>NC_087350.1:10755229-20755229 GCF_030014295.1 Loxodonta africana | reverse complement strand
ATTTTAGAGATGAGAAAACTGGGGCTTGAAGAAGTTAAATAACTCCTGCTGTTCACATGACCAGTAAGTGCCGAAGTTAAGATTTGAACTCAGGTTATCTGACTCCATACATTCTTCTTCCTGTGTCAAAGCAAATTCTATGACATTTGGAGAAAGGTTGCCATATAAAATACAGAAAACACCAAGCCAAACCTGTTGCCATTGAGTTGATTCTGACTCATAGCAACCCTATAGGACAGAACAGAACTGCCCCTCAGGCTTTCCAAGGAGTGGAAACATTTTGGTTGGCAGCAGTGACTCTTTTTTCTTTTCTCTCTCTTTTTTTTTATTTTTATTGTGCTTTAAGTGAAAGTTTACAAATCAAGTCAGACTCTCATACAAAAATTTATATACATCTTGCTATATATTCCTAATTGCTCTCCCCTTAATGGGACAGCACACTCCTTCCCTCCACTCTCCCTTTTCCTGTCCCTTTGACCAGCTTCTGACTCCCTCTACCCTCCCATCTCCCCTTCAGACAGAAGATGCCAACATAGTCTCATGTGTCTGCTTGATCCAAGAAGCTCATTTTTTCCCAGTATCATTTTCAATCCCATAGTCCAGTCCAATCCCTGTCTGAAGAGTTGTCTTTGGGAATGGCTCCTGTCTTGGGCTAACAGAAGGTCTGGGGACCATGACCTCTGGGGTCCTTCTAGTCTTGGTCAGACCAGCAAGTTTGGTCTTTTTATGAGAATTTGGGGTCTGCATCCCACTGCTCTCCTGCTCCCTCAGGGGTTCTCTGTTGTGTTCCCTGTCAGGGCAGCCTTTGGTTGTAGCCGAGCACCATCTAGCTATTCTGGTCTGAGGCTAATGTAGTCTCTGCTTTATGTGGCCCTTTCTGTCTCTTGGGTTCATAATTACCTTGTGTCTTTATTGTTCTTCATTCTCCTTTGGTCCGGGTGGGTTGAGACCAATTGATGCAACTCAGATGGCCGCTTGCTAGTGTTTAAGACCCTAGACGCCGCTCTCCAAAGTAGCATGCAGAATGTTTTCTTAAAGGATTTTATTACGCCAGTTGACTTAGATGTCCCCTGCAACCACAGTCCCCAAACCCCCACCTTCAAAGTGTTCAGTTTATTCAGGAAACTGCTTTTGGTTTAGTCCAGTTGTGCAGACCTCTCCTGTATTGTGTGCTATCTTTCCATTCACCTAAAATAGTTCTTACGTACTCTCTAATTAGTGAAAACTCTCTCCCTCCCTCCTTCTCCTCTCTCTTGGAACCATCAAAGAATATTCTCTTCTCTGTTTAAACTATTTCTTCAGTTCTTATAACGATGGTTTCATACAATATGTGTCCTTTTGTAACTGACTAATTTCACTCAGCATAATCCCTTCCAGGTTCCTCCATGTTATGAAGTGTTTCACGGATTCATCATTGTTCTTTATTGATGCTTAATATTCCACTGTATGAATATACAGTAATTTATTTATCCATTCATACATTGAAGGTCACCTTGTTTGCTTCCATCTTTTTGCTATTGTAAACAGTGCTGCAATGAACTTGGGGGTGCATATATCTGTTTGTGTAAAGGCTCTTATGCCTCTAGAATATATTCCAAGGAGTGGGATTGCTGGATCGTATGGTGGTTCTATCTCTAGTTTGTTAAGGAAGCACCAAATCGATTTCCAAAGTGGTTGTACCATTTTACACTCCCACCAGCAGTGTAGAAGTGTTCCAATCTCTTCACAGCCTCTCCAACATTTATTGTTTTGTGTTTTTTGGATTAATGCCAGCCTTGCTGGAGTGAGATGAAATCGCATCGCAGTTTTGGTTTGCATTTCTGTAATGGCTAATGATCGTGAGCATTACCTCATGTATCTGTTAGCTACCTGAATGTCTTCTTTAGTGAAGTATCTGTTCATATTCTTTGCCCATTTTTTAATTGGGTTATTTGTCTTTTTGTGGCTGAATTTTAGCAGAGTCATGCAGATTTTAGAGATCAGGCGCTGATTGGAAATGTCATAGCTAAAAACTTTTTCCCAGTCTGTAGGTAATCTTTTTACTCTTTTGGTGAAGTCTTTGAATGAGCATACCAAAAACCAAACCAAACCCAGTGCCGTCAAGTCAATTCCAACTCATAGTGACCCTATAGGACAGAGTAGAACTGCCCCGTAGAGTTTCCAAGGAGCACCTGGCGGATTTGAACTGCCAACCTTTTGGTTAGCAGCCATAGTACTTAGCCACTACGCCACCAGAGTTTCCTGGATGAGCATAGGTGTTTGATTTTGAGGAGCTCCCAGTTATCTGGTTTCTCTTCTGCATTGTTAGTAATGTTTGTATACTGTTTATGCCATGTATTAGGGCTTCTAGCGTTGTCCCTATTTTTTCTTCCATGATCTTTGTTGTTTTCGATTTTATACTTAGGTTTTTGATCCATTTTGAGTTCATTTTTGTGCATGGTGTGAGGTATGGGTCTTGTTTCATTTTTTTGCAGATGGATATCCAGTTACATCAGCACCATTTATTAAAAAAGACTTTCTTTTCTCCCTTTTAACTGATTTGGGGACTTTGTCAATTATCAGCTGCTCATATGTGGATGGATTTATGTCTGGATTCTCAATTCTGTTCCATTGGTCTATGTATCTGTTGTTGTACCAATATCAGCCTGTTTTAACTACTGTAGCAGTATAATGCAAACCCTGGTGGCATGGTGGTTAAGTGTTATAGCTGCTAACCAAGAGGTTGGCAGTTTGGATCTGCCAGGCGCTCCTTGGAAACTCTATTGGGCAGTTCTACCCTGTCCTATACGGTCGCTATGAGTTGGAATCGACTCGACGGCAGTGGGTTTGGGGTTTTGGAGCAGTTTAATAGGTCCTAAAATCAGGTAGAGTGAGGCCTCCCACTTTGTTCTTCCTTTTCAGTAATGCTTTACTTATCTGGGGTCTCTTTCCATCCCATATGAAGTTGTTGTTTCTCCATCTTATTAAAAAACTGTCGGTGGAATTTGGGTTGGAATTGTATCTATAAATCGCTTTTGGTAGAATAGACATTTTTACAATATTGTCTTCCTGTCCATGAGCAAGTATGTTTTTCCACTTACATAGGTCTCTTTTGGTTTCTCGCAGAAGTGTTTTGTAGTTTTCTTTGCATAAGTCTTTTACGTCTCTGGTAAGATTTATTCCAAAGTATTTTACCTTCCTGGGGGCTACTGTAAATGGTACTGATTTGGTGATTTCCTCTTCAATGTTCTTTTTGTTGGTATAGAGGAATCCAACTGATTTTTGTATGTTTACCTTGTATCCTGATACTCTGCTGAACTCTTCTATTAGTTTCAGTAGTTTTTTTTTTTAGGATTCTTTAGGGGTTTCTGTGTATAAGATCATGTCATCTTCAAATAGAGATACTTTTCCTTCCTACTTACCAGTCTGGATGCCCTTTATTTCTTCATCTAGCCTAATTGCTCTGGCTTGGACCTCCAGCACAATGTAGAATAAGAGTGGTGGTAAACGGCAAACTTGTCTGGTTCCCGATCTCAAGGGGAATGCTTTCAGGATCTCCGTATTTAGGATGACGTTGGCTATTGGCTTTGTATAAATGCCCTTTATTATGTTGAGGAATTTCCCTTCTATTCCTATTTTGCTGAGAGTTTTTATCATGAATGGGTGTTGAACTTTGTTGAATGCCTTTTCTGCATCGATTGATAAAATCATGTGGTTCTTATCTTTTCTTTTATTTATATGATGGATTATATTAATTGTTTTTCTAGTGTTGAACCATCCCCGGATACCTGGTATGAATTCTACTTGGTCACGGTGAATTTTTTTGTTGTTGAATTCTATTGGCTAGAATTTTGTTGAGGATTTTTGCATCTAAGTCATGAGAGATATAGTTCTGAATTTTCTTTTTTTGTGGTGTCTTTACCTGGTTTTGGTATCAGGCATATGCTAGCTTCATAGAATGAGTTTGGGAGTATTCCATCCTTTTCTATGCTCTGAAATACCTTTAGTAGTAGTGGTGTTAACTTTTCTCTGAAAGTTTGGTAGAGCTCTGCAGTGAAGCCGCCCGGGGCCAGGGCTTTTTTTGTTTGTTTGTTGGGAGTTTTTTGATTACCTCTTCAATCTCTTCTTTTGTTATGGGTCTATTTAGTTGTTCTAACTCTGTTTGTGTTAGTTTAGGTAGGTAGTGTCTTTCTAGGAATTCATCCGTTTCTTCTAGGTTTTCAAATTTGTTAGAGTACCATTTTTCGTAGTAATCTGATGTGATTCTTTTAATATCAGTTGAGTCTGTTGTAATATCACCTGTCTCATTTCTTATTTGGGTTATTTGCTTCCTGCCCTGTTTTCCTTTTGTCAGTTTGGCCAAAGGTTTATTGATTTTGTTAATTTTTTCAAAGAACAAGCTTTTGGTCTTCTTAATTCTTTCAATTGTTTTTCTGTTTTCTATTTCATTTAATTTTGCTCTAATTTTTATTATTTCCTTTCTTCTATTGATTGAGGGTTTCTTTTGTTGCTCTCTTTCCATTTGTTCAAGTTGTAGGGATAATTCTTTGATTTTGGTCCTTCCTTCTTTTTGTCTGTGTGCATTTATTGAAATAAATTGACTTCCGAGCACTTCTTTTGCTGCGTTCCAAAGGTTCTGATAGGAAGTGTTTTCATTCTCACTGGTTCTTTGAATTTCTTTATTCCATCCTTAACGTCTTCTATAACCCAGTCTTTTCTGAGCAGGGTATTGTTCAGTTTCCAAGTGTTTAATTTCTTTTCCCCGCCTTTTCTGTTATTAATTTCCACTTTTGTGGCCTTATGGTCAGAGAAGATGCTTTGTAATACTTCAATGTGTTAGACTCTGCCAAGGCTTTCTTTATGACCTAATATGTGGTCTTTTCTAGAGAATGTTGCAAGTGCGTTGGAAAGGAAAGTATACTTGGTTGCTCTTGGGTGAAGTGTTCTGTATATGTCTATAAGGTCAACTTGGCTTATTGTGGCATTTAGATCTTTCGTGTCTTTATTGAGCTTCTTTCTGGATGTCCTAAAGCGGTGTGTTGAAGTCTCCTACTATAATTGTGGAGCTGACTTTCTTACTTTTCAGTGCTATTAGGATTTGTTTTATGTATCTTGGAGCCCTGTCACTGGGTGCATAAATCCTTAATATGGTTATATCATGCTGGTATATTGTCCCTTTAATCATTATATAATGTCCTTCCCTTTCCTTTGTGGTGGATTTAACTTTAAAGTCTACTTTGTCAGAAATTAATATTGCCACTTCTGCTCTTTTTTGATTGTTGTTTGCTTGATATATTTTTTTCCATCCTTTGAATTTTAGTCTGTTTGTCTCCAAGTGTAAGGTGTGTCTCTTGTAGACAGCATATAAACAGATCATGTTTTTTTAATCCATTCTGCCACTCTCTGTCTCTTTGTCAGTGCATCTATTCCATTTACATTGAGCGTAATTATGGATAGGTATGAGTTCAGTGCTGTCATTTTGATGTCTCTTTTTGTGTGTTGTTGACAGTTTCTTTTTTCCACTCAATTTTTCGTGCTGAGTAGTTTATCTTTCATATTATCTTTTCTTCTTATTCATTGTTGTTGATTTTGTTTCTACTGAGTCTCTTTTTTTTTTCTTGTGTTTTATTTTGATGAGTAGGATAGTTAGTCTCCTTTGTGGTTACCTTAATATTTACCCCTATTTTTCTAAGTTTATACCTAGTTTTTATTTCTTTATATCGCCTTGTCTTCCTCTCCATGTGTAAGATCTATGTCTACATTTCTTAGTCCCTCTTTATTATTTTAATGTGGTCTTCTTTTACATAATGACATCACTGTTTCTCTGTTTTGAGCATTTTTTAATCTTGATTTATTTCTGTAGTTCCCCTGTCTTGATTAATATCTGATTGCTCTGTCCAGTGCTCTAGTCTTGGGTTGATATCTGATGTTATTGATTTTCTAACCAAAGGACTCCCTTTAGTATTTCTCGTAGTTTTCGTTTGGTTTTTACGAATTCCCTAATCTTCTGTTTATCTGGAAATGTCCTAATTTAACTTTCATATTTGAGAGACAGTTTTGCCGGATATATAACTCTTGGCTGGCAATTTTTTTTCCTTCAATGTTTTATATAAGTCATCCCGTTCCCTTCTTGCCAGCATGGTTTCTGCCAAGTAGTCTGAGCTTATTCTTATTGAGTCTCCCTTGTAGATGACTTTCGTTTATCCCTATCTGCTCTTAAAATTCTCTCTTTATCTTTGGTTTTTGGCAAGTTTGATTATAATATGTCTTGGTGACTTTCTTTAAAAATCTACCTTATCTGGGGTTTGATGAGCATCTTAGATAGATATCTTCTCAAGTTTCACGATATCAGGGACGTTTTCTACCAACAAATCTTCAACAATTCTCTCTGTATTTTCTGTTATCCATCCCTGCTCTAGTACTTCAATCACTCGTAGGTTATTTCTCTTGATCTAGTCCCACATGATTCTTAAGGTTTCTTCATTTTTTTAAATACTTTTGTCTGATTTTTTTTCATATCTATTGGTGCCTTGTGATTTATCTTCAAGTTTACAAATTCTGCCTCCCACTTGCTCAATTCTGTTCCTCTGACTTTCTACTGAGTTGTCCAGTTCTGTAATTTTATTGTTAATCTTCTGAATTTCTGATTGCTATCTGTCTATGGATTTTTCCAGCTTATTAAATTTTTCCTCATGTTCTTGAATAACCTTTTTAATTTCTTCAACTGCTTTATCTGTGTGTTCCTTGGCTTGTTCTGTGTATTGCCTGATCTCCTTCCTGATGTCTTGAAGAGTTCTATATATTAATCTTTTGTATTCTGCCTCCGGTAATTCCAGGAAGATACTTTCATCTAGAAGATCCCTTGATTTTTTGTTTTGAGAGCTTGTTGAGGAGATCATGGTCTGTTTATTTATGTGACTTCATATTGACTGTTGTCTCTGAGCCATCTATAAGTTATTGTATTAGTTTATTTTATGTTTGCTTACTGTATCCTAGTTTCTTGCTTTGTTTTGTTTTGATTTGCCCAAATGTGTTGCTTGGGCAAGCTATCTGGATTATTTTCGTCTTTGGAGCTCTGAGGTCCTGTCAGTCACCAGATGGCTAGAGCTGTTAACAGGTATATGAGCTTTTGAGTTCATTCGCTTTTCTCGTGTGGGTTCAGCTCAGGTGTCCAGGTAGCTGGTCATCAAGTGTGTGATACATTCTCTGTCTTACAGTCTTAAAGGGGCAGAGGTATTTGGTGTAGGTACCGGTACCTGATTGCAGCAGAGGTCACACTCTGAACAAGGCAGGGGGCTGAGAACTGTCCCCCACGTGTCTCTGAGGAAAGCTCGTCCCTGTGCCTAAAGCATACAGGTGGGTGGGTTCTGAAGACGGACCATGGCACCCAATACTTTTGGTTGTAAGGACTGAGAGGTACCAGTTATCCTTGGACCCCTGTCGCAGGTGGCTGGGTGACCTCAATTGAGCCATCAGTCCTTAGGCCCCTGATGTGGGTAGGTGCGGACCCTGTTTAATAGGCAAAGCAGTGTCAAATATCAAACACCTACCTCTCCACTGCATAGCTTGAACAGATGCAGTCTGCCAGCAAGGGCCTATTCTCCTGAAATAGGCCTACACAGGTCCATGCAGGGGGAAAAGGTATTCAAAGCCCATGGACCATTTATGCCTGGACAGGACCTGCTTCTGCCCTGAGCTCCCCTGGTTAGTGGAGCTGGCAAATTATCTTTTCCCCCTGATGTGAGTTTATTCCTTCTCCAAGGCTGGGGAGCATGGCTCAGGACACTCAATAGGGCCTATCTCAGGCCCAGGGAAATCAACAGCTACTGAAGCCAGTTTGGGAGCAGGGGGCATGGTAAAATATATGCAAGTACTTAGCTTTTGCCGAGAGCATAGTTCTTCTCTAGTTCCAGAGCTGTAAGTAGGCTGTGCGGCTGTCTGCTTCTCCTTGAGGAAACTGTGGCAGAACGCTACTATCAGCCCACCGCAGCTGCTCCTGTGAATGGTGCCTGAGGGATCCCAGGAATTCAGGTCCAGCAACTCCTCTCCACTTCTGAACAACCTCTCTCTACCCCCTGCCACTCAGTCCATCTTGGCCCTGCCTCCTGGAAGCCATAGCTCTTAACTACCAGGAGGTCATCAGTTTGAATCCACCAGCTGCTCCTTGGAAACCCTATGGGGCAATTCTACTCTGTCCTGTAGTGTGGCTATGAGTCGGAATTGACTGTACAGCAACGGGTATAAAACACAAGAGGTCCAGTTAAATTTGGGTTCCCAACAAAAAAACAGTAATTTTTAAGGATATGTTTCAAATATTGCACGGGATATACACTAAAAAGTGCTAGTTGCTCACCTGAGATTCAAATTTAACTGGACATCTTGTACTTTTTTTTTTTCTTGTTAAATTTGGCAGCTCTAACATGGAGCAATCAACCTTTTCTAATTAAAATCGACTTTTACTGATGTTTTCTATGATTGAATATTCTCATGAACTGATGAAATCTAGGAAACTGAGGATTCAAAATGAAAGGAATGCAAATGAATTGGAGCAGAAACCCATTTATGTATTGTTTTATTTGAGAAACGTGGCCGATTTACCAAGACTCTATCTGGGATAGCCTCCTAATCATGACATATCTGAGGATGGAAGTGAAATGGGAGCAGGGGATGATTACTCATTCATTCATTCTCTAGCTATCTATTAAGTCCCTACTATGTGCCAGTCACCATTCTGAGTAGTGGGTTAAAGCCAAACAAAATAAAGCCCTAGCCCTCTTGGTGTTTACATGCTCTAGGAAGGAAATGGGCAAGAAATAGACAAACTGGCAAACAATATGAATTTTGGGAGCAGCAAAAGCTATGTAAAAGAATATAGCAATATGAGCAGACAAAATGGAAGGAGGTGCTATTTGAGATAGGCATTCAGGGAAGACATCTGGTAAGGAATAAAACCCTGAATGAAGTAAGGGAACAAAACCATGTGTGTAGCTGAGGGAAGATTTTTGGTAGAGGGCATAGCAAGTACAAAGGCCCAGAGATGGAAACATGCTTGGTGTGTTGGAGGCACCATAAATAGGTACACTGGAGAGTGGGTAGCAGCCGGGCTAGAGAGAAGTGGGGGGTTGGCCACTTAGGGTCACCTGGTCACAGTAACAACATTGGGTTACATGGGAGGATTGAGAGCAAAGCAATAAATGATCAGATTTATGCTTCAAATGCTCACTCCAGCTGCCATGGAAACAGAGACTCCTTTGCAGAAGTCGAGGGGAGAGGAGCCAGTGGCTTGAATTAAGATGGACACAGTAGAGAAGGTGAATGTTGCTTTTAGGTTATATCCAGTGGAGCCCACCACAAGGGATTAAAGTAAGTTTCCAAGATCAAGGAGCACCGTCACTTTAAATTACTATCAGTGACTTGGACTTTTAGGGCAGTGCTTCTCAACCTTAGCTGCACTTTGTAAGCAGCTCATACTTTCAAAGATACAGATGCCTGGGTTTCACCTGTAGAGATTCTCGGACTGCAGCTTAGGCATGAGGCTTTTAAAAATCTCTTTGAGTGATGCTAATGTGCAGCCAAGTTGAGAATCTCTGACCTAGAAAATAGTGGAAACTCTGGGGTGCAAGAGAGATGACACTTCAGGGCATGAGGCATGTGACGAACAAGGACAGATAAAACAAAGTGTAAGAATTCATTGTGGATACCATTTCTATCAAGAAGACTCAAAGATGACCACAAGATGCATGGTTCCAAAAGCCCCTGGTTCTGGAGTGGTAGGATAAGTTTCCGGTACTAGTGCATCCTTTGGGGGCTGCCATAATCTCCTCCTTTTCTGTCTGCCTCCTCTGTATGCACTGGTCATCAGTAACTATCCGGCCCCAAAGTCTGCCATGATGGCCACTGTAGTAGTGACCTGACTTGTAAATATCGTCTCCCTCACCTAGGCTAACTCTGTGAGGCATTGATGTTTCAGTGGTAGAATTCTCGCCTTCTATGCCGGAGACTGGCACTTGATTCCCCTGCAAAGAACCTCAGGCGTAGCCACCAACTGTCTGTCAGTGGCAGAGGTCATGGTTTTATGATACTGAACAGGTCTCAGCAAAGATGGACTAGGAAGAAAGGCCTGGCAATGTATTTTTTAAAATCAGCCAGTGAAAACCTTATGGATTACGATGGTTCGATTCCCCAACCAATCATGAGGATGGCACAAGACCAGGTAGCCTTTTGTTCTGTCATGCATGGGGTCACAATGAGTTTAGGCCAACTCCATGGCAGCTAACAATGACAACAGGCCAATTTTATTTCTAGGAGACAACAGGGTCTTGGAGATTGCAGGATAAATTGGGAGATGACCAGACAGTGGCTCTCTTTTGTTTCCTTCCAGAGAAAGCATATGGTGACCATTCTCCTATGCCCTCAGGAGCAGCCCTGAAATCCCCTTTCCACTGATGGGAAAACTCAAGCAGAAATCAAAGTAATAATCAATGTCACTTAGTGAATTAGTGATGGAGACAGGAACAGAATCCAGACTTTCTAACTTGGGGATCCCCTGCTTTTAAGTCTAAATGGTTCTTTTTATTTTAATCCAGCTGTGCTGAGTTAATAAGGCTTTGACGAGATCCAGCCCCGTATTTTGTAGCGTTTAACATATTTGATATTTACCTCAGCTATTTGTTGTCTGTTTAATAAGTTTTGTTTGTCTTCCCAGATGCACATTATTTGGAAGTGTATAATCACATACAATTGTTTACACCATTTACCATTTGCTTTCAAGTCCTGCCAAGAAGAACTTGGTGTAAACTAGCTGTCTGCCGCAGTCACACTAAGTTAAGCCTTTAAAAGGGTCTAATCGAGCCTTTATAAATAAACAAAATGATATGGAAAATAACTGTATAAATTTACTACACTGCTGGCTGGCTAAATATGTAGACCTTCTATCCTATGGAACAGATAGAATTAAATCTTATTCGGTCAATACGATGATTACAGAGCGCTATTTAAGTAGACTCAAGCATGCCAACAATCACGATGATGGTGCAGGACCAGGCAACGTTTCATTCTGGTTGCACATAAGGCATCTGAGAGTCTGAGCCAATTCAACAGCAACTAACAACAATAAATTTAAGTTTCAATTCAGAGCCCCATCCAACCCTCTCCATACCATACACTAAAAGCACACACACACACGAAAAACCCTTTCGGTGGCAATAAATTTCAGTCATGGAGTTAGCAAAGCTTCACTCTGGATTTTATTTTCAGACAAAATTGGTCAGTGAAACAAATTTCATGTGAGAAAGGCCAAAAGGTAAGTTATAATAACCAGGGAACCGGAGGTGATCATATTCTAAGCTAGTAAAAGAGATGAGTGAAAATTCACCAGATAACTGCAAAGGAATATAGAAGAAACTGGAGCCTAAGGGAACAATATTTTTTTCAAAAATGTTCTGCCCAATTCCTCATTATAAAAGAGTCCAACGCTTACCTCTTCCTGACTGGGTGAAGGGTTGTATGGATTCTGTGGCAGAGTCTTCGTGTATGAAAACAGTGCATTTCGAGGCAGGAGTTTTAGGACTGGCTGACAATCAATGTTGATAATCACTTGGTAAAAAGTGAATTTTGCATTCATTTCTTCAATAAATGTTCACTGAATACCCACTATGCATCCGGATTTGCAAAGAAATGGAAGGCATAATCTTGGTCCTTGAAGAATGAATAACTTAGGAGACGTTGTCTTCTTTATGCCTTTCTTCATGCCGATCACTTATGTGAAAAGCCCTCCAGTGAACGTCTTTAAAGCTCTTTCCTGTTGTTAATCCTAATTCAGTACTCTTTTTGAGGCCTAATTTTTTCTGCTAATATGTGTTGCTGTCAGCTGCCATGGGGTTAACTCCAACTTACGGTGACCTTGCGTACAACAGAAAGAAACCTTGCCCAGTCCTGCATCATCTTCACAGTCGTAGGCATGCTTGAATCCATCGTTGCGGCTATTGTGCCAGTCCATCTCACCAAGAGTCTCCCTCTCCATCATTGACCATCTACTTCACCAAACATGATGTCCTCCTATAAAATGATGACGTCAGGCCTCATCTAACTTCAGGGGAGGAAAGAGAATCACCATGAGCATTAGCCCAAGGCTGATTCCTATGAGGTGGAGGTCAGACATACTTCCACTCTTCAACCTTTTTACCAATTCTGACACCAGTCATCCCTCCCATGGCACTCTCTACTTCTCTGCTGGGCTCGGTAATTCACTGCAATGGCCACACAGAACTCACAGACAATACGATTATGGGGTTTATTAGGGAAGTAACAGATTACAACTAGGGATCAGAATCAATTAGGAAGTAACAGAAACAACTCAGGATACAGCTCTTTGATCAAGACAGCTTCTTCTTGGCCATGCCTGCAAGCAGGCCTCTGCTGCTGGGCCTTGCTCAGACCTGGTCTCTACCCTGCTTGGGCAAGTGTTACAGCTCTTTACCTCTCTAATAATTGTGTGGAGGCACCCTACTCCACGGGGAAGCCTCCTGCCCAAAGGCGCTCAGCTCTCTCTCTCCATGGGTCTGCAAACCCACTACAGCCATTTGTCACTGCTGTCTCTTGCTGCTGCCATCTCAAGCCGCTTATGTCTTGTGCCACTACCACCTCCAGTGCTACAGCTCTCCAGTGTTACAGCTCTCTGTTTCCTGGGTCTAGGAGGTTCTCAGAGCAGGGACCCTGGGTCCAAAGGATGCACTCTACTCCTGGTTCTTCTTCTTGATGGTAGTGAGGTCACCCATACCTTAACCTATGGTATTGGCTCTTCTTAAGCTTAGTGGGATGGCAAAATTGACCAATCCCCTTGATGGGCCACAGGCACCTTATTTTCATAGCCCTAGGCAATCCAAGCAAGAATTATATATACCATATTTGCATAGTCTCACCCAGTCATTTTGTGGGAGTTACAAGATCATAGCCAGAAAGGCCATATAAAAAGAGAAACTCATTGTCCTTTACCTCCTCTAGGAATTGATCCTTCCTGCTGACATGCCCAAAGCAAGTCGGACAATATTCTGTTGTGGTCCATAGCTTTTCATTGACTTAAATTTTCAGATGTAGATCACCAGGTCTTTCTCCCTTGAGTTATATGTGGTTAGATGTAAACCTGTTTGTTCTACGATATCTCAAAGACAGGAATTAGATCTTGTCTCCACATCCTGTGTTTAGCAGTTAGATATTTAATAAATATGTCAGATCAATGAATGAATTATATTCTTTCTTTGAAAAATGGCAAGCTACTTTAAGACCCTGTGGGAGTGTTTAAATTTACCTCCTCTGAAATGGTACCAGGGTGATATTTAAACTCGTTCACGTTGTTTAATTAATACCAGAAAGGTTTTTGTTGGCTAAAATCCTGTGAGGACATTTCTGTTTCATCTAGCAAATTTTATTTAAAATGTCTCTTTGGGGATTATTGTTGATTTTGGAGTGTGTGTGACGGGGGTATTGTGGTTATGTTTAAAAGGAGGAGTCCTTGTATGTTAGAAATACATACTGAAATATTTACAGTGAAATTAGATGATGTCTGGCATTTGCTTCAAAATAACCAGGGACGGATAAAGGGTAGAAGCATATATGAAACAAGACCGGCCATGAGTGGATTATTGTTTGAAGTTGGGTGAGAGATACATGGGAGTTCGTTACACTATTCCCTCTACCTTTGCACATGTCTGAAACTGTCCATTATAATAATAATGAAGTGTTTAATGCCCTCCCCATTCCAGAAGAGGAAAATCTAGTGTAACGGTTACAACTGAACAATAAGCATAAAACCGCAGACCTAACTAAATTTCTTCTGCTCAGGAATGCCAACAACACTGCACATTTTCGGCTAAGTAAAAAAGTAACAGAAATGCACACTCACTCTATTTCTGATCACTGTATTTCTTAGCCCTTAGAAACTGTTTGCTATCTTCCTGGGGCCCAGATGCATTTTAAGGATTGCAACTTGACCACTTGCTATTATTATAAATGTATTTCATATAGCTGCTTAAGACAGACACAAAGCACTGTAGCAGGCAAGGAAAAAATATACCATGACACCAGGATCTCACCCCGGAAATATCACCTTTGTCCAGATGGATAAATGAAAAATTCTCCAACCCTTCACTTCCCATTATGCTTTTTTCTAGCAATTTTCATGACTCCTAGTGTTTAGTGGGAAGGGTTGCTGGATAAAATACAAGATGCCCAGTTAAATTCAGATTTCAGATAAGCAACAAATACTTTTTTATTATGTCTCAAATATTGCATGGAACATACTTATTTTTACTTCCTAAGTCTGGAAGCCTTATTTTTAGGTCTATGTGGTGTTTGTAATTCTAAAGGTTAATTAATTAAATGACTAATTTCCATATTTAGTTGGTTTAATCATCTTGAAAAGTCTCATTCAACTCTGCACTTGGTGAGAATGTTGAACCAAAAGGCTGATAATGAAAGACAGCTGGTTTCTGCCATGCCCTCTTCTAAACCCTGGGTCACCTCCTTAAAGCCAAGTAGTAAGTTGATTCCGACTCATAGCAACCCTATAGGACAGAGTAGGACTGCCCCAGAGTTTCCAAGGAGCACCTGGCGGATTCGAACTGCTGACCTCTTGGTTAGCAGCTGTAGTACTTAACCACTACGCCACCACGGTTTCCCACCACCCCAGTATTACCTTCATATCACTAAAAATAGTCGTATGCTGTTATTTCATTATTTACCAAGTTTTTTCATTATTTATTGAGTTCCCTTATGATAGCTGAAGCTGTCAAGTTGATTTCACTCATAGTGACCCTATAGGACAGAGTAGAGCTGCCTCATAGGGCTTCTTTCCAAGGAGTGGCTGGTGGATTCAAACCGTTAATTTTTGGTTAGCAGCCCAGCTCTTAACCACTGCACCACCAGGGCTCCTCCTTTATGATAGATGAAGATTTAGTTTCTTTTTCAATATTCTCATTCTCCCTTTATAGTTTTATTACTACTTTTATTTAAAACAATAATCAAGTATTTTCTACACCAATGTTCATCCCAGCATTATTCATGATAATCAAAAGTTGGGGGAGAAAAACCCAGATGCCTGTCAACTTATGAATAGATAAGCAAAATGTGGTATATAATACAATGAAATATTATTCATCCATAAAGAGCAATGAAGTTCTGACACGTGCTACAACATGGATGAACCTTGAAAACATGCTGAGTGAAATAAGTCAGCCACAATAGGACAAATATTGTATGATCCCACTTACATGAAATCTGTAGAGTAGGCAAATGCATAGAAACAGAAGTTTATTAGTGACTACCAGGGGCTGGGGAAGGGGGGTAGCTAACGTCACTGAATTGGACATTTGGAAATGGTTAAAATGGCAAGCTTTCTGTTGCACATATTTTAATCATTTTTTAAGAAATTTTAAGCTAAAAAAAATCAAGTGTTTGCATCATTATGATCATACGAACTCACTGCAGAGTCAAGTAATGTATTACGATTATATTCCCTTTCCTTTATTCACTTTTTAGAATTAAGAATTTCCTCTTTTGTTCACTTGCATAAAATTTTCTATTCACATATTCTTAATTATGTCCGGATGTTCTATTACAGTGCAATTTAAAGTGTGGGCTCACAGACCAACATATCAACATCACTGGGAACTTGATAGAAATGCTAGAAAAGTTGGATATCTATATACAAAAAAAGTTCAAACTTTGATACATATCTGACACTATATACCAGAATTAACTTGAAATGTATATAGGCTGAACTATAAAACCTACAAAGCTTTCAGAAGAAGACATAGGAGGAAATCTTTGTGACCATGAGTTAGACAAGGATTTTTTAAGACACAACCTGTAAAAATGATTGAGTGGTAGTAGAATCGGAACCTGCCTAACTTCAGAGGGAATAATGTGAATCAAGATCAGCCCAAGACTGACCCCTATGAGGTGAAGGTCAGACATACCTCCATTCCCCAACCTTTTAACCAATACTGACACCAGTCATCCTTCCCATGACACTCTCTACTTCTCTCCTGGGTCCAATAATCCATTGCAATGGCCACAGAGAACTCAGGAACTATATTTAGAGTTAAGTGGTTTACTAAGGAAGTAACAGGGTATAACTCAGGATTAGGATCAATAGGCTATAACTCAGGATCAGGATCAGGAAGCATGTGGGCAAAATCTCCCTTCTTCAGTACAGGACGGCTCTCTCAGCTCTTCTCGACCATGCAGGCCTCCTCTTAGCCCCCTAAGGACAGGCTCTTCTTGGCCCCCTGACGACAGGCTCCTCTTGGCCCCCTCTGGACAGGCTCCTGTCAGACACATCACAACAGGCTTCTCTTGGCCCAGCTGTTTGTCACCACCAACTCTGCCACAGGGCCCCTTCCAGGCCTGTCTCACTGTCAGCTCTGACACTGAGCCCTTTCAGGGCTTGTCACTGTCTTCAGTGTTACATCCCTTGACCCAAGTCACAGGTCTTTTAGGAGGTTCCTTGTCTCCTTTCTCTTTGCTTCTTCTCTCTTCTCTTTTGTCTTTTCCCCTTCCCACTTCTTCCTGCTTCTGTCTTCATACTTCTTTCTGACTAAAAATGCCTCTGTGGGATTGGCTGCTTACACACCCAACTCCTTGTCAATTTCAAGGCGTGCTTCCCCCACAGTGGGGGCCACAAACTGGCCAATCCCTCGTGGTAGGCCACAAACACTTCATTTGCATATCAGGCTTTAGTCACCACATTTGTGTAGTCTATTGACCAATCCCTGCAAGGTGTATACCAATCACAGGGTAGGCAGTAGCCCAGGGCCAGACAAAAAGTATCAAAACCAAGTTGTTTACAGCTTACTCAGTGTTATGGATTGAATTGTGCCCCCCCAAAATATGTGTCAACTTGGTTGGGCCGTTATTCTCAGTATTGTGTGGTTGTCCTCCATTTTGTGATTGATGTAATTTTCCTATGTGTTGTAAACCCTAATCTCTGCCTGTGGTTAATGAGACAAGATTGAGTTATGTTAAAGAGGATCAGGGTGGAATGTAACACCCTTACTTAGGTCACATCCCTTATCCAATGTAAAGGGAGTTTCCCTGAGGTGTGGCCAACACCACCTTTTATAAGAGATAAAAGGAAAGAGAAGTGAGCAGAGAATCAGGAGCCTCATACCAACAAGAGAGCAGCACTGGGAATGAGTGCATCTTTTGGACCTGGGGTTCCTGCACGGAGAAGCTCTTAGTCCAGGGAAAGGACTTCCCCCACAGCTGACAGAGACAGAAAACTTTCCTCCGGAATTGACACCCTGAATTTGGACTTCTAGCCTACTAGACTGTGAGAAAATAAATTTCTCTTTGTTAAAGCCATCCACTCTTGGTATTTCTGTTATAGCAGCGCTAGATGACTAAGAGCCCCAGGAAATGTCAATCAACCTGGATAAAAGTAACAAACCCTCTGGGGTAGAAAACTAGGGCAAAGGTAACTCCTCAGGGCTTAGGGAAAAAATCTCTCAAGGTGTTTTTCAAAAAGACCAAGATAAAGGGCCACATAAAGCTTTTCATTCTACCACACAACCCCAAAAGAATGATCTATAAAACAAAAATTTGACCAATTGAACTTTATCAAAATTAAGAACTTATGTTCTTTGAAAGACACTTTAAAATAAAAAAAGACAAGTTGCAGACTGGAGAAGTATTTTCAGAGCTTAAATGTGATAAAAGACTTATACAGAACATATATAAAGAATTCTCAAAACCCAGTAATAAGAAAACAACCCAATAGAAAATGGGCAAAAGGTTTGAACAGACACTTTGCCAAATAAATAAATGGATGGCAAAGAAGTACATGAAAAGATACGCAACATCATGTAAATTAAAATCACAATATGATATGTTACACACTTATTAGAATGGTGAAAATTAAAAAAGACTGACCATATCAAATGTTGGCAAGGATGTGGAGGAACTGGAATTCTTAGACAATGTTGGTGAGTATTTAAAATGGTATAGCTGCTTTGGAAAACGGTTTGGCAGTTTCTTAAATAGTTAAATCCTGCTCCTAAGTATTGACCCAAGGGAAATGAAAACATATGTCCATGCAAAGACTTGTACATAAATGTTCATAGCAGCTTTATTTTCAACAGCCAAAAACTGAGAACAATTCAAATGTCCATCAGGGGGTGAGTGAATAAACTGTGGTATATCCACACAATGGAATAATACTTAGCAATGAAAAGGAGTGAACTGTTGATAAAACACAGATGCACCTCAAAATAATTATGTTGTAAAAGAAAGCAGACAAAAAAGTACATATTGTGTAACACTGTTTATATGAAATTCTAGAAAATGCACTCTATAGTGACTATAAAAAAAAAATAGTGACTATAGTGACAGAAAACAAATCAATGGTTGGGTGGGGAGGCGAAAGGGTGTAACGGGAATTACCGAGGGGCAAGAAAAAAAATTTAGAGGGTGGTGGTAGTGGGTCACAGGTGTTGTTAGTTGCCATTAAGTCAGCTCCAACTCATGGTAACTCCATGTACAAAAGAATGAAACACCATCCAGTCTTGCACCATCTTCACAATCATTGGTATGCTTGAGTCCATTGTTGTGGCCACTGTGTACATGAGTGCCTTCCAACCTACAGGGCTCATCTTCCAGCACTATATTGGACAATATTCTATTACCCTCCATAGGATGTTCACAGGCTAATTTTCAGAAGTAGATCACTAGGCCTTTCTTCCTGGTCTGTCTTAGTCTGGAAGTTCAGCTGAAACCTATACACTGTGGGTTACCCTGCTGGTATGTAAAATACCAGTGGCATAGTTCCCAGCATTATAGCAACACACATGCCACCACAATATGACAAACTGACAGACAGGTGGTGGGTCACAGATGTATACAATGTCAAAACATAGCGAATTTTACTCTTTACTATGTGCGGTTTATAGTATGCCAACTATACCTCAATAAAGCTGTTAAAAAATAAATACAGCGAAATCTGTGAAAGCCAGAACTCAACAGGACTGCCTTGTTTTTCCAGGTCAAGCAAGTTTCCACTTTTGACAGGATGCAGTCACCACTTTTCTATCGCTCTCTATTTAGTGGAAAATATTTTAGTTTTCCTTCTCTGACAGGTTTCCGCCTTCCCCGGTTTCCAGCCTTTGCAGGTTTTACTGTAGTAACTCATAAGCACGGGGTAGAGGGGAAAGGAAGAGGGGTATCCCTCTTATGCAACCTCACAGCAGACAGTGGGATTCTTTTCTGAAATTATTAGAGACACGATGGCATTGTCAAAAGAATAAAGTATTTGAAAAAGTTCTTGGAAAAAGTAATGTACATTGAGAAATGTTAGTTTCCAATTTATTTCATCTGCAACAATGCAAAAACCACACGTTTTTCATCGAAATAGCAAAATCAAGCTGCAAGCAGGTTGTGTGTTCAGCAGGTCGTGACAATCTTGCTGTCTGCCTGGCCCCTGTCCTGCTCTGCCTTTCAGATTGATTTGTTGGGTCATTTGTCACCTCGACAGGTTTTCATCACCCAGTGCATGGTTTTTCTCTCTTTTTAGTTGTTTTGAAATTTGAACTGTGATTAGTTGCAGCCTCTTTCTTGTAAATGCCTATCAGGTGAATATGTCAACAGAAAATTTTTCCTCTCCGTCTTTCAATGCCTCGACCTCTCAAAAATCTCTGTGAATTGTCCCTGTCTCTCTTCCTCCCTTCTTTCCCACCACTACCTCTTGGTACAGATGATCAGGGATTTCTGGGGGAGGTTGGACAGGCTGGTTTAGGAGCACCAGCCCTGTGATTCCACCCGCACTGTTCATGCTGTGTCTTTGTAGCGGCCCCTGAAGACCTAGTTTAACTCCAGGTTTGCTACGATATAAAGTTATTCCAGAAAAGTCAGTGTGATCCAGATCCTTATGGGACACTACCATTAGAAAGAGGGTCTTGCAGCTGGCATTTTGGGGTGGTTTGAAGTGACGACAGTTTTGCTCCATGTCTGGATGCCTCAAAAAATCTGCCCTAGATCCTGAGAATTCCGGTGAACTAAGCTCCTTGGCGTGCATGTCACCACTGGACTTCATGCCAAGGTTATATGTTGTCCTTCCTCCACCTCAGCACATTAGGAAGAGTGACAAAATACTGGGACATTCTACAACTTTATGTGTTCCCATGCACACAGAATTACACAATGTTGTCCTAACCGAGTGCTCTGGGGTTTATGTTTAACAAGTGCAGAAGTCAGTGGACATCCAAGTCTTGACTAGTCCAGGTATCTTCAATCAGTTATGAAATAAACTGTGCTTCTTTCAAGCCAACCCATCTGATGTTCCCTCTTAAGATGGCTAAAGCTACCCTCATTGTGGCTGGAAAAGTAAAGTAGATTTGCAAAATTTATGAAAAATTCAGGTAGGATGCGATACAGTGTTGTTGGATTTAGAAAAGAAGTCATGAAATGTATGCTACTTTCAAAAATTAGAGCTCTTGCTCCAAATTTAATTCAAGGCATAAAGCCCACCCATGATAAATTTGCCAATATCACGGCCTTTGAAACTGAAAATGTGAAATAAAAGATGTTGAAATTATTTATGGCTGTAGCTAGAGATTTGGCAAGCTTTACTTCATATCTTGACAAATTATCCAAACACTGAAGAACATTTGTGTTCAACTGAGATAGAATGAGAATTAATAGGGCAATGTCATCCAAAAGTGTATATTATTAATTCATAATAGCAAGACATTACTTTCCCTGATGGAGACATATAATATCCTGGAATCAGAGCGAAGAGTAATATACTAAGCATTAAGTGCTATTGCTCTGTCATGCCCTGTATAGGGCCACCTACATACAAAATTGTTGTATTTCCATCATTTATTCCTGTTTCCTTCTTTGGTGTTGTCACCTTCTACCCAAAGTATGGGACCAGGTGGGTCTCATATGGCTTCTATATTCCCACTGGTACAGGGTCAAATACCTACTAATGGCTCATTAAACTGATTTGACGATAAGGGAATTTTTTGAAAATTCTTCAGTTTCTATTAACAGAAGCAGTAGAATATTCTGGTTAAGAGCTTCCCTCAAAAGCAGACCCTGAGACAAGTAATTATATCAAAGCTGATCCCAGGGAGCACTAAAAGAGAGTAGGGATGTGAGACAAGGAAGGGGAAAAGCCAATAAAAGTACATTTATGGACAGGCTACCTCTGTGGGCAACTGAGGTGAAATCCTGCTGGGGGCCCTCTGGGAGATTTTGTGGAACACATCTCAGAATTATTGTAATGAGGGCTGAGAAAGCTGGGCTATTTGTTTACCAACTCCTTTCCTCATTGACTGAGATTACTTCTGTGAGATTAAATCCCTGTACACCAAGGAAAATATTAGCCCAAGGAACCAAAGGACCACATGAACCAGAGGCTCCACGAGCCTGAGCCCAGAAGAACCAGATGGTGCCCAGCTATTACCAACAACCTCCTAGACAGGGATCACAACAAAGAGTTCCAGATATAGTGGGAGAAAAATGTAGAATAGAATTCAAATCCACGTAAAAACACCAGGCTTACTGGTCTAACAGAAATTGGAGGAAGCCCCAAAACTATGCTCCCTAGATGCTCTGCTAACCCAGAAATGAAATCATTCCCAAAGCCCACTTTTCAGACAAAGATTAGACAGGCCTATAAAACAAAGAATAACACACAAGAGGAATGTGCTTCTCAGTTTAATCAAATATACGAGACCAAATGGGCAACTCCAGTCCAAAAGCAAGACGAGAAGGCAGGAAGGGACAGGAGCTGGATGAATGGTCATGGGGAACCCGGGGTGAAAAGAGGGAGCATGCTGTCACATTGTGGGGATTGCAACCAATATCATAAAGAAATGTGTGTAAATTTTTGAATGAGAAATTACCTTGAACTGTAAACTTTCACCTAAACACAATAAAATAAATAAATCCCTGTGCACAGATCAAACAGATGCCAGTGGCCAGAGAAGGCCCTTTGGCAGAGCGCCACAAGAAGCCTGCGAGCATGTAGGGGAACCATCCACAGTGATCTCCCAGGTAGGAGTATAGGGGAACTATCTGTAGGAGGCCCAAGGCGATATGTTCAGGGCAGTAACTGTATTTGCTGCAAGAACTCAGACTACTCAGTCCACCTAGGCTCAAGCCTTCATTCTGAAATTTACGAACTGTTTGGTCCTGATCAAATTAGTTAATCTCTCTAAACCTTAATTTTCTCATCTGGGAGAATAATAGCAATAGTCCATACCCAGTAGCAGTTCCAGAATGCAGGGTGTTTGGAAAGAATGCCTTAAGACATGCCTAGAAGCTGCATTTTCATACCGAGCACACTGTTCTTTATTTTGTTTTATAAGAACCCATGTTTATGTGAAGGACTGACAAAAGTTACAGGATTGCTACGCTTCCCCCAAGCTACCCTGTGAGGCTGTCATCACACCTACCTCAGAGAACCACTGTAAAGGTCAAAGGCCTGTGAGGCGGATGTGATTGCAACCCTCCTCTGTTTAAAACTCTGCAAAGGCTTCTCATCACACTCAGGAAAAAGACCCACATCTTTAACACAAGATACAAGACCTTGTCAAGCTTGGCCCCTCCTTGGCTCTCAAACATTCTCTCCTACTCTCTGCGTCCTCTCTAACCTCCTCAGGTGTATCGTGCCACAGGATCTTTGAATATGCTATTCCTTCTGGAGTGCTCCACAGTCCTCACCTCCACAGGTGAACCTGACCCTCTACTACTAAGATCACCCTCCTTAGGATAAGACTCTCATTCTTCTCCCTGCTCAAGCTGGCTCTGCTCCTGTCCCATTTCCACCCTCCTACTGGCCATTATTCTTCCTCAATGGCAGGGAATTAAACTTCTAGAGAGCTGAAATGCAGAGCACAAAAACTTCTTGGGATGGGAAAAGAAAAATACACCTCATTCATTCCTACAGCATTAAGAACAAACCACAAATTAATATCCTGCTGAGATTATTGCCTCCAAAATTGGTTCCATACGGCTATTAACAAAATAACAAGTGTTGGTGAGGATGTAGAGAAACTGGAACCCTCATCCATTGCTGGCAGTATGTAAAACAGTTTGGCAGTTCCTCAGAAAGTTAAACAGCAATTCCATTCCTAGGTATATAGCCAAAAGAATTGAGAGCAGAGACTGAAACAGGCACCTGTACACCAATGTCCATTGTAGCACCATTTACAATAGCCAAAAGGTGAAAACAACCCAATGGTCAACCATCAGATGAATGGATAAAGTGTGGTATATACATACAATGGAATATTACTCAGCCATGAAGAAAAATAAAGTTCCGATAATGCTACAGCATGGGTGAACCTTGAAAACATTATGCTGAGTGAAATAAGTCAGCCAAAAAAGGACAAGTACGATATGTTCCCACTTAAATGAAATATCCAGCATAGGCAAAGGCATAGAGACCAAATTTTATTAGCGGCTACCAGAGGCTGGGGGAAGGGGGCATGGGGAGTTATTGCTTAAGGGTTTCTGTTTGGGGTGATGAAAAACATTTGGAAATAGACAGTGATGAAAGTAGTACAACATTGCGAATGTAATTTATGTCATTGAATTGTACGGATAAAAATGGATGAAATGGGAAATTTTACATTTATATGTAATTTATCACAATAAGTTTTTAAATTGGTTCCATAATCTTATCCTCACCCATTTGTTATTACTACAGGGTTCTGTGCTTGAAATTCCTCTTACATGTGTATTGTCTTCACAAGACATTACTCCAATTTCCCTCACAAAGGACTTCACTTTCGACCTCTGCTTTAGCCACGGACCCTTACTAAGTACCTTTCAATCAATAAAACCAGTTAGTAATGTCTGCTCTTCTTTTCATTCTTCAGAAGGAACTATTGAACTGTGCTAAGTTTCTCTGAACTAAACCAAAAATACTGATGCAAAACAGAAAACATTATGTAGAAACACATTAACGGTTTCTGTGTTCACAAGAATCCCCCAGAGAGCCTCTTCAGTGTGGCTTTACCATCTAATCTTTCTAAGCTTTCTAAATTTTCAGTTGGCAGCAATGAGCTAAGTGATTCTTTTTTTTTTTTTAAATCTATCAGCACTACTCATCAGAATGTTGAGGAATGTTCGCGTTGTACCCTCATGGAACTTTGTCATAGGGCTCCTTCCTCTAAAAAGGCTAAAGGGTAACCACATGAGAGAGGATGGTTATGTTTCTCCTCAGCTGATTCTGTCTTTTCAGTTCTCCAGCATAAGAAAGGTTTTCTCTCAAATTAGGTTTTAAAAACTTAAAAGAGACTGAAGTACATGAGAACAATCATAAAAACTGCCCAGGCTGCTTAATCTTGATCAATCACCATGACGTAATTAATCACATTAGTTTTCTAGCAACAGTAGTAAAACAGGTTTCAAAGCAAGAATCCTTTCTGAAAGTATTTTACTATTATCTTTTGTACATCCACTGAACACCACAGCTATACACACCCAAGGGGTACGCAACATTTAACTTGGGATCTCATCTGTTAATCTGCAGGTTTGAAGTAAGCTTTTCCAGAGAAGCAGAGAGGGTTGGAGGAAACAATACAGTCTAGCTGCCAAGATTTATCTTTGTCCTCTATGTAAGCCAACATTCTTTTATTGCCATATGATGTGCCACTAATTACCGAGGAATGAGGTCCTGAAAAATTCAGCATGATTAGCTGGGTGCTCCTGGAAACAACATTGGAGTCCCTGGGCGGTGCAAACAGTTAAGTGCAAGACTACTACCTGACAGGTAGGCAGTTCAAACACACGCAGAAGGGTCTCAAAAGAAAGGCCTGGAGATATCCTTCTGAAGGCCATAGCCCTGAAAACCGTATAGAGAACAGTTATACGCTGAACATATTATATGAGGAATTGCCATTCCCCCCCCCCTCTTTCCGTAGAAGGGTATTTTGCAGCCATATTTATGTCATGTGACTCCGTCTCCTGGCCATAGCTGATGGGACTAGGGGTAAACACTTGCTGTAAAATGGTTTTAGTCATATTCCCTTTTCCAGTGGTTAGTAACTAGAATTAAGAAATCTGGCATCTTTTAGAAGGTTGTTGTTTTTAGGTACCGATGAGTCTGTTCCAACCCATAGTTGCCCTGTGTACAACAGAACAAAACGCTGCTGGGTCCTGTGCCATCTTCACAATCGTTGCTATGTTTAAGTCCATTGTTGCAGACACTGGGCTTAAACGTAGCAGACATCTTGTTGATGGTCTTCTTTTTCACTGACCCTTTACCAAGCGTGATGTCCTTCTCCAGGGACTGATCCCTCCTGATAACATGTCCAAAGTATGTGAGACATAGTCTCTCCATCTTTGCTTCTCTTTAGTATTTGAGTATTCTGAGATGATCATCTTTTCTCATTACATGGCTAGAGATTCAGCGAAAATAGATCTAGGAAGAGAGAAAGAGTGAAGCAGATATGTTTCCAAACAGAAAACAAAGGGGAGAAGAAGAGTGTTGATGCTTCCCATGTTCTGGTTCCTTTGATCCAGCTGCATTCCTGCTCTTGGGTTTTGTGAGTTGCTATTGTATCTCCACAGTAAATTTCCATTTTTTATTTACATGATACTCAAAAAATTAGAGTCCCGATTAATACAAGCAACTGGCCAGCAAACAAGTCTATTTACTGCTGGCTTTTGGCCACCAGTGCTTTCTGTAGCAATAGAACCTATCACCCAAACTGCTATATCCCTTGAGCCCATATTGACTAGGTCACTGAGGTGACATGTAAGCTCATGGCTGTCAGACCAATGATCATATTCAGCTCATATTCAACCAGCCATCCTACTCCACTATGATTTTTCTCTTGGAAACTTGCAAATATTTCAAATCCTGCATTTATATTTTGACACATTCGTCCCACCTGTCTCTCATCCACCCACAGTGACTTCTGGAGAGGATTTTTGTCATAGCTCTAGCCTTAGAAGATGAGGACATGGAGATCCAAAACAAGGCTTTAATGCCCTCACTCCCTTTGGACTATGGGGTGGACTGTAGTGACATTAAATGGGCCAGGAACATAGCAGATAGGCTTTAGACTAATTTCCTTATTGTTATGGAAAATCTACTAGGAGCTTAAAGCTTATTATGTAATTGTATTTGGTATCTGGGGTGGTTAGAAAGTAGAAATTTTGAAAAAACTCTTAAAATCTTTTAGTGACATTCTTTCATTATAAAAATGAGAAAAATACAAGCACAGTGAAGTTGACTGAGTTACTGGGGCCATGGAAAACCAAAAAACCTGCTGCCATCGAGTCTATTCCAACTCATAGTAACCCTATAGAACAGAGTAGAAACGCCCCATAGGGTTTCCGGCGGGGGGGGGGAGCTGATGGATTTGAAATGTTAACCTTCTGATTAGCAGCCAAGCTCTTAACCACTGTGCTACCAGGGCCCCGGATAGTGATAGTGTAAGGAATTATAATGATTTTTTAGTGCTTGGGGATTTACTGGACCACTCACACCAGAAATCTCCAGGCCTGGAGTAGCAAGTCAAGGTATAACTATATCTTCTTTTGAGCACAGAGGCCTCCTTCCTTTCCGAGAACGCTTTAGAGTTCTGCCTGTAACAGCGGGAACAGCATGCCAAAAACTGAACTAGTGCTAAAACATGCAAAAAGGGCATTGTAAAGGTAGTTGAAAGCTGGTTTAACAGTAGAACAAATCATGAAGAAGGGTTTATTTAGCATGTTCTAAAGCAAAAGAGAGTAGCAGCAACAGAAGCACGAAGGGAAGTAAGAGCAGAAGCATCCCCAGTTAGTACCATTTCAGCATGGAAAACAAGGCTTGGTATGGAAAAAAGGGAAATCTGCAACACCTTGCTGGGATTTTTTAACTGCTGTATCTTTTAGTAAACATTTGGCTTCAGGCAATCAACCAACCAAAACAAAACCAAATAACCTTACTAACAGGGGCTAAAAGCAGAAGCAGTGCTGTTGACTTATGAAGAAGTCATAGCGACAGAGACAGCAGGGGCTGGGTCAATAACTCAACAATGCCAACATCACTCAGGCTCTCCTACTCTTTCTCCCCACCTTTCTCAGCACGTTGACTTTCCATACTTATTCTTAGCGCTTTATGGTCACAAGATGGCTGCTGGGTGCTCCAAGCATCTTTGCCCCTACGCTGTCATCACAAGCAATAAAGAAAGGAATAGGGCTATGCCAGCCAGCTCTCCTCTTAGGATCATCTTTTTATGAGTAGGTAAAATCTGTCCCAGAAGCCCCTGGAGGCTTCCCCTTCCATCTCATTAATCAGCCTATGTCACATGGCCACCTTTCACTGTAAGGAAAGCTGGGCAGAGGAGAATAGAATTCCACAACAGGTTTGGTTTATAAAAATTCATCCCTTGGGGTTGGAGGAGGGGCCCACCTTCTCCGAGGTCAAAGGATCTTTTTCCACAAAATCGGGGTTCTTGATCAGGAAAAAGGGATGGGGGGAGATTGGGTAGGGGACAGTGAGTGAAGTTACAAACTAAAAAAAAAAAAAAAAAAGTTTTTTTTTTTTTTTTTTTTAAGTATTGCTTTATTAAGAAACTGAGTTTAGGAGTTATTGCCTTCATACGGATCTCTTTCAGGCCTTTGTTCTCTGGTCCTGAAGGCCTAGAGTTACTGACACAAGCCTCCACCTCCTCCAAGTGGGTGTTTCTTCTTGCTATTCGGGTCTGCTTGATATATAAAAATGCCTTTACAGTGTATTTGTCTTTTGACTCTTAGTATCTGTAACAGAATTATGTCTGCTGGAAGTAACAGATCTAAAATAAGTGATTTAAATAAGAAAGCAGCTTATTTCTCTTCGTAAATGTGCAGAAGTAGACAGTTCAGGGCTGGTATGGTGGTTCTACCCAAAAAGTCCTCAGGTATCTAGAATCCTTCTATCTTGTTTTTACCATAAGGCTCTGCTTTCGAAGGATGGCCACCAGGTATTACCACATTATACTTTCTCTTACCTCCCATTATCTAGAGCTTAGTCACAGGGACACATCTAGCTGCAAGGGAGACTGAAAAATATTGTCTTTATTCTGGATGACAATGTATCTAGCTAAAATGAAGATATTTTATTACCTCAAATTGGGGGTTCTATTACTATTTTTTTTTTTATTACTATTATTACTATTTTTCTGGGATTACTATGCAAGAGTCCCTGGGTGGTACAAATGCTTAATGCACTTGGCTGCTAATGAAAGGTTGGCAGTTTGAGTACACCCAGAAGCACCTTGGAAGAAATGCCTGGCAAACGACTTCCAAAAAGTCAGTCACTGAAAACCTGGTGGAGCACACTTCTGCTTTGGCACGCATGGGATCTCCATGAATCAGAGTCAACTCAGTGGCAACTGGTTTTTTTGTTTTATTACTATGAAAGAAAAGAGACTAGATATTGGGGTCTCTGTATCCCCTCCTCTATTATACTTAGTTCACCTAAACCAATTCAGAAATTCTTTTGAAACTGAATCTAACTCAATAAATCTCAGTGGGATATGAACAGATTTTATGGAGCTGATAGCACTGAAGGGAAGCATAGTCATTAATGAAAATCATATCCCAGACCAATCTGTATATATTGCAATTATGCTATACCTCAGGGAAATGCCTAAGCTTGTGACATGAATAAAAAAACTAAACCAAACCCTTGTTATCTACTCAGATTCATAGCGACCCTATAGGACAGAGTAGACGGACCCATGGAGTTTCCAGAGAGTGGCTGGTGGATTTGAACTGCCAACATTTTGGTAAGCAGCCAAGCTCTTAACCACTGTGCCCCCAGGGCTCTGTGGCATGAATAAAGACTCATAAATATGAGTTTTAGAACTGGAAGACCAGCTAAGGATTTACAGGAGTCATTGAAGGAATACAAGATCCTGACTCTGAGGTGTTGATTTTGTGTATATTAACATGAACATTTAAATCAAAACTACACTTAGGTCCATAATTTTTATTTTGAAAGTATTTTCTGGAGATTATCCTCTTATGCCAGTTTAATGCTGTGATCAATTTGATATTACAGCTAAGCTATTTCTCATTTTTTCTTTTACTAAAATCATTTTCACTGGGATCTGTTCTCTCGTACGTAAACTTTACACTGGAGTGATGACTTAGTGATTATGTTTTTCTCTTCATGACAAACTTTAGCCGTTAGAACTTCTGACATTATGAGCTTTCTTTTGTGGTTCCTTAACCACAAACATATACTTCTGTGGATGTTTTGTAGATCTAAATTTTGTGGAAAAGACTGAATTCTTCCATCAGTATATAGTCATTGGCAAATTTTACCACGTTTAGGTATTTCTCAACATTTCCAGTTCTCACTGTTAGCAATGAGAAGTTATTTTTAATCAATTTTTGCTCCATAATGAAATCGGGTCCAGTTTTAGCCACCTTCAATTTTATTTTGTAGCGATTCTTTCTATCAAGTCTAGTTTTTCCTGTCAACGTGGTCAAAATATCCCTGGCATTACAATAGCAAGGCAAAAAAAAAAAAAAATTCTGATTAAAAAAATAACAAACCAATACATTGCAACTCATAACGACCCGGTGTGTGTCAGTGTAGAACTGTGCTCCATGGGGTTTTCAGTAGCTGTTTATTCAGGAAACCTGTTGACCCACTAGCTCCTCCATGACAGAAAGATGTGGCAGTCTGCTTCCATAAAGATTACAGCATTGGAAACCGTATGGGGCATTTCTACTCTGTAGAGCTATGTGTCGCTATGAGTTAGAACCAAGTTGAAGACGATGGGTTTTAAATCACCAGGCCATTTTTCTTCTGAGGTGCATTTGGGTAGAGTCAAACCTCCAGCCTTTTATTTATTTATTTTTTAAAATTTCATTTTGCTTTAGGTGAAAGTTTACAGCTCAAGTTACTTTCTCACTCGAAAATTTATATGCATCTTGGGGAACATCTAGCTCAATTGGCATAACAGTTTATAAAAAAGAATGTTCTACATTCTACTTTGGTGAGTAGAGTCTGGGGTCTTAAAAGCTTGTGAGTGGCCATCCAACACACAGCACTGGTCTCACCCCAGTGAGCAAGGGGAATGAAGAAAACTAAAGACACAAGGGAAACATTAGTCCAAAGAACTAATGGACCACAAACTACCACAGCCTCCACCAGACCGAGTCCAGCACAACTAGATGGTGCCCGGCTACCACCACCGACTGGTCTGACAGGGATCACAATAGAGGGTCCCGGACAGAGCTGGAGAAAAATGTAAGAACAAAATTCCAACTCACAAAAAAAGACCAGACTTACTGACACAGACTGGAGAACCCCCAAGATTATGTCCCTGGACACCTTTTTAGCTCAGTAATGAAGTCACTCCTGAGGTTCACCCTTCATCCAGAGATTAGACAGGCCCATAAAACGAAATGAGACTAAATGGGTAAACCAGCCCAGGGGCAAGGACTAGAAAGCCTGAGGGGACAGGAAAGCTGATAATAGGGAGCCCAAGGTCAAGGAGAGGGGAATTGGCATGTCGTGAGGTTGGTGACCAATGTCATAAAACAATATGTGTGCTAACTGCTTAATGAGAAGCTAGTTTGTTCTGTAAGCCTACATCTAAAGTACAATAAAAAAATATTAATACACAAGTATTTGTGACATTGGTTGCAACCCCTAAAATGTAACAGCACACTCCCTTTCCCACCCTGGGTTCCCTGTGCTCATTCATCTAGCTGCTGTCCCTTCCTGCCTTCTCATCTTACTTTTGGACAGGAGCTGCCCATTTGGTCCTAAACTTGGTTGAACTAATAAGCATGTTCCTCACACGTGTTATTTTTTGCTTTATAGGCCTGTCTGATCTTTGTCTGAAAAGCAGACTTCAGGAATGGTTTTAGTTCTGGGTTAGCAGAGTGTCTGCGGGCCGTAGTCTCAGGGGTTCCTCCAGTCTCTGTCAGACCAGTAAGTCTGATCTTTTTCATGAATTTGAATTCCGTTTTACACTTTTCTCCCATTCTGTCCAGGATTCTCTGTTATGATCTCTATCAGAGCAGTTGGTGGTGGTAGCTGGGCACCATCTAGTTCTTCTGGGCTCAGGCTGTTGAAGTCTCTGGTTCATATGATCCTTTAGTCCTTTGGGCTAATATTTTCCTTGTATCTTTGGTTTGCTTCATTCCCTTTTGCTCCAGAGGGGATGAGACCAATAGGTGTATCTTAGATGACCACTCACAAGCTCGTAAGGCCCCATATGGTACTCACCAAAATCGGATGTAGAACTTTTTCCTTATGAACTATGTTATGCTAGTTGACCTAGATGTCCCCCAAGACCATGGTCCCCAGCCCTTATCCCCAGCTACTTGGTCCCTCAGAGTGTTTGGATGTGTCTAGGAAACTTCTATGCATTTGCTTTGATCCAGTTGTGCTGACTTCCCCTATATTGTGTGTTGTCCTTTCCTTCACTGAAGTTGACACTTGACTACTATCTGTTTAGTGATTTCCCGCTTTTCTCCCTCCCCACCCTCATAACCATCAAAGAATGTTTTTTAATATGTAAACCTTTTCTTATAATAGTGGTCTCATACAATATTTGTCCTTTTATGACTGATTTATTTCACTCCTCAAAATGCCCTCCAGATTCATCCATGTTGTGAGATGTTTCTCAGATTCATCATTGCTCTTTATCATTGTGTAATATTCCACTGTGTGTATGTGCCATAATTTGTTTATCCATTTGTCATGGATTGAATTATGTCCCCCCAAAAATATGTGTCAGCTTGGTTAGGCCATGATTCACAGTATTGTAGAGTTGTCCTCCATTTTGTGATTGTAATTTTACATTGAGGATTAGGGTGGGATTGTAACATCACCCTTACTCAGGTCACCTCCCTGATCCAAGGTAAAAGTAGTTTCCCCAGGATGTGGCCTGCACCACCTTCTATCTCTCAAGAGATGAAAGGAAAGGAAAGCAGAGCAAGCAGAGAGTTGGGGACCTCATACCACCAAGAAGGCAGCACCAGGAGCAGAGCACATCATTTGGACCTGGGGTCCCCGCACCTGAGAAGCTCCTTGACAACTGGAAGATTGCAGACAAGGACCTTCCTCCAGAGCCAAAAGAGAGAGAAAGCCTTTCCCTGGAGCTGATGCCTTGAATTTGGACTGTCAGCCTACTTTACTGTGAGAAAATAAATTTCTCTTTATTAAACGCATCCACTTGTGGTATTTCTGTTATGGCAGCACTAGATGACTAAGACGCCATTCATCTGGTGATGGTCATCTTTTTGCTATTGTGAATATTGCTGCAATGGGTGTGCATATGTCTATTTGCGTGATGGCTCTTATTTCTCTAGCTTATATGCTTTTTTGTTTTAATATGCCTAGGAATGGTGTTGCTGGGTCATATGGTATTTCTATTTCTCGATTTGTAAGGAAGCGCCACGTCATTTTCCAAAGTGGTTGTACCATTTTACATTCTCACCACCAGTGCATAAGAGTTCCAATCTCCCCATAACTTCTCCAATGTTTGTTATTTTGGATTAGTGTCAGTATTGTCGGGGTGAGATGGTATCTTATTGTAGTTTTGTTTTGGATCTCTCTAATGACTAATGATCATGAGAATTTCCTCATGTGTCTGTTAACTGCCTGAATGTCTCATTTGGTGAAGTGTCTGTTCGTATCCTTTGCCCATTTTTTAATTGGATTATTTGTCTTTTTGTTATTGAGGTGTTGCAATATTTTGTAGATTTTAGAAATTAGACCCTTGTCAGATGTGTCAAAGCCAAATTTTTTTCCACCTCCGTAGGTTCTCTTTTTAATCTTTTGGTGAAGTCTTTTGAAGAGCATGAGTGTTTGATTTTTAGGAGGTCCCAGTTATCTACTTTCCCGTCTGGTGTTTGTGCACTGTCAGTTATGGTTTGTATACTATTTATGCCACATATTAGGGCCCCTAGCACTGTCTCTATTTTTTCTTCCGTGATCTTTATCATTTAGATTTTATATTTTGATCCATTTTGAGTTAGTGTTTGTGTATGGAGTGAGGTATTGATCTCGTTTCATTTTTTTTTTACAGATGAACATCCAGTTATGCCAGCACCATTTGTAAAGAGACTGTCTTTTCCCCATTTTACACACTTTGGCCGTTTGTCAAATATCAACTGCTCATAGATGGATGGATTTACGTCTGGGTTCTCAATTCTGTTCCATTGGTCTGTGTGTCTGTTGTACCAGTACAAACTATTTTGACTACTGTGACTGTATAATACCTTCTAAAATCAGGTAGTGTGAGGCTTCCCACTTCATTCTACTTCTTTGACAACACTTTACTTATCCAAGGCCTCTTCCCTTTCCTTATAAATTTGGTGATTTTTTTCTCCATCTCATTAAAGAGTTTAAATTTGGATCAGGATTACATCGTATCTGTAGGTCACTTTGGGTAGAATTGACATTTTTGCAATGTTGAGTCTTCCTATTAATGTTTTTCTACTTAAGTAGGTCTCTTCTGGTTTCTTCTAGTAGTGTTTTGTGGTTTTCTTTGTATAGATATTTTACATCCCTGGTTAGATTTGCTCCTAACTTTATCTTCTTGGGGGCTATTGTAAATGGTATTAATTTCATGATTTCCTTTCTGAAATTCTCTTTGTTGCTGTAGTTTTTTGTATGTTAATCTTGTATCCTGCTACTTTGCTGAAATCTTCTATTAGTTTCAGTAGTTTTGTACTGAATTCTTTGGGGTTTTCAGTGTATACAATCATATCATCTGCAAATAGGTATAGTTTTACCTCTTCCTTGTGAGTCTGGGTGCCTTTTATTTCTTTTTCTTGCCTTATTGCTCTAGCTAGGACTTCTACATCAAATAAAAGTGGTGTTAAAGGGCGTTCTTGTCTGGTTCCTGTTCTCAGGGGAAATGCTTTCAGTCTCTCTCCATTCAGAGTGATGCTGGCTATTGGTTTTGTATAAAGGCTCTTTATTATGTTGAGGAATTTCTCTTCTATTCCTGTTTTGCTGAGAGTTTTTATTAGAAATGGGTTTTGGATTTTGTCAAATGCTTTTTCTGTGTCGATTGATAAGATCATGTGGTTCTTTTGTTTTATTTATGTGGTGAATTACACTGATTGATTTTCTAATGTTGAACCATCCCTGCATACTTGATATGAATCCCACTTGGTCATGATGTATTATTTTTTTGACATGCATGCAGTTGAATTCTATTGGCTAGAATTTTGTTGAGAATTTTTGCACTAATGTTCAAAGGGATATTGTTCTGTATTTTTCTTTTTCTTTTTTGTGGTGTCTTTCCCTGGCTTTGGTATCAGGGTTATGCTGGCTTCACAGAACAAGTTCAGGAGTATTCTTTCCTTTTCTATGCTCCGTAATAGCTGAAGTAGTAGTGGTGTTAATTCTTCTCTGAAAGTTTGGTAGAATTCTCTTGGTTAACCCATCCAGGCCAGGGTTTTTTGTTGTTGTTGTTGTTGGGAAATTTTTTGTGATCCCTTCTTCAATCTCTTCTTTTGTTAAGAGTCTGTTTAATTTTTGTATCTCAGTTTGTGTTGGCTTAGGTAGGTAATATGTTTCTAGACGTTTTCCATTTCCTCTAGGTTTTCAAATTTGTTGGAGTACAATTTTTCATTCTGTTATGACCCTTTTTATTTCCTTTGGGTCTGTTGTGATATCACCCATTTTATTTCTGATTCACGTTATTTGCTTCCTCTCCTGTATTTTTTTTTTTTTTTGTCAGTTTGGCCAGTGATTTGTCGATTTCATGGATCTTTTCAAAGAACAAACTTTTGGTTTGTTGATTTTTTTCAATTGTCTTCTATTCTCTATTTCATTTATTTCTGCTTTAATCTTTATTATTTCCTTTCTTCTGATGCCTGAGGACTCCTGTTGCTGCTCTCTTTCTATTAGTTGGGTTAATGTTTTTATTTTTGCCCTTTCTTCTTTGATGTGTGCATCTATTGCTATAAATTGACCTATAAGCACCACATTTGCTGTGTCCCAAAAGTTTCGATAAAATGTATTTTTCTTCTCATTTGATTCTATGAATTTTTTTAGTCCATTCTTGATTTCTTCTATTACTTAGTACTTTTTAAGTAAGGTGTTGTTCAGTTTCTATGGATTTGATTTTTTTTTCTTCCTATTTCTGTCATCGATTTCTACTTTTATGGCATTATAGTCAAAGAAGCTGCTTTGTGTTATTTTGATGTTTTGGATTTTGCTAAGGCTTGCTTTGTGGCCTAAAATGTGCTCTATTCTGGAGAATGTTCCATGTACCTTGGAAAAGAATGTACACTTTGCTGCTGGTGGGTGGAATGTTCTGCATATGTCTACAAGGTCAAGTTGGTTGATTGTGGCATTTAGATCTTCTGTATCCTTACCAAGTTTCTTTCTAGATGCTCTGTCCTTTATTGAAAGTGGTGTGTTGAAGTCTCCTACTATTATAGTGGAACTGTCTATTACTGTTTTCAGTGCTGTTAGAGCCTGTTTTATGTGTTTGGAGCCCTGTCTTTGGGAGCTTGTCTTTGTGTCTAAGTTGTGTCTCTTGTAGACAACATATTGCTAGATCGCTTTTTTTTTTTTTAATCCATTCCACCACTCTCTGTCTCTTTACTGGTACGTTTAGGCCATTTCCATTCAGTGTAATTATTGAAGTTACAGCTGTCATTTCGATGATTGTGAGTGTGTGTGTGTGTGTGCGTGTGTGTGGTGTTGATGGATTCTTTGTTCCTCTTCATTTTCTGGGCTAAGTTCTTTTTGTCTACGTATTTTCTTTACACCTCTTTCATTATTGTTGATTTTGTGTTTGCTCAGTCTTTATATTTCTCTTTTTTATTTTGATGGGTAGGTTTGTTAGCTTCCTTTGTGGTTACCTTGAAATTTACCATTATTTGTCTAAGTTTAAGCCAGTTTTTTATTTCTCAGTATTGCCTTGACTTCCTCTCCATATGGGAGTTTTATGACTATATCATTTAGTCCCTCTTTTTTGTTTTGATGTTGCCATCATTTACGTATTCACATCTCTGGTTCCCCAGGTTCAGTTTTTTAGCTTTGTTTTGTTTTTGTGAATTCCCTATCTGGGTTGGTATTTGGTTGTGTTCTGCGTCCTAGTCTTGGGTTGTTGTCTGACGTTATTAATTCTCTAACTGGAGGACTCCCTTTAATATTTCTTGTAATTTTGGTCTGGTTTTTAAAAATTACCTTAATTTCTGCTTATCTGGAAATGACCTAAATTCACCATTGTGTTTGAAAGACAATTTTCCTGAATATATAATTTTTGGCTGGCAATTTTTTTCCTTCAAGGCTTTATATATGTTCTTCCATTGCCTTCTTGCCTGCACAGTTTCTGCTGAGTAATCAAAGTTTATTCTTACTCGTTCTCCTTTGTAGGTGGCTTTTTGTTCATCCCTAGCCACTCTCAAGATTCTTTGTCTTTGGTTTCGGCAAGTTTGACTATATGTTTCGGAGGACCTTCTTTTGGGTTTTCTCCTGTATGGGATTCATTGAGCTTCTTGGATAGATATCTTCTCATCTTTCATGATATTAGGGAAGTTTTCTGCTAGCAAATCAATTATTTTCTCTGTGTTTTCGCTATCCTCCTCCACTCATTCTGGTACTCCAATCATTCACAGGTTTTTCCTCTTGGTAGTGTCCCATGTAATTCTTAGCTGGGAATCTGTTCACTGTTCTTGCAGGGGTGCTGGAGATGTTGGTGAAGTTTTTGGTGATGTGGTGAATCTGTCCTGCCAGTCACCTGGCCGTGGGTGCAGAGGGTGTTCTCCATGGTCTTTGGGTTGGGTGTTGCGTGTGTGTGCTCTACTGCTTATCAGTTGGTTGGGGTACAGGTGCCTGGGCTGGTAGTCACTGAGAATGTGGTGTGGGGATTCTCAACTACAGTCCTGGGTGGGCAGGGCTGCATGGGGGGCATCTGGAGCAGGCACAGGTCTCTGGTTGCAGTGGGGAGTGATGTGGAGGTAAGGCAAGAAGCTGTTTACTGCCCCTGGATGCTTGGGTGGAGGGTGTGCCCCTGTCTACTACAGCATGTAGTAGGGGGTAGGGCAAGCAGTCCTCGGGCGCCCAGTGCTGTTGGTTGGAGAGTTTGGGAGGCACCACTAATTCTCAGACCCCTGTCATGGGTGGCTAGATGGAATGGGTTGTACCCCTGGCCCTCAGGGCCCTGGTGTGGGTGGGTGAGCCTCCTTCTTAGAGGGCAGGGTAGTGTTGAATATCACAAATCTGCACCTCACACTTGGCTGCTGAAGGTGAAAATGGACTTCAGGTAGACTCCCTGCCCATTTTATCCTAATGTGGGCGTGCCGTGTTGGGTCAGCTTGCAAAGCACTGGGGTGGGTGATTGGCAGGGGTAAAGGGCAGGATCGAAGGGTACTGAAAGTCCTGGACCCCCTATGCCAGTGGGTGGGCAAAGAAGTGGGTGCCTGCCTCAGGACCCACTGTGAGTTCCCGGCTAAGGGGGTGTGGCGGTGTTGAATGCCTAGGGACTGCTGTCGAAGCAGGGAAAGGATGAATGAAGAGAAGAGAGTTCTCCTCAGCTGTGGAGCTCTGGTGAGGGGAAGGGTTATGGTGGGTGTGCCATGGTTTGGGAATTTGCACTTAGCTTTCATAGGCCTGGTGTTGCTTCTCTTTGGTTCGAGAGGTGCATGCAGATTCGCTGCTGCTTGGCTGCACTAGATGGGGTGGGTTCTGGCTTGGGATGTTACTGCTTGCCTCAACCTGTGTGCACTGTGCAGGTTTAGCTACAGGATGTCGGCGATTCCAAGATCTGCAATTCCCCACTTCCACTATTGAATTGTCTCTTCTTCCACCTGTCACTCAGTCTGATTCTTCAGCTTTGCCCTTGATGATTAGGGGTCCTAGATTGTCATATGTATCTATTTACTTGTTTTTTCAGATCTTTGTTGTAAGACTGATGACACGAAGCATCTGACTATTCCTCGGTCTTGGCCCTGCCTTCCCCTCCAGTCTTTTAGTTAGTAGCCAAGTGCTTTAACCTTTTGCACCACCCAAGGACTCACTATTCTGATAGGATGGCTGATGTTTGGTGGCTTAATAAAACATAGAATTTTACAAATGGAACAATTGTTTACTTCAATTTCCTCATTTTACAAGTGAGAAAACTGAAGTGCATGGAAGTTAGGACACTTGAACAAAGGTAGAAAGTTAAGGCTTGAATAAGGGCAATGGTTAGTAAGAATAGAGGTAATGGGTAGGTGTAATAAATACTGAGGAGATTAAGGTCGGGGTTTGGTCTGATGGGACTGTGGGGTGAGGGAGAGGGATAAATCTGGGATGATCCTGGATTTCAGACTTGGGTCACTGGTTGGATGTTGATGCCATTAACTGAGACAGAGAGTACATGACTAGAGTTAGGTTTGGGAGCAGAAGGTGTAGTTGTTGTTAGGTGCCATCGAGTCGGTTCTGACTCATAGAGACCCTATACACAACAGAATGAAATGCTGCCCGGTTCTGTGCCATCCTTACAGTCGTTGTTATGATTGAGCCCATTGTGTCAATCCCTCTCGTTGAGGGTCTCCCTCTTTTCCACTGACCCTGTACTTTACCAAGCGTAATGTCCTTCTCCAGGGACTGATTCCTCCTGACAACATGTCCAAAGTATGTAGGCACAGTTTTGCCGTCCTCGTTTCTAAGGAGCATTCTGGCTGTACTTCTTCCAAGTGAGCAGGGGTAGGTGATGTATTCAGTTTTTGAAATGTTGAGTTTGAGATGCCAGTTGGACATTTACATGGAATTTGCCTATCTTAGTAAGAATTTTTTAAAAATGTTTGAGTGGAGATGTAGACTTGGGAGTTGTCAGCATATAGGTGATAGTCCCATGAGTATAGACAAAGTCACCACCCCGGGAAAATATCAAACAAGGAGGCAAACTGTGGCCTCAGGCCTTATCTGGCCAGCTGATATATTTTGTTTTGATCTAAAGCACATGTTTAACAAAATTCGAATTAGTGGCCAACATTTAAAATTTAGAAGATTTCATGTGTCTGTATACTGATACCTCTTTAAAAATTAGATCTGGCATCTGTGGGTGGCAAAAATCAACTAGAGGTGACTAGGAACCATAAGCTCCAGTTCTCCAGTCTCTACCCATGAGCTTCACTCGTTTGTGTAACCTGGATGGTTCCCATAAGCTTTTGGGTTTGCTGTCTCTAGTGTAGCATAAGAAGACCAAGGAGAAAATATTTAAGGAAAAGGCAGAGAAAGAGGAGCCTCTTTATGGAAACTGAGAGAGATGGTCAGACTGGTAAGAGGAGAACCAAGAGAACTTGGTAACAAAGAAGGGGTTACGGATTGAAAGGAGGAGGAATAAATCTTCTGCTGTATTAGAAATTGTTTTAGCTGTATTATCCAGCTATTTGCTTAGGCCAAAAAATTTAGGAGTCATTTTTGACACCTTGGTTTTCCTTATTACCTTTACCTGATCCATCTCTCACAGAGAAAGATGTGGCACTCTACTTCTGTAACGATTACAGGCTTGAAAACCCTATGGTGCAGTTCTACTGTGTCCTTTAGGGTCGCTATGAGTCAGAATTGACTCGATGGCAACAGATTTTTTTTGTTGATTTGTTTAATCCATCTCTAAGTGTTATGGACTGAAATGTGTCACCCAAAAATATATGTCGAAGTCCTAATCCCAGTACCTATGAACGTGAACTTGTTTGGAAATAGGGTCTTTGTTGATGTTATCAGTTATGTTAACATGAGGTCATTCATATTGGAGAAGGTGTCCTTGTAAGAGAGAAGAGACACAGAGACAAGGAGACAGGGAAGAGATGCCCATGTGAAAATGCATCTACAAGCCAAGGAATGCCAAGCATTGCCACTAGAAGCTAGGAGAGAGACACGGAACAGTTTTTCTCTCAGAGCCCTCAGAAGGAATCAACACGGTCAATACCTTATTTGGACTTCTAGGCTCCAGAACTGTGAGACAATAAATTTCTGTTCTTAAAAAAAATTATTTGCCTTTGAGTCAATTGCGACTCATAGCGATCCTATGTGTGTCAGAGTAGAATGGTGCTCCATGGGGTTTTCAGTGGTTCATTTCTCAGAAGTAGATCTCCAAGCCTTTCTTCAGGGGTACCTCTGGGTAGACTTGAGCCGCCAACCTTTCAGTTTGCAGCCAAGCATATTAACCATTTGCACCATCCAGGGACCTCCACCACCCAATTTGTGGCACTTTGTTACAGCAGCCCTGTATTTGTTGTTGTTAGGTGCTGTCGAGTTGGTTTCAACTGATAGCAACCCTATGTACAACAGAACCAAACACTGCCCAGTCCTGCGTTATTCTCACAGTCATTGCTAGGTTTGACCCCGTTGTTGTAGCCACTGTGTCAACCCATCTAGTTGAGGGTCTTCCTCTTTTTCGCTGACCCTCTACTTTATCAAGCTGATGTCCTTTTCCAGGGACTGGTCCCTCCTAATAACATGTCCAAAGTATGTGAGACAAAATCTCACCATCTTTGCTTCCAAGGAGCATTCCGGGTGTACTTCTTCCAAGGCAGATTTGTTCGTTCTTCTGGCAGTCCATGGTATATTCAGTATTCTCTGCCAACACCGTAATTCGAAGGCATCAGTTATTTTTCGTTCTTCCTTATTCATTGTCCAGCTTTCACATACACATGAGGCAATTGAAAATACCATGGCCTGGGTCAGGCGCACCTTAGGTCTCAAAGTGACATCTTTGTTTTTAACGTTTTAAAGAGGTCTTTTGCAGGAGATTTGCCCAATGTACTATGTCGTCTGATTTCTTGACTGTTGCTTCCACAGGTGTTGATTGTAGATCCAAGTAAAATGAAAACAGCAAGTCTAGGAAACTCATGCACCAAGACTGTCGTATCTATCTTCAAATTATTCCTTAAATTCGCCTATTTTTCTCCATCATTTCTTATCTGATCAGTGCAAAATAACTGTTCTCCCTGCATCCTTGTCTCCTAATAGCTGATTGTATACACGGTAGCCAAAGTGATCTTTTAAAATTAAAATCAAATGCTGCTACTTACCTGTTTAAAACTCTTCACTGGCTTCCCATTACACTTAAAACTGTACTCCTTGCAATGGCCCAGAAAGTCTCTGTATGATCAGAACCCTCTTTGCCTTGTTGACCTCATCTCCTATTCGTCCCTTTCCCTACTTTTCTCATTTCTTCTAGGGCACCTAATCCTTTCCCTCCCCATGGCCATTGCACATGTTGATCCTCCTCTTGGTTGCTTTGCCCCCAGATCTTCACAGGGTTGACTTTTTCTTTTCTCAGTTCCATGTGCCTCTTCGAAAGGCACTTCCTTGACACTTCAAACTAAAGGGGCACCCTCCTTCCTTTATTTTTTCAGCAACTTATTCTGTTTTTTCCACACACTTATCTTCTCTCTACAAATGCATATGTATTTATTGAATGTTTGCTTTCTCAACTAGAAAGTAATCTTCATGAGTGCAGGCACAGCGTCTGTTTTGTACACTGCTCCAAGATGAATTACCCAACAAGCAAGGTATGCATGAGCTTAATTGTGCTTACATACTAAATCTTTAGTGCACAATTTCACCTGGTTTTCATCAGGTCTTTGTGAAACCCACGGGAAACTGTGCACTATAGACTAGAAAGTAAACAAAATAAAGCCCGTGTGTACCTTGCTTACTGGTTCAACTGCCCCGACACTGCTGTATGCCTGGGTTCTGTAACAGTGCTTGCCTCGCACATTGATAGCTAGCTAGCTGCCGTGAGTCAACTCCAACTCGTAGAGACCTTTGGTACAACAAAACAAAATCTCACCTGGTCCTGCCTCATCCTCACAATCGTTATTGTGCCAATCCATCTCACCCAGGGTCTCCCTTGTGCTTGCTGACCCTCTGCTTTTTCAAACATGATATCCTCTTCCAGCAATCGATCCCTCTTGATAATGTGTACGAAGAAAGAGAGTCATACAGCCTGGCACATAGTACAGCTTTAATAAATGGTAATAGAATGAATAAAAAATCTGTTGCCTTGGAGTCCATTCTGACTCATGGCAACCCAATGTGTGTTAGAGCAGATCTGTGCTCCCGATGGTTTTCAATGGCTGATTTTTGGGAACTAGAACGCCAGGTCTTTCTTCCTAGGCACCTCGGAGTGGCCTGTACCTTACAACCTTTATGTTAGCAGCCTAGTGCGTTAACTGTTTACACCAATGTAATGAATAACAGTATGTAAACAACAGTCATATGCAGCAGAGTCTGAGTAAAATAAGGAATAGCAAGTCCATAAGGTATTTCAATAACAACTTCTCTTAAGTCCCCGATGAGATTTTGCAATTAGGAGTAGTTGGGTAGCAGGGCAAGCCTGCAAGCTCCAAAACACGCTAAGCAGTAGAGACCTTTCCAAACCCACGTCATCTCCGCGCCTGCGCAGATCTACCTCCGAGGTCCAGCCCCCGTTCTTTGCAAGAAGAAGGGCGTGGCTAAGCGGACTATGGGCCGGGGCGCGAGTGGATGACGTCACGCGGCGTGTGCCCAGGTAGCCAGTAGTAACCCCGAGTCCGCGGAAGTGGAGACCTGTGGTCAGGAGGCTGATACAGGTAACCTGTTCGCTTCTTGTTGGGTCCCTGCCTTCCTCTCTTCCGGCCCCGGGATGGCGGCGGTGACAGCAACATCCAATTCTGAAGGCGATGGGGAGCCAGCTCTTACCCTCATCTTTTGTCGATCTGCGGGAACCCCATGTCTTCTCAGTCCTCCCCGACTCCTGAGGCTGAAACTCGTTCAGGGTGGGCAACCACTTCTCTCCGCTTCCGCTCTCGGGATGGCAGTGGTCTCTGATTCTTTTTTCCTAGGCGGCACAGACTCTCAGCCTCTAGTTGCCGCCTCCTTCATCTCTTCCCTGCAGGTCCTTTCACCCCTCCTTCTCCGTCCCTAGTTCCATATGGCTCCTCTCCAGCCCGTTTAAGGAAACAGAACAGTTTCCGATTCCGTTCATTTCTACTTGCAGTGAAACCTATTTTCCCCCCACCCCCGGAGGATCCTTACTGAGAACACCAAGTTTTGAGTTTTAGTGTTCCTAAAGAACGTTCGTTCTCTGTCCGTCTGGAGTTTTGCTCATTAACGCATGCATGGGTGGTAGTTGGGGGGGGGGGGAGGCGGCGTGGTGCAGTACTGTGAAAATCTATTGTGATAATAAAAGATGCACTTGGGATCCAATCAACTGTTGAGGTGCAGGAAGTTAAAGCTTTTCAGAAAAATGCTCTTAGCCCCTGGGTTTCTTTATGTTTTTTCGAGCAACGATGACAGTTAACCTCGCGAAGTAGCTTGTCACCCATCAAAATAAATAAGCAGTACGATCTGCTAGGAATGTTCATATCGCTTAAAAACAAACAAAAACAGGTTTCATATTGTTGGTAAAGGGTCATTCATATTATCGGTATGTGTTACTACAAAACCAGCCAGCAACATAGATGCTACTGAGTATATGGGATGAGAGGCAGGATTCTGAAATCTTTGATCTTACTGATAGTTTGGCTTGATTTTGTTGCACTTTTAGTATGTTCCATTTTTTAAATAAAGTGTAGTTACTTCATATAATTCTGGGAAGCCTACCAATGGCTTGCTTATTGGTAAGATTGTGTTCTTCCAATATTTGGTGTAGTGGTTAAGCACTGGGCTGCTAACAGAAAGGTCACTGGTTTGAACCCACCAGCTGCTCTGCAGGAGAAAGATGTGGCAGTCTGCTTCTGTAAAGATTACAGCCTTGGAAACCCTATGGGGCAATTCTGCCTTGTCCTGTAGGGTTGTTATGAGGCAGGATGGACTCAATGGCAATGGATTTCTTTTTTTTTTTTTTTTTAAGTAGAATAAGGTTAGGGAATAATAGTTGCTGTTGAAATTTGCTGTATCCTAGGGACTGTGTTCAACACTTTGCATAAGCTTTCTTCTTAATTCACACAGTGACCCTGTGAGTTGAGAATTATTATCTCCAATTTACAGAAAAGGAAACTGAGGCTCAGGTATATGAAAAATGACTTGCCAAAAATTCACAGTAATTAAGTGGCAGAGCCAAGATTTAAATTTAAGTCTGTGTATGACTTCAAAGCCTACACTTTTTTTTTTTTTTAAATAACTCTGTTAATGATCAAATTCTATGCCTTTTATAATGTTTTTGTTGTCAGGTGCCGTTGAGTTGGTTCTGACTCATAGTGACCCTATGCACAACAGAACGAAACACTGCCTAGTCCTGCGCCATCCTTAAAATCGTTGTTTTGCTTGAGCTCATTGTTGCAGCCACTGTGTCAGTCCAGCCTGTTGAGGGTCTTCCTTTTTTCCGCTGACCCTGTACTTTGCCAAGTATGATGTCCTTCTCCAGGGACTGATCCCTCCTGACAACATGTCCAAGTATGTAAGACACAGCCTTGCCATCCTTGCCTCTAAGGAGCATTCTGGTTGTACTTCCAAGATAGATTCATTCATTCTTTTGGCAGTCCATGGTATATATTCAATATTCTTTGCCAACAGCATAATTCAAAGGTGTCAGTTCTTCTTTGATCTTCCTTATTCATTGTCCAGCTTTTACATACATATGATGCAATCGAAAATACCATGGCTTGGGTCAGGCGCACCTTAGTCTTCAAGGTGACGTCTTTGCTTTTCAACACTTGAAAGAGGTCCTTTGCAGCAGATTTGCCCAATGCAATGCGTCTTTTGATTTCTTGACTGCTGCTTCCTTGCGTGTTGATCGTGGATCCAAGTGAAATGAAATCCTTGACAATTTCAGTCTTTTCTCCATTTATCATGATGTCGTTCATTGGTCCAGTTGTGAGGATTTTTGTTTTCTTTATGTTGAGGTGTAATCCATACTGGAGGCTGTGGTCTTTGATTTTCATCAGTAAGTGCTTCAAGTCTTTTTCACTTTCAGCAAGCAAGGTTGTGTCATCTGCATAACGCAGGTTGTTAATGAGTCTTCCTCATTAACATCAATCCTGTTGCCCTGTTCTTCATATAGTCCAGTTTCTCGTATTATTTGCTCAGCATACAGGTTGAATCGGTATGGTGAAAGGATACAACCCTGATGCACACCTTTCCTGACTTTAAACCAATCAGTATCCCCTTGTTCTGTCTGAACAACTGCCTCTTGGTCTATGTAAAGGTTCCTCATGAGCACAATTAAGTATTCAGGAACTCCCATTCTTGGCAATGTTATCCATAATTTGTTATGATCCACACAGTCGAATGCCTTTGCATAGTCAACAAAACACAGGTAAACATCCTTCTGGTATTCTCTGCTTTCAGCCAGGATCCATCTGACATCAGCAGTAATATCCTTGGTTCCACATCCTCTTCTGAAACCAGCCTGAATTTGAATGATCTTCAACAAAATTTTGCTTGTGTGTGACATGAATGATATTGTTCTATAATTTCCACATTTGGTTTGATCTCTTTTCTTGGGAATAGGCATAAATATGGATCTTTTCCAGTCAGTTGGCCAGGAAGCTGTCTTCCATGTTTCTTGAAATAGATGAATGAGCACCTCCAGCGCTGCATCTGTTTGTTGAAACATATCGATTGATATTCCATCAGTTCCTGGAGCCTTGTTTTTCACAAGTACCTTCAGAGCAGCTTGGACTTCTTCCTTTACTACCATCAGTTCCTGATCATATGCTGCCTCTTGAAATGGTTGAACATCGACTAATTCTTTTTGGTATAATGACTCTGTGTATTCCTTCCATCTTCTTTTGATGCTTCCTGCATCATTTAATATTTTCCCCATAGAGTCCTTCACTATTGCAACTCGAGGCTTGAATTTTTTCTTCAGTTCTTTCAGCTTGAGAAACGCCGAGCGTGTTCTTCCCTTTGGATTTCTTTCTCCAGCTCTTTGCACATGTCATTATAATACTTTACTTTGTCTTCTTGAGCCACCCTTTTAAATCTTCTGTTCAGTTCTTTTACTTCATCATTTCTTCCTTTTGCTTTAGCTGCTCGACATTCATGAGCAGGGTTCAGAGTCTCATGTGACATCCACCTTGGTCTTTTCTTTCTTTCCTGTTTCAATAACCTCTTGCTTTTTTCATGTATGATGTCCTTGATGTCATTCTACAACTTGTCTGGCCTTCAGTTGCTAGTGTTTAGTGTGTTAAGTCTATTCTTGAGATGGTCTCTAAGTTCAGGTGGGATATACTCAAGGTCATGTTTTGGCTCTCGTGGACTTGCTCTGATTTTCTTCAGTTTCAGCTTGAACTTGCATGTGAGCAACTGATGGTCTGTTCCACAGTCAGCCCCTGGTGTTGTTCTGACCGATGATATTGAGCTTTTCCATTGTCTCTTTCCACAGATGTAGTCAATGTCATTACTGTGTGTTCCATCTGGTGAGGTCCATGTGTGTAGTCACGATTCATGTTGGTGAAAGAAGGTATTTGGAATGAAGAAGTCATTGGTCTTGCAAAATTCTATCATTTGATCTCTGGCATTGTTTCTATCACCAAGGCTGTATTTTCCAACTACCAATCCTTCTTTGTTTCCAACTTTCGCATTCCAATCACCAGTAATTATCAATCCATCCTGATTGCTTGTTCGATCAATTTCAGACTGCAGCAGCTGATAAAAGTCTTTGATTTCTTCATCTATCCTGAAGTACAGTGCTGTCAGTGATAGGATAATATCCATATGCCTACAAGGAAGACCAGTTAATACAACTGTTATTCAAACTTTGTGCACCAATCACTAAGGCCAAAGATGAAGATGCCTTTATAATAAAACCAAAAAAACCAAACCCACTGCCGTCGAGTCAATTCTGACTCATAGTGACCCTGTAGGACAGAGGAGAACTGCCCCATATAGTTTCCAAGGAGCACCTGGTGGATTTGAACTGCTGACCTCTTGGTTAGCAGCTGTAGCACTTAACCACTAGGCCACCAGGGTTTCCGCCTTTATAATAGTCACACATAATTCTATGAGTTTGTTCACTCATCTGTCCAAATGATTTGACATTTTCTTTGACAGTATCTTTACTATTAAATTCTAATGTACGTGACATTAAAACACCTGGAAAGTTTAATTTGTGCTTCCCCTGCACACACAGACACAGACAGAGACAGAGACAGAGACAGAGACACAGACAGAGACAGAGACAGAGACACAGACAGAGACAGAGACAGAGACAGAGACACAGACACAGACACAGACACACACTCTGCCCTCACCATTAAAAATGAAATAAATGGCAAGCAAGATTACTCTGTCAGACCCTTCTGGTTGGAGCCCTCAGGCAATGATTGACTGGATAGTTGAGGGTTTTACCATTTTAGAAATGAAAATTATATTGAGTATTTTAGATGGAAATTTAAACCATGTACGAAGCAATTCTTTGCCTTCTTAAATACAGTATACTGAACAGACTTTAGCCTTCGCTTGATGTCTCAGAGCAGTCATTATGAACATCATTTATCGCCCAGTGTTGAAATGGCGATTTCCTCAGAGCTTTTTATTATATTTGACCCTGAAGCTGCTTTGCATTTTGAATTTGCCTGTCCTTTTTTTAGTTTTTGTAGTCCATTCCTCAATGTCACCAAGAGTTCGTAAAGCATTGTTGTGAAAAGCAGGAACTGTGGAACCAGAATTGTAGGGTTCGAATCCCAGCTCTGCCACTTAACTAGTAGAGTGAGTCTGGACAAGTTAATTTACCCCTCAATACCTCAGTTTTCTCATTTGTAAAATGGTGACAGTAAGAATACGTACTTCAGAAGATTGTTGTGAGGATAAAATGAAAGTCTGTGTAAAAGACTTAGAATACTACCAGGCATATTGTAAGAGCCACATAAGTAAGGGTTTGCTAATATTATTATTAGTCTGGTTTTGACCTTAAGTTCTTTGAAAATTGCGTTCTAGTTTTTTGAAATTGTGGTTTGTTGAAAATTTATGTGTAGTAATTGGGAGTCCCTGGGTGGCGCAAATGGTTAAACACTCAACTACTGGCTTAAAAGTTTGGCTGTTTGAACCCACCCAGAGGCACCTCGGAAGTCAAGCCTGGCGATCTGCTTCTGAAAGGTCACAGCCTTGAAACCCTATGGAGCAGTTCCACTTTACACATGTGGGGTTCCCATGGGTCAGGACTGCCTCTACGGCAACAGCAACAACAAAAACTAGAGAATTACTGCACCTGGAATGCCTCATCCTGAGCCGTTCTGGGAACATGTGGATTTACTCAGTTAGACCTTACAGAACCACGCTTTCATTGTGTCTTTCCAGTCCTGTGTGATTTTGCTCAGGGTGTTTGGAGTGGACATTTCAAATATTTTATTTTATTCTATGTATTTGCTTTATTTTGATATCAAAATAATGATTTTTGATTTCTGTTTTGAATATGGAAGATTTCTCAGTGGTTTTGAAAAATCAGTTGATGCACATCCATTTTTGGTGCTCTGCACAGGCTTACCCTTTCACTGATGTTATCAAGGCTCTTGTGGATGAGAACTTCCTTAAAAACAAACCACCACTATGCGTTGGCCACTCACCAGAGTATCTCTTCAGTGTGATTCTCTAACTCCTGCTCTTTGTCTTTCCCTCTTCCTTTTCCTTTAAGGAGCTGAGAAAATTGACCCTATCAGTGAAGTGGAATAATGTGCCTTACAACATTTATAAGTTACGTACTCATTTTCAGGGGTGTATTTGAAACCAGTGGGGGACATTGGTGGTTCAGTGGTAAGATTTTTTTTGTCTTTCATGCGGGAAACCTGGGTTTGATTCCTGACCAATGCACCTCACGCAGAGCCACCACCTGTCAGTCAGCAAAGGCTTGTGTGTTTCTGTGATGCTGAACAGATTTCAGCAGAGCTTCAAGGCTAAGACGGACTAGGAAGAAAGACCTGGTGATCTACTTCTGAAAAATCAGCTAATGAAATCCCTGCGCATCAAAAGGGTTCGATTGCAGGACTGAGCAGCTATTTTATTCTTTTGTTCATGGGGTCATGATGAGTCGAGGGTCTGACTTGATGGCAGCTAACAGCAACAGCAATTTTAAACCAAGACCAGCCAAGAGTTGATATTGACTCCTTTGGTGTTCCGAATATTTTAATACCATTAGGGTGATATTTATTTTAAAACTTCGTAGCAAAAATATAGTTATACATATATATTTTAAATAATTTTTATTGTGCTTTAAGTGAAAGTTTACAAATCAAGTCAGTCTCTCACACAAAAACCCATATATAGCTTGCTACACACTCCCAATTACTCTCCTCCTGATGAGACAGCCTGCTCTCTCCCCGCACTCTCTCTTTTCGTGTCCATTTCGCCAGCTTCTAACCCCCTCCACCCTCTCATCTCCCCTCCAGGCAGGAGATGCCAACATAGTCTCAAGTGTCCACCTGACCCAAGAAGCTCACTCCTCACCAGCATCCCTCTCCAACACATTGTCCAGTCCAATCCATGTCTGAAGAGTTGGCTTTGAGAATGGTTCCTGTCCTGGGCCAACAAAAGGTCTGGGGGCCATGACCACCGGGGTCCTTCCAGTCTCAGTCAGACCATTAAGTCTGGTCTTTTTATGAGAATTTGGGGTCTGCATCCCACTGCTCTCCTGCTCCCTCAGGGGTTCTCTGTTGTGTTCCCCGTCAGGGCAGCCATGGGTTGTAGCCGAGCACCATCTAGTTCTTCTGGTCTCAGGCTGATGTAGTCAGTGGTTCATGTGGCCCTTTCTGTCTCTTGGGCTCGTAATCACCTTGTGTCCTTGGTGTTCTTCATTCTCCTTTGATCCACGTGGGTTGAGACCAATTGATGCATCTTAGATGGCTGCTTGCTAGCGTTTAAGACCCCAGACACCACTCTTCAAAGTGGGATGCAGAATGTTTTCTTAATAGATTTTACAATGTCAGTTGACTTAGATGTCCCCTGAAACCATGGTCCCCAGACCCCTGCTCCTGCTACGCTGGCCTTTGAAGCATTCAGTTTATTAAGGAAACTTCTTTGCTTTTGGTTTAGTCCAATTGTGCTGACCTCCCCTGTATTGTGTGTTTAGTTATATTTTTAATGTGTATTGAATTATACTTCTCATTTCATATGGTATAAACTCAGTACTTGGTGATTCAATTTGATCGTGGCCCTATAAAGAATAGGGATAGAGATATCACTGAGATAACATTGTTATTAAGAACAAATATGTTGTTGTTGGGTGCCATTGAGTCATTTCAGACTCATAGCTACCTCATGACTGAGTAGAACTGCCCCATAGGGTTTTCTTGGCTGTAATCTTTGCAGAAGCAGATCACCAGGTCTTTCTCCCACAGAGCTGCTGAGTGGGTTTGAACTGCCAACCTTTCAGTAAGTAGCTGAGTGCTTAACTGTTGCGCCACCAGGGCTCCTTTGAACAAATATGCCTGGTATCTTTTGTCAAACTGGAACCCGAGCATAAATTATAGTGTTGTATTTCCTCTCAGCCAGTATTTTGTCTAAAAAAATAGTAAGGAAAATAACAGTAATAATAATATACCATGCCGTACCCATTGCCATTGAGTCAATTCCAATTCATAGCCACCGTGTAGGACAGAGTAGACTGCCCCATATGGTTTCCAAGGCATGGCTAGTAGATTTGAACTGCCGACCTTTTGGATAGCAGCCAAACTCTTAACCACTGTGCCACCAGGGCTCCAATAATAATGTAATAATATTACCTATTCCTTCTAGTGCTTACAGTATGCCATGCACTGTTACACACACTTTACCTATGACGTAGATACTTTTATTGTTCCTATTTTACACGTGAAGAAACTGAGGTACAGAGAAATTCAGTGAATTGCTAAAATTATGAAGCTGGTAGGTGGTGGAATTGAGATTTGAACCCAGGCTCTTTGGCTCCAAAGTTTATTTGTCCCTAGGTTTTGAGTTAACGCTTAAGTCATCAACTTTGCAATGTAAGTTGTTTTACCTGCCACACTCTCCCTTTACCCACTCTTTTTATACTGTCTTTCAAACAGAATGTTACTTCCGAGTTTTGCGGGTATTGGAAGAGCAACTGAACCCAAGCTATTAAAACGGTAACAAGTGCCTCTCATTTGATTAAGGCAGACAGTAACGTCGAATTGGAATTCAGATTGCATTTTCACAGCTAGTTCTTAGAGCCTTGTTTTTGAAAAGCATATCCTGAAACCTTTTATGATCTCATATTGCATTTATATTGTGTTGATGTTTGATGTTAGATATTATACAATTCCCACACTCCTGTTCTGTGGGCAGAAAGAGCTTTTTGCTCGTAATGTTGTTATTAACTCTCAGAATGGCTTATGGCACACTCACATTGCTGCTAACTCATTGCTCTGTGTTGCTTGATTCCTGAAGAAATTATTTTGAAATAGCATTTTTATACCCATTATCGATTTCGTTGTAATTTTTTTCTGTTGCTTACATTTTATTTCTTTGACACTTGCAATTTGAAACTGATGGGAATTGGGTTATGCTTGATATATTTTGGCAGCCAAGGAGACACATCAGCCTGTTTCTTTTGGCACAGATAATATCTTGCCTGTGTAGCGAGTATAGTGTATGTTTGGACGTATAAACTGAGTAACGCTTGGTAGAATAGAATTATAGAATGTTAAGTGTTCAAAGGGTCCTTAGATATGTTTCATTTACCCTTCATTTGGCAATTGGGAATCTGAAGCCTGGGCTGATTAAATGATTTGTCTATAGTCATACAGTATTAGAATCTTTTTTTTTTTTTTTTTAAGAATACCTGTATTCAGTGTTCTTTTAAACCATACCTCAATGTTATTTGTGTGCATCCTTACTTATAAGGGGAGGCTCTAAGTTCTTTACCCATATGTACTTAATTGTCATCTCCTTATAATAGTATGTTCTGGATGAGAAATCATGACCTGAATTAGACAAATGGCAGAATGAACTGATATGACAGATCCAAGAGGAATTGATAGGACTTTGCAGTTGACTGTATAGAGATGACAGTGAGACATCTGGGATAGTTCCCAGGATTTTTGCTTGGACAACTGACTAGATGATATCATGCGCTGGGGAAACTTAGTTAAAAGAGACCGGGGCTGAGCATATGAATTCGAAGTAATTAGAGTCTTGATTGCACAGAGAAAATGAGAAAGATTGAAGACAGAGCTACAGGGAACACCACTGTCTTGAGAAGTGGAAGGGCCAAGAGGTAGAGGGATATAGAGGAGAGGTGGTGGAGAGAGAATGGCATCACCAATGCTGAAAGAGGAGAGAATTTCAGGAAGGAGGGACATGGCCATAGGTGTTAATGTAGCAAACTAAAGACTGAAAGGGCCCGTTGGATTTGACAACTTGAAAGTCATTTGCCTCCACTGTGGAGTTTGAGTCTGTGCTCTGTGACCTAATTTCAGCATTTCTTTTACATTTGGGCATTAGATTATGAAGTTGACTCTCTGGCAGAAGAGATGCCAACATATCCTTAAATTTTACTACTCTTAGAACATTTCTTCTTTTCCATTACCCCCCCACCCCCCGTTCTGTTCTTCCCTTTTGCTTTTTATTGTTTTGGATCTTTTTTTTTTTTTTTTAACATAAATGTATATACTATGTTAATTGAGAAATACTTACAGTAAATTTAGTAAAAGGACATAAGCCACCTACCTGTAGACTGTGCTGTTCAGTGATCTTCCTTGTATTCCGTAAATCCATACTGTCCATGGAACTTTAGAATGAATGGGTACTAACTCCTACCACTTTTACGAAGCGTTGAAAACAAACAGACAAAAACATATACACGCTGACCTAAGTTTTGTCCTATCATTCGTGTTGTCATTGTAAAATAGGAAGCAAGTAGGTGACATTAAAAGGCCTTGACATTTTTACTTGAATCTCATAAAAATTATTTTTCATGAAACCTGATCTGTTTGTTATAAAAAGCAGCTTCTGTCAAGGAATACCCTGTGATAGATAAATCCGCCATCGGTGATTAACAGTGATACATTATGGCCTTATTTCCATAGCTAAATATGTGGATTTCTAAGAAAAAGATGACCTCAGTTTAGAGTGCCGACCACTATTTCATACAGACTGATTTGTTTTGGTGTTTAGGACTCTCATACCGCATGCAGAATGTAGACCCAAAAGCAGGCCAGAAGACAACGTTTGTCAAAGAAGTTACGCTTTAGAAAGCGGCAGTTCCGTCCCAGCAGTTTCTCTCTAGTAGCAGGTGACTTGGAACTGTCTGTTCTGCTTAGTCTGCACCCACGCCCAGAACTTGGACAAATCTAAGATCTTCAGTGGTCACGTTTGAGCAAATGGATGTCCCTTGACTTCAACTGTTGTTCACAACAAATCTTCTGGATTTGGAGCATGGCCTACAGTCATTTCTAATGAAGAGGGTATTTCCAGTTATGGAAATAACCATGGTCACAGTATATGTTGTGTTTAGTCATTTTCTTACAATGATTTAAGAAAGTCATTATAATATTTTTTACAACCCAAGGTAAATCATTAATGTCGTGCAGTATTTGCAGAATTTTAGCAGTGTACGGCCAACACTTTAAAAATATCCTTAGATTCCTTCCATATTAGCGTAGTTCTGTGTTTGTTCTCCAGATTTACATTTTTTTCCTTAAGCATATATGTCTTAGCCTATATAAGATATGGGGTCTTAAGGGAAATAAACTGTTTAACCTTACCTTTAAAACTTCCTAAATTAATTTTTTAAAATTAACCTTTATTAATCTTCAAGTGAACATTTACAAATCCAATCAGTCTGTCACATGTAAGTTTACATACATCTTACTCCCTTCTCCCACTTGCTCTCCCCCTATTGAGTCAGCCCTTTCAGTCTCTCGTTTCCTGCCAATTTTGCCATCTTCCCTCTCTCTCTATCTTCCCATCCCCCATCCAGTCAAGAGTTGCCAACACACTCTCCAGTGTCCACCTGATTTAATTAGCTCACTCTTCATCAGCATCTCTCTCCCCCCCGCTGACCAGTCCCTTTCATGTCTGATGAGTTGTCTTCGGAGATGGTTCCTGTCCTGTGCCAACAGAAGGTCTGGGGAGCATTGCCGCCGGGATTCCTCTAGACCATTAAGTATGGTCTTTTTATGAGAATTTGGGGTCTGCATCCCACTGATCTCCTGCTCCCTCAGGGGTTCTCTGTTGTGCTCCCTGACAGGGCAGTCATCGATTGTGGCTGGGCACCAACTAGTTCTTCTGGTCTCAGGATGATGTAGGTCTCTGGTTCATGTGGCCCTTTCTGTCTCTTGGGTTCTTAGTTGTCGTGTGACCTTGGTGTTCTTCATTTTCCTTTGCTCCAGGTGGGTTGAGACCAACTGATGCATCTTAGATGGCCGCTTGTTAGCAATTAGGACCCCAGACGCCACATTTCAAAGTGGGATGCAGAGTGTTTTCATAATAGAATTATTTTGCCAATTGACTTAGAAGTCTTCTCAAACCATGTTCCCCAGACCCCCGCCCCTGCTCCGCTGACCTTTGAAGCATTCATTTTATCCCAGAAACCTCTTTGCTTTAAAAAAAAAAAAATTGGTCTGACCTTCCTTGTATTGAGTGTTGTCTTTCCCTTCACCCAAAGCAGTTCTTATCTACTGATTGATCAATAAAAAACCCTCTCCCTCCCTCCCTCCCCCCTTCGTAACCACAAAAGTATGTGTTCTTCTCAGTTTTTTCTATTTCTCAAGATCTTATAATAGTGGTCTTATACAATATTTGTCCTTTTGCCTCTGACTCATTTCGCTCAGCACAATGCCTTCCAGATTCCTCCACGTTATGAAATGTTTCAGAGATTCGTCACTGTTCTTTATCGATGAGTAGTATTCCATTGTGTGAATATACCACAATTTATTTAACCATTCATCCGTTGACGGACACCTTGGTTGCTTCCAGCTTTTTGCTATTGTAAACAGAGCTGCAGTAAACATGGGTGTGCATATATCTGTTTGTGTGAAGGGTCTTGTATCTCTAGGGTATATTCCGAGGAGTGGGATTTCTGGGTTGTATGGTAGTTCTATTTCTAACTGTTTAAGATAACGCCAGATGGATTTCCAAAGTGGTTGTACCATTTTTACAATCCCACCAGCAGTGTATGAGAGTTCCAATCTCTCTGCAGCCTCTCCAACATTTATTATTTTGTGTTTTTTGGATTAATGCCAGTCTAGTTGGTGTGAGATGGAATCTCATCGTAGTTTTAATTTGTATTTCTCTAATGGCTAATGATCGGGAGCATTTTCTCATGTGTCTGTTGGCTGCCTGAATATCTTCTTTAGTGAAATGTGTGTTCATATCCTTTGCCCACTTCTTGATTGGGTTGTTTGTCTTTTTGTGGTTGAGTTTTGACAGAATTATATAGATTTTAGAGATCAGGCGCTGGTCTGAGATGTCATAGCTGAATATTCTTTCCCAGTCTATAGGTGGTCTTTTTACTCTTTTGGTGAAGTCTTTGGATGAGCATAGGTGTTTGATTTTTAGGAACTCCCAGTTATCTGGTTTCTCTTCATCATTTTTGGTAATGTTTTGTATTCTGTTTATGCCCTGTATTAGGGCTCCTAGGGTTGTCCCTATTTTTTCTTCCATGATCTTTATCGTAAAACTTCCTAAATTAATTTTAACATGATCCCTAAATTAAATGTCAGCTGTTTGTTGTTTTTAGGTGCTATCGAGTCAGTTTCAACTCATGGCGACACCATGTGACAGTAAAACTGCCCTCCCCCCATTGGGTTTCTAAACTGTAGCCTTTACTGAAGTAGATTGCCAGGTCTTTCTTCTGCAGAACTGCTAGGTGGGTTTGAACGGCCAGTCTTTGGGTTAGCAGCTGAGCACTTAACCACTGTACCACCATTACACATTTAAATTTAAAAGACAGTTGAGCTCTTGGAAAAAATTTGAAGATATTTAAGCTATATCAGATGAATTATCTTACTTCCAACTGCTTTTCAATTTCCAGGAATTTGTTGAAATCTCTTGTCTGGAAGGATGAGCTGAGTACATGTTCAATTCACCACTTAGAACCTGATGCTAGGAATGTATTTTAAACCTTGGTGAGATGTATTTGAAGCCATTTAGAAAGAACAGGGCACCCATTTGCAGCGTGTAAATTCTGGATCTATCTCTGAATTAGGAAATCTGTGTTATATTAAATATTCTCACAAGGACCACATTGTAAGTATTGAAATCTGAATGCTTCTGATATTTCTAGAGAATCTTTGACTTTGTGCTTGACTTAATTTTGATCTTTAGATGTAGTACTCCTAGTGGGGTTTAGTACAGCTATAGCTCTGCGGGGTGATCACCAAATACGTCCTTAGGTAGAAGGAGCCTGACTTGCTCTCCCAAAGGAAGTGTAATTCCCTAAGACAAGAGCAGAGGGACCTTCTGCCTTTCCTACAGCTATCCTGCCCTAGGCAGTATGTTTCCTACAGAGAAGGATGGAAAAACTGTCCGGTGTAAGAAGTGAGGCTGTAAGGTCAGCCTAGGCCAGGAATTAGGGGAGGAGTAAGAAGGGTGTTTGTCCTTGGGAGCTGCCAAGAAAGGACAAGCTTATCACCCATACAGCAAGTTTTGAATGATGAAAACTTCCTGAATATAATCAGCAGCAAGAGTCCTTCACAAGAATCATTACTGGAAGTGGTTGAAGTGTTTGCCAGATGGAGGGTTTTTTTGTTTTGTTTGGTTTTTTCATCCTTGAATTCCACCCGTAAAAACAAAACCAAACCTGTTGCCATCAAGTTAGTTCCAACTAATGGCGACTCCATGTGTTAACTGAGTAGAACAGCTCCATAGGGTTTTCTTGGCTGTAGTCATTATGGAAGCAGATTGCCAGGCTTTCTTCTGCAACACTACTAGGTGGCTTCAACCCTTAGGTTAGTAGATGAGGGCAGACTGTGCCATAGTGAATCCTAAGTAGTGCTGGTTAGGAGGAGACCGGAGTTAGATTAAGTCAGTGGTTCTCAAAGTGTGGTCCCTGGACCAGCAGCTTCAGAATCACCTGGAACTTGTTAGAAATGCAAATACTTGGAGCCCAGTAGTAGACTCAAGTTTGAGAACCACTGGCCTAACCAAAAGGAGCCCTGGTGGTGCATTGGTTAAAGTGCTTGGCTCCTAACCAAAAGGTCAGTGGTTCAAACCCACCAACCTTTCCTCAGGAGAAAGATGTGGCAATCTGCTTCTGTAAAGATTTACAGCCTTGGAAACCCTATGGGGCATTTCTACTCTGTCCTATAGAGTCACTATGAGTTGGAATTGTTTTGGTTTTGGGCCTAACCAATTCAACCCAAGTCATCGTGGCAAAGTCACAGTGTTGATAAAGAATGAGAGAAAATGTCTTTCATGCTAGAACACCCTTTAATCTTTGTGTACAATGTCATTGCTTTTATAGAATGTGTTGTGTTTCAAGTTGAAGGACAGAAAAGATGGTGTTCTTCTATAGATACCAAAACAGATAACACTATTCTTGCAGATAGAGGATACCCTCTGTTCGTGGCTGCAATTCACATTGCGATCTACATTCTGCCAGATTATAATGGCAGAGAGCTTTTCACCTTGCCTACGTTTTCATTTCAAGTATTTATTTCCTGATTGATCTTTTTTTTTTTTTGTAATTTACGCAATAACCTATGAGAATCCTGCTTTCATGGCTTTGTGATGACAAGAATTGGTTCACATAGCTACGTGATTCTGAAGCATTAGGATACATAAGAATTATCTGGGAAGTTTAATTAAAATGTGGATTATTGGTTCCTTTCCCTGGGGATTCTGATTCAGTAGATCTGACATAGTGTCTAAGAACCTCAATTTATAACAGATTAATTGTGGTGCATTTGATTCTCAGACCATACTTTTAGAGACACCATTCTAGATCTTAAAGGAGGGTGGCGATTTATCTGATTATAGTTTTATTTTGGGGGAATTGTGAGATACAAACCCCAAACCAAACCAAACCTACTGCCATCCGGTTGATTCTGACTCATAGCAACACCATAGGGATTCCAAAGCTATAAATCTCTACAGAAGCAGATTGCCCCATCTTTCTCCTGAGGAGCTGCTGGTGGTTTCGAACCGCTGACCTTTGGGTTAGCAGTCGAATGCTTTAACCACCACTCCACCAGGGCTCCTCGTAAAATACAAATGGTTTCATGAATTTCTGAAACTAGTATCTTCATAGGTATGAATCCTAATTGCTAAAATTGAAGCTAACTGAAGGTTTAATTTTCACTGCGAAACTACCGATTGGCCTGGGACACAATCCTTTGAGAAGTCGTGGGTAGTCTTCCTAGGTGAAAAATGCCCCTGAAGATCACTTTGACAGTGTAACATAACACAAACCAGTCAGACTTAAAAATTCTGTAGTTCTGTAATTAGTATTTTCTTAATAATGAATATTTAGGAGACTGACCTTTACAGCTATGGGGCTACATGTTAAAGAGTCACATATTAAAAGAGTAAGCAAACTTGTTAAGCTACTGGGAAAGTATACCTTTTTACACAGTCTCCAAGTCATGGCATCAAGAGTGCTGAGAAAATACTATATAAATGAGCCTACAGGCTAGTACCCTGAGCTCACATCAGGGGCAGGAGTAGATTTATCTAAAGTAATTTAGAGATATTTTTCCTGCATGTTGTCATTAAGTGCTGTCAAGTCGGTTCTGACTCATAGCGACCCTATGCACAACAGAACGAAACGCTGCCCGGTCCTGCTACGTCCTTGCAATCATTGTTATGCTTGAGCTCATTGTTGCAGCCACTGTGTCAGTCCACCTCGTTGAGGGTCTTCCTCTTTTCCGCTGACCCTGTACTCTGCCAAGCATGATGTCCTCCAGGGACTGATCCCTCCTGACAACATGTCCAAAGTATGTAAGACGCAGTCTCACCATCCTTGCCTCTAAGGAGCATTCTGGCTGCACTTCTTCCAAGACAGATTTGTTCGTTCTTTTGGCAGTCCATGCTATATTCAATATTCTTCACCAGGACCACAATTCAAAGGCGTCAGCTCTTCTTCGGTCTTCCTTATTCATTGTCCAGTTTTCACATGCATATGATGTGATTGAAAATACCATGGCTTGGGTCAGGTGCACCTTAGTCTTCAGGGTGACATCTTTGCTCTTCAACACTTTGAGGAGGTCCTTTGCAGCAGATTTGCCCAGTACAGTGCATCTTTTGATTTCTTGACTGCTGCTTCCATGGGTGTTGATTGTGGATCCAAGTAAAATGAAATCCTTGACAACTTCAGTCTTTTCTCCATTTATCATGATGTCACTCATTGGTCCAGTTGTGAGGATTTTTGTTTTCTTTATGTTGAGGTGTAATCCACACTGAAGGCTGTGGTCTTTGATCTTCATCAGTAAGTACTTTAAGTCGTCTTCACTTTCAGCAAGCAAGGTTGTGTCATCTGCATAACGCAGGTTGTTAATGAGCCTTCCTCCAATCCTGATGCCCTGTTCTTCTTCGTATAGTCCAGCTTCTTGGATAATTTGCTCAGCATACAGCTTAAATAGGTATGGTGAAAGAATACAACCCTGATGCACACCTGACTTTAAACCAATCAGTATCCCCTTGTTCCGTCCAAACAACTGCCTCTTGATCTATGTAAAGACTCCTCATGAGCACAATTAAGTGTTCTGAAATTCCCATTCTTCGCAGTGTTATCCATCGTTTGTTATGATCCACACAGTCGAATGCCTTTGCATAGTCAATAAAACACAGGTAAACATCCTTCTGGAATTCTCTGCTTTCAGCCAGGATCCATCTGACATCAGCAATGATATCCCTGGTTCCACGTCCTTTTCTGAAACCAGCCTGAATTTCTGGCAGTTCCCCGTCAATATACTGCTGCAGCTGTTTTTGAATGATCTTCAGCAAAATTTTGCGTTCCAATCACCAGTAATTATCAATGCATCTTGATTGCATGTTCGATCAATTTCAGACTGCAGCAGCTGATGAAAATCTTCTATTGCTTCACCCTTGGCCCTAGTGGTTGGTGCGTAAATTTGAATAATAGTCGTATTAACTGGTCTTCCTTGTAGGCTTATGGATATTATCCTATCGCTGACAGCGTTTTTCAGGATAGATCTTGAAAGGTTCTTTTTGACATGGATGCAACACCATTCCTCTTCGAATTGTCATTTTCAGCATAGTAAACTATAAGATTGTCTGATTCAAAATGGCCAATACCAGTCCATTTTAACTCACTAATGCCTAGGATATCGATGTTTATGCATTCCGTTTCATTTTTGACGATTTCCAGTTTTCCTAGATTCATGCTTCGTACATTCCAGATTCCGATTATTAATGGATGTTTGCAGCTGTTTCTTCTCATTTTGAGTCATGCCACTTCAGCAAATCAAGATTCCGAAAGGTTTACTCCATGTATGTCATTAAGGTCGACGCTACTTTGAGGAGGCAGCTCTTCCCCAGTCATCTTTTGAGTGCCTTCCAACCTGGGGGCTCATCTTCCAGCAGTATATCAGACAGTGTTCCGCTGCTATTCATAAGGTTTTCACTGGCTAATGATTTTCAGAAGTAGACTGCCAGGTCCTTCTTCCTAGTCTGTCTTAGTCTGGAAGCTCAACTGAAACCTGTCCTCCATGGGTGACCCTGCCGGTATCTGAATACCGGTGGCATAGTTTCCAGCATCACAGCAACATGCAAGCCCCCACAGTATGACAAACTGACAGACACGTGGTGCTCACATGGTGTCTGTATTTTTCCCATGTGTGTGCATAGGACTGTGAAAAAAATTGTATCTAGCTTCCTGGAAAGTGATTCATAACAACAATGCGGCAGGAAACATTTTTCTTCTTTTTTGTTCTTTTCAGGAGGTCCTCAGTTAACTATCTCTGTGTCCTACTACTCCAGGATTCAGTTAGGACTTCTTGAAATGAATAAGAATAAAGATAGTGGCATGTTCTTATTTTCAACTACTTGAAAATCCTCGTTTCTGTTGAGCCAGTTCCGACTCGTGGCCACCCCATGTGTTACAGAGCAGAATTCAGTTCCATAAGGCTTTATTGACTGTAACCTTTTTCTCTTTTTTTTAAAATGTATTTGGCTTCGTTCACAAGGAATTTTTTATTGTACTTTAGATAAAGGATTACAGAACAAATTAGTTTCACATTAAACAATTAATACACATATTGTTTTGTGACATTGGTTGCCAACTCCACGCCATGTCAACACTCCCTTTGTTGGCCCTAGGTTCCCCATTACCAGCTTTCCTGTCCCCTCCTGCCTTCTTGTCCTTGCCCCAGGCTGGTGTGGCTGTTTAGTCTCATTTTGTTTTATGGGCCTGTCTAATCTTTGGCTGGAGGGTGAACCTCAGGAGTGACTTTGGTACTGAGTTAAAAGGGTATCCAGGGGACATACTCTCCGGGTTTCTTCAGTCTGTCAGACCAGTAAGTCTGGTCTTTGTATTTGTGAGTTAGAATTTTGTTCTACATTTTTCTCTATCCGGGACCCTCTATTGTGATGCCTGTCAGAGCAGTTGATGGTGGTAGCTGGGCACCATCTAGTTGTGCTGGACTCAGTCTGGTGGAGGCTGTGGCAGTTGTGGTCTGTTAGTCCTTTGGACTAATCTTTCCCTTGTGTCTTTGCTTTTCTTCTTTTTCCCTTGCTCCATATGGGGTGGAACCAGTGGAGTATCTTAGATGGCCACTCACAAGTTTTTAATACCCCGGACACTACTCATCAAAGTAGGATGTAGAACATTTTCTTTATAAACTATGTTATGCCAGTTGAGCTAGGTATCCCCCAAGACCATCCTCCCCAGCCCACAGGCCAGTAATTCAGCCTTCAGGGAGTTTGAATGTGTCTATGAAGCTTCCATGACCTTGCCTTGAACAAGTTGTGCTGGCTTCCCCAGTATTATGTACTGTCTTACCCTTCACCAAAGTTAGCACTTATCTATTATCTACTTAGTGTTTTCCTTCCCCACCCTCTCCTCCCTTGTAACCATCAAAGATTGTTTCTTTCTGTGTATAAACCTTTTCATGAGTTTTTATAATAGTGGTCTCATACAGTATTTGTCCTTTTGTGATTGACTTGTTTCACTCAGCATAACACCCTCCACATTCATCAATGTTGAGAGATGTTTCTCGGATTCATCATTGTTCTTTATTGTTGCACATTATTCCATTGTGAGTATGTCCCATAGTTTGTTTATCCATTGATCTGTTGATGGAGACTTAGGTTGTTTCCATCTTTTAGCTGTTGTGAACAATGCTGCAGTGAACACGGCTATGCGTATGTCTATTCATGTGACAACTCTTATTTCTCTAGGATATATTCCCAGGAGTGGGATTGCTGTATTGTATGGTATTTCTATTTCTAGCTTTTTAAGAAAGTGCCATATCGTTTTCCAGAGTAGTTTTACCATTTTGCATTCCCACCAGCAGTGCATAAGAGTTTCAGGCTCTGTGAGGCCTTCCAGCGTTTGTTATTTTCTGTTTTTTTTTTTTATTTGTGCCAGTAATGCTGGAGTGAGATGGCATCTTCTTGTAGTTTTGATTTGCATTTCTCCAATGGCTAGTGATCGTGAGCATTTCCTCATGTGTCTGTTAGCTGTCTGAATGTCTTCTTTGGTGAAGTGTTCGTTCGCTTGCCCATTTTTAAATTGGGTTATTTATCTTTCTTTTGCAGAGGTGTTGGATTTTCCTGTAGATTTTAGAGATTAGACCTTTGTTGGATTTGTGATAGCCAAAAATTTTTTCCCAGTCTGTAGGTTCTCTTTTTACTCTTTTGGTAAAGTCTTTTGATGAGCATAAGTGTTTAATTTTTAGAAGATACCAGTTATCTAGTTTATCTTCTGGCGTTTGTGTATTGTTAGTTATGGTTTGTATGCTGTTTATGCCCTGTATTAGGGCCTCTGGCATCGATCCTATTTTTTCTTCTATGATCTTTATAGTTTTGGTTTTATATTTAGGCCTTTGATCTGTTTTGAGTTAGTTTTTGTGTATGATGTGATTGGCTGTAATCTTCACTGAAGCTGATTGCCAGCTCCTTGTTTTGTGGTACCTCTGGGTGGGTTTGAACTGCCAACCTTTCAGTTAGTAGGCAAGGGCAAACCATTTGCACTACCCAGGGACTAACAGAGCTTTCATCCTTGAAATGGGGAAAGGGAGTTGAAAAAGAGGGTGATTAAATACTCTAATGTCTTGTGCTTGGGGAGTGGGCTTATCCATTGACATCCCCAGTCACTAATGGAACTAAAGCTTCCCTTAGGAAGCTGTTTAAATCACCCACTGCATTAATATTTCAAAATGAAATTTAATGTGTAATTCCTTTAGACAGGAGGGATAGGTACAGTAGAGCTTAGGCTCTCTCTCTCTGCCTTAGAGTCTGTGCTTTAGAAGTGGTGGCCCCTCTGTAGACTTGCATGACTGGTGCTGGCCAGAGTGCAGCAGGGTCAATAAAGGGCCCTGCCCAGTTGATCATTAGACAGTGGATTTTTGCCCAGTGCATCTCTGCTCTTTGACAAGCTGAGCATGACAGTAATACCTGAACTGGACTACACCTTGACCCAGAAACATGTAGAGAAGCGTAAGCATCCCTGTTCTTTTAGCTGCTCATGGAGTCCTACTGCCCCACCATTTTCCTGTACTGTCCACTCGACTACTGTTCTCAAATACTTTTTTTTGGTTAAGTGGCAGCGTTGTTGCTACCACTGAATATGTGCCTCACTTTATGGAATAGGACAGTTTTGAGTTTTGCTGGAAAGTAGTTTTCTGAACATTCTAATTTCTTTGTTACTCAAAGAAATATATATCTATATGTATATAAATAGATAGATACCCAAACCAAAACGCAAACCCGCTGCTGTTGAGTTGATTCCAACTCATAGTGACCCTATAGGACAGAGTAGAGCTGCCCCGTTGAGTTTCCAAGTCTGTAAATCTTTATGGAAGCAGATTGCCACATCTTTCTTCTGATATATCTGTATGTATATAAATAGATAGATAACCAAAAAAAAAAATTACTTTTCCGACTCATGGTAATCCCGAATGTTTCAGAGTACAACTGTGCTCCATAGGATTTCTTTTTTAAAATTTTTATTGTGCTTTAAGTCAAAGTTTACAAATCAAGTCAGTCTCTCATACAAAAATTTATATACACCTTGCTATGTACTCCTAATTGCTCTCTCCCTAATGACACAGGCTGCTCCTTCCCTCCATTCTTTCTCTCTTTCCATGTCCCTTCCGCCAGCTTCTAACCCCCTCTGCCCTCTCATCTCCCCTCCAGATGGGAGATAACAACATAGTCTCAAGTGTCTACTTGATCCAAGAAACTCATTCTTCACCAGCATCTTTTTCTATCCCATTGTCCAGTCCAATTCCTGTCTGAAGAGTTGGCTTGGGGAATGGTTCCTGTCCTGGGCTAACAAGGTCTGAGGGCCATGACCACCAGGGTCCTTCTAGTCCCAGTCAGACCATTAAGTCTGGTCTTTTTACAACAATTTGGGGTCTACATTCCACTGGTCTCCTGTTCTCTCAGGGTTCTCTGTTGTGTTCCCTGTCAGGGCAGTCATGGGTTGTAGCCAGGCACCATCTAGTTCTTCTGGTCTCAGGCTAATGTAGTCTCTGGTTTATGTGGCCCTTTCTGTCTCTTGGGCTTGTAATTACTTTGTGTCCTTGGTGTTCTTCATTCTCCTTTGTTCCAGGTGCATTGAGACCAACTGATGCATCTTAGATGGCCGCTTGCTAGTGCTTAAGACCCCAGATGCTGCTCTCCGAAATGGGATACAGAATGTTTTCTTAATAGATTTTATTATGCCAATTGACTTAGATGTGCCCTGAAACCATGGTCCCCAAACCTCCACCCCTGCTATGCTGACCTTCAAAGCATTCAATTTATTCAGGAAACTTCTTTGCTTTTGGTTTAGTCCAGTTGCGCTGACTTCACCTGTATTGTGTGCCTTTCCCTTCACCTAAAGTAGTTCTTATCTATTATCTAATTAGTGAAAACCCCTCTCCCACCCTCCCTCCCTCCCCCCTCTTGTAACCATCAAAGAATATTTTCTTCTCTGTTTAAACTATTTCTTGAGTTCTTATAATAGTGGTCTTATACAATACTTGTCCTTTTGCAACTGACTAATTTCGCTCAGCATAATGCCTTACAGATTCCTCCATGTTATGAAATGTTTCACAGATTCCTCACTGTTCTTTATCAATGCGTAGTATTCCATTGTGTGAATATACCATAATTTATTTATCCATTCATCCATTGATGAGCACCTTGGTTGCTTCCATGTTTTTGCTATTGTAAACAGTGCTGCAATGAACATGGGGGTGCATGTATCTGTTGGTATAAAGGCTCTTATTTCTCTAGGATATATTCCAAGGAGTGGGATTGCTGGATCGTATGGTAGTTCTATTTCTAGCTTTTTAAGGAAGCGCCAAATCGATTTCCAAAGTGGTTGTACCATTTTACATTCCCACCAGCAGTGTAGAAGTGCTCCAGTCTCTCCACAGCCTCTCCAACATTTATTATTTTATGTTTTTTGGATTAATGCCAGCCTTGTTGGTGTGAGGTGAAATCTCGTTGCAGTCTTGATTTTCATTTCTCTAATGGCTAATGATCATGAGCATTTCCTCTTGTATCTGTTAGCTACCTGAATGTCTTCTTTAGTGAAGTGTCTGTTCATATCTTTTGCCCATTTTTTTTAATCCAGTTATTTGTCTTTTTTGCAGTTGAGTTTTTACAGTATCATGTAGATTTTAGAGATCAGGCGCGGATTGGAAATGTCATAGCTAAAAACTTTTTCCCAGTCTGTAGGTAATCTTTTTACTCTTTTGGTGAAGTCTTTGGATGAGCATAGGTGTTTGATTTTTGGAGCTCCCAGTTATCTAGTTTCTCTTCTGCATTGTTAGTAATGTTTTGTATACCGTTTATGCCGTGTATTAAGGCTCCTAACATTGTCCCTATTTTTTCTTCCATGATCTTTATCACTTTTTAATGTTGACCCTATTTTTTCTTCCATGATCTGTATCGTTTTAGGTCTTTGATCCATTTTGAGTTAGTTTTTGTACATGGAGTGAGGTATGGGTCTTGTTTCATTTTTTTTGCAAATGGATATCCAGTTATGCCAGCACCATTTGTTAAAAAGACTGTCTTTTCCCCCATTTAACTGATTTGGGGCCTTTGTCAAATATCAACTGCTCATATGTGGATGGATTTATGTCTGGATTCTCAATTCTGTTCCATTGGCCTATGTATCTGTTGTTGTACCAGCACCAGGCTGTTTTGACTCCTGTGGCAGTATAATAGGTTCTAAAATCAGGTAGAGTGAGGCCTCCCACTTTGTTCTTCTTTTTCAGTAATGCTTTACTTATCCGGGGCCTCCTTCCCTTCCATATGAAGTTGGTGATTTTTTTCTTCATCTTATTAAAGAATGTCGTTGGAATTTGAATTGGAATTGCATTAAATGTATAGATTGCTTTTGGTAGAATAGACATTTTTACGATATTAACTCTTCCTATCCATGAGCAAAGTATGTTTTTCCACTTATGTAGGTCTCTTTTGGTTTCTTGTAGAAGTGTTTTGTAGTTTCTTTGCATAAATCTTTTACATCTCCGGTAAGATTTAGTCCTAAGTATTTTATCTTCTTGGGAGCTGCTGTAAATGGTATTGATTTGTTGATTTCCTCTTTGATGTTCTTTTTGTTGACGTAGAGGAATCCAACTGATTTTTGTATGTTTATCCTGTATCCTGATGCTCTGCTGAACTCTTCTATTAGTTTCAGTAGTTTTCTTGAGAATTCCTTAGGGTTTTCTGTGTGTGAGATCATATCACCTGCAAATAGAGATACTTTTACTTCTTCCTTGCTGATCTGGATGCCCTTTATTTCTTTATCTAACCTAATTGCTCTGGTTGATTAAGAATGGTGATAAAGGGCAGACTTGTCTGGTTCCTGATCTCAAGGGGAATGCTTTCAGGATCTTTGTATTTAGAATGATGTTGGCTATTGGCTTTGTATAAATGCCCTTTATTATGTTGAAGAATTTCCCTTCTATTCCTATTTTTCTCAAAGTTTTTATCATGAATGGATGTTGAACTTTGTCAAATGCTTTTTCTGCATCAATTGATAGTATCATGTGATTCTTGTCTTTTGTTTTATTTATATGATGGATTACATTAATCGTTTTTCTAATGTTGAATCATCCCTGCATACGTGGTATGACTCCCGCTTGGTCATGTTGAATTATTTTTTGATATGTTGTTGAATTCTATCGGCTAGAATTTTGTTGAGGATTTTTGCATCTATGTTCATGAGGAATATAGGTCTGTAATGTTCTTTTTTTGTGGTGTCTTTACCTGGTTTTGGTATCAGGGATATGCTGGGTTCCATAGGATTTTCAGTGACTGTGATCTTTTGGAAGTAGATTGCCAGGTCTTTCTTTCAAGGTGCCCCCTGGGTGGGTTTGAACCACCAACCTTTGGGTTAGTAGTGGAGTGCCTTACTGTTTTCACCATCAGCAACTCCTGATAGAGATATAGATATGTTCCCTGGCTAAGCTCGTCTTTTAACCAGTGTTTCTCAAAATGTATACAAGATGATTTCAAGTGGTTTCTTAAGTTGTATACAAGATGATTCATAAGCATCTTTTAAATTTTAATAGTTACACCTCAACATAAAGAAAACAAAAATCCTCACAACTGGACCGTGAATAAATGGAGCAAATACTGATGTTGTCCAGGATTTCATTTTACTTGGTACACAATCAACACCTATGGAGGCAGCAGTCGGGAAATCAAATGACATATTGCATTGGGCAAATCTGCTGCAAAAGACCTCTTTAAAGTGTTGAAAAGCAAAGATGTACCTTTGAGGACTAAGGTGCGCCTGACCCAAGCCATGGTGTTTTCAGTTGCCTCATATGCATGCAAAAGCTGGACAATGATTAAGAAGACTAAATAAGAATTGATGCCTTTGAATTATGATCTTGGTGAAGAATTTTGAATGTTGAATATACCATGGACCGCCAGAAGAATGAACAGATCTGTCCTGGAAGAAGTGTAACCATAGTGCTCCTTAGAACGGAGAATCTTACATACTCTGGGCATGTTATCAGGAGGACCAGTCCCTGGAGAATGACATCATACTTGCTTAAGTAGAGGAGAGCAAAAAAGAGGAAGACCATCAACAAGATGGACTGATACAGGGCTGTAACAATGGGCTCAAACATAGTAACGATTGTGAGGATGGCACAGGACTGGACAGTATTTCATTCTGTTGTACATAGGGTCGCTATGAGTTAGAACTGACCCAACAACAATAACAACATGTACTTATTTTAATGCAAATATAATTAGAACGTAAATCTCATGATTTTATTGATATCATTGCCTGAGACGAGGCTAAGAAAAAGAGGTGATTCAATAACCAAGTGAATTTAAGAAAAATATGTAATAAATAATAGCACAGATGGTACGAGAATGGCAATATGTGACTGAAGTTTGGGAAATACTCTTTTAAACAAATATCCAAGGCTAACAGTTTAAAATAGGTTTAAAAATAATATGCAAGCGTTGAAATGCTGTACCCTGTCAGAAGGAGATGTATACTTGGGTAGCATGGCTCTTTAACTATAAATTCTCATTAAAATAAATATGCATCTCTTTTAAATAGTCCTTTTAAAACCAAGCATTTAACAATCCCCGGTGATATCATTTAAATGCTTTTCCTGAATCTTTTGTTCCAAATTAGGTAAGATTTTCTATCTTCCGTAGGACACTTGTGAGAAAACACTATAAAACTTTGTTTAAATGCCTTGCTGTTCTTTTGTTCCTTGCTTTGAAAAATAACAGCTTTATTGAGATACTATTCACATGTCATAAAATTCACCGTTTTTAAGTGTACAAGTCAGTGATGTTTGGATATTCACAGAGTCGTGCACCCTTCACCTCTACCTGATTTTAGGGGATTGTTATTACCCCAGAAGTAAAGCCTGTGCCCATTAGCAGTTATTCCCCATCTTCCTCTGCTCCCAACCCTTGGTGACTACTAATCTAGTTTCTATCTTTATAGATTTGCCTATTCTAAATATTTCACATACTGTAAATGGAATCATGGAACATGTGTCCTTTTGTATCTGGCTTATTCACTCAGCATAATGTTTTCAAGCTTCATCCACGTTGCAGCATGTATCCGTACTTCTTTCCTATTTACAGATAAACAATATTTCATTGTATGGATATGCCACATTTTATTTATCCATTTGTCAGTTGATGGAAATTTGGATTGTTTTGCTATTTTTTGAACAATATTAAAAATATCTGTGGTTTTTCAAATATTCCCTAGGTGACAGTAGGTATGCGTAGTGGGGATTCATGTATTGAATGTATTGAGTGAGAGTTGGATTGAGTCCTTTCAAATCATGGGTTTGAGGGATCTATATCTGGATTTCTTTGTGCAGGTAAACTATATTCCCCTAAAAGCTGGAACTGCTACTTTTCCTCCATGGCAGAACATTTGTTATTAGTAAGAAACTATTTTCACATTATTTCTTTCAGGACTGTATAGTTTGTTTCAATTAAAAAACAGCATTTCTTAAAAAAAAAATACGGACAACGCTAGGAGCCCTAATACATGGCATAAACAGTATGCAAAACATAAACAATGTACAAACGCCAGAAGAGAAACTAGGTAACTGAGAGCTCCTAAAAATCAAACACTTATGTCCATCAAAAGACTTCAGCAGAAGAGTGAAAAGACGACCTAGAGACTGGGAAACAATTTTTGGCTACGACATATCTGATCAGGGTCTAATCTCTAAAATCTCCACGATACTGCAGAACTTCAACCTCAAAAAAACAAGTAGTCCAATTAAAAAATGGGCAAATGATAAGAGCAGGCACTTCACCAAAGAAGACATTCAGGTGGCTAACAGATACACGAGGAAATGCTCATGATCAGTAGCCGTTAGAGAAATGAAAATCAAAACTACAACGAGATAACATCTCACCTTAACAAGGATAGCATTAATTAAAAAAACACAAAATAATAAATGTTGGACAGGTCGTGGAGAGACTGGAACACTTATACACTGCTGGTGGGAGTGTAAAATGGTACAACCACTTTGAAAATCAATTTGGCGCTTCCTTAAAAAGCTAGAAATAGAAGTACCATATGATCCAGCAATTCCACTCCTTGGAATATATCCTAGAGAAATAAGAGCCCTCACAGGAGTAGATATTATGCACACCCATGTTCATTGCAGCACTGTTCACAATAGCAAAAAATGGAAACAACTTAGGTGTCCACCAGTGGATGAATGGATAAATAAATTATGGTATATTCACACAATGGAATACTATGCAATGATAAAGAACAATGATGAATCCACGAAACATCTCATAACATGGATGAATCTGGAAGGCATTATGCTGAGTGAAATTAGTAGCAAAAGGACAAATATTGTATGAGACCACTATTATAAGAACTCAAGAAAAGGTTTAAACACAGAAGAAAACACTCTGATCATTACGAGGGTGGAAAGGGAATTCACTAACTAGATAGTAAATAGCAAGAATTATTTCAGGTGAAGGGAAGGACAACACAAAATACAGGGGAAGTCAGCACAACTAGACTGAACCAAAAGCTAAGAAGTGTCTTGAACACAATTAAACACTTCAAAGGGCAGTATAGCAGGGGCAGTGGTCTGAGGACCATTGTTTCAAGGGACATCTAGGTCAACTGGCATAACAAAGTTTATTAAGAAAATGTTCTGCATCCCACTTTGGTGGGTGGCATCAGTTGGTCTCAACGCGCCTGGAGCAAAGGAGAATGAACACCAAAGACACAAGGAAAATATTAGCCCAAGAGACAAAAGGACCACATAAACCAGAGACTCCATCAGTCTGAGACCAGAAGAACTAGATGGTGCCCGGCTACCATCAATGACTGCCCTGACAGGGAACACAACAAAGAGTCCCTGATGGAGCAGGAGAAAAGTGGGGTGCAGAACTCAAATTCATGTAAAAAGACCAGACTTAATGGTCTGACTGAGACTGTTGGAACCCTAGAAGACATGGTCCTGGGACTGTCTGTTAACCCAGAACTAAAACCATTCCCAAAGCCAGCTCTTCAGACAAAGAATAGTCTGGACTATAAGACATAAATGATACTTGTGAAGAGTGTGCTTCTTAGTTCAAGTAGAGACATGAGACTAAATGGGAAGCTCCTGTCCAGAGGTGAGATGAGAAGGCAGAAAGGGACAGGAGCTGGTTAAATGGACATGGTAAATATAGGGTGGAAGGGAGGAGTGTGCAGTCACATTATAGGGATAGCAACTAGGGCCACATAACCACGTATATATAAATTTTTGCATGAGAAACTAACTTGAGCTGTAAACTTTCATCTAAAGCACGATAAAAGAAAAAAAAAAAGCAAGAGGACTTTTAATGTACCAATGATTACTGATTATGTACTATACTGTATAAAGAAATTAAATAAGGTTATTTTCTTTTCTACATTAAAATGAAACTTCATTAAGGGAAAAAAAACAACTCTTCAACATTTCTAGAAGAGGAAATCTTACTGAGAAATCTGCTATTTTCATTCTTTTTCTATGTATATATATATATATATATATATATACATGTATATGTATTTATTGTGCTTTAGGTGAAGGTGTACAGAGCAAATTAGTTTTTCATTAAACCATTAATACACATATTGTTTTGTGACTTTGGTTGCCAACCCCGTGACATGTCAACACTCTCCCCCTCTCAACCTTGGGTTCCACATTTCCATTTGTCCAGCTGCCCTGTCCCCTCCTGCCTTTTCATCCTTGCCTCGGGGCTGCTGTGCCCATTTAATCTCGTATACATGGTTGAATTGCATATGTTATTGTTTGTTTTATAGGCTTGTCTATGGCTGAAGGATGAACCTCAAGAGTGACTTCAGTACTGAGTTAAAAGGATGTCTGAGGGCCATACTCTCAGAGTTTCTCCAATCTCTATAAGACCAGTAAGTCTGGTCCTTTTTTGTGTGTGAATTAGAATTTTGTTGCACATTTTTCTCCAGCTCTGTCCAGGATGCTATATGGTGATCCCTATCACAGCAGTCAGTACTGGTAGCCAGGCACCATCTATTTGTACTGGCCTCAGTCTGGTGGAGGCTGTGGTAGTTGTGGTCTGTTAGTCCTTTGGTCTAATCTTTCGCTTGTGTCTTTGGTTTTCTTCCTTCTCCCTTGCTCCAGATAGGGTGGGACCAGCAGACATATCTTAGATGGCCGCTCGCAAGCTTTTAAGACCCCAGGCCCTACTCACCAAAGTAGGATGTAGAACATTTTACCTTTAAACTGTGTTATGCCAATTGAACTAGATGTCCCCCCAGACGATGGTCCCCAGCCTTCTATTTTTGTCTATATTTTCTTTTACAGTTTCTTCTTTTTTTTACCCTATTGAAGCCTGTAACACAAATCTATTAATCTGTTCCCAATATATGAATATTTGTTGACAATAATAATTTATATTAGTTCTCTTAATGGAGTTAAAATTGTTTTGTTTTTGTCCTAGCTTAGCAAAAATCACTGAGTCTGATAAAACCCCCATCTTCAATGTTAAACCAGTTCTTTTTATTTTAAGGCTGCGTTAATTGAGTTATGTCGATAAAAGTGCTCAACAGTTTGCCTTAGGCCCATGGTGTGCAAAGCACTTCCTGGAATAATCACCCTTCTTTTTGGACTCTGCTGGTGGCTCAGTGGTTAAAACGCTTGACTGCTAACCGAAAGGTTGGCGGTTCAAAGCTACCAGCAGCTCTGCGCGAGAAAAATGTGGCAGTCTGCTTCTGTCAAGATTTATAGCCTTGGAAACCCAGTGGGGTCGCTATGACTTGGAATTGACTCAGTGGCTGAGTAGGTAGTCATACCTTACTTTAAGCACTGAATTCTGGGCACACCATCCTGCAGGGGGAGCAGTGACTGAACTCAAGCATGATTAGGATTATGAAGGTTTTAGAACCCATAAATAGTGAGTAACAGATAAAAGAACTGAGGCTGTTCAGTTGCTGAAGAGAAGACTCAAGTAATGTCATGACAACCTTCCTAACAGTTTAGAGCTTGCCTATAGAAGAAGTCTTGTTCTGCCAGAGCACAGTGCTGGGGAATTTTTTTTTTTTTCCAATTCTATTTTGGTGTAAATATATATAGCAAAACATATGCCATCTCAACGATTTCTACATGTAGAGTTCAGTAACATTGATTACATTCCTCAAGTTGTGCAACCATCCTTGTTATCCTTTGCCGAATCATTCTACCACCATTAACATAAAATCAATGCCCCCTAAGTAAACACTGCCCTCCTCCCTTTCCTCCACCCTGGTAACCACTAATAATCCTTGGTTTCTGTATATTTGCTTATTTAATATAAGTGAGATCATACAATATTTGCCCTTTTGACTTAGATCAGCCTGATGTTTTCAAAGTTCATCCATGTTGTGGCATGCGTTAGGACTTCGCTTGTCTTTACGGCTATTATTCCATGGTGTACGTAGACCACATTTTGTTTATCCATTCATATGTTGCTGGACATTTTGGTTGTTTCCACCTTTTGGCTCTTGTGAAAAGTGCTGCAACGAACATTGTTGTACAGAATTCTGTTTGCATTTCTCACTTTACTTCTTGGTATATGTCTAGGATTGGGATTGCTGGGTCATATGGTAGTTCCAGGTTCAAGTTTTTGAGGAATCACCAAACTGTTCCCCACGGTGGCTGTACCATTTTACATTCCCATCATCATGGGATGAAGGCTGTGCTTTTGATTTCTAAAGGGAAGATTCCTGTTCACAACTTCCTGAACACAAGTTCAGATAATTTTGAACTTTGGAAACAAAGTTCTGATAGTTTGTAAGTTACTTGCTGGCTTGGTTAAGCCACTTTGGAAATGTGCATTAAACTCCTACGTTTCTGAACAAACTGAAGTAGTCATTCCTGTCTGAATGGTTCTTTTTCATTTTTGTTTTTCCATGTTTTTTCTTTTTTTATTGTGCTTTAGGTGAAAGTTTACAGCTCAAGTTAATTTCTGATACAAAAATTTATGTACACATTGTTAATGTGACGCTAGTTGCAATCCCTATAATGCCATAGCACACTCCCGCTTTCCACCTCAGGTTTTCCGTGTCCATTCAACCATCTCTTGTCCCTTCCTGCCTTCTCACCCTGCCTCTGAACGGGAGCTGGAGTCTTCACGAGTATTATTTTATGTTTTATGGTCTAGTTTAATCTTTGTCTGAAGAGTGGGCTTCGGGAATGGTTTTAAATTCCATCTGAATTTAAATCCCAATTTTGCCATTTAATCACTGTGTGACCTTAGGGAAGTATCTTAACCTCTCTGAGCCTCAGTTTACTCATCTGTAAAATGGAGATGATAGTATCTATGTCTTTAAAAAAAAAAAACCCAGTGCCATCTTTAGTTAAACTAAAATCAAACTGATTGCTGCCAAGTCAGTTCTGACTCAAGGCAACCCCATGTGTCGCAGAGTAGAATTGCATGCTGTAGGGTTTTCAAGGCTGTGACCTTTCAGGAACAGATAGCCAGGCCTTTCTTCTGAGGTACCTGTGGAGAAGTTCAAAGCACTAACCTTGTGTTTATGCACCACCCAAGGACTCCATGTCATTAGGTTGTGAGGATTAAGTGTGATAATGTACTGAAATTGCCTAGCCTGTTTCGTAGCAGGCACCCAATAGATGTTCGATACGGTTGCTAATTGTTGGTAATACCAGTATATGAAGGTTAAGTGCCTTCTCAGAGATTTCAGAATAGTCTGGAGGAGTTCTGAATTGACTGAATCCCTGGGAGATTCAGTCTACCTGGCTTCCCTAAGGAGAATTCAGTCTGCAACTGTCTGCCCGGCCTCCCTAAGGCATTTTAGATTCATGTCACCTGCTTGGGGCCACACTTTCTAGGGAAGCTTTGGGTGAATGGGATTCTCCTAGCCTGCCATTGTCTGTGTCTGTTCTGTACCTTGTTCTCTGAGCCTCGGAAACATGGAGCGTTTGAGGGGTGGGAGTTTGCGGACATTTTTTCCGAGGAGCAGCAGTGGAATGTGCAGACATTCCATAGGCACACTAGACCCTCAGAGCACTGAAAAATTGTACTGCCTTGTGTCATAGGGGAAAGACCACATCTGCCTCAAGGGAGACATAGAAAAGGACAGGAAAAAAGGATTTTAAATTAATGGGATGACTAAGTGGACTATATGTGAATCCCCATGAGTATTATAAAACTACATTCAGTTTTATATAATTCAGTTACCCATTCAACAAGTGTCTATTCAACATTTATTCACGCTGGTTAACTCTGTGCCAGGACAGAGTGTCCAGAAACCCCTTGGGCCACTGAGAACTGAGCCTCCGTCTCAGATCCGGGTCGGGTCGGCCTTTCATGCTCCCTTCCTGGTGGTAGGTTGCCGGGGCTCATCCTAGTTTTCTCTCCTCTTAGAATGGCCACGACCCACCCCTCCGTTGGGGTTCTGTTTTTCCCAGGACTGGCTACAGCTTTGGTACACTTTCCTTAGCTCCTGCCTTTCGTTGTTGTACCTGTGGTTGTCTTCAGACTCTTCTGGGATTGGGGATTTTACTACTAATCCTTATGTAAAAATAGAAAAGGGGTAGCAAAGATAACAAATGTAGGGTGATTTAAAGATTTGGAGTTTTTACAGTTATAGTTAGCAATTCAGTGCTTAGATTAAAAAACAAAACAAAAAACAGTTGCTGTTGACTCAGTTCCATCTCATGGCAACCCCTGGTATGTCAGAGTTGAACTGTGCTCCATGGGGTTTTCAATGGCTGATTCTTTAGAGGTAGATTGCCAGGTCTTTCTTCTGAGGCACCTATGGGTGGACTAGAACTTCCAGTGTTTCAGTTCACAGCGAAGCATGTTAACTGTTGCAGCACCCAGTGATGCCAGTGCTAAGAGTATTGTTGTAGTGATGTGCCATTGAGTTGATTCTGACTCTTGGCGACCCTATAGGACAGAGTAGAGCTGCTGCATAGGGTTTCCTAGGCTGTAAATCTTTATAGGAGCAGATTGCCAGGTCTTTTCTCCCTTGGAGCCTCTGGTGGGTTTGAATTGCCGATCTTTCAGTTAGCAGCTGAGCACTTAACCATTGCGCCACCAGGGCTGTTTAGTGCTAGAATAACCAGACCAAATTCATTGCTTTCGAGTTGATTCATTGCCTAGAGGACAGAGTAGAACTGCCTCACAGGGCTCCCAAGACTAAAGGTTTATGGGAGCAGACTGCTACATCTTTTTCCCGTAGAGCAGTTGGTGGGGTTCAGACTTTTGGTTAGCAGCCAAGCGCTTAACTGCTGCACCACCAGGACTCCTTCAGTGCCAAGACAGTAACTGTTGAAATGTAACTGGAAGACAAGTTGGGCTTCTGTTTTTATTATACTGAGCGTGAAGTTCACCAAACGTCGTCTATGGACTGCTCCTCTATTCCCCCTGAAAACCCTTCTTTCCAGCATCTGTGGAGACTGAGGGAATCAAGAAAGCCATAAGAATCCTGTCTCAAGTGCATAGTTGGCATTTCCAAGGACCTCAGGGGGAATGCTACCCCTTCCCGCAGAACTGTGCTTACCCCAGAAGTGATTCTTTAGGAGTGTTTCCTTACTGAGGGAGACAAAGACTGGTACAGTGGCTCCCTGTACCCATGGAGCTTATAGACTGGCTAAAGCCCGCAGACATGAAACAACGACCAGGCATGCAGGGCAAACGACTCTGCTAGAAAGATCCATACTGTATAATGTAAGTTCAGTAACGGGAGAGTAGAGTGTAACATAAGCAAAAGAGGGCAGTGGCAAAGGGGGCAGTCTTTGGAGTCAGACTGTGGATTCATATCTGGCTTTATCATTTATTAGCTGTGTAACCTTGAGTGAGCTATTTAATCTCTGTGTTTTAGATTCCTCATCTGCAAAATGGAGCCCTGGTAGCTCAGTGGTTAAAAGCTCGACTACTAACCAAAAGGCCAGCAGTTCAGATCCACCAGCCACTTTTTGGAAACTCTGCTCTGTGCTCTAAGGTTGCCGTGGGTCAGAATCGACTGCATGGCAACAGTTTGGTTTTTGGTTTATCCCTCTTACAGAGTTATTTTGAGGACTGAATGAGTTAGTTACTACATCAAAAGTGCTTGGAACAAAGCCTGGCACTTAGTTTTTGTTCTTAGGTGCTGTTGAGTTGGTTCCTACTCATAGCGACCCTGTGTACCACAGATCGAAACACTGCCTGGTCCTGCGCCATCCTCATAATCGTTATGCGTAAGCCCGTTGTTACAGCCACTGTGTCGGTCCATCTTGTCGAGGGTCTTCCTCTTTTCCGCTGACCCTATACTTTACAAAGCATAATGTCCTTCTCCAGGCACTGGTCCTTCTATGACAACATGTCCAAACTATGTGAGACGTAGTCTCACCATCCTTGCTTCTGAGGAGCATTCTGGCAGCACTTCTTCTAAGACAGATTTGTTCGTTCTTTTGGCAGTCCATGGTATAGTCAGTATTCTTCTCCAACACCACAATTCAGAGGCATCAATTCTTCGATCTTGCTTATTCATTGTCCAGCTTTCACATGCATATGATGCGACTAAAAATACCAGTGCTTGGGTCAGGTACACCCTAGTCTTCAAGGTGACATCTTTGCTTTTCAACACTTTAAAGAGGTCCTTTGCAGCAGATTTGCCCAGTGCAATGCGTCTTTTGATTTCTTCACCACTGCTTCCATGGGTGTTGATTGTGGATCCAAGTAAAATGAAATCCTTGACAACTTCGGTCTTTTCCCCATTTATCATGATGTTGCTTATTGGTCCAGTTGTGAGGGTTTTTGTTTTCTTTATATTGAGGCGTAATCCATACTGAAGGTTGTGGTCTTTGATCTTCATCAATAAATGCTTCAAGTCGTCTTCAGTTTCAGCAAGCAAGGTTGTGTCATCTGCATAATGCAGGTTGTTAATGAGTCTTCCTCCAATCCTGATGCCTGGTTCTTCTTCATATAGTCCAGCTTCTCAGATTATTTGCTCAGCATACAAATTGAATAGGTATGGAGAAAGGATACAACCTTGACTTACACCTTTTCCAACTTTAAACCACTCAGTATCCCCTTGTTCTGTCCGAACAACTGCTTATTGATCTGTGTAAAGGTTCCTCATGAGCACAATTAAGTGTTCTGGAATTCCCATTCTTCGCAGTGTTATCCATAGTTTGTTATGATCCACATAGTCGAATGCCTTTGCATAGTCAATAAAACACAGGTAAACATCCTTCCGGTATTCTCTGCTTTCAGCCAGGATCCCTCTGACATCAGCAATAATATCCCTGGTTCCACATCCTCTCCTGAAAGGCACTTAGTCAGTCTTCAGTAAGTGTTAGCTGTAGAGCTGTGGAGGAAAGTTTAGTGGAGGGAGTAGAACTGGCCTTTACTTTAAGGGGAGTCCTTGAGTGATACAGTTAATGTGCTCAGCTGCTAACTGAAATGTTGGTGGTTTGGGTCTACCCAGAGGTGCTTGGAAGAAAGACCTGGCAATGTCCTTCTGAAAAATCAGCTGTTGAAAACCCTATGGAGCACAGTTTACACTGACACACATGGGGTTGCCATGAGTTGTAATCTACTCGAGGGCAAATGGCTTTACTTTAAGGAGAAGAGAGGGAGAAGAAGTATTCCCATGTTGGGACAGAAGAGGGTTTGGGGTGGTAGTTGTAAATGAGTCTGGGAAATTCAGGTAATAGGTTGGTCTGGGAGGATAAGGTTGAAAAGATAGGTTGATGAGAGCTTTGAACGTTAATGAGTTTGCATTTTTTTTTTTTGGAAACCATGAACATTTGTTTGAGACTTTTTTTCTTTTTCATCTTAGTTTTTTCCTTATTATCACATCCTTAAAGCAGGGATGTGATATTAGTGTTTCAGGAATCTCAGTCTTGGTGGCATGTATTCGGAGAGAGGAAAGGCTTGGACAGTGTGTGTAAGTCAATATAGATTAGGTTAGCAGTAGTAACAACTCCAAAATCTTTGTCACTTAAAAAAATAGAGGTATGTTTCTTGCTTATATTACATGTCTATCACAGGTCAGTGGCGGGGGGAGGTAGTGGTGGTGGTGGTGTTTCTGCTCATGACAGTCATTCAGAGACCCAGGCTGATAACAACAGCCAACATCTCGTATTTTGTTTGCCTTGACAAGGGTAAAGAGTGTTCTGGAGGGTCATACACCAGCAATTAAATCCTAGACCTGGAATTGACATACACACTTCTATTTACAACTCATTGACCAGAACTAGTCATATGGCACCCACCAAATGCTAGTCACATGGCACAAACCAACCACACAGTTTCCAGAAAATGCCATCCTTCCGTATTTATGGTTGTGGGGGAGAAGGGTAGGAGGAACTGGAAACATTCATAAATAGCAGTACTGACGGCTTACCACACAGAGATATTCAATTAGAAATTAAAAGCCAGTTGCAATTAAGTTGATTCTGACTCAGGGCAACCCCATGTGTGTCCGTGTAGAACTGTACTCCATATGGGTTTCAGTGGCTGATTTTTTGGATGTAGATCACCAGGCCTTTCTTCTGAGGTTCCTCTGGGTGGACTTGAACCCCCAACCTTTCAGTTAGCAACCTAGCACTTTAACCATTTTCATCACCCAGGGACTCTGCCTCATTTAAAAGGCTGTTGTAATAGTTCAAATGGGTGGGCTTAGCAGTTAATGTGGAGAAAGATTGATAAAAGAAAGAATTTGAAGGAATAGCATGCAAAAGTTAGTAGCTAATTGGATAGAGGAGAGAGAAGTCAAGAAGCTGTGGACCCAGTGGGAGATGATGTTGTCATAACAAGTACAGACATTGGTGTGTGTTAAGGTGCAGGGAGGAGACCAGTAGGATGCCTTAATGGCCTTTAGAGTTATGCTGCCTACAGAGTAGTCCACTGACCAGATCCTGCCCATGGACTGTAATTGATCTGCAAGGAAGTAAGTACAGAAATAGAGAGTAACCCTTAGAAACTTCTGTAGTAATTCTTTTTTTTTTTGCTTTGCTCTGATTATGTTTGTCTGAATATAACAAAAAATGGAGCTTGTATTTTGTTTGTCTTTAGTGGTTTTTTAAGTTGTATTTTATAAAAGTATTGGTCTGTAACAGTTAAGGGGAAAACAAAACTAGTGCTTCACCACCAATAGTTTGAGAAGCACTGCTGAGGTATTTTTAATTGCCTCATATGCATGTGAAAGCTGAACAATGAAAAAGGAAGACAGAAGAATAGACACCATCGAACTGTGGTATTGGCAAAGAAGATTGAATACACTGTGGACTACCAGAGGAACAAATCAGTCCTAGAAGAAATACAACCAGAATTAGAAGCAACGATGGTCAGACTTCGGCTGGCTTACTTTGGACATGCCATCAGGAAAGACCTATTGCTAGGAAAAAAAGCATCATGTTTGGTAAAGTAAAAGGCCAGTGAAAACCAAGGAACCCCTCGATAAGATGAACTGACACAGTAGCTGCAGCAATGGACTCAAACATACCAATAATCATGAAGATGGCACCAAAAAACCAAATCAAACCCAGTGCCGTCGAGTCAATTCCAACTCATAGAAATGCCCCATAGCGTTTCCAAGGAGTGCCCGGCGGATTCAAACTGCTGACCGTTTGGTTAGCAGCCGTAGCACTTAACCACTATGCCACCAGGGTTTCCGAAGATGGCACAGGACCAAGTAATGTTTCATTCTGTTAGGAAAAGGGTCCCCATGAGTTGGAGCCAACTCGATAGCAACTAACAGTAATATCATTTTCTCATTTTTAACAAGCAGTCTCTTCTTTTAAGATTAGAATGGGACAGGAGCTGGGGCAAGATGCAGCATCTGTTGTTTGTGTTACCCCTTCCTTCCCTGGCCTAATTATTCTCCTTTACAGTCTGGAACCCTGCCTTCGCCTTTAGCCTTGCCTTTGCTATGGTCTTTGATGAGCCTCTGGTTGGTTTTCCAAATAGCACTGATGTAAAGGTACGGGTCATGGTTAATCTGTATGTAGCCATGCAGCAGAGGCGGTGTACACAGTGGTGAAGAACACCCTGGAACCCATCTGCTTGAGTTCAAGTCCCAGATATGCTACCCGTTAGCTGAGTAACCTTGGGCACTAAGCCTCTCTAAACATTGTTTCCTTATCTGTAAAATGTCGATAAGAATATCCATCTCATAGAGTTGTGAGGATTTCAAAAGGTTAGGAGAGTGCCAGATTCATAGTAAGCACCCAATTAAGAGTAATTACTACTATTACCTTTATTGTATTCTTTTAAATAGATTATCTCTAACAGATGTTTTCACTACTTTTTGCTAGTTTTCAGTTTTTCACAAATGCACTGTTTTTAAACTGACCAATTAAGTAATTTGTTCCTGGATAAAGCCTCGAGTTGCAATTTTGAAGGATTCTATGGGGAAAATATTAAATGACGTGGGAGGCATCAAAAGAAGATGGAAGGAATATACAGTCACTGTACCAAAAAGACTTGGGCAACATTCAGCCATTTTAGGAGGTAGCATGTGACCAGGAGCTGATGGTACTGAAGGAAGAAGTCCAAGCTGCATTGAAGGCATGGGTGAAAAACAAGGCTCCAGGAATTAACAGAATACCAATTCAGATGTTTCAGCAAATGGATGCAGCGCTGGAAGTGCTCACCCGTCTATGCCAAGAAATTTGGAAGACAGCTACCTAGCCAACTGACTGGAAGAGATCTGTATTTATGCCTATTCCAAAGAAAGGTGATCCAACAGAACGTGGAAATTATTAAACAATATCATTCATATCACACGCAAGTAAAGTTTTGCTGATGATCATTCAAAACCAGGAGTATAATGACAGGGAACTGCCAGAAATTCAAGCTGGATTCAGAAGAGGACATAGAACTAGGGATATCGTGGCTGATGTCAGATGGATCGTGGCTGAAAGCAGAGAATACCAGAAAGATGTTTACCTGTGTTTTGTTGACTATGCAAAAGCATTCAACTGTTTGGATCGTAACAAATTGTGGATAACCTTGAGAAGATTGGGAATTCCAGAGCACTTAGTTGTGCATATGAGAAACCTGGACATAGATCAAGAGGCAGTCGTTTGAACAGAACGAGGGGATACTGCGTGGCTTAAAGTCAGAAAAGGTGTGCGTCAGAGTTGTATTCTTTGACCATACTTATTTAGTCTGTATGCTGAGCAAATAATATGATAAGCTGGATTATGTGAAGAACATGGCATCAGGATCGGAGGAAGACTTATTAACAACCTGCTTTATGCAGATGATGCAACTTGCTTGCTGAAAGTGAAGAGGATTTGAAGCATTTACTGATGAAGATCAAAGACCACAGCCTTCAGTATGGATTACACCTCAATATAAAGAAAACAAAAATCCTCACAACTGGACCAATAAGCAATATCGTGATAAATGGAGAAAAGATTTTGAAGTTGTCAAGGATTTCATTTTACTTGGATCCACAATCAACACCCATGGAAGCAGCAGTCAAGAATCAAAGGTCGCACTGCCTTGGGCAACTCTGCTGCAAATGACCTCTTTAAAGTGTTGAAAAGCAAAGATGTATGTCACTTTGAGGACTAAAGTGTGCCTGACCCAAGCCGTGGTGTTTTTAATCGCCTCATAAGCATGCGAAAGCTGGACGATGAATAAGTAAGACCGAAGGAGAATTGACGCCTTTGAATTGTGGTGTTGGTGAAGAATACTGAATATACCATGGACTGCCAAAAGAACGAACAAACCTGTCTTGGAAGAAGTACAACCAGAATGCTGCTTAGAAGCAAGAATGGTGAGACAACGTCTCACATAGTTTGGACATGTTGTCAGGAGGAGTCAGTCACTGGAGAAGGACATCATGCTTGGTAAAGTAGAGGGTCAATGAAAAGAGGAAGACCTTTAATGAGATTGACTGACACAGTGGCTGCAGCAATGGGCTCAAGCATAACAACGATTGTGAGGATGGTGCAGGACTGGGCATTTTTTCGTTCTGTTGTACATGGGTTTGCCACGTGTTGGAACAGACTCAATGGCACCTAACAACAATAAAAATGGAGAGTTGGCCTTACTTGCTAAGCCTTGGGCTTTGAGCAAGATGGCAAGTGCTGAGAGAAGAAGGAGGAATGAACGGATGAAGGGTTGCATGTCCTGGTGAGGACAAAGTCAAACTTGATAGGAGCAGTGTACTCCCAACAGGCTATGGTGTAATTGATTAGTTTTTTGTTGTGTGATATTGACACATATTTTTGTGTGTGTATGTATGTGATTTCTTTATTTCTTTGTATATATTTTATAACAATTTTATTGTTGAGAATATGCACAGCAAAACATACACCGATTCGACAGTTTCTACATGTACAATTTAGTGACACTGATAACATTCTTTGAGTTGTGCAATCATTTCACCCTCCTTTTCTGAGTTGTTTCTCCCCCATTGACAGAAAGTCACTACTCCCTAAGATTCTTATCTAATCTTTCGAGTTGCTATTGTCAATTTGATTTCATATAGATAGTTCTTAAAAGACTAATGCTCAAGGCAGACATTTTTACTAGTTAAGCTAAACTATTGTTTGGTTTTAAGAAGACTTCAGGGGATATTTTTGGTTTAAGTTTTAAAGATTATCTCAGGTAAATAGTTTCAGGGATTCATCCACCCTCCATGGCTCCAGAAAGTCTAGAATCTATGAGAGTTTGAAATTCTGTTCTGAATTTTCCCCCTTTTGATCAGGATTCTTCTATGGACTCTTTGATTAAAATGTTCAGTCATGGTAGCCAGGCACCATCTAGTTCTTCTGGTCTCATGGCAAAGGAGGCAGTTGTTCTTGGAGGCAATTGGCCACGTATTCCATGTTCTCCACCTATTCCTGACTCTCCTTCCTCTGTTTCTCCAGGTAAATAGAGTTGTCGTGCCTTGGATGTCTGCTTGCAACCTTTTAAGACCCGAGGCACTATGCAATGAACCAGGAGGTGGAACAGAAGCACTAAACACATTATTCAACCAATTAATTGGGATGGATATTGACATATATTTAACAATTTTGACAAGTTGTTGTTTTTAGGTATCGTTGAGTCAGTTCCAACTCATAATGACCCTATGTAAAGCAGAACGAAACACTGCCCAGCTCTGTGCCATCCTTACAATTGTTCTTATGCTCGAGCCCATTTTTGCAGCCCCTGTGCCAGTCCATCTCGTTGAGGGTCTTGCTCTTTTTCTCTGACCCCCTGCTTTACCAAGCATGATATCCTCCATGGACTAGTCCCTCCTCACAACATGTCCAAAGTATGTGAGATGCAGTCTTGCCATCCTTGTTTCTAAAGAGCATTCTGGCTGTACTTCATTCAAGACAGATTCATTCATTCTTTTGGCAGTCCATGGTATATTCAATACTCTTTGCCAACAACTTAATTCAAAGGCACCAATTCTTCTTTGGTCTTCCTTATTTTGGTATAGAAAGATTATTTTCTAGTTTTAAAATTTAGATATTTTATGTGATACCTTTACTTGTTGATGGTGCCAGGAAACGGATAAATCAGCAATCTTGAAGACACATATCCTAAGGAGTGATCAGATGTTGATACAAAGCCTTGCAGTTCAGTAGGTACTAGCCTTTCTGGTATCCTGACTCGTCAGCCTCCGTGGGCAAATATGACCTCTTGAAAAAGGAGTAGAAAACTGAAATCTCCATTTCCCTGTAACAGTAGTGATCTCTCCCTGGAATCCTTGTTCTGATTCCTGTGCTATAATTTAGTTTAAGCGGCAGTCTTTAGAAAACTGAAACAAGTTCTACTTGGCAAGCAAGTGGCAATCAGAGCGATCAATTCTTTCCTCTTTGAAAACAGAGTGAAATCACTTCCAATCTGATCTTTGCAACCCAATGCCTGCTGATAATGGCAGCATAAACACATTAAGCAGTAAGGAGGAACAGTGTCTGTATGCTAAAATGCGGTCGGAACAGCCGGAATAAAGCCAAGATGTGATCAGTGAGACTGAATCCCGTCATCTTATGTCTTGTTTAAGCATAATTCAGTGTAGACATTTACTGATGTGAGTAAAATCAGTTTTTGTTTTCAGTATTCACATTTAGACCTCTTTGTCCTTCCCCCACGTAGTGGGCTATAATTTATAAATCAAGCCACAGCTGACAGCGATTTGCTTTCTTTATCCAGGAAAAAGCCTTTGACTATAGCTCTGACTTGGCTTCATGGCATCGATCGTCATCACAAGCACTTTTTATAATTCCCACAACAGCATTAACTCCACTTTTTTTTTTTTGCATGTACATACTACAATAGGGTCTTTCATTACATGATCACAAATTACATGCAGTCACTCTTACATGCTTCGTGAAAGACGTACATGCAAAGAAAAGAGAGACTATTTAAAACCTGAGACCAGAGAGCACAGTTTATCTTATTTACAGTTTGGCTTTAAGATTGGCATTTAAGTTAATATCATACCACATGTGGTAATCCTGCAAAGTGCTACATATTTTTATTTATAGTTAAGGGAATAAAGCAAAATACCCTTTTCGTTACGTTATCTTGGGTTATTTACTCAATGATAAATGACGTTGCCCTGTGGGTATGAATTTTGCAATGAAAGACCCTATTGTAGCGTGTATTTATACGGGGGTGGGGCTAGTTCAGTTAGGGTTCCAGAGGGAATTTAAACTCTGAATATCCTGGTACGCGTACAGTTAAAACTTGTAGCTTAATATATATTTTTTTAATGTCATTTTAACACTGTATTTTTACTCAAAGTAAAAGAAAAATAAAAAGGAATGGGCAAAGGGGAAAAGCTTAAGGTTGAAATGTTAGAAACCAAATAAAATGACTGAATGCTTATCCTAAGTGCCCAGGTGAAAATTGTACCAGAGATAATGGTGATCCCTTGATGGGCTTGTTTCTGCTGTTTAAAAATGACTACGATATTCACCGTTAACAGCTTATTAACTGGTTAAGGGCACCAGGGAACCATTTCTATCAAGCTGGGGAGATACGAAAATGAGGAACTGAATGAAAAGTTCTAAGAGGCAGGAGAGTTTAATAGCTGCCCAGATCTTTGACTGGAAAAACAGTTTTATGCTATACTACGTCAGTTTGTCCAAACCTTGTATTCACGACACTTTCTACTGAAGAAGGAAGGAGATAGATATTTTGGAGGGAAGGTTAGCCTTTTGTTTATTTTTACTTTTTTATTGTGTTTAAACAAAGGCTTACAGAGCAAATTACTTTCTCATTAAACAATTAATACACATATTGTTTTGTGTTGTTGGTTGCCAACCCCATGACATGTCAACGTTCTCCCCTTCTTGAGAGAGGGTTAGCTCTCTAGAAATCATCTTTTTTTTTTGCAATAAGAGGAAAAAGGATAAACAGTGTAAGAGGAAATACCAATTTTGAAAAAAGTAGAAATTTATTTGTTCAGACCCTGTTCATTTAGAATTTTGGAGAGTTTAATCAGGAGTGGGTTACCATTTTGGTAAGCACAAAAATAAGGACTTCCTAACAAATTAATGATACAGATAAGATTTTGTTGTTGTTTTTGTTAACTGCCATCAAGTTGGCTGTGACTCAGGGTGACTTTATGTATCACAGAACGAACTATTGCTTGGTCCTGTGCTAGCTTCGTGATCATTGTTGTGTTTAAGCTGATTATTGTGGCTGTTGTGTCAATCTCTAAGTAAGATTTTAGGACTAATATATTCCAGGTAAATGTGTCCATCTCCCCTTGTCACATTCATTAAGCACTTGTTGTTAGGTGCCATTGTGTGAGTTCTGACTTATAGCAACCCTACGTACAACAGAACTAAACACTGCCCGGTCCTGTGGCATCCTCATGATCGTTGCTAGGCTTGAGCCCATTGATGCAGCAACTGTGTCAATCCATCTTGTAGAGGGTCTTCCTATTTTTTGCTGACCATCTACTTTACTAAGCAGGATATCCTTCAGGGACTAGTCCCTCCTGATAACATGTCCAAAGTACGTGAGACAGTTTCGTCATCCTCGCTTCTAAGGAGCATTCTGGTTGTACTTCTTGCAAGACAGATTTGTTTGTTCTTTTGGTATATTCAATATTCTTTGCCAACACCACAGTTCAAAGGCCTCAGTTCTTCTTTGTTCTTCCATTATTCATTGTCCGGCTTTTCGCATGTATATGAGGTGGTTGAAAATACTATGGCTTGGGTCAGGTGCACCTTAGTCCTCAAAGAGACATCTTTGCTTTTTAACACTTTGAAGAGGTCTTTTGCAGCAGATTTACCTAATGCAATATGTCATTTGATTTCTTGACTGCTGCTTCCATGGATGTTGATTGTGGATCTAAGTAAAATGAAATCCTTGAGAACGTCAATCTTTTCTCTTTTTATCACGATGTTGCTTATTGGTCCAGTTGTGAGGATTTTTGTTTTCTTTATATTGAGGTGTAATCTGTCCTGAAGCCTGTAGTCTTCAGTCTTCCTCAGTAAGTGCTTCAAGTCCTCTTCACTTTCAGCAAGCAAGGTTGTGTCATCTGCATAACCCAGTTTGTTAATAAATCTTCCACCAATCCTGATGCCCTGTTCTTCATATAGTCCAGCTTCTCGATTTATTTGCTCAGCATACAGATTGAGTAAGTATGGTGAAAAGATACAACCCGGAGGCACACTTTTCCTGACCTTAAACCGTGCAATATCCCTTTGTTCTGTTTGAACGACTGCCTCTTGACCTATGTACAGGTTCCTCATGAACACAATTTAGTGTTCTGGAATTCCCATTCTTTGTAATGTTATCCACAATTTGTTACGATCTGCACAGTCAAATGCCTTTGCATAGTCAAAACACAGGTAAACGTGTTTCCGGTATTCTCTGCTTTCATCCAGAATCCATCTGTCATAGCAATGCTACCTCTCATTCCGTGTCCTCTTCTGAATCCGGCTTGAATTTCTGGCCGTTCCCTGTGGATGTACTGCTGTAACCATTTTTGAATGATCTTCAGCAAAATTTTACTTGCCTGTTTTTTTTTTGTGATCTTAATGATATTGTTTGATAATTTCCACATTCTGTTGGATCACCTTTCTTTGGAATAGGCATAAATGTATATCTCTTCCAGCCAGTTGGCCAGGTAGTTGTCTCCCAAATTTCTTGGCATAGATGAGCGAGCACTTCCAGCACTGCAGCTGTATGTTGAAACATCTCAACTGGTATTCCATCAATTCCTGGAGCCTTGATTTTCATCAGAGTCTGCACTGCAGCTTGGGCTTCTTCCTTCACGACTACTGGTTCTTGATCCTATGTTACCTCCTGTAATGATTGAATGTCGACCAAATCTTTTTGTTACAATTACTCTGTGTGTTCCTTCCATCATCCTTTGATGCTTTCTGCATCTTTCAGTATTTTGCCCATGGCATCCTTCAATATTGCAACTTGAGACTTGAGTTTTTTCTTCAGTTCTTTCAGCTTGAAATGCTGAGTGTCTTCTTCTCTTTTAATTTTCTAACTCCAGGTCTTTGCACATGTCATTATAATACTTTACTTTGTCTTCTTGAGCCACCCTATGAAATCTTCTGTTTAGCTCTTTTACTTCATCATTTCTTCCTTTCGCTTTAGCTACTCTACTTTCAAACTTCAGAGCCTCTTCTGACATCCATTTTGTTTTTTTTTCTTTCCTGTCTTTTTTTTATTTTAGCATATAAATGTATGTTTATCAAAAAATACCTGTGTATGCCATAAATTATTATAGCTGACTCAACTTTTTTTTAAAATTGTACTTCTAGTCCTTGCCCTTGGACTGGTGTGCCCCGTTAGTCTCTCTCTCTCTCTTTTTTTTTTTTTTTATGTGTCTGTCTAATCTTTGGCTGAAAGGTGAACCTCAGGAGCGGCTTCATTACTGAGCCAAAAGGGTGTCCAGGGACCATACTCTGTGTTTCTCCAGTGTCTGTCAGGTCAGTAAGTGTGATCTTTTTTTGTGAGCTAGAATTTTGTTCTGTGTTTTTCTCCAGCTCTGACTGGGACCATCTATATGTGATCCCTGTCAGAGCAGTCACTGGTGGTAGCCAGGCATCATCTAGTTGTGCTGGACTCAGTCTGGTGGAGGCTGTGGTAGTTGTGGTCCCTTAGTCCTTTAATCTTTCCCTTGTGTCTTTGGTTTTCTTCTTTCTCCCTTGCTCCAGACAGGGTGGGATCGGTGGAGTGTCTTAGATGGCCGCTTACAAGCTTTCGAGACCCCAGATGCTACTCACCAAAGTAGAATAAAGAACTTTTTCTTTATCTACTATGTTATGCCAATTGAGCTAGATGTTCCCTGAGACCATGGTCCCTACAGGCCTCAGCCCAGGAATTCGGTCCCTCAGGGAGTTTGGATGTGTCTCTAGAGCTTCCATGACCTTGCCATGTACAAGTTGTACTGGCTTCCCCAGTATTGTGTACTGTCTTACTCTTCACCAAAGTCACCACTTACCTATTGTCTGTTTAGTGATTTTCCATCCCCACGCCTCTCTTTCCTGTCTTTTTAATGACCTCTTGCTTTCTGTATATGTGATATTCTTGATGTCATTCCACAACTTTTCTGGTCTTTGGTCATTAGTGTTCAATGTGTCAAATCTGTTCTTGAGATGGTCTCTAAATTGAGGTGGGATGTACTCAAGGTTGTACTTTGGCTCTCATGGACTTGTTTTAATTTTCCTCAGTTTCAACTTGAACTTGCATATGAGCAGTTTATGATCTGTTCTATAGTTGGCCCCTGGTCATGTTCTGACTGATGATATAGAGCTTTACCATCTGCTCTTTCCACAGATGTAGTCTATTTGATTCCTGTGTATTCCATCTGACGAGGTCCATGTGTATAGTTGCCGTTTATGTTGTTGAAAAAAGATATTTACAATGAATAAATCGTTTGTCTTGCAAAAGTCTGTCATGGATCTCTGACATTGTTTCTGTCACCAAGGCCAGTTTCCAACTACTGATCTATCTTCTTTGTTTCCAGCTTTCACAACCTAATCATTAAAAATTATCAATGCATCTTGATTGCATGTTTGATTAATTTCAGACTGTATAAGTTGGTAAAAATCTTCAGTTTCTTCATCTTTGGCCTTAGTGATTGATGGGTAAATTCAAATAGTCATATTAACTGGTCATTCTTGTAGGCCTGTAGATATTCTCCTATCACTAACAGTGAATGCAGCACCATTCCTCTTCAATTTGTCATTCCTGGCATAGTAGACCGTATGATTGTCCAACAGTCCATTTCAGCTATGAGGATAGTGCTGGACTGGGCAGTGTTTCATTCTGTTGTACATCGGGTTGCTATGAGCTGGAACTGACTCGATGGCACCTAGCGACAACAACATATTTTCTTCTAAGAATTTTAGGGCTTTAATTCTTGCATTTAGGTATTTAAACCATTTTGAATTGGTTTTTGTGTATGGTATGACACATGGGTCCTTCTTCATTCTTCTGCATGTGGAAATTCAATTTTCCCACCACCGTTTATTGAAGAGGCTCTTCCTTTCCCACTGAATGGTCTTAGCACTGTTGTCAAAAAGTCAGTTGACCATAGCTGCATGGGTTTATTTCTGGACTTTCAGTTCCATTCCACTGGTCTGTGTGTCTGTTATTGTACCAGCACCAGGTTGTTTTAGTTAAATTCACTGTGTAGTATATTTTGAAATCAGCAAGTGTGAGTCCTCCTACTTTGTTCTTCAGAATTTCTTTAGCTCTTTAGGCCCTCTAACCTTTCCATGTAAAACTGAGAATTGATCTTTCCATTTCTGTAAAAGAAGCTTTTGGAATATTTATTGAGGTTGCATTGAATTTATATATTGCTTTTTTTTTGGGGGGGGTAGTATCGACATCTTAACAATATTAACTCTTCAGACCCATGAACATGGATTGTCCTTCCATTCCTTTAGGTCTTCTTTAATGTCTTTGAGCAGAGTTTTATGATTTTTGCTGTGTAAGTCTTTGATATTCCTGGTTAAATTTATTCCTAGGAATTTTATTCACTTGGGTGCTGTTGTAGATGGAATTGTTTTCTTAATCTCCTTTTCAGATTTCTCATTGCTGGTGTAGAGAAACCTAACTGATTTTTGTGTGTTTAGCTTGCAGTCTGCAACTTTGCTAAATTCCTCTATTATCTAGAAACTATCTTATGGGTTCTTTGGGAATGATCGTGACACTTTTGAAGAGTATTTTCAGGTATTTTTTAGAATGTCCTTCAATGTAGGATTGTCTGATGTTTTCTCATGCTTAAACTGAGATTATGGGTTTTGGGAAGAATACACATATCAGGGGAAAATGATATCAACATGACTTATCACTGGTGATATTAACCTTGATAATATGGTTAAGGTGGTGTATGACATGTTTCTCTACTGTAAAGTTAGTATTTTTCCTTGACAATTCTTTTTTCTTTGGAACAAAGTCACTAAGTCCAGCCCATACAGAAAAGGAGGAAGGAGTATCTACACTTATTACTTGGAATTCTATAAAAAGGTTTACCCTTTCCCTGTATTTATTCATTCACTAATTTGATCATTTGTTTGTGTGAGAATGTACTCATAAATATTCATGTTATTCTTTCTAACACTATACTATCATTTTTTATTTTCTTGCTCATATTGTTCTAGCCTCGGTTATTGGGAGTTCTTTAGGTTCGTTTGTGTGTCCTTTTAACATGCCTCAGCCTTTTTTTTTTTTCTTATTAAAAAAAAAACAAAAACTTTATTACTTCCTGGGTCTATATGAGGAAACCCTGGTGGCGTAGTGGTTAAGTGCTATGGCTGCTAACCAAAGGGTCGGCAGTTCGAATCCGGCAGGTGCTTCTTGGAAACTCTATGGGTCAGTTCTACTCTGTCCTATAGGGTCGCTATGAGTTGGAATTGACTTGATGGCACTGGGTTTGGTTTTTTTGTTTCTTTGGGTCTGTATGATGCTAACCTTATATTTTCCCTGTTCCAGCCCTAGAATCAGCTATTTCTCCAAGGAGTCCTGGTTCCTTTTATTTGAAAACGGTATTTAGAAACCAAGTTCTGGTTGCTGGCCATGCTCATTATTTTTTTAAATATTTTCTTTCTACTGCATTTTCTTTCACTTGTCCTCCTTGGACTCCAGTTACATGTATGTTAGACCTTTTGATTTTGTTTCAAAGGTACCTGGGCTCTGTTCACTTTTCTTTTTTTCCCCAATACTTTTTCTTTCTGCTTCCAATTGGATAATTCCTATATAACTATTTTCAGGTTCACTTACTTTTTCTTCTTTTATCACTAATCTGTTATTAAACCCATCCAGTGAATTTTCTGTCTCAGATACTATGTTCTTCAGTTCTAGAATTAACTTTTTTTTTGTTTCTATTTCTTGACCAAATTTTCCTTTTAGTTCCTTTATTACAAGCATATTTGCCTTTATTTCCTCAAGAGTGTAGTAGCTTGTCTCAGACCAACCCTCCCACTGGTAGCAAATTATAAACTCTAGACAAAAGCGAAACAAAACCTAAAGGCATTGGAGAATGAGCAAAAAAGCTGACTGAAATTGGGAATTGACACTTGGAAGATGGAAACAGAACTGAAAGTCCTGTTTTTATAGTTTTTCACCTGAAAGCAGGGTCTAGTTGGTGCCAAGTTGAGCAGCTAAAACTCAAATAGAAACCTACAGTGTTGCTTGCTGAGGAGTCAAAGAAGAGAGTTCAGGACTAACTCAACATCCGAGAAATATAAAAGAAAACTTCAGGAAAGGAGAGAGCCACAAAGGGTGAGCACATAAACTCTGCTTCCCACCATTTAAGAGAGAGATTAAATAAACAAACAAATATAAAATTAAAACTGTGTTGTGCTATTTATTAAGAAGTACACAGTGCTGTGAAATTGAATAATAGGGTAATTTAACCTTATCAGTGAGGTCAGGAAAGTTTTTCTTCAGGATATGGTGGAGAGAGGTAAAGAGTTACTATACAAAAAGAAGATGGCAGAAGACTCTACATATTTATCAAATGGATGAATAATCCAGCTTTCTCTGCATAATGGCTTTTTCCTTTGCCCATATTCTTATCTTCTCAATCTTTAATCATCTCTCTGGGCTCCTGTGATATGGATGAATGGGAATCTATAGTATGGTCCGCATAATGTTATACAGTGAAGAATGTTCTGTATGAAAATTTCTTGAGTCGAAAGAATTGTGAGTATGGACTAGTTAAGTGGTATAGCAGAGTCAGTGGGCTTCTAATCATCATGGTCAACTGAGAAGGAAATCTCCCCTCCTGCTTCAAGTACTAGAAGCATAAGTATATATATACACATGTATAACTACATATATACATACACATGCAAGTTCAAAACCAAGGAGGAGCTTCCTAAGATACAAGAATGGAGAAGGAACGTAAAGCCAGTATGATGAATAGGAGCCTAACCTGAGGGGCTCACACAAGGCCTTATATAACTAGAGGGTTGGGGCTGTGATTCCTAACAAGGGAAGAATACCTTGACCAGACCCATGCTGTGTGAAAAGCTGAAACTGAGTTATCTGCGTAAAGACAGAAGCTGTAATGTAGTAGCCCATGAATTAAATGGATAAAGAAAATTCTACCCACTGTCCCAATAGAAAGGCAAGGAAATTTGCTGTCTATTCAAGTGTGTGTGTGAAAAGAATTCCTGAGTCCTCAGACTGAAGGAGAGCACACTGAATTTTGAGCAAGACAAATGCAAATAAATTCACATATATCCACATCAAGTGAAACCGTAGAACATCAAAAATAAAGAAAAAATATAAAAGCTTCCAAGGAGGGGTAAAAAAGAAAAAAACAGATGCATATCAAGAAATGCAGACTAATAACAAACTTCTTACCAGCAAAAATGGATGCCAGAATATAGTGGAGTAATATGCTATATTACTCCACTATGTATATATTTATATATATATATAAAATATAAAAGTCCTAAGTAAAAATAACTGTTAACTTAAAATTCTACACTTAGTTAAGGGATCAGTCAACAGTGAGGATGTAATAAAGACATTTTCAACCATATGAACATTGAAAGAGTTTGCTACACATGGACTCCTGAAAGAATTACTGAAGATATACTTAAGTCAAAAGGAAATTCTGTCAGATTGTGTTTTCCAGTGGTGGCCATAACAATACCTACCATCCCACGTGCTCTCCTGCAGTGTGACCCTGCCAAGAGCCCAAGGGGTGGAGTCTAAGTCTCCTCTCCTTGAATCTGGGCTGGCCATATGATTCTCTTGAAACCCATAGGATGTGGTGGAAGTGATACCATAGGTTAGATCAGACTTTCAAGGTTAGATCAGAAAAAGGACATTTGGTTTTGAACTGGTTCTTTTGGTGTGCTTGCTCTCAGGGCCCCCATCTGCCATATAAGCAGTCCAATTATTCCAAGACCTCCATGTTAGGGAGGCCTCATGTAACCACTTGTGAACCTCAGACAGGCCCATCTTCCAGCTAAGTGGCACTGAGTGATGACGTAAGTTGGCCTTATAAGAGGCAGAAGAATGGCCCAGCTGAGTGTTGCCCAGATTCCTAACCTACAGCATATATTAAAACGGTTGTTGTTTTAAGCCACATTTTGGGTTAGTAGGTTATGCAGCAATAGTAACCAGAGCAAAATTGAACTCAGAAGGAAGGAGTGGAATGTATGAATCAGCCATGAGTAAGGAAACTGGTGAACATATTTGTAAAGATAAATAAGTATTGACTTCTTTTTTAAATGGATTGAGGGGGTTAAGAACATGATACTAAGATATTAGTAACAATAATACGGAACCTGGTTTGGAGTGGGGAAGAGGGGAGACTAATGCTAAAACTTTCACAGGTCTTTGTATTGTTCAGAATGTCTTTAAGTAGGCATGTTAGAGAAAAAAAATACATTATACAGCTTACGACACAGTCGAGAAAAAGAAAAGGAATATAGGAAAATTCAACCAAAGGCAGAAAAGTAAATCTAAGAAGCAAAGAATATGATGGCGGATAAAAAAAAAACCAAAACCCAGTGCCATCGAGTCGATTCCGACTCATAGCGACCCTATAGGCCAGAGTGGAACTGCCCCATAGAGTTTCCAAGGAGCGCCTGGCGGATTTGAACTGCGGACCCTTCGGTTGGCAGCTGTAGCACTTAACCACTACGCCACCAGGGTTTCCAAGATAAGTTGACTGAGATCAGTGCTATTATAACAGTAATCACCGTAAATGTAAATAAATTAATCTCAGTTATTAAAAACAATAATTTTATTTTTTTTAAATCTAGCCAATGTTGTTTAAAAAAAAAGACACCCAAAGCAAAACAACCTAGAGCAGTTCCAAGCAACAGTAAAGGGATACAGAAAAGGTATACCAGGAAAAAAGCAAACCAGAAGAAAGCAGGTACGGCAATATTAATAATCAAGCAAAATGGAATTTCTGGAGGTTTTACCTGGAAGAATTTGCATGTGTACAGCAGACACATGGAAGGATGTTCCTTGAAGCATTGTTTTCAGTAACAAAAAATTAGAAGAACATAGCTAGTAACTAGACGCTGAAATCACAAATGCCCTCAAATGTTGATTCCACTGATATTTAATAAGAACCTACTATATATAAGGAAACCCTGGTGGCGTAGTGGTTAAAAGCTGTGACTGCTAACCAAAAGGTCAGCTGTTTGAATCCATCAGGCACTCCTTGGAAACCCTATGGGGCAGTTCTACTCTGTCCTTCAGGGTTACCGTGAGTCGGAATCGACTTTACGCAATGGGTTTGTTTTTTTTGGTTATTATATACAGGGTGGAGCCCTGGTGGTACAGTGGTTAAGAACTAGGCCGCTAACCAAAAGGTTGGCAATTCAAATCCACCAGCCACTCCTTGGAAACCCTATGGGGCAGTTCTACTCTGTCTTATAGGTTCTCTATGAGTCAGAATCAACTTGATGGCTATGGGTTGTGTTTAACATATATATATACAGGATACTCTGCTTAATGTGGTCATGAATAGAGAGATGAATCAGGAATCTCAGGGAGTTTAGAGACGACTGGAGGATGGAGGTAACAATAAAACAAGGCAGGATAGATTAAGGACCATGAGAGTGATACAGATTGCTCTGTAGCCTGGAAGAAGAGTGAAATTAATTGGAGGGAGTAGGAATGGCTCTACAGAAGGTATTTCACCATTCCTAAACGTGTGCATTTCTGTTTGGGTACCTGAGAATGGCAGGGCAATTTCTTCTCCTGTGCCAGCTCTATTTAGTATTTGATCCTCCTCCTCTCCCCTTAAGGAAAATACTGCTGTACATTAATCCTTTTGAAGGCTTTAATGGGGTTGTGGAGACAATCATTTAAACATTTAAAATATAAACCACATAGCACACTTACTTTAGAGGTAGCAATGGTTAGCCACTGGAAAACTATGTTATGTATGGCTTATGACAGAGACTGGAAAAATGCTTCAGTGAGACAGGCCGGCATTTTAAACTGAAGCACAATAATAGCCAAAAGTGCTTAAATCAGCTGACTGCTTAGAAAGATGGTTACCATTTGCTGAGAGAGGCCTTTCAAGTGGGCCACATACATGTGTTTGCAACCACAGTTCAGTTTTTCTCTACACATGGGACCGTGACCCTGACTGACGTCAGTGAGAGTTACCTACTTGCAGAGAAAGGAGAATTAGGCCACCACGAATCCAAAAACAAGCAGGAAATAGGTGTACCCAGAGCAAATTATAATAGATTTACATCTTATACATAATTTAGGTTGGAAACCATGCAAAGGGTGTCTGTAACATACGGAATCTCTTGGGGCTGACTTAGAAATTCTCCTTTTCTCTGACATTATTACAGTAAGACTTTGCAGTGTGATTGATTACTTTTGTGTGGCCTTTCTAGCCATGGTCTTGTAACTTCCACCCAGGTGTTTGGGTGGGACTATGTAATAGGGCAATTGTGGCCTACCAAGGGAATTGGTCAGTTTTGCCTTAAAAGACAGTCAATTCCAGAGCAGAGAGAGAATCCAAGCACTACCAAAGATGAACAGTCAAGAGCCAATACATCCTTTGGACGTGGAATCTCTGTGCTGAGAAGCTCCTGGACCCAGCAGACGGAGAGCGAGCTGTAACCTTGAAGACTGTGAGAATCAGTGGCAGGAGAGACCCTACAGCAGAGACCTGGCAGCAGGAGACAGCATGGTGGGCTCCCTGGCCCACGAAGAGAGAAAGCTGAGTGCTTTTGGGCAGAGGCCGAGGTCCAGGGAGAGGCCTGCCTGCGAGCACAGCTGGGAAGAGGCTGTCCTGATGTATCCTGAGTGTTCCTGAGCTTGAATTGTAACTGCTACTTCCCTAATAGACTCCCTAATTGTGAGTATGGTCTGTTGAGTTCAGTGTGGCCATTGCAAGGAATTAGCAAACCCAGCAGAGAAGTAGAGAGTGCCGTGGGAGGGATGGTTGATGTCAGAATTGGTAAGATGGCACGGAGAGAAGAGGCATGTCTGATCCCTGTCTCATAGGAATCAGCCATGGGCTGTTGATCTTAGTTCTCCTTCCCCTTGTGGGGTTGGAGGAGGTCAGGCACTGCCCCTACGCTGTTTTTACAGACTTGATTACTAGTCTGCATAACTTGAAGACGATAAAAAGGTAGGATGGGTATACAAAGAGAGTCTTAGGAGGTGACACTTTTCTTAGGACCTGGACAATATGAAGAATACGGCCATGGAAGCTGGAGGGTGAAACTCAAGGAGAAGCATCAGCAAGTGGAAAAGTTCCCATTCCTCACAAATAAAAAGAGAAATGGGGACCTTGGGCAAATGGCTTTACCTCTTGGGCCTCATTGTCTTTGTTTGTAAAACTAGAGATTTCCATTAAGTGATCCCTAGGGATCAATAAAATGAGACTAGTTAAAATGGGCAACAAGGCCAAAAGTACTTTCTGTTGTTTGTTTTTAAAGACGGCAGCCCTTGGGGTGCTTGAAACATTGAGAATAGAATGGAATTGTTGAGAGGGAGAAAATGTTGATGAGAGAAAAATGGAAGATGAAGAAACAAGGTTCCAAGTTAGTTGGAGGGGATGGTGTTAGAGGGGAATATTTCTGTCCCGTTTCTGATATTATACTACTCAGTGTAACACTCATGCTCTCTGTACCTTTATGTCTACCCTAAGGGAGGTAGACAGGACAATGGTGATTCAATGGTAGAATTCTAACCTTCCATTTGAGAGACCTGGGAAGGGTTTGATTTTGGCCAGTGCACCTCAAGCCACCTCTACCACCCGTCTACTGGGGAGTCTTGCATGTTGCCGTGATACTGAACAGGGTTCAGTGGAGCTTCCAGACTAAGATGGACTAGGAAGAAAGGCCTGGTGATCTAATTCTGAAAATCAGCCACTGAAAACTCTGTGGATCACAACAGTCTGATATGCAGCAGTCCTGACTACAGAGAACCGTTTTCCTCTGCTCCTCCGGGCTTTACATTGTACCTTGGGAGACTGCCTCCTCTCCTGGGAGTTTTGACCTTATTCAGCCTTGCCTGTGGCTGTGTGGGCAAGCCATCTAATTTTGGGGTTTGGGTTTCAGGTATCTTCAGCTCTCACACTAGCCGTATTCTCCAGTTTAGCCATTGTCAGTAGTAATGGTGCCCTTTGGCCTCCCTCTGCCATGTCCTTGTATTATTTCTTCTTGTGTTCACAACTCGGGAAAGAAGAGTGCTGTTTATTTGGCTCTTTCAAGATCCCCAAAGTTGGGATTCAGGGTGATGAAGGAATTAGCTCTGGTAAGAAGGGGTATTGCTTTGTTTGAGTCAGGAGAAGGCAATAGTTGTAAAGAACTAGAGATATTTTGTGGTATGATGGTGTTTCAGAGATTCAAAAATTATCTCAGTAACCTGTTGTAGGAGGCAAAATAGTCTGCTGAGAATGAGACAGCAGGCATGGAACTGGAAAGTTAAAAGTTGAAAAGGTTTAGAATGGCCTCTATGGGAAGTGTACTAAGGAATTCACTGAAGAGGACCAAAGGATGTCCAGTGACAGGGACAATCCAGGGAAAGCTAAAGGGTGCACGTTCATAGGGCTCTAAGTCAGCCCAGTTCTCCACCTCCACGAACAAAAGTGGTGGAAACTTCTCTGTAGAATATATTTTGTTCTTAAATTATATAAATTTTCAGAAGTAAATGAGGGACTCTTTAGGGTTGGACAGTGCGTGATTATATCTATAAAGTTGTAAGTGCCAAATAGTCTAGACAGCCACTAAATTAACTGTCCAAATCTCTGGGTAGGGCAAACAGTTACTATACTTGGCTGCTAACCAAAGGTTGGAGGTTCAAGTCTGCCCAGAGGTGCCTCAGCAGAAAGGCGTGGTGATCTGCTTCTGAAAAACCCATCATTGAAAACCCTGCGGAGCACCGTTCTCCTCTGGCGCACATGGGCTTACCGTGAGTTGGAATCAACTCAGTGGCAATGGGTTTGGTTTTTTTTGGATTATTGCACTTAAGCAGCCCTGGTGGTGAAGTGGTTAAGAGCTTGGCTCCTAACCGAAAGGTCAGCAGTTTGAATCCACCAGCCGCTCCCTGGAAACCCTATAGGGCAGTTCTGCTGTGTCCTAGAGGGTCCCTATGCACTTAAGGGGATTACCGTACGCAGTTTGGTGGAGGGAGGAAGTAGGGGTCAGCGAAGGACTTCTGTAGGTGGTTGCAGTTGAACTGGGGCTTGGAGGGGAAGTAGGATTTGGGCAGGTGGATATGGGAGGTGGGAACCAGGAGCATTCCAGGAATGGAACATAACTTTGTCTGAAAGGCGTGAAGGTGTGGCATCGAGTCCTTTGGGGATGGTGGTTTGAACAGGCCCTTTGGCCAGAAGACAAGGTTGCAGAGGGAGTTTTGGTCTCTATGCCTGGAAAAATAGCTTCAAACCAGATCGTACAGCGCTGAGGGTGGCCAGATTTAGGCTAGGTGAGCTTTTGATGAGGAAATAGCCTGTGGAGCGGTAGAAACAGAAAACTCAATAGAGCTGATTGCTGGAATGAGATTCTAGAGGGTAGGGAAAGTAAAATGTCTAGTGGAGAGGCAGATAAAGCTGGAAGGGAAATGAGAAGGAGTTAACCAGAATAAGAAGGAAAGGGTCCATTTTATTTGAAAAGCCAAGCAAGTAATGTTTTGTAGACAATAAAAGAATGCCCCCTGATATTTAGAAATACAAAAATTATTTTAAGTATATCTGTCATGATTTTTATATCTGTTCCCGTGCCGTTTCTTTTTCATTTTTGGTAAAAGAATTAAAAAAAGTAAGAAAGAAAAGAAAATAGTATATACTGAAAGAAATTAGGCACACAACAGGGACTGAAATAATTTCCAATAATTTTTCTTTTAGTCAGATTCCTATTATAAAATAAGAATACATTTTGATTCAGAACTTTTATGAAGAACTTCTGCATTTTATTACAACATCTGTTTCTACATTTTAATTTCTCTCTTCGCTTTTATAGGTATTTGCATACTTTTTTTTTTTTCAAATGAGAAGACCTTTTGTTTGCCACAAGAAGGCTATTATCCAGAATGTTAATGGGTTTGCAGCTATTAAGATGTAATGATATACCTTGAGTATTTAACTATAAATTTGAAAAAACCTCCATGAACAATCTCAAAGGAATACTTAGAATGCACTCCTGGTAAATTGGCTCATTTTCCCGTAATTTACTGGAAGTGCTGATAGCAGAGCAGTCCTAATGTGAAAAGTACATTAATCCCTGGAGTTACTTTGTATGTATTAAATTATTACTCTCAAAGAATAAAACATATGAGGCCATTTAGCCTTCATTCACACTTGTTACTTAGAATCACAGTAGAGAAACAATCACTTATCTTTTGATGCACAAAATTAGAAATGATACATTTAATAACTTTTGAAAGCGGCACAGTGATCTTCAGTTGTGCTTTTGCATAACAGTTGCTCTTTTCCAAAACAAGGGCTGTTCTAGAAGTCTAATTCTTCGGGCTTTATGGAGGCCCATTTCATTCCACTGGTAATGGAAATATTTTTAGAAAACCCATCACACAGCTTTCTTTGATATCAGTCAAAAAGATTAGTCTGCCTTCTAGCCATGAGCATCTCACATGTTGGGGGATCATTTAAGGAGGGTCGTCAACTTGCAGGAGCAGCGGTTGCAGGAGCATTTAGGGTCTTGTTTGGAATTTTGTCTAATTGTGTTTTTCTTCTTTGCCAGGGGACTGAAGGTTGTGGAACCATAATTTGTGACATCAGGTGTTTTTTGTAAGCAGACATTTATGATTCCAGAAGATTGAGGCAGATAGGAAGCCCCTTCTGAGAGTTTAACAAAACTCTCCAGCAGCAAACTACACCATGGACATAAAGCTGGACCCTTCCCGAGATGACCTACCTCTCATGGCCAACACCAGCCACATCCTTGTGAAGCACTACGTACTGGATTTAGACGTGGATTTTGAGCATCACGTCATTGAGGGCACCATAGTGCTTTTTTTCGAGCCTGGAGACAAACTCAAGAAACAGAGTAGTTCCTCTGAGGTAACCTGCCCATCGGAGTCGAACGAAGTCCATGAATTTAGGATGCTTGAATCCTGCCATACTCCTGTGACAAACACAGGGACCTTCTCATCTAAAGTGGGATATAATGATATTACAATCTGTGGTAAACGTGAAAGAGATACTTCTGTCGAAGATGATAACCATGACAACCGGGAACAGGCTTCTGGGATTCCTAGTTCAAAGTGCTGCTTTGACACGGGGAATCATGGGAGTGAGAATTTTTTGCTAGTGTTGGACTGCTGTGATTTATCTGTGTTGAAGGTTGAAGAGGTGGATGTTGCTGCTGTGCCAGGTATTGAAAAATTTACAAGGTCTCCCCAGCTCATGGTTGTTTCTGAGGAGCTCAGGAATCAGATTGTACATGAACTCGCGGCTCTGCCTGCAGATCGTTGGAGGGAGCAGTTAGACTATTATGCACACTGCAGCCAGGCTCCCGGCTGTGGGGAACTCCTGTTTGCCACCGACACGTGGAGCTTACAGATCAGGAAGGCAGGGGCTCGGACAGCCACTGACTTCCCTCGCGCCATAAGGATATGGTACAGAACCACACCCGAGGGGAGATCAGTTACGTGGACCTCAGACCAGAGTGGCAGGTAGGTCACCCAAACATCCTGCAGCCCTGTGCCAGTTGATCTCACGCACTGGGAGATAGGCCTCTGTGGGGATGCTCTCAGACAGGGACCAACTCTGCGCGGATGCTCCCGTTCATCCTGTGGCATTACGCACAGTGGTAACGTGGCTTCAAACCTTCAGCCCCGTGTTGAAGCAGGTGAATTCCTGGGCATGCCGAACTCTGATCAGATTACCTCCCTTGGGTCAGGATGGGAAGATCACTTTATGAAGCCCCATATTTCTGAGTTAGGAGATTGGGAGGTAAGCCTGATGATTCAACCCTGAGCCTAGCTCTCCACTGAAAACCCAGCCATTCTTGGGAGTGTCTTGGAGCAAATACTTTCTTAAGGCTCCTTCATATTCCCCGAGAGAGTAGAGTGCTGTGAAGTTGGGCCTTGGGAAGCCTGACGAAGTGCTTCCAAATAAAGCCTCCTCTGCTTTGTGACTTTCTTCCTGTGCCTGTCTCTTGGCAGCTTTGTCTCTCTGGATTTTCTCAGTTGTCATGTAATGTGCACTCAAAAAAGCACTTGACAAATCTGTTTCTGAGAGCTGTGACCGTCAGTCCTGCTGACACTGCACACTTGCCTCTTTGGCAGTGCTTTTTGGTGTTTGATGCCAGGAAGACCCTGGGTTCCTAGTGTGGGGCGGAGGAATTGACGGGGCCTTGATTTTCAGGGGATGCACTTAGGCGTATAGGCCATTTGTCATTTTCTTACAGTTAACAGTTGTTTGGATTTTTTAGAATTTGAGAATTTTTAAATCAAAGTTTATTGATTCTTCTTTATTTTACATATTTCTTTGTGATCATTTACTGCAAATCAATATGGTAATTATTGTAGAGCTTGGATGGAGGAACGTTGATCTCAGATAGCTTGTTTTGAGAGCCTTCCTTTACAGCACTGGACTCCCTTAATTACGGCAGCTGTCTCTGTCAATTGCTTACATTTCTCCCCCCTCAAAAAGAAAAAGAAAAAAAAAAAAACTTTTGGATCTTTTTTAAAGCATCACTTTGACTTTGAGCTGTAATTATCCCATTCCTTGCCTTCTAATCTTACCTCCTGCTCTGGTCTCCTGGCCCGATGAAAATGAGTTCAACTTCCTGTCTTGTTGAGGCAGCCTTTGGGAAATTGCAGGGTTGATAATAAACTACCATCAGTACAAAAGCATACTGATTTATTTATGGAATAACTTATTGAGTGTTCTTTGGAGACCATCAAGGGAAAAGACAGGTGTTTTTAATATATCTTTAAGTGTTTTGGAAATTTCTAAACGTGGGATTTTTTATAAGATTTAATGATATGCCGTCTCTGAATATTAAACTAGGAAACTGTAGTTTTTATACGTCCAGATATTTTATTTCTTAACTAGAAGAATAGGGGAGAAGAAACTCTTGACAATTATTGGAAAGAAATGCTTACTAGTTGTCTCGTTCATGAATTTCTCCTAAGTGTTCCCTATAAAGAAAGAGATTAGACATGAGAATTAAATGATATATAAAGATGTTGAGTGGCATGAGTTATGGATACATGCTAGTTTCCATACGAAGCCAAAGAAGTCCTTGGGCACATGTTATCTCTTCAAAGGTTGACCCTGAATTTACTCTTGGTGTCCCCTTTTCTGAGAATTAAATAGAATACATGACCACAGCAGGAGCTTAAACCATATACTCCAGAGTTTGTGAGCATATGTTAATAAATAAATGTCATGGATGCATAAATGTGGTTTTTTAAAAGGAATCCTAGAACAATATTTCCTTTCTCTTTTTTTTCTTTTTTTTTGGGAGAACTTTATGGGTCGACTAACTTTATAAGTCAAGATAATCTTCCAGGAATGGCCAAAGAATCTTTCTAAACTCTTCCCACACACATAAGAATAAATCTAAGTATGTACTGGCAACTACTTGGATACTTTAAGGACTTCAGAATGCCTAAGGATCCAGGGCTGCTATACAGAAATAATTCCTTAGTGATATCAGTGAGTAGTAATTGGATACAGGGTCACGATACCTTATAAATAGAATTGTGTTAAGTGGCTAACGCTTTTTGCCTCCAGGCCATAGAGTCCACATTTATTAAAACTAAAATAGTTGTTACATATTTACCCGTGAACGGCAGAATACCATTGGTATAAAACCCAAAACCAAACCCACTGCTGTCAAGTTGATTCCTACTCATAGCTACCCCTGTAGGACAGAGTAGAACTGCCCCACAGGGTTTCCAAGGCTGTAAATCTTTACGGAAGCGGAATGCCACCTCTCTCCCACGGGGCGGCTGGTGGGTTTGAACTGCCAGCCTTTCAGTTAGCAACTGGGTGCTTAACCACTGTACCACCAGGGTTCTTTCATTATCAGTATACCTATCATAAATTCTCTGAGTCCTGGATGAAGAACTTTCTATTCCCATTTTACAGGTAGGAAAATTGAATAAAGTGACTGGAAGCTTCTAGTAAATGTTGTGTCTCAGTGTGTTAATTCTTGAAGGAAACGACATTGAACTTGTATCAAATCCACTTGCTTTAAATCGGCAAGCCACAACAGTTAAAACAAGGATATCAGAAGAATTTTGGGTAGTTCAGTTGTGAAGGGAGCTACTTCTCTTACTTTTGATCTTCACCATGTCCCTTATTGTACGCAAGTAGATTTCAAAAACATTTTAAAAATAAATTTATTATACTACTTTCAATAGATTTCTATTTTTAAGCAGAGATTGGACAGGAACTGTAAAAAAAAAAAAAAAAACTCTAAGTTGATACAGTTCCTTTTGAGTTCCATCAGTGGCTTCTCCTCTTTCCACTCTTACCCAACCCATTATTGTGAATAAAATTTTTTGTCTTTTTGTTTGAAAATAAATACATAAATAATCATTTTGAAGGTCGGGGGTCCCAGGATGGAATACAGAATGTGATAAAACAATCTAACAGCATTACAAATGTATGAAACAACCTCACCGAAGGGGTGAGGGGAAAGATGCCAACCTAAGTAACTTTGGAAGGACTATAGGCAAAAGGAACTGTACATACACAGTGTATTATAGTTGATAAAGTTGTTTCCCATGAGGTACAGGGTAACAATTCTAATACCACAATGCATGTATACTGGAATTGAGCAGTTAAGTAAATGGATGGCAGGTGATGGAACCCAGGTTTCTCATTGTTGGAGTAGGAGGCTACAGATAAGCAAGGGGAGAAGACTAGAATGGTCCATGTAGTAATGGATTAGAGTTGGAGACATCAGTATGAACTCATGCTTAGCTTAATATAGATACAGATGGTTATATATAGAAATATTTGTAGATGTGTGTGTATACCTGGGTTAGTATACGTACGTATATATCTTGCTCTGTCAGCTGACAAAGTCTAGAAGCAATGACACCCCCGTAGCAACAAGCACACCTAGAGCCAAGATCTTGGTTTCTAAGACCATTCTCAAGTAAAAGGAATCAGGGTCCCTTGGAGAGATGGCTGATTCTAGGACTGGGGCAGGAAATATTTAAGATGAGCCTGGAGCATCTTGTAGTTTCAGAAAGTAAAGAAGTACTCAAAAAACGATAACAACAACTCACAATGGTGCGGATATGTCAAAGGTACCCAGGAGCCCAACTGCAATACCTCCAAATAACCAAAGCTGAGCAACAAAATAAAGTAGCACTGGATTATAACCCAAACTATAAAATATTCATGAGCCCATACTGATATAAATAAATGATGGAATAATAAATGCAGGAGAATAGACAAATCTATTGTGCAGAAGAATTTAAACAATGTATGTAGGTACTCTGTCCTCAAGGAGGTGGAGCATAACCCCCACTCCTTATGTGTGGGTTGCACATAGTGACTTCCTTCCAAAGAGTACAGTATGGAAAGGAAAGAAAAGAGTAACTTTACATTGGAAAAACTAGACAGACACTGCCTCAGCCAGGTGATCAGTGTTGATATTAACTGTGATGATTCATGTTCATCGCATACACCCTTGATATGCTGTTGTTGTTAGGTGCCAGCCAGTTGATTCTGGCTCATAGTGACCCTCTTGGACAGAGTAGAGTTGTCCCATAGCATTTCCAAGGAGCGGCTGGTGTATTTGAACTATTGACCTTTTGGTTAGCAGCCACGCTCTTAGCCACCATGCCACCAGGGCACCACCCTTGATGTAATGTGATGAAAATAGCATTTTACCTCTGTGGTCTTCTTTTCCACAACATGTAACCCAAGTCTAATCACGAGAACAACATCTGACAAATTCCAATAGGGGGCACTCTACAATATACTTGGCCAGTACTTCTCAAAACTGTCAAGGTCAGCAAAAACAAAGAAAGCCTGAGAAACTGTCACAGCCAGCCACCGGCTGCTGTTGAGTCAGTGGTGACTCGTGGGGACCTCACGTGTGTCAGAGCGGAACTGTGCTCTTTGGCGTTTTCCGTGATGGGTTTTGTGGAAGTAATCACCAGGGCTTTCTTGTGAAGCGTCTCTGGGTGGGCTTGAACCTTCACGCTTTCTGTCAGCTACCGAGCATGTTAACCATGTGCACTACCCGTGGACTCCAGGAGGAGCCTAAGGAGACGCGATGACTGAATGTAATGTGGTATCCTAATGGGATCTTGGAACAGAAAAAGCACATTAGGGAAGAGCTAAGAAAATCTGAATAAAGCCTGGACTTCAGTTAATAATAACGTATCAACGTTGGTTTATCAATTATGGCAAATGCACTAATGTAATATGTTAATGATATGGGAGACTGCTATGAGATATATGGAAATTCTATATTATCTTTGCAACTTTTTTAGTATATTTAAAACTGTTCTAAAATAAGTATTTATTAAAAAATAAACTTCAAATTTGGAAAGAAGTCACCATCTTTCTACCCTGAGCCCCCCGCCCCTTTTGTAAGGGCGTCTTCCCACTTTTACCAAGTGGCAGTGTCCTCTGGAGAAGAATTGAAAACATATTTGAAGCGACTAATGAGCACTTTTTCTAATAATTATTAATAGCTTTTTCTTTCCCGTTATTCTAGTTCTAAAATGAAATACCTGGGAGTGTAAAACCTATGATTTTAGCCATTGTGGCGTTGTGCCAGCACTTGAACCTAAATGCTGTTTCTCTGCTCCATCGTTCAGATATGGGATTTTAGGTGAAATTTTAAAATGACTGATAGAATGAACACATCTGTAACAATCTGGGAGGTCATACTTCATGGCAAAGGTGTTCCTTTTGTGTGCTGTGTGTTAGTGCATGTGCCCCTTAAAATATTTTGATGAGAACACAGACAGGGTCCAGAATACTTACAGGTTTTCTCACTAAGCTAGATAGGAAGAGGACTTAATATCTTTTTGATTCTAGATCCTCAATATACCTATGAAAATAACTTTTAAAATGGAAATCTTTTTTTAAACATTAGTGGTTTTTTTTTTTTTCCATTTTACTTGCCTTTTCTTCATTTTTTTCCCCCCATTCCACTGAATAAAATATTATTTTGATCCAAAGCATTCTCCCTGGTAACCCATTCCCTTTTCCCTTAGGCTCATTATAATAGTTGTAGAACCAGCCATGTGGTCCAGAAGGTCTGAGCATAAGCTGATGTCACAGAACATGAGTTGAATGGAAAAGGAGTTTGGTTAAGTACAGGAAATTTATTAGAAAAAATTGTAATTATTTGGATCACTGTTAAAGATAAGGAAATTGACTACGAAAATACATTATAGTTTAAAGTATTATTAAATTTTAAAATTTCCTAAAGCACTATGCTATCTCTTTGTTTTGGATAAGACCAGGATGAAATTGGCAAAATACTGAGAACTACTTTTTCTCAGTATTTTGCTCAGCTCAGCTATTGGACCAAGGAAGACGTAAAGTATTTCTAGTTTGACATCAAAACCAGATGTTAAAACATTATTTCTTTTTTCCCCACTGAATTAATTTCATTGTATCATATCTCATTTTAAAGGGAAGTTTTAAAATAAAAGGAATAAGCAGAAGATCTTTGGTCAGAGATTTCAGGTCTAAAAGGACCATTTTGACAATATCTTTTTTTCCTTACTTGCTTCAAGAAACCGATACAAAGTTCATGAGAACTGAAGTAGAAATACACATTAATTCTATAATATTATGTAACTGAAAGAAGAATTTGAAAACTCCAAAGCTGAAAATGTTTGCAAGGGTTCATTTTTAAAAAGCCTCTCTCCACTTGCCAGACATCCTCCGTATACTTCTGTTTCCCAGAATCCCAGTCAAGTCACCATGGGCGGAAAGACAATGATGGACGTTCTTCACCTAAACAAATAACCAAACAACCAAACATCAATAGAAAATAACAAATCACAGCAACCTATAACCAAGAGTGTAGTATGTTGAAAAGAACCTGGAATGTCCTTTTCAACACCCAGCCAAGGACCTGAGTTCTCGTCAGAGCTGTGCTGCTAACTACCTGTGTGACTATGGCTAAGTCATTTGACATCTCTGGAGCTTAATGTAGAATGAGAAGAATACATGAAAGAATCACCAAATGTTTTCCACGTGTAAAGTCCTGTATCCACAAGGGACTTATAGATGAAAAATACTGTCTTTGGCTTTACAAGTAACTTGCCTGTTTTTGCACCCAAAACTACGCTGGTGAAGAAGTGGTGGATTTCTGTCTCAAAGCCACTTTCAATGGAGTCCATTTTGACTTCTCAAAATCTATCTTTCCAAAGACAAAGCAGCATTCTCCTTGGGCCTGTCATATATTCAGTATGATTGATGAATCCTGGTTTAGGTAATTGTGCCATGAAACAGAAGGAGTGTGTGTGTGTGTTGTGTAGAGAGGATAGTGAGTCATAGTTGACACTTCCTTTTTCAGTAGTTCTGGCTGTTGGTTTTTGTGTACAAGAAAGCAAAAGCATTGCTTACAATAGAGGTTGCAACTTAGTTCTAATAAGAACGTGAAGTCATGAAAAGAGATCAAGTCCAGGAAGGAGAATAGACGGAGGGACATCAGGAGGAGGCCTGAAGACTGTAACACTGGGAAGCTTATAAAAGAGTCTGAGCCACAAAAGTGTCACATCCGTGCCACTCCTGTGACCAGATCTGCCTCACTGTTGGAGAAGACCCGATTAAGCCATGCACACTGGAACTGTGGGCTCGCCACCTCTGACCTGGCTACAAGAAAATGCCTCTCCCCAGACGTTCAGCTGTGATAACTGGGTCTCTGAAAATGGGTGACTTTATGGAAAGTAATGGAAATTAAAACATTTTTTAAGCTAAAAACAACCCTCTCCCTGACTGCAAAAAGACAAATGCATGTAGAAGTCAGTGAAGAGAAAAAAAACAATCTATGGTTTGACTCAATCCCCCACAAGCTTTGCTTTGCAGGTGCTGCCTCCTTGAAGAAGACTAGCAAGCACGTTAGTGTTCACTGACCTCTTACCTCGGAAGGCACGGTTGTTGTGTCCCACCCTCATTTGACTACTCTGTAAGCATATAAATATTGATCAAGAAGCTGAAGAATTGTTATTCTGACAGGTTCTTCCTAAATTTAGAAGTTATTTTAATAGCAGCAAGTCATAGGCCTGCCTCTCAACCCATTGTACCCCGATTTTCTCTTTGATTTTTGTTGTCCTCTTCCCAGCCCACAGCTCCTGCGTGGTTAACCTGGGCTCCCCGAGGAGTTTCCCCTATGAATGGGCGTCCTGAGGCCTGGGATATGAGCCTGGTGAGAGAAGGCTTTTCTCTGCGTGCTGGAAGGAATTACTCGGTCTGGAAGTGATGAAGTTGTAAGCACGGGAGAACTCCAGGCTGGCGCCTGGACATCTCTCCCATGAGCGTTTTAGCAACATGGCTGTGCTTGTCGGATAAACACAGCTGCATTGATTTCAGTGATTACACATGCAGATAGCTGCAGAGCGTGTTTATAAATGCACAGAGATTTTCCTCCCCACTTGAGGGGAGGCAGGGGTCCAGACCTTCATATTGTTCTCATTTGAACGTGTGATGGCATGATGGGAGCCATCTTTACTCTTGAGTCACCACATAGCGGGTTTGATTTTCATGCCTCTGTGAAGACTCCCTTTACCTATCCTCCACCTGCGTGTGGGCTGTTGTCCAAAATTCCACCACTAGAGCTTTATCCAGAGCTGAAAGCTTTCATCTCTGTTAAAATACAGCTATATGACTTTAAACAGTTTTTAGGTATTTCTACTATGAGGTGCATAAGGATACCAGGTTGTAAAAGATCGAAAGGCTGTTGGTTACAGAGATTCTAAGTCCCTGGTGCTCAGTTTGGGCATGTGAGGGAGGGAGAACTGAAGCTGCAGCTGTGAACGAGGAAAAGGCCGAGAAAAGGGGAGGCTGGGAGCACAAAGAGAGTCGCTGCATTTTCACGAAGTTTTGCCTGGGGCTTTCCTCTTATGTGATTCTTTTCCTATTTGTGAAAACGTTCCAATAAGAAAGTGACTGAGTCTATACCAGACATGGGTGTATCTATAGACATGGCTTTTAAACTGATGGCTTGTGTCATGGATTGAATTATGTCCCCCTCAAAAAAATGTGTGTATCAACTTGGTTAGGCCATGATTCCTAGTATTGTGTGGTTGTCCTCCATTTTGTGATTATAATTTTATGTTGAGAGGATTAGGGTGGGATTTTAACACCACCCTTACTCAGGTCACCTCTCTGATCCAGTGTAAAGGGAGTTTCCCTGGGGTGTGGCCTGTACCACCTTTTACCTCTCAAGAGATAAAAGGAAGGGGAAGCAAGCAGAGAGTTGGGGACCTCATACCACCAAGAAAGCAGTGCCAGGAGCAGAGCACATCCTTTGGACCTGTGGTTCCTGTGCTGAGATGCTCCCAGACCAAGGGAAGACTGATGACAAGGGCCTTCCTCCAGAGCTAACAGAGAAAGCCTTCTCCTGGAGCTGGCGCTCTGAATTCAGCCTTCTAGCCTACTGGACTGTGAGAGAATAAATTTCTCTTTGCTAAAGCCATCCACTTGTGGTATTTCTGTTAGAGCAACATTAGATGACTAAGACAGCTTGCTCTACCTTTTGGATTTATCGCTCTGGATACCAAATGGAAAGGTAGAAAGCAAGTACGTTTTAGATGTTGGCAGAAAGGAGGCCTTTGCATGTAAAGAGGAGGAGAGGAAAAGGGGATTGTGAGCGCAGCGGGAGGTGGTGGGGAGGTCCTCCTGAGGACTGGCCAGGGCTCTGACCCCCTTGATGGAAAGTTCAGTGTCAAGGCACAAGATGGCAGCAAGCCATCAAAAGATGACCGAAGGGAGTGGGACAAAATTCTAGAACAAAATGTCGAGAATCAAACAGAGGGGAACTAGTACAATGTTGGAAAGGGCAGCTATAACGTGGCAGTTTTTAACCCAGTAAATGGAAGGGGTTTCCTCCCTGATGTGTGTGTGACACCCAGACTCTAATCTGCCTGCAGCATCGACATTTACGGCTTCGTAAAATCATCATCCCCAGGTGTTCCGAGGTAGGTCTGATTTCAGACCTCAGTCTCCTTGTTGAATACTATACTGCAGTTTGGGATTAGAAAAATGCAATCTCTGTGTCCACAAAAGTGTCCCCTGCCAGATGGTTTGTAGAGCCCTTTATAAGTAACTTAACCAGGTGGGTGTCCTCTCTTTCTCCCTTGTCCCTTCCTGTGGCCTTGTTTGGCACCCATCTTGTCACTTGAGCCAGAAACCTCAGAAAGTTCTGTGTTGGTCATCTTTTGCTGCATAACAAGTTACCCCCAAATTCAGCAGCTTAAAAGAACAAGCATTTATTACCTCGTATAATTTCTGCTGGTCAGGAATCCAGGAGCAGCTTGGACAGCTCTGGCTCAGGATCTCTTACAAGGTTGCAGTCAAGCTATCAGCCAGGGCGGCATTCATCTCAAAGCTCATTGAGGTGGAAAGTACTTTTTCATTCTCACTCACATGGTTGTTGGCAGGTCTCAGTTTTTCCCTGCCTGTTGGCCAGAGGCCTCTGTTCTTCACTCCTTGGGCCTTTCCAGAGGCTGCCTGAGTGTCCTCATGGAAAAGAAGAGAACCTGTAAGACCAAAGCCACAGTTATTTTATAACCTAATCTCAGAAGCCACTCACCATCACTTCTGCCATATCTTATTGGTCACAAAGACCAACCCTAATACAGTGTGGGAGGGAACTACACGAGGGTGTGAATACACAGAGGCTGGGATCATTGGGGGCCAACGTGGAAGCTGGCTCCCTCAGAGAGGTCTTTGAAACCTTCCTTTTCTTCTCTGTCTCCGTCAGCAAATCACTTACTGAGCCCTTCTGATTCTTCCTCTGTTCTCCGATACAACCTCATCTCAAACCTGATTACTTCCTGAGGGAAAAGGTGTGAAGGCTACTAGAGGAAGCCTTGGGTACCACATACCTAAGGGCACAGGTGGAATGCATAGCAATTTGCTGGCATGTCCTCCAACTCAATTTTACTGGGAGAAGAAGCAGAAATATCTTGGCAAGGCAGCCTTTTGGGAAGCATTTGTTCACTGTGGCAGGGAAGGGAAGGCCTGTAACACCAGAGTCACCCTAGGGAAATGAAGTGCTGAGCACAAAAGCAAGACAGCACAGATACTTTCAGACTTGGCGTAAATACCTTGGGACTTGAGACCATAACAATATGAGGTCAGATACAGTCGTAGGAGATCTCTAGCCAAGGACCTGTCACTTCCCTGTAAGCATCACAAACAGGTTTAACCCCACATGTCTACTTAGATTGGAAGTGGCTTCCTGGAGCTCTTGAACTGAGAAAAACTATGGGGTCCAGCTCTGCTTCAGTGAGAACGAAAGCCTTTGTTCTCAACGTTTGCCACTGTCAGAGGAAACAGGAGCTATACTATGTTTTGGCTGGTGGGAATCCCCTCTGCCCCCATTCCACTGATAATACTTTTCTTTCTGAGAACCCTTCTCTGAAATGGGCTTTTTTTTTTTTTTTGGTGGTAGGGGGCGGGGGGGGGGGGACAAGCAAATACTTAATACGTAGAATTTTCAGAACTAGGTAACCCTCTATTCCATACATCTAAGCTATTTGAGTTGCTACAGGATCTCACCCACCATCACCACCAAGACCACCTACACCATCACCACCATCACAACCACCTCAACCACCACCTCCGTCACCACCGCCACCTCCACCACCATCACCACCTCCACCACCATCACCACCTCCACCACCACCTCCACCACCACCTCCACCACCACTACCATCTCCACCACCACCACCTCCGCCACCACTACCATGTCCACCACCACCACCACCTCCATCACCACCTCCACCACCACTACCATCTCCACCACCACTACCATGTCCACCACCACCACCACCTCCATCACCACCTCCACCACCACCACCTCCACCACCACTACCATGTCCACCACCACCACCTCCACTACCACCACCATCACCTCCACCACCACTACCATCTCCACCACCACCACCTCCACCACCACCACCACCACCTCCACCACCACTACCATCTCCACCACCACCACCTCCATTACCACCTCCACCACCACCACCACCACCACCTCCACCACCACTACCATCACCACCACCACCACTTCCACCACCACTACCATCTCCACCACCACCACCTCCGCCACCACTACCATCTCCACCACCACTACCATCTCCACCACCACCACCTCCACCACCACTACCATGTCCACCACCACCACCTCCACCACCACCACCACCATCTCCACCACCACTACCATCTCCACCACCACCACCACCTCCGCGACCACTACCATCTCCACCACTACCACCTCCGCCACCACTACCATCTCCACCACCACCACCTCCACCACCACCTCCACCACCACTACCATCTCCACCACCACCACCTCCACCACCACCTCCGCCACCATCATCTCCACCACCACCACCTCCACCACCACCACCTCCACCACCACTACCATCTCCACCACCACCACCTCCATCACCACTACCATCTCCACCACCACCACCACCACCTCCACCACCACTACCATCTCCACCACCACCACCTCCACCACCACCACCACCACCACTACCATCTCCACCACCTCCACCACCACTACCATCTCCACCACCACCACCTCCACCACCACCTCCGCCACCATCATCTCCACCACCACCACCTCCACCACCACCACCTCCACCACCACTACCATCTCCACCACCACCACCTCCATCACCACTACCATCTCCACCACCACCACCACCACCTCCACCACCACTACCATCTCCACCACCACCACCTCCACCACCACCACCACCACCACTACCATCTCCACCACCTCCACCACCACCACCTCCACCAGCACTACCATCTCCACCACCACCACCACCTCCACCACCACCACCACCTCCACCACCACCACCACCTCCACCACCACTACCATCACCACCACCACCACTTCCACCACCACTACCATCTCCACCACCACCACCTCCGCCACCACTACCATCTCCACCACCACCTCCACCACCACTACCATCTCCACCACCACCACCTCCACCACCACTACCATGTCCACCACCACCACCTCCACCACCACCACCATCTCCACCACCACTACCATCTCCACCACCACCACCACCTCCGCGACCACTACCATCTCCACCACTACCACCTCCGCCACCACTACCATCTCCACCACCACCACCTCCACCACCACCTCCACCACCACTACCATCTCCACCACCACCACCTCCACCACCACCTCCGCCACCATCATCTCCACCACCACCACCTCCACCACCACCACCTCCACCACCACTACCATCTCCACCACCACCACCTCCATCACCACTACCATCTCCACCACCACCACCACCACCTCCACCACCACTACCATCTCCACCACCACCACTACCATCTCCACCACCTCCACCACCACCACCTCCACCAGCACTACCATCTCCACCACCACCACCACCTCCACCACCACCACCACCACCACCATCTCCACCACCACTACCATCTCCACCACCTCCACCACCACCACCACCACCTCCACCACCACCACCATCTCCACCACCACCACCACCACCTCCACCACCACTACCATCTCCACCACCACCACCTCCACCACCACCACCACTACCATCTCCACCACCTTCACCACCACCACCTCCACCAGCACTACCATCTCCACCACCACCACCACCTCCACCACCACCACCACCTCCACCACCACCACCATCTCCACCACCACTACCATCTCCACCACCTCCACCACCACCACCACCACCTCCACCACCACCACCATCTCCACCACCACCACCACCTCCAGCACCACCACCACCTCCACCACCACCTCTGCCACCACTACCATGTCCACCACCACCACCTCCGCCACCACCACCACCACCTCCGCCACCACCACCACCTCCGCCACCACCACCACCACCACCTCCACCACCACCACCATCTCCACCACCACCACCACCTCCATCACCACCGCCACCACTACTACTATCTCCACCACCACCGCCTCCACCACCTCCATCACCACCGCCTCCACCACCTCCACCACCACCTCCGCCACCACCTCCACCTCCACTACCACCTGGAAGAGAGGTGACCTCTAGCAGTCTCTCTCATTAGGTTCTTAGGTTAAGTCAGTCAAGCAATGACCCAAGAGGGGGAGCTTAGAATTTGTTGAAATGGATGGGAGACTTTGAAAATGTGGTCTTTGTTCTTGAATCTACACATTTGAGATACAGTATCATACTTAGGGACCAAAGCAGACAGTGAAAGTCACCTACCACTCCTCTCACCACCCCCCACACCATCCCCATTTTACATGGGGCTCAGCGAGGTCAGAGGACTTCCCTGTGTTCATTTAATAAGTTGACAACCTAACCAGGACTAGAGTCCTCTGACTTTCTGATCTTCATTCTTTTTCGCATGTTGGACATACAAGTTATTGTGGTGTGTATACTCCTAGGACAGATATACTGCAACTGCATGTTTGCTCTGGAAACCCTTTTCTCCTACTGTGATCTCCGAATGACAGAGAATGTCATTCGCCAGGCTCCCTTGTCCTCTAGCTACCTGCAAGACTTAGCCAGTGGGGGGCACTGGGGGGATATTTGAGAACAGGAGTTGATGAAAAAAAGTATTTTTTCTCTTTTCCCTGCTTCCTTTGGGAACTTCAGCAGTGAGTGAGTCTTCTCTGTGGTTCCAGCTCCCACTGAACAGTCCCCACTGTGACTCTTGCTTCTACCAGCTGACCCCTGCCAGTGTATCCCAGTACTACTGGCCCCTTCCTTCATCAACCCAAGCCTAGGAGTCATAGCAGCTTCCTGCTGTTGTCCATCTCTCGGGTGCCTCACTGCCCCCATTTGGCTTCTCAGCTATTCTACCATTTGTGAAACCAATTCCCTTATATTAAATTACCTCTGTTTGTTAAGGTCTAAGTTGACTTCTCTTTTCCTTTTTGGACCTTGACTAGTAGAGTAGGACCATCACTGTGTGTGTTCTGGTACATTGTTGGAACACAGTAAATGTTCCATCACAATGATGTTAATGAAAAAAGAAAACCAATTTATCCAAGAGAGGTAGTGTTCTGCTCTATCGATTTACTCTATAAACCAAAAAAAAAAAAAAACCAAGCTGATTAAAAATACATTGTATTTTTTCATAACTACTGAAGAGCAAAAAGAGAAAAAAACATTTTTCTAAGATGTTTTCTTGAGGCCTTCTATTCCATGCTATCAAAAGAATGGGTTCCCTTGATCTCATAGATCCGTTCCATCTCTATCAAACATGACTTAATCATAGAAGGGATCTTTCTTTGTATGAGTGGCTTTGTATTTTTTAATTGTGGTAGAACATATCCTAATGTCATGCCATTGGTTTCCAATACTTGCTTTGGTAACAATTCTGTACCCTTGGCTCCCCCGCCGCCCTCCACAAGCCTGGTTGTTGTAACTTACAGTCCTATTTATATGCCAACCCTTGTTCTTGGCCTGCACACAAGGATTCCCACAAGGGTTCCATTTAAGATGGTGGTTTCCAAGATTGGGGCTATCTACCCGCCAGCACTAGATTTGAGACCACCAGCTTGTTTTTCCAAGCATTAATAGCTCAGTGATCTCCAAACATATTTTTTTTTTCCAGAATACTTTCCAAAAGGTTTGCAAGAATGTGTATAAAACTTTTTTTCTTTTGAAGGCATAAGGGTGTAAGGGGAGGGGGCAAGAGTAATATAAATTATAACTTGGCAGACTAGTATTTGAAACCTTATCCAAAATATATTTTCCCTTTAAAAAAAAAACAAAAAAAACCCTCTTTACATATTTAAGTAATTCATTTGGGAGAAATCTACCACTAGACTATTCACACAGCCTGGCCCTTGGCAGTTCCAGTTCAGAATGCTTTGAAATCAGTGAAGTATAAAGCCTCAGATGTTTTCTTTTTGAAAGCTCAACTTAACCTTCACTACCATGGTTGTGAGAAAAGTGACAACTCATTTTAAAGATTCTCCCCCTTTGTTTCTTTCTTTTTCTTCTGCAGGCCATGTGTTTATACCATGGGATCCCCCATAAACAACAGGGCCCTTTTTCCATGCCAGGAGCCACCCGTTGCCATGTCAACATGGCAGGCCACAGTTCGAGCAGCTGCATCTTTTGTTGTTTTAATGAGTGGGGAAAATTCTGCCAAGCCAACACAGCTTCGGGAAGGTACTGTACATGTGTTCTTTGCTTATTTATGTATTGCACACATGTTGGACCCAGGAACCCAATAAGCCGTGTTTTTCTAAACTTTAAAGAGCTTCTTTATAAGTTGGGTTGGAAATGAACATACTATAAAATATCCTGCCAGAGAAAACAAGCAGGGGTCGGGGAAGAGCACTCAGGAGACTGGGCATGGGTTATGGGGCTCTTTATTCCAGAGTTATTGATTCATGGATGATTTCAGTAGTTACTTTCACCTGGTATTTTGTGGGCCATGTGAGGGTGGTCTTGGTTGAAGACTTCTTGGGTAGGCACATGTGTCATGGAAACATCATTACAGTTGAGTTACCTGGGGTTCCATCATGGAAGCTGTGTATGGTTATTCATTATGTTCAGACAGAGTGCTTCTGTTATGCGTTGTCCCTTCTGATGGCTGGCCCACTGGTGGTGTCCTGGTAAAGAATCTTGTAGCCTGCACACTATTTGCCCATAAAGAAAAATGGAAGGCAAGTTCTAATATATTTTGTGTATGAATAATTTGCTTACAGTTATAATTAACTTTTTCAGTTAAGATCCTGAGCACACTGATGCCAAGTAAGAACTTTGTAATTATAATACTTAAAATATGGTGTCTCCACTTACATACTTAGTATAGAAAATTAAAAATATACAGAAAAGTGCCAACAATAAAATAACTTTAGATTAAATGATTGCAAACATTTTTTTTTGCATTTCCCTCCAGTGTTTAAAATCTGTATATTTAATACCTATTATCAGTTCAAAATTGTCATCATAGCATATAACAATTTTGTATTCTTTTTTTACTCATAGTATATCTTTGACATTTTTTAGGTTATTAAGTATTTTTCAAAAATATTTTAATGTCTGCGTAAAGTTTTGTTGTATGACTATGTCAGAATTTAATATTTGTATATTACTAGACATTTTTATTTCCAGGTTTTTTTTTCATATTATAAAAAAATTTCATTAAATTCCTAATGAAAGATTTTGTCTAAAATTAGAATTATTGAACATGTTTAAGGCTGTTGATACATCTCCCAGGTTGGTTTCCAGAAAGGTTGTACCAATTTACGCACCCATCCGTAGTTATGAGGGTCCACATTTCCTAGAACTTTGATTCTCTGATCGACAAGAGAAGATGTCTCTTTAGTTTGCATTACTTTGCTTATCAGTGAATTTCACATGTCCTTAGATGCCTTTTGACTGTTTTCATTTCCTTGCCCATTTTTATGCTGAAATTTTAGTGACTGTTTAAGAAACTTTGTTTTTTAATTTAACGAGCTTTTTACAGACAAGGAGCCCTGATGGCGCAGTGGTTAAGAGCTCAGCTGTTAACCAAAAGGTCTGCAGTTCAAATCCATCAGCTGCTCCTTGAAAACCCTAGGGGATAGTTCTACTCTGTCATATAGGGTTGCTAAGAGTTGGAATCGACTCCACAGCAAAGAGTTTTTACAAATAAAAACATTAATCTCTCGTTATACTTATGGAAAGTATTTTGCCTCATTTTTAGTATGCCTTTAAAATTTTTATGCTGTTTCTGATCTATAGGAGATTTTAGTTTTTATGTAGTCAAATCTGTCAGATTTTTCTGCGATAATCTTTCTTTGCTATGAAATGTACTGCTTTGTTATAATATTTGTATAGTTTAATTTTTATAATTTAACTCTTAATCTGTCTGTAATTTATTTTGGTCACGGTTGTGAAATGAGGACTCACCACAACATTTTTTTACAAAAAAGAAGCCAGTTGTTCCAAGATCATTTATTGAAGCTTTTCTGATTTGTGATACCAAAACCAAAAATACTGAACCCATTGTTGTCGAGCTGATTCTGACTCAACCACTGGTCTAATTTCCGTCACTATGAGTCAGATGTGACTCTACAGCAACAAGTTGTGGGTTTATATATTCATGTAAATGGACTTATTCGGCGTGTAGTCTTTTGTACCTGGCTTCTTTTGCTTAGCATATGTTTGTGAGATTCAACCATATTGTTGCTGGTGTCAGTGGTTTCTCTATTTTCTATTGAATGAATAGTAGTCAGTCAGTCCACTGTAGGAATGAACCAGTTTGTTTATCCATTTACCTGCTGGTGGATGTTGGGATTGTATTTGGCCATTCTGAAAAATATGCTGCGAATATAGATTTTTATTCCTCTTGGATAAATACCTAAGAGTGGAATTACTGGTTCATATGATAAATGGACATTTAACTGTATAAGAATCTGCCACACTATTTCCAAAGTGGTTGTATCATTTTGTGTTCCCACAGACAAGGTATGAGAGTTCCAGGTGCTGTATACATCCTTGTAGACACTTAGTATTGTCAGTCCTTTTAGTTTAAGCCATCTAACTGGTTGTGAAACACCATCTCATTGTGTTTGCAGTTTGCTTTTCCCTGACAACTAACGATGTTTGCACCTTTTCATGTGCTTATTACACTTTCTTATATCGCCCTTTGAAAAGCATCTCTTTAAATCATTTATTCGTTTTTATAAAGTGTGGGTGTTTTTTGTGTCATTTTATTATTGGGCTCTAGGAGTATATACTCTAGATATAAGTCTTCTGTCAGATATATGTATTGCAAATATATTATCCCAGTCTATATGGCTCTCCTTTTATTTTTTTATTTATACTCTATACCACTGATTTTCCATAGTGACGTTTTTGTTGTTTGCTGATTTCATCACAGAGTTAAATTATGTTGCTACAACATTAGTTTCCTTGCAATCCTTCATTATCTTTTTTATCCTTTACTTTGCTATCATTTGATCTCATCCTGTTATACTTCTGTTTCGGCCTGTTATCTTCTCATGGTTTTTTACTATTATTTCATAAAAAAAAAATTATTTCATAGATGTTATATATTCTTGTATCATAATGGGAATGCCAGTGTCCTAAATTTATCTTCTGGTTTCTGTAGTAAATTGATTTCAGAGGCTTGCTCTTCCTTAGAGTCTTTAGAATGATGCTTTTCTTCACCTTTATTCTGCACAGGTGTTTTGCCCCCAGTGCTGGTGGCTTTCCTCTTTGGTGTGAACTGATTAAGGGTAAAATGTGTAGATTTCCCTCTGCTCCATTTCCTGTCCACTTGTGTGTTGACCGAATTCCCCTGTCAGCTCAGCAGAGGAAAGGTTAGCTGACATACATGGCTCCCTAACCAGGCTCTGGGGTCTCGTTGGCAATTATCTAGTGAAGTTCTGCTAGGCTCACCGTCCCTACTTGGTCCCCTGATATGCTGAATTGATTGAGCACATGAAACACTAAGATCTCAAGCAGGCCGTGCTCCCTGGCCTCCTTTAGCCCCCACTTCTGCCAATAGCCATTTTCTTTTGATAACTAAGCCAGTTGCCATGGAGTGTATTACAACTCATGGAAACTCCATGTGTGTCAGTGTAGAACTGTGCTCCATTGGGTTTTCAGTGGCTGATTTTTTGGGATGTAGATTGCCAGGCCTTTCTCCCTAGGTACCTCTAGGTGGGCTTGAACTGCCAACCTTTCGGTGTACAGCCAAGCACAGTAACTGTTTGCACCACCCAGGGACTCCTGTGATAACTACACCTCCCCGAATGAGCGTGGCTCTCCCCAGCCCCACCTCACCAAGTCTACATACTTTCCCATCCATGGTTTGGCCCTGCCTTCAGATGGAGAGGCTTGTGTTTGGCAGGGTTTCTCAAACCTGAGCATTATTTTTCTTTTTAGAGGGGAAAAAAAAAATCTCACAATTTCTCAGGATTTTAAGTTACTTACATGAGAAAGCTATTTTAAAAACTATAAACTTAACTAGATATAAACTCTCTATGTTTACAATTCTCACACGCCTATAACACCAAAGTAAAATTACAATGTAAACACAGACCCAACCACTAAATCAGTAAAAGTCAAATTAGCCACTCACACTTCATATAAAGATTAATATTCTGCTGAGCTTATCTTGTCCCTCACAATGTGAACATGGTACTGACAGCTTCATGCAGGTTCTTTTGGGATCAGTGCACCCGATCCAGTTTTCCTACCACATTTCTTCCATCTGCTGTAAAACTTTTGCTCACACAACATACTGTGATGTCATTGAGACTTGACTTGGCCCAAAGCATCATCCTTGCATTGTTTTCTCATTATCTCTCAGCAATCAACATGGTCTTACTTGTTCCTGTGCAATCGTAGACACCGATACAGATGTGAACTCTGAAATAGTTTGGTGATACTCAGTGACATCTGGACGGTCCAGGGGTCAGCAAGCTAGAGCCTCCAGGCCATATGCAGCGCAGTACCCATTTCTGAAAATAAAGTCTAATTGGAACACAGCCATTGTTTATGGCTGTTTTTGCACTAAAAAAAGAAAAAAAAAAAACCCAAAAAACCAAACCCATTGTCATCGAGTCGATTCCAACTCATAGCGACCCTATAGGACAGAGTAGAGCTGCCCCATAGGGTTTCCAAGGAGCACCTGTTAGATTTGAACTGCCGACCTCTTGGTTAGCAGCTCTTAACCACTATGCTACCAGTGTCACAAAGGCGGTCTGGTCCACAAAGCTTTCATCTGGCTGTTTACAGAAAAAATTCTCTGACCCTGCAATAACTTGTCTGTCTGTCTATCTAAAGATTATCATCAAAAAACAATGCAAGAATTAACTTTAACATTTTTATGGGAAGCTTTCATACCTCCAGGAATGTATCTGTGGACTTTGTTTTCAGAATGAGCAGCTTCAGGCAAAGCTATAATACAGTAGATGTTAACCGGGGTTTGCTTACATTCATATCACTTAGACCGTTGTGTGAATAAACCACGGCTTCACCAGTTTTTTTCACCAGTTCACACTGCAGGAGGACTGAGCTGGAGAAGGAGAAAGAACTCTCTACCTAACATTGCAGAGCCTTCTGCAGCCCACAGCTGGGGTTTCTCAGGACAACCGGGACGCGGTACTCACAAAGCTCCCTGCCAAAATCAAAATGGCTGTTCTGAGGATGGAATAATGTCTACAAGTGTATCTGCACTCCTTAGAGAGAAGGGGTATGTGAATACAAGATGATATTATTTCCTTTCCGAGTCATGTTTTCTAGATTAGCCGATTGGTCTCCTAGGACCTCCGCTCTTTGTACACGGTGCCCTTTAAAACAATGAGCTAGCCTTGAAAACACGAGAGGCAAAACCCAGCCCAGCAAGTCACAGTTTCCATCGCAGTGACACATCGTTCTGATTAGCACATTTGCCGGGCACCAGCTGACTTCCCGAAAGAAACGCGGCACCTGGGAGCCCTGTAATGCAGCGAGGCCGAGAACAGCAACAGAAAGGACAGTGGCCTTGGGCAGGGGACAGAAACCAGAAGGCAGACCTCTGAGTCCTCGCTACACGCGGGAAAGCCTGTCTCCTAGTGATTGTTCCAAAAGGAAAGCTAATGATTTGGACTTCAGTTGATGACTACCCTAAGAATTTTACTCAATTTTTACTCAGTTGTTTTCAGTAGCCGCTGTTCTTTTTTCAAGAAGGCTAAGTCAGGGCCATAGGTTTAGATTAACTTGTTCAACTCCTTTATCATTAAGCTTCGTCAACATAATATCACTTGAGTAGGTAGAAACGTTGTCCTGTGTGTTATCGTCTGCCTGTATTCCCTGCCGCAATATAGCTACACTATTGAGCACAGAGCACAGAAACCCAAAACGCAATATAGTCCTTTGTATACAACAAAAAAAAACCCATACAAACTAGTTGTTGTCAAGCTGATTCTGACTCACGGTGCCCCCATGTGTTTCACGGTAGAACGGTAGTCTGGAGTTTTCATGACTGTGACCTTTTGGAAGCAGATCACCAGGCTTTTCTTCCGAGGTACCTCATGGTAGATTCTAACTGCCAACCTTTCAGTCAGTAGCCAGGCACTTAGCCATTTGCGCCACCCATGGACTCCTTCATATACAATCTGTGCGCAGTTTATTTGCAGAATAAACGCATTCCATGTTACCAGAAGTAATATCTTCATGGAAGAAATATTTAAAACCACTGCTGATTGCGACAAAAGTGATTTGAGGTTTTTTCTTTTTTTAGTTACACTTCTGATTAGAGTTTTTGCCTGTTTTCCATGGCCAGTTGATTTTAAAAGAAAAAAAAAATGGGTGTAGTTCCTGATTATTTCCCCGGTTTGATAATTATTGTTGTTGTTTACTTTTGGAGAGTCTGCTTTTTTTTTTTTTCTGATTTAGTATACTCCTATCTTTTAGGAAAATAAAATGCTTATATTTTCTGTGGGAAACCTCAAGTAAGTGAACAAGGCTGCCTAAATTAAGGTCCTTCCAAATGTAGGAAGAAAAGCTTATGAACTAGTGAAAGGTGTTAAAAACTATACGTGCCCTTGCGTGGGATCTGATTTCATTTTTCTGTGCAAAAGCAAGACTGCAGACATTACTTCATCCTGGGCAAAAGGCTCCTCTCTGGCCTGCCCAATAGACCAGCTCACTGACATTCTTTTTCTCTTGACTTTGTGTGGGAAATACCAGGGAAAAGCCAAGATTTCAGGGGTCCAGACCCTCCTGTGTGCAATTGAAAGCCAAATTTTCTTCCTTCTCAATGGCTCAACATGAGCAATACTATTTAAACGGCTTTCACAGCATGCAACCAGGAATTACGTATAAGGAAATGGTAAATTAAAAGGCATTTAGGAACGGTTATGATGAAGTGTTTTCCCCACAAAGACAGAATGCAAAGTAGAGAAAGCTCCTTGTTCTAGAGCCGAGGAAACTTTATTCTGTGCTGGTACATGCGTGTGTTTTCCAGAGGCAGGGAGTATAAATAAATGCCTTTCTCTTTAGAGAGCCACAGGGGAGTGAGGATTGTGTGTTCTATTCTGTTACACCCACCCAAGCACTCACATAATACCTTGACTTTCTAAATCTGTGTCAGTTAATTCTTTTGTTCTGTGATTTGTCTTCGGCTAGTTCTTGCTTGCCCCCCAGCACTGCACTTAACATACACAGCATACGTGGAAGTCATTATGATGTCTTTTGGACGATGATGAGTCCAGCAGCCATGTGTCTACCAATACTTGTGGCTGTGGATTTTTGTCTTAGACTTGACATTCATGAATTTTGTTGTGTAGGTAAAATAGTAAAGTTTATCTGTGACCATCAGGAGCAATATGATTTGGTGTCCAGTTTACTGATCCATTTTGTACTTAAGTTTGAGGGACACTGAGTCATCTGTATCATTGGTCAGAACAGCCAGTGAGACTTGGAGTAAATAATAAGCCTGGCGTGATGTATTATTCCTGTAGGTATTCCAGAACCTGTGGAAGCGATTGTGCTCTTGGTTCGGTAGGTGGCGCTCTTTTGCCTGGTTGACAAGAATGCTCTTTTGGGCAGTCTCTCCTGGGTCTCCTGTGCCTTAGACAGCACCATGTTGCAGAGGAGGAAACCTGAAGCCCTGCTCTGATGGCATCAGTGGCCGAGAGGTGGTGGCACGACTGGCACATCGCACTGGTTAGGCAGTGCCGGCGCATACCAGCCCAGGGCGTCCTACTGTCTCCTGTGTTCTGGTGCCAGTTACAGCCCTTGAGCAATAGCAGAGAAGAGCTAACAAAGACAGTCACGCCATGAGTATTCAAGAGGGTGGCACTAGCTCATAAAAACCAGAGCGTGTAGACTCAGCGTCTAAGAAGTAGTAAAAGAGAAAGCTGATGTTTGTGAAAGTTCCCCAAACTGGGAGCTTTACTAGACACGCACACACAGTATATCACAGCTCGAAGTATGGAATAATTTGAGCAGGAAGCTCTGAAGTAAAGAATAGTGGATAGAGAAAGAAACAATCTTGAGTAGGAAAGAAACAGGAGCTACAATAGAGTGGAGTAAAGAAAAATAATAGTTAAATAAAAGTATTATTAACCTGATGTTTCTGAATGCCCTGTGTTATTTGAATGCTCCTTGCTTTTTAAAAGACAAGATGGATGCTTTTAATAGGAAGAATTTCCGTGCCTGTTTTCATTTTCAGTGAAAACACTGACTCTTTAAATACAAGAAGTTCTACAAGATGCTTAACTTTACAAAGACGAATACTCTGTTCTCGCCTTTGCAACAGCTTAGTGGTTCTCTGTGTGGTTGTACCTTTAGTAAGTTTATCCAAAATCCGTTGCCACTGAGTCATTTCTGACTTATGGTGACATGTGTTACAGAGTAGAACTGCTTCATAGGATTTTATTGGCTATAATCTTTAGGGAAGCAGATTGCCAGGCCTTTCTTTTGCAGTGCCCCTGAGTGGGTTCGAACCGCCAACTTTTAGGTTAGTAGTCGAGGGCAAACTGCTTATGCCACCCAGAGACCTAGTTTGTCCAAGACTCCGCTAACGATAAGACCACACCTTTCCATAAATCTTGTATTTAATTTACTGCAGCCTGCTGGCACAGGGGTTAAGAGCTCATGCTGCTAACCAAAAGGTCAGCAGTTAGAATCCACCAGCCACTCCTTGGAAACCCTATGGTGCAAGCTCCACTCTGTCTTATGGGGTTGCTAGGAGTTGGAATCAGCTTGATAGCAACAGGTTTGTTTTGGTTTGGAGGCATGACTGATGTGTAAAAACGAGTACAGTGATTTCTTTTTCTCTTTGAATTCTTTTCCTTTTTATAAGAATATTCTCTAAGATAATTAGTAAATATTTTCAAAGGCTTGAGATAAAAAGTTCTCTCTCCCATGAACTGACTACTTTGTTCTTCCTTTTGTCCTCTCTACTGATAGCACCTCCTCCCTTGGAAGACAGAATCTTCGAAGCTATTCTAGGATAGTTTTTAGAGTAGTAAAGGGAAAAAATAATTAATGCAACTGTTTTAGCACTGTTTCGTTACGATAATTATTTTCAAAACTAAATTTTAAACTGTCTCTTATGAGTCACACCAAAAAAAAAAAAAAAACAGTCATCTTTAAGGAAAATTCCAGTCCTGTTTTGGAGATAAAAACGTCTCTTTGGATTTCCAAGCAGCTGCTGTTGTGATTGCATGAACAACGTCTGACACGATGTATACGTCCTAGTGGTGAGAAAGTTGACGCCTAAGAGTTTTTCTGCCTAAATAAGATCCAATTTGGGAGAGTGGTGTAGGGGCTGTAGGAAACTCTGCCTTCTTTCTAGAAGTCCCTGGGTGGGGCAGATGGTTAAGTGCTTGACTACGAGCCGAAAGGTTGGCGGTGCGAACTCCCCCAGAGACATCTCGGGAGACAGGCCCCACGATCTGCTTCTGAAAGTTCACAACCATTGAACACCCCGTGGAGCAGTTCTCCTCTGCACAAATGGGGCCGCCGTGAGTCAGAATCGACTCAATGGCAAGTAACAACAACAAGCCTTTTTAAGGAGGATGGAGGGCAAGCTAGGTGGCCGTTCAAGCCTGCAAAGTTAGGGAGCGCCGTTTCCTCTAGGCCCCTTCCTACCACCTCAGCTCTCTGTTAGTCTTTCTAATGAATTCCAACCTGGCCATGAAATCTTACTGTGATGTGGTGGGCTCCTGGCCTCTGCAGAGGAAAACCTCTGCGTTAATTCAAGTATAGCGTGTTCTATTTTGCATCTGGTGCAGCGAGGGAGTCTAGTGTAAGTGGATTGAATCAAAAAGGAAAATGAAGGCATTCACTGTCTATTTCATCAAGGATGGCTCATTTAAAGTAAACACCATTTAAATAGCCTCCAAATGGCCCATTCTATATGAAGTCATACAGGATGCCCCCTTTGGGCTGTCATTCTTCTTTAAACGGATTGCTTTGTGTGCACTGCTTTTTAATGCCATTCAATCTGAAACCCCATCTGTGGGCCTCATCAGGCCATTGGCTCCAGTGCACATGTGGCAGCCATACCTTCAACCTTCTTTGCCTCTGCCTTCAGAAAGCCAGTCCTAGCAACACGGAGACAGCTGCAAAGACGAGAGCTTGCAGATGGTGATGATGAGGTGATGATGATGATGATGACGACGATGACTAGGACAACAGCAGCTAACGTTTCTTCAACACTTGCTCTGTGCCCATTACTGTGCCTCGTGATTCCTATATATGTTACCTGGTGGCGCAGTGGTTAAGAGCTGGGCTGCTAACCAAAAGGTGGGAAGTTGGAAGTTTAATCCCCACATAATCCTGTGAGGTAGCTACTGTGATCATTTCCTTGTTACAGTTGAGGAAACTGATGCATAGAGAGATTAGGTTGTGGGCCCGAACTGGTAAGCTCAGAGCAGGGATTTGAACCTGGCAATCAGATTACAGAGCCCGAACTCTTAACCAATGGCCATATTCAGGAAAAACAAATCCTCACCAATTCTCTTTGCCTAGAAAAGCAGTTAGGCTTATTCCAAACAACAGACAATCCAGAAATGATTTTTTTTTTTTTTTACCTTTGGAATGCATGTCTTTTCTGGGGCAGTATTTCCACCTCCTGGTCTACATATTATGCAGTCTGATTTGAAGCTGAGGTCAGGTGTTCCCAGAGCAGCTCCCTGTGGCAGGGGGCAGTCTTCAGGCAAGACTGGGCGTGATGGAATAATCCACATACAGACAACCTTCAAAAGAGACGTTTCTACCAGATGGTGATGATAGAAATGTCCTCAGAGTAATGAAGCAATAAACACCTTCCCTAGAGCACTGGAAGCTTCCTGTGATAGTGGCACTGGATTGTAGCCATCACCCAGGATCAGGGCAAAAATCTCAGGGTGGTCAGGCCCTTTTGAGAAGGGTCCAACCCAAGGTCTTTGGGAAGTGGATTTCGGGCTGGTTTTTATTTGGCCAGCTAATGTGTCTGCCCCGATTTGACTGTCACTTGCTATCCAAGAAAGTTTTCTTTGTTTTAAAAGATTGGAGCTTGAAACATTTCATTCCAAATGAGCTCCATTAAGTAGAGGACCTCTAGCAATCTAAAAAAAAAAAAATAAAACATCTTGAGAGCAGTATAGGAGGAGATCATCTTGAGCATTTAAAATATGAATTTGGGTGATATTTTCCGTACATTTCCAAAAATATCTCCATTATTTAATGTCAGATAAGACTGCAGGGGAGCAATGACACCTCTAAAATATTTCTGATGGACTCAGCTCAGGTTCTAATATCACTTTTGGTATCTTACTCCCAAACTCCAGGTTGTTGAAGGTTTCTGACCTTTTTTTTTTTTCAAAACAAAACAAAAACTCCATTTCTCTCCCCTTTGCATCCCTTTGTGGCTTCCCCGTTGCATCCCTTTGTGGCTTCCAGTGCCCCTCCCACATCATCTTGAGGGGACAGACATTCTGATAAGGTGTGGGCATGTGAGGGGGTTGGGCGCCTCTTGTGAATTCCCAGGGACAGTGTGCAGGGATCTCACCAACGCTGATTGCGTTAGCGGTTTTCTCTCTTGGAAGCAGTTTGGTCCCTGCTGTTTCCGAAAGCCTCTTCATGCCTGCTACTAGATGGATGGTACAAGCACCAGGCAGTGAACACCCAGGCCAGAGATTCAATACGAACACAAGGAAAAAGCCTATTGTGCGTAGTGTTTCGTTCTTAGAGGATTCTTACTGGATGGTGCCTGCTCCTTATCTCTAATGTGCCGCTTCCTTCTGATGTATATTTGATCATTCAGTGGTATCTCAGAACCAAAATTTTGTTGTTCTGTTGCGGTTACCTTTTACTTAATTTGATTGATTAGTTTTATTTTTTTATATTAAAAATGCACATATTTAAAGAGCCAGATATCTCTGCCCTCCTCATTTCTCCCTCTCCAGAGGTGCCTCTTTCACCTCTTTTAGCTGACAATTTGATGTTTACCTACATGCCCATCAGTGAGCTGCCCAATTGTTCAGTCTTGGTCTTCCCACTGTGGTCTTTGCTCCCCTACCCCCGTCACACACATGCTGTCTTCTCCACATCCCATCTTCCCAATATAATTAATGCCATAGCTTTGGTTAGATGGATACTCTTCACTTAAATTATTATATCTATATCTATTATTAAAAGCTGAGCCTTGTAGTAAATCTATGATTACCTTATTATTTCTGTACAACACATTAGTATTTCATGGAGTTAATAATTGTCTTCTTGCTTTTTTTTTTTTCCCTAGGGTTCCTATATATTCACCAATCCTAAACTCTTTGAAAGGTGCTTCAATCTCTTTTCAAGACTCTCAGATATGTCAGACTTCCTCTCAGTTTCACCTTCTTGAAGCCGCCTCTCCTGGGGCCCTTTAGCCTTCTCCAATGGGGACGGAGGTGCCCTCTCCATGGAGCACACAGCTGGCCCCTGGGATCTCCCTTCTCCATCATTCTGAAGATTTCCTTTGCTTCTCTCCTGTGTTGGCTCACCTGTCTTCTTCTTCCTTGGTTTACTACCTCTTTTTGAAGTGCACTTTAGGTACTTTAGTAGCTTCCAGAAAATTGGGCATGTGGGAGGTGAATTTTTTTGAAACCCTGCATGTCTGAAAATGTCCTTGTTATATGTGAGTTTTTTTTTTTTCCCTCTCTCTGGAAGCTTGTAGGATCTTGTCTTTGTCCCCAGGGTTCTAAATTTCATAATGATGTATCTCCAGGTGGGTTGATTTTTATCCAGTATGCTGAGACTGTGGGTCTTTACAGTCTGGAAACTCATGTCTCCTTTAGTTTGGTGAAATTTTCTTGAATTTTTAAAGCTGTTTTTAATGGTTTTCTTTGTTGTTGTTGTTTTTCCTGGAGCTTTTTTTTACTCTTTCTGTTACTTGGATCTTGAACCTGACCTGGTCTTCTGTTTTTCCCCTCTCTGCTCCTCTTTGTATCTTTGTTTCTCTCTGTCTATGCTATTCTTCATATAACTCAGACGTGATTAGGTTTAGGATCTACCCTGCATTGGTATGACCTCAACTAATTGATTGATTATGTTACATTAGGTTGCATTATGGGAGGTGATGACATTATGTTTCTTTAGGTGTAACGTAATGGGTGTGTGATCGACTGTTAACCTCAAGGTTGGTAGTTTGGACCCGCCAAGTGGACCCGTAGAGGAAAGGCCTGGTAATCTGCTCCCGTGAAAGTTACAGCCAAGAAAACCCTCTGGGGCAGTTCTACTCGGTAACACACGGGCTGCTGTGAGTTGGATTCGACTCAGCGGCAATGAGTTTGGTTCTTTGTTTTTTGGGTTTTTTTTTTTTTTTTTTTTCCTGAAAAAGCCATTGTGCTTTATTGTGCTTATGCTCCTGTGATCGTGTAAACTCTGTGGAGGTGACTCAGGAGTTTCCTCTTCAGTAGAAAAATATATTTTTAAATTGTGATTTAGATGAAGGTTTACAGAACAAATTAGTTTCTAATTAAACAATTAATGCACGTATTGTTTTGTGACATTGGTTGCCAACCCCACAACATGTCAGCACTCTCTCCTTCTTGGCCTGGGGTTCCCCATTACCAGCTTTGCTGTCCCTTCCTGCCTTCCAGTTCTTTCGCCTAGGCTGCTGTGCTTATTCAGTCTCATGTTGCTTTATGGGCCTGTCTGACCTCTGGCTGAAGGGTGAACCTCAGGAGTGGCTTCAGTACTGAGTTTAAAGGGTGTCTGGCGTCCATAGTCTCTGTTTTCTCCAGTCTCTGCCAGACCAATAAGTCCAGTCTTTTTTTGTGAGTTAGAATTTTGTTCTACATTTTTTTCCAACTCTGCCTGGGACCCTCTATTGTGATCCTTGTCAGAGCAGTCGATGGTGGTAGCTGGGCGCCATCTCGTTGTGGTTTTTAATTGCATTGTATTACTTTACATTAGATCACACCCACAGGTATAGGGATTAGGATTATTAACATATATTCTGGGGGGACACAATTCAATCCATACACTGATCGTAGGGAACCTAAATGTCAGTGTTTTTAGGTTTCTTCTTTTGGACAGGTCAGGTTCCTTCAGTCTCCTGCCTGGAAGTGAAAGACTGGCTGCCAGCATTCTGGGAACCAAGTAAGGGAAGATGGCAGAGGTCGCCACATTCAGTGTGCATATGTTCATCCAATCCCATTCATTTGCCTTCAACTGTGCCATTTCCCCCCAGTCCAGCGGCCCTGTCTTTTGCCCTATTAGGAAGTGCACTTCCAGCTGTTTTCTGGGGTGTGTGTTGGGGGGGGCGGAGGTGATAGTGGGAAAATTGTCCAGGTATGCAGAGTTGGGGAGGCCATCTGATTGCTTCTTGGACAGATGTTCAGCCAGTCCTGCTTAGTTTAGCACCTCTACCACCGCCAGGCCTCTTGGGGCTTCTGGGTTGTCAGATGAGGTAGTTCTTGTCTTTCCCCACCGCTAACTTAGAATTCAGGTCAGCTGTGTCATTCACCGCTTTCCATCTGCTTTCTAGCTTCCTAAATATTGTGGCTGTTGTCTCTTATTATTCCTGTTCTTGTTGATTCGAACCTTAAAAAAAAACCCTTTTACTGTCCTTTAATGGGGTTTTGGGAGGAAGCAAAGGTAGCTTCATGCTTTCAATCTCCCATGTTTACCTGAAAGCCCCGTCATTTCTATTAAATTACTGAACCCCGAAGTATGAAGTTTTTAAAGGCAAAATCCAATGGCCCACGGTAAGTACTCCAAAGTATACTTCAGAGAAAGAATGACTAGACCACAGCCCTTTGATTAAAAGAATTTAGTTTTTCAGGATTATTTCTTTCTAAAAAAAACCTAAGATTTAGCATCAAGATTTAGTTCCTCGCCCACAATTTTTTTCCTTTTCTTCCCTCTCCACGCCCTTCTCCAGTTCTTACTGTGTTGTCTTGCCCAAATTCAAGTTCTTCATGAAGCAATCACAGTGAGGCATCTGGTGGCAGAGAATGAGGTAGTTACAGGAAAGGAAAAAATGAGGAAGGTGGGTGCAGAACAGCGTGTCGCGTCAAACCCATGTCATGCTTTTATCAAGCCCGCTGTGATTATCGCTACCCTCTTCTTCCTGCCTCAGGATCAGAGCAGCAATTCTTTTCAAAGCCGTGGCTTTCCTTCAAGCCTACTAGAAGCTACGTGCATCACTGGATTAGCTCCAACACCACTGAATTTGGCCATCCCTTTAAGGAGGAACATGCCTTCAACTTCGAGATCAGCTATAGAGTTGGATGAAGAGTGGCCACTCTGACTCCAGAAACAGAGAGAATGGCTGTCTCTGGGAGGGGTTTCCAGCAGTTCTGAGCATGCCCTTCAATATTCCTCCTTCAAGTATTTCCTCTAATGACTTCCCAATTTGGATATCATATTTTTTCCTTAAATTTAAGTCTTTGTTTTCTATTTAAAAATTGTTGTGTTCATTAGAGGAGTTCTGTACTGTACTTCTTTGAATCTAAGATGGTAGAATTTCAAGGGATGAATAAATAATGGCCCCTGTTGCCTTTCTGAGCTTAGAATTAGTTGAGAGACAAAGGAGCCAAGCAGATAGATATAAAATCTAACCATTATTATTTATTTTTGCTGGTAAAGCACTCTGAGAATGTTGTGTGATGTCTGTTGGCCAGTATGGGCAGGTTAATATCTTGACCTAGAATTTTACATCTACTCATTGACCAAATTGGACAACCACAGGTTACTCCATGGGTGCTTTATCCTCTAAGACTTAAAGAAAGAATATCTCCTACAAAGGAATTTGTAAGGGGGCTGAAAGAGAGGCCAGGGGTATCACTCTAATGGAAGTTCCTCCTCTTAGGAATGTGAGGCATGGAGAATATGTTCGCTGTAATATAAAGTGATATCAATTCCCCTTAAAACATACCATCAATTTATAGCAGAGACTCAGAAAAAAAAAAATACTGTGTTAGGTTATATGATACATTCAGGGTTTTTTTTATTAATTTTTATTGTGCTTTAAGTGAAAGTTTACAAATCAAGTCAGTCTCTCATACAAAAATTTATATACACCTTGCTATGTATTCCTAATTGCTCACCCTGCAATGAGACAGCACATTCCTTCCCTCCACTCTCCATTTTCGAGTCTATTCAGTCAGCTTCTGGCCCCCTCTGCCCTCTCATCTCTCCTCCAGACAGGAGATGCCAACATAGTCTTATGTGTCTACTTGATCCATGAAGCTCGTTCTTCACCAGTATCATTTTCTATCCCATAGTCTAGTCCAATCTGTGTCTGAAGAGTTGGCTATGGGAATGGTTCCTGTCGTGGGCTAACAGAAGGTCTGGGTTCCATGACCTTCGGGGTAATTCTAGTCTCAGTCAGACCATTAAGTCTGGTCTTTTTATGGGAATATGGGGTCTGCACCCCACTGCTCTCCTGCACCCTCAGGGGTTCTCTGTTATGTTCCCTGTTAGGGAAGTCATTGGTTGTAGCCGGGCACCATCTAGTTCTTCTGGTCTCAGGCTGATGGAGCCTCTGGTTTAGACACATTCAGATTTTAAGAACATTAAAATTATTTTTAAAGTGCCTCCTTAGAATCTAGAGAAGTACTGTGTGGCAAGTTATCAATCATTCATCCCTGTGATAAAGCTTTCTCCAAGATTTGGACAAAGTGGAGAATATACCTAGACTAGGCCGAAAGACCCACTGTACTCCCAGCTCTGTTACAAACTAGTTTGTAGTCTTTGGCTCATTGCACCTCTCTAGACTTGTTTTTCATCTGCTCAGTGAGGAGTGGGGAGCAGCCCAATGTATGGTCAGACAAAGAGGATGGGAGAGGTAAGACCCACAGCTAACTAGTTTCAGAGTTGGAACTAAAGCCTAGGTGTCTCCCTTCCCTAGTCCTGTGTGTTTTCTTCTGTATCCATTGTAGACTGACTTGAATTATGTTTAGTAAAATAGTGCAGTTATAGCATAGAAGCAATCATTCATTTGTTCATTTATTCATTCACTTAATAGTCATTGATTGAGCATCTCTTTTTATGCCAGAAACTGTGCTAGGCAATAAGGGTGAATAAGACACGTTCTTGATTCTGTAGGCACATACCACCTGTACCCTTCTGTGTTTGCACCTGAGTGACCACCTCAGCCACCACCCTTTATACACTCACTTGAAGGGCTTCAGCCTGATCCCTGGAAGAGACCTCAATTTCCTTGGCTACCCTGAAACTCACATCCCTTCTATAGTTTCCCTGCGACCTGGAATAATGCCCCTTCGATCCACGTGACTGACTGACCTCCAAGAACTGCCTCATACCAGCTTATCACAAGCTCTTCAAATGCCTAATGAGGAGAAACACAGAGGAAGGTCCTGTGCCACGCATTGACCTCATCATGGTTTTTCTATTGCTATTCCTAGGGTTCTCGAGCTGGCATTACTACGTAACCATGCCAATGCCAGCCTCCACCTTCACCATTGCAGTGGGATCGTGGGCAGAAATGCAGCCAGAGGCCTGCTCATCAGACGGTCTGGCAGCAGAGAGAGCCTTCCTACCTCCCGAGGCCGACTTCAGGTTTGTGTTTGGGAACTTGCTGCAAAACAAGCAATTGAGGGAGCAGTGTGATGTGTTTCTTCCAAGCGCTGGAAATGTGAGTCATCCCTGCTGAGAAGCTAAACCAAAATATGATTAATCAAAGCAGGAAAAGCCCTCCTGGGAAGGAAAGGGAGGCGAGAGGCAGAAATGTGGGCATGTTGTTTATGCAGGAAGAAGGAGAGAAGAAAATAAGCATATATGAAATTCTCTGTGAAGTCAGGTGAAATATTTTTATGTGCATCTGGTTAAGTTGAAAGATCCTAGAATTCAACACTGCCCCCACCCCACCCCCAGACCCTACACTGTTTCATTTGGGTTTTCAGTTCTTTGCATGAAAACATAATAAAAACATGCTTCTTGTTCGATGGATTACTTTGTAACCGCTCAGCTGTTTTAATTCCAGTGACTGCTGCTAGCATGGCATTTGTAAGGCCTGGCCTCCCTCAGTGGGGTTGGTCAGCCTCCTTAGAAGCACAGGGCACAATGATGCTTTCTCAGGGCCATTGGATATTTACCTGCAGACTCCCAAATGTTCAACCATGTCTTAGTTACCTAGTGCTGCTGTAACACAGATATTACACACGGTGGCTTTAAAGAATAGAAGTCTCTTTTCTCAGAATTTTGGAGGTTAGAAGTCTGAATTCAGGGCCTGGCTCTAGAGGGAGGTCCTCCCTGTCTATTTCAGCTCCTAGTAGCTGCCAACAAATTCTGGCATTCCTGGGCTTGTAGGTACATGTGTCTCTGTCGTCTGTCTTCCCCTTCTGTCTGTGTGTCTCTGTGTCTATTCTCTTTCTGTAACTCAGAACTGATTAGGTTTAGGACCCACCCTACTCTTGTGTGACCTCATTAACGTAACGAAAGCAAACCCCTGTTTCCAAACAGGGTCATATTTATACATGCAAGGGTAAGAATTTCAATGCATATTTGTGGGGCGGGGGGAGGAGAAGGGGACAGTTTAATCCATAGCAGACTCACTTTGGGAGCCAGAAGGGAGAAAGAGTGCACACATGAGAGGCACAGAAGCATGCTGAAATCATGCGTCGCTGCATCATGCTGCACTCTTAGGGCTTTTCTGCCCAACTCCATTTAATCATTTTTCCTATTTACAGAAAGTCACTAAGCCAGTCCCTTCTGGTGGAGAAAACCCAGAATAATGGTACAGATGGTTAGTGTATCCTTGAAAACCAACCAAGATACATTCTTAGTACAAATTCCTTTCGTTTTGGTTTTATTTTGCCATATTGCTTTCATTCTTACTGCAGCGACCATAGTGGTCTGTGTCTTTAGGGGATAAAGCCACTGTGCCTTTTCTTGGAGAGACATGTCTTATTGGCTCCATTTTGCTCTTTGAGGGAGAGGAGGTAATTTCTACTTCTCGCTTAGTAATGTGCCTATTTTGGAATGTCTTCCCTGAGCTCTATAGGATATCCTAGATTGTTTACTGGGGTTGACTTACACACTTTCAAGGGAAGACCAGAGTTGTGGGCAGAAGTGACATATGTTACTTTCATGCAGGAACATTTAATTGGAGTGTGAAACCCCGCAGCACTCTAGTCGCTTGTCCTGTGATCATGGAGTAGGCCTTGGGTTGTGATTGCGGGCAGCCTGAATTTCTGAAAGAGTCACTGGAGAGTCCCTTGGATCTATGGTGGACTTGGTATGAGCAAGAAATAAACTTTTTTTATGTTAAGCCACTGAAACGTTGGGGTCGTTTGTTAGTGCAGCATATTCTAGCTTATCCTTGACTGATACAGAAGCCACTGGATATGTAAAATCAGGAAAAGTTTTGGTCTAGATGTCATCTGATTTAGTACTGACAACAAGCCTGTCAGATAGGTCAAAAACAAACTAAATGAAACTCACTGCCATCGAGTCGATTCCGATTCATGGTGACCCTATAGTATGATGTCAGATAGGTAGGTTTCATTATTTCGACTTTATGGATGAGGATTCTGAGGTTCAGAGAGTAACTTGCTCATATTCATATGCCTATTGAATAACAATTCCTGGATCCACATCTAGGCCTGACTCCTAGAGAGGTGATTTAGAATTTCACCTGGAGACTTTTTTTTTTTTTTTTTAATAATTTTTATTGTGCTTTAAGTGAAAGTTTATAAATCAAGCCAGTCTCTCACATATAAACTTATATACACCTTACTACATACTCCCACTTACTCTCCCCCTAATGAGTCAGCCTGCTCGCTCCTTCCAGTCTCTTCTTCCGTGACCGTTTTGCCAGTTTCTAACCCCCTCTACCGCCCATCTCCCCTCTAGACAGGAGATGCCAACATAGTCTCAAGTGTCCACCTAATACAAGTAGCTCACTTCTCATCAGCATCTCTCTCCAACCCATTGTCCAGTCCAATCCATGTCTGATGAGTTGTCTTCGGGAATGGTTCCTGTCCTGGGCCAATGGAAGGTTTGGGGACCATGACCGCTGGGATTCTTCTAGTCTTAATCAGACCATTAAGTCTGGTCTTTTTATGAGAATTTGGGGTCTGCATCCCACTGTTCTCCTGCTCCCTCATGGGTTCTCTGGCGTGCCCCCGTCAGGGCAGTCATTGGTTGTGGCCGGGCACCATCTAGTTCTTCTGGTCTCAGGATGATGTAAGTCTCTAGTCATGTGGCCCTTTCTGTCTCTTGGGCTTATAATTACCTTGTGACCTTGGTGTTCTTCATTCTCCTTTGATCCAGGTGGGTTGAGACTCATTGATGCATCTTAGATGGCTGCTTGTTAGCATTTAAGACGCCACACTTCAAAGTGGGATGCAGAATGTTTTCTTAATAGAATTTATTTTGCCAGTTGACTTAGATGTCACCTGGGGACTTCTAAATAATCTGTACGTGACATTCATTCCTTACCTGGAATGATCCACCTTCCCACCTGGAGAGTCACTGCCATGATGGCAATTGGAGCACATTACGTTGGAACAGAAAAGCAGCAGTTGTGAGCACTGCCTTTGAGCCGAAGGTACCGTTGTTACTGGCTGGATATGTCTCTTTGGGTAAGGCCACACTTTCCTTATCTGTAGAATAAAGACTTCGCTTGGGGGTTCTCAGATTCTTCGAGGTGTAGAAGTACTCTGCTCCTCACATAAAGCCTCAGGGTTGATAGAATGTTAGAGAAGTGTATCAACTGAAAAATGTGCACCTTGGGAAAGCTGGAGGAAGGCAAAGAAAAAAATGTGTTATTTTGTCCTTCTAGCCTTATTCCCAAGAGTTACAGGGTCGGGGAGCAGACAGCAACCATTCCTATGTGCTCTCTCTATCTTTCCCAAAAGCAACTGAAGTGGCTTCTCGCTTTTCTTTCAACCGTAATTCTGCAGGGAAGAGGATATGACCTGGTGACTCAGGGCTGTGGGAAGAGATGATGTCTAAAATCCCTTTGAGGCTTAGGAGAAGGGTGAGTGCTACCCTCTCTTGTTCTCCTGAGTTTGGAACCAATTGAGAAACAGAAAGACATCAAAATAAAGGTTTTGTGATAGAGGCTGGACTGAAGGAATGCTTTGGTGCAGTGGACTTTGTAATACTCATTTCTGAATGAGACAATCTTATCTACCCAGTTGCTGGCCCAGCTTCCACTACCTGGATGTACACCCTGCCTAACACATGGCTGAGGGCGGGCTGTAAAGTGCCCCTCTGTGGACAAGCAGACTCAGAAAGAAAGAGCCAGAGTGGCCGACCAATCAGATCGCTTGGGGATAGAGAGGTCAAGGGTGCTACTCTAGGGAAATCCTTGCATGGAACCCTGAGGCCTGAGGAATAGCAATCCTCCACAAGCCCTTCCCTGTCTGAGATGCTGTGAGTAAGTTTTCCCTTCATTTATCAATGTTCTTGTCCATCAAAAAGATATTGCTGATACAATAATAGCTTACATTTGCTTAATCCTGCCCAGGGTGCGTGCTTCATGTGTGCTGTCTTCAGCCGTCGAAGGATGGCTTTGTGTTTTATCCGCTAAATCTCTGGCTCCGAGCTCAATTTGCCGACAGAGGTGCTCTTAAGTGCCTGCTGCAGAGGTGTTTTTGGTTACGCTCACATCTGGTCCCCCTTGCCTTCCCCAGCCCCCTTTCGACTTCAAACCTTCCTACGACCACCAGTTTAATTCATGTAAATGTAACTTTTACAGGGGGCTTATATGCCACAAGCTTTCATTTGCCTAGAGTGTTCATCTGGGTCCCAGAACTTTGGCTAAAGTATCGGTCACTGAACTTTTGATCACTGTTCATGTGGGCTAAATTATAGGGAGAACATTCTCCCTTCCAGCTTGAGTCCCACACATGCTCCAGCCCATGCTGGCTGAGCGTTTTAGTAAATACATTCGTTATAAGGCACTTAGATACACTGTCAAAAGTTTATTAATTTCATTAGGCTGCAGTAGAACCTTCTCCAACCACAGGGGAATCTTTGTTATTATATTTAGCTTCTCGAAGTTAAAGCATTGTCTTCACTTTGGGACCATACAGTTTAAGCACGGCATGGAAACTTGGATAAAGTCCAGAGAAATTCAGCAAAAATGATTAAAGGCATGGAAAATCGGCGCCACGAAGAAGAAAAGGCAATGAGGTTATTCATTCTGAAGAAAAGAGTAGAGGGAGAGGAACTCCTTTATAGTTAAGGATGTGAAAAGTCGCTTTGTGGACACGGGAAGATGAGGAGGCCCTGTTTTCATCTCTGCAAGTCTCGAAAAGAAGGAACGATGTATGATAGAATGCTACTACTTACCTCAGAATGCTTTCCACCTCACCCTTCACCATGAAAGAAGCCTTTCCAGATCTCCCTTGACTTGCTTTGATTTCTTTAGCCGTTGCACCCCTTTGGTATTTTGGTTTGATGTCCCTGATTGCACAGACCTCATTTTGCTTTGTAATATACTGATCGCCCTCATAACGTGTACCTACCTTTCAGACACTCCATCTGCGTATGTGTTTCATCACTGCCTGCAAGGCACTGGGGCTGGCGGTGGCATTTGGAACACTTGGGATTTTTAAGGTAACCAAGCGTCTACTCTGCTTGTTAAAATATGTCAATAAATAATGTCGACATTCTATTGTGTCACTGTACTTATCAGAATGTGTCATTTTTTTTTCTTCCAACTAAACTCTAAATACCTCCAAGGTAGAGTCTGAGACTTACTCTGTGTGTGGACTCTGTAGCACCCTGCAGGGTACCCGAAAAGAGCAAGAATACAGGAAATGTTTACTCCATTAAGATGTCGAAGTGAGGAAGGGGTTGTGAAAAAAGGGCATGCACTCCCAGAGGAGACTTCTTCTATGGGTTACTTTGAACCTGTGACAGGGACACATTGGTGTCAGGTGGTCTCAATACAGCCCAATCTCGAAACAAGAGGATTGCTGAAGTAGAACCTCCTGAGGAGTTTCCAGTTTGGGGATTCTGAGTAAAACATGGTCACTCTTACTCTTTGAAAAGACCTCTCGCAAAGTAATTTCAGGCCAGCAATCTTTTTTTCTTTTTTTTTAATAATTTTTATTGTGCTTCAAGTGAAAGTTTACAAATTAAGTCAGTCTCTCACACAAAAACCCATATACACCTTGCTGCACACTCCCAGTTACTCTCTGCCTAATGAAACAGCCCGCTCTCTCCCTCCACTCACTCTTTTCGTGTCCATTTCACCAGCTTCTAACCCCCTCCACCCTCTCATCTCGCCTCCAGGCAGGAGATGTCAACATAGTCTCAAGTGTCCACCTGATCCAAGAAGCTCACTCCTTACCAGCATCCCTCTCCAACCCATTGTCCAGTCCAATCCCTGTCTGAAGAGTTGGCTTCAGGAATGGTTCCTGTCCTGGGCCAACAGAAGGTCTGGGGGCTGTGACCACTGGGGTCCTTCTAGTCTCAGTCAGACCATTAAGTCTGGTCTTATGAGAATTTGGGGTCTGCATTTTTTTTTTATCCCACTGCTCTCCTGCTCCCTCAGGGGTTCTCTGTTGTGTTCCCTATCAGGGCAGTCATTGGTTGTAGTTGGGCACCATCTAGTTCTTCTGGTCTCAGGCTGATGTAGTCTGTGGTTCATGTGGCCCTTTCTGTCTCTTGGGCTCGTAATCACCTTGTGTCCTTGGTGTTCTTCATTCTCCTTTGATCCAGGTGGGTTGAGACCAATTGATGTATCTTAGATGGCTGCTTCAGGCCAGCAATCTTATTAAGAGGTAATCAGCCAGCCACTGGCCTGGCTCCCAGCATTTGCCAGCCCAGCATATGTTTTTACCAGTTCTTCCCACTCTTAGAAATATTAATGGACAATATTGACGACGAGGAGAAGGAAGCCTGAGAACCATGGAGCAGCTGAGCTGAGCTTTGAGAAAAGTCCAGCATCCTGATTCCCTCAAGGAGCATAATGAAGTGGCTGGGGAAGGAGGGCCACAAGAGAGGAGCTTATGATGACTTGTGACGTGATGAAAATAATAGATTGTAACCCATAGGGACATTGTGTGGATTAACTGGAATAATGCATACAAAGTGCTTGGCACATAGTAAATGCTCAGTAGATGTGAGTAGCAGTTGTGGTAGGAGTTGCTGTTTATTACTATTATTATCATTAGTGTCATTAGTATTCAAAAAACCAAAAGCCAAACCCGTTGCTGTCGAATCGATTTTGACTCATATGAGAACTACGGCTGCTAACCGAAAGGTCGGCATTTCAAATCCACCAGGCACTCCTTGGAAACTATGGGCCAGTTCTACTCTGTCCTATAGGGTCACTATGAGTTGAATCATTGGTATTACATATTGTTAATTAATAATTAACATTCACCTTCACTGTAAAAACGTTCACTCTAATTATGAATCCGGCAGAAGTGTAAACATTTACAAATGCTTGATTTGTTGATGACATTGGGAGTATGTTGGAGAGGCGCATATACGGAGATTCACAACTGAAGATTAGTCCGAAAGGAAGATAAACCATCTTTGAGTTGATGCTGGATCTGTGGGAAACTATTCATGTCTTTATAAAAGTACAGTATTCCCTTAACTCAACAGGAACGTGGCCTTTGTATGAAGAGTGACTTGTGAGTTGTCAGAGAGTAATGGTGCCAGAAGATTGGCCTTTCTGTTTGTTTGTTTTTTAAATTTGTTTATTTATTTTTAAAGTATAATTAACACACAACAAGATGCACAGATTTTAAGTGTTTGGTTTGATGGGTTTTTGACAGTTGTAGACACCCTAAACCAGAAAGTGGACATTCCATCACCCTGATAAGTTCCCTCACACGCCTTTCCAATCAGTTCCTGTCCTCCCTCTGCAGCCACGTTTGTGAGACCATGTCCTAAACTAGGAAGAAGAGGCCCCGGATGCTGAGTTGCTCACCTCAGGACACAGCCCGTCTGAGGACAGCTGCTGAAGCTCAAGTTTTCTAATGCCCCTGTTGAACCCACATGAGGCTTCCCTGATGCCCTTTCCAGTTTTATTGGGCCTTACTAGTCTCACTTGTCCGTAGCTTGATTGCCTTAAAGTCTTGCATTCCCTTTCAGACTTTGATTATAGAAAACAGTGCTAAGTTATTACTGGGGTTAGTGCATTCATGACCAGAGAGAATTTAATTCACCGTTTCCCCTTGAACAGATTGGCTTTTTTGGTGTGTCTTTGACTACTTCAATATATTCTCTAACTTTGGAATTCTTGGCTACAAGAAATAATCTTGCCCTATGGTATATTTCTAGATTAGCCTGTGGAATGCCTCTTTGCAAAACTGTGCTCCGGTAGATAGAATTTAAACTTAGGCCCCAACCCTGCATCTCCAGATTCTCCATTATTTAACATGCTTCTGAAAGCTTTTCCATAGAGGGTGTGTAAGCTTAATATAGTGCATTTTAATGTCAGTTACTGAGAAAACAGCTCTGAGCTGTGGTGACCCCATGTGTACCAAACTACAACTGTGCCCCACGTGTACCAAACTGCAACTGTGCTTCGTCGGGTTCTCGGTGGCTGATTGCTCAGAAGTAGATCATCAGGCTTTTCCTCTGAGATGCCTCCGGGTGGACACAAGCTACCAACCTTTCGGTTAGCATCCAAGGCCCAGGGACTCTGTACAGCATTATTTATGTAATGCATTAACACATGAGGGAGACGTATCGTGGCTGATTCAATACGTGGCTGTTTGTACTTTGTGAGACCTTTAATTGAGTTGATTCGCCTGCATGCACCTATTTGTCATTATATGGACTTACAGCCTTTTCAGTTCCATGTTTACCAACAGCGCCTTTACTCACTTTTCCCAAAAAGCAAGGTGATCAGTCCAGGTCCTTTGGCTAGATTTCAATGTCGGTAATTGTATTTTTCCTTGCGCCTTATCCTGGCAGTCGTTTTTATGGGTCTCTGTCCATTTTTCTTGCCCTCAGCTGTGGTGAAATCAGTTCTGGAAGCTGTGTTCTAGCCGCCAAGCTGGTGGCGGGTGAGGCTTGTTGACATAGCTGCATGGCTCTCTGGGGAGCTGGACTTGGGTGGGTGAAAGGCACTTCATCGCTGTGAGAGGGATTGTTGTCGCAGCCTGCCCGTGTTGGGACATGCCAGCATTGTAAGGTTTTGAAGCATTCACTGTGAATCTAATAAGCACTTATATATAGTTAGAATTGTTATTCGTAATTTAAAATTAGAGGGGCTTTCCATTATGTTTGAATAAAGGGCATGTTAACAGGTGGAAAAATAGACCGTTCCCTTTGATCAGGGTGTATTTGGATAGATAAGTTCTCTTGAGAGATGTGAGTCAAGTTAGAGGAATTTTTTTTTTTTTTTTTTACTCTGCCTTTAATGGAATAACTGGCAGTGGTCAGACGGTATGGGCTGGGCTCTGATGTGTTTCCTTAAAAGGTTGGCTCAGTTAAATTCGTAATGAAAGTGCATTAGGGAACAAATTGTATCAAAAGTACCTTTACATTCTTTAACAGCACAACTTTTGATGGCCTTTCTAAAGAACGGTTGGATCACTTTTTAGTAAGATGGTTTGTATTCTCTTGAGAAGTTTGAATCTGTACCATCATTTGGTTCATTGTTCTATCTGAGTCCAAGCCTTTTATTCTAGGAAATTCCAGAGGGGAATCTTTAATTTAGCTGTGCCACCCCTCCCTTTCCGAGTTATAAATTGTCCACTCTTTTGGAGAAGATTTTCCCATGGTGGTATTTGCAAACATATTGCTGAGGGTAGAAATTATTTTATTTTAGTGGGGCATTCTTTTGTTGTTTTTGAGTCTTGGGTTTTCTCCCTTGTTCTAAAATAAGACTTTACTACTTTCACTTAACTTAGATTGAAGTTATGCAGTCAATCCAAGCACATCAATAATTGTCTTGATTTGTAATTCTTCACCACTGCACAGAAACAAACAAGCCAAATGAACAGTCTTTGCTTGTGAGCCCATCTGAACCACTGTCTCCTAGAAGTTATCCATGTCTGCAGAGTTCCTCACCTCCCCTGCAAGAGGAATAAACATAATTTACCATAAAGTGAGTCTGTTTTTTTCATGTCTCCCAGGTATGCTGGTGCTTGCGGTCATATGGAATATCCCTGCCGCTTCCAGAATGTTTCCACCACCACGCAGGACATCATTCCTCATCGGGTCTTTGCTCCAGTGTCCTTCAGAGATGTCTGTCAAGAGACCCTTCTGCAGCTGATCCCTGCTTGCCTCTCAGCAGCACATTCTATCCTGGGAACACACCCGTTCTCCAGGCTGGATGTACTAATTGTCCCTGCCAACTTTCCAAGTCTGGGGATGGCCAGGTATGTTGTTCCGGTGTGGCATTTGGAGATCATGTGTTGGTAATCCCTTGACTGTTTCTTGCTTTTCCTGAGATCTGGGTTGTCATTTGATCAGGATAAAAGGGCCATGGTCATTCGTGCTTGGACATCTCTCTTATTGCTGCCTTCAGGGACAGTTTTCTTGCAGGCTCTACCATGCACGAGTCTTTGGGTACCATGGGCTGAATTCAGCCTACCCTGAACTTAAAGAGCTTATGTCGTTGCTAGGCTTTAAGAATCCATCGTGCTCCCACAGCGATGGCTGCTGGGTCACGGCTGGCCTGTGGTTGTTAGAATGCAGTGCCAGTATGCCCAAGGTCATGGCGCTAGTCTCTGGGCGCGGCAAGGCAAGTTGGTCCCAGGGCCATGGGCTGCTCGCCTAATCCTGACCAGCTGTCCCATCCATTCTCGCCATTGGTCACAAGGGCGACTACTTGAGAGCCTCTGTCAGAGAGACTGTGGGTGGATCAGTGTAAATCCATCAGCACTGTTAAAAAACAGCTCACAGCAGATGTCTTTCTCAAGGGGTGGGGTGAGGGGGTCTCACTCATTGCTATTTTTTAATATAATAAACACTATATTCTTATTGTTGCCTCGGTTTAGTTCCTTGAGAAATCAAAATCTGCCAGTTGAACCTTTTTACTATATGTTATTTAGCCCTAAAATCCATCCACAAGTTGTCACTCTTCCATTCAGTCACAGGTAGCTGTGTTTTACTGAGGAAAGACAGGGAATGTACGCTGGGTTTTACTTGGTTCTATTTCTATTTGAAAACCTTAATCATTAACAGTGAATATGCTCGACTAAGGCTGGGAAAAATAAGCTCATCAAAACATGTGACTTGAGGTTTTTCCCCATTAGTCAAGGAAATTCCTGCTACCAATCAATTTCCATGCTTCTGAGCAGCTGTCATGTGTGGCGTTTTCCCTGAAAACTGTACACATTCTTAGTCAAACCCCCAAGTAGAAAAGAACTGACCGAAACGTTAGCTTTTGATCTTAACTGTGTACATACACTTTTTAAAAGCTGGTGGGCTAGCCTTAATCCTTGAGGAGGTCTGAGAAAGTCATTTAGACAGATTTTTATCCTCTATTTATGAAGGTAATGGGAATGTAGAAACTGGGATAATTATATGCACTTGGTTACGTGCATCATGTAATTGTCTGGGATGTCTATATATAGAGTTTGCCTTAACAAGGGGCCTTCTTTGGTTCCTTTGAAGAGTCCACTGGACTTAATTTAAGCAGAATTATTGTTTCTCATTTGTATACAATGTTGAGGGGCCATATTTATTTGGGAGTTTTTAGAGTTTTAGTTTTAGAGTTGCTGTTTTTCAGGCCTGTTTGTTAAGTTTCGGTTCGGGCCTGAGGGAACCAAAGCAGAGTACTTTTCATCCAGCAGACTGTATTTTCTATAGCTCCTTCCTGACATCAGCCTGCCAAAACCAGAATTTGTTGACCTGCAGGCCTTTCTATAAAGCTTCTCTTTTCAAGTTTGCGTGCCCAAGCAGGTAGGCTGTGTGTTTGCTGCTCTTTTCGAGATATTTAAAGTTATTTAAACATGCTTAACTCTGTGTTTTTTAAAGTGAGCCTAAGTCCCCTCTGGCCAAATGGTTCTGGGCACAAATGTGATGTGATAATAACCAGGCAGCAACAAGACGGATTTTATGCCGAAAAACAGGCAGCCCGTACATTTAAAAATTTGTGGTTGTTTGTCAAATAGCTTTTTTTAAAAAATCTTTTTCTTCAAGTTTTTTTTCTCTCTTTTTAGACTTGGAAACAAAGTCTGCCCAGGTCTAGATGTTTTCTTGGGCTTCTTTACTGCTCCCCGTCTTTAAGCTGTGGAGGGGGATTGTGGTCTTCTCTACTGCCAGCAATGTGGGGGTGGGGGTGGGGGTGGGAGGGAGGACTCAGTTCTTCCCAACTGGGACTTAAATTGATTCCACTTGTTTGGCTTTACTCTATTGAGATCCTGACACCTTGAGGCACATGCGGCTGAGTGGGGTTTATGACTCAGCTGGCTACTGAGGTCCTGCTGCTTTATTTATGGTGAAGCCTTTGCTTGGGGTTCCGTAAAGCAAAGCTGAACAAAAGCAATGGTTGACTCCGAACAATAAACGGGAATAGAGAAAGCCCAAGGCTAGGAGGAGCCATCTGAAAAGAGCTTCACACCTAAACTGGTCTAAACTGGCCGTTGTCCTGTTCGTTCTAATGCACTGAGACATCAAAGGATTTCTTGGCAAATTAAATGGCACCTTCCTGGGTCCACACTTTATAAACGTGTACTCAAGGTCCCAAATTCCATACCTCTGAACTTCTTGAGGAGTCCTGGTGGTGCCGCGGTTAAGAGCTATGGCTGCAAACCAGAAGGTTGGCAGCTGGAATCCACCAGCCGCTCCTTGGAAACCCTGTGGCAGTTCTACTCTGTCCTGTAGGGTCTCTGTGAGTCAGAATCAACTCGAAGGTAACAGGTTTGTTTTTTTTGTACAAACTTCTTGAGTGATTCAGTCTTAATGGTAACGAATACCATTTTAGTATTATTTTTTGCTAAATGACATTAAACATTCCCACATGAACTAAAATAAGTAAACTATTAATAGCTCTTTTTAAGATTAAAAAAAAAAATTGGATGCTATCCCTAACGATTTCACTGTGTGTTAAATATGACGTACTATAATTTGCATGTGGAGGCGTCACACTCTACTCTGATTCTGCGTTTGAGCCTGATTCTGACATTGCAGCAAAGCACACATTTGTACAACTTAGATGTACGGTAATGCCAAATCAGTTTCTAAGAAGGCAAGTAATACGCAGTGTTTTAGCATTTGGATTGTATTTCAAACATAGCAGTAATGACAACATGTATCAGTACCATGCTTCCTGATTTTTGTTACCTTTTAATGTAACAAAATGCCTATAGGACCCCCATCCTTCTCTGAATCCCTGTCAGGGAGAGATGCTTTCATCCTCTTCGCAGTCTGAGAGCCATCCCTAGCTTGCCTTGAAGTTACTCTCTGAGCAGTTCCATTCCCATACTTTCCTCATTTAGTAAGTGTGGGCTTTCTGGTTTTGTTTCATTTTGCTTTTGCTTGCTAAAAATGCTGAATCTGTTCTGCCTAGAGCTGTGGAGTCCACATTTCTTGGACTGAGTAATAGGATGGCTGTACCAAGATAGGAGTGCATTTTAAATGAATCTCCAGCATATACCTCTGCTACCTTCATGTTGGCATAATTAGTGCCCTGCCATGTTTGTTTTGCCCTCGTGTTTTTTTTTAATGGAATAAGGTTCTTGCCTCTCACTGGTCAAGAATGAGCGGGTAAGGCATGTAGTTTTCCACACGAGCAAAGCTTTATTGCAGAGGCTTGCAAGTGGAGACAAGGAGGGCCTAGAGCAACACATACCCCGTCTCACAGAACAGGCCCGAGTTTTTAAAAGTCACTGGGTGGGAAAAGATTCACGTTTATTCCTAGCATAGGCGGGGATATGTTAACTAAGGTGCTCGTGCAGTAGCTTTCCAAAATGGCTCTTGTCCCAGAGGCCTCTGGGATTCGTAGCAGGACTTATTAAGGGGTGTCGCGCCTGTGCAGTCTCTCGTTCCCTGGGTTCGGTTCCCCGGCTGGGGCTGTGGCCCCTCACTGCCCCTGGTGGAAGGTCACACAGCAGTCACAGGATGTTCTGCGCATGTCCCTGGGCCTGGTTTTCTCCAGCTGCTTCTGAAAGGCAACTTTAAAGAAGTTTGTGAGCTATTTTTAAATTAACCTGCACCATTGTTCTGGGGAATGGCTTTGTTTCTGCGCCCTGGCCCATTTCTTGTTACTTTGTTTGCAGATTTGGGGGCCCCTTTGTTCCTTGCTTTACTAAGTCTCTAGGTTCCACACTCAACCCCCTATTACCTCCCTTATAATATAGTCTATTTCTCTTTTACTTGCTTCTCCTCTAACCGCACCAGTCTCTTCGCTATTTTTCAAACAGGCACCCTCTGATCTCAGGGCCTTTCCTCTCTGTCTTATTTTCTCAGGTGTCTCGGCTAGGGATTGACTGGTGGGCCTGATTTCCAGGTCTTGAGAAATCCATGAAAGGAGTTCATCATCAGGCTTACCCCTCTTTGTTATAACAGTAATAATGTTAATGGAATAATATCCTGGGACCAGCTTTATGACAGTTCCTTAAAGATTAACACCTCAGTCTTACCTCTGTACACGTTCGTAATAAATGCTTTGCTTCACCGTTCGTCTTTCAGCAGTTCCCAATTACACATCACGGGGCATAATTAGGCTGGCAGAACTGGCTTGCTGACATCCAGATACGTTCTTTTTTTCTCTTCTATTTCAAGAATCCCCTGCAAATTATTTCAGAGTGGTTTTATGTTTAGAGCACAGAATAAAAATCAATGCCTCTATTGCTCCATTTCCCAGCTCTACCGTTCACATGTAGCTTCACCACTGGTCCCACTCGGAAAATTGAAAAGAAAATGGCAGCAGTGCTTGATGCTGGGTGACACATTCTGCTTTGATCTTTTTTCACCAGTTCCATACCAGAGTGTCTTATTCTTTTGTTCATTGTTTTGTTTATTCATTTGTTCATTCTTTCAGTAAGTTTGTATTAAGTGCATACTATGTGCCAGGCAGTATTCAAGATGCTGAGACTTCAAGGGTTAACAACATTGAAGAGGTCTCTGTCCTCATGGAACTTAGGTTTTAGTCAGGGGAGACAAGGAGTAGACATGGAAACAAATAATCGAGATGTGCGCTATGAAGAAAATAAAACCAAGCAAGAGACAGAGTGACTGGAGGGACAGGCAGCATCATTAGGAGTGGGGAGGGAAAGGCTTCTTTAAAGAGGTGACATTTGCAATGAGACTAAAGAATGGGCAGGAGCCAGCCATAGGACACTCTGGTGGAAGAGCAATCCAGGCAGAGGAAGTCCAGTCCAAAGGCTCCAAGATGGGAACCACTGTTAGGTGGGTTGGAGGGGCAGAAAGCCAGCCAGCATGCTATAAGGCAATGCACTTTTAGAATTGCTTTCATTTGCCCCATCCTGAAGCTCACTATCTGTTAGTTTGTTGTACTATGAGGGCTTGCGTATTGCTGTAATGCTGGAAACTATGCCACTGGTATTCAGGTACCAGCAGGGTCACCATGGAGGACAGGTTTCAGCTGAGCTTCCAGACTAAGACAGACTAGGAAGAAGGACCCAGCAGTCTACTTCTGAAAAGAATTAGCCAGTGAAAACCTTATGAATAGCAGCAGAACACTGTCTGATATAGTGCCAGAAGATGAGCCCCCAGGTTGGAAGGCACACAAAAGATGACTGGGGAAGAGCTGCAACAATGGGCTCAAGCATAGCAATGATCATAAGGATGGCGCAGGACCAGGCAGTGTTTCCTGATCACAAGGATGGCGCAGGACCGGGCAGTGTTTCCTTCTGTTGTGCATAGGGTCACTATGAGTTGGAACTGACTCAACAACAACAACAGTGAAGCTCACTGTGGGTGCCAGGAGATCCTCAGGACCCTCAGGACTTGAACCATCTGAACAGCTGTACAGCCATATGAAGACGAGCGAGGAAGCGCGACTAAGAAAAGGCAGAGGATGAGTGGGGATCCATCATTCCAGGCAGCTGGGGGTTGTGGGAGAGAGCTGCACGGGATCAAAGGTGCCATCCCATGACCAGCTTAGTCAGAACCACACTTGGCATAGTAGCTGCTGTCCTTGAGCAGGATTCTCCATTGCCGGCTGTCTTGGAGCACGTGGCACCCAGACCGACTCCTGTGGCCATGTTTCCTCTCCTAGCGGCTGCCAGTTGAGTCCTTGCAAGCTTTTTTGATGCAACAGTAGATCACAGGTAGGGAGACAATGTTTTATGTTTGCTTATCTTAGTTTTTAAGTTTTTTTTTTAACTGAACAAAAATAGGATTGATAAATAGCATTAGAGAAACAATGATCAATTACTTAAATATCTTCAGTGCACTTCACAGGAAAGACTGTAAGGATTCCTATTTTTACAGCTTGTTCTGAAAAGATTTGCTTGTGTGACAAAGGCTTCTGACTGTTTATACTTGTTCCTGGTGATTGCATGTACAATATTCTTAAGTACCTCAATTTGTGCATAAATGGTATGCACGTACATGCCCAAGGATGAACGTAACCAGCTTTTCTCTCCACCCTCTCCTCCTGGGGTTAGACTGGGTGTTGTCCTGTTTATTCTTATCTCCCAGCCAAGACGTAACAGAATAAGCAAAACATAACATGCTGCTACAAAGGGCCTGTTGTTTTCAGCCGTCTAATTGTGCTCCTCTCTGCTGGGGGAAGGAAGTAGTCATAAATTTCTGTCATTATCTCAAGTAGCAAAGTTTCACAGCTTTGGAAATTTTTCTTTGCTTGTTCTTTGTTAGCTTCTCCTTGAATTTTTGATAGCCCAAACCGAAACCACCATACCTCCAAACAGTCCTTCTTTATGTGTCAGGTGATGTGACCCCATGGTTTCAAAGCAAGGTACAACAGTAGTGATTCTTGCCTTCAGGAATACAATTTTGAGCCTTAAACTAGTCCGTCTTTCAATGCACTGGGGCTGCCAACTCTTCTACTTGCTCTTCGGAGCTGAGGATCTTGGGGTTCATGTGTGAACTTTGTTTTTTGTTACTGTTATCGTTTGTCTTCCAGTCTTTAATGAATTCTGAAACTTCCTTGTGCATGAATTGTTTAAAAATTTTTCTTTTAAAGAGGCATTTCTTTCCCCTTTTTTCCAGTGTGAGTCTTCTCTGTTTTTTCTAACAGGTGGGTGTGAATGATAGAAAGCAGCTCATACCACCCTTCTTCTGTAAAATTTTAATCCTTTGTTTACTGGCAGCCCTGCTGTTGCTGTAGAGATGTACAAACAGAATGAGTCGTGAGTAACAAGGTACGGGCAAGGTGATTTATGCCCTCAGACTCATCCTCTCCCTTGCTTCTTTGTGCTTGGTTTCTCCGTTTTGCTTTCTATTTCTGTATTTCTTCTTGAGAAAATTTTTGACTTTGCTTCTCTCCTCTCGTATAGAGGGGCTTTCGCCTTCTAGATGTGTTCTGGTTCTGTCATTTTTCTTTCTTGAAATAGTAACTGGTATTCATGAAGGGGTTTGCTGGGTCCCTGAAAGCTCCTGGTCATGCTTATTTTGTTGGTCTTCACAATACCAGGTTGTCCTCAGCAGGTAGTGAGACTGTGGGTGCATTCCATTTTTTACAGAGCAGATGAATGGAGGATATATGATGAACCCAAGTCTACTTAGAGCCAGGGAGTCAGAGAAGATGACTAAAGTGGCCTCATCTTGGCATGGCTCTCAGGGTCTGAGGGTTCAGATTGAGGCATGACTCACCTGTAACTCTCTCTGGGGGTATGGTCTATATTTTTACACAAATAATATGTGCCTTCTGTGTTTTTGCCAGCTGCGCTCTCCCGCCATGAGGCATCCTCACAAGCACCGCCATGCCAGTCCTCTTCCACATGTTGCTATAAAAAAAAGTAGCATAGCGTACGCTTATGAAAATACCTCACGGGGAGAGGATACTGCCAGCAAACAAACGCAGGGGGCACCCATTATTTGCATAAAAATACGGTATATTTGCTTTAGGGTCTCCCCATGGAAGTCATAGTGTCGTAGTGTCTACTTGAATACGAGCATTCACTCTGGGCTCATTTTGAGGCAGGCTTAGAATCTGGGTACCAGGAAAATTCCTGGATCCCGTACCATGAGTGCTTAGGTGCCAGGCTCTCTCCTTTTAAAATAACAGGCGGAGTGAACTCACAGCTTTGGGCTTAGCCAGAATCTTCTCCTTGCCATCAAACAGCTGCGCTGCTTGTCCGATGCAGAAGTAGCATTTGATCATCATTATGCCATGATTCCTCACCCTCTGAAAGATTACACTTAAGTGTTTAGCCTTCTTTGAACTGTTCTTCACACACATAGACTGACAGACCTACCTTCAGAAAACACTGCTGGGGCCATCCTTCAGGAGAGGTTGTCAGGCCTTTGAAAGGCCTTCCTGAAGCAATCATCCCTCTACCTACACTTGTAATCTTCCCTCTCTCTTGATGTCATCAGACGCCCCTAATCTCTTCCAGTCCCTCAACCTGAGGCAGCCAGTTGGCAGCGCCTTTCCATTTTTTCACTGCAAAGAAAGACCTTTATTTCTTTTCCCTTCCCACTCACTTCTCCTCCAGCAGCGTTACTCCTAAATAGAACATATACTCCCTGGGTGGAAAAGAACAATGGAATTCATTGCCCAAAGTTGCCCAAGTTGGAAATATTCCCAAGCAGGCGTCTCATGCCTCGGATCCACTGCACAAATGCTACTGGCTCTAGGCTGTGGTATGTATGTGGGCATGGAAGCATGTATGTGTTTATTTTAAGACCAGACTGCTTTTGGGGAGAACACCAACTCGGGCAACAGTTCTCAAGTAAAGCACAACGCATGAAAAGCTCTGCTGAGAGGGAACACTGCCTCTGTGGGTAACAGCCCATATGTGGCTAGAAGAGTTGGACATCTGAACCCTAGAACCCTGTTGGCAAAAATGGGTGAGAAACTGCCTTTTCTCTTTCCATGATAACCTGTTGCCATGTAGTCAATCCTGATGTAGTCGATTCTGATGCACAGCAACCATATAGGACAGAGTACACCGGTCCCATAGTGTGTCCAAGGCTGTAAGCCTTTATAGAAGCAGACTGCCACATCCCTCTCATTCAGAGTGGTCAGTACATTCATATCGCCAACTTTTTGATTAGCAGCTAACTGCTTACCCACCGCACCAGTAGGGCTCCTTCTTTTCTCTTTAAAAAAATAAAAAAACAAACCTGTTGCTGTGAAGTTGATTCTGACTCACAGCAACCCCATAACAGAGTAGAACTGCCCCACTGGGTTTCCGAGGAGTGGCTGTTGGATTCGAACTGCAGACCTTTTGGTTAGCAGCCGAGCCCTTAACCACCGTGTCACTAGGGCTTGAAGAATATCCCAGCCACCTTTTCCTGAAAAGGTATTTAAAAGCCACAGATGTAAGGAAACGTTTCTTTTAAAAATAGATTGCTTTTAAAAAGTGGATTATTTTGTGGGATTTGAGGATACAGTGCAAAAATCTACCCTGTGTTAGCCCCAGATTGGTGGTCGGAGTAGAACCTGTGGTATTTCTTGGTTAACTGACCTTGCTGTATATAGAGGTGACTCCTTAGAAAGTCTAGACATTATTCCAGGAGGTCAGAATTCCAAATCTATAGTCATTGAGCAAACTAAGTCTGACCTTTACCTTCCTAGTTAGCTTGCTGAAAATAGCTGCCTTCTCCCTTCTCACCCTCACGTGGAAATCTTGGAATTGCTTAAGGAGATGGTGAATGACACTTGGGCCCCTGAGCCAAATACCTGGGCTGGGCAGAGAGGAGGGGCTGCTTTCCAGGCCCTTCGTTCCTGCAGCCCGCCTTGCTGAGTTGTTGGAAACTGTGGTTGACAAGTCCTAGTTTTTGAGCTAGTCTCCTCTAAGAAGAGGACATGAGAACCTAAGTTTAGTGCTTTTCTTTGGAAATGAGATAGCTGCAGTTTCTGTCTTTTCTCATCTACAATTTCTGCACATCCTTTTGGAAACTGGCTGTTGGAAAGTGATGGAGGGGCAAAGCTAGGAGTTGATTCGGTAGACGCAGAGCAGCAGACGGGTGTGATGAATGCCGAAGGTGCTGCAGGTACAGAGAAACATGAAGCCTTCAGCCTACTTCGGGGTTTTCTAAAATTGGATCCGAGGAAGACTAGTTTTGTGGAATGTTAGTAATTTGGGAAAAGGAATTGTGGGTTAATTAGTTTAGGAAATGAGTGGATTAAACCAAGTTAAAAGGGATTTTTTTTTTTTTGCTGGAGAACTTCTCGGAAAGCTTTTACTATCCTTATTATCCTGATTTAATATTCCGGTGTATATTAAAGACAGAGCTAGGATGTGCGGTCTTCTTCCAACAGTTGTACCCAGGGTCCCCCTTTACAGTGAGCATTTCATGGTAGTGGTCTCAAGAAAACCCACCTCCTCAAAACATGTTGTTGCTAGATGCCCTTGAGTCAGTTCTAAATCATAGCGACCCTGTGTACAACAGAACAAAATACTGCCTGGTCCTGCACCATCCTCATAGTCATTGCTATGTTCGAGCCCATTGTTGGCAGCCACTGTATCAGTCCATCTTGTTGAGGGTCTTTTTCACTGACCCTCTACTTTACTAAGCATGATGTCTTCCAGGGACTGGTCTCTCCTGATAACCTGTCCAAAATACGTGAGACAAAGCCTCAACAGCCTCACTTCTAAGGAACATTCTGGCTGTACTTCTTCCAAGACAGATTTGTTTGTTCTTGTAGCAGTCCCTGGTATACTCAATATTCTTCGCCAACACCATAATTCAAAGGAGTCAGTTCTTCTTTGGTCTTCCTGATTCACTGTCCACCTTTCACATGCACAGGAGGTGACTGAGAACATCATGGCCTGGGTCAGGTGCACCTTAGTCTTCAAAATGACATTTTTGCTTTTTAACCCTTTAAAGAGGTCTTTTGCAGCAGATTTTCCCTATGCAATATGTCATTTGATTTCTTGGCTACTGATGATTGTGGACTGAAGTAAAATGAAATTGTTGACAACTTTAGTATTTTCTCCATTTATCATCATGTTGCTTATTGGCCCTGTTGTGAGGATTTTGTTTTCTTTACGTTGAGGTTATTTAGAAATTTTCCCAAAGATGGTTTGGGAAAGTTCTAAATAACAACTAAGATGATTCTATTAAAAAATATCTTCTTGAGTAAGTTACAGTAAACTCTTTTTGGTTATATCTATGTCAGTGTTTATACCTACATATAATTGCTAAAAAAAACTGTGATTTTTCAAAAAAGTTAAATATGAGGTAATATTAATGCCTCCCTGACTGGGTTATTTTGAGGTTTCATTTATTCATGTATTCATTCAAAAAATATTAATTGTATAATTTATCTGTACCAGGTACTGTTCTGGACGATGTTTGGGGATCCCTTGAAGATTGTATTTTAGTGGATGGTGGCAAAAATAAATACATTAGGGGAAAAAAAAAAAAACCACCTTGGAGTCCATTGTAAAGCTGCCTGTGGAATTCACCTGTCGCTCTGTGAGTGGCGGTTGAGTACCTACCCTGTGTCAGGTCCATGCAAGGACCTAGGTTGAGAGCAGTGAGGAAGGGTAGGCACAGGTGCCTTCCCCTCAGGGAGATCACAGTTTTGCCCAGGAAGCCCTATACCTTTTTTGGCTACATGCCTCTTTTTGAGCAATTATATGTAGATGTAAACATAGACATAGATATAGCCAAAAAACCAAACCTGTTGTCGTCAAGTCAATTCCGATCATGGAATTGTGGTAGAACTGCTCCATAGAGTTTTTTCTTACTTGTAATTTTTCAGAAGCAGATTGCCAGGCCTTTCTTCCTGGTGCTGTTGGGTGGTTTGAAATGCCGACGTTTTGGTCAGCAGAAGAGTTGTGTATATTTAGAACTGTTATATACAATATAGAATAATATATATTATATTAATTATATATAATTATTATTATAAATAATAAAACTCACACACAGTAGAAAATTTAAAAGGATGACAAAAAAACAGTTACAAAAGGAATTTCTAGAAGGAAGCTCTGCCATTTTTTCCCTGCACCCTGTGGCAGTGGGCTGGCTTGTGCCCTGGGCTTCTCAAGGTAGAGCCCTGTGACCACCTGGACCACACCACCTGACTGATTCCACGGGTTTAGGGCAGGGTCTGGGCATCTATCTGTATAATGTTAATATGTCCTCCCAGGTGATTCTGCCGCAGGTAGTAGAGAGCTGTGTGTGTTTGGTGGGAGGTGTGTCGGGTGTCTCTGAACAGGAAAAAATCACCTGGGAAGCTTTTTCAGACTCCATACCCAGCCACCTTCTCTCAGGTGAGAACGTCAGACTGCGGAAAGAGGATGAGGCGTGCTAGTGGGTGGGTGGGAAGAGCCCTAGGGTGATGTTCCTCCCTCGTCCATTACCCTTAGGGAAGCTGTGTTCCCACAGAGCTGCACCCACAGACAGGCCAAGCTGGCAGGCAAGTCACAGCACCTCCATGGCCTCATCTCTGTGGAAAGTGTGGGTGTGGTTTAGAGGAGTCTGCAGAGGGTCCTAGAGCCTCGTATTCTCTGATTTAATTAGGTTCTAGTTTTTATTTTCAGCAGAGGTGGGGGAGTGATTTAATTTCGTTAGCAATTTAACATACACATATATTTTCTTTTTGATGTAAGAGCTAGTGAGATTACAAGGCTGGGATTTTCTTGCACTCTGAGCACCTAGGCAGAGTGGGCGTTTAAATTTGAGGCCCCTGAGCAGAAGTTTAAGAAGGGGCCTCTTTTACCTTGAGTTAATTGCAAAATAAACAGATGTCAAGGGCAGGGCCCCTTCCTTTCATAATAGCCGCCTCTGCTCCAAACGGTCACTGCAAACCAGCATTTCCAAAGGCTGTGAGGAGCAGCTCTCTCCGTGAAGGCTTCTCCCTTCAGCCATGCAGTGCACTGCCCAGACCCCTCCCCTCATCCCCTCAGAGTTACCATCTCACTCAGCCCTCCCACTTGTTTTTAGCCTCCAGATACCTCCATTTGCAAGCTAATAAGTTGCACGTACATATGTTTGAACAGTTGTCAGGCTTGTCTGCAGTTCAAACTGTGCAGTTGGTTTAAAACAAACAACAACAGAGAACTCGGAGGGGGGGATGGATGAAAACATTTCATTTGTCCCTGTAGGTGGTGTTGTTTTGACCTTGACAGTCAGTTTGAAACGACCTGTCAAGCACCTTTGTGTGCTTCTGGGTACACCCACCTGGAAGATACTATATCCCCGGAGGTTTCTGGGCCCCAGCAGGCCGGCACCAGGTCCCTCGGTTTTGTTTTCTTCCATGGAGGGTTAGTGCGTGCAGGGCAGGGCTTTACAGAGGGGGCCCAGCTAAGAATGCTGTTTTCATTTAATCCTGATTCCTTTTCTCCCTTGCCCTTCCCCTCCCTCCAGACCCTTTTCCTCCTGGACTCCTTTCACTCCCTCTGTTCGGCTTAAGCCATTGTTTCCTGGCTTTGATATCTTCCTGCAGAGCTGCAAGTAATCAGGAGGCTAGGGGCCCCACAGCTCAGCAGGGCACAGGGCCTGGTAGGGACTCAGGCCCAGGCCCCAGGCCACTGCAGGAGATCGGACCCAGGAAGCCTGCCCTGGCCTCCAAGACTTTCCACCCAGCCCCTGGACCTGTTCTGGTGACCCCTCAGCAGGCTGGTTCCCTACTGGTGGGCACCTCACCTCTATGTGTTGTCAGGGGAGACCCTTCCAGAACGATTCAGACTTTTCCTGTGTGCCCCAGGGTTGTTCTGTTGCATCTGAGTTTTATCTTTTTAAACTGGGGGCCTCTGCCCTGCCTTTTTCTGCCATATGTGCCGGTGCCTGGAAGTTGGGGTGAGGAGAATGAATGGACAAATGGAAGGGGCACGTGGAATACAGCCTTGTGCCAACCAGTGTTTGGATATTTTCTCATGATTTGAAGCTATAGATGATTACCCTTTATGCAGGGAACATCTCTTCCTTGGCGCCCATGCCCAAGGCCTCAAATTATTAAAACAAATCTGTACCGTATTTCTAAAGGCATAGAGGAGGGAGAGGGTGCTTGTTCTCAAGACCAAGTGCACATCTTATGGTTCTGTAATATGAGTCGATTCTGACTCATCGCAACTCCATGTGTGTCAGAGTAGAACTGTGCTACATAGGGTTTTCAATGGCTGCCTTTTCAGAAGCAGATTGCTAGGCCTTTCTTGCGAGGCACCTCTGGGTAGACTTGAACCTCCAGCCTCTTTGTTAGCAGTGAGCATGTTAGCTGTTTGTATCACTCAGGGACTCCTGATTCTGTAAAACCTCCCCTGAAGTCTAAAAGATTAAGATATTTCTTCTCCACCTTGTACTACCCCCAGCCATCTGATCCCCCATCCAGTTGGTTCACAGAGATTGGTGAAGGAGACTGTCTTGGCGTGGCCACTAGATATCTAGCTGAGGACTGGGGGGGTGGGTGGGGCACAGCTCCAGGAAGCTTCCAGGCCATGGCAGTCCATCACTTGTGCCCTCCATGGGATACGGACCACTTATTCTTTCTACCTCCAGCCCTGCGGAGCGCCTCTGTCTTGGGAGTTTGTTCACTTTTTGCACACTCTTTGTCTCTGACAGCACTCACTGAGCCTTGCACAATGAAGTCTCAATAAACAGTAAACAGGTGTTTGTTTTATTACTATGGCCAGGTTTGATCCTACGCTGGTGTTCCAGAGCAGGGAGAGGAGTGTTTCTTGTTTTGATTGTGTTCTCCTTTCTCTGCCTCGCAGTCTAGGTACCCTATTTACTGGTGTAGTCACACACACACAGAGAAGCCTGGCAGTGACCGCGTTAGGACAGTGAGTGTGGTGTCGGTCTAGGTACCCTGTTTACTGGTGTAGTCACACACACGCAGACAAGCGTGGCAGTGACCGCGTTAGGACAGTGCATGTGGTGTCAGTCTAGGTCTTTTAAAAGTGACCTGAGAAGCCGTCTTTTGTCGATTACTCACCCTCTTCCCCTGTAGACACTGTCCAATGCATTATATTTATCAGCTCAGGCACTGATTTCTCACTGTGGCTAGCTCTTAGCTGCCTTGACTAGTCCAGTCTGGTGGGGCCATTCTGGCACTTTTCCGCCTTGCTAAGGTGTAGTGCACTCCCGTGGCCCCATCCGCCTGCTGGAAGCAGCATTGGTGTTGTGTCAGGAGTCCCTGGGAGGTTGCACGTGGTTAATGCGCTCACTGCCAGCCGCGAGGTGGAGACTCTGGTCCACCCACAGGCAACTGGGAAGATCTACTTCCGAAAACCCTGATGGAGCACAGTTTTATTCTAACGCACATGGGGTCACCATGAGTTAGAGTCCACTTGACAGCAACTGCTTTTTTGTTTCAGGAACTGTGTCGCCTCCTATTCCAATCATATGCTTTCAGGGGCTGTACCTTGCAGATGGGCACATGATTCCGGTTGGGCCCGAGTTTTCCCTGAGATTTTCCAGATGGACGAAGAGTAGAGGAGGCTGGGAAGTGTGATTTGAGAGTGGCCAGACCATGCTTCCTACCACCAGGAGGAACCTTATCTTGGAGAATCTCAGAGAAGCAGAGATGGGTCAGAAATGGCCTTCACTGTGTGCCCTTGCCCTTGCCCTGTATCTGTGAGCCTTCAAACAAAGGCTGTTATTTGGCCTGAGCTGGTTGAATTAGGTTTCTGGCCTTTACAACCCAGAGCCCTGACTGATTTTCAAAGGGTGCTGTGCTTTTTTTTTTTTTTTTGGCTTTTATAAATAAAAACATCAATTAGATGTTTTTGTTGTTAACTGCTGTCAAGTCGATTAAGACTCATGGTGGCCCTGAGAGTGTAGAGTAAGGCTGCTCCATAGGGTTTTCAAGGCTGTGACCTTTTGGAAGCAGATCACCAGGCCTATCTTCCAGGGCACCTCTGGGTGGGTTTAAACCACCAAACCTTTGCTAGTAATTGAGCACTTAACCATTTGCACCACCCCAAAACCAAAAAAAACAAACCGCGGCTGCTATTCCGACTCACAATGGCCCTATAGGGTTTCCAAGGCTGGAAATCTTTTTTGTTTTTTTTAATAATTTTTATTGTGCTTTAAGTGAAAGTTTATAAATCAAGTCAGTCTCTCACACAAAAACCCATATACACCTTGCTACACACTCCCAATTACTCTCCCCCTAATGAGACAGCCCGCGCTCTCCCTCCACTCTCTCTTTTCGTGTCCGTTTCACCAGCTTCTAACCCCCTCCACCCTCTCATCTCCCCTCTAGGCAGGAGATGCCAACATAGTCTCAAGTGTCCACCTGATCCAAGAAGCTCACTCCTTACCAGCATCCCTCTCCAACCCATTGTCCAGTCCAATCCCTGTCTGAAGAGTTGGCTTCAGGAATGGTTCCTGTCCTGGGCCAACAGAAGGTCTGGGGGCCATGACCATCGGTGTCCTTCTAGTCTCAGTCAGACCATTAAGTCTGGTCTTATGAGAATTTGGGGTCTGCATCCCACTGCTCTCCTGCTCCCTCAGGGGTTCTCTGTTGTGTTCCCCGTCAGGGCAGCCATGGGTTGTAGCCGAGCACCATCTAGTTCTTCTGGTCTCAGGCTGATGTAGTCTGTGGTTCATGTGGCCCTTTCTGTTTCTTGGGCTCGTAATCACCTTGTGTCCTTGGTGTTCTTCATTCTCCTTTGATCCAGGTGAGTTGAGACCAGTTGATGCATCTTAGATGGCTGCTTGCTAGTGCTTAAAGGCCACAGACACCACTCTTCAAAGTGGGATGCAGAATGTTTTCTTGATAGATTTTATTATGCCAATTGACTTAGATGTCCCCTGAAACCATGGTCCCCAGACTCCTCCAAGGCTGTAAATCTTTATGCAAGCACACTGCCACACCTTTCTCTCACGGAGTGGCTGGTGTGTTCGAACTGCCAACCTTTTGGTTAGCAGCCGAGTGTTTTAATCACTGTGTTACCAGGACTAATTACATATTAGGTTTGGAAAAGTGAGACGGTATCTTCAAGTAAACCTGACAATCCCTGGATCCTTTCCCTTCCAGCCTTCAGATCCTTGAATGATGATACCACCTTACTTTAAACTAGCTCTTTACGGCTTTTAAAGCGTTCTCCCACACGTTATCTCATGTGATCCTCACAGACCAGGCCCCCACCCTTCCACGGCCCCACTGTCACAAGCTACCACAGCTTCCTTCTAGAGGAGCCTCATCCTGACGTGCACCAGCCTGCCGCTGAGAGCCAGAGACCCTGCTGCTCAGACAAGCCTCTGCCCTGCCCCTCCTGTGATTTTCCACCCAGCAGGCAGGGCCAGCTCTGCTTTCTGCTCAGGAGAGTAGTTTATCATGCGGGGTGATGAGTCCCAGCAGGTGCTGACAGCCCAGATCAGGGCCTGGGCTTCCGGGACTCTTGGCCTCCAAAGCCGAGGGCAAGTGGATCCTAATGATTGGTTGTTTGCTTGAGCTGAGCTGTAGAAACTGGTAGACCCACTCCCAGGTTGTGTACAAAGCAAGGGGCAAGCCCAAGGTAAGCAAGTGCATCTAGTGTCTTCTCTTATTTTATTTCTCCTTGGTTAGCCTTCGAACCACCGTGCTGTCACTGCACCTTCTTCAGAGCCCGGGTTCTGCCTCCATGCCTTGGGATGCACCGACTTTGAAGTCACGAACACTGAGTTCAGATATTAGCTCTGCTGTTGACTGCTGTGAAATCCAACACAATTACCTACCCTCTCTGAGCAGCCTCCATTTTCTTGCTCGAAAAATACCATGCAACTACTTAACCTTTGGGACTCTTGTGAGGATCGGATAAGGCCACACGTAAGGAGCCTGGCACTAGTTGTATGCCACTGAGTCGATCCTGACTCATGGCGACCCTGTAGGACAGAGTAGAACTCCCCACAGGGTCTCCAAGGCTGTATGGGAGCAGATCACCAGGTCATTTCTCCTGTGGAGCAGCTGGCAGGTTTGGGTCGCCAACCTCGTTCCGTTCACAGCTGAGCTCCTAACCATTGCACCACCGGGGCTCCTGCTGGTACTTATTAGACTGTCAGTACGTCCTGGCTCCTTGCTGCAGTAGGCTTAGAGAAATCTGGTCGTTTTGTGGGTTAAAAAAAACATGTATGATGATCTGTTGCTTATTAGTGTGTGTCACAAACTCGAAGGTCTCAATAAACTGCCAGCCGCTGTCAAGTTGACTTGAACTCATGACGATACCGTGTGTGTTAAAGTAGAACTGTGTACCACAGGCTTTTAATTGGCGGGTTTTCCAGAAGTAGATTGCCAGGCCTTTCTTCTGAGGTGCTTCTGAATGGACTCAAACCACCCACTTTTTGAGTAGCAGCGAGTGCATTAACCATTTGCACTAAGCGGGGACTCCTTAAGGTCCCTACCGATCCCAAATGCCCATGATTCTATGAAATAATAGCCTCAGGGAGAAAATAAAAATAGATCTGATCGGTTCAAAGAGCTATTGAGTCCAGATTACTCAGATTGTACACACAGAATTTCTCAGTTCCTTGTAGGAACATTTTAGGGTAGTATCTACATTTTCATTAGGTCTTCCTTCAATGCCATAGCTTGAACTTTAATAGTTTAATGTATATATTAACCTTTCTTCCTTCAAAAAAGAAAGATAAAGAGGCAATAGAATAAAACCACCGGACATTTCTGGGTCCTGGTCAAAATGCATTTCTTGGTTCCTTTCCCACAACTGGAAAACCTGGTGGCATGGTGGTTCAGTGCTACGGCTGCTAATCAAACAAATAAAAAGAAATCCTGTGTTGTGTCTTCCGGGGCCTTGGGATCCCTCCTGGATTCAGCCGGACTATCTAAGCCTGTCTCTGTGCCTGGATTCCTGCCTCTCTGGGTTCTAATTCCACCAGTTAGACAAAACCCTGTGTCCTTGACCTCTTTTTCCTTCACTTTTGGATCAGAGATTGAGCCCTGTCAGCTCCTGAAGCAGCTGTCTGTCTCTCTGCTCTGTTCTCAATATTATCAGAACCACTATCTGACCTGAGCTTGAAAGGAGTACGTAATGGAAACTTCTGAAAGAGCCCTGTGTCGCCACACCCGCTGCAGGCAACTCCAGGACCAGCCTCCGCCATCAGCTCTGGGCTGTTCTTCCTTTGAATACCAGCCCCACTTCACTAGCCACCTCTCCCAGAAGCAAATGCCACATTTTGAAATAGTGCCTGTCCGGCTGGCTTGAGATAATCTTGATAGGCCAGAACGGGAATGGCTCAAATCGTTTTTGCAAAAGGAGTTTTAATTTTGCAAAAGAATGAACCCTAAAAGACCTTTGGGAGCCACGGAAGTGTACATGTAGAAACTGATGAAATGTATGTTTTCTTGTATGTATATCACTATAATAATAATAATTAAAAAATCATTGATATAAAACAAAATCCCAAAAGGTCTGTGCAGGCTACTTGTTAAAACAGGTCTCGTAAAGCTTTAGTCAGCACTTACTTATCTGAGAACTTACCACATTCAGGATATGTGAACTTGAGGACAGTAAAGCTCTACTCTTAGGAAAAAAAAAGCCTGGGGCTAGATCAAGCCTTTTAAGTTTCTTTAGTGTAATTTTTTTCCTATTTTGTTCCCCACCTTTGTCCCCTTCTACCTCATTCCTTCTATTCCTTAGGTACTTTTTTCACTTTTTATGAACTATGTTTATTTATGCAAATATAAACCAATAAGACCATATGTATTGTTAAAGCTATTAATCTCTATAGCCTTTTTTTTTTTTTTAATTTAAAGTTAAAAACGGCTTGATTTTTTTATTCCTGGTTCCACTCCCACAATTTACAGGATCCTTGGTGGCATAGTGGTTAAGTGTTTGGCGCTAACCAAAAGGTCAGCAGTTCGAATCCACCAGCCGCTCCTTGGCAACCCTGTTGGGGCGGTTCTTCTGTGTTCTGTAGGGTCACTATGAGTTGGAATCAACTCAACGGCCATGGTTTTTTTTTTTTTTTTTGATGCCTGATGTAATGAAAACAAAACGACAAAGCTACAACAGATAAGCCTGCAGGAATGTATTTTTGTCACTGCATTGCATTAATCAATAGCTGCATTTTTTGTAAGCCGTGACTATGACCGTCCTAAACAAGAAAGGTTTTCTGTTTAAGCTGCAGTAACTTTTCTGACTATGGATCATGGTTCCGTCTGTGGCAGATTTTTACCATTCCTCTAATGCATTTAGGACAACTGTCTCAAAGTATCCTTCAGCTTTCTTGCTGAAATTTTAGAACTTTCTGTGATCATATCCACCACTTCCACCACCAGATCTATAACCACCACCATAGGGACTGCCCAAGCTTCTCCTATCAAAACTGCCCCGTTCATGGGACAACATAATTGTCGTTGTCCACTAGAGGAGACTCTGGGTGGTGCAAATGGTCTGTCCAGAAGCGTCTCGGAAGAAAGGCCTGGAGATCTACTTCTGAAAAAATCAGCCATTGAAAACGATATGGAGCATAGTTCTACTTTGACACACATGGGGTGGCCGTGAGTCTGAATCCACTCAGTGGCAACTGTTTCATTTTATTTTTTGTCCATCATAATTTCCAAAATCATCATAGTTTCCAGCACCACCATCATTATCACCACCAAAATTCCCTCCTTCATTGTAACCATCATATGCTCCACCCCATTAAAAAACCTACTGCCAATTCTAACTTATAGCGACCCTATAGGACAGAGTAGAACTGCCCAATAGGGTTTCCAAGGAGCACCTGATAGATTCGAACTGCCAACCTTTTGGTTAGCAGCCGTAGCTCTTAACCAACACGCCACCAGGGTTTCCTATCTTCCATCACTGCCACCGTATCTACCACCTTGGTTTCCATATCTCGGTTCACCACCACCATAGTTCCTCTACTGCTGTCACCAGGAACATCACAATAGTTGCCACCATCGCCTCCAAATCCGTTATATCAGCCATCACCTCCTCCATAGCTACCTCTGCTGCTGTCACCTCCACCACCTCCTAGGTTTCCTCCATCACCCGTAAAGTTCCCAGATTCACCTTCACAGCTTCTTTGTGACCCAGCAGACTCCATCTCTTGTTTAGAAGGACCTTTTTCACATTACTATTATGCCCAATAAGGGTGTGGTGTTTCCACACAAAAATTTTATCAACTGTGTCATGATCATCGAAAGTTACAAAAACCAATCCTCTCTCTTTCTGCTCTGCTTCTCTTCAGTAACTCCCATGGTTTCAGTCGTGCCTTACTTTTCCAACTAGTCTCCCGAATTAATATTCCTCTGTATCTTTTCTTCACTGTTAGATGGGCACCAGGCTTTACAGAATTCTCTAGAAACAACTCTCTTTGGCTCCATTACACGTCCATCAAACTTGTGTGGTCCAGCACACATTGCTACATCCACCTCTTCAACATAAGAGTAAGTTGTAGAATCAAAGCCCCTGGAACATTTTGTTTGCAGGTCTGTCATCACCACACAACCTGTGTGTCTCATTTCTGAAAATGTTCTCTTAAACTGTCATCTGTAGTTTCAAAGCTCAGATTACCAATAAATAGTTTTCTCAACTGCTCTGGTTCCTTGGGACCGTGGCTCTCCTTGCCCTGGTGGCAGTGGCGACAGCAATGGCTGGTGTCGGGCAGGGGACTACCGGGTGGCGACTTTTCCTGCATTTTGAGACCTGACTCGCCTCTTCCAACTCTCTCTCCCTTTTCTTATACAAAAGGAAACAGAGAACACACCTGTTTTACAGTTTGCTTTTGCCACTAAAATTATACCCTAGAATTCTTTCCATTATTATGCCTTGGAGAGTTTTCTTGTTCATTTTTATTTAGCTGCATAGTATTCTATTCCTGTGAATGCTCTCCCTTTATTTTCCCAAAAGATGGATCTTTGAGTTTTTCCCCAGTATTTTATTGTTATAAACAATGCTGCATTGACTACCTTGGTGCATTTTAAAGAGTCAGTAAATGCCCAGAGATTCTGTGAATATACCACTCTAGAAATCTAGCAACAATTATAGATGGTGGTTGTACAACATAATTAATGTAATTGATATCACTAAATTTTACACCTGGAAAAAAAAGCATTTGAATTTGAGTAGTTATACACACACATGCACGTAATACACACACAGTACACGTACCCATCACACTGTGGAAAGTAGGGAAGCGCATACATCTTATTTATCCCTCACTTGTCCTTGGTAACTATAGTTGGAATACATCAAATTTCTGTTCGGGGAAACTTCAAAAACAGTCAGGTATCAGCACTATTGTGTGGTTCACTAATGCTTGTAGGAACCTACCTACAATAATGCTGGGATAGAAATAAGATTAAGTCTCTCACCCCAAACACAATGTTACATTGTAATGATCTTACCCATTTAGACCCAGTCCTTGTTTAGTAAACTGAGCGAGAAACTGTGATGGACCCTTTCCAGCAGTTTTTTTGTAATGATATTGTTATTAGATTTCATTAATTTTAACAACTACAAAACTCTTTTCGTCCTATTTACAGTAACTTTGGAAGTTTAAAGAGAACCTCTTTTTAAAAAGGGTACCCACATATTTGACATTTCAAAATGGCATTAAGAAATGCCATCTACTTTGCTGGTTAAAAGAACTAGATGTTGTTTATTTGGGCTGTTTATATGATTTATTTAGGTCGTACCCTGGTGTTGAGTGAGCGGTACTGAGCGGTGTGAGGGCTGGCAGCTGGGCTTGCAGGAGCCCTTGGCCGTGGGCAGGCAAGACCATGCCCAGAGACCAGGACAAAAGGCCAAAGACCAGCCTTACAAAATGATGCCACAGTGCAGGCATCAGATCAGAAAATTTAAAGAAGGGAAGGAAGATGTATTCTTCAATCACATGGAGAAAAAAATTGAAGGGGAAGGTTAATGCTCTCTTTTTTTAATGGGAGGATATTGAAATGACAGAGACATTTAATGGTTTTAATCTTCAGACTTGGGCAGAAGGCCAAACATGAAAAAATGAAATGAAATGCCAGAGAGGCAAGTGGAGAGTAGTGGGCTATGGAAGAGACCAAATGTGTCCCAATTTCCAGGTTCCTCACTTTTTTTTTTTTTTTCCAAGGACTGGGCTGAAGTTGCGACAGAGTTGCTGAAACATCTTTTAAAGACTCATTTGGGCTTCCGCACTCCATTCCCCTTAATCCTAGAGCATATCACCCAAAACTTAGTTTTGGATAGTAGGCAGAACCTCGGTTGCCACCCCATTATGGTTTCATGTTGCCAGACTAATCTAATTGTTTTCAGTGACATCAGTGAGAGGCAAGCAATAGATGTGACTTATCTCAACTTTAACAAGGCATGACACTAAAGAACAAGTTCAGAAAATGCTTTTCACCAGTGTGGCAAATTATTTTTTTATACCTCTAAAGGGGAACCATTTTAGAAGGTAACAAAGTTAACATAAACTGTAGGCCCTTGCTCTGTGTGTGTACAAACACACACACACACACATTCAGCCTACTGACCTCCCTTGCGGTTATCTCTGATGGTCACGCACACAGAATACAGTGATCCCCATGCTGATTTAGCAGGAAGGCTCATCATGTAGAGGGAACAGATAAACACACAGAAGGTCAGAGAGGTTCAGAGTGCTCAGTAAGGGGAGCTAATGGTCATTGTGTCACTCCCCCGACCCCCAACTCTGTGGGACCCTTTAGTCTTTGAAGAAGGTGATGTTCTTGCTAGAAGTGGACAGTCTTTTTTCTTGTGTTTTCAGATAAATGCCTGATGTGATATAAAATAGCCTTGTGCTTGTCTGGCCCAAAGGAAATGACTCTTCATAAAAAGAGAACTATAAGGAAGTTGTGTTTTATAGCTAACCCATGCTCCTCTTGCCACAACGAAACGCCTTCCCTCGCAGCCTGATTCCCACAGCAGAAGAGCTGGTCACCCTGACAGATAAGCCACTTGTGCCTGTTTGCTTTGTTAATAAACCATCCAGTCCTTTCTTCTCTGGGCTAGATAATGCTAGTGTTTTTGAGTTCTTTTCCATAGTTTCTGGTTTCCTATGTGATCATCTCAGTTGCTTTCTTCTGGGTCATTTTCTAGTTTTCATCATCTCTCAGAAGTTGAAAAGCCCAAAGCGGGAACAGAAAGCTGTCAAGGTCTCTCTGTAGCTGAAGAGAGGAACTATCTATTGAGTTCTTAACTCTGCCCTTTCTTGTGCTAAGTACATGACACAGCCTTTACAGGGTAAGGGGCCATTATCATCAGCATTTTGCAGAGGAGGAAACAGAGAAAAGGGTAGTTGTGTGTCTTATCCATCTCCTAAGTGGCACTAAAATTCAAACCCAGGCCTCTGGCCATGGAGCCTGCTGTCCGCCCCGCTCTCCCTGGTTCCGTGGTCTCATCCACCTATCCCAGAATCTCGTGTTCAACATAACATTTGCGCTGGGCAGCTGACTCGCTTTCTGTTTCCGTTGTCATGGCTCCCATACCTTTTTACCGCTCTATCAATACATGGTTAGTCATTCCTCACTTCAGACTGGTCTGCATGTGTTCCTGGAAATTCATTTTATCTAACCGCTTTTCCAAATTGTTTGAGTCTCATTGAATTCTAATTCAGCCCTTCAAGAGGCTGTGTCTCCTTCTCAGCTTGATTCCTCTGAGGGACGTAATGAGGTCTCTCAACTGGTGAGCCCTCTGGCGTCTTGAGTGCCCAGTGCCCTCCATGATGTCATACGCTCACGCTTTTCCCTGGCCTCCCCTGGCTTTTCACACCAGGCTGAATGGAAAGAGGTGGAGAATGATCAGTGGTGTCTGCTGTCCTGGGTAAGTGACTTTTTTAGGTTTCTTTTTGTTGTTGTTAGGTTGATTCCAACTCATGGTAAATCTATGTGTGTTATGGTAGAACTATGCTCCATAGGGTTTTCAATGGGTGATTTTTGGAAGTAGCTCGCCAAGCCTTTCTTCCAAGGTGCCTCTGAGTGGACTCAAACCTCCAACCTTTTGGCTAGTAGCCAAGTGTGTTAACCATTAACGCTATCCAGGGACTCCAACTTTTTACGTGCCACCTGTTTTTTCAAATTTGGGTGTCACCATGGCTTACCAGTAACTTCGGAACTAGGGAAACCTAAGTTGGATTCTGTCTCAAGTCCAGAGTTCTGTTGCACTCATTACTATCACCGAGAATTGGAAGCACTCTCAAGATGCTGGATAGTGGAAGCCATGTCTTGGGAATGAAAACAACACTGTTTGTGAAAAATGTACAGCTGTCATTCAATTCTGTCACATCTAACAGACTACACAGTGCCTGGCATGTCGATGACATTCTCTAACTAGTTACTGAATAAGGGAAAGAATGGGTATAGGAATAGGAATGGTGATGGTAGTCTTTTTACTTTTTGCCAAACAAGTCTACTGTGATTTCCCTAGTGTATGGACACCAACCTAAGCCACAGAGGATTAGATAGGACTCACCATTAATATTTACCCTCAAAACTAAAATTAAAGCAATAAATATTCTCCTTCAATGCAATTTTTTGGGAATAACCAAAAAAAAAAAAAAAAGTTCTAGAATCCATCCAAGCCCCCCAAAAAAGAGGATTTCAAGAGCCTTTGAGCGTTATCTTTGGTTTGCTGCTCTCCTTTCCTGATGTCTGTGGTATCATGGCCCCTTTCTTTCAGATCCCTGAACATGTTAAAATCAGCCCAGGATGGTTTCCTGAGAATTGCTCACAATTATAATCATAAGTGAAGCTTGTTATATACTATATTTATGAACTCAGAAGTACTTAGAAACACTGCTGGGAATATTCCCTCAATTTCAGGTGGAGCCAGAAAATAACATTTCTACCTCTCCAATTATTCCTTCCCAACCATTTGTCAAATTCAGCTCAAAACAGGATCTTGAATACAGAATATTTTTATTGGTTCCCACGGAGCTCAGTAAATCTCTTAACCCTGGAGTCTGTTATTGGAGCCGTGGCGGGTGGGTGGAACAAGAACTTATGGTCCAAGCAACCAAATGTTTCCTTATTTACAGAGCAAGGGCCTGAGACTCCTGTGACTTGAATTCCCTGTCTCCTCTAGGGCATTGTAGAGGCGGGCTTTTTACCTTGGTGGTGAAAAGGATTCAATAGAGAAAACAACCATTCTTTTACATTTCTTTTTCCTCTCCCAATATTGCTCTCTAGTTATTCCAATACTCTTCTCAAGCCTTGAAAAATACAACTGCTTCCCATTTGGTAAGCTCTTTTTTTCCTCTTCCATTTGGCAACAGCTTTTTCCTGTTTTTTAATGGCACCAAAATTAACGTGGCTGTTTTTTATTTAACAGGAACAACTTCAAGTTTTATATTACACGCCCAGCCAAAGAATCTTTGATTTTGTCCTGGCGTCTCCTAAGATGTTAGCGTAGCTTTGAAAGCAGGGCTGTTTCACTGCTGTTGGGAAGACACCAGAGGGAGCATGGCGGATTGGGGAGAGAGGAGCGAGAGAATGGAGGGGATGAGGGAACTGGGCCTCCCTTACTTACTATTTTTAAAGTTTGCTTGCCTACTGAATAGCTCAATTTACAAATCCTACTGGATATCGTTTTGACCGTCCCCATTTCTCTTTCTTGTTGAAAGCATGATGGATGTGTTGGTGGGAGACCAACCATTTGGCCCATCGTTCCTGCTCCTGCTTGTTCCCTATGAACACCAGATCCTCCAGGCCCCTGATACGGGAGACCCACATTGTCAGAGCCGTCCTCCTGGAGGGATCCCAGCCCAGCATTTCTTAGGAGGCGGGATCACAAATCTCAATTAGAAATGCTCCAGGAAATGCACATCTTTATTTGTTAAACAAATGGTCTTCTGTGAGCCTTGGCCAAGGCACTGGCTTGTATTAAATAAGTGAAGTAAACATTATTTCGCCGGGAGCGCCCTCCTTCTGTGGCCTGGAACTTTGAAGCTCGGTTTTAAGGTTTTAAGTTGGAATACGAAGTGTTCTTTTTTCCCTTGGCTTGTGTTCTAGAGAATGTTGTCTCCCCATTTAGTAATTGGAGAGTTAATGGGGTTCTTTGTGACGCTGCTGGAGGCGAGAAGCTGCTTTCCATTCGGCTCTGGCACTGTCACTAAGGCGGCGCCCATCCCCTTCGGCGCGGCTAGAGTTAAGGTGGGTTCAGCTTTTCCAATATAAACTCCTATTTCAGGGGTTTATAACCGACTATAAAGACTTGCCTCTAGCAACGGACCTGGCATATTCAGTGTCAGCCTAGGAATAACCTATACTTTTTTTAAAAAGTCTTTTTAAAAGGATAATTAAAAAAATTCAGTTTAGCTATTTATAACTGTTAAGTTACAAAGATGCAAGGAAAAAATAGCTTCTTTTATTTCATAATTCATTAATGTGGACAAGATTATTAAATATTACCTATGCCTTCAAAGGAAAATACAGCAAAATCTCTGATAAAGATATCTTTAAAGGACATTGTTTCAGTGTTCCTTGTTGCAGCATGCAGACCAAAAAACCACGCTCTTAGCCATCGAGTCGATCCCAACACATAGTGACCCCAGTGGACAAAGTAGAACTGCCCCATAGGGTTTCCAAGGAACGGCTGATAGATTCAAACTGCTGACCTTTTGGTTAGCAGCCAAGCTCTTAACCACTACACCACCAGGGTAGCAGGCAGGGCACAGGCAAATGCCTCCCTTGTACTGCAGAGGTGTGAGCCTGGCCCCATAGCACTGCCAGCAAAGCTGTTTTGTTAATGGGCTTCAAGTCCATTGTAACAAAACTTCTGGCCAAGGAATGCACAGCAGCCTCTTGGCAGATGGACATATGGCCAGCCCCTCTGCTCGTAAAGCGTTGGCTACTCACACCTCCCACCCAGCCTTAACCCTCTGGGCCTGGCATGTTGGACCACAGTAAGCAGTCCAGGTCAAAGCTATGTTAGAGCCCGCTGAGGCCCTGGAGGCCTTTTCCCAGCCCTTGCTCTGCGTCCCTTCTCCTGATCCACATGGGAGGGAAGCGAGGAGGGAGTTTGCCTTTCTAGGAGTCTCTCTTCAGCTCAGTGGCTTTTGTTGTAGCAAGTGGTTTTAGGTGGGGCTGTTTTTGTACATGCTGAGAGATGGGTGTGACACAGTTTGCACAGGTGATTCCAAAGTTCTCCAAACAGAACCTTCTTTAAGGCATCGTGCTAGGCAGCTTTACCTTCGGCCATTCTTTCTCCAACATTCAAAGTCTTGATTGATGCACTGTGCTGATAATGATGGTGGTGGTTGTGATGGGGGGGGCGGGGAGATATTGGTCATGGTTGTGGTGCTGAATCTGATAATGTTACCAGTGGAGGTGATGATGGCCACCGTGGGAGTGGTGACAATACCAACAGTGGCAGTGGGGGAGGTGACCATGGTGATGGGTGGCGGTGTTTGTAATGGCAACAGTGGTGACTATAGAATTCTGCCTGCCCAAGCTGTTTGTGAAAGCCATTCTTCAGCTTCACAGAAAGCAGTGGCTTAGGGAATCTGCTTGTTGTCTCCTTCCTGTGCACAGTATGCCCAGTGGAGCTAAGAGCAGGTTTTTGGTAGATCTTGCCTGCCATTTTGTGATGAGTTTCATTTGTGGGTGATGTGAATGCATCCTCCTCTTTCAGAGGCAGTTCTCCATTTTAAAGCTAGTGAGAAACGTTTTCTTGCTCTCTATGGCTTCCAGTTTAGGAGTAAGGAACATGGTGATCTGAAACTTCGGAACCCCAGAGCCATTAATAGACAGACACTCTGCCTTAATTATCTAGTGCTGTTATACAGAAATACCACAAATAGGTGGCTTTAACAAAGAGAAATTTATTTTCTCACAATTTAGGAGGCTAGAAGCCCAAACTCAGGGTGCTGGCTCTAGGAGAAGGCTTTCTCTATTGGCTCTGGAAGAAAGTCCTTATCTCTTCTGAGCTTCTGCTCCTAGGTGATCTTCACGTGGCTTGGCATACCTCTTCCCCCATCTGTGCTAGCATGCTTGTCCTAAACTGCTCTTTTTATGTCTTGTAAGAGATTGATTCAAAACACACCCTATACTAATCCTGCCTACTTAGCATAACAGAGACAACCCATTCCCAAATGAAATTATGACCACAGGCATATAGGTTGGTATTTACAACGCATATATTGAGGGGATACAACTTAAGCCATAATATTCCACCCTTTGCCCTCCCCCTCCAAATTCATGTCCTTGCCACGTGCAAAACACATTTACCCCATCACATCATCCCGAAAGTCTTAAATCGACTCCAAGTCCAAAATCTCATCTTCTGAAGCATCTAAATCAAATATGGGTGAGACTTCACAGACTTCACCTGTGAAAATTCCTCTTCACAGGTGAAGAGGAATTTTACCCATCCTGGGGTAAAATTCCTCTTCACCTGTGAACCTGTGAAATCTAGACTACAAATTATCTACTCCCAAAATACGATTGTAGAACAGGCAAAAGGTAGACATTTCCGTTACAAATGGGAGAAATTGGAGGGAAAGAAGGGATAATGGTCACCCAGCAAATCCAAAACCCAGCAACACGATCTATATTAGCTTTCAAGGCTTGAAAATAATCCTCTGTTCTTTGGGACCACCTGGGCAATGGCCTTGGCCTCCAGACTCTTAGAGTGTTGGCCATGCCCTCTGATTCTGGGTGGAGGATGCTGGGCCCTAGGCTTCAGCTCTGCCTTCTAGGCCCACTGGGATGGCAACTCTGCTCCCTTAGCTTTGGGCAGCCCCTTCTCCTAGTCCTTCTGAGTGGTGTCCCCACCTCCTCAGCCCTATCAGGCCCTGTCTTTCTGCCACTTAGGCCTGGCAGCCCAACCCACTCAGCTTTGGGCGGTGGCCCCATTCTCCTGGTACTCATGAACAGCAGCCCCACACTCCAGAACCAAGTTGGTGAAGATCTGTCTCCTAGGTTTCAACCTAGGAGGCCATGTCTCCACCCTTTGAAACCCAGCAGGCTGTGGTTCTGCCCTTTGAAATCAAGGTAGCCCTGCTTCCTGTGCTTCTTCTAACGGTTCTGCTGATCTCCCGAGTTGCTTCAGGGATGGTCCTTTTCTTTTTTTGGAGGACATTAGGTGTGTAGCACCTTTGGCCTGTTACCTGCATGTAGAATTCCAAGAGGCAGATAGCGTTCTTTTCATTCGTTCTTTCTCTGTCCCCTTCAGTCTAAGCTGATGGTTTTTCTGCTGTGGTAGTTGGTTAGATCCATCAGTCACAGGTGTAATTTCTTTAGCAAAAGATTGTGTAGCCATGTTCTTGGTGGAAATTCTAAGACATGTGTCCTTAGTTGGTATAACAAAATTTTCCAGATCTTTTAAGTTCTGTTTTCATTTTGCGTAGTTCATTTTTAAGTCCATTGCTTTCCTCTTGCACTTTACTATAAGTGACAAGGAGAAACCACATGGCTACCTTAACATCTTGCTTAGAAACCTTCTCAGCCAGATATCCAAATCCATCACTTACAAGTTCTACCTTCCACCAAACATTCAAAAGGAATTCAGACAAGTTCTTTGCCAGCACCACGTGTGTTCTCTGAGAAGACAGAGACTTTCTGTATAGCTCTCCTCACTTTCTTCTGATAATTCTACCAATAGCCTCTTCAAGGCAATCTTGACTTTTACTAGTAGGCACCTTAAAACTCTTCCAGCCTCGGATGAACCCCTGAAAATATTGCCCTGAAATAATCTTTAAACCTTAAACCAAAAATATCCCCTCAAGTCTTAAAACCAAACAGCCTAACTTAATTAGTAAAGAATGTCTGCCGTGAGTATTGTGCTCTTTTAAGAACTATCTATATGGGATCAAATTGACAACAGCAACTGCGAAGATTAGATAGGAACCTTAGGGGGCAGTGAGTTTATATTAATGGGGGAGGAATAACTCAGAAAAGGAGGGTGAGAATGGTTGCACAACTCGAAGAATGTAATGAGTGTCACTGAATGGTACGTGCAGAAATGATTGAATTGGCGTATGTTTTGCCTTGTGAATTCTCAACAACAAAAGAAATTTTAAAAAAGCACTAAAAGAAAAAAAAAACTCTTCCAACCTCTACCCATTACCCAGTCCAAAACCACTTCCACATTGTAGGTATTTATTAGAGCAGCACCCGACTCTTCTGGTACCAAATTCTATGTCTTAGTTATCTAGTGCTGCTATAACAGAGAATATCACAAATGAGTGACTTTAACAAACAGAAATTTATTTTCTCTAAGTTTAAATCTCTAAGTATAGGAGGCTAGAAGTCCAAATTCAGGGTACCAGCTCTCAGGCAAGACTTTCTGTCTTGTTGGCTCTGGAGGAAGGTCCTTGTCTCTTCTGAGCTTCTGTTCCTGGGCAGCCTTCATGTGGCTTAGCATCTCTCTTCCGCCATCTGTGCTTTTTTCATTTGATTGCCTAATCTCTTTTATATCTCAAAAAAAAAAAAAAAAAAAATTGACTCGAGATGTACCCTACTCCAATCCTGCCTTTTAGCATAGCAAAGACAACCCATTCCCTAACAGAATTATAACCATAGGCATGGAGGTTAGGATTCATGACACATGTTTTTTGGGAACATAATTCAATCCATAACACACGCCTATGTATCCTTACCAAAATTTAACTGCTACCGTGTCCTAGAAACCATGCCCTGTGCTTTATGTGTATTACATCCTTAAATGCTTTTAACAACTCTGTAAAGTAGATTTTTATTTTCTTGGTTTCACAGATTAGAAAAATGAGCTTGGCTCAAAAATGGTAAAGCTGAGATTTGAAAACCTTGGCCTGTGTAACCTTAGACACTTTACTTTTTCTTCCACTGGAGCCACCAGATTCTTCTCTCAGCCCTCCTAGAACATCTTAGCATGTTCCTTGTTTTTGTTTAGGTGAGAGTATGGGAAGAAATTCATAGGAAAGATATGCTGTATTTGATTTTCCTCTCTAAGTTAGCGTGAGGGCAGTTAGTTTTGTACTAGTAGTGTACTCAGATGACCCTTTTAAAATTTATATGGGAACTGTTCGGAGACTCTTCCCGCATGTTTCAAGGCTGGAGCTGTGCAGTGATCTTTTCCTGACCTGGCTGGTCTTTGGCCAAATAGGACATTGAGCAAGCCAGAAACCAGGCCCCAAAAGAAAAAAGCAAATAGAGATAAATATTTATTCTCATCCCAGTGGGACCCCTGGGTTTTCAGGATCAAAGTCCTACTTTGTGTGTGTCTGTTCTTAAGCCTTGGATAAGTATACAGAAGTGGGCGACCTGTAGCAGAGTAGAGATTCTGTGGTACCAGGCTCTTTAACCTTCAAACAAATTCCCTGGGGATGTTAGAAAAAACAAATCAGAATCTCACTTATAAAAATAAAAATATAGATTGAACTCCCTAGACTATGAGTTATCAAAAAGGAAAAAAAAAAACAAAACAGAAATGGGAACAAAGAGAAAAGAAAGAAGGTGAGAAGAAACAGCAAAGAGAGGACTAGAGACAGAAACTGAGAAAAAGGAGGGATGCAGAGTGGTGCTTATGGAGTCAAAGGTGGGGAATGTTTTTATAGTAGGTTCAGAGACAGACACTGAGGGTTGGTTGTCTTTTCACTTTCTGGATAGAGTCCTTTGAAGCACAAAAGTTAATTTTGATAGTCTGATTTCTCTACTTTTTCTTTGGTTGCTTGTGCTTGGTGTCATATCTAAGAACTAAAACCAAAAAGCCAAACCCACTGCTGTTGAGTTGATTCCAATTCATAGTGACCCTGTAGGACAGAGTAGAACCACCTCATGGCTTTCCAAGGCTGTAATCTTTATGGAAGCAGACTTTTGCATCTTCCTTCTGCAGAGCTGCTGGTGGGTTTGAACTGCCTATCATTTTGGTTAGCAGCCAAGTGCCTTAACCACTGTGCCACCAGGGCTCCTTCATATCTAAGAAACCATTGTGTAATTCAAAATTAAGAAAATTTGCACCGATGTTTTCTTCTAAATCTTTGACCCATTTTGAGTTAATTTTTGTGGATGGTGTGAGGTAGGCGGCCAACTTCTTTCTTTTACATGTGGATATCCAGTTGTCCCGGATTTTTATTCCTTAATTCAACAAATACGTCTTAAGTGCATATTGTATACCAGGCATTGTGCTGGATGCTGGTGATATAACAATACAAAACAAACAAACAAACAAACGTACCAGTGTTAGGGTATCTTAGAACCCAGGGGGTAAAAAAGCAATTCAACAAATTGGGAGGTAAGGTAGACTTTTGGAGGATTTAGACTTTTGAGCAAAGAGTTTCGTAGTGTGATACAAGGAAACTTGCATTAGAATTACCTGGATTGCTTGTTTAAAAAGTGAACAAAAAAATATATATGTGTGTGTGTGAGATTCTTATATAACTAACGCATGAGAATCACTGCTTTATATATTGAAGTCTAGCTAAACCTATTAATTATTTCCTCTTAAATTACTATCAAATATCAGAATATTGTTGATGTATTCTTCTTTGACATGAAAAAAATCAGACCTTTTCTGTGACTTTATTTTATGAACCAAAAAAGTGAGGCCATTTTTTAACCCGAGGCTTCAAACAAGCTTGAACCCCAGCTGAGAATCTGCATTTCTAACACATTCCCAGAGGATGCTAATGCTGCTGGTTAGGGACCAATTCTGAGAGCCACCAGTAGAGTGGTGGTTCTCAAAATTTATTATACATAAAAATCACCTGGGAATCTTCTTAAACTGTAGAATCTGATTCAGTATATCTGGGGTGGAAATGCAAATTTTCAACAGGGGTTCGAACCGGAACAAACCGGTTTGAAGCCCTAGTTTAGCCACATACCAGACTGCAGTTGTGGACGTCATTCTTCCAAAAGCTTATTGACAAAGAAATGTTTTAGACGGGAAACATGATACATCCCTGGAAAGAAAAGTAAGACAGTGTTCTCCCATTCCTGAATCAGATGCACTTCACAGTACAGGCCAATGCCCATGATGCCAGGGTACTGGGCAGAGCTTCCCTGAACAGCTGGCTACAGCTGCTGTCTCTACTGTGTTCTTCTCTCTTCCATAAAAGCACCCACAAAAAAATCTGAGTGACAGTAAAGTCAGCCTGGCCACCTGGCAGATGCTCATTGGCAGCAGGAAGAACCCATTAGGCTCTTGCACCTAAAATTCCTTTGCTGTTCTCTCTGAATAGAGAGTGAACAAAATGTCTGGACTCTAGCTCTCAGCATTCACAGCACTTGGTGGTTTGGACACCATCTGACTTCCTGACTGCAAGTGGTGTAGGAGAGCTTCGTAGAGGATAAACACAATGACACATTCGCACACATGTCTCCGAGCTTCGGCTGCACAATCCAAGGATTCAAGTGTGTGAAAAAGCAGTGTTAGGTGGGTGAATTCATGAACTAGCATCAGCTGTTGACTTTTAAGGGGGGAAGTGGGCTGCTGCTTCTAGCATGTGAGTTGACTGCCAGTAAAGCTGCTTTTGTATATTCTCTAAGGGACCAAAGGGGAAAGGTGGTGATCATTAAAAATGTTGTGTTGAGTCCTAGAAGAAAACGTGTGTGAATCCTTTTTTAACCTGAAAGTGGAGAAAACATCTAGCTTTAAAGCCCAGAAGCAATAAAAGGAACTATTGATAAAGTAGGCCATATAAAAACAAAATACCATTGCATGTAAAACAAAACGAAAACATAAGCAAAACAAATGACTCACTGGGAAAAAATATCTGCAGTTTATACCACAAATAAATAATGAGCTTCTAAAAGCAGAATAGAAAAAAAAACCCAACTGTATACAAACATTAGCTAGAGATATGAACCTAAACAAAAACCCAAACCCATTGCCATCGAGTTGATTCAAACTCATAGCGACCCTGTAGGACAGAGTAGAACTGCCCCATAGGGTTTCTAAGGAGCGGCTGGCTGGTGGATTCAAACTGACCTTTTGGTTAGCAGCCAGGCCCTTAACCACTGCACCACCAGGGCTCCCAGGATAGGAATAGTTTATTAAAAAATGTCTCTTAAACCTCGGAAAAGATGCCCAACTTTGCTCATCATAAGAGACATGCAAATTAAAACTGCATTGAGGTATCATTTCTTACCTGTGTGATTGGCAGTGATCCAAGAGTTTGCAAGATACCTTGGTGGAAATGCAGGAAAACATACATTGCAAGTGGAAATACAAAATGGTTTAACCTCCACAGAGGGGGATTTAAAATAGCTGGCAAAATTAGCTCTACCTTTGGCGCAATAGTCCAGTTTCTAGGATTCTATCCTAAAGATTAAAACAAAAAGCAAAAAACCTTCCTGTCTAGTCTATTTCAACTCATGGCAATCCCATGTGTTTCAAAGTAGAAATGCTCTAAGAGTTTTCTTGGCTGTAATCTTTATAGAAGCAGATTGCCAGGTCTTTCTTCCATGGTGCTGCTGGGTAGATTCAGAATGCCAACATTTAGGTTAGTAGTCAAGCACAAACCATGTGCACCACCTGGAGACCTAGCAAAAGTATGAAAATATGCATGTACATGGTTATTTATTGTCATTGCAAAAGACTGGAAACAACCCAAATGCCTGTCAGTTGGGGGCTGATTTACAGAAATGATGGTACCTCCACACACCGGGGCACTATGCTACTGTGAAAAGGAATGTGGACCATCTCTACTTAATACTACGCAGTGATTTTCAGGATATATTCTTAAATGAGGGAAGCAAGGTGGAGACAGTATGTGTAGTATGCTAAATATTAATTCTACTGGCACTTAACAAAAACAATGGAAACATAAGTGATAAAGCTTTTAAAAGTGATTACCTATAGGGAAGGGAGTGAACAGGGTAGAGGGGACAGGGATAGGAGTTAGACTTCTCCTGACTATGTCTGGTTATGTTGATTTGACTTTGGAACTAAGTAAATATTTTATATAATTATAAAACTAGATCTTTTTAAAACAAGCTCTAAAAACTAAAAACAAAATGAAACCAATGTCCTTAACCATGTTTCGGGTTGGTGTTATTATTACAGAGAGTAACTATTCCAAGAAACTTTAAAATATAGTAATTTGACTGTATATTCCTAGTGAAAGTCCTTTATTTTATCATTTCATGAATGGTAGTGATGATATTGTGGGGTAAAGCAGATGAGTAATTATGTTATGGTCTTTGAGAACTGATATTTAAAGCATGGGAGAAAGAAGACACAGATATAAGACTGGTGAGGTTTAGAAACTCTGTAGTCATGAAATTTGAACTGGACGTGTCAGTGGGAACTCATGATATTGTTCATCTAGAGAAAAAATATTTCCTGGGTACATTTAACTGAAAGGCTGAGGAATTATGTCCAACCCAGCAGCAATGAGCATCCGTGGCACCTAGTTTGTGGTTTCTAAATACCATTTCTCACTAAAAGGAACTGGGACTCTTGGTAGAAATGATTGTTTCCAAATTTGGGGCAGGAAATATACAGCTTGTGCCTGGAATTCTTGTCACACTAGAAAACAAAGAAGCTATCAAAGACTAGAAGGACCATGGCAAAAAGACTTAGGAACTAAATTGGAGAGGTTCCCATTGGGACTGAGTATCGATAGGGTAATAGCCACATTGGATTGAAATGCATCAAATATGTTTAGATCTGTGAGTTCATAATTAAACAAAAAAAGACCTACTTAAGGATGCTGGGATCACCTTTTAAGAATGCCAGAGAATTAACTCATTATTTGGAAAACTGGTAAATGAAGAGAAAAATCAAGCATTTATTGTGTCTTTCCTTTAAAAATGGTATGTCAGCATCATCGAATTGTTGAAAAGAGAAGTTTCTCAATATAGAAGAATTCCAGCTAAAATATTAAGAAGTGATGGTAGAATTTTGTACCTCCTGATGTGAGTACACAGCACAACCTTTGAATTATTTGTGCCCCAGGTAAAACCAAACTGAATCTGATCAAGCATCTAGATCTCTTTCCAACTTAAGGAAATACAGAGGATGGAGAAATAAATTACATGACAACAGAAATACAATGTGCAAAATCCAATTGTTTAATTCTTTAACAATTAAATTTCAAGGAAAAGAAAGACATGAAGGGTTAGGAACCTAAAAGAGACTTAGGGAAATTTGATTTGGAAAAAACAACCATAAACAATCATTTATGAGACAATCAAGGTTATGTGACTGGATAGTTGATGACATTAAGGAATTATTAAATTGTTTAAGGTATGATAATGGTATTGTGATTTTGTTTTAAAAAAAGTCCTTGTCTTTTAGACCTAAATGATGAAATATTTGTTTGAGAGAGACAAGATGTGGATCATGAAACAGTTATAACATGACACAGCAAACAGGGTAAGGTAGCGTATATTGAGTTATTTTTGTAATATGACCCTACCGCACTAGTCTGTGAGTTTTCTGAGCAGTGGATCCACCATGACAAATACACAGTAGAACTTCAATAACTCCTTATGGGATGAATACTGAAGCACGGTTATGGGTAAAAGGCTATGATATTGGCATGGCATGTATTATATATAATAAGAAACTAGGGGCAGTGAGAAGGAGCCCTGGTGGCATAATGGTTAAGCACTTGGCTGCTAACTGAAAGGTCGATGGTTCGAACCCACCAACCGCTCTGTGGGAGGAAAGACCTGGCGGTCTGCTCCTGTAATGACTACAGCCTAGGAAAATGGGGCAGTTCTACTCTGTCATTTAGAGTTGCTGTGAGTTGAAATGGACTTGATGGCACACAACAACAACAGGAGCAGCAAGAGAAGAGATCTTCATAAGATACAATTATCAAGGAATGCTTCATAGATGAGGAAGGACAGGGAATGTTCTATGGGTGGTGGGAAGAACATCCCAAGATGGCAGAAGAATGGCAGCAGTGACAATGGTGTGTTCAGGGAATGGGGATGGGGGCTAAGGAAGGTCTGGCTGAACAAGAAAGTGATTGGATTGAAGTACTTGGAATGTCAGAATGAAGAATTTATTCCTTATCTGATGGACAATGAGGGGTCATTGTAGGTTCTTAAGAAAGAAGGAGGCACAATAAAAATCTGGGAAAGGGAGTCCAGAAATAGACCCGCACATATATGGTTAATTGATTTTTGGCAGAGATGCTAAGTTAATTCATGGGGGAAAAGGAAAGTCTTTTCAACAAATAATTCTGGAACAATTAGATAGCCTATTTTTATTTTTAAAAAGATATAGGCCCTCAGAAATTACTCAAAATGGACGATAAAAAGGTAATTTAAAAAACTTCAAAAAGTATAAGAAAATCTTCACGACCTTGGGATAGAAAGCAATCTCTTAGATAGAACACAAAATACATGAACCATGGAAGAACAAATTGATAATTGGACTTCATAAAAATTTAAAACTTTTGTTATTTGAAAGACATAGTTAAGAAAATTGAAAGGGCAAGCCAATAGACTGGGATAAAATATTTGCAATACATAAATCTGACAAAGGACTTGTATCCATAATATATAAATAGCTCTTACAGCTGAACAATAAGACAACCCAATAGTGAACAAAAGATTTGAACACTTTAGAAAAGTAGATATACAAATGACCAACACTTGAAAACATATACATCATTGATTATCAGGGAAATGCAAACTGAACCTCAACGAGATCCCTTTATGCACACATTAAAATGACTAAAATTAAAAAGACTGAAAATGCCGGGTGTGAACAAGAATTAGAACAACTGGAACACTCACACATTGCTGGTGAAAATGCAAAAGCTATAGCCTCTTCGGAAAAAAGGCAGTTTATAAGTTAAACATACACTTACCAAATAACCCAACAATTCCACTCCTAGGTAGTTCCTTAAAAGTAATTAAAACTAAATTAATGGTGTATGTTTGTCCACACAGAGACTTACACATGAATGTTTATTAGCACTTTATTCATAATAGCTCCAAACTGGAGACAACCAAATGTCCACCGTTAGGTGAATGGATACAATCCATTCAATGGGATCCTACTTAGCAACAGAAAGGAATGAACTCTTTGATACACCCAACATTTTGCTGAGTGAAAGACGCCAGATATGAAAGAATACATATGCTAGAATTCTATTCATATGAAACTCTAGAAAAGATAAATTTAATAGTTAGTGGCAGAAAGCAGATCAATTAATGCCTTGGGCTGAGAGTGGGTGGATTAGCTGGAATGGAGTACCAGTGAACTTTTTGGCAAGGTGGAAAATATTCCATGTATTGACTGCTGTGGTGGTTTCTTGGGTATATCAGAACCCGTTGGTGTCAAGTCAGTTTTGACTCTTGGTAATCCCAAGTGTTGTTAAAACTCATCAAAATGTACACTTCAAATTATTACATTTTATTGTACGTAAACTATACTTGAATAACCAGTTAACCAGTTGCTGTTGAGTTGATTCCCACTCATGGCAGCCCCGTGTATATCATAGCAGCAGTGTGCTCCATAGGGCTATCAATGGCTGATTTTTCAGAAGTAGATCACCAAGCCTTTCTTCCAAGGCAGCTCTGGGTGGACTTGAACCTCAAACCTTTCTGTTAGCATTGAGTGTATTAGCTGCTTGCACCATGCAAGGGACTCCATATCTTACTAAAGCTCATTAAAGAAGAAAAGCGGTCTGAGTGAACAGAATAGATTGAATGTGCAAGAGTCCAGCTAGGGGAGTGCCACCACAGAACACACAAAAGTGGTCTTTTTTCCCCAACAGTGAATACCTTAACTCTCTACTTAGGATTGATGTGGTCAGGGTTTTGCTTTGACTCAACTGTTACCTGACCTGTGCCACCCCTGGTCTGTGCCTTCGTACCTTTGGTCAGTATTTTCTGTCACTTTGTACATCAGTAGAAACAAGTAGTGCACTGGGGAGAATCTGATGATTGATGGAAGAGGGCATGGAGAATTTTCCACCATCTAATAGGTCTCTATTTTTTCTCCTTTAAAAGAAGTCCAGGTTTGCTCTTACGGTCTCTAAATTGGCTTCCTGCATTGCTCATGACTTCAGTTACAGGTGGGGGGCCTCCCTAAGAACTCCACTGAGACACCTGTTCATGTTGAAAAATTGCTTTCTTTCTGTTTAGACCAGAAAAAAGCAAAGACTTTAACAGAGAGTTTATTGGCAAGTGCTTGAACTTTTTTCTTTTTCTTCAGTTGAAGTATATATAAAATTCCAAAGAGTGGGTGAGTGGAGGGAGTAGACGGCCAAGGCAAGTCCTTATTTATGGCTATTCCCAGTGTCTCTTCCAGATGATGTGCTCAAAGGCGCCTTTGATCAATTGATTTATGTTATAGTGGGTTTTCTGGATTCCTTTACTGCTCCTTGTTTTTGTCTTTGTTGTATCTCTTCCCCACCCCCAAATCAGTCAAGACCAGAGCAGGGGAGCTGGAGGTTGGAGATATAGTGGTCCGGGGTGGGGTGCACAGTTCAGTGCATTCATCTCCATCTCAAAGGGCCTTGATGAGATTGCTCCCACTTGGTTGATGTTGTTTCCTGCTAGTTGCTTGTGTAGGTGTCTGTGAGTACACAAGCATACACCTTATTCAAGAAAAAATGGCCATGTAACTTAAGACATGCATAACAGTCTTGAGTCTGTTTTTCAATGTTGATGAAGTCCCAGTTATCAGTCTTTTATGGATTGTGCTTTTGTCTCAGTAATAATTGAGCCATGTCTAGGAATTCTTTGCCTAACTTCAGGTCTCGGGGATTTTCTCCTAAGTTTTCTTTTTAACATTTGAAAGCTTTATGCTTTTTATTTAAATCTGTGATCATTTTGAAAATTTTTGGGTACAGTGTGAGGTTTAGGTTGAGGCTCATTTTTTTGCCCATGCATGTCGGATGCTGTCTTAACATCATTTGTTAAACTAAATAGACAATAGATAAGTGGTAACTTTGGTAAAGGGTAAGAGAGTACACAATACTGGGGAAGCCAGCACAACTTGTCCAAAGCAAGGTCATGGAAGTGCCATAGACACATTCAAACTCCCTGAGGGACCGAATTTCTGGGCTGGGGTCTATGGGGGCCATGGTGTCAGGGAACATCTAGCTCAATTGGCATAACATAGTTCATAAAGAAAATGTTCTACATTCTACTTTGGTGAGTAGTGCCTGGAGTCTTAAAAGCTTGTGAGTAGCCATCTAAGATATTCCACTGGCCCCATCCAGTCTGGAGCTAGGGAGAATGAAGAAAACCAAAGACACAAGGGAAAGAGTAGTCCAAAGGACTAATGGACCACATCTACCATGGCCTCCACCAGACTGAGTCCAGTATAGTTAGGTGGTGCCCAGCTACCACCACTGACTGCTCTGACAGAGATCACAATAGAGGGTCCCAGAGAGAGCTGGAGAAAAATGTAGGACAAAATTCTAAACTCACACAAAAAAAGACCAGACAGAGACTGGAGAAACCCCAAGAGTATGGCCCCCAGACATCCTTTTAGCTCAGTAATGAAGCCATTCTTGAGGTTCGCCCTTCAGCCAAAGATTAGACAGGCCCATAAAACAAAACAAAACAAGACTAAAGGGGCCCGATAGTCCAGAGGCAAGGACTGGAAGGCAAGAGGGGACAGGAAAGCTGGTAATAGGGAACCCAAGGTCAAGAAGGGAGAGTGTTGATAAGTTTTAGGGTTGTTAACCAATGTTGTAAAACAATATGTGTACTAAATAGGCACACCAGCCCAGGGGCAAGGACTGGAAATCAGGAGGGAACAGGAAAGCTGGTAATAGGGAGCCCAAGGTCAAGAAGAGAGTGTTGACATGTTGTGGGATTGTTAACCAATGTCATAAAACAATATGTGTACTGTTTAATGAGAAACTAGTTTGTTCTGTAAACATTCGTCTAATGTACAATAAAAAAGTACTGTTTAATGAGAAACTAGTTTGTTCTGTAAACGTTCATCTAAAGTACAATAAAACAAAAACGTTAGTTGTTAAAACCCTGCTTTCTCCATTGAATTGCATTTGCACCTTTGTCAAAAAGAAAATGATCGTATTTATGTCATTTCTGCATTTTCTGTAACAATTCATATGATTTTTCTCCTTTAGACTGTCAATGTGATGGATTACACTGATAGATCTTAAAATGTTGAACCAGCTTTGAGATTCCAGAACAAACCACACAGGGTTGTGGGTTATTATTCTTTATATATGTATATATAGCTGAATTTGATTTGCTAATACTATGTTGAGGATTTTTACATCTATGTTCATGAGGGATGTTGGCCTGCAGTTATCTTTTCTTATTCTGCCCTTGACTGAGGTTTTTTTTTTTTTTAAATTGTACTTTAGGTGAAAGTTTACAGCAAACTAGTTTCTCATTAAAGAGTATATATACGGTTTTATGACATTGGTTAACAACCCCATGACATGTCAGTGCTCTCCCTTCTGAACCTTAGGTTCCCCATTACCATCTTTCCTGTCCCCTCCTGCTTTCTAGTCCTTGCCCAGGCCTCGTTTTGCTTTATCGGCCTGTCCAATCTTTGGCTGAAGGTAAACCTCAGGAATGACTTCATTACTGAGCTGATAGGGTGTCTGGGGCCATACTCTCAGGGTTTTTCCAGTCTCTGTCACGGCAACAAGTCTGATCTTTCTTTTTGAGTTAGGATTTTGTTCTACATTTTTCTCCAGCTCTGTCCAGGACCCTCTATTATGATCCCTGTCAGAGCAGTCAGTGGTGGTTGGCAGGCGCCATTTAGTTGTACTAGACTCAGTTTGGTGGAGGCCTTGGTAGATGTGGTCCATTAGTCCTTTGGACTAATCTTTCCCTTGTATCTTTAGTTTTCTTCATTATTCCTTGCCCCCGAAGGGGTGAGACCAGTGGAGTATCCTAGATGGCTGCTTACAGGCTTTGAAGACCCCAGACGGTACTCACCAAAGTAGAATGTAGAACATTTTCTTTATAAACTATGTTATGCTAATTGCACTAGATGTTCCCCAAGACCATGGTCCCCACAGCCCCCAACCCAGCAATTCGGGCCCTCAGGGAGTTTGGATGTGTCTATGGAGCTCCCATGACTTTGCCTTGGACAAGCTGACTTCCCCAGTACTGTGTACTGTATTGACCGGTTTTTATATGAGAGTAATTGTGACCTCATAAACTTTATTGTGAAATGTTCCTTCCTATTCTATTTTCTGGAAACCCTGGTGGAGTAGTGGTTAAGTGCTACGGCTACTAACCAAAGGGTTGGCAGTTCGAATCTGCCAGGCGCTCCTTGGAAACTCTATGGGGCAGTTCTCCTCCGTCCTGTAGGGTTGCTATGAGTTGGAATCGACTCGGTGGCACTGGGTATTCTATTTTCTGGAAAAGATTGTGTAGAATTAATGTTACTTGTCTTGAAATGTTTGGTAGAATTCACCAGTGAAATCACCTGGGTCTAGAGATTGCATTTTGAGAAGGTTTTTAAACTACAAATTCAATTTCATGAAGTTAAAGGACTATTCAGGTTATCTATTTTATCTTGGATGAGTTTTGGTACTTTGTAGTTTTATCTAAGTTGTCAAGTTTATCTGCATAGAGTTGTTCATAGTATTTCCTTATTATTCTTTTAGTATCTACAATATATGTAGTGATATTTTCGTTTCTGATACTGATAATTTGTTTCTCATCTCTTTGTTTGTTTGTCCATCTGACTAGAGCTTGTCAATTTTTTTTGCTGTCTTCAAAGAACCAGCTTTTGGTTTCACTGATTTTCTCTGCTGCTTTTCTTTTTACAATTTCATAGATTTTCTGCTCTTCATTTTTTCCTTCCTTTGCTTGCTTTGGAATTTTTTTTGCTCTTCTTTTTCTGGTTTCTTAAGGTGGAAGCCTAGCTTGTTTGTTTGAGACCTTTCTTTTTTTCTAACATGAGATTTAATAGTATACATTTCCCTTAAGAACTGCTCTAGCTGTGATCTACACATCTTGCTATATTGTGTTTTCATTTTTGTTAAGTTCAAATTATTTTCTCTTTTCGTTTGGGACTTTCTCTTTGACCCATGGACTATTTAGAAGTGTTTTGTTTGATTTCCTATTGTTTTACCAAAACCAGTTGTCATCAATTCAGTTCAACTTACGGTGGCCACATGTGTGTCAGAGTAGAACTGTGCCCCATGGGGTTTTCAATGGCTAATTTTTTCAGAAATGGATCGCCACATCTTTCTTCCAAGGTGCCTTTGGGTGGACCCAAACCTTTTAGTTAGCAGCCAGGTAAGTTAACTGTTTGTATCACACAGGGACTCCTTCCTGTTGTTTTGAGTTCTATTATCTTTCTGTTATTGATAGCTTTTTTTTTTCCATTGTTAGAAAACACAGTTTCCAATTTTTTTTTTTTTTTTAGGTTTTTATAATCCAGGATATGGTGTATCTTAGTGAATGTTCCATGTGCACTTTAAAAGAAAGTGTATTCTACTGTTATTGTATGAAGTTGTCTATCTAAGTGTCCCTATATCCTTCCCCCTTATATTGTGGTTGTGTTATGTATTGTATCTACAAAGGTTGAAAATTCCATCAGATAGTGTTATAATGTTTGCTTTCAAATGTCAAACATATTTTTAAAAATTCAGTAGGAGAAGAATATTTTCCCCAAATATCTACCATTTCTGTTTCTTTTTCTTCATTTCTAACGTTACAAGTTTCTTTCTGAACTCATTTTCCTCGTGTTTGAAAAACTTCCTTTAACAATTCTTTCAGAGCAGGTCTGCTGACAGCAAATTATCTTTTGTTTACCTTCTTTTGAGAATGTCTTCATTTTGCCATCATTCTTGAAGAAAATTTTCACACAGAATTCTGGGTAGATAGCTTTTTTCTTTCAAGACTTAAAAAGCGCCGTGCTTCTTCCTTCTGGCCTCCTTGGTTTTTGATGAGAAACCCACGGTCATTTAAATTGTTGCTCCCTTATAAGTAATATACGGAATTCTCTGGCGGCTTTCAAGGGTTTTTTGTCTTCAGTTTTCGGTAGTTTGATCCTCATTTGCATTGGAGTTGATTTCTTTAAATTTATCTTGTTTAGGTCTCACTCATCTTCTTGAATCTGTAGGTACATGTCTTTTACCAAATTTGTAGAGTTTTTAGTCATTATGTTTTCAAATATTTTTTCTGTACTACAGTCTTCCTTCTCATTTTCTGGGACTCCAAACACAAATATACCTTTTCATCTTGTTCCATAAGCCCTTGAGCTTTTTTTTTTTTTTTCAGTCTTTTGATCTCTGTTCAGATTGGATTCTATTGCTAGCTTTTCAAGTTTACTGACTCTTCAATCAGCTATTGAACCTATCTGGTGAATATTTTTATCTTTATTATTTTTCAGTTTAAAATTTTTAATTTGGTTCTGCTTTGTATCTTTTACTTCTTTGTTGAAACATTCTATTTTTAATTTATTTCAATAGTGTTCATCTTTGCTTATTTAAGCATTTTTGTAATAGCTGCTTTAAAAGTCTTTGTTCGATGATTTCAATATCTGTGTCATCTTTGCATTGTTGTCTGTTGACTGTCTTTTCTCATTTAAACTGAGATTTTCTCGATTCTTCACATGCCAGGTAAATTTGGATTGTACCCTGAACATTTTGAATATCGTGAGTCTTTGGGTCTTATTTAAATGTAGTGATAATGTTTTGTTTTGTTTTAAGCAGGTTGGCTTAGTTGGATTAAGGCCACAAGTTCCAGCCGGCCTTCTGTGGGTTGTATTTTCAATGTCTGTCCTGTTTTCAGTGTCTTTGTAGCGCTGTTCAGATCTGTCCTGCATGCGTACCACCCAATGATGGCAAGTCTCCAGTCTGATTAGTGATCTGTTCCTTAGTGCAGTTCCTAAAGTCTTTAGTATGTTGTTTAGGATCAGATTGCACATGCACAGCTTGGGAGTGAACTCTGGGGCTCTTAAACAGTTTTGTGTGTGTTGCTTTCCTGAGCCCCTCCCTTTCTGCAGGCTCCCTGGTACTTTCTGGTTCCCTGGGCCTCCTATTTTTGGTTTTCTGGCCAGAAAACTGGGGCTTTAGTTACTCGCCTGTAACAGTGATATAGTGGCATTGGACCTCCTCGCCTAACTTCATGAGGGAGGAGGAGAATCAAGATCAACATCAGCCCAAAGTTGATTCATATGAAGTGGAGGTCAGACATAATTCTTCTCTCCAACCTTTTTACCAAATCTGATACCAGCCATCCCTCCCACAGCACTCCGTACTTCTCTGCTGTGTTCAGTAATTCTTTGCAATGGCTATACAAACCATACTGACAGTTATGGGGTTTATTAAGAAAGTAACAGGTTACAATTCAGGATCAGGATCAACTTGGAAGTAACAGGAACGACTCATGATACAGTTCTTCAATCAGGACAGCTTCTTTTCAGCTGCACCCTCAGGCAGGCCTCTCTCTCTGCTCTTGGCCCCTTGGACCCTTGGCACCCTGGCTCCTCAGCCCCTTGGCCCATTGGCCTTTCAGCCTTTGCTCTGTTCAGGCAAGTGTTACAGAGCTGTTTAGCTCCACTGACAAATGCCTGGAAGCACCCCACCCCACCAGGAAGCCTACTGTCCAAATGTGCTCAGCTCTCTCACTCTGTGGGTCAGCAAACCCACTGTAGCTGCCTCGCTCAGTGGGCTAGGAAGCCTACTATGTCATCTTACGCCAGTCTCCTGGTTCTGCTGCTGCCACTTCTCTGCCACTTGAATCTGACATGCTTTCTGCTGCTTCTCACTGTCTCATGCCATCTCTGGTGTTACAGCTCTCTGACTCCAGGGCCTTGGAGGTTCTCAGCTCAGGGGCCCTGGGTTCAAAAGACACGCTGCGCTCCTGGTTCTTTTTCTTGATGGTAATGAAGTCCCCTTCTTGCTCTCTAGGATTGACTCTTTTTAAACCTAGTGGGATGGCAAAACTGACCAGTCACCTATGTGAGGTTCCATATACCTTATTTGCATGGTCCCACCCCTGCAAGGGTTCCATGTACCTTATTTGCATTATTAGCAGGCTGTCCAATCCCTTTGGTGGGCTATAAGTGCCTTATTTGCATAGTCCCACCTAATCATTTTATGGGAGTCACAAGACTAGACCTAGAAAGGCTGTATAATAGTAATTCACTACTCTGTACCACCTCTGCAACATATGCCTGTGACTGCCCATGTCTGAGGCCAAGCAGCAGGTACACTGACAGAAAAAAGCAATGGGCGTTTTCCTTATTGTTTCTGCAAATAGAAAAGAAAGTTCCATTCCTTCAGCTTTAGGCTCTTGCTGGCCCCATGGCCTCCACTTCCTGTCAACACCAGTGTCACTCCTGCCTTGGGATTGCCTGGGCTGGGAGTGTGAGAAAACAGAGAAAAGAAAATGAGGAAATAGGCGATTTGCATCACTCTGTGTTTGAGTATTCTCCGTCTGCCTCTCCTCTCACCCCCAAGCCAGAATGAGAGGATTTTTCCTGAAGCGCTGTATTGTGTATGCTGTGGGTTTCAGGCTGTTTGAGTCCAGGATAGAGGAGAAATGGAAATTTCACCAGCGATGCAGTTGTGCTTTGAACTCTGGTCATCATCTACAGCATCTGCTACCAGTTACTCTTCAGATCCTTGAATAGTTGCTCCATGCATTCTCTCTGTGTTTTACGGCTTCATTCACTGGGAGAGACCGAGTAGAGTGGGCCAACTCCATCTTCCTGAAACCACAGCTCCCTGGACATTGACAGCAGGTACAGAGCAGCCATCTTTTTAATAGCTGTAACCTTCCTCTCCCCGCTCTCCCTGCCTTCCGTCTAGGTTAGTGGCACTACCCTCCAGTTAGTGACTAAAGACACAAACCTTCTTGTCAGCCAGAATTCTTCCCAACCTTCTCTTCACCATATCAACCGGTCACCAAGCCCTGCCTGTTTTTCCTCTGAAGTATCTCAGCTGTCAGTCTCTCCTCTCTCTTTTGCAGATGCTGCCTCACAGCAGCTCTCTCATCTCAGTTGGGCTTTTCAGGAAGTCTCTCCATGGGGTCCTCTGTCTCTGGCCCTGCTCCCGTCAAATTCATTCTCTCTGTTACTGTCAGACTCATCCTCCTAAAATACAAACCTGATTATTGAACCTGCCTATAGAAGCAAGTACAATTGTCATCTATCACCTTAACATGATACACAAGGCCCTTCTCTTTCTGCCTCTGCCACTGTCTCCAGCATCCTCTCCTGCCATACGTGACTCAACACATATCTGCTTTCAGTCCCGGCTCCTCATGCTCCATGGTGTTTCTGGCCTCTCTCTGGCATGCTCTCCTTGTTTCCCCTTCTCTGCTCTTCTACTTCCTGGCCAGCTTCTACTCATCCTAGAAAATCCAGCTCGGAAGTTTCGTCCTCTGTGGCTCCATCTTGATCCCCAGCATGAGTCAATTCCAGCTCCTCTTTTACCATTCTGTATGTTTTTATTATTGTACTTTTCATACTCCATTTTGATGGTATATGTACATCTCCTTTTCTTAGCTTCACTTCTCAAGGACCTCATAGTCTGCTGTGCCTTATCCTTCTGTCCCCAGTGCCTAGCATGGTGTCTGGCATCTAGAAGAGGCTCAACCAATGAAAGAATGGCTTGTTTGTTCTCATCACCACTCATTTCTTCAGCCTCCTGGGTAAGGTTGGATACCAGACATGGAATGCCCATAAGCCTTTGAAACCAAGTTTTTTTTAAGGGAAATTATAGAAAAAATTCACCCAGCCTAACCAAGTCTCTCTTCTTATCTTGTCTAATATCACTGTAATGATTACGGGTAATCCAACCTATAGTATTCGCACTTGACTTTCTCTTTCCCTCCAATCTGCCCTCCCATCTTCTTGTTGTATATGTCTCAGTGTTATTTTTCAACTATTGCTAGGTCTCTGTTATGAGATCTATGCTACAGAAATAATGTCTGGTTAAATCTAGGTAAGCCTACTGCTTCATCTAACTATATATGGGTTATTGCTTTTTCTCCATGGAGTTGCTCAGTCATATCTGTCATATTGCTTAAGTCTACAAACACACATTGAACAGCCACTTGGTGCCAGAAACTCTTGGCATTAGGGATGCAAGATGAATATAAAATCTGTGTCGTGGAAAAACGCAATCTCTGGGGCAGGTGGGTCTGCCCCGAGGGCTGCCTGCGAGGTTAGAATAGGCCTGGTGGGGGCTCAGGCGGGGTAGGGAAGCCTGTTAAGCCAGGGCAATAAGTTACCTGAGTCAGTTGGTGAGTGCCTTGTGGAAATAAAAAAGTGGCTATTTCAGGAAAACATGAAGCCCAAGAATTCAATCATTCATTCAATCTGTCAGTTAATAAGTTTCTATTTAAAACCTACTATGTGCCAACAGCTAGTCTAGGTGCTTAGAACAGAACAAAGTCCATCCTGTCATGGAGCGTATGTTCTGTTTGGGAGACAAATGAACAAACCAATGAGTAAATAATGTATAGCCAGGTAACAAAAGTGCTATAAGGAAAAATAAAGGGAAAGGGAACTGAGAGTAAAGAAATTTGCTGTTTTATATGGGGACTTTAGTTCAGAGTGGGACTTTCTGATAATGTGATGTTTGAGCATAGACTTGAATGAAGTGAGGGAGAGGGCCAGGCCAGGAAGAGCCCTGAGGCTGGAATGCATGTTGCAAATTGAAGAATTATAAGAAGACCAAGCTACTGGTGTTGAATGAACAAGGGAAAGAGTGATAGGAAGTGCAGTTGGAGAAGTTGCTGTGAACCCAATGATGTAAGGCCTCATAAAAATGATAAATGACCTTTACTGTGGTTCTAAGTCATATGGGGGAGCCATCTGAAGGTTTGTACAGGTGATAACATGATTTGGGAAGAGGAACAAGTTTATACCTTGAAAAGCATCATTCTGGATGCTTGTAGAGGCCTTTTTTAAAAAATGTTTTTAAATTTTTTGATAGAGAAGAGTAGATAAGAGCAGAAGCAGGCGTTCAAATTAGAAAACTAATACAGGAATCCCCATAGAGATAATGGTGGTTTGGACTAGGGTGATAGCATTGAAGGAGATAAGAAGTGTTCAGATTTGCGATATTTTGAAGATAGAGTTGACTGGATTTTGGAGTGACTTATATGTAAGATGTGTTGGGAAGAGGAACAAATTTCAACAATAACCAAAAAGGAGAAGCCAGAAATGTAGGAGGAAAACTGGGAGAACATGTATCTGGGAGACCATATTGAAAGGTGTTTGAAGAAGAAGATGGTGGCTAAGTGTCAGGTGCTACTGAGAAATGGACTATATGTGGGGGCTGAGAATGGACTATGGGAGTTGGTTCAGTGGAGGCCATTGGTAACCTTGAAAAGAGCAATTGTAATTGAAATGGGTTAAGGTGAGAACCCACCACCCATCTGTCAGGTTGTCATATTGTGGTGGCTTAGTTGTTGCTGTGATGCCAGAAGCTATGCCACTGGTATTTGAAATACCAGCAGGGTCAGCCATGGTGCACAAGTTGCAGTGGAGCTGACAGGCTAAGACAGACTAGGAAGAAAGGCCTGATGATCTCCATCCAAAAATTAGCCAATGAAAACCTTATGGATAACAACAGAATATTATTGGATATAGTGCTGGAAGATGAACCCCCTAGGTTGGAAGGCCCTACACAATAGCTGCAACAATGAATTCAAACATACCAATGATCATGAAGATGGCATAGGACTGGGCAATGTTTTGTTCATTGTACATGGGGTCACCATGAGTCAGAGCTGACTCCATGCCAACTAACAATGACAAGGAGATAATACCCCGTTGCTGTCAAGTCAGTTCCAGCTCATAGTGACCCCATAGGGTTTCCAAGGCTATAAATCTTGGCAGAAGCAGACCGCCATATCTTTCTCCCATGGAGCCACTGGTAGCTGTTAACCCCAACCCTTCACTTTAACCACTGGACCTCCAGGGCTCCTTTTAAAGAGAGAATCCAACCAAAAAACCAAACCTGTTGCCATCAAGTCAATACCTACTCATAGTGACCCTATAGGACAGAGTATAAGTGCCCTATACAGTTTCCAAGGAGTGCCTGGTGGATTTGAACTGCCAACCTTTTGATTAGCAGCCGTAGCTCTTAACCACAATACCACCCAGGGTTTCCATGGCACCAGAATAGAAGGCAATACAGTTAAGATATCAAGTATAAGCAGCTCTTTCAAGAAGTTCTACTCGGAAGGAGAGCAGAGAAATAGGGAAATTGCTGGAGAGGGATGTGAAGCCATGTGCATATTTTGATATCAGGATGTGTCAGAGCACATTTGTATGCTGCTGAGAATGATCTGGATAAAAAGAAGTTGATGAAACAGGAGATGATTGCAGCAACTGTCCACACTGAGTTGGTGAAAGGGGTGGGATCTAATCTAAGAGCAGAGTGGGCCTTTGATAACACCCAGAAGTTTCACTTTCTGTCAAAGAAGGGGAGGCCCACATGGGAATGGGTGCAGATAGGTTGGTAGATTTGGTGGTGGGAGAGTTAGAAAGTTCCGTTTTGGTAACATCTTTTCTCATACATACACAAACACATGCATGTACACACATAGATGTATACTCAGGGATGGCAGACACCATAAATTTCTGGATTTGCTATGACTTATCCCCCTTTCCAGAAACCCTGGTGGCATAGCAGTTAAGAGCTATGGCTGCTGACCAAACGGTCGGCAGTTCGAATCCACCAGGCACTCCTTGGAAACCCTGTGGGTCAGTTCAACTCTGTCCCATAGGGTCACCGTAAGTCAGAATTGACTCGATGGCAATGAGTTTGGTTTTTTTAATCCCCTTTTCCAGAAAGGGTCGTTTACTATTTGCATCAGGACCTAGGCGTTGTTCTCTTCAGATCCAGGTGCTCCCCCAACTCTCAGTTTAGGTTCCTGGTCCACTGGTCAGACCTGAACAAACATCATGGCAGAACAAGATGCCTGGACTGCAGGGTAACTCGTTGCTGTCAGGTTGACTGTGACTCGTGTGTCAGAGTAGAACTGTGGCCCATAGCAGTTTCAATGGCTGATTTTTTGGAAGTAAATCACCAGGCCTTTCTTCCAAGGCAACTCTGGGTGTACTTGAACCTCCCACTTTTCAGTTAGCAGCCAAGTATGTTGACCATTTGCATCACCCAGGGACTCTCTGGAGTGCAGGGTACAAGGAGGAAAATGATGGAACTTGAAGCTGGAAAGGTGGATGGAAACAGGTTGTGAAGAACCTCTTCTATCCACGTAAGGACTTTAGGTCTCATTCTGAGGGCAGTGGGGATCCACTGATGGATAAGTGTGGGAGGGTCTGATGGGATTTGTGACATAGGAGCTCCAGTGACTGAGTGGGGTTGGACTCGGGGGAGAAAGCCTGGGTGCAGGAGGACAGCCTGAGGCTATTACCATCAGCAAGGTGACATCTCTGTTTGGTTTTCTATGCTGTGGTTTCCTCATTAACACTTCACTTTTGGAAATTGATTAGATTTTTTTTGTGGTGTGTGTGTGCTTTAAGTGAAAGTTTACAAATTGAGTCAGTCTCTCATATTTTCTCATATAAAAATTTATATACACCTTGCAATATACTCCTAATTGCTCTCCCCCCTAATGAGACAGCACACTCCTCTCCACTCTCTATTTTTTTGTGTCCATTTGGCCAGCTTGTGACCCCATCTGTCCTCTCATCTTCCTTCCAGACAGGAGATGCCAACATAGTTTCATGTGTCTACTTGATCTAAAGAAGCTCAATCCTCACCAGTGTCCTTTTCTATCCCATAGTCCAGTCCAATCCCTGTGTGAAACGTTAGCTTTGGGAATGGTTCCTGTCTTCGGCTAACAGGAAATCTGGGGACCAGGACCAACGAAGTCCTTCTAGTCTCAGTCAGACCATTAGGTCTGGTCTTTTTATGAGAATGTGGGGTCTGCATCCTACTGCTCTCCTGCTCCCTCAGGGGTTCTCTGTTGTGTTCCCTATCAGGGCAGTCATCAGTTGTAGCTGGGCACCATCTAGTTCTTCTGGTCTCAGGCTGATGTAGTCTCTGGTTTATGTGGTCCTTTCTGACTCTTGGACTCATGATTACCTTGTGTCTTTGGTGTTCTTCATTCTCCTTTGCTCCAGGTGGGTTGAGACACATTGATGCATCTTAGATGGCAGCTTGCTAGCATTTAGGACCCCAGAAGCCACTCTCCCAAGTGGGATGCAGAATGTTTCTTAATAGATTTTATTATGCCAATTGACTTAGATGTCCCCTGAAACCATGGTCTCCAAACCCCCGCTCGTGCTACGCTGAGCGAAACGTTTAGTTTATTCAGGAAGCTTCTTTGCTTTTAGTTTAGTCCAGTTGTGCTGACCTCGCCTGTATTGTTTTGTCTTTCCCTTCACCTAAAATAATTCTTATCTACTATCCAATTAGTGAAAACCCCTCTCCCGCCCTCCTTCTCTACCCCCTCTCGTAACCATCAAAGAGTATTTTCTTTCTGTTTAAACTGTTTCTCCAGTTCTTATAATAGTGGTCTTATACAATATTTGACCTTTTGCAACTAATTTCTCTCAGCATAATGCCCACCAGGTTCCTCCATGTTATGGAATGTTTCACAGATTCATCATTGTTCTTTATCAATGCGTAGTATTCCATTGCGTGAATATACCGTAATTTATTTATCCATTCATCCGTTGATGGCACCTTGGTTGCTTCCACCTTTTTCCTATTGTAAATAGTGCTGCAGTGATCATGGGTGTGCATATATCTGTTCATGTAAAGACCCTTAATTCTCTAGGATATATTCCAAGGAGTGGGATTGCTGGATCGCGCAGTAATTCTATTTCTAGATTTTTAAGGAAGCGCCAAATCAATTTCCAAAGCGGTTGTACCATTTTACACTCCCACCAGCAGTGTACAAGTGTTCCAGTCTCTCCACAACCTCTCCAACACTTATTATTTTGTGTTTTTTGAATTAATGCCAGCCTTGTTGGAGTAAGATGGACTCTCATTGTAGTTTTGGCTTGCATTTCTCTAATGGTTAATGATCCTGAGCATTTCCTCATGTATCTGTTAGCTACCCGAATGTCTTCTTTAGTGAAGTGCCTGTTCATATCCTTTGCCCATTTTTTAATTGGGTTATTTGTCTTTTTGTAGTTGAGTTTTTGTAGTATCATGTAGATTTTAGAGATCAGCTGCTGATGGAAAATGTCATCCCTAAAAACTTTTTCCCAGTCTGTAGGTAATCTTTTTACTCTTCTGGTGAAGTCTTTGAATGAGCACAGGTAATTGATTTTTAGGAGCTCCCAGTTACCTAGTTTCTCTTCTGCATTGTTAGTACTGTTTTGTGTACTGTTTATGCCATGTATAAGGGCTCCTAGCATTATCCCTATTTTTTCTTCCATGATCTTTATTGTTTTAGATTTTATATTTAGTTCTTTGATCCATTTTGAGTTAGTTTTTGTGCATGGTGTGAGATATGGGTCTTGTTTCATTTTTTTGCAGATGGATATTCAGTTACGCCAGCACCATTTGTTATAAGAGACTGCCTTTTCCTCATTTAACTGACTTTGGGCCGTTGTCAAATACCAGCTGCTTGGACATGGATGGACTTATGTCTGGATTCTCAATTCTGTTTCATTGGTCTGTGTATCTGTTTTTGTACTGGTACCAGGCTGTTTTGATTACTGTGATGGTATAATAGGTTCTAAAATCAGGTAGAGTGAGGACTTCCCCTTTGTTCTTTTTCAGTAACGCTTTATTTGTCTGGGTCCTCTTTCCCTTCCATATGAAGCTGGTGATTTGTTTCTCCATCTCATTAAAAAATGTCATTGGAGCACCCAATGACAGGGCTGCCAGATACATAAATCAAATTTTAACAGAACTGAAAAGTGAGATAGACACCTCCACAATTATAGTAGGAGACTTCAACACACCACTTTCGGAGAAGGACAGGACATCCAGTAAGAAGCTCAATAGAGGCACGGAAGACCTAATTACAACAATCAACCAACTTGACCTCATTGACTTATACAGAACTCTCCACCCAACTGCTGCAAAGTATACTTTTTTTTTCTAGCGCACATGGAACATTCTCTAGACCACATATTAGGTCATAAAACAAACCTTTGCAGAATCCAAAACATCGAAATATTACAAAGCATCTTCTCAGACCACAAGGCCATAAAAAGTGGAAATCAATAACAGAAGAATTAGGGAAAAGAAATCAAATACTTGGAAACTGAACTATACCCTCCTAAAAAAAGACTGGGTTATAGAAGATATCAAGGAGGGAATAAGGAAATTCATAGAATGCAACGAGAATGAAAACACTTCCTATCAAAACCTCTGGGACACAGCAAAAGCAGTGCTCAGAGGCCAATTTATATCGATAAATGCACACATACAAAAAGAAGAAAGAGCCAAAATCAGAGAACTGTCCCTACAACTTGAACAAATAGAAAGTGAGCAACAAAAGAATCCATCAGACACCAGAAGAAAACAAATAATAAAAATTAGAGCTGAACTGAATGAATTAGAGAACAGAAAAACAATTGAAAGAATTAACAAAGCCAAAAGCTGGTTCTTTGAAAAAATTAACAAAATTGATAAACCATTGGCTAGACTGACTAAAGAAATACAGGAAAGGAAACAAATAACCCGAATAAGAAACGAAATGGGCCACATCACAACAGACCCAACTGAAATTAAAAGAATCATATCAGATTATTACGAAAAATTGTACTCTAACAAATTTGCAAACCTACAGGAAATGGATGAATTCCTGGAAAAACACTACCTACCTAAACTAACACAATCGGAAGTAGAACAACTAAATAGACCCATAACAAAAAAAGAGATTGAAACAGTAATCAAAAAACTCCTAACAAAAAAAAAACCCTGGCCCAGATGGCTATACTGCAGAGTTCTACCAAACTTTCAGAGAAGAGTTAACACCACTACTACTGAAGGTATTTCAAAGCATAGAAAATGACGGAATACTACATAACTCATTCTATGAAGCCACCATCTCCCTGATACCAAAACCAGGTAAAGACATCACAAAAAAAGAAAATTACAGACCTATATCCCTCATGAACATAGATGCAAAAATCCTCAACAAAATTCTAGCCAATAGAATTCAACAACATATCAAAAAATTAATCCACCATGACCAAGTGGGATTTATACCAGGTATGCAAGGCTGGTTTAATATTAGAAAAAACCATTAATGTAATCCACCATATAAATAAAACAAAAGACAAAAACCACATGATCTTATCAATTGATGCAGAAAAGGCATTTGACGAAGTCCAACACCCATTTATGATAAAAACTCTCAGCAAAATAGGAATTGAAGGAAAATTCCTCAACATAATAAAGGGCATCTATACAAAGCCAAAGCCAACAGCCAACATCACTCTAAATGGAGAGAGCCTGAAAGCATTTCCCTTGAGAACGGGAACCAGACAAGGATGCCCTTTATCACTGCTCTTATTCAACATTGTGCTAGAGGTCCTAGCCAGAGCAATTAGGCTAGACAAAGAAATAAAGGGCATCCGGACTGGCAAGGAGGAAGTAAAATTATCTGTATTTGCAGATGACATGATCTTATACACAGAAAACCCTAAGGAATCCTCCCGAAAACTACTGAAACTAATAGAAGAGTTTGGCAGAGTCTCAGGTTATAAGATAAACATACAAAAATCACTTGGATTCCTCTACATCAACAAAAAGAACATCGAAGAGGAAATAACCAAATCCATACCATTCACAGTAGCCCCCAAGAAGATAAAATACTTAGGAATAAATCTTACCAAAGATGTAAAAGACCTATACAAAGAAAACTACAAAGCACTACTACAAGAAATTCAAAAGGACATACTTAAGTGGAAAAACATACCTTGCTCATGGATAGGAAGACTTAACATAGTAAAAATGTCCATTCTACCAAAAGACATCTATACATACGATGCACTTCTGATCCAAATTCCAATGTCATTTTTTAATGTGATAGAGAAACAAATCACCAACTTCATATGGAAGGGGAAGAAGCCTCGGATAAGCAAAGCATTACTGAAAAAGAAGAAGAAAGTGGGAGGCCCCACTCTACCTGATTTCAGAACCTATTATACAGCCACAGTAGTCAAAACAGCCTGGTACTGGTACAACAACAGACACAAAGACCAATGGAACAGAATTGAGAACCCAGATTTAAATCCATCCACATATGAGCAGCTGATATTTGACAAAGGCCCAGTGTCAATTAATTGGGGAAAAGATAGTCTTTTTAACAAATGTAGCTGGCATAACTGGATATCCATTTGCAAAAAAATGAAACAGGACCCATACCTCACACCATGCACAAAAACTAACTCCAAGTGGATCGAAAACCTAAACGTAAAGACTAAAACAATAAAGATCATGGAAGAAAAAATAGGGACAACCTTAGGAGCCCTAATACAAGGCATGAACAGAATACAAAACATTACCAAAAATGACGAAGAGAAACCAGATAACTGGGAGCTCCTAAAAATCAAACACCTATGCTCATCTAAAGACTTCACCCAAAGAGTAAAAAGACCACCTACAGACTGGGAAAGAATTTTCAGCTATGACATCTCCGACCAGCGCCTGATCTCTAAAATCTATGTGATTCTGTCAAAACTCAACCACAAAAAGACAAACAACCCAATCAAGAAGTGGGCAAAGGATATGAACACACACTTCACTAAAGAAGATATTCAGGCAGCTAACAGATACATGAGAAAATGCTCTTGATCATTAGCCATTAGAGAAATGCAAATGAAAACTACGATGAGATTCCATCTCACTCCAACAAGACTGGCATTAATCCAAAAAACACAAAATAATAAATGTTGGAGAGGCTGCGGAGAGATTGGAACTCTTATACACTGCTGGTGGGAATGTAGAATGGTACAACCACTTTGGAAATCTATCTGGTGTTATCTTAAACAGTTAGAAATAGAACTACCATACAACCCAGAAATCCCACTCCTCGGAATATACCCTAGAGATACAAGAGCCTTCACACAAACAGATATATGCACACCCATGTTTATTGCAGCTCTGTTTACAATAGCAAAAAGCTGGAAGCAACCAAGGTGTCCATCAACGGATAAATGGTTAAATAAATTGTGGTATATTCACACAATGGAATACTACGCATCGATAAAGAACAGTGACGAATCTGTGAAACATTTCACACATGGAGGAACCCGGAAGGCATTATGCTGAGTGAAATGAGTCAGAGGCAAAAGGACAAATATTGTATAAGACCACTATTATAAGATCTTGAGAAATAGTATAAACTGAGAAGAACACATACTTTTGTGGTTACGAGGCGGGGGGAGGGAGGGAGGGTGGGAGAGGGTTTTTTACCGATTAATTAGTAGTTAAGAACTGCTTTAGGTGAAGGGAAGGACAACACTCAATACATGGAAGGTCAGCTCAATTGGACTGGACCAAAAGCAAAGAAGTTTCTGGGATAAAATGAATGCTTCAAAGGTCAGCGGACCAAGGGCGGGGGTTTGGGGACCATGGTTTAAGGGGACTTCTAAGTCAATTGGCAAAATAATTCTATTAGGAAAACATTCTGCATCCCACTTTGAAATGTGGCGTCTGGGGTCTTAAATGCTAACAAGCGGCCATCTAAGATGCACCAATTGGTCTCAACCCACCTGGAGCAAAGGAGAGTGAAGAACACCAAGGTCACAGGATAACTAAGAGCCCAAGAGACAGAAAGGGCCACATGAACCAGAGACCTACATCATCCTGAGACCAGAAGAACTAGTTGGTGCCTGGCCACAATTGATGACTGCCCTGACAGGGAGCACAATAGAGAACTCCTGAGGGAGCAGGAGATCAGTGGGATGCAGACCCCAAATTCTCATAAAAAGACCATACTTAATGGTCTGACTGAGACTAGAGGAATCCTGGCGGCCATGGTCCCCAAACCTTCTGTTGGCACAAGACGGGAACCATCCCCAAAGACAGTTCATCAGACATGAAAGGGACTGGACAGTGGGTGGGAGAGAGATGCTGATGAAGAGTGAGCTAATAATATCAGGTGGACACTTGAGACTGTGTTGGCATCTCCTGTCTGGAGGGGGGATGGGAGGATAGAGAGAGTTGGAAGCTGGCAAAATTGTCACGAAAGGAGAGACTGGAAGGGCTGACTCATTAGGGGGAGAGCAAGTGGGAGTACAGAGTAAGGTGTATATAAACTTATATGTGACAATCTGACTTGATTTGTAAACGTTCACTTGAACCTCAATAAAAGTTAATAAAAAAAATATCATTGGAATTTGGATCAGAATTGCATTGTATCTGTAGATGGCTTTTGGTAGAATAGACATTTTTACAATGTTAAGCCTTCCTATCCATGAGCAAGGTATGTTTTTCCACTTATGTAGGTCTCTTTTGCTTTTTGCAGTAGTGTCTTGTTTTCTTTGTATAGGTCTTATATATCTGGTAAGTATTTTATCTTCTTGGGGGTACTATAAATGGTATTGATTTGTTGATTTCCTCTTCAATGTTCTTTTTGTTGGTGCAGAGGAATCCAACTGATTTTTGTGTGTTTATGTTGTATCCTGATACTCTGTTGAACTCTTCTCTTAGTTTCAGTAGTTTTCTTGAGGAGTCGTTAGGGTTTTCTATGTATAAGATCATATCATCTGCAAATAGACATACTTTTATTCTTCCTTACCTATCTGGATGCCCTTTATTTCTTTTTCTAGACTAACTGCTCTGTCTAGGACCTCCAGTGCAATGTTGAATTAGAGCGGTGATAAAGGGCATCCTTGTCTGGTTCCTGATCTCAAGGGGAACGCTTTCAGGCTCTCTCTATTTAAGATGATCTTGGCTGTTGGCTTTGTATAAAAGCCCTTTATTACGTTGAGGAATTTTCCTTGTATTCCTATTTTGGTGAGAGTTTTTATCATGAATGAGTGTTGAGCTAGTCAAATGCCTTTTCCGCATCAATTGATAAAATCATGTGATTCTTGTCTTTTGTTTTATTTATATGATGGATTACATTAATTGTTTTTCTAATGCCAAACCATCATTGGACACCTGGTATGAATCCCACTTGGTCATGGTGAATTATTTTTCTGATATGTTGTTGAATTGTATTGGCTAGAATTTTGTTGAGGATTTTTGCATCTACGTTCATGACGGATATAGGTGTGTAATTTTCTTTTTTTGTGAAGTCTTTACCTGGTTTTGGTATCAGGAATATGCTAGCTTCATTGAATGAGTTTGGAAGTATCCTATCCTTTTCTGAGGTCTGAAATAACTTTAGTACCAGTGATGTTGAGTCTTCTCTGAGAGTTTGGTAGAACTCTGCAGTGAAGCCATCCCGGCCAGGGTTTTTTTTTGTTGGGAGTTTTTTAATTACCTTTTCAGTGTCTTCTTTTTTTATAGGTTTATTTAGTTGTTCTACCTCTGTTTGTGTGAGTTTAGGTAGGTAGTGTGTTTGTAGAAATTCATCCATTTTTTCTAGGTTTTCAAATTTGTTACAGTGTAATTTTTCATAATAGTCTGATATGATTCTTTTAATTTTGGTTGGGTCTGTTGTAATATTGCCTGTCTCATTTCTTATTCAGGTTATTTGCTTCCTCACCTGTTTTTCTTTTGTCAGTTTGGCCAGTGGTTTACCAATTTTGTTAATTTTTTTAAAGAACCAGCTTTAGGTCTTGTTAACTCTTTCAGTTGTTTTTCTGTTTTCTATTTCATTTAATTCAGATCTAAGTCTTATTATTTGCTTTCTTCTGGTGCCTGACGGTTTCTTTTGTTGTTCCCTTTCTATTTGTTCAAGTTGTAGGGATAAGTCTTTGATTTTGGCCCTTTCCTCTTTTTGGGTGTGTGGATTCATTGATATAAATTGACCTCTGAGCGCTGCTTTCACTGTATCCCAGAGGTTCTGATAGGAAGTGTTTTCATTCTCGTTGGACTCTGTGAATTTCTTTATTCCATCCTTAATGTCTTCTATGACCCAGTTGTTTTCGAGCAGGGTATTGTTCAGTTTCCAAGTGTTTGATATCTTTTCCCTGCTTTTTCTGTTGTTGATTTCTACTTTTATGCCCTTAAGGTCAGAGAAGATGCTTTGTAGTATTTCAATGTGTTAGATTCTGCTAAGGCTTTCTTTATCACCTAATATGTGGTCTTTTCTAGAGAATGTTCCATGTGCGTTGGAAAAGAAATTATACTTGGCTGCTGTTGGGTGGAGTGTTCTGCATATGTCTTTGAGGTTAACTTGGCTTATTGTGGCATTTAGATCTTCCGTGTCTTCACTGAGCTTCTTTCTGGATGTCCTGTCCTTCACCAAAAATGGTGTGTTGAAGTCTCCTACTATAATTGTGGCGCTATCTATCTCACTTTTCAATGCTGTTAGAGTTTGTTTTATGTATCTTGCAGCCCTGTCATTGGGTGCATAAATATTTAATATGGTTATATCTTCCTGGTATATTGTCCTTTTAATCATTATATAGTGTCCTTCCTTATCCTTTGTGGTGGATTTAACTTGAAAGTCTATGTTCTTGGAAATTAATTTTGCCACTCCCGCTCTTTTTTGATTGTTGTTTGCTTGATGTATTTTTTTCCACCCTTTGAGTTTTAGTTTGTTTGTGGCTCTAAGTCTAAGCTGTGTCTCCTGTAGGCAGCATATTAACGGATGGTGTTTTTTAATTCATTCTGCCACTCTCTGTCTCTTTATTGGTGCATTTAGTCCATTTATATTCAGCGTAATTATAGGTAGGTATTTTTTTATAAGTTTAGTGCTGTCATTTTGATGTCTTTTTTTGTGTGTGTTGTTGACAGTTTCTTTTTTCCACTCAATTTTTTGTGCTGAGTAGTTTATCTATATATTGTCTTTTCCTCTTATTTGTTGTTGTTGATTTTGTTTCTGCTGAGTCTCCATTTTTTTCTTGTGTTTTATTTTTTTGAGTTGGATAGTTAGTATCCTCTGTGGTTACCTTAATATTTACCCCATTTTTCTAAGTTTAAACCTAAATTTTATTTCTTTATATCTCCCTGTCTTCGTCTTCATATGAAAGATCTATGACTACATTTCTTAGTCCCTCTTTATTGTTTTAATGTTGTCTTCTTTTACATAATAACATCGCTGTTTCCCTGTTGTGAGCATTTTTTTTTAACTTGATTTATTTTTGTGCTTCCCATCTCGGTTGATATCTGATTGCTCTGTCTAGTGTTCTAGTCTTGGGTTGATACCTGATATTATTGATCTTCTAACCAAGGAACTTCCTTTAGTATATCTTGTTGTTTGGGTTTGTTTTTTATGAATTACCTGAACTCCTCATTATCTGGAAATGTCCTGATTTCACCTTCATATTTAACAGTTTTACTGGATATGTGATTCTTGGCAGGCAATTTTTTTTCCTTCAGTTTTTTGTATAAGTCATCCCATTGCCCTCTTGCCTGCATGGTTTCTGCCAAGTAGTCTGAGCTTATTCTTACTGACTCTCCTTTGTAGGTGACTTTATCCCTAGCTGCTCTTAGAATTCTCTCTTTATCTTTGGTTTTGGCAAGTGTGATTATAATGTGTCTTGGTGACTTTCTTTTAGAATCTACCTTATGTGGAGTTCGATGAGTATCTTGGATAGATATCTTCTCATCTTTCATGGTTTCAGGGAAGTTTTCTGCCAAGAAATCTTCAACAATTCTCTCTGTATTTTCTGTTATCCCTCCCTGTTATGGTACTCTAATTACTCGTAGTTTATTTCTCTTGATAGAGTCCCATGTGATTCTTAAGGTTTCTTATTTTTTTTAATTCTTTTATCTGATTTTTCTTCAAATATATTGGTGCCAAGTGCTTTATCTTCAATCTTAATTCTGCCTTCCTCTTGCTCAATTCTGCTCCTCTGACTTTCTATCGAGTTGTCTAATTCTGTAATTTTATTGTTAATCTTCTGAATTTCTGATTGCTGTCTCTCTATGGATTCGTTCAGTTTATTAAATTTTTCATTATGTTCTTGATTATCCTTTTTAACTTCTTCAACTACTTTATCTGTGTGTTCCTTGGCTTGTTCTACGTATTGCCTGATTGCCTTCCTAATTTCATTCCTGATGTCCTGAAGAGTTCTGTATATTAAACTTTTTAATTCTGTCCGGTAATCCCAGGAAGCCGCCTTGATCCAGAAGATCCGTTGATTCGTTTTGAGAGCTTGTTGAGGCGATCATGGTCTGTTTCTTTGTCTGTTTCTTGATACTGACTCTTGTCTCCGAGCCATCTATAAGTTATTGTATTAGTTTATTTTATGTTTGCATACTGTATCCTAGCTTCTTGCTTTGTTTTGTTTTGATATGCCCAGATGGGTTGCTTGAGTGAGCCAGCTTCATTATTTTCACCTTTGGAGCTCTGACGTCCTGTCACCAGATGGCTAGAGCTGTTATCGGGTATATCAGCCTAGGAGTCCATGCACTTTTCTTGTATGAATTCAGCTCAGGTGTCCAGGTAGCTGATCATCAAGTGTGTGGTACAGGCTCTGTCCTACCATCTTAGGAGGGCAGGGGTGATTGGTGTAGGTACCAGTATCTGGTTGCAGCAGGGCATCATGCTCTGGACAAGGCAGGGGGCTGAGAACTGTCCCCTGAATGTCTGTGAGGAAATCGTGTCCCTGTACCCTAGAGTGTACAGGTGGGTGTATTCTGTAGACGGACCATGGGTCCCCATGCTTTTGTTTGTAAGGACTGGGAGGTACCAGTTATCCTTGACCTCTGTCACAGGTGGCTGGGTGACCTGATTGGAGTGACTGGTCCTTATGCCCCTGATGTGGGTAGGTGAAGACCCTATTAAATAGGCAAAGTGGTGTTAAATATCAAACACCCAAGTCTTCACTGCACAGCTGAAATGGTTGCAGTCTGCCAACAAGGGCCTATTCTCCTGAAATAGGCCCACGCAGGTACATGAAGGGGGGAAAGGTGTTCAAAGTCCACAGACCATTTATGCCTGGATAGGAGCCACTTCTGTCCTGAGCTCCTCTGGTTAGTGGAGTTAGCAAATTATCTTTTTCCCCCAATTGTAAATTTATTCCTTCTCCAAGGCCAAAAGTATGGCTCTGGCCTATCTCAGGCCCAGGGAAATCGACTGCCACCGAAGCCGGCTTGAGGGCTGGGGGCGTGGTAAAATATATGCAAGTACTTAGCTTTAACGAGAGCACCGTTCTTCTCTGGTTCCAGAGGTGTGAGTAGGCTGCTTTTCCCTGAGGAAACTGGGGCCTAACTCTAACACCCCGCTGCAGCTGCTCCTGGAAATGGTGCCAGAGGAATCCCGGCGATTCAGATCCAGTTACTCCTCTCAGCTTCTGAACCGTCTCTCGGTCCTCCTGCCACTCAGTCCGTTTTGTGTCTTTGCCTTTGATGTTCAGTGCTCCTAGCTTGTCATAAATATAATCGTTTCACTTGTTTTTTTGGGTCTTTGTTGTAAGAGGCATCATAGGAAGCATCTGGCTATTCCACCATCTTGGCCCCACCTCCTAAATAGATTCTTATGGAAGACTGAAGAAAATTGAAATTTGTTCAAGACATACCAGAGCAGAACTATATTAGCTGCCTGACGGGTAGCTGATTTCCTTATTAGGCTGACACATTAATGGGGTGGGAGTTTGGGGCCTTCGTGTGCGGTAAAAGAGGAAACAGATATGAGTGGGAGAATATTTGAGTTATGTTGGAAGCGAAACAATCTCATTAGTTACCCTTAATATCCTTAGACATTCTGTGGGGATGCTTGATATTCTTTTAACAGATAAAGGAGAGCCCAGGACATTTCAGTAACTACCCTTAGGCACCCAGGAAATTAATGATAGAGCCAGGATTTAAATGGTGTCCTTGAATTTCTGGCTCGTCACTCTGTTCCTAGACTGAAAACCAAAAAAAAAAAAAAGAGAGAGAGAAACCAAACCTGTTGCTGTTGAGTCAATTCCAACTCATAGCAACCCTATCAGATAGAGTAGAACTGCCCCATAGGGTTTCCAAGGAGTGGCTGGTGGATTTGAACTGCCGACCTTTGGTAAGCACCTAAGCTCTTAACCACTGTGCCGCCAGGGCTCCTCATTCAATCACAGTGACCGTTTTCTACCTGATGCCATTCATTGTTTCCAGGTGTTACTGGCTCCCTGCTTTTCTAGCTTCTGAACAGTAAATAATGCCTTTGCAAAAAGGAATAATGCATTGCAGTGGTACTTTTCTAGAGTCTCAAACTCCTATAAATTATTTATAATGTTTATAATTATTTTATAATTTTATAAATTATATGGCCTGTCAGTACTGCTTTTGCAGTAATGAAGAATGCATTGTAGTGGTAATTTTCCTGAGATAAAAAATCCCTTGGCTTCATTTATTTGGGCTGTAACTGCTGCTTTTATACTAAGGAGGACTGTATTGAAAAGTTTCGTGAAAAATAATAAAAAGGCTAAGAAGGAGACTAGAAAAAAATATATGTGCAGTCATCACCAGGTGCCTTCATGTTTTACCTCATGTTTTGCAAATTTTCAAGAACTAAAATATTAAAAATTAAAAAAAAAAAGATTTTATCATTGACTCATATCAGCAGAATTTGTGATGTTCAGAGTCTACAGAGACACATGGGACCCCAGATAATAAGTATCACAATCCATAAATCCTAACAAAATTAGTTCTGAATTGGTCCTTTAATCTGCATACTTCCCTTTAGGGAAAACACATGATGTCAGCAAAAAATTCAAAGGAGAAAATAATTAAGTCTTGAAAGGAGTGCCTAAGATGTAATTTGGTACTGAGAAGTGGAGGTGCTGCTCTAACAAATACTTAAAATGTGGAAGTGGTTTTGGAACTGGGTAATTGGTAGAGGCTGGAAGAGTTTTAAGGTACCTAACGACTCGGCAGCAACGGGTTTTTTTTTTTAATAGTAAAAGTCTAGATTGCCTTGAAGAGATTATTGGTAGAATTATGGACATCAAAGGCAATTCTGGTGAGGGTTCAGAAAGAAGTGAGGAGAGCCATGGAGAAAGGCTCTATCATTTTAGAAAATACACATAGCAACATCAACAGAACATTACTAGACATGTGGACGTTAAATGTGGTTCTAGTGAGGCTTTAAAAGAACATGATTATTCAAGTGATTGGAAATGGAGGAAGGGTGATGCTTTTTATGCAGTGTTAAAGTACTTGCCTGAGTTATGTTCAAATGTTTGGTAGAAGGTAGAACTTGTAAGTGATGAACTTGGGTATTTGGCTGAGGAGATTTCTAAGCAAGATCTTAAAAGGGACCACGTGGCTTCTTCTTGCTGCTTATAGTAAAATGCAAGTGGAAAGAGATGGACTTAAAAATGAACTGTGCATAACAACCAAAAATGTGAGTAACTAAGTAGATACCAAACTAAAAACCAAACCCATTGCTGTCAAGTCAATTCCGACTCATAGTGACCCTGTGTGTGTAGGAAGGTATATATGTGACCATATATAGGTGTATTTGTAGGCATATCTATGTACATGCTTGTGAGTGTTGCATATATATTCTACATATAATAAAGTACATGGGGGCACAGCCACAGATACCTTCCAGATGTAACCAAATACCTTGAAGGATTGGCTTACTGGATTTAAAGGCTTAGAACCATAATCTCATGGGACATCTCGGTCAATTGGCATAATTTAGCCTATAAAGTTTAAGTTCTACATCTTAGTTTGGTAAGTAGTACCTGGGGTCTTAAAAGCTTGTGAGTAGTCACCTAAGATATAACTATTAGTCTCTACTTGTCTGGAGCAAAAGAGAAAGAAGGAAACAAAAGACTCAAAGAAGAAACCGGTCTATAGGATCAATTGCTTACAAGAACCATAGCCTCACTGGTCCAGAGACTGGAAGAACTAGATGGTGCCTGGCTACCACTATGGACCATTCTGACTAAAGCCACAATAGATGGTCCTGGCTAGAGTGGGAGAAAATTGTAAAACAAAACTCAAAATCTTAAAATAAAAAAAAAAGGCTAAACTTACTGGACCAGCAGAAACCTGGGGAACCTCTGAGACTATTGCCCTGAGATACCCTTTAAATTTTGAACTGAAAGGGCTCCCAGAGGTCACCTTTCTACTAAATAATACTTTGGCTTATAAAATAAACAATATCACTCTTGAGTACTGTGCTTCTTTTATTAAAAAAAAAAAACTATTTGAGACCAAATGGTCAACATTTACCCTAAACAAAGATGAGATGGGGGAGGGGAGCACAGAGAAGCAAGAATAATGGAAATGTTGACACAATGTAGAAAATGTAACCAATGTCACTGAACAATATGTATAGAAATTGTTAAATCAGAACCTAATTTGCTGTGTGAACTTTTGCTAAAAACTCAATAAAATATCTTTAAAAAGAAATCTACTTGTAAAAATAAATGAAAACAAAACTAGAAGATCTGGAAAATTCTGTTATAAAAACTCAGGACGTGTGTTCCAGAATTTTCACCAAGGATGTGACTATACAATCTTTTGTTGAAGAGATAAAGCCTGTAACTGATGAATCTGACTACCACAGCAGGAAACCCATCAGCTTAGACTAAAGGAGACAGAGATAGGATGAAAGGAAGGAAAACTGTCTGCCTCTAGAATTCTGTTGTTAGATGCAGTCGAGTCAGTTCCGTCTCAGCGACAGATCAAAACACTGCCAGGCCCCATGCCCTGCTCACAATCGTTGCTATATTTGAGCCCATTGTCGCAGCCACAGTGTCAGTCTATCTTATTGAGGGTCTTTCTCTTTTTTGCTGATGCTCTACTTTACCAGGTAAAATGTCCTTCTCCAGTGACTGGTCCCTCCTGATAACATGTGCTTGAGTCTAAGGAGCATTTCGCCTATACTTCTTCCAAGACAGATTTGTTCGCTCTTCTGGCAGTCCATGATATATTCAGTATTCTTTGCCAAAACCATAATTCAAAGGCATCAATTCTTCTTTGGTCTTCCTTATTCATAGTCCAGCTTTCACATGAGTATGAGGCAACTGAAATACCATGGCTTGGACCAGGCACTCCTTAGTCCTCAAAAGGACATCTTTGCTTTGTAACACTTTAAAGAGGACTTTTGCAGCAGATTTACCCAGTACAATGCGTCATTTGATTTCTTGACTGCTGATTCCATGGGTGTAGATTGTGGAGCCAAGTAAAATGAAATCCTTGACGAGTTCAGTCTTTTCTGTCTTTATCATAATGTTGCTTGTTGGTTCAGTTGTGAGGATTTTTGTTTCCTTTATGTTGAGGTGTAATCCATATTGAAGGCCTTTGATCTTCATCAGTAAGTGCTTCAAGTCCTCTTTCCTTTCAGTAAGCAAGGTTGTGTCATCTGCATATCGCGGGTTGTTAATGAGCCTCCCTCCTATCCTTCATGTAGTCCAGTTTCTCAGATTCTTTGCTCAGCATACAGATTGAATAAGTATGGTGAAAGAATACAACCTAACACACACCTTTCCTGATTTTAAACCATGCAGTATCCCCTTGCTCTGTTTGAACTACTACTGCCTCTTGGTCTATGTCCTTAGGAGCTGAATTAAGTGTACTGAAATTTCCATCATTTGCAATGTTACCCATAACTTGTTATGATCCACACAGTTGAATGCCTTTGCCCAGTCAATAAAACACAGGTAAATATCTTTCTCTAGTTTTAGCCAGGATCCATCTGACATAGCAGTAATATCCCTGGTTCCATGTCCTCTTCTGAATCCAGCTTGAATTTTTGGCAGTTCCCTGTTGATATACTGCTGCAACCATTTTAAAATTATCTTCAGCAAAATTTTACTTGCGTGTGATATTAATAATATTGATCAATAATTTCTGCATTCTGTGGAATCACCTTTCTTTGGAATAGGCACAAATATGGATCTCTTCCAGTTGATTGACCAGGTAGCTGTCTTCCAAATTTCTTGACATACATGAGTGAACACTTCCAGCATTGCATCCATTTATTTTATCATTTCAACTAGTATTTCTTCTATTCCTGGAGCCTTTTTTTTTTTTTTTTTTTTGTCAATACCGTCAGTGCAGCTTGGACTTCTTCCTTCAGTACCATCAGTTCTTGATCATATGCTACATCCTGAAATGGTTGAATGTCACCCAATTCTTTTTGGTACAGTAACTGTGTATTCCTTCCATCTCCTTTTGATGCTTCCTGTGTCATTCAATATTTTGCCCATAGACTTTCTTTCAGTATTGCAACTCGAGGCATGAATTTTTTCTTCAGTTCTTTCAGCTTGAGAAATGCCGAGCATGTTCTTCCTTTTTTGTTTTCTAACTCTAGGACTTTGCACATGTCATTAGAATATTTTGTCTTCTCAAGCTGCCCTTTCAAGTCTTTTGTTCGGCTCTTTCATGCCATCATTTCTTCCATTTGCTTTAGCTATTTAACATTCAAGAGCAAGTTTTAGAGTCTCTTCTGACATCCATTTGGTCTTTTCTTTCTTTCCTGTCTTTTTAATGACCTTTTGCTATCTTTATGTGTGATGTCCTTGATGGCATCCATGGCTTGTCTGGTCTTCAGTCATTAGTGTTCAATGCACCAAATCTATTCTTGAGATAGTTTCTAAACTCAGGTGGGATATACTCAGGGCCGTACTTTGGTTCTCATGGACTTATTAATTTTCTTCAGCTTCAACTTGAATTTACAGATGAACAATTGATGGTCTGTTTTGCAATCGGCCCATCGCCTTGTTATGACTGATGATGTTGAGCTTCTCCATTGTCTCTTTCCACAGATGTAGTCGATTTAATTCCTGTGTATTCCATCCAGTGAGGTCACGTGTAGAATCACTGTTTATGCTGTTGAAAAAATGTGTTTGCAATAAAAAAGTTGTTGGTCTTGCAAAATTCTATCATGATATCTCCAGTGTCATTTTTATCACCAAGGCCATATTTTCCAACTATTGATCCTTCTTTTTTGTTTCCAACTTTTGTATTCCAATCACCAGTAGATATCAATGCATCTTGATTGCATGTTTGATCAGACTGTAGAAGTTAGTAAAAATCATCAATTTCTTCATCTTTGGCTTTAGTGGTTGGTGCTTAAATTTGAATAATAGTAGTATTATCTTCCTTGTAGGAGTATGACTGTTATCCTATCACTGGGAACATTGTACTTCAGAATAGATCTTGAAATATTCTTTTTGATGATGAATGCAACACCATTTCTCTTCAATTTGTCATTCTCGGCACAGTAGACCATATGATTGTCTGATCCAAAATGGCCACGACCAGTCCATTTCAGCTCACTAATACCTAGGATATCGATCTTTATGTGTTCCATTCATTTTTGACAACTTCTAATTTTCCTAGATTAGTACATTCCACATTCCGGTTATTAATAGATGTTTGCAACCGTTTTTTCTCACTTTGAATTGTCCCACATCAGCAAATGAAGGTCCCTAAAGCTGTACTCTACCCACATCATTAAGGCCGACTCTACTTTGAGGAGGCAGCTCTTCCACAGTCATGTTTTGAATGCTTTCCAACCTGAGGGGCTCATCTTCCAGCATTATGTTAGACAAAGTTATGCTGATTTCCATAAGGTTTTCACTGGCCAGTTTTTTAAAAAGTAGATTGCCAGGTCCTTCTTCCTAGTTTGTCTTTAGTCTGGAAGCTCTGATGAAACCTATACACTGTGGATGACTGTGCTGGTATTTGAAATGCCAGTGGCACAGCTTCCAGCATCGCAGCGACATGCAAGCCACCACAGTAGGACAAACTGACAACGAACAGTGGCTTGGATTTTTATAGGCAGGAAACAGGCCAAAGGAGCTACATCAGTTGTCCTCCAAAAAAAAGAAAAGGATCATTCCTGGAGAAGTTTGCAGTTTAGCAAAACTGTTCAAAGGACCACAGGAAGCAGGGCTGACTCGATTTCAAAGGGAGGAGCTTCAAAGGGTGGAACCATAACCTCCTAGGTTTCAAAGAGTCAGATCTTCACTAACTCAGTTCTGGAGTATGAAGCTGCCTTTCTGGTATGCCCAGAGGATGGGGCTACTACCCAGAGATGACAGAGTGGGGCTGCCATGCCCAAGGAATAGAAGAAGGGAGCCTACTGGGGCCAAGAGGATGGGGTCACCACTCAGATGAACTAAGAGAATTGGACTGCCCAAAGCTGAGGAAGCAGAGTTGCCATCCCAGTGGGCCTAGATGGCAGTGCTGGTGCCCAGGACTGATGGGTCCCCACCAAAAATCCAGGATGCGTGGCCAACACCCAGATTCTGGAGAGCAGAGCCATTGCCCAGATGGTCTCAGTGAACAGAGGATTATTTTCAAGTTCTGAGAGTTACTGTAGTTTGCTGTACTGAGTTTTGGACTTTCTGAGTGCCCATTATCCCTTCTTTCCATCCAATTTCTCCCATTTATAATGGAAATGTCTACCTTATGCTTGTTCCACCATTATACTTTGGAAACAGATAATTTGTAGTCTAGATTTCACAGGTTCGCAGATGAAGAGGAATTTTTCCCGAGGATGGAATATGTCTAAAGTCTCATCCATATTTGATCTAGGTGATTCAGAAGATGAGATTTTAGACTTGGAGTTGATTTAAGACTTTTGTAATGATATGATGAGGTGAATGTGGAGACTTGAATTGCATGTGGAAAAGACATGAACTTGGAGGGACCAAGGGGTGGAATGTTGTGGACTGAATTGTGTCCCCTCAAAATATGTTTGTAAATCTTAACCCTGTGGTTATAATCTCATTTGGGAATGGGTTTTCTTTGTTATGTTAATTAAATAATATTAGTGTAGGGTGCATCTTAAGTCAATCTCTTTTAAGATATTAAAGTGAGTGAACAAGTGAGCAAGGAGAGGTGGGGGAAGATAGGGACCATGCCACATGACAATCACCATGGAACCAAGGAACAAAGACCTTCCCCCAGAGCCAACAGAGAAGGAAAGTTTCCCCCTAGAGCTGGTACCCTGAATTTGGACTTCTAGCCTCCTAAAGTCTGAGAAAATAAATTTCTGTTTGTTAAAGCAACCCACTTGTGGTATTTCTACTATAGCAACACTAGATAACTAATGTGTTTACAGCAGTCCCCAACACATAGTAAAAGCTCGATAAATATTCATTGTAAATAATAATAATTGTTATTATATTTCTATTAACACACTCTGCAGGGAACAACGGATTTTTTTAAGTATTTGCAGTTGTCAAATATTACCTTTTACTCGGTAACATCTTTTTACTGACAAGAAGAAGGAATAGACATTTTAATTAAATTATTAATATGCAAAAAAAATCCAAATGCATTTATTGATTGCCTAGTTAAGTATGGCACTGTGCTCAGTGCTAATCAGAGAGAACCCCCTCCCCGCAGTCCTGGCCCTGCTGTTAGTGTTTATAACCTGTGACACACACTGTGAAGATGGCCGCCAACACTGAGCCGAGACAGTGTGCCAGAGTCTGTTGTAAGCACTATACATTTAATCCTCATGTAATCATCCCAGCAGCCTTCTGAGTGAGGAACTCTTATTTATCCTGTTTCAGAGAGAAGGAAACTAAAGTTAAACGCAGAGCTGGGATTTGAGCTCACGCCTAACTCAGCTTGTGCCTTGGATCTTTGTGTTACACAGCCTGCGTTTCTAGTATAATGTAAGCTGAAGTAAGGAGCCCTGGTGGCACAGTGGTTCAAGCACTCGGCTGCTAACTGGAAGGTCAGTAGTTGGAACCCACCAGCTGTTCCGTGGGAGAGAGATGCAGCAGTCTGCTTCCGTAAAGGTTACAGCCTTGGAAACCGTATGGGGAAGTTCTCCTCCATCCTATAGGGTCGTTATGAGTTGGAATTCACTTAATGGCAGTGGGTTTTGGTTTGGCGTGAACTGAAGCAGACCCTATTGGTTGTGCGCCCAACTGCCAATCCACTTTCTTCCCTGCTGGGAGAGCCCTGATTTTGTTTGGTTGCTTACCCCTCCCTATGTGTCTCAGAGAAGATGAATTCTGTCCATATTTCCATTAGTTAATTAGTCCTGGTTTATCTAAGCCCATTTCCCCATGCCAACGATTTGGTTAAAACCAATTGCGGTCGAGTGAACTCTGACTCCCGGTGACTCCATGTATGTCGGAGTAGATCTGTGTTTCATGGGGTTTTCACACTGATTTTTCAGATGTAGATCACCAGGCCCTTCTCCCCAGGTGCCTCTGAGTGGACTCGAACCTTCAGCCTTTCGGTTATATAGGAGGAAAACTGGGAGACTGTGGTACCTGTGAAGCCATGTAGAAAAGATGTTCGAAGGGGAATATGGTGGTCCTGTGTGTCAGGCGCTGCTGAGAAGTGAACTGTATGAGGGCTGAGGATGGACTACAGGAGTTGGCTCAGTGGAGGTCATTGATGACATTGAAAAGAGTAATTGTGATCGGATGGAGAGAATGAAATCTTAATTGACATGGCTTAAGGAGTGAGTAGGGGACAAGAAAGCCAAATATGTTAACATTTACACCACCCAGGGATTCCAAGGGTTTGGTTAGGTGAGGGCATTCCATGGAATTCTGGCCGAGGCAATATGAGCTGTAACGTTCTCATGGGCTTTGGAGAACATTTTCTTCCATAAGAAAAATAGACATACAAGGAAGGACACTTCTCCCCTTCCTCTGACATTATCATATCTGGATGTGAGGCCTAGAAATGTGGCCACCATCTTGCTACCAGCCTGAAGATGAGGCCAATGCACAAAATAAGGCAGAGCCAAGAAAATGGCAGAGATGCAGAGTAGAGCCCTGACCTGCTGTGCCTGGAGGTGCTTAGCCCTGGGGCTGCTCCTTATGTGAGAGAATAAGACTCTTCATTATGTAGACCAAATGAGTTGGGATTTCTTTTGCTGGTAGCCAAAGGTATCCTAACTCAGAGCATCCCCACAGGTATGCTTGGCACACTGGAGTTCTGCAAATGGGTTACAGGTATGCTGCGATATAGATGCTCTCAGCTCTCAGGGTGGCCAGGAGGGACCTGGCTTGGCCCTCCAGCCACAAACAGCCTCCACATTTAATCCAGTGAATGTACAGATATTTTCTGTGTATATCATGGCATTAAAAATAGTGGGAAGCACTGTCCTAATCTATCAAAAACATATTATGTGTCAATAATAAAAAACATTTTAAAGGGTAAGCATATACTTCTAAGAAAAAGTCTGTTGCCTCTCTCCCTTCGGGCCTGACAAGATCCTTCTCACCCCTTCAAGACCCCATTCAAGTATAACTTCCTCTGAGAAACCTTTTCCAACTTCACAGGTCATTAATTGCTCCCTCCTGAGTGTCCTGTGGAGCCCTGGTAGCACTGTATCTAAGAGCTTAGGCTGCTAACCAAAAGGTCAGCAGTTCAAATTCACCAATCGCTGCTTGGAAACCCTATGGGCTGTTCTACTCTGTACTGCGGGGTCACTATGAGTTGGAATCGACTCTATGGCAATGGTGCTTTTTGTTTGCTCGCTTTGCACTGACAGTGGGATCCGAAATCCTTGGCAGCTTTTGGCAAAGTGTTACACAGACCTGAGCCAAGTTGGAAAGCTAAGAGCAGAGTTTCTCAAAATGGGGCCCCTGGATCCCCCCCACACCCCCCAGTTTATCAGGTGGTTAGCAAATGCTTTGACAGTTTCAGAGGGAAATCAGTGAAGTTGTTTTATTTACACACATTTTCCAAATTAAAAATAACATTAATTATGATTTTCTCCAAAATCCTGTTCTTCATACAGGTAGTCTTTATCCTCTTAAGGATTGTCTATGTGCTGGAAAGACTATCTCAATCACTTGTCTTGTCTAATATTTTTATATCATCTGCAGCTATTGTTCACATGATTTTTCATTTATTGTGGCTATTGTCTGCCAATTCACACAAAAATGAATCAGTGGCTTAATGGTGAAAGGCAAAAAAGTGATGAAATGCATCGGGTAAATATTAGAACTCATAGTAATGTTACAACCATAAATAGCAAGCAGGAATCCAGTGAAAATGTAGAATATGTATTTGTAGCTGATGGGGAAAATGATTCCTTGAGTAGGATGATTTAATACGAGTGACTGAAAAAGGAAAAAGAATGACGACGAATATCTGAAATTAGATTTTATTGAACTGGCAGTCCATTAAACCCTGCTTCCCTGTGTGTCGTCCTTCTATCAAATAGTGGCATGAAGTCATTGAAGCTTTTCTGTTGTTTATAAGTACAACAGAGGTAAACCTATCATGTGTTTTCTGAACAAATCCAAAATTATACTTTCCAAAATGAGATTGATGAATTTTACAATGAAATTAGAGAAGAGATCAAAATGACAAAGACAAGACTCAGAGTTATACTCCTCATAGGAAAAAAAACAGGTCTAAGTCATACCACTGTCGAAAAGATTGACTCCATAGTTAATGACAAGTATAATGCTGAGGGGTCGTGGTGGTGCAGCAGCTAGGAGCTCAGCTGCTAACCAAAGGTCGGCAGTTTGAATGCACCAGCTGCTCCTTGGAAACCCTATGGGACAGCTCTACTCTGTCCTATAGGGTCGCCACGAGTTGGAATTTACTCGAGGGCAATGGGTTTGGTTTGGGTTTATAATGCTCAAAGAAAGCAGGGTAAGCTATTTGGCAAAACTCCTTCATCAGATGGCAGTTTGGATGCTGCATAAATCCATGGTTGTTGGTGTTGGTTGTCATAGAGTTGATTCCAACTCAGGGTGACCCCATGCCTGCAGGGTAGAATTGCTCATAGGGTTTTCAAGGCTGTGACCTTTTGGAAGTAGATCACCAGGACTGTCTTCTAAGGTGTCCCTGGGACAGGTATGGAAAAGCAGTTACTATCAGATGTGTCTGCTGGTAGATCTTTTACTTAACATTTGGACAAAACCAGTGATGTGCAGATCAAGAATAAGCTTTTGACATATGCACAGTGCTTATACAAGACAGAATCACTTGATGAATTTTGCTCAATGAAAACCCGTGTCAGAGAAGAATGTTTTGTTTGGTTAATGATTATATTATGATCCCGGAAAGAGACTGAGAAAGGTAAGCTGGGATCAGTACTGACAGGTAAGGAAGGACGTTGCTACATGAATAAAAGAGATTTAACTAGAATGTGCATGACAACGTTGTTTTATTAAGGATTTATTCACAGAAACAGTTGGTGTTCTATGCTATGCCTCCTGATCCTGATTACAGTTGAAAGAAGTAGTGAAAAGCACGACAGTGTCTTATAAAATGAAGAACAAAGGCAGTAAATAGCATAATGGTGGGGAAGGTGCCTCACATAAGATTTTGAAAAGTGATATGAGTTGAAGACTAAGGTGCGCCTGACCCAAGCCATGGTATTTTCGGTCGTATCATATGCATGCAAAAGCTGGACAATGAATAAAGGAAGACCGAAGAAAAATTGACGCCTTTGAATTGTGGTGTTGGCGAAGAATATTGAATATATCATGGGCTACCAAGAGAACAAACAAATCTGTCTTGGAAGAAGTACAACCAAAATGCTCCTTAGAGGCAAGGATGGCGAGACTGCGTCTTACGTACTTTGGACATGTTGTCAGGAGGGATCAGTCCCTGGAGAAGGACCTCATGCTTGGTAAAGTACAGGGTCAGCGGAAAAGAGGAAGACCCTCAATGAGGTGGATTGACCCAGTGGCTGCAATGGCGCAAGACTGGGCAGTGTTTCATTGTGTGGTACATAGGGTCGCTATGGGTTGGAACCGACTCGACAGCACCTAATAACAACAACAACATGTGTTAAAACATCTCTTCCTGACACTCAGTAGTGTCTATAAAGGCCATTTCTAATATCCACATGGTTTTCTCAAGTGGTGTGCCATTTTGGGGCTGAACATTAAGGTTTTCACTGTTAAGTACAAGAAATCATGTTATCTGGATGATGCAAATGGTTAACACACTTGACTGCTCATCAAATGATTGGAGGTTCCAGGCCACCCAGAGGTGTCTCAGAAGAAAGGCCCGGTGATCTACTTCTGAAAACCAGCTATCAAAAACCCTAAGGAGCACAGTTCTACTCTGATACACATGGGGTCACCATGAGTTGGAGTCAATTCAATGGCAACTGCAAATTTTTGTTTTTTTGGTTTATGAGGACAGGGACTCTTTCTTGTTTCCTTGCTTCCTCCTGTATGACCATTGCCTACCATATCCCAAGCAACTCAGTAGATATCTGCTGAATGAATGGATTTTTACTCATTAGGCAGAGAAACAAATGATGGCATATTATAGGTGGTTTTATAACCACATCCAAATGCTGCAACATGCTTGCCAAATGCAACCAAAAAGTGGATATTAGTCATCTGTTTGTTGCCTTCTTCCCTGATGGAACATTTAACCCAGACTTCTAGCTCTTGAGTCTAATGTGCTCATCAACTTACGTTCAGGTCCTTGGAGAGCAATCATCTCAGGATTTCTAGGACTGTCTTGAATCTGAACGTCCAAACGTATCTGACAGAGTTACCCAACACTTGTAGCCCTTTCTGACAATCTCTACATGTGAGCTAGGATTCTCTAATTTAGTAGAAATGAAGAATAAGAAAAGAAACTACCAGGAAGATATCTCAAGCTACTTGTCATTAGACTGATGCTGTACCCAATATCATCTCTTTCACTGATATGAGCCTATTATGTAAAATCTTAATTTTAGAATTTCATGTTTTGTTATTTAAAAATTATGAAGAGTCTTAATTTGGCCACAGTTGGCCGTTGGCATGTGGGTCAGATGCCTATTGAGTTTGATAAGTGATAGTCTAGAGATAGACAAAATATATCTGTAGATTATCTTTATACATATTATATTACACAAAGTCACAGGTGTCCTCTTCTTGGATGCTGGGGTGAGACTCAAGGAATATGTGATGAAGGACAGAGGCAGCTCCTGTCATCAGCTGTGCATAAACCACCACTGGGGAAGCACTAGAGTGAGAACCGTAGCAAGGGAACATGTCCTGGGGTCGTTCCCACTCTGAGTTCCTCTACCAAAGGCTGAGAAGCAAGCTCCAGCTGGGCAGGCCTGCCCCTCTGGGTACCATCTCCAGGGTGGGGCTCAGCAGCAGAGAGGTTAATGCTCCTGAGCACACACGTTGTTTGCCCACGTGCCCCTTCTGTGCATTCAGTCAGGCCACGTGCTCACAGACCTGTCACACACCCACCCACGCAGCCTCGTCACTCAGGAAAGATGCAGCGTCAACACAGGCTGCTGCTTTCAGGGTGGCTGGTATGGCTCAGGTTTAAAAGCTCAATAGTCTCAATGAAAATAAGCAAATTACTTGACCAAATAGCTATCTGCCACCAGAGGGCTTAAGGGGAGGCAAAGGGTAAAAGAAGGAGCAGGAAGATGATGGGGTATTACATCTGTTTGTGTGGTGTATTGAAAAGAAAAAGCAATCCTGTTGAAACAGCTCATTGTAGAGTAAGTTCACAGTGCTTAAAAATTAATTTGCCTCTAAGAAATAAAAGATAGTTTGTCATTATTTAAGCTAGTGGGCCTCTCTCTAACCCCTGAAATCAATGTTCATGGCACATCAGAGTAAGCACTAGACGAGGGTCTAACAGGCCCAAGTTAGAGTCCTAGCTCAGTCACTGGATGGCCAGATGTCCTTGGAAAAGTGACCTAGCGCTTCGTAGCCTTTTTTCATCTATCAGTATTTCAAAAGTAGATCACCAGGCCTTTCTTTTGAGGTGCCTGGGCCTGGGCTTGAACCATCATCCTTTCAGTTAGCAGCCAAGCTGGTTAACCATTGTACCACCCAGGAATTCCCATCAATAAAACAGAACGGTTAAACTTAATGACCTCTGAAGTTCTTTCTTACTGTCAAAATATTATGATAAGTGAAGTAGTTTTTCTTTTTTTTTTCCCCCTGTTTCCTGAAGATGCTCTGAGAAAAATGTTTGCTCAGGAGATTTCCCAAAATTGAAATGCTCTCACCCTTCTGCCTCGCTCTCTGTCAAGACTCAGCAACCCCAAGCCACCTCACCTAAATACCTCAACCATATTTTCCTGCTCCCTCTAATCATCCGGAACTCTCGTTACGCTCTCTTACAGTAGTTCTTAAATAGTCATTTCTTCAGCCTTGTTTTGACTGCTGTGAATTCAACTCATGTACGTTCATCTGAAACAGCAGAGCCATATTGACAACAACTTTGAAAATTTCTGATTTCCTTTGGCAAGATTATTCTTTTTCCCATCTGGAAGCTCTGAATGGAATAATAGTAACATGGCTGCTCTGGTAAGAGGGCTGTTATCCCTGACCTCTTGATGGGAATGTTGATAATGTGTGAAAATGTGTTTCTTCACTGTGGATATTATTTAACTTAGAATGTTGAAACGATTCATTGCGAATTTATATTTCAAGGCCTCTTGTCTTGTAAAGTTATGTTACCAAGTACTGTCGAATCAATTCTTTTTTTTTTTTTTGGTTGTGCTTTAAATGAAAGTTTACAGTTCAGGTTAGTTGCAGATAAAAAAATTTATACACACATTGTTGTATGACCTTAGTTTTTCTCCCTGTAATGTGACATCACACTCCTCCTTTCCACCCTGTGTTTCCCGTGTTCATTCAACAAGCTCCTGTCCCTTTCTGCCTTCTCATCTTGCCTTCAGACTGGAGCTGCCCGTTTAGTCTCATGTATCTGCTTGAGCTAAGAAGCACACTCTTCACGAGTATCATTTTATGTCTTATAGTCCAGCCTAACCTTTTTCTGAAGAGTTGGCTTTGGGAATGGTTTCAGTTTTAGGCTAACAGTGAGTCCAGGGGCCATGTCTTCCAGGGCCCCCAGTCAGTCAGACCATTCAGTCTGGTCTTTTGACTAAAATTTGAGGTCTGCACCCTACTTTTCTCCTGCTCCGTCAGGGACTCTTTGTTATGTTCCCTGTCAGGGTAGTCATTGGTGGTAGCTGGGTACCATCTAGTTCCTCTGTTTTCAGGCTGATGAAGTCTCTGGTTTGTGTGGCCCTCTGTCTCTTGGGCTCATATTTTCCTCATGTCTTTGGTATTCATCATTCTCCCTTGCTTCAAGTGGGTTGGGACAAATTGATGCATCTTAGATGACTGTTTGCTAGTTTTTAAGACCTCAGACGCCACTCACCAAAGTGGGATGCAGAACATTTTCTTAATAAAATTTGTTATGCTGGTTGACCTGGATGTCTCCTGAAACCATGGTCCGCAGACTTCTGCCCCTGCTATTCTGTCCCTTGAAGTGTTTGGTTATATTCAGGTAACTTCTTAGCTTTTGATTTAGTTGTGCTGACTTCTCCTGTATTGTGTGTTGTCCTTCCTTTCACCTAAGATAATTCTTGTTTGCTATCTAGTTTGTCAAGTCAATTTTGACTCCCGATGACCCCGTGTGTGTCAGAGTAGAACTGTACTACAAAGGGTTTTCAGTGGCTGATTTTTTAGAAGTAGATCTTAAGACCTTTCTTCTGAGGTGCCTCTGAGCAGACTTGAACCTCCAGCTCTTCAGGTGCAGCTGAGCACATTAACCATTTGCAACACCCAGGGGCTCCTGTAAAGTTATAGATCCTCTTAAAACAGTTAGTTATTAGTTGGCCAAATCCAAACCTTTAATATCTGAGGCATAACTGTGACCCAAAGGTAGGCTGAGAGATGAACATCAGAGTACAGGGCCTCTAATTTTGTGGGATATGGTTCTTTAGCTATTCTAAAAAAAAAAAATTCTAAAGCAGTTGTTTATGCGTCATATATTATTTACTGTGTTGAAAGTGAAAACAACAAATCTCCATGAGTCCAAAAACATTTTGGAAGCAATAACAAGACATTGTTTACTTCAGTTTTCACACAAGCTCTGAGCTTTGAAGCGTTTTTACCCTTAGTGATACTGTTTTTGAATCCTAACACTGGGAAGCATATCGCAAAGATGTTTTGGGAGGCAGGGCCAGGATGATGGAGTAGTCAGACACTTCCTGTGGTCTCTCTTACAACAAAGACCCCAAAAAACAAGTGAATTGATTATATATAACAAGCTAGGAGCCCTGACCATCAAAGGCAAAGTTGAGGAACCGGACTGAGTGGCAGGGGGAGAGAAAGATGATTCAGAAGCAGTGAGGAGTTGCCAGACCTGACCCGGCGGGGACCAGCACCCTGCAGGCGGGGATTGCTGGCGCCAGCAGTGAAAGATGTAGTGGTGTTTGGGATGCACTTGCCACATCAGGAGAGACCCAGCGACGGAGACTGTACTCACACTTCCAGAATCAGAGAAAAGCAGTGCTCAATCGGCAAAAGATAAGTATATGCATCTAACCTACCGTGTAGATCAGAAAACACCCCTCTGGGAAAAAACACTCTCCCACTTACCTGCACTCTTCCCGCTATGCACTGGGTGTGAGCTGGCTTCAGAAATTGCCACGTTCCCTGAGACAGAAGTAAGATGCGTCACATGCCCTGAGCCACTCTCCTGACCTGGGAGAGTGAACAAATTAACAAACGGGGAAAAAATAATCTGCTGGCTGCCCTAAGCCGGAAACTCGGGGCAGAAACAGCTCCTTTGCCTAGGCACAGACATACGGGGTCCACAGACTTTGAATGCCTTTCATCCCTGCATAGAACTGTTGGGCCCATTTCAACAGTGTATACCCTCCTTAGCACAGTACAACAGGGTATATACCTGAAGTCTAACTTCAGCTGTTTCAGCTACGTGGTGCAGAGGCAAGTTTGTGACATTTAACATCGCTCTGCCTATTAAGCAGGGCCCTCACCTACCCACATCAGGGGCCTCAGGACTGGTGGCTCTACCCATGCCACCTAGCCACCCGCGACAGCAGTCCAAGAATAAGTGGTGCCTCCCAGTCCTTACAGCCAACAGCACTGGGTGCCCATAGTCCGGCTACAAAACCTACCCACCTACTCACTCTAGGGAACAGAGACATGCTTTTCTCACAGACACTCAGGGTCAGTTGTCAGCCCCCTGCCTTGCTCAGTGTGTGACACCCTACTGCAGCCAGATACCTGTGTCTACACCAATCAATCCTGCTTGTCTAGGATTGTAGGTGAGAGTCTGTACCACACACTTGGTGACTTACTACCTGGACATCTGGGCTGAATCCATTCAAGAAAAGTAAGTGGATTCCTGGGCTCACATACCTAGTAACAGCTCTAACCACTTGGACACAGGACGTTAGCACTTCAAAGGTGCCAATAATCAAACAAGCTCACTTGAGCAGCCTATTTGGGCATAACAAAACAAAGCAAAATGAGAAGCTAGGACACAGTAAGCAAACATAAAATAAATAAATACAATAACTTATTTATGGCTCAAAGACAAGAGTCAATATCAAATCACATAAAGAGGCAGACCACGAGGGCTTCAGCAAGCTCCCAAAACAAAGAATCAAGAAATCTTTCGGATGAAGATAACTTCCTGAAAATACTGGAGGTAGAATACAAAATATTAATATACAGAACACTTCAAGAGATCAGGCAAAACACAGAACAAGCTAAGGAACAAATAGACAAAGCAATAGAGGAACTCAAGAAAGTTATACAAGAGCATAATAATGAATTTAACAGGTTGCAAGAATCCATAGAGAGACAGCAAACAAAATTCCAGAAGATTAACAATAAAATTTTAGAATTAGCCAACTCAATAGAGTCATAGGAGCAGAACTGAGGCAATGGAAGTCAGAGTTACTGAGACTGAAGATCAAACATTTGACATCAACATATGTGAGGAAAAATCAGATGAAAGAATTTTAAAAAATTAAGAAAACCTAAGAATTATGTGGGACTGTATCAAGAGGAATAACCTACGAGTAATTAGAATACCAGAACAGGGTGGCTAACAGAAAATACAGAGAGAATTTTTGAAGATTTGTGGCAGAAAACTTCCCTGATATCATGAATGATAAGATGATATCTACCCAAGATGCTTATCAAACCCCACACAAGGTAGATCCTAAAAGAAAATCGCCAAAACATTATCAAACTTGTCAAAACCAAAGATAAAGAAAGTATTTTAAGAGCAGCTAGGGATAAATGAAAAGTCACCTACAAAGGAGAGTCAGTAAGACTAAGCTTGGACTAGTCAACAGAAACCATGCAGGTAGGAGGGCAATGGGATGACATATATAAAGCCTTGAAGGAAAAAATTTGCCAGAAAGAGGTTTATACCCAGCAAAACTGTCTCTCAAATATGAAGGCGAAATCAGGACAGTCCCAGATAAACAGAAGTTTAGGGAATTCGCAAAAAACAAACCAAAATTATAAGAAATACTAAAGGGAGTCCTATGATTAGAAAATCATTAGCCAGATAACAACCCAAGACTAGAACACAGGACAGAGCAGCAGATACTAACCCAGGTAGAGAAATCACAAAAATAAATCACAAATTCACTCAAAACAGTGAAACAGAGAGGTTATTATATAAAAGATGACAACATTAAAACAAAAAAGAGGGACTAAAAAATGTAGCCATAGATCTTTCATATGGAGAGGAAGTCAAGGCGATATAAAGAAATAAAAGGTTGATCTAAACTTAGAAAAATAGGGATAAATATTAAGGTAACCACAAAGGAAACTAACAATCCTACACATCAAAATAAAAAACGAGAAAAACATAAACACTCAGCAAATACAAAATCAACAACAATGAAAAAAAAAAAAGAAAAGAAAATATGTAAAGAAAAACAACTCAGCCACAGAAAATTAAGTGGAACAAAGAAAGTGTCAACAACACACAAAAAAGACATCAAAATGACAGCACTAAACTCATAAAAACTCATATCTATCAATAATTACACTGAATGTAAATAGACACCATTAAGGAGACACAGAGAGTGGCAGAATGGACAAAACAATACCATCTGTCTATATGCTGCCTACAGGAGTTACACCTTAGACTTAAAGACACAAACTAAAACTCAAAGGATGGAAAAAATATATCAAGCAAACAACAATCAAAAAAGAGCAGGAGTAACAATATTAATTTCTGACAAAATAGACTTTAAAGTAAAATCCACCACAAAGGATAAGGAACAACACTATATGATGATTAAAGGCTCAATACACCAGGAGGACATAACCATAATAAATATTTACGCACCCAACGACAGGGCTCCAAAATACATAAAGCAAACTCTAACATAATTGAAAAGAGAGATGGATAGCTCTGCAATAATAGTGGGAGACTTCAGCACACCACTTTCAGTGAAGGACAGAACATCAGAAAGAAGCTCAAAAAAGACACGGAGGATATAAATGCCACAATCAACCAACTTGACCTCATAAACATATATAGAACACCCCACCCAACAGCAGCCAAGTATACTTTCTTTTCCAACGCACATGGAACATTCTCCAAAATAGACCTTGTATTAGGTCATAAAGCAAGCCTTAACAGAATCCAGCATTGAAATCTTACAAAATATCTTTTCTGACCATAAAGCTATAAAAGTAGAAATCAATAACAGAAAAAACGAGGGGAAAAAAATCAAACATATGGAAATGAACACTACCTTGCTCAGAAACTACTGGGTTGTAGAAGAAATTAAGGACGGAATAAAGAAATTCATAGACTCAAACGAGAATGTAGACACATGTACCAGCACCTTTGGGACACAGCAAAAGCAGTGCTCAGAGTTCAATTTATGGCAATAAATGCACACATCCAGAAAGAAGAAAGTGTCAAAATCAATACATTAACCATACAACTCAAACAAGTAGAAAGAGAGAGGTGAAAGAAGCCCTCAGGCACCAGAAGGAAGGGAATGAAATAAAGAATAGAAAAATAACTGAAAGTGTTAAGAAGACCAAAGCTTGTTCTTGGAAAAGATCAATAAAATTGATCAACCACTGGCCAAACTGACAAAAGTAAGCAGAGAGTTGGGAACTTCATAACCACCAATAAAGCAGTGCTGGGAGCAGAGCAAGTCCTTTGGACCTAAGGTTCCTGCGCTGAGATGCTCCCCGACCAAGGGAAGACTGATGACAAGGACCTTCCTCCAGAGCCAACAGAGAGAGAAAGCCTTCCCCTGGAGCTGGCACCCTGAATTTGGACTTCTAGCCTACTGGACTGTGAGAGAAAGAACTTCTCTTTGTTAAAGCCATCCACTTGTGTTATTTCTGCTTTAGCAGCACTAGATGACTAAGGCAGGAATGTATAATTTAGTTGGTACTAAGAACGGATATATCATATTTACACGTGGCTGAGCTGTATATGGTGTGGTGGAGATGGAGCGAGTAGGGAAGAAGTGAAACACTTCTAGGTGTAAACCACTGTGTTTTAGCAGAATGATGTTTACAGATTTTCTTTTCCTGTGACTGCTGTAACAAGTTATGACAAACTTGGTGACTTAACAGAAATTTATTCTCTCACAGTTCTGGATACCAGAAATTTGATAGCGGTATCGCTGGGCCCAAAACAAGGTGTTGGCAGGGCCTCTGGAGGCTCTAGGGGAGAATCGGCTCTTTGCCTTTTCCAGCTTCTGGCGGGTTCCTTGGCTTGTGGCTGTATCACTCTAATCTCTGCCTTCATAGTCACATTGTTGCCTTTCTCTTCCATGTCTTTAATCTCCCTCTGCCCCTCCCGTTACAAAGACACTTGTGATGGCATTTAAGGCAAAAAAAAAAAAAAAACTTTTTATTTTAGATAATCCAGGGAAATCTCCCCGTCTCAAGATCTGTAACTTAATCACATTTGTAAAGACCCTTCTCTTTTTTCCCCATATACCGCAACATTCACAGGTTCCAGAGATTAGGGCGTGAATATTTTTGGGGGGCCATTTTTCAGCCTACCAGTCTCCAGGATTAGGAAACGCTGGCATTGTTCCAAATGAATCAACTCACTGGCAAGGATCACCGTCTCTTACATCTTCTCTCAGCCTGTTCCATCCTGACCTAATCTTCGTGTTAAGCATGGGCTTTGGGATCAGGTAACCTGTACTGGAATCCTTCCTATGCTACTTTCTGCTTCTAGGACTTGGGCAAGTTGCTTATGTTCTTTTTGCTTTTGTTTGCTCATCTGTAAATGGGGGACAGTATTACACCTGAGTTTTCTGTAAATTAATCAAAAAAATTTAATTAATTCAACAAATATTTAGGACTCACTCTGTGCTTAGCACTGTACTAAACTTTCTAGAGACAGTGATGAACAAAATGATGGTTCCTGTCCTCATGGGGCTTGTAGTCTGGTTGGGGAGATGGATGTTAAGCAAATACTCACAAAAGTATAAGAACACACCCTGGGAAGTGCTATGAAGGAGAAGTTCAGGGTTGAACGAGGCTCCCAGGCAAGGTCTTAGGGAGGTCTTTCCAAGAAGTGATGTTTAAGCTGAGATCTTAAGAACGGTGAGAAGTTAGCCTGGTCAGGTAGATGTAGAGAGAGGAACATTTTGTGCAGAGGGACGGCCTATGGCTGGAAGGAGCTTAGACCTTTGGGGGAGCTGAAAGAAATGCTCTTACAACTTAGTGACCTGTGGGAAGATTGGGGAGAAAAGAGATTGGAGATGTCATCAGGGATCAGACCCAGTAGAAAACCCATTGCCGTTGAGTCAATTCAGACTCATAGCGACCCTGTAGGACTGAGTAGAACTGCCCTGTAGAGTTTCCAGGGAGCACCTGGTGGATTCGAACTGCCGACTTTTTGGTTAGCAGCTACAGCACTTTACTATGCCACCAGGGTTTCCAGACCGAGTAGAGCCTTGTAGAAATCTGAGTTTAATCCTAAGTGTATTGGGAAGGCCAGTGGGTTTAAGCAGCAGTGGGGCGGGAAAATGGGGTTGGCCGTGACATGATTTGGTTTATGTTCTTAAAACATTGCTCTGGCTTCTGGTTGGAGAATGGATTGCAGGGGACAGAAGTAGTGGCAGTGGGATGGTGAGATCACATGTGTGGCCATTATCCAGGCAAGAGCTGAAGGTGCCTTGGGCCAAGGTGAGATTGTGATGGTGGAGAAAACTGAAGAGATGTAAGCCATGCTCCGAAGAGTTGATAGGACTTGAGAGTGTGATGAGGAATGGTAAGGAAGAGGGAGGCGGCGTTAGCAGCTAGGTAACGGGGGTACCATTGTACAGAAGGAGGAGCAGATTCGGAGAAAAGATCCTGAGTTCAAGTTTATACACATTGACTTTAGAAGCCACTTAGCACGGTGCTGCACTGTGCACACTGTAAATAGTAGCTTTTATTTCAGTCAAGTCATTTCAAAATAATAGCTGGCCTTTGAGTCAGGAGGCCCAGGTTCTAGCTCCTGGCTGGCCCTCTTTGGATAAATAAGCCTCTCTGAGCACCAATTTCCGTATCTATAAATCGAAGGTAGGCCAACAAGATGCCTTCTGCTGTCCCTTTCAGCTTTAATATGCCTGCGATGCTGTGAAATTCTTTGGTCTTGACCACCTGGAATGCAGCTCTGATCGTCTGGATCTGCTTCAGAGAGCCTGATGAGCTAGGACTCTGCATATGGGTGGCAGTTTCTGGTGGAAGCTGACGCAGAGGGAGCTGTGGCCAAGGCAGACTGTGGCGCGGGGAGGCCTCATGACAAAGGGGAAGGATGTGGTTTGAGGGGAGCAGCAGCTGCTGCTGTCATCAGATGAGCATGAAATCCTGCTGAGCTTCAGGGGAGACGATGACATAGGGTGGCTGTTTATTAATTGGTGAATTAACATGATGTGATAGGGCGTACGGAGAAATGGTGATGGGCCGAAAAGAAGATCAAGAGAGTAAAACGTATTTCCTTCTTTCTTGCGTTCTCTTCTATTATTGGCACAGAGTCATTGTGGGAGCTCGAGTGGATATCAGGTCTAGATCATCTCTAACCAAAGTCCCTTAATTTACAGATAAAGAAACCAAGTTACTAACAAGTTATTCAAGTCTCCTTACACCTGGCCCATGCTTTTCTGTTCCACAAGGCCGTCAGAGATGATTTCCAAGAGCAGTTTTGGAAAAAGGGTCCAATTTGGTTTCATTTGCCTTAAACCAGACCCTAGAGATTTTGTTAATTCCTCCTAACCTCCAAATATCAAAACACTTTATGTAATCTGTTCTACTTCAGGCCCTCTCATTCTTCATTCATCCTTCATTGGTTTATTACTCAGTAGTAAACCTGGCTCAGCCTTCGGAATTCCATAGTGATTCTTGTACCTTATGGACGACATCTGGATTCCTCAATGGTTAGAATAGTGCTTGCTCTTTGAAACACCTGCGAATGAAGACAGTGCCCAAGTAAAATCCTTCATTTGATTAGGAAGTGCCCTTTTTTCCTCAAAGGTGTGTGTTGGCTGTTTTTTGTTTGTTTGTTTTTGTTTTTAAACTAAACACTGGCTATGTTTATGAGAAGCAGCTGAAAGGGAACTTACTAGGAAAGTTGCTGCTTCGTTCCGTGTTTGTGGTTAGTTTCTGAGTAATTGAATTCCCTGGCCTTTTCTTTGGAAGCAGTGTCTGCTCATCCTGTTGCTTTATTATTATTTCACAATGGTGGAGGCAGATCACCCTGCCTCTGCCTAATGGTTTAGTTTAAAATGCCTTGTCAGAGTATGTAAGCGAGACTTCAGATGTTCCTGTTATGTTACATACCCATTGCCCTCAAGTCAATTCCAACTCATAGTCGCCCTACAGGACAGAGTAGAACTGCCCCAGCCTTTCGGTTAGCAGCCAAGCTCTTAACCACTACGCCACCAGGGCTCCGCCTGTTACATAGTAAGAAGTATATTTCTTCTAGAAGTCATCCCTAGGCTGAGGTCTGAGCAGGATCCCTAAAAAGAGCAGGGCTTTGAGCCTAAGAAATATTGCAGCGTAAGACGTGGGCAAGTCCTAAGCTAAGCAAGATCTGGCATGTGTTATGTGTAAGGCAGGGAGAATCTGGAGCAAAGATTCATCTAGTAAATGTGGGGCGAATGGTGTGGCAGGCCATCCTATATGGGGCTTTCTTCAAGGCCGAGAGGCCACATTCTGAGAAAAAGGAGGGCTCTGTTTCCAGAGGCCACACATCTGGTCGACCTCCTTCCAGCCTCCTGAACATGCTGTGCTCATTACTGCAGCAGTGGTTTCCCTGCTGTTAGTCCCCACCCTGAGGACACCCAGCCAGTTTCCACTGCCTATTCAGGCCCTGGCCCTCCTTCACGGCTCACCTCAAGGGCCAGCTCCTCCATGGAACCTGCCCCCTTGAGAGCCCCAGTCCTCATCAGCCCTGCAGTTTCTCAGTTTCTTCCACAATTGCAATTAAAAACAAAAAACCCACTGACATGTAGTCAGTTCTGGCTCATAGTGACCCCATAGGGTTTCCAAGGCTCTAAATCTCTGTGGAAGCAGACTGCCACATCTTTCTCCCTCAGAGCTGCTGGCAGTCTTGAACCACCAACCTTCTGGTTAGCAGCCAATCACTTCAACCACTCCACTCCACAATTATGCTCTTTTATAGGGTCGCTATGAGTTGGAATTGACCCGACGGCAACGGGTTTGGTTTTTTTGGTATGCTGTGTGTTGTTTCTTTCTTGTTTCCTCTGGGTGTGTGTGGTTGGACGGGGATGGGCAGTGGTGTGTGTCCTTTATCTCTGGCTAAATCATTAACTTTTTAAGGACAAGCACCAAGTCTTGGACATCTTTATATTCTCCCGTAGCATATGGCTTAATTTCGAGGACAAAGTACATACTCGTAAATACTTGCCCACTCTTTGGAAAGAGTAGTTGGTGTGTTTATTGTATAATAGATTTTAGAAAGACACATAAAGTCTGTGTGTGCCTGTTTTTCAAGTTTTTCCCAAATTGTACTGATGAGATTTCATTTGGCTGTGTGTAACAATAAGCTCAAATAATAATGGCCTAAATAAGATAGAAGTTTATTTCTTCTTCATATACAAGAGGGTGGAGGTAGAGAGTCCAGGATGGAGTGGGAACCAGGCTCCTCTCTTGCTGCTCTACCAGCTTAGCATATGATTTTCATTCTCAAGGTCAATTCATAGACTGCAATGGAGCTCCAGCCATTACATGAACATTCTAAGAGCAGGAAGGAGGATGTGAGGAAGAACAAGGGCTTCACATCAGCTGGCTTTTAAGAAGGTGCCCCTGTATACTTCTGTCTACATCTCATTAGTTCAAACCTAGTGACACTTAGCTGCAAGGAAGGCTGGGAAAGTTCAGTCTTTATTCCAAGTGGCCTTGTGTTCAGAGGAAACTTGGGGGTGCTGAGGAAGAAGGGAGAATAGCTAGAAACTCTGGCACATGGGCCCATTTGGATAAAGTAAGGTACCCAAACCACTGCCGTCCAGTCGATTCCAGCTCATAGTGACCCTACAGGACAGAGTAGAACTGCCCCATAGAGTTTCCAAGGAGTGCCTGGCGGATTTGAACTGCCAACCTCTTGGGTAGTAGCCGTAGCACTTAACCACTACGCCACCAGGGTTTCCAAGTAAGGTACGGTACATAGAAATTAGCTTTATCTCATCAGACCATTCATGAATTCCTCCACGAGCCACTCTTTGCTCTGCCTGGTACTTTCCTAAATATTAGAGATACAGTGGAGAACAAATGTTGTCTTTATTCCCAGAAAGCTTATGGTTCAAGTGGAGAGACAAACGATAAACAGGGGAACAAATAAATGAGCAGGATAATATCAGATAATAGGAAGTACTCTAAAGAAAATAAAATCACTTAGCCTTAGGCAGAGTCAAAAACCATCCATCTATTGGATATTGCTTAGAGTTGTTTATTACATGAATGAGACAGGCAGTCTTCATCGAAGCTATTTTGGTTTCTGTTTTGGATTGTGCCTGTAAATCTGTGTGAGCTTTTGAGGGGGAAAAATGCATTAAAAATTGCTTTGCTGGACCATTCATAAAGAGGATTTATTTAGACTGGAAAGTTTTAAGCTGACATTTCTAAAAAGTTTATATCTGGGTCTGTTTATATTAATTAAGGTTTTATTTATATAATATAAATGCACATTTTCAGGAGCCATTTATTTAAACATGTAAAGACCATTAAGAAAAGTGTTGTCAGTAAGAAAAGAGACTTCTAATGTTCTGTGTTTAATAAAGCAGCATAATTTATAAAATACTTAGAAAAATGCTAATGTTTTATACTTTCTTTCCCAGGGGAGGAATTTTTATTTTCCTGAATTTCACATACAATGGTATGATTCAGTTCTTTAATCTTATAATAGGTTGCCCTGAGAGGCAGATCAGTCTTTGGAGAGGAGATTTTTTAAAAGTGAATAAAACAAAACAAAGAGTCATCGGCAACACTGTGGCTTTGATTTGATCATCGGCGACACTGTGGCTTTGATTTGATCAGCTTTGTAGCAGTTCAAGTTGATTCCTGGGACCTTGTACTTAAATTACTTTGGGCTAAAGAGACATTTAATGAAATCTTCCTTTTACGAATCCTTCATTAACCCTCACTTGGGTAATTTTCCAGTTTCTAATATTAATTTTCAGCTATTTAGAACCATGGCTTACAAAGACCACAATCTGGAGAAGAAAGAGAAAACCACATCATTCGGAATGTCTTTAAATAAAACATCCTGGAGGACAGTTGAGGACTTTACACGTACCACTCTTCATCAACAGCGATAAGCTGTGTGCTAACGACATATTTAAAGCAAACCAGGACTCAGGGAGAAAACAGGAAACTTTACCAAACAACCCTTCCTAGTAACAGGTTTTGTGTGTCTCTGTTAAGATCATCACAGCTTCTTTTCATTCTTTTCTAACTTCCTTTCCAAAATTTGATGTGAGGTTGCTTTGCAGTTTTATATACAGCTTTGATTTAATAAGCATTTTCACTTCAAGGCAACTGGGTGCTTATAATGGAGGAATTGCAAATGAAAGGAATGTAGAATGAAACTGAAATGCTGCCTTGAAGTCCATAGGCAAGTTGGTATCATAAATTGCTAATTAATGAGTCTTTTGCCAGGATAGTGCTTAAACAGCCATTGAGCCCGACGACTCTTAATTGGTAACATTACTTGGCATTTTGTAGAGTGGGAATGCATTTTGCTTACCATTCTTAGCCTTATTCTTATATTCTTCATTTTAAACACGACCCTATGTTGTCACCCTAACACAAGAAACCATTCCCATTTAATGTGGGACAGCTGCGTATGTTTAGGGACTCTATGCATAGGTTCTCACAGAAATGTGACCTGAAACGGACAGATGTTTGAACTCCTATGTAAAAATCTATTCTAAACAATCTGGGCTACTGCTAGACAGGAATGCCAAACATTTCCAACCGCAAATTATACTTGATAATAACCACCTTCATAGCAGAAAGCAGCAGACCCCAAGTTCCATTACAAGATCCGCAGGAAGATGGCAGGTCTTGGTATTTCAGATTCGATTTGCTCCTCTTACAGATGATTGGGGCATGTAAATTGCATCGTTGTGAAAGTTAGAAACTTTAGAATTCATATACGATGATTCTCCAAGCACAAAAACCCATACCCTCTCGCTCACGTAACGGGACCTAGCAGAGAACTGTTGGCCATGAGACAGAAATGAGTCAAAACTGGGCAGGCTGAGAACACAAAGAGCCATGTGGCTCTGAGAGGAAACGGACACACGTTGCCTTTTAAAGTTTCTGAAATCAATGTATTCCTGAAGAACCACTTAAAGTAAGCTCAGCAATGTGTTTTGTTTTGTGAAATGTGGAACATGCTGGTTATGAAATGGGAACCCTGAAATGGGATACATCCATCTTAACCAGCTCAGGGTTTTATTCAATTCTTCAAGCCTTAATCCTATTAACTTTCGTGCACAAAGGAAATGCAGCTCTCCCTCTCTGCCGATTCCAGCCAGGCCTCAGGGCATTTATAAGCCAAACCTTGAATTTTACAAATAAAGGTTATTGGTTGATTAAAAATATAACAAGCATCACTGAAGTCACTTTTCAAGGAAGAATATTTTAGATTGTTTAAGAAAAGACCTTAGCTTCTTAAAACCGAATAATAGGTTAGCTTAACTAGAAAAAAAAAAAATGTCTGCCTTGAACATTATGTTCCTTTAAGAACTATCTATATGGGATCAAACTGTCAACAGCAACTAGAAAGACTAGATAGGAACCTTAGGGGGCAGTGAGTTTATGTTAATGGAGGAGGACCAACTCCGAAAAGGAGAGCGAGAATGGTTACACAACCGGAAGAATGTAATCGGTGTCACTAAATGGTACCTATAGAAACTGTTGAATTGGTGTATGTTTTGCTGTGTATATTCTCAACAACAATATAAAATTATATTTAAAACAATTTTTTTAAAGATCTTAGAAGAGATTGTTTCAATCAGTTTATGGAATTTGAGGATTTTTAAGAAGCAACTTCACTTAAATATGCAAATTTTTGGTGTGAGACGCATCCAAGCCGTGGCTTTTCGGAACCAAAAAAATACAACGATCATCAATGTAAGCACTGTTCAAAATGGATTTTTTTTAAGACTGTTTACTTAAAAAGGAAATTTAGAAGGGCTTGATGATTCACAATCAGTTTATAAAATGTGAGGACTTTTTAAAAGCTCGGTTTCTTAAATAAGTCGAATTTTTAATGTGAAATGCATCAAAGTTATTTCTGGCTGTGTATCCGTTGGACATAGATCTAACCCAGCAAAATGCCAAGATCTGATTGTGAGGCTGTTGGAAGCTAATCTCATTGTAGCAAACATGAGCTAACGACACATTAGTCCATATTATATTATATACTTTTAAGTCTGCTGCCTGCAGTATTGATTCAATTTAGTTCCTACCATTCAGATTTGAAACAGCAAAGCCTCCCTCTTACTTCCTACCAAGTTTGTAAGGCCTATCTCTAAAATGTTGAACTTCAGAAAATCTCCCTTATTTATAAAATTTGACCCACCAGTAACGTAACATCAGAGAGAACGTTCACGTCTGTCCTCTTTCTGCTCAGAAAGCCCGGCTGTTTACAGGTGACTGGCGGACCTTAGCACAGCCTGCTCTGGGCCGGCGGCTGGAATGTCTAGTCTTTTCGGTTTACATAACAGTTTTCACCAGAGTGTTTGCTTTCAGAGGTCACTTCAATGTCAACCCCGGCTGTCCACACATAAGTCCTCCTGTTCTTCGCGGTTTGCAAAGGAAAAGAAAACACTTTATCCAAGGCATCCTCCCTACTTTCTTTCCTTAGTCTAAATTCCTTGAATATGCATTACAAGAGTGATAAAATTCACCTCATATTCTGAAAAATAGCTTTATTTTTCTGTCTGATTTCCTATTCTGTCTGACTCCTTTCCTGCCTGGGGAGGCACCTGGCCCTTGAGCCAGAACGGCTGGATGTTCTCTCCCAAACACCTCAGCCTCAAGTCCTGAATGACGCTCAGCACCCCTCATCCCCGAGAACGCCCTCCCAGCTCTGGTAGGATCTGTTCTGACTCGAAGCATCAAGAAGAGGGAAGATTCTTTTGGGGAATGAACCTGATCTCTTCTGTAAGAGTACGTTTACTTCCCTGTAGCCGAGTAACTTAAGCTGGTTTGCCTTTCATTTCAACCATGTCAAAGTATTGAATAAAGCTATAACATCAGACTAGCCAGGAAAACGAGGGCCTGGACAGTAACATGTTTATAATATAAATCTTTCCTGTTTTCTCAACCCTTGCTCCTCTGGCAGTTTTCCATTCTGACAGAAGAACACTGTGGTGGTTCGCCTACAGAAAATGGCCACACATTTAAAGATTTGTTTAAAAAAAAAAAAGTGCATGGTTACTTTATTAAGGAGGATTCCAAAGCTGCAAATAAGCCAGCCTAGTTCTGGGTAAAACTATTGACCAGAATCAGTAATTCCCAAGGTCATTAGCATTAATTACCATAACAACTAGGACAGGCAGGCCTGGTGCCACTCATTCCCCAGGGAGGACTGCACTATCTTTCCAGACTGAGATACTCTGCACTTCACCAAGCATGGGTCGGGCGGTTGGCTGGGAGTAAGAATACCTGTGAGTCACGTGATTTCCAGGACTGGGCTTTCTGACCTTGGAGAAAATCCGTTTGAAAACATTGATTTTTCAGTCGTTCCCGTTACACATCACACATCTCTTAGGCTTTTGAGCCATTCTAGGAATGTTTGTGGAATGTTTTAAGTAAAATAAATAAGGGTAAGACCAGAGACCCCAGTTCCTAACTAGAAACCCAGGGAGAAGACCTTCTGGGTAGTCCCTGACAGCCAAGAACTAGGGTTCAGAGCGAGCTTCTGTGTGCTGAGTGTGCCCTGTACAGACACACACACACACACTCACACTCTCTCTCTTACAAAGGTATTTAAGGCACCTTTCAGAAAGGACAGATGTGTTCCAATTACATCCCCTCCCTCTCTTCAAAATGGCACAGAGTTATCTCTTTTTCTTTCTTTTCAAAGCCTGTATTTAAAACTACGTTTTCTAAGACAGCTAGGCAGGGGACACACTAAATACAAATGCTGTCAGGTCGGCCCTGACTCCTGACAACTCCACGAGCGTCAAAGTAGGACTGTGCTCCATAGAATTTTCAGTGGCTAATTTTTTGGAAGCAGATTGGCAGGGCTTTTTTTGGAGGCACTTCTGGGTGGGTTCAAACTACCAACCTTTCTGTTAGTAGCCTAACACTTAACTGTTTGCACTACCCAGGGTCAAGTATAAATACTATCAATTAATTAAACACTCATTTCAGATGATCAGGAATCAGGTTTGTTAAGTACTCCTGTGGTTGGCTCCATAATTGGCAAGGCCCTAGTGCAGAATGAAAATAAGAATGAAAATGAGTGGTCCTTTATTCAAAAGCAGGGGAAATATGTCTTTAAAGGTAGTGAAATAGAGCACTTTTTTCCTCTATCTCTTCATTGACTTGTTATGGCATGTTTTATTTGCTACTTAGTGTTGTTGTAAATAAAGAAAAATTAAAAATCTTAAATTATTAAGCACAAATTTTATCACTCATCTTTGTATTGTGCAAAGCCAGTTCTAAATGCAAAAATAAGAACATTTAACTCATGCGTGGAATCATTGAAATTTGTATTTCATAGTTCATGCGTGCATATGTATATTTTAACAGAAGAGTAAAAAGGCTGCTTAAAAGTAACCCAGCTTTTTTAATTTCACGTCTTAATACATGTGCCTTCTATCAACACTCTCTGCCTTTGACTTGTTGCTGAATAAGGAAGGACTGAAAAGAAAAGGAACAATTGGTTGCTGTCTTTCCCTTTCCTTCTGTGGCATCATTTTCAGCATAAGTGTTACAGGGAAGTAACACCGATAAGAAAGGGTATGATAGTGCTCTTCAGCCATTAGTGTTTCTTAAAATGCTGGTGCATCTGTTCTGCTGTGACCTTCTTTCTGCGTTTGAAGAAAGTTTTGGTTCGAATGGAAAACAGAGTGGGACTGTCAGCACTTCTGGTGACTCAGTCACAGACGTAGCACAGCTACGTTGTCCTCCTTGGAGTCTCTCTGGCATCGTGGGTCCACCAGGATTCTGTGCTCCTGGGACATCATGACTGCATTGTGCGAATGGGGTGGCAAGACATGATGGTGGGACATGAGTACTGAGTGTATCTCCTCTGCTCAGGTGCTTGCTCCATTGTCTCATTGGGCTTCACTTATAAAATACAACCTCAAAGATAAAATTACAAATTTCAAAACAGAGACAGCAGAGCATTATATCAAGCACCAGGGCCCTCCTGAGCGTCGGGCCCCGGATGACTGTACAGGTTCCAAGTCTTTGAAGCCGCCTTGAGTATTTCTGTAGCTTAGCTGACTTATGATGTAGACTGAGATCCTCAAAGGTATTGGACATCCTACTTCACCTATCTTGCCTCATATTGCCTACGGGGAAGGCCTTGCAGGCAGGGATGGACCAGAGGCTGGTCTTGCACCCTGACCCAGGTTACCGTTACCAAGCCCCCTGCCCCTATCCACAAATTGTTTAAAAGGGGTCACCTTTAGCCCATCTCTCTCTTATCTAACTCTCTCCAACCTCCCCCTGTCCTCAGTGAAATGGAAATAAGGTTACTGGACTTTATTACTCTCTCACAGGTCAATAATTTTCAGACATGGAATTATTTTTTAGTGTGAAATATCTCGAAAATATAAAAAGACTTAGTGAAACACATAATTGGCACATGGGTATCCATCATCTATATAAGACCTAACACATTATAAATACAACGGAAGCTCCCTGTGTCACCTTCTCAGTTTCATTCCATTCCCTGCCCCTCCCCTAGCAACTATGATCATTTACCATTCTCATGCATATCTTTATCATTTTACTTCATATACACGCATGTATGTATGTACGTATACATATGTGTATACACACACTCTTGAAACATGTATTTACTATTGCTTGGCAAGTTTTAAAACTATGGGAACAGTATCACTCCATATGTATCCTGCATCTTGTTTTTTCTCCCATCCATATGTTTTGAAATTTGTCTATGTAGCTGTGTCAGGAGCCTTTGTATATAGTTTAGTTTTATGCTTCCGAAGTTCCAAGTTGTTGATCCAGTACAGAGTTGTTGATTGTTAGTGAATCACCTATTTCTAGCTCGGATGGATTACATCTGGTGATTTGAGTCTCCTTTGATGCTGTATTTAACCAAAAATTTGTTTAGAGACCTGAGTCATCAACCCTTATCTGTTTCATTGAGTTTCCACTGAGCCGTTGTCTGGGCAAAATACGTGTTGGAAAATTTTAGTGGTATCTCTTGGCAATCATTTGCTGTGAAACAGCACAGCCATGTAGAATGGGGTGGGTAATATTCTTTTGGTTACACCTTTTATCTTCAAATTAGATTGGATTATCATAAAAGGAAGCACACAGAAATGTAGACTCAAAGCCAGATAAAGCTCATCTTATCCAGAAGCAGAAACCCTGGTAGCATAGTGGTTAAGAGTTACAGCTGCTAACCAAAAGGTTGGCAGTTCAAGTCCACCAGGCACTCCTTGGAAACTCTATGGGGCAGTTCTACTCTGTCCTGTAGGGTTGCTATGAGTCGGAATTGACTCGACAGCAATGGGTTTGGTTTTTTTTTGTTATTTGTGGTAGCCTATCTGCTGTGAATATCTGTCCACAAATTATTCCTTTACGTAGGCATTGCCCAATCCCACTAAAGCATTGCTTTTTAGGGCTTATAATATTAAGTTTATGACCCTTTGGCATGAGAGACATTATCAAATTGATTTTTCTCCTAATAGGAGACATGGGCTGTGATAAGGACACTGGCATTTGGACAGGGGAAGGGATTTGAACCCATACATTTTTTAAAAAGGAAGGATGAACAGTCAAAACATGCTTAAAACAAACAAAAAAAACAGAAAAGAGTACAGAGGCTTGATAATAATCACATTTCTAGAAGGCCAGGCACGTGCTTGACATATGCTGAGTGCTTTACGTATATTAAATACCATCCAACCCCCAGACATAGATGTTTATCATTTTATAGATGAAAGAAGTTCAAAGACATTGAGACAGTTCCCTCAAGGACTCAGAATTGGTAATGGAAGGCTGAGGTTTGAACCCAGATGTGGCCACAGAGGCAGGGCTATTTATAAGCTCCAGTAAACCAAGCTTGCTGATGGCATAGTTTAACAGCAAACTAGCCTCGCCTAAGGCAAGAATCACATTGGTGCCTGGCACAGGGTATTTACTAGATGTATGTTGTGACTTTTGTGAGTAGTGAATATATAAGTTGGATGTGGGTTGGGCATGTGGGAAAAGGAGTAGAATGTCAGTGGTAATGTGGTTTCTAAAGAAGAGCCAGAAAAGCAAAAAAAAGTCCCTATCATTTGGGTTTTCACAGACCTGCCTTTGGCCTCAAAGGATCACTGCCCTTCTTGAGGTCTGTCTGTGGGTCTGTGGCTGGCTTGTCTTCTGAAGGGCGGCCAGGCTGTCACCCGCCTCTCTAGGCCAGAACTGGGCTAGGCCAGACTCCGCTCTCCAGCGGTTAAGCAGTCCCATTATCGATGCATGTGGATCGGCCATTCATCTTTCTCTCCGTCCCTCTGTAGGCCTTCTGCCCCAACTTTTCCAAAACGTGGGCGTCGCTTCCAATTCTATTCTCTGGAATGGTCCATGCCCTGAATGCATTTGGATGCCCCACCCCAGCACCATACTTTTGAGCCTGTGTCAGCGACCTTTCCACTCAACTCTCATTATAGTCCTTTCGATATGACCTTGATTCATCTTGCTATCTTTAGCTTTGCTCCCTTCACTATAGGCACAGGTAATGCCATGACTCAAGTAATCATTTATCTACAGGAGGTTGGCTGCCTTTCAGCCTTGCTGTTTTAACTGTGTCCTTTATTTATCATCTACCCAGGAACCTCTTAGGGTCGATGGCATAATTTTCAGACTTCCTGACATCTGAATGCGGTGTGTACGCACCCTCCTTAATGGTGGCTGATTTTAATCTTCTCAGCCACAGTAAATCTGACACATACCTCAAGCCGGTGGTATGCTCTTCTTGATATTTTGATCACTTTTCTTTTACCACAAGCTTGCTTGGTTTAGGAAAGTACCTCTGGCATTTGTTGTTTTTACTAATGTCAAAGTGTCAGATTGGCATTCCAGCCCACTTGAAATTCTGCAACCCCTTATCAACCTAAATCATTCCCCACTTAGAAGTATTTTGCCTGATTTTTGCTGGTTCTGAAGACCATTTTTTACCTTGTCTTGTGTCTCATAGAATAATAAGAACTTTGGCAGGTTGAAGATTTTTTATAGCCTAGAAAGATAATTTATAGGAAGTAAATGGTTCTGGAGACAAAATTAGTACCTAGGATTTCCACATATGTCACTTTTCTTCTCCAGGACTTGTTGAAATGATATTGATCTGAATGTCTGAATAAGTGATTCTTCTAGCGGGGCATGTGTTTATAGTAGGTTAATGGCAGGGTAGACCACACACCCTTGTGAAGATCTAAATGAGTAGTAATCGTTCTTCAGTCTTGTTTTTGTTTTGTTTTGTTTTAAAGGTTATCTGTCCAACCCTGTTATTTTACAGACAAGGAAACTGAAGCCAAGAAAGGTTGACTTACTCATGGTTGCTCAGATAATTCATGGCAGAAATGGGCTCAAACCCAAGACTCAGGAATTCCTGTACTCAGAACCCCAAAAAGGAATTTTGCAACCTCACTTCCACATAATATTGGATCATTAACGGATGAAGCAATAGAAATGCCTCTTTAAGGCAAACGTTTTATATTCCATTAGCGAGCCCCTTATACCTATCCATCTCCTATATACTTAATAAAAGAGCTTAAATATCTGACACTCATTTAACCCCCAAACCCATTATCCTCAAATGAGGCTATGCCTTATTTCCATGAGATATATCCACTATCCTGCTTAATCAGTACCTATTTGTTAACGTTATATGGTATTTTGTTCAAGAGCTAGGTATAATAATATTTTATTTCCTGTCCTCTGGTAGCTGCCTACTCAACTGGAAAGAAAGACGTGAAATTTTAGCAAAAAGTAATTAAGTGCTAATCATGCATTGCCAATCGCTGGTGCTGTAGAACTTTAAGGGAAATAAATATCACTGGAAGTCCAAGCAGCCAGGAGAAGCCTCCAGACAAGGTTTCCCACTTGCAAGATGGTCTTTGTGGCGAGGTGAAGAAACAAGGCAGGAGGTTTTGTCAAAGAGGAACACAGAGACCAGGAGAGGCAATAAGGAAATACGTCCAGGGTAATGAGAGTTACGGCACAACTAAATAGACTGAGGAAGAGAACAGAGATATAGATGGTCCAAAGAAAAAAGCAACAAGGAAAGGGTGGGAAAAGGAAACAGAGGGGAAGAAAAGATGAAAATGAATCACCTAATTAATGGGTGGGAATGCTGGCTGATGGTTTCCAGGGGCACTGTTTCTAGTCCAAATATCTGTCAAAAATTCTTTGGCTTGGTGGCCAAAGGAAACTTAGGAGAAACCTCCCTGCAAAAATACTTGAATGCTTTCCCCAAACCTTTACTTTTATTTCTCATCTTTGAAAGAATATGAAAGAAGGGGTTATTCCTTTTGACCACGAATATAATTTTAAAGTCCTGATTCTAGAATTCTTTGGAATTAGCATGTATGTGGAATGGTATTTATCTTGTCACTTTGGAAAGCACCTGACCCCTTTGGAGCCAGAGTATAACTTAATTAATTACAGTTGCATGAATAGAAAATAACTCTAAGGATGAGCTAGGGACTTCTCCCAAGTTGGAAGAGGAAGCAAAGAAGAGGGGGCATCGTTGTTCTTCGTACCGTTTTTCTCTTCTTTCATATCTGGTTTGTTCACAAGAGATAATTCATCAACCTGGAGAGTCTCAGCAGTTATCTGCGGGCCATAAGAAATAAATTTAGCTTCCTTTCTTCTGTTTGTTGCATTTACCTATTTAATACATTGACTTAATAAGGGTAAGGAAATACTTAATATGATCTTTTTCCAACAGCTCCTTTGAAACAATGTCTTATTCTCTGCTTCATCTGGACTTCATAAAATATTTTAGGTAGTAAATTATATATTCCCAACATAATTCAGTCACAGCCATTGTGACCAGTGAGGTTAGATTATACGTCTTGCTCTCAGTGAGAGTGCATAAACTATTAGCAGTTGATTGAGCACATTCCTTCTGATGTACGCCTGGCTTGTGGAATACAGCTTTGCTTTTAAAAAAGGAGAATGATTGCGGGCTTGTAAATAGATGAGAAAGAATTATGTTTTACATTATGATCATGGAAAAATTTAGGTTCCCTCTAAAACTGAATTTTAAAAAAGGGAGGAAAAAAATCTGATTAGAAAATTTTCTTGTTAGAGTTCATTAAATATGATTGTAAATTTAAAAATGTATTATGCAGTTCTCAACTATTACCATTCAGACAGGACCTTGAGCATTCTCAAAGGCACTGCTCAGCCAAACGCTCCCTTTTTTTAATCCAAAAAAAGTACTGATGATTTAATGTTCTTCTACAAGAATATCCCACTTTTGGTGGATTTTATTATTTTTTAAAGAAAAAATTGGTTGCAAATAGCAACCAAAAGAACATTCTTCTGTTTTTTAATAGCCACAGGAAAATTGAGTTATTTTTATAATGATAATACTTTATACAGATCTGTGGTCTTTCATCTAAGAACTTTCAAGCAATTTTTAAATGTTGACTCATCAATCTATGACACACACTTAGAAGCTGGGGCAGCAATTCTGCTTCCATTTGGTTTCAAAGAATTCACTGTGTCCTAAGACATGTTGCTTTTTTTTTTTTTTTCCTTTCTTTCTTTTTTTTTGTTAAAGGCCAGAAGAAATATGGCTTGGTCCCAACCCACTAGGAACTCAGTGTGATGGAGGAAAGAGCCATGGAAAGTCTCTTCATATTCCCAGTAACACATGCTACGACTTAAAAACCAGAGACGGAAATCGCTACATATTTTTGAAGGGCCCAGAAAGGCATTCAAAAGATTTTGAACTCTAAATTATTCCAAGATACAAAAGGCAGACTTGCTTTGCTGAATTAACATTTTAATCAGCATTTTCTTATTTATTTTCAGCAGGATAACTACGTTATTCTCTCCCCACCAAATGTGAATTTATGCCTTTCACCTGAGTGAAGAAAGAGACTCAAAGATAAATTCTTGGCCAAAGAATAAGTCTGTAAATATTTCTCAGACCAAGGATGGGAAAATAGGCTGCCAGTAATTAGAAGGTTTATGAACTATCCATTAAGGCTTTGTTTATTTAATAGTCTCAATGTTTAGCCTTTATTGTCTTACTGATTTATTTTGGTAGATAAAGTTCAATGACCTTTCCAGCTCCTCTTTGACTATGAGTTGTTGAAATAGAGAGCTTTGTTGGGGAATATTTTTCAACTTATCCAAGGGCCATGTTTTGCTACCCACATGCTTTTTAAAAAAAAAAAATTATTGTGCTTTATGTGAAAGTTTACAAATCACGTCAGTCTCTCATACAAAAATTTATATACACCTTGCTATATACTCCTAGTTGCTCTCCCCCTAATGAGACTGCACACTTCTTTCTACTCTATTTTTGTGTCCATTCAGCCAGCTTCTGACCCCCTCTGCCCTCTCATCTCCCATCCAGACAGGAGCTGCCCACATAGTCTCATGTGTCTGCTTGATCCAAGAAGCTCTATCATTCTGTATCCCTTAGTCCAGTCCGATCCCTGTCTGAAGAGTTGGCTTTGGGAATGGTTCCTGTCTTGGGCTAACAGAGGGTCTGGGGACCATGCCTTCCGGGGTCCTGCTAGTCTCAGTCAGACCATTAAGTCTGGTCTTTTTACGAGAATTTGAGGTCTGTATCCCACTGTGGTCTCCTGCTCCCTCAGGGGTTCTCTGTCCACATGCTTTTTTAATGAGTCCGCTTACAGATCAAGAATACTGTGAGAATATGTTCATGAGTATGGATGATTATGTATGAGAATTATAAAGCAGAAAGTTACTTCTAAGTATCAGAAAAATGTATTTCTTTCATCTATGTAGCATAAGTTTACTTCTGTTAAATAGTTTGAGTTGATGGTAGATGACATTAGTTAAAAATATTAAGTGTAAGTTTAGGGTCAAGATAGAGGTCAGAGAAGTATTATGACATGCTGCAGACTAGATGGAGAAGATGAGTGAGGAGACCCCACAGAATGTTGGGGGTTGTGGGATGTCCCTCCCAGGCAAAGGTTCTGAAAGCTGGCACCTAGGGCAAACTTCCAGCTACCACTTCATTCTTCAGGAGTGTATCTAGTGACTCCACCCCAAAATGGGTTCCCTTCCTGGATTGCCTCCACTTTGAAATTTCATAAAAAGCCTTCCTACCCCATGTTTATTGGCTTTGGATCACAGAGAGCTGCCAGTATCTGCCCTCTGGGCTTCTGTCTTCATCAGCATTAAGCAAGCCATGAGCATTAGAGAAGCCTTTTCCTCCCGCTTCTGAGAAAGATGGGAGGACAAAGAAACCATAAAACAGCTTATATATGTATATGTAATTGTGGTAGACTATACACAACATAAACCTTGCCATTTTAACCATGTATAAGTGTCGTGCAACCATTACCGCTATTTGTTTCCAAAACTTTCTCATCACCCCAAACAGAAACTCTGTGCCCATTAGGCAGTAACTCCCCAGCCCCTGTTAACCACTAATAAACTTTTGTTTCTATGCATTTACTTATTCTAGATATTTCATGTAAGTAGCATCGTACAATATTTGTCCTTTTGCATCAGGATTATTTTACTTAGCGTGATGTTTTTAAGGCTCATCCATGTTGTAGCATGTATCAGAACTTCATTCCTTTTTATGGCAGAATAATATTCCATTGTACATATATATCACATTTTGTTTATCATTCGTCTGTTGATGAGCGCTTGGGTTATTTCTACCTTTTAGCTATTGTGACTGCTGCTGCAGTGAACATTGGGGTACAGGTATCTGTCTTAGCCCCTACTTCCAGTTCTTCGTAGCACATTCTGAAATCAGGAAATGTGAATCCTCCTGCTTTGTTCTTCTTTTTCAAGATTGGTTTGGCTATTCAAGGCGCCTTGCAATTCCGTATGTATTTAAGGATCAGCTTTGCCAATTCTGCAAAAGTCTGTTGGAATTTTAATAGGAATTGCATTGAATCTATAGATCACTTTTGGTAGTACTGATATCTTAACGATTTAAGTCTTCCTATCCATGAACACAATGTTTTATAATTTACAGCGTACAAGTCTTTCACCTCCTTGGTTAAATCAATACCTAGTTATTTTATTCTTTTAGATGCTTTTTAAGTGGAATTGTTTCCTTAATTTCTTTTTCAGATTGTTCACTGCTGGTATTAGGAACACAACAAATTTTGGGGTGTTGATCTTGTACCCTGCAACTTTGCTAATTTGTTTGTTAGCTTAGTAGCTTTCTTATGGAATCTTTGTGATTTTATACACATAGAATCACATTATCTGCAAATGAAAACAGTTTAAATTCTTCTTTTTTGATTTGTGTGCCCCTGCCCCTTTTTTCTAGCCTAATTACTCTGGCTAGAACTTCCAGTACAATGTTCAATAGCAGTGGTGAAAAGGGAGGGAAACACCTTTTAATAATGCTGTTTACGTCTTTCTTTTTCTTGAATTGTCCCTAAACATTAGCAGGTGAAAGTGTTGTGAAGAACAATTAAGGACGCTTGGAAACCCTGGTGGTGTAGTGGTTAAGCGCTACGGCAGCTAACCAAGAGGTCGGCAGTTCAAATCCGCCAGGCACCCCTTGGAAACTCTTTGGGGCAGTTCTACTCTGTCCTATAGGGTCGCTATGAGAAGGAATCCACTCGACGGTAGTGGGTTTGGTTTGGTTTTTAAGTGAGGCTTTGAAATTCAAATCCAAGACACCTGTTCACCTAACTATGGAATGAACTTGTAAGGAGTTGGCCTGTAGTGCCCCAGTTAAGCCCCCAGGAAGGATGAAGATGAATTACTAGTAGCCAATAAGGACTTTCTGAATAATCACCTGTTTACAGTAACTTGGAGTTATCACAAATTATGAAACACGTATTACCAATCCAAATAGAATTTGAGTACAATGGAGGCAGTACAGCACAGAGGACAGATTCGGAAGCTGGATTTCAGGGGCACTAATCCCAGCCCTGCCACTTGTAAGCTGTGTGATATTGGGGAATTACTTAGCCTCTCTGCACTTTGGTTTCCTCATCTGAAAAAAGCAGGACATATTAGTGTAGTACCTACCTCATAGAGCTTTTGTTAGGATGAAATGAATTAATACATATATAGCTCTTGGATCAGTGTCTGGCACAAAGTAGGTGCTATATTAATATTTGCTGTTACAGTAAAACCTGTGAAAGCCGGAACCTGTGTAAGCTGGAAACCGGTCAGAAAGAAAACTCAAAATTTTTCCACTAAATACAGAGTGATTAGAGAAGTGGTGACTGCACCCTGTCAAAGGCAAAAAACTTGTGAGACCCAGAAAAACAAAGCAGTCCTGTCGAGTTCTGGCTTTCACAGGTTTCACTGCATTATTATCAGGAGCCCTGGTGGTACAGTGGTTAAGCACTCAGATGCTAACCAAAAGGTCAGTGGTTCGAACCCACCAGCCACTCCACAGGAGAAAGATGTGGCAGTCTGCTTCCGTAAAGATTTATAGCTTTGGAAACCGTATGGGGCAGTTCTACTCTGCCCTGTAGGGTCAGTATGAGTTGAAATTGATTTGAAGGCAGTAGATTTGGGTTTGGTTTGGTCTATTAGTTACCTGGAGCCCTGGTGGCGCAGAGGTAAAGAGCTTGGCTGCTAACCAAAAGGTCAGCAGTTCGAATCCACCAGCCACTCCTTGGAAACTATAGGGCAGTTCTACTCTGTCCTGTAGGGTCACTATGAGTCAGGATCAACTCTACAGCAATGGGTTTATTGAGGCGGGCAAGAGGGGCAGTGGTGGTTTGGTGATAGAACTCTCACCTTTCATGGGGAAAACCCAGGTTCGATTCCTAGCCAGTGCACCTCGGCACAGTTACCACTGGTCCATCATTAGAAGCCTGCTTGTTGCTGTGATGATTAGCAGGTTTCTGCAGAGCTTCCAGACTAAGACAGACTAGGAAGAAAGGCCTGGCAATCTACATCCAAAAAACCAGCCAGTGAAAGCCCTATAGCTCACAACAGTCCCACCTTGTTGTACATGGGGTTGCCGTAAATCAGGAGTCAACTTGATAGCAGCTAACAACAACAGTTACTTACTGACCTTCAAATGGCTAAAAAGGAAAAAATGGGGGGCAGTACACCTGGGGATTTGTGTGAGCCAGGCTTGGTTGTAGCTCATATCACTCCTCACGATCCATTGGCTAGAGCTTAATTACATGGCCACGCCTAAGAGCAAGAGAAGCTGCGAGATAGAGCCTAGTGCTTGGAGTCCAGGAACAAGAGGAAAACATGGATTTTGCTGACAGCAGTCTCTGTCAAACCCTAAAGCCTGTCCATAAGCCCCCCATTATTTTTGCACCCTTAAGTTAAGAACCAGAGAGATAGAGAGATCATGTGGGTACAACACATGTACAATTATCTTATTTTCTTACCTGATGATTAACACATGTGGCCTGAAAAAGCTGCTTTTTTTTTTTAATTTGTGAAAGTGTTTTATATGAAAAATCTTGTAAAATTATAAAAATTAAATTAATTTGGTTGCATATTTAAAGATCTGCCTTTATTGCAAAGGGTGTAACTGTAGGAAATCAGGGCAGTGCCAGCAGATCTGAAACATGGTCTCTGTTGATAACAAACAACTGACCCGTCGTTACAATATTCCCATTCACTCTTATCAGCTCAGTGGCCGGGGTTAGCATCACTACAACCTGAGGTTAATAAAGTTGAAGCCAAAAAATGCTGATGGAAATTAAAACCACAAAGCATTGTGGAAAATTGAGAGGTCTGGATGGAGCCCAAGGGTCAGAGTGATAGAAAATTGTCTGATGAAAAAGTGAACCCAAAGGAGAGACAGAAGTAATGTGCATCTGGTAGATGGTGGGTGGCGGGCAGGGGAATTTCCTCAGGAGTTTTTAAAATACACTAATAAAAGTGGAGGCTTGCACGTTGCTATGATGCTCAATAGGTTGAGCAGAGCTTCTAGACTAAGATGGGCTAGGGAGAAAGGCCTGGCTATCTACATTACAAAATCAGCCTATGAAAACCCCATGATCATGTAAGCTAGTAGTATCAAAAGTCACCTAACTTCAGGAGGGAGAATGAAAAGAACCATCAGTCCAAAGCTGATTCCTATGAGGTGGAGGTCAGGTATATCTCCACTATCCAACCTATTTACCAATTCTGACACCAGCTACCTCCTCCATGGTACTCTCTACTTCTCTGCTGGGTTTGATAGGTTGTTGCTATGGCCATACAGAACTACTCACAGACCATACTCAGAGTGGCGGGGTTTATTAGGGAAGTAACAGATTACAATTCAGGATCAGGGTCAACTCAGGAGCCGGGATACAGTTGATCAGTCAGGACCGCTTCCAACCAGGACAGTTCTCAGCTCTCTCTTGGCCATGGCCATAGGCAGGCCTTGCTTCTCAACCTGGCCTCTGTTGCTGGGCCCCGGTTGGACCTAGACTCTGCCCTGCTGGGCTCTGTTGGCTCCACTGTTAAGTACCTAGAGGCACCCCACTCTGCCAGCAAGCCTCCTGCCCTAAGGCACTTAAGCTGTCTTGCTCCTGGGTTGGGAAGCCCACCACAGCCATCTTGTGCCAGTCTCCTGGTTCCCACTGCTATCTTGTGCCAGTCACCTGGTTCCCACTGCTTGAGCTGCTGCATCATCTCGTGCCGTCTCGCACCATCTCCAGTGTTATTTGTCTCCTGTATCTAGGAGATTCTTAGCGCAGGGACCTCAGGCCTAAATGACATGCTCTGCTCCCAGCTCTTCTTCTTGATGGTAGTCAGGTCCCCCTCCAACTTCTGTAGCATTGGCTCTTTTATAAGCCTACCCCTTCCACACTGACCACAGACTGACCAATCCCTTCGGTAGGCAACAGGCATAGTAAACCGTCCAATTTCTACAAGGCTTTTACGTACTTTATTTGCATAGTAAACGATCCAATCCCTTTGCAATATTGTGGCCTAGCATATCATCTTGGCAGAACTACAAACCCAGGGCCAGAAAGGCCATATATCAAGAGAAACCCATTGCGCTGCAGATCACAATGGTCCAGTCAACAGCTGATCATGGGGATGATACAGGACCGGGCAGTGTTTTGCGTGGTTGTACATGGGGTCGTCATGAGTTGAGGATTGACTTAATGGCAGCTTAGTACAACAAATAAAATGTAGCCAAGAGCCATATGTGCTTTGCTGGATGTGTAAACATTCCCAAGAAGATATATATAAACTGAATTTGTAAAAATCTAACGTTAATGCTTTGAAAAATATCCTGTGTAATTGAGCCCTACAGAAAAGGCTAAAATTCCTTTTATGTTCATGTGTTTTATAAGCATTCATTAATTTTCCTGAAGCAGGTTATCATACCAGTTCATGTTACATATTTAAGAAAGCAAATAGGTTATAATTTTTAAAAATTAAGAATAAATATGGGCTTTTTTATGTTTTTTTCAAAGTTTAAGTTTCTATAATAAGCATGTATTACTGTTAGAATTAAGAAAAGCAAAAGGAAGTAAGATCATATGTAAGATTTTCTTCGAAAAAGGATTTCAATTGATTTATTACAGTTGAATTGTTCTCTGTTACTTTGTATTATTCAATTGTTATGGAATAGTAGAGTCACATTTTACAGAGTTTGGATAGTATTTTAAATTAAGATCATAAATCTGAATTCCAATAGCCACAATTATCTTTAAAATCTCATAAAGTGCCCACAAAATATAGTATATATAGATTTGTTTATATAAATCTATCATATAATATAAATGTATAATATAGATTAATGTACAATCTATGATAAGATGTAATATGAAGTGTTATGGTAGTATTTAAATTATTAGTCTTTTTTTTTTTTTATTAGGAGCGGGTATGGTTTAATTCATGTAAGTTAAATCCATACCAGATGAAATCCCATGATATAGTGGAAGAAGTACTAGACTTGAGTTGGAAGGCCTAGCCTTTCGTGGCCTTGGGCAAGTCATTTGATCTTACTTCCATTGTCTGTAAGGTGGGGCTTATACTACTTATCTCATAAGTTACTTTAGAGATGAAATGCAATGCAGTGCGTACATCAGAGGTCCTCCTGGACTGACAGCATCAGGTGGCAAGCCCTGTCAGTCTTAGGGCTGGAGTGTTCATGAGTTTCTGCTGGAATTTACAATGAAGGACCAAATTTGAAGGCTGATGAAGTTCAGCCTTCTGTTTCCTAGCCAGGGACAGACATTCAAATGGACCTATGCACAGAGCAATGTCAATGTGTCTTTGAAGTAATGAAGGAAGACTAGACCCTTTTCTTAAACTTCAGCCTGTATACACAGTCTTTTGAGAGAAGCTAGAGCTTTCCATGTGTAAATGAAATAAGCCCGTTCATACTGAAAATTCCCCTTCACAGGCAGTGAGCAGTGGGTTATATTGGGAAGGGATTTGTCATGCTGAAAGTTTTCCAATTATAAGGCCATTGTTTGCTCTGACTTATTATTAAAGATATGTGTGTTTACCAAACTTTCACCTTTTTTCCAATATTACATGTTAAGAAGAGGATTGTTTTAATTACGGTAACATACACCTTATTTGATTAATGATAAGGAGAAGAGTAAAATTGAAAGTGAGCAAGAAAATCTATCCATCACAACTGAGGTGACTGTGTCAACCAGTTAGAGCTTTATTCCCTGCTCTATAAAATGACGCCTTGTTTTTGTCCATAGTGCTTACATAATGTTAATCCATCATAGAATAAAATGATGAAATGACATCATAAAAAAAAAAAACCTACTCGGTGTGTGTGTGTGTGTTTACTTTTTATTTTGAAATAATACGGATTCACAGGAAGTTGCAAAGAAATGTACAAGAAGGTCCCATGTTCTCTTCACCCAGCCTCCGCCAATGCTGACATCTCGCCTAGCTATAGTGCTATAGTACAATATCAAGACCGGGAAATTGACTTTGGTACAATCCACAGAGCTCATTCAGATTTCACCAGGTATAAATGCACTCATTTTTGTGCATAGTTCTATGCATTTTTATCACTTACATAACTTCATGTAACCACCATCACCACTGTCAATATTCTTAACTGTACCATCCCCAACAAGACTCCTTCATGCTATCCCTTTACAGTTACACCTACCCTCTTTCCCTCATTCCTAATTCCTGGCAACCACTAATCTAGTCTCCCTCTCTAACATTATGTCATTTCACGAATGTTATACAAATGGAATTATGCAGTATGTATTCTTTTGAAATTGGCTTTTTTTTTTTTTTTAAACTTGTCATAATTTCCCTGGGGTTAATCCAAAGTGTTACGTGTATCAACAGTTCATTCCTTGTTATTGTTGAGTAGGATTCCATAGTATGCGATGTACCACCGTTTGTTTAATCGTTTACCACTGAACTGGTTGGCTATTACAAGTAAAGCTGCTATGAACATTCATGTACAAGTTTCTGTGTGAAAATAGGTTTTCATTTCTCTGGGATAAATGCCCAAGAGAGTAAAATTGCTGGGTCATACGAGAGATCCATTTTTAGTTTTGAAAGGAGCTACCAAACTATCTTCCAGAGAGACTGTACCATTTTTACATTCCCAACAGCGATGGGACCCATTTTCTCCTTATCCTCACTAGTATTTAGCGTTATCACTATTTTTTATTTTAACCAATCTGATAGATATGCAGTGATATTTTATTGTGGTTTTAGTTTGCACTTCTGTAATGGCTAATGATGTTGAATATCTTTATGTGTTTATTTGTCATCTATATGTCCTCTTTGGTGAAATGTCTGTGCACGTCTTTTGCCTGTTTTTTTTTTAATTGTTTTATTTGATTTTGAATGTTGAATTTTTAGAGTTTTCAGTTTCATTGCTTTATGCTCTATCTTTATTATTTCTTTTCTTCTGCTTTGGGTTTATTTTGCTCTTCTTTTTCTAGTTTCTTGAGGCAGGAAATTACATTACTCATTTGAGATCTTTCCTCTCTTCTAAAGCAAGCATTTAGTGATGTCAGTTTCTCCCTCAGCGCTATTTTAGCTGCATCTCACAAACTTTGATATGTTGTGTTTTCATTTTCATTCAGTTCTTTGTATTTTTTTAATTTTGTTGCAGACTTCCTGTTTGACCCATGGGCTGTTTAGCAGGGTGTTGTTAAATTTCCAAGAGTTTGGAGATTTTCCGGTAGCTGATTTCTAGTTTCATTCTATTATGATCACTGAACATACTCTGTATGATTTCAGTTCTTTTAAAGTTGTTCATATTTGTTTTATGACCCAGGGTCTATTGTAATAAATGTTCATGGGTGCTTGAAAAGAATATGTATTCTACTATTGCTGGGTGGAGTGTTCTATAAATGCCGATTAGACCATGTTGGTTGATGGTATTGTTCAGTTCTTCTATATCCTTGCTGATTTTCTGTCGTACACGTTTGAGATGGAAATATCTTGGTGAATTGATTCTCTTTGTCCCTTGTAGTTTTCTTTGCTCTGAAGTCTACTTTGTCTGATACTAATATAGTTACTCCTGCTTTTTTTTTTTTTAATTAATGTTTGCATGGTATATCTTTTTTCCATCCTTTTACTATACTGTTATGTTTGATGTGAGTTTCTTGTAGACATTTGTATAGTTGAGTTGGGTTTTTTAATCTAATTTGCCAACTCTTGTCTTTTAGCTGGTATATAAATGGTATATAGACCATTTAAATTTAATGTGAGCAGTGTCAATATACGTTTGAAGTAATTTACATTTAATGTGATTCTTGATATGTTAGGGCTTAAGTCTGCCGTCTTATTTGTTTTCTGTTTGTTCTGTTTCTTGTTCTTCTATTCTTTTTTTTTTTTTTTCCTTGCCTTCCTGTGGGTTACTTGAATTTTTTTCTAGATTTCTGTTTTGATTTATTTATGTTGTTTTTCAGTATATTGCTTTTTATAGTTTTGTTAGTGGTTTCTCTAGGTAATACCATATACATACCATAGGTAATACCATATACATTCATAATTTGTCACAACTCACTGATGTTGACATTTTATCCCTTCAAGTGAAGTGCAGAATGCTATTTATATTTACTCTCTCTACTTTTTAAACATATTTATCTTTATTTATTTATTTAGTCATGATGATTCCTTTATTATTTGTTAAACATATTTATCTTAAGTATTTCCTGTACATACATTGAACTCCACATCAGGGGATACTATAACTTTTGCTGCAACCATAAACTGTGATTAAAGAAACGTGTGGGGTGAAGATAGTCTTTTATATTTAATTCTATTTTTACTCATTTTGTCACTCTACTTTTCTTTCTAAAAGTCCCAACTGTCTTCTGTCACCATTTTCCTTTTGTTGCAAGAGCTTCCTTTAGCCATTCTTTTAGGGTAAGTCTGATAGCAGCAAATTCTTTTCTTCTTCATCTGAGAATGTCTTTATTTTCCCATCATACCTAAAAGACAGTTTCACAGAATATAGGATCAGGGTTGATATTTCTTTCAGCACTTGAAAAATATTGTGCCATATCTTTTTAGCATCCATGGTTTCAAATGAGAAATCTGCTATCATTCAAGCTGGTGTTGCTGTATCATTAATGCATCCTTGCTCTCTGTCTGTTTCCAAGTTTTTTTTCTTTGTATTTGATTTTCAGAAGTTTAATTTTTATATGTCTTGGTGTGGATTTCTTTGGATTTAACCTATTGGAGATTTGCTCAGCTCTAGACGATGTCAAATCAAAAATCAAACCTGTTGCTGTTGAGTCAGCTCTAACTCCTGGTGGCCCTGTGTGTTACAGAATAGAACTGTTCTATAGGCTTTTTGTGGCTGTAATCTTTAAGGAAGCAGATCACCAGGTCTTTCTTTCACAGTACCTCTGGGTGGGTTCCAACCACCAACCTTTAGGTTAGCAGCCAATCACAAACTGCTTGTGCCACCCAGAGACCTAGACAATATCAACTACTCATAAAACCTCTTCAGTTATCTGGACCTGGCCTAAAAATGTATTGATTTCTTTAAACTTATATGTATGCAAAAATAGAGTGGTAGGTACCCGTACACACTGGGTTTATCATCCTAAACCTACAGTAATATCTGACTTTAACGTTTCATCAGATACAGCTGGAACAAAAATTGGGATTCACCTAGAAATTCTGATGTTGCCAAATCACTACGAGCCTCAGGTATCTTCAGTTGTAAGCTATTCTAAGTCTGTTGTATATACAAACCCACCTTATTAGTAATTTTGTTATTGGGAATAAAATAAAATGAACATAGTTTACAAAAGGCTTTGGTTTGCAACTGCCAAGTGGCTACACCCCTATTCTCATTTGTGAGTTGCTCTGAGGCTCTGATAATCTTGTACCTGACCAGCCATCTTACTCTTGATCTCAGACTTTGGCTAACTGCCGCAATTACATGTACCCACTCTGTTATGGCATATAATTTTAATGAGAAAACTCCTGGAGCTGTTGACATTCCTGCAATAAATTTCAGATGCTTATTTTGGGAAAATAATTTACATAGATTATATAAACTGAAATTAGTACTAATTTAGTTTTGTACAAAAATGTTTCTAAAAATTTTATGAATTCCAATTAGGATACATAAGGTTGGAGACCACATATAACTCAAGATGTTGGAATTAAACAAGAACTTTTAAAATTACTGTGATAAGTATGATAAAGAATCTGATGGAAAAGGTAGACATCATACATGAATACATGGGGAATATCAGCAAAGAAACGGAAACTTTGGGAAGGAACTAAATGAAAGTTTTAAACATGAAAAACATCATAAATGACAGATTTATATGATGGTATAATGTGTGGAGTAGACACAGCAGAAGAAAGGATCTGTGAACTTGAAAACCAGTCAATGGAATTTATCTGAAATATACTGAAGCATAGAGATAAAGAAAGAATGAAAGCATTGAACAGAGCATCAGAGAACTATGAATGATCTAACACACATATAAGTTGGACTCCCAGAAAAAGAGAAGGAAGAGAATGCAGAAACAAAATATTTGAAGAGGTAATGGTCAAGAATTTTATAAAATTGACCAAAGAAATGAACTCACAGATCTAAGACGCTCTGGAAACTCCAAACAGAGTAAGTACAAAGAAAATTACACCTGAGTATAGCATTGTCAAAATGTTGAACAAAGATTAAGAGAAAGTCTGAAATGCAGCCAGATTAGAAAGACACATTGCATTCAAAGAACTGTTAAAAATGATGGCAGACTTCTTCTCGGGAACAATGGAGACTGAACACAGGGTGGTATCATCTATACAGTAGACAAATAGATCAATGAAGCAGAACCTAGAATCTAGAAATTGACCCATACAAGCATGGTCAATTGGTTTTTCACAAAGATGCCAAGGGAATTCAATGGAGAAATGGAGCCAGAAAGACTAGAAACCCTTACGGAAAAAAAATGAACCCCAACCCCTACCTGACTCTATAAATGGAAATTAATTTGAGATGGAAACATAACTCTTCTACAAGAAAATATTTCATTATCTTGAGGTACATGCACATTTCATAGGACAAAAAAAAAAAACCTGTAAATGATAAAATCGATAAGTTAAAAAGTTCTGATCATCAAAATGAAATTTTTAATGAATTAGCCATAGACTGAGACAAAATATTCATATTACGTATATCTGACAAAAGGCTTATATTGAGAATGTGTAAAGAAGACAACCCAATTTTTTCAAAAATGGCAAAGGGCTTGACTAGACACCACACTCTCACACACAAAAATTTCCAGATGGCCAATAAGCAGCATATAAAAAAAAACCCAACCAAGCCCACTGCTGTCGAGTCAATTCTGACTCATAGCGACCCTACAGGACAGAGTAGAACTGCCCAATAGAGTTTCCAAGGAGCACCTGGCAGATTCAAACTGCTGACCTCTTGGTTAGTAGCCGTAGCACTTAACCACTATGCCACCAGGGTTTCCAAGCATATGAAAAGGCATAGAAAATCATCAGCCACCAGGAAAATGCAAATTAAAAGCACTCTGTGATACCATTTATACTCACTATAATGATGCTATTGATTGAATTGTATCCCCCCCAAAATGTGTGTCAACTTGGCTAGACCATGACTCCCAGTATTGTGTGATTGTCCCCCTTTTTGTGATCTGGTGTGATTATCCTGTGAGTTGTAAATCCTAACCTCTATGATGTTAATGGAGCTCTGGTGGCACAGTGGTTAAGCGTTTGGCTGCCAACCAAAAGATGAGCAGTTCAAATCCAGCAGCCGCTCCTTGGAAACCTTATGGGGCAGTTCTACTCTGTCCTGTAGGGTCTCTATGAGTCAGAATTGACTCTATGTCAAGGGGGTTGGTTGTTTTTTTTTTTAAATAATGTTAATGAGGCAAGATTAGAGTCAGTTATGTTAATGATGTAGGACTTACTGTACAGAATTAGATTGTATCTTTTGAGATATAGAAGAGAGAAGAAGCAGAGAGGAGAGGGACCTCATTACCACCAAGATAGAAGATCCAGGAGTGGAGCACGTCTTTGTACCCAGGGTCCCTGCTCTGAAAAGCTCCTAGACCGGGAGAAGATTGATAACAAGGGCCTTCCCTCAAAGCCAGAAGGGAGAGAAAGCCTTCCTCTGGAGTTGGTGTCCTGAATTCAGACTTCTATCCTCCTAAACTATGAGAGAATAAATTTGTTTGTTAAAGCCATCTATTTGTGGTATTTCTGTTATAACAGTACTAGATAACTAAGACAAATGACAAATAAAAAGGATCAACAATACCAAGTGTTAGCAAGTACGTGGAGCATCTGGAACTCTTATCCATTGGTAGTGGAAGTGTAAAATGGAACTACCACTTCGGAAAACGTTTTGGCAGTTTCCTATAAAGTTGAACATATACCTACCGTATGACCCAGAAATCCATCCCACTTCTAAGAATTTTTCCAAAAGAAATAAAAGCATATCCACAGAAAGACTTGTACAAAAGTGTTTATAGCAGCCTACTTCATAATAGCCAGAAACTAGAAACAATTCAAATATCCACTAATCAAGAGACTGAATAAACAAATTTTGGTATATTATTATAATGAGATACTATCCAGAAATAAAAAAGAATAACTACTAGTGACAACAATATGAATTGAATGAATCTCAAAAACATTATATTGAGCCAAAGAAGCGAGACACAAAAGAATACATACTGTGTGATTCCATTTATATAAAATCCAAAAATACAAAATTAATCTATGTGCTAGATCTCAGAATAGTAATTTTTTTAAGGGGCGGGGGTGGGGATTACTGGAAGTAGACATGAAGGAACTTTCTAGGTAATGGAAATGTTCTGCATCTTGATTTGGGTGGTAGTTACATGTCTGTATTCAATGGTCTAAACCAGGTAAACTGCCCTCTTAAGATCTGTGCATTCTTTATATGTAACATTTAATTCAATTAAACAACAACAACAAAAAGTTTTCCAAGTATCTCTGGTGTTAGACAGACCTGAGTTCCCCTCAGCTCCACCATTATTAGAAGTTACACTTAGGCAAGGAATTTAACTTCTCTGAGCCTCAGTTTTCTCATCTGAAAAAATGCCTGCCTGCCTGCCTGCCTACCTACCTATCCCATAGGGGTGTTTGAGGATTAAAGTGATTTAATACATATAAAGTACCTAGAATAGTGCTTGGGATATAATAAATGTTTAGTAGATGTTAGCCACTATTGTTATTATCCTTTTTTTTTTTTTCAATTAAAAAACTGACAATGGCTAACTAAGTCACCCAAAGACATTGTTAGTATATGGAGAAGCTAGAAAATGAATCCACACAGTCTGACTCCAGAGAAATTCTGAAGGCAATTTTGCTGTTGCACCTAATCAATCTAAGCCTTATATCAAATAGTTCTGGAAAGAACATGGAGCATTAATTGTGATTGAGTGACTGATTAGTTAATTAAGCCAACACAGAGACATGCTGGGCGGTTAATCGATCTTGTAGTGTCGAGCTGTGTGGTAGGAAGATTAACCTGGCAGTGTCGAATGGGATATATTGGATCCTATAGAAACTGGCTAGTCGTAAAGTAATTATAGTGGTCCTAAGGAGGGTTGTTGCTATGAGTTGGAATCAACTCAACAGCAACAAGTTTTTTTAAGGAGGGTTGATGTAAGCCTCAGTAGGGTGTTAACAATGGGAATAGAAAAGAATGGATTCCAAATGTTGGACAGCTGTGTTCTTGATGATTTGGCAACCAAACACAGGAGATGAGGGAGAGAGACAGGACCAGAGATGACTCTGAGGAGAATGACAGGACCATGAGTACAATTAGGAACATCAGGGAAGGATTGGTTGCAGGGTGGGAAGGAGAGGAGCCCATGTATGAGATTAGGCAAATCGAATGTGAGGCAATGTCTGACACATGGTTGGTTGACTAGACCTGCTTGGGGTAGATGGGCCCAGACAGGGCTGATTTGAGAGACAGACATGTTGGTGACAGCTGGCGTCTTCCGAGTGAATGGAACAAGAAGAAGGATGAGGACTGAGGACAGCCTCTAAGGGGTGGCCACATTTGGGGGATGGAGGAGAAAATCCATGGAGCAGAACAGTGGTGCTCTTGTCTCTTGACCAACTGGACATATGTTTTGTGCTATTTTCTTAATGTGGTTGCCTCTCTCTCCTTTGTAGAATCAGACGTATGACAAAAACTATTGCATTTCTTTTTTTAATCATGCTTTAGATGAAGGTTTACAGAGCAAATTATTTTCTCATTAAACAATTAATATACATATTGTTTAGTAACATTGGTTGCTAACCCCACCACGTGTCAACGCTCTCCGCTTCTCGACCTTGGGTTCCCCATTACCACTTTTTCTGTCCCCTCCTGCCTTCTCGTCCTTGTCCCTGGGTTGATGTACCCACTTAGTCTCTCTCTTTTTTTAATGGGCCTGTCTAATCTTTGGCTAAAGAGTGGATGTCAGGAGTGACTTCATACTGAGTTAAAAGAGTGTCCAGGGGCCATACTCTCCAGGTTTCTCCAGTCTCTGTCAGGCCAGTAAGTCTGGTCTTTTTTTGTGAGTTAGAATTTTGTTGTACATTTTTCTCCAGCTCTGTCTGGGACCCTCTATTGTAATTCCTGTCAGAGCAGTCAGTGGTGGTAGCCTTGTTTCTAGTTGTGCTGGACTCAGTCTGGTAAACGATTGCATTTCTTGAGCTTGAAGGTGTGTAAATATCATCAAAAATTAAGGCCCAGAGATGTTAAATGCTATAGCTAAGGCCACAGGACTGTGAAGTAGTAGAGCTAGAATGGGAACCAAGCTCTGAGGCATTATTTTCTTTTAACTTTTCTGTTGTTGATACAGCAGCCATTTATTGAACAATTACTGGGTGCATTGCAGGCTAGGAAAGGAATGTTGGATGCTTAGGAGTTTATAGTTTTACCAGGAAGACAACAGACACATGAAACAGCTAGATAACAGTATAAAGAAAACAGTACAAGGCCCTTTAAATTACATGCCAAAGTGAGTATAGTCAATACGGCCCATAAGAATAGAGAATGGAGAGTCGGTAAATTCAGGTGGCCTGATTACATGGATGAGTTATGACTTAAGCCTTAAAACATAAGTATAAAATGAGGAAACAGGAAGATATTTGTGAAAGGGGGACTATGGTTTCAGGGGACATCTAGGTCAATTGGCATAACAAAGGTTATTTTAAAAAATGTTCTGCATCCCACTTTGGTAAGTGGCATCTTAGGTCTTAAAAGCTTGCCATCTGGGGTCTTAAAAACTTGCAAGCAGCCATCTAAAATGCATCAATTGGTCCCAACCCACTTGGAGCAAAGGAAAATGAAGAACACCAAGGACACAAGGAAAATATTAACCTAAGGGACAAAAGGGCTCTGTAAACCAAAGGCTCCACCAGCCTGAGACCAGAAGAACTAGATGGTACCCAGCTACCACCAGTGACCACCCTGACAGGGAACACAACAGAGAGTTCCTAACAGAGCAGGAGAAAAGCGTGAAGCAGAAGTCAAATTCCTCTAAAAAGACCAGACTTAACGGTCTGACTGAGACTAGAGGAACCCTCGAAGACATGGCCCCTGGACACACTGTTAACTCAGAACTAAAACCATTCCTGAACCCTACTCTGGAGACAAAGATTAGACTAGACTATAAAACATAAAATAATACCTGTGAAAAGTGTGCTGCTTATTTTAAGCAGATACATGAGACCAAATGGCAGCTCCTGCCTGGAGGCAGAATGAGAAGGCAGGAAGGGACAGGAGCTGGTTGGAGGGACATGGGAAACCCAGGGTGGAAAGGGGGAATGTGGACGGGGATTGCAACTAGTGTCACTTAACAATATGTATATAAAATTTTTGTTTGAAAAATTAACTTGAGCTGTAAACTGTGACCTAAAGCACAATTAAAACAAACAAAAACAAAAAGCATTGCCATTGAGTCAATTCCAACTCGCAGTGACCCTATAAGACAGAGTAGAACTGAAAGAAAGACATGGATAAACCAGGTTTTTATAGCCTGCGTGTCAAATCCTGATTTAACTTTTTTATTGACTCATTTTACCACAGATTCCTATGAAATCAATGGCTTAGTGGTCCATCAGTCTTGTGCTGATGTGGGGAAAACTGCCCAGAGCTAGTTAACATCTGACAAACAACAGCATTCATTCATTCATTCACTCAAAAGCCACTTACTGAGCAATGGCTGTGTACTAGGCAAAGTGCCAGATATCAGAGATACAAATGTGAATAAGACAGGTCTCCTGCGTAAAATAAAATATATAATTCTCTGCCTTAAAACATACTGACAGTTTGTGTGTGGAACATTTGTAGAAATCATTCCTAACTGGGGACTTAAAAAAAAAAATCCATCAGTTCTTCAAAAGTAGAAATAAGACTACCTGCCACAATGCAATAAAATTATAAAATAATAAAAGAATATCTCCCCCCCCCAAAAAAAAAATATATATATACACACACATCTCTCTTAACCCTTGGGTCAAAGAAGATATTAACCCAAACTGCAGAATATCTAGAAAATAACATGAATAAGAACACCATGTACCTCAATCAAAATTGTTCTTGATGAAAAATTCATAGCTTGACATCACTTCTGAAGAGGTTAGAAAACAACAACAAAATTAACCTAAGGGACAAGAAGAAAAGAAATAAAGATCAAAGCAGACATTAATTAATTAGAAAGCATGGAAAAACAAACCAGAGTTGATAAGTGCATCCAAAAGTTGACTTTTTGCCAAAACTAATGAAACCAAGATAACATTGGCTAGCTTAATTAAAAGGGTAAAGGAAAGAACACACTAATACAGAAAATTAGAAATGAAAAATGGCAAATAACAACAGATGCAGAGGAAATTAAAAGAATCATAAATAGTACTTTGTGAACTTTTCAGCAAATAATTTTGACAATCTGGGTGAAATAAATAATTTTCTAGGAACTTATGAATCACCAAATTGACATCAGAAAAAATATTACTAGACAACCTAAATAGACAGAACTCATGGGAAAAGCAGAGAAAGTTTTTCCCTAGAAAAACACCAGACCTAGGTGGTCTCGTACGTTTATTGGCTCAAAATTTCAATACAGGTAAGTCTTAGCCATAAAAATATTTCCATAGAAAAGAAGGCTTTTAAATTGTATTTATGAAGCCAGCAAAATACTAACACCATAACCTGACAAGTTAGAGCAAAAATAAGACTGCAAGCTCCTCTTATTTGTGAATATCAATGTAAAAATCATAGACTATTAACAAAAATAATTCAGTCACATAGTATCATATAACATATAACAAAGCCTAGAGGGTTGTATCCCAAAAGTGTAAGGATGGTTCCATTTTAAGAAATTCATTAACATAATTTACTATATTTATAGGGCAAAGCTCAATAGTTGCCAAAAAGGCAGTTAACAAAATTCAAGAATATTTCCAAGAAAATAGGACAAACTGGATATTTCTTTAACATTATGTAAACTTGTGTGTGTCTGTGTGTGTAATAAAAAGCCAGCATTATGCTTAATGGCGAAACATAAGAACATTCTATCAAGATTGAAATAAAACCAACTGCTCTGACTGGGATCACAACAGAGGGTCCCAGACAGAGTGGAAGAAAAATGTAGAAAAAAAACTCAAATTCACAAAAAAGACCAGACTTGCTGGTCTGACAGAGACTGGAGGAACCCCTGAGACTATGGCCCTAAGACACCATTCTGACCTGGAAACAAAGCCATTCCCGGAGACCACCTTTCAGCCAAATAATAGACAAGCCCATAAAATAAACAGCAACACTGGGAGGAATGTGTTCCTTAGGACAATCAATTATACAAAAAGAAAAGGAAAACATTTGCCCAAAAAGCAAAGATGAGAAAACAGGAAGAGGCAGAAAATCCAGATGAAAGGAAATGAGGAATTGGGGAGCGTGCTGACACAGTGAGGGGAATGCAGCGAATATCATGGAACACTTTATGTACAAACTATGGAATGGGAAGCTAATGAACTTTGTAAACTTTCGCCTAAAACAGAATGCAAATTAAAATAAAAGCCAAAACCAGATACCCACCATCACTTTATTATGTAACATTATTTGGAGATTCTAGACCAGGGCGTCAGTAAACTGCAGCCTGTGGGCAAACCACCTATTTTTGTAAATAAACTGTTGGAATACAGCCTTGCCCATGCATTTACACATTGTCTATGGCTACTATCATGCCTCAGCTGTAGAGCTGAGTAGTTGTGATAGAGCGTATATGGCCCACAAGGTATAAAATACTTATTACCTGGCCTTCCATGGGAAAAAAAAAAAAAAATTGCCAATCTCTATTCTAGACAATACAAATAGAGAAGAAAAGGAAATGAGATATAATTACTGAAAGGAGGAAGCAAAATTATCATTATTTGCAGAAGATATATAGAAAATCCAAGACAACTTAACGTAAAGTGAAAACAATAGGAGAGTTCGTTCAACAAGATGAGAGGTGATAAAATAGATTTCTTTAAAAGTTAATTAATTTTCTGTTTTACCAACAATAAAAAGTTGTAGTGGAAGAAGAGTTACCATTTAGAAAAGCACAGAAAACATAATAAGTTTTTTGGAATAAACTTAAGAAATGTGTATAGGAAACATAGGAAGAACAATTCTAAATTTTCTAGGGGATCATAAAAGAAGGCAAAATGATAGAAGGACTTAGAAAAAATATTGCCAATTATCACTTATGTTACAGAAAGCTCATATAAAACTCGAACAACAAACAACTAAACTGTAAATTCAATGTGATACTAATTAAAATATCAATAGACTATGAATTGAGTTGGTGGGGGGGATGGGGACTTTAAAATGATACTAAATATAAATACAGATGGATATATTTAGAAATAATTATAGGTATGTGTATATACATGAATAAGTATAACCAAAAAAAAAACCAAACCCATTGCCATCGAGCTGATTCCAACTCATAGAAACACTGTAGGACAGAGTAGAACTGCCCCCACAGAGTTTCCAAGGAGCGTCTGGTGGATTCGAACCGGTGAACTTTTGGTTAGCAGCTGTAGCTCTTAACCACTGCACCATCAGCATTTCCATAGGTTAGTATACACATATATATTTCCTTGTTCTGTGAGCTGAGACAGCCTAGAAGCAATGATACCCCAGTATCAATGAGCATACCCAGTACCCAGATCTTGGTGCCTAATACCATTTTCCAATAAAAGAAACCAGAATTCCTTGGAGAAATGGCCGATTCTGTCACTGGGGCAAAAGTTTGCAAGATGAGGCTGCATCATCTTATAGTACCAAAAAGTAACTGCTAAAAAAATACAAAACAGAAGGAAAAAAAAAAAAAAGCAATGGAGGTATGGCAAAGGGACACAAGAGTCAACTGAAAGGGCCCCAATGGACAAAGCTGAAACAATTTGAACAACAAACAAATAATATAGGATTGGATTATAAACCAAAGTAAAAATAAATATCCATGAGTTCATTCCAATATAAATAAATGGAGAAGAGTAAATAAATACCTCTGCAGGATTCCATATAATTTCTGTAGATACTTCCTCCTTAAAGAGCTGGAACTGAATGTTCCACTCCTTAACTGTGGGCTGCGCATAGTGACTTTCTTTCAAAGGGTACATTATGGAAAGGGGTGGGGAAACCTGACAAACATTACCTCAGTCAAGTGATCAAGGTTAACATTATCAGTAATAAGTCACGTTGATAGCATGTACCCTTGATATGATGAGAATGGTACTTTATGTCTGTAGTCATCCTCCAAAAAGCTTATAACTAGATCTCAACTATGGGAAAAACATCAGACAAAAGAGAATTGAAAGACATCCTGTAAAATACCTGACTAGTACTCCTTATAATTATAGCTCTCCTTATTTCATCAAATCCACCCACTCCTCGCTTATCAACACAGCCAGATTCCAAAGACCAGGTTGTTATGCAAAAATTGCTATTATGCAAAAATGGAGGATGACTACACCATTATGTAACTGCCAAATTATCATTGCGTACCTGCCAGGTTACATCATTACATAACTGCCAGACGATTGAGAATCATCACATAGCCAAGAAGACACATAACTGTAACCATCACAGCCAGCGTTACTCTCACCTTGCACCTCAGCAGTTGTTACTACCGGACATACATCATTAATGTGCAAAATAGTCAGATAGTAGATTTTTTACTACTGTCATAAATGTAAAATGTCACATAATGAGACAGTCAATAAGTGAGGAGTAGGTATACAAGGAAAGTCTGAGAAATTGTCACTATCAAGAGGAACCTAAAGAAACGTGACAATTTATGGAATGTAGCATCCTCGATGGGATCCTGAAACAGAATCAGGGACATTAGGTAAAAACCAAGGAAATCTGAATAAAGTGTGGACTTTCATGTTGTTGTTGCTATTAGGTGCCATCAAGTTGGTTCTAACTCATAGCAATCGTATGTGTAACAAAAAGAAACACTGCCTGGTCCTGCATCATTCTCACGATCTTTGCTATGTTTGAGCCCATTGTTGCAAACACTATGATAATCCGTCTTTTGTTGACCCTCTACTTTACCAGGCATGATGTCCTTCTCCAGGGACTGATCTCTCCTGATAACATGTCTTTGCAGCAGATTTGCTGAATGCAATACGTTGTTTGATTTCTTGACTGCTGCTTCCATGGAAGTTGATCGTGGATCCAAGTAAAATAAAATCCTTGACAACTTCGATCTTTTCTCCATTTATCATTAATGTTGCTTATTGGTCCAGTTGTGAGGATTTTTGTTTTCTTTGTGTTGAAGGGTAATCCATACTGAAGGCTGTGGTCTTTGATCTTCATCAGTAAGAGTTTCAAGTCCTCTTCGCCTTCAGCAAACAAGGTTGTGTCACCTGAATGTGGCAGATTGTTAATGAATTTTCCTCCAATCCTGATGCCGCATTCTTCTTCATATAGTCCAGCTTCTCAGGTTATTTGCTCAGCACGCAGGATGAACAAGTGTGGTGAAAGGATACAACCCTGATGCACACCTTTCCTGATTTTAAACCATGCAGTATCCGTTTGTTCTGTTTGAACTACCACCTCTTGGTCTATGTACAGGTTCCTCATGAGCACGTTTAATGTTCTGGAATTCTCATTCTTTGCAAGGCTATCCATAATTTGTTATGATCCACAGAGTCAAATGCCTTTGCATAGTCAATAAAACACAGGAAAACATCTTTTTGGTATTCTCTGCTTTCAGCCAAAATCCATCTGACATCAGCAATGATATCCCTTGTTCCACATTCTCTTCTGAATCTGGCTTGAATTTCTGACAGTTCCCTGTCTATGTACCGCTGCAGCTGCTTTTGAATTATCTTCAGCAAAATTTTACTTGCGTGTGATATTTATGATATTGTTCAATAATTTCTGCATTTGGTTGGATCACCTTTCTTTGGAATGGGCACAAATATGAATCTCTTCTTGTTGGTTGGCCAGGTAGCAGTCTTCCAAGTTTCTTGGCATAGACGAATGAGTCCTTCCAGCATTGCATCTGTTTATTGAAACATGTCGACTGGTATTCCATCAATTCCTGGAGCCCTGTTTTTCACCAATGCCTTGGTACAGCACTTGGACTTCTTTCTTCAGTACTGTATGTTCTTGGTCATATGCTATGTCCTGAGATGGTTGAATGTCAAACAGTTCTTTTTGGTACAGTGACTCTGTGTATTCTTCCATCCCCTTTTGATGCTGCCTACGTCATTTAGTATTTTGGCCATAGAATCCTTCAGTATTACAACTCGAAGCTTGAATTTTTTCTTCAGTTCTTTCAGCTTGAGAAATGCCAAGTGTGTTCTTCCCTTATGGCTTTCTAACTTGAGGTCTTCGCACATTTAATTTTACTACTTTACTTTGTCTTCTTGAGCTGCCCTTTGAAATCTTCCATTCAGCTCTTCTACTTCATCATTTCTTCCTTTTGCTTTAGCTACTCGATGTTCAAGAGCAAGTCTGAGTGTCTTCTGGCATCCATTTTGGTATTTTCTTTCTTTCCTGTCTTAATGATCTTTTGCTTTCTTCATGTATAATATCCTTGATGTCATTCCACAACTTATCTGGTCTTTGGTTATTAGTGTTCGATATGTCAAATCTTTTCTTGAGGTGGTCTCTAAATTCAGGTGGGATTTACTCAGAGTCATACTGTGGCTCTCATGGACTTGTTTTCATTTTCTTCAGCTTCAGTTTGAACTTGCTTATGAGCGATTGATGATCTGTTCCACAGTCGGCCCCTGACCTTGTTCTGACTGATGATATTGAACTTCTGCATCATCTCTTTCCATAGGTGTAATGAATTTAATTCCTGTGTATTCCATCCGATGAGGTCCATGGGTATAGTTGCCATTTAAAAAGGCATTTTGCAATGAATAAGTTGTTGGTCTTGCAAAATTCTATCGAAAGATCTCCAGCATCATTTCTATCACCAAGGCCATAGTTTCCAACTACTGATCGTTCTTCGTTTCCAGTTTTTGCATTCCAGTCACCAGTAATTATCAATGCATCTTGATTGCATGTTTGATTATTTACAGATTGCAGAAGTTGGTAAAAATCTTCAGTTTCTTCATCTTTGACATTAGTGGTTGGTGAATAAATTTGAATTAAAAAAAAATCCGTTGCAGTGGAGTCAATTCTGGCTTATAGCAACCTTATAGGACAGAGTAGATCTGCACCATAGGGTTTTCAAGGAGCATCTGGTAGATTCAAACTGCCCACCTTTTGGTTAGCAGCTGTAGCTCTTAACCACTACACCACCAGGTTAATGGACTATAATAATAATGTATTAATGTATCAGTTCTTTAGTTGTGACAAATGTAGCATACTAATTTAAAATGTTAACAATAGAGGAAGCTGGGTGTGGGGTATATGGGACCTCTTTTTTTTTTTTTTTTCTGTACTACCTTCACAATTTTTCTGGAAATCTAAAACTATTCTAAAATAAAAAGTTTATTTAAATAAAAAAGTATCCAAAATAAAATACAAAATATAATGAGGTATATAGGTTGTCCTCAATAAATTCTCCATATTATGCATGTAAAAATAGAATCTTTTAGAAAAGTTAAAAAAAAAAAAAAGGTACTAAATGTCACCTGAAAAAAATACATGAGAATGGGAAAAAAAATGTGAAGAGTGACGAAAGAGTTCAAGCTCTATCCAGCATTAAAACACGTTACAATACTACGTTAATCAAAACAGTTGGTTACTGGCGAACTAAGCACTTGAAATGTAACAGAATAGAATTTTGAAACAGATCCAAAGACATTTAGAATTTTATGCAGGGTAAAAGTGGCATTTTGAATCAGCGAAGAGAAGATGGATCCATCAGTAAATGTTATTGAGACAACTGGTTAGCAATTTGGAAATTTGTCTGCATACCATATTTCTTTTACCAAAATTAATTTCAGATAGATCAAATATTAAATGTAGAAAAAAAAATTCAAACCACAATAGTAAGCAAACGTGGTAAATTTATTTACCCTCTTGGAGTTGGAAAAACTTTTTGTAGTCAGACAATAAAATCCAGAATTTATAAAGGAAAATAGTGATAAACATGTTTATATAAAAATTTTAAACTTCATTATTAAAAGACATGCCATAAATAAGGCCAAAAGGAAGAAAAAAAAAACAATGGGGGGAAATATTTGCAAAACATGATAAAAGACTAAATTCCTTATTTTATAGCATTTCTAACAACTGAATTTAAAAATCTCTTCCCAAAATATACAGTGTAATATAATGCAATAGAAAAGTGGACAAATGAAACTGGCATTTTCATTTTTTGTGTGTGGGTGTAGAAATTGGAGTTAGGAGGGCTGGTGGTGCAAACAGTTAAGTACTCAGCTGCTTAGAAAGATTGGCAGCTTGAACCCACTCAGCAGCTCCATGGGAGGAAGATCTGGTGGTCTGCTGCCATCAGGATTACAGCCAAGAAAACCCTGTGGGGCAGTTCTACCCTGTCACATGGGGTCACTACGAGTCACAACTCAACAGCGCCCAACAATGACGGCAGAAATCGGAGGAACTTCTTAGCAGGCAATTTGGCTATATTTACCAATGTTTCAAAATCATATTCCCTTTGACTCAGCACTTAACCTGCTAGAAATTTCACCAAAGTGTAGGTAAATAAGTGGATAAGAATGGTCCCTTCAGCATTGTTCGTAAAAACAAAACTATAGGAACGACTTAAGTGTCCCATCAGTAGCAGCCAGGATAAATGGGTTCTGTGGCAGCATTCAGTGGAATTCTAAGCAGCCTTTAAAAAGAATGAGGTGGGCCTGCATAGGGGAGAAGTTCTGAGATATTTAAGAAATAAGGTGCAATGTCAGCAGATGTTTGTCCTTATTTATGTGAAAACATTCTCTGGAAAGATTTGTAATGAGCTTTTAACAATAGCTTAGCTACCTTGAGGAAGAAAGACCGGAAGTGGAGGACTGCTAGAAAGAGACTTTTCCTCTTTAATTGCTGTTTTTTTTTTTTTTTTTAGCAGTTTTAATGGTATGCATCTTTTTTATAGTATGTATCTGCTGCATTATTAATTATTAAAATTTAAAAACAAAAATATAGGAACAGAGTATGGACAACCTTTTTCAATAAGCATTACAGAATTTTAAAACTTCTGTTGCTTTAGTCCCAAATTACCATCTCTGTAACCAGTATTAACGCAGCAAGTTAAAGTGAATTTAGCCAAAAGCAGAGACTTGGTACACTAGTTAATCTGTGTAGCCTCCCTCCCCCTCCCCCCTCAGCAAATGTGTAGATTCAATTGGGCTTTTTGAGATATTAAACATAGTTCCTGTATTCCCAAGGACTTGGAGGAACTCAAACGGATCAGGGGAACCCAGGTTGGGCACCACTCTTAACAATACGAAGAGCACTGGGCTGGGGGTTAGGGAATGAATACCACCACTGACTACTCCCTGCCACCTGCTAGCTAGCTCTGTGACTTTAGCAAGTTCCTTACGCTTTCCGAGCCTAACTTTTTTTTCTCTGTAAAATGAGACTATTTTACAAATTCTTTGATTTATGAATAATCTGTAAACTTTCAATGGTACCACGGTAGCCTGTTTATGTAAAACTTATTTCTCAAATTGCACTTTCAAGGACCAAAACAATGTCATCCCCATGTTCTGATGACATTTTATTAAGGACTGGTTGTTGTTCATCTCTCATGGAAGTGATCTTGGAGCTGGTTTTTCTCACCATTTCTGAGCCTTTCAGGTATTCCCTCTCCTTCCCTTTCATGATCATCTTCATCTTCCCCATTTAGCACTGCTTTTTTTTTTTTCTTTTTCTGCCCCCTTTAGAGCCCTGGTGGGCTAGTTGTTAAGAGCTAAGCTGCTAACCAAAAAGTTGGCTGTTCGAATCTACCAGCCGCTCCTTGGAAACCCTATGGGGCAGTTCTACTCTGTCATATAGGGTCGCTATGAGTTGGAATCCACTCCACAACAACGAGTTTGGGATTTTTATTTATTTATTTATTTTTAATTTTCTGCCCCCATATCGCATCAGGAAGGTGTTTTATGGTACTTGGCTAGAAGTTATAATGGAAAACAAACTATTGTCTTTGGAATAGTATTCCATACTAATAATTCTTTGAAACATTTTTCTCTGTGTGTCTTATGTCTTAGTCAACTTTTAGTTTTCCACTTAAACGGGGAGAGTGGGAAGTGTAGATAATCCAACTGTCATCTATATTTGGCTTTAAACTGTTTTTTCTACTTAACGCTGAGTTCTGGATATAGCCGAGATTCCGGGAATTGACTTTAAACAAAATCATGAAGCCTCACAGTGAAGACATATCTGACTCACAAGTAAACAGGAAGCTTTCCAGGTTCCCCATTTTTTAGACCTTGCTCAACCCTTTCCTGTAATACCTCTGTGCTTGGATTAGGCCGCTTTCTCTCAGATCTTGGTAAAGCCGACCATTCCAACATTCCCTTGTGTCAGGAGGTGGTTACCATTTGAACTTCTATTCCGAATTCATGCAAAGTTGAGTCAACAGTGTGAAATATCACTTGAGTAAAGTGGTTAGGTGGGAGACATTATCAAAACAAATAATTAAGCAGAATGTGGTACCCACTGTCAATAAACGGAATCAAAATTTCATAATCTTCTCTGACTCATGTGTAGTTGACTTACATTTATGGCATTTTCCACTTTTTCATGGGGGATGACAAAAATAAGAGTATTCAAACTTGCTCAAGTTAAAAAAGAATTGATGGCTTTCTCTTCTATGTCCCCATAACCCTCAATACATTCTTTCATTGTAACGATTTTAATAACATAGCATACTCATAGCGACCGTACAGGACAGAATAGAGCTGCCCCACAGGGGTGGCTGGTGAATTTGAACAGCCAACCTTTTGGTTAGCAGCCTGAGCTCTTACCCACTGTGTCACTAGGGCTCCACAGCATAGCACAGCACAGCGAATGTTTTTAAATGGGAAGAGAAGCACTGTTATTCATCCTTGAATCCCCTCCACCTGGCCCAGTGTTCCAAAAGTAGTCAGTGTTCATTTGATACTTGTTAAATGAAAAGGTCACCCCAAATGTGGGATTAACACTTAGGTCCTTTGGATTCCCACCTGCTTCTTAGTGTCTCACACACACATTTTGCTGTCTACAAGAAAAAAAAAACAAAACTAGGTTTTTCAACTACTCTCACCTAAAATGCATTTCCTCGTCACTCAGAAAAGTGCTTCTAAAACTTTAATGTTCATCTGAATCAAATGGAGGACCTTGTTAAAGTGCAGTTTCTGATTCAGCAGTTGGGGAGGGGGGCCCAAGATTCCTCATTTCTGATAAGCTCCCAGGGAATGCCAGTACCCCTGGTCCTAGACCACACTTTGAGTACCAAGAACTTAGAGCTGACTCGTGAGAGCCGATCCGTGTATTCTGTTCACTGACTGTTTAAGCAGGGAAGTCATGCTTTTGTTTCCCAGTGAATATGTCATTTACTATTTCTTCAACATCTGCATAGAAAGGGGTGAGGAAGAGTTAATAGGGTTCAGTGTGAATGATGTTCAGGAGGTGAGAAAGAAAACGATAAAGCTGACTGGGTTTTGCTTTATGTGCTATGCCTCAGCTCAACAAACAGATCTTTAGTGAAGGTCGCGTGAGCAGGGTCAACTGCTAAAACACTGGTTACTGCGGAGGTGAAACGTCCCAGCTGTGTAATGTCTCCCATAATATCACAATCCCATTTAGAACTGGAAGCATAGAAACATACTCTATCCAAAAAAAATTGCAAGGGGTGGTATTTTAGACAGGCAGGTGGCAATTGCCCAATTGGAAATTTACCCAGGACATCAGTGGTAGTGATTTGTGTGACTATCTTCTACAAAGATGTATTTATCTACCTGTTTTGCCACAATTGAGGTACGTTTTTTGCTCCTCAGCTTCGTAGTATTTCTTAGACAGGAATGTACTTTTTTGTGTGTGTATCATTTGAAAGAAGAAAACTCAAAGCCCTTTTTAAAAAAAAAAAATCTCTCTTTGATAACGTTTCACTTCAGGTTCCTTGAAGTAGCTCTATTTGTTTGCTTATGTTTTAAAGCTTGTGACAAGGCAACAAACCACGGTTGCAGGGAAGTGGTAGCAAATGGATCTGTGGTCGCACACAGCAGGCAGCCGCCTCAGTGTCTCTTCACGATAATTCAATTGGTGGAAGATACATGGAAATCAAGGTAGACACCCTTTTTAAAGTATCACTAAAATGCTTGTGATTGCCATTTGATGGCTGCACACTGTAACTGCCCAATTTAACCTTCCTTGTGTCTGAAAGGATGCTCTTGGCTGCATCTTCGGTTGGGCTGCCCACAAGCCCAACTAAATTAACCTCTCTGAAACTAGAGGAGGAGAAACCAAGTGACCTAAGGCCGGGAAGTCTAATCAAAGCATTCATGTATGAAAAATGTGTGGGAAACCAACTATGTACATGGGACAGGAAATTCTGACAGCTTCCCTGCAAAGTGGCTATGATGTTTGTTGTGCAGATGGAAACCTCAGGCCCAGAGAGGTAAAGAACTTGCCTTGAAGTCACACAGCTACCATCCACTTGAGCTAAGATTTGAACTTATGTATGTCCGGTCCGACCAGTAAGCTGCGAGTCCTCGAGGGCACAAGGTATCACTTGAAGCTGCTTTCAAAAAATCACAGGGAAGCATTGTCCAAGGGCTCTCCTTCTCTAACTGTAGATACAACCCCGAACCTCAGCATTGCCTACCCTTTTGTTCTCTTCAGGCTTTAAAAAAAAAAAAAAAAAAAAAGTGGTTTGCCATAATTGTGGAATGTGACAGTCTCAGTTAAAATAACGTTTTTGGCATGATCAGTGTAGAAGATTCTATCATTATATAATTCATACCTTAAAAAATTTCAATTTGCTCTCATTAATCCTGTTGGACTGGGTAAGATCTAAGGTTTCTTCTAGGACTCCAATTTCACTTTTCAAGTTTCTTTTCTCATCAGCCTCAAATCTATACATTTGAGTTATATCACCCTTCTTTATTAGAAATCAGTCTTTGTAGAATTTCGGAGTTTGGAAGGCATTGAATATGCTAGAATCGTAGCATGTATTTCAGCTGCGCTGTTAGCATTCTAGCTAAGGGGAGTTTACTGTTGCAGTTTTAGTCATTCTAATATAGTCCTGTTTAATATTGCATGATCCGTGGGTTGCCATAAACTTGTTACAAATTGGAGTGCTGATATAACATGAAATGAAGCACCTTGTCTGAATGATGCTTTTGTTTTGTGTTTAACGAATTAGTATGTTGACATTTGTCACTGACGGATTTCATTATTTGCTGAAAGGGTTTTAGGGGCTTTGACAGCATGAATGGTTTGTCCTACAGACTTTTGAGAATTGATAAAAGCATCTTTGTTCTTTGTACAAAAGCACAACAGATATCTTATTGATGGGCACACAAAAAGGGATGGCTTGTGTAGCTGTGACATAAAATAAATGAAGAAAATAATTTTTGAGTTGCTACTTCTGCTTTGATGTGATTTTCTCCCTCTCATCCCCTTTTTCCTGATTAAAGAAGGAGTTTCATTCATCACAATAACAAGCCCAAGAACAAACAGTAATCTTTTAGTAAATTTAAAATACTGCTTTCTTTACACACCACTTATATACTGTTTACGAAAGGTGATTTTAAAACATTATAGAAGCAGTTATTGTGTGGGGATTGCATTAAATAGCTGTCCCAAGTCCCCCAGATAATAGAGAGATGAAATGGAGTAGCCTTTGGATCAAGACACTAAGACGTGCATATAGAAAAGAGAAAAAAAGGAAAAATTTGTTAGAAAATTTTAGTTAAATCAAAACAGCAAAAATCCATGTTTATCTTTCATTTCTTTTCTCTAGTTATACTTGGAGGACAGCCTTGTCATTGAAATGAGACAGTTGAGTCCTTATTGGAAAGCTGCTCACCTTACACTTTTGCCCCAACCCTGTTAAAACTCATCATAAAAGATACTCAGGGACACACACAGACACACAGAGACACACACACACGCACACACACACACGCACATACACGACTTCCAGTAAAAGCTGCAATGGAAAGCTACAAAGAATGAAATCTATCAATGAGGAGATAATAGCACCGATGCTAACAACTGCCAGTGCTCAGACTAAAGCAATCAGGCACCGTAAGGAACCATCCATCATCCCTGTCATTTGAGCCGGGAGTGGGGAGCAGGGCCCTGGGGAGGTGGGGGTGCAGGGGATAAGAGGGAGCAGCCCCGAGTACAGCGGGGTGTTGAGACAGTCATGACCCTACGTTTCCCCTGTGAAAAGCAGGGACCAAGAGGAAAAGATGCAAATTTACTCAACAAAGTATTCAGAAGTCAAGTTTTGTTTTTTTTTTCCCCATTGACTGTCTCCCCTGCTAGATGTCCGTCCATCCGTGAGGATTCTCTTGTTCATGAATGTTCCCCAGGCATCTAGCACAGTACCTGGCACATAGTAAATATGGCATCGCATCCGCCTTCAGCATTCAATTTTTGTGCCCTGGATGACATCACGGGTGAACGTGGAACTGAAGCTTGTCCTTCTGTGTACATGCCCAGAGTGGGGTGACACTAGGCAAGGACTGGGCCCGAGTTCCCACTCTCCCTCTTAAGGGCTTGCCGTCCCAGGTCTGTGGTCTCCTCTTTCTGAGCCTCCGTTTTCTCATCTGAAGGGAGAAGACCCCACTGCCCTCACAAAGCTGTGGAGGTTCACTTATAAAAGAGAGAGATAAGATGAGTGCAAGAGCCTTTAAACATTATAGGAGCATTACCATTCACTTTATTCATTGAACGATTCCCCTTCTGGGGGGTCACAGATAATTTACTAGAGAAAATACAGTTCTGTGAGTGGCAGATTTTTTTTAATCAAGCTTAATTGGTTTCTCAAAGACACAAGAAAGAGCCAAAGTTCTAGCCATGTGCAGACCTTGTGCACAAATCTACCTTGTGATTTCTGCTCACTGTTCCTTGGTGGTTTCCTTAGCTATTGCCACGGGGTCCTTGTTTGCAGAGGAGAAAACTGACGAACTGAGAGATGGAGTCGTTGACCTTGGTCCCAGAACAGGCGAGGTGTTTGAGCTTTCGAGGCGAGCCCTTTCTGTAGACAGAATCTCACTGGATCCCAGAGGCCAGAACGGAGAAACTTGTCTGGGATACTGAGTACACTATAAAGTATACAGAACACCACGCCTCAGGTTGTTTTCTATGGGATAAGAGAAAAGAGCCTACCTGGCTTTGTGCCCTTACGTGTGTGTACCTGTGCACACTTGTTCTCACATCTTACATGCACATACCAGCCTCCCCAGACACCTCTTCCCAAGAGCTCCGGGCCTCGGGCCTGTTGTTGGCCACCCTCAAGAATTGACTCGATGGCAATGGGTTTGGTTTGGTTATTTTTCCTGAGTACCTGACATAGGTGCAGGGAGTTGGCTTTTTGAAGGCATTGTGGATAGACAGCGGGCTGCCCTGAAAACCCAGGAACCAAGGAATTGTGACCAGCCAGCTCTGAGCCTCAGTTTCCTTAATTGCTGTTTGGAAGTAGAGGTTACACTAAACGACCTCCAAGTTCCTTTGCAGCTCTAAGATCCTTTGAACTCCAGCTTTGTTTCTTTGTAATTTATGGAAATCTTTTTCCCCACTTTTCCTGAGAAGGGAAGTATAAGACACCAGGCTGTCTCTGACGACTGCCAAAGTGGCTGTTTTCTAGTGGAAAGTCAGCTTCCTTCTCAGGTTGCTTAACATAGCAGAAGCTTCTGGAGAACAGAGAAGCCCAGTGTTTCCCTCTCGTTTTTTGACGTCATTTGCCTGTGGGTGGGTTCCCATCTGCCGCCGCCTCTCCAACCACACTAAATTTTATTGCACAGATCTAAAAAACACACCTCTGCACGGCAGGCCACCTAAAGAAGCAATTTAGATCAGGAGCTCCGACGCTAAGCTGTGGCGGAGAGAATGTTGGTCCAGTGGCTAACCGTGCCAGGGTCCCATCTCACGGAGGGAATTAGCCGTCTTACCCCTCCCGACACCCCTGCCAATGAAAGCAGAATGCTCACTTTAGCTATCTCATGGAGGATTTGAAGAATCAATTCTGAATGCTGGCCGGAAAGCACTTACCAATCTAAGAGCGTGCGTGGGGGTGAGGGAAGGGAGAAGGGAGCTGGCATTTGTGGCATGCTTGCTGCATGCAAGATATTGGGGTGGATACTGGGCTTTTCTTCTCTCATTTAACTCAGCCGTATAGCCATCATACACAAAACTCTCAAATAGTTGGTTTTTAAGCCTCTAGGAACCTGAATTTCATCAAAGATGACAGTGAACAAGAAGGAGAGAAGGAGAAACTGACCTACCGTAAGCCAAAAGTTTTTGGCACCCACGCCAAGTTTTAAAATTTGATTATCTCTATCTACAACGCACAAATGTGAGGCATCAAAAATACATTCGTTAAGACATATTTTACCCTTTGGGTGCTTTCAAATGGCAGAGCGTTCAGCTGAGTGATTGCAAATATAGACGCTATTAAATAACAGAGATGTTAATCTTATTCCGGTATTTTCCTTTCTGAGTTAAAAATAAATTTGTCCTCTCTCCTGGTACGTTTTTAGGTGATTAGTCTTCACATGTGTAATGGGTGGTAAATTCAGACAAACTGAACTTGGTCGCCAATATAAGCAACCTTCCTCATGACATTATGGAATAAAAACATACTTAGTTTGGTCCCCCCCGCTTTGGGGCTTCCATTGCCTGGTAACGTGAGCAGTGTTCACAGTGAGACTCGTGTGGACATCATGCCACACGAAAGCGGTGACTCAGGCCTGTTCTCAGAAGAACTGAGGTAATGCCTATTAATATTATTTCATACATTATAGTGTTTGCAAAAGCAAACACACTGTAGTTAAGGTTACGCACATTAGAGCTCCAGTATAACCCAGTTTTCCTTCATGTCAGGCTTTCTTTCCACAGGTGTGTTCCACCCAAAATCTGGGCCTTAAAAAAAAAGAAAAAACGAGAGAAAATTTGAAAACAATTAGGTAAACCATTATAGTTATATAACTGTGAAAAATATGGTACCTTTTATGCTTAGAGATTTGCATGAAATGGCTTCTTTTTCTTTGTTGTTATTTTCCTCCTGTGTGAAACCGGTGGACAGAAAAAGCAGTTGTGGTTGAAACTTGCCTCAAGGGTAGCCCTTTGTCAGCAGAAGAAAAGGCTGCATCTTTACCAAAGTGAATGTCTTAGTAATTGGGTGTCCTCACACAGTGTCATGCCTGTCTCGGAAGCATTTTGTGCCTGTGACCAAAGAGGGTGGCACACGCCAATTTGTGCCCCGGTCACTACACACATCTAGCTTTGAGTGAGTTGCTGATTTCAGGCAAGAGGTCTCTGCGGGCTCGGCCGTGGTGGTGATTTTGTAAAATAGATCTGAGTAAAATGTCATGGGGACTGAGGTCTGATGTGGGTCAGCTGTCGTGTGTAAGTGCCCCCGTCCTGCAGTTCAAAGGACGCTGGTTGCCTGGGTGTTCATTTTCTCAGTGGTAGGATAGGGCAGGGCGGGCTTGTTCCAGCCACTCCGATCCTTTCTGGAGGGAATGCCCAGTGATTCCACAACCAGTGCTCCACCTGCCCGGCTTCAGTGTTAGCTCGTCTCTCCAGCCCAGCCTGTGTCCAGCCTGTCACACCAGCTGCCAGACTGCTGTAAGCCGATTCCGAGCAGGCCTTTGAATCCGCTGTGTCACTGCCCCGGTTTTGCTCTTCTCCCCCACCCCCGGACTAGTTTCCTTCTCCTGACAGAGCTCCCCACTCTCTCAGCTCACCTCCTTACCTCTTCTCCATCAAAATGGACCTGCTCTTCCAAACTCTCTGAGGGACTGAATTACTGGGCTGAGGGTTGAGGACTATGATCTCAGGGGATATCTAGCTCAATTGACACAGCTTATAAAGAAAATATTCTACATTCGACTTTGGTGAGCAGCATCTGGGGTCTTAAATGCTTGTGAGCGGCCATCTGAGATACTCCACTGGTCCTACCCAGTTTGGAGACTGAAGGAAAATGAAGAAAACCAAAGACACAGGGGAAAGATTAGTCCAAAGGGCTAATGGACCACAACTACCACAGCCTCCACCAGACTGAGTCCACCACAACTAGATGGTGGCTGGCTACCACCACTGACTGCTCTGACAGGGATCACAACCGAGGGTCCCAGACAGAGCTGGAGAAAAATGTAGGACAAAGTTCTAAGTCATACAAAAAGGTCAGATTTACTGGTCTGACAGAGACAGGAGAAACCTCAAGAGTATGGGCCTTGAACACCCTTTTAACTCAGTACTGAAGTCACTCCTGAGGTTCACCCTTCAGCCAAAGATTAGACAGGCCCATAAAACAAAATGAGACTGAATAGGCACACCGACCCAGGAGCAAGGACGAGAAGGCAGGAGGGAACAGGAACACTGGTAGTGGGGAACCCAAGGCCTAGAAGGGGAGAGTGTTGACACGTCATGAAGTTGGTAACCATTGTCACAAAACAATATGTGTACTGTTTAATGAGCAATTTATTTGCTCTGTAAACCCTCATGTAAAGCACAATAAAATAAAAAAAAAAAAGAACCCATTCTCTCTTCCAGAACCCTAGCTGGCAGCCTGGATTCCCTGGGCAGTATAAGCAGTAACACAATCCGCTGCTAGCAGAAAGGCTGGAGGTTAAAGCCTGCCCAGAGGCGCCTCAGCAGAAAGGCCTGGTGATCTACTTCCAAAATATCTCTCATGAAGATCCTACTCTGATGCACATGGGTGGCCGTGAGCCAGAGGCAGCGTCACGACAGCTGGTTTTTACAGACATCCATGGATGCGGCCCTTGTGGGGAGTGGTTATGAAAAAGCCTGCTATCTGTTATCCTGACCCTTTGACAATATAGTGCCTTAATCCATCAGGGAGCGTTGACTCTAAAGGGGATGGGTCGGGCACTGTGGTCAAGTGCTGCATGGAAATCATACTGCCCTGTTAGGCCCCCAGGTTGTCTGCAGTGATGCCCTGCCTCGTGTTCCCTGGCTTGCAGGTGTGGGCATACATCCTGGCGGCCTTGTGGCTCACAGGAGGTCAGCTGCAACCTGCTTTTGCTGTTGACTTGAGGAACTGATTTTAATCTAAGACACCTGGGTTCACACTGAGCAGGCAAAGGACAGGGGGCACTGACCTAGGGTCCGCCTCTGTCGGACGACAGCCAAGTGTCACCTGGACCTGCCATCTGCACTTTTCTACAGCAAGATGCAGCAGCGTGTCTAAGTCTCCGTTGCCCAAGAGCTATGGGAATTTCCCTAGATCTCATGGCAGCTACTGACATTTCTACAGAGAAGAGCCCTGCAGGGTGGGATCAGCCTATTAGGATAAGCCATAGGAAACTGCCTATTTTTGTAAGTTGAAAATATCAGCAATGTTATATGATTCAGCCTAAACATTGAAAAGGCAGAAAAAGATAAGGGCCTTCTGATGTTATGTTTGCCTGACAAACATACTGCTTTTTGTTATTATTCTGTTTTTGATTGAATATTTTGTTTTTGTTGTTGCCATGGAGTCAGGCCCCAACTTGTGGCGACTCCATGCACGAAACGCCACCTGGCCCTGTGCTCTATCCCCATGATTGGCTGCAGATCGGACCATTGTGATTGGTATGGTTTTCGTTAGCTGCATTTCGGAGGTAGATGGCCAGGCCTTTCTTCCTAGACCATCTTAGCCTGGAAGCTCCACTGAAACCTGTTCAGCCTCATAACAACAGGCAAGCCTCTGCTGGTAAGCAGGTGGTAGCTGCGTATGAGGTACCCTGGCTCGGTCACCACACTAGTTTGATTAGTCTCCTGCATGGAAGCTGGATTCTACCACTGAACCACCAATGCCCCCATAGAATATTATGTTACAGATTAATTAAAAACAGCGAATCTTTGATTCAGATTAGATGGGGGAAGAATCAGTAGCCTGCATAAGAAGACTCGACAGCAATGGGTTTGTTTTGGTTTTTGGTTTTACTATTACCACTACCCCTTGTGCTGTTATTATGACTACTATGATTTGGCGTCACTTTAGAAAGAAATTCTAGAAATGAGGGGAACGCTAAACTGTCCTCCAGGAGGCACTACTACCCTGGCTGTGGCCATGGCTCCTGGTCTTCCACCTTTGGAAATAGTTATTTAAAATGAGCTCTCCCCGTTCTATTTTTTTAATATTTTATTGTGTTTAAGGTAAAAGTTTATACAGCGAATTAGGTTCCATTTATCAATTTCTATACAAATCATTCAGTGATATTGGTTACGTTTTTTGCAGTGTGTCGTCGTTCTCATTCATTCCATTATGGTTGTATTAATTGCAGTGCTCTAGTTTCCCTGCCCCCTTACCTTCTCGTCTTTGCTTTAGAGTAATTTTTGACTGTTTGGTCTCATATAGATGATTTTTTAAAGGAACTCATTACTTATGGGTAATAATCTTTATTTTATAAGCCAGTCTTTTAGTTAGAACGTGACCTCAAGGGATACTTTCAATTTGAAGTGTATAGAGTATCTCAAGGTAATAGCCTGAGGGAGTCCTCTACTTTCAACTGGCCCAGTAAGCCTGGACTTTCAAAAATTTGAGTTCTGTTCCACATTTTTTTTTTCCCCATTCTATTAGGATCCCTCTATTGTGGCCCTGATCAGAATGGTCGATTCGTGGTAGCCGGGCACCATCTAGTTCTTCTGGTCTCGGGGTAGATGAGGCTGTGGTTCGTGTAGACTGTTAGACCCGTAGACTTGTTTCTTCTCTGAGTCTTTGGTTTCCTTCTTTCTCTTTTGTTCCAGATAAGTTGTGTATTAGATGGCCACTTCCAAGCTTTTAAGACCCCAGATACTACTCACCACATACACTTTATGAACTATACTATGCCAATTAACAGAGTTGTTCGATGAGACTATGGTCCTAAGCTTTCAAATCCAGAAAACCAGTCTCACAAGGTGTTTGGTTATGTCTAAGAAGTATCTGTAACTGTGTCCCCTATGTGGCTTATTATGTATATAAATATACATGCATGTATACACATACCTGCACGTACATATGTCTATAGATAATCTATCAGTGTACACGTATGTACCTACATATTCATACTCATACACATATATGCCTATATACATATTTGTGTAACCATACACATAGTTTTTGGCATTGTACCAAAATTATATGTGTTGTATCCTTTACCAAAAAAATTTTTCCCTTGTGCACTTCTTAGTGACATCACTTACCTTGGTAGGCTGTGTGCACTTCACCCGTATTCAATGCTACTGTTCCCATTACCAAAAATAACAAGTGTCTACATTCTCAAGAGTGCTTCCCCCCTCACCCCAACCCATTCCTGGTAACCACCAATGAGGATTGGTCTTTGTATTTATTTACTTATTTTTAATTTTAATTAATTTTATTTTGTTATCTTTCAGTTAAAAAAAAAAAAAAAACCACCAATGCCAACAGGAGGCAAAATTTATAAATCTGAGCAAACACATAAACAAACAACCCAGGCTGGCCCTCTTTAGTAATTTGTCACATAGAAACAATCCATCTGTATAGGAAAAACCATCAAATCAGAATCTGTGATGTATGCCATATAGGAGGAAGGATTATCATCTTTGACCCTATGTTTAGTTCCTCAAAATTAAAACCTTGGGTCTGTTCTAAGCTGTTAAGCAAGGAGAGTAAGAATTCTTTTGCTCTTTGCGTAGGTTCCTGCAGCATGTTTTCCATGACTCCTAATGGCTTCTGGAAAGAGCTCTCGTTCCCTTCCTCTCGTGGGGCAAATGAATGCTCTTTAGCTAATTTTCATCAAGAGTCGGCATTCCCGCTGCTTTCCTACTGCACATCCTCAGCTTGACCCACACATTCACAGTTCGCTCATTCCTAAAATAAAATTAGGAGTATTCTTCAAAAGAGTTCAGTCCAAATTGTCCCAGGGAATTCAGAGGGGTAATCGTGTGTGTTGATCTCACGGAGATACGGCAGAAGTGACTGCCAGTTCTGGTAATGGAGCAAGCACCACATTGACCTGAGTCAAGAGCCGCTTCTGCGTGGTCTCTACTGCATCTTTTTAAGTCTTCTCCAGTCTGCTCAGAATTTTGTAGAAACCATATATGTTAGTGGAGGAGGCTTGTGAGTAGCTAATCTTGGAAATGATTGCCCTTAATACTGCCTCTCCTTTATACTTCAGGAGTTTCAGCCATCACAACTCTTCATGAAGATGGTGGCAATAGGTCCCCAAACTTACAGTGTACTTGATTCTCTCCTAAGAGCTTCTTTCAAATGGGTATGTCTATTCTTTTCTTCTTCTAAACATGCAATCATAGAATATTTGTCCTTTTGTGATTGACTTATTTCGCTCAGCATAATGTCCCCCAGAGTCATCCACGTTATGTTTCCAGAGCTCATCATTACTCTTTATGGCTGTATTGTATTCCATTGTATTATGTACCATGTTTTGTTTTATCCCACTTAGGTTGTTTCTATCTTTTTGCTTTTGTGAATAATGCAGCAATGAACATAGGTATGCCTATCTCCCCCATTCTTGTCTTCCCTCGTGTTTGGAAACAGGACATCCCTGGCTAATTGTCTTAGTTTCTTCAGGTTGCCATAGCAAAATACCACAAAGTAGGTGGCTTTCAAGAACAGAAATTTATTTTCTCACAGTTCCAGAGGCCAGAAATCCCAGCCAGGGTCTCAGTCATGTGGACTCTCTCGGAGGCTCTGAGAGAAGAACCGTTCCATGCCTCTCTTCTTGCTTCTTCTAGTGGCTGCCGGCAACCTTTGGCATTTCTTTGCTTCTTGTATAAGCATCTTCACATGGTGAAGTCCCCTGTATGTATGACTCTGTTGCCAGGCCTGCTATCCCCTTTCATAAGGCACCACTCAGGAGGATTAGGACTAGGCCCACCCTACTCCGGTTTGATGCAACTGATGACATCTTAAAAGAAAGATTCTGTTTCGTCAAACAAGGTCACGTTCACAGGCCCGTGGGCTAGGACTTAAACATATCTTTTGGAGGGGCACAGTTCATTCCACAACACCAATGCTGTCCGTTTCAGAGACAAGGGATGCTGGGTGATCAATGGTGTCAGACAATGTAGCTGTCACAGTTTCATTTTCGAAATGTCCCAGTCGTAAAAAAAGCCATTTTGCTAACAAGAAGGGTGGGATTCACTGCCGAGTGGTGTTCACATCCAGGCTGTCGCTGCCTCGCCCGGCTTTCTCAGAGTAGCCACCAGCTGGGTGTTGTCGTCGAATGATGTCATTCCAATCATAACGTTATTTCCCAGCTGGCCAGGATGGAAAAGGGGTTTATTATTGTGGCATGTTTTTCACTGTGCCTGAAAGAAAATGAAGCAGACACGGATATATGACAGTATCACTTCTGTTTTTACAGGTGCGTCTGAAGGATACAAGGTACCTTTCACTTGCAACAGAAATGTGCTTCTATGGCAAAAGCAAACTGAAAAAAAAAAAAGTTTTCCTCAACAGATTTTTTTAAATATAATTAGTGCTGAGAATGGTCTCGAGTACATTGAACTTGACGGGCTGGGGAGCAGACTGCCTAGCCACTGGTCTCATTTCTGTCCCTGCTGACTGGGCTGAGCCTTCATCTTTGCCTCAGTTTCTCCACAGATAAAATAGAGACCGCCCCAGGGTATCTGTGCCTATGTTAGTCTTTCCTTTTGTTTGTTTTTAACTTTTCACTGAAGTATAATATACATTATTATGCTAGATATTGTGCATATTGAGAGTGTACACTTTGTGGAGTGTTCACAGACAACACACCTCCGTAACTAGCACCCTGATCAAGAAACAGAGCATGACCAACACCCCAGAAGGCCTCTTATGCCCTCTTCCAGTCACCCCCCCACACAGACATGTAGGGCCCGGGGCCCAGACTTTTAGCAGCAGAGGTGAGTTGTGAACTTTGTGTGAGCGACATTGAGCGATATATTCTCATTGGTGTCTGTCTTCATTCTCTCAACGCTGTGCTTGTGAGGTTCATCAGTTGTGCTGCATCGAGTCGCAGACCATTCATTCTCATTGCTGTATTGTATACTGCATATTGTGTAAATACGCCCCACTTCATTTACGTGTTTGTTTTTGAGGGCACGAGTTGTAAAGCTTTCTAAGCATTTTGGGAGAAACGCTCTGTTTACTGGTTAGCCTAAACAGGAAGAGTGACCTACTTTCTAATTATGATCCCTGCTTCCTCCCCCACTCTTCGCTGGGGCTGGGAGAAGAGACAGAAGAGAAGCTGCTGCAGAAAGGACCTGTGCTGAAGGATCTAAAATCCCAGCCAGGATAGCCCACACCGGGCTCCATGGGGACCCTGCATCTCGGTGTATAGACTGGTTAGTATATGTGGCTGTCCTCACTGTACCGAAATTTATGCACAGAGAAGTCAAGTAACCTGCCCAAAGTCATTGTGGTTGCCAGAATAATGACCCCCCAAAGATATCCATGTCCAAATCCCTGGAACCTATGAATATGTTGCCTTTCGTGGCAAAAGGGACTTTGTAGATGTGATTAAGTTAAGGATTTTAGATTGGGAGATTATTTTGGGTTATCCAGGAGGCCAATTTAATCACATAAGACCAGCTATAATCAGAGAACCAGAGAAATGGCAGAGTGAACTCTCAACCGACCATTGCTGGCTTTAAAGATGGAGGAAGGAGTCCACAAGTTAACGAATGCAGGTGGCCTCTAGAAGCAAGAAAGGGCAAGGAAGCGGATCTCTCAGAGAGCTTCCAGAAAGAATGCAGTCCTGCCCACACCTTGATTTAAGCCCAGTGAGACCTGTGTCAGGCTTCTGGAGGAAGTCTTCAGGAATTATGAGATAATAAATCTGTGTTGCATTAAGCCACTAAGCTTGTAGCAATTTGTTGTAGCAGCAATAGGAAACTCATACAGTGATGTAGCTGGTAAGTGGGAAACACAGGAGTCAAACTCAGGGCCCTGTCTCCAAAGCCTAAGTTCTTCAAAACCAAGTACTTACCTTTAGCTTTAGTAGATTTTTGGTCTTCCTTGGAATCTCTCCACCAAGGAGGTAAAATAATAGTCCAAATGCTAGCCTGCATCAGGTTAAGACAGGAAATAGGCAGAGTGTGTCTTTGAAGCTCCCTCACTTGGCCATCTGCCAGGCCGCAGGTTCAGAATGCCTCTCGTCTAGAAAAATGTAATGTGATATGCTGCTAACACTTCAGTATGAGTTATTTTAATGTGTTATCCCTTTCTAAAGTAGATGCATTCTAAAATATGACCCAAGGAATGACTCTAATATTTATGAGAAAGAGGTCTACACTAGGGTGCTACAGCTAATCCTGGGCGTTGATGAACCCAATACACATATAAAACCCTTCTTCCTTTCTCACCCCCAGTACAGAATCAGAAAAAAATAAAGACCCTCTTTTCCATATCACCTTATAGATAGGAGTGGCTAATGAGTGGAAATACACTGTGGGCTTTCTAAGAAAAGCTTTGCTTTCCTAATGAAAAGGATGAATGATCCCTGGTGGTGCAATGGTTAAGCGCTCAGCTACAACCAAAAGGTTGGCAGTTCGAACCTACCCACCAGCTCTGGGGGAGAAAGACGTGGCTGTCTGCTTCCATAAAGATAACAGCCAAGAAAATCCTATGGGGCAGTTCCTCCTGTCACATTGGGTCACTATTAGTTGAACATTGACTCAATGACACCTAACAACAACAATGAAAGGGATAGATATTGCTGAAACAGCACCCCCATACACACACACTTTTTTTTTTCTATATAGAACGTGAAAGTGATGTTTGGAGGTATAGTGGCCAACTTGTGACCATGAGGTGGCAAGCATGAGAATGAAAGCCAACATGGTAAGGATGGCAGAATGGACGACAGAAAGACCTAGAGCCCTGAGTACACTGCTAAGTCGTTGAACCAACCCCAGCAGCCACCTTCCCCCAGAGGTCTTATTTGAGAAAGAAAAAAACTTATGTGTGCCAGTGTTAGTTGTGTTTTCTGTTACTTGCAGCTGAATACATTCCAAATGAGTACAGGTTCCTTTCAAATTACAAGAATGCAGCTACCCAGGAATGGGGACGTGGGCTATAAGAATTATTTAGAAGGAAGGGAATTTCTGTGATCCTCACCCACACTTTCACAATGATGAGCACATCCAAGGAATGGTAAGTCAAGAGAACTATCCCAGAGAAATGGGGTTTAGCTTTAAAATAGCCAATAAATCTGATATATTCCATTTGGAGAGACAAAATGCAAGGCTCGTAACTTTAAGTGGAAAAGTTAGTTATAACCAGGGTACTTTAGGGAGCAAAACCTTTTATTTGTTTATTTTTGTTTCTGGTGAGGCTGATTACCTTTTAAAGGGAAAGACTGTTAAATGGAATTCCTCTGAGGCTGACCGTCTGCCCTATACTTTCTGGGACCACCCTGGAAAATACAAGACATGCTGGGTTGGCCTTTCCCAGGAGTCACAATTTGAGGTTTGGAAACACGGCTATTGCTTTTAAAAGCTCAGTTACTTATTAGCCCCCAACAGCCAGGTGATCCCTGGTCCTTTGTGGCACTTATTGATGCAAATGAGCACTTTTAAAAATTAAGAGAGACATTTGCTTTATAAACATCCACTAAGAAGATCTCTGACTGGATGAAGATAACTTCAGCAAGCTAATCCTTTTAACAGAGGTGGTGATATATATTAGGGCAGCTGAATGCGCCTTTGCAGCCAACGGAGAACAATCAGCAAATTCATTCATTTAATTCATGAATTTTCCTTCTATTTACACTTTAAACAAAGGTACCAGTTGTTTGCTGAGTTAACAAGCTCTGCCTTCATTACAAGCCATTAGTGGCTAGTAATAATTGAAACTGTGTTTGGATTTCAAAAATACAATAAACCTAATTAATTTCACCCTTACTAATATGAAATTTGTAGTGACTGGCCTGAACCGCACTAATGTTTGTCTGCCCTCTCCATGAAGCAAGAGTGTGCTAAATAGTTTTATAACCATAAATAAAGTTGATACTAGAATTTTTCATGAAAAAAGTAACCAAAAAAGAAGAAAGGGGCAAAATCAAAGAATGATCCCTACAACTTGAACAAGTAGAAAGAGAACAACAAAAGAAACCCTCAGACACCAGAAGAGAGCAAATAATAAAAGTTAGAGCAGAATTAAATGGAATAGAAAACAGAAAAACAAATGAAAAGCGTTAACAAGTCCAAAAGCTGGTTCTTTGAAAAAATTAACAAAATTGATAAACTATGGACCAAACTTACAAAAGAAAAACAGGTAAGGAAGCAAATAACCCGAATAAGAAATTTTAGATCCAACTGAAATTAAAAGAATCGTATCAGACTACTACAAAAAATTGTACTTTAACAAACTTGAAAACCTAGAAGAAATGGATGAATTTCTACAAACACACTACCTACCTAAACTCACACAAACAGAGGTAGAACAACTAAACAAACCTATAAAAAAAGAAGACATTGAAAAGGTAATTAAAAAACTCCAACAAAAAAAAGCCCTGGCCCAGACAGCTTCACTGCAGAGTTCTACCAAACATTCAGAGAAGAGTCAACACTACTGCTACTAAAGGTATTTCAGAGCATAGAAAAGGACGGAATACTCCCAAACTCATTCTATGAAGCCACCGTATCCCTGATACCAAAACCAGGTAAAGACTCCACAAAAAAAAAAAAATTACAGACCTATATCCGTCATGAACTTAGATGCAAAAATCCTCAACAAAATTCTAGGCAGTGGAATTCAACAACATATCAAAAAATAATTCACCATGACCAAGTGGGATTCACACCAGGTATGCAAGGATGGTTCAGCATTAGAAAAACAATATTATTTATTTATTATTAATATTATTTATAATCATGTAAATAAAACAAGAGACAAGAACCACATGGTCTTATCAATTGATGCAGAAAAGGCATTTGACAAAGTTCAACACCCATTCATGATAAAAACTCTCAGCAAAATAGGAATAGAAGGAAAATTCCTCAGCATAATAAAGGGCATTTATACAAAGCCAAGAGCCAACATCATCCTAAATGGAGAGAGTCTAAAAGCATTCTCCTTGAGACTGGGAACCAGACAAGGATGCCCTTTATCACCACTCTTATTCAACATTGTGCTGGAGGTCCTAGCCAGAGCAATTAGGCTAGATAAAGAAATAAAGGGCATCCAGATTGGTAAGGAAGAAGTAAAATTATCTCTATTTGCAGATGACATAATCTTATACACAGAATACCCTAAAGAATCCTCAAGAAAACTATTGAAACTGATAGAGTTCAGCAAAGTATCAGGATACAAGACAAACATACAAAAAGCAGTTGGATTCCTCTACACCAACAAAAAGAACATTGAAGAGGAAATCACCAAATCAATACCATTTACAGTAGCCCCCAAGAAGATGAAATACTTAGGAATAAATCTTACCAGAGACGTAAAAGACCTATACAAAGAAAACTACAAGACACTAGTGCAAGAAACCAAAAGAGACCTAAATAAGTGGAAAAACATACCATGCTCATGGATAGGAAGACTTGACATTGTGAAAATGTCTATTCTACCAAAAGCCATCTATAGATACTATGCGATTCCGATCCAAATCACCAACTTCATATGGAAGGGAAAGAGGCCCCGGATAAGTAAAGCATTACTGGAAAAGAAGAACAAAGTGGGCGGCCTCACTCTACCTGATTTTAGAACCTATTATACTGTCACAGGAGTCAAAACAGCCTGGTACTGGTACAACAGATACATAGACCAATGGTACAGAATTGAGAATCCAGACATAAATCCATCCACATAAGAGCAGCTGATATTTGACAAAGGCCCAAAGTCAGTTAAATGGGGAACAGAGAGTCTGTTTAACAAATGGTGCTGGCGTAACTGGATATCCATCTGCAAAAAAATGAAACAAGACCCATATCTCATACCATGCACAAAAACTAACTCAAAATGGATTGAAGACCTAAATATAAAATCTAAAACGATAAAGATCATGGAAGAAAAAATAGGGGCAATGTTAGGAGCCCTAGTACATGGCGTAAACAGTATATGAAACATTACTAACAATGCAGAAGAAACCTAGATAACTGGGAACTCCTAAAAATCAAACACCTATGCTCATCCGAAGACTTCGCCAAAAGAGTAAAAAAAACGATCTACAGACTGGGAAAAAGTTTTTAGCTATGACATTTCCAATCAGCGCCTGATCTCTAAAATGTACATGATACTGCAAAAACTCAACTACAAAAGGACAAATAACCCAATTAAAAAATGGGCGAAGGATATGAACAGGCATTTCACTAAAGAAGACATTCAGGTCGCTAACAGATATGTGAGAAAATGCTCATGATCATTAGCCATTAAAAAATATATATATATATATTTTTTTAAGGAATGCAAATCAAAGCTACAATGAGATTACATCTCACCCCAACAAGGCTGGCATTAATCCAAAAAAAACACAAAATAACAAGTGTTGGAGAGGTTGTGGAGAGACTGGAACACTTGTACACTGCTGGTGGGAATGTCAAATGGTACAACCACTTTGGAAATCAATTTGGTGCTTCCTTAAAAAGCAGTCCCACTCTTTGGAATATATCCTAGAGAAATAAGAGCCTTTACATGAACAGATACATGCACACCCATGTTCATTGCAGCACTGTTTACAATAGCAAAAAGATGGAAGCAACCAAGGTGCCCATCAACAGATGAATGGATAAATAAATTATGGTATAGTCACACAATGGAATACTACGCATCAATAAAGAACGATGAATCCATGAAACATTTCATATACATGGAGGAATCTGAAAGTCATTATGCTAAGTAAAATTAGTTGCAAAAGGACAAATATTGTATGAGACCACTATCATAAGAACTTGAAAAATAGTTTAAACAGAGAAGAAAATATTCTTTGATGGTTACGAGAGTGGGGAGGGAGAGAGGGAGAGGGGTCTTCACTAATTAGATAGTAGATAAGAGCTATTTTAGGTGAGGGGAAAGACAACACATAAAACAGGAGGAGAGGTCGGCACAACAGGACTGAACCAAAAGCAAAGAAGTTTCCTGGATAAACTGAATGCTTCGAAGGCCAGCATAGCAGGGGCAGGGGCTTGGGGACCATGGTTGCAGGGGACATCTAGGTCAATTGGCATAAGAAAACATTCTGCATCCCACTTTGGAGAGTGGCATCTAGGGACTTAAAGGCTAGCAAGCAGCCATCTAAGATGGATCAACTGGTCTCAGCCCACCTGGAGCAAAGGAGAATGAAGAACACCAAAGACTCAAGGTAATTATGAGCCCAAGAGACAGAAAGGGCCACCATAAAGCAGAGACTACATCAGCCTGAGGCCAGAAGAACTAGATGGTGTCCGGCTACAACCAATGACTGCCCTAACAGGGAACACAACAGAGAACCCCTGAGGGAGCAGGAGAGCAGTGGGATGCAGACTCCAAATTTTGTAAAAAGACCAGACTTAATGGTCCAACTGAGACTAGAAGGACCCCAGAGGTCATGGTCCCCAGACCTTCGGTTAGCCCAGGACAGGAACCATTCCCAAAGCCAACTCTTGAGACAGGGATTGAACTGGACTATGGGATAGAAAATGATACTAGTGAAGAGTGAGCTCCTTAGATCAAGTAGACACATGAGACTATGTGGGCAGCTCCTGTCTGGAGAAGAGATGAGGGTAGAGGGAGGCAGAGCTGGCTGAGTGGATATGAAAATAGAGAGTGGAGGGAAGGAGTGTGCTGTCTCATTAGAGGGAGAGCAACTAGGAATATATAGCAAGATGTATATAAGTTTTTATGTAAGAGACTGACTTGGTTTGTAAACTTTCACTTAACACACATTAAAAAAAAAAAAAAGTAACCAAACCCATTGCTGTCATGTCGATTCCAACTTCTAGGGACCCTACAGGACAGAGTAGAACTGCCCCATAGGGTTTCCAAGGCTATCGTCTTTTTGGAAGCAGACCCCACATCCTTCTCCCACAGAGCAGCTGGTGGGTTCGAACTGCTGACCTTTCATTTAGCAGCTGAGCACTTAACCACTGTGCCACGGGGGCTCCTGTAGAAAAAATAAACAAGGGGTCAAATTCAAATGCCTTTAGGGAACAGGCAGCACATGGAAATTAGTGAACCAGTAGAGTCTCCTCTAAGAAATACTTGGTCTTGTCTGCTGATTTTCTATGGAGACATGGATATAAGAACCATTTTACTTTTCTCTTAAACCTGCTATAAGAAAAATAGAAGTGCCCACATGATTGGAAATGACAAGTAGATTTCAGCCAGTGGTGGAAAACAGGAGGGGGTGCTGGGGCCCATGGTGAGCTGGGGAGCCTGAGCCCCTTCTACAAGGAGCAGCTGCTACTGAGCTACAGTTGCTGCGTGGGGACGTAGACCTGTTGTAGCCAAATCTTTCAAATTTCGAGATAATTTGAAAAGCTGGATTTCTAGGAAAATCTCCCTACTTATAAACTTTGGCAATGGATTTTTTTTTTTTTTTTTTAATTCCCTGTAGCAGCTCAGTGTAGATTGCAACTTTGCTAGCACTGCTGTAACAGAAATAGAGCAAATGAGCGGCTTTAAAAAGCAGACGTTTAGGTTTTCACTAAATTAGCTCAGTAGACTAGAAGTCTGAATTCAGGGCATCAGCTCTAGGGGAAGATCCTAGTTGTCTCATGTAGCTTCTGTAGGCCCAGAGTTCCTCAGTTCATTGGCCAGCCCCAGCTGGAGTCTACATTCCCTGTTTCTTCTAAGTCTATCCTACTCTCCTTATAACTCCGAAGTGATTAGGTTTAGCAGCTCCCTACACTGATACGACCTCATTAACATAACAAAAAGCTCCTGTTTCCAAATGAGACTACATTCACTTGTATAGGATTAGGATTCCAGCGCATATTTTGGGGGACACAGTTCAGTCCTTAACAATGATTCTCAGAGTATGGTCCGTGGATTGGCATGGTCAGCAACAACTGGGAACTTACTAGACATGCAAATTCTCAGACCCCACCTAGACCTTCTGAATCAGACTCTCTCGGGGTAAGGGTCAGTGATCTATTTTAATAAGCTCTTCAGGCTAGGGTTGCCGAATTAAGCAAATATTGCATGGGACATACACTGAAAAAAGTATCACATTGCTTATCTGAAATTCACATTTAACTGAGGGTCCTGTATTTTTTCTGGCAACTCTGCCTCCATTTGAGAACCACCAGTGTTGATCAATGAAGACATGTCATGGACCAGATCCAAACTGCAGGCCTCTAATTTGTGAGCTGTGGTACAGACCGCTTCCGTTAAAACAGGTCAGAGATGTGTAGCATGGTGGTTAGTAGCACACTCAAGCCAGACTGCTTGTGTGTGCATCAGTTTTGACATTTGTAAGCTATGAGATCTTGGTGAAGTTATGTCACTTCTCTGTGGCTTAGTTTACTCATGTGTAAAATGGGGATAATAGGAGTATCTCCCTCATGGGGTTGCTGGGAGAATTGAATGAGTTAGAGAACTGTGCCTAGGAGAGAGTGAGCAACTTTTGTTGTTGTTAGTTGCCGTCTAATCAATTCTGACTCATGGCAACTCCATGTTTGCAGAATAGAACTGTGCTCCATAGGGTTTTCATGGCTCTGACTTTTCTGAAGCAGACCACCAGGCCTGTCTTCTTAGGCACCTCTGGGCAGGTTCAAACCACCTGCTTTTTGGCCAGTAGTTGAGCACTTAACTGTTTGCACCACCCAGGGACTCCACTTTGTGAATACCAGTTACTATGGTTATCTTCGTTATTTTACTTTTCTTCTTTTTCTCCACTGTCATCTTTACCACCACCACCACAACCACCACCACCATCAACCCAACGGTCAGGGCATACTTGCACTCAGCTGCCTTTAATTCTCTTTCCCTGGACCTTGCTTTGATTTAGTTACTGAACTGATTCTGATATCTGACTCCCCAAGCCAGCTGTGGTGCTTGTTCCTGCCCAGAGTAACTGCCTGCTTTGAAATCTCATTGGTAGTGGGCCTCTCCTGCAGGGGAGACCCCTACATTCTTCCTCATCAACGTTCTGCTTCCAGAATCATTCTTCCATAAAAATAGCAGCACTCAGGCCTATTACTGTAGAGACTGGCCTTCCTGTTTCATGTGTGTCTTCACCAGCCCCCAGCTTGGTACTTTAACCTATTTTGACAGCGTCTTGAGTTTTCAGATTGTCAAGTGCCTGACGGGCTGAGATGCTTGCTCACAGTCATCAGAGCAACCCATGCCTCCCTCACCAATTAAACCCCTGAACACTCTTTGGGAAATCCCCACAACTTCTTTTTCTAGACTAGGAACATGGGGAGACTTGAATTTGAGGATCCAAAGAGCACTTGCACTGTGGTTCAAAGGAAACCAGTGTCCAAGCTGTTCCCACTGAAGTGCTGCAAGCTGCCCTGATGTGTCCCTTCGCAAAGCAGCGTTCCAGGCGCCCACGTTTCCACAAATGACGGCCTCTTGTACAAGCAGTGAAAACCAACTGAATGAGCTATTGTGGTTCTCAGCTGCGCCATTTTATTGTCATTCTGGGAATGAAGCAAAATGCATTATTTTATTAAATAAAGATTTCCCCTGTCTCACAGTGGAGGCTAATTTTATTAGCTCTTTTTTTATAGGAACAAACACCGTAGCCCTGGTTGGGGATTGGAGGAAGGGTGGAGTGAGTGGAGAGAATCACATTTTGTCATCCATGTGCTCGAATGGAGGCTGTCAGCATGTTGTAATTGGTAATTACTTGCCAGACGAGTTCTCCAGATCCTGCAGAAAATGCTCAGCTTTCTGTTCATAGGTAATTTAGGGATTATTCAAAAGACATGTGAAACTAAAAGAAACATTTCTTCATATAGTGTGGGTATGGGTGTGTCCCTGGCATCCAAAATGTATTATAGTTATCAGAATGTTAAATAACTTAAAAAAAAAAAAAATGATTTCTTTGTTCTCACTATGAGAATCGAGAGACTCCTCAGGCTAAACATGTATTTTAAGATTCAAAGAGGGAAAGGAGTCCCAATCCAGTTGGAAAATCCAATCAAATACCATTTTTGCCTCTGATTCTTTTTCAATAATATTTTATTGTGTTTTCAGTGAAGGTTTACACAGTAGTTTTGGTTCCCATTCAACAATTTCTACCCAAATTGTTCAGTGACATTGGTCACCTTCTTCACAGTACGTGAACATTCTCGTTATTTCTGTTCTGGTAGTTCCATTTCCATTCATCTAGTTTCCCTGCCCCTTTCCATTTTTATCTTTGTCTTAAACTAATTGTTGACTGTGTGGTCTCATAGGTTGTTGTTGTTAGATGCCGTCGAGTCAGTTCCAACTCCTAGCAACCCCTATGTACAACAGAGTGAAACACTGCCCAGTCCTGCGCCATCCTCACAATCATTGTTATGCTTGAGCACATTGTTGTAGCCACTGTGTCAATCCATCTCATTGAGGGTCTTCCTCTTTTTCACTGACCCTCGACTTTACCAAGCATGATGTCCTTCTCCAGGGACTGGTCCCTCCTGATAACATGTCCAAAGTTTGTGAGACGTAGTTTCGCCATCCTTGCTTCTAAGGAGCATTCTGTCTGTATTTCTTCCAAGACAGATTTGTTCGTTCTTTTGGCAGTCCGTGGTGTATTCAGCATTCTTTGCCAACACCGTAATTCAGAGGTGTCAGTTTTTCTTCGGTCGTCCTTATTTATTGTCCAGCTTTTGCATGTATATGAGGTGATTGAAAACAACATGGCGTGGGTCAGGTGCACCTTAGTCTTCAAGGTGGTCTCATTAGAGGTGATTTTTTAAAGGAGCACAGAAATTACAGGTGATAAATTCATTATGTTTTGAGCCAATTTGTTATTTAGCTACAAAGTGACCTTAGGAGTTGGTTTTGGTTCAAGGTTTAAAGAGTATCTTAGGGCAATGGACTCGGGAAGTCCTCCGCTCTCAACAAGTCCAGTAGGTCTTGTTTGTTTTCTGTTTTGTTTTTTTTTGAAATTTGAGGCTGTGTTCCACATTTTTAGCTTATTCTGTCAGAGTCCATCTCTTGTGGCCCTGCTTAGAGTGATTGATAGTGGTAGCCGGGCACCATCTAGTTCTTCTAGTCATAGGTTCATGATTGTCTCTGATTCTTTAGCTTTAAAACCTGAGACATCCACTTGCAGCTTTGTTGAGCTTTTAGATGAGAAGAACCACTAGACACTACCTCCTGCCATCTTCCTAGTAATTTGGGGTAATTGCCTCCTTGTAATTGTGCATTGCCCCCTATTATCATACAGGGCTGAAGTCTAAAAGTTGATCTCTCTGGACGTTTTGCCTAATGGGAAGAAGTAAAGTGACTTCGTACGGTCGGAAGGGCTGCCTCATAGCCAAAGGTGGCCTCTGTGTTTTGTTCTCCCATGGTGGTGCTTATCCTGTTAGCAAGTAAACAAAACAGTGAGGTTGGCAAAAATGTTCTGGGGTCCCCAGCCCCCCTTACTAGCAGCCCCTTCCCTCTCTGCTCCCCTCTGTCATCTGTGCTCTTTTATGCTTTCCCTCTCTCCTGCGAGCACCTACACCCAGCCCTGATGGGATCCAGGTATCAGTTGTTTATATCTCAGTATGGACCGAAACCACAGTTGCTTCTCCCAAGATACCTGCTTTAAACCAGAGATTGTAAACCTATAGCTCCTGTTGGCAGGTTTGTTTGCCTCATCATAGTATTCTTAAAAATTGTTGAGCTACCATTTGCAAATCAAAAGATTTAACCTAAAAATCCAGAGTTTTGGCCATGCTGAGTCAACATTCCCACCTAGGATGAGGTGGCAGGCACTGTTGGTGCTGTGTGAACTCCAGTACAGTACTTAAGTCTCTTTCAAACGTAGGAAAATAAGAGACACCTGGGGAGGACCAGGAATTTCAAAGAAAAAAGAAGGGGTGGAGGGAGGGAGGCGGAATTTTGGGGAATGGAAGAGATTCCTAAATATTTAACATGCAAATGACCAACCTGCTTCTCTCCTCCTTTTTTCTACTTCCCTCCCTTGTTACCTACTTCCCTCCCTTGTTACCTACTTCCCTCCCTTGTTACCTACTTCCCCCTCTTGTTACCTACTTCCCTCCCTTGTTACCTACTTCCCCCCCTTGTTACCTACTTCCCTCCCTTGCTACCTGCTTCAGTCCCTTGTTACCTGCTTCCCTCCCTTGTTACCTGCTTCCCTCCCTTGTTACCTACTTCCCTCCCTTGTTACCTACTTCTCTCCCTTGTTACCTACTTCCCTCCCTTGTTACCTACTTCCCCCTCTTGTTACCTACTTCCCTCCCTTGTTACCTACTTCCCTCCCTTGTTAACCTACTTCCCTCCCTTGTTAACCTACTTCCCTCCCTTGTTACCTACTTCCCTCCCTTGTTACCTACTTCCCTCTCTTGTTGCCTACTTCCCTCCCTTGTTACCTACTTCTCTCTCTTGTCACCCACCTCTCTCTTGTCACCTACTTCCCTCTCATCTACTTCCTTCTATTATTATCTACTTCCTTCCTCTTTCTATTCACTTCCCTCATTTGTTATCTACTCCTCCCATTCTCTTGCCCACTTCCCTCATTTGGTATTTACTTGGCTCTTGTTGCGCTTTGAGTTTGTGACCTGCTTTCAACTGTCTCTACTTGTAAAGGGTAATAAGCTTTAGCAATGCTGGTAGGAAGTAGAGGCTAGGAGGAGGCAGACTGGGGTGCATCACCCTTCCTGGGCTCCTAGAATCACACCTGAGGACTGACCAAAACACCCTTGCACCTGTTTGTCTGATCACCTCCTGTGTTGACCCACTGGGGCCTTCCAGCCCAGAACAGGGTTATGAAGAGCCAGGTACTGAGTTTAGGAAATTAGGCTCTGTGGAGGCATTGGCAGCAGCAGTGGGGGTAGTGGTGTTCCCTGACTTTGTCCTCCTCCTTTTCCTCCTTTCCCACTCCACACTTCTCCACCCATCCTGTTAGGAAGAGGTAAAACCTTTGCTGGTCACAAGGTCTGGTGTCCTTGGGCCAGCTCGGGCTGTGATGTAGATTTAGGGAACGAGAGTCTGAGGACACAGCTGGTGGCTTGCCTTGGGCGGACTCTGAAGATAGAACTCCCGGGACAGCAATGATTACTGTACCATGGGCTTGAGCTGACAAAGAGGAACAGACACCCCGAAGTCACAGGTCTAACCCCAGTAACCCTGGGCTTTGGAGTCCAGACTGTGTGAGTTCCAATACTGGCTCATTACCTGCCAGCTCTCCGACCTTAGGCCAGTCACTTAGCCTTTCTATGCCTCACTTTCATTATCTATAAAATGGAAATAATAATAAACTCTATCTTATAAAGTTGTGAGGTAGATTAAATGAAAATGATGTATGTAACCTGCAGTGCTTAGCAAGCACTCCAGCAATATGAGTCTTTAGAAAGAAGATGTGTTTTTCACAGGAGTAACAGGAATGTGGCCCTGGAGGCTCCTGTAGTCATTCTCCACCATCATCACCTTGCAGTTTGTCTGTTTGCCTATTTGCTATTCACAATATTTAGAGGAAAACTCAAACTGACTACCAGTTGCCGTCAAATCAACTCTGACTCATGGCGACTCCATGGGTATGAGAGTAGAACTGTTTTCAGTGGCTGATTTTTCAGCAGGCCTTTCTTTTGAGGTACCTCTGGGTGGACTCGAACCTCCAACTTTCAGTTAGTAGCCAAGCATGTTAACCCTTTGCACCAACTAGGGACTCCTTATACTGACTAACCCATTGCTGTCAAGTTGATTCCAACTCTTAGCAACCCTATAGGACAGAGTAGAACTGCCCATAGGGTTTCCAAGGAGCAGCTGGTGCATTTGAACTGCCAACCTTTTGGTAAGCAGCCGTAGCTCTTAACTACTATGCCCCCAGGGTTCCCTACACTGAGTTTTGTTGTTGTTAGGTGCTGTCAAGTCGGCTCCGACTCATAGCGACCCTAAGTACAACAGAACAAAACACTGCCCAGTCTTGTGCCATCCTCAGGATCATTGTTATGCTTGAGCACCTTGTTGCAGCCACTGTGTCGATCCATCTCATTGTCCTCTTTACCCTCTATTTTACACTGACTAGCATTTTTTTTTTTTTTTTTTTAGCCTTTTCCCTCAAATCCAGGTCCCCTTTCCCACGTGTTACATTGATCGGATGTAGCGTGTTTTCTTCAGGTTTTTGGAACTGGTTCCCACCTCAGGCTACTGAAAGCTCCATATCCCCAAAAGAATATTCCCTCACCCCCTACAGCCCCCAGTTTAAAGGTTACACTAGGTAGGTACAGTGGATGTCAGATGAGAGAAATGGAAGATGACCGTTCCCTACGGAGCAGTCTAGGAGCCAGAAGGGAGAAGGAGCCCTGCCAGGTTGTCTGGGCTACGCTTCTGCCTCTGAAACACCAGATGAATCTCCTGCACTAGACTGCCTCTGGGAAGGAGGGACTAAGGGATTTCACTACCAAGACGAAGGGGCAGGAGCTGCGTGTTTGATCCATAAACGCATCGGTTGGAGTGCTGGCATATATCACTTCACACCCTATGAAGGAAAGAGAAAGCATGGTATTGACCTACCAGAGGGGTTGTGAGGACTTGTCCCCCCTCTCCGATCGCCTCAGGCTACCATGAGTCTACTTTTTAGTTTTCCAAATGAAATTAGCAAGTAATTAAATCCCCCAAGTAAAAGTTGCTTTCATTTGATTATAAGACTCTTAGAGTCCTGCAATTTGACTTTGGAGGAAAATGGGCCTTTGTTTTCCTCTTTGAGGCTCTTCCTTCCTCTCTGTGATGGATGTTGGGGTCCACATACTGCTGGAATTGTGAAAAAAACAAACAAACAAACTTTTAACCCACAAGAAGTTCCAGCTTGGTGGAAGATAAATCTGTTTCCTGGATGTACCTCAGAGGATCTATATAAAAAAGCGGGATCCCTCCTCCCCCCACCCCCACCCACCCCTGTCAGTGGAATTGGGGTCTGCTCCAGGATGATGGGAGGGGTGGCCTGGGGGGCTCCTCTTGTCCTTAGGCAAAAGCAATTTCCTGTCCTCTGATTCCATCCACGCAACCTGCTTTGCCCACTGTGGTAGCAGCTTCTAGCCAGAGCTGATAATTGCTGTATCACTTGCCGAGCCGCAAGATGGGCCACACCGGACAGGTCTCCCTGGAAAAAACAGAAATAAATCAAACACCAGCCCCTACTTAAGATCTGATGAAATTCCCCATTTCCGTTCCAAATTGAATTCCTCCCGAAGGGCTGGAGCAGCTCCTGAGAGTAATGAAGGCACTCCTTCCTCTGCTAGAAGCATGTTTCAAATTAATGGACGCAGCATTCTAATCTGGCTGGGTAGGGAGCTGAACGCACAGTCCTGAGAAGCTGCTTTCAATGCGGGCCTAGTATTTTTAATCTCGAAGGGCAAGGTGGCCACCGTGCAGTAATACCGCCAGGCCTTTGTCAGGAGGTCACTGTGCAGGTGGGCTCTGGAGAAGAACCGAGCACACGCGTCCTGCCCCACCGCCCCCTCCTCAGGCCACATGTAGCAAAAGGAAATTTGTGATTGAGATCACAAGCAAGAGGGGTGGTGAGTTTTGAGAGAGAGTTGAGAATATTACTTTCCTGCCCCCCTCTTATCTGGGAAAGTTAGTAAACTCCATGATTAAAATAACAAAAACAAAAAAGAAACGTTTTTTAGGATGAAAATGTCATGGATGTGACTCTTTTCCATCTTCTGTGAGGATGATGAATCAACAGTTTGGCATTTGTAGAGGCAGTTGACACAGGCCTTTCGAAGGGGGAAAAGAAAGAAGGAAAAGCAACCTCGTTTTAAAATGGGCCTTGTCAATGCGAAGAGTGATCACCAGCTGGCTGATTAGGACCGTGAATAAGGTTCTGAGAAGCCGGAGATGTGTGAGGAGCCGGGTTGAGACCTAGGAATCAAGGTTACAGCAGGAGGAGAAAAGTGGCAAAACTCCTTCTGTTTTGAAGTTGGAGATGAGGCAAGCGATGCTGTTGGTGAAAGATGATTCACTGTTATTCCTCGAAGTCAACTCAAGAGCATTATTTCACTTTTCTTCACTCACTGTTGAAGAAAAGCAGTTCAGGACACAAAGATAAGAGGTTTAAAATTCTACTTAACATGAGAAATTCTGACATTTCGGGTCAAAAGGAGGGGAGGAAATTCTCCTTGAAAGAAAATTCTTTTGGTTCCTTTTTTATGTCAGAATTTTGTTAAAAACCCTTGAGAAAGGTTATCATCCAAATCCTTACTCCATGTTTTTAACTTAGTTTGAAGAAAGAAGTTGTTTCCTTCACAGAGAACTAGAACCCCAAATATAAAGTTGAGTCCCCAGTAGGTGAGTCCCAATTCTAGAGGGCAGAACAGGCTGGAGGAGGGTTTAGGGTGTGGCTGTCAACGGGAAAATTGCTTCTCAGGGAGAGGGGCATGTTTTCCACTGGTGGTGAGGCCGTTTTTACATTATTAGACACACTTCCTTCCGAACCAGGACAGAAGGAAACACATTTATCTCTCGCCTAGGAAGCAAAGATTGAGGATGGGCAGTACAACTTTAGAGACTCCACCAATGCCAGCGTCTGCCTGATGGGCCAAGGCCAGGGTGGTAGTGTCTCCAAGGTACTTACAGGTGGTGAGGGGAGTCTGCGGGACCCAGAAAAGGCTGCTCCAGGGAGAAAAACTAAAGGATAGGGAAATGAAATGCCAGCCCCACGCAGTGCATTCCTTCAGGCCCCTGTGGACTTTTGTATTTGCATAAATGGGCCTTGGATGGGACAAAACAGTGGGCAGGCCACTCTGGCCCGTGGGGGCTTTTTCTTTATGACCAGTACTGCTGCAGTTCCAGTCACTAGCTTGTACAGCCTTGCTGGGTCAGCGATACCATCTCTGTAACAATGTGTGCACCGCCTGGCTGGCTGGGGGCTGGCTGCCTGGCTGGCTGGGGGACCCTTCCAATGCAGCCTTGTCTTTGAGTCTGTTTATAAGACCTGAAGTTACTCCTGTTTTGTTTTAGCCAAAAGAGTGAGCCGCTGCCAGGAGTATGTCTGGAATGTTATTTACTTGGTGCATTTCTGTGGCTTTTCTTTGTAGCACTGCACATGCCAGAGCAAGGGGTCGTTTCCTTGAAAATGCTAGGCTGCACTGGTTGTCTTCTCAATTGGGGTGCTTTCTCAGGAAGAGGAGCTGAGCACCTGTGCCTCTCAGTTTCCTTCCTTCCTGTTTTGTTGCTTTGTTTTTTGTTTTTAATGTTCAGTTCATGCTCTGGACAAATGTTGGCAGAAGGAGCCCTGGTGGTGCAGCGGTTCAGCACTTGGCTGTTAACCGGAAGGTCAGTGGTTCGAACCTAGTAGTGAGTCTGTGGGAAAAAAGGCCTGGAGATCTGCTTCTGTAAAAGTTATAGCCTAGGAGACCCTATGGGACCGTTCCACTCTGCCCTGTAGGGTCACTATGAGTTGGAATTGACCCGATGACACACAAAAACAATGTTGTAGTTGTCACAGCTAACCATTCTGTCTTAAATTCTGCCCCCACAAATACCAAACCAGTTGCCGTCAAGTCAACTCATGGCAACCCCACATGTGTCAGGGTAGAAATGTGCTCCACAGGGTTTTCAATGGCTGATTTTTCAGAAATTGATCACTGGGCCTTTCTTCTGAGGCGCCTTTAGGTGGACTCAAACCTTCAACCTTTTGATTAGCAGCTAAGCATGTTAACCATTTGTACCACCCAGGGACTCCCCTAAATGATCCAACTCCACCTTTACTTTCTGGGATTTCTGATGGGCTATCCCAAGCCCCTGGCAATGCTTTTCCATTTGTGTGCCTGCCCATATTATTTCAGATGAAAGCTGTCGATTTTGGCACACATGATACCCACGTTTCAGTGGCGCTCTCTGAGCTGATTGGGGATGTTGTGCAAGGGAAACATAGGTGGGGTTTTCTCAAATGATGGCCTCGGGGGTGGAAGAAAACTCTGCAAGGAGCACTGGCCTGTGCAGATACGACATGATAACAAACAAGTGGCTCTGAAGAAAGGAGCCAGTGTACACAGTTCTTTGATTTGGAAGGTTTTATAACCGTTTGATTCACTTGATGGAGGCGAGACTTTTTAAGACCACATTCTTCATTAGGGAGACTGTAAACAGGTTCTGGATAAATGGTGACTGCTGATGGAGGAAGCATCAGAGGTATTCTGTTTGCCTCTTCTTCCTTCAGCCTCCCTTCCTCCCATTGCATCTCTGCAGCTCTAATCATGGTATTTGGGGTTTTGAAACAAGGTATTGAAAATGAGATTAGATAAATCTCCCAGGCTGGTGCCAGCCCTGGGGCTGTTTGCACACCTGGGCGGGTTAACTCCGACCTTCCTCCTGGCTCCCTTGCTCTCTCTCTCAGCATAATTTTGTTGTCTGTGGCCATATAAGCACCTATAGGTAGGAAATGATACCACTGAATACCTTTGTCCTACAGAGACTCGGCTTTTTTCTGGGTCTCTTGGAAAGCTCACCCATCCGTGGCACCTGCTAGTTTGGTGACTCAGTGACCCACTCCGTGTGAAATGGAAAATTTTGGATCCCATTCTTCTCGGCATTCCCTGCCCTTCTGCATGACTTCTCCATTTGTTTTTAAGCTGCTCGGCTTTTTGGCTGAAGGGTCGTCTTTGATCACTCGCCTGACAGCCTAGGCTTCACGTTCTCACACCTGCTCTTCCTTTATGGTCCGCCTTTCAGAGAAAATGCTTCCGTGGGTCTTGTAATTTTTTCAGTGTAAAACTTCAGGCAGATTACTGATTACAGGTGATAGCCATTTGATAACGGGGACAACTGCTTGGCAGAAACGGCCACCTGCATCTCTGCCAGAAACATAAACTGCCACTTTATTTATGTCTAAAAGCACCTAAACTGCAAGCCTATCGGTCAAGATCTAACATGCTATGATAATAACAGGCTTGCCTGGCTAAGAAAGCCGCCCGCTGGGGTAGCCATGAGGGCAGGCTCTAACAAGACTCTATGTCTTTTGTCCCCCATTATCCACAGCCCACACCTCATCTTCCTCTCCCAGAGCACCTTGACTGGAAGCAGCCACCTCTGTGGGACCCGCCTTTGCCATGAGATTGCCCACGCCTGGTTTGGCCTAGCCATTGGGGCCCGAGACTGGACAGAGGAGTGGCTGAGTGAAGGGTTTGCCACTCACTTGGAGGATGTATTTTGGGCTGAAGCACAGCAGGTAGGTTTAAGGTGATCCAAAGCATTTCATTACTTGGCATCAAATTTTATTCATATTCATTCGTTCATTCAAAAGATATGTTCTGTGTTAGGAGTCCCTGAGGGGTGCAAATGGTTAACATGCTAGGCTGTTATCTGAAAGGTTGGAAGTTGGAGTCCATCCAGAGGCACCTTGGAAGAAACGCTTGGTGATCTACTTCCAAAGATCAACCATTGAAAACCCTACAGAGTGCAGTTCTGCTCTGACACACATGGGGTCACCATGACTCGGGGTCCACTTGACAGCACCTGGTTGGTTGCCATTGGGTTACGCACTTGGCACTGTTCTGTTTGCTGGGGGCTGGCAGCACGAACGAGGGTTCTCAATCTAGAGCTAGGAGAGAGAGTAGACAGGTAAACAAGTGAATCTGTAACATGTTAGGCAGTGATGAGGGCTATGAAGAAAAATGAAGCCCGTAGAGCATGATTGGGGAGAGCTATTTGACAGGAGGCTAGAGAAAGCCTTCTGATAAGGGGACATTTGAGCAAAGACTTGAATAAAAAGTCAGGCTATGGCACAATCAAGCCATGCTTTGTGGTTGTGGTTGTGATGTTGAACATGGTTTTGTTTTTAAATAATGAGATTCAAATTTAAATCAGGAGTCAGTCTGTGATGTCTGCTGGCAAGTAATGAATGAAGAATGAAGCAGTGTTATAGGTTAGGGAATGGTGAGGACTGTGGGAAACTGGCAGCTGCTACTCAGCTCTAACCAGTTATCCCGTTGGAGGGAAGACTCAGTATAGCCTGGCCTTCTAGTTTTTAAGGAAAGCCTTCAATCTGGATGTCCACGTGAAATTTACTGATTTTAAAAACATTGTGTAAATCAAACACATCCAGAAGCCTGACTTGGTTAACATGCTCCAGTTTGCAACATCTGCTTTAAAGAACTTGTTACCAGTTCTAATGAGGATATTGCAACTACACTGCTTTCTGCTTATTTTCCAGTTCCTAATATCTGGGTGGAGCTCTGGTGGCGCAGTGGTTAAGAGCTCGGCTGCTAACCAAAAGGTCAGCAGTTTGAATCCACCAGGTGCTCCTTGGAAACCCTATGGGGCAGTTCTACTTTGTCCAGTAGGGTCTCCATTAATCAGAATCAACTCGACAATAACAGGTTAATACCTGAGTAGCTTCTTTTTCCTATGACCACCGCCCCTTACACATTGAACTTTTTGGCATTTTTCAAAATTAACATTTTTGTGTACAGCCATTTGATTTTTTTTAAGTTCCTCTGTCTGTTGAAATCCTGTTTATTCTTCATTAACCTGCTCAAGGTCACCTTCTCTGCATAGCCCAGACTGCTCACCACACTCAGAATTTAACACTATCTCCTATTAACTTTCCCCACGTGTCTGTCAGTTTGTCATACTGTGGGGGGCTTGAGTGTTGCTGTGATGCTGGAAGCTATGCCACTGGTATTCAAATACCAGCAGGGTCACCCATGGAGGACAGGTTTCAGCTGAGCTTCCAGACTAAGACAGACTAGGAAGACGGACCCGGCAGTCTACTTCTGAAAATCATTAGCCAGTAAAAACCTTATGAATAGCAGCGGAACATTGTCTGATATAGTGCTGGAAGATGAGCCCCCCAGGTTGGAAGGCACTCAAAAGATGACTGGGGAAGAGCTGCCTCCTCAAAGTAGAGTCGACCTTAATGACGTGGATGGAGTAAAGCTTTTGGGACCTTCATTTGCTGAAGTGGCATGACTCAAAATGAGAAGAAACAGCTGCAAACATCCATTAATAATTGGAACCTAGAATGTATGAAGCCTGAATCTAGGAAAACTGGAAATCATCAAAAAATGAAATGGAATGCATAAACATTGATATCCTAGGCATTAGTGAGCTGAAATGGACTGGTATTGGCCATTTTGAATCAGACAATCATATAGCCTACTATGCTGGGAATGACAACTCGAAGGGGAATGGTGTCGCATTCATCGTCAAAAAGAACCTTTCAAGATCCATCCTGAAGTACAACACTGTCAGTGATAGGATAATATCCATACGCTTACAAGAAAGACCAGTTGTATTAATACGACTGTTATTCAAATTTATGCACCAACCACTAGGGCCAAAGATGAAGAAATAGAAGATTTTTATCAGCTGCTACAGTCTGAAATTGATCGAACGTGCAATCAAGATGCATTGATAATTACTGGCGATTGGAAGGTGAAAGTTGGAAACAAAGAGGAAGGATCAGTAGTTGGAAAATATGGCCTTGGTGATAGAAACAATGCCAGAGATCGAATGATAGAATTTTGCAAAACCAACGACTTCTTCATTGCAAATACCTTCTTTCACCAACACAAGCGGTGACTATACCCATGGACCTCGCCAGATGGAACACACAGAAATCAAATTGACTACATCTGTGGAAAGAGACGATGGAAAAGCTCAATATCATCAGTCAGAACAAGGCCAAGGGCCAACTGTGGAACAGACCATCAATTGCCCATGAGCAAGTCCAAGCTGAAACTGAAGAAAATCAGAGCAAGTCCACGAGAGCCAAAATATGACCTTGAGTATATCCCACCTGAATTTAGAGACCATCTCAAGAATAGAATTGATGCATTGAACACTAGTGACCGAAGACCAGACGAGTTGTGGAATGACATCAAGGACATCATTCATGAAGAAAGCAAGAGGTCACTGAAAAGACAGGAAAGAAAGAAAAGACCAAGATGGATGTCAGAGGAGACTCTGAAACTTGCTCTTGAGCGTTGAGCAGCTAAAGCAAAAGGAAAAATTGATGAAGTAAAAGAACCGAACAGAAGATTTCAAAGGGCCTCTTGAGAAGACAAAGTAAAGTATTATAATGACATGTGCAAAGAGCTGGAGATGGAAAACCAAAAGGGAAGAACACACTCGGAGTTTCTCAAGCTGAAAGAACTGAAGAAAAAATTCAAGCCTTGAGTTGCAATAGTGAAGAATTCCATGGGGGAAGATATTAAATGATGCAGGAAGCATCAAAAGAAGATGGAAGGAATACACAGAGTCATTATACCAAAAAGAATTAGTTGATATTCAACCATTTCAAGAGGTGGCATGTGATCAGGAACCGATGGTACTGAAGGAAGAAGTCCAAGCTGCTCTGAAGGCATTGGCGAAAAACAAGGCTCCAGGAATTGATGGAATATCAATTGAAATGTTTCAACAAACAGATGCAGTGCTGGAGGTGCTCACTCGTCTATGCCAAGAAATATGGAAGACAGCTTCCTGGCCAACTGACTGGAAGAGATCCATATTTATGCTTATTCCCAAGAAAGGTGATCCAACCAAATGTGGGAATTATAGAACAATATCATTAATATCACACGCAAGCAAAATTTTGCTGAAGATCATTCAAAAACGGCTGCAGCAGTATATCTACAGGGAACTGCCAGAAATTCAGGCCAGTTTCAGAAGAGGTTATGGAACCAGGGATATCAGTGCTGATGTCAGATGGATCCTGGCTGAAAGCAGAGAACACCAGAAGAATGTTTACCTGTGTTTTATTGACTATGCAAAGGCATTCAACTGTGTGGATCATAACAAACGATGGATAACAGTGCAAAGAATGGGAATTCCAGAACACTTAATTGTGCTCTTGAGGAACCTTTACATAGATCAAGAGGCAGTTGTTCGGACAGAACAAGGGGATACTGATTGGTTTAAAGTCAGGGAAGGTGTGCGTCAGGGTTGTATTCTTTCACCATACCTATTTAATCTGTATGCTGAGCAAATAATCCGAGAAGCGGGACTATATGAAGAAGAATGGGGCATCAGGATTGGAGGAAGACTCATTAACAACCTGCATTATGCAAATGACACAACCTTGCTTGCTGAAAGTGAAGAAGACTTGAAGCACTTACTAATGAAGATCAAAGACCACAGCCTTCAGTATGGATTACACCTCAACATAAAGAAAACAAAAATCCTCACAACTGGACCAATGAGCAACATCATGATAAACAGAGAAAAGATTGAAATTGTCAAGGATTTCATTTTACTTGGCTCCACAATCAACAGCCATGGAAGCAGCAGTAAGGAATTCAAAAGACGAATTGCATTTGGCAAATCTGCTGCAAAGGACCTCTTCAAAGTGTTGAAGAGCAAAGACGTCACCCTGAAGACTAAGGTGTGCCTGACCCAAGCCATGGTATTTTCAATCACATCATATGCATGTGAAAGGTGGACAATGAATAAGGAAACCAGAGAAGAGTTGACACCTTCGAATTGTGGTATTGGTGAAGAATATTGAATATACCATGAACTGCTAAAAGAACGAAGAAATCTGTCTTGGAAGAAGTGCGGCCAGAATGCTCCTTAGAGGCAAGGATGGCGAGACTGGGTCTTACATACTTTGGACATGTTGTCAGGAGGGATCAGTCCCTGGAGAAGGACATCATGCTTGGCAGAGTTCAGGGTCAGCGGAAAAGAGGAAGACCCTCAACAAGGTGGATTGACACAGTGGCTGCAACAATGAGCTCAAGCGTAACAATGATTGTGAGGGTGGTGCAGGACCGGGCAGTATTTCGTTCTGTTGTGCATGGGGCCGCTATGAGTCGGAACTGACTCAACGGCAGCTAACAACAACAACCTATAAACTTTGAACTCCCACAATATTTGGCGGTTATCTCTTTTTCTCATTTTTCCTCCTTCTTCCTTCCACTATGTGATTTTCTTAGCCTCACAACTAGACTGTGACCTTTTTCACAGTACAGCTGCGAGTTACTCATCCTCTAAGCCCCGTTGCACCTTTTCTGTAGAGCCAGCATGGTGCACGGCATTCCTTGAAGGTAGGCCACGTGGTGGGTACGGGAAGAAAGGCTGGGTTCAGGGTCAGACCAGGCTTTGAATCTCAGCTCTGCTATTCACCAGCTTCATGAGTAGAAGTAGGTGGTGTCACTTCCCTGAGCCTCAGTTACCTCATTTGTAAGATGGGATAAGGATGCTGAATCTTGCATCATGAGTGGAGCAATGTGTGAGTGAGCTTAGCACAATGCCTGACACGTGGAGGATAGGCAAGAAATACTGGTTTTCCTTCCCTGTTCTCCTCCTCTTTGTGTTTCCCACCACCTTGCACATAGTGGGCATTCAGTAAGGGTTTAGTGTCAACATGCATCTCTCATATCCCTTCCTTGGGGTGTTCCCATTCTGAGACAACCAGATTTGTTCTAGTCTTGCAATTTTGAGGATATTTCAGGCATCTGATAATGCCATCTAGATCCTTTCGTCCTGTGTAAAGGACAGAGATATCATTACTAGAGTGCTTCTTCCATACTTTCCCTCTTCCTCTCTCTGCTTGGGTCCTTCTCTCACTGCTGCCTCCACTGATAGGTGCATGAAGCAGCCTGCCGCATCTCACAGCCATACATCTTCTAGGAGTCCATTCTGTGCTAGCTCTGCAGAGAGCAAAGGCTGAAAGAGACCATCATCTGTGAGAATAAGACAAAGCACACAGTGAAAAGAAGGAGAAAAGCAATCAGAAAACAGAGGTGAACACCAAACACTATAGGAGTTCAAAGGTGGGAAAGGACAGGTCGGAGGGGAGCCAGAAGGCCTTCATGGAGGAGGTGACTTCTCCAGAGGCCTCAAAGGGAAACGCTTCTGCTCCCTTGACTTGGCACAGGGATGACCCACCTCCTCATCCTTCAAGGTGCACGCAAAGTGGATGTCCTAGACTCCAGCACAAAGTTTGGAAACGTTTCCAAAAGTGTTTCTATCGCTCTAACCTCTCCCTTGATGGGTGCTACTGAGCTGGTGCTGTCCCTGACTAGTGGCTGCACCAGGCTCTCAGCAGCAGAGGGGCACTCTGTGGGCAGCGATGGGTGGGCCGCCTCATTTGACCCTCTCAGTCAGTGCGGGCTGTGCCCTTGAAGAGGCTTGAGGGTGCGTTGATGGCAAGGTCTTCAGGTCCTTTCACTACCCAGGAGCCTGGTCTGCAGGCTGAGCGTTAGACAGCACGGTGAAGGGTGTGGAGTGGGGGACTCCCTGAACAAGGAGATGGAAACCACTGGTACACAGCTCAGGCATTCCACCAGGAGAAGGTCTGAACTCGTTCTCAGGGCCCACAACCTCTGCTGATATCCAGCTTCTTCTGGCTTCTCAGCCCCTCTCCGACCTCCCCAGCAGTACCTGCTGCCAGCCTGACCCCAGCCCTGCCGTTCCTAAGTATATCAGGCTCTTTCCAGACCCTGAGTGCCTTGCTCCTGCCTTCCCTCCTCCTGAGCTGCTTCCCCTGGCTGAGGCCCCACCTCCTCCTCGGGAAGGCTCCTGACCATCCCTGGTGTGGGAGGCAGCTCAGGTCTTCCTCAGCCTGTCTCCCTCCAGGCTTCTTGGATGGGGGTTCTGTCCGGTCACCATAAACCCCCAGGGCCTAGCAGACACTAAGGAAGTGTCTGTCGAATGACTTGTCAGCAGAACCAGCTGCCCTTGAGTTGCCTCTGACTCCTTTCCAGCCCGTGTGTGTCGGAACAGAACTGCGCTCCGTAAGGTTTTCAGTGGCTGGTCTTTGGAAAGTGGATCGCCAGGACTTTGTTCTGAGACATACCTGGATGGACTCGAATCACCAGCCTTTTGGTTAGCAGCGTGTTATCTGTGTGCGCCGCTGAGGGACTCGGAATGAATTATTAGAAACCTCTCATTTCCAGAGTCTGTGAGAAAAGAAATGCTCATATATACTAGATTTTTTTCCTCCCCAGAGGATACTCTGCTTATGGAAATCATAGCCATTTGGTCTAGTGACTACATCAGAGTGACAGCAGCTCATCCTAACGCCCTGGGGCCTCGATGGCCCACCCCTCCCCCAAAGGAGGACAGGCAGTACACTCTTTCTGGTTATACGCAACAGAATCATCTGGGCTTCATTAGCAGGCCCCACTGTAAACAGTCCTTAACAAAATTGAGGGCTGGGAAAAATTGGAGGGAAATGGAGGGGCCCTTCCCCGCCCTGCGCAGAAAGACAAAGCAGGGCAGGGCTGGATGGAATCAAAGTAGAAATGGCCCCCTGGGGAAGTCAGCTCCCAGGCCAGGTGTGTGTGCAGGGGTGGGCCCCCCAAACTGGCTAGCCCAGACCCGTCCACCAGCCTCGGAGTGTGTGGGGGGTTCTTCACCGGTGGAACCAAAGGCTCCTGGGCCCCCTGACTTTCCCCGTGGGGGAAGCTGACAATGTCACCCACCCCCTCCTTTGAAACAAAGCAGGCCATTGCATTGGGCAGCTCTCACCCAGCCGAAAGAAAGCAACAATGACTGTGCTTTGTGCATGTGTGTTTGTGTGTTTGTCTGTGGTGGAGCAGCTGGCCCCCCAGGAGGCCCAGGAGCAGCAAGAGCTGCGCGCCTGCCTGCGCTGGCACCGCCTCCGGGACGAGGTGCTGAACTCGGCTGAAGAGCTGCAAGTGCTAAGGTAAAGCAGGGGTGTTACCCCAGCCTTCCTTCCTCGCTCCCTCCTTCCCTGCAAACCTCGCCCAAGTCCTCTGATTAAATAGGCTGTTTCCTTTGTAAATCAGATCGGGCAGCTTGCCCATCCTCCCAGCCAGAGGATTGCTCTGTTTTGAGTCTTGTAGGGTGTGGGTTTGGATTTGTCTTCTGACGTTCTCCTGGTGTCTCTATTCAGACAAAAAAAAAAAAAAAACCACGAGGCCATTTCCTGGACCCAATTCTTTGTTTGAAGCTCTAATAGTCACTTTACATGGTGGCCATGGACATGTAAAAGGCTGGAGTTTGGCGGCCTGGCAGACAGCAACCCTTTAAACGAAAAGGGAAAAACACTTCAGGGAAAATCTCTATCCCTAAGTGTTTAGTATTAACAGATGTTTGTGTCAATGGGGCCTTTTGTTTCAGATGTATCCCAGCAGGAAGCCACTCCTGCTCCCTCCTGTCTGTGGGAGGATCCTACTCCCAGCTCCTGCAAAATTTTTTTTTTTTGGATTGTGCTTTACAGCACTGTTAGGTTTACTTCTTGCTGTTTTTTTCACTCTCTGCATTTCTCATTGTTGTCGCTACTCAGTTGTTGCTGTTAGCTGCCATCAAGGCAGTCCTCGACTCATACGCATCAGAACAAAACCCTGCCTGGTCCTGCGCCACCCCATGATCGGTTGTGGATCAGGCCGCTGTGACCCATAGGGTTTTCATTGAATGATTTTTTTGGGAAGTAGATCAGGCCTTTCTTCCTAGTCCATCTGAGTCTGGACACTCCGCTGAAACGCGTTCAGCATCATAGCAACATGCACGCTTCCGCTGACAGACGGGTGATGGCCGCATGCAAGACGCATTGGCTAGGAATTGAACCCAGGTCTCCTGCGTGGGAAGGCAAGAATTCTACCACTGAACCGCCAATGCCTCATCCTTCGCTACCCTAAAGAGTTGTTTATCTGAAACCTGTGCGTAGGCCCCAGGAGCATAGAGGTTGCAATGACAACAGAAGCTGGGCCTCCTGCCCTGTCTTGACAAGAGTCAAGTGTATTGACCGACAATCAGACAGGTGGGGAGGGTGGGCACCCAGGGGCTTCCCCTTCTCATCTCCCCACTTTAGATGGCAATCCTGAAGGCCAATTTACCTTCCTGGCAGAAGTCTGCCTTGAAAGGTTTTGTCATTGTTGTTTGTTTTAAATAAGCACCCCCACTCTTTGTGACTACTGACTGAAGAGCATCCCAGGCAGAAGCCTGTTGGAAACCTACCCCAGCCCGGCCTGACCTCAGGGAGGCTGGCTGCTGGCTCTGTGCATGGCTGCTGGCTCTGTGCATGGCTGTTGGCTCTATGTAGGGCTCCTGGCTCTGTGCATGGCTGCTGGCTCTGTGCAGGGCTGCTGGCTCTGTGCAGGGCTGTAGGATGCGGGTGTGAGAGCTCTGCTCTTCCCACGGAGAGGTCCTGAGTTTGCACGCTAGCCCTGCATCCAGGCTGACTCACCCATTGTTCAGGAGAGCAGTGGCTGGGGCCATGGGAAGCAGCAGGCCTGGGGCCAGGAGCCCTGAATTCCCAACACAGCCATGCTGTGTTCGTGCTTTTATTCCCTCAGCGAATGTTTACTGGGCGCCAGTCTGGTGCCAGGCAGGCCAGCTGCAGAGGACTGACAAGGACAAGGTTCCTGCTCTCAAGGAGATTCTACTTAGTGGGGGACAGTGCATATACAGCTAATTCCAGATGGGAAGAGGGCTGTGAGGGGATGTACAGTGATTGATGGGGGAATTCGGGGGTCTATGATAGCGAGGACAGAAAGGAGGGCAGCAGCAGGCAGGAGCCAGGGCAGGCAAGCCTTACTCTAGGTGCGATAGAAGTGGGCACAGGGCCTTCAGCAGGAAGGATGGCCATCTGTCTGGTGTTTCTACAGTGCTCCTGGAGCTGCTGTGAGCGGTGGAGAGTAGGCAGCAAAAGGGAAGGAAGAGAAGAGTTAGAATGTTGCAGGAATCCAGCAAGAGGGCCTGGGGGGCAGCGACAGAAGCAAGAAGCAGGCCAATTTGAGACATATTTTAACGGTAGAATTGGCAGGTCTTGGAAGGCGGAAAAGTGGGAAATGAGAGTGTCCATAATGACTTCTAGGTTTTTTACCTGAACAACTGGGTAGATGGCAATGCTATTTATTGAGATAGTAAAGACGGTGGGACAAGCAGACTTTGGAGGGAAAAATCAAGATTTCAGTTTTGCATGAGTTTGAGTTTGAGATGCCAAATGCTGTTTATTGCTATGGAGTTGACTCTGACTCATGGCGGTCCCATGCACAGCAGAAAGCAACGTTGCCTGTCCTGTGCCCTCTTTACAATCGCAATTGGTGTGCTCAAGTCCATTGTTGTGGCCAGTGTGTGTTTGGAGTGCCTTCCAACCTAGGGGGCTCATCTTTCAGCACTATATCAAATAATGTTCTGTTGTGATCCATGAAGTTTTAGTTACCTAATTTTCAGAAGTAGATCACCAGCTGTTTTTTTCAAGTCTGTCTTAGTCTGCAAGCTCTGCTGAAACCTGTCTACCATGGGTGACCCTGCTGGTATTTGAAATACCAGTGGCAGAGCTTCCAGCATCACAGCAACATGCAAGCTACCACAGTACAACAAACTGACAGATAAGTGATGATGAGATGCCAAATAGATATTCAATATTGAAAACTCTAGGATTTACAAGTCAGGAGCCCAATGGAGAGGTTGAAACGTTCAGCCTGTAAATATTATGAAATTATGAGCACATTGAAATCACCAGGGAGAGAGGAAAGCAAAAGGAGACGTTGGGAGGAAGATAAGGAACCAGCAAAGGAGCCTGGGAAAATCAGTGTGTGATTTGAAAACCAGGACACAGGGAGTCATGGAAACCATGAAAGAGAAGTGAGTCAGAAAGGTTGGTTCTGCTGGATACTGCTAGGAAGTGTAAAGTGAAGATAGAAAAGTGACCTTTGGGTCTTGGGGGACATCTAGCTCAACTGGCATAACATGGTCTATAAAGAAAATGTTCTACATCCAACTGTGATGAGTAGCATCTAGGATCTTAAACGCCTGCAAGCGGCCATCTAAGATACATCTACTGGTCCCATCCTGGCTGGAGCAAAAAAGAATGAAGAAAACCGAAGATACAATGGAAAGATTAGTCCGAAGGACTAATGGACCACAAATACCACAACCTCCACCAGACTGAGCCCAGAACAACTGTATGGTGCTTGGTTACCACCACCGACTACTCTGGCAGGGATCACAATAAAGCGTCCTTGGAAATCCTATAGGGCAGTCCTACTCTGTCCTGTAGGGTCACTATGAGTTAGAATTGACAATGAGTTTGGGTTTGGAAACACTGGTGGCGTAGTGGTTGAGAGCTCAGCTGTTAACCAAAAGGTCTGCAGTTTGAATCTACCAGCCACTCCTTGGAAACCCTATGAGGCAGTTCTACTCTGTCCTATAGGGTCGCTGTGAGTCGGAATTGACTCGACGGCAATGGGTGTGCGGCAAGGCTTATTTTGGCATTTGTTTGTCTTTGTTTTAGTATTCAGAAATTGTGTTTGCCTAAATTTAACCTAACTATAACATGACTGTTGAAAGACTTGCTCTCCAGCAATATGGAAAATATTGTTATCCAATGCATTTATAATGAGGAAGATATTATTCTGAACCTACACTGAATTTTATAGTCTTGTTTTGGTTTGCCCGCATTGCTTAGAATTCTCCCTTAAATAGATACAGAGAACCTGGAAATTATTGAAAGTGAAAGGAAGAGTCATAAAATTTGTTCTTAAATTTTTTTTTTTTTAATACGTGCTACAACATCAACCTTGAAACATTATGTTGAATGAAATAAGTTAGTCACAAGAGGGCCAATATTATATGATCCCACTTATATGAAATATCCAGAATATGCAAGTGCATAGAGACCAAAGGTCATTAGTGGTTACCTGGGGCAGGTGGGAGTGGGAAAGGGAAATCAAGTGATACAGACTTCTTGTTAAAGGCGATAACCAAATTTGCAAACAGCGGTGACGGTTGCACAGCATGGTGAATGTAGGTAATGTCACTGAATTGCACAGGTAAAAATGGTTGAAATGTTTTGTTCCATGTATTTCACCACAATAAAAAATTTTTTAATTATAAAATAAAAAGTATCCTTGGACCAAGCATCTTTGTCTTTTAACCCATGACAGCATGTGTCTGATTATTTAAAAAAGATATTGGTAATAAAGAGAACTCAACGTTGTGCTGATTAATACTGGAGTGGAAACTCTGGTGGTGTAGTGGTTAAGTGATACAGCTGCTAACCAAAAGGTTGGCAGTTGGAATCTGCCAGGCGCTCCTTGGAAACTCTACGGGGGCAATTCTACTCTGTCCTGTAAGGTCGCTTTGAGTTGGAATCGACCCTATGGCAGTGGGTTTGGTTTTTTGGTTTATTAACAAAATGGAGCCCTGGTGGTGCAGTGGTTAAGAGCTCGGCTGCTAACCAAAAGGTCATCTGTTGGAATCTACCAGCCACTCCTTGGAAACCCTATGAGGCAGTTCTATTCTGTCCTGTAGGTCGCTATGAGTCGGAATCAACCCGACAGCAACGGGTTTAATTTTATTAATAGAGTGAGAACAGAAAAAATACAATTTTGTTTGACTGTGACTCACTAATTCCAGTGATTTTATAAGCGCTGTTTTCCGTTTATCCCTCCCGTGCCTTCCAGCATCCAGTCGTGGTGGACCTCATCAAATCTGTCTTGGATTGGCTTTGTTGTAAGTTTTATTTGGTTACAGCGGTCCCTTGTGTGTTCCCGTCCTTCGTCCTTCTCTGCCTTCCCTGGCTGAGGAGCCTGTGATGAGGCTGCAGCCTCCTCCTAAAGCCTGGCGATTGGCTTGTCATTTCAGAGTATTAGGGGTCACATTACTGACTCCAAGCCTTTTCTCCTTTGTTAATTATTAAAGATGCCTTTCCCATCAAGAGGCCCCAGTGGCTCTCTCTTGCGCTGCCTCGCCTCGCCTCGCCTGTCCACTGGGCAGAAGTGCCGACTCCGCTAAGCCTGACTTTATTGCTGTCTCACTCTGTCCTGCCCTGCCTCCCCTCTGTGCTCTCTTGTCGTCCACGCTTACCTAAGAGCTCCTGTCTGGACCAGTGCAGCAGTCGGAGCTCTTGCCAAAGAAGATGCTGGGGCTTCTGAAACACTCCTATGCCTCTTGTCTCGAGAGTCTAGATCCATTCAGGCCATCTTCTCTCTAAGTGCTTTCAGTTAGCGCAGTCTGACAGGCCCCGTGGGATGGAAGAGTTACAGCGGCAGGGTTGGAAGAAATCTCTGTTGGTTTTTATTGTTTGTGATTTATTATCTCTTCCCCTTTTTTCTGGATTCATTGTTAAAGTCAAGCTCATGCTGAGAAAAATGTTAAAATATATCACGCTAAAGAGGTGCTGACAGGCAGAGTTTGACGGGGCTCTTTCTCTTAGTTGCTGCCTCCACAGCTGATAGGATTCTAGATAAATGTGGACATCTCTCCCTGCCTTCCTCATGAAGGCCTCAACCATCAGTAACAAAGATATCTCATAATAAAGGGAAAGAAAAACCACATCTGTAACTCTGTCCACAGTCAAAATAAATTGTGCATGCCCATGAATGTTCTAGAGCTTGCTCGATGCTGAAGCGCTACACTCCATTTTAAAACATGAAGACTTTTTTCATTGAAAGTGTATGTGGAAACCCTTTACGATAGATGAACTTTTTGCCTTTGAAGTTTTTCTCAAAACTTTCATGTCCAACCCTTGGATAACACAGCAGTCCTTTTACACCCATGTGTGGGAACACATCCATCCACAGCTACGCAAGCCTGCCTCATGGAGGAGCTTACCTCCTTGGAGAGTCCCTTGCTGCTGTCACAAGCTCATCTCCAGCCCAGACGTTCAGTTGGCCCCTGCTGCTCAAATGGCTCAAAGTGCCCACAAGTCCTTATTTTAGTCTCAGTTGGTCCCTCAGGACCACTCTGAAATCCTTTAATTATTCCTTAGTCAGCCCCTTCTCTGATTGTCTTCAGTGTTTATTCCAAACCTTCTTCGTTCTCCCTGCCTTCGCTTGCCTCCTGCCCCACTGGGAAAACAGATTCTATAAGCGACATCTCCATCCACATCTCCACCACCTATCTGTCAGTTTGTCGTACTGTGGTGGCTTGCTTGCTTGAAGCTATGCTACCAGCATTTCAAATACTAGCAGAGTCACCCATGGCCGACAGCTTTCATCACAGCTTCCAGACTAAGATAGGCTAATAAGAAGGTGATCTAGTTCCGAAAAAGTTTAAACACAGAAGAAAAAGTTCTTTGACAGTTACAAGGGTGGCGAGGGAGTCTAGTCTACTGACTAGAACTATCTCAGGTGAAAGGAAAGGCAACACACAATACAGGACAGGTCAGCACAACTAGACTAAACCAAAAGCAAAGAAGTTTCCTGAATACAGCTGTACGCTTCGAAGGCTAGGGTAGCAGGGACCGGGGTTTGGGGACCATGGTTTCAGGAGACAGCTAGGTAAATTGGCATAACAAAGTTTATTAAGACAACATTCTACATCCCACTTTGGTGAGTGGCATCTGGGATCTTAAACGCTAGCAAGCAGCCATCTAAGATGCATCAATTGGTCTCAACCTGCCAGGAGCAAAGGAGAATGAAGAACATCAAAGACACGAGGTAATTACGAGCCCAAGAGGCAGAATAAACCAGAGACTACATTAGCCTGAGGCCAGAAGAACAAAATGGTGTCTGGCTACCACCGATGACTGCCCTGACAGGGAACACAATAGAGAATCCCTGGTGGAGCAGGAGAACAGTGGGATGCTTAGCAGTCTGACTGAGACTAGAGGGACCCTGGAGGTCATGATTCCCAGATCCTTTGTTAGCCCAAGACAGGAACAATTCCTGAAGCCAACTTTTCAGACAGGGATTGGACTGGACTATAAGATAATGATACTGGTGAGGAATGAGCTTCTTGGCTCAGGTAGACACATGAGACTATGTGGGCAGCTCCTGTCTGGAGGTGAGATGAGAAGGCAGAGGGGGACAGGAGTTGGTTGAATGGACATGAAGAATACAGAGTAGAGAGGAGGAATGTGCTGTCTCATTAGGGGGAGTGCAACTAGGAGTACATAGCAAGGTGTGTATAACTTTTTGTATAAGAGACTGATTTGATCTGTAAACTTTCACTTGAAACACAATAAATAAATTTTTTTTTTAAAGGTGATCTACTTCCAAAAATGAGCCAGTGAAAACCCTATGGGTCACAACAGAATATTGTCCGATACAGTGCTGGAGGAGCCCTGGTGGCACAGTGGTTAAGAGCTCAGCTGCTAACCAAAAAGTTGGCAGTTTGAATCCACCAGCTGCTCCTTGGGAACTCTATGGGGCAGTTCTACTGTGTCCTATGAGTCGAAATCGACTTCACAATAATGGGTAATAGGATAGTGCTGGAAGATGAGCCCCTTAGATTGGAAGGCACTCAAAATACACAGCGGCTACAACAATGGACTCAAGGACCAATGATTGTGAAGATGGGGAAGGACCAGGCAACATTTCTTTCTGTTGTACTTGGGGTTGCCATGAGTTGGAGCCAACTGGGCGGCAACTAACAAACAGTAACCGCCCATATCTACCCTTACCACTCAGAGGCCCAGTGGCAATCTATTTGTCTTAACGTGGCCAAAGATTAATTCTAGTTCCAGAGGAGGAATTACAAGTGAGTGTGCCTTGACACAGCACAGAATTTGTAGGGTCTGAGTAAAATAAGGAACTCCTGGTGGTATAGTGGTTAAGAGATCGGCTGCTAACCAAAAGGTTGGCAGTTCGAATCTGCCAGGCGTGCCTTGAAAACTCTGTGGGGCAGTTCTACTCTGTCCTGTAGGGTTGTTATGAGTTGGAATCAACTCCACAGCAAAGGGTTTGGGTTTTTTTTTGTTTGAGTAAAATAAACATGAGCTTTAAAACCCCCTGCTGGTGAGAGGAGGAGGGGGAGGGAGGATCCCTGCATTAAGGGAAAAGGAGGGTTCACAGACCAGGGTCTATCCTGTCCTATCAGGGAGGGTCGGGGGCCCCCTTGAGTTCACACAGGTGTAACAATGGTGACTCAGATTACAATGAATGTCCAGTCACCATAATTTGCCAGAGGAACACCATGGGGCCTTCTTTTTTATGGGGCTAATTGGGTGGAGTCTTGTTGCTTACTGAGAAGGGCAGGCGGTCCCTTTTAATTATCTTGATGGAAGCCAATTGGATCCTTCTACTTCAAATACAGCATTTGTATTTGAATTGCATTTGCTGCGTTTGTATTGATTCATACCATCTTTGTTTTAAATTCAAAGCCTACAGACTTCAACTAATTTAAGGATCAGTCTGGTGATTAAAGGGAAAAGGCTTTGTTTCATTTGCTTTGGGGGGCAGGCTCCTAAACGGCCTTTGCCAAGCCCTTGCTCTGTCGCCACCCTCCGTCCTCCAAAGTTAACCCCTTTCTCTCTCTTCTGGCTCCTCCCCCTTAATCGATTAATGTGTAACATTTTTCCCATCCTTACTAATCTCTCCTTTGAACTCTGCATCCCCACCTAACTATTTTCTAATCTTCTTTCCCCTTTTCATTAAAACACATTCCCATGGCTCTCATTAAGTTCTTAGCCATCTGGAATCTGCTTTCTGCTCTCACTGGTCTGTTTTTCCCTAAGGTCACTGTGCCCTTTCGATTACCAGATTCCATGAACACATTTCAGTTTGCATCTTATTGGCCTTCTCTGCTTCATTTGGCACCATTGATAACTATTCCTTTCTGGAAACTTCTTTGGCTTGGCTTTCATGGACACCCCCTCTTCTGGTTCTGCTTGTACCTTTCTTCCATCCTTCCCTCCACCTCCTTTGCAGTCTTCTTTTTGTCCACCTGCCCCTTCAGAGTTGGCATCCCCAAGGGGCTCCCCTTGCCAACCTCGTTTCTAAGGGATATTCTGGTTGTATTTCTTCTAAGACTGACTTGTTCAATTCTTCTGGCAGTCCATGGTTGCTCCACGTTCTTTGCCAACACCGCAATTCAAACGCATCAATTCTTCTTCTGTCTTCCTTTTTCGTTGTCCATCTTTTGTATGCAGATGAGGCAATTGAAAAGACCATGGCTTGGGTCAAACACACCTTAATCCTCAAAGTGACATCTTTGCTTTTTAACTGCTTGTTTGGAGAGACGTAACTTCCCAGGTACTTCCAGCTCTATCTGCAGGCAAAACGGACTCAGGCATCTTGAAGCCACTCTTTGACAAAGAGTCACAAAGAGCCTGCCAAGAGCTGGTATGCACAAAAATGATTCCAGGGGGTGTGGGCAGGGCAGAGGCATAGACAGGGCCCGTTACAGCCCTGTCTGTGCTGGTGGCTCCCAAGCCTCCACCTCCAGCCCTACTCCCTCTGGAAGATGAGATGTGAATGCTTCACTACCCACTTGATATCACTTCCTGGTTAACCCGCAGGCATCTCAAATTGGCAATCCCCCCTCCTCACCCTCATTTGCTCATCTCCTCTAGTGTTTAATTCATGGGCCGTACCACAAGTCCACACAGTTATCCAAGCTAGAAACCTGAGAGTCATCCAACTCCTCCCTCTCCTTCACTCTTCCTCTGAGAGGGTTTAATCCATCACCGAGAACTGCTATTTTACCTCATCTGTATTCCTCCAATGTGACCCTTCTTTTCCACCCCTAATACCACTTTATCTCTGTTTAGAACATCATCATCTTTGGCTGGCACTAATCCAACAACCTCCACATTGTTTTTTCTGCTTCAGTTTTGCCTCCATCAAATCCATCTTCCTCACTGCCACTGGACACCACATGGTTCTGCCACATGCTGGCTTAAAACTCTCCAGAAGCTTCCCCTTATCTGTAGTAAAAACTTCAAGCTCCTTAACATGGCATGCAAGGCCCCACCTGCTATGACTCCTATCTGTTTATCCAGTTTCACCTCTTAGCATTCTTTGTGTCACCTTCTAGCTACCCCAAATAACTCAGAATCTTACTATCTGCCTATTCTTTCTTAGCCTTCCTTTTTTTTTTTTTTCATGTTGTCTTTATGAGGAATAATGGGAACCCTGGTCGCATAGTGGTTAAGAGCTACAGCTGCTAACTGAAAGGTTGGCAGTCCAAATCTACCAGGCACTCCTTGAGAACCGTATGGGGCAGCTCTACTCTGTCCTATAGGGTCGCTATGAGTCAGAATCGAGTCAATGGCAATGAGTTTGGTTTGGTTTTTTTCTACGTGGAATATCCCTCCCCTACAGCATAACTACAAATCACTGTGACTTAGCACAGGTACCACTGCCTTCCAGACAAGTCCCAAACCCTACCCTGACAAGATAAGCTGTGTCCCTTCTCTGTACCCCCAGGCCCTCTGGTTGGACTCCATCTTTGCTCTTAGTACATTATTTGATAATTATCTTTACATTTAGAATGAACCATATTAAATTGCCAATACTTGACCACTTTTGACCTAAAGAAATAGGAATTTCATATCGTCCAACCTAACGCATCCCTCCCTTTGGGCCCATCAGCCTTGCGAGGCTGGAGACTGTGTCTTGTTCATCTGTCTATACCCAGCACCTGGCACAGTGCTTGGCACTGAGTGAGCACTCAATAAGTTATGAAGAAATGAATGTCGTAGATGATATTATCTCTGTCCTGAGGTTTTTTTTTTTTTAATGTATTATTTGGAGAGCTGAAATATTGATCACGAAACACCATAAACAAATCGTAGGCAGTGTCCTCGGAGTTCTAAGAACAAAACTTAATGTTGCCAGGTTTAGTCAGAAAAGCACATTGAGCAGATCCGAGGCTTGAGCTGGGTTGTAAGAAAGTATAGCATTGACATTGGTGAAAAGGTGGAGGAGGGGAACTCAGGAAACAAAGCCTGTCAGGCTTACAACTGAATCTATTATGGAAATGGGCAGAAAGGTAAGAATAGGTTTATTGGAGAGGCCATCCTTGTGAGGAGCCTGTGAGACTGAAGGTGGGCCAGGTAAGGACAGGCCAAATAATGAGTTACTTAGATGTCAAATTCAAGAGATTACAGGTGACCATCAGGATAATGGAAGCTATTTTAAGTTCCAAGAATGGCATAATGAAAACAAATTTCTGGGAAGATTACCCAGCCATTGGGATAATAGATGATCAAAGACAAAGAGTCTAGAGGCCAGGTAGAATTGTGTGGCTGTTTCAGGAACTCCTTTGTTGGCCTAAGGCTGCTCACTTGGGGTCATTCAGAACCGATTGAAATATCAACAGAGCTTGAAAGAAGGCTCCTAATAATACAATTTGAAGTTTTCCCTCATTGTAGATAAGAATTGTCCCATTAAAGGACCTGGTTAAATCTGTGGGCTTAGTGAAGCTTGTTTGCTTCATTAAGTATGTTTGAAGTTTGTGAAGTTCTTTTGAAGACAGTGAAAGGCAACAGATCTAGTTGCATCTTGGCTAAGGCTTGAGCCATGGATGTGGAGTCCCTGGGTGGCGCAAGCGGTCAACACTCTAGGCTATTAACTGAAAGGTTGGAGGTTCAAATCCACCCAGAGGTGCCTCAGAAGAAAGGCCTGGTGATCTAGACCAAAAAATAAGCCATTGAAAATCCTATGGAGCACAGTTCTACTCTGGTACACATGGGGTTTCCGTGAGTTGAAATTGACTCCACAGGCAAATGAGTTTTGTTGTCTTTTTTTTTTTTTTTTTTTGGCCTGAGGATGCAGGCCTGAGCTTGCCTTCAGAGTGTATTGGTCTTTGGGTCTTAACACTGCCCAATAGTATAATATTTATAAGAATAAGCCTTGAACTGGGGGAAGTGAGGGGCAAAAAGTTACTGTTTAGTGGGTACAGAATTTCTATTTGGAATGACAAAAAAGCTCTGGAAAGAGATAGTGGTGATGTGAGCCACAACCTCATCTACTCTGAGACCAGAAGAACTAGATAGTGCCCGGCTACCACCACTGACCATTCTGACCAGGGTCACAATAGATGGTCCCAGACAGAATGGGAAAAATATGTGGAGCAGAACAGAACTCAAATTCTTAAAAAAAAAAAAACAGCCAGCCAAACTGAAACAGTAGAGAACAGAGAACTCCCTGAGACTATCGACACTCTTTAAACCTAGAACCGGGCCTATCCCCTGAGATCACCTTTTCCCAAAAGAGCAGAGTGGTACACAAAATAAAGCATATTACCTGTAAGATCGCTACTCTACTTAAAAACCATAAGTATGAGACCAAAGGTCAACAGTCACTCAAAAGCAGAGGTGAGAAGATAAGGCGGCAGGGAAACTAGAGTAGTGGGAAGGGAACAAATAGAACACAGTTAAAGAGAATGTTGACACACTGTGATAAATATAACTAATGTCACCAAACAATTTGTCTGGAAATTTTCAAATAGAAACCTAACTTACTGTGTAAATTTTCACCAAAAACTTGTTAAATATTATTTACTAATTTGCTCTGTAAACCTTCACCTAAAGCACAATTTAAAAAAAAAAAAAACTTACTTAAAAAAGAGAGAGAAATAGTGATGATGGTTATAAAACATAGTGAATGCACTTACACCACCAAATTTTCTACTTAACCATGGTTAAAGTGATAAATTTTATGTTACGTATATTTTACCACAATTAAAAAAAAAAGTAATCCTTGAAGCCAAACTGCCAGAATTTGAGTCCTGACTCCACGGCATGCTGTGCGACCTTGAGAAAGTTGCTCAACCTCCCTGAGCTTCAGTCTCCTCGGCTGTAACCTGGGGATGATAATGCAGTCCTTTCTATCTACTAGGGCGGATGTGAGGACACAGTGGGATTAACACACGCCAGTCATTTAGAGCGTATATATCAGGCTGAATCATAGGAAATCGCCATTTTGGAGGACCTAACATGGCTGAATTTTAGCAGTTTCACGTGGTTCAGCTTGTAGTAAAAAAGCCAGACCAAACCCGTTGCTTTCAAGTCGATTCTGACTCATAGTGACTCTATAGGACAGAGTAAAACTGCCCCATAGGGTTCCCAAGGCTATAATTTTTACAGGAGAAAAGGTCTTTTTTCCTGCAGAGTGGCTGGTGGGTTTGAACCAGCCTATAGTAACTACTCAGTTCACCTTAGATCTATGGTCTGCGTCCTCTGGCACCTGGTAGATGCTCTGTAAATGTTTGTCGAGCAAGTGGCAAAGGGCGCACTCCATGCCAGCCCCACTCATTCCCCCTCTGGCTTCCTGGTCTGGTTTGCCTGGCCTGCCTCAGTTGCCTCCTTCACCCCAAAGCTCTGGAGCTGGCCCCATCTCTGCTTTCACTGCTGTCACCTTCCGCCAAGGAATCCCTGGCTGGTGAAAACAGTTCAGCACTTGACTACTAACTGAAAGGTTGGTGGTTCAAACCCACCCAGAGGCACCTCAGAAGACAGGCTTGGCGATCTGCTTCCGAAAAGTCACAGCCTTGAAAACCCTATGGAGCGGTTCTACTCTGCACACATGGGGGTCACCATGAGTTGGAATCAACTCAACAGCAACAGGTTTGGTTTAGTTTTGTTTGCTCACCCTGGTGACCATAGAGAGCATCCTACTCCCTGTCTCTTTACCATCCAGAGTCTGGAGACACCTGCCTTTCCTCTGGACAAACTACGAGTGGTTAGCATATTTAACAAGTTCAGTTTACTTTTTTAAACGTTAATTAATTTTAAGTATTAATTCATTAATTTTACTTTTAAGTAAATTAAAACTTAAGAAGAAGTTAAAAATGAAAAAAAAAAAAAGTACAAGAATGCCTGGTTACAAATGAGAAGGAAGGGATTAAAAGAAAAAAAAAAATCTGAGAGTTAAACAAAGATGCTCAAACTACTAGGTTGGGGTAAGAATTAACTTGGCACTGCTTCTAAGACAAATGGGATCCCTCCTGGAACCTATTTCTGTCTGATCTCTACACGAGAACCACCCAGGTGTCCCCTCTGGCTCTGTATAGATTCCTGGCCACTGTGCAAAATCTGATCATGTTGTTATTGTTGTCAGGTGCCGTCAAGTAGGTTCTGACTCACAGCAAGCGACCCTATGTACAGCAGAACGAAACATTGCCTGGTCCTGCGCCATCCTCACAACTCTTTTATGCTTGAGCCCATTGTTGCAGCCACTGTATCAATCCATTTCATTGAGGGTCTTCCTTTTTTTTGCTGACCCTCTATTTTACCAAGCATGATGTCCTTCTCCAGGGTGTGGTCCTTCCTGATAACATGTCCAAAGTACATGAGACAAATTCTCACCGTTCTTTCTCCCTTCTAAGGAGCAATCTGGCTGTATTTCTTCCAAGACAGACTTGTTTGTTCTTCTGGCAGTCCATGGTATATTCAATATTCTTCGCCAACACCGTAATTCAAAGGCATCTTCCTTATTCATTGCCCAGCTTTTGCATACCTATGAGGTAGGTGAAAATGCTGTGGCTTGGGTCAGGTGCACCTTAGTCCTCAAATTGACATCTTTGCTTTTGAACGCTTTAAAGAGGTCTTTTGCAGCAGATTTGTCCAGTGCAATACATTGTTTGATTTCTTGACTTTGCTTCCATGGGCATTGATTGTGGATCCAAGTAAGATGGAATCCTTGATAACTTCAACATTTTCCCCATTTATCGTGATGTTGCTTATTGGTCCAGTTGTGAAAATTTTTGTTTTCTTTATGTTAAGGTGTAATCCATCCTGAAGGCTGTAGTCTTTGATCTTTATCAGTAAGTGCTTCAAGTCTTCTTCACTTTCAGCAACCAAGGTTGTATCATCTGCATATTAAGGTTGTTAATTGGAGTCTTCCTCCAGTCCTGATGCCATGTTCTTCATATAGTCCAACTTCTCGGATTATTTGCTCAGCATACAGATTGAATAAGCATGGTGAAAGGATACAACCCTTATGTACATCTTTCCTGATTTTAAATCATGCAGCATCCCCTTGTTCTGTTTGAATGACTGCCTCTTGGTCTATACCAAAAAGAATTGGTCAACATTCAACCACTTCAGGAGGTAGCATATAATCAAGAACAAATGGTATTGAAGGAAGAAGTCCAAGCTACACTGAAAGTATTGGCAAAAAAGAAGACTCCAGGAACTGATGGAACACCAATTGAGATGTTTCAATAGACAGATGCAACACTGGAAGCGCTCACTCATCTATGTCAAGAAATTTGGAAGACAGGTACCTGGCCAGTCAACTAGAAGAGATCCATATTTGTGCCCATTCCAAACAAAGGTGATCCAGTAGAATGCCCAAATTATCGAACAGTATCATTAATATTACACGCAAGTAAAATTTGCTAAGATAATTCAAAAACAGTTGCAGCAGTACACTTACAGGGAACTGCCAGAAATTCAAGCCAGATTCAGAAGAGGATGTGGAACAAGGGATATCATTGCTGATGTCAGATGGCTCTTGGCTGAAAGCAAAGAATACCAGAAAGATGTTTACCTTTTCTTATTGACTTTGCAAAGGCATTCAACTGTGTGGATCATAACAAAATCTGACTGTCTTAGTCATCTAGTGCTGCTGTAACAGAAATACCACAAGTGGATGGCTTTAACAAACAGAAATTTATTCTCCCACAGTTTCGGGGCCAAGAAGTCCAAATTCATGACACCAGCTCCAAGGGAAGGCTTTCTGTGTGTGTCAGTTCTGGGGGTAGATCCTAGTCATCAATCTTCCCCTGGGTCTAGGAGATTCTCAGCACAGGGACACCAGGTCCAAAGGATGTACTCTGTTCCTGACTCTTCTTTCTTGGTGGTATGAGATCCCTCACCTCTCTGCTCACTTCTCTCTTTTATATCTCAAAATAGATTAATTCAAAATACAACCTAATCCTGTAGATTGAGTCCTGCCTTATTAACATAACTGTCTCTAATCCAGCTTCATTAACACCAAAGAGGTTAGGATTTATAACATGTAGTATAATCATATCGGATCACAAAATGGTGGACAACCACACAATAGTGGGAATCATGGCCTAGTCAAGTTGACACACATTTTTTTTTAGGCGGGGGGTGGGCGGAGGAGCACAATTCGATCCATTATGCTGACCATGGCCAAGAATAAAAAATTTCTTGCCTTTATGATCTTCAAGAGTTCTCCCCTAAGCCTCTGACCTTCAGCATGGCCTGTACTCTTCCTAAGGGCTCTACATCTGTATCTTGGAATTCCTACCCTCCACTCTTGGGATGCCTTCCATCCCATTCTCTCTGCCCAGTTTTCTTTGTCTGAACCACTCTCACTAGCAAAGTTAGCCATGTAGGTTGTTTCTGCCCTTTCATGATGGGAAGGTGCTATACCTGAGCCAGCATTTTCTGGAAAACTTTAGGGGTCTCAATCAGCCAGAAACAGACTCTGCCCTTTCCTGTTTCAAAGCCCAGCTCCACCCCCCTGAGCTGCCCACTCAGCTTCTGTTTCCTGTTGGAGGGGCTCCCTCAGCTGTCAGCTGTTTTACAGAGCAAAGACAACAAACATGTCCTGAATAGTAATTGAACTCAAATAACCTTCCCTCTTCATTTTTCTAGACTGTTCCCTGGTTACTCATCACTCAGGTATTTCTGAGGGAGGGATAGAATTCTCCTCCATATGCCCCTAATTACATTCTTACAGTACATGGTGTTTCATTTTTGCAATAATGTTTAATAGGTTTTTTTTTTTTTTAATATAGAAGAACATAAAGAGAAATAAAAGCAGTCCATAATCACTGCATAGATAACCATGGTTCATTATTTTCTTTTGCCAGAGCTAAAAGACCAATTAAGAAAACTAAAAAATTTAGAAAGCTATAAAATTTCATGCCCACTGCTATAGTCCTTCACCCTATGATAAACACTGCTAGCATTTTCTTGTGAATCCTTCAGAAAAGAAATTTTGTGATTATATTTTCAGACTTCACTATTGCTTCCCTGTATAGCACTGATTCATTATAACACTGTTTATCTCTCAATAACACTGATTGTCTATAAAATATTTTCCTCAAAAATAATTTACATGCATAAACTAATCTATAATAAACCCATTGCTGTTGAGACAATTCCAATTCATAGCAAACCTTTAGGACACAGTAGAACTGCTCCATAGGATTTCCAAGGAGCAGCTGGTAGATTCGAACTACCAGCCTTTTGGTTAGCAGCTGTAGCTTTTAACCACTGCGCCACCAGGGCTCGAGTCTATAATAGTTCACCCCTATTTTGCCTGTCACCTGAGGTTACCTTATGGTCTCAGCCAATCAGAGTTAGCACTATGTATATTACATTCTTGTCCAATGAGCATTAGTTTCCCATTGAATAAAAACTCTCATTCAGTGAGTGCTCTCTCATGTAATCTTAAATGGACTGTTCTACCAAGTGTTTGCTTACTCCCCGTGGCTCTTTCCCCCACCCCCGGCTTTCCTTCCATTTTTTTGTGTTTTGGCCAATAGTTCTGACACAGAATGGCGGAAAAAAACACTGTGGAAGTAATCTACTGGATCTGCTGCAAAGACAGAAAAGAATATCCTGCTAGATGTTAAAAATCCTGTTTTACGAGGACTTCTGCCCCTTTCAAGTCCATGGTTGATGAGAGAAAGAAAAAAAGGAATTGTACTTCTATTCAACATTGTACTGCAGGTTCTAGCCAAGAAAGCACGCAGATCAAAACCACAATGAGGCACCACTTTATACTCACTAGGATGGCTACAATCAAAAAGATAATAAGTGTTGACAAGAATGTGGAAAAATTGAAACCCTCATGAACTCTTGGTGGAAATGTAAAATGGTGCAGCCCCTTTGGAAAATGAAATAAAGGCATCCGGATTAGAAAGGAAGAAGTAATGCGGTCTTTATTTGCAGATGACATGATCTTGTATATTGGAAAAAATTTTTAAATCCACCAAAAAATTATTAGAGCTCATTAACAAGTTCAATAAGGCTGAAGGATACAAGATCAATATGCAAATATCAGTTGTATTTTTATACACTGGAAATGAAAAATCTGAAAAGGAAATTAAGAAAACAAATCCATTTACAACAGCATCAAAAATGATAAAATGCTTAGGAATAAATTTAACAAAAGAAGTATAAGATGTGTACACTGCAAACTACAAAACATTGTTGGAAGAAATTTAAGAATACTTAAATGAATGGAAAGATATCTTATGTTCCTGAATCGGAAGACTTAATATTGTTAAAGTGGCAACCCTCCCTAAACTGATCTACAGATCTAATGCAATCCCTATCAAATCCCAGCTGCCTTTTTTGCAGAAACTGACAAGCTGATCCTAGAATTCATGTGGGAATGCAAGGGACCCAGAACAGCAAAAACAGTGTTGCAAAAGAAGAACAGAGTTTGAGGACTCACATTTCCCAATACGAAAACTTACTACAAAGTTAGGCTTATTAAGACAATGTGGTAGTGGCATAAGGAGTGACATATAGACCAATGGAATAGAATTGAAAATCCAGAAATAAACCCTTACGTGTATGATCAGTTGATCTTCAACAGCAGTGCCAAGACCATTCAGTGAGGGAAAAGAACAGTCTTTTCAACAAATCGTGCTGGGACAATGGATAACCACATGCAAAGGAATGGGTATAGACCCTCTACTTCACACCACATACAAAAATTAACTCAAAATGGATCAAAGACCTAATTGTAAGAGGTAAAATATAAAACTCTTTAAAGAAAATGTGGGTCTAAATCTTTGTTACCTTGAATTAGGCAACATTTTCTTAGATATGACACCTGAAGTATGAATAATCAAGGAAAAAATAGATAAATTGGACTTCATCAAAATTAAAAACTTTTATGCTTCAAAGGACTCTATGGAGAAAGTGAAAAGTCGACCCAAAGATATTTGCAACTCATATGTCTGATAAGGGACTTGTATCCAGAATATACAAGAACTCTTAGAACTCAACAATAAAAGATAACCTGAATTAAAAAGGGGCAAAGGATCGGAATAAACAGTTCTCCAAAGAAGATATACCAATGGCCAATAAACACATGAAAAGCACATCATTAGCCATCAGGGAAATGCAAATCAAAAGCACAATGAGCCAGTTTATACCCACTAGGATGGTCATGGAGCTCTGGTGGCACAGTTGTTAAAAGTTGAGCTATTAACCAAAAGGTCAGCAATTCGAATCCACCAACCACTGTTTGGAAACTCTATGGGGCAGTTCTACTCTGTCCTATAGCACCATCGCTATGAGTCAGAATTGACTCGATGGCAAAGGGTTTGATTTTTTTTGGAATATTTTCAAGGTTCCACATTGTGGCATGTATTAGCACTTCATTCCTTTTTATGGCTGAATAATATTTCATTGAACGAACATAGCACATTTTTTTTGCGCATTCATCAGTTAATGGATGTTAGTCCGATCTACTTTTTGACTATTATAATGCTGCTATAAATATTCATGTACAAGTTTTTGCATGGATGTATGTCTTTATTTCTCTTGATTATATGCCTAGGAGTGCTGGATCATATAAAAAAAAAAAAAATTTAACCTTTGAGGAACTGCCAGACTGTTTTCCAAAGGGGCCACACCATTTTACATTCCTACCAAGAGTATATGACGGTTTTAATTTCTCCACATTCACATCCACATTTATTATCTAATAATAACCATCCTAAACTAAAGCCTGGTAGATTCGAACTGCCAACCTTTTGGTTAGCAGCCATAGCACTTAACCACTGTGCCACCAACGTTTCCAAACATTAGTAAAACAGTATGCTACATGAAGTAAGCCTGTCACAAAAGACCACGTATTGTATGGTTCCATTTACAGAAAATGTCCAGAACAGACAAATCCGTAGAGACAGAAAGTAGATGAATGCTTTTCTGGGACTCAGAGGAAGGGGGGAAAGGAGAGTACAGTGGGTACAGAGTTTCCTTTTTGGGAGATGAAAATGTTCTAGAATTAAGTAGTGAAGATGGTTACACAACCTTGTGAATACATTAAAACCTGCTGAATTGAACACTTTTTAAAATGATCTATTTTATGGTACATGGGCTTTATCTCAATTTTTTTTTTTTAAAAAGAGAGGGATTGATGGAAATCATTGGCCATTCTCTAATGTTTCATAACATCGCTGTAGCCTAGTGGGATTGGCCAGTAATTGTCTGAAAGAAAGCTAGAAGGAAAAATTACAGCAGGAGACAACTGGTGGCCTCAGGGGGTTTACTGAGACCTGGGAAGCTATTTACAGCCTTGGATGCCACGATGCCAGATCTCCATAGGGTCTGGGGTATGAGAACCCCACAAAGGGACGGTCCATGTCCAAGAAAGCATCTCTCAAGTACAAGTATATGCACCCAAGCGTTAATCTTTTCCACCCATGCAGCGCCTTCTTTTTTTTTCTTAATAATATAATCCTGGCTACTGTCCCGTTACCAACACATACAGGTCTTTCTTGTTTGTTTTTGTTTTTTTAAACTGCTGCAGAGTATTCCAGGATATGAACCTTCCCAAATTTACCACAGAATCTTTGTTAATCACCGAACATTTAGTACCTTGTAGTTTTTTGCTTTCACAGCAGTGCTGTGTGCATGTTCTTCTACCTGCTTCTAGTGCTCAGCGTGTTAAGTGTGAGAAGTCGGTAGTGCACGTTGCCAGCAAGCCTGTGAGGAGGGCTGTTGTCCCAACTCCTTGTCCCATTGGACGTCATGGAGTGTGTTAGGCGTCAAGTGCAGGAAGCCCCTCCGCTGCCTCTGCTGGTCCCGAAGCACTGTGTTGTCTTCCAGGATGAGGGAAGAGACCTTCTCTAGCTCCCACACACCATCTGCTCCTCTCTGAGTCATGAGATGAGATGATCCTTCCCGGTATCTCCACACACAGCACTGCACATGCTGTGGTGCTTAAAACATGCCTTGCGCCTCCTTCTTGTAAGAGGAGGCCAGCGTTTGTCTCATTTGCCTCTTTCCAGAATGAATTCATAATTTTTTTTAATGCAGTACAAGAAAAGCTTTCCATTTTTACTCTTCCTACTTTCGTTTCCTGCAATTTGCAGGTTCTCCCTACTCCTGTGTTGCACGTGTGTGTGGCAGGTTGACAAGCCGAGTTTCATTATGATCATGACAGTCCCCTTTTCAGATGGCTTATGAGGATCCTATAAGTATATTGTGTATGTACATCTCTCCCCACCAAAACATAACACTGTAAAAGGTACAGTGAATGCCTTGTATTGCTTGGAACCTATACTCTAAGATAATTTTAATTCTATCCCCCAGCATATGTGATTTAATAAAATTCAGTTAAGATTCCTCTAATTCATTTAGTTTTGTTTTGTGTGTGTTTGTTTTAATCAAAATCACCTTTGAAGCTGATTTAGTGGTGCCAAGGTTACACAACAAACCTATTGACTTCGCTGAATGGCTAAATAATGTTTTGCTTCTAAATGCTGCTGCTTAAATATATTCTGGGCTATCTTCCCTCTTAAAATGCTAGAATATTAGGTTAGAAACCCCTTAACAGTGATTTTGCCCAACCTTTCATATCTGTAACAGATGGCCACTCAGCTTCTGACTGAGTATTTCCAGGATAAGGCGCTCCCTGCTCCATTGGGGCAGATACCTGGTGGGAACAGCCTGGTTCTTAGACTGGACTTCATTAGGTTGGGATGAAGTCAGCCTGCCTGTGAGGTCTGCCCAGTTCCCGTAGCTCTTAATCTCCAGAGCTGCACAGAATACACCTACACTCTTGTTCTACCCAAACCCTGCACGTATCTGAAGACCGTTGTCTTTCTTTTCCTGGCCAATAGGTCATGGTTTCTTGGTACATTTGTCATGCAAACGGCATGACTGGGCTAACATTTACCATCTATCCTGGCCATGGTCCTTGGTTGTTCTCTTTGCCAGTGGCCTTCTCCAGATGTCACACCTGAACTAAACACAGCGCTTTGTTTGAGGTTTGGTTTAATTTCCTAGCACTGCTATAGCAGGAATACCACAAGTGGGTGGCTTTCATGAACAGACACTTATTTTCTCATAGTTCAGAAGTCCGAATTCAGGGCACTGGCTCTAGGGGAAGACTCTCTGTCGTGTCTGGGGAAAAATCCTTGATTCAGCTTCTCTAACCTTTGTGTTCCTCAATTCCTTGGCAGTCTCCTAAGTTGCCTAAGATCATATAATGGCAGTCTTAGGATTCCAAGTCCCATGCTCTGTTTTTCTCCTTCGTAACATTCAAGAACTGATGCCTTTGAATTGTGGTGTTGGCGAAGAATATTGAATATACCATGGACTGCCAAAAGAATGAAGAAATCTGTCTTGAAGAAGTACAACGAGAATGCTCCTTAGAAGCAAGGATGGCAAGACGATGTCTCACATACTTTGGACATGTTATCAGGAGGGAATCAGTGCCTGGAGAAGGACATCATGCTTGGTAGAGGGTCAGTGAAAAAGAAGAAGAACCTCAACGAGATGGATTGACACAGTGGCTGCAACAATGAGCTCAAGCATGACAATGATCGTGAGGATGGCGCAGAACCGGGCAGCGTTTCGTTCTGTTGTACATATGAGTCGGAAGTGACTCTACAGCACCTAACGACAACATTCACTGAGTGCTTCCAACGTGCCAAACAGTGTTCTAAGCATGCTACATGCATTATCTCATTTAATCCTCAAAATGGCTCCATGACATAAGTACTAGTATCATGGTCCTTCCCATTTGATAGATGAGGAAATAGACACAGAAATGTCAAGCAGTTGGCCACGTTTCCACAGCTAGAAAGTGGCAGAGCTGAGATGAAAGCAGAGCCTAGCCCTTAACCCCCGCACTCCACACTGTCCCCCGTCCCTGTCCCCACCCCACCCCAGAGGTACTTTCCATCACACCCTCCTTCCTCTTGATTATGCAGCCTCTCATTGTGTTTATTGTTTCGGGAACCACATCACCTCTTGCCAAAGGTTGAACTTACGAACAATTTAATACACTAAATTGTTTTCATAGGCAAACAGTTAATTTTTAAAACCTCTTTGTCCTTATTAAATATTGTTTTATTAATTGGATCCTCATTCCAGCCTGTGGTTGTTGTTCTTGACTATGGATGTGTTCTGTCAGTCAACGCCTGCTTCAGTTCATATGCAAATTTGTGAAACCAGTAAGTCATTATTCCTTGGATCCTCCTTCCTGATTACAGCAAATAATTAATCAACATGCTTGGGGTCCCATTTTTTAATCTTTTACAAAGCCGTGAAAGTGAGGCACCCTACGCTCACCACTGCGTGCATTTGGACAGCTTCCTTGTGGGAGTCAGGATACCTGATGCCCACAGTGAATTGGTGCAAGTAGCCTTGGGGATTCCACTGTAGCTCCTGCAGTTCATCATTTTCTTTTCTAAGTGCCCACAAACTATCTGTTCAATTACCTAGTCACGAATTTTGCTGGAGATTTTGCCTTCCCTTTTTCTCTTGTACTGTTTTCCTTGACAAATCTCTACTAGCTCCTTCCCCCTTGCCTCCTGAGTTTGATATCTCCTAGAGGGCTGTGGGGAGTCTCTGGGTGGTGCAAATGATTACCAGACTACTAACCAAAAGGTTGGCGGTTCAAACCCACCTAGAGGTGCCTTGGAAGAAAGGCCTGGTGATCTACTTCCAGAAGGTTGCATCCAGTGAAAACCCTATGGAGCACAGTTCTACTCTGACACGCAGGGGTTTGCCGTGAGTTGGAACTGACTCGAGGGTGACTGGTTTTTTTTAGAGGTCTGTGATCATGGGTGGAAGCTTTCAGAACCATGCCATGTCCTTCACCTGGTTCTGGAATCAGAACCCCTTTAGGGGATTAAGGAGCCCTCCTCACCCGTACCAAGCATCAGTTCCCTCTTAGCAAATGTCAGTTCCCATCTACCTCTTGTTGTACTATGTATGGTTTGAAAATCATTCTCCTTGGCAGGAAAGTTGAAGCAAAGTGGGAGCCAAGTAGTTCTATTCTTTCTGTCATCTCTTAACACCTGGTCTTCCTTATGCTCCAAATATCATTTCAAAAGCCCTTTTTGTTGTCCTGAGCATTTTCCATTAGCTTCAGCTCATTCTGAATTTTTGCCTTCCCGGCAACAATTTTACAGCTTCCTGGCACTGTTGTTTTTAGCTTTGGTATCTTCCTTTCTCTAGCACGCCCCCTTTCATCTTTTGTACGTGTTCTCTAAAAATCCACCCTTTTCACAAACCTCCCGCACATTCATATTGGTTTCTTTTCTCCCATTTTCTCCTTCATCTCATTTTGAATTTGTGTAAATTATCTCTTGCTATGTTGAAGGTAGGGAGTACCTGGGTGAAGCAAACAGTTAAGCACTTGGCTACTAAGCAAAAAGTTGGTGGTTCAAATCCACCTAGAGGCACCTTGGAAGAAAGCCCTGTCAATCTGCTTCTAAAATGTCACAGTATTGAAAACCCTGTGGAACACAACTCTACTCTGATACATATGGGCAGTGGCATCACTAGGGTTTGTGTCACCCAATGGGTAACTCATGGTGTCACTCCCCCCGTGGACTTCTTCCTGTACCAGGCCATATAGAATCTTTAGTAATGTTTTTTGTCCTCATAAATCATAATTCCCATATATCACACCTTCTTTTCCTTTAATTACTACTTTATTCTCAAAAAAGTTATTGATATAGGCTCACAAATACCTATTACCACAATTTTGTAGCTAAAACGCCAGAAAATTGGACAAAATCGGTGACTATAAAAACACCTGCAACAACAAAAACAGCAGTGCCTGCTTGTAGCGTGTGCAGCTAATACCCCGTGATGTGGAGCGTGTGCAGCTAAAGCCCCGTGCTTGTAGCGTGTGCAGATAAAGCCCCGTGATGCGGAGCGTGTGCAGATAAAGCCCCGTGATGCGGAGCGTGTGCAGATAAAGCCCCGTGCTTGTAGCGTGTGCAGCTAAAACCCCGTGATTTGGAGCGTCATTGTAATTGGGTAATAATGACGGCTCTGAGCGGAGCTCATTATAAAAAAAAAAAAAGGTTCAAAAAGTACATTAGCATAAAGTCTTAGTCTCGTAGGTGCATTGACACACATAAGCTGGGCCTCTGAAAAATGGTTTTTTTTTGTTACAACTAACTACAGGGATGTTTTTATAAAAAAAATAAATAGATTTCTGTTGAAAAACTGCATACAAATTTTATAGACAGTCATTTTGGTATCACCCCCTCTGACAATGTCACCTGGTGTGGTCCACACCCCCCACAGCCTGCTAGTGACGCCACTGCACATGGGGTCATCATGAGTCAGAGTTGACTCAAAGGCAACGGTTTTTTATGTTGAATGTGGCCATATCCCACTGTATAAATTAACCTGTTCCTTGTTTTCCCTCCATTTGGGGTTTTGTTTCTCAGCAAGGAGTATCTGATTCATGGCTATTCAAAACCTGAAGACGTTTTTTGGTTTTTTATTGATGCTCATTACTTCCTGCTTTTGTAAGTTTCATTCTTCATTTTCCTATCTTGCTTTTCCAAATGTGTGGAGTTTGCTCAAGTTTTCCACAGCCCTGCTAACTGCAGAGTCTTTCTTTTGTTATATATCGCCCTCTTGGGCAGCTGAGATCTCCTTCTGTGGGTACTGCTCAATGACTTCTTTCACTATCTTGGGGACAGAATCTACCTTCTTCATAGTCCTCTTGGTTCCTTTGAGGGGTGCTTCCTTCTGTCTCAACTCATTTTAGCAATTGCCTTTTTCAACACCAAAGTAATATCCTGCTGTGTCTGCCACAGGGTAGTGGTCCCTGATGGGGAGAAACCTTCATGCTAGATAGCTGTCGAGTCCATTTTGAAAAGTACACAGACAAATCAGACTTGCCATTGACCAGTAGCTTCAATAAAATATAAATATATCAATGAAAGGCATGCACAACATTTTGTCCAGTTTACTTTGGTAGCACTGCCAGGAGGCAAGTTGGTGGCAAGCATTCACTACATACATTTTTAGATGGAAAAATTGTTGCAATAAAACAAATGGAGGGTAGAAAATTCCTTGTACTTTCAACCATTCTACCTCAACTTTTATTTTTTATTGTGCTTTAGATGAAGGTTTACAGAGCAAATTAGTTTCTCATTAAACAATTAATACACATATTGTTTTGTGACATTGGTTGCCAACCCCACAACATGTCAACACTCTCCCTTCTCGACCTTGGGTTCCCCATTACCAGCCTTTCTGTCCCCCGCCTGTCTTGCCCCTGGGTTGGTGTGCTCATTTAGTTAAAAGGGTGTCGGGGGCCATATTCTCAGGGTTTCTCCAGTCTCTGTCAGACCGATAAGTCTGGTCTTTTATTTGTGAGTTAGAATTTTTTCTACGTTTTTCTCCACCTCTGGCCAGGACCCTATATTTTGATTCCTGTCAGAGCAGTTGGTGGTGGTAGCCGGGCACCATCTAGTTATGTTGTACTCAGTCTGGTGGAGGCTATGGTAGATGTGGTCCATTAGTCCTTTGGCCTAATCTTTCCCTTGTATCTTTAGTTTTCTTCATTCTTCCTTGCTCCAGATGGGGTGGGACCAGTGGGGTATCATAGATGGCTGCTCAAAAACTTTTAAGACCCCAGACGCTACTCACCAAAGTAGGATGTAGAACATTTTCTTTATAACCTATGTTATCCAATTGGGCTAAATGTTCCCTGAGACCAGGGTCCCCAGCCCTCAGCCCAGTAATTCAGTCCCTCAGGGAGTTTGGATATGTCTGTGAAACTTCCATGACCTTGCCTTGGTCAAGTTGTGCTGGCTTCCCCAGTATTGTGTACTGTCTTACCTTCACCAAAGTTACCACTTATCTATTGTCTAGTTAGTTTTTTTCCCTCCCTCCTCTCCTCCCTGGTACCCATCAAAGATCATTTCTTTCTGTGTGTAAACCTTTTCATGTTTTTATAATAGTGGCCTCATACAGTATTTGTCCTTTTGTGATGAAATTATTTCACTCAGCATAATGCCCTCCAGATTCATCCATGTTGTGAGTTGCTTCCCAGATTCCTCGTTGTTCTTTATCATTGAGTAGTACTCCGTTGTGTGTCTGTACTATAGTTTATTTATCCATTCATCTGTCGATGGGCATTTAGGCTGTTTCCATCTTATTGCTATTGTGAATAACACAACAGTGAACATAGGTGTGCATATGTCTATTCATGTGATGGCTCTCATTTCTCTAGGATATATTCCTAGGAGTGGGATAGTTGGATCGTATATTTCTATTTCTAGCTTTTTAAGGAAGCGCCATATCGTTTTCTGAAATGGTTGTATCATTTTGCATTCCCACCAGCAGTGCATAAGAGTTCCAGCCTCCCCGTAGCCTCTGCAACATTTGTTATTTTCTTTCTTTCTTTGTTTTTTTCATTCATGGCAGTAATGTCAGGGTGAGATGGTATCTTATTGTAGTTTTGATTTGCATTTGCCTAATGGCTAGTGATCGTGAGCATTTCCTCATGTATCTGTTAGCTGCTTGAATGTCTTCTTTGCTGAAGCATCTGTTCATAGCCTTTGCTGATTTTTTAGTTGGATTATTTGTCTTTTTGTTGTAGAGGTGCTGAATTTTCCTATAAATTTTAGATATTAGACCTTTGTTGGATTTGTCATAGCCAAAAATATTTTCCCAGTCTGTAGGTTCTCTTTTTACTCTTTTGGTGAAGCCTTTTGATGAGCATGTTTAATTTTTAGAAGATCTCAGTTATCTAGCTTATCTTCTGGTGTTTGTGTATTGTTAGTTATGGTTTGTATCTTGTTGATGGAGTGTATTAGGGCCTCTGGCATTGACCCTATTTTTTCTTCTATCATCTTTATAGTTTGGGGTTTTATATTTAGGTCTTTGATCCATTTTGAATTAGTTTTTATGTATGGTGTGAGGTGTGGGTCCTGTTTCACTTTTTTACAGATGGATATCCACTTTTGCTAGCACCATTTGTTAAAATCTACCTCAGTTTTTTACCCAGACTGTTGGTAGTTTCTTCACAGAGCGTGTAGACTGTGATATGTGTGTCTGTGTGTGTGCGTGTTAAGTACTATTCCTAGCCTAGCTTATTGGAACTTTAGCAACACGTAACATTTGTTGAGTTTCTTTTGAGTTGTTTTCCGAAGATAATGAGTCAAGGAACGTGCTTAAACACCAACCCTTGAAGAGGTCGGACTCGAAATTAGAGATCTCACAAAGGGAAGGCATAAGGTTACTTTCTGAGTGTGATGTCTTTTTTAAACTTTTTGTTTTGAAATAATTAACGACGCCCCCAAGAAGTGACCAGAATAGTAGAGAGCATTCCTGTGTACCCTTCTCCCAAGGATAACATCTTACCTAACTACAGCATAATGTCTTTTTAATGTCTTTGCCTGCCAAAGGAACATTTAGCTGACACTACCTGAACCCCAGTCAGAATCCATTATGATAATAGCAACATTTATATTGAGCTTTCTAAAATACCCACAGGAACTGTGGCTGAACACTCTGAAACATTGCAACAGCTCGATGCGGTGCCACGGTAAAGCTCACTGCCCCCTTTTTACAGCTGAGGGAGATAGACCTAGGCTATGTGGCTCGCTCACGACCACAGGGCACTAAGTGGCAGAGTCAGCATTCACAGCCAGACTCTCAGCCAGTACGTCACTCTGCTTCCTGCAGGTCTTGCTTATGCAGATGGAGCCCAGATCGGTCCTGCAACACCAGTTTCTACACAAGGATGATTAAACGTTGTCCACTTTTGCAGGGGCCAGCCAGACCCTACCATCCAGTCCCTCAAACCTCATGGGGCATCAGGACCTGACAGACAGGGATGCTGAAATGCTGAGTAATCCCCTTCTGTCTCATTTCTGCCATGCTTAGTCCCTGGCTCAAGTACTGTAAGAGTGAATTTATAGATGAAGCTACCTCATGGTGCTGTTTTAGTGCCAGGAGTACAAGACACAGAGGTCTGGCAGGTAGCCCACCTGGGGCTGTGGCCGAGCAGGATGTATGTGTTCAAGCCTGAGCCAACATGCCTGAGCACATTTCAGAGGCATTTCCCAAGTCACACCCTTGGTGATAACCCTGTAGAACTGGCCCCTTCTTCAGGAAGTTCGATTCCACATCAAACCACTGTGTATCAAATGTTACTGCCATCTGACAGCTCTTTAAATATCCATATTGCTTCTGTGAGTGGAAGAGAGAGGAGGCAGGGAAGGGAAAGGTCATGTTAATCTCAGTCGTTACAGTTGGTGCCAGTTACAATGGAAACCAAGGGCATTTGAGGCTGGATGACCTTGGTGACTTAATCTCCTGCGTTCCGCGTACTCCAGCCAGGGAAATAAACAGTAATGTCTTAGAGATGCTTAATACTTTTGCGTTAACAAAGGGCTCTCACATTATCTGAGCCTCATCAGAGTCTTTCCAGGTGAGGACACTGAGCTTTGGGGAGGGAAGCAACTTGTCTGAGGTCCTCCACTTAGTATTTGGTACAGTCAAGATGGGGGCCTGGATCTCGGGGAGGTCCCCGAATGCAGCAAGGACTTTGTGTTCTGTGGATCCTGCATGACTCTCAGTCCCAGCCCTAACTCTGCCACCAACCAGCCTTGTAGTCTTCTCTACACCTCATTTTCTTCAGCTTTTAAATGGGTACAATCATAGTACCTGCCTTACCGGGTTCTTGTGATAGAAGGACATGGTGCATAAGAAGAGCTTGGCAGAGAACTGGCACTGAAGGTGACCAGGAAATGTGAGCTGTTACCTAATTAGTTCACTTAGTCAAATTCTGCATTCATTAGAAACGACTCTAGCTACAAATAATAGACTATTAAAACAGTGTTGCTTAGACAAATAGGTGGTTCTTTTTCTCATATAATAAGAAGTCTGAAGGCTGGCAGTCCTGGGCTGACCAGCAGCTGAATGAGGCCATCGAAGTCTATTCACCTTCTTTCATTCTACCTTGCCCTTCACGGCTATTGGTTTGCTGCCTTATGGTTGCAAAATGGCTGCTTCAGCTCCAGCCATCATGTTTGAGGGGCAAAAGCTACAGTACCAGTCATATTTTTCCCTTTTATAAGGAAAGCAAAAGCCTTCCCAGAGCCCGATCCCCAACCATAGCAGACACACTTTTTTTTCTGATTGGCCAGGGCAGCAGCTTAGCTTTTCGGATTTAACTGTGCAGGCAACAAGGAAGAAGGTGAATGAGAATGGAAGTTGACTGAGCCACATGTAGTTGCCACAGCCCTCCCTGCCTATCACAATGGCATTTAAAAAAAAGATTTCTTCAGTCTTCAGTTGTAGACCAAAGCAAACCCGTTGCTATCAAGTCAATTCTGACTCATAGCGACCCTATAGGACAGAGTAGAACTGCCCCATAGGGTTTCAGAGGAGCGGCTGGTGGATTCAAACTGCCAACCTTTTGATGAGGAGCCAAGCTCTTAACTCCTGCGCCACCAGGGCTCCTCAGTTGTAGAATGCTCAATAAATCCTAGTCTTCAATCTAGGGCACATGAGCAGAAAAGCCCGTTTTCTAGACTGAAGCAATTTGATTCTCACAAAATGTGTACTGTTTTATATGCATCAATTTTAGTTCTTAACTTTTGTATTGAAAATAGAACATATATACTAAAGTACACAAATCTTAACTAGATGGCTCGATGGATTTTTATTATTTATCTTCATGTAAGCACCACCCAGATCAATATATAGAACATTCCCAGAATTCCTTTCTCCCTTCTCTGTCAATACCCCCTCCCAGAGGTAACCACTCATCTCATCTTTATCACCATAAGTTAGTTTTGCCCCTTCTTTGACTTCATCTGAATGAAATCATGTATTTGTGTGTACTCTCTACGTGTCTGGCTTCTCTCACACAGCAGTGCGATTCACCTGCGTTGATGCATGGAGTAGTCGTTAGTTTGCATCCTGCTTTCTCTCGGTACTTTCTCCCCGCACAGACCTAGGATAAATGCCATTATAAGAAGCGGAGTGGCCCTGAAAGGGAACTTGTCACTGAAGGAACGTCTTTCCCTCAGAAAAGCCACCCCTTTGGTTCCATGGGACACTGGCCTGGGCAGTGCTCTCCCTGCATCAAGTGCTTTAAAAGGAATCTCATGGGAACTTGTATGTTTACCTTGGATGCTGTCAGCATAAAGAATTTTCTTGAGCGCTCTTGATATGGAGCTGATGGAAGAAGAGAGTAAGAAAGGGATGTTTTCTGGAAGGACATTTTTAGGCAAAGAGAAAAAACAAGAAACTTAAGGCTTCTTTAAGAATTGGAGCCTAGAAGCCAGCTTTTGGAGCAGAGGTAAACATGCTTTTTGGGGTCACTCCCCTTCTAGAAGCCTGAAGTCAGAGCTCAAGGGCATAAAACACTCAGAGCGACGGGGTCTCGCTAGAGACTAGGAAAACCGATTTGAGTGCAGGCTGCCTGTGAGAAGCCTTCCCCCACCCAGGTGTATGGTGGGAGGTTCCTATCAAAGCTAGTGGGGTTTTCACAATAAAAACGCTCACCCCATGACAAACCTGAGAGCAGGGAGGAAAGCCAATACTTTTCAATGGCGTCTTCAATGAAGAAGAAAGGGACTAGTTACCCTTGCAAATGTGGTCCGAGATCAGATAGTAAAATGGAAACTACGCAGTTAGCTCTAGTGGCTGGTCACTCTCTTCTTTCCCTTAAATATCTGCTGGTTCTGTGCCTGTATCTGCTGGGGTGATGCACTGGAATATTCTGCTGAGACAAAATCAGTGGTTTTTGCCTGGCAGCTAGAGCACCCTGCAAAGGGACTGCTTTGGAAAGCTGGGCCATCCTCAGGCCCTTTCCCTCAAGTCTAGCATCCATACACGTTTGTGCCTGTGGCCGCAGTAGGTTGTGAAAGAACCACCTAAACCCACTGCCTCTTACATCAGATGATGAACCTTGAATTCAGCAGTATTTATCGCTACAAAATTTAAATATTTTATTGTTTATTGAGTAATTCCTGTATCCATGACCCTTGCTAGAGGCTTTGCATATATTTTGTCAGTTGCTCCTCACAGAACTTGGGGAGGTAGACAGGATTATCCACATTTTACAAGTGAGTATATTGAGAGAGATTTTTAAAAAAATATTTTTATTGTGTTTTAGGTGAAAGTTTACAGAGCGAATTAGTTTCTCATTTGACAAATTGTACACGAAGTGTTCCATGACATGGGTTGCGGTCCCCATGCTGTGTCAGCGCTCTCTCCATTTCTGGCCCTGGGTTCCTATAATTGCTTTTTCTACAGAGCACGTTCTTTTCAGGTGTTATTGTTTATTTTATAGGCCTGTCTATTGTTTGAGGTGGTTTCCAGGAATGGCAGCAGTACTAAGTCAAAGGGGTGTCATAGGACCATAGTCTCGGGGTAGAGTTAGGGAAATTAAGTAACCAGCTAGGAAGTAACAGCTAGTAAGAAGTAGGGTTGAGATTCAAAACTAAGTCTGTTGGATTCCAAAGGCATGTGCCTTGTGCTACACCATACTTCTTGTTATTTGCTATGGAGTTGGCTCCAAGACCTGGTGACCAACAAAACATTGCCCAGTCCTGCACCGTCTTCATGGTCAGTAGTTGTGACTGTGTCAATCCATTTCGTTGAGGATTTCCCTCGTTTTCGCTGACCCTCTACTTTACCGGACATCGTGTCCTTTTCTAGCAATGGGTCTTTCCTGGTGATGTGTCCAAAGTACACGAGTCGAAGTCTTCACCATTCTCACTTCTAAGGAACATTCTGGTTGTATTTGTATTTGTTCTTTCTTTGGCTGTCCACAGTATATTCAGTATTCTTTGTGACTCAAAAATGGCTTCAGGGTACACATATTTCTTAAAGGAGCCTTAATTATTAAGTATGAATCAAGAGAAATGGATAATATTGGGGCTTTCAAAAAAATGTTTTTTTAAAGATGTAAGTTCTTTATTCTCCCAACTAAATCTACATTTTCCAGTGTTTTTCCCAGACCTTCATCCCCATCAAAAAAAAAGTTACAGGTTCTTAAATAATTCATACTACAGCTTAGATTCCTTGAGGGTCTGGCAAGCTTTAATCTTGGATAAGCTGATGTAAAATATTGCCAGTAGCCAACCTCAGGTTGCCAACGCAAATATAAATCTCTCCTTGTTCAGTATATGAATTTATAATATAAACTGCTTTGAATTATACCTGGTATTGAATAGAATTAAGATGCCGTTGAGCAACACTTAAACATAAGAAATAAGACGATATTATAATCTAACTTGTTAAGTATGTGCTACATAAAGAAAATTTTACTCCATCATTTTAGACCTAACAGAGAGAACACTGGGCACGTGAGTGACTCAGGAGCATCGGTTGTCAAACATGGACTCAATCCAGAGAAGACTTTCATGCAGGTTCATTATTTGAAGGTAAGTGTATCAAAGTGGCAGAAGGTAATGTGGTTCAGCCCTTTTTGGGTTATATATAGAAGCAATGAAGATCGGTAACATGGCTGAGGCAAAAGAAAAGAAATCAACGTTGTAATAACATTTGAATGGTCAGATATCTGATTGTCCAATAACTGCAGCACTTCATACTAAAGAAATAAGGCCACATTTCAAAGGTACGAATCAAAGGAAGCCAAGATATTCCCTGCCCTGTATCTTCCTTCCCATACTTCATGCGAGCTTTGAGGAGCAGAGCCTTAAAATCTCTGTAAAAGTCCAACTGGAGTCTTTGGGTGGTGTAAATGCTTAACGCACTTGGCTGCTAACTGAAAGGTTAGAGGTTCGAGTCCACCCAGAGGGGCCTTGGAAAAAAAGGCCTGGCGATCTACTTTTGAAAAATCAGTCACTGAAAACCCTGTGGGGCACAGTTCTATTCTGACACGCGTGGGATCGCCATGATTTGAAAATGACTCAACATCTACTGGGTTTTTTTTTTTTAAGGGTCCAAATAGGAGACAGGAGTAATCAGGAAGCATTGTAAGCAGTAAAGGTCTTTATGATAGCCAGGGTCGAGAGAACCTGGGCCTCTGTTCCCTTTTTATCCCTGATGGGTGACCAGACTTCATATAACCCAGTAACATCAGAGATGATGCTGACATTAACAAATGATTTGAAAGGAAGGTCATCGATCCTTACTTTCCACACCCAAATTTACTTGTAAGAATATAAAGGACAGCCTGGGACAGGTGAGATGGGACATTCTAGAAGCAGATGATATGCAGTAGGTAAGTTAGAGTTTACTGAGTGAGCATTTTTCTGATACTCCTGATAGGCATTTTTTTCTTTCTTTCTTCTAGGGCTATTTCCTTCTTCGTTTCCTTGCCAAAAGATTTGGAGATGAAACCTATTTTTCGTTTTTAAGAAAATTTGTGCACAGATTTCATGGACAGTTGATTCTTTCCCAGGTAATTTAGGGATTCTCATGGTTTCACGATGTACCGTTGGAGAGGGTGTGGCATGTGGGGGTTAGTATGAAGCAAACATAACCCTGATACCAAAACCAGACAAAGATACCACAAGAAAAGAAAACTACAGGCCAATATCTCTTAAGAATATAAATGCAAAAATCCTCAATAAAATACTAGAAAACAGAATCCAACAGCACATTAAGAGTCATACACCATGACCAAGTGGGATTTATTCCAGAAATGCAGGGATGGTTCAACATTAGAAAATCAATTAATATAATACACCACATCAATAGAACAAAGGAAAAGAACCACATGATCATCTCTATGGATGCAAAAAAAAAAAAAAAGCATTTGATAAAATCTCACACCTTTTTAAGATGAAAACCCTAAAGAAGATTGGAATAGAAGGGAAGTTCTTCAATATGATTCAGGGCATATATGAAAAGCCAACAGCCAACATTACACTTAATGGAGAAGGACTGAGAGCTTTCGACTTGAAATTGGGTAAAAGGCAAGGGTGCCCGTTCTTACCACTTCTATTCAGTATTGTATTAGAAGTCTTAGCCAGAGCAATAAGACAAGAAAAAGAAAGAAATGGTATTCAGACTGGAAAAGAAGAAGTAAAAATATCTCTATTCACAGATGATCCCACTGAATGTAGAAGTTATCAAACAATATCATTAATATCACATGCAAGTAAAATTTTGCTGAAGATCATTCAAAACTGGCTGCAGCAGTATATCAATAGGGAACTGCCAGAAATTCAGGCCGGATTCAGAAGAGGATATGGAGCCAGGGATATCATTGCTGTTGTCAGGTGGATCTTGGCTGAAAACAGAGAATACCAGAAACATGTTTACCTCTGTTTTATTGATTATGCAAAGGCATTCGACTGTGTGGATCATAACAAATTATGGATAACATTGGGAAGAATGGGAATTCCAAAACACTTAATTGTGCTCATAAGGAACCTGCACATAGATCAAGAGGCAGTGTTCGGACAGAACAAGGGGATACTGATTGGTTTGAAGTCAGGAAAGGTGTGGGTCAGGGTTGTATCCTTTCACCATACCTATTCGATCTGTATGCTGAGCAAATAATACAAGAAGCTGGACTGTATGAACAAGAACGAGCATCAGGATTGGTGGAAGACTCATTAACAACCTGCATTATGCAGATGACACAACCTTACTTGCTGAAAGTGAAGAGCACTTACTGATAAAGATGAAGGACCACAGCCTTCAGTATGGATTACACCTCAACATACAGAAAACAAAAATCCTCACAACTGGACCAATAAGCAACATCATGATAAATGGAGAAAAGATTGAAGTTGTCAAGGATTTCATTTTACTTGGATCCACAATCAACACCCATGGAAGCAGCAGTCAAGAAATCAGAAGATGCATTGCACTGGGCAAATCTGCTGCAAAAGACCTCTTTAAAGTATTGAAAAGCAAAGATGTCACCTTGAAGACTAAGGTGCACCTGACCCAAGCCATGGTATTTTCAATCACATCACATGCATGCAAAAGCTGGACAATAAATAAGGAAGACCGGAGAAGAATTGATGCCTTTGAATTGTGGTGTTGGTGAAGAATATTGAATATACCATGGGCTGCCAAAAGAATGAACAAACCTGTCTTGGAGGAAGTATAACCAGAATGCTCCTTAGAAGCAAGGATGGCGAGACTGCGTCTTACATACTTTGGACATGTTGTCATGAGAGATCAGTCCCTGGAGAAGGACATCATGCTTGGTAAAGTACACGGTCAGTGAAAAAGAGGAAGATCCTCAATGAGATGGATTGACACAGTGGCTGCAACAACGGGCTCAAGCATAACAATGATTGTGGGCATGGTGCAATACCAGGCAGTGTTTTGTTCTGTTGTACATAGGGTCACTATGAGTCAGAACCAACTCAATGGCATCTAAGAAAGACAACATTCACAGATGATATGATCCTATGTATATAAATTCCCATAGGGTCCACAAGAAAACTTTTAGAGCTAATAGAGAAATTTAGCAAAGTTGCAGGGTACAAAGTCAACAAACAAAAATCAGTTGGGTTTCTTTACACCAGTAATGAGAAACATGAAAGGGAAATTAGGGAAACAATTCCATTTAAAATAGCATCAGAGAGAATAAAATACCTAGGAATAAATCTAAGCAGGGATGTGAAGGACTTACGCAATGAAAACTATAAAACACTGCCGAAAGAGACTAAAGAAGACTTACATAAATGGACAGATGTTCCATGTTCGTGGATTAGAAAACTTAATGTTGTTAAATGTCAACACTACCCAAAGCAATCTATAGATTCAATGCAATCGCAATCAAAATTCCAACAACCCTCTTTACAGAAACAGAAAAATCAATCCTCAACTTCATATGGAATGGCAAGAGGCCCCAAATAGCTAAAGCAATAATGAAAGAGAAAAACAAAGTAGGAGGGCTGATACTTCCTGATTTTAAAACATACTGTAAAACCGAAAAACCAAACCCGTTGCCATCAAGTCAATTCCAACTCACAGCAACCCTATAGGACAGAGTAGAACTGCCCCATAAGGTTTCTAAGGAGCAGCTGGGGGATTTGAGCTGCAGATTTTTTGATTAGCAGCCAAGCACTTAATCACTGTGCCACTAGAGTTCCAAAACATAATATATAGCCACAGTAATCAAAATGGCCTGGTACCGGTATAACAATAGATACAAAGACCAATGGAATAGAATCAAGAGTCCGAAAACAAACCCACATGTCTTTAGCTGGGTTCTCCAGAGAAGCAAAACCAGTAAAGCGTATAAATATATAGAGAGAGAAATTTATATCAAGGAAATGGCTCACTCGACTGTAGAGGGTGGAACATCCCAAGTCTGTGGATCAGAATAGAGGCTTCTCTTGAGTCACATAGCCGCAGGAGCTGGCAAACCTAAGATTGGCAGGTCGGAGAGCAGGGCTCTTGCTTACAGGCTGTGAAGATCAACAAATCCCAAAATTGGCACAAATAAACTGATAGGTCAAGTCCCAAGAACCAGAGGTCAAATGAGCAGGAGACAGCCACAGGATTCAGAGTGAGCAAAAAAGTCAGAACATCTGCTTATATTTGGATGCAGGCCACACCCCCAAAGAAACTCCCCTTCAGCTGATTGGCTGCTCACAGAAGATTCAATCATGGAAGTGATCACATATAAACTGTCAGAATCACGACTCAGCCAAGTTGACACACAATCTTAACCATCATAGTCCACCCCTTGTCAACTTGGCACATGTACACATCTCCTTAAACCACACATAATCTCTGAATAAAGACAATTATAAAGTCATACTTGTGTTTAACATGATAAAACCAACACGTGTACGACCGAAAACGCACTCACGCCGTTTACATCTTATATTTTATAAGTGAAGAAAACAAAAATATTTGATGCACACACACAAAGCAGAAATACTCATATCAATTACTGTCCTCGTTTCTCCAACTGGTCAAGTGGCCATAACTGGTATTTAGAACTACCTTCTTCCGCCACCCATTCTGTATTCCCTTTGCCCTCAGCAAGCACCTCAGCTGGTTGTTCTTCTTTACCTGGTGGGGTGACCCAAATCTTCATTCCTGACTGACCTGGGTCATTAGTAGTCGTGTTGGAATTAGGTTATTATAGTTGTCCACTGACTGTAATCACAGGGCATGGTAGTACTAAGAGAGGACCTAAGGGATCTTCTGCATTTCAGACATACTCTTCTTTACCTCCATTATGTAATATCAATCTGATTTCCTCTTGGTAATCAGGATCAATCACACTAGCCAGTATGGTAATTCCCTTCTTTGCCTGTTGATGCAGAGGCATAAGGAGCCCAAAGTGGCCAGGTGGCATTCTTAGCTTCCAGTTCAGTAGAATCAGTGATGTGTCTCCAGGTGGGAGCATTCCTCCCTTTGAAACTAAGACCTCTAGGCCTGCAAAGCATAAGGTTGTGGGGACAGGAAGCAAAAATCTTGCAAGTGGGTCACTAGGGGTAATAGTGAATGGTGCCACTCCCATTTCTACCTCTTGATTCCTGAACCCATGAATCCTGGCTATGACAGAAACGGCACCATGTATTGGACACTGGTTTAGAGCATATGCAGCTTCCTGGAGAACATTGCCACAACCCTGCAAGGTATTGCCACCTAAATGGCACTGTAATTGTGTCTTTAGAAGGCCATTCCATCATTCTATCAAGCCAGCTGCTTCAGGATGTTAGGGAACATGCTAAGACCAGTGACTTCTATGAGCATGGGCCCACTGCCACACTTCATTTGCTGTGAAGTGAGTCCCTTGATCCAAGGCAATGCTGTGTGGGATACCATGACGGTGGATAAGGCATTCTGTAAGTCCACAGATGGTAGTTTTGGCAGAAGCATGGCGTGCAGGGAAGGCAAATCCATATCCAGAGTGTACGTATCTATTCCAGTAAGGACAAAACACTGCCCCTTCCATGATGGAAGTGGTCCAATGTAATCATCTTGCCACCAAGTTGCTGGCTGATAACCTCGAGGGATGGTGTGATATTCGGGACTCAGTGTTGGTCTCTGCTGCTGGCAGATTGGGCACTCAGCAGTGGCTGTAGCCAAGTCAGCTTTGGTGAGTGGAAGTCCGTGTTGCTGGACCCATGCATAACCTCCATCCCTGCCATGGTGGGCACTTTGTTCATGAGCCCACTGAGCAATGACGGGAGTAGCTGGGAAAAGAGGATGACTGGTTTCTACAGAAGCACCATCCTATCCACTTGATTGTTAAGATCATCCTCTGCTGAGGTCACTTTTTGGTGAGCATTCACATGAGACAAAAGTATCTTCACTTCTTTGGCCCATTCAGAGAGGTCTATCCACATACCTCTCCCGCATAAATCCTTTTTTCCAATTTTCCCATCATGTTCCTTCCATGCCCCTGACCATCCAGCCCAAACCATTGGCCATAGCCCATGAATCAGTATATAATCACACATCTGGTCATTTCTCCTTCAAAGCAAAATGAACAACCAAGTACACTGCTCAAAGTTCTGCCCATTGAGAGGATTTCTCTTCACCACCGTCCTTCAGGGAGGTCCCAGAAGGGGGCTGTAGTACTGCCGCTGTCTACTTTCGAGTGGTGCCTGCATATCATGCAGAACTATCTGTAAACCAGGCACGAGTTTTCTCTTCTTCAGTCAACTCCCCATGAGGCCATAGGTGCAGACTGGGAGATCAAAGGTAATGTGACAGGATTGGAGACCATGGGCATTTGGGCCACTTCCTCATGCAACTTACTTGTACCTTCAGGTCCAGCTCAGGCCCAATCTTATATATACCACTTCATTTAACAATGGAGTGCTGCTGTCACATCCAACTTTATGACTCTGTGGGTCAGACGACACCCAGTTCATGATGGGAAGCTCAGGCTGTATGGTGACTTGGTGGCCCATGGTTAAGTTTTCAGTCTCTACTAAGGCCCAATAACAAGCTGGAAGCTGTTTCTCCAAAGGAGAGTAGTTAACTGCAGAGGATGGCAGGGCTTTGCTCCAAAATCCTAAGGGTCTGCATTGTGATTCACCAATAGAGGCCTGCCAAAGGCTCCAAACAGCATCTCTGTCTGCCACTGACACTTCAAGCACCATCAGATCAGCTGGATCATATGGCCCAAGTGGCAGAGTGGCTTGCACAGCAACCTGAACCTGTTGTAGAGCCTTCTCTTGTTCTGGGCCCCACTCAAAACTAGCAACTTTTTGAGTCACTTGATAAATAGGCTGGAGTAGCACATCTAAATGAGCAATATGTTGCCTCTGAAATCCAAGGAGGCCCACTAGGCTTTGTGCCTCCTTTTTTGTTGTGGGAGCAGCCAGATGCAATAACTTATCCTTCACTTTAGAAAGAATATCTTGACATTTCCCACACGACTGGACCCCTAGAAATTTCACTGAGGTAGAAGGCGCCTGAATTTTTGTGGGATTACTTTCCCACCCTGTAGCACAGAAATGTTTTGCCAGTAAGTCCAGAGTGATTGACACTTCTTCCTTACTAGGTCCAATCAGCATAATATCTTCAATGTAATAAACCAGTGTGATGTCTTGTGGAAGGGAAAATCAATCAAGGTCTCTGCGGACTAAATTATGACATAAGGGTGGAGAGTTGATGCAGCCCTGAGGTAGGCAAGTGAAGGTGTATTGCTGGCCTTGCCATCTAAAGGCAAACTGCTTCTGATGGTCCTTCGAAACAGGTATGGAGAAAAAGGCATTAGCTAGATCAATAGCTGCATACCAGGTGCCAGGAGAGGTAGTAATTTGCTGAAGCAAGGAAATGACATCTGGAACAGCAGCCACAATTGGAGTCATCACCTGGTTACATTTTCGATAATCTACTGTCATTCTCCAAGATCATTCTTTTTTTTGCACAGGCCAAATAGACGAGTTCAATGGGAATGTGGTGGGAATCACCACCCCTGCATCCTTCAAGTCCTTGATGGTGGAAGTAATCTCTGCAACCCCTCCAGGGATGCGGTATTGCTTTCAGTTTACTATTTTCCTATGTAAGGGCAGTTCTAATGGCTTCCACTTGGCTTTTTCTACCATAATAGCCCTTACAGTATTTGTCAGGGATCCCTACTGTCAGGGTTCTGCCAGTTGCTGAATATATGTATTCCAATTATCCATTCTGGAACTGGATTCAAGCACCCACTGAGCCTACTGTGAGACAGATGTGAGCCAAGTCTCCATTAATAACCTGACCCCCATATGCTCCTACTCTGACTGGTGGGCCATAGTGACGTTTGGGGTCTCCTGGAATTAGTGTCAGCTCAGAAGCAGTATCCAGTAATCCCTGAAAAGTCTGATTATTTCCTTTTCCGCAATGAACAGTTACTCTTGTAAAAGGCCGTAGATCCTTTTGGAAAAGGCCAGGAGAAAGATTAGCAGTAAAAAATTTTGGCAGTGTATTAGAGTCTTTCCTCAAGGGGACCCAGCCTCCCCTTCATTCAAGGGGTTGTGGGTCTTTAAACTTGCTCAAATCTGGGAATTGATTGAGGGACTGTGACTCTCTGTTCTGGTGATTCAGGTTAGACTGCTGTTCACCTGACCTGGAATTCATCCATTTGTACAGATCAAGTAAATATTTAGTAGATTTCCTATCTGTTTCACTCCTAGGGACACCATGACTAAAGTAGCCAAAACCATAAGTCCGTATGAGTCAGACTATTCTGATGACTGCTTTGACTCCCCTGTCCATTACTGTAACCATGCCCACCTTGTCTTTGGCGATTGAGTGCAGCCACTTGGCACCTACTACCACAGGGTCCAATCAGCCCCATTGTAGTTAGGTGTCTTAATTCAGTCAGGGCAGTTCCCATTGTCAAATCTGATTTACATAAAATAGCAATCAGAGCAGTCTTCAAGGATGCCGGAGCTCCCTTCACAAATTTGTCCCTCACAGTTGTGGTAAAACGTATGTCCTCTGGGCACTCCATGTGTGGGTCTGTAAATCTAACCTGATAAATCCACTCTAGAATGCCAGTTTCCCTAATTCTTTGCATACCTTCTTCCACAGTATACCAAGGCAGGTCTGGTACTTCAGCTTATTTTGTGTAGGTCACCTTGTAATCCATGCTTCAGCAACCCAGCCAAATAAACTATTAGATTCTTTCCTAACTTCTTGAGCTGAAACACTGAATAAAGTATCTGTGCTTAGTAGACCCATATCAATAAACTCAGACTGATCTATCTTTATGTTCCTTGCAACATTACCCACACCTTTAATAGCCATTCCCACACATATTCCCCAGGTTTCTGTTTGTACATTTTAGAAAAGTCAAGCAATTCTTTTGGATTGTAGCATACCACCTCCTGGGTCACACTCTGTACTTCACCTTTTGAGACTCGCTGGGACTTAAGTCTAGCTATAGGTCTAGAAGCCAGAATCTGTAGTGTGGAATTGTTTTGAGAACATTTAGCATTGTCTTGTGAAGCATCTGCCTCAGGCAATGCCCCAGGCAACGACTCAGGCAAGGGCTCTTTAGAGGCAGCTAGACTAGGGCTAATCTCATTAGATTGGTGTGGAGGGGCTAAAGGTTTTTCTGGACAGGGTGTTTTAGCAGATAAACATGAATTAATCTCTTCAGTGGGAGTGATTCTGCTGGCAGAAGTGATTCAATGGAATTTAGGGGCTCAGTGTCCCCCGCTTCCTGATTATCTGCCCATATGTCCCCATCCCAAGTTTCAGAATCCCATTTCTTCCCAAGCAATGCCCTTGCTTTAACTTCAAAGACACCTCTCGAGGTTGGCAGTTCAGCTGGCATTATAATTCAGCCACTCTTATGATAAGACTCTGGGTCTGGTTCTTGGCAATTTCAGCTCTGTTACTACAAGAAAGAAGGCTTTCTTTCTAAGCACAAGTGGAAGCCTTGAGGTCATTTATGCAGCACTTGAGCTTTGACTCTGAAGCCCTGGGCGCATCTCTTTCTTTTACCAGTTTGTCTAGCGAAAGTAAGACCAACCAACTAGCTACCTTATACTTCTCATTCTGACAAAACTGTAGAAAGATATCACACATGTATTCATCCAAAGCCTCGCTTTTCACCAATACCTGATTTACTGGTGGTGATATTTTGCATAATTGTGTTGCCACCTCAAGCCATGGATTAACAGTGCCCTCTTTACTGCTGGAAGCAGAGTCATCAACATCTTTAAGACTAACCAGACTTGAGAACCAATTTAGAAAACTCATCCTTACAATTTTGTTTCTCTGGAACCACTCTCAGCACCAAGTGTCTTTGACTGGGTTCTCCGGCGAAGCAAAACTAGTAAAGTGTATAAATATATAGAGAGAGATTTATATCAAGGAAACAGCTCAGGTGATTTATAGAGGCTGGAACATCCCAAGTCTGTGGATCAGGATAGAGGCTTCTCTTGATTCACATAGCCGCAGGGGCTGGTGAACCCAAGATCGGCAGGTTGGAGAGCATGGCTCTTGCTCACAGGCCGTGAAGATGATGAATCCCAAAATTGGCAGATAAGCTGAAAGCTCAAGTCCCAAGAACCGGAGGTCAGACAAACAGGAGACAGCTGCAGAATTTAGAGTGAGCAAAAAAGCCAGAATATCTGCTTGTATTCAGATGCAGGCCACACCCCCAAGGAAAACCCCTTTCAGCTGATTGGCTACTCATAGCAGATTCAATCATGGGAGTGATCACATATAAACACTGAGAATCATGTCCCAGCCAAGTTGACTCACAGTCTTAACCATCACTCCACACATCTGTAGGCAGCTGATTTTTAACAACGGTGCTAAGTCCATTTGATGGGGAAAGAAGAGTCTCTTCAAAAAATGGTTCTGGACTCTTGACTGGAGGGGGGATGGGAAGATAGAGAGAGAGGGAAGACGGCAAAATTGGCACGAAACGAGAGACTGAAAGGGCTGACTCAATAGGGGGAGAGCAAGTGGGAGAAGGGAGTAAGATGTATGTAAACCTACATGTGACAGACTGATTGGAATGGTAAATGTTCACTTGAAGCTTAATAAAAATTAATTAAAAAAAAATGGTTCTGGGAAAATTGGATTTCCACATGCAAAAAAACAAAACAGGATCCATGCCTCACACCATATACAAAAACATATTCAAAATGGATTAAGGACTTAAATGTGTAAACTAAAACCATAGAATTCTTAGAAGAAAAAGCATGGGCAACTAGATTTTAACAACAGATTACCTAATATAGTAACAAAAGCACAAACAGCAAAAGACAAAATAAGTAAATAAATTTATAAAAATTAAAAACTTTTGTTCATCAAAAGACTTCATAAAAAAAGTGAAAAGACCGGCTACTGACTGGGAGAATATTTTTGGGAAATTATATCCAACAGGACTCTAGTAGCCAAAATACATGTAAACCTTCAACTATTTAACAACAAAAAGAAAACCCAATCAGAAATGGGCAAAGGACTTGAATGGACATTTCACCAAAGTGGACATTTAAAGGGCTGCCAGATGCATGAGAAGATGTTCAGCATCATTAGCCGTCAGAGAGATGCAAATCAAAACCACGATGAGATACCATTTCAATCCCACTAGGATGGCTAAGATTTAAAAAATAATAATAATAATAATAAATGTTGGCAAGGATGTTGAGAAACTGGAACGCTTATCCATTGCTTGTGGGAATGCAAACTGATACAGTCATTGTGGAAAACGGTGTGGCAGTTTCTCAAAAATTTAAAAATAGAACTACCATATGACACAGCAATTCCACACCTAAGTGTATAAGACTTGAAAGCAGAGACTCAAAAAGAGGCTTTTACACCAATGTTTATTGCAGCACTATTCACAGTGGCCAAGAGGTGGAAACAACCTAAATGCCCATTGACAGATGAATGGATAAACCAAATGTGGTACGTACATACAATGGAATACTACTCAGCCAGTAGGAGAAATGAAGGCTTAATACATGCTGCAATGTGGGTGGAGCTTGAAGACATGCTGAGTGAAATAAGCCAATCATAAAAGGGCAGATATTGTATGACCTAACATATAAAAAGACAAGAAAAGGAAAATATATAGAGAACAAAGTTTGTTAGTGGTTACCAGGGGCAGGAGGGATGTGGAAAGGAGGGTTAATAGTGATGGAAATATCGCATTGATTAAGGGTGGGGTTGCACAGCTGATTATTGTAATTGCTGTCAGTAAGTTGTACACCTGTAAAAAGTTGAATTGACAAAAGTTGTGTGATATATTTACAACAACGACAAAAAAAGAAAGAGTAGTTGCTGAGGCTGCTTATGTACAACTAAAAACAGAATTTGTTTCCTTGGTTTGAAGGTTTTGGGTCATGATTTCATGGGACATCCCAGTTAATTGGCCTAATAATATGTTTAAAGCAAAAAATTCAAACCCCTTGCCATTGAGTCAATTCCAACGCATGGCAATCCTGTAGGACAGAGTAGAACTGACCCATAGTGTTTCCAAGGAGCGCCTGGTGGACTCAAACTCCTGACTTCTTGGTTAGCAGCTGAGCTCTGAACCACTGCACCACCAGATCTCCTTTTCTACCTGCTAGTTCATTGCATAGTGCCTGGGGCCTTAAAAGCTGGCAAATGGCCAACCAAGGCACAACAATTGGTCTCTATTTGCCTGTAACAACAGAGGAAGAAGGAGAGTCAGGAACAGAAGGCTATGGAATGGGTGGTTAATTGCCTCCATGAACAACTGCCTCCTCTGCCATGAGACCAGAACTGGATGGTACCTGGCTACCATTACTGAACATTTTGATCAAAGATTCTATAGAAGAATCCTGATCAAAAGGGGGAAAATGCAGAATAGAATCTCAAAATCTCATGGACTCCAGACTTCCTGGAGCCATGGAGGTTGGATGAACCCCTGAAACTCTTGCACTAAGATAATCTTTAAACCTTAAACCAAAAATACCTCCTGAAGTCTTCTTAAAACCAAATAATAATTTAGCTTAACTAGTAAAAAATGTCTGCTTTGAGCATGATGCTCTTGTAAGAACTACCTATGTGGAATCAGACTGACAGCTCCAACTCAAAATATTAGATAGGAACCTTAGGGGGCAGTGGGTTTATGTTAATGGAGGAGGAACAGTTCAGAAAAGGAGGATGAGAATGGTTACGCAACTCGAAGAATGGTGTATGTAGAAGCTGTTGAATTAAAAAAGTTTTTCTGTGTATATTCTCAACAATAACAACAAACTAAATAAAATTTAAAAAATATATGGTAAATAAATAAAAGGGTAAAGATTTATGATTTAATGTGGGAGGAAAAATAGGAAGTTAATGAAGTGGACCCAAGGAAAGTGCTATTTCAGGGAGGGTAATCTCCTCACAGTTTTGGGCCAGACTGGACCCAATGCCATCTTGTAGACAGTGATACAGATAGTTGCTCAGTGACATTAAAAACAAAAACAAATAGTCCTGCTGTTCCCTCTACCTGAAATGATCTTCGCAAAGTTATTTCCTTCTTGTCCTTTACTCTGAGTTTAAATGCCAAAAACTCTGAGTCATTTCAGCTATGCGGATTTGTCTCCACCCTGTTATTCCCTACCCCTTTGCCATTTTCATGGTCTTTATTGGCATGGACATTATTTATAATTACATTTTCATTTCTAGTTCCGTTTGCTTAATTTCTACCTCTTCCACTCTCCGTATAAGCTCAATAAGGCCAGAGACTGTGTTCTTTATACCACCAACATATAACCAGAACTTAGTACGTGACTGGCACACGGTAGATGTCTCGTAAATATTTAATAAACAAATAGATTAGTAGCAAGATACATGGAAATATTTAGACAATCTGTACACAAAACTATCAGACCTTGTCAGCTCATAAGGGTGTGAGGCAGAGCTGCACACAGCAAGATAGCTAACAGAGAGCGAGAGGCTCTGAAAACATTGTTTGGGACTGGCAGAGAACAGATGATGGATCCTTATCATGTCTCAGTTTCTTAGCGCTGTTGTAACAGAAATACCACAAATGCGTGGCTTTAAAAAAGAGAAATTATGCTCTTACAGTTCAGGAGGCTAGAAGTTCAAATTCAGAGCACCAGCTCTAGGGGAAGGCTCTCTCTGTGTCAGCTCTGGGGGAAGATCCTTGTCTCTTCAAGCACTCTTTGGTTCCTTGGTAATCTTCACGTGGCATCTCTCCTGCCCTATTTGTGCTTGCTCCTGTTTCTAATCTGTTCCTTTTGTAACTGAGAAGTGAGTAGGTTTAAGGCCCTACATTGATAGGGCCTTAATATTAACATAACAAAACACTATTCCCAAATGTGATTACATCCGCAGGTACAGGGGTATTGGGGTGGGTGGGTAGGGAAACAATTCAGTCCATAACAGCATAGATTGGCCTGAAGGGCGTTTTGATGTTTGAGAATTATGTTCACATACAGTCTTCAGTCCCATTATCCACAGCGTGGGATGTGATGGATGTGCACGTATGGTATGAACACATATGGAGCGACTAACATGCCTCTAACAAGACTATGTGCACTTGTACTCTTCGGGAAGGGGCCCTCCCTAAATATGTATGTGGAAAGGCAATTTCAAAACTGGTTCAGAAGTCTCCTGTGCTTGGTTGACTGATGAGCGCAAACTCCTACTGCTAACACTTATCGCCAAGATCCTTCAGGGTAAAACGAGTGAGCACGCTACATTTGCCATGACACTAGAGATTCTGATTTCAACTTCCGGTGGCGCTCTTAGCGCTCTCTCAGCCAAATCTTTCAGTTTTCCTTTTTTCTCTCTCGAATAACAACTTTTTTGTTTTTTAAGTAACGGCTTTACCAAAATAAACCTAACCCATTGCTGTTGAGTCGATTCTGACTCGTAGCAACCCTACAGGACAGAGTAGAACTCCCCCATAGGGTTTCCAAGGAGCAGCTGGTAGATTCAAACTGCCGACGTTTTGGTTAGCAGCCAAACTCTTAACCACTGAGACCAGGGCTCCATTAATATCATAGAGATGTGATAATCACATCAGATAACAAAATGGTGGGCAGTCACACAAAACTGGAAATTATGGCCTGGTCAAGTGGTCACACATTTTGGGGGGACACGATTCAATCCATAACTCTGAGGTATTGTATATGACAGGGAGAGGGGATGAACACCACTGGAGCTGTATACAGCCTTTTTTGGAAGAACTTGAGTACACTAACTCTTTTGAAATTGGGCTAAATATTCCCTGCCAAGCTTCTCGAGACCTAGTATGGATGTAGCTTATTCCCATTGCGGGTACCCCCTCAATTTGAATTATTACTTCAGTTAAGCCTGGAGCCCTAAAAAAAGAGCCCTAGAATCCACATAATTCACCAAAGAGTCATCCTCAGTTGTTTATTTCCCATGATTTGCTCATCTCTTCCTGCAACCATTTCCAGTCCCTTTACAGAAAAAAGGGAAAATAAGGTATTTCTCTTTCCAAATATGGGGGTATTTGTGAGAATTTGTAGGGTTAGGACAATTCATCAGCACCACTGCCGCTGAGCATAAGGTTGGGAGGGGGTGATCCAGAGGGAGAGTTAGCAGCAGTGTTAGAATCTCCTGTTTCTTGCCTTGGTTGCTCTGTTTGAACTTTACCTCGTGAGGTTATACGTCTTTCCTTGTTTGGATGCTGCTGGTGACAAATTTGCTATTTTTTTTAAACAGATTGCGTTTTTGTTTATGTCATTAGTTATTGATGAGGGAGAGTGTGATCCATTTTTCTTTACTCAGAAGTCCCTCTATTTCTTCTTTCCCAGCTTCTTAATCCTTTCTGTTACGCTAATCACCTCTTCTGCGCACCTAGCTCTCTATGACTTGTCCAGCACGTCAGTATTGTCATCTTTCCAGCCCCCCTAAAACTACTCTTTTGAGTTTAACAGTCGTCTTCCTGACTACTTCATCGCTTCTTACCCTGCCAACCCCATCCTTGCATCAGTATTTCAATTATTTGTCTTGCCTCTCCTGTATCCCCCCTCCCTCTCCAAAAAAAAAAAAATCGAGGGCTGTGGTAATTGCTCATAAAGCACCTGGCAGGAATTACCACCCTGTGTAACTGTCCAGCCAGCGTCTATCAGGTAATCTAGTGAAATCTGCAAACACCTGCCGTGCAGTGAATACTTTCACCTGGACTGAAAAAATACTTACCAAATCAATCTGATGCCAGAATCAGGGTTCGTTTTTTTAAAAATTCGTAATGCTTAATTTAGTGTTGTGAGGTGTTAATCAAAACCAGCTGTCTGGGAAGGTTCTGATTAGCGTATATATTGTTGGGAGAGTAGGAAATGAAGGAAAAAGTTGCAGGAATGCAGTTCTCAATTTCTTTGTGACTGGGGTGTGGGCTTATAACAATCGCCCAGGAGTCAGGTACAATTTCACTCCAGCCCGCTGAGAACAGCAGCTTTTTGTTTTTTCACCCTTGGTTTTAAATGTCTTCCAGCACACTGCAGTGGTGATGCACTGAGAGCCTAGGAACTGTCACTCGCTGACTTTGTCAGGGATCCTGGAGTCAGCCTAGATGAAAAGCCTTCCTTGTCCAATTACCTTTTGTGAGTTGCTTTCACAAAAATGTCAGCGGACTGAAGGGAAGAGTGAAGACTGAAAGGCCTGAAGAGAGGTGGTGAGGGCAGGAATAATCATGTCATTTTTTGTGTTAGGAGGGGGCAAGCGTTTATCAAGAGTGCACTCCAGGGCTATGTGCCCATTTATGAAAAGAGCCAAGAAAACTAGCGTTTCCAGACTACACAGATCAGGTCTCTGAAAAGAGTAAGAAGGACCAATTATGTTGATTCCATTGAAAGACTGCCTGGATGAGACTAAGTGTCTTCGTGGGACTGGATGGAGCACAGGACAGAAGGGAACTATCTCGCACTGTAGAAGGAACATTCACATAGCCCGTTAGAATACAGGCACCAGCTCTTGGAGATAGCTGAGATGTGAAGTTTATGTGTTCCAGTGTGATCCCCTAGACCTGTCACCCCAGTGTTGTTTGCCGACCTCTAATCAACTGCTGTGCTGCCTGAGATCTCACCTGAGGCAGGAAGAGGCAGGTGCACCAAGACGGCAACCTGCCAGGAGACAGGGCAGCCATGTTTCTGAAAACATGAAGTAGGGCTTTCTGAGGACCATTTGTACTTCCCCTGTATTCACATGGAATTCTGGAGTATTGTGCTCTGCAGTCCTGCGAAGAAAGATCCATTTGTAATTGGAAATTGCAAAAGGGCAGAAGTAAGGTTAACTTCGAATTTCCTCCTTCTCATGCAATTAAATTCTGCCCCGTGCCACTGAGCTAATGTAATTTTTCCCCATATAATTGAGCATAAATTACCGAGCAAATACGAGATAAGTTGATATGAGCTATATGGAGATAATGAAGTGAAATTAGTAAGAAGTTATAATTACAGTACTTGGATTTTTAAGAAACAAGAATAATGTTATTAAACCAATGGAATATTTACAAAGTAATCTGTTAACATATCAGGTTGTGATAAATGAGTTTCTAATTCATTTTTTTTTTTTTTTTGCAAAACAACTATTAAAAAAAAAAAAAAAACACTTAAAAAACCTCAAGGAAAAATAAGCCTTCTCATTCTTAATACTACTCTTGTTTCCTTTCGTATTTTTTTTTGTGCGGCTATCCACTGCAGGTGCAAAGAATGACTTCAGATGTGAGGCATTAATCCATTTGGGGTTCACCCCCCTCCTCCATTTGGCCTGCGTGATCCATGTTTTCAATATCAGTTTTGTTATTGTTTGTATTATTTATTTTAGACGAAACAGCAACAGACAAAGTCTTTGAAGGAAAACAGGGGTTGTAAGAAATAAATCTTTCATTAATGCTCTTAATAGGGAGACTTGGCTTCTGGCAGAAATGGACCATAGCCACCCATAAACACATAGAAATGGTACGGCCAGCTCCACTCCTGTAATGATGGCTCTACTCTAGTGTGAAGATGGAAAAAGAACACCTTGTCATACAAATTGCTTGCAGATTTCCATTTCTCTGCAGTTCCATCTGCTTTGTAATACAGAGACTGAGCTGCTGCTCCCATCTCACACTGGGAGTTCAGCAAGCCTCAGCAGAGCCTGTTGCTGACACTGTGTCTGCAGCCTGGGTTCTGTTGGGAGGACTGCCATCCTAGTGACTCTAGTTTGACCACTGCGCCACCAGGGCCTGACTCTAATTTAGGATTGTCATATTTGGTTATCTGGGCTTACATGTGTGATTTCTCTAAAGGACCCATTTAAAAAGATGATTTTCAGTTCATGAAAGAAAAACTTGAAATGTAGAGCTTATCTGTTGATCAATGTCATCAAGTTCCAAGGAAAGTTAAACATGGCTCTTGTTTATTTTGTCTTCTATATGTATTCAAAATGCATCTTATCTAACCTTTAGATGACAGAAGAAGATTTGGCAAATAAAAATGTAGGACACCCAGTCAAATTTGAATTTCAGGTCAACAACAAATGATTTTTTAGTATAGTATGGCCTCAGTTTAACTAGGCATCCTCTATTTTATGCAGCAACCCTAGCTGAGACCAAATCAAGATTCCAGAATTAGATGGGGTGGAATAATGGGCCACAATACTCAGGTACATATGAAGTATAAACTTGATTTTAAAAATCTTGCATATTTGGATTTTTTACATCTTATGGTATTGTCATTATGTTTTAAAAGAGTCCTTTTTAAAAGAGATGTTTACTGAAATATTTATTGATGAAATTATGTAATATTTAGGATTTGCTTCTAAATTATAAAGGAGGCAGAGGAGCCAATGGGGCAGCACTGGCTGTGGGTTGATGGGTGCATGAAGGTTAATTATATTATTTGTATACTTTTGAGTGTGTCTGTAATTTTCTATAGTAAATGCAAAAATGCGTGTGTGTGTGTAAGTCATGCCTTTAGTTTGAAAAAATCTATTACTTTAATTAATTAATGTCTACTGGCCAACAATTGGAAACCTTGGTGGTATAGCAGTTAAGAACTATGGCTGCTAACCAAAAGGTCTGCAGTTCGAATCTCCCAGGTGCTCCCTGGAAACCCTATGGGGCAGTTCTACTCTGTCCTATAGGGTCACTATGAGTTGGAATCGACTCGACGGCAGCAGGTTAGGTTTGGTCCAACAATTGTAGACAGGCACTAGAAGAGGTTGCAGATAGAGAGGCTGGCTCTTGTAAGCCACCTTTGGAGTTGTGGCCATCTTTGCTTCTCCATTAGGATGTGAGCCCTCTTGGTTTTTGTCTAGTCTTTCCCTAGGCAAGGCAAGAACATTGTAAGTTAGTCGGTACTGGCCTCTAAGAGGTCAGTATGTAACAGAATATCTGGTAAAGCTCATGAAGAGCAGGCCACAGTTGAGCCAGAGGGTCAGTGTTTATATTATGGCCAACCTTTTAAAAATAGTTAAATACAAAATGAGATAAACCATTCAGTTAGGTCAAAACAACAAACATGATGTTTTTCAATTTGTTCATGGTTTTTACAAAACAAATCTCTTTAACCGATTGGATTGAAACCCTGGTAAATTAATGAATTGAGTACTCTAATAATTCAGCTTGGGTCTAGCTTCCCTAGCAGGTGAGCTGTCGGCAGCTGGGAGTGCTCTGTCTCTGGCGTGGTTCCGGGCAGAGTTATTTGTTGATGGACATCTTTAATGGTTTGCTTTTTTCTTATTCCAGGATTTCCTTCAAATGCTGTTGGAGAACGTCCCAGAAGAAAAAAGGTGAGGCCCAATTTAGGAATTAAGAACTCAGTTTTGCTGTGAATGCTAAAAATGACCCTGCCTTATTTTGGCTTATTACAACCTAGAAAGTTAAATCTTTCTCTCTCAACAGGGAACAGGGGCCTAGCCTAGCCAGTGGGAGTTGCAGGACAATCAGCCAGACTTAGAGATGGGCCCACGCAGATACCGGAGCCAGCAGGCAAACCAGGGACCCCAAAAAGTGGTATAGGAGGCAAGCCGAGGACAGCCTGTGGCTCAGCTTCTGCGGGAAAGATGAGAGGAGAGGAAAGCTGTCAAGTTAGGGTGGCTCCGTGAGTGTGGCTTGTTGTGAGGAAGCCCTGACGGAAGGAGACAACGTAGCAGGTAATAAGAGCCTGGGATGTGAAGTCAGGCTCACCTTGGTCCTGACCCCAGCTCTGCCACTTCCCAGCTATGATGTTTAATCCCTCCAAATTTCAGTTTTCTAAACCTCTCTGGCAGGGTCTTAGAAAAGATAAAGGAGGTAATGTATGTGCAGAGTAGGTGCTCAATGATTTCTTTAATCATTATAGCAATATTCGTTATTATAACAATAGCCATCTACTGTGCATCACATGTGTATGGGATCTACGTACAGTAAATCATTTAATCTTTATTACAACACTCTTCATAAATCATCATCATTATAATGCTAGTGATAGCAGCCAGCCCTTACTCCTTTATCTTTTCTAAGACCCTGCCAGAGAGGTTTAGAAAACTGAAATTTAGAAAAGATAAAGGAGGTAATGTATGTGCAGAGTAGGTGCTCAATGATTTCTTTAATCATTATAGCAATATTCGTTATTATAACAATAGCCATCTACTGTGCATCACATGTGTATGGGATCTACGTACAGTAAATCATTTAATCTTTATTACAACACTCTTCATAAATCATCATCATTATAATGCTAGTGATAGCAGCCAGCCCTTACTCCTTTATCTTTTCTAAGACCCTGCCAGAGAGGTTTAGAAAACTGAAATTTGGAGGGATTAAACATCATAGCTGGAAAGTGGCAGAGCTGGGGTCAGGACCAAGGTGAGCCTGACTTCACATCCCAGGCTCTTATTACCTGCTACGTTGTCTCCTTCCGTCAGGGCTTCCTCACAACAAGCCACACTCACGGAGCCACCCTAACTTGACAGCTTTCCTCTCCTCTCATCTTTCCTGCAGAGGTTACTGTGTACATGCAAGCACTCATTTAATCCTCAGAACAACCCTGTTAAGTACATTATTTTACTTATGAGAGGACTGAGGCACTGAGAGACCAAGTAGCCAGTCTGAGATCTCACGGCTGTCTGTCTGTAGCAGGGCTGACAGGCCACTTTCAGGGATTCAGAGAGGAGTTTAAAGATCTAACTCGTGAAAGCCTCTGGATGGTGTAAACGGTTAATGCGCTCAGCTGCTCATCAAAAGGTTGGAGATTTGAGTTTGCCCAGCGGTGCCTCGGAAGAAAGCCTGGAGATCTACTTCCAAAAAATCAGCCGTTAAAAACCCTACGGAGTTCAGTTCTCCTCGGACACACATGGGGTCGCCGTGAGTAGGAGTTGACTTGACAGCAACTGGTTTTCAGCTAGTTCGTTGGTTACACTAGGTTTGTACCAACCCTATCCTTCTAACTTCCCATCTTCCCTTGGGTGCTAAAGGGAATACCCGGAAATATAATTTCTCATAGCAAAATTGGTATTCAAATGTTAAAGGGGAGCATCTTGTGAAATTAAACTTTTTTTTGAAGAAGGGCTACCATTACTCTTCTCCTTTCTGATCCGTGTATGTGACACATATCCACGTGTGGAAACAAATTCTTCCACAGAGCCATAGACTTAGATCCATTCAGGGCCAGGCACCGACATGTCAAGGGCCTGTCTTATAGTGTCTTAAGAATCAGCTATGGAGACTATGCTCCCAGGCTAGGCAAGGGAGATGACATGCAAATTCAGGTGAGGGTCCAGGGACCATAAGAACATGAATATTTTTCTGAGCACCCAGTGTTTGACTGGCCTTTTTTGTTCAGTCTCTCCCCTCTTCCACGCCAAATTCTGGCTTCAACAATTAGAAGCGTTATTGTTAGGGTCATTGTTTTTTTTTAAATAAGGTGGAAACATAAATGTAAAACAAGCCAGTGCATCATACAAAATTAACACCCACAGATTATTTGATCAACTGTTGTTTCTACTACCTCTATGCTCCCGCCTTTTGATGCACGGGGCCTTAGAAATTGGCCAAGATATATAGCTTTTCAAGAGGCTGCTCAGAAGTAGTGTGGTTTGCTCTGGAAGGTCTGAAATGTTTCAGATTTACCATTCTTTCTTTTTAAGCAGACATATGGGTTGTCTTCATGCAAAAATCATGTCAAGTGTGGCCATTATTCCTAAGGTCAAGAACAACAGTTTACCTGGAAGATATTTTTTTTCCTTTTCTTTTGTACCTGCCCTGCAATCACTTTTCAGGTCCCCTGGTAGAATGGAGCCGTGTTCTTAGAAATTAAAGCAGAGAAAAAAAGAGAATTAATAGAAATGCTGTATTGCCTCCTTAGGCTGTTACCAAGTCTGTTTCTCAGTGATGACTGTATATTCTTTGAGAACTTCTTAGGGCACAAATATAGCAATTTTCATGGAAGCAACAAAGTGCATTTTTAGTGTTGGAGGTTGTTATGGATTGCATTACGTCCTCCAGAGATATCCGTCAACTTGGCTAGGCCATGATTCCTAGTATTGTGTGATTGTCCACCATTTCGTCATCCGATATGATTTTCCTATGTGCTGTAAACCCTATTTCTATGATGTTAATGAGGTGGGATTAGTGGCAGTTATGCTAATGAGGCAGGACTCATCTACAAGATTAGGTTGTGTCTTAAGTCAATCTCTTTTGGGATATAAAAGAGAGAAGCGAGAAGAGAGACATGGGAGACCTCATACCACCAAGAAACAAGAGCCAGGAGGATAGCGCGTCCTTTGGACTTGAGGTCCCTGCACTGAAAAGTTCCTTAACCAGGGAAGATTGATGCCAAAGATCTTCCCCCAGAGCTGACAGAGAGAGAAAGCCTTCCCCTGGAGCTAGGCACCCTGAATTCAGACTTCTTGCCTCTTAGCCTCTTTGTTGAAGCCATCCACTTGTGGTATTCTGTTATAGCAGCACTAGATAACTAAGACAGTGGTCTTCTTTCTTTTCATCCTCTTCCTAATAAGGATATTGAATTCATTTGGATGATCTTGAGCTCTCCGGCTCTGAGGGACCAGGATTCTATAACTGTGGATACTTACTGAGACTGCACACCGTGGGGCCACAGAGAGGCTTGTGTTGTCATTGTAGAAGTTCAGAGCATCGTCTCTGTCTTCATGGTGGCCCCCAACCATCACCCACAAACCTTTTTGATAGAATACCTTTCCCAGTGAGGATCATATTTTGATTAGCAGATATAGACTTCTTTTTAAAATTCTCCCTAAAAGTTAAGGTGATTTTATTCCTATAGTGACTGTATTTCAGGAGGTATACCAGAATACGTTTTGAAACTCAAATGTCTTTTTCCTGCTAACTAATCTCAGAATCTAGTTCAGCTGTTAAAACAGACTGTTTACTACCCTCTTACTTACGCCAACATATTGTACCAATTTTATCTAGGTCTCCAAGGGCCCCATGCCTACCCCCCGGAGCCTCTAATCTCTGTCCCCTGCTGCATACTGATCCTTGGACACATCTGTTAGGCACGGGAGCCCTTCTAAACAGGGTAGGTTTTTTCAGATCAGATCAGCGTTCAGGGGCAACACTGTGTCACACTGTCTTTGCGTTGTTTTCCTATTGAGCACCTCCCATACCTGGCCTTAGGCTGGACACTGGGGAACGCAGAGAGGAATAAATCTCTATTCTCAGGGAGCTCCTAGGCCACTGTTAGAGACATACATGAAATATAACAGATCATTATGGCTCACTGTAGCAAGTGCTCTACCAGTTGTGGAATGGATTCTATGCTCCATAGGCTTTTCAATGCTTGGTTTTTCAGAAGTAGATCACCAGACCTTTCTTCTGAGGTGCCTCTGGGTAGACTCGAACCACCAACTTTTCCATTAGCAGAGAGTGTGCTACCTGTTTGCATCACCCAGGGACAGCAAGAGCTGTGGAGAGGTTCAAAGTCCTGGGTGCGCAGAGAAAGGTCACATCAATCCTAGACTTCCAAGCCTTCAGGCAAAAAGGAACCTATGATGGTTTAAAGTATGGGAGTACTGTCGCCAGATTGGAAGGGTAGCTCTAGGGGCAGCGTGGAAGGTAGATGGTGAGGACTAGAAGCCAGAAACCAGTTAGAGTCCAACGGAGCAGTTCAGTCAAGAGATTCTGAGCACTGGAATTATGCAGGGATGGTGGCAGTGGCTGTGGGGTTGAGATTAATGAACAAATCCAAGGGATATTTCAGAGGTGCCACAGATAAGACTTGATTGGTGGGTTGTGGACGTTGAATAGAGGAATCAAGCATGAGCCTGACATTTCTTTCTTGGCCCCTCAGTTACACTGTGAAATGGTGTTGAAAGTACAGGGGAGCAGATGTTTTGTCTGGGATAAGGACTAGGCAGAGGCAGCAGAAAGGGAGAGCATTTAAGGTGGAAGGGGCAGAGCAAACTTGTATGTAGACATCTTCAATGTGAAGTTTCTGTTCCAATGCTGATGTTTGATTAGACCAACGTAAGAAAAAAATAAAAGTTTCCGGGATGCCTGGGCAAAAGGAGCTCCAGACAAATACTGGACTCCAGCCTCCCCAGTAGAAGAGTGGCCCAGATACCTTACCCAAGGTACCTGGCCCACATGACAGTCCAACATTATCAACAGCTCCTGGTTCGTTCTTTGCCCATCAATTATTATGTTTGTGTGTGCATGTTCATGTGTTTGTTTTAATCCAGGCTACTTTTCCTCCTCCACGGAGCTAGGGAGTATTCATTTTATAAATGTGACATCAGCAGTCTTCATTATCTACCTAAGCACAGATGACTTGTTTTGAACAAGAACATCAGTAACCGTGTGCAAAGCTTCGAGATGAACTCTATTTGCAGCCACATGTAGAGAGAGAACTTAAAAACCAAAATTGTTGTTGTTGTTAGCTGCTCTTGAGCCAACTCCAACTCACGGTGGCCTCTTATACAACAGAACGAAACATTGGCTGGTTCTGCACCATCTTCATGATCACTGGCATGTTCGAGTCCACTGTTGCGTCTGTTGTGCCAGTCCATCTCACCAAGGGTTTCCCATACCCTTGTGGCCTTCTACTTTACCAAACATGATGTCCTCCTCTAGCAACTGATCTCTACCTAGGACGTGTTCAAAACAAGCAAGTCAGTCAAGAAATGTTCTATTGCGGTCCATAGGTTTTCACTGGCTAATTTTCAGAAGTAGATCACCAGGCCTTCCTTTCTAGTCTCTTAGTCTGGAAGCTCCACTGAAACCTGGACACCATGGGTGCCCCTGCTGGTATTTGAAATATTGGTAGCCTAGCTTCTAGCATCACAGCAACATGCAAGCTACCACAGTACAAAAAAACTGGCAGACAGGTGGCGGAAAACATAAATTACTAAAATTTAGAAATCCGTACAGCCTGTAAGTTGCATTCCAGGGTGTTTTGCATTTCAGATGCAGAGCACCGAGGTTGCCAGTGCCTTGCTTCTGTCTAGTAACTGCACTTCCAGCTTCTTTAGGCCTGGCATTTAGTTCCTGAGAAAGTCACTGGAGCTGTGCTCTTTTCTTTAGAGGCACTGATAATAATGTGATCCTTAGAATATTCAGAGGCCAAAGACAGGAGCCAAGAGTGATAAAGACATTTCTTCTGATCAGCATCAAGGTGATAGGCACAAGTGGCAGATACCGCCACGAGTCAGCTCCCCATCCCTGTCCCTGTGGCCTCGAAGTCTGGTGAATGAGCAAATACAGGCATGTGCATTACTGTTTTCACTCAAGCCTGTGCTTACTTCGATTTACCTTAACATTACGTAAAGAAGAACCGTCAATCACTCTCTCAGCTTTAAGCGTGGCTTATTTTTCTAAGCAGCATCACACCAGGGTATCCAGCACGTTCTCGCCCCTACTGTATTATCCAAGTATGACCACGTTTGTAGCCGAGGGGATGGAAACGGACCACTGACACTCAGAGTTGCATGGTAGGTTGTAAGGGTGCAGTGAGGGCAGCCAGGAGGTAAAACAGCTGGCTGTCCCAAAGACATGGGAGGCCTCTGAGGTGGGCCAGGCCTGGGTTTCAGTAATGATCTAGGAAGTACCACACTTGCTTGTACAAATATGGAGAACGTGCAGTCATGAGTTTGTGTACTCTTAGCTCTCTGGATAAAATCAATTTCCATAGTGATCAGACATGCAGAAGAGTAATTTCCTGTAAGTCCTGGGTCCCGGCTAAGTGGAAATGCTTCTGCTTGTCTCTTGTGATTATTTAAGCCAAATGATCTCAGAGGGCAAAAATTCACCACTGGCTCAGACTCTAAGCGTCTTGATTTGAAAAAGTTAACTTTTAGCTTAACCGCTATCCCCATCCTAGCCCAGGCCTAACGATTCACCTGGGCTGTGCCACCTCAGTTAGTATGACTGAAAGGAGCAAAATCTACATACGTAGTGTCTTTTTGCCTCAAATAAACGCTGCATTTCTTCCCTGAAAAGTAACCATTTTCATATGGCCTCTCTCATCATTTCCTTGGGATGTAAGGCCATTTTTATCACCTTTTTAAAAACGTGTTTTTTTTACAGCTGGAGTTAATGTTTTCATCTTCCTCTCCTAGTTTAATATCTCATTCCACATTAGAGCCCCGAACAGGCCAAACAGGTCTCAGTGCAGCTTGTAGCTGTACTAGTCCTGAGTGTCTGCAAACCTGGGTGTTCTTCTTTAGCCCTCTGTCTGGTCTGACTTGGCCAGGGTCCTCTAGCTCTTCCATTTCTCCATCTGCAAAAAAAAAAAAAAGCCACACAGCAATTGACACCCACTTCACAGGGATGTGATGAGGAATGAAGTGATAATGGTTATAAGATGCTTTGAACCTTCCCAAAGGAAAGTGATCCGAAAACACATGTTCTCTTCATTTGCGGGAGGCTGTCTTTTGCTCCTGGATGCAGCTGAAAGGTGAACTTTCCTGCCCTTACACATTTGCCCCCTCCCAAGGGTCTCTCCATCTCTTCAGATATGTAATTGGAGGGCAGACAAACAGGGCAGCCGCAGCAGGAGCCAGGCAGCCTTCAGCAGTGGAGATGTTCACAAGAAGGGAAGTAGGCATTCGTTCATGCAAGCACAGGCCCTCCAAGCTGCAGGCTTGTCTGCACCATAAATCACAAACAGGCGCATCACCGTGAAGCCCGAGTTCAGCACGAAAGAAAAAGCTGAGGCAGTGTAGGTTTGAATCCCGGCCCCTTTAAGTACTATCTGTGGGGCCTTAGATAAATTGCCTAACCTCTCTAAGCCTTTATTTGCTCGTCTCTAAAAATCAGGATAATAATACTGATTTTGCACAGTTACTGTAAAGCTGAAGTGAGATTTTTGTCATAGTGTCTAGTACATAGCAGTTGTTCAGTAAATAGCAGCTCCTGACTTTATGCCTTTATTCGGGGTAAAGAGAGGAGTTTTGTCTCTTTGTTTTGTTTTTAACACAGCTGCATGTGTCTAAATACTAAATACAGTGAAGCACAGTGGGCAGTGGTGGTCCAGTGGTAGAATTCTCACCTTCCATGCAGGAAGGAGACCCAGGTCCAGTTCCCAGCCAGTGCACCGCAGTGCTCCCGTCTGTCGGTAGAGGCTTGGGTGTTGCTACGATGCTGAACAGGTTTCAGTGGAGCTTCCAGACTAAGACAGACTAGGAAGAAAGGCCGGCGATCTACTTCCAAAAATCAGCCGGCGAAAGCCCTGTGGATCACAGTGGTCTGACCTGCAGATAATCATGGAGAAGGCAGAGGATGGGGCAGCATTTCGTTCTGCTGTACGTGGGGGCCGACTCCACAGCAACTAGCGATAACAGCAGCGTCCCTGTTAGACAGTCACACCCTCGGTTTCTGTCTCAGCCGTCCGTGGGGCCTCCTGCCCACCAGGTACCCACTGAGTGCGCGACTTGGAGAAGGCTTTGCCTATTCTTTGGTCTTCGGTGGTGAAGTCTTTGGACCTCACTCAGTAATATTCTAGGCTTCAACTCCCACCCCCTCCCCACGCCACTCCCTTGAATTGTCTTTAAGCTCCACCATCCCCAGAGGAAATTGATGTCCATGTCCTCTTGTTCACTCCTCCACAGTGACGTGCAACAGCTGTTCACCATCTCTTGTAAAATTACTCGAAAATGACCCTTCAGTCACTCCTCAGGCTTCTCTTCCTCAGGATATTCAATCCGCATTCCCTTGACCTCTCTAGTAGACCCAACGCGCTTACCCCTTTGATCATCACTCCATCTCTAAGTCCTTTCTGTGTTCCACATCTCCCTCTCACGTGTGGAAGCCCCATTCAGGCATGTTTTCCTAACAGAGCTCTCTTAGAGAAGCCAGCCTCTCCCCTCGGGTTGATCTGAATACCTCTTGAAGGGTGGGTGACAGGAACCGCAAGGTTCCTTTCCATCTGGAAAGGAAGCAATTGAAGGATACTTTCCTACCTGTGTGCAAAGAAATGTGAAATTGTTTTATTTTCAAGTGAAATATATAGGTTTTATGATTTACATTGAAGACAAGACTGCTTGATCAAGGGCCTCTTCTCACTTGACATGAATGCAGACTATCCCCACTTCATCTGCCACTATAGATGCCACCAGAGAAGACGGTTCCTTTGGTGGTGGGCTCAAGTTCCCTTCTTTCGTCCCTGAGCTGCCCTGGAGTTTGAGAGGCTCTGCTAGTACTGTAAGTTGCCTGTCCTGATTTAGAGCAGCAGCCTGTTTCCTCCTTCTCTGTCCTTCCTTCACTAGTGCCTCTCTCAGCAACCCATTCAGCCCACTGGCTCCTCCCCAGAGATCACTTAGGCCAGTGAAGGCCATTTCCAGCCCCTGTCCCTGCAGCCAGCCAAATAAACCCAGCTCAACAGTGATCAGGATCTAAGGTGTTCGGAGGCCTGCCTGCTCTCTGTCATGCGTACACACACATCCATGCACACACACGCGTGCATACACGCGGAGGCAACCACGTGCACATACACATGCACTCACGCACACAGACGCACACACAGGGATGCACCCACATCCATGCGCACACATATATATACATGCACACAATGCATGCACACATACCTCCACGTGCACACATGCATCCACATGCACACACATATACATACATGCACACGATGCATGCACACATACACATGCACACACATATACATACATGCACACAATGTGTGCACACATACATCCATGTGCACACGTGCACACACATATACGTGCACACACACATGCGTGCACATGCACAAAAACATGTGCACGCACACATGCATGCACACACTCCTTGCATACTGTCATAGCTTACATGGGGGCTTGGCAATTCACACGGAAATTGACGCTGTTAAATGACAACAGAGAAACAATGGGGAGAGGTCCAGTGACAGTGGTCCCTGTCCTTTCATCTGAATCATGTCCAGTAATCCCCTTGGGTCTGGGACCCTGGGGGCTCCTGAGCATACAGCTTACAGAGGTAGTCATCCTTCCTCTATTCACTCTGTCCCCTCCCTTGCCTGCCCAGTATCCCCACAGATGACCAACATCTTTAAAATGACTCTGAAACACTTTCTCTCCATAATCCCTCTTTTCTTATATGTGTTTTTCCCATTTTGAAATAGCAATGGTTGCCTCCTTAAGCAACCTTGGCTTTTGCCCTGGCATAGGAAGACAAATGTTTACCAGTAACTATTTCCTCATTGGGGAGAAGAAAAGGAAGGAAACATCAGTTGGTCCTGTCTTCCCGACACACACCCAACCAGGTTCTCTTTCTTCTTTCCTCACTCCTTCCCGGTAAGTAGCCCATCCCACGAGGTGAGGGAGCATTTGAGCTTCTAGTTCCTTAACAAATGCAGATAGCATTGTGTCTTCCCCAACTTCTTGTACAATTCTGAAAGGAAGAGGGGGAGTACATATATAATTTTATTACATTTATATTATACATATACATATATAGTTGTTTTTAGCTGCCATTGAATCAACTCTGATTAATGGTGATGTTATGCAGCACAGGAGAACAAAACGTTGGTTGGTCCTGTGTCACCCTCCAGATCTCTGGCATGTTCGAGTCCATCGTTGCAGCTGTTGTGCCCCTCCATCTCACCAAAGGTCCCCATGCCCTCGTTGGCTCTCTGCTTCACCAAACATGATGTCCTCCTCTGGCAATTGATCCCTCCTGATGACATGTCCAAAGTAAGCAAGTCAGACTCTGTTCTGTTGTGGCCTATAAGATATTCACTGGCTAATTTTTGAAAGTAGATCGCCAAACCTTTCTGCCTGGTCTGTCAGTCTGGAAGCTTCACTGAAACCTGTCCAGCACGGGTAACCTGCTAGTATTTCAAATACTGGTGACGTAGCTTCCCGCATCATAGCACCATGCAAACTGCCACAGTGCTACAAACTGACAGATGGGTGATGGGTATATAATGTAGTATATAGTGTATGAAGTAGAAAAAGATCCAGAGTTTAACCACTTGGAAATGTCTTACCGGGGAAGGTGATTATTATCTTAAAAGGGAATACTTTTTTTTCTTTTTTTTATTGTTATAAAAAGATACATGACAAAACCTTCGCTCATTCAACAATTTCCATATTTACCATTCAGTGACGTCGATTACGTTCTTCATGTTGTACTACCGTAGTCACTACTATCCTTGGCCAAATTATTCCACTACCATTAACATAAACTTAATGCCCCCTAAGCAAAAATCCTCCTTACCCCCAAGAATACTTTTTATTGAGTCGATAGTGAAGTATATTTTAACTCATTTAAAAAAAAAAAAGAACTATTTGTGGGGACCCTCTTACATGCCAGGAAGTGCTCTGCATGTGGGTGTGGAGAGGTGAGTCAGATAGACATGGCCCTGATCTCAGAAAGCTCCCGTCCCAGGAGGAGACAGCTAACAGCCCAGTAATGGAATATGTGGCCATCATAAACAGGGGTGAATGCTGTAAAGACAGGACAGGGAGGGTCATGGATGTTCTGTACACAGGGAAACCCTCTATGAGCCTGGCTCTGCTCCTGGCGCTACTTTCTTGGAAGGTCTGTCTGTAAGCAGAGGTGCAGGCTATGTGCAGGAGTCACCCAGAAGAAGCCAGGATTGGGGGAGTTTCCTACCACTTCATTAGCAGAGGAAGACAGGAAGAGACAACCTAAAGTCACTTGACCCTGAATGTACTGGATAGTTAGTAATTTTAAAGAGTATTCAAGTCAGCGGGGCATGAAACCAAAAGGATTTCAGCTGACTAAGGATCAGATGTAGCAAGTAATCACAATACTTGACATAAAGTAAGCTCTGGACCTGCTTCCAAACAGCAGCAGTGGAAGCTTTGCGTGTGCCATGCGTTTCAGCCACTCTTTAGCTCTGTAATTATTTTTATTGTTTTTGCTTGTTTCAGCCCCACCTCGAAAACTAGTAAAGTTCAAATATACTACTATGAAGTTCAAATTTCACATTGGTTCACAGTGCTGTCATTTTTAAATTTAATTTTGATGCGATACCTATGAATACGCCTTATCCTTCCTGTTGTAGATTGAATCATGTCCCTCCAAAACCTGTGCCAACTTGGCTAGGCCATGATTCCTAGTATTGTATGATTGTCCACCATTTTGTCATCTGATGTGATTTTCCTGTGTGTTGTAAATCCTAACCTCTATGATGTTAATGAGGTAGGATTAGAGGCAGTTATGTTAATGAAACAGGACTCAATCTACAAGATTAGGTTGTATCTTGAGTCAATCTCATTAGAGATATTAAAGAGAGAAGCGAGCAGAGAGACAGGGTCCTCATGCCACCAAAAAAATAGCGTTAGGAGTGGAGCATGTGCTTTGGACCTAGGTCCCTCCACTGAGAAGCTCCTAGACCAGGGGAAGATTGATGACAAGGACCTTCCCCCAAAGCCAACAGAGAGGGAAAGCCTTACCCTGGAGCTGGAGCCCTGAATTTGGACTTGTAGCCTCCTAGACTGTGAGAGAATAAACTTCTCTTTGTTAAAGCCACCCCCTTGTGGCATTTCTGTTGTAGCAGCACTAGATAACTAAGATACTCCCTAAACTGACTTTCCTAACCAAGGAGTTCCTTGCAAAGCCTTAAAGATACCTGTTGTGGAACGCTCCCGATTTTAGATTTTAGTGTGCATGTTGCCAGTCCCTGAAGAGAAGCTGTCCTAAAGTGCATGGGCTTCCTTCCACCCTGTGGTCTGGGGAGTGTTGCTCTTTCTCCAAAGGACAGGTACATCTCTGGAAGATGTATGCTGAGAATGTGCCATCCTGTGTAATGAGTGCTCCATAACCTTTTAATTCTTCAATTTTTGTTTTTAAAGGCTCGAGTTGTCTGTTGAAAACATCTTCCAAGAGTGGCTTGAGAGTTCCGGATTACCAAAGGTACACTAAAGATAACTGCTTTGGGAGAGTCTATGAAGAATGGTAACACTTGCTACTTAGTGTATCAGTCATGACAATGGTGTGTGTGTGTGTGTGTGTGTGTGTGTGTGTATTACAGAGCTCTGGTGGCACAGTGGTTAAGAGTTATGGCTGCTAACCAAAAGGTCAGCTGTTCCATATCCACCAGGTGCTCCTTGGAAACCCTATGAGGCAGTTCTTCTCTGTCCTATAGGGTCACTGAGTCGGAATTGACACGATGGCAACAATTTTTTTATGTATATATTATAGGAAATAAGTATCTTACTGAGCTGGAGTATCCCTAAGTCAGGAGAATGCTGGTCTCCTCACCCCCATTTCACTGCCTCCAGTGACCTTGATGCTGTGGGGAACTTGGTGGTAGAACCTGAGCTGTGTGTTAAACGTGGTCTTTATAACTCGCAGTGTGTTTTGGTGGAGTCATCAGGCCACAGTTTAGTTCCTCCAGCTCTGTTCTTTGGGTGGAGCAGATGCTGAGGTGGTTTGCCTGCAGCTCTCATCTGGCCGTGTCCTACCCATGGTTTCCATCCCTCATTTCCCCAGCTCAGCTGCCCCTCAGCTCCCTCCCCTAGTTCAACATCCCTGCCTCAGGCTGGCCTTCTCCTCCAGATGACCTGTTTAGATTCATTTCTCTGTCTTAGGGACTTGGCCACTCCTACTTCAGATTTTATTCCCTCCCTTCCTTTCAGCTCATGGGCAACTCTGAGACAAAAGTGTTTTCACTGTTAGCCCCGCTCCCTGAGAGTCCCATGGCCTAGAGCCCTCTGCTCCTGCTTTCCCCAGGCCCCATGCTGCCCAGAGCCTGACAGGCGGCACTAGGTCACCTCACCAGCCCCTGTGGTGACTCGAGAACTGGGAACCTGGGAAGTCCCAGGGTGGCATCCTGGAATGACTGGCCAAGGGGACACTGCAGGCCTGGACTTTCCTGGCGGGGGGAGGGGGGGCGGTGCTGGCCCCTGGGCAGCTGCAGTCTTGGCTTGAACCTTGGTGGCAGTTTCTGGTGTCTGTCAGCAACCCCCACACCGGTGGGAAACTCGGCCCTGGGCCCAGGCAAGCAGCCCCGTTAGCTGACTAGCTTCTGGTTTCTGGTCCATTGGCACATGGCTGGTTATACGAGCTTCCCCTTGGGAGTGTCTGAATGTCAATGAATGTCTGTGAACCATGAAATTAAGGAACAGGGGTGGGAGGGCTGTTCTCCATTACCTTTTCATCCCCCTCCTCAAGGCTTCATCCTTTTCTACCACACAGGGCACATGTCGGCTACCAGCCACCATTAGCCCAGATTCCTAAAGGAGGACACATTGTCTTCAGTTCAGGAATATGTGCCACCTGTTAAAAGTTATTTCTTCCGTCCAATCCTCTGGGAGCAAAAAAGAAAGAATAAAACCCTGAGTCTTAAAAAACAAAACCAAAATAAAACAGGGATGGGGCAAGGCAACCCCTGGTCCTAGGAAGGAAGTGCCTTCAACTCACACACATTATAATGAGGTCTTGTACCCAGGCCACACACTGGGTACAGAAAAACCCCAGAGAAAATAAGGTTTGCCTGGTCCTGAGCAGCAGAGCTCCGCCCTTCTTGTCTTAGGTGGGGAAGCGTTCGCAGAAGCCATTTACGTGGTATTCCTAGGCCAGGCTGTTCCAGGGCTCCCAGGCATTCTTAGCGTGGCTCCGAGGCTGGGAAGTATCGGGACTGCTGAGAGCCAGGAACAACAGGGCTGCTGTTTGCAGCAGTGCTCCCAGGGAAGGGGAAAGAAAGAGCCTGCAGTTGCATGCTTAGAAGCAGGCGCACCCACTTGAGTTGTAGCCCTGGGGCTGACCCTCTCCCTCCCAGCAGGCTCTGTATTTCTCCTGAAGAGGAAGAGCCTTTGCAGCAGCAAGTGGCTTTTGCTTTTCGTTAAAAGGGGGAGGAGCACGTGGAAGGGAGCGATTTACCTCTGAGCCTTACTTTTTTTCTGAAGCTCTAGTTGCATTAATGACAGCTTATAGCGCAGACAGGAATCTCTGCCATAAACTGACGAAACCTGCTGTCAAAACACAGCCAGGTGCAATGAGGCCCACCAAGCTATAAATTGTCTTTAAGACCCAACTGGTATTTCCTTGGGTGCTTAACCGTTCAGTAAAAACAACCATGTGAGACAGAAAAGACCCTGATTTAGTGCACATCTTTTCATTGGTGAACGATCAGACGGCATCTTTTCATCTCTTCTGCCCATTTTCAGCCATTATTTTTATGGCGACGGTGATTTCCCTGCTCCTGGCCCTCTCCCACTCCTTGAGAGTCCCTTCTTGTTTCCACTTCACTGAAAGGCTCTGTGAAAGCCGGGGACCCCCTGGCTGTAGGAGCCCAGCAGTGAACGGGACACCTTGTTCTTTGTCCCCATCATTATGATATAGAGTTACCAGTGTGCTTGGCCTGGAACAACAGCCAGAGCCCTGAAAAGGCTCCAGTGCTCTTTGTTCTCGTTAAAATTTTCTCTCCACCAGCAACTGAAGTCATTCATGACCAAAGAGTCACATTTATGAGCAAAGTTTTCATTCCACAGGTTACAGAGGCTTTTTGTCTTCTCTCAGGAAGGCTTGCCTTGGGGTTGGCCTCGATTTTCCTTCTTGGCCACGTTGAATGGAAATCATTAAAAAAAAAAAAGTGGGGATACCTTCAGCAACAATAAAAGTAAGCATGAACCCCAAAGAAGTAAAAAGAAATCAGATTCAAGTACCCTTAAAGAACTCCCCCAATGCTACAACCTTTGGCTTTACAAACATTTAAAATTGATTGGACCACCAGTGTTATTTATATTATATAGATTATTTCCTTTGATGACTTTTTCTCTGATTATTAGAAGTATTACACATTGACTTTGGAAAATAAAAAGTTTGTAAGTAAGAAAATGAAAAGGACCCAGAAACTTTTTTTTTGATATCTATCCTTTCAACAAAAAAAATTTTTTTTTTTTTATCCTTTCAGACATTTTTCTGGATGTACGAAGACATATTTTACCCTTTTCTTTCTCTCCCTAAAAATTATACGTTCTCTATAGCAAGTTTAAAAATAGCAAAATAGAAAACGTAAAAGCCCTTGCTTCCTTGATCTTACTCCCCATAGAAAACCAGAGCCTGATGCTGACTTGGTATGTGGCCTTCCTCCTTGCATACTTTTTCTGTGCTATATTTTTTTAAACAAAATTGAAACCTTATTATCCAAACTTAAATTTTTCATTTTAAAATATATCCTGAGCAGTTTCCCATATCCTTTAATATGATGCAAGAGCAATCATTTTAACAGCTGCATAACTTTCTAATGACTGGATGTACCGTCGTTTCATTTACTCAGACCTCTGCTGTTGGAAAAAACCGGAACCAGACCGAAGCCATTGCCATCAAGTCGATTCGATTCAGCCTCGTAGCGACTCTATAGGACAGAGTAGAACTGCCCAGCAGGGTTATCAAGGAGCACCTGGTGGATTCGAACTGCTGACCTTTTGGTTAGCAGCCGTAACTCTTAACCACTACGCCAGCAGGGTTTCCCAAAAAAGCTATAAAAATAGAAAGCTGTACATTCTGCTAATTCAGCAGGTTTTTTTACATATGTAGGTTCTGATTTCATGTCTGTGGGCCAAAAGGATCGCCCCTCCCCCAAACTTTTGTGCCGCATATATGTATATTCCAATCCTCTTTTAAAACATTTATCTCAAATATACCAGAAATCGATTTTCTCCATCCAGCCTTTCTTCTATACTCCTCCATCTTAGTTGTTACAGAACACCCTGATCCCCCTGTCTTCAGTCTCCTCCCCCCGTGAATCCATTGCCAACTTCCCATTGTTCATTATATTTGCCTGGACTATTACGGCAGCTAATTGGTGTTTTAGCCTCCAAGCTCTTCCCCTTTCTGTACATCATTTACATCAGTGCCAAATTAATCTTCCCAAAATACAGCTCACATCCATTCTCCTTGCCAGGAAATTTTCCTTCAATGACAATGCATTTAAAAAATAACTCTTTGGCCTGCTGTTCGAGGCTATCAGCAGTACTGCCCAAGCTACGTTTTTTAGCCTTATTTCCCACCACTCCTGGGCATGTGCACAACCATAACTACTAGCCTCCAAATATCTGTGAGCCTTGCCACTGGCTTTCCTTTGCGCATGCTGTTTTCTTTCCCTGGAACATTGTCTTCTCTCTGTCGTTAGCGTTTACCATGACAAAAACCATTGCCGGCTAGCCAATTCCAACTTATAGCCGCCTTATAGGACAGAGTAGAACTGCCCCATAGGGTTTCCAAAGCTATAGTCTTTACAGAGGAGCCCTGGTGGTGCAATGGTTAAGAGCTTGGCTGTTAACCAAAAGATCAGCAGTTCAAATCTACCAGCTGCTCCATGGAAACCCTATGGGGCAGTTCTACTCGGTCCTATAGGGTCCCTATGAGTCCAAATCGACTAGACGGCAGTGGGTTTGTTTTTTGCGGGGCGGGGGGAATCCTTACAGACTGCCACATCTTTCTCCCGTGAAGTGGCTGGTGGGTTCTAACTGCCAACATTTTGGTTAGCAGCTGAGTGCTTAACCACTGCACCGCCAGGGCTCCTTGCATTTATCATGACCTGGTTTATATTGTTGCTATTTGTATATGTGTCTCACACCATCCCACACTATCCCCTGGAAAGAAGGGTTAAATCTGACTCATCCTTGATGCTCATTTGTTTGGGGCCTTCAACATAGTAGATGCTCAGAGGCTGCACTGTCCAATATGGTAGCCACTAGCCACACAGGGTTAGTAACTTGAAATGTATGTAGTGCACCTGAGAAGCTCAATGTTTAATTTAATTTAATTTTAATTCATTAAATTTACGTTCAAACGCTAGTACTCAGTTCAGTTATTTTTTGGAACAGCTTAGGTATGTGAATGAATCGACTTTTTCAGCGTTGTAAATTTTGCAAAATCTAAATACAGACCAAGCGTTTCTGGTTAAAATTCAGCATGCTAATTGAGATGTACTGTGAGCGTAAGGGACACACTAGATTTAGAAGACTTAGTCAAAAAAAAAAAGAAGGTAAAATACCCAATTTTTTTTTATATTGCTTCCATGTTGAAATGATACTTTGGATACATCAGGTTAAATAAAATAGAATATTAAGAATAATTTTACCCATTACTTTTTAAATGTAGCTACTGGGGTGGGGGGGGCGCCAGGGTAAGGAGCCTGCTGGCACAGTGTTTGAGAGCTCGGCTACTATCCAAAAGGTCAGCAGCTCAAATCCAGCAGCCACTTCTTAGAAACCCTATGGGGCAGTTCTACTCTGTCCTACTAGAAAAAAATTTTTTAAATAACAAATGTGGCTTGCTTTGTATTTCTGTTGAACAGCGCTGCTCTGAAGCTATTATGTGAATTAAAATCTGAGTGCATAATGCTTTAAAATCACCCACAGAATAGATGAATTATCTGCATTTTTGTCACATGTATGGGTGAAGATAGAGCTGACCAGTCATAGACCCCTTTCATTCTGTGGTGGCAGCATGGGTGATTGTAGTGTGCAGGTAACTGTAAAGGGTCCCCATGTGACAACAGGCACTCAGGAGGGCATGAGCTAATTACCAGCCTTACTTCAGCTCCTAATTTCAATTCCCATTAGGGCTGTTTCCTGAGGTACTAACAAGGAGGCAGACAGATTCATGTCAACTTCACAACCCTTCTGTGCGTCCATCTACTGTTTGGGGGAATTGCTCACCCACCTTTAAATGGTAAAATCAGCGGCAGTGACGGTGAGGAGGCTAGAGAAGGTGGGTCATGTGCCAGTTACATAGTGTGTCCCAGAAGTAGGCAGCAATCACCTTGAGTTCCCAGACCTTCTTCTCCTGAATCCCAGCATTTAGAACAACAAGTCGTTTTATTGTCTTAGGAGAATGCCACTTCTTTCCAGCAAACACCTGCAAGTCGCCAAAAACCACACAAGCAAATGATGGGCAGTGTACATCTTGTAGGGAAAATGCTGCAATCACAAAGCTGAGGAAACTTGTTAAGACATGATGCAAGAGACTGGATGTCAGTGGAGCCACAAGGTGCTTTTATGCAGGAAAAGCCAGCTGGTTCATTAGGGGAATAACTTACAGTCTTCGTTCAGCATAGAGTATGTAATACTATGAACATAATTTTAAGGCCTGTTAGGAGACTCCATCTCAGTCATGTCCATAAGAATTCTACATTTAATGGTTAGTTAAGGAAACTGAGACTGGTTATATTGCAAATTCCAGAAAAATCATATTTTTCAAATTATGTGTGCTTTGAGATGCTTGGTTCATTTATATCCCTAATAGCAATGCCGTAATGTGGTTTGCTTGTTGAGCTCTTAATAATTTGTAGTTTCTTTCTTTCTTTTTTTTTTTTTAATTTTTATTGTGCTTTAAGTGAAAGTTTACAAATCAAGTCAGTCTCTCATACAAAAATTTCTATACACCTTGCTAAAAAAAAAAATTGCTCTCCCCCTGATGAGACAGCACACTCCTTCCCTCCACTCTCTATTTTCGTGTCCATTCATCCAGCTTCTGATAACCTCTGCCCTCTCATCTCCTCTCCAGACAGGAGCTGCCCACATAATCTCATATGTCTGCTTGGTCCAAGAAGCTCACTCTTCAACAGTATCATTTTCTATCCCATAGTCCAATCCAATCCCTGTCTGAAGAGTTGGCTTCGGGAATGGTTCCTGCCTTGGGCTAACAGAAGGTCTGGGGACCATGACTGCCAGGGTCCTTCTAGTCTCAGTCAGACCATTAAGTCTGGTCTTTTTACAAGAATTTGGGGTCCGCATCCCACTGCTTTTCTGCTCCCTCAGGGGTTCTCTGTTGTGTTCCCTGTCAGGGCAGTCATTGGTTGTAGCCGGGCACCGTCTAGTTCTTCTGGTCTCAGGCTGATGTAGTCTCTTGTTTATTTGGCCCTTTCTGTCTCCTGGGCTCATAATTACCTTGTGTCTTTGGTGTTCTTTATTCTCCTTTGCTCCAGGTGGGCTGAGACCAGTTGATGCATCTTAGATGGCCGCTTGCTAGCATTTAAGACCCGAGACAACACTCTCCAAAGTGGGATGCAGAATGGTTTCTTAATAGATTTTATTATGCCAATTGACCTAGATATCCCCTGCAACCATGGTCCCCAAACCCCTACCCCTGCTACGCTGGCCTTCGAAGTATTCAGTTTATTCAGGAAACTTCTTTGCTTTTGGTATAGTCCAGTTGTGCTGACCTCTACTGTATTGTGTGTTGTCTTTCCCTTCACCTAAAATAGTTCTTATCTACTATCTAATGAAAACCCCTCTCCCTCCTCCCTCCCCACTCTCATAACCATCAAAGAATATTTTCTTCTTTGTTTAAACTATTTTTCAAGTTCTTATAATAGTGGTCTCATAAAATATTTGTCCTTTTGCAACTGACTAATTTCACTCACCATAACACCTTCTAGACTCCTCCATGTTATGAAATGTTTCACAGATTCATCATTGTTCTTTATGGGTGGGTAGTATTCCATTGTGTAAATATACCATAATTTTTTTTATCAATTCGTCCATTGATGGGCACTTTGGATGCTTCCATCTTTTTGCTGTTAGGCTCCTAATAATTTGGCTGTCATTTTGGTTCAGTGGTTCAACTCTCACTTTCTATGTTACTAAACATCTTATTGAGCCCTGGTGATGTAGTGGTTAAGAGCTCAGCTGCTAACCAAAAGGTCAGCAGTTCAAATCTACCTCCTACTCCTTAGAAACCCTATGGGGCAGTTCCACTCTGTCCTAAAAGGTCACTGTAAGTCAGAACCGACTCAATGGCATCTAACAACAACAAACATCTTATCATGGATCCTTCAAATACAGTGAGTAGGTTCTCTGGCCTCACTTGGGGCATGAAATGCTTGTTTAGTCAGTTACTGGGCATTAAAATACCTGACCCTTCCCCCAGACTCTTTAAATTGGCATATTTGTCCATCAGAGTTGCAGAGATAGAGATCTTATTAAAATCTTTTTATTTTTAGCCTAATTTCCTTTATTTTTGGTATCTATGGCTTCATGTTTATTTCTGGTACTTCTCTGGCTAGTTCCACATTTCTTGACAATCCCCTGCAAAATGGCCAATAAAAATTACTCAAGCCAAACTGACCCTGTTCTGTTCTGTTGTGCGTGAATGGAGTCCCTCAGTGGTGCAAATGGTAAATACACTTGGCTGCTAACTGAAAGATTGGAGATTGGAGTCCGCCCAGAGGCACCTCAGAAGAATGGCCTGGTGATCTACTTAGGAAAAATCAGCTACTGAAAACCTGTGGAGCACAGTTCTACTCTGACATACATGGGTTGCCATGAGTCAGAATCAACCCAATAGCAGTTGGTTATGGATAAATATGATTTGGGTATAATTTTTTTTTACCCAAATGGTGTTGGTATCTAGTCCACAAAAATTAAAAGTCATGTCTGGTAGTGTGAAAGGTAGAGAAATGTGGCAAGGGTCATTGTCACAGAGCACAGGGGCAAACCGAAAGCTTGCTCCTGTGTCTGGGCCGGCTGTAGTGGGCCATTGGGGGCATCTGATTTGATACTGTCCAGATACATTGACCTGTTCGCAGCACAATGCACTGCAATGAAACGGGAGGCGCTCTCCTTTGGTGCCCCCAAATGAAAGCTGTGTGTCCTTGTTCTTCTTTTCTCTCCCTTTTAAAACCTGATTTCCAGAAAGAATCCGGATCTCATTCACAGTAGTCTAAGACTCCAAGTAAATCATAACAATTGGAAGTGTTTCCTCTCCCTTGAAGAGTTACTCTGCAGAAGTGTCAGCGTAGGTTTCTGTATCAGAACTGTCAAGCATCCGAGACCAGATAGATCAGATCCACAAGGGAAAGCTTCTTCCAGGATCTGAAATCATACGTCCTTAGTCCAGTGCCTCCACTTTCTGCCCTTCCCTGCCTTCCATGAATATAGACTGTGAATCTGTTCTTTATGAGGACCTGGGAATGGTTCAAAAAGGAAAGAAACCCAGATTTTGCCCTCAACATGCTTACTAATTGAATAGGAATAATAGATACGCAATTAACTAACATAAGGCAAAAATACAATAAGTGGTTAAAAAAAAAACTAACTTTTAGGGGTTCAGAACAAAGAGGTCATTTCTAATTTGTGGAAGCAAAGAAGGTTGAGATACTACTGGAAGCAGGTCTTTAAAGACAAGTAGGCTTTAAACCAAACCAAACCAGTTGCCACCAACTCAGTTCTAACTCATATCAACCCCATGTGTTACCGAGTAGGTCTGAGTAGGGTTCTCTTGGCTGTGGTCTTTATGGAAGTAGATTGCCAGACCTTTCTTTCACGGCACCGCTGAGTTGGTTTGAACCACCAACCTTTAGGATAGTAGTTGAGCACATACCATTTGCACTGTTTAGACAGGTGGAAATTGTCAAGAAGGCCATTACTGGGAAAGGGAACAACAGTGTTTGGTGGGGGAGAACAGAGGATACACATTTGAGGAGCATCAGTAGAGTCAAATCTCAATGCCTGGGGGCCTGACTAATAGTTTGTCATAACCGTGATTAAGGCTCAGCGACAGTGCTCCAGGACCAGTGAAATGGAGGCAACTTTTCCTTCTAGAGCCAAACCCATTACCATCAAGTCAATTCCAACTCATAGCAACCCTATAGAACAGAGTAGAACTGCCCCACAGGGTTTCCCAGGAGTGGCTGGTGGATTTGAACTGCTGACCTTTTAGTTAGCAGCCTAGCTCTTGACCACCACACCACCGGGGCTCTTCTGGCTGGAGAAAAAAAGCCCCTCCCAGTCACCCTCACTCTCACACTCATCTCTTTCCCAAGCCCCGGCCCCTATGACACTTTAACCAAGGCCATTCTGCCCCTGAATAATAGAAGGGTGAATGCATTTCTTCCTCATAGTGGTAAAATATCCCGTGTGAATGCAGTTTGATTATGATTTGGAGTAGTGGTGTTTTTCCCTTCCATTTTCCTTGTTAGCAACGAGCTTATTGTTGTCTGTTTTGCATGGACAGCAGGATCTGCAAAGGGGGTTGATTAGTAAGGCAGGATGCAGCCAGGTTACACGGGGACTTGAATGTAACGATAGAGTTTACACGAAATTCAGGAGCCACTGATGGTTTAGAGGAGAAGTGATAGGGTTGCAGCAGTTTGTAGATAGATACACGGTCAGGTAGGCCAGCAGCCTTGTACGGAAGGAAAATGTCTTGAAGGTAAGGCCAAGCCTTTCCCCTCAGCTCAGGTATGAGAGTCTTGTAGAGTGGGAAGAACTGTAGACTGACTTTCTACTCCTTGGCTTTTGACTTTGAACTTTCATTTCCAGAGCTATCCATTTAAGTGGATATTTAAAAAAAAAAAAAAAAAAATCATTATATTTCTGGATAGCCAATAGTCATTTCCTAGGACTGCCATGATGAAGTACCATACACTTGATGGCTTATAAGAAGAAAAGTTTATTTTCTCACAGTTATAGAGGCTAGGAATCCCAATTCAGGGTTTTGGCAGGGTCATGTTTTCTCTGAAGGCTCTAGGGGAAAATCCTTTCTTGTCTCTCCCAGCTTCTTGCAGCTGCATTGTCACCCAGTGTTCTTCCATCTTTGTCTCCCTGTCTCTTTGTATCTTCTCTTTCTTAAGGACAGCACTCATACTGGATTAAGACCCACTTGACTCTAGCATATTAACTGATAGCACCTTTAAAATCCTTATTTCCAAACAAGATCATGGTCACAGGTACCAAGAGTTAGGACTTCAACATATCTTTCTAGGGGACTCAGTTCAATCCATAACAGGTGTCTACCCAAAAAGAGCATGCAATGGGTTGAGGAACATCTACAGGTGTCCTCAAAGGGCATAAGCATGAAGCCACATGAACCAAGCACAAATTAAGGTTATGCAGATGATGCACCCTGGCTAAGTGATGAGGCAGACCATTGGGGAAGTTGACCGAGACTGAGGCCTGCGCCCTTTAGGATCTCGTATTGGATGTGTATTTTTTTTTGAGTCAGAGGTAGGCATATGAGGATGGCTTTCTCAGTTTGGGATAAACATTTGAGAACTCTTTTCTTTAAAAGTAATAAAAATTGTGGACTGGCCCTTATGGACACAGACATGTTTGGGGTGTGACACAGTGGAGGGAACCCCAACATTTGCTTGGCGAACAACCTGCCATTCTGCCTTCTAACTCAGAAGGAAAGGAAGCAGATGCTGCTAGCTTGGAAAAGTCTGTTTGGCTCAACCCAGTTGATGAAGACAGCGCTAGGTTGGTAGTGGGCTCTGTACATGTATGTTTTAATAAAGAGATAAAGCTGGGCACTTTCTAGAAGCAGGCATCGTGAGTGAAGGCTAAACCCACAGCCAACATAGTACGGGGGAGGGGAGTGGTGCAGGCTCTGATAGCAACAAGGCAGACCTTCCCAGGAGTCTGTTTTAAGTGTGCCAGCACCTCCCCCACCCAGACACTGTTGGCTGCAAGCCTGCTGTGAATTGCTACAAAAGGCCCATGCAGTGGAGCCTGCTCTCACAGTCAACACTCTACCTGCCTCTCCATGCACTCCATAGCTCTTGCCTCTGAAACCAACAGGACTCACCTCCCTGGTGGTTAGGGTTAATCTGCCCCCCATTTTTAGTTGACACTGAGGCTGCTATGCTAGGAAGCAGGAGTCCTGAGTAGAGGCTGCGCTCACAGCCAGCAATCTACGGGGTGGGGGTTGGAATCTGATAGCAACAAGGCAGACCTCCATGGGTATCTGAGCAGAGCATGACACCCCTCCCACCCAGTACTTGTTGGTGCCAAGCTGTTGCAAACTGCCACAGAAGGCCCCCGCAGAGGAGTCTGCTCCCATAGGCAGCACTCCGCCTGCCTCCCTGTTCGCCCCATAGCCCAGGCCCTGAAACCAACAGTTCAGACCTCCTTAAGGATCAGTTTAGATCCGTTTGCTCCCCCTTCCAGTTGGCACTGAGGACTGCTGACTGAGGCTGCTGTGTGCTAGGAAGCAGGCATCTTGAGTGGAGGCTACACCCAAAGCCAACATACTACAAGACAGCTCTTATAGCAACAAGGCAGACCTCCCTGGGTGTCCATTTGACTGGTGGACCGATTGACTACAGCACGTTCTCTGGTGTGTTTGGGAGGGAATGAAAGTTGAAAACCAAGACCTGGAACTTTTGAATCCTAATTAAACCAAGAAGGGAGAAGGAGCTATCACAGAGAGGGAGAGGAAATAGCAAGCGCAGGCCAAAGGCTCTGCTCACCTAAGAGGTTTTGGCAGAAACTGTTGTTGTTGTTAGGTGCTGTCAAGTCAGTTCCAACTCAGTGACCCTATGCACAACAGAACGAAGTACTGCCAGGTCCTGCACCATCCATCCTTACAATCGTTGCTATGGTTGAGCCCATTGTTGCAGCCACTGTGTCAATCCACCTCGTTGAGGGTCTTCCTCTTTTCCGCTGACCCTGTACTTTACCACGCATGATGTCCTTCTCCAGGGACTGATCTCTCCTGACAACATGTCCAGAGTATGTAAGACACAGTCTCGCCATCCTTTCTTCTAAGGAGCACTCTCATTGTACTTCTTCCAGGACAGATTTGTTCATTCTTTTGGCAGCCCATGGTATATTCAATATTCTTTACCAACACTACGATTCAAAGCCATCAATTCTTCTTCAGTCTTCCATATTCATTGTCCAGCTTTCACATGCATATGATGCAACTGAAAATACCATGGCTTAGGTCAGGCATACCTTAGTCTTCAAGGTGACATCTTTGCTTTTCAACACTTTAAAGAGGTCCTGTGCAGCAGATTTACCCAGTGCAATGCGTCTCTTGATTTCTTGACTGCTGCTTCCACAGGTGTTGATTGTGGATCCAAGAAAAATGAAATCCTTGACAACTTCAATCTTTTCTCCATTTATCATGATGTTGCTCATTGGTCCAGTTGTGAGGATTTTTGTTTTCTTTATGTTAAGATGTAATCCAAACTGAAAGCTGTGGTCTTTGATCTTCATCAGTAAGTGCCTCAAGTCCTCTTCACTTTCAGCAAGCAAGGTTGTGTTATCTGCATAATGCAGGTTGTTAATGAGTCTTCCTCCAATCCTGATGCCTCATTCTTTTTCATATAGTCCAGCTTCTCAGATTATTTGCTCAACATACAGATTGAATAGGTATGGTGAAAGGATACAACCCTGACACGCACCTTTCCTGACTTTAAACCACTCAGAATCTCCTTGTTCTGTCCGAACAAGTGCCTCTTGATCTATGTACAGGTTCCTCATGGGCACAATTAAGACTTCTGGAATTCCCATTCTTCCCAATATTACCCATAATTTGTCATGATCCACACAGTTGAATGCCTTTGCATAGTCAATAAAACACAGGTATACATCCTTCTGGTATTCTCTGCTTTGAGCCAGGATCCATCTGACATCAGCAATGATATCCCTAGTTCCACATCCTCTTCTGAAACCAGCCTGAATTTCTGACAGTTCTCTGTCAATATACTGCTGCAGCTGCTTTTGAATGATCTTTTTTCAGCAAGATTTTACTTGCATGTGATATTAATGATATTGTTCTTAAATTCCGCATTTGGTTGGATCACCTTTCTTGGGAATGGGCATAAATATCGATCTCTTCCAGTCAGTTAGCCAGAAAGCTGTCTTCCATATTTCTTGGCATAGAGGAGTGAGCACTTCCAGCACTGCATCCGTTTGTGGAAATATCTCAGTTGATATTCTTTCAACTCCTGGAGCCTTGTTTATCACCAATGCCTTCAGTGCAGCTTGGACTTCTTCCTTCAGTGCCATCTGTTCCTGATTGTATGCTACCCCTTGAAATAGTTGGAGACTTCAATACGCCACTTTCAATATTGGACAGAAATCTAGAAAGAAGATGAACAAGGAAACAGAGGACTTGAATGACACTGTAAACCAACTAGACTTCAGAGACATACATAGAACCCTCCACCCAAACACAGCACAATACACATTCTACTCCTATGCACATGGATCATTCTCCAGGATGGACCACGTGTTAGGTCACAAAGGAAGTCGTGATAAATTTTAAAAGACTGAAGTCATATGAAGTGTTTTCTCTGCTCACAACAGAGTGAATCTAGAAATCAATAACAGAGAAAATCTGGAAAATACACAGAGATATGCAAATAAATTAACACACTATTACCATATTTTAACACAAATAACATGCACCTTCTGCATTTGTCAGCCACGCCCTCCCTCCAGGAGGTATTTGCGTAGGCACTATGCTAATTTTTTTTACAACAACATGTGAAAGTGGATTAGCATGGCTGCGCTTGTGAGGGTGCCTCATGGGGGGAGCGTGTGGCCCGCAAATAAATGCAGAAGGTGTGCATTATTTGAGTAAAAATATGGTAAACTACCAATGGGTCAAGGAAGAAATCAAAAGAAAAATCACAAATTTCCTAGAGTCAAATGAAAGTGAAAGTACAACATACCAAAACTTATGGATGCAGTGAAGGCAGTAATCAGAGGGAAATGTATAGCAATAAGTGCCTACATGAAGAAAGAAGAAAGGTCTCAAATGAACAGTCTAACTCAACAACTCAAGGAACTGGAAAGAGAAGAGCAAACTAAGCCTAAAACTACCAAAGAGATTGTAACCAATGTCACATAACAATTTGTGTATAAATTTTTGAATGAGAAATTAATTTGCACTGTAAACATTCACCTAAAACATAAAAAAAAAACCTAGCAGAAGAAGGGAAATAACAAAGATCAGAGCAGAAATAAATAAAATTGAAGACAGAAAAGCAATAGAGAGAATCAATAGAACCAGGCATTGGTTCTTTGAAAAGATCAATAAAATTGACAAACTTATAGCTAGACTGGAAAAGAAGAGAAGTGAAAAGATGCAAATAACTAAAATAAAAAATGAGAGAGAGGACATTACAACTGACCCAATAGAAATAAAGAGAATTTTGAACAACTATATGGCAACAAACCGGGAAACGTAAATGAAATGGACAAATTCTTACAAGCACGAAACCTACTTAAACTGACTCAAGAGGAAATAGAAAGTCTCAACAGACCCATAACAAGTGAAGAGATCAAATCAGTAATCAAAAACCTGCCAACAACAACAACAAAAAAGTCCTGGACCAGGTGGTTTCACTGGGGAATTCTACCAAACATTTAGACAAGAATTGACACTAATACTGTTTAATTCTTGCAAAAGATAGAGAAGGAAGGACTGACTACTCCCTAATTCATTCTATGAAGCAAACATAACCCTGACATCCAAACTAGAAAAAGGCACGACAGGAAAACTATAGGCTAATATGTCTTATGAATATAGATGGAAACATCCTTAACAAAGCACTAGCAAACAGAATCCAACACCATGACTACACCATGACTAGGCAAAAACGAAACTCATTGCTGTCCAGTTGATTCCAACTCATAGCCTATAGAATGGAGTAGAACTGCCTTATTCAGGGTTTCCAAGGATATAAATCTTATAGAAGCAGACTGCCACATTTTTCTCCTGTGGAGTGGCTGGTAGGTCGGAACCTCTGACCTTTCAGTTAGCAGCTGAGCATTTTCACCACTGTGCCACCAGGGCTCCTCTATGCCATTACCAAGTGGGTTTTATTCCAGGATTGCAGGGATGGTTCAACATTGGAAAATCAATGGAATACACCACATCAATAGAACAAAGGAAAAAAGCCACATGATCATCTCTATGGAAGCAAAAAAAGCATTTGATAAAATCTCCCACCCTTTCTTGATGAACACAGGAAGTAAGATTGGCATAGAAGGGAAATTCCTCAATATGATTCAGGGCATATATGAAAAGTCAACAGCCAACATTATACTTAATGGAGAAGGACTGAGAGCTTTCCCCTTGAAATCTAGAACAAGACAGGAGTGCCGGCTCTCACCACTTCTATTCAATATTGTATTATTAGTCCTAGCCAGAGCAATAAGACAAGACAAAGAAATAAACAGTATTCGTATTGGAAAAGAAGTAAAAATATCTCTCTACATAGAAAATCCCAAAGAGTCCATAAGAAAACTTCTAGCACTAATAGAGGAATTTAGAAAAGTTGCAGGATACAAGGTTAACAAAAATCAGTTGAGTTTCTATAAACCTGCAATGAGGAATCTGAAACGGAAATTAGGGAAACAATTCCATTTACAGTAGCATCAAAGAGACTAACATACCGAGGAATAAATCTAACTGAGGTGTGAAGGACTTACAGTGAAAACTATAAAACACTGCTGAAAGAGATTAAAGAAGACTTAAATAGAAATATGTTCCATGATCATGGATTGGAAGACTTAATATTGTTAAAATGTCATTTCTGCCCAAAACAATCTATAGATTCAACACACCCCTGATCAAAACTGCAAAAGCCTTTTTTACAGAAATAGGAAAACCAATCCTCAACTTTATATGGAATTGCAAGAGGCCCTGAATGGCTAAAGCAATGTTAAAACAGAAGAACAAAGTAGGAGGACTCATGCTTCCTGATTTTAAAGCATATATACTGCTACAGTTATCAGAACAGCCTGGTACTATAATAACGATAGACAAATATACCAATGGAATAGAACTGAGAGTCCAGAAATAAACCCACACGTCTATGGTCAACTGATTTTTGACAGGATGCTAAGTCCATCTGATGGGGAAAGAAGAGCCTATTTAATAAATGGTGCTGGGAAAATTGAATTTCCACATACGGAGAAATGAAACAGGATCCACTCCTCACACCATACACAAAAACAAATTCAAAATGGATTAAGGACCTAAATGTGCAAACTAAAACCATAAAATGCTTACAGGAAAATGCAGGAGCAACGCAGTCAGGCCTAGCTTTTAACGATGGGTTATCTAATATAACAACAAAAGCAAAAACGGCAAAAGACAAAATAAATAACTGGAACCTCATAAAAACTAAAAACTTTTGTTCATCAAAAGGCTTTATCAAAAAGTAAAAAGGCGAGCTACTGACTGATAGAATATCTTCAGAAACCATATATCCAACAAGAATCTAATAAGCAAAATATATGTAAAACCTCGACAACTTAACAAAAAAAGACAAATAGCCCAATCAAAAAAATGGGCAAAAGACATGAATACACATTTCACCAAAGAGGACTTTCAGATGGCCACCACACACATGAAAAGAAGTTCAGTGTCATTAGCCATCAGAAAGATACAAATCAAAACCACAATGAGGTACCATTTCATTTTTTTTTAGGATGGCTAAGAAAAAAACAGAAAATAAATGTTGGCAAGGATATGCAGAAATTGGAACTCTTACCCATTGCTGGTGGGAATGCAAAATGGTACTAGTGTTGTAGAGAACAGTGTGGAGGTTCCTAAAAAACTAAAACATAGAACTACCATATGATGCAGCAATTTCACTGCTAGGAATATACCCAAGGGTCTTGAAAGTAGCAACATGAACAGACATTTGTACACCAGTGTTCACTGCAGCACTATTCATAATAGCCAAAAGGTGGAAACAAACTAAGTGCCCATCAACAGATAAATGGATAAACAAAATGTATACATGGAGACAATTAGCCATGCATTCCATACTACTCAACCAGAAAGAGAAATGAAATTGTGATAAATGCTACAATATGGATGGAGCTGGAAGACATTATGCTGAGTGAAATAAGTCAATCATAAAAGGATAGATATTATATGACCTCACTTATTTAAAAAGACAAGAAAAGGAAAATGTATAGAAAACAAAGTTTATTAGTGGTTCCCAGGAGTGGGAGGGAAGGCAAAAATGGTGTTTAACGGTGATGGAATTATCACATCAATTCAGGGTAGGGTTGCACAGCTGATTATTGTAATTGCTGTCAAGGAGTTGTACACCTATAAAAAGCTGAATTGGAAAAAGTTGTGTGATAGATAATGTTTACAACAATGGCAAAAATAAAAAAAAAAGTAGATGCTGAGCCTGCTTATACATAATGAGAAACCTCATGGGAATTGGTTTTTGGTTTGGAAGTTTAGGGTCATGGTTACATGGGACATCCCGGTTAACTGGCCTGACAATGTGTTTAGTGCTTTTGTTCTACCTCCTAGTTCGTTGCATATTGCCTGGGGTCTTAAAAGCTTGCAAGCAGCCATCCAAAGCACAACAATTGGTCTCTATTCACCTGGAGCAACAGAGGAAGAAGGAATGTCAGGAATAGCAGGAGGACATGAAATGTGTGGCTAATTGCCTCCGTGAACAACTGGGTCCTTTGCCATGAGACCAGAAGAACTGGATGGTGCCCGGCTACCATTACTGAACATTTTGATCAAAGAGTCCATAGAAGAATCCTGATCAAAAGGGGGAAAATGTAGGACAGAATTTCAAATTCTCCAGACTTCCTGGAGCCATGAAGGTTGGATGAACTCCTGAAACTAGCCTGAGATAATCGGTAAACTTTAAACCAAAAATCCCCCTGAAGTCTTCTTAAAACCGAACAATAGTTTACCTTGCCGGTAAAAAATGTCTGCATTGAGCGTTATGCTGTTTTAAGAACTATCATGTGAGATTAGATTGACAACAGCAACTGGAAAGATTAGATAGGAAACTTAGGGGGCAGTGAGTTTATATTAATGGGGGAAGAACAACTCTGAAAATGTACTTGAGTTGCACAACTTGAAGAATGTAATCAATATCACTAAATGGTACATGAAGAAACTGTTGGTGTATGTTTTGCTGTATATATTCTCAACAACAACGTCAAAATAATAAAATTTAAAAAGTTGAAAAAAAATGTTTAATAACAGTAGCTGGGCACCATCCAGTTCTTCCAGTCTCATTGCAAAGGAGGCAGTTCTTCATGGAGGCAATTGGCCACACATTTCATTTCTTCCTACTATAGAGTCACTATGAGAGTTGGAATCGACTCAATGGCAACAGGTTTGGTTATGGTGTTTTTTTTATTCCTGACTCTCCTTGCTCTGTTGCTCCAATCAAATAAATAGTAATTGTGCCTTGGATGACTGCTTACAAGCTTTTAAGACCCCCAGGTACTACGAGATGAGTAGAAGCACTAAATACAATATTATGCCAATTTACTGAGATGGTCCACGAGACCATACCTTAAACCTCCAAACCAAGAAACCAAATCCCACGAGGTATTTGGTTGTACATAAGCAGCCTCAGCAGCTGTTGTTTTTTCTTGTAAATATATCTATCACACAATTTTTGCCAATTCAACTTTTTACAGTTGTACCACTTACTGGCAGCAATTACATTAATCAGCTGTGAAACCCTAGCCTTAATCAGTGCGATTTTCCCATCACCATAAACCAAAATTCAGTACTCCATAAGGATTCCCCTCCCGCCCCCGTCCCTCCCGCCCCGGTAACCACTAAGAAACTTTGGTCTCTACACATTTGTGTTTTCTCATCTTTTTACATAAGTGAGGTCATACAATATTTGTTTGTCCTTTTGTGATTGATTTCACTCAGCATAATGTTTTCCTGCTCCACTATTTTGTAGCATCTTTCAAGACTTCGTTTCTCTCTCTGGCTGAGTGGTATTCCTCTGTATGCGTGCACCACATTTCGTTTATCCATTCTTCCATTGATGGGCATTTAATTTGTTTCCACCTTTTGGCTATTGTGAATAGTGCTGCAGTGAACATTGGTGTACATATGTCTGTTCCTGTCACTACTTTCAAGTCGCTTGGGCATATTCCTAGCAGTGGAATTGCTGCATCTTATGGTAGTTCTATTTTTTAGTTTTTTGAGGAGCCACCACGCTGTTCTCCACAACGGCTGTACCATATTGCATTCCCACCAGCAAGGTACAAGTGTTCCAATTTCTCCACATTCTTGACAGCATTTGTTATTTTCTGGCTCTTTTTTTTTTTTTTTTTTTCCTTTTATTTTAGCCATCCTAGTGGGAGTGAAATGGCATCTCATTGTGGTTTTAATTTCTCACTGTGGTTTTGATTTGTATCTCTCTGATGGCTAATGATGCTGAGAATCTTCTCATGTGTGTGGTGGCCATTTGAATGTCCTCTTTGGTAAAATGTCTATTCGTGTCTTTTGCCCATTTTTTGGTTGAGCTATTTGTCTTTTCGTTAAGTTGTGGAAGTTTATGTATATTTTTTGGTTATGAGATTCTTATTGAATATGTGGTTTCCAAAGATATCCTCCCAGTCAGTAGCTTGTTTTTCAATTTTTCTGGTAAAGTTTTTTGATAAACAAAAGTTTTAAAATTTTATGAGGTCCCATTTATCCATTTTGTCTTTTGCTGTTTGAGTTCTTATTATTATATTAGATAATCCATTGTTAAAAGCTGGGCCCAACAGGTTCTGATCTTTAAGAACCACCCCTACTCTCCCTCTTTTATTAGGCTGAAGATACACTCTGGTAGACTTCATTGGGGCACATTATTGGATGTTTACATTCTGCTCTGCCCGGCCTGGAGGGCGGAACTCTGAAAACCAACACTGCAGTGTGTCCTACCGTGGGCCACATGCACACATGACATCCTGGCTGGCTCACATTGCCCAGCACTGCCGCAGTACTGATTTTCAGATCAGCATCCGAAGCCCGCTGGGCAGTGGCTCTCCACAACGTTAGTCAGACCGTGCACCAGCATCTGCCCTCGGGGCACCCTGCTGACCAGGAATGCTCTCTGAAGCACTTAGCTGCGTTGAGAACACAGGGCTTCTTTTTTCTTCTTTGTGAAGAGAAAGCCAGCAGGTGGTACAAAATAAATTGGTATTTAATATCTGCGTGTGGCATCTATCTCTTGGTTGTGGCCTCTACTGCCTCATGGTTAAAGAGTAGTCTGTTCTGGTACTGCATGACTTGTCTGCTTTAGGATCATAGGATGAACACATCTTAGAGAGCAACTCATCTTCTTTGCACCAGTGGTGGAGCTGAGCCCCAGGAAAGCTTTACTGATCTGTCCCAATACATAGTTCTAGTTTGTCGCAGAGCCAGGACTCTCAATCCTCAATTCATTGGACTAAGGCATTTTGTGTTTTTTAGCAGTGTTGCTTTTAAGTCTACTCAGCATGGTCACGTCTTTGTCTTAGTTTTTACGAGGACCTATGAGCTGATATATCATACCATGGACTGCCAGAAGAATGAACAAATTTGTCTTGGAAGAAGTACAGCCAGAATGCTCCTTAGAAGCAAGGGTAGCAAGACTTTGTCTCACATACTTTGGACATGTTATCAGGAGACACCAGTCCCTGGAGAAGGACATCATGCTTGGTAAAGTAGAAGGTCAGCAGAAAAGAGGAAGACCCTCAATGGGATGGATCGACACACCGGCTGCAACAATGGACTCAAATAGCAATGATTGTGAGGATGGCCCAGGACCAGGCAATGTTTTACTGGGGCCACCGTGAGTCTGAGCCGACCCCACAGTACCTAACACTTCAGTAGATAAGGAATGATTACAATAGAGAGCTCAGAACAGTGATGAATCTTAATTTCATTAATGACTGTTCTTATTCCTGAAACTGTTCTTTCCTCTTCTTTAGTAAGCAAAAACATGCCTTGTGTTGGCAGCAATGTGAACCTCACTTTCTAGGGCTTTTCATAATTATGTGTCATGTATATACATGTCTCTTGTCCTTTTAGATGTTTCGAGATGATGACCCTGTGTATCTGGACTGAATACTTCGCATAGGAAATACTGGGTTTTATTTTATCAAAAAACTGGTCTACTTTTTGGTGTGAGTGAATGTCAGTGTGCGTGTAGAGACTAGTTTAGATCTTTGCCTCTGGAAAGATACAGCTACGCCTCCTTGAGATGGAAACTAAATTCGATAATAAATACCAGGTCACCAAAAAACAAAGGGTAAAAAGCAATTGGTTGGACATGAAGAGTCTTTCTGTACCTTCTAAAGCATTTACAGGAAACCCTATGGAGCAGTTCTACTCTGTCCTATAGGGTTGCTATAATTGGAATCGACTCGATAGCAACAGGTTTGGTTTGGGATTTTTGTTGTTGTTTTTTGACTTCCAGTTTCCTCTTACTTGCTTTCAAAAGCAAACTCTAATATTGTCCCTTGGCTTTTGCCCTTACTTTGTTCCCTGTGTTGACCCAGAAACAAAAGTGTCCAGGACACAGGCTGGTGGCGGCCAGCCAGTCAGTGTTTCACAGGTCAGCGGTAACGGTCAATGATTTTCAAGCTGCCCAAACCCAAATGTGTGCTTAAAAGAGGACAGTGTTCTTGTCACACACCTCTGCACGGCAGTTGTCTGTTATTTATTGAAGCTTGATAGTGAGTGCGTTCAGATCATTCGGCAGAAAACCCCTTCCTTCCAGGTCAGTCCTCCGGCTTGGGCCTTTAGGAACTCAGTATTTTCTGTTTCTGACTCTGTCTAGTTATAACCACCATAACACTGCCAGCGGGGTCCAAACAACCTGATCTTATAAAATGCAAAGCGACATTATTTTGGGGTGTGTAGGCTTGGTAGAGGGTGGGAGTCAATTGTGTCATATCCAAACTGGTGTTTTCACAGAGCACATTATCGTGATGTTTTGCTCAGCAAGTTTGTCCTGTATTTTATGAAGAGAGCAATTACTACATTAAATCCAGCTTTGGAGTCAATTCTGGAGTCCTAGGTAATGCAAACAGTTAATGTGCTCAGCTGTTAACCAAAGTGGTGATTCAAGTCCACCCAGAGGTGTCTCGGAAGAAAAGCCTGGTGATCTACGTCCAAAATATCAGCCACTGAAAGTCTTGTGAAGCCCAGTTCTGCTCTAACACACATGGGGTTACCCAGGAAACAGAGTCAACTCAGCAGCAAATGGTTTTGGTTTTCAGAATCAGTTCTATCACCACCAAGCCGTGTGGCCCTGGGCAACCCCTTTACCTTCTCTGAGACCTCACTTCTTCTTTACGGAGTGAGGGGAGCTGGCCCAGGTGAAGGCCAGCGCTGCCCTGAGCCTTCAGTCACCACGTGTTGTGCCCAGTACCTCCTTGACTCCTTTGCTCCAGGTGGACTTGATCACTTTTAACAGGAAGAAAGTCGAGATTCTTTTTTTTAACTGTCTTCCTTTCCTCCTCAGGAATCTATCGAATTGCCCTCAGATTTAAAGCTTCTCCTTAGTTTCCAATGCTGTTTGGAGTGTTTTTTATACATTTTGTCCTGAGTAGTATCTTCAGACTTACACTACCACGAAACCATTTGTTCTTTTCTCTCCCACAATTTGGGAGATTATTGGGAGAAATCTTAATTAATAATCTATTTATGCTGGTTGATCATTGAAGAAGAAATATTTGCTTCTAATTCAAATCAATTATTCACAGATATTAACCTGTTTGACCAGCAGGAGATGAAAAGGATTTTGCCAGGGCTGTTTAATGTCTTGAAATTCCTGCAGATGAATGAAAACCACAGGTCCGTTTTACCTTTGAAAGTGGCAAATGTTATTTCTAGGAAGCATTTTGAGACATAAAAATAAGTACTCATTTATGTCTGTTGTCTAAATAACCATGGGGTACAAATTCCAATGAGTTCTATGTTGACTTTTGAAGGAAGGAAGACATTGGAGCCAAATGTCCCAGCCGGATGACCGCATTTTCTATGCCGCTTTTATATTTAAATCAGTAGAGTATTTGCTGCTTAAAAAACAAACAAAACAAACAAACAAAGCCAGGAACGTAATGTTTATAAGAAATTGCTGCCCTGATTGCTGCATAGCTTATAGCAAAATGTTGCCGCGTTCCTTCTAACGAGAAAGTAGAGCCTATTTGAGGTTTAGGTATAACAAGAAATGATCAAACCCAGATGCTTCCCTAAAATTATATTTTCAGTACATTTATATGTCTGTTACAAAATGTGCTACATGCTAAAAATATTTTCCTTTGTAGGCTGAAGGAAATTTCAAACCACATTGAGGGATACATATATCAGATGGTTTTTCTTAAGTGCGTTAAGGGCATCCTGGTTGTTATTAGCCCAGACTTTACAATATGACATTATTTATGCCAGAAAGCTTCGCAATTCAATTCTTTAATTTCAGCAACTTTATTGGCATGAAAATGCGTGGTGGAGAGGCCAAAGTCAATACATCAGAATTTGGGAGTAAGGCTGCAGGGCAACAAGTGATAATGGGATTCGGCTGTAGATAACCTTTATCCCTGTGGGCTCATTTCTAGGGAAGGGAGAAGTCACTGCCCATCTCAGGCAGCTTCTCCTGCCTTTGCTCCAAGTGCTTCATCCCATTTTCTCTCTTTGTTCTATTCCTTTTTCCTCAGTTGTGCATGGTGTCGTTTTTCATATTCCATGTGGCCAAGATATGCCCCTCTTTAAAGACTCATTCTTGATTGTTTTTGCTACAAAAACGGCTTCTCTGGAATTCTTACCCGGTCTTCCTTCTTCAAATTGTATTTCTTCATCACTAGCATTGATTTTGTATTTGAGGGACATCTGCCTGGTTTTTGCACAAATGCTTCTAGTAAATTAAGCTGTAAATGGGTAAATCCAAGAATATACAGGTTGTATAGCTCTCGGTAGAAGTGTGTTCTTTTAAGTTTAATCCTCCCATCTCCTTCAGTATATTGGGGTATATTGGAATATACTATTTTACATATTAAAAAAAACATCTAAAATGAAAAAAAAAGAAAAGGAAGTCTGTCTTTTTATTGAGTAGGCTGTATGCTGAGTGCATTATACACAATAGCTATTTACTTCTCCTAGTCACAACTCTGTAAGACAGACACTACAATTATACCCATTTTATAGACAAGGAAACCGAAAACCGTTATCTAACTTCAAAGCCCAAGTTCTTAATTATTACATTGGTTTTAAAGGCATGTAGCTACTTTTAGGGTTTTAGATTTTTTCTTTTTTTTTTTTTATCATGGTAAATATAGAGGTAAAAAAAATTTGCCATTTCAATAGAACTTTGGATATTTTTGCATCTGGCACCTGGTCATGCCGGTACATTCAGAGAAGAATGTAGAAATATCAAGTTTCACTTTATGGTCTTCTTGTAGCCATAGCGGGCTGATTGTTTTGAGAGAGATGGGACCAGAAATGATCTCCTCCGGAATGAGGGGTGTGACAAAGAGATGTTGTTTCATCGTGCCCACTGATCACTGTTGGGAAGGGACACGTACTTGTTTGTAGTAACTCTGGTGTGCTGGTACCTCTGCAGCTTTCATCCAATGACATTGAGTCTCTGTGGATGTCAGGTAAGGCTCTGTATATGATGTCATGACTCCGTGATTTTTGAGACCTTTGAAAAGTTTACTTGGGTTCAAAATACCAGATGGGCTTTTGTTGCTGAGAGGAGAAAGGAAGGGAACGATCATTCACTGATCTGCTTCATGCCTCTCACTTTATACGTGGGCTCATTCCATCCCCAGCCCAGCTCTGCGAGGTAGAAAGCAGTATCTCCAATTCCTAGGCTCAGAGAGGTGTGGGACATGCCCAAGGTCACTAAGCTCCTAGGTGGCAAAGACAGAGGGTATCTAGAACTCAGTTCTACGGTGTGCTTCCCATTACCTCATAGCCTTGTCCTGAGACAAAACCAAAAAAAAAACACCAAACCCATTGCCATCAAGTTAATTCCGACTCATAGCGACCTTATAGGACAGAGTAGAACTGCCCCATAGGGTTTCCAAGGAGTGGCTGGTGGATTCGAACTGCTGACCTTTTTGGTTAGCAGCTGTAGCATGCCGTAGCTCTTAACCACTGCACTACCAGGGCCCCTGAGTCAGTTAAGCCAAATTCATAGGACTGCACTTAAAAACAGCGAGGGCATATGGGGTTGTACATTGGCATGATTTCCAGTGTCCTTGAACTTCAGAGAGCAAGGCAGTAAACATAAGAAGTGCTCAAAAAGAAGGTAAAGTAAAAGCAGACCACAGAATTTATCCTATACATTAAAATCAGTAATTAAAAAAGTCAGACATGAGAAGACTGTTAGGTTTAAGAGAGTCTCATGTCTAATATTAATATGAATATAAATCAACAGAATGGATTCTTAAATTCTGCATATTAGGAGGTGTTTATGATAAATCTAATAAAGCTGTAACGTCCTTCGTGGTTATTCCCATCTATCACACTGCTGAGCACAAAAGCTGTATTCTGTACAGAATGGCTGGGTTTATCCCTAATAGAAGGAAGTTATGTTTGGTATCTAAAGAACAATGAGAGTTTGCTGCTCGGCTGATCAATGCTGGATCAAGTTCACATTCCCCAGCTCCCACTCCCCTCCTACCCATGCAGCGTGGAAGCACAGCACAGGGAGGGAGGACAGGTCCTTTTTCACAGGGAGAGAGATGCGCACTCGGGCTCTCCTAATATGGACACGCTGGGCCTGTGGAGCGTTAAATGTTGATTTAATCCACTGCTGGAGAAAACATCCTATGAAAAGTAAAGAGATTAGCAGCCAATTAATTCTGGCCCATCCCATTGTTTTCCTGGAACACCTCCTTGTATGGATCTAAATGTTTAATGAGAAAACCTTCTGGAAAACTGGTTTTTTTTTTTTTTTTATATTTATTTATATTTGAGAAATACGTGATGGATTTTACATTTGTATGTGTGTGTGTGTGCATGTGTGTGATTTTACTTCTTAATAGAGGTAGGTGATTTAGTCCCATTCTTTTCGCTTGCAAATAGACATGTTGTCGGGTTCCTTTGGGAGGCCAGATGACAGGCAATGCAGTCTGAGTGCCAAGGTTTTTAAGTACAGACGTGCCAGGGCCACAGGCTCCCAACACATACCCTCCTCTAAAGGCGACTTGCAGCCGTGACATGTCCTTGTGCATATACTTAAAGATGCCACGTCCACTCCACCTTGAGAAATGACAGGAAATTGCCTACGTGGGTGTTTGCTTTTCAAGCTAGTTAAATGCCAACATGTGATACGCTTATGTTTTTAATCAATTTCTAATTAATAGCTTTTGTAGGGCATCTGCCAGAGCAATTTTCCTATAGCATTGATGTATGTGTGTGTCTTTTCTACACAAGGTAGCCCATTTGGCTAGAACATGGTGCCTAAGACCCAAGGGATTCAACACAGGTTGTGTCCTGCATGGGACAGTACATTTTACGTAGTAAAGGGTCTTTCCCAATGGTGTTTCCTAATCCCAGGCAGCGATCTTCCAAATGCAAAATGTTTGTTTCAAGGAGATGGGTAGCTGCCATCCACATAACTGGAAATATCACCTTCACGTGTACAGCATTCCAGACCAGTACTAAAATCGGGTTCCCTGAAGACAAGGATCTCTGCTCTTTCCACTTAGGGTCCAGGATAGTATTATCCATGAATCTGGAAGAAACTCTTAGAAGTCCTATGTTCATTCTTGCCTCCTTTTTTGGGTAGAGCATTGAGATCTTCCAGTTCTTTTTAGTCCTTTGTGTGTCCACCTAACTTATCTTGTCCCCAAATTTATTCCTAAGTAGACTAGGTGTTGTCAAGTCAGTTCCTGCTCACGATAACCACATGTGTGTCAGAGCAGAATTGGGCTCCATAGAGTTTTCAATGGCTTATTTTTTTAGAAGTAGATCACCAGTTCTGTTTGTTTTTTTTTTTTTTTTTTACTAAGGTACTTCTCTGGGTGGACTTGAACCGCCAACCTTTTGGTTAGCAGCCGAGCACATTAACTGTTTGCACCACCCAGGGACTCCTATCTCTAAGTACTCTAGTTGTTGTGAAGTTGACTCCAACTCATAAGAAGTCATACCTTAGGCCAGCCAACAGCCCATCCAGCCCAGCACTGTGTTTGCCATCAGCCCAAAGGGACTTATTGTAAAAGAGCATAAGAAGTGGTTGTCCTCCATGGCATTGACCTTGAAATTTAGATGTTGTTGTTAGGTGCTGTGGAGGTGGTTCCGACTCATAGCAGCCCTGTAGAACAGAGCAGAGCTGCCCCATAAGGTTTCCAAGGAGCAGCTGGTAGATTTGAACTGCCGACCTTTTGGTTAGCAGCGAGCACTTAACCACTATGCCACCAAGGCTCCAGAAATTTAGGTATGTCTCCAAAACATCTGAAATTTCATCAGGGTAACCTATTAGAGATGGGTCATCATTAAAATGAACTAAACCAGTGCTTCTCCACCTGGCCGCACACTGGGTGGTTTAAAAATGGCTAATGCCTGGTTCCCTCTCAGAGATATGAATCTAAGTGGTCTGGGGTGCGCCTGGACATTGGACCTGTTAAAACCTCCCAGGTGATTCTAATAAGGAGCCCAGGTTGGGAACCACTGATCTAAATCCAGCCCTACATAATTTTATATTTCACCTATGAAAACTCTTTAAGGTTATAATGCCCATGAATGTTAAAATGGAGTAAAGAATTGCAGTCGTACAGGTGTCTAAGGGGATATATTAGAATCCGTTTGCTAGAGTGGCTGCTTCCATTGACTTTTGTGGTGTGGGGCTGTATTTTGGGGGCTGTGTTTTGATCTGGGGTTTATCTGATCCTCACAGTCAGCAATATATTAAAGTGAGATGGTCGTCCCCTAAGCTCTCGTGGTGGACTAGAAAGAGCACTAAATGTCCAGCCAGGAGATCTAAGGCCAAGCAATACGATGTACTAAAATTCTCTGTGACTCACTTGCTTCATCCCTCAAATGGGGCGGTGTGAGGAACAAGCAGAACAGCCAGTGTGGAAGCACTTTGTACACTGCACAGTTCTATACAGAGCTGCCCACTGTTGTTCTCTCTGCCAGGTCGACGGTTCTCTGGTTTCTGACATATGTGAGATCCAGTACCTTTTTTGTCCTAAAGTCACTGCCCCCCAGCTTCTTGTAATGTTGTGATGCTTCTTAGTTCTAATCAACTAGGGCTTGATAAATAAGAACTGGTTCCTGTTCTGAGCACATCACGTGAGTCATCTGATCTTCACAACTCTGTGAGAAAGGAGGCTTAGAGAGGTCACACAGCTAATACGAGGCAGAGCCTGGATTCAAACCCAAACAAGCTGTCTGCATGCTCCTCCTAGTGTGCAGTGTTCCTGCCTTAGCATTCATCTCCATGTTCACAGTCTAGCACTCTGTTTTGCAGTAGGCACTCGCTGTGTTTGTTAAGTGAATAACCCTTCCACATGTCCAATTTATAGTCTCCTTCCTACAACCCATGCCCATTTCCTCTGGTATTGATATCAAAAGAGATATAATACTTGATTGCTTAGCATTTTTATAATAGTTCTGTGTAATATTTGTATAGTTGTAAAAATGGCTTGGGAGCAGCATCTTGTCTCCTCCAGCTTCACAAGGGGGAAGGAGAACCAAGATCAACTGCCCGAGTCTGACCCCCATGTGGAAGAGGCCAGACATGCCTCCTTTCTCTGCCATCTTTACCAATTCTGACAGCAACCATCCCTTCCACAGCACTCTCTACTTCTCTGCTGCGTTCAATTATTCACTGCAATGGCCACACTGAACTCACACTCATGATTATAAGGTTTATTAGGGAAGTGACAGTTAAAATTTAGGCTCAGGAACACTCAGGATACAGTTCTTCCGTCACCACAGCCTCTCCCCAGCTGTGCTCGCAGGCACGCCTCTCCCTGGCCCTCAGCCTCTGCCCAGAGGCACTCAGTTTTCTCTCTCTGTGGGTTAGGAAGCCCACCATGACGTCTCCTGCTGCCAGGTCTCTGCCGCCTGGTCTCTCCTGCCACCGCTTCTCACCATTTTCAAGGTTACAGCTTGTTCTCTGTCTCCTTGGTCCAGGAGTTTCTCAGCATATGCTGGCCCCTAGCTGTTCTTCCTTGGTGGTGCTGGGATTCTCCTCTCTGCCCTGGAAGTTGCTCTCTTTAAAGGCAAAATTGACCAATCCCTTTGGTAGGCCACAATTTACCCTATCACACAGTCCCGCTCAGTCACCTAGGTGGGAGTTACAGGACCATGGCTAGAAATGCCACACAAAACTAATCAATTGCACTGCACCTTTCGGTTAGCAGCTGTGCACGTAACCATTGCACCACCAGGACTCCTTAGAGAAGGATTAGAACAGTAAAAATTTTCCAGATTCCCCCTTTGTCTGTTACGCCAAAAAAAAAAAAAAAGAGAGAGAGAGACAATACTGTATTTATTCATACTCCTTCTTGTCCAAAAGGTTTTAAGGCAGCTTCCAAGGCAGATGACAATAGGATGATTAAAAATAAATAAATAAGAAAAATGCTGCAAAATGAAAACAATAGTAGAAAGATGGGACCAGAAACTAAATTAGCATACAAAATGCACTCCCTACAGTGCCTCTGTGTGGCTAAAGTAGAAGCACTGAGCCCTAAGCTTTGTAGAAGAGGAAAAAATAACTAGTGTCTGTGAGGTAAAAACAAGCCAGTCGCCTAAGTGCAGCTATTCCTGATGCTGATACTAGAGAGAAGTTTTTCCTGCGGGTCCTCACGGAGAATTCCTGTCTACCGTAATAAACAACCCTCAAAACATCCTTGGGGTAAACACTGTGAGGAATTTTATGGGGCTGTTTCTTATAATGTACCTCAATAAAGGTTGATGGCTTCTTACCAGAACATAATGAAATAAAAGGAATCTCACAGAGGGTCAGTAAGATGCAGTCCAGGATCAGCTTTATGATGGTCTGCCTTAATCCAAGAATGGATTTCAGAGTATCGAGGGTAGGGGAGTGGGCGTCAGAGAAATCTGTGAGCCTCCTGAAACTTAAACATGCATGCATCTGCGTGTGTGCACGCTATAGTTGTATTTTTTTCTAGGGAACCAATAGGACCATTCGCCTTAATCAAATTCTTAGAGGCAGTCAAGAAATGAAAGGGCTGAATATCTTAAATATTGTTCCCTCAGTGAAGCTCTATAAAAGTTTTTGAGCAACAGTGAATTCAGGGATATAGTTACTGAGAGGAAGAGGGTCTGTCAGGCAGTTCACTGCAAAGCCATAAGCTTCAGCAATCAGCTGAGCCAAGCGTGGGATTGATTTCCTTTTTTGAAAACTATGCTTCGTAAGGACTTCCACTAAGAGGTCCATTGGCAGGGCTAACCAACATCCTCTTCAGAAAGAAATTGGGTGTTCATTCCAACACAGAGACAAAATGGGCAATAATACAAGTTATAAATAATTTGTCTAAAATCAGCTGAAAACATATTACATTCAAAAATGATTAAGCAAAATTCAAAGACATAAACGTTCAATAACTTGGCCCCAAATCCTTATTTGTTTTTATTTGCAACTTACATTAACTCCTACTTTTTAATTCATCCTGAATTTACGTTCACAGTAGAACCCTTTTGAAACCAGCAAAAGCTTCTGGAACTCTCTATCTTGTTTGGTACTAAAAGGTCTTTTGACTTCTTATAGCAGATGGTTTTCCCTCTGCTGTGGCCAGGGAATGTAATTTGCCATATGAGGCTGTTTGGGATAATTAAAGGGCTCTTTTGTTTGCCCTTTAGGCCTTCGAGTTGACGAAAGTATGCTGCTTCCCATTCCTCTGTATTCTCCCTTATTCACAAGGTAGAATCAGGAAGAGAGCACACACCCATATTATAGTATGAAATTGGTATCACTGCCTTTTTCCAGTGAAAGGGATAATTTCCTCTTCTACTTAAAAAAGAGAAATCTCGAAAAGTAATCTCCAGCCACTAGGTTAAGTAATGCTTTTGTTTTAAAGCAATGGCATTTTTCTCAGCCTCTGAAATTGTCTTCAGCTATTAAAAGCTGCTTTGACAGAAAGGTTTCTTAAAACAACTTCCTTTCAAAACTTGCATCTCTACTAGAATGAGGCATTTTTAAAGGATATAATGCAAAGAGAAAACATCTGTTTTTAAAAGATAGCTTTATAGTGCTTTCACCACCCTCTCAAAGCTAGTTATATACAGCATGAGCATAGAGTACCCATCCTGACTCCAGAATTCCAATTTTTAAAAAAGTAATCTTCCTCCAGTTTCTCCACATTCCACCTTCATCGGTATCAGCCCACGAAGAAAAGGAGATTTAGGTCGACAACAGGAGAAATGTGTTGAAATTGTACTGAACACAATCAACAGGTCTTACTATTTTTCTAGTATCATACAATGATATGTTAGCCTCTGATTCTAGATTAAATCCAGCCCCTCGCATCATGTGGGAATACAATCTTAGTGATTATTATGTGAGGGAACTATAGGTGGTGTCGATGGTCTGCACTAGGCTGCTAACAACCCCACCCAGTGGCACTGCAAAAGAAAGGCCGGGCAATCTGCTTCTGTAAAGATCACAGCCAAGAAAACTCTGTGGAGCAGTCCTACTCTGTAACACGTGGGGTCGCCACCATGAGTCAGAATCGACTCGAGGGCGACAAGTTTGATTTGGTTTTAGTGTTTCTATGTTTAAAAAAAAAAGTTCATTTTAAAACTACCCTGATAATATAACAGATGTAACTCTCTTTTTAAAAATGCACAGTTCTATGCTGTTTACAAACTAAGATATTTCAGTGGTGAAATAGGAGTTAACTAGAAAGATCTTTATGTTAAAACCACCCCCACCCAAAATTTCGCTTGCCATTCATTTCATTGGTTCTTTTATGCTTCCATTCATTTAACATATTTATTGAGCATCTACTATATGCCAGGCAAAGTTTTTAGTGACTAGACAAAAGTCGAGAACAAAAGAAACAGGATTTCTGCCTTCCTGGAGCCTACAGGAGGAGTCCTGGTGGTGCAGTGGTTAAGCTCTTTGGCTGCTAATCCACAAGGTCGGCAGTTTGAACCCATCGGCAGCTCCACAGGAGAAAGATGATGGCAGTCTGCTTCCTAAAGATTACAGGCTTGGAAACCCTATGGGGCAGTTCTGCTCTGTCTTAGAGAGTGATTATAAGTCAGAATCAACTCCACGGCAATGGCTTGATTGGGGTTTTTTTTTTTTTTTTGAGCTTACAGGCCCGTTTATATTAAATAAATCTATATAAAATATAAGTACTTTAAAGGAAATAAATAGGATGCTATTAGAAAGACTTGTGGGGTGACAGTCTGGTTGGTCTGAGGGGAAGGAAAGACCTTTCTGAAGAAGTGTCATTTAAACCCAGAACTAGAGGCTAAGTAGGAGCTAGCCAGGCGATGGGGAGAAGGAAAAGCATTCTGGGTAAAGTGAAGTGATACAATCTGAATTACTTTTGGAAATATTATTCTGTTGTCTGTGCAGAGGATGGATGGAGGGAGGGAGGCAAGAGGACAAACAAAAAGAACAGCTAGGAGGCACTTAGAATGGACCACAGCTTTTATTCCCACTGAAGAAAGTCCTTGGAGAGCAGCGTGACAGTTGGAGGTTTCCTTTGTTCAGGTTCTGTGTGAAATGGCTAGGTTCTCATGAGCTGGGTGCTAGAAAGAAGGGGAACTGTTCCAAGGACAGCAAGATAGGATTCCCGAGTCTCAACCCTAAAATCTTTCCAGTGGCTCAGTGGGATTCATCGAATGAGGAACAATCTGTGTGTGTGTGTGTGTGTGTGTGTGTGTGTGCGCGCGCGCGCACACACGCGCACGTGTGTTTGAGACTACAGCCAAATGAAGGACAAAGGAAAAAATTTGCAAGTCTTAAGTACCCAGCTGTAACAACAGATTTTCATAGAAGACTTTATAAGACTTAATTTTGCAATAGTTACATCTTTATTCCTATTGCTGGATCCTTGGACTTCATTTTAAGTTCCTTCTAAGACTACATGTTTAAGAATCGTTGACAAATCAACAAAGAGGACCCTTAAGAATGGTCCACTTAGCCAGGCCACTGTACATCAGTATTGAACCGTTCCTATCGGAGTTCCTGGGGATGGTGAATTCCCAAGGCGGGGAAAATGCTAGTGGGTAAAGGGAAGTGACTGCCAGTGATAGCTTTTTATTGATTCTGGAACTGTTCTTAGTAGCATGGAACGTTGAATAGTTCGAAGTTCTCTTTCCATTTAAAGCAGCTCTGCAATTACATAATACACTTCACCATTTGTAATTTTTACCTGCCTTTGTGTAGGTGCACTTAAGATCGCACTCAAGATTTGCAAAGCATTAACTATTTTTTATGCATTTCTTTTACAGTACAAAATCTAGGTATGGGTGGTTGTACATTGTAAATAAAATTCGGTAACACCTTGAAAAATCTCTAGCAAATGAGCATACATTTCTTAGCACTTAGCCAAGAACGATACAAAATTGTTAATATATCCATTTATATCCCTCTCTAGAGTTGAATTTTTTTTTTTTTTTTGTATTTCTGGAAACACAAACCACGAAGTCAAGAATCCCCCATTTGAGCAGACCTGTTGTTCATTTTAGGAAACAGAAGTGCATCGTCAATGTAATTTTAAGTAGCCCAGATATGAATATGGAATGAAGGGATAACAAAGTTTTCCACTGTGATGTCTCCATTAAGAAGCTCCTCTTTGTGTAAAATACTCCATGGCAAAGTTGCTTCTATTTAAAGTAGTTAGTTTGATCTTGGCTTTGATCTAAACCTTTTGATCTTGAAAGAAGGACGGAGTAGCAAGAAAGGACAAGACAGATTTTTTTTTTTTTAAGAAATGCGATAACGTTAGAGGGATGGTCAAGATCAGCAAACACAATTGAGACCTGACTCCCTCACCACCCACCCCGACTTGGTTTGTTCAACTTCTACTGAGGATGGGAAGAAAGCCTTTTGGGGTTAACGGAAACACTTAGGGATACTGCACACTTTTAAAAACGAAGGAAACCTCTCCCTAACTATGAAAACACTCTGACCCCTTTTTTCATTCTACCCAGTCGCTCTAGGAGTCCCCGGGTTTGAGGGCTGCGTGTCCGCAGGGGCCGGCGAGCGCGGCACCGACTGCGCTTACACCGAGCACGGCGGCTCCCGCGACGCGCTAGCGGAGCGCAGGGCTCGGCTTCTGCACGCTGCCGGCCTCTCCCCCGGGGAGATCACCTGCCCTCGTCACGGCTGCCGCAGGGGCCACTAAAAAACCTCTACTTAATGGCGTCTAATCCATTCCCGGAGAAAACTGCATTAGCAAAGTTCCTTTCTCTCCGCGAAAGCCATCAGGACACTTGGGTATCTGAGGAGAGTTCAGGCTGATCGCGGGGGTGAAGACGCATCTCCTGCGAAGCCCTTTCCCCTTTAGCAGGCAGTGGGGCCGGCGGGCGGGCGGGCGAGCGGCTTTTCGGCTCCTGCAGCAGCCAGGAAAGCCTTTCGCGGCTGCCCCAGGGCCGGGAGGAGGGAGGTTGCAGAAAGGTAAGCCGTGCGCGCCGGGGTCGGTCCGCGCGTGGGAGGATGCGGGCGCGCGGGCGCGGGCAAGCCCAGGGGAGACGGAAGATGTTTGCCACGAGAACAATAAGCTGGAAGGCGCGCAGGGCGCCGAGGGGCGGGGGCGACCTGCGCGGAGGCGGCGCGGCTTCTATACCTTTAAGGCAGGCCCCGCCCCCGCGCGCCCGCCCGCCCGCCCGCCGGCGCCGCGCCGCCGCCGCCCGCGCTCCGCCTTAGGTGTTGCGGCCCCGGAGCGTCGGCTGCTCTCTGCGGGTCGGCCGGGCGCGCGGGTGCGGAGCGCGGCGCTCCTGCCCCCATGCTCACCTTCCGCAGGGCCAGGTACGGGGCGGCGCGCCGAGTTGGTGAGGGGCGCGGGGAAGGGAGGTCGGGGGCGCTCCCGGGATAAACTTGACTGTCTGCTTCCCCCGCAGCCGTTGCAGAGGGAGCGCCAGGCCGGGGCGGAGTGCGGGCTCGTGAGGCAAGTGAGCACCGAGGTGAGTGCAGCCCGGCCCCGGCGACGCGGTTCCCGTGCTCCCCTCCCTCCCCGGGCTGGTGGGTTCCGCGCCACATCCCCGCGGCGGGGTTCCCGGAGCCCGGGGGACGCCGACGCGCGACAGCGGTGGGAAAGATGGCCCCTGGTTCGGGGGCTCCGGCGTGCGCTGGCGAGGGGGCGGCAAATCGGGCCCTTGACCCGGGGGACGGTCGGGGCGAAGGTCACGGCCTCAGCGCGCAGCGGACCCGAGCGCCCCGCGGACAGCGGCACACACCACGGGGCTTCAAGGGGTCCCCCGCGCGCGGAGGCGACCGGGTGAGCGCCGAAGGCGCCTGTGGCTTCCCTAGGTGAAGCCGTGAAAGATTGTGTCGCGAGGCCACTCTCACGCCGAGTGGTGGCCCTCAGGACGCATCGTCCTGTTTAAAATGCCCTTATGGTTTTGAACTTCAGGTCACGAAATGGATTCGCACGAACCAGAGACCCAGAAAACGGAAACGAAGGGAGAACAAGGAGGTGTTTGCAAAGGTAGGGTCCTGTAAGATAGCCCTGGTTGGAGTTGGTGATAAATCTCCACTTCTGTTCCTGAGGGCTGGTCACAACAACAGAGCAGCATCTTCTCAAAAAGTTTCTTTTCTTTTTTTTTTTTCTGTCTTTGCTCAGATTTACAGTAAACAGTAGATTTAATTTACGTGGGTAGTTCTTTAGAGATACTGGTTGAAAAATCGTAATGATCATCAACATACTGTGTTTTCGTGAAGAATGACCTGGGGTGGAGATGTGTTAATGCTTGTTAGAGCAGCAGGACTGAAGCGGACTCCACTATTATGTTAGATCAGTATTGCTTGGGATCGCAGGGCTGAGGTTCCTCAGAAAAGGGAGAAAGCATTCTCAGTAAATTGCCCAGAGTATTAGGTTTCTGTCTTTGGTTGTGACAGACACTGTAGCGCACTCATGCACCTAGACTTTAAATGAGTCGTGTCAAAGTGGAGAGAGACAATGAAATAAATGTATTATTTTTGAAACACTAGAAGGGGTTTTATTTAAAGCAAATGAGAAATTTGTTTTCCTGAATTTAGAGCTTTAATATGTTGCTTTGCAGAAGTTCGGACTACCTTTTTGCCCCTGAAATTGTATTAAGTTAAAATTTGAGTTGTTGGGATAGTAAATATTACAACATAAGGTAAGTCATCTGTTGTTTTCTGAGTGATTTTATTGAAAACTCTGCAAAGGGAACAATGCTTTTCAAATGTTACAGCAGATAGGATTTTTGTGTTGCTTTTGCTTAATTACATTTTTCTGTTTTTTGGTTCTTGATAGCACCAAGGGATTAAAATAGCAGCATGTTGTTTTTCTGCTGCTAGAGTGTATGATGAATCACTCCTGATTCTGAGGCCAAATTCTTGCTGAGGGTGTTGCTGCCAACTCCTGTGATGTGTTGCCTTAGTATGGGCATTGTAGGGTCTGAGAATGTGCACAAAGCCCATCGTAATGCAGGTGATACCAGAGCGTCAGAGTGCATCTAAGGATACCACAGGGCAGAGAAGCGCAAAAAGAACTGGCCTGGGAGTATAGTCATTTGTAGCTAGCTGTTCAGTGTGTGAACAGTGGTTTCCCCACCGTTCTCTTTCTAAAGAAAAGGCATTGTGTGTCACTTCAGTTAAACAGGAATAGAAAAAGTTCATTCTGAACAGACTTGGGTTTTTCTCACCATACTTCAGCATGTTATGATAGGTTGTATTTGTTTAACTTTCATGGTTTAGGTGTTTTTAAAACGTTGGTGAGGTAATAAATGAGATCATAAAATATCCAAAAAAGGAAAAAGTTAGGTTTGCTTAGCATTTAAAAAAAAAGTTTGCTTAGCTGTTAAGTCTTTTTTAAAACCAATGATAAGATTACCCTAGTTCACAATACATCATGCACAAAAGGAGAACCTGTTACCTCTGTGTAACACTCAGCACCGCCCCACCTTTATTCTGAACTAGAGGTAACTGTATCTGTGACACCCGTGGACTGACCACCCAGTCTTCTGAGAATGGGAAGAGTGAAGGTGGGGCTGAGGAGTTCACCTTCTGAGAGGAAGGAGGCTCTTCACCCAACCGTTTCACGGTAATAGAGGGTCCTGTATTGTATTAGAACTCACGGGTGAGGTGAGCATCTGACTTTTCTTAGAAAAATTGGGTAGCAGTTTTAAAGAGGACAGAAAAGTGCAATAGCTTGGGACCAGTATTCAGAACTTCCTTTCAAGAAATGAAGCGTAAAGCTGGCTAGCTTGGGGGTGGAGCTGATGGAGGGCAAGAAGATAGGAAATTTCAGGGTCACCTCCGTGAATGTTCATCACCAGTGTTGGCCGTCTTTTCTCCCGGCTCTGAGCAGCACTGCCGGAGCCTTTTGCCCGGTGTTGGGCCTCTGCCACACCTAGGAGCCAGGTTTGGGGCTAGGTGAGGCAAACCATGGGGTGTTTTCAGGGGCAAGGGGAAATGGAGGCAGATCCTCAAACAACGGCTTTAGAATGATACTCTGAGAGTCACAGAAGATATCCTGAGGCCAGTAGTGGAGGTGCCTCCCTTGTTGCCCGAGTATCTGTTCTGAAATACTCAGTGAGCTCTGTGTAGGAATTAGTATTCCAGCAGAGGTCATATGTTAACCTTTTGCTAGGCTTTGAACCTGTTGCTAGTGGAAATCTGGGTAGTTAACTTACTATTTAGTCTATTAAGTGATTTTTTTTTTTACTGTCTGCCATGCCACAAGGAGAAGCACACTATTCAATTTCTTCTTTCTCGTGTGCCCTCCATGATTTTTTCTGCTGTCTTAAGATAAAACGTGGAGTTTTCTGCTTTTACTCATTTTATATGACTGTAAGATAAGGAGATGAGTTTTAGTCATTCGTGGTAGATACCCATTTTAAATCTAGCCCTTGCCTTTATTTGTCCACTTCCTTTTCCTTGGTCCATTCCTCCACCCCCTGCTGCCCTTTTTCCACCCCACTCACTAAGCTGTCTACGTCTTCAGGCTCTGTCAGGATTCAGTCTCATTGAATTAGCTTGGTCTGTTCTTAACTACGCTAGGGTCACAGCGTTCTTTCTTCTACCCGAGGGGACCTTTACTAAGTTGTAGAAAACAGAGAACCTTCTGGCCCGCCTGAGAATGGAAAACAAATGGGTGCTGTGAAAGACCAGAATCTGAAAATGGGTGTGGGGCAGAGCATTATATGTGAAGAATGGGATCTCGCAGGAGATATTTGTTTTCCCCCTTAAAGGAAATCTCGAAGGTGCGTAAGTGATAGGCACAGCCTGCTGTAACTTGAAATACTAGTTGAGTTTTTCAGTGAACTCAGAAGAGGAAGCAAAACAAACTTACCCTGTGCGCCACTGTGGGTTAAAATAATAATGAAATCAAGTCCATTGGGTGAGTGAGATGTACCACCCAGAGAAATCACTGGAAAGGGTCGCCTTGCCTTGCTTTCCTGGCCTCCTCTACCCTCTGCTCTGTGTCTGTCATCCGGCCCACCAGGTCGCAGTACTGTTTTTCGGTGGTCTATCACAGCTTTCATTTCTCATCCTTCTGACGATGTACAACTCTCTCTTATTCATCTTCTCATGTCTTCTCTGACACTTATTTCCATTTTTAAAAAAAAAAAACATTTTTTATTGTGTTTTCTGTGACAGTTTATACAGCAAGTTAGTTTCCCATTTAACAGTTACTACACATCTTGTTCAGAGACATTGGTTACAGTTTTCACATGTTTTAACGTTCTCTTCTGGATATTTTGCTTTGACGCTTATTTCCATTTTTATTTGATCTTCATATTTTAGCCCTTTCTTTCACTGATAAAACACAACTAACTCTTCCCTACCATTTTTTTGTTTTCTTCATTTTAAACTGTAGAACTTGCCGCTTCTCTGCTTCTGGCCCTGAGGTATTTTCTTTTTACCTTCTGATAGTCTCCCTTTTAAATTGTTCCAAGTTCCCTTGATTTCGTTTGAATAATTTTTGCAGCTGAAAAAACGAGGGGAAGGGGAACACTTACACAAAGTACAGTTAGGAAGAATGCATCAGTGAGCTCTGCGAGGGGCAGGTTAAACAGTGGGGCTTGCAGCAGGGAATTGTCTCTTGTGTTCTTTGAAATCACGTTCAGAGATTTTACTAAACGCCTCTTGGTTTTGGAAGAAAGCCACATCTGTTTTTCTCTAATTCATTTAAAGGTAAACACAAATTATGCCTCACAATCAAAGATAATAAGAAACTTCTCTGAGTTCTAGAAATACTTTTGTCAGTATTCTAAAGATTAGATTAGATTGTAAAATAAAATTTTACGGAAGAGTAGATTTGAGGAAAATACAGAAGTGGGTATTATTTCTGTATAGGAAGAAAATTTCAATTTTCAGATTCATAAGAAACTTCCTTTCTAGTTTAGGTATATCTGATAATGTGCAGAGAACAATTTTTAAAATCCTCATTTCTGAACATCAGAAAGTATATGTGATGTCAGAAGTATTCTTTGGCTAATGTTCACAACATTGAAAATTCAGTAGTACTAAGGTTGGCTAATATTAACAAGAGATCCTTTATGTGCGTTAATTTGTCCCAAGTAAGTGGTCCTGGTGAAGGCGAGGTTGCCTGGCCTCTGTTACAATTAGTCATAGCGAACCTTAGGTCCACGTGGTTTCCGGTATCAGCACCATTTAAGGTTGACTTTATTCTTTTTTGCCAGAACCTGAAAAACAATACTATAGCTTAAAATTTAGTGAAAGGTTCCCTGAAACAGCAAGAGCGAAATGTAGAAATCTAGAAAGATAGTTGTGAAAACGTGTACTTTATATTATTTTGTTGGGACTGTTTTAATCGGAGCTAAATGATGAGTTCTGTTTTCTGAGTCTTTCAGAAAAAATACTGCAACTATTTCCTTTGTGATAATATCCTTCCTAAATTCTGGAGCTTTTCTGCTTCATTTGTTCTTTCCATATGCTTGACTGTCACTACGTTCAATGGTAACTTTGGTTTAAATATTAATTCACAGGAGATTTTAAAAATCGTATGTAAACCCAGCTTGGTTTTATGCATTTTCAATGTTTGTTGCTCCTTTTAAAATTCTATACATTGTAAGAGAACACTTTTAGAGTAGTTCTAACATTGGGATATTTAAAATGATGAAGCTAAGTACAGATATTAAATTTTAGCTAAGTGCCTTATTGGTGTGTTTATCTTTTGTGACAAAGGTCTGTTTTATATTCATGATGTACCATGATACATTCATGATGTATTTTTGTTTTCTGGAAACCAGCATTTGATATTAGTAAAACTCACTTGGCTCTCTCGTGAACCCACAAGAGAAGATGGAGACTGTGTTCAGTTTGCCGCTCTGGCGCCATCAGCACACAAGCCTAGCAAAGTGGCACAAGATGAGTTTAGGGAGTGCAGAACCAAAGGTCCCTTCACTTTCTAGGAACTAGCTTTAGCAAAATGGTAGCCTTGGGCAGCGCTCATACTCGACTGAGGCAGCATTCATGTTGAGTGGTTTCCCAGGCGTTGGTGCCCCAGCCTCTGCTAGAGTCCTGTTGCCCTGCAAGAATTCATAACTAGTCTACATTTATGTAGCCATAACCTCTTACAATAGCTTCATTGATACTTGATTTCCATAGAAAAGCTTTATGGATTCTGAGTCATAGCTCTTGAGGCACCAGCCCCCACTCCGGCCTGCCCTTTCTATCTGTGAGTGGCTTTTGTGTCCTGTGTTGTACTGATTGTGCCTTTGGACGACAACTTACTTGAGTGATGGGGGGAGGCAGAGTGATTTATTAAAAGTAATTACAAAGAAACCAAACAAAAGGGGGTAATTGCAGAGCCTTTAATATGCAATTTGTTATTTTATTGCTGGAATATTTGGAACTTGCTTGATTATCTCAGTCTTATATGTGGGTCTCCCATTTTTTTTCTCGTAAATCCCTAACAGATACGTAATTTATTAAATTTTCTGTACTCAGGTCTTAAGTTAGATCAGGTTTCACATGAGCTTGGCTTTTTCACCCTCTTTTCAAAAAGCTGGACCAAGGAAGAATTGCTGATAAAATGTATTTTGGGTAGCCTTAGGAAAGACGTCTGGTCTGTATAATTTTATACTGTTAAATTTTCATCTCTTCAAACTTATTATTTTTTTTAGACTGCAGTTAAAAAAAAATGTTCTGAGAATTCTGAGTTATAAAATTCCTTCCTGTCTTCAGCTAGCATAAAAGGGAAAATTAAAGTATAGTCATCCACTTCCTCTCACACACTTATTCACATATTTTAAGAAGAATCTTTGAATGGAACTATGAGTATAATAATAGCTAACACTTGCCATGTGTCAGGCAAGCACTATTGTGCATTACATGTATCAGCTCACATAAATGTGCCATTAAAGTAGTGTCACAAACCAGCCGTATACCATTAGGATGTTGGAGACTGCATCAAACCCTTTGAAAGTAGGTGAGGTATAAACAAGTCAAATCATTGCTATAGAAAAGAATGCTGTGGGCAAGATTTTTAAATTCTTCTTAACCCAGCTTATTGACAGCCTTGGACCACCGGCGTAAAGCCGCCATTTCTAAATTAGGAAATCCCAACCAGCATGTATTTTGAAAACACTTGAAAGCGTGCAGATAATTACACAATTGTTGATTTTAGCAGGTTTGACGCCAGCAGCTCTTCTGTGCCATGAAAGATTAAAGCCATTTTAATGGAAAACATAAGAGTTCTTCTGGAGAAGGGAGGCAGGGTGAGAAGAATTCCATGGATTTGTAGTTACGTTTATAGGACGCATTAGCTGCATTCCTGTGGCAGAATGCCTTACTTGGCAATCGTTCTCCTCTTCGGCATTTTAATGAGCTGCTGTTTAGTGCCTGGTATCATATGGCACTAATAAGGTGCACTTTTTTTAGGAGCACCTACTGGTGTCAGTGTAGTTTAGGGCCTGTCATTATTTCCATTAATCTTCTATTTCAGGAGGCTGGGTCCAGCACACATCTTTGAGTCCAGCGGGTGTGCACATAATTTATAAATATGGGTCTCTCTACACAGGAAAAGGGACACTCAAGCTTTGTCTTCCCAACACTCAGAAGAGGACCCGGTCCCTTGCAGCCTCTTAAATGTTGAATGAATGAAAGGAATGAATCCCAAACAGCACTTAACCTTTTAAACTCATACCTGGCTGTGCATAATTTTTTTTTTTTTTTTACTGTCCAGGTTTTTATTTAATTATTATGTTTTTTAATGACAGAGATATTAAAGTACATTTGGTAGGGTTTTCCTGGCTTTATCATGGGTCATCTCTTTGATCATGTCTATAAAGTCAGTTCGGAGCCAGGATGACATGTCCTTTCTCTGACACCTAGTTGTGTGCCCCCGAGTTAGTCACTTGTTTTTTTTTTTTTTAATTGAGCTTTAGGTGGAAGTTTACAGCTCAAGTTAGTTTCTCATTCAAAAATTTATATACATGTTTTGTGACATTGGTTGCAGCTCCTACAACGTGACAGCACTCTCTGCCTTTCTGCCTCGCTCGAGTCACTTCTGTTTTGCCCACAAATCTTTTTATTTAATAGGCCATTAAACCCATTTACATTAATCAATAAAATCAATATATTTGGCGTCCATTCTGTCATATAGTTTTGATACATACATTTTTTCTTTAGTTCATCTTTTGGTGTTAGGAAGGCTTGTATTTTTGTGCTCATGGTTGCTTTTATAATTCCACCTTTTGCCACTTGTTTTTTTTTTTTGTTGTTGTTCTTTGGGACTGATTCCCTGCAACAAGCAACACTGAAGTTAGATACTAACCTTTCTTACCTTCCCCTCTTAGTCTCCAGTATCTGATTTGAAGTACTATCTTTTTACTGCCAAATACCTGTACCTGTAAGACAGTTGGCAAGCCTAAAGTATTTTTCATATAATCTTCCCTTTTTCCCCCATTTTGATAGTTGTCCTATATCTGCAGTGTCAGAACATACAGAAATTACTTATTATACTGCATCCTTTATGAAATCACTTAGTTTTAATTCTGCAGGTAAATCCATATTCAGTGTTGGTCAGAGCTGAACCAGCCTTCATGCATCACGGCCATGATCTCTTCCTGAGTTCTTCTTTGTTTATAAGCTTGTGCCTGTAATACATGAAGGTCAGTTCAGCTAGATAGACAATCCTTGGCTCATGTTTTCCTTATTAAAGTATCTGAAATATGTGACTTCATTGTCCTCTTGTATAAACTCCTGCTGTTAGCAAGTCTGATGCAGGTTTCATTTTTTTTTTTCCCCTTTTCTTCTGGAAGTCCAGACTTTTTTCTTTAAATTCCAGTCGTTTTACTATCATATGTCTCATTGTGTGGCAGGTTTCCCAGTTGTCACCTGGCTTTTGAGCTTTGTTTTTCTCATTTTAAAAACGAGAATACAGATAACTTGTTTTGCCTGCTCATGGTGGTTTTGAAGACTAAGCGAGATATTGTATATAAAGTGCTTTGAATTTAATATTTAATTCTCTTGTTACCCTTTAAGGTCCCTCGTTGTTAGGAACTTTAAGATTTGGAGTGTCTCCTTTTACAGATGAGCAAATGGACTTCCTTTGGTTTCATATCCGTGAGAAATCTCAGATGGATACTCAGGGGAGTCTTGTCGCTATCCTGCCTTTTCATGACTCCGTCTGATAAACTCTCTGTACCCATTCATGGTGGCTTATGGGATGAAGAGCGGGAGTGCTTTTGGGACCATCTCATCCAGAAAGCTCCATCTCCATTTTATTCTTCTCACACTCTTCCCTGTTATATGCTAGCTTCTCCAATGAGACTGGGCTTATATGATTTGAGTTTATAGATGTGTAAGTTGCTGTGAGTTGGAATCAATTTGACAACATACAATCACAGACCAATACACAAGAAAATTACTCTGTTTTTCAGCTGATGAAGAGAGCTGAGAACCCAAGGCAGTCTAATCAGCCAACCCATTTCCTTAAACATTCATTGTACATAAGGCTCTGCATAAGAAACTGCTGGAAAATACCAAAGAAATATCAGATGTCACATCTGGCCATGGGAAGATAAAACGCATGACATATCAAAGGTCGCTTACAAAGCAGCGTGTGATAAACATATCCAAACCAGTGTAGCAGAAACCAGGGGCATGAGTAGATGGCGCATTTCACCTGGGGCTACCCTGGACTCGAGTTTCCATGCCTGGGCCTTGTTTCTATAAAGCAGCTCTTTATACATGCAGTCTGGAAGTATGGTGGGAAATTGGGTAATTGAATTAACTGAATCCATTGCAGTGTTTTCACCTGATATGTAAGCACAAATAGGGGTTTGCATATTAAGTATTGTTAGTGTCTTTATTTGAATATGTAATTTTTCATAATACGTTCGTCCATGTTTTACAAGTAAGGCTGGAACCCATCACGAAAGTTCTGGTGACACTTAGGAATCAGGATGTTTTTGAAACCCAAGGCAGAAACGTAATATTGTCTATAATTCCATGTATAACACATTCCTTACTGAATTGTGTACTTACTTAAACTGTTTAGTAACCACTCATTGCATGCCCATGACGTTCAGGACCCTGGATAAGAAGTAGGCAGTACAGAGATGAATAGAAAATAGTCCTCCAGGTGTTTACAATTGAGGTGTAAAAACTATATAGAGTAGAAAACAATTGAAGTAGACTGTTTCAGAGCTGCAGAAGTGTACAATAGGATACGGAGCATTTTGGATCTCTATAAAAAAGGATGTCTTATTTCTGGGCTATTTTCATTATTCACAAGCCTTGCCCAGACTGATAGGATACAGTTTTTATTTTCCTGTTCATTCAACTTCTGTTATTTTGTAGAATTAAGGCTACCATGATTTCTGTTACCAAAATTCAGATTGCTCTCGTGAGCACGTATTCATCTATAAAATGAGTATGTGGCTTTGGCTGAGTAAGGTGAAATCAGAGGTCTTCAGCTAGTTTAAAACCAGTTGCTATCGATCCTGCTCCAGCTCATGGTAATCACATGTTTCAGCTTCCTCTAAGTTGGGGGCCATAAGATTTTTTACTCTTGTGCTCTCTGTTTGCATTGGTATTTTTTTTTCTCCCTTCCCTCTGGACATTTGGTTTCAAGCCAAAAAGAGAGATTAGAATGTTTCGGAATTAGGGACAAAGCGGGGAGATAACACTGAACGGTGCTTTTAAAGCCCCAGAGCTTTTCAGAGGTCCCGCCTCTGTTGTTCTTGGATGTTGTGTCCTCTTGTTGAACAGCACCCCACATGTTTTCAGAATCGAAGTATAACATCACCTCTTTTTTAAAAAGTGTCTTAAAAATAGCTGTATGTGCCTTTCATCTTCCTGATGATAAGAACAAAGGGGCTTGTCAGGTAAGCCGTGTAAATATATATATATGTATGTATATCCAAGCCATTTAGCTTTATATATATCTTTCTATAAATGAAGAGAAGTTGGCTTCTCAGAGCCTAAGTTCTGAACCATACATCTGTGAAGATTCAGATTTTCGTGTATGTGAAAGCAGGAAAACAAACTGGTATGCAATAATTTGCAGCAAGGAAACTTGAAATGGGAAAAAGTGCTCTCAGAATGTATGTTGTTACTTTCAGGCATTTTCATAGACAAGGCAGCAGTAGTAATTTTATGTGGCCTGGTTTATAACCAAAAGGTGTGAAGCTGGTGCTGTGCATATCCTCTGGCCATTTTCCATCATGGCTTAGGTGTCTAAGAAGAGGAAAAATGGAGAATGGCAGAACAAATCTAGAAGAGAAATGGAGTAGGACTCTGGATTCTATTCACTGTGCAACTAGGCCTCTGGTTTTTCCTCAAGTGTACGCACACGTACACTTGGGTCTTCAGTATCTGAAGATACACCCTTAACATTTTTTTCTGACAAAGATAAAGGATGCAGCGTGCTCCAGTAGGCAACAGAAGATAGCAGGGTCTCTCTCAACAGCTTTATTGCATTAAAAGCTGTGTGTATACTTTATATGCCCTAAAATTCACCCATACAGAATTCGTTGAGTTTTCAGAAACATACAGTTGTACAGTTAATACCACAGTTCAGTTTCAGGCAGTTTCCATTCCCCAAAAAGTTTCCTTGTGCCCATCTGTAGTCCGTCCCATCCTTACCTCCAGCCACAGCAACCACTAGCCTGCTTTGTCTTACTGTTTTGCTTTTTATGGAAACTTCATATAAATGGCATGATACACTATGTAGTCTTTTGGATCTGGCACTTTACCACAATCTGTTTGAGGTTCATCAGCATCAGTAGTTCCTTTTTTATCACTGAGTAGTATCACATTTATGGATTCACTATACTTTGCTTATCTATTTACCAGTTGATAGACATTTGGATTTTTTTGAAGTTTTTGGCTGTTATGAATAATGTTTTCGTGAGTATCCATATAACTGTCTTTGTGTAGACCTGGGCTTCTAACTGGTTCATTCTAGTTGAAACCCCTGCTGAGAATTTGCATTTCCGTTCCAGATCTCCTGAATCAGAATCTACATTTTCACAAGATCCTTAGGTGATCCTTATGTTTAATACAGTTCGAGAACCACTGCTTTACTAGTGAATCTCAGAACCGGTCCTTAGCCAGCAGCATTAGCATCGCCTGGGAACTTGGTAGAAATGCATTTCTCTTGGGTAGATAACCTAGTACTGAAATAAACCCAAAAGATAGCGATTGGATCACATGGTGGGCGTATATTTAACTTTTTAAGAACCTGCTAAACTGTTTCCCCAAAATACTGCACCATTTTAAATCCTTGCCAGCAGTGTTTAAGGTTTCCAGTCTCTCCACATCCTCACCAGCACTTGATGGTGTTAGTTTTCTTAATGTTCGCCATTCTGGTGGGTGAGGACCATGCTTCTTGTATGTCCTGCTCTTAATTTTTGACAGGATCTGGAAGTGTCTGATACCCTAATTACTCTTTTGTCCTCCGTCTTACAGATTAGAAGGCAGTGGCCCAGTCAGTGGAAAATCTAAATGTCTCGCCCCAGATCTCCAGATGAGTCACCACACCTAGAGTCCACATGCATCACCAGCAGTTGCAGCAACCTGTTTTTGTTCTGACTCTTAACTCCTGGTGACTCAGAATCCTGTGTGTCCTTGTAGCATTGTTAGGTGTGGCTTTCCTCTTAGTTTTTAGAAATGATCCATTCTTAGTCTCTCTCTGGAATTTGGCATGGTGAAATCCAGTGTGTTTTCTGCAGACGGGTGCTGGTTTTCCTCACTGTGCTCCTTAGCTGCAGCTTCTGGGCCTTGGATCACCCAGAAATGCCTTCCAAAGCTGGCTCCATGTTGACCCTGCAGCCACGGGTCATCCTGAACACTGGGGCTGACGCTGGCCTCCTCAGAGCCTGTGGGGGTTAATTGAGATGACTTAGCTAAAACAGTTGGCACTTAACCCTTTAGTTTTTATTGGCATGAATGGTATGCCAGTCACTTTTTATGTCTCTGGACCTCCGAGGTAAGGCATGATTCCAGTTCATTGAGCATCCAGGTGGGTCCCTTATGAAATGTGTAAAGCTCAGCAAACCAGAGTTGGAGCCTCGCTGTTGTGTAGGCTGAGTGTTTTATTAGGTGATGCTTCCTAAATGTGTTAGTTTTGTGAACTTTTGCCTTATTTCCCTTTATTTCTGTGAGGTAAGGCTTGCAAATATAATTATAGCTTTCCTGTATGATAGTTAGGGAGCCCTGATAGGTTTGTTTTGGTTTTTCTGTGTCATATTTGGAAACCAGAGATTCCCCATGTAACCTAATGGAAAGGCACCCACAATAAATTACTTATCTAGTTCTCACTGATATATTGTCATACCACAGATCAGTGGTGCCACAGTGCCACTCGCCTCACTGGTGGCTTGTATTACCAGATCATGTTTCTCAAAATCTATGTTACCAACCAAAAATTTAAACACAGTAAGCATGCATTCCAATTCAGAAAACACATGCCATCAGAAAAAAAAATTAAGGAGAAAAAAAGTGATGAAATTAATACGTAATGTATTTTAGAGCCCCCTCTTGAAGAAAAATTGTGAGAGACTAATTACCTGGATGGTATGTGGATAATAATACCATTCATTTGTTTCTTCTTATCCATACCAGTGAGACAAAGTATTCATAAGTTTATAGACTTAAAAAAAATATGCCTTGGTTACTTCACGTAACTGTCCTCTGGGCAGCAGCAAATACAGCAGTCATGTTTTTACAGGTTTGTGTGTCCTGTCCCTGTCTTTTGGCTTTATTCAGGAATACCAGTTGTATTTCTCAGAGCCGCCATGTCAGCTGATTTTCCTCTCCCTTCAGTTTGTCCACTGTGGGAGAAAAAATTGTTATTATTCCTGTTCCAATTTGGAAGCTCCCAAAGTGTTCTTCAGGGTGATGTTAAAATTCATATTCTTGGATCGACCTGTAATCAATAAGTCAGCGCTGTTGTTTCTTTCACCCAAACCATTTTGAAGTTTGTTTACAGGCTGGTGCAGCGTGTACAAATACCCAGCTAGTCGATGGTGCTGCACACTGGGCATACCTCCTCCTGCTTTGTGACTTTGTGGTACATTTCCTGTCTAAGGTGACAAAACATTTGCCCTATCACCAGTCTTCACATGTGCTGTTCAGTGGCATTGCGTACGTTCATCATGTTGTTCGTCTGTCACCATGAACCGTTCCCGGATTTGTCCATCGTTACCTCCGTTACCTTCTGCTGAACAGGGTTGCGCTATTTTAACTTCTTTCATGACAGAAAGTGAACTCTAGTGCAGGCAATTGACTGTGAAATGATATTTTCCCTGAAAGGGCCATTCCACGGTTACATTGAGTTTCTAAACGTTAAAGAGAACTCAGTGCTTGGAGGTGTGGAGATCCCACCTGGGCACCTTGCTGCCGCACAGGACATCAGGAAGAACTAAAAAGTTAAGGTAACCTCAGAAAATAAAATCATCACCAACAAGGAACTATCTAAAATAACTGGAGAAATGTAAATCCAAGGAACTGGATAAGAGCACTGGTGAATGTGGTGTTTTGAAAGCTCCCTGAGGTCCTAAGTACTTGTGTGTGTGCTGGCTGTAAAAGAGAGGAAATGGCTGGGAAAGTTGAACACCTGAGATTTCAGTTTAGTGCTTGATTTGGGAGACTGTACAGGACCAGAATTGTTCAGAGTTGGAAAAGACCTTACCAGTTGCCATCGAGTCTATTCCGACTCGTAGCAACCCTCTAGGACAGAGTAGAACTGCCCCGTAGGGTTTCTGAGGAGTGGCTGGTAGATTCAAACTGCTGATCTTTTGGCTAGTAGCCGAGCTTTAAACCACTGAGCCACGAAGGCTCCAGAAAAGACCTTACAGCTTCTCTTAAGTCAACCCTTATTTTACATGTGAGAACATTGAGGGCCTTCGAGACTTTAGTTCACAGGCCAGTCACAGAGTGCTGAGCCTAGAACTCCTATCCATTCTATTTTTTCCAATGTCTGCCCAGACAGCACCCCAACGTGGGACGTAGAGACAGAGCTGCTTTGAGTTACAACAGGTGAGGAGAAACGTGTCAGGCAGGTCTGTGTTGTGTTGGTAGGGCAGAGATGTTGACAGAGGCAGGGACAGAAGGTCTGGGAGACTCATGGGGGCCTTACAAGGTCATCCCTATGGCCAAAGTGAGTGGGCTTGTCCTGGTTTATTGAGGATCTGCCCATCTTGGCTTTGTTAGAAGTGGACCAGGTCAGATTTGGAGGAGCTCAGTCATTCCACAAAGCAGGCCAAGATTCCATGGTGAGGCAGCTGGGTGCCTGCGAGAGTTGACAGAAATTTTGCTCTTAATATTAGTGATTTTACAAGTCACAGATTATTTCAGGCTTTTGTGAAGCTTGTCACAGAACGAGCAATGGCAACATGAAAACACTGTCATTGACTTTTTTTTTTGGTCAGACAATAAATGTGGCCAGGTAACTAGGTATTTTATTTTGGAATGTAGGAAGGACACTCTCATAAATACATTTTCATCAGTCTCTGCAGGTATAAAAATTAAAAACTTTTTTTTCCCCTAAAGTGTGAGGCTGCTTTCCATTTTTGTAGATGTCTGTACCTTAATGAATTGTGAGTTTATCTTTAAGTGAAGTTTTTCTACAGTCTGTCTGGCTTGGTTATTTGCTTATAGGCGAAATATAATCACGCACACTCCCCAAAACAGTATTCATAAAGCTAACGCCAAACTTGGATCACGAAAGGTTTAGTCACCCAGAATTCTATACAGGGTGAATGGCTGAGGAAAGAAGCAGCTTGTGTTGTCTCTGGAACATGGCTGGCAGATACAGAAAGATTGTACGCAGCATGGACAGTAAAAAGACAAGGTAGATACCAAGCAGCTTCACATTTGTAGAAGGCTCCTTCTCTGCTCTCCTCCCAGCAAAATGAAAGGTGCTGGAGAGAGGGCTCCAGATGACACGCCTGGGTGGGTAACCTTGATACACCTGGGTCTTTGTTGAAGATTAAGCCATTAACTTGGTCAACAATAGCATTACCTAGTCATAGAACACCAGATTACCGTGAAGCAAACCTAAACAATGCTAAAATATGTTCTGACAGAGGATTACTGATGAGCCAGTGTGTGTGTATAGCTGATGGACCGTTGTGCAAGCAAACACACTCGCACACACACCACCACCCACACACTTTATCTGTTTAATCTGCCTTTGGCATCTGGGCAGGGGGAGGCTTGGGCTGAGTGACCACAGTCTCCCATGTTGGACTGAACTACAGGCACTATTTCCAGAGCTGGCGTGGTCTCATCTGACTCTGACTCACAGCCTGACCAACGCCTTAGCTCCAAGAGCATTGCCCTGTGTATAGTGCAAAGTCATGGTCATGGGCCATCCCAGGGAGAGGCTCAGTGGAAAAAATGAAGGCAGAGCAAACCAGGCTCCAGGAAAGACGGTGAAAAATAACTTAGCTTTGCTTGCCTTCCTCCTCATTCTTGATGGAGTTGAAGATAATGGAAGATGGAATCTGACTTGTTGCTACAGGACTTCTCACTCGTGTTCAAATCCTTGAATGGGGGAAGGAGGTGAAATAATCAATGAACCTGTTGTTGTCATCTCTCCTTTTTTTGTTTTTCTTTTTTGTAATCAGACCTGTCTTGAGATTATGGACTATTACAGAATGAGAGAAAGGAGGGGAGTATGAATGTGTGTGAACCTCAGCGCTCTTTGTTTATTGTCTTCAGAATGATCTTCCATGCATCCGGATGGCGAGGTGCACTCAGTTACATGAGGGTTAAAGATAAAGCACCTCTTTGGCATTCTTGGGAGGGCTTTTTCTTGGGAAAAACTGTTACCAGCCTATTTGGAAGTACTTTATTTTTTAAATACAGTTCACTGCAGTAAACCTTAATGTATTAGAAATAATTAAAGTCGCTGTTTGTTTAGCGGCTCAGTAGAAAGAGTTCAATTGTAGCGAGTATTTAACTTCCCAGGCAAATTTCGTTCTCTACTTTTCTTAGCAAGAGAAATGTTAATCTTTTGCGGGTGGACACTTTTCCCAGAACACGTGTGGTTCCCGTTAACTTCTGTCTGCACAGAGCTTTGGAGATGGCCTCAGCTGAGTGCTGTGGGGCATCCATGCTCTAGAATTAAATTAAGGGAAGTCTTAAAGTACATTTTTCCCTCACTTTAGTCATTAACGACATGGAATTCACGGTCAGACAGACGAATTGGAATCCCATCTTCACCCCTTACTAGCTTTCCTGCCTTGAAATAAATCAGCCTGTGTAAGCCTCAGTCACCTCAAGGTAGAGTTGCCGGAAAGCATTTAGCATAAGGGCTACCACTGAGTAATTGCTCAAAAACAGGTAGTTATCAGTGTTATTGGTGATGGGCTTCTCTGATACCATGTTCAGGCTTTTAAGTTGTTTTCTTCTGTGGAACCAGAAGGAGCCCTGAGAACCAGTAAGGTAGACCATGAAATGTAGCTTGTGGAAGAGTGGCTGCGAGAGAGTGTGTTTGGACCATAGGTGTGAAGTCGGGCCAGCTGAAGTATCCCCAGCATTCAGACCAGGGAGGGAGGCAGCCCGGTTACTTCTCTGGCAGGTGCCCAGCCACGCCCAGAGGCGCATTGTCTCCCAGGGTGCTGGGCAGGGGCTCGGGGGGGGGGTGGGCACTGCTATGGGCTCACATAGCCATGTGTTCTGTTGGGAGTTCCCACTAGGCGCCTCCACAGAGGCTTTTCATTGAACTCATCAGAACTGTGATACTGATTTTGTTTTTCTGTTCAGGTCTTAATTAAAGTGGTCTCAGTTTGCGAAAGGTCTGGCTATCCAGAGATACAGTGCTTGCTGGTGTTCTGAGCATTGAAGAATTCCAGTAAGCTTTCAAAAACAAGAGAATTGTTTTTCCCCTGCTGAGGTCTGAGTTTATAATAACTATTATTGTTATATAGAATTGGCTCATAATCATTAATAAGTTTCCCTAAGCGCTCGACTTGATAACAGAAAACCACTTAGCTCCTGAGGAGAAGTGTGCTTGGTGTTTGTCTCAGCTATGAGTAATATGTTATACATGATTTAAAATGGCTTCTGAGTGTCCTTACTCAAGATCAATATTTTTTAGAAAGAAATTTTTATAGGTAAGCCATAACATTACTTGATAATCAGACATCATTTTCAAGTAGTTAAAAGGATCATTGGACAAAACCCTCCGGACTGACTTTGGTTTCTTAATTGCTCAGGATTGAAACTGTACATGCCCTATAAATTATGAGCAGGCTTGAATTTTTTATGGGGAAAGAAATTATTTTTTTATGCAGGATAATTGTCCTAGCAAGTGTAATATTACTGAATTAGCTCTATCAGGGTATGCAGATTGCCACTGTAGCTCCCTGAATCTCTGCTTTTGTCCTGTGATGTTTTATTGTAAATAGAGAGCGAGGAACAAGAGAGAAAGTGGGGCAAGAACAAGGGGAGCACGCCAGGAGAAAATACCACTGGTAGTTTTCACTGGTCCTTGGCGGTCTTGGTGTCTTCTTGCCTCTGTTTACGGAGAGCAGCAGCTCAGCTGCAGTCTCACACCTCAGTAAGGGGCAGTGTTGGCCACCATCTAGAAAGATCTTAAATCTCCTAGGCAGTGCTACGCTACTTCTCTATCAGCAGTAAAAGCAATTTCAAGGTCTTCGTAGGCCATGGGAAGTATCACATGGCCTGTAGCCACAGCAGTTTCCAGACATGGCATCTGTGTGACCGTTGACAAATGGGTATGGTCACTGCCTGCCCTGGACCCTGGAAGGAGATGGGTGTATCATGCTGTGGGCCTGAGCACGGGGCCCATCGTCCCCACCCAGCCCTATATGCCCATTTCTTTGCCTGTGTGTTGTCTCTGAGAGGGAGACTGTTGGGAGGGAAAACAGTTTTATTGCCTTCTCAAAATAGAGGAAATACTCAAGGGGGTGGTGGAAGAGGAGGGGATAAATATAGCATTTCCGTCTTCCTGCTTATTCTACTCTTTCCACAGCATTTTTCAGAAGATGGATTTTTGTCCTATCAACTTAAACTAAAAATAGTCCTATACCATTTCTATCAGATTGGCCCTGTTATCACTTAGCTACTTACTTTGTTTTCCCACTCAGAAACTTCTGTGTGAGGAGTCATAAGATGGTCCTAAGATGCTTGTCTTTTGGACATGTCCCCTGGCCACAGTACTCCAGATGAGACTTCCTGAGCAGGTGGCAGAGGCCATCCTTGGGTCCTGGCTGTGGATGGTCAGAAAACTGGATGCTTTGAAAGACTTGTCCTTGCTCCTGTTTCTTCCTTGACCTGTTTTCCTAACTGAAGTTACTCAAATGCTTCTCTCCCTTGCCCCTTCCAGCCTTCCATCAATAAATACTGCCAACCCCACAGCCACTGCAAACATCTGCCCCAAAGCTCATTCCAACAGCAAGAATGTTTGCTATTGGCAGTCCCTTGGCTTACAGAGTTGGGGCATTCATGAGTTGCAGAACAGGGCTGGCTGTTAGACCCTACGCGGCTGAGTGCAGTGGGGAGGTTAGTCGATGCTTGGCAAATGTGAATTCCTTAGGATATGGGAGGGGGAAGGTTATTGCACACGCTGTGCCTGTTTACCAGGTTGATATTTTTCCTCATGCAAAAGTATTAACTTGATGATTGATTTTAGCTAATAAAACCAACTTTGAGGTTTGGGAGGTAATGGCTTGTGTTAGATTTTAGGTACATAAACAAAAAATAAGAACTTATTTAGTTTCTCATTTCCTAATTGTTCAGAGGGTCCGTTTTCATGCATTGCCTGTGTCTTGTCTGGATTTGCCCATTTCAAAAGGCCCTGTGTTTTTTGGAGAATGCTGATACCGGCTGTGGAATCCCTGCCCATTCCCAGGCCCCAGTGCTGCCCCTGGCGACAGAGCGTAGTAATAAGTAAGCTGAGCCAGGTTACAGTCTAACAGGGCTGTGGCCTGGTCTGAACCCTGTAATGAGGAAAGAGCAGATTTATTTGTTCTCCCTGTGCGCCTCCCTCCCCGCATGCTCTTCTATTATCTTTAAGAGGAAATTGAATAGCAAAATTCTGCATTCTCCTGATGGTAATGGCCTGATGTCATCTTTTCCACCCTGAAATCAAGAAAGCGAGAGTCACAACTGAGACCCAGATTTAGTACTTCGTAGCTGCCCGGGGGTAAGCTATATGCATGTATGTTTGTAACAGCTTTGAGGTATAATTTACATACCAGAAAACTCACTGGCTCATATGTTCAATTCACTGATGTTTGCTTAGTAACTTAACTGACTTGTGCGGCCGTCACCACAATCCAGTTTTAGAACATTGCCATCACCCCAGAAAGATTCCTGGTGTCCATTAGCACTCTCCATTCCTTCCCCCCGGCTGACTGGCAATCTCCTTTCTATCTTTATAGATTTGCTTTTTCTAGACGTTTCTTATACATGGAATCCTACGGTATGTGGATTGTTTTAAAAAAGTGTTTTCAGTGAGAGTTTACACAGCAGGTTAGGTTCCCATTTAACAATTTCTACACGTTATTAGGGGAAACCCTGGTGGTGTAGTGGTTAAGCGCTACAGCTGCTAACCAAAGGGTCGGCAGTTCAAATCCGCCAGGCTCTCCTTGGAAACTCTATGGGGTAGTTCTACTCTGTCCCATAGGGTCGCTATGAGTCGGAATCGACTCAATGGCACTGGGTTTGGTTTTTGTTTGTTTGTTTACACGTTATTCGGTGATGGTTACATTTCTCACAGGGTGTTAATAGTCTCATTAACACCACTTTGGTTGTTCTCTTTCTAGTAATCTAGTTTCCCTACCCCCATCTCTACTTTAAGGTAATTGTTGACCATTTGGTATCATATAGATGGTTTTTTTAAGGAGCACGGTACTCACAGGTTATATTCTTTATTTTATGAGCTACTCTGTTATTTAGCTAAAAGAATATGTGAACTTGTGTCTGTCTTCTTTCACTTAGCATATTTTTGAGGTTCACCCATATTGTAGCACGTAGCTGTAGTTTGCTCCTTTTTATTGCTGAATAAGATCCCATTGTACGGATAGACCATATTTTGTCTCCATATTCACTAGTTGGTGGATGTTTGGGTTGTTTCCAGGTTGGGGCTGTTACGAATAATGCTGCTGTGAAGACTCACGTGCAAGTTTTTTGCATGGACATGTTTTCATTTCTCTCGGGTAAATACCTAGAAGTGGAATGGCTGAATCGTATGGTAAATTTATATATAACTCTTTAAGGAACTGCCAGACTGTTACTGAAAGTGGCTGCACCACATTACATTCCCATCAGCAGTGTATGAGGATTCCGGTTCCTTTATATCTTGACATGACTATATTTAAGAAATAACTTTAACCTTTGGCTCTTACTTTACACTTTCCTGCACAAAAGCTAGAAACTATTTTGTCTTTAAGTTTTTTTTTTCTTCAAGCATTGCTAACACACTTTACCTAAAGTTGCCTTATCCTTTCTGCTCGCTAGGTTCTTCTACCACCAGCCGTGCATGGGATAGTGTGGCAGTGTTCCATTTAATTATGTGTTTTTTCTTGCAGATTTGAAATAAAGTATGGAAACACACGCACAGATGTTGTTATTGTCTAAACATTAAATTAGTTTACTTTGAGAAGGAATTTGTTTTTAAATTTTAGATTCTTTTTTTTTTTAAGTTCACTTTTTTATTCAGACAAAAGGTGGTAAGTTTGTACACATGCTGAATATACATGTTGCTTTAATACAGAGTAGACACACATGTGCCTTAGAGCCATATTTTAATAGTGCTTTAAACAGTTAAAGGACAAAGCCTTTAGTTTGTAGAATTGGGTAGCCCTTAAGGGTTCTGTCATTAAAAATGCAACTAGCGATATTTGTATGAATCTGGGCTATTTCCAAAGGCCTGAAGAACTGCAGGAAGAATTTATCGCATCATTGGGCATGCCAGTGATGACTGTGCGTTTCCAGGACCAAGTGATTAAAGTTGCTCGTTATTTTTGCACATTCCAGGATTTGCAGGTGTGTTTTATTTTGACTGTGAGCCTATCATACAAAGGTATTTTTGTAAACAAACCCTCTGATCGGTCATGACAGAGCATTCTGGTGAAAGAGCACTCCTGTCAGGAGTGAGGACCATGGCCCCTCCATGGGAACGAGCATAGCATGGGGGTTGGAACAGTGGTGGTGGGCCCAAGGTACTTCTGAGTCTGTGCCTTTGTGAACCGGTCTCAGAGGTGAGCAGTAAAGATGATAGAGAGGCATTTGGGTTCCTGCATAGCACCCAGGTGACAGGTGACAGAAGACTGCAGGAGGGGAATAGCTGAGATGGTTTCTTGTGGGCTGATAGTCAGACGGGCAACTGCAGCCCAGCTCTGTTTACACGGATTATTTGGGGCTCTGTGGGCGCTGTCACGTGGGGTGGTTTGGCATAAAGGAGCAGTTCTCACGGGGGAGATTTGTGTCACAGCGATGGGGTGCTCTGGGCGGTAGTGGGCAGAGCCAGCGGGAACGCACTGTGTGTGCCCGAGGAGTGCGCTGCCTCCCGCTAGGGCCGTGCAGGTGTGAGTCTGTCTGGGCACAGAGTTTCAGCAGAGAACGCAACTGTTGGATATGCACAGCTTTAGTATTTACTGAATTTTCCAGGAATGTGACTGCCAGATAAATCTGGGAAGGTTGTATTTTGTTTAATTTTTCCCTGAATTGTTGACCATTTTGGAAAATCTTTCCACCAGTGAGGATGCGTTTATGGTGTTGGACTGTGGGTACAGCTGCCGTGGTTGAGGGGTTCTCCAGGCCTGGTGCCTTATAGGGCGCTCAGACCTGAGCTCGTGGACATTGGAACTCATATTAACACGTTATAATCTGCTTTCCTTTTAATTCTCCTTTATATTACAGTGGAACATTGTATCAAGGTCCCTCTTTCCCCATCCATTATATAAATTATGTATATTAGATTTTCTAAGAATTTCTTTTCAAGATAGTTTTTAAAGTGGGGTATTATCTGTGATGCCCTGAGAACCCTTGGCTCAAGATTTTTGGGGTTTTGGGTCCATATCATGAAATGCTAGTTTGGTGTGTGCATGAAAAGAAGTGGCAGTGCTGACAAGGGGAGGGAGCAGCCCTTGTAGGATGCAGGTGGATCAAAGCTCCAGGTAATTGTTGGGGCGGGGGCCACATGGCATGGATCTTTCCTGACTTTCTGGAAATTGACTCTAGTAGTCTTTAAAGCTTTCCTGAGCACGCAGTCTTCTGTCCTTGCCGCCATCACCAACGCCAAGTCCTCCCCACCACCATGCACTCTCTTAGTAGGAACACTGTGTTGTTGAAAGTCCAAACCACAGATTTCACGGGAGAGTGTGCTTAAGAGGTAAGGAGGTACAGGGCAGAGACATGGGTAAGAATCAAGCTGCTCGGGCCTCGTGGGGGAGCCCTGGTGGTGCAGTGGTTAAGGGCTCAGCCGCTAACCAGAACGTCAGCAATCCCATCAGCCACTCCTTGGAAACCCTATAGGGCAGTTCTGCTGTGTCCTCTAGGTCACTATGAGCTGGAATCGAGTAGGCGGCAGCGGGCTCTTGGGCCTTGTGGACCATTACCAAGTTCCTTAAGAGGCCTTCTAGATGCAGGTGTGAAGCCATTTGACCAGCTCAGTTCTGGCCCTTGCCCATGTGTGGTCCTAATGATGATCTGTGTCCCCCGTTACACACCCCAGCTGCCCTTTCCAAAGCCAGTGTTTGCTCAGCAGGGTAAGGTTATTGGAGCCCTCAAGTTTAAGGGCCCTTTATTTCTGTGAGCTGTGTTTCTCCTTTCTGGGCTCGGACACGTGCCGTGCGTTCGTTGTCCAGCCACGCCGCACCCTGGATTGAGAGATGTGATACTTCACCGGCTCCTAAGGACTTGAGAACTGAAGAAAGTTTGTGGGGTTTCCAGTAGTAATAGTTCTCCTCCTTCCATTTGTTATTGCTACTTGAGGCATTTCCAGTTTTAGAAGCACCTTGTCCAGCAGCAGATCAGGGGCATGATGAGGAGAAAATAAAGTTAATTCAGCCGTATCATGGCAGCTCCTAAGAAAGGTTTACTCAAGGGCAAGAGGTTGAACTTCATTTGATTTTGTTTCATTTATAGTAACCAGGTCCCCTGTTAATACAAAAAAAAAAAAAAATGGTTCCCATTCTGTCTTTGCCTGTGCCCCCACGGGTCTCTCAGTACAATCTGAGGGATGCTGCAGGCGGCTTCTCTTTCACTGCACTTGTCCTGGGGGACGAGGTGGCAGCAGTTACTATATGCCCAACAGGGTAATTGGGTTGGCCCCCTGGGGAGGCCGGGCCAAGCTGCTCAAGTTGTAGAAATGTAGATTCCAGTGCGAGATAGGAGCCATGGCGTGTTACCGGAGTATGCAGGAGTAACTCAGTCTTATTTTCCAGGACCTTTCCTGTATTTTGACTTCAACGCAGCAGGTTCAGTCCCTCCACTAGTTCCAAACAGACCACCTCGAGTTAACTTTTTTTCCTGACTGTAAGAGTGACACTGCCTATTAGAGAAAATTCACAAAATAGAAGAAAGTATAAAGAAGACATTTTAAAACAAACAGTATTGATATGCTGGTATTTGCCCTTGAAGCCTGGGAGGGAAAATAATTGCTCTGAAAGCAATGGAGTATGTTTTGTATTTGTAACTTCAAAGGTGGTTCGTTCGGCAACTTTCTATTTTTTTTAATTCACTTATTTTGCAATTCTTTTTTGAAAAGACCTGGTCTGTGGCAGTAACCTGACCACAGTGGATGCTGAGCTTGTACTTCACTGGAGCTGGAGTCCTGGAGTCTGGTCTTCCTGGGGGTGTGTATACCTTCACTAAGTCCGTTTGAAAACGATCCCCCATGCTCTGGCATACACTTTCGTAAAGACAGAGAGGCGCCCCCACCTCATGAAGGGATCACAGGATCGGGAGTCAAGGAATCCTCTTACCCTTGACTTTCTGTGACCAGCGGTGGAAAAACGTGGCAACAGAGACCTGTGTTTGTTCTTCCCCTTGAAGTGAGACTCAAACTGACAACCGTTCCAAGATCTGAGGGCGCACGACCGGCACCCCCTCCTTCTTCCTGGGTTTAGTTTGTCGTCACAGTATGGAAATTATGGAAGATGAGCTCCTGTTCAGCAATTAACTGTGCGACCGTTTCTGTTCTACTTTAAGGTTTATGCTGAAATCGATACTCCCAATTTACTTCTAAAGAATATGCTGTTACCCAGCCCATCTCCTGTTCTCTGGCTTTTATTAAAATGCAAATCATCCTAACTTCAAAGTGACATAATGGAATCCTGCAGAGGTTCCAACCCTGATGTCTTTCCTTTGCTGTGACATTTTTATTTTATCTGGCTGGTCTGGCTCTTCTGGCTGTCTTACCCTTTAAATTGGTGAGATTCTTCTGGCTGGACTGCTCCTGGGGGGTGAGGCCTGTACGTGCAGCATGCCTAAGTCCTGGGGTGTGCAGGCGCTGTCTTGGGCTCCATCAGCGCCACCCCCATGGCGTGCAGACCTGTGTGGGCACGGAGCTGTGGTCATTAGATTTCTCTGTACTTACCTGCATTTACTTAGAGAAATGAAGTCCCCGTGTCTTTCTGCCATTGCTCTTCCCACTTTCGCTCTTATTACTTTAAAAAAAAAAAAAAAAAGGTCATGAAACTCAAATAGGTTCCCTTCTCTCCCTGATCTCCAATAGCAGAACATACTCTGGTTTGGTATGCCACACGTGTGCCTAAATGGCATAGGATGGTGTCATCCAGGTCTTCCTTTCCACGTGAGAAGGAAATGAGCCCCTCACAGCAATGTTTTCTAGAAACATGTCCAGTGTATTTCTAGAAACACAGCTACCGTGCCCATCCAGGCCCGATGGCAGAGCGTCAGGTCAGAACTGCAGCCTGTGAAGGGGCTGCTGGGTTTCCTCCCACCAGAAACCAAAGACTTGCTCTTATTCATCTGTGCACCGTAGGTCCTCTTCAAGCCCAGCTCCCCCGTGGGCCAGAGAATGAAAACCTGAGCTGCCGCTGGACCACTCTTAGAAATGTATCCTTGTCTAAACAAGGGGGCGACGCTTGCTTCCCCGTGCTTTGACTCCTCGCAGATAGCTGGAGGATTATCCTGTTTGTGGCCTGTGCGGCACAACTGAGGGGCTTTGAAGCCCCAGAGCCCCCTCCCTTCCTTTTGATTACATGTGTTTCTGCTAAAGATGTCTTTGCCCAATGCATACAAGGAGCATGAATAAGCAGCTCAGTCCCCTGTAGCTTTTTGTACCTTGTGGTTTCTGTCATCCTGTGCTGCTAACCATAACCGGGGAAGGGGCACGATCAGAAGGCATGTGTCTCAGGAAATCAGCTAACTGCATGGGCCAGAAACCCTCTGCAAACACGCCATGGCCCTGACCAACTAAGGCCAGCTGCCTCTGGGGCTTGAGCTGAGGCTCCTGGAAATATGCCCTTCCTTTTCAGGTCAACCCTGCCTGGACATGCCAGAGCTGAGAGGCACCCTGCAGGTGCAGGGGTCCTGTCTGGCCTGGACAGTCTACCCAAGGCAAGTGAGGCCCATCGGAAAGCTTTGTTCAGTACTAGAGGATCCCTGCCCTTGGGTGTCCTAGAGGGCAGTTGGAGTTTGTCCTGAAGAGCTGGTATCTTCCTAGCTACTTCCCTTTGCTCTGTGCATGACTCCTCAGCACAGACCTCATTTGGGCATGTTTCAAGAGCACGAGAGACGGTTTTATAGCTTTGAAATAATAGGTGTTATTTAGGAATAAATATCTGATACCTCAACAAATGGATTAATATGTGGCTGAACAGTGTCAGGGCAGGGTGACTTGAGGTTGTCACCACTTCCTTGATTTTATGGTCTTATCACTGATTTTATAGGCTGCGTTGCCCTGAAAGATTCCCAGAGCTCTTCACTGACTGGGGAGTGTGTGTGTGTGTGTGTGTGTGTGTGTGTAATGGGGGTAGCAATTTTCCTAATACTGTACAAAGTGATAGAACCGTAGAGTTCATTTTACAGTGGCTCTTTTTGGGGATATCCATGTAACTTCCAAGGCGATATAAATCAGAGCAGTACAGTTAGAGGCACACCTGGCGTGAGTGGGCATATGTGCCTCAAACTCCAGCCAACATAGTTCAGGTAGGCCCGCCATCAGGTGTGGTGAATCTCTGAGGTGCTTCTTCACCACGGGGTTCTGGAGTCCTGGCAAAACTGAGGTATAAACCTAGTCTGTCCTCACCTCACCTCTTCTGATACCGTTGTTCCCCTTTTTGGTGATCCTGTCTGCTGATCAGGTGCCCTGTTCTCTCCACGTGGCTGGCCTGTGTCTCCATTCTCATCTCTTATCCTTACGATACCTCACCCGGCTATGCCTTCCCTCCACGGAAACCGCCTTGACATTTCCCTCTCTTTTCAGTCTGCCTTGTTTCTCCTGCATGACCCTCCTTGGCAAGGAGCGTGATGACCTAGGACAATCAGTAGGCAAATGTGTGGCCATGGGATACCCTCCTTGTCTCTGAGTGTTCTTCATGTTAAGAAAGGTTTACCAAAGGTAACCCAGAACACCCAGTGCACGATTCTGTAATGCCATAGCTCAAGCTCTCCCCCTTCTTGGAAATGTAGTATTAAATTAATTATATGACACTATAATTAATAAATATGGGGGCAGTGGTGGTTCAGTGGTAGAGTTCTGGCCTTCCCTGCAGGACACCCAGGTTCACCTCTTCGCCAGTGCACCTTTCACGCAGCCACCACCCGTCTGTCGGTGGAGGCTTGCGTGTTGCCATGATCCTGAATAGGTTTCAGCAGAGCTTCCAGACTAAATCTAGGAAGAACGGCCTGGTGGTCGGCTTCTGAAAATCGGCCAGTGAAAGCCCTGCAGATGAGAACAGTCTGCTCTGCAACTGATTATGGGGATGGTACAGGGCTGGGCAGTGTTTTCTTCCATTATGTGTGGGGCTGCGTCGACCCAGGGCCAGCTCGACGGCAGCTAAGAACAACAAGAAACAATAAGCAATTTAACTTGCTTATGCCTTTCACCAAAAAGGTCACGTGGAAAATTGTTGACATTTGGAAATTGGAGCTTTAAATTGAATCTTAGGCAAGAGCCAGTGAGTCACGATACGGTTTTTCGTATTTATTTGGTGACATTTCAGACATAGAAGTAGAGTATGAAATACACAATGAGTCACCATACGGAAACAGTTAAATGTCCAGGTTCCATGTGTGCACAATTAAATTTGGTATACTATAAATAGAGATTTAAAATACTGAATTATGTGAAATCATTTGCTTAACCCAGCATGGGTTTTAAAGTTTTATGTTGTTCTCTGACCCCTCTTTGCTGTACGCTTCCTTAGTGCAGCGAAGCCATCATAGCTGAGAAGATTGCTTTAATGACCCGCTGAGGACATGTCCTTGTTTTGTCTTCTATTAGAAGTTTGGTTCTGAGTTCTGACATTCATGTTGCTTTGTTCTCTCGGATACATACTTGCAAGCCAGGGAGTTTTTGGTTATATTTGAATTGATAATCATATTCTTATTTCTTGCTCAAAGCCAAGATGTGAGTAGTAATTGCTTCAACTTCATCCTTTTTATAATTTCGGATAATAGCTGAGACAGGTGTCTTCATAAAGGGATCCTTAACAAGGGGAAATAGACACACATTAAAATACCTGTCCTCCCCACCCCATTTCTCCTTCCTTGCAGTGTAGATCCACTTGATTGAATAGTGTCGGGATACCAAAGGACCAAAGTAGTAAATGGAAATTGAATTTTCAAACACAGGTCACACAGGAGAGTATTCAAGACCATGCCCGTTATCATTTGAGAAGTATAAATGGGGCAGAAATGGGATGGGGGTGAGGTTGAAAGTTTGAAGGTAAAGATGAGCTAGCCTTGAAACTGTACTTGCGTGTTAACAGTTTTTCCCTTAAATCACACACTCTGTCCTTCGAGGCCTCATTGGGTGCTTCGGTTTTGATGTGGGCTAAAACCACTCATTTTACAGGGAGTGATTGGAACAATTACGCTTTTCATTCTCATCAACTGACTGTCTTTGATTTGACATGAGCTACACTGAGAAAGCAGATATTGTTTTGGTCATGTAATATATAATAACCCTGTTGCTGTTGAGTTGATTTCGACTCATAGTTCCCCCCATAGGGCAGAGTGGAACTGCCCCATAGGGTTTCCAGGGCTTCTTTACAGAAGCGGGCTGCCATATCTTTCTCCTACAGAACGCCTGGAGGTTTCAAACCACCAGCCTTTTAGCTAGCAGCTGAGCGCTTTAACCACTGCACCATCAGGGCTCCTTATGATGTGTAATAGAGCTCTTTAAAAAAGATTGAGAAGCAGGCCTTGCTGTGGTTCTCTGACGGCTGGCTTGGATAGGTCGATATGCTTCTGCGTTTGTGATGAACCAGGGAGAAAAGAGGGAAGACGTTCCATACACCTAGCATTTCATTTAATAATTTGGGGGAAAAAAGCTGTTAATGCAAATCACAATCCACTTTTTCCTGAAACAGGACAGTAATCCTTGGCTTGTTTGATACGTCTGCACCTAGTGTGCATCTTAGTTCCCTGGGTAGCATAAACGGTGTGCGCTCTGACTATTACCCAAGAGGTTGGTGGTTTGAATCCACCCAGCAGCGCTGAAGAAGAAAGACCTGGCAATCTACTTCTGTAAGATCACAGTCATTGAAAGTCGTATGGAGTAGTGCTGTTCTGAAACACGTAGGATCACTGTGTGTCGGAAGCGACTCAGTGGTATCAGGTTTGGTTTTATTGTGCATCTTAAAGGAGCAGTCAGTAACCAGAGCTAACAATTTGAATCAAGTTCAGGGCCATTCAGAACATCTTAAAGGTTTCCAGTCAATGAAACAATACTTAGGAATCTCTAAAGAATTGCCTTTGTACGGGTGATATGCTGTTTTTTAAATGAACCTCTTTGAGAAATGAACTGTAGGTCCAATTGCCTCTGTGAACAATTACCTCCTCTGCCATGAGACCAGAAGAAATGGATAGTATCTGGCTACCATGACTGAATGTTTTGATCTAGGACCCAATAGATGGGTCCTAATCAAAAGGAGCAAAGTCATGGAATTGAACAGAACTTCAAATTCAAAAGGAAACCAGACTTACTGGATCCGTTAAGACTGGGGGAACCACCGAATATATTGCCCAGAAATAATCTTTAAACCTTGAACCAAAACCATCATTAAACTAAACAATCTGGCTCCCTTAATAAAGAATGTTTGCCTTGAACAGTACACTCGTAATGAATTACGTATATAAGTTCAAACTGACAACAGTTAATCTAAAGCGTAAATGAGAACTTTAAGAGGCAGAGAGTATAAATTAATGGTGATGAAACAATTTGGGTAGAGATAGTGAGATGGTGCCACAGTGTGAAGTATGTAACCAATGTCATTGAACTGTACATGTAGAAGTTTAGACTAGATGTATGTTTGGTTGGGAGCCCTGGTGGCGCAGTGGTTAAGAGCTTTAGCTGCTAACCAAAAGGTCGCAGTTCGAATCCACCAGGAGCTCCTTGGAAACCCTATGGGGCAGTTCTACTCTGTCCTATAGGGTCGCTGTGAGCCAGAATAGATTTCGATGGCAGTGGGTTTGGTTTTTTGTGTTTGGTTGTGTATATTACCTCCAAAAAACAAATAAATTGAATAAATAAATGAACCCCTTTGACCCCAGATTTAGATCATTTTTGGAAAAAAAAAAAGAATTGCTGCATGGCTTTAGCTTGTCTGTTAGTGAAAGCAGCCCCTGCCACCTTACACGCTTTGGCCAGCTCTCTCCTTGCCATGTGCTTTCAGGTGCTCCCCTGGAAAACAGTCATGGAAGTGGTGAGCGTGAGCCCGAGAGAGAGGGTCCTGTGACAGTGGCCACATTGAATCTTCCTGAAGAACAAGGATTATACAGATACATGTATTTTAAATCTCCCCAGATTTTTGCTATCTCGTGATTGAGATATCTTTGCACATTTCTGCTATGTTTAAGGGTTCCTTCAAAATGATATATGTGTGAGTGTGTGTGATTAAGTTTTTTCTAAGCTTCTGCTTGAGGGCAGTTGGAATTTTTGAGTGGCTTTGCTTGCTTTTTTAAGATTGTACCATTGATTTCTTAGAAGGATGGTGAAAAACTTAGTTATTTCAGAGTATGAAAATAAAGTCCTCTGGTTTTTTTTTTGTTTGTTTTTGAAGCTCTAATTTATGAAGATGGAATTTATCCAGCAGGCCCTACTTTTAATATTTGTCTGTGGAAAAAATCCTAGAACTTAAATACATTCCTAAGAGTAACCCAGTGCCATCGAGTCGATTCCGACTCATAGCGACCCTATAGGACAGAGTAGAACCGCTCCATAGAGTTTCCAAGGAGCGCCTGGAACTTTGAACTCGCGTCCCTAAAAAAAAAAAAAAAAACTAGCACCCCTTAAAAAGATGAGAAAATGTAGCAAGGAAGGGGAGGTCGTTCATCCTTTTCAAAGGTGTTTAATCCTTTTTGGAGTTCTTTCCTTACTTCCTAATTACCCTACATAAACATCTGCCATGAAATAAAAGCTGTATTTACTTGCTCTTGGAGAACACAAGTGTGGCCTCGCATTCCTTTCAGCAGATGTCAGGATGGACTGGGGAGAACGTGGAGGTAAAAGGGTTTGTTCCAATGTCGTCAGGCCGGCGTATCTGAGAGCTGGGGGGAGAGTTGTCAACATGAGCACCACGACTGATCCCGAGACACTGGGAGTGAAGTCACCCTGGTGGGACTGTGGCTTTTTATAGCCCTTTGATCTTGTCACCCTCCCAGCCTGGCCACAAACTCGCGTTAGCAGTTGGCCCCTGTGTGTCATCTCTTGATGGTGCGATTGTCACGGGATCAAATGCCCCCTGTGATTTGGCAGTTCATGAATTCTTAATGTCCCACTTGCAGAAAGTGGTAAACTTTTCTTTCACAGCTGATAAGCTGCTCCGTCATTGGAACATCACCCAACATGTGCGCCTTTATATAAATTATGATATAGGTGTCTCTGGCATAAGAGTGGGCATAAAAATTGTAGAGAACACGTGGAGACCTTAGTAGTTTTTCAGTAAAAAGACCTTAGAGCCATGTTGGCAGTTTGGTTAGTAATCAGGAATAATATATTGTTTGGTCTGCAGTTAGCCTTTAATGTGTTTCAAAAACTCTTTTCTCAGCCCCTAACCATTTTATCTGAAACACTCTCTGAAGTCATCCCGTGTTTATTTTAACCAGGAAGCTGATTAGAGTTCATTGATAGGAAGTGATAGGCTGTACACATGGCCATGAAAAATATTTTTGTCCTTGGCACCTAAAATTTGTTGTCAGAAGTATTGCCACATTTGGTCAGAGATAGTGTGTAGAGTTTTATTGTTTGAGATCACAGATCACAGTTTTATTGTTGGAGATCACGGTCACCAAAGCTCAGTGAACTCAGGTGTTTTCCAGGAATTTTAACTTGGATTTTCCCCCTGGGATGTTCACATTTCTTTTCACCCCAATTTTGTGCAAGGAATAAAGCATCTGGGCCTAGTTCCTTCTAGGAGATTGCAGGAGGACATAGGAAAGAGCATTTAAGGAGGGGCAAACATCCAGTTTGCTAAAATAAAAAGGGGGAGCCTTAAGCACTATCTATTCCTCTCCAGCTGCTCTTTGCACACCTTCAGGCTCTCCTCTAAGAAGGGAAATGCTTATTCCTGAAAAACCGTGGCAACTATGAAGTGACGTACTGGAATAAGGTAGCCCATGGCCTGTGAGAGCAAGCGGCTAACCAGCTGGAGGTAGATTCACCTGCCATTTTTGACTCCCAGTGATCCTGGCCAGCTTTCTGACTTAACTCCCCGTTTACCCAAGGGGCACACAGGTGTGATGACATGGGGGGGCAGGTTGGCGTGGCGTCTCTGACAGGTAGGACATACAGGGAGCTCTCTATGCGAACGTCTGTCAGTGTGGGAAATGCTTCTCAACCTTTCATCCAGCCATTAGTCCATCCAGGCGCCATGTGAAGCAAATTCCCCATCACTTAAACCTGTATCTCCCAAATCAAATGTTATATTGTCCTGATGTGGGGGAAGGAACATAAACTTGCTGAGGAATAGTGTGCATTCAAGAAGGATGGGGGAGGGGGAAGATTTCACTCTAGTTACACCAAAAGCGATGGTATAACTAACCCATCCTCCCTGGAAAGCTAGATGCCATCGAACTTGAAAGACAGGACAAACAAGGAATGAGCCCAGGCCAGACCTTAGTTGCAGGGACATGGGGTTTTGCAGCACTTGGCAACTTAGCGTGCATCAACTTGTGAATTCTTCTTCGCTTTGGTTTCTAGGCAACTTGCATAGATTTTAAAACTGAATATAAACACACAAAATGGAATAAAAAGTGAATGAAATGACAAAAAGCCTAATGACATAACCCCCGTCTGCCACACCCTTAGTAACTACAGCAAATAAATGCAGGCCTCTGCCTGGCTCTTCAGAGATTCTGGTGGGAAGGAAGACAAAAGTAGCTGTAAATAGCTCAACTTGTCACAGAATGATGAAGTTCATATCTTTACAATGCAAGATAATACTGAGTAATCTGCAAGAGAGACGATCTGCTCAGGGGATGGTGTTAACGTTAAGGAGCGGTCTTGCCCTGCACTTTTAATTAGCTCTACATCAGGATTCTTTGAAGCTGTAGACCTTGCCAGTAGCAAGTTGAGTCCATGAAGGAGTAGGAGACGACTCCCTGATATTGGCATTATTGGTCTTCCCAGGTCACCTTCTCCTGTAGAAACTCTAGGGATTCTATATTACAGAGTTCAGGTTACTTCTGGGTGGGCAGGTCCGACCCACAGTGTCTATCAGGAAGGAGGTGGGGGAGCAGTCCCAGATCAGTGTGCAGCAATGTTTCTATTGGAGACTTGGACTTCAGGTTAACCTCAACTGTGAGTTTAGAGATTAGGCGAGTTTAACAGGATCGTCGGTGAACTTGGCAGTCTAAAGGATCTTGTTAGACCAGGCACTATTTAGATGGATGTGGAAAACAAGTAACCAGCTCTTGGTTTGAAAGAAGGGTGGATTGTGGACCTACTGGATGGACAGAGGTCGAATGGAACTTCAATGCCTTGAAATATCTAGCACTAGAATGCCACTTTATATGCGTTGGAGTCTGCATCTTGAGCGTCCTGGATTCATAGAGAAATGCCTAAAGTAATATGGGGATGAAAAATAAGATCTTCTAGAGAAATATAAAGAAACTGGATTTGTTCCGTTTAGAACAGCAGTGTCAGGGATCTGAGGATGGGCAGGCATAGTCCTGGGAGCCGCTACCAGGGTCTTAGCTTTGTGCCTCTAGACAAGTCACCCAGCACCTATTGGCTGATGGCCATCTTTGCTTTTACATTCAAAGGAGGTATTCACAAGTTACTCTTCGTTTTCACAGAACAAAAATTCAGTGACGTTAAATTGCATTGTCTGGTTTAAGAACAACATATGTTTTAAATAAGAAGTCAGTAATGAACCTGCTGTATCCCTAATACCAGTTGCCGTTTACTCGACTCTGACTCCTGGCGGCCCCACGTGTGTCAGACTAGAAGCGTGCTCCGAAGGGTTTTCAATGGCTGATTTTTCAGAGGTAGATCCCCAGGCCTTTCTTCCAAGGCATCGCTGAGTGGACTCAAACCTCCAGCCTTTCAGCTAGCAGTCCAGTGCCTTAACCGTTTGCACTACCCAGGGGCTTGGTGTGAATAATAGAAACTGTTAGTAAATTCATGTGTTATGTTTTTGTATGGCTGTTTCCAATGCTAATTATACGTTGGCTTAGCTAAAAACAGGAGATCACACTTTCAAGGAAGTCCTATTCCATAATGAAAACACAACGTTTTACCTAAAACTCTCAAAAGCTTTAGGACAAGCTGTTTGAACAGAAGCAATTCATGAGTTTACTAATTTTATTCCTGCTATGGATATCATGTTTGTTTATTTAGTCATTCATTTTGTGAGAGACTGTGGTGTGAGTCCCCCTCAGTCCCAGCAGGCCCTGGTCGGGGAGGCCGTCAAGTGACTTACAGGCCACAGCTACCCTCAGAGGGCTCTGCCTCCCCAAACCTCTCCCCACAGGCCTGTGCCTACATTTATAGGAACAATTGCCCGTACAGAATCAAACAGCCATCACTTCCCTGTCCTTTGGATAATTTCATGCCTGGCCTCTTTATTCTGTGTTTTATTTTCCCTCTTTAGAGTTATATTGCTACGAAGAACAGTTTTCTGAGAACTAGAGACAAAGCAGGGCCATATATTATGGTGTGCAATTCTGCTAGTAAAGTGGATGATAAACACAAACCCAAATTTAGCTTCTAGTTTTAGAACCATTGTAAAGCCACATTATAACAACCATTTTCTGAAGGGAAAATGTCGAGGCCCCTCTAAGTACATTTTATCTTAGGCCGTCTCGCCAGCCTGGGGCTCCCTGTTTCCAGTGCTTCCTCAGAATCTGTCTCTCTCCTCCCCTCCTTTACTTACTTCTGACGAGACCCTCCCAGTTACCTCGTCTTCAGCCTGTTCACAGAAATGGGGCCTGTTTATGGAAGTGGAGTACATGGGCAAACACACGCGTGCGCACACACACGCACGCATGGCAGGGCAACACCCAGCTCTCCGTCCTCTTGTGTAGTGATAACAGTCTGAATTTTAGGTCATCCTGGCTCCTCTCAGGCCTCTTGAGCTGCACAGACAGGAAGTAACACCAAATGACAGCTGAAGATAGAGAAAACACTGATCTTAGGAACCATCTGAAAAGTTCTTTTCCTAATATAAGACATGGTAGAGAATTGCAGGTCACTTCTCAGTGAAGAGTCCACCTGGAAAGGTGATTGGTTCATTGTTTCCCTCTGGAAAGAAAAATGACAGTGTGAACTTTGAGAAATGCCATAATCGAGCTGTTCCATGACCCAGCAATGTCCGTACATCATCAAGAAAAGGAAGTAATGGCACTGACCTTGTGGTCCTATGAAGAGGCGCCAACCTTTTCCCATTCCTCTTACCACTTAGACATTTTGTCAGGCTTCTCAAACCAAAAGGCTCTGTGCTGTTCAGAAACTTAGCCAAGTTTAACGGATGTGAGTGAAACATTTGGGGGCAAAGAAAGATTCCCTTAGCGGTGGTGACTTGTGCTTTAAACCGTGTAGGAAACGGCCCCATGAGAAAATTGATTTGTCCCCAAAAAATGGAGAATAAAGGAAACAACTCAGAAAAAAGAATGCCTTTTAAATTGGTTATGTAGGGTTGTAAAAATCTCATATGTTGTCGTTAGGTGCCATTGAGTAGTTGACTTCAGTTCACAGTGACCCCATGTGACAGAGTAGGACTGTCCCATAGGATTTTCTAGACTGTAATCTTTATGGGAGCAGATCACCAAGCCTTTCAGTTCCAAATGCCAACCTTCCAGTTAGCCACCAAGCACTCGACCGCTGTGTGCCCCAGCAGTACTGTGTGTTCACAGTTTGGGGGGTGTGTCTCTGCGTGCATGGCTTGTGTGTGTTTGTATATGTGTGTTGGGGGGGTGACACTTTTCAGAAGTACAGTAAACTGGGCTGTGATCTCACCATATGTGTCGAATTGAACACAACTCTTCTGCATGTGATGAAGACTTTAGCCTGTAGGGGTAAATAAAACATCACTAAACAGGGACGGCCTGAATATTTTTTGCTGGCTATGATAATTAAAGCCATGACAAAGGTGGTGGGTTATGTTACTTATTAGCTTGAATCACTCTTAGATTTGATCAAGACGCGGTTGCCTGTGGCGCTTCGTTTCATGTTTGTCCTTTATTTCATTGACATGCTTTGCCCTGGCCTCTGTCATTCTATAAAAGCAGCGAAGCAGTCAAGGAAGCAGACCCTAGCGGGCTTTAACCAGACCTCCTATCCTATCCAGCCTTCTCCCCGGCCCAACCCATCCACCCCAGCAAACATTCCAGCCAGTAAACTTGGGCCTGAAAATCAACTGGAAAGTTGTGTACTTGTGGGTGGGAGGAGGGACCTGGAGGAAATCTTCCCTTTCTAGAATGAAGCAGATGGGCCCAGGTGTACCTAAAGCTGAGGGTTTTTAAAGGATGTCTTTATTTTCCCTTACATGAGATTAAGAAGCAGTTACGTTGGCTGTAAGAGGAACTTGGAACCCAGATGTACTAGTTGTCTATAGCTTTTGTAGCAAATTACCACAAACTTAGTGGCTTGAAACAACACCAATTTATTATCGTACAGTTCTGGAGGTCAGAAGTCTCAAATCAGTTCTACTGTGCTGGAGTCAGTGATCAGCAGGGCTGCCCTCCTTTTCAGAAGAACCTGTTGCCTTACTTTTCCAGCTCCTAAGGGCTGCTCTCATGGCTTAGTCCGTGGTCCCATTCTCCATCTTCAAAGCTAGCAAGGTTGGGCTGAGTCCTTCTCATACTGCCATCTCTTTGGTTATCTTGGTTCTCTCTCCTGCCTCCCTGTTCCGCTTAGTACGATTCCATTGGGCCCACCTGGATAATCCAGGCTAATCTCACCATGTTGAGGTCAGCTGATGAGCAACTTTGATTCCCCTTTGTCATGTAAACTGACGTGTCACAGATTGCAGGAGAGTAGGATATGGACGTCTTTGGGGGCCATTATTCTGCCTACCACAGCAGAGAATGTTGATGTAAAGATTGGTGAGTTCATTGGGGAAGTTCACAGGTTGGAGAGTGGACAAAAATAGGGTGTGGTATTTGAAGTGGGTTTTCAGGGGTTTTATAGCTTCCTACAGCTATTTAAGGCTACTCTCAGGGAAAATGTACATACTGTGTAGCAGTAGAAGAAATCATATTTTTAGTTTTAATGAACTTTGTCTTACTGTAATATCTAACATGCCGACTACTGAATATACAGAGAAATTTTTAACTGTGACACACAATTTATCATTTTAGTTTGGGGAGAATTGACATTTCTCTATTCAAAAGAATGACCCCACTATCATAGTTTTATTGACTTAAGAATAATTGAATTACAGTCATCATTTCTTTTGTCTTGGGAATTTTTTTTTTTTTTTTTTGGTTTGCTATGGTTTGTTTTTATTAACATTTCATAGGAAAAGTCCAATGAAAACGATCCTCTATTTTTAACATTATAAACATCCTTTCTTGGTGCACACATCTGTAAATTTTTTACATAGTTTTAATAGCTGTGCCCATGTTCTTGTGTGCTGAGTGACTGGACGGACATTTCTCTCTCCCCTCTCGTCATCTCTTAAGATTGTGGGTAATGTCTGCCCCTATTTGCGAGGCCATTGCAAAGTCAACTGAGATAATAGATGTGAGAAGCTCTCTGGGAAATCGGCACATCTGCATTTGCATAAAGCTGAGCAGCAGTGGCTAAGCTGTCAACAGTTCCCTAATAGAAAATGTCCCTGAAAGAGATACGACATTTACCTGTAATGGCTTTCTTTGCCCGAGAAATTAATGATGTAAGGCTTTTTAAAAAGTCTGTTATCCTTTAATTTTTCCTTTAAAGTTGATCCTATTTTAACACACTTTCATCATTTGGGTGCTAAGAACCAGTGCTACTGGGCACAGGATTGAAGCTCTGATCCTGCCACAAGACAGGTTCCATTAATTCACCACTGGCTGTGTGGGTGCTGGGGGGAGAGTCAAAGCCCAGACATTCTCCCAGGCCTTCAAGGAGCTCAGAAATCTGAGCATTGCTCACAGCAGCACTCAAATAATTCTGCTATATGGAAAAATAGGATGACTGCCAAGAACACTAAATGGGCATGAATGACAGAATAAAACCCAGGAAGCAAAAATTGTTTCTGGGAGGGTGGAATTGGGGAAGGGTTCTTGAAAAAGGTGGCCCTTGAAAAGTGATCAGAGCGGGGAGAGGGCCTTCCAGGCAGAAAAACGGGCGATAGCAGTGAGTAAAGGTTTGACTGCAGAAAGGGCTGGCAAAGATGATTAGGGACTGGAAATGAACATATGGAATGGCACACATTTGGCATGCATAGCATTGCCTCAGTCTGTTGGCAGGAGAAGGCCAAGGTCAGAGGTATGCTTGGGCAAAACTTGCCTGTCTACCTGGGGTGCGCAAACTGGGTTTATAACCCAGGTCCTTGCACCTATGCAGGTGTGATGCAGACATAGGGCCTGCACTAGAGGAAGTGCTGGAAATAGGTAGAGGGAGGAGGAGAATGGAGAGAGCTTATTTGGTAACTGGCTTACATTTGGTGGTTACCCTCTTGGTAGGGTCACTGGTTGCATTCCTCCCCTCAGTATCTCAGCCTGTGTAGGACCCTTGGTGTTTCAGGAGCACGGGGGAAGGAGGGTCGACCATTGTGAACTCACACCCAAGAGCAAAATGGGTCTTCAGGCTGAAAGTGTGCCAATGCTAGTGTTTTCCTGACACCTTGGAAAGTTGGGTCATGTTTTTATGGGTGAGAAAACGGAGATCACTAAGGTTGAGCCTCAGGTCTCTAGGTAAGTAGTTAGGTGGGGATCAACCCAGGTTCCAGGTGACTTGCCACCTGAAGGTGTCCCTAGTGCCTGCTATTTGTGTTCGGGAGGGAAGGACGGTCGTTTTTAAAGAGGAGGCGTCTCATCAATTGCACCAGACACGGATGTGTTCCGGGAGGTGGAGAGCGCGCAGTGCCCGGAGAAGGGACGCGGCCTCCACAAACCTCGGTTTCCTGGTCGATGGCCGTGGTGCTGGGGGGATTCCCTGGGCGCCTGGCCGGGGAAGGGTGCGGGGCCAGGACGGCGTCCTCCCTCGGTGCCTCGGTGCGCCCGGCTTGTCCCTGGGCGCGCGCAGACTGGGTCGGCAGTCCCTCCCCGCGCCTGGGCGCCGGGTCCCAGCCTTTGCCTGGGCCACGCGTGGTGTGCGGTCTTCCTGTCGGAACCGCGAGGCTGCCCCGACGCGCGCCGCCGGCCGACTTTAGCCAGGGCCGAGCTGCTGGTATCCGGTGAGTGGCAGGGGCGTGGAGGGTGAACGGCGACGGAGGGCGTCTCAGGGGCATTGCTTCGTTAAAACCTTTGTGGATTAGGTATGCTGCCAGGCTTTTGGGCACACGTGAGAGTCCCTACGTACTTTGTTGCCCCTCATCTTCCCCGTGGGGACTGCCTGCGCCTCGCCGAAGTCGAGGATGCTGCTGGCTCCGTCCTTTGCGACAGTCTTCGAGTCGATAGTGTCGAGGGGGCCCCCACATGTTCTTCCAGGTCCTTGGCTTTCCTAAAGGGAGTTACTTACTTGTGTCAAGTATTTTTTCAGATTCAAAATCCATTGTCGTCGTGCTTCGGATTTGGGTCATTATTTCCCGTGAGAGATGAATGTGCCCGGGGGACAAATGTCGATGCGGTTCTCACAGCCATTAACAAGTCATTAACAAGAGTATGTTAGGGCAGCTTCGTCCCGCAGGCCTCTGCGAAGCTGATACTGGTGATGGAGAATTTGGCTTTAAAACGCCGTGGAAAGGGGTTGCCGCTGGTTTGATGAGGTTGGAGCGCTGGGCGGTGCGTGAGAGGTTGCAGCCTTGCCGGGCGGGCAGAGGACTCAGCTCAGGTTAAGAAGGAAGAGAGGAGTACGTTTCCCAGATAAGGTTTCTTTAAAAAAGAAAAAAAAAATCATTTTCTAGGATAGGATAACTGATCTGACTTCCAAAAAGGGGAATGGTAATTATAGAAATAGCTTGAACAAATAGTATTGTAATCAGTGGGAAATGAAATCAGCCTTGTTGGTTGAGAACTGTTTATCTTAAGTGGAAACTCTCTCAAGACAATCTGTGGTTTATGGGATATTTTAAGCCTTGCCTTCTACCTTTCAACTTAAAGCAAAATTGCAAATTTAGCCAACAGCTTCTTTGGCAGGAACTTTTTTTGCTTTTGAAAATAAATGCTAAAATTAAAAGTCTGCGTGATCCCTGAGGCTGATAGTAACATGGGTACTTGGGTGTTTACTTTGCAAGAACATTTTGTTGTATTATGTAATATTTATTCACTCGTTTCTCATTGCAGAATATTTATGTTTATTATCTGATGTAGATATCATGGGCTTTTCAAGCTGAAAAATACTTTTTAAAAAAAAAAGATACTTAATGATTTTAATGTTTTTATTCACTTGATGAAAACATGCATGAAGTGTATTAAGAAGACGTGTCCTGTCTCATACACACACAGAATTGACTTAACTAAGAAAGGATTTACGGCCATTTCTAAATCTTGACTCTGGTGAATTTTGGAAGGAAATGTTTTTTGGGTGTAGTAAGTTTTCTCCAGAGGAGGAGCTTCCCTCCCTGTTCTCAGTAGTTGCTTGGCCATGTTTATCTCACCTGCAGAACAAGTGTTTGGGAGTCCTTTCTATGTTTTTAGGAGCCCTGGTGGCACAGTGGTTAAAACGCTCAGCTGCTAACGGAGAGGTTGGCATTCTGAACCCACCAGCTGCTCTGTGAAAGATGTGCCAGTCTGCTTCTGTAAAGATTTACAGCCTTGGAAACCTTATGGGGCATTTCTGCTCTGTTCTATAGGGTTACTATGAGTTGGAATCAACTCGAGGGCAATGGGTTTGGTTTTCTGTATTTTTATTCTCGTTCTCAGGCGCCTGATTTTGCTGGTTTATGATTACCTTTATAGGTTAGGAGAAGCATTTAAGAATGTCACTTTATTTTCAGGGCATTGAAGTTTTAAGTTAGGTAGGCATTTGAAAGTGTTAACATTTGGTTTTAATTGTTTTCTTTCTTTCTACTCATTTTAACTTGTTTAGTTGATTTTCTTGTTTAAAAACCTTTTAAATGGTTACTACAGTTATACTATAAATTCTGTTTAAATATTTGTCATGTTTATGTTTAGAGAGGCAAACTTAGCTGCTAAACAAAAATGGTACTTTGTGGCACATTAAGGTACTGAGTTAGCTTTCTGTAATGTGAACAATTATGGTAGCCATTTAAAAATGGAGAAATTTTAGAGCATATCCTAGTGAATACATGGATTGAGACTGAAAACCATATTTAACAGCCGTTTTTTAGAAGTAAAAACCTGTTTTTGAAAAATACATAGAAAAGGAAAAGACGCACATAACCTATTTTATGCAGAGTTCGTATAGGGATTGCTTGTATTTTTTTCCTCCATCCAGTGCTTACTGCCTGTGATTTTTTTTTTTAAACCTTAGGGGATTCTTTGTATAAACTTAACTTCTAAGCTGTTCAGTATTCTTGTAAACGGATGCCATATTACTTTAAAGATCGGACCAGTACTGGCAAATAAAGTATAAAAAGGCTTTTGATGCTTTATTTTTCTAAGCACCTATTTTACAGTTACAGTTTTACTTGTCCTGTAAATTCCATTGTGTATTTCAAACTATAATGAAGAGTTTAATATTCAGAATTTGTGAATGGACTATCATTTTCTAGGGATCACTTCGTTCCTGAGTTAGACTGCTCTGGTTTGGGGTTGTATCATCTCTTCGGTTTTTGTTGGGAAGTGCATTTACAGGAACCTCCTGCCTCTCACTTAGTCCCAATAAATAACTTTTCCCATCATTTTTGAAGTAGTTACTCTAGTTGGTAGTAGTTGCAGTTTTGTGTTGTTGTTGGATTTATTTCTGATGACCTTTACCTACCAGGCTTGTTTACAGTTGTTTCTCCTGTGCACAGGGAATGTTCTGGTTGTTTCCAGTGAAGACGCCAGTCATTAGCCATTAAAGCTGCCGGAGCACCCAGGAAACCCATTTCTGGCATTTGGCGTTTTCCTGTTTGGGCACAGGTAGTCATTCAGCTGATTTGAGTGTGCACAGTTAGCCACCTTTGCCAGCACTAATTAAGAATTACACAGATTGTTTACCAGCAGCATGTCCTGGGTGGCTTGTTCCCCCTTCTCTTCGTATCATCTATAAACCGTGGGAAATGATTCTCCCACACCTCTGTACATCCTGCACGTTGCTTCCCAGTGATCCAGGAGCATTTGTTCTGCAGGACAGACCAGACTTAGAAGTTGATTCTTTTTTTTAACAATGAGGTTTTTCTTTTCTTTTCTTTTTCCTTCTTTTTTAGCTGTAGCATGGTCTGGTGTTCTTCCCCAAAAATACTAGTATCGTTGTGAAGTGGCGGGTCCGCTTGAGGTTTCAACTTGGTTTTCTAAACGCAGTGTGCAGTGAGAGAAAGGCTTCACATTCCCTAAATGAGAGGAATTGTTACAGCTATTATTGCCTTTGTTCTCAAAACCATTGGAATTGCAGGCTGTGTTGGAACTAGTTTGTACATTATTTAAATGCTGAGACTAAAACTTCTCATTAGGGTAATTACTGGGTAGGAGGCGATTGTCCCGGGAGAAAGCGAGAAAAGGTCGAGCTAGTGCTCCCAGCCCGGGGTGTGGCTGAGAAGGAGCGCGGTGGAGCTGGGACCTGCCCGCGACTGGCCGCCCCCGGGGGCGGGGCTGCGGCGGCCTTTCCCGCGATTGGCTGGGCAGGGAGGGGGCGGCGCCGGCGCTGCTCTGCGAGGATATCAGCCCGCGCCCACCACTAATCAGGTAGAAGGACTCCAGGCACCAGCCAGCTGCCTGAAGTGATGAGCGTCAGTAAGTAAGACATTTTCCTCTTGCAGATTTCACTTACCCACCCCCGGGACTTTATGACAGCTGCGGGCTGTGCAAACTGTCTGTGGCCTTCAGCTGTTGTTTGTTAAAAGAATTGAGTGGTCTCTTCAAGATCTGTGAAATCCCTTCTCATTTTCCTGCTCTTAACCTCAGTCTTTCCACCAAATGAGCTTTAACAGAAATGAAAAAAAAAAAAAAAAACAAAAAACTCAGATTTGTCTCCATATTATTCGTTCTGCTCATAACCCGGTCCCTGTGTGCTCGCAGCTAATGAACCCTTCTGAGGACTTTGCATGCCCACTGCCATGGTGAAATCATTTGGATGTGACTGGGTTTCTGTTTCGCTTCAAAAATGCTATAGGAGGCTTCTCACTGGCTGTCGCTTTTGTTCTGCCGCTTCCATACTTTTAAACGTTTTAGATTTTCACAGTGCATTTTCTTGTGTGTTACCATTCACCAGGCCTTCAAGTAAATAGATCAGGTTAACAAATTTATTCTAATGCTCTCAAGGAAGCTCATTTAAAAGGACAGATTCAGCAGGAAAAATAGTAACATAAATTGGTGCTTCAGGCTTGAGTCTTCTATTAGAAAATGTTCAACAGGTTAGCTTTGGTTTCTGGAGCGTGGTTCTCCTCTTTACTCTTCTGTCAAGGTGTGTGTGATCTGGAGTTCTGGTCTTTTGACTCATTTCTTAGAAACTTACGCCAAATGTTGGATAGCTAAGGAAAGAAAATAAGTTTTTTAAAGCTTTCTAAAAAAACGTTTGGTTTGCCCTGGATGGAACAGCCTGTTCATTTTTATTTGTGTCTTAAAAGTAGCTGTTGTAAAGTTCTGAAATGAAAACATGTGTCGGGAAATCAATAGAAAAATTGGTTCTCGACCTAGGCAGTTGCATTTAGTAATTTTAAATTTTATGTAACTACTAACACCTTTTTTTTTTTTTTTTTTTTTTGCTGGCTGGTTTTTCAAATGTGTTTTAAGTAAGCCAAGCTTCACTTTGGACTAGTATGTTTAGATGATAATTGGTATGTTGTAATGTTGATATCTTAAAAGCCAAAGTGACAGAAATTCTGTTAAAATTTCTGTTACTTCCTGTGGAAAGTAAGCAGTAGTGACCAGAGGAGCATTTTAAAAGTGGTGTTTGTTTTCTTCTTCTTTTTTTTTTTTTATAATAGCTTTAATCACCTAGGAAAAAATACTGAAAACCTGTATAAAGAAAACTATTTCATTTCTGCTTTTTATTTTTTAAAAAATTCTAAGTTTAATTTATATATAAGCAGGGATGAGGAGTGAAGGAAAGTAGATTTTCCGTAGACTGTTTTCCATTACAATTTAAACAATCAGAAAACCTAGCAATGTCTTAACGCTTCTGGTAATTTCCAAGAGTTGTGTTCCTGCTTTAGAATGTATTATTCCAATAAAATAACACAGTAGTTTTTGTACATGAGCGTATTGTTAACATATATAAAGGAAGATACAGAAACAATAAACCTTACCTTCAGCTTTGGCGAAATTTCTCTAGGAGTCTATTAGGAAGAACTTGTGTGTGCTTGAGATTTTCAGTTGCCACTAAAAAATACATCTTAGATTTAATCATGTTCATGTCAGCACCTATGAAGAGAAATACCCCAGACCTACTAGGATTTTAAATCCTAAGTTAGCAGCACCATTAGCGCGTATCTGTTGGACATTTTTGAAGACTTGTTGATTGACTTTTGAGTACTTCGAATTCACATGAGAAAATACTTCTGTGGCAGCAAGTAAGGCTGCATTTCAGATTTCCTGCTACTGTATAAGCGGGACGGAAGTCCAGGCTGGAGCTCCCATTAGGCGTACATAGCAGTAAAGTGACGTTTTGCCCTAGAAGAACAGTTTTAAAACAATATTTCAGCATGCTCATTTAGTGGGGAATAGTTTCTATAATGATGGGAAATAATTAGCTTGTGAATTATTCGGCCATTCGTTCATAGCATGCAACTTTTGGGTAAACAAGCCTGGTATCGTGCACGTCCCTGAGGTTTTATTGTTCTGTTCCCCACTTACGTCGTCTTCGTTTCACCGTCTCACATGATAGGCGTCCTTGAGCCAGCCCTTTCTCGTTCCTAAGGAATGCTGGCCCAGTAATCACTTTCATTCCCTTCAAATGAGCTCTTACTGAGGTGGAAGAAAAAAATTAAAAATGAAGTAAACGTTTCTTGAAAGTATGTGAAGCTTTTTTCTCTTCTTAAGTCCATGTTGCTTTCAATATTATGCATGGCCTTAAGTGTAGAAGTGACCCTTAAAAAATTAACCCTTTGCTGTATTTCTCATAAAATATTTCAGAGTTAATCCAGGGTATAAAACGTCTGGACTAGAATCTTAAAAGTGTATAGCATTTGAGTCGATATGAGTCCTGTGTTTTATAGATGTTAAATCATTCTGTAAAATAAAACTAAGACATTGACTTTCATAATAGATTGTACAGTATTCTCAAGGTATTTTCATTAAATAAAAATTTTACTCCTTTATTTTTTTAAAACAATAATTCATATAGTTTGACTACCCACCTTACATTTCTCCGTAACACCCCCTCACCTTTCTTCGTTTGTTGAGGTTGGCAGCAAATATATTTAAGGATATTTTGCTCTTGTCGACTTTATGGTAGAAACGACCTGCCAAATTGTAATTGTGTGGCTAAAGTTTACGCTTAGTTGAATTTGGTAGCAAATACAGAAAGAATATTAGAAAATAAAACTAACCACAAGACAACTATGTTGTCTTGACTGTCTGCCTATAGAGAAGAAAGGATAGGAACTAGAGGTAGTGGAATGTTAGTATTAGGCCCCAGAACAAACTTTCACCCAAGAGTGAAATTTTTTTGTAAATTATGTTCCCTGCCTCAGAGTAGGTAAGACATGTCCCTGTACGCCCATTCCTGAATCAGTTTTCTAACCTGAGGACACAGTGGTTGTACTGGTTTCTCCTTCCTTCTGTTTCCTTCCTTTTTCTTACCTTACAAATCCTGTTAATATCATCTCCCAAACGCTTTTGTGGTTTACGTTATTTCTGGGTAGCTATTATTTTTGCTACGTTTGAAAAACTGTAATATCTGGTAGCAGGTTTTAACAAGGAGACCATGGAAAACAAAAGGACAGCTTTCTCTAAGAGGAACTACTGAGTTTTCATACATAGAGCAGACCCCTTATCGTACAATCTCATTTATTTATTAGCTTTTTGAAAAGATTGCAGGGCCATCATTGCATTGATTACACTTAATTGCAATTAAAGAGGTATTTCAGTTATTTTACCATTAGCTTTTAAAATAGGATGACTCATCAGTTAAATCTGTTATCGCACAGAATGTTTATAAAAGGTTTTAAATTGTTAAATGGAAATGTGTATATTTGTTGGGTTTGTTCAAGTTTAGAAATAAGAATCATATCTGGCCTGAGTTTTTGTGTATAGCTGTGTAAAAATTTTGTTTTCATAGATTCATTTAAATCACTGAATTGTTGATCGATGTATTCTTGCACACTTTACCATTTTATTGTATCGGACGTTGAGTGCTTTATTTCAATTCAGGAAATATTTGTCAGGCATGTGAAATGAGCAAGGTCTGGTCCCAGCCCTTAAGGAGTTGCCTTTTAAAAGGCACATTCTTTTTATAGAAGTTAAAATATAGTTTTGTTTGAACTCAGTTTTATTCCTTGTTTAAACTCGAGAGGATAGGACCCTGTTTTTGTACGTAAGATTCTGAAGGTTATATTTTCTGTAGGAACTCGGCTTTTTTTTTTTCTCCCACTTGCTAATTACTTATAATTTAGAGAAAAAACTATTTTCACACAAAGTATTCCTGAGGTTTACTTATCTGTGCATATGAACACCTTATTTTTATGGATCACTTTTCACCAGGAACATAGGCAATATAAAATAAGTTTAACCAAATGTTACAAAGAAGAGTCTACTGTTGATGTAATTGTTTCCTAAAAGCATTAAATTCTGCAGTAAATAATCCGCCACAGTCTGATTTTGAAAGTTGGAGAAGATGGGGGAAATTGTGAATTTGAATGAAATTATGGTTACTGTCTTTTCCCTTGGGGAAAAAAATTGGAAAATATTTGATAGTTTGTTTATATTGTAAATGACAACATAAAATCCAACCATCCAACTGTTGTTGTGCTTCATATATATCTGCAAAGTATTCAAAGCTTAGAATTCTTTCCATTTTGGGGTGTTGCTTGCGTGACGTTGTTTTATATTTAGTGGCATTAGCACTCATCTTTATGTTGGAGAATTGAAATCAGAACATTTGAGGTAGGTGTTATTTTAAAATATTGTTATTATGGCTTAGGGATAGAGAGATGGTGGCTCATTTCTTGGGCACACTAGCGCTGGGAGCTCCGGTTATCAGACGCCCCTGGTGTCCAGTCTGCTAGCTCAGCCCCCCGTGAGCACGTGCTTTGCGCATTCCTGCGTCTGGTGCCCTTTTGTTAGACTGCGGCATTGAGTGTCTTCGTAGAGCAGACCTCTCCATTAAGTAAGTCATTGGGAAATATTTCTAACATGAATTAAGAAAATACATGCCAGTTTGAGCTGGAGAAGAAGAGAAAAACAAAAGGAAAAAAAAAAGGGCTAAGCAGCTCACGTAGGTCACTCAGAAAAGTTGACCCAAAGACTTAATTAACTTCTTTTATATAACTTTGGAAAGTTATTTACACAAATTCAACCATATTCTGCATTCTGTGCTGAACTTTTTTCTGACTTAATAACATCTTGCCGTCTTACCGCATAAATAATTTGATTTCATACTTTTTAATAAATGCGCTGTGTGGTCATGTGCTGTATCTACAACTAGGTTTGACACGCAAAACCAGCAGAACAGTCTTCACCGTAAAGGCGTATTCATACTCTGTTTTTTGTTGTTGTTAGTTGCAGTCTAGTCGATTACGACTCATGGCGACACCATGTGTGCAGCGTAGAACTGCCATGTAAGATTTTTAATGGCTGTGACCTTCGGAAGCAGATGGCCAGGCCTGTCTTCTGAGGCGTCTCTGGGTGGATATGTACTGCCAACCTTTTGGTTAGTAGTGTAATGCTTAACCATTTGGGCCATCCGGGGACTCCTTGGTGTTCTTTAGGAGGCCGTAAGTTAGTATGTAACTAGAATTTTGAATAGAAAATATGACCATGTATAAGTAGGAACTCAGGTTCATAAGAATATGTACCCTTATTCAAGATAAGTGTATCTGTCAGGAAGCACAGTAGTATTAATTTAGGTAAGAGTATTGATTCTCAGGAAACAGAAGAAAAAACAGATTTCTATGAAGGAAAACTGGGAACACAAGAAAAGTTAGAAGTATTCTCTGATACTTTGCAGTGTTCCAGATTCTTTTAAAAATCCTTAAACAAGCCATACGTTGAGTATGCCATTGTTATCATGGCACAGTGAATGGTAAATAGACTGAATCACTTAAGAACTTACAATTTCTTTTTCATGAGTGATGATTTTTTTGAGAAGCATAAAATTCGAGTTGGGAATGGTCTCCCTTTGGGAGGAGGCAGACATACAAGGATCCCAGGCATCTCTTGCAGAATACTGGAAAATTTCAATATGAGTATTTACAATGTTTTATTTTCCAAGATGTGTAATCACAAACCATTAGCATACATGGTTTGTTAGCAAGATCCAGTTGGCAAGAGATTGCTTTTTATATTAAAAAAAAAAAAGCCAAACCCGTTGCCATCCATTCCGACTCATAGTGACCCTGTAGGGCAGAGTAGAACTAACTGCCCCATAGGGTTTCCAAGCAGCTGGTAGATTTGAAGTGCTGACTTTTTTGGTTAGCCGCCATAGCTCTAAGCCACTGCGCTACCAGAGCACTGCATTTTATATCATTTAAGGAATATGCTTTGTGTCAGATTGCATGTTCTTTGGGTAATACTTTTATGAAAGTTAGGGAAATGATAGCACATGAAAATCTGACCCTTAGAATCTGGAAACCCTGGTGGTGCAGTGGTTAAGTGCTACAGCTGCTAACCAAAGGATCAGCAGTTCGAATCCACCAGGTGCTCCCTGGAAACTGTATGGGGCACCATAGGGGTCGCTATGAGTCGGAATCGACGCGACGGCACTGGGTTTGGTGTGTTTGGTTTTTAATCTGGAGACATGAGAATGGTTTGTGACTGTAGATTGTTTCAGATGGTATTTGCTAGTTGATGGTGTCCGTTCTGGTTACTGTGGTACCAGTTTTGGAAGCAGTAGCCTTTTTAAACCGTGATTGATAGCATTGTTTCCCAAAATGTAAGAAATATCCTTTCTTTAATTCTGTGTGAAATGAAGTATATGAATATTTGCTTCTATTTTAATTTTTTTCTAAATTTTGACGATGGACATACAGTCAAAATAGGTATGTCTGAAATGTTTGATAATCAAAATAACTGAATCTACTGGACGAAGAGATGCCTGATTATTGATTTCCTTATTTTGACAAAAATTGTTTTCACTCTTGTTTTTATTTGGTGACTGTCATTTGCTGGCAAATCAAATTTGTGGCCCCCAAATTATGTGACCAGCCCAGATTTCTATTCTTAAATTTTGGCTCTTTTTTAAAATGTGTTAAGTTTTTGCCTCAGTATACAAAGTATAATTTTTTTTTTCAGTAGCAATTCGAACCAGTTGCATTTTTCCTGTCTACAAGTTACTTGTCTAAACGAAAAACGCTTGAACCACGTACTGATGTCCTAGGTCCAAGCTACTCTTGGGCAGACAGTTGACTGCTCGTGTTACCGTATAAGAGCTTATTTTTGTCACTTAAAGATGCATATCATTAAAAAAAGGCAAGACTCAACAACAAAATAAATTAAAAAAAATTTTTTTTTAAGTGACAGAGGTGAAAAAACATCATTTATTCACATTGGTGAGAAGAGCACGGTTCTTGCCAGTGTTTGGGGATTTCATATTTCTTTTTGGGTTGTGAGGAAGGAGAACTTTTTTTTTCCCCCCAGGAGCTTCATTGATTATACCCAAATTTTACTCTACTGGCAAAAATCACCATGTGGGAATTTATACAACTTGGAGGTTTTTAGGGTTTTTTTGGTCTTACTTGGTTCAGAAGAACATCTGCAAGATAAGTTGGTTTCTCAGTTCTACCTCATGTCCTACAGGCAGGCTTCCCTGTCACCCTTGGTGAGGAAATTCTGTCAGTGGGGACTGTTGGCTCTCACACCAGGGATGGTGGGGGCAGGATGAGGCACACCGTGTGGGAGACCAGTGTCTTCTGGGAAGAGTGGAAAGGAGTTGGTCAGACTTTGGGGAGATCTGACAAAAATGAAAGAGCATGTTGTGTCTTTGGGATTGCCTTTTTATCCCAGGGGCAAAAGAAAATTGCTGTCTGTTGTCCTCCTACAGCCGAAACCCTTGTCCATGTGATTTTCAAAGGCCAGCTCGCTTTAATTCTGGTCTGGACCCTGCTTGTGTTAAATTTCAGCCAGCAAATCTCCAGCATACAGGAGAATTGGAGATTTCTCTCCCTCCCCCATTTCTTCTGTTTTTGTTCAGTGTAAACAGTTCCTGCCGTAGTAACATAGACAAATATAGCAGAGAATGCTTTTCTGGAAGAAGAATGCTCCCTAAGCATTTTTTAACCATTTTTGGGAAGAATTGATCTTTCTGTGTATTTCAGACAGGCTGAAAAGGGAGGGGGGAGACCGTTGCTGTAAACTGAAGTGACATCATATGTATTGCCCCCATTGATCTGCTTTTAGTCTCCGGCCAGGATAAAAGGAAACAGCATCAGGGAGGAAGTATGCTTCATTTAGGCACAGATCCCAGAGTGATAATGGGGTAATAATAGAACTCACGCCACTGTCAGTCGGTGGCTGCTTGGGAGCCTCTCGGTGACCTCCTTGGTCACAGGCTGCAGCACCCTGCAAGGCAAGGTTCCTGTTTGCTTTTGGAGGGGTGCAGTCAGTGGGGTTCCTTGTCTCGGGTCCTGCCTGCGGAAGGTCAGTAGCAGACCTGGCCTCTTCCACATCGCACTATGGAAGTGGCGGAGGGCCTTGGTTGCGTGGGTGGTCTTCTGGGAGCTCAGAGCGAGTGATGCCCCATGACAGCAGTCGGAGGCTTCTGGAAGAGCCAGGGTTTGTTTTCTTTGTGCTGCTTGTAGGCTAGGGTGGGTTTGGAAAATTCATATTTTCCTTCCAAGAGCCTATGTGGAAACTCCTTAAAACTGTTCAGAGTTGTGCGGCTAGCCTCAACTTTTCAGTTGACTCGGAAAAGTACGAGATAGACTTTTTTTTCCTTTGTACATTTCTGGGTAGTTAGCAACTATGGAATCCCCCATGTTTAGAGCGAGAATACAGACTTCAATCCTTAACAAATAACGTTTGTGTCTGACCTCCTTCAGCATTTAATTTTTTTGTATTCATTTGAGCAACTCGTATGGTTCTGTGAAGTTCTTTCTTCAGGTACCCCCATGACTTTGGCACCCCACCAGTCTTATTTTGTCTAAGTTTCCGAGGCAGATGCATTTTAAAAATACTGCCGTGGTCTCCATATGGAAAAAATAACAGCCCTGCCACAAATTCCTTGTTTGTGCAAAGGAAAGGACTTTCTCTTCCCATCACTGTTTAACTGTGGGTAGGGGGCACTATCGATCCTCAGAAATCAAGGCAAGTTCTGTTTGTCCTGACGAAAGGACCAGCTTCTTAGGAGCTAGTGCTCGGAAGCGTGTGCTTTATTTTTCTTGATCACTCCCTGGTACAATGAAAGCCATGTCTGTCTCCCTCATTACTGGTGCAGTAAAACAGAGCTGGCCTAGAAGTCATGTGCAATTTAATGTGATTTCAGCGTGGGTGGAAGAGGAATGAGCCACACAACATTTCCCGCCACTGCCGTGCCAGCTGCCAGGGCACGTCTCGTGCCCAGCGCCGTGCTCTGGAAACATTTGCTAGCGTATGGTGTCTTCAGTTGCTGTGCAGACATTTCGACTTATTACCTATTAGTTCCTTTTCATTGTAGGGTGGCATTAAGTGCAGCAGAAGTTTACAAAGAGAAATGTGCTGTGTTAAAGTGTAGCTCTCTATGGCATTTGTGCTTCAGTATACTCTTTTCAAGGTCTGTGGTCTCATTTAAAAATTATGCAGTGTTTACTTATTTGTGAATGAGAGATGCCAAATTAGTTATCCTGTCTAGGTACCAAAATTAGTTAAAAAACGTGACAAACTGACTTTCTCTATTTTTTCATCGTTTAGCAACTCCGTTTTCTCCACGAATTGTAAGAGTTAGAGTTGAAAGACAGATGGCTACAGGTTGTTTACTAAGTGAGAGTCGTTTATTCAAGTCCATTCTAGGGAGTTGAGCTGGAAGAAACTTTGTAGCGTTATTGAGGAATGTTCTCGCCCTTTTGGAGGACCTTGTTGTGTCCCGTCCGCCTCTGGACAAGCTGCCTCTTGCCCCAGTACGTCAGGCGCTGGTACTGAAGGAGGAACGGGTGCCTGGAGGGGCTGTGGGTGCTTGCCTTGCACCTCACTCCAATTAGAGAAAATTACTCTTACTAAAGATCTGGGAAGGTCCGCCTGCACAGGTACTCCCTCCCTGTGTCTCCGTTGTCCATCTCGAGTCACGCGGCTTAGCTTTAAGTATTCCCGTTGCATGAAGTTTGGAGAGGACCAGAACTGCCAGTGGTCTCTGCAGCTCTGTTTCTGTGTGCGGATGTATGAACTCGCGCCAAGAAGAAAACACAAAGATACAGAAGCATGTTTTGATAGGTTCATATATTAATAATTCTTAGATTTTAAACCGGAGTTTTGTTTGTTGGCTACATCCACTTGGGCTAAGTTGAGGACAAAACTGGAGCCCTAGTGGCGCAGTGCTTAAGAGATCAGCTGGTAACCAAAAGGTGTGCAGTTCGAAGCCACCAGCCACTCCTTGGAAATGCTATGGGGCAGTTTTATTCTGTCCTGTAAAGTCGCTATGAGTCTAAATTGACTTGATGGCAACAAGTTTGAGGACAAAGCTAGTCGTCTTCCTCAGGGCTTCTTTCTCTCCTTCGCGGGTCTGTAGTTGAAACCAAGTCCCAAGTGTGAGTTCTAACAATAGGCCTCTTTGTAAGCTCCAGCACGTAATAGGTAGATGCTTTTCTTTCTATTCTTTCTTCTCTGTAATTCTGCAAATTGGCAGGGCTGGTTCCTGCTTGTATTTAGTTAGCGAATGATCCCCAGTGAGAGAGAGGCTCCTTCCCTGGCTGGTGGGTGTTCTGTGCTAGATTGAACACTATTAGTGCTGAGAATCCTTCTCTCTCGGGCAGGGCCCATTCCCAGAAGCCGGCCTTCCCATTTCTGGAGTAACCCCTCTTGACTGTGGCATCAAGATTTAAGTATTGCTGCCTTCCCTAAGACTGGCTACTTTTAGAAACTGCTTATAGTTTTTGAGAGTGCTTCTGGGGATGCAGATGCCCCACATGGGCTGGAGGGATACCCGGGGCCATTCCCTGCCTCCTGCACCCACTCTGCTTGGGGCTTCTACCTGGTGCAACAGGGCCCTCCCCTCTGTGTCCTCTGGAGTTGGATAGCTGCTCAGTGAGGGATGCCCAGGCCTGGGGGCCAAGGGGAGCTATACATGTGAGTGTGGAATTGGGGAGAAGACCTGTGATTTGAGAGAAAAGGAGAGGGGCACACTGAAGAGGGTTTGAGTGCAAGAAGGCATTTAGGGAGCGGCCTTAGAGGAACCGGGAGGTGTGGCCTCGAGGCTGTGGGCAGGCCTGGCCTTGACCTAGAGAAGGGTCCTGGAATGTAGAGAAGGAGAAGCTGGAGCAGGCCGGTGAGCAAGCAGGAAGGAGGCCGTCAGGTGGCTTTGCTGCCAGTCAGCCGGCTGAGCCATGTAGAGGGGGAACCATGACAGGAGAAGCCAACAAGAAAGGAAAAAATTCTCTCTGCTGCTGGTCAGTTGTCCAAGGTGGACAGAGCCCTCCCTCTGCCGGCCACCGCTAATTGCCAGCCCCACGGTTCTTGGGTGTAGACGGAGGAGGAGGGGCCCTGGGTTGGCCTGTTTTATAAAGCACAACAGATTTCTTTGAAGTTCGTCAGAGTAGCCTCACGTGTGTCTAAAGCTGTAGAAAATGGTAGACTTTTGTTTTTGTCACTAGTGGTTACGTAGTAAACTGATATCTTGAAAGCGTCTTACAGGCACATGAGTTCTGATAAAAGGAAATGGTCAGTAATTCTTTGAGCCCTTGTGTAGAACCTCACAGGTCAGCGATGAGCGTAACCCTGCGTTTTTGCTGAAGCACCTCGTTTCTCTTGTCAGCCCTGTTTCCTGTGCGGAATCTACAGCGTGCCTTTGAGGTGGGTGGAGGGATGCCATGAAAGAAATACGCCCAAGGCCCAAGCCATGTGCGTCCACGTCTGTCTGTCTCTCTCTCTCTCTCTGTGGGGAAGTGGGGGCTTCGTTAGAACTTAGGACGAGGTGAGGAAATTGTGGGATTACGTAGTGAACCGTTGTACATGCTGCCTAGCTGATTTTTCTGCATGCAGATTGTGGAAAACGTATGTGTCCTTCAGTGAGGGGGAGAGGAGCAGGGCGGGCAGAGTGCACACTGGGGCAGAAAGCCGAAGATAGGTGGAGGAAGAAGCCAAGGAATTTTCAAGTTTCATTTAGAGTAACAGAAAACCGAGATTTAAATCCAGTTGTTCTTTTATTGTCATGACAGGAACTGCCTGGGCGTATGTAGAGAGGGAAAGAAGCTAAAGGTGAAGAATAGTGAAGTTCATCATTGTAATTGAAAAACCGCAATTTTACAATAAATATTTTTCATTTCCTCTAAGCTGCATCTAAATCGATATTTCTCTTCCCGTTAACGGTGTGAGTGCAGCTCTGTGCTACGCGCACTGTGTAGGTGCTGCAGTGCGGCGGCGAATAGCGCAGGTGACTCTTAGGTTCTTGGATCTCACAGGTACTGCTTGCCAAGCACAGAATGGTTGGTTGGTTTGTTTTATTTTTGTGCCATATAAAGACATTCTCTTCTTTACCCTTAACTGGTAACACGGTTTTGACCTATACTGTATGAAAACTCCATAATACAGGTGACCTTGTATGTTTTGTATACAACCATTTCTTAATTTTTTAAAACGAACAATAAACTTTTATAATGGAGAGCTCACAAGACACAATTCTTGTTCTGGTAAGTGCTCTTTTTTCTTAGTGTGCGGCAGGTACGTTTGTAGGGTCTACATGGTAGAGAAGCAAACACAAAAGCTTATTTCTGTTATGTTTCCATGTGTTTGTCTAAAATCAGATGGCTTCTTGAGTCTTTATTTTTCCAGGCTACTGGACCAAAAATACACATGCCATAAAGGAAGAGATCTAATGGTGATGTTTTATTAAGATAAGCACAGTTTGATCTGCTCTAAATATAGAACTGAAATAGAAGGCCATGGAAAGTAGGGCTTAATGAGTCCCCGGAATGTAGTGTCTTTGGGATATAGACAGTGTGAGCCCCAAGGTCTTAAAAAAGTCACCTCCACAGTCATCTGCGTTTCACTTGTGCTGAAATTACCCAGGTGCCATCTTTGGCCTGTTTGGGTTTCATTTCTCGTAAACTGAATGCCATCTTCACAGGCTGTTTGATTTTGCCCTTAGCTTCTTCCAGACCAGCTGGTCTTGCTTCTGGAGCGTCTCTTGGAGCAGAAGACCCTGCACCCGCAAACCCTGCAAAGCCTCCAGCAGACATACCGCCTCCCTGAGCAGGATGCAGAGGTAACTGGGAACACCCTGTCCTTAAATGGCAGATCTTCCCTACTGGTGAAGAAAGAATGCTGGCCCCCTTGCAGTCCCAACTGTTAAGGCCCCTATTTCCATTAGCAAACTTCCATGCTGTTTGCTTAACAAGTGCAGAGGGCCTGTATTCAAGCAAAGTATGAACACTCCCTGGTTGCGTTTGCTTCATCAGGAGGCCTGTGACCATGGCTGTGTTTGGCCTCGTACTTTGAGGTCCTACAATTTCCCCTTTTCTTAAATCGTGAAGATGGACATAAGTCCCCTAAAGAAAGTAGCAGGTGGGGTGTGCTGTTTCCAAAATCTGTGTCCAGTGCTTCAGAGTGTTGGAATGATAAATTTGGACAGGCCATCTTGTGTACTGATGATGGCGAGGTCCTGTTGTGCATTAAGGAAACTTGGGTCCCATGTGTCAGAGCTTCCTTGTTGCATTTAGTCAGGACAGGAAAAGAGCCATATGTAAAGGAAATGAAATCTAAACCCAACAGCCGTGGTTTGAAAAGTAAAATTGGATGCCTGTGGGGATGCAATATGATGTGGTTCTTAATATTTTTCAGCATATTGTGAAGAATGTAATGCGAATCTTAAGATGAATTCCAGCTTGTGTGTGTGTTGAATAATAAATATTTAATGTAGTTAGTCGTTGTAAGTAAAACAAGAGAGCAGCGAGAGTTTATAAATGCAGAAACTCTTTAAATGCAGAAAATACAAGTAAGTTTGACATGATTAAATAACTGAACATTTTAGGACTGTGCTATACAATATGGCAGCCACTAGTGCCATGTGTCTTTGGAGCCTTGAAATGTGGCTATTTTGAACTGGAGATGTATTAAAAGTATAAAATGCACATTGGATATTGAAGACTTTGTATAAAAAAGGGAATGTAAAAAAAGCTCATTAATAAGCTCTTCCTATCGATTGCAGTGTTGAAGTGGCATTATTTTGGGTATATTCTGTGTTAAGATATTATTAATTTCACAGTAATTAAAATGAAATAAATTGAGAAAAGTCAGCACATTATTAGATTAAAAGGGTGAGGTGGCTACTGTTGCATGTTTTAAAACCCCCATAAAATTAGGAGTTAATTGAAAAACCCCAGAGAAGAAACGTGTAGCTTTTTACCCACCTGAGCACAAGATCAAAGGTTGCTATCGTTGCTGTTTGTTTCATCTCTTATGCTTTTGTTTATAGGAACTTCCAAATGCCAGACTGTTATTTTTAATTAGTGTTTAAAAGGCATTTCTATTTATAGGCATTAGGTTATACTTTAATCGGGGCTGAATACCAGGGAAATGTCACCCTCCTGCCCTGGGTGGTGGACAGACAGAGGCAGAGCCCAGCACTTGTCACTCGATGCCCTTCGGAAGCCATAAGGGGTGGTAGACTCTGTTTTTGCCCCTTTCTTTTGGTGGAAAACACAGCTCAAGTTAGTTTTACGTATAACCTCGTAAGCCTTTGAGAAGGTAACAGGTTGTGTTGGACCGCTTGTTTTTACTCTCATAAACGTATCACGATGCCCAAGGACAGGGCAGTCTCCAGCTTGACCTGTCAGGATGAGCCTCTGGGGCTGGCACAGTGGTCACGCAGGTCACACACGCTGGCCCTGAGAGGCACTCGGATGCCACAGTGGACGTAACAGACAAGGGTTTACCCTCAGGGATCTTACATTCTTCTGAATGAAAGACCGCTCATAAATAAGTGAACAAGACAACTTCAGATAAGATCTACGAAGTCCCATAGACAGGGTGAAGTTGGGAGTGGGTTCCACAAGAAAGAGTGATCAGGAAAGGCCATTCAGAGAAAGTGACATTTGAGCCAAGACCTAAGGACGAGAAGGTGCTGGCCACTCACAGACAGGTGGGAGCAGCGTCCATGCAGAGGTGACAGCCAGTGCAAAGGCGTGAGCTCACCGTGTTCTAGGGCAGTGCTCTGCAAACTTTTCCTGTAAGGGGCCAGACAGTTAATGTTTCATGCCACATGGCCTCTGTCCCAGCCACCCCGCTTTGTTGTATCGTGAAAGCAGCCATACACAATGCATAAAAGAAACGATGTGGCTGTGTACCAATAAAACTTTATTTATGGGCCCTGAAACTTGGATGTCACGGAGTTACCACATATCACAAAATATCCCTTTTTACTTAAAAGCCATTGTGCTGTTTAAAAACGCACAACCCACTCTTTTGTGGGCTGGCTTGGGACATGGCCGTTTGATCCCTGCTCTGGAGCCTCGGGGTTGAGTCGGGTTGGGCAGGAGCAGATCAAGGAGGGCCTTGAGGCCACCGTGCACAGTTGGGGGTTTGCTCTAACAGTTACTGCTCTTCTGGTGTCCCCCTTCCTGGGTCCTGGGCCATCTGAGGTCCCAGCGCACAGTTACGTGACAGTCGATCTCACCATGAGGTTAACTTGAAGTGTCACTCAGAGCAGAAAACGAACAGGATTTTAGCCGACCAGGGTGTTTCTAAAAACTGTATTAGTGAAGTATGATTTATCGTGACACTGCTTAGCTGGGATGGGGTTGAATAACCATCTGCCTTTATTTTTTTTTTTATTTTAAGTGACAGCACAGAAAGAGTTGTTATTTGGTGGGAAAAGTCTTAAAATGTTCTGACTTTATCCTACGTCCTTCTCCTTGACTTAACAAACAGTTCCTTCCAGCTGTTACCAGGGCGCATTACTATGTAAAAGAGCCACCGTTTGAAAGTCGGCCGGAGATAGAGAAGTGTGGAGGTTGTGTACTGCAGCGTCCCGTGGGAGGCGGCTCTAGAGGTGTTTCTCTGGCCGTTCTCGCGTTGAGTCATGGCGTGTCAGAGCCATGGTGTCACATTAGATGTCTGGTGCAGAAAGGCATGTAGTGCGGAGCAGAGAGTGCTCGTGGGGGTATGTATATGCCCCATTGCTTCACCTGCTGTGTCTGGTATCCCCTGTAGTTTGAAAATTTAAGGGAAGGGTCCCCTTCTCCTGAACCCATATACGTAAGTAACATCACCTGCTGAGAAGGCAAGCCTGCTGCCGCATTCATTAGCTGCCACAGCGTATCCACAGCTCATCTAAGTTGAGTCTTTGGCTGCTGATACTGCTAATCACAAAGTGCGTTGCAAAACCCCTGTTGACGTAGCAGTGTTTTCTTGGTGTATCTGTCAGAGTCTCCTACGTAAGAAACCTGACAACTAAAGTGGTCCAGGGTCCCTGTGTTCCAGCAGTTTGTCTGCCAGGCGTCTCTCTTGGTTCCTCTCTCCCTCCTGCCTTTCAGGGTGTGTGGGTGGGCCTGTGCCCTGTCAGTGTGAAGTTTATTTTTAATTATTTTTTTAGGTATCACAGTATTTGTATTAGTTTGGTTGCTTCTGTGTTTCCGTCATGGACGTAGGATGTCTGACCTATTGGTCAGTGTTTTTGAGGGGCACGGAGTCTGATGATGTGGCCCTTCCGGGTTGTTGGATATCGGCCTCCAAATGCTGTTCCAGGTTACATACCCCCACCTGCCCCCCCATCCTCAGTGTGCTCACATCACGCAGGTGTGGATACAGAGTTCTCCAGAGGGAAGTCATACCTAGTGTTCAAAATTTTAAAGGAAAACTGCACAAAGACAAAAATTAATAAAAAGATGGGTAGAGTTGTTGTTAGGTGCTGTCGAGTTGGTCCTGTCTCAGTGACCCCATGTACAACAGAACGAAACACTGCCTGGTTCTGTGCCATCCTTACAGTTGTTGCTGTGTTCGAGGCCATTGTTGCAGCTACTGTGTCAGTCTGTCTCATTGAAGGTCTTCCTCTTTTTCTCTGACCCTTTACTTTATGAAGTCTACCTCCAGGGACTGGTCCCTCCTGATAACCTGAGTTACATGAGACAAGTACATGAGACAAAGTCTCACCATCCTTGTTTCTGAGGGGCATTCCGGCTGTACTTCTTCCAAGATAGATTTGTTCACTTTTCATGGCAGTCCATGGCCTTTTCAGTATTCTTCACCAACCCTATAATTCAGAGGCATCGATGATTCTTTCATCTTCCTTATTCATCGTCCAGCTTTCGCATACATACGAGGCAACTGAAAATACTGTGTCTTGGGTCAGGCACACCTTAGCCTCAAAGTGACATCTTTGCTTTTTAACACTTTAAAGAGGTCTTTTGCAGCAGATTTGCCCAGTGCAATGTGTCATCTGATTTCTTGACTACTGCTTCCATGGGCATTGATTGTGGATCCAAGTAAAATGAAATTCTTGACAACTTCAGTCTTTTCTCAGTTTATCATGATGTTGCTTATTGGTCCAGCGGTGAGGATTTTTGTTTTATGTTGAGGCGTAATCCATACTAGAGGCTGTAGTCTTTGATCTTCATCAGTAAGTGGTTCGAGTCCTGGCTTTTAGCAAGGAAGGCTGTATCATCTGCATGTCGAAGGTTGTTAATGAGTCTTCCTCCAGTCCAGATGCTGCCGCCGCCTTCTTATAGTCCAGCTTCTCAGACGATTTGCTCAGTTTACAGATCGGATAAGTATGGTGGAAGGATACAGCCCTGCCACATACCTGGGTGCAGTACTTCATACAGTCCCAGGCCATTTCACATCTCATGTACTGCCCACCGCACCTCGCTGCCACCCTCTGAAGGGTGAGGCATGGTGGAGAGTAGAACAGACTACCAGGATCAGCATGTTTACACCGAGTCACAGAGAGCACTGGCCATATGCTGGGCCGCACTAACCAAGCAGGAAAGCAAGCTGAAGAGATGTCTACAGTTTTTGAGCCTCTTGGTTCAAGAAAAGAGCTGTAATATTAAAAAAAAAAAAAAATTTTTTTTTTGATTCTTGGAACAAGAAGATATTGTTTACAGTCCCTTTTTAAATAGTAAATTTCCTGCCTCTTTAGTGGGTCTTTTAAGCTGTGAGAATAACAACCCTGTGATAGCAACGTGAGGAGCCCTAGAACTTGGCTCTCTGACTTTGTCGCCCAAGAACCCCAGAGCAACTTCTTTCTGCAAACTACCATTGAGTACTTCAAAATTGGGGGCATACCTCAAGTGATAGGCTCTCCCAACATCATTCTTGAAAATTGAAAAACAGCAACTCACTGTCTTATCTAGCGTAGATTGAAGTGGGGGGGGGGGGCACTAAGGAGAGAGGACCCCACCTGGGCTTCTGTGGTAGCAGTCTCTGCTCTCCTGTTTCAGTTCTGTGTTAAAACCAGAAAATTTTATGGGGGATGCCATTACCAGCATCAACAGTTGGTTGCAAATTCCTCTCTCCCTGTGTTTGGGAAAATACTGTTGAAAGAAAGAAGCCTCTTGGATAATACTGGAGTGAGAAAGTGTGGGTGTAGCAGACCTCAGCCTGCCCCCCGGTTTCACCTCTCTGGCTTCCCTTCACAGGCACCACCTTCTTGCGCAGCCCTCCATGACGAGGAGGATGACACCTGCTTTGTGTGCATATGGGCTGCAGTTCCATTTCTTGATCTCAGTTGAACACCTAGTTCTAGTACCTGGCATTGGCCAGAACACGAGCCTCGATTTCCTCATGATTAAAACGGAGCTGTAGGTACCTTCTTCATGGGAGTGTTGACAGTATAAGATGAGAAAACAGCTGTGAGACACCCATATTTTTAACATTTCTGTTCATACAAGATGCACATTATCCTATCTGCTCTTAAAAAAAAAAAAAAAAAACCCATTGCTGTCAAGTTGATTCGTATTCATAGCGACCCTATAGGACAGAGTAGAACTGCCCCCATAGGGTTTCCAAGGAGCAGCTGGTGGATTCGAACTGCCAGCCTTTTGGTTAGCATCCGAGTTCTTAACCACTGCACCACCAGGGCTCCTAAAGAACCTTTATATTCTTTTTTTTTTTTTTTTTTTAGCTATTTCATCTTTTTAGTCTGCCAGGACTAGCAGAGAGGAAAGAAATATGCTCAGTTGCTGGATGTATACTCTGTTCCCAACAGTCACTCCTTATAAGCAATCTAAATATTGTTGTCGGCTGCCGTTGAGTCCGGCCCTGACTCAGGGCAACCCCATGCACGACAGAACAGAAGGCTGCCCGATCCTGCACCATCCCCGTGATCATTTGTGAATCGGACCATTGTGACCCGTAGGGTTTTCAGTGGCTGATTTTCGGAAGTGGATCTCCAGCCCTTTCTTCCCAGTCCATCTGAAGTCTGGAAGCTCTACCGTCTACGTAGTGGCTGCATTTGAGGTGCGTTAGCCAGAAATTGAACCTGGGTTACCCACGTGGAACGTGAGAATTCTTCCACTGAGGCACCACTGCCCTTACTTAATCATTAGGACCTCTTAAACATTTGGCCACAGAATTCTTGTTCTTTTTTTTCAGGGACGGGGGGAGGTAAGGAGCTGTTGCTCTCAATCAAGGTTTCTTAATCTTGGCATTATTGACATTTTGGACCAAATAATTTCTTGTCGTGGGGCACTTTCCTGTGCATTGTGGGATGTTTCCAAAAAACCTGTTGCCATCGAGCCAATTCTGACTCATGGCAACCCTATAGGGCAAAGTAAAAATGCCCCATAGGGTTTCCAAGGAGTGGCTGGTAGATTCGAACTACTGACCTTTTTTTTGGTTAGCTAACCACTGCACTACCAGCACTCCCTCCGTGGGATGTGGGATGTTTAGCAGTCCTGAAACCATCCCTGGCCACTCTACCCATGAGATGCCAGTAGCACCCCTGTCCCCCAGGTATGACAATCAAAAATCTCTCCAGACATTGCCATTCTTCCTTAGAGAACAGAGTCACCCAGTTAAGAGCCACTACTATCACCCAGTAAAGTCCCTGACAGTTGGTTACAGTGCAGAACAGAGCGGCAAGAAGGATGGTTCACAACACTGAGGGCCACCCTGTGCCGCCTTGCTCTCCCAGGCTCCACAGAACTCTCACTGGAAGGGTTGGGAGCAAAATCTACCATGTGAGTAGCTGCCACTTGCTTTGAAGGAAGAAAGAGAAGGAATTGCAAACTAAAGTAGTAGTAGCAAGTAAACCTAAGGAAACAGATTAGGGCATCAGGACAAACCTGTTTTAACTGCCAGTCTGCAGAGAAAACCAGCATCTGTCTGTGTCATAGTCCACAAAGGACACTTGGAATGTGTGGTTGCAGATGGAGTCAGTCCTCCCTTGCACGCCTTTCCCTGCCTCTGCATGTTTCCTGTGACCCTGGTCCCCTCTCACTGCCCGTGGGGGTCTTATGCATGCCGGAAGGGCAGGAAGGGTAGGAAGGGTGTGTATTTAAATACATCGTTCCCTTGCAAAGAAAACCCCACAACATTCGTGTAGCGTCCAAAGGTGGACGGCATTTCCAGGCAGACCACAGTCTGACAGCTCTTGAGACTGAGCTCAGAATTTGATTTAGGCCAAGTCAGAGCATAGTTTTATGAAACAAGAGCACTTAGTGATTATAGACCTGTTGGGACAGTGGTTAAAGTGCTTGGCTGCTAACTGAAAGGTCAGCAGTTTGAACCCACCAGCTGCTACGTGGAAGAAAGATGTGGCAGTCTGCTTCCATAAAGATTTCAGCCTTGGAAACCCTACGGAGCAGTTCTGCTCTGTCCTATAGGGTCGCTATGAGTTGAAATCAACTCCATAGCAATGGGTTTGGTTTTGGGGGTTTTAGAGAGGTTTATTAAAGTCCCTAGGTGGTGTGAACAGTTTGTGCTGGACTGCTAACCTAAAGGTTGGCAGTTCAAACCCACCAGTAGTGCCTAGGAAGAAAAGACTGGTGATCTGCTTAATAAAGATTACAGCCAAGAAAACCCTGTGGAGAAGTTTTATTCTGTGGCACATGGTGCTGTCATGAGTCAGAATTGACTCTATGGCAATCAACAAGAAGAAGAGAGGTTTATTAAAAGAGCAAGGAATAAATGTTTAGCCAGGGTTCTATCTCTGAATTCTAAAATTGATCTGTTGCTCTGACTCTGCCCATTCCTTTTAATGCTAAAGAGCTTTTGACTCCAGATGACTTTCTTCTATGTTGGAGGGTCCTGGAGACTTAAGTGTTCAAGGGGGTCCATTCCCTGTTTTCCATTTTATCTCCTGATTGCCTTTTGTAGTATTCAGGCTACAAAACAAATAAGATGTTATTTCTATTTTGTTTTTCTCACATTTTAGAGGAAAGGTTAGATGTTAAGTTTGGGGGCTTTGTTGTCATTTCAGGATGCTCAACAGCTCATTAAAGTGTGGTGCCCTTACCTTGGTGCTTTCCTGTCTACTTTTGTTTACCTTGATGTAGAATCTAAGTAGCATAGAGGCAGAAAATGGATTTACTGACATCAGGTGCTGGTATCGTGGTAGTTTGTGAGGGCAAAAATCAGTTGCCATCAAGTTGACTCTGACTCATGGGGACCCCACGGGCGTCAGAGTAGAACTGTGCCCCGTAGGGTTTTCAGTCACTCATTTTTCAGAAGTAGATCACCAGGCCTTTCTTCTGAGGTACCTCTGGGTGGACTCAAACTGCAAACTTTGTGGTTAGCAGCCACCCATGTTAGCCATTTGCACCACCCAGGGTCTCCATTGTGAGGGCCGTGCACAGCTGTTCTTCCCTGACCACGTCACTGGGGTTGGCCGCCTGCAAAGCAGTGGCCACAGTGCGACTGGAATCCTCTGTGCTGATGACATTGTCTAAGGAGCTCCGAGGCCTGAGAGTAGGAAGCATTGTATGTGTGCCGACCTCCACTCCGCAGTGCTAAGAAGCCCCAGCGGCCAGAAGTGGATGGGATAGCGGCTGCCCCGGGTGCCTGCATAAGCCTGCTCAACACAGAGCCACCCGTCCATCAGGGCCTCCGCCGGCATTGTGGGGAGGCAGCACCATGGAATGAACCTGTGCGGTCCATTTTCAGATTGAACATAAGGAAGACGCTCTTGTGGAGGGTCCGGATGGCGTGTGGTAATTAGTGAAGTGGCTTTCCAGGATCAAATGAGAGGGCTGGACTTCACATGGAGCTGTGCAGGTCCAGGGAGCCTGGCTTGTGGCCCTGGCTTGGTCAAGTTCAGGCCACACATCAAGAGGTCAGATGCTGATCAATTTGAACTTTAGGATGTGACTTACAAAGAATGTGACTTAAGGTCAATTAAGGACAAAATAAAGCCAAGGCCATTGCAAGGGCCGCGGCTTCCTCTTAGACACAGCATTATGCTGTCTTTTCTAGAGTTTGGAAAGCTGGGAGGGGTATAGATTGAAAAATAGGGGGTTGGGGTATTTTTCTTTAGTTGCTTTAGACTTTTCTTTTTAAACCATGTATGTTTTATGATAAGGGAGAGAATCATTCTTATGTAATTCTTTGGTTCTATTTGGGTTTTTTTTCTTTGTTGTATTTGGTTTATTAAACATTTAATCAAATGTTTTGAGAACATCCCTTCAAAGTCAGCATGGTGTCTCTGAGTATTTCTTGGGTTTTTCTTCGTTATTCTATGCCCCTAGAATTTTTCTTTGAAAACCCTGCAACCAATGAAGTCTTCTCTGCTATACTGTGATAGAGGGGTTTTTGTTAAAGCTGATTTAAATGTCAAAATAAAGAACTTTCTTTCTTTTCTTTCTTTTTTAACGTCAGTCTTCCTCTTTTGTTCCTGAGCTCAGGACTGTGCTTTATTTACTGCGAATCGTTGCAGTATGTTTGGCTGGTCATATGTTGGTTAAAGGAGTGGAGAGAAACGAGCCATTGACGGTACAGCCTGGCTCATTCATTTTTCTTCGAATGATCCTCTTAATACATAATTGTAATCAGCTCATAATATTTAGACTTTATCTGTATGAGAAAAAAGAATGTTGAACAAGGTGGCTTTTTAGCTACAAATTCAGCAAGACTTCTATTAGAAAAGTTACTGGTCGCTTATTATTCTTTGCTGTGTTTGCTGCTTTATTTAACAGCTGGCCCTATTTGATAGCTATCTGAAAATTTATCTATTCTTGCTCTGTACCCCCCCCACCCCCGTCTGTCCAGATTTCCTCAGAAAGACGCAGGGACTTAAACATCCCCTGGGGTTCCCCACAGCATTGCCCCGGTGGGTGAACCTTTTTCAGTATAGGCACGAAACCAGCTGCATCTTACCTTCGTTTTGTTCTTCAAAGGTGTCGAGTGAAACCGTTGTATGTGGGATTTCATTGGGGCTTCTAGGTTCTTTATACCTTCAGTCAGTAGGTTAGCATATTTTTGTATTAGGTTTCTATACCAGAATTTACACCAAAAAAAAAATACAGTTTCTGAACACTGCCGTTTTCCTTCTCCGTTGTAAACTGGCCCCTGTTCACTTGTAAATTGGATCTTCACCACCGCCACCAGTTGCCATCAAGTCAGCTCTACCTCACGGAAACCCTATGGAGTAGTTCTAACCCACCAGTAGTAGGACTACTCCGTAGGGTTTTCAGTGGCTGATTTTTCGGAAGTAGGTTGCCAGGCCTTTCTTCCCAGGTGCCTGTGGGTGGACTTGAACCTCCAAAAACAAAAATGTACCTTTAAAAACCAAACCTATTGCCATCGAGTTGATTCTGACTCATAGCGACCCTATAGGACAGAGTAGAACTGCCCCATCGAGTTTCCAAGGAGTGGCTGGTGGATTTGAACTGCCAGCCTTTTGGATAGCAGCCATGCTCTTAACCACTACGCCGGCGTTCTCAGGTGTTGTTTCCCCCAGGTTGCTTTCTTCCCTCTGTGCCTGTCCTGTAGGCCTTGCTTTGCTTAGTAGTACCTCGGCACACCAGGATTTGAGTGTTTGTCTGATCTTTGACTTGTGGCACCGGGCACTCCAGGTGCGATAGAATTTCTGCTGACAGTGTGAGGGAGCTTTCCAGAAGATCCAGGAGTAAAGCGCATTTCCTGTGGTTTTCCACCCCAGAGAGTGGATGCTCTAGGGACCTCAGGTTTTCCTGGCATGTTATATCTCTTACATGTGAATATTTGACTGGTATCTGGTAGCAGGACATTGAACACAAATCATTTAACAAACGAGAGGATTCCTCACTTACGTGCAAAAGATGGTATTCTGTATGGATGTCAGGGAACATAAACACAGAAGAGACCAACTAAACTTTATGGGGTGGCCCTACAATGAATTATTAAAGCTGCTTGGGTGTGCTGCTTCACTGCAGCCTTGCACCACAGGGAGCTACTGGTCTTGCCCACATGCAGGTAGAACCAGGTGCCCAGGCTGAGCACAGGAAGTCCGAGGCAGCAAGGGCATGGGCCAGCCAGGTATTAGCAGCCCAGCCCAAGCCTCTCCACGTGGCTCTGCTGTCAGGACTCCAGATAGTCTTGTCAGGGTGGCATCCTTTTGCTGAAAGTCTCTTCCACACCTCAGCTCTTAGGTGTTTTCGTTTTTGTTGTGTGTGTGTGGTTTTTTTAATAACTTTTTAGACAGATAATTCACATACCATACAATTGACCCATTTAAAGTGTACAATTCAGTGGTTTTTTAGTATTTTACAGACTTGTACAAACCATTACCACAATCAATTTCAGAACATTTTATCATCCCAAAAAAGAAAATCCTATGTGCTTTAGCCATCACCCTCCAACCTCCTATTCCCTCAGCCGTAAAGCAGAATGAGACCAGTTTCCTCTTGAGTCAGTTCCAACTCATAGTTGACCCTATAGGACAGAGTAGAACGCTGTAGGATTTCCAAGGCTGTAATCTTTACAGAAGCAGACTGCCACACCCTTTTCCCAAGGAATGGCTACTGGGTTCCAACCGCTGACCTTTTGCTTAACAGCCGAGTGCTTAACCACTGCTGCACCAGGGCCCCTTCCCTCAGACCTAGGCGTCCACTAGTCTCCTTTCTGTCTTTCTAGATTTGCCCGTTGTGGACTGTTCATGTAAATAGAATCATGCAATATGTGGTCTTTTGCGTCTGGCTCTTTCACTTAGCATCGGTTTTCAAGATTCATTCAGGTTGTAGCATATATGAGTACTTCATTCCTTTTTATTGCCAGGTAATATTCCATTGTGTGGATATACCATATTTGTTTATCCAGTCATCAGTTGCTGCGCGTTCGAGTTGTTTCTACTTTTTGGCTTTTTTGTTTAATGCTGCTATGAACGTTTGTGTCCAAGTTTTTGTGTGAACATCTGTTTTCAATTCTCTGGAAGTGGAATTGCGGGGTCATGTGATAACTCTTTATAATATTTTGAGAAAGTAACAGACTGTTTTCCAAAGTGGCGGCACAAAAGTTTACAAAGGTTCTAATTTCTCCGTATCCTCGTCAGCACTTGTTACGTCTCTTTTTTATTTTAGACATCCTGTTGGGTATGAAGTGGTATCTCATTGTGGTTTTGATTTGCGATTCCCTAACGAAAAGACGTTGGGCATGCTCTCGTGAGCTTATTGACCATTTTACCTCTTTTTTGGAGAAACGTCTAGGTAGATCTTCTGCTCGTTTTAAAGTTGGGTTATTTGTTACTGAGTTGTAATAGTTCCTTAAATGTTTTAGATACAATTCCTTTATCAGATACTTGATTTGTAAATAATTTCTCCTGTTCTATAGGTTATCTTTTCAGTATCTTGATGGTGTCCTTTTTAGCAGAAACATTTTTAATTTTGATGAAGTTCAGTTTATTTTTTCTTCTGTGTGCTTTTGGTCTCAGATCCAAGAAACCATCACCTATTCCAAGGTGGTGAAGATTTACAAAGGATCTCCACTTACATGCAGATAGTGGTATTTTGTGTAGATGTCAAGGAACAGAAGCTCAGAGGAGACCAGCTAAATTTCATGAGGTGGCACTAAAATTAGATTTTTAAAGCTACTTAAACTACAGGTCTCTTCACCACAGCCTTGAACCACAGGCAACTGTGTTCTGTAGACCAACTGGTCTTGCCTGTGTTTTTTTCTAAGAGTTTTATAGCTAAAGCTCTTACATTTAGGTCTTGGGATTTATTTTTAAAATCCATTTCTTAGGCTCCTGTAGAAAAGGGTAGTGGAAGAAATAGCCATTAAGAAGAGAGGGGGAAGGGAGGGTTGGGTTTTTTTTTTTACGGGAACTCGTGATATGGATAGAAGTTGACTGGCTTATAATGCCCTCCTTCAATAGCTGGGTTCCCCCCGCCCCATCAAGGTCTTAATTTACATAACCCCTTCTTGGGGTGGCTTCTGTGAGGACATACCTCGCCACGCCCCCTCCATACCCGATTATGCCCTTTTTTGTGATTCTGCACCTGCTGGTTACCTGGATTTTCCTTAGTGTTTCTGCTGACCAGAATGCTCCTTAGAAATGAGAATAGCAAGGCTTTTTTTCACGTTACCAGGAGGGACCAGTCCCTGGAAAAGGACATCATAGTTGGTAAAGTAGAGGGTCAGCAAAAGAGGAAGACTCTCAGCGCGATGGATTGACACAGTGGTTGCTACGATGAGCTCAAGCATAGTAATGGCTGTGAGGATGGCACAGGACTGGGCAGTGTTTCATTCTGTTGTCCATAGGGTTGATGTGAGTTGGAATTGACTGGATGGCACCTCACGACGAGTCCATGAGATCAGGGGCTTGTCTGTCTCATTCACCACTTTGTCCTCAATATCCAGTACTTAAGTGTTGGACAGAGACTTCCAGACCTCGAGGCATCCTGCAATAGCACAATAAAGTGATTAGAGTAACTAAGCCCATAGCAAGACCCCTTAAGGAGAGCATGCCTCTTCAGCTGACCTCGTGGGGCCCTCCAGAGTTGAGTCTGCCTCTGATGAAAGCGAGAGAAGGCTCAAGTGCCCCCTCAGAACTCAGGCCATAACCCGTGGTCATTTATTCGGCCAACAGTGAAAGTCCTGCTTTGGCAAAGGCTGTGTGTTACATTGTAACGAAATGAAGAAAGAAGGCAGAGTGTTATCTCCTAGCTCAGAATTGGCTCTCTGAATGTATAGTTATTTAGCGAGCAGTTCATAGGGTGGCTATGAGTCGGGATCGACTTGACGGCAATAGGTTTAGTTTGGTTTTTGTTTTGATAGGGCAGGAAGACAAACTCGGCGGTATTTCAGGGTGGGCATGCCCTGGGCCCCCAGGCTCCACTTTTTGGAGCCAGTGGCCTTTAATAGCTTTAATATGGTTAGATGAAGTGGCATAGCCAGAGGAAAGGGAAGAAAGACCAGAACTTGAAAGAGGGAACGCAACGTGAGCAAGGGCACCTCTCTCTACTACGTTTGTCATTTTATCTGCGTCACCACACTCTCCATGGGCAGATGAAGTGTGTGGTCCCCACACCAGTTTGAGAAGATCCCTGTTTGACCTGTGGTTACAGCCCCAGTTTAGACAAAGCACCCCAGACACAGCGGGAGCCAGACAATTCAGAGCCCTGGAAGAAGAGCCAAGAGCCTCCAGTGCCTCGTTTGTTCACTTACCCGGGGGCCTAGGGATTGACTAGCCTGGCTTTATGACAGCAAACAAAGTATGTTTCCATTCCCTTTAAAAAAAAACCCATTTGCCATCAAGTCAGTTCCGACTCACAGTGACCCTATAGGACAGAGTCCTATAGGGTTTCCAAGGCTGTAATCTTTATAGGGACAGACTGCTGCATCTTTCTCCCCCAGAGCGGCTGGTGGGTTCGAACTGCCAGCCTTCTGGATAGCAGCCAAGTGCTTTAAACCACTGCACCACCTGGGTTCCTCCTTCCCCTTAGTTTTAAAAAAGCAAAAGTTAAGATCGCAGCCATTTGGGAGTGAGGAGCAGTCAAGGTGAAAGAGAAAAGGATAAATGATAGAATCAAAACCGCAAACGTGGAAAAACTTACCTGGCAGCCTTACTGTTGATGGTTCTTTAATCTTCTCTCACGAGAACCAGTAGGCCAGACATCCTGGCCATTATAGATGCCCCTAAACAAGACACTTAGCTTTAGGAGTCCTGTCTGCCTCGCTGGGGCTCTGCAAAGGCTCCCGGGCAGTCAGGCAGCTTCCCTCACCAGCAATAAACCCACTTTAAAGCAAAGTTAAATCTAATTTACGGACACAAATTGAAAAAGCAGGTTTGTTTATTGCAATGTTAGACTTATTAACTTGCAAAAGCCATGAGCCTTGGCCTTTCTGTTTACAGATACAAAATGGAACTCTAAATGAGGTTTAGTGGACTTCCCAGATCATATTCCCTGCACAGGGTTTTTCCCTTCAACAGTGAATTTCAAAATCAAAAGGACTGAAAAGAAAGAGGAGCGCTTCCTGTCATAAATAGGATGGGTGGCACTCTTCAAAGCGTTTTACAGCTTCCAGCACTGCATTATCATTTCCAAGTAGCTGAAAAGCATTCAGAGTTTTCAGAAGTGGTGCTTCACTCAAAAACATGTATCAAGCACATACTGTGTGCCAGGCTTTGAGACGGAGCTGGAGGGCGGGGGCGGTGGCCTGAAGATCGCCAAGGCCCCTGCCCTCACCAAGCTTGCAGTTCAGTGTGAGCAGAGACATAAAACAAGACGTAGACACTATGATTTCAGAGAGCAGTGTGCACTTGAAAGACGGTAAGATGCAACTCTGGGAGTGACCCATTTGCTGGGCACATGGAGACTGATGGTGACGTGGGTTCAGGGATATGGCTTTGTCGGGTCATTCAAGGAAACGGGTGTGCTGAATGGGGCTGGCCAGCGATGGCACTCTGGTGTCCCTGCAGACGTCCTCTGTCCCCTCTGTCCACCCTAGCTCAGCCTTCTTGTTAAAAGGCTGAAGGTTGCTGGGACATGCTTAAGACTTTCTGGTATAATTAGAAAACTGAAAGCCTAATTGAACTACAGTATACTTACTAACAGAAGCGCATATTTTGTAAAACCAGTTGCTGTCAAGTCCAATTCATGGCAGCCCCACGTGTGTCAGAGTAGGGCTGTGCTCTGCTCTGCGGGGTTACAGTGGCTGATTTTGGGGGGAAGTAGATCACCAGACCTTTCTTCCAAGGTGCCTCTGGGAGGCTGTGAACCTCCAACCTTTCGCTTAGCAGCTGAGCACATTAACCGTTTGTACCACCCAGGGATTCCTGGAATATTCTTTAGTTGTTTTTAAATGAAAGTATGTGGGCTACGTTGAGTTAGTAAATCCAGCAGTGGCAAGCGGAGAAAAGGAAAAACACAAAATAACACGTCCATATTGATGGTTACTATGTACGTATCAAGGAGCCCTGGTGGCGCAGTAGGTAAAGTGCTCGGATGCTAACCAAAAGGTCAGTGGTTGGAACCCACCAGCTGCTGTGCAGGGGAAAGATGGGCCGTCTGCCTCTACATATTACAGCTGTAGAAACCCCATCAGGCAGGTCTACTCTGTCCTGTAGGGTAGCTTCGAGTTGGAATCGACTCTACAGCAATGGGTTGTACGTACATCTCATAAGTGAAGTTGGTCCGAATAGCTAGGATTTCATATTTGTTGGATCCTCTGCATAAAGTTGTCTGTTTACGATCTTATAAGTATTTAAAAATAAAGCAAGAGAAGCAGCAACCTAAGGAGACCACAGGTGCCATCTGTAAGCATGGCGGTGAGCAGACACCCAGCAAAACCCTGGTTCCGGTGTTGGTGTAGAGGAAGAGGTTTCAACTCTTCAGCAACAAGGTTGTTTCTGTCACTGACCTTGACTGAGTGATGTGCTTTGTTGATGACACACGCAGTTACCAGAACCAAACTGGGAGGTATTGTGACCGAGTTATCAGAACTAATCTATTGTGTCTTATGTCTAAAGCCATGCCTGCTCAGACTCCTGTGGCTCCATTTATTTTTCAGGCATAACAACTTCTTCGAGACCCTGCTTTCCAAGCTCTACCTCTGGGGAACCCAGGGCCCCACAGAGGAGTTTTATCTTAAAACTTAAAGGAAGACTTAAACTGCTTGAGGAACATGTCTGTATTCTTATTATATTTTTATATAGAGGGGTTCAACATAACACTTTTATTAAAAGCTTAAAGAATTATGTTTAAGAACAGTTTGAAAATCACCTTGGAAAACTGAATCTCTGTGATAATAAACAGGCTCTTGGGAACGTATCTGTGTAAGAATTTTTATTTCTCTGAAGTAACTTTGTGGAAGACACTAAAACTGAAGTAAAGAAAACAAAAGCTGGAGATACTGGCTGCAGAAGAGCACTGAGAATTGTGAAGTATCAACAACAATAAGCTGGTAACACGTAGAATATGGGGTGTGCAACCTCCCACATTGGTACCCAGAATGCAGGGCCTTGTCGCACTCCTCCTGCCTGTCCGCCCTCTCACCCCCTTTCCTGCCACACTAGGAGCCAGTCTCTGTCCCTCCACAAGCCCAGTCACTCACCTCCTGACAGGCACTTTGCTCTATCATTTCAGTAGCTAGCAGACATTTCCTTGGAGTTTACACACCCAAATTTTTATCAAATCAGCAAATAATAGAACTCTTGAAGTAGAGAAGAAAGCCAGAAACACACTGCTACCTCTGAAGCATCAAGTACTTGCTATGGGGAGTTCACTGCCCAGAGCCCAGAGGTCGAGGCTGCTCTGCCCACCTGGCAGGACGGGAGCCTAATGTGGGGAAGGTGGACTGCTCAACTGACGTGTAGGGGTGTGGCAAGCCTGGGCCTCCAGCCTCACTGGGCTCTTGAGGCTAAGCTCCTAGTTTTTGAAACTGTAGGTCAAAACATTGAGGGTCATAAGATCAATTTAGTAGGTGACCAAGCCAACCCCTTGCCATTGAGTTGACTCTTACTCACAGTGACCCCATGTGTGTCACGGAAGGACTGTGCTCCATCGGGTTTTCAATGGCTGTTATCTTATAAAAGTAGATCACCAGGCCTTTCTTCTGTGGCGATGCTAGGTGGATTTGAACTGCCAACCTTCTGGTTACTAGCTAAGAACAAACTGAGCCACCCAAGGACCTAATAGGTCACCAAGCAACATTTAAAAAAAAGAAAATGTCAGTGTATTGTATAGAGTGAGGAAAAATATCAAAAAATGAAGCTTTGTTTCGGTGTGGGTTTGTATACACATATGTACATGGGCATCCATTACTGGCCAGCACGCTAGCCCATTCCATAGCCGCCAGGCCTGTGTATAGTTGGCTGCGATGAATGTGTTTGGAACGATTGAGCCACCAGCCTCATAAGAGAGCACTTTGTGTTTGTGAGCTGCAGAATTCCTTTTGGACACCCAGACCATGTGTCTGCTCAGACCTTTCACCACACAGGTACACCCTACTTTCCCACAGCAAGATCCCATTCTGGGGCAGTTACACAGGTGATTCAAGGTCTCAGTTCTGTATCATCAGATGTAGGGCGGACATGAATGGCCTCACATGCCTGCCCTTTGTTCTTCCCACCCCAGACTCTCAGAACCTCCCATCTGTACCCAGCCCCACAGAATACCTGGGGTGGGAGGGGCGGTGAGCCAGTCCCAGTGATTGTTGGTGTCTGTCTGTGTACTCAGTACCATGCTCTAGACTTCAGGAACCTGGAAACTTTTAGAATCTCTTTCCAGTGGTGCTGTGTGAAAACCGCACTGTGTGCTAAGTGAGGGCCGCGCCCACACCTGCCAGCCGCGTTTTTCAGGTCAGTTCAGCACAATGTACTGAGGGTCCCTCGAGCTGCAAAATTTTAAAAGCAGATTTTCGGACTCAGACTAGTTTTATTGGACCACAGTATTCAAGGGCACACATTTTTATATCATTCAGGACTTGATGTCACTGCATGTTATGGGGAGACTCCAGGGATCCACAGTCTCTCTGTGTCACCATTATCAGCAGCCCCTATGCTGAGTGCTTTACACGTTCTGTGCTATCCTCACCTCACCGTCTGAGGCGAGGAGTTACTGCAGATGAGGAGACAGGTAGCAGGTGAGGCCGTGGTCTGCGGAGGTAGGCCTGCCCCCCACCCTGCTCCCACCCCTTCTGGCCCAGCCTGCCTGTCTGTTATCCCCTCTGCTCCTGAGGACTCCGTGAGGAGGCAGGTAAGGGAAGCCTTGGTAAACAAAACAGAAAGGGCGCCCAAGTGTGAGGTGGGCCTCTAAGAAGAGGCTGGTACAGCGAAGGCGCAGGTTACATGACCACCAGGCCCTGCACCTCCCCACCTCTCCAGCTCCCAGTCTGCTTACTTCCAAGACGCCTTTTCCTGATTTTTTTCTGCATTCTTCCTCTGTCCCTACTTGCTGCTGTTTTCCCCCTTCTCCTTCCACCCTCCCTTTCCCCATTCTCTTCCTTGTTCCTCACCTCCTTATCTGGGTGTGACAAATTGATGTGTTTGAGGCTAAACTCTTGGCTGACCCTAGACTTTTAAGTGATCGTAGCATGAGGTTGTAGTGACTTGATGTATTTTATTATCTCATAGTTTTAGAAGCCACTACGCTTTTCAGCTCCATTGAGACATGATGGAAGTACCATAAGATGTGACTATTTAGTGTACGGCTTGATCAGCTTTGACATGTGTATGCTCCCGTAGAACATTAAACAAATCAAGAAGCCATGGAAAGAAAAGATTAATAAATTCAGCTACACACAATTCAAAATTTTTGCATGGCAAAGCTGTCATGAACACAGTTTCAAAAAAAATAGATTGACAGACTTGAGGAAATATTTGCGATTTAATCAAAGGCAAGAGCTAATTTCCCTCATATTAAAAAACAAGAGTCCAACAAGTTAACTAGAAGAAGCCAGTAATCCAGTAGAAGAGACAGTTCCTGCGAACGAGCTCATGCCTGCTGCCACGCGCTCAGCCTCCCTCTGATGGGCTTTAAACTGGCCAAGAGGCATCTTCACCTGCTCCCTGTCCACAGGCCCCTGTGGTCCCTGGAGTGGGGAGGCCCGGCCAGGATATGGGGACACAGGACCCCAGGTCCCCCTGTCCTTCAGGCCCATCCCTGGTGGGCGCCCTTGAGCCTGCCCCTGCCTGTGTGAATAGTCCCTTCCTCAAGCTCTCTTCCTCAAAAGCAAACTGCCTGCCTCCTTGGGTACCGTTGTTGACTTATCGACAGCGCCATGGCTGGGTGGTGGTGATGGCGGGAGTGTGCTGCTGCAGCCTTGTGAAAGGCACTGAGGCAAGACCCAAACCTCCATGCCTAGAAGCTTAGGCACAGATACCCTCAGACATCTGAAGTGACACGTGTACCCCACTTTCCATTGCGTTGTAGGTGGTTCTCAGTCTTCACCATACAAACAAAATACCATCAGCGGGGGTCTGACTAAGTTGTGCTACAACTGTTAATACAGAGAAGGAGAAACTGCTTTGTGTGCTTAAGGAACAAGTCAAAATATTCTTTAGTTAAATTTAAAAATAAAATCAGAGTAGAGATTAGTGCGAGCCATGCTGTTATTTGTGTTAAATGGAAAGGAAAGGCTATAGATAGAAATTGTATGTGTGTTTATAAAACAAACTGGTATAGTAGTCTCTGGGAAGAAAATACTTTTTTTTAGTGTTTTGTGTATTACTGTAGAAAAAGAATTCGAGTGTAAAGAGATGGGAAATGTTTCTTAGCAGGTTGATTTTTGGTTTAGTTTTTATGTGTAATTGAGATCAGTCTCAATCTGGTTGGGACTGAAATGAAACTGTTAAATTTTTCTCCGGTGTTTGCTCCCAGCCGGTCCAGGTCCAGTGTCCCTTCTCCTCCAGGCAGCCAAGCCCTTGACACTGTCTGGGGCAGGTGCCACATGTTGCCCCCATCCCCAGTGTAAGATTCCATCCTCCTGTTTTTTTGGGTGTCTGGGTCCAGGCTGGGCTGCAGCCTGCGGCTGGACGAAGGTCTGAGCTGATTGGTCCCCTGAAAGAATGGTGGGGGCGGGCCTGCATGGAGGCCTGGTTTTACCAGCCCTATAGCCATTGCTGCTGCCCCTAAGGTGCAGATGGCCCAGGGCACCCTGTTTTATAAGTCCAGGAAGCTCTAAGTCAGTGCTCTGGCCAGCCTTCAGCCTCTGGCCAACCTTCAGCATTGCTCTGGGCCTCCAGTGAGAGTGGGTGCAGAGAAAGACCAAAAGAACGTGGCCCTTGCCCTGGAAAAGCAAGCTCCTTCCCAGTCCTGACAAGAGGACTGCAGATCAAGGGGCTTTGTCAGGACCAAGAATCGCCCACAGGGGTCTGTCCCACCCCCACCCCAGCATGCTGTGAGGGGCAGAGCAGAGGGTCCCACCAGCACTCCTGGGGAGAGAACAGTGGGGCTGTGGGGAAGGCTGGGACACTGGGGGTAGAAAAGACACCCACAGAAGCCTATAGGGCTCCAGCTGCTGACATCTGTGTGTAGCACCCCTGTTGCTCATTTATAATCTAACTGAGGAAGTTAGAAAGGACTTAAGGTGACTAAGTTGACCTTCAAGTTGCCTCCAACTCATGGTGACCCCATGTGTGTCAGAGTAGAACCGTGCTCCAGAAGGTTTTCAGTAGCTGATTTTTTGGATGTAGATTGCTGGGCCTTTCTTCTGAGGCACATCTGGGGGTGGACTCAAACCTCCAACCTTTCAGTTAGCAGCTGAGTACATTAACCATTTGCACCATGGAGGGAATTAATTAATCAGTAAACACAATCAGATATGTAGAGTGGACAGCTTCCTTCCTATAGACCTGCATCTGAGTCCTTTGTGGCTCCTGGCACCTAGGGTTCCACTTTCCTGGCATTGTAAATTAGGAAGGAACTTGACACGGTGTGTTATGGCCCCTTTCAAGGATTATAAATGTTTCTCAGTGACCTGGAGGAAGGATGTTCCATCGGTGTCCCCTTCGGAAATAGTGCTGGGAGGCTTGCTGCCAGCTTTTCAGGAAGATCCTCATTCCGTGTGGCCACAAGTGGCCGTGCAAGTTACGTGTTCTTGAGCATTTGAGGGGATGGGGAAATAAGGATTGTCTTTGTCCCTGAGAGAAACACGAAGAGAAGTAAAACCATGTGCACTAGCAAGAAGTATCTGGTAGGCTCTCAGCCTCGTGGTCCTCTCTGTGATGCCTTTTAACATCCGGTCCTTGAAACACTGAAATGCTTTAAGCTCTAAGTCATGAAAAGGCTTGCTTGTTTGCCCTGCTGTCCTTGGGGGCGGGGTGGCTGCACTTCCTGGATGCCATGTTAGTGTCCAGGGGTCCGGAGACTCCATCTCTTATTAATTGCGACAATCAACTATTTTTAACAGTAGGAGAAGTGGAAATGCTGAGCTCATAGTTGTTGTGAAAAAGCCTCTTTCACTTAGCTGTCTTGCAGATCTTTGTCCAGTAATGGAGGAGCGGCCCTGTGGGCCTCATCATTTGTGCTGCGTTACCTTTGTGTGTGTAAGTAAGATGGAGGAAAGCACAAAAAGGAGAGAGGAGAGGCTAAACCCTCTGATTTCAAAATCAAATCAAAAAAATTTCCCAAATTGTAAGTGATAAAAGGACAGTCATTGTCAAGGGCATGGTGGGATCAGATGTAATTCAGATGTAAGCTGTTGGGCCACTTGGACGCCGATACGGTTCTCAAACACACGGCCCTATTCGAGGCTGGTGCGTGTGTCACCCCTATTTTGCAGGTGAGAGGAGTGGGTGGGAGACCATCTGGGGCTCTCCTGAGTCACAGAGTAGGTGGCGGAGCAGCAGGGCCCAGTCCTGATGTGCGTCCCAGACATACACTTCCTCCACCGCTCCCCGTTTGCACGAGGCCCGCACGCAGAAGGCACATCTGATGGTGCGTGAGGTCAGGAAGGTAGTGAGGGGTCGAGACAGCCGAGGGCTGCTTCCCCTCTCACCTCTGTCCACAGCTGGTACTGGGACCCGAGCACGGAGTGGGGTCCTGTACACGGCGGTGCCCCCAACTGTGAGGCCTTACGCCGAGCTGGCTTCTCCGAGCTCTGCTTATGCGCCCTTTCTGCTGAGAATATTTTGGGGGCTGCTCTTCCCCCATCTTGTCTGGTGTTCATTGCTACTGACTGTAGAAAAGAACCATTTTGTTGAAGATGGAACACTCTCCCAGTCGTGACCAGCTTCCTTTAGACATGGTGGTCCAAGGCCACGGTTTCACTTCTGTGGACCTCTGAAACGCCTTCGTGGATGTAAAGACGTGCACGGTGGCATCCGGTTTGCAGAAGTTCAAAGCCCCTGTCTGCCACCTCCCAGGGCAGGGCAGAAGGAGCACTAGAGCGCTAACACCTGTTCTCAGTGACGTGGAAGCCAGAGGCAGAGATTCTTAAAAGATTTGGTTTCTCCCTTCATTCCTAATTGTTTGTGTGCAAATCTATTTGTAGTAGATTAAAGGAGAGATCTAATAATGATATAATTTAGAGGGTTCTGGCCCAAACATTGATATTGCTTACATTTTACTGTTGCCACAAACTGATTACTATAAAGGGTCTCCGTTGTTCAAAGGCAGTAAAAACAAGCTGCGATGTCAGGAGGCTGTTATTTATTTATTTATTTATTAGTGCTTAAAGCTTTTTTTTTTTTTTGTATTTTGTAATACAAGTGTCTGTTGTCATCACATCTGTTTGGTTTCTGAGTTTGAAAAGCAAGAGCTCTCTGATAGCAGGGGTTTGGATAGAAGGAATGCCTGTATTTCCTTAGGCTGTATTTCCAAAAGAGACATTAATGAATTAAATCTTTTTGTATATATTAGCACCTTGCTTTCTATAGAAATGCAATTGATTCATAGAACCTTAGTACAACCCCTTTACTTAACAGATGTACAGACTAAAAAGTTCAGGGGAGGAAAGTACTACCCAGGGTAAAATTCAGGACCCAGCAATGTATGAGAGTTTTAGTTGTCCTGTATCTTCACCGACACTTGGTATTGTCAAATGTTTAAAAAGCCATTGGAGTAGATGTGTAGCGGTATCTCATTGTGGGTTTAATTTGAATTTTGTTAATAACTAAGGATGTTGAGCATCTTTTCATATGCTTATTTGCTTCTGGTATATCTTTGGTAAATTGTTAAATCTTGTGCACGTTTTAAAAATTGGGCTATTTGTTCTCTTACTGTTAAGTTTTCGGAGTTCATTATACATTCTGGATACAACAAGTCTCTTGTCAGTTACGTGATTTGCAGAATTTTTCTCTGGTCTGTGACTTGTCTTTTCGTCCTTTTTACAATGTCTTTCTCAGCAAAAGTTTTTTTTTTTTTTTTTTCTTTTATGGATCATGCTTTTCTTGTCATATCTAAGAACTCTTTGCCCTATACAAAGTTGTAAAGATTTTTATCCCATGTTTTCTTCTAGGTGTTTTATAGTTTTCGGTTTTACATTTAGGTCTTGATCCATTTTGAGTTAATTTTTGTACAAGATGTGAGGTATGGGTTGAGGTACATTTTTTTCATATGGATGTCCAGTTATTCCAGCACCACTTGTTGAAAAGATTATCCTTTCTTCATTGGATTGTCTTTACATCTGCCAAATCAATTGACCATGTTTATGTTATGTGGGTCTATTTCTGGACTCTCTATTCTGTTTCACTGATGCATGAGTATATCCTTTCGTGAAACCACAGTGCCTTGATTACTGTAGCTTTATATTAACTCTTGAAATCAGGTAGCATGTCTTCCAACTTTGTTCTTCTTTTTGAAAATTGTTTTGGCTTTTCTAGTTCCTCTGCCTTTCTATATAAATTTTAGAATCAGTTTATCAACATCTAAAAAATTTCTGGAATTTGATTGTGATTGCATTGATTCTTTAGATCACTTTGGAAAGAATTGACATTTTAACAATATTAAGTCTTCCAAGCCATGAACATGGTATATCTCGCCATTGATTTAGGTGTTCTTTAATTTCTCACATCATTGTTGTGTAGTTTTCAGCTTACAGAACCTGTACATATCTTGTTAGGTTTATACCTAAGTATTTCATATTTTTTAGTGCTGCCATAAATGGTATTTTTAAGTTTTCAATTTACGGTTGTTTATTGCTAATTGATTTTTGTATATTGTATCCTGTACGTTCATTAAAAAAGGAAATTCACCATCATTAGGGTTATTTCTTCAAGTTTTCACTACCCTTTTCCCTAATCTGCTTGCAATTATCTAGTTTTCATAGTTCCAAGTTCATTGCTTTTTTTATTTTGTGTCCAGAGTGTTTAGTTGTGACTCATGGGAGAGAAAGGCTATAGTGGTATTACTCTATCTTGGCCAGCACTGGAGCTTATTATTTATTCTGGTGCTCAAACTACCCCAAATTTGACCAGAGGGAGACCCTTCATGATGGCTTCGGTGTCCCTTTGACATGACTCATCATTTTTTTAGCGTTTTCTTTATTTCTAGCCCAAGATGTTCAGGATTCATCTTGTACCTTTCTTGTCTCAATTCTGGAATCAGCCATTTCTCCAAAACACCCTTGTTATTTCAGTAGAGAATGGTGTTTAGAAATCAAGATCCGGGCACTAGGTTTGTTAATTGCTGTAGGGGTAATCAGTGCTCCCAGGGCATCTGATGGACAGAGCTAGGGTGTGTATGTGCTTAAGAACTCGGCTGCTAACAAAAAGGTTGGCAGTTTGATAATCACCAGCCGCTCCTTGGAAACCATATGAGGCAGTTTGTATGGGCTGCTGTGAGTTGGAATTGACTCTATGGCAACAGGTTTTTGTTTCTGTTTTTTGATATATTTATATCTATATTTATTTTTATATTTATCTATACCTGTTGAAATTCATGGGTTCATACCAACACCTCCAACTCTAATCCAGCCCTACAGGGAGTATAGTAAAAGAAAAAAAATTGATGATTGAAGACTTTCGCTGGTTTATTCTAATTTTTTCTCTTTCCATGTATTTAACTCCCTTTTCTAACAGAGAGAAGCCTGGCTGTCAGTATCTTCCTTAATCACTCTTTTTTTTAATTGTGCTAAGTGAAAGTTTACAGTTCAAGTTAGTTTCTCATACATGTATATATACATTGTTATGTGACCTTAGTTGCTCTCCCTGTAATGTGACAGCATACTCGTCCTTTCCACCCCGGATCTCCCGTGTCCATTCAGCCAGCTCCTGTCCTTTTTTTTTTTCCTTCTCATCTCACCTCTGGACAGGAGCTACCCGCTTAGTCTCATGTATCTACTTGAGTTAAGAAGCACTGTCTTCACAAGTATCATTTTTATGTCTTATAGTCCATTCTAATCCTTGTCTAAACAGTTGGCTTTGGGGATGGTTTCATTTCTGGGCTAACAGAGTCTGGAGGCCATGTCCTCTGGGGTCCCACCAGTCTCCGTCAAACCATTAAGTCTGGTCTTTTTACTAGAATTTGAGTTCTGCAGCCTACTTTTCTCCTGCTCTGTCAGGGCCTCTCTGTTGTGTTCCCTGTCAGGGCAGTCATTAGTGGTAGCCGGGCACCGTCTAGTTCTTCTCGTCTCAGGCTGATGGAGTCTCTGGTTTATGTGGCCCTTTCTGTTTCTTGGGCTCATATTTTCCTTATGTCTTTGGTGTTCTTCATTTTCCTTTGCTGTAGGTAGATTGGGACCAATTGACGCATCTTAGATGGCCGCTTGCTAGCTTTTAAGACCCCAGTAGAGGAGGCTGTTTTATTTTTATTTATTTATTGTGCTCTAGGTGAGAGTTTACAGATCAAGTGAGTCTCTCCTACAAAAAGCCATACACACCCCACTGTGCACTCCCAGCTGCTCTCCCCTTAATGAGACAGCACATTCCTCCTCTCTACCCTGTGTTCTCTGTGTCCATTCAGCCAGCTCCTGCCCCCCCTTCCTTGTTACTTTGTCACCAGACAGGAGTCACCCAAATACTCTCATGTGTCTGCTTGAGCCACGAAGTTCACTCCTCACCAGCGTCATTGTCTGTCTTATAGTCCAGGCCAGTCCCTGCGTGTAGAGTTGGTTTCAGGAATGGTTCCAATCTTGGGCTATCAAAGGGTCTGAGGACCATGACCGTCGGGGTCCCTCTGGTCTCAGTCAGACCATTAAGCCTGGTCTTTTTATGAGAATTTGAGATCTGCATCCCACTGTTCTCCTGCTCCATCAGGGATTCTCCGTTGTTTTCCCTGTCAGGGCAGTGATCGATGGTAGCTGGGCCCCATGTAGTTCTTCCAGTCTCAGGCTGATGGAGTCTCTGGCTTATGTGGCCCTTTCTGTTTCTTGGGCTCATGTTTACCTTGTGTCTTTCGTGTTCTTCATTCTCCTTTGTCCCAGGTGGGTCGAGACCAATTTAAGCATCCTAGATGGCTGCTTGCTAGCATTTTAGACCGTGGACGCCTCTCACCAAAGTGGAATGCAGACCGTTTTCTTAATACGTTTTGTCATGCCAGTTGACTTACATGCCGCCTGATACCATGGTCCCCAGAACCCCGTCCCTGTTAGTCTGGCCTTTAATGCTTTTGGTCGTATTGAGGAAATTGCTTTTGGTTTAGTCCAATTGTACTGAGTATCCCTGTGTTATGTGTTGCCCTTCCCTTCACCTAAAAAAATTTTTGCCTACTATCTGGTTAGTGAATATTGCTTTCCCTCCCCACCCTCGTAACCGTCGAAGAACATTTTCTTCTGTGTTTAAACTTTACCTGGAGTTCTTATAATAGTGGTTTCATACAATATTTGGAGGAGGCTGTTTTTAAATGCACGTGTGTACTTCCAGTTGACGTTGAACTTGTATGGAATATAAAATGGCAGGCTGCTCACTGGCTTCGAGTCAGTGGGAAATGGCCTGGGACTGGATGGATTCTGCGAAGCCCATTCAGGAAGCCCCAGGTCAGAACTTCCCTGTGAGAAATGTCCCTGAAGATCATCCCTCACCCCTGACGCCACCTGCACCCCCCGAGCTTTCCCCTCGATTGTCTGAGAACAGCGTCTTCTCAGAAATGTTTTGAGCAGCGTCTTCCTTCTTTTATTCTGCTTATTGTTAGAATCGATAGCATTGAACCAAAATACCAGTTGTTGTCAAGTCAGTTCCGACTCATGGCAGCCTCATGTGTGTCAGACTAGAACCGTGCTCCCTAAGGTTTTAGTGACTGATTTTTCACAAGTGGATCGCGAGGCCTTTCTTCCACGGCGCCTCTGGGTGGACTCAAACCTCCAGCCTTGCAGTTAGCAGCAGCACGTTGCCCATCTGCACCACCCAGGGACTCCAGATCCAACACTAAGAAAACTAAATGGGTGTGGTTTTAAAGGCAAACCTCACAAGGAGAACTAGCAGCCGGGTTGGGGATTTGCATTTAATTTTACAGTTGTTTTGCATTTATCCGTTATCTTGCAAAATCATGTCTAAAAACAGTGAGACACGTCATGGAAACATGCCCTCTTTTCCCCTATAATTGACTTAACAGCCTTCCTAAATAGGAATGCGGTTCCTTTCTTTAAAAAGGAATTTAAGATTAGACGTGTCGGTGTCTCCGAGGTAGACCTACTCTAGAAAGTCACTGTGTCTAATACAGAAAGCTTTTTATCATTAGAGGCATCGGGTGCGCAAGCTTGCTGCTGACTGATTTTCTCTCTCCTCTCTGAAGGTCCGCCATCGCTGGTGTGAGCTCATTGTCAAACACAGATACACTAAAGCGTATGGACAGGTGGAGCGCTTCCTGCGGGGGGACCAGGTGAGTCCATTCGCCAGTGGGTGGGGTTCAACGCCACCGGCCCTGCCTGTCCAGTGTGCCTCACATGGGCCCGACTGGTGGACATCTCTTTGTTACAGATATTTTAAGGAGTGGCAGGACCTTCGGTGACACCCACACTTCTAAGCTGTTTCTCCCACTTCTTTGGTGCCCCTTTTAGAGCATTAATGAATTCTGTATTAAAAAGTCCCTTGGTTTTACCTGAGTGGCCCAAGTACCCAGGGCTCTTTGTGGTCCTGAGCTCTGCCAAGTCTGAGCTGTGGCCCTACAGTGCCATCACGGCCCTGATCTACAATCCATGACAGTTAGACAGAGAGCCCAGTTGGTTGGAGACGCCTTTGTCTGCGTCTGCACCAAAGAACCAGGCTACGTCCCTGGAGACCCTTCCTCACTGTTGACCACAGGAGAGTGACCTCCTTCCAAGGACCCACAGGAAGGATGTGTGTGAGGTGCTTGTAGATTTGGGGTGTTCACGGACTTAACAGTCACAGAATTGGGGCATTCATAGACTTGGGGTATTCACAGAATTAGGGGCATTCACAGACTTGGGGCATTCATGGACTTGTGGGAGTCGCCCCGGCCCTCACTCCCTCATGTACTTCAGGATCACCGCCCCCACCCCTACACACTGATGTGCGTGTCTGCAGTGGAGTGTGAGCGTGGCTTCTCTCTGCTGCTGGAAGTCAGCCTTCAGCTCCTTCCTGTACCCGGACCAGGGCTGTCGCGCTGTGTGAGCTGCAGGGCTGTGTGAGCTGAAGGATGGAGCTGCTTCTCAGTGGGGTGGGGAGAGGGGTGGAGTGGGGGCAGGGCAGACAAAAGGACTTTTGATAGGGTCCTGAGGACTGAGGGCAGCCAGCAAGTGAGGGTGCATTATTCCCACAAAGAGAAGTACGTGACTCTGTACCAGAAGAAATGTCACATTTGCACAATGGAGCAAGAGGTGTTTGAAAAAACAGAGGCACAGGGACGGGGTGGGGGGCGCGTTCAGGACAAAGTATGAGAACAGCTGTGTCCTTAGGGTCTATTCTGAAAACCAGAATTAACTGCAGTGTATTTAAAGCCATGGTCTTTGCAAATCGGCTTTTTCAGGGAAGGATTTTGAGCCCCTATTTTTTTTTTACCTACCTAGTTTTTAGGTCGTACTATCTTTGAGACCTTTCCTTTAATTTGCTCCAGCAGAACGTACTATGTGTGATCTGCAGCAGAGCTAAGGTTGGAACTCGGAGAGACGAGGCAGAACCAGAGGAGCCCACTGCTTTCCCACAACGTAACAGGCCGTGTTAAAAATGTGGGAAAACGCAGATGTGCGTCTCCACAGCATTGTTTTTGAAACAGAAGAGACAGTGTGTACTGTGGTGGTCCGGGAAGCCAGAGGGGTGGTGCTGAGGCTGTACTGAGGGATGGGTGCTTTGCCAGGAACAGCGTGATGATTCTTCCACCTGTGGCCACAGTGTGAGTTGTTCCTCATTCCGTGGTAGGTCACGGACTCCGTGAACTCACACCGCCAGCTCTGCCCAGGGACACGCTGTCGTGGAGGAACCCGCATGTCTGTAACGTGCACATGGGTCTTTGTGTGCTGCTTTCAGCTGTGATGTTTTCCGCACTGGTCATTGTGGGGCCTGTCTCTCCAGAGCATTCCTAGTGTTCACCACTTTAGACATGCCCCCTCCTCACTCTGATCCTTAAAGCATGAGAGTCTGGTGATGCAGTCGATAGCTAAGAATTCCTTGGGGTGTGGGTGAGCACGAGGGAGGAGGGGGATTGAAAATGCAGATTCCGGAACTACAGCTACTCAACTGACTGTCTCTTCTCCCAGGGCCTTCGTGATTTCCCAACCAGCAGCTTTGTGTGAAACAAGCACGTGCGTAGCGCACAGCTGTGTGCTGCACATGTGTGTGCATGGCTGTGCCTGTGTGTACACGTCATTTATTTTACTTATGACCGCTGGACTTTGCTCCCCTGCAGGCCATGGGCACCTACCTCTACGGCGAGCTGATGGTGAGCGAGGATGCCCGGCAGCAACAGCTCGCCCGCAAGTGCTTCGAGCTGACCAAGGAGCAGATGGACAGAGCCTCAGCCCAGGTGGTGGCTGAGATGCTCTTTTAGAGGTGATTCTCTCCCTTTCCTGCCCTTTGTTTGGTTCTAACCGGATACTCCTCTTAGGAGCCAAGTGGTGACCGAGACCACTGCAGCGTCGGTCTCTGCCCTCGCCCAGTGGCCTTGGAGAGCGGGTGGACAGGTGCCTTTGGGCAGCGTGAGGCCCAAGTCCCCAGAGCCTCACGCTGACCAGAAGCTGCAGCTGCCCAGTTCACTGCAGGATGGCTCTTGTAGGCCCTGCTGTCGCCACTGCACGTGGAACCAGAAATCATGGCAAACACCTTGAGTAGGCCTAGAAGCTAGGGTGGGAAGTGTGGTGGGTGTCCCTGAGCAGTCATCAAGTCCCATCTGCCCCAGGTGTGCACGGCTGGGCTCCCCTGAGTCCTGTGCCTTCTAAACACGTGTTCCCTCTTCTAGGCCAAGTGAGGCTTGTACTGCGACCTGGCCTAACTGATGGGCTGTGTCAGCCTCCCAGCCAACCTGTGTCGCACGTCTGCATGGTGACACCACGTGTCCCGACAGCTGGTCTTCCTACCCTTTTCCTCACTGTCTTGGAGGTAAAGGGTCTGGAGTGGCAGCCCTGTTAATTTAAATTGCTTCCTCTGCTAATTGTGCTAGGAATTGACCTGTTAGATGTACTTCCTTGCGGTTTGTTTTTAAATGTGGGTTTCTGTGTTGTAAAAGGAATTAGGCAGTGGTCTGTAAAGTTTTGCACGTAGAGCTGTGGGATTATAAATGTGTTTTTTTTCTCTAGTACTCTTATTTCTATATCAAGGTTTTACATGATGTAATAGACTATGTCTAATTTTGTATCCTTTTTAAAAAAGGCAATATCACATCGGCAGCATTTTTCACACGGCTTTGTAGCCCCTCTGCCGTTATAGTTTTAATCGGCATTTAATATTTTTGTTGATACTCTCAACCATTTGTTTGACATTTAGTTCGCTCGTAATGTTTGGCGCTTGTAAAAACTATTTCTAATATGTCTAAGTATCTCACTGAAAGAACTCTAATACTGAAGAGAAAAAAAAACAAGTTTTGTAAAGCGTGATCCTGCCCTTCCAGAAGAGGAAGGCAGTGAGCGTGAGGGCGGGGTGCATCGTGCGGTGAGCGGGGTGCATCGTGCGGTGAGCGGGGTGCATCGTGCGGTGAGCGGGGTGCATCGTGCGGTGAAGCAGTGTCTGCAGACGTGTCCCGGACGCTGTGCCTTTGGGCAGTTCCGGGCAGTAGTCGAGATGCAGGTACAGCGGTGGCGCAGTGATCTTGTTGCCAGCCTCACACAGTGGTCAGCATAAATCACGTTTCTCTTCAGATTTTTAATTTCACGGAGAATTTGTGTTTCTTGAAGTATGCAGAACTACAACAAGGCAAATTACGCCTTTGATCGTTTCCTCTGCCCCAAATTTTGGAGACTTTAGCTGTGACGCGGTCTCAGGGTTCTTCATTTTCCTTTTTGGCCTCAGATGGGCAAAGGAGTATTCCTGGAGACAGCTTGCTTTTTACCCCCGCCCCAAGTCGCCATTCCGGTCCCTGCCACTGGTTCTAGGTGAACACAGGACCCCCTGCTTTCTCCTTGAGGAGCAGTGGTGACAGCTGCACCCTCCAGGGGTTGGGGACCTTTCCAGCCTGAGAGTGGGCCCAGGCAACCCTGACCACTTAGGAGGGTGCGCTGTGCGTGGGGATCTTCTCCTCCAGGGTGAGAGCCACTGAACTGCCTGAGCAAGGCCACCGTCTTCACTAATTCTGTCCCACAGCTGGTTCCCAGCTGCAGTGACATTTTCATAGTGTCTCTGAGTCCTTGAGATTTAAAAAGTTATATCTCTAAGACCCCAGCTAAATGAACAGCAAACAAAAGCAGAGCCTGTGTGGTGACCTGACAGGCTTGGAAGCAGGGGCTGAGTGGGACAGGGGTTGTGTAAAGAGGGGCACTTGCCCTGGGCGCAAGTCCAAAGGGGCATCAGACACGATACGGAATGACCTTCTTGAGGTGCCACAAATATGAAGGGCACCTGACTGAGGCAACCAGATAAGGGGCGGGGAGGCATTTCTGCTTAGCATCGCAGCTATCGACGTCTTACTCGTCTTGAAGTCTTGAATTGGGGTGGGGCACAGCTTAGAGATTGTTCCTGGGTGCTCGTTACCCATGCTACGCCCCTGCCTGGAGGTGGCCGTGTCCCGTGGCCCAGTGAGTGCGGGGTGAGCGGTGGGCATGGCCGCGGTGCTCTCGACTGCTCTGGCTGCTTGGGTTCCTGGCATGCTGATTTGTGACTTAAGATTAAAATCACATTGCCAGGGATTACCACGCAACCACGACCTTGGCTGCTCCTCCAGAAACCATGGTTCCTCTCTCTCCGCAGTTGGGAGAACAGACGTGTCCCGTAGCTCTCCTTTGGAAACAAGACGCCAGCGACCACAGAAGATGCGCTCCAGCCCTTTAGTTTTGCCCAGACGGATGACCTCTCTGACAAGGTGCAGAGCTTAGCTGATTGGTGAACAGTGATTGGTTTCCGCTTTGTTCACAGTGGCTAAGTTCTGCACCTGGAGAGAAGGTGAGATGGGGGCAGTTAAGTTGGAGCCGCTGGGCTGAGCATTGCTGACGGAGGGCCACTGCGGAGTGGTCCGGTGTTGGAGAGCACGTTTCTGGAGGATGAGAGACCTACTCAGCCGAAGGATGCACTTTCTCCTGTCAAGGAGGCAAGGACTAGTCCCAGAGTCCTTAAATGTGTCTACAGAAGTAAAATTCACTAATGAGTCATCTGTCTAAAAGGTCAAATGTATTGAAAGCTGCGAAAATGATTCTTATAAAACACTAAGGCCAGTCCATCAAGAAAGTCTGTTAAAACTGTGTCCATGGTGTGATGTGTGTGAGCCAGGCGGGGTGTTGTCAGGACAGGCCTGGTTGTGGCCTCACGCGCATGGTGAACTCTCTTTTGTATCTGTAGTCTAGGTCTCTGTGTCTTCTGAGGCCACTAGCAACAACACGACGGAGCTCAGCGAGGCACTGCTGCTGCGGGCTGTCGATTGGACCCGTCCTCCGGTGCCTACTGAGCTGATATCAGTTCTCATTTCACACACTGGCTCAGTTCAGCAGGAACAGGAGTCGAGCCCTAGAGCAAAAAGACTTCCCGTTTGTAAGTGCCGGAGGCTCCTGGAGCCCAGACCCACCCAGGCGGAGACAGACCTGAAGCGTCCAGCGCCAGGACCCACCAGCCAGCTCCCCTGGTGCCATTTGTATGTGTCCATGTGGTGCGGGTGTGGGTCGGATCCCAAGGTTAAATTGGCACAGAAGGAAGGCCTGCCTGGCACTCAAAGGCAGAACATGTTAGCGCCCAGGGTGGCATGGCCCCTGCAGGCATAGTGGGCAGTGCCCACCTCTTCACCCAGAGTTCTAGGCTTTCTGAAAGCACTTGGAGGGAACTCAGATCTAAAGTGGGATCTCTTCCTCGCATCTGCCTCTTAAGTGCAGCCCTAATTACAACCCATTTGGTTTCATGATCCTGTGTGAGTCAAGTCAGTGTCAAATGGTCCGTCCGTAAACCAGCCCCGTGGCTGCGGGACGTGGCTGCCTGACCTGTCCTCCATGCGGACCCTTCCTCCAAAGCTGGGGGAGACTCGGCGCACAGAGGTACTTACGTACCAAGACCCCTTTTACAAGAATTCCTCCGTCGTGACTGAGTAATAAATTTTATTGCTGTTTCCTTTGCAGGAAAGATCACAGAGAGATTCTTTTTCATATATCCACTCCCAGTCCTGGTGGGAGCAGGCTTCACTGACCCTGGACATCAAAGGAAGGATTATGTGGCTGCTAAAGCCATCAGCCGACAGCCACGCCGGTGTCTCAGTCCTTCTCTTTCCCAGAGGCTGGCTTCAACTGAGCGTACGTGAAAGGCAAGTCCTCAGCCCGGCTCCCACCAGGGGCTGTGCCGGGGCTCTGTCCCCTGCCCAGACTGGCCATCTCAGGATTTCAGCCCCAGCTGCATCTCCCCGAGTGTAGGCAGTTCTTCCACAGAAATGACTAAAGTTTCTGAGACACATCAGAAAACCTCCCACACGTTCCACGGAGCCCCTGGGCGTGTGGCTCCACGTGGATAGTTCCCTATTCCAGAAAGTCATACCATTTCTGCGTTTGTGTCCTTTTCTGGAGTATTCCAGGCAGATTCTGCAGAACTAGTTTGATATGTCCAATGTTTAGTTTTCCTAAAGTATTAGCACTTTTTTGTAAAAGTGCAGGGTATAATAGACCCTAATGTGTATTAAAAATAAAATGTACTCGATTTGTTTTTGTTTTGTATTCCTGTTTGATTCTAATTTTGATACTGTTTAAAAACAAGAAAAATAATCTGTAAGAAAAGGGTATGTTCTCCACATTCTGGTGCTGTTTCTTCTCCAACTCACTAGTTTCTTTAGTTCTGAAGATACTTGTGATACTTTTAGAAACCTTAATGTAAAAGGGAATTAGCCAATGAGATGGCTGGCTGAGTGTGGGGGCAGTTTCTTCTAAAATGAAGAATCGGAGGTACATTCAGGCATCACATATGTCTGTGGTGATGTCCTTTTTCTTTCTCACAAATATATGAAGTTTAAAAAAAAAACCTTTGGAAAGACAGATGCTAGAAATTAAGTTTCCTAGTCCTGTCCAGAGGGGAGAATGGCTTTGAAATGCCACGAGAAGACCTTAGTAGTCTGCAGAGTCACGTCATGTAAGAGGCCGAGGTGAGTAAAAGTACTAAGCTCAAAATGCACAGACACACGTAAAGATGTACACGTCCATACAGCGGAGCGTCAGCCATGAAGTGAAGGGAAGTCATGAAGCATGGCGATGTGGATGAACCTTAAAAACGTGCTGAGGGAAACAGATCAGTCACAAAAAGATAAATACTGTGTGAGCCCACTTACATGAAATAGGCAAATGGATACAGACCAAAGTTTACTAGTGGCTACTGGGGGCTGGAGGGCAGGGAAGAGGGAGGATGTTGCTTAAGGAGTAGGAAGTTTCTGTTCAAGGTGATGAAAAACTTGGAAATGGACAGTGGTGAATGTAATTAATGCCACTGAAGTGTATACTTAAAGATGGTAAAATGGCAAACTATTTGTTATACACATCACCACGATAAAATGACCAAAAAAAAAAAAAACAATACATAACAAGTTTCCCTTCTGCCTCTCTCCAAGGGTTGCGTTCCCCGGGGGCTCTCTTATTCTGGCTTATTTGGGGTGATATGAAGCTTTAACATACACCTTCATTAGAAGCTCTTGACCAGGAGATGTTGGTCTTCAAACCCTTTATTTTATTGTAACGATGGCTGCCATTCTACAATGTTCCTAGGGATATGCTCTGTGCTGTTAAACATGTACTTGCAAATAATCGTATTTTTCTCCTTGAAAATGGTTCTGAGCAGTTTTAAACACCTCGAATACCATACTGGTAGAAAAAGTAAAACTTGATTTTAAAATTAGAATACAAAAGCCATGCTTTCTATGAAGACCAAGAATAAATGATGTTTACTACAGTGGCATGCGTATGTGTGTATTCTTTGAGGGAGGGTGCACCCCCCCCCCCCCCGCCTTTGGCTCAGACTTTGTCAGCATCTCTGAGGATGGAGTGGGGAATGAACTGTCCCTTGGTTTGGTTTGGTTTTTCCAAGAAGTCAAAGCCTCGCTTTGTCTTCTTTAGAAATCACCAGGGCAGAGCCGCTCTGGTGGATGGGTGGAATTGGACACAAAGGCTGCTGAGCCCCGCGATCCACCCCAGCCCTGTGACCTGCTGTCATTATTTGGGTGATGGCCAGCAGGCAGCGGAAGCCTGGGGTCCGGAACTGGTTCTAGTGGGAGGGATAGAGGCTGTCCTCGCTCATCAAGGCTGGTGCCTCATTGCATAGCTTTGCCAAGGTCATGGGTAGGGTTTGCCTTTGCTGCCTAGTCTGCTTCCCAGGAATGGTGAGGCTGGCCTTGGGGTGGCCAGGCTGCTCCGCAGAGTGTCACTGAGTCCAGATACCCATGTCATTCAAGGCTCAGCGGACTATTGACTAGGTTTTCCTAGCTTTCTCCTCTAGCAACTTGGAGACCATTCTGTAGTTGAGCTCATGGCCTAGGCCTGGGAGAGGCTTTCCTCAAGGACAAGGACCAGTGTGCTTCATTTTTAAAGCCACCACCTGATTTAACAACATTGGCAACTATCATGGGCCAGCCGGGGCATGGCATAGGATTTGAGTCAGTGTAAATGGTGTGTCCCAGTGGACTGCTTTATCCAGATGAACTTAGAACCTTGTAGTAGAGACACCTGGGTCCCAGCCCAGGCAGATGTGTTTGCAGAAGACCCAGAAAGTCTTGGGGGAGAAGGAAAGATGTAGGTGTGGCCCCTGAAGGGGAAGGAACCAGGTGTCCTTGAGTTCCCATTGTGCATCAGGCCCTCGTCAGCTCCTCTTCAACCCTCAAAGTCACCTACCTACAAGGTGACAGGCAAGGTCTGGATGCAGGATGGCAGCTGGTTTCTTCTCCCGACCCAGTGCCTTGGTGTGGACCGTCTGTTCAGTGATGAATGATCCTGAGGCGGGACTGTCTGTCCCAGGCACTCTGTCCAGTCAATCCCTCAACCACCAAGATCGGGGAGGTTCACGAGGGCAATTCCCACTTAATCCAGTTAGGTGAGGACTGCCAGTATGGGAAGAGCAAGCGACACCCACTGTTGAAAGCATGGAAACCAGAATTTGAGTTAACTGCAGATGAGTCACCCTGAGGAAAATCCAGCCCTGTCTGGAGGTAAGGGCACGGGCGGACGGTTTCCTTAGCTGCTCCGTTTCTGATCTCAGCTGCCCAGAAGACGTTTCCAGGCCTCAGCGGGTCCTGTGGTAGTAGCTCCTGGCAGACTGCGCCATCACTGCCCGTGTTAGGAAGACGCAGAGATGGTGGCCGCCCCCAGGCTGAGTGTAAAAAGTAAGCTGAGAGGTGCACCCGCACCCATTTCTCCACACGAAGAGGCCTCCCCGTGCAGATGCCAAGTACGCAGAGGGTGCACTGCCCAGGGCACAAAAACGCACTGGCCCTGCTGTCCCTAAGGCTTCATTAGGCTATGTGTGAAATGGTTGTCAGGAGTTTTTGCACAGGGGCTGGTGTGGGGCTCACGTGCACCGTGTTAGACGTGAAGGCTGCACAACTGTGAGGCCCTTGAGTTCTCTTAAGGAGCCTGGTGGTGCAGTGGTTAAACCCATCGACTGCTAAGCGAAACGCTGGCAGTTGGAAACCAGCAGCGGCTCCGCAGGAGGAGGATGTGGCAGTCTGCTTCCGTAGAGATTTACAGCCTTAGAGACCCTATGGGGTCGCTGTGAGTGGGAACAAACTCCGCGGCAGTGCGTTTGGCTTTGGTTTGAGTTCTCTGATGGTAGGGCACCCACAAGCTGAGGGCGAGCCAGGCCCTGAGGCTGGGAGACCCCGCCCTCTGTACCCTCGGCCTGCTGAGCCCCTCCGAGTGTGTGGCGGGGGCGCCGAGGGGCCACTGTAGCCCCCCTTTCTCCAACGTGGTGGTGCCACCTGCCCCCGACGGGAGAGCCCTGCGCAGACCTACCAGACAGGCCGGGTTGGCCGGGTTAGGAGAGAAGCGGCGTCTCAATTGGAACCAAGTCAATTGGTTAATAGCCAAGCACCGTGCTCCTGAGGAGAACAAAGGGCCGGGCCGGGACCAGCCCTGCCCGGGGCCGCCCGGAAATGGGCGTGCTTCTCCGCCCCCCAGGGAGCGGAGCTCGGAGCCCAGGGCCTGGCCGCTTCCAGCGTGTGGCCTGTGGGCCCGGGTGCCCGGCGCTGCGCTGGCACCGCCCGTCGCCGACGGGCCGCCTGGCCTGGAGGGGCAGCTCGCTCCGCATGCAGCCCCTGGCTTCAGACAAGCATCGCAGTCTTAGCTTCGGTCAGGGGCTGGGCAGGATGAGGGGATCCGCGGACCCCGAAGCCTCCCTGACCCCTCGCCCACAGCCGGGGTGGGGCGGGAAGCCTGGGAGTCCTGGCCCGAGAGGGGCAGGAAGTGCGGGTGGGGAGCAGGAGGAGGAGAAGAAATACGAGAGAAGCCATTTTGGTTCTCTCTGTCTTGGCCTCGCTTCCAGAAGGAAGGGAGATTAAAGCATTTATCTTTATAGAATTTCCAATCAAAACACTGAAATAATAGTCCACATGCCGAACAAGGTAATATTGCCCGAGTTACAGAAAGACGTTGCATTCTCAGGCAGAACTGAGCGTGCCAAGCGGAGGATGAGAAATAGGACACAGCATCCCTGACACTAAAAAAAAAAAAAAAAAAATTTTTTTGACACTAAACCACCCTTTAAAAACGGACAGTTCAGCCACCCCAACCCACCGTGTGCGTCTCCTCCCAGACAGCTCGCTGCCCCAGGCCTGTGGCCTCAGCAGGCTGCCTAGCTGGGCGGCAGGTCTGCCACACCCATTCCCAGAACAGCGGAAGGGGATGCCGCCCCAGGCACCTTGCCAGAGGCTGACAAAGTGCAGGAGCTCTAGGGTTAGATGGCCCTTTGAACGCACCCTCCCCAGGGCACCTGGGCTGAGGCACCTCTGGGCACAGAAGGAGGATGGGGTGTCCGCAGCGCAGGGTGTCCCAGCCATGATGCTCCATACAGGGGTGCAGGGACTGGCAAACCCAAGCCTAGAGCTCTGGAGCCTCCTCAGTCCAAAGTCTGGGGGCCTGAGTTACTTGAGGGGTCTTGGGGGGTCTGGGAATGCCTTGGTTTCCCAGTGCTGCTGTAACGGATACACAAGTGGGTGGCTTTAAAGAGCAGAAATTATTTTTCTCATGGCTCTGGAGGCTAAAAGCCCAAATCAGGGTCTCGGCCACATGGATTCCTTCTTTGTGGGTAGCCCGGGCGTTGCTTAGTTCCTTGGGCTTCCCAGGCATGTAGACAATCCTCCCGTGGCATCTGTCTTCCCCTGTGTGTCTCTCTGGTCTATTCTGCTGTTTTTATAACTCAGAAGTGATTAGATTTAGAACCCACCCTACTAGAGTATGGCCTCATTAACATAATAAAGAAAAACAGGATCATATTTACAGGCGTAAACCCACCCAAAACAACCAAACCCATTGCCATGGAGTCAATTCTGACTCATAGAGACCCTATAGGGCAGAGTAGAACTGCTCCCGTAGGTTTTCCAAGGCTGTAATCTTTATGGAAGCAGATTGCCACATCTTTCTCCTACAAAGAAGCTGGTGGGTTCAAACAGCAGACCTTTGAAGTTAGCAGCCAAGAGCTTAACCACTGTGCCATCAGGACTCCTCACTTACAGGTACAGGAGCCAGGATTTCAATACATACTTTGGGGAGGACTCATTTCAATCCACAATAGGGGGTCTTGGAGGTCTGGAGCAGGTAGGGGGGAGCAGAGTTTAGAGCCTGAGGGGCCAGGGGGTTGGGGGCCAGGGCTGGAGCCTGAGGGGCCTCAGTTTAAAGGACCGCCTGGACCTCCCAGGGCAGTTCCCAGAGGCCAAGCTCCATGAGGGGCATGAACTCTAACCCCTGGGGCCCGCAGTCCATTACAGACAATGACCCCGGCCCCTTCCCGCCTGGGACCTGAAGGTTTACAAGGTGGAAGGGAGGAGAGGCCTGTGGGGACTACACCAGGGCAAGGTTTTATAGATCCTTTCCCACCCTCCCTTGCTGTCCGGGAGATGGATCGGCTAACAAGGCATTTCTGTTCCAGTCCGGTGCCCTGACGGTGTGAAAAAAAGGGAGGAGAGGAAGCTACTGGGAAACTATAGCTCTTCAGAGGCCTCACTCACCAGGCGACTGGGTGCGCCTGCCTGGGAGGGCAGACACAAACCTCACGGCGTGGGAGGAACAGCGCAAAGAGCCTGCTCCTGGGGTCTGGGCCCGGGAAGGGGGGGCTGGAGAGCCCTCAATCTCACATAGGCCCAGGAGAGAAATGAGGTTGGAATTCATGGTCACCAGGGTGGGGACCTCTGAGAGCCAGCAATGGCACCAGAAACCCGTGTGTCTGTATGTCTGCGTGTGTCTGTGTGTCTCTGTATCTCTGGGTGGGTGTGTGTGTGTGTGTGTGTGTGTGGGGAATGCTGGGCTAGCCACGGAAATGCAGATAAAGGCCTCTCTGGCCACACATCTCTGTCTCTTCCAGACAGCTCACAAAAACAAATCTGAGTGTCCCTTTGAGGTAAAACAAGCTCAGGGGCTTGGCTTCTCAGCCCAAGGACTTAAGGGGACAGGAGTCAGGACAAATTGCTCCACACTCCTCCTCCCACGGCCCTCCCTGTAACCACTGGCCTTCAGGCTGAAGGGGCTGGGGTGGCAGTCTCAAGCCAGCTCTCAGGAGTCCTTCCTCCACAGGGCTGTGGGGGGCTGAGAGCCGGGCCCAGATTCCGCCCAGTGCCGCCCAGGGGAGGACACAGGGCCACCCTCCTCCAGACAGCTCTGCGGCTCCTTCTGGAACACAGTGGCGGTGGGCATGCGCTGTGGTGTCTGCTGAAGCAGGCTGCCTGCCTCCTGCCTGAAATCTCAACTGGGACCTCTGGGGGATTGCTCTGCCACTTGACAGCCCAGCCCCGAAGTGCTCTTGCCTGGGCTGGGGGAAGGGCACTGTCCTCAGCCTTTCATAGCCCGTGTGGTCGGGCCCTGACAGCACTGCCAAGAGTCCTGGGTTCTAGAAACTTCCTCTCCACCCTTTTAGTCCTCCTTTGTCCCATGAGGGCTGGCAGAACGGGCTTCTGGAAGCAGAGGTGTATGTCCTAAAGACCCGAGAGGGCACTACTAGACTCTGGTCTGGGCAAGATTTGAAAGGCAGCAGTCCAGGGTCCCTCTCTGGCTAAGATGGCAGCACAGTCACCCCCCATAGCTCCAGGTTTCAGTGTTCTGACTGCAGGATTTAAGTCTCCTGGGAAATTAACAACAATTAGGTTTAAGGAGGGAGACTCAAGAAAAGCATGGTGAATTATGGGGAGAAATAAGAGAATAAGTAGGAGTCAGTTTTAGTGTTTGCTGAGGGGATGGTACAAGTGTGTGTTTCTGTTGGATTATAAAGAAAAGACAGATAAGGGAAGGGAATTGCAGTTTTATCTGCTTTAATAGATTAAACGATATGTTGAGAAAGAGATAACTGGAAACATTGTGGTTTGAGCGCACCTGGAGCAGATAAGGCAGTTTTGTAGGGATGGAAAGCAATGATCAATTATCCATAAACTCAGAGGCTGGGCAGGCATACAGATTTGGGTTTGGAAAGTTTGGGTCATAGTCTGGAAAATTCTCCGACCAGGGAAGCTTAAGAAGCCCAGGTCCTTAGACACCCGCCCTCCATCTCAGTGTGCCTGGATGCTGCCATAATGAGCAAGTCTTTTTCTAGAAAACTCTATGTCCAATGCTAGTCAAGTCCTGTGAATAAACAATAAAAATGCCCCCATGCTGACTGAAGAGCAAGGAATGCAAGGGCAGATGGCACCTTTTAAAGTTACAGATGGCGCCAGGGCCTCTCCCATCACACACCGTCAACAGCCACCCTCTCACGTAGCAGACACGCAAGAATTTTCTTTTATGTAGTGACGGTTACAATTTTTATTTTTTGCATAGAGCAAATGTGCAAACAGATACAAAAAATTGATAAGCACAAAGTAAGTTTTCCGCCATCTTTTTTTCATCCAGTCCCTTCCCCAAACCCATCACTGTTATGGGATTCATGTGTCTTTACACAGATATTCTAAGTATATACTCCAGCAAATACAGCTAGAAACCCCCTTGCTGTACACACAAATGGTAGCATTGTATACACATGACTTTCCCATGTAACAGACTATTTCAAGATGGCCACATACATAAAACTTTGTCCCTCTCTTTTGATGGCTCTACCATCTCCTATGACATGAATACTTGGAGAGGCAGTAATACATAGCATTACATAGTCTTCCTTTGTTCAAATCTCAGCTCTGCTAGCTGCCATCAGTGTGCCCTTGGGCAGTTTATTTAACCCTTCTGTGCTTCAGTTCCCTCACCTGTAAAATGTGGGTGACCTTGTTGGGTGGTGATGAGAGCTACCTGAGTTAATTTATGTGAAACCCTGATAACTGGGTCTGGCATTGAGAATAAAAGTGTGTGCTACTATCATCCCTCTCTATCGGTCTACCTATCATCTATTTTGCCAACCCCCTACTGGTGGCGCAGTGGTTAAGAGCTCAATTGCTAACCAAAAGTCAGCAGTTCAAATCCACCACCCACTCCTTGGAAATCCTATGGGGGATGTTCTACTCCCTCCTATAGGGTCTCTCTGAGTCGGAATCAACCAGAGAGCAACGGGTTTTGTTTTCACTCCTTATGGCAGGAGTGAAATTTGAATGGCGGGCAGGTGGCTTGAAGAACTGGGCTTTTGTTCAGGGGCAAAGGACATACACGTCCTAAATTTTAGAATTTGATAATTTGTCCTCCAAAAAGGTAGTGCCCTTTTGCTCTCCCGCCCCAGGTCTGAGCGCGCTTTTTCCTCACCGCCTCACCTGGACCGGCAGTATCGATCTTTTTTGCCTTTTCTGACCTGATAAGGAAAATAGAATTGTATTAATTTACATTTATCAACTGTCAAATATCACTTAAAAGTCATCTGTGTTTTCCCTCTATTAACTCTTGCCCATAGTTTCTCAGGCTGATGATCTTTTTTCTTACTGACTTGCAGAAGAGCTTGATGGATTAGAAAAACAAACTGTTCGTCACGTGTTGTAAATATCTTCCCCAGTTTTGTTCATATCTTGATTTTGTGTTTTGAATTTCTATATGGTCAGTTTTATCAATCTTTTCCTCTGTGGTTTCTGGGTTTCGTATCATCCACAGAAAGCACTCCCTCAGAGGAGTCCAAAAGACACAGCCCAAGGGAGGGTGGGTGTTCAGGGCCAAAATGGAGAATTGCTTGGAAGCCTGGTATGTACCTGGAGCTTCAGATCCGTCCCCACCTTGTGCTGCTGAAGCCACCCTCCCAAACCCTCATCTTGTGCTGTCTCCTGCCCCCAAAGGACTAGAGAAGTACTCTCTGGAGTACTGATCCACAGAGGCTTTGACCTTGTGGACGCCAGGCAGGGATATGGGTGTGTGGGAAGGTAAGGTGGGGGGCTGGAAACAGGGTTATGTGAAAATCTGCAAACCAAATGATGAGCAAAAAGTTTGACCCCCGTAGGGTTTCCAAGGAGCACCTGGTGGATTTGAACTGCCAGCCTTTTAGCCAGCAGCCACAGAACTTAACCAGTGTACTACGAGGGTTTCCTTTTTGGGATAGGGACGTTTTACTTTCTTAAACTACATTTTTATAGATCCAAATAATGCCCCATCTTTGCAGAAAGACAGTAGCCTTTCTTGCACCTCCCTCCTCCTCTCTTCCCAAGCAGGAGAACTGCTAGAACCTCTTCTGGAGGAAATTCACAGCACCAGAGAGCAGACCTCCAGATACTGACGTGTGGAAGAGAAAGAGGCCTGGGCATTTTATTTTGGCCTAAAAAGTAGAGATCCAGCTTTTTTTCACACCATCTTTCCCTATTGACTGAAATACCTTTATCAGACACTAAATTCCTGTGCATATTTATTCTACAAATATTTATTGGGCACCTATAGGATGCCTGGAAACCCTGGTGGCATAGTGGTTAAGTGCTTTGCCTGCTAACCAAAGGGTCTGCTGTTCGAATCCGCCAGGTGCTCCTTGGAAACTCTATGGGGCAGTTCTACTCTGTCCTATAGGGTTGCTATGAGTCGGAACCGACTCGATGGCACTGGGCTTGGTTTTGGTTTTATAGGATGCCTGCTACTATCGGGGAGGAGCCAGTAAAGAGTAAACATAAGAAATGAGTCAATTACCTAGCGCTTTAGAAGCTGGTGAGTGTTATGGAAAAAGCTGAAGGAGCGCAGGGTAAGCGGGATGGAGAATGGGAGTTACAATTTTTGATAGGGTGCTCAGGGATGACCTCATGGAGGAGGTGAGGGAATTGGCTATGCATATCCTGAGAGGGTTTCAGAACAGCCAGTGCGAAGGCCCTGGGGTCAGAGTGTTACCACGTGTCTGAGTGACTTCCAGGAAGCCCAGGCGGCTGGAGCAGGTGGAGGCAGTAGAAGGGATTGTGGGAAACATAAGGAGATGAAGTCAGAGAGTAAAAAGGAGTCCAGATTGTGTAAGGCCTTGGATCGTATAGGAATGTTGGATGTTACCCTGATGGAAGTGGTGAGATTTCTTGGTGTCTTAACAGTGGTGTGACATGATCGCACTTGAATCATGCTAGGCTGCAGAGTTGAGACGTTCTTGCAGTGGGGTAGGGGCAAGGGCAGAAGCAGACAGACCATGAGGAAGCTGGAGGGCAGCCATCCAGGCAGGAGATGATGGAGCCAAGACCAAGGAGGTAACAACGGAGGGTGAGAAGTGGTCAAATTCTGCAATTTCCTAAGGAGTTAGATGTGGGTGTGAGAAAGAAAGGAATGAAGACTGACTACAGAATTTGGTCTGAATCACTGGAAGAATGAAGTTACCATTAACTGACATGGGGCCTTTTGTGTGTGGGGGGGTGTCACCGATAGAAGCAGCTTTGGGTTTGTTGAGTTGAGACGATCGTTAGATGTCCAAGTGGAGATGCCTGATGGGCAGCTGGATCTTCACGTCTGCGGTTCAAAAGAGAGGTCTGGCCCCCTGCCTAGCGATGACACATGGGGCACAGAGCAAGGGAGAGTCTCAGGGTAACGAGGGTCCACAGATCACAGATCAAGGCTGAGGACCGAGCCCCAGGGCACCCACAACAAAAGGTCAGGAGGGGAGGAACCACTGGGCAGGCTAAGGAGGAGTCAGGGTGAGGTGGAGGAGCCCAGACCACCAGAGAGAAGGGAGGACCAGTGTGTCAGATGCTGCTGATGGAGAACCAACTGTAGTCACAAGAAGGGCTCCAGTGACCCTGACAAGATGGTGGATTTGTGGTCAGCCCCGCTGGCCCCATGGACCAGCCTATTCCTGCAGAAAGCCAAACTGTTGCAGTTACTTGAGCTTTCAAACACATGATAATATGTGGAATACTTCATTATACTGCATTACACTTCACTTTCAGAATTTTTCTGGCTGTTCTTTACTTTTCTGTATAAATTTTAGAATCGGATGGTCTAGTTCTTTTATTAGGATCATATTAAGTCTAGTTGGTATCTTTTTACCAGTTAGTGTTTCTATCCAGGATATCTTTCCAGAAAGAAAGAACCACCAGTTAGATCGGTGGTTCTCAACTGGGGGCAATTTTGTCCCCCAGGGACACTGGCAATGTCTGGAGACATTGTTGATAGTCACGACTGGGCAAGGGAAGTGCTCGTGGCATCTAGTGGTTAGAGGCCAGGCATGCTGCTAAAGGCCCTACAATGCACAGGACAGCCCACCAACAAAGAATTATCTGGTCCAAAGTGTTAATAGTGCTACACTGAAGAAACCCAGGTGCGGGTGCCTACAGAATGGATTTCTGCAAAGGGCTGTCCTCTCCCCTTTTCTTGCCCTATTAATGAGTGTTGGGCTGTTTCATGGGACTCAACCTTCTAAGATGCTCTAGAATAGCCTTAAAGACTAGCTGATGATATACGGTACTGTAGGCATTTTTTATTCTCTTTAGCTGCCCAGTATCTGACCCCTTCCTGTACCTCAGTGATACATTTGGTGGTATCCAAAGTGCGAGGTAACATGACGGGAGTTAAACAAGCTGGATGCTCACTTTCCTAGCTTCCCCTACAGAGAAGGCAGATGACCTGGACTCCACCAATAAGATGCACCCAGGCTGGACTGGACCAGTGCTTCAAAGGAGTGGGATGCAGAAGCCTCTCTCTCTACTGGAGGTTGGGGGTGTTGCAGGAGCAAGTACAACGGTTCTAAGCTGCAGTGTCCAGGATTCGGTGGTCATAGCAATAGCAGCAGGAGTTTCCCTACCAGGCCATTCTGAAACCTGGTCTTGGGCATTGTTGCAGCTGGCTAGCACTAAATCCTTGTGTGTCTGACAGTTCTGTGCACTCTCAACTATTCTTTGATCAGTTCCCTTTAGCCTTCATCATTCAGCATCAGCTTCTGTTCCTTGCAACCAAGAGATCTGGCTGGTACACATGGATTCATCATATTGTGAGAAATGTCAATGAGATTTTCAACATTGATTTACAAGACTGTGTCCTAAAGAAAAGTTAGAAGGCATGAAACTTTCAGTATCAAAGTATGCAAGTTTCCCATCCAGAACACCAAGTACAAGAAGATATCATGGTTAAGTCCGGACTAAGGAAAAAGGAAGTCCTGCATTATAAGCTTTCTTTGTTGGAGTGAGAAAGATGGGCTAGTGTGTATATGAGGGATGTAATTTGGACCCATGGTATAAACAAACTGTGGAACTGGACACACACACACACACACACACACACACACTTATTTTGCCTTAATTTTCGTTCTGTATGAGTAAAACAGCTTGTTATTGTCGCCGATAGGTGCCGTCGAGTCGCTTCTGACTCATAGCTACCTTACGAACAACAGAACGAAACACTGGTTCTGTGCCATCCTCACAACTGTCGTTATGCTTGAGCCCATCGTTGCAGCCACTCTGTCAATCCATCTGGTTGAGGGACTTCTTCTCTTTTGCTGACCCTCTACTTTGCCAAACACAATGTCCTTCTCCAGGGAATCATCCCTCCTGATAACATGTCCAAAGTACTTGAGATGAAGTCTCACCACCCTTGCTTCTAAGGAGCATTCTGGCCATACTTCTCCCAAGACAGATTTGTTCATTTTTCTGGCAGTCTGTGATATATTCAGTATTCTTCACCAACATTATAATTCAAAGGCATCAAATAGCTTAAACCGACTGCCGTCGAGTTGATTCTGACTCATAGCGACCCTATAGGACAGAGTAGAACTGCCCCATTGAGTTTCCAAGGAGCGCCTGGTGGATTTAAACTGCTGACCTTATTGGTTAGCAGCCATAGCACTTAACCACTATGCCACCAGGGTTTCCTCAAATAGCTTAGTGATGATTAATTACTGAGTTCCTTTTTTTTTTTTTTTCACTAGTGCCCAAAAATCCATGAATCCATGTTAAAACCCAATGTCTGGTGTATGAAGGAACCCATTACCAGTACAACTGGCAGTGGGTGGGGGTGGTAAGGACTTGGAAAAGAGTGGAAAGAAAAGCGAGAAAGAAAGCACAGTCAAATCATTTCTCTTTTTCCTCGGAACACAAAAAAAATCATGGAGGATTCCTTGTCCAGTATGGAAGAACATTTATCACATTTGTTCTCATTGTGCCAATTCTTCAGCATTTTCCCCATCCCTCTGGGTAACGTAGGGACAGGCTCAGCTCTACTTTGCCTGGCATCTCAATGGGATTTTAACTCTGCTGCCCTGCTGCCGAGTACGATGCCCAGCTTCTCCAACTCCCCATTCAAATCCTTGTTCTTGACTCCAACAAAAAACGTGGCTTTCTCCTGTCCCCTGGACTATTTCCATTTCTGTCCCAGCACCCGTGTCCCACCAGGTATGAACAGGGCAGAGCAGAGAAGAGCTAGTGATGTACAATGAAGCAGAGCTGGCCACTGGGGCTGCCCCGGCAAGAGGCATCTGCAGACAGTGAGTCTTACCCATCTGCCCTCTGATTTCTCAGATGCCTTCTGGACAACACAAGAGGCCCCCAGTGGCCAGTGGCAGGAAGCAGTGATCACCCAGAAAGCTCAAGCTGTCTGGCTGCGGTCCACAGCAGACCGGCCCCACCCAGGGTCAGCTGGGGCTACACAGAAAGCCACAGTGACGCTCGCACCGAGCAGGCATGATTCCATCTTTCCTGGCTCCCAGAGGAGGGCTGGGCTGGCTGGGGTGTAAGGAACAGGAGTCTGTGAAGTAACAGAGTGAGCAAGAAGGGCAGCTGTGCTTGGTCAGAGAGTTCTTCTATCTTCAAAAACGAGGGAAGAACAATGCATAGAACAATTCAATTTAAGCTAGGTGATTATCTTTAAATCTGGCTTACAGAAAAAATACATAATGCATTTAATCTGGTTTTGGCAGACGCTGAGGGTTGCCAAACCTAGACATTCTCCCTTCTTTCCTCAGTGACAGGACCACAATTTTTAGGTATTTGGTGGCAAGATCCCCAGGCCCAGAAGATTAACCGTAAGTGGACTTCTCCAAGGGCAGATGTAGGTTCTGTGAGGCCTGAAGCTTTCACAATTGGGGGCAGTGGCTTTTTCTGAGAGAACTATATTTAATGAGAACAAAGGTGCAGCTTGGCTTTTTATTTAGAATGAAAAAGAAACATCACAGATGACAAATTTTAAAAAATCTGACCAACTCCTCAAACATCATGAAGTCGATACAATTAGCAGAGTCTTTGTGTGAATGAATACATTAGCGAGTCTACAATAGCTTCTGTGCCTGTATTTTGTGGCTCTACTCTCTTGATCTTCTCTTCTTTGGACAATGATTTTATTACTCTCTCTGGTCTTCTTTGGACAATGATTTTATAATAATTTTCTAGACAGAGAAGAGAAAGACAATGCACTCTTCTCTCTCACCAGCATGCTTTATCAACAGTTTTACTCTTGAGAGTTTGGGAAAATTTCTTTCAGCTTCACAACTTGTTATGGGTAATGTAACATTTTCGAACTGTTGTGAAATCCCTGAAATCCTCTGTTGAATGTATTCCAGATATAGCTAGAGGAGGTGGAAGGGATTCCTTCTCTTCCCCCACCGCCCCCTGACCTCTGGTGTTTCTCCAGCCCACCCCCCCAGCCCCCCATACCTCTGGTATACCCAGGTCCACAGGCTAAACCACCGTAGTCTCTCCCCAGGGCAGATCTAGGCTTTGTGAGGTCCTCCTCAAGTACCTCTGGTGTTTCTCCAGCCCTCCCCATGGACATATAGTGTCACGTGGCACAAGACCTGCTTCTGTCATGACAGGACTCTCAGCCTGCACCTTTGTGTCCGAGGCCAGGGGAGCAAGCATGGTGTGGTAAAGGCGTTCTTAGGAGCTATACCTTCTTTGGGACAGCTAGAATAACTTGACTATCTCTAAAGTGACTGTGAGCCACAAAGAAACACTCTCTGGAAACCAAGTTAAACCCCCCTCAAACTCAAGTTTGCCTTAGCAGGATCCCAGCCAGAAAAGGCCCGGCCGCTCCAGTGCAGCCTGGCTTGAAGGGAGGGAAAGGAGAGAGCAGAGAAACTCATCTTAAATCTTACTTTACGGAGTTTATAAAAAAGGATGACCACATGAACACAGCACTAGTTTTTCTTGAGACGGGCCTTGGGAGGGGCCGTGCAGTGAACACTTGTGTGTCTTGACAAATCTGGCCCTGGTCTCAGCCCATCAGGGCAGCGTCCAACCCTATTCCCCTGAGACTCAGTTTCACCAGTGCAAGTGATGGCAAGTCTGATGGGGCTGGTGGGAAGGTAGGAGAGCCTGCTGTTCTTCCTGTCCTGGACGTGGTCATGAAAGGATGGGCATGGCACAATGCCAGGAGAGTGCCAGTGAGGTCAAACCCAAGTCGTGACCTTGTTGAGTCACTGAATTTACCAGCTCCTGGGCTTTCTGTATCTGAGACCGTCAACGTATCTCCATTTCATTGCTGGTCTGTTGGCTGAGGTGGAGAGCATCCTGACCAGCCCATACAGTGGTGTGGTGGAAAGAACTAGCAAATCCAGTCAAGATACAACTCTGGTCTCAACGCTGCCATTTCCCGTGCACCTCCTGCCTCAGGGCTGTTGGGTTTCAAACAAGGTGACGAGGGTCAGTGGTCCTGAAGGCGCTTTGTGGCTCTTTTGCTCCATGCCTTCATGATCATTCTCACCAGCCCTTATGTGTAGCCAGACTCCTACTTCTTTAATAAAAAAATGAAAGAACCTACATGTCCAGACTTTTCAAAAAAATCCAAGGCAACTGGAAGGAGAAGTAGAGCTAACTAAGTGATTTTCAGATGTTACCCCACCCCTGACTTTCTCTGGCCCCGCTGGTTTCTTTCCTGGTGATTGGTGGAGGCTTGCTTAAAAGCCAAGAAAGGGATATGGCTGTCTTCTCTGGTTTTCCAGGGGAGAGTCCCTGCTCCCCCTCCACACACGCTTTGGGAGGTTTGTTACTTCTTATTAAAGTGAATGACATGACAGAATAACTAGACATAGATGGATTCCCCTCTAATACAATTAGTGCCCACACTGAGAACACAGCCTAATTTGAGAGAACTCAGCTGATGAGGCTTTGGAGCTGCTCATCTAGTCTATGGAAAGGGCTTAATCTCAGTGCTTCTTTTCCTTTCCCTTCCCACCTTTGAGCATTTCTCCTCTGTCAGCACCTTTGTCAGAGGAGGGAAGGGCAAGGGGAGAAAATGAAATCAATAAACAAACCAGTGCCTTGTGAACACCTTGAGGAAAGTATTCACAGACAATGAGGGTTGTCCATGATTCATTAGAATGAGTGCTCAATTCTGTCAGCTTAAGAAAGTCTGGTCAGGTGCCAACTCAACTGAATGTCTAAAACACAGAGGCTTAGAAGCCTTGTAAAGGAACTGGGAAATGCAGCAAACAGGATGGGGTGAGGTCAAAATAGGAAGGAGCCGTCCAGGAATGTAGCTTAAACAGTCTGTTTTTATTGTTTGCTGTGAAATACCTTGGGCAGAAGGGATGGGCAGAGGAAGAGAACTCTGGTAAACATGACCACCTTGCAGTGTGAATGGATTATCATGTGGGATCAGACCCACCACAGGGTCGTCTCCTAGTGGCCCCCTTCTTAGGGCTAGTTTCTGTCACCAAATTGAGCCCCTTAGATGATATTCACAGAGGGTGGTCACAGGCTCCATGGAAGACCCCCAAGTTCTGGCTCAAACTCAGCATGGGAGAGATGTCCTCAGCTCCAAGTAAAGCACACAACTCATTTTTCAACTACTACACATTTTGATGAAGCATTTTTATATGAAAATGATGATGATGGTAGCAGTGGTAAACGTATTTAACAGTGTACCTTTCTCAGAAGAAAGGCCCCCATCAAAAGTTCTGGGAATTTTCCAGATCTTTAGGGTGGATCAATCAGTACTGGTCATACACAGAAATAAGCAATTCCCCTCAGAGCTCAACCTCTGATCCAAAAAATACTCTTTTCATACCTCAGTACAGGTGCCAAGACTGTGTGTGACTCAGAGATTACTAATACATAAATTAACATGGACTTAAAAGAAAGTTTTGACTCACTTGACAAAGAAAATATACACAAAAGAATGTACAGTTAATACAAGCTAAGAATAAATCTACAAGAAAAAAAAATATCCTCGAATAACATGAAATAAGTACTAGCATTGGGGTTTCCAATTCTTTATTAAACCCGTTGCCATTGCTGACTTACAGCGATCCTATAGGGCAGGGTAGAATTGCCCCACTGGGTTTTCAAGGAGTAGCTGGCGGATTCGAACTGCTGACCTTTTGGTTAGCAGCCAACTTCTTAGCCACTGCACCACCAGGCCTCCAATGGAACTTCAAATTCCCATTTTAGTTGAACAGAAAAACTGCTATCATCTCTTCTAATGTTTCTAAAACACATGCTATAACCTCACCTGCTGGCTAACTTTGAAGTGATACGAACTCTTTTCATAGCAGTCAATCCTTAGCAAAACATGAAGCAAAATGGGTTAACAGTAGGACTGGTTTTATTTCACTGTAAGAGTGCTGCTCTCGTGGTGGGTGGGAGCACATGTCCACCCTGCCTGGTGGCCCATCACCTAGCCTTGCCCCTGGTGTGCTCCGCTTCTGCAAGGAGACTGCAAGGATCTTTTGTTTCCATAGTTTTTTTTCCCCTAAATTTTATTGTTGTGGAGAATATACACAGTAAAACCTACAACAGTGTGACAGTATCTACATGTACAATTCAGTGACGCTGATGACATTCTTCTCACCCTTTTTTTCTGAGCTGTTCCTCTCTCATTAACATAAACTCACTGCCCCCTAAGGTTCTCACCCAATCTTTTGAGTTCCCGTCTAGATAGTTCTTAAAAGAGCATAATGTTCACGGCAGACCTTTTTCACTAGTTAAGCTAAACTATGGTTTGGTTTTAAGACGACTTTAGGGGATATTTTTGGTTTAAGTTTTAAAGATTAAAGATTAGAAATAGTTTCAGGGATTCAGCCACCCACCATGGCTCCAGAAAGTCTAGAGTCCATGAGACTTTGAAATTCTGTTCTGCATTTCCTCCCTTTTTATCAGGAATCTTCTATGGAATCTTTGATCAAAGTGTTCAGTAATGGTAGTCAGGCACCATCCAGTTCTCCTGGTCTCACGGCAAAGGAGGCAGTTGTTCATGGAGGCAATTAGCCACACCTCTCCTATCCTCCTGCTATTCCTGACTCTCCTTCCTCTGTTGCTCCAGGTGAAGAGAAACCAATTGTGCCTTGAATGGCTGACTGTAAACTTTTAAGACCCCAGGCACTATGCAGTGAACTGGGAGGTAGAGCAGAAGGACTAAACACTTTATTAGAACAATTAACTGGGCTGTCCCATGAAACCATGACCCTAAACCTCCAAATCAAGGGACCAAATCCCATGAGGTGTTTGGTTGTACGTAAGTAGGATCAGCAGCTGCTCTTTTGTTGTTGCTGTCACTGTGAATGTCTATCACACAGCTTTTGCCAGTTCAGCTTTTCACAGGTGTACAACTTATGGACAGCAATTACAATCATCGGCTGTGCAACCCTACCCTTAATCAGCGTGAGTCTTCCATCACCCTTAGCCCCCTTTCCCCCTCCCTCCTGCCACTGGTAACCACTAATAAACTTTGGTCTCTGTATATTTGCCTTTTCTTGTCTTTTTTTATAAGTGAGGTCACACAATATTTGTCCTTTTGTGACTGGCTTATTTTGCTCAGCATAATGTCTTCAAGCTTCATGCACACTGTAACATGTATCAGGACTCCATTTCTCCTACTGGTTGAGTAATATTCCATTGTATGTACGTACTACATTTTGTTTTTCATCGTTGGTGGGCATTTAGGTTGCTTCCACCTTTTGGCTATTGTGAATAGTGTTGCAGTGAACATTGGTGTACAAGTCTCTTTTTGAGTTTCTGCTTTTAATTCTTTTGGGTATATACCTAGGAGTGGAATTCCTGGGTCATATGTTGGTTCTTTTATTAATTTTTTTGAGGAACTGCTGCACTGTTTTCTGCAAAGGTTGTACCATTTTGCATTTCTACCAGCAATGGATAAGGGTTCAAATTTCCCCACATCCTCACCAACATTTGTTCTTCTTATTTTTTTTTTATTTTAGCCATCCTAGTGGGATTGAAATGGTATCTCATTGTGGGCAACTTGAAAGATCTTGACTGTTTTCGATGAAGAATTCCTTAGGGAAGGAAGAGAATCCAGCTTTATCTTATACAAAGAGGGCCTCATATCCCTATGGATCAAAAGAACTAACAACAGCAACTATCTAACTTCTTAAAAAAAAAGCCTTTCAGAAAAGACCTAAGTTGCCCTCTACATTCACCAGTGGCTCATGACCAATTTCTTGGTCAAAGACTCTGAAATATTCAGATAATAGTTGTGCATCTTGGTTTGATATGGGGAAAAAGGAAAAAAAAATCAATTTTCCCATCTAAACTTTTCTTTAGTGACTCTCTAATTAACGTCCTACACAAGCAGGCACGGGGAATGCTGAAGGCATCGTCCGGTTTCTGTACAGAATAAGGTTGGGGACTGTGTTAGTCATCTAGTGCTGCTATAACAGAAATACCACAAGCGGATGGCTTAACAAAGAGGTTTATTCTCTGACAGCCCAGTAGGCAAAACATCCGAATTCAGGGCGCTGGCTCCAGGGGAAGGCTTTCTCCTTCTGTCAGCTCTGAAGGAAGGTCCTCGTGATGCATCAGTCTTTCCTTGGTCTGGGAGTGTCTCAGCTCCCGGCACTGCTTTCCTGGTGGTATGAGGTCCCCAACTCTCTGCTTATTTCTCTTTCCTTTTATCTCTTGAGAGATAAAAGGTGGTTCAGGCCACACCCCAGGGAAACGTCCTTTATATTAGATCAGGGATGTGACCTGGTAAGGGTGTTACAATCCTACCCTAATCTTCTTTAACATAAAATTACAATCACAAAACGGAGGACAACCACAGAATACTGGGAATCATGGCCTAACCAAGTTAATACACATATTTTGGTGGGACATAATTCAATCCATGACAGGGACCTTCCCGAGACATCGTGCTCATCCTCGCACTCAGAGAGGGCACCTACTACACAAACTCGTGACATTTGTCCCGCTGCCTCTGTAAGCCTGACCTTCCTCGTGCCGAAGCCACATGGTCCACGGGGCTGTGCTGGACTCCAGCCCGCAGCTCTGTGAGGAGCTCTCTGGCCACTTTTCTGGGTCTAGGGGCTTCGATGCAAAACTGATCCCATCTATATAAGGTCTGGTCAAGAAAGCCAATAATCTCATGGGTTATGTCTTCAGTTTGAGCCATCTGCAACAAAGACAGAGAGAAGGCAAATTAAGACTTTTCTGGACATTTTCTGTTGCACTTGTACACTCTGAAAGTCAGCTGCATTTCTATGAGCTCTGAAAGTACAGCACTGAGGTCTCTCCCTTTGCTCTGAGGGTGATCAGCAAAGCAAATCTGTTCTCTGAAGCTGGCTGTGAAGTTAGCAGAGGGATTTCCTAACGAACGATCACTCCTCCTCAGTGAGGTTCAGTTCAGCCCCACACGGCTACAAAGGAGCTTGCTCTGAGACAAGTATTAGCCGGAGGCCGCCCCAAGCTTTGGGATTGTTTGCAGAGGGGACAGAAGGCAAAGGAACATGCTGTGGCTTGACTTTCTGCAAGGCCTCGCGCTCACACGAGAAGTGGAAATGCCGAGAGAGAGATGCCACCTGCCCATACAACTCCCCCTTGTTTCTTCATAGGCATCTCAGGCTATAACACCTGATTCCCACAGGAGGCAGGAAACACGGGAATTGTTAGCTCTTCTACAGACAGCCTCGCCTTGAGGCGCTCTTGGCTGTTGGGGCCCCCAAGTATTTCCCTGAGGATTTCAGGTACGAGGAGGGAGGGGTGAGACTCTCACAACTTAGCTGTGCAGGAATCTCGGATTTATTAGACGCAAACAGCTTTAAGAAGCCCTAGGTTTCTGCAGCGATCATGGGACCGGGCAGCGTTTCGTTCTTTTGTGCATGAGGCCGGCATGAGCTGGAGGCCCAGTGCGCAGCCGCTAACGAGTTTTTGAAAAAGTAATCTACACGTTCATTTTTTGTGGGTCAGTTTACATAGCAGCCTCAGTCCAACATTTAATTAGCCATAGCAGTCCAGTAACCTTCCTCAGGGTTCCTCACTGGGCCCTTCTGTTTGGGGGACCAGCTGCCCTGGTGTACCCAAGTCTTCCTCCCTGGGACTCTGTGTCATCTATGGGAACTGCGGGTGGCGTGGGAGCGATGCTAGGTGTTAAGTGATCACCCACACCTCCAGCACCAGCTCTACTCAAGTCACCTGCTCCCAGGCCACACAGGGAAGCGGGGTTGGGCTCACGGAGCCGGCCAAGGCACCCCAGGCTGAGCTAGGCTCTGCTCGGAGAAGCAAGGCTGCACAGCCCCTGGGTCTGTATCACCACCTGTTGGCTCTTCTCAGAAGTCCCTGCACATGATGCTGGACATGACCTTTGCCAGACGTGCACCTCCCTTGGACATGCAGACCCCAGCAGGAAAGCTCTGCCTCCTGCTCACGGTGGCTGTGCCCAGTGATCACAGGGGCTCTCCTCGAGCCAACGCAGGGCCACGCTGTTACAGGACTGTAGAGGTTGGCCAATTACATCTCCTTTACAAGCCGACTCAACTCCTCACTGTTCCACTCAAAGGTGTCTAACCACTACAAAAACCCGCCTCACTCCAGCCAAGGAATGAAAACCCAAATCCTGTGGGGCTTGGCTGGTGTGGGTCTGCAGTGAATGAAATTCATCTTTAGCTCAACAGCTGCAGACCTGAACTGTACAGCTGAGACTCCCCTACCTCTCTGCTGTTACTGCTGTGGTCCAGCAACAGAAGACTGAAGGAGGAGCACCAGCTCCGGGCAGGAGGACGCCAGACAAACTGGCCGCTTTCCCCTCATCCTCATCAAAGAACTCAGGAGGGAGAGAAGGGTGCACAGGAGAAATGAGGAGGCCGGAGAGCCAGCAGCCAGAGAACAGTGGTGGGAGGGGCAGGGCTGAGGATTTCAGGGGAAGCACTCAGGAGGCCAGACCACTGCCTTGGTCAGTGGGGGAAGCTACAGAGCAGCTGACTGGGGCCTGGAAGGTACGGTCAGGCCGAGGGTAGCCCTCAGCACATGTCAGCTCAGAGAAGGCCTGAAGGCTCTGGAAGGTAGTGGCCTCTGCCAGCTCTGCATGTCGGGACATACAGGACACAGCTAGCTGCCAAGATGAGGGTGACACTGGACACTGCCCGAGCCCTGGCTCTGCCCGAGTCCTCTGAGTTCACGCCAAAGCTGTCCAGGGCCCGGGTCCTGAGGGCTGGGGAGGCTGTCCCATCAAAACCACCACTTTCACCATCTGGCCACACCTGCTCCCAGGCCACACCGTCTTCCCAGGATGCTCTCAGCAGAGCTGGCAGGGAGGCACAGAGACACTGGGAGAAGCTGGACATGTGTGCAGAGGAACCCCCCATTGCCCACATCTGTAGCTACATCGCCAGGCTGCCTCCGACCCGTCCCTGCAGCCACTGCCACACGGCCTTTGGGTTCGGACTGCTGAGGTGCTATAAAGACAGCTTTCACCACACCTGCAAGGGTGGCACCCAGGAGGCTGCACCCAGCTGCTGAGGGTGTGCTTTTTTCTGTGTCACAAGGCAATGCTTTAAGAGAAATGTTGGTGTTTTATCCTTTAATGCATCTCTCCTCTGTATTCTTCACAGCTGAACTGGCATATGGAATTTAATGAGGAACCACTGGGGTTTTCCATGCTCCCTCAGCCTCTGGTTAGACCAGCAACGTGTATGGCTGGGGTTGGACAGCGTGTGTGGGTGGCCAGCCCACATAGCTAGCAAACTTGAACTTCCTGATGTGATGTGGCTGCCCTATTCACAGCAGTGTCTCTATGGCTTGAGGGGGATTGATTTTGCATGTAAACTATTTCCCCTGAAGAAGGCAGAACGCAGTTGGAATAACTGAAGCAGAGAACGGGTCCCTGAGTTAACACTCTCTCTGGTTAGGTTCTCACATCTGTGGCCAGGGTGGATCGAGGGCACTCTGTGATATCCCCGGCTGCAAGCGGGCTGAACTCAAGCTGAGGGTTTGCTTCTCCACTCCCAGCCCCCATTGGGGGTGGGTAGGAGGTGAGCAAAGGACAGAGCTCCAGGGAGGGGGGAGGGTGTGGGGTCTGGGCGGCACCGCCTGAGCAGCTCCTGCAGGGCTGAGCTCCCCCTGCCCGCCCCCCGCCACCCAACACATGGAGGCCAGGCATGGGCACCGCACAGGGCCAGAGGCCAGGTGACAAACCACTGCAACACCTTCGTGATCCAAAAAGGCCCATGCTAACTTTCTAAAATAGCTTTTCATTTTGGAACAGTTTTAGATTTATGGTGTTATTGCGAAGATAGTAAGTACAGTGAGTTCCCCTATACTCCACATCCAGTTTCCCCAATTTATTAGCATCTCAAACTAGAATGGAATATTTGTTATAATTAATAAACCAATACTGAGACATTATTATCAACTGAAGTTCAGACTGTATCCTGATCTCTGCAGTTTGCCCCTCATGTCCCTTTCCTGTTCCCAGCCCCGACCCCCCTCCCCAGGACACCACAGTGCATTCTGTGGTCATGTCTCCTCAGGCTCCTCAGACTTCCCTTGTTTTCGATGACCTTGACAGTCAGGTGTTGACACTGATCAGGTTCCCCAATGGGGGTTTGTCTGATGTTTATCTCATGGTGAGAGTTGGGTTATAGGTTTCAGGAGGAAGACCCCAGAGGGGAAGTGCCATTCGCGCCATGTCAAGGGTACACACTGTCCTCTGCATTCTTCGCAGGACTGTTGAGGTGGACTTTGATTGCCTGGCTGAGGCAGCATCTGTCAGGTTTCGCCACCGTACTCTTTCTTTGCCCTCCTGCTTTCTATACTGTTCTCTGTGGGAGGAATTCACTATGCAGCGCCCACAATTACGGGGTAGGGAGCTGCTTCACCTCCTTAATAGCAGAGTGTCAACATACATTGTTTGGAATTCTTTGGCACAAGACAGCTGTCTATTCTCCCATTCATACCATTATGGACTCATGGTATTTATTTCATACTTTAGGTTACAATCCAATGCTACCATATTAATTTTGTTGGTCAAATTGTTCTATCTCTGGCCATTGAGCTCTGTCAGTCGGCTCCTGTGTCCCTCTGACATACCCCCATCATTGTGGGTTTGCTTACTTGTTGGTTTGTTAGCACTTCCTTAGTTTCCAGCACTACAGGATGCTCCAGGCTCATCCAAAGAGCCCTGTTTCTTTTTACTGGAGAATGGTATTAGAAACCATGATCTGTGCACTGATGTGCTTGTTTCTACTTGGCTGTTGTAGCTTCTAGGCCTTCTCAGCTGACAGAGCAAGGGGAGATAAATGTGTGTACCCTAGCCCATGTATGTAGCCAATCCATACTGAGGTCTCCAACTCTAATCTGTTACCGCAAGAAGCATTCCAGCCTCCTCCCCTTGCTTATACACAATCTCCCACTCCAACAATGAGAAATCTGGCTCCAACCACCTATAATATAACCTGCCATCCACTTATTTAATTGTTCAGTTCCAGTATGTGTACAGTGGTTTCAGAATTGTTAGATGTACCCCATGAGAAATAACTTTATCAACTAGAGCACAGTGTTTATGTACGGTTCCTTTTGTGTTCAGTCTTACAGTCTCCATGTAGTTCCAAAGTTACTAAGGTCAACACCTTATCCCGCCACCCCCTTCAGTGAGGTTGTTTCATGCATTGGTTATACATTTAGATTATCTTGTCACATTCTGCATTCCATCCTGAGATTCCCCCTGACCTCCTAAATGATTTTTTAGAATTTGCATATATTAAGGTTTACTCTTATACTGTAGAGTTCTATGAGTTTTGACAAATGCTTAATGTCTTATATTCCCCATTACAGCATCATACAGAATAATTTGCACCATCCTAAAAAATTCCTATTCAATACCACCTTCCACCAAAAACTACTGGCAACCTCTCGTCTGTTTAGCATCTCCATAGTTTTGCCTTTTCCAGAATGTCATATAATTGGAATCATACAGTATGTAGCTTTTTCAGATTGGTTTAGCAATATGCATTTCAGAGGCATCTGTGTCTTGATAGCTTGTTTCTTCTTATTGCTGAATAATATTCCATTGTAGGGCTGTGTAACAGTTTATCCATTCGCCTATGGAAGGGCTTCTTGGTTGCTTCCAGTTTTGGGGGATTATGAACACAGCTGCTACAAACATTTGTGCGCAGGTTTTTGTGAGGGCATATGTTTTCGACTCATTCGGGTAAATACTTAACGAGTGTGAGTGCAGGATTATACGGTGAGACTATTAGTTTTGATTAGTTTTGCAAGAAATTGTTTTACTGTCTTCCAATATGGCTGTACCATTTTTGCACTCCTATTAGCAATTATTGAGAGTTTCTGTTACTCCATATCCTTGCTTGCCACTGGTATTGCCAGCTTTTTGGGTTTTAGCCATTCTAATAGATGTGTAGTGGTACCTCACTGTAGTTCTGTTATTGTTTTTGAACGATCTGAGCACACTGAAATTTTATAGATGAAATGATCTGGTGTCTTGGGTTTGCTTCAAAATAATCCAGTAAGGAGGGGGTATAGATTGAAACAAAATGGGCCATGAGTTGATTGTTAAAGTTGAGTAATAGGTACATGGGGGTTATTTCTGTGTTTGTTTTAAAGAAAATTGAAAAGATCAAGAATGGATTTTCTTATAAGGAAAAAGGAATTAAACAAGATAAAGGCAGCCTCCACTCATCTGACACTGTATCTCTCCCCGAACCCCCGTGTCACGGGCTGGCAGAGTCTTCCATGGGAGGCTTGGTCATGTCTGGGTTCTGCTGTAGCTTTATGAGGGTATGTGCCCAGAAGAAGGCAAGATAGACAATATGCTCTTCCTGAATTCCTTTAGGAGAGTGGCTCTTGAGGTTTCTGAGCACAGCTGTTTTGAAGGTGGAGTGCAAGGAATTTTTGTAGTCAGACTCTGTGACCTTGGACACTCCTTCATTCTGCACACCCCCTGAGAGGGGAGGGGATGTGTGAGGTCACTGAAGGCTCAGCCCTGGCAGTGACGAGTCTCCCAGGGTCTCCCAGGTTAGAGCCTGGTTGTAGAACAGGGACCACATCTTGGTAGTGGGTGACCTTGGGAAATTTCCTTAGCCTCTTTGAACTTCATTTTCTCATCAGGAGGCTATCTGTATTGAGTACCCAGCATTGTACTGGGCCCATTTTGGGCATCTAGAGAATGTAAGCCCCTTTCTGTCCCCTTTACTCACCTGGAAATGGCAGGGCTTATGTTTTCATTTACTTGCAATTGATTCTTACTATGTCCTGAGTTAATCCGAATGTATCAAGAGTCGGAAAAGTTAGATTCTTTTAGCCACTCTGTTTCAGGTCATTTTCAGGCTCACACAAACACTGCAGAAAAACCTGGATGCTCATGCCCGTGTGAAAGCAGGGCAGAGGCTGACACGACCACAGCTCCATCAGGACCCCTGCATCCCCTGCTGTGATGGTTTGGTGATTGTGAACGCAGTCTCAGGATGTAAGCCCAGTAAAAAGAGAGCTGCCGACCGGCAGCCCAGGTCAAACACAAGGTGTCCCCAAATCACAGGCAATTAAAGCTAGAAGGAACTGAGAAGTTGTCCTGCCAGCCCCTTCAAGTCCCAGGTGTTGCCAAGAGCACAGGGCACGTGAGCGGGAGTGCCTGGGTTGGTCATGGGGTCCCCCAGCACCTCCTCACCTTGTGTTCTCCCACAGCCGGGCCCCACCCTCTGGGAGCTATGCTCCTAAGCCTAGGTCTACCAGGATACCCTAACACCATCCTTCCTGCATCCCCCAAAGGACTCACTGAGTGAACACATGGTGTTGAGATACTGGCCAAGGGACCTCCCTACAGGACTCCAGCTCTGCACCCTACCCTCCCCACACAGAGAAGCAACAGTGTGGCAACCGATTGGTTACGTTTTAAGAGACCACCTGGGCCATATTCTATAAAGGCAAAACCTAATGGCAAAGCCTAACCAGGAAAGATATACGAAGAGTCCATGTGGGAAAGAATCCTACCAGTCCCCTTCAATTTGCTTTGGATACTGCTCCTTCCTTCCCTAAGGCCAGGGCGAGGCCTTCCTGGAGAGCACACTGGTGTCTCACGCAGGTCTTTCTTGTTACTTCCCTCCCCACATTCTCTCTCATAAGACACCTTCCCTTCACAGGCTGCAGGCAGGGACTCATCCACCCCCACTCCAACCAACTCCCCTTACATGGGCTCCACACCCCCACCCTCCTGCCCTGAGGCTTAAGGTTTGATGCTGGCCAACCTAGGTCATGAGGGCCAGGCCTCCACACTACAGTTTGCGCCAAAGCCCCAGGGTGACAGAGACCATCCGTCTGCCTGGGGTCCATGAGGGGAGATGTCCTGGCTCAGGAGAGGATGCAGGTGACCCCCCGGACAGCCCAGCTGCTCTCCTCAGCAGGCAGGCCCCGACTCAATCCCCCAGCAGGAAGGTGTATCCTCCGCTGACCTCCTGCCCTTACCTAGGAGCCTCTGGTAGCATCTTTACCCCACTTGCAAGGATATGAGCCAAATGAAAAAGAAAGGAGACTGCTTTTATTCACAGCAACCATGGCTGAGAGCAGTAACTGTAACTTAAACCATAGAAAAGCTGGCCAATACCAGCTTCTATGGACATTTTAGCTCTCACCTATGGCGTTCTCCCACCCGAAATGGGCCTAAGAAGTGAGTGAGTGTGTATTTTATAAAAGTACTTGATAGGGAACTGAAGTGTTCTCGTGGTGCTAGGGCTGGGCCCCGAGGAGCTGGCATCCACACCTCGACAGTGGAGTCCTGTTCTGTGCTTAGCCACCCACAGGCTCCCAGGAAGGCTCTGTCTAGGCTGAAACACAGCGCATGAGAAGGAATCCAAGGGCTGCCTGCTGGCTCCCAAGGCCGAGCCTGCTCACACTGACTCTTCTTGCTAATATGACGAGAACCTCCTGGTGCTGGTTCTTGGCATGGAGGGTGACTTGTCACTGGGACTTTCCTTATAGTCACATTCACATGAAAACAGCCTGCCTGGGAGGGAGCAGGAAGGGGCTTCCGAGTGCTGGGAACATTGCCCTCTTGATTTGGTTGCTGGTTGCATGGGTATTTTCATTTGTGAAAATACACCCAGTTGTATGCATATGTTAATAAAAAGTAAAACAAGTAAAGGCAAAAATAAAAACTTGCAGAGCCACATAGTGCAGCTCTTTTTTGACGTGGACCGTTCTTTACACCCGTGTCCTCTGGGCTTATGAGGATTTCTCTGTGGTTAACAAAGGGCCCAAACACGCAGCAAGCAGCACTGTGGTTGCTTCGTGAGCACATTCTCACTGAGTCTCACTGCTTCCCACGAGGGTGGGTGGGGAGACAGTGCACTGTAACTAAGAGAACAGGACAGGGAGGCAGGGAACCTGGCTTTTACTATGGGCTCTGGGAGCAAGCTGTGTGACCTGGAGAAGTCACTTCTTTTCCCTGAGCCTGTTTTCTCTTCTGTGACATAAAGGTATTGCACAGGACAGGCTCCATCCCAGCAGTAAAACTCCATGTTGGGGTTTTACACATGATCACGGTGGTACACAGCACTCTTCAGAGGCTGGGACCCTGGGGCAGAAAACCCACCTTTTACCTGGAGAGCAGATGAGAATGCAGATGCCAGGGAAGGGGAGACTTACAAGGGTGACGACTTCACGGGCGATGGCGTGGCCTGCAGGAGCCCAGAGCAGGAAGCTCAGGAGGAGACGCCTGGTCAGCTGTTGACGTACCAGTGGTCTGGGCTCGGCTTCTCTGCCCTCACCAGCTGCTGCCTGCAGGTCCTGACCTGAGAGGGTCGGACTCCTGAACAGCTTCCCCAGGCGACCGAGCACCGCCTTCACCTCTACCTGGGGGGTATAATTTCAAAGGCTAAGAGATGTGGGAAGGGGGGACCAGCATATCTCTAGGATTTATTCAGTACTTTGAAGAGGGGACTGGCGCCCGAGGGAGGGGAGACAGAGCAGCCCACGTCTGAGTTTACACACTGCTCCACAGAAACCCAAATGGGCGTGATGGAAATTTCTTGACTTTCTTTGGTCTTGCTCACCAAGCAGCCAGGGCACCATGCCAGGAACCGACCTTTTAAAAAAATTTTTTTCAAATGAAAAGAAATGGAGAAAAGTCCTCAGCAGAATGTAGTCAGATTTTTATATTGCAGGAAAAAGAACAAAAGGCACCTTGAAGACTTGATGTCCTATCGCAGCCACAAATCAATTAAAGCCCCATGCAAAGGACCTCCACTGAGCCAGCATCTTGAGAAGAATGTAGGCTTTCCCTCTGCCTCCTGCTATCTTCTGGGGGAAATACACACACACACGCACGCACACACACACACACGCACGTTTTACTTTAGACACTGGAACAGTCTGTTCATACATGCTTAAAGCTCAAGCAGAGGTCAAAGTCTGTGGAATCCACATAATAATGGCAATTGTTATAGGTCTGTGGGCTGTTTTTGCATAAAAAGTATTTATTTCATGCTGAGACTTCTCCTTGCTGCAAGAATGGTACATCACCACGTCGTGACTTGGAAAACAAAGCAAAAACTGAAAGCCACAGATCCAAAATGCCATGTGGAACTCACGAACAGCTATGTTCTATCATCTTTGGAAGAATACTGAGCTCTATTCTGAGAATTCCCATGGCCAAGTTTCTGGATTTTATGCGAGTCAGTATTTTTGCTGGAAGTTAAGACCCTATTCAGTGAAGGCTGTCATAAACTCCAGCGCGTGAGGCGTGCTGTGTGAGCACGTCTGGCCACAATGCAAGACCGTGAGAAACTGCAACGTGGGGCTCCTCCACGGAGGCTGGTACCGTGCCAGCAGGAGAAGTCTGCCCTCTCACTGCCTCTCCTCGGGCCAGGCTGGACTGGGGTGGCCCTGGTCCGACTGGATCTACAGGAGCCCATGACCATCTTGCTATCAAAATGTGTCCGTAAAAATGTCAGGGCTTAGAAGGCTATGCCTTTATACCCCATTGTCTTCTTGGCTGGTGTTTGATTTTCTATCCTTGTCCAATAGTCCCTGAGACTTGGTCTTTTTCCTTTCTATTTTGTCTCAGTCTTTCCCTGCCAATGCATTGTGTCCATAAACTACTACCTGACATACTGATAACTTTAAATGCTTTCTAAGTTTTTCGGGAGGATGTACACCTTCTTTTCTTTTCTCTTGAAAGTATTATTTTTTGTCCTGTGTTAAAAATTTATATATGCTCACTGCAGGAAATTTGAACAAAAAAGTAAAGTAAAAAGAAAAGTAATCCGGTATTCTATCACCCAAAGAGACTCACTGTTAATAATTTGGCTTCCACCCTTCCTGTCTTTTTTTAATGCTTTGAGAGTATACCACTTTCTATACATAATGTTTTGTGTCTTACATTTTTCATTTCACAAGGTACTACATCCAATTTACTATTTCTATACAACATATTCTTTAAGAATGTGTTAGCATGCTATTCCATGGTTCAGATATTTTACAGTTTATTTAGCCAATATCCTTACCATTGAAAGTTTAGGCCATTTACAATTTTTGCAATTATGAACAATGCTGTGATGAATATCTTTGTATATAGATCTTTATATAGATCTTTAGTAATTATTTCTTTAGGATACTTCCTAGAAGTAGAATGACATAGTTAAAGGTTATGAACCTGTGCCTAATTCTCAAGGATAAACACAGACATTTTTGTTTTTCTCATTATCCAATTCAAAGTTAGCAATAAGAAATGAACATTGGCTGGCAGACAGCACTGTTTGCCAGAGAGAGGGGCGGCCTTTTGTGGAGGCAGGATCTGCCCCAGGCAGAGACAATCTTGCTCTTAGCTCTCACGTTCTTGCGCTCTCAAGGACGGCAGTACAGGCACCTATTCCAGCCACCACACACGACCAGGGGCTCAGCAATAACTGTGAAGGCAGAGGCACAGATATTGTCAGGCTCAGTCAGATCTCACAATGATCATGCTTTCTAACACAGTTCACAGTTGGCTTCTCAAGCCCAATAGGCCGTCAAGAAACTAAAGCTCACAAAACCCAGGGGGGCAAGAGGTATGGATTATTAGCTAAACTGGAAAAATGAGGCCCCACTTGCCCTCCTGGACACCACACACACCACTGCCTCAGGCTGGATACTAAGCAAGGAAGTGGCTCTGGAATCATTAACGTGAAACATTGATTTAAGCAACAAGGCAGATGGCCACCTGTGATAGAACAGCTAATAAGTAAATGGACATATTGGTACTAAAAGACTCTAAATGAGTTAATCCATTTTTACCCAAGATGTCTAAGCTTTTCCTGAATAAGTAATTATGCACAGATATAAAAAAGTTAGGCTGCAGAAAGATGTGACAATGCAGAACTTTCTAAAAATTTAATCATTAAATAACTTATTTCTCTGTATCTCAAAAGTGAATCTTTCTTTGTCAGGATCTATGACCAACATGAAATTTAAAACATATTTGCCAATTTAGCTTATACAGAATCAAATATGAAATACATATAAAAGGGCTTTAGAAACCCTGAGTGCTTCATGCATTTTAATTATTATTAAAAATATGATGATGAAAATTATAAACTACGATTTTTGTTAATTAGTGCAATATGATATTTTTAAAGGAAAAACAAAAGAAGGCTTTCTTTTTAACCAGATAGCAATAGTCAAATACATATGTGGATTATGATAATTTCTTTTAAAAAATATTCTATTTTTGATTCCAAATAAATTACCACCAAATTTCAACTTTTTAAAAATGCAAAACTCATTTCCTTTCCCTTGTCATGTAAGCCTTTAAACAAACAAAATACAGAGACATATTTATACTGTGTCTGCTGTTTTCAAACAACAGAAGACATAAAGCAAATATGAGCATTGCTCCATACATAATGAAACCTGTTCCCTTTAATTATTAAAATTAGCAAAAAGCACCGGCAGCTGAAGTTTCAAAAACTGGCAGATAAATGTTAGCAACGGAGGTGCCGATGCCTTTAATCAAAGCACCGCTTCCTGTAATTATTATATTCCACATAAAATAACAGCTGTCTCTGCCACAGACAGTTACCAGGTCCTGTACTTAACTGCTCTGTTATTCAAGAAATGACCAAGTCCTTTTTCAGAAGCAAAGTGGTTAATATCACATGATTCCTTTAGTAAGAGTTCGAAACAAAGCTAGTAATGTGAAGCTCTGCTGCCCGGTCCAGGAAAGCAGTCAGTCAAGACTGGAACAGACACGGCCAGGCTGCTGGTCAGAAAAGGACGTGGCCTGAGGGCCAGACCCACCGCAGGTTGGCACTCCTTCTTCTGAGAGCCCCACCACTCCCAGCGGGGACAGTCTCCAAGGGCAGTGGCCCTGGCTGGGGATGCCTGTCAAGTAAGGGCAGTCCTGACAGCCCAGCCAGAACAGGTCAGACAGGCAGCCCACAGGACAGACGACAGCACTGTGCTTCCCAGGAGCATCTCCTGTCAGTTGTCTGAAGGCGGGGAAAGGTCTCTAAGCAGAACCGGCAGCAGCCACTCATCACCTACACAGATGTCTACACGTTACCACAATATACACTGTGGCCGCTCAGAGCTGTGCTGCCTGTGATTCTGTGAAGGCCAAACCCACTCCAGAGCCCCTCCCTTAGACTGAGCTGGAACCCCCTGCATGGTGGGCCCTGCTACCCACCATGGTCTGTGCTCTCTGCTGATCTCCGTCGTGGGGGCTGGAGGAGAATGCCAGAAGCCACAGCAGGGCCTCCGGGGGTTCAGCTTCTGACATTAGCAACTGCTCAGCCGCGATATCAGCCCATCCGCCAAAGTGAATGAACAAAAACCAGCTCTCAAAGGCACCTCTGTGGGACCTGGAACAGAACCAAAACCCATGGCAGCAGCAACTTCATTTCTTTTTCCTTCCTGGTTCTTAAAATGACTCAAATGTTTGCAAAAGATTGGCTTAAATTGTATTTATCCACTGAAGTACAACTTGCAAGGAAGGCAAGTTAGACTCAGACAAGTAACTCACAATACCCTCTGCCCCCATGACAGGGCATTCAAAGGGATGCCTCTAAAGACCCTCATGGGTCCGGGGACTGCAGACACTGAAATCTACATCCAGGACCTCAATGAGCACAGGGACTTTGAGAAAGGGGGGCTCTGGCCCACACCCAACAGGACGCTGAGACCTGCAGAGAGCGCCACTCTGTCTCCTGCATGTTCTGGACCACTGGGCTCTGTGGAGACGGGGCCTCCGGCCACAAAAGCTGCTACCTAGGTACCTCCACGGCCGAGAAATGACGGAGGCTCCCAGGGGTCCAGATGGAGGCCACTGAGGCTGTCTGCCTCCACTCTGCAATGCTGAAGGGGGGCCAGTTAGGCTTAGGCAGAAACGTGTTATTTCCTTTCTGACAAAAGATTCTGGTCAATATTTTGGCAGCTAGGAATATTTAATGACTCATACATTTTATTCTTTCCTGTTGTCACCTACACATCGATGCTGAAAAGTTAAAGTCTTTGCAAAGCTACCCTTGTCTTGGACTGGGACTGGGAGTTACAATTGTGGTTGAAAGGGTAGAATTGATCCAGGTTAGAACCAGTTATGCTCACACAGTGACCCTCTTAGCCATTTGACATTGCCACTGGAGAAACAGAGGAGGATGGGACCTGAGACCATGTTAAGTTGGAACTTTCCTTCTGCACTGGGAACATGGCTGGCATAGGAGTGTTCCAGGCCCCTGCGGCGGCTCTGTCTTTGCTTGGATCTGGTTCCGCGTTCGTCTGCTTGGTCCAGGGAATTCCCAAACACCAAGCATGTCCTCACCTCCCTGGGTTTCTGCTTTCCTCCCAGCCAAGTCCTCCCTGAGAAATGTTCTGAAACGGGCTTGAGAAGCAATGGTGAGAAAAGGAAGAAGGTGGGAGTTTTAGCCTTACCCCCTTGTCCCTGAGAGCGAGAGCACCTAACTCAGCGGGCCAGAGCTTGAGGCTCCACCGGCCACATTATCGGGGGGTTGGGTTATGACATCTCAAAGCAATAAACAGGCTCTACTGTGTCTTTTCACCACAGGCTCCTGGGAGAGCAAGGTGAGCAGTGGACTCTGCTGATCCTTGCTCCCATGCGGATCATGCCAGGATCGGGCTCAAGGCCTGCAGAGACAGGCCCGGTCACTCTCCCTCTTTTCTACCAGTAACTGTGCATGGAGGCAGTCCCTCATTGGCTCACAGAAGCCCCATCCCACAGTGGACCCCATGGTCTAGGTTAAGGAAGGGCTGTAAGTCCCATGTGGCTTTGGGTATATGTCCTGCTCTTCAACTGAGGGACCAGAAAGGGTACATATGGGGTGACACGGTGCTTAGGGCCATCAATGTGGCCGGTCCTCTGATCCCCATTTGGCTGCCTGTTCTTTTTGTCTGTTCTCTATTGTTAATAATCTTGGGGGGAAGGAGTGAGGCACTGGCACCAACAGTGATCATGGAAAAAGGAGTGCCACCCATCATCTATGTAGCCTCAGCGAGATTACAGAGGACTCCAAGGTGAGAACATGGCAAAAGTAACCAATGAAGGCAGTAGACTAATATACAAAATAAATAAAATATTATTTATACTCTAAAAGCAAGGAAGTTAATAGGAAGCTGGAGGGTGCATTATTACAAAGAATCTAGGAAAGACTAAATGTAAATACTTTTAGCAAAATAAGAAATATTCTTAGAGGGTACCTCAGCTTCCAGACTAAGACAGAGTAGGAAGAAAGGCCTGGCAATCTACTTCTGAAAAATAAGCCAATAAAAACTCAATGCCACAACACTCCAAATCACATTGTGGGTGAGGTTGCCATGATTCGAGGGTCAACTTGATGGCAGCTAACAACAACAGCAACTCATAATGCTAGAACTTAACTGATGTTAGAATGGATTTTCTAATTTTGGACAAACGGGAATTCCAGACACTTAATTGTGCGCATGAGGAACCTTTACATAGATCAAGAGGCAGTTGTTCAGACAGAACAAGGGGATACTGATTGGTTTAAAGTCAAGAAAGGTGTGCGCCAGGGTTTTATCCTTTCACCATACCTATTCAATCTGTATCCTGAGCAAATAGTATGAGAAGCTGGACTATATGAAGAACAGGACATCAGGACTGAAGGAAGACTCATTAAAAACCTGTGTTATGCAGATGACACAACCTTGCTTGCTGAAAGTGAAGAGGACTTGAAGCACTTATTAATGAAGATCAAAGACCACAGCCTTCAGTATGGACTGCACCTCAACATAAAGAAAACAAAAATCCTCACAACTGGACCAATGAGCAACATCATGATAAATGGAGAAAAGACTGAAGTTGTCAAGGATTTCATTTTACTTGGATCCACAATCAATAGCCATGGAAATAGCAGTCAAGAAATCAAATGACGCATTGCATTGGGCAAATATGCTGCAAAGGACCTCTTTAAAGTGTTGAAGAGCAAGGATGTCACCTGGAAGACTAAGGCGCACCTGACCCAAGCCATGGTACTTTCAATCGCATCATATGCATGTGAAAGCTGGACAATGAATAAGGAAGACTGAAGAAGAATTGATGCCTTTGAATTGTGGTGTTGGCGAAGAATGTTGAATATACCATGGACTGCCAAAAGAACGAACAAATCTGTCTTGGAAGAAGTACAACCAGAATGCTCCTTAGAAGCAAGGATGGCGAAACTGCATCTTACATGCTTTGGACATGTTGACAGGAGGGATCAGTCCCTGGAGAAGGACATCATGCTTGGCAGAGGACAGGGTCAGCGGAAAAGAGGAAGACCCCCAACGAGGTGGACTGACACAGTGGCTGCAACAATGAGCTCAGGCATAACAAAGATTGTAAGGATGGCTCAGGACCGGGCAGTGTTTTGTTCTGTTGTGCATAGGGCCGCTATGGGTCGGAACTGACTCGACGGCACCTAACAACAACATTTATTAAAAAGAGGAGGAGAAATAAGCACTTAACATTCCATCCTACTGTGCAGGGCAACTTTAGAATCTCCTTCCCTAGAGAGATGGGGAAGACCAAGGGCAGACAGACCCCCTTTTCCTTCTGCATAGCCATGGATTCCCAAGAGGTGGATGCCATTTTTTTCAAGGGTTTGTTCTTTTAATTATTGTGCATGTTTTTCAAAATCTAGAATGAGGTATTGCTTAGAACGGTCCCTCTAACAGCTATATACCTATGTGTGCCTATTAATTCTGACCTGCCCTCAGGCCACTGTCTGCTTTCTCTGCTTCTCCTTAGTGGTGGTGCTTCCCTGTGCGGTGCCAGTCACAGATCCAATAATGCCTGACCTGTCAGCCCTGCTCGAAAGAAAGGAAGAGATGAAGAGAAAGCACATGTGAACAGACTTAGTAGTGGTCAGTGTTTGCTTACCCAGCAGTCTGGCCTTCAACTGCTTCCCTGAGCATTTCAGAAATGCACTTCAGTAGCTGGCAGCAAAGTCCCTGTGCGATACCTGTGGGTGGAGAGAGCAGTCAGGGAGGAACCGAAGATAAACCTAGTAGGATCATCTGCAGCTAAGACTCGAAGAGTTTTGGGAAATCCCATTTTATTTTTCTGGTTCATGGAACCCACACCACCCACTTGCATGTGGGACTCTGCAGTCCCTGGGTGGTGCAAACAGTAATGTGCTCAGCTGTTAACCGAAAGATTGGTGGCTCAAGGGCACCCAGAGGTGCCTAAGAAGAAAGGCCTGGCAATCTACTTCTGAAACACCAGCCCCTGACAGCCCTGTGGAGCACAGTTCTACTCTGACACACGCCGGGCCGCCACGAGTCAGAGTCGACTTGATGACAACTGGTTGGGTTTTCTGCTTTATCTATCTCTTACACCCGGGGAAGAAAGATTCCTTGGTGTTACACAGACCCAAACCTGAAAGAATGTGAGGTACAACTCAGGTACGAAGTAGTAGATCACGACTGCCTCAGCAGCCCATCCCGGGACTTTGGAAGGCTGTTTCTGTCCTACCTACCTGCAGCCCGCCTCCAGGACTAATAATTTGTGGTTTCAAAATACATGGAGCTAATAAAAAAGTCGACAAGGATTAGGAATGGACTACCCAACTGCTTTCCTGACTGTGATGAATTTGGAATATGATTTTAGGTCAACAGTAAAGAAAAAGCCAAGAAAAAAAGCCCACATGGGCATCATACAATCAAGCGTCTCTTCTGGAGTCCGTTTTTCCGGTTTCACAATTATCCTTTGGTTTTAAATACATCTGAACATGTGTGTATCTGCAGTTCTAAGTAACATCTGACAAAGGTCACCACATTGTCATGCAGCGATAGATTTCGTAGTTGACTGTACGAGAAAGATACAGTAAGTGCCAGAGTAGCCATGGCTACTCCACAAACGTTACAGACTAAAGGGGCATCTATTATCTCTCCCTCGCCTCTCAACTCCCATACGTTTTGACTTGGAGTCTTCTGAAGGCATTTTTCATTTTCTTCTTTGTATTACTTACTTAGCTACTGATATTACTTGCCCTCTGTACTGTAGCCCTTGAACACGCAGGGCTTGTAAGTTGTCCATCTCTTAGGTCCCACAGGACTTCACAATGCCCATGAAATACATTTCTGATGAATAAAAGATCATATGCTGTGAGCAAACACTTGAATTTGTGAACATAACATTCAGTTTTTCCAGAAGTAGTATCTAGACAACTGCTCTAGGAACCAGCAAGGAGACTCTTGAACTTCTGCTTGTATCTACTTATTTATACTTGGACATAAATCTAGGACAATTGCACAAATGAGAAGGTACGCAGGCTGAGTTCACACCCACACAACAGTTTCATCCTTTTTTTATAGGTCTCAAAACTGAAAAAACAACAACGCCAATACTTTCTCTGGTGCTCACTCAGTTTCCGGTGCAGGCTGACGGCAGCTATAAGGTGCACCCCAAGAAAGTGGAGTATGGATTTTTCTGCCTTGTCCCGTTGTGTCCCCACAGGTTCAGCTTCATGAAACTGCCAACCAGAGCTTCCCCTGAGACCTGTCATCCACATGTCTAGGACCTGAAAAGACTGTTGTTAAATGGTACACTTTGGGCAAGAATCTCTATCTTTTAGAAAAAGGAAGAGGAATTTAGGTTTTATAGAATGCTCTGCAAGTTGGAATCATCTGCTTTCCTCAAATGAATCTCTCAGGAAAAAAGAAGGCAAAAAAAAAAAAGGGGGGGCACGAAAAGGGAGATGTTATTTGTGCTCTGCTCTTTCCTCCTCGGGTCAGACAGAACGCCTTGCTCCATGGCACAGCGTCTACTTGTGTTGACGCTGCCTTTCCTGCAGCTTTCAAGCTCTGGAGGGAAAGGAGGTTTTTAATTCTCTATTTCTGAAATGTTTCCCAAAGATAAGCTCACAGGCATATTAACCGATTAACACCAGTTGCACTCAGGATGGACTCCTCACTTCCCCAGCTGAACGTGGTCTATGGAAGGCTGACAGATGAAGTCAGGAGAGGGTGTGGTCTAATACATGTATCTTACTGAATTCTTTCAAAAGCCTTCCCTTGGTTAGGAGAAATTTCCCTGTAAATTGTCTTGGCGTCATTCATCATTTTATCTTTTCTTCTACAACAAGAGCACAAGGAGTAGGAAGAATGAAATACAAATAAATGTATTGTTTTATTCTACTCAGCCAAGTCTTAGCCTGTTCCTGGATTCCAGGTAGATCTGGCTGGTACCATCAGAGGCTCTTGTGTTCCAGGGGCGGACCATCAAAACCTAACTAGGGGACTTTTTTTTTTCTCCCCCTTTTGGTAAGTGATCATAACTGGGAAGTCAAGCAAATTCTCGTACCAAGGGCCACAAAAGGTGAGACCCTGGGATCCTGTTGTTGTCAGCTACCTTGACTCAGCCCCCTACTCATGGTGACGCCATGTACAATGAGACCAGGGTTTTCATTGGCTGATTTTTTGGAAATAGGTCACCAAGCCTTTCTTCCTAGTCCATTTTAGTATGGAAGTGCCACTGAAACCTGTTCAGCATCATAGCAACATGCAAGCCTTTGCTGACAGATGGGTGGTGGCTGCATATGAGGTGTACTGGCCAGGAACCGAACCCAGGCCTCCTGCATAGACAGTGAGAATTCTACCACTGAATGGCCATTGCCCTCTAAAAGGGTCTTGGAAATGACCAACTAATTCTAACTCTCTTGTGCTACAGATGAGTAGCCCTGGTTGCACAGTGATTAAGTGCTCAGCTGCTAACTGGAAGTTGGGTGGTTTGAACCCACCAGCTGCTCTGCGGGAGAAAGATGTGGCAGTCTGCTTCCATAAAGATTACGGCCTTGGAAACCCTATGGAGCAGTTCTACTCTGTCCTACAGGGTTGCTCTGAGTCAGAATTGACTTGATGGCAATGGGTTCGGTTCGGTTTTGCTTTTGAAGCTATAGATAAGGAAGGAATTGGGAGGGGGAGGGTTATGATTTGTCAATGTTCTTTCCCAGAAGTCATTTTAATGTGGGTAAAATCAACCTTAACTTACCTTTAGGGTGTTGGAGTAGTACCATGACAAGAGACGGAGAAGCATAAGGAAAGTAGGTCTTGAGTGCAAACTTCAGCTGCAAGAAAACCAAAAATATAAAACAGGATGGAACATTAGGATCGGAAGGGGTGTTATAAAGAATACAAAACCTTGTATGTATCCTTCTGCCCCAAGAGATCCACTAGCACTAACACAGTCAGGATGTTTTCTTAAACATTTATTAAAAAAGATGCTTCCGATAACCTTATAAATATATTTCAGAAAAATGAACCTTGTTAACCTCACCTTCTGGAACTTAAGAAAAATAAAGCTAAGCTCCTGATGATTTTATATGAGTTCTCTGCCTCGTGTGAACCCAATTATATACATACATCTTCCTATTTAAGTGAGAGTTGCTGGGCAGTATGAGATACTAGGTTTATAGTGTAGTTTTTTAACAACAAAAAAACATAAAACAGTAATAGTGCTAACATATGTTGAGGATCAAAGTGCTATAGCTATTCACCCCTTCAGAAGGCAAAGAAGCTTTGAGATAATTTTTTAAAAATTTTGTTTGTTTTTATTGTGCTTTAAGTGAAAGTTTATAAATCAAGTCAGTCTCTCATACAAAAATTTATATATACCTTGCTACATATTCCTAGTTGCTCTCCTCCTAATAAGGCAGCACACTCCTTCTCACTATCCTGTATTTCCGTGACCATTCAGCCAGCTCTGTCCCCCTCTGCCTTCTCATCTCCCCTTCAGACAGGAGCCACCCACATAGTCTCAGGTATCCACTTGAGCCAAGAAGCCCACTCTTCACCAGTATCATTTTCTATCCTATAGTCCAGTCCAATCCATGTCTGAAGAGTTGGCTTTGGGAATGGTTCCAGTCTTGGGCTAACAGAAAGTCTGGGGACCATGACCTCCTGAGCCCTTCTAGTCTCAGTCAGACCATAAAGTCTAGACTTTTTACCAGAATTTGAGTTCTGCATCCCACTGCTCTCCTGCTCCCTCAGGGGTTCTCTGCTGTGTTCCCTATCAGGGCAGTCATTGGTTATAGCTGGGCACCATCTAGTTCTTCTGGTCTCAGGCCAATGTAGTCTCTGATTTACGTGGCCCTTTCTATCTCTTGGGCTCATAATTACCTCGTATCTTTGGTGTTCTTCATTCGCCTTTTGAGCTACTTTTTCTTAAAAAATGAGGTAAAATCTAGAAACAGTGAAATGCATAGGCTTTGTGTGTAGAATTTGATGAGCTTTGATAAATGTATAAATCCACCTGACCACCTACACATTCAACATGCAGAATATTTCCATCACCCCAGGAGGCTCCTTGTGCCTTTGACAGTCAAGCCATCCACCCCACCCTGGCAACTACTGTTTTGATTTCAACACGGGGAATTAGTTTTGCTTGTTCTTGAATTTCATATAAATAGAATCACAGAGTATGCACTCTCTTGTGTCTGGCTTCTTTGGCGTAACTTTTTTTTTTTTTGAGATCCAGCCATGTTATTGCATACTAGTAGTCCATTCTTTTTATTGCTCAGAAGTAGTCACTGTATGAACATGCCATAACCTGTCCATTGTCCTACTGATGGGCATTTGGGTTGTTTCCAGTTTGGGGCTGTTATGAATAAAGCCACAATAAACATTCTTAACTATGCCTTTTTGTGGACATGTGTTTTCACTTCTCTTGGGTAAATATTATAGTAGTGGAATTACGGGGCCATAGAGTAGACCCAGTAGCTTGGTCTTAACCCAGTAACTTGCTTCTTTAACTTTATAAGAAACTGCCCTATAGTTTTCCAAAGGAGTTGTACCATTTTACACTCCCACCAGCAATGTATGAGAATGCCAGGTGTTCCACATACTTGTCAACAGTTGGAACTGTCAATCTTACTAATTAATTTTAGCTGTTCTAGTGGGCGTGCAGGGTTATCCCATTGTGATTTTACTACATATTTTCTTGATGTCAAATGATATAGAACAATTTTCATGTGTTTATTGCCTATTTATTTTTCTTAAAGTGTATATTCAAGTCTTGTCCATTTTTAAAAAAATTGAGTCATTTCTTATACAGTTATAAGAGATCTTAATATATTCTGAATACAAATCCTGTCAGGGATGTTTCTCTCAGATGTGGCTTTCTTTTCCATTTTCTTAATGATGTCTACCAAACAGCAGAAATTTTAAATTCTGATGTACCTTAATTTACCCATTTTCATGTGCTTTTCTGCATCCCTTCTAAGAAATTTTAGTTAAACTCAAACTAAAAAAAAAAATTCTCCCATATTTTCTTCTACAAGCTTTATAGTTGAAGTGTTGAGGTTCATTTATTTCCCACACAGATAACCAGTTGTACTTGCACCATCTGTTGAAAACTTTCCTGTCTCCATTGAATTGCCCTGGCACCTTGTCAAAAATTAGTTTACTATATATGTGTGAGCGTATTTCTGGTTTTCACTGGCTAATTCTTTTCAGAAGTAGACTGCCAGGTCCTTCTTCCTAGTCTGTCTTAGTCTGGAAGGTCACTGAAACCTGTCCTCCATGGGTGACCCTGCTGGTATCTAAATACTAGTGACATAGCTTCCAGTGTCACAGCAACACACAAGCCCTCATAGTACGACAAACTGACAGACACATGGGTCACTGAAGGCATTGGTGAAAAACAAGGCGCCAAGTATTGATGGAATATCAGTTGAGAGGTTTCAACAAATGGATGTAGCACTGGAAGTACTCACTCATCTATGCCAAGAAATTTGGAAGACAGCTGCCTGGCCATATTTATGCCTATTCCCAAGGAAGGTCATCCAACCGAATGCAGAAATTATAGAACAATATCATTAATACCACATGCAAGCAAAATTTTGCTGAAGATCATTCAAAAGTAGCTGTAGCAGTATATCAATAGGGAACTGCAAGAAATTCAGGCTGGATTCAAAAGAGGACATGGAACCAGGGATATTACTGCTGATGTCAGATGGATCTTGGCTGAAAGCAGAGAATACCAGAAAGATGTTTACCTGTGTTTCATTGACTATGCAAAGGCATTTGACTGTGTGGATCATAACAAATTATGGATAACATTGGGAAGAATGGGAATTCCAGAACACTTAATTGTGCCCATGAGGAACCTGTACATAGACCAAGAGGCAGTTGTTTGGACAGAACAAGGGGATACTGAGTGGTTTAAAGTCAGGAAAGGTATGCCTCAGGGTTGTATCCTTTCACCATACCTATTCAGTCTGTATCCTGAGCAAATAATCTGAGAAGCTGGACTATATGAAGAAGAATGGGGCATCAGGATTGGAGGAAGAATCATTAACAACCTGTGTTATGCAGATGACACAACCTTGCTTGCTGAAAGTGAAGAGGATTTGAAGCACTTACTAATGAAGATCAAAGACCACAGCCTTCAGTATGGATTGCACCTCAACATAAAGAAAACAAAAATCCTCACAACTGGACCAATAAGCAACATCATGATAAATGGAGAAAAGACTGAAGTTGTCAAGGATTTCATTTTACTTGGATCCACAATCAATAGCCATGGAAATAGCAGTCAAGAAATCAAATGACGCATTGCATTGGGCAAATATGCTGCAAAAGATCTCTTTAAAGTGTTGAAAAGCAAAGATGTCACCTTGAAGACTAAGGTGCGCCTGACCCAAGCCATGGTACTTTCAATCACATCATATGCATGTGAAAGCTGAACAATGAATAAGGAAGGCCTAAGAAGAATTGACGCCTTTGAATTGTGGTGTTGGCGAAGAAGATTGAATATACCATGGACTGCCAAAAGAACGAACAAATCTGTCTTGGAAGAAGTACAACCAGAATGCTCCTTAAAAGCAAGGATGGCGAGACTGCATCTTACATACTTTGGACATGTTGTCAGGCGGGATCAGTCCCTGGAAAAAGACATCATGCTTGGCAAAGTACAGAGTCAGCGGAAAAGAGGAAGACCTTCAACGAGGTCGATTGACACAGTGGCTCCAACAATGGGCTCTAGCATAACAATGATTATAAGGATGGTGCAGGACCAGGCAGTGTTTCATTCTGTTGTGCACAGGGTCGCCATGAGTCGGAACTGACTTGACGGCACCTAACAATACAACAACAACAATTTCTGGACTCTGTTATGTTTTTTTACTATGTTCTACTCATCTATGTGTGGAGAAAAGAATTTAACTTTATTTAAAGTAATTTGGTCTTTGCCCTTGTTTCCTGAGAGATAACTCTAACACCTTGTAATTTCCTGAGTAATAGAGGTGACTTTGTTGGTCTCCCGAGCACACCTGAGGGGTTGTGCTAATGTGGGCTGGCCAGGACATAAAGACCATCACATGGCCTGATATCAAATGACCTCATGGAGGGGTGGCGCATGATTCAATCAATTATTCTTATGCAACGAGGCCCCAGTCATGCCTACATAATGAGGCCAATAAAGCCTCTGGACACCGAATCTCTATGAGCTTCCTGGCTGGTGAAAGAAATCGATGCAAGTAGGAGGGTAACACATGCCTGGGGATATGGAAGCTCTGTATTGGGAACCCTCCCAGACCTTCCCTTATGCATCTCTTTACTTGTATCTTTTCTTGTTATAACAAAGCTGTAATCATAAGTATAGTGCTTTCTGTGAATTCTATGAGTTGTTTTAGTGAACTATCGAACCTGAGGGAGTGAGTAGTAGGAACAAGCAGGCCAGAAGTGAGAGGGCTGGGAACTCCTGTGTTGGTATCCTGAGGTGACACAGGGGACCCCTTAATTTATAACCAGCAGGTCAGAAATGAGGGAGCTTAGGTGAGGCCCCGAGCTTGTGGCTGGCATCCTGAAAACCCCAAGTTTGTACCCACCAGGTCAGAAAAGAGGGTGTTGTGTGGACTCCCAAACTTGCATCTGGCATCTGAAGTCTTGGGCAGACTTGGCGGTCTGGAGGCCTGTGCCCTATAACTTGTGAGCTCTGACCTAGCTCCAGGTGGCCAGGGTCAGAGCAGGAAGTGCTGCATGTACAGCTGGTGGCAGAACAGAGGGGAAGGGAAGTGACAGAAAAAGTGGATTTGTTACAGCGTTATATACGTCTACCCTTTTGCCAATACCACACTGTCTTGATTACCGTAGCTTTACAGAGAATCTTGAAATCAAGTAGTATGAGTCCTCTGACTTTGTTTTGCTTTTCAAAAATTGTTTTGGCTATTCTAAGTCCTTTATTCCATATATTTCCATATAAGTTTTAGAATCAGCTCATCAACTTTGATTTAAAAATGCTTGCTCGGATTTTAATTGAGATTGCATTGAAGCAATAGATTAACGTGAGGAGAAGAGATACCTTAGCAATTCATAAATATGGTTTCTCTCTCCATATATTTAAGTTTTCTTTAGTTTCTCTAAGGAGCCCTGGTGGCACAGTGGTTAAAGTGCTCACCTGCGAACCAAAAGGTCAGTGGTTCGAACCCGCCAGCTGCTCCGTGGGATAAAGATGTAGCAGTCTGCTTCCATAAAGATCACAGCCTTAGGAACCCTATGGAGCAGTTCTACTCTGTCCTATAGGGTCACTATGAGTCAGAATCAACTTGATGGCAATGAGTTTAGGTTTAGCTTCTCTCAGCAATGTTTAGTAGTTTTCAGCACAGAAGTCTTACACATCTTTCATTGAATTTATTCCTAAGTATTTTATGTGTGATGGTGGAGTTATCTATTTCTCCCTTGTGTTAGTTTTACTTCACGTATTTTAAACTTTGTTATTAGGCACATACTCATTTATAATTGGTATGGTCTAATGAACGGACCATTTTGTCATTATGAAATGCCCCTCTTTATCTCTTGGTTATTTACCCAATCTGACATCTCTGCCTTTTTTACTAGAAAATTTAGTAAATGTCCATGTAATTTTTGCAATTAATGTACTTGTTGGTGTTCAGGCCTATCTTTGGTATTGGTTTTCTTTTTGACCCATCTATTCTTTGTTCCTCTGGTGGGCCCCGGTTCTGTCCTTTGACACGTCAAGCTGATCAGACTGTGTGTGCCTTGAGTTCTGGCCACCAAGTCTCCCCTCAACCTCACCTCATGGAGGGGGAAGAGCCCGGGGGGGAAAAGTAGAGTACCTGATGTAGTTTCCTTTTTTCAAGGGTTGAATTCCCTTGATTTCTATTAGTTTTTCCTGTTCTCCAGGACCTTCAAATAGCCTTTTAAAAAAATATTTTGTCCACAGTTTATCATTTTTATCTGTGGGAGATTTAGTCTAATGCATTATCAGACTTTGCCATTACTGGAACCAGAACCTGAACTGATTTGTAGTTTGTACTGAGCTATTATGCAAGCTCAGGAAAAGTGGTCTGCCATGACAGCCTTAAGGCATTGCCCACGAGTCAGGCTGGACACTTGATGGAAACGCAGCATGCTCCCAAATAGAACAAGGGTGAGAGGAAAGGACAACAGGAGAATGAGAAGCACTAAAAATAAAACTATCTGACAATAGGGACAAATGTGGAGTATTGGGATCGCCCACGAACTGCTGGTGGGAGTGTAAACTGGCACAGACATTTCTGACAACAATTTGGGCAGTATCTACTAAAGCCTAGAAAACCCTACAGGGCAGTTCTACTCTGCCACACTGGGCTGCCATGAGTCGAAATCGACTCAACAGTACCTAACAACAATAACAACGCTAAACCTTAAACCTTTGCATACCCAATAACCAAGTACTTCTATTCCTAAGGATATACAGCACTCAAAGCAACACTGTTTGTAATAGAAAAAAAAAACCTGGAAGCAATCCAAATGCCATCAACAGGAAATGGATCCAAAACCAAAAGTCAAACCCACTGCTGTCGAGTCCATTCCGACTCACAGCGACCCTATAGGACAGAGTAGAGCTGCCCCATAGTTTCCAAGGAGCGCCTGGCGGATTTGAACTGCCGCCCTGTTGGTTAGCAGCCGTAGCACTTAACTGCTACGCCACCAGGGTTTCCAGGAAGTCGATAGGCTGCAGTATACTTTCACAATGAAATGCTGTACAGCAATAGCTCACCACAGCTTCACACAACACAAACTAATCTTTGTAACATGGTGAGTGGAAAAGCAGGTGTCAAAAGACTATATAGAGTGTACAGAAACAATGAAAACTAATTCGCAACAAAATTCTAGTCAATAGAATTCAGGATCATATCAAAAAAATAATACACCACGACTGCGTGGGATTCATACCAGGTATGTAAGGATGGTTCAGCATTACAAAATCAATCAGCATAGTGCACCACATAAATAAAACAAAAGAATCACATGATCATCTTAACTGATGAAGAAAAGGCATTTGATAAAGTCTAACACCCATTCCTGAGAAAAACTCTCAGTAAAATAGGTATAGAAGGGAAGTTTCTCAACATAATAAAGGGCATCTATACAAAACCAACAGCCAACATCATTCTCAATGGAGAGAGGCTGAAAACATTCTCCCTGAGAACTGGAACAGGACAAGAATGCCCTTCATCAGCACTCCTATTTAACATTGTGCTGAAAGTTCTAGCTAGAGCAATAAGGCAAGAAAAAGAGACAAAGGGCAACCAAACTGGTAAGGAAGAAATAATACTATCCTGCTTTGTGGATGATATGATACTATACGTAGAGAACCCAAAGGGCTCCACAAGAAAACTACTGGAACTAATAGAAAGATTCAGCGGAGTGGCGGGATATAAGATAAACATACAAAAATAAGTTGGATGCCTATACACCAATAAAAAGAACTACGAAAAGGAAGGCAGGAAAGCAATACCATTTTAATAGCCCCTAAAAAAATAAAGCACTTAGGAATAAATCTAACCACAGACATAAAAGACCTATACAAAGAAAACTACAAAACACTACTGTAAGAAGCAAAACGAGACCTACATAAATGGAAAAACATACAATGCTTATGCATAGGTAGACTCAACATTGTAAAAATGTCAATTCTACTCAAAGCAATCTACAAATACAATGCAATCCTGATCCAAATACCAACAGTATCCATTAAATACATGGAAAAAATAATCATTAACTTTATGTGGAAAGGGAAGAGGCCCTAGATAAGTAAAGCACTATTGGAGAAAGAGAATAAAGTAGGAGGACTCGCCGCACTACCTGACTTCAGAACCTACTATACAGCTACAGTAGTCAAAACAGCCTGGTGCTGGTACAATGACAGACACATTGACCAATGGAACAGAATTGAGAATCTAAACGTAAATCATCCACCTACAGTCACCTGATCTTCAACAAAGGACCAAAGTCCATCAAATGGGGAAAACACAGTATTTTTAACAAATGGTGCTGGCAAAACTGGATGTCCATCTGCAAAAAAATGAAGCAAGACCCATACCTAACACCATACACAAAAACTAATTCAAAGACCTAAATATAAAACCAGAAGCTATAAAGATTATAGAAGAAAAGATAGGGTCAACACTAGAGAGCCTAATACACAGCATAAATAGGATACAAACCAGAACTAACAATACACAAACACCAGAAGATAAGCTAGATAACTGGGATCGTCTAAAAATGAAACACTTATGCTCATCAAAAGACTTCACCAGAAGAGTTAAAAGAGAGCCTGCAGACTGGGAAAAAATTTTTGGCTATGACAAGTCCGACAAAGGTCTAATCTCTAAAATCTACAGGAAAATCCAACACCATTACAACAAAAAGACAATTCAATTAAAAAACGGGCAAGGGATATGAATAGATACTTCAACAAAGAAGATATTCAGACAGCTAACAGATCCATGAGAAAATGCTCGTGATCACTAGCCATAGAGAGAGGCAAATCAAAACTACAATGAGATATCATCTCACACCAACATTACTGGAATGAATTAAAAAAACAAAAACAAAAACAAACGTTGGAGAGGCTGTGGGGAGCCTGAAGCTCCTACGCACTACTGGTGGGAATGTAAAATGGTACAACCGTTTTGGAAATAGATATGCACTTCCTTAGAAAGCTAGAAAAAAAAAGAAAAAACCATATGATCCAGCAATCCCACTCCTAGGAACACAGCCTAGAGAAATAAGAGCCATCACATGAATAGACATATATACGTCCATGTTTACTGTAGCATTATTCACAATAGCAGAAAGATGGAAACAATCTTTAAGTGCCCATCAACAGACGAATGGATAAACAAACTATGTGTCTTAGTTATCTAGTGGTGCTATCACAGACATACCACAAGTGGATGGCTTTAACAATGACAGAGTTATTTTGTCACAGTCTAGTAGGCTAAAAGTCCAAATTCAAGGCATCAGCTCCAGGGGAAGGCATTCTCTGTTGGCTGTAGGGGAAGGTCCTTGTCATCAATCTTACCCTTTGCTAGAAGCCTCTCCGTGCAGGAACCCTGGGTCCAAAGGACACGCTCTGCTCCCAGTGCTGCTTTCTTGGTGGTATGAGGTCCCCCATCTCTGCTCACTTCTGTCTTTTATATCTCAAAAGAGATTGGCTCAAGACACTATCCAATCCTGTAGATTGAGTCCTGCCTCATTAACATAACTGTGGCTAATCCCAGCTCATCACCATCACAGAGATAGGATTTACAACACATAGAAAAATCACATCAGATAACAAAACGGTGGACAATCACACACTGGGAATCATGGCCTAGCCAAATAGATGCACATATTTTTGGGAGACACAATTCAAACCATGACACTATGGGACATATACACAATGGGATACTATGCAACAACAAAGAACAATGATGAATCTGCAAAATATCTCACAACATGGATGAATCTGGAGGGCATTATGCTGAGTGAAATAAGTCAATCACAAAAGGACAAATACTGTATGAGACCACTATTATAAAAACTCATGAAAAGTTTTACACAGAAAGAAACAATCTTTAATGGTTACAAGGGAGGGGAGGGAAAAACACTAACTAAACAATAGATTAGTAACTTTGGTGAAGGGTAAGACAGTATTCAATACCAGAGAGGTCAACACAATTTGACCAAAGCAAGGTCATGGATGCTTCGTAGGCACATCCAGGCTCCCTGAGGGACTGAATTACTGGGCTGCGGGCTGGGGACCATGGTCTAGGGGTACATCTAGCTCAACTGGTTTAACAAAGTTTATAAAGAAAATGTCCTACATCCTACTTTGCTGAGTAGCATATCAGGTCTTAAAAGTTTGTGAGTGGCCATCTAAGATACTCCACTGGTCCAACCCATCTGGAGCAAGGGAGAATGAAGAAAACCAAAGACACAAGGAAAATATCAGTCCAAAGGACTAATGGACCACATGAACTATAGCCTCCACCAGCATGAGCCCAGAAGAACTAGGTGGTGCCTAGCTACCACCACCTACTGCTCTGACGGAGATCACAATAGTGGGTCCTAGACACAGTGGGAGAAAAATGTAGGACAAAATTCAAATTCCCACAAAAAAGCCAGACTTACTGGTCTGACAGAGACTGGAAGAACCTCTGAGACTCTGGCCCCTGGGCACCCTGCTAACTCAGAACTGAAGCCACTCCCAAAGTCCACCTTCTAGCCAAAGATGAGACAGGCCTATAAAACAAACAATAACAGACGTGAGGAACAGGCTTCTTAGTTCAATCAAGTACAGGAGACCTAACTGGCAACACCTGCCCAAAAGCAAAGACAAATAGGCCAGAAGGGACAGGAAAACTGGATGAATGGAAACAGGGAACCTGGAGTAGAAATGGGGAAAGTGCTGACCCATTGCAGGGATTGCAACCAATGTTACAAAGCAATTTATGTACAAATTTTTCAATAAGAAACGAATTTACACTGTAAACTTTTACCTAAAGCACAATAAAAAAATAAACAACAAAAGTTAAAACATGGATTAGGCAATTGTACTATGCAAAAAACTTTCAGAAAAAGGAAGGGTATGATAAACACAAAATTCATGGCAGTGGTTAACTGGGGGGGGAAAGGCAGGGTTATGGGATAGAGAAGGAATACAGGGATGCTGAAAAAACAAACCCCCTTGCTATCGAATCAACTCCAAATCATAGGGATTCTATAAGACAGAGTAGAACTGCCCCACAGGGTTTCCAAGGAGCGGCTGGTGGATTTGAATTGCCGATCTTCTGGTTAGCAGCCGAGCTCTTAACCACTTTGCCACCAGGTATTGGTTTAGATATTATATTCGTCCATATCCATTTTATTAAGAATGAATAAAACAAAGAGCATCATGTGTGGACCAAATATGACAGGCTGTCACGCATCAAGTGTTGTAATTAGTCTAAAAATGGGCACCCAAGGTCTGTTTGTAAGAAGGCAGAGGGCCAGTAAATGACAATAGCCATCAATGACAAAGGCAGATGATGAGTCATAGCTCTAGGAAGAGAAATGAAATATGGCATGTGGAATTCTGTCACTAGACTGGAAGGCATTTGCTGTCCTACTCTGAGCTGAGCTGAGGGTGATGAGTACCTGTTTCTTTCCAGGTACTGCCCTGCCTTGCTCGGAGACCCATGTCTGGTCCTCATACCACCAGACACATGCGGCCTGGTCAAGGCACTGTTCTAAGCAAAGGCCACTGTAGCTCCATTCCAAACCCATAGGACCCAAGGCCAGCACAGAGACTCGGTAGCAACGCTGATAAGAAAAGCAGACTCGTGCTGCAGCTACACAGCAATACTTCTTTCACCAATGTCCCCCACCTAGGGGAGGCCAAGGGGCTACAGGGAGAGGCTTTCTGGAGGTCACTTCCTAACTGGGAAGACAAAGAATGTCCAAGGCAGGAGGAGAGATACTTATGGTCATGCCCTGAAGTAACTGTGAGGGCTAGCCCATGCCTGTCAGCAGAATTCTCCACCTGAATTCCAGGCTGGGTACCATTGATAACACAGTCTGGATACCTTCCCTAGGGAAAGAGAGGATGCGAAAAATAAACCATAAATATTTATCATTGCCTTAAAAAGTAGAAGCATCTGCTACAACCTGAGCGGCTTCTCTGGCATGTGGTGTGCTGGATTTTAGTGGAGCTGAGCACCAGGCCCTGTTCTCACAAGTTAAACTACAGAAAGCACCACAGGGGCCACGGTACACTTCATGGAGAAGGTGCCCTGAACCCGGGTCTTCCCAACAGACAAAACGCCACATAAATATTAAGTCTGTGGCTATTACAGTCCCTGGGTAGTGCAATGGTTAACAGTCTTAGCTTCTAACCAAAAGGTTGGTGGATTGAGTCCGCCCATAGACACCTCAGAAGAAAGGCCAGGTGATCTACTTCTGAAAAATCAGCCATTAAAAACCCTGTGGAGCCCAGTTCTACTCTGACACACATGGGGTCACCATGAGTTAGAATGGACTCAGTAGCAACTGGTTTGTTTGGTTTGGTTTGCGGTTATTAGAAAGAAAAACCCAGTTAAACCACCCAAAGGTGAAGGCTCCCCGGTAGAGAGGGTTTCTGTCTCACACAGTCATTCTCACTTGTCAGCAGCCCTGTGGTGGTTACTCTTACGTGTCAGCTTGGCTGGGTATGGTGCCCAGTTGTCTGGTCAAACACTAGTCTGGGCGCTGTCATGAAACAGCTGTTGTTGTCAGCAGCCATTGTGTTGGCCCCTGAAACATGATGGCCCATGTACAACAGAAGGAAACACTGCCTGGTCTGTACCACCCCCGTGACCGGTCACAGATCAGATCACTGGGATCCACAGGGTTTTCAACGGCTGATTTTCAGAGGCAGATCACCAGAACGTTCTTCCTAGTCTGCCTTAGTCTGGAAGCTCTGCTGAAATCTGCTCAGCATCATAACAACATGCAAACCTCCACTGACGGATGGGCGGTAGCTGCACTTGAGGTACACTGGTCAGGAATTGAGCCCAAGTCTCCTGCATGGAAGGTGAGACTTCTACCGCTGACCCACCTGTGGCTAAATCAGTTGGTCTTAAGTCAAGCATATCACCCCCCACAATGTGGTTGGGCCCTATCCAATCATTTGAAGGCCTTAAGAGCAAAAAGGGAGTTTTCCCTAGGGGTGCCTACTGCCTCCAGATTATAACTAGACATTTTGCCAGAACTCCTTCACTCTTCCTGTCACCTAACCTAGGTATTTTGGGATGCAAGCCTGCAGGAATCTCCAGCCTGTCACTTGGCCTGTGGATTTTGGATTTGCCAGCCTCCCACAATCCTGTGAACTACCTCCTTCAACTCTCTCTCTCCATATCACTGGTTCTGTTTCTCTACAGAACCCTGACTAAGACAAGCTCCTGGCAGCTGTTGCCTGGGCTTTGCTGATGGCCCCTGGAGCCCAAGTCTCCCCGAAGGTCCAGGCCTGGCTTCCTGTTCACTGATTATGTCTAACACAGACTCCTTGGTCACTGCCATCCACAGTTCCTCCTATACAATTATCCAAATCTTTCATTGTCACTCTTGCCACCTCCTATCTCTCCTAGAACCCAATTCACATCTGGGTCTTAGAAAGGAATTAGATTAAGAATGTCCAATATTGCTTCGTAATAAGTGGAATTTCCTACTTAGCGCAGCCCACACAGATTTCACAATGCCTGATGCTGGACTGGGAGGGTCAGAAGAAGCCCGAGGGGTAGGGCCCACTCAGTAGACAGCGTCCCCCACAGGGCGCAGGAGAATTCATCCTGCAGGTCAGCACGTGGAAGCCTGCAGTGTGCCCTGCCCCAGGGTGGATAATGTCCCTGGGTATCAGGACTCGGGGCAGACAGGAACTATCTTGATTTATTCTCAATTAAGGTGGTTTCACCTTTGCTGCGGCATTCATTTGGAAGCTTTTTTCAAAAGTAAGCGTCCATCAAAATTACTAAAAATAAAGTGCTCCTTTTTATTAATTAGCCAAGTACTCTTTACCATTTTCTTTTCTTTGGGGAGAATGTATTATATATGCAACATAACGAACCTGTTTGTTTTCTTTCTCCAGAGCTTCTACAAAGCATCGTGTGAACACCTGGAGAGCAGCCAGTACTTCTGGGGCTCCATCAGTTTCCAAGAGTGCGCACCTGAGCAATGCAAAGTCAATCGACGACAGAGTTAATGACTCATCTGGCAACGTATGAACATGAACTGTGAGAGGGAAGAATGGATTCTTTGTGTGCCATAAGCTTTAACAGTATCTCAACTGACCAGATTTCAGTCCTTGTGTGAAAGTAGGAGAAACCTGTCACTCCCTTTTTAAAATAATTTCTAAATCCCACTGTGCAGAGCTCTTTCTTGGTTCTTAAATTATGAAACACTGCACATCCCGTCCGACATAGGCCTCAGTGCTCTTTACAAAGATCTTTGCACCACGACCCTGGACATGCAGCATCAACAGGCATTCTGCTTTTGCAGTGGGGAGAGTCACCCAAAAGGTACAATGGCTCAGTCATTCACCCAGCAAAAGTGGCAGAAGAATCTGAAGGTACCCAGCTTGGTTTCCATGAATTTTCATACAACTAACTTACGTGTGTTTAAACAAAGAATCAGCTCCAGCTTTTGCCAGTCAACAAAATCTGACTTCTTACTTCTAGGCTCATTTAACTTCAAGTCGGTGAGTTTCAAAACAAGCCCAAGGGCTAGGTTATTTGCTGTTGTAAAAATTCCTTTCTCGATGTCTGCTGTCTGCAGCCTCTTCCGCTGTGGGAGGGGCATATGGCGGGGCCAGGGTCCTGGGTGCACTGGCACCAAAGCAAGGGGCTGGAAATGCTCCCTGGGGCACAAGCTCCCCCAGTGGAGTCCAGTCTTAGGGCTTCATGATTACAACACCCACTGCCAGCCATAATTCAACCCAACACCCAGCCATCTCCTCAGCTTTTGTCACCTGTAAATCCAATTTGTTTCTCAAGAAGTACTGGCATTTTCAAAATAAAATTAATGTGCTATGAGATAGACACGCACAATTTTGTTTTTCAGGAGAGCTCTGTTATGAATGGCTTTAGTTATTTTTTTTTTCTTACTTTTCCTTTGTTTTAAAATCCTTTAAAAAGATTGGTCAGCCCCCATGTGGTGAAGAGCCTATACTGCTACCCTTTATTCTGAGCTGAGAACACCGCTACATGAACTTTTAATTCAGTTCTGATTTTCTGTGACTATTACTAGAATTAAAATAGTTTAGACTAAGGAAGTTATCGGAATTCTTAGATGTTGGCTTTTAAATATACACTAACGAGACTCAAGGGGCACACCAGCCCTGGGGCAAGGACTGGAAGGCAGGAGGGGACAGAAAAGCTAGTAATAGGGAACGCAAGGTTGAAAAGGGAGAGTGTTGACATGTCGGGGTTGGTAACCAATGTCATAAAACAAAATGGGTACTGTTTAATGAGAAACTAGTTTGTTCTGTAAACCTTCATCTAAGGTACAATAAAAAAGTGAAAAAAAAATACATACATTGACTTTCGAATTTTTACCTCTGAGTTCCAAAAAGCTCAAAGGGGCAAGAAGAAATCAGACATGCTCATTTTCCCATGATACAGTCAGAGATCACCGCAGAATTTTCTGTTTGTGACTGGAAATCGGGCATTTTGAGATGGGTCACTAGCAGAACAGCCCACATTTACCTGAACGTCTCGTCCACGATTCTGAATATGGCAGGATGACAGGCAGCTTGAGGCTGCAAAGGAAAAGACCACCAGCAAGTAAAATAGCACAAGTACTTCAGTAAAAACGACTTGCTATTTTCAAGTAAATGAATTGTCCAGAACTGCCCGTGACTAGAAAACAGACACTATTCCTGTGGGTTAGAGAACACATACGTGCTACACTGGAAAGAGCCCCGCATACAAATGCAAACAGCGCCCTCTTCAGGTAGGGGACGAGGGCAAGCCTTATTCCTCTTTATATTCTTCTGTATGTTTACACTTTCTGTAACCCGTTAAAATCCAGAAGAATGAATCAGTAAGTATCACAGCAAATTTACAAACACCTTCTGTCGGCACACTGTGTGAAGTCAGAGCCTGTCTGTGCTGCAGGTTGTGCGGACTATGCCTGTGTGTCTTACCTCCTCAGGTGGCTGAGAAGCACCTCAATGCCAGGTCTGTGTCTGTTATCTTTTTGTTTCTGTTTATTAGGTAACAAAGGTCGCTGGGTGCGTTAATTTCATAACCAAAGGCTGGCGGTTCAAACATACCCGGAGGCATCACAGAAGGAAGGCCTGGCGATCTGCTTCTGTACAGATTACAAAAGACCCACTATGTGGCACCTGGGGTCACCATGAGTCAGAATCGACTCAAGAGCGATGGGTTTGGTTTTTTGGTTTATTACGTAATGAGCGCGTAATCATGTTGAATTTTTACTGAGGAAAACACTGACCGCCATCATACTGGACTAAATAGCACCACACTCTAGTGCACTATAAACTGAGCAGTTTAAGATATTCAGGATGAAAAAAAGATTAATGAAAAATAAAGATACTGACATCTTGAATGATGAAAGCTGTTTGATTTATTGCTCAAATATTTTTGTGACAGGCTCTGAGGGGTTTACATCTGAAGACCGTGGCCTCCTGCAGCCTGGGAGGGGGTTCCAGTGGGCCAGACCGAGGTTCTGGATCTTTTGGGCAGAGCTCAATGCATGAGACTAAGCCAGATGAAAATGTCTATTTGCATTCGAAAACAGACATTTTACAATAGCATCCAAAAGTTAGTCTACAGGGCATTTCTTCTGGTCATAACGTGCTTGCTTTTGGAAACAATTTTTCATATCCCCCGCAACAAGAAAAAGACACTGGATATGCTTTGCTGCTCAAGTCTCCTTGACCACGTTGAAGAAAGAGTGGTACCTACCTCCATCGCCTGTCTCCCATTCTAGCTTGGGTCTGTGCTGGTGTGTATGTTGTAACATTGAGCGTGTGCCACCTAGTGTTCACACACTGCCACTACAGGCTGCCCCAGAAAGCTCCCAGGCAAGAGCTTGCCAGTTGTGAAAAGGATGGGATTTCCTGTTAATTATCTGAAGGAGAGAGATTTGTGATTTGTAGGTTACAAATGTCTATTATTCAAATAAAACCCGGGGGTTAAACCTCTGTTTTTCTCCCCCACACTCCCTGATCCTTCACTGATACGCATTTTCATCTAAAAGAAACCAACTACAAACTCTCCTAGATAAACTCATTATCTACTCCAGAAAGTCATTTGGCAGAACCATGGTTCCACCATGCAGAGGAGGATTCTTTCTTGGCTTTGATCTTGGCAAGTAAGTTAATCTTCCTGCTTCTCAGCCTCACTGTAAATAATAACAGAGATGCTAACAGTTATTAAGATATCACTGGACATAGGCCCAGAAAATATCATAAACGTTTCTATGGATTCATAATGGAAAAATCAAACAAGAAGGGAAAAGCAAATTGCATGTGATTCATCTAAGTTTGCCAGAACAATTTTTCAAAGTTTAGTATATAGACAATATGCCTGTTCAGTAGAAGGGTTTCAGACCAAACAGCAGTGCTAGGCGCCCACAGACAGACGGACCCACACAACCTGAATGTGCCCTGACAGGAAATAAGACTAAAATGGAAAATGGTAACAAGGAACCATTTCCTTTTGCTCTAAGTGGTCTAACTACCCCGGGGCCACTCTACAAGCTTGATGCTCACAGAGAATCATTCAATACTAATTACAAGGGTTTCCAAATGGCAAAAAAAAAAAAAAAGGTGGTGGGGTTGGAGGGGAGATGATCCAATATATAAAATAGGGCTGGCATGTAAATCAAGGGGGGAAGCCAGAAAGGAAGTTCTAACTCAGTTTGTCAAAAGAGAATGAGAGCTTGGATATACTTTTCAAATTATGTATATATAGTGTTTTCTAGCAAGACAGATCAGCTAAACGTTTTAAATGTCTCCAGACTGTGTGGAATCTGCTGTTCCTGGCCCATGCACTCTCCTCTTAGATGTTGTTCTTTGCAAACATTTTTGATTGTGCTCAACCTGCTTCCACAACCTGTTTTCGCATGAAGACAGGTAAGATGTCAGGAGGCAGGGGAAACCCTACTGAAACAGACTGGCAGAGATTTTGACTTTAAAACCAGTCTTTCTTGCTGAGCTCTGAGCTGCTCTCTCGTTCACAGCTTTTACTGCGGATTTTAAAGGGAGACTTTACACCCCCCAAACACATGATTTAAGGGTCAGGGTGTCCCCTTATGGACACCGGGTTGCTCACAGGCCAGGCATGCGTCTCAGGGACATCCAATCACAAACGCAAACTAAAGCTGCTTTTCTTATCAAGCGAATGCACCAAACAGAATTAACACCTACGTTTATGCTTCTTGGGAAGCCATGTGTTTCCCTCCTAAATCTTTACAGCATTCCTGTGAGCAAGGAGGCCACATTTAACCCCTGTGTCCCTGTTCCATTCGTAAACCGGGACACTACAGTAACACATCACAGGCCACTCTACAACCCAGGGCTCCTGACCCTCGCTTCAAAGCCCCACAATCCAGGCAATTATCTTCCCGATAACATGAGGAACGAGAAGGAAGCCCTTCTTGGGTTCCATCTGCTTGTCTGTTTTTCTCCATCCCACCAAAATCTGTTCCTTCTCAAGCTCTTCTCTTCTCTGTCTGGACTAACGGTTTTCAAGCCTAGGGAAACTATGTCACCAGGAGGCCATCAATAACAGGAGTTTTCCCTTCTTTTTCTCCCTCCAGCTCCCACCCTAGCCCTTTACTAACTGTCCCAGGAAGAATGAAAGGTGATGATGGAGAGCTCCGGGCTCTCTGCTTCCTTTTCTCATGGACCAGGCTGTTCCTCTGGGTGTCCATCCCTCCCATCTCCCACAGCTACCAACAGCTGTGTTGTTCTTCTCCTCTCTGGCCACTCCCACCCCTCAACAGACACAGGAGGCAGCAGCATCACAGATTAGCGCACCATGGTGGGGCTTTCCAGTCCTGTGATTGGAGGAGAGGTGAGGGACAGGTTAGCTTCGCAGCCCGTACCATAAACTGTGCAAGTAACACCGGTTCTTCCTCTGCGCCCGGAGGTCTGCTTAATTTGTTATTTTCAGCCTGATTCACCAAGGATTACTACAACCCACCTGCCACTTAAAAGAGGCCTGAGAACACCGAAGAGCAGAACTGTCAGGAAGAAATATTTCTTTTTCTATCATTTTCTGAGTCTGAGATATTTCTGAAAGGGAGAGAAAGAGAAAGAACCCGGGAGGTGTGGGCGAGAGAAAGAGCACACCCAGGAATACAAACCAGGAGGGGAAATAATTATACCAGGATCTGAGGTGATTCAGAGACAAAAGTGAACGCCTCTTAGAAAAACTAAAAAGGCAGTGAAGCCTTTTTTTTTTTTTTAATTTATTATCATTAAAGATGTTTCTTCCTGAAAAAATGAAGAGGGAAAGTGCAGGTGAGAGTCAAGAAGATGAAGTTTAAGAAGTAAGGAATAGACTCTCTTTCCCACAGTCTATTTTCATGGAGTTTAAATATTGTACTCAAGGAAACGGTGTCTTAGTCTCCCAGTGCTGCTGTAACCGAAATACCATAAGAAGAAGGCTTTAACGAACAGAAATTTATTTTCTCAAAGTTTAGGATGCTAGAAGTCCAAACTCAGGGCACCAGCTCCGTGGGCAGGCTCTCTCTGTCCCCGGTGGGGGAGAATCTCCTTGTCTCAGCTCTCTAGTGTTTTCAGCGCTCCCTGGAGAGCTCCACATGGCACCATTCTTCCCCCATTTGTGCCGGCTTCTCTGTGTCTAATCTGCTTTTTTTATATCGCAAAAGTGATTACGTTTAAGACACATCCTACACTGATATGGCTTTATTAAAGTAATAAAGAAAACCCTATTCCTAAGGGGATTACACCCACAGGTATAGGTTAGGATTCTAACACCTATTTATGCGGGGTCACAATTCTATCCATAACAAATAGTCATTTCAAGAAACCAGCTGATGAGATGCCTTCCCTCCAACTTCACCACCATCCTGGCAGTCCTGACCCACTGTGTACCCAACTCATCCAACCCAGTGTCCTCTGGAAGGGCAAGCCCTGTGTTACTCTATCTGTATAAGTTAAAGGGTGGCTATATTCACAACAGAGCCCTGGTGGCACAGTGGCTAAGTGTTAAGGCTGCTAACCAAAAGGTCAGCAGTTTAAATCCACCAGCCGCTCCTTGGAAACCCCATGGTGTAGTTCTACTCTGTCCTAGTGGGTCACTATGAGTCGGAATCGACTTAATGGCAATGGGTGATATTCATAACACAGTATCTGTCTTCTTAAAAAAAGAATTCTCTGTAAGATTTGATTCAACAGTGAACTCCTTTACTGAGTTAAAAAAAAAAAGATTTGGTTTTAAAAAATCTACTTATCTGAAACCTTCTGTATCTAACACAGAAATAACTCACCTTTATATATATGTATTTTCCATTACGGCATTGACTTCTACTTTCAAAATACTAAACGTAAGACTGCAAATACTCCTTTAACATTTTAGGATCTATTTTGTTTCAAAACATTCAAGTTTCTTTCAACAAATTTGAGCTTGGAAAAACTATTCTTTCTTTTTAATCTTTACCAGATGTTGTTTATACTACAAGCAATTTTTTTCAGTACTCCATAATGCAATTATTCTTTAATTAGTGATAAATCCATCATTCCTGGGCTTAAAAAGAAAACAAAAACAGCCAAGTACCAAATAAATGTATCTTGCGTTGCAAGTTTACGCTTGCTCCGTGAGGATGCTAGGACACAGCAGTCGGAGGCGTGCAGGATGGGACCCGGAAGCCCAGCTTGAGACCCTGAACAGGAACCACGCCATTGAAAGCTCCAAGGCCCCCTCCCGGCTGCTCCCGAGCTCAGCCTCTGAGGTTGGCAGTGGCCCCCCATGCTGACTACTGCTCTGTTTTTTTCTTTCCCCTCTTCCTTTATCTGTGACTGGTGGTGAAGTCCTGCACGCCCAACAGTAAAGACCAAACTTGGAATTGTGGCCTGTTTCTTTCAGACATTGCTGGGGGATCTGGTGCCTCCCTGAGGTCGACGCTGGGAAGTGCAACTACAGTCTGGAGATGAAGACCCTTCTTCACCTTTCAGTCACAACCAGCAGCCATCGCCATGCTTTCCTATTCTACCAAGGCTAAATGAGCTCCTTCAGATTTTGTTAAGTTGCATGCATCACATTAAAAAGCTCAAAAAGAAGATGCTTAAAAGGAGGCTAATGAAAAAGCAGAAAAAGAAAACCCCTGAGCATCAGTGAAAAGTTATTCAAGCACAGAAAACCGATGGCATCGTCCAGGATGTAGAGTTAATTCTTCTGTATAATATTTTACTAAAGAGGGAACTGTGTACTGGAATTTAATGCAAAGCAAGTTTTGAGGGTTTGTTTTTTTTTTTTTTTTTTTGGAGTGGCTCAGATTGTTATCTGGGGAATGAGAAAAAGACTGCATTCTATCACCTATCAAGAAATGTCAAGGATGATACTGAGCTGTGTGGATATTTTATATATTTTTTTTTTTTTAATTTTTATTGAGCTTCAAGTGAACATTTACAAATCAAGTCAGTCTGTCACATATAAGTTTATATATACCTTACTCCATACTCTCACTTTCTGTCCCCCTAATGAGTCAGCCCTTCCAGTCTCTCCTTTCGTGACAATTTTGCCAGCTTCCAACCCTCTCTACCCTCCCATCACCCCTCCAGACAGGAGATGCCAACACAGTCTCAAGTGTCCACCTGATACAAATAGCTCACTCTTCATCAGCATCTCTCTCCTACCCACTGTCCAGTCCCTTCCATGTCTGATGAGTTGTCTTCGGGAATGGTTCCTGTCCTGGGCCAACAGAAGGTTTGGGGACCATGACCGCCGGGATTCCTCTAGTCTCAGTCAGACCATTAAGTATGGTCTTTTTGTGAGAATTTGGGGTCTGAATCCCACTGATCTCCTGCTCCCTTAGGGGTTCTCTGTTGTGCTCCCTGTCAGGGCAGTCATCGGTTGTGGCCAGGCACCAACTAGTTCTTCTGGTCTCAGGATGATGTAAGTCTCTAGTTCATGTGGCCCTTTCTGTCTTGGGCTCATAGTTATGGTGTGACCTTGCTGTTCTTCCCTCTCCTTTGATCCAGGTGGGTTGAGACCAATTGATGCATCTTAGATGGCCACTTGTTAGCATTTAAGACCCCAGATGCCACATTTCAAAGTGGGATGCAGAATGTTTTGATAATAGAATTATTTTGCCAATTGACTTAGAAGTCCCCTTAAACCATGGTCCCCAAACCCCCGCCCTTGCTCCGCTGACCTTTGAAGCATTCAGTTTATCCCAGAAACTTCTTTGCTTTTGGTCCAGTCCAGTTGAGCTGATCTTCCATGTATTGAGTATTGTCCTTCCCTTCACCTAAAGTAGTTCTTACTAACTAATCAGTAAAAAACCCTCTCCCTCCCTCCCTCCCTCCCCCCTCGTAACCACAAAAGTATGTGTTCTTCTCAGTTTATACTATGTCTCAAGATCTTATAATAGTGGTCTTATACAATATTTGTCCTTTTGCCTCTGACTCATTTCGCTCAGCATAATGCCTTCCAGGTTCCTCCATGTTATGAAATGTTTCACAGATTCGTCACTGTTCTTTATCGAGGCGTAGTATTCCATTGTGTGAATATACCACAATTTATTTACCCATTCATCCGTTGATGGACACCTTGGTTGCTTCCAGCTTTTTGCTATTGTAACCAGAGCTGCAATAAACATGGGTGTGCATATATCTGTTTGTGTGAAGGCTCTTATTTCTCTAGGGTATATTCCGAGGAGTGGGATTTCTGGGTTGTATGGTAGTTCTATTTCTAACTGTTTAAGATAATGCCAGATGGATTTCCAAAGTGGTTGTACCATTTTACATTCCCACCAGCAGTGTATAAGAGTTCCAATCTCTCCGCAGCCTCTCCAACATTTATTATTTTGTGTTTTTTAGATTAATGCCAGCCTTGTTGGAGTGAGATGGAATCTCATCGTAGTTTTAATTTGCACTTCTCTAATGGCTAATGATCGAGAGCATTTTCTCATGTATCTGTTAGCTGCCTGAATATCTTCTTCAGTGAACTGCATGTCCATATCCTTTGCCCACTTCTTGATTGGGTTTTCTTTTTGTGGTTGAGTTTTGACAGAATCATATAGATTTTAGAGATAAGGCGCTGGTCTGAGATGTCATAGCTGAAAATTCTTTCCCAGGCTGTAGGTGGTCTTTTTACTCTTTTGGTGAAGTCTTTAGATGAGCATAGGTGTTTGATTTTTAGGAGCTCTCAGTTACAGTTATCTGGTTTCTCTTCGTCATTTTTGGTAATGTTTTGTATTCTGTTTATGCCCTGTATTAGGGCTCCTAAGGTTGTCCCTATTTTTTCTTCCATGATCTTTATCATTTTAGTCTTTATGTTTAGGTCTTTGATCCACTTGGAGTTAGTTTTTGTGTATGGTGTGAGGTATGGGTCCTGTTTCATTTTTTTGGAAATCGATATCCAGTTATGCCAGCACCATTTGTTAAAAAGACTATCTTTTCCCCACTGGGCCTTTGTCAAATATCAGCTGCTCATATGTGGATGGATTTAAATCTGGGTTCTCAATTCTGTTCCATTGGTCTATGTGCCTGTTGTTGTACCAGTACCAGGCTGTTTTGACTACTGTGGCTGTATAATAGGTTCTGAAATCAGGTAGAGTGAGGCCTCCCACTTACTTCTTCTTTTTCAGTAATGCTTTACTTATCCGAGGCTTCTTTCCCTTCCAGATAAAGTTGGTGATTTGTTTCTCCATCACATTAAAAAATGACATTGGAATTTGGATCGGAAGTGCATTGTATGTATAGATGGCTTTTGGTAGAACAGACATTTTTACTATGTTAAGTCTTCCTATCCATAAGCAAGGTATGTTTTTCCACTTAAGTAGATCCTTTTTAGTTTCTTGTAGTAGCACTTTGTAGTTTTCTTTGTATAGGTCTTTTACATCTTTGGTAAGATTTATTCCTAAGTATTTTATCTTCTTGGGGGCTACTGTGAATGGTATTGATTTGGTTATTTCCTCTTCGTTGTTCTTTTTGTTGATGTAGAGGAATCCAAGTGATTTTTGTATGTTTATCTCATAACCTGAGACTCTGCCAAACTCTTCCATTAGTTTCAGTAGTCTTCTGGAGGATTCCTTAGGGTTTTCTGTGTATAAGATCATGTCATCTGCAAATAGAGATAATTTTACTTCCTCCTTGCCAATCCGGATGCCCTTTATTTCTTTGTCTAGCCTAATTGCTCTGGCTAGGACCTCTAGCACAACGTTGAATAAGAGCAGTGATAAAGGGCATCCTTGTCTGGCTCCCGTTCTTAAGGGAAATGCTTTCAGGCTCTCTCCATTTAGAGTGATGTTGGCTGTTGGCTTTGTATAGATGCCCTTTATTGTGTTGAGGAATTTTCCTTCAATTCCTATTTTGCTGAGAGTTTTTATCATAAACGGGTGTTGGACTTTGTCAAATGCCTTTTCTGCATCAATTGATAAGATCATGTGGTTTTTGTCTTTTGTTTTATTTATATGGTGGATTACATTAATGGTTTTTCTAATATTAAACCAGCCTTGCATACCTGGTATAAATCCCACTTGGTCATGGTGGATTATTTTTTTGATATGTTGTTGAATTCTATTGGCTAGAATTTTGTTGAGGATTTTTGCATCTATGTTCATGAGGGATATAGGTCTGTAATTTTCTTTTATTCTTAAGTTTTTATTAGACAAAGAAATAATTTTAATGACACCAGAAAGACACTGGGCTAGAAGAGAATGCGAGGAGTATTCTCTGATTTGAAATCTGATTCAACAAAAACAGCCCTGCCTCCCTGGTGCCCTTTCCGCTCGGTTCCTCCTCTGCTCCCAGCTCTCCCAGGCTCTCCCATCAGCAAATCTGCCTGCGGAGGGGTGGGGGCGGCTCTTCTGGACCCAGCCTGCTTGTCAGGCAGCATGTGGGGCTGCTAAGGAAGGAGTGAATGCAGGGGCCTGGGAACCAGGGTACCGCCCAGCACAGTGCCACCGGCCACCGGCCTGCATTTCTCATTCAAACGCAGAGTCCAAACAATCGCTTTCTGGGCTCCACAAGAGGAATTGTTACTGGGAAACATCCCATCCTTCTGATTCGGGGCCAGCCTTGGGAAACTGAACCATGCCAAGAAAGCTGCATAATTAGCAAACGGCTTTCACTGCTTCCCTGACATCCGTATTAAGTCAGATCTGGGATATGGATTACGGTCTGCCAGTGCCTGGGCTGTCAAAGGACACACAAGACCATCTACTTTCGAAAAGTTTCGGTCTTTCACAATCAGTGACAAACTGGAGTGAACACTGTAACTTATTTAAACCAAACCAAACCCATTGCCATAGAGTTGCTTCTGACTCATACCAACCCTGTAAGGCAGAGTAGACCTGCCCCGTAGGGTTTCCAAAGCTGTAATCTTCATGGAAGCAGACTGCCACACCTTTCTCCCTCAGAGCGGCTGGTGGGTTCAAACCGCTGAACTTTTGGTTTGCAGCCAAGCACTTTAACCACTGCACTACCAAGGCTCCCTGTGACTTATTTAGGAGTCACCAAATACTGAACCTGGGGGTGGAGCAGCCCATGGAAGCCAAAGGGTGAACTTCCAAAGTCAACAGGCGTTTGAAAGTGTATTTTTATTTAGAATTCAAATGCATATAGACACAGTTAAAATTCAGTGGTATTATATTAACTCCCTGTTATTCAGCGTCTTAGTGGAAAATACCAGGCCTCTGGGCCCCTGAGAGGCCAAAGGACATTAGGGGAGGTCATTTCGCTTTCTGCAACCTGCACCATGCTTTTATCTTTTGTTTTTGTTACATCTTGGTAACTATAGAATTTCCAGTACTAATTCTGGGTAATCCCAAGGGATAGAAACATAATTAACAGTGCTCCATATAAAGTACAAGTTCCTTAGACCATCACACTTTAATTACTCTCAGAATCCAAATATAATGTAATAGGTATCGAGTTTCTCCTGTAGGAAAGCGCAGCCGTCTCACACTATCTGAGGCCCAGCGATCTCTCTGATAGCTCTGGACAGTCCTGTCACTGCACCGAGATATTGCACTGTGATAAATCCATCGGATGATGCAATTAGGAAGCTGTTCTTCAGGTTACCTGCCTAATCACCAAGTCATGGCACAGGCTTGGCCTGGCCTGCCTGGCTCTGCCAGGGACGCCAGCCCACCATCTGCATTGTAATTACCTCCCTGAACCAAAAGGCACAGAGAGGTCATATCCTGAAAATGCCCCAATAAATTAAACCAAATAACACCCTCCAGCTTTAACCACAGTGGAAGCTTTCAATCTCCACACACACAATCCCGACAGATGCTTTTGTAAATCAACTGGCTGAGAAACCGTTTGACTGGGGGAGATTATTATTATTTTTTAAAATGATTTTTATTGTGCTTTAAGTGAAAGTTTACAAATCAAGTCAGTCTCTCACACACAAACCCATATACGCCTTGCTACACACTCCCAATTACTCTCCCCCTAATGAGACAGCCTGCTCTCTCCCTCCACTCTCTCTTTTCGTGTCCTTCTCGCCAGCTTCTAACCCCCTCCACCCTCTCATCTTGGGGGAGATTATTTTAAACTATGAACTGGAGACTGAAGACCATACAGTGTGGTGTTGAATGGGAGAGTCTGCTCTCTCTTTCTCTCGTGCCCAGCGATGCCCTTCTTAAAGAGTGCTGCTCCAGCCTGAGGTTGATCCACAGGCAGGAAGGACACGGAGGGGCTCAGAGAAGAGCCCAAGGATCTCTGAAAGGTTGCCAAATCAAGCCAACTTAGGAAAGCCAGTGGGGTTTTTTGATTTTTCAAGATGGAGGAGACTTAATGGGCTGCCAGGGGCCTCCTAAAAGCCTTTGCTCGTTTACATTTTATTGTAATTATTTTTAAATAGGATGCATTCTTATTTCTCAACTTAATATGCATCTCTTTGGAATGGAAAGGTCAAGTGGTGATTATCCTCTTTGGGTTCTCTCAGTCTGAATATACACATACCTTCCTTTTTTGTTCTCTATCAGAGGAAACCCTGGTGGCTTAGCGGTTAAGTGCTACAGCTGCTAACCAAGAGGTTGGCAGTTTGAATCCTCCAGGCGCTCCTTGGAAACTCTATGGGGCAGTTCCACTCTGTCCTGTAGGGTCGCTATGAGTCGGAATCGACTCGACGGCACTGGGTTTGGTTTTTGGGTTTATCAGAGACTGTAAACTTTCAAATCCACTGGGTTCAGTCTGTGCTACCTCACTTACCAGTGAGGCAGCACGGCTATTAGAGGACTGCGACACTACCCAGATTGACCTGGGCAGCCACAGACCAGAAAGGCCGAGAGGAGCCCGTGAAACGGAGAAGAGGTAAGCAGTGCCATGAACAGTCACACCAACGAGCTGGTGGAGAAGGAATGGGGCCTAAAGAGAGAAAGAGAACACAGGAAGAAGGCAACTCATTCAATTATGAGTCCCTTATGTTGTTTGCAATTTGAAAGTGAGAGAAAACGATATGTTCCAATTGAATTAAACAAACAGCAGGTGTCTGGGAGGTGGGACTGTGTAAACCCAGTCAAGTCAGTGCACAGCCTTCCACACACAGAGCTGCATCGGCCCAGCCTCAGCCCCAGCGGGTGTGGCCACCCTCCTTCCCAGGTTCCTTGCCACCAACATGAGATCTGACTCTTACCATCTTTCTCTGAAGGAGCGTCTACATCTGCACAGTAGGAAAAATCTCTCTGCCCATACTGCCCAAGATTACCAAGGCCAACGAGAAGACATGCCAAAGCCCCTGAGGTGCTTCTAAGACAGCACCCTGAGTTTTCTGAATGGCTTTTTCAGGGTGCATGGGTCTTTACTCCTGTCCTTACACAAATGCACACAAATGCCACAGAGGTGCCTCCCACAGACAGAAGACATCCTGATTGGCCAGGTTGGGAGGACTCCCTGAGAGGTCCCAGCCCTCCTGACATCCGACTTGCCATGGGGGAACCTGTGGCCTACAGAGTCCCTACGTCACAGTCCTCAGTACGAAGGGAGACCCGCGAGCCATTTACACACAGGGAGGTTTCAAAGCTGACAGCCTTCAACTGAAAGCAAACAGAGAATTCTGAGTTGTTTTTGTTGTTTTAACCATTTCTCTGGGGGTTTGTTTTGTTTCTTTTGAGTATTTAAGTTTCCTCTAGTGAAGAGCTAAAAGGTTATTTCTTCAGTGTTTTTCTTTCTTAATCGATTCTTCCTCTCGTCCATAAGATCTTCAGTTTTTAAAAACCCACTTTTTATGGTGAAATGAGAAATATTATTTTTAAAAGGTTTATGTTGTCTAAGTGTCAATTCTTGTGAGGATACATTATAAAGGGCCACAGAATCAAGGACACTTGAATCTCCGTTTTTTCCACATGCTCCAAGTATGTGTATGCCCATATTAAACAAAAAAAAAAAAACCAAACCCAGTGCCATCGAGTCGATTCCGACTCATAGTGACCCTATAGGATAGAGTTTCCAAGGAACGCCTGGCGGATTGGAACTGCCGACCCTTTGGTTAGCAGCTGTAGCACTTAACCACTACGCCACTAGGGTTTCCGTGCCCACACATATGACTATTTTAAACGGTTCTAATTGCTTTGTTTTAATTTCCCCCCGTTTTCCTTCTTTGACTAAAGCGAATGGTACCCACATTCTCTCTCCTCATCCAAGCACAGCACGTACCAGCAACGAATCTTTTATAAAGCACTCCATCCTCTGCAGGCAATGTCTCTCGCTGGAGAGCAACTTTTCAAAAAGATGCAGCGTTGCCTTTTCCAGGCTGGGAAGATGGCGAAGCCAGAGGGAGACCACGGCCAATGTGGGGAGAGAAATCTTCTTCCTTTCAGGAAAAAATGAACAGATTTTTAATAGAAATGGGTGACTGAAAGAAGATTAAGACAAGTTCAAAATGTAATCACTAATCCAATGTGTGAAACTTCTTTTTATTAGGGTCCGAGCAGCGATTAATAGTTATAAAACCCATTGTCGTTGACTCACAGCGACACTACAGGACAGAGTAGAACTGCCCCATAGTGTTTCCAACGAGCGGCTGGTAGATTTGAACTGCTGACCTTTTGGTTAGCACCCAAGCACTTAAGTACTGTGTCCATTTGCAAAACAATGCAAATGTGCTTCCATTCCAATTCACCTGAAGAGATTAATGTTCAGAGAAAGGAAAAAAAAAAAAAAAGTTTTCAAGAAGGACAGACACCTTCTGATGGAGGAAAAAGAGAGTGATAAAAAATGAGACAGAGAAGGCCTTGCTATACCAGGGTAAGTGCAGTCCTAACTGAAGGAATGCTGCAGTTTGAAAGTGCATCATAATGGTTTAAAGTGAGGAATCAGACCTGGGTTTAAGTCCCAGCAACACCACCTACTAACTTATGAGTTGAGAAAGTTACTTAACATCTAAACCTGTTTTCCCATCTGTAAAATGGTCATATCTCCCTCACAGCATTGCTAAAAGGACTGAATACAGTAACACACATACAGTGATTAGTGCAGTGCTTGGTACATAGTAACTGTTCAATAACTATATTTGTAAATCTGTTGTTTGAAAGTTAACATATTTCTTCAGTAACAATTTTATATGTGGTGGTTATGGCCTAGTTAATCCATAGTGGACCTTAAGCATAATACTGTAGACACTAACCACTTAGTACAGCTGTATTTCCAGAGGAAAATGTTTTTGGAGGTTCCTCCTGTGTCAATGAATTAGGGAGGAAATATGAGGGGACATCTGTGGAACTCTGAGCCACTGGTGCTGGCTCTGGAGTGGCAACAGGGCTGTCCCCCAGGGGCCTCCGTCGCTCTCCAGCTGGCCTACTCGCCTGGTAGGGCTTGTATTTCTCCTCTTGGCCTTGCTTTTCTGGGGCCTCCTGCCCTTCTCACCTGTGGCACGTCAGACAGCAGGGGCCTTTCAAGGTCTGCCAGTGATGTTCACCACGATGAATATGAAAAACTGAAGCTTGGGACGCAAGCCTTCCCATTTCAAACAAGGTCATCCTATCACCATAACGTCTCCCTTAAGTAGGATTCACTCCTGCACAGTGGCTGTGGGACCCAAGCCTGAACCATTTCACTGCAGGAGCTGGTGTCAGGGTGGGGGACATGGGGTATTATTTCTAGTGGTTTCTCTCTTTTTCTTCTCCCTCAGCATAACTCCACCAGACCTTGTCCTGGGTTAACCTGGGGGCAAGACAGGAGCAGAGAAGAAGCTGACGAGTGGAGGGGCTGTTGCAAGAGCAGGCAGACGGGGTGGGAGAAAGGGAGGCAGGGAGTGGCCTCCTCCGAACCCGTTTCTGATTTTAATCCCAGCCTGAACTTCAACTCTTCTGGGAAGCTGTCTTGGTCATCTAGTGCTGCTATAACAGAAATACCACAAGTGGATGGCTTTAACAAAGAGAAATGTATGCTCTCACAGTCTAGTAGGCTACAACTCTAAATTCAGGGTGTCACCTCCAGGGGAAGGTTTTCTCTCTCTATAGACTCTGGAAGAAGGTCCTTCTCATCAATCTTCACCTGGGCTAGAAGCTTCTCTTTGAAGGAACCCCGGGTCCCCAAAGGACACGCCCTGCTCCTGGTGCTGCTTTCTTGGTGGTATAAGGTCCCCCAACTCTCTGCTCACTTCCCTTTCCTTTTATCTCTTGTAAGATAAAAGGTGGTGCAGACCACACCCCAGGGAAACTCCCTTTAGATTGGATCAGGGAGGTGACCTTAGTAAGGGTGTTAGAATCCCTCCTGAATCCTCTTTAACATAATCTAATCTTGTCTCTTTAACTACAGGCAGAGATTAGGATTTACAACACATAAGAAAATTACAATTACGAAATATAGGACAACCACACAATACTGGGAACCATGGCCTAGCCAAGTTGACACATATTTTGGGAGTAAACAATTCAATCCATGACAGAAGGCTTGCAGGACTCCCACCCTTAACCCAACTCTCCATACCAGGCAAAGAAGAGCTGCCACTGTGCCCCTACACCCTCACCACCTGGCACACTTTGGGGGTCACACTATGGAGGTCCTGTCTTGTGGCATTAGTGCTTTGGGTTGTACTTTCCATGTCTTGCTCCCCTGTTATACTTGATAGCAAGGAGCTGGTGGTCATTCAATCATTCATTCCCTCATTGGAAGCATGATTACTGAGCATTTCCTATATGGCCATCACTGTACCAAGGGCAGGCTAAACAGGTACAAACAAAACAGGCTTAGTTTGTCCCTCAGCAGCTTGGAACCCAGTGGGAGGCACTCCAGATAAATAAATAAAAATGTGATAAAGGCTCTGAAGGAAAAGAGCAGGTAGAGGTAAAAGAGAGTTACAGGAGGGACCTAATTTAAATCAGGCATTAGGGACAGCCTTTCCAAGCTGAGCGGCAGGTAGCTGGTGAAGAGTAGAGGGAAGAATATTCTAGCTGAGGGAACAGCAGCTGTGAAAGCCCTTAGACAGGGAAGAGCAAGATCAGAAGAGGAGGGAAGGCCAGTGTGACCCACAGGGAGCTAGGGCTGATGAGGCTGTGGGACACGAGGGGCCAAAGATTTAGGACTTTATTCTGTTTATTCTAGCCTGAAGGGTTTTAAAGGTCTGATTAGATCTCAAAAGATCATGCTGAATGCTGTATGGAGAAAGGAGTGCAGAGACAAGGGCAGGTGTGGGCAGGACACAAGTCCACAAAGTGATGGTGTTGACCTGCACTGGGGGCAGCCGAGGAGAAGGAACGAAAAGTGCCCAAAACATATGTCAGCAGGAATATCAAGAGAATGTGGCAATGAATTTGGTAAATGGTGGGAAAGGAGAGGTGGGAATCAAGGCTGCCCCAGGTTTCTTAAGCAACAAGGTGGGTTGGCATACCATTTACTGAGGCAGAAAGAAGGGAGCAGGTTTATGAAGAGCTTACTGAGCACTCGGTTTGGGGTGTGTGAATTTAGAATGTCTGAGCCACAACCAAATAGAGATATTAAATAGGTCCCTGAAGATCCAAGTTTGAAGTGCTGGCAAGAGGTCCAGGCTAGAGATCCACATTTGGGGGCTGTCAGTGGCATATACAGTTACGAGAATGGGTGAGAACTCCAAGGGAGAAAGCTCTGAGGGAGGAGAGAAGGGGGCCTAGGTTTGTGTCCTGAGGAATGTCCACACTTAGGCCTCAAGTAGAAGAGACGGAGTTGCAGATGGGGGTGGAAAAGGAGCTGCCAGACAAGAAAAGGACAATGTCACCAGAGACAAAAAGCCACATGACTTGAGATGGCAGGCCCAGTGGTGACCAACACTGGCAGTGAGTGAGAAGAAGGGGTGTGAACACTGAGCAATGCACTGGCCCCTTGTGACCTCCCAGGAACACTGTTGTGATGGGTGATGGAAGTTGGAGGGGAGTGCATGGAATGAGAGGAAGTGGGAGTGCAGCCAGAATGCACAGGCACGCCTTTGGAGGGACAGTGTCTGAGGGAGCAGACATCAGGTGGCAGCTGAGGGGTTGGGCTTATGTGGCCATGGAAGGGCGGTGTTTAGGACAGCATGGCTGACAGACAATGGGAAAGTGGCAAGGAGAGAAAGAGGCTGAAGGACCAGTAGCTACCACTGATTGAGCCTGAAGGGAATCTCTGGGTGGTGTAAGTGGTTAACACGCTGGGCTGCTAACCAAAAGATTTGAGGTTCAGGTCTATCCAGATGTGTCTCAGAAGAGAGACATAATGATCTACTTCTAGAAAATCAGCCTCTGAACACGCTATGGAGCACAGTTCTACTCTGACATACATGGGGCGGCCAGGAGTTGGAATCGATTCAGTGGCAACTGGTATAAGCCTGGAATGATGTTAAGTTATTTTAATCCTCATAAAAAACCAAACTCATTGCCATGGAGTCGACGCCGACTCACAGCAACCCCGTACAGAGAGCAGAACTGCCCCATAGGGTTTCCAAGGCTGTGCCCTTGGAAATCCCGGTGTGTCACCAGGGGTCCTTAATCCTCGTAACAGGTACCGTTATCATCCTTATTTTATAGATGAGGCAACTGAGGTCAGAGAGAGAAAGACATGGACTCACAGCCAGTAAGTGGTAGTGCCATGATTGTCGCCGGGCATCGGGTTAGACATAAAGCCACCCCACCCAGGCAGGAGGATAGAGGGTGACTGTCTCAAGATAGGGGGTGAGTAAGATGGGTTCTGGGCCCTGTGGGGAGAGGAGACGGCTTTACTTTACGAGCCCGATGCCTGAACCTTCCGCTCCTTCCCTTTGGTGTTTAGAGAAGTCTTTCAGAGTCTAGGCTGTCAGCCAGTTTTAGTCACATTAATGGACCCTGGGAAAGGGGCTTCTGTCCAGCATTCAAGGGCAAGTACAGCACCCCTTAGGAGTTGGGGAGGGTGGTCGTAGCCTCTCTCGTGGAGCCAGCAAACCCTGAGAGAAGAAGCTCTGGCGGGCGGAAGGGGAGCTTGGCTGTGAGTGGCTCCCACCTTCTCTGAAATAGCAGTGACACCTTTTGAACCGCTTTCATCACGCCTTGTGTTTCTCCAGGATCCATATAACACCAGTCTGTGCATCGTTAGAAAAGTTTTTCACGTCAGTGAAAGCTCTCCAGAGTCGGAGACCATTTCCTAACCCCTCGGAATAGCCATGACGCAGTCAGTGCAGTTAACACCATTAAGTCATAGCAATTGAGCTGACATTCTGCAGCACAAGGTACAAAACTGCTGAGAATAAGCAGCAAATAAACATGAACGAAGATAAAACAAACCTAGCATGTGAGATGACAGTTTCACCAAATATCCAAATTAAAGGATACTGCTTAGTTACAAAGTTACATTAAGAGCTACGTAAGTGTTATACTTAAGTCAGTAAATACATAGTACAATTGTTCTAGTCAAACACAGTTTGGAAAATGTGTATGTTAACAACTGTCTTTATTTTAGGGCCTGATTCAGAGCATATCCTATTTATGGCCATGAACCAATAAATCTATGGGCCCCTGTTTAATAGATGGATTGTCCATTATCAATAAAATCTATCTTGTTTTAAAGCATCAAAGACTTAACTCTTTATAATGAACCTTAGATGAAGAGATCACCAAAACAGTCTGATCTTAACATACTTGCATAGCGGATTCTGGCTGGGCCAATACATTTGTAAACAATGCTCTATGAGTGCACCAGGTTGGTTTTGAAATAAAAAAGGGCAAATCACAGGAGAAAAGCAAATGGCCAAAAATACATGGAGATTTTCAACCTCAGTAGTAGTAAAGTAAGGTGAGCTAACACGCTGATGAGATCATCGTTCACCATTGTATCAGCAAACATTCCGAAGTGTGACGGCACCGCACGCTGAAGCAGGCGTGGGGCAATGGCTGTGCTCCTAGGAGGGACAGGGAAAGGCTTCATTCTTCCGGGAAAGTCAAGTGACATCCCCTAATGAGATGTCAAATACACACAACCCTTGCCTTAATAACTGCACTTCTGTGAATCCAGCTGGCAGAAATAAAAGTATCAGCTGCTGGGTATTTATTTTACTGTAGCAGTGCTGTAAAGACAAAATTACAGGCAAATGGAATGTGCCTTCATTGGTGAACAGCTGAATAAATTATGGTTCACTCAGATCATGCAATATGTTTCTATTTCGTAAACTGAGCTAGACTTAGATCCCTGGTGGGCTATCCAAGGTATGCTGGTAAAAACAGGTATCAGAGTGATGTGTATGTATGATGGGATACTATTTTTGTTTGAAAAAATTAAAGTTAGTTAAAAAAATAGAGGAAAATTGTTTTCTATAAGTATCTGTATGCTTACAAGAGTATAAGGAATGGTTACCACAAATACTGGAGGAAGACAAGAAAGAGATAATTAACATTTTCTTTATACACCTCTGTACTGTATTGTCTGACCTATTTGAATACATGCAGTTGTCACGGAGCCGATTCCAACTCACAGCGACCCCATGCATGTCAGAACAGAACTGTACTCCATCGAGTTTTCAATGACTGAGTTTTTGGAAGCAGATCACGAGGCCTTTCTTCCAAGGCACCTCTGGGTGGACTCCAACCTCCAACCTTTCAATTAGCAGCTGAGCATATTAACTGTTTACACCACCCAGAGTCTACGTTTGAGTATATATTTCTGTGGAAATTTTAAAAAGCCAATAAAGTAAAAAAGAAAATAAAAATGTTTTTAGGGGTACTGAAAAGTTTCATCCTATTCAACATGTGTTAGTCGGAGAAACTCTGACCGATGTCCTTTTCTTCTCCAAACTATACTTGGTCCACTCATCCAATCCAGTCACAGAGCAAAGGATGAATTTGAGGACAACAGGATAGGGTAAAAACTTGGCTCCCAATGGGATCTCATAAAAATTAAAAACTTCTGTTCATCAAAAGACTTTACAAAAAAAGTGAAAGGACAAGCTACAGACTGGGTGAATATCATCGGAAACCATATATCTGATAAAAATCTAACAACCAAAATATGTAGAAAACATCGACAACTTAACAACAAAAAGACAAATACGCAATTGTAAAATGGGCAGAGGACTTGAATAGATATTGCACCAAAGAGGACATTCAAATGGCCACCAAACATATGATAAAATGTTCAGTGTCATTAGCCACCAGAGAAATGCAAATCGAAACTACAATGAGATACCATTTCACTCCCACTAGGATGCAAAATGGTATAGCTGTTGTGAAAAACAGTGTGGCAGTTCCTCAAAAAACTAAAAATAGAACTACCACATGACCCAGCAATTCCACTCCTAGCTATATACCCAAAGACTTGAGAGCAGAGATGCAAACAGAGTCTTGTACACAGTGTTCACTGCAGTACTATTCACAGTAGCCAAAAGGTAGAAACAACCTAAATGCCCACCAACAGATGAATGGGAAAACAAAATGTGGTACATACATTCAGTGGAATACTACTCAGCCAGTGGGAGAAACGATGTTTTGATACATGCTACAATATGGATGGGGCTGGAGTACATCATGCTGAATGAATTAAGTCAATCACAAAAGGACAAATACTGTATGACCTCACTTATATAAAAAGACAAGAAAAGGCAAATGTATAGAGACCAAAGTTTATTAGTGGCTAACAGGGGTTGGGAGGGGAAAAGGGGAAGTTAATGGTGATAGAAAAATTGCATTGACTAAGTAAGGGTAGGGTTAACAGCCGATTATTGTAATTGCTCTCAATAAGTTGTACACCTATAAAAAGTTGAATTAGCAAAAGTTGTGTGACAGATATACTTACAATGACAAAAAAAAGTAGCTGCTGAGGCTGCTATGTACAACCAAAATCCTCATGGGATTCAGTTCGTTGGTTTGGAGGTTTAGGGTCATGGTTTCATGGGACATTCCAGTTAGCTGGCCTAATAATATGTTCAGTATTTCTGTTCTACCTCCTAGTTGATTGTGTAGTACCTAGGGTCTTAAAAGCTTGCAATCGGCCATCCAGGGCACAACAATTGGTCTATTCACCTGGAGCAAAAGAGGAAGAAGGACTGTCAGTAATAGAAGGAGGATATGGAATGTGTGGTTAATTGCCTCCATGAACAACTGCCTCCTTTTCCATGAGACCAGGGGAACTGGATGGCAGCCGGCTACCATTGCCGAACATTTGGATCAAAGATTTTACAGAAGAATCCTGATCAAAAGGGGGAAAATTCAGAACAGGATTTCAAATTCTCATGAACTTCAGACTCTCTGGAGTCAAGGAGGCTGGATGAACCCCTGAAACTATTGCCCTGAGATAATCTTTAAAATTTAAACCAAAAATATCCCCTGAAGTCTTCTTAAAACCAAATATTAATTTAGCTTAAACCTGCTGCCATCGAGTCGATTCCAACTCATAGCAACCCTATAGGACAGTGTAGAACTACCTCTTGGGGTTTCCAAGGAGTGGTTGGTGGATTCGAACTGCAGGCCTTTTGGTTAGCAACCATAGCTCTTAAGCACTGCATCGCCAAAATCATCTGCCTTGAGCATTATGCTCTTTTACGAACTATCTATACGTGATTAAAGTGACAACAGCAACTGGAAAGATTAGACAGGAACCTTACCGGGTAGAGAGTCTGTGTTAATAGGGGAGGAACAACTCAGAAAAGGAGGGTGAGAATGGTTGCACAACTTGAAGAATGTAATCAATGTCACTGAATTGTACATTTAGAAATAGTTGAATTGGTGTATGTTTTGCTGTGTATATTCCCAACAACAACAAAAAGCATAGCTCCACAAAACTACTCCCTAATAATCATGGGTAGCTTTATGTGTTATAGTTATGCTTTAGAAATTTGGTAACGCACTTGGGATTGGTGTGCACTGTACTATAATTTTCCCCTATAAAATAATGGGAGATAGGCTTCCAACCAGTGCTTTTACATGTAACGTGATTTTTTTTTTACCAGCTTTGTGTGTGTGTGTGTGTGTGCTTTAAGTGAAAGTTTACAATTCAAGTCAGTTTCTCCTACAAAAACTTACACACAACATTGTTAAGTAACCCTAGTTGTTCTCTCTACAATGTGACAGCACACTCCTCCTTTCCACCTGGTATTTCCTGTGTCTATACAACGAGCTCCTGTCCACCACTCCCCCCCCACCCCCCTGCCTTCTCATCTCACCTCCGGAGAGGAGCTGCCCACATAGTCTCATGTATCTACTTGAGCCAAGAAGCACACTCTTCACCAGTATCATTTTATGTTTTATAGTCCAGTCTAATCTTTGTCTGAAGAGTTGGCTTCCAGAATGGTTTTAGTTCTGGGCTAACAGAGAGTTTGGGGTCTGTGTCTTCTGGGGTTCTTCCAGTCTCAGTCAGACCATCAAGTCTGGTCTTTTTACTAGAGTTTGAGTTCTGCACCCCACTTTTTTCCCGCTCCATCAGGGACTCTCTGTTGTGCTACCTGTCAGGGCAGTCATTGGTTGTAGCTGGGCACCATCTAGTTCTTCCAGTCTCAGGCTGATGGAGTCTCCGGTTTATGTGGCCCTTTCTGTCTCCTGGGATCATATTTTCCTTATGTCTTTGGAGTTCTTCATTCTCCTTTGCTCCACACACACCCAATGCCATCTTGCTCCAGGTGGGTTTAAACCAATTGATGCATCTTAGATGGCTGCTTGCTAGCTCTTAAGACCCCAGACACCACTCACCAAAGTTGGATGGAGACCACTTTCTTAATAAACTGTTAGGCCAATTGACCTAGATGTCCCCTGAAACCATGGTCCCCAGACCACCATCCCTGCTACTCTGTCCCTCTAGGTGGTTGTACTCAGGATATTTCTCAGCTTTTGGTTTAGACCAGTTGTGCTGACTTCCCCTGTATTCTGTGTTGTCCTTCCCTTCACCTAAAATAATTCTAGTCAACTATCTAGTTAATGAATACCCCTCTCTCTTCCTCCCCACCCTCATCACCATCAAAGAATGTTTTTTTCTGTGTATAAACCTTTTCTTGAGTTCTTATAATAGTGGTCTCATAGAACATTTGTCCTTTTGCAACTGACTACTTACACTTAGCATAACACCTTCCAGATTCATCCACATTATGTTTCCTGGATTCGTTGTTGTTCTTTATCATTGTGTAGTATTCCATTGTGTGAATACACCATAATTTATTTATCCATTCATCCATCGATGGGCAACTAAGTTGTCTCCATCTTTTTGCTATTATGAACAGTGCTGCAATGAACGTGAGTGTGCACACACCTATTTGTGTGAGGGCTTTTATTCCTCTAGGATATATTCCAAGGAGTGGGAATGCTGGATCGTACGGTACTTCTATTTCTAGCTTTTTAAGGAAAGCACCAAATCGATTTTCAAAGTGGTTGTGCCATTTTATATTCCCACCAGCAGTGTATAAATGTTCCAGCCTCTCTACAACCTCTCTAGCATTTATTATTTTGTGTTTTTTGGATTAATGCCAGCCTTGTCGGGGTGAGATGGTATCTCATTGTAGTTTTGATTTCCATTTCTCTAATGGCTCATGATCATGGGCATTTCCTCATGTATCTGTAAGCTGCCTGAATGTCTTCTTTAGTAAAGTGCCTGTCCATATCCTTTGCCCATTTTTTAATTGGGTCATTTGTCTTTTCGTTGTTGAAGTTTTGCAGTATCTTGCAGATTTTAGAGATTAGACATTGATCGGATTTGCCGTAGCCGAAATGTTTTTCCAGTCTGTAGGTTTTTTTACTCTTTTGGCGAAGTCTTTGGATGAGCATTAAGGGTTTGATTTTTAGGAGCTGTCAGTTGTCTAGTTTGTCTTCTGGTGTTTGTGCATTGTTAGTAATATTTTCTATTCTGTTTATGCCATGTATTAGGGCTCCTAGCATTGTTCCTAATTTTTCTTCCATGGTCTTCATCGTTTTAGATTTTATATTTAGGTCTTTGATCTATTTTTTGAGTTAGTTTTTGTGCATGGAGTAAGGTATGGGTCTTGTTTCATTTTTTTGCAGATGGATATCCAGTTATGCCAGCACCATTTGTTGAAAAGACTGTCTTTTCCGCATTTAACTGCTTTGGGGTCTTTGACAAATGTCAGCTGCTGATATGTGGATGGATTTATGTCTGGATTCTCAATTCTGTTCCATTGGTCTATGTATCGGTTGTTGTACCAGTATCAGGCTGTTTTGACTACTGTGGCAGTGTCATAGGTTCTAAAATCAGGTAGAGTGAGGCCTCCCACTTTGTTCTTCCTTTCTAGTAATGCGTTACTTATCCGGGGCCTCTTTCCCTTCCATATGAAGTTGGTGATTTGTTTCTCCATTTCATTAAAAAGTGTCATTGGAATTTGGATCGGAATTGTATTAAATCTAAAGATCCCTTCTGGTAGAATAGATATTTTTATAATGTTAAGTCTTCCTATCCATGAGCAAGGTATGTTTTTCCACTTATGTAGGTCTCTTTTGGTTTCTTGCAGAAGTGTTTTGCAGTTTTCTCTGTATAAGTCTTTTACATCTCTGGTTAGATTTATTCCTAAATATTTTATCTTCTTGGGGGCTACTGTAAATGGTACTGATTTGGTGATTTCCTCTTGGAAGTTCTCTGTGTTGGTATAGAGGAATCCAACTGATTTTTGTATGTTTATCTTGTATCCTGATAGTCTGCTGAACTCTTCTATTAGTCCCAGTAGTTTTCTTGTGGATTCTTTAGGGTTTTCTGGAACATGTGATTTTTAGTAACAATTTCTGATGCAAAGCAGGAAAAGCCTGTAAGGGCACTTCCCCTGCCCAACACCTGCCTCTGTAAGACTCTTCTCAACAGATGCCCTCTTGACCTTTAGAGAACTGTGCTTTTTTTTTTTCTCGAAAATACTCAACTTAGTGAGGCAGTTTTTTGCCCTATTCTCTCCAAAAACAAGCAGTACTGTTGTTACATGCCTTCTGGTCAGTTCCAAATCAGTAACTCTATGTACAACGCAATGAAACATTACCCAGTTCTATGCCATCCTCATAATCATTGCTATGTTTGAGCCCACCGGTACAGCCACTGTGTCAGTCCATCTTGTCAAGGGTCTTCCTCTTTTTCGCTGGCCCTCTACCTTACCAAGAATGATGTCCTTCTCCAGAAACTGGTCCCTCCTGATAACATGTCCAAAGTACATGAGACACAGTCTCACCACCCTTGCTTTCTATGAGCACTCTGACTGTACTTCTTCTAACACAGACTTGTTTGTTCTTCTGAAAGTCCGTGGTATATGCAACATTTTTTGCCAACATCACAGTTCAAAGGCATCAGTTCTTCTTTGGTCTTCCTTATTGATTGTCCAGCTTTTGCATGTATATGAGGCAACTGAAAATACCATGGCTTGGATCAGGTGGATCTTAGTCCTCAAGGTGACATCTTTGGGTTTCAGCATTTTAATGAGGTCTCTTGCAGCAGATTTGCCCAATGCAATATGTTGTTTGATCTCTTGACTGGTGCTTCCATGGGTGTTGATTGTGGCTCCAAGTGAAACGAAATCCTTGTCAGCTTCGATATTTTCTCTGTTTATCATGATGTTGCTTATTGGGCCCATTGTGAGGATTTTTTTTATATTTTCTTCTATATATTCAGATGTAATCCACACTGAAGGCTGTAGTCTTTGATCTTCATCAGTAAGGACTTCGAGTCCTTTTCATTTTCAGCAAGCAAAGTTGTGTCATCTACATACTGCAGGTTGTTAATGAGTCTTCCTCCAATCCTAATGCTGCATTCTTCTTCATACAGACAAGCTTCTGGAATTATCTGCTCAGCACACAGATTGAATAAATATAGTAAACTGATACAACCCTGACACACACCTTTCCTGATTTTAAACCATGCACTATTCCCTTGGTCTGTCCGAAAGAACTGCCTCTTGGTCTATGCACAGGTCCCGCATAAGTACAATTACGTGTTCTGGAACTCCCATTCTTCACAATGGTATCCATAATTTGTTATGACCACAGAGTCGAATGCCTTTTCGTAGTCAACAGGACACAGGTAAACATCTTTCTGGTATTCTCTGCTTTCAGCCAAGATGCATTTGACATCAGCAATATCACCCATTTCATGTCCTCTTCGGAATGCGGCTTGAATTTCTGCCAGGTGCCTGTCGATGTACTGCTGCAACCATTTTTGAATTATTGTCAGCAAAATTTTACTTGTGTGTGATATTAATGATATTGTTCAACAGTTTCTGCATTCTGTTGGATCACCTTTCTTTGGCATCTCTTCCAGTCAGTTGGCCAAATAGCTGTCTCCCAAATTTCTTGGCATAGATAAGTGAGCACTTCCTGTGCTGCATCCATTTGTTGAAACATATCAGTTGGTATCCCATCAGATCCTGAAGCCCTGTATTCATCAATACCTTCAGTGCAGTTTGGATTTCTTTCTTCAGTACTGTCAGTTTCTTATCATACGCTACCTCCTGAAATGGTTGAACGTTGACCAATTCTTTTTGGTACAGTGACTGTGCATCTCTTCCATCTTCTTTTGATACTTCCTGTGTCATTCAATATTTTACCTAAAGAATCCTTCAAAATTGCAATTTGGGGCCTGGATTTTTTTCTTTAGCTCTTTCAGCTTGAGAAGTGATAAGTGTGTTCTTCCCTTTTGGTTTTCTAACTCCAGGTATTTGCACATTTCATTATAATACTTTGTCTTCTCAAGCCACCCTTTGAAATCTTCTCTTCAGCTCTCTTACCTCATTATTCCTTCCATCCTCTTTAGCTACTCTGTGTTCAAGAGCAAGTTTCAGAGTCTCTTCTGACATCGATTTCAGTCTTTTCTTTCTTTCCTGTCTTTTTAATAACCTTTTGCTTTCTTCATGTCTGATGTCCTTGATGTCATTTCACAACTGTTCTGGTTTTCTGTCATTTGTGTTCAATGTGTGAAATCTATTCTTTAGATCGTCTCCAAATTTAGGTGGGATATACTCAAGGTCGTATTTTGGTTCTTGTGCATTTGTTATAATTTTCTTGAGCTTCAACTTAAACTTGGAAATGAGCAATTGATGATCTGTTCTGAAGTTGGCCCCGGCCTTGTTCTGACTGATGATACTGAGCTTTTCTATCACCTCTTTCCACAGATGTAGTCAATTTAATTCCTGTGTTTTCCATCCAGTGAAGTCCCCATATACAGTTGCAGTTTATGTTGCTGAAAAAAGGTATTTGCAATGAATAAGTCATTGGTCTTATAAAATTCTATCATGCTATCTCCGGTGTTGTTTCTAAAACCAAGGCCACGTTTTCTAATTACAGACCCTTCTTCTTTGTTTCCATCTTTCAAATTCCAATCACCAGTAATTATCAGCGCATCTTGATCGCATGTTTGATGAATTACTACTAAGTCTTTGCTATTTTTATGTCCTTGGTATTATAGTAATCTTCTTTCATTTAGACATTCATCTATAATATTTGACAACATTTAAAGCCTGATTTTTCTTATCTCAGTTGAAAAACACACAAAACCAGGAGTTTGGCTGCAGGTCAGCCTTGTAATTTATTTTTTGATTTTCAGAGTCTTATTTTCTCAATTTGCAAAATGGATATAGCAATATTGATGGTATTTAAATAATCTCTGGCTCCTTTTATTAATTCTAGTTAGTAATTTTTCATAATGTAATACGCAAGATCATGCCAGATGAGTCAATTACTTATCAGTAAGCTATTCACAGAGTATAAGTTAGGTTCTTCTCATAGGATAATTCTTTTCTTGTCAGGCGTTTTTGGAAGCTACATTAGCTCTTTTAGCAATAGGAATTTAGTTTACATCTGGCTTTTGTTCAGTGATCTTCAGGTAGGAGGGAAGATAGACCAGTTTGAGAAAAAAAAACTAGAAAACTAAATCTTGTACAAAATCTTATAACTATTATTAAAGTCAGTAATAATAACAGTGATATGCTAACAATTGTTGGGTGTTTACTCTTGGTCCAAAGTAGCTTGCTAAGCATTACTACAGGTACTGGAGCCATTTAAATCTAGGGAGGACATTTGTCCATCTGTGTGGGTGTGTGGGACAGGTTTATGTCTGTTATCCTACCTAGTTATAAAAGCACCCCCCTTTGACTTCCAAAAGTGTTATCGTCTGGGATATAAAATGTATGGTCACCCTTACCATTAATTCAACTCTTGTTGCCGTTGAAAAAGTAAGACTGGAAAAAGATACTCTGATGAGGTTGGTTGGCTTCATTCTTTCATTTGTTCATTCATTCTAGGTACGTAGAAAAAAAATGCTCCATCCACTCATTAAGCTTTTCAGTATTTCTGAAGCAATGGACTTGGCTTTACCTTACCCGGCCTGTCATGCTGAATTACTTGTTCTCCCCAGTCTTAGGAAAGAGCCTCAGCAGCCCTCCCAGAGAGTTTTTTACGAAATCTGCAACCCACAAGTGGCTATGACGGCAACCCCATGGACCGACGTGAAAAGTTAGGTTTGACATTTGGGCCAAGAAATTAAAAAGTTCCTCTATGTTATCTAAACCTCAGAGTGGGGGCAAGCATCTGCTCTTTAAAAGAAGACAGGCATCCCATTTCTGAAAATACATGACTGTATTTGGAAGCCAAGGCCACGAACACCCAGCCAATTGTAAAACAGATGAAATTCCACTGGTGTATTATGGGAAGCAAATAGTTGGAAGGCTAAAAGCAGGGTAGGGCACATCAGTCAGAGAAAGTATGTGGTTTCTAAATGATCACGCAGCACATTTGGGGAACTATTAAAGGGGCTGGGGTGGGGTTGGGCGTGGGGGTGGTAATTTGCACTGATTGACTCAATCAGCCTCCCAGTGTCAACATGTGGCTCCTATGTTGCGTCTACGGGAAAGTGTCCATGGAAGGGCTCCAGCTCTTGCTCCACAGCCCGGGGAAGTGCTGAGCTGAAGCCATAAGAATTGGACAAGTTATAGACCACCCAGCATTTCTGGAGAGTCTGTCCCCTATGGATTTGCAGGGATAATTTTCCAAACCAAATAAATTGTGTGAGTTGCTGAGGGAGGACATGCTATCACATGTAAAACACAAAGCCAGGCAGAGGGCCTACTTGTGGAGGCTTTCCGGCTCAGCACCATGGGCGCAGTGCATGAGGCTATTTTCTAAGCCCATCTCCTCCTTGCCAGTAGTTTTGGAAATAGCTTTGTGGGGTTTCAGAGAGGATGTGAGGGGTGTCATCCTTCCATTTGTCATTAATTCAACTCTCGTTGCCATTGAAAAAATAAGACTGGAAAAAGAGGTTGCTAGGGTCCTATTCTTCTCTGAATCGTATTCCTAAATAAATCAGAAATGGCAATTTTTAGGTGAATGGCAAAGAGCATTGTCATTAAAAGTAAATATCTCAGTGTAAATTAAAACCACAATGAGATACCAACTTCACTTCCACTAGCACGGCTAAGATAAAAACAAAACAAAACAGAAAACGACAAATGTTGGTTAGGACGTGCAGAAACTGAAACCCTTATCTACTGCTGACGGGAATGTAAAATGGTGCAGGCTCTATGGAAAACAGCTTGGTGGTTCTCCAAACCTAGAACTACCATATAAACCAGCAATTCTCTAAGTTCTCTCTAAAAGCACTCAAATAATAAACAATTGAAGGAAATAGATAAGATTAACAAAACATTTTTTAAAACCTTAGTACTTTTAACAAAATTTAACGTTCATAAGTAGTAAATATCATTTTAAAATCACATCAGCTCTGTATTCTGAATTCAGAAACATGAAAGCTTTAAATTATCTGAGACTGAGTGGAATTTAGGAATTACTATAGTTGGGTATACTTGCTGAGAAGAAAGAGGACAACATTTCAAAACATTCCAGAAAAAGTAACTGCTAATTTAGAGTATTATTACTACAGTAGCCATAGTAAATAAGATGGTACAGCAATAAAGTCCGTGCCACAGAACCTTTGCCAGGGCAGGGGGCTGAGGCCCTTTTCAGGGGGCTCTATGAAGTCAAAACTATTTTCACAACAATACTAAGATGTCATTTACTTTTTTCTCCTTTAAATCTCTCACAAGTGTACAGTCGAGTTTTCCAGAGGCTACGTGACATGTGATGATGTCATCATTCTGACATGTATACTTGTAGTCTTGTGGTTGCAAGAATTTTCTAGGGTACTACATTTAGGGTATATATATATATGTATATTTGCAGAGATCAACTTAAGTTTGTTTTCTGTTGTTCTACTGTGCTTTTTGGTTATACCTGCTATAGTATCTGTAACCCCATTTAAAAAATAATCAAAACCAAGCCCATTGTCATTCAGTCAATTCTGACTAGTGGTGACCTGATGTGTTGCAGAGTAGAACCGCTCCATAGGGTTTTCTGGGCTATAATCTTTATGGAAGCAGACTGCCAGGCCTCTCTTCCGCAGCATCGCTGGGTGGGTTTGAAACACAAACCTTTCAGTCAGTAGTTGAGTGCAAACAATTTGTGCAGCCCAAGGACCTTATAACCCTATTAGTGTCAAATAAATCATTATTTTGGAAATTCTGATGTTTTCCCTGTACCTACGTGGTAGTACAAGAAACAAGTATACTATGTTGTTTTATTTTACATCAATATTTAAAAAAAATTTTTTTGGAAAACTTTTCAAATATTTAAATTTTATCTAAAACTTGTTATTTTAAAATTTGATAATATTTTATTCAAAAAGAAAATCCGTTTACATTTTCTTATATTAAAGAATGGATCCTTAAAAAAGAAGCATTAAAACGTTGGCTTTCCTATCCCACAGCCATACCACCTGACTTGTAGAAGGGAGACATCTATTCCAAAGAACGTGTGCTAAACTGTAAACAAAAAGCAAAATTATGAGGAAAGCTATCTTTCCCTTGGCTTTACGATGCCAATAATTTACCTGATTGTGTTTTATGCAAAAGACTGTTCTTAAACACTATTATGGTGCTGGTTAAGGTGTGGCATCAATTCCAAACCAATCTTTGGAGTCTAAACGAAAAGGAATAGTTCAAATGTAGTTGTGATAAGTTAACATCTCACCAACAGCATTGCACCTCTGTCCCATAAATGAGGGCATGTACCTAGAGGCCTGGCTGGACTTGCTGTGTTGCTCGTATTCACCCGAAATCCGCTCCAACTAAGCATGGAAGAAAATCTTTTATGTAAAATCTTGTCGACAAGCACAACAGAAATCTTAAAGTGCTGAATGACTATTTGAATCTAATGATCTTTCTTGGAACAACACAAATTTGCGTATCACCTGAAATGGTTATTAAAATAATTTTGCCTTTTCCAATTATATATCTGCACGAGGCTGGATTTTCTTCACATACCTCAAACAGAACAACCTAAACAACAGACTGAATGCAGAAGCAGGTATGAGAACACAGCTCTCTTCTTTTAAGCCAGAGAATAGGGAGTTTTGCAAAAATATGAAACAATGCTACTCATCTCAAATGATTTTGGGGGGAGGAAACAAAATCATTGCTTTTCATAAAAAATATACTATTTGTTTTAATAATATGTAATGGGTTTATATATATTTTTTAAATGAAGTAAATATTTTTTAAATTTCTCAGTAGTAAGTACTGATAGATATGACCTACACTTTAAAAATTCTCTTTGGGGTCCTTAATAATTTTTAAGAGTATAAACGGGTACTGTGGAGTCCCTGAGTAGTGCAAATAATTAACATGCTCAGCTGTTAATCAAAAGGTTGGCGGTTCAAGTCCACCCAGAGCTGCCTTGGCAGAAAGGTCTGGTGATCTGCTTTAGAAAACTGAGCCACTGAAAACCCTATGAAGCTCAGCTCCACTCTGACCACGCGGCATCGTCCTGAGTTGGAATCAACTAGATGGCAGCGGGTTAAAGGGGTACTGAGACCAAAATATCTGAAATCTACCGTCTTATGGCATTTCCAACATACTATGCAGTCTAAGAAAAGGAAAAGCGAGCTGGGATGGTCAGGTAAATAGACAGCACTTACAGTAAAAAGGCCTCATTCACAGCTTCGAAGAACTCAGGCCAGAGGACTTCCTGAGGTTCATGTCCGTGGCAGGTGAGCAGGGCCTCCACCAGGGGTTCAAAATCTGGAAGAGTGACAAGGGGGACGCAAACCCGTGACAGGGATGCAACTCGTTCAGGAGCCATCCTAAGGAAGACATAAAGTAAGAAATAATGACCCAAAGCTTACAGTCACATGTAATCAAATACATATAAAATCTTCATGCTGAAAAGGTCCCTGATGGGCCACCTGATTTGCCCCTCACAGAAAGAGAGCTGCCCTCACACCGTGTGTGAGCTCTCTTTAATCAATTCTGTAGGAAGGAATCCTTTAGCTCCCATTCCTATTTAACATCACCTGTTGTCAGGACTTTGGCCTAACTCTTGTCTTAGTCATCTAGCACTGCTGTAACAGAAACACCCCAGTGGATGGCTTTAACAAGGAGGAGTTTATTCTCTCACGGTCCAGTAGGCTAGAAGTCTGAATTCAGGGCGCCGACTCCAGGGGAAGTCTTTCTGTCTCTGTCAGCTCTGGAGGAAGGTCCTTCTCATTAGTCTTCCCTTGGTCTGGGAGCATGTCAGCGCAGGAGCCTCAGGTCCAAAGGACGCGCTCTGCTCCTGGCACTGCCTTCTTGGTGGTATGAGGTCCCCATGTCTCTCTACTCCCTTTTCTCTTTTATATCTCAAAAGAGATTGGCTTAAGACTACCTAATCTTGTAGACCTCATCAATGTAATCATCACTAATCCATCTTACTACATCACAGTGATAAGATTTACAACATATAGGAAAATCACATAAATTGGTGGACAATCACATAAAATGGTAGACAATCACAAAATACTGAGAATCACAGCCCAGCTAAATTGACAGATATTGTTGGGGAACACAATTCAATCCATGACAACTATCTACAGGTACCTCCCACTTACCACGCCCAAAGCAGGGCCCTTACATTCCTTCCCCCAAAGTTCTTGTGCCCTGTGCTCCCTGTCTCATCTGCTTAGGCCAGAGCCCTTGAAGTCTATCCTTGATTCCTCCCTTTCTCTCACACCTCTTCTGGGACCCGTCAGTAAGTACTGTTAACTCATCTGACCATGCCTCAACACCGCCATCACTGTCCCTCTAATTCAAGCCACCACCACCTCCAGACTGGGTTATTGCAGTAGGCTTCCATCTCCCTGCTTCTGTCCTCACCTCACTGTTTATCATGAGAACTGTTCCAGCAACCCTTTAAAAATTCAGGTCAAGTCACTTGTTTGCTCAAAGCTTTCTAACGGTCTCGTATCTCATGCAGAGAACAAGCAAAGCCCTTATACTAGCCACCAAGGCCTTGCCTGATGAGGTCCCCATCTGTTTCTCTGGGCTCACCTCCTTCCACTCTCTACCTCACTCGTTCTGCTCCATCCTTACTGGCCTCCGAACTACTCCAAATAAGGTCCTGCTGTTCATTTGCCTGGAACACAGGGCTAGCTTCCTCATTTCGTTCAGGTCTCAGCAAAAATGTTGCTTTATAAGTGAGGTCTTCCCTGACCGCCCTATAGAAATGCACTGCCCAATATGGTAGCAACCAGCCACAAGTGACTATTTAAACATAAATGAATTAAAATTAAATGAAAGTAAAAATTCAATTCCTCAGTTGCCCTAGCCACACCTCAAGGGCTCACCAGCTATATGAGGCTAGTGGCTGGAGTATTAGACTGTGCAAATTTACAGGACATTTCCTTATTGCAGAAAGATCCACTGGGCAGTACGGCTTAAAATCTCACATATCCTCCCATCCCACCCCGTGCTTCCTACCACCCTTACCCTTGCTTTACTTTTCTTCATTGTACTTAGCATCACCTGACGTATAATGGATTTCCTTGTTCCTGGTCTCTTGTCTCCTAGCAGGATACAAGTTCTACAAGGGCAGGCATGTTGTCTGCCTTACTCACTGCTCTAATCCTAGCATGTAGGGACAGCTCCTTACACATACCACATGCTCATGAAGTGGCTGTTAAATGCATGAATGAACAACTAGAGATTAATAAAAGTTTGGGATGCGTGCTATTAGATCTTCTAGGAATTTTCATGCATATTCCTAAATCCAGGAATTTGGTCTCATGGTTTGTGAAACACAAATGATACCACAAAATAGAACATATAGCTGTTTTTGTTTTCTTCCATTTGCTATTACTCAAAAATATATAAGTTCTGTAATTTAACAATGTCCCTATTAATAGGCATTTGGGGTGTTTCCAATGTTTCACCATTATAAACACAGCTGCAGCAGGAATCACGAATGAACATATGTGATTATGCATTTGCCTATTCCAGATAATTCATGAAAGTGGGGTCATACAACATTTGTCCTTTTGTGTCTGACTTAGTTCACTCAGCATAATGTTTTCAAGATTTATCCACGTAGTAGCACGCATCAGGACGTCATTTCTCTTTATGGTTGAAAAATATTCTATTGTACGGGTATAACCACATTTTGTTTATCCATTCATCCGTTGATGACACTTGTGTTGTTTCCACCTTTTGGCTATTGTGAATAATGCTGTAATAAACACTGGTGTACAAGTACAGTCAAGCACCACATAACGTCTGTTTGGGCAATGTCTTGCTGCATATACGTCCGCGATCCCATAAGGTTAAAAATCCTGACAGCGTTCAGAAATCCCGACTAAAGAAGAGAGTGTAGCTAACATAACGTGATGTAGCAAACTCAACAGCTTCCTGAACGTAACTCGTGTATCTCAAGTCTCTTGTATACAAAGAGATTGTGCTGCCAGGTGTATAATGATACAGTACATATATAACCTACTACACTTACGTCTTGATAGTCGTAAATGCCTATGTTACTGGCTTATATACGTACTGTACTGTACTTTCTCTCGTCATTTTAATGCAAACTTTCCCCATTTACAAATAAAAAGTTTATCACGTAACACTGTGTGTTTCGATTCGTAGGCAACAGCATCCAATCTTGTATATCACGCGTCTCCTGAGTGTTGTAACATTATCTCTCTGTTTAATTTTCTTTTGAAAAATATTACCATTAAGTGTATTGTCTTAGGCTGGGCTCTCTAGAGAAACAAAATCAGCAAGCATATATACAGACTTATATCAAAGAAATGGCTCGCACGGCTGTAGAGGCTGGCAAGTCCCAAGTCCATGGGTCAGGCAGCAGGCTGGAGGTTTCTCCTGATTCATGCAGCTGCAGGGGCTGATGAACCCAAGACTGGCAGGTAAGACAGCAGGCCGCTGGCTCAAGTCACAAGAATCAGAGGTCAGATGATAAAAAAGCTGTTTACAGGATCTAGAGCAACCAAGCAAGCTTTGCCAGAACGTCCACAAATATTGGATGTAGGCCACATCCCCAAGGAAACTCCACTTACAACTGATTGGCTGAACACATCACATCATGGAAGATGACTATATCATTACATAACTGACAAACCCCTGAGAATCACGGCCCAGCCAAGTTGACACACAGCCTTACTCATCACATACATCATGGCTTCCAGACACAGCAAAACCAGTGCTAGTGATAGCAGCACCAAGAGGCAAAGGAGAAGTATTGACTTGGAAGTGAAAAAAAAGATAAGCCATATAGCTTTGCTAAGTACATAATACAGTGTTTGCACAACATCCAAATCACCTAACATTGTATTTCACAAAATGTTATCGTGGATGTTAAGTAACTCATGACTTAACCTGCTTGAATTCTCCCTTTAAATTCTGTCGGATATCAGTCTAAGAGTGGAGTTGCTGGGCCACAAGTGGAGGTAGGAGAGGGCAAAGAGCATTGACAGTAGAAGAAAAAAAAAGAAAGAAAATATTCTACCATTGAGAGCAGGCTTTTTCTTTTTAAATAATATTTTATTGAGTTTTTGGTGAACGTTTACACAACAAATTAGGTTCTCATTTAACAACTACACAAATGGTTCAGTGGAGCAGGCTTTTTCTTAATTCAGTGTTTGCTTAGATGGTATTACTTTTCCACTGGTTTCCAGAGTTCTGGGGCCATTATTCATTTATTTTTGCTTGGCATTTTCTGTTTTTGTTGTGGGAGGATGTAGCTGCTTACGCCCTCATCTTCCCTCCTCCTGGACAGGGTACTCTTTAGCCCCACAAAATTATTTACTTGAGGTCTCCATCCTGGGGATTTGCTTCACTTCTCTCATGGTTTGGATCCTGTGGAGTCTGTATCTTCCTCTTTTCTGGATTATACTTGTCTTAGTCACCTGTGCTGCTATAACAAATAGCACAAGTGGACAGCTTTAACAAAGAGAAGTTTATTCTCTCACGGTCCAGTTAGGCTAGAAGTCCGAATTCAGAGTGTCAGCTCCAAGAGAAGGCTTTCTATCTCTGTCGGCTCTGGAAGAAGGCCCTGGTCATCGGTCTTCCTTTGGGCTGGGAGCATCTCGGCACAGCAACCTCAGGTCTAAAGGACGAGCTCTGCCCCCAGCACTGCTTTCTTGGCGGTATGAGGTTCCCATATCTCTCTGCTTGCTTCTCTCTTTTATATTTCAGAAGATATTGGCTTAAGACACTACCTAATCTTATAGACCTAAACAGTATAATTGCTGCTAACCCATCTTGTTACATCATAATGGTAGGATTTGCAAAATATAGGAAAATCACATCAGAAGATAAAATGGTACACAATCATACAAGGTAATCATGACCTAGCCAAGCTGACAGATATTTGGGGGGACACAATTCACTCCATGACAATACTCTTGTTTGATAAAAGGCAGATGAGAGGTAAAGTATTTGAAACCTTGTCTGTCTGAAAATATTTTTGTTTTACTCTCACACTTGATTGATACTTTGGTTGGGTATAGAATTCTGGTAATTTTCCTACAAAATTGTGAGGGTGTGGTTCTATTGCCTTTTAGCGTCCAATGTTGTTCTTGAGATCCCAGGCTATTATGACTCTTGATCCTTTTTATTTAAGTACTGTTTTTACTCCCTGGAATCTTACAGGGTATTCTCTTTGAAATTTCACAATGACATGTCTTGGTGTGGGTTTATTTTCATTCATTGTGCTAGGCACTGAGTGGAATCTTCCATCAGGAAAATCCTCTTCAATGACTTCTTTGATGATTTCCTTCCCTTTCTTTTCTCTGTTCTGAGAACTCCTTTTTTAAAATTTTTTTGATTTTGGATATTGGACTTCCTGGAAAATTCTCTAATTGTCTCATACTTTCTTTCAATTTTATGGTATTTCTGCTCTACATTTTGGGAGAGTTGTTCTATTTCTTGGACCTTCTGTTTTTTATGTCCACTCTCCCATTATTTCCAAGAACATTAAAATTAATGAAGACATTAATATTAATTTGAGGTTTTCTTTTCCTTGAATAATCTTTTTTTTTTCCAAATGGACATTATTTTAACACCATTGTTGCTCTTGTTTCTTCCTGAACTTCTGCTTTAGAACTTTTGAATGTAGCCTCTAGATTTCTTAACTTTTCTAGTTTCCATATATTCAAGAAGAACTCCTTCACTTAATCTTCAAGGTCATTATTTGCTATTCTGATGTATTTATTCTTCCATTCGGTCTGTTTACTGAATTTTTTTTTCCTACAAGTCTCTTATTAAAAACAAACGAAAAACCTATTTTTATTTCAAGGATTTAATATTCTCTTATTCTTCTGAAAACAATTACTTAAAAAAAAAATCCTCATTTGTCCCAGGTAATGCATTTTCTTGGTATATTTGCTTCTTCTGTTTGTTGCATTTGGTGCGTTTTTTTCTCACAGTGTTGCTTTTTCTTGAATATCTGGTAATTCTTGTTTATCTGCTCTTCCTGCCTCTAGCAATTGTGTGGAGGGGCAAGATATGATGCTGGCTGGAGTTGTCAGTAAATTGTGTTCTGAGCATTAAAGCACCCCCAAATATCATGGCAGTTGATAAGTCATTTGGTGCTTGCTTCTCCTCCCTCATTCCTGTGGTAGACAGGACATCTCTGTTGTCCCTTGCTTGGGGACAGTGTGAAATGAAGGGGGGCCTAGCCAGATGTCTGCTAATACTGAAGTAGCCCAACCAGTCATCTTGTTGGCTGGCAGGTACCCTTCTGCTCCTTGAATTCATCTACAAAGCAACTCTTTTAAAAAAAATTTTTTTATTGTACTTTAGATGAAGGTGTATAGAGCTAGCTTCTCGTTAAACAATTAGTACACGTATTTTTCTGTGACATTGGTTATCAGCCCCATGACATGTCAACACTCCCCTTCTCAACCTCGAGTTCTCTATTACCAGCTTTCCTGTCCCCTCCTGCCTTCTAGTCCTTGTCCCTGGGCTGGTGTGGCCATTTAGCCTCGTTTTGTTTTATGGCCCTATCTAATCTTTGGCTGAAGGATGAACCTCAGGAGTGACTTCATTACTGAGCTAAAACGGTGTACGGTGGCCTTACTCTCAGGGTTTCTCCAGTCTCTGTCAGATCAGTAAGTCTGGTTTGTGTGTGTGTGTGTGTGTGTGTGTGTGTTAGCAACTCTGACCTTTTACAGTAGTTCTCTCTTGCAAGCTTTTGGGACCATGGTATTTTCCTTTAAACAGATGCCACCTACCTATTTCAAGCCTTTCTCATAATTTGTGGGTCACCAAAAGCACTCCTTGCTTGGCAATATTATATATTTAATGGTAAAAAAATCCCTCATCATTTCTAGGAGTTGGAAGGATAAGGTGAATGCCAGGGCATTCATGTGCTTAATTCATCACTTGGTTCAGTCTCTTAATATTTTCATTTTGTCTCCTGACTAGATTACCAGAGTTGCCATCACTCATAGTTCTTTGCATTCAGGATCTGTCCAAGTTCTTTACATGAGAGCTACTTAAGGTATGGTCCTCAGTATCAGCAGCATCAGCATCCCTAGGGGTGGGGCCAAGGAATCTTTTTTTAACTGGCTTTCCAGATGATTCTTATACACACTCAAGTTTGAGAAACGCTGCTCTCTATTAACATTAGTAGCAGTTCCCAGAACTAGATATTACTCTCTAGTAACAATCTGAATTTTTAGGTAGCATGACAGAATTGTATTCAAGGTTGACAAATTCCAACAAAGTGCTATTAGTTTACTACATAATTTTCTTGGTAATCAGTTATTAAATTCTCATAATTTTTTTGTCAAACTATACATAGTGATTTTTTCCTATGTATGAAATGTTCGTCTTCTTCCTCAGATATTCATCTTTGCTAAAACTCACTTCTTACTCTTTACCAACTTAACTGACGGAGGTCCTTCAACATTTACCTTCCATAGTGATCTACCATCTTTCTCCATCTCACGACCAAGGTGGTTTTAGCTCTAAAATTAATGTGTTTTGGAGTCCATTATCATCTAAGTTGTTAATGAAAATATAAATTTAACTTAAGTTGTAAATACCTTAAATATCTGGAATATATGAGCTTACCGGATAGGGTAGGAGAGGGGGAAAGTTGCTGTGTGTGCATGAGTATGTGTGTGACGCTTTTTCATGTATATGTTTTGCATAGGACCTAGTCGAATACTTGCATTAAGAGCTCTAAGAATGTTTGTGAAATTGAAAATATGCCTGAGAGTTATATGTGCTCATAATTCACCCAGGAGTCTGAAATAAAGAAGCAGGTAGGCAGTGATCTTGTTCTCCAGCCTTGACTCATCTATCCTCTGCCTTAAAAGACCTATAAGTGCAACTGTCCCCTCAGAGAACAAGGACAGTCAGAGTCTATCACTGGTGATCAGACAGATAGGAAAGACAATTTTGGCACTAAGGGTATTTATCAAGCACCAAAGTCTTTTGCTCAAGAGCTACAGATTATATCTCCCAATTAGGCTGCGAAAGGCCCCAGATAATTTTCCTGAAACATTCTAACATCCCATCTCAACTTTAGGTAACTCTTGGTTCTACCAAGATGCAGGAAGACCAACTGGTAATCTTCTGAAGGGCTTCAAAGTGCTCATCACCTTCACAGCCCTCTCCTTTGGTCTGAAGCACAACACTGTCTGCCAGAACGTGGAGATCCAACTTCAACCAGAGTTATGCAACACTTTCCAGACTGAATTACACTGAGTATTAGGTCTTGACTGATTGCCACAAGAGCACTTCCAAGTGATTTCTGCACACGAATTCAACTGCAGAGGGCTCAATGGTAACCATATACCACCAGAGACATCCTTCCCATGCAGCTGCACTCAAGTTTCCAAACCATCTGCAGCAAACCATTGCACTACAGGGTAGACTGATAATGCTCAGAAAGCCCAGAATGTCATTCCTTCTAGATGGTTTGTTGCAAACAACAAGATAGAATTTAAACATTCTGTCATTGAATTGTTGATTTTACTTAGTGGCAAGTGAAACTCTATTTAAAACGCTATGACAAGACCATTTATCAGGCCTCTAAAAATAATGCAAAAGGAAACTGAACAGATTTTCCTGTATTTTGTTTCTCTGACAATTTATGCATCTGAAGATATGAGATGAATTTTTGTGTTTTCTATAAGACCTCGTGAATCTTCTGAAATGAACGTTAAATGTTCAGGTTGTGAAAAAAAAAAAAAAAGTAAATGTATACATGTCCTCTAGAAAAAAAAATCCACAAGAAAAACAGCATAGCATTATTTATAAGGTGCTTAAATTTGAGGGGCTTCTGGCTGCTTGAATATTTGAAGTCATACTAGCGGAAGGAAAGTAATGGTAAAACTCAGATTCATAAATGGATGGCAATATCTTCAATTCAAGTCATGCTGAAAAGAAGTTTGCCCACATGCAGTATTCTGATTCGATCTTTTTGATTTTGTAAACCTTAAAAATGTACAACTTTACGTATGCTCTCGGGGAAAGTTATAGTTATAAACACATAGTTTCATCGTTGTAACTAGGAACAGCAACAACTCTAAGGGTTCGGGTACGTTGGTCCAGTAGTCTTTCAAATGTTGTCACAACGGTCTTCCATTACCTGACTTCACGAAATCACCTTCCACTCAAGAAGATATACTTGGTTGAATTTATAATTCACTAGAGAACTGCACAGTCTCACCCAAGCTTTCAGGGGTCCACGTCCCTTTCTGAATCGTGAACAGAACTTCCTGGTTTTAAGTCTTGAAGGAGGATTTTAAAAGTTCATAAAGAGATTCAAAAAGCATGTTGGGCATCAAGGTGCTTCTTAAAACCCGATCTCACAACAAGTATAAAGGAACTCAGCCAAAAGACTGGATTTTCCTAAAAACTATGTGTCGGCTCAACAATTCAGAAAAATACCTGGAAAACAGTTATGTTGCTGAATTAAAAATTCACGAAATAAAAAAAAAAAAAGGTTTGTGGTAAAGATCACTAAATAGAGCAAACTAGGAAAGTGTCAGATCCATCAGTGGCCAAGAATGGGGCATGCTGCTAGCACAGGCATCGGGGATTTTCGGTGAATTCTGTGGAGAATTTCACTAATTATATCCTAGGTTTGCTTTGACAGAGAATGCCCTAAATGTCTAACCAAATCAATGGTCGTTTTGCCCTGGCTGCTATTGCCAGCTGGACTGCCCATCGAGGACATCTTACACTGGACCTTGTACTGTGCAAGGGAATTCGCCCATATTGTTTTTGAAAAGCATCCCTAATGAAGAAGCAGGCATGAATCCAGGGTTAACCCGCCCCCCAAGATGACACATCTGGCACAAACGGATGTTTTTCAGCTATAAGTGTATCAGCCAACATCTCCTAGCAGACACGCCTAACTGTGGTCAGAAGAACTTAGAGGCTTTCTGAACTGCTGTCTTCTCCCATCCAAGGATGATAAAATGAAGAGCACAATAGTCTAAAGATGAAATAGTCTGAAAAGAGATCAGTAAGGTCAAATAATGGGAAGAGTGGAAAAATATGTCAACAAAAGGAAAAAAATATTCCAGACAGGAGTAGATATTAAGCAATCTAAGGCCGAAAAAATGATGAGGTGTTCATGAATTACTCCTGCTATTTTGAAAACAAGAACCTGAGACAGGAAATAACTATTATATTGTTTTTTCTTTTATAGTATTAGGTAACATTGTATTTTAGTTTTTAAAATCTTAGTTATAAAATATGTATATAGAAAAGTACAGAGAACATTACAACAACTGTGTACCCATTGCCCAGATTTTACAAATGCTAACCTCCTACTGATATGTATTTCAGGGCCAATTGAACACCCTCCTCCTATTCCATTTCCTCCTGCCCTCCCCAGCAGTAAGCCCCGGAAGTCAGTGTAGATCCTTCCTGTCCTGTTTTAGCACTTTTATGTGTATGTACTGTTTTAAAAATTTACGTAAGTAATAGCGTCTTTTTTGCAACTTGCTTCACTCATCATGACATTTTTGAAATTTATATATCTGGATAATGTAGACCTAGTTCATTCATTTTAACTGCCATGTAATTAATGTTCCATTCTGTGAATAAACCAAAATTCACTTATTCATTTCTGTACGAAGATAACGGCGAGGATTGAGGCCATCTTTTACAAACAGTTCCATCCAAGTCTCCTTAACCTATAGGAAGAATTGCAGGTTCCTACAAAACTGGTCTGCAAAATGTTTGTGTCTATGTATGTTGCCATCAGCAACATCCTGGAATTCTTCTTCCCCATACGCTAATGTTGTAGTTTGCATTTTCCTGAAAACAAATGAGGTTTAGAATCTTCTTTGTTTATTACTCATTCAGTTTTCCTCTTTTGTGAACAAACTGCTTGTATGCCTTACCCATTTCCATATTACAGTGTTTGCCCCCTCATGATTGATTTTCAGGAGTCACCTCTATATTTTGGACAATAATCTTTTATCAGTTTTATAGATTATAAGTATCTTCCAGGTCTGTGACTGGTCTTTCCATTTCTATTTCTTAAAACTTTTTTTTTTTATTGTTTTGTTCATTCTCAGTTGATTTTTTTTTCTTTTATATCATTAACTCTATGATATATTTTGTAATTTACGATACATAAATTACATTATTCAAAAGATCTACTCATCTCACTGTGAAATCAAAGTCTGTACCGGACAAATCAATGTGTCTAAATGCTCTCCATGCCACCTAGGGATTATTATTATTTTTAGGTGTATTTTCTAAACCACAAAATCCACTTATTTTAAATGTACAATTCAATGATTTTCAGTAAATTTACTGAGTTGGGCAACCATTGCCATAATACAATTTTAGAACACTTCCACCGCCTCAGTAAGATACTTTGTGCTCATTTGTTGGAAATCCCCATTCCTACCCCAACCCCAGGCGACAACTAGTCTACTTTCTAGCTCTAGAGATCTGCCTTTTGAGGACATTTCATATAAATGGAATCATATAATACATGGTCTTTTGTGACTAGCTTCTTTCACATTCTTGAGGTTCATCCATGTTGTAGCATGTATCAGTCAGTCCCTCACCCTTTTTAAGGCTGAATAATATTCCACTGTATGGATATACTTCATTTTATTTATCCACTCATCAGTGATGGACGTTTGGGTTGTCTTCACTTTTAATTTTGAATAAAGCCTCTATGAATATGTATATACAAGTATTTATGTGGACATTTATGCTTCAATTTACTTAGATACCTAGGAATGGAAATTCAAGGTCATGTGGCAAATTCGTGCTTAACTTTTTAAGAAACTACCAAACTCTTTTCCAACATAGCTGTGGCATTTCACACTCCCACGTGCAACATATAAGGGTTTGTTGCCCTACCTCCTTGTCAACATTTTGCATTATCTTACTTTTTGATCATAGCCATTTAGTGGGTGTGAAGTGGGATCTCATTGTGGTTTTAATTTGCAATTCCCTAATGATTAATGAATGACGCTGACATCTTTTCATGTACTTGTCAGCCATTTGTATACATTTTTTGGTAAAATGTATATTCAAATCTTTTGCCCATTTTTTAACCGGATTGTCTTATTACTGAGTTTTTTATATATTCTGGATAAAAGTTCTTTATGAGATCTATCATTTGAAAATATTTTCTCCCTGTCTATGATTTGTCTTCTTTTTTTTTTAAATGATGCCAACAGTTTTCGTTTGTTTATCCATTCACTTGTTAATGGCCATTCGGATTGTTTCAGTTTTCAACTATTACAAACAAAGCAGCTAGGGATATTTGTATGCAAGTATTTGTGAGGACCTGTTTTCATTTAAGTCCCTAGGTGGCACAAATGGTTTGCACTCAGCTGCTAACCTAAAGGTTGGAAGTTGAAACCCACCCAGTTGTACCACAGAAGAAAAGGCCTGGCAATCTATGGCGCAGTTCTACTCCGTAACACATGGGGTCGCCATGATCCATAACTGATTCAATGGCAACTAACGACAGCAACATGTTTTCATTCATCCTGGGCATCTTAGTTATCTAGTGCTGCTATAACAGAAATACCACAAATGACTGGCTTTACCAGAAAAATTAATTTTCTCACAGTTTAGGAGGCTAGAAGCCCGAATTCAAAGTGTCGGCTCTAGGGGAAAGATTTCTGTCTCTGTCAGCTCTGGCAGAAGGTCCTTGTCTCTTCTGATCTTCTGGTCCTGGGCCATGTTCATGTGGCTTGGCATCTCTCTTTCCCCATCTCTGCTTGCCTAATCTGCTCTTTTTCTCTCTTGTAAGAGATTAACTCAAGACACATCCTACACTAATCCTGCCTCATTAACATAACAGAAAACTCATTCCCAAATGGGATTATAACCACAGGCATAAAAACCAAACCCATTTGCCATCGAGTCGATTCCGACTTACAGCGACTGTATAGGACAGAGTAGAACTGCCCCATAGAGTTTCCAAGGAACACCTGGTGGATTTGAACTGCTGACCTTTTAGTTAGCAACCATAGCACTTAACCACTTTGCCACCAGGGTTTCCACCACAGGCATAGAGGTTAGGATTTACAACACATATTTTGGGGGGGGACACAATTCATTCCATAACATTGGGTAAATACTTAGGAGTGGAACTGGTAGATTGTATGCTAAGTGCTAACCAAAATGTCGGCAGCTTGAATCTACCAAGCTGCTTCTTGGAAACCTGTGGGGTAGTTCTACTCTGTCCTATAGGGTCACTATGAGATAGAATCAACTCAACGGCAATGGATTTGGTTTTGGGGTTTACGATAAGTATATGCTTAATTTTATAATAAACTGCCACACTGTTCACCAAAGCGGTTGCACTATTTGTAGCTCTCACAAGTACTGTGTGGGAGGTTCGGTGTTCCACACCCTCTCTAACACATGCTAATGTCAGTGTTTTAATTTGATGTATTAGAAGGAGTGTACACTGGTATCATATTTGATTTTGCGTTTGCATTTTCCTGATAACTAAACGTACCAAGCATCTTTTGATGTGCTAATGGGCACTCATACATGTTCTTTTGGCAAGTGTCCTAATCTTTTCTTTAATTTTAGTTGAGGTGCATCTCCTCTTTTTGTAGAGTTTTAAGATTTCTTTACAAATTCTAGATACCAATTATTTGTTAGACATAGGTATTGTTAATATTTTCTCCTAGTCTGAGGCTTGTCTTTTCACTTTCTTAAGGAGCATTTCAGGGAAACTAAGACTCATACAGTGAATATCCATATAGTCAACACTAGATTCCCCAAGTAACATTTTGCTATATTTGCTTTATCATGTCTATCCAATTAGTCATCCTTATATCCATCCATCAATCCATCTGTATTAGTTTGCTATTGTCACTGTAACAAATTACCACAAAATCGGTGGCTTAAACCAACACATGTTTATTCTCTTACAATTCCAGAGGTCCGAAATTGGAAGTCAGTTTCACTGGGCTGAAATCAAGGTGTCAGGAAGGCCATACTTCCTCTGGAGGCTCTAAGAAACAGCCATTTCCTTGCCTTTTCCAGCTTCTAGAGCTGCATCCCATGGCTGGTGTGCCCTTCCTCCATCAATGCCAGAGTAGCATCTTGTGTCCATTGTCACAGTGCCTTCATTTGTCTTACATCTCCTTATAAGGATACCTATGATTATATTTAGGGTTCACCTGGATGGTCCACGATAATCACATCTGTAAAATTTTACTAGCCACATAAGATAAAACTCACGGGTTCCAGGGGTTTAGGAGAAAAAAAAAAAAAAAAAAAAGCTGTCGCTGTTGAGTTGATTCTGACTCATAGCGATCCTACAGGGCAGAGCAGAACTGCCCTGTAGGGTTTCCAGGAAGTGGCTGGTGGATGCAAACTGCCGACCTTTATGGTTAGCAGCTGTAGCTCGTTGTAGCTAATCGGAAGGTCAGCAGTTCAAATCCACCAGGCGCTCCTTGGAAACCCTATGGGGCAGTTCTACTCTGCTCTATAGGACAGCTGAGTCAGAATCAACTCGCTGGCAATGAGTTTTCCAGGGGTTAGAACGTGGATATATTTGAGGGCCATAATTCAGCTTATCATACCATTCTATTTTTTTTGATGCACTTCAGAAAGTAAGCTGCAGACACCAGTACGCATCAATTAAATCCTTCAGTTTTCATACAATTAACTAGAGTTTAGTAGTTATTTATTTTTTGAGGTAAAGTTTACATATGATTTGCAAAGTCCCTAGGTGGCACTTTTGTATGTAGATTCAAAATTTTTAATAGCCTATAATTTTCTTTTCTTGTACTGTCCTTGTTTCATTTTAGTATCAATTAACGCTAGCCCAATAAAATAGCTTTTTCTTTTGTTTCCCCCATTCTTGGACTACTGCATGTGGAATTGGTGAAACTCATTTTGGAAACTCCCTGCACCTGATATTTTTTGTGGGGAGAAGAAAGGTAATTTTCTGATGAAAAAAATTTTATTGGTATAGGTCAATTCAAGTACCATGGATATATTTACTAATTATGAATTTTGCCTATGTTTTCAAATATATTTGTATAAAGTTGTTAATTATATTATGATTTTAACTTTTCTTGTATCTCTTTTTTCATGTACCTTCTCTTTTTATTGACCAGAAATTTCTGTCTCTTTAAATTTTTGTTAATTTTACTAAGAATCAGTTTTTTTTGCTTGGTGATTTTCTCTATTGTTTTTTGTATTTTATTCAATTAATTTCTGGTTCTATTCTTCTCTGTGTTTTTCTTTGTGTTTACCCTGCTGTTGTTTTCTAACTCTTTGGGTTGAATGTTAGATGATTAACATAGGTTGGCATTCTTTCTTAGCTGCATCACATAAGTTTTGATGTGCAGTAATTTCACTGTCATTCAGGTCTAAGCATTTCATCATTTCCTTTACAATTTCTTCTTTGACTTTGTGAATTATTTGGGTGTTCCTGTTTTGTTTCTTACATTCTTCACATGTTGACTGGTGAAGGGGGCTCTTTTGTAACTGATTTGTAATTGTATTGTGCTGTGGTCAGAAAGTGTAAACAGTATGATATCAACTCTTTAAGCTCTGTTGAGGCTTCGTCTGTGGCCTAAAATTTAGCCAGGCTTGGCAAATGTTGTATGTGTGCTTCAAGAGAAACCAAACGCTCTAATTGGGGGTATAAAGCCCATTTACGTTAAGTAGATTCCGACTCACACTGACCCTATAAAGAAACCAAAAACCAAACCCACTGCTGTTGAGAAGAGTAAAATGGTCCCACAGGATTTCCAAGACTGTAAATCTTTACAGAAGCAGACTGCCACATCTTTCTTCCTTGGAGAGGCTGGAGGGTTTGAAGCACCGACCTTTTGGTTAGCAGCTTGAGTGCTTAACCACTGCGACACCAGGGCTGATTTGGGGGTACAGGTTTGATATATTTCCATTAGATGACAGCTGTTAATTAATTCATTCCCATATTCTATATCCTTATTAATTTTTTGGATAATCTAAGAATTTCTGAGCTACATCAAGATCCTCCATCATGGTTTTACAAAGTCTTATAGCTCTGTCAATATCCACCTTATGTTTCTGAGTTAACCTAACAAAGGTTCACAATTATTGTCTTTATTAACTAATAACACTTTGATTCTAATACTGTTTTTTTTTCTTTAAAGTTATTTTGTATAATGTTAATATTGTTATACGAGTTTTGTTTCATTAGTATTCTGCCTGTCATATACTTTTCCATATCATTACTTTGAATCCTTTTTACCATGTTTTAGGTGACTCTTTAAACAGTACTTAGGTGACTCTAAACAGTATTAGCTAGCTTTTTTTTCTAAATCCAATCCAAGAAACTCTATCTTTTTAACAGCTGTGCCAAATCCATTTAAATTTTTGTGATAACTGCTGTATTTGGACAATTCTACCACCTTATTTGGAAACCCTGGTGGCAGAGTGGTTAAGTGCTATGGTTGCTAACCAAAGGGTCCGCAGTTCGAATCCGCCAGGCGCTCCTTGGAAACTCTATGGGGCAGTTCTACTATGAGTCGGAATCGACTCAATGGCACTGGGTTTGTTTTGACCACCTTATTTTGTGTTTAATTTACGATGGTTTTACTTGCTTTTTTTTCTTTCTTTTTTTACTTTTCCTGCCTTTCAAGTATTTCCTTCCTTTATTCCTTTTATTTCTATCTAAAGTTTGGAAGTTACATATTCTACTTCTATTCTTGAGGTGCTTACTTTTAACCTTTTAACAGGAACTTGTTTCTTCACAACATTTTATATTCACTTCACAAATATTATAAAGACATTTTAACTCTGAGAATCAGCCTATCATTTCTCAGGTTATTATCCAGTATTTCAGTTCTAATTTATTTATAATATTCCCTCACAGTCATAATTATTTTTTTTAATAGCCTGTGCTTATTTGGATTTACCATTTCCCCCTCTCATTACTGCTTCTGACATCCTATTCCCTCCTTCAGGATTTACTTTCTTCTTCTTCTGAAAGGAAGAAATTCTTTCAGAAGGAGTTTGTGAATAGTAAATTCTCTCAGGTTTTCTTTCACTCTCATTCCTGAATAGTTTAGCTGATAATGGAAATTCAAGATGACTGTCACATTTCCTCACCTCTATGAAGATATTTATTCCATTGTCTAGAACTATATTTAAGTTGGTGAAAAGTCTGTTAAAAATCTAATAGACATTCCTTTGTGAGTAATATGTTTTCTTCCTGGTTGTCAGAAAATTTCTCTTTGTTGTCCAGATCTTCTGTGTTTGCTAGGATGTGTTTGATCTGAGGCCTCATGTCTTTATTCGGTTCTGGAAATTTTTCAGCTATTGTTTCTTTGGAGTCCCTGGATTGTTTCTTTGAATGTCTCTCTCTCATATTCGCTATTATCTCCGTATGAAGCTCTTCTTAGATTTGTTGGAGTGTGTCATTTTATCTCTCACGTCTCTTGACTTCTCTTTCATATGCTCCATCTTATCTCTTGGTGCTATATTCTGGTTCCTTTCCATCTTCCACTTCACAAATTCTCTCTTCAGCTGTGTTTATTAGTTTTATGAACTTCACTTACTCTATTTTTATTAAGTTCTATCGCATACTTTTTGGAACTTTCCTGTTGTTTTTCTTTTCCGGAGCGACTTGATATTTCATTATAGTTTATGTTCCTTTTAAGAAACTCTCGAGTCATTATAAAATAAGTCATTTAGTTACTTATTTTATATTCTCTTTTCAATTGTTCTATTACCTGCATTTCTTCATATTATCTAGTTTCCTCGCATTGTTTGTAATTTTTTAAATTGTTAAATCCTGCTCAGTATTTTTGTCCCTGTTGGAGTCCTATGTACCACAAGTTCTGGAAGTGTCCCTGAACAGCAGTCTGTGTTAGCTTCTGTAAGGTCCCAAGGTTTCTACCAGTCCTGGTTTTATGCTGGTTACTTGGCTTGGGGTTACCGTAACGTACGGGAGAAATCAGGAGCAAACACTTAATCATGGAATGAGCTTGGAGTTCACCATCCAGAGCAGCATTCTACTGCCTCTCTGAGCATTCGTTGGTTCTTTTAGTGACATTTTCGGAGATGACAGCTTTTTATGGACTGAGATTTGATGAAAAAATTTAAGCTCTGCGTCTGAAGATAAAGCCCATGTCCCCTCTCCTGTTCCTGCTTGAGGTTAGGACCCCAGTCCTGAACAGCTAGGGCCTCCCTGTGGATCCACTACATTCTGGGCTGCTGCAGAATGAACTTCAACCTCACTCTCTGGCTTTGGGTTCTCGCTCTAATTCTGTCAACCAGGGATTTCTTCCTTTTTCTAAAATCAGAAAGTCAGTTTTATCTAAATGTATATACTTGTGAGTTTTACTATATTTATAATTAAATTCTTTATTAAAAAATACTCAAAGATTTGGAAAAGCATAGGGAATACTATAACAGATGTTCATATACTCAAACACTCATTATTCACACCCAAGAATGTTAACATTTTACCATTCTTGCTTTTAATTTTCATTTCATTATACTTAAGTTTCAAATTTTTTAATTCATACTATGGTAACCAAAAGGCCAGTGGTTTGAACCCACCAGTGGTTCTGCGGGGGAAAAGAATTGATTATCTGATCCTGTAAAGACTGCAGCCTAGGAAACTCTATGGGGCAGCTCTAGTCTGTCTGTATGAGTCGGAGTTGACTCGACAGCATACAACAACAATATGGTACTCATCTTTGATTTATAATACCTGTTAATCAGATCGTGTTCTTGGACAGAAAAATTATACAGTATAAGGATGTCATTATCCCCAAATTAAGCTATGTATTTAGTATAATTTCCATCTAAATATTTCACAAAATGATCTTAAAGTTCAGCAGGAAAAACAAATACAGAATAAAAATCAGGAAATTGTCAAAAAATAAAATTTCTGAGGAAAAAACTTACCCTACCAGACAATTAAATCAGTATTGCAGTGTAACAGAAGCAATCAGCTCAGTGAAACAGAAGAGCGAGTCCAAGAATACAGAAGGATTTAACAAGACAAAAGTGGCATTTCAAATCAGAGGGTGAAAAATGGCTTGATTATTCAATAAATGGTGTTTCTGCAGATCTATAGTCACATTTTAAATTTTCAGAAAAAATAATATTTTATACCTAGGACGTGGTACCTTAAAAGTGCTAGATAAAGCAAGCATAAATAAATACCTCTATAAAAAAAACCCTTGCCGTCAAGTCGATTCCGATTCATAGCAACCCTATAGGACAGAGCAGAACTGCACCATAGGGTTTCTAAGGAGTGCCTGATGGATTCGAACTGCTGACCTTTTGTTTAGCAGCCAGAGCTCTTGATCAGTACATCACCACAGCCCTGGAGTAGAGAAGGACTTCCTAAACATGACATAAAAGGCAATGATTAAGAATGCACACTCTGAAGTCAGACAGGTCTCAGTCTAAACTTGATGCTGCCAAATATTAGCTCTACGACCTTGGAGAAATTATTATTATTTTTTCCCGTAAATGGGGCTAAAATACCACCAATTTCTTACATTTCCTTTGAATGTTACATTTGTCTTGTATGTAAAGCACTTGGCACAGTGTGAGTACTCAATATGTGTTAGCCATACCATCTTGGGAGGTATTGATAGGTATAACTACATATAAGCATTTTAAACTTACATAGACCAAAACACATTATATTGTTGTTGTTAGGTGTCATTGAGTCAGTATGGAGCCATAACGACCCTGCGTACACCAAAACAAAACACTGCCCGCTTCTGCGCCATCCTCACAATCCTTGCTATGTTTGAGCCCATTGTTGCAGCCACTAATGTCAGTCCATCTTGTTGAGTGTCTTCCTTTTTTTTTTTTTTTATTGTGGTTTAAGTGAAAGTTTATAACTCAAGTCAGTTTCTCATATAAAAACTTATACACACATTGTTATGTAACCCTAGTTGCTCTCCCTACAATGTGACAGCACACTCCTCCTCTCCACCCAGTATTTCCCATGTCTATCCAACCAGCTCCTGTCCCCCTCTGCTGTCTCATCTCGCCTCTGGACAGGAGCTGCCCACACAGTCTCATGTGTCTACTTGAGCTAAGAAGCACACTCCTCAGCAGTATCATTTTATGTCTTATAGTCCAGTTTAATCTTTGGAAGGGTTGGCTTCGGGAATGGTTTTAGTTTTGGGCTAACAGAGTCCAGGGGCCATGTCTTCTGGGGTCCCTCCAGTTTCAGTCAGACTGTTAAGTCTGGTCTTTTTACTAGAATTTCAGTTCTGCATCCCACTTTTCTCCTGTTCCATCAGGGATTCTCTGTTGTGTTCCCTGTCAGAGCAGTCATTGGTGGTAGCCGAGCACTGTCTAGTTCTTTTGGTCTCAGGCTGATGGAGTCTCTGGTTTATGTGTCCCTGTCTATCTCTTGGGCTCTTATTTTCCTTGTGTCTTTGGTGTTCTTCATTCTCCTTTGCTCCAGGTGGGTTGAGACCAATTGATGCATCTTAGATGGCTGCTTGCTAGCTTTAGGGACTTCCTCTTTTTCACTCATCCTCTACTTTACCAAGCATGATGTCTTCCTCCAGGGACTGGTCCCTCCAGATAACATGTCCAAAGTACATAAAACAAAGTCTTGTCACCCTATCTTTTAAGAATCATTCTGGCTGTACTTATTCCAAGACAGACTTGTTCGTTCTTTAGGAAGTCCATGGTATACTCAATATTCTTCACAAACACCATAATTCAAAGGCAGCAATTCTTCTTCAGTCTTCCTTATTCATTGTCCAGATTTCACCGGCATATGAGGCAATTGAAAATACCATGGCTTGGGTAAGGCGCACCTTAGTCCTCAAAGTGACAGCTTTGTATTTTAACACTTTAAAGAAGTTTTTTGCAGCAGATTTGTACAATGCAATATGTTTGATTTCCTGACTGCTGCTTCCATGGGCACTGATTGTGGATCCAAGTAAAATGAAATCCTTGACCATTTCAATCTTTTCCCCATTCATCATGATGTTGTTTATTCATCCAGTTGTGAGTATTTTTGTTTTCTTTATGTTGAAGTATAATCCATACTACAGCTTTAGTCTTTGATCTTCATCAGTAAGTGCTTCAAGTCCTCTTCACTTTCAGCAAGCCAAATTGTGTCATCTGCATAACACAGGTTGTTAATGAATCTTCCTCCAATCCTGATGCCATGTTCTTCTTCATACAGTCCAGCTTCTTGAATTATTTGCTCAGCATACAGGCTGAATAAGTATGGTGACATAATACAACCCTGATGCACCTCTTTCTTGATTTTAAACCATACAGTATCCCCTTGTTCTGTTCAAACAACTGCCTTTTGGTGTATGTACAGGTTCCTCATGAGCACAGTTAAGTGTTCTGGAATTCCTGTTCTTCACAATGTTATCCATAGTTTGTTATGATCCACACAGTCGAATGCCTTTGCACAGTCAATAAAACACAGAAAAGCATCTTTCCGGCATTCTCTGCTTTCAGCCAAGATGCATCTGACGTCGACAATAATATCCCTCGTTCCAAGTCCTTTTCTGAATCTGGCTTAATAATTTCTGGCCATTGCCTGTTGATGTACTGCTGCAACCATTTTTGAATTATCTTCAGCAATATTTTACTTGCACGCAATGCTAATATTGTTCAATAATTTCTGTATTCTATTGGATCACCTTATTTTGGAATGGGCACAAATACGGATCTCTTCCAGTCGGCTGGCCAGGTAGCTGACTTCCACAATTCTTGGCATAGATGAGTGAGCACTTCCAGTGCCGCACCCGTTTGTTGAGACCTCTCAGTCAGTATTCTGTCAATTCCTGAAGGCTTGTTTTTTGCCAATGTCCTCAGTGCAGCTTGGACTTCATTCTTCAGTATCATTAATTTTTGATCATATGCTACCTCTTGAAATGGTTGAACATTGACTACTACTTTTTGGACAGTGACTCTGTGTATTCCTTCCATCTTCTTTTGATGCGTCCTATGTCATTCAATATTTTGCCCACAGAATCCTTCGATATTGCGACTCAAGGCTTGAATTTTTTTCTTCAGTTTTCTCGGCTTGAGAAATGCTGTGTTCTTTCCTTTTGGTTTTCTAACTCCAGGTCTTTGCACATGTCATTATACTTTACTTTGTCATTTTGAGCCACTCTTTGGAATCTTCTATTCAGTCCCTTTACTTCATCATTTCTTCCTTTTGCTGCGGCTACTCGACATTCAAAAGCAAATTTCACAGTCTCTTCTGACATCCGTTTTGGTCTTTTCTTTCCTGCCTTTTTAATGACCTTCTGCTTTCTTTATGTATGATGTCCTTGATATCATCCTACAACTCATCTGGTCTCTGGTCATCAGTGTTCAATGAATCAAATCTATTCTTGAGATGGTCTGTAAATTCAAATGGGATATATTCAAGGTCATACTTTGGCTCTTGTGGACTTGTTTTAATTTTTCTTCAGCTTCATCTTCAACTTTCATTTGAGCAACTGATGGTTTGACTTGACAGCAATGGATTTTTTGTTTTATTGTTGTTAAAAGTATACAATAAGTAATGATAAGAAGAATTACTTATTAGATACTTTTCCTGTAGAGTCAAGCAACAACAGTATATTTTGTTACGGAATAATGTACACTAGCAAAGCGTGTTAGGCACTCAGCAGAATACTTAGCGAGTTTTCTCTCATTGAGTTCCGTGATATTCATACCCCTCCTGTTACAGCCCTGCCCTGTCCATTTTCTGCCATCTCTTTTTGTGGTCTGCAAGCACCTGCAGGTTGAGGAACACATCCTACGTAGCTTTGTATCTGTGTCATATAAACAGTGCCTTGCACACAACAGAAATTCAATGAATGCTCACTGCAGGGACTAAGGAAGGCAGCCATTTCAAGCGTGGCAATGACTCCTGCACAGGCAGAGCAGCAGGCAGCCTGTGACCCTGGCATTCCAAACGTCGTTTCTCTCACTCCTGAGTACTCTGCGCATGTGGAATAACCGTCTGATACGTTCATGCACAACATCTCTCTCCCTTCTTGCCTTGGGCATAGGCCCCGCTCTCCTCTGAGCACAGATGAGCCCTTCCACCCCACTCCTCCCTAGTCTGTCTGCTTGGCACTCAGCCCCTCTACTTATCCTACAAATAGACTTCAGTTTAAGGGTTCCAAGCCAAAACAAAACCCGTTGGTATCAACTTCATTCCAACTCACAGCAACCCTATAGGACAGAGTAGAACTGCCCCATAGGGTTTCCAAGAAGCGACTGGTGGATTCAAACTGCCAACCTTTTGGTTAGCAGCTGAGCTCTTAGCCACTGCACCACCAGGGCTCTGCTTTAAGCGTTAGATGCAGAGAATTCCTAAAGGCTGAGGGTGAAGACCATTTCTGACAGAGGTTGAATTGGCGATAGCTTTACAAAGAATTCACAAACTCCCTTGGTCTCCAGATTCTCTGAGCTAGCGATCTGTTAAAAACGAAATGCTCACCAATGAAAACCACTGTGAATTCTTTCACAGGGTGAAGAAACATTTTGCAATGTGACTGATTGCTTTTTAATTTGTCTGAATCTATTTGATTTGTTTAGTCTGGGTTTTGGAATTTTATGTTTCTTAAGATAGGTTATATGTGCACATCAAATATCTGCTGCCTTGTAAATACTCTGTGTGCACCACACACACACACACACACACACTACACAGCTGGGCTGGGCTGAGCAGTGTGGGAGCGAGGAGGCGTGGAAGGCACACATGTGAATCTGTGCACGTTCTCCTCCTTCAGGGGAGCGACCCAGGGCAAGGCTGAGCACTGCTCTGTCTTTGGTGTGTCCGACCGTCTACGTGGGGCCTTATACTCAATGGGAACGCGACAGACATTGAATGTTCACTGCTGTTTAGGGTTGAGAGAACAGGGATTTAAAAAAGAAAAGTTTGTTAAAAATTCACCAATTTGCCATCTATTCCACTAAAATGATCTCTCCACATAGACTAGAACCATAACTACAAACATACACTTGCTAAGAATTACTAAATTTTTTCTCTCAAAAGCTAACTGATACATTGTGAAACTTGAGAAGGGGGATGTTTTGTTTAACACCTACCGCCTCTGAGTGTTAAATCCATTAAGATGATTCTCTCTGAGTTCAGACACTAATGATGAAACCATCTGTAAAACAATATCAGTGGCAGGTCAACTCACACTGCAAACAGGATTACATCAGTCCTATTTTTCCTGGTGTAGGTGATATTTCTGTTGAGATTCCCTCCCCCAGCCCTCTCCATGTGTTTTATTTTGTCTGAGTGAAACGAAAGCAGTGCCATGTCACAATCGCTAATATATTTAGCGTTTAAAGTCTACCATTTTGCATTCCCACTTAGGCAAATGAATAAGAGATAATTTATTTCCTAAGCATTAAAATCACACCTTTAAAAAAAGAAAAAAAACTAACTTTAGAGTCAGTTTATTTCTTCTTTCTTAATTTAGTTCTTTATTTATAGAAAACGTTTTTCAGGTATAAAGCTTTCGAAAGGCCAGAGAGGTCAATAAACATTAAAAATCTCATAACATGTTTTAGGAGAGTTATAGCAAGGTCATAAATTAAAATTTCTTCAATTTGGCTAAAATTTAAGGCAGAAGAGAACATAGCTTTAACATTAAGATGTATACTTTTAATACTATTTATATGGTTGTTATTTATTGAATTTTTTGCTTTGCTTTAACATAAAATTCCAATCAGGTTACTTTAAAGATAAGATTTGTCCAACAGTGCCAGGCTGAGCTTACACTGGTTAAGAAAACTTCTCCCAAAAATCTTTGAGTGAATAAAAGAGATGTGTTACAGGGGGGCGGTGGGGGTGGGGGGAGGGATGAGTTGATTGATTGATTTAGTACAACCTCTCCTGGTTTCCTTCTTTTTTCTCACCATCACCCATCTCACATTACTTCCTTATATGGCCATAAATTCACCCAAGGTAAGAAGGAATAAACACAGAAAAGTTAAACATCTTTCTTAGAGGGCTGAACTATTTCCATTTTCCCTTCTTGCTGATGGTACATTCAGCAGTGAAAATGTCAGTACTAAGACATTCAAATACTCACATTTGTAAGCAAACTAGGGTAGTAATCTGCAGGTGTGTACCCGAGACCTTGACAAAAAGGGACAACTTCTCTTACATCAAATCGAAACGCCGAAAGTATGTGAGATAACAAACTCTAAAAAACATAAACAGAGAAAAATTTAACGTCTGAAAAGTGAATGCAAGTGCTTACTATGTACAATGCAGAGTATCTGGGTCGTCTGTACATGTGGTGGGTTTGCTACAGTCACCTCAGTCTGTACACGTACCTGGTTCGCTTTCGTTCACCGTGTAAAGAAAAAAATAAGTCCACATTAAAATTATTACATTAAAAATAGGTCAATTTAAACAAATGTTAACAGTGAAACAAAAAGATATAATAAATGACCAGCACTTGAATCATACAACGAATGGGCTCTTTGTTGATTTAGAAGTCAGAAAAATATTTTTATCGGAGTAGATACATAAGAACTGAATATAGGACAGAGAAGCCCTTACAGATCACTAAGGAAAAGAGAGATTATGCAATAAATTGTGCTGAGGACTGTTCAGAAAAATTTAGATCCTCACCTTATATTATTCATCAAAATATACACTAGTTTAATGTAAAGAGATCAGTGGAAAAATGAAATAATAAACAAGGGGAAAATATGAGTCTTTTTCAGGCGTCTGAACAGGGAAGAACTGCGTAAACTGAAAATCGAAGGACCAAATCATAGGGTAAAAGGCTGTTTTAAGTAAAAGCAAAACTGAGTTTTCAGGAGATTAATATAAGCACAAAGTAGGAAGATTCCTAACAACAAATAACACAGATCGTATTAACCAAAGTAATGTATAAAATACAACAAACACGAAGAGTATAAAAAATGAATATGAACAGATAATTCATAACAAAGGAAATACAAATGCCTAAGAAGTACATGGATAAATGTTCATCCCCGTAATCAAAAAGGGCAAATTAAAACATCAGCACGTCACTTTTCACCTATGGAATGAAGGGTTTTACGTGACTACCTAAGGCCAACCCGGGTCCCATATCTGGGTGCTCTGTGCACGCTCATGGAGGAGTACGCCCCTCCCAGTGGAGCCCTTCCACACAGCGGTGCAGCTGTAAACCGCACACTGGCTCACTCCGCAGCCATTAAAACGTTCTATAAAGAATTCACGACATTTTAAATGGCTATATTACAATGTCAAATGAAGGAAGATATAAAATTTTATACACAGAAATGATCTCATCAATATAAAAATAATCCATACATGGGAGTGAAAAGATAACGGAAGAAAGCATCACCAAATGTTAACAGTCCATAAACCAAACCAAACTGAACCCACTGCTTTCGCACTGATTCCAACTCACGGTGACCCTGTAAGACAGAGTAGAACTGCCCCGTAGGGTTTCCAAGGCTATAAATTTTTACGGAAACAGACTACCACATCTTTCTCCTATAGAGCCGTTGGTGGGTTCGAACCTCCAAACTTTTGGTTAAGAGCCGAGCACATTAGCCACTGTGCCACCAGGGCTCCTTCAACAGTCTCTAGGGCAGTGTTATTATGAGTACATATATTTCTTCTTTCTACCTTAGTATGTTTTCCAATTTCTTATATGTATGTGCACTATTTTTTATAATCAGAAGAAAAAAAATTAAAAATATGTTTTATTTGGAAATATTTGATTTTTTAATAATAGCTTTATTGAGATGGCGTAGTGGTTAAGAGCTACAGCTGCTAACCAAAAGATTTGCAGTTCAAATTCACCAGGTGCTCCTTGGAAGCCCTATGGGGCAGTTTCACTCTGTCCTATAGGGTCGCTATGAGTTGGAATTGACTCGATAGCAACAGGTTTGGGGTTTTTTTTTTTTTTGGTTTTATTGAGACATAATTCAAATAGCATAAAATTCACCCTTTAAACTGTATAACTCAGTGTTTTTTTAATATTGTCACAAGGATTACCCATTTTACTTTTTAAAAATGTCCTACATTGCATTTTGTGGTAAGACATTATGACATGAAATAAATTTGTATATATGCATATAAATGTGTGTGTGTTTCAGTTCATATGCAAATACCTAGAGATTACAGTCTAATCTGGGGTAGATGCTGGATTCTTGGCTCAGTCAAAGGCAGGGTCCATTCAGACCAGGACACCAAACACATGGTACACACACCAATGATGTCTGTGGCAGATACCACTAATATATATCATGGCATTCTTATTTCAATTTCATCATAAAATATTTCACACATTCAAAAAGATATAAAGACTAATATGACAAGCTCCACACACCACCCAACTTAATCAAGAAATTATTACAAATATGGATGAAGCTTCTGTGTCTGCTCTCCTCCACCAACTGCTACGGCACTCCCTGCCCCTAGGGGGAGCTCCACCCTGACCCTGGTATCCATCCTTTTGTGAAGATCATGGTGCTTTTTCCCTGGGAGCTCAAACCTGCCTCAAAACACAATTCCCGGCAACACTAATAAGTACTATGCATTGAAGCCTGTCTCTAAGTTATTTTCAAACACCAAGGGCCATTTGGATGAGAGCAAGAGGTAGTGCTTAGGTCCTTAAAGTCGGGGGACGTAAGTCACAGCTGTACCTCCTTTGAGGGTGGTGTTCGCTGCGGGATTCAGCCTGTCTTTTAAAGGGGAAATGCTGGGGTTCACCACAGCAGGGAGGGCACTGTGCACTCTTAGCAAGTGGAGAATGGGGCCTGATCCTTTGAGTGGGGTGCAAAGCAGGCGTTCTGGGCAAGGAAAGCCCAGCCAGGCCTGGTTAGCCATGTGTCAAATCCATGTGGGGGTGTCCAAGTCAGACCAGGCAGGGCCAGGGAGGAGGCCAGGTGGGCTTGGATTTGAAACCAGGCAGCCGAAGCTCCAAGCAGGGGCAGTCTGGGCTTTTCCCAGAGGAGGTCAATCTGATGCTAGGCAGAGGGAGGGAAGTCCTGGGAGTGTTCAGCCGTGGGCTACCAGACTATGTGTCACTTCTTGAGGGAATGCTTATAACCATAAGAATGAAGATTTATTGCATGCTTATCATGTGTGAGGCCCTATGCTGGATCCTCTAAATCCCTGTAAATTCAGTCTTTAATAATATTTCAATTAAGCAAAGCTTTCAATCAAATCATCCTTAAACAAAACAGGTAAAACAGGTAGCTATTATTACTAGATTTCACATGATCGGCCCTTAAAAAATTAAAGCATTAAGGAACTATAGACCCAGTTGGGATGAGAAATAATGTAGCAGAACAGAAGGAACCTGGTTTCAAGGCAGTGAAGAGTTGAGGGTCAGCTAAGGTTACAGGTCTAAAGCAGCCCACACCAAGGCTTCCCCCTCTAATCCAGTGTCTCCCAAAAGCACTCATGCCCTGGGCCTTGGACTGGTGCATGGAAGGTGTGGGTGGCTCCCCTACACTGCTTGAGCTAGTCTGGTAGCTGAGCCAGTGGGGGGAAAGATCTAGGACATTCAATAGATTCAGAGGGTGTGATAAGGAATTGTAAATAACTCCAGGGTAATGTTTAAAATGGTCACAAACAGTTCCCTAGAAACTATTCACAATGCCTCCATTATATAAGCTGACTGTAACATAGGTTTTAGAAAAATGAAGAGCATTTAATTGGCGTATCTGTCCTGACCCAAATTCCCAAAATGATATGGTCAGAAATTGATTTTTTAAAAATCAAATGCTATGAAGATTAGTCTCCCCCACGCCTACTTTAAAAACAAACAAACAAAAAAACTTCTGCGATACTACTCAGAGTGGGATGTGGTAAGATGGGCACTCTTGCCGCTCTTGGGAGGACAAATTTGTACAACCTTTCTGTGAAGTCACTTTGATGACATGTAGCCAAAGCATGAAAATTCATACCCTTTTACTCAGTAACTCAATTTCTAAGAATACATTCTAAGGAAAGATTTAGGTTCATAGTAGTATTTCTTATAACAGGGAAAAACTACCCAGACCCAGTGCCATCGAGTCGATTCCGACTCATAGCGACCCTATAGGACTGAGTAGAACCCCATAGAGAAGCAGCCAAAATACCCAACAGTATTGGACTGGTCGAATTCATCACGGTTTATCCAACAGTGTGAATCACATTGTAAAAACATATTTAATAACTTAAAAAAAGACAATGTAACATTAATTTGAAAATCAAGATATAAAATTGTATGTTCAACGTAATTTTAATTTTGTCTGTACAAAAAATATCAGGAAGAAATATTTTAAAACATATTTAACATGCAGTTAACATAGGTTATTTCTAAGGGTGAATTAAAATTTCTTTTTTAAACTATTTGTACTTGCAAAGTTTCTACAGTTAGCATGTTCTGCTTTTTATCATAGAAAGTGTTCTGTGAAACACAAGTACATGCTTTACCTTATATCTGTTTTTTGCCATAATTCTCTAATATGAATTGATATGGAGGACCGCAAGAGTTTTGCCCCTGAATAAAACAATCGTAAGTCTTAGAAACAGCATATTGAGCTCTGGCTATGGTCACATAAGTTCAAAACAGTCATCTCAAACTTTAAACCCCTAAATCTCCCTTTTAAACTTAAAACTTGATAAACACTTCTCATTGCTAAGAATACGGTATTTTTTTTACTGCCACCTAGTGGCAAAGAGTCTAAACACAAAACCATTAAAGATGCTCCACGCACTGGCCCTTGGACAAAAATAAATTCCTACAGTCATATCAAAGTAAGTTCTGTTTTAAATGCTGGCAGAGTGTTCTTAGAGATCCTCTAATCCTACCCAATTATTTTACTGACGAGAAACTGGGTTTCTAAATACGCAAATCGACATCTACAAAACGGATGTGGAAGTAAATGAACAGGTTCTGGCTTGAAGGGCATAAAGAAAAAGTGTAAATACATCACCTTGACTTTTATCTAAAATCTTTCATGGGTGGAGAGTGCAGGAACCAACACGGCTATGCATAAAATGCTTTTCAGCCCAACTGCCCAATTTTGATTCATGTTGGACTTTTAAGAATGAAAAGAACTCTGCCAATGTTTGAAAAGCCATTCAAAATACTTATAAAGGTTAACTTTCATAAGGAGAGAAGATTTAAATAAATCAGGGGAAAAATCCACTGTCCTTGTTTTCAGGTGTTTTTTTTTTTTCTTTCCTCGCCTCATTGTATCTGCTCCATCTGGTAACAGGCAGCGCATTCACAGGCGGGTTAGGAAAGTTGGAGCAACGAGGCTGTGGTTTGGCGCTTGGTGTTGGGGTGTGGCAGAAGGCTGTGGTTTCTGCTCAGGCAAAGGGCGAGGAGCACCAAACTGTGGTCGATATTCTTGAACTGAGACAGCACACATTTAATGCTTCCCCAAACAATTTCTTCTCTTTTCTGAAGTTCCACCACCCTGCTCTCCATTGCACATTCCTCTTTCCATATAATACAAATGAAAACTATTCGTAAACAAGGATCCCTTAGTCATTTGTTCATTCATTCGACAAACATCTGTTGCATGTGATCTGTATTCAAGTCACTCTACTGGACTACTGGGATGAGAAGCCCCTATAATCTGATGAAGGAGCTAGAGATGGGAACAGCCATAATATAAGACACAAAGTACCAAACTCTAACATGGGTAAAAAAAAAAAAAAAAGCACTGTGGGAACAGAGGAAAGAATGATTAATTCCAACTGCAGGGTTTCAGAGCGCTCCCAGAGATGATGACATCGGAGCTGACTGACAGCTAGGGAAGGAAGGAGAAGGCCAGAGGCAGAAAGAGAGAGGGGGAAAGAGGCAAGGAGGGAAGGGGCAGAGGGAGAGAGGAGTGTGGGTACGATGGTGGAAATAGGCAGGCAACAGGACCAGGGAGGGAGTAGGGAGGAGGTGGAAAAGGGGCAATCGCAGCCAGGTGAAAGCCGAAGAAATACTCCTGTCACCCCACATCTCCAAGCCTGAGATGGTTTCCTAAGCTCAGCCTGCCACCAATGGCCTCAAACTACCTTATCAAACTATGTCCCTCTCCCTGCCTTCCTCTTTGATCTCTGTCATTTGATGACATCAGACTACCTGCTGTTCGGCAAATCCACCCAGCCCTCTCCTACTTCCATATCATTTCTTTTGAGAAACCCAACAACCCCACACCATCTGTATCTGCCAAAATTACACCTACCTGTCAAAATCCATCTCTCTCCAAGATTCCTGTTCCCATTCCCAACTGGATAAGATCATGTTCTTCCAAAAATCTCTATGGTATCTTATTTGTATTTCTCTCACAGTGCTTGCCAAGTTCTCTCATAGTGTAGTTACAAAGCACACTTTCTTCACTCCACTCGTAAGATGACAGGCTCTCCAAGGAAGAAACTGTCTTCCTGGTCTTTAGATTCCATACAGCATCTGCTAACTAGCACACAGTATTTCAGTAATAGGTGTTCAACGAACACTTGCTGAATTAACCCCAATAGGGTGGCTTGCCCTTTTACAGCTACTGAACAATATAATCACCGCAGGATTCCTTGGTGACTCCCTTTTACAGTATAAGTTGGTAAATTTTCCTTTTCGCAATTCGCTTTCCGAAGTTTCAGTCCACAAAATACCCACTAAAAAACATGACATTGCTATGCGCTGTTACTTCAAAGAGTTTTACTCAGTTTGGTAACACTGACCAGAACTTCGCACACGGATGTGGATGTAATTTCGCTGAATAACATGCCACTTTTTTTTACTCAGCTGGTAGTAACCTACAGAGAAGTCACGGTGTTAGAACACCCAGGGGGGCAGGCAGAGCAGCTGACAGGGGCACTGGTAAACTCCCTATCCGTCCTGGGTGCATTTAAATAAAAATTGTAATGCATCTTTACATATGTTTAAAACTTTTTCTTCCCTGCAAACCTAATTACCAAAACGAAGCCTTTGTTAGTTCAATCCAATTTATTCAATTACTTCTGGCCAAAAAAAAATATTACTCCTCAAGGTATACTATGTTTAACCTTTTCTTTTCTCAACCCTCTACGGAAGTACAAGTATTTGATCTATTCAGCCATTGGTTAGTAGAAAGAAATGCTTCCATTCTGAATACGTGGCAGGCTCCTTCACCATAGAAAATACCTGTGCCGGAAGATGAAATCAGTCACTTCCTTTTTTATGTTCCCATGGCATTTTATGTAAACATCTCATAAAACATTTATGTTATTATACTGGAATTGTTTGTTTACTGAACCAATATTAAAATTTCCAAGTTAATGAAATCACCTGTAAGTGATTTATATTTTTCTAAATTAGATGCAACAGTGGAAATTGGCTAATTTTCTTAATACACATCAAATTATTATTTCCCCTGCCAACAAAGATAATCTAGAAACTAGACCAACTCATAAGCCCCATATATATATTACTTCACGGAAAACAAAAGAAATGTTGCCCTTTATAGGGTAAAATGGATTGCAATGGATATCAGCACTACATGACAAAATAATAAAAAAGATAACTGTTATGAAACTTTAAAAAATATATATTAAAGACCTGGATAAATGAGGAAATACGCCATTGTCCTAGCAAGACAAATTCAATGTCATAAGGACGTCAATTCTCTGACATATAGACTCAACGCAGCACAAATAATACTAACAGGTTTTTTGGTAGAACATCAGAAGCTTTTCCAAACTTTACATGGGAAAATAAGGGATGAAACACAGCCAAGACACTCCTGAAAAAGAACACCGGGGGACTGGCCTTACCAGATTTTAAGACTACTTACAAAGCCACGGTAATGAAGATGGCTTGAATTGTCCGTCAGTTTGTCAGACTGTCATGGCTTGTGTTTTGCTGTGATGCCACCAGTATTTCATATACCAGCAGTGTAACCCATGGTGTACAGAACTTCAGCAGAGGTTCCAGGCTAGGACAGACTAGGAAAAAAGCCTGGTGATCTACTTCTAAACATCAGACTATAAAAACCTCAGGAATCACAACAGAACACTGTCTAACTGGCTTGTTTTGGATACGTCATCAGGAGGAATCAATTGCAGAAGGAGGACATGCTTAGTGAAGCTGAGGGCCAACAAGGGTGAGGGAAACCCTCAATAAAGTAGATTGGGACAACAGCCAAAACGATGAACTCAAACTTGCTGGCAACTGTGAGGATGACGCGGGGCCAGGCAACATTTCATTCTGTTGTACACAAGGTTGGCGTGAGTTGGAGTCAACTCCGTGGCAGCTAACAACGATGAAGACATTGCGATAGTGGCACAGAGACATGCATAGACTGACAGAACACACAGCCAGAGACAGACTCACACACGGACCTCTGACTTACGACAGAGGGGTGTTACAGGTTAGTAGGGAATGATAGTTTTCAAAAGCTAATGCTGGGACTACTGATCAGCCTCACGTACTACATATTAATATATACATACATAAGATTGCTTATTCACACTCTAAATAAAAATCAATTTCAGTGCTTTAAAGTAACAAATGTGAAAGGTAAAACTATGTATCTTTTAGTAGACAATGTAGCATCTATCAACAGATGAATGAATAAACAAAATATGGTACACACACAACGGAACACTACACAGCCAGAAAGAGTCATGATGAGTTCTTAAAACATTTCATACTGTGAATGAATCTGGAGGACATTATGCTGAGTGAAATAGGTCAGTCAGAAGAAGACAAATATTGTATGACTACATTTCTGTAAGAAGACAAGAACAGATACGTATGCAGAGACCACCGCTCATTGGTGGTTGCCAGAGATAGGTGGAAGTGGGGAGGAGGGAAGCATTATGGAGATAGGAGACACTTGTTATTTTTGGTGATGAGAAACGTAGCAAACAATGTGTGTGAAGTGCACACATCTTGACAAAGTTAAACTATGTCAATAAGAAGTGCACAAAAGAAAAGGATGCCTTTGGTAAAGGGTATGACAAGGATAATTTTGCAACAACAACCAAAAAATACGTGTGTGGTTATACAAATCTGTATATAGACACGTAAGTATATGAGAACAAGTATGTGGGTACGTGTGTGCACAGACTGAAGTATCTATAAGCATGCATACATACAGGTATGTGTGTGCATGAAAACATATCCATATATATGCTGTATTCTTAGGTAAATAACATGCACTTTCTCCGTTTGTTTGCCAACTGTGCCCTTCCCCTTCATGGTATTTTCATACGCACCACTATATCAATTTTTTTTTTACGTGCTGCTGTACAAAAAATTAGTATAGCAGCACTTATAAATACCTCACAGGGGAGGGCATGGTTGGCAAACAAACATAGAAGGCATGCATTATTTTGTAAAAATATGGTACACATAAGGGAAACAGGTATGGATACTTCTTAGATATAACCAAACACCTTGCAAGATTGGTTTTCTGGATTTGAAGAATTAGGACCATAGTCTTGTGGGACAACTCAGGTAACTGGCATAGTATAGTTCATAAAGTGTACGTTCTGCATCCCAATGTGGTAAGCAGCATCTGGGGTCTTAAAAGCTTGCAAGTGGCTGTCTAAGATATAACAACTGGTCTCTACTTGTCTGGAACAAAAGAGAAAGAAGGAACCCAAAGACTCAGAGAAGAAACTAGTCTATAGGACTAATAGTCTACACAAATCACGGCCTCATCTACCCTGAGACCAGAGGAACTAGATGGTGCCTGGCTACCACTACAGACCATTTTGTTCAGGGCCACAATAGATGGAAGCTTACAAAATGAGAGAGAAATGTGGAACACAGTTGAGAACAGGGAACTCTACGAGACTGTTACCCTGAGATATGCTTTAAACCTTAAACTGAAATTATTCCTTGAGATCACCCTTTAAATAACAGACTGGCTCATAAAATAAAGAATATCACCCTTGAGCAATGAGCTTCTTTTAGAAAAATCATCTATATGAGACTAAATGGTCAATAATTACTCTAAAGCAAAGATGAGAAGGTAAGTGGGCAGGGACACTAGAGCACTGGAAATGGTACAGCCAGAACAGAACGAATGAGAATCGGGACACACTGTGAAAAACGTAACCAATATCACAGAACAATCCGTGTAGAAATTATTAAATGGGAACATAATTTGCTGTGTAAACTTTTACCTTAAACACAATAAAATATTAATTAAAAAAAAAAAAAAGGGTAATGTAAGGCTATATCTTTTTGACCCCAGAGCAAGAAAAGATATTTCAAACAAGCCTTCAAAAGCACAAACCACAAAGGAAAAGAAGGACATATTTGGTTACATCAGAATTAAGAACTTACGTTTATCAAAAGATAGCATAAAGATCATGAAAAAGCAAGCCTCAAATTGAGAGAAGATGTATCAACATACATGACTGTAAAAAACTGGTATTCGAAAATATATAAAGAACACCTCCAAATCACAAAGGAAAAAACGATCAAAAAGAAAAATGGGATCAAGACATAAAAGGCCATTTTACAGAACATATGGCCCATTACATATGAAATGATGCCGAAACCCACCATCAAACACAAAAAAGCAAATAAAAGTCATTTTATAACACTAGATTGGCAAATATTAAAAATCCAGGCAACACTAAGTACCAGTGAGATTACAGAACAACTTGAAATCTCATTCGCTGCTGATGAGACTGTAAATTGCTACAGGATATTAGAAACTTGTTTGATATTACCAAGTACATTTGATCATGTGACACCCTACAACCCAGCAGTTCCACTTCTAGGCTCCTGCACATGTACACCAGGAGACTTGCATAGGAATATTTATGACAGTATTATTTATAATAGCAAAATCTAGTTCATAAAGTGTAGGTTCTACATCCCAACGTAGAAACAACTTAAATGTGCTTTAAAAATAGGATGGCTTACCAAGACTGGAATCATTCCCAAAGCCAACTCTTCAGACAGGGATTGACTAGACTATAAGACAGAAAATGATACTGGTGAGGAGTGAGCTTGGCTCAAGTAGACACGTGAGCCTATGTGGGCAGCTCCTGTCTGGAGGTGAGATGAGAAGGCAGAGGGGGACAGGAGCTAGTTGAATTAAAAAAAAAAAAAAAAGACACGGGAAATAAAGGGTGGAGGGGAGGAGTTTGCCCTCTCATTAGGGGGAGAACAGCTAGGAGTACACAGCAAGGTATGTGTAAGTTTTTGTATGAGAGACTGACTTGTAAAGTTTTATTTAAAGCACTATAAAGTATATATACGTATATAATTAAAAAAAGAGTAGAATGGCTTAATAAATGTGGAGTAGTCTTGTAACAGACAACTATACAGAATGAAAAGGATGAACTAGTGCTATGTGCAACAAAACGGATGAATATCAAAATATGTTACAGAAAGGAAAAAGAATTACAGAAGTAAACACGCAGTACAACTCTGTTTACCTAAGTTCAAAAGCAGGCACACGAACCCAGACGTTGTTCAGGGATATACAACTGAGTGGTAGAACTACAAATCCTTCTGGTGACTTCTGGACGAGTGCTCTAAGATGCAAAGGGGAGTAACGCGAAGTAGACACTTCACGCTATCGCCATAATTATCCTGGGCCTGTTAGTCTGAAGCACCCATAATACCAAGATGTCTCAGAAAATATCACTGTTGCCACACGGCACCACTAACAACTCTTCTAAATCTGAAACCTTTAGTATCTGAAACTGTAAGGAAGAATCTGTTCTCATATGAGAGAGAACGTACACCCACTGCTTTCAAAAAATTATAAAAGAAGCACGATAAAAATTGCTTGAAAATTATTTAGAATTTTGTTTAAAAAACTTTAGCTTCCATGGTATTTTTGTTACTGTTGTTAAGAACTAAAAGATATTTCAACATGTAGCTGGCATATCTGATACTAGAATAATCTATAATCTGAATCAAGAAGAGAGAAAATACTAACTTAAAAGTATGAGTTTACTTCTAATATATTCTTCCAGAAAATTAGACATGTTTAAATGAATTTAAAATCATTTTGAGAAAAAGAAAAAAAAACCTAAATATCTTCATTACAAATGGTTGTAATAAGGCATCTTGAGCACAGTAGCAATGAATGGCTGGGCATTTTTAGGGATGAAAACCAGCTAGGTTTAGGGCCTATACATTATTTTCTTCATACACGAAATGGCAGTCTGCATGGATTAACCTAAACAATGCCCCAGAAAACAAACATGGACCAGTTCCCGACTTGGAAACTAACAACTTGTTTCTAACAGTTAACAGCTTACTTATTAGTCTTATTAGGATATAAACCAAAACCTGCTGCAGTGGCATTCACTCTGACTCATTGCAGCCCTGTAGGACAAAGAACTGCCCCCACAGGGTTTCCAAGGCCATAAATCTTTACAGAAGCAGACTGCCACATCTTCCTCCTGTGGAGCAGCTGGTGGCTTTGAACTGCCGATCTTCTAGCAGCTGAGCACTTAACCACTGCACTACGAATAAAAAAAAAAAAAAACCAAACTCACTACCGTCAAGTTAATTCTGACTGCACCACCAGGGCTCCTTTTTTAGGGTATTAATAGGTTCAGTTTGCCATATTTGCAATTACCATGTTGTTGTCGCTGTTGGTAGCTGCCATTGAGCTGGTCACCAACTCATGGCCAACCCATGCACAATGCAATGAAACCTTGCCTGATCCTACACCATCATCATGATCGGCTGTGGATGGGACCATTGTGATCAACAGGGTTTTCACTGGATGATTTTCACAGAAGAATGCCAGGACTTTCTTCCTAGTCCATTTTGGTCTCAAAGCTCCCCTGAAACCTGTTCAGCATCATAGCAACATAGAAGCTTCCACCGACAGACGAGTGGTGGCTGTGCATGAGGTGTACTGGCTGAGAATCTAACGTAGGTCTCCCACATTGAAGACGAGAATTCTACCACCAAATCACCAAGTTCCTTTTATTTTCATCCAGTATTTAAACGGTCCACCACTTGTCTGTCTGTTTGGTGCACTGTGGTGACTTGCGTGTTGCTGTGATGTTGGAAGCTATGACACCATCATTTCAAATACTAGCAGAGTCACCCATGGTGGACAGGTTTCAGTAGAGCTTACAGACTAAGACAGACTAGGAAGAAGAACCTGGCAGTCTACTTCTGAAAAAGACTGGCTAGTAAAAACCTGATGAATAGCAGTGGGACTCTGTCTGATATAGTGCCAGAAGATGACCCCCTCAGGTTGGAAGACACTCAAAATACCACTGGCAAGAGTCACCTGCTAAAAGTTGAGTCGAACTTAATGACCTGGGTGGAGTAAAGCTTTTGGGGCTTTCATTTGCTGATGCGGCATGACTCAAAATGAGAAGACACAGCTGCAAACATGAATTAATAATTAGAACATGGAATGTACAAAGTACGAATCTAGAAAAATTGGAAATCATCAAAAATGAAATGGAATACACAAAGATTGATATCCTAGGCATTGGTGAGCTGAACTGAACTGGTATTGGCTGTTCTGAATCAGACAATCATATGGTCTACTATGGAAGCAAAAAAAAACTGAAGAAGAATGCCATAGCATTCATTGTCAAAACCAACATTTCAAGATCTATCCTGAAATACAACGCTGTCAGTGATAGGATAATACCCATACACCCACAGGAAGACCAAGTAATACAACTATTATTCAAATTTATGCACCAACAACTAAGGCCAAAGATAAGGAAATTGAAGATTTTTACCAACTTCTGCAGTCTGAAATTGATCAAACATCCAATCAAGATGCATTGATAATTACTGGTGATTGGAATGTGAAACCTGGAAACAAAGAAGAAGGATCAGCAGTTGGAAAACACAGTGATAGAAATGATGCTCGAGACTACACGACAGAGTTTTGCAAGACCAGCAACTTATTCATTACAAATACCTTTTTTAAACAACATTAATAGCAACTATACATGTGGACCTCACCGGATGGAATACACAGGAATCAAATGGGCTACATCTGTGGAAAGAGAAGATGGAGAAGCTTGATATCATCAGTCAAAACAAGGCCAGGGACCCACTGCAGAAGAGGATATCAATTACTCATATGCAAACTCAAGTCGAAGCTGAAGAAAATTAAAACAAGTACATGAGAGCCATACAACCTTGAGTATATCCCACCTGAATTTAGAGATCATCTCAAGAATATATTTAGTGCATTGAATGCTAACGACTGAAGACCAGATCAGTTATGGGATGACATCAAGGACATCATACATGAAGAACAAAAGGTCATTCAAACAACAAGAAAGATCAAAGCGGATGTTACAAGAGACTCTGACGGCTTGCTCTTGAATGTACAGCAGCTAAAGAAAAAGGAAGAAATGATCACATAAAAGAGCTGAACAAAAGATCTCAGAAGGCAGCCCAAAAAGAAAAAATAAAGTATTATAACGAAATCTGCAAAAACCTGGAGTTAGAAAATCAAAAGAGAAGAACACACTTGTCATTTCACAAGCTGAAAGAACTTAAGAAAACATTCAAGTCTAGAATTGCAATACTGAAGGATTCTACGCGGAAAACAGTGAACAATGCAGGAAGCGTCGAAGGAAGAGGGAGGGAATATACGGAATCACTGTACCAAAAAAAAATCGGTCAACATTCGACCATTTCAGGAGATAGTATATGATCAAGAACCAATGGTACTAAAAGAAGAAGTCCAAGCTGCACTGACGAAAACAAGACTCCAGGAACTCATGGAATACCAATTAAGATGTTTCAACAAACGAATGCAATGCTGGAAGTGCTCACCTGTCTATGCCAAGAAATCTGGAAGACAGCTCCTAGCCAGCTGACTGGAAAGATCCATATTTGTGCACTTTCCAAAGAAAGGTGATACAATGGAATACAGAAATTATTGAACAATATCATTAATATCACACACAAGTAAATCTTGCTAAAGATAATTCAAAAACAGTTGCAGCAGTATAGCAATACGGAACTGCTAGAAATTCAAGCCAGATTCCGAAGAGGACCTGGAATGAGGTACATCATTGCTGATGTCAGATGGATCCTAGCTGAAAGCAGAGAATACCAGAAAGATGATTACTTGTGTTTTATTGACTACGCAAACGCATTTGACCGTTTGCCTCATAACAAATATAGATAACATTGCGAAAAATAGGAATTTCAGAATACTTAATTGTGCTCATAAGGAACCTGTACATAGATCAAGAGACAGTCATTTGAACAGAACAAAGGGATACTGCGTGGTTTAAAATCAGGAGAAGTGTGCGTCAGGGTTGCATTTTTTCACCATACTTATTCAATTTGTATGCTAGCAAATAATCCAAGAAGCTGGACTATAATGAAGAACTTGGTATCAAGATTGGAGGAAGACTCATTAACAATCTGCCATATGAAGACAATACAGCCTTGCTTGCTGAAAGTGAGGAGGACAAGATGCACTTACCGATGAAGATCAAAGACTACAGCCTTCCATATGGACTGCACCTCAACATAAAGAAAAAAAAAAAAATCCACACAACTGGACCAATGAGCAACATCGTGATAAACAGAGAAAAGATTGAAGCTACCTAAGGATTTCCTTTTACTTGGATCCACAATCAATGCCCATGGAAGCAGCAGTCAAGAAATCAAACAATTTATTGCATTGAGGGGTGAAAAAAAAAAAAAACTGCTGCAAAAGACCTCTTTCAAGTGTTAAAATACAAAGATGTTACTCTGAAGACTAAGGTGCGCCTGACCCAAGCCATGTATTTTCAATCACCTCATATGCATGCAAAAGCTGGACAATGGATAAGGAAGTCCCAAGAAGAACTGATGCCTTTGAATTATGATGTTGTCAAAGAATGTTGAATATACCATGGTCTGCCAGAAGAATGAACAAATCTGTCTCAGAAGAAGTACAGCCAGAATGCACCTTAGAAGCAAGGATGGCAAGACTTTGTCCCATGAAGGTCAGGGGTTCCTAGAAAGGAGAAGTTCCTGCCAAGTGAAAAGGCAAAACACTTTTTTCTTTGTACTTACTCGTATATCCATACTCTTAAGTCTTCATAATCAGAAAACCATGTTGTTGCTGTTATGGGCCACCAAAATGGTTTCGACTCATAGAGACACGATGTACAACAGAATGAAACACTGTCTGGTCCTCGGCCATCGTCATAATCATTGCTATGTTTGAGCCCATTGTTGCAGCCACTGTGTCAACCCATCTCATTGAGAGGGTCTTTCTTTTTTGCTGACCCTCTACTTTACTAAGCATGATGTCCTTCTCCAGGGACCGGTCCCTCCTGATAACACGTCCAAAGTACGTGGGACAAAGTCTCGCAATCCGCACTTCTAAACAGCATTCTGGCTGTGCTTCTTCCAAGACAGATTTGTTCGTATTTCTGGCAGTCCATGGTATATTCAATATTCTTCACCAACAGCATTAATTCAAATGCACCAACTCTTCAGTCTTCCTTATTAATTGTCCAGTTTTTGCATCCATATGAGGCAATTAAAAATGCATGGCTTGAGTCAGGCACATCTTAGTCCTCCAAATGACATCTTTGCTTTTTAACACTTTGAACAGGTCTTTTGCGGCAGATTTTCCCAATGCAGTGTGTTGTTTCATTTCTTGACTGCTGCTTCCATGGGTGGTGATCGTGGATCAAAGTAAAATGAAATCCATGACAACTTCAATATTTATTCCATTTATCATGATGTTGCTTATTGGTCTGGTTGTGAAGATTTTTGTTTATTTTGAGGTATAATCCATCCTTAAAACTGTAGTCTTTGACTTTCATCAGTAAGTGCTTCAAGTTCTCCTCACTTCCAGCAAGCAAGGTTGTATCATCTGCATATCTCCCTAAAACTGTTGTTATATGGCAGTGTGAAACAATTGAGTGTTTGGGTCTGTTTTCTCCAGTTTACCTCTTTGACTTCTACTGTCCTGCAGTTGCCCTTTCTCTCTTATTTTATGTCCACCTCCCACTGCCAGCTAATAATCCTTCTCTGGACTGACTCCTGGGCCTTTGTCTCTTATTCTAAGGCCTAATTCATACTAATTCTTTTTTCATTTCACTCTTGAAACTCAAAATCATAGTATGATATGCCCTTATACATTGCTAATAATAATATGACAAAGAGAAAGTTACACAAGACATTAAAGTCAAGTTCAAAAAATACATTTCTTTTAATTCAAAACTTGGTATATGTAATTGGTCATGATAGCACACTATATGCTATTATTAAAATCCTTTGAACAGCAATTAAATGTACCAATTGCCCTAAATTAGAAGATGGAACAAATTTATTCCCATCCCTTTTGTACTCGAACATCCACAGCCAAAATAAATTACCATACAGATTTCTGTAGATTTTCCTTTAAAATCCAGCCTTCAATAAATTTTTTTATTTATATGTCCCATGCCAGTTTAATTGAAATGATCTACACTAAAAACCTAACTGGCCTGGTATTTTTAGAGCCCTTTTTACTCTGAAATAAACACTGAGAAACCTAGAGAATTGCAGTGGTCAAGTCTGTAAGTCAGAAGGAAGGCTGCTCATTCATAGAACCTCCCCGCACCCATTGTTTACACAGCCTATTCCAGGGGCAGAATGCTGACATGACACAATTCACAGAATTTCCAAAGGCTGGTCCAATCATAACAAAGTCTGCAGTTTTTACTTTTGCTTACAGAACCTCTTGCTTGCTCACTCATTAATTCCAGGGGAGGGGGGAAATAGAACTGGTTTTCCACAAACCAAAACCAAAAGGCTTTAGAAAATAAGCCCAAACCAAATTGCAATGTGAATGATGCAAATGACGACATTAAAACATATGTATAATAACGTATATAGAAAGACAGAGAGATAGGCCGAGAAATGCACGCATTACTGGATACGCTTACTATGAGTAGGTCTCGTGTTTGATAAATACTCTGCCAAACTTAAACAATCATGCCTCTGTAAACACCCTCAACTCCCTTCCTCTCCTCCTTTTTCTAAACTATGGTACTTGCATTGTAAAACCCTGACTCCTGTAAATTCAACTATTTATCTCCTTTTCACCAGCACCTACACTGCTAAACACATTTGGAGAATACCTGAGCCAAGGGCTCTGGCTCTGACTTCGTGACCACGATGCTCCAATGGCCCTCAGCCCTGCCTCGCAGTCTTTCCATGTTTCCCTGGGAAATGGGCTTGGCCGCTTCGCGATCTCCTCTCTCCTCAGAGTACTCATCACACCACAACCCCTTCCCTGCAGCTCCTGGCTGAGGACTTTGACTCATATGCTGTATAGAAAACAGCAATTAGATATAGAAGCTCTCTCATCTCACTATCAACCAAGTTACAAAGTTACCTACACAGACACCCTGTTTCCTGTCTCCCCTCCTGTGATGACAGAAGAGGTGTTTCTGCCACTGTAAGATGGAGTGACTCCACTTGTGCTCTGCCCCATCTTCTCTGGCCTTCTCCAGGACTCTCCACAGCAGTTATCCCCACCCTCTCCCACACCATCACTGCATTATTCACATCAGCTTATAAACACACTCTAAGAGCTCCTTATCTTAAAAAATTAAAAAAAGAAAGAAAAGACTACTGCCTCACTGCATTACTTCAGTCCACTATCTCAATGCTCCTCACCCAAGGCTGTACGCCAGTATCATCATCCAAGCCTCACACCAAACCTACTGAAGAAGGACATGCAGGTGTTTTTTAAATTCCTTTGGTGATTCTGATATGCAGTCAGGGCTGAAACTCACCGGCCTAGGCATAGCATGGAAACTGGATTTCTTTGCTTTTCTTTTTTTGATGGGGGAGGGTAGAGAATTTATCTCAGTCATTTTCATTCTGCTTAAAGAATAACTTTAATATTTCCTTTAATGTAGGTCTGCTGGAGATAAATTCTCTTTTTATTTTTCTTACAATGTCTTTATTCTTAAAGGATATTTTTGCTAAGTTGGCAGTATTTTGCCCCCAGCATTTGAAGATATCATTCCACCGTCTTCTGATTTCCATTACTTTTGGGGGAAGTCAGCAGTAAGTCTAATTGCCAAGGCTGGTACTAAGGTGGGGTGAGTGAAGCACTGGCTTGGGATGCAAAATCTAAGGGGCCATCAAAAAGCTCAGTAATCAAGAGAAATAATATTTTACTGTAATATTCTAAAAAGCGAAAACTACTGCAAAAATCCATGGTGAACAAAATATTAAAAGTTTAAATAAAGACAGAGTAGGATTTTTTTTTTAGGATTAGAGTGAGGTAATGAGGTGAGTTGTACAAGGGCAGAGTGAGATCCTTTATTTAAAATTTTGATATACTGTTCATTAATTGTGCATTAATTTTATTTTTAAAATATTGTACAGCAATATTATTTATCTTGATTACTGAGCTACTTCATGGTCCCTTAAATTCTGCACTTGAGTTGAATGCCTCATTATAGTCCTGGGCCTGCTAATTGGTGCACCTTAGAAGGAAATGTAGCCTTTCTCCTTTGCTTTTAAGACATGGTCTTTGATTTTCATCAGTGTTACTACAAGGTGCCTAGATGAGGGTATCTTTTATTTATATTGCTTGGGATTCCCAGGGTTTCTTCTATTTTTGTCTTGATGTCTTAAACCATTTTAAGAAAGTTCTTCATTTTTGTCTCTTCAAATATTGCTTCTTTCCCATTTGTTCTCTCCTCTCCTGCTGGGATTTCAATTATGAATAACTACACCTCTTCAGTATATCTTGTATCCTTCACTGTATCTTTTATTTTATGCTTTTTCCAACCTTTTATTTCCCCATGCTTCATTCTAGATAATTTTTTCTCATTTATGTTCCAGTTCAATAACTCTCTTATTCGCTATATCTAATCTGCTGTTAAATTTATCCACTGAGTTTTTAATTTCAATTATTCTATTTTTCAGTCTTAACACTTCCATTTGATTCTTTTTTATAGTTTCTAGCTCTCTGTTTAAACTCTTAATATTAAATTTTCTCTTCCAGAAAAAAGTAAGTTTAATTTTTTAAACTGAAAATTTTATTGAAGTGACTGTATATTCACATGTAGTTGTAAGAAATAATACAGAGATCACATGCCTATTTTATCCAGTTTCCTGAGTGGTAATACTTTGCAAAACTATAGTGTTATGGATTGAATTGTGCTCCCCACCCCAAATATATGTTGTAAATCCTAGCCCAGTGGTAAAGAGCTCGGATGCTAACCAAAAGGTCCACAGTTTGAATCCACCAGCCATTCCTTGGAAACCTTATGAGGCAGTTCTACTCGGTCCTATAGGGTTGCTGTAATGGATTGAATTTTGTCCCCCCAAATATGTGTCAACTTGGTTAGGCCATGACTCCCAGTATTGTGTCGTTGGCCTCCATTTTGTGGTTGTAATTTTATGTTGAGAGGATTAGGGTGGGATTGTAACACCACCCTTACTCAGGTAGCCTCCCTGATCCAAGATAAATGGAGTTCCCCTGGAGTGTGGCCTGTACCACCTTTTATCTCTCAAGAGATAAAAGGAAAGGGAAGCAAACAGAGTTGGAGACCTCATACCACCAGGAAAGCAGCACCAGGAGCAGAGCGCATCCTTTGGACCAGGGGTCCCTGTGCCTGAGAAGCTCCTTGACCAGGTGAGGATTGAGGACAAGGACCTTTCTCCAGAGCCAACAGAGAAAGAGAGCCTTCCTCTGGAGCTAACGCCCTGAATTTGGACATTTAGCCTACTTTACTGTGATGAAATAAATTTCTCTTTGTTAAAGCTATTCACTTGTGATATTTCTGTTATGGCAGCACTAGATGACTAAGATAGTCACTATGAGTCAGAATAGACTCAATGGCAATGGATAATACGTGTGGATATAATAACATTCGGGAATAGGGTTTTCTTTGTTATGTTAATGAACTATTAACAGTGTAAGGTATGTTTTAAGCTAATCTCTTTTGAGATAGGCACAGAAGAAGCAAGGAAGCACAAATGGGGAAAGACTGATGCCACACAGAGAACACCAAGGAACCAAGGAAGAGAAATTGAAAACACAAGAATTTTTCCCCAGAGCAGGCACGGAGATCCTTCTCTTAGAGTTGGTATACTGAATTTGCACTTCTAGCCTCCTAAGCTGTAAGATTATAAATTACGTTTGCTAAAGCCATCCATTTGTGATATTTCTGTTACAGAAGCACTAAGAAACTAACATATGTAATATCACAATCAGGATATTGACATTGATACAATCCACTCATCTCATTCAGATATTCCTAGTTTTACTTGTACTCGTTTGTGTGTGTGTTTGGTTCCATGTAAGTTTATCACATGTTTAGGGTTGTGTATCTACCACCATTATTAATATAGCAAATAGATCTATCACTACAAGGAACCATTGTCCTGGTCTTTTATACTCACATCTACCTGCCTCCTGTGCCTGTCCCCTATCCCTAACTCCTGACAGCCACAATGTTATATACATGTAATCATATAGTATGTAATCTTATGTAACATAATTCTCTGCAGATTCATCCAGGTTGTTGCGTGTATCATTCCTTTTATTGCTGAATAGTATTTTACAATATTCTCAGAGAGAAAAATCTCTCTTAACCAGCTAAGGGTAAAGCAAAGAGTTTTACTGTGAGAAGTACAATTTGCAAAATGGGTAGCAATCAGGAAGAACTTTCAAAATGCTCCAAAGTCTGAAAGGCGGTAGGAATTTTTATGTATGAGGGCTGGTGGTTACACATGAGTCAAAAGTAAACCTTTTACAACGTCAGTTAATCTATTTTTCATCACAGACTTTCTGAGGGCAACTTGCGTAAGTGTTCTTCTGATAACATTCTGCATAAACATTTTCTCCAGAGAACAGAATGATTTCCTGTCACGCTCTTTCTGGAACATTCTTATCACCAAAAAAAAAAAAAAATTTTTTTCTTTAGCTTTTAGATTAAGTCTGTACAAAAGTCAACTTTGCTGAGCAAAAAAAAAAAGCGCATTTTTTTAAGTAAAATGGAGCTGGTGTCAGACCTAAGCTCAGCCATGCATGCATGCCATTTGCCTGAGAGTTTTAGGGTCCCAAACCCAGTGCTGTTGAGTTGATTCCGACTCATAGCGACCCTGTAGGACAGAGTAGAACTGCCCCATAGAGTTTTAGGGTACTCTTACATAATTCCCATTTTAGATCAAGAATCTTCGTGAATCACTGTTACAAGAGTGCCTTCTTCTGCATGGGCTTGGTTATTTGGTTCCTCAAATGACTGCTCACTTTATTGAACTTTTATGACCCTAGATGTTACTCATAAATGGTAACTGGGCACCATCTAGACTTTCATCTTCACCATGCTATAATTGGATCTCTGCTTCTGTGACCAGTAAAGGAACAGTAGGGACAAATTAAGAGGAACAAGTGACATGTGTTTAACAGACTACGCTACGGCATGAGACCAAATCCGTCAGAAAAACTGGTTTCATCAATATATATAATTCTCTTCACAGTTATATAATCTGTAGTTAAAAGCAGTGGATATGCTGTTTAATTAAATTCAAAACAACTGTTATAACAGTCAAGGTAATTAATCTTTTTTGTAATAGAGGGTGTAGTCAGAATGTTAGGCATTCAACATTAGGAGATGAAATTATTCTCAATTGAAAAAGTAACTTCATTTATTCTATAGTCCTTTTCATAGGCATAGAATTAGCAGTCTTATTAAAAGTATTATAAAAACATTTCAGATAACATTTAACCCAAAAATTATCATGGCAGCTGTGAGCAACATTAAGATGGTAAGTAGATAAATCTAATCCAGGACCTAAAACCATTGGGTAACCAGCTAAAAATATCAAGACAAAAGGAATTAGGCTTGGGGGGCATATGTAGCCAAGTAGCCTTATGGTGAATTCTCTTGACCTCTTGTTCTATTTCACCTGTGGTGTTTATTGAGGAACAGTAAGAGGTATTAGCAATGGCATATACCTCTCCGTGTTGTGCTAAAAGGAAATCAAGAACTATTCTGTGATCTAACATAACTTTAACAAGGCTTTGTAAAGATTTTTATTTCATCTGCCACACCATCAGCAATATCATCAGTGAGTTGAGCCACAATAGCAGATACATTGCCAATAGACTTCTTCAGTTAAGGGACACCATGCCAGTGTAGAAAGGCTCTGAGGAATACCCATCCTAATTTGAATTTTTCAGTGTAGGGTTCTGATATTTCATTTGGTCTGCCTATTTTAAAGGGTCTTCATCTTTTTTTGTGATGAGTAAGGACATTCAAACCATTAGTACAATGTATACTTTCATAGTAAGAGTGCACACATCTAAAGGGACTCCTAAACGGCCTAACATACACTGACCTGTCAATGCACAAGCATAAGGTTCACAGTCCAACAGATGTGAATCTTCATGCACAGTTTTGGGGAAGGATTCATTTGGTCAAATTACCAGCATTAGCTACTGACTGGGTTGGCTTAACAAATGCATTTTCTCTCCAAACATTAGAAGTGAGCACAGAAAGAAAAACCATAAAATCTAAATAGACCTTCATTATGAATAAAATTACCAAGACATAAGATCACCAGTGTATAGTAAGACTATTAACATAAGAACAGCTATGATTATTAGACAAAGTCCACAAAGTTCAGAAACTTGCATGAAGTTTATGCAACATAATGACTAACCTTATTTTCAAAGAGCTTCAGATATAACATATAATAATCTTCTTTTTTGAAGCTCTGGTGATACACACATATATAAGAAAAGAGTCTTTCATTTGAGGAAACTTGATGATTATTCACTCATATCACAAATTCCCAAAGAAAAATTTAATAATCAGAAGCATCAAAATTCATTTAAAAATTTTTATTACTTAAAGTTTTCTAGACCTGTCATATGATTTCTTTTAGTTTGGGCATAAAATAATCTTAAGACATAACATTAAATAGTATATGCCAAGAATAAATTAAGATTATCAAGTTTTCGAATACCTGAATAGTAATAAGAATTTTATGGGTAAATGATGTGCCTTCTTCAAGTTGAAACTATTTGCTTTGATGATGTAATATTCAAAGAAAAAAAAATGCAACTAAGTTAGCACTTGAAATAATAAAAACATGGTAAAATACAATACTACGCGCTTGTTGTCTATTATCAAGCAAAATTACTGACATGTAAATTTTAACTCAAAGAAAATCCGGTATGTCTTCTGACTTGAAAAGCACATTTCATGCAACTTATTTTTATAACACATTCTATAAACCTTTTTCCCCTAGTTTCCCCTTCCTTCATCCCAAGTTTCAGCTACAAACAACTCATAACCAGTTAACACTTCCGGCCACACACATACTGTCTGCCTTCTGTGACCATCCTTTCCTCTGAGACTCCTCTCATCTCCTGAAATGGAGAGTCTATTTCATTACTCTGGTCCAAACATTATTCTTCTTCTGGATTATTCCAACAGCCTCTATCCCTCAGTTTAGCCTTCTCTTCTGAATTTTCCATTCGATCTCCTCTAACCTTCTCTTTAACTTTCTTTTAACCTTCTATACTCATCCGAATTTTCATTTTTCAGGACACAATTACTGTCTTTTCTCTTAACAAAACTAATCCCATATACTTAATCTCATCTAAATTGCTTCGAAACTGCTTTTAATTTGACATACTATAAAACAAAAACTTTTGTCAGAACAAATTCACTTTCATTAACTTCTGGGAATATTAGGACTATTCAATTTGTACATAAATGCTTATTTATTATTAAACTAACCAGAGCAAGTTATTTAAAGAAATATAAGCTAATAATACCATCTGGAAATAGAAAATTATTATATTTTCAGAACGCCCTCTTTTGTATGCTTTATAGGATCCTTTAGAGAAGTAATCTATAAAAATTTGTCCTTTTTTTAAGGCCTTGTTATACCAATCAAAATAAACAATTTATCCTTTTTCAGTGCACTTTTCAAATACAAAAAAAAAAACCCCAAACCCAGTGCCATCGAGTCGATTCCGACTCATAGCAACCCTATAGGACAGAGTAAAACTTCCCCATAGGGTTTCCAAGGAGCGCTTTGCGGAGTCGAACTGCCAACTCTTTGGTTAGCAGCCGTAGCACTTAACCACTATGCCACCAGGGTTTCCACTTTTCAAATAGACTGATTTATATCAAAGTTTCTCAGTGTAGCTACTAAAAAGTCCAGCCACAATAAGTAGTATGTGGTTTTTCTTGGAGGAGAGAAAAGAACTAAGATTTTAGGTAGCCCTAAAAACAAAACAAAACACAATAGCCACGGCCTTCAACCTGATACAAGACAGAAATTCAGACATACTGTTCTGAAACAGAAAAACCACATAAACTCATTGGTCTGTGTGGTCAGCTCAAAAACTAGGCTTATACAATACCACATAATACAAAAAACCTAGTCTCTTAAAATGTGTACAGTAATTCTTGGATGAGATTGATTTAGAAAAACAGATCCTAGATAAACTCATTAATTTGCCAGGGTCTCAGAAGGATTGTGTTCAGACCCTTTGACTAAAACTCAGCATTAAACAAATTTCTCTGAGAACAATACAAATGGGAACTCATTTTTCCAAAATAATCATTGAGATTTCAAATTATTTCAGGTATACAGAGCTTACAGTGTTTTTGAACATGAACCCCAAACCAGTGTCCCAGAAGGGGGGAAATCCAGGCTCATTAATCAAGGATGTTAAGAATTACATTGAAACTTTGGTTTCCTAGAGTCAAATAAAATTCCTAGCAGGGGGTCTGCCATGGGTTTTTTTTTTTTTAGCTTAATTCATTCTGTTGGCTAGAGACACAGTATCTTATTTTAGATGTCAATTTGGGAACAGTGTCCTATAAGGAAGCAGTTTGGGGTGAACTATCATTATGCATGACCAGTACTTGTAAGCAGCAAGTGAACTTTTCCTGTGGATCTTTTCTAACTCAAAAACCCGTGTGGGTAAATTTTGGGACATTGGGCAAACTTAATATTATTTCCCGCCATTTAGTGAAAAAATAAAATAAAATGGAGTTGGTGTCAGACCTAAGCTCAGCCATTTTATGCATGTCACTTGCCTGAGAGTTTTAGGGTACTCTTACAATATGAATATACCATAGTTTGCTTAACCATTCACCCATAGACGGCATCTAGGCTGTGTTTCCAGTTTTGGGCTATTACAAATAATGCTGCTATGAACACCCAAGTACAGGTTTCTGTGCAAGCATGCATTCTCATTTCTCTGGGATAAATGCCTAGGAGAGTAATTTCTGGGTTATATGGTAATTGCATGCTTAGTTTTTAAGAAATTGCCACCCTGTTTTCCAAGAAATGTAAGTTGTTGTTAAGTGCTGTCACGTTGGTTCAAAATCACAGTGACCCCATGTACAACAGAATCAAACACCACCTGGTCCTGAGCCATCCTCACAATCTTTGTTATGCTTGAGCCCATTGTTGCAGCCACTGTGTCAATCCATCTCTTTGAGGGTCTTCCTTTTTTTTGCTGACCTTCTACTTTACCAAGTATGATGTCCTTCTCCACGGACAGGTCCCTCCTGATAACATGTCTGAAATATGTGAGACGAAGAATGCTTCTAAGGAGCATTCTGGCTGTACTTCCTCCAAGACAGACTTGTTCATTCTTCTAGCAGTCCATGGTATATACTCAATATTCTTCTCCAATACCACAATTGAAAGGCATCAATTCTTTGGTCTTTCTTATTCATTGCCCAGCTGTCACATGCATATGAGATGATTGAAAATCCATGGCTTTGGTCAGGAGCACCTCAGTCCTTAAAGTGACATCTTTGCTTTTTAACACTTTAACAGGGTCTTTTGCAGCAGATTTCCCCAATGCAATATGTTGTTTGATTTCTTGACTGCTGCTTCCACAGGCGTTGATTGTGGATCCAAATAAAATGAAGTCCTTGACAACTTCAATCTCCTCTCTGTTTATCATGATGTTGCTTTTTGGTCCAGTTGTGAGGATTTTTCTTTTCTTTATGTTGAGATGCAATCCATACTGAAGACTATAGTCTTTGATCTTCATCAGTAAGTACTTCAAGTCCTCTTCACTTTCAGCAAGGCTGTGTCACCTGAATATTGCAGGTTGTTAATAAGTCTTCCTACGATCCTGATGCCCCGTTCTTCTTCATACAGTCCAGCTCCTCGTATTACTTGCTCAGCATACAGACTGAATAGGTATGGTGAAAGGATACAACAGTGACGCACACCTTTCCTGACTTTAAACCACGCAGCATCTCCTTGTTCTGTTTGAACAACTGTCTCCTGGTCTATGTAGAGGTTCCTTATGAGCACAATTAAGTGTTCTGGAATTCCCATTCTTCGAAATGTTATCCATAATTTGTTATGATCCACACAGTTGAATGCCTTTGCATAGTCAAAAGAACGCGGAAATTATCGAAAAATATCATCAATATCACACATACGTAAAATTTTGCTGAAGATCATTCAAAAACAGTTGTAACAGTACATCCACAGTGAACTGCCAGAAATTCAAGCTGGATTCAGAAGAGGCTATGGAACAAGGGATATCACTGCCGATGTCAGAGGGATCTTGGCTGAAAGCAGAGAATACCAGAAAGATGTTTACCTGTGTTTTATTGCCTATGCAAAGGCATTCAACTGCGTGGACTGTTTTATTGACTAAGAAATATATGAGTGACCCAATTTCTCCACATTCTTGCCAGCACTTGGTATTCTATTTTTTATTTTTTTATTTTAGTCACTCTGATAGACGCACAGTGATGTTTCACTGTGGTTTTAATTTGCATCTCCCTGATGGCTACTGATGATCTTTTCATGTGCTTATCTGCCAACTGTATATCTCTTTGGTGAAATGTCTGTTCATGTCTCTTGTCTGTTTTCTAATTGGATTGTTTTTGTTCATTGGTGGGTTGATTTGTTTGGTGTTGAGTTTTGTGAGTTCTTTATATATTCCAGATACTAGTCCTTTGTTGAATATGTGGCTTGAAAAGAGTTTCCCCCAGTCTGTAGTTTGTCTTTTCATCCTCTTCACATGTGGTTTCACAGAAAGTTTTTTTTTAATTGATGAGGTCCAATTTATCAGTTTTTCCTTTTATGGATTATGCTTTTATCAAATTTGAGAACTAGCCCTAGATCCTGAAGATTTTTTGCATTATTTCCAAAATCTTATAGTTTTATGTTTTATAGTTAAGTTCATGATTCACTTTGAATTAATTTTTATATAAGGTATAAGGTTTAGCTCAAGTTCATTTTGTTGCCTATCAATGTTCAATTGCACCAGAACTGTTTGTTGAAAAGTCTGTTCTTACGCTATTAAACTGCTTTTGTATCTTTGTCAAAAATCAGTTGAGTTTATTTGTGTGGGTCTATTTCTGGGTTCTCTATTCTGTTGCTCTATGTCCACCGATACTACTCTGTCTACGTAGCTATTTAGTAAACAAATCTCACACTGTCTACATAGCTATATAGTACGCCTTAATAACAGATTAAGTGATTCCTCTCACTTTATTGTTCTTTGTCAAGATTGTTTTGCGCTATTCTAGGGCCTGTGCCTTTCTTGTAAATTTTAGAATAAGCTTATCTATGCCTAAAAAACTTTGCTGGGATTTTTTATAGGAATTCCATTAAGCCTATTGATCAATTTGGGAAGAAGTGACATCTTTATTATGCTGAATCTTCCAGTTCATGAACATGATAGGTTTCTCGTTATTTCTTCAATTTACTTCATCAGCATTTTATAATTTTCAGCATATGAATTCTGGTTTAACTGTATACAGTCAATCTTCATTATTTACAGATTCTGTATTTGTGAATTCATCTACTGGCCAAAATTTATTTGTAACCCCAAAGTCAGTATTCGTCACACTTTCACAGCCATTCGCAGACATGGCAGCTGAGGTCAAACAAGCCTAGTTTGTATTCGCTAATTCAGTGTTCTCAGCAATTTACAGACTATAACTACCACAAATAACAAGACTCAAATATACCTGAGTTTTCATTTTCTTTGGAGTGACTATAAATGGTTTTAGTTTTTAATGTCAGTTTCTACACGTTCATTGTTAGTATACTCACGTACCGCATAACATCCATTCGGGCAACGTCTGACTGCATATACATCCGTGGTCCCCCAAAATTATAACAGGGTTCAGAAATCCCAATCACAGACTGGGATGTAGCAGATGTAACCAGATGTAGCTAACACAGCAGCTTCCTGCACACAACACATATATCTCATGTCTCCTGTATACAAAGTGACTGCACTGCCAGGCATATAATGGTATGGTACGTATATAATCTATAATATGTATGTCTTAATAGTCATAATAAACGCCTGATACTGGTTTATGTACGTACTGTACTTTCTATCGTTATTTAAATGTGAACTTTTCCTATTTACAAATAAAAAGTTTACTGTATAACAGCGTATGCTTCCACTTGTAGGCAGCAGCATCTGATCTCATGTGTCACACATCTCTTGAGTGTTGTAGTGTTATCTGTTTAATTTTAACTTGAAAATATTACCGTGAAGTGCATTATGGCTCCCAAACATAGCAAATTCAGTGCTTGTGATAGTACCAGTAAGAGGCAAAGGAGAAGTATCAATCCGGAAGCGAAACAAAAGATATCCCATACAGCTCTGCTAAGTATATATTATAGTGTTCGCACAAAGTCTAAAGCACAGATATGTTCTATTTCGCAAAACCGTGGACATTAAACGACGTATCACTGTATATGGGAATTTGGTTGATTTTTGTGTATTGTTCTTGTACCCTGCAACCTTACTGAACTTACTTGTCAGTTTTAAGAGGTTATTTTTTGGTAAATTCCATGGGATTTTCTACACAGACAATCATATCATCTACAAATAGGGACAATTTTATTTCTTCCTTTCCAAGCCGTATGCCTTTTAAAAGGTAAATATCCCTCAGATAGGGTGAATCAGTAGAAACTCCAGATAAATAAATGTATGAGACAAGAAAGATGGAGGAGCCACTGGGGAGGAGAGGAGGAAACAACATTCGCTGAGCACTGATCTCTTTGCCAGACTCGGGGCCAGGTGCTTTAACCATTCCAGATAATTCTATTTGCACAGCGACCCTGTGAGGCAGATGCGAGGAAAATAAGCCTCAAAGAGGTTTAGGTAATGTTCTTAGAGCTCCAATGTCCATAAATACTATATGCTCCATGCTGCCTTGTGCCTAGGAGAAGAGACACGCCCAGAAAGGACACAGCCAGGCCAGGTGAGGTAGAGAACGCCAAGACTAAATCAACTGCCTCACATTGCTGCTGATGTCCTTTACCTTCTACCTCCTTAGAGGCAACAGCTTAGCCAGAGTGGAATCAAAGCCAAATACCGATCTGGTCAAAGCCATTATGCAGCCTTATAATCATGTTTATTTTTGCACATAGCCCTCACAGCCTCTACAGGAAGCATGGCTTGTTGGTATTTAAAGGGCTGGGCTGACTCATGAGGAAAACCAGTGGTTCAGGGCCAGAAGAACTTTCTATTGCTGCTGCTAAGATGCTGAAAAAAGGAGTCACTAGGCAGAAGACCAAGATAAAATACCTAAAACCTGGGCACGTTCTGAACTGATAGTCATCCAAAGGGCCCTTCTGGGTAGGTGGAGCAAAACAGCAGAGGGTCCCATAGACCCTAAAATTGTAGTAAAGAGGGCAATAATGACCAACTTCCAGGAGTTCCTAAGGGAGGGGCCAATCTCAGCAGGGGAAATGGTCTGCAATCAAGAATATAACCAGAAGCTGGAGACTCAGACCCCTAGAATGGGCATATGGCGCAAGGGGCAACAACTGGCAGCTTAGGCCTGGAGGTGTGCCACAGGCACCAGAGCCAGTCCACAGGGAGTGAGACACACTTTACAACCCAGCAATGGCCAGCGGAGTCATAATGCTTTAAATGCTACCATGTTTGACTGTTGTTAGCTCAGGATGTGGGCAGAACAAGGCTGTAGAAAAGAACCGTGGTTCTCAATGAGGGTGATACAAAAGCCACTTTAAAAAAAATTGTGGAGCTGCTGGCATTTAGTGATTAAGAAATACAATCACCAACTGTCCCACACAATTTTAGGATGTCCCACTGGACCGTCATGTATGTGAAAACTGAGCTTAGAGCCTAGATCCATCATACACATAAACGACAAGCGTTTTTACATGTTTGATATCCTCTGACTCCTCCAAGAATGACACTGGGTGTTCAGCAGGGGAGACTTTACTGCCTCTTAGTCAGCGCCTGATCAAAAGTGGGCCATCATTTTGGAAAATCTCCTCCCAGAAGGCAAGACCACTCAGAGTATCTGCTGCACCACCACACCCCGTCCTATGGTGTCTGCACTATGGCGGTCACGTGCACAATACCTGCTGTACCGCCACACTCCGTCCTATGGTGTCTGCACTGTGGTGGTCACATGCACAATACCTGCTGTACCGCCACACCCCATCCTATGGTGTCTACACTGTGGCGGTCACACCCACACTATCTGCTGCATCGCCACACCGTCCTATCCTGTCTGCACTGTGGCGGTCACACGCACAGTATCTGCTGTACCGTCACACCCTGTCCTACGGTGCCTGCACTGTGGCGGTCACACGCACACTATCTGCTGCATCGCCACACCCTGTCCTATACTGTCTGCATTGTGGCGGTCACGCCACAGTATCTGCTGCATTGTCACACTCTGTCCTATACTGTCTGCACTGTGGCGGTCACACCACAGTATCTGCTGCAGCGCCACACCCTGTCCTATGGTGCCTGCACTGTGGCGGTCACACGTACACTATCTGCTGCATCGCCACACCCTGTCCTATACTGTCTGCATTGTGGCGGTCACACGCACAGTATCTGCTGCATCGCCACACCCTGTCCTATACTGTTTGCACTGTCGCGGTCACACGCACAGTATCTGCTGTACCGTCACACCCTGTCCTACGGTGCCTGCACTGTGGCGGTCACACGTACACTATCTGCTGCATCGCCACACCCTGTCCTATACTGTTTGCACTGTGGTGGTCGCACGCACAGTATCTGCTGTACCGCCACACCCTGTCCTACGGTGCCTGCACTGTGGCGGTCACACGTACACTATCTGCTGCATCGCCACACCCTGTCCTATACTGTCTGCATTGTGGCGGTCACGCCACAGTATCTGCTGCATCGCCACACCCTGTCCTATACTGTCTGCACTGTGGCGGTCACGCCACAGTATCTGCTGCATTGTCACACTCTGTCCTATACTGTCTGCACTGTGGCGGTCACGCCACAGTATCTGCTGCATTGTCACACTCTGTCCTATACTGTCTGCACTGTGGCGGTCACGCCACAGTATCTGCTGCATTGTCACACTCTGTCCTATACTGTCTGCACTGTGGCGGTCACACGCACACTATCTGCTGCATCGCCACACTCTGTCCTATACTGTCTGCATTGTGGCGGTCACGCCACAGTATCTGCTGCATTGTCACACTCTGTCCTATACTGTCTGCACTGTGGCGGTCACACGCACAGTATCTGCTGCATCGCCACACCCTGTCCTATACTGTCTGCATTGTGGCGGTCACACACACAGTATCTGCTGCATCGCCACACCCTGTCCTATACTGTCTGCACTATGGTGGTCACACGCACAGTATCTGCTGTACCGTCACACCCTGTCCTACGGTGCCTACACTGTGGCGGTCACACGCACACTATCTGCTGCATCGCCACACCCTGTCCTATACTGTCTGCATTGTGGCGGTCACGCCACAGTATCTGCTGCATCGCCACACCCTGTCCTATACTGTCTGCATTGTGGCGGTCACGCCACAGTATCTGCTGCATTGTCACACTCTGTCCTATACTGTCTGCACTGTGGCGGTCACACGCACAGTATCTGCTGCACTGCCACACCCTGTCCTATGGTGTCTGCATTGTGGCGGTCACACGCACAGTATCTGCTGCATCACCACACCCTGTCCTATACTGTTTGCACTGTGGCGGTCACACGCACAGTATCTGCTGTACCGTCACACCCTGTCCTACGGTGCCTGCACTGTGGCGGTCACACGCACACTATCTGCTGCATCGCCACACCCTGTCCTATACTGTCTGCATTGTGGCGGTCACACGCACAGTATCTGCTGCATCGCCACACCCTGTCCTATACTGTCTGCACTATGGTGGTCACACGCACAGTATCTGCTGCATCGCCACACCCTATCCTATACTGTCTGCATTGTGGCGGTCACGCCACAGTATCTGCTGCATTGTCACACTCTGTCCTATACTGTCTGCACTGTGGCGGTCACACGCACAGTATCTGCTGCACTGCCACACCCTGTCCTATACTGTCTGCATTGTGGCGGTCACGCCACAGTATCTGCTGCATTGTCACACTCTGTCCTATACTGTCTGCACTGTGGCGGTCACACGCACAGTATCTGCTGCATTGTCACACTCTGTCCTATACTGTCTGCACTGTGGCGGTCACACGCACAGTATCTGCTGCACTGCCACACCCTGTCCTATGGTGTCTGCACTGTGGCGGTCACAGGCACAGTATCTGCTGCATCGCCACACCCTGTCCTATACTGTTTGCACTGTGGCGGTCACACACACAGTATCTGCTGTACCGTCACACCCTGTCCTACGGTGTCTGCATTGTGGCGGTCACATGCACAGTATCTGCTGTACCGCCACACCCTGTCCTACGGTGTCTGCATTGTGGCGGTTACAGGCACAGTAGCTGCTGCAGCCCCACACCCTGTCCTACGGTGTCTGCACTGTGGCGGTCACAGGCACAGTATCTGCTGCACCCCCACACCCTGTCCTATACTGTCTGCACTGTGGCAGTCACAGGCACAGTAGCTGCTGCACCCCCACACCCTGTCCTATACTGTCTGCACTGTGGCGGTCACAGGCACAGTATCTGCTGCACCCCCACACCCTGTCCTATACTGTCTGCACTGTGGCAGTCACAGGCACAGTAGCTGCTGCACCCCCACACCCTGTCCTACGGTGTCTGCATTGTGGCGGTCACAGGCACAGTAGGCTTCTGTGTAGATGCAGGCGCCTGACTGTTTACTATGTGCTTGAGTGTCATAGGCCCAAGCACAGTGAAATGTGTATTACTTTATTTTACATTATTTTCCTTTATATTGTAGTAAAGCCAATATATATATATATATATATATACATTTTTTTTAAGAAGTGTCTATGACTCCGTTTCAAGATAACAAAGGGGGCCTTACAAAATATCTGTTCTCAAAAGCTGGTGTTGGCTCTGGAAGGGATGAGAACCCTGCTATGCACAGTACACTCAGCTCACCTTTTCAAAACCCCTCATCCCACTACTTAACATCCCTCCCAGCCCTCCCACTGCTACTCAATACAAACAAGCCTTCCCAGGGCCAGCCTCCGCAGCCCCACCTTGCAAGTAACAGCCCTCATTATTTCCACTGGCCCCTCACACTTGCTATCATTCCTCCAGGCACACACTGCCCTCTTCCTGGATCTCCTTCTCACTCCTCCTTGCCTACTGAACCCCTAATCCCTCCTCAGGTGTCAGTTCTAGTAGAGACCAGCTCAAGGCCATTTACCATGATCTCCCAAGACACAGTCACCTTGGTCTGAGTAAGTACTGACAGACGCCTATCAGTCTGGACAGTATAGTCCACAGGGCAAGGCCTGATCAACAGGGCAGGGCCTGATCTGTTTGACCATCTCTGTATGTTCAGCACAGCCCAGCTAGTGCCTGGCGCACAAGGGGCATGCCATTTGTCAAATGAGGAGTAGAAGAGTAAAGACTTATGGCATCGCCATCAGAGACCCCTGACTTCCATTCCAATGATGAGTATATACAGTAATGGCTTCCTTCCAAGGTTTCATAAGGTACATACTCACCTTGGTACAATGACTCTAGGAGTTCCTAAGGAATGCAAACAGTTCAGCGCTTGACTACTAGCCAAAAGGCTGGTGGTTCCAACCCACTCAGAGGTCCCTTGGAAGACACACCTGGCAATCTACTTCCAAAAGGTCACAGTCTTGAAAACCCTATGGAGCAGTTCTACCCTGCACACATGGGGTCACCATGAGTCGGAATCCACTCGACAGCAACTAACAACAACCAACAGTGACTCTGCTGTTTAGATGAGACCCTTCTATATTTCATTTCTCCCTCAGACATTTACATTATAAGGACTCTCTACAAGGGAAGGGATATCTTTAGGCAAAAAGCTTTCAAGGATTTTATGAGCCCTTTTGCTTTGTTAACCCTTTCATGGACCACGGGATATATATGCCAGTATGACATTTCCCCCCCGAGGCTCACTGGCAGGCATTTGAGCCACGTTAGTACATTCTGGTGTCTTTTCGGATGCTGGTGCAACTGCCCAAAAAACAAGAAAGTTGGTCTGCGCCACGCTTGAGTACTGAGAGTCATTAGCATGAGGGGATGCTTCCTGGAGGAAAGATTCTGTGAAACTTCTGTGTGTTTTGGTTTCTGTACAGCAACATAAGGCTTGCAAATATGTTTACTATTTCCTTTGTGTTACTGGGAAGGTATGGTTACCAGCATTTGAAAATGTTCAAGTAAATAAGTTATTTGGGGGTGAAAACAGTTTGTGATGCAATTCCCAGGCCATGGGACCGATATGCCCCGTGTGTGTGGCTATGTTTCAGGGCAAATGGTACCGACATGGCCCACTCTAAATCAAAGCAATAATAATTGAGTACAGCAAATGCAATGTTCATTTAATATTTCTTGTGTATTTTTGTATATTTTTGGAAAGTTGAGTAAGATGTTTTATGGCTCAAGTGTAATCAGGGAGTATGATGTGCCTTGGGACCAATATGTCCCCCTGGCAACTGGCACCCCATTTTTTCAAATAATAAACTACCAACAAACAATGATTCAGCATCCATTTCATTAGTGAAAAAAAGTGGCATCACTAAAAAAATTAAAAAAAAAAAATGTATCCATGAAAGAGTTAACAGACACTTGTTTTATTTTGAGGATGAGTTATACTAGTTAGAATCTACCTGCTCCACGTGGTATCACTACTGATGATAATATGTATCGAACATTTAAAATGTTTTCTTCTTTCTTTTGGTGGAGTCCTGGTGGCGCAGTGGTTAACAGCTTGGCTGCTAATCAAAAGGTCAACAGTTCGAATCCACCAGCTGCTCCTTAGAAACTCTATGGGGCAGTTCTACTCTGTTGTATACAGTTGCTATGAGTTGGGATCACCTCGATGCCAATGGTTTGATTTTGATGTAAATTTAGAGGATAAAACATCTCATTTCTAAGTTTTCACTGTCAAATCTTCAATATTACAGGCAAATGCAAACAGATGCTATTAAAAAATACCAGTGAATATCTGGTGTTTGAAAATCAGTGCATATGAACCATTACTGGGAGCTAGTGTGGCAGTGAGGGATGATGGCTCTTACAGCAAAATTTCTGGGGTTTGTGCTGTTGCACCCCCACTCACAGGCTTTACCGTCTTAGGAAAGTTACTCAACCTCTCTGTACCCTACTTTTCTCATCTATAAAATAACTAGCCAGTTGCCATCAAGTCAGCTCGGACTCATGGAGACCCCACGTGCGTCAGCTGAAGTAGAATTGTGCTCGTAGGGTTTTCAATGCCTGATTTTTCCGAAGTAGATTGTGAAGCCTTTCTTCTGAGGTATCCCTGGGAGGACGTGAATCTCCAACCTTTCGGTCAGCAGCTGAGCGTGTTAACCATTTGATCCACTCAGGGACTTCGATCTGTAAAATAGGGGGGTAATAATAACTCAGCTCCTAACTCAGAGCTGTCCAGGGATTAAATGAGGGAAGACATTATCTTGAAGTGCTTAACACTTTGTAAATAGTCGATAAGTGTGCATTATAAACACTATTACTGCTGCTGTCCATTTTCGTGTCATTGTCTAAAATACAAAGCAGGGATCCCTTTCCCCGGATAATGTCTACCTGGAAGCCAGAGTGGCAGTCTTGCTTTCACAGAGGAGTGGCAGGGTACGAACTAGAGTTAGGGACAAGAATGTCTGGCCTGGCCCCTTCACTTACCAGATGGGGGATTTCAGGCAAATTCCTTACTTTCCCATCTCATCTATAACATGGAGATAACTATACTTGCCTTGGGGTATCATAAAATTGTTATGAGAATTAAATGAGATAATACACGGGTTTGCTCTAAAATCTACAAAACAGCATCAAAATGTAAAGTATTAATATAATGGTTATTTATGACAGAAATTCACTATTCTTGGAGTAACTTACATATATAAATCATTTTACATGTATAAATAACAGATCATTTTTTTCTTTCAAAAAACATAACAACTTAAGGAATAAAAGGCACCTATTTTAACTTTAGAGGTCCCTGGGTAGCGCAAACGATTTGTGCTTGACTGCTAACCAATAGGTTGATGGTTCAAATCCACCTAGCAGTACAGTGGAAGAAAGGCCTGGTGCTTTTCTTCTGTAAAGATCACAGCCAAGAAAACCCTACGGAGCTCTATTCTGTATCACATGGGGTCGCCATGAGTCAGAATGAACTTGATTTCAATGGGTTTGGTTTTTTGGTATTTTAACTTTAAATATTTGTATGAAGCAAGAATAAACTTTTCTCAGTCACGAGTACAGTCAAGTGTTCTTTTAGAGTCAGACACTCAAAATGTGCTCTCCAGAACAAGTCAGCTAAGGTTGTGCTGAGTTGTAAACTGCCACGCATCTCCCAACAAGAAATCCCATCCGTGCAATGAATTGCCTTTTATAAATGCAGGCTGGTACTATGCAATGAAAAGATACAATTAAAAAAAGAGAACATTTTTGAAAGCTTTTAACAATGCAGTAGAGTAAGCACTTTAGAAGAATTTGATTTGCTCCCTTTTTAAGCATCAGGTAAACGTTAAGTCTCCTTGGGGGGAAAAAATTTTTTTTACATAAAATGAAGAGGGGAAAAAGCCTACCCACAGCACACCCACAGCCTCTGCATTGCTAGTCTCTCATCAATTCCAGCTCAGTTAACCTCTGTGAAACCAGCACAGGAAAAATAAACTGCCCTGCTACTGTGGCTAAGACCACACAACTTTTTAATGGAAATGTTCCAAGGCTTGAAGTTCCATTTGAAAGTCACTAACAAAACCTTTGAAAATGTTAAGGGGGAAAAAAAAAAAAAGCCCAAGAATTGAAGGCCAGGCAAGCCTTGAAGCCTATACTTACCCACGCTCATGAAAAGTAATCACAAGCCAAGCCCAGTTCTCTCCTCTCCTCTGCATTTTCTTCAAAGCAATCCACTCCCAAAATTGCTATTTCTTTTTTCAGGGAGGAAAGAAAAGGATGAAGGGAAGGAAAGAAGACAGCGTCTACACAAACCAAACATAGAAGGAAAGCATTTCTGCCACCACATAACGAGAACTACAATCATTCTTAACTAATCCACACTGAAATCTGTTGGTTTAGCACCTAGTGATTTAAATTTGTTCCTTTATACGTAAGAAGCAAACACGACACTCCAATGCTAGCCAAGACACAGAAGGCCACCTACTTAGATAGTTGTGGGTCCATTTTTAAGTGACAGGTAATAACGGGTTTTAAAGGTTTCCAAGTTTAAAAAGATTTCCAGAAACCCAGTCCCTTAATATCCTCCAAACCTCAGACTAGTGATGTTCCATTACTTTCTATAATGAGATATACACCTATATTTTGCTTACTTAAAAAAGCATTTGCAGCTGGGCCCACGTAATACAGAACGCAGATGGTTTTTAACTACTCTAATCTTGGAAGAAGAAAACTGAAAAAAATCAATTAGGTATTTGCCAGAACCCAACAAACAGTATAATAAACTCATTATCATGACAGTCACCTACAATACCAAATATATAAAATTACTCTATTTAAAATTCAAAGAAGGAGAAAAGCCTCCTCCCTAGCCCTGTGATTGGAGACAAAAGTGAAGAACCTTAGGGGTGCTGCTGGCTATGAAGGGAACTGGGAAAACCAGGCCACACTCTTCAGGCCAAGGCAGTGATGCTCCAGCAGAGAGCACAGGGCGGACCAGAGAGAGGCCTGTCTCTAGAAAGAGCCAGCTCTCCCTGCATAGGTCAGAAGGGAGAAAACATCTACACAGATCAGCCCTGGCAGAAGTTGCCGGAGAAGACTCTCCGTCTGTAGAGATACTTAGAAGAGAAGCAATCATTTGCCCTAAAGATTTAACATATGATTCTAAATAGAGGCAAGGGAACCAAATCAGATTCTGATGTGTGTTGTTGAGTTGGTTACGACTCACAGAGACCCTGTACAATAGGGTAGAACTGCCCCATACGGTTTCTCAGGCTGTAACCTTTACGGGGCAGCGCTGGTGGCGCAGTGGTTAAAAGCTTAGCTGCTAACGAAAAGGTCAGCAGCTCGAATCCACCAGCCACTCCTTGGAAACCCTGTGGGGCAGTTCTACTCTGTCCTATAGGGTCACTATGAGTTGGAATCAACTTGATGGCAACAGGTTTAGATTTTGTATTTATTTATTTCAAATCTTTACAGTAGCAAATCACCAGGTCTTTTCTCAAGAAGGGTTGCTGGTAGGTTTGAATCGCTTACCTTTTCATTAGAGCCACGCAGTTTACCCACTGCACCACTAGGGCCCCTTCATCAGGTCTTAGGCAACTCCATTTCTAACACAGAAGTGCCCTCCCTGGGCCTGTTAAAAGCCAAAACCAGTTGCCCTTGAGTCAATTCCAACTCATGGTGACCCCATGTGTGTCAGAGTAGAACTGTGCTTCACTTTTCAATGACTGATTTTTTGAAAGATTGCTAACCAGGCCTTTCTTCCGAGGTGCCTCTGGGTGGACCTGAACCGGCAGCCTTTCAGTCAGTAGCCGAGTGCGCTATTTGCACCACCCAGGTACTCCTCCTTCAAAGTCAGAAAGAATTACATTCTAGTGGGCTAGTTATAAAGCTACAAATAAAATTTAAAATAAGAATGAAGGGGGGAAAAATGGGTTATTTTGCCAGTTACACTCTTTCTTCTTCATCTCAAAACTATAAATCACTGGAAAAATAAAAATAATATTAAGCCACTGAGGTAAATGTTGTTAGAAACATCACCACGGACTGATTCCAAGACTGCCATGGAATGGATATAGAAGACGGCAATCTATATCGTTTCCTGAAAGCCACATGTGGAAATGCAGACAGGTCCAGATTATGTCAAACTACAAAGAAATTTCACTTAAATGAGTAAAAGAAATCATAACCATGAAACCTCTGTCTCCTTCTTAAATTTACAAGAGGGCAGTGGTAGCTTTGTCTAATAAGCCAAAAACCCAAAGCTGTTACCAGGGTCAATTCCGAGTTCCAGCAACCCTAAAGGACAGAGTAGAACTGCCCCATAGGGTTTCCAAGGAGTGGCTGGTGGATCTGAACTCCCAACCTTTTGGTGAGCAGCCAAGTTCTTAACCACTGCACCACCAGGGCTCCTTTGCTTGATATTTACCTCATTTATAAAAAGATACATCATAAAAAAAAGTCCCTGAAAACATAAAGGAGATGAACAGTCAATTAAAACCTCATGACTCTGGGGCTAATTTCACTTTACATGTTATAGACCACTGGATAAAACTCTCAGAGAGGTCAACAGTTTGATTGGTAAACCACAGCAATAGGCCCAATATCTGTAAGAATTATTCTTAAATTCTCCAGTCTCAGGGCCCTAAAGAGCTTTCGTGTATATGGGTTTTATCTATTGATACTTATTATACTGGTAATTAAACCTGAGAAAATGAGAAAATGTTATACCTATTAATTCACCTACAGACAATAATAAACCCATTTAATGTTAATAGGAACATTCATGAAAAATAACTATATTTTCCAAAAACAAAAAATTTTTTGAGTAGAATGGCACTGTTTTACATTTTTTGTAAATCTCCTTAATGTCTGGCTTAATAGAAGACAGCTGTATTCTCATATCTGCTACTGCAGTCAGTCTGTTCCAAGATGCTGTTGTAGCTCAATTTATGAAGAAAACCCAGCGTGCATCACAAAATACATGGTTGGAAAAGGGAGGACCTTGTGTACCTCCTGAAAGGAAACTCCAGGGTCCTTGGACTACACTTTCAGAGTTGCTAATCTACAACACAAAACACAATGATGTATACTTACCCTTTGCGTTGGGTAAGGGGGCTACAGGACCTTAAATACCAACCAGGACCACAGAAAGCACTATCTTCAATTATAAAATAAGGTTGGTATATGCTGATGGATTCTTTATTGACCAAAGGCCAGGAAAGTAAATTAATTTTAAAAGGATAGTAGTCTAAACTCACATAAAATATTCATGCTTTAATTTTATTCAAGCAACCACAAAATATAATATGCAGAACATTCAGTCTTGCAGTCTTCACGCTAGCGTCTCTTACACTGTTAGGTGTACTCTATGAAAGGAGCTCAAGCAGCTACATCATCTCTATAAGCCCACGCATCTCTGCCACAAGGACCACCAAAAAAAAACAAACCCATTGCCATCGAGTCGATTCTGACTCATAGCGACCCTATAGGACAGAGCAGAACTGCCCCACAGAGTTTCCAAGGAGCACCTGGCAGATTTGAACTGCCAGCCTATTGGTTAGCAGCCGTAGCACTTAACCACTAGTAACTGGGGAATGTTCCAAGAGCATGTTTGTGAAAAGAAACCAGCTGAACCAGGTCTCATGCAGCTTGCCCTGTGGCAATCACAGCGTGAGCCTGCAATGAGGCATTAAGGACTCCAAGGCACACTTTTCTGTGAAGGAGGGTTTACCCTGGTGTCTTGAGGCAGATTCTGGGACCCATCAGGAAGTTCAGGACAAGGGAGACTAAATGCTCAGTTATAAGCGTATGTTAAACCCAAACCAAACCTTTTGACCACCAGTTGATTCCAACTCACAGTGACCCTATAGGACGATGTAGAACTGCCTCACAGAGTTTCCAAGGAGCGGCTGGTGAATTCGAAGTGCTGATCTTTTGGTTAGCAGCCGAGCTTTTAACCACTGTACCACCAGGGCTCCATAAGTATATGTTAACCAGCAATAATATTAAAACTAAAAATTATCAACATTCCTGCTTTTGACATAGTTACTCAATTCCAAATGCTGATTTCTAAAACCAAAACCAACCTGCCTCCCCCACTACATTTGAAATTGAATGCAATCCTTCAATTTATAGATGAAAGACAATTCCCAAAGAAAGTTAAATTTGACATCCTTAACATGTCCCAGTTGCACCCAGACTCTAGAGTTCAAATCCTCTCTGCCAGAGGGTCCCACACATCAAACACCCAGTGGTTCTCCATAAACAGACTGTAACATACTGTAGAACAAAGAGTGCCCAAAATATCTTCAAAATACCAAAGGGGATTAGCCAGCCATTTTTTTTCTTAAATTAAGCCGTTGTGATCTAAAGCTTGGCAAGTAGCATCAGAACAGAGAATTAGATTAGCTTTATCATAAAGGAAAATGACTAAAGCATTTTTTAAATGCTTTCATGAACAACAGTAAAACTCTCCAAAAATCTATGTATAGCACAAGATTTTATATACTTTTTTTTTTTTTATGATTTTAAAAGGAAGTTATTCCTTCTAAAATTTATAATCACTGTACTTTCTCTTTAAGCTGGTTTTGACAATGTCATAAATTACAATTGCAGGCAATTCATTCTTAATCAGCTTATGTAAAAAAAGAAAGTACAGTATGATATGACTTTATTAGGAAATGTATCTCATGATATCCACACAATGGCTTCATCTGTTGTGAAACTACTGTTTGCAAACTATTTTTTACATAGTCCCTTTATACTACTCAATTAATTAACATAAAATTATGTGTGTTAAATAAAATAGCAACTAAAATGTTTTACTTTACCAAAAAAAAAAAAAAAAACCAACTAGGAGCAGCCTGTCTATAATTTCATATTTGAAAACTAGGAGTGGCCTTTCTATAGTTTTAAACAATAAGACAGCATCCCCCTAAGGAAATCAACAGAAGTAGAGAAAGTACACATTTGTAACATTAACTGCTCCTTTTCTGACATATCTGTGTTTTTTCCAAGTTTTTCTTAAAAGAGAAACCACTCTCTCAGGGAGAAAATTTGAAAGCTTCAGACACATACATTTCTATTTGTACACATTTATTACTTAAAACACGTGCCAAGGGAATGACACCACAAAAAATGGATCAAGCACTTTATTAAACTTCGTAATTCTCAAGAATGAACAAAAACTAGTGACTTCACATTTTCATCACTTGCTTCCTTCATCAATATTCGTTAACATTAAGGACCATCTAGAACCGTATAACATTTAAAAAAAAAAAAGGAAAAATAGATTACTAAATAACAAAACAGACATGCAAGAACAACAGTTTTGAATGAAGAAGAAAAAACTTTGCAAATGATTATTTTCATTTGCTCAAACTTCAAAGGAAATAACTAAGGGGTAGACATGAAATTAAAAAAAAAAAATACGGAACAAGGAAATAAACTGATTAAATTCAATTTGCCAGGACTTATGACAAGGTTTTATGACAAGGAGGTAATAACTTCTAACGATCACAATATCCTACTAGTCATTTTCAGTGCTCAAACAGACATTTGAAGTGTTAAATGTTTTATTTTGTTGCAAACCAAACAAACAAGCTGGACAATGAAAGCAAGGGCCTGTTCCATAAGGTTTTGCCTGACAAAAGCAAAAAATATAAACAGCAAAAATTTAAAAGAGGAAATCAGAAAAGGAGAAGAGAAAGGGGAAAAGCAACCTAAAAGAAATGCTATAACCAAACCCAACGCCATTGAGCCGATTCCGACTCATGGTGACCCTATAGGACTGAGCAGAACTGCCCAGTAGGATTTCCAAGGACCGGCTGGTGAATTCAAACTGCGGAGCAGCTGAGCTCTTAACCACTGTGCCACCAGGGCTTCTTTCTCACAATGAAAATCCTGAAAAGCCTGTGGAATGCTGTTTCCCTGTGCTCTGCTTTACAATTCCTCTCGCATGAGGACTGGCATGCCTGAAGCGTAGGTGGACAGTGACCACCCACACTATGGGAAGTACCATGATTAAAGAGAGCGCTGTACTCCAGTGTCTGCCAGCGCAGTCTGCGCCATGTTGTAATTATTAAATTTGTAGTCTTTTTATAATCTGTTGCATGTGTTGTGGTAAGTCTCCTACATTGTCTAACAAGAAAACCACTGAACATGAATAGCAAGTTATTTTTAATGTGCACAAATGGCTAGAAAACTGGATACTTTTAATATTACGTTCAACTTTTCACAAAAAACGATTTAACTTACCGTACATCTAACACTCCAGTGAAAACAGATACTCCACTTCAAATCCCCTTTCAGTCCTCTTAAAGAAGACATACAGCCCATGTTAAACCCCTTAACAAAACAGCCAAGATGTAGGTTAAACATGTACCAAGAATAAAAATTTACCATTACATCTGTCCAGCGATTAAACACACGGGAAAATAACGAAGAATAGAAGTAGTTGTAATATTAGGCAAGTCTATTTGCTCCAGACCTTGTTTTCTATGAAAAATTTACTTTCCACTCTCTCTAATTTAGTTCACAATAATCACGTGCCTTGAAAGATATAGTTCTCAAGGGATATTACCCCAGGCAGTGCTTGATGTCAGTCAGGACACCCAGAACAGGCATTTGACAAAGGATGGGAATGAAATGAATGGGAGCAGATGCAAGCTCTGGCCCAACAACTCCCCCAACCAGATTGGAGATGTCATTACCACCAGCAGGGCATGTCCTCTCTGTAGGAGTCAAGATAGTGTAAGGTCTGTTATTTTCTTAAAAGATGAGTCGGCTCAACCAGAAACAGGCAGGCCTGCACTGCTCCCCACCCCGACCCAGCCTCTGCCTAAATCAGTCTACCTTGGAGTCACTGCCTCGGGAGGGACAGGTGTGTGAGATCACAACCACAGGTGGCCATAGCTCTACCATTAACAATGAAACCAAAAACCAAAAAGAATAAAACAAAACAATCCTAAGAACTTCTTAAAGATCTTTCTAGAAGTATAAAATCAAAACAACCAAAAATTGTGGCCCACATCTCTGGAATGCTCTTGCCATGAAGAGCCTTTTGTCTGGAGGAAGACAACAGTCTCACATACCTCCTCCCAGTGATCAAAGCCCTTGATGATTACTTGCAGAGGCTCAGCAAGGAATGGGGACTCTTCTTTCCCATTCATACAAAAAAAAAAAAAAAAAAAAGGCATAAAATCCCTAAAACCGTGTGGTCGAGACTCAGAAGGTGATTAACCAACTTGAAACTGCGCTGGCCTCCAGGAGACTTCCCACCCCTTTCCTGGAAGTCGGCTTCCTCAAATCGCGGGCGGCACCACTACTTCTAAGTGATGGGCCAGGGCAAAGAGGGACCCAACACAAGTCTGTCTCTCTCTCTCTCTCACAAAGTTGCAACCTGCCCACCACACACCCCTACCTATCTCATTATATACTTACCTTTGCAGCAAAGTGCTACAAAGGTAAGAAATGACACAAAGCTATCTGAACCATTATCTGACCTTACAACAATAAAGCAGTTTATGCTTGGGGCTTAATTTAACAAATTTTACTTTGTTCCAAGGAAGGGGAAAAAAATATATCTACTATCTATACACACACACAGAGTAAGTCCCCGGGTTACAAACACCCCACTTACAGACAACTTGTACTTGCCCTTTAATGTTACGTAATTCAGCCTTTACTTCGAAAATGACTGAGCTAACCTCTCCTGGCAACAAATTCTTCATTACAATCACCTTCATTTGCCCCCCCTGCAGCTTTTAAATCACTGAAAAGGCTTCAGTCTTCTCTTGCACCACCAAAACCAAACCAAACCCAGTGCCGTCCAGTCGATTCCGATTCCGACTCATAGCGACACTATAGGACAGGGTAGAACTGCCCCATAGAGTTTCCAAGGAGCACCTGGCAGATTCGAACTGCCAACCCTTGGGTTAGCAGCCGTAGCCCTTAACCACTACACCACCAGGGCTTCCTTTCTTGCACTGAAGTAAGGCTAAACAGAACCACATGCACCTGTTCCAACTTACCTACAAATTCTTAAAGACACAGTTAGGAACAGATCTGGATGGTAAAACTGGGGACTGCCCGAATGAGTATGTATATATAAAGTTATAAAGTTATGCATTTGAGTTAAAAGGCCCTGAGTTGCTTAAGATTTTCATTTTTGGACAAATATTGTATAAGACCACTATTCTAAGAACTTGAGAAATAGTTTAAACTGAGAAGAAAACATTCTTTTGTGGTTACACGAAGGGGGAGGGAGGGAGGATGGGAGAGGGGCATTCACTAATTAGATAGTAGATAAGAACTACTTTAGGGGAGGTCAGCACAATTGGACTAAACCAAAAGCAAAGAAGTTTCCCGAATAAACTGAATCCTTTGAAGGCCAGCATAGCAGGGGCAGGGGTCTGGGGACCATGGTTTCAGGGGACATCTAAGTCAATTGGCATAATAAAATCTATCGAGAAAACATTCTGCATCCCACTTTGAAGGGTGGCTTCTGGGATCTTAAACGCCAGCAAACAGCCATCTAAGATGCATCAGTTGGTCTCGACGCACCTGGATCAAAGGAGAATGAAGAACACCAAGGAAACAAGGCGATTACGAGCCCAAGAGACAGAAAGGGCCACATGAACCAGAGACTACATCATCCTGAAACCAGAACTAGAGGGTGCCCGGCTACAACCAATGACTGCCCTGACAGGGAACACAACAGAGAACCCCTGAGGGAGCAGGAGAGCAGTGGGATGCAGACCCCAAATTCTCATTAGACCAGACTTCATGGTCTGACTGAGACTAGAAGGACCCCTGTGGTCACAGCCCCCAGACCTTCTGTTGGCCCAAGACAGGAACGATGCCCGAAGCCAACTCTTCAGACATGGATCAGACTGGACAATGGGTTGGAGGGAGCTTCTTGGATCAGGTGGACACTTGAGACTATGTTGGCATCTCCTGCCTGGAGGGGAGATGACAGTGTGGAGGGGGTAGGAAGCTGGCGAAATGGACACGAAATGAGAGAGTGGGGGCAGAGAGCAGGCTGTCTCATTAGGGGGAGAGTAATTGGGAATGTGTAGCAAGGTGTATATGGGTTTTTGTGTGAGAGACTGACTTGATTTGTAAACTTTCACTTAAAGCACAATAAAATTAAAAAAAAAAAAAAGAGTTTCCTTTTTGATGTTTATTTCGTTGTTGTTTGCTGTAGTCAAGTCAGCGCCTGACTCATGGCAACCCCATGTGTTACAGAGTAGAGCTGCTATATAAGGTTGTCTTGGCTATAACCTTTACAGAAGCAGACTGCCAGGCCTTTCTTCTGCGGAGGCAGTTGGTGGGTTAAAACCCCCAACCTTTAGGTTAGCAACTGATCTCAAACTGCTTGTGCCACCCAGTCTCCTAGTGTTTATAGTTGTATTACCGGTAATGCAGAACAGGCTGAGTTGTTGAGTGTGACCCAAATGGCTGACTGCAGTACTGCAGTGTGGCTCTTAGTCTCCGTCTTCCGGTAGGTTTTAGGGAGGGGGTCAGCGACAGGAAAGTATTAAACACTTTAAATGATTTCTAGTAATCTGGAACCCTTTTAATAGAAAATTTATCCACATACGTCCCTACTACATCACTGCCATCTTAAATGGAGGTCATTTTCCTTTCTTTTATAAATCTGATACAGTTTCAGGTTTAAGGAGATCTCAAAAGAGCCACAGGTCTTGGGGTCCATAAAGTTATCAGGCTAGTTAGTTTAAAAATTGAATTGGGCTAATCTCAACTAGGGTCTATGTAATTCATACTTGAAATATCTCATTATCACATTATATAGAATGCACTAAAATTTGTAGAACTAACTTGGATTTGAAAGTGCTGGTTTACGGAGACAGGAAGTTTAATATCGTTATTAAATCAAATATTAATTTAATTATTAATATTAAATATTCTCATTTGAATAGGCCCACACTTTACCCATTTGATACTGCCCTTCAACTCACCCCCCGCCCCTTGTAAAATATACCCTCAACGCCTGTTGATTATATTTCCAAACAAAATCTTTAATTCATCTGCTTCCCTCCATCCCCTGGAAGTCATTCTGGTTCAGGCCCCTCACCTAGCCTACTGTAAAATCTCACCTCCACACTGGCCTGCTCCAGCCAGTGTCTGAAGATGCATATAAACTACAACTGGAAATTTCTATTCCCAGACACTTACCCAGAGAAATTCCTGCACATAGGCCAGGGGACCTACACAGAAGTGTTCAGAGCTGCACTGTCTGCAACACCACAAAAATGGAAATAAGAAAAATAGTCTATAGCTGTGAAAATCGATGCACCCATATGGATACAACAGCACATATATAAAACACTGAGCAAAAAAAGCCACTAGTGGAAGATTACATAGTATATTTACACGGAATTGAAAAAATGAAACATTAAGGTATATATTGTTTATGATTAAATCAATTTGTTGTAAAACTTTTTTTTTTTTTTAACAAAACAACAATAAACACTAAGCTCAGCGTATAGGAGGGGATGGGACCGGGGAGAATTGTCCGGGTTACTTTGAATACATCGATAATTTCATTCCTCAACTGCTAGCTGTAACACTGGTGGTTCTAACCCACCCAGAGTGCCTTGGAAGGCAGGCCTGGCAGACCGCTTCTGACAGGTCACAGCCATCGAAAACCTATGGAGCACAGGTCTACTCTGATATACTGAGGTCGCCACGAGTTGGAGTCGACTCATTGGCAACTAACAACAACAATAATGCTGGATAGGAGCTAGAAGTGATCTATTAGGTCAAAAAATGTTAAAAAAAGAAAATTAAGGTTTAAAGAAATGAATTTTAATCTAATCAGAAAATTCTGCTCCCTAATATGACAATCGAAACAATGACAAAAATAACCAACTTTTACTGAGTGCTTAATGTTAGGCACCGTTCTAGAAGCTTTACACACAAACACACATAATCATTTAATCCTCCAGCAACCTTACCAGGTGGTAAAATTACTTTCCCTTTGCAGATAGGAAATTACAATTCCAAGAAGTTATATAGCTTGCCAAAAGCACTAAGCAGAGGCCCAGGGTTTGAACGCAGGCAGTACTGCTGCAGAGTGCATGCATGCACTTAACCTTATTTCAGTATACTCTGTCTCAAGTTGGTGTAACTCCTTTTATACCTGAACTCCATGTCCGACAATTTTTTATCGTAACAGTCTTAACAAAGGCAATTATCACAGCACAAAGTCTCTTAAAATATTTCACATACATACTGTAAACTCTTCCAATTTCTATGCTAATAGGACAGAATACATGAAAGTGCTTCATAACCCGAAAATGTGAACTATACAGAGGTCAAGCAGAGGATATGCAACTCTATAAAACTGACTTGGAAAGCTTTGTTAAGTTGTTTGGAGTTTTTTTAAGTACTCCAATTGTTTTCAGGACTTCAAATTCCAAGAAGCTACTGCATTTACCCGCCAACTGCAAAAAACTAGAAAACTGGGCAAAACGTTTTCAGACATTTGGCAGCAGGCAGAGCCAGGCTGTGATCCCTGAAAGCAGAAAAGCCATTGAGGTGACTCCCATAATCGAACGGCCCAGCTCTCTGCTTGGGTGCACTTTCAGAACCACAGAGCAGGGACAGCCATCACAAGCAGAGCATGGAAGACTCACTGAGTTAAGGAGACCGAGACAAAGACAAAGGTAGCTGAAATTTGAAGGAAGACAGACAAGAGAGAGCCCCAGAAATCAACACTGGGGCCCCATCAGTCTTTGGCTAGAAAATAATCTGTGTGTGTGAAGGGTAGAATGCCACAAGGATGGACAAACTACAACTACCAGGGAGCTACAAAGCAAACAAGACTGGGAGAAATATGACTTCCATCCAGTAAGAGCAGACAGGCAGCACTGAACACTTGGGGCAAGCAGCAGAGACTCAAGAATGGTCCCGCCTTAAAAAAAAACTTAGTATCAAAAAAACAAAACAAACAAACAAAAAAACCCATTGCTGCCAAGTCAATTCTGACCCATAGCAACCTTATATGACAGAGAAGAACTGCCCACAGGGTTTCCAAGGAGCGCCTGGTGGATTCCAACTGCCGACCTTTTGGTTAGCAGCCATAGTTCTTCACCACTGTGCCACAAGAGTTCCCCTACCTTAGTAATAGGGCAAAATTAGCTCTAGGAGGAAAGCTACTCTAAACCCACCCTGACACAGTTTAAAAACAAGCCCGTAAAGGAGCATAAATGGATGCCAAAATAAAACTAAACTCAAAAACAGGACAACATAAAAAATGTTCACCAATGTCATATGCACAATATCTGGCATCTAATAAAAAGTGACTAGATATCCCCAAGGAGTCCCTGGGTGGTGCACATGGTTAAACACTCAGCTACTAGCCAAAAGGTTGGCAGTTTGAACCCACTTAAGACACCTGGGAAAACAGGTCTGGCAATCTTCTCCTTGAACACATTACGGAGCAGCTCTCCTCTGCACACATGGGGTCACCTGAGTCAGAATCGACACGACAGCAAGTTACAACAACAACCGCAACAGATATGCCCAGAAATAGAAGATTATGACCCAAAACCCAAAGAAGGGCAATCTAAAAAAACAGGCCAGAAACGACAGAAATGATGAAACCAGCAGACAAAGCCCTTCAACAGCTATGGCATATAAGTGTTTACAGAAAAAAAGCATAAACATAAAGAGGAGAGAAATAGACAATATAAAAAAGAATCTGATAGAACTTCTAGAGATAAACCATAAAATAACTGAAACGAAAAATACACTAAATGGAATGAAAGGTGGTTAAATACGAGAGAAGAAAGATCGCTGAATTTAAAGACATATCAACAGAAACTACCCAACGTGAAGCAAAGAGAGAGGCATGATGGTACCTCAGCGACCTCTGGGAAAATACCAAGTAGGTCAATATGCATGTAACAAGTCCTATAAAAGGGGGGTGGGGCAGAAAAAGTATTTGAAGAAATGATGACTGATTTTTTTCCAAATTTGATGAAAACTATAAATGCACAGATACAGGAAGATGAAAAACCCCCAAGTAGGATGAACACGAAGAAAATAAACCATGGCATGTTATAATCAATTTTCTGAAAACCAGTGATAAAAAATTTTAAACACAATCAGTGGAGAAAAAGATACAAGCAAAGATAAGAATCACAACAGCCTGTTCAGAAACTATGCCATATAGAAGTTCACGGGATTATTTATTTAAAGAATTGAACACGAACAACAAAAATTCCAGAATTCTATACCCAGTGAAAATACCTTTCATAAATAAAGGTAAAAGAAAACCTTTTCAGCCAATTGAAAGCTCAGAGAATTTGTTGACAGTTTTTGTTGTTAGGTGTCTTCCAGTTGCCTCTGACTCATAGTGATCCTATGCACAACAGAACAAAACACTGCCTGGTCTTATGCCATCCTCACAACTGTTGCTACATTTGAGCCCACTGTTGCAGCCACTGTGTCAACCCATGCCCTTGAGGGTCTTCCTCTTTTTCTCTGACCCTCTATCTTACCAAGTATGATGTACTTCTCCAGGGACTGACCCCTCCTGGTAATATCCAAAGTATGTGAGACATAGTATTGCCATCCTTGCTTCTAAGGAGCATTCTGGTTGTACTTCTTCCAAGACAAATTTGTTCACTCTTTTGGCAGTCCCACAGTATATTCAATATTTTTCGCCAGCACAGTAACTCAAACGCGTCAATTCTTCTTCAGTCTTCCTTATTCATTGTCCAGCTTTCACATGCATATGAGGCGAATAAAAAGACCATGGCTTGGGTCAGGTGCACCTTAGTCTTCAAGGTGACATCTTTGCTTTTCAACACTGTAAAGAAGTCTTTTGCAGCAGATTTGCCCAATGCAATGAGTCTTTCGATTTCTTGACTGCTGCTTTCATGGGGGTTGATTGTAGATCCAAGTAAAATGAAATCCTTGAAAGCTTCAATCTTTTCTCCATTTATCATGACGTTGCTTATTGGTCCAGTTGTGAGGACTTCTGTTTTCTTTATGTTGAGGTGCAATCCACACTGAAGGCTGTGGTCTTCGATCTTCATCAGTAAGTGCTACAAGTCCTCTTCATTTTCAGCAAGCAAGGATGTGTCATCTGCATAACACAATCTTGATGCCCTCTTCTTCTTCATATAGTCCAGCTTCTTGGATTATCTGTTCAGCATACAGACTGAAGAGGTATGATGAAAGGATTCGACCCTGACACACACCTTTCCTGACTTAAAAACCATGCAGTATCCCCTTGCTCCGTTTGAACGACTGCCTCTTGGTCCATATACAGATTCCTCATGAGCACAATTAAGTGTTCCAGAATTCCAATTGTTTGCAATGTTATCTATAATTTGTTATGATCCACACAGTCGAATGCCTCAGCATATGATTAATAAAACACAGGTAAACATCTTTCTGGTATTCTCTGCTTTCAGCCAGGATCCATCTGACATAAGCAATGATATGCCTGGTTCCACATCCTCTTCTAAAACCAACTTGAATTTCTGATAGTTCCCTGTTGATATACTGCTGCAGCCGCTTTTGAATGATCTTCAGGGAATTTTACCTGCACGTGATATTAATGACGTTGGTCGATAATTTCCACATTCGGTTGGATTACCTTTCTTGGGAATAGGCATAAATATGGATCTCTTCCAGATAGCTGGCTAGGTAGCTGTCTTCCAAATTTCTTGGCATAGATGAGTGAGCACTTCCAGTGCTGCATCCATCTGTTGAAGCATCTCAGTTGGTATTCTGTCAGTTCCTGGAGCCGTGTTTTTCACCGGTGCCTTCAATGCGGCTTGGACTTCTTCCTTCAGTGCCATCGGTTCCTGATCACATGTTACTTCCTGAAATGGCTGAACACTGACCGATTCTTTTTGGTATAGTGACTCTGTATATTCCTTCTATCTTCTTTTGATACTTCCTGCATCATTTAGTATTTTCCCCACAGAATCCTTCAGTATTGCAGCTCGAGGCTTGAATTTTTTCTTCAGTTCTTTCAGCTTGAGGAATGCCGACTGTGTTCTTCCCTTTAGGTTTTCTATCTCCAGCTCTTTGCACATATCTTCATAATACTTTGTCTTCTCAAGCTGCCCTTTGAAATCTTCTGTTCAGCTCTTTTACTTTATCATTTTTTCGTTTTGCTTTAGCTACCTGACGTTCAAGAGCAAGTTTTAGAGTCTCTTCTGACGTCCATTTAGGTCTTTTCTTTCTCTTGTCTTTTTAATGATCTTTTGCTTTCTTCATGTATGATGTTCTTCACATCATTCCACAACTTGTCTGGTCTTTGGTCATTAGTATTCAATGTGTCAAATCTATTCTTGAGATGATATCTAAATTCAGATGGGATATATTCAAGGTCATACTTTGGCTCTCGTCAACTTGTTCTAATTCTCTTCAGTTTCAACTTAAACTTGTATATGAGTAATTAATGGTCTGATCCACAGTCAGCCCCTGGCCTTGTTCTGACTGATGATATTAAGCTTTTACACCATCTCTTTCCACAGATGTAGTTGATTTGATTCCTGTGTATGCTATCTGGTGAGGTCCGTGTGTATAGTCACCATTTATGTTAGTGAAAAAAGGTATTTGCAGTGAAGAAGTCATCGGTCTTGCAAAATTCAATCATGCGATCTCTGGCACCTTTTCTATCATCAAGGCTATATTTTCCAAGTACCAACCCTTCTTTGTTTCCAATTTTCGCATTCAAATCACCAGTAATTATCAAGGCCTCCCGACTGCATGTATGATCAATTTCAGACTGCAGAAGCTGGCAAAGGTATTCAATTTCTTCACCTTTGGCCTTAGTAGTTGGTGCATAAATGTGAATAAGTCATATTAACTGGTCTTTCTTGTAGGCATACGGATATTATCCTACCACTGCCAGCATTGTACTTCAGGATAGATCTTGAAATGTTCTTTTTGACAATGAATGCAATGCTATTCTTCCTCAAGTTGTCGTTCCCAGCATAGTAGACCATATGACTGTCTGACTCAAAATGACCAATACCAGTCCATTTCAGCTCAGTAATGCCTAGGATATCAATCTTTATGTGTTCCATTTCATTTTTAACAATTTCCAGTTTTCCTAGATTCATACTTAGTACATTCCAGGTTCCTATTATTAATGGATGTTTGCAGCTGTTTCTTTTCATTTTGAGTAGTGCCGAAATCTTGACTCCATCCATGTCATTAAGGTCAAATCTACTTTGAGGAGGCAGCTCTTTCCCAGTTGCCTTTTGAGTGCCTTCCAACCTGGGGGAGCTCATCTTCTGGCACTATATCAATGTTCCACTGCTATTCATATGGTTTTCACTGGCTAATTCTTTTCAGAAGTATACCACCAGGTCCTTCTTGCTAATCTGTCTTAGTCTAGAAGCTGAGCTGAAACCTGTCCACCATGGGTGACCCTGCTGGTATTGGAATACCAGTAGCATAGCTTCCAGCATCACAGCAACACACAAGCCCCCACAGTACGACAAACTGATGTGTGGGGTTGTCGACAGTAGACATATACTATAAAAAATGTTAAGGGAAGTTCTTTAAGAGAGCTGCCCCATAGAGTTTCCAAGGAGCACCTGGTGGATTCAAACTGCCAACCCTTTGGTTAGCAGCCTTAGCACTTAACCACTATGCCACCAGGGTTTCCAAGCAAATGATAGCGAATGAAAATGTGTATCTACCAAAGAAAGGAAGAGTACTGAAAATTGCAAATATCTTTGTATAACAAAATAAAATAAAAAAATTATGAAATAAAAATATTTTGAGATTTCAATTTTTACTTAAAAAATAATTGACTGTTGACCTGATACCAGTATAATGATAGACATATAGACCAATAGGATAGAACTGAGAGTCCAAAAATAAGCCCATGCATCTATGGTCAACTGATTTTTGACTAGGGTGCTAAGTCCATCCAACAGAGAAAGAGCAGTTTTTAACAAATGGTGCTGAGACAACTGGTTTCCCACATGCAGAAGAATGAAGTTGAACCCATATCTCATATGATATACAAAAATTAACTCAAGAAACTAAATGTAAGAAATAAAACTCTTAGAACAAAACAAAAGGGTAATGCTTCAGGATCCAGTTTTTGACAATGGATTCTTAGATACGACACTGAAAGTACAAGCAGCAAAAGACAAAATAGATAAATTGGACTTCATCAAAATTAAAGACTTCCGTGCATCAAAGGACTTTACCAACAAAGTGAAGAGACAATCTACAGATTGGGAGGAAATTTTGGAGAGTCATATATCGAAAAAGAGTAATATCCAGAATATACAAAAGACTCCTACAACTTAGCAACGAAAAGATAAACAACCAGAAGAACAAAATGGGAGGCCTCACTCTACCTGATTTTAGGACCTATTATACCGCCACAGTAGTCAAAACAGCCTGGTACTGGTACAACAACAGATACATAAACCAATGGAACAGAATTGAGAATCCAGACATAAATCCATCCACATATGTGCAGCTGATATTTGACAATGGCCCAAAGTCAGTTAAATGAGGAAAAGACGGTCTCTTTAACAAACAGTGCTGGTATAACTGGAAATCCATCTGCAAAAAAATGAAACAGGACCTATATCTACCTGACACCATGCACAAAAACTAACTCAAAATGGATCAAAGACCTAAACATAAAATCTAAAATGATAAAGATCATGGAAGAAAAAATAGGGACAACATTAGGAGCCCTAATACATGGCATAAACAGTATACAAAATGTTAATAACAATGCAGAAGAGAAAGTAGACAACTGGGAGCTCCTAAAAATCAAACACCCATGCTCATTCAAAGACTTCACCAAAAGAGTAAAAAGATTACCTGCAGACTAGGACAAAGTTTTTAGCTATGACATTTCCGATCAGTGTCTGATCTTTAAAATCTACATGATACTGCAAAAACTCAACTACAAAAAGACAAATAGCCCAATTAAAAAATGGGCAAAGGGTATGAACAAGCACTTCACTCAAGAAGACATTCAGGCTGCTAACAGATACACGACGAAATGCTCATGATCATTAGCTACTAGAGAAATGCAAACCAAAACTACAATGAGATTCCATCTCACTCCAACATGGTTGGCATTAATCCGAAAAAACACAAAACAATAAATGTTGGAGAGGTTGTAAAGAGACTGGAACACTTATACACTGCTGGTAGGAATGTAAAATGGTACAACCACTTTGGAAATCAATTTGGCACTTCCTTGAAAAACTAGAAATAGAACTACCATACGATCCAGCAATCCCACTCCTTGGAATATATCCTAGAGAAATAAGAGCCTTTACGTGAACAGATATATTCACACCCATGTTCACTGCAGCACTGTTTAACATAGCAAAAAGATGGAAGCAACCAAGGTGCCCATCAATGGATGAATGGATAAATAAATTACGGTATATTCATACAACAGAATATTACACATCGATAAAGAACAATGATGAATCCATGAAACATTTCATAACATGGAGGAATCTGGAAGGCATTATGCTGAGTGAAATTAGTCAGTTGCAAAAGGACAAATATTGTATGAGACGACTATTATAAGAACTCGAAAAGTAGTTTAAACAGAGAGAGGGAGAGGGGTCTTCACTAATTAGATAGTAGATAAGAGCTATTTCAGGTGAATGGAAAGACAACACACAATATGGGAGAGGTCAGCACAACTGGACTAAACCAAAAGCAAAGAAGTTCCCTGAATAAACTGAATGCTTCGAAGGTCAGTGTAGCAGAGGCAGGGGTTTGGGGACCATGGTTTTAGGGGACATCTAAATCAACTGGCATAATAAAATCTATTAAGAAAACACTCTGCATACCACTTTGGAGAGTGGCATCTGGGGTCTTAAACGCTAGCAAGCGGTCATCTAAGATGCATCCACTGGTCTCAAACCACCTGGAGCAAAGAAGAATGAAGAACACCAAAGACACAAGGTAATTATAAGCCCAAGAGACAGAAAGGGCCCCATAATCAGAGACTACATTAGCCTGAGACCAGAAGAACTAGTTGGTGCCCAGCTACAACCAATGGCTTCCCTGACAGGGAACACAACAGAGAACCCCACAGGGAGCAGGAGAGCAGTGGGATGCAGACCTCAAATTCTCGTAAAAAGACCAGACTTAATGGTCTAACTGAAACTAGAGGGACCCCAGAGATCATGGTCCCCAGACCTTCTGTTAGCCCAAGACAGGAACTATTCCCAAAGCCAACTCTTCAGACAGGGATTGGACTGGACAATGGGATGGAAAATGATACCGGTGAAGAGTGAGCTTCCTTGATCAAGTGGACACATGAGACTATGTGGGCAGCTCCTGTCTGGAGGAGAGATGAGAGGGCAGAGGGGGTCAAAAGCTGCCCAAATGGACACAAAAAGAGAGAGTCGAGGGAAGGAGTGTGCTGTCTCATTAGGGGGAGAGCAACTAGGTGTATATAGCAAGGTGTATATAAATTTTTATATGAGAGACTGACTTGGTTTATAAACTTCCACTGAAAGCACAATTAAAAAAAAAAAAAAAAACAATACACAACCCAATCAAAAAATGGGCCAAGTACTCAAATAGACATTTCACCAACAAGCACATGAACAGATGCTCATTAGTTAGTACGGAAATACAAATCAAACCACAGTGAGATACCACTTCATCCTCACTAGGATGGCTATGATTTAAAAAAAAACTGGTATTGGAGAGAATGTGAAGAAATTCAACCCCTCATTCATTGCTGGTAGTATTGTAAAATGGTGCAGCTACTGTGGAAAACAGTTTGGCAGTTCCTCAAAAAGTTAAACATAGAATTACCATATGATCCAGCAACTCGACTCCTAGATGTATGCCCACAAGACTTGACAGCAGGAATGCAAAAAGATGCTTGTACACCAGTGTTCATTGCAGCAGTATTCACAATAGCCAAAAGGTGGAAACGACCTAAATATCCATCAACAGATGAATGGATAAACAAAATGTGGTTCATACATACAATGGAATATTACTCAGTTCTAATACATGCTACAACATGCATAAACCTTGAAAACATTATGCAGAGTAAGTCAGTCACTAAAGGATAAATATTGTACGTTGTCAGTTGCCTTCAAATCGATTGTGGCACATGGCACTGCTCCGACGGGTTTTCAAGGCTGTGACATTTTTGTAAGGAGATCACCATGCCTCACTTCCGAGGTATCTCTGGGTGGATTTGAACCACCTACCTTTGGTTAGTAGTCAAGCGCTTAACCATTTACACTAGCCAGGGACTCCATAAATACTGCATAATCACAGTTACATGAAATATCTAGAATAGGCAACTATGTAGAGACAGAGGTTCATTAGTGGTTACCAAGGAGGAGGGGAAACTGGGGTCATTGCCTGGGGGCACTATGTCTGTTAAGGATGATGGAAAAATTGGAAATAGACAGTGGTGATGGTTGCACAACATGATGAATGTAATTAACGTCGCTGAATTGTACATGTAAAAAATGTTGAAACGGCAAATGTTTTGTTATGTATATTCTTACCACAATAAAAAATTGACTAAACAAAAGTAATAGAAATATATTATGGAGTCTGTTATGGATTGAATTATGTCCTCTCAAAATATGTGTTATAAATTCTAACTTGTGGTTAGAATCTCATTTGGGAATGGATTGTCTTTGTTAACAAGACAGAATTAGTGTAGAAAAAAAAAAAAAAAGTGTAGAGTCTGTCTTAAATCAATCTCTTTTGAGATATAATAGACATTAAACAAGCAAGGAAAAGAAGCACAGATGGGGGAAGAGACATGCCAAGCCACATGAAGACCACCCAGGAGAAGAGACTCAGCAGAGAAGAGCCTTCCTCCAGAGCCGGTAGAGAAAAAGGCTTTCCCTAGAGCCAGCACCCTAAATTCAGACTTCCAGCCTCCTAAACTGTGAGAAAATAAATTTCTGTTTGTTGAAGTCACCCATTGGTAGTATTTCTGTTATAGCAGCACTAGATAACTAAGACAGGTTTATGAAAATTTTTCAAGTAAAATGCAATAAATATACAGGCTAGGAAAGAAGAAATGGATGTAGGATTCTTACATCATACGTACGTATTACAAAGCAGGAGCCCTGGTGGTGCAGTGGTTAACAGTTTGGCTACTAACCAAAAGGTCGGTGGTTCAAATCCACCAGCCACTCCTCGGAAACCCAGGGCAGTTCTACTCTGTCCTATAGGGTCGCTATGAGTCAGAACCAACTCGATGGCACCTAACGACAACAGCAACATTATATAGCCTACTTTCAAATGATACTTCTATCCATGGATTATACAAAAGATGCATATTATAAATTCTAGAGTTGTGCTGTCCAATACAGTAGCCACTAGCCATATGTGGCAACTGAGAACTTGAAATGTGGTGAGTCTGAATTGAGATGTGCTGTAAATGTAAACTACACACTGAATTTCAAGGGGTTTCTCAGTACAGGGACCCCAGAACCAAAGGATAGCCCTCCCCTCTCAGCTCTTCTTTCTTGGTGGTAGGAGGTCTCACTTCTCTGCTCACTTCTCTCTTTTATATCTCAAATGAGATTGACTGGAGATACAACCTATTTCTGTAGACTGTGTCCTGCCTCATTAACATATCTCCTTCTAATTCTGCCTCATGAACATCAGAGAGGTAAGGATTTACAACACATAGGATAATGACATCAGATCACAAAATGCAGGACAACCACACAATACTGGGAATCATGGCCTGGCCAAGTTGACACACACTGATAGAATTGAAAATAGAAATAGATAAATCCACAACTTAATTGGAGACTTCAGTTAAAGTCATCTCTAAGTAACTGACAACCATATAGAAAAGCTAATGCAGTATGGACAGTACACCTAAATGTAAAAGCTGAAACTATAAAACTTTTGTAAGAAAACACAGGAGAAAATCTTCATAAACTTGGGATAGGCAAAAATTTCTCAGGATGTAAAAAATATATAAACTGGAAAAGGAAAAACTGATAAATTAGACTCCATCAAAGTTTAAAATTTATGCTCTTAGAAGTATATCTTTAAGAAAAGGTAGCCACAAATTGAGTGAATACTTTTTCTAAATATATGTACATAACAAAGGAACAGATCTCGAATATAAAAAGCATTCTTACACCTCAATAAGATGACCAATTTTTAAAAAATGGGTGAGAGATTTGAATAGACACTTCACAAAAGAAGATACAAGCACATGAAGAGATGCTCCATGTTGAAGTATCAGGGAAATTCATATTAAAACCACCACTAGACACTGAGAATGGCTAAAATAAAAACAGACTGAAAATACTAAGTGTTGGCGAACAGGTGGAGCTAGTGGAACTCTCATACATTGCTAGTGAAGTGTAAACCATTTGGCAGTTTCTTATAAAGTTAAGCATATGCTTAACATCTTACATAAGCATAAGCATATAGAATCACATAACCCAGCAATTCTAATCCTAGGTATTTATTCAAGAGAAATGAAAGCATATGGCCATACAAAACTTGTAAGAATGTTCATAGCAATTTTATTCATAATAGCTGAAAAAGAAAAATAATCCAAATGACTATCAACAAGTAAATGGATGAACTGGTATATCCCTACAATGGAATATTCCTCAACAATAAAAAGGAATGAACTACTCATATAAGCTACAACATGGATAAATCTCAAGACACCAGACACAAAAGAATATATACTATATTATTCCATTTATATGAAATTATAGAAAAGGAAAAGCTAATTTATGATGACAGAAAGCAGATCAGCAATTGAGTAAGGCCAAGGTTGGAGATGAACTGACTATTAAAGGGCAATAAAGAACTTTTGGGGAAAATAGAAATGTTTTATTTCTTGATGGGCTGGTGGTATACATTTATCAAGCTATCAAACTGTATACTTAAAAAGGTAAATTTTATTGTATGTAAATTTTGTCCATTAAAGTTGATTTTCAAAAGATAACGTTACAACTACAATAATATATTACCATAATTCTATGTAATAAAGGCAACAAATTAAAAGAAACTTAAGAAGAAAAATCCAGCCATGATACCACTATCCTAACAAAGCTTTTTCATTTTCCATATTCCTTTCTAATCTTAGTCCAATGTATATATATTTTTGCACAGTTGTTAACATCTTACATAAATAATTTTGCATCCAGCTTTTTTACTTATGCTGTACACATTTTTCATATCATTTCATAGGCTATACAAAATGGCAACACAATATTTCATCAAGTAGATATGCCATAATTTGCTTATTCACTAACAGCTAGGTATTTGGGTTTCTTCTTATTTTTTCTACTCATAAAAAATTATTAAAACAAATGTCTTCATGTATTTGAATGTTGCCTGGGATAAGCTCAGGAGCCATGGTTAATTTTTTTTTCCTTTTAAATTTTAAAAGTAAAGCATATTTGTTATCAAAAACTGAAAAAGCATCCATCAACAGATGAATAGGTGTTAGCAAAATGTGTTCTATACACACACCAGCATTCTACTCAGCCATAAAGAGAAATGGAGTCCTGTACATGCCGCTACATGGATGAACCTCGAAAACATCCTCCTGAGCAAAATAAGTCAGACACAAAAGGACCAATACTGCATGATCTCACTTACATGAAATAAGCAAGTATACAGAAACCAAAAATTATTAGTGGTTACCAAGGGTGGGAGGGAGGGGAAAGAAGGAATTTTTGCTTAGGAGGCATTGGGTTTATATTAACGGTGGTAGAATAATTTAGAAAAGGATAGACAGAATGGTGGTACAGCTTGAAGAAGGTAATTAATGTCACTGAATTGTATATGTAGAAATTGTTGAGATGGCATATGTTTTGATATGTTTACTTTTACCACAACAAAATAAAAAAAGGAAAAAAAAAAACCAAAACACTCAAAAAGCATAAAAAAATATAATGAAAGGGTGAAGGCTCTTCCCTAACCTCTACCAAGCCATTCCACAGAGGTCATCACTATTCACATCTTAAATTTTTGAGACTAACATTTGAATTACACCACGGCCTCACACAAACCAGCATTTGGTGCCGAGGTACCACAGATTTAATCTAGTCTGGCAATTCTATTCAATGTAAAGAATAGAAGAGTGGTCTCTTGATTCATTTCAGACGCAGCTGACACTAATACTGCCTCACTAACATAACAAAGAAAACCTGTTCCCCAATGGGATTATAACTACAGATAGAGGGCTTAGGATTCATAACACATATTTTGGGGAGGCACAACTCAATCCTATAATAGGTGTCCAGAGACCTCCTCTAAGCTCACCAGGGGAAAGGAGAATCAAGATCAATACCCCAAGGCTGATTCCCATGAGGTGAAGGTCGGACATGCCTCCGCCATCTTTACAATTTCTGACACCAACTGTCCCTTCCATGGCACTGTCTACTTCTCTGCTGGGTTCGATAATTCACTGCAACGGCCACACAGAACTCATAGACAATACTCACGATTCTGGGGTTTATTAGAGAAGTAACATGTTACAGTTCAGGTTCAGGAATGCTGAAGATACAGTTCTTCCATCAGGACAGCCTCTCCTCAGCCGTGCCCACAGGCATGTCTCTCTCTGGCCCCTCAGCCTCTACCCTGCTTGGGCATGGGGCAAGAGTTACAAAGCTCTTTCAGCTCCGCTGACAAGTGCCCAGAGGCACCCCACTTTGCCTGTAAGTCTCAGCCCAAAGGCACTCAGCTCTAGCTCTGTGGGTCACCAACCCTGCTCCACCAGCAAGCATCCTGCCCAAAGGCGCTCAACTTTCTCAGTCCGTGGGCCAGGAAGCCCACTGCACCATCTCCTGCCAATCTCTCCTGCTGCCATTTCTCAGCCATTGCTTCTTGCCATCTTCGGTGTTAAAACACACATTCTCTCTCTCTCTCCCTCTCCCCTCTCCTCACTCTCCTCTCTCTCCCTTCCCTCTTTCCCTCTCTCTCCCTTTTCACTCTCTCTCTTCCTTTTCACTCTCCCTCTCCTGCCCTTCTGTCCCTCCCCCTCTCCCATCTCTCTCTCTCCCTCTCCTTTCTCCCTCTCCTTTCTCCCTGTCCCCTCTCTCCCTCTCCTCACTTTCTCTCTCCCTCCCTCTCCTCTTTCTGTCTCTCTCCCTCCCCTCTTTCCCTCTCTTCTTTCTCTCCTCTCTCCCTCTCCCCTCTCTCCCTCTCCTCACTCTGTCTGTCTGTCTCCTGGTTGCAGGAGCTTTTCAGTGCAGGGATCCTAGGTCCAAAGGATGTGCTCCACTCTTGGTGCTTCTTCTTTGGTGGTTGTGCGATTCTCTTCCCGCTCTGGAATTGGCTTTCTTTTTAAGCCTAGTGCGATGGTAAAGCGGACCAATCCCCTCAGTGGGCCACAATAACCTTATTTGCACAGTCCCACCCAATCACATGGGTGGAAGTTACAAGATCATGGTGTAAAAGGCCACACAAAAGTGATCCATTGCACCGCACCAAGGAACCAAGAAGCAGAAGATGAAAACAGACAAGAACTTTCTCCCAGAGCCTACAGAGAGAGAAAGCCTTCCTCTACAGCCAGGGTCCTGAGTTTGGACTTAAAGCCTCCTAAACCGTGAGAAAATAAAACTCTGTTTGTTAAAGCGTCCCACTTTGGTATTTCTGTTATAGCACTAGGTAACTAAAACAAAACCTGAAAATATTTAAACTTTTTTTTTCCCCACTTGATGAGGGATCCATGGGTGTCTCTGAATCATATTTTTTAAGTGGCCTTAGAGTCACACCTGGGCCCAAATAGTCTGCTGCTTATCAGCTAATAAATTAGTTCTCTAAATCTAAGGGTGATAATACCTGCCTTCTTGGAGTTGTGACTATTTCATGAGACCAGGGCTCCAAGGCATATAGTAAGCACTCAACAAACGGTAACACTATCCTTTGCTGTAAGGTATGGAAATGGGGGTATGTAATTTATCTCAGAGTCGGGGCAGATTTGGATTTTCAGATTCCTAAAGGAGTGACTCATCTGAGGCTACTTTGTAGTTTCAGCTGAATTATGATAGCCAGAAGTTTTAAAAGTACTCCTTATGTCAATTTAGAGTAAAGAACTATTTAAACCACAAAGCTTTTAAAGACCTGGAAATGAAGATTTATGGGTTTAAAGATGCCTGGTTCTTTTGCCATGCTGCTAACTTACAGAAACTCTAATGCTGTCAGTATTAAACAGAACCAGATCTGATAGGAACAATAATCAAACTAAGACGAAGTATAACAATCTCTGGGTCAAAAAGAGTAAGCCAGTTACAGCTACCAGTCCACACTGGCTTGATCATGGGAGGGATGTCAGCCCCTAAAGAAATGCACATCTGGTCTGAGAAAAACCTGAACTTCAGAACAGATGTAGAGATTGTACAGCCACATGTGGTCCAGACAGCCACACGTTCCTCACTGGTGGCTATTCACACCCCCCTGCCCCCCCATAGACATTAGTGTTTAAATTTACTTTTCACAGAGATTTATCCCTAAATGTCCTAACGAGCACTACCCAGTCCATTTATCTTGAAATACAGGAGCCTACATCTTAGAAACATGTATTCTAACTCCAATGCACAGTCCTAAAAATTCCCCTCACGCCAGGCTGAGGTTGGGCACAAACAACAAGAGAATGGGGTAGGGGAGGAACAAGGAGAAGGGCGGGCGTCAGAGAAGGGGATCTGGTCAATGTTCTATTAACTGAGCCAACGCAATTAAAGTTATAGTTTAATGGAAAAGCCAACATGATCATAAAACCCAAACCAAAAAATAAACCAAAATAAACAGAAAACAGGTCATCCGGAGAACATCACTAAACATCTCAAACATTCTGCTCCTAATTGGCAATAAACGTCTTTATCTGGCCTATTTGAGCAGTGGCAACTCACTAAGCACAACTTGATACAATAGAGTTATAATAAGCAGAACTCCATCTAAATGAAGTGGGAAAAAATAATAATAAAGCCCAGCCAGGAACAGAAATGGTATCTCACTGTGCCCCATCAGAAAAAGCAAAGTTTCGCTCCAGGAAGTTTAATAATAAGTTCAGTGTACTCAAATTAATGACTCTGGAGACAGCTACCACTCCCCCAAAACATGCAGGTAGAAAGGCATCAAAAACATTCACAATTAAACTTCAAGTGTGGAAGGAAATGCTGATTACGGTGAGCTGACTTGAAATAACTGGGAATGAGAATAGCAGTGATCGCCATTTTTTTCCCCATAAAAATACCATATTTGTGCAGTAAAACTATGAAATTTTGAGAAAAGTTTATCAAACAAAATAAAAACATGGGATCTAGTAAAGCAGATACCATTTTGTGGATTTACTAAACATGCTGGCTGAATTTGGCAGACTACCACCGGGACTCCACTGCCCTAACACAGTAAGGCCGTTAGCCCTGGTGGTTTCTAAAGCCCCAGGGAAAATACATTTATAAAACTGTAAAGAAATTTCCCACTATTTTCCTTTCTCAGTTGCCTGTTCTCAGCCCGTTCTATTCAATTAACTGTCAGGGAGAGAAAAGGAAGAAGACTTAATTTTTATTGTATTCTCTGAACTACGGTCCCAAGGTGTAAGCGGGACACCAAAAGGCAGTAAGGAAGGCAGAAAGAGAAGACAAGTGTTTCCGTGTGCCACTGTCCTGGAACCTGGCACAGAAGAGGAATATGGGACAGCTGTCCATCAGTTTCCTTCCTACTCCTCCCTCTGATACGTTCTTACTGTCTTACGTCAGAGGTCCTGCCACCTCTTCCCCTTAAATTTCTCAGTGAGTGGTAATACCATCCGCCATGATCCCAAAGCCAGAAACCTAAGAGTTATCTCTTAGAAAGGAATGAATTGCCCAGTCCTCACGTTTCCAGAGAAGATGGGCTATCCACCCTGCTCCCCAGAGGGAAAACCAGAGAAGAAACAATTGTGGTATCTGTGAAGGACGCAGCGACGTGACATCCCTATCACCCTCGGCTGTCTCTGCCTTCCCAAGGTCACACTGCCTGCCCTGGATGGCCTCACCCAATGACTCCTGGATGCAGAGGTATCCAGGCCAGCCCTCCTGTCCCAAAGCAGGGAAGCTCGGCAGCGTTCCCATCTTTATCCGTGTAGGCCAGGCAGAGGCTTCTGTTGAGACCACGTTACAGTTCAGCTTTTTTCTCTGCATAATCCTGCCTCTTTCCCCTACGCGGCAGTTACTGCCCAAAGCACTCTTTATACACTAATGTCCATCTCAAAGTCAGATTTCCAGAGAGCTCCATCTACAGCATCATCTGTCAGCCCCTGACTCCTCTTCAAAACTGATCTGTGAGATAAAACTAAAAATGCTCAGCACCCTACATCTCTCCCTCACTTTCTGCTTGCCTTACCCCCAGAACGATGCGTTCTGGTCTACTGTCCCACCACACCTCGCCAGGCAGGCTCATTCCCTGCAGGTAGGTCTGGGGTGGTCCAGTTCAGCTATGACTGTGTGATTAAATCCACCAAATTCAAAGGGGCCCAAATGAGCACAGACATGAGCCACATTCTTTTGTCTGCTTTTGTTGTTGTAATGGAACTGACGTTTTGGCTTCCAGCTGCCTGTTTGCCGTATCTTGTTTCTCAACTAGTTTCTAACTCAGGAGAAGACAGTGGTGATATTTATTAGCCCCCTAAAACCCCCACATTATCCTTAACTGCTCCTTCTGTGCCAAGTTCTGCCCATTCTAGCTCCTTAATCTCTCATAGCCATGAGCCCTCCACACACAGGCACAAACAAGGCCCCCTCTCTGGATAATGACAGTAACCTCCTTCAGCATGGAGTAACCATGTTGTCTTAACCATGCCCAATACCATGCCCATTCTCCTCTTCTCTTCTCACGTGGCAGCCCCACCCGCACCACACTGTACCATCTCATGCCTTACTCATTTACTTACTAATTCAGCAAATAATTAATCAGTGTTAATATGTGCCAGACACTGTTGTAGACATTAGAATCAAGTCTCTGCTCTCGTGAAACTGATAACTTAGTTGGGGGGTATGCAGGGAGGCAGTAAAATAATCAGTATGCCAGGGGGCGATCAGCGGTAGCAAGAAAAATAAGTCAAAGTAAGAAAGTGCAAGTGACTAAAAAGGTACTGTCTTAGACAGGATGATCGGGAAGGCCTCTCCAGCAAGGTGGTATCTGAGCAATGGCTTGAAACAGGTAAAGTAAGGAACCATGCAGCTATTGGCACAAAGCTGTAGAAACAGAAGCAGAAACCCTTGGGTATAAGTTGCCTCGTGTGTGTGAGGACAAAAGGAGGCTAGTGGGGCTCTAGTGAAGTGAGAAGACGGGAGAGAATATTAGCGAGGCCATGTGGGGTCAGGTCATGGAGGGCCAAGGCAGAGGCTTCGCAGTCCATTCTGAAGGAGAGGGGGAACTACAGCAGGGTCTTGAGCAGTGTTATCTTTTAAAAGACCATTGTGACTGCTCAGCTGAAAAACCACAGGTAGTCCCCAACTTATGACATGTCCAAGTTACAACGAACCACACTTACGACCATCCTTTTTTGTTTTTGTTTTTGGGCAGCTTATCGTTAGTGATATCTACTACATACAACGTTGCAGCATATAATCTGCTGATGTCATCATTCTCAGATGTTCGCTCACACATGTTCAAGTTTACAATTTACTGTTCAAAACACAGCCGTGCAGCAGGGTATGGCCTGGTCTACACTGAAGTCCGTGTCAGTGTTAGAAGTCTTAACAGATGGAAAATCGGGTAATGTTCAACTCTAAAGCAAGGATGGGGCAGACATGTGACACACACACTGCACACACACCCAACAGCTGTTAGGGCTCTGACTTCATTGTTATGACACTGAGCTGACTTCACCATAGACCAGGTCTATAGTGTGATCTTATTCAGTCCTCATACCATAAGAAGTATCAGTTGTCAATTTGAAGCCAACCTGTTCAAGTTTCTTAACTGTAACTTGTACTCCTTATACCCCAACAATATGTCTAGCAAAAGAAGTCATGCCACTGAAAGTTCTAATTCAAAAACAGGCGAGGAAGGCTCTAGACATGGATATAAAGCTGAGGGTCATAAAGGCCTATGATAATGGAGAGAAAGTCAGCGAAACAGCACATGAGGAAGGACTGTCTCATTCAACAATACCAATAATCATTAAGGATAAGAACAGGACTGCGGAGGCAGTTAAAGGAGCAATTGGCATAAAATCAATAATTTTAACAAAGAAGAGGCAAGGGTCCATCCATAGGATAGAGAAGCTGTTGATGATTTGGATGGAAGACCATATCCAGAAGAGAATTCCTCTGAGTTTACTGATGATTCAAACAAAAGCATGCAGCCTTTTTTTTTTTTTCTCTTAAATGCTATTTTTTTTAATAATTTTTATTGTGTTTTAAGTTAAAGTTTACAAATCAAGTCAGTCTGTCACATATAAACTTATATACTCTTTACTACATGCTCCCATTTACTCTCCCCCTAATGAGTCAGCCCGCTCCCTCCTTCCAGTCTCTCCTTTCTTGACCATTTTGCCAGTTTCTAACCCTCTCTACCCTCCTATCTCCCCTCCAGACAGAAGATGCCAACACAGTCTCAAGTGTCCACCTGATACAAGTAGCTGCATGCAGCCTTTTTGAAAACCTGAAGGAACAACGAGGAGACTACCCTGAGTACTTTAATGCCAGCAAGGGCTGGTTTCATCACTACACCTGCATATCTGGCATATGTAATGTGCATATAACTGAAGAAGCCAATGTTGAGGGCTGCCGAAAAATTTAAGAATGAACTGGACAAGATAAAGGTCAGATTTATAAAGATATTGATAATAAAAGGCAATAATAATGAAAACTAAAAAAAAGAGAGAGAAAGAGATATTCAACTTACGTCAGAACCAACTTATGCTGGAGTCATCGGAATGGAACCCCATCATAAATCAGAGACTACCTGTTACAGGAGGACAGCAAGAGTGAAAGCAGGAAGGCAGATGAGAGACAGTGCACACTGGTCCTGGTGAGAGATGGTTGTGGCTTGGATGGAGGTGGAAGCAATGAAGTTGGTGAAAATTAGTCAGATTGCAAATACACTGGGAAGAGAGAATTGACAGATCTGGGGTCAGGTATGACTTCAGGGTTTAAACCCCAACAATTGTGAGGATGGTGCAGGACCGGGCAATGTTTCGTTCTGTTGTGCATAGAGTCGCTATGAGTCCAGAACCAACTCAATGGCACTTAACAGCAATAACAACAAAAGGAAGGAAAGAGTTGCCTTTAACTGAGTAGGGAACCCTATAGTAGGAACGAGTTTCAGGGAAATCAGGAATTCATCTTGGCCACATTTAGTTTAAAAAAAAAAAAATTTAGTTTAAGATGCCCACAAACACTGTTATGGATTGAACTGTGTCCCCCAAAATGATGTGCTGTAAACCCTAACACCTGTACCTCTGGTTATAATCCTGCATGGAAATGGGTTTTCTCCTGTACCTCTGGTTATAATCCCGCGTGGAAATGGGTTTTCTTGTTATGGTAATGTGGCAGTGCGAGTCCAGGATGTGTTTTAAGTCAATCTCTTTAGATGTAAAAAAGAGCAGATTAAGCAAACAGCAAGAAAGCAGGGATGGGGAGGATACAAATCACGACATCTCCAAGGAATCAGGAAATGGAAGCTAAAAAGAGACAAGGACCTTCCCCCAGAGCTGACAGTCAGAGAAAGGCTTACCCTAGAGTTGGCAGCCTGTAGTTGACTTCCAGCCTCCTAAACTGTGAGAAAATACATTTCTGTTTTTTCAAAGTCACCCACTTATAGTATTTCTGTTATGGCAGCACTAGGTAACTAAGACAGAAATCCAGGTGGGGATGCCAGCAGGAGTTAGGAGTCTGGAGCTCAGGAAGAGGTCAGGCTAAAGATGTAAGGTTAGGACTTGTTAGCACACACACATACACACTCACACAATCTTTTGTGGATCTTTCCATGTTTGATCTTATAACAGGTTCATCTCAAAATAAAACATAAAAGTCAACATTTTAGGGAAAAGAAAGTATAAAATTCCAAATTATAAAAACTTAATTTTACTGATTCAGTACCTTTTTATTTTGTACCTGCTAAAAAAATTAAAAAAAAAATTTTTTTTTTTTTTTATGTGCTAGGAATACGATGCTGAACAAAACAGACATGGTCTCTCGTCTGTGCAATTTAGTATCTGGTAAACTGACCACCATTGTTTAATGATTGCTTCCTTAATTATTTTAGTAAAAAATTTTTATTTTCAATTTAGGAATCAATGCAGGTATTTTATCAAGGCCCAAAACCCATTGCCATCGAGTCGAATTCGACTCACAGCGACCCTACAGGATAGAGTAGAACCATCCCATAGAGTTTGCAAGGATTGCCTGGTGGATTTGAACTGCTGACCTTTTGGTTAGCACTTAACCACTACACCACCGGGGTTTCCTTGTCAAGGCCACATGAAGAAAATCTGGCTGCCTGCCTTCCACTACAGTTGAGGACAGCGAAGGAACTCCACCCGGTGAGCCAGCGCTCCACTCCTGAAGGCACAGCTGCAGTGCAACCACACATAGCATGCACGTGGTTCTGGGGCCCTGGTCAAAGAAGGCCAGATGTCACCTTGTAGGGAGTCTAATCCTTTCCATGCAAGTCAGTGATTTCACCAGTCAAGGCTGGTTTCAGGGGTGAGAAGTTTGTGGAAGCACAGATCTTGCTTTCTACATTGCATCTGGCCCACGGACAAATAAAGAGCTACAGTTTCCAGTGCAAAACTATTTAACCTTAGTAGTGGATTTTTTTTTTTTTTGCGGGGGGACAAATTTATTTTAATAGTCTAAGCCATTTATTATATGTAGTTTTAGGCCTGAACCTTTGAATTCTGCAAGTCTTAGCAAATACTATTTTTAGACTATCAGTTTATACTTGTTCTTTATTTTTCTGAGATGGTCTATTTGCAAAATTTGCAGAAAGTAAAATTAAGTCCATAAACTACCTAAGCTACGTCAGTTTTCAAAGGTGGTTACAAAGAAGCTTTGGAAAAATAATGACCAATCAAGGTCAATATTATTTGAAAGTTCCAAACAGGGAGAATTAAAGAAGTATGCAGCTCATAATTGACTTAAAGAGGAATTTCCACTGGGATGGAAATCAAAGAAACGGACATTAAAAAAAAAAAAATTTATATGGCCAGCCCCTTGTTATTTGGTAAGCTATAATGCTGGATAAAGGCGTCAGTTGCAGGCCAGTCTCTCTTTTGGCCAAGATTTTATAGTGACGTTCAATTATTGGATGAATGCCATTTCAGTCTGCCGCCACGGAAATGGGTGTGAGGCGACAAACTTGTATTATGAGCTCACTTCAAGACTGTGCAAAAGAGTTAAGCAGACGGAGGCTGGGGAGAAGGATGTCTTCTTTAATACACATAACTTCCACAATGAGCGGTAGTGGAAAAAAACAACCAGGAATCGAATATGAATTACAGTAACATTTAAGAAAGTATAAGTACTTCATTAAATTCACTATTTAGTCATACTGTTCTTTGAATAAATATCAACATTTTTTTTCAATTATGTCCATGCGTTACTGAATTTTAAAACCCTCCAAAAAAATAGTCAAATGAAGTCTGCTGTCTCAGTTAGGATGCTGCTGGTTGCATGTCACAAAACCCAGAACCCAACTGGTTTAAAAGGAGAAGAGAATGTATTAGAGAACATAATCCAGGAGAAGTGTGATCCGTGGTCCAAACTATGTGAGCATGACCTGTTTTCTCTCTTCTTCTTAGCCATGTTTCCTCAGAACTAATTCCATTCTCAGGCAGGCTCTGCTCTCATGGTCCCACAATGAAAGACAGCAACTTCAGGGACTATGTGCTGTCCAGTTCACGGTCAGCAAAAATGATAAAGTCCACTTGCCCAATCATTCAAACAAACGTTGTAGGACTGAATCTCAATGACCTTGACTGCCCCAGTTTGGACCATATGTCCATCTTGACTAGTCACTGTGGCCAAGGGAACGGAGAGGCTACCTTCATTAAGCTAAGCAGGACCCACCCCAGAAGAAGGGTAGGATAATTCTCCTCCTAAGTACACAGTGCACAGCTGGGAAATGCTGGGTATTGCTAAGAAGGTGGGAAAGGAGACAGGGGGAAGGATAGGAATGGATACTGGGAAAGCAACAAATGTCCACTGTGTGTGTGAATGCCCTGGTGGCGCAGTGGTTAAGTGCTTGGCTACTTACAGAAAGGTCAGCGATTTGAACCCTTCAACTCCACAGGAGAAAGACGTAGCAGTCTGCCCCTGTAAAGATTACAGACTTGGAAACCCTATCGGGCCGTTCCACTCTGTCCCGTAGGGGCACTATGAGTCAGAACTGACGCCACAACAATGCGTTTACGCATGTGAACACAAAAATTCAACTGCCAGTTAATCTTTTTTTTTTTTTCAAAAAAACCCTGAGGTTTTAGAAAGTCAAGCACAGGTAGAAAAGGTATCAATATTGGATTTATTATTTAAAAAGTAAAACAAAAACAACAAAACCAAGGCGGCAGGGCTTAACATATGGGGTTATAACACCTCTTTTCTCCAAACCAAAAATCAGAATATGTAGCATATCTACCAGGCAAAATATTTGAAGTTATAACTCTTCCCCAGAATCAGAGCTGTTCAGTTCTACACCTTTGCACCTATGTGGTATCGTCCAAGGGGCCTGAACTTTGAAACCGCACAGCACTTACTAGCTGTATAATTTTGGACAAACTACTTAACCTTTCTGTGTCTCCGTTTTCTCATCCATTACAACAGGACCAATAATACCTCCCTCCCAGGGCTGCTGTGAGGATCCCATGAGGGGCCATCCATGAGCAACACCTAGTACAGGTACAACTTCCCCACTGGATTTTGTTTATATGTGCCATTTACGGATACATAGACACATACCAAAATCCCAAAATTGCTATTTGTGAAAAAAATCATTATAAAAACCAAAAAAAAAGAATTAATGGAATACAAAAGTAAAATATTTAATACCTAATGGGACACACACTCACTAAAGTACACAAAGAGCAAAGAAATATCAGAGGTCGGTAAATAAACAAAGCAAAGCAGGAATAGCATTCTGGTGGAGCAAAGAAGGAGCAAAGCAAAAGAGTGTCTTTAGTGGATGGAAGGAAGCCCATAAAATGACAATAAGAAGGAGAAGCAAACAGAAGGATAGATGTCCAGGTCTAAGGAACTGTACAATGAAATAAATAAACACACAAATGATAAACTCTGCTAATGTTAAATGGAATGAAATAGAGCCAGTGTAGTGAAACACTCTCCCAACTTTCCCCCAGGGACGTCTCAGCACAGAAGTCCCGGGTCTACCCCTCAGCAGGACTGGGAGTCTGGCAGGCAGCACACCCCATATGGACAGAGCAGCTCCTCACACCCTGGTCACACCAGCCAAACCTATGAGAAATGATGCATAACTCAGAACAGTAATTTACTCATTAGAACAAGAGGTGTATTTTTCCACTGAAGAGAACACTTGTGGTTTATTCCTCAGAATACTGAAAACTAAGATTGGTAAAGATCAAAATACCATTTGGTCATTCAACACAATCATGTATCCAACAAACATTTATTAGCATCAACAGTATATGACAGACACAAAGTTAGATATGCTGCGGCTACCAGGATCAATATGACGCTCCTTGACCTTGAACATGATGCAAGATACCTATAATATGATTACTTTCAATACGAAATGCTAAGATATACATATGATATATGGACAGGGCAATTCTACCTAGGGGGAACTGGAGAAAGGAAAGAGACAAATGAACTGGGTTTTTGAAAGATTAATATGATTATTTTAGAAAAACATGGGTAGAAAACCATTCCAAGCAAAGGAAAAGGAATATGCAAAGTGCAAAGCTGTGCATAGGCTTGGCATGTATGGAGACAATGTGGCAAAGATCCTGGGGTGTGGTAAGATCCTGGGACAGCCTCCACAGCTTGTAGGGTGCAGAAAAGGGGAAATGGAAGAATGTGAGGGTCAGCAAAAAGGGAGATAGGAGGAGATAAAGAGAAGCTGTCTATGCCAAGGTAGAATTTGGATTTTATCCATTAGACTAGTAGTTGATAAAGTTGGGGATGTGCACAAGATAAAACACTGAGATGTGAAGAAAATATTAGAACTTTCATGTGTAAGAAATTAAGCTTTAGTAATGCTTCCTACATGGATTAACACTGGCAGCTTTACTCCATCTACATGTAAGGCAGTTATGCGCCATAAATAGTCCGAGTGGGATCTATCCTAAGGGAAGAATGGAAGTCCTACCACACCCAGAGCTGACCGGGACTGCTGCATGCATTCATTTACCTTCAGGATATGGATTTCAGTTTCTATGTGCCTAGTAAGGAAGATTTATGGAGGTGGTTCAGTGGTAGAATTCTTACCTTTCACGCAGAAGACCCAGGTTCAATTCCTGGCCAAGGCACATCATGTGCAGCCACCACCCGTCTGTCAGTGGAGACTTGTGTGTTGTTATGACGCTGAACAGATTTCAGCCGAGCTTCCAGACTAAGACGGACTAGGAAGAAGGGCCTGGCAATCTACTTCTGAAAATCAGCCAGTGAAAATCCTATGGGTCACAACGATGCAATCTACAACTAGTCATGGGGATGGCGCAGGATTGGGCAGTGTTTCATTTCTCTGTGCATGGTGTCGCTATGAGTCGGGGCAGCTAACAATAGCAACTAAGAAGTAACCATCAAATGCACACCAGGTTTAGAAACATCCCTGCAAAGAAGCCAGAGATTAAAGATAATACAATACAGCACAAGTGAACCACTAGGAAATGGGAGGGATGGCACTTCTATTCCTGCTGTGAGCTCTTCGTTAACCTCATTAACAGGCTAAGCTAATAAGAAGTTGACAAAAAAAAAAATTCAAAATTTTCAAGGAGACTATTTGACATTCTGAATTTATACATCTTATGAATCATTCATTTCAAAATTTTACTGTTCAATTCGCTAACAGTAAAATGAGTTGATAAAAATCAATTTGCCCTAAGGGTATACTGGCCACTGAGATTCTCACCAAATGGACTGATTACAATGCCAGTCAAAATCCCAACACATAATTTTGTTTTTGTTTTTGGTGAAACTTGACAAGTAAATTCTACAATTTGCGTTAACAGCAACGCAAAGTTCCAATGTTAGCCAAGCAAGATGGAAAGGCTTCCTCTTGGATAACTAGACACTTTAAGGCCATACTAATGACAATAATGTGGCATTGGCAAAATAACAGACAAGACCAACACAGTTTCAGGATCACACCTGTGCACATAATGACTCTTGGTTTTATGGTGCAGGTAGCACCATAGATCAGTGGGGAACGGACTTTTCAATAACGGTGCTGGGACCATGGGGTATCCATGTGGAAAAAAGTGAAACCGGGCTCTTTAGAACATCCAAAAGAACAGAGGTGGATCATAGACATAAATGAGAAAGGCAAAACAATACACCTTTAGAAGATGTACTGGAAGAAGATAAAATGGGAGAATATGATACAGAAGAGCTTCATGACTTTGGAGTGGGAAGATTTCTTAAATAAGACAAAAAATTACTTAATCACAAAAGGAAAGACAGATAAATCTGACTACAATAAAATTAAAGTATGTCTTCCTTAAAAGACAACAAGGAAAAATAAACATAAACCTCAGAGTGAAAGAAATAGTTACAATACATATAAAAAGATGATATGATACACTGCCCATGACCAGCATGTATAAAGAACTTCCACAAATCAAAAAGGAAAAGAAAGGCACCAAGTGGAAAAATGATTAATTGAGAAACATGAACAGGAATTTCCCAAATAGGTCCTCAACTTCAGAGAAATACAAATTAAAACGGATACTACCATACACACCCAACAAAGTAAGTGAACTTCACAAGTCTGACAGTACCAAGTGATAGGGAACTCTTCCACATGGATCATGGGAATTTAAGTAGGTACCACCACTGTGGAAAACAATTTAGCATGACCTAAGAAAATTAAAGCTGTACATACCATAACCTGCAATTCCACTTCTTTAGAAAACGCATGCTTTGAACCCTGGATATAAGTAAAAGATTGATCATAGCAACATTGTTCCTAGTTTCCTAAAATTGGAAACAAATCTCCATCAAAGGCAGAATGGGTAAATAAATTATAGCATTTTAATAAATGGAATACCATAATACAATGAAAATGGACAACCTACAGCTATACCCAACATCACTGTTGAATCTTACAAACATAATATCAAACAAATTAAATAACACATGAAGAATACATATTATTCCAGTTATATACGGTTAAAATAACAGGCCAAACTGCATAAGTAAGAGGTAAAACTCTAACCATAAAGCAATGTAAATAAAAGGCAGCTTACTGGTTACAACTAGAACTGGACTAAAGGATGCGCAGGAAGGGGCGTGTAGGGTGGAGAGCTTGTAGGAGGCCAGCAATGTTCTATTTCCTGACCTGGGTGGTAGTTACAAAGGTATGTACTTTACAACAATTTGTTAAGCATACCATTTATGTTTCATGGACTTTTCTGTATGCTTGCTAGATTTTGTAATTAAAAAGTTTTTAAAAAGAAGAATGAAGTAAAGGACTGAGGTGATACAGGTAATATCTGGATATTATATTTGAAAGGTAGCAAAGCTACAGTAAAACCTTTAGACTGTTCTCTGCTCCTGGTATCTTGCTGGTTTCCTTCAATCAGAATATAAAAATTAATAGTGGTGTGTCTTGCCCAAGGAAAAGAGAAACCAAACCCGAACCTGTGGCTGTCGAGTCAATTCCAACTCATAGCGATCCTACAGGACAGAGTAGAACTGTCCCATAGGGTTTCTAAGAAGCAGCTGGTGAACTGGAACTGCCGACCTTTTTGGTTAGCAGCCTGAGCTCTTAACCACTGCACCACCCAGGCTCCCAGGGAAGAGAGGTATTCCTTAAATTTGGCAGGCCCTGTAAACCTCTCCCTTCTGATTATAAGCTCTTAAAAGCAGAATGTCTTTTTAGGTGCACTGATATATCCTCAGCCTCTGTCAGGGTGCCTGGCAAACTGTAGGAGCTCAAAAAGTATCTGTTTAGACTCCATCAGCCTGAAAACCAGAAGAACTAGATGGTACCCGGCTACAATCAACGGCTGCCCTGACAGGGAACACAACAGAGATTCCCTGATAGAGCAGTAGAGCAGTAGGATGCAGACCTTAAATTCTCGTAAAAAGACCAGACTTCATGGTCTGACTGAGACTAGAAGGACCCCGGAGGTCATGGTCTCTGGACCCTTTGTTAGCCCAAGAATGGAACCATCCCCAAAGCCAACTCTTCAGACAGGGATTGGACTGGACTATAAGATAGAAAATGATACTGGTGAGGAGTGAGCTTCTTGGATCAAATAGACATATGAGACTATGTGGGCAGCTCCTGTCTGGAGGGGAGATGAGAAGGCAGAGGGGGTCAGAAGCTGGTTGAATGGACATGAGGAATACAGGGTGGAGAGGAGGAATGTGCTATCTCATTAGGAGACTAACTAGGAGTACACAGCAATGTGTATATAAATTTTTGTATGAGAGACTGACTTGATTTGTAAATTTTCACTTAAAGCACAATAAAAATAAAAACTATCTGTTTAGTGGATTCAGAAGTGAAAACAAGTCTATCAAGAATGGAACATTCCAAAGAGTTGTGAAAGAGCGCTGTAAACTTAGCCAGAAGAGCCACGGGAGCAGTGCTACCTCACAGCATATTTGAGGTCACTAATCAAACTCAAAAAAAAAAAAATTAATTTTTTTTTAATTAATCGAACTCTGGTGGCACAGTGGCTAAGAGTTCGGCTGTTCACCAAAAGGTCAGTGGTGCGAATCCGCCAGTCGCTCCTTGGAAACCCTACAGGGCAGTTCTACTCTGTCCTATAGGGTTGCTGTGAGTCGGAATCAACTCAACGGCAGTGGGTTTGGTCTGAATCGAACTCTTAAAAAAATTATTACTGTATTTCCAACATAGCATATGCCAATTACCAAAGAGGATTTTTATATCTTTTCTTTGCTAAAAATACAACTCAGTGTAACATCTTCAAATTTAATAATGAATCTAAATTTTTACTGAATTTTAGAATTTATAGAAGAATTTCTTGATTTTTGATTCAGGTTGTTTCAGTCACACCTGTGATGCTCTGGGAACACAGGACAACTCAAAATATTACTACTACAGTTAGAACATCCCAGCAAGGAGCACTGGTAGCACAGTGGTTAAGCTCTCGGCTGCTAACCAAAAGGTCAGCGGTTCGAACCCACCAGCTGCTCTGCAGGGGAAACACATGGCAGTCTGTTTCTGTAAAGATGGAAACCCTATGGGGTAGCTCTACTCTGTCTTATAGGGTCGCTATGAGTCGGAATCAGCTGGACGCCAATGGGCTTGGTTTTGGGTTATTTCTAGCACACAGAATGAGGCAGTGGCTCGGTGCTGGAATTCTCACCCTTCACGCAGGAGGCTGGGCTCATGTCCCAGCCAATGCACCTCATACGCAGTCGCCACCTGTCTGTCAGTGGAGGTCTGCGTGTTGCTAAGATGCTGAACAGGTTTCTGCGGAGCTTACTGATTATTACACAGAAGGAAGAAAGGCTTGGCAATCTGCTTCTGAAAATCAGCCAGCAAAATACCTGGGGATCACAACGGACCGTTGTCCAATCTGCAACCAATCATGGGGGCGGCACAGGACTGAACAGGGTTTTTTCCATTGTGCGCGGGGTCACCATGAGTCAGGGCCGATTCAATGGTGGATTAACGTCAACAGCACACAGCAAGCACTCAGTCAATGTTTGTTGAATGAATTAATAAATGTTATTAAAACAAGGCTTTTTATGTAATTTTCAGAAGGATACTGGATGACAAGTTACACGTTCCTAACATGTAACACGTCGCACTGAAGTTTTTATGGAGAAAATATCTATAAAAAAGGCTTGGGGGCCCATACAACCCAGAAATCCCACTCCTCGGAATATACCCTAGAGATACAAGAGCCTTCACACAAACAGATATATGCACACCCATGTTTATTGCAGCTCTGTTTACAATAGCAAAAAGCTGGAAGCAACCAAGATGTCCGTAAACAGATGAATGGGTAAATAAATTGTGGTATATTCACACAACGGAATACTACGCATCGATAAAGAACAGTGACGAATCTCTGAAACATTTCATAACATGGAAGAATCTGGAAGGCATTATGCTGAGCAAAATAAGTCAGTTGCAAAAGGGCAAATATTGTATAAGACCACTATTATAAGATCTTGAGAAACAGAAAAAAAGGAGAAGAACACATACTTATGTGGTTACAAACTGGGGAGGGAGGGAGGGAGGGAGAGGGCTTTTTATTGATCAATCTGTAGATAAGAACTGCTTTGGGTGAAGGGAAAGACAACACTCAATACAAGGAAGGTCAGCCTAATTGGACTGGATTAAAAGCAAAGAGGTTTCCGGGCTAAAATGAAAGCTTCAAAGGTCAGTGGAGCAGGGGCTGGGGTCTGGGGAACTTGGTTTGAGGGGACTTCTAAGTCAATGGGCAAAATAATTCTATTACGAAAACACTCTGCATCCCACTTTGAATTGTGGCGCCTGGAGTCCTAAATGCCAACAAGCGGCCATCTAAGATACATCAATTGGTCTCAACCCACCTGGAGCAAAGGCAAAGGAAGAACACCAAGGTCACACGACAACTAAGAACCCAAGAGACAGAAAGGGCCACATGAACCAGAGACCTACATTATCCTGAGACCAGAAGAACTAGTTGGTGCCCAGCCACAATCGATGTCTCCCCTGTCAGGGAGCACAACAGACAACTCCTGAGGGAGCAGGAGACCATTGGGATACAGACCCCAAATTCTCATGAAAAGACCATACCTAATGGTATGATTGCGCCTAGAGGAATCCCAGAGACAATGCTCCCCTGAACTTCTGATGGCACAGGACAGGAACCATCCCCGAAGACAAATCATCAGGCATGAAAAGGACTGGTCAGTGGCGGGGAGAGAGATGCTGATGAAGAGTGAGCTAATTAAATCAGGTAGACACTGGAGAGTGTGTTGGCAACTCTTGACTGGAGGGGGGATGGGAAGATAGAGAGGGAAGATGGCAAGATTGGCACGAAACGAGGGACTGTAAGGGCTGACTCAATAGGGGGAGAGCAAGTGGGAGAAGGGAGTAAGATGTATGTAAACCTACATGTGACAGACTGATTGGAATGGTAAATGTTCACTTGAAGCTTGAAAAAAAAAAGGCTTGGGGTCAGTGTCTGACCTCCTCCAACCCTGCAAGAGGTAAGGAGAACCAAGATCAACAGTGCACGGCTGACTCCCATAAGGTGGAGACCAGACAAGCCTCCTCTCTCTGCCACTTTTACCAATTCTGACACCAACCATCCCTCGCGCAGCACTCTCTACTCCTCTGCTGGGTTTGATAATTCCTGGCAATGGCCACACAGAACTCACAGACCATAGTCATGATTACGGGGTTTTTTGGAGAAGTAATAGTTATAATTCAGGCTCAGGAACACTCAGGATACAGTTCTTCCATCAGGACAGCCTCCCCTCAGCTGTGCTCACAGGCATGCTTCTCCCTGGCCCTCGGTCTCTGCCCAAAGGTGCCCAGCTTTCCTCTCTCCATGGGCCCGGAAGCCCACTACACCGTCTCCTGCTGCTGAGTCTCTCCTGCCACCGCTTCTTACTGTCTTAAGGGTTACGGCTTCCTCCCTCTCCCTCTCCCTCCCTCTCCCCCCTCCCCCTCCCTCTCCCCCCTCCCCCTCCCCCTCCCTCTCCCTCAGTCTCCCGCTTCCAGGAGCTTCTCAGCACAGGGATCCTGGGTCCAAAGGCCACACTCTCCATTCCGGCTTTTCTTCCTTGGTGGTGGTAGGATCCTCTTCTCTGCTCTAGAACTGGCTCTCTTTTAAAGCAAAACTGACCTATCTCCTTGGTGGGCCACAATTACCCCATCACACAGCCTTACCCAATCATCTGGGAGTTACAAGACCATGGCTAGAAAGGCCACACAAAAGCAATCAATTGTACTGCAATATTACTTGTAAGATAAAAGAAAGTACACTCATGAAATGTACAACTGACTTATAAACCAACAACTATCTTCTGTCTTGCTGCATTTATGGCCGACATTATAAGATTAAGTAGGCATATTGATTTGTGACAGTTAGGTGTAATTACATTTAGAATGCTAAGTGTTAAATAACATTATTCCTATACCTTTTTATCAGTTACTAATATAGGTTGCCAGAGCCTGTACAACAAGGAGCAAAATTGTTTTCTCAGTCTCGTATGTCCTCAGCCCTTCCCTGCTGGTACTTCCTTCTCAGAGAAGAGCACAGTCAGGACTTTCTTCATTTAAGCCAACCAACCAACCCAACTTTATAATCTACTCTAGCTACCACCTCCTCATCTCCCTCCTGTACTGCCAAGCTTCTTGAAAGAGTCATCAAAGTTCATCAACTCAGCTTCCTCATCTCCTAGTCATTCCTCAATTTGTAGCAATCTGGCTATTTCCCTCCACCTCCACTAAAGCCATTCTCACTAAGGTCATTCCCCCTAGTGGCTAAATCCAACGAGTGCTCTTCAATCCTTCTGCTTTATTCTCTACAGCTGCCCTGCCCAACAGGGCGGTCACGAGCCACGTGTGGCCGCCGAGCATTTCAAATGTATCTAGTGCAAACGAGGAACTGAGTTTCCATGTTACTTAATTTTAACTAAACTTAAATTTAAAAGCTGACCTTTGGTTCAGTTATTGCAAAACTTTTAAGCCTGTTTGGAACAACTTGAATACATGCATCTACTTTTTCAACTGTAAATGTTACGAAACTTAAACTCATATCAAGCATTTCCAATGAAAATTTTGTATCTGTACTGAGATGTGTTGTATGTGAGAAATACTTGATTTCAAAGACTTAGTGTGAAAAAAGAACGTAAGACGTATCATTAATAATATTTATTCTGACTACATGATGAAATGATAGTATTTTGGATAAACAAAAAACTCGCTGCCGTCGAGTCGATCCGGACTCATAGCGACCCTATAGGACAGAGCAGAACTGCCCCATAGAGTGTCCAAGGAGCACCTGCTGGATTCAAACCGCTGACCCTTTGGTTAGCAGCCATAGCACTTAACCACTATACCACCAGGGTTTTCCATTTGGATATGCTGGGTTAAATAAAACGTATTATTAATTTCACCTCTTTCTTAAAGCAGCTATTTGAAGTTTTTTCATTACGTACACGGCATGCATTTTACTTCTACTGGACAGTGCTGCTTCATAGTATTAGGTACGAATGACCTTCTTGAGATGCTACTGCCTTTCTACTATTTATGTGACTCCTCCTTTTTAAACTTCAGTGTAGATTCTTCTTCCATTCACGCCTGCAAAGTCAGTGTCTCCCAAGGCTCTTTGCCCTCACCACTCTAGGTGCTCTCCCTGGGTATCTCACCCACACTCAAGGCTTCCACTATTTCTCTGTGTAGATGACTCTCAATCCTCTATTTGAAAATCTGCTCACCCTCCTGAGACTGTCCATTCAACAGCCATCTGCATCTTTCCACTCAGAAGTGTCCAATACTTTAGCTGTCTTCCCTTCCCAAACCACTACTTCACCTGGATTTCCTATGCTAATTAACAACACCAACTTTCTCTGTTCTCCTGGAATACCAGAAGATATACCTAACTCTTCCTTTCCTTTCTGCATTTTAATCTGCCACTACATACTGTGGGTATTTACCTTATCAATACCCATATCTTGTAAATACATCATCAACAATTTCACTTTACTTGGACCCACAATGGAAGCAGCAGTCAAGAAATCAAACGATGCATTGCATTGTGCAAATCTGTTGTAAAAGACCTCTTTAAAGTGATTAAAAGCAAAGATGTCACCTTGAAGACTAAGGTGTGCCTGACCCAAGCCATGGTATTTTCAATCGACTCATACGCATGCAAAAGCTGGACGATGAATAAGGAAGACTGAAGAAAAATTGATGCCACTGAATTACGGTGTTGGCAAAGAATATTGAATATGCCACGGACTGTCAAAACAATGGACAATCTGTCCTGGGAGAAGTATAGCCAGAATGTTCCTTAGAAGCAAGGATGGCAAGACTACCTCTCACATACTTTGACATGTTATCATAAGGGATCAGTCCCCAGAGAATGATATCATGCTTAGTAAAGTAGAGGGTCAGTGAAAAGAAGAAGACCCTTAACAAAATGGATTGACACAGTGGCTGCAACAATGAGCTGAAGCATAACAACGATTTTAAGGATGGTGCAGGATCTTGCAGTGTTTCGTTCTGTTGTATATAGGGTCACTATGAGTCGGAACTGACTTGACAGTACCTAACAATAATAACAACAACAATCTTATAAAACGGGCCCCTCTTCTCCGTCTCCTTCAGGCTCTCACAATCAGCAAGATTAAGAGGAGGGCTATATGGGCAGCCACCCAGGGGCGCTAGGTGTGATAGGGCATCAGATTCAATATGTGTCAAAATTAATTTGACGAAAATATTATAAAAACAAGCTAATACTGAGTAGTTGACATAAATTTACATAACCCATCAAATCGATTTCGACTCATAGTAACCCTACAGGACAGAGTAGAACTGCCCCACAGGGTTTCCAAGGCTGTAATCTTTATGGAAGCAGACTGCCACATCTTTCTCCCGCAGAGTGGCTGGGGGGTTCAAACTGCCAACCTCTGGTTAGCAGCCGAGCACCTAGCCACTGTGCCACTAGGGCTCCTCACGCTTTTACAGACATTACCAAACTATGCACCGTGGTGCACTGGCATAGGTAGGGTATACGGAAGCTGCTGTAGAAAATAACTCTCGTGGCTAAGAATTTAATTACTGTTTTAATCTTGCTGAAAAAGTTCATCACTACGCTAGGAGGACTCCAGGCAATTTATGAGGTATGCACCACAAGTGGGGCCCTGTGAAGGGCCCTGAGGTAACCTGGACAAAAGCAGGTGAGTCACTGGCCACTGCGCCAGTCAGGCAGCGGAAGCTATCAGGAAGTGTTCATGGACGAGGGAACACTGATATTTTCATTGCACCATTTTCCTCAATTTGTTAATCTGTTATTTGAAATAAAATAAGTGAACAAGTAGACTTTTTTTTTCTGGTACCATTATATTAAAGGGTGCTGCTGATGCCCTCTGCCCAGGGCATAAAAATACCCATGTCTGGCCCTGCTCACAGTTTCTCACTACATGGAAGTTACCATGACAACAGCTCCTCAAGTTCTACCCTTGCTCACTTCCAAGCCAACTTTTTTTTTGCTTTTGGTTTCTATAACTCTTATCTGGCCATATGATTTTTCTGTTTAAAATACTTCGGTGGTTTCCCCACCATCTTCAATATAAAATAAAAACTTTTCATAAACATACATAAGGTTTGGTGCTTGCCTGTCCCTCAGGCTTCATGCTCCATCATCAACCCCACAAACATCCCAAGCTCCAGGTGTATGTAAATACCTGCAGTTCCTAAGTACAGTGTTTGCTTTCTCACCACCAAGCCTACACGCTCTCTCTGCTGGCCAGAATATCTTCCCTAACTCAGTCCCTGCTCCCCTAGGTATCTTCAACCCTCTGCTAATGTATCACCTTCTCCAGGAAACATCTCCAACTCCCAGGTCAGGGCAAGTATCCCACTCCTGTGTCCGTTACATCTCTACACAGCTCTATCCATAGCCCAGTCACACTGCTTTGGAATTTTCTGCTTACTAGCTAATCTGTGAACTCCCTGAAGGTAGGAGCTAAGTGTTTTAGCTTTATCTCCCTGCTCAATACTTATTAAACAGACAGAGGCCGTGGCGGTTCAGTGGCAGAATTCTCGCCTTTCATGCGGGAGACCTGGGTCCAATTCCCCGCCAACGCACCTCATGTGCAGCCACCACCCAATTGTCATTGGAGGTTTGTATGTTGTTATGATGCTGAAGAGGGTTCAGCAGAGCTTCCAGACTAAGATGGACTAGGAAGAAAGGCCTGGCAATCTACTTCCGAAAATCAGCTCATGAAAACCCTCTGATCCACAACCGATCCTGGGTATGGTATAGGGCCAGGCAGCATTTCCTTCCCTTGTGCATGGGGGTGCCAGGAGTCGGGGGCTGATTTGAAAGCAGCTAACAACAATAATAAACAGACACAGTATTGAATAGGGGGAAACCACGGAATAAAACGTAAGGCTACAAATTTGAAAATAGGCTAATAAAGTCCAGAGTTAAATGAAGAAAGTTAAGCCAGTCATCCTAAAAACCACTTTATTAGACCGCCTGTGAAAGAACTTAACGACCTAGCCAATATAAAATCATATCCCAAGTAATCATGAAAATAAGGAGCCCTGGTAGTGCAGTGGTTAAGCACTCAGCTGCTAACTGAAAGATCAGTGGTTCAAACCCACCAGCTGCTCTGCGGGAGAAAGATGTGGCAGTCCACTCTGGTAAAGATCATACGCTTGGAAGCCCTATGGGGCAGTTCTACTCTGTCCTATAGGGTCACTATGACTTGGAACTAACTCAACAGCAGTGGGTTTTTTTTTTAACCATTAAGATAGCAAATACTCTGAAGAAGGAAAGATTTTTTAAAAATTAAAGACTTAACATGTTATTCTATTTCTATAGCCTTGTTTTTCATACCTTTTCTTCCCTAATTCTACTTATCAGTTCCTTTCTTCAGGTCTTTACATTGATTTTCCTTCCAAATTAAATCTTGCATTCTTTCCTTTCAGTTTTAAATTTCATCCAGTCCCTTTCACTTCCACTGTGCTTTCTAGTCTTTCAATCTAACAGAAAAATATAAATGCTTTGTCATTTCCGTGACCAATTTTGTCAAAAACAAAGGAATCATAAAAAGCAGTAAATGTCATGATATTACCAGTCTTATCAATAGACAAAACCATCTGCATCCATCGGGTTGGGCGATTTCATAATGCTAAGCAGCTAATTTGAACCATATGCATACTAAGTGGATTCTGACAGGCATCAGCAAGCCCTTGGGGTTGTTAGAACAGGACAGTCAGGGGTCACAGAGAGGAGCAGTCAACTTGCTGGTGGTGAGGGCAGCCACAGCCCAGCCTAACAGCATCCCCCACCTTGCCCCGCCCTTCAAGACAAAGCAGAAACAGACAAGGGACCATCCAGGCAGCTGTCAGAAATCTGAACTAGACCAACAGGTTAACTGATGTGACAGTACGCAGCAGTGGCCAAGCAGAAGCCAGGTGCTAGTCTGTGGGCCTGGTGGCCCAGGTGCCACCTGTAGGATGCAAGATAAAGACTGCTGCTCCCAGGACACTTCTGAATTTTAGTTTTACAGAATAGGTTCTGGGAGAGGCAGAGAAGTACCTGGAGATGTGTTAAATGAGTACTTAAACTAGATAGGAAGGAGGAACCAATTCTCTGAAGGACAGCAATTCCTAGAAAGAAACAGAGTACATTCTCTTAATTACCTGAAAGTAACTTTTTCAAAACCACTCAACATTGGGTCTCATAGGCAGGGGAAAATCCATCCTAGGGGCTAACCAAGCAAAGAAAGAAAATCTCTTGAATAACTTTACATCCAGCATTATAACATAACAGTGAAGGACGTGTTTGAAGAAGCTTCTAAAACGCCGTAGAGATGGACTGTAAAAGCAGCACCTTTAAATAATGAAGTTAATTCAAAGCAGAACAGGGCAAGATTCACTCTCTCACCCGTATCCAGGAGTTAAGTTTTGATTCTCCAGAATTCTGTGGTTCTTTCTTAATCAGACAACACAAGCACCATATTAGAATTTTTTGACTTTCATCTGAAAAACAAAAATGAGTAGATTTTATCAAATAGAAAGAAAAAAGCCATCAAGTATAAAAAAAATTTTAAACATTAGGAAAATCTCAACCTACAAAATTCACAGAACAAACATCCAAGACCATGTGTGAAGCTTAACTTTGTGGGATTTTTCCTTCTTGTGGGTTCGGGATCACTTATGCCTAGCTCTTGTGTGGTTAACTCCCTTTCTGTTACAGCAGCAATTTTTAAAGCCAAAAGAGAAGGATGGAAAGAACTGAAAGAACTGTGCTTTTCTTCAGATTAGTTTCCTTTACATTTCAAACCCTTAGTAATTTCAACCTTCTTAAGGCAACCTAACTGCTACAGCCCAGTAGTCGATATTCCTGACATAAATCTTTTAATGTTCTAATTTGCCACAATACTTGTTAAAAATAAATTTAACAAAAAGCGCTCTTTTCAAATATATCCTGCTTAGCATCAAACGGTTTGGATAAAACAGAAGCCTCTTACATGCTCCTAATTCTTTAAAATTTAAAACTTGGCCAAATATAAGATGAAAACTCTGAACTTTAAAATCTTATATTTGGAGGAATTATCTACTCGGTAAGCCAGACTCTTAAATTTTTTTTTTTTTTTTCCTCTTGTGGCGATTGACTCCATTCCAGCTGGACATTTTATAATGACTGAGAAGCAAAAATAAGATCTAAAAACTGAAGCGTCAGTACCTGAATTAGAGGAAAACAACTCCAGACTTTGCAAAAAGGCTGCAGAGGTGAGGCTGAGGAAACCCAGCCCCTGACTGCCCTGCAGGGTCGAAGGAGGCACTCTACCTTCTTATCTTCAGCAAACTAGTAAACACAGCATTTTTAAGGGCTCAGTAACAAAGACAACAGAAAAATACACACTACCATAAGCCACCTCTGTATTTTCATTCACAAATCAAAGGATGCTAATAGTCAATTAAGCCCGTTTTTCCCCATAAACATTCACAAGTTTGTGCTTCCCCATAATTAACATCTCTGAACAGTCATTGAGCGGCACAAAGGGTTAGGCCCTAGACTACAAACCACAAGATTGGAGGTCTGAGTCCACCCAAAGGCATTTCAGAGGAAAGGCCTGGCAAACTACTTCTGAAGGATCCCAGCTACTGAAAGCACAGTTCTACCCTGACACACATGGGGTCGCCATGAGTCGGAATCCATTCCACAGCAACTGGTATAACTGGTACACTGAATAAACCGGCTTTATCAGGGGTTATTCTGAGGGACATGCATCTTTTCCCCCTAGTTTTTATGATCTCAAATACATCATTGGCTTGACTGAGATCGGTTTATTTCAAGAGTCATATGATTTAACCTCTGAAGACCCTGGGGTCCTTCAGGTTTTGATCGGTGCACAGATTACAATGAGGCTGCTGTACTTTATATGAGTAAATTCTAACCGTTTTCACGTAGCAAGCGTGACAGATGCATTCAACGATATGTTTATGCAAGCAACTGCCAGGAAAAAGAGTGCAATCTGATGGAGAGCATTCCCCAAAACTGGACATTCATCACCAAAAGAAAAGAAGGAAGGAAACATTAGTTTATAGAGCTGAAATTTAAAAGAATCCAGAAGATGGGCGCTTTCCCCAGGTGTTGTTGACTGATTCTCCACTTCAATAAGTATATTATTTTTAATTTTTCTCTTAGAAAAGAGAGAGAGAAACTCTCCCCTAGCCTTTCAGAGTTGCCTTTCTTTGCCCAGAGTCGCGGCACTGAAATGCACTCCTAATGAGCTTACAGCTGACTTTGCTTTGGTGAGTCACAGTACAGGCTGTCACTGGTGTTCATGAGTACCACCAGCACTCTGCACTGGGGACAGCATCTGACAGGCACCTCCTCAGAGCAGGCTGAGATAGGAAACTGCTGGATTCATCCCGGGACAGTCCCAGACAGCATATCTCAGTGCAAATTTAGATTCTAAAAATGAGTGGGAAGGAGAGGAATGTATGAACGTATACTCGCCACCCAATATTTTTGTTTTCTTTGATACCTGCAACTGAAACTCCAACTGGAATCTAAACTAATTCTTTAAACTTTAAAGGTGTGAAAGTAGCATTTTTTTTTTTCAGCAATAAATATTTATTGTTTTAAGCTGCTATGTTTTGGGTCAATTTGTTACGTCTACTTAACAAATGGGAGTCCCTAGGTGGTGCAAATAGTTAAGGACTAGGTTGCTAACCAAAAGGCTGGCAGTTCAAATCTACCCAGAGGTGTCTCAGGAGAAAGGCCTGGCAATCTGCTTCCAAAAGATCACAGCCATTGAAAACTCTATGGAGCACAGTTCTACTCTGACACACTTGGGGTCACCATGAGTTGGAATTTACTGGACTGTAACTTTTTTTTAACCTAAAATATACAGTGAATAAGAGAGGTTATAGCTGTTACGCTTAATCATGAGGGCAGAGCTAGAACCAAGGAGCCAGGATTCCAGTGAGGTGAAGGCAGCATTTTATTCAAAGAACCAAAAACCAAAAAAACCCAAACACGTTGCCACTGAGTTGTTTCCAACTTATTGTGACCCTATAGGACAAAATACAACTGCCCCATAGGATTTTCAAGGAGCAGCTGGTGGATTCGAACTACCAACCTTTTGGTTACCAGCCAAGCTCTTAACTACTGCGCCACCAGGGGGCCATTCAAAGAACACCACTGAATAAAAAGGTATTCTCTCCCTTTCTGTTATTATCTAATTTTTTTTCTCTTCTCTTCCCTTTTCATTTCAAATCCATCCTCCTTCTTTATTATGCTTATTTTTGATCCTGCTCTCACTTGATACTGTGGAAGACTGATTTCTTTCCTTGATAGTACTTGTTTACTTTTACTGTGTTTAAAAAGTAGTTTTGCTATCATAAAACTGCAAGAAGATCCCTCCCCGGAAGAAAGTGCCCAACTGGCAAAGCAACAGCGGTGACACAGGAAGATTTGACTGCTCATGTAATCTTGAACCTGTCAGTTGCCTCTAAGGAGCCCTGGTGGCACAGTGGTTAAACTCTCCACTGCTAACCAAAAGGTCGAGGGTTGAAACCCAGCAGTTGCACTGTGGGAGAAAGATGCAGTAGTCCGTTTCTGCAAAGATTTACAGCCTTGGAAACCCTACCAGGCAGTTCTACTATCCTATAGGGTCACTATGGGTCAGAATTGACTCAATGGCAATGGATTTGGTTTTTTGGGTTAGTTGCCTCTACTCTAAAAATGAGCTCACAACTAAGTTGTTGTTAGGTGCCGTCAAGTTGGTTCCGACCCAGAGTGACCCTATGTACAAGAGAATGAAACGCTGCCCGGTACCACAATCGTTGTTTGAGCTTGTTGCAGCCACTGTGTCAATCCATCTTGCTGAGGATCTTTCCTCTTTTTCGCTGACCCTCTACTTAACCAAGCATGATGTCCTTCTCCAGGGGCTGATCCATCCTGATTACACGTCCAAAGTATGTGAGACGTAGTCTCGCCATCCTTGCTTCCAAGGAGCATTCAGGTTATGCTTCTTCCAAGACAGGTTTGTTTGTTCTTTTAGCAATCTATGGTATAGTCAATATTCTTCACCAACACCACAATTTAAAGGCATCAGTTCTTCTTTGGTCTTCATTATTTATTGTCCAGCTTTTACTTGCATATGAGGCAACTGAAAACACCATGGCGTGGGTCAGGTGCATCTTAGTCTTCAAGGAGACATCTCTGATTTCTAAAATTTTAAAGTGGTCTTTTGCAGCAGATTAACCCAAGGCAATTCATCATTTGATTTCTTGACTGATACTTCCATGAGTATTGATTGTGGATCCAAGTAAAATGAAATCCTTGACAACTTCAGTCTTTTCTCTGTTTATCATGATGTTGCTTATTGGTCCAGTTGTGAGGACTTTCATTTTATGTTGTGCTGTAATTCACACCGAAAGCTGTGGTCTTTCATCTTCACCAGTAACTGCTTCAAGTGCTCTTCACTTTCAGCAAGCCAGGTTGTGCCATCTGCATAACACAGGTTGTTAATGAATCTTCCTCCAATCCTGATACTCCATTCTTCTTCATATAGTCCATTACTTGCTCAGGATATAGACTGAATAAGTATGGTGAAAGGATACTACCCTGAGGCACGTCTTTCCTGACTTTAAACCACGCAGTATGCCTTTGTTCTGTTTGAAAGACTGTCTCTTGATCTATGTACAGATTCCTCAAGAGCACAATTAAGTGTTTTGGAATTCCCATTCTTCACAATGTTATCCATAATTTGTTATGATCCACAGAGTCAAATGCCTTTGCATAGTCAATAAAACAGAGGTAAACATTTTTCTGGTGTTCTCTGTTTTCAGTAAAGATTCGTCTGACATCAACAATGATAGACCTGGTTCCACGTCCTCTTCTGAATCCAGCTTGAATTTCTGGTACTTCCCTGTTGATGTACTGCTGCAGCCACTTTTAAATAACCTTCAGCAAAGTTGTACTAGTGTGTGATATTAATGACATTGATAATTTCCACATTCAGTTGGATCACCATTCTTTGGAAAAGGCGTAAATATGGATCTCTTCCAGTCAGTTGGCCAGGTAGCTGTCTTCCAAATTTCTTGGCATAGATGAGTGAGCACTTCCAGCACTGCATTCATTTGTGGAAACATCTCAACTGATATTCCGTCAATTCCTGAAGCCTTGTTTTTCACCAATGCCTTCAGTGCAGCTTGGAGTTCTCACTATCGGTTCCTGATCACATGCTACCTCTTGAAATGGTTGAATGTCAACCAATTGTTTTTGGTATAGTGACTCTCTGTATTCTTTCCATCTTCTTTTGATGTTTCCTGAGTTGTTTAATATTTTCCAGTAGAATCCTTCCAGTAGAATCCTTCCAGTAGAATCCTTCAATATTGTAACTTAAGGCTTGAATTTTTTCTTCCATTCTGTCAGCTTGAGAAATGCCAAGTGTGTTCTGCCCTTTTGGTTTTCTAACTCCAGGTGTTTGCACATGTCATCATAATAATTTGCTTTGTCTTCTCAAGCCATCCTTTGAAATCTTCTGTTCAGCTCTTTTATTTCACCATTTCTTCCATTTCCTTTAGCTACTAGACACTCAAGAGCAAGTTTTAGAGTCTCTTCTGACATCTATCTTGGTCTTTTCTTTCTTTCTTGTCTTTTTAATGATCTCTTACTTTCTTCACGTATGATGTGTTTGAGGTCATTTCAGAATTCATTTGGTTTTCGGTCATTAGGGTTCAATGTGTCAAATCTATTCTTAAGATGGCTTCTAAATTCAGGGGGGATATACTCAAGGACGTATTTTGGCTCTCGTGGACTTGTTTTAATTTTCTTCAGCTTTAACTTAAACTTACGTATGAGCAACTGATGGTCTGTTTCGCAGCTGGCCTCTGGCCTTGTTCTGACTGATTATATCGAGCTTTTCCATTGTCTCTTTCCACAGAATATACAGTCAATTTGATTCCTGTGTATTTCACCTGGTGAGGTTCACAAGTACAGTCACCATTTAAGTTGTTGAAAAAAAGTATTTAGAATGAATAAGTTGTTAGTCTTGCAAAATTCTATCACGTGATCTCCAGCACTGTTTCAATCACCAAGACCATATTTTCCAGCTACCAATCTTTCTTCTTTGTTTCCAACTTTTGCATTCCAATTACCAGTAGTTATCAATGCATCTGATTGCACATATGATCAATTTCAGACTGTAGAAGTTGGTAAAAATTTTCAACTTCATCTTTCTCCTTAGTGGCTGGTGCATAAATTTGAATAACAGTTGTATTAACTGGTTTTCCTTGTAGGTATATGGATATTATCCTATTGCTGACAGCATTGTACTTCAGGATAGATCTTAAAATGTTCTTTTTGACAATGAAGGCAATGCCATTCCTCTTCAAGCTGTCATTCCCAGCATAGCAGACCATATGATTGTCGGATTCAAAATGGTCAACAGCAGTTCACTTCAGCTCACTAATGCCTAGGATATTGCTGTTTATATGTTCCATTTCATATTTGACAATTTCCAATTTTCTTAGATTCATACTTTGTACATTCCAGGTTCCAATTTTTAACAGATGTTTGCAGCTGTTTCTTCTAATTTAGAGTTGTGCCACATCAGCAAATGAAAGTCTTGAAAGCTTGACTCCATCCACGTCATTAAGGTTGACTCTATTTTGAGGAGGCGGGTCAACCCCAGTAGTATTTTGAAGGCCTTCCAACCCGAGGTAAGTGTAAGCGTATGCACATATACTCATGTACATAAAATGTATTTCTGGCCAAAGATGTTTTAGAAAATCCAGCCTGGGTAAAGTACATAAACTTACAACAAGTAAGTGTGGCCCTGGTGGGCAAAGGCAGCAATGGTTTACTAGCTTTGATATTTTACTTATTTATTTTTTATTATGCTTTAGGTGAAAGTTAACAGAGCAAATTAGTTTCTCATTCAACAATTAATACACATATTGTTTTGTGACACTGGTTGCCAACCCTGTGATGTGTCAACATTCTCCCCTTTTCTACCCTAGGTTCCCTGTTTTCATTCGTCCAGTTTCTTTGTTCCTTCCAGCCTTCTCGACTTTGCTTTTAAGCTGGTGTACCCATTTCAGCCTTGTATACATGATTAAACTATGAAGCATGTACCTCATGTGTGTTATTGTTTGCCCTACAGACCTGTCTAATCTTTGCGTGAAGGGTGAACCTTGGGAGAAAGTTCAGTACTGAGTTAAAAGGGTGTCCGAGGGCCATACTGTTGTGGTAGCTTTGCCATTTTAGATCAAGGACTGTAAAAAAGGTGAGCGGGCAGGGAGAAGAAGAGTCAGCTCAAGGAAGGAAGAAGAAGAGGCATAAATGGAGATAAAGAACAGCAGACGGGGTGGGGGGAGCAAGCTTGCATGTATGCGGTATACCCATGTATGTGCGCTCACAGACCAAATGTGCGTGTTGTCTCTTCCCCACAGAGTTCATATCTCTTATGATGATTTATACCAGGCTAAACCAAACCCAGTGCTGTCGAGTCCATTCCGACTCATAGCGACCCTATAGGACAGAGTAGAACTGCCCCACAGAGTTTCCAAGGAGCGCCTGGCAGATTCGAACTACTGATCCTTTGATTAGTAGCCGTAGCACTTAACCACTATGCCACCACGGCTTCCAAAAAAACCCACTGCTGTAGAGTCGATTCTGACTCATAGTGACCCTATAGGACACAATGGAACTGCCCCATAGGGTTTCCAAGGAGCAGCTGGTGGAGTCGAGCTGCCAACCTTTTGGTTAGCAGTCAATCTCTTAACCACTGTGCCACCAAGGCTCTAGTTATGCCAGGCTAGAACAGGGGAATGGTACAATTCTTTAAAATAGCAAAGGGGAATATTCATTTTATTTTTGGTTCAAATGTCATTATATTATTTGATAAGTCTTGTATTAGTCATTTTATTAATGAACAGAGAGCAGACGAGTTGTGGAATGACATCAAACATGAAGAAAACAAGGGGTCATTAAAAGACAGGAAAGAAAGAAAAGACCAAAATGGATGTCAGGAGAGACTCCGAAACATGCTCTTGAACGTCCAGTAGCTAAAGCAAAAGGAAGAAATGATGCAGTAGAACAGTTGAACAGAAGATTTCAAAGGGTCGCTCAAGAAGACAAAATAAAGTATTATAATGACATGTGCAAAGAGCTGGAGATAGAAAACCAAAAGGGAAAAATACACTCGGTATTTCTCAAGCTGAAAGAACTAAAGAAAAAATTCAAGCCTTGAATTGTAATATCGAAGGATTCTATGGGGAAAATATTAAACAACTCAGGAAGCATCAAAAGAAGATGTAGGTCATCGAAATGGAGGAAGACCCTCAATAAGATGGGCTGACACAGTGGCTGCAACAATGGGCTTAAGCATAACAACGATTGTGAGGATGGCGCAGGACCAGGCAGTGTTTTGTTCTATTGTACGTAGGGTCACTATGAGTCGGAATCAACTTGACGGCACCTAGCAACAACAAGTCTTTTGTTTTTAAAAATCTGTAAAGTATTACATTGGCTAACAATATACTCAATTCAAGACAACAAATCCCAACTGTTCACCTTCAAATGTACCTTGTACACCATACGCTAGGCCCTAGGACAAGAAAGGGAACTATAGCCACGGGTTCTGCTGTGGAGAGACCTTCAATCTTCCAGGGCATCAGGCAAGCAAACCAACAATTATTAGACAGTGTAATAAGGGCTAGAATAGCAGGAGACATGGGAAGCCATGGAAACACTAAGAGAAGTTCTTAATTCAGCCCCAGTAGGGCTATTTTAGGTCCTTGGATGGTACAAATGGTTTGCTCTCAGCTATTAACCTGAAAGATGGTTGTTCGAACCCACCCAATGGTGCCATGGAAGAAAGGCCTAGCGATCTGCTCCTGTAAAGATTACAGCCAAGAAAACCCTATGGAATTCAGGTCTACTCTGTGACAAATGGGGTCACCATGAGTTGGAATCGACTCTATAGCATCGTGTTTGGTTTTGGGTTGAGAGCTATTTCAAAGATGGTTTAAGAGGACAAAAGATAAGAACAGAGTTCCACCAGCACAACTAGAGGGTGCCCGGCTACCACCACCACTGCCTGCTCTGACAGGGACTACAATAGAGAGTCTTGGAACAAAATGTAGAACAAAATTCTAACTCCAAAAAAATAAGAGACCAGAGTTACTGGTATGATAGAGACTGGAGAAATCCCAGGAGTATGGCCCCCAGACACCCTTATACCTCAGTAATGCAGTCACTCTTGAGGTTCACCCTTCAGCCAAAGATTAGACAGGCTCATAAAACAAACAATAATACATGTAGCTCAACCATGTATATGAGACTAAATGGGCACATCAGCCAAGGGGCAAGGACAAGAAGGGGACAGGAGAGCTGGACGAATGCAAACGGGAAACCCAAGGCCAAGAAAGTGACAGTGACACATCACGGGGTTGGAAACCAATGTCACAAAACAATAGGTGTTTTAACTGCTTAATGAGAAACTAAAAAAAAAGAACAGAGTTGCAGGGAAAAGGAATCCCATGTCAGAGTCCCTAACATCCTGTGCCTTCTGGCCTTGCTAATACCTGGCTACAATGTATGCGTGTATCTATGAAAGAATAAATAGGAAATGAGGCTGCACAGGTAGGCAGGTTAGTGAAGACACACTCCCCCAAAGTATCCTAAAATTCCTCTTAATCTTGTGTAAAACCAAAGCATCACCCCCAAATAATGGCAGAGTCATGGCAGGATTCAGACTTTGGGAAATGAGTGTACAACATGGGAAAGAGTATATGAGTTAATATGACAATGCAAGACAAAGAAATAAAACTCGGTATCATTTGTATAACCATTTTACACTGAATCAAAAACAAAGTTATGAAAGTGATTATGGACAAAAATGGATATTTAAGGCATTCTCTAAGTTTCTGCCCTCTAATACAAGGAGTCCTAATTTCCTATATTCCTGTGTGTGTACGTTTACCTATGCACACATATTTATGGACAAGAATAAAGGATGCCATCTCTGAAATGCAAAAATGAATACATCTGATAAGCTGTTCCATGAAAAATAGAAAGATTTAAATTTAAAACTCTGCATTTTTTTAAACAATGAAAAGATTGGTGTTTTTAGAGGATACACTTTGGGCTCTTACCATATGCCAAGATAAAAGGATTCCAGCAAGTTCTTGCCAACAGTTGACCAATGGTGGGGAATCTTTCAATGATTGTATTAGAATCCTGTAAAAGAAAATTACATTTTGCTCAGTAAAAGGACACTTATGCAATTGAGAAAGACTGAACTGACACAGTATGTTGAAGGGACGTGAATGCTTCTTCGTTAGCATATATTTTATGTTAAAAAAGATTAAAAGAGATCTTTAGGTAAGTAATTCCAATAAAATTTAACAAGCAACCGTTATATAGCATCCTTAAACCAGGTCATGAAAACTAGGTAAAATGAATTACGTTACAAAATTAACTTTATTTCACTTATACTTAACATAAGTCAGGAAAGGCCACCATATTTAAAAATAGCAAAGCCTGCATGCTAGTAAAGAAACATTATTAGTGACTAAAAACTACTCCTATACCTTCACCCTAAGCTTTTATTCTAAAATAATAACACAGGTTCCTAATTCAGCTGCAGTAGGGTTATTTCAAAGAAGATTTAAAAAGAACTCTGGAACTTGTAAAAAGAAAAACAGTCAAAGCATGAAGATATACATCTCCGTTTATTACTGTTGTGATTGCTATATGCTAAATGACATCATACCCAGTCTACAGCAACCTAAAACCAGAGATAAAAAAAAAAGATCAGCCAAATGGAAAACAGCTTAAGATTAAAAAATACACATGCTCTTGTACAACCGTTTTCCCACCTCTTTACTTTCTATGCGAGCTTAAAAACAAGACCAAGCTGAAATAATGTGCAGGAAGCCGAAATAACGGCCATTTCTTTATTGAGGTTGCAGCAAAAAATTCCTCACATTTGTCTCAGCATCAAGGCTGGCCCGAGACTTTCTGGGACCACATTAAGGTCAAGTTACAATTTTAAAAATCAGCATTGGTTCTTCACACAGATTGTATCGCTCCTTTTAGTTCCCAAGGACATACGACCTCATTATCAACAGGAATTACTCTTCCAATCTCCTACTTGCTTCTTTGACTAAGGGAAGAAAAGCATAATGTAAGAATACATTAGATGACAACTTTGCTTTTCATTTCGAAATTTTTTAAAAAGTATAAAATCTTCATAACATAAAAGCATATGCTAACTCATAAAAACTACCTACTGCAGTTATGACAAAAATAAGAAATCTTATGTCAAAAATAAAGCAAATTTTGAAAACATATAAAAATAATGAAGACACTCAAAATCAGTATTTATCAGAAGAGACTACTTGAAATATTTACAAGAGATTTCCACATGGACCATCTTTTAGTGCAGCCTACTTCAGAACACGGTTGAAGAAAGGGTGAACACGTCAGCAAACTCTTCAATACGTAAGGGATGCAAAGGGCTTGAAAAGAAACCCATTTGTTACCTGACAGTAAGTGTCAAAATTTTGATTAATTAAAAACATTTTGATTGGTCAGGACATCTCACATGGCAATATAATCAAGAAGAAAAGACTGAGGCCATAATAAATCAGAGACTCTGTAAACCACTTCTTCTCTGCATTACCTACAGCTGTGCCCTCAATGTCTCTTAGCCAGCAATCCATTAGGTTGACACCTCAAGTCCCTGGCCATGGATAACACCCTGGCTTGGGGAAATCTGGGTGAAGAGTCCTTGAGGACGAGAAATAATTTCATTCTTTTGGTCAGCTACTTACCATCTCTTTCAAAGCTTCATACATCCGCCTCAGGAACTTCTGGAACTGAGGCAAGTGAACACAGGTGTCTTCCTGGGTTTCCATAGTGGAGGCCTGGTCCCATAGAGAAAGCTTCCGCATCCAAAACTGATACTCGGAAGAAAGGTCTACTGAATCTTGAGCCATTGCAAAAGGAGGGAAAAGGTGGAGTACCTTCACACTGGCCTGCCGAACACTGAGGGAAACCACGCACAAGTCAGATCTGCAAGAAAGGGGAAAAAGGAAGCATTTCTAAAAGGATCTTTCATCAGTGTCTTCATGATCCACTGATGAGTGAAAAGGAATTACGAGGGACTAAAACAGCAAGGCTTCTGTGCAGGAGTCATCACCAAATTACTTTGAAATGTGTCACCCAGCTGTAGCTCTGATTTTTACCATCTGAACTTTTTCATCATGAGTAATATTATTAGACTAAAATAATTATACCTCCACAGGCACATGATAATTATGCACAAAAAGCACAGCTGATAATAGTTTATATTTTCTTTTTGAGATTGATCTATTTTTAAATGCTGTAAATATGAAGTTAATTTGAGTATTTTAAAGGAGCGGGAAATCAAAAACATAAATGGGTGTTTCTGTGCCTAAGAAATGTGTTTGAAGTTCTTATGTTTTATATGCATTTCAGGCTTCTCATTTAGGTGTAAAAAAACAATCTCCATGCATTACTGTCTAATGAATTTTCTTCCCAGTTTCTCTTAATTTCTTAGGAAAAAAAGTAAAATAATTCATTCCACGTGCATGAATTTGAAAAATCTGCTTAATTTAATTAGACTTCCTTTTATGTGCCTGATCTAAGTTCATCTACAAGAAGAAACCGTATTTTAGTAAAACACGATAAACTCCAATTATTGACACAGTCCTAAGTGACAGAAAATAATAACTCATCAACTTGACTTACTATACCTGAAGTCATGTTAAAAAGAATATAGAGTTACACAGCTAGTCTGTCTGCAGTAGCAGTACCAGTCGTCATGAAGTCAATTCCAACTCAGGGTGACCCCATGTGTGTCAGAGTAGAACTGTGCTCCACAGGGTTTTCAATGGCTGATATTTTGGAAGCAGATCACCAGGCCTGTCTTCCGAGGCACCTCTGGGTAGACTCCAACCTCCAGTCTTTCAGTTAGTAGCCAAACATGTTAACAATTTGCAGTTAGGGAAATAAACTCCAGATGCCTCCCAGCCCTCCCGCTGCTCGAGGCACCCCCCCCCCCACACCCCTACCCCACAGGCATTCAATACAGAGAAGGGAGGGGAGCTTCTCAAACAGGTGTGGGCTTTTATAGTCTCAAACTTTCTTGGGGAAAGGATGACTCTCAGTACCTCATTTCAAAGGGCTACTCTGCAAGTGGTAAACAAAGTAAGTTTAAGTCCTTGGCAGCACTAATTCACAAGATGAAATGCTACCAATTAAATATCAAAAAAAAAATCAGCAAAGTGGGTTCTTATTACTAAACAGGAAAGCAGGAAGAAATTTAAAGAGATTACACAATTTGGCTGCAGTGCAAAAACATCTACATCAGGAAGATGAACGATTTAAAATGAGACTTAAAAATTTACTGTTTTGAAAAGGATCTTGTTAAAATGAAGAAAAAAAAAGAGTTTAATAATGAAGGCAATTCAGGCATACTGTCAGGACAGGACATCAGACCCCAAACTCTAGGGTTGTTCCCAATTCCTCCCTTTCTCTCACCATCCCCTGCATCACCAACATCTGTCAGTTCTACCCCCAAAATATACATAAATTGATTTGATTACGTTCACTTCCCACCTGCACTGCTGCCACTCCCCCATCGCCACTCTACAGCGTCACACTAGTCCTCTACCAGGTCTGGCCTGCCCCCTTCCAGTTCATTCCATGGCACTCTTCTGCCTAAAACATCCTTCATTTGGCTTCCTTGGAGAGATACCCAAACACCCTGTAGAATAAAACCCAAGCTCCTCACTGGAGTTTCTAAGGCTCCAGCACACCCTTTAATCTCACTTCATTTCCTCCCTCCCCGGTCACCACGATCCAGTCTGTTCCATGAACACACCAAACCCTACCTGCTTCCAGGCCTTTCCGCGGATTCCTTCACAGCTCTTACATCAATAATCGTTGTTGTCAGCTGCCATTGAGTTGGCCCCCGATTCATGGTGACCCCGTGCACAACAGAACAAAGCATTGCCCAGTCCTGCATCTTTGCCATGATTGGCTGCTGATCAGACCATTGTGATTCATAGGGTTTCCACTAGCTGATTTTTGGAAATCAATTCTTCTTATTCTGTCTTAGTCTGCAAGCTCCACTGAAACCTGTTCAGCATCATAGCAACACACAAGCCTGTGCTGACAGACGGCTGGTGGCTGTACACGAGGTGCAGCGGCCAGGAATCTAACCCAGGTCTCCCACGTGCAAAGCGAGAATTCTACCATTTATTTGCTCGCTTAGTTATGGCTTCTTTTACTGGAATGTAAATTCCCTGTCTTCCTAGAACTCAGCACATGCACATTCAATACCGAATGCAAAAGTTAATAATTCACTGGTATTTTTCAAAGTATAGGTCTAGGCTAAATGCCATAAAATGATTTACTAAATAAAGCAATTTAAATTTCAAAAACTAATCCCTCCAAAAAAAGAAAATGTAAAACGTATCATGATGTTATTTATGTGATATTTAAGTATTAGTATCCCATTTTATATAATAATAATAATAATAAAAGCTTATACATACAGATGCTTACTAGGTTCCTGACATTATAATAAGTTTTTTTTTTTGCATATTAACTCATTTAATCCTCACAGCAACCCTATGAAATGGGTACTCTTATTATGCCCATTTTGTAGATTTGCTCAAGGTCAGGGAACTGAGCGCTAGTAGAGAGCAGAGGTAGGATTGTGGGATCTGAACCTAGAGAATCTGGCTCTAAAGTCTGTGCCCTTAAACAAAGAAATTGAAGAAATGGATTGATTAATTTCTTATATATTGCACATGGTACTACATGCAGGGCAGTTTAGATATTTGGGAACCATAAATTTAAAAATTTTTTGATGAAAGTAAGAAATAAGTAACATTATTTTATTATAACAAAATTATAAACAATTTATTGCTTAGCAGTGGAAACACATCTGATTGTTTTAAATGGACCCAGCTTGAGGCACAAGACAGTGCCGTGGGCCTCAGGGTGTAGAAACTAGTGGTGTCTCGGTTGTGATGGAAGCAGTGTTGGTGAGATGCTGAACACCCTGCAACGCATTAGACAGCAGTTCACAGTGAAGAAAGGTTGTCCTCCAAATGCCAATGATACCAAAAAAACAAACCAACTCCACTGCCATCAAGTCAAATTCCAACTCATAGCCACCCTACAGAAAAGAGTAGAACTGTACCATAAGGATTCCAAATCTTTAGGAAGGCAGACTGTCACATCGTTCTCATACAAAGACGCTGGCAGGTGCAAACCATTGACCTTTTGGTTAGCAGCCAAGTGCTTAACCACTGCGCCACTAGGGCTCCTCTCCCAATGACGTCACTGGTGAGAAACACTGATTTAATCTGACCACTCAGGAATGGGGATCTGTTGGTTTTATCTGTTGTGATGGTTTAGGTTATGTGTCAACATAGATGGGCCATGATTCTCAGGGGTTTAGCAGTTATATAATGATGTAGTTTGGCACTTACATAATGGTATAGTTTGGCAGTTAAGTAATGATGTAATTTAGCAATTACATAATGATGTAGTCATTCTCCATAATGTGATGTGGTGATCAGCCAGTCAGTTGAAAGGGGAGTTTCTATGAAGGTGTGGCCTGCATCCAATATATATGTAGACTTTATGGCAAAGCTTGCTTGCTTGCTCGGGACCCTGCACCTGGCTCATCATCATCTGACTTCTGGTTCTTGAGCCAGCAGACTGCCATATTGCCTGCCAATCTTAGGATAGTCAGCCTCTGCAGCCTGTGAGCTAGTGGCCTGCTGTCTGACTTGCTGATCTTGGATTCGTCAGTCCCTGTAGATACTTGAGTCAGGAGACGCCTCCAGCCTGACAACTGACCATGGACTTCGGAATTGCCAGCCTCTACAATTGTGCGAACCACTTCCTTGAGATAAATCCCCCTCTCTCTCTCTCTATATATATATATAAATAGACACACATATACATGTTGTTAGGTGCCATCAAGTTGGTTACGACTCATGGCAACCCTATGTACAACAGAACAAACCATTACCTGGTCCTGTACCATCCTCACAATTGTTGTTATGTTTGAGCCCACTGTTGCAACCACTCTGTCAATCTATCTCGTTGAGGGTCTTCCTCTTTTACCCTCATCCTCTACTATACCAGTATGATGTCCTTCTCCAGGGATTGGTCCCTCCTGATAACATGTGTAAACTACAGGAGATGAAGTCTTACCATCCTTGCTTCCAAGGAGCACTGTGGCTGTATTTCTTCCAAGACAGACTTGCTCATTCTTCTGGAAGTCCATGGTCTATTCAATATTCTTTACCATCACCACAATTCAAAGGAGTCTTAGCTCAGGATCATCTCACCAGTGGGTCCCGAATCCACCCTGTAGTGATCTCCCCAGTCCCAGAATGCATAATTGGAATAGATATACTTAGCAACCACAGAACCGTAACACTGGACCCATGACAAGTGGAGAAAGGGCAAATATGGTAGGAAAAGTCAAATGGAAGCCATTAGAACTGCCTCTACCTAGGAGAATACTAAGCCAAAAGCATAACTGCATTTCAGGAGGGACTGCAGGGATTACTACCATTATCAGGTACTTAAAGATGCAAGGGTGGTGATTTCCACCACACCCCCATTCAACTCACCTATGTGGCCTGTGAAAAAAACAGATAGATCTTGGAGAATGATAGTGAATTATTGCAAACTTAACCAGGTGGTAACTCCAATTGCAGCTGCTGTTCCAGGCAGTATCATTGCTTGAGCAAATTAATACATTTCCAAGTACCTGGTATGCAGCTATTTATCTGGCTAATGCTTTTTTCTTGAATCCAGTTTTGAAGGAACACCAGAAGCAGTCTGCCCTCAGCCGGCAAGGCCAGCAATACACCTTCACTGTCCTACCCCAACAGTATATCATCTCTCTAGCCCTATGTCATAATTTATTCCACAGGGACCTTGATCACCTTTTCTCTTCCACAAGACATCACACTTGTCTATGGCACTGAGGACATTATGCTAATTGCACCTAGTAAGGAAAAAGTGTCAATGACTCTATTCTAGACTTATTGGTAAAACACTTGGGTGCTAGGGGTTGGGAAATCAATCCCACAAAAATTCAGGCACCTTCCACTTCACTGAAATTTCTAGGGGTTCAGTGGTGTGGGGTATATCAAGAAACTCCTAAAGTGAAGGATAAGTAATTGCATCTGGCCCCTCCCACAACTAAAAAGGAGGCACAGCACCTGGTTGGTCTCTTTGGATTTGGGAGGCAACATATCCCTCATTTGGGTGTGCTATACCAGCCTATTTATCAAGTGACTCAAAAAGCTGCTACTTTTGAGTGGGGCCCAGACCAAGAGAAGGCTCTGCAATAGGTTCAGGCTGCAATGCAAGCTGTGCTACCCCTTCAGCCATAAGATCTGGATGATGCAATGGTCCTTAAAGTGTCAGTGACAGATAGAGATGCTGTTTGGAGTCTTTGGCAGGCCCCTATTCATGAATCACAGCACAGACCCTCAGTATTTTGGAACAAAGCCCTACCATCCTCTGCAGATATCTACTCTCCTTTTGAGAAATGGCTTTGGCTTGTTACTGGGTCTTAGTAGAGACTGAATGCTTAACTATCAGCCACCAAGTCACCATGTGGCCTAAGCTGCCCATCATGAACTAGGTGTTGTCTGACCCAAAGAGCCATAAAGCCGGACATGCATAGTAGCACTTCATCATTAAATGGATGTGGTATACACGAGATCAGACTCATGCACAATCTGAAGACACGAGTATTAAAAAAAAAAAAAAATGCTGCATGACAAAGTGGCCCAAATGCCCATGGTCTCCACTCCTGTCACATTGCCTGCCCTCTCCCAGTCTGCACCTGTGGCCTCATGAGGAGTTCCTTATGATCAGCTGACTGAGGAAGAGAAAACTTGTGCCAGGTTTACAGATGGTTCTGTGCAATATGCAGGCACCACTTGAAAGTGGACAGCGGCAGCAATTCAGCCCCTTTCTATGACCTCCCTGAAGGGCACTGATGAAGGAAAATTCTTCCAGTAGGCAGAATTTCGAGCAGTACGCCTGGCTGTTCACTTTGCTTGGAAATGTCCAGATGTGCGATTATATACTGATTATATACTGATTCATTGGCTGGATGGTCAAGGACTTGGAAGGTACATTATTGATAAATTGGTGACAAGGAGGTACGGGGAAGGAGTATGTGGATAGACCTCTCTGAATGGGCCAAACTAGTGAAAATATTTGTGTCTCATGTGAATGCTCATCAAAGGGTGACCTCAGCAGAGGAGGATTTTAACAATCAAATGGATAGGATGACACGTTCTGTGGAAACCAATCATCCTCCTTCCCTAGCTACTCCCATTATTGCCCAATGGGCTCATTAACAAAGTGGCCATGGTGGCAGGGATGGAGGTTATGCATGGGGTCAGCAACATGGTCTTCCACTCATCAAGGCAAACGGGTACAGCCACTGCTGAGTGTCCAATCTGCCAGCAGCAGAGATCAACAGTGAGTGTCCAATATGGCACCATTCCTTGAGGTGATCAGCTAGCAACCTGTTGGCAGGTTGGTTACTTTGGACGGTTCCATCATAGAAAGGGCAGCTTTTCATTCTTACTAAAATAGACATCAGCTCTGGATATGAATTTGCCTTCCCTCCACACAATGCTCCACTTAAACTACCATCTGTGGACTCACAGAATGCCTTATCCACTATTATGGTATTCCACACAGCATTGCCTCAGATCAAGGGATTCACTTCACAGCAAATGATGTATGGCAATGGGCCCATGCTCATGGAATTCATTGATTTTATCATGTTCCCTATCATCCTGAAGCAGCTGGCTTGAAAGAATAATGAAATGGCCTTCTAAAGACACAATTATGGTGCCAGATAGTTTGCAACAACTTTGCAGAGTTGGGGCACTGTTCTCCCAAAGGTCGTATATGTTCTAAACCAGCATCCAATATATGGTGCTGTTTCATCCATAGCCAAGATTCATGGTTCCAGAAATCAAAGGGTAGAGATCAGAGTGGTACCACTCACTGTTAGCCCTAGTGACCCACTCACAAAATTTTGCTTCTTGTTACTGCAACTCTATTCTATGCGGGTCTAGAGGTCTTAGTTCCAAAGGGAGGAATGCTCCCAAGAGGAGACACAACACAGATTCCATCGAACCGAAAGTTAAGAATGCTCCCCAGCCACTTTGGGCCCCTCACACCTCTGGATCAACAGGCAAATAAGGGAGTTACCATATTGGCTGGTGTAACTGATCCTGACTACTGGGAGGAAATCAGATTGATGATGCACAAGTGAGGTAAAAAAAGGTATGTCTGGAATACAAGGGATCCCTTAGGGTGTCTCTTAGTACTACCATGCCCTGTGATTAAAGTCAATGGAGAACTATAGCAACCCAATTCTGATATGACTACTAATAGCCCAATTCCTTCAGAAATGGAGATTTGGGTCACCCTACCAGGCAAAAAACCACAACCAGCTGAAGTGCTTGCTGAGAATAAAGGGAATACAGAATGGGTGGTGGAAGAAGACCGTTCTAAATACCAGTTATAAGCATTTGACCAGTTGTAGAAACAAAGGCTGTAACTGTTATGAGTATTTCTTCTCGTATGTGGGCATGAAATATTTTTGTTTTCTTCACTTATAAAATGAAAGATGTAAACGGGGCTACTGTGTTTTCAGTTGTATGCATGTTAGTCGTATCATGTTAGGCACAAGTATGGCTTTGCAATTGTCTTTATTTAGAAAGTGTATGGTTTAAGGAGATGTGTACAAGTGCCAAGTTGACATGGGGTGGACTGTGATGATTAAGTTTCTATGTCAACTTGGCTGGGCCACGATTCTCAGAGATTTAGCAGTTATGGAATATTGTAATTTGGCAGTTATGTAATGATGTAGTCATCCACCCTGATGTGATCTGATGTAATCAGCCAATCAATTCTAAGGGGACTTTCTTCAGGGCTCTGCCCTGTATCCAACATATATATATATATGAATGTTCTGGTGAAGCTCGCTAGCTTACTCTGGATCCTGCATCTGGCTCATTATCATCTGACCTTCAGTTCTTGGGACTTGAGCCAGAGGCCTGCCATACTACCTGCTGATCTTGGGATTTGTCAGCCTCTACAACCTGTGAGCCAGCAATGCCATCTTACCTGCCAATATTGGTGTTCATCAGCCTCTGCGGCCTGCCATCTTACCTGCCAATCTTGGATTCTTTAGCCTCTGCAGCCCGTGAGCCAGCAGCCTGCCATCTGACCTGCTTACCTTGGGTACACCAGCCCCTGTAGCTACATGAGTCAAGGAGAACCCTCCAGCCTGACGCCTGCCCATAGACTTCGGACTTGCCTGCCTCTACAACCACAGGAACCATTGTGTGTGTGTGTGTGTGTGTACATACACTTTACTGGTTTTGATTTTCTAGAGAACGCAGCCTAAGCCTAGCACTTTTCCTTCTTTTGGTTACCAAAAAAAAAAAACCCATTGCCATCTAGTTGATTCCCACTCATAGCATCCCTACAGGACAGAGTAGAGCTGCCCTGAAGAGTTTCCAAGAAGTGCCTGGTGGATTTGAATTGCTGACCTTTTGGTTAGCAGCCGTAGCTCTTAACCACTAAGCAACCAGGGTTTGGGTTCCAACACCTTACTTTTCCTAGGGGAAAGAACCTCTCCTCCATTCCACGGAGTCTTGATGGCTCTGTTAATCAAAGTGCCTTGTGCCATCAGCCAAGGGATGGGATGATGACTCAAGTTAGCCAAATCAGACTCCTGCTGGGAATGTGAGTATTGAGGAGACTGACACAAGAGTGGAACTAAGTCACTCAAAGACTCTCTTAGTCTAGCTCCCTGGAGTTACTCTAGTTCATGTCCTTAACAAAGTATGGTTTTTCAGCTCTGATTCTGTCAGCTACCCAAGATCCTTCCAATAAATTTTTTTTTTCTTAAATTAACCACTGTTGTTGAATTTGAACCTCCAACCTGTCAGCTAGTACTCAAACGCTTTGTGCCACCCAAGAACTCCAATGACATCGCCAAAAACAATCAAACCTACTGCCATCAAATTGATTCCAACGCATTGCGACCCTATAGGGTTTCCAAGGCTGTAAATCTCTATGGAAACAGACAGTCACATCTTTCTCCCACGGAGCCACTGATGGTTTCGAACTGCCAACCTTTTGGTTACCAGTCCGGCACTTTAACCACTGCACCACCAGGGCTCCTTACATAAACAACTGTTGACTCCAACTCAAGTTGCACTTTCAGATGTGGTCTCCTTACTGGAGCAACTTAACACCACTGTTGGCATCCAGAATACAGTTAAGAAGCTGGTAAATGTACTTCTCTATGGGGATAAACAAAGGACGGAGGACACCGCAGTGGTCTACTATACTAAAGATATCAGACTGACAGAATCTGGGGAGTGGGAAGATACAGGTGCCTTAGACACGTTCCACATAGTGGGATATAAATCCCATGAACACATAGGGCCTGCTACTTCAGTAAGTTTCTTGGGATCTAATGGTCCAGTCATGTCAGAATATCCCCTTTAACATGAGGATACACAAGAAACTGGTATCGGTGGTTGCCTCCAGTGAGGAGGTCTGGGCGGCTAGATTATATACGTAGGAAACGAATTCAGTATTCAGTGTACACCTTTTGTACCTTTTCAATTTAATGCCAGGTATACCTATTATTAGAACCCTGGTGGCACACTGGTTAAGAGCTCAGCTGCTAACCAAAACGTTGGCAGTTCAAATCCACCAGCTGCTTCTTGGAAACTCTATGGGGCAGTTCTGCTCTGTCCTATATGGTCGCTATGAGTCAGAATCAACTTGACAGCAATGAGTTTTTTGGTTTATGTTCATTACTTACTCAAAATCAATAATTAAATAAAAACAAAAATAAAATGAATGATAACCGCTACATCTTGCAACTACTAAGACGCAAACCGCTTGGCTGATCTCTCTGGGACTCTGAATGCAACACACACTACATGGAATTTTCAACCATTTATCTGCTTCTACCCATTTGCCTAGTAATGAAAATATCTGTGTGGGGCCGAGAACAAGAGTCATTGCTGGTCCAGGCTGAAGTACCACTGTAGCTCATATAACCCAGCAGAGCCAATGCTGTGTAGAGTGTGTGGGCAGGTCAGCATTCTGGATGGAGCCCCTGGCAGGCCTTAGGAACTGGGCTCATCTGCCAAGCCACGAAGCTGGGTGTGCCCCTCAGCACTCTATCATCAAATACAAATTATAAACCCATTTGGTCAAAATGCATAAATGAGGCTTTGGAACGCCATCTGTATTTCTTTGCTTGTTATGTCATATAATTGTAAAGATTCCCTTCTCTTTAGTTTTCCCTTCTCCTACAGAGCCCTGGTGGTCCAGTGGTTAAGAACACAGCTGATAACCAAAAGGTGGGCAATTTAAACACACCAGATGCTCCCTGGAAACCCTACGGGCAGTTCTTCTCTGACCTACAGGGTCACTATGAGTCGGAATTGACTCGACAACAATTGTTTATTATTATTATTGTATTTATAGAGTATACTATTAGTAAATAAATTTTCTATTTAGTCTCTAATTTATAAAATATAACAGAGATGGAAAGAGGAACTGATATTATGCAGGCTCCTGGACTTGAAGGCTAGATGCATTAAATGGGTATTACTTTGGATTATCTCCCTTTTTGAAGGAGGGGAGAACTAAATTACATTAGTTGTAAGTATTTTTAGAATGCTGTGCAGGGAAAGCAGCTAGGTTTGAATGTCCTGGGCAGCCACAACGTGAAAAGTAGTACATATCTGTCATTTCTGCCCACCTAGCATCCCTTTCTTATTCTTTCGATATATGCTTCCCACTTCTGTTTTGAATGCCTGCCCTTCTTCCTTTCCATAGGGTCTTGGTGGGACTATGGCTCCGGGTGTGCCCCCTTAGAAGTGTGGGGGTTATGGAAGCCTAACAGATAGAACTAACTGCTAGAAAACACACTATATATAAAATAAAGCTCATGCTTATTGTCTGATGCCACACAAAAACTGCAGACTTTCACCAAATAAGGACAGTACATTATGATTTAAAAAAAAAAAACCCTTGCCACCACGTTGATCCCAACCGGTAGCAACCCTATAGGACAGAGTAGAACTGCCCCATAGGGTTTCCAAGGGACGCCTGGTGGATTTAAACGACCAACCTTTCAGTTAGCAGTTGTAGCTCTTAACCACTAAGCCACCAAAACACAAGCGATGTGATACGAATGAAATTTGTTTCTTTTTTATCACTGAATATGTTTAAATATTTTTTTCAAAGTAGAGAAAACAATACAATGAATATCCATGTGCTGAAATTTTTCCATTTTTAGAGCAAATCACGTCAGATCACTTTATCCCAAATACTTTTGTGAATCTTTTTTTAATAAAGATTTTAAAAAAGAAAAAAACAAAACCTCTTTCACATCCAATAGAATCATCAGCAATATCATCTATGTTCAATCCTCTCGAAAATCTCCCTTTACATTTGGTTTGTTCATATTAGGATCCAAACAAGATCCACACGTTGTATATGGTCAGTGACCATAGTTCTCTTAAGTCTCCTTAAACCTGTAACAATTACTCCTCTTTTTTTTTTTTTAACTTTTTTATAACATTTATCCACAGGAGAAACCAAGGCATTTGACCTAGAAAACTTCCCACACTTCTGCATTTGGCTGACTGACTGCATCTCTGTGGTGTTGTTGAACATGTTTTGCTATAAACCAAAAAAAAAAAAAAACCAAACAGGTTGCCGTAGAGATGATTCCAACTCACAGTGACCCTATATACCCCCATATTATTGTTGTTGTTAGGTGCCTTCAAGTCAGTTCCGACTCATAGCAACCTTACAGGACAGAGTATAAGTGCCCCATAGGATTTCCAAGGAGCGGCTGGCAGATTTGAACTGCTAACCTTGTGGTTAGCAGCCGAGCTCTTAATCACTACATCACCAGGGCTCCTATATCCCCCATACTTCTTGCAAACTGTTAGATCAACAGGCTTGAGTAGATTCAGGTTTAATGATTTTGTAAGAACACTTTATTCATGGTGTTGTATACTTTAAATGAGATCAGAAGGTACATAATGTCAGGCTGTCCCACATTTCATAACGGCGAAATTGATCAGTGGACCCAGGTATTGTCAACCTAATCCACCCTAATTCAGGTCCTATGAGCCCTGGTGGTGCAGTCGTTATGCACTTGGCTGCTAAGTGAAGGGCTGGTGGTTCGAACCCACCAGCTGCTCCATGGAAGAAAGACATGGCAGTCTGCTTCCGTAAAGATTCACATCCTTGGAAACTCTGTGGGGCAGTCTTACTCTGTCCTGTAGGGTCGCTGTGAGTCAGCTTCAATTTGACAGCAACAGGCTACTCCACCCATTAAAAGGTTTACCATCAACCTTTTCCCTAATGGTCTTAGGACCCACTGATGATCGTTTTGATCCAATTTAAAAAAAAAACTAGTTACCCTGGAGTTGACTCTGATTTACGTGTCAGAGTAGAACTGTGCTCCACAGGGAGCACACAATTTTCAAAAGTAGATCGCCAGGCCTTTCTGGATGAACTCAAACTACCAATCTTTGGCTCAACAGCATGTTAACCGTATGCGCCAGTGGTTCAGATGCATCAAAAACAAAACAAAAAACTCATTACTGTTGAGTTGATTCCAACTTGTGGTGACACTATACGTGTAGGGTAGAACTGCAATCCATAAGGTTTACAAGACTGTGGCCTTTCAGCAGCAGATGGCCAGGTCTTCTTCTGAGGCACGTCTTGGTGGGTTTGAATCACCAACCTTTAGGTTAGTAATCGAATGCTTAACCATTTGGGCCACCCTAGTTGCAAAAATAGTAATTTCCTAATTTTATCCATTCTCGTATTTTTATGGTGCTTCTTGATGCATGGAAACCCTGGTGGCGTAGTGGTTAAGTGCTACGGCTGCTAATCATAAGGGTCGGCAGTTCGAATCTGCCAGGCGCTCCTCGGAAACTCTATGGGGCAGTTCTACCCTGTCCTATAGGGTCCCTATGAGTCGGAATCGACTTGACGGCACTGGGTTTGATTTTGGTTTTGGTTCTTGATGCATGGGAAGTTTTAATTTCATGTGGTCAGATTAACAATCTTCTCCTTTGGAAGAGACCTTCAATTATGCGAGATTGCCAAAAGTTCTAATAGCTTCTCTGTCATTTAGGAGCAGCCTTCAGCCCATGCCCTCTTCCAGACTCTTGGTCTCTCACTGCTTGCCAAGAAAAGGCAGGTGCCCTGCGGGGTAGGGCTGGAGCCTAGTGTGCCCACTTTTCCACTTCCCTTCACTCCAGGACTTAGCCTGAGTCCTATGCACTTTTACAGTTCTCTAACATCTTCAAAAGATATATGTTCTGGCTCTTAATTAAGTTAATTAAGGTTAACTAAGATGGGTAGAAGTAAACCAATCTCCAGTACAGAATATACTTAATGTAAACACATTTAGTTAAAATGGCGTCTATTTCAGTCCTACTTCAGAAAATGGTGGACTATATAATCGAGGCCAACTTACCCACTGAAATGTTAAAAGGCTATATAGGAAATACTAAAAGATACTTCAAAAATAATCAAAGACTAAAAAAGACAGTATAGAATTTTCAGACAAGACCATGACACTTAGGGCTGCACAGGCCTAGGGAGGCAGTCACTGATCCTGAAGAGGTGGTTAAAAGGCTACGCAGCTCTGTTGACAGCCTTGCTAATCAGGTAAAAGCAGGAGGCCAGGTCTTCCAAGGTGAGGTCGTGGTAAATCACCCTGCACTTTGAGTCGGCCCATAAAGCTGCACTCTGAGAAGAGAGATGCCCCAGAAGAGAATCAGCCTGCATATAGACCAGAGCCTGACTATGGGACTCAAACCGAGTTATGGAGATCCCAGCTTGCTAGTGCTGCCAGGTGCCTGGAAGATGCAAACAAAAATCCTCTCTGGAGGAATGTAACACCATCCTAGGTTTCAAATTATTTTTAAAAATCATTTTCAATACAAGTTAAAAAAAACATATAATCAAGACAACCAAGCATACAAGAAGAAAAAAGCACATGAACAAGAACCCAAAAACAGTGGACAAGAACATAGAAACCACAAGTGAGAGGCATTCCAGATAGTCACTCAGACTTCATCAACTACTCAGGGGTTTATCAACTCAAAGTGGGTAACTGGTGAGAGGGCGCAGCAGTCCGTGCTCAGGCAAACACAGTGAGGTGGTCCCCATGCAGCTCCACAAAGCTATCCCTTGTAAAATGGGGATGATTCTACAGACTTGAAGTCATTTCAACATTTTTCACAAATGTAATTTTTTTTTAACCTCAGTTAATCTGCAAACCTATTGGACAATTGAGAGCTGACTATAGGTAGTACCCTACTTACAACATACTCGAGTTATGACGAATCACACTTACAACCATCTCTTTTTTTTTGTACATTGATAGGAATATGTACTACACTACATACAGTGTTGTGGTGTGTAATTTGCTGATGCTATCATTATCATCTCAAGCCAACCTCCAAAGACAAATAAAGATCAGATTTATACACATACTGATAATAAAAGGTAATAATAATGACAACTAAAAAAAAAAATGAGATATTCAACTTACTTCAGAACTGACTTACTATGGATTCGCAGAATATAGCCGTGTTATAAGGCCACTACTGTATACACCTTTTGCTCGAAACAAAGATTCTTTTGTCTTGCACCAAATGTAAACTCTTGACTTTCCTCTGATTCTGCTTAGGGTATGTGTCATACCCTGGGTGTCTAGGACCAGATTCATTTCATTACAGAGAAACGTTGTTTAGCATCTTTTATTTAATAAAGGGAAGGTAGGCGTTCAATGACCTATTCCCTTATTCCCTCAGGATTTTAACAAGTATCTCACACACACTGTGCATACTAATGTAGCAAGAGCAAATGGCATGGAAATCACCATTCTCCACTTCTTGAGTATTTTTAACACATTTACCAAGTCTCCCAGGAACCAAAACAAACCACGATTTCACCTTCTCCACGTATGTCGACTACAAACACCAGAAGCTGCTAGTTCCTCAGTATGTACTTCCAAGAGAAAATGAAATGCCCTTCAGAAGTGATTATGCAAAGGGGACTAAAGGAAGGTCCTGTGAGCAGAGAAACCTGGACACCCAAGAGGAAACAAGGCAGCCAGTAAGCATCTCCACGTGCTTCTTCAGTCCCATTGCCTACCTTGTAAGAGGGGGTCTTTCACCAGCAGGAGGTGGGAGGGGAGGAAGGAAGTGACCAAGGAAACCAGGCATAGGGCAGAGCAAACAGCAGATATGCTGAGAATGGTGTCAGTTTAGGTTCGCTGCACTTGCCCTCCTTTGGTCATTTTGCAAATTGCTAGGAGATTATCTTGTTGTTTACTAAGTACTACTTCATGAACTCAAATCACCATAGTACAAAGACACGCTGTTGTCCACGAGGATCAGTGGGAGTCACTGAGATGACAGGGCTCAGATTCAAAGTACAATAAAGGAGAGAGAGGTAATACCTCAGGGCTAAACAGGGCTTATGAGCCGGTTCACTCCAGTTTGAACCCATGCTGAGAATTTACCTTTCCGCCACAGATATACTGAATCAGAATCTTCATTTTAACAAGATCCCCAGTGGATCCTTATGTATAATGAATGTTGAGAACCGCTGCTCTACCAGTGCTTCTCAGAACTGGTCCCTACCAGCAGCATTAGCATCGCCTGGGAACTGTTAGAAAGGCAAATCCTCAGCAGGGGTTCGAACTGGAATGAGCCAGTTTGAAGTCCTAGGGCTAAAGGTTTCCTCATTTTGGCTGTTTCTGTCCTGAAGAAGAATACGTTCAAAATCTAGCTGGAAAATGTGCTTCACAAGGAATAGGGAGTTCACCAAGCACAATTCATTGGAGTGGAAGAAGGAAGTAAAAGCACTGAAACACCTGAGCAGCAGCTGAAGAAAGGTAACTAAAAGGAAAGAAACAACTGGGCTATAAGCTGGGGCAAAGTATTCCAGCTCATTAAAACAAACACCATCGCCTCTAACTTAGAAATCAAGAAGGATAAGAGCCTGGCAGGGGCCCAAGAGTTCTCAAATGATCTTTCATAAAGCAAGGTAGGTTCCTAAAAACAAAGCTCCTTGTTAACACCTGAGCATTTCAGTGGCGCTGACTTCAAACAGGAGGGAGGCCCAGGCGGGGCTGTGCAGGACGTCTCTTCCACCACAGTGCTGGGACCCATGACCAGTCTCTCCTTCAATTCCCTCTCCTAATTTACTAACTTTCAGGATAGAAAAGCCTGTTCTGTACTTCAACCTGGGGTTGTTTTGGTCCTCCATTAGCATCGCTGTTGAACAACACTTCCGTAGGTGAAATGGCTGTCATGACCAAGGACACCTTTGGAACTTGTCCTTTTTTCAGATTTTCTGTAAAGTCTAAAAACAATCCCAACTCAACTGATATAACAAGGAATCTGGTACCTTTAAAATGCTGTGAAAGGCTACAACTGCCACAGATATAAAGAAAAGATATTTTTTTTAAGTCATTTAGTCTTAATCATCCTTGTTTTCCTTTATGGCATACTGGAGGTAGTCTGGAAAGCCATGTATGCAAATACAAGTAGCCAGGGCTATGCTGTAAATAAAAACTCATTGCCATGAGTCCATTCTGACTCACAGTGACTCCATAGGACAGAATAGAACTGTCCCATAGGGTTTCCAAGGAGCAGCAGATGGATTCAAACTGCTGATCTTTTGGTTAGCAGCTGAGCTCTTAACTACTACGCCACCAGGGCTCCCACTGAAAATAGAGAAATTCTAAAATAGTTATTGTAGATTAATCATGGTCACTGAAGTACAGTCCATCCTCCCTTTGCAAACTCCCCTACCTGCTAATATTTATTTGTAGCCCCAGAATCAATACTCATAGTGCTTTTGCAGTCATTTGCAGCCAGCTGAGATTGAACGAGACAAAGCTCTGCCTCCTTGTTTCAGCTCTCACACTGTAAACAAGTGTCCTCGTCCCACTCTGTTTAAACCCAGAAAAACCCAGTGCCGTCGAGTCGAGTGACACATTTTGTGCATTTTTATGCTTTCTGTGGGTGATTTTGCTGTTTAAAATGGCCCCCAAGCATAGTGCTGGAGTGCTGTCTACTGTTCGTTGGCAGAAGAAGGCTGTGGTGTGCCTTATGGAGAAAATACATGAGTCAGGTAAGCTTCGTTCAAGCATGAGTTACAGTGCTGCTGGCTGGGAGTTCAACACTAATGCATCAACAATATTTATATTAAGTAACATTTCTTTAGACAGAAACACACATAAAACAAGGTCATGTACTGATCGCTTGAGGAAATGTGACCAGAGGCTCGCAAGGTCGGACTCTGTATCTCCTCTACGACCAATGGCTCAGCGTTCACTAAGTCAGTGTTTGCAGCAACTTTATAGAACGTGACCACTGCAAATAATGAGAAGCAACTGTAACTACCAAGCTTCTACCATTCGCACCTTCTAAACCAAAGCAGTGGATTAAATATCCAGAGTGACAACAATGGCAGCAGCAAGGTACAATGGATGCTTAAGGCTTTTTTTTTTTTTAAGTCATTAAGTAAAATCTTGTACAAAAGTTCAACATACAAAATCAGACAGAACTGGAGTGGCTCCAATCAGAGCAGACACGCAGGCTGGAGCATACCCACTCCCTCGCCCTGCCCTCCGCACCATGGCAGCCTCCCCAGAACAGCGCTGCACACACCGCTGGGGGCTCACTGACAGCCTGAACACCTCTGCGGCTTCTCCGGATTCCATTTTGTCCAGGGATCTGGTGATCACACACCTTGGGGGCTTAGCGGGGATGGGCTGAAATCTTCCCCAGGGCCAGGAGGTGGATCGTGATTAATGTACACCAGCTGATCTCAAGTGTTTTGGTCTAAGACCCCTTTACATGCTTAAACATGACTGAGGATGTCCAAAGAGCTTTTGCATATGTGGCTTATATGTATCAATATTAATCACATTGGAAATTAAAACTGAGAAAAATTAAAAACACAAGAATTCACAAGCACACGTTCTACTAGTTGTCAAAGTGATGACATCGTCATAAATCATGTAACCTCTTAATAACTCCACTATACATTCGTAAGATGATGGAAAAGGCAAATAATGTCTTAGCATTATTATGAAAATAGTTTTGATCTTGTGAACCTCCTGAAAGGGTCTCAGGGGCACCCAGGGGTCCCAGACCACATTGTGAGAATGGTTGGTGTCAAACAGTCATGGTATTTCTACTCACCCTCCTACCAACTACAGGATCAGGCATGTTACACAACTCTGGACAGTGAGAACTCAGGCTCGGCTGGAGGGTTTCCGAGAGAGTTCTCCTCAAACTTACATTCACTTTTTCCATATTAGATGCTGCAGTCTTTGTGCAACACCCAGAACAGCAGCAGCCACCTTTTTGCTTAAGCCACTCGTCTTTGGGTTTTCTGTTATTTGCAGTCAAACACGTCCTAGCTGACATACCTGCTCGAGGCCTAGTTTGCTGACCACATTTTGAAAACCATGGTTAAGCACTTGACTACTAGTCAAAAGGTTAGCAGTTCAAACCCACCCGGAGGTGCCTCAGAAGACAGGCCTGGTGATCTGCTTCTAAAAGGTCACCGCCTTGAAAACCCAATGGAACAGTTCTACTCTGCACACATGGGGTCACCCTGAGACAGAATCCATGCAACAGCCACTAACAACAGCAGCAACATGTACAGTACCTGGCATATGGTTGTTGTTGCTGGCTGCTGTTGAGTCAGCACCCAAGTCATGGCAACCCCACGCACAATGGAACAAAACGCTGCCCAGTCCTGAGGCACTCCCATGACCAGCTGCAGATCGGACCACTGTGATCTATAGGATTTTCACTGGCTGATTTTCAGAAGTAGATAACCAGGCATTTCTTCATAGTCTGTCTTAGTCTGGAAGTGCCACTGAAACTTGTTCAGCACCCTAGCAACGCATAATCCTCCACCGACACACAGGTGGTGGCTGCATATGAGATGCATTGGCTGGGTATCAAACCCTGGTCTCCTGCGTGGAAGATGAGAACTCTACCACTAAACCATCAACGCCTTATCCCTAGTATATAGTAGGAGCTCAATATATATTTATTGAACTAATGTAAGAAAATATAAACAAATGAGCAAGCCCACCAAGGCTGTAATAGAGGAAAGATAAACGTAGACACATTCTGACTGACTTCGCGTTGATAGAAGCCCTTGGGACTCCTAGACAGCCAACATTTAAAACAAAGTGCATTACAAACCACACAGTACCAAAATATCCGCATGGTACACGCTGGGGGCTAAGAGAGTTTGAAATTGCTTTCCTTTGGTCTGTGCTATCTTTAAGTTAGGAGCAGGAGACATAAGTCTATACAGGCCAAAGGGAAATACAACCTACTCAAAATAGTAACTTGATAGGGAGCACTTTTAAAAAATTTTTTTTTCATTTCCCGAGCATGAGTCAACTGAAGTCCCTTCTCTCGTGAATAAGCACCAAAGAGATTTTATGTGCAGAATGCTACAAAATACACCGTTTAAGAAGAAGAAAAAGAGACCAATCAAATGCCTAGCCTCCAATCCACATCACTAACTAGGGGCATAATGGGCTCTTCAGAAAATATTTAGAACCACTAGAAACATAATGAAATATAAAATTAAGCAATTTATGTTCGACTATAAGCTTGACAAAATTCCTTCTCTTCCTTGCTAAAATCCTGATGCCAGTATTTTTAATTTACTGAAATGTTTCTTTGCTGCATTATTTTAAATAAGATTAATTTACCCCCATATTTGTGGCTGTCCTTTGAAAGTGAAAATATTCTTGTTCCCATGGAGTACTTAAGAAAGAAATAAATATTTTCCCCTAAGAACAATGAGGTTTTAAGAAAAGTTCCACTAGGAGGAGCTGGCTTTTTCTCTGTGGAGTCCACAACGGTTCACCTCTGAGATGGTCTAATCAAAACCACAGACCTGAAGTTTGCAGATAATTTCAAACAAACAGCAACTGTAAACAAGATCTGGGTCCGAGGAATCGGAGGAGGCAACTTCAATCCAGGTGCAGAGTCCGCTCACTCTTCAGAAAGCCTTGCAAAGAACTGAGGGCATTAAATGGAACTGATAACTCTGTCTGGGGTTCACTGAGCTCCATTCTCCCATCCATGCCCCCACGGCTGTGGAGAGAAGCACTTCTCTTTGGACCTGGCTTGAAGCAGCAGCAGCCCTTTCTTCACCACAGTGTTTGCCTTTGGAGCTGCTAAGATGGGAGCCTTTGGCCTTATTCTCCATCACAGCATCCAAGAGCTATCTACTCTGATTCAAAAAATATCAGTCTTACCTCATATGTTGTTAGAAATTGTGATTATTCAACTTCTTTATATTCTTGTCCTCACTCTAGTTATCTGACAGGGAGCCTATGGGCATTTGGTTAGATCCATCAGAAAAATGAGCTGAGGAGCATCTCACATATTAACATATTAGAAATCGTCTTCCTACCTTTGTCACTGGTGACTTGGCTCCAAGTTATTTCTGCCTCTCTTCCTACCCTTGGTTCTACTAGTAATTCATTATTAAAACAAACAAAAAAGCCCACACATTTATCTAGAGCTACTTTATGATAGTAACTCTGATAAACATTGCAATAAAAAGATGACTACCTGTGTCCTGTTTCTCAAGAAACCTGCCTAGTGAGGAAACCAGGATTGGTAAACAAATAAAAGGGGGCTCTGGGTGGCGCAAATAGTTAAGTGCTCGCCTGCTAACTAAAAGGTTGGTCGTTTGAACCCACCCAGAAGATCTACAAAGAAAACCCTGGTGATCTGCTTCCAAAGGTCACAGTCACGGAAAACCCTGTGGAGCACAGTTCTACTCTGACATACGTGGGGTCGTCATGAGTTGGAATCAACGGCAACTGGGACCGGTACTAACTAGCAAACGGATAAAATTTAATATCCTGTGGGAAGGGCCGGGGAGAAGAAAACACGGGGTGGGGTGCTACAGGAACTATCAAGAAGGGGCATCTAACCCAGCACAAAGGTGTCAAGGTGCTTCCAGACAGAAATGACACCTGAACTAACCAAGACCATGACATACAAGGAGAGATGCAAGCCAAAACAGCAAAGTCAAATACAGGATGCTTACTGACTCTGCACAGGAAGGGTTACCATTTGACCCATGTTTCTCATGGAACTTGAGCTCCCAGTGTGGTTAAAATTATTTTTATTCTGTTACTTAAATATTAACAAACCTAAAATCAGTGAAAAACCCTTCTGCTTCTAACTCCCACACAACTACACAAAAAAAGTACAGATTAAATAACTTCAAACTGACCATGTAGACATGGTACTGACCACTACAGACAGGTTCTTTTGAGTTTGCAAACACTACCAAATGCTGATGGATGGCTCATTTGCCCACCACTGTTTTCTTTTTAAACTACTGGAGAACTCTCACTTAGCTCAAACACATTATTTACGTTTCACCTTTGTCCGTTTTTCAATCGCTCTGTACATTCAAAGTAATACTACATGACACCAGTACAAATGGCAACTGCAGGAGTCAAAATTTTGAGACGTTATTTGGTTACAATTCCAGGCGTTTAGGTGTTTGGAAACATATGAATTTCTGAATTATCATCAAGATGAAAAACAGAAGGTAAAAATCTCTGTGGAGAACCATAGCATCTTAATAACTTCCACTCATCTTTTTCGGTACATAAGTCTCTGAAGGAGGAGTTTAAATAACTATATACTATGGGTCACTGAACCTACACAGAAAAGTATCCTTGCGGTTAGCTTCTAGTACTACAAAAAACCAGATATGTAACTCTATTTCCTTTAAACTCTCAGCCCACATGACTTCCAGTTAAGACGGCACAGTAAACCCATTCTTTGACGGATCCACTCTATTCGAAATACACAGCAACAACAAGGGAGATATGAAAGAAGAAACCCAAAAAGACACAGGTAAGCTCCAGAATAATATGAACATTTCCCTGGGACAGAAACACAACGAAGTAAGTCCTTAAGGTGAAGCCTTCAGCCTCCTAAGTTCAGGATCCAAAAATAGGCAATGAAACTGGAAGTCTGGGTCCTACGAGGCTTTGGGGCTAAAGATAGCCCACAAAGGGCAAAGGCAGGCCTGGAAATGCTGCTGGAAGGTAGGACAGAAAATGGCAACTAGAGGAGGGGTCCCCCATTCCTGAAAGAAGGTTGGTAGCCTCCTTGCCTCACATGGCGCTGTGGCCTAGGGAGGAGAGGAAACACAGGCCAGCCCAGCCATAAGGAACTTACCAAGTACCCAAACCACCATCCAACCTGGTTTTGGACTGGGGCTCCCTGGAAACAAGATGGAGACAATGATAGTGTATTGTCATTAAATACATATCTCACATGTATCAATTACAGATCTCTGGTCTTTTTATCTGTTTGCTCTGTGTCCTTGTTTTCTAGTACTGCAATAACAAAATAGTAAAAAGTGGGTGGCTTTACAGAACAGAAATTTATTGTCTCACAGTTCTGGAGGCTAGAAGTCCAAATTCAGGGTATCAGCAGGACCATTATCTCTCTGTTCATCTCTTCCAGTTTCTGGTAGTCCTGGCATTCCGGGGTGTTCCTTGGCTTTAAGATGCATCTTCGAATACCATCTGTCTTCCTGGTGTGACTCTATCGCCCTGTCTGTTCTCCCCTTTTATAAGATACCACTCAGGTGGGATTAAGACCCACCCTACCCAGGTATGACCTCATGTTAACTGATACTATCATCAAAGAAAGACCTTATTTCCTAACAAGGTCACATTCACGGGCACAGAGGTCAGGACACAATTCAATCCATAACACTCTGTAATCTAGTCCTCACTCTTCTACCGGATTCTCTTACTAAACTAGGTGGGCTCATGTTCCCCCCGACACCTGTCTCACAAATCTTCCCAGCATGACTTCTGGGGTACTTCATGACCTGGCTCTTAAATAAACTTTCTAACTTAACTCCCTTTGCCTGCCTCCGCATGTCTTGGGTGCTTGCCATGTTTTCCACTGTCCTGTCCCAAAAAGATATTATGTTGGTAAAGTAGAGGGTCACCAAAAAAAGGAAGACCCTCAACGAGATGGATTGACACAGTGGCTACGACAATGTGCTCAAACATAACAACAATTGTGATGACAGCTTGAAATGTCCCTTTTCCCATTCTTCACACATAATAAGTAAAATCATTCTCATCCTTTAAATCCAGTTCAAGCACTACCTCCGTGGTGCGGCCTCCATCAATCCTTCCCTGAAGAGGCAGCACAGTGCAGTTATTAGAGTTCTGGCTCTGAAGCCAGAATCCAGGGTTTGTATCCCGGTGCCAACGCTTATTAACTGTATGTGATCTGGGGCAAGTGACATAACCGATCCATAACCCCACTCCCTTGTCTTAAATGCAGATGATTAGGCAGCGGTGGGGATTAAGTGAGCTAATCATGAAATACTTATAATGTCATTATAATACTTTTTCTTCTTCAGCAGCCCTTTGAAATTTCTGTTCAGTTCTTTTACTTCATCATTTCTTCCTTTTGCTTTAGCTGCTTGACGTTTGAGAGCAAGTTTCAGAGTTTCCTCTGACACCCATCTTGGTCTTTTCTTTCTTTCCTGTCTTTTCATTGACCTCTTACTTTCTTCATGTATGATGTTCTTGATTATCATTCCACAACTCGCCTAGTCTTCAGTCATTAGTGTTCAAAGTGTCAAATCTATTCTTATAACAACATGTGCAAAGAGCTGGAGATAGAAAACCAAAACAGAAGAAGACGCTCGGCATTTCTCAAGCTGAAAGAACTGAAGAAAAAATTCAAGCCTTGAGTTGCAATAGTGAAGGATTCTATGGGGGAAAATATTGAACGATGTAGGAAGCATCAAAAGAAGATGGAAAGAATACACAGAGTCATTATACCAAAAAGAATTAGTTGATGTTTAACCATTTCAAGAGGTAGCATATGATCAAGAACTGATGGTACTGCAGGAAAAAGTCCAAGCTGCACTGAAGGCACTGGCAAAAAACAAGGCTCCAGGAATTGACGGAACATCAACTGAGATGTTTCAACAAACAGATGCAGCGCTGGAAGTGCTCACTCATCTATGCCAAGAAATATGGAAGACAGCTTCCTGGCCAACTGACTGGAAGAGATCCGTATTTATGCCTATTCCCAAGAAAGTTGATCCAAATGAATGTGGAAATTATAGAACAGTATCATTAATATCACATGCAAGGAAAATTTTGCTGAAGATCATTCAAAAGCTGCTGCAGCAGTATATCAACAGGAAAGTGCCAAAAATTCAGAAGAGGACATGGAACCAGGGATATCTTTGCTGATGTCAGATGGATCCTGGCTGAAAGCAGAGAATACCAGAAGGATGTTTACCTGTGTTTTATTCACTATGCAAAGGCATTCGACTGTGCGGATCATAACAAATTATGGATAACATTGCAAAGAATGGGAATTCCAGAACACTTAATTGTGCTCATGAGGAAGAGGAACCTTTACATAGATCAAGAGACAGTTGTTTGGACAGAACAAGGGGATACTGACTGGTTTAAAGTCAGGAAAGGTGTGCGTCAGGGTTGTATCTTTTCACCACACCTGTTCAATCTGTATGCTGAGCAAATAATCTGAAAAGCTAGAATATACAAAGAAGAATGGGGCATCAGGATTGGTGGAAGACTCATTAACAACCTGCAATATGCAGATGACACAACCTTGCTTGTTGAAAGTGAAGAGGACTTGAAGTATTTGCTGATGAACATCAAAGACCACAGCCTTCAGTATGGATTACACCTCAACATAAAGAAAACAGAAAACCTCACACTTGGACCAATAAACAACATCATGATAAACAGAGAAAAGATCGAAGTTGTCAAGGATTTCATTTTACTTGGATCCACAATCAACACCCATGGAAGCAGCAGTCAAGAAATCAAAAGATGCATTGCATTGGGCAAATCTGCTGCAAAGGACCTCTTTAAAGCATTGAAAAGCAAAGATGTCACCTAGAAGACTAAGGTGTACCTGACCCAAGCCATGGTATTTTCAATCGCATCATATGCATGTGAAAGCTGGACAACGAATAAGGAAGACCAAAGAATTGACACCTTTGAATTGCAGCGTTGGCGAAGAATACTGAATATACCATGGACTGCCAAAAGAACGAACAAATCTGTGTTGGAAGAAGTACAACCAGAATGCTCCTTAGAAGCAAGGATGGCGAGACTGTGTCTTACATACTTTGGACGTGTTGTCAGGAAGGATCAGTTCCTGCAGCAGGACATCAATCGTGGTAAATTACAGGGTCAGCAGAAAAGAGGAAGACCCTCAATGAGATGGACTGACACCGTGGCTGCAACAATCGGCTCAAGCATGTAAGGATGGCGCCGGAACGGGTAGTGTTTCTTTCTGTTGTACATAGGGTCGCTGTGAGTCGGAACAGACTCAATGGCACCTAACAATAACAACAATCATAAAAAGTACTCCATACAGCGCCACCTGCACATGGTTAGCACCCAGAAGGTGCTTGCTGTCACTATGACTCGCTGCTATTTGAATTCAATGGTTTTTACCTATTTTCCTTCAGCACTTAGAAATTTCATTACTTCATATTTATTACCTTTTACCGTATATTCTTTGAAGTTAAAGAAAAGGAAATCATGAAGAAACAAGAATGATAACCTACATTTTCTGGGAAGGAACTTGATTTGTGGGGTCACAGATGAATTATGACAGAAAAGGTGGTCTCAGAAAACTAGTATGGAGTCTGCGGCAACACCCATTACAACTGTTCTGGTAGAGACTAGAGCCACAGACTCTAAAAAGGTGAGCAAACCTTGACTTTAGGTCCCCCTGGAAAGCAGAGCTCAGGCAACCTAGAGAAAGTAGGGACCTGAATTCATCTCATTTCCAAACAGGCAGGTAAAAGTACAGATTTGTTAATTTGGAAATCAGAAGCACTTCAAAACAAAAGAAAAAAAAGTACCTCTGTGTACAGTTTCAATTTTTTCACAAGGAAGAAATTATACTTCAGAAAAGTTCCAATCACAGTCTCCAGCGCACATTCTACCACGCTAGAAGTTCAGATTGTACTATATGGTATAATTGCTAACGCCCCGCTGCAAGGAGCGATGGGGTAGCGTCACAGGGAGGGTAAATCCAACTGTGAAAACTTCAGGGAAGAGACCAGTGGAAAAAGAATAAGATTAAACAGGGACAATTTCTCAGATAAAGAGCAACTGACTAGCTGGCATAAATAAAGCAGGGGAAAAACCCAATCTGTGATTCATAGGCCCACAGATTTTAAAAAAAAAAAAAAGGTGTAATACAGGGTTTTGGTTTTCTAGCAGAACATGTTGTTGGACTATATTGACAGGGGTCCCGCAGCAATTTAGAATCCAATTTGAGTCCTCATTAGAATTTCAGGTACAGTAGACATCTGCAGCATCTATTTTCCACCTTCCCTTTCCTAAAAAAAAAAAAACAACCCACTGCCATCGAGTTGATTCCGACTCAGGGCAACCCTATAGGACAGAGTAGAACTACCCTATACAGTTTCCAAGGAGCAGCTAGTGGATTCGAACCACCAACCTTTTGGTTAGCAGCCAAGCTCTTAACCACTGCGACCTCTTAAGCCACCAGGCTTCCCACCTTCCTCAGGAAACTTAAAATTGTCCAGCCAGCAGGTTTTGGCAGGACAGGGGTGTGCACTGATTGGGCTAATTCAGTAGTTCTCAACCAGGACCAGTCTTGTCCACCAGGGGACATTTTGAAATGCTGGGAGACATTATTGGTTGTCACAGCTAGGCAGGCTGCTACTGGCATGAAATGGGTAGAGGCCAAGGATGCAGCTAAACATCCCGCAATGTACAGGACAGGCCCCACGACAAAGATTATCTGACCCAACACGTCTGTCCCTCGTTCCCATGCCAGCACACTCTCCCACTCTCTCTCTCTCTCTCTCTCTGTATCTCTCTCACACACAGATGTCCTGGAAAAAGACTGTCTCCTCACCAGATATGAAGAGGGAAACAACAGCTCTACTTGCTGCTGGAAATCATCTTGAAACCACAGGGGATGCCAGCCTGAGGATGAAGTGTGGAACGTAAACCCAGAGCTCAGGTGAGGGAGGGCTTGTTGCCATAACCACTTCTTGGACAATGATTCCTTTTTTCCTTTAGCATCATTATAAAATCCCCCTCACCTCCCACAACACACTAAATAAATCACTATAAGATGATATTTCATCATTATGGTTTCAGGCAAAGAACAGACTCATTCATTTACTCAACAAAGCAATTTCTCATCAAGAACATGACAGGGAACAACAAGATTTTAAAAATGGTTCAGACATGCCATCTCATCTCTAACGAGTTCAATGGTGGCCCCCCAAAAGACATACCCATGTCCTAATCCCCAGAACTTGGGGATATTACTTTATATGGCAAAAGATATAATTAAGTTGAGGATCTTGAGATGAGCTTATCCTGGATTATCCAGGTGGGCCCTAAAGGCAATCACACAGAGTTTGGATACAGACACTCTGAGAAGGCAGTGACTGGAGTGATGTGGCCACAAACCCAGGAATGCCTTGCTGATGGCCACTGGAGGCTAGAAGAGACAAGGAACAGATTTTCCCCTAAAATCTCAAGTGAGCACAGCTCTGTTAGATTGGAGACTTCTAGCCTCAAGAACTGTAAGAAAATAAATGTCTGTTGTTTTAAATTACCAGGTTTGTAGTAATTTGTTTCAGCAGCCTCAGGAAAGTAATACAGCTTCCTTAAGAAAGTGGATAAGTTGCAAACTACAAGAAAAGAAAGCAAACTTCCAGATTGCTTTTTTTTTAACCCAAACATTCCACTTCCACTGAGATGCCAAAGCCTTCCATATCAGGAGTCTCTTCTGCTGTCAAAGTCTTAAAGAAAAGAAAAAAAAAAAAAATCATTACATACTTCTGATACTGAATGAATTCTTCAAAGTCCACTGCCTGACTCACCACTATCTTCTGAAGAATGGCTCCTTCTCTCTCTCATCAATCCCCACACACTGTCAAGCTTTCTCTTTCTTCTTTGTTGAGGCGACAAAGCATCATTATACCACATTTTATGTACAAAGTACATTTACTTACTTTGAAGTTACTGTTTACTATGTACATAAAACAATGGCACACAACAACCACCTACATAAAAATGTTTTCATTGCTCAACTTATATATTTTTCTAGTGGCAAAAATGTTTGAGTATTGTGGGTTCGGCTGGAACACGTCATAACTTTACCGGTTAAAATTAACAGAAGTAATTTTTCATCTAATAATTTTCACTTAGTAATGGTTTTTAGGAATGAATTAAAGTCATTACGTAAAGAATAGTTATAGGGTCGCTATGAGTCAGAACTGACTCGACAGCACCTAATAACAACAACAACATAGAAAATGCCTGATATATAGCTTACTTCCTTGATCCTCTTCACTACTGCTTTACTCTGCAGGGGTTGCTGATTGGAAGAAATTTGATAAATTTGACTTCACCAAAATAAAAAACGTGTGTATCAAAAGACTTCACCAAGAAAGTGAAAAGACAACTTACAGAGTGGGAGAAAATATTTGGGAACCATGTATCTCATAAGAGTTTAATATCCAAATTATATAAAGAACTCCTACAACTCAACAACAAAAAGACAAACAACCCAATTTAAAAACAGGCAAAGGACTTGAAAAGACACTTCTCCAAAGGTATACAAATGTCCAATAACCACATGAAAAGATGCTCAATGTCATTAGTTGTTAGGGAAATGCAAATCAAAGCCATAATGAAATACCACTTCATACCTATTAGGATGGCTATTGGAGCCCTGGTGGCCCAGTGGTTAAGAGCTTGGCTGCTAACCAAAATGTTGGCAGTTGGAATCCACCAGGCACTCCTTGGAAACCCTTTAGGGCAGTTCTACTCTGTCATATAGAGTTACTGTAAGTCGGAATCAACTCAACGGCAATGAGTTAGAATGGCTATTATCAGAAAAACAGAAAATAACAAGTGCTGGAGAGGAGATGAAGAAATTGGAACCCTCATCTAAGGCTGGTGAGGATGTAAAATGGTGCAACCCCTGTGAAAAACAGCTAGGCAATGTTGGAAGATATAGGTAAATGCAGAATTACCATATGACCAAGAACTTCACTCCTAGATATATACACAAGAGATTGGAAAGCAGGGACTCAAACAGATATGTGTACACCAATATTCACTGAAGCATTATTCACAATAACTACAAGGTGGGAAAAACCCAAGCGTCCATTAACAGATGAATGAATAAACAAAATGTGGTATATGCATACAAAGGAATATTATTCAGCCATAAAAGAAATGAAGTTGTAATACATGCTACCACATAAATGAACCCTGAAAACATTATGCTAAATGAGATAAATCAGACACAAAAGGACAAATATTGTGTGATCCCACTTATATGAAATATCTAGAACAGGTAAATGCATAGAAACAAAATTTTATTAGTGGTTACCAGGGACTGAAGGGAGGAGAGAATGGGGAGTTATTGCTTAAGCGTACTCAGCTTCTGTTTGGGGTAATGTAAAACTTTTGAAAATTGATAGTTTCAAAAAATTGTGTATGTAATTTATATCTCTGAATTGTACACTTAAAAATGATTAAAATGGCAAAAGTTTCGTTATGTATATTTTACCACAATAAAATTTTTTTAAAAAAAGCACATACACACACACAAACCCCTACGGAAAAAGGATCGACTCTGGCATGACAGCCTAAGGATCCACTTGATCCACTTCTCAGTGAAACTGCTGAAAGTTCTTTTTAAAAACTCCAAACATTTAAAGACTTTGGAAATGGTCCCAAGGGTAAACAGCATATAAAGAAATATCTACTCAAGAAAATCTACAAAAATTCAATACGAAAGTGAAAATCTGTGGTATTTGAACCAAGACTGTACCCTCTCTACCTCCTCCCAGCTCAGCAAGGCACAGACTCCACTGCAGACTACTTCAGTCAAAACCACAGGGCGCCCTCTCCACTTAGCTCCCAGTTGAAGAGTTTTCTTCCTGGGAGGAGCAGGACATCAGCATTTCTCATCCTGCTCCCAGCTGCCTGTTACTGAGGCTAAGTCCCAGGCAAGTGCAGATGAGTATATGTTCTTCCTTCTTCTGAGAAGCCCCCAAATGTGAAATGGAAGCTCTACCTTGGGTGTGGAAAACAGAGAACGTTGGGGCACTGATCACCTTTGGTTCATAAGGCAGTGGTTCCACATCAGGACAAGCAGGCTGAGAGGACCTCAGGCTATTACCCCCACACCAGCACCAAGTGGTCAGCTTCTAGGGCAGGGGTGGAAGTTGTCACTCAGAGATAAGCTCACCATTGTCCCATTAACAGCTCCAGAGTGCCGGTTCAGAGATTTTGCTTGGGGGGGGGGGAGGGGAGACTGGCAAACCAGAAAAAACAAACCCATTGCCTTCCACTAGACTCCTAGGGAAGCAAGCCCTAAAACAGATAGCTCCTCATCAATTTCCAAAGGAAATGAGTTTATTTGCAACAGAGCCTAGAAAAGTTCAAGCCTAAGTGTGCTCTCTAGAACAGTGGAGATTGTGCTGAAAGGCAATTGAGAAAGGAATTCAAGACACAGGCTAAACTGCAGGCCTAACAGTTTCCAGAAGAGAATTAGGGAATTAGACAGCTTGGAGGAGCGCTCCTGCAGTCAGAATAAATATTAAACACTGATCTCAGAAATGACTCCTTCAAAGGAACCATAACCTGATTAGATTGGTTTGTAGAGCCATTGTAGGAGAAAAAATAGAGCAATCAGCCAGCAAACAGTGGAGTTTAACAGCTGAATCTAGGCAGGAGAACAAAGGAAGAAAGGAAAAGGGCTCTATCAAAACTATTGTCATCCCAGGGTGACTGTGGGCATATGCAAAGTTGCACCTCCCTGAAAAGCAACATTAGAGGCTTAACACTGTGGGAGACTGCATTAAAATAAACTAGCCAGTCACTAAACAAATAAATAAGCAAATAAAAATAATAAGTCCAGGAGATAGGGAAAGGTAGAATCCAGATTTCCTGTATTATCTAAAATGTACAGATTTCAACACAAAATTATGAGACATGCAAAGAAAGAGGAAAGTATGATCCATATACCAGAAAGCAAAGGAGACAACAGACACTACCTATGGTAGCGACCAGATATCAGATTTGTCAGAAAAAGACTTCAAAGTAGCCATTCTAAACGTGTTCACAGAATTAAAGGAAAACATGCGCAAAGAAGTAAAGGAAGGTATGATGGCAAAGACATGACTAATAGAGAATATCAATAAACAGATAAAAATTATTTAACAAGAACCAAAATTCATGACAGGGGTTCAGCAGTAGATTTAATTATGCAGAAGAAAGATGGAGCCAATCTAAAGATAGATCAATAGAGATATTGCAAGCCAAAGGACAGAGAAAAAAAAAATGAAAAAAGCCTCAGAAGAATATGGGACACAATTAAGCACACCAATATATGTAAAATAGGAGTATCAGAAGGAGAAGAGAAAAAGGAGCAGAAAAAAATATTTGAAGAAACAATAGAACAAAAAACATCTCCTGAATTTACTGAAAACATTAACCTACACATTCAGAGCTCCAAGTAGGATAAACACAAAGAGAACCATAAATAGGTACAACATAGTAAAAAATGCTGAAGGCCAAGAACAAGAAGGAAATCTTGAAAGCAGCTAGGGAAAAACAACTTATTACTTACAAGGTAACCTCATAAGATTAACTTGACTTCTCGGCAAAAACAATAGAGACCAGAAGGCAATAGAATAATCTATTAAAAGTGCTCAAAGAAAAAACACATGTCAACTAAGAATCCTATATCCAGCAAAGCTAACTTTCAAATATGAAGAAAAAATAAAAAGACTTTCCCGGATAAGCCCTAAAATCATGAATTCATGAGAAGCAAATGGGGTATTCCTGGGCCAACCGAGAGACCCATTCAAGGCTGAATATAGAGACTTACTTGCTCCCTCACATAAAAGCCTGGGATCATCCTAGAATAGGTTGAAACATAACTTTCCCAAATTCCCACAAAATCCTCAAGATCACCATATTTTGGACTGAAACGTGTACGAACCAAGAACTAACCCTCAATGCTACTTCTTTAAAGTCCAAAGTCAGATGGATAAATCTGTAACTCAGGGCTGGACCAAAGCGCCATTTTTTCCCTCTGAATTACATTTGTTTCTATTGTATTGACTTTATACACACACACATATATATATATATATATAAACCTTCAACCTGTTTCATGAAAATTTAAGGTGGTTGATATTTACTCATATAATTAATATGAAATATAACTTAAAACAAATGATAAAAACAGGATTAAAAAAAGAGCTTGGGAACATATGACAATCAAGCCAGGAGAGAGAAAGAGTAGGCAGAAAAAGAGTCTCACCAGAATGTCCAAATCCTAAGCCACAGAACCTGTGGCTATGTTACCTTATGTGGCAAAAGAGACTTTGCAGGTGTGATTAAGTTAAGGATCTCGAGGTGGGGAGATGATTCTGTATTATTCAGGTAGTCCCAAATTAATCACAACAGTTCTTATAAGGGGAAGAAGGAGGTAGGAGAGCCAGAGGAGGAGATACGATGACGAAAGCAGAGTTTGAAGGCATGTGGGGCCATGAGCCAAAGAATGCATGCGGTTTCCATAATGGATTCTTCCCTAGAGTCTCTAGAAGGAACCATTCCTGTTGACACCTTGATTGTAGCCCCGTGAAACTGATTTTGGACTCCTGACCTCCAGATCTAAGAAAATTAAACTGTGTTGTTTTAAGCAACTAAATTTGTGGTAATTTAGTACAGCAGCAATAGGGAACTAATAGCAGTTAGTACACAGAATGAATCCTGTCGACCAGTGCTGGGTACTCATTGATTCTAAGCTCTCTCATGGCCCACCAAAAACTGGCAGACAAATAAGTTATATGACTTAGTTTGTCCAAACGGTAAAGACAAATCGGCTCAAAAGAAAAGCACAATTATTCCTGGCACTATTTCCAAGGATAAATCTCTCAGGCCCTGCATAAAAAGAAACTTTGCCTACTGAAGTTACAGAAAGGCCATATCTAGAGACATGGAAATTCAAATTAAAAAATGTTCCAATAATACATGGTTTCTCTCCAGATTCCTTTATGATATTCAATAAATTGCTACCACTCATTCTCACATTCCATCTCTTTGGCAACATATCCTTTCCTGTATTTCATTTTCTCCTAGATATCAAAATCTTTTTTTTCTCTATATAGGAGGAAATAATTTTTTTTTTTTTTCCTTTTTATGCTTTCTCCCTTGCTCTTTGGCTCAAAATCTTTATTTTCTTTCATTGATATGCTGGAGGTGAGGAGAAGGGATCTTAAAACCCAAAGAGAAGACAATCACTACCACATCAAATAGGCCACAGGCCAGCAAGCTTGGGTTATCATTAATTAAAAACACCAGTTCTCTAACAAAGTGCCACCCACAGTCAACAGTTGAATAACACATGGCATACAAACAGCAAAATTAAAAATAAAGTAAAACCTCCAAAAGCTAGAACCGCGTAAGGCGGAAACCTGTCAGAGAAGGAAAACCCAAACATTTTCTGCTACAATAAATGATAGAAAAGTGCTAAGACTGCGCCCTGTCAAGGCGGAAAACTTGCGAGACCCAGAAAAACAAGGCAGTCCTATCGAATTTTGGCTCTCACAGGTTTCACTATAATAAATCTGTCTACAATCCTTATGTATAAGAAATATAATTTAACTTTTTTAAATATTGAAAGATAGCTTTTTTACCAATATTTTTTAAGGACACAGTCCCAAAATTAATTCAAAGAATTCACAATCAAATAATCATTTTCAACACATCAAAGCACAGACGGGAAGATCTAACTATATTTACTTTTCATTAAAAAAAAAAGAAATGAGATGAAGTAGATCTCAATTTGCATTTGTTACCTACTTTCACTCATGACACGTATAGATAATTTGATCAGAAAATCAGAGTTTCAGAACTGGAAGCAACCTTAGGGATTGTCTGAATCCAAACCTTCCAGTTCACAGATGAGGAAACTAAGACCTTTGATCAGTCACGCTGACTCCACTCAAACCCAGAATAATTAAAAAAATAAAAAGTAAAAAAAACAAACCCATTGCCATCAAGTCAATTCCAACTCATGGTGATCCTATAAAAAAAACCAAACCCAGTGCCGTCAAGTCGATTCCAACTCATAGCAACCCTACAGGACAGAGTAGAGCTATCCCATAAAGTTTCCAAGGAGCACCTGGCAGATTCGAACTGCCAACCCTTTGGTTAGCAGCCTTAGCACTTAACCACTATATCACTAAGGGTGATCCTATAAAAAGATCCTATAGGACAGAGTGAAACTGCCCCACAGAGTTTCCAAGGAGCACCTGGTAGATTCAAACTGCCAACCTTTTGGTTAGCAGCTGTAGCACTTAACCACTACACCACCAGGAGCCACGTGCTATAGAGGAGTAAAAACAAACACACTGGAAGAGAGGCATAAGAACTGGACCTAGCTTTGCCAGTCCCACACCTCCAGTCTTTATACTCCTGGCCTTCAAATTGAGGCACACTTACCACTGGGGATACACAGGAACCATTAGTTTTAAGATCAATTTCTACATCTTCAACTTCCATATGTACTCTTTCCTAAAAAACTATCACCCTGAGAACAACCGAGGTCGAAGAGCTTTCGGATTCTCCTTTTCCACCTCTCCTGTCATAATCATCTTTCTCCCACATTAGAGAAGAAAGACATTCCTCTCATCCACCTGGATATTACTAGGGTACCTAATAACACTAGGTGTAAAAACTAGGGCTCCAAGCAAAGGGACAGGTCAAAAGATTGGCACTGATCCGTTTCTCAAGGCACCCGTCAAAAACCTCATCACTGCCCCGTGTGTCTCACTAAGAGCCAGATTGTTCATAAAATTTTACTTTTTATGTTTAACGACGACCTTCAAAATTTCTAAAATGTTTATATCATTTTAATCAATTGTGTGCTACTAATAATTGAAAGGATAACTCAACCCAGAAGAAAATTTTAAATATATAATCTTAAATTATATTTTATATACATTTTTGTCGTGAAGACTTCTGAAGCTGTACCATACCTGTGTTCCTGCGTTAGCGGTATTCCACTCGGTCGGAAACAGTTTCTTCACCTTTGGAACTATCTGGCCTGAGTGTCTCCCACTTCCTAACACCCGTCCCACTTCCAAGTGAACCTGCTTCGCTCGGGTCCGAGAGCCCTCCCCGCCTCGCTCGGGTCCGAGATCCCTCCCTGCTTCGCTCAGGTCTGAGGGGCCCCTCTCTTCCTGCAATTCAAGCCTTCCATTGCATTTAAGACTTTTCTCCCACAGTTGTTCTCCTTGTACATTACCTCCTCTTCTCTTGGCCTATTTAAAAACATTTTTCTCATCTTAAAAAAGAATAAAAATAAAAGTCAGTCCTTGATCATATTACCCTACTTCCTTCTTTTCCTTCCCAGCCAAGCTTCTTGAAAGAAGTCTAAACTCACTGCTATTCCATTTTTCTCAGTAACTGTTCACTTTTCAATTTGTGGAAATGACTTCTGCTCCCAACACTGTGTTGAGTTTTTCAATCAAAGGTCAACAGCGACTCTGTGCTGCCAAACCTCCTAGGACATGTCCCATACATTCAATGTTCGAACCTTACTGTGCTTGCCTTTGCCACAGCATCAAACACTGTCTGCAGCACCCTTCCTATAAGTGATCTTGTCCTTTGGTTTTGGTGGCATCACTCTTCCTTTTCTCTAAGAGTCCTTCTAAGTCTGCCCACGCAAAGGCTCTGCTTCCTCTGGCCATCACGCATATTTCTCAAGGCTGATTCTCTGCCCTTGCTGTAGAGTTTCAAACATGTAAACATACACATACCAAAAAAGCCTATTCTTGCCATTTTAAAAACCTAGGCTGACATTCCCACCATGTCCTTGCTCTAGTAGACTGGTTTTCATGACTTAAGAGGAAGCTCTAATCGTTAAGTCCAAACAGATAACAGGGAGATGCTGCAGCAAAAGATAAAGAACTGGGATGTATTTATTTCTCTAGGTTCCTCTAATTAAGTTACTTATGATTCTAACTCCACATTCTCTCCTAAATCTGCCTGTGATACCAAGCAAAATAGCCAATCCCCTGAATTCTAGCCAATAGCTGACTGCCATCCACAACCAACCGCAGTTGTCACTGAGTAGATTCCAACTCATGGAGAACTCATGTGTGTCAGAATAGAACTGCGTGTGCTCCATGGGGTTTTCAATGGCTACTGTTTTGCAAGTAGGTCAGTAGCACTTTCTTCGAAGGTGTCTCTGAGTAGACTCAAACTTCCAACCTTTCGGTTAGCAGCCAAGCACATTAATCATTTGCACCAACGAGGGACTCCATCACCACCCAGTACTATTCTTGGAAACAAGTGAAGGAGCAATTATGCCACGTGTGACCTGTCAAATTAATATCTGACCCAGGGCCACTTTAAGTGATAGTCTTCCAAATAAGCAAAAGCTGTACACTCTACCATTTCCCAAAATCCGGGTTGAATCATCAGGTTTGGTCTCTCTAATTCACTTACTTCAGTAGTGCAGATGAGAGACACTGAGGAGGCCAGGTATGGGATGAGGGGTAATAGTAACGCCTCAAAGATGATACACAAAATTTTCATCTATTCACTACCTCCCAATCATAAGAGGAGGAAGGTAAGATCAAACTGACGCTCAACAATGACTCAACTTCACATTCACTGATTCCAGTCAGTTCAGTAATGAGTGATAAGTTGGGGCCACCCGAGCCTCCTCCTTGAGGCCTAGACTCGGCAGCAAAACAGACAGACTGTCGAAAGAGAGATGAAGATGAGATGGAGAAATCTCTGAGCCTTATGAGGGAGTGACCCAACTCTCAAAAAGTAACCCTGCAGCGAGCCTTTCAGAATTATTTATTAAACACAAATACCCTGAGGGAAGAAGAGGGCATACCATATTTTTGAAGCATCAAAGTTAATTAGAACGACACAGGAACCATCAAAAGAAGATGGAAGGAACACGCAGAATCACTGTACCAAAAAGAACTGGCCAATGTTCAACCATCTTAGGAGGTAGCACATGATCAAGAACTGATGGTATTGAAGGAAGAAAACCAAGCTGCACTGAGGGCATTGGCAAAAAACAAGGCTTCAGGAATTGACAGCATATCAATTGAGATGTTTCAACAAAGAGATACAATGTTGGAGGTGCTCAGTCGCCTTTGCCAATATATGTGGAAGACAGCTAACCTGCCCAACCAGCTGGAAGAGATCCATATTTGTACCCATTTCAAAGAAAGGTAGTCCAACAGTATATGGAAATTATTGAATAATATCATTAATACTGCATGCAAGTAAAATTTTGCTGAAGATAATTCAAGAATGGTTGCAGCCGTACATGAAGAGGGAACCGCCAGAAATTTAAGCCAGATTCAGAAGTGGATATGTAATGAGAGCTATCATTGCTGATGTAAAATGGATCTTGGCTGAAAGCAAAAAATACCAGAAAGATGTTTGCCTGTGTTTTATTGACTATGCAAAGGTATTTGACTGTGTGGATCGTAACAAATTATGGATAACATCGCAGAGGATGGGAATTCCAGAACACTTAACTGTGCTCATGAGAAACCTGTACTTAAACCAAGAGGCAGTTGTTCAGACAGAACAAGGGGATACTGCGTGCTTTAAAATCAGGAAGGGTGTGTGTCAGGATTGTATCCTCTCACCATACCTACTCTATCTGTATGCCTAACAAATAATCTGAGAAGCTGGACTTTATGAAGAAGACCGGGGCATCTGGATTGGAGGAAGACTCATTAACAAGCTGTGATATACACGATACCACCTCGCTTGCTGAAAGTGAAAAGGACTTGAAGCACTTAATGATCACGATCAACGATTACAGCCTTCTGTATGAATTACACCTCAGCATAGAGAAAATGAAAATTCTCACAAATGGACCAATAAGCAACATCATGATAAACAGAGAAAAGGCTGAGGTTGTCAAAGAATTCATTTTACTTGGATCCAAAATCAACAGCCATGGAAGCAGCAGCCAAGAAATCAAAACATGCATTGCAAATCTGCTGCAAAAGACCTCTTTAAAGTGTTGAAAGCAAAAATGTCACCTTGAAGACTAAGGTGCGCCTGACCCAAGCCTGACCCAAGCCACGGTGTTTTCAATTGCCTCACATGCATGCAAAAGTTGAATGATGCAAAAGGAAGACAGAAGAAGAACTGATCCTTTGAATTGTGGTGTTGGCGAAGAATATTGAATATACCACGTTGTTGTAGTTGTTCGGTGCCATCGAATTGGTTCCGACTCATAGCGACCCTATGCACAACAGAACGAAACACTGCCCGGTCCTGCGCCATCCTCACAATCATTGTTATGCTTGAGCTCATTGTTGCAGCCACTGTGTCAATCCACCTCATTGAGGGTCTTCCTCTTTTCCGCTGACCTTGTACTCTGCCAAGCATGATGTGTTTCTCCAGGGACTGATCCCTGCTGACAACATGTCCACAGTACGCAAGATGGAGTCTAGCCACCCTTGCTTCTAAGGAGCATTCTGGCCACACTTCTTCCAAGACAGATTTCTTCGTTCTTTTGGCGGTCCATGGTATATTCAACATTCTTCGCCAACGCCACAATTCAAAGGCGTCAACTCTTCTTCGGTCTTCCTTATTCATTGTCCAGCTTTCACATGCATATGATGCGATTGAAAATACCATGGCTTGGGTCAGGGGCACCTTAGTCTTCAGGGTGACATCTTTGCTCTTCAACACTTTGAAGAGGTCCTTTGCAGCAGATTTGCCCAATGCCAAAAGAAAGAACAAATCTGTCTTGGAAGAAGTACAACCAGAATGTTAGAAGCAAGGGTGTCAAGACCACTACTCACACACTTTGGACATGTTATCAGGAGGGCTCAGTCCCTGGAGAACATCATGTTTGGTAAAACAGAAGGTCAGTGAAAAAGAGGAAGACTGTCAATGAGATGGATTGAAACACAGTGGCTGCAACAATGGGCTCAAGCATGGCAACGATTGTGAGGACGGCACAGGACTGGGCAGTGTTTCGTTCTATTGTACGTAGGGTCGGTATGAGTCGGAACTGACTCGACAGCACCTAACAACAACAAGAACAAAGTGTTAAGAAGCAAAGGCGTCATATTGAGGACTAAGATATGCCTGACCCAAGCCATGGTATTTTCAATCACCTCATATGCATGCAAAAACCAGACAGTGAATAAGGAAGGTTGAAGGATTGATGCCTCTGAATTATGGCGCTGGCAACGAATATTGAATATACGACAGACTGCCAGAAGAATGAACCAATCTGTCTTGGAAGAAGTACAGTCAGAATGCTCCTGAGAAGCAACGATGGCAAGACTTTGTCTCCCGCATTTTGGACACGTTATCAGGATAAATCAGTCCCAGGACAAGGACATTATGCCAGGTATAGTAGAGAGTCAGCAAAAGAGAGGAAGACCCTCAACAAGATAGAATGACACAGTGGCTGCAACAATAGGCCCAAATATAGCAAAGATTGTGAGGATGGCACAGGACTGGGTGGCATTTCATTCTGTTGTACATAGGGTCACTATGAGTCAGAAACGACTCAATGGCACCTAACAACCACAGCAACAATATTAATACTTTAGGAGGGATTTGCTGATAGTGAGTAAAGGTGTTTACATGTACCTAGTAATGGGGAAATGTGGAAGAGACCAAGGTGCCTGTAACAGGTGAAAAGATAAGATCCCAAAGACAAATTCTTCCTAGAACCACCTTAGACTACTCCAAAGTATTTCATCTGCCATTTCAGGAATATTCAGTTCTTGTCTTGAAAAAAGGAACAATGAGGCATTGTCTACACTATTCACTACAGAACATAACCAAATTACTTGATCATTCTGTGACTGTTGCCTTGATACTAAACATACTCTTCAAAGGTTTCTTTCAAACACTGTCTTTTTAGGCAATCATTTTGTTTACTGGAAAGTCAAAGTTATCTAAATTTGTATAAACACAAAAAAGTATGTTTTACTCACTGTGTTCCACCATAATATTAGGTACAACTCATTTTACAAAAGATAAAAATTCAGCGAAGGGCAATAGCTTAACTACTTTGAGCTGCCACTACGAATAAAGTCGAACCTTTTCAAAACCCTCTTTTCACCTACTAAGTATAGCAGACTGATTCTGGAGGCAGATGGCCAAGGTTTGCATCCCCACTCTGCCACATACTAGCTGTGTAACCTTGAGAAGTTATTAAATCTCTCTGTGCCTCAGTTTTCACATCTGTAAAATACAAAAAAACCTACTAGGGTTGCTGTGAAGAATAAAATGTAATATTACACAAACAACACTTAGAACTGTGCCTGGCACATACTAAGCACTCAGTAGATGTTAGCTATTATTTTCTTTTTAATTATCATTATCAGTTATTGCATTTCTAATAAAAAGAAGCCAATGGCTTTCTCCAAGATTTCTCCACTAGGTAGAAATGATCTCCTTTGGCAAGCCTAGATGCCTGTCAGCAAAACCACTCGCGAAAGCAAGAGAGTCAACAGTGAGAATAAGCACCAATGTCCAGGACAGGCTGTATGCCACACAGACCTGAACGTCCCAAAGTTGTTTACTATACCACAAATATTAGAGTCAAAGGTTTCACGATTTTGCTAAGCCAGTTGCAGCTGCATTCAAAATACGGTAATACAAGTTGGTTTGGTCGGCTGTCAAGTCGTGGGCTGTATAAACACTAGTTTACAACAGAAATGACTGTAAAAGTGGTGTGGTTCTTACTGGCTATATTAAATTACATTCGAGGCCTTTTATTTTTCTAGCTGCAAATAATAGGGAGAAGAGTCCACTTGTGAGCAAGAACCAAATTTAAATAAACTGTAAGTTTCTCAACATAACTTGGAAACTTCAGTTCATCCTCTTTTTATGTGTAAGACCAAACACAGTAGAGTTTATAATTTGAGATCCAAATACATTACTTAGCAAACTGGGTTCAAATCTCAGCTCTACCACTGTATGTACTGCCTGTCTATCTCTTCAAAAGAAAGGGGTAATGGTACCTATCTTATAGGCCTAATAACAAGCTTAAATGAGACGGATATCTAGCACAGTACCTGCCACAATAAACAGTAGTAATAGCTGTTAATACACAACACAGGAATATATCATTTAGTCTGAGCCAAGGAGCAAGGGATAGAGCATAAAAGGAAAATAATTTAAAATTTCTCCTATATAATCTATTGCCATCAAGTCAATTTCAACTTGTAGCAACCCTATAGGACAGAGTAGAACTCCTCCATAGAATTTCCATGGCTGTGATTTATAAGTTTATGGAACCGGATCACCATATCTTTCTCTTGTGAAATGGCTAGTATGTTCGAACCAGCGACCTTATGGTTAACAGCTGAAACTGCATTCCCTAGGCTGCCAGGGCCCCTTTCCTCCTATATAGATATAAAACCAAACCAAACCCACTGCCATCGAGTCGATTCTGACTCATAGCGACCCTACAGGACAGAATAGAGGGGATAAAAAGATTTATCTGGGAGAAAGTGAAGATAAATGAAATAATAGGTTGCCAAAGAGACAAAATTTGAGGAAAAGTGGTAGACATTTATTAAATAACATAAAGGAATCTGGAAACAAAGAAATGAAGTCTATATGTAATTAGGCGCTCCAAGGACGATGTAGCTATGATGGAAAAAAACTCGTCCAATCAGAGCAGGCTGTAAGATATTATTAGTTAAAGTTATTATAACTTAAATAGTATCAGTCTTTAAAAAAAAACAAAAAGTCCATTGCCGTCAAGTCGATTCCAGCTCACAGCAACCCTTTAGGACAGAACAGAACTGCCCCATACAGTTTCCAAGGAGTGACTATGAGATTCGAACTACCCACCTTTCAGTTAGCAGGTTTGCTCTTAATGGAACCCCATATATTCACGGAGTTTTCCACTTAACCTCAGCACTTTGTGAACTTTGTTCTATGTATGTTATATTACAGTAGAAAGTTTTAGAAATAATAATGCCATGTTAGGGATGTGAAGAGACAAGTCACACATCAAGAAACACACGTTTACATTTATTCTTCATTCAACAAATATATACTGAGTGCTGACTAAATATTCAATAACACTGGTAATCAAAGAAAGCAGAAGAAAACAAAACAAAAACTCACCACTTTTGCCTATAAAATTAGCTTAAAAATAATTCCCAGTGCTGGCAAAACCAAAAAAAAAAAAAAAACCCATTGCCATCGATAGATTCCAACTCATAGCAACCCTATTGGACAGAGCAGAACTGCCCCATAGGGTTTCCAAGGAGCAGCTGGTGGATTCAAACTGCTAATCTTTCGGTTAGCAGCCAAGCTCTCAACCACGGCAAGAACACAGTGAAATCGCCACTTACATACGGCCTTGTAGGAGTGCAGTTGGTACAGTTCTTCTACGGGGTAAACAGGAATGCATACTAAAATTTTTAAGTGTTTATATTAATTTTACTACTAGGAATTTAGCCTACGGAAATAACCAGTGACATACACAAGGCCTGATACAAAAGGATGTTCTCTGCATATCTACTAAAAAAAACTATTTTTTTTTTTTTTGGTAGGGGAAAAACTGCTAACAACCTAAGTCTCTAATAAAAAAAAAAATTAAAAAGTCTCTAATAACAAGTGATAATTTCCAATATAGCCATATGAAGGAACACTATGTAATTAATCTCATTTTAGAATATAATGATTTAATATCCAGGGGGTAACGCTTGCGTTCGGCTATTAAACTTAAGACTATAAAGCACTGTACATGACACATGATATGACTGCAATTTTCTACACACACACACACACACACACACAATCAAAAATCGGAAAGCTAAACACCACGATGGTTTTCTCTGTGCGGTGGCGTTTTTTAATTTTCTTCATTATTTTCTAAGTGTCCTGTGATAATCATGTATTATTTCTGTCACCAGCAGGCACAGTCATCTTTGCGGTTTGCATGGAAAACATGCATTCCACCTCAGCCAATCAGGAATATTCCATTTTCCCCATCAGTCACTGGTCGAGAAGTAGACACATGCCTCCGTCCTGGCCAATGAGACACAAGCAGGCATCCACCATACAGGCTTCCAAGAAAGGTTGCCTTGCTCTAAGAAGGAAATCAAGGGAGGCAGTTGCTTTCTTCCTTTGATTTCTTCCTCTGAATATCGTCACATCCGGATGTGATTCATTCACTTATCATTCAATACACACATACCTGTGCATCTGCTATGGAGCTGATACTATCAGGCATGTAGCTAAAGAAAGGATAAAAAATATTTTTTTCTAACCTGATAGTATACCCATTACCATCCAGTCTGTTCTGACTCATAGCGATCCTGTAGGACAGTGGAGAACTGCCCCATATGGTTTCCAAGGCTGTAAAGCTTACGGAAGAAGACTGCCACATCTTTCTCCTGCTAGGTGGTTGGTAGGTTCCAACCTTTCAGTTAGCAGCCAAGCACTTAACCACTGCACCACCACAGCTCCTTCCTGATAGTACACCAAAAAACCAAACTCGCTGGCAAGTTGATTCCGACTCATAGCTACCCTACAGGTCAGAGAACTGCTTCATAGGGTTTCCAAGGAGCAGCTGGTGGATTCAAACTGCTGATCTTCCAGTTCGCAGCCAAGCTCTTAACCACTGCACCACCAGGGTTCCTCCTGATAGTATAAAAAACTCAAAACCAAACCCGTTGCGGTGGAGTCAATTCCGACTCATAGCAATCTTACAGAACAGAGGAGAACTGCCCCTTAGAGTTTCCCAGGAGTGGCTGGTGGATTCAAACTGCTGACCTTTTGGTTAGCAGCGGTAGCTCTTAACCACTTCACCACCAGGTCTCTGAAAAAACACAGTCTAGGGTGGGGGGCATATATATACAATCAAAAATTCCAGTAACGATGTAAAAATGCTCTCAATGGCCACAGGCACACAGGACATTGGGAGCACAAAGAAAGGCTTCACAAACCAGAATCTTGAGGATAAGTATGGTTCAGGCCAAGAAGAAGAAGGGAGCATCACCAGCCCCAATGCCCATGCCACAGCACATTTCTGGACATGTACAAAGACTCAGAGGCAATAATTGACTACATACTTGCTTATCATGGTGTCTCCTGGCAACCTCTGCCATTTCACTGCTTGGTTCTTACAGCAAACCAAGCATCCGTTAGGAAACGGTGCCAGTTCATTCTTTACAACTCAATCTTTTATGCTTAGCATATTCTGATTTTCACATCGTGATTTCTATACTACAAAAATTAGCTCAAACACACGTCATTCTGCTGGGGAAAGAAAGTAGACAAGCCCTTATATAAGGCAAAGAGTGTATTTTGGACATGTGACTACCTTACAATACTACCCACTCTTGCCATCCTCACTTCTAAAGAGCATTCTGGCTATACTTCCTCCAGGAATTACTGTAATTGAATAATTACTGTACAGTGTTTTAATATAATGATGCCTTTAGGGACTACCTGGGTGTGTACAGCACTTTGCCACTACCCTAAATGGCCCCAGGTGGCTACACATTTTTTACATGACATTTATTGGCTCATTTTTTAATTTGGAAAAATTCTAAGAAAACAGAAATCATCCATACCTAGTACTATTTTTCAAAAATTAATTTTTCCTGGGTAATACAGACATATTATAAATCATCTTAAGCACTAAACACTTCAATTCCTTTCTGATTCATTTCTGTAAAAATACATCAAACATACTAAGCTTATTAGAGGAAGCAAATAGCTTCCCCCTCGAGAGGATTTCTTGGTGTACTGGACTAATAATAATAACAACGATAATACTAGTAATAAGAACAAACACTTATATAGTGCTTATTCTATGCCAAAGGAGCCTGGGTGGCAGTTCGAACCCACCCAAGAGTGCTACAATAGAAAGGCCTTGAGATCTGCTTCTGTAAAGGTTACAGCCAAGAAAACCCCATGGAGCATACAGGTCTACTCCGTAACATGCGGCGTCACCGTGAATCAGAGCAACTCGATGGCAATAGGTTTGGTTTTTTGCTTGGTTGCTAACCAAAAGGTCAGCAGTTCGAATCCACCGGCCACTCCTTGAAAACCCTATGGGGGAGTTCTACTCTGCCCTATAGGGTCACTACGAATCGGAATCGACTCAGTGGCAAAGGATTACGCCAAGGGCAATTATCAGTGCTTTAGATGTACTATCTCAATCAATTCTTCAAACCCCATTTTACAGGTGAGGAAAATGAGGCAGAGAGATGTTGCGTATCTTACCCATGGTCACACATCTTGTAAGAGGTGGAGCCACTCACTCATCCACACTGCAAATCACTGATAGGTCACAAAAGGAAATGAAGGTGGAATTTGAAAGGTAACATTTTTGTTTGTTTTTATCCATATCAAAAGCAAAATTTCTCCAGAATCTCAACCTAGAACCCTCTGGCTTTTTAAGAGGAACTCATTTTATTCTGAGCATGTGTGTATGTTCCCCTCCTTTACATCCACACTGCTTAACTCCACTTTCGCTTCTAACAGCCCTCTCCCAACCCACAGCATCAGTGTCGGCAGTCTAGACCTAAGAGTCTCCTCGCTGCTTCCAACTGTCAGTGGCAATCTCTGTCTGCTGCTTCTATTTACACATCCCAAGCTTATCCACCCACCCTTCTGAGGGGAAACCACAGGCAGCATCGCCTCTGCCAGGGGATAAAGGGAGCAAAATGTTTTCCACGTAGTTAAAAGAATTCCGTTTGTCAAATCAATCTGATGACGCGGGGTGAACTGAGCACTTCCATCTGACCACCTTACCACCCACTACTTAATACGAAATTGCATTTTCCAAACAGGAAACAATTCAAATTGCCCCTCGTGGAGTTAAACCAGAAAAATGTCTTTTTTGTCTACAACCAAAAGGAAGGCATGTCCTAGGCAGGAGCTACATATCTAAAGTATGTTTTGTTTTGTTCTGTTCGTTTTTCCTGAATAAAAACGTATTTCTATTCCCCTTGCAAGATAAATAGCCAAGATAAAGGATTTGGTATAGTTTGCTTTTTTTTTTTTAACCATTGCTAACCCATTGCAGTTGAGTCAATTCTGACTTATAGCAACCCCATAGGACAGAGTAGAACTGCCCCATAGGGTTTCCAAGGTGAGGCTGGTGGATTTAAACTGCCGACCTTTTTGGTTAGCAACTGAGTGCTGAACCACTGCACCGCCAGGGCTCCTACCATTACAACAAAGTAATAAAATTAGTTTTTCCAGTTGATAAGGTTCCCCAACTCTACCAAAATCAATTCATAATTTTTCTCAAGAACTCTGAAATTTTATTTATCTGCAGCACAAATTCATGTTCCCAGATCCTAATAATCTATGTATTAGAGCAGGGATTTCTTATATAAAAGTAAAATGTTTGCCATTTAATGTTAACGAATGGGATAAAGAGTTGTTTCTTTTACCTAAAAACATTCATGCTTTCTCTAAAATACAGTCCACTTCAAAAATAAAATAAAATACGGTCCAACATTTCAGCAAGGAAGACTAATCTGTAAAGTAGGGTTCTTATAATTTCATTGCCCAAATAAGTCACGTCTTTTTTATATGAGATGATCTCTCTTTACTAAGGACATAGATATCTTTTACTAAGGCCAATACCAATTAAACTTGGTATGGCTAGTGTAAGAACTATTTTGTTCTGGGAGATTTTAACAGTTACTGATGAAAGTATTGATTTTATTTATTTGCCCATGAACTTGAAAACCACTGGACCACTAAAGGACCATGATTTAATCTGAGCATACACTAATACAAACTCTGATGACAAACTGAACCTCACCCAAGTGTCTGTGGTTTTTGGTTTTACATGTATTTCCTTTTATAAGTTCTCGGAATAGGTAAATTGAGTCATAGTACTTAGCACATTGATTCAATGTGTTTAATTTCGTTCCCTGATATCCTGTGTTCTAAGCTGATGCCATGACAAGTTTTCCTCTGCTCTTTCTCAGTTCCAGTTTGTTGAGTATTTCCATCCAGGGTTTCTGCTTGATAAATCTATAGCATTCTATTCTTATTTCCAGTCACTCTTCTCTTTCTTCACTGTTACCTGTTCCTCTTTATCACTTCAGAATTTCATTTTAAACTATGGCTTTTTCTCTTATATCCTATTAATGTGTCTTCTACAGTTTCTCACGTTACTGTAAAAGGTTCAACTAATTTTATTTTTCTGAACCTGTAAAACATCTGGTTAATAATGCTCAGAAGTATATGTAATTCTTACAAATAGTCACTGTCTTCTGCCAGTGACAGTATTTATAAATTAGCAGGTATAGTTTTCACATGACCACTGAGTGTTTGCATATCCATTGGTTGGAGTAAAAACCAAAATGGAACATTGCACAAACACCAGAAGATAAGCTAGATAACTGGGAGCTCCTAAAAATTAAACACTTAAACGCCCATCAAAAGACCTCACCAAAGAGTAAAAAGAGAACCTACAGAAAAAAATTTTGACATACCCAAAAAAGGTTTAATCTCTAAAACCTATAGAATAGTTCAACAGCTCAACAACAAAAAGTCAAATAATCCAATTAAAGAATGGGCAAAGGACATGAACAGACACCAAAGACATTCAGGCAGCTAACAGACATATGAGGAAATGCTTGCGATCATTAGCCATTAGAGAAATGCAAATCAAAACCACAATGAGATACCACCTCACCCCAGTATTACTGGCACTAATCAAAAAAAAAAAAAAAAAAAAACCAGAAAATCACAAATGTTGGAGAGGTTATAGGGAGACTGGAACTGTTATACGCTGCTAGTGGGAAAGTAAAATGGTACAACAACAATGGAAAATGAAAGTAAAATGGTACAACAATGGAAAATGATATACTGCCTCCTTAGAAAGCTAGAAATAGAAATATCAGACAATTCTGTAATCCCACTCCTAGGAATATGTCCTAGAGAAATAAGAGCTGTCACACAAAGAGACATATGCACACCCATGTTCACTGCAGCATTATTTACAATAGCAAAAAGGTGGGAACATCCATCAACAGACGAATGGATAGACAAACTTTGGTACATTCACACAATGGAATACTACAGAACAATAAAGAATAACTGATGAATCCTCAAAACATCTCACAACATGGATGAATCTAGGCAGCACTATACTGAATGAAATAAGTCAATAAAAAAAAGACAAATGTTGTCTGAAATCACCATTATAAAAACTCAGGAAAAGGCTTACACACAAAAAAAAACAATCTTTGATGGTTACAAGGGAGGGGAGGGCTGGGGAAGGGAAATCACTAACTAGATAGTAGATGAGTGTTAACTTTGGTAAAGGGAAAGACAACACACAATATGAAGTCAGCACAACTTGACCCAGGCAGTCATAGAAGCTTCCTAGATACACCCAAACACCTTAAGGGACCAAGTTACTGGGGCTAACGGCTCGGGACCATGGACTCGGCGGGCATCTAGGACAATTGGCATAGCATAGCTCATAAAGAAAATGTTCTACATCCTACTTTGGTGAGTAGCGTCTGGGATCTTAAAAGCTTGCAAGCGACCATCTAAGATACATCTATTGGTCCCATCCCATCTGGAGCAAAGGAGAATGAAGAAAATCAGGACACAAGGAAAATATTTGTCCAAAGGACTAATGGACCACATGAACCTCAACCCAGAAGAACTAGATGATGCCTAGCTACCACCACTGATCACTCTGAAAAGAATTACAGTAGAGGGTCCCAGACAGTGCAGGAGAAAAATGTAGAACAGTATTCAAATTCACACAAAGAAAAGACTTACCGGTCTGACAGAAACTGGAGGAACCCCCGAGACTATGGCCCCCAGACACCCTGCTAACTCAGAACTGAATCCACTCTCAAAGTCCACCTTTCAGCCAAAGATCAGACAGGCCAATAAAACAATCACATACATAAGGAATGTGTTTTTTAATTTAATCAAGTATATGAGACCAAATGGGCAACTCCTGCCCAAAAGCAAATATGAGAAGGCAGAAAGGGATAGGAAAACTGGACAAATGGATACAGGAAACCCGGGGTGTAAAGGGAAAGCGGGAGGATGCTGACACATTGCAGGCATTACAACCAATGTTGCAAAATAATTTGTGTATAAATTTTTGAATGAGAAACTAATTTGCACTCTTAACTTTCATTTAAAGTACAACTTAAAAAGAAAAAAAAGTTCAGGGGAAAAAAAAAATGACTGGTGGGTTTGAACCTCTGACCTTTCAGTTAGCAGCCAACCACTTTAACCACTGCACCACCAGGGTAGTGACCTAAAGACCACCCAACCAAACTTTGAAGAAATACACACAGAGTACCATAAAGACAGCATACCATGTAGAGTGGCTGACTTTCACACTTCTTTTTCAAGGGGGAACAATAATTTTATGTGCTAACATCTATAATTAAAGCCTAAGATTGCATGAAAATTTACAAGTGATTCTTCATAAAATCCATACAAGTTCAAATCATATTCATAAATTCTCTATTGCTCTTTCACAATACTTTTTTTTTTTTTTTTTAACCTTAACTGTAGCATACACATTTCAGAATGGAGCTTCTGTATGCCTGAAGCTAGGGCTGCTGAAAGACTGCTCCCAGAAAACTGGTCTTCACATCATCCAAACTTGCGGTAAGCTCTGAAGAATGTTTGGGGATTGTCCTGCATCAGTTACTTCTACCTCCTGAGTGGGTGGGCATGTAAGCGGGTTCCAAAACAAATGTGTATGGAGGCGGTGAGTAAAAAGATAGAGGGTTGACTGAGAGTGTACAAAACCTGATGAAAATTGCTAAGGAGGCTTCCTGTGCATAGTAGATCTACCCTAGGGGCAACTCTGGGGGACCCAAGAAGCTGTATGTCTTTCTAGGATCACTTATGCATTATCACAAGTTTTCAAATATTTTGCCATTAAGTGAACTGAACATCTCCTAAGTTTATCAAATGGCATCTTTCTTTCAGCAATATTAACATACACATTAATCCACAAATTTAAGATGTACAATGAACTCCAAACAGGCTATATGACTTTTCTGGGGCTCCCGCAGAAGTAGATCTCGAGAGAAGGATTTGAGTCGAAGTAGTTTATTTGGAAGGTGAAGGGAACACTGTTAGAGGAATTAAGAAGTGATACAGGGAAGGGAAGGAAAGCAATATAGGGTACCTTATTTAGCTGGCTCCCAGAATTGGCAAATTGAGCTCAGTCTAATAGGAAAGTGGGTGGGAATAGGAAACTCTGAAAAATGGTACAAAAAAAACTCCTGAGAAACAAAAGAGACAAATCATAGTGAAACTGAATAAAACTAAAAGCAAAAACAAAATGCTAAAAGCAGCTAGTTTAAATAAAAAGAAATTACTTTCAAAGGAAAACTGTTAAAAATAAAAGCTTCTAAAGAGCACACAATGGGAAGGCAGTCTCAATGTGCTGAATAAAGCTGCTGATGCAGAATTCTATACCCAGCAAAAGTATTTTTCAAAGATGAAGATGCAATAAAAACATTATCAGACAGATCAAAAAGTGGGAAAGTTCACCAGCAAACAAGCAAAGAAAATTCTGAAGAATGTTCTTCAGGTAGAAGGAAAATTATCTCAGGAAGAAAGTGGAAGAAGTAACAAAGAATGTAGAAAAAGATAAATGCAGAAAACCCACAATGGCAATAGCACATAAACTAGAAGGAGATTAAATTGTTCTGAAGTCTTTGTTTTGTCCAAAAAAGAAGGGAAGGTTGCTTTACACTTTATAAATTACGTGTGTATGTTGCAATTTCTAGGATAACCACTAAAAGTACAGACATAGAGTATACAATTTTCAAAGTAGGAGAATGATACTATGGAATTACTTAAAAACTTAAAAAATCAATCAAAAAGAATGCAAGAAAGGAGGGAAAATGGAACACAGAATAGTTGTAGCTAAAAGAAAGGAGGAAATAAAAGGCAGATTTCGATCCAAATGTATCACTGTTCACATTAAATGTAAACAGATGAAATGACCCAATTAAAAACAAAGATGATCAGATTGGATTTTTTAAAGTCCAAAATACGGTATTTATCTAAGTTACAACTAAAACTTAAGGGTAGAGAAAAGCTGAATATGAAAACTGTTTGCCATACAAACATTAACAAGAATGTTGGTGTAGCTATTTTTATGGCTAGATTTTAAAGCAAAAATCATTTTTAAGACAAATAGACTATAAGGCACATCCAGAGTTATCAGGAGGGACCAGTACCTGGAAAAGGACATCATGCTTGGTAAAGTATAGAAAAAAATAAAGTATAGGGTCAGCGAAAAAAGGGAAGACCCCTGACGAGATGGATTGACACAGTGGCTGCAACAATGGGCTCAAACATAGCAACGATTATGAGGATGGTACAGGAGCAGGTAGTGTTTCATTCTATTGTACACAGGGTCGCTGTAAGTTGGAACTGATTCGATGGCACCTAACAACATCAGACAGTAAAAGAAAGAAGTATTAGAATTCTACTCTGAAGAAGCTGTTCAAGAAGAGTTTAAAATTCTGTTATAAATCTTTATGCTATCAATGAGATCATTTCCTAAATATAAAAGACCTTATAAAGGTTCTTGAGACCTTGGTCAATACCACTAAAGTATATTATAAAATTGATTCAATGGCAACTGGTTAGGATAGATTAAAGAAAGTAAATCTCCATTCTAACAGGAAAGAAGGTGGAGGCTAAGTGCTAGAGAGGGTAAGGAGGACTTTTAGGCAGAATATGAATGTTAAAACAGAAAGTGGAGAAAATCCAGATAGGGTGTACTGAGTTAGTCAGACAAGCACAGGTCATGTGTTGGGACAAGACTGGGTTAGCTCTACAACTGAGGTATACACCAAAATCAAGAACATCAAACACAAACACTGGCAACTGCATTCAAGACATTCACAAGTGGACTGGGATAGGCTAGCTCTCATCTACAAAATAACATAGTGTGTTATGTCTAAAATATGTCAAAATTGTAATTAGGTTCAAAGGCAACTCATAGCTATTGAGGTTTCATGAGTAGAGAAATGTCTCATGACCCTATTCAATATTCTTGAAAAGAATTCCTGAAATCCCTTTCATTTCAAACAGTAACAGTCACGGCCACTGAACTTAAAATACACACTAAAACTGCAGTGTTAAGTGTTACGTGCTACAGGACTGTCTTAGTTATCTAGTGCTGCTATAACAGAAATACCTCAAGTGGATGGCTTTTACAAACAGAAACTTATTCTCTTACAGTCTAGGAGGCAAAAAGTCTGAATTCAAGGCACCAGCTCCAGGGGAAGGCTTTCTCTCTGTCAGCTCTGGGGGAAGGTCTTCGTTATCAATCCTCCCCTGGTCTAGGGGCTTCTCAGCACAGGCACCTCAGGCCCAAAAGACACACTCCACTTCTAGCTCTTCTTGCTTGGTGGTAATGAGGTCCCTCTCCTCTCTGCTCGATTCTCTCTTTTATATCTCAAAAGAGATTAATTCAAGATACAACCTAAACTTACAGATTGAGTCCTGCCTCATTAATATAACTACCTTTTATCCCATCTCGTTAACATCTTAGAGGTTAGGATTTACAACACATAGGATCATCACATCAGATCACAAAATGGTAGATAACCACACAATACTGGGAATCATGGCTAGCCAAGTTGATACACATTTTTTGGGGACACATAACAGGGACCATAGGCAGAGCATTCGCCCCAGACTTGGGTTGTCAAGGAAGGCTTCCCTAGAAAGAGACCTGAAACTGAGACCTGAACCCTACGTGGGAATTCACATAAACAGTAGTGAATGGTAGACAAAGGGTTCCAGGCAGAAGGAACAGCATGTGCAAAAACCTGAGGCAAGAGGGTCTTTCAGTACACAAAGCATAGACTAATAAAACATATGGCAATTGTTTTAGAATCTTGTCAAAGTCAGGGATGATTCCCTTCTCTGGGCTAGGCCTATATTGACTGATTTTTTAAATAGCACAGACAAACATTTTAGGGCATCTAGAAATACCAGCTGGAGGATTACTCTATTGGTGCTTTTGTATTTTGACCTCACCATTTTTATGCCTCTGCTGGTGAGATTCCTTCCTTACATCCTTCCCTTCCCAAGCCTTTCAGGAACCCCACCCTCTTAGGTGCAAATATAGGTGCTCACATCCTACAGCCAACCTCTGTGATATGTCTTCAGATGTTGATTCCTTTAATACCTCATCTGGAGAGAGATGACTGGCTGTGGTGACATCTAATCACCTCCATTACTTTATCTGAGTCAGGTTTAGTAGAGAGGCTCTATTTCTAATAAAAACATTAAAACAACATCAAACATAATTTCTAAATAGAGACTTTTCAAAGAATTTGCCAACTATTACATATTCACTCTCTTTATCACAATATGTATAATGTAGTTTTTGGAAGGGGGCAAGCAGATCTGACTGTGGTTTAGTAATGGACAACAGACTACAATAAAACTTTCTTGCTTCTCATAAGAAAAGAAAGCATCATGAATGATAAGTGTTGGGGGGACTTCAGGCTGAAGCAGCAAAAGAGGCCCACAGTCACTAGTAGGGAGGAAATAATAAGGATCAGAGGAGATATAAATGAAGCAGAAAAACAAGAGAAAGAATCAACAAGACTAGAAGTTGGTTCTTTGAGAGGATCAGTAAAGTTGAAAAACCACTGGCAAAATTGATAACAGAAAAAAAAATGAGATAAAGCACACAATAACTCAAATAATAAACAAGGTGAGTGCTATTACAACAGAACCAAGTGAGATAAAAAGGAACATAACAGAATATTATGAAAAACTGTACTCCAACAAATTTGAAAACCTAGAAGAAATGGGTAAATTTCTAGAAACACACTACCTACCTAAACCAACACAAATAGAAGTAGAAAATTTGAACATACCCATAAAAAAAGAAGAAATTGAAGAGGTCACTAAAAAAACTCCCAACCAAAAAAAGCCCCAGCCCAGACAGCTTCATTGGAAAATCCTACCAAACCTTCAGAGAAGAATTGCTGCCAATTCTACTCAAACTATTCCAAAACATAGAAAAGGAAGGAATAAATACTCCCTAGCTCATTCTGTGAAGCCAGCATAACTCTGATACCAAAACCAGGCAAAGACATCACTAAAAAAGAAAATTACAGACCAACATCCCTCATGAATATAGACACAAAAATTCTCAACAAAATTCTACCCAACAGAATTTAGCATTATATCAAAAAAATAATACATCCTGATCAAGTGAGATTCACCCCTGGGATGCATTGATGGTTCAACATGAGAAAATCAATCAACATAATTCACCACATAAACAAAACAAAGGAAAAGAATCACATAATCATCTCAATCAATGCAGAAATGGCATTTCATAAAATCCAATACCCTTTCCTAATAACAGCTCTCAGCAAACTAGAAATAGCAAGGAAATTCCTCAACATAATTAAGGGCATATATGCAAAACCAACAGCCAACATTATTCTCAATGGAGAATGACTGAGAGCATTCCCCTTGAGAAAGGGAGTGAGACAACTGCCCTTTATCAACACTCTTACTCAATATCGTAATGGAAGTCCTAACTAGAGCAATAAGGCAAGAAAGGGAATCCAAATTGGCAAGGAAGAAGTAAAACTATCCTTATTGACAGATGACATGATCCTATACATAGAAAATCCCAGAGACTCCACAAGGAAGTTACTGAAACTAACAGGAGGATTCAGCAAAGCATCAGGATACAAGATCAACATACAAAAATCAGTTCGGTCCCTCTACGCAAACAGGGAGGATTCTGAAAAGGAAATGAAGAAACCAACACCATTTACAATAGCCCCCAATATGATAAAATACCTAGGAATAAACCTAACCACGGGCATGAAAGACTTAAAGAAAACTACAAAACACTACTGCAAGAAACTAAAAGAGATCTACATAAACGGAAAAAACATTCCATGCTCATGGACTTAACATTGTGAAAACGCCAGTAGCACCAAAAGCAATCTATAGGCATAATTCAATCCAATTCAAATCACAACAACATTCTTTAATGAAATGGAAAAACTAATCTCCTACTTTATATAGAAAAGGAGGCCCTGAATAGCTAAAACAATATTGGTGAGGAAGAAAGAGGCCTCATACTTCCTGATCTCAAAACTTACTATACTGTCACAGTAATCAAAACAGCCTCGTACTCGTTTGACAAAGTTCAGCACTCATTCATGATAAAAACTCTCAGCAAAATAGGAACGGAAGGAAAATTCCTCAACATAACAAAGGTTCTTTGAGAGGATCAGTAAAGTTGAAACATCACCAACATAGCCAACATCACCCTAGATGGAGAGAGCCTGAGAACATTCCCACTGAGATCGGGAACCAGACAAGGATGCCCTTTATCACCACTCTTATGCAACATTGTGCTGGAAGTCCTAGCCAGAGCAATTAGGCTAGATAAAGAAATAAAGGGCATCCAGATTGGCAAGGAAGAAGTAAAAGTATCTCTGTTTGCAGATGACATGATCTCATACGCAGAAAACCCTAAGGAATCCTCAAGAAAACTACTGAAACTAATAGAAGTGCTCAGCAGAGTATCGGGATACACGATAAACAAACAAAAATCAGTTGAATTCCGCTACACCAACAGATAGAACATCAAAGAGGAAATCCCGAAACAATGCCATTTACAGTAGCCCCCAAGAAGATAAAATACTTAGGAATAAATCTTATCAGAGGTGTAAAAGACTTATACAAAGAAAACTACAGTACACTTCTGCAAGAAACCAAAAGAGACTTACATAAGTGGAAGAACATACCTTGCTCATGGATAGGAAGACTTAACATTATGAAAATGTCTACTCTACCAAAAGCGATCTATACATTTAATGCAATTCCGATCCAAATCCCAACGACATTCTTTAATGAGATGGAGAAACAAATCACCAACTTCATATGGAAGGGAAAGAGGCCCTAGATAAATAAGGCATTACTGAAAAAGAAGAACAAAGTGGGAGGCCTTACTTTACCTGATTTTAGAGCCTATTATACTGCCACAGGAGTCAAAACAGCCTGGTACCGGTACAACAACAGATACATGGACCAATGGAACAGAATTGAGAATCCAGACATAAATCCATCCACGTATGAGCAGTTGATATTTGACAAAGGCCCCAAAACACTTAAATGGGGAAAAGACAGTCTTTTTAACAAATGGTGCTGGCATAACTGGATATCCATCTGCAAAAAAAATGAAACAAGACCCATACCTCACTCCATGCACAAAAACTAACTCAAAATGGATCAAAGACTGAAATATAAAATCTAAAACGATAAAGATCATGTTAGAAAAAAATAGGGACAACGTTAGAAGCCCTAATACATGGCATAAACAGTATACAAAACATTACAAAGAATGTAGAAGAAAAACTAGGAGCTCCTAAAAATCAAACACCTATGCTCATCCAAAGACTTCACCAAAACAGTAAAAAGATTACCTACAGACTGGGAAAAAGTTTTTAGCTATGACATTTCTGATCAGCGCCTGATCTCTAAAATCTACATAATTCTGCAAAAACTCAACTGCAAAAGGACAAATAACCCAATTAAAAAATGGGCAAAAGATATGAATAGGCACTTCACTAAAGAAGACATTCAGGTAGCTAACAGATATATGAGGAAATATTCACGATCATTAGCCATTAGAGAAATGCAGATTGAAATTACAATGAGATTCCATCTCACTCCAACAAGGCTGGCATTAATCCAAAAAACAGAAAATAATAAATGTTGGAGAGGCTGTGGAGAGACTGGAGCACTTATACAGTGCTGGTGGGAATGTAAAATGGTACAACCACTTTGGAAATCGATTTGGCTCTTCCCTAAAAAGCTAGAAATAGAACTACCATACGATCTAGCAATCCCCTCCTTGGAATGTATCCTAGAGAAATAAGAGCCTTTACACAAACAGGTATATGCATACCCATGTTTACTGCAGCACTGTTTACAATAGCAAAAAGCTGGAAGCAACCAAGGTGTCCATCAACGGATGAATGGATAAATAAATTATGGTATATTCACACAATGGAATACTACGCATCGATAAAGAACAGTGAGGAATCTGTGAAACATTTCATAACATGGAGGAACCTGGAAGGCATTACGCTAAGGGAAATTAGTTGCAAAAGGACAAATATTGTATAAGACCACTATTGTAAGAACTTGAGAAATAGTTTAAACTGAGAAGAAAACATTCTTTTGTGGTTATGAGAAGGGGGAGGGAGGGAGTGGGACAGGGGCATTCACTAATTAGACAGTAGATAAGAACTATTTTAGGTGAAGGGAAAGACAACACACAATACAGGGGAGGTCAGCACAATTGGACTAAACCAAAAGCAAAGAAGCTTCCTGAATAAACCGAATGCTTTGAAGGCTGGCATAGCAGGGGCAGGGGTCTGGGGACCATGGTTTCAGAGGACATCTAAGTCAATTAGCATAATATAATCTATTAAGAAACCATTCTACATCCCACTTTGAAGAGTGGCGTCTGAGTTCTTAAGCGCTAGCAAGCAGCCATCTACAAAAAATGTATCAATTGGTCTCAACCCACCTGGATCAAAGGAGAGTGAAGAACACCAAGGACACAAGGTGATTACGAGCCCAAGAGACAGAAAGGGCCACATGAACCAGAGACTACATCATCCTGAGACCAGAAGAACTAGATAGTGCCCGGCTACAACCGATGACTGCCCTGACGGGGAACACAACAGAGAATCCCTGAGGGAGCAGGATAGCAGTGGGATGCAGACCCCAAATTCTCATAAGACCAGACTTAATGGTCTGACTGAGACTAGAAGGACCCCGGTGGTCATGGCTCCCAGGCCTTCTGTTGACCGAGGACAGGAACCATTCCCGAAGCCAACTCTTCAGACACAGATTGGACTGGACAGTCAGTTGGAGAGGGATGCTGGTGAGGAGTGAGCTTCTTGGATCAGGTGGACACTTGAGACTATGTTGGCATCTCCTGCCTGGAGGGGAGATGAGAAGATGGAGGGGGTTAGAAGCTGGTGAAATGGACATGAAAAGAGAGAGTGGAGGGAGAGAGCAGACTGTCTCATTAGGGGGAGAGTAATTGGGAATGTGTAGCAAGGTGTATATGGGTTTTTGTATGAGAGACTGACTTTATTTGTAAACTTTTACTTAAAGCACAGTAAAAAAAAAAAAAAAAAAAAAAACAGCCTCGTACTAGTTCAATGACAGACACATGGACCAATGGAATAGAATTGAGAACCCAGAAGTAAATGCATCCATCTACGGAAAGCTGATCTTCGACAAAGGGTCAAAGTCCACTCAATGGGGAAGGAATAGGCTCTTTAACAAATGGTGGTGTCAAAACTGGATATACATATGCAGAAAAATGAAATAGGATCCATACCTCACACTATGCACAAAAACTAGCTCAAAATGGATCAAAGACATAAATGTTATAGCTAGAACTATAAAGTTCCTGGAAAATAATATAGGGTCAAAATCAGGGGACCTAATTTTTGGCATAAATAGCCTATCAAACAGAACTAAAAATGTACAAAGAAGAGAAGATAAATTAGATAACTGGGACCTCCTAAAAATTAAATACCTATGCTCATCAAAAGACTTTACCAGAAGAGTAAAAAGAGAACCTATAGACTGGGAAAAAATCTTTGGCAGCAACATAGCTAATAAGGGTCTGATTTCTAAGATACATAGGAAACTTCAACAACTCAACAACAAAAAGACAAACAATCCAATCAAAAAATGGGCAAAGGATATGAACAGACACTTCAACAAAGAGGATATGCAAGTGGCCAACAAATACATGAAAAGATGTCATCAAAGAGATAAAAATCAAAACTACAGTGAGATACCATCTCACCCCTGTAAGAATTACAATGATAAAAATAAATAAATAAATAAATAAACAGAAAACAACAAATGCTGGAGAGGTTGTGGCGGACTGGAACTCTTAAACATTGCTGATGGAATTATAAAAGGCTACAACCACTATGGAAAACAGTATGGCACTTCCTCAAAGTTAGAAATAGAAATACTTTATGATCCAGCAATCCCACTCCTAGGGATATATCCTAGGGATATATCCTAGAGATATAACAGCAGTGACATGAATAGACATATGCACATCTGTGTTCATTGCTGCATTATTCACAACAGCAAAAAGATGGAAGTAACCTAAGTGCCCATCAATGGATGAATAAACTGTAATACAAACATACAATGGAATAATATACAACTATAAAGAATATACAACTATAAAGAATAATGAGGAGTCCACGAAACATCTTTTAACATGGATGAACCTGGAGGATATCATACTGAGTGAAATAAGTTAATCACAAAAAGACAAATATTGAATGGTCCCACTATTATTAAAAATCAACAATAGATATATATATATAGAAAGCGAAGTTCTTTGATGGTTACCAGAGATGGGAGGGGAAAGGAGGGGGAATAACTTTGCAGATAGTAGGCACTTGTTGCTTTTGGTGATGGGAAAGACAAGACCAAACATGGATGAGGTCAGCACAATGTGACCAAGGTAAATAAAGACACTAAGAAGTACACAAAGAAAAAGGGACAATTTAGGTAAATGCTATAATATAGAATTTTGCAACAACAGTAAAAACAACCAAGGAATATTTTGTGGTTAAGTGGGTAAATGTGGATGCATATATGTGTACGGAATGGCATACCCGAGTAGATCCAGGTGCGTGTGTAGGTGTATCTGTAGGTGTATGTATATACATGTTTGTGTGTGCTACACATGTATTCACACACAGAACAAATCCCACAGAGGGCACAGTTACACAGTCTTCCTAGACATATCCTTACAACTCACAGCATTGGTTTACTGGGTTATAAGGCTTGGGACCATAGTCTTGAGGGACAAATTAGTCAATTAGCATAACAAAGATAATGTTCTACATCCTAAACGGGTGAGTAACATCTGGAGTCTCAAACGCATGCAATACAAAAAGATCTCATTTTACCCATCTCGTGCAAAAAAAAATAAAGGAAATCAAAGGCTCAAAGAAGAAACTAGTCCAAGGGACTAAAAGCCCACACTAACCATAGCCTCCTCTAACCTGAGACCAGAACTAGATGGTGCCTGGCTACCACACCCAACTGCTCAGACCAGTGATACAATAGAAGGTCCTGGATAGAATGGGAGAAAAATGTAGAACAAAACTCAAATTCCAAAAAAAGGCCAGACCTTCTGGACCAATAAAGACTAGAGGAACCCTGGAGACTATTACCCTAAAATAACCTTTGAGTTTGGATTTGAAGCTATTTCTATAGGTCACTTTTCAGCCATAGAATAGATGGGCTTTTAAAATAAACAGTATCACTTGTAAGTAATGTGCTCCCTTAAACAATTAACTACATATGAGACCAAACAGTCAATATTTACCCGAAAGTAAGGAGAGGAAGGGAAGCTAGATCAATGGAAACAGAACAAGCAGAATGCAAATAATGACAATGCTGACACATTGTAAAAACTGTAACTAATGGCACGAACAATTTGTATAAAATTGTTAAAGGGGAACCTAATTTGCTGTGTAAATTTTCATCTAAAACACAGTAAAATATTACTTAAAAAAAAAAAAGTAAATTTACCAAGGTTGTCACCTTGGTCAGGCAAACAACAAATGGATTTGAAAGGCCCTTATAATAAAACAGGGTAATTTTTGGACTTTATTCTAAGCAGAGTGGAAAGCCACTGCAGGATTTGTAACACAAAAGTGACAGAACTGGATTTGTGTTTTAGAAAAGTCACACAGAATCTGTGTAGAAAAGGACTAGAAGGGAGACCGGAAGACCATACTATAAGACGGAAGACCATCTTATAGCAGTCTTGGCCTAATCTCGTGGCATGAAGAGAAAAGTGAGAGAAGAAAATATGAGAGATACTTAAGAGGTAACGTATATAAGACTTAGTGTCTGATTAAACATGGAGAAAAAGGAAGAAGGGAAGTTAAGGATGGTGCTCAGGTTTCTGATTAGGGAGCTAAGTGTATGCTACCACCATGTACTGAAAGGGGGGGCAGAGGAGTAGAAATATACTTAGACGAGTTCAGTTTAGGACATGTTGAGTATGAGATAGTTGAGGCATCCAAGTCAAGAGGTCCAATAAGCAACTGGCTATATAAGTGTGAAGATTAGGAGACAGACCTGGGCTAAAGGTATAGATGTAGGAACCATCAACATATAAAAGATAATTAAAGCCATGGATGCGGATGACATGTCTCAGGGAGGTTAGGAAAATAAGAAGGACTAGGTCAAGGGCAATAGAGATGTGAGAGCTAGGGAGTTTAGGTGGCCTGTAGATGTTAATTTAAGGAAGGGAGTGGGTTATCATGACAATAGTTACGTTAAGAGGGCAAAGACTTGTGCCCAGGGAAAACCTGCACTGGTTCTGCTGGGAAAGAACTAGGGAGTTAGCAGACTGAAGGTGGGGGGCAGGAGAAGCACCCACCCATTCTGTCCTTGGCTCTAGTTTCTAGATTCAGTCTGGCATCTTCACAAGCATTGTATTCACCCAAGATAAATAAAAACTAGTAAAAACGAACAGCAAAATCATTGTTGTTCTAGTTTTCTCTTACTTAATAGATTCAAAACCGATACCATCTGTGCAGCCACGCAATGTATGTTTCTTAAATACAAGAATCATTCTTTTACCACTAATGCGATCCAAAAGCCATATCAGGACAACACAGAAATACAGTAATATCAGATACAGTTTCAAGTGTTATAAACCAAAATGGTTCTACTTTTTGGATCCAGACTTTAAAAGTACTATGGTACATGTGGTTTTAAGTAAGAGTCTAAATTGTAGTCATGTTCTTATACTAGTTTTTTTTCTATTCAAGTGTTGACAGGCAAAAATACAGTTTTAGTCTGACCTTACAGGCACACACCGTTTACCCTACTTTTAACTTTATTTGAGCCTTACGGGTACTCTTGCAAAGCAAAGAAAATGTGCAGAGCTGAGGTCAATTAATAACTGGTTTCGAAAATCTCCTCAACTCTTTACTGGACAATATCAAAATCCCTATAATTTGTAATGAGCAATAATAAAACTTTAAATTTTTTCCAGTTTCAAGTAGGATTTCCTCAAAGACAAAGAACACTTTAAGAAATTCTATCTGATTCATCTGTATATCCCTTCAAGTGCTTTGTTAACAGTGATTCTACTGCTAGACAGAAGGTGAGATATAATAAATACCCACATTCAAACCACATTTTAGTAAAAAGCTGGGCAGTTTAGGACTGAAGCTGACTTCCATATCTGACTGTCGTCTAGGAACAAACCTTGCTTTCTGGCCCTCAGACTAGGTTCTAACTCTTAGTTAACACTTAAAAAACCAGGCGCCATCAAGTCGACTCCAACTCGTGGCAACCCTGTGTGTATCAGAGTAGAACCATGCTCCATAGGGTTTTCAATAGCTGATCTTTCTTCCAAAGTGCCTCCGGGTAGACTCAAACTTCCAACCTTTTGGTTGGCAGCTGAGCATGTTAACCAATCGCACCACCCAGGGACTCCAGTCAATGCTCACCTTTCTTCAGATAAAATTTACTAACAGTATAACCCTCTATCACAAACATAATGCATTTCTGCATATTCAAAACTCACCTCCTTCTGAATTCCTTCCACTTTTATTTAGCATCTACCCACATTGTATGAAGGAGCCCTGGTGGCATAATGCTTAAGCACTCAGATGCTAACCAAAAGGTCTGTGGTTCGAATTCACCAGCCGCTCTGCGGCAGAAAGATGTGGCAGTCTGTGTCCATAAAGATTTACAGCCTCGGAAACCCTATGGAGTAGTTTTACTCTGTCTTATAGGGTCGCTATGAGTCGAAATTGACTCGATGGCAATAGGTTTGGTTTTTGGTTTTGTTTTCACCATGTATGAGTCATTGATATTACAGTTTCTTACTGCCATATCAGTTTACCTTCAATGGTATATTTTTCTTGCACCTTCTGGGGTGATCTTTTCTCCCACAATGCAACAGGAACTCCTGGGAAGTGGGAGCTTTGTCAGCCATCTCTTTGCAAGGTTTTGCACACAAAAGCCACTTACTATTAGTGACCAGATGAGTCTATGATTTCCCACATACAAGAAAACAAAAAGGAACTAGGTTCTTGCTTCCTATTAAACAGTTAACAAGTGGCATATTTATCCCCCACCACCCTCACCTCATCTTCCCATCCTCATCCAATGAAAAACTAGATCAGAGTTGAGCAGAGGAAAGTCTGATAAGGATAAGGTTCATTAAAAAAGAAGACTGAGGAATTTGATATAGGGAGGAGATAAGAAAGAATGATCAAAATAAAATGACTGAAAGGAAAACTTAAGCCAACAATAATAAGGAAAAAGGAATAGATAATAATAAGGTAATATCAGATAATGACCAAGAAAATGAAGCCTGTAAGAAATGAATTCAATCTCTTGCTCAAGCTGATCTCTAAACCACAGCTCACAGGACAACTAAGAGCTTTAAAAGCCCAGTCCTGGGACATGTGGTTATTCCACTCTCATACTTGTTACTGCAAACATTACTGTCAACTTGGGGCACTCCAGAGCCGGATGAAAGGACCACCATCGTTTACATTCCCTGCCAACAGACACATCAGTGACTCGGGGCTGGAGGGGGAGCCAGTGGCAACAACATCACAGAGAGAGGCCAAGGACTGTGCAAAACAAGTCTGGTATTAAGGTTAAAATTAAATGAAGTGGAGGGGAACTAAAGACAAGAGAGGACGAGCAGAACAAACACAGCCTCAAACGGGCTCTTTCTAAATGCAAGGAAAAGCAAACATCTGGAATTATTTGGTGCTGAGTACCATCAAACTTAAGACTTTGTTCCTCTCTTACAATTATTTCTTAGTAAGACCACACACAAAAAAAAATAGACCTAGAGGCTAAAATGGAGGAGACTGGTTAAAGTGGGTCTAGCAATAAACATGTTAAAAAACATACATTTTTAAAGCAACAGATCAGTTAACTGTACGCAAAGAATATTCATGACTGACTTGGACACATGTTCATCGTAATTATTAAGCAAAACAAGGAAACTGCAGACAAATATACATAATAATATATGTAATATATTACAATAGCATGATAATATTTTTGTAAAAATGTATGTTTTTCAATTCGATAAAAATAATAACAATCCCTTAAAATGAAAGAAAAAATATCTCTTCCAGGTCATTCAGTCTTCACCCTGAATGAAATGTATGTGGAACCTGCAAACAACTCTTAACACAGAGCACAGTTTTGTAAGAGTCACCCACACAGGGTGGGAAAAGGACACCTGGCCAAGACCAGCTGTGATCTGTTGGAAAAAGCACGAGCTTTGAAGACCCACAGAAAGGTTTGAATTCAGCATCACTATTTTTTTTTTTTATTCACTAGCCTGATGATCCAGGGCAAATTATGTAAAACTCTTTAGTGCTGATTTCACTTATCTTTTTTTTTTTTTTTAGGAGTGGAATAATACCTACCTCACGGAGTTGTTGCGAGGAGTTTCCAGGAGAACTACCATATATGAAGACGACGACTGGTGGGTGGGTACCAGGCCCTCTGCCCAATGTTATACCTTTTATCTCATGAAGCAGTCTGTTAGGAATAATGCAAGCTTACTTGTTGCTTGCATTGACTTCCCTCAGCCTGTGATTCCCCACAGTAATCGGTGCTCAGTAGAGCACCCCGGTTATTTATGCTTCCCTCTAAAGCATCTGCACCTCACGGCTTCCAGAAGAGTGTCAGCCTTTGGACTGGTGCTGTGATCAATCAGAGAGAATATCCAGTAGAGTAAAACAGGGCAGCAGGTGTAGAGACTGAGTGTGGTTGTTGAAGTTCTTTGCCTTACAAATAGCTGAGAAAACCAAAAGGGGTAGGAAGCAGCTATTCTAAGAGCACACAGTGCTGACACATGATCAGGAAAATAACATGATCGTTTCAAATACTCCTATAGACTAAGACATATTACAGGAGTCCTGGTAGCACAGCGGTTAAAGCACTTGGCTGCTAACTGAAAGGTCAGCAGTTAGAACCCACCAGCCACTCTGCAAGAGAAAAACGCGGCAGCCTGCTTCCGTAAAGGTTACAGCCTTGGAAATCCTAAGGGCAGTTCTATTCTGTCCTTTAGGGCCGCTGTGAGTGGAATTCGACTCGACAGCAGTGGGTAAGACATCACCGTAGCAGAGTTTGGACTGCAATTGTTGCTCACCTTCTACTGTTACTGTTTTAAAACTTTCCAGGATGCCACCAAAAATTCTAGTTCTCATAAGTATGCATTGAAACTAGAAAAGTTAAGACTCACTGAGAAACAAAATAGGGAGAGGTGTGAGGCAACTGTCTAGCAAAGCGCTGCCCAGCAAGACTTTCTGCAATGATGGAAATGCTCTCCAGCTGACTACGTGTGACTACCGACCACCTGAAATGGCGCTAGTGCAACTGAAAACCGGATTTTTAATTTTAATTTAAGGAGTCAAATGTGGCTAAACCAAAGGCAAACTCATTGCCACTGAGTTGATTCCGACTCATAGCGATCCTATAGGACAGAGGAGAACTGCCCCGCAGGGTTTCCAAGCAGTGGCTGGTGGATTTGAACTGTTGACCTTTTGGTTAGCAGCCAAGCTCTTAACCACTACGCCACCAGGGCTCCCAAATGTGGCTAGTGACTATGATTTTAGGCAGCAAAGATCTAGAACCCTGTGTCAATGACTTACGAAAACTCATAAGGGGTAGTATGTGGATGAGATAGTGAAGTTTAAAAAGTAAACAGTCAAAAAGACAAAAACAAAAAACCCAGGGTGTCATGTCAATATTTTCTTGATCCACATAGAACCAAAACTCAAAACCAAACCCAGTGCCATCGAGTCAATTCCGACTCATAGCGACCCCATAGGACAGAGTAGAACTGCCCCGTAGAGTTTCCAACGAGCGCCTGGTGGATTTGAACTGCCGACCCTTTGGTTAACAGCCGTAGCACTTAACTACTACACCACCAGGGTTTCAGCTGAGGTCCTAAGCTGATCTAACCTCCACTCTCCCATACTAGCTTTCTTAACGTGAGTTCCAATATTCTATGACTGTATTTCTCATCCTTAATTTTTAATCTTCTAGAGGCTTGGCTTTCTGCCTACTATTCCCACACCAGGCCCTGAGTGACTCAAACAGTTAAGCACTCTCCTACTAGCCAAGAAGTTAGTGGTTTGAACCAACCCAGAGGTGCCTTAGAAGACAAGCCTGACAATCTGCTTCCAAAAAATGTCACAGCCTCGAAAACCGTGTGGAGCAGTTCTACCCTGACACACATGGGGTCGCCATAAGTCAGAACTGACTCAACACCAACTAAAAACAACATTCCCACACCACTTGTCTACACCTGAGTAAGGCTTTAACTGTGTGTGCCATTGGACACCTCTGAAATCAACTAACATGAAAACTCAGTTTTAACCCTCAAAAATGGCTTCTTAGCTCTTAGACTACCATCCTTGGAAAGGCCTGCTTACAAGGTTGGCCCCTGGCTAGCATCTGGTAACTTGGATTTCGGGAGGGTTCCCACCTCGACTGATAAGAGTTGCTCACTGTGCCTAAACTGCTTGTACAAACAGTGTGATTTATGCTGAATATCTGTTTTCCTTTGGGAGCATGGAATTTTGGTACATGCTACGCAGAGGGTGCCCGTGTGACCAGCCCCCAATGAAAAACTTGGAGAATGAGCTGCTAATGAGCTTCCCTGGTAGACACTTCACATATGTTGTCACAACCCACTGCTGGAGGAATTATGTGTGTCTTGTGTGACTCAATGGGGAAAGGATTCTGAAAGCTTCCAACTGGTTTCCTCCAAACTTCAACCCATGCACTTTTCCCTTTGTTGACTTTGCTTTATATCCTTTCACTGTAATCATAAATGTGAGGACCATTATATGCTGAGTCCTACGAGTCCTCCTAGTGAATCATCAAACCTGGGAGTGGTGTTGGGGACCCCCAACACACCAGTCAATCCACTTTCTTGATTCATATCACCAAGCGTAAGTAAAGGGTGTCATATTCATATGTTTTAATCTTCCCAGGTTCCATTCCAACCCATAATCCTGCCAGTCTTAGCCTTACCAGTTTATTTACTCCAAATTCACACCCACTCAGGCTAAGATAATCATCAACTCTCCCTCTGCATCAGTGATTCCATAGTTGGGGTGAATACTCTCCAAGATGTAGGGAGGAGTTTTGTTTGTTTGTTTTTAATATAAAAATGTTTGTTTACCAAATTTTTGAGTAAAAATGATGCCTCAGGGAGCTTCTCTGTATGTATTGCCATTTTACTTGACCCTTCTGCAAGAGTAGAGGCTGCAAAGCACTCCTTTGTTCTTACTCCTTTCCATGGTACCAATCTCTCCCATTACTGAGTCCAGGCCTGGCAGGTTCCTCTTCTTCCAAACATCCTTAAATGTCAGTGGTCCATAGAGTTCTACCTTCAGCCCCCTTTCATCTCACTTTCCATGAACCACTCCACTTATTTCCATAACTTTAGCTTCTACCTGGTGATTCCCAAATTTTTAACTTCAGCCCACTCATCTGTCCTAAGTCCTAGAATGTTAACCTCCAGCCACCTATAGTACAAGAGTTGTTATCTATGGATCCCATCAACTAATTCTTCGACCGATACTCTCCTTGATACTTTTGTTCAAGAAGATCATCTAGATCCGTTTACTTTACAACTCAGTTGATCTGTCTACAGCTATTATATCACAGCAATCTAAAGTTATAGGAAGCTATTTGAAACCTTGCCCTAACATGTCTTGTTAGTGTTCCAGTCCATCCTATTTATATTTACTAGTTGCTTGCTCACTATTATAATAGAACTTGATGCAATGCTATGCACAGAGCGGCCATTTAATGTGTTCATTCAATAAATTAATATCATTATTCGCCTATCAGACCTGCAGAAAAGCAGACTAGAAGACCATGCTGATAGTCAAGCTGCATTCAGGAATATCACTATTGGTAATCTCACTTCACTGGTTACATGAGTCAGAATTTTTTTTAAAAAAAAAGGTTTGGAATAACCAACTAGCCAATTTAGGGATAAAATACAGATGGATGGAAATTTTAAACTTCAAAAATTAAATCATTTAAAAAAAATAGGAGGAGGAGCCAACATGGTGCCCTAGACAGACACACCATGCCAGCCCTTTGCAGCAAAGACCCCAAAAAACTAAGTAAAACAGATACAAACATCAATCCTAGAACCCTAAGTATCAAGTGAAGGGATAAAGAACTAGATCAAACACTTAACTGAAGAAGAAACTGATGGAAAACAAAGAATGAGGAGAGAGATCGAGTGGAGGTCCCCTGCCAACTAACACAGCACAGCGTTGCCATCTTGAAGCACAACCAGCAATGACTCCAGACAGGCAACTTTATGTAGCTCCCACGAGGACATAGAGTACCCGGTAACCAGAAAAAACGCTTTCCCACCCCTCACCACTCTGCTAATTAGAAGCAAGAACCCCTCCATCCCAGCAGCCCCCACCACTGGGGTCCACAATATGCGCACCCTCCTCCCCCTACCAGCCCACCCTGCCCCTTCCCGCAGCATGGTTTTTTTGTTTCTCTTTCTTCCTTTCTTTTTCCCCGTCCACCTAGCCTTGTACACCCACTTAACCTTGTACGCACCCTGTCCCACCAGCCCCCACCAAACCGCCACAGCTACAGAGTCAGCAACACATTGCCATGGCTACAAAGCCACCGGCCCACTGCCACCCTGGATCTGTCCTGCCCTCACCCGCCGCCTCCCATCCTGTCATTTTTTTTTAAATCATTTTTTCCGTTTCTTCCTTTTCTTTCTCCTTCACACCTAGCCCCGTACGACACCTCCCACCCTTCCCGACAGCACCCGCAGCGCCACCATGGCTGCAGAGCCACCACCCCACTACCACCTCAGGTCTGCCCCGCCCCCACCCGTGAGCTCCCACTGTGCTACCATATTTTTTTTTGCTTTTTTTTCTTTCTCTGCTTCATTTTCTTTCTCCCTCTCTCCTAGCTCCGTATGTCACCTCTTCTTCTCTTCCCACTGGCCGTCGGGTCCACACTGCCACCCCCTCGCCGGTGTCCATCGTGCCACCAATTTTTTAATTTTTATCTTTATATTTTTTTCCTCTTTCTTCCTTTTCTGTCTCTCACCTAGCCCTATAAGCCACCTCCCTTCTCCTCCCACTGGCCCCTGCTGTGCTGCCATCGTTAGAGAACTACCAGTGAACCAGCCCACCTCTACCCCAGGTCCACTCCACCTCCACCTGCCAGCCCCCAGTGCACTGCCATTTATTTTATTTTTTTCCTTTTTCTTTCTTTTCTATCTCTCTCTCTCCTAGTCCCATATGCAACCTCCCCCCATTCCCACAAACCATCAGGTTCGACCTGCCCACACCCACCAGATACTTTTTTTTCTCTCTCTTCTATTTCTCCCTACCACCTAGCCCCATATGTCACCTTCCCTCCTTCCCACTGGCCCCTGCCATACCATCATGGCTAGAGTGTTCCTGGCACTCAAGCCCACCACCACACCGTGCCCATAATGCCCCTCCCCTCCCACCACATGACCAGCTACTAAGCGGTACGAAGTGAGCCCATACCACTCCATGGCCAACACCCCACCAATCTGGCAAGGGACTGTGAACGCTCCAACACCTTGGACCAACATCAGGAAGCACCATGTGATCACCAAGTCCACCCTTAGCAACTTCGACAAATCAGTGGACAGCGAAGGGGCTCACCCTGCCTGCTGGTGCCTTGCCAAACTTGACAAGGTGGTGAGAACAATCGTGCCCAAAGACAAATAAGCACCAAAGGCCGCCCACCCTGCCTACCCTGACATATCAAAACAAAACTACAAGAGGAAATAAACATTCGATCAATAAATTAAGAAAATACTTTGAATGTTTCAGAGACAGCAGACAATATCAAAACATACAAAAAGACAGCAAAAGATGCTCCTGCAAGTAGCCCAAAAACGATCAGACATCCTTCTAATAGAAGAAAAAGCAGTAGAACTGCCTGATATGGAATTCAAAAGACTAAAATTCAGGGCTCTCCAAGAGATTACGAAAGATATCAAGGAAAACACTGACAAAACCAAGGAAAAATAGACAAAATCAAGGAAAACACAGACAAAGCCAATGAAAATATATCCAAAATCAAGGAAAACACACACAAAGCATAGAAGAATTCAGGAAAATAATACAAGAACAAAACTTCAAAGGAAATAAACAATTAGAAATCATACAAAAACAACAACTAGAAATCCAAAAGATAAACAACAAAATTTCAGAAATGGACAACCAAGTAGAAGGTTTTAGGATCAAATTTGAAACAACGAAAGAGTCGGCGAGATTGAAGACAAATCCATTGACACCACTTTGTTTGAGGAAAATAAGACAAAAGAATGAAGAAAAATGATAAAAACCTAAAAATTAGGTGGGATGCAAGCAAAAGAAAAAAATTGTGTGACTGGAGTTACAGAATGGGGAGAAAATGGAAAACATAGAGAAGATTGTTGAAGATTTGCTGGCAGAAAACTTCCCAAGTATCATGAAAAATGAAAAGCTGACCATCTGAGTAGCTCAATGAACTCCATGTAAAGCAGATTTCAAAAGAAAGTCACCAAGACCTGTCATAATAACACTCACCAAAACCAAAAACAAAGTAACCTGAGAACAGCTCAAGAAAAACAAAAACTCACAAAGGGGAAACAGTAGGACTAAGCTCTCATTACTCAGCAGAAACTATGCAAGCAAGAAGGGAACAGGATGACATATATAAAACTTTGAAAGAAAAAAGCTGCCAATCAACAATAATATATCCTGCAAAATTCTTTCTTCAATATGGTAGTGAAATTAGGACATTTCCAGATAAACAGAAATTTATGGAAATTGTAAAACCCAAACCAAACTTACAAAAATATTAAAGTGAGCCCTTCAGTTAGAGAACCAAACAATATATCAGACAACAGGAGTCTAGGACACAGCAACACCAGATACCAACCCAGGTAAAGAACCCTCAATAACAAAACAAAGATAAAACAAGGAAACAGAGAAGTCAATCTGTAAATGACGACAACATCAAAACAACAAAAGGGGTAAAAAATGGAGTAGGTATAGAATTTTCAAATAAAGAGGAAGTCAGAGTGATATCAGGTAATAAATACTGGCTTAAATTTAGGAAGGTAAGGGTAGATTTCAAGGAGGTCACAAAGAGAGTTAACAAGCCAACATATCAAAATAAAAAGAAAAATATATTCAGTAAACGCAAAATCCAGAATAACAAAAAAATGAAAAGAAAATCCACAAACAAAAGTAACTCAGCACAGGAAAATAAGACAAAAAAATCAGCACCACAAAAAAAAAAAAAAGGTACAACAATATGACTGTAATAATTCATGATTGTGTTGTCATTGGTGCTGTTGTTTCTGACTCATAGAGACCCTATGTACAACAGACAAAGCACTGCCAGGTCCTGAGCCATCCTCACAATTGTCGATATGCGTAAGCCCATTGTTGCAACCTCTGTGTCAACCCATCTTATTGAGGGTCTTCCTCTTTTCCTCCGATTCTCCACTTTACCAAGCATTACGTCCTTCTCTAGGGACTGGTCCGTCCTGGTAACACGTCCAAAGTACATGAGATGAAGTCATCCTTGCTAAGACAGATGTGTTCTTTCTTCTGACAGTCGATGGCATATTCAATACTCTTTGCTAACACCATAATTAAAGGCTTCAATTCTTCATCAGTCTTCTTTACTCATTGTCCAGCTTTCGCATGCATATGAGGTAACTGAAAATACCGTGGCACAGGTCAGGAGCATCTTAGTTCCAAAGGTGCTTTTTAACACTTTAAACAGGTCTGTTCCAGCAGCTTTGCCCAATGCAATTTGTAGTTTGATCTCTTGACTCCTGCTTCCATGGGTGTTGATTGCATGTGCAAGTAAAATGAAATCCTTGACAACTTGAGTTCTTTCTGCATTTGTCATGAAGTTGTTCACTGGTCCTGCTGTGGGGATTTTAGTTTTCTTTACTTTGAGCTGTAATCCATACTGAAGACTGTTGTCTTTGATCTCCATCAGCCAGTGCATCAAGTTCTCTCCACTTTCAGCAAGCAAGGTTGTGTCATCTGCATATCACAGGTTGTTTAGGAGTCTACTACCTCCGATCCTGATCCTGTGTTCCTCTTAATATAATCCAGCTTCTCAGATTATTTGCTCAGCATACAAACTGAATAAGTATGGTGAAAGGATGCAACTCTGACACACATGTTTCCTGACTTTACAGCACGCGGTATCCACTTGTTCTGTTTGAACAAATGTCTCTTGGTATATGTACGGGTACTGCATAAGCACAATTAAGTGTTCTGGAATTCCCATTCCTCACAATGTCACCCATAATTTGTTATGATCAACACAGTTGAATGCCTTTGCATAGTCAACAAAACACAGGTAAACATCTTTCTGGTATTCTCTGCTTTCAGCCAAGTTCCATCTGCCATCAGCAATGATATCCCTCATTTTATATCTTCTTCTAAATTAGGCTTGAATTTCTGGCAATTCCCTGACAATGTACCACTGCAAATGCTTTTGAATGATCTTCAGCAAAATTTTACTTGTGTGTGATATTAATGCTATTGTTTGATAATTTCCACATTCTGTTAGACTACTTTTCTTTGGAATGGGCACAAACATGGATCTCTTCAAGTTAGTTGGCCAGGTAGCTGTCTTCCAAATTTCTTAGCATAGACGAGTGAGTGCTTCCAGTTTTCCATCTGTCTGTCGAAACATCTCAATTCATATTTAATCAATACTTGGAGTTTTGTTTTTCACCAATGCTTTCAGTGCAGTGTAGACTCCGTCCTTCAATACCATCAGTTCTTGATCATATGCTACCTCCTGAAATGGCTGAACGTCGACAATTCCTTTTGGTAAAGTGACTGTGCCTTCCTCCCCCCCAAAAAAACCCTCCTCCCATCTTCTTTTTATGCTGCCTGTGTCGTTCAATATTTTGCCAGTAGAAACCTTAAACATTGCGATTCAAGGCTTGAATTTTTTCTTCAGTTCTGTCAGCTTGAGAAATGCCGAGTGTGTTCTTCCCTTTTGCTTTTCTAATTGCAGGTCTTTGCAAATTTCATTATCATACTTTACTTTGTCTTCTCAAGGTGCCCTTTGAAATCACCTGTTCAGTTCTTTTACTTCATCATTTCTTCCATTTACTTTAGCTACTTGACTTCAAGAGCAAGTTTCAGAGTCTCTTCTGACATTCATTTTGGTCTTTTCTTTCTTTTCTGTCTTTTTAATGGCCTTCTGCTTTCTTCATGTATGATGCCCTTGATGTCATTCCACAATTCATCTGGTATTCAATCATTAGTGATAAATGCGTCAGACCTATTCTTGAGATGGTCTCCAAATCAGGTGGGATATACTCAAGGTCATATTTGGGGCTCTCATGGACTTGCTCTCATTTTCTTCAGCTTCAACTTAAACTTGCACAGGAACAATTAATGGTCTCTTCTGTAGTCTGTCCGTGGCCTTATTCTGACTTATGATATTGAGCTTCTCCATCATCTCTTTCCACAGATGTAGTCAATTTGATTCCTGCATATTCCATCTGGCGAGGTTCACATGTATGGTTGTTGTTCATGTTGTTGAAAAACAGTATCTGCAATGAAGAAGTCATTAAACCAAAAACCCAAACCTGCCGCTGTCAAGTCAATTCCAACTCATAGCGACCCTACAGGACAGAGTAGAACTGCCCCAAAGGGTTTCCAAGGAGCACGTGGTGGATTTGAACTGCCGACCTTTTGGTCAGCAGCTGTAACACTTAACCACTATGCCACCAGGGTTTCAGTCTTGCAAAATTGTATCATGCGATCTCCAGTGTTGTTTCTATCACCAAACCCATGTTTTCCAACTACCTATTCTTCTTCTTTGTTTCCAACTTTCGCATTCCAATCACCAGTAATTATCAAGGCATCTTGATTGCATGTTTGGTCAATTTCAGACTGCACCAGTTAGTAAAAATCTACAATCTACTCTTCTTTGGCATTAGTGGTTGGTGTGTAAATTTGATTAATAGTCATACTGACTGTTCTTCCTTGTAGGCGTGTGGATATTATGCTATCACTGATGGCACTGTGCTTCAGGATAAACCCTGAAATGTTCTTTTGGATGATGAATGCAGTTTCTTTCCTCTCAAATTTGTCATTTCCAGCATGGCAGACCATATATTGTCTGATTCAAAATGGCTAAAACCACTCCATTTTAGCTCACTAATGCCTAGGATATAGATCTTTGTGTGTTCCATTTCATTTTTGATGACTTCCAATTTTCCTGGATTCATGCCTCGAACATTTCATGTTCCAATTACTAATGTATGTTTGCAGCTGTTTCTTCTCATTTAGAGCTGTTCCACATCAGCCATCCATATCATTAAATCAACCCTACTCTGAGGAAGCAGCTTTTCCCTGGTCGTATTTTTAGTGCCTTCCAACCTGACCAGCTTATCTTCCAGCACTATATCAGGCAATGGTCTGATGCTGTTCATAAGGTTTTCACTGGCTAATTTTCTCAGGTCTTTCTTTCTATTTTAGTCCAGAAGCTCCACTAAAACCTGGCCACCATGGGTGACACTGCTGATATTCGAAATAACGGTGGCATAGCTTTCAGCATCACAGCAACATGCCAGCCGCTACAGTATGGCAAACTGACAGACGAGTAGTAGAATAAACTCACACCTATCAATAATGACACTGAATGTGAATGTCTTAAATGCACCCGTAACAAGACAGAGAGCAGCAGAATGAATAAAAATGCACGACCCATCAATATGCTACCTACAAGAGATACACCTTAGGCAAGAGACGTAAAGATATTAAAATCAAAGGATAGAGAAAATATATCAAGAAAACAGTAACCAAAAAAAGAGCAAGAGTAGCAATACTAATTTCAGATAAAATGGACTTTAAGACAAAATCAACCATAAAAGACAAGGAAGGACATTACACAATGATTAAACGGACATTCTGCCAAGAGGACATAATCTTAATAAATATTTACACACCCAACAACAGCACTCCAAAATATATAAAATAAACTCTAACAGCACTGAAAAGAGGCATAATTCCACAATACTAGGAAACTTCAACACACCGCTCTCAATAAAGTACAGAACATCTAGAAAGAAACTCAGTAAGGATACAGAAGATCTAAAGGCCAAAATCAACTTGATCTCATAGACATATATAGAACACTCCACCCAACAGCAGCAAAGTATACACTCTTTTCCAATGCACATAGAACATTCTCCAGAATAGACACTGTTTTAGGCCTCAAAGCAAGTCTCAATAATATTCAAAACACTGAAATAATACAAAGCATTTTCTCTATTCACAATGGCATAAAAGCAGAAATCAAAAACAGGAAGAGCAAGGGAAAAAAATCTAATACATGGAAACTGAATAATATCTTGAGTAAAAACAAATGGATAATAGAAAGAATCAAAAAAATTCCTAGAATCAAATGACAGTGAAAACACATCATATTAAAACCTTTGGGACACGGTAAAGGCAGTGCTCACAGGTCAATTTACATCAATAAACTCACACATCAAAAAAGAACAGACCAAAATCAAAATGTTAGCTCTACAACTCAAACAAATACAAAGACAACAGCAAAGGAAGTCCACACGCATCAGAAGAAATAAAATAATAAAGACTAGAACAGAAATAAATGAAATGGAGAACAGAAAAACAAAAGAAAAAATCAACAAGACCAAAAGTTGGTTCATTGGAAAGACAAACAAAATCAACAAAGCATTGGCCAAATTGACAAAAGAAAAACAGGAGAAGAAGGAAATAACTCAAATAAGAAATGAGACGGGGGATATTACAAGAAACCCAACTGAAATAAAAAGGATCATAACAGAATACGATGTACTCCAAAAAATTTGAAAACCTAGAGGAAATGGAGAAATTTCTAGAAACATACTACTTACCTAAACAAACACAAACTGAGATAGAAAATCTGAACAGGCTCATAACAAGAGAAGAAATTGAAGAGGTAATACAAAATTTTAAAAAACTCCCAACAAAAAAAGGATGGCCCGGACAGCTTCACTGGAGAATTTTACCAAACATGCAGAGAAGAGGTCACACCAGTACGGCTCAAACTATTTCAGAGCATAGAAAAGTAAGGAGTACTCCCAAATTCATTCTATGAAGCCAGCATACCGCAGACACCAAAGCCAGGCAAAGACACCACAAAAAAAGAACATTACAGACCAATATCTCTCATAAATATAGATGCCAAAATTCTCAAGAAAATTGCCATTAGAATTCAGCAACATATCAAAAAAATAATATACCCCAACCAACTGGGATTCATACCAACTGTGCAAGGATGGCTCAACATTAGAAAATCAATCAACATAATCCACCACATAAATAGGACAAAAGAAAAGAATCACCTGATCATCTCAATTAATGCAGAAAAAGCATTTGATAAAGTCTAATATTCATTCCTGATTTAAAAAAAAAACTCAATAAAATAAGAATAGAAAAGAAATTTCTCAACACTATAAAGGTCATCTGTTACAGACTGAATTGTGTACTGCAAAAATACATGTAAACATGGCTATGCCATGTGTACACATGGCTATACCATGTTTCCCAGTATTATGTGACTGTCCACCATTTTGTCATCTGATGTGATTTTCCCATGTGCCATAAATCATACCTCTATGCTGTTAATGAGGCAGGACTCAATCTACAAGATTAGGTTGTGTCTTGAGCCAATCTCTTTTGAGATACAAAGAGAGAAGCTAGCAGAGAGACAGGGGGATCTCATGCCACCAAGAATGAAGAACCGGGAAGGCAGCATGCCCTTTGGTCCCTGCGTTGAGAACCTCCTAGACCAGGGGAAGATTATTGACAAGGACCTTCCCCCAGAGCCAACAGAGAAAGAAAGCATTTCCCTGAAGCTGGCACCCTAAATTCAGACTTTTAGCCTCCGAGACTGTGAGAGAACAAACTTTTCTTTGTTAAAGCCATCCACTTGTGGTATTTCTGTTATAGCAGCACTAGATGACTAAGGCAGCATCTATACAAAACCAACAGCCAACATCATTCTCAACTAAGAGAGGCTGAAAGCATTCCCCCTTAGAACAGGAATGAGACAAGGATTCTTTTTAAAAAACCACTCCTATTTAACACTGCACTGAAGTCCTACCTAGAGCAACAAGGCAAGAAAAAGAAATAAAGGGCATTCAAATTGGAAAGGAAGAAGTAAAGCTATTCCTATTGGCAGATGATATGAACCTATACATAGAGAATCCCAAATATTCCACAAGAACTAACAGAAAAATTCAGCAGAGTTGCAGGATAGAAGATCAGTATACAAAAATTGGTTGAATTCCTATACACCAACAAAGAGAACTTTGAAAAGGAGATCAGGGAAACAACATTATTTATAATAGTCCCCAAAAGATAAAATACTTAAGAATAAATCTAACCAGAGACATAAAAGACCTATCCAAAGAAAGCTACAAAACACTACCACAAATAACCAAAAGAGACCTGCATAAATAGAAAAACACACCATGCTCGTGAATAGGAAAACTCAACATCGTGAAAATATGAATCCTACTCAAAGGGATCTTTGCAATCGCAATCCAAATATCAACAGTATTCTTTAGCGAGTTGGAAAAACTAATCACCAACTTTATATGAAAGGAAAGAAGTAAGTAAGTAAAGCATCTTTTTCCTCGATAAGTAAAGAATTATTGAGGAAAAAGAACAAAGTAGGAGGCCTCACACTACCTGATCTCAGAACTTACTATACAGCCACAGTAGTCAAAACAGCCTGGTACTGTACTGGTACAATGACAGAAATATACAACAGCGCAACACTGTGATGGTTAAGATTGTGTGCCAACTTGGCTGGTTCATGATTCTCAGTGTTTCGGCAGTTGTATACTGTTGTGATCACTTCCTGTTTGAAGTCTGATATGTGATCACCCCCATGATACAATCTGCTGAGTGGTACCAGCGAGGGCAAGGCCAGTGGCAGCACACCACTCCCTCAGCCATCATCTCCCCACCCTCCTCCTTCTATTTCCTTCCTGCTTGCCCAGCCAGGGCTTTTGCTTTTTCCGGATCCTGCAGCTGGCTTCTGTTTATCTGGCCTGTCTTGGGATGGGCTAGCAGCTTGCCAGCAGTCGTATGTTGATCTTCACAGGCTGTGGCAGCACTGCTCTCTGCCTGCTGATCTTGGGTTCGCCAGCCCTGCAGCTGCATGAATCAAGAAAATTCTTTCCTGCCTCACAGGCTTGGGACTTACAGCCTCTAAAAAACCACGTGAGCCACTTCCTTGATATAAACCTCTCTTTATATATATATATATATTTTTTTTTTTCTTATATATACATGGAAACCCTGGTGGTATACTGGTTAAGAGCTATGGCTGCTAACCAAAAGGTCAGCAGTTTGAATCCACCAGGCACTCCTTGGAAACTCTATGGGGTAGTTCTACTCTGTCCTATAGGGTCACTATGAGTCAGAATCAACTTGACGGCAGCGGATTTGGTTTTTTTGTGTGTATATGTGTGTGTGTGTGTGTATGTATATATATATATATATATACACACGTATGCTTTACTGGTTTTGCTTCTCCAGAAAACCCAGCCTAAGACAAACAGAATTGAAAAACCAGATGTAAATCCATCCACGTATGGTCCACTGATCTTTCACAAAGGGCCAAAGACAATTAAATGGGGAAAATATAGTTGGTTTTTTTTTTTTTTTTTAATAAATAGTGCTAGCAAAATTGGGCGTTCATCTGTAAAAAATAATGAAACAGGACCCATACCTTACACCATACAAAAAAACTAACTTGAAATGGATCAAAGACCTACATATAAAACCTAAAACTATAAAGTTCATAAAAGAAAAATAGGGACAACAGTAGGGGCCCTAATACATGGCAGAAATACAATATAAGCCATAACTAACAATTTTAGCAATGCACAAACACCAGAAGATAAAAAGAAAACTGAGAGTTCCTAAAAAATTAAACACGTTCATCAAAAGAGTAAAAAGAGAAACTACAGCCTGGGAAAAAAATCTTGGCTACAACATATCTGATGAAGGTCTAATCTCTAAAATCTATAGACTACTTCGACACCTCAACAGCAAAAGGACAAATAATCCAATTTAAAACTGGGCAAATGATATGAATGGACACATTATAAAAGAGGACATTCAGGCAGCTAACAGACACTTGAGGAAATGCTTGCAAATCATCAGGCATTACAGAAATGCAAATCAAAACTACAATGAGATGCCATCTCATCCCAACATTAATGGCACTAATCAAAAGAAACAGAAAATAACAAATGTTGAAGAGGTTGCAGGGAGATTGGAAGTCTTTTGCGTTGCTGATAGGAATGTAAAATGGTACAACCACTATGGAAAGTGATATGGCTCCTCCTTAAAAAGCTAGAAATAGAAATACCATATGATCCAGCAATCCCACTCCAAAGAATATATCCTAGAGAAATAAGAGCCATCACACAAATAGACATATCCACACCCATGTTCACTGGAGCATTGTTCACAATAATAAAAAGATGGAACCAACCTAAGCGCCCATCAACAGATGACTGGATAAACAAATTATGGTACATACACACAACAGAATAGTACTCAATGATAAAGAACAATGATGAATCCTTGAAATATCTCACAATGTGAATAAATCTGGAGGGCATTATGTTGAGTGAAATAAGTTGGTCACAAAAGGATAAAGACTGTATGAGACCATTATTGCAAAAACCCAAGAAAAGGTTCACGCACAGAAAAAAAACTTTTGATGGTTACGGGGGAGGGGAGGGGAAAAGAGGAAATCACTAACTAGATAGTAGACAAGTGTTAACTTTGGTGAAGGGAAAGACAACACACAATATAGGGGAAGTCAGCACAACTTGACCAGGGCAAAGCCATAGAAGCTTCCTAAACTCATCCAAACACCTTGAGGGATCAAGTTACTGGGGCTGAAGGCTGGAGACCATGGTCTCTTGGGACATCTAGGTCAATTGGCATAACACTTTTCATAAAGAAAATGTTTTACATCTGACTTTGATGAGTAGCGTCTGAGGTCTTAAAAGCTTGTGAGTGGTCATGTAAGATACATCTATTGGTCCCATCCCATCCAGAGCAAAGGAGAATGAAGAAAACGAAAAACACAAGGAGATTAGTCCAAAGGACTATCGGACCACATAACCACAGCCTCCACCAGCCCGAACCCAGCATAAATAAATGGTGCCTGGCTACCTTCACCGACGGCTCCGACAGGGATCACAATAGAGGGTCCCAGTCAGAGCAGAAGAAAAATGTAGAACAAAATTCAAATTCACAAAAAAAGACCAGACTAGAGAAACAGAGACTAGAGGAACCCTTGAGACTACAGCCGCTGGACACACTGCTAACTCAGAACTGAAGCCACTACCAAGTCCAACTTTCAGTTAAAGATTAGACACACCTATAAAAAAAACAATAAAGCACATGAGAAACATGCTTCTTAGTTCATTCACGTATACAAGACCAAATGGGCAACACCTGCCCAAAAGCAAAGACGAGAAGGCAAGAAGGGACAGGAAAACTGGATGAATCAAAACAGGAAACCTGGGGTGGAAAGGGAAAGGGGGAGAGTGCTGACATGTTTTGAGGATTGCAACCAATATCACAAAACAATTTGTGTATAAATTTTTGAATGAGAAACTAATACATGCTATAAACTTTCACCTAAAGCACAATATTTTTTTTTAAGTCTTAAAAGCTTGCAAGCAGCCTTCTACTATACAACTATTTGTTTCTACTCATCCAGAGCAAAAGAGATAGTAGGCAACCAAAGACTCAAAGAAGAAACTAATATACAGGACAAAGAGTCTACATGAACTATGGCCTCATCTACCCTGAGACCAGAAGAACTAGATAGTGCCTGGCTACCACTGTCGACCATTCTAATCAGGGCCACAGTGGAACTCCTCCACAGGGTTTTCTTGGATGTAATCTTTACAGAAACAGATCACCAGGTCTTTTTTCTGCAATGTTGCTGGATGGGTGTGATCCACCAATCTTCAGGTTAGTAGTCGAGTGCAAACCGTTTATACCACTCAGGGACTCTAAAATAAGGTCAAGGGGCTTAAAGCTCATTTAAGAAGCGGTTAGATGCCCAGATCCCCAAGCCAACTTCCAGCAGCCCAGCCCAACCTGACAAACTGTACTCTACAAATGGGGGGAAGGGTGGTTTTAAGGAAAAATAAGTAAATTGGGACACTGAATGCTCAGATTCCCTGTTCTCTTGAACCTCTCCCAGTCTCAGCTTTCTACCCCACGGAGGCCCTAGAACACTGATAGCCTGACATATAAGATGAAAAGACAAGTAACTCTGACAAGAGATGATACAAGAGATGTAATAGAGGTGACAAGCAACTCTGACAAGCCCAAGAGTAAAGAGCTAAAGATAACTGACATGAGGGGATTCCCCAACACTCGGCCCAACCGTATTTCCTTAAAGGGAACCTAAGAGTCATGAAGTATCACATATGCACTCAGAGTTTCCAATCAGCTTTTTAGTTCCATGTTCTAAATATAAGCAGATAACCAAGCACTGATTACCAGACATCTGAAGAAACTACTAACAGGAATGATGGCAACCGAAATACACAGATAAAAGCAAAATGGAAGAAAGAGAAGTCATATGCAGGGGGGTGGGAGGAGTTTTAAAAAAGCCCTGACATTAATACCCTTCAACTGGAGAGGAAATAATACTGCATCCATGAAACACGGAGAGAATAGCAACAAAAAGAATATTTAGGGAATAATCTTAGAAATTAAAAATGTAAGAGCAGAAATGAAAAACTTAATAGAAGGCAAAGAATTTAACCAGAAGAACTAGATGGTGTCCAACCAACACTACCAACTGCTCTGATCAGGGCCACAATAGATGGGCCCTGATAGAATGTCAGAAAAACATGGAACAGGACTCAAATTCTTAAAAAGTCCTGAACTAGACCAGTTGAGACTAAAAGACTCCCTGAGACTATTGCTGAGATGCTTTTTAAACCTTGAAACTAAGCTATCCCCTGAGATCGCCTTTTAGCAAAATAAGAGATGGGCACACAAAATAAAGGATATTACCCGTGAGTATGGGGCTCCATTAAAAAACCACCTATGAGACCAAAAGGTCAACAATTACTCTAAAGCAAAGATGAGACGATAAGGAGGCAGGGAAACTAGAGCACTCGAAATGGAACAACCAGAACACAATTAAAGAGAACGTTAATTAATTGTGAAAAATGTAACTAATGTCTCTGAACAATTTGTAAAAAAAGCAAGGAATTTAAAGTTGATAAAACGTATCACTAAGTAAAGCAAAAACACAACATGATGAAAAACAGGACAAAGATAAGAAAATCAGAGTATCAGTCCTAGAGGTCAGACACACAAATAACGTAATTCCAGAGATAACGGAGGACTCCTTGGGTGGCACGAATGGTTAAGCACTCAAATACTAGCCAAAAGGTTGGCAGTTCAAACTCACCCAGTGACATTAAAGAAGAAAAGCCTGAGGGTTTGCCTCCATAAAGTTTACGAACAAAAAAACCTATGAAGTAGTTCTATTCTGCACACATGGAGTCACTATGAGTCCGAATCAACTTAACAGCAACTAACAACAATAGAGATAATAGAAGGGAGGATATAACCAACAAGTTTTTTTTTAATTTAAAGACAGGAGTTTCCAGATGGGAACAGTTGACCAAGTACCCAGCAAAATGAATGAAAACAGATCTACACCAAGTCGCATAATCATGAAATTGTAGAAAGACCGTAAGCTAGAACAAAACGCAACAATGCATTTCCAGTTCTGAAAGAAAATTAATTCCAAACTGGAATTCTATACCCAGAGGAAGTATCAATCAAGTGTAACTAGAATAAAGACAAGTTCAGGTAGGCAGGGTCTCATTTTAGGAAGGTTCTAGAGGATGTGCTCCACCAAAATAAGGGCATAAACCAAGAAAGGAGAAGTCATGGGATACAGTAAACAGAACAGTCAGTATCAGAGAAAGGATAGAAGAATGGATGGCAGTGAAGGGAAATCCCAGGATGGTTGCCAAAAATGTTTTTAAACAGGAAAGGAAGGGCCTATTTGTATCTGTCCCAATTTCCTACTCAAAAATGGAATTTTAGGTAAACACAAAAAGAGTTCAAAGAAAACTACCCAGGTCATAAATAAAAAAAAAATTTAATGAAAGGAAATAAGGGGGGGGACACAATAGCAGCAGTCATTGTGTTGGTATACCAATCTTTTATGTTGATGAAAATGTTCAAAATTCTTCTGAATAAGATATTACCGCATCACCTTTGTGCTTTCAGAATCACTAAGTTCAGGTACTTGACAATGGTTGGCTTTGTTCCTCTTAAACAGAAAAATGTTTAGCAGAAATTAAAGAACAAGCTTAACTTCGAGAGACTCAACTGTCTTCTTTTGATAAATGTTGCCTCTTTTTAAACAGAGAACTAGGCGTAACTGATAACCAGTCATTATTTAACTGCAATTTACAGAGCTCTGGTGGTGCAGTGGTTAAGCACTCAGCTGCTAACCAAAAGGATGACGGTTCCAACCCACCAGCAGCCCCATGGGAGAAAGATGTGGCAGTCTGCTCTCATAAAGACCACAGCTTTGAAAACCCTATGGGGCAGTTCTAACCTGTCTATCTTAGTTATCTAGTCCTGCTATAACAAAAATACCACAAGTGGATGGCTTTTGCAAAGAGAAATTAATTCCCTCACAGTATAATAGGATAGAAGTCTGAATTAAGGGTGCCAGCGTCAGGGGAAGGCTTTGTCTCTCTATCGGTACTGGGGTAAAGTCCTTGTCATCAATTTTCCCCAGTCAAGGAGCTTCTCAGCGCAGGGACCTCAGGTTCAAAGGACATGCTATTCTTCTGGCTCTAGTTTTTTGATGGTATGAGGTTCCCCTCATCTCTCTACTCACTTCTCTCTTTTATATCTAAAAGAGATTGATTTTAAAATACAACCTAATCTTGTAGATTGAGTCCTGCCTCATTCACATAACTGCCTCTAATCCTGCCTCATTAATATCATACCAAAAAAACCAAACCTGTTGTGGTCGAGTTGATTCCAACTCATAGCGAGGCAGGATTTACAACACATAGGAAAATCACATCAGATGACAAAATGGTGGACAATCACACAATACTGGGAGACATAACTAGCCAAGTCTGTACATACACATTTTGGGGGGAAACAAGTCAATCTGTAACACTGTCCTATAGTTACACTGAGTCGGAATTGACTCACTGGCAGCGGGTATTACCCAATTTAGAGGCTTCCCCAAAAGTCCAGTTAAGAAATTCAGTAAAGACTAACAGAATTTTAAAATGCAGCCACCAATAAGCAAACAAACAATACAACCTCCCACCCTGAATTGGTGCAGTTCACCCAAAGAGCTTCCAGTGGACCCTTGTGTAGTCTCTAAAATTTGACAAAAATCATACAAGATTGAATAGGAAATCAGAGCCCAGAAAGTAGATCTAAAACCGACTACACGGCTGAACCAATACCTCACTAGCTGTCCCAAACATGCGGTAAGTAAAAACTGAAGAGAAAAACAAATCAGAGTGGTGTAGACTTTGAAGGCTTATACCACCCTGGCTGGCTGAAAGAGAAGACCACAAGAAATATACTCAGGATCATTTAGAGGAAAATTCTTTCCTTAAATACAGCCCTCTCCGATGGTATACTGGCAATCCTAAAATATCAACTATTTTTAACATCTTTTTATTTTTTATTGACCAATGCAATTGGAATCCATTAACTGCTAATTTTTGCCAAATTTAATTCTAACAAACCCATCTGAGTTAAAAGACCATAAAGAAGGAGTAAAGAACTTACACTGCATTTTTGCATTCCTACAATTCAAAAGCAACAGGATCAAATTTTTTCAGGCTGTGAATAAACATGCCATACTTCAGGCTAAAAGCATATTTTATTCCAAAATTAGGAGTGAAAACAAAGCTTGAAAAAAATCACTTCCCAGCCTTGAATTCGGTGGCATTAATATTAATGACAATCCCACTCATTTCAAAGGCATGTCCCAGAGTGTTTACATTATGGAAAATGGGTCTGGAATGTCATCTTCAGTAAATTTTAAATTGTTGAATCTGAGGTTTTGCTAGATTTGTAACAGCTGCACCCGTATTTATAACTCTAATAAGGTCTTCACAGCACGGCACTCTCTCACACATTTTGCAGATCAGGTTTTTTGGTACAAACATGTTGTACTGATCAATGGCAAGGGGTTTGGTATCGCTCCATAGCTACAAGTTTAGTCAGAATACAGTTTTGTTTTGGATTAACGTTGTACAACAAATGCATCATGGATCCCTCAGAAGTTTTCTGGTATTGGTTACAAAAGGATAGGACAAAACCTTCCATTCATACACAAAACATTTGGAAAATGACTCAGTTTGTGTTTGTGGAATTCAAATTTTGTTTGGAGAAAAGATATGCATATCAAATACACAGTGGATCTAATTTGTTCGCTGGCATTTATTGAGGGTCCCAGGGCCCGTTCCCAAGCAGAAACTGCTTAGGCAAAAAAAAATTACATTTCTTCTAATGCCTCTATTTACACAACTGAAAGACGGAACCAAAAAAAAGCCTGTCAAAGCCTTGTTTACAAATGCTTCAATAAGGAGTATCGGCAACCTGGGACGTGAGGCTACTGGTACAAGGAAAAGACCGAGTCTTCCCGGGACAACAGTCAACGTCTTTACCACTAACCTCAGTTTCCTTCTCTGTAAACATTTCAAAGAGAACTTATTACTGAAAGTGAACGTTTTCTGTTAAAAACCAGCTGAATCTGAGTAACCAGAAAGTTCAGCTCTTTTAACAAGTGAAAAGGTTATTTTGCCATAATAATTAAGGCACATTTAAAAGTTGCACTATCAGAAGTAACCCAAAGAGTTCTTCGGCAGCTTTCCTCTTTTGGGCAAAGAGTCTGCTTGTGACAGGCTTGTTTTTGTTAGGTGCCATCGAGTCGGTTCCGACTCACAGCAACCCTATGCACAACAATGAAACACTGTCCAGTTCTGCACCATCCTCACATTGTTGCCACGTTTAAGCACATTGTTGCTGCCACTGTGTCAATCCATCTCACTGAGGGTCTTCCTCTTTTTCACTGACACTCTACCGAGCATGACGTCCTTCTCCAGGGACTGTTCCCTCCTGATGATGTGTCCAAAGTATGTAAGACGCAGTCTCGCCATCCTTGCTTCCAAGGGGCATTCTGGCTGTGACAGGCCAGTGACAGGCAATCTCTCATGGATCCCCTAAACCTGGCATAAATTAATTTTTTTTGAAAAGACCCCACTCTCTTTTTTTAATGCCTGTCTTACCTTGGCACTTACGGTTTCTGTAAGAATCACATGTAATATATATGAAAATAATTTCAGAAGTACAAAACACTATACGATTAGTAGGCCCTCTGACCAAAAGAAGTATGAACCAAGAAAGAAAAACACCCATATTCATAAAATCAAGAAAGTAAAAAAAAAAAAAATCAAGAGAACAAGAAATTCTGATTTCTAAAGGGCATATGGCACATTATTGCTCAGAAATAATGATAAGAAGCTTTATTCCACAGATGTGAAACCGCGGTTATTTCGCTGGTAAGTTTGATAAATTCATTTTGATAATCCTTTTTTTTTTTTCCTTCCTTAGTGTTAATTCGACCACTGAATGTATTTCCAAAGGAATCAGAAGTTAGTAAGTTACTCTAGACCAAAGGTCATAAACTCAAATGTCCACAATGGATAAATTAAATGAGTAAAACAACCAGATGGGGCTTGAGATAACTGAAAGATATAGCGCTGTCCAAAGAAGACAGCCAGGACTCAGCTCCTGCTGGTTGCTGCAAAAAGGGAATGCAGATTTACTGTTGTATGATTTTCACTCAAAAAAGCTGGAAATACAGGTTTTAAGGTAAAACCTCTTAGTATTTAAATTGGCAATTGAAAAAAAACCTTAAAACATGCAAGCCACACAAAATATACCTGCAAATGAGACATATCTGGTCTCATTTATACACACATGTACCATCTCCACCATGTTTGTTTTACATGGATCTGTTTCTATTTCAAAAACCATTACAAGGTTGAAACAAACTTTGGTGAATAATTTTAATGCTTTAATTATGCCATGATTCACGTGAATATATTCAGTGAGATTTGTTTTTCTTATGAAAATCATTTTGTCAAACAAGAGAAATCATCTGGCCAATGGCAAATGGAGGCACTTGGCAATCCCTCATCAACTACCCACGGGTGCTGTGGCAGCCCCTCAATCTCTCCTGGAGCGTAACCTCAGCCAAAGCAGAGACCAGGTCTATTTTGTCCACTGTTACATCTCCAGCACTTAGCACAGCGCCTGGCACGTAATAGGTATATATGGCAGAGCCTAACGGTGCTCCCCGCATCTGGGTGTACCTTAATATTTCCCAGGATCCTTGGTAGATAAGTTGACCAACTGACTGAGTTCTGGTCAATGGAACAAGGGTATAAGTGATGCACTCCACTTCCAGGCCTGGCCTGTTACAGGCTCTCACCCAACAGACATGGCTGGAAATGAAGGGTGCTGGGAAAGTGCAGCCACAAAATGGAAGGAGCCCAGGTTCCTACGACATCACTCGGACAAAACTTGAAGAAGAGATACCCTACATACACAGGACTATGACATCAGTAAATATTAGCCCTATACTATATTAAGCCACTGAGATGCAGGAGTTGTCTCCACACTACCATTTACCTTGACTAATTTGTTCAATAAATGATTAGATCAATGAATAGATACCTCAGGCAACCAGGAATCTAGGCATCAAAGTTTCAAAGATTCACGTCCCCCACAGCTGGTTGACAAATATGAAGGTAATAACCATCAACCCCATTATGGACACTAAGGTTTGGATCCCAAAACAAATGATGACAACGGAAGACAACTCTCGAAATTACCACAAAGGCAGTCAAAGCAGCTATATCAGGACAAAATCGCCAAGCAATTACGTTCACCTCGAAAGAGGCAGAAAAAGCACGTGGCAGAAATCAATACGCATTCATGATTAAAAAATCCCAGCAAACCAGGAATAAGGAAACTTCCTCAACCTAATTATGGGCATCTTCAAAAAACCTACAGCTAACATTATATAATACTTAATGATGAAAGAATGAATATTTGAAAACCTCAATATTGTTAAGCTACCAGTTCTCCTAATTTGATCTATAGACTCAATGCAAGCTTAGTCAAAATCTCAGGAGGTGTCCATCAATAGATGATTAGAAAACAAAATGTGGTATATACACACAATGGAATACTAATCAGCAATTAAGAGTAATGAAGTTCTGATGTATACCACAACATGGATGAACCCTGAAAACATGCTAAGTGAAATAAGTCAGCCACAAACGGACAAATACTGTATGATCTCACTTACATGAAGTAAGCAAATACATAGTAACCAAAAATTATTAGTGGTTACCAGGAGAGGGAGAGAGGGAAACAAGGGAGTTTTTGCTTGGGGGCATTGAGTTTATGTTAATGATGGTGGAACAGTTTGGAAAATGATAGTGAGAATGATTTCATAACCTGAAGAATGTAGTCAGTGTTACCGTATTATATACATAGAAATTGTTGAATTGGCATATGTTTTGTTGTGTATGTTTTCACCACAATTTTCTTTAAATCCCAGGATTTTTTGGAACAACAGATGAGCTGATTCTAAAATATATATGCAAAATGACCTAGAATAGCTGCACTAAGCAAGGGACAGAGTGGGCACATTCCACCTTCGTTGCTAACTGCATGGTAAGCATCAGCATGAATCCAATGCCCAAAGTGTGGAAACGGATCCAGTCCTTACCTTCTCACTTCTCCATCCTTGTTGACAGCTGCTCACGCAGCTCTCTCACTCCAACATCAGCCACGCAGAGCTGGGGCAGAGCTCACAAGTTAGACAAACATCGTCTTTTAGACCAGCTGCCCATGCAGTATTTCACAGACCCTAGCCACTCAGGACTAGATCAGAACTCACATGTTAGAAGGACACCTTCTTTCAGACTGCCAAATAGACACCAGCCCCTGCTGGCTCTCACTACCTATGTGAGTTTGTTAATTCACTGAAAGGACTCACAGAATATCATAACTTATGGTTACAACCTTACTACAACCAAAAAAGACACAAATGAAGAGACACACAGGGTGAGGTCTGAAAGTGGTCACAGCACAGACCTTCCATGTCCCAAAGAGGGACACACTACCCTCTCCCACATGTGGTCACCAACCAGGAAAAGCTCCTTTGAGTCTCAGGGTTCAGGGCTCTTATCAGACTCATCCTGTGGCCATCATAGATGTATGTCAAATGCCATGATGCTCAGTAGTTTGGCAGCTATGATGTAGTCTGAAAGTTATATAATGATGTAAGTTGGCAGTTACATAATAATGTAGTGAACTCCATGATAAGATATGCTATGAGCAGCCAATCAGTTGAAATGGAGCTTCCTTGGGGGTGTAGCCTGCTTCCAGTATATAAATGTATGTTCCAGTAAGGCTCTTGCTCTGGAATCTGACCTCCGGCTCTTGGGACTCGAGATAGCAGCTTACCTGCCTATCTTGGGATCTGTCAGCCTCTGCAGCCTGCAAGCCAGGGACCTGCCATCTGACCTCCCGAACTTGGGTTAGTCAGACCCTACAGTTACATTGAGTCAGGAGAGGCCTCCAGCCTGATCCACGGACTTGGGACTTAACCAGCCTCTGTAACTGTGTGAGCTGTTCCCTTGAGATAAATATATATGTACACAGTTCACTGGTTTTGCTTCTCTAGACAACTCAGCCTAAGACTTTACATTATATCATGTCTCACGAGGTTTAGTCAGCATCAGGTCCTAAGGTGGTCACTCTTGGTCTGGTCAGCCACTAATCAGAATCAGGTCCAGCTCAAAAGAACAGAGAACAAAGGCCAAATTGCTTTCTACAAAGTGATTCCACACCTCAAAATAGCCAAAACAACTCTGAAAAAGAACAGAACTGGAGAACTTAACACTACTTGATTTTGAGAAATTTTAAAGGCTACAGCGATCAGGCAATATAAACATATAGATCAATGAAGCAGAGAAAAAGAGATCGGAAATATACCAACAGATAATATGGCCAATTCATTTTTGAAAATGGTCCATGGCAATTCTAATCTTTTCAAGAAATGGTGCTGGAACAACTGTAAAAAAAAAAAAAAAAAAAAAATGCACTTGAACTTTTCCCACATACCATACATAAAAACTAACTCAAAATGGATCAAAGTTCTAGATTTAAGAGGGAAAACTTTAAAATTTCTAAGAGAAAATCTTAGTAACCTTCGGTTAGGCAAAGATTTCTTAATTGGGACAAAAAAAGCACAAACTTGAGAGTAAAATAATCAATAAACTTGACTTCATTAAAACCAAAACTTCTCGTTCTTCAAAGCACACCATTATGAAAATGAAAACGGAAGTCACAGACTAAGAGATAAACATTTGCAAATCATGTATATGACAAAGGATTTGAATTGTTGTTGTTAGGTGCCATCGAGTTGGTTCCAACTCATAGTGACCCTATGTACAAAAGAACAAAACACTGCCTGGTCCTGAGCCATCCTCACAAAGGTTGTTACGCTTGAGCCCATTGTTGTAGCCACTCTGTCAATCCATCTCATTGAGGGTCTTCCTCTTTTTCACCGACCCTCTACTTTACCAAGCATGATGTCCTTCTCCAGGGACTGATCCCTCTTGATAACACATCCAAAGTATATGAGATACAGTCTCACCACCCTTGCTTTTAAGGAGCATCTGGTTGTACGTCTTCCAAAACAGATTTGTTCATTCTTTTAGCAGTCCATGGTATATTCATTATTCATTGCCAACATCATAATTCAAGGGCATCAATTCTTCTTTGTTCTTCCTTATTCACTGTTCAGGACTTGTGTTAGCATATGTAAATAACTCTCAAAACTCACTTTTACGAAAACAAACAACTGATCTTTTTTAATAGGCAAAAGATTTCAATTATTTCACCAAAGAAGAGCCTATGAATAGCAATTAAGTTCATGAAAAAATGCTCACCATCATTATTCATTAAACGAGTTGTCACTGAGTGATTCTGACTAATGGTGATCCCATGCATTGTAGAGTAGAACTGCGCTCCACAAGGTTTTCATGACTGTGACCTTTCAGAAGCAGATCGCCAGGCCTTTCTTCCGAAGTGCCTCTAGGTGAGTTTAAACCATCAACCTTTCAATTAGTAGCTGAGCGCTTAACTGTTTGTGCCACCCAGGACTCCCTATCAGTCATTAGAGAAATATAATTTAAAGCCACAATGAGATATCACTACAAATTCATTGGAATGCTTAAAATCTTAAAAAATAAAAAAAAAAAGACCGACCATACCAAGTATAGGCGAGGTTGATGTGGAACAACTACATAACCCTCACACAACGCTGGTGGGAATGTAAAATGGTACAACCATCTTGGAAAATAGCCTGGCAATTTCTTAAAAAATTAAACATACACCTATCTCCAACACGGACCTTTCATTCTTAGGTTTTTACCTGAGGAAAATGAATGCAAATGTCCATACAGAAGGCTAGTACACAAACATTTACAGCAATTTTGTTTGTACAGACAAAAACTGGAAGCTTCCCAAAGGCACATAAGCAGGTGAGCAGATAGAGACTGTGGTATATCATTACAGTGGACTACTGCTCAGCAATAGAAAGGAATGAACAATTAATACAATAGTACAAAACGGACCATTTTGCTAAGTGAAAGAAAATTTCAAAACAATTATGCTAAGTGAAAGAAAACTGACAAAAAAGAATACATACTGCATGACTCTATTTGCATAAAATTACAAAATACAAATTCATTTAGAGTGACAGAAAGGAAATCAGTTGTTGCCTGGGAATACGGGTACGGAGTGGAGTAAGGGAGGGAGAGATGACAAAGGGGCAGCATAAGACTTCTGATGACAAATGTATTCATTATCTTAATTGTGGTGATAGCTTTATGGGTGTATTCATACTTAAAGGGTACAATCTGATTAGTTTTGAGGTATGTGCAATATAATTTATACTTATGTCTATCTAGTCAAGAAAGAATTTATAGCCATCTAGTCATGACCATAAATTCTCTTTTGACTAGACAGATATAAGCGTAAATTATACTGCACGTATCTCAAAACTAATCGAATTTGGCCATGGAAACCCTGGTAGCATAGTGGTTAAGTGCTATGGCTGCTAACCAAAAGGTTGACAGTTTGAATCCACCAGGCACTCCTTGGAAACTCTGTGGGGCAGTTCTACTCTGTCCTATAGGGTCGCTGTGAGTCCGAATTGACTCGACAGCAACGAGTCTGTTTTTTTTTTTTTTGGTAGTCATGGCCATAAGGTCCCAAACCAAAACCAAACCAAACTCGTAAAGGTCCCAGGGTTGTGCAAATAGTTTGCAGTTGACTACTAACTCAAAGGTTAGCAGTTCAAATCCATCCAGCAGCGAGAAATAAAAAAGGTCTGGCTACCTACTTGTGTAAGATTATAGCCAGTGAAAAGCCTCTGGAACACAGTTTTACTCTGTAGTCAATTTGACAGCAATAGGGTTGGTTTTTTGGGTTTAGTCATTGACATTGTGGCCACAAAATAAAGTAACCAAAGATGGTTCTGATCAAGTACATTTCAAAAGACTTGTCCCGCTTTCACCATTTTGTTAAAGAACAGACAATTCTTTAAAAACTCAAGTTATTTTAAAATTAGACTTAAATTTTTTTAAAACAAAAAGGAATTAGTCAGAGTTAGGCCTCTATTTGGAGCCCTGGTAGCACACTGGTCCAGAGCCAGGCTGCTAGCCTAAAGGTTGGCAGACTGAATCCACCAGCTGCTATTTGGAAACCCTGTGGGGCAGTTCAACTCTGTCCTATATGGTCACTATGAGTCAGAATCCACTCGACAGCAACAGGTTTGGTTTTTTGGGTTTAGGCATATATTAATGCGTACAAGACACCCTTAAGGAACTAAATGGAGACACAAGAAATAACAGATTGCTTTGATATAATGAAATAAATTTCTAACTTTTAATATCTGCATAAGAATACCACTACCAAAATTCAAGATATTTTAAAATTGCATTTATCTTACTTATTGTACAACTACTCAAATTTAAGATAGGATCAATCTTATTATAGTATTTCATATAAAAATATCTTTATATTTTTGTCAACCACTCATCTGTCAGTTTGAAGTACGGTGGTGGCTTGCGTGTTGCTGTGATGCTGGAAGCTATGCCATTGGTATTTCAAATACCAGCAGGGTCACCCATGGTGGACAGGTTTCAGCAGAGCTTCCAGACTAAGACAAACTAGGAAAAAGGACGTGGCAGTCTACTTCTGAAAAAATTAGCAGTGAAAACCTTACGAATAGCAGTGGAACACTGCCTGATATAGTGCCAGAAGATGAGCCCCTCAGGTTAGAAGGTACTCGAAATACCACTAGGGAACAACTGCCTCCTCAAAGTAGAATCAACCTTAATGACGTGGATGGAGTAAAACTTTTGGGACCTTCATTTGCTGATGTGGCATGACTCAAAATGAGAAGAAACAGTAGCAAACATTCATTAGTGATCAGAACACGGGATATACGAAGCTTGAATCTACGAAAATTGGAAACCAAACCAAAAAAACCCAGTGCCATCAAGTCAATTCCAACTCATAGCGACCCTACAGGACAGAGTAGAACTGTCCCATAGAGTTTCCAAGGAGCGCCTGGTGGATTTGAACTGCCAACCCTTTGGTTAGCAGCCATAGCACTTAACCACTATGCCACCAGGGTTTCCAGAAAATTGGAAGTGGTCAAAAATGAAATGGAACATGTAAAGATTGCTATCCTAGGGATTAGTGAGCTGAAATGGACTGGTATTGTTCATTTTGAATCAGACAATCATATGGTCTACTATGCTGGGAATGACAAATTGAAGAGGAATGGTATCACATTCATCATCAAAAACAACATTTCAAGATCTATCCTGAAATACAATGCCATCAGTGAAAGGATAATATCCATACGTCTACAAGGAAAAACAGCTGATATAACTATTATTCAAATTTATGCACCAACCACTAATGACAAATAAAAGGAAACTGAAGATTTTTACCAACTTCTGCGGTCTGAAATTGCTCGAATGTGCAGTCAAGATGCATTGGTAATTACTGGCGATTGAAATTCGAAAGCTGAAAACAAAGAAGATGGATCGGTAGCTGGAAAATATGGCATTAGTGATAGAAATGATTCTAAGATCCATGACAGAATTTTGCAAAACCAACGACTTATTCACTGCAAATACCTTTTTTCCAACAACATAAACAGCAACTATACACATGGACCTCACCCTATGCAAAACATGGGAATCAAATCGACTACGCCTATGGAAAGAGACTATGAAGAAGCTCAATATCATCAGTCAGAACAAGGCCATGGGCTGACTTTGGAAGAGATCAACAATTGCTCATATGCAAGTTCAAGTTGAAGCTGAAGAAAATTAAAACAAGTCCACAGGAGCCAAAGTACAAACTTGAGTATATCCCATCTGAATTTAGAGACCACCTCAAGAACAGATTTGATGCATTGAACACTAATGACCGAACACCAGACGAGTTGTAGGATGACATCATAAAGAAAGCAAAAGTCATTAAAAAGTCAGGAAAGAAGGAAAAGACCAAAATGTATGACAGAAGAGACTTTGAAACTTGCTCTTGAATGTCTAGTAGCTAAAGCAAATTGAAGAAATGATGAAGTAAAAATGCTGAACAAAAGATTTCAAAGGGTGGCTCAAGAAGACAAGTGTTATAATGAAATGTTCCAAGACCTTAAGTTAGAAAACCAAAAGGGAAGAACACGCTCAGCATTTCTCAAGCAGACAGAAATGAAGAAAAAATTCAAGTCGTGAGTTACAATTCTGAAAGAATCTATGGGCAAAATATTCAATGACACAGGAAGCATCAAAAGGTGATGGAAGGAATACACAAAGTCACTGCACCAAAAAGAACTGGTCAACATTCAACCATTTCAGAAGGAAGCATATGATCAGAGTCCTGGCAGCACAGTGGTGAAGAGTTTGGCTGCTAACCAAAACAGTCAGCAGTTCTAACCCAGCAGCCACTCCTAGGAAACCCTATGGAGCAGTTCTACTCTGTCCTATAAGTTTGCTGTTGAGTCGATACTGACTTGACAGCAACGGGTTTGGTTTTTTGGTTTTAAGCATATGATCAAAAACCAATCATACTGAAGGAAGAAGATCAAGCTGTACTGAAGGCACTGGCAAAAAACAAGACTCCAAGGATTGATGGAATACCAATTGAAATGTTTTAACAAACGGATGCGGCACTGGAAGTGGTCACTCATCTGCACCAAGAAATTTGGAAGACAGCTACCTGGCCAACCAACTGAAAGAGATTCATATTTGTGCCCATTCCAAAGAAAGGTGATCTAACAGAATGTGGAAATTACCGAGCAATATCATTAAATCACATGCAAGTAAAATTCTGCTGAAGATAAAAATGGTTACAGCAGTACATCGACAGGGAGCTGCCAGAAATTCAAGCTGGAAATAGATAAGTGGTAACTTTGGTAAAGGGTAAGACAGTACCCGATACTGGGGAAGTCAGCACAACTTGACCATGACATAGTAATAAAAGCCTCACAGGCACATCCAAATGCTCTAAGAGACCGAGCTACTGGGCTGAGGGCTGGAGACCACGATCATGCGGGACATCTAGCTTAACTGTCAAAACATAGTCTATAAAGAAAATGTTCTACATCTGACTGTGGTGAGTAGCATCTGAGGTCCTAAAAGCCTGCAAATGACCATATAAGATATATCTACTGGTCGCATCCTGGATGGTGCAACGGAGAATGAAGAAAACCAAAGACACAAGGGAAAAGCTAGTCCAAAGGTCTAATGGACCACAACCACCACAACTTCCACCAGACTGAGCCCAAAACAACCAGATGGTACCTAATTACCACCACCGACTTCTCTGGCAGGGATCACAATAGAAGGCCCCAGACAGAGTAGGAGAAAAATACATAATAAAATTCAAATTCACCAAAAAAAGACCAGGCTTGTTGGTCTGACAGATACTGGAAAACCCCAACAGTATGGCCTCCGGACACCCTTTTAACTCAGTACCAGAGTCACTCCTGAGGTTCACCCTTCAGCAAAAGATTAGACAGATCTATAAGGCCAACAATAACATACGTGAGGAACGTGCTTCGTAGTTCAACCATGTATACAAGACTAACGGGCACGCCAACTGGACTAACGGAAACAGGGAACCCAGGTTGGAGAAGGGGAGAGTGTTGATACATCATGGGGCTGGCAAACAATGTCACAAAACTATTTGTGTATTAACCGTTTAATAGGAAACTAATTTGCTCTGTAAACTTTCACCTAAAGCACAGTTAAAAAAAGAAATTCAAGTCAGATTAAGAAGAGGATGTGGAACAAGGGACATATCAATAGTGACGTTAGATGGATCTGGGCTGAAAGCAGAGAATACCAGAAAGATGTTTACCTGTGTTTTATTGACTATGCAAAGGCATTCAACGGTGTGGATCATAACAAATTATGGATGACAGTGCAAAGAATGGTAATTTCAGAACATTTAATTGTGTTCAGGAAGAATCTGTACATTGACCAAGGGCAGTCGTTTGAGCAGAACAAGGGGACCTTGCGTGGTTTAAAGTTAGGAAAGGTGTGCATCAGGGTTCACCATTCTTACTCAATCTGTATGCACAGCAAATAATCTGAGAAGCTGGACTACACGAAGAATGAAGCATAAGGATTGGAAGAAGACTCCTTAACAACCCGAAATATGCAGATGACACAACCTCGCTTGCTGAAAGTGAAGAGGACTTTTAGCACTTACTAATGAAGATCAAAGACTACAGCCTTCAGTATGGATTACACCTCAACATAAAGAAAACAAAAATCCTCACAACTGGACCAATAAGCAACATCATGGTAAATGGACAAAAGATTGAAGCGGTCAAGGGTTTCATTTTACTTGGATCCACAATCAATGTCCCTAGAAGCAACAATCAAGAAACCAAATGATGGATTGCATTGGGCAAATCTACTACAAAAGACCTCTTTAAAGTGTTGAAAAGAAAGATGTCACTTTGAGGACAAAGGCGCACCTGACCCCAAGTCATTGTATTTTCAATTGCCTCACATGGATGCAAAAGCTGAACAATGCATAAGGAAGACCAAAGAACAGATGCCTTTGAGTTACACTGCTGATGAAGACTACTGAATATACTATGGACTGCCGGAAGAATGAACAAATCTGTCTTGGAAAAAGTATAGCCAGAATGCTCCTTAGAAGCAAAGATGGCAAGACTTTATCTCACTTACTTTGGACATATTATCAGGAGGGACCAGTCCCTGCAGAAGGACATCATGCTTGGTAGAGTGTCAGCGAAAGAGAGGAAGGCCCTCAACAAGATGGACTGACAGAGTGGCTTCAACAATGGGCTCAAACACAGCAACGATTGTGAGGCTGGCGCAGGACCAAGGCAGTGTTTTTTTCTGTTGTACACAGGGTCGCTGAGTCAGAACCTACTGGATGGCACCTAACACACATACACACACAAAACTGGCTACATACTTATTTTTAAAAAGTCAATTCATCAAAATACTTATAACAAGCAAAACTTTCACTAGCTTTGCCAACCTTTATTAGTGTGATCTCTAAGAAATCTAATGGTACACGTCAGAAATGGAAACACAGGATACACTTCGGGGTGCCAAACACTGCAGGAAATACTACTTCATAAATAAAATATCACATTGTCATACCACTAACATAGGGTTACTCATTCTCAAGGGCTATGATCAGAGATACATAGCTAACAGCAGAAATTAGATCTCGTTTGCCCAAATCTACATTCTGTATAACCTTCTATTATAAGGGCTTCAAACCAATTCTTCCCAGTTCAGCTATGACTGAGGATGCAAAATCAAAAGGCCCAAATTTTTAAAATTTGTGTGATCCAGAACAATAACCAGAATGGGAAAAACTACAGGTCAAAGCCCTGCTAGAAAACTAATCTCCCTCTTAGGATACAAGGGCAGTGTACATGTTACATAGTAACCAGACCTCTTGCCTACAGGACTTTTAGTAGAGTGGGAAAAAAACCCACCCACTGCCGTCAAGTTGTTTCCAACTCATAGCGACCCTACAGGACAGAGTAGAACTGCCCGGTAGAGTTTCCAAGGAGCACCTGGCGGATTCGAACTGCCGACCTTTTGGTTAGCAGCCGTAGCACTGAACCACTACGTCACCAGAGTTGGAAAGGGCCCACTATTCCTCTTCCAAGTCTCCCATTCCAGGGCTTCAACTTGCAATTCCCCCCCCTTCTGGTTATTGTTCGAATCACCCAAATTGTAAAAATTTGAGTCTGTTCTGGTTTTGCTTCATCGGCCACGAGTGAACCAGTCTGAACCAGTCCGAAGCCCTGTCTATTATAAACTTTAAACTACAGAGGTAGGCTAAGGAATCACCAAAATTTATGCTGGACAAGGACATGTTTGCATACCTCAAATTCAGAAAGCTAGGATTAAGGCCAAGTGATTCCTTCAAACAAGTGTAAGTCTGCTACTAATCAATCAAAATGTATAATCTGCATGCATCGTGTGCCCCACATACACTAGGAATTATAAAATGATACTATATCACTTAGGATGTTTTTGGTGTCACGTAGAAGAAAACTCAACTCTATTCACCAAGATAGGCTAAATTATGCTACATGTTCAGTGTATAAGAGGTGAGGGCCATGGGAGGGGTCTGCTCCACACAGTAACTCATGGATCCAGGATGACAGATGCTGACATCTCAACACCTGGCCTCCATAATCACCATCATATAGAGAAGAGAGAACTAAAAGGTTGTTATCCAGCTCCTAAATGCTTCTACCTGGAAATAACCTGCTTAAAGCCTATTGGCTAGAACTGTCACATGGCCCTGCCTAGCTACAAGTGAACTGGGAAATATGGGGGAGAACAATGTTATTTGCTGTTGCTGTCTGCTGTCTTCAAGTCGGCCTCCAACTCATGGCAACCCCATGCACAATGGGATCAGATCATTGTGATACTATGGGGTGTTCATTAGTTGATTTTTCAGAAATAGATCACCAGGCCTTTCTTCCTAGTCTGTGTTAGTCTGGAAGCTCAGGTGTGATATTCCACAACATACTACTCAAAAAGAGAGTATACACTTCAGTTCCAGCGTTCCAAGTAAGAGGCTTGGGATGTACTCGGACTGGACTTAAGTTTATGTCTATCCCTGAACCGATGACTGCGGCAGAGCAGTAGACGGATTATTTTGATCCAGTTAGAGTCCACCCCTGGAGTAAGAAGTGGGGTCAATTTTCCTGAAGCGGAATGGCTGGTGGGTTCAAATCACTGACCTTTCGGTTAGCAGCCAAGTGCTTTAACCACTGCACCACCAGGGTTTCTTTTATATGACATACGTATTCTGTATTACGAAAATCAGTATTGGGCTTCTAGAGCAAAATGAGAAAAACAACTGTCCCAGAAATTGGAAAGATGAAAAACCTGAGGTGAAAGGTAAGGAGAAACTGAGTCAGACAGATGTAAAGTCAGGTCACCTGGGGGCCTTACCCACTGGCTGCCATAATGCTGATCACAGCGCCAATTCCTTTCCTCCTCCCCTCCCACCAAGGATTGTTAGCAGGCACCGAGAAGTTCGGAGGGAGACACGAAAGAGATTCCCCCTCAGAGCTCACATAAGGAACCAACCCTGCCAACACCTTGATATTTCAGATTTCTGGTCCCCACAATGTAAGTGAATACATTTCTGTCACCAAGTTTGTGGTAATTTGATATGGCAGGCCTAGGAAACTAACGCAGCTGGTGTGCAGGTTTTAATTCCCAAAGAAGGCTTGAGGGACACAATGCCTTCACTACATTTGAAGATAAGACTACCATCTGGATATTTTGGGCTCCTTATGTCAGCAAACCAACATGCAATAAAGAGGGATTAATCTCAATTGGGGAAAGGGAAATTTGGTTGCTTCCACATAATGGAGGCAAGGAGAGCCTTGTCTGTAACCCTGACACCCCAATTAGTACTTTCTTGCTCGGAAAGTAAAGTCAAACGGAAAACTAGAGCAACCAAAACCAGACAGGACAACTGAGAGCTCAGAACCTTCAGGAATGAAGGCTTGATCATTCACCAGGTAAAAAAACTCCTCTGGCAGAGGACAAAAGAAATACGGAATCAGCAGTGGGAGAAGAAAGCCACAGATACCAATTTTGGCCTTGCGGCTAATTACAGAACTAAGGATTGCAGTCGCTTTGCATATTTTCTACTTGCTTCTTACATGCATGTGTTTATTTATATATGCTAACCAGTCTCTTCTCTCTCCTTCCTATTTCTATGGCATACAAGTTGTTGGAAGTTAACTTTACAATTCAGTCGTCAGAGAACAGAACATTCAGTGGGATTATGATCAAATTTGAGAAGCAATATAGTCAGCAATGAATGCGACAACTCTTGGGACTGTAAATCTGCTTATATCGGAAAAAGGGAAACACTTCTTCACTTGTAGGGAGAATAGCTCTATCTTGTCAGGCAGAAATATAGAATTGTTTTATTGTTGTGTAGCCAAAATAATAAGACTTAATAAATCTTAAAAAGTCATGCCCTAACACAACAAAACTAAATTTAGAAATCAGTAGAAATGGACAAAATACCAAAATATTGGAAATTAAACAACACAATTCTAAATGACCTGTAAGTCAAAAGAGAAATCACAAAGGAAGTCAGAAATGTCTTAAACTGGCTGCTTGAACAACACACAACTGTAAAAATGGCATAGTGCCGTCAGAACTCCTCAGACTTCACGAGTGGGGAGGGGAATCACCATCAACATCAGCCCTGGGCTGACTCCCATGAGGTGGAGGTCAGACATACCTCCTCTCTCCAACCATTTTACCAATTCTGACACCAGCTGTCCCTCCCATGGCACTTTCTTCTCCTCTGCTGGATTCGATAATTCATTGCGATGGTCACCCAAAACTCACAACCATACTCCAGTTATGGGATTTATCAGGGAAATAACAGGTTACAATTCAGGATCAGGTACAACTCAAGATACAGTTCTTCGATCAGGGCAACTTCTTCTCAGCCGTACGCGCAGGAAGGCCTCTCTCTAGGCCCTCAGCCCTTGGCCCTCGGCCTGGCCTCTGCCCTGCTCAGGCAAATGTTACAAAGCTCCTTAGCTCCACCAATAAGTGCCTGGAGGCACCCTACTCCACCAGCAAGCCTCTACCCGAAGGTACTCAGCTTTTTTGCTTCGGGGGGTCAGTACACCCACTGTAGCCACAGCCTCATTCTGTGGCTTGCACAACATCTCCTGCTGGTCTCCTGTTCTGCTGCTGCCTTTTCTCTGCCTCCACTTCCCACCGTCCTTGGTGTTACAGCTCTCTCTCTGTCTCCTGGGTCTAGGAAGTTCTCAGCGCAGGTACCCTAGGTCCAAAGGATGCATTCCGCTCCTAGCTCTTTTTTTTTTAAATAATTTTTATTGTGCTTTAAGTGAAAGTTTACAAATCAAATCAGTCTCTCACATATAAACTTACATACACCTTACTACATACTCCCACTTACTCTCCCCCTAATGAGTCAGCCCGCTCCCTCCTTCCAGTCACTCCTTTCATGACTGTTTTGCCAGTTTCTAATCCCCTCTACCCTCCCATCTCCCCTCTAGACAGGAGATGCCAACATAGTCTCAAGTGTCCACCTGATACAAGTAGCTCACTCCTCATCAGCATCTCTCTCCAACCCACTGTCCAGTCCAATCCATGTCTGATGAGTTGTCTTTGGGAATGGTTCCTGTCCTGGGCCAACAGAAGGTTTGGGGACCATGACCACCAGGATTCTTCTAGTCTTAGTCAGACCATTAAGTCTGATCTTTTTATGAGAAATTGGGGTCTGCATCCCACTGTTCTCCTGCTCCCTTACGGGTTCTCTGTTGTGCTCCCTGTCAGGGCAGTCGTCGGTTGTGGCTGGGGATCATCTAGTTCTTCTGGTCTCAGGATGATGTAAGTCTCTAGTTCATGTGGTCCTTTCTGTCTCTTGGGCTCATAATTACCTTGTGACCTTGGTGTTCTTCATTCTCCTTTGATCCAGGTGGGTTGAGACCAATTAATGCATCTTAGATGGCCGCTTGTTAGCATTTCAGACCCCAGACGCCACACTTCAAAGTGGGATGCAGAATGTTTTCTTAATAGAATTCATTTTGCCAATTGACTTAGATGTCCCCTGAAGCCATAGTCCCCAAACCCCCGCCCTTGCTCCTCCCAGCTCTTCTTGATGGTAGTGAGGGCCCCTTTTTGCCTCTGGGACTGGCTCCCTTTCAGTCTAGCAGAATGACAAAACGGACCAATCCCCTCATTAGGGTTCCATATGCCTTATTTGCATAGTCCCATCCAGTGATTTTGTGGGAGTCACGAGACCATGGATAGAAGGGCCATACACATACTCTTCACTTATCGACTATCTTGTTATTTGACACTTTGCATTTATGATAATAGTACAAAACTACTATCCTATTTTTGAATGAGAAATTAACTTGAGCTGTAAACTTTCACCTAAAGGACAATTAAAAAAAAAGAGAGAGAAAATCTACTATCCTACTACTTATTTTCTGCATTAACAATGTATGTCTGGCAGTAAGGAACACCAAGGCATGAGGCGCGGGTAGTGCTGGCTGTGATGGTTAAGATTATGTGTCCACTTGACTCGGCCATAATTCCCAGTGGTCTGGCAGTTATTTAATGATGTAACTTGGTAGTTACGCAATGATACAACTTGGAAATTACGTAATGATGTGATCTGGCAGTTATATAATGATGTAGTCATCCTCTATTTTGTGATCTGCTGTAGTCATCTCCATTTTTGTATAACACCGATTTTTGCATAGTGAGCTAGTCTTTGGAACCTAACCATGTCGATAAATGAGGAGCGGGCGTATTAAGTAATTCATTGGACCACAACATATGAAAATTTGTGAGATGCAGCTTAAGCAGTGCTTAAAGAGAAATGTCTTAACTTTTGGCAGTGATATTTGAAAAGAATAAAGATCTTCAATCAATAATAAGCTTCCACCTTAATAAACTACAAAAAGAAGAGCAACCTAAACCCAAAGCAAAAAGAGGGAAGAACATAATAAGCATCAAAGCAGAAACTAATGAAATACAAACCATAACTAACAATGTACAAACACTAGAAAATAAAATAAGTAACTGGGAGCTCCTAAAGATTAAACGCGTATGCTCATCAAAAGACCACCAAAAGCGTAAAACAGAGAACCTACAGACTGGGAAAAAATTTTTGGCTATGACATATCTGACAAGGGTCTGATCTCTAAAACTTAGAGTCTACTACAACACCTCACCAACAAAAAGACAAATAATCCAGTTTAAAAATGGGCAAAAGATATGAACACGCACTTCACCAAAGAGGACATTCAGGCAGCTAAAGGACACACATAAGGAAATGCTCGTGATCATAGAGGAATGCGAATCAAAACTATAATGAGATACCATCTAACCTGACATTAATGGCAGTAACCAAAAAAAGAAAATAACAAATGTTGGAGAGGTTGCAGGCAAATTGGAACTCTTATAAACTGCTGGTGGGAATGTAAAATGGTACAACTACTATGGAAAACGATATAGTGCCTCCTTAGAAAGTCAGAAACAGAAATACCATAAGATCCAGCAATCCCACTCCAAGGAATATGTCCTAGAGAAATAAGAGCCATCACACAAATACGTGCACCCATATAATTACAGCATTATTCAAAACAGCAAAAAGATGGAAACAACCTAAGTGCCCATCAACAGATGAATGCATAAACAAATTATGGTACATACACACAACAGAATACTACACAACAATGAAGAACAATGATGAATCTGCAAAACTTCTCACAACATGGGTGAATCTGGAGGGCATTATACTGAGTGAAATAAGTCCACCACAAAAAGGCAAATATTATATGAGACCACTAATATAAAAACCAAAAAAAAAAGGTTTACACACAGAAAAAAATTATCTTTGACAACTATGAGGGACGGGAGGGGAAGAAGGGAAGTCACCAACTAGAGAGAAGACAACTGTTAACTTAGGAAAGGGGAAGATAACACACAATATAGGGAAAGTCAGCACAACTTGACCAAGGCAAAGTCTTAGAAGCTTCCTACATACATCCAAACACCTTGAGGGAGTGAGTTACTGGGGCTGAGGGCTGAGGACCATGGTCTAGGGGGCCTAGGTCAATTGGCGTAACATAGTTCATAAAGACAACGGTCTACATCCCACTTTGGTGAGTAGCATCTGGGGTCTTAAAAGGTTGCAAGAAGCCATCTAAGATACATCTATTGGTCCCATTCCGTTCAGAGCAAAGGAGAATGAAAAAAACCAAAGACGCAAGGAAAAGATTAGTCCAGAAGACTAATGGACCACACGAACCACAGCCTCCACCAGCCTGAGCCCAGAAGAACTAGATGGTGCTGGGCTACCACCAACAACCACTCTGACAGGATTACAGTAGAGCGTCCTGGGCAGAGCGGGAGAAAAATACAGAACAAAATTCAAATTCAGAAAATAAGGCCAGACTTACTGGTTTGACAGAGACTGGAGAAACTCCCAAGACTATGGCATCCAGAGACCCTGTTAATGCAGAACTGAAGCCACTCCCAAAGTTTAGACAGGCCTATAAAACAAACAATAATATACGGGAGTAATGTGCTTCTTAGTTCAATCAATTATGTGAGACCCAATGGATGACAACTACTCAAAAGCAAAGACGAGAAGGCGGGAAGGGACAGGTAAACTGTATGAATAGACAATGAGAACCCAGGGAGCAGGGAGAGGGCTGACACGCTGCAGGGACTGGAACTCATATTACAGAGCAATTTGTGCATAAAATTTTTGCATGAAAAACTAATTTGCGCTGTAAGCTTTCAACTAAAACACAATAACATTGTTTTTTAAGTTAATGAAAATAAAAATAGAAACACAACAGATAAAATCAATAAAGCAAAAAATTGGATCTTTGAAAAGATCAACAAAATCAATGAACTATATAGTAGACTGACCATGAAAAGAGAGAGAAGGGACAAACTGTCAAAATCAGAAATGAAATAAAGGCTGTCATTACCAACTCTATAGATACAAAAAGGATTATAAGGGAAAACTCTGAATGACTTCTATGCCAATAAATTACTCAACTGGAAAAAATGAACAAAAAAGAAACAAATTATCAAAACTGATTCAGAAAGAAATAGAAAATCTGAACAGACCTATAAGAAGCAAAAAAAAAAAAAAAAAATACAGGCACAGATGGCTTCATGGGTGAATTCTATCACATATTTAAAGAAAAAATAAAACCAAACCTTCACAAAGTCTTTCAAAAAATATAGGATGAGGAAACACTTCCCACCTCATTCTAAGAGGCCACTATTACCAAAACACCAAAGATAGACAAAGACATCACACACACAAAAAGATTACCCACCAACATGTATCATGAACACAGACACAATTATCCTCAACAAAATATTACTAAACTAAATCCAGCAACATATAAAAAGGATTATACACCATGACCAAGTGGGATTTATTCCAAGAAGCCAAGGTTAGTATAATATTCCAAAATCAAGTAATGTAATAAATCATATTAATAGAATAAAGGAACAAAATGTCAGTTTTCTAGGGCAGCCTTAATAAAATTACCACAAAGTGAGTAACTTTAAAAAACAGAAATTTATTTTCTCACAGCTCTGGAGGCTTAAAGTCCAAGTCAGGATCTCAGCCTGTCTGGGGGCCTCGCTCCTACTTCCTGGTGGCTAACAGCAATCCCTGGTGTTCCTTTGTTGCTTAGAGATGTGTCTACCTCTGTCATCACATAGGGTCTGTCTTCCCCCTGTGTGTCTGTCTCTCCACATCTGTTCTCCCTTTTTATAAAACGCCACTCAGAAGGGATCAGGCTTAGGACCCCATCCTACTCCTGTATGACCTTATTAACATGACACGAGAAAAGCTCTATTTCCAAACAGGGTCGTATTTACAAGTGCAGGGGTTAGAACTTCAACATAACCTTTGTGGGACACAATTCAATCCATAACAAGAACCAAAGCTGATAAAATTCAAATTAATTATGGTAAAAAAAAAAAAGAATGGTCAAAAATCTAAGAAGAGAAGGAAAGTTCCTCAATCTGACAGACGGCATTTATGAAAAACTTACAGTTAATGTCACACGTAATGGGGAAAGATTAACTGCCTTCCTCCTGAGATCAGGAGGCCATCCAAGGCAAGGATGTCCGTGCTCCCCACTCCTATTCAGCAAGGTTCTAGCCAACAGCCAACGCAACTAGGCGAAAAAAGAAATACAAGGCATCCAGATGGAAAGGAAGAAGCACAACTGTCTTTACTCACAGATTACATGATGCTGTATGTAGAAAATCCTAAGGAATTCACCAAAGGGGTAGGCGGGGGGGAGGGGGGACTGCTAGTAACACCCAGCAAGGTTGCAAGGATATAAGATCAATACACAAAATTCAACTGTATTTTTATACACTAGTAACTAAAAATCCAAAAATAAAATTTTGAAAACAATGCCATTAATAACAGCATTAAAAAAAAAAGACTTCAAAATAAATTTAAGACAGGCAAGACTCACACACCGAAAATTACAAAGCACAACTGAGACAAAGATCTAAGCAAATGGAAAGACATTACATTTTCACAAATTGAAAGACTCAATATTGACAATCTTTTCAATAGATGGTCCTGGGACAACCAGATAGCCACATTCAAAAAGATTTAGACCTATACCTCATACCATTCCCAAAAATTAATTCAAAATTGATCATGGACCAAAATATAAGATCTAAAATGCCCATGGAAGCAGCAGTCAAGAAATCAAACAATATATTGCAAAGGGCAAATTTGCTGCAAAAGACCTCTTTTAAAAAAGTAAAGATGTCTCCTTGAGGACTAACCTGTGCCTGACCCAAACCATGGTATTTTCAATCTCCTCACATGCATGCGAAAGCTGGACAGCGAATAAAGAACAGCAAAGAAGGATTGATGCCTTTGAATTACGGTGCTGGTGAAGAACACTCAATATCCCATGGGCTGCCAGAAGAACAAACCAATCTGTCTTGGAAGAAGTATAGCCAGAATGCTCCTTAGAAGCAAGGATGGAGAGACTTCATCTCCCCTACTTTGGACATGTTATCAGGAGGGTTCAGTCCTCAGAGAAGGACATCATGCTTGGTAGTGTGTCAGCAAAAGAGAGGAAGACCCTCAACGGGATGGATTGACACAGTGGCTGCAACAATGGGCTAAAACACGGCAACAATTGTGAGGATAGCACAGGACCAGGCAGTGTTTTGTTTTGTTGTGCACCCCATGGGGTCGCTATGAGTCAGAACTAACTCGACAGTACCTAACAACAAAAAAACTATAAAATTTCTTTAAAAAAAAAAACATGAGAACAAACAACATAAAATGTGTATGGTTACATATGTATACACACATGCATATATAAGTATGGGTATGTATGTGTGTATATGTGTGCACATTGATGCACTTGAATTATGGTGTTGGTGAAGAATAATGCATGTACCATGGACTGCCAAAAGAACGAAACAAATCTGTCTTAGAAGAAATACAGCCAGAATGCTCCTTAGAAGCAAGGATGGCGAGACTTCATCTCACACGCTTTGGACCTGTTATCAGAAGAGAACAAACCCCGGAGGACATTATGCTTGGTAAAGTGGAGGACCAGCAAAAAAGAAGAAGACCCTCAACGAGATGATGCAGTGGCTTGAACCATGGGCTCAAACACAGCAACAATTGTGAGGGTTGCGCAGGACCAGGCAATGCTTCATTCTGTTGTGCATGGTGTCACTCTAAGTCAGAACCAACTCAATGGTACCCAATAATAGCAATAACATATGTATGTGTATATACATGTACGTGTGTGCATACATGTACATTCATATATACAATGAACCACATAGGGGATACAGGTACAGATACTTCTTAGACATAGCAGACACCTTGCAAGATTGGTTTTCTGGGTTTGAAGGTTTAGGACCATTGTCTCATGGGACAGCTCAGTCAATTGGCATAATATAGTTCATAAGATTTATGTTCTACATCCTAGCTTGATGAGTAGTGTCTGGGGTCTTAAAAACTTGCAAGCAGCCATCTAAAATACAACTATCAGTCTCTACTCACTCGGAGCAAAACAGAAAGAAGGAAACCGAAGACCCTGAGAAGAAACTAGTCTACAGGACTAACAGTCTACATGAATCTCAGCCCCATCTACCCTGAGACCAGAAAAACTAGATAGTACCATGCTACCACTACCAACTGTTCTGATCAGAGCCACAACGGATGAACTCTGATCGAATGGGAGAAAAACACAGAGCTCAAATTCTTAAAAAGTCAGACTTACTGGACCAGTTGAGACTAGAGGACTCCCTGAGACTATCACCCTTAAAACCAAAAACCAAACCCAGTGCCGTCAAGTCGATTCCAACTCCTAGCAACCCTATAGGACAGAGTAGAAATGTACCACACAGTTTCCAAGGAGCGCCTGGCGGATTTGAACTGCCGACCCTTTGGTTAGCTATCACCCTTAGATACTCTTTAAACCTTAAACCAAAACTACTATGCCCTGAAGTCACCTGTTAGCTAAACAGCATATTAGCTCATAATATAAAAAATATCACCCATGAGTACTGCCCACCTTTAAAGAATCATCTATATGAGTCCAAAGAGTCAACAATTACTCTAAAGCAAAGATGAAAGTGTAAGGAAACAGGGAAACTAGATTACCGGAAACAGTACATCTGGAACAGAATCGATGAGAATGTATACACATTGTAAAGAATGTATACAATGTCGCTGAACAATTTGTGTAGTAATTGTTAAATGGGAACCTAATGTGCTGTGTAAACTTTCACAGAACACACAATAAAATGTCATTGGAAAAAAACATGAGAAAATTTTAGGCGGAGAGTTTTTGGATAGGACACCAAAAGTATGATCTATAAAAGCCGAAAATGAAGAGACTGAACTTCCTCAAAACTAAAAACTTTTGCGCCTCAAAAGACACCACGACACCAAATTCTGGCACGAGTGTGCAGCAAATAGGAACTCTCATTCAATGCTAGTGGGAACGCAAAATAGTATAACCACTTTAAAAGCCAGTCTGGCAGTTTCTTACAAAGCTAAACATAGGCTTAACATATGATCCAGCAATTGTGTTCCTACGTATTTACCCAAATGAACTGAAAACTCTTTTCACACAAAAAACTGCGCTCAAGTGTTTACAGAATTTTTATTCATAACTGTGAAAAATTAAAAGCAATCAAAATGTCCTTCAACACATGAACAGATAAACAAAAAGTGGTACATCCATACAATGGAGTAGTACCAAAATCCTTGCTGGTGAGTCGATTCCAATGCTTAGAGGCTCCATAGCACAGAGTAGAACCGCCCCAAAGGGTTTCCAAGGCTATAGTCTTTACTGAAACAGACTGCCACACCTTTCTCCAGCGAAGCATCTGGCAGGTCCCAACCACAGCTGAGTGCTTAATCACTGCACCACCAGCATTCCTTAATGAAGTATTAACCAAACCAAGCCCAAATCCATTGCCATGGAGTCGATTCCAACTCACAGAGACCCTAAAGCACAGAGTAGAAATGCCCCCATAGGATGTCCAAGGCTGTGAATCTGTATAGAAGCAGACTGGCACATCTTTCTCCCATGGGTTCAAACCGCTAATCTTTTGGTTTGCAGATGAGCTCTTAACCACTGTGCCACAAATGAGCTAGCAAGCCATGAAAAGCCTTGGAGGAACCTTAAATGTAAATTGCCAAGTGAAAGCATAAACTGTATACTGTATAATTCCAACTACATGACATTCTGGAAAAGGGAAAACTATATAGAGACAGTAAAAAGATCAGTGATTGCCAGGATTCAGGGGGAAGGAGGAAGGAAGGAATGGGTGAAGCACAGGACGTTTTACAGACAGTGAAACTATTTTACATAATACTGTGAGGGTGATACGTGACATACATTTGTGAAAACTGTTTTCTCATGAACTTTAGTAACAACCTACCAAATTTGGTTCATCAATTGTAACCAATGCACCACGCAATGCAAAATATTAATAAAAGGAGAGCCATATGCATGCGGGAAAGGGGGTATATGGGAATTCTACTTTCTGAGCAACTTTTCTGTAAACCTCAAACTGCTCTAAAAAAAAAACTATCAAAAAAAAAAAAATGAAAAGTCAAGCACCTAACTAGGAGAAATTATTTCCAAATCATGTATTCAATAATGTATTCATATCTAGAATATACAAAGAATTCTTAGGGTGTAATAAGAAGAAGACAAACAACCCAATCAAAAAATGGGCAAAAGATTTGAACAGATACTTTAAAGAAGATGTAGGAATGGCCAATAAGCACATGAAAATATGTTCAGCCTCATTAGCCAATATGAAAATGCAAGTTCAAACCACAACAATACACCACTCCATATCCACTATAATGACTATAATAAATGATAACAATAAAAGATACAATAAGATTAAAAAAAAAAAAAGACACAATAACAAGTGTTGGCAAAGATGTGGAAAAATTGGAACCGTCATACCTTTCCGGTAAAAAAAAAAAACCCATTGCCATCGAGTTGATTTCAACTCATAGAGACCCTATAGGACACAGTAAAACTGCCCCATACAGTTTCCAAGGACGTAATCTTTACAGATGCAGACTGCCACATCTTTCTCCTGAACAGCAGCTGGTGGGTTTGAACTGCCAACCTTTTGGTTAGCAGCCAAGCATTTTAACCACTGCCCCAACAGGGCTCCCTAAACTTACTATACAACTCAGCCATCCCATTCATAGGTATGTTTACAAGAAAAATGAAAACATATGTCGAAATGAAGGGTTGCACACAAGAGTTCACAACAGCATTATTCATAATAGTCAAAAAGTGTAAACAACCCAAATGCCCATCAACTGATGAATAGATAAGCAGAATGTGGTATATTCATACAAGGGGATACTATTCAGCAAAAAACAAGAACAAACTACTGATACATGTTACAACACAGATGAATCTCAAAAAACATTACGGGAAGTGAAAGAAGAGCCAGACACAAAAAACCACATATTTTATGATTCCATTATATGAAATGTCCAGAAAAGGCTAATCTACTGAGAAAGAAAGAAGACCAATGGCTGTCTGGGGCTGAGGGTGGGAGCTGGGATTGACTACAAACTTGCACGGGTCAACTTGTTGCAGTGATGCGAAAGTCGTACAACTGAATTGTGGTGATCTCTGTACAATTCCATAAATTGAAAGGAGTAAATATCACTTAACTGTTTAGAAGCGGAACACATTGTCTCAAAAAGGCGATTCCCATTTGAACTTTGCCTTCTTATAACTACAAAAGGGATCATCGAGGAAGATTATAGATTCTTCTACATTAAAAATCTTAACAGGGAACTAATTTCTACATAGCCAGCAGAATCTAGGGAGCATCTAAGAGAATAGACCAGATACCTTTGTAAGGTTCTTTCTCAACCAAGTCAAAAAAAAAAAAAAACTGGTATTTAATAAAAAATGAAACACTCAAGATTTGCGTTGTTTCTAACTTCTCTGATGAATTTATAAATTTTCACTTCTCCACTTCAGTGTATGTTTATTAAAATGCTGAAAACTCAATCTGTTTCTCCTATAGGTTTTTTTTTTTTCCATAAACAAGTCAGTCATTCAAGACAAGAACAGAGAACATACATACCCTCGTCTAAAACACAATTTTAAAAATCCATTTGGTGCTGATTTCTAGCCTGATTTGAGGCATTACTACTACCAACTTGGAAGTACCACACATGAGATTTCTTTGGCTCTCTCTGCAGCCTAAATAACCCATCCAGCTTTTTACTGGCCAGGCTGGCCTCCGTGTAGCTGGTTTTCATAAATAGAAATTTGTATAATTGTTACTGGAACTACTTGCTGAAATGTGGAATTGGTTAAAAATACCATTTATTTAAAAATATACATGCAGAGTTTCATATACAAGCAGCAACACATCTTTCACATTTAGTCAATCAATCACGTTAATTGCTTTTTATTAGACAGAACAAAAAATACCAATTCAGAGTTTGCCTTTCTTTTCTGAGACCTCAGTGAAAGTTTTTCAGGAAACAAGGAGAAAAGGACTGAATAAAGACAGAATTCAAAGGTATAATGTGCCAAAGTATAACTAATCCAATTCCAATGAAGTATATCTAACATATACTCTAGGAGGTGGAGGGCATTGATATTAGCTAGGGAAAGCAAATTCTTTTCTCAATCAGCCTTTCTTGTGTCTAACGTATAAGTGCTTATATCCATAGGAAGCTGTACATTACACTGAAACATCAATTTAAGTTTCACGGACAAAGTCACAATGAATATGTTTCCCATCTAAGCTTATATAATAAATGGTCCCAACACATGGTATGAATTCTATCATTAGTAACAACCTTGCCACCCCCTTGAGGAACTGCTGAGGAATGAGAAAATGCTCTGAGCTGCCTATCACTGAAGGTGAGTGACATCCATAAATACCTGAAGCTGGGTGGCCCAACAGTGCTCTGCTCATTTGAGAAATGGTAAGTCAGTCACATCACAGTTAAGATGCATTAAATGAGGCACAGGCTAGAATAAAACCAGGGCCCACGAGCTTTCCAGCAGTTTCAGATTAGGGCAAAAGCCCAGGCATTTGCAGGCCACTGCTGGGAAATTCTTCGGCCTCTTTACTTAAAATTCTGGTCTCAAACTTCTTATGTTGTAAAAACTTCAAACCTTTTTCCCTGCAGAGCTCAAGCCTATACAACACGGCCATAGAAGGCTGGTAGTTGTAAATGCGCCCAACCAAAAAATACAAAACAACCCAACACACAAACACCACCCAAAGAAGTCTCCCTCATGAGCAATCGGCACGCTCCGGCCTGGCGTTCAAACAGAGTAGTGGGGAGACAGTCGTCTTCGGAGCCCTCCCTCCAGGGATGAGAGCCCTGGAAGGCGGGAGGGGAACCGCAGCGCTAGAGGCTTCCTTAACTGGACCTCGCCCCCTCCCAGCGCCTAGATGGCAGGGAGCGGAGAGGATGCGGCCAGCTTTAAAGGAGGACGGATTAAAAGAAGGGAGCTTTTTCACAGCTCGCAAGGACTCGAGGCAAAAGAAATTCACCTTTGCTCTTCTCATTTTAAGAAGATCTAGCTGTCTGCGCTCAATGAACAAAAAGAACCAAAACACCAACTCCCAGCTCCCACCGCTCAGGGGCTTCCCTCCCGCGTGACCCCTCCGCTAGCTCCACCCCTTGATCCCGCCCCGCCCAATGCCACGCCCTTCGGTGGAAGCCCCGCCCACCTGGCCCCGCCCCTCCGCGGGTTGGCGCTGTCCTACACCCCTCACCTCCTCAGCCCCTCCGCGCGGCGGGAAGCCCACTCACCCACCTCGAGGCCAGGGGCGCGGCGGACGTTCTCGCGAACCTTCCCTTCTCTCTCCCCCTTCCCTCCCCGAGGCTGGCGTGTCGGCCAGACCCCCGAAGAAAGCAGCCTTTAGTTTTCGTCCTGCGGCCTCTCTTACCGGGTGGTCCTCGCCAGAGCTGTCTCAGCAGTTTGGGCATTGGTGGAAAGGAAGCCGCCGCCCGAATTATGTGGCTTGAAAGTGTGGCTTTGCCTCGTATTGGGTTGTATTTTTTTTTTGTTTTTTTGGAATTTTCCCGCGGTCGCTCGACAATGGAGCAACGCGCGCGCGCACGTCCCGCAGTGCACTCTGGGGCCTGGTGAGCCGCCTGCGCGCTCCCGCGGTTTCGCGGGAAAGTTCCGACCAGTCTCGGCTCGTGGGGGCGGGGCGAAGCGGGGACGCTGCACGGACTCGGACCGGAAGCTGGTCCCGGCCGCGAGCGGGCTCCAGGGACGGTGGGGAGCTAGCCACTGCCTCGGTTTTCTCCGGTACCGGTGCAAAGGTAGTAAGGAGTGACAGAAAGGCCGTAGGAAGGGCCGGGGGATGAAAAGCCGGGTTTTTGGGTTTTTTTTTAATCCGGTTGTTGATTAAATAATTCTGCTCGAAATGCGGAGAAGGTAAAATAGAAACTAGTATTTTAAAGAAAAATTGAGGCTTTGTCAAGGCCGGGGTAAAACCTCTAAAGAAGGCCTAGGATATAATTTCTAACTGTGATCCAAAAAGAGACATCTTTCCTCAGTTAATGATTCCCCCCACCGCACTCAAATCAGTTCCATACAGCGCTTGATTCGGGTTCAAGCCAGTTCAGCGCTGTATTTAAACCACTTAAATAAATGGAAAGCAGCATTTCTATAAACTTCGATTTATGCCAGTGGTATTAGCTTGTCTTGGTGGGTTTTTTTTTCTATTCTTGAACTTGGTAATGCATGAAGAAAGCTTTTTGATTAATGTTTACATCGTTTTTTGAAAAAAGAAGAGGAACCTAGCCCGAAACTTTTTAAATTTTTTAAATGCCTCATAATTAGAAAACTACAATTCACGTGTGATTTCAAAAAATTTGCTCTAAAGCAGTCTATGCATGTAATAAAAATAGCTGTCAGTTATTTAAACACTTCCATTTATTCCATGATGAAAGAATACCCGTTTTACCAAAGACTAAATAAGCCGGATTGGGACGTTGAGTAGGTTGCTCAGGTTATACAGCTTGTAAGTGATAAAATCAATGTGCCGTGGTGGCAGCAACGATTTTTTAAAAACTAAAGGGAGATGAAAAAACCCAATCCAGACCTTGAGACAAGGTTGGCCAAATCTGCTCTGTATTCACTAGTCAGGTGTTTAAATCTTCTCTTGAGAAATGTCCCCTGTGGGCTAAAACCATCTATGCTTTTTAGATGTGTGTGTGTTTAAATGTGGGTAAACCCCAAGCAAGGCCTGTGTTGAAATACATGCATGGATGACACTTACCATGGTACTTTGGCCATAAGAAGAAAGTCATTGTGTTTGTGGTGACAAATCGAGCATGTTAATGTTTAAGTCTGCATTTACCAGCAAAGGAAGCAATTAAACAATGTGTTTATGTAGAGAAAATATCTATTTCCCTGCTCAGGTCCTTTTACATATTTGCTGAAAAATAATTTCTCATGCTTTTAGTGCTAATGACTGAGGTCTTGTCATATTGCAGTTTTATAGCTTTGTAATTCAGTAGCCAATAAAGAATTGCTAGGCTCATCCACCTTTACAATACATGAAAGAACACCTTTTTTAGGCCTAAATAGGTAGCACCTGTAGTACAAAGAACCAAATACAATTTTATGGAAGTTTATAGACATTGTATCTGGCACCCACATTTATGAATTGTCACTAGGTGTCTTAGACTGGGTTCTCTATAGAAGCAAAACCAGTAAAACATATGAGTATATAAACAGAGAGAGATTTATATCAAGGAAATGGCTCACACGGTATAGAGGCTGTAACATCCCAAGTCTGTAGGATAGGATAGAGGTCTCTCATGATTCATATAGCCACAGGGGCTGGCGAACCCAAGATCGGCAGGTCAGAGAGCAGAGCTGTTGTTCACAGGCTGTGAAGACTGTTAAAGCCCAAGACTGGCAGGCAACACCACAGGTAAGCTGCTAGCTCAAGTCCCAAGAACCAGAGGTCAGACGAACAGGAGCCAACTGCAGGATCCAGAACAAACATAAGTCCCCTAGCTTTGCCAGAACGTCTGCTTATATTCAATGCAAGCCACACACCCAAGGAAACTCCCTTTCAACTGATTGGCTACTCACAGCAGATCCCATCATTCAGGTGATCCCATATCAAATCTCAACAGGGAAGTGATCACAACATTGTACAACTGCCAAAACACTGAGTTTCATGGGCCAGCCAAGTTGACACACAATCTTAACCATCACACTGGCCATTAGCACTTTGACTTAGCCTACTTGGTGAATTAATCAATAGATACCTAGTGAAAGTGTACCACAAGTAATGTATGAACCATCTAGGCTGTGTTGACACACATCTGTCTGGGTATCTGACAGTTGGGAGAAATCTTACAGGGCATATTTCATGGACCAGTAAAATTAAAAAAAAAATTGGAATAATATAATTAACCATTCTGTCACTTTGTGGTGGCTTGCGTGTTGCTGTGATGCTGGAGGCTATGGCACTGGTATTTCAAACACCAGCAGGGTCACTCATGGTGGACAGTTTTTCAGTGGAGCCTCCAGACTAAGACAGATGGAATAAAAGGACCTGGCGATGTACTTCTGAAAAAGTTAACTAGTGAAAACCTCATAGGCAACAATTAGAGTATTGTCTGATATAGTACTGGAAGATGAGACCCTCAGGTTGGAAGGTACTCAAAACATGACTGGAGAAGAGCTGCCTCCCCAAAGTAGAGTTGACCTTAATGACATGGATGGGGTAAAGCTTTCAGGACCTTCATTTGCTGATGTGACACAACTTAAAACAAGAAGAAACAACTGCAAACATCCATTAATGATCAGAACATGGAATGTACAAAGTATTAGTCAAGGAAAATTAGAAGTCATCAAAAATGAAAAGGAATGCATGAAGATTGATATCTTAGGCAATAGTGAGCTGAAATGTACTGGTATTGGTTGTGTTGAATTGAACAATCATATGGTCTACTATGCTGGGAATGACAAATTGAAGAGGATTGGCACTGCATTCATCATCAAAAAGAACATTTCAGGATCCCTCCTGAAGTATAACACTGTCAGTGATAGGATTATATTCATATGCCTACAAGGAAGACCAGTTAATACAACTATTATTAAAATTTACACACCTACCACTAATGCCAAAGATGAAGAAGTTGAAGGTTTTTACCAACTTCTGCAGTCTGGAATTGATCAAACATGCGTTCAAGATGCAGTGATCATTACTGGTGACTGGAATGCAAAATTGGAAACAAAAGAAGGATAGGTAGTTGGAAAATATGGCCTTGGTGATAGAAACAACACCAGAGATCATGTGATAGAATTTTGCGAGACCAATGAATTATTTATTGCTAATACCTTTTTTCAACAATATAAGTGACAACTATACAAGCGGACCTCACCGAATGCAATGTACAGGAATCAAATCAACTACGATTATGAAAAGAGACTATGAAGTGGGTCCATATCATCATTCAGAACAAGGCCAGGGGCCGACTGCAGAACAGACCATCAGTTGCTCTATGCAACTTCAAGTTGAAGCTGAAGAAAAAACAAGTCCACGAGAGCCAAAGTACGACCTTGAGTATATGTAATCTGAACTTAAGAGACCATCTCAAGAATAGATTTGACACATTGAACACTAATGACCAAGGACCAGATGGGTGGTGGGATGACATCAAGGACATCATACATGAAGAAAGCAAGAGGTCATTAAAAAGATAAGAAAAAAAAGGATCAAAATGAATGTCAGAGGAGATTCCGAAACTTGCTTTTGAAAGTAGCGTAGCTAAAGCGAAAAGTAGAAATGTAGGCATAAAAGAACTGAACAGAAGATTTCAAAGGGTGGCTCGAGAAGACAAAGTAAACTATTATAATGAAATGTGCAAAGAACTGGAGTTAGAAGACCAAAAGGGAATAACATGCTTGGCGTTTCTCAAGCTGAAAGAACTGAAGAAAAAACTCAAGCCTCAAGATGCAATATTGAAGGATTCCATGAGCAAAAATTTGAATAATGCAGGAAGCATCAAAACATAAAAGGAATGCACAGAGTCACTGTACCAGAAAGAATTGGTAGACATTCAGCCATTTCAGGAGGTAGCATATGATCCAGAACTAATGGTATTGAAGGAAGAAGTCCAAGCTGCATTTGAAGGCATTAGTGAAAAACAAGGCTCCAGGAATTGATGAGGAATACCACTTGAGATGTTTCAACAAATGGATGGAACACTGGAAGCACTCACTTATCTATGCCAAGAAATTTGGAAGACAGCTGCCTGGCCAACCGTCTTGAAAAGATCCATATTCATGCCCATTCAGAAGAAAAGTGATGCAATGGAATGTGGAAATTAACATTATTAATATCACATGCAAGTAAAATTATGCTGAAGATAATTCAAAAACAGTTGCAGCAGTACATTGGCAGGGAACTGCCAGAAATTCAAGTCAGATTGAGAAGACGACATGGAAGAGGGATATCATTGCTGATGTCAGAAGGCTCTTGGCTGACAGCAGAGAATACCAGAAAGTTGTTTACCTGTGTTTTATTAACTATGCAAAGGCAGTCAACTATGTGGATCATAACAAATTATGGACAACATTGTGAAGAATGGGAATTCCAGAACACTTAATTGTGGTCATGTGGAACCTGTACGTAGACCAAGAGACAGTCATTCAAACAGAACAAGAGGATACTGTGTGGTTCAAAATCAGGAAGCATTTGTGTCAGGGTTGTATCCTTTCACTACACTTATTCAGTGTATATACTGAGCAAATAATCAGAGAAACTTGACTGTATGAAGAAGAATGCAGCATCAGGACTGGAGGAAGACTCATTAACAACCTACGATATGCAGATGATACAGGCTTGTTTGCCGAAAGTGAAGAGGACATGAAGCAGTTATTGATGAAGATCAAAGACTGCGGCCTTCAGTATGGGTTACACCTTAACATAAAACAAAAATCTCCACAACTGGACCAATAAGCAACATCATGAAAAACAGAGAAAAGATTGAAGTTGTCAAGGATTTCATTTTACTTGGATCTACAGTCAGCACCTGTGAAAGTAGCAGGCAAGAAATCAAATGACACTGTTGAGAGGCAGGGCAAAGACGGCAGAGTAGTTACATGCTTCCCGTGATTCCTCTTACAATAAAGACCCAAAAAAACAAACGATTGTTATATGACAATCTAGGAGCTCTGAACATCAAAGACAAGGTTGAGAAGTTGGGCTGAGTGTCGGGGGGAGGGAGAGACAGTTCAGAAGTAGCAAGGATTTGTCAGACCTGACTTGGCTGGCACCCTGCAATCTGGATCAGCCAGAGTGTGAGGCCTGAGGCAAGCAGTAGTGCTCGGTACACGTTTTCCACGCTGGGGAAAACTGAACAGCAGAGAGTCTTTTAAAGCCTCAGGAACCAGGGAGGAGTGGTGCTGAATTGTCGAAAGTTAAGTGTAAGTGTCTAACCTACCATGTGACATTAAAAAAAACCCTTCCCCCTCTAGGAAGGACTTCCCTCCCATTCACCTGCCTCCCCCAGCCCCCCCGCTTTGCTCTGGTCCAGATCCAGCTTCAGCAATTGCCAAGCCCCCTGGACCAGAAGTGGGGCCGGTGGCACGCCCCAAGCCATTCTCTTGGCTTTGGAGAGAGAACGATAACAGGAAAAAATGATCTGCCAGCTCCCCTAAGCCTGGACCTCAGGGCAGCCACAGCTCCTTTGCCTAGACACAGGCATAAGAAGTTCACAGACTTTGAATACCTTTCACCCTGCATAGACCCGTGTGGCCCATTTCAACAGCATAGGCCCTATTAGCATAGTACAACAGGGTATGTACCTGAAGTCTGTTTTCAACTACAACAGCTAAGGGGGAGTGGCAGATTTGCGACATTTGACACCACCTACCCATTAAGCAGGGCAATGGGTTTAATGGGTTCACCCACATGGGGGGCCTGAGGACTGGTGGCTCCACCCACTCCACTTAGCGACACATGACAGGGGTCTGAGAATAAGTGCTGCCTCCCAGTCTATACAGCCAATAGCACTGGGAGCCCAAAATCTGGCTGCAAAACCCAGCCACCTATGCACTCTAGGGAACAGAGACATGCCTTCCACCCAGGCAAGCAGGGGAAGCCATCAGCCCCCTACCTTGCTCAGCACATAACCTTCTACTGCAGCCAGATACCTATACCTGCTCCAATCACCCCTACATAGCCCTGGTCATCTAGGACTGTAGGTGAGAACCTGTACCACACACTCGGTAACCAATGACCTGGACACCTAAGCTGAATCCACACAGGAAAAATAAATGGATTCCTAGGCCTGCATACCTAGTAGCAACTTTAACCACCTGGTGACAGGAAGGGAGAGCTTCAGAGATGCCAATGATCAAACTAGCTCACACAACCAGCCTATCTGGGTATATTGAAACAAAACGAGAAGCTAGGACACAGTAAGAAAACATAAAATAAATACAATAACTTATTTATGTCTCAGAAACAACAGTCAATATCAAATAACATAAAGAGGCAGACCATGATGGCTTCAGCAAGCAACCAAAACAAAGAGCCAAGAAACCTCCCAGATGAAGAAAAAGCCTTGGAATTAATGGACATAGAATTCAAAAGGTTAATATACAGAGAGCTCTTCAAGAGTTCAGGAAGGAGATCAGGCGAAATGCAGACCAAGCAAAGGAACACATAGACAGAGCAACAGAGGAACATAAGAAGGTTATACAAAAGCATAATGACTAATAGGCTGCAAGAACCCATAGAGAGACAGCAAATAGAAATCCAAAAGATTAACAATAAAATTTCAGAATTAGGCAACTCAAGAGAAACTCGCACTTGATGCCAATTTATTTAAGGAAAAATCAGATAAAAGAACTTTAAAAAATGAAGAAACTGTAAGAATTATGTGGGACTCTATCAAGAGAATCAACTACAAGTAATTGGAGTACCAGAACAGGAAGGGATAACAGAAAATGCAGAGAGAATTGTTGAAGATTTGTTGGCAGAAAACTTCCCTGATATGGTGAAAGACAAGAAGATATCTATCCAAGAAGCTCATCGAATCCCACACAGGGTAGACCCCAAAGAAAGTCACCAAGACATATTATAATCAAACTTGCCAAAACCAAAAATAAAGAATTTTAAGAGCAGCTAGGGATAAATAAAAAGTCTCCTACAAAGCAGAGTCAATAAGACCAAGCTTGGACTACTCAGTAGAAACCAGGCAGGCAAGAAGGCAATGGGATGACATACATAAAGCCTTGAAGGAAAAAATTGCAATGAAGAATTATATATCCAACAAAACTGTTTCTGAAATATGATGGCGAAATTAGGACATTTACAGATAAACGGAAGTTAAGGGAATTTGTAAAAACCAAACCAAATTACAAGAAATACTAAAGAAAGTTATCCGATTAGAGAATCAATAATATAACAACCCAAGACTAGAACACAGGACAAAACAACCAGATATTAACTCAGAGAAGTCACAAAACTAAGTCAAAGCTAAAACACTGAAAATAGGAAAACAGAGACTTCAGTATGTAAAAGATGACAACATTAAAACAAAAAACAGGAACTAAATAATGTAGTCATAGAACTTTCATATGGAGAGGAAATCAAGGCAATATCAAGAAATAAAAGATTGGTTTAAACTTAGAAAAATAGAGGTAAAATTTAAGGTAACCACAAAGGAAACTAAGAATCATACACATCAAAATAAAGAAGAAAAACATAAAGACTCAGCAAATACAGAATCAACAATGAAAAAGATGAAAAGAAAATACATAAAGAAAAATGATTCAGCACAGAAAATTAAGTGGGAAAAAAAACTGTCAACAACACTCAAAAAGATACCTCAAAATGACTGCACTAAACTCATACCTATCAATAATTACACTGAATGTAAGTGGACTAAATGCACCAATAAAGAGACAGAGAGTGGCAGAATTGATTAAAAAACATGATCTGTCTATGTGTTGCCTACAAGAAACACACCTGAGGCTCAAAGACACAAAGTAAAACTCAGGATGGAAAAAAATACATCAAGCAAACAACAATCAAAAAAGAGCAGGAGTGGTAATATTCATCTCTGACAAAATGGACTTTAAAGCAAAATCTACCACAAAGGATAAGGAAGGGCACTATATAATGATTTAAGGGTCAATACACCAGAAAGACATGACCATAATAAATATTTACATGCCCAATGACAGGACTCCAAAATACATAAAACAAACTCTTAACAGCTTGAAAAGAAAGATGGACAGCTCCACAATAATAGTAGGAGTCTTTAACACACCACTTTCAGTGAAGAACATCAAGAAAGAAGCTCAACAAAGACACGGAAGAGATAAAAGCCACATCAACCAACTTGATCTCATAGACATCTACAGAACATTCCACCCAATAGTAGACAAGTATACTTTCTTTTCCAATGCATGTGGAATATTCTCTAGAATAGACCACATATTAGGCCATAAACCAAGCCTTAACAGAATCCAAAGCATCAAAATACTACAAAACCTCTTTTCTGATCAAAAAACCATAAAAGTAAAAATCAAAAACAGAAAAAGCAAGGAAAGAAAAAAATCAAACACATGGAAACTGAAGAACACCTTACTCAAAAACTATTGGGTTATAGAAGAAATTAAGGACAGAGTAAAGAAATTCATAGAATCAAATGAGAATGAAAACATATCCTACCAGAACCTTTGGGACACAACAAAAGCAGTGCTCAGAAGTCAGTTTATATCAATAAATGCACACATCCAGAAAGAAGAAAGGGGGAAAATCAAAGAATTAACCCTACAACTCGAACAAATAGAGAACTGCAAAAGAAGCCCTCAGGCACCAGAAGAAAACAAATTCAAAAATTAGAGCAGAATTAAGTGAACTAGAGAATAGAAAACCAATAGAAAGAGTTAAAAAGACCGAAAGCTGGTTCTTTGAAAAGATCAACAAGATTGATAAACCATTGGCCAAACTGACAAAAGAAAAACAGAAGTCAAAGCAAGTAACCCAAATAAGAAATGAGATGGGCGATTTGACAGCAGACCCAACTGAAATTAAAATAATCATAACAGAATACCATGAAACATTGTAGTCCAACAAATTTGAAAACCTAGAGGAAATGGACAAATTTCTAGAAACACTACCTACGGAAACTAACACAAACTGAGGTAGAAAAACTAAATAAACTTATAACAAAAGAAGAATTTGAAGAGGCAATTAAAAGACTCCCAACAAAAAAAAAAGCCCTGATCCTGATGGCTTCACTGGAGAATTTTACCAAACTTTCAGAGAAGAGTTAACACCACTACTACTAAATGTATTTCAGAGCATAGGAAAGGATGGAATACTCCCAAACTCATTCTATGAAGCCAGCATATGCCTGATACAAAAACCAGGTAAAGACACCACAAAAAAAAAGAAAATTACAGACCAATATCCCTCATGAACATAGAAAAAAAAAAAAATCAACAAAATTCTAGCCAATAGAATTCAACAACATAGCAAAAAATAATTCAGCATGGCCAAGTGAGATTCGTACAGGTATGCAGGAATGGTTCAACATTAGAAAAGCAATGTAATCCATCACATAAATAAAACAAAAGACAAGAACCACGTGATCTTATCAATTGATGCAGAAAGGGCATTTGACAAAGCCCAACACCCAACACTAATAAGAATTCTCAGTAAAGTAGGGATAGAAGGGAAATTCCTTAACATGATAAAGGGCATTTATACAAAACCAACGGCCAACATCATCCTAAGTGAAGAGAGTCTGAAAGCATTTCCCTTGAGGACAGGAAACAGACAAGGATGCCCTTTATCACCACACTCTTTCAACACTGTGCTGGAGGTCCTAGCCAGAGCAATAAGGCAAGAAAAAGAAATAAAAGGCATCCAAATTGGTCAGGAAGAAGTAAAAGTGTCTCTATTTGCAGATAATATGATCTTATACACAGAAAACCCCAAAGAATCCACAGGAAAACTATTGTAACTAATAAAAGATTTCAGCAAAGTATCAGGATACAAGATAAACATACAAAAATCAGTTGGATTCCTCCACACCAACAAAGAGAACTTCAAAGAGGAAGTCACCAAATTAATACCGTTTGCAGTAGCCCCCAAGAAGATAAAAAATACTTTGAAATAAATCTAACCAGAGACGTAAAACACCTGTATGAAGAAACTACAAGATACTACTGCAAGAAACCAAAAGAGACCTACATAAGTGGAAAAACATACTTTGTTCCTGAATAGGACTCAACATTGTGAAAATGTCAATTCTACCCAAAGCGATCTATGCATACAATACAATCCCAATCCAAATTCCAACCATATTTTTTAATGAGCTGGAGAAACAAATCGCCAACTTCATATGGAAAGGGAAGAGGCCCAGATAAATAAAGAACTACTAAAGAAGAACAAAATGCGAAGCCTCACACTACCTGATTTTAGAACCTATTATACCGCCACAGTAGTCAAAACAGCCTAGTACAGGTACAATAACAGATACATAGACCAACGGGACAGAATTGAGAATCTAGATGTAAATTCATCCATCTGTGAGCAGCTGATATTTGACAAGGGCCCAAAATCCATTAAATGGGGAAAAGACAGTCTCTTTAACAAATGGTGCTGGCATACCTGGGTATCCATCTGCAAAAAAAATGAAACAAGACCCATATCTCACACCATGTACAAAAACTAACTCAAAATGGATCAAAGACCTAAATAAACCAAACCAAACCCACTGCTGTTGAGTTGATCCAGACTCATAAAGACCTAAATGTAAAATCTAAAACAATAAATATGGAAGAAAAAATAGGGACAACGCTAGGAGCTCAATACATGGCATAAACAGAATGCAAACCATAACTAACAGGCAACAAACACCAGAAGAGAAAGTAGATAACTGGGAGCTGCTAAAGATCAAACAATTATGGTTATCCAAAGACTTCCCCAAAAGTGTAAAAAGACAACCTACAGACTAGGAAAAAATTTTTGGCTATGACATAGCCGATCAGGGTCTAATCTCTAAAATCTACAAGATACTGCAAAACCTCAACAACAAAAAGACAAATAACCCAATTAAAAAACGGGCAAAGGATATGAACAGGCACTTGGCCAAAGAAGACATTCAGGCAGCTAACAGACACATGAGGAAATGCTCAGGATCATTAGCCATTAGAGAAATGCAAATCAAAACTACAATGAGATACCATCTCACCCCAACAAGGCTAGGACTAATCCAAAAAACACAAAATAGTAAATGTTGGAGAGGTCGTGCAGAAATTGGAACACTTACACACTGCTGGTGGGAATGTAAAATGGTACAACCACTTTGGAAATCAATTTGGTGGTTCCTTTAAAAACTAGAAGACCATACGATCCAGCAACCCCACTCCTTGGAATATATCCTAGAGAAATAAGAGCCGTCACACAAATAGATATATGCACACCCATGTTCATTGTAGCACTGTTCACGATAGCAAAAAGATAGAAACAACCTAGGTGCCCATCAACAGACGAATGCATAAAAAAATTATGGTATACACATACACACAGTGGAATAGTACACAATGATGAAAAACGATGATGAATCCATGAAACATCTCACAACATGGATAAATCCGGAAGGCATTATGCAAAGTGAAATTAGTAACAAAAGAACAAATATTATATAAGGCCACTATTATAAGAACTCAAGAAATGGTTTAAACACAGAAGAAAACATTGATTGTTACAAGGAGGGGAGGGAAGGAGAGGGGAATTCACTAACTAGATTATAAACAAGAATTATCTTAGGTGAAGGAAGGACGACACACAATACAGGGGAAGTCAGCGCAACTGGACTAAACCAAAAGCTAAGAAGTTTCCTGGACACAACTATACACTTTGAGGGACAGAGTGGCAGGGGCTGAAGTCTGGGGACCATGGTTTCAGGGGACATCTAGGTCAATTGGCATAACAAAGTTTATTAAGAAAATGTTCTGCATCCCACTTTGGTGAGTGGTGTCTGGGGTCTTAAAAGCTTTCAACTGCCCATCTAAGAAGCATCTACTGGCTCCAACCCACCTGGTGCAAAGGAGAATGAAGAACACCAAAGACACAAAGAAAATATTAGCCCAATAGACAGAAAGGGCCAAACAAATGAAAGCCTCCATCAGTGTGAGACCGGAAAAACTAGATGGTGCCTGGCTACCACCAATGACCGCCCTGACAGGGAACACAACAGAGTCCCTGATGGAGCAGGAAAAGAGTGTGGACCAGAACTCGAATTCAAGTAAAAAGATCAGACTTAATGGTCTGACTGAGACTAGAGGAGCCCTCAAAGACATGGCCCCCAGATTCTCTGCTAACCCAGAACTAAAACCATTCACAAAGCCAACTCTTCAGACAAAGATTAGACTGGACTATGAAACATAAAATAATACTTGTGAAGAGTGTGCTTCTGAGTTCAAGTAGATACCTGAGACTAAACGGGCAGCTTTTGTCTGGAGGCAGGATGAGAAGGCAGAAAGGGGCAGGAGGTTGTTGAATGGACATGAGAAACCTGGCGGCGGAGGTGGGGAAGGAGAGGGGAAGTATGTTGTCACATTATAGGAATTGCAACTAGTGTCGCATAACAATACGTGTGTAAATTTTTGTATGAGAAATTAACTTGAGCTGTAAACTTTCACCTAAAGCATAATACAAAAATTTTTTTTTTTAAATCAAGTGACACATTGCATTGGACAAATCTGCTGCAAAAGACCTATTTAAAGTGTTAAAAAGCAAAGATGTCACCTTGAGGGCTAAGGTGTGACCTTAGGGTGTGGCCTCATATTCATGCAAAAGCTGAACAATGAATAAGAAAGACTGAAGAAGAACTGATGCCTTGGAATTATGGTGTTGGCGAAGAGTATTAAATGTACTGTGGACTGCGAGAAGAATGAACAAAACTGTCTTGGAAGGAGTACAGCCAGAATGCTACTTAGAAGCAAGGATAGTGAGACTTCATCTTGTGTACTTTAGACATGTTACCAGGAAACCAGTCCCTGGAGAAAGATATAATGCTTGGTAAAGTAGAGGGTCAGCAAAAAAGAGGAAGACCCTCAATGAGATGGATTGACACAGTGGCTGCAACAATGGGCTCAGCCATGGCAATGATTGTGAAGATGGTGCAGGACCCGGCAGTGTTTCGTTCTGTTGTGCATGGGGTCGCTATGAATCAGAACTGACTCAACAGCACCTGACAACAATAACAACATAGGTAACAATTCTCTATTTGCTCAAGTGAGGCTTTGGGGGAAAAAAATCTACCATTATCATTATTTTGTTTTTTAAAGAACACATTTTTGAACCTTAAGAAAAGATGGTGAAAATCATCTCAAAATAATGATTAATCTTACTAATTGAATAAATTTTGCATTGAAAAACTTACCTCCAGTTACCATCGAGTCGACTCATGGGAAGCCCATGTGTGTCAGAATAGAACTGAGTCCATAGGGTTTTCAATGGCTAATTTCGGGGAAGCATATAGCCAGGGCTTTCTTACAAGGAGCACTGAGGGGCAGTTCTGCTCTGTCCTGTAGGATCACTGTGAGTCAGAATGGACTAGACAGCAACGGGTTTGGTTTTTGGTTTTTTTTTTTTCTTACAACGTAAGTAATGTTATGTTGTAGGGTGGATTCAAACATCCAGCCTTTCTTAGTACGTTAACCGTTTGTACCACCCAGAGACTCCGACTAACTGATTACGCTGTCCTTATTAATCTCATTTTACTGTTTCCTTCTCTTCCTCCTTAGTGTCAGAACACTACTCTTACTTAGGATGGCAGTATATTCAATCAAACAAAAAAACTGTGTTTCTCAAAAACCTTGCTGTTACAGGTGGCCGTGTACCTGAGTTGTAGCCAATGAGAGAAATGGAAGCTGTTTTGGGGGGGCTTTCAGAAAAACTTAAAAGTAAGAGAGACACTAGGTAAAGAGATTTTTAGCCATTTCATCCTTAAGGACAAGATGGCTAGCGTTCCAGTCAACTTGGAGCATGAGGCACCTTCAAGAATGGTAGCCAAAGAATAAAAATGGCAAAAAAAAAAAAAAAAGGGTCTTGGGTCCCCAGAATTCACAGGAGTCACCATAACAGCCCTGGTCTGCCTAAGTCTAGACTTCATTTACAGTAAAGAAAAAATTTTCTATTTTGTTTAAGTTACTGTTATTTCAGGATCCTATTGCTAGCACTGAACTCAGCTGAGGCACTAGAATGAGGTTTGGGGTTTCCGTAATAGAAAGAAAAAAAAAAGACATGTTCTCTGCCCTTTTGAAATGTAGTCTAATGAAAGGAAACTTCCTTTAATTAATCATCATCTTCCAGCAGCCTAGATCAATAGATAATACAGTTGTCAAAGTGCAGTCGACTCAAGAGAGTAGCAAGTTTCATTCAGAAAAGGGGTGAGGAACCCTAAACTGCACCTGAGACAGGAAGTCAGAAAACTTACCTTGTGAGGCGCCATCTAGTTGGTTCCAACTCATAGCAACCCTATGTACAACAGAATGAAACACTGCCTGGTCCTGCTCCATCCTAGCAATCATTGTTATGCTTGAGCCCATTGCAGTCACTGTGCCAATCCTTCTCATTGAGGGTCTTCCTCTTTTATTGCTGACCCTCCACCAAGCATGATGTCCTTCTTCAGCAACTGAACCCTCCTGATAACATGTCCAAAGTATGTGCAACAGAGTCTCACCATCCTTGCTTTTAAGGAGCATTTTGGTATTCTGGAGCATTCTGCTTACTAAAATTCTGTGAATACTGTAGAATGGGGAAACAACTCTATCATTGTGCAAACTCTGACACAGAATTCCCAGAAAACAAAAATCTGTCCTATTTCCATTGAGTAATGATAAACTCTGTTTCAAAAGAATATTAAGGCAGCTTTACTCAGATTTTCTTTTGTTCAGTAAAAAAGACATTCCTATTTAGAGCATGCATCCCACCGCTCATGCTGTGTTGTAGCTTATAGAGCACATTTTTATTGCCTGCAGAAAGTAATAAATTACATTTTTTAAATGAGCGCATGGCTTAAAAACAATTTTCCTCATAAGTATTTCATAATGATTCACTTAGCATGAAATTAATAGTAAAGAACTGCTAAGAATAAGCATTTAAAATTTTCATTTGAAAAGGAATTAGGCACATTTTCGATTTGATTAATTCTGGCAACAATTAAGTCAAAAAGAAGCAAGTTTCATCCCATTTTTGTGCCTATTTCAGACTGACCGTTTAATTGCCTAGTGTTTTCCAGTAAGACTGTTTGTTCATTTACTAAAGTTTAGTGCACTCAAGTCATACGATAAAACAACTACTGTATGATAAAAGAACAAATCTCAAATGTAACACCAACGTGCATAAATATTCTATTTGCATTCCTCAGGACCCAAGATCTATAAGGGCAAGGAGAAGAAACTCATATTTAATGAACACCCGCTATGTGTCAGAGCTTTGGTGGCACAGTGGTTAAGCCCAGCACTCCATAGGAGAAAGATGTGGCAGTCCACTTCCATAAAGATCTACAACCTTGGAAACCCTAGGGGGGCAGTTCTACTCTGTCCTATAGGGTGGCTGTGAGTCGGAATTGACATGACGGCAAGGGGTTTTTTACTATTTTGCTAAGCTTTTACATATGCTGGAGCCCTCTTCAACGCGCCTTGGGTGGGTTCCAACCACCAAACTTGTAGCTAATTATTGTAGAGCGCTTAACCATTTGCACCACCGAGCAGTAATGACCATGCTGTTTGGCAATCAGCAGAAACTAACCCACTAAGACAGAGTGAACAGGCTATTTCCCATACATGGAGCACTTCTAGGAATCATGAAATTCAGCTCTGGGAGAGTATCTGAAGTCTCATTGGGACTTGGATTCACACTCCTTTAAATGGCTTAGATTTCTTTCTTCCTCACGCAAGCAGATAACACCACCTTTGCATTGCCCCCTGGTATTTCTTGTGCATGTATCTCACCTCCCAACAAGGCCACACCCATTTTAAAAGCTGAAACCAGATCCTCTTCTTTCATATCGCTCAAGGGTCTAGCAAAATACTGGACCAGAGATAGAAAGCAAGCACACTGTCATTTGCATCTGGCTAACAGACTTGTTTTGTTTAGCTTGAAGAGTATTTGGGGAAAAAAATAAATTAATTGAAAACATTTGGAAATCGGAAGGTTTCACATAAAATTCTGTGTTTTCAGCTTCTCTTGAAAAGTCGGGCAGTATGGGCACCCTGGGCCAGCATTTGGAGCCCTGGTGGCACAGTAGTTAAGAGCTCAGCTGCTAACCAAAAGGTTGGCAGTTCAAATCCACCAACTGCTCCTTGGAAGCCCTATGGGGCAGTTCTGCTCTATCCTATAGGGTTGCTACAAGGTTGGAGTCAACTTGATGGCAACAGGTTTTGGTTTGGTTTGGGTTGGGTCAGCATTTTTTCCTGGCAACCATCAGCTGGAGTAGCAGGCAGAGGTTCTGCAGCTTAGGGACTCCATTCAGCCCCTTTAAGCTTTTGAGTTTGAGACCACTGTGCTAGATAGACATCTGTAGAAATCCTTAGTGATACCATATTATACCTTGACTTTTCAAGTGTGGAAACTGCTTGCTAAACCCAAATTTGGCCCTGGAACTTTTTGAGAGCATCTTCCCCAAGCGTTTTTAATGTGTAAGTCGTCCTCTCCAGCTTCAGTTGCCATTGAGTCGATTGCAACTCATGGCAACCCCATGTGTGTGAGAGTAGACCTGTGCTCCACAGGGCTCTCAGCGGCTATGATCTCTCGGCAGTAGATCATTAGATTTTTCATCTGAGGTGCCTCTGGGCGGACTTGAACCTCCAGCCTTTTGGGTAGCAGTTGAGCTCATTAACCATTTACACCACCCAGGGGCCAATTCTCTCCTAGGACCTTGCTAATCAAAGAGTAATATGTGGATCGGCATCAGCTGGATAAATGCGGTTACAAATGCGGGATCTGGGGCCCTACCCCAGGCCTACTGAATCTAAATGTCCATTTTAGCAACATCTCCAGGCAATTTAGTTATGCATTAAAAGATTTGGGAAGTACCGCTCTAGGAAACACTCGTAGCTACTCCTATCACACAGACACGCACCACTAATACCAGGCCACTTCACTCATTTATGTCATAGAGATAATATTTTGAAAATTATTAACATGCCCTTTTCTTTTGCCTTTTTGAATGTGCAGTTAGAGACAGCCTTCTGAATGGGTGGGAAGGGACTAGGAATACAAAAGGATACCCAAAGGAAAAAAATTCTCTAGGATCAAGCCAGGACCACCCAACTCATAGAATGTACCTATTACTCTTGATGGTAGGAGGAGGATATATTGTAGGAAAAAGAAAAGCACCACTCTTTATAAGCGCTGAGAATGGAGGGGACCTGGCAACCAGACATGAGGGAGATTAAGACCTGGAGGTGAATATGTGCAAATGTCCTGTTCTCCAGGGAGGTGCATAGAATCAGTAAGGGTGACACTGAAGGCGCAAGGGTACCTTACCCTCACCAGAAAAATCAGTTGCCATCAAGTTGACTCTGACTCATTGTGACCCCATGTGTGTCACAGTAGAACTATACTTTAGAGTTTTCAATGGCTGATTTTTTGAAAGTAGATCAAAAGGCCTTTCTTCCAAGGCACCTCTGGGTGGACTCCAATCTCCAACCTTTTGGTTAGCAGCCGGTTTCACCCCTTGCCCTCGTGTTCTTCTAAAATCTTGATCTGGGGCTCCCCCACTCTGGTTGGGGGTGCAACCACATCACCTTGATGGCCAGAGTAAGTTGAGAGTAAATGGGCCCGTAACTGCTGAGCTGGAAGCCTGGAAGGAAACCGTGGCATAGACTCAGGGGCCTACGGCCAGTGTAGACCAACATGAGGGCAAGTCAGCAAGGAATCGTGCGAGATTGCAACCAAACTGACAGAGACCAAACTCGAGGTACCCCAGGGGGGAATGCTATCCAAGTGACCTGCAAACAGATGGACTAGAGCCATTACACTGAAGGCCGGAGAAGTCAAAGGACTCCTCACCTGGGGATCCCAGCCCTTCAGTGTCTCCACGTTAATTGCTGTTAGCTGCCGTCGAGTAGGCTCTGTTAATCTAATCTTAAGAATAGATTTGATGCGTTGAACACCAATGACAAAAGACCAGATAAGTTGTGGAATGACATCAAGGATATCATACATGAAGAAAGTAAGAGGTCATTAAAAAGATAGGAAAGAAAGAAAAGATCAAAATGAATGTCAGAAGAGACCCTGAGACTTGCTCTTGAATGTTGAGCAGCTAAAGCAAAAGGAAGAAATGATGCAGTCAAAGAACTAAACAGAAGATTTCAAAGGGCAGCTGGAGAAGACAAAGTAAAGTATTAAAATGACATGTGCAAAAAGCTGGAGATAGAAAACCAAAAGGGAAGAACACATTCGGCATTTCTCAAGCTGAATGAACTGAAGAAAAATTCATGCCTCGAGTTGCAATAGTGAAGGATTCTACGGGGAAAATATGAAGTGACACAGGAAGGATCAAAAGAAGATGGAAGGAATACACAGAGTCATTATACCAAAAAGAATTGGTCGATGTTCAAACATTTCAAGAGGTAGCATATGATCAGGAACCGATGGTACTGAAGGAAGAAGTCCAAGCTGCACTGAAGGCGTTGGCAAAAAACAAGGCTCCAGGAACTGACGGAATACCAATCGAGATGTTTCAACAAACGAATGCACCACTGGAAGTGCTTGCTCGTCTGTGCCAAGAAATTTGGAAGACAGCTGCCTGGCCAACAGACTGGAAGAGATCCATATTTATGCCTATTTCCAGGAAAGGTGATCCAACTGAATGTGGAAATTATCAGACCATATCATTAATATCACACTCAAGCAAAATTTTGCTGAAGATCATTCAAAAGCAGCTGGAGCAGTATATCGACAGGAAACTGCCAGAAATTCAGGCCGGATTCAGAAGAGTACGTGGAACCAGGGATATCATTGCTGATATCAGGTGGATCCTGGCTGAAAGCAGAGAATGCCAGGAATATGTTTACCTGTGTTTTATTGACTATGCAAAGGCATTCAACTGTGTGGATCATAATGAATTATAAATAACATTATGAAGACTTGGAATTCCAAAATACTTAATTGTGCTCATGTGGAACCTGTACATAGAGGCAGTTGTTCAGACAGAACAAGGGGATATTGGGTGGTTTAAAGTCAGGAAAGGTGTGCATCAGGATTGTATCCTTTCACCAAACCTATTCAGTCTGTATGCTGAGCAAATAATCCGAGAAGCTGGATTATATGAAGAAGAATGGGGCATCAGGATTGGAGGAAGGCTCATTAACAACCTATGTTATGCAGATGATACAACCTTGCTTGCTGAGAGCGAAGAGGACTTGAAGCACTTGCTGATGAAGGTCAAAGAACACAGCCTTCAGTATGGATTATGCCTCAACATGAAGAAAACAAAAATCCTCACACTTGGACCAATAAGCCTCCTCAAGATAAACAGAGAAAAGATTGAAGTTGTCAAGGATTTCATTTTACTTGGATCCACAATCAACACCCATGGAAGCAGCAGTTAAGAAATCAAAAGATGCATTGCATTGGGCAAATCTGCTGCAAAGGACCTCTTTAAAGTGTTGAAAAGCAAAGATGTCACCTTGAAGACTAAGGTGTGCCTGACTCAAGCCATGGTATTTTCAATCGCATCATATGCATGTGAAAGCTGGACAGTGAATAAGGAAGACTGAAGAAGAATTGACGCCTTTGAATTGTGGTATTGGCGAAGGATATTGAATATACCATGGACTGCCAAAAGAACAAATGAATCTGTCTTGGAAGGAGTACAACCAGAATGCTCCTTAGAAGCAAGGATGGCAAGACTACATCTTCCATACTCTGGACATGTTATTGGGAGGGATCAGTCCCTGGAGAAGGACATCATGCTTGGTAAAGTACAGGGTCAGCAGAAAAAAGGAAGACCCTCAATGATATGGATTGACACAGTGGCTGCAACAATGAGCTGAAGCATAACAACGATTGTGAACATGGTGTAGGACCGGGCAGTGTTTCGTTCTGTGGTACACAGGGTTGATATGAGTCGGAACTGACTCGATGCCACCTAACAACAACAGGCCCTGTTATGTATAACAGAATGAAACGTTGCCCAGTCCTGCGCCAAATTCACGATTGTTGTCGTGTTTGAGTCCATTGTTGTGGCCACTGTGTGTTTCGAGTGCCTTCCAACCTAAGGGGCTCATCTACCAGCACTATTCTGTTGTGATCCATAGGGTTTTCACCGGCTAATTTTTGGAAGTAGATCACCAGGCCTTTCTTCCTTGTTTGTCTCAGTATGGAAGCTCTGTTGGAACCTGTCCACCATGGATGAGCCTGCTGGCATTTTAAATGCTTCCGGCATCATTGGCTCAAGCATAACAACAATAATGAAGATGGCACAGGACTGGGCGATGTTGTGTTCTGTTGTACATAGGGTCGCTATGAGTTGGAGCCAACTCGTTGGTACTTGACAATCACAACAACAGCATCATAGCAACAATGCAAGCCACCATAGTATGACAAATGGACAGACAAGTGGTGGCCGTGTCAGCATAGGGGTAGTATAAGACACTGTGTACCGCACCATGCCCCGAGATACCATCTTAGGAAGAGAAGCAAGGGGAGTTGGGTGAATGACTAAGAAAGTGAGCATTTCTAACTCTGAGAAAATGGAGCGATAACTAAAGAGACAGATTAAATTAAGTGAACTACCTAAAGCCTTTAAGCCAGATGAAACTAAGAGTTAATTTTTTAACTTCCTTGCCCCCATAAATCAATGGATGGGGTTTCATGAGGAAGAGAAGATGAGGTAGAGTCAGAATAAAGAAACTACATGAACATGGTAGTGTTTCACCCAGCTCTTGTTGAAAGTCTTACACTGATTCTGTATGCTCCAGACTCCAAAGTAAATACTTAGAAGTTTGCATCCCTCTCAGGGTGCTCCTTAACCAATGACCTAGTTCCCTTGCTTCAAGTTGGAATATACTCAAAGGCATAACTTAGCTCCCAGAATTCCCAGCAGGATCCTGTGCAAGTCAGCCTCCATGGGACTTTGCCGGAAATTGTGCCCTTGCTTGGTTTCTTCCCCTTCCCTTTCTCCATTCCCTTACTGGTTTCTTTAAGACAGGTCCTCACGTGGTCTCTTCCCTCTGCGTGTGTCCCAGTCTATTCTCTTTTTATAAGACACCACTCAGAAGTGATTAGGTTTAGGACTCACCCTACTCCTGTATGACCTCATTAATATAACAAAGCTGGAGTCCTGGTGGTGCAGTGGTTAAGAGCTTGGCTGCTAACCAAAAGGTCAGCAGTTCAGATATACCAACCACTTATTGGAAACCCTATGACACAGTTCTGCTCTATCCTATAAGGTCATTATGAGTTGGATTCTACTCAGTGGCAACGGGCTTGGTTTTGTTGTTTAAGACCACTATTATAAGATCTTGAGTAATAGTATAAACTGAGAAGAACACATACTTTTGTGGTTACGAGGAGGGGAGGGAGGGAGGGTGGGAGAGGGTTTTTTACTGATTAATTAGTAGATAAGAACTGCTTTAGGTGAAGGGAAGGACAATACTCAATACATGGAAGGTCAGCTCAACTGGACTGGACCAAAAGCAAAGAAGTTTCCGGGATAAACTGAATGCTTCGAAGGTCAGCGGAGCAAGGGCGGAGGTTTGGCGACTGTGGCTTAAGGTGACTTCTAAGTCAATTGGCAAAATAATTCTATTATGAAAACATTCTGCACCCCACTTTGAAATGTGGCGTCTGGGGTCTTAAATGCTAACAAGCGGCCATCTAAGATGCATCAATTGGTCTCAACCCACCTGGAGCAAAGGAAAAGGAAGAACACCAAGGTCACACGATAACTAAGAGCCCAAGAGACAGAAAGGGCCATATGAACTAGAGACTTACATCATCCTGAGACCAGAAGAACTAGATGGTGCCTGGCTACAACCGATGACTGCCCTGGCAGGGAGCACAACAGAGAACCCCTGAGGGAGCAGGAGATCAGTGGGATTCAGACCCCAAATTCTCACAAAAAGACCATACTTAATGGTCTGACTGAGACTAGAGGAATCTCAGCGGTCATGGTCCCCAAACCTTCTGTTGGCCCAGGACAGGAACCATTCCCGAAGACAACTCAGCAGACGTGAAAGGGACTGGACAGTGGGTAGGAGAGAGATGCTGATGAAGAGTGAGCTAATTATATCAGGTGGACACTTGAGACTGTCTTGGCATCTCCTGTCCGGAGGGGGGATGGGAGGATAGAGTGAGTCGGAAGCTGGCAAAATTGTCACAAAAGGAGAGACTGGAAGGGCTGACTCATTAGGGGGAGAGCAAGTGGGAGAACGGAGTAAGGTGTATATAAACTTATATGTGACAGTCTGACTTGATTTGTAAACGTTCACTTGAAGCTCAATAAAAGTTAATAAAAAAAAAAAAAACCCTATTTCCAAATAGGATCACATTCACAGGTACAGGGATAAATTCTTCAACATATTTTGGCGGGGACATAGTTCAATCCATAACAACAGGCATTCAGTAGATACTGATTGAATAAATGAATGAATGAATGGCACTGTACTTTTCTTATAGTTTATCTTTTAATTTTATGTCTCGTCTTTTTCCTTTTAATTACTGGAAGATTGCTTCATTTTTACTTTCTGAACTTTTTTTTACAATCATATTTTAATTTCCAGAGCTCTTTCTCATTTTCTAAATGTTCCTGGTTTATAATGTCCTGTTTGTTTCGTGTTTGTTTTGAAGTTTTCTTCTTTCTTGGCATGTCTCCATTTTCTCTGAGTTTCTTTTTTTCTGTTTATGTTTTTGTTCCTTATACTAAAAGATTTCTTCAAATAGCTGATGAAGTTGGTCCATTCACATTTCAGAGCAAGGCACTAAAGGCTCACTGGAATTTCCACATAATTGATTGGAAACTGTCAAAGGGTAGGCCTCACTGGGTAGTGATCAGCTGGTGAGCTGGCCTTTTTGTAGAGGAACTCCAAATAGGAAACCCTGGTGGTGTAGTGGTTAAGTGATATGGCTGCTAACCAAAGGTCAGCAGTTTGAATCCACCAGGTGCTCCTTGGAACCCTATGGGGCAGTTCTATTCTGTCCTATAGGGTCGCTATGAGTCAGAATTAACTAGACAGCAATGGGTTTTTTGTTTGTATAGAATATTTTCTTTGGGCTGGTTAGTTTCTCAGTGGAGGAAAATCCTATTAACTCCTGCCTGGGTTATAAACCTGAATGCCAGTGTTAGGGGATCTGTCTTAGCTACCTAGTGCTGCCACAATACAAATACCCTAAGAGGGTGGCTTTAAAGACCAGAAACTTAATTTTCTCACAGTTCAGGAGTCTAGAAGTCCAAATCAAGGTCTTGGCCCTGTTGATTCCTTCCTTTTTGGTAGCCCCAGGAGTTTCTTGGTTTCTTGGTATACCTTGGCTTGTAGATGATCTTCATACGGCATCTGTCCCTCCTCTCTGTGTGTTTCTGTGTCTAGTCTTTATATAACTCAGAAGTGATTAGGTTTAGGATCCGCCCTACAATGATTTTACCTCCACTGATTCATTGGTTAAATTGGATTGCATTATGGATGATGATTACATTACAATATTGCATTAGATTATGGAAGGCAATCTGCTCTACCCAAGGCCAACTGATTTAATCACATGTACTCCATGACAGCAACTAGACTAGTGTTTGGCTAAACAACTGGGAACCATAGCCTAGCCAAACTGATGTGTAAAATTAACCATCCCAGGATCTGAAGGAGAGGTATCTTCCAGTTAAATATGTAGATTTTCACTTGAGTTTTTTGGTACAGAACCTTACCGGTGCCCTAAATTGGACCGTGTATCCCCAAGATCAAAGTCCATGTGCTTGAATCTTTCCTGTCTTCCTCCAGTGTAGGGGTGGGAGTGCAGGGAGAGAAGCACGGCTAAGGGTCTGTTTCTTATAAACACTACCAATTTTTCCTCTTGTTTTTAGATTTACCCTGCACCCGTGCTTCTAAAGTACCCAGCACTATCAGTGTCTGAGCCTTTCTAGGGTTTAGTAGTGCAAGTCTTCTCACTTCTTCTGATCTTCCCAGCAGGTTGAGGCTTTGGCTTCTTCTGGTTTGCTAAGATGATGCCCCTCATTGATTTTCTTGCCAGCTCCAAAATTTTCTTGAGGTCTCCACTCTGCTGCTGTCTCTTCTGCTTTCTTTATTCTTCTGGGTTTATGCCTATTTAATTTATTTCACCTTTTTTTAGTGAGATTTTGGAAGGAACAAAAATTAAAATGTATTAATAACCATATTTAATTAGAAGTGATTTGTATTACTTCAGATATATAATTTATATAAAAATAAAACAAAAACACTTTGGTATTTATTTTGAGAGTGATTTCTTGGATTTTTTCATACTCTTTCAAATCTAATTAAAATTTAGAGCTTTTATTACCTCTAGAAAATAGAAGTAGCTCTGGAAATGACAAATAATCACAAGATTTTGATCCAAGTGAACTTCAGTTTGATGAGAGTAAGAATCAGCCTTAGGACAAAGTTAAGGTAAAGCAGTTAGTTACAGCAATTATAAAAAAAACTGCTTATTACAAGAAGATGAATCACTGATTTAATTACGATTAATACAACTATTTTAAAGTATTATACAATATTTAGTGTATAGTTATACATAATGACCCAGGAGTTATGGATTTGCGTTTATATGAGGACACTGGTTATCAAGTGATACCGTGTTATACTCGGTATATACTTATTTATGCAATACTATCTAAAAAGTATTCACTCTTTAGGACATTTAAAATTTTTTTATATGATGGGCAGAAACATTGTAATTCGACCCTCTATGGTATTTAACATCTATTCCATTAGGACACAATTTCTCATATTTTTTGAACCCATGTCTCCTTTGGGCAAATATAAAACTCACCACTTTCCCTAGACCTTGCCGTTTCTTCTTTCTTTTTTAATCTTATTGTGTTTTAGGTGAAAGTTTACAGCACAAATTAGTTTTTCACTCAAAATTTTATATACAAATTGTTCCGTTCCGTAGTCGCAATCCCCACAATGTGTCAGCACTCTCCCCCTTTCCCTTTCCACCCTGGGTTCTGTGTCCCTTCATCCAGTTTACCTGTCCCTTTCTGCCTTCTCATCTTTGCTTTGGGGCAGTTGTCGACCATTTGGTTTCATATGCTTAATTGAACTAAGAAGGACGTTCCTCATATGTGTTATTGTTTGTTTTATAGGCCTGTCTAATCTTTGGCTGAAAGGTGGACTCCAGGAGTGGCTTCAGTTCTGAGTTAGTCTCGGGGGTTCCACCAGTTAACGTCAGAGCAGTAAGTCTGGTCTTTTTATGTGAATTTGAATTTTGTTCTGCATTTTTTTCCACTCTGCCTGGGACCCTCTATTGTGATCCCTGTCAGAGCAGTCGGTGGTGGTAGCTGGGCAACCATCTAGCTCTTTTGGGCTCAGGCTGGTGGAGGTTGTGGTTCATGTGGTCCATTAGTCCTTTGGACTAATGACTTTCCTTGTGTCTTTGGTTTTCTTCATTCTCCTTTGCACTGAACATGCTGAGTTCAATAGATGTATCTTAGATGGTTGCTCACAAGCTTTTAAGACCCCAGATGCTACTCACCAAAGTAAGATGTAGAACATTTTCTTTATGAACTATGTTATGCCAGTTGCCCTATATGTCCGCCAAGATCATGGTCCCCAGCCCTCAGCCCCAGTAACTCAGTCCCTTAAGATATTTGGATGTATCTATGAGGCTTCCATGACCTTGCCTTGGTTAAGTTGTGCTAATTTCCCCTATATTGTGTATTGTCTTTCCCTTCACCAAAGTTAATACTTGTCTACTATCTAGTTAGTGATTTCCTCTCCCCATCCTTCTCCTCCCTTGTAATCATCAAAAATTGTTTTTTTCCTGTGTGTAATCCTTTTCTTGGGTTTTTAAAATAGTGGTCTTATACAATATTTGTCCTTTTGTGATTGACTTATTTCCCTCAGCATAGTGCCCTCCAAATTCATCCATGTTATGAGGTGTTTCGTGGATTCATCAATTGTTCTGTATTGTTTTGTAGTATGTTTATCCATTCATCTCTTGATGGGCACTAAGGTTGTTTCCATCTTTTTGCTGTTGTGAATAATGCTGCAATGAACATGGGTGTGCATATGTCTATTCGTGTGACGGCTCTTATTTCTCTGGGATATATTCCTTGGAATGGAATTGCTGAATCATATAGTATTTCTATTTCTAGCTTTTTAAGGAAACACCATATCATTTTCCATAGTGGTTTACCATTTTACATTCCCACCAGCAGTGCATAAGAGTTCCAATCTCTCCACAAACCCCTCCAACATTTGTTATTTTCTATTTTTTTTTATTAGTACCAGTAATGTTGGGGTGATTTGTAGTTTTGATTTGCATTTCTCTAATGGCTAATGATTGCGAGCATTCCCTCACGTGTCTGTTAGTTGCCTGAATGTCTTCTTCAGTGAAGTATCTGTTCATATCCTTTATCCATTTTTTAATTAAATTATTTGTCTTTTTTTATTGAGTTGTTGAAGTAGTCTATAGATTGTAGAGATTAGATCGTTGTCGGATGCGTTGTAGCCAAAAGATTATTCCCAGGTTCTCTTTTTGTGAAATCTTTTTTTTTCCCCCCGATGGTACTTTAGATGAAGGTTTACAGAACAAACTAGCTTCTCACTAAACAATTCACGCACATTTTTTGTGATATTGGTTACCAGCCGCACGACATGCCAACATTTTCCCCCTCTCAACCTTAGTTTCCCCATTACCAGCTTTCCTGTCCCCTCCTGCCTTCTAGTCCTTGCCCCTCAGCTGGTGTGCCCCTTTAGTCTTGTTTTGTTTCATGGGCCTGTCTAATCTTTGGCTGAAGGGTGAACCTCAGCAATGAGTTCATTACTGAACTAAAAGGGTGTCTGGGGGGCCATTTTCTCAGGGTTTTTCCAGTCTCTGTCAGACCAGTAAATCTGGTCTTTTTTTTTTTTTTTTTTTTTTGCCAGTTAGAATTTTGTTCTATATTTTTCCCCAGCTTTGTCAGGGACCCTCTATTGTGATCCCTGTCAGAGCAGTCAGTGGTGGTAGCTGGCCACCATCTAGTTGTACTGAACTCAGCCTGGTAGAGGCTGTGGTAGTTGTGGTCCATTAGTCCTTTGGACTAATCTTTGCCTTGTGTCTTTGGTTTTCTTCATTCTCCCTTGCTCCAGGTGGGGTAAGACCAGTGAAGTATCTTAGATGGCTGCTCACAAGCTTTTAAGACTCCAGATGCTGCTCACCAAAGTAGAATGTAGAACATTTTCTTTATAAACTATGTTATGCCAATTAAGCTAGACGTTCCCCGAGACCATGGTTCCTCAAAGCCCTGAGCCCAGTAATTTGGCACCTCAGGGAGTTTGGAAGTGTCTATGGAACTTCCATGACCTTGCCTTGGACAAGTTGTGCTGGCTTCCCCAGTATTGTTACTGCTTGCCCTTCATTTTGGTGAAGTCCTTCGATGAGCATAAGTGTTTGATTTTTAGGAGCTCCCAGTTATCTAGTTTATCTTCTGGTGATTACGCATTGTTAGTTATAGTTTGTATTGTACTTATGACATGTATTAGGGTGCCTATCATTGCCCTTATTTTTTCTTCCATGATCTTTATCATTGCCCTTATTTTTTTCTTCCATGATCTTTATCATTTTAGATTTTACATTTAGGTCTTTGATTCATTTTGAGGTAGTTTTTGTGTATGGTATGAGGTATGGGTCTTGTTTCGTTTTTTTACAGATGGACATCCAGTTTTGTCAGCATCATATGTTAAAAAGACTGTTTTCTCCCCTTTCAATGGATTTTTGTCCTTTGTCAAAGATCAGCTGACCATAGGCAGACGGATTCACATACGAGTTCTCGAATCTGTTCCAGGGGTCTATGTGTCCATCACTGTACCAGTACCAGGCTGTTTTGACCACTATGACTGTATAGTAGGTTCTGAGATGAGGTAGCGTGAGGCCTCCTACTTTGTTCTTTTTCATCAATAATGCTTTGCTTATCTGGGGCCTCTTTCCTGTCAATGTATAGTTGGTGATTAGTTTTTCGATTTTGTGAAAGAATACTGTTGGTATTTGGACTGGGATTGCATTATATTTGTAGATGGCTTTGGGTAGGATTGATACTTTACAATGTTGAGTCTTCCTATCCATGAGCATGATCTTCTTCCATTTAGGTGGGTTTCTTTGAACAGATCTTTTATGTCCCTGGTTAGATTTATTCTTAAGCATTTTGTCTTTTTAGGGGCTATTATAAATGGTATTGCTTTAATGATTTCCTTTCAAAATTTTCTTTGTTGGTGTATGTTATGGATTGAATTGTGTCCCTAAAAAATGTGTATCAATTTGGCTAGGCCATGATTCCCAGTATTGTGTGATTGTCTACCATTTTGTTACCTGATATTAGTTTTCTATGTGTTGTAAATCCTACCACTATGATGTTAATGAGGCAAGATTAACAGCAGTTGTGTTAATGAGGCAGGACTCAATCTACAAGATTAGGATGTGTCTTAGGCAGTCTCTTTTGAGATATAAAAGAGAGAAGCGAGCAGAGAGACATGAGGACCTCACACAACCAAGAAAAAAGTCCCTGCACTGAGCAGCTCCTCAACTAGGGAAGATTGATGACAAAGATCTTCTCCCAAAGCCAAAAGAGAGCCTACTAGACTGTGAGAGGATAAATTTCTCTTTGTTAAAGCCATCCACTTTTGTTTCTGTTATAGCAGCACTACATAACTAAGATAGTGTAAAATCCAACTGATTTTTGTATGGCGATCTTGTATCCTGCTACTCTGCTGAATCTATTTGTTCCAGCAATATCCTTATGGAATCTTTGGGGTACTCTATGTATAGGATCATATCATCTGTGAATAGGGATAGTTTTCTTTCTTCCTTTCCAATTTGGATGCCCTTTATTTCTTTTTCTTGCCTTATTGCTCTAGATAGGACTTCAAGCATAATATTAAACAGGAGTGGTGATAAAGGGGATCATTGTCTTGTTCCTGTTCTCAGGGGGAATTCTTTCAGCCTCTCTCTGTCGAGAATGATGTTGTCTGTTGATTTTGTATAGATGCCTTTTATTATGCTGAGGAATTTCCCTTCTATTGCTATTTTATTGAGAGTTTTTATCAGGAATGGGTGTTGGACTTTATCAGTGCCTTTTCTATGTCAATTGAGATGATCGTATGATTCTTTTCTGTTGGTCTATTTATATGGTGAGTTACATTGATTGATTTTCTAAAGTTGAACCAACCTTGCATATCTGGTATGAATCCCACTTGGTCGTAGTATATTATTTTTTTGATATGATGTCAAGTTCTTTTGGCTACAATTGTGTTGAGAATTTTTCCATCTATATTCATGACAGATACTGGTCTGTAATTTGTGTGTGTATGTGTGTGCGTGTGATGTCTTTCCTGGCTTTGTTATCAGGATTATGCTGGCTTCATAAATGAATTTGGGAGTATTTCTTCCTTTTCTGTGCTCTGAAATAGTTTGAGCAGTACTGGTGTGAGCTTTCTCTGCATGTTTGGTAGAATTCTCCAGTGAAGCCATCTGGGCCGGAGCTTTTTTTTTTTGTTGGAATCTTGTTTGTTTTATTCTTCAATCTCTTCTCTTGTTAAGGGTCTTTTCAGATTTTGTATCTCAGCTTTTGTTAGCTTAGGTAGGTAGTGTGTTTCTAGAAATTTGTCTATTTCCTCTAGGTTGTCAAATTTGTTGAAGCACAGTTTTTCATAGTATTGTATTATGATCCTATTTATTTCAGCTGGGCCTGTTGTAATGTCCCCCATCTCATTTCTTATTTGGGTTATTTGCTTCCTGTCCTGTTTTTCTTTTGGCAGTTTGGCCAGTGGTTTGTCCATTTTGTTGATCTTTTCAAAGAACCAACTCTTTGTCTTGTTGATTCTTTCTATTGTTTTTCTGTTCTCTATTTCACTTATTTCTCCTCTGATCTTTATTATTTTCATTCTTTTGGTGGCTGTGGGCTTCTTTTGCTGTTTCCTTTCTATTTGTTGGAGTTGTAGGACTTTTTTTTTTGTGTGTGTGTTTATTGCTATAAGTTGACCTCTAAGCACTGCCTTTGCTCTGTCCCAAAGGCTTTGTTTTCATTTAATTCTAGGAATTTTCTAATTTCCTCTTTGGTTTCTTCTATTAGCCAGTTGTTTTAAGCAAAGCGTTATTCAGTATCCATGTATTTTTTTTTTCCCCTTGCTCTTCCTGCTATCGATTTCTGCTTTTATGGTATTGTAATCAGAGAGAATGCTTTGTATTATTTCACTGTTTTGGATTTTATTGAGAGTTGCTTTGTGGCCTAAAATGTGATCTATTCTGGAGAATGTTCCATGTGAGTTGGAAAAGAATGTATACTTTGTTGCTGTTGGGTTGAATGTTTATATATGCCTGTGAAGTCAAGTTGTTTGATTGTGGCCTTTAGATCTTCTGGATCTTTGTTGAGTTTCTTTCTAGATGTTCTGTCCTTTAATAAGAGTTGTGTGCTGAAGTCTCCTACTATTATTATGGAACTGTCTATTTCTCTTTTCAGTGCTGTTTGTGCTGTTAGAGTTCATTTTATGTATTTTGGAGCCCTGTCATTGGGTCCATAGGTAATTTATTGGTTATGTCTTCTTGGTGGATTGTCCCTTTATTCATTATATGATGTTCTTGCTCGTATTTTATGGTTGATTTTGCCTTAAAGTCTATTTTATCTGAGATTAGCATTACCACTCCTGCCCTTTTTTGGTTACTGTTTGCTTGGTATATTTTTTCCATTCTTTGATTTTTAATTATTTATTTCTTTGTGTCTAAGGTGTGTCTGGTACACAGCATATTGATGAGTCTTGCTTTTTTATCCATTCTGCCATTCTCTGTCTCTTTACAGATGCATTTAAGCTGTTTATGTTCTATGTGATTATAGATAGATATGATTTATTGCTGTCATGTTGTTTGTGCTTTTTTTTTTGTGTGTGTGGTTTCCTTTGTTCCTCTTACTTCCTGTGCCAAGTTTCTTTTGTTTGTGGTTCTTTTTTTCATTATTATAGATTTTGTTCTTACTGAAAGTTTATGTTTCTTTTCTCTTTTATTCTGATGAATAGGTTTATTAACTTTCTTTCTGGTTACCTTGAAATTTACCCTTATCTCCCAAAGTCTGAGCCAGTCTTTTGTTACTTGATATCACCTTGACTTCCTCCCCATTTAAACATTCTATACCTACACTGTTTATTTCCCCCTTTTATTGCTTTGATGCTGTAGTCATTTGCAGATTGATGTCTCCGTTTCCCTGTTTTAAGCCTCTTAGCTTTGTTATATTATTGAGAGTTCTTTACACGGGTTGGTATCTGGCTGATCCTGTCCTGTGTCCTAGACTCCAGTTGCAGTCTGATGTTGTTGGTTCTTTAACTGAGACCTTGCCATTTCTGATAAATTTTTCTTAAGAATTATTGAAAAATCAACAATTGATTCAAATTCACACTAGCCTAGAAGATCTTTGTTAAGATTTACCTTCTGTATTTTAAATAACAAAAATAAGGTTTTATTTTTATTTTCAGGTGTGAACATTGAATATGATTTTCTTTCTTCAAGTCACATTTTCTCCCTTCTCCAGATTCTAATTTGTCCCGCCAGGATTGTGGAGCAGGTGATTTTTCCAGTTTGATAACACTATGTTGAGGATAATTTTAGAAGCAATAATAATTTTTTTCCCTCTTATTCACAAGTATAACTGTGTTCTGTGAAATTTTGGATGAGAGAATTTTCAAACTATGTGAATATGTTACTACTTACACAGTCATTTCCAAAGGGGCTTATTCCTTTCCAAACATGACTAAATCATTGATATAATTGAACTGATGGTGTAACATGCATTTAAAAATTTAAACTGGCAAGTTACAAGTCTTTACCAAGAGAGGCAGTACCAAGTTACCAGTTGCCATTGAGTTCGTTTTGACTCACAGCGACCCCATGCGTATCAGAGTAAAACTGTGCGTCATAAGGTTTTCAGTGGGTGATATTTCAGAAATAGATTGTCAGGCTTTTCTCCTGAGCCAGCTCTGGATGGACTGGAACCTCCAGACTTCAGTTATCAGTAGAGCAGATTAACCATTTGTACCACTTAGGAACTCCAGTACCAACTTACCTTAATAAAATTAAGTGTACTGCATTTTAACGTCTCTTCCACAACCACAACACAATGGTTTTTTCATGGTTTTAATAGCCTATATTTAACCACATTAAATTAACAGGTGGGAAAGTTATTTTTAAAATCCAATTATAGAAAGATAGATAACTCTACAGTAATATTGAAGTTTGGGGTTATTTCTTTTTCATTTGGAACAATGATAAAGCAGGTTGGTAATTATCATTTGGGAGCTATAAAGGAAATGGAAAGCTTTCCTTTTCTATCTTATTTGGTCTTAGGGAACTATGAGTTTAAACAGCATACACTCTCTATGTTTAAAAGCTACTGTCTATGTAGTACCTTTAGAGATACCAGACTGTGAAAATCATTTTAGTTTGTCTTGTGGGTTTTAAAATAGATCCTTATTTTCATGACTGTTCTCACGATATTTCACTGACCTGTCTTTAATTTTTCCTGTCTGTATTTTCACTAAAGATGCTTTACTATAATTTTCCATTGTACAACAAAGATAAAACATGAAATCCTACTATGATCAAGGTCAAAATAAAGTGAAAGATAATGAAGATAGAAGTAGGAAGTGTGACCTGCACCTTCAATTTTTTTCTAAATGTACAGGAGACTGGGAGACTCAGAGTACTCTGTCTCAGGGCCTTAGGTTCGGGCTTCCTTAAAAAAGAACCTGAGACAAGGATTTGAGTAGAAGTGGTTTTTCTGGGAGGTAATCCCAGGAATGGTAAAGTAGAAGGCCAACGAAAATGACGGAACCCCTCAATGAGATGGTGTTTCAATTTGACCCAGAGGGAACTGTAGGTATCTTGAATGGTCTGTCAGATGAGAGACAAGGGAGTAAGACTCACGGAGGAAGGCCCGAAAACAAATAGAATTTATTACTCGCAGGTCCCAGAGACAGGGAGGCACAACACACCATGACACAGGGCCACACAGGGGGCTGCACCTGACGACAAGGTAAAAACAAACCGGGATTCTAGGAGAGGGTTTATGTATGGTAAGCAGGTGGGGTTAACTAGGCTTCACAGCCTTTCTGGGGATTGGGCATTTTAAATAATTTTGCATGCTTCAGAGGATAGGGGCCATCCCTAGTTATTGGGTGCCTGACCCCCGGGGCAATTAGGACAGGTGCATAGTGACCGAGGGGTGTGAGAACCTGATAAGTGGAGTGCCCAAAGAGTAGACTTAACCAGCTGCTCAAGAAGGGAAATGGAGAGCCTCCACTAGGGCCTCAAAACTGGGTGAAGACAGCATTTAAAGGGGGAGTATTACAGATGTATTGACACAATGGCCACAACACTGGACGCACACATAACAAAAATCATGAAGATGGCACAGGACCTGAAAACATTTCATTCTGTTATACATGGGTTCACTAGGAGTCAGAGCCAACTTGAAAGCAACTAACGACAACAACAATCCAAGGAAGCAGAATGACAGGATGCAGAAATGAGACAGAGAAGAGAAAATCCAAAATGGTGTGTCAAAGACCAGGTTATACTGTAGACACCTGGGGCTCGGTCCTGCTGGGACATCTCAGAGATTGTGTAGAACACACTTGAGAACTGTCCTGCCATCAAGGGGTCAGGAAGCTGGGGTATTTACCCACCAACAGGCTGAGAATTGCTCTTGGGGACCTTGACTTCATGAATACTTCCAGCCTGCTCCCAGGCCAGAGAGGGCCTCAGACTAAGACCCAGATGCTTCTGGTAAGAAGTCATTGGCATTATGGGAACTGTCTGCCAAGCTGCATGTGACCCCTGGGGGAGAACCAAAGGAATATGGGCATGCACCAAAGTACATGATACCTGGTGAAGCTCAGGGGAACTTTGGTGCTCTTCAGGGTACTGTGAGTGATGCATTTCCCAAATTCTTTTTCAACTTTCAACACTGACCAGTTATGTAGATTTAAAAAAGCTCTTTATTTTTTTTCCAAAAGTCTCCTCACAACCCACCTCACCTCCAGTTCAGAGGTATGGACATCTCTTACAGCTGCCAGCTACAGAGTTTTCCCACACACTCTAAAAGCAAAAAAGAAGGTCAAAGAATATGAATGTGTATGAAATATATGCCTTCCATAGGAAATGTCTGGAAGGATGATATCAAGATGTCAACTGAGGTGAATGTTGGTGTTAGAAGTCTTTTAATTTTTTCCTTTTATAATGGTATTTGCTAATATTTATTCTACATTGAACATATGTTATTTATACTAAGAACATATATACATCTATATATATAAAGTAGAAGTTCTGCTATATATGTGAGAACCTGATTCTGGTATGTAGGAGTCAATCCACTGAAATCTGCCCAAGCACAGGGCCTGGCAAGTAGGAGATGGGGATGATATGTTACTGTCCCTTCCTTTCCTCCATGGGGTCAGGTTGACAAGGCCACACATGTTTGTGTGCATGGTGCATCTGTTGGTTGTGATGCAGCCACCTGCTTCATTTTCCCTTTAGAAAAAGAATTGGGCTAAGTCTGCATAAGCCTCCTTTGATTCCAATCCAAATATAACAAATACCATGAGGGAAAAAATAAATTTAATTCAGACTCCCAGCAAGTATGCTTTGGTGAAGATCAAAATGAGGTAATCCATGCATATAGATAAAACTTCATAAGTAATAAAATACCATACTATTAAAGTATACTGTTATTATGTTATTCCCATTATTCAAGAATTTATGGAATTCTTGAATAATAAAATATTCAATTTAGGAAAATAATTTGGAGTTTTCCTTATGTATTTTTATATAAAAAAAGATAAGGCCTATAGCATTGTGATCGTTAAGGTTGTGAGTCAACTTGGCTGGGCCATGATTCTGAGTGGTTTGGCAGTTATGATGTAGTTTGGTAGCTGTGTGATGATGTAATCACCTTCGTAAAAAGATCTGATATAATCACCTGCATGATAAGATCTGTTAGGAGCAGCCAGTCAATTGAAAGGGAGTTCCTTCGGGGCATGGCCTGCATCTGTAATAGGTAGACTTCCTGGCAAAGCTCATGGGCTTTTACTCACTCTGGATCCTGCACCTGGCTCTTGTTCATCTAACCTCCAGCTCTTGGGATTAGAGCTAGCAGCAGACCTGCCCAATCTTGGGATTCGTCAACCTCTGCAGCCTGTGAGCCAGAGACCTGTTGTCTGACCTGCGGATCTTGGGTTCACCAGCCGCTGCAGCTATGTGAGTCAGGAGAAGCCTGCAGCCTGACCCACGGACTTGGAACTTTCCAGCCTCTGCAATCACATGAGCCATTTCCTTGATATAAATCTCTCTGCATATATATTTAAACGGTTCACTGGTTTTGTTTCTCTAGAGAACCCAGCCTAAGACATTTAGTACTGAGAGAGGTTCTAGAAAAACAAAATTCTAAGGCTGTTTTCCAAATTGGTTCTCAGTCTGGGTAGTCTTATAGATGTTGATGACTCTGCTTCTAGTAATAAAGAGGGCACGGTTAATCCATGCTCTGAGGTGGCAATAAAAATACACAAAATATCATCACCAATAGATCAGGTATTGGTGAGAGGTGAGGCTCTGGCCAGTTGCATGTGTGATAACTTTCCACAATTTTGTCATAATGAGAAGTATAAGGGAAGCTGGTCAGTTGGTTCTGCTTTCCCTAAACAAAGTGGTGAAAGAGATGAGCTCAGGGCTTCAGAGTCAAAGCTGAAGTGCCACATAAATGACCTCAGAGTTTCCACTTGTGCCTTGAAAGAAAGCTTTATTTCTTATAGTGACAGAGTTGATATTGCCAAAAACCAAAACCAGAGTCTTATCATAAGAGTGGCTGTATTAAGCCAATTGAATTCCCAACCTTGAGTAGTGTCTGAAATTGAGCTGAGGACATTGATTGGGAAGAAACAGGATCCTGAAACTAGGGATGGGAACATATGGGCAGATCATCAGGAAGCTGAGGACACTAAATTTCATTGAATCGCTCCTGCCAACAGAACCAGCCCTCTCACTTCCATCTGATGAGATTACTCCATTTTCGACTGCTAAGCTACCTTCCCCAGTAAAACCATTAGCCTTTCCATCCTCATCTGATGAGATTAACTCCCGTGTGTCTGAAGAACTTTTGTCTGAATCATTGCCTGGGGCATCGCCTGAGGCAGATGCCTTACAAGACATTGCTTCTAGACCTATAACTAGACTTAAGTCCCAGCGAGCCCCAAAAGACAAAGCACAAAGTATGACCCAGGAGGAAGCTAACTACTTCCAAAAAGAACTGCTTGAGTTTTCTAATATGTACAAACAGAAACCTGGGGAATATGTGTAGGAATGGCTATTAAGGAGGTGGGATAATGGTGCAAGAAATATAAAGTTAGATCAGTCTGACTTTGTTGATATGGGCCCACTAAGCACAGATTCTTCAGTCTTTCAGCTCAAGAGGTTAGGAAAGAATCTAATAGTTTATTTGGTTGGTTTGCTGAAGCACGGAATACGTGGTGGCCCACACTAAATCAAGTTGAAGTGCCAGACCTGCCTTGCTATACTGTAGAGGAAAGAATCCAAAGGCTTAGGGAAATTGGCATGTTAGAGTGGATTTATTGTGTTAGACCCACAGACCCATACATGGAGTGCCCAGAGAAAATATCTTTTACCATAGTGGTGAGGAACAAATTTGTGAAGGGAGCCCAGCATCCTTGAAGACTGCTGTGATTACTATTTTATGTAAGTCATATTTGAGAGTGGGAACTGCCCTAACTGAATTAAGACACCAGACTACAATGGAGCTGATTGGACCCCATGGTGGTAGGGGCCAAGTGGCAGCACTCAGTCAACAAAGACAGGTGGACGTGATTATCGTAACGGACAGTGGAGTCAAAGCAGTAATCAGAATAGCCCTACTTCTATGGATTTATGGCACTGGCTACTTAGTTATGATGTCCCTAGGAGTGAAATAGATGGGAAATCTAGTAAATATTTACTTAACTGTACAGGCAGAAGAATTCTAGACCAAGTGAACATCGGTCTAACTTGAATCATCAGAACAGAGAGTCAGAGCCCTTCAATCAATTCCCAGACTTTAACCAGTTTGCAGACCCACAACCCCTTCAGTGAATGGGCAGCTGGGTGCCCTTGAGGAAGGACCCCACTATATTGGCAGAAATTTATACCGTGAATCTTTCTCCCAGCCTTTCCCAAAGGGATCTACAGCCTTCTACAAGAGTGACTGTCCATTAGGGAAAAGGAAATAATCAGACTTTTCAGGGATTACTGGATACTGGCTCTGAACTAACACTAATTCCAGGAGACCCCAAACATCACTGTGGCCCACCAGTCAGAGTAGGGGACATATGGAGGTCAGGCTATTAATGGAGTCTTAGCTCAGGTTCAGCTCACAGTGGGTCCAGTGGGTCCCTGAACCCATCCTGTAGTAATTTCTCCACTTCCAGAATGCATAATTGGGATAGATACACTCAGCAACTGGCAGAACCCAACAGTGGATTCCTGAAAAGTGGAGTAAAGGCTATTACAGTAGGAAAAGCCAAGTGGAAGCCATTAGAACTGCCTCTACCTAGGAAAATAGTAAACCAAAAGAAATAGTGCATTCCCAGAGGAATTGCAGAGATTACTGCCACCATTAAGGACTTGAAGGATGCAGGGGTGGCGATTCCCACCACATCCTCGCTCAACTCAGCTATTTGGCTTGTGCATAAAAAACAGACAGATCTTGGAGAATGACAGTGTATTACCAATAGTTTAACCAGGGGTGACTCCAACTGCAGCTGCTGTTCCAGAGGTGGTATCATTGCTTGAGTGAATTAATACATCTCCTGGTACCTGGTATGTAACATTGATCTGGCTGATACCTTTTTCTCCATACCTATTTTGAAGGGCCATAAAAACAGTTTGCCTTCAGCTGGTAAGGCCACCAATACACCTTCATTGTCCTGCCTAAGGGGCATATCAATTTTCTAGCTTTTTTATATCACAGTTTAGCCAGCAAGAACCTTGACTGCCTTTCCCTTCCACAAGGGGTCACACGGGTCCATTATATTGATGACATTATGCTGATTGTACCTAGTAAGGAAGCAGTGTCAATGACTCTGGACTTATTGGTAAAACATTTGAATGCTAGAGGTGCTTGTTGAAGGTAAAGTGAATATGAAATGGTTGGTGGAAGAAAAAAAAAAAGTGGAAGAAGGTAGCTTTAAATATTAGCTACAATCATGTGACCAGTTGCAGAAACAAGGATTGCAATTGTTATGGGTATTTCTTCTTTGTATGTGTGCATCAAATATTTTTGTCTCCTTCACTTATAAAATATAAGATGTAAACAGGGCTAGTGCATTTTTGGTTACACATGTGTCAGTTGTATCATGTTAGGTGCAAGTGTGGCTTTATAATTGTCTTTATTTAGAGATGTGTATGGGTGCCAAGTTGACAAGGGGTGGACTGTGGTACTTAGGGTTGTGTGTCAACTTGGCTGGGCCATGATCCTGAGTGATTTGGCAGTTATGATGTAGTTTAGTAGCTAGGTGATGATGTAATCACCTCCATAATGAGATCTGATATAATGCGATCAGCTCCATGATGAGATCTGTTAAGAGTACCCAGCCAGTTGAAAGGGAGTTTCCTTGGGGTATGGTCTGCATCCAATATAGGTGGACTTTCTGGCAAAACTCATAGGCTTTAGTTCACTCTGAATCCTTCAGCTGGCCCCTGTTCATTTGACCTCTGGTTCCTGGGACTCGAGGTAGCAGCTTACTTGCTGATCTTGGGATTTGTCAGTTTCTGCAGCCTGCGAGGCAGAAGCCTACTGTCTGACCTGCTGATCTTGGGTTCACCAGCTGCTGAAGCTACGTGAGTCAGGAGAAGCCTCCAGCCTGACCCACAGACTTGGGACTTTCCAGCCTCTACAACCGTGTGAGCCATTTCCCTATGTAAATCTCTCTTTATATATATTTACACATTTCACTAGTTTTGCTTCTACAGAGAACCCAGCCTAAAACAAGTATCTTGCATATATTTTTTATTCCCTACATGATGTCTTCTGTGTATATAGGAAATTTCATACAGAGAAATAAAAAATTATTAAACTTGAAAATAGAGAATGGTGGGACTAAAGTCTATCAAGTCCACTCTTCCTTAAAGCAGAAATTTTTCATTTGACAGATAATAATTGAGCTTCGTCTAAGTGCCAGGTTCTTAGTTCTGAGGATATACTGATTAGCAAGACAAACAAGGTCTGGCCCTCATGATGTTTCCATTCTACAAAGTAAACAAGTCAACAAAAGTAAAACAAGTAGACAAATAAGTAAAGATAATTTCTAAGACCGATTTGTGGTGTAAAGAGAGCAAATCAGTGTGATTAATAGGGACTGGGGAGGCAGCACTCCTGGTGGTGCAGTGGTTAAGAGGTACGGCTGCTAACCAAAAGGTCAGCAGTTTGAACCCATCAGCCACCCCTTGGAAACCGTATGGGACCATTCTACTCTGTCCTACAGGGTCACTAGGAATCAGAATTGACTTGACGGCAATGGGTTTTTTTGCTGGGGGGCGGGCAGAAGAGGGTTCTTTCAGTAGGGGGTCATGGAGACCTCTCTGAGGAGGTGCTATTTGAACTGAGGTATGAATGATGAGAAGAAATCACCTAAAGAAAGATTTGCAGAAAAGGCCAAGACAGATGACCAGCAAGTGCAATGGCCCTGAGGCTGAAATGAGCTGGCAAGTAAAGTTAGAAAAATAGACGGAATTCAGATTTTACCTTATAGACCATGACAGAGGGTCAGTGAAAGAGAGGAAGGACCTCAACAAGATGGATTGACACAGTGGCTGCAATAATGGGCTCAAACATAGCAATGATTGTGAGGATGGCACAGGACCAGGCAGTGTTTTGTTCTGTTGTACATGGGGTTGCTATGAATTGGAACCAACTCAATGGCACCTAACAACAGACCATGGTAAGAGGCTTAGGTTTTATTCCAACTACAATGGGAAGCCACTGCAGTGCTATAAATAAGGAAGTGGTATGATCTGATTTGTGTTTTTAAAATATAATTCTGGCTGGGATATGAAGAAGAGCTTGTTGGTGAGCAAGCAAGGAAACCAGGAGGCTGTTGTTTTAGGAGGTAATTGCTGTATTCAGGGCAAACAATGATGTTGACTTTGACTACAGTATTAGCAGTGGAGCTAAAAAGAAGGTAGATTGTATACATGTTTTCTTAGACTTGCTTATGAGTTGAGGTATGAGAAGAGAGGGAATGAGATGAATCAAGAATGACTCGTAGAATGATGGAATTGGAGCATCACCATTTTGTAGCCCCAAATGAAATAATAGATTTGGCAGTGATCACTAGTAGGTAATAGTCTCTTACTCTTTCGTACAGACACACACACACAGACACACAGAAATTAAATATGATATGCCTTCTGATGGAAGTATTTAATGTTACCTTTGAAGCACTCTTGCCAAAATATATCTGATCAAGGCTCTAGATGTAACTACTACTTAATAGAAAAGGTAAGGGCCAGAAAAACATGTTAAATTACACTACAGGGGTGCAATCAGCAAAACCCAGACCGTGAAGTGTTACAGGACCAACAGTCCAGTTCCTATAAAATAAAAAAGCAAGAGAGAGTGAAGAAAGTGGGGGGGGGGGATATAAATTTTTAAAAGACTTAAGAATTTCATCAACCTGCCACAACGAATAGATCTTATTTGGACCTCAATTCAAACAAACAAAAATATGTATATATTTTTAATTATGGTGATGGTTTAACTTATCCAATTGTACCTTTAAATACGTGCAGTTTATTATGTGTCAGCTATATGTCAATAAAGCTTTTTTTTTTTAAGAATTATAAGAGAAATGTGAACATTGGTCGAATGTTTAATGATAGAAAGGAGTTAATTATTTTTTTAGGTGTGATGGCAGTGTTGTGATTAAGTTTGTTTCCTTTGTGTGTAGGGGGGTTTGTTTTGTTTTTTAGAAAAAGGAATTCTTATCTTTTGGAAGTATGTACTAAAATATTTGCAGCTGAAATGATGTGATGTTTGCGATGTGCTTCGCCAAATGAGACTGTGTAGTGGTGGAAATGCAACCACATCAGCCTTGTATTGATAATTCTTTGAAGCTGGGTGATGGGTATGTTGGGCTGATTATACTTGTATTATACTTTTGTGTATGTTTGCAAATGCCCATAAGAAAAAGTTTTTAACAAAAAAAGGACTCTTAGTTTCCTAGTACTATCATAACAAGAAATACCATGAGTGGGTGGCTTCAAAGAACAGAAATGTCTTTTCTCACAGTTTTGGAGGCTAGAAATCCAAATCAGGGCATCAGCTCTAGGGACAGCTCTTCCTTTTCAGTAGTCCTGGGAGTTCCTTGGCACACCATGGCTTGTAGACAGATCGTCACATAGCATCTATCTTTCCCCTGAGTGTGTGAGTCTCTGTGTCTATTCTGTTTTTTTTTTTTTTTATAAGACACCACTTAGAAATGTAAATGGCCAATAATCACATGAAAATCATTATGCATGAGGGAAATGAAATCAAAATCACAATAAGATGCTTCATACCAACTAGAATGGCAGTGATCAAAAACACACACTACCAAGTGTTGGCGAAGATATGGGGAAAGTGGAACTCTCGTACATTGCTGATGGAAATGTAGCACAGCACAGCCAATTTGAAAAAAAGTTTTGCAGTTCCTGAAAATGTTAAACATGAAGTTACCATAGGCCCAGTAAATCCACTGGGTATATATCCAGGAGAGCTGAAAACATATATTCACATGAAAAAATTTTACATAATTTCATAGACAGAAAGTAGACACAACCCCAACGTTCAACAACTGATGAGTGGATAAACAAAATGTTATATATCCGTGGAATATTATTCAGCCACAAAGAGAAATGAAGTTCTGGTATATGCTACAACGTGGATGAACCCTGAAAGCATTACGCTAAGTGAAAGAACCCAGACACAAAAAATCACATAGTCTGATTCCATTTACAGGTGGTCCCTGGATTACGAACAGGTTTCATTCCTAAACCTGTCAAGTCATATTTGTATGTAAGTTAGAACAGTTAGGTACAGTTGGTATCTAACGTCAGTTAGTGGAATGTCTGCCTTAGTATATAGTGTACCTTTCCATGCGTAAAAAACCATTAAAGGAACACTTCCAGATACACTAAAACATCTTTAACATAATAATACAATAATAATAATGCTTTGATGCATATCGCAAAGTAGCACCCATTTGTTATTATGAATCATTGTATGTACCTGGAATTTTTAATGTAATAGGCTTTATTGGGGTTGGTTTATAACTATGGATTGTATGTACAGCAGACGTTTGTAACCTGGGGACTGCCTGTTTATGAAATGCCGAGAAAAGGCAAATCCATAGAGACAGAAAATAAGTTAGTGGTTATTAGGAGTTGGGGGCAAGGAAAATGGGCAGTGACTGTTAATGAGGTGTTTTTTCGGTGCTAAAAATGTTCTGGAAATAGGTAGTAGTGATCAACGTACAACACTATGAATACACTCGCTGAATTGTATGTGATATGTGAATTATTTCAATAAAGCTGTTACTAAAAATTAATTTCCCCTATTACCTCAAAATACGTTCTTTTCTCCGTGCGGTAAATATATACGTAAGGAAACATTTGCCATTTCAACATTCTTCACATGTATAATTCAGTGACATCAATTGTGTTCATCAGGCTCTGCAGCCATCACCATAATTCATTCCCAAATTTTTCCACCATGTTTGTTTTTAACAGGTGGTTTGTTAGAATCGAAGCCCTGGTGGCAAAATGGTTAAGAGATCGACTACTAACCAAAAGGCCAGCAGTTCGAACCCATGAGCCACTCCTTGGAAACCCTACATGGGCAGTTCTGTTCTGTCCTATGGGGTCACTATGAGTTAGGATCAACTCAACAGCAATGGGTTTGGTTTAGGTTTTGGTTTTGTTGGAATCAATATCCAAGTCCACACATTGCATTTGATTGAAACATCTCTTAAGACTCTTTAAAAATCCATCCCAGTTTCCCTTCCTTTCTTCTTCATGCCACTTATTTGCTGAAGAAACTCCTTAGTCCCTACAGCAGGTTATTGTTTTACTTGTGCTGGCATTGTAGGACTGTGTAATGGTGGACTTTTTTTCATTTTAAATTTTTTCTAGCCTCTTTAAAGCTCTCCCTTCAACCTGGGGAAGAAATAAGCCCAGGCCCCTGTTAAACGAAACTCCTGAGCTTTCAAAGACTTAGATTATCATTAGCCTGCTTCTCCAGGCATCTCCTCAAATCAGCCACTTGACCTCCCTCAGTGCTGACCTCTGCCTGTTCTCCATTACCCTCCGGCCCAGCCTGGCCTCCCCAGGGTGGTACACGGAATTGCAACTCCAGATGTGGACTGACCAGAGAAGTGTCTATCGGAATGATTTTTCCCTTGATCTGGATGCCATGCTTCTGTTAATATAAATTAAGATCTTCTTAGCGAGGTCATTAGTGGGCTTACACTCTTGACACATTTTCCACAGGAAATCAACGAAAACACTTAAAGTGTGTTTAGATGGGTTGTGTGTTTTCCCACATAAATGTCTTAAACTGGGTTGTGTACTTTACAGTGGAATTTTTGAACCTCAGTTTAGGGGTTTGTTTTTATTTATATGCATTAAATTTCATTTTTTCAATTTCTGTCCAACCTTTCAATTCTTCAGAGATCTTTTTGAATCCTGATTTTCATATACGTTGCAAATCTGAGAAGCACATTTCTTGCTCGCGAGGCCAAATATAGAGTCCTGAGCTCTCCTTTAAAGACCATCCTTCCCATGTAACATTGATACATTGCCTCTTCGGCCTCTTTGGTCTCATCGACTATAAACGCCCCAGACTGTACCATGACACAGACCTCAGTTCCCCGTTTGCTTTACAAGCACCCCATGAAGGACTTGGAGAAATGACTTTCTGAAACCAGACACTATTTATTTATTTCCAGATCATTTAATTTTTCCTTAATTTTCATTGCAGTTCATCAAATAATACAGAGTTTCCTTGGTCTCAAGAATGAAACGCAGCTCCAAAATTGTTTCGCTGAATGATTTGGCACCCACGTTATTCTGCTCCTAAATCCCTAATTTCTAGTCTCGAAAATGTAGTATTAAAAAATAAAATATCCCCTAAGTGGTTTTAACTGACCTTCTTCATTTATTGCTATTAACTTTCTTTAAGCTTGGTTGTCTTTGAATTTTGTCTTATCCATATGACATTTTGGACAAAATATTAATTGGCTCCAGTATTTGTCTTTTCAGGAAAATATTTCCTGATTTTCTGAAACTCCTTGTGAGACTTCATTTTTTAAAAAACAAACCATTTGGGATCGAGTTGATTCCGACTAATGACAACCTTATGTGTGTCAAAGTAGAACTGTGTTCGGTAGAGTTTTCAATGGCTGATTTTTCAGAAGTAGATTGCCAGGCCTCTCTTCCAAGGCAACTCTGGGTAGGCTCAAACCTCCAACTGTTCAGTTACGGCTGCCATAAATTTTTTTTATAATAAAGCCTATTATATCAAAAATTTGAGTTAGATACAATGGTTCATAATAACATACACATGCACTACTTTGTGACGCTCATGAGAACATTGAGTTGTTTGATAGTGTTTCTTAAGTGTTTTATATGCATAGAAAATGAAAACCCATTGCCGCCGAGTGGATTCGGACTCAAAGAGACCCTATAGGACAGAGTAGAACTGCCCCATAGGGTTTCTAAGGAGCAGCTGGTGGACTTGTACTGCCGATTGGTTAGCAGCCAAGCTCTTAACCACTGTGCCACCAGGGCTCCTTTATACACGTAGAAAGGTAAAATATATACTATATTCTAAGACAAACGTGACTGACTGACGCTAAATGAGAACTGTGTGTACCTATTCCAACTTACCTACAAGTTCGACTTAAAAGACAGACTTAGTAATGGATCTCATTCGTAACCCAGGGACTGCCTGTTCTACTCTACAGAAGGATAGAGTGCAATAAAGTCACTGCCGAATTTAGCCATGAATGCAGTGAATTCAACTCCAAGGTAAGCTGAGAGACTCAGAGACTTTTTTCTGCAATGTTCAGAAAGACAATCCCATGCTCCCAAATTCTATAAAATGATAGGCACTTATGAGAGATCCGCAGACCGTGTGGACGCGGGGAGCATCTTTCCTTTCCATGACTTGTGCTCTTGCGAGACCACGTTAGGTCCTGCATCTGAACTGGCCAAGTTCAGGGATGTGGACGTTGCCAGGTGAACTTGCTGCTCTGCCATTTTCACTGTCACTCATTCCAAGGAATATTTGTGTTTAGGACAGGTGTTCAGGAAGTGCTGGATGGTTTAGGATTGCAAGGAACTTGCAGTGCTCCCTCTGCCTGATGGGGTGACCACACTGTAGGAAGATCTCACATTCCTTTTCACCCGGGCTGGCCCTGTATTCCAAACGGAAAACAGCCAAGCTCTGGACGACAACAGATGGTTCTGTCTCTGCAAGATGCAAACTTGATACTTTTTGGAGAGTTTTTCTCCTGCTAAAATAGTAAATAAAGCAAATATTCTGTAGAAATCCTATGTGGAGAGTGTGGGGAAGGTGCCTCAGTCAAAGTTCACATTTCAGAAACATTTTTGGCCCGAATGAGACACATGGCTTTTGTGATATTCAGCCCTAGTAATGGATATACTGTGTTTCAGGAAGACATTCTAAATGTAACCATATTAATGGAGCTCATAACTTTACTAGTAGATTAATGAGGGTCTGAAAGATAGGGTAAGTCTGATCCGTTACTGGATAACGTGGTGATTAATGTTGTGATGTAATAAGGAAGCCTTAATTAGGAAACTACAGGGAAAAAAACGAACAGGCTTTTTCACTTAACCAAAGCTTCCACCATTGAAAGAAATTGTGAAGTGTCATTTAATAAGCTTTATGGGCTCAGGATGTAAAATCAGAGTAAAACCTACTAAACATTGAATGGAGAGCCAGTAACATAGTGATCCACTGAGACCACATATCTTTCTTTATAAAAATACCTAAATCAGAATAAATTACTGTGAAAATATGATTTGTGGTTACAGTAATAAACTGGCCTATTTTTGTGATGTTTCTGCCGTACTTTACAGTCAGTTCTTTTAAGCGTATGGAAAACATGCGGTGCCATTTTCAAGGGGACGCCCACTCACAAATCAATTTTTGCTCTTGATACAATTTTTTAATAAATTCATTCAAAGAATTAACAGACACTCATTTTTTTAAAGGTGAATTTTATACCCCCTTTTCTTTAGGCCAATAAAATTGTTTCGGGATACCAGGTATTAGTAATAGCTTTCCCTATATACCTAGCATATTTACATTAGATTATTCTTTTATAAGGAGCCCCAGGAAACCCTCGTGGCGTAGTGGTTAAGTGCTACCACTGCTAACCAAGAAGTCAGCAGTTCAAATCCGCCAGGCGCTCCTTGGAAAGTCTATGGGGCAGTTCTACTCTGTCCTATGGGGTCGCTGTGAGTCGGAATCGACTTGATGGCAGTGGGTTTTAAGGAGCCCTGGTGGCGTAGTGGTTCAGTGCTCGGCTACTAACTGAAAGGTTGGCAGTTGGAACCCACAAATTGCTCTGTGGGGAAAAGACGTGGCAATCTGCTTCTATTAAAATTAGAGCCTTGGAAACTCTATGGGGAAGTTCTACTCTGTCCTACAGTTTGCCATGAGTCAAAATAGACTCAACGGCAACAGATTTGTTTTTTTGGTTTGGTTTGGTGTATTCTTTTAGGAAGAAAATTCTGGAAATAAAAACTTAAAGTTTAAACTACTTTGCACATACACATTATGAGGTATGTTTTAAAATAACATTTGAAATACAAATATGAAACAATTATAGAGCTTATTAATAATGCTGGTAAAATGCTTTTTCAGTAAAATGCTAAATAGTTCTATTTAGCAATTTCTGGAGGTTAACGAAGGAGCCCTGGTAGTGCGATGATTAAGTGTCCACTGCTAACCAAAAGGTCGACAGTTCAAACCCACCAGCTGTTCTGCTGGAGAAAAGACCTGGCAATCTGCTTCCATAAAGATTACAGCCTAGGAAACCATATGGGACAGTTCTATTGTACTGTGAGTTGGGGCTGACTCAATGGCACACTACAACAACAGAGGTTAGTGACCAGATTTTAAAGGTTAATGACCAGCTGAAGAGGATCGATGAACCAAGGTTTTGTCAGAATTATTGATTCAACCAGTCATTAATAGGTCTAAGAGGTTAGCTCCATTACAAAATTGAGGCAAAGGGACCGTAAACTCTTAATACTGTCTTTATGTGTTACACCCTTTTATTTGGAATGTACATGGCAATTATCATTTTGTATGCTAACCAATCAGATGGCTTAAACCATCAGGCAACATTCCACCCAACACTGCTATAAACAAAGGTGTTATATTTAAAAAGAAATAAACTTTGTTAATTTCCATTTAGTTGCTTGTGATTTTTATATTCCTTGCCAGAGATTGTCTTATATTGTTTTACAGAATCTTTACATAGGGGCTTTTATCTCTTAGAAAAGTCTACCCATTTGTTTATAAGTCCCCTGGAGTGATCAAAATGGTCTAGGACAGAGCCAAGAAGTGTTCCCCAGCTATTGTAATTTAAGCTACCAGAACAAACAAATCTGTCTTGGAAGAAGTACAACCAGAACGCTCCTTAGAAGCAAGGATGGTGAGGCTGCATGTTACATACTTTGGACGTGTTGTCAGGAGGGGTCAGTCCCTGGAGAAGGACATCATGCTTGGCAACATACAGGGTCAGCAGAAAAGAGGAAGACCCTCAATGAGGTGGATTGACCCAGTGGCTGCAACAATGAGCTCAAGCGTAGCAACAATTTTAAGGATGGCACAGAACTGGGCAGTGTTTTCGTTCTGTTGTGCATAGGGTCGCTATGAGTCGGGACCGACTAGACGGCACCTAATGGCAACAATAGCCACATTTCTTAAGTTCTGGAGAAATTCCCCTGAACTTTTCAATTTCACACTTATTAGTGAAGGTTTCGTAATGGGAAACAGAAAACATCTGATGCGTCCCTGCAGCTCGCATTTTGTCTTTAGCACATGGTAGACCCTCAAAAAGCATATACTGATTTGACAGTATAAATAAGAACCAAGTCTCCTTATGGGTATCTTTATATATATATATATATATATATATATGTATAAAATTTTATTTTGTTGTTATTGAGAATATACACAGCAAAAAAAAAAACACAGCAAAGCACACATCAACAGCTTTTATATGTATCATTTAGTGACATTGATTACATTCTTCGAGTTGTGTGATCATTCTCACCCTCCTTTTCTGAGCTGTTCTTCCCCAATTAACGTAAACTCACTCCCCCCTAATGTTCCTGTCTATCATTCTAACTGCTGTTGTCAACTTGATCCCATGTAGATAGTTCTTAAAAGAGCATAATGTTCAAGGCAGAAATTTTTTACTAGTTAAGCTAAACTATTGTTTGGTCTTAAGAAGACTTCAGGGGATATTTTGGCTTAAGGTTTAAAGATTATCTCAGGGCAATAGTTTCAGGGGTTCATCCAACCTTCATGGCTCCAGGAAGTCTGGAGTCCATGAGAATTTGAAATTCTGTTCTGCATTGTCCCACTTTTTATCAGGATTCTTCTATGAAATTTGTGACAAAAAAGTTCAGTAATGGTAGCTGGGCACCTTCTAGATCTTCCAGTCTCATGGCAAAGGAGGCAGTTGTTCACGGAGGCAATTAACCACACATTCCATATCCTCCTCCTATTCCTGACTCTCCTTCTTCCTCTTTTGTTCCAGGTGAATAGAGACCAATTTTTGTGCCTTCAGTGACCATTTGCAAGCTTTTAAGAACATTTGCAAGCTTTTAAGAACCTAGCATGGTGCATTGAACTAGGAGATAGATCAGAAGTATTAAACATGTTATTAGGCCAATTAACTGGAATGTCCCATGAAACCCTGATTCTGAGCTTCCAAACCAAGAAACCAAATCTCATGAGCTATTTGGTTGTACATAAGCAGATTCAGCAGCTATTTTTTTTTTTGTAGTTGTAAATGTATCTATCACACAACTTTTTGCCAATTTGAATTTTTATAACTGTTCAACGTATTGACAGCAATTACAATAATCGGCTTTGCAACCCTACCCTTACTCAACGTGATATTTACATTACTGTTAACCCCTCCCTTTCCTCCTCCCTCCTGTCCTTGGTAACCACTAATAAACTTTGTTCTCTATACATTTGCCTTTTCTTGTCTTTTTATATACATGAGATCATACAATATTTGCCCTTTTGTGATTGACTGATTTCACTCAGCATAATACCTTCCAGCTGTATCCATACTGTAGCACGTATCAGGACTTCATTTCTCCTACTGGCCGAGTAGTATTCTGTTGTATGCATGTACCACATTTTGTTTACCCATTCATCTGTTGATGGGCATTAGGTCGTTTCCAACTTTTGGCTATTGCAGATAGTGCTGCGATAAATGTTCGTGTACAAGTCTTTGTTTGAATTTCTGCTTTCGAGTCTTTTGGGTATTCCTTATGGATATCTTTAAACACAGTGCTATTGTTAGTTGCCCTTCAGTCCACTCAGACTCATGGTAACTCCATACAACAGAATGAAACGCTGCTCGGTCTTGTGCCATCTTCACAACCACTGGTATGCTCGAGTCCATTGTTGAGGCCACTGTGTCTTTTGAGTGCTTACCAACCTAGGACTTATCTCCCAGCACTAGAAACACAGTAGCCATTCTTATTCTCAGATAATCATGCTGTGTATACAGCTGTTCAGAACAGTGATGCCCATAACTTAGTGATCTAAGTAAAAGAAGAAAGTATACAAAATATGATCGTCTTTTTTTAAAGAAAGGAAAAAGAAAATATTCTTTAATTATTTGAATTATTAAATAAATATCAAATAAACTTTATTAAATAAACTCACACAACTAGGAAGTTAATCAATTAGGCATCTCTCTTTTTCAAAAGAAAAAAAAAATCCGGGTTCCTTGAAGGACGGATGAGCTGAGAATCTTTAGGCAAACAGGACAAAAATCCTCAAAGCATTCTACTACCTAGTGTTGCCTTACATCAATCACCCTTTCTTATTAACCTCTCACCCTTAGGCAGTGCTGCAGGGGGAGAGAGTGTGTGGTAGGCTGGGGTGGGGAGCACATAAAATGCAGATTACATATAAAAGAGGGCTACAGCTATAACAACAGCTTATGTTTATTCAGAGCCCTCCTCAGAGACTCTCAAAATATTTTATAAATGTTATCTCCTTAATCCTCTGGAGTGAGTCCGTGGCAAGACTCTTGATCTTTCCTTGACGGATATTTTATCTATGATACGGAAAAATTAAATCCTGGCAAAAGTCCTTAACACAGCAATTGGATGAGAAGATTAATTTTAATGTATGCCCCTCAAGTACAACTTAGAGCAATCTACACTCTGCTCTGATTTCTCAGCCACATTTTTTTTAGCATCTTTCAACATGCAAAGTTCCTACGTGGTAGGATACCCAAAAAATGGTAACTGCAGTTGTCTTGAAGAGGGGAGAAAATTGGTGGCTGGAGGGAGGGATTGAAGAAGAGACATTTCACTGAGTACTCTTCTGTACCTTTGGATTTACCTTTCAAAAGATAAAAAAATTTAAACACTCCTTAAACAGTTTTCAAGAGGGCAAATTCAGTTGGAAGACCTGCTCCCTTGATGTTAATCTCAGCTCCCTGGGGAACATGGTGGCTATATTTTTACCCTGTATTTTCTTTATAATATTCTGAAAGAAATCATTGAAAAGAAATTAGTATGCAATTTATAGTCCATATTTTTTATTCAGCTTAGAAATTGAGGGGTTTAATAGAAATGGGAAAACCAGTGTGTTGAAAGGCTCTTTGGATCTCTTTTTGTGGATTTATGTATTTACTGTACTTTCTTCATCAAAGAAATTTCAGTTGTATTCGCAAACTGCCAAGATTTTGAAAAGAACAGATCATTTTCCTCCTTTTCCTGAGTTCTCCCAGCCTTCAACTTCTTATCAATTTTGGCGTCACTGAATAAAATAGATTTGAGGTTCTTAGGCTTTTAAGGCTAATAATGAAATACAACTTTAGAGCAGAAACAAAAGAAGAAACTAAATCATGGTTACTAGTGTGTGGGGAGTGAGAACCGTACTTAATTACTCTGTACATAAAATGTTGCACCCACCTCATGTTTCAAATGTATTCTAGTAAATCCCAAAGGTGGAATTGTTTCCACAGAGACTACATCTTTCAGCCTTTCCAGTTGCAGTTGCTCTCGAGTTGACTCAGTGACTCGTGTGTTAGAGTGGAATTGTACTCTGTAGGGTTTCCAATGACTGATTTCTAGTGATGCTTTAACAGAAATACCGCAAGTGAATGGCTTTAACAAGGAGAAGTTTATTCTCTCATGGTCTAGGAGGCTAAAAGTGAATTCAGGGTGCCACCTCCAGGGGAAGGCTTTCTCTCTCTGTTAGCTCTGGGGGAAGGTCCCTGTCATCAATCTTCCCCTGCTAGAAGTTTCTCAGTGCAGGGACCCCAGGTCCAAAGGACATGCTCTGCTCCTGGCACTTCTTTCTTGGTGGTATGAGGTCCCTCTCCTCCCTGCTCACTTCTCTCTTTTATATCTCAAAAGAGATTGGCTTAAAACACAACCTAATCTTGTATACTGAGTTCTGCCTCATTAACATAACTGCCTCTAATCCTGCCTCATTAACATCATAGAGGCAGGTTTTACAACACATAGGAAAATCATATCAGATGACAAAATGGTGGACAATCACACTACTGGGAATCATGGCCTAGCCAAGTTGACGGATATTTTTGGGAGACACAATTCAATCCATAACACAGAGCAAATTAGTTTTCCATTCGATGGTTTATACATAAAGTCTTCCATGACATTGATTTCATTGCCCACAATGTGTCTACCCTCCCCCTATTTCTGTCCTAGTTGTTTCCTTCCATCCTGAATCACTACCCCTTCCTGCCTTTTCATCTTTGCTTTGGGGCAAATGTTGCACTTTCGATCTTATATGATTGATGTTCCTCTCAGGTGTAAATTGTTTATTTTATGGGCCTGTGTATGGTTTGGCTCAAGGGTGGTCTCCAGGAATGGCTTTGGTTCCAGTTCAAAGGGTGTCTTAGGGCCATAGTCTCAGGGGTTCCTAAGTCTCCAGTCTCTGGCAGGCTAGTAAGTCTGGTCTTTTTTGTGAATTTGGTTTTTTGTTCCCCAGTTTCTCTCCCACTCTGTCTGGGACCCTCTGTTGTGATCCCGGTCAGAGTAGTTTGTAGTGATAGCTGGGCACCATCTAGTTCTTCTGGTTTTGGGGTGGCCTTTCTTCCAAGTTGTCTCAGGGTGGGCTTGAGCCACTACCCTTCTGATTAGCAGCTGAGCGTCTTAACCATTTGCACCGCCTAGGAACTCCATCTTCCAGCCTGGGTTGGAAGAACCCAGGACACTTTCCCTCCACAGACTTTGTGAACTCCGGAGCAGTGCTTTTCTACCTCTGCCCATGAATCTATTGTGGTCAAGTCAATTCCGACTCATAGCAACCCTATAGGACAGAGTAGAACTGCCCCATAGGGTTTCCAAAGAGAAGCTGGTGGATTCAAACTGATGACCTTTTGGTTAGCAGCCTGAGGTCTTAACACTGTGTCACCAGCTCTGCAGTGAATACAGATCAATCCCTGGGATCCTGTTAAACTGCAGATTCCAAATCAGCTGATCTGGGTTAGGGCCCTAGAGTCTGCATTTCTAACACACTCCCGGATGAACATCCTTCCTGCTGGTCCAGGTACCACACTTTGAGCACCAAGGATTTAGAGAGAACCTGTGTCTGTTAGGGCTGGGTTTGGCTGCATGTAACCAACTCCCCTGGCTTCAACAATTAAAGTGTGCCTTTTTCTGTCCTGGAAACCCCGGTGGCGTAGTGGTTAAGAGCTACAGCTGCTAACCAAAAAGGTTGGCAGTTCGAATCCACCAGGTGCTCCTTGGAAACTCTGTGGGGCAGTTGTACTCTGCCCTATAGGGTTGCTATAGTTGGAATCAACTCGACAGCAATGGGTGTTTTTTTTTTTTTTTCTGTCCTAATAAGTCTGGAGGTGGGGCAAACTGGGGATAAAAGGGTGATTTCCACTATTTGGCAAGGACCTCAGATTATTTTGCCTTTCTGTTTCATCATCTTTTTTATGTGATTTTCATTCTCATGTTCACGGTACAGTGGCCGCCCTTCTAGGTAGGTATCACACTCTTCTTCCATGCAGGATGAAGAGGTAACAGAAGAGAGCAAAAGGTATGCGCTAGCTGCGTCTGCCCTTTTTAATCAGGACCACAACAGCTTTCTTGGAAGCCAGACTTCTCAGTGATCAGGAGACTTTTACAAATACCTCATTGGCCAGAACTATGTCACATGACTTCCTATAGCTTCAAAGGAGCTCTGGAAGAACTTCTTTTTGCCAAGACTCTTGTCACTCTAAACAAAATAATTGTTGTTAGAAATGAAGAAGGAATGGATATCATGTATGTGGGGTAGGCAGAATAATGCCTCCTGCCTGAAAGATACCCATATCCTTATCTCTAGAGCCTGTGCATCATAAAAGGGACTCAGCAGATGTGATGAAGTTAAGGACCATGGGATGGGGAGATTTCCTGGATTATCTGAGTGGGCCCAATGTAACCACAGGGTCCTTATAAGAGACAACTGAGAGGGTCAGAATCAGAGAAAGAGATTTGACAACAGAAACAGGAGTTGGAGTGATGTGGGGTCATGAACTAAGGAAAGCGGGAGCCTCTAGAAGCTGGAAAAGGCAAGGAAACGGATTTTCCTTGAGAGCCTCCAGGAGGAATGCAGCCTTGCAACACCTTGATTTTAACCCAGTGGGACCCCTGCTAGACTTCCAACCTACAGAGCTGTAAGGTAAGCTATGTGTGTTGCTTTAAGCCACTAAATTTGAGGTCATTTTGTTACAGCAGTAATAGGAACACAATACAGAAGGCGACTAACATTGTCAGAGTTCGAGTTAGGAAAAGGCCAGACTGCTGATTTTACATCTGAGGAATGTTAGCCCTTACGTGAAGTATTTTAAACCAACCAAAACCAAACCTGCTGTCATCAAGCTGATTCCGATTCATGACAGCTCCGTGTGTTCCAGAGTAGAACTGAGCTTCGTAGGGTGTTCTTGGCTGTAATCTTTATGGAAACAAATTTCCCGGCCTTTCTTCCACAGCACCGCTGGGTGGGTTTGAACCACCGAACTTTAGCACCTGATCACAAACATTTTGTGTTACCCAGGCTTCATTCTTAGATGATTTAGGTGAGGTTGCCAGATAAAATAGAAAACACCAGTAAAATCTGAATGTCAAATAAGCAAGAAATATTTTTTTAGGATAAATATTGCATGAGCTTCCTACCGCTCCTGTAACAAATTGCTACAAACTTAGTTGCTTAAAACAACACACATGTATTACCTTATAATTCTGTAGGTCAGAAGTCTGACTCAGGGCTACTGTACTAAAATCAAGGTGTCAGCAGGACTATGTTCCTTCTGGAGGCTTGTTAGGGACTGAATTGTGTCCCACAAAAATGTGTGTCAACTTGGCTAGGTCACGATTCCCAGTATTGCGTAGTTGTCCAGCACTTTGTCATCTGATGCAATTATCCTATGTGTGTTAAATCCTAACATCTATGATGTTAATGAGGCAGGATTAGAGGCAGTTATGTTAATAAGGCAAGACACAATCTATAGGATTAGGTTGTATTTTGAGTCAATATCTTTTGAGATATAAAAGAGAGAAGCGAGCAGAGAGGAGAGGGACCTCACATACCACCAAGAAGGAAGAGCCAGGAGCTGAGCGTGTTCTTTGGACCCAGGGTCCCTGCACTGAGAAGCTCCTAGCAGGGGAATATTGATGACAAGAATCTTCCCCCAGAGCCAACAGAGAGAGAAAGCCTTCCCCAGGAGCTGGGGCCCTGAATTTGGACTTCTAGCTTCCCGGACTGTGAGTGAATAAATTCGTTTGTTAAAGCCATTCACTTGTGGTATTTCTATTAAAGCAGCACTAGATAACTAAGACTAGGCTCTAGAAGAAAATCTATTTCCTTCCCTTTTCCTTAATTCTTTAATTCCTTGGCTTGTGGCCCCTTTCTCCATCTTCAAAGCCAGCAGTGTAGTATCTTCCAACCTTTTCCTGGCACTAGTCTTCCTCCTTCCCTATTTGAGGGTGCTTGAGATTACATTAGGCCTACCCCAATAATCCAGAAAATCTCCCCATCTTAAGATCCTTAATTTATTCACATCTGCAAAGTCCCTTTTACTGTGTAAGTTTGCATAGTTACAGGTTCTGGGGATTAGGACATGGGCATCTTTGAGACACCACTACACTGCCAACGATAAGGATGTCCCAAATATTGCATGGAGCACACTATAAAATTAGCATGAGGGTAATGTCTGACCTCCTCTAACTTCACAAGGGCGAAGGAGAATCAAGATCAACAGTGCAAGGCTGATTCGTATGAAATGGAGGTCAGACATGCCTCCTCTCTTGGCCATCTTTACCAATTCTGACACCAACTGTCCCTTCCACAGCACTCTCTACTTCTCTGCTGGGTTCGATAATTTTCATTTGCAATGGATACACAAAACTCATAGACAATACTCACCATTATGGGGTACATTAGGGAAGTAAAATGTTACAATTCAGGCTCAGGAACACTCGGGATACAGTTCTTCCATCAGGACAGCCTCTTTTCAGCTGTGTTCACAGGTATAGCTCTCCCTGGCCCTCGGCCTCTGCCCAGAGGTGTTCAGCTTTTTCACTCCATGGGCCAGGAAGCTCAACACGCTGTCTCCTGCTGCTGTGTCTCTGCCGCCACTTTAGGGTTACAGCTCGCTTTCTCTCCGTCTCCTGGATCCAGGAGCCTGTCAGCACAGGGATCCCGGATCCAAAGGATGCACTCTCTGCTCCTGGCTGTTCTTCCTTGGTGATGGTGGGATCTTCTCTCATCACCTCTGGATGTCTTACCTCATGCCCAGCGGGATGGCAAAACTGGCCAGTCCCTTCACTGGACTACAGTTACCATACCTGCACAGTCCCACCCGATCACTTGGGTGGAATCTACAAGGCCATGGCTAGAAAGGCCAAACAGAAGTGATCCATATCACTGCAATACTTACACTAAAAAATTATTTTTCTGACATTCAAGTTTAACTGGGCATACTGTGTTTTTATTTGCTAAATCTGGCAACTCTTAGGCCGTGATACTTAACACTCTAACAATAAAAGAAAATTTGTATTTGGACCTGTGAATTACTATTGAGATACTTGCTATTTGTAAAAAAGGATAATGTTAGTTGCCGTGGAGCTGGGTCTTACTTGTAATGACTTTATGTATAACAGAACAAAATGTCACCTGGTCCTATGCCATCTTCATGATTGTTGGTATGCTTGAGTCTGTTGTCGTGATTATTAAAAATGGATGCTAGCCTTTTAATACTTTGTACAATATTTTTAGTGAAAAGCTGCCTAGCAATTTCTATCAAATTTATTTTCAACATGGACATTTTACCCCTAAGAATAACTGAACACATCACAGCAGTCAGAAAGAAAGAATGCCAAATATTTATTTTGAATATTTCCAATTTTCCCAAACTCCGAATGGTTCAATTCTCTCAACCGGCCCATTAATAAATCTGTTATCCAAAAATGTGGGTCTAAACATGGCTTAGCTTAGCTGTACTTGATTATTTTGTGTGTAGAATGTCTTTCCATTTTGACTAAAACACTTCATGGGCGAGAGGGGGGCCAGAAGGTATGACTATTTCAACCAAGGATGGGATCGGAATTGATGTCTTCTTTCCTGGCAGTGTTGAAACCAGCCCTGATTTCCACTCCAACTCATTTCTGAAGAACCTCCTGGAAAAGTCATCTTTGTCAGTGTTAGAGGCCCCTAGGCCTTCTGATCTCTGCTGGCTTCTTTTGCTGGACTCTTCTTTTGTCTGAGGGAAGCAGATGACCTTTCCCTCTAGTGAAGGGCAGCTGAATTCAGCTACCCCCTACTCCAGGAGTCACTAAAAATGCCTTTTCCCTCACATAATTTTTCTTCTCCTCAAGTCTCCCTCAATAGCTATTACAATTAGCAGTATTCACTGACATGCAAGTACTATAATGTTTAAGTCCATCAAAAAAAAAAAAAAAACTACCTTAACTAGATTGTTCTGATAGTAAGAGAAATTATTTAAAACTTAGAAATAAGGCTAAGGGTGACTGTCTTTTGCATGTCATAGGAAATCATCATTGAACCGGCCCACCCAAGGACTGTTTAATTTCCTGGGTCTAGGAGATCATAGTAGCCCTGGTGGTGCAACACTTAAGCACTTGGCTGCTAATTAAAAGGTTGGCGGTTTGAAATCACCCAGCCTGCTCCACGGTAGAAAGCCTTGGTGATCTGCTTCCATAACGATTACAGCCAAGAAAACCCCATTCTGGGGCCGTTCTGCTCTGTCACATGGGGTCGCTATGAGTTGAAAATCGACTTGATGGCACCTAACAACAACAACAGGAGATGGTACTATTGTTTTACTTTGCTTCTTACTATTAATTGAAGACTCAGACTCTACGCAGTTAAGAATTAGCTTGTAGATTTGTGTCTGGTAGAAATACAAATTATTTCTTTCAGGTGGAAAAGAATAACCCCAAAATTTATTATTTCATTGCCCTGAAGCAATTAGCCAGTTTTATATCTAACCTAGTAATGTTAGTCTAACTTCCTTTTTTTTTAAAGTGGCTTTCCTGATGTGCTATGTAAACCCTGTTCCTGAGATGCTCTTAAAACCAGCTTCACACTCTTATTGAATCCCTCATTAAGTAATGAGTCAAATAAATTTTTTGACACGTACTCATTCTATATTCGTGTGTGAGTCATGTCTTAACTTTCTGAAAATTATGCTTTGGTCATAGCGAGTCCATCTGACTTGTGCTATGGATTTGTTTTAACACCTTCCTTCCTTCTTCACAGACAATGCAAAGGTCCGGGTTTCTTAGTATGGCACTCAAGGGTCTTCATGTTCTGGTCCCAGTTGACATGTCCTCTTCTGTGAAGTCTGTCCCAGCCTAGACCACCCCCTTCTTGGGCAGAATCAGATGTCCTCTTGTCTTTTGCACCCAGCATCCCAAACTCATGTGCTTTGATAAAATGAGCTATTTATTTTTCTACTATTCTGGTTGGCATGTGACCTAGAGGTTAATTCAAAGAGTACATTCCATCTCTTGGCCACAGCGATTGCTTCATGGGAGGACACATGACCCAAGCTATCCAATCAGCATTGATCTCAGGACATTCATGGGAATGGTGTGACAAGAGCATTCTTTCCTGCTGGTTGTGGACAAAAAGCATGCAGCCCTGGGATCTGAGAGGAGCTACACTTGGCAGAAAGCGGATCTGAGAATCAGAAACTGAGTCCTCAGTAACACGGTTCAGCTTCTGGATTAAGCTTTAAAATAGCCCCGCTTCTGGACTTTTCTGTTCAGTAAGTAGATTGTTTTCATTGTTTAAACCTGTTTGGATCAGGTTTTCTATTATTTCCAGCCAGAGGCATTCAAACTGATACATGTATCTCTATCACTCATTTGGATATCTGCCAATGTTTTGGCATTGATTTTGTATCTGCCTGACTTATGCCCAAAGAGAGACATTTTTGTGTTTTTAGCACCTTGCTCAGTTTCTGACTCATAGCCGGTACTCAATAAATATTGTCTGAATTAGTTTTAGGAAAACACTTTTGGGGGATATACTATTGAAATTTCCATAAGTAATAAAATAAAAACCTATTTTCCCCACTTGCTGCAGACCCGAGTGTCTCCAAAATTCCAAGGTGTGATTACCTTTCCTGGCATCCCTTTCAGCTCACATAGTGCCCTACGGATCTTGCGATACTCCTACCCTGCTGTGCCAGCCCTGGCCACTTCCTCTGGAAATGTTCAGAGGAAATGCCTGGGCAGTTAGCCAGGCTGGCAAATTGTGGATTTAACAGAGCCCTAGATAAATTGTTGTTATTTTTGTTGGTTGCCGTCTAGTTGGCTCTGAGTCACTGCAGCCTTATTTGTAACAGAATGAAGTGTTGCCTGGTCCTGTGCCATCTTCATGATTATTGGTGTGTTTGAGTCCATTGTTGTGGCCATCGTGTCAACCCACCTCATTGAGGGTTTCCCTCATTTTTGCGGGCCTTCTACTTTACCAACCGTGATGTCCTTTTCTAGTGATTGGTCTTTCCTGATGATGTATTCAAAGGAAGTGAGCTGAAGGTGCACCATCTTCTCTTCTAGAAGGCATCCTGGTTGTATACTTACCTTGCACCGTCTGTAAAAAAGATGCATTTTCTCACTGGTTACTTCAGATTTTTTAAATTATTGTGGAAACTCTACATCTACTCTAAAGATCTACTCTACAATTGACTGGCCCCATTCTCTGAGCAGCCTCAGTTCAGGGACCAGGCTGGGGAATCGCCTGGGAAAGAGATTTTGTTGGCAGATTCAGAGGGCCTGAGACTGAATCTCTTCTCAGTCAGCGAAATACTGGGAAGCACTTCAAGATCATTCATAGCATCTCCCTGTGACAAGTCCACTGGTCCCACCTGAATAACTACTTTTTGACAAGCATGCCAATTTTATTTATTGTGTCTTTCGTTTCTCAGTTATACAAAGAATGAGAACTAAAATATTGGGGGAAAAGAGCCTGGAGAGTTGGTACTTAATATATTTGCATCAATTCATAGTAGCAAGAAGAAATCTTACTCTGAACAAAAGTCAATACTAAAATGATGGTAAAAAAATCAGAGGTTGCCAGGGGTTTGGTGGGAGGTAGGAAGAAAATGAATAGGTGGGACACAGGGCATTCTTAGGGCAGAGAAATTATTCTGTACGAGCCATCCTGTCATGGTAGATACATGACATTACACATTTGTCGAAACTCGTAGGACTATACAGCACCAAATGTGAACCCCAAACTAGGGACTTTACTTAGTAATAATGTATCAATATTGATTCATCAATTGTAACAAGTGTACTACAGAATGCAAGATATTAATAACAGTAGAAACTGCAAGGGGGAGAGGGGACATATGGGAAATCTGCACTTCCTGTGTAAATTTTCTGTAATCCTAAAACTACTAAAAAAATTAAGTATTAAAAAAATAATAAAATAGATACGAGCCAGATAGAGTCTGGTAAAATTTTAAATTGAAATTCAGTAGGTTCTTGAACACTAAGGAAGAAAATTTTTTGGCTTCAGTTTCTAAAAAAAATTGATACTGACTTTAAAAAATATTGAATGACATTAAAGTGGGCCATGACAGTTCCATATCTCAAGTATGATTTCCTGTTGTGTTATTTTCTAAGAACCCACTTCATCTGGGACAAACTGTGGCTAAGAACACATATATAATTTATCATCTCTCCATGTTAAAGTAACCAATATCAACCTCTTTTTGCACCATAGGCCAGAAACCGCCCTCCCAGACACCTGGGGTCACTTAGGAGGGTGGTGTTACCATTTAAATATGAAACAACTTCAAGGGCTAGATTTCTTTCTCTCTCCCTTGATTCAGGAACCATCCAGAGGTAAAAAAAACAGGTAGGTGTGTGAGGCAGACATCCCCACAAGGAAGCGTAATTTATCATTTGTGTCTTGCAGATTTGTTACCTAGTTTGCTAACACTCCTTTCTTTCATTGCCTTGGTCCCTGATGCTATCACAAACCAGTCGTATTAAACTCTTGGTGTTCCCAGCTGAGACATGGCTGTGGGGAGACAGCGGATGGATACCAATGGCGTTATTTTTAACAACAATTACCTGCTCCACAGGGTCACTGTGAACTTTAATTTTCAAAGGTGAGCTTGAAATATCTCACTTTTCCTTGTGGCATATGATGACGTTCACATCTTAATGAATGTTTCCTTCCCCCAAATTGAAAATATTTAAAGGAGGCAAGATTAGCACTTTTACATAACAGAGGGAAGCTGTTATCTCCACTTCACTTTTATTTAGTTTGACTTCCAAAATGTCTTTGTTGTCATTGTCAGGTGCCTTGGAGTAGACTCTGACTCCTGGCCACCCAATGTGTTACAGGGCAGAACTGCTCCGTAGGGTTTTAAGCAGATCACCAGGTCGTTTCTTCCGCGGTACTGCTGGGTGGGTTTGAACCGCCAACTTTTAGGTTAGCAATGCAGTGCAAAAGGTTGGCACCACCTGGGGACCTTTCCAAAATATCTTAGGGTGTAGTGAAGCCAGTGAGAGCTGGAACTCAACAGGCTTGCCTTGGTTTTCTGAGTCCCGTGAGCTTTCTACCTTCCACGGAGTGCAGTCTTACCCCTTTACTATCATTCTCTATTAGTGGAAAATATTTGCATTTTCCTTCCCTGACAGGTTTCCAGCTAAGGTTGGAACAGGTTCCAGATCTTGCAGGTTTTATTGTTTATTGTATGTGTGTGTGTGTGTGTGTGTGTACATACATATGCAGAGAGAGCGAGTTTTACTTCAAGGAAACGGCTCATGCAATTGTCGGGGGCTGGCTAGTCCAAGATCAGGCAATAGGTTGGAGACTTCTATAGGCTTGCATCCCAAAATCTGTAGGTTGGGAAATGAGAAGAGTGAAGAGTAAAAGTGTTCTACAAGATGTCTATTTTCTCCCAGTGGGTCCATGGAAGAAAGACCTGACGATCAGCTCCCGTAAAGATGACAGCCTAGAAAACCCTATGGGGCAGTTCTACTCTGTCACGGTGGCTGTGAGTGGGAATTGACTTGATGGTAACAGATACCACATTGTCAAGACAAAGCTCCATTATCATTGGCTTCATCTGAGTTTCTTCTTTATTTAGTAATCATTAATTTTATTTAGTAATTTATTTGTTTTTATTGTAAAAATATATGTAAAACAACGGTTTTCCAATTCAGCATTTTCTTTTAGTAATTTAATCTCTTAAAAATTTTAAGGGGGATCATAGGTTGTTTCACAACCTTAAACCTCAGAGGATCTCTGACTTCTTGAAGGTCGCATGTATGCTACTAAAGCATTATATCATGGAATGGCGTACCCTGGTGGTGTAGTGGCTAACTGCTGGCTACTAACCTTTCGGTTGGCGGCTCTAGCCCACCAGCCTTCCCACAGGAAAAAGATGTGGCAGGCTGCTTCTGTAAAGATTACAGCCTTGGAAACCCTATGGGGCAGTTCTGTTCTGTCCTATAGGGCTACCATGAGTTGGAATCAACTCAACAGCAATGGGTTTGGTGTTCCGTTTATGTGGTTGAATATGATCGAAATATCTTTTTAGGTGATCAAGCTTTGGGTTTAGAAAGTTGATATTGTGGCATTTATAGAAGATGTCAAAGATGTTGGATGGGTTTATTTTGGAAAAATTATGGTTGCTTAAAAACAATTCAACTGCAGCCCCCAAAACAAGGAACAAAGACCCAAACCATTAACTTTCATATGATTTGTTGAAAATAATTTGAACTCTGATTTTATAAGTATTTTTATCTGATATATGCAATTTTATTTTTCTTGTAAAGTATTCATGGTTTTATTATAAGCTGAGAGAAGAGATGACACCTTTGTCACAGTAATAGTTGAAAACCTCCCTAGTTTTTAGTAGGAAGTAAATATTTTTGAGGAGTCCCTGGGTGATGCTAATGGTTGACATGCTTAGCTGCTGACTGAGAGGTTGGAGCTTCAAGTCCAGCCTGAGACACCTTGGACGAAAGGCCTGGTGATTTACTTCTGAGAAATCAGCCATTGAAACTCTGAGGAGCACAGTTCTTCTCCGACGTACATGGGGTCCCATGAGTCGGAGTTGACTCCATGGGAATTGGTTGATTAAATATTCTTGAACCACCCTGAGACAATATTCTTTGCTCTCAGTCCTTTCTGTCACTTTCTACCCCCTCACCTTCTCAAAAAAAAAAAAAAAACAAAAAACAGTTATAAAATGATACTCAGTTGCCTAATGGTTGAGAGAGAAAAAAAATACATAAAATCCTTTTTTTTTTTTTTTTTTTGTCCAAATCATTCTCTCATTGCTCTCCCCCCTTTCTTTGTACACTCCAATCTCTTTCATGAGTTACCAGGATTCTCTGACACTCTGGACACAGATTAACCTCTCTGTACTTAGAAATTTAAGGTGATATCACATTGTCAAGGAGCCCTGGTGGCTCAGTGGTTAGGTGCTTGGCTGCTAACCAAAAGGTTGGTGGTTCAAACCAACACACTCTAGGGAAATTTCCTTTTTGCTCTTAAGGCTTTCGATTGATTGATTTCAGCTGGCCCATATTATGAAAGGCAATCTGCTTTATTTGAGGCCAAAGGATTTAATCCCATGTAATTCCTTCATAACAGCAACTAGACTAGTGTTTTCCCAAACATTTGGGTACCATAGTCTAGCCAAGGTGACACATAAAATTAATCATCACACAAAGCTAGGTGTCTTCATCTGGTTTCTGTAGAGGAGCAAAACCAGTGAAGTATGTATATATAAATATATGCAGAGTGATTTACTTCAAGGAAATGGCTCACACAACTGAGGGGCTGACAAGTACCAAATCCGTTGGTCAGGCAGGAGGCTGAAGGCTGAAGGTTTCTGCTGGCTTGCATGGTTGCAGGGGCTGATGAACCCAAAATCTGCAGGTCAAGTGGCGGGCTGAAGGTCTCTGCTGGCTCACAGGGTTTTGAGAAGAGTATAAAGTCAAAGGGTGGGAAGAGAGGGAGGGTGAGAGGAAGGCTGTGGGAGACTCTCCCAGAATGTTGCCAGAACATTCATTTATAAACTTGAGGCAGGCCATACCTTACAACTGATTGGCTGATCACATCAGATCACATCATGGAAGTGATTACATTATGGGAAAGCCATCAGTCCAATGTCTGCCAAAACACTGAGAATCAAAGCCTAGCTAAGTCGACACATAACATTAACCATCACACTAGTTCATAAACGATATTACAGCTTCACCGTGCCCTCTGTTGAGTATTTACTCTGGGACGAGCCAGCTGCATGTCATAGGACAGTCAAGTAGCCCTGTGGAAAGTTTCACGTGAGGTGTGGAACTAAGTACTCCCATCCACCTGTGGTTGAGCTACTCTGTAGCCCCAGTCAAGCCTTCATATGACTGCAGACCCAGCTAATACCTTCACTGCACCCTAGTGAGAGACCTTGAGCCAGAACCAGCCTGGTAAGCCACTCCTGACTTCCTGATTCACGGACTGTGTGAGGTAATGTTTATTGTTGTTTAAAGCCATCAAGTTTTGAGATAATTTGTTGTACAGCAAAAGATAACTAATACACAGTCTACTATAGGTCACTCAGATTTACCCAAGCTTAATGATTAATCAAATCTTTCTTGACTCTTCTTATTTTTGCTTTCCTTATGGGTCAGCTCTTTTGGAACCGTGACCTCTTGAGTCATTATCTTTCTTAGTAATTTACCGTATTTCCACCCCTACTCACAGGCTGGTACCTGTTGCCTGAAGTCTCCTTTGACCCTGGGAACATACAATCCTTAGGTTCATTCCTCATGGCCACCAGACTTCTGACTTTGAAGCCTCTGGGTTATTCCCAGTCTTTCATTTAAAAGCTTTTCTCCTTCTCCAGTTTCCCTATTCCCAAGCAGCTCCTTGCATTCCACAGCCAATATCAAACCCACTGCTGCTGAGTTGATTCAACCCATAGTGACCCTATAGGACAGAGTAGTACTGCCGCATGGGGTTTCCAAGGCTGTAAATCTTTACAGAAGCAGACTGCCACATCTTTCTCCCACAGAGCGGCTGATGGGTTCAAACCACTACGAGTCAGAGGTCACTCCACAACAACCAACAACAACAACACATTTGAAAAATTATTTAATTGTAAAAGATAAAGAGAGAGATGTGGTTGGAGCAAAAAGAATGGAGAATATAAGAGGGGTGGTGGCACAGTGGTTAAAGCACTCAGATGTTAACCAAAAAGTTGGTGGTTCAAACCCACCAGCCATTCCATGGGAGAAGATGTGGCAGCCTGCTTCCGGAAAGGCTTAGAACCTTGAAAACCCAGTGGGGCAGTTTTACTCTGTCCTTGAGTGTCGCTAGGAGTCTGAATCGACTCAACAGCAGTGGGGTTTTTTGGTTAAATGTACCCTCCTTTTTCACTTTCCTGGTGATTTTGTATATGCAGTTTGTTACACTCATCTACCCATTCGTTATTCATTCACTCAATAAATACTTCTTTTGGTCCTGCATTTTGCTAGGCAATGTGCTAGATGCTGGAGGTCCTTTTGCCCGGAACACTCTCACCTCCAAATGTCATCTTTTCTCCACCTGAACTTCTCCTCAGTTGAATTTTTCTGACTTTGATTGTGGGCTCATTCTAGGTCTAGATATTCTTTAAGTCTCAGCTCAAATCTCCTCTTATAAGCCTTCCTTTTTCCTCCAGCCAGGCTCAATTGCTCTGCCACACTAGTATTTCAATAATATTTTTTGTTCATTTGTTTTTTCATTCATTATTTCATCAGCTATTTTTGAGAGCCTGCTATATGCCTGACACAGTGTTAGGAGCTGGGGAAACCGTGGTGCATGTTAAGTGCCAATGTTTGTTTTTAATGCAATGGAAACTCTGAGGTGGAGCAGCTAATTATGTGTTGTAATTATTTTCTTTGGCCCCTGTGTTTTTTCACTAGACCTTGAGCTTCTTGAAGCCATGGATTATATCTTTTCGTTACCCCCAGTACCTAGCACAACCCCTGGCGCACAGAAGGTGCTTTCTAAAGACGTGTTGTGTGTTATGCTGAGTAAAATAAGTAAATCACAAAAGGACAAATACTGTATGAGACCACTATTATAAAAACTCATGAAAAGGTTTACACACAGAAAGAAACGATATTTGATGGTTACAAGGGTGGGGAGGGGTGGTGAGGGAAAAACACTAATAGACAATAGATAAGTGGTAACTTTGGTGAAGGGTAAGACACCACACAATACTGGGGAAGTCAGTGCAACTTGACCAAGGCAAGGTCATAGAAGCTCATAGACACATCCAAACTCCCTGAGGGACCAAATTACTGGGCTGACAGCTTGGGACCATGGTCTCAAGGGACATCTAGCTCAGTTGGCATAACATAGGTTATAAAGAAAATGTTCTACATCCTACTTTGGTGAGTAGTGCCTAGGGTCTTAAAAGCTTGTGAGTGGGCATCTAAAATACTCCACTGGTCCCACCCCATCTGGAGCAAGGGAGTATGAAGAAAACCAAAGGCACAAGGGAAATATTAATCTAAATACCCAAACTATCACAGCCTCCACCAGACTGAGTCCAGCACAACCAGATGGTGCCCAGCTACCACCACCAAATACTCTAACAGGGATCACAATAGAGGGTCCTGAACAGAGCTGGAGAAAAATGTAGAAAAAAATCCCCAAACTCACAAAAAAAGCCTGACTTACTGGTCTGACAGAGACTGGAGAAACCCCGAGAGTATGGCTCCTGGACACCCTTTTAACTTAGTACTGAAGCCACTCCTGAGGTTCACCCTTCAGCCAAAGATTAGACAGGCCCATAAAACAAACAATAATACATGTAGCTCAACCATGTTGTTGTTCTTGTTTTTCAGTGCTGTCGAGTTGGTTCTGACTCATAGCGACACTATGTACAACAGAATGAAACACTGCCTGGTCCTGTGCCATCCTCACAATGGTTGTTATGCTTGATCGCATCACTGCAGCCACCATGCCAATCCGTTTCATTAAGAGTCTTCCTCTTTTCCACTGATCCTCTATTTTACCAAGCATAATGTTCTTCTCCAGGGACTGATCCCTCATGATAACATGTCCAAAGTATGTGAGACGTAATTTACCATCCTGGCTTCTAAGGAGCATTCTGGTTGTACTTCTTCCAAGACAGATCTGTTCATTCTTTTGGCAGTCCATGGTATATTCAATATTCTTTGCCAACACCACAATTCAAAGGCATCAATTCTTCTTCAGTCTTCCTTATTCATCATTCACCAACATAAACGGTGACTATATGCTTGGACCTTGCCAGATGGAATACACAGAAACCAAATCAACTACATCTGTGGAAAGAGAAGATGGAAAAGCTCAACCATATATACGAGATTAAATGGGCACACCAACTCAGGGGCAAGGACAAGAAGGCAGGAAGGGACAGGAAAGCTGGTCGAATGGAAATGGGGAACCCAAGGTGGAAAAGGAGAGAGTGTTGACACATTGTAGGGTTGGCAACCAATGTCACAAAACAGTATGTGTATTAATTGTTTAATGAGAAACTAATTTGCTCTGTAAACCTTCATCTAAAGCACAATAAAGTAAATAAAGATCTATTGTATGTTTGAGGCCCACCACTGTGCTATCTGACAAAATAGGAATCAACCTGCTCCAGGTTATCATACAGTCTCCACAGTAATGATCTCTCCAGGGCCTCCCATTTTGGCTTTCATCTTTTCTGAAAGTGAATTTAAGACAAAACCTCATGCACAACTCGGTTACATTTCAAATGCTCTGGCCTAGTCAGGTTGGCAAGTTGCCAAGGTCACACGTATTTATAGGAGACAGTAGCTAGGTGGTGATAGGTGGCTCAGGAAGCTTGGGTGCTCACAGAGAGGTAAGTGGTGCAAACGGTTTGCTCTTGACCACTAACCAAAAGGTTGGCAGTTTGAACGCCCCCAGACGTGCCTCAGAAGAAAGGCCAGGTGATCAACTTCTGAAAAAGCAGCCATTGAAAACTCTATGGAGCACAGTTCTACTCTGAGATACGTGGGGTCAGAACGATTTGAAATCGGCTAGATGGCAACTGATTAAGGAGGAAAGTAAACTGTTGTGAAATGAGATAGAGGTCCGGACAAGGCTGGTTTACTTCACAGTTTCATTAGGGCCAGTCAGCTCTGATAAGAGTGTCACAAGTTAGTTTTAGCCCTGGTCCGAAAATAAACAAAGCATCCTAAGTGAACTGAAGACTAAAATTAAAAAAACGGAATTACACTGAAAAATATGCCCCCAGCCCTGTGTACGGTCTTGCACTTACTGGCCTGCTGATGTCTGCCTCCTTGCCAGCTTCAGATTCGTGTTGCTGATTAATGCAGTCAAAGTTGATGAACTAATTTTCAGATCTTACACCTAACAATAAGAAAATCCCCTTTATTCGTAGAAAATAAGATATGCTGAGGGGAGTCTTGTGAATTACTTTTGGAGTGTGATTGGGTTTTGTGGTTTAAAATCTATCTCCTGTTACCCTGGTGGTGGCCAGTTAGGCTCTCCTGTAGGCAGATTAATGCATTCTGGAAAATGAGATAATGAGGTAACGGTAAGCGCTGAAATATTTCACTGTTTGGAAAATTTGCATTCCAATGTGGATATTAAGCTAATTTGCTTATCTTAATCCTATCGTTGGGTTAACTTGAGTTTCAAAATGATGATGTATTCTGGAATTTCAGACCTCTTTTTGGAAGAATTCCAGCAGAGCAGATTGGTTAGATCCCTTTAATGTCCCTGCCACATTGCTAAACACAAATAAAATCCCACTATAATAAATACTCCAGTGGAGAAATCTCTTACGTAACCAAATCCCAAATGAAAACATTGACCCGTTTAATTATTCCAACCATATTTGAGAAAGGAGCGCCTGGGTGTCGCCACTGAATAAGCGCTTGACTACTAAGGGAAAGTTTGTTGGTTCAAACTTGGTGCCTTGGAAGAAAGGCCTGACAATCTCCTTCTGAAAAGCCACATCCTTGAAAACCCTACGGAGTGCAGTTCTACGCTGCACACATGGGGTCGCCATGAGGCAGAATTGACTCTGTAGCCACTGGTTTTTATATTAGAGAAAAAACTATTTCACGAACAGAATAATTACATTGATTATAATTCAGAAGTTACCTCTACATTTTCTAATTTGTATCGGCAAGTTTACTTATTTCATTAAAATGGATTGCAACAGACTCAGTTTCTTTTAAGCAAAATTGGCTTTCTGATACTCCTGTTGTTGAATGATTCATTTGGGGAGCTTCACAGCCCTGGAAATGCCAGTTAGGCAGATCATAATAATAATAAGAAAAAAATCCTGAACTTTTCTCCCTCCCTGCACCATCCACCCCCTCCATCCTAGTCGCTTCTGACTTCTGGTTTTGGAACTGGGCCCTCTGAACCATTCCTTGAAGTCTAATGCCTTGAACACTTGCCAGTTTTAGCACTTTTCCTATACTTGGGGAAGTGCCTGAGTCTGCCACTGGGGAGGCTGAAGATTCCAAGAGCTTGTCACCCAGTCTCCATTGTCGCTAGGAAAAGGCTAACCTGCCTAGGGGTGAGTGCAGAGACCTCCAGTATCAAAGGGGAGGGGGGCAGCAGGAGGCAGGACCAGGTGGTGTCTGGCGCTGGGTGGCAAAGGTACGGGGCAAGAAGACAGTCTTTCTGCACTAGTGGCAGCACTGGCATCCTCAGGGGCAGTTCCAAGGGTCAGTTGTGACCGTGATTCTGCCTCTGTAGCTTCTCTGCATGGCTCTTCAGTCCTCCTGACGCCCTCCACCAGCCACCCAATGTCTCGTCAATGAGTTCTTCCTATGCTTAAAGTAGCCAGAGCCTGTTTCTGTTGCTTGTGGTTAGAACCCTGACTGATTCCCTGTTTTGATGGCTTAGGCCTCTCTGTTTCTATTCCTGTTCATGACACCATTGTTTCCTTGTCCGCTGGAACAATACTTTTGAGTTTCACTCTGAATACCCAATCAAACACTAAGTCATGCCATATTCATTTATTTGGCCAAAAAATATTTATGAAACACATCCTATGTATCAGGCAGTGTACTGGAACTAAGGAGATAACAATGAGTTAGACAAGGTCCTAAACCAGACCCATCCCCGTCGAGTCAATTCTGACTCATAGTGACCCTATCTGACAGAGTAGAACTGCCCCATAGGGTTTCCAAGGAGCACCTGGTGGATTCAAACTGCCGACCTTTTGATTAGCAGCCGTAACACTTAACCACTACACCACCAGGGTTTCCACAGACAAGGTCCTAGACCCCAAGAAATCACAGCCTAACATCCATAAGCTAGGTGGTGGTTGTTAGTTGCCGTCAGTTGATTCAGACTCATGGTGGCCCCATGTGTAAACAGTAGAACTCTTCTATATGGTTTTCAAGGCCATGACCTTTCAGAAGAGGATTGCCAGGCCTGTCTTCTGAGGTGCTTCTGGGTGAGTTCCAACCCTCAACCTTTGGGCTAGTAGTCAAGGGCTTAACTGTTTGTGCCATCTAGTGTCTGTAAGCTAGGTACTAGAATGTAAACCATTGCTGTCAAGTCGATTTTGACTCCTAACAACCCTATAGGATAGAATTAGAACTGCCCCATAAAGTTTCCAAGGAGCTGGTGGATTCAAACTGATGATCTTTTGGTTAGCAGCCGAACTGTTAACCACTACACCACCAGGGTATGGTAAGTCACAAAAGAAGAGAAGAGTCATTTATTGACTCAGTCCCCTTCTTCTCATGATCAAAAGACTTGCAAAGGCTATTATTAAAATCTGCTTGTACTATTACAAAGGCCTCCTAACTCTAAGGCAGCATCAGCATCCCTTAGCAGTTTGTTAGGAAGGCACATTGTCAGGCCACTCCAGTGGCTAGAACTTACACTATTAAGTTGAATAAAAGTGGTGAGAGCAGATACAATTATACATTGATGTACCATTAGGTACTTCAGCCATAAGTATGAATTAGCTGTAGTGCTTTATAAAAGCTCTTTACCAAGTCTTGGAAGTTCCCCTCTATTCCTCAGTTGCTAAGAGTTTTTATCATGAACGGGCATTGGGTTTTGTTAAACACTTTTTCTGCATCAATGGATAGGATCACATGATTTTTTTTCTTTAGTCTGTTGATATGCTGTATTACATTGGTTCATTTTCAAATGTTGAACCAGCATTGATTACCTAGAATAAATCCTACTTGGTCATGTTTATATATATATATTTTTTAATACATTACTGGATTTTATTTGCTAGTACTTTGTTGAGGACTTCTGTGTTTAAATTCATGAGAGATATTGATCTTATTTTGTATTGTCTTTATCTAGTTTAGTTTTGGTATCAGGGTAATACTAGCGTCATAAAATGAATTGGGAAATGTTCTCTACTCTTCTGTTTTCTGAAAGAAAACCCGTTGTCATCGAGTCAATTCCAACTCATAGCGACCTTACAGAACTGCCCCTTAGGGTTTCCAAGGAGCGGCTGGTGGATTTGAACTGCTGACCTTTTGGTTAGCAGCTGTAGCTCTTAACCACTGCACCACCAGGGCTTCTGTTTTCTTAAAGAGTTTGTGTAAAATTGGTGTCAATTTTTCTTTAAATGTTTGGTAGAATTTTTCAGTGATTGACATCTAGGCTTGGCAATTTCATTTTTGAGAGCTTTGAATTACAACTTCAATTTTTTAGTGGTCATAGAACTATTGAGGCTGTCTGTTTCATCTTGGTTGAGTTTTGGTAGTTCGTGGTTTTCAAGGAATTGGTCCATTTCGTCTAAGCTGTTGAGTTTATGGGCATAAAATTTGTAGTAGTCTCTTATTATCCTTTTAATGACTGCAGGGTCTGAGTGATATCCCATTTCATTCCTACTATTGGTGATTTTTGTCTCTCTTTTTTTAATCTTTTGTCAGTTTTGCTAGAGGTTAATCAATTTTATTGATTTTTTTGGGAGCTTTTGTTTCATTGATTTTATCTATTGTTTCCCTGTTTTCAATTTCATTGATTTCTGCTCTTTATTATTTTCCTTTATTCTGCTGGCTTTGAGTTTATTTCTCTCTGTTTTTCTACTTTCTTGAGATTATTGATCTGAGACTTTTCCTCTTTTCTAATGTAAATTTTTTCCATAATGGAAATTTTTATTGCTATGAATTTCCCTTTCAGTACTCCTTTGGCTGCATCTCACAAATTCTCATATGTTGTATTTCCATTTTGATTCAGTTCTATGTATTTTTTAAAATTTCCTTTACAACTTCCCCTTTGAACCATGAATTGTTTAGAAGTGTCCTATTTAATTTCCAAAATGTTGGAAGATGTTCCTGTTGTTTTTCAGTTATTGATTTCTAGTTTGATTCCTCTGTTGTCAAAGAACACTCTGTGTGAGGTTTGTATGTGGTCCACCTTCTTCTTTACATTTTTTCAGAGAATTCCTATGCTTTTCAGTTGTGTTATATCCAGAGATTTTTATGATATGGGAGGGGACCTAGAAAGAATGGAGCTACTCCATCTTGGTAGAACCAGAATTCCTATTGCTGGCTTTTAATTCTTCAAGGATATAGGTTCTGTTGGTGTCTTCTCTGTAACCTAAAGCTTAATACAATGTCCATCGCATAGTAGATAGTTAATATATATTGGTTTAATAAATAAGTAATCAATATTTGTTGAGCAAACAGCTCTGTGCTGGATGTTTAGAATATGTATGAGGCATAGGCTCTACCCTCAGAGAATGTGCTATATAACCATAAAAAACTAAATGTGGAACTTATAAAGTTGTTTTGAACTGCTGACCTTTTGGTTAGCAGCCATAGCTCTTAACCACCACACCCAGGTTTTCCTTGTTTAGGTTAGTGGTTATTAATACAAAATTTGGAATTCAATGGCCTTGGGGCATGAATCTAGGGTCCATTAATTTATTAGCTATATGACCTTGGGAACATTACTTAATTTCTCTGAGCCTAGGTTTTTTTCTCATTTAAAAATTGTGTGCTCCCTAGGGAAAACAGTTTGGTGGTTCCCCAAAAAGTTAAACATAGAATTACCATAAAAAAAAAAAAACACAGCAATTTCACTCCTAGGCATGTTCCCAAGAAACTTGAAAGCAGGGACTCAGACAAATACATGTACACCAATATTCGTTGCAGCAGTGTTCACAATAGCCAAAAGGTGGAAGCAACCTAAATGTCTATCAACAGATGAATGGATAAACAAAATGTAGTATATTCACACAATGGAATATTATTCAGCCATAAAGAGAAATGAAGTTCTGATATGTACTATGTCATGGATGAATCTTGAAAATATTATGCTGAGTGAACTAAGTTAGATATAGAAGGACAAATATTGTATGATCCCACTTATATGAAACATCTAGAACAGACATTTATGCATAGAGACAAAAGTTTATTTGTGGTTAGGGACAGGGGAGGAGGGGATGGAAATTATTGCTAAAGGGGTACTGAATTTCTGTTTGGGGCGATGTAAAACATTTGGAAATTGATGGTGGTGATGATTGCACAACATGGTGAATGTAATGAGTGTCACTGAATTATGTATTTAAAAATATTAAAATGCCAAACTTTTTGTGTTTTATATATGCATATATATCTCCACACACACACAAAATTTTTTTAATTTAAATTGGCTGCTGATTAGAGTCACCTCTTAAGGTTTTTTATGAGGTTAAGTGATGTGATATATGAAAAGTACTTTGCCCTGTGCTTCATATGTAGGAAGCTTCGAGAACTGGTAGCCATTCAAGATAAATAACATGATAAGGTAGCATTATAGCAAAGGGAAATGACAATGGGGCAAGACAAACAAAATATAATAAGAATGACTATGACCACAGAAAGTTGAGGTGCTGAGCGAAGACTTTATGGAGAAAATGGGACTTGACCTGGCCCTGGCAAAAAAGGTAGTGCTTAGATAAGCTTCAAGATGGGAGTGGGTGAGACTGGCTCTGGCATTCTAAACAGATGAAACATAATGAGCTATGACATGAAGTTTGCAATGTCCATGACAGCCTTGAAAAACAAGAAGATTATGTGGATGATCCAGGAGTTCTTGCAGAGAAGTAGTAGCAATATGGTAAACTGTTGTTAAAAAAAAAAAAAAATTTTTTTTTTTTTTTTTTTTTTTTTAGGTACTGTCAATTCAACTGCAACTCATGGCAATCCCAGGTACAACAGAATGAAATATTTCCTGGTCCTGAACCACCTTCACAATAATTGGTATGCACTAGACCGTTGTTGGAAACCCTGGTAGCGTAGTGGTTAAGTGCTACGGCTGCTAACCAAAGGGTCGGCAGTTCGAATCTGCCAGGCTGTCTTTGGAAACTCTATGGGGCAGTTCTACTCTGTCCTATAGGGTCGCTATGAGTCAGAATCGACTCGATGGCACTGGATTTGGTTTGGTTTTGATTTAGTCCATTGTTGCGGCTACTGTGTATTTTTTTTTTTTTCAACCTAGGGGTCTCATCTTCTAGTACTGTATCACGTAATATTCTGTTTTAATCCATAGGGTATCCACCGGCTAATTTTTGGAAGTAGAGCCTCAGGCCTTTCTTCTTAGTCCTTCCTAATCTAGAAACTCTGCTAAAACCTGTCCACCATGGATGACTCTGCTGGTATTTGAAATATCAGTAGTATAGCTCCTGCTATCACAGCAACATGCAAACACCACAGTATGGCAGACTGCCAGACAGGTGGTGGATAAAACCCAAACCCGTTGCCGTCCAGTCGATTCGGACTCATAGCAACCCTATAGGACAGAGTAGAACTGGCCCATAGAGCTTCAAAGAAGCACCTGGGGGATTCGAACTGCAGACCCTTTGGTTAGCAGCAGTAGCTCTTAACCACTGCGCCACCATGATTTCATATGATATCCTGAAAATCCCTCCTCTACAAAGCCTTTAAAAATGCTCGATAGATTCTCTTTAAGCATTTTTTCGTTGTGTAGCTAAATTGTCAAAAAGAAAGTGAAGATAAATGGGAGGGATAGATGCCCTGTGGAGATCTTCTCAAAAGAACACCAAGAAGAACACTAGAGAAGCCGAGACAAGGGTTTTCCCCAAGAGCAGACAAAGAGAGCCTCCCCTTAGATCTAGTGCCCTAAATTTGGACTTCAATTCTCCTAAACTGTGAGAAAATAAATTTCAGTTCTTTGAAACCAGATCAAAAAAAAAAAAAAAAAGTAAGAGAAATCTTCAGATTCCAAAAAGTATTAAAAAGCACTATTATGGGTTGAATTGTGTCCCCTCAATAAGATATGTTGAAGTTCTAATCCCTGGTACCAGTGAATATGACTTTGTTTGGAAATAGGGTGCTTGAAAATGTCATCAATGTTATCAGTTAACTTAAATCCAAAAGCTGGTGAGACAAGAAAGTACCTTCCCCTAGAGCCTTCAAAGAGACTGTGGCCCAGCCAACACCCTGAATTTGGACTTCAGGCCTTCAAAATTGTGAGACAATAAATTTCTGTCATTTTAAGCCATTTACTTTGTGGTACTTTGTTGTGGCTGCCCTAGAAAGCTCATACGCAAGGATTCGGTGAAGCAACGAGCGCAGAAGCCAGCTGCTATTTCGCACGGCTTGTCAATCCCTGACTGTCTGCATCATTGCTGTTAAAGGACTATGCAAGGCTGACAGGGGATAAGAGAAGTCAGACTAGAGACCACCACGTAGAGACAGTTTAATGGGTGACCTAGACAAAAACCTGCCCCCTCAAAGGGATGCTGGAAGAAAATATGCCCTCTTTTGGCTTAGCTCCAGGGGAAAAATCTTCCCTGAGAATTCATAGTCACAGGCCCACCCCTTACGAAAGAGTGTGGGCCAAACACACACTGCCCATGTGGCCTGATAAATCTCAAAGCCAAGAATCTGGTTCAGAGTGAACCAGGGTTGATAGTGCCTGAGATACATAGCAGATGCAAACTCAAATTTTCTCTGGAGGAATATACCTTAAGCCCAGACCTTAAAGAATTCCTTTAGATAAAATAGAGAACATGAGTCACAATTTTAAAAAGATCAGGAAATGCATGAGAAAACAAGGTTCCATGAGTGAGAGTCAGCAAAACAATAAACCAGACCAGCAAAGACGTTAATATTAGAATGATCTCACACGGGAGATACACTTGTAATGTCCCTGGGTGGTGCAAATAGTTAATGCACTCAGCTACTAACCAAAAGGTTGGAGGTTCGAGTCTACCTGGAGGTGCCTCAGAAGAAAGACCTGGTAACCCACCTCTGAAAAGCCCACCACGGAAACCCTATGAGCATAGTTCTACTCTGACACACATGGAGTCACTGAGTCAGAGTCAACTTGACAGCAACTATTTTTTTAATGTTTAATACCTTTGAAAAAATAAGAGGCTATTAAAAGTACAAGTAAGGATAAGACATTGTCAAAAGGACCAAGCGGTCTTCAAAATTAAGGACTGAGAGATGAGCCTGCAAAGCAGAGAGTAGCCTAACCACAGGGCACCTTAGATGCCAGCTGAAAAACATGGGACTTTCCATGTAGACAAGCTGGAATCATTGAAATCTTGAAACAGTGAGACCGACATATGTTGTTAAGAGGGGTTTAATTAGGACTAATCTGGTAGCCATGTGCAGAAGGGACTAGAGGGAGAGAGGGTGTATAAGATCAATCGGGAACCCCAGGGCAGAAACTCCAGTGTGTGATCCTAAGAGTGATGAGAATGGAAAAGAATATGTGGAAGGGGGAAGAGGCATCAAGATGGAGAAACCAACAGTGTTTGGTGCCTGGATGTCAAGGGACAAGGCAAGATTCCAGCCCAAGTCATACAGTCTCTGATTGTTATGGACTGAATTGTGTCCCCCAAAAAGGTATGTTGAAATCCTAACCCCTGGTACCTGTGGATGTGACCTTGTTTGGGGAGGTAGAATCTTTCTTTGAAGATACTATTATTGAAATCATACCAGAATAGGGTGGGTCCTAGTCCTAATTTCTTTGAGTGGTGTCTTATAAAAGAGGAGAACAGACAGGGAGAGAAAGTCACACACCATAGAAGGCACACATCCCCAAGCAGCAAAGGAAGGCTAAGGATTGCCAACACCACTGGAAGCTAGGATAGCAGCACGGAGCAGCTTCTCTCTCAGAACCCTCAGAAAAAAACAATACGGCCGATAACTGGATTTGGACTTCTAGCCTCCAGAACTGTGAGACAATAAGTTCCTGTTTTTAAATACCACCCACTCTGTATATTTTGTTATGGTAGCCATGGGAAACTAAAACACTGACTAATATCTTGTATTCCTTCCTCTTGGCACTGCCCCCAAATCCAAATCACTGGGTTCATCCTCAACTTCTGCTTCAGTTCCTATGATTTGGGCATGAGCAATGTATGCCTGGGGACCACGGCTCTTCAAGAGGCACCAGGATGCAGTAAGCCCTCTACAAACCACTACGAAGGAGTCCCCAGGCAGCACAAATGGTTAAGTGGTGGACTGTGAACCACAAAGTTTGACTGTTCAAACCCACCCAGAGGCAGCTTTGCCTTGGAAGACAGGCCTGGTGATCTGCTTCCAAAAGGTCACAGTCTTGAAAACCCTATGGAACACTATTCTATTCTGCGCATGTGAGGTTGCCATGAGTCAGGAACGATGGGACAATAGGTCTGGCTTTCTTTTCTTTTCTTTTTTTTTAACCACAACCAAATGGACTTCACACAGCTCTGCTGACTCTGGGGTAGTAATAATAGTGTATTACGTATTACCAAGCCCCTTTGTACCCCCGTCTCATTTGACCCTTGAGGTAATCCTTAAAGTAGGTTGGCAAGACTGAGTGAAGAAGCTGAGGCTCCATGGCATGAAGGAACGTCCCCAAGACACAGCGCATAAAAAGGTGGGGGAAGCTGCTGGAAACTTTAGCTCTAATCGATTCACAGCTACAAAGAGGGAATTGTGTAATGCAATGTGGTTTGCAATTTCTCTGATGCTTTTGATCGTAAATAAGTAGAATATGGAGGAGGGACTCTGTCGTTGGGGAGGTTTAAAAGAGAGGGATAGAGTTGCTTAGAGAGATACAGTTGTAAAAAGGGATAGCAGCTGAGTTTCTAGTGCTAAATTTTTTGGTGCCCTATGGTGTTAATTAGACATTTCTTTTCAATCTGATTGACAGTGCATTTTAATGAAGAAATAACAGAGCCCAGCAGAGCCCGGTAACGTACTCCTTTCTTACAATTTACAAGCTGAACTTCCCTTGGCAACCTACATCTGGTTTGCTCTGCTAGTGAGTCTGTCAGAAGGACAATGTATAGACTCTTTCATTTCAATAGGTTTGCTGTTATTAAAGCCTTCTGCATTTTCTCTGCTTAATTCATTAGGGCTATTAAATTTCATCAAATTACTTTCCTTACATTAAAAAAAAAAAAAAAAAAAAGGCACCGTTCTGACCAGTCAGAATAAAAAGTGAAGAGTATGGAAATGCACCAACTTTTAAAGGAAGAGACTGTATCTGAAGGGTTGTGTAGCCGAAGCTTTGTGGGAAAATTCTTTAACTTTTTTTTTTTCTCCCTTATAAATGGGATGTTTCCTAAAACTTAAAATAAATCCATAAGGATCCCCTAAACCTTCTGTGACCAATTGGAAACAGACAGTCCCTGTGCATTAAACACCTTTGCCACTTAGGAGGTCCCTGGGTAGTACAAATGGTTTGTGCCTTTCTACTAATTTAAAGGTTGGCAGCTCAAACCCACCCAGCAGCTCCACAGAAGAAAGGCCTGGCCATCTGGCTCCATAAAGCTTACAGCCAAGAGAACCCTGTGGAGCAGTTCTACTCCGTGACACATGAGGTCGTCATGAGTCTGAATTGATTTGATGGCAATGGGTTTGTTTTGTTTTTGACCACCTAGGAGTACTGATACTTGGGCAAGTGTTTTCGGATGACTTTAATTTTTTAAGATTTCACCTTTGTTTCGTATTTACAAATAGACTTTTTAAAATAAATCAGTTTGTTTGTTTTTTATTTCCACCCCAGGGTAAACATCCACCTTCCACAGAGTCTAAAAGAGACCCTTGTTTTTTGTTAAGGTGTAGGTACTCTTAAGGTGCCCTAGTGGTACAGTGGCTAAGTGCTCATCTGCTAACTGAAAGGTCAGCAGTACGAACACACCCAGTGGCTCCGTGGGAGACAGATGTGGCAGTCTGCTTCTTTAAAGTTTACAGCCTTCGAAACCCTATAGGGCAGTTCTACTCTGTCCTTAGAGGGACTCTAGCTTGGCTGACCTTCCCCCAGCCTAGGGACAAGGTTGGCCTTAGCGGTAGGGCAGGGCTGAATTTACAAATTGGGGGTTAATTGACTCCAGTAGAGAGCTAGAAAGGCAGAGACCCAAGCAGATTCTTACAAGCTTCTCCTGGAAGCCATTGAAAAAATTCCAGGAATTTCTTGTAACAAAGAATTTCTTAAGCAAAGAACCGTTGTGACATTTGAAATTACCAAATTTAAGAGAGGAAAAGACTTACACCTCACCTGCCTTGCTTCCCTTGGTCAACTTCTGTTGTTTTGTCTCTACCAATTGAAAAGACCTCTGTAGAACTGCCTCTTAGGGTTTCCAAGGAGAGGCTGGTGGATTCCAAACTGCCCACCTTTTGGTTAGCAGCTGAACACTTAACCACTGCACTACCAGGGCTACTCCAAATTTGGAGGCTAACCATAATCCCACATTTCCGTACCTTATTAAGAGTCGTGCCCATATGCTATTTCCATGTGTTTGCCTACCAGGCTTTCACAATCTTCAGTTCCTTATTGAAGTTTTCTTAGGTAGAAAAAAAAATGCTTGAATCTGTGCTTCATACAAGCTTCTCCTATTGCCACAGGCATATGATAGAAGAAAATCATAACAAGAAGCAAAGAATGCTGTTAAAGCCCCGCCCACTGACTTCTGCTTGCACTTCACTGATTAGAACAGGTCGTGTGACCACCCATAGCTGCAAAGCCAGGTGAGGGATTCTGGGCCCATTGTTGCCCCAAACTCAATAATGGGTTGATGGCAAGGAGAAGGGGAGAATGGATATTGAATGGACAGATTCTGTCAATTTACTCTCTTTTGGAAACTGAGGGCACTTCTAATGCTAGTTGCTATGAACTGCTTACGATAGCTCCAGATTGTTGTAAAGCCTGTATTACTTCTTTATTAGTCAGGTAATACAAGTTCATTGTTAAAAAAAAGTTTGTTGTTCTGTTGCTGTTGAGTCGATTCCGACTCATAGCGACCCTACAGGACAGAGTAGAACTGCCCCATAGGGCTTCCAAGGAGCAGCTGGTGGATTTGAACCGGCAACCTTTTGGTTAGCAGCCAAGCACTTAACCACTACTCCACCAGGGCTCCTAAAAATTAGAAAATTAAATAATGCTGTTGAGAAAAAAACACCTAAAATCTATTGTATAGAGAGAACCAGGGTTAACCTTGAGGTGTATTTCCTTTCAAACGTGGATACACACACACACACACACACACAGATATTTACATACATGTCTATCTGTATCTGTGTATGTATATGGATATATTCTAGTTGCTGTGGAGTTGATTACAACTGATGGCAAGTCCATGTGTATCAGAATAGAACTGTGCTCCTTTGGATTTTCAGTGACTTATATTTTGGAAGTAGATCACCAGGCTTTCTTCTGAGGCTACTATGTGTAAACTTGAACCTCCAACCTTTTGCTTAGCAGCTGAGCACATTAACCATTTGCACTATATATATGTATTTTGTTGTTATTAGTTTCCATCGAGTTGATTCTGACTCATGGCGACCCTGTGTATGCAGGTTTTCAGAACTGTGACCTTTTAGAAGCAGATTGTCAAGCTTGTCTTTCAAGGCGCCTCTGGGTGGGTTAGAACTGTCAACCTTTTAGCTAGTAGTTGAGCATTTAACTGTTTGTGCCACCCAGGAACTCCATGTATATATGGGTATATACATGTGTATAAAAACACACACATATACACATGTACACACACACATATACATACATATAAAATAATTTTTTCACAAAAATGGAACTGATTAACATTGAACAGCCTTTTTTTAAAATTTTATTGAGTTTTTGGTAAAAGTTTACACAGCAAGTTCCCAAATTGACAATTTATGCACAGATAGTTCGGTGACATTAGTTACGTTTATCGCAATGTGTCAACGTTCTCTGTAACTGTGTTCTGGTTGTTCTATTTCCAGTACTCTGGTTTCCCTGCCCCCTTATCTTCTGATCTGTGCTTTTGAGTAATTGTTGACCTTCTGGTCTCATACTAATGGTTTTTAAGTAGAGCACTGATATTACAGGTAATATCCTTTATTTTGTGTGCTACTGTAACATTTCACTAAAGAGTGATCTTGGGATAGGCTCAGTTCTAGGTTTAAAGAGTGTCTCAGGGCGATAGTCTCAGTCTCAGGGAGCCTTCTGTTCTCTACTGTTCCAGTTTGTCTGGCTTTTTTTTTTTTTTTTAATAAGAATTTGAGTTCTCCACATTTTTCCTTCATTCTATCCAGGACCATCTATTGTGTCATTGGACAGAATGGTCTGTGACGACAGCCAGGCACCATCTAGTTCTTCTGGTCTCAGAGTTAGATGGGGTTGTGGCTGGTGTAGACTTGTTTCTTCTCTGAGCTTTTGGTTACCTTCTTAGTGTTTTGCTCCGGGCGAGTAGAGACCTGTAGTTATACCTTAGATGGTTGCTTGCAAGCTTTTAAGACCCCAGCCACTACTCATTTCACTAGGATGCAGATCATCATTTATTATGCCAATTGACTGAGCTGTCCCATGAAACTATGGTCTTAAGCTTTCAAATCCAGGAAATAAATCTTGGAAGGTGTTTGGTTATGTTTGTGGAGTGTCCGTATTTGTGTCTTCAATGAATATATGTGAGTGTACCCACGTATTTATATTTACATGTAAATAGGGTCGCTATGAGTCAGAGTTGAGTCGATGGAAACTGGTTCGGTTTTGGTTTTATAGGTACTTCTATCAGTTCTCACCTATGTATGTACCTGTACCTACTTGTATACCAGTATGCCTGTACCCATCTATATGTGCTCAAATGCTCCTTTTTACTTTGGTTGTACTGTGCTCACTACACCCACATTCGGTGCCACTTTTCCCATCACCAAAAAAAAAAAAAAAGACTAGCTTTATTGTTTTTATTTTTGAAATTGCCATACTGTATGCTTAATTTTATAGCAGAGTGTTAATATAACTGTGCCCACTCTGGAAAGGGGTTGTATATAAATGAATAATTTCTTTTATAAGGATCAGCATGAAGCTGGTTCCTACGAGGTGGAGGTTAAAGATGCCCTAGATGTCCAACATTTCCAAACTGCTGTGAAATGCCATCATCTCCAACATCAGCTACTCCCTCTCCCCTCAGTGGTCACCCTCCCGTCTTTGGGTTCCCTAATTCACTGCAATGTCTCATAGAGCTCACGAACCGTATCAAGGAAATGGCTCATACGTTGTGGAGGCTGGCAAGTCCCAAATCTTTGGGTCAGTCCTAGGCTTCTCCCGACCCACGTGGCTGCAGAAACTGGCAAACCCAAACCGGCAGTTCAGACCACAGGCTGTTGGCTCATAAGGCTGCGGAGGCTGGCAAATCCAAGAATTGGCAGATCAGGTGGCAGGCCTCTGGCTGAAGTCCCAAGAACCAGAGGTTAGACAATCACTAACTGGATGTGGGATCCAGATGCAGAGAGAGAGAAACCCCCTCAGGGCATCCACACATATATCTTAGATGCAGGCCACATCTAAGGGAGGGTGTAACTTGAGTAAGGGTGGGACCTGAGTCATGGCCTCTTGCAAGGCTCTGACCAAGGCACAACCCACACCAATCCTGCCTCTTCAACACGTAGAGGTCAGGATCCACAACACATAAAATGGAGGACAACCACACAATACTTGGAAACATGGCCTAGCCAAGTTGACACATAACCCCCACCACTGCAGGTTCCATATACCTTTTTTGCATAGTCCCACTCAATCATTGTGTGTCAGTCACAAAGACCATGGCTAGAAGGACCACATGAAGTAACTCATTGTACAGCAGTATATTTGAACTAATACGTAGAACCTGATTTCCCACAATCTGCTGTTCTTATTGTTGTACTTCTCTGTCTCTGACTCTGTCTCTCCTTGTCTTTCACACACACACGCGCACACACACACACACACACACACACCACTTAAATAACAAGCTGCACTTTTCTTGCTGAATAGACCTTATTTTAAGGCTCAAACCCCAATGCCGAGACTTGGTGACTCTGAGGTGTCACCTAAGGTGACACTGGAGAATAAGATTTGAACCCCCTTGCACCTTGTCCCTGGGGCTAGAGCTGGCCTCATTGGAGGGCTCTGGGGGGTCAGAGCTTCAGTCAGAAAAGTGCCCAGAAGTGATGGGGGTGCTCGAGGCAGATATGGAGGAGGGTCAAGGTAGAGTGAATGGCCAAGACACCACGGAAATCTAGAGATTCCCCAAAGGGAGGGTGAGAGCCCTGGGTAGGGGCATGGGGCCCGGCTCCTGTGGGTGGCTGAGGCGGAACCAGGAGCCAGGCTGCTGTGTTAGAAGGCTCTGGGGTGCATGGGAAAGGTGTGAGCTCCACTCCAGGTAAAGATGCTGGGCCAAGGGGAGCTTCCTTTTATGAATTTCTGATTATAAATATCTGCTCAGTGACCATTATACAAGTCTGCTTGTATGTAATTCACTGGAACTAGAGCATTTTTGTTGTTGAAATACTCTTATCACTTGCTTTGAAATTACTTTAGCGATGCTGTTGTGGGTACTTTCTAGTCTTTTCAAAGATTTTCATGTGTTCACTCATTGGATTCACGAACTTCTTCTTACAGTCAGGATCTCTGCCTCTCTGATGAGGAAACTGAGGTGCAGAGAAGCGAAATCATACGTCAAGGCTTTAAATGACTTGCTCTTAGTTTGGGGGGGGTGTCTCCTTTCTCAAGGCAGTTAGCATGACAACACACAGTAATCTTATTACCACTTACAGCTGTTCACAAAAGGCCAGGTTGACCAGACGCTTTGTGTTTGCAATATCAGTTGCTGGTCAGTGGATGCTGACTCACGATGACCCCACATGTGGCACAGTAGAGATGTACTCCATAGGGTTTTCTTTGGGGGGGGGCATTTATTGTAGTAAATATATATGCAACAAATTGTTTGCCTTTTCAAAATTCTTCAGGTGTGCAATTCAGTGACATTAGTTATGTTTCTTGTGTTGTTCCACCATTATCATTTCCAAATTTTCCTGTCATCCATAGGATTTTTAATGACTGATTCTCAGAAGTAGGTAGCTAGGCTTTTCTTCTGAGGTGCCTCTGGGTGGACTTGAACCTCCAACCTTTCAGTTAGTAGCCAAGCGCATTAATCATTTACACCACCCAGGGACTCCTGTGATTGCAAAGACTGCCTGAATCCATTGTCAGGGACCCTCTATGGCGGCTGTCCGGGGTCCTCTCCTCAGGAATAGGGAGCTTCACCCAGTCGGTGGCCAGGGTGCCAAGATGCCAAATAGGGCTCTGAGGACCAAATGATGGCGGGATAAGAGATTGTGCCCAGCCACTTGAGCACAAAGGAGAAGCCCTCTTGGAACAGATCACCCCAAAATTCTCTTCTTCCCAAAATGAGAATAAAAACCAAAAAAAAACCAAACCCAGTGCCGTCGAGTCGATTCCAACTGATAGCGACTGTGTAGGACAGAGTAGAACTGCCCCATATAGCAATGCTTAATTCACATTAATTGTGAACATTAGAAAATATAATGATGTGAAGTCAGTTTACAAACCAAAAATGCTACCTAACCATACGGTGGTATCATAATGACTATTCTTGTGTCATATGAATCAAAGTATCTAATATTTACGGAGCTCATGCTGCGTGCTAGGCATTGTGTCATGAGCTGTACATAAATTTTCTTTTTTTTGTTGTGCTTTAGGTGACAGTTTCTACATTTCCTTATTTAATCCTCAGAATAGCTCTGTAATTCGCATATTATTATTATCCCCATTTTTGTAGGTGAGGATACTGAGGCAAGGTTAAATAACCTGCCTAAAGTCAGAACTGGCCAACTGTACAGTTGGGACTGTAATACAAGCCTATCTAACTCAGAATCTTCTTCTCTTAATTCATTTAAGTATAATTACATTGTATGGTTTTCATATCCTTCATTATTCATGTTGTCCTCCTTGGATGCTTTCTAGTTTATTCATGTGTATTTTTAAAATTCGTCCCATATAACTGAAATAATACTCCACATGTGGCCTGACCATCACAGAGTGCAACGGGATCATCACCTCCTTTGTTCAGGATAAAAAAAAATGCATTTCGACATTTTATTGACCTTTAAACAACATGTCCCACTCGTAGCTCTTGATGAATTTGAAGCGTCCTAAATTCCCTAAGTCCTTTTCTCTTGAACTATTTGTTAAACTCCATCTCCCCAGTTTTGTAAAAAAGGTCTGCCTTGGGCATTATGCTCTTTTAAGAACTATCTACATAGGATCAAATTGACAACAGTAACTTGAAAGATTAGATAGGCACCTTTGGGAGCAGTGAATTTATGTTACTAGGGGAGGAACACCTCAGAAAAAGATGGTGAGAATGGTGGCAGAACTTGAAGAATGTCAGCGATGTCACTAAAGGGTACATGTAGAAACTGTTGAATTGGTGTATGTTTTGCTATGTGTATATTCTCAACAACAACAACAACAAAAACATCATCTTCAAACTCATGCAATCAAAATCCTTTTCCATAGAATCTCAATTATTAATATGTTGCCTTAATTGAGGCCCCAGCCAGCATGTGGAAACTCTTAAGAAATCAATAAAATATTCTTCTGCTGGGTGTTCTAAGCAAAATTCCCAATGCTAATTATTATTGTTAAATGAGTGACTCATGTGAAAGCGTGCTTTTAAAGTTGTGTTGCATCATATGGGAACTGTTTTAAATAGACCACCCTGTATAGAAACATTTTCATCTTTATGCATTTGGGCACCACTTCTGGGTAATAGTAGATTTATTGTCCTTTCCACTTAACAAGAGGAAACAGCTTCACAGAGAACACAAGCTTGAGGTCCTGCAAGCTCCTGGTTCTCATCCCCATTTCAGTTTCAGAGAACTAGATTATACCTCTCCATAAAAGTGCAAATTTAACAGGAGAGAGAAAGGTCGGAGAACCCCAACCAGTTTTCCACAGAATAAAAAAGCAGACCATTCACAAAGCCAAGAGCCTTCTTTAAAGTGGAGTCAAAAAGGAGGACAGACAGGATAAGAATTTGAATGGAAATATATTAAGTGCTACTTTTAACAAGGCAGGGCAAAAAATAGAATGCATTTCAAACAGTGTGGAAGCAGAGATGACTGTGGTCTTGGAGTATTTATTGATGCACAACTGGGAGAAAGAAGAACCTCAGCTTGCAGAAAGGGAGTGAGACATGCAGGAATGCTAGTGAGCTGGTTAATTTGCAGACAGCTCGGAACAATGCAAATTTCACTGTTTTGTGGGTGCAGGGTGCAGGGGGATCTCCTATTAGGAAAAAAAAAAAAGCAAATTTCACCTCTCTGCGCATATTTTCCTTCTCTCCAGTGATGAAAGTGTTTGCACTAATTTTCCAGGGAGACCAGAAAATATGTATGGTGGGTTTTGTCTCCAGTGGCATCCTGGGTCACTGAACACCCTCATTCAATGCCATTTGTTGATGGATAGATGGAAGAATCGAACATTTCAGCATTAAGGAGGGGGAGGGAAAAAAAGGAGCCAGAACGTGGCGTCCACAGTCGCCCCTGTTAAAAATAATTTGAAATGTTAAATCTAAAAGTTACAGAAAAGGCTACACCATAGAATGAAACCCGAACACGATCACCAAGGGAGGACAGGCCAGTTCGGTTCTGCCTCTGTCGGATAAGATCATGTTTCTAGACGCTGAGTGCAGGGACAAAAACAGAGTATTCCATGTGGGGGTTGATGGGCCAGATTCGGGTCCTTCGCATCAATTGTGTGCTGAAAGAAAGGCCCAAGCTGCTCACCAGGGTTGCCCAGAGAACTGGGTCGGCTGAGGAGCGCGGATGGGGGTGGGGCGACGAGGGGAAGGGAATTTTCTCTGCTCAGAGGGAAACATTCTCTCCACCAGCTGAATGTAGCTGCCAGCCCTCTGCCAGAGGGCATGGAAGGGATCACATCCGACACCCGCCTAAGTTCCCAAGGGAACCAGAGGCAGCAGGATATCTCCCCCTTGGCACCTTTAGGCTCAGTTAGCTGAAGGGTCCCCTTTTCTAGGGCTGGGATAAGACCCCAGGTCAGCACCTGACATGGCCTGCTGCACCCTGAAAAATTTTCAGGGCTGGCCTGGATCCTTCTCCTCACTGCATGTCCCAGGTAAAGCCAACTCTGAGTCTGAGTGGGGCCCAAGGCTGAGGAACTGGTGGCTGAGCTAATTTTCATGTTTTTATAGAGGATGTTTTTTTTTTGTTAGGAGCAAAGCAAGTCAGGGCAGATGACTGGGCTGTTGTGTACCTGGGATGCAGGAGTAAACGTGATAGACGACCACAGCATCCTGAGCAGTGAGACCAAGGGCTCAGATCCCTGATAACAAAGGTTTCAGTCACTCCACTCTTGTAAAGCCTAAAGTAAAAGGGAACATAGTATGGGTTGTTGAGACAGGGGTGGATGGGTGGGTGGGTGTTACAAATGCCAGCTAGAATCTTGTAACTAGTTACAGACACAAGAATTGTACCATCAATCTCCTCTTTTATTCTGGGCTGGCAGCACTTTAGTCAATATAAATATAAAAACTTTGTAGGTTTCTATATATTTGATGCCAGTCCAGTCCACTTGCAAAAGCCACGCCATAGCTCTTTTTGAGACAAGTTCTTCTCTCCAGGCTCAATTACTACCAATTTAGGCACATCAGACCGTTGTGGGGCTACACGCCCTTTAACTTCTAAGAGCGTTTTTATCCACCTTAAAGGGTCTTCAAGATGCCAAGAAATTTATCTGCTTGAATGGGAAACTATAAGAAATGACAAACATGTATACGTATGAAGACAAGTCAAACAAAATATGGAGTAGGAAAAATATGCTGTGATAAAATTAACAACGAGATGGATTTGTTTCGCAGCAGAAAAGAAAATCTGTGAAGTGCAATTAAGGTCATAAGCAATTTTAAAGAATGTAGCACAAAGAGACCAAAAAAAAAAAAAAAAGAAAAGAAAATATAGAAGATAGGGTAAGAACTATGATATGCTGAGAAAATCTAACATATTTGGCTTCTAAAAAGAGAAAGAAATAGCAAAGGCAGTATTTGAAAAGATAATGGCTGGGAGTTTTCCAGAGCTGACTAAAAACATCTATTCACATATTCAAGGCCCGTGGAGTCCCAAGCGTGCTCTACAGGTTTCCCATGGCTACTATAACATATTACCACAAAGTTCGTGGCTTAACACAACAGAAATTTGTACTCTCATAGTTCTAGAGTCCAGAAGCCTGAAATCAAGGTGTTGGCAGGGCCACACTCCCTCTGGAAGTTCTAAGAATCTCTTCCTTTCCTCTTCTAGGTTCTGTTGGCTTCTGGCATTCCTTGGCTTGTGGCCACATCATTCCAATCTCTGCCTCCATGGCCACGTTGCCTCCTTTTCTGTGTTTGTGTTAAATCTCTCTCTGCTTTTTTCTTAGACGTAAACTTGTGATGGCATTTAGGGTCCACCCATATAATTCAGGATAATCTCTTCATCTCAAAATCCTTAATTTAACTGGATTGGCAAATACCCTTTTTCCAAATAAGTTCATATTAATAGGTTCCAGGGATTAGGATGTGGACATAATTTTTTTTTTCTTCTGGGGGAGGGCATTTTTTTAGAAATAATTTTTATTGTGCTACATACTCCCAGTTACTCTCCCCCTAATAAGACAGCCTGCTCTCTCCCTCCACTCTCTCTTTTCGTGTCCATTTCACCAGCTTCTAACCCCCTCCACACTCTCATCTCCCCTCCAGGAAGGAGACGCCAACATAGTCTCAAGTGTCCACCTGATCCAAGAAGCTCACTCCTCACCAGCATCCCTCTCCAACCCATTGTCCAGTCCAATCCATGTCTGAAGAGTTGGCTTCAGGAATGGTTCCTGTACTGGGGCAACAGAAGGTCCGGGGGCCATGACCACCGGGATCCTTCTTGTCTCAGTCAGACCATTAAGTCTGGAGGGGGAGGGCATTTTTCAACCTACCACATATGCTAAATGTGAAAATCAATTTAATCTAAACATAAACTAAAAAAAAAAGAAAAATGAAGAAAGACAAATTTTTAAGCAAAGAGCAACCAGAGAAAAGGGACAGCTTCTCTTCAGTGGGTTAGTAGTTACATGGAAAGCTCGTCGGTGATAATGGAAGACAGAAGTCAGAGGAGTGCCGCTTTCCATGTGCTGAAAGAAGATACCTCTCACCTAGAGTTCCATACTCAGGAAAACTATCTTCCAAGCAGGGAAAGATAAAAACATTCTCAGAGAAAAGAACTGAAAAGATTTGTAACCAGCTGACACTACCTTTAGTTGTAAAGGATGTAGTTCAGGCGGAAGGAAATTGATCCCAGATCAAAAACCCAAACCAAACCCCTTGCCACTGAGTTGATTCCTACTCATAGTGACCCTATAGGACACAGTAGAACTGCCCCACAGAGTTTCAAAGGAGCAGCTGCTGGATTCCAACAGCTGACCTTCTGGTTAGTAGCCAAGCGCTTAACCACTGTGCCAGGAGGGCTCCATTGGCAGGTCTAAAATTAGCAGTCAAGAAGGAATGAATAACAAAGAAACTGGTAAAAATATAAGGAAATATAAATGAACACTGACTGTAAAGAAACAATAATGATAATGTCTGTTGTTGCTGTTGTCAGCTCCGAAATCATGGCAACCCCATGAACAATGGAATTGAAACACTGCCCAATCTGCGCCATCCACATGATCAGTTGCAGATCAGATCACTGTGATCCATAGGGTTTTCATTGCTGGTTTTTGGAAGTAGAGTGCCAGACCTTTCTTCCTAGTCTGTCTTAGTCTGGAAGCTCCATTGAATACTGTTCAGCATCATAGCAACACACAAGCTTCCTCTGACAACAGTGGTGACTGTTGCTGAGGTGCGTTGGCCAGGAATCAAACCTGAGTCTCCTGCATGGAAGTGAGAATTCTACCTCTGAACCACCACTGCCTCAATGATAATGTCTAGAGGTTAAAAAAAAAAAAAAAAGAAGATAGAATTAAAATATAAGCCAACTAATTGCCTCCATGAACAACTGTCTCCTTCGCCATGAGACCAGAAGAACTGGATGGTGCCTAGCTACCATTACTGAACATTTTGATCAAGATTCTGCAGAAGGATCCTAATCAAAAGGGGGCAAAATGCAGAACAGAATTTCAAATTCTCATGAACTCTAGACTTTCTGAAGCCATGAAGGCTCAATGAACCCCTGAAACTATTGCCCTAAGATAATCTTTAAACCTATCTATATGGGATCAAACTGACAACAGCAACTCAAAAGATTAGATAGGAACCTTCTAATCTTCGGGGGTAGTGAGTTTATGTTAATGGGGGAGGAACAACTCAGAAAAGGAGGGTGAGGATGGTTGCACAACTTAAAGAAAGTAACTGAATTGTACATGTAAAAACAGCTGAACTGGTGTATGTTTTGCTGTGTATAATGAGCCCTGGCGGCACAGTGGTTAAAGCACTTGGCTGCGAACTGAAAGGTCAGCGGTTCAAACCCACCAGCCACTTCACAGGAGAAAGATGTGGCAGTCTGTTTCCATAAACATTACAGCCTTGGAAACTCTATGGAGCATTTCTACTCTGTGTTACATGGTCGCTCTGAGTTGGAATCAGCTCAATGGCAGTGGGTTGCTTGGGTTGGGTTGCTATGTATATTCTCAACAACAATGAAATAAATAAAATCGAAAACAAATACAAGCAAACAATAACATATGCTGAGCAACCAATGGAATCAAAGTGTCCAAAGATCCTTGCATTATTTGTCTAAATATTCATTTATTCATTCAAGGAAATTTTCTGAGCTCCTAGTATGTACCTGCCACTGTTCTAGGTGCTGAGGATGCAATAGTACAAAGCCCTTGCCCTTGTAGAGTTTACTTACATTCTAGGGGGCACAAAGACAATAAACTAGAAATATAAGTAAAAATTAGTATCTTATAAAGTGATAGGTACAGGAATAATTTAAGCAGGGAGGGGAAATGATAAAATATTGGGTGTTGGCTATTCCATTATAGATAGGATGGCTAGGGAAAATTGCACAGATCTGTTGCAGTGACTGGTGAATTGGTCTGAATGAATTGAGTAAGCTACCCATGTGGATAACTGGGGTGTGGCGGGATGGGTGGAGATACGTTGGAGAGTAGAGCTTTCCAGGCAGAAGGAAGAACAGCTGCAAAGGCTCTGAGGTGGGAGCACGCCTACAGTAGTAAAAGAAAAGGAAGGATTCTAGTGTGTCTGGATCTGAGTAGAGGGGGAGAGTCATAGGAGATGCAATGAGAGAAAGAATAAGGAGACAGATCCTGCAGGGCTGTTTCTGTCATGGTAAGGACTTTAGGTTTTACTCTGAGTAAGACAGAATGCCTTTTAAGCACAGTGTGATATTACCTGACTTGAGATTCCACAGGATCACCTGGCTGCTATGTCTCTAATTCAGGCTAAAGACGATTTTGACTCAGACTGGAATGGTGGCAGTGAGATGAGGGGTGGGGAGAAATTGTCAAATTACAGATATATTTAGGAGATGGAGCCAACAGGATTTGCTAATGGAACACAGCTGAGGTGTAAGCGGAAAAGAGGAGTAAAGTACAACATCAAGTTCAAAATGAAGGCGTGGGGACTTTTGTTCAAAATTTAGGAAGAAGTTGTAAATCCTGGTGATGTAGTAGTTAAGTGCTTTGGCTGCAAACCAAAAGGTTGGCTGTTCAAATCCACCAGGCGCTCCTTGGAAACTCTATGGGGTAGTTCTACTCTGTCCTATAGGGTTGCTATGAGTCAGAATCTACTCGATGGTAATGGGTTTGGTTCCTTTTCAAAACAGTTACAGCAGAGCATTAAACCAAGTGTGGGCCCTTCTGAGTACAGGGCACAGGTTGAAAATCCATGAAGGCAACACTGGTTGAGGGTTTGGGCCTGAGCAACTGGAAAAATGAAGTCCTCATTAACTGAGATCCGGAACACTGGTGTTTTGTTGTTGTTGTTGTTGTTGTGTGCTGTGGAGTCAGTTCCAACTCATAGTAACCCTATAGGATGCAGGAGAACTGCCCTATAGTGTTTCCTAGGCTGAAATCTTGAGCAGATCGTCAAATCTTCTCTCTTGCCAAGTGGCTGGTGGGTTCAAACTGCCAACCTTTTGGTTAGAAGCTGAGCACTTAGCCATTGCACCACCAAGGCTCCTTGGGAACACTGGAAAGAATTAAAAATGTATTGATTAATTGTATATTTTATCAGTTAAATAAAGATGTGCTCTCTTATGCAACCATAAAATACAAACAGCGTGTATAACTTTTAACCTAGCAAATGAGGAAAGCAAGACTGATGTAAAAATACTCTGTCAAGAAAAAAGAGAAGAAAGTTTACGAAAATATGCAGAACAGGTAGGATAAATAGAAGATATAGAGTGAGGTTGTATATTTAAGTGACAATATACCAGTAGTTATATTAAATATAAATGGACTAAATGCTTCAGATAAAAGATTGTCAATCTGGTTATTAAAAAAAAAATACAAACTCAATTATATGCTGTTTTAGAGAAACATGTCTAAAGCACAGAAAAATATATACCACACAAATATTAACTAAAGAAAGCTTTATGAATATCAGACAAAATGGACTTTAAGAAAAAAGGCATTATGAAAATGATATGCTGCTTCCTTAGAAAGCCAGAAATAGAAATACCATATGATCCAGCAATCCCACTCCCAGAGAAATAAGAGTCGTCACACGAATAGACATATGCACACCCATGTTCATTGCAGCATTGTTTACAATAGCTAAAAGATGGAAATAACCTAGATGCCCATCAACAGATGAATGGATAAACAAACTATGGTATATACACACGATGGAGTACTACACAACGATAAAGAGCAATGATGAATCTGTGAAGCATCTCACGACATGAATGAATCTGGAGTGCATCATGCTAAGTGAAATAACAATCACAAAAGGACAGATATTGCGTGAGACCACTACTCTAAAAACTCATGAAAATGTTTACGCACAAAAAGAAACAATCTTTGATGTTATGAGGGAGGGAGTGGGGATAGAAAAACGCTAAATAGACAATAGGTAAGTGGTAACTCTGGTGAAGGGTAAGACAGTACACAATACTGGGGAAGCCAGCACAGCCTGTACAAAGCAAGATTATGGTAGCTCCACAGACACATCCAAACTCCCAGAAGGACCGAATTGCTGGGCTGAGGACTGTGGGGACCACGGTCTTGGGGAACATCTAGCTCAACTGGCATAACATAGTTTATAAAGAAAAGTGTTCTACATTCTCCTCTGGTGAGTAGTGTCTGGGGTCTGAAAAGCTGTGAGCGGCCATCTAAGATATTCCACTGGTCTCACCCCTTCGGGAGCAAGGGAGAATGAAGAAAACTAAAGATACAAGGGAAAGATTGGACCAAAAGACTAATGGACCACAACTACCACAGCCTCTGCCAGAATGACTCCGGTACAACTAGATGGTGCCTGGCTACCACCACTGACTGCTCTGACAGGGATCACAATAGAGGATCCTGGACAGAGCTGAAGAAAAATGTAGAACAAAATTCTTTTCTTTTTTCTCTCTTTTTTTATTGTACCTTATTTTGTTTTTAAGTGAAAGTTTACAATTCAAGTCAGTTTCTCATACAAAAACTTATGGAGGTTGGGGCCAAGATGGCTGACTAGGTAGACGCTACCTCGGATCCCTCTTGCAACAAAGACTCAGAAACACAAGTGAATCGATCACATACATGACAGTCTACGAACCCTGAACAGCAAACACAGATTTAAAGAGTTGACCTGAGTGACAGAGATGGAGAACGAACAACTACAGGGAAGAAGTGACTGTTTTCTGAGCCTGGAGCCAGCGTCCCAGTCAGGCAACCTTGGCGTCGGGCTTAGGACTGGGCTCAGGGGAGCTGAACACGACTTCTCCTGACGGCGCAAACACGGGTCGCAGCCCTACCCCCCTGAACTGACCCCAGGAGGGGGCCCAGCCGGTCTGCATGGGCGGCGTGGCAACGCGGCTGATGGGAGGAGAAGTCCCCGGGAGGCAGTGACCGGTTTTGGAGCTGGGAGTGCAGCGTCCCAGCTGGGGAACCTCCACACCGGGCTTTGGATTGGGCACAGGGGAGCTGAACGCGGCATCTGGTCACGGCGCAAACACGGGGCGCAGCCCTACTCCCCTGAACTAACCCCGGGAGGGGGCCCAGCTGGTCCGCGGGAGCGGTGCCGCGACGCGGCTGGCGGGAGGAGAAACACCCAGGAGGCAGCGACTGATTTTGGAGCTGGGAGTGCAGCGTCCCAGCAGGGGAACCTTGACGCTGGCTTTGGACTGGCAGCGGAGGATCTGACCACGGCTTCAGCGGGCCAGACCCTCGGGGACAATCTCCACACAGCCAGCACACATAGGCGACATGCCCCTCAGGACTCTCAGATAAAATAGTCATCCCAAGCAAGATAAGCAACTTTGGCTATATTCCGGGGTGCTACTCTCTGCTGTTTTTCTGAACCCTCCCCTCCCCTTCCCAGGCGGCTTCATTAACATTGGAATTTCCTGAGCCAGAGGGAGAACGGCTCCAGCTCCGTGGCTTTGCTTTTCCCTTTTTTTTTTTTTTTTTTGGTCTTTTCCTAACTCATTCTTCCGGCCTGAGAGAAGCAACCACAAAAAACCCAAGGACCAAAAACCCTTCCCTAATTGGACTAAAAACACAGAACCAGCTCCAGCCAAGCATATATGATCCAAATCTAGGGCTTTCATCCTTACAGGGAACAAGGTGGCTGTTATAATGCAAAGGCAGTTCTGATAGGGATCTGAATGCATTTTTTTAAGCGGATTTACTGGAAAAACAAGTTCCCCAGGTCTGATATCTCTGCTTATTCAACAGAGCCCTAACTGACCCACAACAGGGAACTGAGGGCTGAAGCTCCCCCCAGACCACTTAGCCTCTTGCCTTAGGGGTCTAAGGAGGGTGACACCTACCAATCAGTAGAGGTACTTGCATTGGGGGCCTAAGGTACAGCTGCAGAGCCCTCCCACCAAGGTGCTTTAGGAATAGAGACACACCTACCTCACTGACACTTGGGGGAAGCCTGTCAGCATCCTGCCCCCCCTGGAGTGTGAACCCCAGCTGCTAATAGAATCTGGTGCACACAACTATCATCACTACTTCTCGAGGTGGATAGGTGTTAGGGGGCAGCACACACTTGATGACCCAAAATCAGATTCTACTCAAGAATAGTGAATAGACTCAGGCATATATATCTGGTAACAGCCCAAACCAGCTGGTAATAGGTCATAAGTAAGTCAAGGGCTACAACAAACAAGACAGCACAATCTAGTAGCCCATCCACGTATATTGAAAGAAAACAAAACAAGATAAGACTCAGTGAGCAAATATAAAATAAATCACTACTATATCTTAGTGATGGCTCGGAGACAGCAGTCGATATCAAACCACATAAAGAAGCAGACCATGACAGCTTCTACAGCCCCCCAAACAAAAGAATCAAAATCTTTCCCAAATGAAGATACAATCCTGAAACTATCAGATACAGAATATAAAAAACTAATTTACAGAATGCTTCAAGACTTCAGGGATGACCTCAGAAATGAAATAAGGCAAACTGCAGAAAAAGCCAAGGAACACACTGATAAAACTGTTGAAGAACTCAAAAAGATTATTCAAGAACATAGTGGAAAAATTAATAAGTTGCAAGAATCCCTAGAGAGACAGCATGCAGAAATCCAAAAGATTAACAATAAAATTACAGAATTAGAAAACGCAATAGGAAGTCAGAGGAGCAGATTGGAGCAATTAGAATGCAGAGTGGGAAATCTGGAGGACCAGGGAATTAACACCAACATACCTGAAAAAAAATCAGATAAAAGAATTAAAAAAAATGAAGAAACCCTAAGAATCATGTGGGACTCTATCAAGAAGGATAACTTGCGTGTGATTGGAGTCCCAGAACAGGCAGGGAGGACAGAAAACACAGAGAAAATAGTTGAAGATCTGCTCACAGAAAACTTCCCTGACATCAAGAAAGATGAGAGGATATCTATCCAAGATGCTCATCGAACCCCATTTAAGATTGATCCAAAAAGAAAAACACCAAGACATATTATCATCAAACTTGCCAAAACCAAAGATAAAGAGAAAATTTTTAAAGCAGCCAGGGATAGAAGAAAGGTCTCCTTCAAGGGAGAATCAATAAGAATAAGTTCAGACTACTCAGCAGAAACCATGCAGGCAAGAAGGCAATGGGATGACATGAGCACTGAAGGAGAAAAACTGCCAGCCAAGGATCATATATCCAGCAAAACTCTCTCTCAAATATGAAGGCGAAATTAAGATATTTACAGATAAACACAAGCTTAGAGAATTTGCAAAAACCAAACCAAAGCTGCAAGAAATACTAAAGGAAATTGTTTGGTCAGAAAACCAATAATATCAGATACCAGCACATCACAAGGTCACAGAACAGAACATCCTGATATCAACTCAAATACGGAAATCACAAAAACAAATTAAGATTAATTAAAAAAAAAAATGCTCAAAACAGGGAATCATTGAAGTCAATATGTAAAAGATCACAATAATCAAAAAGAGGGACTAAATACAGGTGGCATAGAACTGCCATACGGAGAGGGATACAAAGCGATATAGGACAATACAAGTTAGGTTTTTACTTAGAAAAATAGGGGTAAATATTAAGGTAACCACAAAGAGGTATAACAACTCCATAACTCAAAATAAAAGCCAAGAAAAACGTAACGACTCAACAAACATAAAGTCAAATACTATGAAAATAAGGATCTCACAATTTACAAAGAAAAACATCTCAGCATAAAAAAGTAAGTGGAAAAATGAAATTGTCAACAACACATAAAAAGGCATCAAAATGACAACACTAAATACTTACTTATCTATAATTACGCTGAATGTAAATGGACTAAATGCACCAGTAAAGAGATAGAGAGTCTCGGACTGGATAAAGAAGCACGATCCGTCTATATGCTGCCTACAAGAGACACACCTTAGACTTAGAGACACAAACAAACTAAAACTCAAAGGATGGAAAAAAAATATATCAAGCAAACAATAAGCAAAAAAGAAGAGGAGTAGCAATATTAATTTCTGACAAAATAGACTTTAAAGTTAAATCCACCACAAAGGATAAAGAAGGACACTACATAATGATAAAAGGGACAATTGACCAGGAAGATATAACCATATTAAATATTTATGCACCCAATGACAGGGCTGCAAGATACATAAACCAAATTTTAACAGAACTGAAAAGTGAGATAGACACCTCTACAATTATAGTAGGAGACTTCAACACACCACTTTCAGAGAAGGACAGGACATCTAGTAAGAAGCTCAATAGAGACACAGAAGACCTAATTACAACAATCAACCAACTTGACCTCATTGACTTATACAGAACTCTCCACCCAACTGCTGCAAAGTATACTTTTTTTTCGAGCGCACATGGAACATTCTCTAGAATAGACCACATATCAGGTCATAAAACAAACCTTTGCAGAATCCAAAACATCGAAATATTACAAAGCATCTTCTCAGACCACAAGGCCATAAAAGTAAAAATCAATAATGGAAAAACTAGGGAAAAGAAATCAAATACTTGGAAACTGAACAATACCCTCCTGAAAAAAGGCTGGGTTATAGAAGACATTAAGGAGGGAATAAGGAAATTCACAGAATGCAACGAGAATGAAAATACTTCCTATCAAAACCTCTGGGACACAGCAAAAGCTGTGCTCACAGGCCAATTTATATCAATAAATGCACACATACAAAAAGAAGAAAGAGCCAAAATCAGAGAACTGTCCCTACAACTTGAACAAATAGAAACTGAGCAACAAAAGAATCCATCAGGCACCAGAAGAAAACAAATAATAAAAATTAGAGCTGAACTAAATGAATTAGAGAACAGAAAAACAATTGAAAGAATTAACAAAGCCAAAAGCTGGTTCTTTGAAAAAATTACCAAAATTCATAAACCATTGGCTAGACTGACTAAAGAAATACAGGAAAGGAAACAAATAACCCGAATAAGAAACGAGAGGGGCCACATCACAACAGACCCAACTGAAATTAAAAGAATCATATCAGATTATTACAAAAAATTGTACTCTAACAAATTTGAAAACCTAGAAGAAATGGATGAATTCCTGGAAAAACACTACCTACCTAAACTAACACAATCGGAAGTAGAACAACGAAATAGACCCATAACAAAAAAAGAGATTGAAACGGTACTCAAAAAACTCCCAACAAAAAAAAGCCCTGGCCCAGATGGCTATACTGCAGAGTTCTACCAAACTTTCAGAGAAGAGATAACACCACTACCACTAAAGGTATTTCAAAGCATAGAAAATGACGGAATACTACCCAACTCATTCTATGAAGCCACCATCTCCCTGATACTGAAACCAGGTAAAGACACCACAAAAAAAGAAAATTACAGACCTATATACCTCATGAACATAGATGCAAAAATCCTCAACAAAATTCTAGCCAACAGAATTCAACAACATATCAAAAAAATAATTCACCACGACCAAGTGGGATTTATACCAGGTATGCAAGGCTGGTTTAATATTAGAAAAAAAGCATTAATGTAATCCACCATATAAATAAAACAAAAGACAAAAACCACATGATCTTATCAATTGATGCAGAAAAGGCATTTGACAAAGTCCAACACCCATTTATGATAAAAACTCTCACCAAAATAGGAATTGAAGGAAAATTCCTCAACATAATAAAGGGCATCTATGCAAAGTTTTTTTTTTTTTTTATGCAAAGCAACAGCCAACATCACTCTAAATGGAGAGAGCCTGAAAGCATTTCCCTTGAGAACGGGAACCAGACAAGGATGCCCTTTATCATCGCTCTTATTCAACATTGTGCTAGAAGTCCTAGCCAGAGCAATTAGGCTAGACAAAGAAATAAAGGGCATCCAGATTGGCAAGGAGGAAGTAAAATTATCTCTATTTGCAGATGACATGACCTTATACGCAGAAAACCCCAAGGAATCCTCCAGAAAACTACTGAAACTAACAGAAGAGTTCGGCAGAGTCTCAGGTTATAAGATAAACATACAAAAATCACTTGGATTCCTCTACATCAACAAAAAACATCGAAGAGGAAATAACCAAATCAATACCATTCACAGTAGCCCCCAAGAAGATAAAATACTTAGGAATAAATCTTACCAAAGATGTAAAAGACCTATACAAAGAAAACTACAAAGCTCTACTACAAGAAATTCAAAAGGACCTACTTAAGTGGAAAAACATACCTTGCTCATGGATAGGAAGACTTAACATAGTAAAAATGTCTATTCTACCAAAAGCCATCTATACATACAATGCACTTTCGATCCAAATTCCAATGTCATTTTTTAAGGTGATAGAGAAACAAATCACCAACTTCCTATGGAAGGGAAAGAAGCCACGGATAAGCAAAGCATTACTGAAAAGGAAGAAGAAAGTGGGAGGCCTCACTCTACCTGATTTCAGAACCTATTATACAGCCACAGTAGTCAAAACAGCCTGGTACTGGTACAAAAACAGACACATAGACCAGTGGAACAGAATTGAGAACCCAGATACAAATCCATCCACATATGAGCAGCTGATATTTGACAAAGGCCCAGTGTCAGTTAATTGGGGAAAAGACACTCTTTTTAAGAAATGGTGCTGGCATAACTGGATATCCATTTGCAAAAAAATGAAACAGGACCCATACCTCACACCATGCACAAAAACTAACTCCAAGTGGATCAAAGACCTAAACGTAAAGACTAAAACGATAAAGATCATGGAAGAAAAAATAGGGACAACCTTAGGAGCCCTAATACAAGGCATGAACAGAATACAAAACATTACCAAAAATGACGAAGAGAAACCAGATAACTGGGAGCTCCTAAAAATCAAACACCTATGCTCATCTAAAGACTTCACCCAAAGAGTAAAAAGACCACCTACAGACTGGGAAAGAATTTTCAGCTATGACATTCCCGACCAGCGCCTTATCTCTAAATTCTATATGATTCTGTCAAAACTCAACCACAAAAAGACAAACAACCCAATCAAGAAGTGGGCAAAGGATATGAACACGCAGTTCACTGAAGAAGATATTCAGGCAGCTAACAGATACATGAGAAAATGCTCTCGGTCATTAGCCATTAGAGAAATGCAAATTAAAACTACGATGAGATTCCATCTCACTCCAACAAGGCCGGCATTAATCCAAAAAACACAAAATAATAAATGTTGGAGAGGCTGCGGAGAGATTGGAACACTTCTACACTGCTGGTGGGAATGTAAAATGGTACAACCACTTTGGAAATCTATCTGGCGTTATCTTAAACAGTTAGAAATAGAACTACCATACAACCCAGAAATCCCACTCCTCGGAATATACCCTAGAGAAATAAGAGCCTTCACACAAACGGATATATGCACACCCATGTTTATTGCAGCTCTGTTTACAATAGCAAAAAGCTGGAAGCAACCAAGGTGTCCATCAACGGATGAATGGGTAAATAAATTGTGGTATATTCACACAATGGAATATTAAGCCTCGATAAAGAACAGTGACGAATCTGTGAAACATTTCATAACATGGAGGAACCTGGAAGGCATTATGCTGAGCGAAATTAGTCAGAGGCAAAAGGACAAATATTGTATAAGACCACTATTATAAGATCTTGAGAAATAGTATAAGCTGAGAAGAACACATACTTTTGTGGTTACGAGGGGGGAGGGAGGGAGGGTGGGAGAGGGTTTTTTACTGATTAGTTAGTAGATAAGAACTGCTTTAGGTGAAGGGAAGGACAATACTCAATACATGGAAGGTCAGCTCAACTGGACTGGACCAAAAGCAGTTTCCGGGATAAACTGAATGCTTCAAAGGTCAGCAGAGCAAGGGCGGGGGTTTGGGGACCATGGTTTAAGGGGACTTCAAAGTCACTTGGCAAAATAATTCTATTATGAAAACATTCTGCATCCCACTTTAAAGTGTGGCGTCTGGGGTTTTAAATGCTAACAAGCGGCGAACTAAGATGCATCAATTGGTCTCAACCCACCTGGAGCAAAGGAGAATGAAGAACACCAAGGTCACACGACAACTAAGAGCCCAAGAGACAGAAAGGGCCACATGAACCAGAGACCTACATCATCCTGAGACCAGAAGAACTAGTTGGTGCCTGGCCACAATCGATGACTGCCCTGACAGGGAGCACAATAGAGAACCCCTGAGGGAGCAGGAGATCAGTGGGATGCAGACCCCAAATTCTCATAAAAAGACCATACTTAATGGTCTGACTGAGACTAGAGGAATCCCGGTGGTCATGGTCCCCAAACCTTCTGTTGGCCCAGGACAGGAACCATTCCCAAAGACAACTCATCAGACAAGAAAGGGACTGGACAGTGGGTAGGAGAGAGATGCTGATGAAGAGTGAGCTATTTGTATCAGGTGGACACTTGAGACTGTGTTGGCATCTCCTGTCTGGAGGGGGGATGGGAGGATAGAGAGAGTTGGAAGCTGGCAAAATTGTCACGAAAGGAGAGACTGGAAGGGCTGACTCATTAGGGGGAGAGCAAGTGGGAGTATGGAGTAAGGTGTATATAAACTTATATGTGACAGTCTGACTTGATTTGTAAACGTTTACTTGAAGCTAAATAAAAGTTAATTAAAAAAAAAAAACTTATACACACATTGTTATGTGGCCCTAGTTCCTCTCCCTGTAATATGACAGCACTTTCCTCCTCTCAACTCTGTCTTCCTGTGTCTATTCAACCAGCTCCTGTCCCCCTCTGCCTTCTCATCTCACCTCCAGACAAGAGCTGTGCACATAGTCTCAAGTGTCTACTTGAACTAAGAAGCACACTCCTCACCAGTATCATTTTATGTCTTATAGTCCAGTCTAATCTTCGTCTGAAGAGTTGGCTTCAGGAATGGTTTTGGTTTTGGGCTAACAGAGAGCAGAGAGTCTGGGGGCCATGTCCTCTGGGGTTCGTCCAGACCATTAAGTCTGGTCTTTTTAGTAGGATTTGAGTTCTGCATCCCACTATTCTCCTGTCCCATCAGGGATTCTCTGTTGTGTTCTCTGTCAGGGCAGTCATTGGTGGTAGCCGGGCACCATCTAGTTCTTCTGGTCTCAGACTGATGGAGTCCCTGGTTTATGTGGCCCTTGCTGTCTCTTGGGCTTTTATTTTCCTTGTGTCTTTGGTGTTCTTCATTCTCCTTTGCTCCAGGTGGGTTGAGACCAATTGATGCATCTTAGATGGCTGCTTGCTAGCTTTTAAGACCCCAGATGCCACTCACCAAAGTGGGATGCAGAATGTTTTCTTAATATACTTTGTTATGCCAGGTGACCTAGATGTCCCCTGAAACCATGGTCCCCAGACCTCTGCCCCCGCTACTCTGTCCCTCAGAGTGTTTGGTTGTATTCAGGAAACGTCTTAGCTTTTGGTGTAGTCTAGTTATGCTGATTTTGCCTGTATTGTGTGTTGACCTTCCTTTCACCTAAAATACTTCTTGTCTGGTATCTACCTAGTGAATACCCCCTCCCTCCCTTTCCACCCTCGTAACCATCAAAGAATGTTTTCTTCTGTGTTTAAAGCTTTTCTTGAGTTCTTATAATAGTAGTCTCATACAATATTTGTCCTTTTGTGACTGACTAATTTCACTCAGCATAATGCCTTCCAGATTCATCCATGTTATGAGATGTTTCACAGATTCATTGTTGTGCAGAACAAAATTCTAACTGACAAAAGAAGACCAGACTTACTGGCCTGACAGAGACTGGAGAAAGCCCAAGAGTATGGCCCCCAGACACTCTTTTAGCTTGGTAATGAAGTCACTCTTGAGGTTCACCCATCATCCAAAGATTAGACAGGCCCATAAAACAAAATGAGACTAAAGAGGCACAACAGCCCAGGGGCAAGGACTAGAGGGCAGGAGGGGATAGGAAAGCTGGTAACAGGGAATCTACGGTTGAGAAAGGAGAATGATAACATGTTGTGGGGTTGTTAACCAATGTCATAAAACAATATGGGTACTAACTGTTTAATGAGAAGCTAGTTTGTTCTGTAAACTTCACCTAAAGTACAATAATAAAAGGTCATTATGAGAGATGAAAAGAACCAGTTCGTAATGATACCAAATAAATACACAATGGTAAAAATTGTACATTTGTATGCACCTAATAGTATATGTTAATAGTATAATCTCAGTATATTTAAATAAAAATTTGACATAACTAAAAGGAGAAATAGATAATGTACAATCATAGAAGGAAATTTAAAAGCATTTCTCTCACTAGTTGAAAGAAAAAGCTCACGGTATAGAAGGTTTGAACATGATTAACAAACTCAGCCTGGATGATGTATAGAACCTGTCCCCAACAATGACACAATAGGGTTTTTCTTTTCAAGAAAAGAGAAAACGCTCAAAAAATTGACAATATACTGGGCCATAAAAGCAAGTCTTAATAAATTTTACTGAGGAATGTTCTCTGACACAGTGAAATTAAGTTAGCAATCAATTATTAAAAGTTAAACCAATAATTTATAAAAACATTTTCATTTGTTTAGAAATAATGAAAAGCTCCCTTAAGTATACTATGGAACAAATAAGAAATCACAATGGAAATGAGGAAATATTTAAACAGAATTAAAATGAAATAATACATATTAAGATATATGGAAAGTAAAACATATATTAGGATAGAAGAAAGTCTGAGATTCAATAATTGAAGCATACATTTCAAGAATTAGAAAAGGAACAGCAAAGAAACCCAAATGAAAGAAGAAAGTAATAAACAAAGATACAGAAGTTAGTGATATAGAAAACAAACATACAAAAAGAGGGTTAACGAGGTCAAAAATAGGTTCTGGCAAGAGCGACCAAGAAAAAAAAAGAGAAGGCACAGATAACCCAAATAGGGATTTTACGGAAATGATGACATAACTACAGATGCAGCAAACATTAAAAAGATCGTAAGACAATATCATTAACAACTTTATGCTAATACATTTGAAAAATTAGACAAAACGGACAAATTCCTAGGGAAAAAAATAACTTACCAAATTTGACTTAAGAAGGAACAGCAAAACCAGAGAGTTCTAGAACAGCACTGTCCAAGAGAAATGTAACATGAGGACCATGTATGTAATTTTAAATTTTCTAGTAGCCACATTAAAAAAGTAAAAAGAAACAGGTGTAATTAATTTTAATAATATTTTATTTAACCCAATATATCCAAAATATTATCACTTTAAGATATAATCAATATAAAAGTTATCAATGAAATATTTTACATTCTTTTTTTGATACTAAGTTTTCAAAATCTAGTGTGAATTTTACACTTACGGTGCATCTTGATTTGAAATAGCCACGTTTCAATGGTTCAATAAACAAATTTAGCTAGTTTCTAAGGAGTCCTGGTAGTGCAGTGGTTAAGCACTCAGCTGCTAACCAAAAGATCGGCCAAATGCAAGAGTGGCTCCACGAGAGAAAAGATATGGCAATATGCTTTCCATAAAGATTACAGCCTAAGAAATCCTATGGGGCAGTTTTACTCTGTTCTATAGGGTCAGTATAAGTTGGGATCAGCTTGATGGCACACAGCAACAACAGCCAGTGGCTACCATATTAATAAGACAGTACAGATTTAGGCCAAGGTTGGAGAAGGGGCTCTACCAGATATCAAGATTTATTGTAAAATATATAGTAATTAAGACAGTGTGGATTTTATGCAGAGCTAGACAAATAAACCAATGGCTGTCTCATTAACAATTAGAAAATGCAAACTACCACCACTGTGGATGACACCATATATCCAAGCAGATTTCCAAAGCTGAAAACTTGTGATAATCCCAAGTGTTGCTGAGAATATGGAAAAATGTTTTAATTTTTGACTGGGGAGGCAGCCATGTAGATGTTCAGTTTCTTATTTAAAAACAAAATAAAACAAATGGAGAAAAAAAAAAAAACCTGCTCATTATTATGGAAGCAATAATGCCACAGTGTAGAAAATTAGAAAATAAGGCAAAACCAAAAGCAAAAAATAATCATGTTTCTGATACCCAGAGATCACTGCTGTGACACTTTTATATGTATGTATATGATATATACATGATGTGTTGAGAGAAGGAGGCACAGTGGTTAAGAACTTGGCTGCTAACCAAAAGATCCACAGTTTGACTCCAGCAGCTGCTCCCTGGGAACCCTGCGGGGCAGTTCTGCTCTGTCCTGTAGTCTCTGTGAGTCAGAATCGACTGGATGGCAATGGGTTTGGTTTTTTTTTTGGTGTTGAGATAAGAGGAGATGAGCTTGTTTTTCAGAAGCCTCAGAGACACAGGGTGAATAGTTAGATATGTGAAAAATATGAATATAATAGTCAAGAAGACTGTGAAGGTTTCAAATTAAATCTTTATCAACAATAGTTACCTGAAGTAAAGTGTGAAAATAATGGCAATGCAGATGCTAAGGGATCAGAACTTCTAAGACTGCTTTAACCAAAACCTTGGCAGTTTGAATCCGTCAGCTGCTCCTTGGAAACCCTATGGGGCAGTTCTACGCTGTCCTATAGGGTCACTGTGAGTCTTAATCAACTCAGTGGCAATGGGTTTTTTGTTTTAACTTCTATTTAAAAAATCACCTTTTTAAAGTAGTCCATGGATTTTTTTTTTTGGTATACATTTGTTCTTACTAGGAAAATAATATTTGGAAAATGCATAGAAATATGAAGAATATAAAAATCACTCCAACTCCCAAGACAGTGTCATTTGGGTATATTTCTTTTCAATTTTTAAAGTGTGTGCGTGTGTGTGTGTGTGTTTAAAATAAATTTGGATCATGCGGTTTTGAAAAAAGCAATACATGTATATTGAAAAACGAATTGTGAAATATGGAGAAGTATAAAAAAGAAAATAAAAATCATCTATAATCTCAATAGCCAGTGGAACCCCTCCAACTTTAATCACCTTGCTTCTTTATAAACTTTTTTATACAACCTTAGCAAGGCAGCTTTTGAGCTGTACATGTAAGACGGGGTAGAGAAACATTCTCCACTTCAATGAATCTAGCCATCAGACAGGGTCTCCCTCACCCCGTCAGCTAAGGAAGCTGGAGCCACATAATAAGAGTCTGCAGTGGCATGTATAATTAAGAGGATTTGCTGGTAAATGTAGTATGAGTAAAGAGAAATTACAAGATCTAAGGAGCCAAACATGAGGAGCCAAACATGGTGGATGGATTGCTTCAAGGCAGGCTGCTTACCAAGAATGATCTATATCATGTTGTACAAGAGAACCTCGGCAAAGAAAATCATATTGTTGGTGACCCAAAGAATGTATTTACACCTATATGTACTTTTAAAAAATCCCTTGTTTGGACATCTGACTTGTTAACCTCTTTCAGTTTCTGAATTTCCATCTGAATACTACCATACCAAACCAAACTGCCTTAGGTCCACTTAGTTTGGAATCTCATGATTTTTCTTTCCATTACCAGAAGGTAATCTTGGACTAGAATCTTTAAGAACATTGTAATTGTTCTATAGGCATCTTCATCTGTTTCCAACAAAACAGCATACTAACATTTACAACAAATTCTTTAAGATGATGAAATTTAAAATTCTCTGAGTATTTATGTACGCTAAATAAAAAAAAAAATTTTTTTTTTTTTTTTTATGGGAGATGTTCCATTCCAAGTCAGTTAGAAAACTGAGCTTTTCCTCAGGTCTATAAAACTGGGGTTACTTCAGAGGACATCTAGCTCAATCGGCCTAATAAAGTTTATTAAGAAAATGTTCTGCATCCCACTTTGGTGAGTGCCCTCTGGGGTCTTAAAAGCTTGTGAGTGGCTATCTAAGATGCGTCAATTGGTCCCAACCCACCTGGAGCAAAGGAAAACCAAGAACACCAATGACACAAGGAAAATATCAGCCCCAAAGACAAAAGGGACACATAAACCAGAGACTCCAGCAGCCTGAGACCAGAAGAACTAGATGGTGTCTGGCTACCATCAATGACCGCCCTGACACGGAACACAACAGAGAGTCCCTGACAGAGCAGGAGAAAAGTGTGGAGCAGAATTCAAATTCTAGTGAAAAGACCAGACTTAATGGTCTGACTGAGACTGGAGGAACCCCCGAAACCATGGCCCTCAGGCACTCTGTTAACCCAGAACTAAAACCATTCCTGAAGTCCACTCTTCAGATAAAGATTAGACCAGACTATAAGGAAACCCCGATGGCATAGTGGTTAAGTGCTACGGCTGTTAACCAAAAGGTTGGCAGTTCAAATCCACCAGGCACTCCTTGGAAACTCTATGAGGCAGTTCTACTCTGTCCTATAGGGTCGCTATGAGTCAGAATTGACTCGATGGCAACAGGTATAAAACATAAAATAATACTCCTGAAGACTGTGTCTCTTAGTTTAAGCAGATGCACAAGACCAAATGGGTGGCTCATGTCCCGAGGCAGAATGAGAAGACAGGAAGAGACGGGAACTGGTTGAATAGATACAAGAAACCCAGGGTGGACAGGGGGAGTGTGCTGTCATGTTATAGGGATTGCAATGAATTTCAAATAACAATATGTGTATAAATTTTTGTATGAGAAATTAAAAAAAAAGGAAAAAAATAAAACTGGAGTTGTGCCTATGATGCATCAAAACAGAGAAATGAAAAGCAAGAAATGAAGTCACATCTGGATGCTTTACCATCACAAGAACAAAGATATATAAAAATAATGAGTGCTTTCAACGTCTGAATTGAAACCTAAAGGTATAGACAGAAATAATGAGTGGTTTCAATGTCTGAATTGAAACCTAAAGGTATAGACAGAAATAATGAGTGGTTTCAACGTCTGAATTGAAACCTAAAGGTATAGACAGAAATAATGAGTGGTTTCAATGTCTGAATTGAAACCTAAAGGTATAGACAGAAGATATAGGTGGGGACAATAAATTGGATTTTCAACTTTTCATTCCATTGTTTGGGTGTTGTATCAACATGGTGGATGTCTAGAATTAAAACTAAAATTGGAGGCAGCAAGGCAGCAAGGAACTGAGGCTTTAGTTACCTCAGGGCAGGGTCTGTGTCAGATTCATTTTTCTCTTGCCACAGTCCTTAGAGCAGGCCCTTGAGCTTGTGCTCAAAATATGTTCTTTTTTTAATTGAATGATCGAACGGACAAAAGAATTGGCATGTGAGTACATAGAGTTGTAGCTTACGCTGTAGATGGTATGTTGTAGCCTATGTGCTTCGACGAGTCACTCATTTTATGATTCTGTTGGCACTAAAAAGTTTTGAAACAAAATCAATAAATCGACATCTTTATTCTTGGGTCTGTGCTAGGTATTGTGTGAATACAACAATGAATAAATCTTTGTATGCCTGAACATGTTGGGCTCAGATTAAACAACAAACATTAAATGTATTTATGAACACTAGGAGCCATAGGAATACTGAATCACTTTTTAGTGAGGACTTGCTTACTCTACTGTATGCCAAAATTAAAAACAGCTTCAAATTGCTAATACTATTTTTTTCCAAATTTTATTTATTTTGCTGTTGTTGTTGAGAATACACACAGCAAAACATACACCAATTCAATGGTTTCTACATGTGCAATTTAGTGACTAGTTACATTCTTTGAGTTGGGCAACCATTCTCACTCTCCTTTTCCGAGTTGTTCCTCCCCATTAACATAAACTCACTGCCCTCTAAGGTTCCTATCTAAACTTTTGAGTTGCTATTGTCAATTTGATCCTACATAGATAGTTCCTAAAAGAGCATAATGCTCAGCCAGATCTTTTTTTTACTAGTTAAGCTAAGCTATGGTTCAATTTTAGGAAGACTTCCAGGGCTGTTTTTTGTTTAAGTTTTAAAGATTGTCTCAGGGCAATATTTCCAGGGGTTTATCCAGCCTCCATGGCTCCAGAAAGTCTAGAATCCATGAGAATTTGAAATTCTGATCGGTATTTTCCCCCTTTGATCAGATTCTTCTATGGAACCCATGATCAAAATGTTCCATGATGGTAGCCAGCCACCACCCAGTTCTGGTCTCCTGGTAAAGGAGGCAGTTGTTCATGAAGGCAACTAGCCACACATTCCATATCCTCTTCCTATTCCTGACTCTCCTTCCTCTGTTGCCCCTGGTGAATAGAGACCAATCATTCTGCCTTGGACGGCTGCTTCCAGTTATTTTGACACATACTCAGCTCTCTCCCTCCACCACTGCCACCAAAGGCAAAGCATTCGTGCCTAATTGGTGTACATTGAGGTCAGACTTATATGAACAGCTGAATGAGACTTAACGTGAAGTTTTGATTAGATCAATTCATCAGCCCCACTGACCAGGATTGTAGCTATGACATTTACCATGCTAGTCAGTCTGACTGAATATTAAAACTATGATTTACCCATTGGGGCACACAGACTTACCCTAAGAGGTTATGTCTCACCCAAAGTGAGGTAATTGTAAAACTCACTTTTTTTTTCTTTTTATTAACTTTTATTGAGCTTCAAGTGAACGTTTACAAATCAAGTCAGACTGTCACATATAAGTTTATATACATCTTACTCCGTTCTCCCACTTGCTCTCCCCCTAATGAGTCAGCCCTTCCAGTCTCTCCTTTCGTGACGATTTTGCCAGCTTCCAACTCTCTCTATCCTCCCATCCCCCCTCCAGACAGGAGATGCCAACACAGTCTCAAGTGTCCACCTCATATAATTAGCTCACTCTTCATCAACATCTCTCTCCTACCCACTGTCCAGTCCTTTTCATGTCTGCTGAGTTGTCTTTGGGAATGGTTCCTGTCCTGGGCCAACAGAAGATTTGGGGACCATGACCGCTGAGATTCCTCTAGTCTCAGTCAGACCATTAAGTATGGTCTTTTTGTGAGAATTTGAACTCCTGCTCCCTCAGGGGTTCTCTATTGTGCTCCCTGTCAGGGCAGTCATCAGTTGTAGCCGGGCACCATCTAGTTCTTCTGGTCTCAGGATGATGTAAGTCTCTAGTTCATGTGGCCCTTTCTGTCTCTTGGGCTCTTAGTTATCGTGTGACCTTGGTGTTCTTCATTCTTCTTTGCTCCAGGTGGGTTGAGACCAATTGATGCATCTTAGATGGCCTCTCATTAGCATTTAAAACCCCAGATGCCACATTTCAAAGTGGGATGCAGAATGTTTTCATAATAGAATTATTTTGCCAATTGACTTAGAAGTCCCCTTAAGCCATAGTCCCCAAACCCCTGCCCTTGCTCTGCTGACCTTTGAAGTATTCAGTTTATCCTGGAAACTTCTTTGCTTTTGGTCCAGTCCAGTCCAGTTGAGCTGACCTTCCATGTATTGAGTATTGTCCTTCCCTTCACCTAAAGCAGTTCTTATCTACTAACTAATCAGTAAAAAACCCTCTCCCACCCTCCCTCCCTCCCCCCCTCGTAACCACAAAAGTATGTGTTCTTCTCAGTTTATACTATTTCTTAAAATCTCATAAAAGTGGTCTTATACAATATTTGTCCTTTTGCCTCTGACTAATTTCGCTCAGCATAATGCCTTCCAGGTTCCTCCATGTTATGAAATGTTTCACAGATTCGTCACTGTTCTTTATCGAGGCTTAATATTCCATTGTGTGAATATACCACAATTTATTTACCCATTCATCCGTTGATGGACACCTTGGTTGCTTCCAGCTTTTTGCTATTGTAAACAGAGCTGCAATAAACATGGGTGTGCATATATCCGTTTGTGTGAAGGCTCTTATTTCTCTAGGGTATATTCTGAGGAGTGGGATTTCTGGGTTGTATGGTAGTTCTATTTCTAACTGTTTAAGATAACGCCAAATAGATTTCCAAAGTGGTTGTACCATTTTACATTCCCACCAGCAGTGTAGAAGTGTTCCAATCTCTCCGCAGCCTCTCCAACATTTATTATTTTGTGTTTTTTGGATTAATGCCAGCCTTGTTGGAGTGAGATGGAATCTCATCGTATAAAACTCACTTTTAATGTCAACATGATCTTTAAACAATAGATGCCTAAGTCCATGTCTTTCTATGATCCTTATACATCCCCCTAAACATAAAATTACAAACAAAACCACACCTGACCCATGCCTTCAGCATTCAGAATAGTAATTCTGAATTCACATTGCCTGTAAATAGAGAAATAAATACCAAATTCCAGAAAAGTTCTACCACCATTGCAAACTTGTGGATGCTAAGAGCAAAGGAGAGAAACTTTAAGAGATCTTTACAAAATATGAAGGAGAAATGAAAGATATAGATGAAGCACAGACTTCATCACCCCAGAAAGAGAAAACCTATCAATAAGTGTCAAAATACTGAACACAAGTCTGGTATTTAATATTTCACAGCACAAGATACAGCAGAGGGTCTTGAAATGAGCAGTACTGAAAGTGGTAGCCTTGAAGAGGCATTGCTGCTGTAGGAAAATCAAATAGAGAAGGGGTTGTGTCTCTTGAAGATGTTGCAGAGAAAGACAGGAAGGAAATAAGAGGAAAATTAAAGATCATGTGAAACAAAAGAGAAACAAGATATGCAGGATATATGGTAGCTTGCAAGAAGTGGTTTTTAACATCTTTTCCCAATTCTGTGTTCAGTCAGATCCCACTGGTAGCTTGAAACCAGCAATGATGGGAATATATGCACCAGAGAGACTGATAAATACTACAAACAAACAAAATGTCAATCCTAACATTTGAGCTGATGAAAATCCTCCCTAAAAAAATCATTCACAAAGCAAAAGAAAACTTATCACAAAGCTCCGAAGTGGATTAAGTATCCTAAGGCAAGTGTATATTGATTTAAAAAAAAAAGAAGCAAAACAACCTAGAATCATTTTTTTAAAAAAGAGAACAGAAATAGACACGAAACAGAAAGAAATGTAACATGAATTGATAGAACCCAAGAAAGATATTGAAGAAAAAGATAGAATTATCTTAGAAATAAAGAATAAAATACAAGTCCCAGTGGAAACTAGCTTTCCATAAACATTTCATAAGGGACATTTAAAAAAAAACAAGGTAGGAAACCAACCAAAAGAATTAAAATGAGGTAAATAAATTAAAAGGGTCAGAGAGAAAGCGGCTGAAATAGAGGGCAGACAAAGAAGGTCCACTGTATGTATAGCTGTGGTCCCTGACTAAGCAAATAAAATGTATTTAAATACATAATCCACAAAATCTTATGGGAAATGAAAGAAAATTTTCATGTACCTATGGAAAAGGCCTACCATGTAACTGGGAAAATTGACTTGAGGCAATTATCTCGAACACATATCCTGGTAAAACTATTAAACATTAAAAACAAAGGAAAGAAATTTACAGAACTTCCAGTTTAAAAGATTTAATTACTTACAGGGAAGAAAATCAGACTTCTCAATAGTCTCGTTAAAAGTAGGGTAAACGGTAACAGTGAAGCAGCATTTTCATGAAGCTTAAGGAAATAAAAATGGTAGTAAAGGATTTTATATCTATATAAATTGTTCAAATCAGGGAATACTGTACATATGCCCTTCCTGGAGAATATACTAGTGGATGAGTCTTCATCCAACTTAGTAATAACAGAGGAAATTTCACCAAAATAACTGATGGTGAATGCTTAATATATTTAATTGCAGACCTAAGGAATAAAACAAGGGTGGAAAACATAAATATTATATGTTCTGATGGAGTAGAAAGAATGCAACTAAAAATGGAAGGAGATCAGAGAGAGAGAAAAGTAGAATAAGATTGTTGTCTGTTATACTAGGTGAGAGTCAGAAGATATCACTGACAGATCAGATAGTAAAATGTTAAGTAAGAAAAAAAGGATTAGGGACACTATAAAATATATAAATACAAAGGTAATAACTAGAATAAAAAATTCTTAAGTACCAAAAAGAGCTTTAAAAATTAATACAGAAGATCACTTGAAGCTCAATAAAAGTTAATAAAAAAAAATTAATACAGAAGATATGCTAGAGAAACATGCACAGTAAATACAATTTAATACATGCTGCAGTTATAACGGAAATGCTGGTAGCATAAAGGGTAAGTGCTACGGTTGCTAACCAAAAGGTCGGCAGTGCAAATCCACCAGGCACTCCTTGGAAACTCTATAGGGCAGTTCTGCTCTGTCCTATAGAGTTGATATGAGTCGGAGTTGACTTGATGGTAATGCGTTTGGTTTTTGGTTTTTTGGTAGTTATAACACAAAATAATATGACAGAGTTGAGACCAAATATATCAGTGATATAAATAAATGTGAATAGGCTTAACATACCTACACATTAAAAGATTTTCAAATTGGCTGAAATAGCAAAACCCAACTCTATGCTTTGATCAAGAGACCCACCTAAAGTACTGTAACTTAAAAAGGGTTAAATTAAAGAAATGGACAAAGATTTACCAGGCTAGCAGAAACAATAAGTATTCAGGGACTGTTATTGTGATATGAGACAAAGTGTGATTTAGGCCAAAAAGCATAAAACAAAGAAAGACACTTAGGAAAGCTAACACCGTGATTCACAATGGGCTAGATCCTGTACTGGAGGCAAAACTGCCATAAAGGAAATTGTTGGGACAATTGTGGAAACTGGAAGATGGACATGGTTTAGATAAAAGCAACATATCAAGTCAAATGTCCTGAATAGCCTTGTTCTTAGAAAATACACAGTGAATTTTTGAGAGGTAAAGGTGCATGATGTATATAACTTACAGCTGGTTAAAAAGAGTGGCGATCCTGGTTAAAGAGCAAAACAAGATCTTTGTGTTATTCTTGCGACTTTTCTGTAAGTTTGAAATTATTTCATAATAAAAAGTAAAAAAAAAAAGCAAAGTATATGCATTTGTTAATTAACACTCAACAAATGGTCCACTTAATATTTGCGCATTTTACTGTACGTGAATTTTACTTAAAAAAACAAAACCAAACGAACAAAAAACTTCACAAAAATGTAAACAAATATTGAACTCTAGTTAATGGTATGCATACTGAAGTGTTTAAGGGGAAAGTATACTGGTATCTGCAACTTACTTAAAATGCTTTTAAAGATAAGGTTATTTGATGACATACAGAAAACATTAGGGGGAAAAAGGTAAATCAGTGGCTTGATGCTGTGTGGACTAAATAACTCGTTGGCTGACTAGATTTTCCACTTTCTAGCAGTTGCCCCTTTACTTGGCCTCTGTTAGACTTTAACATCCGGTGGAGTCACATAAAGTCTCTGAAACACCGGGAGTCACCACCTGTGGCTCACCCAGAGTCCTGTTGCTCTATGGATGAGTAAGTTTGTTAACCAATAGAACCAGCCCCCAGAAGCCTGGCTCAGTATTGCTTTTTCTCTTACTTGGATTAAATCAGGCCACGGCTCTTCATACTTTGAATTTGCTTTCTTTAACACGCATGCACGCACACAGACCTGTCTCCACTGGGTGTAGCAAAGCTAGCTCCCACTGCCCTGGAGGTCTGGTTCTGGTTTATTTTTTAGGGTAAGAAAAAGGCCATTAAAATTCTCTCTGAGGGTTGAGTCAGTACTTGTGGGGGGAGGGGAAGGATGGAGCCAAAGAAGAAATTTCCTGGTAAGCAAAGCCCCACTTTAAAATTTTCCCTTTCTTTCTTTTTGTTTCTCCTTTTTTCCCCCCTTGAAGCGGCTCTCCCTGGAGTCAAAGCATTTTACAAAAACAAACCACTCCAAAGCTTTCAAGTCCAGGGAAAGCTCAAGCAAAGTTAATTAACATGAAGGTTCTCACAAAAGTTAATTAACATGAAGGGGCTCACAAAAGCTGTCTGTTGGCATCTGGTCGTCTCCCGTGTGCAGCGGTCCCTTTGTACGACGCTAACTCCAGCCCAGCCCTGCCTCGCAGCATCTCTCAGGGGCTCGGGCTGCCTGCCTTTCTCACAGAACGCACTTGAATCTTCCACGGAGTTATAAGATGCTCTTCGGGGCACCTTGTTTTTGTGATGATTCACAGCTGGTTCTAAGAATCTCCAAAGAAAGCTAGTTTTAAAAATACTTGTTTGAGAAGGAAAGAGAGACAAGAGAGGGAGAGAGAGAGAGTGAAAGAAGGAAAAGTACATGAGGAAGGAAAATAATAAAACCTCCTTTTAAAAAAGTGCTTCATGTAAATGAAGATTTTTTTCAGAGTAATTAAAAAAATCAAATATGCAAAAATATAAATCATTGAAAGCAATAATATAATGGATAATACCTAACACATTCTATAATAATGTAGAATTATTATTGAATGACATTAAATTAATACCAATTAAGTGATGTTAATATTATTTGTGTGAGAAATAGAATCATTTAACAAAAAGGTACATGCTCTGACTTTTGCCTCTGCTCCTATATAAAGATACGTGTTTTTTCAGAAATGGATTAGCATGTACCTACTTTTTTTTGTAATCTCCTTCTTTTTTTTTTTAATTTTTATTGTGCTTTAAGTGCAAATTTACAAATCAAGTCAGTCTCTCATACAAATATTTATATACACCTTGCTATGTACTCCTAATTGCTCTCCTCCTAATGAGAAAGCACACTGCTCCTCTCCACCCTGTATTCCCTGTATCCATTCAGCCAGCTCCTGTCCCCGTCTGCCTTCTCATCTCCCCTCCGGATAGGAGCTGGCCACATAGTCTCATGTGTCTACTTGATCCAAGAAGCTCACTCTTCACCAGTATCATTTTCTATCCCATAATCCCTGTCTGAAGAGTTGGCTTTGGGAATGGTTCCTGTCCTGGGCTAACAGAAGGTCTGGGGACCATAACCTCCGGGGTCCTTCTAGTCTCAGTCAGATCATTAAGTCTGGTCTTTTTACGAGAATTTGAGGTCTGCATCCCACTGCTCTTCTGCTCCCTCAGGGGTTCTCTGCTGTGTTCCCTGTCAGGGCAGTCATCGGTTGTAGCCGGGCACCATCTAGTTCTTCTGGTCTCAGGCTGATGTTGTCTCTGGTTTATGTGGCCCTTGCTGTCTCTTGGGCTCATAATTACCTTGTGTCCTTGGTGTTCTTCATTCTTTTTTGCTCCAGGTGGGTTGAGACCAATTGATGCATCTTAGATGGCCACTTGCTAGTGTTTAAGGCGCCACTTTTCAAAGTGGGATGCAGAATGTTTTCTTAATAGATTTTACTATGCCAATTGACCTAGATGTCCCCTGAAACCATGGTCCCCAAACCCCTGCCCCTGCTACGCTGGCCTTTGAAGTTTTCAGTTTATTCAGGAAACTTCTTTGCTTCTGGTTTAGTCCAGTTGTGCTGACCTCTCCTGTATTGCGTGTTGTCTTTCCCTTCACCTGAAATAGTTCTTGTCTACTATCTAATTAGTGAATACCCCTCTCCTTCCCTCCCTCTCCACTCTTGTAACCATCAAAGAATTTTTTTTCTCTGTTTAAACTATTCCTCAAGATCTTGTAAGAGTGGTCTCATACAATATTTGTCCTTTTCCAACTGACTAATTTCACTCAGTATAATGCCTTCCAGATTCCTCCATGTTATGAAATGTTTCACGGATTCATCATTGTTCTTTGTCAATGCGTAGTATTCCATTGTGTGAATATACCATTATTTATCCATTCATCTGTTGATGGGCACCTTGGTTGCTTCCATCTTTTTGCTATGGTAAACAGTGCTGCAATGAACATGGGTGTGCATATATCTGTTCGTGTAAAGGCTCTTATTTCTCTAGGATATATTCCAAGGAGTGGGATTGCTAGATCGTATGGTAGTTCTATTTCTAGCTTTTTAAGGAAGTGCCAAAACGATTTCCAAAGTCGTTGTACCATTTTACATTCCCACCAGCACTGTATAAGTGTTCCAGTCTCTCCACAACCTCTCCAACATTTATTATTTTGTGCTTTTTGGATTAATGCCAGCCTTGTGTAACCTCGTTTTTAATTGAGCAATAGATCATGAACATTTGTCAAGGTCAGTAAATACACAAGGATTTTTTGATCTTCCGAATAATCAAATTGCCACAAATAAATATGTATGTACATTTTACTATGTCACTTGTTAGGCATTTTGAAAGCCTCTTATACTTGTATAGCCAAACACACATGTATGGTATTTATTAAACAAACATCAACCAAGTAAAAGGTAGTTTCTCTTAAACAAAGATGTACTATGGTACTTTACCCCTAAAAAGAAGTTGTATGATTGCGTCAGAAACAATCTGTTTAAATTTATAAATTCTGGAGTTCTGTATAATTTATCCGGAACTTTGATATTGAGGACATTTGCTAGAAATCAAAGTTCCTAAGAGTTTCCAGGTCCCAGGGTGGCACAAAGTGTTTGCACTGGGCTACTAACTTAGTAGAGGTTACAGAAGGTTCCAACGTTTCATTTTACTGGACTACTAACCTTGTATCCTTTCACCATACTTATTCAATCTGTTGGTGAGCAAATGATCTGAAAAAAAGGACCATAATGAAGAAGAAGGTGGCATCAGTATTGGAGGAAGACTCATTAACAACCTTCAATACACAGGTGACACAACCTTGCTTACTGAAAGTGAAGAGGACTTGAAACACTTACTGATGAAGACCAAAGACTACAGCCTTTGGTATGGATTACACCTCAATATAAAGAAAGCAAAAATTTTTACAAATGGACCAATAAGCAACATCATGATAAATAGAGAAAAGATTGAAGTTGTCAAGGATTTCATTTTACTTGGATCCACAGTCAACACTCATGGAAGCACCAGTCAAGAAATCAAACAACCTATTGCATTGGGCAGATCTGCTGCCAAACACCTCTTTAAAGTGTTGAAAAGCAAACATGGCACTTTGAGGACTAAGATGCACCTGATTCAAGCCAGGGTATTTTTCAATCGTCTCATATGCATGCGAGAGCTGGACAATGAACAAGGAAGACTGAAGAAGAGCTGAAGCCTTTGAATTATGGTGCTGGTGAAGAATATTGAGTACACTGTGGACTGCCAGAAGAATGAACAAGTCTGTCTTGGAAGAAGTACAGCCAGAGCGCTCCTCAAGAATCTCGAGACTTCACCTCCTGTACTTTGGACATGTTATCAGGAGGAACCAGTCCCTGGAGAAAGACATCATGCTTGGTAAGGTAGAGAGTCGGAGAAAAAGAGCAAGACCTTTGAAGAAATGGATTGACACAGTGGCTGCAACAATGGGCTCAAACATAGCAACCATTGTGAGGATGGCACAGGACCGGGTGGTTTCATTTTGTTGTACATAGTGTCGCTATGAGTCGGAACCAACTCGATGGCACCTAACAACAACTAATGTAAAGGCTAGCAGTTCAAATGCATCCAGCAGTGCCGTGAAAGAAAGTCCTGGTGATTTGCTTCTATAAAGGTTAACCCAAATCCACTCATAGCGCCCCCACAGGTTTTCCAAGGCTATAAATCTTTACAGAAATGAACTGCCACATCTTTCTCCTGCCGAGCCTCTGCTGGTTTTGAACTGCAGACCTTTCAGTTAGCAGTCAATCACTTTACCCACAGCACCACCCGGGATTCCTTCTATAAAGAATATATCCACGAAAACCCTATGGAGCAGTTCTGCTCTGTAACACGTGGAGTTGCCATGAGTCAGAATCAGCTCAAAGGCAGTGGGTTTTAATGATTACAGAGGAATTATAACTGATTTGTGCGTTAGTCTTTCTTCGTTCATGAAGGCCCACTCTAACGGTTCCTTTGGAGAGCTTTGGTCTGCTGCACTAGTGGGCCTTCCCAGAAGCTGGCCTGAGTTTTTTAACTGAAATTTATTTCAAAATTTTGGAGTACGGGTCTGATGTGACTAGGACACAAAGAGAAGATCAGAGGAAGACTTGATCCCAATTCCAGATATTCCATGTGAAAAGGTAAGAAAAACCATTCCAGACCATGAGAGGCAGTGTATTGTGGGAGTTAAAGGCGTAATCTGAGTTTGCTACTTGATGGCCGAAGGACCTTGAGGATATCATCGCGGTGGATTGGTTTCCAACATCTATTCCAACCTTCTTGCATCTCATAAGTGAGAAATTAAAACATTTCCATACTCCTTGGCAGCTAGGGGTTAGGTAGTGATATAGGTTCCACCCATTAGATACAATCAGAGAAAGCAGAAGCGAGTCCAGGGCCATATTTGTGTTGTTTCTTGCTTCTGATGTTTTTCCTGAGAAGCATGATTATAGAGATTTGGGTTTCTCTATGGAGGCTTGGTACTGAAGCCATCAATAACTTTCTAGTTTGTTGGTGGCTTCTTGATCTTAAAAGTGGCAGAAACCCTCTTGATGGTCTGCTTCTGTAGTGTTAGCATTATTCCTGAGAGTTCAGCCCATGTTTTTTTTTTTTTTTCCTTTAGCCTACTCAATAGTTCTGTAAGTCATTCATTACCTCGTAGTAAATCCTTTTGCTTAAACCAGCTAGAGTGGATTGCGTTTCTTGTAATGCAACCCAGACCAACAAGAGTTACTGAACCTCTCTTTGACAAGGAATACCCCAGAATTTTCTTTCCAGGGTGTTTCTGGTTAGACTGTGCTACAAGGGATATTCTCTTTCAAGAATTGGAGGATGGAATGGAAGCAGTGGCCATTTTATAGTATGTACATAGCTTTTCCCAGTTATTCAATCAAACACTAATGTAGATGTGAAGGGATTTTGCAGATGTGATTAAGGCCACTAATCAATTGCCTTTAAGGTAATCAAAAAGGAGGTTACCTTAAAAGCTCCTGCCCTAATCAGTTGGCATTGGTCTTAGAAGTAATACAACCAGAATGCTCCTCAGAAGTGAGGATGGTGAGACTTTGGCTTGCTTACATGGCGCATATCATCAGAAAAAAACCAATCACTAGAAAAGGGCATCATGGTTGGTAAAGTGGGGGGTCGGCGAAGGTGAGGGAGGCCCTTGGTGAAATGGATTGACACAGTGGCTGAAGCAATGGACTCAAATATAGCAGCAATCATGAACATGACACAGGACCAGGCAACTTTTTGTTCCGTTATACATGGGGCCACCATGAGTTGCAGCCAACTCGGCAACAACTAACAACAACAACAAAGCAGTAGAAAGGCCTTTAAAAGAGGGCTTAGACCCTTCCTGAGTTAAGAGATTCTCTCCAGTGGACAAGCTTCAGCTCATGCCCGTGGGATTCCATCCTGCCCTTGGTCTTCCCTACCTGCCTGTCTGCCGTCTGTCTGCTCCCATCCTTGAAACAATCATGGTGGCCAGGAGAATGTGAGGCTCTAACTGGACAGTCTGAGTCACATGATCAACCCTGGGCCCTGGGATAACCTCAACTCTAACTGAAGCAAATAGACTGACGGTAGAAAAGGGATGGTTTCTTCAGAAGAAAGTTGGGCTATGGAGAGTGAAAGGGTGAATGTGTGTTGGGAATCAAACAGTAGATTGCTTCTAATTCCATTTCATAAGCACCATAAAAATTCCTGTGATTTTCTCGCATCACAATTTTCTTTCTGCACCTCTCACCTGTCGCCAGAGGCTTAAAACACAGGTGTTTGTTCAACAATCTTCAAAAGTGCCTGATTATTTCAGTAAATAGTTAAAGGCCATTGTCTTTGGCCTAGCATTCAAAATCACCTCCTTCCAGTGCACCCTACACTCAGCGCTTCTTTTAAAGAACTTAAGAATCATACGAGGGGTTATTTAAACACAAATTTCTGGGTCTCAGATCTGTAGATTTTGACTCAGGTGCAGCAAACAGTTCGAGCTCGACTACTAACCTGACAGGTGGCGGTTCAAACCCATACAGCGGCACTGGCAAAGAAAGGTCTGGTGATCTGCTTCATAAAGATTACAGCCAAGAAAACCCTATAGAGCAGGTCTACTCTCTAACGTATGGGGTTGCCATGAACTGGAATTGACCCCAGGGCAACAGGTTAGGAATTCCTGGGTAGTACAAACCGTTAAGCATTTGGTTACCAGACGAGAGGTCGGTGGTTTGAACCCATCCAGAGGTGCCTCGGAAGACAGTCCTGGCAACCTGCTCCTGAAAGTTCACAGCCTTGAAAACTGTATGGAGCACAGTTCTATTTGCACAAATGGCGTTGCCATGAGTCAGAATTGACTCCACAGTAACTAACCACAGCAGGGCTGAGGTGGGGCTGTGAGTTGGCAATTCTAGCAAGTTCCCAGGTGAAGCTGAGGCTGCTGCCCCTAGAACACACCTTAAGAGCCTCTCTCACAGGTAACTGGGGCTTCAACAAAAGGTGGTTTTTCAGACACAACTCCACTTTCTTGTCCTTTGGGACGTTGCTTAGGCTTTTCCTTCTGTTGCTAACGCCCTTCCCACAATCTCCAGCTGCTGAAATTCTCCACTTCGAGCCCAAATGCAACTACTGTGCCTTCCAGGACGTCCTTTCTGATGTGTCCATCTTTTTGCTTCCCGCTTTATTTATTCTGTTTTTTTACGATGCTTTGTATTTCATATTACAATGTTTAGTTGCATATTCATCGAAATTCATCTAACATATTTCTTTGTAAAATCCAAGGTAATTTTTGTTGCTTTTTGATTCAAAATGAAACAAAACAGGCTTATTATCAAACCTGTTGCTGTCGAGTCGATTCTCACTCATAGCAGCCCTGTAGGACTGAGTAGAACTGCCCCATATTTTCCAAGGAGTGCCTGGTGGATTCGAACTGCCAGTCTTTTGATTAGCAGCCTTAGCACTTAACCACTACACTACCAGGGTTTCCATAGACATATTAGCATCAACAAATAGGAGAAAATAAAAATACACACACAAAGACATCCTTGAGACAATATGAATTGGGTATTATGTAATATGAAATATTATGTGGCTGTTGTTAATTCTGTTGGGTATAATAATTGCAGATGGCTAGGCTTAAAAAAAGTCCTTTTCACTCAGAGCTACACGTGGAAATACCTGCTGGTGAAAAGACATGATGTCTGGAATTTGCGTTAAAGTACTACAGCAAACAATCTAAAATTGGAGAAGGATAGATTAAACAAAATTGGGAAAATGTTACTAAGTGTTGGAGCTAGGTGATGAATATGTGGGAGTTCATTATCACATGCTATGCTTGTGTGTTTGAATTTTTCCAAAATAAAAAGTAGAACAAAACAAAAATTCCCCATCTATGTGGCTTTATGTTTTATATATAACAACGACTGCAACAAAACCCAAACCGATTGCCACCAAGTTGATTCTGACCCCATGTGTGTCAGAATAAAACTGTGCTCCACTGGGTTTTCAATGTGTTTATAAAGAGATGGAAATAGGCTTTAAGGTTCATAAGTCAAAGACCATACTGTATTCACCTTTTTATCCTCCACAGAACCAAGCACGGTGCCAGCTCTAGAAAAATACCTGCTAAATGAATGAACAGTAGAAGCAACCAGTAGCAATGGAAACCATTCCCATTTGGGGTACTCAAGCCTGCAGGCTCAGGAGTCCGTGACTAGTGCTCCCCTTTCCTAGCATTACAATCTGTAGCAAGTCATTTAACCTCTTGGGGTATTAGTTTTCTCATCTGTAGCGTAGGAATAATAATAGCACTTATCTTGTAGGGTTCACTCTTTAAATAAATACTATACCTAAAGGAAAAAACAAACCCGTTGCCGTCAAGTCTATTCTGACTCATAGCAACCATATAGAACAGAGTAAAACCGCCCCATTCCACGGAGGGGTTGTTGGATTCAAACTGCTGACCTTTTGGTTAAGAGTCATAGCCCTTAACGACTGTGCCACCAGGGCTCCAAATACTGTACTTACAGAGCACTTACTATGTTTCAGGTATTGTCCTACCCTTTGGAGATGGAGTAGTGAATACTACCACTGAAAATCCCTGCCTTCAAAGAGCTAACATTCTAGTTGGGGAAGAAAGCCATTAAACAAAAAAATCAGCAAAATATGCAAAATTTTAGATAATGCTATAGAGAAACATTACATAGAAAAGGGAGAAAGGATATGCTGGGCTGGGAGTGGGAACTTCACCTGGTGTGTTCAAGAAATAGCAAGAAAAAGCATCATTCGTCTGTATAGTTGCTAAAAGTGGATAACGAGTTTGGTGTGAAAGGATTATACTCTAAATCAGGAGGTAGCAAACTTTTCTGTAAAGGGGCAGATAATAAATATTTCAGGCTTTGTAGGCCATATGGCCCCTATTGTAACTATTCAATTCTGCCGTTATAGCGTGAAAACAACCATAGACATTAAGTGAATGAATTGGAGTAGCCATGTTTCAATAAAACTTTATTTACGAAAACAAGTAGAGGTCTGGGTTTGGCCTGTGGGCCTAGTTTGTCAACCTTGGCTCTAAATACATCGTGTCACTCTAAGATTTCAGAAAATATAAGGAAGATAGAGGAAAAAATTAACACATACCACAAAGGCATTGTTTCTTTATAATCTGTCTATTATGATTTTAGAACACTAAAGAAAAAACCAAACAAAACAATCCTACATGTGCCAGAGCAGAACTGTGCTCCACAGGGTTTTCCATGGCTGAGTTTTCAGAAGCAGATCACCAGGCCTTTCTTCTAAGGCATCTGTGAGTGGACTGGAACTTCCAACCTTTTGGTTAGCAGTCAAGAGTGTTAACTGTTTACACCATCCAGGGACTTGCTTAGAACACTACCATTCTCATAAAATCACTCTGCTGCGTGCGAGGGATTGCTATCATGGCCTCAACTCTGCAGATGCCTTCTTTTACCTCAAGCCTTACCTTTTCTTTCTCTCTTTCCTTATTCGCCTCCTCAGTCCCTTATTCCTCTGCTGCTTCCTCCTTTTCTTCACTGCCCCCAACTAACCTTTTGCTCATCTCTTCTGTTTCCTCCTGCATCTAGTCCACTTTCTGCTCCTAAAAAGTCTGTCAATGCCATATTTATTGGATTTCTTCAGTGAGACCGTCAATAAATGATGGGTTTCAACTTTTTCTGTAACTACTTCTACCACTACCCAGGGTAGAGCTCAACCACTAGTATCTGTATTTTGCATAGACTTCTATTGGCGTTGGTGCTGACAGTGGCTGACTTGATCAAGTAAGGGAGAGAGGGGAAGGCTTCTCAGGGGAGAGGGAAGAGGACTAGGAAATTTGGACGAGGTCAAAGTTGACAGGTCAGGACTTCTTACAGGCATGGGTGGGTTTGGGCAAGCATGTGCATGCTTAATGTGTGTGTTGCACATAGGCTGGGTGCTTGCTATGTCCTCAGCAGTGGAAGGATAATTCATAAATTCAGGCATCTTCCCTTACTTAAACTTTGAAAATCCCACCTTAATTGAGTGTGCCTTATGATTACAGGCCATTAGAGACCATTAGTAAATGAAGGATGAGATTTTGATCGTGAATTGCAAACTCTCTTGTGAAATGCAAACCCAGTTTCACATATTAATTGCTTCTAATTAAGGAGGAACATTTCAGCCAATTAGCTTTTGGAATTTAAGTGTAATCAGAAGGATAATTCAGAGGTTTGCTAATTGCCTCCCCAACTGCAGTTGTTTGCCTTGCACACAAACATATATTCTGTGCGAACATGATTAGGCATCTACACGGGGTGGCTGGGAAGCTCAGAGGCTTGATTGCTTCTGTGTCATTGTGTAGACAGCAGTAACCCACACTACTGAAACAGAAAAAACAAAAAACTGAGAACAATAAGAACATTAGATTGGGTTCCAGGGATCCAGGTTCTAACTTCGACTCAACTACTGAGTGTGTTGGGTAATGTTGGACAAGTCCTATTATTTCTCCAGATCTCCGTTTTTTTTTTTTTTCATAGATACATGATGGCACAGCTACCAAGTTGCTGTGAAGTAGACTCCGACTCATGGTGACCCCATGTATGTCTGAGTAGAATCGTGCTCCATACGGTTTTTGGAAGATTGCCAGGCCTTTCTTTGGAGGTGCCGCTGGTTGGACTTGAAGCCCCAACCTTTTGATTAGCAGCTGAGCTTGTTAACCATTTCCACCACACAGGGACTCCTCTTACAGCTTTAACCTTCCATAACTCATGACCAACTTCCATGATTCATGACAGCCTTCCATGATGCCATGTAAGGTGGGGGCTGTGCGGGAAAAGAAAAAGCATCCATGGATTCAAAGGCTGCCTATGGACACTTTGGCCCAGCCACAATGTGAGTGTCATGGGCTGGCAATTGCTTTTGCAGCTCACGGATTTTCTGAAGGAGATGGTCTTTAACTAAATCTCTTGGCACTCCAATTGGCTCTATCTTTCTTCATATCTCTTCCCTCTTTTTAACGGTCTTTTTTCCTAGTTTTGGTGGTACTTTGGTCTTTTCCACAAATTGGCCTGATCCCCTCTGATGGAGAGTTGCTCCCTCTCTCAAAGGGAGCCTCTTGCTTTTCTCCATTCCTGCCTCATCTTGCTTCTCTTCTTGCTGCAGAAGAGGCTCTCAGAGTCCACCTACCACTGCTGATTGAACTTTGTAATTACAAAGATTATTCTTTTGGCATCTCGAGCTTAGTGCTGCAATCCTCGTTATTATATAAGAACTCACCAGTCCGAACTTGCTCATCTCACTTCCCCTTCATCTACATGATTTTCTTCTTTACAAAAATAAAACAGGTTATTATCTACCACCACCCTTTCCACGAGAATGTGAACTGTTGTTCACTGTGTATAAAGACAGTGCTGCTGACAGAGATGGTTCCTGCACTTGGCTTTCCTGAGAACATTTATTTTCTTTATTTTTTTGCCTTGTTGGTAACTCACATCACACTCCCTCACATACCCTCAGCCTCATGTTCCGTGGCTAGGAAGCAGGTGAATTAAGGTAACAGTCTGCAGGCAAAAGAAATGGAGAGGGCTCAGCTGACTGTGCTAAAGGTTTGGCTGCGATTGCTCTTCTGGGTGACAGTGTTCGTTGGGGTCTGTCCCATGCTGAGGGCAAATACTATCTCTACAATGTTGGTTCCCTTCCCCTTGCCCCAAGAATGGAAATCCCCACAGAGTAGACCCACTACCCAACTTTCAGTTTGTTGCACTGTGGTGGTGTGTTACTGTGACGCTGGATTCATGGTGATCCCATGTGTGCAGAGTGAACTGCTCCATAGCATTTTCAAGGCTTCCTTTTGGAAGCAGATCGCCGGGATTGTCTATTTTGTGAGGCATTTCTGGGGCAGTTTGAACCACCAACTTTTTGGTGAATAATCAAGCCCTTAACCATTTGCGCCACTGACTTGATGGTAACTAGTAACAAAAACAATGATGCTGGAGACTATGCCACCAGTATTTCAAATACCAGCAGCGTCACCCATGGTGGACAGGTGTCAGCATGGAATTTCTAGATTAAGACAGATTAGGAAGAAAGACTTGTCAATTTACTTCTGAAAATCAGCCAGTGAAAACCCTGTGGAACACAAGAGAATGTTGTCTGGTATTGTATGGAAGATGGCGCAGGACTGGGCAATGTTTCATTCCGTTATACATAAGATTGTCATAAATCAGAGCTGACTAAATGGCAACTATCAACACGGCCACCACCACCAAGTAGTCATGAGTCAATGGTAACAACAGTAGTAATAATAAACCACTGCCATCTAGAAAGTACATACTTTGGCCACCTCAACTTTAGTCTGGGTCATCTCTCTTGCTCACTTCTTTTTGTAACAGAGACCCCTGGATCCCTCTGCTTTCCTGAGGTCCACCACGTTCCTAACAGACCAGAATATTCCTTCAAGATCCTTATGAAGTAGCAGTTGTTGTAATTTCCTGGCAGAGAGCCTCTGCAGAAGATGGTGTCCAGCATACTCTGTACCACGACAATGTGAGTAATTGAACGGATTCATGTTTGAGGCATGTTCTCATTATGTGCAGCCTTCATTAAAAGTAATTAAAACTTGGCAAATATCCCTTTCAGATGATGAATAGGCCATCTCCACTTCTCATTTTGGGAGGTCAGTTACCAGTAACCAAAAATGAAAAACCTGCCTTTACATCACAGTGACTGCTGCCTGAAACACCGCAGCACACAGCATTCCCTAAGCTGTTGAGTCAGTCCGCTGTGCCAAAAAAATGGGACCTCATGTTTACCTAAGTCCTGAATAAATATGGCAATCTGGGGACACAAATACGATTAAAAACTTCTCCTAAGGCAACATGATTAAAAACTAAGTTGGTTTACTTAGGTATATGTAATTTATAAAGGCTGTAACATTGGATCGTAATGAATGGTCATTTTGGCTTCCAAGAGAAAGCCTCTCCCAGTTCATATTCCAATTAATGCAATTAATATTTTCCGTACTCCACTTCAGGGAGTACACATTCCCCATGACTTCTGGATGACCCACATGGGCGTTATGTATGAAGCTCACCACTGAAGGGCTTAGGAACAGATCAACGATTACACCAAGAGGTAGGAAGGAAGATGAGATTAGAAGACATAAAGCCCTGGTTAACACTTTATTTTTTTCCGGGTAAATATCTACTAAGGACGTTGAATTATCCGAGCATTTTATTCCTTGGTCAAATACCTCAAAAGAGGGCCCAATAAATACAAAATCTTCCCATCCCAACCCTCACAGGGTTTTGTACAAGTGCCCTTTCTACCTTGTTAGCCGCCATTTTATCAGCCCCTGTTTTACGGCGACCCCATGCACAGCAGAATGTACCAGGCCGGTGATCAGTGGTGGATCAGACCCTGTGATCCATAGGGTTTTTGCTGGCTGATTTTCAGAACACCACCAGGCCTTTCCTACTTATTGCCTTAGAAATGGGGAAACTGAGATTGAGTTGGGGAACCTGAACTCAGAATGGGGCAGAAGAAAGACGTTGCTCCAATTCACATTGTTTTCTGTGGCCTGGACCTCTTCACAAGCATTTGACCTTCACAAGGTGTCTGTGAGGGATGCTTATCACGCTTAATTTATAGATGACACAGAGGCTCCAAGAGGTTTCTTGTGACTTGCCCAAGTCAGAGTCACCTGGAGGGAAGGAAACCCTCTCAGGGGAAACAAACAGGGAGTGGGGTCTGGGTGGGCTTCAGTCTCCCTCCCCTGATGGGCACGAGCCCAAGCCCTCTCTTTACACAGCTGCGGCAAAGCACTAAGAAGGGAACGCCTTCCTTCAGATTCCCACACACAATGCTGAGTTCATGGGTCTCGGCTCTTCCCCACTGATGAACATGTGTTTTTGTGGAAAGACCACACAGAGCAGTCAGGATCTATGTTGTTTCCAGATCTGGCCTGAATTGGCCATGTAGCCCGTGTCAAATTATAGAACCATGGCCACGTTTGGCTGGAAGGAATGTAGGGATCGCCTCTGCTAGGGTGTCAGAGCTACCAGGGAAGCTTGTTAACGCAGATCGCTGGAGACGCTTTACTTCTAGCAAGTTTCCAAGTGACGCTGACACTGCCAATTCATGAATCACACTTGAAACACTGCAAATCTGCTTTTTGAACAATTAATAGACCACCTCCACTTCTCGTTTTGGGAGGCCAGTTACCAAATATGAAATACCTGCCTTTACATCAGTATGGCTGCTGCCTGAAATTTCACTTGATTAGCAGCGACTGATGAGACTTTGAAGGCAGTGGTGCTTCAGTGGTAGAATTCTCACTTTCCATGTGGGAGACCTGGGTTCGACTCCAGGACAATTCACCTTCGGTGCAGCCGCCACCTGTCTGTCACTGGAGGCTTGTGCGTTACTGCAATGCTGCACAGGTTTCAGCAGGGCTTCCAGACTAAGACAGACTAGGAGGATAGGCCTGCTGATCTACTTCAGAAAATCAGGCAATGAAAGCCCTATGGATCACAATGGTCTGTTCCTCAAACAGTCATGGGGATGGTGCTGGACTGGGCAGTGTTTATTTCACTGTGCGTGGGGTTGCCAGGAGTTGGGGGGCCCACTGGATGTCACCTAACATCAGCATACTTATCTTCACAGGGGTCGCCCAACTTTTTCATAAGGAGCAAAGAGTTGGTATTTTAGGGTTTACAGGCCATACCACCTTGTGTCATAACTACTCAACTCTGCCATTGTGGCGTGAAAGCAGCCAGAGATTATGGGAGCATGGGTTGGCGTGGCTGTCTCGTAATCAGACTTTACAAAAATGGGAAGTGGCTGTAGTCTGCCAGGCCCTCTAGGAGTCACCACATGTTTATAGTAATTTAGGACTTCTTCACCACCGCTCCTTGCTTACAGCTGTAAAATGAGGAGGAGGATCTTGGTTTTATCTTCACAGCCATGATGAAGATAAAACTACAGTATCTATAAACACTCATAAAAACAGTCTGTATTAGCTTCAATCAGACCCATACTATCAGCTCTGCTGTTTGGAAGTATGACAACTTCAATTATTATAATAATCATTGAATTTAACTTTATGTTTCTCCTCGTTATGAGGTATCACCTGAGAACGTTAAGAGGTGACAGAATGGGTAATTTAGGAACATTTTTGGTGTCAAAAAACATTAAACTCTTCTTATATCAACAATACCTCTATAAAGTGGACTAAAAAGCAAGTATTTAATAAGGTTAGCAAGATGAAGCAACAGAGTTTAGGATGGCCTGAAACATGAACGGCCTTCGTCAAGTATTTCCATTAAAAAACATTCTATAAACAAAGACATAACCAACAAGTTATATTATTTTTTATTCATGTTAGAATTTCTATCAGTGTTTGAACATCAATATTTAGAGAGTTTGTACATTTTTGCCTTCCCAGGGTTAAAAAGAACCACGCTAGGTCACAAATGGTAACTAACACACATTTCACAATTGCCCAGATAGTCACTTGTTCACTCTCTTAACACTGTTTAACGTTTTCTTTTTCTCACTGTAATTGACAATGAAAAGTGTGCCCCACTTATGTCTCAGCAAAGTTCCAGACATTATGGATTCATCACATATAAATTCTTTAAAAATATACTTCTGTCCAAAGACTTGATGACTACTATGTACACTACAAAAATAAATTTTCATATAAATAAATTATATGGCATACTTTTTATCTTTGTAACTGAAATGACACAAACCCATTTCCGCCCACCTTGGCAGACAATGAGACACAGTTTGAATATTTATTTCCTTTAAACTCCTTACACGAAAACCTACCGTGAGTTCCTTAACGTCAATGTTATATACTCTGAACTATTTAACATTAGTAAGCACTCTATACAAATAAAAATTCTGTTCAAAAGTAAAACACAGCTGTAATAGTGTTTCCAATAGAAATAAAATCCCTGCATTTTTTTTTGTTATAAACTGGCATGACAAATACTGTAGGAAAACATTCTTATGATACAAAATTATAAATATCAGCAAAGATTAAAAAAAAAATTAAAACATCCAAATGAACAAACAAGACAGACAAAATTAAAAAAAAAAAAAAAACAGAAATTCTAGTTGCCCGCCAGCCCAAGTTCTCCCTTTGCCAATGTGACTACAGGAGAAGAGTTCTACGCTGTGTAGAAAGCAAGGGCTGGGAGGGTCGCACGCACCACACAAGCTGTGCTCAGGAAAGGAGCGAGGACACACCAAGAACTAAGGAGAAGCCAATCTCAGAATTTTGCATCATCTCCCTCCTCAATGCAGAGGCAGGTGTTAGGTAGACCGACAGTGTGGCTGGTGGAGAGGTACCAAAAACAGTAACAACGGGGATGGCCAGGGCCCCTCACTCTCACTCTCACACTCGCACGTACACACACACTCCTGATAGCTGCAGGTGGCTTCCAATGAGTAGCTTGCAGTTTTGTTGGCGAGTTTCAGGGTCTGAGGTCACTATACTGCCAGTACTACTGGGCGCCTGTTGTCTTTCTATTAGGATTTTCCATGTAAAACAGGAGGAAATAACGGAGTTGCCATTAGTGCACTCCGAACAGTAGCTTAAGGTTCTTTCATGTGGGGAACTGGCCCTTCCCTTTGACTTCCCTCATGTCTGTAAACACGTGGCCAGCATGGATTTGCAAGGGGGCTGGTCTCTGGCCACGAGGTGAGAAGATCAAACCTCAGAGCAAGGGAACAGCACCCACACAGAAGCCAATCTTTAAAAATAAGTGATGCCTGGTTGAGAGACAGGCCTCCATATATGGTGCTTGAGTAGGGTTTATGCAATTAGCATCTTGCTGCTCTTCAATAAGTGTCACATGGAACCAGCGGTAATAACGGCAAGTGGAGTGAGCCCATGTTTCCCATTTCTTTAGGAAGTGTGCATTCCATAATTAACCAGCTGAGAAGGATCCTTCTGAAACTCACATCCTATACAATTTCTGACTCTGTATCAGTGTGTTGTTTATTTTCCAAGGAAGTTCCAACCAACTGCTTGATTTAGGAAGAGAGGAAGGTTCAATCTGAAGGACTCAAAATGCCATCTCTGGTTGAATTGTAGGCCCAGAATCAACAGATTTTCTACCTGTAGCAGGACCATGGGTTGCAAAGGATGTTCAGTCTACTGGTAACTTTGGGGGGTACGGGTGTGTGTTGGTCCTGATAAAGAGTATAACGAGGCTGCACAATTTGTTACAGCATGCACTCAGGACCTAGTCAGACACATCATTAGGCATGCTATCCAATTCTTTAATACCAACGAAGACGGACAGATGGTAGCTCTATGCATGGAGGTTCCAATGTCAATCACAACGACCCATGCGGAAAAAAAAAACAAAACTCATCTCCTTTGCAGCACCAGGTGGGGTATCTGGGTGACAACAATGACCTTATGAGATGCCACAGACTAGCAGCGAGTCCAGCTTTTCCTCTGCCATTTCCAAAGGATAAAGCCTGATGTTTAGGGCTGGCCCTCCACAAGCACTGAGCAATAAAGAGATCCTGACTCTTCCAGCCTGATTAGTTCAGAGACCACTAATGGTTACAGATGGTGAAAAAAACAAAAAAAGAAACAAACAAAAAATCACAGTACAGTACAAAAAAAAACCCAAAAACCACACGTGTTCACACTCACAGCCAAACAAAAGAACCGCATAGAACTACACCTAGAAAAGCCACCGAGATTAACGTGCTTTCTTCATATCTGCTCATTAAACAACAAAAAAAATTATCACGCATAGCGTGTTTGAAAGTTAACAGTAACGTTTCATACTACCACAGGGTTGTGATATGCAAACTTCAAATATTTTAAACAGAAACCTTTACAAAATAATCCTATTACACAAGCAATATTTGCATAGAATTATACAGGTAAATTATACAATATTTGAGCAGCAGCAACATATGCTGAAATTTAAGACTAAGTTAAGCTTGGTTGTGGCACAGAGATCAATGTACAAACGAGAGGGACCCACTATAGCCTCCCCACTCTGGGACAGGAGTGAAGAAACCCTCTACTTTACACGGTTCGTATATTACATGTGTACACCTCTTAAATATTTATAGGAATATTTAACAAAATAATACAATTGGTTACAGTAACAACGAACTGCTCTCCTGGGCAGTACACCTTTCCCATGTCTCCACGTTCTCTTCAAGCAGTTCTGGAAAGAGGTGGGGTGGGGTGGGGATGGGGGTTTCCAATCTTTGGCCTCTTTGCTTCAGATTTTACTCACCCTTTAAAAGAAGAAGAAGAAAAAAAAAAACAACAAAGTCATAATAGGTACAAGGTGCAGGAATCCATATTTATAAAGTACAAAAACCTAATCTATGGTGCTAGAAATCTGGATAGTGACTGCCCTTTGGAGGGAGCTGGGTGAAGGTACTGGAGGGGGCTTTTGGCGGCTGCTCATGTTCTGTTTCTTCCTCTGGGGTTTGGCTACCTGGATGTGTTCACTTTGTGACCATTTTTTGAGCTCTACATTTACGATACTTACATGAATGTTACACTTTACAATTTTTTTCTTTTTTGTTTCTTCTCACGTCTATAACCCTTTAATAAAGAATACATTGACAGGCAAATGGTTTCCCTCAACAGCTTAATAATGGTGAGAAAGAGACGCTATTTAGAACCCAACTGGTTTCCCAAGGATGACAATACTGGAACAGGTTAGATTAGCCTTGGCCTTGGGGTCCTTGGGTGTTGCATAAAGTTAACATGTTTGGCTTCTAATTGAAAGGCTGGAGGTTTGAGTCCACCCAAAAGTACCTCAGAAGAAAGGCCTGGCAATCTACTTCTGAAAAAATCAGCCACTGAAAACTCTGTGGAGCACACTTCTACCCTCACCTATGGGGTTGTCATGAGTCAGAGTTGGCTCGACGGGAAGTGGTTTGGGGATATGGCTTATTCTTCTAAAGGTTCACTCGGGTTTCATTTGGGCTATACCCTTGCCCAGGGCCCTCTAGAAAGTGCAGCCTAAGAAACCCCAAGGAGTTTTTCTGTCTCTGGTCCCTCAGTGGCTACTAAAGAGCAGAGACTCCCAAACCCTGCTCACCCGCCTGCCCAAGCCACACACCTCAGTTGGAGCTGGTTCCCCGGGGCCTCTCCTCACATTCCACATCTTGCAGCTCTATGACTTCCACTTTCGAATCCCTTCTCTCACACCGGACATTAAAAGGCACATGGGGGTCCTCAAACAGCCCGTGGTCAGTTTCGGGGTAGTCCTCATAGCCCGGGCAGAGCCCCCCCCGGGGGTTCCGGCTGTGCCCAGGCCCTGGTCCAGGTTGGGGGTGCACAGCAACTGTCACGGAGGCAGAAGCAGTCACAGTGGTGATGGGTTGGCAGTATCCGGGCACGGAGCTGCCCATGGCAGTGAATGCTGGGTTCCGAGGCTTGTGAGAACGGGCTCCTCGGGCGCCCATGCGGTCCCTATTGCTAGGACCAGAATGCCCTTCAGTAGGAATTTCAAAAGCGTCCCTGCGCGGTCTGTAGGGGGGCGGCCGCAGCCCTTCTCTGGGGGCGTCCCTGCGGGACTGCTGGCCTGGCCGTCCTGGTGGCAGGGTCCCCGAGTCCAGGTGGGACTGCTGGCGAGGGTTGGAGGGTGGGTGGTGTCTGGAATCGGGATGGACCACCTGTGGAGAGTGCGGGCAGGTTAAAACAGGCAAGGTGCTCACCCAGGCTGGGCACGGGCACCCCCAATCCTGCCTCTCCCACCTTGGCTCCCGCTCACACGTTGCCACCCACATGCAGCACTTTCTTAATCAAGATCTCAGTCGACCCAGCCAAAGCAAGAGTAGAAGGGAGGGGCTGGGGAGCCCAGGGGGACCTTCAACCCACGAAAGAAAAACCGGTTCTTTTAAGAACCTGCAGGATGTGGCAGAAAAGCCCTTCTTTCAGGTCCTATCTGTAGGCTTTCTCAAACACAGCCAGTTGGACACGTGTGGCAGCTGCCCATAAATACAGGGCAGCTTCCAAGCCGCCGCCCTGCCACAGTCCACCTCCCTGCCCTGTCCGGGCTAGCCAGAGCCCAAGCTCCTCTTCTCCTAGAACTGTGAAGTGTCTGGCCCTGGCTTGCCCAAACGCAGGACGCAAGCAGGACTGACAATACCTAAGCCGTCTAATAACGGAAGCCGTGAGGTACATGTGGCTATTTAAGTTTAGGTGAACTAAAATATAAAATTCTGTCCCTTGGTTGCACTAACCACATTTCACGCGCTCAGTAGCCACGTGTGGCCAGTGGCTACTGTACTGGAGAGCGTAGTCAGAGAACATTTCCATCCTCACAGAAAGTTCTATCGGGCAGCATGGCTCTATCTGATTGTTAGGAATCTGGTTTCTGGGTCTCTATACAAAGCGCAGAGCAGCACAGTGGCCACATCAATCAAAAGGACCGTGACCAACTTCAAAGTCGTTTAGCTTGTACCTATTTTTAGGCTCCCGCTGAACAAAACCAGATTCACACTGTAGCTCAGCAGGCATCGTCACGGGGGGTAAGAGGAGGAAAATTTAGGTTATTTGGTTGGCCTCTCATGCTTTCATGGACGGGCTGCTTTGGCCTGGGACTGGAATACCCATTTCCTAGAGGGACAGCAGGAGGGCTTCCCTTGGAGCAAAGTGAGCCTTAGAACCCTCCTTGGGGTTTTTTTAGCAGCCCCTGCCAGAGACCGCCGTGTGAGCACACGGCCTCTGTGAAGGGGCTGTTCCCAGCCTGCCTCTTAACACTTTCCTGAATTACTGGAGGCTAAGAACTCAGGGGTGCTTCTCAGCTTCTCTGCTCCCCTCAGCCACCTGGAATACGAGCTTAAAGCCATAAAAGCTTAGTCAAGTCTTCAACAATAATAATTAAGTTCTAAAGGCACTTCGAAATTGGTTATTTTTATAATTTAAGAAGCATCAAATATTGGCAATTTCATATGATCTGACCCAAGATATGCTTAGGAGTCCCTGAGTGGGACAAACTGTTAACGTGCTTGCTGCTAACCAAAAGGTTGGAGGTTCAAGTTTATCCAGAGGCTCTCCTGGGAAGAAAGCCACTAAAAAATCTGTGGTGCACCGTCTGCTCTGACACACATGGGGTTGCCATGAGTTGGAGCTGACTTGACGGCAACTGGTATACAGGGTATGGTATGTATCCTGCCTCTGGGACTGGCGGCTTGGAGCAGTAAGGGGCTGCCCTGGATACCCTGTGAGCACTGTGCCCATCGCCATGGGTGGTAATGACCCTTTCCCCCAGCCCTGAGGGGGACTCACAGTGGAGCGGGCGAAGACGGGGTTTTCTGTGGCTTCCACAATCACCTGGTGGGCAGGGCTGCCGCAGCCCTGCTGGGCCTCGTAGTGCCGCAGCTCCTCGCTGATGCCGGACACCGTCGTCTGAGAACTGTACTCCGAGTCAGAGGAATCGGACCCGTTGTTCGTGTGACTGGGGGGCACAGCAAACCTGACAACGCTGGGGGGCGGCTCAGGGGACGGAGTAGGTAGCCGGTTCAGTCCGCTGGCTGGAGACACCTATTAAGGGGATTGCGTATTAACAGAGTTCCTGGCCATTGTTGGCCACACTCAGAGTTCAAAGCACAGTATTTATCCACAGGCTCTGACGATACACTGTATCCACCTCCCCCTTTCTGCCACGTTGAGGACCATCAGGTGAAAAAATTACCCTTTGCTTTCAGACGCTGAAAAGGCAGGGTTTGCGCTTTTTACTTCCGCAAGCCCAACATCCTTCTGCAATAAAGTGTTTCATGTGTACTCGCCTACAAGATTCAGTCTGCCTATCGGTTGGTTTTAAAAAACAATGAAACAAAACCAGTGCTACATCCCTTGAAACTATTAAGTTGAAGATAAAAAGCCATACTTATTGAGACATTTACTGGAAACGTAAACGATCAGCAAATATGCATATACCCAAGTATCTACATGAAGAGTGACACCAGGAAAAATAACATTCAGGTGGCCCGTGGGTTTTACCTTACACGAGTGTAACCACTGACCTCAGGATATGGCCCAAAGAAGGACAAAAGGACTGGGAGCAAAACCAATCCGTTCAGAACACCCAGGATTGTTAAGATGGCCAGAACCGCAAAGAAATACCTGGAAGATAAAAGGGGCATGGGAATGTTGACTGAGATGAACGGGAATTATGCTACCCTTCATGCGACCAAATACATCTGCACGTCAAAACCAAAACTGAACAAAAACCACACCACTGAAAAGGCTGTTGCAAAAACTACAGTTCTAATTCAGCACAAGATTCTTTTTTTTTTTTTTTACCTTATGACTTTGAGGACTATATTCCACAACCCAAAGTGTGAGTTCAGGGAGGGAAGGAAAAAAAAACAAAAAACAATGAGTTTGTTAATTTGCTGAAATCTCCTGGCATGTAACGTTACTTATGAATGTGTAACACAAACACAAAAATATGGAATGCAGGCTGAATGCCGCACAGACCGAGAGCACAAACACAAAGCAGGGGGAGCCCCTCACACGAAAACCCAGCAGAAGCAAACAAATGAAGCAAAGCGCGTAGAATTTAAACAATTTAGCCCAGGAGGAAAAGAAGCCCACTTTTGCAGGCAGCTAATCCACTGTGAAATGCGTCTGCATCTCAGAGCAGAATCTCTAATTAAAGTCTCCGGCGTCTCAGGTAAGGCTTTCCCTGGGCTTTCATTAATCACAACGTGCTGCCTAGAATTCTGGGAGTTCCAGTTTTACCAAATAGCTCCAATTGCAACCTTTTTAGGACACAGGAACCAGCTTTCTGCAAAGAAAATGCTGCCCATTCTGTGGGAGCGCGGGCATTGTGCTGGGTGAGGGCGCTCCACAATGGCTGGGCTGCTCGGCGGGCTAATCTTTTGTTGAACAATTTAGCATCTCTGAATACGCTTGTTTTGCGTCAGCCAATTCAAACATAAAGGCCACAGCACCATGGAAGAAGAGGAAAGTGCACAAGTGGCCCCGCTTTCCCACCATTGAGGGCTAAGGTCTGGGATCCTTCATGAATACCAAGGTAAACCTGGCAGCCGGGCGAGCCTCTCGGGCAGACACTCTGCACAGCTGGAGTGAGCGGACTTCGAGCAAGAAGGCATTTCTGTAACTAATGATTTCTAGGGCCATTTGGATGGAAGTGGGCTGGGGTGGGGGAGAGGCTTCTGATGTTCTAGGAAGAAGAAGGGCATGATATCTATCTGCTAATAGTCCCACTGATGATAAAACGGAGCAGGCACCCAGCTTTGCCATGTCTATGTATGTTTCGCTGTTGGATTAAAGGGGAGAGGACCCCTATAAAAACACAAGTACTTTGCAGCTCTTGTAAACACCAGAGACTTCTGAGCTGCATTAGCAAAGACCAAGCAGCCAATGGCTTGCTCTAATGTAAACTGCTGAAACTTTCGGCTGAGACATATATCAGCAGCAGGCATTAAGACATTTTCATTCCATCCATCTCGCGGTAGGATAAACAGGGCAATTAGATTTCTGACGGCTTAGTGTATACAATGTCTGCTCATGGATTCGACCTCAGTGAGGACTTTATCAGGTTAATCTATCCAGTTCTAGAAAATGGGAAGTCCTTTTAAGTGCTTGAAACAGGAACCCTGATACCTCTGGGAGGAGAGGACAGTCACGGGTAAATGAGAAAACTGGAGTTCTGGCCTCCAGGTTCCTGGCCTGGTTGCTCTAATTCCACTGAAGTGTTCCTCTCTATGGCTCATGGAGCATCCTCCACAAGGCCAAGTGAGAACCTCCAAGATCCCATCAGCCCCTGTGTTTCCCACAGTTCTGGATTGCCTGTAAACTTGTCTCTCCCCTCACAGACCATAAGCTACATGAGTGGAATGCTGCGTCCCTGGTACTTGGTTGCACGAAATGGCACTTAAGAGGTGCTTAGTACATTTGTCTTGAATGAGAATGGAACTACACGAAAGAAATTCTATCTGACACACGGTTTTTATACCGTGAAGAAATAATACTAATGTCTGAAAAAAATGCAGACTTAGGAAATAAAGGAAAAGTCAAATTCAGAACTTAACAAAACCAAAACCTTTATCTAAATAGGCAAATACCTATTTGGCACTAGCAGCCAAGAATTACAAATTGGCTTGTTAATTTATCAGTGTAAGGGCACCATGCTGATTAAAATGTGGGTAGAAATGCAGACACTCTGCCCTACACCAGACCTACGGAATCCGGTCTGTATTGAGAGAGTGGGCCTCAGGTGGTATACTGAGAGCTTCATATTAAAGTTTGAGAAGCGATGGTCTACACTCAAAGCCATTTCACCTCTTCATTCCACCCTACACCAAACCACAGCGAGCAAACCCAGGTGCTTATTTTAGGAAGGCTGAGTCTCCATGATGCTGAATGGCCCAACTGGGTTTGCCATAAACCAATGAGTTGATCCTTGAAGCTTTGGCTAAACTTTGTAGCTCAAAGACACACACACACACAAATATATACCCTACCCAGGAAAATCTGTTTAGATGATCTCTCCAGATTCAAGTGTCCCAAACAATCCAGTCATTTCTCACATTTGGTTCTGCCCTACCATGGAGCTCTAATTCTGGGCAATCTTGTTAGCTACTCAGAGATTTTGGCCTTGCCCCTCCACAAAGTAGCAGTGTTTGTCCAAGATTAGCAACTTCAAAAACCACAAAGGCTATTTAGGAGTAGAAATGGTCTCTTTCCCTGCAGTTCTTAAATTCTTTTCAAAAGGAAAACTTGCTCTCCTTTTATACTTCACGAAGTTACTTTCTTAATTAAATTCACTAGCAACCCCTTGCCTTTAGATCCAAGAAGACTCTAAGACAGGCTTGGATTTCTAAAATCTATCACCAAAGTTGTGCATTCAGTGCTTCCTAAGTCTTAAAAAAAAAAAAAAAAAAGTCTTAGGGAGGATGTAATAGGTAAGCTGGGCATATTACTCTTCACTCCTTAAGAGAATAAGTAGGTATTCCTGAGTTTTTCTTTCTACAGTTTTGAAGGAGATGAAGCGAAGATCAAACTGAGTTAATTAATGGAACCATGGGCTACCTCTTCCTGTAGCTATTTCAAACCTGGCATATTAGGAACTGCAATACTGGGTGATTCTTTGGCCTCACCACGTGGCTTTGCTGCTAGCCGCAAGCCCTCCACCTTCTAAGACACTGTACACAACATCTCTAGAATAGAGCTCATCTTTATCTACCTCTCAGTGTATCTCTGAGTTAGTAAGTTCAAAAGAAAGTATAGTCATAAATGAAGACCTGACTCTACTTACCTACCAGATACCGAATGACATAAGCAATGTGGGATTTTCATACCATAAATAAATAACACTAATGTCTACCAAAGAGAGAAGCAAATACACAACAAAGGTTGCACGAGCAAATAATAGTAGTTTAAAAGAACAGTTCTCTCTCACATACACTTACCTGACAATGAAATCAAATTCAGACCCTGCAAGCATCAGGACCCCAAGGAGAGTGGACACAGCACCATCCAGAACGGGTGCAAACATGTGCTCCAGGGCGAGCACTGCCCTGCGGTTCTTATCACCAATGGCTGTGAGAAAGGCCTGTGGAAGGAGCAGAGTCATAGGATCAGAATCCTTCGCTTTGGTCAAATGTTCGGCTTCGTCTTAAGTGTGAAAATTGGGTGCCAAATACATACTTTCTGATGATTATGCTCAGGTGAGATTTTTTGTCACTGTGTTCAAACTAATGTGTTGGCATTACATCTAAACATCATAAAACTTTAACATCAAAAAATGCAGGACTGTATATTCGAAGTAAGCCTATTCTATGTATGGACATATCCCTGCCCCCTTCACATTTCTAGAGCTCTTCTAGGTCAAGAATGGTGTTGATACCAAATGGGAACTCTACTGAGTAAGTTCAGGTAGATCAGACAGTTGGTTTGAGAGTCTGACCCCCGACCATTTTAATGTGAGTCAGTTATTGCTATACCCTGTCTGGTCCTACAGTGGGACCCCAACAGGGAGAGTTGAGCCTGACAGGACTTCTTCCTTTACATGAAAGTTCACGCTGCTCTGGAATATGCTGGGAGGAGAGAGCCCAGAGCTTCTGCAGGTTGCAACTCCTGCTGTCTAGTATTTTACCCTTAAAAAAAAAAAGGTCTAAAATACATTGCAGGGTACAATCCTATCCCTTATCTACCTGCAGACAAACAGGAATCGTTATTCTAAAAGAAATAAATGAATACATAAATAAAAGATGAATAAATACATGTATACAAATGTGTGCCTCAAGTTTTCATACTTCTCTCTAGCACAGGTACCTCTTCTAAGACGGGTCCTACTTATATATTTACTGTGTCAACTGGGGAAGGACATTAAGGTCAATCTAGTAGTCATTTTCTCTTGAGATGAAAGCACCAAGATGGTTTGGAACCATATTATTCTGTGCCACATTCGGGCCATGAGGTTCAAGCTGTGTTTATCCTACTGCACACAACTTATACGTTGCTGAAACCCATCAAGCTGACAGGAACACACTGACTTCTTAAAACCTTTCAGGGAAGATTTCTTCACCAGCCATTTCCATCATTTGTAAGAGCAACGATTTCCTACTTTAAAGAGAATTTCCCATGTGGGATAGGGTAAGAATACTGTGTCCTGTATGTGGCAGTAGTCTTGATGAATGAAGACTTGGAACAGGGCACTAAGCTAAGGCTTCCACTTGCAAAGTAAAGTTGGTTCATGAGTGGATCATCAAACTCCTTAAATTCAAGGAATTCAATCTTGTATGAGCATAGAGGCAATCCTTAACTGTTCAGTAAACACCACTGTGTATTCACGTTCACACAAACTCAACCTTTGAGTGCACAGACCTGGATACACAGTTAGCATTCCCATTGTGAAAAACCTGTTCTAGGAGGCCCTTGTTTGCAATGCTAGCTACAAAAAAAAAAAAAAAAAAAAAGGTGGTTTTCATTCATATCAGATTGACTTGCACATTCTTAACAGATGTGCAAATTTTGTTCCTATTTGGTGAAAGGGTATGAGAACTATGTTTTTTCTAAGCTCTAGGCCAGGGGTCTCTTCTTTCTAAAAATGCATCTTCCTCCTCCCAGCTCAATGAAGGAAAATAATCTGAACAGGCTTAAACTTGAGAGGATACTTGTTTTTTTTTATGTTAAAAACTTTTCACACGCCTTCGACGTTTGTCAACTGCAGCCCCGACCAAGGTATTTTTGCAAACACGCTATGCTAATTTTTTTTTACAGTAACATGTAAAAAAAAAAAAAAAAATTGGCATGGGGTGCTTATGAAAATACCTCCTGCTGGGAGGGTGCAGCTGGCAGACACACGTAGAAGGTGTGCGTTCTTGGTGAAAAATATGGTATACGCTGGGGAAAATGAGATAACGTCAACAAAACAGATATTCCTTCTATAAACAAAAGTTAATAATCTCAACATTGCAGAATAATAGCCCTGAAAGAGCTCTTCATAAACCTGCTGAAGGATTACAGAGGGAACAGGCAGAAGCAAACACACAGATATGCATCTTCCCTGTGTTGAGTCCAAGGAAAATCAACGCTAGAGACTGAGAAAGCAAGGCTAAAAGTACCTTAGTCCAAGTTCGCTTTAAACCAATGCTAGGTTTCCTAGTGAGGGCATTCCAAGTATCAATATTCATTCAGTCAATAAATATTTATCAAATGCCTACTAACAAGCCCAAGGACTTAGACTATCAACTCAACTGTAGATAGAACATTAATTTATCCACTGCCATGAGGCTTAGAAGGAGGAAACCCCGCAAAGGAACTGATATTATATTCTCAACTATATGGATTTTTTTTTTTTTATGTCTAAATAATTACATCTATATAATAATAACTGCATGTAATGGACCCGTCTCTTGAATTAAAGGACTCGGCCTAAAGCTTAATTTCCTTCAACCATGTATTCATAGGACTGGGCACAGAAACAGAAAGGGAAACATTCTCTTATTGGAAACAACACCAGTTCTCTTACTTTCTGCTGTCCTGAACTCAGAGGCTGGGAGGCTGAAGGAGTCAGGTGAGCTTCCACGGAAACGCCAGTTCCTTGAGGCTGATCACCTGCACCTTCAGTCATGGGCCTGAAGGTACTGCTGTGGCTGCCAGCTAGCCTCATTCGCAAATATGCCATCCTTACCAGGCCTGGAGGTGTGGTCTCACACATGCCCCCACACACAGTCTGTTTTAGGAACAAATCTGACAATTTCAGAGCCTGGTGACACTAATGACACATTCAATACCAAACAAAGTCCTTCCTTCCTGGCTCACTTGCCAACAACACTGCCAACTGCTGACAAGGCCCAGCTACTTTTCCCTTCCATGTCCTTCTGTCTAGATTCCCCAAACAGAAAGGAATCCAGAAAAATTTCAGTGACTCCTAGGAAATTCCTGTGCTCTGAAGCCTTTACACTGTGACGTGTTAGGATTGCTTCTTGAAGTCGAAGAAAATTAAATGGTTCCTACATGGAGACTGAAGGAGCTACAGGAAGCGTTAATTTTCCATCAAGTTTTTGCTTAAAATGTCTTCCATACCAAAGCAACATGGACAGTGAATTCCACTCCTATGCCGACGGACGCAATCAAGATGACCACGGGCACAGCACTCAGCTTGATTCCAATGAGGCCCATCATGCCAAAGAGCTCCACTGTCATCAAAGCCAGGACCATCACCTGTGAGGACACACACAGCAATCAGTGACCAAGTACATCACACCCTAGGTGTTGAAGACAAGGGAAAGTGTCAAAGTACTAATGTGGTCTGCTCTGCAGATTAAGAGCAGAAAAATGCCAGTGACCCAAATAGAATCAAAGTACTGGTTTACCGTGACTTTGGATAACTTTCTTTCCTTCCCAATTCAACCTCTCCCTTTGGAAATGGAGACTTTGGGAAAGGCAAATCGTTTTTCCAATATACCTGCTCTAGAAAGCAAAAATTTTTTAATTACTCCCACCTTAAAAAAACAAAACAAAAAACCCAATAACCAATGAATCAACTCTGATTCACGGAGACCCCTTGTGTGTCAGAACTGTGTTCCAAGGGATTTTCAATGGCTGACTTTTCAGAAATAGATTGCCAGACCTTTCTTCTGAGATGTCTCTGGGTGGACTCAAACCTCCAACCTTTGGTTTAGCAGCCAAGCGCATTAATCATTTGCACCACCCTGGGCCTCCAGAGTAATCTATTAAGAGATTATGCAAACATGGACTCACTGCTAGCTACAACTTTAATATAGTTTAAAACGACATTTCCTTCTTGCTTTGATCTTAATCATGATGGACCATCCTTCAACTCACAACTGAGTTGAAACTTTGAAATTTTTGGTTGTTTCACCCACCATCCTGAAGAAAGCTGATAGAACAGGGTGATAAAAAGTTCTTTTAAGTAAAAGTACTTTTGCTTTTGTTTGGAGAGCCCATCAGCTAAGTGAAGATGACTTGGGAGCCAGTTAAGCGGGGGCGGGCAGGGGATGCTGTCATCAGCTGATACGTGTCAGGTTACAGGGGCCCCTTCACTTTGAAGAAATGTGGGGACCGGGGTGGACAAAGCAAACAGTTCAATCCAAGGAAAAGCTTTTCTTTGCCTTTCATCCTCCTTGTAAAAATTTGCAGGGAGAGGTAGACTTTGGAGTTTCTTGGGCAAAAGGGGGAAGAAAATACAAACAAAACAATAAACTTTGGAGAAACCAAGAGTTCTTTCTTGGGGGTGGGGTGGGGAATAGTGGCAGCGGTTCGGGGAAATGTCACAGAAGTGTCTTTTGCTTTCTTTTAATAAGCTAATGAAAGATGAACAACATCAATTACTTAAGTACCATGAGAACTCATGCAGACTAAACATTTACCTTTTAACATACCTGCTGCACACACTTTCGGTGCAGAAACAAGCCCTGGTCTATGTTTTTATAATTTTGGCATTTTGAAGGCTATACCACAGTACATGGAATTTAAACACTGCCATGAGTTTATGGACTTTCCACGAAACTGAATTCAAATCTGAGAGTATTCTGGAAAAAGGATGCAAGGGGGCGGGGGGGGGGGGAAGCTAGTAATCTTAGTTTATCATTTTCTTCCAGGAGTTAAAACCTTTTTTTTTTTTTCTGTATACTACCGTCCTGACTTCTCTAACTACCCTCCATGTTAAATAAAGAATAACCTTCTATAGGTTAGGTCTGTGATGAAGTCACAAAATGATACTTTTGAATTATAAAAAATAAAAAAAGAACTAGTTATGCTTTGATGGTTTTACTAAATGCTCAGTGCTATTATGGCAAGTGTGTTTAAAAAGCTCTCCTATCTTTACGCAGAAATTTTCAAGCTGTAGGAGAAAGGACCCAAGATTAAGGCCATTAAAGGCTCTACCTTAACCATGAACCTCACCACCTCAAGTAGAATAAATATATTATGAATGATGCAATCTATACCCTCCTCCAGAGGCCCAGACATAAACAAAACGTCCTGGCTGCAGAAAGAGCTATGCTGAAAGGAATTTGACTTCCACAAAGACCCTTATAATAAACTCACAATGATCCCGGCAGTCCAGGGGTTCAGGAGGAAGACGGCGCACACCAGAAATGTGCAGGCCAACACCACGCTGATGGACAGCAGGAGCCAGTGGCGAAGCCCGATGTACTGCTCCCAGAAGAGGAAGGGGTAGCCGTTGGGGTAGCTGGCGACCCCCAGGCTTGTGTAGTTGTTGCAGATTGTTCGTACTTTTTCAATCGCTTCCACAAAGTCCGAGGTGTCACGCAAGCCGTTGAGGTAGAAAGGGAACTGAGCGTATTCAATGGGTTCTGCTGCCGGGACTGCACCAAGGAGACAACAAGGGAGAAGGCCTGGGGTTAAGGCGCTCCTTGCAAAGCTCAGGTATTTAGCTAGGCAATACCAGTACCAGTTGCCATCAAGTTGATTCTGACTCATGGCAGGGTTTTCAGTGGCTGATTTTTCAGAAGTAGATGGCCAGATCTTTCTTCCACCTTTGGGTGGACTCGAATCACCAACCTTTCGATCAGCAGCCAAGCACATTCACCATTTTCATCACCCAGGTGTGAGATAGTTGTGACAAATTCCCATCGGAAGTCATACCAGATTTGTGTCCATTTTTATAAATAGTGTCCCAGATACTCCATAATCACAACAAAAGAGAAAGAACTCAGCAAGGAAGTTAACTTACTGAACTGGCAAAAAATACCAATAATAGTCTTTGGGTCTTTACAATTTTGTATTTGGTTTAAAACATTTTCAACAACAGCCAACCTCCGATTTTTCTTTTTTTTTCGGGGGGGTGGGACGTGGGAGCCTGTGAGTGACCTATTTTTCAATCTTTGACTTTAATCTCCTAGAAACAGTCACTCTTTGTAATGGGTCTAACAACTTAAAAATGAATTTGCAGAAACCTTTTTAATACAGTGGACACAAGTGAAAACACAAAGTCCAAACGGTTTTGCTCAATCACTTTTGGGAACAAAATAACTTAAAAGTCATGCTTTACTGGGGAAAACGCTTAACTTTCTTATCCTTTTAGTGATCTCACACACTTAAACCTTCCATGCTTCTTTATTTAATGCAATGCTAAGTCTTCAGCAACAGGAGAAGAAATCCTTATACAACAAGCGTTTAGTTACTGCCGTTGTGTGTTCCGACCCTTTGGGGTCATTCAGTTGACTTGCTAAACATGATTTGCCCTATTATAATCTCAACTATAAATTTTCATTAAGACAAGCCTTGGCTGCTTGCCACAAGGCTCTGGGGTTTAGATACAGTGGAGCACAACTCACTTGCTCTCCATGTTTATAAAAGGACCCGTCTCCTTTCTCACGTCTTCCCTTGGCCCAATATCCAAACTATAAGCTACAAATATCACTCACATAATTGCAAATGAAATGCACAAAGAATCACCTTTCAAACCCTGGGCTGAGAGGGGGAAGGAAGAGGACATTGCTGTATACAGACTTTTCTGTTCCCCTTTAAACAGTTCTGACAGAGTACAGGTGCTCAATGGCTTACAGGAATGACCCAACTTGCCAAAAATCCCTTCAACGCCAAGAGTTGACAAAGTTAAGATAAACATCTAATCCCCGGCGATAAAATTTTGTGATGGTAAAATAACACTCAACCTGGAGTCTTCCCCAACGTTCACACGGAACAGCTGGCATTCAAGAGCAATGCCTGACGAACGTCTTTGCGTTAAAGCTCCAGGCGGAAATTAGAGACGCTTATTTCTCAAAGTGATAGAGCACGGGGTTGTATTCCATTACACATCCTCATCTGTCTCCCCGAGTTTTAAACTAAAAGAAATATATTGTTCTGTTTATACTTTTGAACCCTGGAGAGCGTCAGTGAACTGTTGCTGGAGGACAGAGCGTGGCCACTCTGTGCGCTCCCAGCCCTGGAGACGGAGGGCTACTCACTTCGCAGCCTGGTTTCTGGCATGTAGTCAGCTTTGTCGTGGACCCATTCAGGCCGATGGGGCCGGATGTTGGCCTGGGAGGCGGCGTAAGCGACGGGGTCGTTGCTGACCCATGCAGTCAGGTAGATGTAGAAAGCACTTGGATTAATGATGCCATCTGCATCCACCAGACGCTGTTTAGTCAACTGCAAAACGAGAAGAACAGAGGCCTTTCAGAATGGGGTCTGGGAAGGGGGGGGGACCACACTCTTGCCCAGAGAAAAAGGCAGCAGAGCTTTGCACTAGCATTTATAACAAAGAAGAGAATACCCACTGTTGGAAAGTGTAGAAAATCCCATCAGAACACCTTCGATTTCTTTCAAAATGCACTTATCAGAGGATGCCATAATGGGTGTGTTTATAACAAACACACAGTTCTGCAGATGGCCCGGGAATTGACTGAACCAATTAAATCTGAATGCTAAAAAACTGTCTGCAGCCAAGGCGGAGAATGAACAATCTGGAGAAACATATTTATAGGAGGGGAAAAAAAAAAAAAAAACCTGGCAAGAATCCCCATACACGTCTGTGTGCAGTTAACCTCTGTTGTTAACACTGAGTGAAATGCCACCCAGTAAATGGAGGAGAGCTATAAAAATAAAACAACATCTGTATAAATTTTGCTAAAACTTGCCTCCTCTGACCTGTGTATTCAAAAAATACCCATTGCCAGAAAGTGGAAGAGACTGATGCCCGACCACGGTCACGCCAGAAACCTTATTTCTAAGAGAGGTGGTCATACCATGCGAACTGAAGGACCTCTAAAGTGGGCCTTGTGGACTGGATCTCTCTCTCTATATACATACACATACATATATATATATATATTTTTTTTTTTCCCTGTTTATTTTAGATTCAGGCCAGGCTCCAAAGCTTTGGGTCTTTTTTTAACAAAATGAAAAACACCAGTGACAGCAGTTAACAGAGAAAGAGTGAAGGAAGAAAGGGCGTGGAAGAGAGGGAGTGAAGTCGATTTCAGAGGTCTGGATTCAATTAATTCACAGGATGCTAAACAACTGTGTGTCTTCAAGCCGTCTCTGGAATTACATAGTACAGCTCACGGCCTCCGAGGATGTGGCGCGCTCTGCTCCTTCCCAGGCAGAGGGAAAGCTATCCGAAGGCCTGGCCCCATCACGTTTGTTCCATAGTGGATCTGGGCCCTAAGGCCTAATCCAGCTTCCTGGGCATCACCCCGCTATCTCTCGGATGGACTCCTCTGTCCTCGGCCTTGTCAAACCTGACAGCCAACTGCATGGTGCTATAAAGCACAGGCTTTCACACTCCATAATAACTCTGAACAATGTACTGTGTAAATCTGTCACCTTTCATGCCAGCAGAAGAGGGGAGACAATAAACAGAGCTGGGGAGAAGATCAGCGTGACGGGTTCTGCCTGAAGGTGATGCAAGGAAGCTACAAAGAGCAGAGGGAACAGGATCTGCGGAAACCAGTAGTAGCATGGGATTCATCTGAAGAGTCCAAACACACCCAGGAATCAAAAGGCATAGCTAGAATCCTTTGTCACAGAGAAGGTGCAATGAGAGTTAGAGAATGATGACCAAAGAGAAACAGCTTTTAGTTCTTAGCGGGCGGGGCAGTTAGATTGGTTAGTCTACTCAGGGTCCAAGGGTTTGCATTTCCTTTGGCTTCATTCATGACAGAGCAATTTGTCTACTCCTTGGGCCAGGGTGATACAAAGCCATCAAATACAAAAAAAAAAAAAAAATGATTAGTCCTTGCACCCTTCCAGTAACTTTTCCATCCAAACAAAAAATAAAAACCAAATCTGTTGCCGTCAAGTTGATTCTGACTCACAGCGACCCTATAGGACAAAGCAGAACTGCCCCATATGGTTTCCAAGGAGTGCCTGGTGGATTCGAACTGCCAACCTTTTGGTTAGCAGCCTTAGCTCTTAAATGCTATGCCACCGGGGTTTTAATTTTCACCCATCCACCCCCAAATGACTGCTATGTAATGAACCCATCTTTCCAAGTTTGAATACAAGCAAGACCAACATGGTACACATACCGGAATTTGAAAGGGAACAACAGAACACCGTGCTTCTAACATCTCAAAGAGCTTTCATTGTCTCCACTACATTTTATTCTGACAATCATTCTGGGAAGTCAGTGACATACTCATCCCTGTGACAGATGAGGAAACTGAGACTTACTCGATTCATCCCTGTGACAGATGAGGAAACTGAGACTTACTCGATTGCCTAAGGTCACACTACTAGCCAGTGGGAGGAGGTGAGGTAAAGCCAACTCAGTATTCTTTCCGGTGTAAGGTGCCATTGAGTCGGTTTCAACTCACAGCGACCTGATGTTCAACAGAATGAAACACTGGCCGGTCCTGTGCCATCCTCACAATCGTTGCTATGTGTGAGCCCATCGTTGCAGCCACTGCGTCAATCCATCACTTTGAGGGTCTTCATCTTTTTCACTTTCCACAAGACCCTAATGCCTCCCAGAACACTGGTAGGGATTGCGTGCCTTCAAAAGGATTCTTCAATATGGTGTCTGCTCCCCACACTCTGCCTGACAGCGCCCTCCGGAGTTCCCATGTGGTGGAGCAGTGAGATTACCTGACTGATGTCGATGGGTTTATCGCGGCTGCCGGTTTGCACCAGGAGTTTGTAGGCAAGGACTCCATCATCTGATCCATTTTTGTAATTGTTGGGCATGATTTTCCCAGTCTCCCAGTCACTGTCAAATGCATCCTGAAGTCCTAGAAAAGGCAAACGTGTGCAATACGTTACAGCCCTTAACTGGTATACTCCTGGTCCTAATGAGGTAGGCTGCGAATAGCCAGCAGGACATCAACCCAAACACTTGGTATTCTACCTCTGCTTTAAGTTCAAGTGATCCTACTACAGTTTTCATGAATGAACTGCAAGTTGCTAAAAATCACTGCTCAAAGAGGAGTGGGGGGCATGTTTATTTCTAGGAAACAAATAGACATACGTTACCTAAAACAAAACCTCTCCTTTTCTCTAATGACTATTCTGAAAGAGAGACAGAGAGAGAGAGCTCCGGAGCTCTGGCAAGAGGAATACCCACGCCGCACTCATTAACTGTTTCATGCCACCGCAGGGTGCTAAGCCACGGGTTCTTCAGTACAACCAGAAATTCCACTCAGATAGGGAAAAACACATTCAAACCTCCAGCTTCAAACAGCAACTCAGCTGCTTCTCGAGCCCAGGGTGAGTGAACAGGATTCTGTCAATTTGTTCCATCTGCTCAACTTGTGGAGCTAATACAAGCTGTGGGATCCGCTGCCAGGTTGTGTAAAGATCACAGCCAGCACCTATTCACTCTCGACTGTTCTCTTCCTCTTTGCCACCCTTCCTTAGGAGAGGGGCCGCGGAGGAGAGGGGAAGGGAAGGATACTTCGTGTGCCTGCGTGCGCACCGGGAAATACCTCACAGGGTAAATTTGGATCCGATTGAGAACAGGAAGCCACAGGCCAATACAAGGAGACTCTGTGAGAACAGATGACAAACCGCAAGCCCAGGGAGGGGAAGGGAAAGAGCCTTCTAGGCTTGGGGGATGGGCGAGCCCACAAGCCCACCACACACAGCTGCGCTTGGCCTCTGTAATCAAAACCATCATTACAGACCTGATGGTTTGGCTACAGCTGTAAAGAGATAAGCGTGTTGGAAGAGAAAACATGGCCTCGGTGACCCGGCCTTAGGGTCTGAGCGGTTGCTGGTTTGCACAGTCTGCTCTGGCACCACACCCCCTGCCCTCCCCCTGCTCCTCCCCAGCCACCTCCCAAGTAGAAATCCCAAGCCCCAGCAGCTCAGGAAACCACATCTTTCGAACAAAGCTGTACATGTATCGGTTAGACGTGTCTACTAAGAAGGGTTGATTTCATTCCAGGACGTGACTTCAAAGACCAAAAGAAAAAGGAAAAGAATAATCTGGTTAGGTTAGTGTGCTCGGAATGGTTAAGCTCTTGGGGTTTGAAGTGGGGGAGGGGAAGCACAGGCCCCTTTCTTTCTCATTCTCACTTTTTTTTTTTTAAACTAAACCCTCCTTCTGACATTGCTGTGGGCATTGTTTTTATATGAACAATTTGAGGATGAGGACCATGGGCTTGTGGTGAAAGAAGGCCCTGTTACAAGGCGAGTGGGGAGGGAGGAGACCACCAAAGGTGGCCAAGCCCCGAACTCTCAGACAGACTGTTTTTCATAGCAAGGCATGCACACAACAAGCTGTACTGAACAGATGTTATTTTATTACCTAAAGCCTTTTTTTTTTTTGCCTTCGTGAAAAAAGTAAATGGGAGTGGAAAAACACCCCCCCCCCCAAAAAAGAGGAGGTAGCCTGGTCTGTTTTCCTCACCATAAAAGAAATTTTCTTCCCTTTGTGACCAGTAAAAAAAAAAAAAAAAAAAACCCTACTGCCATCAAGTTGACTCATAGTGACTCTACAGGACAGAACAAAACTGCCCTGTAGAGTTTCCAAGGCAATCTTTAAGGAAGCAGACTGCCATTTGACTGGTGCAGGTACCTTAACCCTTTCCCTCTTGGCCTGGTAATCATAAAGAACAGCTCACCCTTATTGAGCACCTGGCTGGTTCTAAGCATTTACCTGGATTATCCTTCATTTAATCCTTACCACAACCTTGTTAGATAGGCCTATAAGTATTATTGTTCCCACTTTACAGATGAGGAAACTGAGGCTGGGAAAGGTTAAGAAACTGGAAGGAGGTCACCTACCATGTGTTAGAGCTAAGCTTTGAAGCCAGGCAGTCTGAGAGTCAGCTGAGCCACTCATTGCTCTGCACTGCCCTGAACTCACTGGCATGCCTATGAAGTATGTGTGGAAGGAATTAAAAAGATTAGCAGAGCTAACTTAGGTACCAATCACATCTGGAAGCAAATAGTGGGTCCAAAAATCTTGAGTACAGTTTTAAGATATATATACACTAAGAATTTTGGTGCACCCTAGTGTGAAAGAAAGGGAGAAAGATCAGATTTGGGGAGGTCAATCCTGCTGGAACTCAGTTCAACTCATCATCCACGCTGCCGGCTGCCACATGCCATTCACTCTACTGGGGGTTCAAAGATGAATGAGAAACACTAGCCACCTTTACAGATAAAGTTAAGTCTTTTCATAGTTAGTATAATATTTACTAATTACCAAAAACCTCAAGTAACAATGGTTGGTCTGAGTGGGTGCACAACATATAATCCTGGATGCAAAACAAAGACAAGGGTCTGCTTCCATTGCCCTTTGCCCAACTCTGACATTTTATATCGCAACACATGCATTTTAGATAGGACTTTGCTCACTATGAATAACTTGTACTAATAATTTTCTAGTGAAATGTTCTGAACTAAAGATAATAAACTATTCTCAAAATGTAAATTGTCTTCAGATATGGCACCTTAAAAAGAAAATGTCAGTCTAAATTTTAGTTGCGTGATTTAGTGTGAAATATAAACGAACACCATTTGTACATGATACACAGCATGGTTTTCATCTTCAACTTCATCATATGTGCACATTAATTCTTGTCTCCCACTATATAGTTCCATAAGTTAAAAAAAAAAAAGACAAAAATTATTGGAATGTTGGTATAGACCAAGAGGATGACATGGTTTTAAATGGCGATTCCATTAAAAAATGAATGAGGGTGCGATCACTTAAAAACCACACACACAAAAAAAATGGTTTAGAGGAACGCTGATTCAAGGATTAATTGCCTCTTCGGAGGAAATGTTCAAAGACCAAATCAACCACTCAATAGGCCCGAAAAACGCCTAGGCAGTGAATGGCCCCAGTATTTGGCCATTCTTTGTCAAGTGCTTCCCTGGACATGGTAATAGTTAGACGCAGTGTTCTAGGGCCAGCTGCAACCCTGCCTTGGTAGTGTAAATGGATCTAACTTGGTCTAGGTGGGTACTGTTCATTTAGTGATCAAAACATGATTTGAACATACCTTTTAAATAGAATCTCAAGTCCAGCTGCTTTAGAGATAATTTAGAACACCCTATAACTTCTGCACTGCCTAGAGTCAGACAGTACCTCTTTGCCCCTTCCCAGGCTCTGCCTGACATGCCATACTGAACATCCAAAGGAACGGCCTATGACACTGAAATAAATTCCACAATAAAATAAATTCCACAATAATCGTCCTCTGCTCAGATGCTGGCAGTGCACAGCAGATCTCTTTGTCATTGGTGGTAAGTTATTTGCATGTCTTTGGTCAATGCGGGGGGCGGGGAAAAAATGAAAAGCAGGGTATCTCTCAACTGTCTAGTCATTATCTGACAAGCACTGCTTTCAAAACTACCATATGAAATAAAACCCAAAGCAAAATGAAGTTAATCTCATGAGCATGTTACAAAACTAAAGTAATATTGTTCTCTTCACCTTCCTCCCAAACAAAGATCAAATCTGGTATACACGTATGAACAAAATTCTCGTAACACAAGTCAAGGCCTGCATTGAACGATTTTCAGTCAAACTCAAGTTGTTTACCATTTCATGCAAACTCACAGGGAAATTGGCTGTTTAATCTTTACATACAAATGTACTGACTTATGACCAAAGAAGGCATTTAAATCTGCATTTAAACAAGCCTAATTAAGGGGGAAATTAAGACAATCATTTGGATAACTTAAGCCAAAAACTTTTGGGGGACATAATTATTTGGGTATTTCAGTAAAAGTATCTTTGCTTAAATTGTCTGGGTAATTATCTTGATTCTCCACTTCACTTTGCATGTGTCAACACAGAATAAATGAACAGCTGTTCATGGAATCCCTGAATTCATTTGTATTCAGTCAGCTAACCAGAGCAAACTTAGACGATGTTTTTTCCTCCAGTTGACTGATATTTCCTAGAAATGCTTCTAAGAGCAAGGTAAGAAGCTAAAAAAGACATTTTAAAGCAGAATTGGATTATGTATGAAATAACGTGCAATGGGATTAAGCACTGAAAGGTTTACTTCACATGCCAAATGAAAAGATGGTCAAATATGGAATTTTAAATTATATCCACTGACAATCCAAAATCTACTGGTGTAGTTAGCTGTAATTTGGCAGTGAATCAGCCTAGACATTCCAACAACACTTTGATTTCACTTGGTCACCAAAGTGGCCACTACCCAAACGAGCACACTAGAAGCGTTGGCTCCACATCTCCTGAGATACTTTCCCATTTCCCAGTGTTTACTGGTAAATGCTTACAAAAGTGCCTAAGCTGCTTGCTAGAAGTGTTTGCATTGTTTTACAGGTAAAAGGTAGGTTTCTGAGGCTGCTGCAGAAATAGTCTACATAAAGATCCTGAGCAACCCTTAGAAGTCCATGCAACATGTCAGTGCTATATGATAACCTCACACTTTACCAAGGTGAACAAGGCAACTTGTAGAAGCTGAACACAGAAAAGACCGAAGAGTGGTTGTCTGAAAAGGATGTGAGCCCTCCAGCGGCACCTTACCTTGGAGCCAATCTCTGAAGTAGTGCAGCCACATCTTGGGCAGCTGTTTATTTTCTTCCAACATGACATACTTCACATTACTGAAACTCTTGTGCAAGTCATAAAGTAAGTGCTGGATGTTCGGGTAGTCTGCTTTCTGGGTGACTATATACATGTTGTAGAAAGAGAAGTATTTGAACTGTGCAGCAATAAAGTCATATTCTCTGGTTTCTCGGGGTACAATGTCTGTAAGGTCCAGCCCATCTCTCACTCGGGTGGTCCCATAAAGGCTGACCCCTAGCAAGCCTAAGAAAAGGAAGATCACCACAACCTGAAAGAGAGTAAGGCACAAGATCAGACCCAAAGGACATAATCGACTCTTCCTTGAGAAAGATAAGGTGTTTTGATTATACCTCACTTATTATCACTACACTGGAATCCTGGTGGCGCAGTGGTTAAGAGCTCGGCTGCTAACCAAAAGGTTGGCAGTTCGAATCCACCAGCCACTCCTTGGAAACCCTACGGGGCAGTTCTACTCTGTCCTATACGGTTGCTAGGAGTTGGAGTCAACCCAACAGCAACGGGTGTGGTTTGGTTTGGGCTCTGATTTAGCATATGGGGTGGTTGTCCTAGAGATAAAACAATAAAATCATAGTAATTGCATTTTTAAAGAAGCTCATGGAGAATAAAAATGTTTAAAATGGAAGGAGATGGCCTAAATTCACGGAAAGAATTGCTGCAGAGATTCACACCTGTGGAAGATGAACTCATTCAAACAGCCCCACGCTCTAAATGGATTGACTGTTTTGGAATCCTGAAATACATCATGCCTTAGTGTTTTTTTTTTTTTTAATGGAAAAAGGGAAGAAAAGTAGAAGCAATCCATTCAATTTTATAGAAATCTGCTCTGTTATTCTGTGAAGAAAAGAAGAATCTCTTGCTTTGGTAGTTACCTTGGCTTTGGGTCTCAAGAGGAAAGGAGCATAGTGCTTCTCAGCAAAAGAGGAAAGTGTCCACTTGGTACAGGGAGGCTCGAGGCAGTGGAGGCTGGAGTCAGAGAACTGGGACAGCAGGTCCCTTGTAGAGCTGGTGCTCTCGGGGCTCTGGCAGCTGAGGGTGTCCTGGGTCACGGTGACAGGCTGCACGGAGATCTCGGAGCGTGGCTCTGCAGTGGTATAGTACACGTGCGTGTGGGGGTCGTACTCTGTGCGCAGCTGGACTGTGGACTGCATGGTGATGTGTGTCTCGTGGGCAAAGCTATGGCTGCTGTATGGTGGCGGGGGGCTGTAGCGGGTGTTATCATGGGTCTCTAGGTAAGCCTGAGGCTCCACCTGAATCACTCTGCTGACACAGGGGCTGAAAAAGGAAAAATTCGTTGCCATGTTATACTGAAACAGGGAAACGATACTTTCATTTTTTTCTAATGGCCATTAATACCCGCTTTCCGTATCTCGGACGTAGGAGAAAAACATTACCATTGAACTCCACAGACATAATCTGGTTTATTTGGACATGGACATGAGTAAATCCGTGGAGGCCAAATCCCAAGTTTGGCCACCAAAACAAGTTACATGTTAATGAACCCTTTCAAAGCCTGATTCTTTAAAAAAAAAAAAAAAAGCCAACATTTTTTTTCTAGATGTTCTGGAAGGTATGACACACTCCCAACAATTAGCAATATTGTTTCCCAATAGAAAAAACGTGTCTCAGAACTTCAAGGGCTGTGAGATTATTCAGTTGAGGGAGGGGAGAACCCCAGTGAATCAGTTATTTCCCCCAGGGAAGCAGTGTCCATCTAATATCTCCCCAACCCCCATCAGACTAATGCAAACCCCGCTAACTACTGCATTTTTATGCAAGTAATGTGCACTTTCTACGCTTGTTTGTCAACTGCTGCCCCCCAAGGTATATTTCCTAAGGGTCGCTATGCCAATTTTTTTTTACCTGTTGCTGTTAAAAAAAAAAAAAGCATAGCATGCTTATAGAAATACCTGGGGCGGGGGGGAGCGGGGAGAGGGCAAGGTTGGCAAAAAAAAAAAAAAAAAAAAAAACATAGAAGGCACTTGTTATTTGTGTAAAAAAAAAAAATTTTTTCCGTTCTAAGTTCATAGACAGAAAGAGTTCTCTCAACACTACCACTCTGTACCCAATGAATAAAAGCCAGAGCTGCCTGATAATGTACCTTGTGAAACAGCAAAAAATATCCAGTCTCCTGTCCTCACGCCGATATAGATCCATGCTGAGAATTGCAGGAAAAATAAGCAGAACCATGGCAAAATTGAACACTACAACTACAGCCGCCTAAGAGAAGGAAAGAAAATTCACATCACCAATTCAACTCTTCCCAAACAGAGGACTGCCTTGAAAAGAAACATGTTTTTAAACAACTTTCTTTCACTTTACTATTGAAGTGTTTAAACCTGAAATAGATATTGGAGTTTCCCATCATTTTACCACAATTCCATCATTAAGACACCACTGGACTGGAGTTGTTGTGTGTCACTGAGTCAATTTCAACTCATAGCGCGACCCTACAGGATAGAGTAGAACTGGCCCATAGGGTCCCTCAGCTGTTATCTTTAAGAGTAGGTTGCCAAGCCTTTTCTCTTACAGAGCCACTGGTGGGTTCGAAACACTGACTTTCTAGTCCGTAGCTGAGCGCTTTACCATTACGCCACCAGGGCTCCTTATTGGACTGGAGTAACCTCCATCATTCCGATCCTCCAACCCCAATAATTCCATGAACCCATACGTTAGAATGGAACTAAACCACTAACATCTTGCCAGTAACCTAAGCAAGCCAGACCTACAAAGGCACATCAGAGAATTTACTTGAGATGTTTTAATTTAAAACAAAAAGAAACATTTCCCTTTCAGAATATTTCGACAAGTTTGTGCGGCCCTGACTTACCACTTAGAAAATCTGTATATAGAAATGGACTGAATATATCAAAATGTCACCTTTCAAACATGAAATAAAATTTCAAACATGTCCCCTGAGGCTTTTAATAGGCATACTCCAAATAGCCTCTGGGGTAGCCTGTGGTGTGCGTGAGCGCAGGAACATAAAAGGTCAAGGAGAGTTAAGCAGGAAAGAAATTCCTGAGCATGATTATAGTATGCAGAAAAAATAAGTACAGATTCAAAAGTCACTCCATAACCTAGAATAAACACGGGGCGAGATGCTGTAGTGCTTTGGCAAGACTCCTGCTGACCTAGTAAAAATTACAAAATTGGGCTGTTAATAGCAGAAAGTCAACAGAAGACAGGGAAAGGGCTCTCCCGTTCAGAAAACATAGAAAGAAAAAAAACACAATAGAAAACTAACACCAGATTGCTAAGTAATCAAGAAATATATATTTTATTAAATTAAAAACTCTTTTGACGTTTTCAAAGGATTGATTAGTTCTAAAATTTTCTCAATAGGATAAATGTCTCGGGGTGAGGAAAAAAAAATGTCAATCGGTGGTATGTAAGGAAGTCAAGAGAGAACCTCACAAACGGCTTTTGACGGTAATTGTGAATTTATGTTCAAGATGCAATAATAAACCCAAGTTCTACAGAGATGCCTTCAGTCATTAATTCCCTATGAAGCCTATAAATCCGTAGCAGTCAAGTTGATTCCGACTCATAGCGACCTTACAGCACAGGGCAGAACTGCCCCATATGGTTTCCAAGGAGCAACTGATGGATTTGAACCGCTGACCTTCTGGTTAGCAGCCGAGTTCTTAACCACTGCACCGCCAGGGCTCTGTGACACCTTATAGAACCATAAAATAACCAACAGTCTCCATCTCAAAATGACCTAGCCCCTATTTCTTAATCTGCCTTAAAAATTCCTTATCAATTCAAAATACGTGCAACATGTTCATTTGCTGCTGTAACGGATAAAAACCCTATGGATATCACAACAGAATATTGTACAATGTAGTGCTGGAAAATAAGGCCCCCAGGCTGGAAGGCACTCAGGATAATCGGAGGCTACAACAACAGACTCGAGTATAACAATGATTGTTAATGAATGAATGAATTAATAAATAAATAAATGAAAACCAGGTAAAATTTCTGATGGCTGCTCAAAAGGCCATTGCTTGCTTTTCCGGTTTTATTAAATTTTCTTTCCTTTCTTTTTTGGCCAGAGAATGAGCCTGAGTGTCACAGTCAGTCATTCTTTAATAAATGAGGACTTGTGGCAACTGGAGATAGTTTACAACAGTGACCCTCCAGGGGCCTGGAACAGGAATACAAACCCAACAGTACTCATTGAGCCCAGCCAGGTGCTCACCTTGGGAGAACTTAGTGGGCTGGATTTTCTACACACGTAGCTTTCCAGGCCACAACACCAGAGGATATCATTAAAGGAGAGTTGGTCTTGATGAATCACCAGTAGGTACTGAGGAAGGCAAAGAGAAAACAAGAGAGAGAGAAAGGAAGGAAAAAAGGCATGTGAGGCAGAAAAGATAAAAGACAAGGAGGAAAAAGGCAAGCAGAAAGGAAGGGAAAAAAGAAAAAGAGACAGGGAGGAGAGGGGGCTCCACTATTAAAAGGCTCTAGAATAACTTCTCAGTACCAAGATCTGCTATATATTGAACAAAAATGGGATAAAAAAGGGTGCTGAGAAGATGTGTGCTTGTGCAAAAAGACCACCCAAATTTTAGTCATAGCAATAATTAATCTTTCACTTTCTTTGATGTTACTCCTGGCCTTACATATATTTTTGCCTTCTTTGAGCTTAGATCCCAGTTTCAGCTGAATGAATAAATGAGAACTTTAGCTTTATTCATTTAGTCACTCACAATTCATGTTTCAATGTAAAATCTATAATAAATGAATATATGGAATAAATAAAAGATATAAAATCTAAAATAAGTTTACAATAAAAAGAAACCTTTTTTTAAAAGCATTTTTGGGTCTGGTGGTCACAGTGATTGGTACTGAATTTTTTTTTTTTTCCTGTTATAGGTACCTTACGCTAAATATTCAAGAAGTCTAGTGTCCCAAACACAGACGGATTGTTAATAACTTAGAGGTGTTTAGGCCTTTATCAGTAATTAGTGAAATGAAATACAAATACATCATTGAATTCCTTCTTATATGACAAATAAGGAGACTTTTAAAAAGCTACCATGTTAACAAATGTAAAACCAGCAACCTAATTCATGATTTGTCTGTTTGTCCTCCTGATCACTCTCCTTAGAACCCTTTTGGTGACTAAGAGAGTAAAGCAATATGAATCAGCTCGGTGAATAGAACAGTTTAAAAAGTAACAACAAAAGTAAACCAAAAACCAGCCTGTTGCCATCAAGTGGATTTTGACTCATAGCTACCCTATGGGACAGAGGAGAACTGCCCCATGGGGTTTCCAAGGAGTGGACGGTGGATTTGAACTGCTGACTTTTGGTTAGCAGCTGTTTTCTATAAAAACCAATGCTTTCGTGAATTACACACCATTCTGTAAAAAAAAAAAAAAGAGAAGAAGAAACAAAGCCAATGTTCTTTTCACCTGTCTTTGAAAATGTTGATTTATCGCACAACTTCAGTAATATCCTTGAGATACCAATACCCTGAACCACTTCGGGCTTAGGAAGGCCACGCTACAAATTGGTCAAGTAGCCTTCTCCCTCAGCTGCACTAATAATTTTAGGATTCCTATGAGTTTCAAGTTGGGGTCTCTGGGTGATACAAATGGTTACTGTACTCAGCTACTAACCAAAACGTTGGAGGTTCTAGTTCACCCAGAGGCACCTTGGAAGAAAGGCCTGGTGATCCATTTCCAAAAAATCAGCCGTTGAAAACCCTGTGGAGCACAGTTCTACTCTGACACACATGGGGTCTCCATGAGATGGAGTCGACTCCATCACAAATGGTTTTTGTGAGTTCTGAGTAGCTTAGGAGCAACGTCAGTAACTTACTCTAGGCCTACTGCTGACCGTAGCAGCATGCCCATTCTAGAGAATTCTCCATCCTTGTAAGTCATATAACTCTTTGTTTAGAAAAATATCTTGATGGGTAACTGGGCATGAGAGAGCCTGGTTTGGAAGGGGAGTGCAGAAGAGTGAGGGAACCAAATTGCTCTGCATAAGATAAGTGAGAGGAATTTTGAGCTTGCTGGGCAGCCTGAGAAGGAGGTGGGGGACTAAAAAGAAGCGGGACCAGGAGAGATGTGTGGAGGTTGAAATAAGGAAGGAGAGCTGGCAAGCACAGGCTGCCCACAGAGGAACACCACATGCAGACAATTGTCCCCGGCAGAAAACAGGCAATACACCTTCATACAGTGACATCTACGCTTCAATTTTAAGTCAACTGCCTCACCTGAGTTATACTGCAGTCTGAGCTTTAGACTTCGAAAAGTGTGCTATACACAACTGCCTTGTGTTTGGGATGCTTTGGGGAAATCAACAGGTAGGGTGTTATCTTTGGGTTGAGGTGGCCAGCAAGAGACGGGAGAAGCCAAAGAAAATGAGAGTGTGGTTTAGAAGTAGGTAGCAGCCAGAAAGCTGACTGCATCTCAAAGAATTCAGAGGACTCATGATCAACTGGAGTAGGAGCTTGCTGACTTTCCATACGGGGTGGCCTCTGCTACCATTTTAATTTAACTACAAAGGAACGGTCCACCACCCGTCTGTCAGTTTGTCGTACTGTGCTGGCTTCCATGTTGCTATGATGCTGGAAGCTATCTATGCCACTGGTATTTTACAAACCAGCAGGGTCGCCCATGGTGGACAGGTTTCAGTGGAGCTTCCAAACCAAGACAAAGAAGGAAGGCCTGGTGATCTACTTCAGAAAAGGTAGCCGATCAAAACTATACGGATCACGAAAGAATATTGTCTAATACAGTGCTGGAAGATGAGCCCCCTACGTAGGAAAGCCCAGGAGCCTCAACCAATGATCGCGAAGGCCGTGCAGGATTGTGCAATGTTTTGTTCTTTTTGTTTTAAGTGGGGTCTCTGTGAGTTAGAGCTGACTTGACTGCACCTAACAGCAGCATAAAGGGCAACTTCATATAGGCCCGAAGGGAAGAACCAAACCCTGGAAAAGTTTTTTTTTAGAGTGTGGGATCGGGTTATTGCTTAAAGCAGCCTCCGCCCATTTTAACAGAGCCCCAAACCCTGGGATGCTACGTTACTTCACGGCTGCAATAACTGAAGGACATTAGCAGGGAAAACTAGGCTCAGGCTGCCGAGCGTGTGAGTGCAGCGCTCACAATCAGTACACATTTCGTCCCTAGAAACTCACCTGGAGGGAAAATGCCCGCAGAGCCGGAATTGGGATCAAGGCAGCCATAAAGAAAGCCGTGACGTTGCTGATGGACGTGAGGGCCACACTGGCTCCTGTGCGCTTGAGGCACTCCCCGGTCCTGTCCTGAGGAGGGGAAACCATAGTGCTTAGAGCTGTACAGGGCAGGGTCTTCGCGGAGCACGGATCGTGTGAATAGTCCAAAAATGTGGTGAAATAACACAACTGGTATTTTATAATGCTGGTGTGTCAGGGGATAAGAAAGAAATATTTGGCTAAGCCTCTAACACCAGCATTATAAAAAAAATTCAGTAACTATCTACATAGTCATATACTCTTCATGGTTATAACCATCCAAGGCAGGAAGCCTCGAGATAATGATTTAAATACATTTTTAACATGATCAAAAACAAAAAAAAAAAACCAAAAAACCAGCTGCCATTGAGTTGATTCTGACTCATGGCCACCCCACATGTGTCAGAGTAAAACTGTGCTCCACAGTGTTTTCAATGGCTGTGATCTTTGGCAAGCAGATTGATAGGTCTTTCTCTGGAGGCACCTCAGGGTAGACTTGAACCTCCAACCTTTTGATTAGTATCCAGGTGTTTAACTGTTTGTGCCACCCAGGACTCCGTATTTCTGAAGATCCCAAATAGAGAAGCTCGTGGCACCTCTTATAGCGAATACGTGTCCTGAGGTTCTTCTAGTTTACTTTACAGCCAGTCATATGTCATTGGACATGGAACTGAAAATATTTACTGGAACACACTGAGGAAAATTTAAGGCCAAATACTCAGAGAACAAGAGGGAGCTTTGGCAGTCCCCAAATCTCTCTTCTTTTGTTTTTCTATTACCTCAAAAGGGATTCTTTTATTCTGTCCTGTTTCACTAAACGCATGAGCCAGGAGGAAAACGTCATCCACGCCAACACCCAGAGCAAGAAATGGCAAAACCTGGAACACAAACAGAGGACAGTGACATTAAACGTGTGAGACACCCAACTGCATTAATTCCAAAGCTATTACAAACATTGCCACCAGTGCGCCCCCAACAGCTACCCAAAAGGACAGCTTACATTAACGCACAGTGAAGATATATAATTTGAGAGTTTACATCCTCAAAGTCTAGTGGTTTCAGCTCACAGGAAGTCTTGTAGATTTTCATTTCCAATAATTTTTAAAGTTAATAGATGAAAAGAAATCTAACTCATCTAGGGCAGTGGTTCTCAGAGCACGGTCCCTGGGTTGCATCCCATTTGTTAGAAATGCAAATGCTCGGGCCCCACCAGACCTGCCAAATGACAAACACTGCAGTTGGGGCCCAGCGATCAGCTTTTGCAAGCCCTGCAGGTGGACTGCTACTCTAATAAAGGGTGAAGCATCTCGGCTAATAAACAGCCCATGCAGACCTTCTGTCCACTGCCCCAAGGGGTCCATTTAGAGACAGCATCCTCGACACATGGGACAACCAAGTGGCAAAGGCTGAGGACCCTTTGGGTAAGGTGGACGCATGTGAGGCCGGCTAAGAGGGGTGTTTGTAAACAAACAGCAAAGGAAGGGCTCCTTTAGTACCTGAGTTGTTGCAGCGTTAAAGGAAATCCCGATCAATGAGCACAGGCCCAATCCTGCAGCCACTGACAGTGCAACCAACAGGACGCCAGCCAGCCCCACGGCACCCTGGGACTTGGAGCAGTCCCAGCGCAGCATGGTTAAACAGGCATAGGCAAGCTGCAAGCAGAACAACGGGGCGGGGGGGCCGGGAGGGGATGAAGAAGGGGAGAAGGGGGAGAGGGGGGGTGGGGGGAAACACAAAACAAAAGCCAAACATTAGAATGTGTAATGATTCTAATGTTTTTCTCCCACCCATCCCCCCAACTCAAAAGTAGAATTCATCGAACCTCACCACAACAAAAATGTACATTACAGACGTCACACAACATGATGGGCAAACCGCGAACGGGAAAAAACGCTTTATAGGATCACTTTTGAAACCGTTATGAAGCTGATAGGGTCTATAAGCTTTCTCTGTCCCGAATGCATGTGTAAGTTAAGAGCAGTTAAAAAGCGGAGCGGTCACGGGAAAGTATAAACTTTTAAAAGGAAACGAAACAAACAAACAAATAACCCCAGGAGCAGGGAATTGATGGTTACCATCAGTAAGTAGCCACTGGCCACTCGGATGACGCTGACATCAGAGAAGGATTTTAGGATGTCATCCAGGGTCGTCGTAGTAAAGGAAAGCACCTTCTGAGTAGAGTTGTGAGAGACGCTTTGATGAACCACCTGTGGATACAACATGAGGGTGAATTCCCAAATAGAATGAAAGGTTCAATGAGTTTCTGGTGATGGAGATCCCACCCAACCCCCACTTGTTTATGATGCGTTAAAAAAAAAGCTTGGGGGTGGGAGGGTTTGAACTTGGGCTAACATTAAATCACCCTGGGCCTAGGACAATGAAGTCTATAGCTAATCAAGTGAGAATGTGGCGTTGTGGTGAGCAGGGTAATTGCGCGCTTCCTCAGAGGGGTTTATTTACTCAAGTCTAAGGCCACTATTCTCCTCTCCATAACTCCACCGACCATTTGCAGTTCCACGGGTTCTCCCCTAATCCAAAACAACTCATTCTTACAGGCACTCCTCCCCCCTCCATTTGCTGGCCACTTTTAAAAGGTCACATGCAGCTCGGTAGAGGTCACTGCTTGGGAAACAAAGGCCAGCTCCTGTCACATGACCTAACCAGGGGCCTGCAGCTGTGAACAGATTCTATGCTTTGCTAATGTTTTCCAGACACCTTTTCTTGTTAGCCCAGTGTTTTTAAAACACTGGTATGCCTTTACTCTGAAGTTCAGAATTGGTTACTCCAAGTGTTTTACTGCAACCCAATTAGAATTAGTGTCCTTAAAGACAGACTTCCATGACATAAATATTCTCCTAAGATTTTCAATACCAAGGAAAGGAAAAATTTCTTTTTCATCTCGCGAAGTTCCCAGAACTATCTGCTTTGAAAATAAATTCTAATGAGGAAAAAAAAAGTTGTTTTCAAATATTGTGAACAGGTAGTGCTTGGTTACTAACAGGTAGTGCTTGGTTACTAAGGTTACTAACAGGTAGTGCTTGGTAACTAGAGTTGGTGCCCAGATTCAAGGTGTTCAGAATTTACCTCCACGTAGGTCCTCTGCCAGGCTTCCAGGATGGCTGCTGCTTTGTCCTCATTCCAGTTGATGTGTGAGACATACTCATAGCCCTTGAAGTGTTCATACATTTGCTTGGGGGTCATTAACTGAAACATAGTCTGCAAGGCGTGGGCGCTGTGACGGAGTTGGCGGGGTGGGAAGGCACAGTATAAACATTCCCAGGAAGCAGTTTTCACTTTGGAAAAATCCCAAATGTATCCCCCCGACCCCCCGCCCCGCAACTCACTGGCAGAAATTCTTTTCCTCTATTTCAGCACATGTTTCCATTAAAACGGGACCTGGATGGTGATTTTGTTGACTAGATTGATGTACCATATTAAAGGTGTAACCTTACCAACCTTTTACAGATATACCCCCAAATTAAATTAATAGGCAATTTCCTTTCTCAGTTTTGATTCAATGAAACAGGAAGGGGAGAGCAGTAGATAGGTTGAGCAGATATACTGGGCTCTGCAAGGCACGGTTGCTTGTGCAGAAATCCCAGACGATGGCTTTCCCAAGGGAGACATCACAGACTAAACGCCTGACACTTGACCAGAGTCCGTCAGCGCACAAAGGATAATTCTTGCTTAGCGGTGAGTTCTTAGTCTTTCCCTCTAACAGAAGGTGACTGTACTTAGCACACGCAATTTAACTCTATAAGGCATGTTACGAGTAATGTCTCTTGCCTGCTTGACATGCAGGTTGCTTTACACTTGCCCCAGTTTTCTACGTAATGGGCCGATCTTCTAAAATCCAAGTCAGTAACTAGTCTTGCTGAAAACTACAAATCCATCCTTGAAAAAAGTCCCCCAAGATGCTTTTTCAAGCTGGTCTGGTCTCCTAATATGCTATTACACCAGACAGCTAGCTAGGATAACAGTTAAGTACTAATACAAAGATACTTGCAGATGTCAGAAGGGAAGTAGTTTCTGGGGAAAGCAGGAAAAATAGATGGCTTGGATTTTACTCTGTGTGTTAGATTACCTGACCAGTTTTCCAGTGCTGTTCTTGACTGTACCACCCACAATCAACTCCTCTTGCCAGTGCATATACTTTCTGGATAAGCCATGACATCCACCGTTCAAAACAAGAGCCACATCAAGAGGCTAAAATAAAAAGACAGCCACATAATTACAGGAATTAGTAGGCAGGTCACATGCCTTGTTAAAATCCAGTACATTAAGGGCTTGTTTGTTACAGAGAGAACATTAATAACAAGGCTAATGAGAGGCATATGGCAAATCTCGCAGCAAAATTTCATTCCATAAACAAACTGAGTTCCATCGACCAAAAAAAAGTTGCCGAGAACAAAATCTTAGAAATGAAAATAATCCACAGAACCAAAATTGGATTTAGAAAAACGAAAAGATTATGTCTCTGTCCCTTCTGAAAAGAATCAATGACTGTACTCACTTTGGTTGCATTTTTGTTGGGGGCGGTGACAGGGCAGTCTGGATCAGCCGGATTGAGGCAGGGGCGGTCCATGTAACCATGACCAACTTCAGCCTTATTCAGCATTTCCTCCCAGCTGTCCACTTGGTAGTTTATTTTCTTTAACTCTTCTAGGAATTCCAAAGGGTCAAAGTTGGTCCACCGCAAAGGAGGCTTACCTCTGTAAAAGAAATCAGGAGACAAAACAATGAAAAAAGGCTTCCAAACCCTCGGTACCATAGCAAGTTTGCACATATATCTGTATTGTGTGAGGCTTTTTGCTACAGTTCTGGGACTCCAGGACACAGAAAATAAATGCTGCTTTCTAGACACATCTGTCTCCCAGCCTAACACTAGGAAATACTCTTGAATGAAGATGGCAGAGAGCTTATAAATGAATGAGAGAATTAAAGAATCTTTGCTTGCATCTATTTATTTTACTTATTACTAATTATGGTATTAATTGTATTCAATATTCAAAAACAAAATTAGCCAATGGGTGTGTCTAAGCAGAAGACTGAGATCCAAAATGGAAAAAAAAAAAAAAAGAGGGACTCACAGTGTCAAATTAGCACTTGCCGGCCTAATAGATGCTTTGTAAATGTCATCAATCAAAATATTTGATCTCTATTACCTTTAATAATCCCATACTTATGAGCTCCTCTGACAGCCTGGCAATCACGCAGGCAAGCCCCCCGCTGCTTCTGCCATCACCACCATCAAGGCCACTTCCCCCCACACTCACTTTTGAATCTGTGCTGTTGACAGACCAGAAAGGCTTTTGGCTGCCTGTTATGTGGTTCAAACCACACTGTAGCTGCTTAACCAGGCTGAAGTCATTATTCAGAATCTCCCAACCAGAAAACACAAAACCCCTTATTTCCCATCTAAAACTGTACACTGAAGGCCAGGGCATGGCCACTGCAAATTGCTTTTGCAGATATGCGTAAGCCAGGACAGAAACAATAACCCAAGCACCAACTCTTGCATAATTAACTGAACACGTCTACACTGATTAACAATTACTCTTTTAAAGATGCAGCATATATAATATCCAACTGCTCCGCTGTGAAGCATCCCCAACCACTGCCTTCAGAGACAGCAGATTTCCCCCTTCGGTGTCATTAATGTGATCCATGGAAAGGTTAGCATTTTACTTCGCAGGAAGATCTTGAACTTTAACTTGAAATATTTAATTCCGATTATCTACGTCTGATAAATTCTTTCCTTCAAAAAACAAAAAGCTAACCCTACAGAAATGACCGGTCTGCAAAACTGCAAACATTTTAAAGAGTTAAAATCCCACATGCTCCTTGATAATTTGCATTTTATTTGCATATAAATAGGTTGGTAAAAGTGAATGAAATTTAATGATGCCTACAGAACTTTTCTTTTTTTTTTTTTTTGAAAAGAGGAAAAACATTCTGCCTCAGTACCCTCCCCCCACTATTCACCCCAAAAAAATGCACATGGAATTTCAATGTTTTTATTTCTTGTTCAAAACTGAAAGGATTAAACAATGATCAAACAACACCCAAAGCATTCTGTTCTGGAAAACCAGATCATACACTTACAGGAGATAAGCTGTCCCGGATTGTAATTTTGCCCCTTCCCAGAAGCAGTCCAAAGGTGTAATAATTAAACAAGGGTAAAGATACTCTATTATCTGTCAAAGGTAAGAAAAACACGCCATGCATTAGGCTAACACAGAACACTGGAGGTGGGTGGTTTGAGAATTTTTTTAAGAAATGTTTGTAAACAAAAAGAAAATATACCTGATCCATGTAACCTGTTTCTGTGATAAGCTCTCCTGATTTATAGCACAAATGTTCCAATTTCCACTGTCTAGAAAAAGAAAAGCAGAGAGAAAAAATTTCTCATGGTAGTAAATAAACTAAGGAAATCAGCTGCAAAATCAGAAGGCTAGTGTATGGAGAAAAAACCGCAATTTCTATCACTTTTAACCATCTGTCCAAACGAGCACAGCTTTTGCCAAGTAGAGACCCAGCAAGCTTGCTTTAATGAATAGATAATTCTTGATTGTAATTAACATGTGGGGTGTTTATGTAAATGAATGCTACCAAAGTACTTGAAAAGTCTTGTTTTCTTAAGTTGTTCCTCCAATAATCTTGTTTACACCATTAATTTGCTTTTCTACATACATTAAGGGACTTCAGGGCAGCCCAGTTGAATTATCACAAATTCAAAATAAGTGAGGACTCAATTAGTGAGGTTTTAATGTATAAACATATATTTAGGCGGGAAAACATTACTGACTTTTTTAATGGCAGCTATCGGGATAAAGTCCTTATTATATATAACAGGTAGTGTTCAAAATGAACTTTCTGGCTCTTAACCACAAATGCTGTAAAGGACACTTGCCAGGTAGACCAAATTCCCACATTATAATGAGATTAGAGAATTACTCTATCCCTTGTCCTATAAAAATGATATTAAATATACAAAAACAAAGAACAACCCACTGCCGTCGAGTCAATTCTGACTCACAGCAATCCTACAGGATAGAGGAGAATTGTCCCATAGGGTTTCCAAGGCTATAAATCTTTATGGAAGCAGACTGCCACATTAAATATACTGATCAACAATTAACTCAGAGTTCTGTTATCTCTAGAAGAGCACACTACACCCTTGCCTTTCTCAGTGTATTAGGGAGATAAACCTAACTTGAAAAAAAGAGAGATTTGAAAGGTGAGAGAGAGAATGGGAAATGGGGTGAATACAAGAGGGGGAAAAAAAAAACTCCCTCCAAACTGCTCTATTTTATTGGTCTCCTAAGGGAAGTCTGTTTTCAACCAAAGGAGCTATCCAGACTTTGTCCTCTCCCCTGTCCCTCTTCTCAGAACCTTCCCGTCCATCCATCCCTCAGAGTCCTACTGAAACACCACCTTCTTGCTAAGCTTTCTCTGGCCAGTGCTGCTGAAAATCACCCCTTTTTCTTGAACTGTAGACATTGGCTGGTGGGCTCTCCTGCTTGGAGACTGGAGCTCATGCAGTGGGGACTGCTTGTGTGTGGCTTTGCACATGCCTACCCGTATTGATGTCTTTCCTATTCCTAACTAGACTGTCAGCTCTTTGAAGGCAGAGACCAAGTTATCCATCTATCCGTCTGTCCATCCGTCCATCCATCCCCCATCAATTTACCCATCCACATATATGTTTATGTTTTAATTCTACATAGCATCAACACTGGGTACTGATGGCCATGTGAAGATATAGGCAGAGACTGGAGTGATCTGTAAGCCAAGGATCACCAGCTGTCACCGGAAACTAGGGATGAGGCATGAATAGATTTAGATTCTCCCTCAAAGCCTTCAGAAGGAATCAACACAGCCAATACCCTGATTTCAGACTCCCAGCCTCTAAAACTGTGAGACAATAAATTTCTGTTTTTATAAACCACCCAATTGTATGTATAAACATATACATACATGGATAGATTTGAGTAGGTTCTCAATAAATATCACTCGATCAATTAATGCTTACTTAGGCTTTCTTGAGAAGGACATGATTGTGCATTAGAAAAACCACAGGGCTTGGAGCCACAAGAACAGGTTGTAAACCTGGCTCTATCATTTAACAACAGCATGCACTTGGGGAAACGCTCGAATCAATGTAATTGCCAGCTTTCTCACCTAAAGAAATGGAATGGGTCGAACTAGGTGTTTTTTAGAGTTCGTTCCAATGCATAAAATTTTCTGCTTCCTTCTCAGCTTAAGAAGAATGTAGTTCTTGTGTAAACCCATCACATCTGCCATCAGCAATCTTTAGGTGTGTAAGTGACCAATCAGTTGCCTTCGAGTTGACTCTAACTCATGGCGACCCCATGTGTGTCAGAGTAGAACTGCTCCATAGAGTTTTCAATGGCCTTTTTTTTTGGGGGGGGGGAGATAGCCAGGACTTTCTTCCCAGGCACCTTTGGGTAAACCTGAACTGCCAATCTTTTGGCTAGCAGCAGAGCACATTAACTATCTGCACCACCCAGGGACTCCCACATGACAAGCCTCCTCAAACAGGGTCCAATGAACTATATTAAAAACATGTAGGGGTGCTTACAATGGCCTTGGGACACCCATTTCTAGCCTCTTCACAGGTCCTCTATTGCAAATTTTGTGAAGCTGCCCTTGGTAGTTGCTTCCCTTATAATACTCCTTAGAGGCTGGAGGGGTCATGCTATTAAGAGTTAGGATGTGCCCTTCAGCCAAGATGGCCTAACACTGGCACGAAACTACCTCTTGACATTTTCCAAAGCCTCTTCTTATCTAGATCTGATCTTCTCCTGGAACCACACGGCCATAAACCAAGTTTACAGTGACCCATCCAGGTGATGCCAGGCCCCTGGGATCGCACACCTCAGGCTAGAATGGGTCTTAGGGTCAATCTAGTCATATCCATGGGGAATTGGAGGCAAGCGCAGAAACAAGCATAAATCTTACTTGTACTCTCACCGCTTGTTGTCCTCTGGCCACTGAGGATGTCTATGCTGCCCCTCCTCACCTCTCCCAGGTAAAAAAAAAAATCATACTGTCAACAACTCAGTTAAGAGGAGTTTGAAACCGCAGGGAGTGGGATCGGGTTAGGTAAGTGCTGACTTAGCGGTCCCCTACAGATGGGGCTTGGTGATAGCAATCTCAACAGTTTAAACCAGCTTAAATGAATCAATCCAGGCAGTCAGTCTGCCAGTCAACAAAATGTCTACTGTTAAAAATGTTAGGGTGTGACAACGAATGAGATGGGATCCTTGCCCTGAAGTACCTTAGAGTTTAGACAGACAAGAAAAGGATTGTTGGTTTTGGTCTAGAGCTCTTCCTATGCTTTTACTATGCCCACAGCACTCTGACACTACCTATAGTTAGAGGGTGATATTTTTTAAAGGTACGTGTGTGGTGTGTATATGTGTTGATGTATGTGTGTATCCACTTATTCAACATATCTGTCAGCATGAATTCATACTGGCTCAATCCCCCTTTTGCTTTGTGGTACATCAAAAAAAAAAAACAACAACAACAAAAAAAACAAAACAAAACAAAAAAACCCACCGCTGTTGAGTTGATTCCAACTATAGTGATCCTATAGGATAGAGTCACTAGACAGCAGCGGGTTTTTTTTTTTTTTCAATAGGATAGAGTAGAACTTCCCCATAGGGTTTCCAAGGAGCGGCTGGTGGATTCAAACTGCCGACTTTTTGGTTAGCAGCCGAGCTCCTTGTGGATGTACAACTGCCAATATTTGAAGTGAAGACAAAGCAACGAGCCTTATTTTTCTCCTCCCTCCCTCCTTCCCCGACCTCCCTTTCTTTTTTTGGTTATGTCTATGAATTGACTAAACCAACCCGATTCCAACTCATAGTGACCCTATAGGACAGAGTAGAACTGCCCCACAGAATTTCCAAAGAGCACCTGGAGGATTTGAACTGCCGATCTCTTGGTTAGCAGCCATGGCACTTAACCACGACACTACCAGGGTTTCCAAATGGACTAAAGGCAATTCACAATGCAACTGCTGCAAACATATCTTAAACAATGGAAGTGTCTTTAGAATGGGTGTAGAGTTCCCAAGTGGCTGCTTGAAGGGTCATGCTCACTCGAGCATAAGTGCCAAAACATTTATTGAAAATATACTATAACATCATGCACTTGCTCTGTTGTCAATCCTCCAAAAAAAAAAAGAACCAAGATGGGAAGAAGGATATAATTGCATTAGAAAACTATCTGAAGTGATACTCCAGGTGTATCTCCAGGACACCCTTATCTAGTAAAGGGGCCCACACCTGCCCAACTTACCTGTTGTACATATATACATGGACTCGGCTGGCCTGGAGGGCTGAGTCCAGGTGTTGTCGGAGGGCTTCTGTGGTCAAGACATTAGCACCTTCTTCTTTCGGGGTCTGTATCATGAGTTGAGGATTAAACATGGCCTCTTCTCCAATCTTCTGACGAGTATAATTTAATTCACGACTTACTCGTCCACCAACTGACAAATATATACAGGTTTCCATTAGAAGGGTAAAACCATGGCAAATTCACGGTCTTTTATCTCACTAACAGCTTTGTGATGCACAAGGAATGAATCCTGTTTGTGAAAATGATGGTGGGTGAAGCAACATTCACTGTATTATCGTTGGCAATGCCAGCGTGACTAATAATACACACATGAAAAATACTCACCAGAAGCAATCAAGGTGTCCTTCAATAGGTATACTGTGGTACAACCATATAATGGAGTACTACTCAATGATAAAAAGAAATGAACTATTAAGCTGTGAGAAGACATGGAGGAACCTTAAATGCATATTGTTAAGTCAAAGAAGCCAGTCCAAAAAAAGCTACATACTGTATGATTCCAACCCTATGACATTCTGGAAAAGGTACACCTATAGGGACAGTAGTGGTGGTGCAGCAGTTAAGAGCTCGGCTGCTAACCAAGAGGCCGGCAGTTCAAATCCACCAGCCACTCCTTGGGAACCCTATGGAGCAGTTCTACCCTGTCTCATAGGGTTGCTATGAGTTGGAACTGACTTGAAGGCAATGGGTTAAGGCTTTTTTATGAGGACGGTAAGGAGCCCTGGTGCCGCAACAGTTAAGCACTCAGCTGCAAACCAAGAGGTCAGTGGTTCAAAACCCACCAGCAGGAGAAAAGACCTGGCGATCTGCTCCCATAGTAAAGATTTCACCCCATAGGGCACTATTAGCAGGAAAGATTTCACCCCATAGGGTCACTATTAGCAGGAATTGACTTGACAGTGCGTGGCAACAGCAACATAGGGACAGTACAAAGATGAGTGGGTACCAGAGAAGGGGCATGGGGAAAGAAAGGGTGGAGCACAGAGTGAAACTAAAAAAAAAAAAAAAAAGGTATTACAAAGGTGGATATGTTACATTATAAATGTGTCAAAACCCATAGGACTGGACAACACAAGGAGTGAACCCTACGTAAACTGTGGGCTTTGGTTGATAACGATGTATCAATATTGCTTCATCAGTGGTAACAAATGAACCATATGGATGCAAGATGTTAATAACTGTAGGAGAGAAAAAATACTCACTAAACCCATTAATGCCTGCCCGCCAGTCACATACACAAACCTAATAGACACGCGCTTTGTCCGCATTATAACGAATATACCATATGGATAAAGAAGGAGGGAAAACTTGAGACACCTTTTCCTTGCAGACCAGACCAAATACCCCTGTTACAATTTCTTTCACTTGTATAAACAATCTGCTCCTGCAGCACATTTCAAGATCAATGGCTTCAATTTACACTCCTCTCCTAAATAATCTGGCAAAGGTAACAGAAATGTTTCTCCTCCGTCCAAAAAGAAACAAGGAAAGTTGGCAAATATGTGTTCAGTGCAAAACTTGCCAGGAGAAGATAAATAATAAGATTCAAGTCAGATCCACGTGGGGAAGCCCCAGTGAAGAGGAACGAAACGTATGAGCCACATATCATCCCCGCCACCATGCATAGCCCCAGAACCTGGTTCTATCAGACGCACCTGGAAGCACCCAGAAAACACAGATGCCAGGTTCTGAGTCATCCCAGAAGCTCCCTAGGTGATTCCGAGCACGCAGCTCAGGCCGAGAACTGCAGTCCCAGAACCACACAGGCTCCACCCTGGTGGGCCAAAGCCAGGCATGCTCAAAGCCAACACAATTAGGCACAGGCGACCACACCAGCAAACTTCCGACACTGCTGCTGCAAAGTGCTTCCCTCCTAGCTTTTCTTCTTGTGAAATCCTCAGGATCAAGGCTGTATTTCAATTATGGCTTTGGACCAAACCTAGCTCGGAAAGCTGCACCTGGCTGGGGCTGACTGCAGCAAGGGAGTGGCATTTTTCTCTAGGGTGGTGTGATGTGTGTTGGATGGGAGGGAGATGCTGACACCTACAGAGAGTCCTCCTATCCAAGACTGTTCCAGAGCAAGGGGCTGTGTAAGAGTCCATGAGGGAAGGAGCAGCAAGACAAAGAGGATCCTAGAAGCACACCTTTCTCCACCACAAACACTCACACACACACACCCATATACACACTCACAGACCACACACATGCACACACACCACACACATGGACAGACACACACACCCCTCACCCCAAACACACAACACAAACACTCCAGGGCAAAGGAAGTGAGTGTGACTGGTTCCCTCAAGTCACTGTTTACGGAGAAGCCGGCCTCCAGCTATAGTTTAGAAAGAACCGTCAGTGATCTTAGCTTTCCCACGAAGGGGAATCCTTTCTCTTCAAGTTTAGTATTCAAGGACATAAACATTTGGTTTGGGCAAGTAAATAAGTACTGGGAACAGCGGGTTGTTTAGCCCTCTTGGCATATTTTATAAACAAGGGGCAGGCTAAAAAGCAACTAGTGCCCTCATTAGGAAAACTTGCCAGATTCACGGCCTGGCTGGCAAGTCGTCTGCGCAGGTCCGAGCGGACACGCATAGGCTCAGAGGAAGGCTGTGAGAAGATGTTTAGCGCCTGTGTGTGTGGTGTGTGGGAGGGGGCCTCTGGGTGGTGCAGTTAATGTAGTCGTTGCTAACTGAAGGATTGATGGTTTGCGTCCACATACAGGTGCCAAGGAAGAAAGGCCTGGTAGTCTACTTCCAAAAAAAAAAATCTGCCATTGCAGAAAACCCTATGGAGTACAGTTCGACTCTGACATATATGGGGGTGCCATGAGTCCAGGTCTGCCAATCAATTTGAAGTTAAGGAAAGAATGACCATAGGAAAACATTAGAAAACAACCTGCAGTAGAGGCTCTCGGTCCTAAAGCTGCCTGCAGACAGGGCCTTGCCCCTCCACAGGAATCACGGCACTATACCTTGCTGATTTTCAGGCAAGGAACTAGTGAACAGAAGTAAACTCAATCCCCCTCCTCTAGAGATGGACAAGCAGTTTGAGGCTAAAAAGCCAATTACTACGTCCAGAGGTCACATTGGAAAAGCTGCAGAGCTGCATACCAAGGGGCTCGAACAGCCTTTGCTCAGCACCTTCCTTTTTTCTGGCTATGTCACAACTCAGGCACCAGATCTATAAATCATCTATATTTCCAAACCGCCTCCTCAAGCCTGGGCATAAAAACAAACAAGCGAACAAAGCAAAAACCAGTCGTCATCCCGTTGACTCTGGCTCTTGGCTACCCCATGGGTGTCCAAGCAGCGCTGCGCTCCATGGGGCTTTCAATGGCTGATTTTTCAGAAGTAGATCACCAGGCCTGTCTTCCGAGGAGCCTCTGGGTGCTTCGAACTGCCAACTTTCCAGTTAGCAGCTGAATATAGTCAGTTGTACCATCCAGAGGCTCCCAGGCATTGGCGTAGCAGTTTCTTTTACCTTTGTTGAAGCTTAACAATCCAGGTGAATTAAAACCATAAGATTAAAAACAAATAAGCAGGACTAGAGAAACCCCTGTCTCCCCCTTTGCAAGGTAACTCAGGTGTTGTCCAGGTGAGGAGCCGCCCTGGTGCAGACAGGCAGCCTCAGCTCATCAGGATTCTACCCCCTTCAGGCCTATGAGGGCCTCCATAATGTAACCTTTTAAAGCCCTGGTGGCGCAGTGGTTAAGAGCTCCACTGCTAACCAAATGGCTGGCATTTTGAATCCACCAGTTGCTCCTTGGAAACCCTATGGGGCAGTCAGTTCCACTCTGTCCCGTAAGGTCACTATAAGTTGAAATTGGCTTGACGGCCAGCAGGTATGGTTTTTGGTTTTTTTTGTTTAATCATATATATTTGAATAAACACACATATATTTTTATAAAGGTGCATATTTGTCATGTCTCTGGAATCGAAAACTTCTTCCTCTTCTATCGCTTGCTCCAGTGAAAAATAAGAATATTTTGCTTCTGTGACAATCGGTTTCAACCAAGACAAGACCACCATAAGTAGACCGAGCAACTAGAGTTGAAAGACTGAATTCTTTTCAAGTTTCTTCAACCCCCATGCTATATCCTGCATTTCAGCACGGTTAAAGTCAACTGATTCTTATATATTATATGGCTATTATTTTACTGAACATATCATCTTATATTTTATCAAGTTGTGAACCTGTCTTTGCAAAGCTACTCAATAGCATTTTTTAAAAGTTGAGTTGGCATCCAGCATCCATCTTATCTGACACACACAGTCTTACCATGATTCCGTCATCGAGCAAATATTTGTGGTGCCTACTATGTGCTGGAGTCCCTGGGTAGTGCAAACACTTAAGGCGCTTGGATGCTAACCAAAAGGTTGGCCGTTTGAGCCCACCCAGAGACTCCTCAGAAGAAAATCCTGGTGAGCTACTTCTGAAAAATGAGCCACTGAAAACCCTGTGGAGCACAGTTCTACCCTGACACACAGGGCGTCGCCACAAGCCGAGCCAACTCTACATCAACTGGTACTATGTGTTAAGCAATGAGGATGCTGCAGTGGGTGAGATTGGCGTGTTCCTGCTCAAAGGGCCTCGTGAAGAGAACAGGCAACGGGCAAGCAAGCCAAATAAGATAATTTCACGGCATGACAAGGGCCATGAAAGAATGAAGGGTGGTGTGATTTATTGGGGTAGGGAAAGAGGAAGCCTACTTCAAACAGGGTAACCAGGGAAGGCCTAAACATTTAAGATGATTTTGCAAATAAGAAGGTACCAGCTAAGTGGAGAGTTGGAGGAATAGTGTCTTGGGCAGAGGAACCAGCACGTGCAAAGCCTCAGGTCTGGCTTGTTGCAAGAAAGGAGGCAAGTGTGGCTGGAGCCTGGTGAGGCCAGGATGATGTCACTCCCTTGCTTGCACCGGTCGACTTAGCTCCTTCTCGGGTATACTTGTGTCATAAACTGCACAACATTCATATGGTCTTACATCAGTATTCACTCAGGGAGCTCTGGAGCAAGCTACCAGAAACAGGCATCCCTCTGGACAGAGGAGCTTATACACTCGCCTGTCTTTTGCTGTCCTAGCGAACGCCTATCCTAAATCACAGCTGAATGACAGCCCAAAGCTGTTCACTACCTTGCCATCTCCCACATCATCTGGTGTGAAGCTCTGCTCTCAGGAAGTCCCAAAGAACCCGTGTCGAAGCACTGAACTTGGCGGGGGCGGGGGGGAGGGGAATGGTTTTCTCCTTTCCCTTCCCTTCCCTTTTTTTTCATTTTGAAGGTCAGTGCCCTTCTTATATACTTAAAAATTAATCTCATGAAATACTGCAGAGAAAAATAACCAATATCCAATTTTGGTTACACAGACCTAGACACAGGCCACCATGTTAACAGCTGCTATTGTTGTGCGATGGTTTTTTGGATAATATTTACCTGTGTCCCTTTTTTGCGTTTATCTCTATTTCCTAATTTTTCTGCAACAAACTCGTATAATTTAAAACTATGTGACAAAATGGAGCCCTGGTGGTGCAGTGGTTAAGAGCTTGGCTGCTAACCAAAAGGATGAAAGTTCGAATCCACCAGCTGCTCCTTAGAAACCCTATGGGGCAGTTCTACTCTGTCCTCTAGGGTCACTATGAATCGGATCGACTTGACAGCAACAGGTTTGGTTTTTGGTTTACGTGACAAAACAACAGCAAAAGCCCTATAAATGTGAAAGCTACTTGGTAAGGCTCTGAATTAAAAACAAGCTCAATGCAAAACTATGCATCTCCATCGTATCCTAAGTCCCTCTTATATTCTTCCTCTTCATCCCATGAATCCAACAACTTAATAAAGTTACACCAACCCCTTTGAACCAGACTCAGGATAAATGTTATGACAGGATCCTGGGACACAAAATAACCTTCTACATTTGTGTGGGGATCAGAAGACCTGGGTCTCATGTCCCAGCACTGCTTCATGTAGCAGGGAGAATTTAGTACAAGTACCTTCACTGCTCCTCAGGAGATTTCTCTGTAAAATGAGGATAACAACCTACTACTAATGTCATAGGATGGGATGAGGATTAACTGACAACATATGTGAAAATTCCCAAACCTTAACCAGAAGCTGAGCAGATGTCCGTTCATTTATTCATTCATTTGCATGGTGTGCTATCACTGCCCTTATTTTACAGAGGAGGAAAAGCTGTTGCAGAGTTTGGGTGACTTGCCCAAAGTTACCTGGCTAATAACTGGCAGAAGTGACCCTTTAACCCCAAGTTCAGCACTCTTTCCATCTGCCCTGCTGGCCTTGTGGCATCTGAGCGCCAGCCGAGGGGTCAAGTATGGCACTGGTAGATGGGCTTATTATTGTTCATTGCCTTTGAGTTTGCCACTGACTCGTGGCAACTCCATGCACAATGGAATCGGACCTTATCGTGATCAATAAGCTTTTTACTGACTGGTTTTCGAAGTAGATTGCCAGGCCTTTCTTCCTACTCCATCTTAAGCTAGAAGCTCTGCTGAAACCTCTTCAGCATCATAGCAACACACAAGCCTCCAGATTCAGATGAGTGGTGGCTGCCCATGAGGTGCCTTGGCTGAGAATTGAACCCAGGTCTCCAGCATGAGAGGCTAGAATTTTACCACTAAACCATCAATACCCTCTAGGAGGTGGGCTAGGAACACCAAATTCCATAGACCAGACCACATTAAGCTCACGTCTAGAGCTTTTGGAATGCATAAAATAATTACACAGGACAAACAATTGGGGGACAAGATTGCCTCACTGCCACTAAGGAGGTACAGCCTTTTCAATAGGGCACCATGGTGGCAGCGGACAGGTTCCAATTTCCTTGTTGTGCCCAGAGGGGTCTCTCAGAGGGAGCAGAGACAGGGACCAGAGAGGCAGGCACTAACCAAGTACAAGTAGCCCTGAGTCTCTTCGCCAACAAGTTCCACTATCTTGTCCTCTAGAAATCTGAGGCTTAAACCATTCATTAAAAGAGGCAGGATAAAAAGCATCACTCCTGAAAAAGAATTTCTTGAGCAAGCTCTGTTGATCCTCCCCTTCCCAAGTCCAGCCAAGTGTGGTTTTCCAAAGCAAAGAAGGGCCGGCACAGTTGGGCAACCAGTAGACCCAGGAGTCCATCCGCACCTCTGAGCCAGGACTATTCTAATCCATTCCAATCCATTGTGGACCAGAGGCTGCCTCCCTGAGATCTTCCCTGCTGGATGACTCTTTAGCTCAACCTTCAGCACACAGCTTAAATGTTTGTGGCATCCACGCAAAAAGCTTTCCCAAAAGCTTACTGAAAGCCACAGAAAGATGATTTGAGGGACCAACCAAAGTTTTTTTTTCCCCCAATACATTTCAAGTTATCTAAGGGGGGGGGTACCATCCCTGTCCACCCCCTCTGTATCTGCGGCACTTAGTGCTGCCCCATGCTAGGGGCCCATTCCCTGTCTGCTGACTGAATGAATGAATGAGTGGTCTCAGTACAGAGCCTTGGGAACAGGCAGGCATCTGTAAAACAGGATAGTAATTCCCCTCAAAGCCTCCAAAGGTCAATCAGTCCAAACAAATGGGACCCTTTCAGCCTGAAAAGTACCCACTCAGAGTCCAATTAGGAAAAAGGAGTCTGTGTGTATGCAAGTTTGGCATTTGTGTTTGATTAATCTGATGAATTATCTAACAACTTCTACAGAGATTTCCTCCCCCCTTTAGTTGCTTCTGGTCCTTCTTTCAGTGTTGTGATTGGTGATTGTGAGGGTGGAAAAGTGTAAATCTTTAAAAGGATGCAAATGCAAAATTATTGGCACCAGGCACTTTCTAAACTGAGGGAAGAAAAAAAATGAAGCTTCAGTGATTTGGCCAACTGGCTGAAAAACCCATGGGCTGTGAGTTTTTAGTCACCCCTCCACCCACCTCCCTTATCTGTAATGAGCAAAGGGCTGCCGAAGCTTCTGGGCTGTTTTTCTCCTTGGGAGATTGTGCCCTTGAGTCTTGGTGTGGGAAAGTACTAAAAACGATTGCCCAGAGAGAAGTTCCCTTCATGAAGTGAGCCCAATGAGATGAAAACCACAAACCTCTGACGAGAGCAGGACCAGTCAACTTCCCTCACCATGCACAGCACAGGCCAAGAGGAGGGATGCTGGAGGTCAGGAGCCTGAGCCCACATGCTGCTCCATTCCATGTCTGCCCTGCGGCAGGGTACCCATCCCAGCTGCTTGCTGTGCCAGCTGGGACTGCCAGCTCCCTCTGCATGGCTCTCCACTGAGTTGGCTGCTGGACACAGTCAGGCCAACACTCTGCCTGTACCGGATCTGCTGCCCATCAGAGCCCCCCACCCAGGTTGTCTTATGGGGCCCACCAGCTCCCAAGGCAACCCTACATCTGTCAGAGACCCATTCTTCATCAGACAGCAGACAGCTGTGGACCACCTCACCTATGGCAGGCTTAGCGAAGTCCCAGCCCCCAGAGCCAAGGATGCTCCAGCTTCCTGCCACCTGCAGAGTGGCAATGGCCGCCATCCCTAGCTACATACTCTGCAAGCTGCAAACAGCCCCAGCTTCTACCATGACTTAACCTGAGCCCTCAAGCACTACAAGCAAGCAGGTGCACACCTATCTCCCATCATTCTGCAGAAGGAGGGCAGACACGCAAAGGGTCTTCACTCTGAACAGATGGGAAAGCAAGCAACATGCTGACCTGGAGCCAAGGCTCGACCAGGCACCAGAACCCAGGTACCAAATGCTGCGTGCTTTCATCAAGCTCTTGGCAGAGGCCTGCTAAAGTCTCCATCAGGCCAGCAATGTCTGTCAGAACTGACTCAAGGCACCCAACAATAACAACAAAGTCTACACTAAAAAAATAAAAACAAAAAATAACCCGACAACAACAAAAACCCCAATTACTTGCATGGTGGGCTCTCTCCGATAGCATTCAGGCTGTTGCATAACATTAACCCCTGTTCCCTTCTCCCAACTTCAGTGGGGCTGACATCACCTCTTAGCTCTCAACAGTCTCCTCACCATTATCCTGGGCCTCTTCTGATTGGCCTCTGCCTGAGCACACATCGGAGAGAGGACAAAGGGCATCCCCACCTTGGCACGCAGGCTGCCGGGTGGAACCCCACGCTGGCCTGATTTATCTCCAGCACTGCCCCTTCCCTTGCGTCTGTGCAGGGAGACACACGTCACCGGGGACCACTTTCATGATTTTGTTGCCATCAGGATTAGCTGGATTAGGGGCCGATTCATAAGGACCCCCTGGTGCTATGAGGAAGTTTCATCACGAGGTCAGCGTAGTGTGAACTATATATTCTGTCAACACCATCACTCCTTACAGCGGACAAGCAAAAAGGGGGGGAGGGGAGTAGAGGGGTTCAGAAAACACCCCTGCAAACGCAAACTGTATGAACACGTTCCGGCAATCCACTCCCTCAGCGTGCATTTAAAAGGGCATGAGCTATTCAAGACTGCCCTCTCAAAACTTGAGGTCCATGTTATTATTATTATTATTATTTTTTTAATGCATGCAGTATTTAGTGGGTCTGGTAGTAGGGGCTGGAGCAAAGTCTATCTATACCCACAGACAAAACCACAAAGAATCTTCTAGCCCTTTTCTAAAAGGAGTCAGGTAGTGAGGGAAGACAGCCACGCTACTGAAATTGCCTATTTTGTTCAACGCTAAGTAACGTCTCCAAGATGGTGAAGTTTCTGTTCTTTTAAGGGCAAAACCCTATCCCATCCAGCAGAGTTTCTCTTCCCCCCATTAATTTGAAGAAAAACAATGTGGGCAGGAGAATAGCCTGGGGGGTAAGAAGATGGGGATGAAAAACAAAGGCAGAACTTCTAACTCCTTTTAAAAATCCAGGGGCTGACATTTTCCTCCCAGGAAATCATGTGGCCCATTCACCTACCCAAATCCCCCATATCCTGGCCGCAGCCTGCTTGGACCCTGCATGAAGTCGACACAATTTATAGGGAAAGTAATGGATTTCTGCCTGTGTGTGCAAGTGTGTGTGCAAGTGTGTGTGTGTGTGTGTCAGAGAACAGCCCCTCGTGCACAGAACTGAGCTGTTCCATCAAAGCCGTATCTGTTATATTTCTGTCTTTCTCTTCTGTTTGGCGTATTCACCAACAAGAAAAAGGAGGTAAGCTTTGGCGGCCCTGACCTGCAGCTGGAACACAATACTTTCGCACAGCCCTGCCGACCCCTGACATAAATTTTACACCGCAGCTGGCATTTACACACTCAGCATTACCATATGTATAGCTGCTCGGTGCTAATTATGCTAATCACCTGTCTAACTCGCTGCTGCGAAAAATGGTTGTATTTAGCAGTCCAGTGCTTACCAATGCAGCTTACTGTGTGGCTGAAATGTACATTCAGACGGCCCTGAATGGCAAGATTTTTCCACGTTGCTGGCTACATTCAGGCCTCAGAAAAATTTATTCAAGTCAACTGGTTTCGGTCCGCAACAAAAAAGTTACGAGAAAAAAGTGAGTGTGTTCTTGCCCTAACATTCTGGATCTGCTTGCAAGCAAAATGATAAATCAATTGGTGTGGGAAACAAAAAGGGAGAGAGAGCTCTTTTCGGAGCCATGTGAAACTGTAACCTATTTAAAAAAAAAGGGGGGGGGGAAGGGTCATCTTATTCCCCAAATCTCTAGAAAGAGCAGTTAATAGATATTTAGCCCTAATCCCAATTCTCTCAAATTGCAAGCTTTGTTTGCAATTAAGCAAGGTATTAAACATGTGCAACTTTTTTCTCTGGATCAAGGGCAGACTAAAACCATGGTATCATATGTACTCTTTCTTCTTCTTCTTTTTTTTTTAACACTTCTTATGACAACAATGCAGGAACTTCATTGGGGTTGGGGGGGAATCAGGTAAGAGGAAAGAAATAATTTCTCAGACAGCTGGGGGAAATGCTTTTGTTATTTCCTTTTAGAAAGCCCCAATTTAAAAAGACCCTGTGGGATGTTTACATTTATTCTGTGAAGAGGTTTCTGGTTTCCCCCAATGGAGCAAAGGCAGTCAGAGAATGGGGGAGGGGAAGAATTCAAAAAAGGGGGGAAAAAAGTTGGGGAGGGGGAGAGAGGCAGTCAAGAAGCCTATGTTTCCCTTCACCTCCAAGTTCCTGTTTTCACCAGCTCCCTTTTTTAAAACCATCTTCTTGGATCACTCTATACAACAGATATCTTAAATTGGGATGGTATTATTTGCTGGTATTTTAACAATTCCCTAAACTCAAATGAAACCCCATTTCCTCTTAATTCACAAAACATGTTCATATTGATTTTTAAGACCCTGAATTTGGACAGTGTTAGAACAGCTTAAAAACAAAGAAAAAAACAAAACCCACACCCACTGCCATCAAATCAATTCCAACTCATAGTGACCCTAGAGGACATGACAGAACTGCCCAATAGGATTTCCAAGGCTGTAATCTTTATTGGAAACCCTGGTGGCGTAGTGGTTAAGTGCTATGGCTGCTACCCAAGAAGTCAGCAGTTCGAATCCGCCAGGCGCTCCTTGGAAACTCTATGGGGCAGTTCTACTCTGTCCTGTAGGGTCGCTATGAGTCGGAATCAACTCGACGGCAGTGGGTTTAATCTTTATGGACGCAGACTGCCACAGCTTCTCCAGAGGAGCGGCTGGCTAGTGGGTTCGAACTGGCTAGTGGGTTCGAACTGGCTAGTGGGTTCGAACTCGCTGACCTTTGGAGTAGCAGCCGAGCACTTAACCACTCGCCACCAGGTTTCCTTAAGGGCAGTGTAGGATGAGATTATTTGGAAGTACAGATAATGTCTAGGAGTTCCAATTTCCTTTCATCACCCACTGCACCGTAAGACAAACACCTCTGTGGGGCACCTTCTGTCAACTGCAAGGCCCAGGTATTTCTCGCCTCCAAATGATCTTCATTAGTGGCCTCCTCACTTACGAACCAGGAGCAAACTGCAAGGCTATCTTGGGCCACCCTCCAGTGCTACAGAACACGACTGCAGCTTTCTGGTAAGCCTTAGGTTTATGCACAGAAGGTGAGCATGGGAGGTCACGAAGAAAGCTCTGCCCCCTTGCCTTGCTTCCTACTGCCTTTCAATGGAACAGCCAGCAGATGAAATGGATGACGTTCACAGTTCACTTAAAAAACGCTCCGGTAAGGATAACAGCTTTCTTCCTTATCTGCCGCTCCCCACCCGCCCGCCCCTACCCCATTCAGCTCAACATTTTTAAACTTATCTGACCCAATGAAGCAACATTATCCAAGCCACATCTTGCTCTCTTTGGCATCCCCATTTCAGCTGCTATTCTTTGGCAGTCCAAAGTATTATTTTATCTGGGGTTTTCTGCTTCCAAATCTTGACTGTGCAGCCAACAACAGAAATGACACTACCACTACTGTGTTCTCTGCAGAGCTGGTTCCTCTTTCTCTCTCCATCTCTCGCTCTTTTTAAATGGACCACCCTGCTTCGTGGCACACAGCAGTGTTGACATTGCAATGCTTGACTGTGTAATACATCTGGCATTTTTGGGCAGGATTCCTGAGCTCGGGGCCAGAAGCCCTTAAGCAATGATTTAAGGGGGAAAAAATCATGCACATTGATTTGACAAAGCTCATTTCCAGTTCCTTTTGCTTACTTTCTACATGTTTCATCAATAACTGAGAACTATCTTAGTTGCTCCATTGGGGAGGTCTGCCGTTTCTTTTCACTGATCCTAACCGTAATAAATAAAGCTGGGGTTGGGGCATGGGGATGGCTTCTCTCTGGCCTCACCTTCATGTCCAGTGTCGTTATGAAACCCACATGCCATGGGGACTACTTGGGCCAACTCACACCTGGGTTTCTGGATGAGAAATAAGGTGCTCCCTCCACATTATAAATCCCTCCAACAACAAACTTGTCATTCGTTAGGAGGTCTTTGACTGCCCACTGATGAGACAGCTTTCCTAACACAGGACAGCTGGTTTTCCAACTTTGCACCAAACCCCAAATACAACAAAACAGAGTCTTGAAAGGATGAAGGAAAGCATGTGTTTTTCTGTGCACCAAACTCCCAGAAGCCTCTACAATAGTCAAGTGAGGTTCTCAATGGCAACATTCTAATGTTTTGGAATGCTCATTATTTCTGTCAAACCCAGTTAAAATATACATGTATAAAAAATGAGATATCGTACTGTAAAGGAAAAAAAACCGGGAATATTTAAGGGTGATGGTTGAACAACATGATGAACCTAAATTCATGTCACTGAACCATATACGGGAAGGATGCTGAAATGGTAAATGTCCTTATATACATATTTACCATTACTGCATACACATATACACACAAACCACAAAGAAAAAAAAAATCCACCCTAAATCTACTTTAAGAGAAAATAAAATCTACTAAGTATTACCGTAAAGCACCCAAGCCCAGAGTTTGGAAGCAAAGAACATGTAATAAAAGTGTTTATATTTTGATGACCCTGATTATATCTGTGTAGTCAAGGAATTTTTCCCACTGAGAAAGGTCCCAAAGAGCTTTCCTCGTTCTGAACAGCCATAAATGCCTTCCCCAGCAAAGTCTGCCGCTCTCTGGGATGTCAGCTGAGAATTCCTCTGTGCTTACACTAGCTAAGGCCAAAATCTGTGCTCTTCAGATCTCTATCCAAGATCCATATTTCCATTGGCTTTGGTGGGACTTCCAGCCACAGAAAGTCTGAAGGAGGGTACCTAGGTTGGAATGTCATCATTCGCCACCTCTAAAGTGCCACTGGACCCAATTCCTCCATATTCCAAATGTTCATTAAGCAGAGGGGACCAAGACTTATTTCCCACTCGCTTGGATGATTTAGTGTAGATTGAAAGAACTTATCAAGGGTGTCTTCAGTTACCTTGGAAGTCCACAATACTGCCATGATTCTTCAACAGGGGAAGCATCTCTTTGGATGACAAGACCTCATCAAAGAGTATGGTCTTTGGGACAACCTGAAGCGAGATAAGAACCTCAAGGATGCAAATGGGAGCTCTGCACCTAACATCTCCCACAGTGGGCTGGAAATAATAAATTTTCTAATACCCTCCTGTCAGTTTGTGATTAAACAGATTTACTACCATTTTAGATTTCACGCTAGTAACTCCAGAGATCCACTTGGATGGAAAGAGTCTGGGCAGTTTAGGGGTAGGAAGGGCTGGAGGGAAGAGGGAGAGATGGAGAGAAGGGAAGAAGGAGAGGAAGAGGAGTTAAGGGCACTGAGAGAGGGAAAAGTAGAGATTGGAGGAGGGAGGAAGTAGAAGAGGTTCAGGGAGCCAGGGAGGGACAAGGGAAATAGCATTACAATCACAGAATCATACATGTATGGCGATTTTTAAGGGATGTCTTACACAGCTGGAAATTCCTCACCTTTTTTGCCCAAAATAGTGTCAAAATCATGCTAAGAGTAAAATACTCTATTTATGCAAAAATGGCCTTATTAAACCTGATCCCCTTTAAAATAATTTAAAAATATCTCCACACTTATTTTAAACATGGAAAAGACCTTTTAAAAATCAAAACCAAACCAAACCAAACCCATACCTACTGCCGTCGAGTCGATTCCGACTCACAGTGACCCTATAGGACAGATTAGAACTGCCCCATAGGGCCTGTGAGGCTGTAAGTCTTTACACAGAAGCGGACTGCCACATCTTTCTCCCATAAAAATCAAACACATCCCCCTAAATAGAAAAGAACAGAATACCCTTCAGCAACTAAATCTGGGTCGACCATAGACAAGGACAAAACAGGAGGTATCTGCGTAAGCAGCCCCTTCAATGCTGGATCACGGGCCCCACTCACATGAGAAGGCAAAGGCAGACAAGTCACAGCCTGCCCCAAGTGGACAGAGCTCCAGGGGGTCACAGGGAGGTCAGCTTTGAAGGAGAAATCCAAATAAAATATAAACATGGCATTGTGGAAACCAGACAAATCTCCCATAGCTTGTCCAGCCAGCATTAATCTCGGCATCAGCTGTGGTGCATAACCTAAACAAACGCATCGGGCGGTTCATACATCAGGAAGCTGTCATCTGGAGCCTCCAGGCGGCGGTGTGTAGATCTGAAACACCCCACTGCATGTCCCGGCTTTTCAACTTGTTGAAGGGTCAAGAATGGCAGGCAACGCAGAGACCCTGAGGGTTCACAGTTTCAACTGCCCTGTGTGGCGGGCACCTGAGGCTACTTGTGATTTCCAAAGCAACTGTTGTTGGGTTTTAATTGTTGAATCATTTTTCTCCAGATATGAAAGCAATACAGCTGCTTCCACCTAGACTACATGCGTGTGCATGTGCGCACTTTGGGAATCTAATAAACACTTCTCCATACAAGTATCCTTTATTTCTAAAAAAGGGATAGGGGACCAGGGAGCTGAAAGGAGCTACATTTCCTTCCACGTTTCTGTCCCTTGTAGAATGTAATGAAACTCACAGTCCCAGGATGCAAAAGTGGGGCTGACTTGCAGAGCAGGTAGCAACCTTGAGAATAGCAGTAAAAGCTGAGCCCACTCTGTCTTTTTGGCTAATATGCTTCCGTCCCTCGCTGTCCAGTTCGTCTCCGGTTGTATCCCGTAAGGGCACCTCCGGGAAACGTGGTTTGTGACGGGAACATCTGGAGGAGAATAAGCCCACCAAAGAGCTACCGTGCTATGCCAGCTTCTGAAAGGAACTGTTATTTCAATATGAAAAAACTGCAATGGCGTCTTTTATGGCTTTTTAAAACATCACCTTCATGACAAAAACTTTCAGCTGACTGTAGCTGAAGTGCAGCAAGGTCTTTCTGCAAAATTAGTTACCTGAGTTGGTAAATGTGGGGTAGGGTGGGAGGTTAACTTATTTAAGGAAAAATTTAACTCTTTTACATTTATGTATGGCAGAGCCCTGGTAGTGCAGTGGTTAAGAGCTTGGCTGCTAACCAAAAAGTCCACAGTTCAAATCCACCAGCTGCTCCTTGGAAACCCTATGGGGCAGTTCCACTCTGTCCTATAGGGTCACTATGAGTCAGAATGCACTTGATGGAAACGGGTTTGGATTTCTGTTTCTTTGTTCGGACACTTATGGCTATGCATTTGCAGCCACAGCGCCATCATAATGAAATCCTTCCATTTGCCCGAGACAGACCTTCCATCGAAACCAGTGGTTCCCGATTTCCCATTTGAGGTGATTGCGCCCCACTCCCATCCTACCCCTTGACCTCACCCCTACCCCTGCCCACCATTTGGCAATGTCTAGGGATATTTTTGGTTGTTACAACCTGGGGCAGGGCAGGAGAGGTGTTTTATTCTCAGTGCCAGAGAGTTCCAGAGAGACCCTGGGGCAGGGTGTTAGTGGCATCTAGTGGGTAGAGGCTAGGAATGCTGCTAAACATCCTACGATGCCTAGAACAGCCCCCCCCCCCACACCACAAGGAATTATCCAGCCCCAAACAGCAAGTGTGCTAAAGTTGAGGACACGCTGCTCTAAACGAAAAGGATGGCGAAACTCAATTATCTCCTAGGAATGCCTGGGTTCAAACCAGGACCACTGAAGTCGTAGTATCAGCAAGGTACAAGCTTGAGAGAACTTAGAGACACCAAGAATGCATTTAAAAAATAAACACACTTCTATTTCTCTTTTTTAAAAAATCAACTTCTGTCCTCCTCCCTTGATGCTGGCCTTGTGAGACGTTAATGACCAAACACAAAGGCGAGATGGGTTCATTTCAGGGCTGTTGCCTTTTTTCGGAAAAGGAGGGCAGGGGCTGGGCCAGCTTTTAGAAAAAACCAAAAAGCTCAAAGAGATAAATAAATGAACATTCTGTCACGGGAGAATCTGGACAACAAACTTGTGTCTGAGAAAAGGTTGGAGTGGGGTAAGTATGAAGGGAAATAGGTATTAAGGGAGATAGGAGAATAAAACTGCTGAACAAAAAGCAAATGCCAGCAGAGAAATGGGCAAGGTTAAAAATAAAGCATTTCTCTTCTCTGCCCAGCAGAACGAGACTCAGATGAAAGCACCTGAGGTACTAGGGAGGCCACCAACTAAAACTCACTGCCACTGAGTTGATTCCAACTCATAGAAACCCTATATGACAGAGTAGAACTGTCCCACAGGGTTTCCAAGGCTGTGATCTTTACAGATGCAGACTGCCACATCTGTCTCCCAAGGAAGGGCAGTGGCAAACCTGATGACCCAACCAAAGGAACCCACGGCAAGGCTTCCGGAGGCCACGCCCCTGTTCTCTGAGCCTCTGCCCATGCTGTTCCTTCTACCTGGAATGCAGCCCCACCCACCTCTCCAGTCTCTGTGCTTCCTCCTTCCAGGACATCCTGGAAGGCTTCCCTGCCATCTTTGCACTGCTGCACTGCATTCTAGCTGGTCTGTGTACGCCTCTGGATGGGGGTTCCTTGAGGGTAGGGATTACGGCTTTTCACCAACAACTCTCTGGAACTCTGGCACTCAGAATAGGTGACCAAGGAATGTTTTCTTCTGAAATGAAAATCAGTCTCTCCCCCACCTTGCTGCCACCACCATGTATTTAATTAGTAGCAGATGTCCTGATACACTACATCATTCCCCGTATTCTCTTACCAAGCCTCAATGACTCCATTCACAAATCAGCTCCATTTGGCATTTTCCACTTGCAAATATTATCACCCTAAAACCCCAGCTGGCACCCATCGTGTACTGACAACTCCTTAAAAGGCAATAATCATATAAATATTTTAACAACAGAATCAAAGAATTCTTATCACCAGTTACATAAAAAATATGTTCAAAGAGTCTTTCTTATGTAGCTCGTTTGGTCTGCACACTGTGGCTAATGTATTCAAAGGTCTTTATATAAAGTCCCATTCCCCAGGATGTTAAGCAAAGTGGGGAAGTCCAAGATATAGTCCAATAAGTGAATCCCTTTTATTTGCTGACTGTATTCAAAAGATAACACCATTTTGGCTGCTAGGAGCATATGTACAGTAAGCCTATGTGTACACATATGCACAATGGCAACTGGGTATTTTAATGTCATTTTTTTTAATCACAGGAGAACTAGCATTTTCCCAAACTGCCCCTCAGCATCTCTCTCCCCTTAAACTTACTCTTTCTATCTCCTGTTGCTTTTTAACTAGGGAAATATGCAATCCTTATTCATTTGCTTTATTTGTATAGTAAGCACCCTTGTTCATGCCCAAAATGTTCATAGTATTTAAGAAAACACCATCTAACAGACTTCTTTGCTGACAGTGACGAAGACATTATCTAAGGGATTGAAGCACAAAATTATCTACATTTGGAGCTGCTGCTTCATTTTAATCCATTGACCTCTACTGTAATCTCTACAACAGCAGGGAATTCTTGCTCCTGAAAATAAGTACTCACACTTCTTACTGTTGACACAATGTTCGCTATCAGAAACAAGGCCTCTGCATAGCTAATTCCATTTCAAAATCATGTTTAAATTATAAAATAGTATGATGGCCTCCTTGGTGAGGTTTACTTGGATTTATGAAAGTGTTGCTTCTATAGAAGAATCTAGCATTGAATGAATGAATGATAGCTAAATCGAGGTCAAGGGAAAAGGGGGCCAAGTGACTTAAGTCATTAATTAATAGGCAAAGTGGACAAGGACAGAGAAATAGATAAGCCATAGCTTCTCATTTATAAAATGGGACATTTTAAATATTCAAACAAACAAAAAAACCCAAACCCATTGTCATCGAGTTGATTCCAACTCATAGTGACCCCATAGGGTTTCCAAGGAGTTGCTGGTAGATTCAAACCGCTGATCTTTTTGTTAGCAGCCGAGCTCTTAACCACTGTGCCACCAGAGCTATTATTAGTGCATATAAAAAACGTTATACAAACTACTGTGTTAGAAAAAAAATAAAGATAACAATAGCTACTTCACTGACTGGTAAGTGATAATGTATAATAAATGCCAAGGACGTGGCACTTGCTCAACAAGTGGTACTGTTAATATTCATTAAATCATATTCGATCCAAGAACCAGTGCACCACAAGGAAAGTGCCAACGAAGAAATGAGAAAATGCCAGCTCAGAGGCCACAGTAGGCAGAGTGGGGCTCTGTCTCAGGTGTGTTCCACATCCTGTCTCACTGAAGAAAAATTCTGCTGCCCCCCCCCCGCCCCCCCAAACTCACTCTCACTAAGCCAGCTGGAGCACCACAAGACAGTGTAGCATGTTTCTCTTCCTCCCAGGAGCAAAATGAGTTGTGTAATGCAGAAACAGTTGTTTCTAAAATATGTAAGGTTATGAAAATAAATCACATTACCTCTGTTTAAAAGAAAGTCTACCGAAAATTCTTGCTCAGAACAACAAAACCATCTTTTCTCATCAGCATCTACACCTGACAAGGACCAGTTGGCCCAAGTGGCGGAAAGCGCACATATGGCCAACCAGGAAGCTCCCTCTGCTCATACCCTGCTCTGTTCTAAAGCCCATGGGAGCTTTAGACATCTAGCCAATCACACTGTGTCCAGACAACAGCCCTGCTGTCCAGGCCCCACCTGAGCTCCTAGCCCTATTCCCACTCCACGTGGGGCCTCAGGCTGCCGGCCTGCTCTGAAAACAGAGTCCCTGCTGGTGCCCCTGCCTAGAACAAGTGCCTTCCTCTTCTTTCTCCCCAGGTCTCCCCAATTTGCCTTACCACCTCCAGGAATTTTTTTAAACAGTATTTTTTTTCTTTCTCATTTCACTGTAACAGCCCATTTCAACGGTGAATTCAAATTTAGTGCAAGTCCATTCAACTCTAGTAGTTTTAAGGGCATGAATTATCCACACTCTCTTCCACTAGCCGCTCCTGCCCCTCACCCCTGGGCTGGGAGTGTCTCACACACTTCAGAGTCCCTTACAGGGCCTACTAACATAGTGCTAGGGGCATCACAAGTGCTCAGCAAGCTTGTTGCTAAGGGCATTAAAAAAAAAAAAAAAAAAGTTGCTATTGATTTTGACTCATGTGTTAACAGAGTCAAAGTGCTCCACAGAGTTTTTGCCTTGGGTATAATCTCTAAGGAAGCAGTCTGCCAAGCCTTTCTTCTCATGAGCTGCTGGGTGGGTTGGAATTGCCAAGCTTTAGGTTAGCAGCCAATCACAAACTGCTTGCACCACCCAGGGACCTAAGTGATACTATAAAAAACCAAAACCAAAGCCACTGAGGTCAGGTCGTTTCGGACTCATATCAACCCTATAGGACAGAGTAGAACTGCCCCATAGAGTTTCCAAGGAGCGCCTGGTGGATTCAAACTACCAACCTCTTGGTTAGCAGCCATGGCACTTAACCACTACACCACCAGGGTTTCCAGTGATACTATTAAGTGCTCAATAAAACTCTTTTTTTTAAATCTACCAATGACATTGACAGGCTGAACTGAGGTAAATTATCCCACGAATTCAATTCAAAGAACACTCTTGTATTTATTATCAGGCTACTTAAGGCAGGAATGTTTTCTGGTCTTAATTATTTGGGCTACTATTTTAATTGTCCCTTCTCAATTAAAGACTCTGTCATTGGTTCGCAGAACACTGCAATGAAGCTTTATAAACAAACCAAGATTAACAAAACATTCTCCAAGGTTAGGCCCCAATTGCACCTTGAAATAAGTAACTTTAGCAATTATGCGTATAGTTCTTCAGCTTCCCAATTCTCTTAGGTAGCTTTCACTAGCCATGTCCCAGATATTTTGGTTAGAAATAGCTACATAATTACCCCAATCCTGTCCTCCCACCCTCTTAAGAGATGCCTGAAGCAGTATTTAGGGGTTAAAATGTTTCCAAGCAAGACTAGTTACTTTCCAAAAAGATAATTAAGAAACAGCCAACTTAAAAAAAAAAAAAAAAGCTGTATTACTAAAGAAATGTAAAATGTTTCCATCTTCAGGACAAAAAAAAATCTAAGTTTACAACTGTTTATAAAAGCGGGGGCTCAAAAAACCCCAAATTATGGAATGTGGATAAAAGACTGGCAGAACCCCTTGGACAACTCCCGTGGCCCCTCCCTCCAAACACGCATCCTTAAAACACATTTCTTCTTTCTGCCCGTAAAACGCAGACTTCCCCCAGAATAATTCCATTAAAAAACCCCCACCCTCAAGGAAGCATTAATCTACTTTGCAAACATGCGTTCCAGTCTGTGCTTTACTATTTTTTTCCAACTCCTTCTCCCCCCCCCCCTTTTTTTTTGTATCTTGAGACAAATGTTTTTTTCCCCCAGAGTTGAAAGCTGTCCAAAAACAGGACCACACACGCGGCCGCCTCCGCAGGCCCGCGCTCCGCCCGCCCCTCCGCCCTCCCCCGCGCGGCGGCCGCGGCCGCCGGGGGCGCGCACACTCCCTCCTGCCGGAGGGGTGGCCTTCCCTCCTCCCCGCAACTCCTTTCTCTTTAGACGCGGTGGGTGGGGGTAGGGGAGGGAAGGAAGCCGCGGAGGGGAGCCAAGACCGGAGAGTCCTTCCTCTAGCCGCGTCTCGGGGCGCTGCAGAGCCGAGCCTGGGCGGCTGCAGGCCCCCCGGGCGCGCCGAGTGGTCCGTCCCGCGGAGGGGCCCCGCGCCCCCGCCAGCCCGCCCTCGCCACTCTCTCCCACAACACCTAGCAAAGCGCAGCGCCCCGAGTAGATTACAGCGCGGGCTTTGTCGGGCGGGCCTGGCTCCCGGCCAGGAGCCCAAACAATAAACAATTCCCCCTGGTGTGGGCAGGGGGGTTTCTCTCCTTACTGAAAGGCTCTAGGTGTATTCGGGTAAATATCTTTATCAATTGAAAGCAGGGGAAGGGGAACGGGGTGGGGGTGGGGGAGTGGAGGAAAACAGGGCGCAGCAGCCAGCGCTGGGTCTCTTACCTTCCACCCACAGCTCCTCCACGTTGGTCTCGAGATTAGCTGCCTTTAATCCTACAGCAAAGGCCCCAAATATGAGGAGGCCCACAACCAAAAACTTGCCGCAGTTTTTTTGAATGTAACAACCCAGTTTAAATAAGAGTCTCTGAAACTTCGCTCTCAGCCACAGCGGCGCTTTCCGGCCAGTAGCCTTACCCTGGGGACGAAGCAGAAGGAAGGAGTGAGTGCAGGGGAGGCGCGGCACACGCACCCACACCCACCCGCTCGCGGGCTCCCGCCGGAGGAGCCCCCGTCAGCCCCAGGGTGCTGCAGCCCGGTTCTGGGTGGCTGCAGGTCAGGGACTCTCCCTCGGGGCTGGAACCCATCCGGTCCGCAAGCGGCGTGGGGCGGGGGCTGATCATAAATCAAAGTCGGCCTGCACCGTGGGAGTGCATCGCGGCAACAGGCGGGCCGCCCCACGCACGTCCAGCGCAGCACCCCTGAGTGGCTTGAGGCGCTGGGGGAGGGGCTGCAAGGACAAGGGCAAAGACGAGGTAAGAGGAGGGAAATCACTCAACACTGGCAATATTTGCCAGGGACTTGGTAAGGGATGGGGTGCGTAATCTCTGCGGGTAGAGCCCAACATTTAAGAAAGAGCAAACCAAATTCCCCTTCGCCGTAAATCCTGCTATATCCTTCACCTGAGGGTGCCCTGGCGGGGACGGGTGCTAGGGGGCGAGCGCGCTTTGGGAACAATGTATTGTGGGTTTCCCTATCCGGACCCCGCCCGGCGTGGTAGTAAATGGGGATCCACGTGGTGAGCGCGGTCGCGGAAGCTCACTCGCGATGTATTTCCAGAGCGTTGGGAGACGCTGTGTGAGCTGAATTAGGAAGCGGGGGCAGCCATCTGCAACTTACGACAATATTTGTGATCGGAAGAGGGCAGCCACATAGATCTTTCCCTCCTCTCCCTTCCCTTCTGGTTAAACGTAAAAAACACCCGAATGCGTCGGGGAAGGGCCCAGGCCGGTGCAGGCGGGGGTCCCGGCTGGGCGCTGGTTGCTCCTGGCGGCGGCGTTTACCCGGCGCTGGCCGCGGCCCTAGCGGGCCCCCGTCTGGGTGTTCGCCTTCCCCGGATTCCACACATTTCAGCGAGCCTCGTAAACACAATGAACCCGGCCGCACCACGGATTTAAGGTGGCAATTTGTTTACAACTTTCCCTTTTCCCCCAGGCTCTGAGGATAGGCGGTTCAAAACCGTAAAAGAAATGAGGGTATGCCCTCGCCCGAAGATAATTTTTAAGGGAGCAGAAATTTCAGGCTCAACAAAAGCAAAACTGGCTGCCAAAAAAGGAAACCACCTTTATTTCGGTTCCCTCCCCCCCTCCTCTCTCCGCCTCCCTCCACTCCGCCTCCCCCTCCAAGATGTTAAGAAATGTGGCAGCATTATCCGGGTTTAAGCTGCAAATAGGGGCAAAGAGTGCAGGAGGAGGGGGCTCCGTGGCAGGGGGTACGGGGGCAGGGCAGTGTCGTGGACGCCCTCGAGGTGGTCCACTGGGGACCGCTTTCTAGGGCTCCAGAAAGGAAAGCCAGGGAGGGCGCGTGCACACACACACACACACAGACACACGCGCGCGCACACACACACACACACACACACACACACACACACACACCTCCACCCCCTGCGGACCTCAGACAGCCCTTTCCTCCCAGGACCGGAGGGAGGGTTTGAATTTTTCAATCCCCACTTGTCTACTTTTCCTGGAGGGGTGTGTGTGTGTGTGTGTGTGGCGGGGCTATCCCAAAGAGGAAGAGGAGGGAAGAGTGTGGGAGGAGAGGCGAGGAGAGAGTCTGAAATGCACCTTGGAAATCTGCTCCAGAGCGAAGGCGGCGTCGCAGTAGCTGGGCCGGTGCAGATAGTCCAGGTCCGGCGCCGCGGGGCGGCGCAACCCTGCGGTCCGTCTGCGCCTCCCGCCGCCACCGCCAGCCGGCCGCCCCACGGCCCCGCTGCAGCCGCTGCCGCCGCCGCGGTCCTGGGGCTCCGCGGCGTTACCAGCCGAAGCCATGTTGCCGCCGCCGCCGCCGCCGCCGCCGCTGCCGCGGGGACCGAGGCTTCCCCGGCGGCCCGGCGCGCTGCTGCCGCCGCTGCGGGCTCTCGGAGCGCCCGGGCGCTCGGCTCGCGAGGACGCTGCTGGCCGCGGGCTGCTCCGGCTCGGGCTCGGGCTCTGGCTGACAGATCTGCTGCTGCTGCTGCTGCTGCTGCTGCTCACACGGCGGGCGCTGCTGCCGCTGCTGCCGCGGCCGCTGCCGGGGAGTCAGACCCTGCGCCTTCCATTGCCACATTGCGCGGGGGTCCCGAGGTCTCTGCGGCCGCCGCTGCCCACATCCAGTTCCCGGGAGGGCGAGAGCCGGCGCGCGGGGCGAGCCTGTCCCTTCGGCGCTCCCTCGGCGGTTCCTCGCGACCCTCAAGTCCCCCTACCCGCCCCCCGCCCCGCGCTCCGACCCCTTCACTGCAGAAAGCGCGAGCAAATCCCCGCCGCTCCTGCCGGCCGCGCTGGCTCCCTCGGCGTCTCCCCGGTCGCCCGAGTTGCAGCACAGGGCAAGCGCAGAGCCGCCGCTGCGGGGTCCGAGGGTGCCCGGCGGGACTCAGCGCTGCCTGGCCGGGACAGCCGCCGTCGCCGCCGCCGCCTCTGCTGCTGCTCCGGCGGTCGCTGGGGCTGCTGCTGGCGGTGGCGGCTCCTGAAGCTGCTGCTGAGGCTCTGGCTGCTGGGTTCGCGGTGGCTGCTTGGTCCCGGACTCTGCTTTCTTGTACTCCTCACCGACCCGCTGGACCATTCTGCCCCCGTGCAGCGCGCCGCTCTCGCTCCCGGGACCTGGGGACTCCGCTCTGTGTGTGTGCAGCGGGCAGCGGCCGCAGCAGCTCCTTGATTCAATAGATGAGATGGAAGAAGAAAAAAAAGAACTCTCTCCATTTGGAGAAAGAGGAGGAGGAGGGGAGGGGGTGGAGGGGGAGAGAGCGAGCGAAAGAGAAAAAGGCTGGAGCTCCCGCCCCCGGGGCTGTCAGATGGCTTGGGTTTCTGCGACGCGATTGGCTCGCGGAGGGCAGAAATTACTCAGCAAACATGACTATTATTAGCTGCTTAGCAACAGCTCACCAAAGTAGAGAGACCACCCAGGTAGGCAACCCCAGTGTGTGCATCCCCGGCTTCGGGGGGAGCCTCCAAGAGCGCCAACCCTCTCGCATGCAATACTTCCATTAAGGAATGCTCCCCCCCCCTTTCTTTCTTATTCCTTTCCTTTTTAACAGTGTCTTCTTTTTGTGAGACGCCTTTTGCGCGCACAGACCCACACACACGCACACACACGAGCGTTCACTTCTCGATAGACACGTAAAAAATGTAATTTTTTTTAAAGCGCTTAAACAATTTCTGAAATTCCTCAAAGAAAACCCTTTCAGAGGCACCTTGGCCTCAAGCTGCAGCAAATACTGGGAGGTCCGGCTTGAATTCCCAGGCCTGCACCAATAATGACAGGGTGGTGGATAGTGCGCCAGTGTGTGCCAGATTTTTTTTTTTTTTTTTCTCCTCTCTTTTCTTTTCTAACTAAAGGGAAGAGTTAGGCTCTCGCAGGGAACAACGCCTCGCATTAAGATAAACAAAATGGAAAGTTAAAGAGGAAAGCAAGGGCGTCGGGAAAAGCCACCCCTTTTTAAAGTTCGCCCCCCCAACCTTCTCCCCCCCCCCAAAAAAAAACGACCGCACAACCAGTATGAAGGAGTCAGTGTTCTTTCTATAAACGCAGAATCCAGACACCGAAGCAGACTCGTGAAGGCAGAGGCGTTTTTATTTGAATCTTAGATGTGACACAAGTAAAAGAGAAACGACATAATCCTTTTAACAGCCCGGAGTAACAGACTTGTTCCTTGAGAAAAAGTTTTCCAGCTTATTTTTTTTTTCCTTTGAACGTCTCCCTTTTTTATTAACCACATATCCTTATTTATTTAAAGTCAGTTTTAACTTTTTTTTTTTTACAAAAACCGGTACGCATCCTGTTATATTTAATAGCAGCGTGACGTAGGGAGGAATACTTTGATGTTGGATTCTTTCGAAACAAACTGTGCTGATCCTGAGGACTTGTCCCAACAGTGCGGCCAGGGTCGCCAAGACATCCCGAGGATTCGCTTCCCCTTGGGGAAGAAAACCCGGGACCTTTTGGGGTGGATCCTGGGGCCCGAGACAAATTATACTGTCTATACAGCTGTGCTTTTTGGTTAAAAAAAACTGTGGAGAGTGGAATTTGCTTTTCTTACGTTTGCAAGTTAAGTTCCTCCCTGCAGTAGAGACCAGACTCACAAACCCTCGATTCTGCCTCATTTTTTTAAATATTTATATTTTTTCTAAAGCGGGGTTGAACTGCAAAAGGACCCGCGGCAGCGAAGAGCCGACTGAGGCCATGACATGGGGCGATGTAGCTTTAAGATGCACACGGTGTGTGTTCATTGAAAAAAAAAGAAGAAAGGAAAAAAAGAAACCCAGATGGAGGGAAAGGGGGAGGAGCGGGGTGAAGGCGGAGTCTCCGCGGCCACGTGATCCTGGGCCGGGCTAGGCGCGATCCGCGGCCAGGAGGCCTGTGCGCGCGCGCGCGCGTGTCCGGGTGCGTCCGGGTACGCGCGCGCCCGGGCTCCTGGGTTACCCACGTCCGCGCGGCCAGGCCAAGCAGGTAGGAAGAAAGGTTGGAAGGCAGAGCGCACCCGCCGGCTCCGCGCCACTAGTCGGCTCCCCCCGGGTCCTAGGCCAGGCGTACTCACCGCCGGCGCGGACGGACGTGCCGGACGCGCCGTAGTACATTCCTGAAGGCGGTCCGGCCCCCTTACGTTGCCCAATGTCCGCGCGGCCTCTCCGCAGCTGACCAATGTCTGCGCGCACGGGTCCCTTCCCATTCACCACCCCGCGTCGGTGGTGCAGGCCAGCGCCGTGCTGCGGCGGACGCTCGGGCCATCGGGGCAGTTCTTGCTGGGGGCTCGCCCGCCAACCCTCCCCGCCCCCTTTCTTCCTCTCCTCCCCCAGCCTGCGGTTCCCTCCTCCCCGCTTCCTTCCCTTTCCCCTTTCCCTTCATCCTTCCTCTCTAGCCCCTTTCTCTACCTCCCCCATCTTTCTCCTCCTTTCCTAGCCTCGCCACCTTCCCTAGAGCGTTTACTCCTTCCTGGTTTCAGTTGGGAGGCCCTGCCCCCTGAATCCCAAACCAGCAACATGTATGTAGTACCCCGGGAGTGGTAGGGTGTCCTGGAGAATAAGGAGAGACAAAGAGAATAGAAGTGTCTGAGGGTGTTTACGGGATCAGGAGGAGGACCCGAGTACCGGGCCAGCGCGGAGATTCAAAACTCCTAATTCGAAAGGAGCACGTGATTTGATGCGCCGGCTGTGGGAAGGGCTGCAAAAACCCAGAAGGGAAGACAATCACCGTGCAATTACAATTACACTACATTAGTAAATAGCATCACAGTAAGACTGGGCTCGACGCATAGCCAGTTTATTCTTTCAGCAAATCCTGATCCTTATTACGTTTGATAATAGCATAAAGCAGGAAGGGTGACTTCTGATTCTAGCTTTTCTTAATTGAAAGACTCTGCAAACATCTCCAGTCAGGCCATTTCCTGCTTGCTGTTGGAGATAGCTTTTTAGAGACTTGGGGGATGATACCCCTAATTTTAAATGTCAGCCTTTTTGTATTTGAGGCTAGCTGTATGGCTAAGGTAACCATATAGTCATAGACACGTTGCTATATTTCTCTTTTCAAATTTCTTTACAACATTTTAGACCAAAATACAAGTTTTTCCTCCCAATCTTTTATATGTTAGAATTTCAGTATAGCTACTCGGATTATGGAGTTCGAGAATGAAATTACAGGCTGTGTACCAATAATGGCTATGTATTCATCTACACTGGCAGCTGCCCTGTAAAAAAAAAAAAAAAACTCTCCTGTAGCACCATTTTAGTGGTAAAGCGTCTTCCACTCGGGCTCATTTCCCTCAGTTTGACTTAATTCCTAAACGTTCTGAAGATTGATCCTCAAGGTTTTCAGTGCCCCTCGCCCCCTTGCCTGCTGTTGGTTAGGCTAACTTTTCAGCATCTCAGACAATGGTCCGGGCCTGTAAATTCTACCCATTGGTTCCAGAGCTCAATTCCAAGCCTTGGCTCTAACAAGCGCTATCTTAATCTCCCCAGCCCCCACCGCCGCTTCCCCTGTGGTCTGCTTTTTTCATACACAGAGATGAATTACTTTGAGGATCTAATTGGCCTTGTTTCTGTAACGTTTTAAGAAAGGGAAGAGGAGATAGTGTAAAAGCCTGCTCGACTTGGGTGGTCAGAGCTGAGGCTGCCCCCAATTTGCCTCATTGCTGATGCATGCGAGTGTGACATTCCCAGCGATAATGTTGCCCCTAATCAATCTGCCCTTATTTACATTTGTAAGCATTGTTGGCTTTAATATGCATGCCCTGTGCAGGGGACCGCTGCACCACACCGGGCTTGTCAACTTCAACGAACCACAAGGATTCCATAGACCTGATATGGGGCTCTTCGGAGAAGCCAGGCCTGCTAAGGTGTCTGCTGGGAAGAAAGTTCTCTTTAATGGCTTTTCTGGGTTTAGCTCTTCTTATAAGTTACCAAATAAGTGAGAGCTTGAGGCCCGATCAGCCATCAGGAGTTGCTAGTCTCTATGACACAACTGATTTTTCCCATTTCCCCTTTCCTATTAAAGTTGTATGGATCGTCTTTTTTTTTTTTTTTCCTTCTCTTTCTGCCATGATCCAAGTCTTCATTGCAGCCTGTCATTTTCAAAATAGATTCCTTCAATTCTCTGGCTTCCCTTCTTTGTTCCAATACTTCAAATACCCATGGCCACACTACACACATCTCTAAAATGACATCTGATTATCCAGATGATAAGATGACATTGAAATAAAACATCTGCCCTTTGTGTTTGGATGTTCCAATGATAAGCGCTTGTGGGATCCAGACTTGGTGAGGTTTGGAAAAATCACAGGGAGATTTCACTTTTCACTGGCTTTGCAGACCAAACTAAATGAGTCTTTAAGATCCAATGTAATTTAGCTAATTTTTGCAGTGTGTAAATGCATAAAGAGGTAAATGTATTCTAGTAATTTGACCCTTGGGCCATGTTATAATTGTGTCTACTGAGTTTAATACTCTCTTCCAGAAATGCAAACCATTGCAAACATTACATCGAGTCTCACAGAATTCCTGTTGAGAGGGTGGATGCAGAGAAGAACTGGGGAATTGATGTAATATTCTATTTATGAATGGGGAGTCCAGGGTAGGGTACAGGATGTGAGTGATGGGCCAGGGCCTGAGCAGTTCAAAACAGATACCTTGGGTAAGAGTCGAGTCTTAACTCAAGCCAGTATGCCACCATCCACCACACTTTCTTGGCGCCCTAAGAATGCCTTATTATTTTCTCACTGGCAGCTTTTGTATTTACCTAAAAGGTGATAGTAGAAAATGAGTCTTACAGGTTTCAGGGGGGAGGAAAAAACAGATTCAGCAGCCACAATATAAAACGACTGGGCTTGACTCCCCTCCCCTTCTCCATTCCTCCTCTGTCTCCTCCCCTTAGCCCCCCTCCCCAGGACTGGAGTAAAGGGAACAGCTCAAGCCAACTTGTCAAAATAATGCTGCTAATTATTCCTGATCTCCTTTAATGGGAAGCTGCTCCCAACTCCACAAAGGAGTAAATGAGAGCACTGGCATTTTTGGAGTTTACAGTGAGCTTGGGGTGGGGGTGGGGGGATGTCCTGAGAAGGTCCCAGACATCTCCACATTTATTACTCTGGGTTCAAACACTAGCTTGAAAGAGGAATTAGACTTTATACAGTCCCAAAAGCTATGGGTACTCTCCTGCAGGGCAGAGGGAATATTCACAGCCTACAAGGAACTGGAAAGAAAACATAGCATTGGCCCTTGGATTGATTTTTCCCCTTTATCTAAATATCTGCTTAGCCACACTACTTAACTCTAATGGATAGAAATGTGCTCTGTAAAGACTCAGACTCTGAAGATTTTTTTCCTCCATCTCTTTCTCGCCTTTTCTCTATCTCCCCGTCTAATAGATCCCTATCAAGCTTTGCATTTGGCAGAAGGCATATCATTCATTTCAGTGATCTCTGCCATTGGGTCTTGCATGAAAAAGAAGCCGAGTAACATGATCCCTTTGACCCACTGCTGGAGCAACAAATTTATTAGAGATATAGGCATAAGAAATGAAAGGGAAGTAAAACAATTCCAGCTTATTGTGTGTCTTTCTTTCATACTGCTAATCCGGTTTACACATCACGCCTACATGTCTCAATAGGGCTTTATACACTGTGGCAGAGGCGGGAGAAAATAAAAGGTGTGTGTGTGAGAGAGAGAGAGAGAGAAGGATAAAAACTGGAAAGACAGATATTTTAATCCATACTGATATCCCTCACCAGTTTTTCTATCTGTAGAAAGTTGAGGACAATTTGTAAAACAGCCTTTTTTCTTTTCATAAAATAATTCCATTTGATGCTAACTCCTGTTCAATAGCTTGTCAGATTATGACTAGATTATAACCAGAAATTAGATACACCTCTCACTGTGAGTTTGAAATGAAGCTAATACCCCAAATTGAGAATGGGCATATTAGAGGACAGGCCTATTGGTATCCACCTTGATCCAACATTTTAATTTAAAAAGACCATAGACTCAAAGGCTTTTACAGCCCTGTTGTGGAAGGAAGCTGGGTGACAATTGGAACACCCACAAACTCACAGCTGAAAGCCCCTTGTTTTACAACATGAGTACACAATGCACCTGAGGCAAGCAATTTATCCTGAGGTGCCACCCAGAAACAATAAGTTACAGTAACAATGGATGACACCAAAAAGCATTGTCTTTCTTTGTGGAGGCAATTAATTGCATGTTGAACTACTGGAGCCAAAACAATAATAATAATAATAAATTTTTTTCCGAGCACACACAGAATGATGAAAAAAGGACTATTGTAGCGGTAAGACCTCGGTTACCCAATTATATATTTAGAGCCACCATTGTGGGTCTTTATTATTTGTGTCTAGTTCTTTTCTATTTCTCCTCCCCAGGGAGGAAGGATGAAAAGGGAGGAAGACAGAGGTCTCCGGTGTCTTTTACAGACAACAATCCATACGGTTCTTCTTTGGTGATGGGAAGAAGTTAAGATGAAAACACTTTGAATTTATTGCTTATCCACACACTAGGTGTCATTTTTCACATGAATTTAAAAGCGTGGAGACATGGCCTATATCACCCAGAGGTTCAGTCTGTGGGGCATCCTGGGGGACTTGGAACCTTGTCTCTAGGATTTAAAACACTTGGGCTCTGCTGAGGTCGCATTCACAGCCCCCTGAGCACTGGGTCAACCACTCACCTCTTCAATGGGTGGTAGGCATGAGAATGCCCGAATCCGTGGGTGCAAAAGTCACCGGATACATCTCCACCACCCCGGCGCCTTCCTGAACTCAGAAAGCCCCACGGGCACTTTTTTCCCACCATCGGTGTGGGCGAGGATACTAGACCTCTGGGTTTGGTGAGGTGGTTCTCCTAGCACTGGGTATCCCACCCAACCGAGCGTCCGGGCCCGGGCTACGAAAGCGCTGTGTGTGGATGCGAGAGGCGTGCGCCCGGCATCCCCGGGTGGTGCACCACGAAGCTCCACCGAGAGGACAGAACTTGCTTCTGTGCGCGCACGCTCTTCAAGCCCACCCCCTCCCCCTGGCGCTGTCATTCTCTCTGCACCAGCCCTTCCATCACCAGCTCTGCCTCCACTGGCGAGTCAGTAGCCACCACCAGGCTGATGAGCGGAAGCCAAGGTGGCGACCCTTTCAAGCGTGAAAATGGGACCCGAAACGACCCCCTCCATGAGAATTCCCCCTCCTGGAGCGCTTCCCCGGCCCCGACCGCCACAGCCAGCCCCCCTCCCCGCCCCGCGGGGCCACCCCGGGGGCGGGGGCCCCGCAGCGAGCGAGCGAGCGAGGGCCGAGACGCGGACCCGCGCTCTGGCGCCCCGGCGCAGCCCACCCCGGCCCGCCGGCCCGGCGCAGCCCGCCCCTCCTGCCCGGCGGCCGGTGCCCGCGCCCTCTGTCCCCGGCGCCCGACGTCCCCGGCCCGCGCCCCCGCGCCTCCCCGGGCGCACGCCGCGCGAGGGCGAGGTCGCGGAGCCCGACTGCACTCACCATCGCGGGCCGTCAACCCCTGCCCGGAGCGCGGGTGCCGATCGCGCGGACGCTTGGCTGCGGTTTCACATCAATTCCTTTTTTTCCTTTGCCCCCCCTTTCCTGGTCCTCCGCTCCTCTGTCTTCTCTCCGTCTTCCCTCGTCTTCCCCTTGCCTTGTCGCTGCGGGTCTCTTTGTCTCCCCTGTCGTCTCCTTTTTCTTCGTTTTCGTCTTCGTCTTCTCCTCCTCCTCCTCCTCCTCTGTCTTTACCAAAGGAACGGAAAGTGTAAAATCCCCGGCGCGCTGGGCCGCCGCAGGCTTTCGGCGGAGTGCAGCGCGGACTCACAATTACAAGGCAGTTTCTATTAAGCAGTTCCATGGCCCTCGGCGTGGGTGGTCTGCCGCGCCATAGGCAGGACCTGTCAGGGTCACGTGACGGATCCGAAAACTTTACCCCTTTACAATAAACTCAAGGAAAGCAAAGTAAACTCGAGGAACGTGCTATCAGCACAGCCCTCCTGGGTAAACAGGCGCTCCCCTCCCCAGCTTCCTGGGAGGCGCCGGGCACAGTGAGCTCCCGCGCGCCCCGGCCGCCCCCTCCCGCCCCCCGCGGCCCTGTCTGCGGGGGGCCGCGGGGCGGGAGCTCTCGGTGTGCTCCCTCGCCTTCCCCACCTTGTGCCCTACCCCACCACACACACATTATTTGCGAACATTTCGCCTTCGTGCCAGAGCCGTGGGGTGGGAGTGCAGGGGAGCTGGGAAGCTCATTTCAGCATCCCCAGCGCTCAGGGAAATGGGGGGTGGGGAGGAGGAGATGCCCAGAGGGTTACAGAAGAACACCACCTTTCTTGTCCTCAGTTTTCAAAGCCTTTCCTGCTGGTATTCCCACGGCAGGCCTGAGAAGCTGGGAGCATTCTGGTTGACAGGCCCACAGTCTGACAGGGAGGCAGAGAGCCAGGGAAGCCAGGCAGATAACAAGAGCTTCCCCGGGGAAATGTTCAATACAGTAAGATGTATGTGGCTCCGTGTCATTTCTGACGGAGGTCTCTGGGAAGCCGCTACTTCTAAGAGACCAAGGTGGAGTCCCTTGGAAACCAAGATTGGTAGCTGGCTGAGGAATCGCTAATTGATATTTGCTTCTTTTTCCCTTCCAATTACTGTGGTTTTTGGGGTATGCCACCCAAATGCTCCCACCCACGCTGCCTTCCCGGACGGGGCTAGTTTGGGTGGATGGGCTAGACTGAGATGCTTGTGGGTCCGAGGAGAACGGTCTGAGCCTCTAGCCCTGAATTGAAACGTCCTATTTTTTTTTTATTATTCAGGAGAGACCCCACCGCAATGTTTAACATTTTATCTGCTCAAGCCGGGCAGCTGGACCATGTTTCACACACGGCTGAGAGGGTGGTGTTTTCAATGGACCACTTTAGGAATAAAGATGAATTACAGACACAAGGATGGAAGCCCTGGTGGCGTAGTGGTTAAGTGCTCCGGCTGCTAACCAAAAAGTCAGCAGTTCGAATCCGCCATGCGCTCCTTGGAAACTCTATGGGGCAGTTCTACTCTGTCCTGTAGGGTCACTATGAGTCGGAATCTACTCGATGGCACTGGGTTTGGTTTTGGTTTTTGACAGACACAAGGAGAGGGAGGAAAATCCGTTGCCATTGAGTGGATTCCAACTCACAGTGACCCTATAGGACAGAGTAGAACTGCCCTGAAGGGTTTCCAAGGCTCTAAGTTTTTAGGGAAGCAGACTGCCACATCTTTCTCCTGGGGTGTGGCTAGTGGGTTCCTACCACTGACCTTTCATTTAGCAGCTGAGTGCTTGACCACTGTACTACTAGGGCTCCTCGGAGAGGGAGGAAGGAGGAGAAAATTTACCGAAACTTTCAAGAGTTAAGAAACTCTGGTGGTGCAGTGGTTAAGCACTGGGCTGCTAACCAAAAGGTTCGCGGTGGTTTGAACCCACCAGCCACTCCACGGGAATTGACTTGATGGCAGTGGGTTTTGATATCAAGAGTTAACTAGCTGGTCTTCAAATAAAGCCAGGCTTTCTCTTCTCACCAACTTCTGCGCTGACAATGTGATTAGGCATGTGTGCGTTGTTAAAAAAAACAAACAGCAACACAATCCTAGGTGTTATGATTCGTCCCCCTCCCCCAAAGATCATAGATGTTCTTCACTGTAGAGTTATTTGAGTTTCCAGAGTGTTTGTCTTTGAGACACGTTAAGCAATTAGACAGTGGAATGCCGGGCAGTCCTATGAATTAGGCTGAACCAGAAAGTCATTTCATACCAATTGGCTTTAGTAAAAAAAAAAAAATGGATTCAAGTGAGTCCTAAGAGTTATGATAATTATGAAGAAAAATTAGCATTTTCTCAGAAACATTTCCCCCTATATTTTGGTATCATATCAAAAGATCCTGTTTATACCCTGCTGTGAACTCGGGTGGATGAGGAGGAGGAAGGCATGATACACCTCCAAATAGAGTGGTTTAGGATGTGAAGGAGAAAGGGGGATAAGAAAAAAAGAAAAAACAGCTTAGCCCTTGGTGTTTAGGTCCTTCACAATAAAAAGTTGCTAGGTATGCTAGTTCTGTGGGGAAATTCCAGCGGCAACCTGTAGCGTTTGCTTTTTCTGAATCAAAGTGAAGACCCTTGGTGCAAGCACTCTAGCATACATGGCCACCATGCATCTTGAGTGGTGGCCGAGGCTGGTATTCGGGGGTGGACCCAGGTGCTGGGGGGCCTGAGGCTTATGTAGCTTGATGGTGCTTTCTTTAGGAATCCAAAATTATCATTACAAAATTACTATAGGGCCTTGGAAGTGGCCTGTGCGCCGAGGGGCCCTGAAGCTTCATGAGCTTCTTGGCAAATTTGCCTCTCTTGATAATGCAGCTGGTCCCTGGGTAGTGCAAATGGCTTATGCTCACCCACCAACCTAAAGGTTGGCAGTTGGGACCCACCCAGTAGCATCAAGGAAGAAAGGCCTGGTGATCTGCTTCTGTAAAGACTATGGCTAAGGAAATCCTATGGAGCAGTTTTACTCTGTAACATATGAGGTCGCCAAGAATCAGTGTCAACTTGACAGCGACAGGTTTGGTTGATAATGCAGAGCCAGGAGACTACAAAACTATCCAGTTTTTGTGGTCTTGCTGGTATACATGATCTGTTAGTTTGAACTTAGAGTTTTTGTAGGAATGTGTTAATATTAGTCATGTTTCAGTTAAAGGCTTTACAATTGGCAACAAAGACAAGCTTGGTTTGAGTATAAATAGCTGGAGTTGGGCAGGCGCCAGGTAGTTGGGTGGGGAGAGAAAACCTTTGGTATTGGAACCTAAAGGGTCAGCAAGAAGGGGAACTCACTGGAAATGCTCTCTCCCAGGAGCAACAGGACCACCTTTTCCTTCTTCTGGAATAAATTTTTGCAAATTATGTCAATTTCATGCCTCTCTTCCCATCCGCTCTCAGATGCTAGAAGAGTTAAATCATCAAGGTGATAGGTGTTCCCCCTTGGGATCCAGTGCCCTTAGGTTGTTACCTTCTGGTGTTTCTCTGAGACTTTCCACCAGGGTGGGCCCTCTCCCATCGAACAGCTGCCCTAACCTTTCTAAAATTGCCTGTGCCGCATTCCATCCTGCAGAACCAGCTCCAGGTCAGTTCAGTCTGACAAACCACTTGGCACCAAGGTGTTAATGGCTGTCTAAGCTACCGGATAGTAGAGCTCAGCTCTAGCCTGCCCTGTCTGATAAACCAGTTGGCATCAGGATGTTAACGGTTGACAAGACAACTAGACAATACTTCTGCAACTTAACTTGGAATTTTAGAGGCGAGTTAATTCCAAAATTGGGGGTTTCAGAGTACTAAGGCAGGACCAACCAAAAAACCAAACCTGTTGCAGTTGAGTACATTCTGACTCATAGTGACTCTACAGGACAGAGTAGAACTGCCCTACAGGGTTTCCAAGGCTGTAAACCTTTACAGAAACCGACTGCCACATCTTTTTCCAGAGGAGTGGCTGGTGGGTTCAAACTCCTGTCCTTTAGGTTAGCAGCTGAACGCCTAACCACTGTGCCATCCGGGCTCCCCAAGGCAGGACCAGATGGGGATGTTTGGGGCATTGGAAGAGGGAGCAATAGAGGGACCTTACGGAATACTTTAAAACAGAACACATGGGCATGAGCAACTCTGTTGATGGGCAAGGTCATCCTTGGCTCTGTCATTCTAAACTGTTTGTGGCTCCTTGAGACATAGTGTTACCCTTATACCACACATGCATACCACATACACACTCTCTCTTTCCATTCTACTGTATCTTCTTCTCTGGCTCCCACTAAAAGTCAGTGTCTAAGTGCTTCCATTCATCCCCTCCTCCATGCCAAAAACACAAAAAAAATCAAACAAGTTGCCGATGAATCGATTCCAACTCATGGCGACCGCGTATGTACAAATTAGAAGTGCACTCCACAGGGGTTTCAAGGCTGTGACCTATCAGAAAGATTCATCCAGTCTTTCTTCCAAGGCACCTCTGGGTGGGTTTGAAATGCTGATCTTTCACTTAGTAGCCGGTTAACCATGTGCACCTCCCAGGGATGCCTTTCTTGATGCCAACACCCAGCAATTGGAACACTTTCAGTCAAATAATCAAGGGTCAGAAAAAACATTTGTCCACATTTAAAAAGCTGTCCACATTCATCCTCAGGATGAATGCCACTTTTGCACATGGTCAGTGGCCTTGCCACACTGGCCATACCTTAAAGAAAAAAAAATACCTTAGCAGGGCAATTATTTTATATCATATCAAACAGATCTTCACACAAGCTTTCACATAAAGCCATTTTGCTTAATTTAGGAATTCCAAGTGCTAAAATGAAATTCCTCTGCCCTTTCCTGTCAGGAAGATACACACCAGAAAACCGAATTGTAGAATTAGGGCTTTGAGGACTGGAGGGGTAAAAAATACCTTAAGTCGTGTAGTTGTTCTAACAGGGAATTAGGAGGCCGAGTGAACAACTGAATTACAATGGTAAGATGCGCTGAAACAACAAAAGGAATTGTTGAAACGGCAAGCAGTAAAAAAGGATTGCAGAACAAGGGTCGAACATACTTCTCTGATAGATACAAAAGGTAAAGAGAGGTGGGAACAGAAAAACCTGAACAAATAGCTTGGAGACAAGAAGGGTGGAGGAAAACCTGGAAAGTCATAAACCAAAGGCTCCCAGGAAACCATGTACCAAGAAGGAGGGAAGCACACGGCAGTTCAAGAGACTGGATGACAATCTCAGGACAAGATGAAGCAGACAGAGAGAGAGAGATACCTGTGGACCTCCCCCACTACCAAAAAAATGGAAAGTTACTTCAGTTGCTTACTCCTGCAACCGATGTACACACAGGACTCCCACTGATGAGATTCCTGTATGTAGAAATGCAGGGTCAGGCCCGTAAACAAAGAATGTGCTAAGAAAATGAAATGGCAAATGAGCTTTGAAACTGTGGGAGGTAGGTGTAGCCAGGGTGGCTGATGGTGATGAGTGAGTACAGGGAGAAATGCTGTTGTTAGCTGCCGTCAAGTCACCCACAGAATGAAAAGGTGCCCAGCCCTGCATCATCCCCATGATCGGTTGCAGATTGAACTGTTGTGCTCCATAGGGTTTTCATTGGCTGATATTCAGAAGTAGATCGCCAGGCCTTTCTTCCTAGTCTGTCTTAGTCTGGAAGCTCTGCTGAAACCTGTTCAGCATCATAGCAACACGCAAGCCTCCACTGACAGATAGGTGGCAGCTGCTCTCGAGGTGCACTAGCTGGGAATTCAACCTGGGCCTCCCACAAATGTCGTGGTTAGCTGCCATGGAGTCATTCCAACTCACGACAACCCCATGAGTGTGGAGTAGAACTGCTCCACAGGATTTTCAAGGCTATGACCTTTCAGAAGCAGATCCCCGGGTTTATCTTCCGAGGCGCCTCTGGGTGGGTTCGAACTGCCAACCTCTCGGATAGTAGCCGTTTGTACCTCCCAGGGACTCCCTCCTGCAAATAGGTCAGAAAAATTATCATAAGGTTCTAATTGCGCCTAAGAGATAGTAGAGATACTACAGACGAAAACGGTTTGTACTCGGCTATCAACCTAAAGGTTGGTGGTTAGAACCCACCCAGTGTGCCGCGGAAGAAAGCCTGGCGATCTGCTTCTGTAAAGATTACAGCCAAGAAAACCCTATGGAGCAGTTCTACTCTGTAACACATGGGGTCACCATGAGTTGGAACTGACTCAATGGAAAGGTAAAAAACAGCTTCTGTTTAACAAAAAGCACTGTTTTGCACAACTGGCATTGTTGCTGTTTGAAATTCATCATTTGTCTCGACTAGGTTACATGGAAAATGTACAGAACCAAACTTCACTGTAGTTAAAATGAAGTTAAGTTAAATCAGTTATGCTACATGATTCAAAATTTGAAGTGGTGAGCCAAAATTCGTTTTCACCCTATGAGGAAGAGGTTGTATGAAGCCAAGTCTCCAAGTATTTGAGTTTTTTGGGGGAAGGTCTGAGCTATTTGGGGGAAACTGATGCCTTGACGAGTCTTTCCCTTCTGCCAAGCTGTGAAGGCCCCTCTGGAGTGCAGGACCTGTTGGTGGTTCTGAAGACCCCCCATGTACACAGACACCGCCACTCCTTGTGATTGTTGGCGGACCTGTCTCTGGAGAACAGGGGCCTGGAAAGGTGCATGTTTCTGTTTTCTACCAGGCCCCTTGAGGAAGGCACTGGGGACCATAACCACTTCCTCCAGCAACTCTTACCAGCTGTCAATAGAGGCCTGGTTTGAGGATGCAGAGGGGTGGGGGGTTTGGACCCAACTACTGACCCTGCCTAGTCTTCCTACCCCCAGGCTGGCAGTTGGAAGAAGCTGGCTTGGATCTGAAGGACTAGCTTATCTCTACCTGGGTGTTCTGAGGGAGGACACAGGGCAGATCGAAGTCCGGTCAGTCCCTCTTGGCATTTAGTCCAGAGAGGACCTGACCTGTCACCTCCTACGAACCCATCATGCCTCCACAAAATGATACTCGGTGACACATCTCCTAGGAATGCTGGTGGTCTGAGAAAATGGCTTTAGGCACCCAACAGAACTGCTCCCCCCCCCCACCAAAGAATGAGCACTGCTAAGCTAATTACAAACCTACTTTATTTATTGCAGTGAGTTCCTTAAGGTACTGGTTTCCAGGCCCAGCTGCTCATCAGAATCACTTGGGGAGTTTAGTAAACAAAAACAAAGAAACAAAAATAGATTCTTTGCCCTCTTCCTAAAGCTATAGGATCAAAACCTCAGCCCTGGGGAATCAGTAGTTTTAAAAAGAATCCCCCTAAAGTTAAGTATCGTAATGCTAATGAATGATAGGATACACATGGTGGGTATGCTGGTGTTCACTGCAAAACTCCAGCTTTGCTCTATGTTTGACATTTGTCATAATAAAATGGCAAAATAAATAAATAAAAGGATGTATAGGTGATTCTGATGTGCAGCTAGATTTGAAAATCTAAGGGACACTTGGTTACTTTGTGAGTATGTTTTTTATACTCTCCTCTATTAGGGTACTTGTCACGTTGAACTATTGCTCTTCATTCATCAAATAAAAATATTTGTGAGCTTCTACTATATGCACAGGAGCTCTGCTGGCACAAACAGTTAAGCGCTCAGCTGCTAATTGAAAGGTTGGCTTCCACGCAGCAGCTTTGCGGGAGGAAGATCTGGCAATCTGCTCCCGTAAAGATTACAGCCTAGAAAAGCCCTATCGGGCAGTTTCACTTTGTCATGTGGGGTTGCTATGAGTCAGAAATGATTTTATGGCACTTAACAACAACAATGACAAGAACTAAATGCCTCTGCCTGGTGCTGGGAGTTTGGGGGAGGGGGCGAAAAACCTGTATTCCTTTAAAAACACCAGGAGATACAATTTCATACCCATCAGATTGCCAATATTTCAAAGTCTACCCATAGCAAGTATGAGCAAAATGGTGAAAGAATGGAAATTTGGGGCACTGCTGGTTGGAGTACGGATTGGTTTGAACACTCTTGGAATATTTTGGTCTTATCTAGGAAGACTGAATCCTACTCCTAGGTATGTCTCCAGGAGAAACCCTGCTACATATGTCCCAGGAGATGCATACGAGAATGTTCATGACTGTTGTTTGTGGCGGCATAAAACTGGACACAACCGAGATGTCTATAGAACTAGAAAAGATAAATAAAGTGTGGAGCCTTTATACAACATTTTCAGAATGCTACGAAAGGGTGAAAATAAACAAGCTGCAGCTATCTTATAGCAACGGGGCAAATCTCACAAACATAATATTGGGTGAAAAATCTAGGTCAGAAGCAAGTCATATATAAGAATGCATATATAAATTCTATTTATATAAAGGTCAAGACTGGGCAATGGAAAAAATATATCAAGCAAACAACAATCAAAAAAGAGCAGGAGTGGCAATATTAATTTCTGACAAAATAGACTTTAAAGTTAAATCCACCACAAAGGAAAAGGAAGGACACAATATAATGATTAAAGGATCAATATACCAGGAGGATATAACCATATTAAATATTTACGCACCCAATGACAGGGCTGCAAGGTATATAAAACAAACTCTAACAGCATTGAAAAGTGAGATAGACAGCTCCAAAATAATAGCAGGAGAATTTAACACACCACTTTCAGTGAAGGACAGAACATCCACAAAGAAGCTCAATAAAGACACAGAAGATCTAAAGGTGATAATCAACCAATCTGACCTCATACATATACAGAACACTCCACCCAACTGCATCCAAGTATACTTTCTTTTCAAGCGCACATGGAACATTCTCTAGAATAGACCACATATTATGTCCTAAAACAAGCCTTGACAGAATCTGAAACCTGGAAATATTACAAAGCAACTTCTCTGACTGTAAGACCATAAAAGTAGAAATCAATAACAGAAAAAGCAGGGAAAAGAAATCAAACACTTGGAAACTGAACAATACCCTGCTCAAAAACGACTGGGTTATAGAAGACATTGAGGATGGAATGAACAAATTCATATAATCCAATGAGAGTGAAAACACTTCGTATTAGGACCTTTGGGACACAGCTAAAGCAGTGCTCAGAGGTCAATTTATATCAATAAATGCACACATACAAAAAAGAATAAAGGTCCAAAATCAAAGAATTTATCCCTACAACTTGAACAAATAGAAAGAGAGCAACAAAAGAAACCCTCAGGCACCAGAAGAAAGCAAATAATAAAAATTAAAGCAGAATTAAATGAAGTAGAGAAAAGAAAAACAATTGAAAGAATTAACAAGACCAAAGCTGGTTCTTTGAAAAAATAATTCACCATGACCAAGTGGGATTCATACCAGGTATGCAGGGATGGTTCAACATTAGAAAAACAATCAATGTAATCCATCATATAAATAAACAAAAGACAAGAATCACATGATCTTATCAATTGATACAGAAAAGGCATTTGACAAAGCTCAACACCCATTCATGATAAAAACTCTCAGCAAAATAGGAATAGAAGGAAAAGTCCTCAACATAATAAAGGGCATTTATACAAAGCCAACAGCCAACATCACCCCCTAAATGGAGAGAGCCTGAAAACATTCCCATTGAGATCGGGAACCAGACAAGGATGCCCTTTATCACCACTCTTATTCAACATTGTGCTGGAGGTCCTAGCCAGAGAAATTCGGCTAGATAAAGAAATAAAGGGCATCCAGATTGGTAAGGAAGAAGTAAAATTATCTCTATTTGCAGATGACATGATCTTATACAAAGAAAACGTTGACGAATCCTCAAGAAAACTACTGAAATTAATAGAAGAGTTCACCAGAGTATCAGGATACAAGATAAACATACAAAAATCAGTTGGATTCCTCCACACCAATAAAGAGAACATCAAAGAGGAAACAACAAATCAATGCCATTTACAGTAGCCCCCAAGAAGATAAAATACTTAGGAATAAATCTAACCAGAGACGTAAAAAACCTATACAAAGAAAACTACAAGACACCACTGCAAGAAACCAGAAGAGACCCACGTAAGTGGAAAAATATACCTTGCTCATGGATAGGAAGACTCAACATTGTAAAAATTCCTATTCTACCAACTGTAGATACAACGTATTGTACAGATACAATCCAATTCTGATCCAAATTCCAATGACTTTTTTTAATGAGATGGGAGAGATAAATCACCAACTTTATATAGAAGGGAAAGAGGCCCCGGATAAGTAAAGCATTACTGAAAAAGAAGAACAAAGTGGGAGGCCTCACACTACATAATTTTAGATCCTGTTATACCACCACAGTAGTCAAAACAGCCTTGTACTGGTACAACAGATACATAGACCAGTGGAGCAGAATTGAGAATCCAGACATAAATCCATCCACACATGAGCAGCTGATATTTGACAAAGGCCCAAAGTCAGTTAAATGGGGAAAAGACAGTCTGTTTAACAAATGTTGCTGGCATAACTGGATATCCATCCGCAAAAAATGAAACACCATGCAAAAAAACAAACTCAAAATGGATCACAGACCTCATTATAAAATCTAAAGCGATAAAGATCATGAAAGAAAAAATAGAGACAACGTTAAGAGCCCTAATACATGGCATAAACAGTATACAAAACATTACTACCAATGCACAAACACCAGAAGAGAAACTAGGTAACTGGGAGCTCCTGAAAATCAAACACCTATGCTCATCCAAACACTTCATCAAAAGAGTAAAAAGATTGCGTACAGACTGGGGAAAAGTTTTTAGCTATGACATTTCCGATCAGCGTCTGATCTCTAAAATCTACAAGATACAGCAAAAAGTCAACAACAAAAAGACAAATAACCCAATTAGAAATGGGCAAAGGATATGAACAGCCACTTCACTAAAGAAGACATTCAGGCAGGGATGGTTCAACATTAGAAAAACAATCAATGTAATCCATCAGGCAGCTAACAAATACATGAGGAAATGCTCATGATCATTAGCCATTAGAGAAATGCAAATCAAAACTGCAATGAGATTCGATCTCACTCCAACGAGGCTGGCATTAATCCAAAAAACACAAAGTAATAAATGTTGAAGAGGTTGTGGTGAGACTGGAACACTTATACACTGCTGGTAGGGATGTAAAATGGTACGACCACTTTGAAAATCGATTTGGCGCTTCCTTATAAAGCTAGAAATAGAACTGCCATACAATCCAGCAATCCCACTCCTTGGAATATATCCTAGAGAAATAAGAGCCTTTACACTAACAGATATTGCACACCCATGTTGGTTGCAGCACTGTTTACAATAGCAAAAAGATGGATGCAACCAAGGTGCCCATCAATGGATGAATGGGTAAATAAATTATGGTATATTCACACAATGAAATACTATACATTGATAAAGAACAGTGATGAATCTGTGAAACATTTCATAACATGGAGGAATCTGGAAGGCATTATGCTGAGTGAAATTAATCAGTTGCAAAAGGAAAGTTATTGTATGAGACCACTATTACAAGAACTCAAGAAGTAGTTGAAAGAGAGAAGAAAATATTCTTTGATGGTTACAAGAGTGGGGAGGGAGGACGGGAGAGGGGTATTCACTAACTAGATAGTAGACAAGAACTATTTTAGGTGAAGGGAAAGACAACACACAAATACAGGAGAGGACAGCACAACTGGACTAAACCAAAAGCAAAGGAGTTTCCTGAATAAACCATAATGCTTTGAAGTCCAGCATTGCAGGGGCAGGGTTTGGGGACCATGGCTTCAGGGAACATCTGGGTCAATTGGCATAATAAATTCTATTAAGAAAACATTCTGCATTCCCCTTTGGTGAGTGGCATCTGGGGTCTTAAACGCTAGCAAGTGGCCATCTAAGATGCATCAATTTGTCTCAACCCACCTACAGCAAAGCAGAATGAAGAACATCAAAGACACAAGGAAAATATGAGCAGAAAATAAAAAAGGGCCACATAAATCAGAGACTACATCAGCCTGAGACCAGAAGAACTAGGTGGTGCCCAGCTACAATCGACGACTGCCCTGACAGGGAACACTACAGAGAATCCATGATGGAGGAGTGGAGCAGTAGGATGCAGACTTCAAATTCTTATAAAAAGACCAGACTTAATGGTCTGACTGAGGCTAGAAGGACCCCAGAGGTCATAGTCCCCAGACCTTCTGTTGGCCCAAGACTGGAACCATTCCCAAAGCCAACCCTTCAGATAGGGATTGGACTGGACTATATGATAGAAAATGATACCTGTAAGGAATGAGTTCTTGGCTCAAGTAGACACATGAGACTATGTGGGTAGCTCCTGTCTGGAGGGGAAATGAGAAGGCAGAGGGGGCAGAAGCTGGCTGAATGGACACAGGAATACAGGGTGGAGAGAAGGAGTGTGCTGTCTCATTAGAGGGAGAGCAACTAGGAGTACATAGCAAGGTGTATATAAATTTTTGAATGAGAGACTGACTTGTTTTGTAAATTTTCATTTAAAGCACAATAAAAAAAATTTTTTTTTAAGTAAAGGAAGCAGACCCTGATGGCTTCAGCAAGCTCCCCAAACAAAGACTCAAGAAATCTTCCAGATGAAGAGAACTTCCTGGAATTAGAAGAGGAATACAAAAGAATAGTATACAGAACTCTTCAAGAGATCAGGAAGGAGATCAGGCAAAATGCAGAACAAGCAAGCAACACACAGACAAAACGATAGAGGAACTTAAGAAGATTATAGAAGAGCATAACGCCAAATTTAACAGGCTGCAAGAATCCTTAGAGAGACAGCAAACAGAAATCCAGAAGATTAACAATAAAATTTCAGAATTAGACAACTCAATAAGAAGTCATAGGGGTAGAATTGAGGCACTGGAAGTAAGAATTAGTGAGATTGAAGATAAAGCACTTGACACTAACATATTTGAGGAAAAATCAGATAAAAGAATTAAAAACAAATGAAGAAACCCTTTTCTATCAAGAGGAATAACCTACTCGTGATTGGAATACCAGAACAGAGAGGGATAACAGAAAATACGAAGGGAATTTTTGAAGTTTTATTGGCAGAAAACTTCCCTGATATTGTGAAAGACGAGAAGATATCTATCCAAGATGCTTATTGAATCCCACACAAGGTAGATCCCAAAAGAAAGTCTCTAAGACGTATTATAATCATGATTCGAAATAGCCTACCACCCTGCCCTCCAGTTAACAGTCTACTGATTACAAACCCCCCTCCTCATATGTGGTATTACCCCTCACCACCACTCACTTTTTTCAGAGATACAATTCTTTTACCTCTATTAGTCACTTCTTAAATGTCCCTGTGTGGCACAAATTGTTTGCACTTGACTACTAACCTAAAGGTTGACAGTTTGAACCCACGGCGCATTGTCTTGGAAGAAAGGCCTGTCAGTCTGCTTACATAAAGATTATAATCAACAAAACCCTAATGAGCAGTTCTATTCTGTAACACATGTGGTCGCTATGAGTCAGAATCAAGTCAATGGCTGAGGGTAATCTCTTCTTCGTATCCTCACTTCTAGTGCTTTCCAACTTTTGATGTCATGGTACACATAGAAAAGGGGGGCATTGGTGGTTCTGTGGTAGGATTCTTGCCTTCCATGTGTGAGACGTGGGTTGGATTCCTGGTGGATGCACTTCGTGCACAGCCACCACCTGTCTGTCAATGGAGGTTTGCATGTTGCTATGATGTTGAACAGGTTTCAGCAGGGTTTCCAGACTAAGGCAGACTAGGAAGAAAGGCCTATGATCTACTTCTGAAAATCAGCCAATGAAGACCCTCTGGATCACAAGGTCTGATCAGCAACCTATTATGGGGATGGCATAGGACCAGGCAGTGTTCGTCCCACTGTGCATGGAGTCACCATGAGTTGGGGACTGGTTGGACAGCAGCTAACAACAACACACACAGAAAGAATGATGATATTGGTACAGCACAGGGGAATGACCTGGAGGAGAGATGAAGGGGCATAAGTGGAAAATTTACATCTTTTTATATTATAAAATTATAATAAAAGTAAACACAAAGTATTATGAAAAATATAAAATACAAAATTTGTATAAAACTTCCAAATAAAACCTTCTGAAATTTTTGAAAAAAAAAAAATTATCACTGTAAAATATAGATAACAAAAAATGTGCTATTTTAACGATGAAACTCAGTGACATTAATTACATTTACCATGTTAAACAACCTTCCCTACTATATATTTCCAAGAGTTTTTATCACCTCAAACAGAAACTCAGTACCCCTTCAGCAATAATTCCCTTTCTCTTCTTCCCCCAGGCCCTGGAAACCACTAATCTAGTTTTATCTTTATGCGTTTGCCTAGTCTAGATACTTCACATAAGGCGTACTACACAATATTTGTCCTGTTGTGTCTGACTTATTTTACTCAGCATACTATTTTCAAGATTCGTCCATGTTGTAGCATGTATTAGAACTTCATTTCTCTTTTTGGCTGAATAATGTTACATTTTTGTGGACATACCACATTTTGTTTATCTGTTCATCTGTTGATGGACACTTGGTTTGTTTCTACCTTTTGGCTGCTGTGAACAATGTTGCAATGAACACTGGTGTACAAATATCTGTTTAAGTCTCTGATTTCAAGTCTTTTATGTATATACCCAGGAGTGGAATAGCTGGGTCATATGATCATTCTATGTTTAACTTTTTGAGGAGCTCTGAACAGTTTTCTGCTTTGGTTACACCATTTTACATTCCCACCAACAATGGATGAGGGTTCCTTTTGTACTGATAATAGCCATCCTAGTGGATGTGAAAGGAACCCTGGTGGTGCAGTGATTAAAATGCTCAGCTGCTAACTGAAAGTTCGCGGTTTGAACACACCAGCCACTCCATGAGAAAGATGTGGCAGTCTGCTTCTGAAAATACTTGCAGCCCTAGAAACTCTATAGGGCAGTTGTACTCTGCCCTACAGTATTGGAGAGTCAGAATCTACTTGATGGCAGTGGTATCTCATTGTATGCTGAATTTGCGTTTTCCTAATGACTAACAAATAATGGATAACATTGTGAAGAATGGGAATTTCAGAACACTTAAATGTGATCATGAGTAACCTGTACATAGATCAAGAGGGAGTCATTCCAACAGAACAAGAGAATACTGCGTGATTTAAAGTCAGGAAAGGTGTGGATCAGGGTTGTATTCTTTCACCATACTTATTCAATCTGTACGCTGAGCAAATAATCAGAGAAGCTGGCCTATATGAAGAATAACGGGGCATCAGGACTGGAGGAAGGCTCATTAATAGCCTGCGATATGCAGATGACACAACCTTGCTTGCTGAAAGTGGAGAGGAGTTGAAGTACCTACTGATGATGATCAAAGACCACAGACTTCACCTCAACATTAAGAAAACAAAAATATTCATAACGACCAATAAGCAACATCATGATAAATGCAGAAAATATTGAAGTTGTCAAGGATTTAATTTTACTTGGATCCACAATCAACAGCCATGGAAGCAGCAGTCAAGAAATCAAAAGATGCGTTGCATTAGGCAAATCTGCTGCAAAAAACCTCTTTAAAAGTGTTGAAATGCAAAGGTGTCACCTTGAAGACTAGGGTTTGCCTGACCAAAGCTATGGTGTTTTCAATCTCCTCACATGCATGTGAAAGCTGGATGATAAGTAAGGAAGGCTGAAGAAGAATTGACGCATTTGAATTACGGTGTTGGTGAAGAATATTGAATATACCATGGACTGCCAAAACAACTAACAAAGCTGCTTTGGAAGAAGTACAACCAGAATGCTCCTTGGAAGCAAGGATGGTGAGACTATGTCTCACATGCTTTGGACATGTTATCACGAGGAATCAGTCCCTAGAGAAGGTGAAGGGCCAGCGAAAAAGAGGAAGATCCTCAATGAGACGGATTGACACAGTGGCTGCAACAATGGGCTTAAGCATAACAATGATTGTAGGATGTCACAGGACTGGGCAGTATTTCACTCTCTTGTACGTAAGGTCCCTGTGAGTTGGAACTGACTTGACAGCACCTAACAACAGCAATGACTAATGATGTTGAGCATCTTTTAAAGTGCTTATTGTCAATTTGTGTACCTTCTTTGGAGAAATGCCTATTCAAGTCCTTTGCTCAAGTTTTTAACTGAGGAAACTGAACTTTCAATGTATATAAATTTTTATGTCATCTCTTATGCCTAGAATGGCTACACATCTCTTTAAGATATTTAAATGATAATCTCTTCAAATTCTTTTTAGTTATGATGTGTGATGACTAAGGTTTTGTGTCAACTTGGCTGGGCCGTGAGTCTCAGTGTTTTGGCAGTTATGTAAAAATGTAATTTGACAGTTATGTAATGATGTAGTTTGGCACTTATGTAATGATGTATTTTGACAGTTATGTAATGATGTAATTTGGCAGTTATGTAATGATATAGTTATCCTCCATTTTATGATAATGTAATCACCTCCACGATGTGATGTGAAGTGATAAGCCAATCAGTTGTAAAGGGAGTTCCCCCTGGGGTGTGACCTGCATTAAATATTTGTGGATGTTCTGGCAAAGCTCACTGGCTTTTGTTCACTCTGAATCCTACATTTGGCTTGTCATCATCTGACCTCTGATTCCGGGAACTTGAACCAGCAGCCTGCTGTATTGCCTACCGATCTTGGATTCATCAGCCTTTACAGTTCATGAACCAGCAGCCTGTTGACTAAACTGCCAATCTTGGGTTTGTCAGCCCTTACAGCTAAGTGAGTCAGGAAAAGCCTCCAGCCTCCAGCCGCACGTGGGAATTGCCAGCCTGTGCAATCACATATGCCATTTCCTTAAGATGAATCTCTCTCTCTCTCTCTCTCTATGCTTCACTGGTTTTACTTCTTTAGGGAATCTAGCCTAAGACATATAGTATTGAGAGTGGTTCTAGAGAAATAAAATTGTAAGGATGAATTTTCTAAATTGGTTCTCAAGTCTGCTTAGTCTTAAAAATGTTGATGACTCTGCTTCCGGTAGTAAAAAGGGCACAGCTAATCCATGGCATTTATTGACTATGCAAAGGCATTCGACTGTGTGGATCATAACAAACGATGGATAACATTGCAAAGAATGGGAATTCCAGAACACTTAATTGTGCTCATAAGGAACCTTTACATAGATCAAGAGGCAGTTGTTTGGACAGAACAAGGGGATACTGATTGGTTTAAAGTCAGGAAGGGTGTGCATCAGGGTTGTATTCTTTCACCATATCTATTTAATCTGTATGCTGAGCAAACAATACGAGAACCTGGACTATAAGAACAAGAACGGGGCGTCAGGATTGGAGGAAGACTCATTAACAACCTGTGTTATGCAGATGACACAACCTTGCTTGTGAAAGTGAAGAGGGCTTGAAGCACTTACTTACTAATGAAGATCAAAGACCACAGCCTTCAGTATGTATTACACCTCAACATAAAGAAAACAAAAATCCTCACAACTGGACCAATGAGCAACATCATGTTAAATGGAGAAAAGATTGAAGTTGTCAAGGATTTCATTTTACTTGGATCCACAATCAGCAGCCATGGAAGCAGTAGCCAAGAAATCAAAAGACACATTGCATTGGGCAAATCTGCTGCAAAGGACCTCTTTAAAGTGTTGAAGAGCAAAGATGTCACCTTGAAGATTAAGGTGCACCTGACCCAAGCCATGGCATTTTCAATCACGTCATATTCTTGTGAAAGCTGGACAATGAATAAGGAAGACGGAAGAATTGACACCTTTGAATTGTGGTGTTGGCGAAGAATATTGAATATACCACGGACTGCCAAAAGAACGAACGAATCTGTCTTAGAGGAAGTACAACCAGAATGCTCCTTAGAAGCAAGGATGGCGAGACTGCATCTTACATACTTTGGACATGTTGTCAGGAGGGATCAGTCCCCGGAGAACGACATCATGCATGGCAGAGTACAGGGTCAGAGGAAAAAAGGAAGACCCTCAACAAGGTGGACTGACACAGTGGCTGCAACAATGAGCTCAATCATAACAACGATTGTAAGGATGGCTCAGAACCGGACAGTGTTTTGTTCTGTTGTACACGGGGATGCTATGAGTCGGAACCGACTCGATGGCACCTAACAACAACACAACAATCCATGGCATGAGGTAGCAATAGAAATACACAAAATATCACCACCAATAGATCAATTATTGGTGACAGGCAAGGCTCTGGGTGATGCATGTTTGATACTTTACTACAGTATTCTCATAATGAGAAGTATAAGGAAGCTGGTTGGTTAGTGCTACTTTTGCTAGACGAAGTGATGAAAGAAAGAGATGAGCTCAGGGCTTCACAGTCAAAGCTCAAGCATCACATAAATGACCTCAAAGTTGCCACTTGTGTTCTGAAAGAAAGCCTTATTTCTTGTAGCAACAAAGCTGGTATTGCCAAAAACCAAACCCAGAGTCTTATTGTAAGAGCGCCTGAATTACAACACCAATAGAATTCCCAGCCTCAATGGTGTCTGAAGTTAAAATGTAGGCATTGATTGAGAAGAAATGGGATCCTGAATCTTGGGATGGGACATATGGGCAGATAATCAGGAAGCTGGTAATACTAAGCCCCTAAATTCCATTGAGTCACCCCTGCCAACAGAACCAGCCCTCTCACTCCTATCTGAAGAGATCAATCTATCTTTGTCTGCTAAGCCACCCTCTCCAGTAAAACCATTAGCCCTCCACCCCATCAGATGAGATTAACTCAGTTCTGTCTGAAGAGCCTTTGTTTGAGTTATTGCCTAGGGAAGTGCCTGAGTCATTGCCTAAGGCAGATGCCTTAAAAGACATTGCCGAATGTTCTCAGAACACATTCCCACTACCCACTTTTGCTTCTAGACCTATAGCTAGACTTAAGTCTCACTGAGGCCCAAAGGTGATAGGACAAAGTGCGACCCTGGAGGAGATATGCTACGCTCCAAAATAACTGCTTGAATTTTCAAATATGTACAAACAGGAACCTGAAGAATATGTGTGGGAGTGGTTATTAAGAGCATAGGATAATGGAGCAAGGAACTTAAAGTTGGATCAGCCTGCATTTATTGATATACACTAACGCTGATTCTTCATTCAATGCTTCAGCTTGAGAGGTTAGGAAAGGGTCTAATATTTTATTTGTTTGGTTGGCTGAAGCACTGATTATGCAGTGGCGTAGTGGTTACTAAACAAGTTGAAGTACTACACCTGACTTGGTGTACCATAGAACAAGGTATCCAAAGGCTTACAGAAATTGGCTCGTTAGAGTGGATTTATCAGGTTAGACCCACAGACCCATACCTGGAGTTCCCCGAGTACATACCTTTTACCACAACGGTGAGAAACACATTTGTGAAGGGAGCCCCAGCATAGTTGAAGACTGCTGTGGTTGCTATTTTATGTAAGTCGGATTTGACAGTGGTAACTGCCCTAACTGAATTAAGACACCTAACTACCATGGGGCTGATTGGACCCTGTGTGCTAAGAGCCAAGTGGCAGCAATCAATTGACAGAGTCAAGGAGTGGGGGGGGGGGGGGGGCATGGACAGCAGGATCAAAGCAGTAATCATAATAGCCTGACTCATAGACTTACGGTGTTGGTTACTTAGTCATGGTGTCCCTAGGAGTGAAATAGATGGGAAATTTACTAAATATTTACTTGATCTGTACAAGTGGAAGGATTCTAGGTCAAGTGAATGCCAGTCTAACTCGAATCATCAGAATAGTCACAGCCACTCAGTAAATTCTCAGACTTGAGCAGGTTTAAAAACCCACAACCCCTTGAATAAAGAGAGGACAGGTCCCCTTGAGGAAGGACCCCACTACACTGCCAAAAATTTGTATTATGAATCCTTCTCCCATCCTTCCCCAAATGGATCTACAGCTTTTTATGAGAGTGACTGTTCATTGGAGAAAAGGAAATAATCAGACTTTCAGGGGATTACTGGATACTGGGTCTGAACTGACACTAATTCCAGGAGACCCAAAGCATCACCATGGCCCACCAGTTAGAGTGGGGGCACATGGAGGTCAGGTTATTAATGGAGTCTTAGCTCAGTGTTGTCTCACAGTGGGCCCAGTAGGTACCTAAACCCATCCTGTAGTGATTTTTTCAGTTCCAGACTGCATAATTGGAATATGCTCAGGAAAAGGCAGAACCCTGCATTGGATCCTTGACAGGTGGAGTAAGGGCTATTATGGTAGGAAAAGCCAAGCGGAAGCCATTAGAACTTCCTGTCCCTAGGAAAATAGTCCACCAAAAGCAATACCGCATTCCTGGAGGGATTTCAGAGATTACTGCCCCCATCAAGGACTTGAAGAATGTACGGGTGGTGATTCCCACCACAACTCCAATCAACTCACCTACTTGGCATGTGAAAAAAACAGATGGATCTTGGAGAATGACAGTGGATTATGGAAAACTTAGCCAGGTGGTATCTCCAGTTGCAGCTGCTGTTCCAGATGTGATTTCACTGCTTGACCAAATTAATGCATCTCCTGGTCACGTGGTATGCAGCTATTGATCCGGCCAATGCCTCTTCCTTAATTCCAGTGTCAAAGGGACATCAAAAGTAGTTTGCCTTCATCTGGCAAGGCTAGAAATGCACCTTCAGTGTCCTACCTAGGGGTACATCAACTCTCCAAGCCTATGTCATAATTTAGTCTCCAAGGACCTTGATCACCTTTCCTTTCTGTAAGATGTCACACTGGTCCGTTACGTTGATGACATTATGCTGATTGGACCTAGTCAGAAAGAAGTGTCAATGACTTTGGACTTATTAGTAAAACATTTGTGTGCTAACCAAACCCAGACCAAACCCTTTGCCGTCGAGTTGACAGATGGTTCCATGCGATATGTAGATGCCACTTGAAAGTGAACAGTGGCAGCACTATAGCCCCTTGCTGGGACCTTCCTGAAGGACAGTGGTGAAGGGAGATACTTCTAATGGGCAGAACTTTGAGCAGCTCACCTGGTTGTTCACGTTGCTTAGAAGGAGAAATGGCCTGTTATGTGACCGTATAATGACTCACGGGCTATGGCCAACGATTTGTCTGGATAGTCAGGGACTTGGAAGGAAAATGATTAGAAAATTGGAGACAAGAATCTATGGGGAAGAGGTATGTGTATAGACCTCTCTGACTGGGAAAAAGAAGTGCAGATATTTGTGTCTCATGTAAATGCTCACCAGAGAGTGACCCCAGCATAGGGGGGTTTTAACAATCAAGTGGATACGTTGATATTTTCTGTGGTAACCAGTCATCTTCTTTTCCCAGTCACTCCTGTCATTGCCCAATAAGCTCATGAGCAAAGTGGCCATGGTGGCAGGAATGGAGGTTGTGCACGAGCTCAAGAACATGGACTTGCACTCACCAAGGCTGGCTTGGCTACAGCCACTGCTAAGTACTCAATATGCCAGCAGCAGAGACGAACACTGAGTCCCTGATGTGGCACCATTCTTTGATCAGCCAGCAATGTGGTTGCAATGATTGCAATGGACCACTTTCATCATGAAAAGGGCAGTGTTTTGTCCTTACTGGAATAGACACTTACTCTGGGTATGGATTTGCCTTCCCTGCACACAATGCTTCTGCCAAAACTACTATCATGGGCTTACAGAATGCCTTATTCACCATGATGATATCCCGCACAGCATTACCTCAAATCAAAGGACTCACTTTACAGAAAATGAAATATGGCAATGGGCCCATGCTCATAGTATTCACTGGTCTTATAATGTTCCCCATCATCCTGAAGCAGCTGGCTTGATAGAATGATGAAGTGGCCTTCTAAGGAAACAATTATGGCTCCAGCTGAACCTTGCAGCGTTCAGGCAATGTTCTCCAGGAGGCTGTATAGGCTCTAAACCAGTGTCCAATGTATGGTGCTCTTTCTCCTGTAGCCAGGATTCGTGGGACCAGGAATCAAGAGGTGAAAATGGGAGTGGCACCACTCACTATTACCCCTTGTAACCCACTCACAAAATGTTTTGCTCCCTGTACCTGAAGCCCTATGCTCTGTGGGTCTATAGGTTTTAGATCCTAAGGGAGGAATGTTCCCACCTGGAGACACATCACCGATTCCATTGATTCAGAAAGTAAGAATGCAACCCAGTCACTTGGGGCCCCTCATGCCTCTGGATCAACAGGTAAAGAAGAGAGTTCCTGTATTGACTGGTGTGGTTGATTCTGCTTACCAACAGGAAATTGGATTGACATTATGTAATGAAGGTAAAGAAGAATATGTCTGGAATACGGGAGATCCCTTAGGGTATCTCTTAGTGCTACCATGCCCTGTGATTAAAGCCAATGGAAAACTACAGCAACTCAATCCTGACATGACTATTAATGGCCAAGTCTCTTCAGGAATGAAGATGGGTCACTCCACTAGGAAAAGAACCATGAACAGGTGAGATGCTTGCTGAAGGCAAAGGGAATACGGAATGGGTGATGGAAGAAGGTAGTTCTAAATACGAGCTGTGACCACGTAGCCAGTTGCAGAAACAACTGTAATTGTTATGAGTATTCCTTCGTTGTATGTGTACATCAAATATTTTTGTTTTCTTCACTTATAAAATATAAGTGGTAAATGTGGCTGGTGCGTAGCATGTTAGGCACAAGTATAACTTTGTAGTTGTCTTTATTTAGAGAGAGTGTATGGCTTAAGGAGATGTGAACAAGTGCCTAGTTGACAAGGTGTAGATTCTGATGTTTAAGGTTCTCTGTCAACTTGGCTGGCAAACATGATTCTCAGTGGTTTGGCAGTTATGTAATGATGTAGTTTGGCAGTTATATAATGAGGTAATTTGTCAGCTATGTAGTGATGTAATTTGCCAGTTACATAAAGATGTAGTTATCCTCCATTTTGTGACATAATGTAATCAACTCCATGATATGATCTGATGTGATCAGCCAATTAGTTGTAAGAGGAGTTTCCTCAGGGGCGTGACCTGGATCCAATACATGTAGATGTTCAGCACAGCTTGATAGCTCTTGCTTGCTCTGGATCCTTCTTCTAGCTCATCATCATCTGTGCTCCAGTTCTTGGGACTTGAGCCAGTGGCTTGTCATATTGCCTGCCGACACTGGGATTTGTCAGCCACCGCACGCAGCCTGTGAGCCAGCAGCATGCCATCTGACCTGCCAATCCCCCGTCGCTATGTGACTCAGGAAGAGCTTTCAGCCTGATGCCTGACCCGTGTACTTGGGACTTGCCAGCCTGTACAACTGTATGAGCCATTTCCTTGAGGCAGATCTCTCCCTCTCTCTCTGTACATGTACGCTTCACTGGTTTTGCTTTTCTAGAGAACCCAGCCCCGGACTCTATGATTTAAAATATTGTGCTATGTTTTAAAACACTTGCATTATCAGGTGATAAAAATTTAAAGCCATTTTCAACCACTCAGATTTGCACATTACAAATTTGAAATTATATTCAAAGAATCTAATAGCTCTAACTTTTCATGCTTTGATAAATATCATATTGAAATGTCTTATGATAACATAAACATATTCCTAGTCTGATGGACTTTTTTTGTATCAAGTGTTTCAAAATAATAGTGATGCTTTAATTTGTAGAATATCATGCATGGTGAGTAGTCACCCTGAGCCAGCTTGAATATCATTGAAATGGTATACCATTTGCAAAGGACAGATGTATCCAATATGTGCGAAGACAGAAAATTGGAATCTCTGGAGTCATTTTCTGCCTACTGGCCCCATCACCAACCAGTCACACTTTGAGTACCTGAAAAATAACCTGGTCTAGCAGCCTCACTGAGCCTTCTTTATCGAGTGCATTGTAGTCAGGCACCCTTTGAGTGTGTTACACCTTCGTGAGGGAGCAGCAGGTGCTGGAGTCTGATAGATGCTCCAGGATCACTGCCTGTGGGGGCTTCTGTGGTCTGACCCCACTCCATGGTCTGACTCCTTTCAGGCCTCTTTTCAAGGAGTTTCAAATAAGGCTGCTTTGTGGATAGAGATTCCTGCCCCTGGGGCTTGAGCCACCTGAACCAGCAGGGTTGCCCTGAGGGTTGACAGAACTGTTATATTGAAGCATCCTTAACATTCACCTCTGACCCACTTATGTACTTTAGTACCTGGGGGCAAAGTTCTGTTCTGGTCCCTTGGCTTCTATTCTCCTTCTTCTCGGACTGTTCCTCCCCAGGTTCGTTTGCTGGTTCCTGTTCTTCCACTTGCTTCTGAAAGGTTGATGTTTCTAAGCGTCCATCTCTGACCTCACTTCCTCTTGCTGGCTTGTTCTTTTACTCCTGTGGGTTTGACAATAAGTTCACTGGTACCTAAACCTCCGTCATAGCTACCTGCTCTGAACTTTAGACTCTATATTCAGCTGCCACCTGGACATGGATGTTTCACAGGTACCTGAAGTTTAACATGTTCTCTGCCCTATGCTGTCAGCTGAATTCATGATTGCCTCCTCATTTGCCAAATCTGCTCTCCTGACCTCACTTAATGGATCTTCCATCCACATGAGTTAGCGAGAGATTCAGCATCACCTTTGATGGCTCTCTCTATTACCCAAAGAAGTTAGCTGGTCACCTTGTCCAGATTCCCTTGGCATGGTTTACAAGGCCCTTAATTTGCCCATCGCCTGCCTCTGCAGTCATATCTCCAACTGCTTAGCCAACTCTTCCTTAGCCAGACAGGATTATGTGTAGGTTTCTGATTCTCTCACTCCTCTACACCTCTGAGTCTGTCCTTCTATCTCCTTCCTAGGCCTTTTGCCTTTACACACATCCTTTAAACTACAACTGAAATGTCACTTCATCCACGTCCACAGAGGAGGTGAGCATCAACTCTGCATAAGGGGGGTCAGACAAGACTTCACAGAGGAAGATTTTTCTTACAAAATTTAAATCTCTCAAGTATTATTGGTCATTTTGGTGTTGAAGTGTAGAGCACTGATACTCAAAGTGTGTTCCTTGGACCAGCAGCATCAGCACTACCTGGGAACTTCTAAGAAATGCAAATTCTCAGGTCCTATCCCAGATCTACTGAACCACAACCCATCTGTCAGTTTTTCGTACTATGGTGACTGGTGTCTTGCTACGATGCTGGAAGCTATGCCAGCAGTATTTACCACCAGGGTTACCTATGATGGACAGGTTTCAGCAGAACTTCCAGACTAAGATAGGCTAGGAAGAGAGGCCTGATGATCTACTTCTGAAGATTAATTAATGAAAACCATATTGATCACAATAGGATATTGTCTGATATATTGCTGGAAGATGAGCCCCCTTGGTTGGAAGGCATTCAAAATACACAGTGGCCTCCAAAATGGATGTGAGCATACCAATGATCATGAACATGGCGCAGGACCAGGCAACATTTTGTTCTGCTCTACTTGGGTTAACAATGAGTCAGAGTCAACTGAATGGCAACTAACAAAGACGACCCAGATCTACTGAATCAGGAACTGTGGAGATGGGGCCCAGCAATCTGTGTTTTAACAAGCCCTCCAGGTGATTCTGGTGCCTGCTAACATTTGAGAGCCACTAGTCTGGATGTAAGGAGCCCTGGTGGTGCAGTGGTTAAGAGCTTGGCTATATTAACCAAAAAGTCGGCAGTTGAAACCCACCAGCCATTCTGCAGAAGGAAGATGTGGCAGTCTGCATCTGTACAGATTATAGGTTTGGAAACCTTATGGGGCAGTTCTACTCTGTCCTATAGGGTTGTTATGAGTTGGAATAGACTCAATGGCAATAGGGATATAGTCTGGATGTAGCACAAAGGGAAACAAAGATGAAGCTGCGTTGTGAATTTGGCTTCTGTAGGTAGCTCAGAGGGGCTTCCCCTGGTCAGAACATGCATGCACTTCTCTCTTGTCTCATTCTCTGCCAGGTACAATCATTCGTCTAACTGGCTCACACATATTGCAAGATTGGTTCATTACCTATTAGGAAGATAGTATAAGATGCTCCCTGAATGGGACAGAAATTGATCTCAGTATCAGAAGGTTGGTGTTTACGGACCAGACCCTTCATCTCTTCTTGTCTCACTGCTGGGGTTTTTCTTGTTTAAAAATATTGGCCTAGTCTTTGACTGACTGCTTTACCTAACTTCTCCTTCATGTCACACTAGCCAGTGCCAGACAACTGCTTCCCCAAGAATACAAAACTCAATGCCACCTAACTGCCTATATTTCCCCACCCCTAAACTCACTACTCACATGTGTCTGATCCTCTTCAGCCCTACTTATCTTCCTCTGGACCTAAAGACAGATTCTCTAGACATAACCTGACCTCACGCTTGCCCTCCAATTTGCTTTTACAGTTTTGTCTTGTTTCTTCTAGTCATGGAAAGAGTTAAATAGTTTAGTCAAATGGAATAGAGAACACAGGAATAGATCCCAGTAAAAGTGGAAACTGAATTTCTGACAAAGGAAGTAATTTAACTTAATTTAATTTAATGGGAAAGGGCAACTTATTTAATAAATGATGCTGGCCCACATGGATATCTTTCTGGAAGAAAATACAGTTGGATCCCTATCTCCATTTATTTGCGATAATAAATTCTAGATGGAATACATGTTTACAGGTTGTGTTGGTTTCCTAGGGCTTCCATAACAAATCTCCGTAAACAGAGTGGCTTAAGACAACAGAAATGTATTCTCTCACAGTTCTGGAGGCCAGATGTCTGCAATCAAGGTGCCAACAGGAAGACGCTCCCATTGAAACCTCCAGGGGAGAATCTGTTCCATGGCTTTCTTCTTAGCTTCTGGTGTTGTTGGCAGTCCTTGGTATTCCCCCGCTTGTAGATGCATCACTCCTCGTCTCCTCTGTTGTCACGTGGCATCCTCCCTGTGTCTCTTCTCCTCTTACACTGCCACTGGTCACATTGGAGTAAGGGCCCACCCTACTCCTGTATGGCTTCATCTTGACTAGTCACAACTGCAACAATCCTATCTCCAAACAAGGTCCCATTCTGAGGTTCCGGGAAGGAATGGATTTTGGGGGGATACTATCCAACCAGTACATATGTAGAAAGTAAAATGATAAAATTCATATAACTTAGAAGATATAAAAAGATAACCTAGGCATTGGGAAAAACCTTAAGAGATAGGAGATAGGAAATTCAAATCTATAAAGCAAAAGAAAGGCATATGTTAGCCAAAAATATTTAACATTTTTGAGCAGTAAAAGATATAATAAAGTAAACAGACAAAGACAAGCTTCACACAGGGAAACAATGGCGGTATTGTGTAGTGTGGCAAATGCAGAGCCTCATCCAGAGGGATCAGAAGCTACTTAGCTCCAGCAGATGGATTGGTGCCATACAGGGGTGGATGCCGTGTGGCCAGATGTTCTGTTCTTTAAATTTTCTTGTAACTCAGAAACTCTATAATTGCTACGCTAGCTGTCTACTTCTACCCCAACTCAAAATGTCAAAATGGAAACTATCATCTCGCCAAAATATCATTCCTTTTTCCTTTTTCTCTCTTTCACATACTCACACCGACAGGCATTCATACACACCCACACATACACACTTACATACACTGATACAAGCTTTCATAGACACACACTCATTCATATACTCACACTGATACAAACTCATGTACATGCACACACGATCACAGACATCCACACACACATGCATACACACATACTTTCTTGCACACAGGCATCAACATTCACCCGTACTTTTCACTTTATGTGTATTTTTTTCTCTTGCCCAGTTCACCCCCCTCCCCCATTAAAAGGTGTCATTAAGCTGTCTCCATCCCTCCTCTTCCCCCACGTTACTCATTTCCCTTGGCCCCAGGTATTCAGGACTTCTCACACGGATGATTATAACAGTCTCCAAACTGGTTGCCTGCTTTGAACCTCACCCATGTCAATGCACCTCATGCATGAGGCCAAAGCCCCTTTCCTAAAATACAGCTCTCTTCAACTCACTCCTGGGGCAGAAAAAAAACCTTCAGTACTTCCCCATCACTTATTGAATGAAGACTGAATCACTAGCCTGGCTGCCAATCCATGTCCTCTGGTCTTCTCTACCTCAGTTCCTTTTCATACACTGTGAAGCTCCAACCAAGCTGAGGCGCTCTCTGTCCCCCAATGTCCCCTCTTTCTCTCCTTTGCTTGTGCTATTTCTTTCATCTAGAACATTTTATTTCTCCACTCAGTTAAATGTCACTTACTCCAAGACTTCTCTAGTCCTTCATTTGAAAGAAGCTTCCCTGTCTCTTTAATACTCACAATACTCACCTTATCAAATTCTTTATTTTCCTTTAAACAGGCTATAGCGGACAGCTGTTATTTTTGACACCCAGCACCAGGGCACTCTGCTGTTTACACCGCTTCACTTGCCTCCTGGTAGACCACTTTCTCCCTCGCATTCCGTGGGCTTCAGGATGTGTTGACTTTACCCTACCGCTCTAGCACAGGTCATGAGACAGGTCTGCCCAATGAGACCGTCCATTCCCCTGGCCACAGTGATTGGTTCAGAAATGGACAGAACACGTAAGACTGGTGCTCACACCACTGAGAACCAGGCATCCTTTTTTCACTGAGATTACCTACTCGTTACCAGTTGCCCTAGAGTTGACTCTGACTCTTGATGACTCCATGTGTGTGTGAGAGTAGAACTGTGCTCCCCAGAATTTTCAGTGGTTGATTTTTTTTGGAAGTAGATCTCTAGGCCTTCAAGTGGACTCAAACCTTTCAGTTAGCAGCCTAACTCATTAATGGTTTGCACCACCCAGGAATTCTTCCCTAACTATAAAACTGACTAAATATGGAGCTGCTGGAAACACCAACTGGAACCTGATAACAAATGAAGCCAATGTTGTAGAAGAAAGAGCAGAGAAATGGAAAGAAATCCCATCCCGATTACGTTTCAGTCCAGGCTTGGATTTTTTCATTTAAAATGGCACATTACCTTCCTGTTTTTTTGAAAGCAGTTTGAAGTATATTTTTCTGACATTTGCAACCTAAAAAATCTTGGACAATATGAAATTATCTCTTCTATTAGTCTGTAAGTTTCTTGAAGATAGGGGCTATCTTACGTTTCTCTGTATCACTGGTAATAAAACACCTTGCTCGATAAATATTTTTTATTGAATTAATCAATGATTAATATCTTTCCAGGATTTCTCTCTCTCTCTCCTCTCTTTCCTTCTCTCTCTCTGCTTTCCTTGGCCCCATTTCACCTGCATTTAATCGATGTACAACAGAAGGACATAGCAGAAACCACTGTCTTAGGCTGGGTTCTCTAGAGAAGGAAAACTAGTAAAGCACATAAATACATACATATATAAAAAACAAAAAACCCAAACCCATTGCCATCGAGTCAATTCCGACTCATAGGGACCCTATAGGACAGTAGAACTGCCTCATAGAGTTTCCAAGGAGCGCTTTGTGGATTTGAACTGCTGACCTTTGGGTTAGCAGCCACAGCACTTAACCACTATGCCACCAGGGTTTCCATATACATATATAGAGAGATTTATATCAAGGAAATGGCTCACATGGTTGTAGAGGCTGGAACATCCCAAGTCCATGGGTCGGGATACAGGCTTCTCCTGATTCACACAGCCACGGGGGCTGGTGAACCCAAGAACGGCAGGTCAGAGGGCAGTGCTCTTGCTCACAGGCTGCGAAGTTCAATGAATCCCAAGATTGGCAGGCAAGACCACAGCTAAGTTGCTAGCTCAAGTCCCAGAAACCAGAGGTCAGATAAACAGGAGCCAGCTGCAGGACCCAGAGCAAGCAAAAGACCATGAGCCTTGCCAGAATGTCCACTTATATTCGATGCAGGCCACACACCCAAGGAAGCTCTCTTTCAGCTGACTGGCTACTCACAGCAGATCCCATCACTGAGGTGATCACATTATATCAAATCTCATCATGGAAGTGATCACAACATCACACGACTACCAAACTACATGATAACTGCCAAACCACTGAGAATTATGGCTCATCCAAGTTGACGCACAACATTAACCATCACACCAACAGTTACTGTGTGGACGTCAAATCTGAGCCTATAAACTAACAAAACCCTAGGACTTCTGGGGCTTTCTCAACTCCCTCTGTGTGAAGGACAAAGGAGGTAGTGTAGGGATGCTAATAGTAGTTTCTCTCCAGGTTGTTAAGCATTTGAAATGTATGTGAGTCTTGCTTTCTGGTTTCTGGGTTGCTGAAAAGTGACTCCTCGGGGGAAAGAAATTTCTTAACTGGTATGATAAACCTGCTATAGTTTTATGAAGAATTTTAAAAAGCCATTAGGCTTAAAGATACGTTATGTATTCATCGATGTTAGTTTTCATCAGTCCAGTGTTTGTCAGTGTGAGCCCCTCAATGTTAAATCTAATTTTAGAAGATAAATTCTGACTCCATCTACATATTCTTAGGAATTCTGTCTGCTCTGAACAATTAGGTGCCTCGAAGTTCCAGCCCTTGTATTTGGGAGTTAGTCTTCACAATGTATAGCTTCTGCCTAAGAATACTTCTGCCTAGGCACTCAGAAACAGCTTTGGTGGAAATTTTATGCCACAATATGAATGTCACAGAAGTCAAACTTCTCTGAGAAAAGAAAGTGTAGGTCCAGGCAGTGCCATCACTAGGGTTGGTCTCACCTAGTGTAGTAACTCATGGTGTCATGTCACCCCTCCCCTCGCCCCATGGGCCTCTTCCCATATCAGACAATACAGAACCCTTAACGTGATCCTTAAAGTTGTGTGTCAACTTGGCTAGGTGGTTACCACATAGTTTGGTAGTTGTATGATGTTGTGATCACTTTCATGATGACTTTTGATATAATGTGATCACCTCCCTGATGGGATCTGCTGTGAGTAGCCAATCAGCTGAAAGGGAGTTTCCTTGGGGGTGTGGCCTGCATCCAATATAAGTGGACTTTCTGGTGAGGCTTGTGGGCTTTTGCTCCCACTGGCTCCTGTAGCTGGCTCCTGTTCATCTGACCTCCAGTTCTTGGGACTTGAGTTAGCTGCTTACCTGCCGTCTTGCCTGCCGATTTTGGAGCTTGTCGGTGTTTGCAGCCTATGAGCCAGAGCCCTGCTGTCTGACTTGCTGATCTTGGGTTTGCCAGCTTCTGTGGCTACATAAATCAGGAAAAGCCTCCAGCCTGACCTTGGGATGTTCCAGCCTCTACAACTGCATGAGCCCTTTCCTTAATATAAATCTCTTTCTATATATATTTATATGCTTTACTGATTTTGCTTTTCTAGAGAGCCCAGCCTAAGACACTTAGTAATGTTTATCATAGAATAATACATGACGTAGTTGTAAATTACTTAAATATAATATTTCTTAGATTATATGAATACTAACAAAAATGGTTTTGTAAAATCTTTCTACATTGAATTACAAAATTACTAGTTATAACATTATTAGCAACTGAGCAGAAGCCTTTTTTAAATTTTTCTCATTCTTTTCCTTTAATTACTGCTTCATATTCAACAGAGTTATTGATATAGATTCACAAATACAAATTACCACAATATTATAGCTAAAAAAATCAGAAAATTTGACAATATCAGTGACAATAAAAACACCGGCAGCAATGAAAACAACAGCACGTGTTTGTAGCATGTGCAGAAGAAACCACGTGATTCAAAGCATCATTGTAATTGGGTAATAATGACAGCTCTGACCCTAGCGCATCAGAAGGTTCAAAAGTAAATTAGCATATAGTTTTAGCCTTGTATGTTTCTGATACATGTAAGCTGGGCTTCTGAAAAAAAATTTTGTTGTTATAACTAACTACAGGGATATTTTTATAAAAAAGAATAAATTTCTGCTAAAACACTGCACAAAATTTTTAGATAGTCATTTTGCTGTCACTCCCTCTGACGGTGTCACCTGGGACAGTCCACACCCCTCATATCCCCCTAGTGAAGCCACTGGGCCCAGGAAAGGCAAGGCCAAATGCAATCCGGTCTACTTTTGCAAATTTGAGGCAGAAAACTGGAAAAGTTGCCTGTGTTAGTTGTCTGTATAGAAATGCTCAAAAAAGTTCTTTGGCTTGAATCACTTAGATAAATTTATCTCTTTATTTGTTTTAGATAACATGGCACTGGTCTTAACTGAGTTTCTTTTAGTTTTTCTAAAGAAGTGGTTCCCCATTTCCATTTGCCCAGCTTCCGTGTCCCCTCCTGCCTTCTTGTCCTTGCCCCTGGGCTGGTGTGTCCATTTAGTCCTGTATACATGGTTGAACTACGTGTATTATTGTTTGTTTTATGGGCCTGTCTAATCTTTGGCTGAAGGGTGAACTGCAGGAGCGACCTCGGTACTGAATTAAAAGTGAGTCTGGGGGCCATACTCTCAGAGTTTCTCCAGTCTCTGTCAGACAGGTAAGTCTGATCTTTGTTTGTGGGTTGGAATTTTGTTCTACATTTTTCTCCAGCTCTGTCTGGGGACCCTTTACTGTGGTTTCTGTTCAAGTAGTCGGTGGTGGTAGCCAGGCACCACCTAGTTGTGCTGGACTCAGTCTGGTGGAGGTAACCTTAAAATTGCAAAAAAAACACAACCCAGTCTTTTATTTCTTAGAGTCTTTAACACAGCCCAGGGCTTTTATTACCATATCTATGCTAATTTGAACAGTTGGTGTAATTTGGTAGGCTCAATTCATAATCAAGATAATAACATAAACGACAGTTATGCTAATACTTCAGGATTTTTTCCTCACAGCACAAACACTCTTCACACATGTTTGTTTACTCTGACCAATTCTTCAGGAGTCAGGAGTTATTGTGTAACCTAAACACTATCTAGTTCATCTCACAGTTATAGCTATTCCATTGCTTTATTTCTGAGAATGCTTTAGAAAGAAAAAGGCCATCCTTTTAAAATGAACAGGAACCACGGCACCTTTGAGTCAGTCTTCAAAGAAGAATATTTCTAAGGTTGCCCACTAACACCTGGAGACAAGGAGGTGGCTGGTTGTTTACATGGGGAAGGTCCCTGCAGAAACCTCAGAAGTCCCGGCCACTGGGTTTATAAAACCATCGTTACCAAGGCTGCTTTTTGGTGGTTTCCTCTCAGGAGTACCTTAAATGTTCTTTCATGCTACTATAAATTGGCCCTTTTACAATGTCTGTGTTAAGGGCACAAGAAACCAAATTCCCTCCAGATGAGGCTACATCAGGGGACTCTTTATCTGCTGGACCACAGAAGAGCCTCAAGTTTCGTGTTCTCATGATTTTCAAGTTGTTCCAGGTGCCTGTCTCTAGCAACACGTCTTTTAATTAATTGTTGCAGACACTGGAGTTAGTTCACACATTTTTCTGTTGTTGTTGTTGCCTCCAGAGAATGTAAAACATGGCAGATAACTTCCACGATAATTAATAGACATGAGGGAGAACCTGGAGGATTTGTGTCAACTGAGATCCTAGCTCCTGCATCTCCTCCTAAATATTTGATCCGATTTGGTACAATTGCCTTTTGAGTATCTTTTAATATTTTTTATAGTTTTTAGAAAGATTAGGGGACTAATGATTTTGGCTTTCCGTAGAATCGAAGCAGGTAAGGGGATTCTTTGAAAAATTATAAAATAAAAAACGAGGACCTTAAGAAGCTGGGAGGTCCCTGAGTGATGCAAATGGTTTGCGCTTGACAGCTAACTGAACAGTTGACAGTTCAAATCTACCCAGAGGTACCTCAGAAGAAGGCCTGGTGATCTACTTTAGGAAGGTCACAGTCATTGAAAACGTATGAAATGCAGTTCTACTCTGAAACACACGGGGTCGCCTTGTGTTGGAACCACCACGTGCTGGAATCGACTGGACGACAAGTTTGTTCATTCTTTTTGAAAAAGCTAGGAACGTAGCCTTTAAAGATTTCAGGCGTTTTCATGACACAGCGAAAACGTTTTGACTCTAATGAATGAATATCTAGGAGATCATTACTTTCTCAGAGGATGGGTATTCGGTTGGTCCAAATTCACTGCGTTTACACAGCAAGTTCCATAAAATAAACCCTCATTAGTACAACGGTCTAGTCTAGTAAAGGGAGTTTTTCCTGGGAGGTGGATTTTTCTCTGTTGGAGGCAAGGTCTGGGAAAATAACTTCATGGTCTAGATCAATGCCCTAACTGGTCCAATTTTGTTCTCGTGATCAAGGACTAGGGGGTAGAAAGCAAGCTTTTATGATGTGCTTCATTGTACAATCACCAGCCATTCAGGAAATTCCTTCCAGCTTCAGATAACCATCACTTTGTGCCCCAAAAAGCACTGGGACGAAGCCCTTATAATTGTATTCAAGCTCGGGCAGTTCAGGCGCCTTCTTTTAGTCATAGACCATGGAGATTCATTAGACCTTCTTTCTCACTGAGCGCTTGGCCACACGGAATGTTCATTTGGAAGTTTCACTCAAAGGCCCCTAAAGCTCCGCTCCCCTGCACAAAGTTGTCCTGTATTTGGTCAACTGACTGTTGAATAATTGGCACAGCTCTCAGTGCCAACGTGAAAGAACCACTAAAGGCAGAGAATGTGATACCCAACAGTTAACAAGGACACGTTGCTCATGGTGAATTCCACTGCGTATGGAATGGATGGTATTTATGTATTTATTGAGGGGCAGAGCTAGTCCTTCCGACATAGGCTAGTGGTTGGGAACGTAGACTTTGGAGCCAGGCAGATTGTGTGATGCGCTAGTGTGTGACCTGGGAGAAGCTAAGGTCTCTTTTCAATTGTAATTGTAAACGGTCGAACAGCTACCTCACAGAGGTGTTGTGAGTTTGAAAATAAAATAAATGTAAAAGATTATGAAAAAAAGAAAACCAAACCCGTTGCCGTTGAGTTAATCCCGACTCATAATGACCCTACAGGACAGAGTAGAACTGCCCCGTAGGGTTCCTAAGAACAACTGGTTGATTCAAACTGCAGACCTTTGGGTTAGTAGCCAAGCCCTTAACCATTGTGTTACCAGGGCTCCTTTTGACTAGTAGTCTAAGCTCTTAAATGCATACAATAAGCACTCAGTAAATGAGTTATTTTTGTATAGGAGTCCCTGCATGGTGGAAACGGTTAATACAATCAGCTGCTCACCAAAAGGTTGGAGGTTCGAGTCCACCCCCAGGGTGCCCCAGAAGAAAGGCCTGGTGTTCTACTTCCAAAAAATTGCAGCCACTGAAAGCCTCTGGGACGGAGTTCTACTCTGACACAGATAGGGTCATCATGAGTCACAGCAGAGCCGACGGCAACCGCTGGTAATTTTTGTACGGCTTGTCACAGTTGCTGACACTCTTGGTGCCGCGGCTGGTCCCCTCTGCCTCTACTACTTCGGAACAGGCTGGCCCAGCGTCCTACTGGCAGCATCTGCATTTCCTTGCCTAAGGGCTCTCTGGCCACCAGAGCTGCTTAGGTGCCCTCACATAGCAGCCTGGAAGAGCTAGGAAATTAATTACTCTGAAAGCAGCCATCCAGCAAGGTCTGATGGGGTTGGTGTGTAAATACCCCAGCTTTTCTGCCTCTTGAGGGGAATAACTGAATCCCATGCTTTACGCTGGTTCCCAGAGTTTCCCTGTGGAATCAAGCTTTTTATCCCCAGGGTGACTTTCATAATGGACCTGTTACTGGCTGTCTTCTCTTCCCTTTCACCCTTTTTTTACTTCCCTACAGCACAATGGGATTAGATCATTGTGATCCGTAGAGATTTCACTGGCTGATTTTTGGAAGTAGATTGCCAGGGCTTTCTTCCTAGTTTGCCTTACTGGAAGCTCTGCTGATATTTGTTCAGTATCATAGCAACATGCAAGTCTCCACTGACAGATGGGTGGTTGCCCGCACAAGAGGTCTGCTGGCTGGGAATCAGACCCAGGTCTCCTGCATGGAAGGCGAGAATTCTACCACTGAATTACCACTGCTCGCTCCCAGATAAGCTAAAAATCAAAACCCAAACCTGCTGCTGTCGAGTCGATTCCAACTCATAACGACCCTATAGGATGGATTAGAACTGCCCCATAGGGTTTCCAAGGAGTACCTTGTGGATTTGAACTGCTGACCTTTTGGTTAGCAGCCGTAACTCTCAACCACTATGCCACCAGGGTTTCCCCCAAATAAACTACTTGCTCTCAAATCCTTCCTCAGGGTCGCTTCTGGGAAACTTATGTTAAGATAATCACCTTGAACATGAGGAAAGAATTTTCATCATGAATGTTGAACTTAGTCATGCCTATTGATATGGGCCCCCTCCCCAATAAAAACCATTGCCATTGAGTCAATTCTGACTCATAGCCACCCTGATATGGGCCCAGGTCCCAAAATTCCTATAAGGAATCTTCTTCAAAGCAAGATTTGAGGACTTTGAACCCACTGAATCAACCATAAATGGCTTCTTTCTTCATGGGCACAGCTGAGGCAAAAGATAATTCTCTAGGAGATGCTGGAATAAAGACTATGTATTTTAAAAATATTTATAAGTATTTTTTCCTTCTGTAGCGGTAATTCCTAGTGCTTGGTCTGCCATACTTTTCACCTTTCAACAGAGGATTGTGGTGTCATGCAAAAAAACCTAAGCTCTGTCTTGGACTAAAGGTAAGTATTTTGAGGCGAAAAAGAATAACGATACGTAAAAACATTGGAGACGGAATCTCTGGACAGTGTTTTGAACTGGATTCCTCCAGTTGAAAAAAGAGGAAATATTTAATGAGGGTTATGAAGCTGGCAGTTATTTACTCAAGGAGGATTCATTGCTATTGGATGGTAGGTACGTGGGCCTGAGCCCCGGCAAGAAAAGCATCGGAAGACTTTTTTCCTCTGTGGTTGGGGAAACGGAAAACATGTAAAACACTAGCTAAAATACAACAAACAAACTGAAATACCAGGACCGGCACCAGCACCGGTTGCAGTGGAGTAAGACCCAACTCAGGGGAACCCCATATGTGTCAGAGTAGATCTGTGCTCCGTAGGGTTTTGAAGGAGTAGATTGCCAGGCCTTTCTTCTGAGGTACCGCTGGGTGGACTTGAACCTCCAACCTTTTGGTTAGCAGCAGAGTGCATTAACAATTTGCACCAAAATACATTTACGAAGCTTGTCTAACCCTTTGGAAATCTATAATATTTAATCAGCAATATCCTGATTAACTTTCCATAATATATGGATTGTTCGAAATAGCATTTTAAAAATACTTTGGTTCAATTTTCAAAAAGTGTCTATATTATACGTAAAGGATAGAATGAAGCAGCATTGGGTTTGCTGTTTCTCATTGAGTCCTTCTTTTTCGTGGTAGTATTTCTAAGAGAGGGACTCAACTTAAATTTTTTTTTTTGTTTTTAGCTTCAAAAATGCAAATTTATTGTCTTACAGTTCTGAGACTGACTTTTTTGTTTTGTTTTGTGTGAGTATTGTTCTAGGTTTTCAGTTCAACTTGGCCATGTGAATCAGACAAGTCTTCAATAACTAAACGTTTTGTTAAGCAGTATGTACAGGCATATGATTTTTCATTGCCTCATTTTTTTTTTTTTTTTCATGTACTAGCTAGGAGTTTGGAGCAAAAAACACGTACTACTTATGTTTTAGGAGATGTTTTTTGGTTAACAATTCCAAAGCCTTTGGAAAGAGACTTTTCAGAGAAAAATGCACACACATATTCATGCATCAATAATTCATCATACATTTATTAAATACCTACTATGTGCCAGAGCCCTGGTGGTGTAGTGGTTAAGAGCTCGGCTGTTAACCAATGGTTGGCAGTTTGACTCCACCAGCCGCTCCTTGGAAACCCTATGGGGCAGTTCTACTCTGTTCTATAGGGTCGCTATGAGTCGGAGTCGACTCGATGGCAACAGGTTTGGTTTTTGGTTTACTTTGTGCCAGGCACAGAACTAGGTGCTGCGGAGACGATGGTGATCAAGAAGCAGATATAACTCCCGGGGCTTATGGCCCAGTGGAAAGGAAACAGATATTAAATACGTAACGATACAAATAAATGTATGGTGAAGAATGTATATGATTGCAAAGCGAGATTTTGCCCGCTGATGGAAAGGAGCGAAGTTCTGTGAAATCAGCTAACAGTGGAATCTGACCTCGGCTTGAGGAAGGAATGTTTGAGCTGAGATACGATGGATGAGTGGCATTACCTAAGCAAGGTGGGTTGGTTTGGAGTGTGGGGGCTGATGAGAAGAGCATTCCAGGTGGACAGAATAGCAAGTGCAAAGACCCTGTGGCTGATATGAGAGCCTGAAAGAAGGCCCGAGCACAGAGAGAGTGTTGGAGAGTGGGGCCAGAGGAGCCTGAAGAGAGAAGTAGAGGCCACCACATCATGAAGGATTTATAGACTATTTACAAACTTTATCTTTACACTGTGAGCCACAAGAAGCTAATGAGGGGCTTTATAGAGGAGGGAGGAGTCCCTGGATGACATAGATGGTTAGTGCCTTTCGTTGCTAACTGAAAGATTGGAAATTCAAGTCCACTCGGAGGCACCTCAGAAAAAAGGGCTGGCAATCTACTTCTGAAAAATCAGCCACTGAAAACGCTATGGGACACAATTCTACTCTGACACACGTGGGGTTGCCGTGAATTATATTCAACTGATGACAACTGTTTTATATAGAAGGGAAATATGGTCATATTTACACTTTGGAAATAAATACTAAGACTGGCATCAGAGTGCATTGCGGGCAGGGCCAGAAACGGTAGGAGAGTAGATCGCTGGTAGGCTACAGGAGAAGTACGAGAGAGATGGCAGTTCCTTGGACTAGAGTGTGGGTGATGGTAACAGAAAGTGACTAGATTCTAGAGGCGAGTAGTGTGTAAAATTGACGGGACTTGAGGGTGGTGTAGCTACGGAGGATGAGGGAGAGAGAGGTGACAGGGAGGGCCCCTGGTGTTCTCACTTGTGTTTCTGCATGGAGGGTGGTGCCATTCACCAAGAGATAGGGGAAGATCATAAATTTGCTCTTCAACATGTTAAACCTCAACATACTGAGTTTGAAGTGCCTAGGAAGCATCCAAATACAGATGTTGAGTGGGCACTAGAATTTGGATCTGGAGACCAAGGTGTGCCCCTTTATTTTTTTATAATCCATTCCTTCCAAGTTTTTAAAAATTAGATGAAATATACAAGGTTTCTGTTTGTATGTGCATATCTGTGTTTCTCATCCACTTTCAGTATCCATTTTAGCTCATAAAAATCAGTTTAAAATACATAAAATGGACTCATCCCACTCCTCCCCCTACCCCAGGAGATTAAGAAAATACTCTGCTTTTGCTCTATTACTCTGAAGATAATTGCATGAAGGTAAGTACTGAAATTACGATGTGGAACCAGCTCAGAACTCTTTTGTAATATAAATTATAATTGAAGTACAGATAGCTGGTGTTTGGTGTTGACAGCGACAGCAGTGGAAATGCCCGACAAACTATCTCTTTCTATGCGATTTTATGTCCTCTAACCACTTCTCTTTCTCATTCTACGCCTCTACCTGGGCAATTTCTTTCATTCCCATGATTTGAACTACTCTTCATCTAACGAATATTCTAGGTGCTGGATAAATAGCAGCGAATACAACAAACAAAAATCTGTACACTTGTAATGCTTGATTTTGCCGATGACTCCTGAGTCCATGTTTAGCTCAGAGTTTTCTTCTGAGATTTAGACTCACACCTCTACATTTAAATTTCCCTTGGGTCCTTCAAACTCTAGGTACCTAAAATCAAACTCCTTATCTGTTTGACCAAGACCTGCTCTCCTGAATTCTCTGTCTTATCCATCCATCCATCCATCCATCCATCCATCCATCCATCCATCCATCCATCCATCCATCCATCCACCCACCCACCCACCCAGCCAGCCAGCCACCCAGCCACTGCCCGATCCAAAGACCTAGGAACCATACTGCATTTCTTCTTCTCCCTCACTTATAAATCCCATTAGTAACCCAGTCCTTATTGCTTCTAAAACAGTCTTCAAATTTGTCCCCTCCTCTATCTCCCAAGTGGCCCTGCCTAATGAGATCAGCTCTCACCATCTCTTGCCTGGATTACTGTAAGAACCACCTTACTGATCTACCTGGTTCTGTCTTGTCTCCTTTAAATTCTTCCTCTGGGCAGCCACCAGACTAAGTAGTTTAAAATGCATATCAGGCCATGTCACTTTTCAATAACTCCAAGCTACTTGACTTGGTTACCCAGTGTTGCTGTAACAGAAATACCACAAGTGGGTGGCTTTAAATAATAGAAATTTATTTTCTCACAGTTCAGGAGGCTAGAAGTCTGAATTCAGGGTATGGCTCTCGGGAGAGATCTTTCCTTGTCTATTTCAGCTTCTAGTAGCTGCTGGCAAACCGTGGTTTTCCTGGGCATGTTGATGCATCTGCCTTCCCCCCGTATGTGTCTCTGAGTCTGGTTGGCTCTTTTTATAACTCAGAAGTGATTAGGTTTAGGACCCACCCTGCTCTGATATGATGTTGTTAACACAACAAAAGAAAACTCCTATTTCCAAATAGAGTCATATTTACAGGTACAGGTGTTAGGATTTCTGTACATATTTGGGGGGGACACAATTCAGTCTGTAACATTCCTTAATATGCTATTCAAAGGCCTCCATGGTTGTTTTCTGCCCACTGCTCCAGTTCATCTTCTTCCTCCCTGACCTTTCTTTTACATACAGCAACACAGAGTGGCCTGGAGTTACCTTTCCCCAAGCCTGGAAGGTCCTTCCCAGGACCCTTTACCCATCTAACTCTTGCTCATCCTTTAAGACTAGGCTTCTGCACCATTTCTTCCATGAAACCTTCCCTTAGGGTAGGATTAACCAGTAAGCAAGGTATGCACCGGCTTATAGTAAGCAAAGTACATACAGGCTTACTTGTGTTTACGGATTAGTCTGTAGTGCACAATTACACATGGGTTTTACCACATCTTTGATGTGATGAAAAACAGGTGCAATTGTGCACTACGGATTAGTAAGTAAGCACAAATAAGCCTGTGTATACCTTGCATGTTGGGTAATGAGTCCTGGCAAGTTTCCCTCATCCTCTAGCCCTTTCTCCAGGACTGGGGCAGTAGTTCCCAAAGCATTTGTATCATCAACCCTTTTACGTGCTGTCTTGGAATTTTCTGCTTAAGATTGAACTTTTGCAGCTCCCTCACACTTTAAAAGTAGGCAGTGCCTCCTAGGCATGTGTGCACTCTCACTGCCTGCCACGGAGGCACACGACGGTCAACGATAAATATATGTGGAACTCAGTTGCCAAAAGGAGTTCCTGGGTGGTGCAAACAGTTAACACGCTCTGCTGCTAATCCAAAGGTTGCAGTTTCAAGTCTACTTAGAGGTGCCTCAGAAGAAAGGCCTGGCGATCTACTGCAGACAAATTAGCCATTGAAAACCCTGTGGAGCACAGTTCTGCTCTAACACACATGGGGTTGCCATGAGGCAGAGTTGGCTCAATGGCAGCTGGTTTGGTTTTTCGTTTTGTGTTGCTGACTATGTACTATGTTGAAATACTTTTCAGCTGGGGACATTTTAAGAGCATAGCGTGTGATTTTTCTTTTCCTGTGAGCACTAGGATAATGTAGCGGGAGTCCTTTAATCTAACCATCACTTGAAAGAGAGTAGGAAAGAAGGCGAAGGAGGACTGCCTGTGGAGAGAAGCTCCTTCTGCAGAAAAAAATTGTGTGATATGTGAGACTCATCGGGAAAATGCTTTGGTATCTCTAAGTCAATTCAATGTGCTGTCGTTTTTCTTTAAAATAAAACTGTCTTTTACACGTCTCAGATGTAATAACAGCGAAAGATGTCTCAGGCAAGGGGGTGCCGATTATTTTAAATTCAAAAGCTTTGGCTTCACAGCGTGCTGAGTTTGGAGTCTTTCTCTTGACGATGGTATGTACACAATTGATTCTATCACCTAGTTCTTTCCTGTCCTCAACTTATTTTCCTACAACAAGGGACAGAAAATATTCACAACTCAGAACACATGTATATTTGGAATAGTCGGTTCTTTCTGGTTTTGTTTTCTTCTTTGAAAAACTGTTCTTTGATCTTCAGTGTGCTGCATGAAGGCCTTTTGAGTTCAGTACCTAATAGGGAAAATAAATAAGCTAAGAGCTGCTGTAACTTAAGATGTTCGCCTCGAAAATGATTGGTTTTTCTGTCAGTCTGTCAGCCTGCCTGTCTCTGGGTATGTGTGATTCTCCATTTTAAATGCTATTTTCTTGTATAAGTGCCTTGGAGGTTTTCTGTTCATATCTAAACATTAGCTCCTCAGTGTTCTTGCCAAATCGTTCATTCATCACTTAGCGAGGTCACTTTTTCTTTTTTGCTTCTTATATTCAGCTTCGCTTGCTAAAACTCCTTAATAGCTAGGGAGGGCCTCCTGTGTTGTGGTAGTAGGTCAGAACTTGTCTAGACTCCTTAGGGATAAGAACCAGGATCAGCCCAAACCTGGTTCCTATGAGGTGGGGGTTAGACATACGTCCGTCTCCAACTTTACCATTTCTGGTGATAAAGAGTAGAGCTGGCTGTCCCCGCCACGACACTTTCTACTTCCCTGCTGGGTTCGATAATTTGTTGCAATGACCACACAGAACTCATAGACCACACTTACAGTTAAGTGGTTTATTAAGGAAGTAACAGGGATCAGGATCAGGCCTGGGAATCATTTAGTCAAGATCTGGAAGACTCTCCCAAAGTGCAGAGCACATCACTCCCTTCTTCAGTGCAAGACAGCTCTCTCAGCTCCTCTCAGCCTTGCAAGCAAGCAGGCCCTTCCCTCTGCCGCGCACACTCCCTCTCAGCTGTGCAGGCCTCCTCTCGGCCCCTTCAGAACAGGCCTCTTTGCCATGCATGCCGCTTCTCAGCTGTGCAGGCCTCGCTGCCTTTGGCCTCCCAGCTTATAGCCAGTGTAGCAGCTTTGTTCAGTTCTCTTGGCTGCTTCCTGGCAGCAGCTTTCTGCTGTCACCAACCGACTTTGCTGCCAGGCCCCTTCTGGGCCTATTGCTGCCAACTCTGCCACAGGGTCTGTTCTAGGCCTCTCACTGTCTTCAGTGTTACAGTTCTTGACCCATGTTACAGTTTTTTAGGCGTTCCTTGCCTCATCTCTCTTTGCTTCTTCTCTCTTCTTTTGCCTTTCTTTTCTTTTTCTCCTTTCTGAAACCTCTGTGGAGTTGTCTACTTGTATAAACAAACTCCTTGTCAATTTCAAGGCACGGCCCTCCCAGTAGGGCCACAAACTGACTAATCCCCTCTGTGGACCATAGTAACTTCGTTTGCATACCACAGTCACTTCATTTGCATACCGCAGTCACTTCATTTGCATAGTATATTGACCAATCCACTCAAGGTGTGTATTAAGCACAGGGCAGGCTGCAGCCCAGGGCCAGACAAAATGTATTATCAACCCATCAAGTAAATTCTGATGCCGCTTTTGTTGTTGTGTGCCATTGCATTGATTCCGACTCATAGTGATCCTGTAGGACAGAGTGGGCTATAATCTTTACAGGAGCAGATCATCAGATCTTTTCTCCCACAGAGCTGTTGGTGGGTTCGAACCACCAACCTTAACCATTGCGCCACCAGGGCTCTCTGAAATTCTGATCCATGCTATGATATGGATGAACCTTGAAAACACTATGCTTAGTGAAAGAGCCAGACAGAAAATGCCACATATCATATGATTACATTTATGAGAAATGTCCAGAACAGGCAAATCCATAGAGACAGAAAGTAGTTAATGGTTGTCTGGGACTAGGGTAGAGGATGCGGAATCGGGAATCAGGAAGACTGCTAGTGTGTGCAGAGTTTCTTTATGGGGTGTTGAAAATATTTTAAAACTAAATTGTGGTGATCTTATTCAGTATATCTCAGAATACACTGAAAATCATTGAAAGGTACACTTAGGGTGACATTCATGGTATTGAAAATATATCACAATAATGTTGAAAAAAAAGAAAAGTTTGTGTCACATCCAACACAATGCTCTTTTTAGCTTAGTTTTTCAGAACGTCAAACACGAATAATGCCTTGGAAATCATCCGGTAGCTTTCTGACCAGGAAACCATGTATTGGGTGAGTGGTCAACTGTTGAAAGGCTGAGAAGATAAGGATTGAGAAATGACCATTGGGGTATCCTCAATTTTAAGGTCATTCACACACAAAAGCACTTTCAACTCTGAGTTTGCTCTAGCTTCTTCACCCCCCTAAGTGGTTACAGAGAGTACAGGTGGACATAGCCTGGCAGGAACAGCACAGAGCCTGTCAGTGTGAGAAGGTGCTATGGTTTCCAGTATCCTTCCAGATAGAATCTTTGACTTTGTTGGTCCTCTTAGCTGTAACAGCATATTGAACTAATATGTTCAAGGAGTAGTCTACTATAACACATGTCTTTTGATTACTTACTATGGGCCAGGCCTACTACCTATCTGTCAGTTTGTCGTACTGGGATGGTTTGTGTGTTGTTATGATGCTGGGAGCTATGCCACCAGTATTTCAAATTTTAGCAATGTCACCCATGGTGGATAGGTTACAGCAGAGCATCCAGACTAAGGCAGGCCAGGAAGAAAGGCCTGGCAATCTATTTCTGAACATTTGCCAATGAAAACCATGTGGATCACAACAGAACACTGTCTGATTCACTTGGTTTGGACACGTCATTAGGAGAGATCAGTCACTCGAGAAGGACATCATGTTTGGTAAATTAGAGGCCAGCATGGGCGAAAGAGACCCTCAGTAGGATGGACTGGCACAGTAGCCATAACAGAGGACTAGAACATGCCAGCAATCCTGAGGATGATGCTGAACCAGCAACTTTTTATTCTGTTGTATGTTAGGTTGCCATGCGTCGGAGCCGACCTGATGGCAGCTGTCTATCTCTATGTGCCAAGCACTACTCTAGGTGCTACAAACTTGTGGTAAACGAGTTTGATAATCAGTTTTGGATTCAACGTCCATTTATCCAAAAAGCGTGTATTGAGAACCAACCGCTTTAAAATATATATATTTTATTGTGTTTTAGAGCTGAAAGTTTACACAGCAAACTAGGTTCCCATTTAACAATTTTTGTACAAATTGTTCTATGAAATTGGTTACAATTTTGGCAGTGTGTCAGCATTTTCATTATTTCCATTCTGTTTGTTCTGTTTCCATTTAATTAGCTTCCCTGCCCCTCCTTGCCTTCTTTTCTTTGCTTTTAGGTTAATGTTGACTGTTGGGTCTTGTCGAGTTGATAGTTTAAGAGAACACATTCCACATGGTGATATTATTTATTTTATAAGCCAATCTATGGTTTGACTGAAAGGAGACCTCTGGAAATGGCTTCAATTCCAAGTTAAAAGTGTATCTTGAGGCTATATTCTTGAGGGTTTCTCTAGTATCTATCAGTCCAGTAAATCTGGTCTTTTTTTAGGAATTTTAGTTTTGTTTTATATTTTTCTTCCATTCTATCCAGGACCTTCTATCATGTCCCTGGTCAGAACAGTCAGTTGCAGTAGCCCGGCACCATCTAGTTCTTCTGGTCCCAGGCTAGAGAGGCTGTGGTTTGCATGGGCTGTTAGTCCCGTGGACTAGTTTCTTCTTTGAGTCTTTGGCTTCCTTCATTCTCTTTTGCTCCAGACAGTCAGTAGAGACCAATAGTTGTATCTTAGATGGCTGCTTGCAAGCTTTTAAGACCTCAGATGCCATTCACAAAACTAGGATGTAGAACGTTATTTTTATCAACTACAGACTTTATGGCAACCAACTGAGTTGTCCCACCAGACCGTGTTCGCAAGCCCTTTAACTCAGTAAACCAGTCCCTTGAAGTGTTTGAATATGTCTAGGAGGACTTCGTAACTGAGCAGCAACTGCTTTTCATGGCTTGTGCTAGGTCCCAACTAATGATAAAAACTCATAAAAAAATAAAATTGCAAGTATAGCGGAATCGTGTTTTTTTTTTTTAGAAATTTTATTGCAGTAACGTATATAACAAAACATTTGACATTTAAACCATTTTTTTTCATGCTCATTTGGTTTATTATTTTAATTTTATTGTGTTTTAGGTGAAAGTTTACAGCACAAATTAGCTGTCATTCAAAAATTTATCCATAAATTATTTTGTAACATTGATTGCAATCCCCACATTGTGTCAGCACTCTCCTCCTTTCCCTTTCCATTCCACCTCGGGCTCCCCATTCATCCAGTTTTCCTGTCCCTTCCTGCCTTCTCGTCTTTGCCTTGGGGCAGGTATTGCCCATTTGAACCTATATATTTTTTAAGAAGTCCATTCCTCACGTGTGTTAGTCATAAGTCTGCCTAATCTTTGGCTGAAAGGTGGTTTGGGAGTGGCTTTAGTTCTGAGTTGGCAGAATGTCCGGGGACCATAGCCTTGGTGTTCCCTCCAGTCTCTGTCAGACCAGTAATTCTATTCTTTTTTGTGTGTGTGTGTAAATTTGAAATTTGTTCTACATTTTTCTCCCACCCTGTCTGGGACCCTCTAATGTGATCCCTGTCAGGGTAGTTGGTGGTGGTAGCCAGGTACCATCTAGTTCTTCTGGGCTCAGGCTGGTGGAGGCTGTGGTTCATGCCGTCCATTAGTCCTTTTGACTAATATTTCCCTTGTGTCTTTGGTTTTCTTCATTCTCCTTTGCTCCGGATGAGATGGGACCAATAGATGTATCTTAGGTGACTCTTGCAAGCTTTTAAGACCCTAAACGCTACTTACCAAAGTAAGATGTAGAACATATCTCCTGAGATCATGGTCCCAGCCCTTAGCTCCAATAACTCAGTTCCTCTAGATGTTTGGACATGTCTAGGAAGTTTCTATGACTTGGTCTTGGTCAAGTTGTGCTGACTTCCCCTATATTGTGAGTTGTCTTTCCCGTCACCAAAATTAATGCTTGTCTATTTTCTAGTTAGTGATTTCCCTCCCCAGCCCCTTTCCTCCCTTGTAACTATCAAAGATTGTTTTTTTTTTCTGTGTGTAAACCTTTTCTTGGGTTTTTAAAATAGTGGTTTCATACAGTATTTTTCTTTTGTGATTTACTTATTTCCCTCAGCATAATGTCCTCTAGATTTATCCATGTTGTTACATGTTTCATGGATTCATCATTGTTCTTTATCATTGCATAGTATTTCATTGTACGTATATACCATAATTTGTTTATCCGTTCATCTGTTAATGGGCATTTGGGTTGTTTCCATTTTTTGCTGTAGAGAATAATACTGCAATGAACATGAGTATGCATATGTCTATTCCTGTGGCAGCTGTTATTTTTCTAGGATATATTCCTAGGAGTGGGATTGCTGGATAGTATGGTATTTCTATCTCTAGTTCTTGAGGAGGCATCGTATCATTTTCCATGGTGGTAGTACCAGTATACACTCTCGCCAGCAGTACATCAGAGTTCCAATCTCCCTGCAACCTCTCCAACACTTGTTATTTTCTGTTTTTTTGGTTCATGCCTGTAACGTCAAGGTGAGATGGTATCTCATGGTAGTTTTGATTTGCATTTCTTTAATGGCTGATGATTGCAAGCATTTCCTCATATGTCTGGTAACTGCCTGAATATCTTCTTTGGTGAAATGTCTCTTCATATCCTTTGCCCATTTTTTAATTGGGTTATCTGTCTTTTTATTGTTGAGGTGTTGAAGTATTCTATAGATTTTGGAGATTAAACCCTTGTCAGATATGTCCTAGCCAAAAAATTTTCCCCGTTCTGTAGCTTCTCTTTTTACTCTTTTGGTGAAATCTTTTGATGAGCATGCGTTTAATTTTTAGGAACTCCCAGTAATCTAGTTTACCTTCTGGTGTTTGTGCATTGTTAAATATGGTTTGTATTCTATTAATGCCATATATTAGGGCCCCTAGCATTGTCCCTATTTTTTCTTCCATGATCTTTATCATTTTCAGTTTTACATTTAGGTCTTCGATACATTTTGAATTAGTTTTTGTGTGTGATATGAGGTATGGGTCCCGATTCATTTTTTTTTTTTTTACAGATGGATATCCAGTTTTGTCAGGACCGTTTCTTAAAAAGACTGCATTTTCCCCATTTAATGGACTTTGGGCCTTTGTCAAAGATCAACTGGCCGTAGGTGAATAGATTTATGTTTGGGTTCTCTGTTCTGTTTCATTGGTCTATGTGTCTGTTGTTGTACCAGTACCAGGCTGTTTTGGCTACTGTGGCTGTATAGTAAGTTCTGAGGTCAGATAGTATGATGCCTCCTACTTTATTTTTTTTCTTCAATAATTCTTTGCCTATCTGGGGCCTCTTTCCTTTCAATGTAAAGTTGGTGATTAGTTTTTCCATCTCATTAAAGAATGCTGTTGGTATTTGGATCAGGATTGCATAGTATTTGTAGACTGCTTTGGGTAGAATTGACAATTTCACAATATTAAGTCTTCCTATCCATGAGCATGGTATGTTTTACTATTTATGTTGGACTCTTGGTTTCTTGCAGTAGTGTTTTGTAGTTTTCTTTGTATAGGTCTTTTATGTATTCCTAAGTGTTTTTTTTTTTTTTTTTTTAGGGGCTATTATAAATGCTATTGTTTTCCTGATTTTCTTTTCAAAGTTCTCTTTGTTGGTGTATAGGAATCCAACAAATTTTTGTATGTTGATCTTGTATCCTGCTAGTCTGCTGAATCTTTCCAGTAGTTATCTAGTGGAATATTTGGAGTTTTTTATGTACAGGACCACATCCTCTGTGATTAGGGATACTTTTGCTCCTTCCTTACCAATTTGGATGCCCTTTATTTCTTTTTCTTGCCTTATTGCTCTAACTAGGACTTCGAGCACAATGTTAAATAGGAGTGGTTTTTATAGGGCATCCTTATCTTTTTTCTATTCTCAAGGGAAATGCTTTCAGCCTCTCTCCGTTAATGGTGACTGTTGTTATGTATAGATGTCCTTTATTATGGTGAGAAGTTTCCCTTCTATATCTGTTTTATTGAGTTTTTATCAGGAATGGATGTTGAACTTTTTCAAATGCCTTTTCTGCGCCAATTGAGATGATTATGTGATTCTTTTCTTTTGTTCTATTTATGTGGTGGACTACACTGACTGATTTTCTAATTGTGAACCATCATTGCATACCTGGTATGGATCCCACTTGGTCGTAGTATATTATTTTTTAGATATGATGCTAAATTCTGTTGGCCAGAATTTTGTTGAGAATTTTTGCTTCTATATTCATGAGAGATATTGGTCTGTAATTTTCTTTTTATGTGGTGTCTTTGCCTGGCTTTGATATCAGGGTTATGTTGGCTTCATAGAATGAATTCTGGGTATCCCTTCTTTCTCTATACTCTGAAATAGTTTGAGTAGTACTGATGTGAGCACTTCTCTGAATGTTTGGTAGAATTTTTCAGTGAAGCCATCTGGGCCAGGGCTCTTTTTTGTTGGGAAATTTTTTTTTTTCTTTTTCTGATTAATCTTCAATCTCTTCTCTTGTTAGTGGTCTGTTCAGATTTTCTATCTCACTTTGTGTTAGTTTAGGAGGTAGTGCATTTCTAAAAATTTGTCCCTTTCCTCTAGGTTCTCAAATTTGTTTGAGTACAATTTTTCACAGTATTCTATTATGATCCTTTTTATTTCTGTTGTGTCTGTTGTAATGCCCCCCCAATTCATTTCTTATTTGGATTACTTTCTTCCTCTCTTGTTTTACTTTGGTCAGTTTGGTCAGTGGTTTGTCAATTTTTTCAAAGATCAACTCTATTTCATTTAATTCTGCTGTAATCTTTATTATTTCTTTTCTTCTGATGCTTGTAGGCTTCTTTTGCTGTTCTCTATTTGTTCGATTTGTAGGGCTGGCATTTTGATTTTGCTCTGTTCTTCTTTTTTGTTGTATGTGTTTATTGCTATAAATTGACCTCTGAGCACTGCCTTTGCTGTGTCTCAAAGGTTTTGGTATGATGTGTTTTCATTCTTATTTGATTCTAGGAATTTTTTGATTCACTCTTTGATTTCTTCTATTACCCAGTTGTTTTTAAGCAAGGTGTTATTCAGTTTCCATGTATTTAATTTTTTTTTTCTCTGCTTTTCCTGTTATTGGTTTCTACTTTTATGGCATTGTGATCACAGAGAATGCTTTGTATGATTTCAATGTTTTGGATTTTATTGAGCATTGCTATGTGGCCTAAAGTGCGGTCTATTCTGGAGAATGTTCCATGTGTGTTGGAAAAGAATGTATACTTTATTGCTGTTGGGTGGAGTGTTCTATATGTGCCTACAAGGTCAAGTTGGTTGACCATGGACTTTAGATTTTCTATCTTTGCTGAGTTTTTTTCTAGATGTTCTGTTGTTTACTGAGCGTGATGCATTGAAGTTTCTTACTTTTATCATGAAACTGTCTATTTCTGTTTCAGTGCTATTAGAGTTTGTTTTATGTACTTTGGAGCCCTGTCATTGGTTGCATAGATATTTACTATGATTATGTCTTCTTGGTGGATTGTTTCTTTAATTATTATATAATGTCCTTCCTTGTCTTCTATGGTTGATTTTACCTTAAAGCCATTTCAACCATCTTTATGTGTTCATTTTAGTGACATTAATTACGTTCATCATGTTGTGCAACCATAACTACTATCCATTTCCAATTTTTTTCATCACCCGCAACAGAAACTCAGTATGCCTTAAGCAATCACTCTCTATTTCCCCTTCCTCCCAGCCCTTGGCAACCACTAATAAACTCTGGTCTGTATGCATTTGCCTATTCTAGTTATTTCATATGAGTTGGATCAAATAATATTTGTCCTTTTGTGTCTGACTTACTTTGCTCAGCGTAATGTTTTCAAGGTTCATTCATGTTGTGGGATGTATCAGAACTTCATTTCTCTTTATGGCTGAATAATATTGCATTGTATGACTATATCACATTTTGTTTATATATTCATCTGTTGATGGACACTTGGATTGTTTCTATCTTTTGACTATTGTAAATAAAGTTGTGATGAACATGGTGTACAAATTTCTCAGTCCCTGCTTTTAAGTCTTTTGGGTATATACCTAGAACTGGAATTGTTGGGTTATATATATATATATATTTTATGATACCAAGCCAAAACCAAACCCAGTGCCATTGAATCGATTCTGACTCATAGTGACCCTACAGGACAGAGTAGAACTGCCCGATAGAGTTTCCAAGGAGCGCCTGGTGGATTCAAGTTGCTGACCCTTTGGTTAGCAGCCATAGCACTTAACCACTACGCCACCAGGGTTTCTGGGTTATATGGTAGGCCATTAAAAATGGAAGGAAGAAAGAAAGGACCAAAATGGATGTCAGAAGAGATTCTGAAAGTTGCTCTTGAAAGTAGAGTAGCTAAAGTGAATGGAAGAAATGATGAAGTAAAAGAGCTGAACAGAAGATTTCAAAAGCCAGCTTGACCACTTCCCCAGTCTTCACAGCTGCAGTGGTGGGATCCCTGGGGGCTTTTTATTTTTTCTAATTTTTATTTATTATTATTATTTTTCTTTTCCCCGTTTTCCTTTTCTTCCCCTTTTTGTTTTTCTCCATTTCTCATTTCTCCACTCCAATGGCAAGCTCCTTTAGCACTTTTTTTGTTTGTTTGTTTGTTTTTGGCTCCTGTTTCTCTCTCCTCTCTCCCCTCTTTCCCATACACATCTTATCTCCACACATCACAACTTTTCCCCTCCCTCCTGCCTGAACATCACACCCCCTAGCAGCACAGGCATGGCCTACCAGAACCTGCCCTGCGCTGATTCCTGGCCCACCCTATCGACCTTAGTATATGCCACAACTCATCCCAGACCCTCTGTTCAGCTGGACCTGCCATGCAGCACCATAGCTGAGCGACTTGCCCTGCCCATTAGACAAGGTGAAAAGTATTGTGCCTACAGATGAGCAAATGATAAGAAGGTACAGCCCACCTGCTCAGACATGATCAAAAAAAAAAAAAAAGATGAAACAAATCTACAGTCAATAAATGAAGAAAATAGCTACTAAATGTCCCAAAGAGAGCAGACAATATCAAAACATAAAAGAAAATAAGACAGGATGGTTCCAGTAGGAGTACAAAATAAGATACCAGATGGCTTTCCAGTAGAAGAAAAGGCACTAGAACTACCTGATAGGGAATTCAAATCTCTAATTTGAGTTGAAAGAACAATCAAACAAAAATGAGGAAAAAATAGACAACTTCATGGAAAAGGAAGACATATTCATGGAAAACACAGACAAAAAAATTGGAAGAATTCAGGAAAATAATACAGGAACAAAATGACAAAATAAATTCACAACTAGAAATCACACAAAAACAACAACTAGAAATTCAAAAGATAAACAACAAGATTTCAGAAAAGGACAGTATCATAGAAGGGCTGAGGAAGAGGTTTGAAACAATGGAAGACAGGATCAGCAAAGTTGAAAACAAACACTTGGGTACAACTCTGTTTGAGGAAAAATCAGAAAAAAGGATGAAGAAAAATGAAGAAACCCTGAGAATTATGTGGGATACAATCAAAAGCAAAAATCTGCAGGTGATTGGAGTTTCAGAACAGGGGGAGAAAATGGAAAACACAGAGGGAGTCATTGAAGAATTGCTAACAGAAAACTTTCCTAATATCATGAAAGATTAAAAGCTGACCATCCAAGAAGCTCAATGAACCCCATATAGAATAGACTCCAAAAGAAAGTCACCAAGGCATATCATAATCACACTTGCTAAAACCAAAGACAAAGAAAGTCTCCTGAGTGCAGCTCAAGAAAAACAAAAAGTTACATACAGAGGGGAAACAATAAGACTAAATTCTGATTACTCAGCAGAAATCAGGCAGGCGAGAAGGCAAAGAGATAACATATATCAAACCCTGAAAGAAAAAAATTGCCAACCAAGAACAATATATCCTGCAAAACTCTCATTCAAATATGATGGTGAAATTAGGACATTTCCAGATAAACAGAAATTAAGGGAATAAGTAAAATCTAAACCAAGCTTACAAGAATTATTAAAGTGAGTCCTTCGTTCTGAGAACAAACAACATCAGACCACAGCCTGAATCTAGGACACAAGATCATACCAGGCAGATACCAACTTAGGAAATGAACTCTCAAAGACTATCCAAAACCAGAAGAATTACAACAGAGAACCAGAGAGGTTAATCTATAAATGATAACAACATTGGAACAATAAAAGAGGGAATAAACTATAGAGGTACAGAACTTTCTAATGGAGTGGAAGGCAAGGCGATACCAAGTAATAATAGACTGGTTTGAACCTAGGAAGATAAAGGTAAATTTCAAGGTAACATCAAGGAAAGTTAACAAACCTGCTCATCAAAATAAAGAAAAGAAAAAAAAAAAATTAAAGTCTCAATAAAAACAAAATCTACAAAAGCAAAAGAAATGAAAAATAAACCCACAAAAGGAATTCAGCACAGGAGAGTAAGATGAACAAAGAAAATGTCAGCATCACAAAAAAAAGTACTACAAAAAGTCAGCAATAAACTCACCCCTATCAATAATTACACTGGACGTAATTGCCCTAAATGCACCCATCAAGAGAGTGACAGAACGGATTAAAAAAATTGAATCTATCAATATGCTGTCTACAAGAGGCATACCTTAGAAACAAAGATGTAAGTTTATTAAAAATCAAAGGATGGAAGAAAATATATCAAGCAAACAGCTACCAAAAAAAAGCAGGAGTGGCAATTACTAATCTCAGATAAAATAGACCTTAAAACAAAATTCACCATAAAAGACAAAGAAGGGCACTATATAATGATTAAGCCCATCATGAAGATATAACCATAATAAACATCTACACACCCAGTGACAGGGCTCCAAAATACATAAAACAAACTCCAACAGCACTGAAAAGAGAAATTGGCAGTGCCAAAATAATAATAAGACACTTCAACACACTACTCTTGGTAAAGGACAGAACATCTAGAAAGAAACTCAACAAAGATAAGGAAGAGCTAAAGGGCACAATCAGCCAACTTGGCCTCATAGACATATATAGAACACTCTACATAACAGCTGCAAAGTATACATTCTTTTCCAACGCATATGGAACGTGCTCCAGAGTAGACCACATCTTAGGCCACAGAGCAACCCTCAACAAAATCCAAAACATTTAGATAATACAAAGTACCTTCTCTGACCGCAACATAGAGAGGTAGAGGCAGAAATTAACAACAGGAAGAGCAAGGAAAAAAAAATCAATTACATGGAAACCGAATAACAGCCTGCTTAAAAACCTCTGGATAATAGAAGAAATCAGAGACGGACCAAAAATTCCTAGAATCAAATGAGAATAAAAATACATCATACCAAAACCTTTGGGACACAGCAAAGGCAGTCCTCAGAGGTTAATTTATAGCAACAGATGCACACATCAAAAAAGAAGAAAGGGACAAAATGAAAATATTAGCTACACAACTCGAACAAATGGAAAGAGAATGGCAAAAAACGAAACAAATAAACAAAAAAAAACCTACAGCCACAAGAGGAAAGGAAATAATAAAGATCAGAGCAGAAATAAATGAAACAGAGAATAGAAAAACAGTAGAAAGAATCAACAAAGCCAAAAGTTGGTTCTTTCAAAGGATCAATAAAATCGACAAACCACTGGCCAAAATGACAAAAGAAAAACAGGAGAGGGCCCAACCCAAATAGGAAACGAAATGGGGGACATTGCAACAGATCCAACTGAAATAAAAAGGATCGTAACAACAGTATTTTGAAAAACTGTACTCCGACAAATTCGAAAACCTAGAGGGTATGGACAAATTTCTAGAAACATACTACCTACCCAAATTAACACAAAATGATGTTAAAAATCTGATCAGGCTCGTAACAAGAGAGGAGATTGAAAAGGTAATAAACTCACAACAAAAAAAAAGCCCTTGCCTAGATGGCTTTACTGGAGATTTATACCAAACATTAGGAGAACAGCTTACACTGATATCACTCAAATTATTTCAGAGCATAGAAAAGGAAGCGATACTTCTGAATTCATTCTATGAAGTCAGCATAACTCTGATACCAAAACCAGCAAAGACACCACACAAAAAAATTACAGACCAGTATCTCTCAAGAATATAGATGCAAACAGTTTCAACAAAATTCTAGCTAAGAGAATTCAGCATCATATCAAAAAAATATACCATGACCAAGCAGGGTTCATACCAGTGATGCAAGCATGGTTCAACATTAGAAAATCGATCAACGTAATCCACCACATACACAAAAGGAAAGAAAAGTATCATGATCGTCTGAATTGATGCAGAAAAGGCATTCGACAAAGTCCAACACCCATTCCTGATAGAAACTCTCAACAAAACAGATATAGTAGGGAAGTTTCTCAACATAATAAAGGGCATCTATGCAAAACCAATAGCCAACATCATTATTAATGGAGAGAGGCTGAAAACATTCCCCTTGAGAAGAGGAGCAAAACAAGGATGCCCTTTATCATCACTCCTATTTAACATTGTGCTGGGAGTCCTAGCTAGAGCAGTAAGGCAAGAAAAAGAAATAAAGGGCATCCAAATTAGTAAGGAAGAAATAAAACTGTCTCTATTTGCAGATGATATGATACTGTACATAGAAAATCCAGAAGACTCCACAAGAGAACTACTGGAACTAATAGAAAGACCCAGAAGAGTAGCAGAATATGAGATAAACACACAAAAATTGGTTGGATTCCTGTACACCAATAAAGAGAATGCTGAAAAGGAAATCAGGAAAACAATACCATTTACAATAGCCCCTATCAAAATAAAATACTTAGGAATAAATCTAACCGGGGATGTAAAAGACCTATACAAAGAAAACTACAAAACACTACTGCAAGAAACCAAAAGAGATCTACATAAAAGGAAAAAAATACCATGCTCATGAATAGGTAGGCTCAACATTGTGAAAATGCCAATTCTACCCAAAGCGATTTACAAATACAATGCAATACCAAATCAAATACCAAAAACATTCTTTAAAGAGATGGAAAAACTTATAATTAACTTTATATGAAAAGGGAAGAAGCCCTGGATAAGTAAAGCACTACTGGAGAAGATGCATAAAGTAGGAGGACTTGCACTACCTGACCTCAGAACCTGCTATACAGCTACGGTAGTCAAAAGAGTCTGGTACTGGTACAAGGACAGAAACATTGACCAATGGAACAGAATTGAGAACCCAGCTGTAAATCCATCCATCTATGGCCACCTGATCTTTGACAAGGGCCCCACGTCCATCATATGGGGAAAAGACAGCCTTTTTGGTAAATGACACTGGCAAAACTGAATGTCCATCTGCAAAAAATTGAAACAGGGCCCGTACCTCACACCATATACAAAAACTAGTTCAAAAAGGGTCAAAGACCTAAATAAAGCCAAAAACTATAACGTTTATAGAAGAAAAAATAGGATCAACACTAGAGGCCTGTCATGAATTGAATTATGTCCCCCCCAAAATTGTGTATCAATTTGCCCGGGCTGTGATTTCCGGTATTGTGTAATTTTCCTATATGTTCTAAATCCTGCCTCTATGATGTTAATGAGGGAGGACGGGTGGCAGTTGTCTTAATGGGGCAGGACTCAATCTACAAGATTGGATTGTGTCTTGAGGCAGTCTCTTGAGATATAAAAGAGAGAAGCTGACAGAGAGACAGGAGGACCTCACACCACCAAGAAAGCAGTGCTAAGAGCAGAGTGTGTCTTTTGGACCTGTGGTTCCTGCGTTGAGATGCTCCCAGACTGAAGAAGACTGATGCAACACATGGAACTTCCTCCAGAGCCGACAGAGAGAGAAAGCCTTTCCCTGGAGCTGGCGCCCTGAATTCGGATTTCTAGCCTACCGGCCTGTGAGAAAATAAATTTCCCTTTGTTAAAGCCATCCATTTGGGGTATTTCTGTTATAGCAGCACTAGATGACTAAGACAATGCCCTAATACATGGCATTAACAGGATCCAAACCATAACCGACAACACACAAACTCCAGGAGATAAGGTAGATATGTGGGATCTTCTAAAAATTAAGCACTTCTGCTCATTAAAAGACTTCACCAGAAGAGTAAAAAGAGAACCGACAGACTGGGAAAAAATTTTGGCTATTACAAATCAGACAAAGGTCTAACCTCCAAAATCTGCAAGAAAATCCAACACCTCTACAGCAAAAAGACAAATAATCCAATTAAAAAATGGGCAAAGGAAATGAACAGACACTTCACCAAAGGAGACATTAAGGCGGCCAACAGACACGTGAGGAAATGCTCTCGATCCAAGGCATTAGAGAGATGTAAATTAAGACCACAATGAGATACCATCTCACCCAGGCATTACCAGCACAAATTTTAAAAAAAAAAAAAAAACAGGAAATAACAAATGCTGGAGAGCCTGTGGGGAGACTGGAACTCTTATGCGCTGCTGGTGGGAATGCAAAACGATACAGCCATTTTGGAAAACGATATGGCACTTCCTTAGAAAGGTAGAAATAGAAATGCCATATGATCCAGCAATCCCACTGCTAGGAATATATCCTAGAGAAATAAGAGTTGTCAACTATGCACACCCATGTTCGTTGCAGCACTGTTCACAATAGCAAAATGATGGAAACAACCTAGATGCCCATTAACAGATGAATGGGTAAACAAACTATGATACATACACACAATGGAGTATTACACAACACTAAAGAACAATGAGCCAGAACGCTCCTTAGAAGCAAGGAAGGCAAGACTTCATCTCACAGGTTATTAGGAGGGACCGGTCTCAGAGAATGACATCATGTTTGGTAAGGTAAGAGAGTCAGCAAAAAAGAGAAAGACCCTCAAGGAGATAAACTGACACAGTGACTGCAACATTGGGGTAAGACATAGCAAGGATTGTGAGGATGGCACACAACGGGGCTGTTTCATTCTGTTGTACACAGGGTCACTATGAGTCAGAACCGACTCTAAGGCACCTAACAGCTACAACAACAACACCATGGTAGTTGTATGTTTAACTTATAGTGGCTGCGCCATTTTACATTGTACTAGCAATGGATGAGGTTTCAATTTATTCGCATCTAGTGGAATTATATTTTAATATACCGTGGAGTCAGATAAACCTGGTGGGCAACCCCAACTTCACCCCTACCCATTGTGTGACTTTGGCTGTATTATTTAACCTGAGGAGCCTCCGTTTTCTTAATTGTAAAAGGGCTAGAGGGAGTGGGGATACTACGTATGTCATTATTTGGTGTTAACATTTGTTGTGATAACAGATGTGAACACCCACTTCAATGCCTGGCTCTTAGTATGTAAAAATAAATATTCATCCCCGTCTAACTTAAAGCTCATTTCAATGGATTTAGATTATGGTTTATGTAGTAAGCAATCTTTGTTTTTCTTAGGTACTGTTAATTTGGCTCCAACTCCTGGCGACCTTATGAATGGCAGAACTAAGCATTGCCTGGTCTTGCACCATCTTCATGACCTTGATATGTTTGAGCTCATTGTTGTGGCTATTGTGTCGATCCATTTCAGTGAGTTTCTCTCATTTTTGCTGCCCCTCTAATCTTAATAATGCTGCAATTTGCCTTTCTCATTTTGTGCATGAGAAAACTTGGGCCCTGCATATCTAGTTAATGGCAGTCCCGTTGCCGACGAGTCAATTCCGACTCATAGTGACCCTATAGGACAGAGTAGAGCTGCCCCATAGGGTTTCCAAGGAGCAGCTGGTGGATTCGAACTGTTGACCTTTTGGTTAGCAGCCGTAGCTATTAACCACTGCGTCACCAAGTCAGCACTAAAAGGCAGCTTTCCCAATTCCCAGTTCAATGCTTTTCTTCACATCACAATAGTTTAAGAGATTTGTTTGTTTGTTTGATTTTTCTTTTTTCTTTGCATTCCCAGAAACGTTTAGCATTATCTTTAAACCTAGAGATTTCACTGTGGGCTCCCAGAACAGTTTTTAAAAATGTCACCCAAATCTCACCCCAGTATCAGTTCGAGGAAACTCCTACCACTACCACTTCTATATCACAGGAAATGTTCATTTATTTTTTCTTTTCTGTCTTCAGTCAATTATACATCCTTGACAGGTTATCCTATTCCCAAAGTAACTCGGTTTTTAGTGAGTTTGGTATTTTGAATGTCTAAATAAGATGGCAGGGCCACTTCCCAATGGAAGACCTCCTTGGCCATACTCTGCATCTCACCTCAGAGCAGGGAATGTTGGTTGTCACTCATTTTGCTCACATCACTTCATTGTTGGGAACAGAGAGCATGCTGGGACACTTTGCCCTCTGAAGAGCCACACACAAGGCAGCTTTCGGCCAGGAGGCTCAGACTGGACAGGTCCCACATGGCTGCTCATTCCTGGCCCACTAGTATGGCAGGACACACCTGTGGCTGCAAACACTGGCTACTTCCTCGAATAGGGCAAAAGAAAAAGATAAAATAGAGGATAAAAAGAAAACTTTCACTTTAATGTCTCGTGATATTACACGGCCACCCATAACACTCTTCCAAACCAAAACAAACCCACTGCCATCGAGTCAATTCTGACTCATAGCGATCCTATAGGATAGAGTAGAACTGCCCCATAGAATTTCCAAGGAGCGCCTGGCGGATTTGAACTGCTGACCTCTTGGTTAGCAGCCATAGTACTTAACCACTAAGCCACCAGGGTTTCCCATAACACTATTAGGTAGGTAATAAAACTTGAAGGTCTAGGGATGGGTAACTATCGCAACACAAGAAACACTGCTGAGTTTATGTCTCCTTCCTTTCAAAAAACTAGAAGAAAGTGAAAGAATTTCTCTCTCTACAGCACAGTTCAGATCCCAGAAGAGAGGGTGCTCAGAGTAGAGGGAAAAAGTAGAAAACCATAACATTTGGTTGTCAAGGGAGTGGTGGCCTTTGAAATACCTGTAGCAGGCATTTAGAGAATGCTCTGAAGAAACTTTTTTTTTTCTGAAGAAACACTAGTACCCTTAAATATAACATTAGATGAATTCATGGTTCTGCTGAGGACCCAAGGCCAGTTGCTTGAACTGTTAAATCCTTATAAAAACTTGAACGACTAGTCATGTCCGACAGTCCTGAGGCATGGCAGAATCATTCAAGTCATGTAGAAGCAGATGGAAAGCAACATCAGATCAATGTGTATTCAGGGAAGGTCTCAAAACTAGCCTGGCAGCAGCAGCAAAACTAGGATAGTCATATAAAGAGGGTGCTTAATTAGCATAGCAAAAAGAAACCTTGGTAGATCCAAGTGAATTCCAATCAAAATTCTAGTAAGTTACTTTTTGGACTCAACAAACTGACTCTATAGTTTATATGGAAAGGAGAAAGACCCAGAATAGCCAACACAACACTAAAGAAGAGCAAGTCAGAAGACTGACAGTACCTAACTTCAAGACTTACTGCAGTGATCAAGACAGTGTGGTACTGGTGAAGAAACAAACAGACAAATCAATGGAACAGAAATAGAACCTTGCAAATATCGTCAATGATCTTTGACAAAGGAGCAAAAACAATCCAGTGCAGAAAGGATAATCTTGTTAACAAATGGTGCTGGAACAATTGTACTGGCAAAAAATGAACCTAGACACTGACCTCATATCTTTTACAAAAATTAACTCAAAATGGATTATAGACCTAAAAGGGAAATGGAAAATTATAAAATAACATAGGAGCAAATGTAGGTGAACTTGGGTTTGGCAATGAGTTTTTAGATGCAACACCAAAAGCACAATGCATTAAAAAAAAAAAAAATTGCCAAGCTGGGTTTCATTAAAATTAAAAAACTTCAGCTCTGCAAAAGGCACTGTTGAGAGAATGAAAATCCACAGACTGGAAGGAAATGTTTACAAAACTCATACCTGATAAAGTACTTATATATAAAATATACCAAGAACTCTTTTAAAAAATTGTTACTATTATTTTTGGTGAAAATACACTCAGCAAAACGTACCCCAATTCAAAAATTTTTACACATGTACAATTCAGTGACATAGATTATATTCTCCAAGTTGTGCAACCAGTCTGCTATCCTTTTCCAAATTATTCAACCACCGTTAACATAAACTCATTGTTCCCTAAACTTCTCATCTAACCTGTCCAGTTGTTGTTGTCAATTTGATCACATATACATAATTTGTTAAAACAGCACAATGCTCAAGGCAGTTAAAAAAAAAAAATGAAAAAATGTCATTTTTTTTTTTTTATCTCTTTACTAATTTGGTTAAACTATTGTTTGGTTTAAAGATGACTCCATGGGGTAGTTTTGGTTTAAGGTTTAAAGATAATCTCAGGGCAATAGTTTTTGGGGGGTCATCCAGCCTCGATGGTTCCAGAAAGTTAGGATTCCATGAGAATCTGAAATTCTCAGTTGCACAGTTTTCTTCCTTTTGATCATGATTCTGCCATAGGATCAAAGAACTCTTAAAACTCAAAGATAAGAAAAGAAACAACCCAATTTTAAAAAGTTCTGAATAGACACCTCACCAAAGAAGATATACTGATGGCAAAGAAGTATATGAAAAGATGTTCAACATCATATGTTATCAGGGAACTGCAAATGAAAACAATAATTAGATACACTACACACCTCCTCCAAAAACTCAAACCCACTGCCATCGAGTCGATTCTGTCTCATAGCAACCCTATAGGACAGGGCCCCATAGGGTTTCCAAGGCTATAAATCTTTATGGAAGCAGATTGCCACGTCTTTCTCCTGTGAAGCAGCTGGCAAGTTAAAAACTGTGCCATAAGGGCTCACACATACCTAATAGGGGGCCTAATACCCCAAACACTGACAACACCAAATACGGATGAGGGTCTGGAGCAACAGGAGCTCTCATTCTCTGCTGGTGGGAATGCAAAATGACACAGCCACGTTGGAAGGCACTCTGGCTAACCTCAGTTTACCGTTTAACCCAGCAACCTCACTCCTAAGTATTTCCTCAAGTGAGTTGAAAACTTATGTCCACACAAAAACTTGCACACAAGTATTTATAGCAGCTTATTCCTAACGCCAAAAATTGGAATCGACCAAGATGTCCGTCAATAGATGAATGCTTAAACAAACCACGGGACCATCATACAATGGAGTATTTATTATTCAGTAACAAAAGAAATGAGTTATCAAGCCATGAAAAGACCGAAAAAGTCACATACTGTATGATTTCTACTGTATGAAACTTGGGCAAGGCAAAACTATACAAACTGTGAACAGATCAGTGGTTGCTGGGGGTTTGGTGAGAGGGCGGGGTGTGGAGGGATGAACGTGTAGAGCACAAGGCATTTTTTGGCCAGTGGAATTGTTTTGTATGATTCTGCAATGGTGAACACTTGACATTACGCATAGGGCTGTACAGCTCAAAGAGTGAACCTTCATGGAAACTATGGACTTTCGCTAATAATAATTTATCAGTGCTGGTTCATCAGTTGTAACCAATGTACAACCTCAGTGGAAGATGTTAATAACGGGAGAAGCAGCGTCCAGGGGAGGGGGATATATGGGAACTCTCTCACAATTTTTCTGTAAACCTAAAACTGCTCTGAAAAAATAAAGTCTACTAGTTTTATTTAAAAAAAACAAAACAAAAAAGAAACCTTGGCTGTCATCCCTGATGTCATGCCCACAGCCCCACCCGAAACATGACTTTACTTGTGCAGTACGAGCCTCAGAGCCTGGAGCAGAACCCAGATCTCTGACTCCCCGCTCAGTGCTCTTTCGGCTGCCAGTGGTTCCCCACCCTGGCTACACATTAGAATTCCCTGAGGACCTTTTAAAAAGTTCTAATGCTCTGGCACCAACCCAACCCCATTAAATCAGGATCTCCAGAGAAGAGGCCTTGGGGTTAGCATTTTTTAAAAAGCTCCCTAGGTGATTCTAACATGCAGAACTACTGTGCTACACTGACCTGTTGCTTCCCCTTGCCAGCCACATCCTCAACCGCTGGTCATGTCATACCTGCTCCTGTAGCTTCATGAACCCCCATCCCAATGCTTGCTTTCTGGCTCGGTGCCTCTGCCTGATTCTCCATGCCTGTGAGTCTGCGTCTCCCCAGTCCCTGAGGCTGTAACACCCACCCAGTGTGGTGTGCCATCATCATCACCCCTGGGAGTGCCCCCAGGGATACTGCAGTGGGTTAAGTGGTGGCTCCCTTAAGGTATGAGTGCGTTCCAGCACCTGTGACTGTGACGTTATTTGGAAAAGGAGTCTTTGCAGATGTAATTAAGCCAAGGATCTTTAAATGGGATTATCTCTGATTATCTGGGTGGATCCTAAATCCAATGACCAGTGTTCTTATAAGAGAGACACAGGGAGACAGAGAAGAAGGCCATGTGAAGACATAGGCAGAGATTGTGGTCATGCAGCATTGAGCCAAGGAACGCCTGCAGCCACCGGAAGTTGAAAGATGCTAGGCAGTATACTCTCCTACAGCATTTAGAGGGAACATGGCCCTGCTGACACCTTGATTTAGGACCTCCAGAACTGTGAGAGAATACATTTCCGTTGTTTGAAACCACCCAGCTTGTGGTAGTTTGTTACGGCAGCCCCTGGAAATGAATACAGATGCCCTCCCAATACCTCTGTTTCACATGGTTGTATCTACGCAGAATGCCATCCAATCCCTGACACTGCCTTTGAACTCACTCAATGAGCTCACCAAGGCTTGGTTTTTCTTATAATCCCATTTAGAAAGTTTTGGGGTGTCTCAGAGGGCAGGCCTAATCCTCTTTTTCTCTCCCAGCCAGTCTTCTCTACTCAGGCTAAATAGCACCCACCACAACCCCCCTCAGCCTGGTCATACCCCAACCTCTGCCAATTATTTTACAGGCTTTAATTTTTCATATCATGTTTCTTTTAAAATGAGCAAAATTTATTCCCGGTTATTCACCACCAGCCTTCTTCCATCCTACGTCCCTTACCGGTAGTAACCACTGATAACTCACTAACAGAAGTAAATATCCTCCCAGTCCTTTTTTCCCAGGTAGATACTCTTCAAATGTTAACTTACATAGAACAGAAAGGAAATGAAAGCTATGGCCTGGTGGCACAGTGGTTAAGAGCAATGGCTGCTAGCCAAAGGTCGGCAGCTCTAATCTACCAGATACTCCTTGGAAACACTACGGGGCAGTTCTACTCTGTCCTGTAGGGTCATTATGAGTTGGAATTGGCTTGAGAGCAACAGGTTTGGTTTTTGGTTAGGTGAAAACAGAATTGTGCTTGCTGAAGCAGACAGAAGTGGCAGGCTTAGAGCCCACCCACTGTTTCTCCTGAGGTTTCTCTGGGGAACTTCAGACCATGAGGAACAAAGACAGAGCCTTCTTGGGCTGCTGTCCTTGGGGGCCAAGGTAAGGACTAAGATGAGGCAAGCCAGGCACCTAGGACATGAAATTTAAGGATGTGCTTACTCTCAGAGTGTGCACAGCTCATGAGATCAGGTTGGATGGTCGAGACCCCAACAATGGTGAAGGAGGCATCATGGCTCTTTCTATATCAGAAAGTGGAAGAAGCTGTAGTGGTTATTTCCATAGCTACATCAGTAGGTCGGATCAAGTCACAGTTCTGCTCAAACTCCTCAAATGTCTTCCCATTTCCCCTACAATGGAAACCAAATCTTTACCAGACGCACCACCTGCTCCTCCACCCTTCCTCTCTGACCTCATCTCCATGTCACTCTTCCCTTCACCTACCTTACTCCAGCCACACTAACCTCCTTCTTCTTCCTTAAACACATTAAGCATGGCCTACCACAGGGCCTTTGCACTTGTTCTCTTTACTGGGAATGCTCTACATATCCATGAGGCTTGCTCCCTTACTTCCTCCAGCTCTCTGCTCAGATGCCACCTAATCAAAGAGGTCACCCTTAACTATCCTATAAAAACAGCACATGTCCTCACCCCTACCACTCGCTGTCCCTTAATGCTGCTTCCTGTTCCTCCACAGCGCTGATATCCACCTGACATGCAGATATTGATTCATAACAGCTGTCTGTCTCCACTAGAATGAAAACCTAGTAAAGCAGGAGCTCTGGGGCTTTTTCCCCACTGCTGTACCCCAGCCCCTGGGTACAGTGCCTGGCATATAACAGGTGCTCAATAAATATTTCTGGAATGAATTTTCCAGGCTCGCTGGAGAGGCCAACACACTATGGGGAACTGGAGGGACTTTCTAGCCACAGGCAAGCAGTCAGACTGTACCGAAGGTCTTCATGGTGGCGCAGAACTCAGCCAGATGCTTCCTTCCCCTGACCTCACTGTGGGAATGTTGCTGGGTACCTGGCCCACTTTGTTGTTTGTCGTTCCTATAAGAAGAGCTCCATTAGACATATCTTTTGGAAATTGGGCACAAGGAAGCTGTATGGAAGAATTCTTGCCACACACCTGCTACCTGGTGGTCACCATCAGCTTGAAAGCCATGTGGAGAAGTGTCTTGGTCATCGAGCGCTGCTATAACAGAAATACCACAAGTGGATGGCTTTAAAAAAAAGAAATTTATTTCCTCCCAGTAAAGTAGGCTAAAAGTCCACATTCAGGGGGTCAGCTCCAGGGGAAGATATTCTCTCTGTTGGCCTTATTATCAATGTTCCACTGGACTAGGAGCTTCTTCACACAGGGGCCCTGAGTCCAAAGGATGCCCTCTGCTCCCAGTGCTTCTTTCTTGGCGGTATGAGGTCCCCAACTCTCTGCTTGCTTCCCTTTCCTTTTATCTCTTGAGAGATAAAAGGTGATGCAGGCCACAGCCCAGGGAAAATCCCTTTACACTGGATCAGGGAGGTGACCTGAGTAAGGGTGGTATTACAATTCCACCCTAATCCTCTCAACATAAAATTACAATCACAAAATGGAGGACAACCACACAATACTGGGAATCATAGCCTAATCAAGTTGATACACACATTTTTTGGGGGACATAATTCAATCCATGACAAGGAAGAAACCAAAGTCTCAGAGAAGAAACTAGTCTACAGGGCTAATAGCCTACACAAGCCACAACCTCATCTACCCTGAGACCAGAAGAACTAGATGGTGCCCTGCTACCAATACCGACTGTTCTGATCAGGACCACAGTAGATGGATCCTGACAGAATGAGAGAAAAACAAGAACAGAATTCGAATTCTTAAAAAGCTCAGACTTACTGGACCAGTTGAGACTGGAAGACTTCCTGAGATTACCACCCTGAGATACTCTTTAAACTTTGAACCAAAACTATCCACTGAGGTCACCTTTTAGCGAAATAACAGATTGGCACACAAAATAAAGGCTAGTACCTGTGAGTATGGGGCTCCATTAAAAAGCCGTCTATGTGAGACCAAAAGGTCAACAATTACTCTACAGCAAAGATAAGAAGACAAGGGGGTCAGGGAAACTAGAGTACTGGAACTGAAACAACCAGAATGCAATTAATGAGAATGTTGACACATTGTGAAAAAGCAACTAATGTCACTGAACAACTTGTGTAGAAATTGTCAAATCAGAACTTAATTTGCTGTGTGAACTTTCACTGAAAACACAATAAAATGTTACAAAAAAACAAATCACAGACCTAAAAAAACAGCAACGCTGTGGAGGCCTTGAAGACCCTTGCAGGCACTGTTGGAAACTCGATATTGCCAGGGAGAGAGGGAAAAAGATGGATGAAAACAAACAGCGCAATCCTGTCCTGAGATCAAGTTTTTGCTCACATAGTCCTTAGGTATAAGGTGATATGGATAATAATATGGACCCATAATTTATAGAACTTTCAAGCTGGAAGAACTTGCTGGTTAATCTAAATACTTCCTTACAGAAAAGAGAAAACTGAAAACCCAGCAAATTGCTTAAGGCCTAGAGCTATTTATTGGCAGATTTTTTTAGGGGACTAGAATCCTTTTTTTCTCTCCTCCTAGCTCAAAGCTTTTTCCAGGATACCACCCACCAAGCTGCAGTTCTTCCCATTTTGTGTATTAAGCTTTTTTTTTTTTTTTTTTTCATTTGAGCTCCTTGGAAAATGTGTTAAGAGGTTATGTCTGCATATGTCTAATTCTTTTCCCCCCCAGACTTTCCAAATTCAATAAACTAATGGAAGGAAAGCACCCCCTGATCATTTCCCCCAAAGCCCACCCTGAGGTTAACGCTACGTTCCAGTAGCCTCCCGCTCAGCCCCAGGGGCCTCAGAGCTTGCTGGAGGGCCGGTGAATGTTAAAACGCAGGAGGCGCTTGCTGAAAAAAATCGGGCTGGGAAGTTTGGGGCTGGGGGCTGGCCGGTGGTGACTGTCAGGTGGCAGGTGGGGGATCATAGGGTAGGGGGCTTTCAGAGAAATTTGCCTGCTGAGTCCAGGAAAAGAAAGATAGAGATTCCAGATGTCTCCCAAACATGTCTGGTTTCATTCACCATTGGAAGAATCCTTAGCGTAGGTTCTCAGAAATTCATACAATCGTGGGTGAGAGCAGGCAAAAAAGAAAGCAAAGACCCCACTTCATGCAAATATCCGAAGTCTCCAGGGGGGCTTAAACCAAATATGACAAAACACAGGCTTCTTTGGCGGATAGCATTGGGGATTAGGAGCTAACTTTAAGAGGAAAATCGTTCTGATGAATGGGTATATTTGGCTAGTTCCGGCTGAGTGGCTTTCAATGGTGACTTCAGCCCAGAGGGTGGCAAAGCAGAGCTGCAGCCTCCTGGTGTCACGGCTGCTTTTTTACCAGTCAGTCAAGCACAGAGCCCTGCGGGGGGAAGGGCTCCTCGGAGGAGTTTGGGGCCCCAGGAGCTGCCGCCCGAAAGAAAGCCCAGCAAAGTTTGCGGTCAGAAGATTTTGCTCACACTGTTCTCTGGCATTTGCAGGTGTGCCTCCCTGGAAAACAGGTGGCTTTGCAGCAGGGCGCATGCGCGCAGGGTGGGCCCCTTTTCCTGTATTGCACATTGCAAAATGATGGCCACTGGTCCGTGAAAAAGAACCAGCAATGATCCCAATCTGTCCATGCAACCGTCTTTAAAAAGCTAAGGAAAGTGATCAAATATAATGAAGGAAGGTTACAATGGTCTATTTTTTCAATAGACACACAGTGGCGACCCAAAAAACGCTATCATGCAATTTTGAGCTTCATCCTTCACTTTGTCCCCAACATTTACTAACACTTTTCCGGTTGAGAGATGTTTGTACATCCAACTCTTTGTATCTCTGCACCTATCTTCTGGCCCCACGCCTGAACAAGGAAGGAGTGGAGGGTACCAAGGAGAAGAATCTGAGGATCATGCCAGGGCAATGCGTTGGAAATCAGGGTAAACTTTCTGGTTCTCCCTTCAAACTCTTTCCAGCTATGAGGCAGTCCATCATTATTTTCCCAAGGCTGGCCTGAGGACCAGCTGTACCAGAATCTCTCAAGTTCATCATTAAAAGTGTAGCTTCCTGAGCCCAAAAGCCGCACTAGTTGGACCAGACTCCCTAGGTTGTGGGCGGAAGAATTGTTATTCTCAACACAATTCTTATGTATATTTAGTTTCTTAAAAAACAGTTCAGTATTTATCACTCAGTCACGTAGATATTATTCCAGCCAACAAATAGAAGTTTATTAACAGTGCAGAGACTCTCTCATACCCCCTCTTCTCCCAAAGATAACTGTTATTATGGTTTTACAGTCTCTGGGTGGCACAAGAAAACCCTGGTGGTGTAGTGGTCAAGAGCTAAGGCTGCTAACCAAAAGTGGGCAGTTGGAATCCACCAGGCGCTCCTTGGAAGCTCTATGGTTCTACTCTGTCCTGTAGGGTCGCTATGAGTTGAAATCGACTCCACAGCAACAGGTTTACAAAGGTGGCAAAAAAGGAGTCCTGGTGATGCAGTGGTTAAGCACTTGTCTGCTAACCGAAAGGTTGGCGGTTGAAACCCACCAGCTGCTCTGCAGGAGAGCTATGGCAGCCTGCTCCTGTAAAGATTACAGCCTTGGAAACCCTATGAGGCAGTTCTACTTTGTCCTGTAGGGTCACTATGAGTTAGAATGGACTGGAAGACAATGGGTTTGGCTTTTTTGGTTTTTGGGTGGTACAAATGGTAATGCTGTTTTATAATAATCTAAAGGTGGGCAGTTCAAAACCACCAAGAGGCGCCTTAGAAGACAGGCCTAGAGATCTGCTTTCATAAAGATTATACCCAGAAAACCCTAAAGAGCACAGTTCTACTGTGTAACACATGGGGTCGCCATGAGTTGGAATCAAGGTTTAATTTGGTTTTTTATCCTAATTTTATGGCAATCACTTCTTTGCTGTTCCTTAGCATGTATCCTAAATTTAGGGATATTTTTAAGTATGTATACCTAAACACCATAGTTTAATTTTGCTTTTTTTTTTAGTTCTGTATAAATAGAGGAGCCCTGGTGGCACTGTGGTTAAGAGCTCAGTTGTTAACCAAAAGGCTGGCAGTTCAAATCCACCAGCTGCTCTTTGGAAACCCTATGGGGCAGCTCTACTCTGTCCTATAGGATTTGGTATTTGGTTTCTTATATAGATAGAATTAGACAGTATGCAGCTTTTGCATCTGACATTTTTACCCCTTTGCCATTACGTTTGTGAAATTCATCCATGTTGCTGTTTGTAATTATACTTTCATTTTCGTTGCTGTCTAGCAGTATTGCATTGTCTGACTCAACCACAAGTATTTATCCAGTTTACTGTTGGTGGACACCTGGGCCGCTTCCAGTTCGGGACTCCTATGAATAACGCTGCTATGAGCCTCCCTGCACATCTTTCTGTTGGTTATACAGTAAGAGTGGGCCTTCTGGATGAACAAATCTTCAACTTCAGAAGATAAAGCAAACTGTTTTACAAAGTGGTTATAGCAAACCCAATTTTAAGGACCTTTATCTATATTTCCACAGGATAGTAGGTGGAAGGAAACCCTGGTGGCATAATGGTTAAGTGCTATGGCTGCTAACCAAACAGTCAGCAGTTCGAATCTGCCAGGCGCTCCTTGGAAACTCTATGGGGCAGTTCTACGCTGTCCTATAGGGTCGCTATGAGTTGAAATCAACTGGACGGCACTGGGATTTTAGTAGGTGGAAACTTTCAAAGGGTGAGCTTTGCATGTAATTAGTTGTCATTTCTCCTCCCCCTTCCATTTATGGAGGTTCTGCCCAGATTGGTTTCCAATTGAAGTTTTGTTGATAAATTTAATTTCCCCTTTTGCTTTACTGCTGAATCCTCCTGAATTAATATCCTAAGGGACTTCTTGATTGGTAGAGAAATTAAAACTGGTATGGAATATGCCTGAGAACCTGCTATGTGCCAGGCACAGTGTTGTTAGTTGCCTTCCAGTGGATTCCAGCTCATGAGGACCCCATGTGTGCTGAGTAGGACTGTGGCCTATAAGGTTTCAAGGCTGTAACCTTCTGGAAGCAGATTTCCAGGCCTGTCTTCTAAGATGTCTCTGGGTGGGTTTGAACCACCAGCCTTTCAGGCTAGTATTTCAGCTAGTAGTCCTGTCTGGCGTTTAACCGTTTTCGCCACCCAGGGGCTCGTGGTGCCAGGTACTAGGAACTCAAAGGTGAACCAAAAGGGAAGAGCTCAGCCTTCATGAACCTTAAAGTCTGTGGGGGAGAGACATGTAAACAAGAAGAGACATGAGTAAATATATAATTAAATAACTGAGAAGAGACACGAGTAAATACGTAATTACAAATTGAGAGACGTTTCACGTAGGAAAAGAACACAGTGCTGGGAGAGAATGATGGGCATGGGGAGGGCTGGCACCATTGAGATATTAAGGTGAGGGGGCGAGGGGTAGAGGGTTTCCCTTGAAAAGTGGCAGTTAAGCTCAGACCTGAGGGAATCCTGGGAATAGTCAGAGTGAAGGACAGTCCGGGCAGAGGGAGGGTCTCTGGTGCAGGCTCAGATGGAGAGAGGAGGTTGGCGGATTGATAACAGGGAGGAGGGTAAGGATGGGCCCGCGGGGGACAGGGCAAGTGCAGGGACTCGCCAGGCGAGCAGGAGGCAGCTGTGGGTCTGGGAGGCCGTGGTAGAGGCCGGCTGTGGTCCCTTGTGCGGTGTAAAGGATGGCCCTCCTACTGTGAGGAGAAGAGATTGTAGGAGGCCAAGCGAGGAAGCAGGGAGACCGGTTTGGAGGCTACTGCAGTTATCCAGCTGCTATTTACCTGGACGGGGATGCTGCCAGCAGAGTTGGAAAGATGGGGATGAATTCAAGAAACATTTTGGACCTGGAACCAAGAAGTTTGGTGATGGATCAGATATGAGGAGCGAGGGAGGGAGAGGTGTGAAGAATGACTCCCGGATTTCTGGCTCGAATAACTGGCTGAGAGGAGTTGTCGTTTACTAAGATGGAGGGATCTTTCTAAGGACGTCAAATTCCTTTTACACCACTTAAAACCCACCCCCACCCATCCTCCTATACTTTCGACGTGTCTATACTCTTCATGCTCAGAAGGAACCTCCTAGTTTTTCTTAACAAATTTTCTTTTACTCTTTTCTTACATTACTGCTTATTCATTGAGTGATTATATGCATCCTGGGTATGGAGTTCCTGGGCTCATGGTTTTAATGTGTGACTGAATGAATGATTTCTTATCACTATATAAACCTGGTGGTGCAGTGGTTAAGAGTTCCGCTGCTAACCAAAAGGTTGGCAGTTCGAATCCATCAGGGGCTCTTCGGAAACCCTATGGGGCAGTTTTACTCTGTCCTGTAGGGTCACTTATGAGTCCGAATTGACTTGATGGCAATGGGTTTGGTTTTTGGTGTTTTTATATAAACCCATGCTTATATAGACCCATGTCTACTTCCAGATTTTAAGCAAATACACTCTGCCCTGATGGGGAAGATACCAGGTCTAGGCACAGTATCTCAGGGCAAATGCAATTGCCTAGAAACTCTCTTTTGAGGAGAACAGTTACAAAATTGAAGTGTTACGTTAAAACTTAATGAAAATCTTAATAAATTTAATAAATAACTTGATAAAAACTTCTGAATTCAAAAGTACAAAAGAAAGGACAGAAAAAAACACAACTTACTTCAAACTCCTCTTTACGCTAAGGAACTGAACTATATAATATTTTCCTCCCAAATATCTTTTTCTTAAAAGAATTTTAATATTTTGGGGCCATTCAAAGTGGATTTATTGTATAAAAATATAGGATATGAATCCATTTCTTCGAGATATGCCCCTTCAAGCATAAAGATATAAGAAGTGTTTTCAATATAGCATTTGTGCGAAAATTCCTAATCTTTCTGATTGGTCCATTTTGTGTACTTTAAAAATTATGTTTAGTTCTCTTAGCTGGTAATCAGAATGATCCTCAGGTGCCCTGGTATCTCATCTGATCATTTGGGAGCACTGGAGAGGAGAGGAAATGAAGATGAGAACTGATTGTGTGTCCTTCCACCTGCCACTTCATCACCTAGAGACCAGGAATAGGCCAGGCTTCTACAAGCAACAGAATCCTTCCAACTAGTTTAAACAGAGTTTTTACAGAATTTCCGGGAGGACCAGGGAACTAAACTTAGATACTACACAATCAGGAATAAGCAACTAGAAGAAACACCAACCACCCAGTGAGACTTTTCTAGCAGAAACCTTGTTGCCCCACTGCCAAGCACCCAGACCATATGCTGCTGGGACTAGAGAGGAGAACCTCAGCTGCCACAGAAGAATGAATACCTCCATCTGTGTGCTTGCCAGAGAATTTCATTTCCCCTCACTTGTGCCACATTCTGTTGTTCATGTCTGCCCTCCAAGTCTCTCATGGACACCCGTCTACTTGGTATTACCTAGAACATTGCCTACTTCCGTAAGAATGCAAATGATGATTGGTTCCAACTGGAGTTCCACAGTGCTAGCTGTAAGGGAGTCTGAGTAATATGGTTTGTAGCCTTCTAGCCTGTACAGTACAGGGAAACATACTAGATGACGTTGGAACGGGTATTTGACCAAATCAACTTGTAATATCTGCCATAGACAATTAACAAAATCACCGAAAGAAAATGATCATTTCAAATCACTGGTCTACTCCTACCCCCAGCACTAATTCTATTCAGAAGAAATATTTACTTGGGTCTTGCTTGTATTTAGCAAACACTGTCCTTTCAAGTATTCCTCTTTCAGAACCAGTTCAATATCACTATGAACAGAGCACGTAAGCAAACATTCAGCTAAAGCCAGTTGGCTTTGAGGACCCTTATTTTCCCATGAAAGTCCCTTGGACACCAAATAGTCAAGCAATCTGTTTTAGATCAGCGACCTAGCTTTTCTCTGATTTCTTCTGTCATGTCTTTTTTTAACTTAGATGAGATCATGGGCCAGAGGGCATTTCTTATTTTTAGGAATCCATGGGTGGTGCAAATGGCTAACATACTCAGCTGCTAACCAAAAGGTTGGAGGTTTGAGCCTACCTAGAGGTTCCTCAGAGGAAAGCCCTGGTGATATATTTCTAAAAAACCAGCCATTGAAAACCCTATGGACCATATTTCTACTCTGACACACATAGGGTTGCCGTGAGTCAGAATTGACTTGACAACAATTGGTTTTTTATAAGATAGCATGTACTATGAATAGTAGAAATACCATTCACTTTATTGGTTCATACTTGTGATGGACTATTTGTGTTTAGTAAAGAGGACACTGCTGGTGTGTGGTGGCAATAAATAGAAATAAACAAAATATCATCACCAATAGACCAGGTATTGGTGAGAAGAAGAAGATCAGGTATTGGTGAGAAGAAGATCTGGTTGATCAAATGCTTGATATCTTTCTATAATTTTGTCAGAAGGAGAAGTATAAGGAAGAAGGTTGGTTAGTCCTACTTTCATTAGACAAAGTGGTGAAAGAGATGAGCTCAGGGCTTCTGGTTCACAGCTCAAGTGCCACATAAATGACCTCAAAGATTCCACTTGTGCCTTGAAAGAAAGCCTTGTTTCTTGTAGTAACAGCTTATATTGCCAAAAACCAAACCCAGGGTCTTATCGTAACAGCAGCTAAATTACAACACCAACTGAATTCTCAATCTTGAATGGTGTCTGAAGTTAAAGTGCAGGCATTGATTGGGAAGAAATGGGATCCTGAAACTTGGAATGGGGACATGTGGGCAGATAATAAGAAGCTGGGGACATTGAGCCCCTAAATTCTGTTGAATCACTCCTGCCAACAGAATCAGCCCTCTCATTCCCATCTGAAGAGGTTACTCCATCTTTGTTTGCTAAGCCACCCTCCCCGGTAAAATCATTAGCCCTACCGCCCCCATCTAATGAGATTAACCTAATCTAGCTGTGTCTGAAGAACCTTTGTCTGAGCCATCCACTGGGGAGATGTCTGAATCTTTGCCTGGGGCATTGCCTGGGGCAGATGCCTTACAAGACTTTGCTAAATGTTTTCAGAACACATCCCCACCACCCATTTTTGCTTCTAGACCTATAGCTAGACTTAAGGTCCAGTGAGCACCAAAAGTTTAAGAAAAAAGCTTGACCCAGGAGGAGGTGCACTACACTGCAAAAGAACTGCTTGGCTTTTCTGATAGGTACAAACAGAAACCTGGGGAACATGTGTGGGAATGGCTAGTAAGGACGTGGGATAATAGTGCAAGGAACATAAGGTTTGATCAGTCTGAGTTTATTGATATGGGCTCATTAAGCACAGGTTCTTCATTCAGTGTTTCAGCTTGAGAGGTTAGGAAAGGATCTATGGTTGGTTCTCTTAAGCATGGATTATGTGGTAGCCCACACTAAATCAAGCTGAAATGCCAGGCCTGCCTTGATATACTGTAGAAGGAACCCAAAGGCTTACAACGATTGGCATATTAGAATGGATTTATCAGGTTAGACCCATAGACGCACACATGGAGTGCCCAGAGGACACAACTTTTACCACAACAGCAAGGAACAAATTTGTGAAAGGGGCTCCACCATCCTGGAAGACTGCTGTGATTGCTATTTTACGTAAGTCAGATTTGACGGTAAGAATTGCCCTAACTGAATTAAGACCCCTAACTACAATGGAGCTGATTGTACCATCTGGCGGTAGGGGCCAACTGGTGGCACTCAACAGACAAAGACAAGGTAGGTGTGGTTACTGTAAAGGACAGCGGAGTCAAAGGGTTGAAGGTGTAACCAGAATAGTCTGACTTGTATAAACTTATGGTGCTGGCTACTTAGTCATGATGTCCCTAGGAGTGGAATAGATGGGAAATCTACCAAATATTTACTTGATCTGTACAAGCAGAAGAATTCTTGGTCAAGTGAACAGCAGTCTAACTCAAATTGCCAGAATAAAGAGTCATGGCCCCTCAATTGGTTCTTATATGACCCAAAACCCCTTGAATGAAGAGGAGGCCAGGTCCCCTTGAGGAAGGACCCCACTATACTGCCAAAAATTTATACTGTGAATCTTTCTGCCAGCCTTCCCCAAAGGGATCTATGGCCTTTTTTAGAGTGACTGTTCATTGGGGAAAAGCAAATAATCAGACTTTTGGGGGATTACTGGATACCGGCTCTGAGCTGACACTAATTCTAGGAGACCCAAAGCATCACTGTGGCCCACCAGTCAGAGTGGGAGCATGTGGAGGTCAAGTTATTAATGGGGGTCTTAGCTCAGGTTTGTCTTGCAGTGAGTCCAGTGGGTACCTGAACCCATCCTGTAGTGATTTCCCCTGTTCCAGTATCCATAATTGGAATAGATATACTCAGTGACTGTCAGAACCCCCACACTGGATCCTTGGCAAGTGGAGTAAGGGGTATTATGGTAGGAAAAGCCAAGTGGTAGCCATTAGAACTTCCCGTATCTAGGAAAATTGTAAACCAAAAACAATACTGCATTCCTGGAGGGATTGCAGAGTTTACTGCCACTGTAAAGGATTTGAAGGATGCAGGAGTGGTGATATCCACCACATCCCCATTCAACTCACCTATCTGGTCTGTGCAAAAAAAGATGGATCTTGGAGAATGACAGTAGATTATGGAAAACTTATCCAAGTGGTGAATCCAATTGCAGCCTCTGTTCCAATTGTGGTTTCATCACTTGAGCAAATCAACACATATCCTCGTACCTGGTGTGCAGCTATTGATCTGGCTAATGCCTTTTTCTCTATAACTGTTTTGAAGGACCATCAGAAACAGTTTGCCTTCAGCTGGCAAGGGCAGTAATACACTTTTACTGCCCTTCCTCAGAAGTATATCAACTCTCCAGCCCTATGTCATGATTTAATCAGCAGAGACCTTGATTGCTTTTCTCCTCCTCAAGACATTACACTAGTCCGTTACACTGATGACATTATGCTGATGGGACCTAGTAAGGAGGATGTGTTAATGACTTTGGACTTATTGGCAAAATATTTGAGTGCTAACCCAATGCCGTCAATTTTGACTCATAGCAACCTTACAGGACAGAGTAGTACTGCTCCATAGAGTTTCCAAGGTGTGCCTGGTGGATTAGAACTGCTGATCTTTTGGTTAGCAGTCAAAGCACTTAATCACTACATCACCAGGGTTTCCATTTGAGTGATAGAGGGTGGGAAATTAATCTGACAAAAATTCAGGCACCTTCCATTTTGGTGAAATTTGTAGGGACTTAACAGTGTGGGGGCATGTCGAGATATTTCTTCTAAAGTGAAGAATAGGTTATTGCATCTGGCCCTTCCCACAACTAAAAAGGAGGCATGACACCTGGTGGGCCTCTTTGGATTTTGGAGTCAACATATCCCTCATTTAAGTGTACTATTCTGGCCTATATATCAAGTGACTCGAAAAGCTGCTGGTTTTCCATGGGGCACAGACCAAGAGAAGGCACTGCAACAGGCTCAGCCTGCTGTGCAAGCTGCTCTGCCTCTTGGGCCATCTAATCCAGCTGATCCAAAGGTGCTTGAAGTGTCAGTGGCAGATAGAGCTGTTAGGAGGCTTCAGCAGGCCCATATTGGTGAATCACAATGCAGATCCTTAGGATTTGGGAGCAAAGCCCTGCCATACTTTTCAGATAACTACTCTCCTCTTGAGAAATGGCTTTGGGCTTGTTTCTGGGCCTTACTAGAGACCGAATGCTTAACCATAGGCCACTAAGTCACCATGCAGCCTGAGCTTCTCAACATGAACCGAGTTTTGTCTGACCCACAGAGTCATAAAGTTGGGTGCTCACAGCAGCACTCCATCATTAAATGAAAGTGACATATATGAGATCGGGCCCAAGCAGGATCTGAAGGCACAAGTAAGTTGTATGAAGAAGTGGCCCAAAAGCCCATGGTCTCCCCTCCTGTCATATTATCTTCCGTCTCCCAGTCTGCACCTATGGCTTCATGGGGAGTTCCTTATGATCAATTGACTAAGGAACAGAAAACTCATGCCTGGTTTACAGATGGTTCTGCATGATATGCAGGCACCATTCGAAAGTGAACAGCCACAGCACTACAGCCCCTTGCTAGGGCCTCCCTAAAGGACAGTGGTGATGGGAAATCCTCCCAACGTGAGAACTTCGAGCAGGGCACCAGGTTGTTGCCTTGGAAGGAGAAAAGGCCAGATGTGTGATTGTATAATGATTCATGGGCTGTGGCCAATGGTTTGGTAGGATGGTCAGAGACATGGAAGGAACATGATTGGAAAATTGGAGACATGGATTTATGGGGAAGAGGTATGTGGATAGACCTCTCTGAATGGGCCAAAGAAGTGAAGATGTTCATGTCTCATGTGAATTCTCACCAAACGGTGACCTCAGCAGAGGAGTATTTTAACAATCAGTTGGATAGGATGATGCGTTCTGTGGAAACCAGTCACCCCCTTTGCCCAGCTACTCCTGTCATTGCTCAATGGGCTCATGAGCAAAGTGGCTATGGCGGCAGACATGGAGGTTATGCGTGGGCCTAGCAACATGGCCTTCCACTCACTGAGGCTGATTTGACTACTGCCACTGCTGAGTGCCCAATTTGGTGGCAGCAGAGAGCAACACTGAATCCTTGACATGGCACCAATCCTTGAAATGATTAGCCAGCAACCTGGTGGCAGGTTGATTACATTGCACCACTCCTATCATGGAAAGGGCAGTGTTCTATTTTTACTGGAATGGCCACTTACTTGGGATACAGATTTGCCTTTCCCGCACACAATGTTTCTGCCAAAACTATCATCCGTGGACTTACAGAGTGCCTTATCCACCTTCACAATATCCCGCACAGCATCATCTCTGATCAAGGGACTCACTTCACAGCAAATGAAGTGCAGCAATGGGCCCATGCTTATGGAATTCACCAGTATTACCATGTTCCCCATCATCCTGAAGCGGTGGCTTGACAGAATGATGGAATCGCCTTCTAAAGACACAATTACGATGCCAGCTAGGTTGCAATACTTTTCAGGGTTGGAGCAATGTTCTCCAGGAGACTCTGTATGTTCTAAACAAATGTCCAATATATGGTACTGTTTCTCCCATAGCCAGGTTCACAGGTCCCTGAATCAAGGGGTGGAAATGGGAGTGGTACCACTCACTATTACCCCCAGGGATCCACTTGCAAAATTTTTAATTCCTTTCCACCCTGTGCTCTGCAGGTCTAGAGGTCTTAGTTCCAAAGTGATGAATGCTTCCACTAGAAGACACAACACTTATTCAATTGAACTGAAAGTTAAGAATGCTACCTGGCCACTTTGGGCTCCTCATGCCTCTGGATCAACAGGCAAAGAAGACCAAAAAAAAAAAAAACCAAAAACCAAACCCGTTGCTGTCAAGTCAATTCCAACTCATAGTGACCCTACAGTACAGAGTAGAACCGGTTAGCAGCCGAGCACTTAACCACTTCAGCATCAGGTGTGAGTGATCCTTATTAGCAAGAGATCGGATTGATATTACATAATGGAAGTAAAGAAGAGTATATCTGGAATACAAGAGATCCCTTAGGACATCTCTTCGTACTACCATGCCCTGTGATTAAAGTCAATGGAAAACTATAGCAACTCAATTCTGACATGACTACTAATATATATATATATACTCTTTACTGATTTTGCCTCTAGAGAACCCAGCCTGAGACAATGCTAAAAGGATGAGGATGAAAGCTAAAAAGTTCCTGAATCCAAGATGGTGGATGAAGTCACAGTTCATGGTTTCAGAGATCTCAGTGTTGGGACTGTGGATGGAGTGATTCAAGGAATACTATCATTGCCTTGTCTGATGTGTAGGGAACAACAGTGTATGGACAATGATAGTTTTAACTGGAGCCCAACTAGGAAAGCAGTATCACTGAAAACAGACCAGAAGGAGGCAACACTCAATGACTGAGGAGAAGGTTTATTTCATAGTGCCCGATTAACCACCTTTTATGATGTGTTTGATGTGTTTGCCTTTGAAGTCTGTATTTAAAAGGCAGGCTTTCACACTGGGGCAAAGGTGAAGAAAGTCAACTCATAAAAACATATTCTACCAAAAACTCTTTGAACTTGTATGCCATTTTAAAAAGCAAATGTGTTTAGTGTGGCATAAGTCATTCTTCATAAGCCATCCTTGGCTCTTACAACCACCTCTTTTGGTCAGGCTTTTCCATCCTAGAATCCTGCACATTTTAAAGTCAGAGTTTACAAGGTGGCAGTATCTACACCCCCACCCACTCTTATAAAACTCGGGCAACATTTCTCCATGGCCACATTTTTTGCACCACTTTTGTGATTCATAGTTCCTCAAAATCAGCAGCAGAGATTGGCTGATAAAATGCGGTCTTAGTCTCCTGGGGTTGCCATAACAAAATACTACAAACTGGGGGCTTTTAAGAACAGAAATTTATTGTCTGAGGCTAGAAGTACCAATCAACTGTTGGCAGGGTCATATTCCCTTTGAGGGCTCAAGTGGAAAATCCTTTCTTGTCTCTCCCAGCTTCTGGTAGCCCCAGGCATTCCTTGGCTTGTAGATGCATCTTCACATTACCATCCTTCCTCTGTTTGTCTCTTTTCCTCTTTATGAGGATATCACTTTGATTGGATTATGGCCTACCCTACCCCTGTATGACCTAACGTTAATTGGTAACATCTTCAAAGACCCTATTTCTAAACAAGGTCACGTTCTCAGGTACCAGGGGTTGGGGCTTCAATGTATCTCTTTGTGGGGCACAGTTCAATCCATAAAAAATACCCACATTCTTTCAGTCCCTAGGGTGTAAACTTTTCAGCCAGGTGTCTTGTAGTCTTTATCTGAGTTTCCCAGAGTCTTTGGATCCCAAAGAACAGAGGTTCTCCTAGGCTGGCTCAAGCAGGTGAGGTGTATTTTGAGGTCACTTCTCTGGGGGCGAGAGATCAGGAACTATGATGTACCTTGTACTCCCTGTCTGATTCTACACTGTTCCTGAGACCTCAGCTGTGGGGGTGCTAGCATTTTCTCTGGAGTGTTCCACCTTCAATTTGGCTTAGTTTCTCTTTCATCTGTATCTTCTTGTTTCTCTTTTCACTATTAACCAGCTCTTCTGCAACCCATTCATAACTTCTTCTTACGCATAGCATGACTTCCTTACTTATGGCCGCTTGTGGATTCTACTCGACTTCATGCATTCCTTCTTTTTCTGCATATTGTCAGCTTGTGTTCCCATAGCCTGATCTCTCCTTTCTCAGGTAAAATCTTCGAGCGAGAATCTTATTGGCCCCTTGCATTCCCTTTTGTGAAAAGAGTTTCTGCTTTGGCTAGTCCATGGGTTCTACCACCTGTCTGTCAGTTTGTCATACTGTGGTGGCTTGCATGTTGCTGTGATGCTGGAAGTAGGAGCTATGCCACTGCTATTTTAAATACTATCAGGGTCACCCATGGTGAACAGGTTTCAGTGGAGCTTCCAGACTTAGGCAGGCTAGGAAGGGAGGCCTGGAGATCTACTTCCAAGAATTAGCCAATGAAAACCTTATGGATGTCAAGAGAATTTTGTGCAATATAGAGCTGGAAGATGAGCTCCCTAGCTGGAAGGCACTGCACAATAGCTACAACAATAAACTAAAACAAGCCAACCATCATGAACATGGTGCAGGAGTGCACAACATTTCATTCTGTTTTATATAAAGTCATCATGAATTAGAGTCAACTCGATGACAACTAACAACAATAGTCCACGGTTGGCTACTCGTAGGTCCAACGGTTTTGGGCCAGGGTGCAGTGGGGTCCTGGGACAGAACCCAGGGCTGCCTAGTTCCTTCAGACAGTGGGGCCCATGGCAAGGTCGGGCACTGGGAGTCCTCAACATAGCATTTCTTTTGAGCTGAATCTATAGCAGCCATGGATCATTCTTTGGGATTGAAAGGAAAGCAAGGTGGAAGCAATAATTTTCCAACTTAACTGAAAAGAAACATATAATAAGGTATAAGTATTGAGGGCTTTATTCTCTATTCCAAGGAAATATGGGATAAGATCTGTCTGCTAACCAGTCTCATCACTTTACCGAGCTTCATTCTACCTCTAAGAACTCACTCTCTTCCATGTTCACTTGGCCTCTAGTTTATGACCTCCCTAGAGCATGTCCTCTGAGCCAGACTCCACAGACCCACTTACTTAAAGGAACTAGAAAGCCCTCCCTGCTATACATTACCTTGGGGCATCCCGACAGCAGCAGCCTAGCTGAGAACACTGCATTAGGAAACCCCCTAGATCCAAGTTTGGTGAAATCTTGACATGAAAGCATCTGCAGAGTGTGGGTGTCATAGGAGTTTTGTATCACTTAGGTTTTTTTCATCCCGGACCTGACTGGAGTTTGTAACAAGGTGAATGAGCACTTGAGGATGTTTTTCATTATCTGTGGGCATTAACTTTTCCCCAGTAGCTCTTAGACCTGGGCTGTGATTTCGTTGTGGCAAAAGGCCCCCAGACCCAAATGCATTTTTTCATTGAGGTTGAAATTAACCAGGTCCCTCCATTCAGCTCAGTTAGGAGAGACCTCTAGTATGGTATGTGTTGATGTGCCAAGTCAGGAAAACTTAATAGGCATGAATATTCTTTTATTCCTGCTTTCCTTACTGGCCTCTTTGCCTCTATTTCCATCTCCACTTCCATCTGAAGTACTTGGTGATTCTAGGTGCACGCATGTTCCTTCTCAGAGCTAACCTTCTGCTCTGAAGGTCTGTCTGGAATTCATTCTCTTCAACTTGCTGTATCTGGATCTTAGATGTTACTTTCTCTGAGAAGCCTCACCCGATTCTCTTTCCTCATGACAGGACTGACTGTGTTTGCCACACGCATGTGCTCCAAGGAACCCAGTGCTGACTCCTGGGTAATACTTCTTGTGTGATGGCTAATGTTATATGTGATTTTGGCTAGGCTATGCTTCTCGGTGGTCTGGCAGGCATTATGTAATAAACTTCTGTCTTAGGCTGGGTTCTCAAGAGAAGCAAAACCAGTGAAGCATACACACACACACATATACATATAGAGAGAGAGATCGCAAGGAAATGGTTCATACACTTGTAGAGGCTGACAAATCCCAAGTTCATGGGTCAAGCATCAGGCTGAAAGTTTCTCCTGGCTCAAGTAGCTGCAAGCGCTGACAATATGGCAGGCCGCCTGCTCAAGTCCCAAGAACTGGAGGTCAGATGACGATGAGCTGGATGCAGGATCCAGAGCAATAGAGTGAGCTTTGCAGGTCACACTCCCCAGGAAACTCCCCTTACAAATGATTGATTCATCATATAATAGAGAATGACTATATCATTACATAGCTGCCAAATTACATTATTACATAGCTGCTAAACTATATCATTTCATAACCGCCAAACTACATTGTTATATAACTGCTAAACCACTGAGAATCATGGCCCAGCAAGTTGACATACAAACTTAACCATCACACCTTCCATTTTGTGATCTCATGTGAGCAGCCAATCAGCCAATTAGTTTCCTTGACATGTGGTCTGCGTCCAGTATATAAATAGATGTGTTCTGGCAAAGCTCACTCATCTTTTAAATTTTTTTTTGACCTTCCACTTTTCTCGTTACCTGGCCTCCAGTTCTTGGTACATAAGCCTACAGAAGTCTGTGGCCTGCCGCCTGACCTGCAGATTTTGGATTCACCATGCCGGCAACTGCATGAGCCACCAGAGGTCTTCAGGCTGTTGCCTGTCCTATAGATTTGGGACTTCCCAGTCCCCCAACCCCCCACGTGTCTGTCAGTTTGTCGTACTGTGGGGGCTTGTGTGTTGCTGTGATGCTGGAAGCTATGCCACCAGTATTCAGATACCAGCAGGGTCACCCATGGGGGACAGGTTTCAGCTGAGCTTCCAGACTAAGACAGACTAGGAAGAAGGACCCAGCAGTCTACTTCTGAAAAGCATTAGCCAGTGAAAACCTTATGAATAGCAGAGGAACATTGTCTGATATAGTGCTGGAAGGTGAGCCCCCCAGGTTGGAAGGCACTCAAAAGATGACTGGGGAAGAGCTGCCTCCTCAAAGTACAGTCAACCTTAATGACATGGATGGAGTAAAGCTTTCGGGACCTTCATTTGCTGATGTGGCAAGACTCAAAATGAGAAGAAAGAGCTGAAAACATCCGTTAATAATCGGAACCTGGAATGCACGAAGTGTGAATCTAGGAAAATTCGAAATCGTCAAAAATGAAATGAAATACGTAAACATTGATATCCTAGGCATTAGTGAGCTGAAATGGACTGGTATTGGCCATTTTGAATCAGGCAATCATATAGTCTACTATGCTGAGAATGACAACTTGAAGAGGAATCGTGTTGAATTCATCGTCAAAAAGAACATTTCAAGATCTATCCTGAAGTACAACGCAGTCAGTGATAGGATAATATCCATATGCCTACAAGGAAGACCAGTTAATACAACTATTATTCAAATTTACACACCAACCACTAGGGCCAAAGATGAAGAAATAGATGATTTTTATCAGCTGCTGCAGTCTGAAACTGATCGAACATGCAATCAAAATGCATTGATAATTACTGGTGATTGGAATGTGAAAGTTGAAAAGAAAGAAGAAGGATCAGTAGTTGGAAAATATGGCCTTGGTGATAGAAACAATGTTGGAAATCAAATGATAGAATTTTGCAAGACCAATGACCTCTTCATTGCAAATACCTTCTTTCACCAACATAAATGGCGACTGTACACACGGACCTCACCAGACCGAACACGCAGAAATCAAATTGACTACATCTGTGGAAAGAGACAATGGAAAAGCTCAATATCACCAGTCAGAACAAGGCCAGGGGCCGACTGTGGAACAGACCATCAATTGCTCATATGCAAGTTCAAGCTGAAACTGAAAAAAATCAGAGCAAGGCTACGAGAGCCAAAATATGACCTTGAGTATATCCCAGCTGAATTTAGAGACCATCTGAAGAATAAATTGGATGCATTGAACACTAGTGACCAAAGACCAGACGAGTTGTGGAATGACATCAAGGACATCATCCATGAAGAAAGCAAGAGGTCACTGAAAAGACATTAAAGAAAGAAAAGACCAAGATGGATGTCAGAGGAGACTCTGAAATTGTTCTCGAACATTGAGCAGTTAAAGCAAAAGGAAGAATTGATGAAGTAAAAGAACTGAACAGAAGATTTCAAAGGGCCTCTTGAGAAGACAAAGTAAAATACTATAATGACATGTGCAAAGATGGAAAACCAAAAGGGAAGAACACGCTCGACGTTTCTCAAGCTGAAAGAACGGAAGAAAAATTCAAGCCTCAAGTTGCAATAGTGAAGGATTCCATGGGGAAAACATTAAACGATGCAGGAAGCGTCAAAAGAAGATGGAAGGAATACAGAGAGTCATTATACCAAAAAGAATTAGTCGATATTCAACCATTTCGAGAGGTGGCATATGATCAGGAACCGACGGTACTGAAGGAAGAAGTCCAAGCTGCTCTGAAGGCATTGGCGAAAAACAAGGCTCCAGGAATTGATGGAATATCAATTGAGACGTTTCGACAAACAGATGCAGCGCTGGAGGTGCTCACTTGTCTATGCCAAGAAATATGGAAGACAGCTTCCTGGCCTACTGACTGGAAGAGATCCATATTTATGCCTATTCCCAAGAAAGGTGATCCAACCGAACGTAGAAATTACAGAACAATATCATTAATATCACACGCAAGCAAAATTTTGCTGAAGATCATTCAAAAACAGCTGCAGCTGTATATCAACAGGGGACTACCAGAAATTCAGGCCAGTTTCCAGAAGAGGATGTGGAACCAGGGATATCATTGCTGATGTCAGATGGATCCTGGCTGAAAGCAGAGAATACCAGAAGAATGTTAACCTGTGTTTTATTGACTATGCAAAGGCATTCAACTGTGTGGATCATAACAAAGTGTGGATAATATTGCCAAGAATGGGAATTCCAGAACACTTAATTGTGCTCATGAGGAACCTTTACATAGATCAAGAGGTGGTTGTTTGTACAGAACAAGGGGATACTGATTGGTTTAAAGTCAGAAAAGGTGTGTGTCAGGGTTGTATTCTTTCACCATACCTATTCAATCTGTATGCTGAGCAAATAATCCGAGAAGCTGGACTGTATGAAGAAGAACGGGGCATCAGGATTGGAGGAAGACTCATTAACAACCTGCATTATGGAGATGACACAACCTTGCTTGCTGAAAGTGAAGAGGACTTGAAGCACTTACTAATAGCCTTCAGTATGGATTGTATCTCAACATAAAGAAAACAAAAATCCTCACAACTGGACCAATGAGCAACATCATGATAAACAGAGAAAAGATTGAAGTTGTCAAGAATTTCGTTTTACTTGGATCCACAATCAACAGCCATGGAAGCAGCAGTCGAGAAATCAAAAGATTGCATCGGGTAAATCTGCTGCAAAGGACCTCTTCAAAGTGTTGAAGAGCAAAGATGTCACCTTGAAGACTTAGGTGCGCCTGACCCAACCCATGGTATTTTCAATCACATCATATGCATGTGAAAGCTGGACAATGACTAAGGAAGACCGAGGAAGAATCGATGCCTTTGAATTGTGGTGTTGACGAAGAAGATTGAATATACCGTGGACTGCCAAAAGAATGAACAAATCTGTCTTGGAAGAAGTACAACCAGAATGCTCCTTAAAGGCAAGGGTGGCGAGACTGCATCTTACATACTTTGGACATGTCGTCAGGAGGGATCAGTCCCTGGAGAAGGACACCATGCTTGGCAGAGTACAGGGTCAGCGGAAAAGAGGAAGACGCTCAACGAGGTGGGTTGACACAGTGGCTGCAACAATGAGCTCAAGCATGACAACGATTGTGAGGATGGCGCAGGACCGGGCAGTGTTTCGTTCTGTTGTACATAGGGTCGCTATGAGTCGGAACTGACTCAACAGCACCTAACAACAACAACAGTACTCCCCCAAGTGCGTGAGCCATTTTCTGGAAGGAAATTTCTCTGTACATATGTTCATATACGCTTGACTTGTTTTGCTCCTCTGGAGAACCCAATCTAAGACATTTCCTCACCTCTTTGTTGCAATTTGTTTGTAATTTTCTGCTTATTTCCTTCAATGAGGGCTTTTTGAGGGGAGCTCCGGGGTCCACTCCTCAGTGGCATCCTCAGCGCCTGCCACGTAGAATACCTCCACTTGCCATGGAGTCGATTCCAATTCATGGGGACTCCTTGTGTGTCGGAGTGGAACTGTGCTTCATAGGGTTTTCCATGACCGATTTTTTGGAGTTAGATTGCCAGGCCTTTCTTCCAAGAAGCCTCTGTCTGAATTAGAATGACCAACCTTTCAGTTCTAACAGCCAGCCTCTTCAACCGTTTGCACTACCTAAGGATTCTGCCAGGTAGAAAGGGATCAATAAATATTTGTTGAATGTTGAATACGTGCATTTGAAAACTTGCTTCTGGCTAGCTGAATCCTCTCATTAATTCTGAACTTGGGGTCATATTATGCATTCTGGTGGGAATCCATGTTTGTTCTTCAATAATAGCAATAACCAATATTTTCTAGGACAAGCACATACATCAGTGCCTTGTGAAGTGCTTCACATGTTTTTATCTCAGTTGCTCTTTCAACCACCTTATGAGGTACATGTTAATTTAACTCCACTTTTTTTTTTTTTTTCTACAGACCAGGAAACTGAGATTTGGAGAGATGAAGTGAATGCCCCAAGATCATATAGTCGGTAAATGGCTGAGCTAGAGTTGGAACCTGGACAGTCTGGTCCCAAACCCACACTCACAATCTTGCTTCCTCTAGTGATACCTGTGATGGTATGAACTCCCTGGAGCTCTTCTGCTCTGCCTTGGGGTTAGGGAACCACACAGAATAGAAGGTGCATCTGTCTGATGTTTAGTATCCTCTTTACTATTGTGGTGGCACAGTGGTTAAGAGCTAGCCTGCTAACCAAAATATTGGCAGTTCAAATCCACCAGCTGCTCCTTGGAAGCCCTATGGAGCAGTTCTACTCTGTCCTATAGGGTTGTTACGAGTTGGAATTGACTAGACGGCAGACGGTTGTTGTTAGATACCTCCAAGTTGATGCTGACTCATGGTGACCTTATGAACAACAGAATGAAACAGTGCCTGGTCCTTCATCATCCTCAAGATTGCCAACATGTTTGAGTCCATCGTTGTGGTCATTGTGTCACCCTTGCCAGACCTTTACTTCGCCAAACATGATATCCTCTTCTAGCAATTAATCTCTGCTGATGATGTTCAAAGCAGGAGAGTTGGATAACGTTCTGTTGTGATCTATAAGGTGCTCACTGGCTAATTTTCGGAAGTAGATCACCAGGCCTTTCTTCCTAGTCTATCTTAGTCTACCATGGGTGACCCTACTGGCATTTGAAATACCGGTGGCACAGCTTCCAGCATCTTAGCAACACACAAGCCACCATAGTATGACAAACCGACAAACAGGTCTTGGATCTGGACACTAGTAATCTTGAAAGTATCTTCAGATTAAAAAAAATAGAGGCATGTCACTCGCTTTTTTATATTTTTTATTGTGTAAATCCATTTTTTTTTTGCCTTCTCTGTGATTATTTTTGTTGTTTTTTAGTTATGCCAGAGTAATGCCAAAGCACATTTTTTATTCTCAGAGATTCAGATAAAAGAGAAATACATGGAGTAGAATGTGAGAGGTCTCTTCACTGCCTGTTTCTCCTCACTCTGCAATTCCATTTTCTACCTCAGAGGTAACAGTTGTTAACAACGTGGAGTGTATCCTATGTGTCCTTTTCTGTGCACTGATGCACATATATGTACGTGGCATGCAATCAAGTTCTCTTTCCCATGATGCATCAAACTCTGTGCATTGCTTTGTCAGTTACTTTTTCACCCATTGGGTGCTGCAGCGTCTTGGAGATTCTGACACAGATGCACTCACAGATCGACCTCATTCTTTTTAAGAGCTTTAGCGTATTTGTGGTCTGGATATACCATCCTCTGTTCCCTTACTGATGGAAATTTGGGTTGTTCCCAGAAAAATTGCAAATTGTAGCTTATTCTTGTTTTTTTTTAAAAAAAATTTTATTATTTTTTTGCTTAAAAAAATACCCACCACAATGTGCTCATTTTGTGTTGAGGTTTTCCACTCCTTTTCACACTCATACAATCAGTGCCACTCTCACTTTCTAGAATATGGAATGCAACCCATTTTGTTTTGGTAAAATTAGTGCCTCACAGTGTCTTCCCCCTCCTGCTTCCCCCTCCCAGCCGGAAGAGGCCCCATCTATTGTGCTCTTGAAAGTAGCACAGGATGTTGTTACACTTGGCTACTCAAGTTGTATAATGGCCTCCGAAATTAGGCCCAGCGCTAGTTAAGCTCTTGTTTGCCCTTCAGATGCTGACCATAGATGGGCACAATGGGATCGCTACCTGTGCAGTCAGGGATTACAGATGGTGTGTGTGTGTGTGTGTGTGATGTGTATATATGTATGGTGTGTGTGTGATGTGTATGCATGTATGGTGGGTGTGTGTGTGTGTGCTATGTGGTGTATATATGCATTGTGTGTGTGGTGTGTGTTTGTAGTATGTATGTGTGTGGCATGTGTGGTGTGTGTGGTGTGTGTGTGTGATGTGGTGTGCTTATGTATGGTGTGTGTGTGTGTGATGTGGTATATATAAGTATGATGTGTGGTGTGTGTTTGTGGTATGTATGTGTGTGGTGTGTTTGGTGCGTGTGTGTTGTGTGTGTGGACATCACACCTCTCCTCTGCACGAACCCACTCGTGTGATGGCAGGAGGTCCAGGGTAAGTACTCGGGGGTAAAGCAGTACAGCCACATGGCTCTTTAACTGACTCCATTTCATTGTTTCTGTAACAAGCATTTCCAAGTCGAGTTCATTACGAAGAACTTAATGAACAGGTATGAACTCTTCTGTGTAGAGTATTCTGCATGGGCAATGAATACATGATGAATCTGTAAATACACAATCTTCTTTTGGGGAGAATTTTGGAGAAAACGTCTTTCTAGGAGGCATGGTTAGAGAAAATGCTACTCACCACATAGTTTGTGAAAGAGTTTTAGCGATTAATTTTACTCAAATCCATTGCTTGGACATTTGGCCTGTGGCTGCACTGTCTGTGTTATCAGAAAGATCTACTCCATTGATTATTAAAAAAAAAAATTATTATCGTTATTAAAAAAAATGTAGGAGCACATAATATAGACAGTGAAAATCCCCTGTATCTCAGAGAGGAGCTTGTTGTTCTTGGATCTTTATTTAATCCACTTTCACTTCTCTTTGATAATGAAATCTGAAAATAACTCATCAATATATGTTACAAATTAATTTTACCTGGCACTCTCCAAAAAAAAAAAAAAACAAAAATGGGACTCTCGGAGGTAAATTCATATATTACTTTATTCATAATAAGTGGTGAGAGTTTTCAGGGCATGCGTATTTCCTAAAATGATAACCAAGGGAAAAAATAGTGGTCTGAGGTTAATTTCAATACCCTTTCAGTAAACACGTAGTTCAGGGTCCATTTATCATGAATTGAGGGAATCAGAAACCCTTATTTTCATTTCCTTTTGGATGGTGTCTTAGTTATCTAGTGCTGCTATAACAGAAATACCATAAGTGGATGGCTTTAACAAAGAGGAATTTATTCTCTCACAGTCCGGGAGGCTAGAAGTCTAAATTCAGGGCACCAGCTCCAGGAGAAGACTTTCCCTCTCTGTTGGCTCTGGAGGAAGGTCTTGTCATTAACCTTTCCCTGGTCCAGGAGCTTCTCAGTGCAGGGACCCCGGTCCAAAGGATGTGCGCTGCTCCCGGCTCTGCTTTCTTGGTGGTAGGAAGTCCCCTATCTCTCTGTTTGCTTCTCTCTTTTATTTCTCAAAAGAGATTGACTCAAGATACAATCTAATCTTACGGTTTGAGTCCTGCCTTTTAACGTAACTGCCTCAAATCCTGCCTCATTAACATCATAGAGGTAGGATTAACAACACATAGGAAAATCACATCAGATGACAAAATGGTGGACAACCACACAATACTGGGAGACATGGCCTAGTCAAGTAGACACACATTTTGGGGGGGACATAATCCATAACTGAGTGAGAACAGACAAAAGAAATCAGAGGAAGATTAAAGAATGGCATCAGCTTTAGTTCTCAAAACAATGGGCTTCAGATTGTTCTTGTTAGCTGCCGCTGGGTCAGCCCTCAACCCATGGCTCCATGCACAAGGGAATGAAATGCTCCCCAGTCCCACACCATCCCCATGATCGATTGGATATCGGACTATTGTGATCCATAGACTCTTCACTGGCTGATTTTCAGAAGTAGATTGCCAAGCCTTTCTTCCTAGTCTGTCTTAGTCTGGAAACGCCACTGAAACCTGTTCAGCACGATAGCAACATGCAAGCCTCCAGTGACAGACAAGTGGTGGCTGCATGTGAGGTACATTAGCCAGAAATCAAACCCAGGTCCCCTGCATGGAAGGTGGGAATTCTACCACTCAACCAGCACTGCCCTCAGAGGACTTCAGGTAGACCTCTTCATAATGTGGGTCTTGGGGCAGAGGAGGAGAGGCTCCATCTGCAGGGCAGACCCTGGCCACCATAACCCAGCCTCCAACATGGAGTTCTCAGTCAGCTCCTATTCTCTCACCCACAGGTGAAAGCAGACTTAACCTGGGAGCTGACTGGTGGAGAGAGCAGACCCAGGCCAAGCTGCTGACCCTGCCTTGCTGTCACCAGTCAGACAAGCCAGGTCTTTTGGAGAACAGCCTTGAAGGGTATTCTCTTCTGAAAGAGATGTCTCTCCTGAATAGCATTGAGAGTGAGGCACGACAACATCCCCAGAGGTAAGGTCTAGTTTATCATCTGAGTCAGGAACAACCAACATTTGAGGCCAGGCCCTGAGATCAGTCTGCAGTCCCCCAGCGTGGCTGAGGGGCCGAGCGGGTAGTTATTTCCTCCCAGAGCGCCTGCATTTTTTGAGGATGGAGTGAATGTTTGTGTTTTCATGAGGCCATGGGAAAGGAATGCGAATATTAGAAAAGAGCCCTATTTGTTAAGATGATAATCGAGAGAATGCTCTGGTTCCATCCATGTTGCTCTTCTACAGTCTCATGAAAGCCCGGGGGGATGGGGACAACATCTGACTCTGGTAACTTGGACTCGTTCAGGCCCTTTGAGGTGAGGGAATTTTGCTCTCACGTTAGTTCTACTTTTCAGTTGCTTCTAGGGTTTCCCTTTGGCCACCGAATATTTCAAAGCAAGTGATTTTCACAGCATCCAAGAACTGACTGGCTACGTGGCAGTTGCCCAGGCTAGCTACATGGAGGGAGGGTGTGAATAAAATAATAAACGAGTGTATAAACAGGCATAATTTATTTGAATCATATTCATGCCTGATTACACCATGGGCCGTTTCAGATATTTTAAAGCAGGCCTGGCTGGCCTCTGCGCACACCCCCTGCAGTCATTTCCTCAGGAAGTGAGCTCACCTCCCCTCACGGAAGAGAGTTTATAAAATGCTTGTGTTCCCTTTAGTGCTAACTCTGGAGGGTTGGGATCAACTACAGTTTTGCTGTTACTCCTTATAACCACTGAGAGAATCCTCAGGAACAAGCTGGCCTCCTCCTGCCTTTAAATTTGTTTCCTAGAGACCCTACAGGACAGAGTAGAACTATCCCATAGAGTTTCCAAGGAGTGGTTAGTGGGTTGGAACTGCCGGCCTTTTGGTTAGCAGCTGTAGCTCTCAACCACTGCACCACCAGGGCTCCGTGGTTCATGAGTTTTCCAGTGAATGTGGTTGCTGTTAGTTGCTGTTGAGTTGGCCCCCAACTCGTGGTGGCCCCACGCACAATGAGATTGGACCATTGTGCTCCATAGGGTTTCCAGTGGCTAGTTTTTGGAAGTACATGGCCAGGCCTTTCCTCCTTACCTGTCTTAGCACTGAGAGCTGTTTAGCATTATAGCAACATGCAAGTCTCTCTCCAGTGGCAGACGGGTGGTGACTGCACATGAAGTGCATTGGCCAGGAATGGAACCTGGGTCTCCTGTATGGGAGGTTAGAGTTCTACTACTGAATCACCAATGCCCCTTTTACCGATTAATAGGTACTGTGAAAAGAGGAAAAAGGAAGGAATGAAAAAAGGCAGCCTGTGGGAAATTGGTTGCTTCTTGGGCCAAGCAAAGGGTCAGTGCTACATCTGTGGGGTGATGCTTAGCAGATTAAAACATCTGCATGTCTTTACTGCAATAATTGCAAGGTGTCAGTCTCCATTAGCCAAGCTTTTTGGATATTTCTATGCTGAGTGGTAAGTCAGGCTGGTTTGCATCCTGCCTCTACATCTTACCAGCTGTGAGGCCTTGGGCAACTTACTTAACCTCTCTGTTCTTAGATTTACCACCTGTAAAATGAGAATGACAGTAGGGTCTTCTTCATAGTGTTATTGAAATACTTAGAAGGGGCTGGCACATTGTTCCCAAGAGCAAATGGAGAACTACCAGAAATCAACCAAGACATTCCTGGTTCAATGGTAGAATTCTTGTCTTGCATGTGGGAGACCTGGGTTTGATCCCAGCCAATGCACTTCAAGCACAGCCACCCCACATCTGCCAGTGTAGACTTGCGTGTTGCTATGATGCTGAACAGGTTTCAGCAGAGCTTTCAGACTAAGATGGGCTAAAAATAAAGGCCTGGCAACCCACTTCCGAAAACCAGCCAATGAAAACACTATGGATCTCAAGGTTCACTCTGGAACCTACCATGGGGATGATGCAGGACCAGGAAGCATTTCATTCTGTTGTGCATGGAGTGCCATGAGTCGGGGTTGACTCAACGACAGCTAACAACAGTACCGCCCAGGAATCAGGGAGTATCCCAGTTGTATGAGGCTCTGGGTGCATCTCTGTGCAAACCCACCCTGGGAGAACAAGGAGGGTCCCTTGCTTTTACCAGTGACTGGCTCAGAAGTTTAACAAAAGCTGTTTTATTCTTTTATGACCCGGTCACTTCTTAGCCTAATATTTTTTTGTTTCTTCTACGGAACATCAGAACTTGGTAGAAAGCTCTCATCTTTCAACATTTCATAAATTCTAGTCTGGGCTTGGCTCCTAGACATCCAGAAGCTTGGATTTTACTCCCTTTCAATAATCATCATAATAATCCATGTCTTCACCCTACCTTGCAATAACACAATAAAAAGATATCACTCAAATGTTCAAGTGACGATAATATTTTCAACCACAGGCTGTTTTCTCTCAGTTGATCTGTGTGCTCTTAGTTTACCTTGCTCCTTTACTTCTATCTTCTCCACCGTGATCCCCTGCCTCTGCCAGTGAGAGTTGTTTTCCCTCCTAAAGCTTAGGGTTTTTCATTCTCAGCACTACTGACATTTTTGGGTCCAGATAGTTGTTGTGGGCACCATCCTGTGCATTGTAGTACATGTGGGCAGCATCCCTGTCCTCTACCTACTAGACACCAGTAGTACCCTTAGCTTCGGTTGTAACAACCAAAAGTGCCTCTGTAAACTCAACCCGTTGCCGTTGATTCCGACTCGTAGTGACCCTATAGGACAGAGTAGAAGTGCTCCAAACAGTTTCCAAGGAGCAGCTGGTGAATTTGAACTGCTGACCTTTTGGTTAGCAGCTCAGCTCTTAACAACTCTGCCACCAGGGCTTCAAAGTGCCTCCAGACAGTGGCAAATGTACCATGGGGGAAAAATCACCCCTGGTAGAGAACCATTACCCTAAAGGAATGCAAGCTGTTTTTAAAAACAAAGATTGGTAACTATGCACATGTATGTTTGTGTGTGTGTGGTGTGGGGGAGAATTGGTGCCACAAAATAGCTCTGTAATGCCATTCAAAGCCAATTTGTTGGACGTTCTCTTATCTCAGCCACACTTTCTAACTCTAGGGAGACCTAAGGCCCACTTCTCTTGTCTCCTTCCACCCAGCTCCATGCCCAAGGAAGAAGCATGTCCAGGAAGAGGCATTGTGAAAGCAGGTCAAGGATAAAATGAGTCCTCAAGATCATAAAATTGGGACTACTGTGGAGGGGATGCAGCTTTGAGCTGCAATTTTAGAGAGATTAAAGGGGTTGTTTCTTTTTTCTCTCTTTCCTCTTCTTGCTTTCCTCCTAGTGGGGCAGTGGTGAGGATGAGGTAAGACAGGGCCTCTGGAGAGGTCTTCACCACTTGAGAGCCAATAGGGGCTAAGGTGGGGCTCAGAGCAAGGGTGGCGTGGAGTGGCCAGTGCAGGCTAGCTCTGCTCATGGCCTTGTGAGAGAAGATCACTCCCTTGTCATCTTCACTCACTTCTTCCTCCCAGCTGGAGGTGGTTCTAATTAGAAAGGAGCAAGACCTAGATGCTGAAGAGAAAGTTTCACCTCAAAGAAGTACCATAGAATGAAGAGACTACTGGCTCAGTCAGTCCCATCACCTGGGGAGTTAGGATGAGAGACATATATAGAGAGAAAGCAGAGAGTGGAGTGTCACAGAAGCAGATACACACATAGAAAGAAGACATGAATTAGGAGTCATCAGGGGGCAGAAGGCATGAGGTACTGATATGGAGAATAGAGAGTGGAATATAGAAGCAGCAGGGACCCAGGAACTGAGTCAGGGGACAAGGAGCTTTGAGAGGTCCCCTTGATCATTAGAGCTGCTGTTGAATGCTAACTGGCAAGGAATAGGATTCCATTTCTCAATGAGATTCCATGAGATTGTGTCTTGTTCTTTCTTACTTCCTGTTTATCCTTAAACTCTCATCAGACAAAGCAATCTGATTTTATGTTTGGAATACCCAGCTCAGTGCTTCACCAGTTGGAATTTACATATCTCTGGATATCCACAAACATGTTCTCTGCACTTGGCAAACTTTCTGAGGATAAGCTTAAATAGTTAATATAACCATTAATATAACACAATGGTTAGCATAATTCTGGATCATCTAAAACTATAGTGTCTGATATGGTAGCCACTGGTCACATGTATTGCTGAGCATCAGAAATAAAAATAGTCCAAATTCAGTTGCGCCCTAAGAAAAAAGAACATAAAATACCTCATTAATAATTTTTATATTCATTGCCTATGGAAATAATAATATTTTAGATATATTGGGTTACATAAAAACTACTCTTAAAATTAATTTCACCTGTTTCTTTTTACTTTTTTAATGTGGATACTAGAAAATTTTAAAATTACATATGTGGGTCACATTATATATCTATGGGACAATGTTGAATTGATCTAAGTTAGAGTCTCATTGCCCCTTGTGGGCTCATTAATTCTCTGTAATGGCTCACAAAATTCAGGAAGACTATTGCCTATACTTATTTACCTATTTATTATAACTAGGAAGGATAAACACAAAGAGGCATATCAGGCAAGGTCTGGGAGAGCTTCCAGCACAGGGTCTCCATTGTTCCCAGGGGTATGCCATCCTCTCCCATTCATGGATGTTCTCTCCAATCCAGGAAGCCCCAGAGAGAAAGTTCCAAGGTCCAGGATCCCGTAAACATTGGGGCAGCAATGCATATGTATGACTCAACCAATACACATGATCAGCTGCATCATGGCCCCTTCCATTCCTGAGGCTGAATCACCGGGTCTTTGGGTTCTCATCTCATTAGAAAAGCGAAGACTTTGATTGCTGACAAATTCCAATGTTCCACTGGAGGGCAACAGTTTGATTTTTTGGGGGTTTGTTCTCAGGAACCAGAGACAAAAGGCCAAATCAACTTCTTTGTCCTGCACAATCATGCATTTGCAAAGGAGACAATATCATCGCCAAGGAGGCAAAAACTGGTTCTTGGGAGGAGATGGTTGTGGTGAAATACTGAATTCTTCTGATATGTAAAACACAGATAGAGGCAGGGCCAAGATGGAGGAGTTGTCGGATGGTTCTGGTGAACCCTCTTACAACAAAGACCCAAAAAACCAAGTGAAACGATTATATTTATGACAAGCTAGGAGCCCTGAGGAAACCCTGGTGGCGTAGTGGTTAAATGCTACAGCTACTAACCAAAAGGTCGGCAGTTCGAATCCACCAGGTGCTTCTTGGAAACCCTATGGGGCAGTTCTATTCTGTCCTATAGGGTCGCTAAGGGTCAGAACTGACTCGACAGCAATGGGCTTGTTTTTTTTTTTTTAAGGAGCCCTGAACATCATAGCAAAATGAGAAAACAGACTGAGCGGCAGAGGGAGGGAGAGATGGTTCAGAAGCGGAGAGGAGTTGCTGGACCTGAATCACAGGGAGCACTCAGGCACCATTTCCAGGAGCTATTGCAGGGGAGCTCTGGAAGCAGTTTCCTCAGGAAGAAGCAGCCAGCTGCAAAGCCTACTCACACCTCCAGATCCAGAGAAGGATGATACTCTCGGCAAAAGCTACATTTTACCATGCCCCCAGTCCCCAAGCTGACTTTAGTGGCTGTCGATTTCCCTGGGCCCGAGATAGGTTCTGCTGCATGTTCTGAGCCATTATCCCAGTCTTAGAGAAGGAATAAATTCAGTATTGGGGAAAAGATAATCTGCCAGCTCCACTAACCCTGCATGGACCTGTGTCAGCCCATTTCAGGAGAATAGGCCCTTGTTGGCAGACTGCAACCATTTCAGCTGTGTGGTAGAGAGGTGGGTGTTTGGTGTTTGTCACTGCTTTCCCTATTAAACAGGGTCCTCACCTACCCACATCAGGGGCCTGAGGACTGGTGGCTCCATTTAGGTCACAGGGCCACCTGTGAAAGGGGTCCAAGGATGACAAGTACCTCCCAGTCCTTACAACCAAAAGCATTGGGTGCCTATGGTCCATCTGCAGAAGCCACCCACCTGTGTGCTGTATGGAATAGGGGCACGCTTTCCTCACAGACACTCAGGGGATGGTTGTCAGCCCCCTGCCTTGTTCAGAGTATAACCCCCTGATGCAGCCAGATACTGGTACCTACACCAATCACCCCTGCCCCTCTAAGACTGTAGGACAGAGCCTGTACCACACACTTGATGACCAACTACCAGGACACCTGAGCTGAACCCATACAAGAACATTTCCAGATAAACAGAAGTTTAGGGAATTTGTAAAAACCAAACCAACAAGAAATACTAAAGGCAGTTCTGTGGTTGGAAAATCAATAATATCAGATATCAACCCAAGACGAGAACACTGGACAGAGCAATCAGATGTCAACCCAGATAGAGAAATCAAAATAATAAATCAAGATTAAAAAAAAAAAACAAAACACTCAAAACAGGGAAACAGCAATGTCATTACGTAAAAGAAGACAACATTAAAAAATAAAGAGGGACTAAGAAATGTAGTCATAGATCTTTCATATGGAGAGGAAGACAAGGCGATATAAAGAAACAAAAGTTAGGTTTAAACATAGGAAAATAGGGGTAAATACTAAGGTAACCACAAAGGAGACTAACAATCCTACTCAACAAAATAAAATACAAGAAAAAAATAGAGACTCAGCAGAAACAAAATCAACAAAAATGCAAAAGAGGGAAAGACAGTATATAAAGATAAACTACTCAGCACAAAAAATTAAGTGGAAAAAAGAAACTGTCAACAACACACAAAAAAAGACATCAAAATGACAGCACTAACCTCAAAAAAAAAAAAAAACCTCATACCTATCTGTAATTACCCTGACTGTAATGGACCAAATGCACCAATAAAGAGAAAGAGAGTGGCAGAATAGATTAAAACAAGATCCGTCTATATGCTGCCTACAAGAGACACACCTTAGGCTTAGAGACACAAACAAACTAAAACTCAAAGGATGGAAAAAATATATCAAGCAAACAATAATCAAAAAGGAGCAGGAGTGGCAATATTAATTTCTGACAAAATAGACTTTAAAGTTAAATCCATCATAAAGGACACTATATAATGATTAAAGGATCAATATGCCAGGAGGATATAACTATATTGAATATTTATGCACCCTAAATGTCCACAACAGATCAATGGATAAACAAAATATGGTATACACGTACAATGAAATATTACTTGGCTGTAAAGAGAAATGAAGTTCTGATACATGCTATGACATGCATGAACCTCGAAGACATTATTCTGAGCAAAATAAGGTAGTCACAAAAGTAAGAATATTGTATGATTCCACTTGTATGTAATGGGCAAATGTACAGAGACCAGAGGACAGGAGGCAGAAGGAGATTGGGAGGACAGGAGGGAAAAGGAAATGGAGAGCCATTGCTCAGGGGAGATGAATTTCTATAAACGGTGGTGGAATAATCTGGAAAATGATAGTGGTGATGACAACATGAAGAACATAATCTATGTCACTGAATTGTACATATAAAGATTATTGAGTTGGTGTATATTTTATCACACACAGGTACAAATAATTTAAGTTGGTATCTGAGTTTGCGAGCCTTTTTTTTTTTTTTTTTTTACCGTTTATTCTGAGCCACTCGCCTGTTGTTAGGTGCCCTTGAGTTGGTTCCAACTGATAGTTACCCTATGTACAACAGGATGAAGCACTGCCTGGTCCTGGCCATCCTCACAAGTGTTACTATGTTTGAGCCCATTATGCCAATCCATTTCATTGAGGGTCTTCCTCTTTTTTGCTGTCTCTCTGCTTTCCCAAGCATGATGTCCTTCTCCAGGGCCTGGTCCCTCCTGATAACATGTCCAATGTGCTTGAGACAAAGTCTCACCATCCTCACTTCTAAGGAGACTTCTGGCAGCCAACTAGAACTTGCTTGTGACCAATGGATGGTCTCTTCTGCAGTTGGCCCCTGGCTTTTTTCTGACTGATGATACTAAGTTTCTCCATCATCCCTTTCCACAGATGTAGTCGATTTGATTCCTGTGTGTTCCGTCCAGCAAGGTCCATGTGTATAGTCACATGAAATAAGATGACTAAGTCACACACCAAACTGGCTAATGTCCTTTAGGGCAACAAAACTGTGGTGTTTGGAGTAATCTTTCTCCCGGATAAAAATAATTGACTTTTCTACTGGACAAAAATAGTTTTCAACTTATACAAGCTAATGTCTTGCTTTACAGAGTCTAGGCCCCAAACAGTAGTAAATGGTAAGTTAAACAAAGAATACAGCTTCAGAGGGTCAGGGGACCTGTTAGACAATGCGCTAGTAAGACGTTGGGAAACGACACGCAGTTGTACTTTTGCGTTAAGTCCAAGTTTTGGATAATTTTTCTTAAAAGTATAAATGAGATCTGTTAATAAAAATAGGTGACAGAAAGGTTACTGTATCCTGGGCAGGGCTTAGCATGGGCTTTTAGTTATAAAGCCTAGTTATGCCTAATGAGAGCCTTTTGTTAAAAATTAGAAGAATCACCCAACTCCTATTTAACTAACTTTCCTCTTTGGGTCCACAGATCTTAGCATGTTTTTTTTTTTCCTCTTATAAATGTTCTGTCATTCTGAACAGTGAGTGTCTTTGAATAGTAGAAGTATCATGGAATCATACACACTCTTGACAGTGATGCTTTCCAAAACCAAAAAAAACAAACCCAGTGCCGTCGAGTAGATTCCGACTCATAGAGACCCTATAGGACAGAGCAGAACTGCCCCATAGAATTTCCAAGGAGCGCCTGGTGGGTTCGAACTGCCGACCCTTACGGTTAGCAGCTGTAGCACTTAACCACTATGCCACCAGGGTTTCCAGTGTTGCTTTAGGACAGTTCTTAATAACCCCTAGAACTGCCTGGACCCAGGATCTTGTCTTGAGCCATACTTGAACCTTTTGGTATGTGAACCCTGCTGTTGGCTGGCAAACCATAGCTTCCTGGTATTTTGGAAAAAAAAAAAAAAAGGCTTAAGAGAGGCGCCTTGGACTTCAAATGGCTATTACAAAACAACATTTTGATGAGTTAAGTGTAAATGAATCAGAAGCATATGGATTTAATTAGCCTCCAAACACACCAGTTTCAAAACGTGGGGAAGGAAAAAAGCATGCCTGTGTCAAAACACATCTTGAGGTTTTTCTGCTAAATTCAAAATGATGGAAAAACACATGGAGCCATCTGCCAAGCACTCAGGTTGTACTGTCCACGTGTTCATCTTATCAGAGAACACAGAGCTGTGGGAAATTTCCACCACAGAACCTTACAGCATTTCAGCATTGTGTCTGCCAGCCTGTTTGTGGCCTACATTTAATTAAACCAGGCCTACGCATGGCTGGAGAGAACACAACTTCCATGTTTTTGAAGATGGTCCAGGGCACAATCCACATGGGACCATGTGTGTGGTCTTCTTTAACAGTTGAAAATCCCCATATTCTTCTTCTCATGCCTCTTTAAGTTTTCCCATGTTGCCCTTCAAGTTGGCCACGGAGATGTTCAAATGCAGAACCCAAGTTACTCCTGTTGCCCCTTCCTGGCGAAACTGAGTGGTATCAGGCAGAGATTCAAGAATATGCATGAGTTTTCACTTAAATGTTGAGCTGTTCTTTCTTCCGAATGAGGAAGGTGCTAAAAGTTTAAGGGTCAAAAGCTGCCTTCAAGTTGAATGAAAGGAGGGGCCTGGTGAGCTGAAATAGGACATGCCTCCAGAGGAAATAAACAGTATTTATTCATACTGAGATCAGAATGGAAACATGGGGCAATTCTTTTCATTAGCTTTTCAAGAAATCGTGGATCAGGACTAAGCTTTTTTCTACATTGAGGTAATCCAGATTTACCAACGACGGCTTGCGTCTTTGGACAAGAGTTTACTTGGTGCTTTTGTAAACCGTCTTTCATCTTCACACAACCTTGTGAACGTGGCACAAATGAGGTTGAGTGAGGTTAAGAGATCTGTCTGGGGTCTTTCGTTAGGAAGGTTTAGAGGTGGATTTGAATCCAGGCCTTTTAATTCTAAGACCAAGGCATTTTCCACTATTCCATATCTACCAGGGAGGAATACGGGAATTACAAGTGTTATTTAGGTTCAGATGGTAGACTTTGATTCACTAGCCAAACACACCTTCTAATAGCGGAAGAGGAACATGCCCTGGGGCTCCTGAACTGGGGTGTCCTGTAGCACCGTTTGCCTGGGACATCCTGGTTTACGTCTACTGTCATGGCTTGATTATTATTATTGATACATAAAATGTTTATTTATTTAAAATGAAAAAATAAGACAGCTATTATATAGACTAGAATGCTCACATCACATAAATCTCTTTCTAAAGGCAAAGATATTTACCTACCCTACTGGTTGCCGTCGAGTCGATTCCGACTCATAGTGACCCTAAAGGACAGAGTAGAACTGCCCCATGCCATTTCAAGGAGCGGGAGGTGAATTCAAACTGCTGACCTTTTGGTTAGCAGCTGAGCTCTTAACCATTATGCCATCAGGGCTGCAAAGATACTTAGGAAGCCAAATTATAACCAGAAGGTAGCTTGATAAACAAAGAATCAAAACAAAAGGCTAGGAGTTAGGGATTAGGGCTAGGTCAGTTGTTTTAAACCCTAACTGCACAGTAAAATCAACTAGCAAATTTTTTTTTTTTTAATTCCCATTATACCCAGGATCTCCCTGCAAACCCCAGACCAACTGAGTCAGAATTTCTAAGTGTAGGACAAGGCATTGGTATATTTTTAAAAAACCCCTGATGATTCTAGTATGTGGCCAGTTTGAGAACCCCAGGTTAAGTGATCAAATGTTTGATGGCATCAAGGTAAGACAGTCTGATGCATTTTTTCCACGATCTACCACACTTTTCTCTGTCTCTTTAACCTTGAAGGCATAATGGTTATGATCATGCACCCTGGCATCAGACAGACCTGGATTTGTATTTAGGCCCCACTACCTACTGGCTGGAAACCCTGATGGCATACCTACTGGCTGGAAACCCTGATGGCATAGTAGTTAAGAGCTACGGCTGCTAACTAGAAGGTCGGCAGTTCGAATCCACCAGGTGCTCCTTGGAAACTTTATGGGGGAGTTCTACTCTTTTTTTTTTTTCTACTCTGTCCTATAGGGTTGCTATGAGTCAGAATCAACTCAATGGCAACTTTTTTTTTTTTTTTCCTTCGCTTAATGGGTTGGAGCCCAGGTGGTGCAGTGATTAAGAGCTATGGTGAGCTACAGCTGCTAACCAAAAGGTCAGCAGTTCCAATCCACCAACCCCTCCTTGGCAGCCTTATGGGGCAGTTCTACTCTGTCCTGTAGGGTCGTTATAAGTCAGAGTCGACTTGATGGCAGTGGAGTGACCTAATGCCTGTAGAACTCTCTAGTAAGTATTTCACCTTTCTGTGCCTCAGTTTTCTTCCTCTGGCTTAGCTTTCATAGTGTCCCATGTCACTCTCAAAGTGTCCCAGTTGAGATGGATGATAAATTATCTGGATACTCTACTCTGAACCCAGTCCAAGAGGGTCAGATTTTGCTGGTTTTATTTGGGTAAGTCATTGACCCATTGCATCCCAGGTGCTGGAGCAGCATGTAAAGGAGCAGTGAGTGCCAGGGGTTACGGGCAGGACACCAATAGCATTTTTGCAAGGCAACCAATTATACGAAAGCAAAAGCAATTCTAGGCCTCAGAAAAGACACTCTATGGGTTCAGGTAGCAGGAAATAGTACACAGTCACTTCAGAATACTACTCTGAACTGCCTTCTTTCCTAGAATGGCTTCACTCGAGAGTCAGATTCCTAGAAGAGACAAGAGTTATCCTAGCATGGGTCAATGAATCCTTCGCCAAAGATGGTGGAGTATCTTGACTGATGGCGACACCAAAATGGCGTACAGCGAGGAAGGTAATTCTTAAAAAAAAAAAAAAAAATTGAAGTGAAGAAGCAAGGAGACCAGAAGAAAGGGCAGTGGATACTGGGAAGGCAAAAATAAGAAATACCCACTTCAGTTTGTGAACTGTCAAGGCCTCCAGTCACCAATTCTAAATCCCAAGAGAGGAATCTGTTTTTTCCAGTTTACCTGTTTGAGTCAGGCCACATGGGGCCCTGCATAGTCAAGTGGTCACCTTCCTACCTGTTGGGCCCAAAAGCTGTGGGGGCTAAGTGAGAAGGCCACACATGGGTACAAAAACCTCATTATGCTTGTGGCAGGGCCATGGGTGGGGCATCAACTATGAGAAGGGAGGTGTGATTGGGCATAGGTAGAAGTTATGAGAGAGTTACAATAACCAGATTGATGTCTCAGCCTTTCTAGTGGTAGGACTGTGTGTCAGCTACTCAAACACTGATGGCCAGTTTCCTTATCTGTAATTACAGTACCTGAAGTCCCTGGGTGGTGCAAGCAGTTAATAAGCTCAGCTGCTAAATGAAAGGTTAGAGGTTCAAGTCCACCCAGAGGTGCCTTGGAAGAAAGGCCTGGTAATCCAGTTCTGAAAACATCAGCCACTGAAAACCCTGTGGAACACAGTTCTACTCAGACACTCATGGGGCAGCCATGAATTGGAGTTGACTGGATGGCAACTGGTTTTATTTTTTCTCCTCCCCCTGGCAGCCCTCAACCAATGACTGTAGGGAGTTGGTGTATAAATGCTCCAACTCACTTGCCCCTGGGATGCTTCTCAGGCATGCGTTCTATACCATTTTTCCAAGTTTCCCAATTGACCCACAGTGGTAACTTGTTTGATAATATATCCTTACTAGGTTGTCTATCCTTCCATCTCAATTCCCCATTCCCCTTCCTGTGTTTCCTGGGATGCCCTTCTAAATGAACTATTGGACTTAAATTCTTGTCTTAGGGTTTGTGTCTGAGGCCCAAGTTAAGACAGAGGAAGGTTCCCTGGCCTATGATAACAAGAGTTCCAACTTGCGATATTTACCTTGTCCTGGCTCCTGAGCCTCGTGGGGATGGATTCTTGGAACACTTAGACTCCAAAACTGGGCCCCTGTGGTCCTCAGAGCAGCTTCCTGTACTGTTCAGCTACCCCCACCCAGATTCCTGTAATAACATCATTAAGCCAGTTCTTTAGGGCTCTTCTCCTGCTAACCATTCTCCTACCAGGTGTGTGTCCTTTGCGGTTGAGCTATGATCCACAAAGATGCTGCTCAAGCTTACTTGCAGAGGAATGTGATATAGCCCATAAGGCTTTGGGATTTCTGAAGGGCCTGTCACAAGCTCAAAGTTTGTGGCACTACCTGCCCCTGCCTTAAAAGAGCATGTGAGTTTTGCATTTTACCCAAAATAAATGTGCTGGTTTTAATATACATATTAATGTCTGCAATTGCCCAGTCATTGTCCATGCCTATTCTCGAAATTGTTGATTCTCTGGAAGCCCCGCCCCCCACACCAGGTTTCTTACCTTGACCCTGTTGGAGGAGCGTAGGTCAGCAGGTAATTTGGGATTTAGGTCTTTCCCCGGCTATTTACTGCCACAGTGAAGACCAGATGGGACCAAACCTTGGACAAAGTAGGGTCTTTCCACTCTAGTCTGCCCCTGTCTGGGGAAAGCTGTGCCAGGGGATTTTTTTTGGGCAATGGGAGAGGAGCATAGCTGATCGCTCCTCAAGTTTGCAACTCAGCTCCTTGCTCCGGGGCAGATATTTAAAGCATGAGGGTAACCTTGGTCTTAGCGTTTCCACATTCCAACATCTCCTGCCTCTTGGACTTAAAAAGAAGAATTTAGTTTCTTGGTGGCCTTCCTCTGGGTGCACTGACTGAGCATGGAAGGACCTATAAGCTTGTGAGAGACATTAATTCCAATTGGAGCACTTGATATATTCTTTAAAGATGCACAAGACGTACAGGGATCTTCTCACTTTCTGAAAGGAGAACACCATGTCATTTCAGTACATGTTAAAAGAATTATTAACAAGTTTGTAGCATCCATTGTTAATGCCAGGTGATTAGGAGGAAGAGGTAAATCATAAGTTCTTCAATATGTCATGGGGTGCCAAAAACAAAACCTGTTACCGTCAAGTCGATTCTGACTCATAGCGACCCTATAGGACAGAATAGAACTGCCCCAAAGGGTTTCCAAGGAGGGGCTGGTGGATTCAAACTGCTGACCTTATGGTTGGCAGCCGAGCTCTTGACCACTGTGCCGCCAGGGTGGGGTGTGCTAAATCGGATCTGAGGTCCTGAAAAGTTATCCTGTCCTTTTAGACACACACTTGTTTAACTGAAGTCATGAAATCCTTTTACCTTCATTAAAAAAACAAAGCACAAAGAAATTAAAAGATAGGGTTTATTAGAGCAGGTATTCTATATGCATATAAGGAGACCATTCTGATTCTAAGAAAACAAAATGAATGGCTTGATGTAGGCTAGTTACAATGAAGTTTATAAAGAGGAGAGGAAGAAGAATCACAAATCAACCATTGGCTAACCTTAACATGATTGATCGAACCCTGTTGCTGTGTGGCGTTGAGTAGATAGCGACTCATAGAGACCCATATATGACAGAGTAGGGTTTCCTAGGGTCGCTGTGAGTCGGAATTGACTTGATGGCGACAGTTTTTTTTTTTTTTTTTAAATCTTCAAGGGAGCAGATCGCAAGGTCTTTTCTCCAGCAGAGATGCTGGTGGGTTCGAACCATCGACCTATTAATTAGCAGCCAAGCATTTAATCATTGTGCCACCAGGGCTCCTTTACTGAGAGTAAAAATAAAAAAAAAAATTTTTTTTATAGAGTAGCTGACACTAAGTTACTAGGTGGTCTCTGGCCTCAATCAGCTCTCCCCATTCATTTGCACAAATATTTAGGTGGAGTCCAAAGGTTTTAAAATGATAAAAGGAACCTCACCTCTCAGGAAGCAAGAGAAATTGCTTAAAATGACATTCTTTGCATTAGATAAGCTCTGAGCTAGCTTATGGTTAACAAATGTCTTTGTCACAAAGGGCTTTGGAAAGATTTAATCACTATATTAAACTGGGCCTCAGTCCATGTTATTATCACTCCTTAAATCCAGAAAAAAGCAAGTTAACCACACTGCAAAGTAATTTAGCATTTTCTGGTGAAAAAAAGAAACCAAGTTAGTAGTTTTACTGCGTTTTTGGTCAGGCTTTTACTGTTAATTTTGGGCTGGTGGGTAAGAGAAACTCCTTGAAATCAACGATGCCTATTCTTATTTGATTTCAGGCCTTTTACAGTGGATTCAAGAAGGTAATGGCATTTAATTTGATGTGAGACTGGCAAAGCTAGGGCCGAATTCATGTTTTCTAATTTCTACCCCAAATGTCATTCAAACACACTGTTCCAGTGAAGACAAAGGATAAAGAAAGGAGAGGGAGGTGGATGAGCAAATTAAATCATCTCGATCCCTTTAGCAAATGGGCTAATTTACAGTTTAAGCTTTACAACAGACTCATTGCTGCTGCAACGTCTGCTTTTTATAAGCTGTCCTGTGACAGCAGCAGGTCTGCCATTATCTGCTGTGCATTTTATATGTGCTGTGCCCATGGCTCAAGGCAGGCTGGAGGCACAGTCACGTGGTCGGGGAAGGCCTTCTATGGTGATTAGATTTATGACCCCCGCCTCCATCCGAGGAGAGATTAGCAAGACTAGAACTGTTTAGTTTGGCAAAGACGAGAGAGGCAGGAGATATGATAGGTACATTATAGAAAATGATGAATGAAGAAAGGGAAGGCTTTCTGGGCCCCTTATTTGCCATTGCAAAGATACTTAACACACCCAGTTCCCCACCCAAAGCATGCAATTAATCTGAGTGGTTGGAGGGGCAGAGGCGGGCCAAGAGCCTGGCCCCTGGAGAAAGCCAGTGCGCTGGTGGGAAATGTCTGGGTGGATGTATTTATATGAAATAGCACCTATGGTTACATTAGCAGGGATCGGTTTACCGGGGCCATCCATCCTGCTTTAGGGCATGGTGACAAGGCTGGCTCTGCTTCCTGCTTCCCGGGGGAGGGGGCCCCAGACGACTTGGCACCAGTCCCCTCTGTGGGGCGTCTGGGTTTCCAGCAGCCTTTTCTCCATTGGAGGTGGAGAGGTGAATCCCAGCATTATCTGCAAATATCTGGGGGGCAGGGGAGAGGGCGTGGCCAGGATGCTGGCAGTCCTGAAGAATTTAAGGACGGCCATTGTCAGAGTGGGCCACCAACACTGCTTGGAGTGGAAGAGCCCTGGGGACTGCTGGATTTTATTGTTCACCTGGGGCCGCCCGTATCTCTGGCCCAAAAGGGAACTTTATCTTCTTTGAACACTAATAATGAGGGGGTATTCCCTTTGATGACTGAGATTAGGAATGGCCTTAGAGGCAAAATTTTGGGGGGCATTCTTAGCGTCTTCACTGACTTCTTTCCTTGAGCTCCCATTCTATTCCTTGCTTTTCCTGCCCTAACCCCTTGGTTCCCTGAGGCTGGGGGTGGGATGGAAAAGAGATCGGGGCTTTGAAATCAGCACAACACAAAAGCATAGCTCCCTTGGGGCATTTGTGAGTAGACTATTTCAAACTGACCTACCGGGTGGCGAGGGAATCCTTCAACGTCCACCCTTCCCCTACCAACAGCCCCTAGGGCAACTAAAATGTAACTTCCCCTGCAATTGGTTCTTTCTTTTTACCTTCCTTCCCTCCCTTCCTCTTTTCTTCCTTTTCTGTCTTTTGTTTGTCTTATTAAACTTTGTGTGGAAATTGTAATTTATAACTTCCCCTGGTGGTGCAGTGGTTGAGAGCTACGGCTACCAACCAAAAGGTTGGCAGTTCAAATCCACCAGCTGCTACTCGGAAACCCTATGGGACAGTTCTACTTTGAACTATAGGGTTGCTATGAGTCGGAATCAACTGGACGGCATTGGGTAGTACAGGGGGGCAGCCCTGGTGGCAAAGTGGGCTCCACGGTGATGGGTTTCGGTTCTTTTTTTTTTTTTTTCGGTTTTTAGTGTAGGAGGTGGAGTTCTGGTGGGTCAGTGGTTAAGAGCTCATTTGCTAACCAAAAGATTGGCAGTTTGACTCTACCAGCCACTTCTTGGGAACCCTATGGGGCAGGTCTACTCTGTCCTATAGGGCCTCTAGGAGTTGGAATTGACTCCATGGCAATGAGTTTGGTTTTGGAGTGTAGGGTGTGGTCCCTGGGCGGTGCAGATGATTTGTACTGGACTACTAACCCAGTGCAAGGATGGTGAGACTTCACCTCACATACTTTGGACGTATTATCAGATGGGACCAGCCCCTGGAGAAGGACATCATGGTTGGTAAAGTAGAGGAAGACCTTCAATTAGATGGGTTAACACAGTGACTGCAACAATGGTGTGAAATATAGTGATGATTTTGAAGATGGTGCAAGACTGGGCAGTGTTTCGTTCTGCTGTACATAGGGTAGCTATGTGTTGGAACTGACTCAATGTCACCTAACAACAACAACAACACTAACCTAAGGGTTGTTGATTTGAACTGAGTGGGTGGTGCCTTGGAAGAAACATTTGGCAATCTGCTTTTTGATTAACTAAGAAAACCCTATGGAGCAGTTCTATTCTGTAACACATGGGGTGGACAAAAAGTTGGAATTGATTGATGGCTTTTTTTTTTTTTTAATATGAGTGTAAGAGGTAGGTTGTACTGTGGTAATATTCTCGCCTTCCATGCAGGAGACCCTGGTTTGATTGCAGGCGCAGTCATCACTTGTCTGTCAGTGGAGGCTTGCGTGTTACTATGACTCTGAAGAAGTTTCCTCAGCGCTTCCAGACTAAGACTGATTAGGGAGAAAGGCCTGGCGATCTACTTCTGAAAATCAGCCAGTGAAAACCCTATGGATCACAACGGTCCAATCCACAATCTATTATGGTGATGGCGTGAGGGACTGGGCAGCGTTTAGTTCCCTTGTGCATGGAGTCATCATAAGTCTGTGTATAGGAAACTTCCATGTAGTGTGGCAGCCACTTGGGTGGATGCATCTCTCTGTCTCTCTCTGAAATGGAAATGCACAGTATCTGGAGCACCGCAGGCCTCACACTTGCTGGGGCTGCAACATGCAGAAAAAATAAAAATGAATAGGAAGGAATAGAAGGAAGAACTCAAGTTGTTTTTTTTTTTTTTTTTTAATTCTGTGGCTTTGGGCAAGTCTCATGGCAGCTCTGCATCGTTCTCTTCAGTAGAACGCGAAGACCCATTCCCCACTTCGGAGTTATAATATGGAGACTGGGATTGCAAAGGGTCTCGGGTTCTGGAGAGAGACGCGTCCACCCAGAGACCAGTGGTATCTTTTGTGGAGACACTGAGAGGAACACATGTGGGAACTTAGGAAATTCCGTGGAGTGACTGGCAAAGCCCACGAGGAAGAGCTAAGACAAAACAGCTGGAAAGCACGCCATTAATAAGTATTAAATGGCTTGGGGAATTTTATTTTAATGTAAGACCCAGATGTGTTACTTATACTAATTAACCACAAAATCAGACGTATCTGAGCTTTTGTAAATAGAATTGATAACCAAAAACCAACCAAACCCACTGCTGTCGAGTAAATTCAGACTTATAGCGACACTATAGGACAGCGTAGAACTGCCCCATAGGGTTTCCAAGGAGAGGCTGGTGGATTCAAACTGCCAACCTTTTGGTTAGCAGTCATAGTTAATGAGTACTCCACCAGGGCACCAAAACTGATAAAGGTAGTAGTAAAACAGGCTTGATAGGTATATGCAGCCCAATTAAAAAAAGGAATGAAATCCATTACATAAGAGCAAAATCATGAAATCCACATGGGCTGAACAGAACACAGAGCTATGGGTCTTAAAGATTATAGTTTCTTATCACAGGATCTTGGCATTGGAAAGGGCTTTATCATCTCCTGGTTGTGTCTTGGAAACCCTGGTGGCGTAGTTGTTAAGTACTATGGCTCTTAACCAAGAGGTCGGCAGTTTGAATCCGCCAGGAGCTCCTTGGAAACTCTACAGGCCAGTTCTATTCTGTTCTATAGAGTTGCTATGAGTCGGAATCGACTCGACGGCGGTGGGTTTGGTTTTGGTTGTGTCTTAATGTATTTAAATGTGGTGTTTAAGGTCTCAGACTATAGGAGGAAATAATAAAAAGAGCCTCCGTTGAAAGGACCTGCAGACAGAAATGGAAAATGTCATCAGGGATGTTTTTGTCCTTGTGAAGATACCGTGAGATGTGAGCCAAGAGTCTCATTTCCAGAATAGCCCAGGATGGCTTCTTTGGCCACATTTCCATAGGTCTTTGTTATTTGATCTGGAATACTTTGACATTTTTCAGAGCCCTGGTGGCGCAGTGGGCAAGTGTTTGGCTGCTAACCAAAAGATCTGCAGTTCGAATCCACAAGCTACGCCTTGGAAACCCTATGTAGCAGGTCTACTCTGTCTGATAGGGTTGCTATAAGTTGGAATAAAACCCACAGCAACAGGTTTGGTTTGGTTTTTAGAACTGACATGGAGTCCCTGGGTGATGCAAATCATTAAGTCCTCAGTTATTAACCAACCAAAAGGTTGGGGGTTTGAACCCACCCAGGCAGTATCTAAAAACCATATGCTGTCCGCTTGTTTCTAACTCATGGCAACCCCATGTGTGTCAAAGTAGAACTGTTTTCCATGACTACGATCTTTCAGAAGTAGATCTCCAGGTCTCTCTTCTGAGCTGTCTTTGGGTGGGTTTGAAGCACTAACCTTTTGGTTGGTAGCCCAGCACTTAACCGTCTAGGCTACCCAGGGGCTCCTGGCTTTTAGAACAGACACATGTTTTAAAGGCTCATTATAAAATTCATTGTAAGTGACGATAAAGATTATGCTCCAAACTGAGCGAGAGACAAATTTTAAACCCAATCATGATCTCCACTTATATAAAATGACATGTACAATCATTCCAGTCATGTTGACCCACATTCCGTGCCTCAGCGGAGTGGAACAGTATTTCAAGAGGCAAAATCTCCCTTTCCAGGCATTTATATTTCTACTTTCTCTGTTCCCTGTCCTCATCTATCCCTGGGGCCCAAAACAAGAAGGAGGCTGAGCTGGGCAGTGGGGTGATGGAAGGTGTAAGAGACGCTGTCCGAGCCAGCTGCCTCCTATTCTCCTAAAAGAGCACAGGGTGTCTCAGGCCACCCTGGTTTTATTTACCTCAAAGCCACAGTGAGGTCTCTGAGAAGCTCCCAGGCGGGGGCCTTCTCCCAGGCGAGCAATTCGTCTCAGGGGGCGGGAATGGCCCCAGGGCAGTGCCTCTGAGAGATGTGGCTGACTCTGTCTTAGTTCTCCGGGGTGGTCAGCCTGTAATTTCAAGATTTACTGGCCTCACAGAGATAGCCACAAATAGGGCAGCAACCGTAATTACAAGAGGCTGCTCCGCTAATCCTGGGTTACAAATGTTAGTTAGAAGATAAATAAGCTTCCTGTGAGCATTTCCTGAAGCTGCGGGAGCCCTGTGTCCTCTTTGCTGTTATTTCTCCGTTTTTTTTTTTTTTTTTTTTAGAGGAGGGAGGAAAAATTTCCAAAGTCAGAGATGGAGAAAGAGTGAGAGAGAGTGAGAGAGAGCAATCGGGAAAGAGGTTTTCCTATTTAATTTCAATATGGCACTAGGAATTAGAAAGAATCTTTGAAGTCCAAATTATCTTCATACCCTTTTTGGTTTGTTTTATATTTGGGATTGGAAAAAAAAATTAAGAAGCTGAATTCCTAATATGCGAGAGAATCCGATTTGTAGATGCTGCCAGTTTGTGGGTGAAGATGGGCTAGACAGAACGATTTTGGGGAAAATGCTTCCCTAGTGAGCGAAAGCAACAAAACTTCTGGGACTCCTGCCCTCCCTCCCCAGAGCAGCTTGGAAGAAGAGGGTATCCTGGTTGGCGTTCTCTCTGCACCCAAGCGCAGTGGGTGAGAGCTCTGTTTCCTATTATCCTTAGAGGATCTTCCCAGTGAGTAGGAATTTTAACCCCATGTGCTGTGTGAAAGTGACAAGACAGCCCAGACCTCTGCAGACAGTTGGGATGGGACCGAGTTCATGGTCTTTACCTGACCACTTGTCCTCCTGGGCCTTGCCCCTCTAGAGATGGTTAGAGGCCACATGTGGGGCGCAGGAGGGCTCTGAAAATAGTGCCAAGCCTGGAGAAGAGTATAGACACTGGCCATTTGCCCTAGGTGCTCATTGTAGCTTCCAAACGTTTAAAGCCATCCCCAGCTCTTTGATGTGCTCCCAAGGGCTACACGGTCCATCTACTGAGGCTAAAATGACCAGATACAGAAACCACATCACACATCCAGAGCTGAAGGGGCAGGGAATCGTTGGAGGCCCCACCAGCTTCACTCTCTTCTTGAAAGGTGGATCTTTTTAATGGCCTTGCTGTTTTAAACCTCCCCCCAAAGATCCCCTGTGCCCACTGTGTGCCCTGGAGCAAGCTATTTCTGCCCTCAGAAATGGCTTTCTCCTTGGTGGGGGAAAAGAGCCCCGGTGGCGCAGAGTTTAACTGCTTAGCTGCTGATAGAAAGGTCGGCAATTCGAACCCACCAGCTGCTCTTGGGGAGAAAGATGTGGCAGCCTGCTTCCTTACAGATTACAGCCTTGAAAACCCTACGGGACAGTTCTACTCTGTCCTGTAGGGTCTCTATGAGTCGGAATCGACTCGATAGCAACGGGTTTGCTTTTTGGTTTTCTTTGTGCCAGGCACAGAGGTAGGTGCTAGGGAAGCCACAGCAATCGACGGCACCAGGTGGTTGGGTGTCTTCTGCAAGAGGGCATCTTGACTTCTCCATTGGTTGGTCTCATAGGGAGGTGAGGAGCCCAGGTTTTCTCCTCTTTCAAAAAGAGCTCTTAGGTGAGGGCAAGGTGTCACAGCATTAACCGCAAGGCATGAGCGGTTTGCCTTTGACTACTAACCGGAAGTGGCACTGCAGGAGTAAAGACTACAGCCAAGAAAACCCTATGGAGCAGTTCTATTCTGTCACATATGGGGTTGCCATGAACCTGTTAATGCGGAGTAAATTCCGACTCATAGCAACCCTGCACGACACAGTAGAACTGCTCCACAGGGCTTCCAAGGAGTGGCTGATGAATTCGAACTGCCAACCTTTGGGTTAGCTCAACAACCACTGCGCCACCAGGGCTCCAACTTGACAGCAAGGGGTTTAGTTTTATTTGGTTGTTGTACGTTGCCGCCGAGTTGGCACTGATTCATGGCAGCCCTGTGCACAACAGAAGAAAATGTTGCCCAGTCCTGTGCCATCTTCACAATTATTGGTATGATAGAGCCCATTGTTGTGGCCACTGTGTATTTTGAATTCCTTCCAACCTAAGGGGGCTCATCTTCCAGCACTGTATCAGAAGGTGTTGTATCATGATCCACAGAGTTTTCATTGGCTAACTTTCAGAAGTAGGCCGTCAGGCCTTTCTCCCTAGTCCTTCTTAGTCTGGAAGCTCTACTGAAATCTGTCCACCATGGGCAACCCTACCGGTCTTCGAAATACCAGTGGCATAGCTTCCGGCATCATAACAACATGTCAGCCATCACAGTATGACAGACCGACAGACAGGTGGAGGTAATCACAACTGCTGCGTCATCAATCCTCTCCAACCTGTGCATCTAATCCTGGCGTAGAGCAAACACACAGGAAGCAAAAGGAATTTTTCTGAGAGTCTTCTTTCTTCCGTAACATCCTCATGGACCAGAATAAGAAAAGTGGTTATTATTGAAACAACTCATGCTTCTTCTCTTTGCTTGAGTGAGCAGGTTCCAAAGTGGCAATTTCCAGTACTTGAGCCCAAACATATTTATTTTGTCTTGATTAAATTGAGTTTGTGGGAGGTTTCTTTCTCTTTCTTTTTTACTGTTGTAAAAATATATAACACAACATTCATCAATTCAATATTTTTAACATGTGCAATTTAGTGACACCAATTACATTGATCATGTTGTACAACCATCACCAATATCCATTGTTAAATTTTTCATCACTGTAAACAGAGCTCAATGCTTCCTAAACAGTGACCACCCCTTTCCCTTGAGGGAAGTTTCTTAGGACAAGACAACTTATGCCCTGATTTGGGGTGCCATCACCAAATCCTCAGGCATCTCTGCTCCCTAGTTTCTCTGCCTGCAGCACAGGAGCAATGGTCAGTGGTATCTGGGTTACTGTGAGGACCACAGAAAAGGAACGATGACAAGAGCCCAACAAGTCACCTGTTAGACAGCAAGCACTTCATAAGTGTCAGTTGAGATTGGATTTGAACAAATGGATGCTCTTTCTCTCCTGCCTTCTACTACTAAGTACTGGGCATTTAGCTTTCCCACACAGACTAATCTGGTTCTGGAGGGCTCCCCAAGCTTCATGTCTAGCAACAAATGAGTCAAGTAGAAACTTCTGAGGACAATGCTGAACCTGAACCCCAAATCTGTTTTTTAGCAACTGAAACTGAGTCTTTCACTTCTTAACCTTCTTCCGTTTACTTTTTTTGGAGTCCCTGGGTGTACAAATGGTCAACATGCTCAGCTGCCAACTGAAAAGCTGGGGTTTTGAGTCTACCCAGAAGCACCTCAAAGAACGTTCTGATGATCTACTGTTGAAAAATCAGCCACTAAAATCTCTATGGAGCACAAGCCTACTCTGACATGCTTGGGGTCGCCATGAGTTGGAATGGACTTCAGGCCAACTGGTTGGGTATTTTCTTTTTTAGCTGCCATTTATTTATTTATTATTTGCCAGGCCCTTGGCTAGTTATCTGGAGCCCTGGTGGCACACTGGTTAAGAGCTTGGCTGCTAACCAAAATGTTGACAGTTTGAATCCCCCAGCAGCTCCTTGAAATCCTATGGGGCCATTCTACTCTGTCTTATAGAGTTGCTATGAGTTGACAGTGGTTTTGCTTTGGTTTTTGTTAGGCATCTGTACATGCCGTGTTTCATTTAGTTCACAACTAACCCTGTGAGGTCAGGACCACAGTGGGTATCGGTGTGTTATGGATTCCGATCCTGCATGCACCACTTTCAAGACATTGGATCTTGGATAAGTTATGCCATCTCCCTGGGCTTCGTTTGGAAACCCTGGTGGCATAGCAGTTAAGAGCAACATCTGCTAACTGTGAAGGACCGCAGTGTGAATCCACCAGGCACTCCTTGGAAACTCTACGGGGCAGTTCTACTCTGTCCTACAGGGTCACTACGAGTCAGAATCAACTCGATGGCAACAGGGATTTGGTTTTTGGTTTTGGTGCTTCATTTTCCTGATTGGTAAAATAGATAGAATAACAAAAACCAGCTGCCATCTAGTTGACTCTGATTCACAGCGACTGTATGTGTGTCAGAGTAGAACTGTGCACCACGGGGTATTCAATGGCTGATTTTTTGGGAGTAGATCACTAGGCCTGTCTTCTGAGGCACCTCTGAGTGGACGTGAACTTCCAACCTTTAGGTTAGCAGCTGAGTGCTTAACTGTTTGCAATAATAATAATGATTACAATAATACCCATTGCCATTGAGTCGATTCTGACTCATAGTGACCCTACAGGACAGAGTAGAATTAATTGCCCCTTAGGGTTTCCAAAGAGCAGCTGGTGGATTCAAACTGCTGACCTTTTGGTTAACAGCCAAATTCTTAACCACTGTGCCACAAGGGGTCCAGATACAATAATAGTACCTGCCTTTTGGATTATTCTGATATTAGATGACATACGCAAAAGGTAAGAACAGTGTTTGGTACACAGGAGGTGCTCAGTAAGCATTACCTGTTATTCAGGTCCTGCATATGCCACTTTTTTTTTTCTTGTTAGGATAAGCTAGAGAAGCACAGAGATGTTCAGTTAATTAGTTAATTGCATAAAGCCACACAGCCCCTGAAAGAGCTGCTTGCTGGTCAAGACCCTTGCCTATCTTTTGGATCAATTTCATTTGCAAATCCTCCCCTCAACATGGAGTGACCACACTTCATGATGTGCCCTGAGTGGGACAGAGCTGAGTTCAAATCTCCATTGTTGTGGGGTGGCCTGGGGTAAGGAGCAGTGGTAACCAGTGGCTCTAGCCACTCTCTGCAAGATTGAAAGCCACCACGCAGTCTGTCTTTGCCTTCCGGTTGTATGCTTTTATTTCTCCCCTACCTCCTGCTCTCCCTGCAGCCCTCTCCCCACCTTGCCTGTCACTGTTACTTCCCCGCTGCACAGAGCAGGGTGATGTTCTTGTGGGATTGTATCTAGGGCTTTATGGCACATGTATTGAGTGGAGTAGGACTGGAAACGTGTGAAAGGAGGGAAACACATGTTATGGATGAATTGTGTCCCCTTGAAACTTGTGTTGGAATCCTCACCCCTGAGTTGTTGTTAGGTGGTGTGGAGTCGGTTCCAACTCAAAGTGAGCCTATGCACAACAGAACGGAACACTGCCCGGTCCTGCGCCATCCTTACAATCGTTGTTATGCTTGAGCTCATTGTTGCAGCCACTGTGTCAATTCACTTTGTTGAGGGTCTTCCTTTTTTCCACTGAGCCTGTACTTTGCCAGGCATGATGTCCTTCTCCAGGGACTGATCCCTTCTGACAACATGTCCAAAGTATGTAAGATGAAGGCTCGCCATCCTTGCTTCTAAGGAGCATTCTGCTATACTTCTTCAAAGACAAATTTGTTCATTCTTCTGGCAGTCCATGATATATTCAATATTCTTCACCAGCACCACAATTCAAAGGCGTCAATTCTTCTTCAGTCTTCTGTATTTGTTGTCCAGCTTTCACATGCACATGATGTCATTGAAAATGCCATGTCTTGGGTCAGGCACACCTTAGTCTTCAAGGTGACATCTTTGCTCTTCAACACTTTAAAGAGGTCCTTTGCAGCAGATTTACCCAATGCAATGTGTCTTTTGATTTCTTGACTGCTGCTTCCATGGCTGTTGATTGTGAATCCAAGTAAAATGAAATCCTCGACAACTTCAGTCTTTTCTCCATTTGTCATGATGTTGCTCATTGGTCCAGTTGTGAGGATTTTTGTTTTCTTTATGTTGAGGTGTAATCCATACTGAAGGCTGTGGTCTTTGATCTTCATTAGTAAGTACTTCAAGTCGTTCTCACTTTCAGCAAGCAAGGTTGTATCATCTGCATAACACAGGTCATTAATGAGCCTTCCTCCAATCCTGATGCCCTGTTCTTCTTCATATAGTCCAGCTTCTTGGATTATTTGCTTAACGTACAGATTGATAGGTATGGTGAAAGGATACAATCCTGATTCACACCTTTCCTGACTTTAAACCAATCAGTATCCCTTTGTTCTGTCCAAACAACTGCCTCTTGATCTATGTAAAGGTTCCTCATGAGCACAATTAAGTGTTCTGGAATCCCCATTCTTCATAATGTTATCCATAATTTGTTATGATCCACACAGTTGAATGCCTTCGCGTATAAAACACAGGTAAACATCCTTCTGGTATTCTTTGCTTTCAGCCATGATCCATCTGACATCACCAATAATATCCCTTGTTCCACGTCCTCTTCTGAAACCAGCCTGAATTTCTGACAGTTCTCTGTCCACATGCTGTTGCAGCCATTTTTGAATGATCTTCAGCAAAATTTTGCTTGCATGTGATAGTAATGATATTGTTCTATGATTTCCACATTCGGTTGGATTGCCTTTCTTGGAAAGAGGCATAAATATAGATCTCTTCCAGCCAGTTGGCCAGGAAGCTGTCTCCCATATTTCTTGGCATAAATGAGTGAGCACCTCCAGTGCTGCATCTGTTTGTTGAAACATCTCAATTGATATTCCATCAATTCCTGGAGCCTTGTTTTTTGCCAATGCCTTCAGGGCAGCTTGGACTTCTTCCTTCAGTACCATTGGTTCCTGATCATATGGTACCTCTTGAACTGGTTGAACATGACTAATTCTTCTGGTATAATGACTCTTTGTATTCCTTCCATCTTCTTTTGATGCTTCCTTGATCATTTAATATATTCCACTTGGAATCCTTCACTATTGGAACTTGAGGCTTGAATTTTTTCTTCAGTTGTTTCAGCTGAGAAACACTGAGGGCGTTCTTCCCTTTTGGTTTTCTATCTCCAGCTCTTTGCATGTGTCATTATAATACTTTACTTTGTCTTCTTGAGCTGCCCTTTGAAATCTTCTGTTCAATTTTACTTCATCACTTCTTCCTTTTGCTTTAGCGGCCGGAAGTTCAAGAGCAAGTTTCAGAGTCTTCTCTGACATCCATCTTGGTCTTTTCTTTCTTTCATGTCTTTTCAGTGACCTCTTGCTTTCTTCATGGATGACGTCCTTGATGTCATTCCACAACTCGTCTGGTCTGCAGTCACTAGTGTTCAGTGCATCAAACCTATTCTTGAGATGGTCTCTAAATTCAGGTGGGATATACTCAAGGTCATATTTTGGCTCTCGTGGCCTTGCTCTGATTTTCTCCAGTTTCAGCTTAAACTTGCATATGAGTAATTGATAATCTGTTCCATAGTCGGCCCCTGCCTTTGTTCTGACTGATGATATTGAACTTTTCCATTGTCTCTTTCCACAGATGTAGTCAATTTGATTTCTGTGTGTTCCATCTGGCAAGGTCCATGTGTATAGTCGCCGTTTATGTTGGTGAAAGAAGGTATTTGCAATGAAGAAGTCATTGGTCTTGCAAAATTCTATCATTCGATTTCCAACATTGTTTCTGTCACCAAGGCCATATTTTCCAACTATCGATCCTTCTTCTTTGTTTCCAACTTTTGCATTCCAATCACCAGTAATTATCAATGCATCTTGATTGCATGTTCGATCACTTTCAGACTGCAGCTGCTGATAAAAATCTTCTATTTCTTCACCTTTGGCCTTAGTGGTTGGTGTGTAAATTTGAATAACAGTCATATTAACTGGTCTTCCTGTAGGTGTATGGATAGTATCCTATCACTGACAGCTTTGTACTTCAGGATGGATTTTGAAATGTTCTTTTTGACCATGAATGCAATACCATTCTTCTTCAGGATGTCATTCCCAGCATTGTAGACTGTATGATTGTGCAATTCAAAATGGCCAATACCAGTCCATTTCAGCTCACTAATGCCTAGGATATCAATGTTTATGCGTTCCATTTCATTTTTGATGATTTCCAATTTTCCTGGATTCATACTTCATACATTCCAGGTTCTGATTATTAATGGATGTTTTCAGCTGTTTCTTCTCATTTTGAGTCATGCCACATCAGCAAATGAAGGTCTCAAAAGCTTTACTCCAACCACATCATTAAGATTGACTCTACTTTGAGGAGGCAGCTCTTCTCCAGTCGTCTTTTGAGTGCCTTCCAACCTGGAGGCTCATCTTCCAGCACTATATCAGACAATGTTCCACTGCTATTCGTAAGGCTTTCATTGGCTAATGCTTTCCAGAAATAGACTGCTGGGTCCTTCTTCCTAGTCTGTCTTAGTCTGGAGGCTCAGATGAAACCTGTCCTCCATGGGCAACCCTGCTGGTATCTGAATACTGGTGGCATAGCTTCCAGCATCACAGCAACACGCAAACCCCCACAAAACAAGAAACTGACAGACATGCAGGGCCTAATCCCTGTACCTATGGATATTATCCTGTTTGGAAATAGGGATTTCTTTGTTATGTTAGATTATACCCAAATAGTGTGGGGTCTATATCTAACCAATTTTGAGTTATAAAAAGGCAGATTAGACACAGAGGCACACACAAACTGGGCAAGACAGAGGCCATGTGGAGATTGTCTACAAGCCAAGGGCCACGTGAGGATCGTCTACAAGCCAAAGGACCAAGGAAACCCAGGCTACCGACAAGGAAGGAGTCAGCGTGGTGAAGACCTTGATTCGGACTTTGACCTTCCAGAACTGTGAGCAAATAGAATTCTGTTCTTTAAAGCCACTCACTTGTGGTATTTTTGTTACAGCAGCACTAGGAAAAAAAGACAATATGCAACCCACCTTCTGAGGGGCACAATCTAATGAAGGAAATGGGGCATGCTGAGAATATAATTTAGATTACTTCTTTTTCTAAATCCTTTAAGAGTAAGTACAAGTTGCAGACTTGATGCCACATTAGTCTATATGTTTTAGTGTGTTTCCTGAGAACAAGGACGTTCTCTTACATAACTGCAGTACAGTTACAAAATCGGGAAATTAACATTAATACTGAGTCTGGGGCACACAGCATGACAAATTCTGTTTACCTTTTTACCTAAGGCACTGAAACTAGATATGGCTGACCTGGGAAGGACACCAGGAAGAGGTGTCCTGAAGACTGCCTTGAAGAATGGACATGATTTAACAGAATAAATGAGAATGTACACCCACAAATTGCTTCAGTATTTATAGTTTGCACCGTAAAAATAATAGCAATAAATGATAATGCCTGTTTATCGAGCACTTACTATGAGCCAGATACTGTGTACAAATAAAATAACATACATTAGTTTATTTAATCACATTCCTTCTGTGTGCACACAGATTCCTTCAATTATTACAGTTTATGTTCATGAAAATAACAAGGAATAATGATAACCACCATTGATTGGGCACTTCCGATGAGCCAGATGCCCAAGTACTGTGCCCAGTCCCTTTACATACAGTATCACATTTAACCCACACAACAATTCTGGCGGGTGGCCATTAATACTTGCATTTTATGTATGGGACAACTGAGGCACGGAGAGGTGAAGTGATTTGTTCCGAATTGCACAGGTGATAAGGGACAGAGCCTGAATTTGACATTACAGAGCCAGAATCAGAGGAATGGCACAATCTAACTCTTCAACAATTTGCTCCTTTTTTTTGAGGATTATCACATTGAAAATGTGTCATTCATGTACGCCCACTATATGCAAGGCAAAGTGCTGGTGTTAAGTGTTGTAAGAAGCGCTAGTCCTGCACTCAGAGGTTTACCATTTAATTGCGGATGATGCTCTAAGTTCAATCTTTTGTTCTGCTAACAATGTCATCAAGAAAGTGAAAGGGCAGCCTAAGGCATGGGAGAAGGTACTTGCAAGTCGTTTATCTGGTAAGGGATTTGTGTCTAGGATGTGTAAAGAGCTGTTAAAACTCAATAATAAAAGGATAACCCAGTTTAAAAAATAGACAAAAGATTTGAATGGACATTTCTCCAAAGAAGGTATACCAATGGCTAATAAGCACATTAAAAGATGTTTAATACCATTAGTCATTAGGGAAATGCAACTCAAAACCACAGTGAGATATATCTTTATATCCAGTACAAGTACCAGTTGCTGTTGAATTGATTCCCACTCATGGTGACTCCATGCGTGTCAGAGTAGAACTGTGCTCCATATGGTTTTCGATGGCTGATTTTTTGGAAGTAGATTTGCCAGGCCTTTCTCCTTAGGTGCCTCTGGGTGTACTCAAACCTCCGATCTTTCAGTTAGCAGTCAAGTGCGTCAACTGCTTGCGCCATCCAGGGACTCTTCATACCTACTAACTCGTCAAGTCAATTCTGACTCATAGCAACCCTACAGGACAGAGTGAAACTGCCCCACAAGGTTTCCAAGGAGCAACTGGTGCATTCGAACTGCCAACCTTTTGGTTAGCAGCCACACTTTTAACCACTGTGCCACCAGGGCTCCTATACCCACTAAATAAATAAATAAATAAATAAAAAAGACAAGTGTTGGCAACTATGTGGAGAAATTGGAATCTTCATACATTGCTGGGGAGATTGTAAAATTATCCAACCTCTTTGGAAAACAGTAGGCAGTTCTTCAAAATATATTTTTTTTTCTTCAAAATATTAACCATGGGTTTATCACATGACCCAGAAATTCCACCTCTAGGTATATACCCAAGAGAAATAAAAACACATCCATACAAAAACTTGTACACAAATGTTCACAGCAGCGTTATTCATGAATCCAAAAATAGGAAACAACACAAATGTTCATTATCTGATGAATAAAAAAACAAACGAACCAAACCCATTGTTATTGAGTCGATTCCGACTCATAGTGACTCCATGTATGAGAGCGTGGTACTGCTCCATAGGGTTTTCTTGATTGCGACCTTCATGGAATTAGATTGCCAGACCTTTCTTCTATGGTACCACTGTGAGGGTTTGAACTGCCAACCTTTAGGTTAGTAAAAACCAAAACCATGCCGTCAAGTTGATTCTGACTCATGGTGACCCTATAGAACAGAGTAGAACTGCGCCACGGAGTTTCCAAGGAACAGTTAGTGGATTCGAACTGCTGACCTTTTGGTTAGCAGCTGAGCTCTTAACCACTGTCCCACCAGGGCTCCTTTAGGTTAGGTTAGTAGTTGAGGGCAAACCATTTGTGCCACCTAGGGACCTACAACTGATGAATAGATGTGGAATATCTATACGATGGAGTATTATTTGATAATAAAAAGGCATGAACCCCTATTGCATGACACAACATGGGTGAACCTTGAAAACATTATGCTAAGTGAATGGAGGTCAGTAACAAAAGACCTCTTATTGTATGACTCCATTGATACGAAGTGCCTAAACAGGCAGAGCCACAGGAACAGAAAGTCAATTAGTGGTTGCCAGGGGCTGAAAAGAGTGGGAAGTGACTGCTAATGGGTACAGACTGGAGACCCAGGAGCCAAATCTGGCCTCAGATGTGTTTCAAGAGACTTCTGGCAGTACATCCCACACCTATATGTAAATTCTAGAAAGGTGCCCTGTCCTCTGGCTGACCCCACTGTGAGTCAGCCTGGTGCTAAGGTGCAGGGCTTGGTGGGAGACGCTCAGCTGGATTTTAGCCTCCATGTACTCCTTCACCAGTCCCCTTGAAAAGTGGACGTGATGTACAACCCCATACCATGGCTCTGTGCATTTGAAAAAAAATCTTGAATTAGTTACTGAAACAAGGATTCAAGCACATGCAGTTAATATGGGAGGTGACCCCAGGAAATGTCATAGGGGTGCGGGGATGTGAGAGAGGGAAAGAAAGCACAGGAGACAATCAAGGGCTAACTACCAAACCTATTAGCAATGGCACTTACCTCTGGGGGAAAGTCTGGGAAGTTTTGTGGGACACAGGCCTCAGAGTTATCCTGGCCTGGGGCGAAGAAGCTGGGGCATTGATACGCCAATACTATCAGTAACTGAGGGCTGCTCTTGAATACCATTTAATGTCAAGTTGATTCTAACTTGTGGTGATCTCATGCGTGTCAGAGTAGAACTGTGCTCCATAGGGTATTCAATGGCTGATTTTTCAGAAGTAGATCCCCAGGCCTTCCTTCCGGGGTGCCTCTGGGTGGATTTGAACTTCCAACTTTTTTTTCTTAAATTGTGTTTTAGATGAGGGTTTACAGAGCAAAATAGTTTCTCACTAAACATTTAATACACATATTGTCTTGTGACATTGGTTGCCACCCCCACAACATGTCGACACTCTCCCCTTCTTGACCTTCGGTTCCCTGTTACCAGATTTCCTGTCCCTTCCTGCCTACTCGTCCTTGCCCCTGGGCTGGTGTGCCCATTTAGTCTCATTTTGTTTTATGGGTCTGCCTGTCTAATCTTTGGATGAAGGGTGAACCTCAGGAGTGACTTCATTACTGAGCTCTTGGGGTTTCTCCAGTCTCTGTCAGACCAGAAAGTTTGTATTGTTTTGTTTTTATGAGTTAAAATTTCATTTTACATTTTTCTCCAGCTCTGTCCAGGACCCTCTATTGTGATCCCTGTCGGAGTAGTCGGTGGTGATAGCCGGGCACAATCCAGTTGTGCTGGACTCAGTCTGGTAGAGGCTGTGGTAGTTGTGGTCCATTAGTCCTTTGGGCTAATCTCTCCATTGTGTCTTTGGTTTTCTTCATCCTCCCTTGCTCCAGATGGGGTGAGACCAGTGGAGTATCTTAGATGGCCACTCTCAAGCTTTTAAGACCCCAGACGCTACTCACCAAAGTATGGAACCTCCAACCTTTCAGTTAGCAGCTGAATCTATTGACTATTTGCACTGCCAAGGGCTGCTCTTGGGGGTGGTAATTCCCAGGCAATTCTAGCCTCTGAGTGCAGGCAGAGAGGCTCCAATGCTTCAGAAAAACTCTCCAGCATAGAGAGGCAGGCGCTGGCAGCTGGGAGTCAGCTTGCACACATGGAAGTGGTAAGGTTCTAGGGATTTGGGTGCTGCACCCATTGTTTGACAGACAGTTTGTCGTACTGTGGGGGCTTGTGTGTTGCTGTGATGCTGGAAGCTATGCCACCGGTATTCAGATACCAGCAGGGTCACCCATGGGGGACAGGTTTCAGCTGAGCTTCCAGACTAAGACAGACTAGGAAGAAGGACCCAGCAGTCTACTTCTGAAAAGCATTTGCCAGTGAAAACGTTATGAATAGCAGCGGATCATTGTCTGAAGTAGTGCTGGAAGATGAGCCCCCCAGGTTGGAAGGCACTCAAAAGATGACTGGGGAAGGGCTGCCTCCTCAAAGTAGAGTCGACCTTAATGACGTGGATGGAGTAAAGCTTTCGGGACCTATATTTGCTGATGGGGCACGACTCAAAATGAGAAGAAACAGCTGCAAACATCCTTCAATAATCGGAACCTGGAATGTATGAAGTATAAAACTAGGAAAATTGGAAATCGTCAAAAATGAAATGGAACGCATAAACATCAATATCCTAGGCATTAGTGAGCTGCAATGGACTGGTATTGGCCATTTTGAATCAGACAATCATATAGTCTACTATGCTGGCAATGACAACTCGAAGAGGAATGGTGTTGCATTCATCGTCCAAAAGAACGTTTCAAGATCTATCCTGAAGTACAACGCAGTCAGTGATAGGATAATATCCATACGCCTACAAGGAAGACCAGTTAATATGACTGTTATTCAAATTTACGCATCAACCACTAGGGCCAAAGATGAAGAAATAGAACATTTTTATCAGCTGCTGCAGTCTGAAATTGATTGAACATTCAATCAAGATGACTGATAATTACTGGTGATTGGAATTGAAAGTTGGAAACAAAGAAGAAGGATCGATAGTTGGAAAATATGGTCTTGGTGATAGACACAATGCCAGAGATTGAATGATAGAATTTTGCAAGACCAACAGCTTCTTCATTGCAAACACCTTCTTTCACCAACATAAACGGCGACTATACACATTTTTTTTTTTTTTTATACACATGGACCTCACCAGATGGAACATGCAGAAATCAAATTGACTACATCTGTGGAAAGAGACAATGGAAAAGCTCAATATCATCAGCCAGAACAAGGCTAGGGGCTGACTATGGAACAGACCATCAATTGCTCATATGCAAGTCCAAGACAAAACTGAAGAAAATCAGAGCAAGTCCACGAGAGCCAAAATATGACCTTGGGTATATCCCAACTGAATTTAGAGACCATCTGAAGAACAGATTTGACGCATTGAACACTAGTGACCAAAGACCAGATGAGTTGTGGAATGACATCAAGGACATCATCCATGAAGAAAGCAAGAGGTCACTGAAAAGACATTAAAGAAAGAAAAGACCAAGATGGATGTCAGAGGAGACTCTGAAACCTGCTCTTGAGCATCGAGCAGCTAAAGCAAAAGGAAGAATTGATGAAGTAAAAGAACTGAACAGAAGATTTCAAAGGGCCTCTTGAGAAGACAAAGTGAAGTATTATAATGACATGTGCAAAGAGCTGGAGATGGAAAACCAAAAGGGAAGAACACGCTCGGCGTTTCTCAAGCTGAAAGAACTGAAGAGAAAATTCAAGCCTCAAGTTGCAATAGTGAAGGATTCCATGGGGAAAATATTAAATGATGCAGGAAGCATCAAAAGAAGATGGAAGGAATACACATAGTCATTATACCAAAAAGAATTAGTCGATATTCAACCATTTCAAGAGGTGGCATATGATCAGGAACCAATGGTACTGAAGGAAGAAGTCCAAGCTGCTCTGAAGGCATTGGCAAAAAAGAAGGCTCCAGGAATTGATGGAATATCAATTGAGATGTTTCAACAAACAGATGCAGCACTAGAGGTGCTCACTCATCTATGCCAAGAAATATGGAAGACAGCTTCCTGGCCTACTGACCGGAAGACATCCATATTTATGCCTATTCCCAAGAAAGGTGATCCAATTGAATGTGGAAATTATAGAACAATATCATTACTATCACATGCAAGCAAAATTTTGCTGAAGATCATTCAAAAACAGCTGTAGCAGTATATCGACAGGGAACTGCCAGAAATTCAGGCCAGTTTCAGAAAAGGACATAGAACCAGGGATATCGTTGCTGATGTCAGATGGATCCTGGCTGAAAGCAAAGAATACCAGAAGGATGTTTACCTGTGTTTTATTGACTGTGCAAAGGCATTCAACTGTGTGGATCATAACAAAGTATAGATAACACTGTGAAGAATGGGAATTCCAGAACACTTAATTGTGCACATGAGGAAACTTTACATAGATCAAGAGGTGGTTGTTCGTACAGAACAAGGGAATACCGATTGGTTTAAAGTCAGGAAAGGTGTGCATCAGGGCTGTATTCTTTCACCATACCTATTTAATCTGTATGCTGAGCAAATAATCCGAGAAGCTGGACTATATGAAGAAGAACGGGGCATCAGGATTGGAGGAAGACTCATTAACAACCTGCATTATGGAGATGACACAACCTTGCTTGCTGAAAGTGAAGAGGACTTGAAGCACTTACTAATGAAGATCAAAGACCACAGCCTTCAGTATGGATTGCACCTCAACATAAAGAAAACAAAAATCCTCACAACTGGACCAATGAGCAACATCATGATAAACAGAGAAAAGATTGAAGTTGTCAAGGATTTCATTTTACTTGGATCCACAATCAACAGCCATGGAAGCAGCAGTCAAGAAATCAAAAGATGCATTGCATTGGGCAAATGTGCTGCAAAGGACCTCTTCAAAGCATTGAAGAGCAAAGATGTCACACTGAAGACTAAGGTGCGCCTGACCCAAGACATGGTATTTTCAATCACATCATATACATGTGAAAGCTGGACAAAGAATAAGGAAGACCGAAGAAGAGTTGATGCTTTTGAATTGTGGTGTTGGCAAAGAATATTGAATATACCGTGGACTTCCAAAAGAATGAACAAATCCGTCTTTGAAGAAGTGTTGCCAGAATGCTCCTTAGAGGCAAGGATGGCGAAACTGTGTCTTACATACTTTGGACATGTTGTCAGGAGGGATCAGTCTCTGGAGAAGGACATCATGCTTGGCAGAGTAGAGGGTCAGCAGAAAAGAGGAAGACCCTCAATGAGGTGGATTGACACAGTGGCTGCAACAATGAGCTCAAGCATAACAACGATTGCAAGGATGGCGCAGGACCGGGCAGTGTTTCGTTCTGTTGTGCATAGGGTCGCTATGAGTTGGAACCGACTCGACGGCACCTAACAACAACCCATTGTTTATCTTTGGTTGCCAATATTTTAAAAATAGTGCTCTTTCATGCAAAAACGTAAATTTCTGGTTTCTTGGGGGAAAAATATGAAGACTTGGCAACGCTGGGCTGGCATTCCCACTCTGCAGTTCTCAGCTGACCATGCCCCCTTTAGAAGGGGCCTGTGTTCCAATTCATCACAAGTCCCTTCCAGCCTTCTGGTCTCATTCACATCTCTTATGTGGCCCCTGTTAGCCCCAGGATTTGTGATTCTTGTCTGAGGCCACATAGCTCCTAGCCCAAAGTATATGGGTGACGGCTGAGCTGATGTGCCCTATAAAAGATAGCATTAAGAAAAACAAGATATAAATATATATATTTTTTCCTTTTCTCCCAAAGAGCCATGACTTGCACATGTTGGACTTGTTGTGAGTGTTTAAAGCACTTGCCAGTGTTTTCATATATATGTAACTTCTTCTAGCCTTCCCCAAGTCTAGGAGGGCCAGGGCTTTGATCCGGGGCCTCTTCATGCATGACCAGCTCTTGGACTCGCATGACCAAACCTGAGACACTCAAGGACTCAACAGGCCAGCCCTTACATGAAGCCTATGGTTGGGGCCTGGCCTGAGGCCAGGGCCTGACGGTGGGGACTTCTGGGGTAATCTGCTGATGCTGCATGACCTGGGAGCCCACTCTGTGCAGGGGGGAGCAAAGCAGGGGTCCTTGCTCCAAGCTCATGGAGAGCAGTGCCTATTCATAATGAATTGGCCATAGCAATAAGCAGTTACTAAGACAAGAGGTAAGAAAAGATCATTTGCATAAACCCCACCTTGTCCCCTTGCATGTGGAGCCTACTACCATTGAGAAACTTTCAAACAATTCTTTCAGAGCCAATCTTTATAAATTAGCCTCTGCAGATATAGAAAATTTGACTTTGGATCTAAAGGTGTCTTTAAGTGTAAGTCTATGTCTTTCTCCTGACACACTCTCTAAATCTAAGTATCTTTTCTGACCCCAGCTGCACATGCAGCGCTTCGTCCTCTGGCTGTAGCCATAAGAGCTGGGTTGGAGACCACAAACTGAAGAATACAGTCATCCAAACTGTCAAGCCTGCCCAAGACTTCAGATGTTAGCTGCAAGTTTGGGAATCCCCATGACACCTTCCAATCTGACTTGCTGGCTAAGAATTTGGGGGCTCCCACTGCCTCTTCAGGTTCAATAATTCACTAGAATGATCCACAGAACACAGAAAAGTGCTATACTTACGTTTACAGTTTTATTATAGCAAGAAGGATGCAAATGGAGAGACTCATAGGTGAGGTTTGGGAGGGTCCCCAGTGTTGAGCTTCCATGCCCCAAGGAGTGGCCGGTCACCCTCCTGTGTATCAATGTCTATCACTAACCAGGAGCTTCAGTGTCCAGATTTTTTATTAGGGTCTCATCATTTAGGCATGATTAATTGAATCATTGGCCACCCAGTTGAACTCAATCTCCAGCCTCCCTCCCCAGAGGTTGAACTGATATCATGTAGGGGGTCTTTCTGGCATGGCCAGACCCTACTCAAGAGTCACCTCATTAGCATAACCTGTCATAGTCCAGAGAACAAAGACACTCCAATCACTCAGGAAATTTCAAGGGTTTAGAGATTACCTCCTGAGAACCAAAGACAAAGATCAAATTCTTTGGGCAAAGTAATTCTTCACCCCACAGAGTCCATTCAGTTTTGGTGCTGGCCTCTACCATGTCCCCTTCTGATCACTCAATCTAAGGTTACACATCAGCTCTGTTGTTGTTGTTAGGTGCCTTTGAGTCGGTTCTGACTCACAGCAACCCTATGTACAACAGAACAAAAGAGTGCCAGGCCCTGCTCTATCTTCATAACCATTGCTATGTTTGAGCCCATTGTTGCAAACTGTGTCAATTCATCTCATTGTCTTCCTCTTTTTCACTGACCCTCTACTTTACCAAGCGTGATGTCCTTCTCCAAAGCACATGAGATGAAATGTCGCTATCCTCACTTCTAAGAAGCATTCTGGCTGTACTTCTTCCGAGACAGATTTGTACGTTCTTCTGGCAGTCCATGGTATATTCAATATTCTTCACCAAGACCATAATTCAAAGGCATCAATTCTTCCTTCTTCCTTAGTCATTGTCCAGTTCTGTAGGGTGAGTTTTCCCTTGTGCTCTTCCCTATCTCCATGTGGATTCTCTAGCATGGCGGTTTCAGAGTAGTGGTACTTCTCATGAGTGGAGAGAGCTAGCCCTCAGCCTTCAACACAAACTCTGCTCCCTTCTCTTCATACCCCAGCTCTGTTCTGCACATCAAGGGGCCTCGACGTACATGTGTAACTCCTCAGTCTGTACATCCAAGCTCTGTGCACACATCCTGCAAATGGCCACCTCTTGGCCACTTCTTGAGCTTAAAAGTCCATATGAGAAGCACAGCCCACCACAAAGACTGGGTTGGGGAAGGCTGGATTAGTGTCCTAGGGCTGCCATGACATAGTACCAAAAACCAGGTGGTGTATAGCAACAGAAATTTATCATCTCCCAGATCTGGAGGCTAGAAGTTTGAGTTCAGCATGTCAGCGGGCCATGTTCTTTCTGAAGTCTCTGGAAAAGTTGCTTTCTTGTCTTTCTTTGCTTCTGGCAGCTCCAGGATTCCTTAGCTTGCAGCTGCAGCATGACTCTGTGTTCAGATGGCCATCTTCCCTCTGTCTCTCTGTGTCTTTTCTCCTCTTTTATGAGGACACAAATCAGATGATTTTAGGATCTGCCGTATTCATGACTCTACTCAGTATGACCTCGCGTTAACTGAAAACATCTCTAAAAGACCTATTTCCAAACAAGACCATGTTCACAGGTACCAAAGGTTAGGACTTCAACATAAATTTTGGGGGAAGCATAATTCAGGCCATAAGGCAGGCCCTGGAAGCAGGCTTGAGGCCATTCAGGCAGGAAAACTGGGGTCCCGGATACCTAGACTGTGATCTAGAAAAGAAGATCTAGGCCCCAGGTGGGCCTGTCCTTTGCCCCTGGACTCCTTCATGGGAAGGGTGACCAAGTGGCTGAAGAAGGGGATTCACTGGAAGTGCCTGGGCTTTGTATTTCAATTCTGTTCCTGGCCCACCTGCCTGCAGGTGGGCTGCTTCTGACAGCCTCGGTCTGCTTTCTTTGAGCAGGTTAGGATAATTTTCCACAGGTGGGTTGAACACACACTTGTATGTCTTTAGCATTTATGTAGATGATACATATTTTCCTATTTTTTATTTCCAGTAAGCAAGGGATATCGGATACTAGGGGGATTCTTGGATGGTTACCCTCTGCCACTGAATTGATTCTGACTCATAGGGACCCTACAGACAGGGCAGAATTGCCCCATAGCGTTTCCAAGGCTGTGATCTTTATGAAAGCAGGCTGCCATATCTCTCTCTTGCAAAGTGGCTGGTGGGTTCAAACTGTTGACCTTTCGGTTAGCAGTCGAGTGCTTAACCACTGCACCACCAGGGTTCCTTCTTGGTTGGTAGTGACCTGTAATTGCACAAAGCGTCCTTCAGAACCCCCTATAATAATAGCTTCCACTTATTGAGCCTTCATGATGTGCCAGGCACGTGTCAAAGATTCCTACTCCTTGCCCGTTGTCATCAAGACGATTCTGACTCATAGCAAACCTATTGGACAGAGTAGAACTGGCCCCACAGGGTTTCTGAGGAGCAGCTGGTGGATTCAAACTGCTGGTCTCTTTTTTGGTTAGCAGCCTGAGCTCTTAACCTCTGCTCCACCAGGACTCCCAAAGATCCCTACGTGGCCCTTGACTGCTAATCTAGAGGTTGACAGAGCCCATCCAGAGAAAGTGCGGAAGAAAAGGCCTGGTGATCTGCTTCCATTAAGATTACAGCCAAGAAAACCCTATGGAGCAATTCTACTCTGTAACACATGGGGTTGCCATGAGTTGGAATTGACTTAATGACAACTAACAATAGACATTGCGTCAACACTGCCCATGCATCATTTCTACTAATCCTTTCCACGGCTCTGTGAGGCAGGTGACACCGTTTACCATATTGTACAGATGAGAAAACTGGGGCTTAGAGAGGTTAATTAACATGCCCGAGGTCACCTAGCTAGCGAGTAGCAATTTCAGGATTTGCACCCAGATTTCTCTAACTCCAAAGTATATGCTCTTAACCATTACACATGACAGCTTGACTTTGATTTGAACTTTTTTTTTCTGAAATAATTGACTGGTAGATTCTTTTTGTGGAGTCACTGGGTGGTACAAATGGTTAACACACTTAGCTGCTAACCAGACGTTTGGTTGTTCAAGTCTACGCAGAGGCACTTGGGAGAAAGTCCTAACGATCCACTTCTGAAGGGTCAGTCACTGAAAATGCTTCGAAGCACAGTTCTACTCTCACTCTTGGTTCAGTGGCAACTGGTTTGGGCTCCTTGGAGCTTTTTCCTTTGGGCACAGGGGATTCCCGGATTCAGGAAGACAAAAACTAATTCTCCCGTACATTTTTGTCCTAAACTTCCCATTTAGGCTTCTCCTTAGGCTGGGTCTTTCATGAGAAGAAGCTGTAGAGCTTAATCAGACTGCACAAAGCTTTTGTGATGTGGAAATATGTCAGCTAAAGAGGGGAGGGATTTTTTTCTATTTGGGTCCCTGCCAAACCGATTCAAGACATCCACACAATTTAAATCTTTAGTTCCCCTTAGTTTTGTCTCCCCTCTGCATCTGGCTTTCCCATGAACAGCCTCTCATTCCATTTACTATTATCTTTGATTGAATTAAGAAACCGGAAGAATTTGCAGAACTAGCCAGAGTAAATGGTTCTTGCTAATCCTGTGGTTAGAAGGTCAAATCAGAAAAACACTTGGGTGTAAAGTGTCCAGGGCCAATTTCATTATGGTCTCTACTTGTAAAACCTGGGTGAGAAAAATTGTATTAATAACAAAAAGAGGAGACCTTGAGTGGTTTTCATGTTTCACTTATCCTCGCCTACTCTACCACACGCTGCAGAAATCCACCTCTCCGCTTAGAAAGTCATCTCCCTGTCTGGCTTCGCTTTCTCATCTGGAAAGACGATTTGTTGTTCAACCGATAAATATCCTTGGTGCTTTAACAAGCCATGTTCAAGGCAAAAGCTCTGCCTCCAAAAAACAGAGTTCCCAGACCATATTCTATTTTCTTATTACTGACTTTGAAAATAATATGGAAGCCTGGATATATTTGACTGGGAAATGACTGATAACCATTTGGAATAACTATAAAGAGTAGAGTTAAGGAAAAGTCCATGTGATGGATTGCAGAGTTGTTCCTGGTTGTTCACCCCTCCCTGTGTTAACGTCCTTTTCCTTCTCACTCGAGGTGGAGAATGCCTTCCTGCCCTAATAATGCCAGCTCTGGCCATGTGACTTGCATTGCCCAATGAGATGTTAATGAATATAATTCAAGTAATAACTTGAAATGTGCTTTTGTGATCGGGCCTGACCTCTTGTGTGTCTGTTGTCACCACAGAAACGTGTTCATCCCAGAAGAAAAGGAAATACGAGGAGCAGACCCAAACCATATATGCAGCCTGGAGCCAAGCCTATCACAGAGCCCAGCCAAGATTAGCTGCACCCCAGCCAGCTGCAGATACATGAACTGGTAATCAAGGTGTACTGTAACCTCTGATTTTGGAGTGTTTTGTTTTGCAGCCATATTTTTGCAAAAGCTAATTGATATAATCTATTAAAGACTGGTTTAATTAATATTCTTACCCATCTGTCAATTTGTCATATTATGGTGTGTTGCTATAATGCTGGAAGCCATGCCAACAGTATTTCAAATGCCAGCAGGGTCACTTATGGTGGACAGGTTTCAGTGGAGTTTCTAGACTAAGACAGACTGGGAATAAAGGCCTGGCAATCTACTTCCAAAAATTAGCCAATGAAAACTTTATGGATCACAGCAGAACATTGTCCAACTCACTTGCTTTGGACACACCATCAGGAAGGATCAACTTCTAGAGGAAGACAACATGTTTGGACAAAAAGAGGACCAACGAGGGTGAGGGAAATCCTCAGTGAGATGGATTGGCACAACAGCCTCAATAATAGACTGGAACATGCTGGTAATTGTAAGGATGACACAGGCCTGGGCAAAGTTTGGTTCTGTTATATATAAGGTCACATGAGTTGGAGTCAACTTGATGGCAACTACCTATATCTAGATCTGTCCATCTGCCTGCATGCCTGTCTATCTTGTTAGCATAGTTCAAGAAAGCAAGGGTGATTCACACCATTTCACGCATTCTCCTGTTCACTCGAGTAGATCTCCCGTAGAATCCTTCTTGCGGAACCTCAAATGACGAAACATGACAACACAGGATTACGGGTAACTCCTAAGGCTGAAGAGTGGCCATCAGAGAGAAGGTTTGCCCAGCAGGATGGAGAAGGACTGAAATCTAGCAGTCCTGACCAGGATTATGAAGTTCCCGGCTGAGGTGACATCATGAAATAAATATTGAGAGGGAAAAAAAGAATGTTGTATGTATATCATTTAGGGCTAAATTTCTCAAGACTTTATTTTCTGGGTGTTGAGTGAATGGTTTGAGTGAGTGTGTATATAGGACTGTTTTCATTCATCGATTCTCTTGGTTCTCTGTCTGTGGGTTTGTTAGAAAGGATTACTTGTTTAATAAATGGGTATTTACATGGCATCCTGAAGCCATCACATGGCACTATAGTTGGCCTCTGTGTTTGGCCATCTGTTTTTCTCTTTCTGAATTCACTCTCTAGGTGATTCCATTCATTCTCATGGCTGTACAGCCCATTTTTATCCTGGATAAATTGAAAATATATCTACCTCCAGCCAGTGCTTTCCCCTAAATTCCATTTTCTTATACCCAACAGTTAACTCAGTGACTTCACTAGGATGTGTAATAATCATTGCACACTAAACATGTCCAAAATTGAACTCCTGATATTCACTCCCCAAAATAATCCTGCTCCTCTTGCATTCTTTTCATCTTAGCGAACAGACATACCAACCTTTCAATTGCTCAAGTCCCAAATCATGGTGCCATCTTGACTTCTCCCTTTCTTTCACTCACTATGTTCAATCTGTCAGGAATTCATGTGGACTGTCTTTAATATAGACGCAGAAGGCAACCACTTCTCACTGCCGCCATGGTCACCATGGCTGCCTCGGTATCCTCCTAAAAGATCTTCCTGCATAAACCCTGTCCCGCTTTAGTCCATTCTCTACACACTGGCCAGATGATCCTGCTAGAAAGTAAACCACGTATGTCATGCCTCTGCTTCCCATTGCACTAAGAGCAAAAGACCTGGAGTTCAGAATCCTATTCCGATGTACACAAAGCACACTGCACTCTCTCTGCCTTCAGCGCCTCTGTTCTCTCCCTCCACTCTAGCCCACTGGTCTCCTTGTTTGACGTTAAGCCCATCAAGCTTGCTTCTGCATCAGTGTCTTTGCACTTGCTCTTCTGGCTGCCTGGAACGCCCTTTTCCTGGGTATCTGCTTGGCTTGCTCTCTCCTTTATTCAGCTCTTCATTCAAAAATCATATTCTCAGCTTAAGGAAGGTGCTCAATGAATCGTTGTCAAATGAGTGAAAGAGCTGGATTGCTCAGAGAAAGCGTATTTTGGTTAGATGGTATATTAGTCAGGATTTTCCAGAGAAACAGAGCCAACAGGATACCTATACTGATATCCACACCCATACACATACTCACATCCATATCCACACTTATACCTGTATCCATATCCATGTCCATACCCAAAACCATACCCACACCCAAACCTATACTTATATCTATATCCGTACCCAAACCCATATCCGTATCCACACCTATACCTGTATCCATATTCATACCTAAACCCATACCCATACCTACAACTCTATCCGTATCCATACCCATATCTATATCCATATTCATGTCCAAACCTATACTTATCCATACCTATACCTGTATCCTTATCCACACCTGTCATGGATTGAATTGTGTCCCTCAAAATGTGTGTCAACTTAGTTGGGCCATGATTCCCAGTTGTCCTCCATTTTGTGATTGTTGTAATTTTCCTATGTGTTGTGAGTCCTAATCTCTGCCTGTGGTGAATGAAGCAAGACTGTTGTTGTTGTTGTTAGGTGCTGTTCAGTTGGTTCCCACTCAGCAACCCTATGTGCTACAGAATGAAACACTGCCTCGTCCTGTGCCATGCTGACAATCGTTGTTATGCTTGAGCCCATTGTTGCAGCCATTGTGTCAATCCATCTAGTTGGGTGTCTTACTCTTTTTCACTGGCCCTCTACTGAGCATGATGTCCTTCTCCAGAGACTGATCCCTGCTGATAACATGTCCAAAGTATATGAGACGTAGTCTTGCCACCCTTGCTTCTAAGAAGCATTCTGGTTGTACTTCTTCCGGGATAGATTTGTTCCTTCTTTTGAAAGTCCATTGTATGTTCAATAGTCTTCACCAATACCAGAATTCAAAGACATCAATTCCTCTTTGGTCTTCCTTATTCACTGGCAAGCTTTCACATGCATATGATGCAAATGAAAATACCATAGCTTGGGTCAGGTGCACCTTAGTCTTCAAGATGACTCCTTTGCTTTTCAACACTTTAAAGAGGTATTTCGCAGCAGATTTGCCCAACACAATATGGTCTCTTGATTTCTTGACTGCTGCTTCCATGGGTGTTGATTGTGGATCCAAGTAAAATGAAATCCTTGACAACTTCAATCTTTTCTCCATTTATCATGTGGCTTGTTGATCCAGTTGTGAGGATTTTTGTTTTCTTTATGTTGAGGAGCAATCCATACTGAAGGCTGTGGTCTCTGATCTTCATTAATAAGTGCTTCAAGTCCTCTTCACTTTCAGCAAGCAAGGTTGTATCATCTGCATAACACAGATTGTTAATGAGTCTTCCTCCAATCCTTATGCCCCATTCTTCTTCATATAGTTCAGTTTCTTGGATTATTTGCTCAGCATCCGTTCATACTTCTTACTTTCCAGGTTCTGATTATTAATGGATATTTGTATTGTTTCTTCTCATTTTGAGTTGTGCCACATCAGCAAATGAAGGTCCCAAAAGCTTGACTCCATCCATATCATTAAGGCCAACTCTACTTTGACAAGGCAGCTCTTTCCCAGTTGTCTTTTGAGTGCCTTCCAACTGGGGGGGTTCATCTTCTGGCACTAAGTCAGACAGTGTTCCACTACTATTCATGAGGTTTTCACTGGCTAATTCTTTTCAGAAGTAGACTGCCAGCTCCTTCTTCCTAGTCTGCCTTAGTCTGAAAGTTTAGCTGAAACCTGTCCTCCATGGGTGACCCTGTTGGTATCTGAATACTAGTGGCATAGCTTCCAGCATTACAGCAACAGGCAAGCCCCCACAGTACGACAAACTGACAGACACTTGACAGGAGGCAAGATTAGATTCTCTTAAAAAGGACTAGGCAGGATGTAACACCCTTACTCAGTTCATAGCCCTGATCCAATGCAAAGGGAGTTTTCCTGGGGTGTGGCCTGCATCACCTTTTATCTTACAAGTTGGGGACCTCATACCACCAAGAAAGAAGAGCAGGAGCACGTGTCCTTTGGATCTGGCATCCCTGCACTGAGAGGCATGTTAACCTGTTTACACTTGAGAATTATGCCATGCTTTGGGGTCATAAATCCAGTCCTGCCACACCGCCACCACAGTCAGCGTCAAGGCTGACGTGGACTCAGCACTTGCTCCCCACCAGGCCCTGTGCTCAGCACTTCCTCTGCACCATCTCATTGACTTCTCCAAACCACTCTAGGAGGCAGATGTCTGGTGGGTGGAACCACATCCAGAGCTAATCGTGCTATGAGCTGATCTAGGCTTGGGGAGAGCATTTTCAGTTCCCTCTGGCACCAATTTAGAAAGCCTAACTCCTAATCTGACCCTCCAAGGCTCCTGGAAGATTTAAAGTTCCAGTGCAGCTTCGAAGCCTTGCAGGCATGGAAGAGTAGGCTCTGTAGCAAGAAGAAGATGCCCAAGATGCAGCAAGAGCTTAGCTCAGTGCCTACCTCCATCAGTGTTTGCTGCCTGAACCAAAGCAAGACCTTTCAGCACTATTTCCAGGAAGGCACCTTGGAATGGGAGGGCAGGAAGAGTAAATAAAGGAGATGAATATGCTTAAGTTGTTTTAACAGTAACAACGTTTGGTCAAAGTTGGAGCAATATGAAAACTACCCCAAACAACTTGATTAGAAGCACTAGTGAGAGGGGTGATGGTCCTGGGTGGTCTCTGAGCTCATGGGGATCTAACTACATATAATAGGATGAAATTGAGCAAAGGAAAATGCCCCCACAGGAAAGTTGATTATATGGTGCCACTGTGTCCTAAGGAAGTGGTGAAATCCCCTCACTTAAGTCATTTTTTACTGCTTTGGGTGAAGTCTTCATCACACACAGAGTACAGAGATGGGTTGGGGGCCGCCTTGTGGGACTGAGTTATGGCTTCCCCAGTCCCCACGGCTTCCCTATAGGCCTTACTATAAGGGAACTGAGGTTTTTTCATGGAAAACAAAAAACAAACTAGTTTTAGGCTGGGTTTGGAAAATTTGATCCAACGAAGCATTTTAAAGAGATTGTGCAGGAACTTTTTAATCAGGAAAGATGGCTAAGTTTGTTCCCTTCTCTAAGAACAACTTAGAAGTATTGCAGTGTGGGTGGAGAGAAATACATTGTGTTTGAAAAACAGCAAGTCCTCTGGAGGCCAGAGGATCCCCCAAAGTCCATCTCAGAAACTGACAGTGGGGTGGAGTTTGAGTTTTGAATTTCTCCTACGTGGATCAGTGTTTCAGGAGATTCTTTGTCAGGTGTTTCCAGTCAGAATTGGGGTAAGAACAGGAGACAATGGCAAAGAAATGTCCTCCTTATCAGCATACATTGAGTGCCAATGGAGGAAGGAGTTTTTTTTCTTTCTTTTTTCTAATTTGTTTAAGAAAGCCAACGGCTCAAAATGACAGCTCATGGACCAAACTCAGTCACAGACATGTTTTGTTTGGCCCATACAGAGTTTTAAGAAAAGTCTGAATCAACATTTAAAAATTGAGAGATTTCGCATAAGAATCTCGATTTCTAGAATGTTCTAAACAGTTGGAAGGCCTAGTAATTTGCAGTCTGCACTTCAATGTGGCAACAAGTCAGTGGCCTCCCCTTTTAGGTGAGGTGATCGCTCTATAGTTTACCTTGATTCCCCCTATCCTGGTGTCTCAGTTATCCAGTACTGCTATAATAGAAATAACACAAGTGGATGGCTTTAACAAACAGAAGTTTATTCTCTCATTGGCTAGTAGACTAGAAGTCCAAATTCAGGGCATCAGCTCCAGGGGAAGCCTTTCTCTTTCTGTCAGCTCTGGGGGAAGGTCCTTGTCATCAAACTTTCCCTGGTCTAGGAGCTTCTCAATGTAGGGACCCCAAGTCTGAAGGACGCTGTCAATTCCGGGTGCTGCTTTCTTGTAGGTATGAGGTATCCTTGTCTCTCTGCTCACTTCTCTCTTTTATATCTCGAAAGAAATTGGCTCAAGACACAACCTGATCTTGTAGATTGAGTCCTGCCTCACTAACACAACTGCTGCCAATCCTGCCTCATTAACATCATGGAGATAAGATTTACAACACATAGGAAAATCACATCAGATGACAAAATGGTGGACAATCACACAACACTGGGAATCATGGCCTAGCCAAGTTGACAGATATTTTTTGGGGACACAATTCAATCCACAACAGTTGGCCTTATCTGTTTACCTTAACTGCCTCATTCCAGGAGAAGTGGAATTTGCCATACCTGAAATAAAGTCATCTCTTATTTCAAGAAATAAGCATGGAAGTTAGAAAATTAAAGCAATTGCTTCATAGCACAAATGATTTTAAGGCAGTCCAAGAGCCATAAACCTGACAGTAATCTCTCAGGATTTAAAAGGTTGGGGTCCCTGGGTGGTACAAATGGCCAACACACTTAGTTGCCAACTAAAAAGTTAGAGGTTCGAATCTACCCAAAGGTGCCTTAGAAAAAAGGCCTGGTGATCTACTTCTGAAAATAAAGTCAGCCATTGAAAATCCTGTGGAGCATAGTTCTACTGTAACACACACGGGGCTGCCATGAGTTGGAGCTGATCGATGGCAACTAGTCTGGTTTAGGTTGGGATTCCTAGAAACAGAGCCTGAGCCAAGGATTCTTGAGCAAGGCATTTGCTGAGTTGGTGTCCTCAGGAGAAAGGGAGGGAGGGAAGCAGAATCAGGCAAGGGAAGGAGCTAAGTAAGATGATGGTCTAAGCCTGACCCCATGGAGGACTCTGGAGCTTGAACTGGACCACAGTATTGGTCCCACCTTGAGGCACAGGGGCTACCTTTGGCACCCCCATGTCAGTCTCTGGGTAGGGTGATGGTGTATGAAACTCCCAGGGCAAGGGGGCTCCCACTCAGACGAGGGCAAGTCTCTGTCAACTGCAAAGGTGGGTGGGTGGGCATACTAGCTTGATAAATGCGCTCTGTGTGGGGCATCAACAGCAGTTACTGTACCACCCACCAAAGAAAGGAATGCTTATTTTAAGAGAACAAATATAAGGAAGATTGAGGAAAAATAATTATTTATCCTACAATTTAGAGATAATAATTGTTAATGTTTATTCACTGTATTGCCCTTTTCTTTTTCTGTTAACACCAAATCAAAATAGCTTGAGCCCTCATCCCCCTAAAATTGTGGGACATCCAGTGCCTTCCCCAATATTTCAGGGTATTCTGCAGTGGGAAGAGGGGGGTGCAGGAGTGTAACTGACCAAAGGCCTACCCTGTTTGGGCTCTGAAATGGATCGCAGTGTTTGTGCTGAGGCCTCCTAGCTGATGACTGGCATTGTGGGGGATACCACACAAACCTAGTCCTGAGCTACCCTGAGAGCTGACTGAACACCTTCCTCAGGCTGCATTAGTGGGCTAGGACACTTCCGCCCAATCTTCCTTCCCTCTCTCCTTCTCTCAGGTCAAACCTGCGTCACGGTGTGATGGCTCTCTCAGCCTTTTCAGCTTTCTACCTATTTTCTGAGGCCTGGACAACACAGGAGCCCTTGTGGTGCAGTGGTTAAGAGCCTGTCTGCTGGCCCAAAGCTTGGCAGTTCAAATCCACCAGCTGTTCCTTGGAAACCCTATGGGCAGTTCTACTCTGTCCCGTAGGGTCACAATGAGTTGGAACTGGCTCAACAGCGATGGATTTTTGTTTGTTTGGATTAACACAGGTATTACTCCCCTGGAGGTACCGGCTGCCTCTAAGCTCAGGAATCCTACTCTTCTTCTGCTCCCTACAAAATTTGTGGTCACCCCTGGCCATCTTGGCCCCTCCCCCAGCTGGAGCACTTTTCCAAAAATAGACTTCCTTTTTTAGAGCAATTTTAGGTTTACGAAAGACTGTGCACAAAGTCCAGTGTTCTGGTATACCCAACTCTGCCTCCTCGCAGTTTCCCCTATCAATGTCTCGAATTCCTATGATTCATTTGTCACAATTAATGAACCAATGGTGACAGATTATTATTAACTGAAGTCAGTTGTTTACATGAGGGCTCACTCTTTGGGTTTTGACAACCACACAATGCCAAGATTCCGCCACTGTAGTATCATACAGAAGAGTTTCACTGCCCTGAAAATGTCCCGTGGTCCACCTACTCATTCCTCACCGCTTCCCCTCACAGCCACTGATCTTTTCACTGCCTCTATAATTTTGCCTTTTCCAGAATGTTATGTAGTTGGAATCATACAGTATGTAGCATTTTCAAACTGGTTCATTTAAGGTTCTCCATATCTTTTCATGGATTGATAGCTCATTTCTTTTATCACTGAATAATACTCAGTTGTATGGCTGTACTACGGTTTACCCTATTGAACGACATCTTGGTTGCTTTCAATCTTTGGTAATTATGAATACAGCTATTAAAAACATTCATGTGCAGGTTTACATGTGGACATACATTTCCATCTCACTTGGTACGGTGGTTAAGAGCCTGGGTGCTAACCAAAAGGTTGGCAGTTCAAATCCACCAGCAGCTCCTACTATGGGGTAGTCCTATTCTATCCTATAAGGGTCACCATGAGTCAGAATCGACTCGACCGCAATGGGTTTGGGTTTGTGTAAATACCTAGGAGAGTGATTGCTACTGCCAAACTTTCTTTCAAAGTCAGTCCGAGTATTTTGAGTGCCGGGGCTGGATGTCCAAAGGGAAAAGAAAGCAGAGAGAAGCTCCAAAGATACATTTGGCTACTTGACAATTTTCCCCTGGCCTTATTTATCAATTTTTTTTCAGGACCCATGTGTCAAGGGCTGCATCCTAGGCCCACTGGGAAGCTCATCCAGGAAGCCTGGGAAAAGCAGGGCCAGAAGTGCAGGGACTGATCTCCAGGCATCATTCAGATGGGGATGCTGCGTTATGTCTTGCTCCCTGATCTGCTGCTCTTATGTCTTCTGTTGTGCCCAGTTTCTCGGTCCTGGTTTCTCCATCTTGCACTGCCAACACCGTAATCTCATGGTCACTTTCTTATGCTTGGTCTTCCTCAGTAAGCTATGTACCTCGCTTTGTGGTTTGGGGACCAGTGCTTTGTTTTCTTCTTGCAGCAGATGCTGCTGACGTCCTGCCCATATCCTTTGGCGCTCACCTCCATGCACCACAGGCTGCTTACTTCAAACACCTGAGAGCTTTTTCTGGCCATGGGAGGGGCTTGGCCTAAGCTCAAGGGCAGCCGGAAGTGCTTTAAAGTTAATGTCCTGGAAGCAGCTGTCACCAATGATGGATAGCACATTGGATAAATGCCCCAGCTCCCTTGCCTCTTGGTTGGGGTAACTCTCAGGGGTGTTCTGTACTGTCTTCAGAGTTCCCCAGCTGGACTGAGCTCCAGGTGTCCACTGAAGTAACTGGCTTGCAAGGATTCCTTTATTGTCTTCCCTTCCCAATGGCCATACTTGCGTCTCCTGGAATTACTTCCCAAATAAACTACTTGTACTTCAGTTCTTATCTTGAGGTCTGCTTCAGGATACCAAAGCAAAGTATTGCCGCTTGATCGCTACTAAAACCGAAAAAACCAAACCTGGCGCCGTTAAGTCGATTCCGACTCATAGTGACCCTGTAGGACAGAGTAGAACTGGCCCATTGAGTTGATCACCACTGGTCTGGGTTAAATCACCCCCTCCAAGGTGGGTTAGAACCCAGGGGTAGGAGAGGCCTGTGAGGACCAGTTGAGCCTGCTGGTCTACGGTATCATCACTGCTGAGAACGCTGCCCCTCTCAGCCCTACGGTAACTCTACATTGGAACAGGCTTCTGAATGGGAACCCTGCTCCTTCAAAAGGTCGCAGGGGCAGGGGATACAGCTTAAGGGTCTAGATACAGGGGTTACAAACGAAGACCTTTGGACTGGGTTTGACCCATGGAATGATTTTGTTTGGCTTGAAATTTTTTAAAGCTTGAGTTAGTAGCTAATACCAAAAGGGTTCATTTAATAATCCACACTTCTGTCTTTTCTGGAAGCATTGGAGAATCTGGATGACTGTGCTGCTGGCAATCCCTTCCTCACAGCCAATGATCCACCCAAACTGAGCCTGTCTGCTCTATTCAGACAGATTCTGTCTGCCCCGGGTCACCACTTTCTCGACCCACCTGGCTTCATTTGTTCACTTGGCTTCCTGGGACCCTGTAGGCATTGGGTTTGTGCTAAAATGGCGGGGACCCTGGAACTGTAGCAAAGGCACATGACTCTGTGGTAAGTCACCTTGAGGGGAACGTGATGTGATGTGGATAGTGCTGCTGTCAGGCCTGGGATTACCATTGGGGTGGCTGGGAACATTCAGGAAGGAACAGAAGTGCCTTTCCAATGCTGGTCTGATGGTCTATGCTTGATTCAGGAGTCCCGTACCTTCTTAAGAGGACAAACTCAAAAAGGTCAAAAGGCCCCTGAATATGAAGCTACTAGCCTAGTAGTTCTCAACCCCTGGCCTTACTTTGTAAAAATATCAAAAATTGGGCCCAACTTTCAGGAACTCTGATTTTACTGGTCTGGGATTGGCCTAAAACCAAAAAACCCACTGCCATCAAGTCGATTCCGACTCATAGTGACACTATAGGACAGAGTAGAATTGCCCCATAGAGTTTCCAAGGAGCACCTGGCTAGTTCAAACTGCTAAGCTTTTGGTTAGCAGCCTTAGCACTTAACCACTATGCCACCAGGGTTTCCAGGGTCGGCCTAGGGTATTGATATTTTTAAGAGTAGGTAATGTGTGCTGGAGCTGGCTCATACATGTATCTCTCGAAGCTTGAAATTGACCCTGGTACGGGTATTTATACGACAGAAACCAGAGCTCTCCCTCTCCAAGAGAGACCTTTGGTAAAACATTTCCCAGCACACACTGCTAAAGAGGCCCATATAATTCTAATGGGAACCACAACTTGAGCTGTTCCCTTAATAGGGATTAATGTCCCTGACACAGGATTCCTTGTTCACTTTGCGGAAGAGGTTTCTACATGCAGAGGGCCTTAGAGCATAGCTAGTGGGTGTCATGGTGAACCTTGAATTCAACTCTTTGGAGCTGATGGATTTGAGTTTGAATCTGGGTTTCCCTGCTCACTAACTCTTGATGTTGCTGTTGTAGAGCTGGCCCCCAACTCATGGTGACCCCATGTACAATGGAATGAGATGCTGCCTGGTCCTATGGCATCCCATGACTGGTTGTAGATTGGGCCATTGTGATCCATGGGAGTTTCATTGGTTGATTTTTGGAGGTAGATTTCCTTGTCCATCTTAGTTTGGAAGCTCTGCTGAAAACTATTTGGTATCACAGCAACACACAAGCCTCTGCTGACAGACGGGCGATGGCTGTGCTTGAAGTGCATTGGCTGGGAATCAAACCCATGTCTCTTGCTAAGAATTCTACCAGTGAACCACCAGTGGGAAGGCCTATCCACCTTCTTATTTGTTTTATAGGACTACTACTACCTACCTCATTGTTACCTGGATGAAACGAAAGACCGTCAATTGATCACCTGGCACAGTGTCTGCTATAGAGAAGTGCTTCATAGATGTCATTTTTGTCCCTTTGTCTGAAAGGGTACACTCCACAGATATCAAGCACACAACTTTGTTTCTAAGCCCCTCCTACTAGTAGCTGTTCCATAAATGGCCACTGACAGGCTAAATGTGAGTGGCGTTCTAGAAAGTCCACTTGGTAGTGGACTTGGAAGAACCACGATGAACTGGCTCTTCAGTTGCTGGGCCTAGGCTTTGATTTTCCAGTTGGAAATGACTCTTCCAACTATGATTACTTTCCTTGATACAGGAAAATCGGCGGTTGTTATCCATGGAAGGAAAAGAGAACTCCATTAATTACAGTCTCACCCATGACAATTTACTCTGACTCAAATCTTGCCACTCACCGTTTCACATTATCTCTTTTTAACCTGAAAAGCAGCTCTTTTGCTCCCTTTCTAACCTAGACCCAGTATTTAGCAGGGTAATGGGATTTATGATTTTGTTTACATCAGTCTCCGTGGCGATCCACCATAAAAGATCAGTTGCTTGGCAACTTGGCATTGTGGGGCTGCAATGGAGGGTGGAATTTTTTGTCTCTGAAGTGAGGGCTTAAGAAATAATGAAAACTTCTGCTCATACTTCTCATGAATGCTTTTATTTTCAAGGTCAACCAAATGTTTTTTCAGTAAAGACCAATGCACTTTTCTTCAAAAGATACACCGTAAAATGTTCCTCCAAGATTATCCTGTCCCTGAGTGGAGGACAACCAGCTCTAGACGTTTTTTTTTTTCCTCTCCTGGCTGTTGCAAAAGTAGGTTTGAGCAACTCCGGGGCTGTTACAATGGACTGGGTTTGTCTCATTCGGTCTCTTTTACTGGCATTTTCTGCACTCATTAGCAAATGCTTTTATTTTTTTTTAATAAGCTGCTATACACTCTGAATCACTTCTCATTTTAGAAACCAGTTTCACTTGGTTTATAGTTGGTTTACCACTATCCCTTTGGTGAAAGGGTCAATATTAGCAGAAGCCTGGAGGGCACAAAACAGGACCCCAATTTTCCTCTGAGGTTCCTTATAGGTGTTTCTACAAGCGATCAAAGGGTCTGTTTCAAAACACACACATATGTTTTCTCATCTCTTTCTCAACACCCGTCTGCTGGAGGGGGAAAAAAAATCGACTCGTCTAGACCTGTGTGGCTCCAGCCTCTGCTGGAGGCATGGAGGCTTTGTGGAGAGTAGGAATGAGGTGGTAGCAGCTAATGGAACATCTAACCAGTTGTCATTCAGTCATTCTGTCTTGTGGCAATGCCATGTGTGTCAGAGTAGAACTGTGCTCCATAGGATTTTCAGTAGCTCATTTTTCAGAAGTAGATTGCCAGGCCTTTCTTCCCAAACATGTCTGGGTGGACTTGAACCTCAACCTTTTGGTTAGCAGCCATGTGTGTTAACCATTTGCATGACCCAGGAATTCCCATTGAACACTTACCATATGCTCTATATAAGTTACCTCACTTAATTCTCGAAACAACCCTTAGCCACTTGGAATCAGCTGGGGTAGGGGGCAGTCACAGCTGCCCTCACAACTGAGATCCCACTGATCAATGCCTCCCTCCACCAGTTAATGCCTCCCCCCACCAGTCTCTTTACTAATCTCTCTCCACTGTTCTCCTCCCACGCTAAACTCAGAGGTCAGTTTCTCGTAGTGAGTGGCCACCAACTGCCTTGTTCACAGACCTAGCAATACGCTGTCGTTGTTATTAGCTGCCATTGAGGCAGCCGACTCATGGCAATCCCATCCATACACAATGGAAGAAAATGCTGCCTGGTCCTGTGCCATCCCCACAATTGGTTGTGGATTGGACGGTTGTGATTTACAGAGTCCTCATTAGCTGATTTTTGGAAGTAGATAGCCAGGCCTTTCTTCCTGGTCCATCTTGGTTTGGAAGCGCCACTGAAACCTATTCAGCCTTATGACAAAATGCAAGCCTCCACTGACAGACGATGGTGGCTGTGCAGGAGCTGTGTTGGCTGGGAATTGAACCCAGGTCTCCCGCTTGGAAGGCGAGAACTTTGGGCTGGGTTGAAATGTAAACACTTCTTTTTAGCCATATTAGATGCGCTTGTAATTCACTTGATAACATTGGCTTTAAAGGCAGGGATTGTGACTAATTTTTTTGCTTGAGGCTGTGGCTTCTCAAACTTGAACTTGCATGGGCATCACCTGGAGGATTTGTTAACAGGCAGATTCCTGGACTTCACGCCCAGAGATTCTGATTTTAGGGTGGGCCCATGGATTTACATTTCTAACAAGCTGCTGAAAAGAGAAGAGGACTTGAAACACTGATGAAGATCGAAGACTACACCTTCAGTATGGATTACACCTCAACATAAAGCAAGCAAAAATCCTCACAACTGGATCAATAAGCAACATGATAAACAGAGAAAAGATTGAAGTTGTTAAGGCTTTCATTTTACTTGAATTCACAAGCAACGCCCACGGACGCAGCAGTTGAGAAATCAAATGACGTATTGCATTGGGCAAATCTGCGGCAAAAGACCTCTTTAAAGCATCCAAAAGGAAAGATGTCACTTTAAGGGCTAAGATGAGGCTGAGCCAAGCCCTGGTATTTTCAGTTGCCTCATTGCATGGGAAAGCTGGACAATGAATAAGGAAGACCAAAGAAGAATTGATGACTTTGAATCATGGTGTTGTGGAAGAATACTGACTATACCATGGACTGCCAGAAGGAGAAACAAATCTGTCTTGGGAGAAGTGTAACCAGAACGCTCCTTAGAAGCAAGGATGGCAAGACTATGTCTCACATACTTTGGACGTGTTATCAGGAGGGATCAGTCCCTGGAGAAGGGCATCGTGCTTGGCAGAATACAGGGTCAGTGGAAAAGAGGAAGACCCTCAGTGAGATGGGTTGACATGGTAGCTGCAACAACCTGCTCAGACATGGCAACGATTGTGAAGATGGCGCAGGACTGAGCAGTGTTTTATTCTGTTGCATACGGGGTCGCTATGAGTGAGAACTGACTCGATGGCACCTAACAACAACAAACAAGCTGCTAGATGGTGCTGCTGGCCCAACAGACCTCCCTTTGAGCAGGGCTGCTCTAAGTGTTTTAGCCCAGCCCCTGCTCTGAAGCCAGAAAGCATTGCAATTTCTAGCATGGGACTTTATGTGGGTTCAGTAAACGTTTGACAAAAGACTTCATGATGCCCACATTTCTCTTGCATTCCCTGCCACAGACTTGGCAAATGCTAACACCTGTGAAGTGCCTTACAGTTTACATGCACTATCTTATTTGGTGGAGTGCGAACAGTTAAGTGCACGGCTGCTAACTGAAAGGTTGGCAGTTCAAGTCCACCCACAGGAGCCCCAGAAATGACTGGCTGGCTACTTCCAAAAAAAAAAAAAGCAGTTCTACTCTGATACACATGGGGTCACCATGAATTGGAGTCCGCTCCACGGCAACTGGAATTGTAACTGTAAATGTTATTTGGCCCAGTGGGGAATGATTATGCCCATTTGACTAATGAAGAAATGGAGGCTCAGATGGTGATTTACCTATGTTCAAAGTGTAGCTTAGACTAGGCGCCAGGCCTTTGGACGCTGAGTCCTATACTGTGTTCACTCCCCCATAGTGGCCCACCTCTATTTTTCATCCTGAAAGAGTTGTCTCAATGTTATGAAGCGCTAGAATACGTGCCTAACCAGGAAGACGGAGGTGGAGCCTGGCTTAAGGAAGGAATTGTAAAACAGAGGCTGACAGCTTGAGCTCTGAACACTGAGTGAACCTCTATTCCCCCATCCATGAAATGGGAATAATAGCATTTCTATCTCCCAGGTTTGTGCAGAGGATGACACGTGTCATTATGAGCATTCTGCACGGGTAAGGGAAGATGTTAGACGTTCTAGACAGTGAGGCTACTGCTCATGTAGAGCAGTAGACATCCTTTTGTGATTTTTTTTTAACTCTGAAATGTTTATACGATTTGCAGACGTTACCTTTGACAGAATGAAATCTGGATTCCAAGAACTCCTTTTCATTTTGACACATGCAAACCCATGATTGTAGGCAGTTTTGTTTCTTTCTTTAACTCAAATTAAAGCATTTGAAAGGGGACTTAAGATACTGATTATTCAGCCAACTCCTGCATAATCATGTTACCAAAGAAGAGGGATTGCTAGAGAAAAGTAACCTTGGCGTCTCCTTATCAAGCATTTACCATGTGCCAATCACAACCATGGTGTGAGTGGGTGTGGTAGACCAGGAAACCAGGAAAGCGAGGCTCCAAAAGGAACCTGCCCACGCTTACATTGGAATCCCACAGGTCTCTCTCCACAGTCAGCTTTCTTAACCACTCTGATGGATCATCTTTCCTTCAATCAAGAGCCAAAATATATCATTAATTAACAAAAACATTATAATTTGGGAAGAGAATCTTCTCCCTCCTTTCTTAGCTTTGGCTGTTTCCAAACTGGCAAGCTGGGGTGCACATTTCACTTCTTCTCTAATTTCCTTCCCCAAAGCCCAGTAATACGACATATTCAAAGCCTGGGGACGAGGAGGGAGAAAGTGGAGGGTAAGGGGCCTCTGGAGACAGAAATAGGGAAAAAGGCAAAGGTCAAAGTCAATGACATTTCAAAAAAAGTGCCCAAAACTGTGACCCCCAGAGCCAGGCTCTGTTAGGTCCTGTGTGGCTGGTTGGAAAGCTGGGGGCAGCTGTGACTCATAGCCAATGGGCCTAGAAGTTCCCTGATGGTGGGCTGGGGATTCTTGGTCTACCCAGGCTGCTATGACCTTGGAGTGTCGGCTTCAGCTCTGAGCTCTGCTTCAGTGTCTTGAAGTCTAAATAACTCCTGGGATTATCTCAAAAGCGGGTCATTTGAGCCTCCTGCGATTGCATCAGCACGTGGCATCATCCTAAGACTGGTCGTTCTTGTAGCTCCTACCATAGGCAGGTGCTATGCTAGTGCTTTGCATGTATTGTTTCGAATCTGATATGGATTGAGCTGTGTCCCCCCTATACATATGTGGAAATCCTAACCCCTGTTCCTATAAATATGACCCTGTTTGGAAATAGGGGTTTTTCTTTTGTGTTAATGAGGTGATTAGGTAATTAGGACCCAGCATATGGTGGGTCCTAAACCAAATCCCTTCTGAGTTATAAAATTGGCAGAACAGACACCCATGTCTATTGCCCATTGCCGCCAATGTTGGTTCTGATTCACAGCGACCCTATAGGAGTAAAACCACCCTAAAGGGTTTCCAAGTTTTGGTTGGTGGATTTGAACTGCTGACCTTTTGGTGAGCACCTGTTAGCTCTTAACCATTATGCCACCAGGGCTCCAGAATAGACACAGAGACATACAATGGGGGAAGACACACACCAAGGAACACACAAGGATTGCCGGCAGACATCAGAAACTAGGAGAGGGGCTCACAGAAGGAATCTACATGGCTGAGGCCCTGATAGAGACTTTTACCCTCTGGAACTATAAGAACATAAAATTCTATTTTTTAAAGCCACCCACTGTGGTATTTGTGTTATGGCAGCACTAGATAACTAAGACAGAATTCTTATGCCAACCCTGCAAGGCTAGCTATGATTAGCTCTATTTTCCAGACTTGGAACTGAGGCTGAAAGATGTAATTTGCCCAAAAACATACAGCTAGTATATAAATGGTTTGGGCTAAGGTATTCAAACCTAAGTCTAAAATACATGCTTATTTCACAGTTCTGTGCTGCCCTTGGCGTAGTGGTTAAGTGCTACGGCTGCTAACCAAAGGGTCGGCAGTTCGAATACGCCAGGTGCTTCTTGGAAATTCTATGGGGCAGTTCTACTCTGTCCTGTAGGGTCGCTATGAGTCAGAATCGACTCGACAGCGCTGGGTTTGGTTTCGGTTTTGGTGCTGCCCTTCTGGAGGAGGAGAGAGGGCAAGCCCAGTCCCAGGAGTCTCCTATCTGAGGGACTGGATCTCGGGAGAGGAGACTCTTCCACTTGGAATGGCTGTGGTCTCTCTGAGCCCACTCTCACCCCAGACCACCTTGTGGAAAGGTGAGGGATTTTCACAGGTTTGGAAGGTGCTGGTGAACACTCCTGAGTTCATAAATGTGTGTCCCTTTACCTCAATCTAACTAGGACTCGCTCTGGCGCCTCCATGGGGCTCAAGTCATGCTTGAAGAAGGAATGCTAATCCAACTCGAGGGGGAAAGAAAGGGCAGAAACCAGGCGGGAGGAGGACAGACACTGCTCAATGCAGCTCAATTACATTGTACTTGACCTGCCTCAAAAAGCCTAGGTGGTCACCCCCACTAGAATGGCTAGGATCAAAGACCTGAAAAGAACAGGTGTTGGTGAGGATGTGGAGAAATTAGGAGCCTCATCCATGCAAAATGGTGCAGCCACTGTGGAAAACAATTGGGCAGTTCCTCAGAAAGTTGAACATATGACCCAACAATCCCAATCCTAGTTATATCCCAAAAGAATTGGAAGCAGGAATGAAAACAGAAACCTCTATACCAATGTTCATTACAGCATTATTCCCAACAGCCAAAAGGCGGAAACCACTGAAATGCCCGTCAACAGATGAGTGAATAAACAAAACATGGTATATACATACAACGGGGTATTATTCAGCCATAAAGAAAAATGAAGTCCTGATACATGCTGCAACATGGATAAATCTTGAAAACATTGTACTGAGCGAAATGAGTCGGTTGCAAAAGGACAAATATTATATGATCCCACTCATATGAAATGGGCAAATGTATGTAGACCAAAGTTTATTAGTGGTGATCAGGAGTGAGTGGAAGGAGAAAGGAGGAGTCACTGCTTAGGGGGCATGGAGTTTCTTTAATGGTGGCGGGATGATTTGGAACAGGATAGAGATAATGGTTGTAACAACATATGGGCGGGGAGAGAGAGTGGGGGGACGCAGGACCAGGCTGTTCCACGTCCGCTTGGGGGAGGTTCACTGGCTGGCCTTGCTCATGCAGGGCAGGGGGTGGGTATGTGACAGCATGAGTTATGGCACCGGGTGACACCAACCTTAGGAATGCCACTGTCAATGTCACTGAACCATACATATGAAAATTGTTGAATTGGCAAATGTTTTGTTATGCTATATATAATTTTACCACAACAAAAAAGAATAATGTGTTAAAAAAAGAAAATTCAGTGGAAGGTATAAGTGACTGTCAATATGGATGAGCCTCCAAGATGCATTTTTGAGTGAAAAGACAAATCATAGATGAATAGTATCCCATTCATGTAAAGACCCATATTCATGCAAAAATACTATACAGTTTTTCCGGCGTGTATGGGTACACACTGACGTCTGCATGTGCACACACGTCTGGAAGGAGTTATTTCCTAACCTTGGCTACATCTGACGGTGGGGTTGGAGTTGTATTCAAGGAGGGCTTTAGCCTTATCCAAAATGTTTTAGTTTTTAAAAACAGAGTGGATCGTTGTATTATTTTTGCAATTAAATGCTTATTCTAAAATTATAGTTAAAAAAGAAAAAGCTGCTCATTTCTATGCCTGCCACCTGAGGGATTTCTGTTTGACAAACTGCATTGCCTGTCTCCGGAATAACCGAGGCTTGGAGGCTTCTATCTGCAGTTCTGTAACTTTGGTCTTTGAGCTAGAAGCAAAGCAGGCTGACACCCTGATAAATGCCCACTGTCCTTGGGTTTGGGCCAGGAAGTGGGCCAGACTTGGTGGGCCTTCTCTTTCTCATAGACCTTTTACTTCTCTTCCTCATCTCCCCTTTAAATCTCTTAGCGATATCATTTTTGATGCCCTGAGGGTGGGTGCTACAGACTTCAAGGGTCTTTGTTTCCAGACACATTTGAATTTTACCAGGGGAGTAAAGACAGAAAGCTCTGAAGGGAAGGATGAGTGCGCTTTTGGGGTGCTGGTAACTAGATACATGCAGGCGTGTCCATTCCTCCACGGAAGGCCCACCCTGTCTTGGGCCCCAGGGAAACGGTAGACTTGACATTGCTTTGCCTTCAATCCTGCAAAGCAGGCAGATTCTTTCTAACATGGAATTCCTTCTCAACTGATTAGCCATGGGATTAAACAGATGCTGTTTCCCCCCTTTACCTTAATCTCCGAGAATCCCAAATAATCCCCCTACTGAAGGCACCAAGTCTCCTACGTGGCTGACTCACATGTCCCCGAGGTCTGGGCAACTGGGTGTGTGCCAAAGCACAGACTGTCTCTCTTGGCTCCAACTCCAGTGTCTGATGGAACCTGGGAGTTGGAGAGTCTACCTGGTGTCAGAGTCAAACTCTTACCATTCCTGTGTCCTTGTAATGGAGCCTTGGTTGCAGATTCTAGAAATGTCAAACCACACAGCCTAACAGAGGGTCTCGGAGCTAGACCCTCAGGTATCTTCTTTCCCTTCTGCTCGGTGGCGTAGCAAGAGCAGCCAGACTTCCTTGACAAGTATTGAAGTCACACAATGCAACAATGGATTTGGTGACAAACAGGCATGAATGTGAATTTGAGGAAAATTTGGAAGACGAAAGAGGTGGTTCAACTGAAAAGAATTATATTTTGTTTTGATATAATTCACGAGAAGTCAACCATACCTGGAAAGAATCTTTATTCTCTGCTGCTAGCATGTACCAGATGGCCTTTCTTTGACGAGCAGAGTTGTGTAGGGATAAGACCAACCAGGAAGACCTCGTTTGAGTACCAGTTCTGCCCCTCATTAATGACGTGACCTTGGACAAACCACTCACTTCTCCGATCCTCATCAGGAAAATTAATTTTATAATTACCATCTTCCATGGTTGTGAAGTTTAGAGAAAATATATACGTAACCTGTCTGGCACATGCTAGGGGCTCAGTCAATGGTAGTTACATTATTAGCAGATACCAACGATTGTGAAGATGGAACAGGACTGGGCAACATTTCATTCTATTGTATGTGGAATCACCATGAGTCAGAGCCAACTCAATGGCAACTAACAGCAACTATTAGCATTTTATCATCTATGTTATTAAAAAAATTATTCTGTTTTTATGTATATATACTTACAAATACATATATATATATGTGTGTATAATATATATATGTATAGAAATCTTGGTGGCATAGTGGTTAAGAGCTTTGGCTGCTAACCAAAATGTTGGCAGTTTGAATCCACCAGGCGCTCCTTGGAAACCGTATGGGGCAGTTCTACTCTGTCCTATAGGGTCACTATGAGTTGGAATTGACTCGATGGTGATGGGTTTTGTGTTTTTTTTTTTTTTTAAATGTATAAAACATTTGCCATTTTAACCATTTTAAGTGTACAATTCAGTGACATTAACTACGTTTGCCATGTTGTGCATCCATCACCATTATCCATTTCCAAGTGTTTTTCATCACCCTAAAGAGAAGCTCAGGGCCCCTTCAGCAGTAACTCCTCATTTCTCCCCATCCTAGCCCCTGGTAACCATTAATCAACTTTCGTCTCTGTGCCTTTACCTATTCTAGATATTTCATATAAGTCATACAATATTTGTCCTTTTGCATCTGACTTAGTTCACTCAGCATAATGTTTGCAAGGTTTATCCATGTTGTAGCATGTGTCAGAATTTCATTTCTCTTTATGGCTGAATAATATTCCATTGTATGGATATACCACATTTTACTTATCCATTCATCTGTTAATAGACACTTGAATTGTTTCCACCTTTTGGGTTTTGTGAATAGCGCTGTAATGAACATTGGTGTACACATATCTGTTTAAGTCCCTGCTTTCAAATCTTTTGGGTATATACTTAGGAGTGGAATTGCTGTGTCATATGGTAGCTCAATATTTGACTTTTTGAGGAAACACCAACTGTTTTCCACAGTGGCTGCACCATTTCACGTTTCCACCAGCAATAGCTAAGGGTTCCAATTTCTTCACATCCTCGCCAACACTTGTTCTTTTCCATTTTTCTGATAATAACCATCCTAGTGGGTATGAAGTAGTATCTCACGTGGTTTTGATTTGCATTTCCCTAATGACTAATGATGTTCAAGTGCTTATTGGCCATTTGTGTGTCTTCTTTGGAGAACTGTTTATTCAGGGTCCTTTGCTTAATTTTTAGTTGGGTTGTCTTTTTTGTTTTTGAGTTTTAGGAGTTCTTTAAATATTCTGGATATTAAACTCTTATCAGATATACGATTCCCAAATATTTTCTCCCACTCTGTAGTCTGTCTCTTCATTTTCTAGATAAATTCCTTTAATGCACACAAGTTTTCATTTTGACGAAGTTTAATTTATCTATTTTTTCCTTTTGTTGCCTGTGCTTTTGGTGTCATCTAAGAATTCATTCTCAAAAACAAGGTCTTGAAGATTTACTCTATGTGTTCTTCTAAGAGTTTTAGTTCTTTTCGTTTTAGTTCTTATATTTAAGTTATGGATCCATTGTCAGTTAATTTTCATATATGGTGTGAGGTATGGGTTCAACTTCATTCTTTTGCATGTAGAGATTCAGTTGCAAAGAAAACTCATTCCCAAATGGAATTATAACCACAGGTATAGAAGTTAGGATTTACCACAGACATTATTTGGGGACAAAATTCAATCCTTAACCATCTTCTTTAATTTCTTTCAGCAATGTTTTACAGTTTTCAGTATACAAGCCTTTGGCCTCCCTGTTAAATTTATTCCTAGGTATTATTTTTCAGTCATTACGATCAGTGTAGAGGGGACTTATTAAACACCCACAGCCTCCCAGCATGCCTTAAGCATATTTCCACAGGATGTATGGTAATCATTTCACATTAATTTGGTCCCTTTGGAAGCTGAAGAGCCTAAACTATTAGAAGATTCTTTTTCCATCAGAGAACACTGGGATCGATTTTGTGCAATTTAACAATAGTTTACCAAATGGTATAGCTTGACAATACTGAGGAGATACACAAACTCTAACCCTAAATGGCATGATAAATGTATAAAAAATTTTAATACAACATAGAATGTTATGAAAAACACTCAAAGAGCTTGGAGGATTCAGAACAGGATAATAAACCATTCTGGGGACTCAAAAGACCCTTCATGAAGGAGAGCCTATTGAAATGTACACTCAAGGGTATGGTGATGTTAGTGGAAGCAATTCTTGGTAGAATAAACCAGGACAGATGTCTTGGAGTGTTCAAGCCTCCAAACTTTCAGCCTTTGCTAAAGACTTAAGTCTCCTTTCATAGACCAAAATAATAACAACTGAATTTCTTAGAGGGTTGTGGAGCTCACAAGCATTTTCTATAACTCTGAAAGGAAAGGCTGTCAACCAGTAGACAGACTCTCCCTCCCCTGACTGCTTGCTTTGGATTTGGAGTTCTGGGTTGGTGATGTGGCTTGCCTTGTAATGAGTGCATTTCTCTTCCCCGTCTTAGTTATCTAGTGCTGCTATAACAGAAATATCACAAGTGGTTGACTTTAACAAACAGAAATTTATTCCTCACAGCTTAGGTGGCTAGGAGTCTGAATTCAGGGTGCTAGCTCCAGCGGAAGGCTTTCTCTTTCTGTCGACTCTGGGGAAGGTTGTTGTCACTGATCTTCTCCTGGTCTAGGAGCTTCTCAGAGCAGGGGCCCTGGGTCCAAAGGACACGCTCCACTCCCAGCTTTTCTTTCTTGGTAGTATGAGGTCCGTCTCCTTTCTACTTGATACTGTCTTCAATATCTCAAAAGAGATTGACTCAAGATACAACCTAATTCTATAGATTGAGTCTTGCCTCAATAACATATCTGCCTTTAATCCTGTCTCATTAACATCATAGAGGTTCAGATTTACAACACATAGGATAATCACATCATATCACAAAATGGAGAACAACCACACAACACTGGGAATCATGCTCTGGCCAAGTTGACACACATTATGGGGGGACACAATTCAATCCATAACACCCCTTAAGAGGACAGTGATGGTTCAGTGGTAGAATTCTTGCCTTTCATGAATTTGAGTCCTAGCCAATGAACCTCAAATGCAGCCGCAACCCATCTGTCAGTGAATACTTGCATGTTGTTGTGATGCTGAACAGGTTTCAGTGGAGCTTCCAGATTAAGACAGACTAAGAAGAAAGGCCTGTGATCTACTTCTGAAACCTGGCCAATGAAAATCGTATGAAGCACAATGGTCTTATCCACAAATCGATCATGGGGCTGGTGCAGGACCAGGCAGCATTTTGCTCTGTTGTGCATGGAGTCAGTGGCGTATTTAAGGTACTGCACCTGCTCTGGGTGTGTGGCACCATTGAACAGTTTCTATTAACCCAGTACAGCCCAATTTCCTTCCTCAAGCAAGGCAATTTGTTAATTAAAATATTAACGAGCTTGACTTGCATTTTTGAGCTGATGTCATGATAAAGTTTATCTAAAAGAGGGAGGTCAGATGTTTGGACAGGGATACAATTTCAACACTTGCTATAGGCGCCATTTTCTGTAGATACACTGCTGGCTGTACCAGGTTAATAGAAAATGCTCAGTGGCGTCATGCACCCAGGGCCAGTACAATACTTGCCATACCCACCATACCCTAGTTACGCCTCTGCGTGGAGTCGACATGAATCAGCAGCCGGCCTGACTACAGCTAACAACAACAATAGCAGGATTGTGATCTTCCCTCTTCCCAGCCCTTCCTTGAGTTAATGTGGTAGTCTTGGCAGCTTGATCTAGGAATTGGATCAAAGGCCTTGCAAGTTTCAGATTCTCACCACCTCCAGTACTTTTAACATTACATATTAATGGATTATATTTCATTAGCAGAAGAGGAAAAGCCAAGACTCCCCTTTCTGCAGGCTAATGGCTCAATGGGAGCTCAGTGTCCAACCAGGCTCTACCTGAGTGCAATCTTGCTCAGAATCATGTGAGCTGGAATTTTCAACAGCCAATTAGATTGTGTCCTTTACTACGTACACTTTTGTCATGGCCCATAAATTCATGCCCTGGAAAGTCTTAAGGTTTTTTTTTTTTAATTAATTGAATTTTACTTGACTTTTGCTCTGCGTTATAATTGGCTTGAAGGGAAACACAGAGAGCAGCCTGCTCTTAAGGCCTAAGCTTTGAATTGGTGTCTGGAACAGCTGGATTTCAATTTCTGCTGTGGCATGGCTGCCCACTCACTATTTTGCTCAGGTTACATTTGCTCTGTTGGCTGCCATGTCTCCATCTCTGGAAAAGAAACCTTGTTCTAGAAACAAGCCCATTCACAGAACAGTGACTCTTTCCTGCTCACCAGATTCCTCTTCAAAGGAGCTGAGTTTGCTTCACATGTCTTGAATGCTACTGAAAATTCATTTCAGAAGAGGGAAAAGGAAACCAGACAGGCCAGTGGGTGAACCAGAGCCCACTGGAGCCTTCCCAGTTGGTTGGGTCCTGACAGTTGGTCTTTGGCCAATGCCTTCTCTTCCCTTGTGTATCAGTCAGGCCTTGGCTCCAAGACACACCTCCTTCTCTGCTCAGCCTGCCAATGTTCACTGAGGGGAGAACTCCACGTGACACAGGGTATTTATGGCACCCCATCTAGATTTAAAAAGAGAAAGACAAAGGCAGCCTGGTGCCTCATGCAGTCCCTCTCAAATCATGGTCCCAGTTGCCACCCAAAAGGGGAGAACTGGTTTTGAAATCAAAACTCTTGGCATGCCATTTGCGACCGTGCCAATCTAAATATCTTTCATATAGAAATCCAAAACATACTACCGGTGAAAGCCACCCACCTAAATGAGAAGGATTAGAGACCTCCTGATATTTGGATATGTTTAAAAAAGAGAAAAGTGAAAGCCATACACTCAAGTGGGTGTGGGCCCCCAAGAGCTGAAGCCACAATAAGGTGCTGGGGTGAGAGGATTACAGCCAGGAAGAGGAAAATGTCTGTACCCACAGCCTGGCCGGGAAAAACCATTGCAGGAGAGGAAGAAGTAAGTGACTGGAGCAGCCCAGTCATCGGAGTAGGGAGTCCTAAGTAAATACCCCTGCTTGGCTTCTTTAGAGTGCTCTTGTTGGCAGACTTGGGGGTGGGGTGATGGGGAAGGGCTTTGTGAGAGGAAGGCTGTTCAGGGACCCAGAGGGAGGAAATCACTGCAGAAGGGCCAGTTCTTAGATGCTTCCTCAAGGGTCACCTGTGAGTGGGAGGCAGAGCAGGAGCTTCTCTGGGAAATGCTCCCTTTGATTCACCAGGAAAATTTTCTGCAGGAGGTGTTGGAAGGAGAGACTATCAGAAGGGAAATCAAGAGCACAGAAGGCCAGTTTTATTTGGCTTTCTGTGTGTGTGTGTGTGTGTGAGAGAGAGAGAGAGAGATGGGAGGGAAATAGAAAGGGAGGGAGGGAAGGAAAGACAGAAAGGGAGAGAGAAAGAGAAAAAGAGAAAGCGAGAAGAGGAGAGAAAAAGAGAGAAAGAAAGCGAAGGGGAGAGAAGAGGGGAGAGAAACAAAGGGAGATTGAGAGAGAGGCTCATGGCTTCTTTGTCAGCTCTTCTTTTTTATTGTGCTTTAGGTGAAAGATTACAGAGCAAATCAGCTTTTCATTAATAGTTAATACACAAATTGTTTTGCGACATTGGTTGCCAACCCTTCTCTTCAGGACTTGAATGAACTGGGGTGGTTTTCCCTGCCTTTCTCATGGAGGTGCGTACTGGGGTTGTGGAGGATCTATGTTGCTTACTAAAGTCCTTGATAAATGGCTGGGGTAAATGGTACTCTGAACTCAAGGACTCAAAGTCAGAGAAGGACATCTTGCAGGATACCAGAAAAGCATACTTATCACTCTGTCAATAGTGGGGGCACAATTCCAAGTATATTTGGACCATAGACCTGATACCATTTGATCCCATAATACTTCCTGGGGTAGGCAAGGTAGGCACCTCGCTCCTTTTATAGATGGAGACATCCAGGCACAGAGCATTTGCTTCTCCAGCTGAGGGTCACAGATCTACCCTTTGGCAGAGCAAAGGCCAGAACCCAACTCTCACCTCCTTTACAGCTTATGAACTCATGAAACAGCTTTGCCAGGAGATTGTGGTTACTTGGAAGATGGGGTTTCATCTTATGTACCAGTTGTGGTTCCAACGTGCTTATGCTGAAGGCAAGGAATTGACTTGAAAAGTGCTCCAGGAAGGGCCACTCAATACACTTGAAGCTTCAACTTGAGACATGCTGGCTTTCAGGAGACAAGCCCCCAACCTTTGACCGTGGGGTGAGGCAGCCCCTCTCAGTGTTCCTGCCGCGTTAAAACAAACAAACAGTTGCTGTTGAGTTGATTGTGACTTATGGTGACCCCATGTGTGTCAGAGTTGACATGTGCGCCATAGGGCTTTCAGTGGCTGATTTTTCAGAAGTAGATCACCAGGTCTTTCTTTCAAGGTGCCTCTGGGTGGACTTTCTGTTAGCCGCAGAGCATATTAACCATCTGCACCACCCAGGGACTCCACTCCTGCCACGTTGCTTCTTATTCATTTGACCCTGATACACTGAGCATCTACTCTGTGCCAGGCACTGCTATCCACACTGGAGAGAGGACAGTGCCCATTACGGACAAAAATCCAAATGGCAGAGGACACAGGGTCATTTAGTAAAATGTATCGGTTGGTGTCCGATGGTGGTAAGTGCTGGGGAGAAAAAGAGAACAAGAGAGAGGGAAAAGGAATACCAGGAGCTACAATTTTTTTTTTTAATAATTTTTATTGAGCTTCAAGTGAATGTTTACAAATCAAGTCAGTCTGTCACATATAAGTTTATATATACCTTACTCCATTTTTTTTTTTTTTTACTCCATACTCCCACTTACTCTCCCCCTAATGAGTCAGCCCTTCCAGTCTCTCTTTTCGTGACAAATTTGCCAGCTTCCAACCCTCTCTACCCTCCCATCCCCTCTCCAGACAGGAGATGCCAACACAGTCTCAAGTGTCCACCTGATACAAGTAGCTCACTCTTCATCAGCATCTCTCTCCTACCCACTGTCCAGTCGCTTCCATGTCTGATGAGTTGTCTTCTGGCATGGTTCCTGTCCTGGGCCAACAGAAGGTTTGGGGACCATGACCCCCGGGATTCAGGAACTGCAATTTTAAACAGAGTGGTCAGAGAGGCTCTCATGAAGAGGTTGGCATTTGGCACAGACCCGAAGACAGCAAGGGCTGAGCTGGGGAGACACGGGGTTGGGGGCATTCCAGGCAGAGGGAGCAGCAGGGGAGGGTGCCCACCTCCTGAGTCTGCCTGGAGTGTTCTGGAGCTGTGGGGAGGGGAGGGGACAAGAGGTGAGGTCAGCAGAGTCACAGTGGAGGGCGATACAGAGCTTACAGCCCTGGAAGTCAGCTGAGAAGGGTCTGGCTTTTCCTCTGAGCAAAATAGGAAGCCACTGGAGGGTTTGAGCAGTGGGGCGATATATTCTGACTTGTGTTTCAAAGGATCACTCTGGCTGGTCTGAGAATAGGGAGAAGGGAGACAAGGACAGAAACACGAAGGCAGTTAGGAGGCTATTGCAAATATCCAGAGGACGGAAGACGACCCCTTGGACCAGCGTGCGGGTGACCAGGGTGATGACAGTGGGATGACCAGGGTGGATACAGTGGGGTTGATCAGAGTGACGGTAGTGGGGATGACCAGGGTGGCAGTGGGGGATGATCAGGGTGGAAGCAGTGGGAGGTGACCAAAGTGGTAGCGGTGAGGGTGACCAGGGTAAAAGCAAAGGGGAGTGAGCAGGGTCGTGGCAGTGGGGGATGTCCAGATTGGAAACAGCAATGGACTTTGGATTTAGCTGATGGACTCTGTGTAGAGTGTGAGAGAAAGAAAAGAGTCGAGAATGACCCTAACTTTCTTCCCAAGCAGCTAGAAGGATGGAGATATTAACTAAAGTGGGAAGGACTATGGGAAGACAAGTTTTGGGCAGACTCTCAGGACCCCCCTTTAGGGAATGTTAAGTATGAGATGCTTTTGGACATCTAAGTGGAAATAGAGAGAGGGCCTGTGGACATACAGGCCTGGAGCTCCGAGGAGAGGGCCAGGTCGAGACATCACAGTGTACGCCTCGGCATACGGGTGCTCTTTAAACCTGGGAGAGGAGGAAGGCGAGGAGCAGGGGAAGAAGGGAGCCTGGGCAGCCAGTCACAGAAAAAAGGAGGAACTTGGGGAACACTTTCCACTTTTCTGGAGACGGGTTTGTCTGCAGAGAACTTTAGGGGACACTGGTGGTTCAGTGGAATTCTCGCCTTCCAAGCAAGAGATCTGGATTGGATTCCTGGCCAATGTACCTCATACACAGCTGCCACCCGTCTGTCAATGGAGGCTTGCTTATTGCTCTGATGCTAAACAGGTTTCAGTGGAGCTTCCAGACTAAGAGACTAAGAACAAAGGCCTGGTGATCTACTTTTGGTAGTCTGTGAAAACCCTATGGATCACAATGATCTGATCCGCTACGGACCACGGTATAGTGCAGGACCTGGTGGTGTTTCGTTTCATTGGGCATGGAGTTGCCGTGAGTAGGGGGCTGACTTGATGCAGCTAACAACAGCAACAACAACAAAGAGCTACAACCTGAGTGGCTACTCAAAAATTTACTTCTATCCGTCTGCCTATAGATGTTCCCTTCAGACAGCAGGGACCTGCGGTGCTTTGACATGCTCGGGAAGGACTTTGGGTGTGTGAGACTCAATGTCAGACTGTGGCTAGGAGCACAGCCAGGCCTGGGTTTGAATCTCCACTCCTCTCTAACTGGCTGGCTGGGTGTCCTCGAGCAGCTTCCTGACTCCCCAGGAGTGGGTTCCTAATTTGTGAAGTTGAGACAGTTCTAGCATCTGAGTCACAGAATTGTTTCAAGGAGTCAGTAATAATGTAAGTTCAAAGCACTTGCCGAGTGTCTAAGACATAGTAACCTCTCAATAAAAGTTAGCTATTATTATTGCTGTCATTTAATATTCCATAGTTTTAGAGTAGGAGCCCTGGTGGTGCAGTGGTTAAAGAACTTGGCTGCTAACTCAAAGGTTGGTGGTTCGAATCCACCAACCAGCTGCTCTGTGGTAGAAGTATGTGGCAGTCAGCTTCTGTAAAGATTTACAGCCTTGGAAACCCTATGGGGCAGCTCTACCGGGTCCTGCAGGGTCGCTGTGAGTCAAAATCGACCCCACAGCAATGGTTAGTCTTAGTACTTTGAGATTTGCACTGAAACAAACAAAACCCACAAAATCCAACCCCCAAAACAAGCGAACAGTACCATTAATTACCAGGAGTTCGAGTTAAATACATGCATTTACATTAGGTCATATATTTTTTAAAAAGCAGTTGCCATGGAGCCGCCTCTGTCTCCTGGCGGCCCTGCGTGTGTCAGACTAGAACTGTTCCCCACAGAAGATCACTGGCCTGTCTTCTGAGGTGCCTCTGGGTGGACTCGAACCTCCAGCTCTGTGGTTAACAGCCGATCACATTAACCCTTTGTACCACCAGGGGCTCCTAGGTCATAATTTAATGCTTAACATAAAGACAAAAGCCTCTGCGTGTTCATGTAAATGAGCTATTCACTAAAATCTGCACTTAAAAATAACACAATTAAAGGGGGAAAATCTTGGGTGCTCCAATATTTTTCCATCATTTACTTTGGTTAAATAAAATCCTGTTTGATTACCAGCTGACAACTCTTACTCTGTCTAAAGGCACCCTGAGATTTCAAAACAGTTAAAGTAGCACAAGTAGACATTTTTAGTTTAAAAGGGACTGAGTCTTGGTCTGTTCTGGAGTCTCCCTGCCTCTGGGTTACTTGACTCCTTTCACTCCTGCACTTCCTCGCTTGGGTTCTGTTTCTCTCACACAGCTGTGAGCTCGGGGAAGGCAGTGACCAGGTATCGCTCATCTGTGTGACTTCAGCCACAGTGAATCGTCAGGACATATTTGTTTAAAAAAAGTTACTGATGAATGAGTGACTGAGCAACCGGCTGAATAAAGGAATGAATGAGTGAAGCTCCATGTCTCCCCTTAAAAAGATCCTGGTTGAGTGGAAAAGGCAGCTGCTCACAGATCTATTAAAATGCAATGTGTTCCATTCCTCAGAAAGTTAAACATAGAATTACCACTAACAACAACAAAAAAAACCCCGTTGCCTTCAAGTTGATTCCAACTCATAGCAACCCTATAGGACAGAGTAGAACTGCCCCATAGGGTTTCGAAGGAGCTCCTGGTGGATTCGAACCGCTGAAGTTTTGGTTAGCAGCCGTAGCTCTTAACCACTATGGCACCAGGGTTTCCATATGACTCAGCAATTCCACTCCTAGATGTATATTCCAAAGAGTTGAGAAGATGTATTCAAACTCATGCTTGTACAGGAATGCTCATAGGAGCATTATTCACAATAGCCAAAAGGGGGAAACAACCCAAGTGTCCGTGAACAGCTAAATGGACAAACAAAATGTGGTATATTGGTGCAATGGAATACCATTCAGCTGTAAGGAGAAAATAAAGTTTGGATACGTGCTACGAAGTGGATGTTAGTGGTCACCAGGGCCTGAGGTGTGGAGGGCCTGGGGCATGACTGCCAGTGCATATGGGGTTTCTTTTGGGATGATGGAAATCTTTTGGGACTAGATAAAGGTGCTGATTGCCCAACATTGTCAATATGCTAAATGCCTTAAAAAATGATTAATTTTACGTTATGTGAATTTTACCTCAATGAAAAAAGAAAGTGCGGCGTGTTGAGTATTATGACAGACATGCACAGATTGGTGAAGGCAGGTGTTCTCATTTGGCACCCGAGGCCCCAGAGTGTCATCAATGACTTCCCAGGAGGTGTATGGACAGAGCTGGCTTTAAGGAATCAACTTCATATGCTCAACTTCCACACTGAGTCTCTCCTAAGAAGCAGTGCCTGAGAACACGGCTGTGATGGGCATCAGGCCCCTTTACCTCCCCCACCTCTGCTTTCTGTGATCATTCTCTTCTCCCACTTGACCAAAGAAAGGCATGGCCCTCTCCCCCATTCTTAGTCTTACCATGGTGTCTTGCTCTGAGGCGTAAAAATCTTTGGGGCAATAAAGTTACAAATCCAAATTCTGGTGCTGTTAAAGCCTTCTGCAACTGAGACATCATCGGCCTGCGGAGAATTTAGTCTCTCTGTTACAGGTTGGGTTCTTCAGAAGCAGATGCCAAGGGAGAGCTTGAGGTGCCAGGTATTTATTAGAGATGAGCGGAAGCAGGGTTGGGCAGAAGTCAAACTGTGATGCAGGTCTGACAAAGACTTGGCCAAGGTGTGGTAGTTCTGGACCCAGCATTGCTCATCGGAGTGGCTTCTGCTGGGCAGAACGGGCAGACCGGGCAGCCCAGGCCAGCGTCTTTGACAGCTGTAGACTGTCTGCTGGCTGCACTCCTCACACCTGGGCATCGAGGCCTTCCCCAAAGGAGATCTGTGTAGTGTGTCTCCTTGATTATCTCACTCTCCCTGTGTTGTGTGCAGTTCCTCTAATGGCGAAAGGTAGTATTCAGAAAAGGGATGTTTTGGCCTGTATTGGGATGTTTTGAACTCAGGTATTTTGTTGAATGAGGCGGCAGGAGTGTTGAGAATTTCTGTTTAACAACCTCACTTCCCCCATCTCCTAAAAATGTCAAAGAATGTATCCCTCCTAAAGAGTTTCCACAAAAATGAAGCAGAGGGCATCCATAAGCAATATGGAAGGCTTTATTTCATTCAGGGAATTGATTCATGGCATGGCACTATGCTTGTTGATTTTGCTCCCTTTAAGATGAATAGCCGGTCTACCAGTCATCTGTCTAATCTCTCATTTCTGAAGCAGAATTTAGAACTAAGGTGGTTATGTGAGGATGCATATTAACACATTTATTTGAAACTGAAGTCAGTTTTTTTTCCTAACTGAAACTAAATACCGTTCAGCTGACTGGCTTTCCCAATAGTTGCGTGGCAGATATTTCTAGGAGCTGAATGTGCTAAACCTACATTTTTTGGTGATGAAAATATATTTCAAGCATGTGATGAGATATTGTATTAGAAATTGTATTGGTTGTGGATGGAGGTATGTGGTTTCTTATCAAACTCGTTGCTATCAAGTTGGTTCTGACTCATAGGGACACTTTAAGGCATAGTAGAATTGCCCCAGAGGGTTTCTAAGGTTGTAATCTTTATGGAAGCAGACAGCCACGTCTTCCCCCCATGGAGGAACTGATGGGTTTGAACAGCTGACCTTTCTTTTAACAGCTGAGTGCTTAACCACTGTGCCACCAGGGCTCCTGGTTTCTTATTAGGATGGTGGAAATGTTCTAGAATTAAATAGTAGTGATGGTTGCACACCTTTGTGAATGTACTAAGAACTCACTGAATTGTATACTTTAAAAGGGTGAATTGTATCTTATTATATACCAGTTAAAAAGACCTAAAAAAAATTGTAGGTGTATTAAAATAACGAATAATATTTTATTCGCAATCCTTTCAGTTTAAACAAGAGGCCTCTAAGTAAATGAGTAGCAGGTATAATTAGTAGTCTGAGAAGTTTTTGTCAAGCTTTTTGGATGTGTTTCCCAGAGCTAGAAAAGTGGATGACTTAGTGACTAATACGTTTTCATATCTCATGGTTTCCACTTATTTTCTTTTGTCAAAATTGAATGAGGACCAAATTGTTTTGTCAGCTGAGAGGTCATTACTAATTTTTAATAATAGATTGCTATACAATTCTTGGAATCATAAAACTTCTTTCATTCATATCTTTTTTTTTTTTTCTTGAGAACCAAGCTTCTCTCTAAAAATGTAAAAACAGGAATAGAATTGATGCTAAACCCTATCTCATTCTAGCAATAAATAATTTCTATCCGTGGTATATCAGCTAAATGAAAAAAGTGTCATTTCAATTAAGAAGTAAATTTTCGATAGAATTTATTCTTTAAGTTTAACAATTATTTGCAAAAAATGTAGAATATAGTTGGTCTGATCAATCTCTTTTTATAATTATTGAAATTGTAACTTGATCTACAAAAACCTGCTTACAGCCTGCAGGCTTACAGTGGTCATTTCGATTTATTTACATGTTTTTGTTGTAGAAAAAAATGAATGATGTGTTAGTTATTCAGGAAAAAAGCTTTTCAAACATGAAAGTATATTACAACTGTTTAAAAGTACACAGAGTAAATAAAATGAAAATAGGAGTTTAAGGAGAAAATGGAGCAACAAACTAACAAAGAAGACTGTGTGTGTGTGTGTGTATGTGTTTTATTGTTGTAAATATACAGACACCACAATATTTGCCAATTCAATATTTTTCACAGGTACAGTTCAGTGGCAACAAATACATCAATCATATCGTATACCTACCACCTATATCCAGTTTGCTTGTTTCTAGAATAGATAATGGTATGTATAAAATTGCTCCAGTACTTGGATTTCATTGGCAACGCTTGAAAGAGTGATGAAATAGTTTTATTCTAAAATGCTAATATTTACAATACTAAGGAAATGATGCCCTCTGCAACTATTTAAACTTACAATAAAATTTTTTGATGTCATCTTAAAACTGTGTGAGGCAGAGGGGAGATGGGGTATGAGTTTTCAGACTGCTTCAAAGGGATGTGCAAACCAAACACTTTAGAGGCCCCTGCTTGCGGGGACTCGAGGAGGGGTGACTTGGTCTGCTTGGGTGGGCGGGGCTTATGGGGGAGCCGATGTGTGAGCTGAACCTTGACAAACGGACAAAGGTGTCTGCCAGGCGGAGGAGGGCCCTCACCAGCTGCCAGCCTGAGGAGGCTGATGTTTTAGGGGCACAATGCCAACTCTTGGCATGCTCGTGAGTGCTAGTATGCCCGTTACCATAACCTTGAGCTTCATGAACGCAGTAACTAATACTGTGGTCATTATATGGAGACCCGAGGGAGAGAAGGAGCTAAGCTAGAGGTCAGCAGTTTAGCCTCAAGGTGACCTGGCCGTTTGCTGAGGGCCTGACAAACGCCTTCCGTACTGCATTCTCTTCCTGTTGGCCAAATAGTAGCACCCTTGTCATTGTTCAGTGCACCCTGAATTAAGTTGGCTGCAAATCCTCTCTTCCCTTGTCCCCAAATGCAATCTCTGAGCCCACAACATGGCAAGGGGACGGTCTATTTGTCCCCAGCCTTCCAGAAGTCAGCCTGGCATTTTCCCTCCCTGTAATCCTTGGGCTCAATACAGCGAGACCAGATTTGGAAAACGGGCAAGAATCAGCTTGCAAATAAATAGCAAAAGCAGAATATCATTTTGCTGTCTTGGCGAGAAGAAAAATCTTTGGTGAATTTCTCACCAAATTGGGGACGGGGAGAGGTCTGGGTTTGGAGGGTTTCCAATTAGCTTGAAAAGAAACTTAGGTCTTTTCACCCTCTGAGCTGAGCTCACAAGTTTGGAGCTATCTTTAGGGAAAGCAAATTGGTGCTGCAGACCTCAATGTCGTGTGCATGTTGAATGGGGAGCTACAAAGCAAGTATGACATTCTGGAAAGCATTGCCACTTCCTGAAAGTGCCACAATTCGAGCCTGTTCAAGGAAAGGCTGACCTGGAGGAGGAGAGCAGCTTTGGGCAGAGTACCCAGAGAAGAACTTCAGAGTCCTTCCCACCCCCATCCTCAGTTTGGATTCTGTTTTTATTCGTATTTATTTTAGAGTGTGTACACAGATGTGTGGGTTTTCTGGAAGGGATCTGAGAGGAGGGAAGCAAATGTGGCTGCACAGAAGGTTTTGAGCTGCAGCCATTGAGTTCCAGAGGAACATAATTTACTATTTCAAGCTTGCCCAGATGGACTGTGCGAGTGGGTCGTTGGCTCTGGCACTGCGCTGGGCCTCTGTAAACACCGCTGTGGTCCTCTCCCCCAGGAGAGCCTGCTGACTGTCATGCCTTACTGCCTAATTGGCTTTCGCAGGCGGCTTCGTCTGGTCTCTGTTGTTCTTGGGGGGAGGTCTGGAGAAGGCGATGGGTATCTGGTTGTGTGGTTCTGTTCTTTAATGTCTATTTGTTCAACTCCCAGGGGATCAACCTTAACAGCTAAGAGGGACCTGTCTTTGCTTCTGAAGACCTTTACAGCACCCATCTCATTGAGTCTTTCAGGATGGAGGGACGAATCAAGTAGCTGCTTTCAATCAGGACTCAGCACGGGCAGGGAGGCAGCTCATCCTCCAGCTATTTCCTTGAGCTGCCCATCCATACAGTCATTCATTTTTTTTTTTTTTCTTCTTTCCAGGTTTCGTTTTTATTTCCCCTCTGGATGAGAGCATTTTATTTCTGCTCTTTCCACTCCAGCCTCCCAGGTATGGCTGTGTGTCCGGGCAACACGTGTGTGCAGACTGCTCTCAGTCAACATGGACTGCTGCCAGGCACCAGGCTCCACCATCCACAAATCACACCCGCTCCTCAGGCCCCGCTACAGCCCTTCTGAGACTCGTGTCTATAAATTGTGCCATGACAAGTCGCCTGGAAACTTCCTTCGCTGCTGGCAGCTCCACACCCATGCATTTCCTTTTTCCTGTAAAAATCCATTCCCAGCTCCAGCTCAAGACAGAAGGCCAGTTATACCCACACCTAAGGCACACAGACGCTGTATTTTCAGGAAAATACTTTCAGCTTTGAAATATTTTCATGGTGGGTTCCTTCCCCCTCTCCCCTACCCTGCAGGGTCCCTGCCTGCCCTTGCGGGAATACTCAACCTACAGCACAATGCCGCCTCCACCTACCACCTCAGGGGGGATGTGTGCTAGGAGCAAGTATTCCAACGGTAGTAAGGATGACGCCATGATTTCTCACGGAGAGATAGATGCCTGTGGTGGGGGACAGAACCTTGAAACGCAGATCCATGGTGCACATGGGCTTTCTGCTTAAGCTGATCGTCTTGGGCAGTTTTCCTGTCTTTCCTCATTTGTGAAAACGGAGAGTAACAACCTCACAGGAGGGCACGTTTCAAAGTCTCCAGTGTTGGGTGTTTTATGGAATGGTGCTCTCTGCTTTTATGCCCTGGCCAAGGGACTGCTTTTTTGCCTCACCATGGTGTCATTCCTTTGGGCAAACGTATCCATCTCCAGCAGCCTTGGGTGAGAATCAAATGTATTAACTTAGGGAGGAGGTGGAGTGGACATTTGTTGTTTTTGCTGCTCCCCGTTCACGCTAATAGCACCCCATTTCCTTTCCAGGGAATTACCTCATGCTCATTCTGTGCATTCCAGGGAATTAGCTCACCGCATTGGTAGACTGTCACCCATGGTGCCCCACTCTCCCCTGGCCAAGCTGCAGACATGTTAGCCAAGCAGGGCTGATGGGACTGTCCTTTAGGACGTCGGATCTGGGGCAGCATCTCAAATCAGGAGATGTGTTGGAGCTGACACACGTGGGAGTCCTGCCCAGCCTGGCACCGACAGTTCCTGCTGCGAAGACTCCAGAGAACCCTGTTTGTATCAGTGTGCTAAAGCTGCTATAACAAAGTACCACAAACTGGGTGGCTTAAAAACAGAAATTTATTGTCTCACAGTTCTGGAGGTTAAAAGTCAGAAATCAAGGCGTCGGCTGTGTTGATTCCTTCTGAGACCTCTGAGGTAGAGCCTGGTCCCTGCCTCTCTCTTCGCTTCTGGTGACGGCCAGTGACCCTTGGCGCTCCTTGGCTTTGTAGATGCAGTACTCCAGTCTATGCCTCTGTCTGCACATGGTGTTCTCCCTTTTTGTCTGTGTGTTCATGTCTCTCCTCTCCTTCTTATAAGTTGCCATTGGGTTGATTCTGACTCATGACAACCCCACGTGTGTCAGAGTAGAACTGGTGTTCTGTAAGGTTTTCAATGGCTGATTTTTTGGAAGTAGATTGCCAGGATTTTCTTCCGAGTCACCTCTGGATGGACTTGAACCTCCAACTATTTGGTTAGCAGCTGAGTGCGTTAATTGCTTGTACCATGCAGGGACTCCAGAATAAAAATTGGCAGGAAATAAAGTCCCACCTGGACTGAGCGGTCAACCCACATCATGAACCCACAAATACTGACTGAATGGGGGAGAGTGGGAGTCAGAGGTGCCAGAAGAACCCTGTCCAGATAATGGAATACTGGACTCCAGGATCACAAAACACACGTATTTCTCTGCATTTGTGTCAGTGAGGAAAGGCATGTATCTCCTCTTCCTTCTCTTCACCTTCTTTTTTCTTCTCTCTTTCTCTTAGTGGGTAAAGAAGCAGCATGTCTTTTGAGTGAAACCATTTCAGTCTGTATCTCTTACTATAGCTATTTAATTAACTAAGGTCTCTCTTCCTATCTGTAAGATCAGGGGTTCTGCTTCCATAACTAAGGTCGGAACCAAACTCATCTTTCTGGAGCAATTTCTCTGTAAATGAAACTATTGCTAAAACTGTGTCAAACCAGTTTAACAAAACAAGCTGAAGGAGCAAAGTGCTTGATCCTTTACCTTTCTTCTGTCACTTGGAGCGGACAGCTTGGCTTTCTTGCAATCAGGCGTGAGTTTTCCTTTGTTCCATCTAGTCTTTGGAGAGACACTTTTTCTTTCAAACCTTTTCATTGCCTAAGCTCACAGGCAAACTTGATGAGAGCTGACCTTTTCTCAGCAGAATTGCAGAGGGTTACCTGCTAAAGTTCCAACAATGAAAGGAAACCAGGGTCACCATGTGAGGTTTTCAGTGGAGGGGGACACATTCCATATCAGTCCCAAAGACCTGGAAGTTGAGTCACACAATCCCAGACATTAATTGGACATTGTCCCAGAACCTAGGAATAACATTTACAGTTTACCTTTTTTCTGTAAGAGTAGAAGAGCAATAGCTTCCCCTTCTTGTAGCTCAGCCTAATGGCTACTGCAAGTTCTGTGGATAAACTCTTACTGGCTTTTCCACTTTCTCTTTTGTATTAGTCAAAGTAATTAATGTTAGCTGCTGTAACAAATATCCCCCAAATCCAGTGACTTAATACAAACTTATTTTGCTTTCATGCAAAGTCCACTGAGAATTGGGTGGCCCCCATAGCAGCTTTCCTCCAAGTAGTGACTCAGGGATCCTTGCGTGGCTTCATCACCTGTGTCAAGTGCTTCTAACCATGTGGACAGAAGAGAGAGGGCAAAAGGAGCACCAGATATTTAACCAATGCTACTCCATTGGTCAAAACTAGTCACATAGCCAACTTAACTACAAAGGAATGTGGGAAATATACAGAAACACATGAATACCGGTGAGCACTAATAGGCTCCACGGTACCTCAGACTCTAACTTCTGTAATCAATGTCCCTCTTTACTCCTGGTATAACTGCTCCCCTGAAAAAAGTCTCACAGGAAAGGTTTGAAACCTACTCATACTGAGGTAAAAACTAAGGATAACTGCGTGAAATGGACTCTTCCTCAGGAATACAGTATTTTAGACAGGCAAAATGTCTTGTTCTAAAGGATGCCCTTTTAGCATTTTTCAAGCAAAAGGATGAGGGAAAGTCTTTTACTAGCTTTTGCTGAGAGATATTGGGGTTTTCCTAATTCCTAGGCCCCTGAAATTTAGATAACCATATGATGCATTTGCTGGTCCCTGGGTGGCACAAACGTTCTGTGTTCAACTACTAACTGAAAGATTGGGAGTTCAAACCTACCCAATGGTTTACACCTGAACATGAAGAAAATGAAATTCCTCACAATTGGACCAATAAACAACATCATGACAAATGGAGAGAAAATTGAAGTTGCCACCGATTTCATACTACTGGGATCAAAAATCAATGTCCATGGAAGCAGCAGTCAAGGAGCCAAATGATGCACTGCATTGGGCAAATCTGCTCCAACAGGCCTCTTTAAAGTTAAAAAAAAAAAAAAAAAAGACATCACTTTGATAACCAAGGTGCATCTGACCAAAGCCATGGTCATTTCAGTCGCCTTATATGCATGCAAAAGCTGGACAATGAAAAAGGAAAACAGAAGAAGAATTGACACATTTTGAATTGTGGTGCTGGCAAAGAATACTGAATATACTGTGGACTGCCAGAGGAATGAACAGCCAGTCTTAGAAGAATTATGACCAGAATTCTCCTCTGAAAATAGAATGGTGAGATTTCAGTTTGTTCACTTTGGACGTGTCATCATGAAAGACCAGTTATGTCTGGTAAAGTAGAAGATCAGTGAAAAATAAGGTAAAACCTCAGTGAGGTGGATTGACACAGTAGCCTCAACAGTGGGCACCAAGATACCAACGATCTGAAGATGATGCAGGATGGGGCCGCATTTCATTCTGCTGTACATAAGGTCACCGTTTGACAGCAGCTATCAACAACAAATACAAGGATGGCCTCATAGAGCCAAGAATGTTGTGCCTGAGTGAAGGCAGTCACTCAGTCCAGTCCTGCCTGGGCTAAAATATGCCACATGGCTCAGCACTAGACACAGCCCTGAGGTTCAGCCTTTGCCTAGAGCAGCCATCACTCTTAGAAGTAACAAATGTGGATGGAATTTTCACTGTCAATAACCATGTCAAATGAGGAAAGGATTGCTAGGCCTTGGTTCCTTTTGGCCTAGTGCTTGTCCGGCTTGCCTTCTAATTTTCTGGTCAGACTTATTCTTGGGGCTTTTTAGCTCACAAACAATGTGGATGGTTTCCACTGGGTGGTTCTGTCATCTGGTGGGTGACCCTGCAACTTTATTCTTTGTGCTCTGATTTAGAACAGAAACAAGCTAAAGAAAGAAAAGGGGAAGAAAAATCTTTTTGACTCACAATTTTAATTTGAATCAGGAATGAAGCACTAAGTTCAATGTGTGGGAAAAAAAGCATTGCTCTCTGTCCATCCATCTCCTGGTTCCAATTCCCAGGGACCAAGAAAAGAGCTTGAGAGAGTGAGGAGGAAATAATAAAATTATGGGATGCATGGGAGAAATAAACAAAGGGACATTGAACTCAGGATGAAAATATAAGGCCGGGGTTGCAAACTGTATGCCTGGAGGTCAACTCCGGTCTTCCATGTGTATTTTGATTGGCTTTTGGTCTGTTGGTCCACACAGTATTTTGAAGAAAATCTGAATTATTAGCTAACAGTTAAAAACTTGGAGATTTCACAAAAGAAGCCATATTTCTGCCTTCTCTTGAAAAATCAGAATTTGGGGCAACATTAAGCCTGTATTATAGTAGAGCAATACTTGTCTTGAACTGGGTAGTGCTCGTCCCTTTTAGTGTTTTCCAGTTGATGGTGGTCACACCAGGGACAGTGGTGGTTCAGTGATGAAATCCTTGCTCTCCATGCAGGAGACTCAGGTTTGATTCTCAGTCAATATGCCTCATGCACAGCCACTACCTGTCTGACAGTGGAAGCTTGCGTTTTCTTATGGTGTTGGACAGATTTCAGCAGGGCTTACAGACTGAAAAAAATTTTTTTTAGTTTTTTACAGACTAAGAGGGACTAGGAAGAAAAGTCTGGTGATCTACTTCTGAAAAATCAGCCAATGAAAACCTTACGGATCACAACGGTCGCCACAGCAGGTAACAACACGGTCCCATCACTCCCTATGGCAGGCACCACCAACACTAAGCCCCAGGGCCATTCCCCCTTTATCTATTACCCATTTCTTATTCCCAGTGCGTTTCATTAGTTCACATTGATTGCCAAAGCTCTGTAGATATTTGAATTTGCAAACCCTGACCTAAGAGACTTCCATGCTTTAAAAGCTGCTGAAGAACATTTAAGTTAATAAAGGACTGGTGATGACAGATATTTGAGTACAAAGGAAGAACGGAAGAGCTAAAGACCTTGAAGGCAACAAGGAAAACTCAGGGAGTCTGAGTGTTTCAGAGAATGTGTGCATATTGATAGCCATGTACCAAGACGATAAATAAGATTCTTTCTCAGTTTGCATTGAGGCCCCAAAGACCAAGGGTAGTACAGTAAGTGCCAGGTACTAGTTGTTGTAAGTGAGGGGCTGGGCCAAGTCTATGCCAGACCTGCAAAGTGGGCAGTGGATTAGATGAGAAGAGGGGGAGTGGAGATGGTGAGGAGGGATGGCTTTTTTTGGAGGAGTTTTGCTGAAAAGAGGAACAGAAAGAATTAGGGCAGTAGTTACAGAGGATATGAGCTCAAGGTTTTTTGTTTGTTTTTTTAATTTGAGAGATAGTTCAGAATTTATTTATTGGTTGGAATGATTCAGTAGAAAGAGGAGATTGATGATGCTGTAAAGATGGAATCAGCTGCAGGTACGAGGCCTTTGAGTCAGGGATGGGGACTAGATTTATCCTTAAGATAGAAGCATGGTGACTGCTCTGACAGGGATTACAACAGAAGGTCCCAGACAGAGCAGGAGGAAAGTGTAGATCAAAATGCAAATTCATACACACACAAAATAAAGACCAGGCTTGCTGGTCTGACAGAGGCTGGAGAAACTCCAAGAGAATGGCCCCAGGATACCCTTTTAACTCAGTACTGAAGTCACTCCTGAGGTTCACCCTTCAGTTAAAGATTAGACAGGCCAAAAATAACACACATGAGGACCATGCCCCATAGTTCAATCATGTATACAAGACTAGTGGGCACGCCAGCCCAAAAGCAAAGACATGGCAGGAAGGGACAGAAAAGCTGGACGAATGGAAACAGAGAACCCAGGGTGGAGAAGTGGAGATGTTGACACATCGTGGGGTTGGCAACCAATTTCACAGAACAATTTGTGTATTGACTATTTAATGAGAATCTAATTTGCCCTGTAAACTTTCACCTAAAGCACACACATACACAAAAAGACAGAAGCATGGACATCCTTACGTTAAAACGAGAAAAGAGGCAGAGTGTAAGGAATGGATGCAGTGACTTGGTGGATCTGGGCATTTAGATGTGGAATGTTCTTTGACAATTATAGCTCTAGTTGTCCTCTTTTCAACTATTGATAATAATCTTATTGGAATTTGATTAAATTTAATGTATTGGGCTTTATTTTCATAAAAAGTTGTATAAGTTGTTCACTGCATTTATTAGCTTCCTCAGGTTGTTGTAACAAAGTACCACAAACTGGTTGGCTTATAAGAGAAATTTATTGTCTCATGGTTCTGGAGGCTAGGAGTCCAAGGATCAGGGGGTCAGCTCTGTTGATTCCTTCTGAGGGTTCGAAGGAAAATCTGCTCCTTATCTCTCTAGGTTCTGGTGGCTCCTGACAATCCTTGGCGTTCCTTGGCTTGTAGATGCATTACTCTAGTCTCCGCCCTCACATGGCCGTCTTCCCTCTGTATCTGTGTCTCTTCTCTTTGATAAAGAAAGACATCAGTCAGGTTGGATTAGGACCTGCCCTATGCCAGTATGATCTTATGTTAAGTGATAACATGTTCAAAAATCCTTTTTCCAAACTAGGTCACATTCACAAATACTGGGGGTTAGAACCTCAACATATCTTTTTGGGGATGTAATTCAATCCGTAGCAACTGCATGAATGCGCCTGGCCAAGGGGGTGAAATAAGACAAAATCCAGCCCAGTGGAACTAATGGCCGTAGAGTAAGGAGCATCCTTTTTTCTTTTTTCAGTTTGCGCCAAGTACCTTATGGGCTAGAAGAGACCCTGATTATTTTGTTCTCTAGTTGTTTAACACGTGTTTATCCTGTCTCAGAGCCCTGGAGGCACAGTGGTTAAGAGTTCCATTCCTAACCAAAAGGTCGGCAGTTTGAATCCACCAACCATTCGTTGGAAACCCGGGTGGCGTAATGGTTAAGTGCTTGGCTGCCAACTGAAAGATTGGAGGTTTGTACCCAGCAGCTGCTCCTAGGGAGAAAGATGTGGCCGTCTGCTACCATAAAGATTAAGAGTTTCTGCCTTGGAAACCCTGTGGGGGCAGTTCTACTTTGTCCTACTGGGACACTGAGTTGGAATCAGCTCGATGGCAATGGTTTTTTTCTTTGTTTTAACAGCACCTAGACCAGTGTGTGGTTTTCCATAGTTTAGCCCATGGAACACTTCTATAATATTTAAATATGTGCTCTACAAAAAGAAATTCATCTAAAAAATAAAAAAGAAGCGGAAGAATCTGCACTGTGAAGACAGTAGGTCAGCACTGGAAACCGACATTGAGAACGGCCTTACCCGTCCCTTTTAATAGTGTATTACCCAAAACAAAAGCCGGGCCGGATGCCACTGAGTCAGTTCTGACTCCTGGTGACCCTGTGTGTGCAGAGTAAAGCTGCTCCATAGGGTTTTCATGGCTGTGACTTTCTGGAAGCAAATCACAAGGCCTGTCTTCTGAGGCACCTCTGGGTAGGTTTGAACTGCCAACCTTTTGGTTAGCAGCTAAGCACTTAACCACCTGTGCCACCCACAGCTGGGCTGAACTGGGCCAACGCACACTTAGGGAGAGTGGCTGAGCGCACTGCACTGTCCCTGTGGGAAACCCTGATGGCATGTTGCGATTGCTCAGGAGAGTTGGGACCACAGGGAAAAGGTGTCCCACTGGCTAAGCTACCCAAAGGTTGAAGTTATTTCCAGTAGTGAGGCTTGGCCTCTCCAGAAATCTGAGTCAATGTTGTCCTTTACCAGGAAGACAGCGTCTGTAAGGATCCCTGCCATCATTCCCGCTCCTTAGAACTATCCAAGAGTTCTTCCATCCTATTTTCTTTAGGCATTAAACTCCTCCCAGATTTCCCTAAAAACCATTTGAAACCTTTTAATTTTTATCCTTTCCCTAAGGGAGAGCAAACTGAATAACAACAGATTGTCTATCCCATGGAAACTGTGGGTACAGGCATGAGGCTCACTTGAGTTCTAACATTTGGCTGTGTAACTCTGGACGAGTAACTTCTCTGAACCTCAGTTTCCTCATCAAAAAAGTGGAGGTGATGCCAGGATTGTTGTAAGGATTAGTAAAGTAAACATATGTCACATTCTTAAGCCCATAGTAAGTGCTCAGAACAAGGTGGTGGTGTCGTTGTCACCCCCATTGTCACTGACTTCATCTTATACATTGACGATAGCCTTGGTGCACTGCAAAATTATAAGTGCAGCCAGACTGCAATGATAAACCCCAGAGGAATCTGATTTGGCCTACTGCCCCCCGAGTGCATGGGTAGCTTTAGCCTTGGTGCCTTTGGTCTCATCAGGTGACCCACTTTCCCCCAATAGAATCTCTCCACAGCAGAACGTGAGAGCTCGTTAAGAAACCAAAACCAGTTGCCACCAAGTTGACTCTAACTCATGGCGACCCCATGTGTGTCAGAGTAGCACAGGCTCCGTAGGGTTTTCAATGGCTAATTTTTTGGAAGTAGATCACCAGGCCTTTTTCTGAGGCACTGCTGGGTAGACTTGAACCTTCAACCTTTTGTAAGCAGCCCACCGTGGGACGTGGAGCTTGTTAATGATTCATGTAAAAGATGGACTTGGGCCGGTTTTAGAACGTTAGAGTCTACATGTGCTCTAGGTTTAAGCATTTCTTCGTGTATCCTTGCTTGCTGTTCATAACCAGAGCATTGTAGACAGATGCAGGAGAATGCACTAAGAGCCCAAGTTTGAGAGCCTGTGGTGCACCCTCCTTCCCGGGAATGAGACCGCAGTCCAAACTCCTAGACACAGCAGCTCCATCTTGCCTGGAAGACCTGAGGACAGATACATTCTGGTCATTTTTCTGATTCCACTCTGTCTTGGCTGTCCAGATGTAGCCTGTGTCGGCCCCGATGACAGTGTTCCAGGGTAGCAAAGAACTGCAGGGATAGATGCATTCTCTAGGCAGCCTTTGAACTTGCCAGGAATGTTTCTCTGGCCTGGAGATCTTATCTGAGATGTTTCTTGAAGAAGCCCATTGCGCTCACCCGAAGCAGTGGTGTGACACGGCCACTCTCTCATCTGGTTCCCAGAGTTGGGGATGTGAGTGTTGTTTGCCTCCTAGCCAGCACACACACAGACTAGGGCTGCCCCCCACAAGTTCTTGGAGAACTGGCAGTCAGACCCTTTTCTTGGTGCTTTGTTAGCCCACATGTCAATGAGACATTTGATCTTAATCAAATGTCTCATTAATATCTGCCCTTGGCACGGCCCCAGTTCCTGGATGCTGTATAGGAGAGGCGTTTGTATAACACACACATGTGTTCACACATATGGCCATATCACCCACCGTTACAAAGTAAAGGTCCCAAGCATATTATAAGCCAAATTTTCAACAGAGATGGTTTAAATAAAGGGACAAAATAAAAGCTTCCCCTCCCAGCAGTACATGCTCAAGGCCACTCAACAGGAGGAAACGGAACGAAAGTTCCTGAATGTGAAGTTAGGTCCAAGGCAATCCCCTTCCCGACCTGTCTTTATTTGTGAGTGTAGATGCAATCTCATGAGTGTTTGCTGGGGGAATATCTAGGTATTTGGACCCAGAGTCCCATGGAATGTTCTTCCAGTTCATTAAGTAAGGTGGTTGTACACCAAATGAATCTCATAGGATCTTGGTTTGACATTAATGTAAGCTTCAGAGTTGGAAGATATGTTTTTCAAAGGTGAGTTCTCAGGACTACCTGCATCCAAATCACCTGGGGAGCCAGTCAAAATGCAGATTCCTAGGCCCCATTCCAGACATTGGAAAGCAGAAGGTACAAAACCTAAAAATTTGCATTTTTGTAACACTCCTCAAGAGATTTTGAAATACATGTTTGAGAACCACTGATCCCAAGGTTCTTTTTATTGTCATTAATTTTGGTAAATAACATAAAATTTACCATTGTAACCATTTTAAAACTGTACAATTCGGTGGCGTCAACTACATTCACAATGTTGTACCCCCTTCTCCACTATTTCCAGAACTTTCTCATCACTCCAAACTGAAACCCCATACCAAGTAAGCAGTCATTCCCCATTCTGCATGCAACGCCCCAGCCTCTGGCAACCACTAATTTGCTTTCTGTGTCTATGGATTTGCCTGTTCTGGACCTTGCATAAAGAAGGAATCATGCCATAAGTGGCCTTTTGTGTCTGGCTTCTTTCGCTTAGCAAGCTTTCAAGGTTTATCCACATTGTAGCATGTGTTAGTACTTCATTCCTTTTTATGGCTGAATGATGTTTCGTCTGAAGGACACACCCCATTTTGTTTATCCATTCATCCGTGGATGCACATATGGGGTGTTTTCACATTTCGGCTATTGAGACTAGTGCTGTTACGAACAATCACACATAAGTTTTTGTTTGAACACCTGTTTTCAATTCTTTTGGGTATTTACCTAGGAATGGAATTGTTGGATCATATGATAATTCTGTGCTTAACTTATTGAAGAGCCTATCCAAAAGTTCTTATCTACAGATGCATATCAGAATCACCCTCAAAACTTAAAAAAATACAGGTCTCTGGTCTCTGTTGTTGTTGGGTGTCGTCAAGTCCATTTCGACTCATGGCAACACCACGGAACAGAGTAGAACTATCCCCTAGGGTTTTCTTGACTGTAATCTTTATGGAAGCAGATCACCAGGTCTTTTTCCCATGGAGCCACTGTGTGAGTTTGAACCACCAACTTTTTGGTTAGCAACCAAGAACCTACCCTGTAGGTATTGATTCAGCAGGTTTAGAGATGAGTCCCAGATATCTGTATTTGGCAAAAGTTGCACAGGGATTCTAGTTAAGAAGCACTCACGGATCCCTATGACTGCTACCAGTTGCAATCGAATCTATTCCGCCTCATTGCAACCCTGTGTGTGTCAGAGCAGATCTGTGCTTCATAGGGTTTTCAATCGCTGATTTTTCTGGAGTATATAGTGAGGACTTTCTTCTCGTGTACCTCTGGGTAGACTTGAACCTCCAACCTTTCAGTTAGCAGCCAAGTAGTTTAACCTTTGCACCATCCAGGAGCTCCTATGTGGGCCCCAAAGGTTCTTTAATGTTGGTTGGGGTTGCATGGGAATTACAGGGGGCAGGGGCTCCTGTTAAACTGTGGATTTTTGGGCCTCAACTCTAGAGGTGTTGACGCACTTGGTCCAGGGTGGGGCCTAGGACTCCATACTTTAGCAGTCCTCTCCCGGTACTATGATGTGGCTGGTTCTCCCAGACAGGGACCCACTAAGGGCACTTATGAACTCACTCCCCTCTCCTCTCCACAGGCTCAGCAATCATGAGGCTGCTTGGGCTCCCTCGGCCTCCTTTGCTGCCCCTTTCCTCTTCCCACTCTGCGAACCAGTGCCTTGGAGCAGCCGGCATTGGAGACAGACCTGCCTGTCAGGATGAGAACGGGCTCTGCAGAGTCTATACTGGGGATTAGTCTACAGCATTTTCCGCCCTTCCTTTCATTTGAGCTTCATCTCTCCAGGACGAGGATGACAAGTGCCAAAGAAATGTCTAGACCACACATTCTGAATTTAAACAAAAATGCCTTGAAGCCCAAACAAGATTTTCTGCAATTTGAAGCCCAGAGGAATTTTTTTTTTTTTTTTGCATTAAAATAGTGCCATAAACCAAAGTGTGCAGTGGGGAAGAGGGAGAATCTCTTTTATGGCTTTGTTGCTTCTGATCATTGAATATTTTACCAGGCATTGGGAACAGAAATTGTGTTCATCAAGAACGGCTGATAACCCATCACGCCCATCCTCAGACACCTCAGGGAATTGAATTGCCCCCTTTTGTCTTTTTATAATTGCTTCATTTTAAAAATCAATTTCAGTTTTTCTCAAAGAAATATATGCACATACTTTTGAAAGTCAAATAGTACTGTAAGGCTTATAACAAAAAAGAGCAATCACACCTGGGAAATTTTTCTCCTGGTATTTTCTTATGAATTTCCTGTCCATGGCTTTTCTATTCTCTTTTTTCTTGGACTCCTTTGGATGTTGAAGTTCCTGGATCGACCCTCTAATTGCTTATCTTTTCTCTCCTATTGTTCATCTCTCCATCTTTGCCCATCTGAGGAATTACTTTGTCCTTGTCGTCTAACCCTCTATTGATATTTCTCCTCGGCTATCACGGAGGTAGGTATTGGTGATTCCGTGGTAGAATCCTTGTTTTCCATGGGGGAGATCAGCCGCAACCCACCTGCCAGTGGAGGCTTGTGATTGCCGTGATGCTGAAAAGGTTTCAGCAGAACTTCCAGACTAAGACGAACTAGGAAGAAAGGCCTGGCAGTGACCTATGTCTGAAAATCAACCAGTGAAAACCCTAGGTATGGATCACAATGGTCTGAGCCCCAACCCATCACGGGGACCGCAGCGGATGGGCAGACTTTCACTCAGCTCCGCAAGGGGTCGTCATGAGTCGGGGCAGCAACAGCATCATAGCTTTAATTTTCAAAATGTTTTTCTGATTCATTTTTAGAGTCTCCTGGTATTGCTTTATGTAATATCTTGTCTTCATTTTCTGAAGTTATTATTGAGTTTTAAAGCTTTTATCTTGCTCTCTAAATTGCTTCTGTTTCCTCCGACACCCTAAGAAGAACCCTTCAATCTCCTGAACTAGGAGCAGAAATGGGGAGAGGAGAAAAGAGATTGATAAGTTATGTTCTGGTTTTTGGTGAAAGAAAACTGGAGAAAGCTGTTCAGAATGCAAACGTTTATTTAAAACTCCTGTTTTCAGTTCAGCTCCATACCCCGCTTCCCCGCAGTGCCTGTGTCTTTGTTTCCCTTACTCAGACCTGCACTGTTCAAATACTGCCCCTAGTCACTAGTGGTCATCAAGCCCTTGGTTTTTTGAGGTGTGGCCAGTCAGAATTGAGGTGTGCTGCAAGTATAAATCACATCCCTGATTTTGAAGACTTAGTACAGAAAAAAAAAAAAGAGTAAAATATCTTATTAGTAATTTTTAAATATTGATTACATGTTGTAATGACGATATTTTAGATATCTTGGGATGAGTAAACTATATAATTAAAATTAATTTTACCTGTTTCTTCTGCCTGTTTTTCAAATGTAGGCACCAGAACATTTAAAATTGCATACTTGACTTGCATCTGTGGCTCACATTATAGTTCTATTTGGCAGGGCTGTTTTACTGTTGTTGTAGGGATGGGATCCAGTGGCCTCAATACTCCCCTTTCAGCTCTGCATCTCTCTAGGAATGCTTGCCTCGAATTCCTGATCCTATCCGGGGCTCCACAGAACAACCCCCCCAGCTTCTCCTGGGCAGCTCTCCGTGTCAGGCAGCCCTTGCTTTCAGCTTCCTCTGCTCAGTTTAGGTCAGTTATCATTCCCCCATCTGCTTTCTATCTTCCAAAAGTTGATTGACTTATCTTCTCTCCCATTCTCTTCATATTTATGGTTTAATATTTTCTTGTCCTGTCATTTTAGCGAGGTTTTAGAAGGGAATGGAGATAGATGCGTGCGATCAATCTGCCATTTGTAAGTTCTAATGGCCCCTTGAATCAAACTGAATGGTCAGCTTTGAGGCCCATGATTATTTCCCCTTTATGTCTAAAGTCTCCATCCTGGCTCATGTTCCTTGTTTTAATCAATAAAAATTCCTGATTGTCTTCCACACAGATGTCAGTTAGTGAGGGCCTCACCTCCACCACTTGCCACCAGACTATTCACCTCAAAGTTTGTTTCATCTTTTTCATAGCAAAGCGTTGTTCCATTGTCTTTAATATGTTGCTTAAAAGCTTTCATCTGGAAATTAATAAGACAATTTTAAGATCTATCTGGAAAAGTAAAGAACCAAAAATTGCCTAAATGATTTTGAAAAAGAAGAACAAAGCTGGTGGACTCAAACTGCCCAACTCCAAGACTTACTATAAAGCTACTAATCAAGTCAGTGTGGTCTTGATGAAAGGCTAGATATGTAAATCAATGGAACAGAATTAAGTGTCCAGAAATCAGTCCACAAATATATGGTTAAATAATTGCTGATAGGAATGCCAAAGCAATTTAATAAGGAAAGGAAAATCTCTGCAACAAATTGTACTGAAACAATGGAATATTCATATTAAAAAAAAAAAAGTCAAACTCTACCTTATGTATAAAAATCAATTCAAGATGGAGGTAATGTAATGTCTAAATGTAACATCTAAAATAATAAAGCTACTAGAAGAAAACCTAAAGGAATATCTTCACGACCTTACCAAAAACCAAGCCCGTCGCCGTTGAGTCGATTCTGTTTCATAGCGACCATATAGAACAGAGTAGGACTGTCCCATAGGGCTTCCAAGGAGCAGCCGGTGGATTCGAATGGCTAACCTTAGGGGAGGCAAAAAATTATTATACAGAAAACACAAATCATAAAAGAAGAAAGTGATAATTAGATGTCATTAAAATTTAAAATTTCTGTTTGTAGTAAAATCCCATCAAAAAATAAATACACAAGCCACAGATTGGGAGAAAATATTTTCAGTACATATATCTGACAAAATATTTGCATCAAGAGCATATAAAAACTCCTGAAACTGAATAATAAAAATGACCAGCAACCCAATTTTTAAAAAATGGGCAAAAGATATAAATAGACACTTTAACAAAAGAAGATATTTAAATGGTCAATAAGCACATTGTTACGGATTGAATTGTGACCCTACAAAAGATATGTTGAATTCCTAACCCCTGCCTGTGAATGTGGCTTTGTTTGGGGAAATAGGGTTTTTCTTTGCAGATGTTATCAGTTAAGTTAATAGGGTCATATACCAAACCAGACCCATTGCCATTGAGTCGATTCTGACTCATAGCAACCCTGTAGAACAGAGTAGAATTGCCCCATATGGTTTCTAAGGAGTGCCTGGTGGATTTGAACTGCTGACCTTTTGGTTAGCAGCCGTAACTCTTAACTACTACGCTACCAGGGTTTAATAGAATAGGGTCATATTAAAAAAAAAAAAAAAAAAAACCTGTTGCTGTCGAATCAATTTTTACTCACTGTGACCCTACAGGACAGAGTAGAACTATCCTATAGGGTTGCCAAGGAGTGGCTGGTGGATGTGAACTGCTGACCTTTTGGTTAGCAGCCATAGCTCGCATTAGTTCTTAACCATTGCACCACCAGTGCTCCCATATAGGAGTAGGGTGTCCTAATTCCTTCTGAGTGGTGTATTATAAAAGGGGAGAAGAGATATAGATGGGGGTCACAAACGGGTGGTAGATACCATGTGAAAAAGAAGCTGGAAGAGACAAGGTAGGCTCTTCCTTTAGAGCAGACAGAGACCATGGTCCTGCTGACATCCTGAATTCGGTCTTCTAGCCTCCAGTACTGTGGGACAATAAATTTCTGTTCTTCAAAGCCACTCACTTTGTTATTTTGTTATGGCTCCTCTAGGAAACTAAGACACACATGAAAATGTGCTCAACATCATTAGCCATCAGGGAAACAGGAAACAAAACCACAAAGAGAAACTCTTGCACACCCACTAGAATGGCTGAAATTAAAAGAACCAACAACATCAAATATTGAAGAGGAGGTGGAGCAACTGGAACGCTCATACTTTGCTGGTGGGAGTGTGAAAGGGTAGAACTAATTTGCCAGTTTCTTAAAAAGTTAAACCTACACCTACTTCATGACCCAGCAATTCCACTCTTAGGTATTTATTGAAGAGAAATCAAAATACATGTTCACAAAAAGCCTTGTACCAGAATGTTCATAGTAGTTTTAGCCATAACAACTCAAAATCGGAGACCACCTAGATAATCCTCAACAGTGATATAGCCACACAAGGGAATATTTGAAAGGCACAAACTAGTGATATATGTAACAATATCCGTGAATCTCAAAAAAATTATGGGGAGTGAAAGAAGCCACAAAAAAGAATATACTGTTTGCTTTCATTTTTTTGAAATTCTGTAGTAGGCAAGTTTAAGTATGGTAATAGAAATTAGGTCAGTGGTTGCTTCACAGATTGGAGAGAGATTGACTGGGAAGGGGCAGAAGGTGACATTTTGGGGGTGATGGGAACGTTCTGTGCCGTTTGATACTCATTGTTAGAACTGATTGGTACATCTAAGATCTTAACATCTTACTATGTAAGTTATACTTTAATTAAAAAAAAGTTAAAACATGAAATACTGCTTCAAATTCATTTACTGGGTTCCATTTTATCAGATGGACCTTAAGTTACTCACTTCGCCTATTTCTTTAATTTATATGCAATTGCAGCTGTGTACGTTTAAATAGTTCTCAGTTTTGGTTTTTTTTTTTTTGCTGTTAAATTTACTTCTCCAAAAAAAGTATCTTTCTAGATAAGATGCTTGACCTAACCTGGTGACTTGGAACTAAAAATAGGAAGAGAATTTTTAACAATATCCCAGGAGACACTTGGGGTGTTGAGAGCTGAGCTGCACATCTCCTTCTATGCTCTCCCTTATAGCCATAATCCTCTTTCCAAAGTTCTTACCCCATTGCATTAACCAGCAGTATACTTTCTTCGGGTTTTAAAGGAGTATTTTTTGCTTGTGAGTCTGCATCATCCAGGAGGCATTCAGGTGTACATAGCAGGAAATTCAACTTGAAATGACTTATTCTATAAGAAAAAAAAAGTATTATCTCATGTGACCAGAGGTCTGGAGGTAGGACAGTTCCAGAGTGGGTTACATCAGCAGCTCGTTGACTGCTTCAAGGTCTTAGGTTCTTTCCATGTTTCTTTTCTGCCATTATCAGAACATAAGCTTTGTTCTCAGATACTAAGTCTTCATACTCTGACTGCACCTCATGGTTGCATGGGGGCTGCTGCTGGTCCAGGCATCACATCAAGAGTGGAAAATCTCCTAGAGGATGAAGACCTACTTCTTCCTGTGTATCTCTTCAAGAACAAGGGAATTTTTCTTAGAAACTACTCAACATATTTCATTTGGCCATCTTATTGGCCAAACGTGCAAAGGTAAATAGAACTGCCATTATTGAATTAGACCCATCAGGACCCCTCACTGGGGCTCATACTTGGGCTAGTCTTGTCTGAAGTCATGGACATGTATTGGAGGGATTATACCTGACCAAAGTCCGTGTCTGTTGGGAGGTTGGAAGCCGCTCTCTTGATGGATGTTTGATGAGCCATTAATGCTGTCTGCAAGAATATCATTTATCTTTGTTCTGTTGCCCCGATAGACTTAAACTTGAATGTAGAGATCATTTCCCCTACTTTCCTACAAACACCATGTTTAGTATAAGGGTATGCTTACAGTAGGCGTTTCGTAGTATTGCTTCATTGATAGCATCAATCTTATTCCAGAAAGAGATTAAATTCTACTCAGAAGATCCTCAACAAATGTTTTCTTATTTCAAGATGTTATAACTGCTGGGATAGGACTAAGAATACAACTGAAACGGTTTATGAAATGATGTCTTTTAAGAAGAATTAGGACATTTTATCACACAACCAACTTGAATAATCTGTTTTGGGGAAATTTTTCTACATACTCTGTTTATCCTACTTAGTTCATTCAAAAATGGGAAGGGCTCAGGAGAAGTTTGATTGTTTAAAGATTCTCATTTAATGTTAATGTTCTTGCATAAGTGGAAGCTTGTGGAATAGATTTGATACTTCTCTTGCTCTTTGTGATGGTTACTTTTATGTGTCAACTTGGCTAGCCTATGGTTCCCAGTTGTTTGGTCAAACACTAGTCTAGTTGCTGTCCTGGAGTGGTTAAAAAAATGAGATTAAATCAGTTGGCATTGGGTAGAACAGATTACCTTTCGTAATGTAATGTGGTGTAATGACCTACATCCAATGTAATGTAATGTAATCACCTTCAGTAATACAATTTAATGTAATCAATCAATCATTGGACGTCATACCAGTATAGGGTGAATCCTAAATCTAATTACTTTTGAATTATAAAAAACCAGAATATACCCACATATACACACACAAAAGTGATGACAAACATCATGCGAGGATTGTCTACAAGCCAAGGAATGCCAAGGATACAAGGAATGCCTGGAGCTACCAACAAGGAAGAAATTCACATGGCTGAGGCACTGATTTAGACTTTTAGCCTCTGGAACTGTGAGCAAATGCATTTCTGTTCTTTAAAGCCACATACTTGTGGTATCTGTGTTAAAGCAGCCCTAGGTAACTAAGACAGCCTGTATTAGTACTACTAGTACTTGTCATATAAGCTGAGCTGACTCAAAAGGTCCCTCCGCAAGTTTCACCATAAATGGGGCAAACATTGTTTGAGCGGGAGCTGGTTCTTCTCTGGAGACAGGGGAAGGGGAGGTCAGTAGGTAGCTTTCGGAGACATCCAGAAAGTCTGGGGTCTTATTTACAAAGTGCCTTATAAAGGCAGATGGGGAAACAGGGGAGGCAGGGGATTCGGGAGTGGTTCAGTGTCAGCACCGCTACAAGGGGGGTCTTGTTAGTTGACCTAAGAGATTCCATTCTAATGTGCTGAAGATGGATTTTCGGCCTGGCCTTTGCAGAGGCTAAGAAAGATTCATTGCAAATTTCTGTTTACTTGTCTGGCTTTTGTGGGATAGCTAGTGTTTTCCCTTGTCTTAGGTTATCTTTGGCTGGAGGGCAAGAAAAATAGTCATTGGTGTCTAGGAAGTTTAAGTCTATACTATATGGCTCTTTCAGAAAATATTTGGTTATCCAGCAAGATATTTCTTGTGTTTCTACATCTAAAATTTCCCTGTGGTTTGGCACCACCAAAGCTTTTCGTGGCTGCCAGTCATATCTTAATTGGATCACCTTGTGCAAACTTCAGAGAGCTTTTCCTAGAATTTGTTTCCAATTTCTGATGCCTACCCAGCATTTATCATCTCAGGTGAGACAGACATGACAGTCTCCTCATTTCCTCTCTCTTTAAAGGGGCTTATTGGATTTAAAAAAAAAAAAAAAACCTCCCAAAGAGAGCTCAGGGGAAGGAAAATTCCCTTTCTTGGCCAAGAAGGTTCTCACTAGCTCAGTTACTCCCCAAATGATAGTAACATAGTTGCAAATCCGACTGAGAAAATTGGCATTCAAAAATTCGAAGAAGGGAGAGAAAAATTCCACTGTACTCGTCATGTGTGAACATGTCGATAGAGAAAAAGAATCAATTGAGGAATATAGCCCAAATTTTTAACGATAGTTGCGAGGGAACATTTACTTTCTAAACTGAAAAAACCAAACCAGCTGTTGTGAAGTCAGTTCTGACTCGTGGTGACCCCACCTGTGTCAGAGTAGAACTGTGCTCCATAGAGTTTTCAAGGCTGTGAACTTTCAGAAGTAGATTGCCAGGCTTTTCGTCCAAAGTGCCTCTGGATGGGTTCAAACTGCAAATCTTTTGATTAGTAGCTGAGCGCTTAACTGTTCGTGCCACACAGGGACTCTTTATTTGCTTTCTAGGTAATGTATTTTTTTTTTTTTTTTATTGTGCTTTAGATGAAGTTTTACAGAACAAATTAGTTTCTTGTTAAACAGTTAATACACATTTGTTTTGGGACATTGGTTGCCACCCCCATGACATGTCAACACTGTCGCCTTCTCGACCTTGGGTTCCCCATTACCAGCTTTCCTGCCTTCTCGTCCTTGCCCCTGGGCTGGTGTGCTCTGTTCATTTAGTGTTATGGGCCTGCCTAATCTTTGGCTGAAGGGTGAACCTCAGGACTGACTTCAGTACTGAGTTAAAAGGGTGTCTGGGGGCCACACTCTCAGAGTTTCTCCAGTCTCTGTCAGATCAGTAAGTCTGGTCTTTTTTCTAGGTAATATATTTTTGTAATGCTTAAATTAAATTTATTTGACTTCTTCCTGAGCCAATTGTATTTTTACTACATAAATCCTTGCCATTTTTTTTTTTCTTACCAAATTATAAGCTCCTTGAGGGCAGAAAAAACATTTCTCTTCTGCTCTTTCAACATCAGCCAGAGTGTCTGACATGTAATAGGTGTCTGGGACACACTTGTGGAATAAAAACACTCGAAGTATACCTGTGGAAAACACGTGAGTGGGCATTAAAAATGTTTTCCAAAGATATTTAATCATGTGGGAAAATACAGTTTTAATGAAAAAAGCAAAGTACAAACTTTACATATAATAAAAAAAATCCCATTGTCCTGGAGTCAATTCTGACCCTATGGGACAGAGTAGAACTGCCGCATGGGGTTTCCAAGGAACGGCTGGTGGTTTCGAACTGCTGACCTTTTGGTTACCAGCCATAGCTCTTAATCACTGAGCCACCAGGGCCCCTTACATATAATGGGATCCAAATTTTGTTATAAATGGATGCATTTAAGTGCACATAGAAAAAAAGACTGGAAGAAAATAATAAACACGATAATTCACGGTGGTGAGATTAAAAGATAATTTTAATTTTTCTATTTTTACTTTAATATTTAAATGATCTGCGATAGCCATGCATTGCTTTTATAAGACGCCACCAGGGGTTCCACTTTTATTAGTAGAAAAAAATAAACTTTAAAAATTTTTGCGCATGTGTTTTTAGAAGGTCATTTTCCTTCAGTGTTTTAAATCAAGACATTGCTGTATTTTTTTTTTTTTTAAAAAGGATGGCATCCATTTTTATTTACTCTGACTATGTGCCAGGCATGGAAACCCTGGTGACGTAGTGGTTAAGAGCTACAGCTGCTGACCAAAAGGTCAGCAGTTCGAATCACACAAAAACTTACATACACCTTGCTACATACTCCCAATTGCTCTCCCCCTAATGAAACAGCTCGCCCCCTCCCTCTACTCCCTCTTTTCGTGTCCGTTTTGCCAGCTTCTAACCCTCTCCACCCTCTCATCTCCCCTCCAGGCAGGAGATGCCGACATAGTCTCAAGTGTGCACCTGATCCAAGAAGCTCACTCCTCATCAGCATCCCTCTCCAACCCACTGTCCAGTCCAATCTCTGTCTGAAGAGTTGGCTTTGGGAATGGTTCCTGTCCTGGGCTAACAGAAGGTCTGGGGACAATGACCACCGGGGTCCTTCTAGTCTCAGTCAGACCATTAAGTCTGGTCTTTTTATGAGAATTTGAGGTCTGCATCCCTCTGCTCTCCTGCTCCCTCATGGGTTCTCTGTTGTGTTCCCTGCCAGGGCAGTCATCGGTTGTAGCCGGGCACCATCTAGTTCTTCTGGTCTCAGGCTGATGTAGTCTCTGGTTTATGTGGCCCTTTCTGTCTCTTGGGCTTGTAATTACTTTGTGTCCTCGGTGTTCTTCATTCTCCTTTGTTCCAGGTGCATTGAGACCAACTGATGTATCTTAGATGGCCACTTGCTAGCGTTTAAGACCTCAGACTGTCCAAAGTGGGATGCAGAATGTATTCTTAATAGATTTTATTATGCCAATTGACTTAGATGTCCCCTGAAACCATGGTCCCCAAACCTCTGCCCCTGCTACGCTGGCCTTTGAAGCATTCAGTTTATTCAGGAAACTTCTTTGCTTTTGGTTTAGTCCAGTTGTGCTGACCTCCCCTGTATTGCGTGTTGTCTTTCCCATCACCTAAAGTATTTCTTATCTACTATCTAATTAGTAAATACTCCTCTCCCTCCCTCCCTCCCCCCCTCGTAACCATCAAAGAATATTTTCTTCTCTGTTTGAACTATTTCTCGAGTTCTTATAATAGTGGTCTTATACAATATTTGTCCTTTCACAACTGACTAACTTCACTCAGCGTAACGCCTTCCAGGTTCCTCCATGTTATGAAATGTTTCACAGATTCCTCACTGTTCTTTATCGATATGTAGTATTCCATTGTGTGAATATACCATAATTTGTTTATCCATTCATCCGTTGATGGGCACCTTGGTTGCTTCCATCTTTTTGCTATTGTAAACCAAACCAAAAAAACCAAACCCAGTGCCGTCGAGTTGATTTCGACCCATAGTGACCCTATAGGACAGAGTAGAATTGCCCCGTAGAGTTTCCAAGGAGTGCCTGGTGGATTTGAACTGCTGACCCTTGGGTTAACAGCTGTAGCACCTAACCACTATGTCACCAGGGTTTCCATATTGTAAACAGTGCTGCAATAAACATGGGTGTGCAGGCTCTTATTTCTCTAGGATATATTCCAAGGAGTGGGATTGCTGGATCGTGTGGTAGTTCTATTTCTAGCTTTTTAAGGAAGTGCCAAATCGATTTCCAAAGTGGTTGTACCATTTTACATTCCCACCAACAGTGTAGAAGTGTTCCAGTCTCTCCACAACCTCTTCAACATTTATTATTTTGTGTTTTTTGGATTAATGCCAGCCTTGTTGGAGTGAGATGAAATCTCATTGTAGTTTTGATTTGCATTTCTCTAATAGCTAATGATCGTGAGCATTTCCTTATGTATCTGTTAGCTTGTTTACTGAAGTGTCTGTTCATATCTTTTGCCCATTTTTCATTTGGGTTATTTGTTTTTTGTGGTTGAGTTTTTGCAGTATCATGTAGATTTTAGAGATTAGGTGCTGGTCAGAAATGTCGTAGCTAAAAACTTTTTCCCAGTCTGTAGGTGGTCTTTTTACTCTTTTGGTGAAGTCTTTGGATGAGCATAGGTGTTTGATTTTTAGGAGCTCCCAGTTATCTACTTTCTCTTCTGCATTTTTAGCAATGTTTTGTATACTGTTTATGCCATGTATTAGGGCTCCTAATGTTGTCCCTATTTTTTCTTCCATGATCTTTATTGTTTTAGATTTTATATTTAGGTCTTTGATCTATTTTGAGCTCATTTTTGTGCATGAAGTGAGGTATGGGTCTTGTTTCATTTTTTTGCAGATGGATATTCAGTTATTCCAGAACCATTTCTTAAAAAGACTGTTGTTTCCCTGTCTAACTGTTTTGGGGTCAAATATCACCTGCTCATATATGGATGGATTTGTATCTGGATTCTCAATTCTGTTCCATTGGTCTATGTGTCTGTTGTTGTACTAGTACCAGTACCAGGCTGTTTTGACTACTGTGGCAGTATTAAAATCAGGTAGAGTGAGGCCTCCTACTTTGTTCTTCTTTTTCAGTAATGCTTTACTTATCCAGGGCCTCTTTCCCTTCCATATGAAGTTGGTGATTTTTTCTCCATCTCATTAAAAAATGCCGTTGGAATTTGGATCGGAATTGCATTAAACCTATAGATCGCTTTTGGGAGAACAGAAGTTTTTATAATGTTAAGTCTTCCTATTCATAAGCAAGGTATGTTTTTCTACTTTTGTAGGTCTCTTTTGGTTTCTTGCAGAAGTGTTTTGTAGTTCTCGTTGTATAAGTCTTTTCCATCCCTGGTAAGATTTATTCCTAAGTATTTTATCTTCTTGGGGCTACTGTAAATGGTATTGATTTGGTGATTTCCTCTTCAATGTTCTTTTTGTTGGTGTAGAGGAATCCAACTGACTTTTGTATGTTTATCTTGTATCCCGATACTCTGCTGAACTCTTCTATTAGTTTCAATAGTTTTCTTGAGGATTCCTTAGGGTTTTCTGTGTATAAGATCATGTCATCTGCAAATAATGATACTTTCACTTCTTCCTTGCCAATCTGAATGCCGTTTATGTCTTTATCTTGCCTAATTGCTTTGGCTAGGACCTCCAGCACAATGTTGAATAAAAGCGGTCATAAAGTGATCCATAGAGTTTTCATAGGCTGATTTTCAGAAGTAAATTGCCAGGACTTTCTTCCTAGTCCATCTTAATCTGGATGCTCCACTGAGATCTGTTTAACATCATAGCAACACACAAATCTCCAGTGCAGATGGCTGGTAGCTGCAGATGAGGTACGTTGTCTGGGACTTGAACCTGGGTGTCCTGCGTGGAAGGTGAGAATTCTATCACTGAAGCACCCCTGCCTTCACAGACAGGCCAAGAGACAGTGATTGTGGAAAAAGGCATCTGGATGAGTTCCAGCTGATGTAAGGCTCATGCCGACAGCACTCACTGTACTTCCATTCAAACTCTGTGTAGATGGATCTTTGGAACCTGTGAGTTTCATGCTGTCCTCTTACTCTTGGCTCACTTATTAAAAAGGGTCACAACTGTATCCTCTTCTTGAAATGCTTAGTCCTCCGTAGTTTAGGAATGTCTAGCGACTTCCTGACCAATGCACCTCATGCGCAGCCACCGCTCGCTGTCAGTGGAAGCTTGAAGCTTGGGTGCTGCTATGATGCTGAGCAAGTTTCAGTGGAGCTTCCAGACTAAGACTAACTAGGAAGAAAGGCCTGGCACCTACTCCCAAAAATGAGCTCATGAAAACCCTATAGATCACAACCATCCAATCTGCAGCCCAACATGGGGATGGCCCAGGACTGGGCAGCATTTCGTTATGTTATACGTCGGGTCTCTTTGGGTCTGGGGCTGATTAGATGACGGCTAACAACAATAGCAAAAGACTTAATAAATATTAATAACAGCAACAGTAATAGTAAATACTCTCATATGTATATAGAAAAAGAACAAATTGGGGAACATAGCCCAAACTTTTAATGATGATTGTCAGGCACATTTACTTTCTGGGTAGCATATTTTTGTAGTGCTTCAATTTTGTATAATGAACATATATTATTTCTAGTCAGAAGGGACAGTGAAAACATGAGAAAAGGTGGAATTAATTCATAGCTTAAAGCAGCATTGGCAAACTTTTTCTGTAAAGGGCCAGACAGTAAATAACTTTGGCTCTGCAGGTCGTATGGTCTCTATTGCAATTAATCAACTTCTGTTATTGTAGCGTGAAAGCAGTCATAGTCATGGCATAAAGGAATGTGCAAGACTGTGTTCCAATAAAACTTTATATACAAAAAACAGGCAGTTGGCCAGATTTGGCCAAGGGGCCATAGTTTGCCAACCTCTGTATATTAGTTTTCTATTGCCACTGTAACAACCCTGCAAGGGGGAGGAAAAAAAAAAAAAACAACAAAAACCCAAACCCCACTGCCATCTAATTGATTCCAATTCACAGCAACCCCATAGGGTTTCCGAGACTGTAAATCTCTACAGAAGCAGACTGCCACATCTTTCTCCTGCAGAGCTGCTAGTGGTTTTGAACCACTAACCTTTTGGTCCATCGCTTTAACCATTTCACCACTGTAAAAAATTACCACAAATTAGTGGGTTAAAACAATACACATTTATTCTGGGGGATTAGAAGTCAGAAATGAGTCTTACAGGTCTAGATCAAGGTGTCAGGGCTGGTTCCTGCTAAAGGCATCAGGAGAAAATTTGTGCCTTGTCTTTTCTAGCTTTTGAGGCTGCTGGCTACTGGTGGCCACATCACTCTAATCTCTGCTTCCATTGTCACATTGCCTTTTCCTTTCCTGTATCCAATCTCAGAAAAAAATTGGTTACTTCCAATTTTTGGTAATTATGAATGAAGTCGGTATAAACATCCCTGTACAGGGTTTTGTGTGGACGTAAGTTTTCAGTTCATTTGGGTAATCCTAGGAGCATGAGTGGGCTATTTTAAAGTAAGACTTCCAAGGTGAAACCATCCCAGGTGATAGCAGAGCCTGGGGAGTGGCCCAAGGTGTGGGTGGCTTGGGTGGAATGGAGGGAAGGTTATCGTGGACGGATCACTCACACAGATGTGAAGTCACTGAAGGTGATGACAGGACACAGGTGGATCGCAAACTAGACACTAAAGCCTTCGAAGGGCGAGAGGGCATGACCAGATGATAACTAGGCAGAGAAGAGGGTGTGATAGGCAGAAAGCAACACCATCCTCCAGTCATCAAAGGAGTAAGACTTTTTTTTTTTCTTAATGAAGTTGGAAGAATAATGGTCTGGAAGCCCCTCTGGGAAGCAAGGAATGTTCTGATTGCAGCTTCCACCCTGATTGTGCAGGAAGTGAGGGGGAAAGGGTCACTTTATTGCAAAGGGGCTTTAGGGAGATGGTGTCTTCAGGAGATGGTAGGCAGGCTCCAGGTAAGGCCAGGGATTGGGGCACAGTAAGGTTGGAAAGTGGAGGTGCTGGGGAGGGGGATTGTTTGCACTGGGTATGAGCTTCCAGCTGCCTGGCAAGAAAGTCTGGGAGAGAGGAAAGCTGTAAGATTTGGGGTCAGAGGAGGTGAAGCCCAAAGCTACATAGGATGAGCTTATGGGAGGGAGACAAGAAACACTTGCCTCATGGTGGTATCCAAGGAAAAAAGCGCCTGGATCACTGAGCTGAAGAAAGGCTGGATAACTCGTGGTGACCATGGTGTCTGGGGTCTCCTCTCTACACAACCACCAAGGTTGGTGCCGTTTTGACCAAGTGCTCCAGCCAGACCCATGTGCAGTAACATCTCTGCCGTGTAACATGTGCAGAGCAATGACTTAAAAAAAAAAAAAAATTAGTACAATATATACAAAAATTTTGCCAACTCAACTGTTTTTAAATGTATAATTCAGTAACATTAATTTCATTCATCATGTTGTGCAACCATCACCAATATCTATTTTCAAACCTTCAGCATCCCAAACAGAAACACACTGCCCCTTTCCCAGCTCCTAGTAACCACTTTGATCTCTATGCATTTGCCTATTCTAGATACTTCATACAGTAGGATCATATAATATTTTTTCCTTTTGTATCTGACTTATTTCACTCAGCAGAATGTTTTCAAGGTTCATCCATATCGTAGAACGTATCAGAACTTCATTTGTCTTTATGGCAGAATACTATGCCAGTGTATGGATATGCCACATTTTGTTTAACCTTTCATCTGTTGATGGACACTTGAGTTGTTTCCACCTTTTGGCTATTGTGAATAGTGCTGCAATGAACATTGGTATACAAGTGTCTCTTGAATCTCCGTTTTCAAGTTTTTGGGGTATATACCTAGGAGTGGAATTGCTGAGTCATATGGTAACTGTTCTTGAGCCAGTCTTTGAAATCTTCTGTTCAGCTCTTTTACTTCCTCATTTCTTCCTTTCATTTTAGCTGCTCTACATGCAAGAGCAACTTTTAGAGAAGACAAAGTAAAGTATTATAATGAAATGTACAGAGTCCTGGAGACAGAAAACCAAAAGGGAAGAACACACTCGGCATTTCATAAGCTGAGAGAACTGAAGAAAAAATTTAAGCCTCAAGTTGCAATATTGAAGGCTTCTTCTCGTAAAATACTAAATGACCCCGGAAGTGTCAAAAGAAGATGGAAGGAATATACAAAGTCACTGTACCAAAAACAACTGGTCGACAATCAAACATTTCAGGAGGTAGCATATGATCAAGAACCAATGATACTGAAGGACGAGGTCCAAGATGCACTGAGGACATTGGCAAAAAAAAAAAAAGAAGGTTCCAGGGATTGATGGAATGCCAACTGAGATGTTTCAACAAATGGTTGCAGTGCTAGGAGTGCTCACTCATTGTCTATGCAAAGAAATTTGGAAGGCAGCTACCTGACCAACCAGCTGGAAGAGATCCATATTTGTACCCATTCCAAAGAAAGGTGATCCAACAGAATCTGGAAATTATCAAACAATATCATTAATATCACACACTAGTAAAATTTTGCTGAAGGTCATTCAAAAGCCGCTGCAGCAGTACATCTACAGGGAACTGCCAGAAATTCAAGCTGGATTCGGAAGAGGACATGGAACCAGGAGTATCATTGCTGATGCTGGGTAGATCCTGTCTGAAAGGGTTTTATTGACTATGCAAAGGCATTTAACTGTGTGGATCATAACCAATTATGGGTAACATTACAAAGAATGGGAATTTCAGAACACTTAATTGTGCTCATGAGGAACCGGTACTTAGACTAAGAGGTAGCTGTTTGAACAGAACAAGGGGATACTGTGTGGTTTACAGTCAAGAAAGGTGTGCATCAGGATTGTATCCTTTCATTGTACTTATTCAATCTAAACTGAGCAAATAATCTGAGAAGCTGGACTATATGAAGAAGAACAAAGCATCATGATTGGAGGAAGACTCATTAACAACTTGCGATATGCAGATGACACAACTTTGCTTGCTGAAAGTGAAGGGGACTTGAAGCACGTACTAATGAAGAGCAAAGACCACAGCCTTTAGTATGGATTACTCCTCAAGATAAAGAAAATCTTCACAGCTGGACCAATAAGCAACATGATAAATGGAGAAAAGATTGAAGTTGTCAAGGATTTCGTTTTACTAGGATTCGCAATCAATGCTCATGGAAGCAGCAGTCAAGAATTTACGTTGGCCAAATCTGCTGCAAATGAACTCTTTGAAGTGTTAAAAAGCAAAGATGTCACTTGAGGACTAAGGTGTGCCCGACCCAAGCCAGGTGTTTTCAATCGCCTAATATGCATGTGAAGCCTGGACAATGAATAAGGAAGATGGGAGAAGAACTGATGCCTTTGGATTATGGTGTTGGCAAAGAATATTGAATATACCATGGACTTCCAAAAGAATGAACATATCTGTCTTGGAAGAAGTACAGCCAGAATGCTCCTTAGAGGCAAGGATGATGAGACTTCATCTTACATACTTTGAACATGTTATCAGGAGGGATCAGTCCCTGGAGAAGGGCATCATGCTTGGTAGAGCAGAGGGTCAGTGAAAAAGAGGAGGACCCTCAATGAGGTGGATTGACACAGTGGTTGCAACCATGGGCTCAAGTATAACAATGATTGTGAGGATGGCACAAAACTGGGTAGTGTTTCATTCTGTTGTACGTAGGTTCAGTGTGAGTTGACAGCCTAACAACAACAACAACATGGTAACTCTATGTTTAAATTTTTGAGAATCCACCAAAGGATTTTCAACAGTGGTGTTGCCATTTTACATTCCCACTGGAAATGTATGAGGGTTCCAATTTCTCCACATCGTTGCCAACTCTTGTTAGTTTTCCATTTTTCTGATAACAACCATCCTAGTGAGTGTGAGTGGGATAACATCCATTTCTTTTTCTGACAGACTGGGTACAGAAACCCAATGAAATTAAATGACACATCTAGAATGGAAAGCTGCAAATCATCTCCTTTCTTGATAAGCTCTTTCTCCTCCATGAGCTAAAAGAGAATTATCCCTGCTACACAATTTGGAACTCCACAGTAACAGCACAAGGTAAATAGGAATGGGAAATTAGTTTGAAATAGTAAGAGGCCCAAAGGGATGCATGTACCATGAATGGTGAATATGATGGCATCGCTCTGGTACCTCAACTGGAAAAGCCTTCCTTCTCCAGCTAACAGAATATCTGGTTTTGGCTTCTGAAAATTGTCCCATTTCAACCACCAGACATTATGAGCCTCCTGATGGAAGTATAAAACACCACCTATGATGTATTTAGGAGCTCTGGTGGCTCAGTGGTTAAGAGCTTGGCTGCTAACCAAAAGGTTGGCAATTTGAATTCACCAGCTGCTCCTTGGAAACCCTATGGGGCAGTTCTACTCCCTCCCATAGGGTTACTATGAGCAGGAATTGACTCGACAGCAATGGGTTTGGTTTTTTGGTTTTATAATGTATTCTTACAGAAAACACAAACCCAAAATCTGATGGAGCTTCAAATCTAGATTTAACTATCAATTTACAGGAGACATAGGAACATGTTAAATGACAACACAGGGATGTGATGACAAAATACTGACTATGGGAAACTCTATGAGAAAACTGAGTTTCTTCAAAAAATAAGTTGTCATGGGGGAAAAGAGAGATGGGAAAGAAAATTTATAGACTAAAATAGACTTAAGAGACATAAATGAATTGCAATGTAGGGACTAGATTTCAAATCAAGTTTGGATAATTGTTTGCCTTAATTCATACAACCAGGAGAATTTGAACACTGCCTAGATTTTAATTATATTAAGGAATTATTGCTATGTTTCAAGTGGAATAATGGTATTGTGATTATGTTTAGAGATACATGCTGAAATATTTATTATTAAAAAGATAATATGTTCAGGATTTGGTTCAGTGTAATCTGGGGGTGGGGAATGGAGTAAGCAAGGATGTAGATGAAGCAAGATTGACCATGAGCTGGTAGTTTTTGAAGCTGGCTTTTTATTGTACTATTTTCTTGATTTTAGTATACATTTGAAGTTTTCCAAAAATTAAAAAAAAGGGACAAAACAACAAAAAGAAATCAATACACTCAACATACCCTATGATTCCGCTTACATAGGGTTCAAAAACAGATGAAAGTAATTTATGGTTTTAGAAGTCAGGGTAATGGTTACTTTTTGAGAGCCAGGGTGGGCACAAAAGGAACTTCTGTATGAAGTATGCTGGCCATGTCTATTTTTTAATTTGCATGCTAGTTACATGGGTGTGCTCACCTTTAAAAATCTGTTGAGCTCTATATGTCTTTTTGCAGTGGTGAAGAGCTTGGCTGCTAACAAAAAGATCGATAGTTCAAGTCCACCAGCAGCTCCTTGGAAACTCTATGGGGCAGTTCTACTCTGTCCTATCGGGTCACTATGAGTCAGAATCGACTCCATGGCAATGGGTTATGGATTAATACTGCTGGAGCAGTAACAACAAAATACCGCAAGTGAGTGGCTTTAAAGAACAGAAAATTATCTTTTCAGGGTTTTCGAGGCTAGAAGTCTCAATCAAGGCATTGGCTCTAGTGGAGGACCCTTCCTTGTCTGTAGGCTGGGGCGTTCCTTGGCATTCCTTGGTTTATAAATGGTTCCTCACATGGTTTCTTCCACTGTGTGTGTGTCCCTGTCTCGTCTGTTCTTTTTATAAGACACCACTCAGAAGCAACAAGGTTTAGGACCCGCCCCACACAGATAAGTCATCATTGACATAATCCACTCCCAGTGCCGTGGAGTCAGTTCTGACTTATAGTGACTTTGAAGGACAGAGTAGAACTTCCCCAAAGAGTTTCTAAGGAGCGCCTGGTGGATTTATACTGCCGACCTCATGGTTTAGCAGCCATAGCACTTAACCACTAGGCCACCACAGTTTCCTCTTATTAACATAGTAAATGAAAATCCCTATTTCCATTCAGGGTTATTTTTACAGCTACAGGGATTAGAACTTCAATGGAACTTTTTGGGGGACTCAATTCAGTCTGCAACCGTACGATTTATGTAATTTTCTGTATGAATGTTATACTTCAATAAAAAAAATAAAATGCCTTTTTGGTATAGATCTTGCTCAAAATTCACAAGTAAGGAGTCTGAAGGAGCAATTAGAAAGGCATGATGATAATTTAATTTTGAAATTTTACATAGGTAAGTATGTTAAAATTCATAAGCAGCAATGAGTCATGGAACCTCAAGATTGGATTTCTTGGTCAACAGGCATTTATCTACTGAGAGCAAAATAGAAGGAAGCTTCTCACTCCGCTGGACATAAAATCCAAGGAGCTGGCCATCAAATGGGAGCGGTGTTTACAAACCATCTAAAGCAAATGTCCATCAAAATCTTGCCAAATGGTCACCCAGCCTTTGCCTGAATATCTCTAGCGATGGACACTCACGGTCTGTTGTGGCAGTCTGTGCCATTATGGGTTTTTTTTTTTTTACCAGTTGAAAATACTCTGCCATATGGTGTTTTCACTATATCTTCCTCTTGATGGCCCTTCAAATACTGGAACGCAGATACCAAGTGCCCACGATCTTCTCTTCTCCTGGCAAAAGATACTGCGTCTGTCTACCTACTTTTCATGGTTCCAAATTCTCTCTCCCACCTAGCCGTTCTCTCCTGGGCATGAATGTGTCCATGTCTATGATAGTGATACTCTGAACCGAGCAGAACGCCTTAATAAAAGAGGCAATGATTTTAGGCCATTCTAATCCTACCACCAACGTAAATTATCTGCACCATTTTACCTGCCGTGTTCTACTGATGCAGCCCACCGTGGGATCAGCTCTCTGGGGGTCCCATGGCACTGTTAACTCACACTGAGCTAACCGTGAAACCAAATCTCCGTTTACAGAGGGCAAGTGCCCTTTGATAATTGTGCAACTGGGTTTTACACCCAGGCTGTCTTTGGAATTTATGCCTTAATAATTGTTATAATAATTATACAAATAATTTATAAGTTGTGTAAATAAATCTAATAATTATGTCCTAATAATAAATTGTGTTTCAAAGCGACTACAAAGGAGTCCCGGGTACTGCATACAGTAACGTGCTCAGCTGCTAATCAAAAGGTTGGAGGTTTGAATCCACTCAGTGGCACCTTAGAAAAAAGACCCGGTGATCTACTTCTGAAAACCCAGCCATTAAAAGCCCTGTGGAACAGAGTTCTACTCTGATACACATGGGGTCGCCATGAGTCGAAATCGACTGGATGGCAACCGGCGTTTACTTTAACAAAACTGCCATATTAAGTGATTAAGGAACTTGAGAATTAAAAAAAAAAAAAAGGAAATGTTTTGGTCAATGATCTAATGCCAAAGTCGACCTTGCAATTCATTAAACTAAAAAGTTTAAAAGGACCTAAATCACAGTGAAGTTAAATGCAAGATGATGGACATAGAATACAACGGATTTGTGTGAACCACACAAAATCTTTCTTGAGTGATTTTCTTTAATAGGTTACTTTCTTACACGTACAGACTTATTTTCCAAGTGTCCTATAGCTCTGGGAGATGCTGATAGGAATGCTCCCAAAACTTGTTCAGTGGTCAGACAAATTTCAAGAAGATTGCATACAATAGAAATATACCATTCAGGGGCTGGCAAACTTTTTCTGTCAACCCATAAAAACCCATTGCTGTCTAGCTGATTTCGACTCATAGTGACCCGATAAGACAGAATAGAACTGCCCCATAGGGTGTCCAAGAAAAATCCGGTGGATTCAAACTGCCAACCTTTTGGTTAGCAGCCAGTCAAAAAAAAAAAAGGCCCAGTAAAAATAAATATTTTAGGTTTTGTGGGCCATATAGTATTTGTTTTATATACTCAACTCTTCTGTTAGAGCACAAAAGTAGCCATAGACAACATGTAAAGGCGTGGTTCTGACTGCATCCCAGTAAAAATAAGCATCGGGGCAGCTTTGTCTCAGAAGTGGTAGATTGCATCCCTTCTACAGCCCCTTCCTTCACGTAGCATATTTAAGCATCTCTGAAGGCTTCGAGAAGCCTCACAGAAATGAAATCTCTGAACAAGTTTGACCCAGGGTTTCCAAATCTGTTTGAGTCTGGTACACTTTCTTCATGCCATACCCACTGTTGTTGTTAACTGCCATCGAGTCAGCCCCCCACTCATGGTGACCCCAAGCACCACAGAACAAATACTGCCCGGTCCTGTGCCATCCTCATGATCTGTTGTGGATCAGATCGTTGTGATCCAGAGGGCTTTCATTGGCTAATTTTCAGAAGTAAATTCCTGGGTCTTTCTTCCTAGCCCTTCTTAGTCTGGAAGCTCCACTGAAATCCGTTCAGCATCATAGCAACTTGCCAGCCTCCACCGACAGACATTTGGTGCTCTACATGACGTGCTTTGGCCAGGAATCGAACTCAGGTCTCATGCGCGGAAGATGAGAATTCTACCACTGAACCACCAATGTCTCCGGCCATACCCATTAGCCCTTGTGCAATAGTGTTCTATGAATTATCCATATGGGAACTGGTGGTTCAGCATAAAAGTTCTCTTTAAAGGATCTCTGCTTAGAGGATTAAGAAAAAGAAAATGCAAGAGTTCTTTTAGTTCTTGTTTAAAAAATACTGAAAATTGAAGTGTACTGAATTAGAAGAGATTTAGGAATAAATTAACCTTTTTAAAAGAATGTAATTTCCTAGCATGGACAGTGAACAAAGCACCCTTACCTGGATAATTTGGAAATGATCTACTAAATGTACAAACCAATTATAAATTTCTAGCCATGGGTTTGGCTGCTTTTAGGAGGGAAAAAATGGCCTTAAAAATAGGAATGAAAACTTGACAAACGATTGATTTTTTTTTCCATCTCTATCTTGTTAGTTGGTTCTTTCGTTCAATTTGAGGTGATTTTGGATTCTGATATTTTTCCCAGCTTCAGAAATTTTCATAAACATGTAATTTATGTTTTCATTCATGTCATTAAAAAAATGTTGAATCTGTGTAATAAGGTAATGGTGCATATATGAATTATACATTTTTAAAAGCTCTTAGGGCTCTGGAGTACAAAGACTGGACCCTAATACAAACTATAAAACCAACTGCTGTTGAGTTGACGCTGACTCATGGCAACCCCATGTGTGTCAGATTAGAACTGTGATCCACAGGTTTTCAGTGGCTGGTGTTTTGGAAACAGACCATCAAGCTTTTCTTCTGAGGCACATCTGTGTGGGCTCAACGCTGCCACATTTCAGTTAGCAGCTGAGTGTGTTACTATTCGCAGCACCCGGGGACTCCTAACATCAACTGTAGACTTTAGTTAATAGCATATTAATATCGGTTCATCGATCACAATGAACATACCACAAGATGTTAATAATAGGGAAACTGGGCAAGTGGAGAGGGGATATATGGGAACTCTCTGTACTTTCTGCACAGTTTTCCTGTAAATCTAAAATATCTCTCAAAAATAAAGCATATTTTAAAAAAAGATGCTGGAGAAGACAATGCCAGGGTCTGACAGGAGACATTACTAATGAACTGAAGCAATTAATTGACTCGGTCATACATCAGCCCATCTCTATCTGCATTTATCCATCTTGCCCACATTCTGTTGTGATTTTGTCAGATGGTTTTCTGGTACCAACATTTTCTATGTCAACCACATTCCCTAACCTACTAGTCTAACAACCATTTCAGAAAAGGAAATGAGGTTAATCTGGAATGACTTGTTCTCAGTGAGCCCATCAAAGCTCATAGCAATCACCCTGGTCTTTAAATATCCTATTCATGTAACTTGCCTGCAATTGAAATCATATGGTTTTCAGCATCTGCCTTTTTCTTTTTGGAAATTGAAGTAACATATGCCCATCTCTTGTCTTTTGTCTCCTCTCCTGGCCTCCATAAATCTGCCGCAAAAGACCTCTTTAAAGCGTTAAAGAGCAAAGATGTCACCTTGAAGGCTAAGGTGCACCTGACCCAAATCATGCTGTCTTCAATCACTTCATATGCATGCCAAAGCTTGACAATGAATAAGGAAGACTGAAGAAGAATTGACACCTTTGAATTATGGTGTTGGCAAAGAATATTGAATATACCGCAGACTGCCAGAAGAAGGAACAAATCCATCTTGGGAGAAGTACAGCCAGAATGCTCCTTAGAGGCGAGGATGGTGAGGCTACATCTCACATACTTTGGACACATTATCAGGAGGGATGAGTCCCTGGAGAAGGATATCATGCTTGGTAGAGGGTCAGTGGAAAAGAAGAAGACCTTCAATGAGATTTATTGACATAAAGGCTCCAACAATGGGCTCAAGTGTAGTGATTGTGAGGATGGCGCGGGACTGGGCAGTGTTTCGTTCTGTTGTACATGGGGTCGCTATGAGTCAGAACTGACTCTATGGCACTTAACAACAACTACAACAACAAATATATATATATATATATGTATATATATATGCGTAGGTATACAAAGAGTGTAGAAAAGCAAGGAGTGCTTTAAATGAATTTTAATCTCTTGATTTGGACACATCATATCTCAGGCTAATGGCAGAACCAGCCCTTACTTACAAGGTTCACTTCCCTCTTATCTCTATTTCTTTTATTGTTTTTAACATAAATAGCAATATCTTTGACAAAGAAGATGCAAGCTCCCTACTTGCTTTTTTGCCACCATTCAACGTTACCCATAGTGGGTCTATCTCTTCTTTGATGTGTTTTCCAAGAGAAGTTGGTATGATTCACTCTACTAGCCTGGAGGTGCAAAACGGTCGTGGCTGTTTTTAAGAGTCAAATGTCTATTAAATTAGCAGGGCATTCAGCTCCTCTGTAATTCCATCAACCCCTTCCCTCCCCTGGGCAAGTTTTTTGTTTTTTTAAAAAAATTTTATTGTGCTTTAAGTGAAAGTTTACAAATCAAGTCAGTCTCTCACACAAAAACTTATATATACCTTGCTACATACTCCCAATTGCTCTCCCCCTAATGAGGCATCCCGCTCCCTCCCTCCACTCTTTTTTTGTGTCCATTTCGCCAACTTCTAACCCCCTCTACCCTCTCATCTCATCTCCCCTCCAGGCAGGAGATGCCAACATAGTCTCAAGTGTCCACCTGATCCAAGAAGCTCACTCCTCACCAGCATCCCTCTCCAACCCACTATCCAGTCCAATCCCTGTCTGAAGAGTTGGCTTTGGGAATGGTTCCTGTCCTGGGCTAACAGAAGGTCTAAGGGCCATGACCACCGGGGTCCTTCTAGTCTCAGTCAGACCATTAAATCTGGCCTTTTTACGAGAATTTGGGGTCTACATCCCACTGCTCTTCTGCTCCCTCAAGGGCTCTCTGTTGTGTTCCCTGTCAGGGCAGCCATCGGTTGTAGCCGGGCAACATCTAGTTCTTCTGGTCTCAGGCTGATGTAGTCTCTGGTTTATGTGGCCCTTTCTGTCTCTCGGGCTCATAATTGCCTTGTGTCCTTGGTGTTCTTCATTCTCCTTTGTTCCAGGTGGGTTGAGACCTGGATCTTAGATGGTCAATTGCTAGCGTTTAAGACCCCAGATGCCACTCTCCAAATTGGGATGCAGAATGTATTATGCCAATTGACTTAGATGTCCCCTGAAACCATGGGCCCCAAGCCCCCGCCCCTGCTACTCTGTCCTTCGAAGCATTCAGTTTATTCAGGAAACTTCTTTGCTTTTGGTTTAGTCCAGTTGTGCTGACCTCCCCTGTATTGTGCGTTGTCTTTCCCTTCACCTAAAGTAGTTCTTATCTACTATCTAATTAGTGATACACCTCTCCCATGCTTCCTCCCTCCCCTATCTCGTAACCATCAAAGAATATTTTCTTCTGTTTAAACTATTTCTCAAGTTCGTATTAATAGTGGTCTTACACAATATTTGTCCTTTTGCAACTAATTTCACTCAGCATAATGCCTTCCAGATTCCTCCATGTTATAAAATGTTTCACAGATTCCTCACTGTTCTTTATCAATGCATAGTGTTCCATCGTGTGAACATATCGTAATTTGTTTATCCATTCATCCATTGATGAGCACCTTGGTTGCTTCCATCTTTTTGCTATTGTAAAACAGTGCTGCAGTGAACATGGGGGTGCATATATCTGTTCGTGTAAAGGCTCTTATTTCTCTAGGGTATATTCCAAGGAGTGGGATTGCTGGATCAAATGGTAGTTCTATTTCTAGCTTTTTAAGGAAGTGCCAAATCGATTTCCAAAGTGGTTGTACCATTTTACATTCCCACCAACAGTGTAGAAGTGTTCCAATCTCTCCACAGCCTCTCCAACATTTGTTGTTTTGTGTTTTATGGATTAATGCCAGCCTTGTTGGAGTAAGATGAAATCTCATTGTAGTTTTGCTTTGCATTTCTCTAATGGCTAATGATCGTGAGCATTTCCTCATGTATCTGTTAGCTACCTGAATGTCTTCTTTACTGAAGTGTCTGTTCATATCTTTTGCCCATTTTTTTAATTGGGTTATTTGTCTTTTTGTGGTTGAGTTTTTGCAGTATCACATAGATTTTAGAGATCAGGTGCTGATTGGAAATGTCATAGCTAAAAACTTTTTCCCAGTCTGTGGGTAGTCTTTTTACTCTTTTGGTGAAGTCTTTGGATGAGCATAGGTGTTTGATTATTAGGAGCTCCCAGTTATCTACTTTCTCTTCTGCATTGTTTGTGATGTTTTGTATACTGTTTATGCCATGTATTAGGGCTCCTAACGTTGTCCCTATTTTTTCTTCCATGATCTTTATCCTTTTAGATCTTATATTTAGGTCTTTGATCCATTTTGAGCTCATTTTTGTGCATGGAGTGAGGTATGGGTCTTGTTTCATTTTTTTGCAGATTGATGCCCAGTTATGCCAGCACCATTTGTTAAAAAGACTGTCTTTTCCACATTTAACTGTTTTGGGGCCTTTGTCAAATATCAACTGCTCATATATGGGTGGATTTGTATCTTGATTCTCAATTCTGTTCCATTGGTCTATGTATCTGTTGTTGTACCAGCACCAGGCTGTTTTGACTACTGTGGCCGTATAATAGGTTCTAAAATCAGGTAGACTGAGGCCTCCGACTTTGTTCTTCTTTTTCAGTAATGCTTTACTTATCCAGGGCCTCTTTCCCTTCCATATGAAGTTGGTGATTTTTTCTCCATCTCATTAAAAAATGCCGTTGGAATTTGGATCGGAATTGCATTAAACCTATAGATAGCTTTCAGGAGAACAGAAGTTTTTATAATGTTAAGTCTTCCTATTCATAAGCAAGGTGTTTTTCTACTTTTGTAGGTCTCTTTTGGTTTCTTGCAGAAGTGTTTTTTAGTTTTCCTTGTATAAGTCTTTTGCATCTCTGGTAAGATTTATTCCTAAGTGTTTTATCTTCTTAAGGCTACTGTAAATGGTATCGATTTGGTGATTTCCTCTTCGATGTTCTTTTTGTTGGTGTAGAGGAATCCAACTGATTTTTGTATGTTTATCTTGTATCCCGATACTCTGCTGAACTCTTCTATTAGTTTCAATAGTTTTCTTGAGGATTCCTTAGCGTTTTCTGTATATAAGATCATGTCATCTGCAAACAGAGATACTTTTACTTCTTGCCAATCTGGACGCCCTGTATTTCTTTATCTGGCCCAATTGGTCTGGCTAGGACCTCCAGGACAATGTTGAATAAGAGCGGTGATAAAGGGCATCCTTGTCTGGTTCCTGATCTCAAGGGGAATGCTTTCAGCCTCTCTCCATTTAGGATTATGTTGGCTATTGGCTTTGTATAAATGCTCTTTATTATGTTAAGGAATTTTCCTTCTATTCCTATTTTGCTGAGAGTTTTTTATCATGAATGGATGTTGAACTTTGTCAAATGCCTTTCCTGCATCAATTGATGAAAATCATATGGTTCTTGTCCTTATTTATATGATGGATCACATTAATTGTTTTTCTAATGTTGACCCATCCCTGCATACCTGGTTTGAAACCCACTTGGTCATGGTGAATTATTTTTTTTATATGTTGTTGAATTCTTGGCTAGAATTTTGTCGAGGATTTTTGAATCTATGTTCATGAGGGATATAGGCCTGTGATTTTCTTATTTTGTAGTGTCCTTACCTTTTTTTTTTTTAATTTTTTTAACCTGGTTTTGGTACCAGGGATATGGTCGCTTCATAAAATGAGCCTGGGAGTATTCCGTCCTTTTCTATGCTCTGAAATACCTTTAGTAGTAGTGGTGTTAACTCTTCTCTGAAAGTCTGGTAGAACTCTGTAGTGAAGCCGTTTGGGCCAGGGCTTTTTTTTTGTTGGGAGTTTTTTGATTACCTTTTCAATCTCTTCTTTTGTTATGGTCCTGTTTAGTTGTTCTACCTCTGTTTGTGTTAGTTTAGGTAGGTAGTATGTTTCTAGGAATTCATCCATTTCTTCTAGGTTTTCAAATTTGTTAGAGTACAATTTTTTTGTAGTAATCTGATATGATTCGTTTAATTTCAGTTGGGTCTGTTGTAATATTGCCCATCTCATTTCTTTTTTTTTTTTTTTTTGTGCTTTTAGTGAATGTTTACAAATCAGGTCAGTCTTTCATAGAAAAATTTACATACACCTTGCTATACACTCGTAATTTCTCTTCCTTTGATGAGATAGCACAGTATTTCCCTCCACTCTCATCATGTCCATTCGGGTAGCTTTTGGCCCCCTCTCCCCTCTAATCTCCCCTCCAGACAGGAGATGCCAACATAGTCGCATGTGACCACTTGTTCCATGAAGCTCATTCTTCACCAGTATCATTTTCCATCCCCTATTCCAGTCCAATCCCTGTCTGAAGAGTTGGCTTTGGGAATGGTCCCTGCTGTGGGCTAACAGAACGTCTGGGCTCCACGGCCTCCGGGGTCCCTCCAGTCCAGTCTGACCATTAAGTCTGGTCTTTTTATGAGAATTTGGGTCTGCATCCCACTGCTCTCCTGCTCCCTCAGGGGTTCTCTGTTGTGTTCCCTGTCAGGTCAGTCATTGGTTGTAGCCGGGCACCATCTAGTTCTTCTGGTCTCAGGCTGATGTAGTCTCTGGTTTATGTGGTCCTTTCTGTCTCTTAGGCTCATAATTATTTTGTGTCTTTGGTGTTCTTCATTATTCCTTGTTCCAGTTGGGTCGAGACCAATTGATGCATCTTACATGGCCGCTTGCTAGCGTTTAAGACCCCAGGCACCACTTTCCAAAGTGGGATGGAGAATATTTTCTTAATAGATTTTATTATGCCTATTGACTTAGATGTTCCCTGAAACCATGGTCCTCAAAGCCCCGCCCCAGCTACATTGGCTTTTGAAGTGTTCAGTTTTTTAAGAAAACTTTTTTTTCGGTTTAGTCCATTTGCGTCAACCTCTCCTGTATTGTGTATTTTCTTTCCCTTCACCTAAAATGAAACTTACCACCCTCCCCCCTCTCTTAACCGTCAAAGAGTATTTTTTTCTCTGTTTAAACTGTTTCTCCAGTTCTTATAATAGTGGTCTTATACAATATTTGTCCTTTTGCAACTGAATGATTTCACTCAGCTTAATGTCTTCCAGATTCCTCCATGTTATGAAATGTTTCATGGATTCAACATTGTTCTTTATCGATATGTAGTATTCCATTGTGTGAATTTATCCATTCATCTGTTGATGGGCACCTTGGTTGCTTCCAACTTTTTACTATTGTAAACAGTGCTGCAATGAACATGGGTGTGCATATATCTGTTCATGTAAAGGCTCTTATTTCTCTAGGGTATATTCCAAGGAGTGGGATTGCTGGCTCATATGGTAGTTCTATTTCTAGCTTTTTAAGGAAGCACCAGATTGATTTCCAGAGTGGCTGCATTATTTTACATTCCCACCAGCAGTGTATATGTGTTCCAATCTCTCCACAGCCTCTCCAACATTGATTATTTTGCGCTTTTTGGATTAATGCTAGCCTGTTGGAGTGAGATGGAACCTCATTGTAGTTTTGATTTGCATTTCTGTAATGGCTAATGATCGAGAGCATTTCCTCATGTATCTCTTAGTCGCCTGAATGTCTTCTTTAGTGAAGTTCCTGCTCATATCCTTTGCCCATTTTTTTTTTTTTTTTGTTTTAACAAAGAGAAATTTTATTTTTTCGCAGTAAAGTAGGCTAACAGTTCAAATTCAGGGTGTCAGCTCCAGGGGAAGGCTTTCTTTCTCTGTTGACCTTCTCATCCCCCACCCCCCGACTAGTAGCTTCTTTGTGCAGGAACCCTGGGTCCAAAGGACTTGCTCTGCCCCTCCCACTGCTTTTTTTTTTTTCAGAATATATATATATATATATATATATATATATATTTTTTAATTTTTATTGAGCTTCAAGTGAACGTTTACAAATCAAGTCAGTCTGTCACATATAAGTTTATATACACCTTACTCCATACTCCCACTTGCTCTCCCCCTAATGAGTCAGCCCTTCCAGTCTCTCCTTTTGTGACAGTTTTGCCAGCTTCCAACCCTCTCTACCCTCCCATCCCCCCTCCAGACAGGAGATGCCAACACAGTCTCAAGTGTCCACCTGATACAAGTAGCTCACTCTTCATCAGCATCTCTCTCCTACCCACTGTCTAGTCCCTTCCATGTCTGATGAGTTGTTTTTGGGAATGGTTTCTGTCCTGGGCCAACAGAAGGTTTGGGGACCATGACCGCCGGGATTCCTCTAGTCACAGTCAGATCATTAAATATGGTCTTCTTGTGAGAATTTGGGTTCTGCATCCCACTGATCTCCTGCTCCCTCAGGGGTTCTCTATTGTGCTCCCTGTCAGGGCAGTCATCGGTTGTGGCTGGGCACCAACTAGTTCTTCTGGTCTCAGGATGATGTAAGTCTCTGGTTCATGTGGCCCTTTCTGTCTCTTGGACTCATAGTTATCGTGTGACCTTGGTGTTCTTCATTCTCCTTTGATCCAGGTGGGTTGAGACCAATTGATGCATCTTAGATAGCCACTTGTTAGCATTTAAGACCCCAGAAGCCACATTTCGAAGTGGGATGCAGAATGTTTTTATAATAGAATTATTTTGACAATTAACTTAGAAGTCCCCTTAAACCATGGTCCCCAAACCCCCACCTTTGCTCCGCTGACCTTTGAAGCATTCAGTTTATCCCGGAAACTTCTTTGCTTTTGGTCCAGTTCAGTTGAGCTGACCTTGCATGTATTGAGTATTGTCCTTCCCTTCACCTAAAGTAGTTCTTATCTACTAACTAATCAGTAAAAAACCCTCTCCCACCCTCCCTCCCTCCCCCCCTCGTAACCACAAAAGTATGCGTTCTTCTCAGTTTATACTATTTCTCAAGATCTTATAATAGTGGTCTTATACAATATTTGTCCTTTCGCCTCTGACTAATTTCGCTCAGCATAATGCCTTCCAGGTTCCTCCATGTTATGAAATGTTTCACAGATTCGTCACTGTTCTTTATCGATGCGTAGCATTCCATTGTGTGAATATACCACAATTTATTTAACCATTCATCCGTTGATGGACATCTTGGTTGCTTCCAGCTTTTTGCTATTGTAAACAGAGCTGCAATAAACATGGGTGTGCATATATCTGTTTGTGTGAAGGCTCTTCTTTCTCTAGGGTATATTCCGAGGAGTTGGATTTCTGGGTTGTATGGTAGTTCTGTTTCTAACTGTTTAAGATAACGCCAGATAGATTTCCAACGTGGTTGTACCATTTTACATTCCCACCAGCAGTGTAGAAGTGTTCCAATCTCTCCGCAGCCTCTCCAACATTTATTATTTTGTGTTTTTTGGATTAATGCCAGCCTTGTTGGAGTGAGATGGAATCTCATCGTAGTTTTAATTTGCATTTCTCTAATGCCTATTGATCGAGAGCATTTTCTCATGTATCTGTTAGCTGCCTGAATATCTTCTTTAGTGAACTGCGTGTTCATATCCTTTGCCGACTTCTTGATTGGGTTGTTTGTCTTTTTGTGGTTGAGTTTTGACAGAATCATATAGATTTTAGAGATCAGGAGCTGGTCGGAGATGTCATAGCTGAAAACTTTTTCCCAGTCTGTAGGTGGTCTTTTTACTCTTTTGGTAAAGTCCTTAGATGAGCATAGGTGTTTGATTTTTAGGAGCTTCCAGTTATATGATTTCTCTTCGTCATTTTTGGTAATGTTTTGTATTCTGTTTATGCCTTGTATTAGGGCTCCTAACGTTGTCCCTATTTTTTCTTCCATGATTTTTATCGTTTTAGTCTTTATGTTTAGGTCTTTGATCCACTTGGAATTAGTTTTTGTGCATGGTGTGAGGTATGGGTCCTGTTTCATTTTTTTGGAAATGGATATCCAGTTATGCCAGCTACATTTGTTAAAAAGACTGTCTTTTCCCCAATTAACTGACACTGGGCCTTTGTCAAATATCAGCTGCTCATATGTGGATGGATTTATATCTGGGTTCTCAATCTGTTCCATTGGTCTATGTGCCTGTTGTTGTACCAGTACCAGGCTGTTTTGACTACTGTAGCTGTATAATAGGTTCTGAAATCAGGTAGAGTGAGGCCTCCCACTTTCTTTTTCTTTTTCAGTATTGCTTTACTTATCCGAGGCTTCTTTCCCTGCCATATGAAGTTGGTGATTTGTTTCTCCATCACATTAAAAAATGACATTGGAATTTGAATCGGAAGTGCATTGTATGTATAGACGGCTTTTGGTAGAATAGACATTTTTACTATGTTAAGTCTTCCTATCCATGAGCAAGGTATGTTTTTCCACTTAAGTAGGTCCTTTTTAGTTTCTTGTAGTAGTGCTTTGTAGTTTTCTTTGTATAGGTCTTTTACATCTTTGGTAAGATTTATTCCTAAGTATTTTATCTTCTTGTGGGCTACTGTGAGTGGTATTGATTTGGTTATTTCCTCTTCGATGTTCTTTTTGTTGATGTAGAGGAATCCAAGTGATTTTTGTATGTTTTTTATCTCATAACCTGAGACTCTGCCAAACTCTTCTATTAGTTTCAGTAGTTTTCTGGAGGATTCCTTAGGGTTTTCTGTGTATAAGATCATGCCATCTGCAAATAGAGATAATTTTACTTCCTCCTTGCCAATCTGGATGCCCTTTATTTCTTTATCTAGCCTAATTGCTCTGGCTAGGGCCTCTAGCACAATGTTGAATAAGAGTGGTGACAAAGGGCATCCTTGTCTGCTTCCTGTGCTTTCAGGCTCTCTCCATTTAGAGCGATGTTGGCTGTTGGCTTTGTATAAAAAACCCTTTATTATGTTGAGGAATTTTCCTTCTATTCCTATTTTGCTGAGAGTTTTTATCATAAATGGGTGTTGAACTTTGTCAAATGCCTTTTCTGCATCAATTGATAAGATCATGTGGTTTTTGTCTTTTGTTTTATTCATATGGTGGATTACGTTAATGGTTTTTCTAATATTAAACCAGCCTTGCATACCTGGTATAAATCCCACTTAGTCATGGTGGATTATTTTTTTGATATGTTGTTGAATTCTATTGGCTAGAATTTTGTTGAGGATTTTTGCATCTATATTCATGAGGGATATAGGTCTGTAATTTTCTTTTTTTGTGATGTCTTTACCTGGTTTTGGTATCAGGGAGATGGTGGCTTCACAGAATGAGTTGGGTAGTATTCCGTCATTTTCTATGCTTTGAAATACCTTTAGTAGTAGTGGTGTTAACTCTTCTCTGAAAGTTTGGTAGAACTCTACAGTAAAGCCATCCGGGCCAGGGCTTTTTTTGTTGGGAGTTTTTTGATTACCGTTTCAATCTGTTTTTTTGTTATGGATCTATTTAGTTGTTCTACTTCTGATTGTGTTAGTTTAGGTAGGTAGCGTTTTTCCAGGAATTCATCCATTTCTTCTAGGTTTGCAAATTTGTTACGAGTACAATTTTTCGTAATAATCTGATATGATTCTTTTAATTTCAGTTGGGTCTGTTGTGATGTGGTCCATCTTGTTTCTTATTCGGGTTATTTGTTTCCTTTCCTGTATTTCTTTAGTCAGTCTGGCCAATGGTTTATCAATTTTGTTAATTTTTTCAAAGAACCAGCTTTTGGCTTTGTTAATTCTTTCAAGTGTTTTTCTGTTCTCTAATTCATTTAGTTCAGCTCTAATTTTTATTATTTGTTTCCTTCTGGTGCCTGATGCATTCTTTTGTTGCTCACTTTCTATTTGTTCAAGTTGTAGGGACAGTTCTCTGATTTTGGCTCTTTCTTCTTTTTGTATGTGTGCATTTGTCAATATAAATTGGCCTCTGAGCACTGCTTTTGCTGTGTCCCAGAGGTTTTGATAGAAAGTATTTTCATTCTTTTTGCATTCTATGAATTTCCTTATTCCCTCCTCAATGTCTTCTATAACCCAGTCTTTTTTCAGGAGGGTATTGTTCATTTTCCAAGTATTTGATTTCTTTTCCCTAATTTTTCTGTTATTGATTTCCACTTTTACGGCCTTGTGGTCTGAGAAGATGCTTTGTAATATTTCGAAGTTTTGGATTCTGCAAAGGTTTGTTTTATGACCTGATATGTGGTCTATTCTAGAGAATGTTCCATGTGCGCTAGAAAAAAAAGTATACTTTGCAGCAGTTGGGTGGAGAGTTCTGTATAAGTCAATGAGGTCAGGTTGGTTGATTGTAGTAATTAGGTCTTCCGTGTCTCTATTGAGCTTCTTACTGGATGTCCTGTCCTTCTTCGAAAGTGGTGTGTTGAAGTCTCCTACTATAATTGTGGGGGTGTCTGTCTCACTTTTCAATTCTGTTAAAACTTGTTTTATATGTCTTGCAGCCCTGTCCTTGGGTGCATAAATATTTAATATGGTTATATCTTCCTGGTCAATTGTCCCTTTTATCATTATGTAGTGTCCTTCTTTATCCTTTGTGGTGGATTTAACTTTAAAGTCTATTTTGTCAGAAATTAATATTGCTACTCCTCTTCTTTTTTGCTTATTGTTTGCTTGATATATTTTTTTCCATCCTTTGAGTTTTAGTTTGTTTGTGTCTCTGAGTCTAAGGTGTGTCTCTTGTAGGCAGCATATAGGCGGATCGTGTTTCTTTATCCAGTCCGAGACTCTCTGTCTCTTTATTGGTGCATTTAGTCCATTTTTGTTCAGCGTAATTATAGATAAGTATGTGTTTAGTGTTGTCATTTTGATGCCTTTTTATGTGTGTTGTTGACAATTTCATTTTTCCACTTAGTTTTCTGTGCTGAAACGTTTTTCTTTGTAAATTGTGTGTTCATCATTTTCATAGCATTTGACTTTATGTTTGCTGAGTCGTTACGTTTTTCTTGGGGTTTTTTTGAGTTATGGAGTTGTTATACCTCTTTGTGGTTACCTTAATATTTACCCCTATTTTTCTAAGTAAAAACCTAACTTGTATTGTCCTATATCGCCTTGTATCCCTCTCCATATGGTAGTTCTATGCCACCTGTATTTAGTCCCTCTTTTTGACTATTGTGATCTTTTACATATTGACTTCAATGATTCCCTGTTTTGAGTTTTTTTTTTTTTTTAATTAATCTTAATTTGTTTTTATGATTTCCCTATTTGAGTTGATATCAGGATGTTCTGTTCTGTGACCTTGTGTTGTGCTGGTATCTGATATTATTGGTTTTCTGACCAATTTCCTTTAGTATTTCTTGTAGCTTTGGTTTGGTTTTTGCAAATTCTCTAAGCTTGTGTTTATCTGTAAATATCTTAATTTCACCTTCATATTTCAGAGAGAGTTTTGCTGGATATATGAACCTTGGCTGGCAGTTTTTCTCCTTCAGTGCTCTGTATATGTCATCCCATTGGCTTCTTGCCTGCATGGTTTCTGCTCAGTAGTCTGAAGTTATTCTTATTGATTCTCCCTTGTAGGAGACCTGTCTTTTATCTCTGGCTGCTTTTAAAATTTTCTCTTTATCTTTGGTTTTCTTTGCCCATTTTTTAATTGTGTTATTTGTCTTTTTGTGGTTGAGTTTTAACAGAATCATGTAGATTTTAGAGATCAGGTGTTGGTCGGAACTGTCATAGCTGAAAACTTTTTCCCAGTCTGTAGGCAGCCTTTTTCTCTTTTGGTGAAGTCTTTGGATGAGCATAGGTGTTTGATTTTTAGGAGCTCCCAGTTATCTGGTTTCTCTTCGGCATTTTTAGCAATGTTTTGTATACTCTTTATACTATGTATTAGGGCTCCTAACGTTGTGCCTAGTTTTTGTTTCATGATCTTTATCGCTTTAGACTTTATGTTTAGGTCTTTTATCCATTTTAAGTTAGTTTTTGTGCATGGAGTGAGATATGGGTCTTGTTTAATTTTTTTGCAGGTGGATACCAAGTTATGCCAGCACATTTGTTAAAAAGGCTATCTTTTCCTCAGTTAACTAATATTGGGCCTTTGTCAAATATCAGTTGCTCATATGTGGATGGATTTATATCTGGATTCTCAATTCTGTTCCATTGATCTATGTATCTGTTGTTGTACCAGTACCAGGCTGTTTTGACTACCGTGGCGGTATAATAGGTTCTAAAATCAGGTAGAGTGAGGCCTCCCACTTTGTCTTTCTTTTTCTCTAATTCTTTTCTTATCTGGGGCCTCTTTACCTTCCATATGAAGTTGGTGATTTCTTTCTCCATCTCATTTAAAAATGTCATTGGAATTTGGATCTGAATTTCATTGTATATATAGATGGCTTTTGGTAGAATAGACATTTTTACAATGTTAAGTCTTCCTACCCAGGATGAAAGGTATGTTTTACCACTGATGTAGTTCTCTTTTGGTTTCTTGCAGTACTGCCTTGTAGTTGTCTTTGTATAGGTCTTTTACATCTCTGGTTAGATTTCTTCGTAAGTATTTTATCTTCTTGTGGGCTACTGTAAATGGTATTGATTTGTTGATTTTCTCTTAGATATTCTTTTTGTTGGTGTAGAGGAATCCAACTGATTTTTGAATGTTTATCTTGTATCCCGATACTCTGCTGAACTCTTTTATTAGTTTCAGTAGTTTACTTGAGGATTCTTTAGGGTTTTCTGCAGATAAGATCATATCATCTGCAAATAGAGATACTTTTACTTCTTCCTTACCAATCTGGATGCCCTTTATTTCTTTATCTAGCCTAATTGCTCTGGCTAGGACCTCCATCACAATGCTGAATAAGAGTGGTGATAAGGGGCATCCTTGTCTGGTTCCTGTTCTCAAGGGGAGTGTTTTCGGAATCTCTCCATTATGGATGATGTTGGCTGTTGGCTTTGTATAAACGCCCTTTATTATGTTGAGGAATTTTCCTTCTATTTGTATTTTACCGAGAGCTTTTATCATGAATGAGTGTTGAACTTTGTCAAATGCCTTTTCTACATCAATCGATAAAATCATGTGGTTCTTGTCTTTTGTTTTATTTATATGATGGATTACATTAATTGTTTTTCTAATGTTGAACTATCCCTGCATACCTGGTTTGAATCCCACTTGGTCATGGTGAATTATTTTTTTGATATGTTGTTGAATTCTATTGGCTAGAATTTTGTTGAGGATTTTTGAATCTATGTTCATGAGGGATATAGGTCTCTAATTTTCTTTTTTGTAGTGTCTTTAGCTGGTTTTGGTATCAGGGATATGCTGGCTTCATAGAATGAGTTTGGGAGTATTCAGTCTTTTTCTATGCTCTGAAATATCTTTAGTAGTAGTGGTGGTGTTATCTGTCTTCTGAAACTCTGCAGTGAAGCAGTCTGGGCCAGGGCTTTTTTTTTGTTGTTGTTGGGAGTTTTTTGATTACCTTTTCAATCCTTTTTTTTTTATGGGTCTATTTAGTTGTTTTACCTCTGTTTGTGTTAGTTTAGGTAGGTAGTGTGTTTCCAGGAATTCATCCATTTCTTCTAGGTTTTCCAATTTGTTAGAGTACAATTTTTTTGTAGTAATCTGATATGATTCTTCTAATTTCAGTTGGGTCTGTTGTGATATGGCCCATCTCATTTCTTATTTGGGTTATTTGTTTCCTTTCCTGTATTTCTTTAGTCAGTCTGGCCAATGGTTTATCAATTTTGTTAATTTCTTCAAAGAATCAGCTTTTGGTCTTATTAACTCTTTCAATTGTTTTCCTATTCTCTATTTCATCTGATTCTGCTCTAATTTTTATTATTCGTTTTCTTCTGGTGCCTAATGGTTTCTTTTGTTGCTCTCTTTCTACTTGTTCAAGTTGTATGGTCAGTTCTTTGATTTTGGCCCTTTCTTCATTTTGTATGCGTGCATTTATTGATATAAATTGACCTCGGAACACTGCTTTCGTTGTGTCCCAAAGGTTCTGATAGGAAGTGTTTTCATTCTCATTGGATTCTATGAATTTCTTTATGTCTTCTATAACACAGTCTTTTTTGAGCAGGGTATTGTTCAGTTTCCATTTATTTGATTTCTTTTCTCTGGTTTTACTGTTATTGATTTCTACTTTTATGGCCTTATGGTCTGAGAAAATGCTTTGTAATATTTCGATGTTTTGGATTCTGCAAAGGCTTGCTTTATGACCTAATATGTGGTCTATTCTAGTGAACGTTCCATGTGCACTAGAAAAGAAAGTATACTTTGCAGCTGTTGGGTGGAGTGTTCTGTATGTCTATGAGGTCAGGAAGGTTGATGGTGGCAATTAGATCTTCCATGTCTTTATTGACCTTCTTACTGGATGTCCTGTCCTTCACCAAAGGTTGTGTGTTGAAATCTCCTACTATAATTGTGGAGCTGTCTACCTCACTTTTCAATGCTGTTAGAGTTTTTTTTTTTTTATGTATCTTGCAGCCCTGTCACTGGGTGCATAAATATTTAATATGGTTGTATCTTCTTGGTTTATACAGTGTCATCCATTATCCTCTGATGGATTTAACTTTAAAGTCTATTTTGTCAGAAATTAATATTGTCACTCCTGCTCTTTTTTGACTGTTGTTTGCTTGATATATTTTTTTCCATCCTTTCAGTTTTAGCTTTTTTGTGTCTCTAAGTCTAAGTTGTGTCTCTTGTAAGCAGCATATAGACAGATCTTTTTTTTGATCTATTCTGCCACTCTCTATCTCTTCATTGGTGCATTTAGTCCATTACAGTCAGGGTAATTATGGATAGGTATGAGTTTAGTGCTGTCATTTTGATGTCTTTTTTTGTGTGTTGTTGACAGTTTCTTCTTCTCACTTAATTTTTTGTGCTTCGTAGTTTATCTTTATATATTGTCTTTCCCTCTTATTCATTGTTGTTGATTTTGTTTCTGCTGAGTCTCTATTTTTTTCTTGTATTTTATTTTGTTGAGTAGGATTGTTAGTCTCCTTTGTGGTTACCTTAAGATTTACTGCTATTTTTCTATGTTTAAACCTAACTTTTATTTCTTTGTATGGCCTTATCTTCCTCTCCATATGAAAGATCTATGACTACATTTCTTACTCCTTCTTTATTGTTTTAATGTTGTCTTCTTTTACATAACACCATCGCTGTTACCCTCTTTTGAGCATTTTTTTAATCTTGAATTATTTTTTTGATTCCCCTATCTGGGTTGACATCTGATTGCTCTGCCCAGTGTTCTAGTCTTGGGCTGGTACCTGATATTATTGATTTTCTAACCAAAGAACTCCCTTTAATATTTCTTGTAGGTTTGGTTTGGTTTTTATGAATTCCCTAAACTTCTGTTTATCTGGAAATGTCCTAATTTTACCTTCATTTTTGAGAGACAATTTTGCTGTATATATGATTCTTGGCTGGCAATTTTTTTCCTTCAGTTTTTTTACGTAAGTCATCCCATTGCCTTCTTGCCTGCATGGTTTCTGCCAAGTCCACACACTAAAACCACTGCCATCGAGTCGATTCTGCCAAGTAGTCCTAGCTTATTCTTATTGGCTCTCCTTTGTAGGTGACTTTTCATTTATTCCTAGCTGCTCTTAACGTTCTCTCTTTATCTTTGATTTTGGCAAGTTTGAATATAATATTCTTGGTGACTTTCTTTTAACTTCTACCTTATGTGGAGTTCGATGAGCGTCTTGGATAGATAACTTCTCATCTTTGACGATATCAGGGATGTTTTCTGCCAACAAATCTTCAACAATTCTCTCTGTATTTTATGTTATTCCTCCCTTTTCTAGTACTCCAACCACTCATAGGTTATTTCTCTTGAGAGAGTCCCACGTGATTCTTAAGGTTTCTTCATTGTTTTTAATTCTTTTATCTGAATTTTCTTCAAATATATTACTGCCAAGTGATTTATCTTCAAGTTCAGAAATTCTGCCTTCCACTTGCTCAATTCTGCTCCTCTGACTTTGTACTGAGTTGTCTACTTCTGTAATTTATTGTTAATCTTCTGAATTTCTGATTGCTGTCTGTCTATGGATTTTTCCAGCTTATTAAATTTTTCATTATGTTCCTGAATAATCTTTTTAATTTCTTCAATTGCTTTATCTGTGTGTTCCTTGGCTTGTTCTGCATATTGTCTCATTTCCTTCCAGATGTCTTGAAGGGCTCTGTATATTAATCTTTTGTATTCTGCCTCTGGTAATTCCAGGAATGCACTTTCATCCAGAAGATCCCTGGATTCTTTGTTTTGAGAGCTTGTTGATGCGATCCTGGTCTGTTTCTTTATGTGACATGATATCGTCTGTTGTTTTCAAACCATCTATAAGTTATCGTATTAGTTTATTTTATGTTTGCTTACTGTGTTGTAGCTTCTTGCTTTGTTTTGTTTTGATATGTCCAAATGGGTTGCTTGAGTGAGGTGACTTGATTATTTTTGCCTTTGGAGCTCTGACATCCTGTCCCCAGATGGCTAGAGCTGTTATCAGGCATATCAGTCTAGGAGTCCATTCAGATTTTTTGTCTGAATTCAGCTCAGGTTTCCAGATAGCTGATCATCAAGTGTGTGGTACAGGTTCTGTCCTACAGTCTTAGAGGGGCAGGGGTGATTCATGTAGGTACCAGTATCTGGTTGCAGCAGGGTGTCACACTCTATACAAGGCAGGGGGCTGAGAATCTTCCCCCATATGTCTCTGAGGAAAGCATGTCCATGTTCCCTAGAGCATACAGGTGGATGAGTCTGCAGACAGATCACGGCCACCCAGTGTTTTTGGCTGTAAGGACTGGGAGGTACCAGTTATCCTTGGACCCTGTCATGGGTGGCTGGGTGACCTGAGTGTAGCTACCAGTCCTTAGGACCCTGACGTGGGTAGGTGAGGACCCTGTTTAATAGGCAAAGCAATGTCAAATGTGAAACACCCACCTTTCTGCTGCACAGCTGAAATGGTTGGAGTCTGCCAACAAAGGCCTATTCCCCTGAAATAGGCCCACACAGGTCCATGGAGAGGGGAAAGGCAGTCAAAGTACATGGACCATTTATGCCTGGACAGGAGCTGCTTCTGTCCTGAGCTCCCCCGGTTAGTGAAGCTTACAAATTATCTTTTCCCCCAATTGCAAATTTGTTCCTTCTTCAAGGCCAGGAGGATCGTTCTAGGCACTCAACAGGGCCTATCTCAGACCCAGGGAAGTCAGCCACTGAAGCCAGCTTGGGATCAGGGGTGGGGTGGGAGGAGTGGGGGCGGTAAAATATAAGGAAGTACTTAGCTTTTGCCAAGAGCACCGTTCTTACCTGGTTCCGGAGGTGTGCGTAGGCTGTGTGGCTGCCTGCTTCTCCCTGAGGAAACTGCGTCCAAACAGTAGTAGCAGCCTGCCACCGCTGCTCCCTGGAATGGTGCCTGAGGGCTCCTGGCAATTCAGGTCAGGTAACTCTTCTCCCCTTCTGAACTGTCTCTTCCTCCCCGTGCCCCTCTGTTCATTTTCTAAGCTTGCCTTTGATGCTCAGGGCTCCTAGCTTGTCGTAAATATACTCATTTCACTTGTATTTTAGGTCTTTGTTGTAAACAGGGCTCACTGAAGTGTCTGTCTCTTCTGCCATCTTGGTTCCTGGGCAAGTTTTTTAAGATTCTCAGGTCTTACACACTCCAAAGGTATTCTTGTTTGGTATAGACATCATTGGAGAATCTGATTTACCCACTGGAGCAACTTCTTCCTAAACTAGCTCAATTGCCTCTGTAGACTGCCATAATAGTTGATGCTTTTGCACCCTTAGTACTTGAACCATTGTGGGCCATTCTTGGTCCTCCAGAGTTAGAGCCCTTAGGTTCACATGCACAGGCCAAGCACTGTCCCAAAGTAATCTGCTAACATCAAGGTGGCTGGGTCTTCAGAAAGAATTCTCTCCTCAAGATCATGCAGATCCTGGTGTGAGACCAGGTCATTATCCACATACCCTCTTCCCTAATGGCAAGTGCCCTTGAGGGCTTTGGTGCTTTTCCTCCCAGCAGACACCAGCCAGGACGTGCTGAATTCAGAAAAGTGATCCTTACAATGTTGAAACTCCAAAAGGAAGAGGAGAGTTCTTTATTTCTTTCCCAAGAACAGGTTCCTTGGCTTTCAGCTCTGAAAATCACAGGAGAGAAGACAGTTTCTCTCAGGACACAATCGCAAGTCACATTGAAGGGCTTGACTTCCTTACATTTGTGTGACCAAGAGAGGCATGACCTAGTGATCCTGCCCTCCTCTATGGTGCCTTCCTGTCTTTACCTAAAAAACATCTTTTGAATTGTACCTTTTCTAGCTAAACCTCTGCCTATTTGTCACCTGCTATTTCAGTGTAAGTGAAGATAAAAAAAAAAAAAAACACTAGCTATTTAAATTTCCTACGGTATTTTTTGCAAGCTTGTTGTTATTGTTAGGTGCCATTGTGTCATTCCACCTCTTCTGAATCTGGCTTGAATTTCTGGCAGGGCCCTGACAATGTACAGCTGAAGCCGTTTTTTAATTATCTTCAGCAAAATGTGGCGTGCATGTATCGTTAATGATATTGTTTGATAATTTCTGCATTCCATTGGATCACCTTTCTTTAGAATGGGCACAAATGTGGATCTCTTCCAGTCGGTTGGCCTGGCAGCTGTCTTCTAAATTCCTTGGTATAGACGGGTGAGCGCTTCCGGTGCTGCAACCGTTTGTTGAAACATCTGAATTGTATTCCGTAAATTCCAGGAGACTCGTTTTTCGCCAGTGTCCTCAGTGTAGCTTGGGCTTCTTCCTTCAAGACCATAGTTCTTCATCATATGCTACCTCCTGAAATGGTTGAATATCGACCAATTCTTTCTGGTACTGTGACTCTGTATTCCTTCCATCTTCTTTTATTATTATTATTGTATTTTTTGATGAAAATTTATACAGTAAATTAGGTTCCCATTTGACAGTTCCTATACAAATTGTTCTGTGATATTAGTTACATTTTTCACAACATGTCCTTTTCTCTTTTGGCCAGCAAGGTTGTGTTATCTGATGTCAGTTGGATCTTGGGCTGAAAGCAGAGGATACCAGAAAGACGTTTACCTCTGTTGTATTGACTATGCAAAGGCATTCAACTATTATAACAAGTTATAGATAACTCTGCAAAGAATGGGAACCTGTACTTAAACCAAGGAGATACTGCATGGTTTAAAGTCAGGAAAGGTGTGCATCAAGGTTGTATCCTTTCACCATACTTACTTAGTCTGTATGCAAATAATGTGCAAATAATGCCAATAACCAGAGAAACTGGACTATATGAAGAAGAACGTGGCATCAGATTGGAGGAAGACTGACTGCAAACTTAGCTCATTTGAAATTTGGCCTTCTTTCTCTCCTTATAGGTCTCTGATGTTTTTATTAGAGTGGTTTTCATACTATTTAATGGAGCTCCTTCTTGTGCTGGTAGGAGAAGGTGGAGAGGCACTACATTTGCGTGGGTAACAAATATACCCAAACGTGTAGTGGCAACAATGTGGAAGTTTATTTCTTTCAGGTGATATTACAAGGCTGATCAACAGACCAATGGACAATCCTCTTCCACTTAGTTATTCTGGGGTCAGTCTGATGGAGACACAGTCTTCTGTGACAAGTGGCTTCCAAGGTCACCATGGATATCACCATCCCAATTAGCTGGAAAGGAAAAATAACCTGAAAGAAGTTTTATGGGCTTGGAAGTGGCATAATTACTTCCATTGGCTAGAACTCAATCATATGACTACATCTAACAGCAAGGGAAGCTGGGAAATGTAGCCTAGCCATGTGATTAGGAGGACAAGGACAACGACTTCGGTAAATGGCAACAGGCTCCACTATGGGGATTAAATGGGTGTAGCACCCCCTCCTCCCTACCGTCAGAGCAGCTGAGCTCTAAATAGTTTTGTATAATAAGCTTTCTTTAGCACTACTTTGAAGAAGGGGTTCTTTTGCTAAAAGTGGTTGAGAAGCACAGCCCTGTTAAAGTCACTCTTTCTTACAATGTGTTTTATTGTTCCTTACAAATCTGTACATATTCACATTGATTCTTTGGGTATCTCGCATCTTCGTCTTTCTTATCAGGATCATTTGCAGCTGCAGAGAAACAATCTCACAACTGAGAATCACCCATTCCTCTGAGCTGTTTTTCCATTGAAAGTTTCATACTGTGAAATCTGCCTATTTTCTCCCTTTGGTTCTGTTTCCTCATCCATTAAGTAAAGAAAATCATATTAACTCTTCTTGGGTTTGGGAAAAAGTAAGTATGCTGATGTCTGTGAAAGATGAATTTGGTATATACAGCTCATCTGAAACTCCTCTCTCCCCCATATCAGTTGAACTCTAAAATGGTATGGTCCGTTTCTCCCAAGGCGCTTATCACTGCAACTTACCCAACCATCCTCTCTTGCTCCTGTGATAGGTCCACAGTAAGGGATCATTTTTTTTTTTTTACCCAGGAAATGAAATTTCATCTTTCAAAAAAGGAAATTTTCAGCAGGGCAAAGTCCAGAATATGTCCTACACCTTACTTAAAAAAAAAAAGTTATTAAAACTTTTTATTTTAAAATAGTTTGACTCACATGAAGTTGCAAAAAATAGTACAGAAAGTTCCTGTACCTCCCCCAAAGATGATGTCTTACGTAACCCTAGTACAGTGTCAAAACCAGGAAATTGACATTGCTACAATACTATTAACTCAGGTATAGGCATTATTTGGCTTTCACCAAAAAGCCAAACATACAGGTATACGAGGCATTGACGGTTCAGTGGTAGAATTCTCGCCTTCCGTTGAGGGAGACCTGGGTTCGATTCCCAGCCAGTGTACCTCATGCACAGCCACCACCTGTCTGTCAGCAGAGGCCTGTGTGTTGCTATGATGCTGAGCAGGTTTCGGTGGAGCTTCCAGACTAGGACGGCCTAGGAAGAAAAGCCTGTTGATCTACTTTTGAAAATCAGCCAGTGAAAAACTTATGAATCACAATGGTCTGATCTGTAATTGATCATGGGATGTTGCAGGAGCAGGCAGCATTTTAGTTTAGTTTTGCATGGGGTTGCCATGAGTTGGGGTTGCTATGAATTGGGGCTGACTTGACTAGCACAGTAGTTAAGACAAATGGTGAGCTATGGCTGCTAACCAAAAGTTGGCAGTTCAAATCCACCAGCCGACCCTTGGGAACACTATGGGGTAGTTCTACTCTGTCTTATAGGGTCGCCAGGAGTTGGAATTGACTTGACCTTAACGGGTTTGATTGAGGTTAAGAGCATCAACGGGCATATATATTCCCATCTATGTTCCAGCTGGGAGTCCCTGGGGATGCAAATGGTTAAGTGGTTGACTAATACTTGAAAGGATAGCAGTTTGAACCCACCCAGAGGTACCTCAGAAGACAGGACTGGTGATCTGTTTCTGACAAGTCACAGCCTTCAAAACTCTGTGGAGCAGTTCTACTCTGCACAGTTGGGGTTGCCATGAGTCAGAATTGACTCGATTGCAACCAGCAACAACACTGTTGCAAGCCCTGTACTAGCTACTCGGGTAGTAGATTTTCAGTGGCTGTCTAGGTGGGTAAATGCCCCCATCACTGGTAAGCATGTCCTCCATTTAGCTGGCAGCTGATCATATGATCTCATTTCTATTCCTCCCTCCTCTATCTTCATTCAAATGCCTTCTAGTGGTGTTCTGTCATTGGCCTTATGTGTATCCAGAAAGCTAAGCCTGTCAACATCCAGTTGCTATTTGGCTTAAAGACAATTGTGTCTGACACAGAGTACACACATTTTCCTCTCATCAAAAGTCCGATACCAATTAAACTGGAAATTAGTAAATCTGTGTCCTTCAAACTTCACGTTGAGGTTATTCTTCTCCTTCCTTATCCAATGGCCTGGTAATTCAGAGAGTGGGGTCGGCGCCTCTCAGAGCCTCTGGCAGATAATGTTGTTGTTAGGTGCCATTGAGTTGGCTTCGACACACGGAGACCTTATGTACAACAGAATGAAACACTGCCTGATCCTGTACCATCCTCACAGTCGTTGGTATGTTCTAGCCCATTGTTGCAGCCACTGTGTCAATCCATCTCATTGAGGGTCTTCCTCTTTTTTGATGACTCTCTACTTTACCAAGTGTGATGTCCTTCTCCAGGGATTGGTCCCTCCTGATAACATGTCCAAAGTGGATAATGGCAGCATTTTATTGGGTTTTGGTTTTCATTTTCAGCATCATACAACTATCTGGAGAAAATACTTCCATCTGTATTTGCAGCTGTATGGCACTTCCTTGCCATTGGAAATGCCTTTCTTAAATTGCAGCAGGAGAGTTTAAACAACTGTGAAATTCCTAAAACAGCCTGCTCCACTGCCAAGTACAAGCAGTCCCTGGGTTACGAATGTCCAACTTACATATAATCCATAGTTGGGAACCAAACTCCATAAAGCCTGTTATATTAAAAATTTGAGTACATACAATGGTTCATAATAACAAACAGGTGCTACTTTGTAACACATATCAAAACATTATTATTATTATTATTATTACTGTATAATTATGTTAAAGATGTTTTAGCATATCTGGAAGTGTTTAATTTTTTTTTACGAATAGAAAGGTATGCTATTTACTATACAAGAAGACAAACATTTGACTAACTGACTCAGATCAGTTAGTCAAATGTTTGATTTGGACCGTACCTAACTGTTCCGACTCACATACAAATTCCACTGAAAGACAGACTTAGGAACGGAACTTGTTTGTAATCTGGGGACTGCCTGTGATCTTCAATGGGCTGGTGTCCAAAGTGGTGGCCACAGCTACCTTTCTGGAGCCCAGTTTCCGCCATGGCACCTTCTCATTCTTCTTCATAAAGGGTTTGAACATCTAAAGTAGCCACATGAATTCCCGGCATTTGTCAGAGGAGGAAATCCACATGGCCAACTGAGAAAGTCATAAAATCTTTGTTTTAGCTCCGACTCATTTAACTACTGGAATGAAATTTTAAAAGATTTTTCTTATGTGGTCACAGAGGTTTCCTCTTAAGAGGTGGGAATTCTACCAGGATATGACATATTGGGAAAATGACTATGGGCATTTCGTTTTTATGCTTTGCTTTGCTGATCCATGGCAGTACGATCTTCTAGGCTTCTTCGGAGTATTTGCGAGTCTAGTCAAACCCCCACATCTGATGTGTGTTCTTACTGGCAAGTTTTAAATGATTTTATACCACGGGTTCCAAATACGCTTTCAAAACATGCTTTTCTTTGTGTGCAAGCATCCATTCCCACATTCTTCTTTGTGTGGATTCTCTTCTCTTCCAAAAACACTAGTGTCTGTCCAAATCTTTCAGACCAGTAGAGTGTAACTTGGTTTGTGGTCTCCCATCTCTTGGTGTCTCTTGTTACAATAACACACAGAAGCTCAGAAAGTTCTGCCGAAAAAGGGGGGGAAATTCTCTCATCCCTGGTCCCCAAGTCACTCTATTTTAGATACATTTAACAGCAAGATAATGGAAGGTATCTGGGTATGGTGATCTCCTAGTTGCTGGACAATATTAATTTATCGATTAATGACAATTTGGCAATATTCACAAAGCCGTAGTTCAAACTACATGAAGCATGTAATTTCAGGCATTGAATGAAACCTTACCCTGAAAGTTAAACGAGAGAGAAACCTGGTAAGGAAATAAATTCAGTTCTTTGAGTTTTAGTATAATGTGATGGTTAAAGTTGTGTGTTAACTTGGCTGGGCCATGATCCTAAGTGGTTTGGCAGTTATGATGTAGTTTGGCAGCTTTTTAATGATGTAATTACCTCCATAATGAGATCTGATGTAACGTGATCACCTCCGTGATGAGATCTGTTAAGAGCAGCTAATTAGTTGAAAGGGAGTTTACTTGGGGGTGTGGCCTACATCCAATATAGGTGGTCTTTCTGGCAAGACTCTCTGGCTTTTGCTCGCTCTGGATCCTGCAGCTGGCTCCTGTTTATCTGACCTCCAGTTCTCGGAACTTGAGCTAGCAGCTTATCTGCGGATCTTGGAAATTGTTGGTCTTCACAGCCTGAGAGCCAGAGGCCTCCTATCTGACCTTCTGTTCTTAGATTTGTCAGCATCTTCAGCTACACGACTCAGGAGAAGCCTCCAGTCTGACCCGCGAACCTGGGGCTTTCCAGCTTCTACAACTGTGTGAGCCATTTCCTTGATATAAATCTCTTCCTATATATATTTATATACTGCACTGGTTTTGCTTCTCTAGAGAACCCAGCCTAAGACATGCACCAAAAACTGGTTAAGGGCCATGATTAAAATTCCTTCATTCACCAAATAGTTCCTGAATGTCTCCACTTTGTGCCAGATTCTGTGTTTGATCTCAGGGACACATAAATGTGTTCCAGGTCCTGGAATGATGGGCAAGACACCTACTTTGGGTCTGCGTGAGAAGGGCCATAAACAAAGGGGTGCACCGCAGGCAGATGTGAGTGGAGGGAGAGCCCTGGAGGGGCACTGGTCTATGACCAGGTGGGCATTGGGGACGGGCAAGAGGCACTTGGAAGCTGTTTTCAAGATGAAATAAGGCACGGTCTGAATCTTAAAGGTCAAGGAGTTAGCCATGTGGGCACAAATAAGAATGGGCATTTAGAGGAAGGGAAAGTGTATGTAAAGTGCTTTGGTATGTGAGAAAGGACTAGGTTTGGTGGACAGTGGGGCAGAAGAAAAGGGGCATGTGAGAGGAGAAACCAGTTGCCATTGAATTGACTGTGACTCATGGTGACCCCATGTGTTTCAGAGTAGAAACTGTGCTCCATAGGGCTTTCACTGGCTGATTTTTTGGAAGTAGGTCACCAGTGCTTTCTTCTGAGATGTCTCTCGGTAGACTCGAACCTCCAACCTTTTGGTTAGCAGGTGAGCATGTAAATTGCTTGCATGACCCAGGAACTAGATATGTGAGAGAGAAGGTTGAAACTCCAGGAGCGGCTTCATCATGAAGAGCCAATTAAGAAGTTTTACATTTTTTCTGTAAGCGGTGCAGAGCTGCTACGAGAGTTTAAACATAGGCACAACGTGGGCCAGTTCGTATTTTAGAGTTATCTGTATATGCACTATTCACTCCGTATAATGCAGATAGTCCATATAATGCAAAAACAGAAGTCACTTGAATCCACCTGATCCCATCAATGAAAAATAATTAGTCAAAGCAGTTTGACAACCTTAATTGGTTATTTTTTCCAAGTAAGAATTATCAATGAAGAAATGTGTCTAGACAGAAAGTTTCTTTTCTGTTCCCTTGTGCAATAGTGAAATTCACTCTATCCAATTGCCACCATCCCTTTCTGAACAATGTAAGTCAGTAAAACTTGTACGTTGTTCAACATTCGTCAAATATCAAAAGATGATTAATTTTCAGGAATAACTTTAGCTTCTCGTATATACTGGATTTTAATTTAGGTCCATTCCTGCTGTCTTCTAGAGAAGCATTTGTCAATCATGTCTATCATTTGTCTATTTTCTTGGTGGGATGGCCATTATAGTATGAATTGCTTATTGTTGTTGTTGTTAGGTGCCACTGAGTTGGTTCTGACTCATAGTGACCCTATGTACAACAGAACAAAACACTGCCTGATCCTGAGCCATCCTCACAATCTTTTGCTATGTTTCAGTGCATTGTTGCAGCCACTGTGTCAATCCATCTCGTTGAGGGTCTTCCTTTTTTGTGCTGACCCTCTACTTTACCAAGCATGATGTCCTTCTACAAGGACTGGTCCCTCCTGATAACATGTCTAAAGTACATGAGAAAAAGTCTCACCATCCTAGCTTCTAAGGAACATTCTGGCTGTACTTCTTCTAAGACAGCCTTGTTCATTCATCCATCCATGGTATATTCAGTATTCTTCGCCAACACCATAATTCAAAGGCATCAAATCTTCTTTGGTCTACCTTATTAATCGTCCAGGTTTCACATGCATATGAGGCGATTGAAAATATCATGGCTTGGATAAGGTGCACCTGAGCCCTCAAAGTGACATCTTTGTTTTTTAACACTTGAAAGAAGTCTTCTGCAGAAGATTTACCCAAAGCAATATGTCATTTAACTTCTTGACTACTGTTTCCATGGGTGTTGATTTTGGACCCAAGTAAAATGAAATCCTTGACAACTTCAATCTTTTCTCCGTTTGTCATGATGTTGCTCATTGGTTGAGTTGTGAGGATTTTTGTTTTCTTTATGTTGAGGTGGGAACCCTGGTGGTGTAGTGGTTAAGTGCTACGGCTGCTAACCAAAGGGTCAGTAGTTCGAATCCACCAGGTGCTCCGTGGAAACTCTATGGGGCAGTTCTACTCTGTCCTATAGGGTCACTGTGAGTTGGAATGGACTTGATGGCACTGGGTTTGTTTTTTTTTTTTAATGTTGAGGTGTAATCCATACTGAAGGCTGTGGTTTTTGATCTTCATCAGTAAGTCCTTCAAGTCCTCTTTGCTTTCAGCAAGCAAGGCTGTGTTATCTGCATATCACAGGTTGTTGACAAGTCTTCCTCCAATCCTGATGCTGTGTTCTTCTACATATGGTCCATTTTCTCAGATTATTTATTTACTCAGCATAGAGATTGAATAAGTGTGGTGAAAAGATACACCCCTGACACACACCTTTCCTGATTTTAAACCACACAGTATCCACTTGTTCTGTTTGGACAACTGCTTCTTGGTCTATATACAGGTTCTGCAGGAGAACAAGTAAGTAGCATAGCTTCCGGCATCACAGCAACATGCAATCCACCACAGTGCGAAAAATTGACAGAGGAGTGGTGGATGAATTGCTTACTGTGATATTATTGACTCAAATCCAGAGCAGAAAGAAATACAAGCTAAAATTGATAGTGAAATTCAAAGTAGCCGTAGTGATTGTTGGAGTTCCTTGCATGGAACAGTAAATAAATTAAAAAACAGCAGTATTTCCTAGGATTAAATGTGAAAATTGAATATAGCAGCAGGGAGATATTATGCTAAGAGAGCCATATTGTTGTTATTTGCAATCAAGTGGATTCTGAGTCTTAGGGACCGTATGGGACAGAGTAGAACTGTCCCATAGGGTTTCCTAGGCTGAAATCTTTAAAGGAGACTGCCAGGTCTTTCCTCCCGTGGAACAGCTGGTGGGTTTGAATCGCCAACCTTTAGGTTGGCAGCTGAGTGCTTAACATTGAGACACAAGAGCTCCATAGGAGTGAAAAATTTTGATGACTTCTTTTCAAGGACCACTCTTGAGAAAATAGGAGAGGACATTTTTCTTTGTTCTACCGTCTTTGTGTAGTTGTTGTTGTTAGTGGCTGTTGAGTCAACTCCAATTCATGGCAACCTTATGTTGAGTGAATGAAACCTTGCCATGTCAACCTAATTGAGTGAAATCTTGCCATGTTCTTTACCTCTTCATGATCACTAGGTATGTTTGAGTCCATTGTGGTGACTAGTGTGTCAATCCATCTCATTGAGGGTTTTCCTTATTTTCTTTTTTTGTGATTGGTCTTTTCTGATGATATTTCCAAAGTAAGCAAGTCGAAGTCTCGCCATCCTCTCTTCCAAGAAGCATTCTGGCTGTATTTCTTCTAAGACTGATTCATTTGTTCTTTGGCATTCCTTAGGTATAATTCCCACAGTCTCAGTTTAAGCCTGTCATGCTGGGTTCCCATATGGTTTAACATTGGTTCTAGACCTTTCGTTTTTTAATGAGGAACTGTTATTAATGCTTGCATTAAAATAAGCTGAGGTGAGTTTGTAGGCCTCGGCTTTGTATTCTCACCTTCTTCCAGGGTTCCTCTAGTAGCTTATGAGACAAATGGGCAGTGAATTGAGTTCCTATTTTAACCTGTGGTTAAATCTTAAAGATGAAAACTAGCCTCTCTTTTCCTGACCCTTTCCAGACATAAGATCACCAACACCTTCCTTTCAGGGAAATCATGCTGGGGTCCCATTGATAATGCAAAATGTGCTCAGAATCCAAGGACTAGAGACAACGACCCCTTTTGGCTTGAAGTGGATGGAGAGCAGCATTTTGTGTTGCTTACCTTGGTCAGCTACTTGCTGTACCATCCAGCTGTGCCATTTCCTGTGTTGCAGCTGCAAGGTTCACAAAACTGCCAGGTGTCCAGTCTTCAGGGCCCATGGGAAACGTGGGAGATGATTTGTTGTGTATGACATACAATTGGGGAATACAGGCTGAGACGTTCTGCTTTTGAGAAAATACAGAGACATCTGAATACTCTTGCTGTATTTATTGTCATTTATCATCTAGTGTAATCTTTATTTGCTTGTTGTCTGGTAACACTTTTTACTTTTAGAATCAAGCCTTTTGGCAGCAAATTGCATGTTTAATGCAATTAAGTACTGATTTCAACTTCTCAAGAAAGTTGATGATGCATGTGTAATTTGGTCAAAATGTTTGTCAGCATTGACTCTCCAGCATGGGGACCATTGTGATCCCACTGGCCACATGGAAACAGACCCAAACCTACAGAGAAAGCATCCACATCCTCTCCAGAAGTTGTTTGAAGAAGACCATGCTTAAAATGACAGTTAACTTGTGTACTTGCAGACTATAGTTGTTTACATAGCACTCTGTGAAGCATGGCTTTTTATTTAAATCCAACAACTGTTTTTCTAAATTACTTTTGCTGATTTTTTATACCAAATTTTCTAATTGATTTATGAAAAGTGAAGGAATGGCTATTAATGTATTGGCTTCATTAACCCAACTTTCCAAATGGTTAAATGATGCCAATGTCACTAGATGTTTGAAAAAAAGATGATAACCCAGTAATTCTTGTTGTTGTTGTTAGGTGCTGTCGGGCTGGTTCTGACTCATAACAATGCTACATACCACAGAACGAAACACTGCCCGGTCCTGCTCCGTGCTCACAATCACTGTTATGCTTGAGACCATGGTTGTAGCCTCTGTGCCAATGTATCTCTTTTGAGGGTTTTTCTCTTTTCTGTTGACCCTGTACTATACCAAGCATGATGTCCTTCTCCAGAGACTGATCCCTCCTGACATCATATCCAAAGTATGCAAGACGCAGTTCCGCCATCCTTACTTCTAAGGAACATTCGGCTGTACCTCTTCCAGGACAGATTTGTTCATTCTTTTGGAAACATTCTTCACCAACACCACAATTCTTCTGTCTTCCTTATTCATTGTCCACTTTTTGCATGTATATGATGTGATCGAAAATACCATGGCTTGGGTCAGGCATACCTTAGTCTTCAAGGAGACATCTTTGTTTTTCAATACCTTAAAGAGGTCCTTTGCAGTAGATTTGCCCAGTTCAACGCGTCTTTCGATTTCCTGACTGCTGCTTTCATGGGTGTTGATTGTGGAGTCAAGTAAAATGAAATCCTTGACAATTGCAATCTTTTCTCCATTTATCGTGATGTTTTTTATTGGTCCAGTTGTAAGGATTTTGTTTTCTTTATGTTGAGGTGTAATCCATATTGAAGGCTGTGGTCTTTGAACTTCATCAGTAAGTGCTTCAAGTCCTCTTCACTTTCAGCAAGCAAGGTTGTGTCATCTGCATAACACAGGTTATTAATGAATCTTCCTCCAATCCTGATCCCCCATTCTTCTTCATATAGTCTAGTGTCTCATATTATTTGCTCAGCATACAGATTGAATAGGTATGGTGAAAAAATACAACCCTAACGCACGCCTTTCCTGGCTTTAAACCATGAATATCCCCTTGTTCTGTCCGAACAACCGCCTCTTGATCTATGTAAAGGTTCCCCATGAGCACAATTAAGTGTTCTGGAATTCCCTTTCTTCTCAATGTTATCCATAATTTGTTATGATCCACAGAGTCGAATGCCTTTGCATAGTCAATAAAACACAGGTAAACATCCTTCTGGTATTCTCTGCTTTCATCCAGGATCCGTCTGACATCAGCAATGATATCCCTGATTCCACGTCCTCTTCTGAATCCGGCCTGAATTTCTGGCAGTTCCCTGTAGATATACTGCTGCAGCATTTGAATGATCTGTAGCAAAATTTTGCCTACATGTGATGTTAATGATACCCAGTAAAAATCCAGCGCCGTCGAGTCGATTCCGACTCATAGCGACCCTACAGGACAGAGCAGAACTGCCTCATAGAGTTTCCGAGGAGCTCCTGGCAGATTCGAACTGCTGACCCTTTGGTTAGCAGCCGTTGCACTTAACCACTATGCCACCAGGGTTTCCGATATTAATGATATTGTTCTATAATTTCTACATTTGGTTGGATCACCTTTCTTGGGAATAGGCATAAATATGGATCTCTTCCAGTCGGATGGCCAGGTAGCTGTCTTCCAAATTTTTTGGCAGAGACAAGTGAGCACTTCCAGTCCTGTGTTCATTTGTTGAAATATCTCAATTGATATTCCATCAATTCCTGGAGCCTTGTTTTTCCCAGTAATTCTACTTCTACATATATACTCAAGAGTACATATGTTGACCAAAGACTTGTACATAAATGTGCATACCACCTTTATTCGTAATAGTCAAAAATGTAAACAACCCAAATGTTTATCAATAAAACAAACAATTGCTGTTGAGTCAGTTCTGACTCAGGGGACCCCATGTGTGTCAGAGTAGAACTGTGCTCCAAAGGGTTTTTAATGGCTGGTTTTTCAGAAGTAGATCAACACACCTTCCTTCCGAGGTGCCTCTGGGTGGACTTGAACCTCCAAACTTTCAGTTAGCAGCTGAGGGTGTTAACCATTTGCCCCACCCAGGGACTGCTGTTCATCAGTAGGCAAATGTATAAACAATTATGGTATATTCATGCAATAGAGTATTACTCAGCAATTAAAAAAAAAACTGCAAGTACATGTAACAATAGGAATGAATATAAAAACACTGTGTTAAGCTAAAGAAACCAACCACAAAAGAGTACACATCGTATTGTTATATTTAGACAAAGTTCAAGAACAGACAAAACTAATCAATGTGGATAGAAGTTCAAGAGTGTTCACTTCAAGGGGTGTGTGTGTGTGTGTGTGTGTGTGTAAAGGGAGTTTTTTAGCATAATGAAATTATTCTCTTTTTTTTTTGGGTGGTAGTCATATGTATACATGTAAATAGATGTGATATTCATTAAAATTTATGCATTTTACTATATATAAATTATACTCCAGTAAAGTACTATAGGAAGAAAAATAAATCACAGTTAATGATTATTTTTCACCCAATTTATGGAATCAAAATAAAACTTTTAAAGTTCAATCTGTCAAAAATGGATCATCCAGCATTAGTACAAATGTTATTGTAAATTCTGTTGAAAATTTCCACAATGATGGTAAAAGTATTGTTTTGCAGAGACAATACGAATACAAATTTTGGGTACAGTATTGTGGCCAAAACAGCATTCTTACTAAATTAAGACACCTATGGAACAGAAGTAGAGGGTGAGTGAAAGAGAAAGACACTCAGGGAGATCAATTGGTACAGTGGCTGCAACAGTGGGCTCAACCGTACCTCCTATTGTGAGGATTGCACAGGACCGGCCAACGTTTCATTGTTGTACATGGGGTCGCTATGAGTCAGAACTGACTTGATGGCACCTAACAACAACAGCAATGAAACAGAAAAGGAGCCCTGGTGGTGGAATGATTAAATGCTCAACTGCTAACCGAAAGGTTAGTGGTTTGAGCTCACCAAGCAGCTGGTCAGGAGAAAGGTCTGGCGGTCTGCTTCTGGGAAGATTTCAGACTAGGAAATCCTATGCGGCAGTTCTGCTCTGTTACGTGGGAGCACTCTGAGTCGGAATTGACTCGATGAAACCCAACAACAGCAACACGGAACAGATAAAAAAGCACTGAGACTGGTCAGGACACACACCTAATTTGTAATGACATTCAAACAAGAGTATTTTACCTGTCATAATGAAAGGTTTAGCTTTCCAAATTTGTAAAAAAAAAAAAAAAAAAAAAAATACATATACTATTAGAGTAACTAGCCTACAATTTTTAAATAAAGTTGCTATTGAGTTAAATGAAAAGGGGTATGGCAATGTGAGTGTCCTTTCTTTCCTGTCTACCTTTAATGGGTTTTAGAAATGGTTGAGCTTTGGTAGAGCTGCTTTGAAAATCAATTCAAGTATCTTAGAATGGTAGTAGATATTTTTTAAATGATTCTTCTAAAGTGTGGTTGCATTTTGTTCAAAATCAGTTGGAAATCTGGAATCAAAATATTTAAAGAATGGAGCACATGCACACACCAAAAACTTAGCTTTTCAAGTTTCTAACAACTTAGAAGTGTTGAAAACAAAGCTTAGGCTAGAACAAGTCTATAACTTCAAACACAAGGGACTGGATAAATTAGATAGCAAGGGAGCCAATGATGTACAAGATTTAATTTTGAAATTCTTCAGTCGCATTTCAAAAATCATGAATTGTGGAAAAAATCTTTTGAAGAAATTTCTATTTTCAATTCGATACATTTTTATTTTGAACCATAATAAAGTGATGTTTTAAAATCCCATATTTGGCTGCATGTTCATTTGACCAATTTGACCAGTTTTGCCTTATAAAAAGGACTTTGAACAGAGGCTAAAAAGACAGAAACTACAATAAGTTGGGTGGAAATGTTTACACATTTAAGTGATGCAGTGGTGAAGTACTGGGCTGTTAACCAAAAGGTTGGCTGTTCGAAATCACCAGCTTCTCCAAGGTACAAAGACGTGGCAGTCTGCTTGCATAAAGACTTACAGCCTTGGAAACCCTATGGGAAAATTCTACTCTGTCCTACAGGGTTTCTGTGAGTCGGAATTCAACTCAATGGCAATTTTTTTTTTTTTTTTTTGGTTATTAAATGAATAATTTCTAAGGATCAGCACATGAGGCAGAGGTTAAAGATGTCTCAAATGTCCAACTTTTCCAAGCTGCTGTACCATTCTATCATCTCTAACGTCAACTACTCCTTCTTCCCTCAGCGCCCTCCCTCCCACCTTTGGATTCCCTAATTCGCTCCAACACCTCACAGAACTCACGAATTGCATAAAGGAAATGGCTCACGTGGTCGTGGAAGCTGGTAAGTCCAAATTCGTAGGTTAGGTGTAGGCCTCTCCCTGGCCCTCAGTCTCTGCCCAAAAGCACTCAATTTTCTCCCTCCATGGGCTGGGAAGCCCAATGTGCTGTCTCCTGACAGTCTTTCCTGTCAGCCTTCCCAAGTTTGGTAGTGGTGGGCTATTCTCTCTGCTCTGGAATTGGTTCTCTTTTAAGGGAAAACTGACCAATCCCCTTGGTGGGCCACAATTATCTTATTTGCACAGCACCATTCAATCACCTGGGTGGGAGTTATAAGACCATGGCGAAAAAGGCCATACTAAGTGTCACGGATTGCATTGTGTCCCCCCAAAATATGTATCAACTTGGTTAGGCCATGATTCCTAGTAGTGAGTGGTTGTTTTCCATTTTGTGATTGTAATTTTATGATAAAGAAGATTAGAGTGGAATTGTAACACCCTTACTAAGGTCACATGCCTGATTCAATGTAAAGGGTGTTTCCGTGGGGTGTGGCCTGCACTACCTTTTCTCTTACAAGAGATAAAAGGAAAGGGAAGCCAGGGGGGAAAGGAGTACCTCATATCACCAGGAAAGCAGCACGGAGAACAGAGCACGTCCTTTGGACCTGGGGTTGCTGCTTGGAGAAGCTCCTAGACCAAAGGAAGTTTGATGACAAGGACCTCCTCCAGAGCTGACAGAGAGAGAAAGCCACCTCTTGGAGCTGGCACCCTAAATTTGAACTTCTAGTCTACTAGACTGTGAGAGAATAAGTTTCTCTTTGTTAAAGCCATCTATTTGAGGTATTCCTGTTATAGTAGAACTAGATGACTAAGGCACTAATTCATCACAATGCGGTTATGTACACATTTCAACTCAAAAAATTAGAACTGGAAATACTCTCCAGTTAGTGGAGTTTGTCTACCGCTGTGTCTGTAGAGTGGAGCCCCAGTGGTGCAGTGGTTAAGTAAGAGCTCACCTTCTAACCAAAAGGTTGGCAGTTTGAATCCACCAGCTGCTCCTTGGAAACCCTATGGAGCAGTTCCACTCTGTCCTATAGGGTTGCTATGAGTTGGAATGGACATAACAGCAATGGGTTTGGTTTTGGTTTTGGTTTTTGGTATCTGCAGAGAAAATTTGTCTCAATTAAAAATATTATAGTCTACTTAGATGACTTGAAGATGCCGACAATTTAAAATTTATTAACCATAAAATGTGACTTTGAAGAAGATTGCAGGCAATTTTATAAAGAAAAAAGGTCAATAGACCAGTTTGAAAAAAGTACAATTTTCAGAAAAAAATATTAGTGCCAAGGTATTCAAGACAGATATAGCTAAAAAACTGGCTGAAGTCTGTGAATATGCACCAAGAATAATAATTCTGCTTATGTTATTCTTTTAGCATTTAAATAACCAATATAAAGAAATTTTCCTTCTAATTTTACTTTAGAAACCCAAAACAAAAACTAAACCTGTTGCATTGGAGCCCATTCTGACTCATAGAGATCCTATAGGACAGAGTAGAACTGCCCTATAGGGTTTCCAAGGAGTGGCTGGTGGATTCAAATTGCTGACCCTTTGGTTAGCAGCCTGAGCACTTAACCACTGAGCCGCCGTGGCTCCAATTTTGCTTTATAACACACAGATACATGTTATTCATATTTTTCAAAAGATGGTTTATTTTTGAAAGTAGTTTTTGGAACTATTTTATATGTCTATCAATATAATAAACCAATTTGTTAGTCAGTAAGTAGTTTAAAAATTATATAATTTATATTGCTTTAATGCTCTTTTCCCTCTCAAAAGTGTCTCAGGTTTGTTGATAAATTGCATTTCAAAAATCTTTACTCTTTTTATTAGTTATGTTTAAGTTTACAAGTAACAGAGACTCCCAGAAACTGGTTTAAACAAGGTTGTTGTTGTTGTTAGTTGCCATTGAGTTGGTCCCGACTCATGGCAACCCCACGCACAACACAACAACTGCTGCCTGGTCCCTCACAATCCCCACAACTGGTTTCAGATCAGACCATTGTGATGCATAGGGTTTTCATTGGCTGATTTTCATAAGTAATCACCAGGCCTTTCTTCTTAGTCTGTCTTAGTCTGGAAGCCTCTACTGACAGATAGGTGATGGCTGTGCATGAGGTATGTTGGCTGGGAATAGAACCTAGGACTCCTGCATGGAAGGTGAGAATTCTACCAGTGAGTCACCAATGCCCCCTTAAACAAGGTAGATTTCTATTTCTTTTTCCTGTAGAAGTCTGGAGGGGAGCTTTCAGGGCCCACATGGAAGTCTTCTTCCACCACGTCTGCATGGAGACAATCCCTTCTATCTCCACTGTGGTAGTCTCCCTTGCCACGTCTGGTTGTTACAGCTCTAGCCATCTCAGCCAAATTGCAGTCAGCAGGAAGGAAGCCAGAGTGATGAGAAGGACAGGCGGTAAAGGACCTGAGCCAGTTGTCTTTTAAGGAAGCTTGCAGAAATTAGAAGCTTCCATCGCATTTCAGCTTACATCACATCGCTGCAGAGGGGGCTGTGAAGTACAGGCCTTGTTATGGGTAATTATCATGGACTGAATTGTGTCCCCTCAAAATGTGTCAACTTGGCCAGGCCATGATTCCCAGTATTGTGTGATTCTCCACCATTTTGTGATCTGATGTGATTTTCCTATCTGTTGTAAATCCTACGTCTATGACTGGGTTTAGGTTATGATGTTAATGAGGCACAGTTAGAAGGAGTTATGTTAATGAGGCAGGACTCAATCTACAGGATTGGGTTGTATCTTGAATCAATCTTTCTTGAGATATAAAGAGAGAAGTGAGCAGAGTGACAGGGAGACCTCATGCAACCAAGAAAGCAGTGTCAGGAGCAGAGTGTGTCCTTTGGATCCAGAGTCCCTGCACTGAGAAGCTCCTAGACTGGGGGAAGATTAATGACAAGGACTTTCCCCCACAGCCAACAGAGAGAGAAAACCTTCCCCTGGAGCTGGTGCCCTGAATTCGGACTTCTAGCCTCCTAAATTGTGAGAGAATAAACTTCTCTTTGTTAAATCCATCCACTTGTGATATTTCTGTTAGCAGCACTAGATTACTAAGGCAGAATTCAGTACCGAGAGAGTGGGTGCTGCTCTAACAGATACCTAAAGTGTGGAAGCGGCTTTGAAACAGTGAATGGGTAGAGGCTGGAAGAGTTTTAAAAGTAAATGCCTAGATGGATGTCTAAGACAATTCTGGGGGAGACTCCGAAGGAAGTGAGGGGAGCTGTTACACTGGAGATGGCACAGATGGTGAGAAGCAGCAGCAGAGAAATGGCAGCAGCCAAACCAGGAGCACACTGGAACCGACCTACATAGTGAGAGTGTTGAGTGCCTTTGGCAGGAGGCTTTCTGGTGGAGGGGGGTGCCTTTCTGCACTTATTGGTAGAGCTACAGAGCTTTGGAACACTTGCCCCAACAGGGCAGATGTGGGCGGTGAAGGCTGAGGGGTCAAGAGGCCAAGGATCAGGAAGCAGAAGCTGAAGAGACAAGGAACACAGGAAGTAGTGCCGCCTCAGTCTCAAATGGTAGAGGTCTGACCTCTGGGGTCTCAAAAGGTGGAGCCATGGCCTCCTAGCTTTCAAAGACTCAGATCTTCACCAACTCTGTTCCAGAGTGTGGGGCTGCCTTTCATGAGTGCCAGCTGGATGGGGCTGGATCCACTGCCCAGAGCTAAGAGGGTGGGGCTGCCATGCTCAAGGGTCAGAAGAACGGGTCCTGCCAGGGCTGAGGGGATGGGATACCACCTAGACGAACTAGGAGAATGGGGCCACCCAAATACAAGGAAGCAGAGCTATGGTTCCTGTGGGCCTGGAAGGCAGAGCTGAAGCCCAGGGCTGGGGGGCCTCCTCTCAGAATCCAGAGAGTGTGGCCAACACTCAGAGTCTGGAGGGCAGAGCCGTTGCCTACATGGTCTCAGAGAACAAAAGATGATTTTCAAGGCTTGAGAGTTAATGTAATGTGTTCTGCTGACTTCTTGGTGCCTGTTATCCCTTTTTTCCCTCCAAATTCTCCCATTTGTAATAGAAATATCTACCTTGTGCCTATTCCACTAATGTATTTTGGAAGTAGATAACTTGTATTCTAGATTTCACAGATGAAGAGGAATTTTTTGAATTTTGGACCTGGCGTTGATTTAAGACTTTTACTATGATATAATGGGGTCAAACTATTTCACATGTGGCAAGGACATGAATTTGCTGGGGCCAAAGTGTGGAAAGTTATGGATTGAATTGTGTCCCCCCAAAATGTGTGTCAAACTGGCTAGGCCGTGATTTCCAGTATTGTTTAAGCACCCTGAATTCAGACTTCTAGCCTCCTAAACTGTGAGAGAATAAATCTCTCTTTGTTAAAGCCATTCATTTGTGGTTTTCCTGTTATAGCAGCACTAGATAACTAAGACATTAGTGACAGACCAAGTTTAAAATGAAGGATTCTATTACTCTGAAAGAAGAGAAGTGCAAAGAGCAGTCCCTGCCACACACTGACCCTACACTCTTGTGCTAACCTCCTACAGCCCCATAGGCTGACTGGTACAGTTTGAGAACACACTTTGCCTGTGCTTTGTAAATGTTCCAAAGAGGGATCCTTAACACCACAGGACTCGATTAGTACTCCTAAAGAATACCTTTGGCTAGTCTAACATTTTCTTGAATCTCTTCTTTCATTTTTAAAGCTTCATGTCAGTTTGGAAACTATTCTACAGTATTTCTATATTTGGTTTAAAATATAAACTATAAATAAAATTTTATGAATTCTAAAACAAATATTATAAATAAATATTTTAATAAAATATACTATAAAATAAAATAAAACAAATATTATATGTAAATACTATTGTAAAAATGATGTGGGAACAGCATCTGACCTCCTCTAATTTCATAAGTGGGAAGGAGAATCAAGATCAACAGCCCAAGGCTGATTGCTATGAGTCAAGGTCAGACATGCCTCATCTCTCCACCATCATTACCAATTTTGACACCACTGTCCCTCCCACAGCCCTCTCTACTTCTGTGCTGGGTTCGATAATTCATTGCAATGGCCACACAGAACTCACAGACAATGCTCAAAATTATGGGGTTTATTAGGGAAGTAATAGGTTACAATTCATTTTCAGGAACGCTCAGGAAACAGTTCTTCAGGACAGCCTCTACTCAGCTGTGCCTACAAGCAGGTCTCTCTCTGGTCCCTTGGCCTCTGCCTTGCTCAGGCAAGTGTTAAAAAGCTCTTTTAGCTCTGCTGGTAAGTATCCCAAGGCACCCCACTCTGCCAGTAACCCCACTTTGCCAACAAGCCTCCTGCCTGAAGGCACTCAGGTTTCTCAGTTAATATCCTGCCTCTACTGCTGCCGTTTCTCTGCTGGCCACTTCTCGCTGTCTTTGGCATTAACAGCTCTCCCTCTCTCTCCCTCAGTCTCCTGGTTCCAGGACCTTTTCAGTGCACAGATCTTGGGTCCAAAGGATGCACTCTGCTCCTGGCTCTTCTTCCACTTCTAGGATGGCTCATTTTAAGCCTAGCAGAATGGCAAAACTGACTAAGCCCTTTGGTGGGCCACAATTACTTTATTTGCACGGTGCCATCCAATCGTTGCGTGAGTCACAGAAACCATGGCTAGAAGGGCTCTATTAAGTAATTCATTGCACCACACATTAAATTCTAAAATGTAAATTGTATTAAAGTGACTTGTAGGAAAAAACTGATGCTCTAGGAAAATGCATCTATTTAGTCTGTGGCTGCATGTATGCCCTGAATTGAAGGCAGAATCTTTCTGGAATCTTGGATGGCCCAGATATCCAAATGGCATTTGTCTTCACGAGAGTCTCCAGGTTCTGAAGAACCACATTTCTTCTGGTGGGATTCAGGTGACTGGGAAGGTACTATGGTTGTGGGGCTCCTCAAACCCCCATTCACATCTCCTGGATAGACACCCCTTGGCCATGAGTTTTTCTGGGACTGGCCCAGGTTTTGATAGACAAGAATTTACTTCTCTAATTCATTGTTTTAAAAAAAACTGCAGAGAGGTGGAGCCAAGATGGCAGAATAGACAGATGCTTCTGTCAAGCCCTCTTTACAATAAAAACCCCAAAAAACAAGTGAAACAAGTATATTTGTGACAAGCTGGGAGCCCTGAGCATCAAAGCAAGCTTAGACAACAAACTGAGGGGCAAGGGGAGGAAGAGGCCGTTCAGAAGCGGAAAGAAGTTACCGGACCTGAATCACCGGGAGCCCTCAGGCACCATTCCTGGAGCGGCGCTGGCGGTGGCGGTGGTGGCGATGGGCTGGTACTAGCGTTCAGCCACAGTTTCCTCAGAGAGAAGCAGCCAGCCACGCAGCCTATTCACACCTCCGGAACCTGGGGAGAATGGCACGCTTTCGGCAAAAGCTAAGTACTTGCATATATTTTACTGCACCCTCCCACCCCCAAGCCGTCTTCAGCAACAGAATCCCTGGGCCTGAGATAGACCCTGGTGAGCACCTAGAGCCATCCTCCCGGCCTTGGAGAAGGAAAAAATTTGCAACTGGGGGAAAAGATAATTTGCTAGCTCCATTAACTGGGGGAGCTCAGGATAGAAGCAGCTCTTGTCCAGGCATAAACCATCTGTGGACCTTGAGCACCTTTCCCTTCTATATGAACCTGTGTGGGCCTATTCAGGAGAATAGGTCCTTGTTGGCAAACTCCAACCATTTCAGCTGTGCAGTGGAGGGATGGGTGCTTGATGTCTGACATTGCTTTGCCTATTAAACAATGTCCTCACCTACCCACATGAGGGACTTAAGGACTGGTAACTCCACTCAGGTCACCGAGCCACCCACGACAGGGGTCCAGAGATAACTGGTACCTCCCAGCCCTTACAATCAAAAACTTTGGGTCCCTCTGCAGAACCCACCCCCCAGCACTCTAGGGAACAGAGACCCGTTTTCCTCAATGACACTCAGGGGTCAGTTCTCAGCCCCTTGCCTTGTTCTGAGTGTGACCCCCTGCTGCAACCAGATACTGGTATATACTCCAATCGCCCCTGCCCCTCTAAGACTATAGGACAGAGCCTGTACCACACACTTGATATCAGCTACCTGGAAACCTGACCTAAATTCATACAAGAAAACTGAATGGACTCCTAGACTGATATACCTGACAACAGCTGTAGCCAGCTGGGGACAGGACACCAAAGCTCCAAAGGTGAAAATAATCAAGCTAGTTCACTCAAGCAACCAATGAGGGTATACCAAAACAAAACAAAGCAAGCAGCTATGACACAGTAAGCAAGCATAAACTAATACAATAACTTATCGATGGCTTGGGGACAACAGTCAATATCAAGCCACATAAACAAACAGACCATGATCACCTCAACAGGTTCGCAAAACAAAGAATTCAGGGATCTTCTAGATGAAAGTGTATTCCTGGAATTACTAGATGCAGAATACAGAAGTTTAATATACAGAACCCTTCAAGACATCAGGAAGGAAATGAGGCAATATGCAGAACAAGCCAAGGAACACAAAGGTGAAGCAACTGAAGAAATTAGAAAGACTATTCAGGAACATAAAGAAAAGTTTAATAAGCTGGAAAAATCCATAGACAGACAGCAATCAGAAATTCAGGAGATTAACAATAAAACTACAGAATTAGATAACTCAATAGAAAGTCAGAGGAGCAGAATTGAGCAAGTAGAAGCTAGAATTTCTGAACTTGAAGATAAATCACTTGGCACTAATATATTTGAAGAATAATCAGATAAAAGAATTAAAAAAAAATGAAGAAACCTTAAGAATCATGTGGGACTCTATTAAGAGAAATAACTTATGAGTGATTGGAGTACCAGAACAGGGAGGGATAAGAGAAAATATGGCGAAAATTGTTGAAGATTTGTTGGCAGAAAACTTCCCTGATATTGTGAAAGATGAGAAGATATCTATCCAAGATGCTCATCAAACTCCACATAAGTTAGATCTTAAAAGAAAGTCACCAAGACATATTATAATCCAGCTTGCCAAAACCAAAGATAAAGAGAATTATAAGAGCGGCAAGGGATAAACAAAAAGTCACCTACAAAGGAGAGCCAACAAGAATAAACTCGGACTACTTGGCAGAAACCATGCAGGCAAGAAGGCAATGGGATGACATATTTAAAAAATTGGAGGAAAAAGATTGCCTGCCGAGAATCATATAGACAGCAAAACGGTCTCTTAAATATGAAGGTGAAATTAAGATGCTTCCAGATAAACACAAGTTTAGGGAATTCGTAAAAACCAAACCAAAACTACAAGAAATACTAAAGGAAGTTCTTTGCTTAGAAAATCAACAACATCTGATATCAACCCAAGGCTAGAACACTGGGCAGAGCAACCAGAAGTCAACCCAGACAGGGAAATTCAAAAAAAAAAAAAAAAAAAGGAAAAAGAAAAAAAACCAACACAGGGTAACAGTGATGTTATTATATAAAAGAAGACAACGTTAAAATAATAAAGAGGGACTAAGAAATGTAATCATACACCTTCCATATGGAGAGGAAGATACAGTGATACAAAGAAATAAAAGTTAGTTTTAAATTTAGAATAATAGGGGTAAATAATAAGGCAACCACAAAGGAGACAAACTATCCTGCTCATCAAAGTAAAATACAAGGGAAAAATACAGACTCAGCAGAAACAAAATCAACAACAATAATACGAGGAAAGGACAATATATAAAGAAAATCTATTCAGCCCATAAAATCAAGTGGGAAAAAGAAACTGTCAACACACAAAAAAAGACATCAAAATGATAGCACTAAATTCATACCTATCTATAATTACCCTGAATGTCGATGGACTAAATGCACCAATAAAGAGACAGAGAGTGGCAGAATGGATTAAAAAACAAGATCCGTCTATATGCTGCCTACAAGAGACGCACAGACTTAGAGACACGAACAAACTAAAACTCAAAGGATGGAAAAAAATATATCAAGCAAACAACAATCAAAAAAGTGCAAAAGTGGCAATATTAATGTCTGAAAATAGACTTTAAAGTTAAATCCATCAGAAAGGTTAAGGAAGGACACTGTATAATGATTAAAGGGACAATACATCGAGAAGATATAACCATATTAAATATTTATGCACCCAATGACAGGGGTGCAAGATACATAAAACAAACTCCAACAGCATTGAAAAGTGACATAGACACCTCCACAATAATAGTAGGAGACTTCAACACACCACTTTTGGTGAAGGACACGACATCCAGAAAAAAGCTCAGGAAAGACATGGAAGATCTAAATGCCACATCAACCAACTTGACCTCATAGACATATACAGAACACTCCACCCAACAGCAACCAAGTATACTTTCTTTTCTAATGCACATGGAACATTCTCTAGAATAGACCACATATTAGGTCATTAACCAAGCCTTAGCAGAATCCAAAACATTGAAATATTACAAAGCATCTTCTCTGACCGTAAGGCCATAAAAGTGGAAATCAAAAACGGGAAAAGAAATCAAACACTAGGAAACTGAACAATACCTTGCTCAAAAAAGACTGGATTATAGAAAACATTAAGGATGGAATAATGAAATTCATAGAATCCAATGAGAATGAAAACACTTTCTATCAGGACCTTTGGGACACAACGAAAGCAGTGTTCCGAGGTCAATTTATATCAATAAATGCACACATGCAAAATGAAGAAAGGGCCAAAATCAAAGAATTCTCCCTACAACTTGAACAAATAAAAAAAGAGCAACAAAAGAAACCCACAGACACGAGAAGAAAACAAATACTAAAAATTAGAGCTGAACTAAATGAAATTGAAAACAACTGAAAGAATTAACAAGACCAAAAGCTGTTTTTTTGAAAAAATCAACAAAATTGGTAAACAACTGGCCAAACTGACAAAAGAAAAAGAGAAGAGGAAACAGATAACCCAAATAAGAAATGAGATGGGCGATATTACAACAGACCCAACTGGAATTAAAAGCATCAAATTAGATTACTATGAAAAACTATACTCAAACAAATTTGAAAACCTAGAAGAAATGGATGAATTCCTAGAAACACACTACCTACCTAAACTAACACAAACAGAGGTAGAACAACTAAATAGACCCACAACAAAAGAAGAGATTGAAAAGGTAATCAAAAAACTCCGAACAAAAAAAAACCCTGGTCCGGACAGCTTCACTGCAGAGTTCTGCAAAACTTTCAGAGAAGAGTTAACACCACTACTATTAAAGATATTTCAGAGCATAGAAAAGGATGGAATCCTACCAAACTCATGCTATGAATCCACCATATCCCTGACACCCAAACCAGGCAAAGATACCACAAGAAAATTATAGACCTATATCTCTCATGAATGTAGATGCAAAAATCCTCAACAAAATTCTAGCCAATAGAATTCAACAACATATTAAAAAAATAATTCACTATGACCAAGTGGAGTTCATACCAGTTATGCAGAGATGGTTCGACATTAGAAAAACAGTTAGTGTAATCCATCATATAAATAAAACGAAAGACAAGAATCACATGATTTTATCAGTTGATGCAGAAAAGGCATTTGACAAAGTTCAACACTCATTCATGATAAAAACTCCCAGCAAAATACGAATAGCAGGAAAATTCCTCAACATAAGAAAGGGCATTTATTAGAAGCCAACAGCCCATATCACCCTAAATGGAGAGAGCCTGAAAACATTCCCATTAAGATCGGGAACCAGACAAGGATGCCCCTTATCACCGCTCTTATTCAACCTTGTGCTGGAAGTCCTAGCCAGAGCAATTAAGCTAGATAAAGAAATAAAGGGCATCCAGATTGGCAAGGAAGAAGTCAAAGTATCTCTATTTTCAGATGACATGATCTTATACACAGAAAACCCTAAGGAATCCTCCAGAAAACTACTGAAACTAATAGAAGAGTTCAGCAGAGTATCGGGATACAAGACAAACATACAAAAATCAGGTGGGTTCCTCTATACCACCAAAATGAACATCGAAGAGGAAATCACCAAATCAATGCCATTTACAGTAGCCCCCAAGAAGATAAAATGCTTAGGAATAAATCTTACCAGAGATGTAAAAGACTTACACAAAGAAAACTATAGTACACTTCTGCAAGAAACCAAAAGAGACTTACATAAGTGGAAGAACATAACTTGCTTGTGGATAGGAAGACTTAACATTATAAAAATGTCTATTCTACCAAAAGCGATCTATACATTTAATGAAATTCCAATCCAAATCCCAAAGACATTCTTTAATGGGATGGAGAAACAAATCACCAATTTCATATGGAAGGGAAGGAGGCCCCAGATAAATACAGCATTACTGAAAAAGAAGAACAAAGTGGGAGGCCTTCCTTTACCTGATTTTAGAACCTGTTATACCGCCACAGTAGTCAAAGCAGCCTGGTACTGGTCAACAACAGATACATGGACCAATGGAACAGAATTGAGAATCCAGACATAAATCCATCCACATATGAGCACTTGATATTTGACAAAGACCCCAAAACAGTTATGTGGGGAAAAGACAGTCTTTTTAACAAATGGTGCTGGCATAACTGGATATCCATCTACAGAAAAATGAAATGAGACCCAGACTTCACTCCATGCACAAAAACGAACTCAAAATGGATCAAAGAGCTAAACATAAAATCTAAAACAATAAAGATCATGGAAGAAAAAATAGGGACATTGTTAAGAGCCCTAATACAGGGCATAAACAGTATATAAAACATTATGAAGAATGCAGAAGAAAAACTAGATAACTGGGAGCCCCTAAAAATCAAACAGCTATGCTCATTCAAAGTCTTCACCAAAAGAGTAAAAAGACTACCTACAGTGGGAAAAAGTTTTTACCTATGACATTTCCGATCAGCGCCTGATCTCTAAAATCTACATGATACTGCAAAAACTCAACTGCAAAAAGACAAATAACCCAATGAAAAAATGGGCAAAAGATATGAATAGACACTTCACTAAAGAAGACATTCAGGTAGCTAACAGATACATGAGGAAATGTTCACGATCACTAGCCATTAGAGAAATGCAAATCAAAACTACCATGAGATTTCATCTACTCCAACAACCCAAAACCAACAAGGCTGGCATTAATAAAAAAAAAAAACACAAAATAATAAATGTTGGAGAGGCTGTGGAGAGATTGGAACACTTATATACTGCTGGTGGGAATGTCAAATGGTACAACCACTTTGGAAATCGATTTGGCGCTTCCTTAAAAGGCTAGAAATAGAACTACCATACAATCCAGCAATCCCACTCCTTGGAATATATCCTAGAGAAATAAGAGTCTTTACATGAACAGATAAATGCACACCCGTGTTTATTGCAGCACTGTTTACAATAGCAAAAAGATGGAAGCAACCAAGGTGCCCATCAACGGATGAATAGTTAAATAAATTATGGTATAGTCACACAATGGAATACTACACATAGATAAAGAACACTGAGGAATCTGTGAAACATTTCATAACATGGAGGAACCTGGAAGGCATTATGCTGAATGAAGTTAGTCAGTTGCAAAAGGACAAATATTATATAAGACCACTGTTATAAGAACTTGAGAAATTGTTTAAACTGAGGAGAAAGCATTCTTTTGTGGTTACGAGAGGGGGGAGGAAGGGAGGGTGGGAGAGGGCCATTCACTAATTAGAGAGTAGATAAGAACTACTTTAGGTGAAGGGAAAGACAGCACACAATACAGGGGAGGTCAGCACAATTGGACTAAACCAAAAGCAAAGAAGTTTCCTGAATAAACCCAATGCTTCGAAGGCCAGCGTAGCAGGGGCAGGGGTCTGGGGACCATGGTTTCAGGGGACATCTAAGTCAATTGGCATAATAAAATCTATTAAGAAAACATTCTGCATCCCACTTTGAAGAGTGGCGTCTGGGGACTTAAACGCTAGCAAGCAGCCATCTAAGATGCATCAGTTGGTCTCAACCCACCTGGAGCAAAGGAGAATGAAGAACACCAAGGACACAAGGTGATTACAAGCCCAAGAGACAGAAAGGGCCACATGAACCAGCTACTACATCATCCTGAGACCAGAAGAACTAGATGGTGCCTGGCTACAACCGATGACTGCCCTGACAGGGAACACAACAGAGAGCCCCTGAGGGAGCAGGAGAGCAGTGGGATGCAGACCCCAAGTTCTCATAAGACCAGACTTAATGGTCTGACTGAGACTGGAAGGATCCTGGTGGTCATGGCTCCCAAACCTTCTGTTGGTCCAGGACAGGAACCATTCCTGAAGCCAACTCTTCAGACATGGATTGGACTAGACAATGGGTTGGAGAGGGATGCTGGTGAGGAGTGAGCTTCTTGGATCAGGTGGACACTTGAGACTATGTTGGCATCTCCTGCCTGGAGGGGAGATGAGAGGGTGAAGGGGGTTAGAAGCTGGCGAAATGGACACGAAAAGAGAGAGTGGAGGGAGAGAGCGGGCTGTCTCGTTAGGGGGAGAGTAATTGGGAGTGTGTAGCAAGGTGTGTATATGGGTTTTTGTGTGAGAGACTGATTTGATTTATAAACTTTCACTTAAAGCACAATAAAAATTATTTAAAAAAAAAAATTGCAGAACCAAACTGAAGTTCTGAGGGAGGAGGCCTAAAAACCATGTGTCTGCTGAGTGTTGTTCGTGTCAGTATTTAGAATTTCAGTGTCAATTACTTGGGACTTCAGTATAAGAGCCATAGGGCCTTGCATCTATTCACTAATTATTCTCACACTTAGTCACAAGATCCACAGCCATTCAAGGAAAGATACTGTTACAGTCATTAAAATACAACAAGGGATGTTAGGGACATGAGAGACTAATGTCACATTTTTAAATAAGGTCTTAGTTTCCATTAAAACCTAATAGACGCAATGCAGAGAAATCTATTAGGAATTTTGAATATGGGTGGGAAAACATTCATTCATTTGAAAAGTCTTGATCACGTGCCTGGATGTGCCAGTCCCTGTGCTGGCCCTTGAGGATACATTGGTGAGCAGGATCGATCATGGTCTCAATCCAGACATGAACTAGACCCTCACACAAATTTTAATTAATTGTAATAAATGTCATGAAGGGCAAACACAGTGTGCCGAAGGACTGTGTGATAAGGATACCTCACCCACACTAGGGGTCAAGTGAGGCTTCCCCAAGGCGAGCCTCTTCCAAACGATGATGACGTTGGGGAACAACATTTTCAGACCAAGTAGATCACCCGTGTGAAGGCCTGTTAGGGATTGAATTGTGTCCCTCTGAAATAGCCACTGAAATCCTAACCCCTGTACCTGTGAACAGAGCCCGTGGGTGTTGCAAATGGTTAATACAATTGGCTGCTAACCAAAAGTTGGAGGTTCAAGTTCACCCAGAGGTGCCTCAGAAGACAAGCCTGGTGATCTACTTTTGAAAAATCAGCCACTGAAAGCCCTATGGAGCACAGTTCTACTGTGACACACACGGGGTTATCCTGAGTTGGAACTGAATTGATAGGATGAGTTTTTGTTTTTGTTCTTGGTGCCTGTAAACAGGGTCCTGTCTGTAAATATGGAGTTTTCTATTGTTATGTTAATGAGGTCATATCAGAGTAGGGTGGGTCTTAAACCTTATCATTTTTGAGTCAAAAAAAAGCAGAATAGACACAGACACACACAAGTGGAAGAAGAAAACAGAAGATGGAGATGGATCCATCTACAAGCCCAGGGATGCAAAGGACTGCTACCAGCTACTAGGAGCTGAAATAGACAAGGAAGGACCTCCCTCTAGAGCCATGCCCTGAACTGTGAGAAAATAAATTTTTGTTTTTTAATTCCACCCACTTGTGGTATTTGTGTTATGGCAGCACTAGGTAACTAAGATGGCCTCCAAGGCTGAAAAGGTCTTGTGATTTTTAAGAAATGGAAAGATCAGAAATGCACACAGCCCTTGTGAAGGAATTGTTGAAGGGTTACTTAAGCAGAGAAATGACGTGTTTAGCTTTGTCTTGTCAAAAGCCCCTCTGGCTGAACTGGCCTGGAGGTTGGTGGCGTTGGCTGGGGGAGAACAGCTAGTGTACAGTAATCTAGGAGGGAGGTTACATGGGCTTGGACTGGCATGGAAGCAGGGAGAAATGGATGGAGTTAAAAACGATTTAGGACGGACAATTTATGGAGCTTGCAGATGGATCACATATGGGTGGTAGTGAGTGAGAGGCTGTGTCAAAGGCAGTTTGTGAATGTTAACAGTAAAATGGAGGTGGGTGGTGGTACAACATACTGCAATGGGAGACAGAGGAAGAAGGAAGAAAGGCAGACTCGAGGGGAAGATACAGTTCATGGAACTTAAGAAGTCAAAGAATCCAACCCTTTCATTGTACAGTTGTAGATACTCAGGACGTGAAATAAGAAATAACCTTATCTAAGGCCTTGCTCCTTGAGGTATGATCCAGGGACGAACAGTATCAGCATCTTCCGGAAGCTTGTTAGAAATGCACATTCTCAGGCCTTCCCAGTTCTACTGAACGAGATCCTACATTTTAACAAGATCTCCAGGTGATTTGTATAAAAAAAGCTGAGAAGCACTGTTCTAAACAACTTAGTAAGTTGCAGAGTTGAATTAGTGTTAAGCTACATACATAATTTGGGAGAAATTTTCTTGCTTGTATAAACCATTTTCTATATATGGGTTAGGGGTGTTGCCCAGATTGAAAAGGTTGTTGTTGTTAGGTGCTGTAGAGTCAGTCCTGACTCATAGTGACCCTATGCACAACAGAACAAAACACTGCCTGGTCCTGCACCATCCTTACAATCGTTGCTATGCTTGAGCCCGTTGTTGCAGCCACTGTGTCAATCCACCTCATTGAGGGCCTTCCTCTTTCCTGCTGACCCCGTACTTTACCAAGAATGATGTCCTTCTCCAGGGATTGATCCCTCCTGACAACATGTCCAAAGTACGTAAGACCCAGTCTCACCATCCTTGCTTCAAAGGAGCATTCTGGTTGTACTTCTTCCAAGACAGGTTTGTTTGTTCTTTTGGCAGTCCATGGTCATATATTCAATATTCCCCACCAACACCACAATTCAAAAGGTGTCAATTCTTCTTCGTTATTCCTTATCCTTCTCCAGGGACTGATCCCTCCTGACAACATGTCCAAAGTATGTAAGATGCAGTCTCGCCATCCTTGCTTCTAAGGAGCATTCTGGCTGTACCTCTTCTAAGACAGATTTGTTCATTCTTTTGGCAGTCCACAGCATATTCAATATTCTTTGCCAACACCACATTTCAAAGGCGTCAACTCTCCTTCGGTCTTCCTTATTCTTCGTCCAGCTTTCACATGCATGTGATATGATTGAAAATACCATGGCTTGGGTCAGGCGCAACTTAGTCTTCAGGGTGACATCTTTGCTCTTCAACACTTTGAAGAGGTCCTTTACGGCAGATTTACCCCACTGCAATGTGTCTTTTGATTTCTTGACTGCTGCTTCCTTGGCTGTTGATTGTGGATCCAAGTAAAATGAAATCCTTGACAACTTCAGTCTTTTCTCCATTTATCATGATGTTGCTCATTGGTCCAGTTGTGAGGATTTTTGTTTTCTTTATGTTGAGGTGCAATCCACACTGAAGGCTGTGGTCTTTGATCTTGATTAGTAAGTGCTTCAAGTCCTCTTCACTTTCAGCAAGCAAGGTTGTGTCATCTGCGTAACGCGGGTTGTTAATGAGTCTTCCTTCAATCCTGATGCCCCATTCTTTTTTGTAAAGTCCAGGTTCTCGGATTATTTGTCCAGCATACAGATTAAATAGGCATGGAGAAAGAATACAACCCTGATGCACACCTTTCCTAACTTTAAACCAATCAGTATCCCCTTGTTCTATCCAAACAACCACCTCTTGATCTGTGTAAAGGTTCCTCATGAGCACAATTAAGTGTTCTGGAATTCCCATTCTTCGCAACGTTATCCATAATTTGTTATGATCCACACAGTCAAATGCCTTTGCATACTCATTAAAACATAGGTAAACATCCTTCTGGTATTCTCTGCTTTCATCCAGGATCCATCTGACGTCAGCAGAGATACCCCTAGCTCCACGTCCTCTTCTGAAACCGGCATGAATTATTGGCAGTTCCCTGTTGATATACTGCTGCAGCCGTTTTTGAATGGTCTTCAGCAAAATTTTGTTTGCATGTGATATTAATGATATTGTTCTATAATTTCTACATTTGGTTGGATCACCTGTCTTGGGAATACGCATAAATATGGATTTCTTCCAGTCAGCTGGCCAGGAAGCTGTCTTCCACATTTCTTGGCATAGACGAGTGAGCACCTCTAGTGCTGCATCTGTTTGTTGAAACATCTCAATTGATATTCCGTCAGTTCCTGGAGCCTTGTTTTTTGCCAGTGCCTTCAGAACAGCTTGGATTTCTTCCTTCAATGATGGTTCCTGATCATATGCCACCTCTTGAAATGGCCAAACATGGACTAATTCTTTTTGGTATAATGACTCTTTGTATTCCTTCCATCTTCTTTTGATGCTTCCTGCATCGTTTAATATTTTCCCCATGGAATCCTTCACTATTGCAACTCGAGGCTTGAATTTTTTCTTCAGTTCTTTCAGCTTGAGAAACGCTGAGCGTGTTCTTCCCTTTTGGTTTTCCATCTCCAGCTCTTTGTACATGCCATTATAATACTTTACTTTGTCTTCTGGAGAGGCCCTTTGAAATCTTCTGTTCAGTTCTTTTACTTCATCAATTCTTCCTTTTGCATTAGCTGCTCGACGTTCGAGACCAAGTTTCAGAGTCTCCTCTGACATCCATCTTGGCCTTTTCTTTCTTTCCTGTCTTTTCAGTGACCTCTTGCTTTCTTCATGGATGATGTCCTTGATGTCATTCCACGACTCGTCTGGTCTTCAGTCACTAGTGTTCAATGCATCAAATCCCTTCTTGAGATGGTCTCTAAATTCAGGTGGGATATACTCAAGGTCATATTTTGGCTCTCGTGGACTTGCTTTGATTTTCTTCGGTTTCAGCTTGAACTTGCATATGAGCAATTGATGGCCTGTTCCATAGTCGGCCCCTGGCCTTGTTCTGACTGATGATATTGAGCTTTTCCATTGTCTCTTTCCACAGATGTAGTCAATTTGATTTCTGTGTGTTCCATCTGGTGAGGTCCATGTGTATAAAAAAAAAATAGTTGCCGTTTATGTTGGTGAAAGAAGGTATTTACAATGAAGAAGTCGTTGGTCTTGCAAAATTCTATTATTCAATCTCTGGCATTGTTTCTATCACCAAGCTCATATCTTCCAACTACTGATCCTCCTTCTTTGTTTCCAACTTTCACATTCCAATCAATTGTAATTATCAATGCATCTTGATTGCATGTTCGATCACTTTCAGACTGCTGCAGCTCGTAAAAATCTTGTATTTCTTCATCTTTGGCCTTAGTGGTTGGTGCGTAAATTTGAATAATAGTCGTATTAACTGGTCTTCCTTGCAGGCGTATGGATATTATCCTGTCACTGAAAGCATTGTACTTCAGGATAGATCTTGAAACTTTCTTTTTGACGATGAATGCAACACCATTTCTCTTCGGATTGTTTATTCCCAGCATAGTAGACTATATGATTGTCACATTAAAAATGGCCAATACCAGTCCATTTCAGCTCACTAATGCCTAGGATATCGATGTTTATGCTTTCCATTTCATTTTTGATGATTTCCAATTTTCCTAGATTCGTACTTCATACATTCCAGGTTCTGATTATTAACAGATGTTTGCAGCTGTTTCTTCTCATTTTGAGTCACGCCACATCAGCAAATGAAGTTCCCGAAAGCTTTACTCCATCCATGTCATTAAGGCCGACTCTACTTTGAGGAGGCAGCTCTTCCCCAATCATCTTTTGAGTGCCTTCCAACCTGGGGGGCTCATCTTCCAGCACTATATCAGACAATGTTCTGCTGCTATTCATAAGGTTTTCACTGGCTAATGCTTTTCAGAAGTAGGCTGCCAGGTCCTTCTTCCCAGTCTGTCTTAGTCTGGAAGCTCAGCTGAAACCTGTCCTCCACTGGTGACCCTGCTGGTATCTGAATATAGGTGGCATAGCTTCCAGCATCACAACAACACATAAGTCCCCACAGTACGACAAACTGACAGACACGTGGGGGATTGAAAAGGTAGGTTTCCATAATTTAGGGACACTTTCCGGGTGGCATAGTGGTTAAGTGCTATGGCTGCTAACCAAGCGGTTGGCAATTCGAATCTGCCAGGCACTCCTTGGAAACTCTATGGTGCAGTTCTACTCTGTCTTATGGGGTTGCTATGAGTTGGAACCAACTCGACGGCAGTGGGTTTGTTTTTTTTGGTTTTTATTCAATGGGGGTCCCTGGTTATGAAGTGGTTAAGAACTTAACCACTCACCAAAAGGTCGGCAATTTGAATCCACCAGCCACTCTTTGAAAACTCTATGGGGCAGTTCTACTCTGTCCTATGGAGTCATTCAGAGTCAGAATCAACTCGACAGCAATGGGTTTAATTCATTGAACAAAGGGTTACTAATGCTTCACCTATAATTTTAAGATAGAAAGGAGGGAAAAAAAAGAAGTGAAAGGAAGAAAGAAAGAGAAAGAGAGGTAAAAAGAAAGGAAGAAAGAAAGAAAGAAACTTTCAAAGGTCTTATAATGAATTACTCACAATTGTGGATATGGTTTGAGAAAGAACTGGCTGAGTCAATTTGGCATTGCATGTTGTGAACACATGCTTCAATATGTTCTTAAAAAAGACAAAAAAAACTCCCAGATTCCTTATTTTTTCCATGAGTTTCTTTTTAAGGAAGGGATATTGGTAATGATCATGGATTAGTAAATGTTGCTGAAATAAGCGATGCTATAAAAAACTTCCAGGAAGACTTTTTTTAAAGTGTTTGTTATGTATTAAGCCCCACTACGCAGGAATTCCAGCTAATTCTGTGCCATGTGCCAATGTGTCTGGCACATTGTTGGTGCTCCAGTATCAAATCTTGGCACAGAGGCAGAGTTGAGAAATTGTGTGTAACAATGTATCTTAGTTATCTAATGTTAGGTAACAAATTACACCAAAACTTAACAGCTTCACACAACACACATTTCTTGTCTCATAGTTTCTGGGTATGGCTTACCTGGGCACTTCTCATTCAAAGTCTCTTATGAGGTTGCTGTTAAACTATAGGCCAGGGCCGTAGTCTCATCTGAAAGCTTGACTTTCAGGGATTTGTTTCTAGGTCCCCTCACGTGGTTGCTGGCAAGCTTCAGTTCATTGCCATAAGCCTCTCAAGGAAACTGTGGCCTCATGACACAGCAGCTGGCTTCCCCCTGGCTGAGCGGTCCAAGAGAGAGCAAAAGAGTGTGCCCAAGGTGGAAACCATGGTCGTTTTATGACCTAATCTCAGAGTTGTCATCCCACCCTTGTGGTGTATTATAACCTTTAGAAGCAAGTCAGTAAGTCAAATCCATACTCAAGAGGAGGGGATTCTTCAATAGTGTGAATTCTAGGAGGTGGGGATCACTGGGGTTCATCTTAGAGGCTGCCAACCACACTGCGATTTCTTCTTCTTCATTTATGTTCTTATCAGAGTGATACAATACCTAAAGGCTATTTTCCAACGAACCATTTTTAAACCAGCCCAAGGCATTGAATCTTTATACCAAATGTTCAGTCTAGAGACTTTTTTTTTTTTTTTTTTAGAGACTTAGTTCACTGTTTTCTATGGGGTTAATGGGACAACACCAGAAAGCCTGTTGAAATCCGAAAGGGCTAGGGGTGGGGATGAAGGAATGAGCAATTCTCCAGGCTGGCAGGCCCTTTTCACTACCCTGGGCACCTTTTATATTCTAGGACCTTGTATGCAACAGGAAAGGTCTTCTTCCATTCATTTCTTCCCTCCTTTATTTGAGTAAATTCTATACTCGGGCAGGGCTTCTTCTTTCCTCACACATTCTATGCATTTCCATGGAAGGCCCAGCTCAAGCATCACTAGTTACCCTGGGCAGGGCTCACAGCTCCCTCACCTGTGCTGCCCTGGCTCTTCATGACCAAGGGTCTGCTCTGTGCTGGTCCCTCTCCTGGGTGCTAAGGACACAAACACAGGCAAAAGAGACCTATATCCTGCCCTCAAGGACCTCGCAGTCCAGTTGAAGAGACAGACACTGATCTGCAACTTATCAAAGGGATGGCACAGGACCATTACTTTGGGGCTGCAGCAAGTCAGCGGCTGACTTGATGCAGCTAACAGCAAGAAGGTAGACGGGGCTGGGCAAGGGCTCTGAGGAAGGGGCATTTATGCAGAGTTCTAGAAAGAAGCAGAGTTGGTGGGGGTGAGGCAGGGCGAGAAGCAGTCAGGCAGACGGCAAGCCCAGGATAAGGTTGACAGGGGCCTCATGAGAAGGAACAGAGCCCCAGAAGCTTGGAATGGGGAGCTTGGGGTGAGCAGCCTATCACGGGCAGCTCCTGACTCAGACATGGGCTATACTGTTTCGTATACTTTACGGAGTGACTAGTGTGGAGGACCAGAGAAACCCATAGCTCGAAGGCAGGTGTGGGTGTTGCCTTGGTTGCCTATGGCTGCCATAACAAAATACCCTAGATTGAAAAAAATTTTTTTCTCAGAGTTCTGGAGGCTAGAAATCCAAATCAGGGTATCGGTTGTGTTGATTCCTCCTGGGGGCTTTGAGAGAGGAACTGCTCCATGCCTCTCTCCTGGTTTCTGGTGGCTTCCAGCAATCCCTGATGTTCCTCGACTGCTTATAGACGCATCTGCTTCCGTTATCACATGGTGTGTGACTGTTTCTCCTCTTTTATATAAGATATCACTCAGGAGGGATTAGGATTAGGACCTCCCTCCCTGATTTTGATATGACCTCATTTAATTTAACAGCTAATAAGAGAAAAACCCTATTTCCAAACAAGGTCGCTTTGCCAGGTGCAGGGATTAGGACTTCTGCATATCTTTTGGGAGGATAAAATTCAATCCATAAGAGAGTAGAACTTGGAATTCCCAGCTTTGGAGCTAAGCTGGAAGTTAGTGGATCTCTAAGTTTTGGGGGTCCTCCAGGACTCTGTAGGTGAAGTTGGGTATGAACTGGGCAGAGTCTTCAGCAGTGGGCCCTTCCCCTCTACTCTCCCTTCTGTGTTTTCCTTTCTCTGGGCCTGTGTCTCTGCTTTCTTGGTGGACACCAATACCTAAATCACCACATGCTTAAAATCCTTCCTGGCTTCCAGTGGGCCTCCTACCACACTACCACAGCCTCTGGGAGGGGCCCTCTCCTTCCTGCACCTGCCACAAGCTCTCTCCTGCTCACATAGCTCAGCCACACTCTTCCTGGTTTCCAACTCAGGCCTTTATCATTGCTGTTCTCTCTGCTTGGAGTGCTCTTCCCTCTGCTCCAAATGCCACCTTCTCAGAGCAGGACCAGCTACAGAATTTGCAGGGTCTAGGGCAAAATGAAAATGCAAATCTCTGCATCTAAGAAGCAGAAAAAAATGTGTTCCTTTCTCCTAGGGTCTCTCTCTATGTGCCCATCATAGTGTTTTTCATGTGTTATTGAATGTCATGCTCCCTTAGGCATGGGGATACTTATGGGGCAAGTGCAGACCCTCAAAGGCACCTGGGGGTCATGCCAGACCTCAGCGATCCTTGTGCCCATGCCCAAGCCCCTATGGGAATCAGAGGGCAGAAGGAGGTGCTGGGCAAAGGCTGGGTACCAGGTGGCTGAGAACCTGTCCTGGGGCTCCCCTGGTAAACGTTGCATTGTCCCACTTCACTTACTAAGTGGATCAATCAAATCCACTTTTTCTGATACCAGCTGAGGATAAATAACAAATTCACAATTTCACCTCTCTGTGCTTCTGTTCTGGCACCAACTGCCCATACAGCACTTCTTTCTCTGATCAGAACCACCTGGAGTTAGGTCAGACCTCACAAGTTAAAAAACACCATCCTCCTGGCTGCCAAGTCTCTCAAGACCTCAGACACCAGCTGCAAGCTTGGGAGTCCCCAGGGCTCCCTCACTTCTGACCTACTGGCTACAAATCTAGAGGTTCCCTCAACCCCCTCAGGATGCCAGCTGTAAGCTCAGGGGTCCCAAGCCCCCTGACTTCTGATCTGCTGGCTCCTGCTACTCCCTAGGGTTCCATAATTTCCTAGAAAGACTCACAGAACTCATGGTAAGCTCTATCTATCCTTACAGTTACAGTTTTATTATAGCAAGAAGAATACAAATGAAGAGATGCATAGGGCTGGCAGGGTTCCCGACATGAAACTTTCATGCCCCAAAAGACATGCTACCCTCCCACTTGTACCAATGCCTTTCACCAACCAGGAAACTCCTGGAGCTTCCATGTCCAGAGCCTTAACTGGAGCCACATTACGTAGTCATGATTGATTGAATCAGCCCACCTCCTCTGAGGTCAGCTGCTATCACAAAGTGATCTGAGTCACTTAACTCTAAAGTGTGGTCTGGAGGCCTGTAGATAACAAAGGCATGTCAATTACTCAGAAAATTCCAAGGGTTTAGAGATATCTCGCAGTAACTAAGGACAAAGGCCAGATAACTTTAGGTAAAGCTAATGTTTACGTAATTACAAAACACAAAGTCAAAGATAAAATCATAAAGAATTTTAAGACAGCGACTACAGAGGATTAAACTTCAAGCATTGGGACAGCAGTGCTCATACACTTAACAAAGCTGGCCCTGTCTCAGGGACCCGCTTGGCTACCTTGCCTAAAATAGCCCTTCTCCCTACACACTGCACAAATACTCCACACCGTGGCATCCTGCTTACGTCCTTTACAGCAATAGTCTTTCCTGGAGTTATCCTTTTAGTCTGTCTTCTCTTTCTGTTGTCTGCTTCTGCCACTAGAGTTTACACTTATGAAATAAAACTTAATTCATGAAAGCTTGTCTGAGTTATCTCTATGCCTGACACAGGAACTGGCACACATACACCTTCAGTAAATATTTGTTGATTGAATAAATAAATGTAAAAGGGAATTTATCGTGCCTACCAGTTACCAGTAAGGAAGCTTACTATTTCTCCTACTTCGTGTGTTTTTCAGTGACTAGTCCATTTGATTAGAGCTGGCAAATTGAAAAAACCTTCTGGTTAAGCACATTTCCATCCTAGGGAGCCCTGGTGGCATAGTGGTTAAGTGCTACGGCTGCTAACCAAAGGGTCGGCAGATCGAATCCACCAGGTGCTCCTTGGAAACTCTATGGTGTTTTTCTTCTCTGTCCTATGGGGTCACTATGAGTTGGAATCAACTCGACGGCACTGGGTTTGGTTTGGTTTTTTGGCCAGAACAAGGATGCTCTTGCTCATACATACTGCATCTAAAGGTCAGCTCCAGTCTTACCTGTGCCTTGAAACCGATTGCGGAATTTCTTCAGTCCCCGGGTATTTTATCTCTCTGTTACCTTCTGATGACATTTGTCATCCATTGTTGTTTGTTGCTGTTTGGGCTCATAGTGAACTTAATGTACAATAGAATAACATGTTGCATGGTCCTGTGCCATCTTCATGATCACGGGTACATTTTGCATCTCCCAGCACTATGTTATGTTGTGATCCCTAAGGTTTTCATTGGCTGGTTTTGGGGTACAGATCATCAGGTCTTTCTTCCTAGTCTGTCGTAGTTTGGAATTTTCTCTGAAACCTGTCCACCATGGGCAACCCTGGTTGTATTTGAAATACTGGTGGCATAGCATCACAGCAACACTCAAACCACCACAGTACAACAAACTGACAGACAGGTGGAGAATTTGTTACCTACACTGGGTCTATTAGCTGAGAGGAAAGACGGCCAGGGTAGGCTCAGATCTCTAAGGAGAACTGTCCTTCCATAGCTTACCACTGCCAATGCAGAACTTCCTGCAATGCTCATCCCTTGCCCGTTTTGCCTTTTTGGACACAATGTAGGAGATTCTGCCCACCTAGGGTGCACATTTCAATAATTTCTCCATTTTGTTGGATCACCTTTCTTTGGAACAGGCACAAATATGGATCTCTCCAGTCGGTTAACCAGGTAGCTGTCTTCCAAATTTCTTCGCATAGGTGAGTCAGCATTATTCCTCTTCAATTTGTCATTCCCAGCATAGTAACCATGTGATTGTCTGATTCAAAATGGCCAATACCAGTCCATTTCAGCTCATTAATGCCTAGGATATCAATGTTTATGCATTCCATTGGCAAGGAACTTCCAGAAATTCAAACCAGATTCAGAAGAGGATGTGGAATGAGGGACATCATTGCTGATGACAGATGGGTCTTGGCTGAAATCAGAGAACACCAGAAAGATGTTTACCTGTGTTTTGTTGACTATGCAAAGGCGTTTGACTGTATAGATCATAACAAAGTAAGGATAACATTATGAAGAATGGGAATTCCAGAACACTTAATTGTGCTCGTGAGGAACCTGTACATAGACCAAACCAAACTAAAACCCATTGCCGTCAAGTCGATTCCAACTCATATAGGACAGAGTAGGATAGAATAGAACTGCCCCATAGGGTTTCCAAGGAGTGTCTGTTGGATTTAAACTGCCAACCTTTTGGTTAGCAGCCAAACTCTTAACCACCACACCACCAGGTTTTCCTACATAGGCCAAGAGGCAGTCATTCAAACAGAACAATGGAATACTGTGTGGTTTAAAATAAGGAAAGGTGTACATCAGTATTGTATCCTTTCACCATACTTATTCAATCTGTATGCTGAGCAAATAATCTGAGAAGCTGGACTATATGAAGAAGAATTGGGCATCAGGATTGGAGGTAGACTTTTTAACAATCTGTAATATGCAGATGACACAAACTTGCTTGCTGAAAGTGAAGAGGAGTTGAAGTACTTACTGATTGTGTTAGCCATCTAGTGCTGTTACAACAGAAATACTACAAGTGGATGGCTTTAACAAAGAGAAGTTTATCCTCTCACAGTCCAGTGGGCTAAAAGTCCATATTCAGAGCACCAGCTCCAGGGGAAGGCTTTCATTCTCTGTCGGCTCTGGAGGAAGGTCCTTGTCATCAGTCTTCCCTTGGTTTGGGAGCATTTCGGGGCAGGAACCTCAGGTCCAAAGGACGCGCTCTGCTCCTGGCACTGCTTTCTTGGTAGTATGAGGTCCCCCACTCTCTGCTTGCTTTCCTTTTACCTCTTGTAAAATAAAAGGTGGTGCTGGCGACACCCCAGGGAAACTCCCTTTACATTGGATCAGGATGTTACATCCCACCTTAATCCTATTTAACCACAGGCAGAAATTATGATTTATAACACACAGGAATATCACAAAATGGAGGACAACCACACATGGCCTAACCAAGCTGACACATATTTTGGGGGGACACAGTGCTATCCATTACACTGATGAAGATCAAAAGACTACAGCCTTCAGTATGTATTGCATGTCAACCTAAAGAAAACAAAAATTTTCACAACTGGACCAATAAGCAACACCATGATAAATGGAGAAAATACTGAAATTGTTAAGGATTTCATTTTCCTTGAATCTGAAATCAATGCCCATGGAAGCAGCAGTGAAGGAATCAAATGACGCATTTCACTGGGCAAATCTGCTGCAAAAGAACTTTTGAAAGTGCAAAAAAGCAAAGATATTACTTTAAGGACTAAGACGGGCCTGACCCAAGCCATGATGTTTTCAATCACCTCATATGCATGTGAAAGCTGGACAGTGAATAAGGAAGACGGAAGAAGAATTGATGCCTTTGAATTATGGTGTTGGTGAAGAATATTGAATATACCAAGGACTGCCAAAAGAATAAACAAATATGTCCTGGAAGAAGTACAGCCAGAATGTTCCTTAGAAGCAAGGATGATGATGACTTAGTCTCACATACTTTGGACATGTTATCAAGAGGGACCAGACCCTGAGAAGGACATCATGCTCGGCCAAGTTGAGGGTCAGTGAAAAATACAAAGACTGTCAATGAAATGGATTATCACAGTGGCTACAACAATAGGCTCTGGAATAAAGATTGTGAGGATGGCACAGGACCACACAGAGTTTTGTTCTGTTGTATGTACGTAAGGTCTCTGTGAGACTCAACGGCACCTAACAACAACAACAACACAACAGGTGCTCATCCAGTCACTGGGATGACAGTTATTTCCAATGGGGCAGAGTGATTGCCACTTTGCTTATAGTTAGGGTGGATTTTTGGAAAGCACCTGAGCGGATCAAGATCTCATGTTGTTCCCAGTAATGAATGTAGACACTGTCTCCTTATGATAAATTCTGTGGAGCTTAAACATTCTAGGTATTTAAAAATATACGTTGAATATATTATTTATAACACATGTGCCACTAAAAGAGGCTTGGAATCTTTTTTTAGTTATGCAGAAATTTTTCACTAAAAAATAGTTGATGCAGAATGAGATCACAGAGAGGAGGAAGAAAATACATGAACTGTAGCTGCAAATGATTTCAAACAGCCCTATGTCATAGATCCAATGAGGGAATACAGAAATGAAGTTACATTTCTCTCATTTTAAAGTAACTTTGACCCATGAATTTATAGGCAATTGATTTTTGACAAGGGTGCAGAGTAGACCCAATGGGAAAGAAATAGTTTCTTTGAAAAATGGTGCTGGGACAACTGGATCTCCATGTGCTAAAGAATCAAGTTAGACTCATACTTCCCACACTAAATGAAAATTGACTCAAAATGGATCAATAACCTAAATATAAGAACTAAGGCCATAAAACTGTTAGGCGGAAGCACTGGGGTAAATCTTCGAGACGTTTTTGACAAGGGATTCTAGATATGACATAAAAACCATGAGCAACAAAAGACAAAGTAGATAAATTGGACTTCATCAAAATGAAAATGCTTGTGCATCAAAGGACTCTATCAAAAATAAGTAAATAAAAGAAGAGACTACCTATAGAATGGGAGAAAATATTTGGGAACCATATATCTTATAATGGTTTAATGTTGAGAATATATAAAGAGCTCCTACAATTCAACAACAAAAAGTCAAGCAACCCAATTAAAAAATGGACAAAGAACTTGGATAGACATTTTTCCAAAGAAGGTATACAAACAGCTAATAAGCATTAAAAAAAATGCTTAACATCATTAGCCATGAGGGAAATGCAAACCGAAGCCATAATGAGATACCACTTCACTCCCACTGGAATGGTTATTATCAGAAAAACAGAAAACAGAAAGTGTTGATGAAGATGTAGAGAAAAAATTATAATCCTCTTGCATTGCTGGTGGGAATGTAAAATGGTGCAGATATTGAAGAAAGCAGTATGGCGGTTGTAAAAATGGCATGGTGGAGGCAAATGACCTCTAACTTCACAAGGCGGAAGGAGAATCAAGATCAATAGCCCAAGGCGAATTCCTATGAGGCAGAGGTCAGACATACCTCCTCTCTTCAAAATTTTTACTGATTCTAATATCAACCACCCCTTCCGCAGAACTCTGTACTTCTCTGCTGGGTTCAATAATTTGTGGAAATGGCCACACAGAACTCACAGGCCATACTCACGTTTATGGGGTTTATTAGGGAAGTAACAGGTTACAATTTAGGTTCAGAAGCTTTCAGGACAGTTCTTCCATCAGGACAGACTCTTCTCAGCCATGCCGAAGGAAGGTCTCTCTTAGGCCCTCAGCCTCTTGGCTCCTTGGATGTCTTGGCCTGGCCTGGCCTCTGCTCTGCTCGGGCAAGTGTTATAAAACTCTTTCAGCTTTGCCGGCAAGTGTCCAGAGGCACCCCACTTCTCCAGTAAGCCTTGGCCTGAAGGTGCTCAGCTCTCTCACTCTGTGGGTTGGTAAGCCTAGCTCAGCCACCAAGTGCCTGGAGGCACCCCACTCCACCAAGAAGCCTCCTGCCTGAAGGTGCTCAGTTCTTTCACTCTGTGGGATCACACACACATTGCAACCACCTTGCTCCATCAGCTGGGAAGCCCACTGGCAGCATCTCCTGCTGGCCTCCTGGTTCTGCTGCCACCATTTCTTTGCCACTGCTTCTCTCTGTTCTGTGCTGTCTACAGTGCCACAGCTCTCTCTCTCTCTCTCCTGAGTCTAGGTGTTTCGCAGCTCAGGGGCCCTGGGTCCAAAGGACCTGCCCTGTTCCCATCTCTTCTTGATGGTAGTCAGATCCCTCTTTCTGCCTCTTGGGTGGCTCATTTTTAGCCTAGAGGGATGGCAAAGCTGACCAATCTCCTCAATAGGGTTCCATACACCTTATTTACATGGTCCCACCTCCACAAGAGTGCCATGCACTTCATTTACATTATTACCATTGTTTCCAATCTCCTTGGTGGGCCACAAGCACTTCATTTGCATAGTCCCACCCAGTCATTTGGTGAAAGTTACAAAGACTATGGCCTGAAGGTTCTTATTAAGTAATTTGGTGCATTGCAGTGATTCTTCAGAAAGTTAAATGTAGAATTACGATGTGAGCCAGCAATTCTACTCCTAGGTATATACCCATAAGACTTGAAAGCAAGGACTCGCATATTTGTACACCAGTGTTCACTGCAGTCCTATTGCAATAGCCAAAAGGTGGAAATAACCCAAGTGTCCATCAACAGATGAATGATAAACAAAATGTGGAATATACCAAAAAACAAACAAACCCGTTGCCATCGAGTCGATTCCAACTCATAGCAACTGTATAGGATAGAGTAGAACTGCCTCATATGGTTTCCAAGGAGTGCCTGGTGGATTTGAACTGCTGACCTTTTGGTTAGCAGCAGTAGCTCTTAACCACTACGCCATCATACAAATAATAGAATATTATTCAGCCACAAAGAAAAGTGAAATTCTGATATATGCCATAACAGGATGAACCTTACAAACATTATATAGAGTGAAATAAGTCAGACACACACACACAAAAACAAGTATTGTATGATCCCACTTACATGAAATATCCAGAATAGGCAAATTCATTGAGGCAAAAGTTGATTTCTGGTTTCCAGAGACTGGGGGGGAGGGAAGAATGGGGAGTTACTGCTGAAGGGGTTTTGAGTTTCTTTCTGGGGTGAAGAGAAACTTTCGGAAACAGATAGTGGCAATGATTGCACAGCCTGGTGGATATAATTAGTGTCACTGAATGTGCACACTTAAAAACCATTAAAATGGCAAGTTTAAAAATATGTATATATTTAGCACAATAAAGAAAATTTAAAAGCAACTTTGGACCTTATTTATTCTAACAAAAATTCCAATATTTTCAGAAAATTTTGGTAAGTCAAATGTGTGTGTGTGTTTTAATTTAAAATACGATTAAGTCTTTTTCTGTGACTAGTCCAGAACGTATGAAGCCGGCTTGTGTCCATTACTTGCACAGTAAATACTTTTTAATGGTGTAAGTATCGTTGGCTTCTAATCTTCCTGAAGCAATCTATTTCTTTTCCTAATGAAGTACAGAAGTGGACATGTGCTATAAATGTACTGAAGTGTTTTTTTTTGTTTGTTTTCAGTAAGTTTTTCTAAGAACCAACATCCAGCTTTGCTGAATTCCTGTATAGTTTTCCGTTTCTTTGTTTTTTTTCTATATTATTTCCTTTTTTCTACTTTGGATTTAATGTGGGCTTCTTTACCTTCTTAAGGTGGAAACTTAGATCACTGATGTTAAACCTTTTTTATTTTCTAATGCAAAGATCTAAAATAATAGATGTCTCTCTAAGGACTGTTTTAGTAGCATCCCACAACTTTTGACAAGCTGAGTTTTCATTGTTGTTCAGTTGAAATACTTTCTAATTTTCTGGGTGATTTCTTCTTTTTTCTTTTTTTAAACCTATGTGCTATTTAGGTCCCTGGTGGTGCAAGCAGTTGGCGCTCAGCTGCTAACTGAAAAGTTGGAGGTTAGAATCCACCCAGTAGTGCTGCAGAAGAGAGGGCTGGTGAACTACTCTCCTAAGATTACAGTAATGGAAAACCGTCTGGAGCGCAGTTCTACTCTGACACAAATGGGCTCGCTTGGGTTGGAATCAAGCCATCGGTAGTGAGTTCTGTGTTATTTGGAAATGTGTGCTTAATATCCAATTATTTGGGTATTTTCTAGGTATCTCTCCTAACTACACTGTTATTGATTTGTAATTTAATTCCGCTGTGGTCTGATTGCAATCCAATTAATTTATTGAGACTTATTTTCTGGCCTAGCATGAAATATATGTTTTTAGTGAACCTCTGCATCACTTTCTGTCTTTAAATCTCACTTCAAATAATCTCTCCTCTTTACGTTTAGCATACAAACTAGAGTGAATGTGCACACTCTATAGAAACAAATAATGTCAATGTAGGCCCTATTGATGTGGGAAAGACCTGTTTAGCAAAGATTCTTGACCTCCGCTAAAATGTACCAGGGTACAGATTTAAAATATTCTCTCTTGTCTTCAGGTAATGAACACAAGAAAAATGGGACCATGTCTGCTAGTCTTCTTTAGTGAGTTACCTTTGAGAGGCAAGAGGCATCCCAATTGGTTTCATCTAAGTCCAAACAGTAGGATCTGTAACTGTCACTCAGTGTTTAACTGCCAGTGTCATTTCCCCATCACGGTTTCTACTTCTTTGACATCTCCTACCGGGTCAGGCTTGCTGGTAGACATGGCAGACACTCAAGAAAATCTGAACTGGAACCTCAACCATTGCTACTGTGGAAACAGTTTGGTGGTTCCTCAGAAGGTTGGACATACAACTACCATATGACCCAGCAACCTCTATCCTAGGTATATACCCAGACTAAATGAAAGCAGGAATGCATATAGAAACCTGTGTACACCAATGTTCATTGCAGCACTTTTCACAATAGCGAAAATGAGTTAACAATGAAATGTCCATCAACAGATGAATGGACAAACAAAAATGTGGTACATATACACAATGGAATATTATGCAGCTATGAAGAGAAATGAAGTTCGGATGCATGCCACAACATGGATGAACCTTGAAAACATTATGCTGAGTGAAAGAAGGCAGTTGCAAAAGTACAAGTACTGTATGAGCTCACTGATAAGAAATAAGCTTAGGCAACGGTGATTTATGTTAATGGTGTTGGAACGATTTGGAAAAAAATAGTGAGAATGGTCACACAACTTGAAGAATGTAAACAACAGTCCCTGAATTGTGCATGTAGAAATTGTTGAGATGGCTAATGTTTTTTTATAGAATTTTTGCTACAATAAAATTTTTAAAAAGTAAAATAAAAAAAAAGACATTCTGTTTAATTGATGAACAGATGATGAGCATCATCTTGCAGTGAAATTTTTAGAAATGATGACTTGAGAAATCAAATGAATGGAAATAAATAGAAATCTGTTGATGGATGCTGCCTTACCTTTAGTGACATTGTTGCATTGGATGTTGTCAAGTGACTTAAATGGCCATTGGTAAATACTAGATCTTCTCTGAAAATATAAAGCCCTCTTTAAAAAATACAATAATTTGATTCTACAATCAAACACCAAAATTTTAACACAAATTTGTCATTTTTGCTAGTTGCCGTCCAATTGGCTCCAACTCATGGCAACCCCATGCACAACAGAATGAAACGTTGGCTGGTCCTGCACCACCTTCACCATAATTGGTATGCTCAAGTCCACTATTTCAGCCACTGTGTATTTTGAGTACCTTCCAACGTAGGGGGGCTCATCTTCCAACCCTATATTGGTCAATATTCTGTTGTGATTCATTGGCTAATTTTTGGAAGTAGACTGCCAGTCCTTTCTTTCTAATCTGCCTGAGTCTGGAAATTCTGCTGAAATCTGTCCACCAGGGGTGACCCAGCTGACATTTGAGATACTGGTGGCATAGCTTCCAAAATCATACCAACATAAAAGCCATCAGAGTACGACAGATTGACAGATGAGTGGTAGAGCATAAATTTAGTAGGAAGCTGTATTTATAAATTAAGACCAGTATAAGATATAAGAGAAAGTAGATTTGATGGGAGGTGGAAGGGCTTGGAAAGGGAGAGCTTTTTCTTTCTGCAGGATGTCTGATATATGTATATAGGTTGGTGGATTGAAAGAAATGCCTGCAAGACAGTTTTATCCTTGTGATTACGTTTAATCTTGTATGGAGAATGGTGTGCCAAATACATTGTTTTGGCTTTGGTTACGAGATTCCAGAAGAATGAATAGATTCAGTAAATTAAATTTTCAAGTCAATCAGCACTATGTAACGAAAATAATTTGTTGAAGACTTGAATTGTTCTGTTATTAACTGGTTATTTTGGGATTGGGATGTGCCTAGCATATAATCTTGTACATGGTATATGCTCAGTAAACATTTCATGGATTTAATTGAGTTTTCATAGAGATACTAGGAAACAAGGTAAGCCCTCACTGTCATGAATATTCATTGTAAGAATGGCATGGCAAGGCTCTAATAGATGGCACTAACAGGATATAAACCATAACTAACAACACACAAACTCCAGAAGATAAGTTATATAACTGGGATCTTCTAAAACTTACACACTTATGCTCATCAAAAGACTTCACAAAAAAAATTAAAAGAGAACCTATAGACTGGGGAAAAAATTTTGGCTATTACAAATCAGACACATGTCTAATCTCTAAAATCTACAGGAAAACCCAACACTTCTACAACAAAAAGGCAAATGATCCAATTAAAAAATGGGCAAAGGAAATGAACAGACACTTCACCAAAGAAGACATTAAAGTGGCCAACAGACACATGAGGGAATGCTCTCGATTACTAGCCATTAAAGAAATGCAAATTAAAACCTTGATGAGATATCATCTCACCCCAGCATTACTGGCACAAATCAAAAAACAGGAAATCACAAATATTGGAGAGGCTGTGGGGAGATTGGAACTCTTATGCACTGCTGGTGGAAATGCAAAATGATACAACCTTTTTGGAAAATGATATGGTGCTTCCTTAGAAAGTTAGAAATAGAAATATGATATGATCCAACAATCCCACTCCTAGGAATATATCTTAAAGAAATAAGAGTTTTCATACAAATAGACATATGCACACCCATGTTCATTGCAACATTGTTCACAACAGCAAAGAGATGGAAACAATCTCGATGCCCATCAACAGATAAATGGATAAACAAACTATGGTACATACATACAAATGAAGTATTACACAACGATAAAGAACAATGATGAATCTGCGAAGCATCTCACAACATGGATGAATCTGGAGGGCATCATGCTGAGTGAAATAAATCAATCACAAAAGTATAAATATTGTATGAGACCACTACTATAAAAATTCATGAAAAGGTTTATACACAAAAAGAAACAATCTTTGATGGTTATGAAGGAGAAGAGGGGTGGAGATGGAAAAACACTAAATAGACAATAGATAAGTGGTAATATTGATGAAGGGTAAGATGGTACACAATACTGGAGAAGCCAGCACAACTTGTAAAAGGCAAGGTCATGGAAGCTCCAGAGATACATCCAAACTCCCTGAGGGAATGAATTGCTGGGCTGACGACTGTGGGGACCACAGTCCCGGGAAACATCTCATTCAATAGGCATAACATAGGTTGTAAAGAAAATGTTCTACATTCTGGTGAGTAGTGTCCGGGGCCTTAAAAGCCTGTGAGTGGCCATCGAAGGTACTCCACTGGTCTCACCCCTTCAAGAGGAAGGGAAAATGAAGAAAACTAAAGATAGAAGGAAAAGATTAGTCCAAAGGACAAACGGACCACAACTACCATGGCCTCCACCAGACTGAGTCCAGTACAACTAGATGGTACCCAGCTACCACCACTGGCTGATCTGACTGGATCACAACAGAGGGTCCCAGACAGAGCTGGAGAAAAATGTAGAACAAAATTCTAACTAAAAAAAAAAGACCAGATTTACTGGTCTGACAAAGACTGGAGAAACTCCAAGAGTATGACCCCCAGACACACTTTTAGCTCAGTAATGAAGTCACTCCTGAGGTTCACCCTTCATTCAAAGATTAGACAGGCCCACAAAACAAAATGAAACTAAAGGGGCACACCAGCCCTGGGGCAAGGACTAAAAGACAGGAAGAGACAGGAAAGCTGGTAGTAGGGAACCCAAGGTGGAGAAGGGAGAGTGTTGACATGTCGTGAGGTTGTTAACCAATGTCATAAAACAATGTGTACTAACCGTTTAATGAGAAGCTAGTTTGTTCTGTAAATCTTCATCTAAAGTACAAGGAAAAAAAAAAAAAAAAGAATGGCGTGGCAGCCTCAGATCTCTAACTTCACAAGTGGGGGAGAGAATCAATATAAGCCCAAAGCTTATTCTTATGAGGTGGAGGTCAGACATACTTCCTCTCTCCAAACTTTTTACCGATTCTGAGACCAGCTGTCCCTCCCACGGCGCTCTCTTCTTCTTTGCTGGATTTGATAATCATTGCAATGGCCACACAACTCACAGACCATACTCACAGTTACGGGGCTTATTAGGGAAGTATGTCATTTTGTTATATTGGTGTGGCTTGCATGTTGCTGTGATGCTGGAAGCCCTGCCACTTGTATTTCAAATACCAGCAGGTTTCTGTGGAGCTTCCAGACTAAGACAGACCAGGGAGAAAGACCTGAGGGTCTACCTAATTCTGAAAAAATTAGTCAGTGAAAACTTATGAATAGCAGCAGAACATTGTCTGATGTAGTGCCAGAAGAGGAGCTCCTCAGGTTAGAAGGCACTCAAAATACAACTGGGGAAGAGCTGCCTCCTCAAAGTAGAGTCTACCTAATGGATAGCATCAAGCTTTTGGGACCTTTATTTGCTGATCTGGCACTACTCAAAATGAGAAGAAACAGCTGTAAACATTCATTAATAATCGGAAAATGGAATGTAGGAAATATGAATCTAGGAAAATCGGAAATCATCAAAAATGAAATAGGACACATAATCTTAGGCTTTAGTGAGCAGAAATGGACTAGTATTAGCCATTCTGAATCAGACAGTCATATGGCCTGCTATTCTGGAAACGACAACTTGAAGAAGAATGACATTGTATTCATTGTTAAAAAGGGCAATGCAAGATCTACCCTGAAGTACAACACTGCCAGTGATAGGGTAATACTCACATGTCTGCAAAGAAGATCAGTTAATACAACTATTATTCAAGTTTATGCACCAACTACTAAGGCCAAAGATTAAGAAGTTGAAGATTTTTATCAACTTCTGCAGTCTGAAATTGTGGAACAGGCCATCAATTGCTCTTACGCAAGTTCAAGTAGAACTTGAAGAAAATTAGAACACGTTTATTGGAGCCGAAATACAAACTTGAGTATATTCTACCTGAATTTAGAAACCGTCTCAAGAATAGATTTGATACATTGGATGCTAATAATTGAAGACCAAACGAGTTGTGGACATCATACACGATCAAAGCAAGAAGTCATTGAAAAGACAAGAAGAAAGAAAAGATCAAAATTGGTGTCAGAAGAGTCTCTGAAACTTGCTCTTGACAATAGAGTAGCTAAAGTGAAAGTAAGAAATGATGAAGCAAAATAGCTGAACAGAAGATTTCAAAGGGCGAGAAGACAAAGTGAAGTATTATAATGAAACATGCAAAGACCTGGAGTTAGAAAATCAAAAGAGAAGAACACACTCGGCATTTCTCAAACTGAAAGAACTGAAGAAAAAATTTAAGCCTCAAGTTGCAATATTGAAGGATTCTACAGGGAAAATACCAAACAATGCAGGAAACATCAAAAGAAGAAGGAAGAATATACAGTCACTGTACCAAAAAGAAGTGGTTGACATTCAACCATTTGAGGAGGTAGCATATTATCAAGAACCGATGGTACTGAAGGAAAAAGTCCAAGCTGCACTGGAGGCATTGGCAAAAAACAAGGCTCCAGGAATTGATGGAATACCAATTGAGATGTGTCAACAAACGAATGCAGCACTGGAGGTGCTCACTCGTCTATGCCAAGAAATTTGGAAGACAGCTACCTGAACAAACTGATTGGAAGAGATCCATATTTGTTCCCATTCCAAAGAAAGGTGATTCAACAGAAAGCAGAAATTATCAAACAGTATCATTATTATCATTCACAAGTAAAATTTTGCTGAAGGTAGTTAAAATGCAGTTGCAGCAATACCTCAACAGAGAACTGCCAGAAGTTCAAGCCAGATTCAGAAGAGGAGGTGGAACGTGGAATATCATTGCTGATGTCAGATGGATTTTGGTTGAAATCAGAGAATACCAGAAACATATTTATCTGTTTTATTGACTATGCAAAGGCACTCGACTGTGTGATTCATAGCAAATTATGGATAACATTTCAAAGGATGGGAATTTCAGAACACCCAGTTGTACTCAAGAGGAACCTATATATAGACCAAGAGGCAGTTGTTTGAATAGGACAAGGGGATACTGCGTGTTTTAAAGCCAAAAAAGGTGTGCATCATGGTTGTATCTATTCACCATACTTTTTCAACCTGTCTGCTGAGCATATAATCTGAGAAACTGGTCTATATGAAGAAGAATGGGGCATCAGGATTGGAGGAAGGCTCATTAGCAGCCTGTGATATGCAGATGACACAACCTTGCTTGCTGAAAACGAAGAGGACTTGTTGCACTTAACTGACGAAGATCAAGGACTATAGCCTTCAGTATGGATTGCACCTCAACATAAAGAAAACAAAAATCCTCACACCTGGACCAATGAGCAACATCACGATAAATGGAGAAAAGGTTGAAATTGTCAAGGATTTCGTTTTACTTGGAGCCACAATCAATGCCCACGGAAGCAGCAGTCAAGAAATCAAATGATGCATCATATTGGGCAAATCTGCTTCAAAAGATCTATTTAAAGCATTGAAAAGCAAAGATGTCACTTGAAGGACTAAGGTGCACCTGACCCAAACCCTGTTTTCAATCGCTTCAAATGCATGCCAAAGCTGGACAATGAATAAGGAAGACCGAAGAAGAATTAGTGCCTTTGAATTGTGGTGTTTGTGAAGAATATTGAATATACTTTGGACTTCCAGAAGAACGAACAAATCTGTCTTGGAAGAAGTACACCCAGAATACTCCCTAGAAGCAAGGATGGCAAGACTTTGTCTTGCATACTTTGGACATGTTATCAGGAGGGTCCAGTCCCTGGAGGAGTACATCATGCTTGGTAAAGAGTCGTCGAAAAAGAGCAAGACCCCCAACGAGATTTATTGACATAGTGGCTGCAACCATGGGCTCAAGCATAACAACGATTGTGAGGATGGCACAGGACCAGTCATTGTTTCATTCTGTTGTACCTAGGGTTGCTATGAGTTAGAACCAACTGAATGGCACCTAACAACGTAACAACAATAGGTTACAATTCAGAAATGAGTCAGGATACAGTTCATTGCAACACTATTCACAGTAGCCAAAAGGTAGAAATCACTGAGGTGTCTGTCAGTGGATGAATGGGTAAATCAAATGTGATATACACATGCAATGGAATGTTCTTTATCCATTAAGAGAAATGAAGTCCTGATATATACTACAACATGGAGAAACCTTGCAAACATTATGCTAAATGAAATAAGCTCAGACACAAAAGGACAAATATTACATGATCCCTCTTATATAAAATATCTAGAATATGACAAAAAAATTAGTAGTTACCAGGGACTTTGGGGAGGAGGAATGGGAAGTTAAAACAAATCTATTAAAATACTTTAAAAATCCACTCAAATGTTTATTTATTCTTATTTAGTATTCGAAAAATGCCATAGTGCATGGGGGAAGATATACTTGCTTAAAACAAGACCACCAATTTAGTTAGATTCTGAATCTAAAATGAAATTTCTCAGAACAGAGAAGCTCTTATCTATTTGAGGAGCCCTGGTGGCACAGTGGTTAAGCTACTAATCAAAAGGTTGGCAGTTCGAATTCACCAGTAGCTCTTTGGAAATCCTATGGGGCAGTTCTACTCTGTCCTGTAGGGTCTCGATGAGTTGAAAACTACTTGACAGCAACGAGTTTGTTTTTTTGGTATCTTTTATTTGAAGGTGGTGTCCCTTTTCTTCGTGTGACTGTAATGCTGCTGCTACAGCAGACGCCACAGAACTCTCTCAAGCTATAAACCAGTCCCTACAGATACTTGTCTCTGCCCCATTTCACTGCCCTTCTCCCTGGGAGGTACATCCTTAGCAACATGCACATGGTCTCCCACTCTGCTGACTCGCTGTGGGCCAGCTGTGGCTGCCAGATGTTTGACCTCCTCTCTGGTGAAGAGCCAGGGATGACCTCTTCTGCCTGGAGGTTTTAGCATTTTGTGTCATTTTCTGAACCTGGTTTTGGCTTCCAGCTACCAGGATAAAGCCAACTTTGAATATGTTTGGCTTAGGGAACACCATTAAAATTCAGAGAGTGCTATGAATTTTATTTCAGACAAAGTATTTTGAAGGCTAATGGATGAAATTGAATGCATGGAATTTTATTCCAGTTTCTGTAGATTTCTGAAGGAATTCCACTCCTTGTTTAAACTCACATCCAGTGATCGGGATTCCCCTGACCCTTGATTTTGATCTCTGTCGTTTTCATTTCTGGGTATGACTCTTTAATTTTTTTCTCCTGTATTGATATTTTTCACCATGCTAAGTAATCACTATTTTGGATAATAATCTTCTCTCCTCTCCTCTTCCTCCTCTTTTTCCGCCTTTTGTTTTTATATTCTTATTTTTCTAATCCTCTTTCCTGAACCATTCCCAGCTTAGAGAGAATTCCCTTGGTGGCATTTCATTGTAATCTTTAGCTCTGTAGTCAAGGCTTCCTTTGTCAAACTGGTCTGAGAATGCCTTGCCGAAAGGCTACTGAGGCAGCTTTACCTTCTAGTTAGGGACTACAGGAGTTCAGAGGCCACCTCATTTTTTACAAGACATGAATCCTGCATGAAGTAAGACAATTAATTGGAACCTTTTAAAGAGTTTAAATTCATTTTGTACATGGAATTCATGTTGCTTGGTCCGACCGTAATGGTTCCCCCATTACATTAGGTAGACAGTCATCAATACCATCTTTATCATCATTGTCAATGAACAAAAGTATACTGAGTGTCCTCAGCATGTAGGGAAGAACAGGAGATTCTTAATCCTAATAGCTCACACACCATGCCCTAATCAATTGTCAAAGCCTAGCATGATAACTGCAAAATTATAGAAAACAAACTTTTATCTCTAGAATTCCATTGTTATTTTGCAAGTAGAGTTCTGAGCACATGTATTTTCCTCATTAATCAATTAATAAACTTTTTAAAGCATTTCCCTAATTATAAAGTGATAAGCTGCTCGTTGTAAAAAAGCTAGAAAATGATAAAAAGTGTAAAGAAGAACATAAAATTCACCCATAATTGCATTGTCGAGCAAGAATTATTGCTAACCTCTGGGCTATTGCTTTCCAGTATATTTTTTCCCTTTGACCTTAAAAATGGAACCAACAGGTGTATATAGCTTGTAAACTTTTATTCTCTTAACATTACGGACAGCTTCTCATATCTTTAAGCGTAAGAGAATTTCAAAACCATTGAATGGTTAAGCCTAATTTGTTTGAACATTTCCCATTTGTCCTATATATTGGCATTTTCACATTTTTTATTATCGTAAATAATCGTGCCATAAATACTGAGCATCCTTTACGAGTGGAATTACTGGGTCAACTTATGGTGTTTTACAATTTACTTGACAGAAGGTTGTGAAAAGATAAAGACTAATCCCTCAAACTGAATTTCTGAAAAATTTACAGCCTTTACAAAAGCTATTATTATCATTCTGGACATTGTGTGAAGGATCTTTTTTCATTTCTTCTTTCTTTAATAGCTTATGTAATTCTTTCAAAGATCTAAATGTGGAGTATTCATCCCAAATATTTTATTAATGCCAAAGACTTGGGGGTACATTAAGTAAGAGCTGAGAAAGGCCTCTGTACCCTTATCAAGCTGAAATATCCAATGGGTTCCATGTGTCTCAACGGTCATGTACTTTATTGAAAGCAAAAGAAAACTGTCATCCTGAATGCTGTCCGGACTTGCATGGCCTGACCCCACAATCCATAACCCTGTCATCCAAATCCCAAGCCATCACTAGTCTCTCATGTCTATAAATCTATTTTTCACCACCATTTCTCAGCACTGCATTTACTCTTTTTTTTAGAACATAAAGACAGGGTTCCTCATTTCCTGAGGCCATTTAGATCTCTCTGCTCTTCACTCAAGGATGACCCCGGGGTGATAATTTTTGCTTCCTCCCTTAATGTGTCATCCTTGTACAACCCAGATCACTTCTATGAGATTACTACCCTTTCTTCCCAGAGTCAACTGTTCTCTGTTTCGTTGTCTCATTTCCTCTCGTATAGCAAATTATCAGGTTGTGTGATGATATCCCTTCTATCTGCCCACTGGCGGAGGCTACCAGTGTGTAAAATACAAGGTGCTCAAATATTTATTAAAAGTATGAATGAATGCTAAGCTTTACAGAGTGTCTGCATATAACTCATGGTGCTACACAATGTTGGGAGAAACAGACTATGTGAATGAAAAACTATGTATGTCTATGGTGACCATAATACTTTCTTTCAGATGGCTTGTAACTTCCCATAGTACCAAGGTGAAATCAAAGCCTTTTCCTAGGCTTCAAACTTTTCATGGACGGGCTCTTGAACTTCTTAAAGTTTTTTTGTTCATAGAACTTTGGCTTATATTCCATCCTCTATATATCCAACATAGGACCACTTTGCTCTCAGATTCATGGCTGTTAATGGGAACACCTTATCAAAATTGGATGCCTTCCATTTGGTTATCTCCATGTTGCCTTTTGTCTTTCTCTGCACTCCCCTTGATTTTTAAACTCTGCAAATGTACTGGTAGTGAATTGTGTAGATATGTATGTGTTTGTGTGTGTGTGAGAGAAAGAGTGAATGTGTAGGAAGAAGCTCTTGTATTTTTGAAAAAGATGAAACAAGAACAGACTTGAAGCATTAGTATACATTTTTCACTTCAGCTGGGATTGCAAATTCCACAACAAACATATTGTTTTCTCACTAGCACAGGAGCTAGTGACCTGTACAAAATGGCCTCTTGTGAATGGAGTTCTGTTGAAACTTTGGGTCTTTTAAAGAATTTTGAATACATATGAGACTATGTCTCAGATGCATTATAAATCTTCTAGGGAGCAAATTAGTAAGTGGAAATAATTAAGATAAATTCATTGGTTTTCTACAATAAATAAGTGGTAACTTTGGTGAAGAGTAAGGCAGTACACAATACTGGGGAAGCCAGCACAACTTGTCCAAGGCAAGGTCATCGAAGCTCCATAGACACATCCAAACTCCCTGACGGACCAAACTGCTGGGCTGAGAGCCGTGGGGAGCATGGTCTTAGGGAACACTTTGTCAATCGGCACAACATAGTTTATAAAGAAAATGTTCTACATTCTACATCGGTGAATAGTGTCTGGGGTCTTGAAGGCTTGTGAGGGGCCATCTAAGGTATTCCACTGGCCTCACTCCTTCAGGAGCAAGGGAGAATGAAGAAAACCAAAGACACAAGGGAAAGATTAGCCCAAAGGACTAATGGACCATAACTACCACAGCCTCCACAAGACTGAGACCAGCAGAACTAGATGGTGCCTGGGTACCACCACTGACTGCTCTAACAGGGATCACAATAGAGGGTCCGGACATAGCTGGAGAAAAATGTAGAATAAAATTCTAGCTCACAAAAAAAGACCAGACTTACTGGCCTGACAGAGATTGGAGGAACCCTGAAACTATCGCCTCCAGACACTTTTAGCTCAGTAATGAAGTCACTTCTGAGGTTCACACTTCAACCAAAGATTACAAGCCCATAAAACAAAACGATACTAAAGGGGCACACCAGCCCTGGGGCAAGGACTAGAAGGCAGGGTAGAACAGGAAAGCTGGTCATAGGGAACCCAAGGATGAGAAGGGAGAGTGTTGACATGTCGTGGGGTTGTTAACCAATGTGGTAAAACAATATGTGTACTAACGGTTCAATGAGAAGCTAGTTTGTTCTGTAAACCTTCATCTAAAGTATAATAATAATAATAGATAAACAAAAAAGCAATTAAAATAAAAAAAGAAAACTCTATATACCCACTCATTTATCAGTATGATTAGTTTCCAAAGACTAGGTTGTTATGTGTGTGTGTTGGGGGGGGGGAAATTAATTGATTTTCTAGCTGAAAACAATAGAATGATACCATATCACTTCATCTTGGTCTATAATTGATTGCAGAGCAGTTCTGAGAAGGTTACGTTATTTTATAATATCCAGTTCTCAAAGTTAAAAAAATTATTCCCCTATTTTAATTATGTAAGCATTAAATTGGCTAAATAAAAAACACACACAGGAGCTTAAGCTTTTATGCACCCATTTTAGTCTGATTGGAAATATTGGCTTTTTAAATTGCTTATCTTGTTAATCAAAAGCACTTGGGTCATGCAGTGTACGATGACCTCTGTGATTTTGGTCCACTTGCCATCGAGTTGATTCCCACTCATGGCGAACCCTGGGTGGTACAAACAGTTAACATCCTTAGCTGCTAACTGACTCAGCAACAACTAGTGGTGGTTGTGGTATCCAAGTATCTCAGGACACACAGGTTAGATCGTGGTTGCAGTGACTGGGGAGGCTGCTTCTGCATCCTGCAATGATAGAAGCCCTCGAGTGATCTCTGCATGTGCTGATTATGGCTTCCTCAAGATATGAAATAGGAAGGAGCTCCCACTGATCATGACTCTGCCTGACGCAACCCAGGATTGCCCATCAGAGTTAGATAGCAATAAATCTGGGTGCCTCCCTATACCTTCCTACAGCCAGGCGGTTGTGATGGGAAGAACTGAACAAGATTGTGAGCTGTTATTTTTATGGCTTTGTCTGTAGACTTTCCGTACAGATAAATTATGCCGTATATCAGATACCAGCCAGATGCTGCAGCGTTTACTCTGACTCATGGTGACCCAGACGTGTCAGAGTAGAATTATGCTCCACAGAGTTTTCAATGGCTGATTTTTGGGAAGTAGATTGCCAGATGTTTCTTCTAAGTCACCTTTGGGTGAACTTGAACCTCCAATCTTTTGGTTAGGAGCGGAACAAGTTAACCATTTGCACCACCCAGGGACTCCATGGATCAGCTAGCTAGCACATTTATCCCGTCCAGATTTGGTTGACAGTGGGCCTAAACAGCTCATTGGCTTCTCTCATTTTAGACCATGTGTACTAGATTCAACAAATACTTGTGGATTTGCTGTGCATTATAACACACAGTGCTAGGCATCGAGTGGTAGCACCACGATTTTTTCCTCTAACTTATTGGAAATGGCTGCTGAACCTTATCAAATGTCAGTATGGGAAACTAATGTGCATTTCCTACTCTAAATTGTTGGTATAACACGTTATGCTGAGCGATTTCATTCTATTGAGCCATCCTTGCATTCTCAGGATATATCATAGGGAGTCATGGTGTGTAATTATTTTATGTACTGTTGGATTCTTTTTGCAAGTATTTTGTTTAGAATTGCTGCATTTGTATCAATCTATTCAAAAATATTTAATTTAGAATTTATGTTCATAAGTTAAATTAGTCTATAGTGATCAATCATTGGTCTGTCTTTACCTGATTTTAGCATTACGTTTCTTTTAGATTTGCAGATGAACTGAGGATCTCTTCAGCTTTCTTGGTGGCCTAGAGTAGCAGAGGAATGATCTGTTTTTTTTAAATTGCTGCTTAAGCTTTAACCTCTGTAAAATGAGAGTCATAGTTTTTTTTTTTTTTTTTTCCTCTGCTTACCAGAATTGTCGTGAGGAGCAAGTGAGCATGGAAATAGTCTCTAAATTCTAATACACTATGGAAATGCTAATTATTACTATCCTAAACTCAAAAAAAAAAAAGGTTGAGTTTTTTCCTCTGCAGGCTGATAGCTGTGTTGACTTCAAGTATCTTTGTATCCCTCTTTCTCTTTCCATATACTTTGCAGGTTTTGTCTAACAGACTTGGAAATTCAGTTCAATTAAGAGCTTAGATTTCAATCTTTGAATTTTCCACATACTAGTTTCATTTAATCGCTGAATAGTTTTGAACCTCAATTTCTTTATCTGTGAAAAGGAGACAATAGAAACTACCTCATGGGGTTGTTGTGAGGGTGAAGATATTTTGATGATCCTTTGAAGCTCACTTGTAAAAAGCACAGCATGGTGCCTGCCACAAAGGAAGCTTGCAATCAATGTTAGTTACTAACAGTATGAGGCAGTGGTCCAGTAGTAGAATTTTTGCCTTTCTTATGGGAGATTTGGGTTAAATTCCCAGCTATTGCATCTCATGTGCAGCTACCACCTGTCTGTCATTGGAAGCTTGTGCTTTGCTATGATGCTGAACAGGTTTCAGTGGAGCTTCCAGACTAAGATGGACAAGGAGAAAAGGCCTGGAGATCTACTTCTGAAAATCAGCCAGTGAAAATCCCATGAATCACAGCAGTACCATCCCCAAACAATCACGGGGATGGAGCAGGACTGGGCAGTGTTTTGTTCTGTTATCCATGAATTGGAGGCTGACTCGATGGCAGTAACAAAAACATTAATAATAATAATGATTTGGAGATTGATTCTGAATTCTTTGGAAGAGCTGGGATGGGCATATTACATAGTTTGATTTAAAAAATCCAGTATCCTGTCTTTAGTAAGCAAAAAGGATTTCACCTCAAAGTCTTCCCCCAAATTGCATTCTGATATTAACTAAGTATTATTTTATTACTGAATCTACAGTTTGGCTATTGTTAGTTGCATGATTCTTGGACATTTTGGGGAAAAACTGATGATTTTCCAGTGTCTTGGTGCTCCAGGATTTGAAGTGCAAAAGTGCTGTCTTAGGCTGAGTTCTCCAGAGAAGCAAAACCAGTAAAGCATATAAATATATATATATATATAGATTTATATCAAGGAAACAGCTCAGGTGATTGTAGCATTGGAACAGCCCAAGTCCTTGGATCAGGATAGAGTCCTTTCCCCATTCACGGAGCTGCAGAAGCTGGTGAACCTGAGGTGAGAAGGTCGGAGGGCAGGGATCCCACTCACAGGCTGTGACAGTCAAGGAATCCCCAAGGTGGGAAGGCAAGACTGCAAGGTTTCTCCTGAGTCATGTAGCTGCAGGGGCTGGCAAACCAAAGATAGGCAGGTTGGGAAGCAGGACTCTTGCTCACAGGCCGTGAAGATCGACGAATGCCAAGATGGACAGGTAAGCTGCTAGCTCAAGTCCCAAGACCCAGAGGTCAGACAAGAGACAGCTGCTAGATCCAGGACAAGCCAAAGACCTTTACAAGGCGAGCAGAAAGGAAGTAGGCAGTGGAAGGTGGAGAGATGAAGGCTGAGGGGGCCCTATCCCCACCTACATCACTCAGCAGATTCCATCATGGGGGTGATCACATATCAGATTTCAACAGGGAAGTGATCACAGCTTTATATAGGTGCCAAAACTCTGAGAATAATGGCCCAGACAAATTGACACACAATCATAACCATCACAGTCCACCTCTTGTCAACTTAACATCTGTACACATCTCCCCAAACCATATATAATCTCTGAATAGACACAATCACAAAAGATATACTTGGGCCTAACATGATACAACTAACACACGTACGCCAAAATTGCACTAGCCCCATTTACATCTTATATTTTATAAGTGAAGAAAACAAAAATATCTGATGCACACACACAAAGCAGAAATACTCATAACCATTACAGTCCTAGTTTCTGCAACTGATCACGAGGCCATAACTGATATTTAAAACTACCTTCTTCCACCACCCATTCTGTATTCCCTTTGCCCTCAGCAAACACCTCAGCTGGTCATGGTTCTTTGCCTGGTGGGGTGACCCAAACCTTCATTCCTGAAGGCTCTGGGCCATTAGTAGTCATGTTGGAATTGGGTTGGTATAGTTTTCCTTTGACTTTAATCACAGGACATGGTAGTACCAAGAGATGCCCTTAGGGATCTCCTGCATTCCAGATATACTCTTCTTTACCTCCGTTACGTAATATCAATCCGATTTCCTCTTGGTAGCCTAGCTCAATCACACCAGCCAGTGTGGTAACCACCTTCTTTGCCTGTTGATCCAGAGGCACAAGGAGCCCAAAGTGGCCGGGTGGCATTCTTAGCTTACAGTTCAGTGGAATCAATGATGTGTCTCTAGATGGGAGCATTCCTCCCTTTGGAACTAAGGCCTCTAGGCCTGCAGAGCATAAGGTAGGGGGGACAGGAAGCAAAAATCTTGCAAGTGGGTCACTAGGGGTAATAGTAAGTGGTGCCACCCCCATTTCCACCCCTTGATTCCTGGACCCATGAATCCTTGCTATGGAGGAAACAGCACCATATATTGGACTCTAGTTTAGAGCATATACAGCCTCCTGGAGAACATTGCCCCAACCCTGCAAGGTATTGCCACCTAACTGGTGCTGCGATTGTGTCTTTAGGAGGCCATTACATAAAAAAAAATTACATACACACATACAAATTCCCTGAGGGGCTGAATTACTGGGCTGGGGGCTGGGGATCATGGTCTAGGGGGACATCTAGCTCAACTGGCATAACATAGTTTATAAAGAAAATGTTCTACGTTCTACTTTGGTGAGTAATGTCTGGGGTCTTAAAAGCTTGTGAGGGGCCATCTAAGATACTCTACTGGTCCCACCCCAACTGGAGCAAGGGAGAAAAAAGAAAACCAAAGACACAAGGGAAAGATTAGTCCAAAGGACTAATGGACCACAACTACCACAGCCTCCACCAGGCTGAGAGCAGCACAACTAGGTGGTGCCCCCATACAACTACCAACTGCTCTGACAGGGATCACAATAGAGGGTCTTGGACAGAGCTAGACAAAAATGTAGAACAAACTCAAACTCACAGAAAAAGACCAGACTTACTGGCCTGACAGAGACTGCAGAAACCCTGAGAGTATGGCCCCTGGGCACCCTTTCAACTCAGTACTGAAGTCACTCCTAAGGTTCACCATTCTGCCAAAGATTAGGCAAGCAAGTGAAACAGAATGAGACTGAATGGGCACACCAGGAGGGGACAGGAAAGCTGGAAAGAATGGAAATGGGGAAACCAAGGTCAAGAAGGGAAGAGTGTTGACCCGTCATGGGGTTGGCAACCAATGTCAGAAAACAATACATGTATTAACTGTTTAATGAGAAACTAATTTGCTCTGTAAACCATCATCTAAAACACAGTAAAAAAATAAATTTGAAAAAAAAAGAGAAGAAAAAGAAAAGATTTAGACACACATCATGCCATGGAAACTTGGTTTCCAGAAAATTTTGAAAGAAGAATTTATCCTTATTCTCAAAATTAACCCAAGGACATGTCATAAAATTTCCACTTGGTGTGCTGTGTGAATAGCTGACTGCAAATAACAAGCCTAAGCCTTTAAGATGTTTTTTCTTCGTCAAAGTTTTACCTTAGCATCGGCCATTGTGGTTATTTTCTTGTTCGTAACAAGTCAGCAGTGTTCTGTGCTGCAGTGTTGACTGTGAGCCTTGTTTGTGTTCATTCACCAGAGTGGAAAATCATAGGGTTCATGTAATTAGCAGTCTAGAAAAATATCAACAAACAGATGTGTCTTCTGTGGCCAGAAAATTTTGAGCCTAGGAGACCACCCCGAGGAGGCAGCGACATCTCGGGGGACATGTGTGCAGAAATGCCTTTACTCTGCAGCAGTTCATGTGGACGCAGGGGCTCTGGCTCCATAATTGCTGTTTTTCTCCAACATTTTATTTAGTGGGAGGAAGGCTATTTTAATGTGGCTATATAACCCCAAGCAAATGATGGATTTATCTGCATGGTTTCCATAAGAAGTAGCTAAAAACGTGTGTAGCTTTGACCAAGTGACAAAGCCCTCTTATAATTCCATGTCCCCTTCCCAACCTTCATGTCTGTCTTAATTTAGCAAGTTTTGGGGGATCTCGTGGATCACTTTGGAAACATGTCAGTAAGATATTAAGTTCGCAGAAACCACTTATGAGCGTTACTTACCGTCAGGGGTATGCTGGAGCTGGCTTGTCCTGGTTTGGGAGACCTGATTGTGCACATCGCTTCCAAAACCCACTGTCATTGGCACCGTGTGGTAGCTTGAAACCCTCCATGTTAGGAGTAATCTGGAGTCCCTGGATGGTGCAAATGTAAAGCGCTCAGCTACTAACCAAAAGTTTGGGGGTTCAAATCTACCCAGAGGTGTCTTGAAAGAAAGGCCTGGCAGTCTACTTCTGGAAAAACAAGTCATTGGAAGCCCCATAGAGCATAGCTCTACTCTAACACACATGGGGCCACCATGAGTTGGAATCAACTTGATAGCAACTGGTCTAGGGGTAATTTACAACGTGGAAATCAGTATTCCCTACAAATCACCCCCAAAGAGCTGGTTGTCAAATGCTTACCAGCAAGTCACCTCTTATCGCTATTTTTTCAATACGATATTAACCTTGACCCTGCTGATGTTTTAAGACGTACTTAAAAAAAATTTTTTTTTATTTCAGTAAAAAATGTATAACCAAACCTTTGCCATTTTAACTGTTTTTGAATGTGCAATTCAGCGACTTTAATTATATTCACCATGCTGTGCAATCATCATCATAATCCATTTCCAAATGTTTTTCATCACCCCAAACAAGAGCTCAGTATCACTCCATCAGTAACTCTTCATTCCTCCTCCCCTCTGTCCACTAATAAACTTCTGTCTCTATGCATTTGCCTGTCTAGATATTTCATGTAAGTGGGGTTATAATATTTTATCCTTTTGTGTCTGAATTATTTCACTCAGCATAATGTTTTCAGTGTTCATCCATGTTGTAGCATGTATCAGGATTTCGTTTCTCTTTATGGCTAAATAATATTCTATTGTATGGATATACCACATTCTGTTTATCCCTTTGCCTGCTGAATACTTGAGTTGCTTCTACCTAAGACCTATATTTCTTGGATTTCACAATTACGAAGACAGCTTCTATGATATGCTCCTCTTTGGAACAGGAGCTGAGTTTTATTTCCGAAGTGGTTATTTAGCCCTTGCCTCCATTTATCCTTCTTTGGATAACTATACCCCAACCTCTGTCCTTGTTCACCCTCAGCTCAGGACTTTGAGCAGGACTCATTCCTGGTTCAGATCTGGAGCCTTGAGTTAGGCCAAAGCTAACCAAAGCACTGCTTTTCCCTGGCCAGAGTAATTGGCTCAGGGACATGGGCACATTGTCCATTTGGCACTGATGAAGCATGTGAGAATTTTGCTAGGACTTCACAGACATTTCCTATTTCTACTGGAATTGCACTACAAAGATGTAAGATCTAGAGTTGTTGCTGCCATCTTGCTAGTACAAAAGCCCAGACACTGAGAAGAAAAGGCAGCCCAGAGGAAGTGGAATCAAGAGATAAAGGGACCCAACTGGGTCCTGGTAGCACTGTCCCTCTTTGATGTCTTGCCTGAAGCCTGTTCTTCCACTGACTTTCCAATTATGTATGTCAATGTGTTTCCTTTTTAATGAAGTCATTCAGGGTTGGGTCTTCTATTGCTACAATCCAGAGAACCTTTACTGACATAACTGGGAATTTGCCAAATAATTTCTTCCTGGTGTCTTAAGGAGTATTGTATGAATGCAGCTGCTGTTTAAGGAAATCAACTCTAGGTCTCCATAACCTGGGATGACATAGCCTACCTTATCCACTTTATGAGGGACTGAGGTTATTTTCAGATAAATATAATTTATTCACAAATATCTTCTCCTCCCAATATGAACACAAATGAAAAAAATCCTGGAAAATCTGAAGGTAAGAACTCTTCATTTAATTGGCTGCCTCAATCTTCAGAAAGAGAATGTGGTTCCGAGAAAGAAAGAACATTTGAACAATTCTGTAATTCATCCATGGTGGCCACTCATGACAAGCCCTCTTCTGATATTTGGACAGATCTCTATAAGTCAAGGAAGAATACAGTCTTTCTGCCATTGTCCAAATCCCAGTGTCATTCAATCTCGTGGGGAAACACCCTTCTTTGATCTACAGAGGACATTGTGTCAGTAGCTGCATTGCAATTCTCTCAATTCACATTATTGCGCAAGAAAGATGAGTCTAATCCACTAAGATGTGTGCCCTTTTCCAAGTCCCAGATTTGCCAACACGTAAATACAACCAGAATGTTCCTTAGAAGAGAGAATGGTGAGGCTTTGGGTCATGTACTTTAGACATGTCATCTGGAAAAACCAGTTGCTAGAAAAGGACATCGTGTTTGGTAGAGGGTCAGCAAAAACGAAGAAAATCCTTAACGAGATGGCCTGACGCAATAGCCACAATGGACTCAAACATACCAATGATCACGAAGATGGTGTAGGACCAGGCAATGTTTCACTCTGTAATCCGTGAGGGCTCTGTGAGTTGGAGTTGACTCGATGGCAGCTAGCAACAACAGCGTGGCCTTATGCAGTGCCTTGAGTATGGCAGGTTCTGTAAATGTGTTGAGTGGAAGACTGGACACAGAGATGATCCTAATAAGTAACTTGCCTGACAGAGTGAATCACCCGAGGCATGAACATATATTTCTATTAGCCATCCTACTTTGGTACATTTTGAAATAACACTTTTATTAAATATTTGTTTCGGCTGTAAAAGAATTAAAGATCTGTTGGAACACAAGTTCTTTCCTCAATTGAACATTTTATTTGTATATTGGCAAAAAAAAAAGGGGGGGAGGGGTTTCCAAATACACCTTTTATATGCTTTTATTTGTCAACTGCTTAGTTGAAGTTGTAATTTTGTTCATTTTCTTTTTTACAGGAAGTAGATAGTGGATCCACTGTTGGTGAAATTAATGCACATGGTGCGCCCCCTCCCTCCCCCAACCTCTCTCCTGTGGCTAATGGCCTTGACTTATGATTCAATTGTCTGCTTTAATTGCACAGCAGGGGTAGCTTTAGAGAAGAGCTGGCGAGTTTACCTGCTTAAAATTCCAGTGCCAGTGAGGTCAAGGTAGAGAGTTTAAATCTGAATGGGGCAAGTAGCTAGATGCAAAGAAAAATAAGACAAAATTTCACTGGATCAAAGGTCAGTCACAGAAAGCAATCCCAAACCTGGCTACCCAATTGGCAAGTCTATTTGCTTTGTTATAAATAGACATGGCACAGCAGTCCAAACTCATTGCCTTGTCATACTGCTGGGACTCATAACGGCATCTGAATCTGTAGGAATGGGAACATTGTGAGTTGTAAGAACCCACCAATGAAGCCAGAAGCAATGACCTTGTTGTTGTTAGGTGCCGTTGAGTCGGTTCCCACTCATAGTGACCCTATAGACAGATTAGAACTTCCCCATAGTGTTTCCAGGGAGCGGCTGGTAGATTCGAATTGCCGACCTTTTTGTTAGTTAGCCGAACTCTTAGCCACTGCACCCCCAGGGCTCCTCAAATTTCCTTTCATTATACAAGTTTTTTTGTTTTTATTTTTAATTAGGACTTTAAGTTCCTGTCTTACACTTAAACCAAAACCAAGTTGATTTCGACTTAGTGGATGAGTTGATTCCAACTCATATCCACCCTATAGGACAGATTAGAACTGCTCCATGGTGTTTCCAAGGAGTGGCTGGTAGATTTGAACTTCTGACCTTTTGGTTAGCAGCCAATCTCTTAATCACTGCGCCACCAGGACTTCAAGACCCTCAAAGTCATTAGAATCCAAAAGTATTCAATGACCTCCAGAAGAAGCCGTTATAAAAAGAGCCAAATAAATGTCAGTTCAATAGCCATGTAGGCCAGAGATTCCCAGACTTGGTCAGTTCACAGTTCCCTTCATGTCCCAGCAATTTTTTTTCATGGCACTCTAGCCCAAAAGAAATAGCCAATAATTCCATTTATGAAGCAAGTCCAAACACCTTAATAATATTTATGTCCTAACAACTTAGTAGCCATTTGAAAGAAAGAAAAAAAAAAAACTCGTAAATTGAAAGAAAAAATAATATTTTATTTCATTCCTAAATAACCACAATTACTAATGGGATGTGGATGTGTGTGCCTATTGGCACTGCATAACTGCTCAAACCCCGGCCCGGAGTCAGGCTGGCCACCGCCCCCTCGTTTCTTGCACCACACTGGTTTTCATGTGGCGCTGGCTTTTTATCACCGCAACCACTGAACACCCAGTTTTGCAAAGATATGACACCATGAGAGGGAAAGCAGTGTGACCTGATGTTGAAACTGTGAACTTCTTTGAGAGAGTAGCTCATATGGTGACCAACAGACATCAAGTTGCAGTATGTTTCCCTTGAAAATTTAAAATACCCTGTCTTGTGTTTGGGTGTTGCCTTAGTTTCTTAGTGCTGCCATAACAAAATACCACAAAGAAGGTGGCTTTACAGAATAGGAATTTATTGTCTTGTAGTTCTGGAAGGATTAGAAGTCCAAATCAGGTCTCAACCATGTGAGTTTCTTCTGATGGATGGGAGAGACCCTCTCTCCTAGGTTCTAGTGGTTTTGGGAAATGATTGGTGTTTCTTTGTTGCTTGTAAATGTATCTTCACATGGTGTCTTCACCCTCTGTGTGTGTGTGTCTTTCTCCACACTGCCCAGAAAGAATTTGAACTAGAACCCACTCTACTCCGGTATTACTTAACCCGAAGGAAGACTCTATTTCCCCAAACACAGGGACAGGGGTTAGGACTTCAGCATATCTTTTTTGAGGGGGATACAATACAAGCCATAACAGGTATTCTCTGCAGCTCCCCCGCCCCGAGCATTTTGATACACAGTTTGAGAATCAAGGCCACATTAATAAATAGATCTTCTGTTCATGATTAACAGTGGTAATTTTGATCATCCTTAACTAAGTCATTTTGAAAATTGCAGAATGTGCTTCATTTTGGCATAAATGTTTTAATTGGCTATAGTACTTGCTTTGTGAAGAATTTCCAATTTATTGGTGACTAGGGTCTCCTATGGTTTGAGGTTACGGCCTATATTTAAGCGTGGATGGAGCATTTATGGTCATTAATGTTCACCCTTTTCACAAAAGAACATGTAGGAATGTTGTTGAATTACACTGAGCTGGTTATAGAACTAGGTGGGTCAGACAGGATTTGAGTAGATGGGGAAGAAGAGCAGCGAAGACGTGGGAAGAGCTGACCTTTAAATGGAAAGGCATCATCATGTCTTGGTGTCCTAGTGCTGCTATAACAGAAATACCACAAGTGGGTGGCTTTAAGAGCAGAAATTTATTTTCTCAGTTTCCAAACCAAACTATACCCAGTGCCATCGAGTCGATTCCGACTCATAGCGACCCTATGGGACAGAGTAGAACTGCCCCATAGAGTTTCCAAGGAGTGCCTGGTGGATTCAAACTGCCAACCCTTTGGTTAGCAGCCATAGCACTTAACCGCTACACCACCAGGGTTTCCTCTCACAGTTTAGGAGGCTAGAAATCTGAACTCAGGGCACTGGCTATAATGGAAAGTTCTCTCTCTCTGCTGACTCAGGGAAAGGAATCTTGTCTCAACATTTTTAGCCTTAGCGTGACACCTGTCTTACCCAGTTTGTGCTTGGTTGTCTCTGTGTCTATGTTGCTCCTTATAACTCAGAAGTGATTAGGTTTAGGGCACACTCTACACCGATATGGTCCATTAACATAACAAGGAAAACTCTACTCCCAAATGGGGTTACATCCAAAGGCATAGGGTTTAGGATTTCAACATATGTTTTTGGGGACACAATTTAGTCCATAACACCTCATTCATCCTTTAAGACCCAGCTCATGCATAATCTCTCCCAAGAAGCTTCCTGACTTCCTCTCATTTGGAGGAACTCCCCTGTATTGACTTCTATCATACCATTGATCAAACTGTGTTAGGACTGTTGGCTCACCACTTCCCCGCCTCTGCCAGAGTTCCGTAGAAACAGATGAACTTGTTATCAAGAATTAAGCACAATGCTTAACCGTGAAAGAATAGATGAATTACAATATTAAATAATAAGAGCTGTAGGAGTTGTTTATTAGAGGAAAAAAAAAGTGCTGGAAGAAAATGGCACTGCCAAGGGGGAATTAAGGAGGCTTTAAAGGGAAGAGAATGTTCAGGTTGGCTTTCTTTGGAAACACACTAGTTCACCGTGGAGCCAAGGGGAGGAGTTTGTGGGAGGCGGTTGAGGTAGTCAATGCTGTAAGTGTGAATTTCAGGAGTCAGGGATGAAAATGGAATACGTGAAAATGCCATGAGAAGTTTTACAGGGGTGGAGAATGGAGTGAATGTCTGGTAATGGAAGGAGTTGAGAACCGAGAGGCAGATTTGGGTTAGACCATAAGGGCCTTGTGTGTTCAGTGGTAGAATTCTCACCTCCCATGTAAGAGATCTGAGTTTGACTCCTGGCCAATGCGCAGCCACCACTCCTCTGTTAGCGGAGGCTTGCGTGTTGCTATGAAGCTGAGCAGTTTTCAGCAGAGCTTCCGGACTAAGGCAGATTAGGAAGAAAAGTCTGGTGATCTACTTCTGAAAATCAGTCAAGGAAAACCCTATGGTCACAGTGATCACCAGCTGGTCATGGGGATGGCACAGGACTGGGCAGCGTCTTGTTCCTTCTTGCATGATGCCACCATGAGTCAGGGCCAACTTGATGGCAGCTAACAATAAAGGCCATTGTAAGGAGCCACTGGAGGATTCTAAGTGGGGCAATGGAGTAATCAGTCCCGAACTGTAACTGCACCACCTGGCTGCAGGAAGGGGAGAGAATAAAGTTCTGGAGACCAGTGAATCGGTTATTAGAGAAGCCCAGGTATGAGTAGAGAGACAGAGCTCCTTCCGGGGGCCTAAGTCTTGTGGTGATGACTTGATAGGGGCTTTTTATAAAAGCTTTGATTTCTAAATAATTTTAGACTTATAGAAAAGTGGCGAAAATAGTAGAATATGCCTGTAGACTATTCACCCAGCTTTCCTTAAGATTAACATATTACATATCCACGGTACTATCAAAATCAGGAAATCAATGTTGGTAAAATACCAGTAACTAATCTACATGCCTCCTTTGACTTCAATTTTCCCATTAATGTCCTTTTCTTGGTCCAAGATCCCGAATTGCATTTAATTGTCATGTCTTCTTGCCTCCTCAGATCTGTGATGATGTCTCAGTCTTTCCTTGTGTTTCATGACCTTGATACTTTTGAAGAGTACTGGCCAGTTCTTTGGTAAAAAGTTCCTCGATTTGGGTTTATAGAACATTTTCTCATGATTTGATTGGTGTCATACATTTTTGGCAAGAGACAGAGTGATGCTGTGCCCTTCATAGTGCATCTCACCAAGAGGTACGTGATATTGGTACTTCTTATTGTTAGTGATGTTAACAAAGGGAAATTTTTAGAAAATCTTATTTTTGAGTCTTTCTCCCATCTTCTTCATATATTTAGGTCCTTCATCATTTTTAGTTCTCTTTATAAATTACAATTTCTTTCATGAAGTAGGCCCTGATCATACTTTGGTATAAACAGGCCTCTCTTTTCTCCTATGGCTTGAGCTCATCTATCAACCTAAAGGTTGGAGGTTCAAACCCACCCAGTGGCACCATGAAAGAAAGACCTGCAATCTGCTTCCATAAAGATTACTGCCAAAAAAACCCCTATGGAACAGTTCTACCCTGTAACACATGAAGTCTCCATGAGTCAGAATCGACTGGGCAACGACAGGTTGGGTTGAGTTTTTGGTTTCTCCTATAGCAGTGGTAGAGACTGCTAACTCTTCTCAGTATACATTCTCCCCTTCTCCCTTTTAGTAATAGAATCTCCCAAAGTTAAGATAAGCATGTAGTTGCCTAGCTAGAGATATTTTCTATATATCTTTGAATCTAGGTGTAATCGTAGACCAAGATGAGGCCAATGGGATGGGAATAGAAACGATATTTACTCACTAGAGATGGCCTCTCTTCCTAGAGTTCCTCTAGGAGCTGTCATCAGCTATGCAGACAAGGATAACTGGAGTAGCCACCTTAGTTCCAGACTGAGCCATGTGACGAGGATAGCAGAGCTGCTCATGCACTGTTTTGTGAACGAGGACTAATGTATATTATTGTATTTGAGGGCCTTTTTGTTACAGCACTTCTAACTCTGTCCTAGAGAGTTGCTATGAGTTGGAATCGACTTGGCAGCAATGAATTTTTTTGGTTTTGTCACAACGGCTTCACCTACTTTTTAACTAATGCTGTACTTAGGGTTAGGACAGTACAATCAAGAGTGAAGTATATTTTCACGTGTTAGCCTAATTTCTGTAATCACCATATGTTGTTATACGGGGATGGGAACGCTGAAATTAAGTAGTAAACTTCTTGTTATTCTTTAGGAGCATTTGCTATAGTTTACAGATGTGAGTTTTCAAGGCTATTACATTCTTTTTCTGTGTGGGAAATTATGCTAAGCTGTCAAGCTATCAAGGCCTTCTGTTTCAGATAGGTCTAGGTCTGCAAGTAGTAGCATATGGGTCACCATTTCCCTCTCCTAAACACAAAGACAGACATTGCTAATCGATCACGTCACTCTTCTCCTGAACTTGGTTGCAGCATCATAATCTTTCCCAAATAAAACGCCAGGCAGGTGCTACTTATCTGTTGGAGTTGACTCAAAATATGACTCTCATTTGCCATCCTGGAACTAGAATTTTCATAGAAATGCTTGGATGCGTCAGGTAGATTATGAAGCTTTCCACTGACATATAAGTCATCCTATTATAGCTAAGCATTATCTTCTCTGTAAATAGCATAGACCATAATGAAGTATAGATCTGATTGTAACTAAATATACTAGAGCTTTTCTAGTCTTTTCCCTTCATATTTTAAAGGAAAGAAACCCATGTCACCATTTTCTTTCATTTTTGAATTCCTTTGAAGCTGGATTTACTATTCAACTGTGGCTATTTGCCATCTCATGATTGTTTTCCTGTCTCTCTTTCCCTCTGCAATAACAGTTTCTGGAGAACAAGGATACTGTCTGATGGTCTTTGTATCCTCCAACCTTACACAGTGGGCCTTTCCAGTCTCGTGTCCCACTACTTCCTCTGTGTCACTCAGCATAGATTCTTTTATGCTAGGATAACAAACCTCCTCACCAAGTCTCATGACCTAACACTACATGTTTATTTCTTGCTGAGAGGCTCCCTCATTGAGTTAACTCAGGGACCCAAGATGACACAGGTGCCATCTTGTCACACGCTTCCACAGTCACCCATGCAGGAAGAAGGGAATGTGGGGAGCCACACACTAGCTCTTGGTCCTTGCACGTTTCATTGGCCAAAGCAAGTCACATGGCCACACCTAACTTCAAAGAGTATGGGGAAATCAGACTTACACTGAGTCCAGGAAGAGAGGGGAACCAGGATATTGGTGAAGAATTGTAGCCAGAACCACAGTATCCAGGAAATATTTGTGAATAAATACACTAACATTTCTATCTTTAGCTTAGCAACTGTAGTGAGAACCTCGAAGACCCACACTTTTCCCTTCCCCATTGTCTTAGTTTCCTAGTGTTACTAAGAAAAATACTACAAGTGGGTGGCTTTAAAGAATAGAAATTTATTGTCTCACAGCTCTGGAGGCTAAAATTCCAAATCAGGGTCTTAGTCTTGTCCATTCCTTCCTTGTTGGTAGCTCTAGACATTCCTTGTTTTTGGTGTTCCTTGTACAATGTCCTCATGTGGCATTTGTCTTTCCCAGTATGTGTAATTCTCTGTGTCTAATCTGCTCTCTATACAACCCAGAGGTGATTAGGTTTAGAGTCCACCCTGCACTGGCATGACCTCAACAGATTGATTGATTCCATTAAACTAATTACATTAGATTGGATTCGGTATAAGAGTTAGAATTCTAACATGTATTTGGGGGGGACACAATTCAATCCATAATACCCGCAGCTTGAAAAAACCTGGAACCAAGGCAATTATGCCAAACAGTAGTTTTTCAGCTTGACAATAAGAATTCCCATCATTATTTTTGTTTCTCCTGTCAGAAGAGAACGATTTTCTTTCTTCAAGATAAAGATTCTACCCCTCAATCATCAGAAATAGACTTAAAATTTGCACAAGGGATTCTATTTATTCACAAAACATTTAAGCAACACGTTCTCCCACAGTTGTTTCAGATTAACTTATTTTTAATGGAATCATATCCGTTTTCCTTTTATAAAACCCAAATGGAGTGGAGCTTTATTTTTAGGAATATATTTAGACTGAACATAATGAAGTTCTAAGACAGATACAACGCCCTTTTCTCACACCCTGTAGCACTAACCATAGCTTATAAAGGTGTCCAGTAAATACCTGTTCTTGAATTGGGTTTTCCCTCTTTAGCTTTCCCCTAGACACTATTTTCCAGAGTGTTCTAAATATCTTCTGAGCCTGAGAGGAAAGAAAAACCCCAAAAATGAGTCAAGTTAGAAGAAATTTGGCCAGGTCTTTGGAGTTAATTATAAGTGTACCAAGTCCTCTTTTTTGATTATTTCTCTATTGCCCAGGAAGACATTCTTTTCTGAGGCTTTACTTAATCCTTACGATACTTTCAAATGACTTGCCAACCATTTCCCACATGGCTTTTCAGTGTTAAGTATAACAATGTAACAATGGCCTGTTTTAATTTTTGTTTATTTTCACGTATTGTCGTCATGGGTTGGCTTGGGAAATAGCAAGACTCTGTGTACATCTAGAATTTCGGGAACACGAAAGACCATTGCTTTGTTGGCCTTCCTGTTTCCTGCCACAAGCAAGGCTCTGTTGAGCTCAGAATTGGATGTGGCAAGTCCTACCATGCGCAGGCTCTGGAGTATGATGTGGGCAGTAAGACACTGGGGAACAGGCTTCAGGGTATGGTCCTGGCCCACCTTTCCAGTCTGGCCTCCTGCTACTCCTTCTTGTATATGGCGTGACATAATAAATTCCCCAAGCACAGGGATAGTGCATCTCTCATTCAACACTGAATCCCTAAAACTGATGGCAGATAACTTCATCAATACCTGTTGAATGAAGGAACCAGCCGTAGGCCTGGCATACGGCTTGCACTCTCCTACTTCATGCCTTCACACAGGCTATTCTTTAATCATGGCAAATCCCTACTTCTTTCTCAGGGCTCGGCCCAGTCACCACCTCCTTGCACACTTCCAGGCAAAGCTGATTGCTTCTTTATATCTGTGTTGCTGTGTACATGCCCATTGTGCAGGGCAGTCGTGGTAGTTGGTAGTTGTTAGTTGCCGTGGGGTGTACGCTCTGACTCATTGCAGCCTACATGTGCAGAGCAGAACTGTTCAGTAGGGTTTTCCAGGCTGTGACCTTTCAGAAGCAGATCGCCAGGCCTGTCTTCTGAGGCCTCTCTGGGCATGTTCAAACTGCCAACCTTTCAGCTAGTAGTTGATTGTTTAACCATTTGCACCATCAGTCGTTCTATAACTTTCTGTTTGTCTGTGTCACTCACTGAATTTAATTCTCTTTAATGGCAAGATCCACCACCCAACTGTCAGTTTGTTGTATTGTGGTGGCTTCATGTTGCTGTGATGCTGGAAGCTATGCCACTGGTATTTCAAATAGCACCAGGGTCTCTGTTATGGATTGAATGGTGTTCCCTCAAAATATGTGTTGTAAATTCTAACCTCTACACCTGTGGTTATAATCCCATTTGGAAATGGGTTGTTTTGTTATGTTAATGAGGCAGGGTAGGGCATATTTTGAGTCAATCTCTTTTGATACATAAAAGAGATTAAACAAGTAAGCTAGAAAGCAGAAGTGGAAGAGAAATGCCAAGCCACATGAAGACTGCCCAGGAACAGAAGAACAGAGGAACAGGGACCTTCCTCCAGAACTGACAGAGAGAAATAGCCTTCCCCTAGAGCTGACACCCTAAATTCAGACTTCTAGCCTCCTAAACTGTGAGAAAGTAAGTTTCTGTTTGTTAAAGCCACCCATTTGTAGTATTTCTATTATAACAGCACTAGATAACTAAGATAGTCACCCATGGTGGACAGGTTTCAGCAAAACTTCCAGGCTAAGACAGAGTAGGAGGAAAGGCCTGGTGACCTACTTCTGAAAATTAGCCAATGAAAACCTGATGGATCACAACAAAACCTTGTCTGACTCGCAGTCCTATGCCATCCTCACAATCACCAGCATGTTTGGGTCTACCTTTGTTGATGTGGGGCCAATCCATATTACTGAGGGTATCCCTCGCCCTTGTTGACCCTCTATGTCACCAAACGTAATGTCCCCTTCATAAACCTTGCCCATATTGAGAGTCTTGCAGTTATCCAATGCTTTCTATGACAGGTGTTATGGATTGAATTGTGACCTCCCTTCTCCCTTCCTCACCTCCCCCCTGCAAAAGATATGCTGAAGTCTTAACTCCTGCACCAATGAATGCGACTTTCTTTGGGGAAATAGGGTATTTCTTTGCAGATGTTGTTAGTTTTCCATTGAGTTGACTTCAATTCTTGGTGATCTTACATACAACAGAAAGAAATATTGCCCAGTTCTGTGCCATCCTCACAATCATTCATATGTTTGAGCCCGTTGTTGCAGCCCCTGTTTCAATCCATCTCCTTGAGGGTTTCCCTCTTTTTCGCTGACCTAATGATGTGTCCAAAGTAAGCAAGACAAAATTTTACCATCCTCACTTCTAAGGAGTATTCTGGCTGTACTTCCTTTAAAATGGATTTGTTTGTTCTGATAGTCCATGGTATATTCAATATTCTTCGCCAACACCACAAATGTGTCAATTCTCCTTCAATCTTCCTTTTATATTGTCCAGCTTTCACATGTATTTGAAGTGATTGAAAAGACCATGACTTGGGTCAGGTGAAACTTAGTCATCGAAGGGACATTTTTGCTTTTTAACAACTTAAAGAGGTCCTTTGCAGTGGATTTTCCCAATGCAATTCAACACAGTTTGATTTCATGACTGTTGCTTCCACGGGCATTGATTGTCGAGCCAAGTAGAATGAAATCCTTCACAACTTGAATTTCTTCTTCATTTATCATGATGCTGTTTATTACTCTAGTTGCGAGGATTTTTGTTTTTTTTTTATGTTCAGATCTAATCTACACCTTAGGCTGTAGTCTTTGGTCTTCATCAGTAAATGCGGCAGGCAAGAAATCAAACGCCATATTGCATTTGGCAAATTTGCTACAAAAAAACCTCTTTAAATAGTTTAAAACCAACGATGACACTTTGAGGACTAAGGTACCCCTGACCCAATCCATGCTATTTTCAATCACCTTATAGACATGCAAAAGCTGGACAATGAATAAGGAAGACCAAAGAAGAATTGATGCCGTTGGATTATGGTGTTGGCAAAAAATATTGAATATACCATGGACTGTCAGAAGAAAGAACAAATCTGTCTTGGAAGAAGTACAGCCAGAATGTTCCTTAGAAGCAAGGATGGTAGGACTTCATCTCCCATACTTTGGACGTGTTATCAGGGGGGACCAGTCCCTGGAGAAGGACATCATGCTTGGTAAAGTAGACAGCGAAAAGAAGAAGACTCGCGAAGAGAAGAATTGACACAGTGACTGCAACAATGGGCTCAAGCATAACAGTGATTATAATGATGGCACACGACTGGGCAGCGTTTCGTTCCGCACTCGACGGCACCTGACAACAACAACAACAGTAAGCACACACTGGAGTAAGGTGTGTCCTGATCCTGATCCGTTCTGAGTGGTGTTTCATGACAGAGGCCAGACACAGAGACAAAGCCACACAGGGGAAGAGAGCTGCCATGTGACAATGGAGGCAGATGCATCTGTAACCAGCCAAGGACCGACAAGGACAGCCAGCAGCCACCCCAAACCAGGAGAAGGTCATGGAACAGTTCCTCTCCCAACGTCTCAGAAGGAATTGACATGGCTGAGACCCTAATTTGAACTTTCGGCCTCCAGAAGCGTAAGAAAATAGATTTCTGTTTTTTAAAGCCACCCACTTTGTGGTAGTTTGTTATGGCAGCCCTGGGGAATGACGACATGTGATGAAGTCTGCCTAAGTCTCGGTTCGGGGGGTAAGCCCGTAGGCTGAGGGACCTGAAGCTGCATCCTCCATCATGTCCTCGATCAGAATAAACATGATGTTTCCGTTTCCAGTTCACCTGCTTTAAGAAACATGTCTTTAGAGTTGTAACTAGACAACATGAAACTTAGCATCTTAACTATTTTAAAGTGCACAACACAGTGGCGTTTAGTACATTCATCATGTTGTGCAACTATCACTGCTGTCTAGGTTTTGAACATTTTCACTTGATCCAAGGAGCTCACTCTTCTCCAGTATCATTTTCTTTCTTTTTTTTTTTTAATTGTTTATTGTGCTTTAAGCGAAAGTTTACAAATCAAGTCAGCCTCTCAAAAACTTATATACATCTTGCTACATACTCCAAATAGCTCCCCCCCTAATGAGATAGTCTCCTCCCTCCCTCCACGCTCTGTTTTCATGTCCCTTTCACCAGCTTTTAACCCCCTCTGCCCTCTCATCTCCCCTCCAGGCAGGAGATGCCAACATAGTCTCAAGTGTCCACCTGATCCAAGAAGCTCGCTCCTCACCAGCATCCGTCTCCAACCCCTTGTCCACTCTAATCCCTGTCTGAAGAGTTGGCTTTGGGAATGGTTCCTGCCCTGGGCCAGCAGAAGGTCTGGGGGCCAGGACTACCGGGGTCCTTCTAGTCTCAGTCAGACCATTAAGTCTGGTGTTTTTATGAGAATTTGGGGTCTGTATCCCACTGCTCTCCTGCTCCCTCAGGGGTTCTCTGTTGTGTTCCCTGTCAGGGCAGTCATCGGTTGTAGCCGGGCACCATCTAGTTCTTCTGGTCTCAGGCTGATGTAGTCTCTGGTTTATGTGGCCCTTTCTGTCTCTTGGGCTCATAATTACCTTGTATCCTCGGCGTTCTTCATTCTCCTTTGATCCAGGTGGTTTCGGACCAATTGATGCATCTTAGATGGCTGCTTGCTAGTGTTTAAGACCCCAAACACCAGTCTCCAAAGTGGAATGCAGATGTTTTCTTAATAGATTTTATTATGCCAATTGACTTAGATGTCCCCTGAAACCATGGTCCCCAGACCCCTGCGCCTGCTACACCGGCCTTCAAAGCATTCAGTTTATTCAGGAAACTGCTTTTGGTTTAGTCCAGTTGTGCTGACCTCACCTGTGTTGAATGTTATCTTTCCCGTCACCTAAAGTCATTCTTGGAAACCCTGGTGGCGTACTGGTTAAGTGCTACAGCTGCTAACCAAAGTTCGAATCTGCCAGGCGCTCCTTGGAAACTCTATGGGGCAGTTCTACTCTGTCCTATAGGGTCGTTATGAGTCCGAATCGATTCGATGGCACTGGGTTTGCTTTTGGTTTTGGTAGAGTGGTTCTTATCTACTATCTAATTAGTGAATACCCCTCTCCCACCCTCCGTCCTTCCCCCCTCTCATAACCATCAAAGAATATTTTCTTCTCTGTTTAAACTATTTCTCGAGTTCTTATAATAGTGGTCTCATACAACATTTGTCCTTTTGCAACTGACTAATTTCACTCAGCTTAATGCCTTCCAGATTCCTCCATGTTATGAAATGTTTCACAGATTCATCGCTGTTCTTTATCAATGCGTAGTATTCCATTAACACTGTGGGGCAGTTCTACTCTGTCCTATAGGGTCGCTATAGTTCGGAATCGACTCGATGGCACTGGGTTTGGTTTTGGTTTTGGATTAGTATTCCATTGGGTGAATATACCATAATTTATTTATCTATTCATCCATTGATGGGCACCTTGGTTGCTTCCATCTTTTTGCTATTGTAAACAGTGCTGCAATAAACATGAGTGTGCATATATCTGTTCGTGCAAAGGCTCTTATTTCTCTAGGACATATTCTGAGGAGTGGGACTGCTGGATCGTATGGTAGTTCTATTTTTGGCTTTTTAAGGAACTGCCAAATCGATTTCCAAAATGGTTATACCATTTTAGATTCCCACCAGCGGTGTAGAAGTGTTCCAATCTCTCCACAGCCTCTCCAACATTTATTGTTTTGTGATTTTTGGATTAATGCCAGCCTTGTTGGAGTGAAATGAAATCTCATTTTAGTTTTGATTTACATTTCTCTAATCAGGAGCATTTCCACATGTGTCTGTTAGCTACCTGAACGTCTGCTTCATATCTTTTGTCCATTTTTTAATTGGGTTATTTGTCTTTTTGTAGTTGAGTTTTTGCAGCATCATGTAGATTTTAGAGATCAGGTGCTGATCAGAAATGTCATAGCTAAAAACTTTTTCCCATTCTCTAGGTAGTCTTTTTACTCTTTTGGTGAAGTCTTTGGATGAGCATAGGTGTTTGATTTTTAGGGGCTCCCAGTTATCTAGTTTTTCGTCTGCATTCTTCATAATGTTTTGTATACTGTTTATGCCATGCATTAGGGCTCCTAACGTTGTCCCTATTTTTTCTAACATGATCTTTATCGTTTTAGATTTTATATTTAGGTCTTTGATCCATTTTGAGCTCATTTTTGTGCATGGTGTGAGGTATGGGTCTTGTTTCATTTTTTTGCAGATGGATACCCAGTTACGCCAGCACCATTTGTTAAAAAGACTGTCTTTTCCCCATTTAACTATTTTGGGGCCTTTGTCAAATATCAACTGCTCATATGTGGATGGATTTATGTCTGGATTCTCAGTTCTGTTCCATTGGCCTATGTATCTGTTGTTGTACCAGTACCAGGCTGCTTTGACTACTGTGGCAGTATAACATGTTCTAAAATCAAGTAGAGTAAGGCCTCCCACTTTGTTCTTCTTTTTCAGTAATGCGTTACTTATCCCGGGCCCCTTTCCCTTCCATATGAAGTTGGTGATTTGTTTCTCCATCTCATTAAAAAAGTCATTGAATTTGGATCGGAATTGCATTAAATCTATGGATGGCTTCTGGTAGAATAGACATTTTTACAATGTTAAGCTTTCTTATCCATGAGCAAGGTATGTTTTTCTACTTATGTAGGTCTCTTTTGGTTTCTTGCAGAAGTGTCCTGTAGTTTTCTTTGTATAAGTCTTTTACATTTCTGGATTTATTCCTAAGTATTTTATCTTCTTGGGGCTACTGTAAATGGTATTGATATGTTGATTTCCTCTTCCATGTTCTTGTTGTTGATTAGAGGAAGCCAACTGATTTTTGTATGTTTATCTTGTATCCCAATACTCTGCTGAACTATTAGTTTCAGTAGTTTTCTTGAGGATTGTTTAGGATTTTCTGTGTATAAGATCATGTCATCTGCAAATAGAGATAATTTTACTTCTTCCTTGAAAATCTGGATGCCCTTTATTTCTTTATCTAGCCTAATTACTCTGGCCAGGACCTCCAGCACAATGTTGAATAAGAATGATGATAAAGGGCATCCTTGACTGGTTCCCGATCTCAAGGGGAATGCTTTCGGGCTCTCTCCATTTAGGATGATGTTGGCAATTGGCTTTGTATAAATGCCCTTTATTATGCTGAGGAATTTTCCTTCTATTCCTATTTTGCTGAGAGTTTTTATTATGAGTGGGCGTCGAACTTTGTTAAATGCCTTTTCTTCATCAATTGATAAAATCATGTGATTCTTGTCTTTTGTTTTATTTATATGATGGATTACATTAATTGTTTTTCTAATGTTGATCCATCCCTGCATACCTGGTATGAATCCCACTTGGTCAGAGTTAATTACTTTTTTTTTGATATGTTGTTGAATTCTATTGGCTAGAATTTTGTTGAGGATTTTTGCATCTAAGTTTATGAGGGATATAGGTCTGTAATTTTCTTTTTTTGTGATGTCTTTACCTGGTTTTGGTATCAGGGATATGGTGGCTTCATAGAATGAGTTTGGGAGTATTCTGTCCTTTTCTATGGTCTGAAATACCTTTAGTAGTAGTGGTGTTAACTCTTCTCTGAAAGTTTAGCAGACCTCTGCAGTGAAGCCATCCGGACCAGGGCTTTTTTTTTTGTTGGGAGTTTTTTGATTACCTTTTCAATCTCTTCTTTTGTCGCGGGTCTATTTAGTTTTCTACCTCTGTTTGTGTTAGTTTAGGTAGGTAGTGTGTTTCTAGGAATTCATCTATTTCTTCTAGGTTTTCAAATTTGTTACAGTACAGTTTTTCATAGTAATAGGATATGATTCTTTTAATTTCAGTTGGGTCTGTTGCAATATGGCCTATCTCATTTCTTCTTTGGGTTATTTGCTTCCTCTCCTGTTTTTCTTTTGTCATTCCGGCCAATGGTTTATCAATTTTGTTGATTTTTTCAAAGAACCAGCTTTTTTTTTTTTAATTAACTTTTATTAAGCTTCAAGTGAACATTTACAAATCCAATCAGTCTGTCACATGTAAGTTTACATACATCTTACTCCCTTCTCCCACTTGCTCTCCCCCTATTGAGTCAGCCCTTTCAGTCTCTCGTTTTGTGCCAATTTTGCCATCTTCCCTCTCTCTCTATCTTCCCATCCCCCCTCCAGTCAAGAGTTGCCAACACGCTCTCCAGTGTCCACCTGATTTAATTAGCTCACTCTTCATCAGCATCTCTCTCCCACCCGCTGACCAGTCCCTTTCATGTCTGATGAGTTGTCTTCGGGGATGGTTCCTGTCCTGTGCCAACAGAAGGTTTGGGGAGCATTGCCGCCGGGATTTCTCTAGTCGCAGTCAGACCATTAAGTATGGTCTTTTTATGAGAATTTGGGGTCTGCATCCCACTGATCTCCTGCTCCCTCAGGAGTTCTCTGTTGTCCTCCCTGACAGGGCAGTCATCAATTGTGGCCGGGCACCAACTAGTTCTTCTGGTCTCAGGATGATTTAGGTCTCTGGTTCATGTGGCCCTTTCTGTCTCTTGGGCTCTTAGTTGTCGTGTGACCTTGGTGTTCTTCACTCTCCTTTGATCCAGGTGGGTTGAGACCAATTGATGCATCTTAGATGGCCGCTTGTTAGCATTTAAGACCCTAGACGCCACATTTCAAAGTGGGATGCAGAATGTTTTCATAATAGAATTATTTTGCCAATTGACTTAGAAGTCCCCTCAAACCATGTTCCCCAGACCCCCGCCCCTGCTCCGCTGACCTTTGAAGCATTCATTTATCCCGAAAACCTCTTCGCTTTTAGTCCAGTCCTATTGGGCTGACCTTCCTTGTATTGAGTGTTGTCTTTCCCTTCACCCAAAGCAGTTCTTATCTACTGATTGATCAATAAAAAACCCTCTCCCTCCCTCCCTCCCTCCCCCCTTCGTAGCCACAAAAGTATGTGTTCTTCTCAGTTTTTTCTATTTCTCAAGATCTTATAATAGTGGTCTTATACAATATTTGTCCTTTTGCCTCTGACTCATTTCGCTCAGCATAATGCCTTCCAGATTCCTCCATGTTATGAAATGTTTCACAGATTCGTCACTGTTCTTTATCGATGCGTAGTATTCCATTGTGTGAATATACCACAATTTATTTACCCATTCATCCGTTGACTGACACCTTGGTTGCTTCCAGCTTTTTGCTATTGTAAACAGAGCTGCAATAAACATGGGTGTGCATATATCTGTTTGTGTGAAGGCTCTTGTATCTCTAGGGTATATTCCGAGGAGTGGGATTTCTGGGTTGTATGGTAGTTCTATTTCTAACTGTTTAAGATAACGCCAGATGGATTTCCAAAGTGGTTGTACCATTTTACATTCCCACCAGCAGTGTAGAAGTGTTCCAATCTCTCCGCAGCCTCTCCAACATTTACTATTTTGTGTTTTTTGGATTAATGCCAGTCTAGTTGGTGTGAGATGGAATCTCATCATAGTTTTAATTTGCATTTCTCTAATGGCTAATGATCAGGAGCATTTTCTCATGTATCTGTTGGCTGCCTGAATATCTTCTTTAGTGAAATGTGTGTTCATATCCTTTGCCGACTTCTTCATTGGTTGTTTGTCTTTTTGTGGTTGAGTTTTGACAGAATCGTATAGATTTTAGAGATAAGGCGCTGGTCTGAGATGTCATAGCTGAAAATTCTTTCCCAGTCTGTAGGTGGTCTTTTTAGTCTTTTGGTGTTTGATTTTTAGGAGCTCCCAGTTATCGGGTTTCTCTTCATCATTTTTGGTAATGTTTTGTATTCTGTTTATGCCCTATATTAGGGCTCCTAGGGTTGTCCCTATTTTTTCTTCCATGATCTTTATTGTTTTAGACTTTATGTTTAGGTCTTTGATCCACTTGGAGTTAGCTTTTGTGCATGGTTTGAGGTATGGGTCCTGTTTCATTTTTTTGCAAATGGATATCCAGTTATGCCAGCACCATTTGTTAAAAAGACTATCTTTTCCCCAATTAACTGACACTGGTCCTTTGTCAAATATCAGCTGCTCATACATGGATGGATTTATATCTGGATTCTCAATTCTGTTCCATTGGTCTATGTGCCTGTTGTTGTACCAGTACCAGGCTGTTTTGACTACTGTAGCTGTATAATAGGTTCTGAAATCAGGTAGCGTGAGGCCTCCCACTTTCTTCGTCTTTTTCAGTAATGCTTTGCTTATCCGGGGGTTCTTTCCCTTCCATATGAAATTGGTGATTTGTTTCTCTATCCCCTTAAAATATGACATTGGAATTTGGATCGGAAGTGCGTTATATGTATAGATGGCTTTTGGTAGAATAGACATTTTTACTATGTTAAGTCTTCCTATCCATGAGCAGGGTATGTTTTTCCACTTAAGTATGTCCTTTTGAATTTCTTGTAGTAGAGCTTTGTAGTTTTCTTTGTATAGGGCTTTTACATCCTTGGTAAGATTTATTCCTAAGTATTTTATCTTCTTGGGGGCTACTGTGAATGGTATTGATTTGGTTATTTCCTCTTCGGTGTTCTTTTTGTTGATGTAGAGGAATCCAAGTGATTTTTGTATGTTTATTTTATAACCCGAGACTCTGCCAAACTCTTCTATTAGTTTCAGTAGTTTTCTGGAGGATTCCTTAGGGTTTTCCATGTATAGGATCATGTCATCTGCAAATAGTGATACCTTTACTTCCTCCTTGCCAATCTGGATGCCCTTTATTTCTTTGTCTAGCCTAATTGCCCTGGCTAGGACTTCAAGTACGATGTTGAATAAGAGCGGTGATAAGGGGCATCCTTGTCTGGTTCCCGTTCTTAAGGGAAATGCTTTCAGGTTCTCTCCATTTAGAGTGATATTGGCTGTTGGCTTTGCATAGATGCCCTTTATTATGTTGAGGAATTTTCCTTCAATTCCTATTTTGGTAAGAGTTTTTATCATAAACGGGTGTTGAACTTTGTCAAATGCCTTTTCTGCATCTATTGATAAGATCATGTGGTTTTTATCTTTTGTTTTATTTATGTGATGCATTACATTAATGGTTTTTCTGATATTAAACCAGACTTGCATAAAAAAAAAATTTTTTTTTTTATGCAAGGCTGGTTTACCTGGTATAAATCCCACTTGATCAGGGTGAATTATTTTTTTGATGTGTTGTTGGGTTCTATTGGCTAGAATTTTGTTGAGGATTTTTGCATCTATGTTTATGAGGGATATAGGTCTATAATTTTCTTTTTTTGTAATGTCTTTACCTGGTTTTGGTATCAGGGAGATGGTAGCTTCATAGAATGAGTTGGGTAGTATTTCGTCTTTTTCTATGCTTTGAAATACCTTCAGTAGTAGTGGTGTTAAGTCTTCTCTGAAGGTTTGGTAGAACTCTGCAGTGAAGCCGTCTGGGCCAGGACTTTTTTTTGTTGGGAGTTTTTTGATTACCGTTTCAATCTCTTTTTTTGTATGGGTCTGTTTAGTTGTTCTACTTCTGAATGTGTTAGTTTAGGTAGGTAGTGTTTTTCCAAGAATTTATCCATTTCTTCTAGGTTTTCAAATTTGTCTGAGTACAATTTTTCGTAGTAATGTGAAATGATTCTTTTAATTTCATTTGGCTCTGTTGTGATGTGGTCCTTCTTGTTTCTTATTTGGGTTATTTGTTTCCTTTCCTGTATTTCTTTAGTCAGTCTAGCCAATGGTGTATCAATTTTGTTAATTTTTTCAAAGAACCAGCTTTTGGCTTTGTTAATTCTTTCAATTGTTTTTCTGTTCTCTAATTCATTTAGTTCAGCTCTAATTTTTATTATTTGTTTTCTTCTGGTGCCTGATGGGTTCTTTTGTTGCTCACTTTCTCTTTGTTCAAATTGTCGGGACAGTTCTCTGATTTTGGCTCTTTCTTCTTTTTGTATGTGTGCATTTATCGATATAAATTGGCCTCTGAGCACTGCTTTTGCTGTGTCCTAGAGGTTTTGATAGGAAGTATTTTCATTCTCGTTGCATTCTATGAATTTCCTTATTCCCCCCTTAATGTCTTGTATAACCCAGTCTTTTTTCAGGAGGGTATTGTTCATTTTCCAAGTATTTGATTTCTTTTCCCTAGTTTTTCTGTTATTGATTTCTAGCTTCATTGCCTTGTGGTCTGAGAAGATGCTTTGTAATATTTCGATGTTTTGGACTCTGCAAAGATTTGTTTTATGACCTAATATGTGGTCTATTCTAGAGAATGTTCCATGTGCACTAGAAAAAGTATATTTTGCAGCAGTTGGGTGGAGAGTTCTGTATAAGTCTATGAGGTCAAGTTGGTTGATTGTTGTAAGTAGGTCTTCCGTGTCTCTATTGAGCTTCTTACTGGATGTCCTGTCCTTCTCCGAAAGTGGTGTGTTGAAGTCTCCTACTATAAATGTGGAGGTGTCTATCTCGCTTTTCAATTCTGTTAAAATTTGATTTATGTATCTTGCAGCCCTGTCATTGGGTGCATAAATATTTAATATGGTTATGTCTTCCTGATCAATTGTCCCTTTTATCATTATGTAGTGTCCTTCTTTATCCTTTGTGGTGGATTTAAGTCTAAAGTCTATTTTGTCAGAAATTAATATTGCTACTCCTCTTCTTTTTTGCTTATTGTTTGCTTGATATATTTTTTTCCATCCTTTGAGTTTTAGTTTGTTTGTGTCTCTAAGTCTAAGGTGTGTCTCTTGTAGGCAGCATATAGATGGATCGTGTTTCTTTATCCAGTCCGTGACTCTCTGCCTCTTTATTGGTGCATTTAGTCCATTTACATTCAGCGTAATTATAGATAAATAAGTTTTTAGTGCTGTCATTTTGATGCCTTTTCATGTGTGTTGTTGGTCATTTCATTTTTCCACATACTTTTTTGTGCTGAGACGTTTTTCTTAGTAGATTGTGAGATCCTCATTTTCATAATGTTTAACTTTATGTTAGTTGAGTCGTTACATTTTTCTTGGCTTTTTTCTTGAGTTATGGAGTTGATATTCCTTTCTGTGGTTACCTTATTATTTACCCCTATTTTTCTAAGTAAAAACCTAACATTTATCATTCTATATCGCCTTGTATCACTCTCCATCTGGCAGTTCAATGCCTTTTCCTATATTTAGTCCCTCTTTTTGATTATTGTGATCTTTTACCTATTGATCCATGATTCCCTGTTATGTGTATTTATTTATTTATTTATTTTAGAATTAATCTTAATTTGTTTGTTTTTGTGCTTTCCCTATTTGAGTTGATATCAGGACGTTCTGTTTTGTGACCTTGTATTGTGCTGGTACCTGATATTATTGGTCATCTGACCAAACAATCTCCTTTAGCATTTCTTGTAGCTTTGGTTTGGTTTTTGCAAATTCTCTAAACTTGTGTTTATCTGTAAATATCTTAATTTCTCCTTCATATTTCAGAGAGAGTTTTGCTGGATATATGATCCTTGGTTGGCAGTTTTTCTCCTTCAGTGCTCTGTGTACATCGTCCCATTCCCTTCTTGCCTGCATGGTTTCTGCTGAGTAGTCCGAACTTATTCTTATTGATTCTCCCTTGAAGGAAACCTTTCTTTTCTCCCTGGCTGCTTTTAAAATTTTCTGTTTATCTTTGGTTTTGGTGAGTTTGATGATAATATGTTTTTCTTTTTGGATCAGTCTTAAATGGGGTTCGATGAGCATCTTGGATAGATATCCTTTCGTCTTTCATGATGTCAGGGAAGTTTTCTGTCAGGAGTTCTTCAACTATTTTCTCTGTGTTTTCTGTCCCCCCCCACTCCCCGTTCTGGGACTCCAATCGCTTCCAAGTTATCCTTCTTGATAGAGTCCCACATGATTCTTAGGGTTTCTTCATTTTTTAAATTCTTTTATCTGATTTTTTTTCAGCTATGTTGGTGTTGATTCCCTGGTCCTCCAGATGTCCCAGTCTGCATTCTAATTGCTCGAGTCTGCTCCTCTGACTTCCTACTGCGTTGTCTAATTCTGTAATTTTATTGTTAATCTTTTGGATTTCTACATGCTGTCTCTCTATGGATTCTTGCAACTTATTAATTTTTCCACTATGTTCTTGAATAATCTTTTTGAGTTCTTCAACAGTTTTATCAGTGTGTTCCTTGGCTTTTTCTGCAGTTAGCCTAATTTCATTTGTGATGTCTTTAAGCATTCTGTAAATTAGTTTTTTATATTCTGTATCTGATAATTCCAGGATTGTATCTTCATTTGGGAAAGATTTTGATTCTTTTGTTTGGGGGGTTGGAGAAGCTGTCATGGTCTGCTTCTTTATGTGGTTTGATATGGACTGCTGTCTCCGAGCCATCACTGGGAAACTAGTTTTTCCAGAAAATCCGCTGACTGGTATGCTGGCTCCTGGCTCTGAAGACAATCGCTGTCTGCCCGTATTTGCTCGTTCTCTGTCTCTAAATCTGTGTTTGTTGTTCAGAGTTCGTAGATTGTTATGTATGTGATCGATTCACTTGTTTTTCCGAGTCTTTGTTGCAAGAGGGATCCGCGGTAGCGTCCACCTAGTCCGCCATCTTGGCCCCGCCTCAAGAACCAGCTTTTTGTCTTGTTAATTCTTTCAATTGTTTTTCTATCTCATTAGGTTTGCTCTGATTTTCATTATTTGTTTTCTTCTGGTTCCTGAGGTTTTCTTTTGTTGCTCTCTTTCTATTTGCTCAAGTTGTAGGGATAATTCTTTGATTTTGACCCTTTCTTCTTTTTGTATGTGTGCGTTTACTGATATAAATTGACCTCTGAGCACTGCTTTTGCTGTGTCTCAAAGGTTCTGATAGGAAGTGTTTTCATTCTCAGTGGATTCTATGAGTTTCTTTATTCCATCCTTAATGTCTTCTATAATCCAGCCTTTTTTGAGCAGGGTATTGTTCAGTTTCCAAGTGTTTGATTTCTTTTCCCTGCTGTTTCTGTAATTGATTTCCACTTTTATGGCCTTATGGTCAGAGAAGATCTTTTGTAATATTTCAATGTTTTGGATTCTGCTAAAGCTTGCTTTATGACCTAATATGTGGTCTATTCTGGAGAATATTCCACGTGCACTAGAAAAGAAAATATACTTGGCTGCTGTTGGGCGGAGTGTTATGTATATGTCTATGAGGTCAAGTTGGTTGATGTGGCATTTAGATCTTCCGTGTCTTTACTGAGCTTCTTTCTGGATGCCCTGTCCTTCACCGAAAGCGGTGTGTTGAAGTCTCCTACTATTATTGTGGAGCTGTCTCACTTTTCAGTGCTGATAGTTTGTTTCATATATCTTGCAGCCCTGTCATTGGGTGCATAAATATTCAATATGGTTGTATCTTCTTGGTATTTTGTCCCTTTAATCATTATATGGTGTTCTTACTTATCCTTTATGACGGATTTGACTTCAAAGTCTATTTTGTCAGAAACTAATATTGCTACTCCTGCTCTTTTTTGATTGTTTCCTTGATATATTTTTTCCATCCTTTGAGTTTTAGTTTGTTTGTGTCTCTAAGTCTAAGGTGTGTCTCCTGTAGACAGCATATAGACAGATCATGTTTTTTATTCATCCTGCCACTCACTGTCTCTTTATTGGTGCATTTAGTCCATTTACATTCAGCATAGTTATGGATAGGTATGAATTTAGTGCTATCATTTTGATGTCTTTTTTTTGTGTGTCGTTGACGGTTTCTTTTTCCCACTTAATTTTATGTGCTGAGTAGATTATTTTTATATATTGCCCTTTCCTTATATTTGTTGTTCTTGATTTTGTTTCTGCTGAGTCTCTATTTTTTTCTTGTATTTTATTTTGATGTGTAGGATAGTTTGTCTCCTTTGTGGTTACTTTATTATTTACCCCTATTTTTCTAAATTTAAAAGTAACTTTTATTTCTTTGTATCTCTTTATCTTCCTCTCCATAGGGAAGGTCTATGACATTTCTTAGGCCCTCTTTATTGTTTTAATATTGTCTTCTTTTACATAATAACATCGCTGTTTCCCTGTTTTGAGCATTTTTTAAATCTTTATTTATTTATTTTTATTCCCCTGTCTGAGTTGACTTCTGTGTGCTCTGTCCAGTGTTCTAGCCTTGGGTTGATACCTGATAAAAATATAATTGATTTTCTAAGCAAAGAACTCCTTTTAGTATTTCTTGTAGTTTTGGTTCGGTTTTAACAAATTCCCTAAACTTCTGTTCATCTGGAAATGTCCTTATTTCACCTTCATATTTGAGAGACAGTTTTGCTGGATATATGATTCTTGGCTGGCATTTTTTTTCCTTCAATATTTTATATAAGTCATCCCAGTGCCTCCTTGCCTGTATGGTTTCTGCCAAGTAGTCCGAGATTTTTCTTATTGGCTTTCCTTTGTAGGTGACTTTTTGTTTATCCCTAGCTGCTCTTAAAATTCTATCTTTATCTTTGGTTTTGACAAGTTTGATTATAAGACATCTTAGTGACTTACTTTTAACACCTACCTTATGTGGAGTTCAATGAGTATATTGAATAGATACCTTCTCATCTTTCATGATATTGGGGAAGTTCTCTACCAACAAATCTTCAACAATTCTCTCTGTATTTTCTGTTATCCCTCCCTGTTTTGATACTCCAATCACTGGTAGGTTATTTCTCTTGTCAGAGTCACACATGATTCTTAAGTTTTCTTCATTTTTTAAAATTCTTTTATCTGATTTTTCTTCAAATACATTAGTGCCAAGTGCTTTATCTTCAAGTTCTGAAATTCTCCCTTCCACTTGCTCAATTCTGGTCCTCTGGCTTTCTATTGAGTTATCCACTTCTGTAATTTTATTGTTAATCTTCTGAATTATCTGATTACTGTCTGTCTATGGATTTTTCCAGCTTATTAAATTTTTTCATTATGTTCCTGAATAATCTTTTTAATTTCTTCAATTGCTTTATTCCTTGGCTTGTTCTGCATATTGCCTCATTTCCTTCTTGAATCTCGAAGAGTTCAGTATATTAAACTTTTGTATTCTGCCTCTGGTAATTCCAGGAATGCACTTTCATCCAGAAGATCCCTTGATTCTTTGTTTTGAGAGGTTGTTGAGGAGATCATGATCTCTTTCTTTATGGTACTTGATATTGACTGTTGTTTCCAAGCCATCTACAAGTTATTGTATTAGTATATGTTTGCTTACTATGTCAAAACTTCTCACTTTGTTTTGTTTTGATATGCCGAAATCGGTTGCTTGAGTAAGCTAGCTTGATTATTTTCACCTTTGAAGCTCTGACGTCTTGTCCCCAGATGGCTAGAGCTGCTATCAGGTATATCAGCCTTGGAGTCCATTCACTTTTCTTGTATAAATTCAAAGTGTCCAGGAAGCTGATCATCAAGTGTGTGGTACAGGCTCTGTCCTACAGTCTTAGAGGGGCAGGGGTGATTGGTGTAGGTACCAGTATCTGGTTGCAGCAGGGTGTCACACTCTGAACAGGGCAGGGGGTTGAGAATCGTCCCCCATGTGTCTCTGAGGAAAGCACATCCCTGTTCCCTAGAGTGTGCAGGTGGGTGGGTTCTGCAGAGGGACCATGGACACCCAATGTTTTTGGTTGTAAGAACTGGGAGGTACCAGTTATCCTTGGACCTCTGTCACAAGTGATTGGGTGACCTGAGTGGAGCCACCAGTCCTTAGGCCCCTGATGTGGGTAGGTGAGGACCCTGTTTAATAGGCAAAGCAATGTCAAACTTCAAGCACCCACCTCCCTGCCGCACAGCTGAAACAATTGGAGTCTGCCAACAAGGGCCTGTTCTCCTGAAATAGGCCCACACAGGTCCATGCAGAGGGGAAAGGTACTTAAAGTCCATGGACCGTTTCTGCCTAGACAGGAACCGCTTCTGTCTGGAATTCCCCCAGTCAGTGGAGCTGGCAAATTATCTTTTCCCCCAATTTCAAATTTATTCCTTCTTCAAGGCCAGAAGGATGGCTCTAGGAACTCAACAGGGCCTATCTCAGGCCCAGGGAAGTCAGCCACTGAAGCCGGCTTGGGAGCCGGGGTGAGGGGTTGGCACGGTAAAATATACGCATGTACTTAGCTTTTGCTGAGAGCGCCATTCTTCTCTGGATCCGGAGGTGTGAGTAGGCTGTGTGGCTGGCTGCTTCTTCCTGAGGAAACTGCGGCCAAAGGCTAGTACCAGCCCCCTGCTGCAGCTCCCAGAAATGGTGCCTGAGGGCTCCCTGTGATTCAGGTTCAGTAACTCCTCTCCACTTCTGAGCTGTCTCTTCCTCCCCCTGCCTCTCAGTTAGTTTTCTAAGTTTGCTTTTGATGCTCAGGGGTCCTAGCTAGTCATAAGTTTACTAGTTTCACTTGTTTTTTCCAGTTTTTGTTGTAAAGAGGGCTCACTGGAAGCGTCTGTCTATTCCGCCATCTTGGCTCTGCCTCCCAACATCCATCAGTATCATTTTCTATCCTATAGTCCAGTCCAATTCGTATCTGAAGAGTTGGCTTTGGGAATGGTTCCTGTTTTGGGCTAACAGAAGGTCTGGGGACCACGACCTCTGGGGTCCTTCTAGTCTCAGTCGGACCATTAAGTCTGGTAAGAAAGAGAATTTTATTAGCTTTGTGACAGGCCATGCATCACATATACACTGATCCTTAAAGTGTACAACCCCAATCAAGCTGTAAGCAGATAAATCAGTAGAATGAAATCTATATTGTACAGGAGTGCTGAAATAGGATCACCCTGAACTTCAAACAGAAGACTGGAAATCACTTTACAAAAAAAGGAAATAAAAAGAACACCCATTTTTATATTTAAAATTGTGCCAGCTCTTAAGTGGCAGGGCATCAAAAACATATTCCCAATTAACTTTGTAATGCTTGATTATTGAACTGTCCATCCCTGAAATGGGCCAAGCCTGTCCTGGTTTTTAAAGCTTGATTTAAGCATTTATTATTTTCATCTTTTGGAATACTGAAGTTTTTCTTTCTTTACCGTTTTGACTTTCTTAAACATGCCAGCTTAACAATTAGCTAACTTTCATAAGTCATAAGTATTAAGACCAAAGATTTTCTCTTTGTAAGGCTTAAATCTGAATACAATAAAGAATGAAGAAACCAAACACCGGAATCTTAGAAAGTCAAATGATAGCGGAGCCAGTGCCAATTTAGAAAAGCACTCGTACCCTTACCTTACAGTTCTACTTTGGTAAATATTAGTATTTAATCAGTTAACAAAATATTTCACCACATTTTGTTTATCCATTCATTTGTTGATGAACATTTGTGTTTTTTCCACATTTTGGTTATTGTGAGTAGTGCTGCTGGGAACATCTCATACTTTTAGGGGGGACTCCCCTTTCCCTGCATTCGTGTACAACCTGAGTGAGGAAGGATGCTGTTGCGGGTTGAATTGTGTTGGAATCCTGATCCCTACACCAGTGGACAGGATCCTGTTTAAGATAGGGCTTCCTTTGTTATGTTAACTGAATCATACCTGAGTGGGTTCTAAATCTAATCATTTCTGAGGAAATTAGACAATGAAGCACACACAAGCTGTGAAAATCGTCAGTCTACAGGAACTGAGGAATGTCTGGGGTTATTGACAAGGAAGGAATCCACACAGCTGAGACCCTGATTTGGACTTTTAGTCTGCAAAACTGTGAGAAAATACATTTCTGTTCTTCAAAGCCACACACTTGTGATATTTCTGTTACAGCACCACTAGGTAACTAGGACGGATGCTATTTATTATTTCTTCTCAAAAGATCTAAACAGCTTTCATAGAGTGGCTATGGGTTTCCAGGAGACATCTGTTCAGAGTTCACCCAGCTGCTAGTACAGGGTGGGCCTAGCCACACGGGGCTAGGGGAAAAAGTAGAGGCCCTCCAGGCATCTCACTCCTGGGTGTGTTTCATTTTTATACTGATTACTGCTTGCCCTGTGTATCCTCCACCACACAATTACGCCCCACCCCAGGCAATAGCCCAAGCCTTAAAACTATTTCTCTGGTCTCCCTTCCCTTTGACAACCAAGACTCTTATTCTTCTCTCAGAAAAGCATCTCCTGGCCTGGTAATTCACACTCAGGAATCAGAGCCAAAGAAATCAATTAGCTGTATTATTGTTGTTGCTGCTGTTGTTAGCTGATGTCTAGTTGATTCTGACTCATGGTGACCTTATGCACAACAAAACCAAATGTTGCCCTATCCTGTGTCATCCTTACGATTGTCAGCATGTTTGAGTCCATCATTGTGGCTACTGTACCAATTCATCTCACTGATGGTTTCCTTTAGCCTTGATGGCCCTCTGTTTCACCAAATATGATGTCGTCTTCCAGTGACTGATCCTTCCTGATGGCATGTCCAAAACAAATGAGTCAGACAGTGTTTTGTTGCGATCCATAAATTTTTCAATGGCTAATTTTTCAAAGTAGGTTGCCAGGTCTTTCTTTCTCATCTGTCAGAGTCTAGAAGCTCTGCTGGTGTCTGAAATACCGGTGGCATAGCTTCTAGTATCATAGCAAGCTGCAAGCCACCACAGTACAACAAACTGACAGATGGGGCTGGAGATGTATTATTGCTCCCAGGGATACTTATATTTTCACAAAATTTAGAAAGCAGAAATGCACTTATTTAAACCAGTCAAAAAGAATTCTCTCCAGCTGGGACATTCCTCCTTTCCTGTATTCTCTGGGTCCCTCCCTGTGGTCTCTCCACGCGTTCTTTCCTTGTGGTTTGCCCTCATGGTCTCTCCCTATGGCTTCTTTCTGTGGCCGCTCCACGTGATCTCTCAAGCATGATGAATTCAGGGGAGTTGGACTTGTTACATGACAGCTCCGTGCTCCAAGAACAAGTGCTCCATCCTACATATATACCCCAAGTTGGCAGGGGGCTCTGCCTGTCGAAGTCCCTCAGGGACCCAGGTGGAAGCTGCAAGGCTTCTTATAATTTAGCCTCAGAAGACTTAGAACTTCTGCCATATTCTGTTGCTCAAGCAGATAGCTAAAGTCTGCCCAGATTCCAGGAGAAGGGAATTAGACTTTATTTCTCAAGGAAAAGAGTAATGAAGAATTTCAAGTCAGCTTTAATCTACCATGTTGAATCCACTTCCATGGGTTACTGAAGACTTCCTGTTTCCTTGCAGCCTCAGGAGGCCCAGGAGCACAAATTCCCATTGTTAGGCATTTATTCAGTGCCTACTGTCCACCACATAGAAGGCTTGATGTTTGTTCTAAAGATTGCTCTATTTCCAATACTGTTGCTGGCCAAACCTTTCATGTTTCTTCTAATGAATAACAGTTGCTGTCCAGTTGACTCTGACTCAGGGCGACCCCATGTGTTTCAGAGTAGAACTGTGCTCCATGAGTTTTCAATGGCTGGGTTTTGGAACTGGATCACCAGGCCTTCCTTTTGAGGCACTGCCGGGTGGATTCTAACCACCAACTTTTCGGTTAGCAGCCAAGCACATTAACTGTTTGCACCCCCCCCCCCCAACGCCAGGGGCTCCCTTCTAATGAATCAGAGCTGTAAATTGTTCTGATCTTGCTCAACATTTGGTCCTACACATAGCTGAGTTTCCCATGAGCTCCTTGTCTGGTGGATATGTAATACCAGGGGATAATAATAGCACAGAACCTTATTTCCTAGTGAAGGCCTGTAAAACCACAACTTAAAGTGATTATTGCATAATTACTAAAATTTGTGACTGGAAGGATTCACAGTCTGGATACTGAAAAAGAAATGTTCCTGAAGAAAGGACCACTAAAGCATAACTTCTTGTCTTACAGCAAAGAGTGCAGGGGAGAGGGAGAACTTGAGACAAAGATTATAAACTTCTTGGGGTTTATTTCTGTCTCTGCTTCCCCAACTCTTCCACTCCTATCCTTATCCCAATTGACAAAATTGACTTTTCAGCAAGACTCTGTCATTGGCTAACACTTCTCTGGCCAGCATATATTATTTGTTTTTAAAAATCACACTGTTTTGTGTCCATTTTTTAAGTGTGAAAATGTGTATTTAGTTGGGAATCAGTGTGAACCACAATGAGCCCTTGATAGCCTTTTTCTTAAATCCAAGAGTTTTTGGTATCTCTTGTTCTGAACTGTTTTCTCACATGCCAGCAGGTCACAATCATTTGTCAAAATCATCATGGAATTCTTTACTTTACAAAATTAAAGTGACAGAGTTGCAAGGAACATGCATGAATCAAGTGCCTGGTTAAAATGATTAATGCTTTGCAAAATACCTTCTAAAAGTTAAAACATATGGAACAATAAAAGCATTTTCAGTCCTTAAAGATAAGGATTTCTAATCCTTAAAAATAACATTCCAAATGATGCTTATTGTTCATAAGTCCACCACTGTGGTTGGACCACACTCTGGTAGCACTTGTTAGGTGCAGCCATGTGACTTGCTTTGGCAAGTAAAATGTAAGCAGCAGTGAGATGAGTCATTTCCAGGCAAAAGCTTTAGGAGCTGAGGAATGATTCACTCTACCCACTTTTCCTACCCCGAGCTATTGTGGAAATTTGTATGAGATGGCGCCTCCATCAACTTGGTTCCCAGGGGACTTATGATGGGTAGAATCACTTGTCAACTTGCAGGGTATATGTAGTAGAGCAAGAAACAAATCTATTGTTTGTCTTAGTCAAGGTTCTCTAGACAGACAGAACCAGTGATACAGATAGAAAGAGAGAGAGAGGTAGATAGATGTGTGTGTGTGTGTGTGTGTGTGTACAGAGAAAGAAACGATGATGATGATAATTCAAAGAGCTGGCACACGTGATTGTAGGGGGCTGGCAATCTGAAATTCATAGGTCAGGTGACAAGCTGGAGGTTCCTTCAAGCTTGTGTCCCAAAATGCATAGGTCAGGCAAAAAGAAGAGTAAAGAATAAGCATGTTCTGGCAAAATGTCTATTTATAATTTGGAGGTAGAACACACCTTAGAGAAATTCCCTTGTTGCTCTTAAAGTCCTCAAGTGGTTGGATGAGGCCCGTCCACATTATGGAAGATAATCTGCTTTACTTAATGCCAACTGACTTAGTCACATGTAATTATTTATAACAGCAACTAGACTAGTGTTTTACCAAACTGGGCACTATAGCCTAGTTAAGTTGACATTACATTGTTTAAGCTACTGAGATTTTTAAGACCATCTGTTACCGCAAGGTAACCTGGCCCTATACTGACTGATATAGTTGTTCTTTAGGATCTAACAAGTTTTTAAAAAACACTCGTATTTAAGTATTTACTCTGATATTTATGAAAAGATCTCACACTTCCATGCGTTACACGTGTTCTAGGCAATTCATTTTTTATTTGTTTATAATGAGCATACTTTTTTTTTATAAGTCATGAATTCTAAAGGGGACAAACAACTCACTCTCCTGAATCAAAGGGAGAAGAGCTTGCTTCTATTTCTTCGGCAGTGTGTCTTTGAGTTAAATACAGCTACCGTTTATAAGACATATTTGTTGCAAGTGGATGAGAGTTACTCTATGATTTTGTTTTTAGTTTTGGGAACTGGGAGATACAGAGAGCCACAGAGAACAAAAGATCCATTCCCCTTACCCCATTTTAATTGGTCTGCATATGCCTGGAGGCTTACCCTGCTATGAGAAGGGAAGGTGTACCTCTCTGTAATTTGGACCAGGGCAAGCCTAGGATTTGCTTCTAAGATAATGAGTCCTTTTTATGTGTGGCGATAGGTTTCACCCATTTGAAATTTTCATGGTTTTCTGAATGTTTTCTCCATAAGACCACAAATGCAATTACTTGTTTCCAGTGGTTTTCTTCAACAGAATCTAAACTTGGTGAGGGCGGGGATGGTTTCTGTCTTGCTCACCACTATATATAGCCACAGCACTTAGCACACTGCCTAGCACGGAACACGTTCGTACTACATTGTTGGTAAATGAGCAATTGAAGCAGCCATCTTTTTAACAACATAGTCTTGTGAAACCTGGCAGAGCTGTAGGAGGTCACAGTGAAACCACGAAACCAAGAGGGACTGAGAACCATTGGGGACTACTAAATATTTTTGTTAAATACTTAAAATGCATTCATTGTAGAGATGTTTTAAAAAATGACCTCACTACTACATTTTTATTACTTGATGTATATACATTTGTACCATTTCTGTGGCATACAGAAAATGATATGGAAAATAAATATTCTTCATTTATTTTCTTAATTGGATCTTATACCCATTATTTATTTCCTAAGAAATACTAAGAAAGAAGGCCTGCCTTCCTAGGACCTACCCTGAACTATACATATGAATGAAGATACGCCATCTTTGAACTTCAGGGCCCTCAGCCACTGTTCTTCCCACAGCCCATGAAGATTCTCTCTTTCTTGCCAGGGTGAGGAGAGGGGACAGGGGAGCATTCCTCTTAGTAAACAAATCATTTTATGATACTCCATCTGCCGGTCCTGCTACTCTGCTGTGCTTGACAACTATGTGATCACTGTGGGATTGGTAGTTGTGATGGACATCTTGTATCTTGTTTGGTCAGCACTTTGCCCCCCAACTTCAAAGAAATGCTGCTTTTACCTCTCCAGCCTTGTGGTTCAAGTGCGTGCTTCCATATTTTTACCCAACCTCCCTTCTTGGGCCAGAGTTTATTGACTAAGAAGTTCCCTGACTAATGTTGAGTCAATCATAGCAACCTTCCCACACACATCTGGCCATAGCTGATTGGCTCAGGGGTGAGCACCTGACCTAATCCTGGCCAATCAGCATCCTTCCTTGGGATTTGTCAAAGTCCTACTGGAGAAAAAGATTGAGTCACTCTCTGTTGGAGATGTTGAGAGATAGGAGGTGTATCAGTGAGTGGAGGGCGTATTTACTGCCAGGTGAAAGCCAACCTGAGTGAATTAAGCTGAAATGTGGAAAGAAGCAGAAAGAAGAGCTGGAAAGAAAATCATGACAGAAGTGAACCCTATGTCCTAGCTCTTTGAGACTCATCTGCTTCTCTGTCCTGCCTATGGCTTGGCTATTAAATTCTCTTTTACAGTCTGTAAGATAAATTCCCCACCTAACCTGAGCTAAACTGATTCCTGTGATTTGCCATCAAGAGTTCTGACCAATCCAATGGTTTCCTCTCCCTTCCCTGTCTCTCCACCAACTCCCTTTCTCTGGATACATGAGCAGGAATATCTGAGAATTTAAAGGTTTTGAAATAAAAAGCTTTTTACCCCCATGTCTTGGTTATCTAGTGCTGCTATAACAGAAATATCACAAGTGAATGGCTTTAACAAAGAGAAATTTAATCTCTCACAGTCTAGGAGGTTAGAAGTCCGAATTCAGGGCCTCAGCTCCAGAGGAAGGCTTTCTCTCCCCGTTGGCTCTTGGGGATGTTCTTTGTCATCAATCTTCCCCTGGTTGAGGAGCTTCTCAGAGCAGGAACCCGAGTCCAAAGGATGCACTATTCTTCTGGCTCTTGTCTCTTGGTGGTAAGTGGTCCCCCATGTCTCTCTGTTGACTTCTCTCTCTTATCTCTCAAAAGAGATTGACTTAAAACACAACCTAATCTTGTAGATTGAGTTCTGCCTCATTAACATAACTGCCGCTAATCTTGCCTCATTAACATCATAGAGGCAGGATTTACAACACATAGGAAAATCACATCAGATGACAAAATGATGGAGAACCACATAATACTGGGAATCATTAGGCTAAAGCCGTATATTCTGTGATGACTTCTCTCTTTTTTTTTTTGGTGAAAATATACATAACAAAACATACGCCATCTCAGCAATTTCTACATGTACAATTTGGTGACATAGATTACATTCTTCAAGTCGTGCAACCATTCTCTCTATCCTTTTCCAAATCATTTCACCACCATTAACATAAACTCAGTGCCCCCTAAACAAAAACTTGCCCTTTCCCTCTTCCTCCCACCCCTGGTAAGCACTAGTAATCTTTGGTTTATATGTATTTACTTATTTCATGTAAGTGAGATCATATAGTGTTTGTCTTTTTTCAGTGACTCATTTTGCTCAGCAGGATATTTTCAAAATCATGTATCATGCATCAGGATTTCATTTTTCTTCATGGCTGAGTAGTATATGTTCATTTCTTGATGCCTGTCTGCTCATCAGACATTTGAGAAATCCCCACCTCTTGGGGATGTTTAGAAAGTTTTTGCTACCTATACGTATGCATCTCTGCTTTCCCAGGATGAACTTGTTACAGGACTGTGGGAATGGGAAGGTCTTTTCTTGTCATTTCAGTAATTGGCGTGTGTGAAGCCAAAGAGAACTCAGATTGGGCTTAGAACCAACCAGCAGCAAGACTGAGAGAAATCTAGCCATCTTCTCCTTTGGGCAGGTTTTAGCATGAATTCATTGTGGAGGTGAACTTCGGGCTGTGCCACGGAACTACTGAGCATGATGGTTTTGGAGGGAGACATGGTTAACTACAGGTTGTTGTCGTTATTTATCGTCAAGTTGATTCCGACTCGTGGTGATCCCATGTGTACACGGTAGAACTGTGCAGCATAGGGTTTTCAAGGCTATGACCTTTAGGAAGCAGACTGCCAGGCCTGTCTTCAGAGATGTCTCTGGAAGGGTTCAAATAACCAACCTTTCGATTAGTAGCTACGAGCTTAACTGTTTGCACCACCCAGGGACTCCTTAACTCCAGGTAAGCCAAAACCAAAATCGTTACAGTTGAGTCAATTTCGACTTATAGTGATCCTAGAGGACAGAGTAGAACTGCCGCATAGGATTTCCAAGGCTGTAAATCTTTATAGAAGTAGACTGTCACATCTTTCTCCCTCAAAGTGGCTGGTGGGTTAGAACTGCCAACCTTTGGGTTAGCAGCTGAGTGCTTTAACTGCTGCTCCACCAGGACTCCTTTAACCAACGGTAAAGGTGACTTAGTGAAATGTAGCCAGATCCAAGTTGACACTGTATGTCTTGGATTGAATTGTGTCCCTCAAAAATATCTTTGAACTTGGCTGGGTCCTGATTCCAAGTATTGTTGATTGGCTACCAATTTTGCCATCTGATGTGAGTTCCCTATGTGTTATAAATCCCATCACTATGATGTTAATGAGATGGATTAATGGCAGTTATATTGCTGAGTTCTACAAAATTAGATAGTGTCTTAAGCCAATCTCTTTTGAGTTATAAAAGAGAGAAGCCAGCAGAGAGACAGGGGGACTTCACACTACCAAGAAAGTAGCACAGAAAGCAGAACATGTCCTTTGGACCTGAGGTTCCTGCACTGAGAAGCTGCTAGACCAGGGGAAGATTGATGACAAGGACCTTCCTGCAGAGCCAACACAGAAAGCCTTCCCCTAGAGCTGATACCCTGAATTTGGACTTCTAGCCTACTAGACTGTGAGAAGATAAATTTCTCTTTGTTAAAGCCGTCCACTTGTGGTATTTCTGTTATAGCAGCACTAGATGACTAACACACTGCGTAATGCTTCCCCTGGCTAAGAAGTTGCCAGCCCTATTCATAAGAACATGATTCTGTCTTCCAATATGTGAATGATTATGTCCCCGCCCTCGTTTCTCCCTCTTCCTCTTGTTTCTGTTTTGTTCCTTCTTTGTTTCTACTTTTACGCTGTTTTATTGGAGATTTTATGTGCTCATGAACCAAACTGAAATTCTCTCTGTAACAAGGCAAGTATAAGCACATACACACATATGTGGCTGTTTTTATGAAGCAAATACCAATCAATAAACTTTATGATCTTTGGGACAGAAAAAAAGGGCAAGGATTAAATGAAGCTGCAGGAGGTTTGGTAGGACATAAGGAAGAATTCCACGATCTCTGCGAAATTAAGGTCACCAGGAACTTTGAGAACAGTGTGTCGTGAGTGGGTCAGGATGTTTGTCTGGGCTGCCCTTCATGAGCGCTCGAGGTTACATACGGCTTCTTCATTTTCTTAGATGTGCTGATCCACATACTCTCTGAGCAAATGTATGCTCCGGGGACACAGAAAGGAAGACGTTGTTCCTGCCTGCATGGAACTCAGGATCTAACAGAAGAAACAGATACACAAACTGATCATTACAATAAAGTGTGATATGTACAGCAGTAGATACATGTGCAAAGAATTACAGAACCACAGAGTAAGCTAAGAGAAGTTCTAGAAGGCTACATGAAATGTGGAAATGGCTTAAGCTTAGGCTCAAAGCTCGTGGGGAGCATTGGTTTGAATGTCATACTCATACTATGTATCTTAGTTACCTAGTGCTGCTATAACAAAAATACCGCAAGTGGGTGGCTCTAACAAAAAAATATATTTTGTCACAGTTTAGGAGGCTAGAAGTTCAAATCCTAGGGGAAGTCTCTCTCTCTCTTTGCTCTTGGGGAAGGTCCTTGTCTCTTTTCATCTTCTCTTCCTAGGCTCCTTGGTGATCATGTGGCATGTATCTTCCTCTCCACTTGTGCTTGCTTAATCTACTCTTTTATGTCTCAAAGGAGATTGACTTAAGACACACCCCACACTAATACTGCCTCATTAACATAATAAAGAAACCCCATCCCCAAACTGGATTATAACCATAAGTATAAAACGAAAAACCAAAACCACAAACTCCAACTCATAGCGACCCTAAAGGACAGACTAGACTGCCCCATAGGGTTTCCAAGGAGTGCCTGGTGGATTCAAACTACTGACCTTTTGGTTAGCAGCCATAGCTCTTAACCACTTCACCAACAGTGTTCCCAACCATAGGTATAGGGTTTAGGATTTACAACACATATTTTGGGGGGACACAACTCAATCCATAACACTGTTTTTTTAAAACAAAGTTTGCTACATGACTTTAACATCACAAAAGCAATCCATAACCTTCCAAGTGTAGTGTGGTGGAAAGAGCATGAATTTTGGAGTCTAACAGATGTTACTTCAAATCTTGGTTCCCATTGATTAGTTTGTAACCTTGGACAAGTTGGCTGGTCTTTTGGTACCTCAGTTTTCTTACCTGTATAATAGGAAAAAAACTTACCTTGACCTGTACTGGAGATGAAAGACAATGTATATAAAGGGTCTATGCTGGGCCTGAAGGTCCCTGGGTAGTGCAAAATGTTTGCGCTCAACTACTAGCCTAAATGTTGGTGGTTCGAACCCACCCACTGGTGCCATGGTTGAAAAGCCTGGTGATCTTCTGTAAAGATTACAGCCCAGAAAACCCTGTGGGGCAGTTTTACTCTGTAACACATGGGGTTGCCAAGAGTCAGAATCAACTCAACAGCAGTGGGTTTGCTTTGAGTTTCTACTACTGGGTCTGACATACGCATACTCAATCAACAGGAGCTATTATTATATGAAGCCTGAAAATAGTAGGAAGATTAGTGGGGGTGGGGGATGAGGACTCTTGATTAATCTCTCTACCTAATCATAACCAATTTTAATAGTGTGTTTTCTTTCAGTCTTTTCTCCATGTGTTTTTGTCATTTGTGCATAGTTGAGATCAAAATTGTCAACAATTTCAGTCTACTTGGCTCAATAATCAATGTCCATGGAATCAAATAACATATTTCATTAGGTAAATCTGTGGAACAAGACCTTTCTTATACATCTAAAAAGCAAAGATGTCACTTTAATGAGTAAGATGTGACTGATTCAAGCCATGGCCTTTTCATTGCCTCATATGCATGTGAAAATTGGATAATGAAAAAGGAAGACAGAAGAAGAATTGATGTGTTCAAACTGGGGCATTGGCAAGGAATATTGAACATACCATGGACTGCCAGAAGAATGAACAAATCAGTCTTAGAAGAAATACAACCAGAATGTTCCTCAGAAGTAAGGATGGCAGGTCATCAGGAAAGACAAATCACTAGAAGAGGACATCATGTTTAGTAAACCAGAGAGTCCATGAAAATGAGGGAAACCCTCCACAAGATGGATGGACTCAAACATGTCAATGATCATGAAGATGGAACAGGACTGGGTTCCTTCTGTTGTACATGGGTCACCATGTGTTAGAGTGGGCTTGATGGCAACTAACAACAACAGCAATGGGATCACAGTGTGAGTCTGTGTGTGCGTGCATGTCCGTGTGTATGCATTGTTTTGTCATAGAACAAGTCTTAAGCATTTTCCTGTATTCTTAGAAACACTACACAAATATCATTTTTAATTGTTGCGTAATAGGCTTCCTGTGGCTATACAGACTTTACTTAACCAATCCCCTGTTGTGGGCCCTTTGAGTCATTTCCAGCTTTTTTTTTTTTTTTTTTCACAATTATAAACCCCAGGCCTACTTTTAACCACTCACAGGCTGCCAACCCCTTGGCATACTGTAGTGAGGAAGGAAAGCAGGATACTTTCCAACCCAAACACCAGACCAAGGTTCAGATTAGGATTTAACCAAGAAAGGCAGGGAATGAATTGCTAAAACAAAAACAAAAAACAACTAACCATTGTTATGGTGGTTGACTCAGAAGATGAAATCTTCTAGGCCATAGAACAAAGAACCAAGCCAATGATGCCAAGAGAACAGGGGAGCATACAAAGACCACCGGGGAAACTTTTAAACGCAGTTAAAGCTGTGCCAGTAGAGCTGAGCCTGGGAGCTGTGCAGACTCTTAAAGCAATTTAAGGAATCACACGTGAGCCCAGACCAAGGGACCGTCTCACAGGAAGTTTATATCAAAGAGACACTGGGCAGATTTCAGAGGTTTCAGCAACATTCTTACAAAAGACAGCATTTCAAATCACCTTGCACAGCAAAAGCACAGGTAAATGAGAGCAGCATCAGGGAAACAACGTCTTTCCAAATCACAGCTACCATGTATGGACTGCCCCCTGTGGTGGGCACCCTGAAACATGGCTTCCCTTACTCCTCCCAGCAGTCCCATGAGGTATTATTCTCTCTGATTTACAGATTAAAAACTGAGGCTTAAAGAGATTAGCAACATTCCCAAAGCCATGTGGCTGATAAGTAGCAGGACTGGGCCTCTGCCGGTTTCAAGCGCACACCTCCAGCTCCGCTGTGCCCATCTCTTCTCAACTCCAAGCTGAGTGGATTCATGTTGGTAGCTTGAAGCTGGCCATGGTAAAGGGTATTGACATCATAGAAAGCAAATGTTACAAATCGGAGCGTTTGTTGTTGACAGCTGGTTGTTCACTACTGCACTATTCTGCCACCCCACCGACTTGGTGTCTCCATCAAATAAATGCATGCAATTTTTTAATGGAGAAAAACAATAAGACAAATAGAAACTGTGACTTTGGCTATCTAATGACAACAACCTGATGACATCAACTCAAACAATTGATCAACTTGAAAAACGAACAAACAAAATAGCCTGTTGCTGTAATCTTAATGGAAGTAGATCGCCAGTTCTTTCTTCTGCAGTGGCGCTGGGTGAATTTGAACTGCCAACCTTTCAGATAGTAGCCAAGCACAAATCATTTGCACCACCCAGGGACCTAAACCAGTGGCCATAAACCCTAATTCATGATGACCCCATGTGTGTCAGAATAGAACTGTGCTCCACAGGGTTTTCAATGGCTGATTTTTTGGAAGCAGACCACCAGGCCTTTCTCCCAAGGCACCTTCAGGTGGACTCGAACTGCCAACCTTTCAGTTAGCAGCTGAGCACTTAAACATTTGCAACTTGATGAGGAATCATTAAAATCCCTCTCATATTGAGCTCACTATTCAGGTCCCAAACCAAAATAAACCCATTGCCATCCAGCCAATTTCGACTCATAACAACCCTATAGGACAGAGTAGAACTGCCCCATAGGGTTTCCAAGGAGCAGTTGGTAGATTTGAACCGCTGACCTTTTGGTTAGCAGCCGAGCTCTTAACCACGGGGCCACCAGGGCTACCTATTCAGATTGATGCTTCTTAAATACTACCATCACCATCACCATTATCTGAGAACTTGCCAGAATCCTAAATTCTGGGATCTACCTACTCACCTGTATTTTACCCAGGACTCCAGGTGGTTCTGATGCTTGCTAAAGTTTGAGAACCACTTATGTAGGTTAGCTCTGTGTTCTCCTCTCAGTAATGTATTTTCACTTCAGTCAAAGTGAAAGCATTTTATATCAGAGTGATATAAGTCCAAATGATACAGAATATGTAAATATATTTTCTTCTAACATTTATTAAAAGATGATTCTGTTTTTCCTGTTGATTTAGGTGAAAACAGTCCAAGTTGCCAATGCAATTCCAGAGCAGCTTGTGCTTATAAGTTATTGATTTTGAAATTTGGACAGACTAGTTAAATAGTGGAAAATACAATCAACATATGAGCTGTTTGGTGTCCTCCATGTTGAACTGCTAGTTTTGGTCACCTTGCAGCTGAACTGAGGAGTTGTCTCAGCTACACCCTGAGGAGGGACTGATGGGACAGAATTTCTTCAATCTATCAGGTATGTTAATTTCTGTAAATGATATAGCAGTTGGAATTTTAATCAATAACTCAATCAGCAAGCATCTATTTTATGTCGTAGATATTGTCGTAAGTATGCAGGATAGCATCAAGGCCCAACAAGGCACATCTTTAAGAGTAAATTAAAAAAAAAAAAATCTTTGCTTTCCAGTCAATTCTGACTCGTGGCAGCAGCACCATGTGTTACAGAGTAAAACTGCTTCGTAGGGTTTTCTTGGCGGTAATCTCTGCAGAAGCAGACTGCCAAGCCTTTCTTCCACAGTGCCCCTGGGTAGGTTCAAACCTCCAAACTTCAGGTTAGCAGTTGAGTGCAAACTGCAAGTAGCCTGGACAAAAAACAAAAGTGAAACAACCCAGTTGCTGTCCAGTCCATTCTGACTCATGGCGACCCCACGTGTGTTAGAGTGAAACTGTGCTTCATAGGGTTTTCAGTGGCTGATTTTTTGGAAGTAGATTGCCAGGACTTTCTTCCAAGGTGCCTCTGGGTAGACCCCCACCTCCAACCTTTTGGTTAGCAGCCAAATGCTTTAACCATTTACCCCACCCAGGGATCCCAACTGGCCGAGACAGATGTGTTAAAATGCTATAAAAACTATAGTTACAGTTTGAATAAGAAACTTGGAGCAGAAGAGGTGACTAACCCAGTCTGTGTGTGAGCAATACCGGCATTTGGGCGATGGGGTGGGGAGGGCGAGGTTGTTATTATTGGTCTCCTCCTTCTTAAAGTATTTCTCTGTGGATCGCATATACCTGTCTTCGACTACTAATAAGGCTGATAGCCAGCTCACTGCTTTATTCCACCCTTGGAAACACACCCAGCAGCTCCCCTATTAAAATGAGACTTCATGCGCAAGATAATGGAACCCAGGCTGGAACCACTGATGTTTTCATTGGAAAGAGCCCTTATTTGGATGGAAGGGGTGGGGGAAGTGGCATCTCAGAAGACATTTTCCAAAGCGAGCCTGTATGTCAGGAAAGTGGAGGCTGTGTCTGCTTTGTCTTCACGTTATCATCTTGGGGTGGCCTATTCTTTCCTCATCAGTGAACAGAGAGCACATGTTCTCCACACAGGCTGCCTTGCTTTTCTCACTCAACCAGAAAGGCCTCTGACAAAAGGCCTTGGAGCTGACAGCAAAATCTTGGGGTAGAAGCAATCGGTCTAGGGAATAACAGTATTCCCAGGGTCAGTCAAAATATACACACACATGCGGCATACATACAATTATGTCATTTAGATCCTTGGCAGCCGTGGCTCCATTTGAGAAAGAATGTAGGCGGAATAACTCCTGTCAGTTTCTCTCTGTGGAAATAAAAATGTTAAACTTCATTTACTGCAGAACATACTAGTCTTCATATGTACGTAGCGCTGAGGCATCGAACATTCACAAAAGTTTCCTGGCCGAGACCAGGAAAACGAAAAGATATAGCAAGAATAGAAATAGAGCTCACTCTTCGTTTATAAAATTATTTATGAAGTAGTTTATAAAGTTGGAGATTGCAGTTAATGAATTCAGAAGACATGGAAAAGTCACAGGTAGACTGCAGTAACTCTGTCGGGGTAGAGCGAAGAATAGAGTCTGTTTATCAAAAATGGTATGGACAACATTGGCTAAGTATGTCCACACTAGGCAGTTTGACTATCGTCTCAAAAGATCAGTTCCTGAGTGATTTTTTTTTCTTGTCACACTGGCATATAGATCAGGACTTCTGCTGCTACTGCACTTACTTTCCTAGAATTTCACAGTAATGCAATCACAAGAGAATCTTTTTCATCACACACTTGTGTGCGTCTCTATTTTTTTGTGCCTACTGTGTGCCAGACACTAATGTAGGTGCTAGGGAGACAGCATTCATCAACATCAGTGTTCCTGCTTTCATGAAGCATACATTCTAGTGATGGGAGGCAGACAGTAAACAACAGGGAAAGTACGTGGGGAGGTCATAAGAAGAAAAAAATAAGCAGAGTAAGGGGACTACCAGAGGAACCAACAGGAGTGGGGAAGACTATTGCATGTGGAAGAGTCAGGAAAGGTCATGTGACCAAATTTCAGTATGGAGTGAGGGGACCAGTCGTGCTTCTTTCTGGGAGTGGGAGTGCCGGGCAAAGGAACAGCAAGGCCACTCTGAGGTGGGAGTGTTCTTGGAGGCCAGCTTGGATGGAGCAGGGTGGATGATCTGGAGACTGGTAGGAGATATGGTCAAGGAATCAGCAGATGCAAGAAAGTAAAGGACCTTGTGGGCCGCGGAAAGGAACCTGGCTTTTATTCTGAGTGGTATTGGAAGTCAGAGCGGAGGACTGACAAGGTTGGACTTACTAACTCAACAGAAGATATCTCTTCACACGTACAAACCAGAAAATTCCCAAGGAAGAGGCCAGTCTTTTGTTGTAAGTGCAGTTGGTGTTCCAGAAAGTCCCAGGCATGAGGTCCCATACTCAGGGTCCCAATGGGACATGAGCTGGATTCAGGCTAGGATCCAGTCTGGCCTGGGGGACTGGAGGGACTTGAGGAAACTCCCACGGGAGAGAGAGTTGAGGGCCTGTTGGCTCATTAACAGTGGTAAGTGGAAGAGGGGGATGGCTCTGAACATGTATGATGGTGCCATCAGCCCCAGCCCTGGGAACCCATTCCTTAGTCCTGGAAGAGGAAGCTGAAATAGCCAATAAAAACTCAACACTCTAAGGTATAGGGGCTCCCAGGAGCACTGCTCCGTGGTTCCATGACAGGGGAAGCTTTGGGGCTGGGGGTGATGACACTTCTCTTGGGGTCCCTGTTGGAAGTCACCATGACTAGAGTGGCAGCAGTACGGGTGACAACTTCCCTAGAGCTCAGATGGCCTGGGTTGCAGGTCTCACCACTGAGAAGTGGAACATCAGAGAAGAAAGATGACGAATGCCTTGTGACTTCTGAGCTCCTGTGAGATAGCTTGCAGGGATTCCTGGGACTAACTGGGAGTCTGCAGTACTTCTGGTGGGGGTACAGCTGGAGGAATACTGTGATGTTGTTTCTACCTCAGGCTGGTGTTTCCTGAGGAAATGCAGTCCACACTTACTGGCAATCCAAGGCCAGAACCAAACCCCAGTGAGAACGCTCTGCTTCAAGCTTCCATTCCGAAGTCCCTGGCTTTTCTGGGGCCTAGAGTGATGGTAGAGGGTGGGCAGAGTTTTGCAGCCACCAGGGCTCCATAACAGAGGGCTTGGCACTCTGCAGGCAGCAGGGTGATCTAAGTGGCCTACTGTGCTAACAATGCCATCACAGGGAGAAGATCAGGACCTGGGAATTTGCATTTAATAGGTAATAAAGTGATTATGAAGAATGCAGTTAAAATAGTACGAACGTGTTGAAGGAGAAGCCAGTGCCATACGACAAATGGGCCTCTTTCTACTTGCAGAACTCTTAGACCTACCCAGCACTGGAACAACAATCTTTACGCCAAACCATGACCCACGTGGACCTGTCTACCTGGGACATTTACCATAAGTAACCTGCCAGTCTACAAGTACACTACCGTGATTTGAAAGGCAAGAGCCTGAACTTCACAGCCTGGAGCAGTGAGCTTCTCTTTTCTGACCTCCCAAGCTAGTTCCCATCTTGCTCCTTATGCACCAACTCTGTCTCAGGTGTATCAACTCAAGTGCCCTGAAACAAAGCTTTTCAAAGTTAAAGGGGGTTAGGAAGACACTCATGGGATGAAAAAGTAAACTGTCACTACACGCATTCTTCCCAGCCAGTGACCACCACTCACGTTTCCTCTGAAAGTCAGTGGAATCTCAAAAACAGAAGCCTGAAGGGGCAGGGTCCAGGCAGGAGGTCTAAATGAGAACAGGTATAATGGGGACACAGCAGCCACCCAGCACCACCCAATAGACACCATGAGTTATGGATTGAATTGTGTCCCCCCAAAATATGTGTTGAAATCCTGGCCCCTGTACCTGTGCACATGTTCTTCGTTTTTTGTTATGTTCGTGAGGTCATACTAGAGCACGGTGAGTCCTAACCCTGATCACTTCCGAAACACACATAGGGGAAGACAGACGCCTTGTGGGATGGTCTACAAGTCAAGGAACCAAGGAACGCCTGGAGCTACCAACATGGAAGGAATCGACAAGGACAAGACTCTAATTTGGGCTTCTAGCCTCCAGGACTAAGAGAAGATAAATTTCTGTTCTTTAAAGCCACCCACTTGTGGTATTTTTGGTTACGGCAACACAAGGTAACTAAGACATCATGTGGGAAAATAGACCCAGTATTTCCATATCTTTCAATCTTTTCAAGAGAAGCCAGGAAGCCATTTTTAAATGTAGTTTCCCCGAAGTTAAAAAAAAGTTGGCTATTAAGTAAAAAAAAGCACAGTATCGGCCAAACGAAATAAATATAGTTATGGGCCAGATCTTTTGTGTAGGGCAACAATTTGAGGTCTTTGAATGAAAAGATGATTGGGACACTTTTATAAAATGCAGTGCTCCTTCTGTATTCTTTCCTGGTGCTCTGAGCACTCCAGGAATAACGGAAATGGAATCTCCTGGAAGTAGTAATTAACGTGACCAGGACACAGCCCCCATCCATGTGCTGAATCAGCAGTGCTCAGACCAAATGGTGCCCAGGAGTATGGCCGCACATTAGTCTAGATGCTGTTGTGAGGTGGTTACGTGGGCTTAAGTCACTTGGCCTTAAGTAAAGCACATTGCAGCCAGTTGCTGTGGAGTTACCTCCAACTCATGGCGACTCCATGTTTGTCAGAGTAGAACTGTGCTCCACAGAGTTTTCAGTGGCCGATTTTTTGGAAGTGGATCTCCAGGACTTTCTCCTCAGGCACCTCTGGGTGGACTCCAACAACGAATCTTTCGGTTAGTAGCCAAGCTCTTTAACCATTTAAACCAGCCAGGGTCTCTGTAAGCAGATTACCTTCCATAATGTGGGTGTGTCTCATCAGTTTAAAAGCTTAAGAGCAAAAAGAGAGTTTTCCTTAGAGTGTATTCTGCCTTCAGAGTATAAATAGATATTTTGCTAGAACTTCCTCACTCTTCCCATTGCCTGACCTATGAATTTTGGGACATACGCATGTAGGAATCTCCAGCCTGTCACCTGACTTATGGATTGTAGATTTACCAGCCCCCACAAAGGCGAGAGCCAATTCCTTAAAATTTCTCTCTCTCTCTCTGTATAGGTATCTTACTGGTTCTGTTTCTCTAGGGAACCTTGACTAAGACAAAGAGGTTGGGCACTTTGGCACCCCCAACTAAACTGAGGTTCTGGAAGAATAAGGATGCATATTTGATGAGCAATTAATCAAACATCATCTATAAGAGTGAAGATCAACAGATTATTAATACTGATCTTTTGGTGATTTTAAACATTAAGTTAGTGAAAAGAATTTATGAAGTGAAATGTATAAAAGTATAAACAATAGTAATTTTAGAAACCAGTCCTTGCTCATTAGGGACCCACTTAAACTGGAAATATTTTATATAGTGAGAAAAAAATGTGCTATATTTTTCAGACTATTCCCCACTGATACCACTTTAATTCACTGTTGTGATTACTTATGCCTTTCGGGTTGACTTTGATAAAACTTGTTGAAATAAATGTTCTCTCTTTTTTTTTCCTATTCTGTCAATTGCCCATTTTCCACAGAAAATTTGAGGTGGGTTACAAAAGACTACATCAATAAAACATAATAAAATGAAAACCTAATCAGAGAAAATAAGAAGACAAATAAGCAGATCCCACGGACCAAAAGAATGAACAAAGCAGTCTTAGAAGAAATACAATCAGAATGTTCCTTAGAAACGAAGGTGGCAAGACTTTGACTCGCTTACTTGGGACAAGTCATCAGGAAAGAGTAAACCAAAAAAACAAAACAAAACAAAACAAACCCAGTGCCGTCGAGTTGATTCCGACTCATAGCGACACATAGGACAGAGTAGAACTGCCCCACAGAGTTTCCAAGGAGCACCTGGAGGATTTGAACTGCCAACCCTTTGATTAGCAGCCATATTACTTAACACTATGCCACCAGGTTTCCTCAGGAAAGGCTAATCACTGGAAAAGGACACCATTTTTGGTAAAGTAGAGGGTCAAGGAGAACCAGAGAAAGCCTCAATGAGATGGAGTGACACAGTAGCCGCAACCATGCGCTCAAACATACGAACTATGATGCAGATGGCTCAGGACCAGGCAACATTTCATTCTGTTATACAGGAGGTTGCCGTGAATCAGAGCTGATTCAAGGGCAGCTGAGAACAACAACAAGGACCATGTGCTTGTTAGAGTTGTGGTTCAAATTTGGATCTGCGCTTCCTGGTACCGCAAAGTAGACAATAGTATGCTTTATATTATTTGTGTTATCGAAGGAAGAGAGCAAGCCGCTTGCCCAGAGCAAACAAATCTTTCCTAGCACTGAGTTCTAAACGAAATCTTGTAGAACTTAACCTTTGGGAGTATAGAGCAATACATGGAAACTGTCTTCAATAACTTTTTTACAGTAAAGCCTGAAAATGTATTTCATGGGTTTGGGTTCCGGAGTATAAGAGTGAAAGTTTAAGATGCAGCACTAATATTCAGCTAAGCAACAGTGATCCTGCAAAGGACAAGAATGCGTCACATCTAGTGATTCATCAGGTTTCAAAGACAGATCTCAGAGTTTGTAGAGGAATGGAGAGAAGGCCTGATCCTCAAATAAACTCAATGGGAAATGAGTAACAGACAGCCCAAGGCAGTACTCTGATCAAACAAAGAAGTCCTGACCATCTGTTTGCTTGTTGAGGCAGACACTTGTTCCTTGGCTAACCCAACAGCTATTCCCAACCCCATTTCTCTTGCCTGTATTTTTTCTATAAAAACCTGACAGCCTTCCTTTTACCTAGAAGTGGCCAGATGATACAGCTATGGCCAAAATGAAGTAAGCGGAAGTTAGCTTGGGGGCTGCTAGAAAGGCTTTTACTTTACTGATAAAGTAAATACTGTGAGAAGAAAAATATTGGCATAGCCTCTTTCCCCTACTTCCTGTGTTGAACACTGATGTGATGCCTGGTGCAGTGGCAGCTATTATGAGGCTGCAAGCATGAAACTGAAAAGCTGACTAGCTAAGGATGACAATGGGTAAAGGACATAGACAAGCCAGGTCCTACTGACATTGAGCTGTCAGTCCAGTCTTGAGACAGCCCACCCCAGTTTCTTGTTAGGTAAATAATAAAGCAACCTTATGGTTGATATTACTGGTAGTGAGGTTTCCTATTTCTTGCTGTCAAAAGCAGTTTTAACTCTTACCATTGGAAGGAGAGAATCCATGTACTTAAAAAAACAAGTAGTTGGTGAGATTAACACTATATTGGGAAAATAAGGAGTCCGACCAGGAATACTAACTCACGTGATGTGCACAGAGAGGGGAGCCGCATAAAGTCAGAATTTTCCTCAGGAAACAATGGTGGGCCAAGTACAACAAGGGAATAATTGCTTAATTGAATCCTTAATGTATGATGCCGTAAAACATGGCTAAGATGGTTTTGATCACTAAAAAATTTTAAAACAGAAAAAATTAGTCATCCATTTAAAAAAACAAAACCAAAAAACACTTCCCATCAAGTCAGTTCCAACTCATGGCAACTCCGTGTGTGTCAGAGTAGAACTATGTTCTATAGGGTTTCAATGGCTGACTTTTTTGCTCAGCAGTAGAGATCTCCAGGCCTTTCTTCTGAGGTACCTCTGGGTGGACTCGAACCACCAACCTTTCAGTTAGCAGTGTGCATGTTACTCATCTGCACCGTCCAGAGACTCCATCAGAGCCATATAAAGCTTCAGCAGATCTATCTTGGATCAAGCGATTTGAAACAACATGGCTTCTCAGTAAACCTCAGGGATAATTGAGCTGGAGAATGTATCTCTGGATTATTGAATTAATTCATCTGCAGCTTGAGGTTAGTCAACATAAATAGATCGAATTCTGGAAACTGTTAAAGATAATGATTTTAGCTTTTGAAAGGTTAATGCAATTCCAAAGCCATTCTTTCTGAAAAATAGAAATTAGTTCCAGTTCTTAACAATAAAAGTATACCGTTTCATCAACAAGATGGCATGGATTTAGTTTGTTTCACAACAGTTTCTAATAATTAAGAGATAATTCAAAGGAAAAGAAGGACGCACAACATCAGAAGGCTGTTTAAAACCAGACTTACTATATTATGTACTAGTGTCTTATAAATCTTTTATATCAGTCTTGGTTTTTATGATGGTTTTGTGCAAGCACCAATTCTTATTGTCCTGAGGCAAAGTGGTCACACAGTTGTCGTTATTACTGAATGGGGTGTGGGAAGCATCTCTAATCCTGCCTCCTTCTTCTCTGTGAGCTTGCAGTCAAGGCTAATGCTTCAATAGGAATGCCTTTGAATATTAAGGCCAACTATATTGTAGCATGCATGTATAGAAATACTCTTATACTTGCTTCATTTGTTTCAATAACATAATACTGGTCATTTGCGAAGATTGAAATAACAATGAAATGAGAGGAAAAGATATGGTAACATTTCCTATGTAAAATGAAGCTGTAAATACGCAGCTTTAATAGACAGAGTGCTTTCTCCAAATGTTTCCAATTATAAGAGGAAAATTGAATTGTTTTTACTATTCTTGGGTCTTTCTTGTTTCAAGTGCATTTTTTTTTTTGAAAATGTGGGAGACAGAGATGCAAATAACTGTTTTCTTTATAATTATCTGCCATGAAACTCTGAGTTCCTCTTTTGTTTGTGTTGGGTGTAATTTACCATTTCTTAAGGGTGTCAAAAATAATTTCTGTGAAACACATGGTGGAAAGTCTTCTATGGAAAATGAAATAGTAATTCAAGTTGTCGTTGTTTAGGCCACGGCATGTCACAGGAGACCACGTTTTCTGGATCACCAGGAACATAAACAAAGGGTTTATCACAAAATAAATAAGTGTAATCTGCAGTTTTCCATTTAGCTGTATCAGAAAACATTTGGAGGACATGGCCACATGCTCATTCAATTTAGTTTCAATAACGTTATTGGCATGACGAGGCCAGCTAGCATTGCCAAGGTCAATACAATAGGCCAGGATGTTCTGGGCAGGTTTCAAAGGAATGGCGAGGTTTCCTGTCATGAGCTTCAGTGTTCATCCAAACTCAGTCCCGTCTCTGGGCCTCCCAAATCAGGGGTCCCCTGTTTCCAAATTAGATAAGACTTTGGAGATGTTGGAGAGACTAAAAGTTTGTGGGGGAGATTGGAAGAGAAGGAATGACTAGAGGGAGTGCTTGAGTCAATGATACATTGAGAGAGTTGTTGTTGAGTTACCTGCCTGAATCAGTCCTCCCTCAGGGCGACCCCATGCATAACAGGACTGGACTGTTTTCATTGGATAATTTTTCAGAAGTAGATCATCCAGCATTTTTTCCTAGTCGCTCTTAGTCTGGAAGCACTGATGAAATTTGTTTAGCATCTTAGCAGCACACAAGCTTCCACTGACAGATGGGCGGTGGCTGTGCGGGAGGTGTGTTGGCCAGCGGTTGAACCCAAGTCTCCTGCATGGAAGGTGAAAATTCTACCACTGAGCCAGCACTCCTTGAAAAAGTCACAGAAATGGCAATAAAAATAAATCCATGACTTTTGCCTCTACTCAGATCTAATTCCCATTAATTTGTTTTTCAGTTACTACATAATGTAGCATGGTCACTGATTGGCATAGCGCACTACAGCCCAGAACTCCTGGACTCAAGGGACCCCCAGCCTCAGTCTCCAGGGTTGCAGGGACTACATAGTTAATGCTGTAATTTGTCAATATTTCTTAGACTTGTACCTCTTAATTGCTGGAATATTCCATTGTTTGGAACTTTCATTGGATCATTTAATTAGTCTCCTGGCAATGGACATAGTTTTTTTTTTAATGGTTTACATCCTAATAGTGGTGTAGTGGTTAAGAGCTACAGCTGCTAACCAAAAGGCTGGCAGTTCAAATTCACCAGGAGCTCCTTGGAAACTCTATGGGGCAGTTCTACTCTGCCCTATAGTGTTGCTATGAGTCAGAATTGACTTGGCGGCAATGGTTTTTTTTTGTTTTTAATAGTTTACAATTGCATAAGATGTTGCAGTAAATATCCTTGAACGCAGATCACTTTATGCATGTGCTAGCACATATAGAAAACATATTTCTGAGGGTGGAATTATTGGGTCAAAAGGTATGTGAATTTTTAATCTTTGATCAATTGTCCTCCAAAATGGTTTACCAGTTCCCACCAGCAATGTATGAGAGTGACTTCCCCCAATTCACCAATATAGAGCATTGCTCAACTCAGTCCAAAATTTGAATGGTCTCCTTTATTCAGACATTAACAGTAAGTCAGGGTTACACTGTTTTAACAGCCTCTTTTGCTTTTAGGGACTATAACAGACCAAACAACCATCTATTCATCCATCTAACAAAGAGGCATTGAACTCTTATTAATTCATTCAAGAACACCCTCTATGTACCATGCATTCTGCTAGGTCCGAGGATGCCATAGTGATACAATGATCCAGGGTTTTATTGACAATGGAGGAGAGAGACAGATAAGCATACACTAGAACTTGGAAGGAAAAGCAAAGGGTCTGTGAGGGTGTGAAACAGGGAGGCCTGCCCTGGGATGATTGTGAAGTCTTCCTTGAGAAATGCTGTCTGAGCTAAAGGATGACCTGGAGTCATGGGGTAGGGAAGAGAGAACTTTCCAGACAGTAGAGACAGAACATGTGACCTTACAGGATGCAGAAGGCCAGAGTGTGGAAAAGGGAGGGGCAGAGAGTGGTGGCAAGCTGGGTTGCAAGGTATTGTGGGAGATGTTCCCTGACCTCCAGGCACTGGCTAGAAAGGAGTGGATGATGCCCAGTCATCAACAAATCTAGTAAAGAACATGATAGGAGCCATTAGAGAGATAAAGACAAATAACTAGAGGAATTTAGGAGTGAATCCCCGTGGTCTTAGTTCTCTTGTGCAACTTGTGGCCTTGATTTGTTTATCTTGTTTGCTTTTGATAAAGTAAATCCTGTGATAGTTCCTAGCCCTTGAGTCTACTTTAATAGGTCAATTGTGGTTGCTGGTATCTCCTTCTTACCACTTTATCCTAAGGAAGAGCTGAGAGATTTAGGCTTTTCAAACTCTAGGAGTGTCTACAGGTTTGCGTCAGTACAATGAGAGCTGGGCCAAGACACGTGGCCCAGCCTATCTCAGGTGAGTCTGTTCTGTCCAGGTGTGTGCTACATCAACTGGAATATTAAGAAAGACTTGGTAGAAAGGCATCCAAGTGTTTTAGAATGTAGGGGAAGTGTTAAGACCAGGGAAACTGCCCTTTGAAATTACTTTGAAAGGAGTCAAAACTTCAAATTTGGTCTTACATTAATGTGATATAAATACCATAAAGCAGGTATGTATAAAATGATGATTATCACTTTGGCTATTGATAATGTATGCTTTTCAAAAAGATACATATCTCAAACATATATAAATTATACACAGGTCAAACATCAATTAACTATACACATGTCAAAATCAATTACTGCAACTCATTAATTGATGAGGGCACGAGTAAAATGTTAAGACTGATTCAAAGGAGAATTTGAAGAACAGATTCGTATGATCAGTCAGCCCACGGAATGCTCAGATAAACTCACTGAGAGATGCAAAACTATTTAATAGCCTACAGAGTAACAGACTGTAATGTTTGTGGTTGTTTGGGGCTATCTTTCTACCCAATGGAAACTAATTGCATCTCCACTGGATAAAATTCATTTGTGTTCCTATAAACAGGAAACATTTGCATTGCTCTGAAACAAAAATCAGTTTTCTACAAGTTAACCTTGACCCTCACAGAGCTGAAAAATAGCCCAGTCAATAGGAAGTCAAAGGCGCATGCCCACAACTGCGATGATAGAATACGCTATAACGCCCCTTCTTTTTAAAACAGTGTATAAAGTACATTATCTCCAATGAAGTCAGAGCACTCATTTACTGCCAAGGATTTTATGACCGTATGAGAATCCCAAGGATGCTGCTGAGCAACTAGTACCCTGCCATTGCCCCAGGACTGGAGAGAAGTAATCAGAATATCAGATATTATTAAGAGCTAGAAATTAATGTCTAAAACAAGCTAAACTATTTAGCCTATAATTAATTTTTCTCACAGCCCCAACTAGACAGATTACTGCTCTTTGGATTGTATTTTATTTTCAGCTCTACTGTAAACCTCTGACTTTAAATTTTCAGCCACAGAAAGTAAAGCCTTCTTCATGCTGCCTTCAAATTCTTTAGTAGAACGAATGTAGCATTCAGTTATCTACTTTGTTTTGACTGGAGACTTTTGTCAAACACTAGCGAGAGGGTGAGAAGTAAAAAGCAAGTCTTGGGCTTGTGGTGGGAAGCAGGATTTAAAGATATCATTTCCAGGACGGGGGAATCAAAGCAAAAGTGACAGATGGGCCGGAGCCAGAGGGACCACAAAGGAAAAGAGTGAGGTGCAGCTAGAACCCGGTATTAGGGCGTCCCAATAGAAAACATCTGAGTAAAAGAGCTAAGAGCCAGAGGTCACGGGTTTATGAGTTAGGGATCCATCATGGAAGCAGAACTGCTAATGAATATTATGGAATAAAAAATTTATTGTAGAGACTGGACCTTATGCTATTGTGGGCAGAGATGGGGAAGTACTGGCTTGAAAATGGTTGTCGAAGATTTGGAGAAAAGTTATTAACCAGACCCGGTACAGGTGAATGAGGCACAGTTTGCCAGAAATTTTGAAGTTAAGTACATCTAGCATTTAGACTGTGAAAAGGGGATGGTATTAGTTCCTAGGTTGTTGGCTCTGGGAGGCTACCCCTCTATGAGTCCTCAGCCGCACATCTGGTGGTGGGCCTGGCATCGTCACTGACCAGCAGGGCTGGTTGTTGGGAAGGACAGATGAATGTGGAGTAGGGAGGAGTGAGGACAGACTGGAGCCCTCTGGTACCTCTCACCGGACACTCAATAGTGGCCTTCGGGACATAATGGCTGCTGTTTCACTTCTGTCTCTAGAGCCTCAGGCTGTGTCAGTTTTGGCCAACTCGGATATGGAACCATGTAGGGAAGGGGAATGTAGTTGACAATAGAACAATCCAACACATATGGGCCAGTTCAGTATCAGCTGGTGGGAATAAGCTCAAAGAAGAGGCATGAATGTCGGACGACATGCCTTTTCAATCCCCAAGAGCTCTCCTGGAGAGTGCTTATGGTCGGCAGACTTCCTTTGAAGAACACAGGCTCCACCACTAAAGACATGCTACCAAGAGTCCTGAAGAGCCTTCAGTGACGTATGTGGTAGCTGTGTCCACAGCTGCCCGTGAATTGAAGAAGTGGATGTTTTGTGTCCATCGACACAGGGCAGCAGTTAGTACTGCTTGAACTGATGATGCATTATGGCCTCCTGTGAGTCACCATTGTGGCCAATTCACAGCAGTTTGTAGCTTCAGAAAGACAGCATCAAGGGAATCAGGCCTTCATCTGGATGACTTACCTCCGATTCCCCACTTCCAAACTGATGCAAAGGCCTTACTTTACTTTCTTCTCTTTTTCCTCTCCTTTCTTTTATTCCAGAAGGAGCCCTTGTGGCACAGTGGTTAAGTGTTCAGCTGCTAACCAAAAGGTTGGACGTTTGAACTCACCAGCCAATCCAAGGGACAAAGGTGTGGCAGTCAGCTTTCATAAAGATTTACTGCCTTGAAAACCCTAGGGGGCAGTTCCACTCTGTCCTATAGGGTCACTTTGAGTAGGAATCGACCAGATGGGAATGGGTTTTGTTTTTGTTTGTTCTTTACTTCTGCCTTTTTTTTTTTTTCCCATACTTCCACAGAGCACAAAATGGCGGATGGGATGATGGTTAAAATCACAGTTGGTTATAATGGGAAACAATATTAGGGTGCAGCATAGCACAGTGCAGAGAGCAATGGACTGAGAGTCAGGAGGTGTGAGTGCTCCTTTAAGTGTGATGACTGAGGGTGAATCACTAAGAGCTAGCTCTGTGGCTCCGAGTTTTCTTTTATAAAGTAAGGGGTTGAAACAGATCCAATTTCAACAAGAGCATTCTGCCTAATACCAGCTGCACAAAATATACGTACATACAATACACATAATTTAGGCTCATGATGGCCCCACATGTGCAGAATAGAAATGCTCCACAAGGTTTTTATGACTTTTTGGAAGCCAATCTCCAGGCCTTCCTTCCAAGGCACCTCTGAGTGGATTTGAACCACCAACCTTTTGGTTAGCACCTGAATACTTAACTGTTTGTGCCACTCAGGGATTTACTTTTTTTTTTCTTTTACAAATATATACATAGTTTACAAATATATATATTTACAAATTCCTACCACCCAGGGCTTTATTTATATATATATATACATATTTATTTACATAGATACTGTTTACAAATATATACATTTATTTATAAATCCCTGGGTGACACAAACAGTTAAGTGCTCAGCTGCTAACCAAAATGTTGGTGGTTTGAACCTGCCCAGAGGTGCCCTGGAAGAAAGGCCTGGTGATCTGCTTCCAAAAGGTCGTAGGCTTATAGCCAGGAACACCCTATGGAGCAATTCTATTCTGCGCACCTGGGGTCATCATGACCCTAAATTCTGTGTGTGTGTGTGTGCGTGTGTGAGTGTATTGTATGCATGTATATTTGTATATACAGAGGAGCCCTGATGGCGAAGTAGTTAAGAGCTCAGGCTGCTAACCAAAAGGTCAGCAGTTTGAATCCACCAGCTGCCTCTTGGAAACCCTATGGGGCAACTCTCCTTTGTCTTATAGGGTCGCTATGGGTCAAAATTGACTTGACGGAATGAATTTTTTTTTTTAATGTGTGTGTGTGTGTGTGTATCACCCAGCATGTATGTATGTATATATATATATATATATATATATATATATATATATATATTTTCCACTAAGGGCAAATAACTTTAGATGTCTACAAGGCACCTTAGCTCAATAAAACCTCTGAGAAGTCCAGCAGTAAAAAAATTTTCCCAAGTTTCTTTGACTTTGGAAACCCCCCCTTTTTTAAAACCAAAAATGTGTTTTTCTTTTAATACTCTGCAAATGACACACTTTGGGAAATAATGGTCTAGATTATGTCTAAGATAGTCCTTCAACATCTATAACACTCTGAACTTTTCTACTTTTCTCATAAACCTCAAACCCCAATATAAACAGGGTGGCCAGTTGAAAGGAAAACCTTTAGTAAATGAATAAATAACAAAGCCATGCTAGTCCAAGAGGAGACATATGAGGTACACTTGGTTATGTGAACAATGGGCCGTTTTGATGTGTCTACAGTCAAGAGATCCAAGAGCGGTTTTTTGTAGTGTTTTTCAGATGCTCACAGAGAATAATTCCGCTCAGGAATGTTGTCTTTGAATTCCAATGGCAGTAATATGCAGAAAAATATTACCCTCCCAGCATGGATTAGGCTGCATCCGATTTTCTAAACCAGGACGACCAGGTTGGACCCTAATGTTCCAAGTGCCTCAAATCTTGGATGGATCAGCTTTCTGAAGGTTGGACATTTGTTGGTTCATGCTGGGGATCAAAATTCCATCACCCTGAGCTGTACAAGTCCTGTTACCCTTTCGGTTTACCACTAGGGGTCACTAAAGAGAGATGAGAGACAGTCTCAATCTTTTCTAAAAAAATCTCAGAATACACAAGGGCTTTTGGAGGACACGCCAGGGTAGTGCTTCTCAAACTTTAATGAGCGTGCAAATAACTTGGGGGGCTTCTTAAAAAGGAGATGCTGATCTAGGAGGTCTGAGGTGCAGACTGACATTCTACATTTTTATCAACTTCCTGGGGGCAGTAGTGGTTCAGTGGTCAAAATTTCACCTTCAGTACCGGAGACCCTGTTCAATTCCCAGCCAACACACCTCAGGCTCAGCCACCACCCATCTGTTGGCGGAGGCTTGAGTGCTGCTGTGATGTGGAGCTTCCAGACTAAGACAGACTAGGAGGAAAGGCCTGGTGATCTACTTCAGAAAATCAGTCAATGAAAACCCTGTGGATCACAATGGTCTGATACGCAACCATCATGGGGATGGCACAAGATCGGGCAGCATTTTGCTCGGTTGTGCACGAGGTCGCCACTAGTCAGTGACCAACTCGGAGGCAGCTGACATCAAGCTCCCAGGTGATGCTGGTGCTGCCGGTGCTAGGGACCCTGGAGGACAGGCTGTTTCGGGAAGAACTCAGGGATCAGGATGCAGTCTAGCCTCCATTCAGCTCTCAAGCAGGCCATAGAGATTACGTTTCATCCAAACTGGAATCCTTATTTCTTCTTATCCTCCTCTCCCGCTCCCTTTCCTCCACTTCTCACTGTCATCTTCCTCCTCCTCCCTCTTCTACCACCTCTGCTTTGAGCTCAATCTTCTCAAAGGATACTTTCCCAACTGTTTGTTATTGTAACTTGTCCTTATGCAATCTAGCTTGGTGGCATTGATATTTATTTATCGATGAAATAAACACTAGAGAACCAGAGGAATTACAAACATTTGAATGCATATTTCTTCTGAAAATCTTCTCTCTCTCTTTTTTTTTTTTTGCACATGTTACATTTTGTGTAAATAAATTAAGCCAGTTTGGAGTAACTCTGGTTCTGGTTGAGCTGGGCCAGAATAGACGGGTCTTTGGGGATGGAGGCTGTTTGAATTTTTTCTTCAACCCCAAATATGAAGTTATTTTATCTTAACTGAGGACAAATCTGCTTTTTTTTTCCTCCCCCCTACCCAAGCTGGAGAAAAAAAAAAAGATAATTGCCCAGGTAGACTTGAGAGGCTTTCATTTTCTGTACAGTGTGGTGGTAACTTTACGGAAATAGAGGTGAGTGGTAGAGAAAATCCTTCTGGTGTGAGGGATTTGAGGATGGACCTTGTTATGGGTTGAAATGTGTCCCCCCAAAATTTGTGTTGTGTGGCTGTAATCCCACTTGGGAATACAGTTTTCTTATGTTAATGAGGCCATAACATAATGTTAATAAGTGTATGGTATATTTTAAGCCAATCACTTTTGAGATATAAAAGAGCAGATTGGGCTCAGAAGCAAGCAAGCACAGATGGAAGAAGTAGATACCATGCCACGTGAAGATCACCACGGAACTGAGGAATAGAAGCTGAAAAAGACAAGGACCTTCCCCGAGAGCTGACTGAGAGAGAGAAAGCCTCCTCTGAGAGCCAGTGCTCTGAATTCGAGCTTCCAGCCTTCCAAACTGTGAGAAAATAAATTTCTGTTCATTGCAGCCAACTACGTGTGGTATTTCTGTTACAGTAGCACTAAGAAACTAAGACAGACCTCTATGTAGATAAATACAAACCTTTTCTTGCTCGTTTTTTTTCTAATTGTAACTCAAAACACTTGGAAAACATAGTACTTCATTTAAAAAATATGCCACCAGAGATGACCACTGTTAACAATTTTTGAGTGTGATAATCTTTGTCTTTTTTGTAATTATATATGCATTTTTCCTATGATGATGGAGTACTTTTTAATAATCTGATGCTTTCACTTAGCAATAGAGTGTAAACTATTTGCATAACTTTTTGTACACCATAATTGTGAATGGTTGTGAGAGTCTATCATAAATATATTCCACAATTTACTTAGTTAATCCCCGTTGTTGGATATTCAGGTTGTTCCCAATTTTTCACTGTACTAAAACACTTTTATGAATATTCTTATAAGTACATATTTGCCTATGCCTCTCATTATTTGGTTTGGAAAAGTCCCAAGAGGCAGAGTTGCTGGGTCAAATTCTTTTGAAACATGCTACTAAGGATTCTCTGGGAAATTGGCACGACTATATCCCATCAGCAGCAGCATGATAGAGGTCCCTGAAGATAGGGGTAGTGTAAAACCAAAAACTAGGTGATCAAAAATGGGATTCACAATCTGTATTAGTTACCTAATGCTGCTGTAACAGAAATACCACAAGGGGATGGCTTTAGAGAATAGAATTTATTTTCTCAAAGATTAGGATGCCAAAAGTCGAAATTCAGGGTTCAGCTCTAGGGGGAGGTCCCTTCTTGTCCTTTGCAGCTTCTAGTAGCTGCCAGCAATCCTTGGAGTTCCTCGGCTTATAGATGTACCTGTCTTCTTTGTCTGTCTATCTTTTCTCACCCCCTGCCTCCCTGTATGTACATGCATGCATCTGTGTCTATGCTGCTCTTTATACATCTCAGAAGCGATTAGGTCTAAGATCTACCCTACCTTGGTCTGACCTCAACTATTGATTGATTACATTATAGAAAAGTGATTATATCACATTGCATTATGGAAGGTGATTAGATTACTGTAAATTAGATCATATCCATAGGTATGGGTGATAGGATTCCAACACATATTTTGGGGGGAATTCAATCCTTAACATTTGAGTCAACCCTAGGAGGTTATTTACTCTCTCTGTGCTTCAGTAAAATGGGGATAATAATAGTTCCCACATCAAGAAGTTGTTATATGGGTCAACTAACAGAATATATGTAAAGGCTGGCATGGTAAACACTTAACAAATGTTAGCTACCATCATTATTAATACCATTATTGGTGTTGTTATTATTAATTTCCTACAAACTAAGCAATAACCCTGGTGTCCTTTAAGGCCAAATGATTCATAAACCTGTGTTATGCTGTATTGTGTGATCGTCTACCATTTTGTCATCTGATGTGATTTTCCTATGTATTATAAATCCTACCTCTATGATGGTATTGAAGTAGGATTAACAGCAGTTATGTTAATGAGGCAGGACTAACTCTACAAGATTAGGTTGTGTCTTAAATCAATCTCTTTTGAGATACAAAAGTGAGAACCGAGCAAAGAGACACAGCGACTTCGTACCACCAAGAAAACAGCCCTGGGAGCAGAACCTTTCCTTTGGACCCGGGGTTCCTGCATGGAGAAGCTCCTAGACCAGGGAAAGACTGACGACAAGGAGCTTTCTCCAGAGCTGACATAGAGAGAAAGCCTTCCCCTGGAGCTGATGCCCTGAATTTGGCTTTCTAGCCTACTAGACTGTGAGAAAATAAACATCTGTTTGCTGAAGCCATCAACTTGTGCACTAGGTAACTAAGACAACCTGGTTTCTAAATTTCTGCCAATGCCTTCTGCTGAAGTCATGGGAGGATGACAATGGCTGAGAAAAACTTCTAAAGGGTAGAATCAAGAAGAGGGTGGAATAATACGACTGTTCTCTAGTTCATCTTTGGAAGGCTCATTGCTAACCGTTTCCCAGAAGCGAAGGATAAAAAAAAAATTGGACAAATGAAAACTATTAGTGATGTCAGTGCTAACCTTGGATGCATACTAGCAAGCTTTGAGCATAAAACACACTACGAGATACGGAGAGCAGTTTCTGCACAACTGACAAATACAAGCTACTAGTAAAGAGGATGTTAGGCTCACCACGCCCCACTCCTAACCCCTCCTGTGGGCAGGAAAGGAACCTGGGGATGGGACATGAAGGTATCTCTTGTTTTCATTCACTGTGGGAAGCTCTGAGGTGTCACCCAGGACAAAGGGAGTGAATACTTCCCCAGGATCATAAGGTTTTGACTACAAAGACACAGTAAAAGGAGAAATACAAATTTCTCACCAATTTATGTTGGTGTCTTGGATGAACATGGCCATAGGGAAATTAAACATCATGGTGGTAAGGTGTGTCTGATTTCAGAAAACTTAGGAGTGTCTGGAAAGGAGCATGCTGTAAGTCCAGCCCTCAGACGCTGGGGTCAGGGCTCATCCCTTCTTCTGAAGAGAAAGTGGCCACCCTAGGACATGAGGGAGGGGGAAAGAGGACCCCAACAGGGAAAGGGCTTAAAAGAAAGATTGTTGTAATTGAGAAGAAGGAAGAGTGTAGCAAAGAAGAATAGTTCCATATGAACCAGGGCCACCAGACTAGAGTGTTGGGGCCAGGCAGTAAGGAAGGCCTCACGCCTGCCGGTTAGGAAGGAACCAAGCAGCTGGACCACAGACTGTTCCTGATGGCACCTTTCAGGGGGCTCCATACAGCTTTACCCCTCAGCAAAGAACTATTTCTACCTTCAGGGACCTAATGTGGATTTAGGCTATTTTCTGGGTGGTTGTTGTTGTTAGTTGCCCTTGAGTTAGCTCCAACTCACGGCAAGCTTATGTACAAATGGCCTGTGCCATCTTCATGATCGTTGGTATGCTCAAGTCCATTCTTGAGGCCACTGTGTATTTTGAGTGCTTTCTAACCTAGGGGGCTCATCTTCCAGCACTATATCGGGCAATATTCTGTTGTGATCTACAGGGTTTTCTTTGGATTATTTTTGGAAGCAGATCACCAAAACTTTCTTCCTAGTCTGTTTTAGTTTGACCTTAATCATTCTCTGACTGACTGTAAGCATTCATTTCCTAGACACACACTGAGTCTTGACCTTCTGGACATCGGTTTCGTCATCCGTGATGTACGGGGTCTTATTGAGACATATGATCTGAAGGCACACTTCACAGAAGGCTTTCTTTTTGTAAATTCACTTGCACACATAATGAAGCTATATTTAGAGTATATATTTATAAAAATGGCATGGCAGAGGTGTCTGACCTCCTCTAACTTCACAAGTAGAAGGAGAATCAAGAGCAGTCCAAGGCTGATTCCTAAGAGGCAGAGGTCAGACATAACCTCCTCTCAACAGCTCTTTTTACCAATTCTGACACCGTCTGTCCCCCCACAGCACTCTCTACTTCTTTGCTGGGTTGAAAAATTTGTTGCAATGGCAACACAGAACTCACAGACAATACGCACGATTATGGAGTTTATTAAGGAAGTAATAGGTTATGATTCAGGTCCAGGAATTCTCAGAATGCAGTTTTTTGATCAGTACGGCCTCTTCTCAGCTATGCCTGCAGGCAGGCCTCTCTCTGGTCCTCAGCCTCTCGGTCTGGCCTCTGCCCCGCTTGGGCAAGTGTTACAAAGCTCTTTCAGCTCTGCTGATAAGTACACAAAGGCACCCCACTCCGCCAGTAAGACTTGGCCTGAAGGCACTCAGCTCTAGCTCCATGGATTGGCAAACCTAGCTCCACCAAGTGGCGGAAGGCACCTACTCTGCCAGCAAGCCTCCTGTCTGAAGGCCCTCGGCTTTCTTGCTCTGTGGGCCTGGAAGCCCACTGCGCTGTCTCCTGCTGGTCTCCTACCAGTCTTCTGCTCTGCTGCCTCCACTTCTCATCATTTTTGGTGTTATAGCTCTCTCTCTCTTTCTCAGTCTCCTGGTTCCAGGAGCTTCTCAGCACAGGGATCCCCTGCCCCTTGGGACACGGTCCACTCCTGGCTCTTCTTTCTTGGTGGTGGTGAGATCTCTCCTCCTGCCTCTGGGATGGCTCATTTTAAACCTAGTGGATGGCAAAACTGATGAATCCCTTCATTAGTGTTCCATGTACCTAATTTGCATAGTCCCACTCAATCACTGTAATCATTGTGTGAGTCACAAAGTCTGTGGCTACAAGGGCCATATTAAGTAATTCATTGCACCGCAGCATTAAAAAAAAGAAACGCCATGGAATTGATTCCAACTCTTGGAGACCCATGTGTATCAGAATAGAGCTGTGCTCCATAGGGCTTTTAATGGATGATTTTTTTAGAAATAGATCATCAAGCCTTTCTTCCAAGGCATCTCTGGGTGGACTTGAACCTCCAACCTTTGGTTAGCAGCCAAGGGCATTAACCATTTACATTAACCATATACTCAGGGACTCCTGAGTATATCCATATGTATTTAAGAGTCATTGAACAGACTCACAATACAGGGCATGTGGAAAGACCAAAAGTGAACACCTGGGACTTTGATTGTTCCCTCTGCCACATCCACCCCTTCCTCTGGAGAAGATGACTTAGTCATTAGTCTCTCTTTTAAAATGGAGATGCATTCATTCTTTCCGTGAGTAACATTGATCAACAACAATAACAAAAGTAGCTTAAACAAGATGGAAGTTCATTTCTCTGATGTGAAGAGTAGAAGGTTGGAATTCAGCAATCTGAGGCTGGTATGGGAGCTATTTTGGTATCACCCAGGACCCAGACTCCTATCTTTCTTCTCCAATATCCTAAGCCTTGTGGTCCAAGATGGCTACCCAAGCTTTTGCCATCACAGCAAAAAAAAGATGGAAGGGGAAGAGCACGTGTCTTTAGCCCAAATGTAGTTACCTGGCCACATCTAGCCATAAAGGCAAGTGAGCAATGTGGACTTTTTTTGGTGGGTAGCTGTTATGGATTGAATTGTGTCCCCTGAAAATATGTGTCAACTTGGTTAGGCCATGATTCTCAGTATTGTGTGGTTGTCCCCCATTTTGTGATTGTAATTTTATGTTAAAGAGAATTATGGTGGGATTGTAACACCCTTACCCAGGTCACATCCCTGATCCAATGTAAAGGGAGTTGTTCTGGGCTGTGGTCTGCACCATCATTTATCTTACAAGAGATAAAAGGAAAGGGAAACAAGCAGAGAGTTGGGGACCTCACACCACCCAGAAACAAGCACCAGGAGCAGAGCATGTGCTTTGGACCCAAGGTTCCTGCACGGAGAAGCTCCTAGTCCAAGGGAAGATTGACGAGAAGGACTTTCCTCCAGAGCCGACAGAGAGAGAAAGGCCTCCTCCGGAGCTGACGCCCTGAATTTGGACTTCTAGCCTACTAGACTGTGAGAAAATAAATTTCTCTTTGTTAAAGCCATCCACTCGTGGTATTTCTGTTATAGCAGCACTAGATGACTAAGACAGTAGCCATGTGCCCAGATAAAAGTTGGGGTCATTTAATTAAAGAAGAAGAGGATAATGGGTATTGGGGCCATCCAAGGTCTCTGCCACAGGGGAAGACTCAATCTAATCTAATAATATTAATCTGATAATGACACCCAATACCATTCTGTCAATTTGTTGTGCTCCGGTGGCTTGCTTGTTACTATGAAGCGGGAAGCTATGCCACCAGTATTTCAAATACAAGCAGGGTCACCCACAGTGGACAGATTTCAGCAGAGTTTCCAGATTAAGACAGACTAGCGAGAAAGGCCTGGTGATCTACTTTTAAAAATTAGCCAATGAAAACCCTATGGATCACAACAGAATATAGTCTAATATAGTGTTGGAAGGTGAGCCCCCTAGGTTGGAAAAAAAAAAAAGGTTGGAAGGCACTCAAAATACAGTGGCCACAACAATGGGCTCCAGCTTACTGTCACGGATTGTATTGTGTCCCCCAAAACATCTATCAACTTAGCCGGGCCATGATTCTCACTATTGTGTGATTGTCTACCATTTTATATGATTAACCACCATTTTATGTGAGTTTCCTGTATGTCGTAAATCCTATCACTATGATGTAATAAGATGGGTTAGCAGCAGTTATATTAATGGGGTCTACAAGATTAGGTAGTGTCTTAAGCCAATCTCTTTTGAAATATAAAAGAGAGAAGCTAGCAGAGAGACATGAGGACCTCATACCACCAAGAAAGCAGTGCTGGGAGCAGAGCTCGCCCTTTGGACCTGAGGTTCCTGTGCTGAGATGCTCCCAGACCAAGGGAAGACTGATGACAAGGACCTTCCTCCAGAGCTGACAGAGAGAGAAAGGCTTCTCTTGGAGCTGGCGCCCTGAATTCGGACTTCTAGCCTACTGGACTGTGAAAGAATAAACTTCTCTTTGTTAAAGCCATCCACTTGTGGTATTTCTGTTATAGCAGCACTAGATGACTAAGACACACACCAGTGATACTAAAGGGAATTCAGGACTGGGCAACGTTTTGTTCTGGTGTACACGAGGTTGCCATGAGTTGAAACCAACTCAACAGTAACTAACAACAACAAATAATGGCACAACAGTTAGTTGTGAGAAGTGTTATGAAAGAGATAAAGAACTATGAGAGTGGATAAAAGTCTGTTTGCAGGGCAGGGAGTGTTTAAGAAAGGCTATCCTTAAAAAGTGGCTCTCCGCTGGACTTGACTGATGAGTAGGTGTTATCCAAGCAGAGAAATACTCTCAGCAAAAGCATGGCATATGTAAATACCATAAGTCCATGAGAATTTGATTCTGCCATGGTCCAGCAACTGAATGACGGTCAGCATTGGGGGGCTGGAGCCTGGCAGGGGAGAGTGGACCCTGACTATGCTGGGAAGGTAGGAAGGAGCCAGATAGCCAGAAACCTTAGGAGTCATGTCAAAAACTGTGAATTTTATTTTGAGTGCAACAGGAAGGCATTTAAAGGATTCTGAGTGGAGAGTTGAGTCCATCTGATTTACATTTTAGACAGGCCACTCTGGCTGCAGTGTGGGGCACGAGGGGAAGCAGTTAAGAGGCCACCCCTCACCCAGGAGAGAGATGGTGGACATGGGGCAGAGGGGGACACACACAATGAACAAACTCAAGACATATTTTGGAGGTAGAATTGAGGGGCCTTGGTAAAGGACTGGATGTGTGGGATGAGGGACAGACTCTGTTAGGGGTAAAATAGTTAACGCTGAGTCAATCAGTCAAGAAATCCTATTCTCCTAGAAGTTATCAACCATTGGAACCTCTCCAATCTAGGTGACAAGGCGTTCCATATGCTAGTGAGGCATCAGTCCTCCTGTTTAGGATCAAAGGAAAGAGTCACAGAACAATTAACTGGGGTTTCTCAGACCAGGTTTTTGTAGCATTTGCTATTTAATCAGATTAACCAAAGCTATATATTTTTTTTTATATGTCAATTAGAAGTCCCTGGGTGGTGCAAACGATTAATGGGTTAATGTACTTGCTGCTAACTGAAAGGTTGGTGTTTCAAATCCACCCAGAGGCACCTCAGAAAAAAGGCCTGGTGATTTGCTTCCCAAAAAAGAGTCACTGAAAACCCTATGGGATGAATATTATGCAGCCATAAAGAAAGATGAGTTCCTGAAACATCTTGGAACTTGGATGAACCTGAAGGTCATTATGCTGAGTGAAATAAATCAATCACAAAAGCACTTTTATAAAATGACAAGAATACCTATACATAGAGAACAATATGGCGGGAAGGGGCATTCTCTAGATAGTAGTCACTTTTTATTTACGGTGTTGGGAAAAGTAGCACCAAATATAGGTGAAGTATGCACAGCCTGACCAACACAACCGATTCCACTAAGTTGTACACACATGTACAAAAGGAAAACTTGATAAATGCTAACTTACATAGAATTTTGCAACAACGGTGACCAAAATACGTATGTTTTTGTTCATGTGTGTGTATGCATGTACGTGTGTGTGTGTATATATATATATTTATGTAGACACAGGCACACATGTAATAAAATAAATAAGGGTCATAGAAACTGATAGTTTTTAGATATAACCAATCACCTCAGATTGTTTTCTAATGACCTAAGATTAGTTTTCTTAGTTTGAAAACTAGGGTCATAGTCTTGTGGGACAACTCGGTCAATTGGCATACTACAGCTCATAAAAGTTTATGTTCTGCATCCTAGCTTGGTAAGCAGCATCTGGGGTCTTAATGGTTTGAGAGCAGCCATCTAAGATACAACTATTGGCCTCTACTTGTTTGGAGCAAAAGAGAAAGAAGGAAACCCAAATTCAAAGATGGAAAGGGCCTATACGACTGTCTACATAAACTGTGGCCTCCTGTACCCCATGACCAGAAAAATTAGATGGTGCCCAGCTACCACTATCTAACGTTAGGATCGCAATGGATGGATAATGGTAGAAAGAGAGAAAAATATGGAACAGAACTCCAAATTCTCAAAAAAAAATTCAGACTTACTGGATCCATTGAGACTGGAGAAATCCCTGAGACTATTGTCATGAGATACTCATAAACCTTGAACTGAAATTATCTCCTCAAATCACCTTTTAGCTAAATAACAGGTTAGATCATAAACTAATGGATACCATCCTTGAGTATTGTACTCTTAAAAAAACCATCTGTATGAGACCAAATGGTCAACAAATACTCTAAAGCATGGATGAGAAGATAGGGGACCAGAGAGACTAGGTGTTAGAAATGGAACAACTAGAATGGAAATACTGAGAATGTTGACACAATGTGAAGAATGTAACCAACATCACTGAACAATATGTTTAGATATTATTGAATGGGAACCTGTTTTGCTGTGTACACTTTCACCAAAGATACAATTTAAAAAAAAGAAAAAGGTAAACCCTACGGAATTCGTTCTACTCTCACATATATAGGGTCGCCATGAGTTGGAAGATGTCAACTGGTGACTATATGTCACTTGATAAGTCACTTTAGTTGGTAAGAGGGACCAGGGCAAAACCTGGAAACGAGAGAGTGAAGGGAATGGGCATTGTTAACACAGGGGGAAGAAATTTGCTCTTCAAATACATACTCATTTTGCGTGGTGTATTATCTTGGGGCTCAGGTGTCTTATTCCAAAATCTGCTTAAAATTTATAATAATCACTTCAGCCTCCAAACTTTCAGCTTGGAAGATGCTTAGACTCCTCAAAGCTTCCTGGTGAGCTCCTACTTGGAAATAAAGCCTGTTTTTCTCTGGATCGTTGATCTATCTCCAGTCACAAGAAGTTGGCCAGTGTCTTTGAGGTCACTGCTGGACTCGGGTGAAAATTACAAGCTTAAGACAGAAACAAACTGTCACTTCCTTGTAAGTCAAACAACACTGATGGAGCAAAGCACAAGTTTAAAGGTCACCATTGACATTACCAAAATGTTTTTTTTTTCTTTTTTTGCTGTAAATTTTAATTCCTCAAGTATAACTGGAGATGAATAATAAACACGCTGTAGTTAAGGATTTTGTTTTTAGAGTGTTCTGGACAGATAAAATGAGCAAGCCTATCCTATTCATTGGGAACCCTGGTGGTGTAATGGTTAAGTGCTAAGGCTGCTAACCAAAAGGTCAGCAGTTTGAATCCTCCAGTCGCTTCTTGGAAACTCTATGGGCCAGTTCTACTGTGTCCTATAGGGTCGCTATGAGTCAGAATCGGCTCGATGGCACTGCATTTGGTTTTTTTTTTTTTTTTGGTATCCTATTCATTGCAAACCTTGTCAAAAATTTCTATTTGGGGCAAGGGGGCTAAAGAACACGAACAGAAACAACATGTACAGATGGAACATTTGAAAAGTCCAGCTGTTACTGATGTCACCTTGTCACCTCTGGTCGGCCACAGTGGACAACGAGATTTGTCTTCTTGCAATAGACCCACCCAAATATCGCGGTCCTTTCCCACTGAAATGTTACAACGGCAATAACAGAAGTCCTTGAGGCTGGTTATCGTGGGGGAATTCCTGACGCCCAGCCCCTCGCTCAGTGCTGCAGGGATGTAATTAGCCCACGATAACCCGGGGTACTTTGTTCTCTGAATGTCCCTCATCTCTGTCGCATTTTCTGGATGCCTTCCTCTCCCCGTAAAGCATTTATGCCCATAGAAGTGCGTTAGACGTCACCAGGGCTCTAAAAATTAAAGGTAACGAATTTAAAACCACGGCTATTTTACCTACTTCTTGAAAACAAAACATAAAAGCTGACATCTGGTAAGTAAGAAACGTCCCCTGGAACCCAAAGAGCTCTTTAATTTTCTCCTCTTGAAAGGGACTGCTCTCCACCGGTGGCCTTCTTGTTTACACCACACACATGGCGATAGCTCCAGCCTCCAGTTCCTGCAGTATAAACAGAAAGGATGGCCTTTTTCTGTGGAAGTTAATGAATTGAAGAACAGAGCTATTCTGTATACCCACTCATTCCAAATGCATAAAAGAACTACAGTGTTCCGAGGCTTGGCCAAAATGGTTGCATTCAAGTTAATTTTGTCCCCTTCTACTCTCTACCTTCTTACTTCCCACCACACCTCTCTGAACCCTTTTTTTAAGGAGAAAACCATTTAATCGCCTTATAAGGGCAGAGGACATTCAGGGAATGAAGCAAGAGTCATGAGGCCCAGATCTTATCCTTGGCTCAGACCAGGGGCTTGCTGTCCAAGCGTGGGGCTGTCCCTCAGCCGCTGCGTGCCTCAGTTGATGCAGCTGGAAGGTGGGGCATAGATGTTTGTTTGTGGTGTGTTGTGGAGACTTTGCTGAAAGGTCCAAAGCTTAATGTGGGGTCCATTTGGCTAGTGTGGGCTGTTTCTAATTTGAAACTGCTATTTGCCATTTAGGAATTGGGAAGTCACTGGTAGATCTTAGATCAGTAACTGGTAAATCAAGGCACAAGAGAAATAAGATCTAGGAGCCCTGGTGGCACAATGGTTAAGCACTTGGCTGCTAACTGAAACGTTGTTGGTTGGAACCCAAATAGCAGCTCTGTGGAAGAAAGACCTAGCAATCAGCTCCCGTAAAAATTACAGCTTTGAAAACTCTATGGGGCAGTTCTACTCACTCTGTAACATGGGATCCCTATGAGTTGAAATTGACTCAATTACACCTAACAACAATAGTGGTCCCTCATCTCTTGGAATTAGTTGCCATGAAAACCACGACTACTAGTGTCTGACTTTGTAAACAAAGAGCTCATCATAATGTTGGACATTTCTTATCAGTAAACTATGGGGCATGATTTTCCTCTGGGGGGAAAAAAATTAACTTGACGTTTCCTGTGGTGTACTCAGAGAATACGGATCATTGGTGGTTCAGTGATAGAATTCTTGCCTTGCGTGTGAGAAGCCTGGGTTCAGTTCTCTACCAATGCTCCTCATTGTGTGCAGCCACCACCCATCTGTCAGTGGAAGCTTTCGTGTTGTTGTGACGCTGAACAAGTTTCAACAGAGCTTCCAGACTAAGACGGACTAGGAAGAAAGACCTGGGGATCTCCTTCTGAAAATCAGTCAGTGAAAATTCTGTGGATCACAATGGTTCGTTCTGCTACCAATCATTGAGATGGCGCAGGACCAGGCAGTGTTTCTTTACATTAGGCATGGGGTCACCATGAGTTGGGGTGACTCTACAGCCGCTAACAACAATTTAGAGAATAAAGTAAAGGAGTGAGCAAGTAGAGGTTCCACAGGGCAGCGTCTGGGGACCCCTCCTGTGGTGGAGTCCCAATCAAAGTCCATGCTGGGCAAGGGGCCTCCAGGATTTGCTCTTCCTCTTTGTGTTTTATTGTGTTAACCTGCCAATCCCTGAAGATGGCAGTTTTTCTGCACAGTTCCCTTGGCTTCCGGGCATCAGGGAGCAAGTGAGCAGAGCTGAGACCACTTCCTGCCATAGACATCTTGTCCTTGCTTCTTCTGACTTCTCGGTTCAGTTCCAGTAGACTCGCGTCTCAGCCCTTCTCATGGCTTTTCCTGCTGCCCAAAAGCTTTCCTACCCTCTTCTTCTGGATCTCAATGTACACTGAAATTCTTAAGATATGCCTTGTGGGTATAGTGAAGAGTTATGTTCAGTAAACCAGAGTGTAACTCTGAGAAAGAAGGCCCAAGAGTTTGTCTTGATTCCTGTTCCTGATGTAGGTATCTTTTTTGTACTGGATTGGATTAATCTCCACCTGGCTGTGAGGTGCTTGAAAACCGGGAGTACTAACAGAGCTTCTGACTAATGGAAGGTGGAATTGGGGCTTCAGGCCATCCTTCTCTCTCCTTCTCCTTCAAATACTTCACTTAATTTCATCTTTCCTCAAAAGACTCTTCTCTGCAAGAGAGACTGAAGGATTTCACATTTGCTGGCTCTCCAACATTCTCTTGAAAAGTTACCTGTTCTACTTCTCCAGGTATGCATTTCAGGCGTGCTGGGATTGGGTCTTTTTTGCATGTAACACCTTCTTTCTCCTGTCTCCCTCACCTGCTCTAATCCCTCCTCCACTCTACCAGGGATTCCAATAATAATAACAGTCTTGGGAAACCCTTCTGCGTATGAACTCATTCAGTCCTCACAATGATCCTGTGAGTGAAATACAGATATGATCCTCAGGATACAGATGGGAAAAGAAAGACAGAGAGGTCTGGAGTTTGTCCAGAGGCCACAGAGCTAAGAAGTGGCAAATCTGGGATGGAAACCCAGACAGGCCAGCTCCAGACTGTGCTCTTAACAACCCTGCTAACCAGGCTCCCAGGAGTCCAGGGATGGAGGGCTGTTCAGACAGGATCCAAGGTGGCTCTGGCACGAGGAATTTGGAGGTTTTCAGGGGCTGCCTTCCGGGCCCACCAGTATTTTCATCAGCTCCTTACAAGTTATTCCACATAAGCAACATCTAAGACAAACATTGTTGTTGCCACACTTTGTGACAAACAGTCCCGAGGACTACCCCAAACTTCTGCTAAGAGATCATTCTAGAGCCCTCCAGCGGCTCTGTTCTCCAGGCTTCTGCTTGACTCCTGCTCAGCCACTCCCTATGTCTCCCTCAGTCGCCTCCATTTTCCTCCATGTGTATTCTTTCCTTCTACTGTATAGAGCTCCCCTCTACCTAATAGCTTCTGCTTATCATGGCTCCTACTCTTCCTAAAATCCTTGGGTGGTTAACATGCTCAGCTGCTAATTGAAAGGGTGGAGGTTAGGGTCCACTCGGAAGTGCCTCAGAAGAAAGGCCTGGTGACCTACTTCCAAAAAATCAGCCATCGAAAACCCTACGAAGCAGGATTCTGCTCTGACACACAGGGGTCGCCACGAGCTGGAATCTACTCTATGGTAATTAGTATTTTCCTCATCACCTCAAGTTGCCATGACCCCTGTGGCCTCACATACGTGTGGCTTTGCCTTTGCCTGGTGCACTCTCTTTATTTGGTCTCTTGACTCAGTCCCAGCTTCTAATCTCTTTATTCTTTTTTACTTTTTCTGATTTAGTTTTTGGAAGGTAGATATGCCTGGTTTCACTTTTCAAGTTGGCCATGGCCTAAGTTGCGGGCCAACCTATGAACTTATTATCCTTGGTTCAGGTACTTATACCTGAACTAGCTTTGGGGAGACAAATGGGGGCAAGAGGATAGGATGCAAAGCAGAGCCACATGGGGAAAGAAATAGCCACTCAGGACAGCCTTTTCGTCAGGGACTGAGAGCAAGGGGATCTCCTCTGGAGGGGCTACAAATATGACAGTCACTGGAATTGAAATGCTGGGTATAATACTGGAGGGTTGAACAGTCTCCGTAATCCGCATAGTAACCTGACCCACTCCAGATCCAAGGCTGTTACTTTTATAACTAGAGGCTGGAGGATCTTCCTGCCAGTTATCATCTGTAAAACTAACTGATTCAGTCAGGTTCCAGCTGAAAACAGGTGGCACACTTACACAGGGTAATTGAAGAAAGTTGAATGAAGTAACTATTTGCAAAGCTATGGGCAGGATGAAAGGAAACCCACAAGGGCTGGTAAAGCACCTTGGAGCTAGCAACACTGGAGAACCATTACCATCCCTTGGCCTAACAGGCAAGGTGGGGCATGGTTACCGGCACCCAGATAGAGCTGTAGCCATTTTTGTTGCTGTGTCTTTGGGAGAGGCCACCCAACTGCATATAGATTTCAGGATAGCTGGTGTTGTTCTAAAATCTAAGGACTCTAAACCTTCCTCACCTACTTAAGATTAATGGCAACGGGGACACACCCAACTGCATACAGGTTTCAGTAAAAGAAATGAAGCTTCTGAAGGAAGGAGCCAGGAAGATCAATATCTCTGTCTCTCTCTCCTCCTGATTTTTGATCTACTGCCAACAGCTCTCTCTGGCTAACCTGACTGAAAGCCAGACATTTGCTGTTGTTGTTGTTAGTTTTCTTCGGGTCCGCCCCAACTCATGGCAACCGTACGTGCAACAGAACAAAACGTTGTCCGGTCCTGTGCTGTCTTCTGATCATTGCTATGTTTGAGTCCACTGTTGAGACTATTGAGTCAATCCATCTCACTTAGAGTTTCTCTCATTTTTGTTGACCCTTTACTTTATCAAATACGATGTCCTTTTCTAGAAAATCGTCTTTCCTGATGAAGTGTCTAAAGTAAATAAGTTGAAGTCTTGCCATCTTTACTTCTAAGGAAGATTCTGGTTATATTTCTTGTAAAACTGATTTGTTAATTCTTCTGGCAGTCCCTCATATATTCAATATTCTTTGCCAACACCATGGTTCAAAAGCATCAGTTCTTCTGTCTTTCTTTTACATTATCCAGCTTTCACATGCATACGAGTTGATTGAAAAGATCATGGCTTGGTTCAGGAGCATCGTAGTCATCAAAGTGACATCTTTGCCTTTTATAACTTTAAAGGGGTCTTTTGCAGCAAATTTGCCCAATGCAACACAACATTTGATTGCTTGACTGCTGCTTCCGTGGATGTTGACTGTTGATCGAAGTTGAATGAAGTCCTTGACAACTTCAGTTTCTTCTCCATTTATCCCGATCTTGTTTATTGGTCCAGTTGTGAGGATTTTTGTTTCAAGAGAGCTCAATTGATGTATTCCTTAGAGGTCAGTCTCTCAGGGTATAGTCATGGTGAAGAGGATGGAGAGTGAGTCAGAAGGGGCAAGTAGAAGATCCCCAGCACGCTGATTTACCTCACTGACTAGGCGCTAAGGTAAACACATTGAGCTGGTACTCAAGAAAGTAGTATTAAAACAAAACAAACAAAAAAATCCAGTTGCTGTCAAGTCATTTCTGACTCATGCTGAACTGATGTGTGTTGGAGCAGAACCATGCTCCACAGAGTTTTCAATGACTGATTTTTTAGAAGTAGATCATGACCTTTCTTCCAAGGCACTTCCGGGAGGACTCGAACCTCCAACCTTTGGGTTAGCAGTGACTGCATCAATGCTTTGCACCACTCAGGGACTCCAGAAAGTAGCATATTCCTTGCTTATTACATTTAACATATTTTTAATTAAAAGAAAACTAGACTATTGGATTACAGCATCCTGGAGCTTCAAACATGTTTTCTTGGGATCTCATAAGAATTTCCACTTCAGTGGAGAAGAGTCAAATATTCCCATAAGACCAAAAAGGCATAGATATTTGATGAAAGTGGGAATGTTGCGGGGAATAGTAGCAAGGACTGCCCAGCCAGAGGCAGATGGAAATGTGGGCATCTCAGAAAATGGCAGGATATATGATCATTGACAGCCAGGAATCAGACAGAAGGCCTCTAGTACATAACATGCAACATGGAGAGAAACAAGAGGAAGAAAATGCTGAAATAAATGTATTCTGAATTGACTGAAGTCAAGTTTCTGGAATTCAGTGGAATGGGGACTTGAAATAAAAATAAAGTTCTATGCAAAAAAAAAAAATAAGAATTTTTATTTTGTACACCTTCCTTTGGAGGGAGAGTATTCTGTATCCACAATAAATTCCACTGGGTAGAGGAATGTGCTTAAATCCAGAAGTATGGTATAACTTTGGCACTTCCCATGCCTGCATTTCCTTTAGGATGGAACTATTCCCAAAAGAGGAGTTTGTCTGAGTTAAAGGGTGTTAATTGACAGAGTGCTCAAGTATATAAAAAGTTGATGATAGAATAAGATATTGCACTCAGGGAAAGTTGCTTCATTATTTCATCTTTGAAGGCCCAAATGAAGGCATGTTTAGATAAAAAATACCTCCCAGGGAGTTAAAAATGTACTGGCCCCAAGTATATCTTTTTCCCATCGCTCATGCATGTTCACACAAAGTGGAAACCACTAAGGGATGTTTGATGTTTAGTTGTTCTAGAAGTTGGTGGGAGGCAAGGAGGTTGAAGGTCCTGGCATGTGCCTCTAATTTATTTTCTTTGACTTTCCCAAGAGTGAGAGAAAAAATATTTGCGAACTTTGTGTTATTAAAAAGTTCATGTTGTCTACTTAGCTCTTATCTATAATTCTATCCGTCTTCTGGACCTTAGAATGAAGTCCGATCTCCAGATTACATAATTCAATCAGGCTAACAGATTCTGATGTTGTGGGGTTAACAAAAAGCTGCGTATGAGTAACTTCTCTTTCAGAAAGACTCTTTGATATTCTGCTGTGTCTTTTATGTCAGTTCTTCCTCCTGATGCATCAGTCGCTCCACCCCTGATAGCCTAAGGGCAAGGGCACAAACAGGTTTGAAATGACCTTTCCTATTTCCATGCTAAATTCTCTTTCTCATAAATATACACACATATACACACATAATCAATATTTTTCTAAACTGTAGATGTGAACAAGGATAGCTGGTATTGTCCTAAAATCTGAGGACTCTAAACCTTCCTCACCTACTTAAGATTAATGGCAATGGGGACACATGAGAGTCCTCCTGGTGAATAACCTGATCCTCGACAACTAAACACTCCACTTCTACTGACAAGAAATTAGGATGCTGTTCTTTCTTCAGTTATCCTTGGGGAGTGTTTTTCAAACTGCAGGCCCTGAAATCAATGCAATGGGCATGATCACCGTTTTTTAAAAAATGAAGCAGAATAGACTTGAAAATATCAGACCATGCTGCATGTCTTAGGCTGGGTTCTCTCGAGAAGCAAAAACAGTAAAGTGTACTAATATATATACAGAGAGATTTATATCAAGGAAATTGTTCATGCAGTTGTAGAGGTGGAATGTCCCAGCCCATAGGTCAGGCTGGAGGCTTCTCTTGAGCACGTAGCTGCAGGGACTGGTGAAACCAAAATTAGCAGGTCGGACAGCAGAGCTCTTGCTCACAGGCTCTGAGGACCGACGAATCCCAAGACAGCTGGCAAGAAGGCAGGTAAGCTGCTAGCTCAAGTCCCTAGAGCTGGAAGTCAGACAAAGCAAACAAAAGCCCGTGAGCCTTGCCAAGACAGTCCACTGATATTCGATGGAGGCCATACCCCAAGTGAACTCCTTTTCAACTGGTTGACTACTCACAGAAGATCCCATCATGGAGATGATTACATTATATTAAACCTCATCATGGAAATGACCACATCATCATACCACTGCCAAACTACATTATACCTGCCAAACCACTGAGAATCATGGCCCAGCCAAGCTGGCACACAACCTTAATGATCACAGTGTATATATCAAAATAAATACTAGAATAGTGCTCTGTTATGGCTATATATGTATGCATATAAGGGCAGTGTGGTTTGGTGGTAGAATTCTTACCTTTTGTGCAGGAGATCAGGTCTTGATTCTCAGCCAATGCACCTCATGAGCTGCCACTACCCATCTGTCAGTTGAGGCTTGTGTGTTGCTATGAAGCTGGAGAGGCTTCATTGAAGTTTCCAGACTCAGATAGACTAGGAAGAAAGGCCTGGTGATCTGCTTTTGGAAATCAGCCAATGAAAACACTATAGATTATAATGGTCTGATCCCTTTGTGCATTATGTTGCTGTGAGTTGGGGATCAACTAAATGGCAACTAACAACAACAACAAATATATGAATGTATTGGGTTATAGTGTAAAATGTATTTCCGCAAAAATCTGAAGCCACTGAAATAAGTTTATTGAAAGACAAAGTCTTCTGTTTGCAGCTAAGTTTTTACCACGAAGGCTTGGTCTCAGTGGGATGATGTCTATGTGCTCTGTGTACTTCAGGGACTTCGTTTAGCTCCACGTGCCCAATTTCCCAAAATCATGGCCAGTCTTAATTCCATCCCCCGAGGTGCTGCTCAGCCTTCTCTACCCTGCCTTACCCCTCACTGAGATTTAAGGCCTCAGAAAATCCATTGCTTAGATCACCACTATAGTCCATTCGGCAGAGTCTTTAAGTAGGCTTTGGAGTCTGCTGTCTAGGAAATTGCAGAAAATGTGAACTGGAGACTGATCTCACAGAAAGACCTTTATTCTTTTCTTTTCCTTCAGATGTTTTCTCTCATGCTTCCATCCTAAGACCTACTAAACTGTGGCTAGGGAATCTTCGAAATTGCTTTATAACGCTCCAACAAAAACAAAACCAAACCCATTACCATCCAGTGGATTCTGACTCATGGCAACCCTATAGGACAGAGTAGACCACCCTCATAGGGTTTCTGAAGCTATAACCTTTATGGAAGCAGTTCCAACGTTGTAAACCTTTATGGAAGCAGACTGCACATCCTTCTTCCGTGGATGAATCGCCAATCTTTCGGTTAGCAGCAAAGCACTTTAACCACTGCACCACTCAGGCTCCTCCTACAACACTATAGCAGACAACTACAAGAGAACTATTGCTGGGAGTCTAGGCAAGAGAACAGGCCCCCGAGGAGAGTTGTAACCTTGTCTATTCTGCTCACTCTTGGACAATACTTACCTTTTTAAAAGTTCATGGAATCTCAAAATATTAAGCTCAAGAGAGAATTTAAACATAACTTAAAAATATCAGTGATTTACCAACAGGTGTTGGTTAGGATGTGGAGAAATTGGAACCCTCATCCATTGCTAATGAGATTGTAAAATGCTATAGCTGCTGTGGAAAACAGTTTGGCAATTCCTCAAGAACATAAACAGTATTATCACATGACCCAGCAAGTCCACTCCTAGGAATATACCCAAGAGAAGTGAAGCGGGGATACAAACAGATATTTGTACACCAATGTGCATTGCAGCATTATTCACAACAACCCAAATGTCCATCAAAAGAGGAATGGATAAACAAAATGTAGCGTATACATACAATGGAATATTATTCAGCCATAAAGAGAAATGAAATTCTGACAATGCTACGACATGGATGAGTCTTGAAAACATTATGCTGAGTAAAATAAGTCAATCACAAAAGGATAAATATTGTATGATCCTACTTATACGGAATATCTAGAATTGGGCAAATATATAGAGACCAGAGAATAGAAAAACAATAAAAAAAAAAAAAATAACAAAACCAAAAGTTGGTTCTTTGAAAGGGTCAACAAAATCAATAAGCCATTGGCCAAACTGACAAAAGAAAAACAGGAAAGGAAGCAAATAAGAAATGAAATGGGGGACATTACAACAGACTTAACTGAAATAAAAAGGATCATAAGAGAGTACCAGGAAAAACTATACTCCAAAAAATTTGAAAACCTAAAGGAAAGGGACAAATTTCTAGAAACACATTACCTACCTAAACTAACACAAACTGAGGTTAAAAAAAAAAATCTGAACAGACTCATTCCAAGAGAAGAGACTGAAGGTAATAATAATAAAAAAAACTCCCAACAAAAAAAGTCCTGGCCCAGGCAGCTTCACTGGAGCATTCTACCAAACATTCAGAGAAGGCCTCAGTACAGTACTACTCAAACTATTTCAGAACATAGAAAAGGGACACTTCCAAATTTATTCTATGAAGCCAGCAAAACCCTGATACGAAAACCAGGCAAAGGCACCACAAAAAAAGAAAATTACAGACCAGTTATTTCTCATGAATATAGATGCAAAAATTCTCAACAAAATCCTAGCCAATAGAATTCAGCATCATATAAAAAATAATATACCTGACCAAGTAGGACTCACACCAGATATGCAAGGATGATTCAACATCAGAAAATCAATCAATGTAATCCACTACATACATAAAATGAAAAAAAAGAATCATATGATCATCTTAATTGATGAAGAAAAGGCATTAAAGCCCAACACCTGCTCCTGATAAAAACTCTCAATAAAATAGGAATAGAAGGGAAATTCTTCAACATAATAAAGGGCATACATACAAAACCAACAGCCAACATCATTCTCAATGGAGAGAGGCTGAAAACATTCCCCCTAAGAACAGGAACAAGGCAAGGATGCCATTTATCACCATTCCTATTTGACATTGTGGTGGAAGTCCTAGCTAGAGCAATAAGGCAAGAAAAAGAAATAAATGGCATACAAATTGGTAAAGAAGTAAAACTATCCATATTTGCTGATGATATGATACTATACATAGAGAACCCAAAAGACTGCACAAGAAAACTACTGGAACTAACAGAAAGATTCAGCAAAGTAGTAGGATACAAGATAAACATACAAAAATCAGCTGGGTTACTACATACCAGTAAAGAGAACTATGAAAAGGAAATCAGGAAAGCAACACCATTTATAATAAACAGAGAAACAACAAACCCACTGTCGTAGAGTCAGTTCCGACTCATAGCAACCCTATAGGACAGAGTATAATTGTCCCATAATGTTTCCAAGGAGCAGATGGTGGATTTGAACTGCTGACCTTTTGGTTAGCAGCTGAACTTAACCACTGCGCCACCAGGTCCCCAATACCATTTATGACAAAATAGCTCCTAAAAAATAAAATACTTAGGAGTAAATCTAACCGGGAATGTAAAAGACCTATACAAAGAAAACTGAAAAACCCTATTGGAAGAAACCAGAAGAGACATGCATAAATGAAAAAACATACCATGCTCATGGATAGGAAGCCTTAACATTGTGAAAATGTCAGTTCTACCCAAAGTGATCCACAGATATAATACAATCCCAATCCAAATACCAATAGCATTATTTAACAAGATGGAGAAACAAATCACCAACTTTATATGGAAAGGAAAGAGGCCCTGGATAAGCAAAGCTTTATTAAAGAAGAAGAACCAAGTAGAAGGCCTCGCACTACCTGATCTCAGAACCTACTATGCAGCCACAGTAATCAAGACAGCCTGGTGCTGATACAATGACAGACACATAGACCAATGGAACACAATCTAGAACCCATATGTAAATCCATCCACCTATTGTCAGCTGATCTTTGACAAAGGCCCAAAGTCCATTAAATAGGGAAAAGATAGTCTTTTTAACAAATGGTGCTAGTAAAATTGGATGTCTATCTGCAAAAAAAAAAAAAAAAAAATGAAACAGGACTCATACCTTACACCATACACAAAAACTAACTCAAAATGGATCAAAGACCTAAATGTGAAACCTAAAATGATAAAGATCATGGAAGAAAAAATAGGGACAATGCTAGGGACCCTAATACATGGCATAAATACAATACAAACCATAACTAACAACAAGCAAGCACCAGAAGATTAGCTAGATAACTGGGAGCTCCTAAAAATTAAACACTTACGCTCATCAAAAAGCTTCACCAAAAGACTGAAAAAAGCACCGACTGACTGTGGAAAAAATTTGCCTATAGCATATCTGACAAGCGTCTAATCTCTAAAATCTGTAGAATACTTCAACACCTCAACAACAAAAAGACAATCCAATTAAAAAATAGGCAAAGAGTATGAACCAACACTTCACCAAAGAAGACATTCAGGTAGCTAACAGACACATGAGGAAATGCTCACAATCTTTAGCAATCAGAGAAATGCAAATCAAAAGTGCAATAAGATACCATATCATCCCGACTTTACTGGCACAAATCAAAAAAACAGAAAATAACAAATACTGGAGAGGTTGTGGGGAGATTGGAACTCTTATGCACTACTGGTGAGAGTGTAAAATGGTACAATCATTATGGAAAACAATATGGCACCTCCTTAAAAAGCTAGAAATAGAAATACCATATGATCCAGCAATCCCACTGCTAGGAATACATCCTAGAGAAGCAAGAGCTGTCACAGGAATAGACATATGCACACCCATGTTCATTGCAGCGTTATTCACCGTAGTAAAAAGATGGAAACAACCTAAGTGCCCATCGACAGATGGATGCATAAACAAACTATGGTACATAAACACAACAGAATACTACATAACAGTAAAGAACAACGATGAATCTGCAAAACATCTCACAACATAGATGAATCTGGAGGGCATTATGCTGAGTAAAATAAATCAATCACAAAAGTACAAATATTGTATGAGATTACTATTATAAAAACTCAAGAAAGGTTTACACACAGAAAAAAAGAATCTTTGCTGGTTATGAGGGAGGGGAAATCACTAACTAGATAGTAGACAAGTGTTAACTTTGGTAAAGAGAAAGACAACACACAATATAGGGAAAATTACCACAACTTGAGTAAGACAAAGTCATAGACGTTTCCTAGACTCATCTGAACACCTTCCAGGACCAAGTTGCTGGGGCTGAGGGTTGGGAACCATAGTCTTGGGGGATGTCTAGGTCAATTGGCATAACATAGTTCATAAAGAAAATGTTCTATATACTACTTTAGTGAGTGGTGTCTAGGGTCTTAACAGCTTGGGAGTGGCCATCTAAGGTATATCTATTGGTCCCATCATATCTAGAGAAAAGGAGAATGAAAAAAAGTAAGCACACAAGGAAAATATTAGCCCTGAGGACAAATGGAAACCCTGGTAGAATAGTGGTTAAGAGTTCGGCTGCTAACCAAAAGACTGGCAGTTCGAATCCACCATGCACTCCTTGGAAACCATGTGGTGCAGTTCTACTCTGCCATATAGGGTTGCTATGAGTCAGAATCAACTAGATGGCAATGGGTTTGGTTCTTTTTTTTTTTTTTGAGGACAAATGGTCCACATGAACCAAAGCCTCCACCAAGGCGAGCCCGGAAGAACAAGATGGTCCCCAGCTACCACCACTGACTGCTCTGACAGGGATCACAATACACAGTACCTGACAGGGTGGGAGAACAATGTAGAATGAAATTCAAATTCACAAAAAAAAGACCAGATTTACTGGTCGGATAGAGACTGGAAGAACTCCCAAGACTATGGTCACTGGTCACCCTGCTAACTCAAAACTGAAGCCCCTCCTGAAGTCTGCCTTTCAGCCAAAGATTAGACAGGCTTATAAAACATGACAGATGTTCATGCACAAAAGCAAAGATGAGAGGGCAGGAAGGGACAGGAAAACTGGACAAGTGGACACGGGGAACCTCGGGTGGAAAGAAGGAGAGTGCTGACACATTGCAGGGATTACAACCAATGTCACGAAACAATTTGTGTATAAATTTTTGAATGAGAAACTAATTTGCATTGTAAACCTTTGCCTAATGTGCACGTGCACATACATGCACACGCGCACGCACACACACACACACACACATTACCATCTCCAAGCAAGCTTTCAGTGGGAGAATTCCAGGACAGTAAGTGGTCAATTCCCAAATGTCGACCTAACTAAACAGCTAGGTCAAATCAAAGAGACCTAGGAAATTGGTACACTTGGTATTTGGCATGAATTGAATTGTGCCCCCCCCATATATGTGTCAACTTGGCTAAGCCATGATTCCCACTATTGTGGGATTGTCTACCATTTTGCCATCTGATATGATTTCCCTATGTGTTGTAAATCCTACCTTTATGATGTTAATGAGGCAGGATTAGAGGCAGTTATGTTAATGAGGCAGGACTCAACCTATAAAATTAGGTTGTATCTCGAGTCAATCTCTTTTGAGATACAAAAGAGAAAACCGAGCAGAGAGACAGGGGAACCTCATACCACCAAGAAACAGGAGCCAGGAGAATAGCGTGTCCTTTGGACCTGGGGTCCCTGCACTGAGAAGCTCCTAGACCAGGGGAATATTGATGACAAGGACCTTTCCCCAGAGCTGACCGAGAGAGAAAGCCTTACCCTGAAGCTGGCACCCTAAATTTGGAATTCCAGCCTCCTAGACTGTGAAAGAATAAATTTGTTTAAGCCATCCATTTGTGGCATTTCCGTTCTTGCAGCACTAGATGACTGAGGCAATGTTCATTTGTATAAAAGGAATGGTCTTTGATGTAATTTTAGTGAGTTTTTTTTCACAGTTACTGCTGCAGTATTTTCTCTTAAACTCAGATTTTAAATCCCGACTTTGAGTCTGAATATTTCTAAGATTGCCTGATAAAAGTTCTGTGCAAAAGACTAAAATAAACAGAGTAACAAGTAACTATGCGGAGCCTCATGTGATCAGAATTTCTTCTAAACCCATAATAAGCCTATTGGTCATTCTTTGGGCCGTACCACAACAGTAATAAGAAGATATAACCTTTTCCTTTTATTCCCCAAATTTCAGTCTCAGAGGGATATGCTCAGCCCTTTTATCTGTATTATCTCAATTGTCCTGTCATCACAGCCTTTTGCTCTGCAATATTCTGCCTCCTGCTCACATAACCTTCCTTCCCATCCCTAGCAGACAGTTTCTTGTTGCGATTACCCCGGTTCTGGCTGCCCGGAGTTCTCTGTCACCAGGAACAACTATCGTGTTCTACTCAGACCAACATGTAACAAGGAGGAAAGAGTTCTCTTCAGCCCTTACCTGGCAAACCAGGTATCCATTTCCAGCTGTGATTCCCACACAGTGTTTTTCTGGGGGTTAGGTTTTACTATAATCTATATTCACAATTGGGGCATTCTCCTTACGAGTTATAACACAGAAGGTTAAAATGATGAGAATTCATGTACCATTTCAAGTGGGTAGGACCTAGTACAGGAATAGAATAGAATATAAACCTAAGAATGAGATTCTAGTGTCTTTAAGAAGTTAGTAATATATCCTAAACATACCCATTGCTGTCAAGTCAATACCAACTCATAGTGACCCTATAGGACAGAGTGGGACTGCCCCAAAGGGTTTCCAAGGAGCGCCTGGTGAATTCGAACTGCTGATCTTTTGGTTAACAGCCATAGCCCTTAACAACTATGCCACCAGGTTTTCCTCCTAAATACAAAAAAAAAAAAAAATTTTTTTTTTTTTAAAAAACACAAGAACATATAAATAGGGTGTTTACAAATGAGGTGACTTTCTAAATGTAACCCAAATACAAGCCCCACGTGGTCCAGGTTTTTGTAAACTCACATTGAAAGAACACATATTCAATTCAATATGCTTTGAAGACTGATAGAAATTTCACTATAGATTTACTTAAAGAAATTCGTCTTTATAAAACATAAAAAAAAAAACCTTCTCTAGAAATGTTTACTCTTTCCAAATTTAACTTCTTGCAACAGCTACAATATCTCTCCTTTGTCTCATCCATACAGCTTCTTCACTGCTTCCCAGTCCCTTTCTTCTTCAAATTCTCTGCTCCCTTTTTCCCTGCAGCACAACGTCTTCTGTTTCTACTTGCCCCCTATGCTAGGGTGGCCAGAGGATCTAGAATTTCCATGTCTCCTTCCCTTGCTCCCTACAGAGGAAAGCACATGGAAGCCCCTCAGAAACTGAGTTGTTTTCTCACTTTGACAGTTTCCTTGCAAAAAACAAGCAAACAAAAGAAAAACTCTTGAAACATTTTTGGTGAATAAAATCCTCCACTGTGTTAACAAATCAGTTAGGAGGGATTATTCCATAATTGATGGCTGAGAATACTTATTAATTATTTGGGAAAAAAAAATAGATATCCTATTTCACATCAAAATATATTCCAGATGGTTTGAAGAGTTAAATGAGAAAAAAAAAGAAAAACCATTGCTGTCGAGTCAATTCTGACTCATAGCAACCCTATAGGACAGAGTAGAACTGCCCCATAGACTTTCCAAGAAGCACCTGGTGGATTTGAACTGCCGACCTTTTGGTTAGCAGCTGAAACTCTTAACCGCTACGCCACCAGGGTTTCCAAATGAGAAAAACAAACGCCTAAATGAACTAGAATAATACAGGTGGATATTCATTGGGTTATATGGAAGAGAGGAACCATAAAGTTGAAGAACTTGGCCATAACTTCATACAAATATAAAATTCTACATATCGTAAAATACCATCAAAATCAAGGGAAAAGTGAAAAATAAAAACATTTCCAACAATTGTGAGAGAGAAAGTTTATTTTTGCTAACTGGTAAAGTTAGCTCTGGTAGAAGAGGTGGCTTGAGGAGGAAGGGATTGCAGTGGTTTGTGGCCTGTGAGATGGTTGGTGACAAAATCCGTCCTGCTTCGATGTGTTGGCTGCTGTACCCAGGAAGACGTGAGGAGATTTCTAGAGGTGGATCACTGCATGCTCTTTTCTGGTGGGGCGCACGGCCCTGCAGGTTGTGTATGCAACAGGACAGCCGTCTAGTCCATCGTACCAGTTGCCTTCACGTTAACTCTGACTCATGGCAACCCCACGTGTGCCAGAGGATAACTGTGCTCCATAGGGTTTTCAATGGCCGAATTTTTAGCAGCAGATTGACAGGCCTTTTTTCTAAGGCACCTCTGGGTGGACTTGAACCTCCAAACTTCCGGTTAGCAGTTGGGAGTGCTAACTGCTTGTACCACCCAGGAACTCTTTACCTTAGTCCATTATAAAACCAAACCTGTTGCCGTCAAGTTGATGCCAACTCATAGCGACACTATAGGACAGAGTAGAACTGCCCTACAGGGTTTCCAGGGAGCAGCTGGTGGATTTAAACTGCCGACCTTTGGTTAGCAGCGAGCTCTTAAGTACTGTGCCACCAGGGCTCCTGCTCCAGCACTCGGCGTGCTCTTGAGGCAAGGTCCCCACTCCACTAAGGCTTTCTGGGCCTGGCCTTCAGGTATGGTCTGACCAGCACCACATCTTCTCCCCTGCTGGCATCCCAAAGCTGGAGAAAGTCCACTTTGGCAGTGGCATCGCTAGGGTTGGTGTCACCCAGTGCAGTAACTCATGGCGTCCTCTCCCCTGTGCTTATTGCCACAATATTGTAGCTAAACCACCTGAAAATCTGACAATATCAGGGACTAAAAAAACACTGGCAGCAAGGAAAACAACAGCACGTGCTCCTAGTGCCTTCAGACGAAACCACGTGATTCGCACCATCATTGTAATTGGGTAATAATGACAGCTCCGACCAGAGCACATTAGAGCGGTTCAAAAAGTAAATTAGCCTAGAGTTTAACCTTGAGGGTATATTGATACATGTAAGCTGGGTACCAAGAAAAAATACGTTGTTATAACTAAGGGGATATTTTTATTAAAAAAAAAAAAACAATACATTTTCTGCTGAAATACTGCACAAAAAATTTTATAGATGGTAATTTTGGTGTCACCCCCTCTGACAGTGTCACCAGTGGGGTCCACACCCCCCGTACCCCTCTAGTGATGCCACTGCACTGTGGCCTCATCCCTCCTCTCTTCTTGTCTTCCTTAGTGAGGCACTGGCTCCCAGAAATCCGGGCCTGCCTCACGGTCACAGCCGACCATCTCTGCAGGCTTCCAATTCTGCTTGGGCCCCTTTGTTGTGCCTGGTAATGGCATCCACCCCAAAGAGCCATTCTTGGTGGAATAAAGCAGCCTGGACCCTCTTCAGGGCCCTGACTGGCATTAGCCACCTGGACAGGCCTCCTGGGCCAGCCTCGCCCAACCCAACCACAGTGCCCCTTCACTGCACTGGCCTTCCTGTTCTCACACCACCTCCAACCCTCGGACACACGATAGAGTGAGGGAGGAATCTTGAGAATGGGTGTGGACTTGTGGATTTGCAGCCTTTTTTTTTTTTTTTTACCAGCAGGTGGTGGTTCGGTGGTAGAAATCTTGCCATTCATGTGGGTGACCCAGGATCCATTCCAGCCTACGGACCGCATGCACAGCTACCTCCTGTCTGTCAGTGGAGGCTTGTGTGTTGCTATGATGCTGAACAGGTTTCAGCAGACCTTCCAGACTAAGGCAGACTAGGAAGAAAGGCCTGGCAAATCAACTTCCAAAAACCAGCCTATGCGTCACAATAGTTGGATTCACAACTGATTGTGGGGATGGCACAGGTCCAGGCAGTATTTTGTTCCGTGGTGCATGGGGTCACCATGAGTGGAGGCCAACTCAAAGGTAGCTAACTATAATAATGGCCAGCAGATGGGATGCCCCAGCAATTGTAATTTAAGGGTGAGTGAGCAACATTAGTTGAATCCAAAGACCATAAAGACTCCCTTTGAGATTATATCTTGTGGCCTAAATAAAAAAGGAGCTGAACTTGCTTCAACATATAAACTTGTTGACTAAAAGCTTTTTAGAAAGTAATCTTTGAATTATGGTGTTGGTGAAGTATATTGAATAATGAAGGATATTAGATAAGAATTCTGGACTGCCAGAAGAACAAACAAGTTTGTCTTGGAAGAAATACAGTCAGAGCACTCCTTGGAAGCAAGGGTGATGAGACTGTGTCTCACATAATTTGGACATGTTATCAGGAGGGATCAGTCTCCGGAAAATGACATCACGCTTGGTAAAGTAGAGGGTCAGTGAGAAAGAGGAAGACCCTTGACGAGATGGATTGGCACAGTGGCTGCAGCAATGGGCTCAAATATAGCAATGACGGTGAGGATGGTGCAGGACCGGGCAGTGTTTCTTTCTGTTGTGCATAGGGTCCCTATGAGTCAGAACCGACAGGATGGCACCTAATGACAATAATCTCTTAAAGGAAAAATGGTTTTTAAGTTAGTAGTATACTCTTTGAGCTGAGAATCTTCTTTTGATCAGAATTGTGTGTGTGTGTGTGTGTGTGTGGACACTGACTAATAATCTAATTAGGGCTCAGAAAAGGCAAGATTTGGTAGGTACCCCAACAGAGTAGCTGCCCACATCTAAGTCACACATACGACTGTATCTGGGAACCCTGCTCTTTCTCTAATGAGCCGTTAACTTTGTAATCGTGACTGAGTGGAGCATTTAAACATAAGCATTTGGAATTTGCTCTGAATATATTTTCTAATCGTTGCTGTCTCTGTGGACATCTTTTACCTGACAACCACTATAATTTTGTGGACCTGTGAGTTCTGTTTTGTTTAAATCACTGCATGTTTTAGATACTCTTAACTTGTAGAGAGAAAACAGAAATCTGTCAAAGACCCAAATAATTCCTTTAACAGAGAATGTCCAGGGAATGCTAACTCCCAGACCCTTTTGACATGTCCTACATAGCGTGCTCCTGTAGCCAGAGAAAGTCCCCATATAGAGTCACAGGCGCCATTGGTGTAGTTGAGAAAGATCAGTGTTGAGGGCAAATGGGTTACAATTGAGACAGCAAAAGCATCTGCTCAAATAGGATAGTCAGGATAGTGTAAAAATCCACAATGAGCATCGCCTGTTTTACCTATAAACTTTGGGAAAGTTTGGTTATCCCAAGGGCCTGCTTTCGTCTCCAGACCGGAGAGAGTTTTTAAAGACCCAAGGAACCGTTGCCATTTCTGGCCTTCATAAACTCAACTTAAAATCCTTTTATAACCAGAGCTAAAACATTTTCCACAATATATTTCCTAAATTGCTAGAAGCATTTTCAGTTATATAGCTCGGAGTCTCTGGGTACTCTTGGCTACTAACCGAAAGGTTGGAGGGTCAAGCCCACCTAGAGGTGCCTCAGAAGAAAGGCCTGGGGATCTACTTCTGAAAAATCAGCCATCGAAAACCCGATGGAGCACAGGTCTCCTTTGACACACACGAAGTCACCATGAGCTGGAGTTGACTCGACAGGAACTGGTTTGGTTTTTGGCTTGGAGCAGCCCTCAGCCAATAACAGAGAGGGATTGGAAGCTAAACACCCCAGCTTCCTCGCCCCATGGCTAGGACAACTCTGAGGCAGGTTTTGCAGTCTCCTGGAGGTCCCAGCAGGAGTAAACCTCTGTTGCCCAGAGCAGCGACCTGTTCACTGCGGGTATCCTTTTCTCTGCCTCACTTCCCCATTCACGGCCCATGGTTCCTGAGATCATCTACCTAATGAGCTTCTTACACACATATCTGTGTCTCAGATTCGGCTTCTGGGGGAACCCAATCTAACCTAATGTTGCATCATGTTGGATTTATTTTATTTGATTGACAGGCCTTTATACATGGCAACCCATGTGGCTTCTCGTAGATTGACCTGAATCTCTTGGTCTGTTTAACATACAGGTAGCTTTAAGTTCCACATAAGTGAGTAGGAGGGTCTCATAACTATAGCTAATCATTTATTTTTGACTCTGCGTAGCTAACTGTCATGGATTGAATTGTGTTCCCCCAGCTTGGCTAGGTCATGATTCCCTTGTATGACTGTCTACCATTTTATCTTCTGATGTGATTTCCCTATGTGTTGTAAATCCTATCACTATGATGTAATAAAATGGATTAGCGTCAGTTATGTTGATGAGGTCTACACGATTAGGCAGTGTCTTAAACCAATCTCTTTTGAGATATAAAAGAAAGAAACAAGTAGAGAGACAGATGTCATACTACCAAGAAAACAGAGCTGGGAGCACAGCTTGTCCTTTGGACCTGAGCTTCCTGTGCCAAGGTTCTCCAGACCTAGGGAAGATACATGCATCACAAGGACCTTCCTCCAGAGTCGACAGAGAGAGAAAGCCTTCCCTTGGAGCTGGTGCCCTGAATTGGGACTTGTAGCCTATTAGGCTGTGAGAGAATAAATTTCTCTTCGTTAAAGCCAACCACTTGTGATATTTCTGTTCCAGCAGCACTAGATGACTAAGACGCTAACAGAGATGAATTAGGTGAACATGAAAAAGAACATCCAATGGTGACTACTAAGCCAGGACAGGAGCCTTGATCCCCAGCCGCCAAAATCTGCCCTTCCCTGTCTCTGTAAACAGCAAACCCAAACTTTAATTACACAGGCTATATCCTCAGTGTCTTCCTTGAGTTCTTTCCTTCTTTCACACACTTGACTGGATTTATCAGCTAATCCTGTTGCCTCTGCCATCAAAATATGTCTAATATCCAACCACTTCCCATCACCTTCTCTGCTACCACGCTGGTGCAAGCCACTATCATCCCTCACCTGGATTGTTTCAAGAACCTTCTAAGGGTCCCTCTGCTTCTGCCCTTAGCCTTCTGTGGTCTGATGCAGGGTTCAGCAAACTTTTTCTGTAAAGGTCAGATAGCAAATATTTTAGGCTTTGTGAGCCTTACAGTCTCTATCACAACTACTCAACTCCGCCCTGGCACGTTAACAGCCATAGATAGTATGTAAATAAACGGGCATGACAATGTTCGAATAAAACTTGATTTATGGACACTGAAATTATAATTTCGCATAGTTTTCTTGTGCCACGGAATACTCTTTTTTTTTTTTTAACCTTTTTTTCAACTACATATGAGTTTAAAAATATAGGATATTTAAAAATATAAAAACCATTCTTATCTGTCAAAACCAGGAGACGGCCAAATTTGGCCCATGGGCTGCAGTTTGCCTGCCTAAACCAAAAACCAAACCAGTTGCTGTCAAGTTAATTCCTACTCATGGCGACCCTACCTGTGTCAGAGAGGAACTGTGCTTCATAGGATTTTCAAGGTTGTGACCTTTTGAGGAAGATTACCAGGCCTTTCTTCAGAGGTACCTGTGGGTGACTTTGAACCACCAACTTCCAGTTAGCAATCGAGTGCTCAACCATTTGCTCCGCCTGGGCTCACCCCTGGTCTAAGCATATAACGAGAGACCAGTGCTGCTGGAGACACCTGTCAGATCATGTCATTCCTCAGCTCCTAAGCTTCCTGTTGCTTCTCGTCTCATTCAGCCTAACAGGGAAAGTCAAGGCCCTACACATCTGAGCCCGTCTCTTCTCTAGCCTCCTGCCCTGCCTCTGCCCCTCCTGGTACTCACCTCCAGCCACATGGGCCTCCTTTTGTTTCTCAAACACACCGAGAAGGCTCCTCCTCTGGGCCTTGGCACTTGCTGATCCCTCTCTCTAAATCCCCTTTTCCTAAATATTGGCATGACTCGCTCCCTCCTTTGAGCCTCTGCTTAAGAGCCACCTTCTTCATGAGGCCTTCACCGACTACTGAGTTTAAACAAGCCCTCCAGCTCCTACCCCAGCCGTCACTCCTTCTTCCCCCCTGCTCTCTGGGCTCCAGACCGCTGGCATCACCTGCCCACCTGCCCACCCCACCTGCCCACCTCCACCTGCCTGCCCCACCTGCCCACCTCCACCTGCCCACCCCACTTGCCTACTTCCACCTACTTACCCCACCTGCCCACCTCTACCTGTCCACCTCCACCTGCCCACTTCCTGTGTAGCTTACCCGTTTGTCAGCTCAGCCCTGTCCTCCCTTCAGCTGTGGTGGAAGCTCCATGAGGGAAAAGAGCTTTGTCTATGTGTATTTTTTAACTTCTATGTCTCTAACTTCCAGAACAGTGTTTTGTATGTGGTCCTTTCATAATTATAAGATATTCAGTATGATTATAGCTTCTTTGGATGTGGGATCCACAAAAACACTTGGATAGATAAAAGACAGAATTCTTTGTTATTTACAGCTCTGAACGAAAGAAGGCTGAGGCAGGGCCACACAGGGGGCTGCACCACCAACAGGTAACAGCAAGCTGGAATTGTAGGAGGCAGCTTGTGCGTGGTGAGTGGGGAGGGCTTAGCAATGTTTTCTGGGCTTCCCACAGATTGGTATTTTGAATAATTCCATGGCCCAAAAGTAGAAGGGACTATTCCTGGGTGTTAAGCATCTGAGGACCTCTGGCAGCTGGGTGTATGGATTGTAGCCCAGGACGGGTAGAGCCTGATAAGGAAAGTAGGTGAGGTGCAGGTTTAGCAAACTGCCTGTGAATTCAGAATTTTTAGTCAGGACCTCAAAACTGGGTCAGGATAGCACTTGTGAAATATATTTATTACAGCAGTTAAAAAAACAAATTGATGTCAAGTTGATTCTGACTCATGACAACCCCATGCGTTATAGAGTAGAGCTTCTCCTTAGGATTTTCTTGGCTGTAATCTTTACGGATGCAGGTTGCCAGGCCTTTCTTCCAAGGAGCCACTGAATGGGCTTGAGCAGTTGAGCACAAACCATCTGTGCCATCCAGGGACCTTTATTACATAGTTGCCACTTCATAAAGATTTGTTAGCTGAATGAATGAGTGAATAGTTCCCATTTTTCCACTAGTGTTAGATGGAAAGTGAGTCCCCTAACTGCTGTGTATCTCAGTAGAAACACCATGCAAGTGTTTGAGTCAATGAATTAGCTCCCCGTGAGGGTTGAAACCTACTGAGACCTGAAGAAGACTGGCCATTTCCTATGATCTGCTCTTCCAGCTTCGACTAGTCTTAGTGATAGAGGAAGCAAACATCACTGGAGCCCTGGTGGCCTAGGGGTTAAGAGCTTGACTGCTAACCAAGAGGCTGGCAGTTCGAATCCACCAATGGCTCCTTGGAAACCCTGTGGGGCAGTTCTACTCTGTCCTGTAGGGTTGCTATGAGTCAGAATGGACTCGATGGCAATGGGTTTGGTTTTTTGGTTTGGTTGTTGTCAGTGGACTGTGATTCCCAAATCAGGATCACTTTTTTTATAGCTTCCTCAACACTATAATAGTGTTTTCAGTAATCATTGCTTCCTTAATTTGTTCTTTAGTTATAAAGCAATGATTTTAAAAAGAAAAATGCACTTAACTTTAAAGATATGATTTACATTCTGTAAAATATCCCATGTATGAACCAAAATTTGCACTTACCAAAAAGATATCTCATCTCACAGTTTGTACCATCTCTTCTTAGATTTTAAGCACAAATAAAAACCCCAAGTGATCACGTGCAGTGAAAAAAATCAAAGTCCTGATTCTTCATCTTTCTGGTCACTGTGTTTATTTCACATTGGCTGTTTAACGGGGTTTCCGTGGTAGAATTCTCGCCTTCCTGACAGGAGACCCAGCTTCGATTCTCAGCCAGTGCACCTCAGGCACGTCCACTACCACCTGTCAGTAGAGGCTTGCATGTTACTGTGATGCTGAACAGGGTCCAGCAGAGCTTCCGGAATAGAATAGACTAGGAAGAAAGGCCAAAACTTCAGCCAATGAAAGCCCTATGAATCATCATGGTCTAATCTACAACCGATCATGAGGATGGCGCAGGACTGGGCAGTTTTCATTCCCTTGGGCCTGGGGTTCCCATGAGTCAGTGGTTGACTCGATGGCACCTAACAACAGTAACAAGGTGGGATGCCCCAGGGGCTGGGGACACGAACGGCTCTTGAAGGAAGCTCAAATGACTGACTCAACCTGGTATGAAGGTAGTCCTGAAACGAATGCATACAGCTGAGCGAGCACATGTTGGAGGTCGACCGTCTAAGTGGGGGCTCTCCGAATTAACTTCACACAGAATACAATGTTTATTAAAGGATAAGCACTAAAAATGTGCTGATTTGAAGGTTATGTATTATCAAAGCTGTACAGTAATCACAGCGATTGTTTCGAGCTTAGACCAACAAAAGACCTTTTGTGAGGAGGAGTACTTTATCACTGGCATGGCTTACAACACCAGTACATGGTGAAAATAAACAGCAGCCCAGCTCCTTGGTGGGCTTTATAGTTTTTTTTTTTAATTCTCTACAAAAATCTAGCCCTGGGACCGCTCTCACTGCCACTCCCTGCTTATCAATTCTTCCCCTTTGGGAAAATCTTTTTCTTTTTTTTAATCCTTGGTAGTCCCAGGCAGCTGACAAATGTCCATACCATGTCTCCACCTGCCTCAGCCTCAAACTGCATAACCAATCCATCCCGAAATTCTAGCAGGTTAGAGCTGAAGAGTACCTAAGTGAGTGTCTGTTTTAAACCTTTTATCTTACAAAGAATAATTTCTACTTATGTGCTGCACTTTCATTCACGAATGCTTTCGCTTATATTATTTTATTCATCCTCCAACCAAGCCCTTCAAGTGGGCAGGATAAGTGTTATTTAGAAAACAGACATGGGAGACTCCAGAAATTAAATGATGTGTCCAAGGCCACACAATCTGGTAAGTCCCTGTATTAGTACTGCTGTAACACAAATACCACAAGTGGGTGGCTTTAGCGACAGAAACTTATTTTCTCATAGTTCTGGAGACTCAAAGTCCAAATCAGGGCCTCGGCCGTGTCCAATGGCAAGAGTGTTCCCTGGCCGTCCCCGGGTGGCATCTGTCTTCCTTATATATGCATCTCTGTGCCCATTGTGGTCTTTTATAATTCAAATGTGATTAGGTTTAGGGCCTACCCTACACTGATATGACCTCAAGTGGTTGATTGATTACATTATATTAGATTACATTATGGAAAGTGATTATATTACATTACATTAGATGTAAGGTCATTACATTATATTAGATCACATCCACAGGTGTATGGGCCAAGATTTCAATAAATATTTTTGAGGGACACAGCTCAATCTGTAACATTCCACTCTTTCGCCCTCAAAATTTGCGTCCTTCCCACATAAAAACACATTTACCCTGTCACCATCCAAAGGTCTAGTCTTAAAACTCTTAAGGTCACATGAGCCTATATGTGCTTTATAAAACTATTTTGAATTCAAGACCTTTTGTTTACATGTCCAGGCTTGGAAACCTTTGCTGTTCTGGGAATTTTGAGGTAAAATTTGAAAATCAGAGCAGCTGAGGAAATTGCAAGAAGTGTTTGATTCATCTTTGTGCTTCTGGGGCATGTGGTAGGCATTCAGTAAGTATTTGTCTCATGGATAAATGAAATCTTGGGGGGCCTCAGTGTTGAGTTCTGACTAGCCCATGCTGGGCCTTGATGAACATAGTACTCTGGGGTGGTGGCCGTGATGTGGCAGACCCAAAGACATCAACAGGGAGCAGTTTGAGAGCCTAAGTGAATGAAATGAAATGGAAAACAGTCACCCAAAGGATTAATGGTAGTAATAATTGGCATTTTTCAGTACCTCCTCTTGGATCAGCACTTCCTCAACCACCATGAAGTGGAAAACCTTTCCAAGTTTTGATCAATGTGTGCAGATGTATTTTATCTACAAGCGAGGATGTGTGCTGCTATGATAATGACTATAGGTCAAGGTGTTAAGCTGGACAGGTTGGACAATGAAGGGGCGAGTGGAGGGTAACATACGAGGATGAGTTACAGGATGGAGCATGCCAAGGAAAGGTGGTGTGTTTCCCAGAACACACCAAGAGGATGAGTATATAAAACAGTGCTGTCAGGAAAGTCGGCAGCTCTGCTTGGATGGCCATACAGTAGGGTGGGCAGCTGAGAGAAGACTACATTAATTACGAAGTTTTTTTGTCCAACGTTCCAACTCATCCTTTAAGAAAATGCTATTAACCTTTTAATCTTTTTGGGTATGCCGTGAAAATTATAGTATCCCCAGATATTCTGCAAGTAGAGAAAGGTTGAGAGCCACCATGTTCGACATCTCACACACGTTATTTGTTATTCTGATGTACATAGATTCAGTAACATAAGTATATTCCTATCTTACAGATAAGAATGCCATCTCTCAAGGGGTTTAAGAGTTTGTCTGAGTTGATGGTCTTGGAGTTGATGGTTAGAAATGTGCTCAATTTCAGTAAGACCCCAAAGACCATGCATTTCCCTTTGCCCACTCTCCACATCAGTGTGAAGGATTGTCTTGAGCAGAGGAAAGTGTAGGGTTTGTAGAGCAAGTTTTAAACAAGTGATGGAGCTTCAGGAAGGCAGATCTATAGCTAACCCAAGGGAATGTCCTGGCATTTAGAGCTGTCAAAGAGTGGCACGGATGGCTGTAGAAGGTTGAAAAATCTGCAGAGTAGAGGTATCCAAGCAGAGGTATGAGATCTTGCACAATCAAGATTTCACCCACGAGGGACCTTAGAGCGGTGACCAACCTGTCAGCCAGCTTCTGAGAATCAAAATCATAAGTGTCCCTAAGAAGGGGCAGTCTTCTGTGCCAATTCCCTTTAATGGCGTGGCAAATCCTGAAACAGGAAAGAGAGCAGGAAAATGGAGGCCAATGGGAACAAGGAAAGAGACAGCCCATGGGAATTGTGTGGGTGAGTGTGGGCTCCATCACAGGGACACTTAACCCTGAGTTAGGTGAAGGAGGAGCCAGAGAGACCACAAGTCACTTCAGACTGAGATGGGCAGCTGCATGGGTCTTCGGCCCAAGGCAGGTTTGGGCATTCTGCAGTGTGGTAGCAGACATTTCTGAGCAGAAGTATTGGAGCTTGGGCTCTGGAACTAGAATGGCTGGTTGAAACCTAGCCCTGCTGTGTAACCTCCAGCTAATTCCTTCACCTCTCTGTCTCCATTATTACTCTGAGTTGAGGACTTTTAAAATAATCCATGGAACATGAGCATTGAGGACTGTTTACTCCAGACCAGGGAGGGCTGGGGACTGTGTTTAGGGGGCTGGTTATTCTAAACATTCAACCCTTCCTGGTACTGTTTGCTGGCCAGAAAGCAAAGCCAGCTGTACTGGACAGCATTTTACACAGTCTGACAACACAGGCTGTTCTCGTCTCCACTAGAGGTTTCAATCCATGTCTTCTTATGTGGGCACTAGCCTCGAGCAGGAAGACCACCCACAGGCAAGCCCAGAGGACCTCCCACAGAGGCTCTCTAATCACCCCCATCCTCACCACCTGTTCTGAAGCAGGTTATCAGATGGGAAGGAGCCAGTTAATAGCCATTTATTAGCTATAAATGGAAGTGGCCAAGGAGCAGATAAACATTTTGGGTGGGCAAATTGCTTGTGTAGCTGACTGTCATTTGCACCACTCTCAACTGCCCGAAAGTATCTGTTTCAGGTTACAAGGTGTCCAAATGGTTGTTTTCGGGGAGGGGTGTCAATGAAGTGCTGTGCCTGGTGGTCTAGATCCAGGCAGCAGATAACGATGACTCTCTGGATATTCGCTGCCTTCTCAGGCAACAGATCTTCTCTCTTTGCTGTGTCTAGGCGGTGAAAATAAAGTTCCAAGGCTGGAGCTCCCTAAAGCATTTCATGCACTTTGGAATCCCAAATCTCAGTTTTGGATTGAAATGCAGTGACAGAGTAGACGGCTCTAGTTTTTTCACCAGGCCGGGGACTGGGGGTGTGGGCAGAGCCAGCAGGGTTGCAATGCTAAGCAACTTCTGCCTTTATCTTTCCAAGGAAGCCAATGTTCAGAACCGGGTTGACCAAAGTTTTGGGCTACTTGTGCTGGGGACTAGGGGTAGTTGGTTTAACACAGTGTTGGGGGGCGAAGGGGAAGGTGCCTGGTGAGTGCCTGGTTCCAGGCCCCTCTCTGCTTCTTACTGGGCTGTCATCTTCAGGAATTACCTTAACTTCTCTGTCACCCACTTCGTTATTAGCTGTAAGGGAAGCTTATGGCTCAAGGTGCTGTTGGAAGCTACCAAACCAAACCTGTTGCTGTTGAGTCGATTCTGACTCACAGGGACTCTATAGGACAGAGGGTTTGCAAGGAGCAGCTGGTGGATTTGAACTGCCAACCTTTTGGTTCGCAGCCTAGCTCTTAAGCACTATGCCACTAGGGCTCCAGTTGGAAGCTACAGAAGTTTGAAGTACAAAACACCCTCAGGGAATTCATCACTGTGTTGGAGATAAAAGACCTCATCCCAGACAAGACTGTCAACAATTAAAGGCCACATGCAAAATGCCAGCAGGTGCCACAGAGAATAAACTTCACCAGGTTTTAGTCAAGGGAGGGGGAAGGAGCTGGAAAGACTTCATGGCAGAGATTTGATTTGAAAGAGGCTTCCAAGGGTGGACCTGGTCAGGTGCTAAAGAGGAAGATGGCATAGCCGGAGGCTTGGCGGAAGGCATCAGCAAGGGGCTTCAAAGGGACAGTCAGTTTATCTGCCCTTGTTAGTTGCCATCAAGTTGGTTCTGAGTCATGAGGACCCCAAGAACAAAATGTTGCCTGGTTCTGCAACACCTTCACAATAGTTGGTGTGCTCAAGTCCACTGTTGCATCCACTCTGTATTTTGAGCACCTTCCAATCTAACGGGCTTATCTTCCAGCACCGTATCAGACAATATTCTGTGGTGATCCACAGGGTTTTCACTGGTTGGTTTTCAGAAGTAGATTGCTAGGACTTTCTTCCTAGTCTTAGTCCAGAAGCTATGCTGAAACTTGTCCACCATGGGAGATCTTGCTGGTATTTGAAATATTGGTGGCATAGCTTCGGGCATCACAGCAACACCCAAGCCACCACAGTATGACAAATTGACAGACAGGTGGTGGTTATCTGCCCTAAAAGAGCAGAAAGGAGCTGTGTAAGTCAACATTAGAGAACCAGATTATGGTCAGACTGTGAAGGGCTTGGCTCCTCGGTGAAGAGGTCAGGGGGGCTGATAGCAGGATTATAGAAATGTGGTCTGGTGACAGCATGTAGCAGAGTCCTGGAAAGGGAAGATGCCCAAGTTAGAGACTAGCACAGGCCAGCATAGGGAGTAGGAGGCTCCAAAGCAGCTGAAAGAGATCAGAGTCCTTGCAGAGACCCTGGAGGAAGAGTTTACTGGGCTTGGTGAGAAGTCAACAAGGCCCAGCACTGGAGGTGCAGCCTGCTCCTGAAGACTGGCCAGCAAAATACTTTTGCCAGAAAGAAGCCAGTTCCAAAGAGGGAAAAGAGCTTTGCTTCACACACTTTGAATGTGGGGCAAAACATCCAAATAGTAATCCCAGCAAGTAGCTGGAAACACAGAACAGAAGCCAGAAGGGGTACTTCTGCTTCTCTACATCCTTCTCTATATCCCTAACTAGATGGGTAGCACTTGAGGGCAGCAATAATGTCCTGGGATACAACGGACATTATTGAGCACCTCTTATGTAACAACCACCACACATTTGTCAGTTTGTTGTGCTGTGGTGGCTTGCATGTTGGTATATAGCTGGAAGCCATGCTACTGGCATTTCAATACCAGCAGTGACACTCGTGGTGGACAAGTTTCGGCAGACTAAGACGGACTAGGAAGAAAGATCTGGCGATCTACTTCTGAAAATCAACCAATTAAGACTTTAGAGGTCATAGCAGAATACTGGCCAACATAGAAGAAGAGCCCCCTAGGTTAGAAGGGACTCAAAATACACAGAGGCAGCAACAACGCACTCCAGCAAACCAATCATACTGAAAACGGCACAGGACCAGGCAACGTTGTCTTCTGTTATGCATGAGTCAGAGTTGACTCGACAGCAGCTATCTATCCATCCATCAGTCCGTCCATCTGTCTGTCCATCCATCTGCTCACCCACCCACCCACCCATCCAGCTACCCAGCCACCCATCCATCCATCCAGCCACCCATCCATCCATCCAGCCACCCATCCACCCACCCACCCATCCACCCATCCACCCATCCATCCATCCAACTATCATATATCCATCCATCCATCCATCCACCCACCCATCCATCTATCTATCTTTCTATCTATCATCTGTCTCTCCCTCCCTCACTCTATCTATGTAATGGATAGATTGGAGGGCATACTCTTGGGGGGCAAATTCCTGAGAAAGTGGGATTATTATTATTATGAATTCAGGTCCAGAAATTGAGGTTCAGAGAAGTTAAGAAGTTTATCCCAAACCACCAAAACACACACACACAAAACAAACCTGTTGTCGTGAAGTCAATTCTGACTCATGGCGACCTACCGTGTTACAGACTAGAACAGCGCCATAGAATTTTTTTGGCTGTGATCTTTACGGTAGCAGATTGCCAGATCTTTTTCCTACAGTGCTGCTGGATACATTTGAACCGCCAACCTTGAGGTTAGTAGTCAAGTGCAAACTGGTTGTGTCACAGCTAAATAGCTGACTGGAATTCAAACTTGGGTTTGGCTGGTGTTGAAGACAGGGCCTGGCCACTCTATCTCACATCCTCTCCCACCTCCTATGTGTTAATTCTTTTATGTAAAGCTTTTTGCTTCTCTACAACTAATTCAATATCTGGAGCACAATGGTTAGTTATTTGATGCCTGTGAAAGATGAACCTTTCTTTCTGCCTCCAAATTTCTTACAAATAAATGTCAAAATTTTATCATCCACTACTTTAAACAGTAGAGCAAACACAAGAAAAAAAATTTACCCCCCCCTTTTTTTTTTTTAATGTATACAGATTAAAGACATCAAATTAATCACCGTTCTTCACTAAGTTAAAAATTATAACCTATCTTTTTGGCAAAAGAAAGAAAATTTCTGAAAGGTAACAGAGTCAATATAAATTTATTCCTCTTTTCTATTACAGAGTATCTAGAAGCTTTTGTTAATGGAATTATTTGAAAAACTTTAAGAATTTGCTAAAGTAAAATATATATGTCTGTCTCCCAGGTAGTTCTCAGACCAAATTAATCCTAGTATATGGTAAGGCACCATTTGCATTTTTAGGGAAGGCAAGCAAGGCCTCACAGTAACTAGAATTTAGAATGTAAGATTCGTATTTACCACATCTACTCTTCAGTTCTCACCAGAGCCAGGCTACCTCCCATATATTCGGGGGAAAATGAAATCAGCTATGGTGATTTTTATGGGGCTGAAGCTTTTGCCAAATTTGGGCTGTGGAAGGAATTTCTCTACAGGGCAGGAAACCTTGCTTTTGTTTTCAACTTTCTCCTGGAGCACTTAGCTGGGCTCCTCTATTGTATAACTGATTTACCTCAACACTTTCTGCCCTCTTCTTTGGTTTGAATCACAGGAAGCGATCTTATATTGAAAGAAATGATAGCACATAAGAGTATGTTACAATATAAAAAAAAAAACAAAACTTTTTTTTTTTTTCCACAATATGTCTCTGTTACTGACTAGTCACTTGTTCTGTCCTCCATAATCAATTGGCAAGCAAGAAAGGGGCAGTCTCCACTAAGTTACTGGAGGAGAATTAGCATTTTCTGTCAAGTCACTTTGCTCTTTTACCCAAGGAATTTCTGCTCACCAGTGAGAAACCCTAGACAAAGTTGCTGACTGGGGGCTTGGTGAAACCATTGTCTCTATGTTAATGAAACTTTTAGTCCATGAGCCCAGCCATAAAAGTCAATATGTCCATAGAGGTCTAAAACAAACTAAGTTAAGCTTTAAATAAATGGAAAGGCACTACTTTTCTACTTTGTTTTATTTCATTTTTAAGTTGAAATGATAAAACTCTTTTATATGGTTGTTACAGATAGAGTTTCATGCCTTCAAGGGCCAGGAATTAAAAAAAAAAAAAAAAAGGGAAAAGTGTTGGTTTGTATAAATAAATAAATCTTGCAACCAAGTGAGGAAATGGTTACATTTCATTTTTTTGGTAGCCTTTTTTCTTTTATATTTTTTGTATATAAGGTTGTAGTAACCCATTGTGTATGTAGTCTGTATTATTTCTCAGATGACAAAAAACGAATAACTGATTTTGCTGCTCAAATCTACTTTGCAAGTCCATCCCAGAATGAGGGCGAAATCAGACTGAGCATGTGCAAGCCAACATCACCACACTGCCCTCTGGTGGTTGCCTGTCTCTTGGTATCTTTGCATTGGTAACTAGGGGCAAGGCAGCCGGAAGCCTCTGAGACTCTCCAGGCAGCCTAATGGCCCTGGAAGGAGGTCACTGCAAAGAAAACAGGCCTGGAACTAATGTGTGGAGCAAGTGGAAGAGTAGTGAGAACCAAGGTCACTGGAAGAAGGGACTGAAGGGAAACCGAGGCATTGAACACAAAGAAGAGCCGAGGTATGGATTTGTCATTTTCAAGAGAAGAACTGATGTGTGTGGAAGATATTTCAGGAAAGCTGTCTTTCATGGTTGTAATTTAGCATTGGGTTTCTAACGTCATTCTCATGAGAGGATATGGAATTTATTAAAACTGTTTGATTTTTTTTATTGTGGTAGATTTTTTTTTTATATATAGCATAAAATTTGCCATTATAGACATTTGTAAGTGTACAAGTCAGTGGCATTAATTACATTCACAGTGTTGTGCGACCATCACCATTATTTCCAAAACCTTTCCATCACCCCAAACAGAAACTCTGTAATCATCAGGCAGTAACTTTCCATCCCCCTTCCCCAACCCTCCACCATTTAGTCAGTGAAGAAACCGAGGCTCAGAGAGAGAGGTTAGGTAACTCATCCCAAGGTCAGATGGCTGGGCAGAGCCGGGATTCAAATCCAGACATGACTGCCCCAGTGCCTGAGCACTTAACCACTAAGGTGCACGGTAAGCCTCACTGGTTCTGGTTGCATTCGTTGGTTATGTGTCTTTCCCCTAAGTGATTGTGAGAGTCTTGAGGACAGGATGAATTTGCCTTATTTTAGCAAGAAAGGAAGGAAGGAAGGAAGAGAAAGGGAGAGGGAGGGAGGGAGGAAGGAGAAAAACAAAGAGAAGGCAAGGAAAGAAAAGAACAACTGTAGCGCAGTATAATGGTAAAAGACCCTGAATCGGCAGCTTTGCATTAAGGAAACATGTTACCTTCTGTTTGTATTGGTTTCTGTATTAGGTGTGCAACTGTATGGAAAAGGGTAATGAAACTTTGGTTGTTTCTTTTTTTTTCTTTAACAAGCCAGGCTAGACCTGAGTTTGAGTTCCAGCTCTGGCTCAAGCTGGCTGTGAGAATGTGGACAAGTCATGACATTTTTCTAGGTCTGTATTTCTTCATCAGTGAAATGGGGGTTTGGCACATAAGCCATAAGGTTCTTTCCTGTTCTGGAATTCTCTGTAATGGCTGCCTCCTGCCTCATCAGCAGACTGTGATCCTCAGTGAATCCTAAATATTCACGTGACAATTTATCTCCAAGTGAATGGGCATTATGATGCTGACATCACTCCAGGGATTCAAGGAAACACAGGGGACAAGGGAGATGGCCAGGTGATGCCCTTGTAAGCTGACCTACTTTCCCACCACAGCCCAACATCAGCTGCATGCACCTTTTCTCCCATCTCCCATTTTTAATTTTTACAATTATAAGACCCAATTAAAGTAGTTTGTCATTGGGGAACGCTGAGGACCCCATCCACATAACAAATAAATGCGTACATTACTTTTTTTGTTGTTGTTCTTTAAGTGAAAATTTACAGCTCAGGTTAGTTTCTCATACATAAATTTATACACACATTGTTATGTCACCCTAGTGGCTCTCCCTGTAATGAGACAGCACACTCCTCCTTTCCACCCCAGATTTCCCGTGTCCATTCAACCAGCTCCTGTCCCTGTCTGCCTTCTCATCTCTCCTCTGGACAGGAACGGCCCATTTAGTCTTGTGTATCTGCTTGAACGAAGAAGCACACTCTTCACGAGTACTGTTTCATGTCTTATAGTCCAATCTAATCTTTGTCTGAAGAGCTGGCTTCGGGAATGGTTTTAGTTCTGGGTTAACAGAGAGTTCGGGGGTCATGACTTTTGGGGTCCCTCCAGTCTCAGTTAGACCATTAAGTCTGGTCTTTCTACTAGAATTTGAGTTCTGCACCCCGCTTTTCTCCTGCTCCATCAGGGACTCTCTGAAGTGTTCCCTGTCAGGGCTGTCATTGGTGGTAACTGCGCACCATCTAGTTCTTCTGGTCTCAGACTGATGGAGTCCCTGGTTTATGTGGCCCTTTTTGTCTCCTGGGCTCATATTTTCCTTGTGTTTTTGGTATTCTACATTCTCCTTTGCTCCAGGTGGGTTGGGACCAATTGATGCATCTAAGATGGCTGCTTGCTAGCTTTTCAGACCCCAGATGCCACTCACCAAAGTGGAATGCAGAACATTTTCTAAATAAACTTGGTCATGCCAATTGCCCCAGATGTCCCCCAAAACCATGGTCCCCAGACCCCCGTGGCTGCTACTCTGTCCCTCGAAGTGTTTGGTTGTATTCAGGAAAGTTCTTAACTTTGGTTTAGTCCAGTTGTGCTGACTTCCCCTGTATTGTGTGTTGTCCTTCACTTCACCTAAGATAATTCTTGTCTACTATCTAGTTAGTGAATACCCCTTCTCTCCCTCCCCACCCTCGTAACCATCAAAGAATGTTTTCTTTTGTGTTTAAACCTTTTCTTGAATTCTTATAATAGTGGTCTCGCACAATATTTGTCCTTTTGCCACTGACTAATTTCATTCAGCATAATGCCTTCCAGATTCATCCATGTTATGAGATGTTTCTTGGATTCATTGTTGTTCTTTATCGTTGCATAGTATTCCATAGTGTGAACATACCATAATTTGTTTATCCAGTCTTCTGTTGATGGGCACCTAGGTTGTTGCCATCTTTTTGCTATTGTGAACAGTGCTGCAAATAAACATGGGTGTGCATATGTCTGTTTGTGTGATGGCTCTTATTTCTCTAGGATATAGTCCAAGGAGTGGGATTGCTGAATCTTATGGTCCTTCTCTTTCTGGCTTTATAAGGAAGCATCAAATCAATTTCCAAAGTGGTTGTACCATTTTACATTCCCACCAGCAGTGTACAAGTGTTCCAGTCTTTCCACAACCCCTCCAACATTTATTATTTAGTGCTTTTTGGATTAATGCTAGCCTTGTTGGGGTGAGATGTTATCTCACTGTAGTTTTGATGTGCATTTCTTTAATGGCTAATGATTGCGAGCATTTCCTCATGTATCTGTTAGCTCCCTGAATGTTTTCTTTGGTGGAGTGCCTGTCCATATCCTTTGTCCATTTTTTAATTGAGTTATTTGTCTTTTTGTTGTTGAGGTTTTGCAGTATCTTGTAGACTTTAGAGATTAGACCCTGATCGGATATGTCGTAGCCAAAATTTTTTTCCCAGTCTGTAGGTTGCCTTTTTACTCTTTTGGTGAAGTCTTTTGATGAGCATAGTTGTTTAAATTTTAGGAGCTCCCAGTTATCTACTTTCTCTTCTGGTGTTTGTGCATTGTTAATAGTGTTTTGTATTCTCTTTATGCCATGTATTATGGCTCCTAGTGTTGTTCCTATTTTTTCTTCTATGATCTTTATGGTTTTGGATTTTATATTTAGGTCTTTGATCCATTTTGAGTCAGTTTTTGTGCGTGGGGTGAGGTATGGGTCTTTACACTTCTGTTTTTGAGGTACGTGTGTGTTCTTGTACAGTTGTGATGTCAAGTCAGTGATGTGCTGTAGCCAGGTCACAAGACATGACTTATATTTTCAGGAATTTTGCAAGTTGGTTGTAGCTTGAGATATTTGTTCTTGTCATTAGTTGCTGTGAAGTCACCTTCGACTCATGGTGACTCCATATACAATAGAACAAAGCCTTGCTTGCTCCTGCACCCTCTTCACAATTGTTGGTATGCTAAGGTTTGCTGTTGTCGCCGCTGTGTATCTTGAGTGCCTTCCAACCTAGGGTCTCATCTTCCAGCACTGTATCAGACAATATTCTTTCGTGATCCATAGAATTTTCATTGGCTGATTATCAGAAGCAGATCACAGGGATTTCCTCCTAGTCTGTCTTCTTCTGGAAGGTCTACTGAAATCTGTCCCCTACGGATGACACTGCAAATATTGGTGGCATAGCTTCCGGCATCATAACAACATGCAAATACAACACACTGACAGAAGTTGATGGCCAATATATAAATGTTGAGATATTTACACCATGGAAATTGGCAAATGTTACAAATTAAAGCTCCTCCTCACCCGTCCAGAGTTAGTTGTTAAACATTCACCACTGTTCTAGATACATGTTTATTCTAGTAAATATCTGACTTTTACAGCTTTGTGCTCGACTACTACCTGTAAGCTTGGTGGTTCTACTCCGTAACACCTGGGGTTGCCGTGAGTTGGAATCAACTTGATGACAATAGGTTTGTGGTTTTGGTTGTTTTCACCTAGACTACTGCAACTGCCGCTTCGTGTCACTCCTTGCCTCTCGTTACCCATATTATATAAGCTACCATATTGTCCCGTCATAGTGACTTTGGGTATTTCACATATGATAGCAAAGGACCCCGAAGTCTCATATTTGTCCTATCATGCATTTTTAAGCCAGACCTTCTTCTTCTGAGCACCACACCCCCAGACTGCATGTAGAGCCCTAGCGTCTCTACCCCCAGATTAAAAGGAAAATTGTGAGCCAAGGTGATGTCGTATTAATACAAAATGAACACTTGGCTTGGAATAATAACACATGTCATAAAGGGGCCATAACTCAAAATAGTGTGAGTCTAGATTTGTTTGTAGTGAAAAATGAAAAAAAGAAGCAAATTTTTTTTAAAAAAGTACAGTTCCTTCCATTTAAAATTTTTAACATATTAGCAGCGAATGTGACTGAACTTGACAACCTACCCATTGACACATCTATATACAAATAGTCTATCCGTACTGCTGGAAGTGTGGTCTAGGGGCCGGCAGTGTCAGCATCATCTGGGAGCTTCTTAGAAATACAGAATCCCAGGCCCTGCCCCGCACTTACCATCTGCAGGTTGATAAGATTGCCAGGTGATTCCTGTGCAGATTAAAGTTTTAGAAGCACAGGTTTGGATGATTTCCCAAAATCCAGTATATAGTGCATACTAAAATTGGTTACAAAATAATTGTCACTAATATTTAACTCAGAGTGATTGTTTTGTAGGATATAAGTTGCTCTGTGACTAACCGATGACAAGTGTTCAGTCATTTTTTTTTCTCCAGAAAAGTAGATGACAGGTTTTTCCTAAATCTCAAATTTAACTTGAGTTGCTATTATCTGTCTTATCTGCTCTTATAAACAAAAGTACACGTTTTAGGTTTAAGATAAAGAGATACATGTGGAGAGAGAACCTTACAGATCTTTTTCAGTTGGAGTTTATTAAAGAGAGAGGAGGGAGGAAGGGAAGAAGACAGAACCAGAGAAAGAGAAAGTCATTTCTGGTATGGAAATTTTTAAAAATCTTGAAAGCACTTTTTTTTAATGAGTTTTTTTATGGCCTATTAAATAATTTTTTTTTTTTATTAAATAGTTATCTTTTCAAATGAACAGAAGAAGGTGAAGAAAACTGACTTTTTTAAAAAAAAAACTTTAGGAGGAGATTGGAAGGAAATGGAAAAATACTGAAATATTAGAATTAATGTTGCAGTAAAAAACAAAAGAGCACCTACAGAAGCTGGCTAAAGCTAGCCAGCTATCAATATCTTCATGGGAGAACAGAGTAAATTTAAAAGCCTTAATGCGACAAAGAACAAATTTATTCTGGAAAGACTGTCTGTTTGAAATTAAAGCCTAGTTCAGAGCAGCATCTCGAAAGCTGCCCAGTACGGTAGCCACTAGCCATACATGGCTATTTAAATTATTAGTTAAAATTAATGAACCTTTTGATAAAAGGTTAATATGTCCGGAATACATAACAGTTTTAAATGTATATGCTTCTAACAACAGAGCCCCAGATATACAAGGCAAACACTGACAAAACTGAAGGAGGGACAGACAATAGAACAATTATAATAGGAGGTTTTCTGTTGCTAGAACAAGTAGACCGAAAATTAGCAAAGATATAGAAGATTTGAACAATATTATTAACCAAGCTGACCTAAGTAATATATACATATCCCTCAAAACTGCAGAAAATTAAGTAAATTAAAAATTCAGCTCTCAGTGACTATTCTGTATGTTTGTGTGATACTCTCAAATCCCATAAGGTGTAAGTCACTATTATGCTTTTAAAATAGATACGTATAATTACTCATAATATGACCTTAGAAATAGAAATATGTCTACTTTTGTGTGTTTCTCTAACATTAACTATAAGTTATTAGAAACCTGTGAGTGATTAGAAAGTTATCTAGAAAATTCCTGAACTTAGACATACAAGCCTTGCAAATATGTGAAGGATGTAAACAGCCTTAAAGTTGCCTTTGACTTGGTATGATATAACAAAAGAAAATATAACAAATCTACAAATCTTTGTAGACTAGCCTTAACATATAAATCTAACCTCCTTAATTTCTAACCTTGAAGAGAAGATGCGATACTTGGCTAATCTCTAACCCTGGAGTAAAGACATAACATATCAGTCTTTGATGTCACACTGACCCTTATTGTGTGAGGTCAAGGTGAGAATTTCACATATAAACCCTGAATTTCTGCTCAGTCACTGAGAGAAGGCAGAGGCAGAAGTATCTTTCTCTAGTCCTTTACTCTCTCTGGACACTGAGAGTCTGCTGAGACTCTTGCTGCCACTGCTGATCTTAGACCCTAGCTACCCAGGGACTCCACCAAGTTCAAGCTTTCTTCCCAAGACCACTTGTAAAAGGTAAAAGTCTGACATCTAAATATGGGGACCCTAAACCATTAAACTCTCTGTCCCATAGGGTCGATATGAGTCAGAATTGACTTGACAGCGGTGGTTTTGGTTTAGCCATTAAACTAACATTGTAATTGTTCATTCTGATTCCCCAGTTCTAAATGAATGTTGTGAGGTCTTACTTGCATGCCTTGCCGGGTCTACCTTGCAACACACTGAACGAGTTTATGCATAACAAACCTGAGCATTTGTTTATGTCTAAGATAAAATCCTGCTCAACCTTTCAGGTTCACACATGGCAAGTGGCTACCATATTTCAACGACGTAAATAATAGAACATTTCCATCTTCTCAGGAAGTTCTACTGGAAAGCACTGGTTTAGACTTCCCAGGAGCTTACAAAAAGGTGTAGACTTTTGCGCCAAAGGAATGGTTTTACCCACCTACCAACACCTTCCTTCCATTATTTTTAAAGCTTTTTGAAGTGTGACTTAAACGTGATGACATTTGGATTTTTTTTTAGTGAACCATTTCCAAGAGAGTATTCAGTCAATGTTCTCTCATTAGAAGGCTGGACATATCTTTCCCCCTGGTACTGCCATTACCTAAACCATTTACTAATCTTCCCTCTGAGAAGCCCCTTTCAGAGCCACTTCACAGATTATAGAAGAAAAAAGTGCCTTGTTACTGTGTAGCCATTCCCTATTGGAAAAACAACAAAAAGTGTTTCCCAGTTTATTACCCACCTTTCCCATCAGACTCAGCTCTTAATGACTTTGAACTTCTTAAATTTGCACTCATCCCCTCAGAAGTAAAAATTCACCACTGTTGAAACCTATTCAAAGAAATGTGCCCAATGAATTCAAGCCCATGCCAAAAGAAGACTCATAAAAGCATCCTCAAAAAGGCCTCAGCATTGGGATAGACAGTTCATCTTCCCACCCGTGTACTTTAAAAAGAACAGTATTTTTTTTTGGACTAATCAAGTTTGCTATCTCTTTTTTAAAAAGTAATCCCAATCACTCAATATATACAATTGGTTTGATAACATGCTTGTCCAAAGACCCACAACGTGGGTGTTAAAGAAAACATACACCAAAGAGAGAAAATGTGTAAAACACTTTAAATTTTAGATTTCTGTTTTTTCTTAAATGAGAAATTTTAAGGAAGCACACGTGAGATAAACCTTCATTGACATTCAGGGCAGGGCTTCTCAACAGTGTGATGGCAAAGCCATCAGAATTATCTGGGGAGCTTGTCCACCCCAGGTCAACAAAATCGGAACCTCCAAGTAGGAGGATGGGGATTTTCAATTTTGATAAACTCCCCAGATAATTCTTGTGCAGAGTAAACTCTGAGAAAGAAACCTGTCCAAAAGTCTAAGCAGGGGGCTCTTCTCTAGTCTCCTAGGTTTCTTGATATCTCAGACATCAAGAATATCCATGACATCCAAGACAAAGGCCAAGCACAATGGCATCAAAATTGAGTGAGACACATGCCTCTCCCATTCCTCCAGACTATGGGACTGTTTGAGAATCAGAATTACTAAGAGCAGTTGCCAAAGAGAGAATGCCAAGCAGCCCAAGGCCCCTGAGTAGATTTCAGCTAAGACTTTTGAGGTCAGAGCAAGGCTAAGAATGCCCTTCTTTCTTTAAGCAAAAGCCCTTAACCAGTACCAGTTGCCATCTAGTCAAAAAACAAATAACAATAACCCATCTTAGTTGATTCTTTTTTTCCTAAAGACAGATTTGAACTCATCCAAAAGCTGACCCCTGAGCCTGTATTTTATTATTCTAAGCCAGAATCATTTTTTAAGCCAGAATCATTAGCTACAGGAAATAATTTTGTTGGTTGAAGGAAATATTTTTGGAGCCGTTTTCTTTAGTCTTTGCCAGGGGTGCGCTGTGGTGGGGAAACTAGGTGTTTTATGTTCACCTAATATTAATGTGTGAAATAGTTGAGCCATTGCTTTAGACACAGAGACATCTTCTAGATCAAGATCATAAATTGAGTGACTATGTCTTTATGACCAAAGACAAAGGAGAAATTTGAGGCAGTAAACTGGATAATTTTGGACAAAAGGGAAATGTCAAGATTATTTCCCCTACAATTCTTATGGTTTTAGTGGACATAGTCACTCTGTTTCTGTTATTATGGAACTAATGCTCATTTTATTGTATCTCCCTGAATTTTATTGACGGATCCATTGATTTTTTTTTTTTTTTTTAGTTACCATCCCCATAGGTTTTTAGTATCTCCAAGGCCACTTTTCAAAACAATTAAGAATGTGGATTCTGCTACTCTAATACCTGGGTTCAAGTCCCCGCTCTGCTACTTAGAAGCTGGGTGAAACCGAGGATGACCAACTGTCCTGGTTTGCCAGGACTGAGACGTTTCCTGTCCCTGGATGGTGCAAACGGTGAAGTACTTGACTACTAATTGAAAGGTTAATGGTTTGAATCTACCCAGAGGGACCTCAGAAGAAAGTCCTGGCAAGCTGCTTGAAAACCCAATGGAGCACAGTTCTACTCTGCAACACTTGGGGTCACCATGAGTAGGAACCAATCTGAAGGGTTTTTGTTTTTTGGTTTTGGTTACTTACCATCCCCCAAGAAGTGAAAACTCACCACCGTTGAAACACTTGAAGAAATGTGCTCAGTGAACTTAAGCCCATGCCAAAAGAAGGCTCATAAAAGCAGCCTCAAAAAGACCCCAACACTGGAATAGAGAGATTGTCTTCCAAACTGTGCTTTGGAGGGAACAGTATTCTTTTAGTCTAACCAAGTCTTCAACATCCTTTTTCAAAAAGTAATCCCAATTACTCAATATACACAATTGGTGTGATAACGTGCAAAGCTCAGTACCTGCAGCTACGAAAGGATTCCATTTAGGATGAGGCACTCAGTGCTGTGGTGAGCTCATTGTAGCCACCTGTCCTTCCGATGAGTTTTTAAGACCATTTTCAAAAAGCTAGTTGAGCTTACCAAAGGCATTCAAGGTTATGAGAATGATGACATCATAGAAAAACAGGAAGGAGAGAAGAAAGGAAAAGAAAGAGAATGAGTGAGAAGAAGAAGAAGAAGAGGGAGAGAGGGAGGAAGGAATGAAGGAAAAGGAAGAGAATGAGAAGAAGAAGATGATGATGATGATGAAGAAGAGGGAAAGGGAGGGAGGGAGGAAGGAGGAGGAAGGAAGGAAGGAAGGAAGGAAGGAAGGAAGGAAGGAAGGAAGGAAGGAAGGAAGGAAGGAAGGAAGGAAGGAAGGAAAGACATGACTCAAATGTTTAGCAGACATAATTTCAAAATGACCATTCTGAGTGGATGCTAAAATAGAAACCAAACCAGCTGCCATTGAGTTGCCTCTGACTCCTGGTGACTCCATGTATGTCAGAGTAGAACTGTGCTCCATAGATTTTTCAGTGGCTGATTTTTTTGGAAGCAGATCACCAGACGTTTCTTCCAAAGTGCCTCTGGGTGGACTCAAACCTCCGAACTTTTGGTTATGATCCAAGCGCATTAAATGTTTGCACCACCCAAAGGGAAGTCTTAAAGAAAATGTAGAACAAAGCATGTGAAATGGACTAGAGAAGAGGGGCCAGGGAGGTATGTGTTAGCACTTCTGACCTTTTCATTTGGATGTTTTTAGAATGAGGTTACAGCTTGTAGGTGAGCACTGACATTACGGGGCCCTGGTGGAGCAGTGGTTAAGAGCTCGGTTGCTAACCAAAAGGTCAGCAGTTCAGATCTACCAGGAGCTCCTTGAAACCCTGTGGGGCAGTTCTACTCTGTCCTATAGGGCTGATGTGAGTTGACATCAACTTGACAGCAATGTGTTTTGGTTTTCTAACAGTCAGACACTTGATGCCATTGATCTACTTTATAAACCTTTGATTACCTGCCTCAGCCTGCATAGTACCTTTAAGACAGTGACAAGGCCATCACCAATTCTTTATTCTTCTCAGTCACTTACATGAATGTAAATTATGAAATGGTGTCTTTAGCACAAACACTAAGCCTGAGCAGTGAATGAACATATTTGCTTTAGAGAAGCACATAAAACACTAGGTTATATTGGCTTAAAATATAAAATATAGCTTGTGTCTTACATGCCCCTCCAGCCTAGCGCGCAGTGAGCATCACTGAGTAGACGTAGATCTGGATGGGCTTAGGGTATGTGGCAAATGACAATGAAGTGGGGAGTCTGCAACGAGGCTCTCAGCCTTGGGGCCCTGGTCATGGTGTGTGGTCCAGAAAGCTGTCTCAAATTACACAGCCCCCGCCTTCTCCCAGATTCTGACACATCAGAGTGCTTTGCAAAGCTTCCCTGGGGTTCCCTGGCGACCCCCACTCTAGGTGGGGGAATCAAAGCTTTGACTTGCCTCTCTCCATCTCCTAGGACCCACTGTGGGCAAAATGCTCCAGACCCTGGTCAATGAAGCTCCTGATTTAACCTACAAATACTTTATTTTCAAAAGGAAAATGTTTTCATGATTACTAAAGTAATTAATTTGTTCATTATAGGAAGGAAGAAAAAAATCGCCTATACCCTTGCGGGTCACAGTGTGGGCTGCATTCAGCAGCCTGGACCTTACCTGGGTGCTCATTCACCTGGCTCCACCCCAGGCCTTCTGAATCAGAATCAGATTTGTGAGCCCCTTCACAGTTGAGCCCTGGTGGCACAGTTGTTTAAGAACCCCGCTGCTAACCAAAATGCTGGCAGTTCAAATCCACCAGCCGCTCTGTGGAAACCCTATGGGGCAGTTCTACTCTGTCATATAGGGTCACTAGGAGTCGGAATTGGCTCAAGGGCAATGGGTTTGGATTTTTTTTGTTGTAGTTGTTTTCACATTTGAGCAGTTGCAAGCTAAGAATTCCACCACGACATTTGAGTGTATTTCCTTAGTCTCCTGTACTTTATTTTTTATGTTTTTATAATTGTGGTAAATATATATATAACGAAACATTTGCCATTTCCACATTTTGTACACGTGCAATTCAGTGACACTAACTGCATTGACCATGTCGCACAACCATCATCACTCCCTGTTTCCAAATTTTTCCATCATCCTTAGCGGAAGCTTAGTGCCCACTAAGCAATGTGTCTCCATTTCTTTCTCTTTTCCCGCATCCCTGGTGACCACTAATAAACTCTGTCTCCAGGCATTTGCCTATTCTAGGTATTTCATATAAGCAGGATCATACACTATTTGTCCTTTGGTGACTGACTTATTTCACTCAGCATAACGTCTTCAAGGTCCATCCCTGTTTTAGCGTACTTCAGAACTTCGTTCTCTTTATGGCTGAGTAATATTCCATTGTATGCAGGCACCACGTTTTGGGTACCCATTGATTTGCTGATGGACATTTAGGTCGTTTCCGCCCTTCGGCTATTGTGAATAGTGCCGCAATGAACATCGGTGTACAAGTTCCTAAACTTTTCTTTATTAAAGTTGGGATCGTAGTGAATAATCACTTTGCAATTGCTGCCATTTAAAAATGTTATTTTCACGTGATTCAAGTATTCAGATGGTGCCCTGCTTCTCTGCCTTACCCGCATACGTTATCCACCATCACTGCAGATTGCTTTTGAAGCTTTCTCCAAACCCAGTTTCTCCCTCCACTCTCAGGCGAAGCACAAAACGACAGGCGGCCACAAAGGGTTCATGTTTACCAGCCACTTTAACACCCATCTGAAGGCGCCTTGGCTGCCTGAAGGAAAGCTGAGATTCTGCAATGTTTGCAATGTGTTTATTTCACGTTGAAAGATGGACTGAGAGGAGATTTCTTTTTGTTTGCCTGTGTTTGTGTGTGTGTGTGTGTGTGTGTGAGTTCCAAAGTCTCCGTGTGTGGCCTCCTCCAGGCAAATGCGCTGCGTTCCCACTGTTGCTTACCCTGAAGGCTTTCCAACCCTCCCTCCCTGCTGACAGACAGCCCAGCTGGGTGAAAACATTTCTCCAAAGAGAGAAGCTGAAGTAACTGCAGGGCAGACTTCTTAGTCTGTCCCTAGCCGGGGAGGGTGAGGGGGCACTCGTTTTTAAAGGTGCCTTTTACAACCCCTGGTTCTCTTTACATGCACAGCTTTGGAAAGTGTCCAGAGGATTGTCTACAGTGCTCAGCCTTCTCCCACAGCGCTGGAAAAACAGAGGAGGTGGCTACTGCTGCTTGTGAGCAGGGACCAAGGGCTGAGCTCTCTCTGGGGTGTTTGGGGGCCAGGCAGGAGGGAGGGGCAGACTGGGCAGAGGTGGGGCCTTGCACGTGGTCTATGGCCTGGACTGGACACTGGACCATAATTAGGGGTGAGGTGAGTGGAATTAATGTCCACCATTCTCTAGGGTCCCTCACCTCACCTGGTGTTTCTCCCCGGAAGAATCTTGAAAACACACACACACACAGGTTTCAGAAGCAGTTTTCGCCCAGCTCTCTCCCGGCCTGCGTTCACCCCATGCCTGCCCTGGTCTGGTGTTCTGGCCCTAGCTTCTTTTATTACTTTTTAAAAGACGTCTAGGATTTTATGAGGGCTGTTTGGCAGGCTGAGATGGGGCTAGGCCCCATTTCCTCTGTCTGTGGCCCAGCCGATCCAGGCAGCAGGCCGGCCAAAGCTGACCAGCTGCTCAAGAAAACAACCCAGGCCATCTCTTATCACTGCCCTCTCCCCACTGAATTTAGCAGTCTAATTTCTGTTCCCTCCCAGGAGATTTGCCATGAACGTCGGCTGGGAGCATTCTTCCCGTCAGATTTAATTATCCCTCCGAACGTGTCAATAATTCTGGGTAATGGCCTTTACTTGAACATGCCAGCAGGTGGATGGCTATAAAAACCTTTTGATTCCAGCCTTGTCATCCACCTCCCACTCCCAGGAACCCACAGTCCAGGGGGAAAAATAACCCGTACAGAACTTTCCTGTTCATAAAAAAAAAAAAAAAAGCTGGTAAATTTTCCACTAAAAAGTTGAGCAGTGTGGTGAGTGGGCTCTGCATCCAGCTTCCCTGGACACAGAAACTGAAGACAGGGTGCTTTATGTGTGTTTGGCACCCATGGAAACCAACCTCCTGTGGGTGCCAGCGCAGGTCCCACTGGTGGTACAGCACACGGTCACCTGCCCGGCCTGCTCCCACTACCCTTGATTTGGGCCTTTTCCCTGTTGAGATGGTCAAGTAGCAGATTGCTCAGGGCTCATGGTGGTTTTTCAGATGTGGGTATCTGCCAACTCCTGAGTCGCTAGAGAAATGGGGGCAGGTTGGCCACCTGCAAAAATGTCACCGATGGCATTTTTCCCAGCCGCAGCTGAATTCAAAGCACTAAACGCTGTGATTTTTATTGCTTACTCTGGCAGACAGGACTAGATGCTCTTTTAAAAACATTTCAAAATAATATTTTAGAACCTAGCATTATTTGTTTTTCCATCTGTAAAGGCGACTCTATCATAATTTCTTCATACCTCGCTTCAGGGAGGGGATGAGGAAGAGGAGAAAGGTAACATGCCAAAGGAAGGAGAGCATGAGACGTGAAGGAAACACAAATGCTGTGATCAGCTCCCTTTGCAGCCCCTTACCAGCAGTCACAATCTCTTTGGGTCTCAGTTTCCTCCTCTGGAGAATGAAGATAACAGTATTACAGGCCCGACTGCCTTCAAGTGATTTTGTGTATCAAACGGGCTAATGTTCGTAAAAGCTTTTTCTTCTCCATGAAGTGCCATACACATGTGAGTTATCATGCTTTTAAAAAAACTATTTGAAAGAAGTATTAGGTGTTTCTGGGGTCCTTGGGTGGTAACCAAAAAACCCAAACCCATTGCCATCCACTTATAGCAACCTTAGGAGAACAGAGTAGAGCTTCCCCAGAGGGTTTCCAAGGCTGTAACTCTTTACGGAAGCAGACTGCCAGACCTTTCTCCCGCAGAGTGGCTGGTGGGTTCGCACCACAGACCTTTCAGCTAGCGGCTGTGCACTTAACCATTGTGCTACTAGGACTCCTTCCTTGGGTGATTTGAACAATTAATGCACTCTACTGCTAACCGGAAGGTTGGCGGTTTGAGTCCACCCACAGGCACCTTGGAAGAAAGGCCTGGTGATCTACTTCTGAAAAATGAGCCGCTGAAGACCCTGTGGAGCCCAGCTCTACTCTGTCACTCATGACTTCTATGAGTGGGAGTTGATGCAATGGCATTTGGTTATTAAATGTTTCTGGAAAGAATTATTTAGTCATTTATTCTCAGATGACAAATGGTGGTTCCTGAATGATCTTCCCCTTATGGCAAGCTTGCTTTCTCGGGGGGTCCCATTTTGGGGGGCTTCCCATTGCATTAAATATGAACAGTAGGAGGAACACCAACACTCATTCTTCATTTACCTGTTTCTTTGTCTTAAACCATCACCGTTAGCACAATGGTTAAGGACGCAGGTGGTATTGGAGTCAAACTTACACTACTTAGCATCCTGGCTCTGCCACAGCTTAGCTTAGGCACATTGCTTAGCTTCTCTGAGCTCCAGTTTCCTCTTCTGTAAAATAGGAGTAATAATAATACTACATAGCTCTTAGAGTTCTTATAAGATTAAAAGACAATGCATAATTGCTGATGGGAATGCAACAACCACTGTGGAAAACAATTGGCGTTCCTCAAAAAGTTAAGCGGAATTACCACGTTGTTGTTTTTGTTGTTAGGTGCCAACGAGTCGGTTCCAACTCACTGCCCGGTCCTGCACCATCCTCACAATTGTTATGCCTGAGCCCATTGCTGCAGCCACTGTGTCAGTCCATCTCATTGAGTGTCTTCCTCTTTTTCGATAACCCTCTACTTTACCAAGCATGATGTGTTTCTCCTGGGACTGGTCCCTCCTGATAACATGTCCAAAGTACATGAGCTAAAGTCTCACCATCCTTGCTTTTAAGAAGCATTCTGGCTGCACTTCTTCCAAGACAGATTTGTTCATTCTTCTGGCAGTCCATGGTATATTCAATATTCTTCACCAACACCATAATTCAAAGGTGTCAATTCTTCTTCTGTCTTCCTTATTCATTTTCCAGCTTTCTCATGCATATGACTTGGGTCAGGTGCACCTTAGTCCTCAAGGTGACATCTTTGCTTTTACCATATGACTCAATAACTCCACTCCTAGTTATATACCCAAAAGACCTGAAAGCAGGGACTCAAACAGACACTTGTACTTTGTACTTGTTCATTGCAGCATTTTGCCAAAAGGTGAAATAATAGCCAAAAGGTGAAAATAACCCAAGTGTCCATCAACAGACGAAAGAATAAACAAATGTGGTATATACGTACTATGGAATATTATTCAGCCACAAAGAGAAATGAAGTCTCTACATATGTTACAACATGGTTGAACTTTGAAAACATTGTGCTGTGTGAAATAAGTCAGACACAAAAGGACAAATATTGCATGATTCCACTTACATGAAATATCTAGAATAGGCGAATGCACAGAGTTTTTTTTTTTTTTTTTTTTTTTTTGTGGTTACCAGAAATGGGAGGAGGAGCAACAGGGAGTTATTGCTCTTGTTTGGGGTGATGAACAAGATTTGGAAATAAATAGTGGTGATTGTTACACAATATGATAAACGTAATTAACGTCACTGAATTGTGCACTTAAAAATGGCTAAAGTGGCAAATGTTGTGTTATATTTTACCAGCAGCCCTGGTGGCATAGTGATTAAGCATTAGGCTGCTAACCAGACGGTTGGCAGTTCAAACCCACCACTGCTCCGAGGGAGAAAGATGTGGCACTATGCTTCCGAGAAGACTGAGCCTTGGAAACCCTATGGGGCAGCTCTACTCTGTCTTCTAGGGCCACTATGAGTCAGAACTGACTTGATAGCAACAAGTTTTGAGGTATATATTTTACCACAATAATTTTTTTAAAGGACAGTGAATGCAAATTGCTTACCTGCACAGTATCTAGCACATAGATTAAATGAAAATTTTTAATTTTTTTTATTAAGGTGATGTTGGTGATGACCGTTATTTATTAAAGTTTGAGAGAGAAGTTTCCATTAACTAGTTCCTTTGCATTTTGTAGTAGGACTCTCTTGGTGGTGCCTTCATTTGATAAGCATTTACTGAGTACCTTCTACGAACCCAAACATACCTCTGATTTCCTTTAATGAAGAGCACTACCCTGACCCAGTTCTACTCGGTATCCCAGGACTGAGAACTCCTCCAGCAGTGCACAAAAACGGAATGGTCAGAGGGAAAGTCAGGGCTTGTTGAGGGTAACGGAAGAGGGACTCAGTAGGGTTTGGGGGCTGTGGGAGCAGAGATTTGTCAATTGGAGTAAGTAGTAAACATGGTGGAGTCCCTGGGTGGCACAGACAGTTAACATGTTTGGCTGCTAACCAAAAAGTTGGCAGTCTGAGTCTCCCCAGAGGCACCTTGGATGAAAGTCCTGGTGATCTGCTTCCAGAAAAATCAGCCACTGAAAACCATATGGAGCATAGTTCTACTCATGCATACGGGGTTGCCATGAGCCAGAACCTACTCAATGGCAATTGGTCTTATACTTTAATTTTTTTTTTAATGTTCTTTTTTCTCCTTCCTCATTTCCAACCAGCATTGGTAAAACAAACCTGTTGCCATCATGTTGGCTCTGACTCATGGCAACAACCTCTTTCACCAAACCGACCTTCAGGGAGGGCATTCTGTGCTCTCTGCTGGAACGTTACAGAGACCTGGTTCTTTAGCTCAGACACTGATGGTGTTAGGGTGTCCACCTGGGTGTCAAGAGCCTCTAAGACCTGGAAGAGGAGATGCATGCTACCTGTGCTTGTGCAAACTCAGCTTTTGCCTGTCCAGAAGCAGCACAGCGCCTCTCTTACATGGAGAATGTGGGCCTGCCATATTGTTCCCAAGCAGTAAGCTATCATAAAGTCTCCAAGAGCAATGGGTTTGAAGTTACCTGGGCTCTGGTTCAAACTTGACACTCAGAATACTTTGGTAGGTCATCACAGCTACACGTGGCAGATGATTGTGTGTTGCTAAGGATAACGTGGCTGGGCATGATAGCCACATAAACATGTAATTGCAATATGCTGTGTGAGTTCTATATTAGAGGTTATCAGGCTATAAGTAAGTTGTTGTTGTCAGGTGCCGTTGAGTTGGTTCTATCTCATAGCAATGCTGTGTATAACAGAAAGAAACAAAACATTACTCAGTCCTGTGCCATCCTCGGGATATCAAAACCAAACCAAACTCATTGCCATCTACTCAATTCTGATTCATCGCAACATGGGAAAACTGCCCCATAGGGTTTCCTTACAATAGTAGGTATTATTGTTGCAACCACTGTGCCAATCCATCTAGTTTAGGGTCTTTCACTTTTTTGCTAACCTGCTTTCTACTTTACCAGGCATGATGTCCTTCTCCAGGGATTGGTCTCTCCTGATAACATGTCCTAAGAAAGTGAGATGAAGTGTCACCATCCTTACTTCTAAGGAACATTCTGGCTATACTTCTTCCAAGACAGATTCGTTCTGCCAGTCCATGGTATATCCAATATTCTTCACCAACATCATAATTCAAATGCATCAATCCTTCTTCTGTCTTGCTTTTTTCATTGTCCAGCTTTTGCATGCATACGGGTTGACTGAAAACACCATGGCTTGGGTCAGGCACAACTTAGTCATCAAAGTGACATCTTTGCCTTTTAAGATTTTAAAGATGCCTTTTGCAGTGGATTTCCCCAATGCAAATTAGGGAGCCTAAGGTGGAATTTGATGCCTCAGAGCAAAATGCTCTATGTTCTGGCATTTCAGAGTCCAAAAGAATAAAGACCACTCACTCTAAAGTGATCCCCTCCACTCACTCTAAAGTGAGGTTGTCACCCTAAGTACGTAAATGCCACCAAGACTGACTATGCAAAGGTATAAACGGTAGAGATTGAGGTCAGGAAGTAGTAGTGGGAAGAACTGAATCTAAGGTAAACCCATTATAGTCAAGCCGATTCCAACTCATAGCAGCCCCATAGAACAGAGCAGAACCACCCAATAGGGTTTCCAAGGAGCACCTGGTGAATTCGAACTGCTGACCTTTCAGTTAGCAGCCATAGCTCTTAACCACTGCACCACCAGGGCTCCATCTAAGGTAGGTGTGCTAATCACCTGATCTTACAAAGCAGGGAGATAAGAGAGTCCATCTTTAGTGACTGGACAAAGAAATAACAGTGTAAATAATATTTATGAACATAAGTACTGGAGAAATGAAAATAATGATGAACCTTTATTGTTAGGAAGAATGAAGTTGGAGCAGAGGAAAGACTCATTCATAGATGGCATCTAAAATCGATAAATGGGGAAATAAGAATAGAAGCATATTACTTAGAGATGTGGAAAAAAACAAAAAACCAAACCCATTGCCATTGAGTTGATTCCAAATCATAGTGATCCTCTAGGACAGAGTAGAACTGCCTCACAGGGCTTCCAAGGAGTGCCTGATGGATTTGAACTGCTGACTTTTTGGTTAGCAGCCGAATGCTTAATCACTACGCCACCAAGGTTTCCAGAGATGTGGAAGTAATATTTAAAATTAAAGGTGTTTGCCTTTGGTAAACACCTATGCTCATCTAAAGACTTCACCAAAAGAGTAAAAAGACCACCTACAGACTGGGAAAGAATTTTCAGCTATGACATCTCCGACCAGCGCCTGATCTCTAAAATCTACATGATTCTGTCAAAACTCAACCACAAAAAGACAAACAACCCAATCAAGAAGTGGGCAAAGGATATGAACACAAATTTCACTAAAGAAGATATTCAGGCAGCTAACAGACACATGAGAAAATGCTCTCGATCATTAGCCATTAGAGAAATGCAAATTAAAACTACGATGAGGTTCCATCTCACTCCAACAAGGCTGGCATTAATCCAAAAAACACAAAATAATAAATGTCGGAGAGGCTGCGGAGAGATTGGAACTCTTATACACTGCTGGTGGGAATGTAAAATGGTACAACCACTTTGGAAATCTATCTGGCGTTATCTTAAGCAGTTAGAAATAGAACTACCATACAACCCAGAAATCCCACTCCTGGGAATATACCCTAGAGAAACAAGAGCCTTCACACAAACAGATATATGCACACCCATGTTTATTGCAGCTCTGTTTACAATAGCAAAAAGCTGGAAGCAACCAAGGTGTCCATCAACGGATGAATGGTTAAATAAATTGTGGTATATTCACACAATGGAATACTACGCATCGATAAAGAACAGTGACGAATCTGTGAAACATTTCATAACATGGAGGAACCTGGAAGGCATTATGCTGAGCGAAATTAGTCAGAGGCAAAAGGACAAATATTGTATAAGACCACTATTATAAGATCTTGAGAAATAGTATAAACTGAGAAGAACACATACTTTTGTGGTTACGAGGGGGGGAGGGAGGGAAGGTGGGAGAGGGTTTTTTACTGATTAGTTAGTAGATAAGAACTGCTTTGGGTGAAGAGAAGGACAACACTCAATACATGGAAGGTCACCTCAACTGGACTGGACCAAAAGCAAAGAAGTTTCCGGGATAAAATGAATGCTTCAAAGGTCAGCAGAGCAAGGGCGAGGGTTTGGGAACCATGGTTTAAGGGGACTTCTAAGTCAATTGGCAAAATAATTCTATTATAAAAACATTCTGCATCCCACTTTGAAATGTGGCGTCTGAGGTCTTAAATGCTAACAAGCGGCCATCTAAGATGCATCAATTGGTCTCAACCCACCTGGAGCAAAGGAGAGTGAAGAACACCAAGGTCACACGACAACTAAAAGCCCAAGAGACAGAAAGGGCCACATGAACCAGAGACCTACATTATCCTGAGACCAGAAGAACTAGTTGGTGCCCGGCCACAGTCAATGACTGCCCTGACAGGGAGCACAATAGAGAACCCCTGAGGGAGCAGGAGATCAGTGGGATGCAGACCCCAAATTCTCATAAAAAGACCAGACTTAATGATCTGACTGTGACTAGAGGAATCCTAGCGGTCATGGTCCCCAAACCTTTTGTTGGCACAGGACAGGAACCATCCCTGAAGACAACTCATCAGACATGAAAGGGACTGGACAGTGGGTGGGAGAGAGATGCTGATGAAGAGTGAGCTAATTATATCAGGTGGACACTTGAGACTGTGTTGGCATCTCCTGTCTGGAGAGGGGTTGGGAGGATAGAGAGAGTTGGAAGCTGGCAAAATAGTCACGAAAGGAGAGACTGGAAGGGCTGACTCATTAGGGGGAGAGCAAGTGGGAGTAAGGAGTAAGACGTATATAAACTTATATGTGACAGACTGACTTGATTTGTAAACGTTCACTTGAAGCTCAATAAAAGTTAATAAAAAAAAAAAAGTGTTTGCCTTTGGGGAGCATGAAGGGCTGGAGTGCCAGTTGCTTTTCTTTATAAGTATTTCTGAACAATTTGAATCCTAATTGTTTTTACATTAGTCATGATTAGGTTTAGTTGCAAATGACAAAATATCCAAAATAGCAGTAGCTTAAATGGGAAAGATATTTATTTCACTCTCATGGAAATTTAGTCCAGGGTAAGAGGACTACTATGGAGGCCCAGCTCCACAGAGTCCTCAGGGTCCCAGACGCCCTCCAGCTCACAGCTCCACATGGCAATCCCTACGTTGTGCTCTTCATACTGGTGGTCCACGATGTTGACATTGTGTTCCAGGCAGCAGAGCAGAGGAAGGGATGAAGAAGAAGAGGGCAACCTGGCATTGGCACTGGCCCGCTGCCTTTTAGGGATGAGTCCTGGAATCTGCCACACGATACTTCCTCTCACATTTTAGTGGTCAGAACTTAGTCACAGGGCTACACCTAGCTGCAAAGGAAGCTGGAAAGTGTAGTTTTTGTACTAAATGTCCATGTATATATTTAAAAATCCTATATTACAATAAAAAAAAGAAGTAAAAAAATAAAATAAAAATTCTGTTAATATGAAAGAAGGGGAGAGTATATATTGTGGGACATTTAGCCATCCCAGCTACACTCACATAGATATAAATAACAGCACAAAACACGAGCTTTGAAAATAGGCCATGTTTCCATAAGAAAATGCTGGAAAAAAGAGGCTCAAAAATAGAATAAACTGATATAAGGACCCACTACCAATATAAGGACAGATGGATGAATAGATGAATGGACTTGTAATAAAGCAAATATAGTTACTGATCATTGTAAAATCTAAGTGGTTGGTGTGTTCACTGTACAATTTTTCAACTTCTCTGTATATTTGAGAGTTTTTATAATAAAATATTGAGGAAAAAATAAGATTAGGCAGTATCACTTTAGCATACGGCAGCTATATTATAGCTTATAGGCTGATGGAGAAAGACAGTGCAATTTCTAAGATATATATTCTCTGAAACAATCCGCATAACTGGTGTTTTAATCATCGAGCGCTGCTGTAACAGAAATACCACAGGTGGATGGCTTTAACAAAGAGAAATTTATTTCCTCACAGTAGAGTAGGCTAAAAGTCCAAATTCAGGGTGCCGGCTCCAGGAGAAGCCTTTCTCTCTCTGTCGGCTCTGGAGAAAGGTCCTTGTCCTCAGTCTTGCTCAGATAGAGGAGCCTCCAGGTGCAGACTCCAGGTCCAAAGGACATGCTCTGCTCCCGGTGCTGCTTTCTTGGTGGTATGAGGTTCCCAACTCTCAACTTGCTTCCCTTTCCTTTTATCTCTTGAGAGAACACACCTCAGGGAAACTCCCTTTACATTGGATCAGGGATCTGACCTTAGTAAGGGTGTTACAATCCCACCCTACTCCTCTTTAACATAAAATTATAATCACAAAATGGAGAACAACCTCACAATACTGGGGATCATGGCCCAGCCAAATTGATACACACATTTTTGGGGGACATAATTCAATCCATGACAACTGGGAACATGAGTCTAAATCTCATGCAGGTCATGATTGAGGTTACGGTCATTCATTCATTCAACAAATGTTAAGTACCTACTATGAGTCAGGCACCATAATGGTTCCCAACCAAAACCAAACCAAACTTGTTGCGTTGAGTCAATTCCTACTCATAGCGACCATATAGGATGGACTACAGCTGCCCCGTAGGGTTTCCAGGGAGTGACTGGTGGATCCGGACTGCCGATGTTTTCTGGTTAGCAGCCGAGCTCTTAACCACCGTGCACCAGCGCTCCATAATGGCTTCTAGTAGGTACTTCAGTTGCTTCCCAAATGATTGATATTCAGGATGACTACCAATATTAGGTATGTAATGACTGCTCCTAGTAGGTACTTAATATTCGTACATTCTGAATACCCATCATTTAGAGGCCTAATACTTCCAAACTTCCATTTCACTAGAACGGGGCCAAGAGTAGAGAGGAGAGAAAAAGTAAAGACGGAAAGGGGAAAACGAAGCAGTTGTCTGGCTGAAAAAGAAAAGGGTGTGCAATCCCTCAGCTAACGTTGCTTGTTGGGGGAAAAAATCCTGAATGGCTCCTATTGTTTTGACTTTTCAGCCTAGAGAGGGTAGAAGTAGTGAAAAATGACTTGAAAAGTAACTTAACATCTCTGTCCTGCCGGTCTGGCGTCTTTATGATTTTAAAATATCTTATAGTCAGATGCATTTGACGTGAATCAGGATGGATCGGTAGCTCTGCAGTTTCTTTGCGGTAAAAAAGAACCAAATTAATAACAGTAGCAACAGTAACAATAACAGTAATAATTCAGGCGCATTTTCCCCTGGCTTCCTCAGAGGTGATCAGTTTTGCAAGGCTGCGGGGGTGACTCCCCTCCCTCACTCACCCTGAGTAAGGGAACTGGGCGGCCCTTCTCGACAGTGCCCGTAGTACAGGCTGGCAAGATACATGAGAAGGAGCCTCTCTAAATGCATGCAGGTGGCTTCTTGCCTCAGGTAACGAGCCCCTTGTCCCTTTGTGTCCTTGCATTCAGCTAGCCTCTGGCAAAGCACTAAGTGACACTGTAGAAAAGGCAGGAGGGCAAATAAGGAGCCTGAACAAAGAAGGTAGTTTGGGAGGAGAAAGAAAGAAAGAAAATCCCTTGAAACACCTTAAAAGCAGCCAAGCCTAAGCATGACCATACATGAGACACCTTCTCTTTCATTTCACCTTGTTGAGCTGAATTTCCCTCCCTTTTTTTTTTCTTTTAAAGAGATTCTGTGACACAGATGAAGCTCCTCCAGAAATCAAGACAACGGCATTTTAAACGATCCATTGAAAGCGACCTTCCATTCAAGCAGACGTTTCAAGATCTATTTTAAATAATGCGGACTGTATAATAAAAGCAAGAAGAGTAATAATCTAACTGTGCTTTGGGTGGAAGCAACACCTGTCTCAAAGGAGCCCACAGTGACTCGTTGTTGTTGTTAGCTGCCGTTGAGATGGTTTCCAATTCACGATGACCTCACGCACAATGGGACAAACCACTGCGTCATCCCCGTGGTCGGTTTCATATTGGACCATTGTGATCCATAGGGCTTTCGTTGGCTGATTTTCTTGCTAGTCCATGTTGGTCTGGAAGCTCTGCTGCAACCTAGTCAGCACCATAGCGACATGCAAGCCCCCACTGACAGACGGGTGGTGGCAGTGTATCAGGTACAGTGACCAGAAATCAAATCCGGGTCTCTCACATAGAAGGAAAGAATTTTATCACTGAACCACCAATTAATAAAAAATAAAAAAATTTATTTAAGCATTGTTAATTCACAAGGCAAATGCCTTCTCGCCTGAATCAGCAACAGCAGTGACTACCCTTCTTTTGCAGATGGAGAACCAAGGACTCATGTGACAACCTCAAAGCTTCTGGCATCTTGGTCTGAATGTACAGAAACCTTACAGGCAGGTTCTTCCAACTCAGTGCTGCACCAAACTTGAAGGCTTGCACTGTCCAAGCCAAAGTTTCCCTTCAAACCTGGGTTATAGAACTTTTAGCAAATACTTTGCATGTATACCATGTCCAGGCTCCTGGAAGAAAGGAAATGTACAAGCACTTACATAAGGAGAAAACACAGAAACACACAGCACATACACGTAAGAGTTAGCATGGTATCCACAGGTGGATAGAATTGTTAGAACATTTTAGAACAGCTGCTGGATTTTGGGTTTCAGGGCTCATCTTTCCTTTTTTTTAACTTCTGAAGAATATTGTGGGGACTGAAAATATGTAAGGAGAAATGCCTGGGAGACTTGTGGCAGAGACAGAAAAGTTGTCATTTGGAGTCCAGGTTTGACTTGGACAGGGAGCAACTTAAAAAAACATCAAGGAGACAGAAATTTATGAAAACCATATTTATTCAAGGCTGAAGAGAAAGTTTCTGTCTAGCCTAAAAGTGATGTCATACCAATTAAGAAGAGAAATACTGAGGGGCCGTATTGGGCAGTGTTTCCCAAAATGTGTTCCCTAGGGCCCGAGTATCGTGAGACACTTGGTAATACAGGGATCCTGTAATCAAATAAGTTTGGGAAAACCTGCCCACTGACTCTCTCTTGAGATGAACAGCACACCTACACGTATAAAGACTTTTAGAAGAACTCTGTCGTGGCAGAGTCCGTAAGTTGCTTCTGAATAACCATTCCTTCTTTTTTGCCATCAGAATTGTGATTTTGTTCGAGATAATGGGCCCAGCCCAGTGAATGACTCCTGGTATTTCTAAGGCAATCACAGGACTGAGAATCCCTTTCCCTGGGGTTAGTAGGGAGTAAGCATGTGACTTATTTCTGTCTCATTGCAATGAGACTTAAGGGGCTGGAGTCTGTAGGAGCTTCTGGGAATAAAAAAGAGACATACAAGGAGGGTATGCTTTCTTCTTGGGACCTCTTTGCTCTCTGCCTTTGCATGAGGCTGTGTGAGAGAGAATGTGATGCCTGGAGCTGTGGCCACCATCTTGTGACCAAGAGGGAAGGGCCATGAGAATAGAGATATGAGATGCCAACAGTGCCACAGAGCTGCTGAACATAACCTGGAGCTGCACACATCCAGGCTCTTATTAATACACAATAAATGTCTTTATGGTTAGAGTCACTGTTGGTTGGGTCTACTGATCCTTGCAATGGACTACAGTCTAAGGGACGTACACCTTCCATTTTGTTTACTCCAGTGTTTCCCAATTTGATCTATTTGGCCATAGAGTCCATTTTTTTAGAATGCTCATTACCCTCCCTTGGGACTATGTATTCTATGAAGAACATTTTGGGAAATGTTGCTCAGATGAGAACAGAAGAGAGAGGCAGGACACTCAGATCCCAGGCCCCACTTCCTTACTAATTCAGTTGTTGTTGTGTGGCGTCAAGTCAATTGTGACTCATAGTGACCCTATATGACACAGTAGAACTGCTCCATAGGGTTGTCTAGGCTGTAATCTTTACAGGACCAGACTGCCAGAACTTTCTCTCCCACAGAGCGGCTGCTGGATTCCAACCACCCATCTTTCAGTGAGCAGCTGAGCACTACTTTTATCATCTGGACAACAAAGAGCTGGCCTAAATGGCTTCTCTTCTCCCTTGCCAGCTCTGGGTGTTTAGTGTCTGTGAGCCCAGAATCTGTACACACTACCTATGAGACATGAGTTCAGGCACTTGCCTCCCACCTACCCAGCCATCTAACTGTGTCGCTGCATTTCTGAGGTCTTAAATGTATGTAGGAGTCCCTGGCTGGTGAAAAGAGTTAAAGTGCTCTGTGCTAACCGGAAGATTGGAAGGTTCGAGGTCACCTCGGAAGAAAAGCCTGGTGATCTACTTCCAATAAACCAGCCATTGAAAATGCTATGGATTGTTAACCAATGTCAGAAAAAAAATACGTCTACTGTTTAATGAGAAACTAGTTTGTTCTGTAAACCTTCATCTAAAGTACAATAAAAAATTTAAAAAATAAAATAGGTCTTAAAAAAAGAAAACCCTAGGGAGCACAGTTCTACTCTGACACAGAAGGGGGTCGCCATGAGTCAGAATCAACTCGACAGCAACTGGAAAATATATGTACTCTTTAGAGAAGATGTCAACAGCACTGAAAATCTACATATATTTATTTTTATTAAAAAAAAATTATATTTATTAAAATAAAGCCTGCCTTTCCTGTGTTTTCCCCACCACCCTTGTTTCATGGTGGTGAAGGGCCTTAAAGTTTGGGAGCATTCAGCCAGGGGCATTGTGATTCTGCTGGTTCAGAGGGAAAAGGCATCTCTGAATCTGCTTTCCTTTGAGTACAGAGCAAGTTGAAGCAGCCAGATGGCAGGAGCAGCCAGAGCTGGAGGGCTCAGGGGGCGGGAATGTGACCCAGGGCTCTCATACTACTGCAGGTCACTGCTTCAGCTCCAGCCCAGGTTGGTAGTAGGACACTTGTGAAAATCCCCCGACAGAACTCAATAGCACACTTGGTTTTGGGTTTTCTCGGTTGCCACGCAGCCAGGCTCCACTCCATAGCAGTGGTGGGATGAGAGGCTTTCTTGCCCTTCCTCCACAGCAGAAGCTCCAAGACCTAAGAGACTCAAGAGGTGAAGGTCCTATTCCCCATTTCCCTGCAAACCTATCTTCTCCCCGCCCCCCACACACACACAAAAAAAACCCACAGGAACCCCTTTATTCCCATCCGGAAAGTAATGGCAAGGACATGATGTGAGGTTTTCATCTTGGAAGATTTCCTGACCTGTATGTGTCCTGAGGAAACGGTGGTGGCGTAGTGGTTAAGAGCTATGGCTGTTAACCAAAAAGTCGGCAGTTCGAATCTGCCAGGCACTCCTTGGAAACTCTATGGGGCAGTTCTACTCCGTCGTATAGGGTCGCTATGAGTTGGAATTGACTTGAAGGCAATGGGTTTGGTGTTTTTTTTTTGGGGGGGGGGGTTATTTATCCTGAGGATCGGGGAAGAGGGACACAGAGAACCACGAAAAGAGATTTCTTCCCCAATTTTTCCTCACTTTTTTTTTCTGTTAGTTGCCATCAAGTGGGCTCCAACTCATGGTCACCCCATGTAGAAAAGAATGAAACGTTTACTGGTCCTGTACCATCCTTGACTGTTGGTACGCTTGATTCCATTTTTTTCAGCCACCTGTATTCTGACTGCCTTCCAACCCAGGGAACTCATCTTCCAGCATTTATTTCAGACAATCTTCTGTTTTGATCCATAGGGTTTTCATTGGCTAATTTTTTGAAAGTAGATTGCCAGGCCTTTCTTCCTATTCTGTCTTAGTTTTGAAGCTCTGCTGAAACCTGTCCACCAAGGCTGACCCTGCTGGAGTTTGAAATACCAGGGGCATAACTTCCAGCATCATAGTAACCTACAAGCAACCACAGAAGATGGGTAGTAGTTTTCTTACGTAAACCACCCCCTGCCAAAAAAAGAAAAAAAAAAACAAGCAGCAAGTTTTACTACTATGCTTATTAGAATTGTGGAAACTCAGGCTCCAAAAGATTAAGAAATCTGTCCAAGGACACATAGCTAGTAAGTGACAGAGCTCAGATTCAAAATCATGTCTGATTTCAAAGCCACGCTCTTGGCAGATCTCATGTTGCTCCCTTGAGGATACACAAGTTTAGTTGGCAAGTTTTCCCAGAGCTTGTATTAGACTCATGTGTCGCTTTCAGAGTTCTAGAAAGTCCAAGCAGTTTATAAAGATGTCCAAATTTAATGTGCTCAGAAACCTGAGGGATTTGGAAGGCTGAAGCTCTGTGGATTTCACTGGAGGGCATAAGGTGAGGAAGTGGAATCAGAGAGCCGGCTGCTGTGGAATGCCCGCAGTAGAATCAGTCAGCCTGTTCACGAACCTGAGCCTGGTTGAAGCAGCCTGTCTTGGAACTGCAGGTGGTGTGACTGTGACTGCTTCCCAGGACAGAGGTGGCCTTCCCAAGCTGTGACACACCAGCCTGGCAAGGCTTCCCTCCTGGCAGTTGTATGTATAACAACTAGTGAACAAATGGCGTCATCAGCTGACACGGTCATTCTAGCACTTTCTCAGGAATGCTGAAATCATCTTAAAAGGTGGCAGGGCAAAGACGAGGGCGAGACAGAGTTCTCCTCTTTAGGAATTCTGCGTTGACAGCCATCCATGGCTTCCAAGATTGGAGACGGCGCCTGCAGAAATTGCATTTTTGATATTCAAGTAAGAATCAGCAAGCTTTTGCAGACCTAAATGAATTTCCAACGGATCAGTCAGAAAGTCAGAAAAGGGCTGTGTTTCTTGTTCTAATACTTCATTTATTTCACCAAATGGTTGTCAGATGTTTAACCACACTGAGAAGTCAAAGAAAGCCCACACCAGAAAGCTAAACTTTTGGCTGCAGGCAGGTGTCTTTAAAACATGGTGTGGTGCATGGTTCTGGAAGCAGTTAAGAGGCCTTGAAGAAGAGCCTGCCCTGTGAGCTTTATAATGCTTAGGGATGAGGGGGGAGAAAGAAGGAATAAAAGGCCTGCTTATTGCTGGGACAAAAGAAGTTGACATGGAAATGTAGGCTCTTTAAGCAAAGCTCTGAGCCGTACAGACTCTTCTGCATTGGAGCAGCATTCTTGCGCTTCAGGAGTTTTAGAGCTTCTCCTACCAGAAGAATACACTCAGGAAGGTCATTTACTATCCTCTACTAATTTTTTTTTTTTACTAAAAATGGGGATCCCTGGTTACATAGCAGTTAAGAGCTACAGCTGCTAACCAAAAGGTTGGCAGCTCGAATCCACCACCCACTCACTCCTTGGAAACCCTACGGGGCAATTCTACTTTGTCCGATGGGGTCGCCATGGGTTTTTATGGTTTACTAAGAAACGGAAGTAAGACTTTTGGTTCCTGATGTTCATAAAATTGCTCTTTGGATCCACGTAGAGAATTGCAAATAGTTTTCAATTTATTTGCCAACTTGGGTCAATTGGTAGTGGTTTCGTGGAGAATTGTGTTGAGAAGTTTTCTGAGGCCTTGACTGGGCTCAGAAGGTTAAAGTGGCAATGCCTGCTATGGGTCCCAGTAGGGGAAAGAGGCAGCCCAGAGACCAGATGATTGACATCCTTCACTAACTAGAATCCAGTCCCCGGGTGGTGCAAACAGTTAACATGCTCACCTGCTAACCAAAAGTTTGGAGGTTTGAGACTACCGAAAGTTGTCTTAGAAGAAAGACCTGGGGATCCACTTCTGAAAAATCAGCCATGGAAAATCGTACGGTGTGCAGTTCTAGTCTGACACACATGGGATTTCCATGATTCAGTGCCAACTCAACGGCAACTGGTTGGTTACTAACTAGAACAGGTAACCAACCAGGGTTTCAGAGCCAGATCACTTGTTTTCAAATCCTGCTGCATTCTTCTACCTTCTGTCTGCCTTATATTGTGGGGGCTCAAATTTGCACACATTCTTTCAGATGATAAAAAAAAAATGCATTGCCTCTTTATTTTCTAAAGGGGGTTTAATCTTTCTTGCAAGTCCCCAACTTGCAGGTTAATGAAGACTGTGTGGATAGGGGAAAATGAGGAGGGTGGGTGGAAACTTCCATAACTTGCCAATTTTTGTTATTTCTGTTTCTTCTGGTTTAAACAACCTTTTGCCGGGTTGGGGTAACTTACTCTTTCCTATTTCCTCTCTCTTGCCTTGCTATTCCCAAGTGGGTACCTGGGTGTGCGGGAATGGGGATAGGGATATGTCTTAGTCATCTAGTGCTGCTGTAACAGAAATACCACAAGTGGATGGCCTTAACAAAGAGAAATTTATTTTCTCACAGTCTAGTAAGCTAGAAGTCCAAATTCAGGACATTGGCTCCAGGGGAATGCTTTCTCTGTGTTGGCTCTGGAGGAAGGTCCTTGTCATCAATCTTCCCCTGGGCTAGGAGCTTCCCCGTGCAGGAACCCCAGGTCCAAAGGATGCACTCTGCTCCCGGCACTGCTTTTTTGGTGACATGAGGTCCCCACTCTCTGCTTGTTTCCTTTATCTCTTGTAAGATAAAATGTGGTACAGACCACACTCCAGGGAAACTCCCTTTACATTGGATCAGGGATATGACCCGACCAAGGGTGTTAAATTCCACCCTAATATTTTTTAACACAAAATTATAATCACAGAATGGATGACAACCACACAATACTGGGAATCATGGCCTAACCAAGTTGACACATATTTTTGGGGACAAAATTCAATCCATGACAGGGTGCTTATAACTTTGTGATGAGAGGAGGTGCCTCAAGTTGGGAGTGCCCTGGGATTTGGGTTGCTGTCATCTGCATTGGGCTGTGTGGTCTGACCCCCTAGCTCCTTGGGCTGCTGTCCCTAGGGTTCCATGGGGTGGCCCATGGTGTGTTCTCCTGGCTTGATTGGAACCCCTTGGTCCTCCTTGATAGCCTCACCTCAACTCTCACTAAGGAAGCCCTTCTGGGCTTCAACCTTGTCTCCCATCTTGCTCTGGCTAGGATACGTGGCTTGCAGTCTCTAGATAATTGTTATTTAAAACATGGTCTAGGGACCAACAGCATCAGCATCATCAGAGAGCTTGTTTGAGAGGATCCAGCCCAGACCTAAAAATTAGAGTCTGTGTTTCACTGGGACCCTCCCTGTGTCATGTGGGTTTTTGGAGTTTCAAGTAACACAAAGCTTCAACTCATACTGTCCGAAGCAATTATAGAAAATACATCATCTATTTATTAATGAGAAGTCTAAAGGTAGGCTGGATTCCAGGTACACTGTGGCCACCAAGTAACAGGTTCTTTCCTACTACTCTCTGTCCTGAAGAGGCTCCACCTCCCACACCCCATCCATGTCCATGGACATCCACCCTACTTACTTTCTTGTGAATGTCCATCCAATTCTCTCCACAAGCAATAAGTCCCACTCCTTCATTCTGATTGAGTTTCTTTTCTTGTCTGAACAGAACTCTTCTTACATCCTGTCCTTCTATTTCCCTAGAGTAGTACACCCCAGCTGCTCAAGAAGTATCTTCTCTCCACCACTGAAGAAACTTATGAACTCAGTCCATCAGGCTGTGATGGCCATTGGAGCCATAAATTCATTTGTTTATTATCCGCCAGATATTTTCACTTCTCATCTCTAAACTGAGGGTAATATAGTACCTAATTCATGAGGTTGTTATGAGGATAAAATGAGATAATTTATGTAAAGTTACTTAGTACAGTTCTTGGCACATAGGAAATGCTCAATAAATGTTAGCTCTTTTTTTCAGTCCTCATAGGAAATGGTCATTTTTTTCCCTTTGGTAAAAATAAAAATGAACATTCTGAAATCATTTTCAACACGATAATACTGTTCCAAATTGGGGTCAAATTCTGCCATTTTGAAATGATAATTTGTTAATGAATGTGTGTGAGATAAACCATTTATCATGATTCTCCTAATTTTTGAACGGTATGTAATTAGATGTCTGTGAGAACAGGAATTTCTGTCTGTTTAGTTTATTGTTATATCCCTAAACCATTGCTGTTGGGTCAGCTCCAACTCATGGTGACCACATGTGTGTCAGAGTAGAACTGTGGTTCATAGGGTTTTCAATGGCTGGTTTTTTGAAAGTAGATCACCAGGCCTTACTTCAAAGATGCCTCTGGGTGGACTCAAAGCATCAACCTTGTACTTAGCAGCCAAGTGCATTAACTGTTTATATCACTCAGGGACTCTGCTATATCCCTAGGACTTAGAATAATCATTGGCACATAATTAGTACTTAGCTTACTGTAACCTACCTTCTGGAGTATAACCAGTCTTAAAACTGTCAGTAATGCTTAAAGTAAAAATATAAGTCCTGGGCCCTCCTTTCAGGGAACATCATTACCTATGGAATGTCTTGGGTGTTCATACTTACCCGCTCTACCACACTCTTCAACCCTCCACCAAACACTCCATAGCTTTATATCCTGACACCTCCCCTTGCTCTTGTCAAAGAATGGCTGAAACCCTGGGAAGCGTAGCTTGCTATGACATACTTTTAAAAGACATACTGAAGACAAGTTTAAGACCCTGTGAAGAGCCTAGCTTGCTATGATATACTTTTAAGAGATATATTAAAGACAGGTTTAAGACCCTCATGGTATTAGTGATGCCAGGGTCTAGATTTTCAGGTCACAAAGTGGTCAACAACGAAATATTGCATATATAATTCTTGTAGAAGTGATTCAAGTAGAGAAAAAAAAGGGCAGGGGAATAGCACAGGAAAGACCCAAGTTAGCTTTCTGGGCTGGGTGTTCAGCGTGCGTGGCCTCAGAAATAAATGTAACATGGCAGGTCTGAGAATGGGTTCTGGAGCCAGAGCCTCACCCAATGGCTAGAGTTCTGCAAAGCTTCATCTGCTGCCATGATTTAGCTGGAACCAAAAGGGGACTCAAAAGACTTTCATGGAGAGATTGGTGGAAAGTTCATTTTGGCTGACATGCACATTTTTCTTCTGTTGCAGGACAAAAGGTCTTTATGCGAGGCCACTATGTAATGAGCCTCGGCTCAGCTGGAAATACATTCTCAATATTTCCTTCTCACTGCAGAACAAAGGGGGAAACCCAATTCAGGTCAGCACTTTGGAACATCCTTTTTTGATGAGAAAAATAATTTTTATCATCGGCTGTCTGTACAGTCATCCTGCTCATGGGAAGAAGCATCTTTAATCTACTTGACACTGGTGGTGGTGTCAAAGCCCTGTCACAGCCCATCCAGGTCTTAACTGGCATCTTTGCTTTGAGATTTGTTGCATATTTTTACATGCACTGTGTGCAAATAGACCTTCACATCTCTTTCTCTGTCCTCTCTCCTTTTTTTTTTTCCCCCTAGTACTTTGGAAGTGTTTAAAATCCCAGATCTTTGAGAGTAAGTTTTGTTTTTGTTTTTTACTATAGTGAAACATATCTGTGCTGTCCAATATGGTTGTCACTAGTCACATGTGGCTATTTAAATTTAAATTAATTTAAATGAAATAAAATTAAGTGTCCAGTTCCTCAGTTTCCCTAGCCACATTTCCAATGCTCAGTGGCCACATGAGGCTAGTGGCTATCATATTAGACAGTGCAGATTATAGAATATTTCCATCATCACAGAAAGTTGCATTGGACAGCATTCCTCCGATTCCACTTTGTTGCTTAAAGTGTGGGCTAGAGACCAATGGCATCAGCATACCCTGAGAGCTTGTTTAAGAGGCTCCAACCCAGACTGACTAAATCAGAAAATGGATTTCACTGGGATTCTCAGGTGATTCCCACACACACTGAAGTTTGAGCCATTGCTCTAGTTCATCTGGCTCCAACCTGCTAAAGACTTAACATTTGGGCTTTGTTGTTGTTAGGTGGCATTGAATCAGCTCCAACTCATAATGACCTTATGCACAACAGAACAAAACAATGTGCCATCCTCACAACTGGTGTTATGCTTGAACCCATTGTTGCAGGCATTGTGTCAATTCATCTCATTGAGGGTCTTTCTCTTTTTTGCTGACCCTTTACTTTACCAAGCATCACGTCCTTCTCCATGGACTGATCCCTCGAGATAACATCTCCAAAGTACATGAGAAGTACTCTCAACATCCCTGCTCCTAAGGAGAATTCTGGTTGTACTTCTTCCAAGACAAATTTGTTCATTCTTTTGGGAGTTCATGGTATATTCAAAATTCTTTGCCAACATCATAATTCAAAGGCGTCAATTCTTCTTCGGTCTTCTTTATTCATTATCCAGCTTTCCCATGCATATGAGGTGACTGAAAATATCATGGCTTGGGTAAGGTGCACCTTAGTCTTCAAAGTGACATCTTTGCTTTTTAACACTTTAAAGAGGTCTTTTACCCCAGATTTGTCCAGTGCAATGAGTCTTTTGATTTCTTGACTGCTGCTTCCATGGGTGTTGATTGTGGATCCAAGTAAAATGAAATCCTTGACAACTTCAATCTTTTCTCTGTTTATCATGCTGTGGCTTATTGGTCCAGTTGTTAGGATTTTTGTTTTCTTTATGTTGAGGTGCAATCCATACTGAAGGCTGTGGTCTTTGATTTTCATCAGTAAGTGCTTTAAGTTCTCTTCACTTTCAGTAAGCAAAATTGTGTCATCTGCATAACACAGGCTGTTAATGAGTCTTCCTCCAATCCTGGTCCCCCATTCTTCTTCATATAGTCCAGCTTCTTGGATTATTTGCTCAACAGAAAGATTTAAAAAGTATGGTGAAATCATACAACCCTGACACACACCTTTCCTGACATTAAACCACGCAGTATCCCCTTGTTCTGTTCAAAAGACTGCCTCTTGATCTAAGTGCAGGTTCCTCATAAGCACAATCGAGCTTTATGGAATTCCCGTTCTTTGCAGTGTTATCCATAATTTGTTATCATCCACACAGTCAAATGCCTTTGTATAGTCAATAAAACAGATAAACATCTTTCTGGTATTCTCTGCTTTCAGCCAAGGTCCTTGTGACATCAACAATGATATCCCTCATTCCACATCCACTTCTGAATTTGACTTGAATTTCTGGCAGCTTCCTGTCAATGTACTTACTGCTGCAACTGCTTTTGAATGATCTTCAGCAAAATTTTACTTGAGTGTGATATTAATGATATTGTTCGATAATTGCTGCATTCGGTAGGATCACCTTTCTTGGGAATAGGCATAAATATGGATCTCTTTCAATAGGTTGGCCAGGTAGCTGTCTTCCAAATTTCTTGGCATAGACAAGTGAAAACTTCCAGCGCTGCATCCGTTTGTTGAAACATCTCAACTGGTATTCCATCAGTTCTGAAGACTTGTTTTTCACCAATGCCTTCAGTGCAGCTTGGGCCTCTTCTTTCAGTACCATCAGTTCTTGATTATAGGCTACCTCCTGAAATGGTTGAACGTCAACTAATTCTTTTTGGTATAGCGACTCTGTGTATTCCGTCCATCTTCTTTTGATGTTTCCTGCGTCGTTTAATATTTTTCCCATAGAATCCTTTGATACTGCAATTCCAGGCTTGAATTTTTTTCTTCAGTTTTTTCAGCTTGAGAAATGCTGAGTGTGTTCTTCCCTTTTGGTTTTCTAACTCCAGGTCTTCGCACATGTGCTATCTTTGCACACGTCATTATAGTACTTTAGTTTCTCTTCTCAAGCTGCCTTTGGAAACCTTTTGTTCAGCTCTTTTACTTCATCATTTCTTCCACTTGCTTTAGCTACCAGCAGTTCAAGAGCAAGTTTCAGAGTCTCTTCTGACATCCATTTTGGTTTTTTCTTTCTTTCCTGTCTTTTTAATGACCTCTTGCTTTCTTCATGTATGATATCGTTGATGTCATTCCATAACTCCTTTGGTCTTCAATCATTAGTGCTCAATGCATCAAGTCTATTCTTGAGATGGTCTCTAAGTTAAGGTGGAATATACTCAAGGTCGTACTTTAGCTGTCATGGACTTGTTCTGACCGATGATTTTGAGCTTTTCCATTGTCTCTTTCCATGGATGAAGTTGATTTGATTCTTGTGTATTCATCTGGTGAGGTCCATGTGTATAGTTGCTGTTTATGTTGCTGAAAAAAGGTAATTGCAATGAAGAAGTCGTTGCTCTAGCAAAATTATATCATGTGATCACCGGCATTGTTTCTGTCACCGAGGCCATAGTTTCCAACTATCAATCCTTCTTTGTTTCCAACTTTGGCATTCCAATCACCAGTAATTATCAATGCATCCTGATGGCATAGTCAATCAATTTCAGATTAGAGAAGCTGGTAAAAATCTTCAGTTTCTTCATCTTTGGCTTTAGTGGTTGGTGAGTAAATTTGAATAATAGTCGTATTAACTGGTCTTCCTTGTAGGTGTATAGATATTATCCTATCACTGACAGCACTGTACTTCAGGATAGACCTTGTAATGTTCTTTTTGACAATGAATGTAATGCCATTCCTCTTCAAGTTGTCATTCCTGGCATAGTAGACCATATGACTGTCCAAATCAAAATGGCCAATACCAGTCCATTTTAGCTCTCTAATGCCTAGCAACCTGTACATAGATCAAGAGATAGCCTTTTTAACAGAACAAGGGGATATAGCTTGGTTTAAAGTCAGGAAAAGTGTATGTCTGGGTTGTATCCTTTCACCATACCTATTCAGTCTGTACACTGAGCAAATAATCTGAGAAACTGGACTATATGAAGAAGAGCAGGGTATCAGGATTGGAGGAAGACTCATTAACAACTTGTGTTAGGCAGATGACACAAGCTTGCTTGCTGAAAGTGAAGAGGACTCGAAGCATTTGCTGATGAAGATCAAAGACTACAGGCTTCAGTACAAATTACACCTCAATGTAAAGAAAACAAAAATCCTCACAAGTGGACCAATAAGCAGCATCACGATAAATGGAGAAAAGGTTGAGGTTGTCAAGGATTTCATTCTATTTGGATCCACAGTTAACACCCATGGAAGAATCAGTCAAGAAATCAGAAGAAGCATTGCATTGGGAAAATCTGCTGCAAAAGACCTCTTTAAAGTGTTAAAAAGCAAAGATGTCACTTCGAAAGACTAAGGTACGCCTGACTCAAGCCATGATATTTTCAATTGCCTGTGTGCATGCAAAAGCTGGCCAAGGAATAAGGAAGACCGAAGAAGAATTGTGGTGTTGCCAAAGAATATTGAATATAACATGGACTGCCAAAAGAATGAACAAACCTGTCTTGGAAGAAGTACAACCAGAATGCTCCTTAGACGCAAGGATGGCGAGAATATGTCTCATGTACTTTGGACATGTTTATCAGGAGGGATCTGTCTCTGGAGAAGGACATCATGCTTGGTAAAGTAGAGGGTCAGCGAAAATGAGGAAGACCCTCAATGAGTTGGATTGACACAGTGGCTGTGACAATGTGCTCAAGCATAACAAGGATTGTGAGGATGGTGCAGGACTGGGCAGTGTTTCATTCTGTTATACATAGGGTGGCTATGAGTTCGAAAGACTTGATGGCACCTAACAACAACACAGCACTGCCTAAGATATCAATGTTTATGTGTTCCATTTTGATAATTCCCAATTTTCCTAGATTCATACTTTGTACATTCCAGGTTCTGATTATTAATGGGTATCTTCAGCTGTTTCTTCTCATTTCGAGTCTTGCCACATCAGCAGATGAAGGTCCCGATGTATTCACATCAGTCAGGTCGACTCTGCTTTGAGGAGGCAGCTCTTCCCCAATTGTCTTTTGAGTGCCTTCCAACCTGAGGGGCTCATCTTCCAGCATTGTATCAGACAATGTTTTGCTCCTTTTCATATGCTTTTTCACTGGTTAATTCTTTTCAGAAGTAGTCTATCTTAGTCTGGAAGCTTAGCTGAAGCCTGTCCAGCAGGGTCACCCATGGGTTGAGCTTTGAAGGGTGCTAACTTTTCACATTTTCCTGGGCTCATCTCATAGGAAAATTGTGCTTATTTTCTCCCTGTGACAAATTTCTCTTTGTGCCCTTTAGAAAGTTCTATTTTCATCCTAAATTCAAGTAACATGTGTAGCTTAGTTAATTAACTGATGTTAATTTCTTAGCATAGACAAATTTACCATGTTAAGGGCTATTCAGGATCTCTCTGTACTATCTTTGCAACTTTTCTGTACATCTAAAGTTATTCCAAAATAAAAAGTTCATTAAAATTAAAAAATTAACCTAAAGTATTTTTTGCAGCAATTTTCATGTCTTCAAATTTAATCACATTCAAACTATACTTTTGGGGACTGTTTTATAATGTTTGTTTGACCCGGAGAAGAATTTAGCAGAGGAGTCTCCAGGGGTCAGGCTCTCTGGGAGTACAGTTTTGGCAAGGAAAAGAGCATAGAGCCAAGAAGGGGAAATTCTTGGGAATTCCAACCTTTAAGAATTGAGCAGAACAAGAGAAGCCTGAAGCCTTAGAAGCAGACAGAGAGGAAGGGGGAAAACCGTAGTTTCAGAAGTCAAGGATAGAAAGGGCCTCAAAATACAGTAAGGGAACAAGGATGTCACAGATCTGACAAGTAAGATAATAATTGAAAAGCAGCCATTGAATTTAGTAATAAAAAGATCATTTGTGGTCTTGGAAAGAGAAGAATGGTGGTGCCAGGCTCCAGTGAGTTCAAAAGTGAATGGATATAAACAAGCTGTGGTGGATTCACACAACAAAGTTTTATTCAGAGATAAAAAGGAATGAACTCTCAAGCCACAAAAAAACATGGAGGAAACTTATATGCATATTGCTAAGAAAGAAGCCAGCCTAAAAAAAGCTACATACCATATGATTCCAACCATACAACATTCTGGAAAAGACAAAATTATAAGAGATAGTAGAAAGACCAGTGGTTGTCAGGGGGAGGATGAGTAGGTAGAGCTCAGGGCATTTTTAGGGCAGTGAAACTAGTCTGGATGATACTGTAATGGTGGATACATGACATTACGCATTTGTCAAAACCTACAGGACTGGACAACACGGAGTGAACCCTGTGATGAAAACTTTTGGAAATGAATAGTGGTGATGGCTCCACAACATGGTAAACATAATTAATGTCCCTGAAATACACATGTAAAAAAATGTTCAAGTGGCAAATGTTTTATTATATATATTATAATAAATAATTTTATTATTATGTTTTATTTATATAAACAAACACACATATATATTACACGCCACAATAAAAAAAGTAAATCCTAAAGTATGGACTTTAGTTAATAATAATGTATCAGTATTGGTTCATCGCGTATAACAAATACACCACAGGGACAGAAGATGGTAATAATTTATCAGTACTGTTTCATCACATATAACAAATACACCACAGGGACAGAAGTTGTTAATAATGTATCAGTATTGGTTCATCATGTGTAACAAATACACCACAGGGACAGAAGATGGTAATAATGTATCAGTTTTGGTTCATCACATATAACAAATACACCACAGGGACAGAAGACGGCAATAACAGAGTGAGCTATGCGCAGTCAGGAGGGGAAATCTGTGCTTTCTGCACAATTATTCTGTAAACTGAAAACTACTCTGAAAAAATAAAGTATATGGGAGGTCAGAAACCAGAGCTGATAAGAACAATCTTTTCAGAACCTTAACTGAAGGAATAAATGTGAGAGGAACACTGTGCCTGACAGTAAGTCCGAAGAGCCTCCAGCATGGTGGCCTCTGCCTTTCTGTGCTTCGGGTACACCTGGTGACCTTACTGGGTCCCACCAGAGAGCACTCATTTGGTGAGATTGTCAGACAAGCCCTGCACCTCTAGCGGCCCTCACTGGTTCCTCTATAACAGCTTAGGCACTGGGAGGCTGTAACTCATTCAACATGTTTGTGTGGATCTGGGAGACCGAAAGATCATGTTTTGTGGGAATAAAATGAAGACTTTAGCGGATTTTTTTCAACTTGTAATGGGAAGGAGCTCTTCACTGGTGGGAAGATTAAAAGTTTTTTTTTTTTCTTTTTTCTCCTTGTATTGAAGCAATACTTTCAGTGTTTTGTTTAGTAGTACAAAAGAAATACATTCTGATGCGAAGGAATTTAGAAAACTCATGTAAGCAAAAGTAGAAATTTAAGTTATTCTTTTTATCTGTTCTCATGTTTCCTCTCCATAAGAAGAAACCCTGGCTTAAACAACACAGACCGACATTTCCTGATGTAACAGGAAGTCCAGCGTAGGATGGGCTTCAGGGCTGGTGTACTCAGTGGCTTAGTGATGTTGTAAAACGTTCCGATTCTTTTCATCTCTCTAATCCACTATCTTGAGGCAAAATGGTGGCAGTAGTAGCACAAGCATGACATCTAGACATAAATACAGTGAGAAGAAGAAGAGAGATTTTTCTCAGCGTGGGCCTCTTTAAAAAGTGAGTAAACATTTTGTAAAAGCTTCTGGTTAGACTCCTCCTCAATCCCATTGGCCTGACTGGATCACATGCCCACGCCTTATCGCATGAGTACAAGGGGGATGGGATTTTTTTTTTAGAGCAATCAAGAAGCCTTTGGAGACTAAAATGCCATCAACTTCCCCTGAGACACACACAGGGGGAAGAGGAAGACCAATGCATCTACAAGCCAAGAAAGGCCAAAGATTGCTGGCAGCTACTACTAGAAGCTGGAAGGGACGAGAAGGCTCTCCTCCTAGTGCCATGCCCTAAATTAGGCTTTCAAGCCTCCTCAACTGTAAGAAAATAAATTTCTGTTCTTTAAAGCCACCCACTTGTGGTATTATTTGATATAGCAACACTATGAAAATCTAAGACAGGTGCATGGGCCTGGAGAGATATTTAAATTCAAAAGCAGCAAGTTATTTTGAAGTGAAATAGGGGGAATGGGTACTTGGGAGGTAATCAGCAGTATCCATACTTAATAATAATTTGCAGTTAATAACATTTGTTAACATTTTGTAAATATAATATTTTGTAAATATAACTTACTGTGCGTGTGTGTGTGCATGTGTGTACGTGTGTATATAGAGAGAGGATACTGTATACTCTCAAAGTTTTTTTTTTTTCTCCTCAACATTATATCAGGAACATCTTTATATGTCATAAATAATCTTCTACAACTCTATTTTAACAACTACACAATATTCCATTTTATATAGATATGGCCTCTATTGAAGTAGTGTCAGAACTAGTCCAAACTCTAGAGAACCCAAAACCAAATCCAGTGCCGTCGAGTCGATTCCGACTCATAGCAGCCCTATAGAGGGACGATAAAAATCAGGATCAGCACAAAGCTGATTCCTATGAAGTGGAGGTCAGACATAACTCCACTCTCCAACTTCTTCACCATCTATGACACCAGCTGCTCCCCTCCCCCTCAGAATTTTCTACTTCTCCGCTGGGTCCGATAATTCATTGCAGTGGCTACACAGAACTCGCAGATCATACTTACAGTTAAGTGATTTATTAAGGAAGTGACAGGGTACAACTCAGGATCAGGATGAGCAGGCTGCAACTCAGGATCAAGACCAGGAAGCATGTAGGCAAAATATGGAAGGTTCCCCCGAAGTAGAGAGCACATCCCGCCCTTCTTCAGTGCAGGAAAGCTCTCTTAGCTCTTCTTGGCTGTGCATGCAAGCAGGCCCTTCTCTCTGCCACGCACACCCCCTCTCAGAGGTGCAGGCCTTCTCTCAGCCCGCTCAGGACAGGCCTCTTCTTGGCCTTGCATGCCCCGTTCCCCTTTCAGCCACACAGGACTCTCTGCCTTCAGCCTCCCTTCCACCACTCTCTACTGCTGACCCAGCTCATAGCCAGTGTAGCAGCTTTATTCAGCTCTCTTAGCTGCATTTCTAGCCTTATGTCTCTGCTATCACCACCAACTCTGACACAGGGCCTCCTCTGGGCCTGTCACTGCCAGCTTTGCCTCACAGCCTCTTCCTGGCCTGTCACCACCAACTCTGACACAGGGCCTCTTCAGGGCCTGTCACTGCCAGCTGCCTCACGGCCTCTTCCAGACCCCTTATTGTCCTCGGTGTTACAGCTCTTTTAGGAGTTTCCTCACCTCTTCTCTCTCTGGTTCTTCTCTCTTCTTGCCATTCTTTGCCTCTCTTGCCTTTCTGCTTTTCTGAAACCTATGTGATGTTGGTTGCTGGTATTAGTGTACTCCTCGTCAATTTCAAGGCATGGCCCTCCCAGCAGGGCCATGAACTGGCCAATCCCCTTGATAGGCCAGTCATTTCATTTTCATAGTATATTGAACAATCCTTGCAAGGTGTGTAAAATAGACAAATCACAGGGAAGGCTTCAGCCCTGGGCCAGATGAAAAGTATCAAACCATCAAGTTGTTTATGGCTTACCCAAGAAATGTCAATCAACCTGGATAAAAGTAACAAATTCTGGAGTAGAAAATTAAGACAAAGGTAACTACTCAGAGCTTAGGGGAAAATCTCTCAAACTATTTTTTCAAAGAACCAAGACAAAGGCCACATAAAGGAACTCATTTCACCACATGGCGTAATTTATTTACCAAAAAGGAATTAAAGATGAACATTACTAAGTCTGATGTGGAAATTTTAATATTGATTCTATATACTAAAATGGTATTACAAAGTAGAGGTTTTGCTTTTTCTAAAGGTAAGTAATAAAGGAGAAAAGGACCTTGTATTGACATTTATTCATTACTTAATGTTTTATGTTGAAACATGACTGTTTCTTAGCTCCTTAGCAATAACTCCTAGCAGTAACATTCATCACACAGCAGATGAGTGCTTGATACGTGAATTACTGGATTTCTACTTATTTAATGTGGTAATAACAACAATAATAATAAGATATTAATCATTTCTTATAGACTAGAAGCCAAAAAAAAAACTAATCCATTGTCTTCGAGTCGATTCTGACTCATGATGACCTCACGTGTTACAGAGCAAAACTGAATTCCATAGGGTTTTCTTCACTGTAATCTTTACAGAAAGCTTTCTTCCATGGTGCCATTGGGTGGATTCAAATCACCAACTTTTCAGTTATCAGCCAAACATAAACCTTTTGTGCCACCAGGAACCTGGAAACAACTTGGTTTGTATTAAGAAATTATCAGAATTATGGATGTAAATAGTATTTGATTTGAAAAATAAAGTATCACATATTAGAGGAGTTAATTTATTAGAGAAATGAGGACTTCCATGTGGACTACCTGAAAAATAGTGGGGAAAGTTGAGTTTTCACAGATGAAATGAAATGAAGAGTGAAGCATTGATCATTCAGGCTAAGCACATCTTTTCCTCTATTTTTGTAATATTTTTGGAAAAAAATAATATTAGAACCTCAAGTTTATGGAAACAACTGCCTTAATTCTCTACTTGATGAGTCTGCAAAAATGTAAGGTAAATCAAACAGTCTACTTCTTCTTGTGCAGTCCACGTTCTGATAAACGTCCACTGTTTTCTCTTAGGCTTACACTTGGTGAGATGTCCTGTTGACTGCAAGTCCTGGCAACTAGCTAGTACACTTGAACTTGGGGAGAGGAGAGTGGCGAAGTACCCCCTCCCACAACCTTAGTGCTCTCCAAGCCTTGATTTGAGCTAAATTTCCTATCCCAAGGTTCTTTTATGTCCAGAATTTCAGTGCTATCTTGCCTTTTTGCCTCCTTACTATGCAGCCAACCCTTGATTATTCAAAACCTAAAATTCAGCCATTGCTCCTTCTTCTACACTTTACTCATTCATTTTTGGTTAACACTTCTGGCTTAGGAAGAACAAGGAGTACTTAATGCTGTGGAGATGGAAAGGACCTCCCATCAAAAATTTTAGTTGTCATCTCTGGACTATATACAGTGTGAAAAACACCAGAAAAAAAAATAGTAATTCAGCCAGCATTATTAAAGGTCAGATATTATAATTTCTGAAGCTCACTAGAAAAAAAAAGAAACGTTATGCAAATTTACATTCTCTCCCTTCTTTATCCCCCTTCCCCGCGCAAAAACGTTGTAAATTGCCGAAAGTCTTCTGGTGACTTGTCATACTTGGCGCTAGTTTAATTGGTTTTGGCAAGTGTGTTTTATTGACTCATAAGAGAATGTTTTAGTCTCTTTACTAACAGATGTATCAGCGTCTGTGCTAAAAGCAACGGCAACAATGTCACATGGTTATAAAATTATAGGAATTTGCTGTTGGTGGTCCAATAAAAACAAACTCATATGAAAAAAGAGTCATGAGAAGATAATATAAAAAAATATACATTGTGATAAATGTTTTGTCATAAAAGATGTGACCTTTTATCATTTACTTAAACAGCCTATGTTGAAATGGGAAACCTGTGCCAGGCATCATAGGAACAGCCAACTTTTATACCCAGTGTGTTTGGAATCATCGTATTTCATTTGCACCTAGTGTTCTCATTTCTTGTTCAGAGGAACTATCTCTAATACCACTAGAACACGTAGGCAATATCCTGCTCATGTTCTGTTTCTCTAAAACATTTCTTTTCGAAAACCAATGTGAAATATCTGCGGTTCCTTAAAATTAGTGTTATTTCCCCATGGGTCCTCTGATTTGGTGACCATCGTAACTGCACGAAGGCAGTGGCGGTTCAGGGGTAGAATTCTCACTTTCCATGCGGGAGACCCAGGTTTGATTCCCAACCAGTGCACCTCAGGCACAGCTCGTCTGTCAGTGGATGCTCGCATGTTGCTATGATGCTAATGACGTTTCAGCAGAACTTTCAGACTAAGACACTAGGAAGAAAGGCCTGGTGATCTACTTCTGAAAATTAGCCAACGAGAATGCTATGGGCTGCATCGGGTGACACTGTCAGAGGGGGTGACCCCAAAATGATTGCCTATAAAAATTTTTTGCAGTGTTTCAGCAGAAATTTATTATTTTTTATAAAAATATATCTGCAGTTAGTTATAACAACAACAAAAAAATGTTACGTAAGCCCAGCTTACATGTATCAATATACCTACAAGGCTAAAACTCCATATTAATTTACCTTTTAACCCTGTAACGCACTCCAGTCAGAACTGTCTTTATTACCCAATTACAATGACACTTTGAATCACGTGGTTTTGTCTGCACGTACTACAAGCACATGCTGTTGTTTTCCTTGATGCCAGTGGTTTTTATAGTTGCAGATTTTGTCAAATTTTCTGGTATTTTAGCTACTACCCTATTGATGCCACCGCAGCTAACAACAAGTATATGAGGCTGAAACATGAGAACATTTATGCAACCTATGTTTGAGTGCCTACTTACCTATCATGAACTCTGCTAAGTGCTGGAGAAACAGCCACAGGGAGCTTAAACTACAGAGAGGGAAGAGACAAGTAAACCCTTGTGTTTATTAAGGGTTATGACAGGAGAAGTACCGTATACTATGTTAACGTCGTAGAGACAAGATTCATCGATGTGGGGCTATTCCCAGTCTCTTCCCTACCTTATATTCAAGGAGAGTTTTGGTCTTTTCCTGTTCTGCTTTGCCTTCTTCCCAGTCCTCTAGGGAGAGTCGTCTTTGCCAGTCTTGGTTATGGAATCTGATGATTCACAATCAAGAGAATGAGTAGAAAGAGTTGGAAAAGGTGTGATGAAAGAGGGAGCAATTATTTTTTTCCTAGATTAGTTCACAACGAGATGGATTGACACAGAGGCTGCAACAATTGGCTAAAGTGTAACAACGATTGTGAGGATGGTGCAAGGCCAGGCAGTGTTTTGTTCTGTTGCACATAGAGTCGTTATGAGTCTGAACCAACTTGATGGCACCGAAAAACAACAACAGATTTGTTCCTGGACTTCACTATTATAAAGAATCCTGAGAGAGGACAAAATAGAAAAGACATTGAAAAGAGAAGTTGAGACACTAAGCTATTACAGGTAACAAGAGATAATCGAATGCAGGGGCCAACTTACCTCCAATCAAGAGGCATGCCTGTGACTAGCTCCCCTGATGTGGGGTCCAGACCCATGATCCCAGACCCAGAGAGGTGGTCTCTTTCTTCCCATCCAAGCCCTTGCTAGGCTGTGGCAGTCACAATAAACAATGGTACATTCCCCAGAGTTTGGAACATTCAGTCTGAGCCAAAACCACATGTAAGAATCAGCTTAATGTTCCAACATGTGCTGGGACAAGCCCAGCCTGGTTCCTTTTCAACATCTTCTCCAACATGAGGCAAGAGCTGAGGATATGCATGTAGGGGATCATGTATCTATATTTAGACCAACACACACACACACACACACACACACACACACACACAAAACCTCCCAGAAAGCAAGAAAATAATTTTCCACTCTAAATTCAAATTTAGGAGAAAAAAAAGCCTTCTAAATCTACAAAGGTATAGTCCTACTAAAAATATAATGCGGTTACTAAACTGAATGCAAACATCTTACTCTGAAATCTCTAAACCTAGATTGTCACTTCATACATTTCTCTAAGATTAATGGGTGGTCACTCCTTTTATCCCTGGGTGACACAAATGGGTAAGCAGTCAACTACTAGCTGAAAGGTTGGCAGTTCGAACCCGTCCAGAGGGGCCTCAGAAGACAGGCCTGGAGATCTTCTGAAAGATCACAGCCTTAAAAACCCTATGGGGCACAGCACTACTCGGAATACATGGGATCGCCGTGAGTCTGCATTGACTCAACAGCAGCTAATGACGAGTTGTTTTATATGTGTATTCAGGGGGTCCATTCTGGACATTTTACCTAAGCAAAATTTGCTGGAAAGATAAAAAGATATCTCTACTTCCAGAAATAGAAAGCTGTTATTAAATTATGCTTTTTAACTTACGTATTTAAAATGCATAAAATTATAAAATTGGCTTAAAATTTCACCACCCAGATAACTTACTGACATTAAAAAAAAAAAAAAATAGTGCATACATGTGGGATAAACACTCAAATAACACGGGAGAAATTTTTAATTGAAAATATAAAGCCTCTCTCCCTCATTGCTTTCTCTCCACCAAGGTAAGCACTGTTAATCTTTCTCATTTCTTAGCCCTTATAAATGCCTGTATACATGCACCTTGGTAAACTCGCATTAACTTATTTAGCAGAACGGTGAACTTGCTGAGTCAAAGCATTTATCTAAAATGTTAAATTTTAAAAGATAATGATTAATGCGTCTGTCCTCACCACTTCTATTCAGCATTGTACTGGAGGTTCTAGCCTAGCTCACTAGGCAGGAAAATTAAAGGCATACAGTTTGGAAAGGTAGATGTAAAATTATCTCTATTCACCGGTGATATTATCTGGGGTATAGAAGATCCTAAGGAATCCAAAACACTACCAGAACTTATAAACGAGTTCAGCAAGACTGCATGATACAAAAATCAATTGTATCTCTATACACTTGCCATAAACAATCCAAAAAGATAAAAATACTTAGGAATACATTTAACAAAAGAAGTGCAAACCTTATACCCTAAGAACTACAAAACAGTGTTGAAAGAAATAAAAAATCAAAATAAATGGAATGATACCCCATGTTCATGGATTGGAAGATTTAATACTAAAATAGCAATACTTCCCAAATTAATCTACAGATTCAATACAATCCAGATTAGAATCCCAGCTTGCTTCTTTGTATAAATTGACAAGCTGATCCTAAAATTCATAGTGAAAACAATCTTGAAAAAGAAAAACAAAGTTAGAGGACTCGCACTTCCTGATTTCAAAACTTGCTACAAAGGGACAGTAATCAAGACAGTGTGGTACTGACATAAAGATAGACATATAGATCAATAGGATAGCATTGATAGTCCAGAGATAAACCCACACATCTACGATCAATTGATTTCAACAAGGGTGCCAAGACTATTCAGTGGAGAAAGAATAGCCTTTCCAACAAATAGTCCTGGGGCAACTAGATATCCCATGCCAAACAATGTCAGATCCTTACCTCACAGCATATACAAAGATTAACTCAAAAGTAAAGACCTAAATGTAAGAACCAAAACTATAAAACTTTTAGAAGGAAGCATAGGAGTAAATCTCAGTGGCTTGGGATTTGACAATGGATTCTTAGATATGTCAACAAAAAGCACAAGCAACAAAAGAAAAATTGGACTTTACAAACTTTGTGCTTCCAAGGACACTATCAAGAAAGTGAAAAGACAACCCACATAATGGTAGAAAAAAAATCTGCAAATCCTATAACTGGTAAGGGACTTGTATCTAGAAAACATAGAACACTTCCAACACAAAAATAGACAAATAACCCCATGTCAAAATGGGCAAAGGGTCTGCATAAATAGTTCTTCAAAGATATGTAAATGGCCAATAAGCACATGAAAAGATGTTGAACATCATTAGCTTTTAGGAAAATGCAAATTTAAACCACAATGAGATACTACTTTGCAACCAATAACCAAAAACTAAACCCATTGCTGTAGAGTCGATTCCGACTCATAGCGATCCTATAGGAAGGGGAATATAACTGCTCCAGAGGGTTTCCAAAGAGTGGCTGGTGAATTTGAACAGTCCACCTTTTGGTTAGCAGCCGAGCTTTTAACCACTGTACCACCAGGGCTCCTCACACCCACTAGGATAATAGCTATGATCAAAAAGTCAGATAATAACAAGTATTGGTGAGAATATGGAGAATCGGGACTCTCATCTGTTGCTGATGGCAATGTAAAATAGTGCAGCTGCTGTGGAAAACGGTTTAGTGGTTCCCCAAAAAGTTTAGCATAGAGTTGTCATTTTTTCCAGAAATTTCATTCCTAGGAATACACTCAAGAGAAATAAAAACTCATGTCCACACAAAAACGCGTACATGAACGTTCACGGCATTCACGCAAGCTAAAATGTGGGAGCAACCCAAATGTCCACCAACTGACGGATGAATAAATAAAACTTTGTGTATCTATATAATGGAATGTTATTCAGCCTTAAAAGAAATGAAGTAGTGATCCTTATTATGATGTGGATGAACCTTGAAAATGCTAAATGAAAGGAGCCTGTGACAGAAGACCACAAATCCTGTAATTCCATTTATATGAAATGTCAGTTCAGGAGTGATAGAGTAAAAGGTATGAGTTGTTTTGTTTTTGAGGTGATGAAAATGTTCTAAATTTGATTGTGGTGATGGTTCCACAACTCTGGGAATATACTAAAAACCACTCAATTGTACAATTTAAGTGGGTGAATTGTATGTGAATTTTAACACAATAAAGCTGTTACCAAAAAATTTATGTTCTTATTCATGTTTACTTAGATGAATATTCAATTCAGTAAATATTTTTGAATGCTTCAATTAAAAAAAGTTAAAAACGAATGACTTGGAAAAAAAAAAAAGATAATGGCTAACGCCCTCCAGCAAGTTCGCTGTCATTTTCACCCCACCGACAGTGTACAAGGCTGCTTGTCCCGGGACTGGCATGTGCTGGGAAGGACATGCAGGTGTTTCATGACTGACACCAGTGCTGAGTTGTTGGTATCTGTCCTGTATTGGCTGTTAAAATATTTTGAGTATCTCGCCTCTCTGTTCCCTGCCCTTCAGCCTATCTTGAGTATCATCACACTTTCCATGGTTTTACAAAATTAATAGACAGTGACTCAGGTGAATTTCTTTTATTATGAATGAGATTGAGTATGACTTCTTTTCAGCTTTGAAAATTTCTTTTTGTCAAAATAATATATTTTTGTTATTGCGGTTGAGTCAATTCCAACTCAAAGCGACCCGATAGGACAGAGTAGGACTGCTCCATAGAGTTTCCAAGGAGTACCTGGTGGATTCAAACTGCTGACTTTTGGTTAACAGCCATAGCTCTTAACCACTACACCACCAGGGTTTCCAAATAATATACATGGTTTAAATATTTAACAATTCAGAAGAACTGAAAATGAAATGCCCTGGACCCTAGCCCCTCTCAGCCCTGCTTTCCAGAAGCAGCGATGTTTCTCTGGTAACATGTTCTCATTTTAGATCTTCAGACATTCACTCGATTTAAAATGGATGAAATCTCCTTTTCTAAGATGCCTTTCTCGTAGACATCTAGCTCCCAAGACTGGTTGTTCTCCAGGTTTGCTGCACAGCTGCCCTCTGGGTTCAATTCCCTAAGGTCTCGGGTCCTGGTATTGCTTTCTGGTTACGTCCTCTCACTTTACTGGCACTCATCCGCAAGTATAACTGCCTGAGAAAGACTGTATGAAAGCTAAACTTGTTGGTCTGAAAATACCTTTAGTCTGTCTGCACACTTGATTTGTCATTAGGGTGGGTATAGAATTTCCAGCTGGTAATATTAGAATGCCTTTGCTTGCAAGTGTCAGAAAATTTAGTTTAAAGAAGGAGGGGCAGGGGGTTTCTGGCTGAAATAATCAAAAAGTTTAGAGTTGATGTTGGCTTCAGATGCAGTTTGATCCAGGAATTCACATTGTTATCTGGGTTTTGACTCCATTTTTTAAATGATTTTCCCTGTCTCTGCAATGTAATCAAAGAATGTGATCTGCAATTTTAATACTTTTTGACATTTACTGAGGTATATGTGGCCCAATATATGATTAATTTTATAAATGTTTCTTGGAATCTTGGAAAAAAAATATATATATTGCCATAACAAAGAAGTCATTAATTTTTTCAGATTCTATAAATACTCATTTTTATATTATATTTCTAAAGTCCAGCTTTCTTTCTTTCTCTTAGTATTGTTGGTTTTTGCCCACTTATTTACTGTGTTCTTATGGATTACTGTTGTAGTTTGGTTGTTGCTATGAAAACCATTTCAAACTCAAAGCATTACCTGGACTATTTATGTTGTATATCTGTGTTGTTGTTGTTAGCTACAGTTAAGTTGGCCCCTGACATATGAAGACACCAAGCACAATGGACCATTGTGATCTGTAGGATTTTCATTGGCTGATTTTTAGAAGTAGATCACCAGGCTTTTCTTCCTAGTCTGTCTTAGTCTGAAAGTTTCTCTGAAACCTGTTCAGCATCATACAACACACAAGCCTCTACTCACAGTCAGATGGTGACTGTGCATGAGGTGTATTGGCAGGGAATCGAACCCAGGTCTCCCGCATGGAAGGCCAGAATTCTACCAGTGAACTACCACTGTCCCTTGTGTACGTGACTATCTAGAAGACTGGGGTACATAGGCGCTCAAAACTATTTGTTAAAGGGATTAATGAATAGAAATGCTAAGCAGTGCAGTTCAATTCTGTTTGCCTTCACATGCACCTCCATTTATTCCTGCAATTTTCCATTTGGTTTATTTTTTATTCCCAATATCTATTTAATTAGAAACAGTTAATTTTTAGGGGGAATTTCTTAGAGGCAGAAATATATCATTGATGGTATCTTTTTGTCTTCTTTTTTATCCACCCCACTGCTGATTGCTTAGTACATAAAACCCGTAAAACATGTTTTCTATTCACAGATGAATCATAGGAACTCAATGGAGTGTCAGTTTTCTCAAACTCCCAGAGATGTCCTAAAGACAACTACACCCACGGGCTGGGCTTGCCTCGGCTGACATGGCACCTCTCCTCCATTGGCATCTCCAGGGCACCCCAAGATGGGGAGTAGGTGGATGGTCAGTGGTCAGAGAATCAGTAGTCCACTGCTCTTGGCAACATCACCGAATGGTTTGGCATTGTGGAAATTTGCCTGGCTTGATTTATAGAGTGAATCTAGCCTTGTCGAGAGTTTGTCTTTTCCTTAAAATTAAGCTATTCAGACTTACATCAGCTCTTGTGTGCTTTTTCAGGACATAGTCACCTCCAGCCTCCCCCCAACCCCAGTGACTATAATTTGAATCTGTCATATGGTGCTGATATACAGGAGGTTTGGTCTGGCTGCTAATACTGGCAAATAGAGTTGAGTTTTTCCCAATAGGATGAACGTTCTGCATTTAATGAAAGCAAGATTCTAGAAACTGGCTGCTATTCTATAATGTCTAAGTCTTGTAAAATTACAGATGACTTGGGGCCACTTAGATGATATACAGGGTGAGTTATTCTATTCAAAGAAATCTTCCTTAGTTTTTCCATTTGTGGCCCAGGTCCAACAGCGTCGCATGCATTGCGTCTGAGAGAGATTCTTCCTCCAATTGGCATTTCCGTGTCTGGAGTGGCTAACAACTCTTTTGGCAAAGTGATTTAACGGCAGGGATATGATCAGGTGTTTCTTAATGAACTCTCTCTGTGGCCCACTAAACAGGAGGTGCTACCCCCTTGATAGCTTGTTTTGTATCATTAATAAGTGAGAAGTCCATGTTTTGGGACCTGATTCTAAGTGTCTCTTCAAGATAAAACCAGTAGTCGTGGAGTCAGTTCCAACTCATGGTGACCCCATGTGTGTCAGTGTAGAGCTCTGCTCCACAGGGTTTTCCATGGCTAATTTTTTTCAAAAGTAGATTGCCAGGCCTTTCTTCCAAGGTACCTCTGGGTATACTCAAACCTCCAATCTCTTGGTTAGCAGCTGAGCATGTTAACTGTTTGCATCACCTGGGAGCTCCCTGTTCAAAATAAACATCTCCATACCTGGACTGGAAATTAATAACTGCTGCAGGGCCAATATACTGTTGTTTCACAATTTTTTTTTTTCCTTTTAGCCTAAGCAATATTAGAAAGCTGTTTCTCTAAGTTTTAGGCAACATAAATGGTGAGAATAGACTGAAAAACAAAACTTAGTTTTAAAAAAATTCCACTTCTAGGAATTTAATCAAATAATATACTTTAAAAAAAAAAAAAAGCCAAACTACAAGTAAAAGAATATTTACTTAAACATTTTTTTTTTCTCGTTGAAAAAACCTGGTAGGTACTTAAATGGCAATCAATAAAGGGCTACTGAAATATATCATAGAATGCATTGAAGATATGCTATGGAGCTATTGAAAAGAATGAAGGCAGGCAGTTTGTGCTGACATGGCAAGTTTTTCAAAACACCTCATTATGTGAAAATAAACCAAATTAGGCACTATGGGTATGGATTTGAAGATCCACTCTATGAAAAAAAATTGAAACATAGATAGATAGGTAGGTAGATTAGATAGATAGATAGATAGATAGATAGATAGATAGATAGATAGATAGATAGATAGATGATAGATAGATAGATAGATGATCGATAGATAAATAAATAATTTTTTTTTAATCTAGAAGGCAAGTATTTTGGCATATAAGAAGAAATGTTTTTTCAAAGTGCTATAAGAAACTGCTAGTAATAAGGGTGAGACGACCAGAAGAGGCTGAGAAGGTAGAATATTACTTGTCATTTTACAACTTTCTGTACTGCTTGAATTTTTTCTTTATGTCCCTGAATTAATTTTTAGAAACGTGTTATCAGAGCTTATCTCGGTGGTAGGATTATAGGACATTATTATATTCTTCCTTATAGTTGTATACATTAAAGAAACACTAGTAAATGTTATTTTTAAAAGCCCAAAGTATGAAAATACAACCCTGACAGCAACAACTAAGGTGGTCAAATTTCAAAGTTTGTTTCTTTAAAGTAACGTATAAATTATAAACTCAAGTTCTTCTAGTCTAGCATATGTTTGTGTAAGAAAACTTTGATCTGGTATGTAAAATAGGCTCATTCTGAATCCAGCTGAGCTTGGGCAGAGAGAGTTGTTTCAGAGTGTGATAAACTAGGAGTAGGATTTAAAAAAAAAAAAGATTAGAGGGAAATTTTTGTTGAAAAGTATTAATGTAGAATGATTTTGGTAGAAAGTACATAAAACAGATGTACACAAACTATAGACAAAATGCATTTCCCAGTGTTTTTCTTTGGTTGCATACATATTTTTTTTGAAACTCTGTTCGTTTTGAATAAAGATATACTTAGAGATATCATAATTTGCCACATTAAAAAAAAAATAATTGCCTCCAAATGAGTATATTTAAAGATTCTAAGTTATTAACAAAGCCCTGGTAGCGTAGTGGTTAAAAGCTCAGCTGCGAACCAAAAAGTTGGCTGTTCGAATCCACCAGCTGCTCATTGGAAACCCTATGAAGCAGTTCTACTCTGTCCTATAGGGAAGCTACGAGGCAGAATTGACTCAAGGGCAAGAGTTTTTTGGAAGTTGTTAACGCGCACTGGATGGCTTCCTTTCATGAGGTAGTTGTTCTAAGTCATTCTACGTTTCCTCCCCTCTTATCTGACAGTTTCAATTCTGTGGTTAAAATTCCTTAAATCCAGCCCTGAGCATTCAATGACCATGGAGTGACATTCTGTTCTTCTGTAACCTCACAAAGCACTGCAGATAACACAAAACACACACCGTCCACTCTACTTGTTGATTAACTGATTGGTTATCAGGTTGGGTGGGCGTTGACTCTGGTGTACATCCCTTCCATAAAATTAACGATCACCTCAAAAGTGGTTCTCTTCTACATTCAACAGGGCCTGGGAAATAATTTATACTCAGCCTGAGGTTTTTCTCTGATTAAAAATAGACTTTTCTGTTTTTCTTGAAGTTGAATTTCAAAGCCAAGTTGCTGTGACTTCTCAGTGAGAAAGAAGTGAGTCATATTTGCATTTGTGATTTATGAAGAACTTTAGCGCCTGGTGGGAAGAGGAAGGGAGGAAGTGGGAGGTGCTTTGGACGGGGATATGGCTTCGACGTGCCAGGGGTACTGTACCTTTTTTTGGAGTTCTAGAAGATCTGAAAGCAACCCCTTCTTAGCAAATGATGCCTCAGAGACAGGCCGAGTCCCACCATATTTATTTGGAATGCTTAATGTGAGTAGTCAAATTTGGGGCAAAACTATACGTTATTTCTAGGAAGAATGTTTTAGTAATTTTTATAAGAATTGACTTTTGCCACAAATTCATCTCCATTAAATATACCAAAATATTTGCTGAGGCCATAACTGTTCGGGTCATAGTTGAGAATATGTCAAAGTCTACACATTTGATCTCATCCATTATTTTTTTTTCTTTTTTTATTATTAGTCAAAGGAGCCCTGGTGGCACAAAGGTTAAGCGCTTGGCTGCTAACCAAAATGTGGATGGTTCAAATCCACCCAGCAGCTCTGCAGGAGAAAGCCGTAGTGATTTGCACCTGTAAAGAAAGATTACAGCCTTGAAAATTCTCTGGAGCCGTTCTACTTTGTTGCATGAGGTCGCTATGAGTTAAATTGCCTTAATAGCACCTAACAACAGCTATTAGTCACACCACAGAATGTTCTCTTCATGACGCCACAGAGGCAGCTCATGTGCATTTCACGAATTTTATAAAAAATATTTCCCTGTCTGTGTTTTTATGGGTTAGACCCTTGCTCCTGGGTTCTGTCCCTCTCTTCACTGCTAGGTCAGTTCCAATTCGAGCTCAGGTTCGTTTGAAGTGCTGCTTCCAGCTTTGCCTGTTTGGGTTGTGATAGGCTTTCTGTTATTTCAGTTTGAACCAGCTCTTGCCCCTAGTCCTGTTTCCATCTGCCACAAGATGTTGTAGAATCTACATCCAAAGTGAGAGTTTGTTTGGCCCAATCGTGCTTCTTTAAAACCCCTGAAAGTTAGCGTGTTTATTATCCTTTGATTTTGGAGACTCAGGCTTGAGTACCTCCCTTGAGTACCTTTGGTCCCTCTGTATTTTTGTATGTAAACAGTTTTGCAGCAGCCAAACTCCACCTCTCAATAACCTTGGCAGGAGGGCAGCGATTCATGGTTTTCAAAGAGAAATCTCTTTCTGAATATGTTTTGCTCCATGTCTCTGGACCCGAAACAGGCTGTTGTTAGACCAGCCAGATGCACCATTTCTCAGCCACAGCAATATCTTATTTTTAGGCAAGCCTACTGAAAGGTACAAATTCAAAGATGATTTTCAGTTGTCTTTCATTCCTTGTTCTCACCAAGTGTCAAGGCTCTTATTTTCTCATGTCTTTCAGGGCTTGTCTCCATATTTAGACACCTTTCAGAAGAAAGATATTTCTACCTTTTTATTCAACTGGTTTTTCACCTCTCCTTTTTCCCAAGGGAGCCCTGGTAGCGACGTGGTTAAGAGCTTGGCTGGTAACCAAAATGTCGGCAGTTCTAACCCACCAGCCACTCCTTGGAAACCCTACGAGGCAGTTCTACTCTGTCCTATAGGGTTGCTATAAGTTGGAATTGACTTGATGGCAATGGATTTGGTTTGGTTATTCTCCCAAGGGGCTTTGGTAGACATAAGTGGAGCTTCCAAACTAAGATACCTAGGAAGAAAGGCCTGGTAATCTACTTTCAAAAATCAACCAAAGAAAACCCTATAGATCACAACAGTTCGGTCTGCAACTGATTCTGGGGGTGGTGCAGGACTGGGCGGTATTTTGTTCCATTGTGTGTGAGGTTGCCACCAGTGAGGGGCCAACTCAGTAGCAGCTAACAACAACAGCTAGCAGCTAGAGGTAGGTGGAAGTCTACGTCCCCTCTTCCACGTGGCCTTGCCACTAGGATGTATGGTTAAGTAAAAGCAAGTCTCCGAGCAAATTCTTCCACATACACACAAACGTTTATCAGCAGGTAAGCACAAAAATAGTCATACCACCTCTTCATGTGAGTTGAGTAAAACTCCCATCCCTCTGTCTTTTTAGGCCATCTGACAAACACCTTGAAGGAAATAATCACTTTGATGTGATAAAGATAAAATTTTGATATCAGACTCCACTGGTCTCACCCCTTCAGGAGCAAGGAAGAATGAAGAAAACTAAACATACAAGGGAAAGATTAGACCAAAGGATCGATGCCCACATCTACTGCAGCCTCCACAAGACTGAGCCCAGTACAACTAGATGGTGCCCGGATACCACCACTGACTGCTCTGACAGGGTTCAAAATAGAGGGTCCCAGACAGAGCTGGAGAAAAACATAGAACAAAATTCTACCTCAAAAGAAAGACTAGACTTGCTGGCCTGACAGACACTGGAGAAACCCTGAGAGTATGGCCCCCCGGACGCCCTTTCAGCTCAGTAATGAGGTCACTCCTGAGGTTCACCCTCCATCCAAAGATTGAATAGGTCTACGGAACAAAACAAGACTAAAGGGGAACACTAGCCCTGGGGCAGGGACTAGACGGCAGGAGGGGACAGGAAAGCTGATAACAGGGAACCCAAGTTTGAGAGCGGAGAGTGTTGACCTGTTGTGGGGTTGTTAACCAATGTTATAAAACAATATGTGTACTAATTGTTTAATGAGAAACTAGTTGTGTAAACCTTCACCTAAAGTACAATAAAAAAAAGAAAAAAAAATTGACATCAGGATCAGGTGACAAAGGCTGTCCTCTATTAGGTGGGGACCACAGAACAGAAATCTATCCATAGATCATCATTCCAAAGTCATCCGGCTGCTGGGCTTGCCAGATCAAGGGAGGAGGTGCCATGAAAATCTTCTTAGCCAGTCACATGCCTTGAAGAGCACTCATTTCCTCAATGAAAATTTACTTCAGTGTCCCTTATGATAACTAACAAACCCTCTAGGGCAGGTTGGGATAGGACTATTTGAAACATTTGCCTTGGTCACTTCTGGAGACTAAACTCCTGATTAGAGTCCTTAATGTGTTAACCAACAAATGCTGACTAATCACTCTAAGGCATAGGTGAAAGTGAAGTACAAACATTGTTATCATCTGGTTTGCCTGTATTTTAGGTTCCCCTCCTTCTAATCTCCAACAGTTGTTCCAAAGCCACCTCCTGTACTAATACAAGCTACATGCTTACAATACACATGCAGCTTCCAGACAAATCCCCTAGCACCTCCCAACCCCCTCTATCTTCTTAATGAGATTGCTGCCATTGAATTTCCCCTCTACAGAATTACAAGAGTCATCACTGCTGGAATCCATATTCAAGTGATTGATTTCACAAAGACCCAAAGAGTTGCTTTTTGGATGCATATTAATAGATGCTTGTGAAGCATTCCTCAGATCCCCGTTTAGGGATGAAGGGTTTATTCGCAGAGTTTCTGAAAGTTCTGCTACAGGCAGACCTCGATTGTCAACCCCCTCTAGGAAGGGCCCAGGCTGAAGACTTCATCCAAGTTTGCGCCAAAGGTTTCAAGTTTGTAGGGGCTGTTTGCATCCGATGTTTCATCCATCTGGGCAGAAGGTCCAGCCCCTTCACCACGATACCTCCGAAGGTCCATCCCAGTCCCAGAACTCCCACCTTCTCCCCCTGCCCAATCCTGCTTCCTTCCCTCTGCCCACAGGAGTTGATCCCAAGAGCGCTCCCCAATCAACCCTCTCTACTCTGATTTTCACGTCAGAGTCTGCTTCATGCACTCGTTTGGAACGACTTACTCTAAAATCATAGGCTTGTGAGGATGCCCGTGCCTCCTTGTAACATGAGTAGCACACCCAGACTAGAAAAGGAGCTTGTTAGATTCCTGAAATAAAGGAACCCAAGGAATGGTACCGGTGGAAGGCCTGGGACTCCCGGTTTCGAAACCACCTCTTCTAGTGATGCCTGTATTCCACTTCAGGACCCTTATTACTAGGTTCTGATCTTTAAGTACTGTTCTGGATTGAATTGTGTCCCCCAAAAACGCGTGTCAACTTGGCTAAACCCATGATTCCCAGGATTGTGTGGTTGTCCACCGTTTTGTCATCTAATGTGATTTCCCCATGTACTGTAAATCTTACCTCTATGATATTAATAAGGCAGTATTAGAAACACCTATGTTAATTTTTTTTATGTTAATGAGGCAGGACTCCATCTACAAGATTATGTTGTATCTTGAGTCAGTCTCTTCTGAAATGTAAAAGAGAGAAACGAGCAGAGAGACAGAGGGACCTCATACCGAGAAGAAATAGCACCAGGAGCACAGTGTGTCCTTTGAACCTGGGGTTCCTGCACTGAGAAGTTCCTAGGCCAGGGGATGATTGATGCCAAGACCTTCCTCCAGAGCCAACAGAGAAAGAAAGCCTTCCCCTGGAGCTGGCATCCTGAATTCGGACTTCTAGCCTCCTAGACTCTGAGAGAATAAATTTCTTTTTATTAAAGCAATCCACTTGTGGTATTTCTGTTATAGCAGCACTAGATAAATAAGACAAGCACCAAGTCTTAAATTTAGTTTTAATTTGCCTTGAAGTTACACATGCACCTAGTTTAAAGAATGAGATAACTCTATAAAGCTTATTTGACGAAGGCTGCTAGTTGAGTGTGACATCAATTATCACCTTTTTTAAATAGTAACATTTCCAAGTTCTAGCTGAACACATGACCAAGCACTAGAAACTACGCTTCCCAGCCTCTCTTGTAGCTTGATAAGGCTGTGTGCCCCCATCCGGCCAAAGGATGTGTGTCACTCCTGGAGCTTGTTCCCCTTAACCCACTGCCCCTGGCTGGGACGACAAGAATTGAAATGGCTGCCTTGGTCTCAGAGATGGAAGCCACATGTTGAAGGTTATGAAGCTGACTTTCTGAGCCTGGATTGCTTCCCTCTGGGCCATATCAAATGAGAAAAATAATATATATCTATCTTGTTTACCAGAACAAAACCAAACCTAGTGCCGTCGAGTCGATTCCGACTCATAGTGACCCTATAGGACAGAATAGAACTGCCGCATAGAGTTTCCAAGGAGCGCCTGGAGGATTCGAACTGCCGACCCTTTGGTTAGCAGCCGTAGCATTTAACCACTAAGCTACCAGGGTTTCCCTATCTTGTTTAAGCCCCTGTATTTGGGGGTCTTTTGTTAAAGAAGTTTAGCTTGTTGAAAAAAAAAAAAAAAAAAAGCCCAGTTCCCCTCTCCCTACCACGCTCTCTTCTTTCCCCCAGAACAACTACCATATGTCTAAATAACATGCTTCTTCTGATATTTCGGGGGAAGTGGTGGTTCAGTGGTAGTTCAGTGGTGGAATTTTCCCTTTCCACGTGGGAGATCCAGGTTCAATTCCTGGCCAATGTACTCCATGTACAGCCACCTGTACGTGTCTGTCAGTGGAGGCTTGCGTGTTGCTATGACGCTGACCAGGTTTCAGCAGAGCTTCCAGACTAAGACAGACTAGAAAGAAAGGCCTGGTGATCTACTTCTGAAAATCAGCCAATGAAAACCCTATGGGTCATAATGGTCCCATTTGTAACCTATCACGGGAATGGTACAAGACCAAGGCAGCGTTTCATCCGTTTGTGCGTGGGGTTGCCCTGAGTCAGGGCTCCATGGGAGCTAACAGCAACAACCAAGTCAAACCAAGCCGGTTGCCGTCGAGTGGCCTCTAACTCGTGGAGACCTCACATCTAATTTTTCAGATTTAGGAATTATCTATTGACTTTCCATTTGGAAGATGAGTATTTCAATTGTTTTCTCATTCTCTCCCAACCTCACCACACCCACGCACATTCCTACCCATCCCTCCATTCTCCAAAAATAGTTATGTTGTAACTTCGTATAAATACACAGTTAGTGTTTATATAGTTATGAAACTACATGTGGTATATAAGAATGAGCTACGCAGTGAACAATGAATGCTTTTCCGATCTTGAATAACATTTTGTTTTTCTTTGGAAATGATATTCAGCCCCCCCTCCTTTTGCTTTGATTTCCATTGACTTATCATTAAGGTACAAATGGTTTGAGATCATCTGCTAACTGAAGGGTAGGCGGTTTAAACCTCCACAGCAGCTCTGCGGAAGAAAGGGCCTGGCGATCTGCCTCTGTAAAGATTACAGCCAAGAAAACCCTACAAAGCAGTTCTGTTCTGTAACACATGGGGTCGCCATGAGTCAGGGGCCAACTCGACAGCAGCTAACAATGAAAACAACAGCATTAATTCAACCCTAGATGTTCCCCTAGTTGTATGATCTCCTCTCAATATGTTCAAACACATTTGGGATGCGGTTTCATCCGTCTGAAGAACTCTTTCCCAGGACTTGCTGATGTGCTCCATCTGGACACTTGTGCTCTGAGCCTGGTGTGTGCGTTTGACCTGCCATCTCTAACGGGACATCAATGCTAGTTGTTCTATATCTTTTGATTGCTATGCAAGCCTTGCTTCCCTTCAACAGGTTCCTGAGGCTATGGGAAATAGCGTGTTCCTTCCGTCTAATCTGAGAGGATTCCCTTTGCAAGCGTTCTCCTTGGTGGAGGTTTTCTGCGTTGGGGATTAGCAACCTTCTGCACTATGAAAAGATTGGGAATCTCCAAGCTGAATGACCTTCTTCCTTTTTGAAGCTCAGACTTTAAGTTCTTCCCACAGGTCAGCAGAAAAATGACCATCTAACGGCCTCCTCAGAAACACTACCTCAAGGTATTACTGTTTAATTGGTTCAGATTCAGTATCAGGCAGGCTTACCCCATGGATCCTGGCCATCCTTCAGTTTTATAGAATCCCCGAATATTTTGGCTATGGTACTAATGCATAATATTTTGGTCTTTGTCCAAGTACAGGTTTAGGTATTACCCTCACCAAGAATGCCTGGAATCTAAATAGCCAAGTTTGGAGCATAAACTGAGTCCCTTCCTCAGGGTCCATGACTGCCAACATAGCCAGAGGACTCCCTTTACCCCCCAAAACTGCCAAGGAGTTCTAGGAAGACAACTCTTCTCGGCATGTTTTATTGCAAGATTAAACGGTGGTTTCACAGGGAGACTAGCAGGCGACTTAAAGGGAAAAACAGATCAATAATTGTCAGGCTTCTTCTCTCTATTTAGTTATCTTTCTTAAATTTCAGTCTGAGTTTGCATCTTGACCCATCCATGTGGGTTGATGAGAGCTTATTAGCTGGGAGTAGCCAAGGCAATGGAAATGGAGATGACAGTTTCCCACCAGGGACTGAAGTGAAGCTAAACCACTAAGCCCATTTCCTTAAAAGACAAACACACATACCACCACGACAATGACAATGTCAACAACAGCTTTACCCAAACCCAGTGCTTGATAATTTCAATCTGGCTCTCGATGTTTCAAAATTTAATGGCAGGAAATAGTTATGAGTTAGATTCCAGGGGCTTAGGAAGGCATTTCTAAAAGAAAATGTCTTTTGAAAGTTGTGCTTTTGTATTTTTAATTATCACCACACATTTCTGAACGTCTTCAATGTAACCTGTACCAGGTGCTGGCTGCCATGGACACAAATGACTAATGACAAAGCAAGGTGGAACAGCCAAGGACTGGAACAGACGCAAATCCTGCAAGAGTTCAGAGAAAGGAGGGCAAGGAAGGGGAGAAGGATAGAGAGGCAGGACTTCACCTGCCCTCAGGGAAAGGGTGGAGTTTGTACCAACAAAAAGGGGGGCCCAGCAGTCTATGCAAGGCGAATAGGATGAGCATGCGTGCAGAGGTAGAAATGAGCCTGGCATGAACCTGGAACTTTCTGGCAGCAATGAATTAGCCTAGCGTAGAGGATTCAAGTGTAGGGGTAATAAAAGGCCACTGTGAAGGGTAAAATTGATTCTAAAATGTGGTTGATTTTAAGTGCCAACTTCAGGGATTTGGACATCTTGAAGGCATTGAAAAACCACAGAAAGTTTCTGTAGTTGTTTAGGGGTGTGGGTTTGGTTAGAGAGGGAAAGAAATGTGATATACACAAAACACTGCCCTGAGCTGATTGGTCTGAGCTTGATGTGTGTCTTGGGCTGGAGCTGAGAGAGATGGAGGCCTGGGTATGCAGGGACTGCCATAGACTCAGGGTGTGGAAAGGAGAGCCTGGCCCAAGGCTGCTGATCACTAAGCCCTTAGGCGGCAACAGGCACTGAGCCTGTTCCACACATTATCTCAATTAATCTTCAAAGTGCCCTATCAGGTAGCTACTGTCCCATTTTACAGATCAGGAAACTAAGGCCCTGAGATGCCCAAGGTCACCTGAGTAAGTGACACACACAGGTGGGATTTGAATTCATGTTTTTCTGACTCCAGAGAACAAATTCTTTCTATTATGATGCATAAACCTCCTGTTTTTAACAATAGTTAATGACAGCAGTAACAGAGGATATGGAAGGGGACCCCACGTACGCCTGGGTTATCCTCGCAACAACAGCGTCCTTATGTTGTACTCCAATTGTGCAGGTAATTCAATATCCTATTATTTCCCACTTGGGATTTCAGGGAGAAAAACCACTCCGTGCTGTAAGAGTCTCACAGAGTGCTAAGTCCTATGACTGTGGTCAGATGGAAAGTGAGTAGCGAAACATGTTTCAGGTTTGTGGGAAATTGTGAAGGACAAGACAGAAATCATAAAGACTCAATTGAATTATGTTGTGCCGTGGCCCCTGGGATAACAGCTGTTTTCCAGGTCTACAATAGTTCTTATTAGGAAATGAAAAACGTGAAGCTCCCCATCCCCAGCCTTGTGCGGCTCCAGCCACGTGGTGACAGGAAGCCCTGTGTTTGTACAGGTGGGGGAGAGAGCAGCCTTGCATAGTGGGTGGCTGGAGGCCCGGCCCAGAGCACAGGTGGGATATCTGAGGAAAAGGAAAGCCAGGAAGAGGCCTGTGTGTTCTGGGGCTGTCAGCTCCCCTCCCCAGAGGTTGGAGCAGCAAGACAGGCCCCTCCACGTTGGTGGGGCACTGCTGAGCCAGATGTACCGAATGGTTCGGGGGCTCTCTCCACAGCACCTGAAAGAAAAGCTTGATATTGACACAAGTCATCACCCCTTTCTGAGTAAGTCCCAAAAGATTACCTGATGGGACATGTATGGGACATACAACAGTGTATCTTTGTATATAGCTAAAAACAACCCAAACTAAACAACACACTTTCTGAGAACACACACATAGGAACACCGTATGTTTTTTAAAAGGTATCTTTTTCAGAGCAATGGAATAAGCAACACAAGATTCAGGATAGGGGTTGCCTTGGGCTTGGGGCTCGGGGAGCCAAGGGGCTAGAATGGGCAGGGCCGCATAGCAGTGTTGACAATGCTCTATTTAGCTTCTGAGTTGGGTAATGAGTTCATGGAATTTTATACAATTATTAATAACAAACAAATCTGCACATAAACCATAGACGGGCATGTGTGGAACAACGGTGAGAATATACCAAGAACTAATTTTTTTAAAGCTTGTAATTAGTCCATTTCTGTTCACCTGAGGGACAAAAGTAAGAGGAAACAAAAGAAAGTAATGCTGCCGGGAATCTGCCAAGGCAACCCTCTGCCTGGACACCTGGGTTTGCCATCTACCTTTCCTAAGGGCCTGGAAGGCATCTTGACGGTCTGGCACCTGCCGTTTGCTGCCCTCCTGATGTGTGGCGCCACTGACAAGCTTGTGTAGGGTCCTTTATTAAAAGACTGTGATGTAAGGGATGATGGAAACACTCATTTAAAATGCACATCAAGTAATAGTACCAGGCTACATTGGAAATTTAAACGTGTCAATGACCTTTTCTTCAGCATAAAGGGTAATTAATATCAAAAAGAAAGTCAGAAAACTTGAATTTTTGCACCTGGCCTACAACTAAACAGTTTTGTAATCTTGAGAAATCAGTTAGTTTCCTTCCCAAGAGCCAGAGTAATTTAAGTATACCTTTTATGATCTCTTCTCTTGTCTTCTCTTCTCATCTTCTTTCCCCTCCCCTCCCCTCCCCCTCCCCTCCCCTTCCCTTGCCTTTCTTTTCTTTCCCTTTAGGGCTGTATGATCACAAAGGCCCCTTCCATCCTCCTGTGTCAGCTGGGACAAGGCACTTAGCTTTGTAGTCAGGGTACTAGGCAGCTATTCTCCAGTTGAGGTTGTCCATGTTAGGATGGTTTGGGGGGATTATTATGACACGTCTTCTTCCTTTCTTTTTTTTTTTTTTTTTTGGTTTTTTTAAAAATAATTTTTATTGTGCTTTAAGTGAAATTTTACAAATCAAGTCAGTCTCTCACACAAAAACTTATATATACCTTACTACATACTCCCATTTACTCTCTCCTGAATGAGTCAGCCTGCTCCCTCCTTCCAGTCTCTCCTTTCGTGACAATTTTGCCAGTTTCTAATCCCCTCTACCCTCCCATCTCCCCGCCAGACAGGAGATGCCAACATAGTCTAAAGTGTCTACCTGATGCAAGTAGCTCACTCCTCATCAGCATCTCTCTCCAACCCATTGTCCAGTCCAAACCCTGTCTGATGAGTTGGCTTCAAGAGTGGTTCCTGTTCTGAGCCAGCAGAAGGTTTGGGAACCATGATCACCGGGGTTCTTCTAGTCTTAGTCAGACCATTAAGTCTGGTCTTTTTATGAGAATTTGGGATCTGCATCCCACTGTTCTCCTGCTCCCTCAGGGGTTCTCTGTTGTGTTCCCTGTCAGGGCAGTCATCAGTTGTGGCCAGGCACCATCTAGTTCTTCTGGTCTCAGGATGATGTAGTCTCTAGTTCATGTAGCCCTTTCTGTCTCTTGGGCTCATAATTACCTTGTGACCTTGGTGTTCTTCATTCTCCTTTGATCCAGGTGAGTTGAGACTCATTGATGCATCTTAGATGGCCGCTTGCTAGCGTTTAAGACCCCAGACGCCACACTTCAAAGTGGGATGCAGAATGTTTTCTTAATAGAATTTATTTTGCCAATTGACTTAGATGTCCCCTGAAGCCATAGTCCCCAAACCCCTGCCCCTGCTTTGTTGACTTTTTTTTTTTTTAATTTTTATTAAGCTTCAAGTGAACATTTACCATTCCAATCAGTCTGTCACATGTAGGTTTACATACATCTTACTCCCTTCTCCCACTTGCTCTCCCCCTATTGAGTCAGCCCTTACAGTCTCTCGTTTCGTGCCAATTTTACCATCTTCCCTCTCTCTCTATCTTCCCATCCCCCCTCCAGTCAAGAGTTGCCAACACACTCTCCCGTGTCCACCTGATTTAATTAGCTCACTCTTCATCAGTATCTCTCTCCCCCCCACTGACCAGTCCTTTTCATGCCTGATGATTTGTCTTCGGGGATGGTTCCTGTCCTGTGCCATCAGAAGTTCTGGGGAGCATTGTCTCTGGGATTCCTCTAGTCGCATTCATACCATTAGGTGTGGTCTTTTAATGAGAATTTGGGATCTGCATCCCATTGGTCTCCTGCTCCCTCAGGAGTTGTCTGTTGTGTTCCCTGACAGGGCAGACATCGATTGTGGCCGGGCACCAACTAGTTCTTCTGGTCTCAGGATAATGTAGGTCTCTGGTTCAAGTGGCCCTTTCTGTCTCTTGGGTTCTTAGTTGTCGTGTGACCTTGGTGTTCTTCCTTTGCCTTTGCTCCCGGTGGGTTGAGACCAATTAATGTATTTTAGATGGCTGCTTGTTGGCATTTAGGACCCCAGGTGCCACAATTCAAAGTGGGATGCAGAGTGTTTTCATAATAGAATTGTTTTGCCCATTGACTTAGAAGTCCCCTCAAACCAAGTTCCCCAGACCCCAGCCCCTGCTTCGCTGACCTTTGAAGCTTTCATTTTATCTCGGAAACCTCTTTACTTTTACTCCAGTCCAATTAGGCTGACCTTCCTTGTTTTGAGTGTTGTCTTTCCCTTCACCCAAAGCAGTTCCCATCTACAGATTGATCAATAAAAAGCCCTCTCCCTCCCTCCCTCCCTCCTTCCCCCCTTTGTAACCACAAAAGTATGTGTTCTTTTCCGTTTTTTCTATTTCTCAAGATCTTATAATAGTGGTCTTATACAATATTTGTCCTTTTGCAACTGACTCATTTCGCTCAGCATAATGCCTTCCAGATTCCTCCATGTTGTGAAATGTTTCAGAGATTCGTCACTGTTCTTTATCGATGCATAGTATTCCATTGTGTGAATATACCACAATTTATTTACCCATTCGTCTGTTGATGGACATCTTGGTTGCTTCCGGCTTTTTGCTATTGTAAACAGAGCTGCAATAAACATGGGTGTGCATATATCTGTTTGTGTGAAGGGTCTTGTATCTTTAGGGTATATTCCGAGGAGTGGGATTTCTGGGTTGTGTGGTAGTTCTATTTCTAACTGTTTAAGATAACGCCAGATGGATTTCCAAAGTGGTTGTACCATTTTACATTCCCACCAACAGTGTATGAGAGTTCCAGTCTCTCCGCAGCCTCTCCGACATTTATTATTTTGTGTTTTTTGAATTAATGCCAGTCTAGTTGGTGTCAGATGGAATCTCATCGTAGTTTTAATTTGCATTTCTCTAATGGCTAATGATCGAGAGCATTTTCTCATGTATCTGTTGGCTGCCTGAATATCTTCCTTAGTGAAATGTGTGTTCATATCCTTTGCCCACTTCTTGATTGGGTTGTTTGTCTTTTTGTGGTTGAGTTTTGACAGAGTCATGTAGATTTTAGAGATCAGGCGCTGGTCTGAGATGTCATAGCTGAATATTCTTTCCCAGTCTGTAGGTGGTCTTTTTACTCTTTTGGTGAAGTCTTTAGATGAGCATAGGTGTTTGATTTTTAGGAGCTCCCAGTTATCTGGTTTCTCTTCATCATTTTTGGTAATGTTTTGTATTCTGTTTATGCCCTGTATTAGGGCTCCTAGGGTAGATCCTATTTTTTCTTCCATGATTTTTATCGTTTTAGTCTTTATGTTTAGGTCTTTGATCCACTTGGAGTTAGTTTTTGTGCATGGTGTGAGGTATGGGTCCTGTTTCATTCTTTTGCAAATGGATATCCAGGTATGCCAGCACCATTTGTTAAAAAGACTATTATTTCCCCAATTGACTGACACTGATCCTTTGTCAAATATCAGCTGCTCATAAATGGATGGATTTATATCTGGATTCTCAATTCTGTTCCATTGGTCTATGTGCCTGTTGTTGTACCAGTACCAGGCTGTTTTGACTACTGTAGCTATATAATAGGTTCTGAAATCAGGTAGGGTGAGGCCTCCCACTTTCTTCTTCTTTTTCAGTAATGTTTTGCTTATCCGGGGGTTCTTTCCTTTCCATATGAAATTAGTGATTTGTTTCTCTATTCCCTTAAAGTATGACATTGGTATTTGGATTGGAAGTGCATTGTATGTATAAATGGCTTTTGGTAGAATAGACATTTTTACTATGTTAAGTCTTCCTATCCATGAGCAGGGTATGTTTTTCCATTTAAGGGTGTCCTTTTGAATTTCTTGTAGCAGAGTTTTATAGTTTTCTTTGTATAGGTCTTTTACATCCTTGGTAAGATTTATTCCTAAGTATTTTATCTTCTTGGGGGCTACTGTGAATGGTATTGATTTGGTTATTTCCTCTTTGGTGTTCTTTTTGTTGTTGTAGAGGAATCCAAGTGATTTTTGTATGTTTATTTTATATCCTGAGACTCTTCCAAACTCTTCTATTAGTTTCAGTAGTTTTCTGGAGGATTTCTTAGGGTTTTCCATGTATACGATCATGGCATCTGCAAATAGTGATAGCTTTACTTCCTCCTTACCAATCTGGATACCCTTTATTTCTTTGTCTAGCCTAATTGCCCTGGCTAGGACTTCAAGTACGATGTTGAATAAGAGCGGTGATAAAGGGCATCCTTGTCTGGTTCCCGTTCTCAAGGGAAATGCTTTCAGGTTCTCTCCATTTAGAGTGATATTGGCTGTTGGCTTTGCATATATGCCCTTTATTATGTTGAGGAATTTTTCTTCAATTCCTATTTTGGTTAGAGTTTTTATCATAAATGGGTGTTGAACTTTGTCAAATGCCTTTTCTGCATCTGTTGATAAGATCATGTGGTTTTTATCTTTTGTTTTATTTATGTGATGGATTACATTAATGGTTTTTCTGATATTAAACCAGTCTTGCATACCTGGTATAAATCCCACTTGATCAGGGTGTATTATTTTTTTGATGTGTTGTTGGATTCTATTGGCTAGAATTTTGTTGAGGATTTTTGCATCAATGTTCATGAGGGATATAGGTCTATAATTTTCTTTTTTTGTAATGTCTTTACCTGGTTTTGGTATCAGGGAGATGGTAGCTTCATAGAATGAGTTGGGTAGTATTCCGTCTTTTTCTATACTTTGAAATACCTTCAATAGTAATGGTGTTAACTCTTCTCTGAAGGTTTGGTAGAACTCTGCAGTGAAGCCATCTGGGCCAGGACTTTGTTTTGTTGGGAGTTTTTTGATTACCGTTTCAATCTCTTTTTTTGTTATGGGTCTATTTAGTTGTTCTACTTCTGAATGTGTTAGTTTAGGTAAGTAGTATTGTTCTAAGAATTTATCCATTTCTTCTAGGTTTTCAAATTTGTTAGAGTACAATTTTATGTAGTAATCTGATATGATTCTTTTGATTTCATTTGGTTCTGTTGTGATGTGGTCCTTCTCGTTTCTTATTCGGGTTATTAGTTTCCTTTCCTGTTTTTCTTTAGTCAGTCTGGCCAATGGTTTATCAATTTTGTTAATTTTTTCAAAGAACCAGCTTTTGGCTTTGTTAATTCTTTCAATTGTTTTTCTGTTCTCTAATTCATTTAGTTCAGCTCTAATTTTTATTATTTGTTTTCTTCGGGTGCCTGATGGATTCTTTTGTTGCTCACTTTCTATTTGTTCAAGTTGTAGGGACAGTTCTCTGATTTTGGCTCTTTCTTCTTTTTGTATGTGTGCATTTATCGATATAAATTGGCCTCTGAGCACTGCTTTTGCTGTGTCCCAGAGGTTTTGATAGGAAGTATTTTCATTCTCGTTGCTTTCTATGAATTTCCTTATTCCCTCCTTGATGTCTTCTATAACCCAGTCTTTTTTCAGGAGGGTATTGTTCATTTTCCAAGTATTTGATTTCTTTTCCCTAGTTTTTCTGTTATTGATTTCTAGCTTCATTGCCTTGTGGTCTGAGAAGATGCTTTGTAATATTTCGATGTTTTGGATTCTGGAAAGATTTGTTTTATGCCCTAATATGTGGTCTATTCTAGAGAATGTTCCATGTGCGCTAGAAAAAAAAGTATATTTTGCAGCATTTGGGTGGAGAGTTCTGTATAAGTCAATGAGGTCAAGTTGGTTGATCGTTGTAAGTAGGTCTTCCGTGTCTCTATTGAGCTTCTTACTGGATGTCCTGTCCTTCTCCGAAAGTGGTGTGTTGAAGTCTCCTACTATATATGTGGAGGTGTCTATCTCACTTTTCAATTCTGTTAAAATTTGATTTATGTATCTTGCAGCCCTGTCATTAGGTGCGTAAATATTTAATATGGTTATGTCTTCCTGATCAATTGTCCCTTTTATCATTATATAGTGTCCTTCTTTATTCTTTGTGGTGGATTTAAGTCTAAAGTCTATTTTGTCGGAAATTAATATTGCTACTCCTCTTCTTTTTTGCTTATTGTTTGCTTGATATATTTTTTTCCATCCTTTGAGTTTTAGTTTGTTTGTGTCTCTAAGTCTAAGGTGTGTCTCTTGTAGGCAGCATATAGACGGATCGTGTTTTTTTATCCAGTCCGTGACTCTCTGTCTCTTTATTGGTGCATTTAGTCCATTTACATTCAGCGTAATTATAGATAAGTAAGTTTTTAGTGCTGTCATTTTGATGCCTTTTCATGTGTGTTGTTGGCCATTTCATTTTTCCACATGCTTTTTTGTGCTGAGACGTTTTTCTTAGTAGCTTGTGAGATCCTCATTTTCATAATGTTTAACTTTGTGTTTATTGAGTAGTTACATTTTTCTTGGCTTTTTTCTTTAGTTATGGAATTGATATTCCTTTTTGTGGTTACCTTTTTATTTACCCCTATTTTTCTAAGTAAAAACCTAACTTGTATCCTTCTATTTCGCCTTGTATCACTCTCCATCTGACAGTTCAATGCCTCCTATATTTTAGTCCCTCTTTTTGATTATTTTGATCGTTTATCTATTGATTTCCATGATTTCCTGTTGTGTGTATTATTTTGTTTATTTATTTATTTTTTAGAATTAGTCTTAATTTGTTTGTTTTTGTGCTTTCCCTGTTTGAGTTGCGTTGATATCAGGACGTTCTGTTTTGTGACCTTTTATTGTGCTGGTACCTGATATTATTGGTCATCCGGCCAAACAATCTCCTTTAGCATTTCTTGCAGTCTTGGTTTAGTTTTTGCAAATTCTCTAAACTTGTGTTTATCTGTAAATATCTTAATTTCTCCTTCATATTTCAGAGAGAGTTTTGCTGGATATATGATCCTTGGTTGGCAGTTTTTCTCGTTCAGTGCTCTGTATATGTCGTCCCATTCCCTTCTTGCCTGCATGGTTTCTGCTGAGTAGTCTGAACTTATTCTTATTGATTCTCCCTTGAAGGAAACCTTTCTTTTCTCCCTGGCTGCTTTTAACATTTTCTGTTTGTCTTTGGTTTTGGCAAGTTTGATGATGATATGTCTTGGTGTTTTTCTTTTTGGATCAATCTTAAATGGGGTTCGAGGAGCATCTTGGATAGATATCCTTTCGTCTTTCATGATGTCAGGGAAGTTTTGTGTCAGGAGTTCTTCAACTATTTTCTCTGTGTTTTCTGTCCCCCCTCCCTGTTCTGGGACTCCAATCACTCGCAAGTTATCCTTCTTGATAGAGTCCCACATGATTCTTAGGGTTTCTTCATTTTTTTTAATTCTTTTATCTAATTTTTTTTCAGCTATGTTGGTGTTGTTTCCCTGGTCCTCCAGAAGTCCCAGTCTACATTCTAATTGCTCGAGTCTGCTCCTCTGACTTTCTATTGCGTTGTCAAATTCTGTAATTTTATTGTTAATCTTTTGGATTTCTACATGCTGTCTCTCTATGGATTCTTGCAACTTGTTAATTTTTCCACTATGTTCTTGATAATCTTTTTGAGTTCTTCAACAGTTTTATCAGTGTGTTCCTTGGATTTTTCTGCATTTATCCTAATTTCGTTTGTGATATCTTTAAGCATTCTGTAAATTAGTTTTTTATATTCTGTATCTGATAATTCCAGGATTGTATCTTCATTTGGGAAAGATTTTGATTCTTTTGTTTGGGGGGTTGGAGAAGCTGTCATGGTCTGTTTCTTTATGTGGTTTGATATGGACTGCTGTCTCCGAGCCATCACTGGGAAACTAGATTTTCCAAGTAGTCAGCTGGTGCGCTGGCTCCTAGTTCTGAAAACAGTCGCTGTCTGCCCGTATTTGTTCGTTTTCCGTCTCTAAGTCTGTGCTTGTTGTTCAGAGTTCGTAGATTGTTATGTATGTGATCGATTCCCTTGTTTTTCCGAGTCTTTGTTGCAAGAGGGATCCGCGGTAGCGTCCACCTAGTCCGCCATCTTGGCCCCGGATCGCCTTCTTCCTTTCTTTGAAGTTAGAAAATTAATCTCAACTTTTATACCTTGAATGTTCAGAACCCAGAGCTAGAGCCACAGAAAATCAGAGAAAGAGGGAAAAAAAGGAAGAGATTAAGATGAATGTAAATTTATAGCAATCCAAGAAAAGCCAGGTGATCACAATTAAAAAAAAAATGTGTTTTCAAATATGTCCTCTGGACTTTTCTCACAGCCAAGTTCACAGAATTAAAATGTGCTGCCTTGAGGTGGCCAACATTCACAGTCTTACTGACAGGAACAAATTAACTCAACAAAAATGTATTGAGAAGTGTCTGTGTGCCAGGTACTGTGTTGGGCACCAGGGACAAAGAAAATAAAACAGACAATGTCCCTGCCCTTGAGGGGCTTGCATGGGGAAAATAAAAAACAAGGCATATGCCTTAGTTAGGGTTCTCCAGAGAAACAACCAGTAAGCTATATATATCTTGAGTATATTTGCATGTGTGTATGTATATAAGTGTGTGTGTGCCGTGGAGTCGATTCTGACTCATAGTGACCCCATAGCGTTTCCGAGGCTGTAAATCTCTATGGAAGCAGACTGCCACATCTTTCTCCCAAGGAGCTGCTGATGGTTTCAAACCGCTGCTCTTTGGTTAGCAGTCGATCACTTTAACCACTGTGCCATATATACACGTATATAAATACATTTGTATTATGTATAAATATATTTGTACATGTATGTATTTTGTCATCGGGTTAATTCCGACTCATAGCGACCCTACAGGACAGAGCAGAACTGCCCCATAGGGTTTCCAAGGAGCAGCTGATGGATTCAAACTGCCAAGGTTTTGGTTAGCAGCCAAGATCTCTTAACTAATGTGCCATCAGGGCTCCATATATAAATCTGTATATATATATATATATATATAAACAAACAAACAAAAAACCACTGCACACATATACATTTATATATACATATATATGTGTGTGTGTGTGTATATATATATATATATAGAAACCTTATTGGCCTAGTTGTTAAGAGCTATGGCTGTTAACAAAATGGTTGGCAGTTTGAATCCACCAGGTGCTCCTTGGAAATCCTATGGGGCAGCTCTACTCTGTCCTATAGGGTTGCTATGAGTTGGAATCGACTCAATGGCAGCAGGTTATATATACATATAACCCAGGGCTGTCGAGTCGATTCCAACTCACAGATATATACATATAAGTACATAAGTAAAGTGAGAGAGCTTTACTTCAAGAAATTGACTCCCACTATTGTGGGGGCTGGAAACTTCAAAGTCCCTAGGTCAGGTGACAGGCTGGAGACTTCTGCTGGCTCACAGGATCGTGGAGGACTGGCAAGTCCAAAATCCATCGGCTGAAGATTTCTGCAACTTGTGTCCCAAGATCCATAGGTCAGGTGAGGGGAAAAGTACAGAGTCAAGAAAGAGAATGAGTTCTCTCAAAATATCTATTTCTAGTTTGGAGGCAGATAACACCCTAAGGAAATTTCCCTTCCAACTGATTCATTGATTAGAATACATTTGATTGCATTACAAAAACTGATAACATTACATCACATTATAGAACAGCAACTGGTCTAGCATTTGGCTAAACCACTGGAAACCGTAGCCTAGCCAAGTTGACACACAAAATTAACCATGAGAGCATCTAAATAAACATATAATATAATGTTATTCAGAGACAGATGCTCTGCAGAAGGGATGTAACAGTGTGTGGAGAAAGGGAGTGACCTGGGAGGCGCTGATGCCATGGATTTGGTGGTCAGAGAAGATGCTGTGATGGGGAGATGTTTGACTCCCAGACCTGAGTGAAGGAGACAACCAGCAGGTGAACGTCTCATGCCTGAGCTTTCTTGGAAGAGGGAAGGAACAGCAACTGCCCAGTTTCTGAGGCAGGAGTGGGAGTGTGCCTGGCTTGTTTGAGGACCAACAGAAGGTTCATGTGGGTGGAGCCAGAATCCACCACATGATAAGCAAGGCCAAGTATAAAAAAAAATTGCAGAGCCCCTTGTTCAAAAAGGAAACCCTGGTGGCGTAGTTAAGTGCTACAGCTGCTAACCAAAGGGTCGGAAGTTCAAATCCGCCAGGCACTCCTTGGAAACTCTATGCAGCAGTTCTACTTTGTCCTATAGGGTCGCTATGAGTCAGAATCGACTCAACAGCACTGGGTTTGGTTTTTGGTTTGTTCAAAAAAAATTTTTTTTTTTTTTTTTAAGTTTCAAGGCAGCAACAGCAGAGCACTAGAGTGAGAACCGGCCCTGCATGGCTATACAGGTTGTACTCAGGTCCCCCTGGCTCTGTCTAGGGCTGATGGTGGATGGCTGTTAGGTCATTGTGGGGGTCTTGGGATTTGCTCAAGTGCAATAGAAAATCATCAGCAAGTTCTGAGCAGGGGAGTGACATGGTCTGACTACTTCTAGAAGGATCTCTGGATTTTGAATGGAGATAAGCCTGGGGAGAGCTGGAGTGCCCGCAGGGGGGCCGGTAAAGTTAGTGCAAGGATAGTTACAATTACAATAAATAAAGAAATATCTGACAATTACAACAAATGAAGAAAGAACTCAGCATGGTGCTCTTTTGTCAGAGCCAATATAACACTGTCTTCACCACCCCCACATCTGGTCTACTCTGTGTGTTCTTTGGTGTCCTTGGGTGATGCAAACAGTTAAATGCTCAGCTGCTAACCAAAAAGTTGGTGGTTTGAGTTCACCCAGAGGCTTCTTGGAAGAATGGCCTAGCGATCCAATGCTGAAAAATCAGACATTGAAAACCTTCTGGAGCACAGTTCTACTCTGACACACTTTGGGATCCATGAGTCGAAATTGACTTGAGGGCAACTGTTTTTTTGTTTTGGTTTTTGGCTCTGGTGATGCATGAAGCTGCTCTGGTGATGTGCTTAAAGAACTTTGGCAGAAAGAGAAACCAGAGCTGAGCATGCCCTTTACCGTCCGAGGATGCCCTTACCTCGGCTAGTTTGACACCAGGTGTGAAGGGGAAGTAGAGAGAACAGAAACACATACTTCAGAAGAATTCTATTCTGTGGGTCCTTGATGTGAAATTTCATTTCACTTTCTTTAAAGGACATGGAAATTCCTGAGGGCTTAAAGAATGTCTGTAAATGTCTTCTACAGGTGTCACATGAGAGGAAATTCGGAATCCTAACAGAGCCAGGAAAGAGGTGGGGGACTGGCTTTTAGGTACGGTACCCTAGGTGGGCTCTATAAGGTATGACCTCAGGGAACAGTCCACCATTTCCTTCCTCAGCCATTGAGGGGGACCTGGGAGATTCCACCTTCTGAACAAGGGCTTTGAGAAGAGGTTTCAATGGGATTATAGGAGAGAGAAGGAGAACGCTCCTCCCTGAAAAAGGAAGTAAGAGTTGTCAAGAAAAACAAGGAAAAGGATTAGAATTAGCCAACTATTTATGAACCACAGAGGCACTTTAACATGGATTTATGCCTATTCATAACAATCTTGTGATCATGATTTGCATTTGCACAACAAAGGAAGCTGAGCCCTGGAAAGGTCAAGTAACTTGCCTAAGGTTATCCATTTACACATTGAAGAATCAGGATTCAAAGCCAAGACCTTTTCTTTTTCTTTTTTTCCTTTCTATCTTGCCAAAATCATAATGTGGTGGTTTAAAAAATTAGCCACATATCCTTTGACAATCTTCTCACTGACCTCTTCTCTTGACGCTATATGAGTTTATGCTTCAGCCAATAAGTATGGCAGAAGTGCTACTATATAACTTCCATGGCTAGGTTAGAAAAAGTCACACAGCTTCCATTGGTTCTCTTAGAGTCCTTGATCTTGGGATGCCTGTTCTTGGAACGTTTCCTCGAGATGTTCCCTATTGGAATCAACTACCATGCTATGCGAAGCCCAAACCACATGCAGAAGCCACATGTAGGTGCTCTGGTTAACAGTTCCAGTGAGTCCAGCCTTTTGAGCATCCCAGCCCAGGAAGCAGACAGGTAGGTGAAGAAGCTGTCTTGGAAGTGAGTCCTCTAGCCCCAGCTATCCCAGCCCCTAGCCAATTGAATCTTCCTAGCTGTGATCCCAGACATCATGGAGCAGACAAGCCATCTGTACAGTGCCCTTTCTAAATTCTTGACTCACAGAATCTGTAAAAATAATAAAATGGTTATCATTTTATGCCTTTAAGTTTAGGATATTGTGTTATGCAGCAATAGACAATCAGAGTAGTAATTTTGTCCTGGGCTGACTTGATGGTGTAAATAAATCTAAGTTCACATGTTTAATAGGAATGAGGGATATATGCCCAAAAATTGGAATATATTGACCACAGAAACAACAAATTCATCCTCCATTTGTTTACACCACTATTCACTTTTATAGAAATGTCATGTTCTCTCTTAAACTCTGTCACTGAAATAAGAGGTTCTTGGACCGAACAACCAATACATCTTCCTATATAAAATTTAAATAAGTTTTTGTGGCTTGTGTAAGATTATTGGAGGCTCCTTTTGACACCATAATTCCATGCTCTGTAGTCAGTAAAGTCATTCGGAATTACATGGCGGATGACATTTCTAAATCAACGTCTGGTGGAAACAATTTTAAATCAGAGCATTTGAATAACTTCATTTTTTTTTTTTTTTTTGAGGGTAATATGTTTTAGGCTGGATTTCTTATACAAGAAGCCTTGGTCAAATTTACATTTATTCAGATACCCAAACCATGTCCAGATTACATTCAGGCATTTCTTTGAGGGCTCTGTGTCTTACTCAATTGCTTTTGACAAGCATGATACCCTGTCAAAGCTTCTTTTTTTAAGATACAGCTTTCCTATGAAGCCCCCCTCCCAAACTAAAAATACATTGTACTGAAAATAAAATGGTTCCATAATGATCTAAATTCAATTCTCTGTAGTGTTTCATAAAATTTTCATGAACGTGCAGATTGATTGAACTCTTATACTTGAGGTATCTGAAGCAAGACTTGAGTTTAAAGAAATGAAGGCTCTGTCCTGGTGCAGGGGAGTCCGGCTTTTCTTCACAGGCCTTCAAGGATCTAATGTGGGACCCAGTTCAGGATTTCTGGGGAAAAATAGCTCTTAAGGAATTATTTTTGAAGGGGAAACTGAGACTTTTTTGATAGAACTTGGGAAAATATCTGGGGCAGAACTAGAAGAAAGGACAATGTATAATAGCTAAAAAGAAGTAGTTGGCAGGATAAAGGATGAGCCCTTGAGGGCATTGGTGGTTCAGGGGTGGAATTCTTCTCTTTATATGGGAGACTCGGGTTCAATTCCTGGTCAATGCACCTCACCTCATGCGCAGCTACCACCCATCCCTCTGTGGAGGCTCGCGTGTTATTATGATGCTACACAGGTTTCAGCAGAGCTTCCAGACTAAGATGGACTAGGAAGAAAGGAATAGCAATCTGCTTCTGAAAATCAGCCACCCAAAACCCTATGGATCATAATTGTCCAATCCACAATGACTCATGGGGATGGCGCAAGGCTGGACAGCATTTCCTTATGTTGTACATGGGGTCACCATACGTCAGGGGCCAACTAGGTGACAACTAACAACAATAACAAGAAGGATGAGCTCAAGACAACAGAGAAAGAGTGGGAGGAAAGCAATGGATGGTTGTGAAGTAACACCAAGAGCTCAGAACATTCTTGTCATTGACTGCAAATACAAATCCCTATGGCAAAGTGTGCAAGATTCTACTGGGAACCATGCAGTGGTCTTTTTTATTACCCAAATCCATGTTCATGGCACTATGTCATACCCATGAACTTCAAATTCTTTGTATGTGTGTGCATGAAGGGTTGTGGCAGAAACCACATAAAAGCCTTGGGTTACTGCAGTGATAGGTCTTCTGGAAGATGAAATGGCTCTGATGGCTTCCATGCTGCCATCTGGACTGTGGTCATTTTGAAAGTTAATTCTTTACTGGTTTTAATTGGTGTGGGCAGCATTGTTTGCATTACGAGATGAAAAATAAAACAAGGAAACCTCACCCTGTCACCACAAACTCACAGCCTGAACACAGATAGAGGTTTGGTTTATGAGCTTGTCAGGAATGACTCATCAAGCTATTTAAAGCCAGAGGCTACAGTAAGTCTAAATGTTCGATAATGCTTGTTTTTGTTTAATTCTGTGAAAGAAGGCCAAATAGTCAGGGCTACTGCCATTCTCGGGGTATGCTGGAGTAGCTTTTTATAAGAACAGAAGTACTGTCTTCAAGGCTCTAAGAACTCCTGTATAGTTATGCTGTTCTAGACCATTTGAAGGTCTACTTTCCAATGAGAAATATGCATACAGTTGTCTTAGTTATCTAGTGCTCCTATAACAGAAATACCACAAGTGGAGGGCTTCAACAAACAGAAGTTTATTCTCTCACAGCCTAGTAGGCTAGAAGTTCAAACTCAGGGCGTCTTCTCCAGGTGAAGGTTTTCTCTCTGTCAGCTCTGGAGGAAGGTCCTTGTTATCAACCATCGCCTGGACTAGGAGCTTCTTAGTGCAGGGACCTCAGGTCCAAAGGACACGCTCTGCTCCTGGCGCTACTTCCTTAGTGGTATGAGGTCCCCCGTCTCTCTACTTGCGTCTCTGTTTCATATCTCAAAAGAGATTGATTTAAAATATAACCTAAATCTTGTAACCTGAGTCCTGCCTCATTAACATAACTTCCTCTAATCCTGCCTTATTAACATCATAGAGGTAGGATTTACAACATATAGGAAAATCACGTCAGATGACAAAATGGCAGATAATCACGCAACAGTGAGAATCATGGACTACCCAAATTGCACAAATTTTGGGGGGACACAATTCAATCCATAACAATGGTCAACTTTACATTCAACTTGGTTGAAAACTCCTTGAGAACCCCTACTACATCTTGTACATATTTGGATCCTCCACATAATAAACATTTGTGTATGGTCAGGTTCCCCAGAAACAACTCTCTGAGATGAGGAATTTGTGTGTGAGGGATTTATCAAGGAATGCACCCAGGGGAGATAGGTCAGGAGTGAGGGAAGCACAAGATTGAAGGGGAGAAAGCCAAGCAAGGGTGCTATCTTGATCCTTCAGTGTGCACTGGAGAGTAAGAGAGACCTCAGAGTTGAGCCCAACTGGCAGTGAAGGAACTGCTCTTTCGTATTCTCTAAGTATAGAGTCCCTGGCAAATATGACCAATAAAAATTCTCTAGTTTGCTGCAAACAGTTGAACACTTGGCTATTAACAGAAAGGTTGGTGGTTTGAATCCACCCAGAAGCACCTCAGAAGAAAGGCCTGGCAGTCTACTTCCAAAAGATCACAGCCATTGAAAACCTGAAAGAGCATAGTTCTACTCTAAAACACATGCGGTCTCTGTGAGTTGGAATCCACTCAACAGCAACTGGTTTTTTTTTGTTGTTTTTTTTTATGTGAGTATAATGTGGGGCTAAAGATGTGGAAAATGATTTATGAGTTTATAGATTGAAATCTACCTTATTTGTTGTTGTTAGGTGCTGCCAAGTAGGTTCCAACTCACAGCAACCCTATGTACAACAGAACAAAACACTGCCTGGTCCTGCACTATCCTCACAATCACTGCTATGTTTGAGCCCATTGTTGCAGCCACTGTGTCAATCCATCTCCTTGAGGGTCTTCCTCTTTTTCACTGACTCTCTACTTTACCAAGCATGATGTCCTTCTCCAGGGACTAGTCCCTCCTGATAACATGTCCAAAGCATGTGTGACAAAGTCTCATCATCCTTGCTTCTAAGGAGCATTCTGGCTGTACTTCTCCCAAGAAGTATTTTCAATATTCTTTGCCAACACTATAGTTTAAATACATCAATTCTTCTTCAGTCTTCCTTATTCATTGCCCAGCTTTCACATGCATATGAAAAAAAAAAGGCAACTGAAAATACCATAGCTTGGGTCAGGCACACCTTAGTCTTCAAGGTGACATCTTTGCTTTTTGACACGTGAACGAGGTCTTTTGCAGCAGATTTGCCCAATGCAATATGTCGTTTGATTTCTTGACTACTGCTTCCATGACATTGATTGTAGATCCAAGTAAAATGAAATCTTTGACAGCTTCAGTCTTTTCTCCATTTATCATGGTGTTGTGTATTGGTCCAGTTGTGAGAATTTTTGTTTCCTTTATGCTGAGGTGTTATCCATACTGTAGTCTTTGATTTTCATCAGTAAGGGCTTCAAGTCTGCCATATAGGTGTTCAAATATGGTAAAAGTGTGAGTTTCTTAGCTTCTGTTATGAATTAATTGTTCCAAATGTCTAGGCCCTTCCATATTGCTCCTCTTTCTTTAACTTAGAAGTTGAGGAGCTCTCTATGAGCATAGTTGGAGAAAATTGACATGTCCTAATTATCGGAAAAAAAAAAAAAAAGATGATCCTTACATTTTTAGTTATTATTATTGCTTTCCACCACAATAATACTCCTCTCTGTGATACAAGGAAATCAGAAAAAATAAATTGGATCCAATCTATATTGAATGGCTATATTTTCATTAAACCACCTACCTGCTCACACTATTGTGTGTCTTCTGTGTTCTAGGCGTTGTGCCAGGTTTTAGAGATACAAAGCAATAAAAGATATAGTCAGTTAGTGGGTTGACATCCCTGGAGCTGAAGTTGGGAAGGATAGAGGAAGACTTGAGTCTGGAGAGGAAAGCAGGAGCCATATTGGGAGCTCCTTGAAATGTGTGCAAAGTAAAATGAATTTCCACTGGTCATATTCCAGGAGCTCTATGTATTTTTAAATATTATCAGCTTCCTCCTTTGCCCCCTACTCAGTCCTCAGAGAGCCAAAGACCACAGTATGTGAACATAGTCAGCCACCTCCTACTCCAGCTATGAATCAAAATTTCCATGTAAACCACCCTTCAAAGGCATGATTTTTATTCAGCATGAATGATTATGTTCTTTCTGGTTTGTTGTATGCTTTTCTTGGCCTTTTCCTGAATTTTTTTTTTTTTTAGCTTCTGGGCACATGACACACATAAAATAGTCAGAAAAAATTTAGGTTATTTTTTATAATCAGTAATATTTTAAGAATCTTCCCTCTGTTCTTACTTCAGTTATTTCAGGTAAGCTTTTATTATTGGCATGGGTGTGCTTAAATTCCTTAGCAATCCACATATTATATATTTTTGATATGCAGTGGAAGAATCTTCTAGACATACAAATACAATCCTTAAAAGAAGAAATCAAAGCTCTTATAAGAGCGACGTGCCATTTGGAATCCCTATTCATGTTCAGCATTTTGGAAATGTAGGTTCTTTCATACTACCTTTCTCCCTAGGATTCTAATTGCCTGGTTGCTGTAAATCTTAATTCCTTTTTTGACAGTTTTTAATTTTCTGGCTCAGACTAACATCCATCTGACCTCCCAGGGAGCCCTGAACCATAGAAAAACTGGTAACTCCACCCAGCCATGTTTTATCACCAATCCCAGGATGCGTTCCCACTTGCCTGTGTACCACAAATTGGAACATGTGCTTCCTAGCAAGCATTGGAATGTTGGTGCGCTCAGGTGTGTTTGCCGTGAGTTGCCTATTGAGGGCCCCTGCGTAAAGGAGTGAACTCTGCCGCCTGGCTGATGTCGTGGAGACCTAGCTAGGGCACAAGACAAGGATCACAAATGGACCTCCAGCAATTCAAAGCAAGAAAAGGTGTGATCAGAAGAATGAGTAATAGTCCAAATTTACTGCATCCAGCCATGAAATGTAGTACCATTCCACAGTCTAAGAGAAAGAATCAGTTACTTAATAAAATTATCAATAAATCACACACTTAAAAAATTTCATGCTGAAATATTTCATGCCAATGCTTAAGAATATGTAATTTATAATCAGATTACCTAGGGTTGAGTCTCTGCCCCACAATTTACTGACCCTAAGACTCTGAGCGAGTCATTTACTGTGTGTCATTGAACATGTAAATAATATGTAAAATGAGAATAATATTATCTGCTCTACCTTTCTCAAAGGAAATTATGTACTGGTGCCCTTTGTGAGCTATAAGATTATATTAGTGAGGAATTTTTCTTTTTCTTATAAGAAAACAGAAAACCCAATTCAAGTTGACTTAAGTTTAAAAAAAAATTACTGGCTCAAAATGTAGGTGAATTCAGGCTTGAGCAGATTCAGGAGTTCAAATGATGCTAAGATTTTATCTCTCAACTCTGCTTTTTAGAATATTTAAATTTAATCTATGGATTCCTGTGGTGGCCACTTGCAGCTCCAGACACACATACAGCGGATTGAAATTCAGCTGAAAAGAGGGGGTGCCTTCCCTGTAGCTTCCAAAGAAGCTCTGGATTGTACCAACTCATGTGCCTATCTCTTGGCCAATCACTGTGGCCATGGAATATGATGTTCTAATTGGCCAACCTTGGTCACAAGCTTCATTCCTAGAGGTAGGCATAGAGCCCCTCTTGAAGCACATGCATCAAGCATGGGAGAAGAAAGGTACCTCAATAAAAATTATGGTATTGTTAGCAGAAAGGAAAATAAGTATCTTGCATTTTCCCCCTGCCTTCTGTCCTATTTCTTTGCTCCCCTTCACAGCAAAATGTCTCAAAAGAATTGCCTATTGTCACAACTCTATTTCTTACCATTCACCAGGTAGACTTCTGTTCCATCGCTCCACAGAGAATGCAACCCCAAGATCACTGATGAGCTCCAGAATTCAAAACCAGGTCTCGAGTCTGTCCTCATTGTTCTCAACTTCTCTCCAGAATGACCTAGTGACCCCTCTCTGCTTCTTAAACATGAACCCATTCACCTTCCTGTCAGGCACTGCTCATTCTCCGCCTCTTTGGCTGACCCCTCATTTTCTGTGTGACCTCTAAATATTGGAGAGCTGCCACCATTCCTTCTCTAGCTACGCTCTTTCCCTACATGCTTGAGTCATTAACTATAATTTACATATTTTTTTGTTAGTTGCCACCAAGTAGGCTCTGAATCATGGAAACACCATGTATAACAGAACAAAATGTTGCCTGATCCGGTGCCATCTTCATGAACATTGATATGTTTGAGTTCATTGTTACAGCCATGGTGTCAATCCACAACATTGAGGGTTTTCCTCACCTTCACTGTTCCTCCACTTTACCAAAAATGATGTCCTCCTCCAGCAATTTGTCTCTCCTGATGATGTGTCCAAAGTAAACGAGTGGAAGTCTCAGAAAATATTCTGTTTTGATACTCGGGCTTTCATTGGCTAACATTCAGAAGTAGATGGCCAGGCCTTCTTCCTGGTCTGCCTTAATCTGGAAGCTCTACTGAAACCTGTCTATCATGGGTAACCCTGCTGGTATTTGAAATACTGGTGGCATAGCTGCCAGCATCATAGTACGACAAATCAACAGACAGGTGGTAGACTTGACAAAAAAAAAAAAAACCCAAAACGGGTTGCCATCAAGTTGATTCCGACTCATAGTGACCCATAGGACAGGGTAGAACTGCTCCATACAGTTTCCAAGAGCATTTGGTAGATTCAAACAGCTGACCTCTTGGTTAGCAGCTATAGCTCCTAACCAGTATGCCACCAGGGTTTCCAGTGGTAAACTTACATGCTGAAAACCGACTGGCAAGTTGACTCCGACTCTTGGTGACCCCATGTGCTCCAGAGTAGAACCACAGGGTTTTCAGAGGCTAATTTTTCGGTAGATAGCCAGGAATTTGTTCCTAAGCACTTCTGGGTGGACTCAAACCTGCAACTTTTTGGTTAGCAGCTGAGTTCATTAACTATCTGTACCACCCAGGGACTCTGTGACTTACATGTTAATGGCTCCCAAATGAAGACCTCCAGCCCTGGCTTCTCCCCTGAGCTCCAGACTTATATGTCTGTCCTGTCAATTTTACTTTCAAAACATACCCTGACTTGGCTAACATTATCATTTCTGGCTGCTTCCACCTTAGTCCCAGCCTCTAGCATGGCTCACCTGGACTCCCACTCTTGTCTCCCATCTCTCTCCCTGCTCCCACTCTTTTTTTGTGCATACAGTAAAATATATGTAATATAAAATTTTACACTTTTTAGTGGACAATTCAGTGGCATTAATTACAACGACAATGTTGTGCAACCATCACCATTATTATTACCCAAACTTTTTCGTCATCCCAAACAGTGGTAACCACTAATACACATTGGCCTGTGTCCATTTGCCTATTCTAGATATTCCACGTAAGTGGAATCATCATACAATGTATGTCCTTTTGTGTCTGACATTTCACTTAACGTGATGTTTTCAAAGTTTATCCAGGTCATAGTATGTATTAGAATGTCATGTCTCGTTATGGCTGAGTAATATTTCATCGTATGAATGTACAAGTCCCTGTTTCCACTCTTGCTAGAATGATTTCATTAGAAAACACAATTCAGACTATCTTACTCCCTTGCTTCATACCCTCCACTGCCTTTCCATTGCACTTAGAATGAAATCCAAAGCCTTCACCATAGCCTCTGAGATCTGCCCCTGCCTACCTCTCTGGTCTGGTCTGCCAGGACTGACATATCAAATGTAGAGTGGTCAGCCCTGAATGCAGGCAATAAGGGGATGCACAGTCCCCCAAAAATCAAAATATGCAAATAAAACTGACTTAGACAGTCTGCTTTTTATTATCACCATGAGCCAGCAATCCTAAATAATCTCAACAATAAAATACGCTTTCCCTGAAAAAAGAGCATTTGTTGGTCTGAGCTCTGAATTGATGCTACTATATAGAGTTTTAGTAATATGGAGGTAAGCTTTAAATTGTCACATATTTTATTACTTATCCTTTAATAAACATTTTGTTCCAGTGGATGTTAATTTCCAGTCCTCCTAGGTACACATCCTGCCTGGACACAGGTGGATTCAGCTACACGCACTGGCTTTAAGAGTAAATTTGTAAGACAGCTTAGCAACGGATTACTAGTGATGGTTGTACAATATCACAAATGTAATCAATGTCCTGAATTGTACATGTAAAAAGTGCTGAACTGGCGAATCTTGTGATATCTATACGTAACACCACAATTTTTAAAAAGGCTGCAGGGGAAGAGATCTAAATGTCGGACAGGAAGAAAAAAAAAAGAAGTGAATTTGTAGGAAAATTGGGCTATGGACTCTGGTGATGTTTGAAGTTTGTACAACCTGGTGAATATAATCAGTATCACTTAATTGTGCATGTAAAAATGTTAAACTGGCAAATATATATACATGTTGTTAGGCGCTGTTGAGTTGGTTCCAACTCACAACGACCCTGTGTACAACAGAACAAAACACTGCCCAGTCCTGCACCATTCTCATGATCATTGTTATGCTTGAGCCCACTGTTGCAGCCACTGTGCCAATCCGTCTCATTGAGGGTCTTCCTCTTTTCCGTCGACTCTCTACTTTACTAAGCATAATGTCCTTCTCCAGGGACTGGTCCCTCCTGATAACATGTCCAAAGTATGTGAGATGAAGTCTTGCTATCCTCAGTTCTAAGGAGCATTCTGGCTCGACTTCTTCCAAGACAGATTTGTTCGTTCTTTGGCAGTCCATGTTATATTAATCATTCTTTGCTAACTCCATAACTCGAAGGAGTCAATTCTTCTTTGATTTTCCTTATTCATTGTCCAGTTGGGAGTTGTCACATACATATGAGGCGATTGAAAATACCGTGCCCTGGGTCAGGCGCACCTTAGTCCTTAAAGCGACATATTTTCAACACTTTAAAGAGGTCTTTTGCAGCAGATTTGCCCAATGCAATATGTCATTTGATATCTTGACTGCTGTTCCCATGAGTGTTGATTGTGGATCCAAGTAAAATGAAATTCTTGACAACTGCAACCCTTTCTCCATTTATCATGATGTTGCTCATTGGTTCAGTTGTGAGGATTTTTGTTTTCTTTATGTTGAGGTGTAATCCATAGTGAAGGTTGTAGTCTTTAGTCCTCATCAGTAAGTGCTTCAAGTCCTCTTCACTTTCAGCAAGCAAAGTTGCGTCATCTGCATATAGCAGGTTGTTTATGAGTCTTCTTCCAATCCTGATGCTCCATCCTTCTTCATATAATCCAGTTTTTCAGGTTATTTGCTCAGCATATATGTATATTGGAGCCCTGGTGGCACAGTGGTTAAGAGCTCAGCTGCTAACCAAAAGGTTGGCAGTTCTATTCCACTAGCCACTCTTTGGAAACCCTATGAGCATTTCTCCTCTGTCCTATAGGGTTGCCATGAGTCGGGATCGACTCAACAGCAATGGGTTTGGTCTTAGGTATATATATATATATATATATATATATATATATATATATATATATATATATATAACCACAATTCTTTTTAAAAAAGGAAAAGTGATATAAATCTTGGAAAGGAAAAATAAAAAGAGTGAATTTGTAACCGTTCAGGGTCATTCAAGCTCTCTTTGGGTACAGTTTGTGCCTCCAGCACCCCTAGTAGAAAAAAAAAGTAGAAAAGCTCCCTGTATTTAGGCAGTATATGTGAAATACGCAATAATACCGCAATGCTTGTAAAGATGAAAAACAACTAACTGATTTCAATTCTGTCATTCTGTGTGATACCTGACATTTTTATTCGTGTTCAAAATGTAAAATTGAAATTTCTTTTTTCTTTGTTAATTTTTTATTTTATAGCTGAAGAATGAATCAAAAAAAAAAAAAACAATGGTTATGATGGATTGTTATGGTAATTGTAGAAAGTGATTTTGTCATACAGAGGAGGCAGGTGTTGAAATTCCTCCTGGCCTTGCTTCTATTCCTTGGCCACATTAAGCTTGATCCGGACCCCAGCTTCCCTATCTTGCCTCGACACCACCTGCTTCCTTAGCCTCTGCTACTTGCTGGATGGTGAGCACTATCCATCCCTACTGTCACCTCATCTTCTTACCCTTCTCCAGTCCCCTTTCTCTGTCCCCGACTGATAAACTCTCCAAAGGCACAGTGGTTCTGGTCTGGAAGACATCTTGTGTATCTTCTTGTGAAGGTGTGACCAACTCAGTAAAGCTGCCCCTTTTATGTGATTCTATCTCTCTTTGTCTCTCTTCCCTTTTCCCTTTTTCCTTCACTCTTGCTGCCTGGGATTGTACCTTCTAATAAACCTGTTTTTAGACTACCCAGGCCAAATCCTTCTCTGACCCTGACCCAATGTCCTGTCTTTCTTTCCTGAGCCTAAGTTCTTTGTCAGAAGGCTCCTTTGTTCTTCATAGAAATACTCCGCCCTGCACGCCCTATCAAGCTGCCACATTTGGCTGAGTTCAAGAGAGAGAATAAAATGCTAGTTACCAAGGAGTTGGGAGACTCGAAAGGCAAAGAAGACAGTGTGAGGAAAACTCAGGTAGCAACAGGTGGAAGTAGCAACACCCCAAAGGCTGGAAGGACATTGGAAGGAGGTGGTGTTACCAGACTGCTAGTGAAGTGGGAACCACCACCAGGAAGGAGCAGAGCCCAGGAGCTGAGGCTGCCAATGAGAGCATAGAGGAAAGAAAGCCAAGGCCCAGATGGAGGAGAGGAATACCCTGGCTACTAACCCTGCACCCCGCCCTCCAATCTCCAGCCAATGTCTCTCATGGCCAAACCCAATAGGAAACTATTTGGTAAGGGAACTTTTGGGAAATGAAGCTTGGGAAGATCAGCCTCCTGTGAAACAGAGTAAAGGAAGGAGTGGGGAACTGAACTGAAAGCAATTAGGCAAACGACCAGTACAGGCATTATATTATGTAACCCTCAGAGACGCTGTATTAACCTGAAATACCTTGTTTTTCATGGGGTTTCAATGATCTTTGCCTAATATTCTAAGTGTTTAAGGATTTTTTTCAACTCAATTTTTTGATTGGGGTGGGGGGAGGCATCCATATTTTTCTAGACACATTCATACCCATTCTGTGGATGGGCTTAACACATGATAATATAACGCAGAAGAGGGGAAGAAAATGTTGACATGAACATGGCGATGTAAAATATAGTAATTTTCTATTTACCAGGACAAGTGACAATTTTTGTCACCTGAAGAAAGACTGCTGGTTATATTTATTTACCATGCAATATTAAAAATGATTTTAAAAGGGACTAATGCATGTAAACAATTAATGTAGTTAATTAATTAATGTAATTCACGTGCAATGTGATTAATGTAATCAATATCATTAAATTGTGTATCTGAAAAATGATGACTTGGAAATGTTGTGTTATATATAGTTTTACAACAAAAGAAGGGAAAAAGGAGACTAACCCATGTAAAGAATGCACTAGTAATAATATTACAAAAGATTAATCTATGTAAAAATAATTAATGTAAAATAAAAATGAAATATAAGCTTGACTTTCATTCAGCCATAAATTAACGTTTCACTCTTCAATCTAAAGGTTGATCTTATTTATTTCTGATTCAAGACCAGATATTACTCCAACATAAAAGTTGCTATCTCTCTTCATTGTGTGGAAAAATGGTGTGAGGATGTCTGACGTCCTTTAACTTCCTGAAGGAAGGAGAATAGAATCTCCATCAGCATCAGCCCAAGGCTGATTGCTATGAGGTGGTGGTCAGACATACCTCCTCTCTCCAACCTTTTTGCCAATTCTGACACCAGCCTTCCCTCCCATAGCACTCTCTACTTCCCTGCCGGGTTTGATAATTTGTGGGCAATAGCCACACAGAACTCACAGATAATACTCACATTTACGGTGTTTATTAGGGAAGGAACAAATACAATTCAGGTTCAGGAATGACTCAGGATACTGTTCTTCAATCAGGACAGCTTCTTCTCGGCCATGCCCAAAGGCAGGCCTCTCTGATAACATGTCCAAAGTATGTGAGACGTAGTCTTGCCATCTTTGCTTCTAAGGAGCATTCCGGCTGTACTTCTTCCAAGATAAATTTGTTTGCTCTTTTGGCAGTCCATGGTATATTCAATATTCTTCACCAACACCATAATTCAAAGGCATCAATTCTTCTCTTGTCTTCCTTATTTGTTGTCCAGCTTTAGCATGCATATGACGCAACTGAAAACACCATATGGCTTGGATCAGGTGCAAGAAGGGCTATATTAAATAATTCACAGCACTGCACATGCCAATTAATGTTTTATTAGGTTGCGCACACACCCAGCCACTTTAAATATTTTGACTTGGTTAAAACTTGTCATTTTAAATTGAAGTATCCAGATTTTTAAATGGATGGGCTTAACTGAACAAGAGATATGTGCTGTTATGGGTCAGTGGTTGTGCCTCGGCCAATGCAGAAAAATGATTTCTGGCAACCACGATAAAAAGGGAAACATACATTATATGGTCCTTGTCATCTAATATAAGGAATAGTTCTAATTTATCAGAAGAGACAATTTTCTGTAATTATACCTCAACATTAAGTTTGTCACAAAGATCCAAACTGTATTTGCACATCACAGATAGTATCTTTAATAGCAATTAAAAAAAAAAAGAATCAGAAATATATTTATATGGACTATGTATTTTATTATTATAAAGCACACATGCTACCACACTGACATGAACAATGTTGAACATGACTAAGGAACAACACAAAACATTTCTATGAGATAATGTTTTCTTAATATAGAGTTTTTTAAGTTTTAACTTGCTATAGAGGAGGGTTTTGAAGACCCAGAAAAATATAAAGTTACCATGTCTCATAGAATATGTTGTCACACTCAGAAATGGTCTTGAGCAGGCTTACAAAGGGGCTGCTGAGCTGTCAGTTCTTGTTCTAGCTCAATGCCAAGTTGCCGGAGAGTGAGTAGCCTAAGTGGTTGCTTGGATGGAAAGATTCCTAGGTCTTAGATATTGTATGTGTTGGTTATCATGTTGGCATTTTGTTACAAAATCTAAACAGCTTGACACTCATTTTGCATTCCTGAATGGAGGGCTATCCAGCTTCCTCACAGGAGTAGGCTTGTAAACATTCATTCCTTCACTCACTCAAACAATCGATATTACTGACCAAATACTTTATGGCAGGCGCTCGGGAAACAGTGAGCTAGAACAGACCACACAAAGGGCAGACTGGTAGAAATGGAGCCAAAGGGGCAGTCAGGGGCCAGATTGTGTTCAGCCCTGTTGACTATAACAAGAACTTCACTTGGATTTTGTTTTCTAAGAGTGACATGAAGGTTTTGGAGTGTTTTAAGCAGAACAGTTACATGACCTGACTTACACTTTAACAGGATCACTTTGGCTACCACAAGGAAAACAGATAGAAGGCAGTTAAGGGAGGAAGCCGGGTGGCCAGTTGGGAGTATCATGGGAGTCTAAGCAAGGATTCTTTTTTTTTTTTTAAATAATTTTTATTGTGCTTCAAGTGAAAGTTTGCGAATCAAGTCAGTCTGTCACATGTAACCTTATATACGCCTTACTTCATACTCCCATTTACTCTCCCCCTAATGAGTCAGCCCGCTCCCTTCTTCCAGTCTCTCCTTTCGTGAGCATTTTGCCAGTTTGTAACCCTCTCTACCCTCCCATCTTGCCTCCAGACAGGAGATGCCAAAACAGTCTCAAGTGTCCACCTGATACAAGTAGCTCACTCTTCATCAGCATCTCTCTCCAGCCCGTTGTCCAGTCCCTTCCATGTCTGATGAGTAGTGTTCGGGAATGGTTCCTGTCCTGGGCCAACAGAAGGTTTGGGGACCATGACCGCCGGGATTCTTCTAGTCTTAGTCAGACCATTAAGTCTGGTCTATTTATGAGAATTTGGGGTCTGCATCCCACTGATCTCCTGCTCTCTCAGGGGTTCTCTGTTGTGCTCCCTGTCAAGGCAGTCATCGATTGTGGCCGGGCACCAACTAGTTCTTCTGGTCTCAGGATGATGTAAGTCTCTGGTTCATGTGGCCCTTTCTGTCTCTTGGGCTCTTAGTTATCGTGTGACCTTGGTGTTCTTCATTCTCATTTGATCCAGGTGGGTTGAGAACAATTGATGCATCTTAGATGGCCGCTTGTTAGCATTTAAGACCCCAGATGCCACACTTCAAAGTGGGATGCAGAATGTTTTCATAATAGAGTTTATTATGCGCAAGGATTCTTGATGGAAATCATAAGACATGGAGGGATTCAGACCATAATGTGAAGGTAGACGGATAGGATTTTTTGAAAGGAAGAGAGAAATCAAGAAGGACGCCTAGATTTTTGACAGAAGCCACTGGGTCAAGTGTTCACATTTGCTGAAATGGGGAGACTGGGTATGAAGGATATGTTCAGGGTGGCAGAAAAAGAGTCCTGCGTTAAACATGTTAAGACTGCTAAAAAAAAATTGCCGTCAAGTTGATTCCGACTCATACCGACCCCACAAGGCAGAGTAGAACTGCCCCATAGGGTTTCCAAGGAGTGGCTGGTGGATTCAAACTGCTGACCTTATGGTCAGCAAGGATAGCTCTTAACCACTGCGCCACCAGGGCTTCAGTGCCTAACCAAAAAAAACAAACCTATTGCGGTCAAGTCGATTCCAACTCATAGTGACTCTATAGAACTGCCAACCTTTTGGTTAGCTGAGTTCTTAAAAAACTGCGCACCAGGGCTCCATGCTGTTCCTACTGGGTATGTCCATGGAAATGTCCAATGGGCAGTTAGGAGTGAGTCCTCATTTTGTTGAACGAGCAGCTTTGCTTCTGTTTAAGTGTCTTGGATTTCAGTGCTATAGAATACCAAAGAGATGATTCGCCTAGAATTTGCAGGACACATATTTTTAATTGCACACCTTATCCATTAAAAAAATAACTATATTTTTTACTATACAATATCTGTTTTTAAGTAAAATAATAGTCTGTTGGAATTGAACTCCCCTCTCCCAAAACAAACAAACACCAACATTGACCTGTACACTGGCATTATTTACATTTCCCATCTGAATTCTAAAGCCGCTACGCTAACATTAATGGTCCCTGCTTTTACACCGAACCTTTTCCGCAGTAACACTTATCCAGCAGATTCATCGTTTCTCAGGATAACTGCTGGATTGCGTTGTTAAAAGCCATGTCATCGGCATGTTGCATCATTATACAAATGTAAGTTTCACAGGAAAGAGAGTTAGAACCCTGTCCTATTTCATATCATTTAAAATTGGGATCTGCAAAGCCAACTCTTCAGACAGGGATTAGGCTGGACAATGGGACGGAGAGGGATGCTGGTGAGGACTGAGCTTCTTGGATCAGGTGGACACTTGAGACTATGTTGGCATCTCCTGCCTGGAGGGGAGATGACAGGGTGGAGGGGGTTAGAAAAGAAAAGAGAGAGTGGAGGGAGGGAGCGGGCTGTTTCATTAGGGGGAGGGCAATTGGGAGTATGTAGCAAGGTATACATAAGTTTTTACGTGAGAGACTGACTTGATCTGTAAACTTTCACTTAAAGCACAATAAAAATTAAACAAGAAAAAAATAAATAAAATTGGGATCTGATTTTTATGATTCTTGTCCACGCTGCTTCTACTAGTGGAATAACCATGCAGGCTTTGACAGAACAGTCCTGTCCTAGAACCTATTCTGAGATCATTAGCGTATGGCATAGAGCCAAGTATAGAAAAGGACCTTAAGAAACTAGTTGTTACTGAATGAAGCCCGCTCGAGCCTCATTACAAAATATTAGATGGAGAAGCCTGTGGCTTGTTAAGAAGAAATCTGGAGTTGGATATTGATTGGTCTGTGATTGAGGGAGATGAGAGTAGCCCTTCTGAGAATACGATGGGCTACATGTGAGTCCACTCTGAAGGACTGATGTTGTTGTTAGTTGCTGTCAAGTCAGCCCGATTCATGGTGACCTCATGTACAGCAGAAGGAAATGTTGCCTGGTCTTGTACCATCTTCACAATCGTTGGTATGGTCAAGTCCATTGTTGTGACTGCTGTGTATTTTGAGTGCCTTCTAACCTAGAGGGAGCCCTGGGTACAGTGGTTATGAGCTCAGCTGCTAACCAAAAAGTATGCAGTTTGAATCTACCAGCTGCTTCTTGGAAACCCTATGGGGCAGTTGTACTCTGTCCTATAGGGTTGCTTTGAGTTGGAATTGACTCAGCGGCATTGGGCTTGGTTTGGGTGGGCTCCAACCTAGAGAGCTCATCTTCCAGCGCTATATCAGATAATATTTTGTTGTGATCCATAAGATTTCCATTGGCTAATTTTTGCAAGTAGATCACCAGGCCTTTCTTCTCAGTCGGGCTTAGTTTGGAAGCTCTGCTAAAACCTGTCCACCATGGGTGGCCCTGCTGGTATTTCAGACACTGGTGGCATAATTTCCAGCGCCATAGCAACATACAAGCCACCACGGTGCAACAAATTAGCTGACTAGGGTGGGAAGGAATGATGCCTGCTCTTCAATCATGGTGACTAGTTATTGAAGATCCAGATTCATAGCAGGATTTAAACGACTCTGGAGACATAAAGATCTTCAGAGTGTCATTATCCAAATTACTACTAATTATCATTTTTTTAATCCTGCTGAGGATGAGTAGAGGAGAGAACGACCAGATTTCAACTATGAACCACTGGTTCTCACATTGAATCCCTATTGAGCACCACTGGGTCCTCAAATTTTCATTTACCAACCAGTTTATGTGGCTTCATCTTGCCCTGAGACTCAATGTCATTCTACTATTTATTTATTTAATAGCATTGTGTGTGTGTGTGTACTTTAGGTGAAGGTTAACAGAGCAAATTAGTTTCTTATTAAACAATTTATACTCATGTTGTTTTGTGACATGTAGCTCTGTTTTTTAAATACCAATTTGTTTTCAAAATTAAGTAGAGTTTTGTTTGCTTTTGAGAGTTTTAACTAAGACGCTGACTCTCTCACTTTGCCAGACTGTCTGTTCCAGATTGTCTACTAAATCAAGAGACGGGGTTGCCAGGCGTGGGGTAGTCACAGCTTGTTTCAAACTGCCAATTAATGTGACTTGCAAAGAAGCTGCTCTGCACAACACAGCTATATCAAGGGTCATGAATTCTTTGCTCCACCAAAGAAGTTTTATGAACCTGATGGCGCCCTCACTTTATTTCAGCCAAATTAACCCTTGTGTTTCTTTTACAAACATGGTAAGTTTGAGTTAAGAACCTCAATGCTCAAGGATATGTTAGGTAGAAATTGATCATTTTTCAGCCCAGTTTGCTGGCTAATTATAAGTAATCCCCAAATCTGATCTCTTTATGAGAAATGACAGTAGAAGCCTCCCCGCACTTCTCTGCCAACGAACGCTCATACTTTGTGATTGTTGTTGTTGTTATCTGCTATTGAGCCAGTTCCTAACGGTAATCCCTTGCACAATGGAACAAACGCAGCTGGTCCTGCACTAACCCCATGGTCAGTGTTGGATCTGACCAGTGTGCTGCACAGGGTTTCTACTGGCTGATTTTCAGAAGTAGATTGCCAGGCCTTTCTTCCTACTCCATCTTAGTCTGGAAACTCCACTCAAACCTGTTCAGCATCGTAGCAACATTCAAGCCTTCACTGACAGAAGGGGGATGGGTGTGCATGAGGTGCACTGTCCAGGAATTGAAGTGGGGTCTTCTGCACGGAAGGGGAGAATTCTACCACTTAACCACCAATGTTCTCGTATTTTGTGATTGTTGATAAATTTGGACAAGTGTTCTCTTCTCTATATCCTCTTTAGATACCCAAAGAAACCTAGTTTTTCAATTTAGATTATTGGTAGAACATTAGCAGAATCGCTGTCCAAATTAGTAAGGTCTACAACATTGTTCGCCCAAAATGCCTCCAGCCTGATGTGTTTCAGAATCATACTTCTGCAGTTTTGGTGACTTAACTCCAAGATGGCACAGCAATGGGAAAAATTACTAATTTCAAATTGTAATTTAAGGGTATGTTACAAACAATTTTATAAAAATCAGCTACCATTACCAAACATTTTGATCAAAGAAATCTGATCAAAAGGGAGAAAATGCAGAACTGAATTTCAAATAATCATGGACTCTAGACTTTCTGGAGCCATGGAGGGTCGATGAACCCCTGAAAATATTGCCCTGAGATTATCTTTAAACCTTAAGCCAAAAAGATCCCATGAGTCATCTTAAAACAGAGTAACAGTGTAGTTTAGCTGGTAAAAAAGGCCTGCCTTGAGCACTATGCTCTTTTAAGAACTATCTATATGGGACTGAATTGACAACAGCAACTGGAAAGGTTAGGCAGGAACCTTAAGGGGAGGTACGTTTATGTTAATGAGGGAGGAAGAACTCTGAAAAGGAGGGTGAGAATGGCTGTACAACTGGAAGAATGTGATCAATTTCACATTTAGAAATGGTTGAACTGGTGTATGTTTTGCTGTGTATATTCTCCAGAACAACAAAATAAATAAAATTTAGAAAAAAAGATCAGCTAGGTAGCCTGCAGTTGCTATCCAAGCAGAAGGTCAGATCACACTTTTTTTCTTTGATGTCAGTTATCGGTTTAACTTTTTATCTTTTAGGTTTACCGGAGGAGTGAGGTAAGAAAAGTACAATGTCTGCAGTGAAGATAAGGAAAGATTAAACGTTTTCCTTCACTGGAGAAAAGCCAACAGTTTTATTTTCCCAGAAAATTCAAGTCCTGAGGAATCAAAATTATAATATGTGTTAAATAAAATTATAGAAAAAAATACTTGGCCAGGTAACTCCAGTTGGCATGGTAGTTTTACCCAAAATTATAAAGTAAGTGGATTTAGTCTTTGGCATGCCCTCTCACTCCCCCTCCCATCTCCAAATTCATCAGTTATGATGTCTGCAACTGACCAGAAAATCCCTCTGCAGAGATGGTGCTCTAACCAAGAAATCTACAGCCCAAGGTGATGAGCTAGCATTCAGCAAGAAAGGCTACACTCAGAGATCATTCCTTGACCCATATCTTCATCAACACCTGGGGCTTTTCTAGCTACAACAGTGAATGCCACGAATGGGTTTTCGTTGGTGAAAATGGTGGCCTGTTGAATGTCATCATAAATGCAAGAAATGAGCTCTAAATATTGAACTTAAAGGTATTCAAGATACACAAAAAAGCTATAAGTTGCTTGTTGTTTTTTTAATGCCCCCTCTCCCCTTTGCATGAAAAGGATATAAGAATCCAATCAAGACTATAGGCTGTACCCTTTGAGACAGCACCCACAGTTTGATCCCTAAACAGTCCTGTGTTTAGCCGTTGGTTAAGAGGATTTCTGCTTGTCCGAAGAGTGTCCTAATAAGGCTAACAGATTCCTCCTTCTGGAATGTCTTTCTCAGGTGAAACGTTCATGCAACCTAGTGTTCAGAGAACCTAAAAGGGGCAGGAAGCTGGGATTTTGTGGAGTTTATAAAACAAATAGTAAGAATGGTTTGGGCTTCCTTGCTGGCGAATATGCGTTTGATAAATGCCTTTAGGGTGGCAGAACTCGGTGAGACTCCCTTTCATTACAACCTGAGAGTGAGGCTGTGGGGTAGCCTCCGGAAGGCTTCTGCTGCCGTTATCTGAGACCGAAGCAAGCCGAAGACTGGTGTGTGGACAAGTTGGCTTAGTCCATTCTGTAATACACAGCCAAGCCTCCCTCATTTAGGTCTATTCCTTCGCTTCCTAGTGACTTGCCTTTTATCCTCTCTCTGTGCATTTTCCTCTAATGATCTAGACCTTCCAGGGTCTATCTCCTACCTCTCAGTCCTCTCTTCTGCCAACCCCCTCACCCACACACACCAAAGAGCAAATCAGAGTTAAGGCTCAGTTGCTTACAATCTCCAGGAGACTCCTTTTAAACCCAACAAATGAAGCTCTAACTGTAGAATTTCAGGCATTGGAAAGAAAGTAGGGAGGTGTTTGGGGGTCCATTGTCACCTGATTACTTATTAAGACCAGCCCTTGACAGTGGTATGCAATTAATGGGAGGGGCAAATGGAGTCAGGGACCATTCTGGGCAAATCTGGGAATTGAGTGTTATTTGTTTTTTAGTTACTCCTTTCCGCACCTGCCTTGTCCTCACCCAGGACCCAAGACCCCAGGCTCTGGTCGTTTCCCTTCCGGCTTCCACTGTAAGAACATCTCTTCCTTGTCCATTTCCTTTGCATCCAGCATTCTGACAAATCAGTCCTTGGGAGGATATCAGTGAAGCTTGTGGGTTCATCATGTATTACTCTCAAAGACGACAGTTTTAATCGCATGAGAAGCCTTTATGCTCCAAAACCAGTGAGGGGACCAATTGAGGGAATGTTAGGGATTAGAACAGTCCAGTGGAGAGGGTGACCTTAAGTAGGGGCCTTTGCCTATGCCTCAAGTATGTATGTGTGTGTACGTGTGTATGTGTGTGTGTGTGTGTGTGTGTGTGTGTGTGTGTGTATAATCATAATCTGTAAAGAAAGTGAGACACCTGCCATTGAGAAAGATTGAGTAGAGTCTAACTCATGGCAACCTTATATTCAACAGAATGGAATGTCGCCTGGTCCTGCAGCATTCGCACAATCACCAGCTTGTGTATATTCTGCTATTATACCAGTCCATCTCACTGAGGGTCTCCCTTGCCTTTGCTGGCCCTCTACTTGACTAAACGTTATGTCCTCTTCTGGCAATTGATCCCTCCTGATGATGTGTCCAAAGTGAGCAAGATGAAGCCTCACCACCCAAGCAAAAGAGTCAGACAAGGTTCTGTTGTGAGCCATTAAATTTTCCCTGGCTAATTTTCCTAAATAGATTGCCAGGCCTTTCTTCCTAGTCTGTCATAGCCTGGAAGCATTACTGAAACCTGTCCACCATGGGTGGCCATGATGGCATTTGACATACTAGTAACATAGCATCCAGTATCACAGCAACATAAAACCTACCACAGTAAGATCATCTGACCAGTGGACGGTGGTCAAATTGAATACTACAAGGCTAAAAAAAAAAAAAAAAAAATTTTTTTTTTTCTATCAACTTCACCTTCTCAGATTGCTGGTCCCTAGCAGTGACAGTCTGTTTATGAAAGAAAGTAGGCAAAATGGTAAGGATTTTGTGTGTGTGTGTGTGTGTGTGTGTGTGTGTGTGTGTGTGTGTTTCTTTTGTTTTCTGAATTGATGGGGTTACTATTATTTTATTATCATTTTTATGATGATAATAATACAAATAATGAACATCTTTTCTCCAATGCATGTCAAGTACTTTGCTGTAAAAGAACATAATTATACATTCTTTACTCATTAGAATGTTTCTATTAACAAGCTAACATGAAATGAGACTGCAGATGTTTTTATTTTATTTTATAGGCAAAGAAACTGTAACAGATGCTGTTGGTGCCCCACCCATATCCTCAGAGCATTACCACTTAGGGCTGTCCTGCTGTTTTCCAGCTGCCAGGAGCTGCATCTCTGCTGGGGGCTGGGAAGGCCACTCTTCACCACTCACTCCAGGCACAAGTGCCCGGGAATCAACCATCCCCACCCCATCAGCCTTCACAATGGCTCACGGCAGTTGATGTGTAAATACCCCAGCTCCCTCCACCCTCAGGGACGCTAACTCTGCAGTGTGTGGCATTTTCCAGAGTTCTTCCACAGAATTAAGGTGCAGGGGCAGCAGGCTTAATGTGCCTTTAACTGGGTGTCTTCACTTCCCCATCTCACTCCTTCCCTCCTCTACTGGTGTTTCCTCTGCCAATGGTTTGCTAGTGAACTGGCTCAAGACACAGAGCAAAACCAAAAACAGCCAGAACTGTAGCATTTGCTGATTTCCATGGTGTAAATACTCCCCCTATGCTGATTTCAAGCTACCAATGTGACATCCATGAACATGAACTTGATGAGATGTGCGCAATTGACTTTCTTGAGACTTGAACCAGTACAAGCCACTGCCAGCACGCTACTCCCCGTACCCCCAAGTAAACTTCTTGCACTCAAGTACTTGCCTCAGGGTCTGCTTCTGGGGGAACACAAAGTAAGACAGAAATTCAAGTTCAGAGAAATTAGTTAACTTCCTTAATTGTGGACTCCCTGGTGGCGTAGCGGTTAAGAGCTGCTAACCACTTCAAATCTACCAGCTGCTCCTTGGAAAGGCTATGGGGCAGCTCTACTCTGTCGTATAGGGTTGCTATGAGTCAGAATTGACTCAGTGGCAACAGGTTTGGTTTTTGTTTTTTTTTTGTCAGTGACTGAAGGAATGGTTCATTATTTCCCAATAAATTATATGGTAAGCTGTGATATTGTGTTTCTTAAGCCAGTTGCTGTCAAGTCATCGCTGACTCATGGCGACCCCATGTGTTTCAGAGTAGAACTGTGCTCCACCGAGTTTTCAGTGGCTGATTTTTCAGAAGTAGCTAGTCAGGTCAGGTCTTTCTTCCGAGGCCCCTCTGGGTGGGCTCAAACCTCCAACCTTCCAGCTAGCAACCAAGTGCTTTAACTGTACTAACTTGAGACTCCATGTTATTTAGATCTTCACTTACCTGTTAAATAGTCAAGCATTAAATACAGATATTTTATACAGAAAAGTGAAGGAGATTGTGATTTTATTGTATAAAAATTGAGACGCAGATAATAAAATCCTGTATTGCAACATTATATCATAATCTTCTGCCAAAAGGCCTGGATTTCCCTCCATTCATTGTTCTTTGCTGTATCACTTTCACTAGACCTTTACTGGTGCTTGATTGCATTATCAACGATTAACTTTGCATGGTAAGGTTAAGACTCATCACATACTTATTTTATTCTTCAGTAGAATAGAAATAATCGGTTCTTGGGTTTTTCCTTTAGAGAAGTAGTAATAATAATAAGCTGCTAAAAGACATTTAGAACCTCATAACTTTCAAGAACACTGCCCTGAAGTTGCTTCTTTAAAAAAAAAAAAAAAGATTTTTTTTTTTTCCCCCCACTTCTAAGAAGTTCTAAGCAGCTTTCCTTTTGCTGCTTGGGCTCCACATTGCCAGGGACATGCAGACTAATTTGTAGAATTACTCTACAATGTGCAAAATTAAAGAAATTCAATTATCAGAAACATTTTGTCTTGGCCTCCGGCAAAAATGAGTTAGTGGGCCATATATGATACACGATACAAATGGGAGGCTGAGAAACTTGGCTGGCTAGCTCACCTGCAGTCAGTCGTTAGCCCTTCTAACAGTCTTCTCTTAAGAACTTTCCCTGCTCCTTTGGTAGAAGCAGAGGTGAGTTTCAGAGGTAAACAGTAAGTAATCATTTCCTTCAACTCTCTTCACCTTTTTCTATAGTGATTTTAGGGACTTCTTTCCCATATTTTATGGTTCTCCCAAGAGCCTCTTGTATTTAACCCCTCTTTGAGCTTATTTTTTTCTTTAGAAGATTTACCACAGGAGCTCACCCTCTATCTGAAGAGTCCAAGCACCATGAAGCATTTTATTACCAAACCCGGAAAGGTGGGTCCTTGCCCAGTGCACTCAGACTTGCCAACTCTCTGGACACCAGTCTTTATTGCAATGCACAGAGCAAGGAGCCCAGAGGAAGTTCCTCAGATCCGGCTCTCCAAGCTATAGGGAAGAAGGGCTTATGTATGATTTGGGCAGCAAGATGGCGGCCGCGCGGCCATACTGCGGAGGGAAAATTCTAGAAGGTGGCCAGGAAACCGGAGGTGCCATGGTTCTTGTTGGACCTCTTGCTTTGGAATAGGGCTTGAGGGATGATTTTCCTTCTGATTTGTTCCACCTGTTGCTGCAACCGCTGTTGAAGGCTATTAGTGGTCACAGCTGGCCCTTCTGCATAGGCAGTGTGGACCAAATCTGGCTTGGTCTAGTTTAAGAACTAATGCAAATTTACTGGCATTAGTAGGGTCAGGTTACAATTTCATGATTATTAATGGAGTGATCTACGTATGATTTTGTGGCATAGAAGTAGGTACTGGTTATAATTATGCAAGTTAAAAAAACCAAAGCGGTTGCCATGGAGTCAATTCTGGCTCATGGCAACCCTATATGTGTTAGAGTTGACCTGTGCTCCATACGGTTTTCATGGCTGTGACCTAATGGAAGCAGATCGCTGGGCCTTTCTTTAAAGGCACCTCTTTTTCTGAGTGGGTTCAAACTGCTAACTTTTCAGTTAGTAATTAGTAGCCAAACACTTAAACTTTGCACCCAGGGTTCCACTTATGCAAGTTAAGAGCAAATACATTGTAGATAGGCCATTTGCAGACTGTTTAGGTCTGGGAAGAGATAATGGTCACTTAGTTCACTCAGGAAACCATTTATCAAATGCTTGCTATTATTATTAAATGGAATAAAGAGGGAAGTTAACATCTAATTACTGTTTTTTTTTAACCTTGGTCAATATTTTGCTTGTTTCTCTTGTAGAAAACTTTCAATGTCCTGTCTTCCATTTATTGATTTGCGTATTTATTTGACCCCCTTCATTAGATTAGATTTTAAGCACTTTCAAGACAGGGGTTTGGTCTTATTTACATACCATTTGTCCAAGTGCCTCCTAGATACTTCAGAAATATTGTTGTACTAAACCGAAGGGGAGAAGTGAATATCTTTATCTGAGGCCTTTGGTTGAGCTAGCAACAAAACTTAGGGCTCAGAACTTCACCTTCCCAGCTGCTTTACCCTCTATTTATAATTCATGGCATAATTTGTAACATACATGCCTTTTTGTGTCTAAGGAGGTTATCGTCAACGAGGGCACTTGCATGCTTAATATGGCAACATGTATGAATGCCTACATGGATGAGATTTTGTAAAGTGTTGAATTTTTTTCTGACTCAGCAGACTGATTCTTTCACTGGCTCCTATAAATCTGGCCCAGAGTTGTGGGTGGCAAAAATGCAGCCTGTGGGCCACATGTGCTCTCTGGGCTATATTCAAAACACAGAGGGTTCTTGAATTCCAGATGCATCCCAGGCTTCCAGTAAAACTTGCTTAAGAAAAGCCATGCCTAAGAGATTCTGAGCCAGGGATGGGGCTGGGTCCCTGAAAATGCACTGTGCACCCTTTCCCCCTTCCAGCCTTTAGCCTTCAACCCAGTTCTCAAGCTTCAGGCTGCTTTTAATTGAGCACTTTGGAGTTCACAAGAAATCGTTTTGCACACACTTCTCAATTTCCCACTCTCTTCTCCAACATCTGTCAGCTTTCTTCTTGTACCTTCCTTTCTTTATTCCAGTCCTCTCCTCTCTTCTTTTACCCTCTCAAAAAAAAAAAAAAAAGAAAGAAAGGAAAGAAAAGACCAGCGTCCTGTCTGGGCCATATTGACTTAACTTTTGCCAAAGCTTTGAACCAAAGAGATATAATTCTGTGGTATGGATTAAACTCAAGTATAAAAATGAGATGGTACTGTAAAATAGATATGACAAAAGCAAAAATAAGACCAATCAACATTGTGGATAAGAAATATGCAGCATTTGTGCTGTCAGTTACTTCTCCTGTACCCATGTTGAGAGTCCCTGCATGGTATAAATGCTTAGCTTGCTTGGCTTGTAACTAAAAGGTTGGCAGTTCGAGCCTACCCAGAGGTGCCTCGGAAGAAAGGCCTAGCCATCTACTTCTGAAAAATCAGCCATTGAAAACCTATGGAACACAGTTCTACTCTAACATATGTGGGGCCACCATGAGTTGGAACAGACTTAATGGGAACTGGTTGGTTGGTTGATCGGTTGGCTACCTATATTAGGCATTGCTACTGTATCCTGGGGCTCATTTCCCTTGAGCCTGGAAGACTCAAGAATCCTTTTTTTTTTTTTTTATTGTGCTTTAGGTGAAGGCTTACAGAGCAAACTGGTTTCTCATTAAACAATTAATACACACATTGTTTTGTGACATTGGTTGCCAACCCCACAACATGTCAATGCTGTCCCCTTCTTGACCTTGGGTTCTCCATTTCCATTCATCCAGCTTTCCTGTTCCATCCTGCCTTCTCATCCTTGCCTCTGGGCTGGTGTGCCCATTTATCTCATAAGAGTCCTTCTTTTCACCACCTCAGGTATCTACCACCTTTCATCAGAGTTGACCTCCAACTTACAATCTTTTTTAAAAATCATCTTTTGAATTCTTTCTCTTGTTGGGAGGGAAGAACTAGTCTCTAAAGAAAAATTTTTTAAATGTAGTTTCTCAACCAGCAGTATGAGTACCACTTCATGGGATGATCACGTAAACTAGTTAGAAGTGTAAACTCTCTGACTCTAACCCAGCCCCACAAGTCAGAAACTCTGGAGATGAGGTCCAGCAATCTGTATTTTAACTAGTCCTCAAGGTAATTCTGATGCATCTCAAGTCTGAGAACTACTACTCTAAGTGTATTTTATATCTTTATCTTAACTAACCTGAGATTGGGACAGTCATAATCAAATGGCCTTCCAAATGCATGTTGTTAGTTGCTGCCATTGCCTTCTGGCTCATGGTCACCCCATGAAGAACAGAACAAAACGTTGCCAGCCCTGAGCCATGTTCATGGTCATTGGTATGCTCAAGTCCATTGTTGTGACCACTTTGTATTTTGAGTGCCTTCCAACCCAACAATATACTAGACAATCTTCTGTTATGGTTCATAGAATTTTCACTGGCTGATTTTCAGAAACAGATTGCCAGGCCTTTCTTCCTAGTGTGTCTTGGACTGGAAGCTCTGCTGAGACCTGTCCACCATGGATGACCCTGCTGATACTTGAAATATTGGTGGCATAGCTTCCAGCATCATAAGCAACACGTAAGCCACCACTGGATGACAAATTGACAGATGGGTGGTGGTCCCAAAAAATAAAGGAGTATAATATCTTGATATTCTGACCAGTCTCAACTGCAATGATCTAATTGGGATCCTAGACTATGCTAGTGCTCATATCCTGAAGGAAAATGTTGCCAACTTAACCTAATAAGCGATCCCCTGGATTTCTCTCAGTACCCTCTTAGGCTTGACCACAACAAAAAGACTCATGAAATTTGGTTAATTTGGGCTCTCGAAATACAATTTTCTAACAGAAACTCTTAAAAAGCTTTGTATACACTCTTTGAAAGTTTTTTTTTTTTTTTTTTACCAAACTTGAACTTAAACTTGTTTGTGGTAAGCAATGATTTAATCTAAACTTAAGTGTAGAGAGTTAACAAGGCTAAAATTAAAAAGCTCAGCTGAGTTTTGTATTAAAGCCTGATTTGAACCATGCTAAGTTGGTACTTAGCCTTCGTGTATTAATGAAAAAAGAGCCTAACACACCATAAATAAATCTACTTGTATAATTAAAAGCTGGGTTTATACAGCCAGGCTAAATCAGCCACATCTAAACGTAGTAAATATCGACATGTCCAAGCTGTATAGCCATAGCCAGCAATTTATCTTCGGTATACCCCTGGGAAGAGAAAGAGTTACAGAAAAGCTACCAAACATTTCAAAATGTAGTGACACAGATTGATTTCTACTTATTATTTAGATATCCAGGTTTATTTAGCTGACAAATTGGACTTTATTTCTTAGTTAACTGTATCTTTCAATGGTTGGTCATCATCCAACCCTGAAATAAATGTTAGTTGATTAAAGTAGTAAAGGTTAAAACATTTAAACCGCATGCTGTAGATCTCAAAAATCAAGTCAATATGTGTAAAGGGAAGAATTATTAGAGGATTTATGAAATCTGCCCTGAACAAATTAATTCATCAGTTTAGCCAAAGGCCTGTCAATGAATTCAAGGACCTTTTCAAAAAGAGAAACATCTGTTGTGATTTAAGTGTCTGTTTATAAGTGACTGTTGTGGATTATTCTTTCTGAGAAAGGATACACAGTTTACACAACTGCATTTGGAAGTTAATTTGAAATTGCTCTTATGTCTTTGAGGGCTGGGGGGCATTCTTTAGGAGATTTGGACAATTAGGGTAGCCTCTACTTTTTTTACTCTTCTACTATAGGGTTGCTATGAGTCGGAACCGGCTTGAGGGCAATGGATTTTTTTTTTTTTTTTGTCTACCCCTTCTTGGTGATGGAAGGGAATTTGAACCACATGGAGACTGAAAGATGTTCCAATGAACCGTGGTGCCAGCTGCCCAGGCAGAGATCACTGTCTAGATGAGTAAGAAAAACCTCTACCTACCCGTGGATTTTTTTTTTCCCCCAGGATGGAAGAAACCTCCCTAGCAGCTCAGAAGAGAATTTGAGATGTACTACCAAAAGCTACAATTGTCTTTCACTCTCTTGGAATAGGCAGTGATTAATATACATTAAAAATCTTAAATCTGCTTAATGGCCTCATTCATCAGAGAATTGTGCAGACTTTTATAAATACCCAGCAGCAATAATGAGTGCTTTATAGGGCACATTCTCACTTAGGATTTCAAATTAAGACTCATGTTGTTTTTGGTTTTTCGGAATTATACAAAAGTTACTCATTCAGGGATCACACAAAGTAAAATTGGGATATAATTATCTGCATCCATTTGATAAAGAGTTGGAGTCCCAGAGTGATGCAAAAGGTTAACATGCTGGGCTGCTAACCCAAAGGTTAACAGCTTAAGTCCACCCAGAGGCACCTTGGAAGAAAGGTCTGGTGATCTACTTCTGAAAAATCAGCCACTTAAAAGCTTGTGAAGCAGGGTTCTACTCTGACACACATGGAATCATCATGAGTTGGAATCGACTCTGTGGCAACTGGTATTTGATAAAGAGTTACTAAACGTTGTCTGTTAATCATTCTGTTGGGCAATAGAACAAATTCCTGTGACATATCCATATCAAGAGCAGTGGCAGAACCTTTAGGTAGATCAGTTGTGGCATTAGGGCCATTACGGCTAGTGTTGATATTTGCTGCGACTGGAGACCTCACCAGAGAAGTGGAAGGAGGAAGATGAAGGCCACCTATGGGGGCTAACAGAACCAGTTCATGGAGCCACTCCTCCTTGTTTTCCATTAGAGTTCCAAACCCCTTGAGATAGAAAGAGGAACCAGACAGATGGAGAGCAAAACATCAGCCTGATTGATAGAGCAATGGGAGAAGCAGCGTGGGAGCATAGGAGCAATGAGATCCCTCATACTTAACCTGAGGAAAGTTAGACTTAGTCATCAATTATAGGCAATGCTCAGAAACCACACTGTCCCTCTCTGCTCCCCAAATCATGTGCTTTCTGCAAGCTAACAGACCCCAATAATAAAGAGGGAGGGAGAAGCCGAAGAACAAGTGCCCAGTTCATTATCCCAAGTTCCATACTCAGATAAATCATCACCTGAGGAGTAGTGAGGAGAGGGTGAGGGAGCAATGTGCTACACTAAGGGGAGCCTGAGCCTAGAAACTTCAGAAGTGAGCCATAACTGTTCTCTCCTCACGGTTGCCCCAACCACCTAGCAGGAATAGGAGAGCATTGAGTTCCCACAGAGTAGGCAGGGAGTTGTCATTATTACCATGGTCTATTTTTATCCCTATGATTTGTGACCTTGAAAGTGTATTACAAAAGAAAAGACACACCCCAAATTTAGGAAAATTTGTGATGACTTCTGGTATTTGTCATCTTAAGTCAGGGTCCTGAGGGGGTACCAGGAAACAACCAGAAATGATGCTATGTGAAAGCCTCTTTGATACTCCTTTGTATAGTTAAGGAAGGGGAAAAAAAAGTATCCTCAGATTTGGATCAGAATGTCATTGCCACAACTCCAGACACCTCCTACCCCAGGGTGCCTGGAAAAGTAATACTTTTTGTTCCTTTGAGGGGGCCCTGTTGGGTTAAGGCTGATCAAGGGGACTGAGATACATTCTCATGGAGGAGAGCCTTTCACCTAGACAGACAGGTCCTCAATGGAGAGGCCAAACCCACCCTCTCTCGCCTAAAATGGAAGCAGATGCTGGTCAGACCTTCTGGGTGGGGCTCCTGCTACATGGCAGAGAAAATCTCAATGTACCCAGAGAGGAAAATATTACACAGAAAGTTATTTTAAAAGCTTAAGGTCATTGATAATGATGTGTTCACAATGTTACTTTACTTATGTAGTCTTCTTCCCATGGACTCATAACTCAGTCTAATCTCAGACAAACCCCAATTGAGAGACATTCTACAAAATGCATGACTGTTGTGTACTTTTGCCATGGATTGAATTGTGTCTCCGAAAAATATGTGTCAGCTTGGTTAGGCCATGATTCCCCGTATCGTGTGGTTGCCCTCCATTTTGTGATTGTAATTTTATGTTAAGGAGGATTAGGGTAGGATTGTAACACTCTGACCCAAGTCACGTCCCTGATCCAATGTAAAGGGAGTTTCTGTGGGACATGGCCTGAACCACCTTTTATCTCTCAAGAGATAAAAAGGGAAGGGAAGCAAGCAGAGAGGGAGGAGCTCATACCATCAAGAAAGTAGTGCTGGAAGCAGACTGCATCCTTTGGATGGAAAAGTTTCTAGTCTAGGGAAAGATTGATGAGAAGACTGACAGAGAAAGCCAACCCCCGGAGCTGATGCCCTGAATTTGGACTTCTAGCCTACTATACTGTGAGAAAATTAATTTCTCTTTGTTAAAGCCATCCACTTATGGTATTTCTGTTATAGGAGCACTAGATGACTAAGACAAAGTAGGACTGCTCCATAGAGTTTCCCAGACTAAAATCTTTCTGGGAGCACGTAGCCAGACCTTTTCTTCCACAGAGCCACTGGGTGAGTTTGAACCATCAACCTTTTTTTTTTTTTTGATAAGCAGTCAAGCACTTAACTATTGCACCACCAGGGCTCCTAACCCGTTGCCATTGAGTCAATTCCAACTCATAGCAACCCTATAGGACAGAGGAGAACTGCCCCATACAGTTTCCAAGAAGTGCCTGGTGGATTTGAATTGCCGACCTTTTGGTTTGCAGCCATAGCTCTTAACCACTGAGCCACCAAGGTTTCCCCAGGGCTTCTTAAAACTGTCAAGGTCATCAAAAACAAAGAATGTCTGAGAATCTGTCACAGCCAAGAGGAGCCTAAAGAGACACAGCAATTAAACATAAGGTGGTGTCCTGGATGGGATCCTGGAATAGAAAAAGGACATTAGGTAAAAACTAACGAAATCTGAATAAAGTATGGTCTTTAGTTAATAACAATGTGTCAACATTGGCTCGTTAATTTTAACAAAGGTATCATACTGATGTAAGATATTGATAACAGGAGAAAATGGGAATTCTCTGTACTGTCTTCACCACTTTTCTATAAATCTAAAATTATTCTAAAATTAAAAAAGTTTCTTTCACAAAAGTCAAAAACAAAAGTTTAAGGTTGTTTGAAGCTGGTAACAAGTGAACCAAATTGCTATAAAATTTTCAGGATAAAAATACACTCACCACAACTATGGCAACAGTATGTGAAAGAGTGCCAAACTTCAGGTACTTTCCTAGAACCGTGCCTTGCGCATCTTAATTTTGGATATTACTGTTTTGGGTTTTCTAAATGTTTTGGGAGTTGCTAATATTTTTGATAATCAGTCACATTTTTAGCTATAATCATTTATTTAAATATGTGATTTATAACAGTTGCTGCATTGAGTCATTTGCCTTATCCAGACTCTAAAATTACTTCCAGCATAATGTATGCCTAATTTTATAATGAAAGTCAACAACCACATCAAAAAATAGAATTCATTTGAAAGATATCCTTTAATATGTGTGTATATGTTTTAACTGAAATTACACTATTCCACAAGCCACTATGCCATGAAATACAAATGGAGTTTTCAAATCCACTGCTGGACAGACTGTCCAGCCAGTCAAGCATTGCATCCTTGAGAGAGCAGGGGTGTTCTGATGGAGGAGTCAGAAAAGCAAGAGCCTGGAGGTACACAGAGATGAGCTGGCCAGATGACACACCAGAGGGAGGGACAAGGACCGGGGAGAGTGCTCGGTGCAAGGGAAACAAGGAAGGAAGGACGTTACAAACAAATTGCACCTACTTCACAATTTTGCAAAGAACTTGGGTCTAAACTTTCCTTAGCAAATTGAGATGGAGAATTTATGAAACTGTAATTAGATATTGAAGGCAAATCTTCAAGTTTTGCTTCAATCCTTGGCATAGCTTTCTGTTTTCTCTAGATTATCACATTAGTGAGGAGCTGCAAACAAAAAGACATTCTTTGTGGAAAGGAGAAGAAAATAAGCAATTCTCTTTTATACAGAGAGTATTGTTTTTGCTCCCTGACTTACTCAGTCACGGGCTTCTTCAACTGTCCTGAGTCTAGGGAAAAGAGTGTTTACCCACCAGTCATTGAATGCCTATTTCTCCCCTTCTTGCACCACTGATCAAGAGAAGAAAACTTTCCAGCTTGTTAAAAGTCCACTTCAGATGCTCCCCGTATGACTCAGTTGGCATGTTCAGTGGTGATATGCAATCTCACTCTGACTAACCCTCTTCTACTTTTGAAATCTTCCAGTGAAAGAAATGAGTTGCTTATCGCAGCTTCCCTTCAGGTGGCCTTCACCTCAACTATTACAATTAATCAGATCTATAATGGGAAACTTTCTTTTCAAGAGATCAGAAAATATTAATGTATTAATGCAAAATACTTCCTGCTGTCAAGTTACATCTCTCAAAAAGGCAGAGGAGAATGACTTTGTTGTTGCATGGGTTTTCTTAAAGAGCTCTTCACTTGGTGCCCAAGACTAATACTTTTTTCTTGTGTTTCAGATTTTTAAAAACTGAAGAATTTCTAAGAACCTGTTATCAACATATGACCTCTGAATGCAGCTGACCGAAAGACAGGCTTTGCGTGCAAGGTGGAAATCTACATTTAGTTGAAGGTAACTACAGAACTAGTGCTTACCAGTAGTTTGCCATAAGAGCCAACTCTCCTCTGTCTAACTGCCTGGAAGAACTTTGTATATTACTGATAAAATTAAAAAAATAATAAAATCAGTTGCGATAGAGCCAATTCAGACTCATGGCGAACCCATGAATGTTAGAGGACAGCTGTACTCTGTAGGGTTTGCAATAGCTGATTTTTCAGAAGTAGATCACTGGGCCTTTCTTCAAAAGTGCCACCGAGTGGACTTGAACCTCCAGTCTTTTGATTAGTAATCTAGACCGTTAATGGCACCACTTAGGGGATTCTGTAGTATTGAGAGTGGGTTTCAAGGCAGGCCTGGATCATTCGGGCACTTGAGAAGGGGCTTACAGTCAAGGAAGCTCTAGTTTAAGGTGAAGCTGCAGTGGTGGACTCTGTTTAAGAATATGACGGAGGGACCATGACTTCATACTTGCCGACGTCCCTAGGGCTTGTTGGAAACCACAGGGTATCATGACAACTTTTCAAAACATATACTTAAAGTGAAGGAAAGAAGAGAAGGGAGAATAGGGTGGTAGAATAGAAGAAATAAAAGCAAGATAAATGGAAAAAACAAAGTAAAAAGTAATTGAATATTAATTGTAGAGCAAATAGCAGGGATAATTAAAATTGCTTAATGCCAATAATTTAATTTTAACCTTCAAATATTGAGCTAGGCCACAGCACATGAAACAGCTTCTGCATAAACCTTGTTTTTTAATTCTGTGATTATTTTAAAAAATATTTTATTGTGCTTTAGGTGAAAGTTTACACAGCAAATTAGGTTCCCATTTAACAAATTTTATACAAATTGTTCTGTGACATTGGTTACAATCTTTACAATGTGTCAGCATTCTCATTATTTCCATTCTGTTTGCTCTCTTATATCCATTGATCCAGCTTCCCCTCCCTTCCTTGCCTTCTCATCTTTGCTTTTGATCTCATATGGTTGATTGTATAAGAGATCACATTACTCATGGGTGTTACAAGCCATACTGTTATTTGGCTGAAAAGTGGCCTGTAGAAATATCTTCGGTTCCAAGTTCAAAGGGTATCTCAGGGTGATAGTCTTAGGGGTTCCTCCAGTCTCTATCAGAACAGTAGGTCTGGCCTTTTTCAGGAATTTGAATTTTGTTCTACATTTTTCTAGGCCTTTCTATTTTCTCCCTGGTCAGAATAGTTGGTAGTGGTAGCTGGATACCATTTAGTTCTTTTGGTCTCAGGCTAGAATAGGCTGTGGTTCATGTGAGCTATTAGTCCTGTGGATTAGTTTCCTCTTTGAGTCTTTGGATTCATTCATTCTCTTTTGATCCAGATGAGTAGAGACCAACAGTTGTATCTTAGATGGCCACTCACAAGCTTTTAGGACCCCAGATGCTACTCACCAAACTAGGATGTAGGACATTATCTTTATGAACTATGTTATGCCAATTGACTAAGTTGTCCCATGAGACTATGGTCCTAAGCCTTTTAACCCAGTCAAACAATTCCATGAGTTATCTGGATATGTATAGAAGTCTCTGTAACTATGTCCCTATGTGCTTTATTACATGTGGATATATATGTGGCACATGTATATACATGTGCCTACAGATACACCTATACATGTATGTGCGTTTACTCACATATGCCTTCCTATACACACATATACATACATAAGTAACTACGCAAATATTTTTTGGAGGTTTTTACTGTTGTTGCAAAATTGTATGTTATAGCATTTACCAGAATTTTCCCTTTTCCTTGTGTACTTCTTAGTGTCTTCATTTACCTTGGTCGAGTTGTGCAGACTTCATTCATATTTGGTATTGCCTTTCCCATCACCAAAAATAACAAGTGTCTACTATCTAGAAGGAGACCTGGTGGCCCAATGGTTAAGAGATCGGCTGCTAACCAAAAGGTCAGCAGTTCAAATCCACCAGCCACTCCTTGGAAACAGTATGGGGGCAGATCTACCCTGTCCTACAGAGTTTCTATGAGTAGAAAGTGACTCCTCCTTACTCCCCCTCCCATCCCTGGTAACCATCAAACTACATTGCTGTCTGTGTGTATATCTATTTTTGACTGTTATTGACCATACAATATTTGTCCTTTTGTGATTGACTTATTTCCGTCAGTATAATGTCCTCCAGATTCACGGACTCCTCATTATTCTTTACAGTTGCGGAATATTCCATTGTATGTATGCATTACAATTTGCTTATACATCCATCCCTTGATGGGCACTTACGATGTTTCCATCTTTTTCTATTGCGAATAATGCTGCAATGAGCATAGGTGTGCATTGATTCTGTAATTATTATTAAATCTTATCAAAAGCCCCTGACTTAATAAGTAAGTATCCTTGATCACATTGCTAAATATTGGATCATTTAAATATCAATGCTAGATGTAAGGGAATATCTTTTGTCATCATCTCACAACACTAACAGACATTTCTTTAGCTCAGTGTTTTACTTTTATATTTAACAGGTAGACCAATTTGCTACTAAATTTGTTTCCCCAGCCTGGGCTGTTAAAACCAGCACTTATTTGGAAAGCACTTTGCACTTACTGCAATATTACAGAGATGCCAAGGCACAACCTCCGTGAGAGCCGCACTTACTCAGGTGAGTTCAGTGATAATTTATTAAGTAATTCACGTACTGTGTTAGCAAAATGGTAAAATATTTATTTAGCCATTCTGCTTGTGAAGATTTTTAGATTTTATACTAACTCAGATTTTGTCTGGCATGCTTCTGTAATTTAAGGTTGGATGTCTGTGATGTTGAAAATAAATTAAAAATATACTGACCCCAATGAGCTTAAAGTTGTATAGTACTCTAAGCCATCAGCATCCTTCTTCATCCTGAGAGCATACACAATGTTTAGAAATATAGGCAGTTGCTATCGTAAGGCCAGTCATCTACATCTTAAGGGTTATACCATTATTTTCTTGGCATTTTATTTAGTAATAAGCTAATGGCATCTTTTGTAAAGACAGCCTATTGATTCTTGAGCTTAGCCCTGTATCTTTAATGAAAAGAATTCCTTTAGGTGCATTAAAAAAAAAAAATTCTAAAATGACCCATATTTTATTATAAATGTTTTAATATGCTTGTCTTTCCCAACTTTAGAAGAAAAATTTAGAAGAAAAATACAGTGAACACTCATATACCTACCATCTAAATTCAACAATTTTTAACATCTTGCAGTATAATCTTCCATGCATATCTGCAGAACCCACTTCACAATAACGTGCAGCCTTCATGACACGCTCCCCTAAATATTTCAGCTGCATCTCTTGAACACAGAGCATTCCACTACATAATCACAATATCATTAGCACACCTAAGAAAATTAACACTAATTCTATAGTATCATCTACTAGCAAGACCATATTCAAATGTCTTCATTTGTCCCCAAAATATATTTTATAGCTGTTTTTTTTTCATTTGTTTGTTTTCAAATCATGGTTTGTAGATTGCATTTTGTCACTGTTTTCGTTACTTTTAATTTAGAACAGTGCTCTCTCAACTCATCCCACCCACACCACACGCACACACATTTTCTTTTCTTTGGCAATGAACTTTTAAGAAGTCCCAGCCAGCTGATTTGTATTATGTCCCATATTCTGAATTTGTTTGTTTCTTCATAGTGTAATTTAACTTGTTTTCTGTCCTGTGTATTTCCTATGAACTGTTAAGTTTAGTCCCTTAGGTCCATTTTAAATATCTGATCTGAGTTATATCCACTATGTTGGCTTTTCTTATCATTGGATTGTCTTATGCAGTAAACTGAATTCCTTTCTGATTCGATCAAATACAATTATAAAGCCACTAAGTGAGACCTCTCTTTTGTACCTGATAATTTCTGAATAAAATCTGTAGCACACATTTACCAGTTCAATCACACCATTCATAGTAAGCCCCTGGCATTCTTTTATTATTATTATTTATTTTATTTTTTGTTGTTGAGAATACACACAGCAGAACATACACTGATTCAACAATTTCTGCATGTACAATTCAGTGACATTGATTATATTCTTCAAGTTGTGCAATCATTATCACCCTCTTTTCCTGGTTGTTCCTCCCCCATCAACACAAACCACCACCCCTTAAGTTTCGTATCTAATCTTTCAAGTTGCTGTTGACAATTTCATCCCATATAGATAGAGTTTAAAAGAGTACGATGCTCAAAACAGACATTCTTTACAGTTAAGCTAAACTACCATTTGGTTTTAAGACTTCAGGGGATATATTTGGTTTAAGGTCTAAAGATCATCTCAGGGTAATAGTTTCTGGGGTTCATCCAGCCTCCATGGCTCCAGATAGTTTGGATTTCATGAGGATTTAAAATTCTGTTCTGCATTTTCCCCCTTTAAATCAGGATACTTCTATAGAAACTTTGATCAAAATGTTCAGGAATGGCAGCTGCGTAACATCCAGTTCTTCTGGTCTCATGGCAAAGGAGGCAGTTGTTCACGGAGGCAATTATCTATACATTCCATATTCTTCTCCTATTCCTGACTCTCCTTCTTCCTCTGCTGCTCCAGGTGACCCATGGCTTTCTTGTAAGTCATCCAAGAATTTTCATTTAGAATTGGGTATAGTACACTACAAGTTGTCCTTTTCCTGTCCTTGTGCCATCTTTCCTTCCCCCCTTAGGATTATCTGTTTGGAATTTTTAATTAAGTATACTTTTCCATACTGATCAGCAGTTAAAGGATGTCTGGTAAATATCTAGACAGGTTATTTGCTTCAGATGTAACAATGTATTTTGAGGATACATTAAAATGAATGCAGTTTATAAAATTAAATTCTTTAGTGCACCAACAAGTGTGAGAGAAATTTGTATGTTATTTCTATAATTTTTAATGAGTAACATGATGCAAAATAACCTTAAAAGAATTGTGAAATTTTTAATTAACCTAAGGTATTTGTATATATATGAAAAACTGATGTTTGAAGGTTTCAGAATGATTGCAAATTAAATCAATTACAATTGGTGAGTTAGTTTTCGAACACTTCTCAAGATAAGATGAAAGCTGAATGTTGCTGACATGATCTATTTATATATATTTATTTTAGGGCAAAGTTAAAACTTAACCTTTTAACACATAGTGGAGAAGGGGGAGGGGGAGTTACCCTCACATGGATGGTATACATGTTTCTGATCCAGAAAGGCGTAAGTCACAAAGAGAAACAATAAAATATGCAATCTGAGTCACTCTGCAGCATCTTGCATCTGAAAACCATCATCTATAGTATAGAAAGGGGCCCTGGCGGCATAGTGGTTAAGAGCTCAGCTGCTAACCAAAAGGTGGGCAGTTCAAATCCATCAGCTGCTCCTTGGAAATCCTATGGAGCAGTTCTAGTCTGCCCTATAGTGTCGCTATGAGTTGGAATCAACTTGAAGGCAATGGATTTGATAAGGTATAGTATAGAAAAAGGTTAAAGCAAGCAAAGGAGATAGCTTCATCCATTTAAAAAGTCATTTAAATGGAAAATTAGGTGGTTAGAAAATGTCTATGCCCTTGAGGTACATTATCTGGCAGAAACAGGTCACTTTTCTGAAAATCAATTTATTAAAGTTAGTTTGCCAATGATCAATTTGCCAAAAACTAATTTTAATGAATATTCTTCTTGAATATATTCACCCACTAGGAACAAATTATTCTTGTAGATATTCACTTAATTCGGTCTGTCAACAACTGTTTACTGAGTGCCTACTCTATCTAGGCATGTTCTGGGGATTGACTATAGCAGGAAGAACAACAAAAAGTCCCTGCCCTCATGGCGCTTAAGGGAGACATATCATGAAGAATAAAATATAGAAAATGTAATGTCAGGCAGTGGTAAGTGTTATAAAACTCCACCTTGTGCCCCCTCTTCCTACCTCTCCTGAATAGTCTTCCGTGGTCTAGATCTGGGATCTATCCACTGAAGGGCAGCTAAGAAAGGGAGTTCAGAGGCAGGAGTGCCCCACTAAGGTCATATATGGATCTATGGTTTCTACCCTGGTGACTCCAACAGTTTGGTTGGTCTTGCAGAATAAAAAAGATTGTCTATCAAAATAACTCCGTATGGTCTATTCGTTGCTCACTGTGGACATGTGGTATAGTCAGTCTTCCAATTGTTAGTAAGAAAGGAGAGGTGGTAAAGTCATGAAACTTCAAGGGAAGTCTATGGATGAATGCCACCACTGGCAATTTTGGCTGGCAATATATTTGGGCATGAGAGGTGAGAGGGTTTAGGAAGAAATAACATACCCCTGCTGAGACATTCTCCTGATGGCAATTTGGACTGAGAACAAGGGCCTTCTCCCTGACACAAATGCAAGGTGCAAGTACCTTGCTAGCATTTAGAATGACAGATGTTTGACGTCATGCAGACCACTGTACTTCACTTAGGCTTTCCTCTGCATTTACTCCTGGTTCACTAAACCACTCTTTCCTTCTAGCACCATTTTTAAATGCAGTCAGTGTTTCCTTGACTCAAGTTGCCTATCTGCAGCTTCTAGAACATTAACAACAAACGGCATCCTTTTAATGGACCCCTGATCTTTCTCCCACCCCCTAGGAATGCTGAACATGGTTCATTTTCTTACTACTAATTCTCTGTGGCTCAATTACTGTACTGAGGGTGATGTATAAGTATCATGAAACCAATGTTCAAGGTCAAGGCTTCAGCAGCTGAGAGGCCAGCAGAGGAGATGGGAGGAATGGAAGACAAGGCTGAGCCGTCGGGTAGAGGGACCCATTACCAGGCATGTTGCCAAGGCAAGGACTTTTGTAGCTGTGCCCGAGGTGAAGAGCAGATATCAGAAGTCAAATAGAAACATGTTATAAAAACTGGACCCCAAGGTCATTGCTGGAAAACATTGGGCATCCTTGCAGCTAAAGCCCTAAGTGTCGAGTCACAGCAAATTAAATCTCTCCTATTTTAATACTTGGCTTGGTTCTAGGAACTAGGGTGAGGCTGATCCTGCTGTTGACAGCCAGAGTTTCAGCTGCAAGGATAGGCAAGCCACAGGAAATCTACAGAAGTAAGGACATAGGCAAAAACATCTAAATACCAGAGGTCAATGTCCAGGGACTTAGACAACTGGGATCAGGGGCTTACTGGCTGTCCCTGGTAAAGGAATCCTTGCATGCAGCAATGGGGCAAGGAAAGAAGAATAATTTGGTCACGTTCACATTTACACCTGAGTGACAGAAGGCAGGAAAACGGAGCCGAACTTTTTTCATTCTGTTGCTTGTTAAGTTTTAGACCTAAGTTTAAAGAATGATGAAACCAATCTGGCTACTTCAAGTTGGACCCCCACAACCCTGAGTGTTTGCCCTCACCTATTGCCATTCTGCAGCCCTGGTGGTGCAGTGGTTAAGAGCTCAGCTGCTAACCAAAAAGTCAGCAGTTCAAATCCACTAGCCTGTCCTTGGAAACCCTATGGGGCAGTTCTACTCTGCCCTATAGGGTTGCTATGAGTCAGAATCAACTCAGTGACAACAGGTTTGTTTTTTTTAATTGCCATTTCGAGGTTGGCAGAGTAGGCTTCTTCCCAGCCCTGGCACCCAGGGTTCTGAGTCAGCCTTATTTTACTGACCTGACAAAGTAAGTACTAGTCTCCTGGCTTGTCTGACGTCAGCCTGCCCCGGAGCTGGGTCTCTATACCTAAAGCCCCCAAAAAAGCGTTGCACTACAAATCTAAAGCCATAAAATGAGGACTGTAGTGTTTTAGAGTGGAAATAGGAACACAAACTCAATGAAGCTACAAGAGTAACAAGAAATCAAAAACACACGGAGCTTAATTTTGGGCTTCAGGGATTTCCCCAGACTTACTTTCATTCTTTCTTGGAGGTAGCTTCAATTTGCTTTAATGTTCTTTATTATTCAGTCAAATGAAGTACAGGAGATGTAAGAACCCTGGCTGAGCTCCTCAAGTCTCTGCTACTAATCAAATGGCCTTGGCAGGTCAGAGCAGCAGGAAGTCTGGCAGCATCAGCGATGACCCGACTGTCCTTAGGATGTTACTGTCCTGCTATAAAACCTTCAGTGGATCCCTATTGCCCTGGGAACAACTGGGCTTTTTAGCCTTGCCTTTAAGATTGCCTGAGAACTTTTGCTAATCACCTCCATGTACCAGCAAGGCTTAATCGCCATGTTTTCCACATGTGATCTGAACCTTTCCCATTTTTGGACTTTTCTCAAACTTCACTTTCTATTGAATGACATTTTACCTTACTGACACATTCAAACCTAACTATTCGTCAATGCCAGCTAAAACCTCCACCTCTTCCAGTGTGCCTTCTTCCTGTTTATCTTGATCCTCCATTTTATCTGTGTTTGGCTTATTTCAATTAGTATTTTTTTTTTTTTACTGTAAAATTAAGAAGGTCTTGTCTCATCTTCTTCTACTACACTGTACATTCATCAGGTATAGAGATCATATCTTATTAATATTTTTGGTTAACCACAGGGACAGAGAATTGAACTAATCATATTCCTCAACTCATGCCACCAAATCTGTATCCTTCAAGCAAAACACTTGATTTAGATATTCACTCCTTTTTAATCTCATCCTGATTCCCATTGTCTTTTCCCATTTCCCTTTCTCTCCATAAGCAACTGGTCTAATGAGTTTTTGATGTGTAACAGACATTTATAGCTATTATTATAAGTTGTGTTCGACTACATTTTAGAAGACCTTGTTCTACTTCTTACTTTTTTACTCATCAGTATAGTTTTAAGATCCAGTCACCTTGCTCACGGCCATCTGGTTTGTCACTTCAAGCTAATACAGAGTATTCTCTAGGGTATATATACCAGGCAAAGGCTGGCTGGTTCAGAGGGCATATGCACATTTAATGTGTCCAAGTACTGAATTTGACTAGACGTTCCGGTCTACTCCCACTAGCAGTGCGTATGGATTCCTGTCTTCCTGTATCACTGCTAATACTTGGTCTTACTTGATTGCTTAATCTCACTCAATGGATGCCCACTTGCAATCCATGAGTTTAATTTCCTCTTATCTGGTTATTAATGATTTTGAACATTTCTTCATACACACTCTAGCCGTTTAGATTTCCACTTAAGTAAACAGCCCTCTTTCTATTCTTTGTCCATTTTTCAATTAGTTTTACTGATTTTTTATTATTTACATTTTTGTACGAGTTTCCTTGTACATTCTAAACATTAGTCAGTTTGTTGGTCTTAATTTGGCAATGATGTCCTTCACTGAACAATTTTGATGGAATCAAATCAATTTTTCACCTTCTCATTTGTGCGTTTTATATCTTGTTTGAGAAGTCCTTCTCTATGCCAAGGTCATAAAGTTATCCTGTATTTTCTTCTATCAGCTTTATAGTTTGAACTTTCACATTTAGGTCTTTACTCCATTTGGAATATATTTAGTGTGAGATATGGATCTGTTCTGTTTTTCTCAAAATGGTGCATCAGTTTTCCCAAGACCAAGGAGTAAACAATGTGTCCTTTCCCTGTGGATTTGCGTTGTCGGTTTTATCATGTATCAGTCTCTCATCTGAGGTCTCTATTCTGTTCCACTTCTTCGATTGACTGTTTTTTGTACCAGCACCATAGTTTTTTATTACTATAGCTTTGTTTTGTCTCTTAAGATTTGGTAGAGCAATTCCCCCAGTTACTTGTCTTTTTCAGTGTTGTTTTAGCTATTTGTGAACCTTTATTCTTCTATATACATTTTAAAATAAATACTTCAAAACCTCAAAACCACCTGGTTACCATTTCTATTGCTGTTGAAATTATACACTATTTGTGGGGGGGGCGAATTGACATTTTTGGAATGCTAAATAATCTCATCTATGAGAATAAATGATTTCTCATTTATTTAGACCTTCTTTATATCCTGAAACAGGATTTTTTAAAAAAAATTTCCCCATAGAAGTCTTGTGTATTCTTTAAATGTTTATTCCTAGACACTATAGCTTTTCTACTTTTATGTATAGTAGCTTATTTTCTAATATGTTTTCTAGATGGTCATCGCTGGTATAGAGGAATGTTACTGACTTTTAAAAATTGATCTTGTACCCCGCATGTTTGTGCCTCATTTGTCTTAGCTACTTGGCCAGTTATAATATCTAAATATAATATTGTTCTTTGACTTTATAATAATTCATTTTTGATAGATATTAAGATTTGTACCCTGGCCTTTTTGTTGTTGTTTATATTTCCTTTGCATACCTTTTCCAATGCTTTTTATGTCCATCCTTCTGTATCCTTCTGTTTTAAATGTCTTATTTCTGCATTTAGTGTTTTGTTTTATAATCCAGTGTAAATGCCATTTACATTTATTTTAACTATTATTTTATCAGGACTATTTCTGCATTTCCTATTCCCCTTTACTTCTTCTTCCCTTCCTTTCCTTTCTGCCTTCTTTCAAATCGGTGAATATTTCTTCTGGTGGTTCGAGATTTACATTGTAAATTTATTCTTCTTGTGGGTTAACCTTAATTTATTAAGACCTACTGTTATACTTCTTATTTTTCAATTTCTCAATTGTACCAATATCTATGTCTTTTCCTGAATAATAGAAATAATTTCGCATGCTTTCACCTCTCTTCATTTCCTCGCTGAAATACGTTGGTTCATATAATCTGGGAAAGACCGTGGCTTGGTTCAGACACCCCTTAGTCATCAAAGTGACATTTTTACTTTTTAAAAACCTTAACGCGGTCTTTTGCAGCAGATTTGCCCAATTCAATACGTTGTTTGATTTCTTGGCTGCTGCTTCTGTGGACTTTGATGGTTGATGCAAGTCAAATGAAACCCTGGACAACTGCGACTTCTCTATTTATCATGATTTTTTTATCCTTAGGTTTTTGGACAATAACAAATTTGAATAAGTTATTCTCTCATCCTTTCTTCTCACATTTCGATGACGTTCTCCTGAATTTGTTTCTCTTATTGGAGTTCTTTTTCAAAAAGTGTTTCTGAAGAGGGTCTTGATGTGGCAAACCTTCTGAGGCCCTCATATTCAAATGACAATCTGGATCAATGCAACTTTCTAACTATGGAGTTTTTTCTTTCCCCTTGGATACTTAAAAAAATATAACCCAGTTGTTTTTTTGAGTAGAAGTTGTCGAAGTGTCTAAAATGAACATGTGACTTGTGCATTTGCGAGTGATCTGATTTCTCTCTGTCAGCACTCAGAAATTGTCTTTACTTTTGATCTTCTTCAATTTTACCATAATGGGTCTAAATGTGAAAAGTATTTCAATAATGGCAACCTGTTTTGCTTAACTGTGTAAGAATCTATGTAATCTCCATGTTGTAGCCAAAATGTTTGGACACATTATTGACTGTGAGTTTTATGAAAGGAGGGACCAAGGCTATATCTTCAGGGCTTAATAGTATTCCTGGCATGTCGGAGGTGTACTAAGTAAATATTTGTTGAATGAATGAATGGACACTCAAGGGACTACCAACTTTTCTAAGATTGTCTAAAATTTATTAATATTTCTTTTAGAATTTGTCTCAATAGCTAGGAAATTTTCATATTAAAACAGAAAGAAATGGACACAATAGAATATAACATTAAATTTAGCATAAATTTAATGTAAACATCAATTCCGACTCATGGCGGCCCCAAGAGTGTCAGAGCAGAACTGTGTTCCACAGGGCTTTCAATCGTTGGGTTTTTAAAAGTAGATCACCAGGTCTTTCTTCTGAGGTGCCCCTGGGCAGACTCCAGCCTTCAACCTTCTGGTTAACAGCCAAGCACATTAAGCATTTGCACCACCCAGGAATTCCTAAACATAGTTAGTTCCATTAAGTAGTCTGCAGAGCATTTGAAATCAAATACACAGTTGGGAAAAGAACCATGTAAATTAGCATTGGCTTATAGACCCATATCTGGAGCCTGACAGATATTATACCACATCTAAAATGCTGCAGCCCTTTGCAGTGCCGCTGATCACACTGTACAAGGTCTACGGACCTTTCTTCCCTGATACACTGTGAACAACTTGGAGGGAGTAACTGAAAGAATAATATAGATGACAAAATCTATACTGTACTCCTTTAGACTTGCGTAAGGCAAAGACTAGCCTAAATTCACAAGGGATAAGAATCGGGTTCAGCACTAAGCTCGTTCTTGTGAGGTGGGGGTCAGCCATACCCCCACTCTCCATCTTCTTCACCATTTCTGACACCATCTGCACCCCCATCCCCCATTTCTCTTCTGGGTTTGATCATTTATTATCAAACTCAGAACTCACAGACCGCACTCACAGTTATGTGGTTTATTAGGATGTAACAAGCTGCAACTGGGAATCAGGATCAACTTGAAAGTAGTAGGAACAACTTGGGATTAGCATCAGGAAGCACACAGGCAAGGTCTGGAAGGCTCTCCTGAAGTGGAGAGCACATCTCTCCCTTCTTCAGTACAGGGCAGCTTCCAGCCAGGATGGCTCTCTCAGCTGCTCTCTGCTGTCAAGAGTCTCTATTGTCAGGCACTCTACTGTCAGGCCTCTGTCATCAGGCCTTTCCGAGACTAACTGGCCTAGCTTAGGGCCAGTATAGCAGCCTCATCAGCTCTGTTAGCTTTCTGCCATCAGGCCTCTCTGCTGCTGAACCTGTCACCAGGCCCCTTCCAGGTCTCTTGGCCACCGGCTCTGTCACCACGCCCCGTCTGTGCCTCTGTCAGTCTTCAGTGTTACAGCCATTGATCTGTATTACAGCTTTTTTGGAAGGCTCCTCTAGCAGGAACCTCAGGTCCAAGCCGCTCAGCTCCAGGCTCTTCTTGGTTTTAAGGTTCCCTCCTCCCTTCTGAAAACTCTGTGGGATTGGTTGCTTACATAAGCAAAATCCTTGTCAATTTCAGGAGCCCTGGTGGTGCAGTGGTTAAGTAATAGGCTGCTAGCCAAAAGGCTGGCAGTTCAAATCTACCAGCCACTCCTTAGAAACCCTATGGGGCAGTTCTACTCTGTTCTTTAGGCTGACTATAAGTTAGAATTGACTCCATGGCGATAAGTCTGATTTTGTTTTTGGTTTGTCAATTTCAAGGCATGGCCCTCCCAACAGGACCACAAACTGACCAGTCCCCTTGGTGGACCACAAGTCACTCAATTCTGTTGGGTGGTTTCACACACCACCTTTCCCATTAGTAAGCCAACCCATCCCTGCAAGGTGAGTAAAATAGACAAATCGCAATGCCGACTCCAGCCCAACCAATTATTTCTGGCAGAATTACAAACCTGAGGCCAGAGGCTATATATAAGAGAAACCCATGACATTGCAGCACCACTACATAATAATTAAAATACTGAAAAGTGGAAAGAGGAAGTAGGTTTTTTTCCCCCTCAAGAATATCCACTTACATGAACGAATGTTAAGTTAAAAAACAACCACAAGTGGAAGAGAGAATAGGAAATATTTGTCCTTAACTCATTTCTGTTATGGTTCTAGGCTTTGCTTAATGATTTTTTTCTAAAGATATTCAACTATGTATGAATCCCTCTAGTCCACACAATTGTATCCTCTGCTTCTCTTTACAACTGTCCACCTTTAACAGTCATGAAAATCAGCAGGGTGCCACAGACATAGAATGGACATATTTTTCTTGAATAAAAATGATAAAAAGGTTGATTGAAAGAAAAGATACATCCTCTCATGGTTATGAATATAAAAAGCTTGAGGACAACTCACAGCCACAAAAAGCACTATGGTGACAACACTGATAAATGCAAAAAGACCTTAAGAAAATGCTGGATGGTGGAATTCTTGCAGCCTCTTGGATATGGAGAAGCTATTTGTAAGACTGAGCTATATAAATAATTAACCCTAAGAAAAATAAAGCCCATGTTTTTCTACAGAAATTGAATGAATTATCGAAATTTGAGAAGGTGTTAACAGTCCTGGAAATATGAATTCTTTAAGTTTTGCATTTCCACTGTGCAAAAGTGGTGTGGGATATTTTAACCAGTCTGTCAAAGAATCTATGCATAAATTGGAAAGAGCAATTTCCCTGAAAGAGTTGCTTTATATTTTAAGAAAAAAAAAAAAATCCAGTTAAAAATAAACTTACCTTTTACATGCTTTTCATGTTTCCTCATCTTAATTAATTCCTCAAGTCAATTTCATTTCAAACATTGTCAATTCCTGGCTCATGCCATCTCATTCAAATACAGTGGTGAATTTAGGGCACCATGATCAAAATGGTTCTTCTGAGGGAAGCATAATATTATACTTACGTTTGCTTTCAGAATAAACTATTCAAGTCTGCATACCCTGTAATGACCATATATTCCCTTTTACCCTCATTTCATGGTACCTAAGGTGTCACTCACTTTGGGAACATGTTTGAAAAGTAAAACTCTGGCAACCACCTTTACAAAGCATACAGGCACCCTTGAAAAATTTGAACTGCAAAATATTAAGCCATATCTGTATGACTTTTCTCTTGAAACAGTTTGCCTTGCTTGCAGAATTTAAGCACTGAAAATTCAGGGAAAGCTGCCAAAGATGAGGTGATTTGGCCTAAAATAATTTAGGAGATAGTTATCTTCAACAGGAACCACATAGAATTTGACTTGAAATGGACCCTATAGATAAAAAAAAAAAATTAAAAAAAAAAATTTTTTTTTTATAGATAGGTCAGGTAATTTAACCAGTAGGGCAGCCCAAGGAAAGGATCAAAAAAAATTTTTTTACCCTATAATTTTTTAAATGTGATTCAGATAGTTAATGTTCCTATCCTGCTGGATAAAAAAAAAAGAAAAAAAAAATTTTTTTTTTTAGGCTTGTAAAATATTGTATATTTTATATATCTACTTTTTTTTTTTTTTTTTGCCTTATCTTGATGTTATTCAAATGTAATGAGGGTTAACTAGAAGCTTTTGGGGGAAAAGAAGATTTTATTACAAATATGTAATGGATTTTTGGAGCTTATTTAATTCCTTCATCTTCATTAGTATTTTCCTAGTTGGGCCATAGTCTTTCTATAGAACTCATATTAGCTAATTTTCTTTGCTACGACACTTTTGGATATGTATGAGAAAAGGGAGAGATAGATTAAATCCAAGAACTGTTTGTCAATATTTTATCTGAAATCTTATTTCATTCAATTCAGTTTTCAAAAGTTATTTTTGGCATTTAAAAATGTCATTGCAATTACACCTGTATTTGGTGGATTTATTTAAAGCCATCTATTGATTTACATTTAAGTTTTAAACAACCTAGCTTTGTTTCTAAAATTCAACTTAAAGTTGAATAACATGTTCTTACATGAATGCTGTTGTTGTGTGCTGTGAAGTCAATTCTGACTCATAGCGACCCTACCTGACGGAGTAGAACTGCCCCATAGGGTTTCCTAGACTATAATCTCTATGTGAGCAGATCCCCAATCTTTTCTACTTCCGAGCTGCTGATGGGTTCTAATCTCCAACCTTTTGGTTTAGCGGCTGTGTGCTTAGCCATTGCACCACCAGGGCTCCTTTACATGACTGCTGCCAGTGTTTTATACTGACTCTTGGTGGCATAGTGGTTACATGCTACGGCTGCTAACCAAAGGGTCGGCAGTTCGAATCCACCAGTCCCTCCTTGGAAACTCTATGGGGCAGTTCTACTCTGTTCTCTAGGGTCGACTCGACAGCACTGGGTTTGGGTTTTGGTTTCTACAATAAGTTAATCATATATGATATCATTTATAAATGTTTCACATTCATAAATTTTTTATTCGATTGCCATTAAATTAAAATTCTATGTTAAATAAAACGAAAGCATACCAAAAGAAATCCTTCAAACGTAAACATACAGGCATCATTAGCACGCAAATTTTTCCGTTTAAATAATAAAATACAATCGTATTCATTTGAGGAGTTAGAATAAAGGGATGTGTAGTAAGGCAACTCCCTTGTATGTAGTACTACAAATGGTATACTACTTCCTTCATGATTCTAGTACTCTACTACTCATTTGGTATTTGATAGCTCATGTTGGGGTTACTGGAAATTTTGAATATGTGAAAAGAACCTGTTGTGTTGGAGGTTTTTTCCTTTCTTTCCAGCAACCTCATATACAACAAAAATGTTGCCCAGTCCGGCGCCATCTTCATGATCATTGATATGGTAGAGTCTATTGTGGCCACTGTGTATTTTAGGTGCCTTTCCACCTAAGGGCTCATGTTTTTCTTCATCTATTGAGATGATCTTAGAAATTTTCTCCTTTAATCTCTTATAATGTAGTAAATTGCACTGCTAGATATCATGATTTTAAACTACACTTCCATTCCTGAGGCACACTCAGCTTGGACACGATAGATAATTACTATTTTGTTACTATTTCTCAAAGTCAGATTCAGTTCACAAGTATTTTTTTAGAATTTTTGCATCTATGATCATAAGTGTAATTGGCTTGTAATTTTCGTTTCTCATGCTGTCCTTAATAGAGTTGGCTATCAGGATTTTACCAGATTTACAAAACAAGTTGGGGAGTGTTTCTTTTTGCTAGTTTTAGTGTTCTCTGGAAGGATTTACATACATCTAGATTTATCTATTCCCTTGAATATTTGGTAGAACTGTACAGCTACCTTGATCTGGTCTTTTTCTTGCAGGGGCATTCTCAACTATCGAGTTTCTATAACAGATTTATTCAAATCTTTTCTTTTTTGATCTATTTTTGAGGAAGTACACATTAAAAATTTTGGCATGAATTTTTTTTGCAGTACACTCATATTTTTCTAATCTCTGAATTCTCTTTAGTTTTGCCTTATTTTTCATTCCTAATGTTTGTTTCTTTTCTCATTTTTCTTGATACACTTTCCCAGAGATTTGCCTACTTTTATTAATCTTTCAAGGAATTAACTTTCGGCTTTGCTGATAATCTCTATTGTATTTTTTATGGCACTTTCATTCACTTTTTTCTTTAGTATTTTCTTCAGGGTTAGTCTGTTCTTTTTGTAACTCAAGTTGGATGTTTATAACATTAATTTTCAGCTTTTCTTCTTTTTCAATATAAGCATTTCTTACCCTCTAAGTAACAATTTCCCACAAATTTGAACACGTATTATTTCTATTATTATTCAGCTCTAAGTGTACTAGGATGTTGGATAAGGAGGACTCACAAGATGAAATCAGAATATAAATTCATTTATTTGCCACACTGCTTATTCAAAACCACTTTGAGGGTTAATTTTTTTCCAATGCCTTTGAATGGAAACTAGGAAAAGTCTCATGATTCTTTTGGTTTCTCTTAATAAAAGAAATCTTGTGGTCACTTTTAGCCACTAAAACCAAACAAAACAATCTCAGCTTAGTAATTAGTAAGTCCACTGTGGTACAATATTTAAAACTTTAATACTTATGCAAAAGCTAAGTTTCTCCCCCTGAAAGCTCAGGCCTGCTAAAGGTGAGTTGTCTGCAGTGGAAACTGTGGGGGTGATTGCTTCTTTTATATACTTTATGTCTCTGTGTTCCTCCCTTCTTACTAGGCTATTTCTGACTTCTTCAGGGTTGATTTGGGGAAAAGGGAGATAAAGTAAGGAACAGGAAAGGTTTTAGTATTGCCAAGAGATTGCATTAGGCTCTCAATGGACATCTTTCTCTCAAAGGTTGCTTTCCTATGTTCTTCAGAGTTACTCCTTCACCCTAAGCATCGACTAGTGTTTTTTTCTTTTTAGCTGTACACAAAATACTGTGTCTTACAAGCCATTGTGTTTTAAGTTAGAATCTAGTCTAAAATTCTAATCTTAAGTAATAATGTACTAGGAGCTATTAGCCAAAATATTAAACTGAAGCAATAGCTATGCGGAGCGCAATTTCAAGTGGATGCTTTCCATTGATAGCAACGGTAACTGTACCACATATATTGCTTACTATGAGCCAGGCACTGTTTCAAGTGTTTTACTTAATTATCTTATTTAATTCTTACAACAACCCCTTATAGGTAGGTTACCTCATTTTATGGGTGAGGACACTGGCTCACAAAGAGGTTATGTGACTTAGCCAATGCCTCACACATATTCGATGAGTGAGATGTTTCTTAGACCACTATGTTTATCTGCTGGTAAACAGAAATGTTATTCTAGAGAAGCAGTTGATGAAAATATACTAATTTTTAAATTTGTTTAAGAGTGGATATCTATTTGCAGGACAAATAGCAATACAGCTTTTCTCGTTAAGGCCCTGTGATAGGCAGAATAATATTCCCCTCCCCTGGCCAAAGATGTCTACGTTCTCATCCCAGGAGCCTGTGAGTGTGTTACTTTGTAATGTTACTTAAGGTACAGACGTTGAAAATGGGGAGATTTATTCTGCATGATCCAGATGGGCCCAATCTAATCATATAAATTCTTAAAATAGGAGAACCTTTCCCAGCTGCAGTCAGAGGGAGATGTGAGTATGCAAGCAAGAAGGGTCAGACAGATGCAATGTTGCTAGCTTTGAAGATGGAGGAAGCTGGTATTCTCCCTGAGAGCCTGCACAGAGGAACTCAGCCCTACTGACACTTTGATTTTACCCCAATGAGACTCCAGTGGGTCTTCTGGTCTACAGAACTGTAAAAACACATTTGTGTTTTAAGTTACCAAATCTGTGGTAATTTGTTACATCAGCAATAGGTAACTAATACAGGCCCATGCAAGCTAACCTAATTAAATATTGTACAGTATGTGAAAACTGTACTGTAACAATTACAGGAACCATTTTTGGATTAATCAAGCTATAATGTCTAGAACAGTTTTAGATAGGCAGTATCTATTTAATTAACTTGAGCAGTATGCTGCCCTGAAGATTCTTACAAAAACAGTCTGGATGGTTTTCTTAAAGTAGCATTCTCCCATAATTTGTAATACACACCACTGGTAATTTTAGATGGTGCACGGAAAAAAAAACACTTTAAATTGTAGTAACGTTTCCTTTTATTTAAGACAGGAGTTGCTGGTTTTGTACTCACAGAAGTGCTTTATGGTTTACTGTATTTTTAATGTGTCTACCCAAGAAAACGCGCTGATTTCACGCAGTCTCCCTCCCCTGGCATGTCCTAAAGCGTTCGCGTCACATACAACTGAGCAGGACTCAAGAAGGGTCACTCGCTCGCCTCCTGAAGTTCCTAGGGGTGCAGCAACACCACAAAGTTACCACGCACCAAATATAAGCCAAAGAGCCAGGCTCGTGGGGACGACGGTCTCTTTTCAGGTTGCCACTCTCCTTAAACTAAAAAAACCCAAACCCATTGCCGTCGAGTAGATGCCAACTCACAACGAAGACTCAAGCCCCCAGTATATGCCAGACACTCTCAACAACAAAACGCACTCAAGGCCAGCGAGCAATCTCAAGCATCGCGATGCTTGCAACTATCCGGGACTTCATGTTACAGCCCTCTGGGGAAGAAACCAAGATTGCTCCGCCCATAGTAAAAAAAACAAAAACGAGCTTTTGTTCTCGCGAGATCCCGATGACAGTTCAGCCGCCCGTTATCGCGGGATTTTCCCAGTCCCGGCTGCCGCGAGCTGTAGGATGTAGAGCGAGGCCTAGCAATAAGAGGGAGGGGAAGGGGTCGCCATGTCCTTGCCTTGTCTTCCACCAGAGGCGGAGGCGGCGGAGCCCGAGACGACTTGGTGAGCGTTGCCTCGGCAGCCTCCCACAGCGCCCTCCGATTCTGCCGCTGCCTCGGACGCTGCCGTCTTCTACTTCGTGGATCCCCTGAGCCTCCACCTTTGCTCGCCGCCGTCCGGTGGCTTCGGGTTCCAGGGGGGCGATGGTCGGAGGGCCGCGGGAGGTGTTGCTGGTGTCCTCCGCCGGCCATCTGGTGTTAAATGCCGCCGGGCTGCCAGGCTCCTCCCCCTGGCCAGATGGATGTCTCTGCCCCGGAGTCCCGCGCGGAAACCGCCGGCAAAGGTATAGGCTCTCGGATCGCTGCTCTGCCCGGACACCTGTCTTTACTGCGCCGGGTGGACCCGTACCTGCCAGTACCCTTCGGGTTTGGATTTTACCCTGCGGCTCCTCTGAATGACTGCAGGAGATTGCGAACCCCTCTAGGAGATTACCTCATCTGGAAAATTGGGATCGTAACTGGGTTGTTGACATTACTAAATGAGATGGTGAATGCAGAATACTTACGTGGCCCAGAGGCTGGCCCATAGTAGGCGCTCAGTTAATGTTAGATATTTTTATTCTTAATCTTTGTATGCCTTAGTTGTTAGTGAATGGTAAGATTTTGTTGTTTAGTAGATGAATAAGGATTGAGGTATTTAGTTCAGTTTACTTTTATTTCACCAAGAGCTTAATATATGATGTACTGGGTTACCAAAAAACCCAGTGCCGTCGAGTCGATTCTGACTCATAGCGACCCTATAGGACAGAGTAGAACTGCCCCATAGAGTTTCCAAGGAGCGCCCGGTGGATTCGAACTGCCGACTCTTTGGTTTGCAGCCGTAGCGCTTAACCACTACGGCATCAGGGTATCCATGTACTGAGTTAGAGCCTTGTATTCCGCCTTTATTTTTTATTGTGTTTTAGGTGAAAGTTTACAGTGCAAATTAGTTTCTCATTCAAAAGTTTGTACACAGATTGTTTTGTGACATTGGTTGCAATCCCCTCAATGTGTCAGCACTCTCCCCTTTTCGCTTTACACCCCCCGGTCCCCCATGTCCATTGTCCAGATTTCCTGTCCCTTCCTGCCTTCTGTCTTTGATTTTGGGCAGGGGTTGCCCATTAGGTCTGCTATACTTGATTGAACTAAGAAGCACGTGAGTGTGTTATTTGTTTATATAGGCCTGTCTAATCTTTGACTAAAAGGTGGACTTTGGGAGTGGCTTCATTTCTGGGGGTGTCTGGGGACCATAGTTTCAGGGGTCCCTCCAGTCTCTGTCAGACTAGTAAGCCTGGTTTTGTTTTTTTTTTTATGAATTTGAATTTTGTTCTACATTTTTCTGCCGCTCTGTCTGGAACCCCATATTGTGATCCCTGGCAGAGCAGTCTGTTAGTAGCTGGGCACCATCTATTTCTTCTGGGTTCAGGCTGGTAGAGGCTATGGTTCATTTGGTCCATTAGTCCTTTGGTATATTGCACCATTAACAGATCATCAAAAAAGAGTTTAAAATAAGAAAGGTGCAGTAATCTGCCACAAGTCATTTGGAATGCCTTCTTGCCCCAAATTCATAGCTTTCATTACTGATAGTGATATAACAAAACCTACGAGGTATTGAGTTCTTGTTCTGTTCTAGCAATATGCTGAATAAACTTATCTACATGCTTTCATTTGAGGCAGATCAGTCTGATTTAAATTGATTAGGAATTCAGAGCTGAAGTTCAGAGAGTTTAAGTAACCTGCCTAAACTCAGAGGGCTAGGAATTGGTGAAGCTCTAACTCAGGTATTTACGACAATACAAATACCTGCTATAGCCCAGCAGATAAAATAAATAGATGAAACTCCTGAGTGGAGGCTATGGTGACTGAGATGTTCATACCTCAGTTCAGGGGGTGTTTTAGTTACTTTGTGCTGCTTAACACAAATACCGCAAGTGGGTGGCTTTAAAGAACAGAGCTTTTCTCATAGTCGAGGAGGCTAGAAGCCTGAGTGCAGGGCTTTGGCTATAGGGGAAGGCTCTAGAGAAGATCCTTGTCTCTTTCAGCTTCTGTAGCCGTGGTGTCCCTTGGCATCTGCTTCCCCCCTTCCCTCCCTTGTATCTCTGTGTCTATCCTGGTGTTTTTATAACTCAGCAATGGTTAGGTTTAGGATCCACTCTATGCTGGGATGATCTCAACTGATTGATTACAGTACATTAGATTATGTTGTAGAAGGTGATTACATTAGATGTAAGGTCATTGCATTACATAACATATTACATTATGTTGCATTACTTATGTAAGGTAATCTGCTCTACCCGAGGCCAACTGATACAGTCACCTGGAACTGCTCCATGACAGGAGTTAGGCTTGTGTTTGTTTGGTCAAACAACTGGGAACCATAGCCTACCTAAGTTGACATGTAAAATTAGCTGTCACAAGAGGGCAGGGACTACTCAGCTCCATGGAATTGTTTATTTATATGTGAGCTAGCATAGCATGGAAACTCTGGTGGCTTAGTGGTTAAGAGCTATGGCTGCTGACTGAAAGGTCGGCAGTTCGAATCTACCAGGTGCTCCTTGGAAACCCTATGGGGCAGTTCTACTCTGTCCTGTAGGGATGCTATAAGTCGGAATTGACTCCACAGCAATGGGTTTTTAGTAGCATGGCTACAAGTTCTGGTGTTGTTAGTTGCTGTCAGTCGGCTCCGACTCATGATATATAACAATGAAGCATTGCCCAGTCCTGCACCATCCTCACAATCATTGGTTAAAATCTGGGCTCTGTCACTTAATAGCTGTGTCACTTTGGGCGGGTTGATTAGCCTTTGTCTCTTCCTCATTTATAAAATGGAACTAATAATATTGCTTATGCGGTGTAATGAAAAGTTGTCACGAAGCTTAAATGAGCTCCTACATCAAAAGCACATCCTAGTACACCGAAGCCCTCAAATGTTAGCTGTATATAAATATTCATGGGTTCGCTAAGCATTTATGGAGTTTTAGACATTGTAGGTGCTCGGGATATAGCAGTGAACAAAAATCCCTGCTCTAAGGGACATGTGCTTAAGTTGGGCAGCAGGCTTGCCAGTGCAATACGTCATGTGATTTCTTGACTGTTGCTTCCATGGGCATTGATTGTGGATCCAAGTAAAATGAAATAATTGACAAATTTTAGTATTTCTTCTGTTTATCATGATGTTGCATATTGGTCCAGTTGTGACTTATTGGTCACAGTTGCTTATAGGTCCATGCTTTTTCTTTTCTTTATGCTGAGGTGTAATCCATAGTGAAGGCTCTGGTCTTTGATCTTCATCTGTAAGTGCTGTAAGTCCTCTTGACTTTCAGCAAGCAAGGTTGTGTCATCTGTGTAACACAGGCTGGTAACGAGTCTTCCTCCAGTCCTGATGCCACATTCTTCGTAGAGTCCATCTTCTTGGATTATTTGCTCAGCATACAGATTGAAAAAGTATGGTGAAAGGATACAATCCTGATGCAGACCTTTCCTGACTTTAAACCAAGCAGTGTCATCTTGTTCTGTTTGAATGACTGCCTCTTGTTCTAGGTACAGATTTTACATGAGCATAATTAAGTGTTCTGGAATTCCATTCTTTGTAATAAGTATAATTTATCTTGTTTCTGTTATTTGGAAAAGTATTTATGTGAAGTACTTTATTTTCTCATAACAGTAGATAAATGAGGTATTACTTTATGAGCTAGATTTGAAAACTTTATTTTCTTCTTTATTTTTGTAGACAGATGGTGTCCAGGAGAAAGATGTCTTGCCCCTTCTCCAGATAATGGAAAGCTTTGTGAAGCAAGCATAAAATCTATCACAGTGGATGAAAATGGAAAGTCATTTGCAGTCATTTTATATTCAGATTCTCTAGAAAAGAAAGTACCGCTTCAAAGACTTCAAGAAGTAAAATCCGTTAAAGATTGCTCCAGGAATTTTATATTTGATGATGAAGATTTGGAAAAACCTTATTTCCCAGATCGAAAATTTCCATCATCTGCTATTGCTTTTAAATTATCCGAAGATGGAGACTGTATTCCTTACACTATTAACAGGTATTTGAGAGACTACCAAAGGGAAGGAGCCCAGTTTCTCTATGGACACTACATCCAAGGAAGAGGGTGTATTCTTGGTGATGACATGGGACTTGGAAAAACAGTACAGGTATTTACTTTAATGGCTTTATAATTAAAATTCAGTAAAGTCATTTTATTATGTATATGAGTGGCTACCATATGCAAATCTCTATTCTTACTTCCGGATGTTATGATGGTTATTCTGTCTCTCTCTCTCTCTCCCCCTCTCTGTGTTACCCACTAGACAGTAAAGTCCTCAAAATTAAGAACAGTGTTTCAGTCATTATTTTATCTTCGGTACTTATTTAGTACCTGCAGCATATATCGTTCAGAAATGATTGTTTGGTATAAGTTGGCTTGATTTTACCTTTGGTGGTACTAGTACTAAGGCATTAATTATATTTGAAATAGTTCCTTGGTAATACTTTATGGAAGGAAAGTATTCTGACATTTGGTAAGAGACTGCGTTGCATGGTTACGTTGATTTCCCGTGGGTGTTTAGTGCATATTGGTTGGAGTTTATCATTTCAGAAATGTCCTACTCTGGGGCCCCTGGGCTACTAGGAGTTCTGTTAATGGACTTCAGAGAGGCCCCCTAGTTCCCTGAAATGTACACCAGAATTTGTACATGTGTGTACCTTTCTACAGAGTGGATCTGTGTTATCTGTTGCTCTATAACAAACTACCCCCAAAATTTAGCAGCTTAAAACAACACTTGTTTATAATCTCACAGGTTCTATGAGCCAGGAATCCAGGTGCTGCTTAGCTGGGTCCTCTGGCATGTCTTTCACAAGGCTGCAGGCATCTCCAGGCTGGACTGGGAAGGATTCATTTCCTAACTCACTAACATGGTTGTTGGAAGATTCAGTTCTTTGTGGGTTGTTGGACTGAGGCCTCAGATTCTCAGGAGCTATTGGCTGGAGGCCTCCTTTGGTTCCATGGGCCACTTCACAGAGCATCCTACAGCATGGTAGCCTGCTTTATCAGGGCGAACAGTGAGAGGGCAAGAGAATGCTAGTAAGACAGAAGTCATGGTCCTCTGTCACCGAATCACAGAAGAGCCATGCTCTTAGTTTTGCTGTATTCTGTTCATTTGAAGCAAATTGCTGTGTCCAACCCACACTCAGGGACAGAGATTACTGCGTGCCATGAGGTCCTTAGCTTTCATTAGATTTTCGAAGAGGCTTGTGACCCAAAAAGATTAGAGTTGTGAATCTAGACTTTGTACTAAACAATTGCTGTGGATTTTTAGGAGTATTTGTCTAGTTTGTAATTAAGTCATTTCATGTTTTCTTCATTATAATTTTAATCTTCCTGATACCTCCTTTGGTTAGTGGAATTCAGAGGTATGTGAAAATCTAAGGTTAACATTTAAAAATAGCCAAATGAAGTCTTTCAGTAATCATATGACCATGGGCTATACTCACTGTTCCTTTAAACTGAGGCAATACAGACAGTTCTAGGTTTGCACGTTGGAAGTACTAAAGAATTGCTTGTGGAATGAATTTTTTTCAGGAGAGTAGTTCGCAAATTAAAGACGGGTCTTTACGAATCTACCATTTGACCAAGATATCCAGATAAGTACTAGAGCAAGTAAATAAGTAAATAAAGCCCTACTGTGACTATCTTTGGAGCCCTGGTGGTGCAGTGCTTAAGAGCTCAGTTGCTAATCAAAAGGTCAGCAATTCAAATCCACCAGCCACTCCTTGGAAACTCACGAGGGCAGTTTTACTCTGCCCTATAGGGTGGCATTATATAGGGTGACGTAGTGGTTAAGTGCTACAGCTGCTAACCCAAGGGTCGGCAGTTCAAATCCGCCAGGTGCTCCTTGGAAACTCTATGGGGCAGTTCTACTCTGTCCTATAGGGTCGCTGTGAGTCGGAATCGACTCAGTGGCACTGGGTTTTTTTTTTTTTTTTTTTTGGCATAGGGTCGCTATGAGTTAGAACCGACTCAATGGCAACAGGTTTGGTTTTGGTGACTATCTTTATGTATACTTTTGCTGTTTTATGCACCTGCTAGAATGTTCTTTTAGAGCCCTGGTGGCGCGATGGTTAAGTGCTCAGCTGCTAACCCAAAGGCCGATGGTTCAAACCTAACAGCGGCTCTGCTGGGGAAAAGACCAGGTGATCTGTGCTCCCCGTAAAGATTACAGCCTAGGAAACCCTATGGGGCAGTTCAGCTCTGTTCTGTAGGGTTGTTATAAGTTGAAATTGACCCAACAGCACACTACAACAACAGAATATTCTTTCCCACTCTCCTTTGACTAGCCAGTGCATGTTCATCTTCAAAAATTATTCAACAAACAGGTTGCCTGAGGATGCAACAAGAAGTGACCTGCAGTTTGGGGACCACCACCCTAAAACCTAAATACAATTCAAATTCCTGTGCATGTTTTAATCTCAAAGTTGAAGCTTAGCTTTCATCTCTGAAGCCAGTGTTACACAGAAATTTTATTTTATTTTATATTTGATAGGATTATTTTTAAAGTTGCTGATACTACTGCATGATTTTATTTTACCTGACTCACTGAAATCACAATTTTGTTGCAAGACCTTGAGCTGTTGTGTTACATGCTGTGAATGTACTATGAAAGGCTTTTTTTGTCCTAAATAATGTATTGTGTTTTCAGTGAAAGCTTACACAGCAAATTGGGTTCCCACTGGATAATTTCTATTCACATTGTCCAGTGACATTAGTTACATTTTTTGCAATGTGTCAGTATTCTCTTTAATTGTGTTCTGGTTGTTCCATGTTCATGCTCTGGTTTCCCTGCCTCCTTATCCTCTCATCTTTTCTGTAGAGTAATTGTTGATCCTTTGGTCTCACATAGTTGGTTTTTTAATGGGGGATCGTACTCACGGGCCTAGTAAGTCAGGACATTTTGAGAATTTGAGTTCTGTTCTTCATTTTTCCTCTGTTCTATCAGGGTCCATTTCTTGTGGCCTTGATCAGTATGGTCGATAGTGGTAGCTGGGTACATCTAGTTCTTCTGGTCTCGGAGTGGATGAGGCCGCTGCTCGTGTAGGCTGTCAGCCCTGTAGACGAGTTTCTTCTGAGATTTTTGGTTTCCTTCTTTTTCTTTTGCTCCTGTGAGTAGAGACCAAAAGTTGTATCTTAGATGGCTGCTTGCAAGCTTTTAAGGCCCCAGATGCTACTTACCTCACTAGGATGCAAAACATGAACTTTGCGAGCTGTCTTATGCCGGTTGACCCAGTTGTCCCATGAGACTAAGGTCCTAAGTCTTCAAACGTAGAAAACCAGTCTCTCAGTGTTTGGTTATGGCTGAGACATATATGTAACTGTGTCCTCTCTGAATATATATGTGTAGAGACACACATATCTGTATGTGTACGTACATATAGATACTTCCATCTGTGCACAGGTGTGTACACAACTGTACCTACGTGTACACCTATATGCCTATACACATACATATGTGACCATACACTTACTTTTTGGTTATTATTAGTGTTGTTGCCAAATTATATATGTTATATTCTTTAGCACAAATAGACCTTTGTGCACTTCTCAGTGACATCATTTACTTTGGTCAAGCTGTGCTCATTAAATCTACATTCAGTGCTACTTTTCCCATCAACAAAAATAACCAGTATCTACCATCTTGAGAGTGATTTACCCTCCCCTCCCACCCGTCCCTCGTAACCATCAATGAAACTTGGTCTCTGTACCTGCATCTATTATTGTCTTCTTATAAAGCTGGATGTTACAATATTTGCCCTTACGTAATTGACTTATTTCACTTAGCATTATGTCCTCCAGATTCATCCATGTTATAGTATGTTTCACGGACTCATCATTGTTCTTTATGGTTGTGTAGTAATCCATTGTATGTACCACATTTTGCTTATCCATTCCTCTGTTGAAGGACACCAAGGCTGGTCCCATTTTTTTGCTGTTGTGAATAGTGCTGCAATGAACATAGGTGTACGGATGTCTGTCTGTGTCTCTTTTATTAGACTTTTAGGGTGTATAACTAGTAGTGGGATTGCTGGATCATAAGGTATTTCTATTTCTAGTTTTTTGAGGAAATACTATAAAAGGCTTTAAGGGCTCATTTTCAGAAAACTGAAAAATTGTTTCTGTACTGCTTTTGATACTTAGTTTGATTGTCTGATCTTTGGGAACTTAGTTCTCTGGCTATTGTTCTTGTAACTTGGAGAATTAATTTCTACGTAAATAAGCTGCTTGGGAGACTCATTTAAGGTAGAGGCATTTATAGAGATGATGACTAAGCCAGTTGAAGAAATATGAACAATGGTTAATGAGTTCATTAGAATTTCAAAATGTAGTAGAATCAAGTGATGATGAAAATAGGCCACTGGCATTCACTGTTTCAACTACAGTATTTATCTTTTTTTCTGCTTCATTTTCTGTTTTCCTGATTTCAACCCTTAAGTATTCCCCTTCTTACATTTTAACATGACTATAGGAAGGAAACCCTGGTGGCGTAGTAGGTAAGTGCAAGGGCTGCTGACCAAGAGGTTGGCAGTTTGAATCCGCCAGGTGCTTCTTGGAAACTGTAGCGGGCAGTTCTACTCTGTCCTGTAGGGTCACTATGAGTCGGAATCAACTCGATGGCAGTGGGTTTGGTTTTTTGGTTTCTAAAATATGAACTAGAGCTCTTTTCTTTATTGTTTTATGTACCAAATAAAGTTTCCTTTCCTCGTTTCAAATTTAAAAGCAGGTAAACTTAATACTTTGCATTCTTCAGAGGATGAGGATTGAAAAATGTCCATTTGATTTAGTGACATGGAAGTCATTGGTATCTTGAGCACCAAGCATTTTACTGAAGTGTTGGGTGCACAAGCCAGGATGGAGTACGTGAAGACATAGACATGGGAGTATGCTTACCTTTTTAAGAAATGTGGCTTTCAAGGGGACATAGTAGCCTAGTAGTAGCAGAAGGAGGAATGGGATTTTGAGGGAGGTTTTTTTTGTTTTTTTTTTTTTAGATTTATTATGCTTTAAGTGAAAGTTTACAAATCAAGTTAATCTACCAAACAAAAATTTTATACACACCTTGCTATGTTCTAGCTGCTTTCCCCTTAATAAGACAGCACACTCCTTCTCTCCACTCTGTATTCCCTGTGTCCATTCAGCCATCTCCTGTCCCCCTCGGCTTCTCATCTCATCTCCAGACAGGAGCTGCCCACATAATCTCATGTGTCTACTTGAGCCAAGAGCCTTGCTCCTCACCAGTTTGCTCCAGGTGGGTTGAGACCAATTGATGCATGTTAGATGGCCACTTGCTAGGGTTGAAGACCCCAGACACTACTCACCGAAGTGGAATGCAGAATATTTTCTTAATACATTTTCTTATGCCAATTGACCTAGATGTCCCCTGAAACCATGGTCCCAAGACCCCTGTAACGGGAGTTCTTTTACCGATTGTTTTGTATTGTTTTGAGATGGAAGGGACTTGAGTATTTCTTTTTTAAGTGAATGAGAAGGATCTGGGTGAGAGGGAGTAGTAATTGAGTATGCAGCGTACATACATATATGCACACATACATACATATACATCATACATGCATGGCTGTGTACATACCATAGAAGCAACACACACACACAAGCATGCGGAAATTGGGGTCACATAGTGACTATTATTTTATAAACTGATTTTTTCAACATTTTATTAATGAAACTTTTCAAACATAGAAGAGTTGAAAGAATTTCATGGTCAACACCCATATAGCCACCACCTAGATTCTGTTGAAGAGCCTGGTGGCGCAGTGATTAAAGAACTCAGCCGCCAACCTAAAAGTTGGCAGTTTGAACCTACCAGTTGCTCTGTGGGAGACAGATTTGCTTCCATAAATATTACAGCCTTGGAAACCCCATGGGTAGTTCTTCTATGTCCTGTAGGGTTGCTATGAGTTGGAATTGACTTGATGGCAGTGAGTTTTTTCCATTTTACTATATGTACCTTATCATGTACATCCATCCGTTAGTCTATCTTTTGTTTCATTTTAAAGTGACATTAATACATTTCATCCCTAAAAACTTGAGCATTCATGCCATTAAATAGAATTCAAAATTTATTTATAATTCTTTTTATTTTTTGAGGTAAAATTTACAAACAATGAAATGCACAAATCTTAAGTGTACCCACCATTCCATGAGTTTTGATGAATGTGTATCTCTGTGTAAGTCAAACTGTCTTAATTATCTAGTGCTACTATAACAGAAATACCACAACATAACTGCCTCTAATCCTGCCTCATTAACATCGTAGAGGTAGGATTCACAACACATAGGAAAATCACGTCAGATGACAAAATGGTGGACAATCACACAATACTGGGAATCATGAACTAGAGAAGCTGATACATATTTTGGGGAGACACAATTCAATCCATGAAATAAACAAACCCTTTCAGGATGTGAAACATTATTATTACCCCCCAAAAGTTTCCCCATATCCCTTCCTATCCCTCACGCCCAAGAAGCAACCTTGGTTCTGCTTTTTTATCTCATAGATTAGTTTTGCCTGTTCATGTAAATGGAATCATACAGATGTACTATTTTATGTAAAGCTTCTGTTGCTTAACATATTTCTGAGACTGATCCATGTTGTTGAGTGCCTAAGTAGTTTGTTCCTTTTTATTGCTGAATAATATTCCATTGTGTAGGTCCTGCATTTTGTTTATGCTTTCTTATACTGATGGATACTTGGGCTGTTTCCAGTTATTATGAATAAAGCTGTTATGAACTTTCTTGAACAAGTCTTTTTGTATGTTTATTTCTTTTGGATAAATAATTAGAAATGAAATTGCTTGGTCATATTTATGGTTGATGTATGCTTAGTTTTGTAAGAAATTGCCAATCCGTTTTCCAAAGTGTGCCATTCTACACTCCCACAATGTATGAGAGTTCTGATTGCCCCATATCCTTGCCAACATTTGATTTTGTCAGTGTTATTAATTTTAATGTTCTGTTATATGTGTTTATGTGTATGTTTGTGTATTTTTAACAGCTTTATTAGGTATAACTGACCTATAATAAATTGCACATATTTACAGTGTACAATTTGAAAATTTTTTTCATATGGTTTTCATCATGATACCGCAGTCAAGATACTGAATATGTCCATCGCTCCCCAAGTTTATTTGTGTCTCTTTGTGCCCAGGATATATTCAACACCAGTAGTTCATCACCTCCTATTTTTATCTTTAGTTTTTAATTAGACTGAGAAATTAAAGATACTTGGGAGAAATCTGAGTGCAAAATCCTAGATTTTTATTAAATTTTCCCAATAGTTTATAGAATTCTCACACCTAATTCAACAGGTAATTTGAAAATGACTCTCCTTTATAAGTTTACTTAATATTTAGCTAACTTATGTAATTACAATAAACAGTTTCAACTGGCTTACACAAGTTTGGGAATCTGACCTTTGGTAGCAAGGTAACTCAATTGACAGGAAGAGAGGTAAGCAGGCACTTACTATAGAGCCAAAACCCCACTGCTGTTGAGCCGATTCCGACTCATAGTCCCCCATAGGACAAAGTAGAACTGCCCCACAGAGTTTCCAGGCAGTGCCTGGTAGATTGGAATTGCCAACCTTTTGGTTAGCAGCCGTAGCACTTAACCACTGTGCCACCAGGATTTCCCTACTATAGAGCAGTGGTTCTCAAAGTGTGATCTCTGGACCAGCAGCATCTGCATCACTTGACAACTTGTTAGAATCACAGATTCTTGGACCTCACCCCCAAAACCACCCAACCAAACCCGCCACTGTTGAGTTAATTCCAACTCATAGTGACCCTGTAGGACAGAGTAGAACTGTCCTACAGGGTTTCCAAGGAGCAGCTGGTGTATTCTACCTGGCCACCTTTTTGGTTAGCAGGCAAGCCCTTAACCACTGCGCCATCAAGGCCCCAGGCCTACTGAATTAGAAACCCTGGGGGTGGGGCCCAGCAATCTGTATTTTAACAAATCCCTGGGTGATTCTGATGCACACTAAGGGTTGAGAACCTTTGCCCAGACTACATTTTTCAGAGGGAATGGAAAGCTTTGGTTAATTTGGTGTGTTTGTTCAGTGAAGGCTAGTTAGAGGATGCTTAGTCTATGTGAATATTTATAAATAGGATAATGATCATTTCATTAAAAAATAGAATTTTAGAATGGAAATGATGTTAGAGATAATCTTATTCAGCTTCTTTATAAATGAAGAAACTGAGGCACAGGAGTATTAAACGACTTCCCTATCAGGAGACATACGGGAAGTAACCATTTTCATTCCCATTCTAGTGCTTGTTCCCGCCCCCCTCCCTTGCTACTGCCTCCTTTTTGCAGTCTTTTATTCAGCTTTTAATTAATAGTATTAATTCATTCAGTCAGTTGACATTTATTAGGCACCTAATGTTGGCCAGGCCATGTGGTAGACTCTAAGAACCTAGTATAAATACACATGATTGCTATCCGTAAGTTCACAAAACAATGATAAAGAGAGGTGTGACCAAGGGGGCCTCATCCTGTCTCATAAGTAGAACTAGGGGGAGGAGCAAGTCTGCCTGGGAATGTCAAGGAAGGCTTTACAGGCAAGTTGGTATTTTCATCCTTTTCTCTTTGTTGGGTTTGGTTTTGAAAACTCGCCAAAATTTAGAACTAAATTGAGTGATGTCAATTAGGACATTAAGGGTTTTTTTGGGGGGGGGGTTCTCCAAAGGCATAGTTGTAGTATAGTGTTTGAAAAGTTTATGATGAAAGAGAACTCAAAATCATTGCATCCGAATAATGTATTACATTTTATTTTAATCTGGTAATTAGCTTTCCCAGACACAAAATCTCAAGAACTGTGAAGCCTTAGTGGCGCAGTGGTTAAGAGCTCAGCTGCTAACCAAAAAGTTGACAGTTCAAATCCACCAGCCGCTTCTTGGAAACCCTTTGGGGCAGTTCTACCCTGTTCTATAGGGTCCCTACGAGAACGAGTATGAAACAAGTATAATAACGTATTTTACCTATTTGTTTCCTCATCTGCCATGTGAAGTTTTAGTATTTTTTGAGCAGCAATGGAGAGAGAGAGTTTTGCAAACTCTAAAGATTTTCTTTGCGTCTTTGTTTATGTATTTTTAGATACTACATTATCAGATATATCGTCTGTGAAGGTAGTGGTATCTATGGTAAACTTCGATCTTGAGATAAGTGGGAGGATTGCCAATAATTTATGCTTTCCTAAGTTATTTTCAATACAGTTTTTTGATACTATGATCTTTAGTAGCTTCAAAACTGTAGTAAAATTTGTAAGTTCATTGGATTACAAGTCACACTGTTCACTCAGGGATGTAGTAATAAAAATAACACTGTCTTTGTCCATGGAGAAAATACATTAATATCTGATGTGAAAGATTAATTGACCTCTAGAGCCACAAGCCTTTTAAAGCGGAAACAAAACTTTCCTAGTGTTTTAAAGATAAAATTGCTTTTCGTGTTTTGTCCTATAGTTCAGATTTTAGGAATTTTATTTATCTTTGTAAAGATGAATGGGCTGGGCCCCTTTCAAAGTAACAGGGTATTGTTGTTGTTTCAAAAGCAAGGAAAATCGTCAGACTTTCTGAAGTGTGGTTCCAAAGCACTCTTGCCACACTTTGTTATCCTCCAGGGAGATGAAAAGTAAGGGGCATAAGTTTTTTCTTGTCCTATGTGAAATAGACAGTTTTTGCTGTGCCTCTGTATGTTGCTCGAGGGGGATGGTTTGTTGTACTGTTTCCCACCTCTGATTTACTCTGTAGGTCATGAGCTGACTGTTTGTGAGGAGAGATGGCCTATAAAAATGCTTGCCTGACTGAGTTTAGAAAGGAATGCCTGTAAAAAACAAAAAGCTTTCCCATGGTGGGGTTTCATTTCTGAAATGCGGTTTTTTACGTTTTACTATTCTGTTGTGTTATTGCGTGCCATCGAGTCAATTCCAACTCATAGCGACCCTATCTGACAGAGAAGAACTGCCCCATAGGACTTCCAAGGAGCAGCTGGTGGATTTGAACTGCCGACTTTTTGGTTAGCAGCCTGAGCTCTTTACCACTACACCATGAGGGCTCCATTTACTCTTCTAGAAGTGGCTGATTTAAATACACATCTTTGTTCCTTTCATCTGTAAATGTAACTTTAACATTATGCCACGATAAAGCACGTTCCGTTTTTTCCTTTGCAGATGAGTTGTATAAAAGTCACTGTAAGTTCGTCATTCATCTTCTGTGAATTAGATTTTGATAGACTTCTACAGTGCTAGTATAACGTGGTAGAGATGGCTAGATCGCCACTACAAATTCCTATTCCCTTTGCTTTCTCTGGAGTCCCCGGGTAGTGCAAATGGGTAATGTGCTTGGCTGCTACCTGACAGGTTGGTGATTCTGTCACCGGGGGCCCCTTCCTCCGTTGAGCTACCTGACAGGTTGGTGATTCTGTCACCGGGGACCCCTTCCTCCGTTGAACCCAACCAGATTCGTGCTGCCCAGTAAGACTTTTGAGGCAGCCTGGAATCACACAAGCAAATTTACTTTGCCAGCAGCTAGCAAAAGGAGATGGTAAGGGCTGGAACCTTCAGAGAGACTGTCTTCCCGATTTGCCTAAGAACCAAGTATTTACGGGTTTCAACAAAGGGGGGACGAAGGGTTTTTGATGTTTATTCATGAGGTTCAGGGTGGGGGAAAGACCGAGATTTCTGAGAAGGGGTTGGATCATGCAAATGCAGGTGCGCATGCAGGATTTCTTCAAGATGGAAGTCCTTTGGTTCCCCTTGACATAACTCATTATGGGATGTGACGCAGGTGAATTTGTCACATTGCCTTCTTCTGCTGGCACGGAAAGGACAAACAGTGGTTGCTTTTACTTCTTTTGCACATACTCTGCTCCTGTGGAGTTCTGCAAGGACTACCTTAACAGTTTAGTTGCACCATTTCAGTTTGTACCACCCCTCAGCTGGTACATTTTGCTCACAGGGCCTGTGCGTTCAGTTCTGATCTCCAGGGGGTGCGTCAGGTTGTTTATTCCACTCTCTGTCTTGCTTTTCTTTTTCCCGTCCTGTGTACAAAAAGGGGGAAGCCCAACTGGCCCTGCTCTAACCTAGTCCTGTCTCAGTTCTATTCTACCCAAAGGTGCCTTGGAAGAAAGGTCTGGCAACCTACTTCTGAAAAATCTGCCATTGAAAAACCCGTGTAACAGTTCTACTCTGCAACACACGTGGCTGCCATGAGTCAGAATCCACTCAATGGCAACTGTTTTGTTGTTGTTATTGTAAAAATATGGATAACAGCACAGCATTTGCCAGTTCAATATTTTTGGTATGTATTATAATTCAGCAACCATCACTAATATCCATTGCCAAATTTTCCATCACCTAAACAGAAACCCACTCCTTCCTAAACAGTGATTTCCCCCTGGTAGCCATTAGTAAACTCTGATCTCTATACATTTGCCTGTTCTAGGCATTTCATATTACTGAGAACATGCAGCCTTTGTTCTTTGACTTATTTAACTCAGCATAATGTTTTCAGAGTTCATCTGCTTTGTGGCATGTATCAGAACTTCATTTCTCTTTATGGCAGAGTAGTATTTCATTGTACGTATTCGTTCATCTGTTAACGGGAATTTGAATTTGGGTGGTTTCCACCTTTTGGCCATTGTGAATAGTGCTGAAATGAATGTTGGTGTACATGTGTCTGTTTGCGTTGCTGCTTTCAAATCTCTTGGGTATATACCTAAGAGTGGAATTGCTGGATCATATGGTAGCTCTATGTTCAGCCTTTTGAGGAACCATCAAGCTGCTTTCTACAGTGGCTGTATCATTTTGCATTTCCACCAGCAACAGATGAGGATTCCGGTTTCTCCGCATCCTCTCTAACACCAGTTGTTTTCCAATTTTTTGATTATTCTAATGGTCAGGTGGTGTCTCATTGCAGTTTTGATTTGCATCTTCCTAATGGCTAATGAAAAGCATCCCTGGTGGCGTAGTGGTTAAGGTGCTCAACTGCTAACCGAAAAGTCGGCGGTTCGAACCCACCAGCCACTCTGCAGAAGAAAGATGTGGCAGTCTGCTTCCATTAAGATCAAACCAAAAAACAAAACAAAAAAACCCCAAAGCTGTTGCCTTACGACTCACAGTGACCCTATAGGACAGAGTAGACAGGGTTTCCAAGGAGCGGCTGGTGGATTCAAACTGCCCTAACTCTTCAGGAACTCGGGCCTGGGTGTGCTCACCATGTTGTTCTTTACCGGCACTCACAGGGGGACCCCGGTTTGTGCTGTGCTGTCCATGCCGACTCACAGGGGGACCCCGGTTTGTGCTGTGCTGTCCACACCGCCCTTTCCCAGGTCTGCCTGTTCAAGCATCCCAGCCTGTGCTGTGTTCACCGTGTCTCTCCGTCCCAGGTGGGACTGCTCATAAAGTCTGGCCCAAGCTGTGTTTGCTGCGTTGCCCCTTCCTGGGACTCATGGGGTCTCCAGTCTGCACTGCAATTGCTGTGCCATTCTGTCCCTGGTCTGTCTGCTTGGAGGTTCCAGCCTGACCTCTGGTCCTAGACCCTCTCCATCCCAGGTTTCACTGCTCATATGCCCCAGTTCATGCCTTGCCCATCTTACCTCTCTGTCCCAGGGCTTATTATATAGTACTCCCAACCCGTCTGTGTCCTCCATGGTGCTCTAACCCCATGCTCCCTGCCCAAGGGCGCTGCCTGCAACCAACCCAAGATGGCTGCACTGAGCTGGGGTGGGCAGTAGGTGGAGGATGCTCAGCGAACCTCCACTCTTCCGCTGTCTGTATGCTACCTTTTTTCTTGATTCGGTCTTCACTTAATCCTCCAACCCCTTAACCCGTGTTCAGCATGCTGAGATTATAAATGTTATCAATTTTTGCTTGTTTTCTTCTAGAATTGTTGTTGGGGTGGGAGTGTGCAACTGCTTATACCGCCATCTTTCTCCCTGCACCTCTGGCTACTTTTAAGTTTTTTTTCCTCAAGTTTTCCCAGATTTTCTATGAGACATCATATGTGAATTTTTTCTCCCTTCTTGGTGTTTTTAGTGGATCTTGTATCTGTAGCAGGATTTTTTTTTAAATCAGTTTTTCAAAGTTTTCAGTCTTTATCTCTTCAAATACTTATTTTTCTTCTCTCCTTTTTGGGTTTCAAATTACAGATATTCTCCCACCCGTGTTCTTAGCACTGTTTTTCTATAGTTTTTCAAATTCTCTCATTGTTTTTCTTTAGGTTTTAGTATTTCTATAGTTTATTTTTGTAAAGTAATGATCTATTTTTTCCCACATGAATACCTCATATACTTTTTAAAAAAAAATGAATTTTTAAAACAATGCTTTAAGTATTAACTTTTACCATTTTTATAGGTGTTATTCAGAGAGACTAATTAATTTGCCCAAGTTTACATCACTACCGAGCAAGCAGTGGTTAAATTTGAATCAAGGTCCAATTGATTCAACATCTCCTGCCCTTCATTTTACGAGGTTATATTTCCTGCTTTCTGTCTGTCCAATTGTCTTTCTCCCTTGGTTTTTGGAGGGTAGCAGTTATTCAAAATGGTGTATCTATTAATGAATTATATCAGTATATCTTAAAATTAACATTCTTCCTATCTGCCTATACTTATTGGATATACAGAAGTGTACAAACTTATGGGCCAAATATTACCTCTGTAAGGAGCTTATGAATACCCTGGTAGCATAGTGGTTAAGTGCTACGGCTGCTAACCAAAGGGCTGGCAGTTCGAATCCGCCAGGTGCTGCTTGGAAACTCTATGGGGCAGTTCTACTCAGTCCTATAGGGTTGCTATGAGTCGGAATCGACTCGACGCCACTGGGTTTGTTTTTTTTTTGGTGTTTAGGAGCTTATGTCTACAGGGAAGAAAGAATGTACACAGTTTATTCTAATAGAGGATGTGAAGAGATAGTTTCTATGGATAGGAACAGATAAGAAGGTAATGTCCCAACTGATGAGATTAAGAGAGAGAATTAATTGAGCAGGTAGACTTCATCATGGAAGAGATGGAAATGTGGGAGTTCTTTACTAACAGTAACGTGTACTATACATTTGTTGTTAATATAAATGAGGAAACTCAGTACTAGTGCTTCATTTTATGTTTTTTTTTTTCCCCTAACAAGTCTGTTTGTAGAATCTGTAATTATTGCTAGTTGAGTAGTGAGTCCTGTAAGTAGTGAAATTTTGTCCGTCATGATATATTACACACAGTGATTGAAAATAGTCTTTTTCCTCCCCAGGTTATTTCATTCCTGGCTGCAGTTTTGCATAAAAAGGGAACTCGTGAAGATATTGAAAATAACATGCCAGAGTTTTTACTAAGAAGTATGAAAAAGGAAACCCCTTCTTGTACAGCAAAAAAGGTAAAGTAGAAATATTCAGGAAGCTGGTATTGTAAAAGTAGATAAACCAAAACCTATTGCTATCGAGTCGGTTCTGACTTATAGCGACGCTATATATAATATATATATAACTTTTAAACATCATATATATTTATAATATTGTATAGATTTTGGAACCTGAAAATTGAAAGAAATTATTAAAATAGAGTGATGGGAGGACTTAGCCTTTGTTGTTGATTTCTAGTTTTGTTGCATTCAGTAATATAGCTTTGATAATTGACTTTGTGACAAAATCCGTGGTCAAGAGTTTTTAAAATTGAGTGTTGTGTGGTCTCTGTTATTTTAAAATGTTCTCTGATATTGTGCATTTTTTCTTAGGCAACAGAGTTCTATATATTTCTATTTAATCAGGCTTATTAATTACATTGTTAAAGTTTTTAATACTATTGTGATTTCTTTGGTCTACTTGAAATACTTTGAGCAATTGAATTTAAGAGAAATGTAATAAATTCTTCTGCTATGACTTTACCTTTGTTCATTCTTGTGTTTATACCAGTGTTTGCTTTGTTGAACATCTTCAGTTAATTCTTGCTTAGTAAATGTTGTGTGCTTTTATATTGCTTTCATACTTGATGGATTATTATATCTGAGTATAGGATTCTAAGTTCAGAATTTTCGCTTACAACTTTATGGAAATAATTTTATTAACTTTTTTCACTCTGTATCGCAGATGGGGATCTTATGCCAATTCTGACTTTTTTCATTGGAAAAGGGGTTTTTTTTGTCGTTGTTGTTTGGAAGTGCTTAAGACTTTTTCTTTATCCTGAAATTCACAAGTTTCCTCAGGTCCAACATTCAGTCTAGAGTTCTTCCAAATAAGTTATCTTGCTTTAGAAAAACACACTCAGCACTTTTAAGAGGAAGGAGGTACTAATGCTAGAATGAGCTTCTCTGAAGCAGATGACTGGTATAGCTGTTCTCCCTTTAGTTCATTATTTTGTCATTACTTTCCTTATAATTCCCACTCACCCTGCACAATTGGGTTTTATGTTGTTGTTTTCTTTTGTTTGTTGTTTTTAGGCTCATTCCAGGAAGACTCACTTTTTTTTTTCTTAAAGTTTTTAACCAAAGTTAAGGAGTCCCTGGGTGGCACAAACGGTTAAGCGCTCAATTATGAACCAAAAGGTTGACAGTTTGAACCCATCCAGAGGCATCTCGGAAGAAAGGCCTGGCGATCTGCTTCCAAAAGGTCACAGCCTTGAAAACCCTGTGGATTGCAGTTTTACTGTGTGTATATGGGGTCACTATGAGTGGGAATCAACTCCACAGCAACTGGTTTTGGTTTTGGCTCCAAAGGTAAAGAGTAGATTCCTCATTTCTTCAAGAATGTCACTTCTCATCTACTTCCCTACTGTTCTGATCTGGCAGCACCCTCCCAGGCCTTGTAGCACTTGCATTGGTTTATTTTTACATTTGTCCTTCTGTCTCATTGGAATCAATAAACACATGTGTTCAGTAGTTATTTGAACTGGGATTCTAGAAATAAATATTTTACTGAGATTATACTATTTCCCAGAAGTAAATTAAGACAAAAACTATAATTTTGTTCAATGAAATTCTCAAAAGGTAAATTTGCATTGGCCCACTTAAAGCAATGCTCATTTTAAAAAGAAAGCGTATGAAATAGCTAGAGAAGAAATAAATTCCTTTCTCTTTATATGCTAATGTCAGAATTGCACAGGAATCCTGAAAAATTAATGTTGGAACTCCTTGGGGAAAGAAAACTGTAACAGATAGAATGTTACAAATTAAGGAGTGACAGGTTTGGGGGGTGTGTGTGTGTGTGTGAGATACATCTCATATACATTTTAAAGCTCTCCAAGTGTGAATAAATCATCCGAGAATGCATGAAATAGATGGTGTGTGCCAAGAATAAATTCCTAAAGGAAAAAACACAAGCTATACATTTTGAATACTGATTCTTGGAATGATTCTTTAAATTTAGGGTGTTCAGTTTAGATTGAAATTCAGTCGTTTTGAAAATGAATCATAGTTCTTTATAAAACCTTGCTCTTTTGCATGACGAAACTTTAGAAAGTCTAAGTAAAATTCACAATTTGTATTAAAGCAAAGGAGGAAGATTTTTCTAGCACCAGAAGCAATTTCAGTGGTAATTGAACAAAAATATTTTTCGAGTATTTTAGATCTATTTCTTTGGTTCCTGAAATGAACAGAGAAGATTATGTGGCAAGTGATGCTACCTTAAACATTCTCATCCATACGTCTTGACAGTTTTTGCATTGATAACTGTAGGATAAACTCTTGGTATTGGAATTGTACAGTATGTGGTCCTGGAATTGTGGGTATGTTCCTATTACATGGTGATGGCTGAAGTAAAATTGCCCTTCCAAGAGGCTGTAGGAGTCCCTGCGTGGTGCAGATTGTTCAGTACCCAACTACTGGTTGAAAGGTTGGTGGTTGGAGCCCATCCAGAGGTGCCTTGGTAGACAGGCCTGGCGAACTGCTTCCAAAAGGTACCACCCTTGAAAACCCTACGGAGCAGTTCCACTCTGAGCACGTGGGATCACTGTGAGTTGGAATTGACTTGACAGCAACTAACAAGAGGCTGTGACAATTTTATATTCCCACCAATACTGTACAAAAGTGTCTGTTTCCTCACTTTTTCACCTGTCGAATTTAGTAACGAATTTATGTCAGTCTGAGAGACAAAAAACATAGACCTATAAATCTTATTTCGATTTGCATTTCTTTAATTGAGTGAGGCTGAATATCTTTTCGGATGTTTAAAATCTACTTTTGATTTAAAATGCCTTTCGTATCTTTGTCCATTTTAAAATTAAAACCAAAAAAGCCAAACCCAATGCTGTCAAGTTGATTCCGACTCGTAGTGACCCCACGTATTCAGAGTAGAACTGCTCCATGGGGTTTTCAGGCTGTGACCTTTTGGAAGGAGATCTCTAGGCCTGTCTACCAAGGCCACCAACCTTTTGACTGAGTTTTTATTTTTAAATTGTAGCCCTTGATTCTTTATTCATATATTCTGGATACTGATCTTTTGTCTATTATATGTGTTGCAAATATTTCTTCCCCAATTTGTCAGAGTCAGCTTTTGACTTGTTTACTGTATATAAAATTTTTTATACAGTAAAGTTTATCTATATAGTTCTAGGTTTTATGTCTGCCTATAAAAGCCTTCTGTACTCTTAAGATTTTAGTGAATTCACCCATAATTTATTCATAATTTTATGTGATTTTATTTAATACTTTTACGTCTTTGTTTCAGCTAGCATTTGGTTTACTTTAAGGAGAGATCTAGTAATCCAGCTGTATTTTGCCCCCAGACAGTTCTCCACTTACCATACGTCATTCATTGAGTAAGCCCTCTTTTTCACAATGGTTTGAAGGGCCACTTTTGTGTAAAATTAAACCAATTTATATATTTGGGTCTATTTCTGGACATTGTTCTCTTACATTTATTTTTTCATTTCTCTTGCAGTTCTAAACAGTTTTAATTATTTTAGCTTTATAATGTATTTTAATATTTGGAAACCTTGGTGGCGTAGTGGTTAAGTACCATGGCTTCTAACCAAAAGGTCAGCAGTTCAAATCCACCAGGCGCTCCTTGGAAACTCTGTGGGGCAGTTGTACTCTGACCTGTAGGGTTGCTATGAGTTGGAATCGACTCGATGGCAATGGTTTTTTGTTTTTTTTTTTAATGTGTTAGTTTTCTTCTTCAGAATTCCTCTATCCTTTTTCACAAGTTTTCTCAACTTGTGAGAAGTAAATTTTCTCAAACTTCTCCTAAAAACCTATTGATATTTTAGTTAGCATTGCATTGAATTTATCAGTGTATTTGGGAAGAGTGAATGTATTTACAGTATTAAAACTACATATCCAAGAGCAGTCTCATTGTTTAAATTTATTTTATGCCCCACAGAGATTTTAGTTTTCTTCATAATAGCCTTTGTATCATTACATTTATGCCAGGTATTCCTTTTTTTTTCCTATTCTAAATGGATTTTTTTTTTCCATTTTATTTGCTAACTTTTGGTTGTTCGTGTGTATTAATGCCACTTAAATTTTATGAACTTTTAAAATTCTTTTACTGTTCATAAGAATTGATTTACTGTTCACCTAGTTTATTTACTTATGTTTTCTACAAATAATAATTTTACTTCTTTATTTCCGTTCTGGTATCTTTTATTTACTTCTCTTGTTTTATTGCAAAATTTGGTATTTATTCATTTGCTACCCATTGATATTTTAAGTGATCTCCGCCTGTAATTTTCTGTTTTTATAGAATATTTTTCAAGTTTTGGTATTATTATAATGCTACTTTCATAGAAAGGATTTGAAAGGGTTCCTGACTAGAGTGGATTTTAAACTGAAGTTCCTCTGTATTATATAGCCCCAGTGTGCCAAGGAGAATTATCTACTATGCATGAGAGTATAAATTAATTAGGTTGGACTTTTTTCAAAGAATTAAGATTATAGAGGTAAAACAGGAAATATTATTTAGAACTTGGGGTTACATAGCAAATATTCAAATTTATGGTCTTCAGTTTTTCTCTATTACCTTGATGTGTCACTTCTCCCTGTGTGACGCCTTGGTTTCAGCGCTGTTGGTCTGTCACTGTCCTTTGAGCATGCAGTTCCCGCACTGGCACCTGGAGATGTGTGCTCTCATTTATTAATTCATTTATCAGTTGAACACCTTCTGTTTTCTAAGGACTGTACAAAGTATCGGAGTTACAATGATCAATAAGAAAGTTATGTGTCTTGAGGACATGGACTTTATGGTTTAAGCTAACATGATATGTTGGTTAAGAACTTTGGAATTAGACGGACTGGTGTTTAAATACCTACTTTGCCATAGCAGTATGACCTCAGGCATATTGTTTAATATCTCCATGTCTCAGTTTCCGTAGCTGTAGAACAGACATACTAAGCACCTACTTTGCAGAGAGTTTCAGTATTAATGTCTGTAAATTACATCACACAGTAAAAAAGTCAATAATGGTCATGGTGATTATTATTAATACTATAAAACTACTTCTATCACAAACATCATTGTACATTAAATAACTTAGGGGATCTCTTCATAATCCATAGCACATCATTTTTCTAATGTCATCCTGCATGAAGAATCAAACTTTAAAAGCATGTTCCGAAATCACTGGGCTAGTTTTGCTGAAGGAGATAAAAATAATTTAGTGTTCTCTATTTGCAGTGTTTAACCTAGCCTCTGTTGATTTTAATAATATTTAAGTGAAAGAATTTTACCTTTCTGTATGCTACATTTGAGATCCGGTTTTATAAAATTGTATTGTAGCTTCAGAATAAGAAATCACCCTGAGATGCTTTGTGTGTAGTGGCATAGCAGTTAAATGCTGGTTTTCACTTTCCTGTTTGGCATCATTTGCCTGAGAAAGGCTTATTAGCTGAAATGTTATTCACAGCGTGGTAGTAAACACTTCAGGTTCTTCTTATGTACTATCTGGACTTTGGATAATAGCATAACTCAGTTCTCTGACCTCTTTTACAGTTAAAATGAGTTATTGAGTCATACGATTTACTACTCTTCGCGATTTTGAAGACCAGTGTCTGCCAGAATGCTCCTTAAAAGTGAGAATGGCAAGACTTCATCTCACATACTTTGGGTGTTATCAGGAAGCACCAGTCCCTAGAGAAGGACATTTTGCCTGCTAAAGTAGAGGGTCAGCGAAAAAGAGGAAGACCCTCAATGCGATGGATAGACACAGTGGCTGCAACAATGGGCCCAAGCATAATACCAATTATGAGGGTGGCGCAGGACTGGGCAGTGTTTTGTTCTGTTGTCCATAGGGTTGCTGCGAGTTGAAACTAACTCGAGGGCACCTAACAACATCTGTAAAAACCATTAAGGAATTATGTTGCTGCCTTCGTATTTAAACCCCTTCTGGAATCTTAGGGCTGATACTAGGAGTCTTTAGATTTGTTGGCTCTTTTTCATGTACGGCCTTTGAAGTAGAAAACTGCCAAAAGTGCTCAGATGGAATTAGCACCTAGCATTTTCATTTTGTAATACACAGAAACTTAACAGGGAGCACTGTAATTGGACTCAATACTTGAAGCCCTCGTTTTATATTTGAAGACAGGAGAAAAGTGGAGGTCATGTTATAAACTACAGGCCCGAGGATAAAAGCATTTGAGAGGAATCAGATATGACAAGAAAGTAGTCACATATGCTCAGTGATGGGTAGGAGACAAGGACTCTCACCTTCAGCAGATTAATCTTCTGTTCTTCTTCTTTCCAAAACACAGTCACTGATTAGACTTCTTAAGCTGACAGATGGCCTAGGTGAAATGTTTCACAGAAGAGAGGGCAGGATTTAGGGCAGTGTTGTATTATTATTATTATTATTTTACTGAACTATTTTTTTTTTTTTTTTTATTAAACTGAAACCTTTCAGTATGTTTAATTGGTTCATCTTTATCAACTTGGACAAGTATAAAACTTTAAGAAATGAAGCTTACTGGTCATCCTATTAAAGAAAACAACTTAGGAGTAATGGTAACATAGAAATAAAATAATTAAAGTGGACAGTGGCAGCAAGGTTTGGGGTTAGTACAGGGAGGGTCACTGGAACCCTGTAGCATTTGTGTGAAAGCTAAACAGAGACATGATGGTGATCTTGACAAGGACAATTTTGGTTAGAGGGGTTAGGGTAGAACCCCCACTTACGTGAGTTCAAGAGAAAACAGGAGAAGAGTAAACAGAGACAGTAAGTATTGATAATTCTTGAGAATCATTGCTTTAAAGGGGAGTAGAGTAATGAGGAGAAGTAGGGTCAAAGAAGAGTTTTTTTTTATATTTTTGATCCCTGGGAAATGTTCTAACACATTTGCCTGTGGATGGATATGGTGCACGCAAAAGGGAAAGTTCATGACACTGAGGAGGTTGAGGGCATTTTCTCGCAGCTTTGCCTTTAGGTTGGCAAGCAGACGTAGGAGCCACTGTATGAACTCAGGGTTGGCTTTAGATGAGGAGACAGGCAGTTCATCCAAGGTGAATAGATATAGGTAGTTTATTGGTAAAGTACCAACAGCTGTAGAGGTTTACTTCTAATTGCTTCAGTTTTCCTGTGAATGTTCCAGGTCTTCAACTAAGAGTATCTGAGAAAGGAGGGAGAGTGAATGGGTGAGGAAATGAGGAGGAAGTGGGCTTGAAGACCATATATTTCAGGAAAAACACCTGGCCTGCTTTGCGTATTTACATTACCTACTTGGCCCATGAAGTTGTTAAGATTTGGGATCCTGATTCTTTTCTGTTTTGTCGAGTTACTTCTCTCTTAGCTTTCAACCTCCCCTGTGAGGCAAGATAAAAAATAATTGTTCCTTTGAGCAAGATTTAAAACAAACTCATTGCTGTCCAGTTGATTCCAACTCCTAGCAACCCCATGGGACAGAGTAGAACTGCCCCAGAGGGTGTCCAAGGAGCAGCTGGTGGACTCGAACTGCCAAGTTTTTGGTTAGCAGCCATGCTTTTAGCCACCGCTCCACTAGGGCTTGGTGTCCATTTTCTCATAAAAAGCTAAGTAAGCAACCAAGTGTTTTTTGAAACTCTTATGTTCATGTATGTCCAATTGCTCGGTTGTATTTAATCTTATTAATTGTAGTATCAAAATTAAAGAAAAGGACAGGTGATGTCCTGGATTTTGGTTTGGGATTCTTTTTTTTTTTTTTTTAACATACCAATTTTTTTCTTCTTTCAGATGTTCTTAATAGTTGCCCCTCTTTCTGTCCTCTACAACTGGAGGGATGAATTGGACACCTGGGGATATTTCAGAGTCATCGTTTTACACGGTAACAAAAAAGACAGTGAACTGATTCGTGTAAAGCAGGGGAAATGTGAAATTGCTCTCACAACTTATGAAACACTGCGTTTATGTCTGGATGAATTTAACAGGTAATGAGAATAGTGGGGATGGCTCTATTAATACTCAGCTGATATCAGTTATATTCCCTTTATAATGATTTTTAATGATTTTTTAAAAAGTTCTTAGTAGTCTTAAATGATTTAATTTCATTTCAAAATTGTTGAGATAAACAGTTTGTAATAACCAACTTATTCTAGGAGAGAGAAGAAGCTCCATCAGGTTTTCCAGAGTTCCTTACTCTGTTCCTGAAACTCAGTACAGATAACCTCTCCAAAAGGCCTGTTAAAGAGTGATAAGGCTTGTCCCATGTCACCTTTTATGCATTTGGTACCTCTAGTCTAAGGTAGTGATTTTCATTAATGATTTTGATGATGGAGTCTGTTGTGACTATAGACTGGCAAAAAATAAACAAATTGATGGGGCCGCTGTTCTAGGATACAAGTACCCAAGAGAAATGAGTTGGCTTATGCCCACCTGCATCTTAATATTTTAGTGGAGAATCTAAAGGAGTAAACAGGCAGTTATAAAGTCCCATAAACCCCACCCGTTACTGTCAAATCAATTCTGACTCATAGCAGTCCTATAGAACAGAGTAAAACTGTCCCAGAGGGTTTCCAAGGCTGAACTCCTTATGGAAGCAGACTGCCACATCCTTCTCACATGCAGTGGCTGGTGGGTTTGAACTGCTGACCTTTTGGTTAGCAGTCAAGTGCTTTAACCACTGTATCACCAGGGCTCCTTTGTTGTAAAATTAGATGAGTTCATTTGGAATACACGGTGCTTTGGGAGCGTATGAGGAACCTAACCCTGCTGTGGGGTAGGGAGAATTTTCAGAGAAACTTCTCAGAGATGATCTGTGAGCTGAGTGAAACTTGAAGGATGAGTAAGAGTTGAATAGTAGGAAAATGTCTTATTCTGAGTTCTCTAGAGGAGTAGAAGCAGAGAAGTGTATGTAAATATATATAGAGAGAAATTTACTTGAAGGAAATGGCTCACACAGTTGTGATGAAATGGCTCATGCAACTGTGAGGAAATGGCTCATACAATTGTGGGGGCTAGCAAGCCCCAAATCTGTGGGTCAGGCGAGAGACTGAAGACCTCTGCTGGCTCATGTGGCTTCAGGGGCTGGTGGAACCAAAATCTGCAGGTCAGGCGGCAGGCTGGAGGTCTCTGCTGGCTCACAGGGTTGCAGGGTTGGCCAATCCCAAACCTTCAGGTCTGGTGGCAGGCCAGAGACTTCTGCAGACATACATCCCAAGGACCCGAGGTCAAACAACAAGAAGAGTACAGGGCCGAGAAAAAAGAGTGAGCTTTGCCACAACATCCATTTACATACTGGAGGCAGGCCACACCCCCAAGGAAACTCCCCCTTCACTCAATTTGCTGCTCACATCAGATCACAAAATGAAAGGTGATTACATAGTGTCTGCCAAACCACTGAGAATCATAGCTTAACCGAGTTGACATACAACATTAACCATCGCAGAGAGTAATTGGGGTAGCAGAGAACCTCTGCAGAGAGAACAAACTATTTGCATAGGTGCTCAGATAAGAATGATCATAGCATCCTTGAATAAATGAAAACAGCTTGGTATGGGTGCAACCTGGAATGAAAGATGTAGTGGCCAGGAGACAAGGCAAGGGACAGATCATGAGAGTACTGAAAGCCACTTTGAGGATTTTGGTCTTTATCCTTAGAGCAGTGGAGTGTCACTGAAGTGTTTTCAGCAGCTTACTGAAATGATAAAAATGATCAGATTTACATCAAATGGGATAATTTCTGTTGATATATCTTCAAGTTCACTGACTCTTTCCTTTGTCATCTCCATTCTGCTTTTAAGCTCATCCAGGAAGTTTTTAAAATTTATATATTGTGGTTTTCAGGTCTGGAATTTCCATTTGGTTGTTTGCTGAGATTTTTTTTTTTTCATTTATTATGAGACTTTCATTCATTCGTTCATTATGAGCATCCGTTACTTTATCTTATTCACCGTAGTTATAATAACCCAAACTCATTGCCATCAAGGCAATTCCAACTCATAGCAGCTTTATAGGACAGAGTAGAACTGCCCCATAGGTTTCCAAGGAGCAGCTGGTGGATTCAAACTGCTGACGTTTTAGTTAGCAGCCATAGCTCTTAACCACTGTGCCACCAGGGCTCCATAGTTAAAATAGCTGCTTTAAAATCTTTGTCCGATAATCCCACATCTGGGTCAGTTTAAGATTGGTTTTTCTATTAAGAATGGCTCACATTTTCCTGTTCTTTATATGTATTGAGTAATTGGGATTGTATTCTGTACATTGTGAAAGTTACGTTGTGGAGACTGAATTTTGTTGTATTCCTTTAAAGCATGATGAAGTTTTCATTTTAGCACGTATGGTTGGGCTCAAACAGCAAACTCTGCCTTATCTCAGTTCAGGACTTTTAGCCTTAGCTGCAAATATCAGCTCAGGACTTTTAGCCTTAGCTGCAAGTTGGTTTGATTCTTGGACGTTTGTGTTTCAGAGGTCAGGCAGAATCTTGGGTAGATTTTATGCTCAGAATTTGAGACTTCTTTGGCTCTTCTTTCTGGGATTCCTTCCTCAGTCTCCAGTGGTCCTGGCTGCCCTGAGCTTTGTCTCCTGGTTCTTCAGACTAGGGAGACAGTAGATTTCTATCAGACTTTTGGCCACCCATCACACTTCAGCAACTATGGCCTGCCTTCAGGCTAAAGCTGGAAAAATAGGGAAATCACCTTGTACTGGTCCTCTCTTCTAGGTTGATTTCTCGACAACATCTGCTTGGTTTTGTTCAGTCTGCAGAGTCTTCAGGCAGTTGTGTTTTATGTATTATCCAGAGTTTATAGTTGTTATATGAAGGCAAGTCGAAGTACTGGAGGTGGAATTCATATATTGCCTTCATTTTTAAAGGACATTTTCACTGGCGGTAGATTTCTGTTTTTTTTTCTTTCTCCTCCTCCTCTTTCCCCTGTCCCTTTTCCTCCTCCTCTTGCTTTCCTTCCCCTCTCCCTTCAGCTTTTCCTCCTCCTTCTCTTTTATCTCCTCCTCCTATCCAGCCCTTTACAATATCATTCTGTTGTCATCTGGCATGTATTATGGCTGATGAAGTTTGCAGTCATTCTTGTGTTCCTTTTTTTTTTTTCTCTTTATCATTGGTTTTCATGAATTTAATTGATATATCTTTATGTAGTTTTCTTTGTACTTACCGTGTTTGTGGTTCATTAAGCTTTTTTGAGACATAGATTAATATTTTTCATCAAATATATAAAAGTCTCAGGCATTATTTTTTTTTTTCAACTTTTATTGAGCTTCAAGTGACCATTTACAAATCAAGTCAGTCTGTCACATATAAGTTTACATACATCTTACTCTGTACTCCCACTTGCTCTCCCCCTAATGAGTCAGCCCTTCCAGTCTCTCCTTTCGTGGCAATTTTGCCAGCTTCCCACTCTCTCTATCCTCCCATCCCCCCTCCAGACATGAGATGCCAACACAATCTCAAGTGTCCACCTGATATAATTAGCTCACTCTTCATCAGCATCTCTCTCCCACCCACTGTCCAGTTCCTTTCATGTCTGATGAGTTGTCTTCGGGGATGGTTCCTGTTCTGTGCCAACAGAAGGTCTGGGGACCATGGCCGCCAGGATTTCTCTAGTCTCAGTCAGACCATTAAGTATGGTCTTTTTATGAGAATTTGGGGTCTGCATCCCACTGATCTCCTGCTCCCTCAGGGGTTCTCTGTTGTGCTCCCTGTCAGGGCAGTCATCGGTGGTGGCCGGGTACCAACTAGTTCTTCTGGTCTCAGGATGATGTAGGTCTCTAGTTCATGTGGTCCTTTCTGTCTCTTGGGCTCTTAGTTATCGTGTGACCTTGGTGTTCTTCATTCTCCTTTGATCCAGGTGGGTTGAGACCAATTGATGCATCTTAGATGGCCGCTCGTTAGCATTTAAGACCCCAGACGCCACATTTCAAAGTGGGATGCAGAATGTTTTCATAATAGAATTATTTTGCCAATTGACTTAGAAGTCCCCTTAAACCATGGTCCCCAAACCCCCGCCCTTGCTCCGCTGACCTTTGAAGCATTCATTTTATCCCGGAAACTTCTTTTCTTTTGGTCCAGTCCATTGAGCTGACCTTCCATGTATTGAGTATTGTCTTTCCCTTCACCTAAAGCAGTTCTTATCTACTAATTAATCAATAAAAAACCCTCTCCCTCCCTCCCTCTATCCCCCCTTCGTAACCACAAAAGTATGTGTTCTTCTCAGTTTTTACTATTTCTCAAGATCTTATAATAGTGGTCTTATACAATATTTGTCCTTTTGCCTCTGACTAATTTCGCTCAGCATAATGCCTTCCAGGTTCCTCCATGTTATGAAATGTTTCAGAGATTCGTCACTGTTCTTTATCGATGCGTAGTATTCCATTGTGTGAATATACCACAATTTATTTAGCCATTCATCCATTGATGGACACCTTGGTTACTTCCAGCTTTTTGCTATTGTAAACAGTGCTGCAATAAACATGGGTGTGCATATATCTGTTTGTGTGAAGGCTCTTGTTTCTCTAGGGTATATTCCGAGGAGTGGGATTTCTGGGTTGTATGGTAGTTCTATTTCTAACTGTTTAAGATAACGTCAGGCATTATTTTTTCAAAAAAATTTTGACCTCTCCCCATTTTTTTCTAGGAGTGCAATTGAACATATATGAGATTGTTTGCTACAGTCCCATAGGTCACTGAAACTATCCTTTTTTCTTTTTTCTCTCTGTGTTTCAGTTTGGATAGTTCCCTTTGTACTTTCTTCAAGTTCATTTACTTTTTTTCTGTAGTGACTAATCTGCTGTTAAGTACATGTAAGTTAATTTTTCATTTCAGATATTGTATATGTTAGCTCTGAAAGTTCCATTTGGTTCTATTTTTATAGCTTTCATTTCTGTCATTATTTTCATGCTTTTCTTTAACTCCCTGAGCATATTTGGAATGAATGCTTCACAGTCCTTTGTTGCCAGTTTTATCATCTTTGGCATTTCTAGGCCTCTTTCTATTGATGGATACTTATCACATATTCCTTTGTATGTCTACTAATTTTTTTAAAAATTGTATATATATGAACATTATATTGTTAAGTCTCTGGATATAGTGTCTTCCTTTGCGGAATGTTGAGTTTTGTTTTGGCAGGCAGTTAATTTCTTGTAAATCATTTTTGAAGCTTGTTTTTAAGCTCTGCCAGGAAAGTTCTAGAATTATCCTTTTTTTTTTTTTTAGGGCTAAGTTAGCACTATTTGTAAGGTGTGGCTTTTCTGGTATTGCTTTTGAATGCCTCAAGTACGTAATTTGGTTTCCTAACTCCGATTTGTTGGGACTTGAATGTCTCCCAACTGTATTGAAAGTTTTAGTAAATGGTTCAGCTTATAGTTCCTTGATAATGGTTTTTTCCGTAGTATTCTTTTCCTGGCTTGTGGAGTCTTATCCTATGTTTGTGGAGCTTAATATTCAGCCAAATGTTTAAGGAGACCCATTTGTAGATTTCTAATATGCAGCCAAATATTTAAAGAAATCCATTTGCATTTTCTGGACCTTTTTTCCCCATATATTTTATTCTTACTCTGCTCCACAAAGTCTTGTTGCCTTAGCCTCTAAACTCTGATCTCTGTCTCCTCAGCTCACGAGGACACTGTTTTGTCACAGGGCCTGGTATTACTTCCAGATAGAAAACTGGGATGATTATAGGATTCACCTTATTTGTTTTCCTTCTCTTACTTATCACAGCCCTGTGCTAGTGTCTGAAAACAATTACTGTGTGTATTTTGTCCACTTTCCTAGTTGTTTACAGTAAGAAGAATTGTCCATTACTGTTGATCATGGCTTCCATCTAGGTAGCTTTTTAAAACCACTTACTTCTGGGCTTGCTATTCCAGACTTACTGGATTAAAATTTCCTTTGGAAAATGGGCCTAGAAATCTGTATAAAAATGTCCCCAACCAATTTTGAAACAAAGCCAGATTTTTGAATGACCAAATTAGGTAATCTGAGAGTCTCTTTTCATTCTAAAATTCTGTGACATTTATGAACAGTTACGTAAGATACATAAAGCCCTTGGAAGCTACTGAACTTACAATCAGAAATAAGAAACAGTCTGTGTTATAAGCATATGCAGTTTCTAAACCAAAAAACCAAACCCAGTGCCGTCGAGTTGATTCTGACTCGTAGTGACCCTATAGGACAGAGTATAACTGCCCCATGGAGTTTCCAAGGAGCGCCTGGCAGATTCAAACTGCCGACCCTTTGGTTAGCAGCTGTAGCACTTAACCACTACGTCACCAGGGTTTCCAGATATGGATCTAGGAAGTATAAATTCAATCCCTTAAGGACAGTAGCCATTTCCTATCATCTTTCATTGTTATTTCTATGTTAGGAGGAAGTGGTAGGCACTCTTCTAAGCACTTTACATGTATTGTCTCTTCCTTATGTAGAAGACACTATTACTACCCCACTCTCTAAGTTAAGTAATGTAGGCATGGAAAGGGTTAAATAAATAACTTGCCCAAGCCTACACTAGTAAGTCAGTGGTGGAGATAAGATTTGAACCCTGACCATCTAACTCCAGACTTGGGGCTTGTAACTACTTTACTGTACCACACCAAAAGCTGCTCTGTAGTTAGGTAAATGTAATAAGAAATTCATCTATCATCACACTGATCATACTTCAATTATTGTTATTTTTTACCTGTCTGTCTATACCTTTAGGCTGTGAACCCTTTGATATAGAAGATTTTATTTTTAATTTCTGTATCTCAGTGCTTATTACACATTTAGCATATAATAGATGCTAAATAAATGTTTGCTGAATGGTTCTTTTCTGTGATTGTTGAAAATGTTAAATAAGAACTCTAAAGTAGAATTGTGTAAATATAAATCAGGTTTCTCTGTAAGATTAGAAGATCAAGATATTATGATCTTTGTTATTTTTACCTTTATTTGTTGATGGCTTTATTTTGATAAGCATTCAAAATAATTTGTATTTTATCTGAGTAAACATTAAGTAATCTTTGTGAAATAAGTGTGCTGTAGAGGAGGAAACCCTGGTGGTGTAGTGAGTGGCTAAGTGCTACGGCTGCTAACCAAAGGGTCGGCAGCTCGAATCCACCAGGCGCTCCTTGGAAACTCTGTGGGGCAGTTCTACTCTGTCCTGCAGGGTCGCTATGAGTCAGAATCGCCTTGGCAGCACTGGGTTTTTGGTTTTTTATGATAAGAGGATACTTAGATCAGGGTTTATCATAGATAACATTTATTATGGTAATGTTAGCATTTACCATAGAGATAATAGATGACATTAACATTTTTCATAAATAATCCAGAGTAGAGTCATCACACTGCGTGATATGAATGAGCTGTATCTTTTTTGTTGTTGTTGTTCAGATAACCATCTCCAAATCCAGTCTTGACCTCGACATCACTGAAGAACATGTTTATGTTGCAACTTAAAAATTTTTCTTTAGTTTTTAGTATCATCTGCTTATTTCTTCTTAAGGAGAATGAAGATTTTGCCGTATTGCCCCTTGATCACTTAGGGTGACCTGGCTGGGTGGTTTTATGGAGTGAGAATTGGTATTTAGGAAGTCCGACAACTTCTTAAACAAGCTGTTGAACATTGACATAACTCCAGTTTCCAGACTTCTCTGATGCTACCAATTCCTAGCCTTTTAAGAGCTAAAAACATAAAAATCATATTGCTTTTTGGCTTTTCCCACTAATGGCACCAGGTGCTGCTTTCTTTGCTTTTGTAAGTCATCTTGTTCATCTTCTTTCTAGCTTCTTAAATTTTGTGGCTTTTTCCTTTCTTTTTGTTCTTAAGGGCTTCTGACATATTTCAATGTTAATAAAATTATCAAACCAAGTCAAAAGGGTGGTACATGAACATATGTGTATGTATTTACCACCAACATTCAACAATTGTGTGTAAATATTTTCAAATTTTGGCAAAATATAAGTTAATAGATATGTGTATACATGTGTTTGTCTATGCCTGTATGTGCATACACACAGTGGTGGTGTTGAGTAATGTCAGGAGGTTGCATGTAATATGACAGCTTTACTCCCGGATAATTTAGCGAACATCTCCTAAAGCGAATGGTATTTTTTCTTATACCACATTGTCCTTGCCACACCTAAGAAATTTAACAATAATTAGAATTTCCTTAATTATCCCAAACCTATCTTTAATATCTGATGTTTGCAAACCAGGATTCAATAAAGGTTCAGATGATAAATTTAGTTAATAAGTCTCTCTAGTCTCTTCTAATCTAGAACGTTCCCTCCCCCCTTTTTTTTTCATTATATGACTTTTTGAGGAGACTGGGCCAGTTGTCTTTTGTTGTTGTTAGCTGCCATGGAGTGAACTCCGACCTCATGGCAACCCCATGCACAAAAGAATATGGACTATTGTGATTCACAGGATTTTCATTGGCTGATTTTTGGAAGTAGATTGCCAGGCCTTTCTTCCTAATCTCTCTTCATAGCAACACACAAGCCTCCGCTAACAGTGGGTGATGGTTATGTTTGAGGTGTGTTGTCTGGGAATTGTGTAAAAATTCTACTACTGAACCACTACTGCCCTCGATGTCTCAAATACTAAATTTGTCTGATCGCTTTCTCAGAGGATTGTATGTTCCTCTTAATGTCTGTATTTCTATGAGGCAGATTTGGGTCTAAAGGGTTAATTAGATTCAGGTTAAACATTTTTGAAAAGAATATAAGTGATGCTGTAAGCTTCAAATTGTATCATCTTTAGGAGATACTAATGCTAGGTTGTTCCACTATTAAATGATGCCAAGTTTGTCCCACAGGTTAAGAAGGGGCCCATCAGATTGGTCCATTATAAAAATGTGTTTTTCCTTTACAATTAGCTGGTAATCTGTGGGGTGCTTACTTTGCCTGCATTTGAGTATCCTGGTCCTTCAATACTTTTACTTAGTCATACTAACATACACAAGTTATTCTTGCTAGAATCAATTATTTTATTGGGTATTGCAAAATAATGGTTTTCTGATATTCTCTTTCCTTCTACATTTATTAACTGATGTTCTCCTGCAAAGAAAAAATTTCTCTCATTACCTAGGAATGAACTACATTTTCAACTAAAAAAGAAAGGTAAATGCTTGATTCGTGCGCTTCAGTTACCAGTTTTCAGAGTAAGAGATTGATATAATGGTCATCTCTAATGATGGTAAAATTTCTCTCCCCCTTTCTCTTTCTTTTTTGAGTATCATAGAATCATGGATTATTGAGGTACAATGTACCCATTATAAGTGTGGAATGGTTTTCAGTGAGTTTATAAAGTTGTGTGCTCGTCGCCACGATCAGTTTTAGAACATTTCCTTCATCTCAGAAACTTCCACTTACTGTCAGTTCCTGCTGCCACCCCAGCCCCAGGCAGACACACTTATTTACTTTCTGTCTCTCTAGATTTGCCTGTTTTTGAAATTTCATATACATGGAATCAGGCAATATGTAGTCTTTTGTCTCTGGCTTCTTTCACTTAACATGTTTTTGAGGTTCATCCTGTGTTGTAGCATGTTTCACTGGTTCGTCCCTTTTTATTACTGGACAGTATTCTGTTATGTGGATATACTAGGTTTTGTTTTTCCATTCACCAATTGATGGACACTTGGATTCTTTTCAGATTTTGGCTACTATGAATAATGTTGCTATGAACATTAATGTACCTAGCTTTGTGTAGACTTATGTTTTCATTTCTCTTGGGTAGACACTTAGAATGGAATTGCTGAGTTGTACGTTAAGTATATGATTAACTTTTTAAGAAAATGCGAAACTGTCTTAGAAAGTATCTGTACCTTTCCAAGAGCGGTTTATGAGGGTTCCAGTTTCTCCATATCCTTGTCAACACTTGATATTGTCAATCTTTTTTATTATAGCCATTCTGTTGGTTATGTAGTGGTAACTTGCATTCCCCTAATGACTAATGAAGCTGAGCATTTTTCCATGTGATTATTTGCCATTCATATATTTTATTTGGTGAAATGTTTATTAAAATTTTTTGTTCATTTAAAATATTGTGTTGTTATAAACTGTATTAAGTTGTAAGAATTCTTTATATAGCCTGTATACAAGCCCTTTATCAGATATATTATTTGCAAACGTTTTCACCAGTATGTAGCATGTCTTTTCATTTATTAGTGGTATCTTTTAAAGAGCAAATGTTTTTAACTTTGATGAAGTCCAGTTTATCACTTTTTTTTCTTTTGTTGACCTTGCTTTTGGTATCATATCTAAGAAATTTATGCCTACCCTCAGTCACAAAGGTTTTTTTCTATGTTTTCTTTTATAAATGTCATAGTTTTAGTTCTTATATTTAGGTTTATAACCTGTTTTGAGTTAATTTTTGTGTATGGTGTGAGGGAAGGATCTAAATAAACTTTTTTTTGCACAGAACTCTTGGGCTTTTATATTTCTAAGTAGTCTGGTTTCTTTGTCTTTTGGACATGCCTCTGTTTGTCTTTGGGTACATCTGTGTGTTTTGGTTCGTCTTGTATTTCCCCTGCTCTGTGCCTGAAATCAACCATTTTTCCTTTGGCCCTTGGTTCCTTTTGGTGCATGGAGCACTGTGGGTGCTCCTTAATATTAGAGTAACAATTGAGTCTAACCTTTTTGGGGAACAGAGCTATGTAATATACTTTTTTAAAATCGTGAGTTTATATTAATGTTTTTTCATTCTAATTTAGAGTTGCAGATTTTACTTCTTTGATTTTATATTTTCTGATTTGTTACTTGGTTTTTTTTTTTTTTCTTTTATTATCATTTTAGTGGTGTTTAAATGAGTTTTCTCATTCCACCACTGGCCTTTTTGTCTTCATACCTTTTAATTTCATGGAGGTCCAAACCTGTGGCCATTTAACTAATGAAGTGAGGATCCAATGAAATCACCAGAGTAAAGAGGGAAAAATATCTAGAACCTTGGTAGAGACAGCTATTCTCTACAAATTATGTAGACTAAGAGAGAGAAGTTTTCTCAACCCTTTCCCCCCTTTTTTTCTCATTTCGTAGTTTGGAATGGTCAGCTGTGATTGTGGATGAAGCTCATAGAATCAAGAATCCAACGGCTAGAGTAACAGAAGTTATGAAGGCTTTAAAATGTAATGTCCGCATTGGCCTCACTGGGACCATTCTTCAAAACAACATGAAGGAATTGTGGTGTGTGATGGATTGGTAAGCGAAAACAGTTTTGGCGGAAAATTACCTAATACTTCTATAGTTTAATGTTACCTTGTTTGCTAATTATTAGTATCTGATTAAACCAATTATTTGTCTATTTACAGAAGTATTTGATCCCAAACATGCTATCCCAGGTAGAGTCCCATGAAAACCTCAGCTCATGGCCATCTCCTTTATTTTTGTGTGTTATATTGCTCATTGTGCACCTTACCACCTTTTTGTGAATCTCGATTTGATTTCCAACTTTAATGTTTCTCTGTGTTGATATGATAATTTAAAGCCTATCTTTATGTATTAGTTTTAGTTCCCCAAGTAAATACTCAAGCTAATTTACCAAATCCATCATTTTCTTATTGTTATAAACTAAAACTGTCATAAAAAACATTCTGTTTTCTTGGCTTTTGTTATTGCTGTCATCAGTAAACAAGTGACTTAGTATATTCCTTAAAAGCAAAAAGAAGTTGATGTTTTTCTATTCAGATAATTTAGTAAATTTAGATAATGGGTTAGTAAAGTCCTAACATTTTCTCCTTGCATTTATAAAGGGCTGTGCCAGGACTTTTAGGTAGCAGGAGCCACTTCAAGAAGCAGTTTTCTGACCCAGTAGAACACGGTCAAAGACACACAGCAACGAAAAGGGAACTAGCTACTGGCCGAAAGGCCATGCGCAGATTGGCAAAAAAGATGTCTGGTTGGTTTCTCAGGCGTACCAAGACTCTTATCAAGGATCAGTTGCCTAAGAAGGAAGACCGGGTAAGAACTACGTTTGTGTATACTATTAATTTCTTGTCATGTTCTTTTTTTTTATTTTAAGAGGAAAATATTTCCTGTAGTATTTTATAAATACTTTTTTTTTTTTTTTTTTGCTTTTTATTCCAAGTGGGGAGGAAAAAAAAACTGTTACATGTAGACTGTAGAAAATATGAATTGAGCCAGTTGCTTTCCTTGCTAACCTTCCTTGCTAATGATAAACAACAGGTTTCTTGTTAGTACACATTCAGCTCATCTCATTTCTCTTGTTTTAGCACAGGAAAGTTTTTGATAAAATTCTTCCTCAGTGAAGAAGGAAGAGCTTTTCTCCCTACTGTGTTTTCCGTTCATACTTTGTTCTTCCCACACTGTCCACTGACCACCACCCAGTACATCCATTGGTACCTACAGGACCTAGGTGGCTAAGAGTTTTTTTCCCCAAAGGTTTGTTTCTTGTAGAATGCTATTTGCTGTTACATGCTATTACATGCTGTTACATGAATGACCTAATTTTAAGAATTTGTAGGACAATTAGATTGTGGTAATTATTCAAGAGTATTTGAGTTGTTGACCTTCAGAGGATTTTTTTTTTTTAATATTGTGGTCCTCTTTGATAGTTTCTAATCTTGTCATTCTTCTAGTTCAGGCAATAGAATAAAGTTTCTATAAATCACTGTGAACTGAACCTAATTAATGTGGTCCTAAATAAGGGCAATTCTATCACATGCCCTCTAGTCTTAGGATATTCAGTTGATTATTACTTTAAAAAGTATATTTGAATGGAAAAAATGATACTGATATGCAAGTGGGAGAAATTGATACAGCATTTGATTTTTGATATTTATCTAAAGCAAATATTATTACTGAATTGGAATAGTTTATGAACCTCACTTTTAAAAATATTTTACGTAATTTTGTGTATATTTTTTAGTTGTCTCTCTACCTAGTAGGAGAGTACCTGAGTGGCACAAATTGTTAAGTGCTCGACTACTAGCTGAAAAGTTGGCAGTTTGAACCCACCCAGAGGCCCTTGGAAGACAGGCCTGGCGATCTGCTTCCCAAAGGTCGCAACCTTGAAAACCCTGTGGAACAGTTCTACTCTGCACACATGGGGTTGTCATCGGTTGGAATCGACTCAATAGCAACTAACAACAACAATCTAGTAGGAACAACAAAACAGTAAATATATGACAAAAAAGTTGTGCATGTTATAAATTGTAAATATTATAGCCTGGAATCCTGGCTCCACTGCTTAAGAGTTTTGTAAACTTAAGCAATTTGCTGAGTCTCTCAAACGCTGGTTTCCTCATCTGTTAAGTGGGAATGATGGTAATGATGCCCGCCTCACGTGGTTGTTGTGAAATGCAAGACACAGAAGTGTTTAGTAAATGTTAATGTTTTTTTAAAAACAGCGACTCAAAATACCCTCCACACTTTAATCATGGACTATAATCTTCTAAGTTCTCTTTTAATTCTTCTTAGATGTGCTTTTATATTTAAGGTGAGGGTCAAGATGTTCCTAATATTTTATATATACTTTATCTAACACTGTTTTATATAAGCCAAAACCAAACCAAACCAGTTTCCTTCAAGACGATTCCAACTCATGGCAACCCCATGTGTTAGAGTAGAACTTCACTCCATAGGGTTTTCAAGGCTGTGACCTTATGGAGGTAGATCTCTAGCTCTTTCTTCCAAGGTACCTCTGAATGGGTTCAAACCACCAACCTTTTGGTTAGTAATTAAGCACTTAACCATTTGCACCACCCAGGACTCTTGTTCAGACACATGTATTTGTCATCTTTTATTGCAATACTGTTCTATTATAGTGATTTAAAGATATAACACATATAAATAGAGGGTTCCCTCCCTTGTTCACATTCCTCAAAGTCCAATTATAGGTATATTTAGTTTTAGGACCCTAGTTACATACAGCTGTATCTAGAAGGATTTATGAATTTCTGGTGCTACTAGAAATACAGAGTAAATTGAACCTCCCATAACCTTAACCTATCCTAACCTATTGCCACTGAGTTGATTCTGACTCATAGCAACCGTATAGGGTAGAGTAGAACTGTTCCATAGGGTTTCCAAGGCTGTAAATCTTTATGGACGCTGACTGCCACATCTTTCTCCTGGGGGCCAGTGGATGGGTTTGAACCACCATTTTTGTTAGCACCGAGTGCTAATGGGGCTCCTTCCTCCGTAACCTTGTTGTTGTTAGGTGCCATCAAGTTGATTCTGACTCATAGCAACACTGTGTACAACAGATGAAAACACTGCCTGGTACTGAGCCATCCTCACAGTCATTGTTAGGCTTGAGCCCATTGTTCTAGCCACAGTGCCAGTCCATCTTGTTCAGGGTCTCCCTCTTTGCGCTGACCCTCTGCCTTGCAAAGCATGATGTCCTTATCCAGATATCCTGATAACATGTCCAAAGTATGTGAGAGGAAGTCTCGCCATCCTTACTTCTAAGGGGCATTCTGGCTGTACTTCTTCCAAGACAGCTTTGTTCATTCTTCTAGCACTCTATGGTATATTCAATGATCTTTGCCAATACCGAAATTCAAAGGCATCATTACTTCTTTCATCTTCCTTATTCATTGTCCAGCTTTCATATGCATATGAGGTGATTGAAAGCACCATATCTTGGGTCAGGCACACCTTAGTCCTAAAGTGACATCTTTGCTTTTTAACACTTTAAAGGTATTTTGCAGCAGATTTGCCCAGTGCAGTGTGTCATTTGATTTCCTGACTACTGCTTCCATGGGTGTTGATTGTGGATCAAGTAATATGAAATCCTTGACAACTTCAATCTTTTTTCCACTTATCGTGATGTTGCTTATTGGTCCAGTTGTGAGGATTTTTGTTTTCTTTATGTTGAGGTGTAATCTGTATTGAAGGCTTCATCACTAAGTGCTTGGAGTCCTCTTCACTTTCAGCAAGCAAGGTTGTGTCATCTGCATATTGCAGATTGTTAACGAGTCTTCCTCCAGTCCTGATACCATGTTCTTCATATAGCTGAGCTTCTTGGATTATTTGCTCAACATACAGATTGAATAGCTATGGTGAAAGATACAGCCCTGATGCACACCTTTCTTGACTTTAAAACATGCAGTATCCCCTTGTTCTGTTCGAATGACTGCCTCTTGGTCTGAGCACAGGTTCCTCATGAACACAGTTAAGTGTTTCGGAATTCCCATTCTTCGACTTGGAAGAAGGACCTGGAAGTCTGCTTCTGAAGAAAATTGGCCAGTGAAAGCCTTATGAGTAGCAGCAGAGCATTTTCTGATATGGTGCTGGAAGGTGAGCCCCTTAGGTTGGAAGACACTCGAGAGATGACTGGGGAAAAGCTGTCTCCTCAACGTAGAGTCCACCTTAAAGACATGGATGGAGTCAAGCTTTTGGGACCTTCATTTGCTGATGTGGTGTGACTCAAAATGAGAAGAAACAGCTGCAAACATCCATTAATAATTGGAACGTGGAGTGTACGAATCTAGGAGAATTGGAAGTCATCAAAAATGAAATGGAATGCATAAAGATCAGTATTCTAGGCATTACTGAGCTGAAATGGACTGGTATTTGCCATTTTGAATCAGGCAATCGTATGGTCTACTATGCTACTGAAATGCTGGGAACAAAGAAAAAGGATTGGTCCTTGGAAAATATGTCCGTGGTGATAGAAAAGAAGCCAGAGATAGTATGATAGAATTTTGCAAGATCAAGGACTTCTTCATTGAAAATACCTTTTTTCAACAGCTTAAATGGCGGCTATACACGTGTACTTTGCCAGGTGGAATACAAAGGAATCAAATTGACTACATCTGTGGAAAGAGACATGGAAAATCTCAATATCATCTGACGTAACAAGGCCAGGGCCCAACTGTGGAACAGACCATCAGTTGTTCATATGCAAGTTCAAGTTGAAGTTGAAGAAAATTAGAACAAGTCCACGAGAGCCAAAGTATGACCTTGAGTATATCCCACCTAAATTTAGACACCATCTCAAGAATAGATTTGATTGATTGAACACTAATGACCGAAGACCAGATGAGTTGTAAAATGGCAGCAAGAACATCATACATGAAGAAAGCAAGAGGTCTTTAAAGAGACAGGAAAGAAAAACAAGCCCAAAATGGATGTCAGAAGAATCTCTGAAACTTGCTCTTGAACGTAGAGTAACTAAAGTGAAACGAAGAAATGATGAAGTGAGAAAGGTGAACAGAAAATTTTAAAGCGTGGCTCAAGAAGACACAGTAAAGTAATAGAATGAAATGTGCAAAGGCCTGGAGATAGAAAACTGAAAGGGAAGAACACCTTTGGCATTTCTCAAGTTGAAAGAACTGAAGAAAAAAATTCAAGCCTCAAGTTGCAATATTAAAGAATTCTACGGGAAAAATGTTAAACAATGCAGGAAGCATCAAAAGAAGATGGAGGGAATACACAGAGTCACTATACCAAAAAGAATTGGCCGACATTCAACCATTTCAGGAGGTAGCATATGATCAGGAACTGATGGTACTGCAGAAGGAGGTCCAAGCTGTACTAAATGCATTGATGAAAAACAAGGCTCCAGGAAGTGACAGAATACCAATTGAGATGTTTCAGCTAACGGATGTGGGGCTGGAGGTGCTCACTCATCTATGCCAATAACTTTGGAAGACAGTTACCTGGCCAGCTGACTAGAAGAGATCCATATTTGTACCCATTCCAAAGACAGGTGATCTAAAAGAATGCAGAAATCATCGAACAATATCATTAATATCAAACACTAGTAAAATTTTGCTGAAGATCATTCAAAAGTAGTTGTAGCAGTACATCAACAGGAAACTTCCGGAAATTGAAGCCAGATTCAGAAGAGGGTGTGGAACAAGGGATATCATTGCTGATGTCAGATGGATCTTGACTGAAATCAGAGAATACCAGAAAGATGTTTATCCGTGTTTTATTGACTATGCAAAGGCATTCGACTGTGGGGATTATAACAAATTATGGATTACATTGCAATGAATGGGAATTCTCAAAGCCCTAGTGGCATTGTTTTATCCTATTTTCTTAAACCTGGGTACAAAATAGTAATTTGTAATTGCTTTAGTCTGAATTTAGTTAATTCTTATCTTTACTAATCTTAGGAGTTTCTGCTAAGGTATTAAACATAAATGCTCTCTTCAGTTTTCAATATTATCAAAAGTTTTTTTTGTTTGTTTCCTTTTTTTCTATTTCCAAGTATTTCAGTAAGTATTGTCCATTCCATTGTTCTGAAATCTTTCAGAATTTTTCCTTATCATGTTTTTTGTTTGACGTAAATATTAATCGCTTATTTGCCTGATGGGCTAATATGGAGCCTTGAAAAGACCAACAATATATCAAGAAATATATAAGGAAATCACATTTGCTTTTCATATTTTGATTCCTTTTAAATAAAAAATGAGTGAACTCAATGAGGTTTATTTGAAAGTGAAGTTATAATTTGTATAGAGGGGGTTGGGAGGCCAGTAATATAAGAGAATAAGGAGAAATTGTCATAACAGTGTAACTAGAGGGAAGAAAATTAGTTAATGAGCAGTTTTCACTGTTATAATCTATAAAATCTAATGTGCATGGTGATTATTATTGCTAAAAAAAGATACTAATAATTTCCTTGTGTTTTATCTTGACAGATGGTGTATTGTTCTCTGACAGATTTCCAGAAAGCTGTCTATCAAACAGTGTTAGAAACAGAAGATATAACTTTGATACTCCGGTCTTCTGAGCCTTGTACCTGCAACAGTGGCCGAAAAAGGAGAAATTGTTGTTATAAGGCAAGCATCACAGTACGATGTCTTCACTCTCTTGCTTTTAGTTACATAGTACTCTATGCTGTTGTAAGAGTAAGTCGCAAATGAAATAACTTTTCCTCTGATAGGTCTTTAACTTTGGAAGCTATAAAAAAAAAAAAAAAAGTAATAGTTTTCAAAAATATTTTAAGACATTAGATAGCAATTGCATATGAAATACAGTATTCAAATATCCTTTCAAATACTTATTTTTGAAAGTAGATTTCAATTTTATGTCCTCCCTTTCAACTTGTCTTTGGAAGTATACTACTTTCGTCTTGAAATTTTACTTCATTTTCAGGAAGTTTCTCATTATCTGTTGATAGCAAACCAATGTACTTTTTTTTTTTTTTTTTGGCTTTAAAGAATAGAAATTTCTTTTCTCACAGTCCTGGGGGCTGAAAGTCCAAATGAGGGTCTTGGTGATGTCAATTCCTTCCTTGTTGGTAGCCCCGGGCCTTCCTTGGCTTGTAGAGGACAATCCTCACATGGCATCTGTCTTCCCCATTTTGTTCGCACCTCTGTGTCCATTCTGCTCTTTTTATAAATTAAAAGTGATTAGCTTTAGGCTCCACTCTATACTGGTAGGACCTCAACTGATTGACCGATTGCATTATATTAGATCGCATTGTGGAGTGTGATTACTTTATATTACATTAAATTTCAACTACAGAAGTAAGGGTTAGGAGCCTAACATGTATTTTGGTGGGGTGCACAATTCAATCCATAACAAGCCTTCCTACAACTGGAGGAGTTAAAATGAGTAGGATGAGGGAGGTGAGGATTGAGAGAAAAGGTGGACATATATGTGGGGCTTACCAAGGGGCAGAGGTATGATTTTGAAAGTGATGGGCAGAAGTTGTTGAAGTTTTTTGAGTAGGGAAGGGAGGAGATTAAATATGTACTTTAAAAGATCTCAATCCCATGCCTGCTGGTGTTATTAGTTGCCATTGAGTCAGCTCTGGTTCATGGCAACCTTATGTATAATAGGATGAAATGTTGCCAGTCCTGCGCCATCTTCATCATCATTGGTACGTTTGAGTCCAATCCTGTGTGTAGGAGAATGCATTTGAGAAGATTGACAGTATCTGAAATGTGAGAGTTTTGAAAGGAGACAACAGATTGGAGAGGCATTCAGGAGGTTAATGAAATAGAATTATCTAATTGAATGTGGGGAATGAGTGAAAGAGTGTAACAATATATTAAAACTAACTTACTCTTTGGTAGGCTTAAGATATTCTGATATTTGGTAACTGTGAATTTAATATAAATTGTGGATCGGTAGAATAGAGAAAGTATATTTTACTTTTATTTAGAAGCATATTCAGTTGTGCTTTTTTACTTTTTATCTCTTTTTCCTGCTCTTTTTTTACCTTGGTTTTAGTATCATATTATCTGTCACATATCTATGTGTAGAGAGGGGCCCTGAGTAAATATCTAGACTGACATCTGTTCCATCGCTGATTTATTTTGCTGCCTTTAACCACTTCACTTTCTTGTAATAGCCCCATTTCCTAGGCAGCCTTGCAGCGTAGATGGGAGGAGAGAGTAAAGGAATCGCTGTGATACTGTCCATGCACCAGAGAGCTGTATTATTAGGGACCTCTTAACTGTAGCATTTCTATCACTTTGTACCATGAGCATAAGGGCTTTCTGGAATGGGGACTTTCTCTTTTCTTTTTAATTAAAAAATCACTGTAGTATAATTGACCAAAAGTATGATTCCACGTTAGCAATTCTTGAAAATTTTGTATAAGCAGTTAACTGTCTTTTTCTCAGAATAAATATTATTGCGATATATTTTGTGATGTAAACAGTTACATATCTATGTTAATCCTTTACACCTTCTCATTTACTGAGTGTCTCATTATCTGACATTTCGCATTTACAACAAAAGTAAAAAATCTACTATCTGACTATTTTATACATTAACAATGTATACCTGGCAGTAACAAATGCTAAGGTACGAGACGAGAGCAATGCCAGCCTCGATGGCTAAGGTTATGTGTCAGCTTGGCTGGGCCCTGATTCTCAGTGGTTTGGCAGCTACGTAATGAGGTAATTTGGCAGTTATGTAATGATGTAACTTGGCAGTTATGTAATGATGTAGTTATCCTCCATTTTGTGATCAGATGTGATCATCCTCCATTTTCCCATAACACCAATTTCCCATAACAACCTGGTCTTTGAAACCTAACCATGTTGATAAGTAAGGAGAGGGTGTACTTGTTTTTATTTCTTGTATTTTTCTGATTGCAGACCAATTCACAAGGTGAAACAGTGAAAACCTTATATTTCAGTTACCTTGCCGTCCTTCAGAAAGTAGCTAACCATGTCGCTCTACTTCAAGCTGCGAGCACCTCTGAACAGCAGGTTTGAGTTGGTTTTTTTTATTTCTTTGTGATGCTATTTGATGTAAATGTTTCATATTTGGTATAAAATTTCTCCTAAAGGAGCCCTGGTGGTGAAAATGGTTAAACACTCAGCTGCTAACCACTATAAGTTAAAATCGACTCAGTGGCACCTAACAACAAAATAAAATTTCTTAGCCAAATATCCTTAAGTTATTTTTGTATGAAGTTTAAAAGGCAACTGACTTGCTTGTTTTTTAATTTGTGTGTCAAGGAGTATGCACACATAACTCTTTAATCAAAGTGAGAAATTTTAAGTTTTAATTAAAATAAGAACTTTCTGTTATGCTTCTGATAATGTTTGTGTATTTATTTTCTCTTACACCCTTTGGTGTAACTGATGAATCAGTCATATTCCACTAATAATCTATCTAATTGCATGTATCTAAACTACTGGATTAAAATAAGGATTTATAATAATCGGTATATTAAATACTAGAGGTATTCTCCAAACTAGCAAAAATCAGTTTATTTCAAAGTTGAGTCGTAAATGCAGTGATTCACTTTGGTTGTTTCCAGTTGTTTCTTATTCTAGAGTACAATATAAATAAAAGATTTTTTCTAAACACCTTTTTGTTTAATTATTTTGTTATCTTTTTATTGTTACAGCTTTGATGCTGTTTGAATGTACTTTTAATCTACCATATTTTTACACAAATAACACACACCTTCTATGTTTGTTTGCCAACGGTGCCCTCCCCCGACAAAGTATTTTTGTAAAAATGAGCTAATTTCTTTTACAACAACATGTAAAAAACAATTGGCATAGCAGTGCTGATGAAAATACCTTGCAGGGGGAGACTGTGGTTGACAAACAAATGTAGAAGGTGTGTATTACTTGCCTAAAAATGTGGAAATAAGAATTTAACATTGTTTTTTGATAGTTACTGTTTGCTCTTTGGAGAGTATTTGGCTCCTTGGTTTGGAAACCTTAAAAAAGTAATGATAAAGTTAGTAGTCATGTCAATATCTACGATTTCAGCAAAGCCATGTGGTAACATATCACTTTAAAGTTTTCTGAATTATTACTCTGACTCAGAAAAAGGCAAAATCTTCAAAATAATATGTTCCTTCTGAATAGGAATGACTTTTTTTTCACAGTTTCAATTTATATAAGTTTACATGGTTTAAGTTGAAATTTCTTTTCTTCTACCTTTTTTCCCTCAAGAAAACGCTTATCAGTAGGATATGCGATCAGGTATTTTCTAGATTCCCAGATTTTGTTCGGAAAAGCAAAGATGCAGCCTTTGAAACAATTTCTGACCCCAAATACAGTGGAAAAATGAAGGTAAGTGCTTTTCTTTCAAGTTGCATACAGGTAGGGATAATATACAGAATATTTATCAAGTAGTATAGCAGAGACACCAACTAATCAGAACAGCTGTCCAGTCAGGGAGGAGAGAGGTGGCCAAAGGCACCTACCTGGTGGCGTTATGTCAGCCCTTACTAGCTTACTGTCCACCCCGCGTACAGATGTGTGCACACGTCGGTTCGCAGTTAGCAGTAGCTGCATCAGATGTACTTCAGGCTTTCCTTATGTGTGTGTTGGGTTCATGCCCTCTAAAAATGTGTGCTGCTACCATATATGTAATAGCTCGACCTCAAGGATCCAGGGAGCTACCTCCCGGAAATATAAAGGCTAATGCTAATAGGACGATGGGATAGGAGTTAGTGTGGAATTAGAGAAAACAACTGCTTGAAGAGTTAAAGGTAGACAAGTCCTCTGTGTCTAGACTGAATTTTCTGCCTCTTGTTTTTACTTGCCAACTAAGATTGTAAGGTTATTCAGTCTTCACATTGATGGCAAGGGAACATTTGTTTTACACAGGGAAGCTGACCTGTAGGGGTGCCATTCTTGGTGATGCATTACTGAGGGAGGGGTGTGAAAAGTACAGCTAGGTTTTCCAGTCACCACCCAGGCCTCTGGGCATTGCCCTGGACAGGAGGCATGAAATGCTAACAACTTCTGGTCTCCTCAAAACAGAATTAGTTTGTTTAACCCCTTATGAACTATCAAAGGTCTTTATTTATGAATTTAAATATTTTTACAAAGCAATCCCAACTCTAAGTTATAATTAAGAAAAAGGTAAATTATTTCTTTTGCCAGATGGAATAAGAGGAAGTAATTCAAAGTAATCAATTTTTTTTCTCTTAATATTCTGGAAATATTTTTAATAGTTATACTACATAAGCTCCCCATAGTTTAAATTACTTGAGACCTCTAAATTGTTTTAAAAATCTGTGCGTGTATTTTTTAAATAAACAAATTTGTATTTATGAGATTATCATATGATTTGCTATCACAACAAATAAGGGAAATCCAATAAATTTTCTAACAATAGTAAATCTATTTTTAATCATCCATTTTATTGACTTTTATTTAATTATTTTTATATTAAAAAATATAAAAAACCCAATTAGCTTAGAACTGAGGCCCTACTATTCCATAATTTAAGCCAATAAAATATTTCCAGAAATCATGGCTTACTTTAAAAACTGCAGTATTCATTGCTAAAGTTAAACTCTTGAAATTAATTGGAATTTCATAACTGCATTTAATTTTCTTATTCCTTTTGCTGTCAAGTCGATTCTGACTCATAGTGACCCACTAGGACAGAGTAAAACTGCCCCTTAGGGTTTCTAAGGAGCAGCTAGTGGATTCAAACTGCTGACCTTTTGGTTAGTGGCCAAGTTCTCAACCACTGTGCAAATATATGATTTAAAACACACTTTTAATTTGAGTTTTGTATCTAGGAATAATGATATCTGGTTAAAATAATTATTAGATTTACTTTTCTTTATGATTTTTAGAAGGGAAAAGCAAGCATAAATTGTTGCTGGAGACAGGGCAGATGCGTTTATATGTGAAGGAAGCAAGTAATGTATTAGTTTTGTGAGAAGCCCTGACAAAAGAGCAAGAGTAATAAGCAAGGGATGTGTTTCTAGGACTGTGTTTCATCCCTTGATTTACACCGTGATCTGGTGTTGATGCACTGATCTGGTGGTGCAGAACCGGTAAGCTTACCATGAAATTATTGCCTGTGGGGTTAAGAATGCCAAATAACTGAGTTGCATGTACTTCTTGAACTCAGGTGATGAAAGATCTCGGCCATTCTTAAAGGTCAATGCAGAGCTGCTGGGCATCTCTGGACATCATGTCTGCTATGGCCTTCACAGCTGAAAAGCTACATTAATGAACCCTAGCTCTTTCTCTTGAGTGGTAAGGTCTTTGTTGACCTCAACTATTACGCAGGGGATGGTCACAAATTTCTCTGTTTCCCCTATTAAGAATCCTTACTTTCTTTCCCCTGATAAATACCAGAGTCACTGGCCGTAGAAAAAGGAAAAAAAACAGAGACTGGGAAATCCAGCTCCGCAGTGCTGGAATCATGTAAGGGCTGTGTTTGTCTTTCTAGACCTACCTGACTAATTTGAGGAAAGCTTAGTGCTGAGATTCCTTAGCTATGAGCACCCCCAAAATTAGGACCCCTTTACAGGCGGATTTTCCTATTCTGTGGAGGACAAACTGTGTTATTAAGATGCAGACTCATATTGTCATTTTTGAAATTTTCTGGTAAGGATATTAGTGTTCATATTCACTTAGTCTTTTTTTAAACTAGCCTAATAAAGACTTCCAGTCTCAGAGCACTCACTTTTCTTATTACTTGTACTTGTTTTTATTGTATAATATTCAAGAATACTTAAAATCACAAACAGGTATGATACCACTCCAAACAATCCGAGTAAATTTCATGATCTAAAACGTTAATGGTTTATGTGAAATTCAAATGTACATACTTCATATAGAATCAATTATTTAAAAAAAGGCTAATGTAAATGTAACTTACTTTATATGTTCTCCAAATATTGAAATACTGTTTACCTAATCTGTGACGTTTTTATTCACCTTTTGATTGGCTAGCCAAATAGAATTTATTTTTTAGATTTCATTGCCTGTTTTAGGACTAGGGGTCAAAGTTAGCGTAACGCAAAGATAGTGTTATATTGAGTATAAATTTTCTTACTTAAAAGTTTGCATTCGAATTAATAAAGTTGCTTAAGTGTTTATCACATAGTTCAGAAAAATCTTAGTATAGAAGTTTTGTTTTTTTTTTTTTACTTCTGTGGATTGCTCTTCCATGGTGTTCTGGAGCTGTGATTGCCAGATGTGGAAATGCCTATTTAAATAATAACAGGGTCGCTTCATCATACACAAGTCTTTGGATTACTTGCTTCCTCCCAGCAAACACCGTGTATGTGGACAGATTGGTGGCATTTTGAGGTCAGAATAGAATCTGGAAGTCAGGGCTTACTGTAAATAGAGAAACAGAGGGGAGAAAGTGAGAAGCGGTGTATATCTGGCTGCTTATTAAAAAAAAATAAATATCAAGACTGTTAGAACCTAGATGTAATTGAACACATTTCATTACATTTATCTAGAGAAAACTGAAATACTTCCGAAAAGGAATGCTGCTCTGTACTGTAGTATCTTAACATATTGTAAGTATAAAGAAAATGTATTTTAGAAATTGAATAATCCATTTAAATGCATCCCGTAATCTACATGCTTCCCTTTTATTAAAGCCAGATGAGATGAAATAAAGGCCTTTGGGAACTTCACTTCCTCACTGACAATATGATTATGAATAACATTTGATATAATTTTTAATACTTTCTTGCTCTAACTTGGCAAAAATGAAGAGACTCAGAAAAGGTGACTGAAGTTAGTGTTGTAGAAAAATAATTTGTATGAAATTGTCAAATGCTGTTTCTATGTATAAAGTGTACTTTTAACTGGAACTGGTTCTCAAATGTTCCGTGGTTCATTTCCAGGTCCTTCAGCAGCTTTTAAATCACTGCAGAAAAAACAAAGATAAAGTTCTCCTTTTCTCCTTTTCCACCAAGGTGAGTTTTGTCCGAAGTACATTCTTGACTGACTCCAGCCCTGAGCCCTGAGGCATAACACATAAGTGACAGCAGCAGCTTCCGACCACCTTTCTGTCTTATACACGCTGTAGGAAAGGTAGTGAGGGGAGCAACCTGAAGTTTGAAAACAGACACTTGAGGCTTACTTATACAATGGTTACTGTCAAATAGCAAATTCAAAGGTACGTTTTTATCTTCTCTTGATGTTTTTATTAATAATAACTGTTTTTCAAGACATTTTAGAACTTAGAAAACTACACAAATAATAAAATATATTTATACATGATTTATCCAATAATTTTCTTTTTATTTGGTTTTATTACTTTCTTTTAGCTTAAAAAAATGAAAGATTGGTTTTCTTTGGAAAGATTGGCTTGCCTTTTTTTTTTTTTTTTAAAGCAAAAGTTGCTGAAATTTAAAATCAATTCAGGATAATGGGAGAAATAGCTGGGTCAGAAGTGAGAAAAGTATGTTTCTTTTGTAATTATCAGAAAGAAGTGAGTGACGGTAACCTGATCTCTGTAATGGTGCCAGACACATTCAGCCCAGAATTAGTACCTACCTTTCCTCTAGTTGCGGAGCCCTGGTGGCACAGTGGTTAAGAGCTTGGCTGCTAACTAAAAGATCGGCAGTTCAACTCCACCAGCCGCTCCTTGGAAACCATATGGGGTAGTTCTCTGCTCTGTAGGGTCGCTAGGAGTTGGAATTGACTCAACGGCAACGAGCTTTTTCCCCCCCTAGTTGCTTGATGTGCTGCAACAGTACTGCATGGCGGCTGGGCTTGATTTCCGGCGACTTGATGGGAGCACAAAGTCAGAGGAAAGAATCAAGATCGTGAAGGAGTTCAACAGTGCGCAAGATGTTAACATCTGCCTCGTCTCCACAATGTGAGGAAATCAAATTTGATCACTTGATTTTTATCTAATTGTTTTTAAGATTTAGAATAATTTTTTAAAATGATCCATATTTTCAGTGGTTATTGTTTGTATGGCTTTGTTTCATTTGGCCTTAAGGCGAAGCAGGGAAAATGCTGTTAATTATGACCAAAATAATAATATCTTGAGTTTTACCTACCTTTTCTTTCATTCCCTTTATCATCGCTGAATTCTCCTTATAAGTCTGGATTTATAAAGGTAACAATAAGAAATGGCTGTTTCCTCCTAGGAATTTTCTCTGGTGATACTTTGGTTCATGCCTTGTGGTCAGAACAATCAGACTTCTTATTAACTGGATAACTGAGAATCAGTTGTAGCAGTGGCTTTCCAACTGTGCTTGAGAAGCCATAGAGAGCCTGTGGAGCTGCGTGGGCCAGGTATTTTCCCTCCACTGCGTCTACCTTCTCTCAACCAGAGCAGCTCCACTGTTATAGGTCTTGTTGTTGTTAGGTGCCGTAGAGTCAGTTCCAACTCATAGTGACCCTATGCACAACAGAACAAAATGCTGCCTGGTCCTGTGCCATCCTTACAATCATTGTTATACTTGAGCTCATTGTTGCAGCCACTGTGTCAATCCACCTCATTGAGGGTCTTCCTCTTTTCTGCTGACCCTGTGCTTTGCCAAGCGTGATGTCCTTCTCCAGGGACTGATCACTCCTGACAACATGTCCAAAATATGTAAGACGCAGTCTCGCCATCCTTGCTTCTAAGGAGCATTCTGGTTGTACTTCTTCTAAGACAGATTTGTTCATTCTTTTGGCAGTCCATGGTATATTCGATATTCTTCGTCAGCACCACAGTTCAAAGGCGTCAATTCTTCTTCAGTCTGCCTTATTCACTGTCCAGCTTTCACATGCGTATTACGTGATTGAAAATACCATGTCTTGAGTCAGGCGCACCTTAGTCTTCAGGGTGACATCTTTGCTCTTTAACACTTTGAAGAGGTCCTTTGCAGCAGATTTGCCCAATGCAATGCGTCTTTTGATTTCTTGACTGCTGCTTCCATGGGTGTTGATTGTGGATCCAAGTAAAATGAAATCCTTGACAATTTCGGTCTTTTCTCTGTTTGTCGTGATGTTGCTCATTGGTCCAGTTGTGAGGATTTTTGTTTTCTTTATGTTGAGGTGTAATCCATACTGAAGGCTGTGGTCTTTGATCTTCATTAGTAAGTGCTCCAAGTCCTTTTCAGTTTCAGCAAGCAAGGTTGTGTTGTCTGCATAACACAGGTTGTTAACGAGTCTTCCTCCAGTCCTGATGCCCCGTTCTTCTTCATACAGTCCAGCTTCTCAGATTATTTGCTTGGCATACAAATTGAATAGGTGTGGTGAAAGGATACAACCCTGCCACACACCTTTCCTGACTTTAAACCAATCAGTATCCCCTTGTTTTGTCCGAACAACTGCCTCTTGATCTATGTACAGGTATCTCAAGAGCACAATTAAGTGTTCAGGAATTCCCATTCTTCCCAATGTTATCCATAATTTGTTATGATCCACACAGTCAAATGCCTTTGCATAGTCAATAAAACACAGGTAAGCATCCTTCTGGTATTCTCTGCTTTCAGCCAGGATCCATCTGACATCAACAGTGATATCCCTGGTTCCACGTCCTCTTTTGAATCCAGCCTGAATTTCTGGCAGTTCCCTGTTGATGTACTGCTACAGCCGCTTTTGAAGGATCTTTAGCAAAATTTTGCTTGCCTGTGATATTAATGATATTGTTCTATAATTTCCACATTTGGTTGGATCACCTTTCTTGGGAATAAGCATAAATATGGCCAGGTAGCTGTCTTCCAAATTTCTTGGCATAGACGAGTGAGCACTTCCAGTGCTGCATCTGTTTGTTGAAACATCTCAGTTGATATTCCGTCAATTCCTGGAGCCTTGTTTTTCACCAGTGCCCTCAGTGCAGTTTGGACTTCTTCCTACAGTACCATCGTGTCTGTCAGTTTGTCATACTGTGGGGGCATGCGTGTTGCTGTGATGCTGGAAGCTATGTCACTAGTATACAGATACCAGCAGGGTCACCCATGGAGGACAGGTTTCAGCTGAGCTTCCACACTAAGACAGCCTAGGAAGAAGGACCCAGCAGTCTACTTCTGAAAAGAACTAGCCAGTGAAAACCTTATAATAGCAGCAGAACATTGTTATAGGTCTTATAAAGGTAATATCAGTTGTAACACCTATTTATGAATCTCTAATGAAGACTTTTTAAAAAAAAAAAAATTTATTGTGCTTTAAGAGGAAGTTTACAAATCAACTCAGTCTCTCATGCAAAAATTTATGTATCTACTCGACAGCCGTGGGGTAGTGGAAACCCTGGAAACCCTGGTGACGTAGTGATTAAGTGCTACGGCTGCTAACCATAAGGATCGGCAGTTCAAATCCGCCAGGTGCTCCTTGGAAACTGTATGGGGCAGTTCTACTCTGTCCTGTAGGGTTGCTATGAGTCGGAATCGACTTGACGGCACTAGGCTTGGTTTTGGTATATACTCCTAGTTTTTTTTGCTGTTCTCCCCCTAATGAGACAGCACACTCCTTCCCTCCACTTTCATGTCCATTTGGTCAGCTTCGGACGCCCTCTGCCCTCTCATCTCCCCTTCAGACAGGAGCTGCCCACGTGGTCTCATGTGTCTACTTCATCCAAGCAGCTCACTCCTCAACAGTATCATTTCCTATCCCATGGTCCAGTCCAATCCCTGTCTGAAGAGTTGGCTTTGGGAATGGTTCCTGTCTTGGGGACTGTGACCTCCGGGGTCCTTCTAGCCTCAGTTAGACCATTAGGTCTGGTCTTTTTATGAGAATTTGAGGTCTGCATCCCACTGCCCTCCTGCTGCCTTAGGGGTTCTCTGTTTTTCCCTGTCAGGGCAGTCATCTGTTGTAGCCAGGCACCATCTAGTTCTTTTGGTCTCAGGCTGATGTAGTCTCTGGTCTTTGTGGTCCTTTCTGTCTCCTGGGCTCATGATTACCTTGTGTCTTTGCTGGTCTTCATTCCTTCTTGCTCCAGGTGGGTGGAGACCCATTGAGGCATCTTAGATAGCCGCTTGCTAGGATTTAAGACACCAGACACCACTCTTCAACGTGAAATGCAGAATGTTTTCTTAATAGATTTTATTACACCAGTTGACTTAGATGTCCCCTGAAACCGTGGTCCCCAAACCTCCGCCCCTGCTACACTGGCCTTTATTCAGGAAACTTCTTTCCTTTTGGTTTAGTCCAGTTGTGCTGACCTCGCCTGTATTGTCTTCTCCTTTACGTAAGATAGTTTTTGTCTACTATCTAATTTGTGAAAACCCCTCTCCCTCCCTCCCTCTCTCCCGACTCTGGTAACCATCAAAGAATATTTTCTTCTCTGTTTAAACTATTTCTCAAGGTCTTCTAATAGTGGTCTCATACAATATTTGTCCTTTTGCAACTCAATAATTTCACTCAGCGTAATGCCTTCCAGATTCCTCCATGTTATGAAGTGTTTCACAGATTCATCATTGTTCCTTATCGATATGTAGTATTCCATTGTGTGAATATACCATAATTTATTTATCCATTCATCCGTCGATGGGCACCTTGGTTGCTTCCATCTTTTTGCTGTTGTAAATAGTGTTGCAGTGAACATGGGTGTGCATATACCTGTTTGTGTAAAGGCTCTTATTTCTCCAGGATATATTCCAAGGAGTGGGATTGCTGGATCGTATGGTAGTTCTATTTCTAGTTTTTTAAGGCAGCGCCAAATTGATTTCCAAAGTGGTTGTACCATTTTACATTCCCAACAGCAGTGTCTGTCCATGACCTCTCCAACATTATTTTGTGTTTTTTGGATTAATGCCAGCCTCGTTGGAGTGAGATGGAATCTCGTTGTAGTTTTGATTTGCATTTCTCTAATGGCAAATGATCATGAGCTTTTCCTCATGTATCTGTTAGCTACCTGAATGTCTTCTTTAGTGAAGTGCCCATTCATATCCTTTGCCCATTTTTTAATTGGGTTATTTGTCTTTTTGTAGTTGAGTTTTTGCACTATCATGTAGCTATTAGAGATCAGCCGCTGATCAGAAATGTCACAGCTAAAAACTTTTTCCCAGTCTGTAGGTAATCTTTTTACTTTTTTGGTGAAGTCTTTGATGAACCATAGGTGTTTGATTTTTAGGAGCTCCCAGTTATCTAGTTTTTATTCTGCATTGTTAGTAATGTTTTGTATACTGTTTATGCCATGTATTAGGGCTCCTAACGTTGTCCCTATTTTTTCTTCCATTATCTTTATCATTTTAGATTTTATATTTAGGTCTTTGATCCATTTCAAGTTTGTTTTTACACATGGTGTGAGGTATGGGTCTTGTTTCATTTTTTTGCAGATGGATATCCAGTTATGCCAGCACCATTTGTTAAAAAGACTGTCTTTTCCCCATTTAACTGACTTTGGGCCTTTGTCACATATCAACTGCTCATATGTGAATGGATTTATGTTTGGATTCTCTATTCTGTTCCATTGGTCTATGTATTTGTTGTTGTACCAGTACCAGGCTGTTTTGACTACTATGGCGGTATAATAGGTTCTAAAATTTGGTAGAGGCCTCCCAGTTCGTTCTTCTTTTTCAGTAACGTTTTACTTATCTTGGGCCTCTTTCCCTTCCATGTGAAGTTGGTGATTTTTTCCTCCATCTCATTAAAAAATGTCGTTGGAATTTGATTCGGAATTACATTGTATCTATAGATACCTTTTGGTAGAATAGACATTTTTACAATGTTAAGTCTTCTAATGAAGGCTTTTTTAAAGAATATACATACTTTAGAGAAAGATTTAAGTCAGTATAAATACCTAAATAAAATTAATTCCTTTTTGGGGGGGTCACAAATCCATAACTTTTGACATCTAATATATAATAAAAATTCTCTAGATTCAGTCTCACTCTCTTCCAAAAAGAATTTCAGGGAACTTTAAAAATAAATGTATGTTAAAAGAAAAAAAAGTAAAAATGAAATCAGAGTGAAAGTCATTTAAAGTGAGGAATAAAATGATACATGGAGTGAGTAAGCTGTTGCTGTTAAACACTGAAATTCTTCTTGAATTCTTGCAACTAAGGAAAAGAAGGAGCCGTCAGTGAATTCAGGAATAACTTCTCATATGAGTCCTTACACAAAGACTTTAGATGACATGACGAATACTGTCTTCAGTTATGTTTTATAAAACACAGGTTGTTGTTTTTAGCTGCTGTTGAGTCAGCTCTGACTCATGGCGACCTTATGTGTACCAGAACAAAACTTTACTGGTCCTTTCCCATCTTCCTGATTGTTGGTATGTTTGAGTCCTTTGGACTCAGAACACACATAACATTCTTGATTTTTAAGTAATGTTTTTCCATGTAATAAATGCATTAAGTAACAGACCAAAGAGTACAGAAAAACTTATGACAGGCATCAGTCTCTCACTTTTCTTTGGCTCACCCTAGTCTAATTTTCTGAGATATTCCAGAAATTTCCTAGTTATCTCTTTAATTCTATCAGAAATTGCTGTTAAATCCATCCATTGAGTTCTTTTTTTTTTTTTATTAACTTTTATTGAACTTCAAGTGAACGTTTACAAATCAAGTCAGACTGTCACATATAAGTTTATATACATCTTACTCCATACTCCCACTTGCTCTCCCCCTAATGAGTCAGCCCTTCCAGTCTCTCCTTTCATGACAATTTTGCCAGCTTCCAACTCTCTCTATCCTCCCATCCCCCCTCCAGACAGGAGATGCCAACACAGTCTCAAGTGTCTACCTGATATAATGAGCTCACTCTTCATCAGCATCTCTCTCCTACCCACTGTTCAGTCCCTTTCATGTCTGATGAGTCATCTTCGGGAATGGTTCCTGTCCTGTGCCAACAGAAGGTTTGGGGACCATGACCGCCGGGATTCCTCTAGTCTCAGTCAGACCATTAAGTATGGTCTTTTTATGAGAATTTGGGGTCTGCATCCCACTGATCTCCTGCTCCCTCAGGGGTTCTCTCTTGTGCTCCCTGTCAGGGCAGTCATCGATTGTGGCCGGGTACCAACTAGTTCTTCTGGTCTCAGGATGATGTAGGTCTCTGGTTCATGTGAGTTCTTATTTTTTAAAGACTGTATTTTTCATCTTTAGAAGTCCTATTTTATTCTTTTTCACATCTGCCAGATCATTTTTACTTGTGTTTTGTGCTTTATGGGTTCCAGTCTTTCTTTTTTTGTTTTAGTCATTTAAATCATACTTTTAAAAAAACCTCCTTTTGGAGGGGTAATTTTGCTCTATTAACTTCTGTACTTGGGGGTGCTAATCTCTTTGTTATTTCCTCTTGCTTATGGTAGATTATTTCTTCACATATTTTGTGATATTTTTTATTTTTAGCTTATCTTCAGTGAGATTTTTTTCTTCAGTGGAAACTGTTTGAAGACTGGTGGTTGAGTTTTCCACTTGTGTGGTTTTGTCTCTGCTTCTGCTAGGCATCCTAACTAAGGCAGGAGAGGTTTTGGATCCTTGTTTTCCTGTGACTGAATTCAAGGAGTAATTTATTACATATGTCTGTACATAAAGAGCATAGCATAATAAATATGTTCTTCAACTGTGTTTTTACAAAAGGTACATAAGCAATAACCAGAACCAGTCGTTAATTTTTCTTAGACACTACCTTTGATTGGAAATGTGTGGGCCTAAATCTGCATGAGGCTCAGACCTGTAGTTCCCATTTTTTGTAGCAATGTCTCTTTTTCCCCTTCGTTTACGTCTTGGTAGGTACGAACTTCTTTTTCCCACTATGTTAGTGTGCAGATTTTTTCTTTTTCTAGTTTACCCTTATAAAAGCGGAGAGCTCAGTAAAACAGTAAAGGGGGTGTTTAGTCCCGGTGAACGGTGACTTGGCCTATGATGGTGGTGTTGGAATGAAGAGACGTGAGTAGATTCAAGATATATTTTGGAGATGCTGGTGGCGTCAGTGGTGAGGCCGATCTTCATTTGTGTAGCTTGAACAGCTGGCTGGTTAATGGACTATTTACTGTGTTGGGCAAGGAGTGGATTTTCAGGAGAGGATCCAAACTTCAATTTTGGACATACTAACTTTGAGATGTCAAATAAATAAGCAGTTGGCACATGAATCTAGAGCTCGGTAAAGAGGCCTGGACTAGTGAAATAATTAAATAGTCAAGAGTCACCTGATAAGATCACCTGGGGAGAGCTTGGAGAGAAGGTGAAAAGATGAGCCCTAAAGTGATACAGCATGTAAGGGGCACTGGAAGAAGAACCTGCAACAAAGTGGCAGAAAAGAATTGCCAGTGAAGTAGCTAGGGGATCAGTATTATAGTGCAGTGTTAAAAAACTGAGAGAAGAGGGTATTTAAAGAAGGAAAGAATATTCAACTATGTAGAATTCTGCTGAAGAAGATAACTGAAACAATTTTTTGGCTTTGGCATTCATTGGTGACTTTGATAAGAGTAGCATTTGAGGAGTGATGGTGGCGCCGTGGTTAAGAGCTCAGCTGCTAAGCAAAAGGTTGGCAGTTTGAATCCACCAGCTGCTCTTTGGAAACCTTATGGGGCAGTTCTACTCTGTCCTATAAGTTCACTATGAGTCGGCAATGGGTTTGGTTTTTCGTTTGGAGGTAGAAGGCAATTTATAGTGTGATAAAGAAGTGGAGGCAAGGAAATGGAGACCTTATGTGTAGCAAAATTTTTTTTCAAGAAATGTGGCTATGAAGGGAATCAGAGAAATAGGGGGAGTGATTAAAGAGGAGTATGGGTTTTTATTGTTTTTAAGATGGAACTTTGTTGACGAGAATGATTCAAATAACTTAAATGCTCTAAATTCTTATTTTAAAAGTTTTTTTTTCTTTTTTTCGCAAAAAACTGTATTTTGCAGGACAGGTTCAGAGGCCTGATGTAGAATGCCATTAGAGCATGATAAACAAAGAAGAGTTGAGCCAGGAGACCTTACTATTGATCAAAGCGCTAGTAATGATTCCCAGTGCCTGGTGTAAAATACCAACACAGTAATAGGGCTGCCATAAAAATAATAATAATAATATTAACTATCATTATTAACTTGTTGCTTCATTTCAGTGATGGGGTGGACTGTTGGATCTTTAACATACATTCTGTATATACAGTTCTGTTCTATTTGGTGAACTTAGAATCCGTCAGAATATTCTTATTAGACTTAGTTGGTGTAGGGAGATGTGGAGTGATACGTAAAGCATGAATACACTGTGATGTCAGGTTGAATATATTCCACAGGATGGAGTAGTATGTATTCAGGATACTACCTAAATATATACAGGGTGAGTTGATAAAAGAAAAAAGGATTCATTAAACGTTTATTAAATTGTTCCTAGGGAATTAATTTCTAGCTGGCTCCCCTTCCCCCAAACATTACTATATTTGTTGGTTTAAAGCTATTTACATTCATGTTTTTTAATAAAGGAGTTTTATTTTAAAGTTTTTAAATTTGTGTCTAAAATCTACATTTCAAACAAAAGTCAGCTATGTAATTTGTACCATGTGTTTGAGACAATAGCACAACTTTGGAGCAGGATACTTAAATTTCAGGATCAAATTTTAAATTTCCATTTACCACTGTTTATACACAGGATAATATTTAAGGATATTTTATTGTTTTAGTTGACAGTTTGCAGCGCACATTAGATTGTGTTTTAGGTGAAAGTTTACAGAGCAAATTAGTTTCTCATTCAATAAATTGTACACAAAGTGTTCCATGACATGGGTTGCGGTCCCCATGTTGTGTCAGCGCTCTCCCCGTTTCTGCTCTGGGCTCCCTGTTTCATCTGGTTTTCTTATCCCTCCCTGCCCCCTCATCCTTACTTTTAGGCAAATGTTGCCATTTTGGTCCTGTATAATTGTCTGTTCTATGGAGCACGTTCTTTTTGGGTGTTACTGTTTATTTTGTAGGCCTCTCTATTGCTTGGCTGGAAGGTGGTTTCCAGCAATGGCTGCAGTTCCAAGTCAGTGGGATGTTTTAGGGGTATAGTCTCAGAGGTTCCTCCAGCATCTTATCAGGCCAGTAAGTCTGGCCTTTTTTTATGAATTTGATTTTTTGTTCTACATTTTTCTCCTGCTGTGTCCTGGGGACCCTGTATTGTGATTCTGGTCAGAACAGTAGGTAGTGGTAGCCGGGCACCATCTAGGTCTTCAGATCTCGGGGTCATGTAAGCTGTGGTGCATGTAATCAGAGTCCTTTTTAAAACAAGTGTCTTGATAAAATCTTTAAATTTTTGAGAACTATATTTGTGAGAAATATTTGTTAGCATTGACGGTCCTTTACGGCCTTCACCTTTTCAGATTTAATGAACTAGAACCTCCGTAGATAACTAACTGTATGTCTATCAGCAAGTCTTAGGATTTCCATTCCTGGAAATACTACCTCTCTCTTAGCTTTTTCATTTCCCCTACTACATTGCCAATAAAAATAAAAAGTTGCTATTTTGAAATGCCATGCCTCCTTTCCCTTGAATCAAATCTTATTAACACTTGGTCATCTTACCTCTTTCCCCACATGCCTAAAATTTCAGAAGAAAACTGTTGTTCACTGTAAAATGTTACGGTTTGCATGACATTTGCATTAGCCTTTCATTACTGAGTCTGTTAGGAACTCATCCATTTTGGTATGACATCTGCTTACCTGTTATTATCCTTTTACTTTGATCAACTCTTTAGGACCAATTTTAGTATCAAAAATTTGAGATTCTTAGTTACTGTTTTTTTATTAGCCAGTGAAAATCATGACAAATACCTTACATGTTTTTTTACACTTTAAACTGCCAAGATTTATTTTCTTCTGAAAATATCAATAGTTAAAAAATAACCTGTCAGTGAAGAGGCTTATTTTAAATGAAATAAATCATCTGCTGTGATATATTTAGATTGTTATTTTGGTGGTATGGATTAAAGCATACATATATTTGAGCAGTTAGGTAACTAGACAGTATTGCTGGTCCTTATGATGAGTGAGTAAGAAAGACTATTTTATCAATTAACGTATTTACTCTGAAGTTTACAAGGTGTTAGGTTAAAAATATTAGAATTTCATGTAATGATCCCTATAAACATTAGCCGAGGTTATGCTTGGCAAATAAAACCAGGATTTTGATGGTCCTTGTTGTAATACAAGAGCTCTGGTGGCCCCGTGTTTAAAGAGCTCAGCTGATAGCCAAAAGGCTCACAGTTCAAATCCACCAGCTGCTCCCTAGAAACCCTATGAGGCAGTTGTACTCTGACTTGTAGGGCACTATGAGTTGGAATTGACTTGAAGGCAGTGGGTTTGGGTTTTTTTTTTTTTTAATTCTAATACAAAAGAGCCCTGGTGATGCAACAGTGCATTCACCTGCTAACTGAAAGGTTGGCGGTTCTAACCTACCCAGCAGCCCTCTAATCTTCTGTAAAGATTACAGCCTAGAAAACCCTATGATGCAGATCTACTCTGTCACATGGCATTACTATGAGTTGAAATCTAGTTGACAGTACCTACTAACCAATCATTCTAATACAAGGAGTCTCTGGCTGGGCATAAATGGTTAAGCATTTGACTACTAACGGAAAAGTTGCAGTTTGAACTCACTAAGAGGCACCTTGAAAGAAAGGCCTGGCAATCTGCTTCCAAAAGGCCACAGCCTTGAAGACCCTATGGAGTGCAATCTACTCTGTACACATGGGGTCACTGAACTGACTGGATAGCAATTGGTTTGGGTTTTGGGGGATTTTTTTTTTTTTGTAGTCTTAATACAGTTCAGGATTCCTAGTATTACACATGATTTAATGCTGAATGTGTTTATTTTTAAGTTCCAAGAATTTCAAAAGAGTAGCATTTTATTTCTACCTTTAAAAGCATTTTATCAATGAATTGAATTTTTTTCATTTCATCCATGAATATTTTACTATGTATCTCTATAAGGATCTCTTTTTTCATAATAAAACCATAATACTATTATCACATTTAAAAAATTGAGGATAATTTATTAATATTATCAAACACCCAGTCAGTGTTCAAATTTCCTCTGTTGTCTCATAATTTTTTCTTTGTGGTTTGCCTGAATGAGGCTCATTCATTGTGATGGTTCATATTATCTCTTAAGTCTCTTTTATTCTACATCCTTCAATTTTTGCTTTCTGTTTGTTCTTCTGTACTTTGTTTTTCTTTTTTCTGTCTAACTGTGGGTTACTTGAACCATTTTTAGAGTTTTATTTTGATTAATCTGTAGTATTTTTTAGTGTATCTCTTTGTATAGATTTTTTTTTTTAGTGGTTGTTCTAGGTTTTACTTTATGTATACATAAATTTACCACAGTCTACTGGTGTTGATGTTTTACCAGCTGGAGTGAAGTGCAGACACCTTACCACCCTTTAACTCTCTTTACCTTCCTGCATTTATAATATAATTGTCTTAAATAATTCCTCTACATACTTTGAAAATCACATCAGACAAAATTCTGCCTTGACCGTTCTTTTCTTTTAGCAATTCTAAGTGTTGTTTCACTTCCTTCTGGCTTCTGTGGTTTCAGATGAGAGATCAAGTTGGTGTTTCCCTATAAGTAATGTGTCATTTCTCTCTGGCTGCTCTCAAGATGTTTCTTTGTCTTTGGTTTTCAGAAGCTTACTTATGATGTGTCTTGGTATGGATTTCTTTGGGTTTATCCTGCTTGGGGTACTCACCTTCTTAAATCTGTATGTTTATGTCTTTATCTAAATTTGGGAATTTTCAGACATGTTTCTTTGAATACTTCTTCTGTCCCCTCCTCTCTGTCTTTTCCTCTGAAAGGCTGATGATATGAATGTTAGCTGTTTTGTTATTATCCCTCTGTTCACTTTTTTTTTTAGTCTATTTTCCCTCTGTTGTTCAGATTGGGTAAAAGATACTAATCCATGCTCAAATAAACTGGTTCTATCCTCCGTCATCTCTCTACTACTGAGCACATCCAACAAGCTTCCCCCCCCCATTGTATTTTTAAGTTGTAGAATTTTCATTTGGGTCTTTCTATTTCTTGCTGAGACTTTCTTTTTTTTAAACAAAAATTTGTTTCAAGTATGTTGTAATTTCTTGTTGAAGCATTTTTAAGATGGTTGCATTAAAATCCTTGTCAGATAATTGCAATATCTGATTCATCTCAGTGTTACCATCTGTTGATCGTCTTTTCTTCTTTAATTTGAGATTTTCTTGATTTTTGGCATGTCAGCTGATTTTTTTATTGTATCCTAGACATTCTAAGTGTTATGAGATTGTATATCTTATTTAAAATCTTATGTTTTAGTGGGTGTCCTCTAATACCCTGACAGCACGTAAGGGTGGAAATCCAGGTGGGGCCATCAGTTTTTTCTGTGATATTTGGAAAGAGTAGGGATGTTATCGTCCAACATTCTTCTCTCTTGCTAGGGTGCATCTCTTCTGATTCTTTGGCTAAAGGGAGATGGCTTTTCTTGGGGTTTTTTTGTCTGTGCCTGTTGCTATTTCCAGTTCTCTGGCTTCTCCAGAACCCACTCTGGGATCTATTAGGTAAAAAGAAAGCCTGAGGACTCACTACCATATTATTTCTTTGGTCCTGTGATCCCTAACTTGTCTGTCTTCTCTCCATTTTTCAGAGTATTCTTATGTTTGTTTTATATATAATATCAAGGCTGTTTAGCTGCATTTGGCGAGAGGAATAGAGAGAAGCATGTCTACTCGTGGATTGAATTATTAAATGTGTATATTACTTTATTTAGTTTCAGTATGGAAGCCCTGGTGGTGCAGTGGTTAAGCCTTTGGCTGCTAACCAAAAGGTCAGCAGTTCGAATTTACCAGTCACTCCTTGGAAACCTTGTGTGGCAGTTCTACGCTGTCCTGTAGGGTTGCTTTTGAGTCAGAAATCAACTTAATGGCAACGGTTTGGGGTTTTCAGAGTGATAGAGAAAACATTCTATAGATATTTCATTTGTGACAGATTTTTGTTTTATTCACCTTACTTTAATGATGTTAATGCTGTACCGTATTGTTTTGGCTGTAGAAACCTGGTACAGTTGAATTAAAGCACAGCAGTTGTTTTTTGCAGTTTTAATATACTCTTTCCTGTTTCCTCTAGGGCTGGTGGACTAGGCCTCAATTTTGTTGGTGCTAATGTTGTTGTATTATTTGACCCTACCTGGAATCCAGCCAATGATCTTCAAGCCATTGACAGGTATAAAATTGACAAAATTTAAAGTGCACTGCAAATGCTTTTAGTCTCAAAGTACTCCTGAGATTTTTAGATTGCGTATAGTATGAATATGGTTAGAAGATAGGGGAAACCTTGTGAAAAACTTCTATTTAAGATAACCCTAAACATCTGAATCCAAATGGCAAAATATTAATGGAACTCATGGCAAAAGGCGGAAATTAAACAAAGCCAAGAGGAAAACAATCCATCAGGAAGGTATAAGAGTTGCTACACAGCAAAACAAGAACTCTTATGGGGAGAAATGGACAAATACACAATCGTAATCAGAAACTTAATATACTTCTGTCAGAAATCAGTTATGAACTAGGTAAAATAAGTATATAGATTATCTGAATAACAATTATCCAGCTTAATTTAATAAATGCATATGACTTTATGACAACAGAGAATAGCCAGTCTTTTCAAACGTTTGTAAATATTTTTTTTTAATGAACATATATTCTAATTGGAAACCCTGGTGGCATAGTGATTAAGAGCTGCGTCTGCTAACTGAAGGGTTAGCAGTTCAAATCCACCAGGCACTCCTTTGAAACCCTATGGCCAGTTCTGCTCTGTTCTATAGGGTTGCTATGAGTCGGAATCGACTCGATGGCAATGGGTTTTTTTTTTGTTCATATATATATATATATTAATAGAAATCACTGATTCCATGACTTTAATACAAAAAAAGTATTTTTGGAAAATAATAATGAACATTTAGCTGATAAAAATCTAGTCACATGGAAATTTTAAAAATAGTTTGCAACAACTTTTGAATTGAAGAAGAAATCAGAAGAGAACTTACTATTTAGAAATAAATAACAATGAAATCACTATGGATCAATATTTACATTCTGATGATAATTTAGTCTTAAATTCATTTCTTAGAAAATCTGAAAGACTGAAAGAAGGATATACTTTAGAAAACTAGGAAGATAAGATGAAATAAACCTAAAGAAAATAAAAAGAACTGTATAAAGATAAAAATATAAATTATTGAAATAAAAACTAAAGTGTAAACATAAAAAATTTTTTTTAGTTATTAGTTGAAAAAGACAGTAAAACGGACAAACTTTTGATAAGTCTAGTCTAAGGTAAAAAGTCAAATATACACAAAAGCTTAGACAGTAGAAAGTCCAGCTGACTACCACTATTATTTATTTACAATGTCTAACTTTTTCTATAGTTTTATACACATACATTTGAAAATTCAGGACCTTTTTCTAGAAGAATATAAATTATTTAGATTAACTGAAGATGAGGCAAAAAACAAAATAGACGAATAATTGTAGAAGAAGCTGAAAGGACGGTCAGTGAACTACCACTTAATAAAGAGGCCTCGATGTTTTGTTTTGTTTTTAGTGAGAAACTTAATTTTCAGTGTCATAAAAGTTTATATTTCAGTGTTGTAGAAATAAGTGTCAAAAACATTTACTGAACACTTAATATTCACGAGGTGTCACGCCAGGTACTATGGACATTCAAAGGAAATCACGTGTGGATTTTGCCTGTATAGAAAATTAAATTACTCATACCGATTGCTTGATAGATACAATTTGGCTTATAATACACTGTGTTTACAAGAGCTCCTCAGTTACAGTATACACAATATTCTATTGGGTGCAGCCTTATATGAAGCAAATTAGCCCCTGTTCTTTAAGTGGCAGCAAAAATAAGGACAAAGGTAGAATAACAGCTATCATTTATTGGTTACTGTAAGTTAGTGCTTTCTTTCCGTGATTATCTCCTTTAATACTCAGCAATATCCTTATGCAGTAGATGCTATTATCGTACCTATTTTAGGTGTGTGGAAGCTGAGGCACAAAGCTTTACTAACTTGCTCAAGTTCACAAGGGCCAGGATCTAAATCCACACAGTCTGACCACAGGGCCTGTGCTTTTAACCAACCTTTCTCCACTGACAGCGTTCAAGGAAAATGGTCAAATTAAAACCAAAGACGAATCTCCTCCAATTTTTTTTCTTACGGCATCTGGTGTAATTTTGTGCTTTTTCATCTAGACTATTGAGAACTAACATATTCATTAACTTACACACTGTTTAAGTTCTTTAATGCACGGTAGAAGATCCATCTCATAAATTTCTGCTTTATGGACCAAGAAATTAATAAAGCATAGGTCTAAAGAGACAACATATATAAAAATTTTGTCCATAAAGATTAAAAGATATGCATTCTAATGGAATCTCTGCCATTCACCAAACTGGGCAGAGCATACACCCAAAGGTCATTGACTTAGATCCATTTCTGGTTTTCTTTAGAGCCCAAGTGCATTGTGGGAGAGAAAGGGATCATGAGAACCGTGGAATCCAGGCTGCGGGATGGAAATGAGAATGTAGGTCATGTACGCCTGGCTGTGTCGTGTCACAGGTCCCCCATTCCCCTCTGCGGGTATGAGTAAAGATTTGTAGGACCCCAAGATGCCCTCTACTAAAAGCCCAAATATAACAACATAGAGCGACCTCATAAGATGAAAAAAAAATTTTCCCCAAACTGTAGCATTTTCAGACATGTAGGCAGTATGGCATTGCCCATCTTCTCAGCAGCTGTGAGAGGCATTTAGGAACAGGTGACCTCACTCAGAGCACCCAGTAAAGCATCCACCTGGGAGAAGCTGCAGGGAATGAATGGACCCAGAGTTAACCAGCCTTGTGAGTCAGAGTAGAGTGTTAATTAGCTCTGTGGTCTGGGTCAAAACGCCTGGAGTACCAGTCCCGATGCCTGGGCCATCTCCCCGCAGACCTATGATTAACTGCTTCCCACCTTGCTTTTTGTTTTTTAACTTTGTAACAGTTTTATTTAGGTATAATTGGTGTATAATAAATGCACATATTTAAAATATAAAATTTGATACATTTTGACATATGTATTCACCTGTGAAACCATAACCACAATCAAAATAGTGACTATATCCATTATCCCCCAAATTTTCCTTGTGCCCCTTTGTAATCCATCCCCCCCCAAACTGCCCCTCATTCCCAAGCAACCACTGATCTGCTTTCTGTCACTGTACATTAATTTGAATTTCTGAGAATTTTATATAAATGGAATAATTTGGGTACACAACCCAATCGTAAGCTTAAGACAGCCATGAAAAAGGAAAACATGAATTTAGGAAAAGCTTTGGGACACTCGAAGGTGGTATTTATAACAAATGAAGTTGATATGTTTGTTTTTTCTGTTACTTTTCTTCACACTAATTAGTCTTTTTACATGAATTTCTATTTTTGTGTTATCATTAAATAATTATAGCATACCTAAGCATAAAATGTTTTCTTTTAAAATTAATTAAAAATGTAATAATGTTTCATTTTTAAGCCCAAAAGCTACTCCTTGAACCCGAAGTTGTTTCACCTGATTTTTGTTTTGTTTTTCATCTTTTTGCAGAGCGTATAGAATTGGGCAGTACAGGGATGTCAAAGTGCTTAGGCTGATATCCTTGGGCACTGTGGAAGAGATCATGTATTTACGACAGGTGTACAAGCAGGTAAATACATTTCCCTTACTGTAATTAAAAAGTAAATGTTTGTTTTTAAAAATTAGGGGAAAATTCATGTAAAAATAAAATTTTAAATTTTACTCTAACTATAATGTTGAACTTAATAAGATTATGAAATATATGCTAGAGTACATGATCATGTGAAAATACAGGTCTTGATTTAGTAGGTCTGGGGTGGGGCCCAAGAGTCTACATCCTTAACTGTCTCCCTGGTGTGCCCAGACTACTAGTCCACAGGCTCCAATTTGAGTAGCCAGGTCACAGCTCCCCAAACTGTGGGCCAAGACATAGTGGTATGCCTCAGATGGGTTACTAATGCACTGAGACATTGGTACCTACAGCCCCCTGGACCATAAGATCACCTAGACCAGCTTCCAGCCTTGAACAGCCTCCTCTGTTCACTCCAGGAGGCTGTTCATATGTTTCCATTTTCTACATGAGCCATGACATGAAAAAGATTGGGTCACACTGCCTTGTGATATCTAATGCAACCTTTTCGTGTTGAACATAATGGAACTGGGACCCAGAGATACCCCAATAAATGAAATTGTAGGAATAGAACTCAAGTGCACTTTGTGCTTTTAGTAATTATCTAAAATTGCATTAACTTTTTTTATCCTTATTGAGTGTCAATTACTGCTCCATTTATACCTCTAAATAAGCAAAGTTTATTTATAACTGCTCACTTGAGAAAATCTGGTATGAGGTTCAAGTTTAATTATAAGTGTTAAATTTGAATTGTTCCCTATATATTCTATTTAAGAGCAAACATCTGCCACATGTGGTGGTAGTTAACCTAAGAATGATCCAATCTTAAATATATGCTGTTTGCTTAATTCTAAAAATAGAATTGTACACAGCAGTCTTTGTTGTTTTCTTAAAGCTTTTAGCTGTGTAAGAAATCTTTCATCCTTTTGTTCTCTGGTATAGGACAACCACAACAGTAGCGTCCCTGGATCGGGGGATGGTAACTGGAGAGGGGACCAGAGAAACTCTGTAGGGTGATGGAAGTCTTTTACAGATTGATCAGTGTGGCTCTTTAATGGCTGTTTGCATTTATCAAACCTCATCAAATTGTGCACTTAAGATCTGTGCATTTCACTGTATGTAAAGGTTATTTTAATGAAGAGAGAGAGCAGTGACAACCAAACGTGATTCATGGTCCCTAATTGGGTTCTGGATTGGAAAAAAAACAAACAAGTTTAAAGAATATTTTTTGGGTAATTGAGAAACTTTGAATAATGATAGTACGCAAGATAATAATAAAGTATCCATGTTAAAGGTTTGGAATATGGTAGTGGTATTGTGGTAAATGTAAGTGAATGTCCTTTTTTTCAGAAGATTCCTGCTGAGGTGTTCAGGATGAAGGGTCATAATATCTTATTTATTTTCAAAGACTTCAGGAAAACAGCGTGTGTGTGTGTGTGTGTGTGTGTGTGTGTAAAGAGAAACAGATAAGATAAAGGAAATGTGGCAAAATGTTGACAGTTTCTGAATTTTAAGGAAGAATATATAGTAATACTTTCAAATTTTTTATAGGTTTGAGGTTTTCCAAATAAAAAGTTGGAAAAATTTTCAAACAATTGAGCCATGAACTTAAAATCTGTATATTTTGTGGTACATAAATTGTAACTAAAAAAAGAGTACTGGAAACAGAGTGGGGACAATTGGTGACTATTTGGAAAAAAGTAAAATGAGATCCCTACCTTACACCGCTCACAGAAATAACTTTCAGATGTATTAAAAAGCAAAACTTACTTGTAAAAATCATATAAGTGTCAGAAAAAAATATACTTCAAATCTTAGGTAGGAAAGGGTGCCCCAGAACGAAATAGAATGACAAAGCCTCCTAAGCAGATATTGTAAATTTGACTGCATTTTTTATGTGAAACTTCCACGTGTCTATATTAGTTTCCTAGGGCCGTCATAACAAAGTACCAAAGATAGGTGACTTAAAATGGCAGAAGTTTATTGTCTCACAGTTCTGGAGGCTACATACAAGTCCGAATACAGGATGTCAGCGGGGCCATGCTTTCCTGAAGGCTCTAGGGGAAGATCCTTTCTTATCTCTCTCAGCTGCTGGTAGGTAGCCCCAGGCATTCCTTGGCTTGCTGCCTCACCATAACTCTAATTTCTGCTTCCACTGTCACATGGCATTTTTTCCTGTGTATGTGTGTGTGTGTGTGTATGTGTATGTGTGAGTACGTGCGTGCATGCACACGTGCATATATGTCTCTTTTCCTCTCTCAGAAGTATACCACTTACACTGGATTAGGACCACCCTACTCCAGTATGACCTCATGTTAACTGATAACATCTTCAAAGACCCTATTTCCGAACAAGGTTACCCTCACAGGTACAGGGGTTAGGACTTAAACATATCTTTTTGGAGGACACAATTCAACCCATAACAATGACAAAGAAACTATAAACTGGCTTAAAAGAGAAACTAGGAGAAACTATGTTCCGTATATATAATAAAGGATTAGCATCAGAATAAAGAACTCCCAGAAACAAACAAAAAGACTATGATTAGGCATTTCACTGAAGAAAAAATACAAATGGTCAACAACATACATATGAAAAGATGTTTAAACACACTTGTAATCTAGAAATACTAAATAAAACCAAGTCATTAGCTTTGCACATCAGTTTCATTACAGATTTTTTGTTTCTTGGTTTTGACCTCTCATGAGCATGAGAGATACTCATATACTATTGTTGAGAATACAACTTGGTACACTCATTTTAAAGGCTGATCTAACAGCATGTTAAAATGTAAAACACGCAGTACCTTCTCCATACCCACCTGAGAGAAATACTCTCACATATGCATAGTGAAGGATGACAAGGATTATATTCAGCATTTTTGTTTTCATTAAGAAGAAAATAGTGTAAATGTCTGTGTATTCATGCCCATTCCAAAGAAAGGTGATCCAGCGGAATGCAGAAATTATCGAACAATGTCATTAATGTCACAGGCAAATAAAATGTTGCTGAAGATCATTCAAGCACAGTTGCAGCAGCCCATCCACAGGGAACTGCCAGAAATTCAAGCCGGGTTCAGAAGAGGACGTGAAAGGAAGGACACCATTGCATCAGCAGATGGATCCTGATTGAAAGCAGAGAATACAAGAAAGATGTTTGCCTGTGTTTTATTGACTGTGCAAAGGCATTCAGCTGTGTGAATCATACGAATTATGGATGACATCGCGAAGAATGGGAATTCCAGAACACTCAATTGTGTTCGTGCAGAACCTGTACCTAGACCAAGAGACAGTTGTTCGAACAGAACAAGGGGATACTGTGTGGTTTAAAATCAGGAAAGATGTGTGTTGGGGTTGTATCCTTTTGCCATACTGATTCAGTCTGTATGCTGAACAAATAATCTGAGAAACTGGACTACATGAAGAAAAACTCAATGATCAGAACTGGAGAAACCATGATATGCAGATGACAGCATTGCTCACTGAAAGCAAAGAAGACTTGAAGCTCTTATTGATGAAGATCAAAGACTGTATGGATTACACCTGAACATAAAAAAAACAAAAATCCTCACAACTGGACCAATAAGCAACATCATGATAAACGGAGAAAAGATTGAAGTTGTCAAGGATTTTGTTTTACTTGGATCCACAATCAACAGCCATGGAGGCAACAGTCAGGAAATCAAATGACGTATTGCTTTGGGCAAATCTGCTGCAAAAGACTTCTTTAAAGTGTTAAAAGGCAAAAATGTCACCTTGAGGACTAAGGTGCACCTGACCTAATCAGTGGTATTTTCAGTTGCCTCCTATGCCTGTGAAAGCTAGTCAGTGAAGAAGGAAGAAGGAAGAATGGATACGTTTGAATATGGTGTTGATGGAGAGTCTTGAATATACCACGGACTGCCAGGAGAACAAACAAGTCTGTCTCGGAAGAAGTACAGCCAGAATGCTTCTTAGAAGTGAGGATTTCATCTCATGTACTTTGGACGTGTTATCAGGAGTTATGTGTCCCTGGAGAAGGGACACATATGTTTGGTAAAGTAGAGGGTCAGCAGAAGAGAGGAAGACCCTCAAGGAGATGAATTGATACAGCGGCTGCAACAGTGGGCTCAAACATTCAAACATAGCAACAATTGTGAGGATGGCACAGGACCAGGCAGTGTTTACTCTGTGTACATAGGGTCATAATGAGTCGTGACTGATCGGATGGCATCTAACAATAACATAATGATAACATAAATTTTCGTATGTCCGTATTATGTAGTACTCTGCAGCAACAACAACAAAAAAGATTATATTAATTGAAATACACTGATGTGGCAAGATTTTTAAGACAGTTTCAACTGGGGAAAAAAGCAACTTGCAGAACAATATATAAAATATATCAACTGTGCTTATAATAAGTAAAACCATATCTACATGTATATATAAATACCTTTAACTGCATTGAAAAAGATCTAGAAGGATACGCCACAATATTTCAGCGCAGGTTTTCTCCGGAGAGCAGGCTGCTAAGAGAGGATCAGCACTGTGCAAGGGGGACTTAAAACTCGATGTGTGTTGTTTGCATCTGAGGCGATAGTGCATTCAGATGTTTCATATTTTTCAAAAATAAAAATACTGTTATGCAGCAAATGGATTCCTTCAGATTGGGAGCGTTACAGGAAGTCTGAATTTGGTATTTATATATATATGTGCCAAAACCAAACCTGTTGCCTTCAAGTTGATTCTGACTCATAGCAGCCCTATAGGACAGAGTAGAACTGCCCCATAGGGTTTCCGAGGAGCAGCTGATGGATTCAGACTGCTGGCCTTTTGGTTAACAGCCAAGCTCTTCACCACTGTGCTGCCGGGGCTGTGTGTATATGTATAACATAAATATCTCTCTATGTAGCTACATCTCAGTGTTCAAGGGAAGGTCAGGAGGAAGAGTCATCAGGCAGCTGGACTGTTAGTTGCATCAGTTGCTATTGTGATTCTGTATGGTTTCTGGGTCAGTTGATATTGAATTGATCAAGTCAGTGTACTGATCCATAACTTCTTAAAACTGAGCTCCCAGGGGTCTTAAGAGGGACAGCTTGGAGATGAGAAATGGTTAAAAGTATAAGTTTTTGATCTATTAAAGGCCAGGTACAAGTTCTAGAAGTGATACTTCCTAGTTGAGCAATGCTGGACAAGCCACTTAACTCCCCTAAACTTCAGCTTCTTTGTTTCTGAACTTCAGAAAATAATATCTCCTAGGGTTATATGAATGAAATAAAAGAATATAAATAAAATGCCTCACATATAGTAAGTGTTCAACAGTTGGCAGCTATTACTAATAAGAAGAATTATAGTTGCCTAGAGTAGCTTATTACCAGAAACCAAACCCATTGCCGTCAAGTCAGGACTGACTGCGGTGCAGATCAGTTCAGACGATGGCCACGGTTCGTAAGTGTCCCTTCTGACTAATCCCACCGTCAGCAGTAGAGTGGAGTTACTTTCCATTCTGTGCGTTCTTTGTTTCTTCCAAGAAATTTAGAATGTACTTGTTTCTTTTAAGAAGTGCACTTGGAGTTAATCAGATTGTATTTAATTTTACATATTTACATTAATATTTAGTAAAATACCCAGTAAATAGTGCACATTAATGTTGATATCAAAATGGTGTATATTCCTAAGGGTTTCATGTCCATGTTCGGTATTCATAATTGTTTCAAAGGTGCAGTGTTTTTAAAACAATGGTTGGATTTTTGCCGTTAGTTGACAGCATAACCATTGCCACAATTATTTTGCTACCAGTGTGTTATTATATAATTATTTTAGATTATAATTTAACTTTAGTGATGTAGTGATTTCTTCTGTCACTTTTGGTAGTTTAGTAGTAAGAGTCTAGAAAGGAGAAAAATGTATTAAAATGTATACTTCTATTATTAAACACTTTGTGTTAGGTGGCTATTCCATAGAAATGCAACCTTGACACAATTGTTAGAAAACAGATAAAATAGGAAATGTAAGATCTCTGCTTCAGTGAGACTGGCCAGATTATTATTATTTCACCATAATGGCAACATCTGCCAGGGAAATTAAAACAAAATTTCCTCCCTAAGGAGATCCTGCCTGCTCTAGCTAAAGCTGTGTATATACAGGGAATGCCAGGAAATTCTGACATATTCTTGGAGCAAACACTTCAAAAAATATCTTGTGTTTTTTCTGTTTTAGCAACTGCACTGTGTAGTAGTTGGAAGCGAAAATGCCAAGCGATATTTTGAAGCAGTTCAAGGATCAAAAGAGCACCGAGGAGAGCTTTTTGGGATCCATAACCTCTTCAAACTGAGGTCCCAAGGGTCCTGCCTTACGAGGGACATCCTGGAGGTGTGAAATGATTCTTTGGCCTTTTTTGATAATATTTTGAACGTGGTTTTCTCCCTGAGGAACTTTAAAATCCAATTGCCGGTACCTTGTCAGTGAAACTTTTGATTTTTTATGTGAAATAAATGCTTCATGTTTAGAATTCCTACTTTTAGAGCAATAGGAAATGTATTATTATACTATAAACTAAGATTTTCCCGTGCGCAGTTATAAATTCAGGCTGTCCCTGATAACAGACGAATCCCGTTCCTAAATCTGTCTTGAAGTCAAATTTGTACGTCAGCTGGAATAGTTAGGTAATAGGTAGGTACGGTTCGTATCTAACACCAGTCAAATGTTTGTCTTAATACGTGGTATATAGTGTGCCTTACTCTGCGTAAAAAACATCCAAGAAATACTTCCAGATGCGCTGAAACATCTTTAACGTAATAATAAACCAAAAAACCAAACCCAGTGCTGTCGCGTCGATTCTGACTCATAGCGACCCTATTGGCCAGAGTAGAACTGCCCCATAGAGTTTCCAGGGAGTGCCTGGCGGATTTGAACTGCCAACCCTTTGGTTAGCAGCTGTAGCGCTTAACCACTAGGCCACCGGGGTTTCCAATATAATAATTAAAAAAAAAAAAGTAGAGTAATAATAATAATGTTTTGATGCACCATTGCAGAGTAGCTCTCGTTTGTTATTACAAACCATTGTCATAGGTTTGCAGGGGCTGGTTTGGAACTACAGCTTGTCCGTAAGTCAGACATCTGAGACCCAGGGACTGCCCGTGATGCGCATGCACAGTACAAACACCTACACCAGACAGTGTGCGCTCCAAGGCCATGTTCAGGCTGGCAAAGAGAAGTTTGTTATTTTGAAAACAGCTGTTGAAGTCAAGAACTAAAAAAAAGAGACTTTCCTAAATAAACAAAAATATAAAATATGTTTTGATTAAAAGTTACCAAATACTCCCTGATATGCACTCTCATGTGTCATGGAGATTTTTGTTTTCTGTTCCCAATAAAAATTCCACACCAGCATTTCAAACTCTCCCAGTTGTGTTCATCTTCAGCATACAGATGTTTCTTATTCTTCGAACAAGATATTTATATCCTTTAAAAAAATCTTTAAATTCTTTAATAGATCAGAGTACTAAGGATATTAACCTTATTTTCTAGTTGATATTGATACGGCTGTCATAAAATCCTGGAGTATCTTGTCCAATGCCTACATCTTATAGGTGAGGAAACTGAGGCACAGAGAACTTAAGGATGTCCCCCTTGACTTCCAGGACTTTGTAGTAAAACTTTAAGGTACTTCGTTTATTCAGTAAGTACCATAAAGGCAGTTCTAGGAATAGCTGGTCCCTTGAGTAACTTAGACGGTCTTGGTGGGAGGTGGAAAAGGATGTTTATATTATAAACAAATACCTGTAGTAAGCATATGCTGAGCAAGATCAGCAGTAGTTCAAAGCCATTACTGATTGTTGGGAAGAGGAAGATACATATTATATATTATACAATGGCTGATACATACTGCTGAAGTTTTCTCTTGCAGTAACAGTTTTTGATTCTGATTGAGTGATCCAGGGAAAGTCCTCCTTTTTCTGTCTTTCTCATTTTTTAATATGCTGTTTCTTTCATGGGCATGAGCTTTTCCGTTTCTCTTCTCGTAACAATAGCCTCATTTGTTGTCCAGGCCCAGCTCAAACCCAGCCTCCACCTCAGAGTGGTGCGTGACATGCCAGCCTGTTTTCATGTTTCTAATTTGAAGTCATTTTCTACAAAAAAGAAAAAAATGGAATTTTTTTTATGTATCCTGTTTCCTGCCTATATCAAACAGTTGAATAGTTCTCTATTTCATCAGAATAGCCACTTAATCCTTTGTAAAACGCGTGTTATATAAGACGTGTCAGGATTACAGATTATTAAATGGAAAGTTCTCTTGTTCACTAGTTGTCCTAAGTATATCTTGTTTCTCCTCCATGAATGTTTATTAGGGCCGGGAGCATCCATGTCGTGCGTTTTATTTGCATTTTACTAGGCACATCATGTCGTCACTGTTGTGAGTTGCCGTCCAATCGATTCCAACTCATGACGACCCCATGTGTGCAGAGTAGAATTGCTTCATAGGGTTTTCAAGGCTGTGACCTGAAGGGAAGCAAACAAATCACCAGGCCTGTCTTCTGAGGGGCCCCTGGGTGGGTTCAAGCCACCAACCTCTCAGGTAGTAGTCAAGCGCTTAACTATTTACACCACCCAGGACTCCTCTACTATGCCTAAGGGCTCAATAGACATTTTTGAATAAATGGCTATATGAACAATAACAACAAACTAAATAAAATTGTGGAAATACATATGTACTTTTTTTATGTGTACATACATTTTATTTATATATATATACGCTAGAAGATCAGGCTCCCCATACTTAGCTTTATCTGGGAAGTTTCAAGTGTTGTTTTTTATATATACATACATTTTATTTATATATATATACGCTAGAAGATCAGGCTCCCAATACTTAGCTTTATCTGGGAAGTTTCAAGTGTTGTTAGTATGTCCTTACTGTAGTTAAAAAAAACAAATTACTAAAAACAAAACCAAACCCCTTACCATCAAGTCGATTCCAACTCATAGCAACCCAGCATAACAGAGTAGAACTGCCCTATAAGGTTTCCAAGGAGCAGCTAGTAGATTCAAACTGCCCATCTTTAGGTTAGCAGCTGAGCTCTTAACCACTGCCCCACCAGGGCTCCGTAATTATTCTGTAGGCATGGTTATTATAGATATCCATCCAAACCAAACTCACCGCCATCGAGTCGATTCTGACTCATAGTGACCCCATAGGGCTTCCAAGGCTGTAAATCTCTGCGGAAGCAGACTGCCACATCTTTCTCCCACGGAGCCACTGGTGGTTTTGATCCACCAACCTTGCAGTTTTCAGACAGTAGCTTTAACCACTGCGCCACCAGGGCTTCTTTGGGTATCAATACTGGGTAGATATATAACATACTTTTTTGCATTCCTCCTCCCCTAGTAGTACTTTTACTAAATACTTTTCAGTATTTAGTTTTCAACATCTGAAAGAGTAAGCTTTAAAACAAGAATTAAGAGTGTTTTAAAATGTTACATAAACTGTGTATAAATTCCTTAATTGGAAAATAACATTAAGAGAGCTAAAGCAAGCTACACCCGGGTTTTCTTTCTAAACTCTTAGCCCCCCATTGCTGCTGTTGTTTATCTGATTGTTTTTGCTGCATATTTTACACAGTCATTTGCATTCTTTGTTGCTGACATTGTAGAGAGAAGGCCAAGTGGAAGCAGGGATCATGACAGCCACAACGTGGTGGAAGGAGGGTCCTCCAGCTCAGAAGCTACAAATGGCAAGTCATTTTTTACCTGTTGCCCAGAACTCTAGAAAACATGTACTGAGACAATTTTCTTTTCCTTTTCCATTGTTTTTGATATGTAAAGTCATAACTTTTTTTTTTAAGTCAAGAAAACAAAGACAGAGGACTGTCAGTAAAATTAATAACCTAGGCTCATTTAACATTCATCAGGCATTTGTATCTAAAGTGGAATTTTAACTATACCAAACTGTAAATTCAAAATTAGATTCACTATATATTGGTGATGGGCCCAGCCCTATTAAATAAGTAATTTTTAATCAGCCTGCAAATTAAATGGAAAAATAGGGTGTTGAAGATGACGAAATCCAAACATCAAAATCATTCTTTGACTCAAGCAGATTTTTATTTGGTGTGAGCCCTTTCTCTTGTGATCTTTTTGGTAGGTAGTTTTGTGTCACATACCATGAAATCTATAATGCCATCTTGAGACCTTTTTAAAGGTAAAGAATATGTGTAGAAGATTTTATTGTTTTTGTTGCTGGTCTTTTTTCATTTGTTTTTGTTTGTTTTGGGGGGGATTTAACTATAAATTTATACTTGTCCGATGATTTGGAATTTGGGGTGAACATTTCTCTAAATTTACAGAAATATATGAATATCAAAGTATTACTGATATTACTTTCCCAAAATCTTTTACTAATAATGTAATGTGTTTAGATTTAGTTTTGGGAAACCAAAGGATGTATTTAACTCCAGTCATAGTGAAAAAAATTAAATATTGGATTTATTGTAGCAAATTTTACTTTAAAATTTCTTCAATGTTTTCCTGTTTCTTTGTGATCAAGATCCTATTGAATCTTATTTTTTTTATGTTTAATCAATTAGAACCATTTTCCGTTGTGGATTTTTACTTAATTCCTGAAAATTTGTTTTTATAGCACGATTGGAAGTATCTGCTAGACTACAGTAAACCCCACTCATTCTTAAGCAATAACTTGTTTGCTTCTCATTTTTGAGGCCAGGATCCTTGGCCCCTGCATCATAGAGGTTGACCACTCTGTTCTGTGTATTCCTTGTGAATAATTTGATCACATAGTGCTCTGGTTTAAACTTTCATTTATTTTTGGAAGGTTAGTCAACTTGAAAAGGGAAAAGACTACCAGACTATAATATTAAATCCTTTACATTTGTTTATTGAATGTTGTACTGTTAGAAAACACCAAGTTATATACTTGTACATAAATTATCTGCCTGAAGTTAATTCCCTTCCAATGTGATAGATTTGATGTCATCATCTAGTGTTTCTGCCATTGTTTCTTATGCAGCCTAGAGAGCCTGACTGTGAAGAACACAAAGGTCTAGAACTACCTGCAGAACCACTGACAGAAGCAGCTTGTGACCTCTGCAGTGATTTTAGTGATGAGGAACCTTTGGGAAACTCAAGAATAAGGACTGTTAAGAGCAATGCATCTCATTCAAGTAAAGCTTCAGGTGCTCCAGGACAGCTCACCTTACTCCAGTGTGGCTTCTCTAAATTGTTTGAGACGAAATATGAAGCAGTTGAGGATAGTGATGGAAATGACGCCTCTGAGGATGAAAGTTCTGATGAGCAGCCCACGTGCCGTTCAGCAGAAGCCAAAGATGATATGCTTGTTGGCTGTCAGAAAAGTCAGGACTCTCTTGGTACTCCAGGACATCAGAAAAAAGCTGGCATCACAAATCCAAATGAAAAATTTATTTTTGATATAAGTGAGAAGACTTTAAAACAAAATGTTTCTTCTGAGTCTGATAATGAAAAAAATCTTAAAAATCCAGTTGAACACGAGAATGGCACAGAATCAGAAGACAGCGATGTCGTCTTTCCCACGCAATATACAGTTCAGAGGTTCCCTAAGTGTCGTGTAAGGTTTAAGCCATCCTTGGAGGGATCTGAAGATTCTGAAACAGAAAATCCTGTGAAAATAACAAAGAATGGTGATGATAGGAAAACCGATGTCAGAGGAAATGGGCCAATTTCAAAAAACTTAAATCCTGAGAGCATTACTCTGAAATCTGTCATGAAAAGAAAAGGCACTAGTGATATTAGCGATGAGTCTGATGACATCGAAATGACTTCCAAGTCAAGAGTAAGAAAGCAAAGAGTTACTAGTTCTTTGAGGCTTAAGAAAGCAAAGGAAAGCAAAAGCAGACTTTACAGTTTTCCTAAAACAATGAAGAAGACAAGCCAAGTGTACACAGCAGGCGAGGACTGTAACTCCCAGGCTGTTGATGAGCTTTCATCCTCAGATGATGACTTATCCGTCGGCCATGTCAGTTCCTCTAAACAGAGCCATAGACCAAAAGTTACAAAAGATAGATTCAGTTTCTCTTCAAAACTGCCCAGCCACAACAAGAAAAATATCACTTTCGTACCAAGAAAACAAATGAAAATTTCAAACGAGAGGGCTCTCAGTCAAGAGCAGATATGTGAATCAGTGGATAAATTTTTAGGTAACTAAAAAGTGTTTTATTTAAGTGTTTGTTTTGTGCAATCAAATAGCTCTGTAAAAGATTCTTGAATTGTCTTGTAAAATAGCTCTAAAATCAAGACGCTACACTGAGACACAACTGAGAGGAAAAGGGGGCAGGATAAAGGGAAGATCACCTAGATCGAGATAGAGGACTTTGCCAGCTACCCAGGACCCCATTGTGTGCCCTGTCCGAATCACAGTCCCTCTTCCCCTGTAAATACTAATTATTCTGATCCTTAAAGCCTTTTTTATGGCTTTATGACACTAATATGCATCCCTAGACATGATAGTTTAGTCTCACCCATTTTATATATATAGCCTCTTTTAATCTATAGGATTCCTCTGCCATCTCTGTCATTTCTTAACCATGTATCTGTTGAAGAACTGGCTGTCTGTGGTGTTTTCCTCACTCTGAGTTTGCTGATTGTATACTCCTGGTGCAGTTAAACATGCTTCCCGGTCCTCTGTATTTCCTGCCTCTAGAGACTAGATGAGACACAGATTTGATCCCTTTGGCAAGACAACTGTTAGTGTTTGGCAAAACTGTAGGAGGCGTGACATGTTTACTGGTCTCTCATTGTGGTCTTAGCAGCCATCAGTGCTTAATGCCTGTGTCTGTCTATTCATTCACAGTAGCCAAGTGGTGAGATTTTCTACTTCTCCCATTTCTTTTTCATTTATTAGACTGTTTGTAAAACGATACCTCCCCTCATTTACTACCCATACCTGGTGATACAATTCATAGAGAAAAGGCAGAAAAAATGTTTAATTCCTTTCTTTAATTACCAATTTTTAGTATAATAAATTGGTTTCCTATTATCCTTCAAAGATGGCCCATTTGGTTTTTAATATTATTATGAATTAATTCATTTAAACATATTTAGTTGGTTTTAGTAAATAACAGTATCACTATTGAAGTTCAATTGTTCCATCTTTGACCAAGTTGAAAGCTTTTGACATGAGCCTTTTGGCTCCTGAGACCTTTTGACTTGATGCCAGTCATCTTTCAAAGCTTCTTTGCTGTCTGGAATAGCATGTTGCTCCAGGATCATCTCAGATGTTTTCTGCCCCAGACCTAGAATTAGTCATTTCCCAAGAAGTCCTGGTTTCTTTTAGTGAGAAAGTGTATTTCAAGACCATAGTCTCGTGCTAGGAATGATCATTGCTACTGGCTTGGTCCATTATTTTGGGGTCCTTTTCAGTGGACGGATTATATATGTACATATACACATATATTTATGTATATATAGTATTGACTGTATCTTTCTGCAAATAACACACACCCTCTACGTTTCTTTGCCAGTCATGCCCTCCCTCTGCGAGGTATTTTAGTAAGTGCCGCTATGTGATTTTTTTTTACATGTTGCTGTAAAAGAAAAAATTTAGCATAGCACACTTACGAAAATACCTCATGGCGGGAGGGAGCGGCTGGCAAATAAAGATGGAAGGTGTATGTTTTTGCTTGAAAATGTGTACTTATATGTGTATATATGTATTTTTATATATGGTGATAAAATACATCATGAATTTATACCTAAAATTTGAGACTACAGAGCTTGCCCTTTACTGAACCTTTTATTACATTCGTATCCCATTTCTTCCATACTGACGGTCCTGGTTCTCAAGCGTGTGGGTAACGATTGACTTAGGCTGTTGTCAGGTGCTGTAGAGTCTGTTTCTGTTCACTGGGACCCCATGTGACAAAGTAGAACTGCCTCATAGGGTTTTCTAGGCTGTAATCTTCAGGGAAGCGGATTGCCAAGCTGTTCTCCCATGGGGCCACTGGTTGGATTCAAATGGCCAACCTTTTGGTTAGTAGCCAAGCGCTAAACTTTGTGCCACCAGGGCTCCTGGATTGAATTATGATGTCCCATAATTACTCATTTGTTTTATCCTGTATTACACAACAGTCAAAGAATAAAAATACTAATACTACAGCAATATGGTTATTGGAAACATTAAAACTTTTTTTTTTCTTTGGCATATGTCCCTCCATTTTTAACGTAGATATTCTGTGCGTACATGGTCAGAGCCCAGAGACATCGCGTGATGTATTCTTCCCTCTTAGCCTTCCTTTATTCCTGATTATGGAGGTGACTCTGTATTTAATGCTACCCAGTGCCTCTCCAGAAACCCTGGTGGTGTAGTGCTTCAGAGCTACAGGTGCTAACCAAAAAGGGGGGTAGTTCAAATCCACCAGGCGCTCCTTAGAAACTCTATGAGGCAGTTCTACTCTGTCCTATAGGGTCGCTATGAGTCGGAATTGACTCAATGGCAATGGGTTTGGTGTTTTGTTTTGTTTTATTGTCTCACCGGTCATTTTGAGTGTAGCTTATTTTCTATTAGATTTCTCAGGAAGGGTACACGGGAATAATATTCTCTCAGTTTCTTGTTGATAACAGTTTGTGCTCTTATTTTTGCTGGATATGAAATCTTTGGCTCATACTTTCTTTTCTCAAGTATTTTAAATACTGTATGTAGCTTCACTTTTTTCTGCCATAAAGTGTTGTATCATATGTTCTTATTTTTTTCCCCCAGATTCTCAAAGGATCATTTTCTTCATTGTAGTCCAGTAATTTCACCAGAGTTTTTAGGTGTTGGTTATTCTGGGTAAATTTTCTCATATACACAATGTAGTTTCAAATTCAATTTTTATTTCAGGAAAGCTTTCTTATATTAATGTTTTTAGCTATTTGTTCTATTCCTGGGCTTTCTTCATCAGGGACTTCTAGTATTCAAATGTTCAGTCTTTGTCTGTCTTCAGTGTTTGTCAGATTCTGTCAAGCTTTTTTTTTTTTCCTTAATGTCTTCATTTCTTTTTGCTATTTAAAATTTTCCTTCTGTTTCTTCTAAGCCGCTATGTGTTGTGTTTTTTCCCTCTGTGTTCCTTCTAGCTCAGTCTTCTTTTCTGAAATTATTTATTTATGTCTTTCTTGAGTTCCGTCACTCATTCCTGAGCTTTCTAACTCTGATTTATGTTGTTCTTTCATGTCTTTTATTATTTTCTTAGTGTTTTACCTCATTTGGAATAGGTCACAGTTTTAATCTGTTTTGTGAGCACATCTTTCTGGCATGTTTTTATTTAGAGATATTATTCTGTTCCTTATTCTCTCTCTCTTTTTTTATAATGATTTTTAGGAGATTTGACCCTGATGCTTTTATGTTTCTCATCTTTATCTAATGTTATTTCTCCTGAATTTTGAAAATGAGGCAGGGTTTAGGAAATCTTTTCTAACCTCGTGGGGATCCATACCTGTTGTTTTTGTAGGGTTCGCAAATGTGGTGGCTTCCTTTCTGGGGTTTCTCTCCACTGCTTTGCTCTAGACCTTCTCTTTCCTTCGCCCCTGCTCCTACCCTGCTCTCATTTTGATTCCCTTCCAGCAGTTTCTCCTCAGTATGGGACCCTGACCTGGGAAGGAGTACTGACGGGTCAGTTTGGGGACTCCTAGGGGTTAGCCTGCCACAGACCCTTCAGGCCCTTTGCCATGAGCCCCAGTGCCTATTCAGCATTGGAGTTTCAGCTGCTGGCCTCAGATTGGCCCATCGTGCTGCTGGTGAAGACCTGTTGACTATTTTGGGGTCTCGTCAGAATTCTACCCTGTCGCTTCTCTCCTCCTCTACAGACCCTGATGTCATGTAGACTTTGTGGCTATTGTGGATTGTCCCTACCTGCTTATATTTTGGGGCTCGTGGAGGTATCTTGTCTGTCATCGAGTTTTGTTGTGAATATCTATCAGCTTTTGGCTCTGCTGTCTAGTTGGTGTCTATTTTTACATGGAGATTCAGAGAGATTGCAAAAACTTCTTCCCCTATCACCAACATCTGCCCAGAGTTTAGCCTGGTGATTTTAAGAGTTAGCATTGCTTTAAAAAATATCTGACTTATTTCCAAAACTACATCATACATCACTGAAGCTGATACGTGAGCAAGGATAATTTTCTATATAAACCTTAATGTTTGCGTTTGATTTATTTACTCATTCTTTGTTTTGGGATTATCAGTAGACTCATTTAAAAGTTCATTATGATACATACATATTTTTAATGCTGTTTAAATATTAGACTGTCCTTTGGTTTGTGTGCTACAATTAAATTTTAGGTTTGAGGAATTATTGCATAAACTACTTTTAAAATGATCAGCTGGGTATTTTTTACTGTGCGTAGAAGGTGTCAGTAGTTAGTGTGGAACTAATGCTATTTTGAACAATACGTAAAATGGTCATCAAAATTAAGAAAAATCTGAGTGAACTCTCTACCAGAAGAATCCTTTTTAAGATTTTGAGTATGTGTGCCACACGTATCATTTGGTATTTTGAAATGTTAGAATAATATTATCCTAGTTACTTTTTCACCATGTTATTTAACAACGGCTTGTTTTTGCATGACTGACAGTTTCTGGTTGAGAGGTTCAGGACTAAAACAGCACAAGTATTGAAGGTCATACTTGAGGTTCATTGCCAGAGCTGTTTGAGGGAGCTTTTACAGACCTCAGTCCTAGCCTTCTCTTTTATGACCACAATTTAAAAATAAGTTATAGGTGCCTGGAAGCAAAGCAATAAAAAGAAGAGACATTTTTTAAACCTCTTTTCAGATAAAGGCTATAAGTTAATTTTTTTTTCATTTCCTAAAAAGCTCTCAACTTGACATTCTCTGGGCATATGTACAAAAAAGACAAAACACAAACAATAAAGCTGAACAAAGCCAACCAAACGAAACTCCCTGGTCATAAACCCAATGCTCCCATTCCATCACTGTAGTCAAGTACATATTTAAAATAATGGATGAGGCTAGCACTGGCCCTTCATTAGGAGACATTTTTTTTCTAAATCAACTGAGAAAACCAATTCCTGAAGTGGACCTTCCGTCATAATTTTTCTCCTGGCCAAAACCCCCATTTTAGGTTTAAATCTAAAAACGGTTACCTACCCTCAGCAGTTGTCACTTTGAGGAGAGGGAAAGGACGTTTCCAAGGTAGCCTAAACCAACATTTTTGAAGTCTTCAACTTTTTTAAAAAGAATATTGTGGTGTTATCCTACAAACTGAATACTTTTTTGAGGATTAAAAATAAACAGTTTGTTTTTAGTATATTGCTGGTAATGTTTAAGTGTACGTGGAGCCATATTGCTTTGTAATGATACATCACTCAATCATAAACATCTGATTACTTCCTAGATGGTGTTCAGGAAGTGGCTTACGTCCACTCAAACCAGAATGTGATTGGATCAAGCAAAGCTGAAAATCACATGAGCCGATGGGCTGCACATGATGTATTTGAGTTGAAGCAGTTTTCCCAGCTTCCTGCTAACGTAGCCATTTGTAGTTCTAAGGTAAGAAGAATAGAGGGTAACATCTTTCGTTTTTATCTCATTTTTCACAGAAGTTACTCAACAAGACCCTCTCTAAGTACTCTGACAAGAGTAGCTGTAAACCGTAAGTGACATACAAATTAGTATAAAAAACAAAGTACCCTTTGGAGAACTGCAGTCACCAAAGATAATGTTTTAGATTAAAAGATTAATCTATATCTAAATGCCTAATAGTGTTGAGTTGCTTACTAGTTTCCCAGAGTAAAACTTTGCCTATCTCCCAAAAATGAAGAAGAACCTGAGGGAATCATGCGGTTAAATCAGAACCAAAACCACTTCTGCTCATATGAAAAAGGAAAGGATGATTACATTTCAACCAAAATTTTCATCTAAAATGGATGCACACGCAAAACTAGCTTCATATAGAGTTTACATTTTTATCAAAAGGATTTTTATTATGTTAAAAGTAATAACTACTTCCTGTGGTCTCTTCCGATTTAAAATTTCCATTGTGTAGAAATAGATCTTTATAGAAATGTAGTATTGTTTTATTTACACATAGTTACTTTCATCAAAGGTTTTAAAAAATATTTTATTACCCTTCGGCTTATTACTCTTTATTAATTCCTAAGAGCTAAGTGTCTGAGGAGTACTTTTATTTTTTTTAATTGTACTTTAGGTGAAAGTTTACAAAACAAACTAGTTCTCATTAAACAGTTAGTACACATATTGTTTTACGACAGTGGTTAACAGCCACATGACATGTCAACACTCTCCCTTCTTGACCTTGGGTCCCCTATTACCAGCTTTCCTATCCCCTCCTGTCTGTTTCTGGTCGTTGCCCCCTTAGTCTCGTTTTGTTTTATGAGCCTATCTAATCTTTGGCTGAAAGGTGAACCTCAGGAGTGACTTCATTACTGAGCTAACAGGGTGTCTGGGGGCCATACTCTCAGAATTTCTGCAGTCTCTGTCAGGCCAGTAAGTCTGGTCTTTTTTAGTGAGTTAAAATTTTGTTCTGCATTTTTCTCCAGCTCTGTCTGGGACCCTCTGTTGAGATCCCTGTCAGAGCAGTCAGCAGTGGTAGCCAGACACCATCTAGTTGTACTGGACTCAGTCTGGTGGAGGCCATGGTAGTTGTGGCCCATTAATCCTTTGGACTAATCTTCCCGTTGTGTGTTTACTTTTCTTCATTCTCCCCTGCTCCCAAAGAGGCGGGACCAGTGGAGTATCTTAGATGGCCACTCAAAGGCTTTTAACACCCCAGATGCCACTCACCAAAGTAGAAGGTAGAACATTTTCTTTATAAACAGTGTTATGCCAATTGAGCTAGATGTTCCCTGAGACCATGGTCCCCACAGCCCTCACACCAGCAATTTGGTCCCTTGGGGAGTTTGAATGTGTCTATGGGGCTTCCATGACCTTGCCTTGTAGAAATTGTGCTGGCTTTCTGAGGAGTATTTTTATACCAATTTATGGGTTGTTGTTGTGTGTTGTCGAGTCAATTACGACTCATAGCAACCTTATAGAACAGAGGAGAACTGCCCCATAGGGTTTCCAAGGTAGATTTGAGCTGCCAACGTTTTGGTTAGCAGCCTGAGCTCTTAATCGCTATGCCACCAGGGCTCCAATTTATGGGTAGGGGTTAAAAATGCATACAGTACATAAGAATGATACTTTGTTTCAAGTTATTAGTACCTTTAAGAATGAAGGGAGGTAAAAACCTCTAAACTGTCAAGCTGTCTTCGTTTATTTGTACCTCACATGGTCCCACGATGGATTTGGAGTGTCCTAATAATAAAACTGCTACTATTCATAAGGTTTTCACTGGCTAATGCTTTTCAGAAGTAGACTGCCGGGTCCTTCTTCCTGGTCTGTCTTAGTCTGGAAGCTCAGCTGAAACCTGTCCTCCATGGGTGACCCTGCTGGTATCTGAACACTGGTGGCATAGTTTCCAGCATCACAGCAACACACAAGCCCCCACAGTATGACAAACTAACAGACACGTGGATAAACGGAGAAAAGATTGAAGTTGTCAAGGATTTCATTTTACTTGGATCCACAATCAACAGCCATGGAAGCAGCAGTCAAGAAATCAAAAGACGCATTGCATTGGGGAAATCTGCTGCAAAGGACCTCTTCAAAGTGTTGAAGAGCAAAGATGTCACCCTGAAGACTAAGGTGCACCTGACCCAAGCCGTGGTATTTTCAATCACATCATATGTATGTGAAAGCTGGACAATGAATAAGGAAGACAGAAGAAGAGTTGACGCCTTTGAATTGTGGTGTTGGCGAAGAATATTGAATATACCATGGACTGCCAAAAGAACGAACAAATCTGTCTTGGAAGAAGTGCGGCCAGAATGCTCTTTAGAGGCAAGGATGGTGAGACTGTGTCTTACATACTTTGGACATGTTGTCGGGAGGGATGAGTCCCTGGAGAAGGACATCATGCTTGGCAGAGTACAGGGTCAACGGAAAAGAGGAAGACTCTCAACAAGGTGGATTGACACAGTGGCTGCAACAATGAGCTCAAGCATAACAATGATTGTAAGGATGGTGCAGGACCGGCCGGTGTTTCGTTCTGTTGTGCATAGGGTCGCTATGAGTCAGAAGCGACTCGACGGCACCTAACAACAACAGTAAGGAAACCAGAATACAAAATGAAATTTAGGACCAGGGAAAATACAGATTAAACTATAAGTTCAAGGCTAGAAGACAATTAGAATACTGAGATATAGACCATAGCGTCCTACCCAGTTATTTTAAAAGAATGACAAATTTGATTGAGTTTTCTGGTGGACAAAACAAAGAACATAAACAATCTATTTAGTCATTTCTCAACTAGTGCATTTGGAAATGTGTGTGGGCAGTGTTGGTGGTCGCAATGGCTGGATGCCCATTAATATCTGCAGGCCAAGGATAGTAACTGGCTGTGGTGTGGGGGACAGCCCACATTCAAAGAATTGTTCTGTCCAAAATGCCCAACACCCTGTTCAGAAACACTGAGTTAAATGGTTGTGGATGTCCTTAAGAGGAAAAAAAAAAGTTCTAGGAAGAGCAAAGCTTTTCTACGTACTTAATTTGAAGGAAATTTGCGACATGGAGTTGTAAATGTGGGACATATAGTGATATTATAAGGCAGTTCCCCACACGTCTGTCAGTTTGTCTGTGGTGGCATACATGTTACTGTGATGCCAGAAGCTATGCCACCAGTATTTCAAATATCAGCACGATCACCCAAGGAGGACAGGTTTCAGTGGAGCTTCCAGAAAAGACTAGAAAGAAGGACCTGGTGGTCTACTTCTGAAAAGATTGGCCAGTGAAAACCTTACGAATAGCAGCAAAACCTTGTCTGATATAGTGCCGAAGATGAGCCCCTCAGGTTGGAAGTCACTCAAAATACAACTGGGGAACAGCAGCCTCTTCAAAGCAGAGTCCACCTTAATGATGGAGTCAAGCTTTTGGGAACTTCATTTGGTGATGTGGCATGACTCAAAATGAGGAGAAACAGCTGCAAGCATCTGTTAGTAATCAGAATGTGGAATGTACAATGTATGAATCTAGGAAAATTGGAAATCATCAAATATGAAATGGAACACATAAAGATCGATATGCTAGGCATTAGTGAGCCTAATGACCAGTATTGGCCATGTTGAATCAGACAATCATATGGTCTACCATGCCAGAAATGACGGATTGAAGAGGAGTGGTGTCACATTCATCATCAAAAAGAACATTTCAATATTTATCCTGAAGTACAGTGCTGTCAGTGATAGGATAATATCCATATGCCTACAACGAAAACCAATTAATGTGACTGCTCAAATTTACATACCAACTGCTAATGCCAAAGTTGAGGAAACTGAAGATTTTTACCAACTTCTGCAGTCTGAAATTGATCAGACATGCAGTCAAGATGCATTGATAATTACTGGTGATTAGAATGCAAAAATTGGACACAAAGAAGGATCAGTACTTGGAAAACATAGCCTTGGTGGTAGAAACAACACTGGAGATTTTGCAAGACCAATGACGTATTCCTTTTTTCAACAACATAAATGGCAGCTATACATGTGGACCTCGCCAAATGGAATATACAGGAATCAAATCTCCTATATCTGTGGAAAGAGACGATGCAGAAGCTCGATATCATCAGTCAGAACAAGGCCCGGAGCCCACTGCAGAACAAACCATCAATTGCTCATACGCAGATTCAAGCTGAAGCTGAATAAAATTAAAACAAGTCCACGAGAGCCAAAGTATGACCTTGAGTATATCTCACCTGAATTTAGAGACCATCTAAAGAATAGATTTGATGCATTGAAACAGTAGTGACCAAAGACCAGACAAGTTGTGGGGTGACATCAAGGACACTGTACATGAAGAAAGCAAAAGGTCATTAAAAAGACAGGAAAGAAAGAAAAGACCAAAATGGATGTCAGAAGAGACTAAGAAACTTGCTCTTGAATGTAGAGTAGCTAAAGTGAATGGAAGAAATGATGAAGTAAAAGATCTGGACAGAAGATTTCAAAGGGTGGCTCCAAAAGACTAAGTATTAATAATGAAATGTTCAAAGACCTGGAGTTAGAAAACCAAAAAGGAAGAACATGCTATGCATTTCTCAAGCTGAAAGAACTGAAGAAAAAATTCAAGCCTCAAGTTGCAATATTGAAGGATTGCATGGACAAAATATTGAGCGATGCAGGAATCATCAAAAGAAGATGGAAGGAATACACCGAGTCACTGTACCAGAAAGAACTGGTCAAGTTTCAACCATTTCAGGAGGTCACATATGATCAGGAATTGATGGTACTGAAGGAAAAAAATCTAAGCTGCACTAAACGCATTGGGGAAAAACAAGACTCCAGGAATTGACAGAATACCAGTTGAGATGTTTCAACAAAAGGATGCAACACTGAAGTGCTCACTCATCTATGACAAGAAGCTTGGATCATAGTTACCTAGCCAACCGACTGGAAGAGAACCATATTTGTACCCATTCCAAACAATGGTGATCCAACAGAACGCATAAATTATCAAATAATATTATTAATATCACACACCAGTAAAATTTTGTTGAAGATAATTCAAAAAATGGTTGCAGCAGTACATTGACAGGGAACTGCCAGAAATTCAGGCCAAATTCAGAAGAGGACTTGGAATGAGGAATATCATTGCTGATGTTAGGTGGATCTTGGCTGGAAACAGAATACCAGAAAGATGGTTATCTGTGTTTTATTGGCTATACAAAAGCATTGGACTGTGTGGATCGTAACAAATTATGGATAACATTGTGAAGAATGGACATTCCAGAACGCTTAGTCATGCTCCTGAGGAACCTGTGCATAGAACAAGAGGCAATTGTCAGACCGAACAAGGAGGCACTGTGTGGCTTAAAGTCAGGAAAGGTGTGCATCAGGGGTGTATCCTTTCACCATACTTATTCAGCTTGCATGCTGAGTGAATAATCTGAGAAGATGGACTATATGAAGAAGAACGCAGCATCGGGATTGGAGGAAGACTCATTAACAACCTGCGAGATGCCGATGACACAACCTTGATTGCTGAAAATGAAGAGGACTTGAAGCTTACTGATGAAGTCCACAGCCTTCAGTATAGATTATACCTCAACATAAGGAAAACAAAAATCCTCACAATGAGCTAATAAGCAAGATCATAATAAATGCAGAAAGATTGAAGTTGTCAAGGATTTCATTTTACATGGAAGCAGTAATCAAGAAATCAAATGACGTATTTCATTGGGCAGATTTGCTGCAAAAGACCTCTTTAAAATGTTAAAAAGCAAAGATGTGATCTTGAAGACTAAGGTGTGCCTGACTCAAGCCATGGTATCTTCGATCACCTCATATACCTGTAAAAGCTGGACAGTGAATAAGGAAGACCAAAGAAGAATTGATGCCTTTGAATTACGGTGTTGGTGAAGAATATTGAATATACCATGGACTGCCAGAAGGACAAATCTGCCTTGGATGAAGTACAGCCAAAATGCTCCTTTGAAGTAAGGATGGCAAGACTTCGGCTCATGTACTTTGGACATGTTGTCAGGAGGGACCTATCCCTGGAGAAGGACATCATGCTTGGTGAAGTGGAGAGTCAGGGAAAAAGAGGAAGATCCCCAACAAGTGACTGCAACAATGGGCTCAAACGTAGCAACTATTGTGAGGATGGTGCAGAACAGGGCAATATTTCATTCTTTTGTACGTAGGGTCGCTATAAGTTGGAATCGACTCAGTGGCACCTAACAACAAAAACAATACAAAACAGTTGTCTTACAGTATCCTTAAAGAATAAATTTATTCAGAATAAATATAATGAACTTTGAAAGGTTGTGCTTTTAGCCTCATGAAAGCATTCTTTCATGACCCAAGTATACTGCTTTTTGATACTCTTTTTTGATATAGGAAAATACCATCTCTCAACCAACAGCATTCCTACACTTTGACTGCTTTGTAGGAGCCATCTGAAAAAGTATGGGAGATGAAAGAAAGGCAGAAATATTCTAGGTTTGCCAGAAATTTGCTGTATTAGGATGAAGAACATATCAGAATCTTTTAAATAGACAGCTGATTTTTATTGTTTTTTTTTTTTTAAGCTGTGCTCATTTTCCTCTTCAAACCAACAAATGTTAATGTGAAATGATCAGATCTTTTGGAAAACTCCTGTAGTAGATGTTAATGAAATAATTTGACTGGATATTGGTTGCTAACTTATGTAAATATTTCTAAGAGAAGAAATCTACAGGCATGTAATTCCTCCTAAAAATGGACCCGAGAAGCAAACTCTAGATATAGAAGTGATAAACAGTCCCTTTGGAACCTTCTTAAAGGAAGTTATTGTAAAAAATAGAAAGGCTGGAAATATACTTTAATATGGGGGGAAAGGTCCTTTATCCTTCCATTAGCAATGTCAGTAGTTTTCAACCTTCTTCTGCCCCAACATTCTTGAGGTTGACAACACATCTCATCAGATACTTTGTCTCTTAACAGTGATTTAGAGGGTGGAGGAGGGGGGTGGGTGCCGCCTCTCACCAGGAAACATTTAAATATTCATCCCCCGGGGTTTCTAATATACCCTCCAAGGCTACATCTCCCCTAACACGCTTATACCAACTTAGAATCAATGCAGTGGACCCTTTTCAGGGAATATAAAGAAATTTGTTGTTTAATGATTAAGTCATGTGGATATAAAACGTTCAGGGAAGTTTTAAAACCACCAAGCAGGAGGTCTAACCCCATGCCACCAACACTAGCAGGCCGAGAACAGCCTGTATAAACATACTCATCTCGGTGGCTGAATTCTTTAAATCAATGCTAGGTAGAGTAAATTTCCACTCCAGCAGAAAAATATTCAGTCCTTCAGATTTGACCTATATCATTTATCAGTTTGATAATACAGCTGTACTTCAGCGTCTTGATAGTTGTAATATGTTATCTCTGAAAATCAGTCAGGGGCTGTATTATAAACTTGCTGTTAAAAAAGAAAGGTCTTGTTATGTGAAAATCAAAATTTTCAAAATAGGGAGTGATCATACATATTTATGATGTTCTTAGCTTTTCACCAACATCATAAAATTCCTATAAATGTTGAGTTTCTGAAACTAATTCAGACTGTGGTTTGATTTATAGATTATGTTTCAGGAATATGCCTACTTCTCAAACACAAAATATTTGGAGTGTATTTTTGACATAAAAATCCAACTCCTAAGACAGACCTCGTGCTTTCCTCCTCTTAGTGTAACTATAAATAAATAAATGAACTCATATGATGAGTGTCTCCTTCAAGTTGTTGAGCTGTGTAATCGTCCAGAAGCTGTAATCATACAGTCAGAGTTTCAATTCTAGCTCTACCTCACATTTCCTATGTAACCTGAGGAAAGTTAGCCTCTCTGTGCCTCAGTTTCCTTACATATAAAATACAAGTAATTATACTTTTTACCTCAGAAGGTTGTTGTTAAGATTAAATGGGTTAATACCAAGACAATGAGCTAAATAATACCTGACACAAAGTAAACATTCAATAAATAATAGTGTCATAACTATCACTGAACAAGACCAATGTCAGGTCTATAACTGCTTGGAGGAAGAAGTCAGCAAGGACAGGTTCCCCACAAACAGTTGTGTGCAGCCACATTTAATTACAAATAAAAGAATGGGTGGCACTAGAGGATCTGGGGCTTTGGACACTCTTCAAAAATAAAAAATGTTCATAGTGGAATATTTTTTAAAATTTTTGTGTCACTATTATGTTTTTGCCTACTAAAATGGAAAGCTTATTCATACTTTTTTATTTATATTAAGTTCTTTTAGGATATTCTATACTAGAATTGAAGTTATTGGTAACTTTTCTATTTAAAGCCGATAGATTTCTTTTCATCCTTTATATGATGAAAATTCATTTATAATCTATCGTAAATTGATGAGTTGAAGTTACCTACTTCAAATTCAAGATACTCCCCATGATTGCTGACAAGCATTGAAATGAGAGAGACATCACTCTGCCATCAGACTGTTCCTTTTGCATGATCTCTATACATAATATTCTTGGCTGTCCTCATTGAAACAAAGTACTACCTCAGTAACGCCATGGAGCTGGAATAACGTAATGCGTTTTTGTCTTTAATAAAACTATCTATACCCCAAAAACCCAGTGCCATCGAGTCGATTGCAAGTCATAGCAACCCTATAAAAAGGGTTAAAAATTAAGGCTTTCTGAAGAGACTTTTTAAAATAACATTATTTTATGTAGATGATAATGACATGTCAAAGCCATCTCACATTGTTTCTGAGGGGAAAAAAAATGTTCACAATCATTGGTATTATCATATCTGGTTAATATTTACTTTTACACCTTAAATGTGTAAATCATTGAAACTCCCTGCCATTCTTGGTTAGAGATATGTATGTCACTCACTGAGAGTTTTTGCAGCTTGTAGTATAGTGGTGGGTGGCTATAGAATCTGCAGTTTTGAAAAAATAAAAAAGACTGTGAAAGAGAATAAACTAAGGGGAAGAGAAATGGAGCAAGATGAAGACAAAAGAGACTCAGCCAGAGTGTTAGAAAAGACCTGCCTATGTCTTGTTTCTCAAGTCTTCAAAAATCCCCGGACCTCCCACCTGCAGTACAGCATCTTTCATCTGGGCTCACCTCCAGAATCTTTTTGATTGCTAGGGATCCTGAGTGCTTCATGTCTGTCACCAAAGTCTTACTAGAGAACTTTGCCTGTGTTTGAAAAGTGTGTGTGTGTGTGTGTGTGTGTGTGTGTGTCTGCAGCCAGATGCAGATGTGTTGCCTCACTTGCTAAGACAATAAAACAAATCCTATTTGTATAAAACCAATACACCATTAACAGTGGCTACCATATGTCAGTATCCGGCTTTCAGAGGAATACTATAGTTAAGTCTAATAGAACCATTATCTCAACTGCAAAGGAATGTACTAAATGGAAAACTTGTAAAAGAGAAGTCATATCCACCACAATCCTAGATAACATCCTAAGGTCTTTCAGAGTTTTGAAGGGTGTCGAACGCCCCAGAGTTTCTCAGTGTTTTTAATGTAGGTAATCTTTAATACCCAAAACAACAGAAGCTATAAACCTACTTTTCTAATATAACCATATATTAAGAGAAGGCCTAAAATATGCCATGTTTTCCATGTTTCCTTTGATTTCTTATAGCTTGTACTTTTACAAATTAATTTCTATTTATAGAATATATTTTGTTTAAAAAAAAAAACATTGCCATTGAATTGATTCTGACTCATAGTGACCCTATAGGACAGAGTAGAACTGCCCCATAGGGTTTCCAAGGAGCAGCTGGTAGATTTGAACTGCTGACCTTTTGGTTAGCAGCCGAACTCTTAACCACTGCTGCAATTAAAACTTATCTCTCCTAAAATAAATTTCTAATTATACCATTGTTATTTGGTAACAGAGACTATGTGAAATAATATGCAAAGAATTCTTTTTGCCTTAAATTGTGCTTAGATATTTTAGATCCATTTCTGAAGACAGCTCATTTAAAAGACGGAGTGTCTGATAGCTAGAGGGAAAACCTCTGTGACTTAGGTTTAATCTCAGACAAAAAATAAATGTTTTCAGCATTTGAAGGAACTGATAATACCTTTATTAGAGTTAATTTGTTCTTTTAATATATGGAAGTATGTCACAAAACTTAACTATACCTGTTTGTGATGTGGTGCCTCATTTTTTCAATCAACTGCATGTTTTCAACTTAAGTTTACTTAAAGTTTCTGAAAAGAAATGTACAAAGACAGCATTCAATGAAGGATTAATCACTATGGCAACTGAGACGAGGAGACCGAAGGGGGAGGATGTATTCTCCCGTTTCCTGCCAGCTGTCATAGTCAGCCTCTGCTGCCTGAACCCAAGCCAAAATATAGACTGTGGCCAACTCTAAGAAACTATATCTGTATTTTTATAAATTGGTACAAGTATCACACTATAAAAGAAGACTTAATCCCCTGAATTGGATGACAGACACTTGGCACTCTTGCCAGTGTTTGACAGAGAAATAACGGGCCGCTTTGTAGTAAAACCTGGATTAATAGTAAACCCTCCTTTATGTTATTGCACTGTGGTGTAAATGAGAGAGCTAAGCATGCTGTCAGCTGGGGCTGGGCTGGGGTGGCATGGGGGGACTGCCCTTTCTATAACCAGTGCAGGTTTAAGCACTGTTCCCAATATTGTAAATACAAAATGTTGTGTTAGTAAGAACTTCTCTTTCTTGTATTTGTGTTAGATTGGCATTCTGTAGATTCCTTAAAGAAAGGCTTTCTGTGAGCTATAGTGGATTTGATTGCCGGGTGTTGATACAGCTTTTGGAATCAGCCAGGAGGGATGGACTGTTTACAGTGAGCCGACTTCGGGGAGATATAGCATTCCATTATCCTGTTTTTCGGGATAGCGAATGGCATGATGATTTAAAATAATTGTTCACAAATGACTGGTTTATGAAGTAGCCTGGCAAGTTTTATGGTTTCAGCATGTAGCAGAATTAACTCTGACTGGGTGGGATTTTTTGTGGTCTTGCCATTTTCCTTTCTATGGTTAGATGTTAATTTTATGGTGTTTGTATTAGAAAGGTATTTTTTCAAGTAATATTAGTAGAGATCAAGATTTCTGAAATTGTGTGCATGTGTGACATTTTGTGACTAGAATAGGCATAAAAAAAGCTTTCATGTTTCTACTCTTAGGATAGATTTCTGTTTCAGAAAAGTGATATTGTCATTTTAGTGAAGAATCCCGATTACCTAGTCAGAGGGAAGAGAATGCAGTGCGAACTGCAGAGGCACGTACTGGTTCCTCTCCCAGCTGGAGGCCAGGAGAAGCTGTGGCATCGTTCCTCACAGAGCTATTTCTGGGCTGAATGGCCTAATGTGACTGATGAGCTGATGTCTGCAAAGCACATCTAACTCCTTGCAAGAAACGCATTGAATGAGGCATCCAAATATGTTTCATTATTGTAATTATGATTTTTGCTTATCAGCAGGGGTGATGAGCAAAACTCCCTTTGTGGGTTTGTCAGTGACCTGGTATTCTTTTTGTTGTTGGTAGTACCAATAATAGAATGTTTGCGAATACCTTAAAAGCTATCTAGCCCTGTCCTCTGGTTTTATAGATTAGAGACCAGCCTTGAACTATGCTGATTTGTCATGAAGAGTGCTATAGAAAAAAATGTATTTGAAAGGATTGTGAACTAAATTGACAGCAGACTGGACTGATGGAAAATCATCTTTGCTTGTTGGGAAGCAGCTTGAGTCTAACTTTGTCCTAGCTGGGCAGTGTTCCAATTGCATAGAACATCAATATGGCTTCTTTGAACAAGCTGTTTAGAATAGTTGGAAGATTCCTAATAGTTAAAAAATATTATTTCCTCATTGTCTTAGTTATCTAGTGCTGCCATAACAGAAATACCACAAGTGGATGGCTTTAACAAAGAGAAATTTATTTCCTCACAGTAAAGTAGGCTAAAAGTCCAAATTCAAGGCGTCAGCTCCAGGGGAAGGCTTTCTCTCTCTGTTGGCTCTGGAAGAAGGTCCTGGTCCTCAATCTTCCCCTAGTTGAGGAGCTTCTCGGGTGCAGAGACTGCGGGCCCAAAGGACATGCTCTGGTCCTGGTGCTGCTCTCTTGGTGGTATGAGGTCCTCAACTCTCTGTTTGCTTCCCTTTCCTTTTATGGCGCACACCCCAGGGAAACTCTCTTTATCTTGGATCAGGGAGGTGACCTGAGTAAGGGTAGTATTACAATCCCACCCTAATCCTCTCAACATAAAATTATAACCACAAAATGGAGGACAACCACACAATCCTGGGAATCATGGCCTAACCAAGTTGATACACACATTTTTGGGGGGGGACATAATTCAGTCCCTGACACTCATATAAGGCCCTCTATATAACATTATATAAGTTGATAGAGATGTAAGGCCTCATTAAATTCTGATTGACTCCACCTGGTATCTTAAAGTACATTAAACACTTAACAGCCCTTTTCAAATTATATTTTAACCCTCTATGAAAACCATGGTGTCAATTGGACATGGCCACTTAATGGAAACACCTATTGCCTTGTCATCTGAGAATCCTGCCTCTGCACATATGAATTCTGAATTTTTATAGGATGAATAAGGCAAGATTGTAATGTCAGAATTGGAAGGATTCTTAGTGAATACTTAACCCAAACATCTCATTTTACCGATTTTAAAAATGGGAGGTTAGGTGGCTTCTCTCAGGCCCACGGCTGAACAATGCAATCAGCTTAAATTCCTCTTGTCTTTCTACCCATCTGTCTGCTTTTGTGCTTTTCCTTCGTTTCCTTTGATTTCTTTTTGTTTTGGAGGTTTCAGTTTTACTTTCCCAATATGACAAATTGGTCTGTTAATTTTCCAAAGTAACTCGTTTGTAAAGAATTGCCTTCCCTTTAGCAGTTAAAAAAAAAAAAAAAAACCAGGTAGATTGAATGCATCCTGCCCTTTAAATTTTCTTTTTTTTCAGATTAAAACTCTTCTCTGCCAAAGATGTCTTGGCAAAGGCGTAATTTTTTCCTTTTTTTTTCCCTTTATTTTTGTGTTTTTTCTACCTGGAATAATCTTCGGCCTTACTTTTCTGGTCCCCTAAATGTCCAAATCTCCCTACCTTTCAGGGTCTATTTCCGATGTATCATCTCTTCCACAAAGCCTGCCCAGTTCCTGCCCACTCTGGAAGTAAGCTATTCTTTTTTACACTCATCCTGCCTGGCCCAGTAGCACTTTATATGACCTGTTCTTTCAAATTTTTATTATACTTACATAAGTAAATATATATCTTTCTGTTCCTTTCTAATGAACTCTGAACTTTGAGATAGCAGGATATATCTCTTATTCACCTTTGCTAACCCCAGAGACCCAAAATAGTGTCTTGAGTATAATCAAGACTTTTTAAAATAAATTTAGGTGTCCAGTTGCCATTACAGTACCATGAACCTACCAGTGTGTTCTGAAATGTTTACATGGTTTAAATTATATTTTCCATGAACAACTTTCATAGTTTTCCTGGAAATGCTCTGGAGATAACATTGTTCAGAGCTAGGTGGAATGATCCCTCTTTATCTGAATAATAATTTTTGAAAAGAATTGTCAAGTCTGCCTGGCATTCATGGTCTTTGATACATTTACTCAGCCTGCATCGTAACCGTATCATCTACTGTCTGATCGTCCAGTCAGACCCAGTTCAAGTTCCGTTTCCTCCATGATCCTTCAATCTGCAGGGATCCTTAGTCCAGGCTCCCTGAGCACTCATTCTTTGTGTCACTTGTCACTGTAGACTTGTTGACCTGCAGCAATAATGGGCACATTATTGTCACTTACTTCCTGTGTACTTGCTCTCTCCTCTCTTATGTTACGTACTATTTGAGGATCAGGACCACCATGTACACTTTTGTAGACCTCACATTAGCAATGGGTGGCACAGCGTGGCGGCTCAGAAGATGTTTGTTACTGATGATTCCTGTGTGAAAGTACTGCACAAGGCACATCCTCACAACCACTTTTATTACAAGTAAGGGCACCTCAACTGTTAGCTCCAAGAGTTAGTGATAAAGTGGGTATACTGGCAGAAAATGTAAATTAGTCATGTCTGAACAGCATAAATGCTAATATTCTTCGTGTTCATTCATTATTTGTCATCTCTGAAGCACAGTGCTGGTATAAGAAACCCACTGAAGAAGGGAGAACGTGGAGAATGGTGTCCGAAAGATATCCCTACCTGTGCATGATTTGGTGAGCTTTCCTCATCTAAGCAATAATAAATCTAAAGAATCACGGTGTAGCTTAATTCTGTGCCTTCCAAAGTTCTATAAGATGTCTTATTGTTTCTTTAGCATGGCACTCAAAGCCTGTCTCAGTTTGGCACTGGCCTCCTTTTCCAGTCTCAGGATTCTACTCCATGCACTAGGCTAGACACTAGGGGTTCAAAGACGAGCAAGCTCTTCCTAGTCAACCTTCAGCTTATATGCTGTTCTCCAAACACATCATGGACTTTTACCCTTCTGTTCCTTTGCTCCGGTGGTTCTTTTGCTTGTAATTCTGTTTTTCCTGTGTGTGCCTATTGAACTCCTAGCACTTGCATCTGACAGCTGTCCTTCAAGTCTTCTCCAAATCAATGTAAATTTCTTCTTCATCTTTACTTTGATTTGTTGTTGTTGTTGCGTGTGTATGTGTGCATCTGCTGTAGCACTTATCACACTATATTATGCAATACTGTAGGTATGTCTGTAGAATGTTTTCTGCTGGAAGAAATGAAAAAATAGAACATCTAAAAATAGGCTATTCCAGGTTATTGAATCAATTTGCATATTAGCACACCTGGAGGGAGACATTCCCAGGGTTGGTGTGTCAGCCCAGTGACGTCATAAGAACCCAGGCTCTTTCACTTTCTGCTCCACTGTCCTTGGTTAACTTTTAGTCCTTAGGCCTTTGGCCTCGTGTTGCAGGATGACAACAGCAACTTAGTGACTCATTTCCTCCGACAAATATTTCCAAAGACAAGAAGGTATGGAAGTTCTCTTCATATATATCGCTCCTTTTATTGTGGAGGAAAATCTTCCCGGTAGAACATGTTTTGTTTGACTAATCCCAGTTCATCCCGAAGAATTGAGAGCAATCCACCTTCCATACCACATTCCTAAGAGAGCCCCGATTTTTGTTCAGATGACAAAGAGGGAGGCAGTGGCTGTTAGGTAGGCCACCAACAATGTCTGCCACAGCTTCCCTGGCTAGAGTGTGAATCTCTCTTGTGTTAGGAGCAGAGTCTTGGTTTGTCTTTTTATCCCTCGGGCTTAGTACAGCACCTGACACGAAGATGTTCAGTTGGAGCTTACTGATTTTTAATTGACTTCCAAATGGATACTAAATAAAGCCCCCTCAAAGGAAATCTTTAAATAAAGATGTAAAGAACTATGCTAATTTGTGGAAACCCTGGTGGTGTAGTGGTTAAGAGCTATGGCTGCTAACCAAAAGTTCAGCAGTTCAAATCCACCAGGAGCTCCTTGGAAACCCCGTGGGGGCAGTTCAACTCTGTCCTATAGGGTTACTATGAGTCGGAATCAACGCAATGGCAGCGGGTTATGCTAATTTATGATTACAAGTGTGAATTTTTGTGTGGTGGATTAAGGCAAGATAAAGACAGGCTAAATATGTCTGAACTGTGGTCCTTGATCTAATACGGAATTCATGGTATGTTTGCAATTTTTTGATGAATATCCATTTTAACATAACCAGGATCAGCTCTCATAGCTTTTATAGCAAGATTGTAAGTCAGTGTTTTATTTTAGAGGTTTTGAGCATCCTGTAGCCAAGTTACTATAAGAATCAAATTTCAATTAACCTGTAAATAAGTTTCATGACTATTTAGCTTAACTGTTTTAAGATGAAATTGGAAAGCCATATCCTGCTGTTTCATTCAATATTTAAGGCTATTCTGATAAAATAATAGATGCCTTAACATCAAGAACTTTTCCCCTTGCTCATAATTATTTGATAAAGGTATTCAAAAAATGATTTTTTCTTAATTGTATTATGTTTGTGTAAGTTTGTGTTCATCCAACAAAGATTTATTGAGAGCCTGTACGATGCATGACTCAGGACTTAGTATAAATATATATATACTGTTTCCCTTTGAATTAGAGGAGTATATGATCCAATTAAAGAGATCATATCTTTAGAGATCTAAACACTCTAAATAGCTTCAAGCAGGACAGCGGGCCCTGCCTATTCAAAGAGATCACTTGATTTGGTTATATTCCTTTGAAACTAGAATCTTAGGCCTAGATGCTTCATTGTTGGCCGTATGGTTTGGTACGCTGTATGTGATTAGATCCAATCTTGAATCAGGGTAGAGTCCACTTAAATAATAAAGCTATCAAATAAGAAACTGAAATAATAATGCAAGGAAAAGGTATGCACAGGAAGTCTCATGAAGCTGGATCTTCAAGCATGGGTAGGACTGTGTTGGACAGAAGGAAAAGTTGAGGAAATGTGGTGTGGGAATGAATGTGGTGATGTGTTCAGCAGCTTGTGAGAAGACAAGCCTGACCAGGCAAACTTCTGTTGGTCAATAGGGAACAGTAAAGCTGCATAGGGAAATGGGAACCGATCATGAAAGGCCTTGCATTTAGTGAAGTAATCAATGCATGTTAAACCGACTTGAACTAAGAAGTTAGATTTTATAGTCTGACTGGTAGCTCTCAGCTTGTGGAGAGTATCTCACCATTCCATGGTGAAGAAGGTCAAGAGCCAGGCCTGGAGCAGGTAGTTGAAGCCATTGCTCTAGACAGGAAAACCATTCTGCATTCACTCAACATGGAGAGAACTTTTTCATGTACACAGACATCAAGCTGGATGAAGCCAAAATCCACTCTTGATCATCTTGGTCAGATTTCTGAAGCATAGAAGTATCAAGCATATGCTAACAAAGGCATACCTATTTATTGTAGATCATCAGTTCTCAAAATGTGGTCCACAGACCCTTGGACATCTGAGGCTCTTTCAGCAGATCTGCAAGGTCTGAACCACTTTCATAATAATACTAAGTGCCTTTTTCATTTGTTGACATTTGCACTCATGGTGCCAAAGCAATGGTGGGGAAAGCTGCCAACACTTGGCATGACTCAAGCAGTGGTCCTAAATTACACTAGAAGTCACTGGATTCTTCACCACTACATGCTGGCAGGAGGGAAAAAAAGCCTTACTTTTCTTAAGATTGTCCTTGATAAAGCAGTAAAAATGATTAATTTCATTAAATCTCAGCCCTTCATTACATATCTTTTTTATATTCTGCTTGACAAAATGGGAAGTGAGTGTAAAGCACTTGTTGAGCTACAAACTGAACTAGGCACTTTTTTATGGAATACCATTTGTACTTGAAAGAACGACTGCCAGACAAACTGATTATTCAGACTTGAGTATTTGGTAGTTTCTCGAAATGAACCTAGTGAGCATGTCACTTCAAGGAAAACAAAGGACAGTATTCATTGCCAGTGGTAAAATTCAAGTTTTCAAGTGAAACTTAAAATGTTGAAAAACTTTTATCTACCACCATGACCATGACACCTTCGCAATACTTAAAGGTTTTTCTGATGCAGTAGGTGGTGCCATTAACAGGCGTGTTTTCTGATATTGTGTAATAAGTCAACATTTTGAAGATCTGCATAACTCAGTTAATGAATGTTTTATGAATGACCAGTGCATGATATTATAAAATCATCCGTGGGGAAAATATTCACCCAAAGTGCAAGCAAGATAGACCAATGAATTTTTATTTTAATAGTATAAAAAATATATTGATGTGGTTTCAGATTTTACGTGCAACTAACCCTAAAGGAACGTATCACTTGCCAAATTTTGGTATAATATCAAAAAAGAATATTCCCAGTTTTCTGAAAAGGCTGCTGAAACATTCTTCCGTTTCCTAACTACATATCTGAAAGAGGCCAGTTTTCTTCATATATTTCAACCAAAGCAAAGTGTAAAAATAACTCAAATACAGAAGCAGATATAAGAATCCAAAACAAACAAAAAACAGTTACATCAAGTCATTGACGACCCATGATGACAGGTGTCTTTTATTAAGCCAGATATTAAAGAGATTTGCAAAAACGTAAAACATAGCCACTCTTCTCACTATTTTTTTAAATACAATTTTTCTTTTTAAATATAGTTATCTTTCTTACAAAAAGGTTATGTTAACATGTTTGAGCTTACTGTTATTTTTAGTGACTTAATGAATAAATTTTCAACAGATATAACCCACAATAAGCAAAAGTCTTTGGGGTCTTAATTATTTTTAAAGTATAAAAGGATCCTAAGAAAAAAAGCTTCAGAACTGCCATCTTAGACCATACGGAAAGGGTCACTGGATTCAGTTCTAGGGTGACATGCTCTCAAGTGGCCTTTCTGTGTTCACAGCTTTACTTCCACTCTTTGCTGCATAACTCAAGGAAGCGTTTCAAAATAGTGAGTGCAAATTATATGGTTATAGGAAATCCAGTCTGATTTACTGAAAAGGTAGATCATTCCCTGATTTTAGTACCTTGTTATTAGTAAATAATCTACATCAAACCCCACAATTAGTTGCGATGTTCTAGTGTCATTTGAGGCATGGAGCTGAAATGTTCTCCCTAGACTCTGGAGAGCCCTTCACAGTCTTGTAACGAATCAGCCTAGGTAGCCCAAGGACCATTGGTTAGGGAGGTGCCTGGAGGCCATAGAGGGAGGGGAAAGAAGAGCCTCACCTCTTGTGGGAAGTGCCAGGAAGGAGTGGGGCTAGCCAAGAAAAGCTCCCTTTATCTTATTTTTTAACCATCTTTTGTGTACTTTGTGTATAACAGGTGTTATTTAGTATAGGCTCTTCAAGTACCCTTGAGAAACAATTTTACAGTAATTAAATAAAACTCAATATATATAAAGATTTGAAATTTGGATCTGGGCTTCAAAATCCAGACCTGTTCATTGTTGGAGATCCTATAAAGACTGGTAGAACTGTGAACTTTCAGTACGGAAGACACTGGTGGGAGCCCCAGATCCAAATCTCTGTTCCCAGATCCCAAACTCCAAATCCTCCTAATTATTTTTTTTTTAATTGTGCTTTAAGTGAAAGTTTATAGTTCAAGTCAGTATCTCATACAAAAATGTATACACACATTGTTATGTGACCTAGTTAAACCAAAAAAACCAAACCCGTTGCCATCGAGTCGATTTCAACTCATAGCGACCGTATAGGACAGATTAGAACTGCCTCATAGAGTTTCCAAGGAGCGCCTAGTGGATTCGAACTGCTGACCTTTTGGTTGCAGGCGTAGCTCTTAACCACTATGCCACCAGGGTTTCCATATGACCCTAGTTGCTCTGCCTATAATGTGACAGCACACACCTTTCCACGCAGTATTCCCAGTGTCCGTTTAACCAGTTCCTGTCCGTCTCTGCCTTCTCATCTCACCTCCGGACAGGAGCTGCCAATTTAGTCTCACGTATCTACTTGAGCTAAGAAGCACACTCTTCACAAGTATCATTTTATGTCTTATAGTCCAGTCTAATCTTTGTCTGAAGAGTTGGTTTCGGGAATGGTTTTAGTTTTGGGCTGACAGAGAGTATAGGGACTGTGTTTTCTGGGATCCCTCCAGTCACAGACCATTAAGTCTGGCCTTTTTACTAGAGTTTAAGTTCTGAACCCTATTTTCTCCTGCTTCATCAGGGACTCTCTATTGTGTTCCTTGTCAGGGCAGTCATTGGTGGTAGCCAGGCACCGTCTGGTTCTTCTGGTCTCAGGCTGATGGAGTCTCTGGTTTATGTGGCCCTTTTTGTCCGTTGGGCTCATATTTTCCTTGTGTCTTTGGTGTTCTTCATTCTCCTTTGCTCCAGATGGGTTGGGACCAATTGATGCATCTTAGATGGCTACTTGCTAGCTTTTAAGACTCTAGGCGCCACTCACCAAAGTGGGATGCAGAACATTTTCTTAAAAAACTTTAAGCCAGTTGACCTAGATGTCCCCTGAAGCCATGGTCCCCAGACCCCTGCCCCTGCTACTCTGTTCCTCAAAGTGTTTGGTTGTATTCAGGAAACTTCTTAGCTTTTGGTTTAGTCCAGTTGTGCTGACTTCCCCTGTATTGTGTGTTGTCCTTCCCTTCACCGAAGGTAATTCTTATCTATTAACTCGTGAATACCCCTCTCCCTCCCTCCCCACCCTCGTAACCATCAAAGAATGTTTTCTTCTGTGTTTAAACCTTTTCTTGAGTTCTTACAATGGTGGTCCCATACAATATTTGTCCTTTTGCAACTGACTAATTTCACTCAGCCTGATGCCTTCCAGATTCATCCGTGTTGTGAGATGTTTCATGGATTTGTCGTTCTTTATCATTGAATAGTATTCCATTGTGCAAATATACCATAATTTGTCTATCCATTCATCCGTTGATGGGCACCTAGATTGTTTCCATCTGTTTGCTACTGTGAACAGTGCTGCAGTGAACATGGGTGTGCATATATCTATTTGTGTGAGAGCTCTTAATTCTCTAGGATATATTCCAAGGAGTGGGATTGCTGGGTTGGTTCTAAAATCAGGTAGTGTGAAGTTAGTGATTGTTTCTCCATCTCATTAAAAAAAAGCCATTGGAATTTGGATCAGAATTGCTTTTATCTATATATAGATCGCTTTGGGTACAATAGGCGTTTTCACAATGTTGAGTCTTCCTATCCATGAGCAAGGTATGTTTTTCCACTTATGTAGATCTCTTTTGGTTGCTTGCAGTAGTGACTTGTTTTCTTTGAATAGGTCTTTTATGTCTCTGGTTAGATTTATTCCTAAGTATTTTATCTTTCTTGGGGGCTATTATAAATGGTATTGATTTGGTGATTTCCTCTTCGAAGTTCTCTTTGTTGGTGTAGAGGAATCCAGCTGATTTTTGTACGTTTATTTTTTTTTTATCTTGTATCCTGATACTTTGCTGAAATCTTCTGTTAGTTCCAGTAGTTTCCTTATGGATTCTTTGAGGTTTTCTGTGTAGAAAATCATATCATCTGCAAATAGAGATACTTTTACTTCTTCCTTACCAATCTGGGTGCACTTTATTTCTTTATCTAACCTAATTGCTCTGGGTAGGACCTCCACCACAGTGTTGAATAAGAGTGGTGATAAAGGGCATCCTTGTCTAGTTCTGATTCTCAAGGGGAATGCTTCCAGACTCTTTCCATTTAGGATGATGTTGGCTGTTAGCTTTGTATAAATCCCCTTTATTATGTTGAGGATTTTCTCTTCTGTTTCTATTTTGCTAAGAGTTTTTATCATGAGCGCATTTTGGACTTTGTCAAATGCCTTTTCTGCATCAATTGATAAGATCATGTGGTTCCTGTCTTTTGCTTTATGTGATGGATTATATTGATTGTTTTTCTAATGTTGAACCACCCCTGCATACCTGGTATGAATCCCACATGGTCATGGTGAATTATTATTTTTTTGATATGTTGTTGGATTGTATTGGCTAGAATTTTGTTGAAGATTTTTGCATCTAAGTTCATGGGGAATATCGGTCTGTAATTTTTTTTGTGATGTCTTTACCTGGTTTTGGTATCAGGGTTATGCTGACTTCATAGAATGAGTTTGGGAGTATTCCATCCTTTTATATGCTCTGAAATACCTTAGTAGTAGTGGTATTAACTCTTCTCTGAAAGTTTGGAAGAATTCCCCAGTGAAGCCGTCAGGGCCAGGGCTTTTTTGTTTTTGTTGGGAGTTTTTACATTACCTTTTCGGTCTCTCCTTTTTTTTTTTTTTTCTTTTTTAATTCAGTGGTTTTTAGTGTATTTAAAGATATATGCAACCATTGCCACAGTCCATATTAGAACATTTTTATCATCTCAAAAAGAAACCCCCTACCCTTTAGCTATCACCCACCCTCTTATCTTTTCCTCAGCCCTAAGCAGCCACTAATCTACTTTCTGTCTCTATAGATTTGCTTATGCTGGACATTTCATAGAAGTGGAATCACACAATCTGTGGTCTTTTGGGTCTGGCTTCTTCACTTAGTATAATGTTTTCAGGGTTCATCCATGTTGTAACATATTTAATACTTCATTCCTTTTTTAAACAAATTTTTTTAACAGAACATTTGCCATTTCTACAGTTTTCACATGTACAGTTCAGTGACATTAAGTATGTTCGCCCTGTTATTCAACCATCACCGTTACTGTTTCCAAGTTTTTCCATCACCCTTAATAGAAGCTCAGTGTCCCCTAAGCAATGAGTCCTCCTTTCCCTCTCCCTCGCACTCATCCGTGGTAACACTAATAAACTTTGGTCTCTATACACGTGCCCATTTTAGGTATTTCATATCATCGGGATCATACACTATTTGTTCTTTTGTGACTGACTGACTTCACTTAGCATGTTTCAAGGTTCATCCACATCGTAGCCTGTATCAGGACTTCATTTCTCTTTATGGCTGCATAGTATTCCATTGTATGTACGCTGTATATTTGTTTGTCCATTCGTCTGTTGATGGGCATTTAAGCTGTTTCCCCCTTTTGGCTATTGCGGATAATGCTACAGTGAACATTGGTGTACAAGTTATGTGCTTGCATTCCTGCTTTTAATTCTTTTGGGTATATACTGAAGAGTGGAATTGCTAGATCATATGGTAACTCTTGCTTAGTTTTTTTTTTTTTTAATAGTTTTTATTGTGCTTTAAGTGAAAGTTTACAAATCAAGTCAGTCTGTCACATATAAGTTTATATACACCTTACTCCATACTCCCACTTACTCTCCCCCAAATGAGTCAGCCCGCTCCCTTCTTCCAGTCTCTCCTTTCGTGACAATTTTGCCAGTTTCTAACCCTCTCTACCCTCCTGTCTCCTCTCCAGACAGGAGATGCCAACACAGTCTCAAGTGTCCACCTGATACAAGTAGCTCACTCTTCATCAGCATCTCTCTCCAACCCATTGTCCAGTCCCTTCCATGTCTGATGAATTGTCTTCGGGAATGGTTCTTGTCCTGGGCCAACAGAAGGTTTGGGGACCATGACCGCCGGGATTCCTCTAGTCTCAGTCAGACCATTAAGTCTGGTCTATTTATGAGAATTTGGGGTCTGCATCCCACTGATCTCCTGCTCCCTCAGGGGTTCTTTGTTGTGCTCCCTGTCAGGGCAGTCATCGGTTGTGGCCGGGCACCATCTAGTTTTTCTGGTCTCAGGATGACATAAGTCTCTGGTTCATGTGGCCCTTTCTGTCTCTTGGGCGTATAGTTATCATGTGACCTTGGTGTTCTTCATTCTCTTTTGATCCAGATGGGTTGAGACCAATTGATGCTTCTTAGACGGCCGCTTGTTAGCATTTAAGACCCCAGACGCCACATTTCAAAGTGGGATGCAGAATGTTTTCATAATAGAATTATTTTGCCAATTGTCAGTCTCTTCTTTTGTTATACATTTATTTAGTTGTTCTACCTCTGTATGTGTTAGTTTAGGTAGGTGGTATGTTTCTAGAAATTTGTCCATTTCCTCTAGGTTTTCAAATTTGTTAGAGTACACTTTTTCATAGTATTCTATTACGATTCTTTTAATTTCACAAATCCCCCAAATTCTTTCTTATTCCTCAGGATAATGAGGCTCAAAAAGGTGTAAATGCTCCCCAATTTTACATAGTAAGTGGCCGAGAGGTGCCTGGAACCCAGGCCTGTGGTGCTGAGTCCAGTGCTCAGACTGCTACCCCAGAAGGCCCTGTATCCTGCTCTAGCCTTTGTCTGTAGAAAGGTATTAAAGGAAAGTTACTCCCTGAGTGGCCTCCTGCGGACCCCTAAGGATACTAGTGAAAACTCCCCGTGGCACGTCTGCAAGCTTGCATGAGGGGAATTGGCTCAGTCTTACCTGGCACTTTCCCACAGGTTGATTCCTGGGCCGTGGTTGGCAGTGGCTTCAGGTTAGCAGGTCCCGAGGACACAGTGTTTATATGTTGAAATTTGCAGTTTGCAGCCCCATGGTGTTCACCTGCTCTGCCAGAGTGGTCACTTTGTTTTGCATTTTAGATAGGTGGGTTTCTTGGACAATGAGTTGCCCATTTAAGTGATTCTAAATTTCCACAAGCTTCTTCTCTCAGATTTAATTTGCTATGTATTTATTTGTAGATCTACTTCCATTTTTGTGTGGATAAAACAGGAACCTAGACTCGGGACAGCCAATATAAAGTTGCCCTTTGGCGGCTCATTCAGAATGGAAAGTTCTGTAAAAAAATATGTATAGCTGGATTGTAACTATTACGTCCTCCAGGAGAAGAGCAGAAGCATAGTTATAAACTTTAATCTCCCTCTCCCTCCAAAAAACGGTTTTGGATTTGAATATAAGTTTTTTTTTCATATTCGAGTGTCATTTTTTAACATAGGCAAAAAAAAAAAATGTTTAGTATGTATTTGTGGTGGGTCCTCTGACCAGCTGGGTTTTCTCTAGAGGGCAAGTTAAGACAATTCTAGGGTAGATCATAGTTGCCTTAGGTTTTTGTTGAGTATTGGAAAATTGCCTTTACAGTAACATTTTCTCTCTTCAGGCAGAAACCTTGGATGATTACTTTGAGCAAAGGGCCTTTTTCACCTTTTGCAAAGATCCTTAAAAGTTTTTCTCATTTTAGACTCTTCAGATGCAACGTGAATGAATTTCTTTACAGCATGCTATGTTTTTATAGTACTTTTGATTCCCTGCTTTGCAAAGACAAGCAAGTTTATGACTTTTTCTGTGTTTACAGGGTTTGGCCCTTACCCAAAAGGAGATTTCTTTTTTAATCTTTTGTTTAAACAGATGTGTAAACAAAAGATTGCTGCCTCTCAGACTGCACCGTTTACTGTTTAACGAAGAAAGAACACTCTAGTTTTTAGGCTTTATGGCAAAGTAGCACGATCAGGCCAGTGCGAGTGCTTGTGGCCACACAGTGGGCCCACATGTGACAGTGACCTTGGAGAGGCTTCTGAGGCCCTGCCCTGTTCTCAGGACCAAGGTGTAGACCAGATAGCTCTGTGGGAGGCCAGATCCACCAGTGATCTCAGAACTAGAACTTTCCATCCTTCCCCTCATGCTCCTCAGTGTGTCAGAGCCATCAGGCCTTTCTAGCGCCTTTGAAAATCTCCTTCCTGTTCCTGGATTTCTCACTGACTAGTCAAGTCTGAGCATCTGGGTGTGGAAAGAGCAGCTCATGTAGCTGTTTAATACATACTGCTCTTTGTTCCATGTGTGCTTTGTAAGTTGTTTCCTGGAGAAACTTCCTTAGTGAAAGAGTTCACTTATCTGGAGCCTGCAGTGGACAGCTCCCCATCTCACGGGGCTGCTGTGCTTCCGTACGTGCTGCCCCCTGCTCTACCTTTACAGCACTGGGCTCCCGGGGAGCAAGACGAGAGGGACCTGCAGGATTTGCACCAGTATCACTTCGTCTCCCAGAATTTGCCCAAGAAAGCTGAGGAAAATGGCAGAGATTGCAGTAGTATTTCTCCTGCCAAAATGAGAACTAGAGACTGATGAAAAATTGCTTCTGAAAGTCACTGTCCCAGATTGTCATGTTTCTTGTTACAAGCGGGTAGGTGTGGGAGAGATTCATCTCTATCAACTTCTCTCATTTCCCTGCTATTCTTGCCTAGCTGCCCTCTCCATTTTTTCAGTAATTTGCTTCTAGTTTTTTGAAACTTAATAGAATATTAATAGAAAAGTTTTTCTTCATTTCCTAGTATGTAAAGATAGATTTTATATGTAGCAGAGGAAATAGAAAAATGCTAATGTAATTATATGGCTGTGAGGTAGGAAGAATTTTCCTTTTTTAAATACATTGCCAACTGTGAATTTTTAAGAGTCTGGGTTTTTGTTGTTGTTGTTTCCCCTCACCTTTTCGTATTGAAAATCTGTATCTTCTTAGTTGAACCTTTCAGTAGATAACTTTATTGGTTCAGTGAAAATAACTCAACTTGACTTAGATCTTATGCCTTGAAATACAGAGTGCTCTTTTTAGTTCAAAGGAAAAAAAGTCTTATCAACAGGTATTCGAATGCTTCATACTGTTGGTCTAAATGAAGATGAGGAATGTACCTGATAGAATCAATGTAAATCTAAAACTCACACTAAAGCTGAGAATTATGTACAGTTGATTAGGTCTAATATAATCAGGTTAAATGCAGATTTTTGCATCACAGCTTTGTTTCAGTATAGTGTTAAAGGAAACCTGAAACTTAATAGATTTTTTTTTTAAATAAAAGTTATGATATTAAGCCCATGTGAGGGAAGAATCTGATTCACCCCCTTTTATCACTGCCTAAAATTATCAGGTTTTAAAATGTGGAATATTTGGCAAAAATGAAAGATCTGCATGTCTGATAGCTGCAGTCGGAAAAGCTGAATTTTCTTGAATGATTTATAAAACCGATTTTGTACAGGTATAAAAATTTACCTGTACAAAATATGAACTGTGTAATGCTGCCAGGGTCAGAAAGACCCAAAGCAATTATGTAAATAATTGAAAATTGTCATTGCCTGGCGCAAGTATTTCTCATGACTTCTGAAGTTGCAGAGTATGAGGAGAGAGTGTTTTTGGTTAACTGAATTCCTTCTCTTTTTTCTGCTTACACCCCTTATCCCCATGTAAACATTTTATCTCTCCTTACAGTAATGGGTAATTATGTTTTGAAGATCATCTAAGATAATAAAGTCTCATGAGCCTTTTTATTAGGAACTTTTAATGTTCATTTTGTTTTCTTATAATGGAAAAATAAATGCATCTAATCTCTTTCAAACTTATCTTTAAAAATCAAATATTTTCCTTTCTTTATTAATGTTTTAAGACATGTCTCAGGAAGAGACATCTTTAAAGACAGTACTTTGCTGACTAGTTCACCCTGGCCACATGATATTTTGCATTTGCTCACCTGAGCCACAGTAGCTTTTGAATAAATCAATTTGTCCAGGCGTGGACCAGTAACTTAAAATTAGCTTCTAAAATTGGAAGGTGCCAAGAGACGGAAGAAAGAGGCAGGCAACTCCATTGTGGTGGCAAAGGAGTTTTACCAGGCAGACTTACATCTGAGGGGTCCCTGACGGCCACAGGACCAAAGCAGATCTCTGCACCCTCCAGCGGAAAGGCAGAGGTTTTATAGTGGTGGTGGACAATAATGGCTCTATGCCAGGGGCTTACATAAGAATGCAAACTGTAGTGAACTGGCAGACTGCATGAGGGCACCTGTGTACCCCCTGAGGCCAGTCTTTTACATAGTACAAGAGACCCTCTTCCCTCCATGTTCAGCTTCACAAAGCTCGTTTCCTCTTCAGTCCACCCCTGAGGTCGGTCTTTTACGTAGCACAAGAGACCCCCTTCCCTCCATGCAAGGAACAGATATAGAAGTGGAGTTAGCCAGGTACCGTATGGTGCCTGAGCATGTGCAAAAGACAGAGAATGTTATCGTGTGCCCAGAACAGGGGGAAGGGCGTCTGTGGTGAAGAGAAGAAACTGGAAAGAGCAGGCGACCCAATTCCTGGCCTTTTTATCAGAGAATGATCTTGAGCCCAAGGCCTTTATTGAGATAACCTGGATGGGAAGCATAAAGGCAGACCATTCTCCCAAGACAATTCACTTTAGTTAGAATTGATTTCCTACTAAAGAACGTGTAGGTTTTTTTTGTTGTTTTTTTGTTTTTTGCCTATTTCAATAATAATGAACCTGAATATAAGTTAAAAAGGTAAATGTCTTATAAGAAAAAGAAAAAAGCTAAATATACCATCTTTTTAAAAAATAGGACTTGTCACTTTTAATCCCTTAAGGGTACGGACCTCTTTGTATATCTAAATATCTTTGTATCTTACTCAGCTGCATAGCACAGTGCCAGGGACATATAGGTGCTTAGTAAATATTTGTGAAATGAAAAGCCGTTCCTTACTCATATTCATTGATGTGTGCCACTTGAATCACATTAACCGAAGAAAAATAATTATATCATCACAAATAAAATATATTATCTTCCTACTTTGGTGGTGGGTCACTTAGGGAAATGTTCGTTTTGCTACATCTTAACTTACTACTCTGTCTTACAATATCCAAACTTTTATACAATTAATTTGTTTTTCTCAACTGACTTCTAATTTCTCTTAAAACTGGGAACCTTTGTTGTTGTTTGCTCACCATGTCTTCTTATATTTTACTACTTCTAAGTAACTTTTCATTTAAGTACATTCTTCAGTAGCATTGGTTTGGCAAGAGTCTTTGTCTTCCAGTAGTCTTCATATGTCTGATAATTTCTTATATTTTAACTGGGCACAGAATTCCGGGTTGACAGTTATTTTCTCTCTGCACTTTGACGGTGTTATCCCACTATCTTCTGGTGGTGCCGGTGTTGACAAAAAGTCTGCTGTTGGTCTGCTGTCGTTTCTTTGTAGGATACTTGTCTTTTCTGTCTGGTATTTTAAAGATAGTCTCTTTACCTGTGATTTAACGAGGTACAGATTTATTTTCACTTTTCCTACTAGGGTTTCTCTCCTCTCTTTCAGTTGAAATATTCACACATTCAGTTCTCTACTGTTATCTCTTTGGCATCATCTCTTCACTCTTTTCAGTTCTGGATTTCTAGCATTCTAGAAATTTTGGTATGAAATCTGCCATGTCCCCTATCTTAATTTCTCTTTCTTATTTCCTTTTTCCCTCTCTTCACTGCATTCTGAGTAATTCTTCCAGTTTATCAACTATCACCGTGAAGCTGCTGCTGGCTCTGCTGCTCAGCCTAGATTTTTGAGGTTTTTTTTTTTTTTCTTGTTTTTTTATTTCAAAACTGCATTTCCTTTTTAGACTTTGTATCTGGTTCTTTTTCATATCTGCCCCTATAATACCCAGTCCTTGCTGGTGGATTCTGTTCCTTCCTTTATCTTTTTGAGTGTGCTAATGATTGAAGGTCTCTTTCATATCACCTTATCACCTGTACCTCCTCAGGTATGGGTTCTCACATGGTGGTGGTTTTCATATGTTCCTTATAATTTGGGTCTGAACTCCTCTTCCATGAGAGTTTTTCCCCCCATTGAAATCACAAGCATTCTCTGGATTATGAAGTCTTCCTGTGGTATATTTTTCTTCACCCCTGATTGAGACCTGTGGTTTTCACTGGTTCTGGCCTGGTTTTTTATGTTAGTTTTTCTGCTTAGTTTTTCCATACCATACAGATGGTGCAAAATCACATTCCACAGATGGCACAAGCTGGCAGTTCTGGAAGTGAATCCTTCTGTCTAGAGGAAGAAGGTAGCCTGCTTCTCTCCTGTGTCCCCAGCCTGGGTTTTCCAAGGTCTAATTTACCTTTTTAGCTCCTGTTGGGTTTTTTGTTTGTTTGTGTTTTTCCTACTGCAAGGAGATAACTCACTTCCATCTCCCCGTCTCATACACAGGGCCTTGCAGACTGTAACGTTAGACCCTTGGGGCTGCTGAGCTTCAGTTCCCGCTCACTTTGAGTTACTTCTTTGTTTTTGGCACCTAGACATTTTCCTTTCTTGCTTTTGATTTCAAATATAATTTTTTCGTTGCTGTCAGATTATATCCCATATTTCTCTTTTTAGAATGGGACGAGGACTTTGCACATTGTTCACTATACCATCTTCTCAGGGAAATTGGTGTCCCTGGGTGGTGCACATGGTTAATGCACTTGGCTGCTGACTGAAAGGTTGGAAGTTCGAGTCCACCCAGAGGTGCCTCCGAAGAAAGGCCTGATGATCTACTTCCTAAAAATCAACCACTGAAAACCCCGTGGAGCACTGTTCTCTGACACACATGGGGTCATCATGAGTCTGAGTCGACTTGACAGCAACTGGTTTAGTTTAAAATGATTTTGTTCCTTGACCCACTGTAGTTAGTAATTTACATTAAGCAAACAACTTGTAGTCTGTAAAGTAAATATGATTCTATAATTTCAACCAGCTGCAGTTAACATCTTAAAATCACTAAATATTCGTGCAACCCAGTGGAGGCTGAAAAGGAGGATTATAAAACTAGTTTCTGATTTATTTAATTTTCTCATAAAGATTGTTATTTTAAAAGTTTGTCTACTTACATAAAATTAAATAACCAGAAGAATGCTTAATAACTTTGAGAGAAATTACTGAGTTTTAAGAAATTCAGATATTACATTTTTATGACATCATTATATAATCATGAATTTATATCCTTATTTGGGATAGTGGATGTCAGCATGGGTACACCCACTGTCTTGACAATAGAAACATCATATTGTTGCCATTTGCCTTTATATGAAAGAAGATGTGAAAGTAATTTGCTCCTGTATCTCCTTTTTAAAGCTGTAGTAACATCTTTTGACATAATGATTTCAATTGACATAATAATTTCAGTAATCATATATATGATTATAAAGAATATTGGGCAAAAGTAAGACAGTCTCATTATTTTACCAAAAATGGTTTTTCAGGCTTAATTTTTGCTTCCTTTTCTTTTTTCAGACATATCAAGAAAAAATCAAGAAAGATACACACACAAAGAAAGGCCAACAACCAGGTGAAGGAGGCATCTCTTTTCCCTTTTATATTTCATACCCCGTAACCCAGAAGAAGAAAAAAGTCTACCATACAGACCAGACCACCTTCATAATTGGAGAAACACCAAAAGGGATTCGTAGGTATGTCTTCTGAGACGACACTGGGCTTTAAGAATAATTCTCAAAATAAATATAACTCCTTAGTAAAATATACAAATTGTTTGAATTATGACCATACCTGGCATCTGAATATTTCAGAAAAATATGAATTTTTGTACTTTAAAAGCTAAATTCCGAATGTTTTAGGTGTTTTTAGAAGGCTAATCAGAGCTCTGGTGGCACAGTGGTTAAGTGTTCGTCTGCTAACCGAACCCACCAGCTGCTCCTTGGAAACCCTATGGGGCAATTCTCCTCTGTCCTGTAGGGTGGCTATGAGTCAGAATCAACTCAGCAGCAATGGGTGTGTTTGTATTTTTAATCCATAATTTGATAAAAAGTGAAATTGTTTTATAATAGAGAAATGAAATACTTCAGTACATTTTATTCATTCACTCATTGAATATTTATTGAGCCCCTAATATGTGCCAGGTGAATATACAGTGTGAAAACTGAATATACAGTGTGAAAACAGACATAGAGCTCACAAAAAAAAAAAACTTATAATTAAATTGTTTTAAAGTAGTATGTTATAGGAAAAAAATAGGCTACCTTGATAGATAATAATGGGAGGGGGAGGAGTGCAACCACCTTTCTATTGGATATAAGAGACAGTGTCTCTGCATAGATGATATTTAAGTTGAGATCTGATGATAGCGTTGGAAAGACCACAGTAAGAGCATCTCTGTGGAGGGGAGAGGTCCAGTGTGTTGGAGGAACTGAAAGAGGACCAGCATACTTGGTGCATAATAAACCAAGTAGAGAATAGCATGAGATAAAGGTAGAGACATAAGTGAGACTGGAGCTTGCAAAGCATTAGACACCATGGAAAAGAGTTTGGACTTTGTCCCAAGTGCAGTAGAAAGCTTTCGAAGCCTGACATTATATGACTTCTGTTTCTAAAAGATTATTGCAGCTTCAGTGTGGAAGAGGGCAGAGTGGATGAGGGGAGACCATAAGAAACAAGGTAATGGTGGTTTGGACCAGAGTGGTTGGAGATAGAACGAAATGGATGAATTCAATAAAATATTTTGAAGGTAGAGTATAAAAATTCGGTGATGGACTAGTTGGGAGTGAGGAAGAAAGAAAAAATCAGTATTACTACCAACTTTTTGTCTTGAGCAGCTGAGTGGATTTACTAATTGGGGAAAACTAGGAGAGAAACAAGCCTGAAGTAGAAGAAAAAATCAAGAGTTCTCTTTTGCTCATATGAAGTTTGGGATTTCATGGAAATGTCAGATAGGCAGTGGGATTTGAAGACTGGAGGTCTAAATCTGGGAGGAATCAGAGAGGAGGGGAGAAGCCCCAGGACTAAGCCTAGAGGTGTGGCCACTCCTCCAAGCCAGACAGCCTGCAGAGGGGCCTGCAGGACAGGAGACACCATGTAGGTTCTGAAGCCCAAGAGAAGTGAGAGTTTCAAAAAGGAAGGAGGACTTAATTTTATCAAATGCTTCTGAGACCCAGAATAAGATGCAGTTGGAAAGGGCCCCCCAGAGTTGGCAACAGAGAGGTCCTTGCTTGCCTTGACAGGAGTAGTTCCCGAGAAATGGAAGGCAGAAGCCAGGTAAGATGGGTGAACAGTGAACAGCGAGACCCTGTGACAGCTCTCTTGAGTTTGGATGGGAAAAATAGCAGTAGCTGGGGGCATTCGTGGGGACAGGGGTCAGTTTTTTAAAGTTCGGAATATAATGGACCCTGTTTGTATGCTGAGAGAAATGACTAATGGGGGGGAAAGAGGTCAGGCCAGAGAAGTGATAATAGAAAGAGTGAAGTCTTAGAGGCAGGAAAGGTTGGGATGCAGGCATGGCAACATCTGGCCTTTGGGAGGCATTGCAAGAGAAGGGACGAAGACGGGCACAGAGGTGATGAGATGATGGCTTTTGTTTCCTGAGTGAATGGAGAGCGGAGGTCGTCTGTTCAGAGGGTGAGAGAAGTTATGAAATAACTCATTTATAAAGTATAAAAGTAAGCTTAGTAGGACTAGAATTCCTGGGGAATGTTAAGTCCTTGTTTGAGATGAATTTCAGTAAAACCATCTGTCCAGTTGTACAGATATTATTTAGCAAACTTCAATTGCCCTGTTGCAGACACAGAAAGGGAGATGGCTGGTTTCTACCAGGGGTTACAGTGCAGGGGGAGAGAAGCAAGGAAGCTGAGGGGCATTTGCAAAGGAGTGATTATAAAGCTGCTCCTAAGCTAGACAGGGGGAGGCTGAGGGATAGTGAGAAAGCAGAAGAGTCAGTGAGTTGGAGGGCTTGGTGAGGACAAAATTATATTGCATTGTTGTTGTTTGGGGGGGTGGGGCGGGTGGGGGGCAGTAATTGAGCAGTTGACCTGGAACATTCAGTAATTGAATTCAGGGTTTTGGAAGTTGTGCAGTTGACAGTAATGACAAGGGTAGTGGTATGTGACCTTCAGAGAAGGAGGCTGACATGCAGTTGAGACAGGTCTTTGGAGGCGAGGTTAGAGAAGCTGAGGGGCCAGGTGTTGGGCGTAACATCCACATGGATATTGGCGTTATCCAGGAGATGGAGTGGAAAGCAAGATTAATCCAGGATATGGAGCGTTCAGTGAATAGCAGGAAGCAACTAAAGGGTCAGTTAACAAGATGGGGCAGAGAATGGTTTAGCTGGTTGGCATAAACCTTAAAGAGGGGAAGATGTTTTCTGAGAAAACAATGGTCTGGAAGCAGCACAGCGAAGCCTGAAGCATAGGTTTAGGAGGCAAGAGCCTTGTCGTAAGAGGGCTGCATGGGAGGAGGCAGTGTCTTCAGGAGACAGCCAAGGGTGAGTTATGACCAGGAGGCAGAGGAGCTGCTCAGCATAGAAACCAAAGACACAGGCGGTGGTAGATCAGAGCCTGGATCCAGGGGCACTGAGGAATGGTTTGGATCAGATGAGAGCAGGTAGAGATCAGGAGGGGATGAGAAGCCCACGGTGATAGATGACTGAGAGGTAGTGCCTGAGGTAAGAAGGGATGGGAGGTGTGTTTCGGTTAGTCCTGATGGTCTCTGAGGACTCTGGGAAAAGGGTGCTGGCTTTGTGGGTTCAAAATGCTTCCCTCAGTGGTATGGCAGCTCTCAGGCAACTGGCCCCTTTGGAAAGCAGCAGTCCAGGAGAAGGGCTGATCCCTTGGCCACACTTGGTGGTGGTGTGGCAGCTGGAGCATGACCCCACGCCTGCATTGGCACAGAAAACGTGAACACCTCCCAACCCTGCTGCAGCAACACATCTCCTCCCAAGCAGATCTGCAGCCATAATTTTGGTGGCAATTATTTTGCTAGGAGGCCCACCATACGTTTTACCGATCTGAGGAGCACGTGTCTCTTCGTCCCCTTTGACACTATATATCAAATACAAGTATTAACAATGATTCTTTTTGGCCTCCCTTCCTTTTTCTCTACCCAGCTTAGGGAATAAATGGCTCATACTGAGTAGAAAGGTGAAGGGTGTCTAATATTAGAATGCCAACACCTGACCTAGGGAACACTATCCCACTGCTGACATCTCTTCTTTCCCGCTAACCATGCTGGTTTATAGAATCAAGAATTTGTACTGTGCTGCAGCCACGTGAATCATTGGAATGAAGTTTTTTCAGTGTTCCCTTCACTTCAGAAGACTTAGACAGAGAGACGGTTTTAGTTGCATTCCACCTCCTTTCCCCCAGTTCTTCAAGAAAAGGGGAGACAAATGTGAATTTTATCCATAATAATAACTACTATGATGCAATTGCAGAAAAATGCCCACCTTTGGGGTCCATTCTTTTTCCTTTCTTTATGTAGCTTATGGGTGTCTACCGTGGTTTACTAAATTTTCCTCACAGAGTGGGTAGCTTATACCCTGATGGTAGCATGCAGTTCCTTAAATTCTCAGAGACATTCTTTTGAAGACCAAGAATTAGGAAAGCGAGTTAGAAGGCAAAAATAAAATGAATTATAATCGTAACTCACCCTGTAAAGGGCAGCATCATGGCATAACTCACTTAGATAACGTGGCATAAGAAGCAGCTTTTCTCTTAGAGGTGACAAACTGCTGGATCATGGGTTGGGTCATGGTTGCAGCACAGCAAAGGTGAAGTTAGTTTGGCAGCTGCTGAGACACTACGAAGTCTTAGATAAATAAAGGACATCAGCATGTAACTTTGCCAATTATTTCATCTTTACAAACACAAATATTTATTAGAAAGGCCATGAAAATGGATTTGAAGATAATTGATAGACAAAATAATAACATCCCTTTACTCATGTGAATTCACTCATGTGAAGTGAAAACAGGAACCTTTTAAGAACATGCTTGTTGCTTTCCAGCAAGAACATTGTCAGTTTCCAGGACAGAACTTTGGAAGCTGGTACTTATGTTATTAAGTATTCTGTTGCAGACGAGCATGGTTGTTGATCAGGAGTATATAGTATCTGGATTTGGGAACACGCACCAGGACTAGGAGCCATGGGGACTGTGTGCCATGAGTGCTCACCTGAAGCTACCAAAGAGCATCGTGAGCGTGCAGTATGGATGGCCACTAAAATCAACAGAGGCACAAACTTCATGTAATCTGGTCTGAGAGGCAAAAATAGCAGTGGCATTAATGCTCCTACTTGTTGTCATTAGGTGTTGTCAAGTCATTTCCGACCCATAGCGACCCTATGTGCAACAGAATGAAACAGTGCCTGGTCCTGGCACCGTCCTCACAGCCATTGCTATGCTTGAGCCCATTGTTGCAGCCACTGTCTCAATCCATCTCATCAATGGTCTTCCACTTTTTTGCTGACCCTCTACCTTTCCAAGCATGATGTCCTTCTCCAGGGACCAGCCCCTCCTAATAACATGTCCAAAGTAAAAGAGACAAAGTCTTGCCATCCTTGCTTCTAAGGAGCATTCTGGCTAGTTCCAAGATGGGTTTGTTTGTTCTTCTGGCAGTCCATGGGATAGTCAATATTCTTCATCAACACCATAACTCAAAGGCATCAGTTCTTCTTTGGTCTTCCTTATTTATTGTCCAGCTTCTGCATGCATATGAGGTGACTGAAAATACCATGACTTGGGTCAGGCTCGCCTTAGTCCTCAAAGTGACATCTTTGCATTTTAATATTTTAAAGCTTTTGCAGCAAATTTGCCCAATGCAATGCATTCTTTGATTTCTTGACTGCTGCTTCCATGGGAATTGATTGTGGATCAAGTAAAATGAAATCCTTGACAACTTCAATCTTTTTCCATTCATCGTGATGTTGCTTACTGGTCTAGTTGTGAGACTTTTTGTTTTCTTTATGTTGAGGTGTAATCCATACTGAAGGCTGTAGTCTTTGATTTTTACCAGTAAGTGCTTCAGGTCCTCTTGACTTGCAGCAAGTAAGATTGTGTCATCAGCATATCACAGGTTGTTAATTAGCAGTGTTCCTCCAATCCTGATGTTGCATTTTTCTTCATAGGGTCCAGCTTCTCGGATTATTTGCTGAGCATACAAATTGAATAAGTATGGTGAAAGAATACAACCCTGACACACACATTTCCTGACTTCAAACCACACAATATTCCCTTATTTTGTTCAAACAACTGCCTCTTGGTTTATGTACAGGTTCCTCATGAGCACAATTAAGTGTTCTGGAATTCCCATTCTTCACAATGTTATCCATAATTTGTTATGATCCACACAGTCAAATGCCTTTGCGTAGTCAGTACAACACAGGTAAACATCTTTGTGGTATTCTCTGCTTTCAGCCAAGATCTGTCTGACATTAGCAATGTTATCCCTTGTTCCATGTCCTCTTCTGAATCTGGCTTGAATTTCTGGCAGTTCCCCGTCAGTGTACTTCTGTAACTCTTTTTGAATGACCTTTAGCAAAATTTTACTTGTGTGTGATATTAATGATATTGTTTGATAAATTTCCCATTCTGTTGGATCACCTTTGTTTGGAATGGGCACAGATACGGCTCTTTTCCAGTTGGTTGTCCAGGAAGCTGTCTTCCAAATTTCTTAACACAGACAAGCGAGCACCTCCAGTGCTACATCTGTTTGTTGAAACATCTCAGTTGATATTTCTTCAATTTCTGGAGCCTTGTTTCTGGCCATTCCCTTCAGTGCAGCTTGGCTTTCTTCCTTCGGTGCCATTGGTTCTTGATCATATACTACCTCCTGAAATGGCTGAACATCAACCAATACACAGTAACTCTATGTATTCCTTCCATTTTCTTTTGATGTTTCCTATGTCATTCAATATTTTCCCCATAGAATCCTTCAGTATTGGAACTTGAGGCTTGAGTTTTTCCTTCAGTTCTTTCAGCTTGAGAAATGCCGAGCACATTCTTCCCTTTTGGTTTTCTAACTCCAGATCTTTGCACATGTCATTGTAGTACTTTTTGTCTTCTCAAGCAGCTCTTTGAGATCGTCTGTTCAGCTGTTTTACTTCGTAATTTCTTCCTTTTGCTTTAGCTACTCTACGTTCCAGAGCAAGTTTCAGAGTCTCTTCTGACATCCATTTTGGTCTTCTCTTTTTTCCCTGTCTTTTTAATGATCTCTTGCTTTCTTCATGTATGGTGTTCTTGATGTCATTCCACAACTCATCTGGTCTTTGGTTTTGTGTTCAATGTGTCAGATCTTTTCTTGAAATGGTCTCTAAATTCAGGTGTGATGTACTCAAGGTCACATTTTGGCTCTTGTGGACTTACTCTAATTTTCTTCAGCTTCAACTTGAATTTGCATGTGAGCAGCTGATGGACTGTTCTACAGTCGGCCCCTGGCCTTGTTCTGACTGATGATACTGAGCTTCTTCATTGTCTCTTTCCACAGGTGTAATTGATTTAATTACTGTGTATTCCATCTGGTGAGGTCCAGGTGTATAGTCACTGTTTATGTTGTTGAAAAAAGGGATTTGCAGTGAAGTCATTGGTCTTGCAAAGTTCTATCATGTGATCTCGGACATCATTTCTGTCACCAGGGCCATATTTTGCAATTAGTGACCCTTCTTCTTTCTGTCCAACTTTCGCGTTCCAATCGCTAGTAATTATCAATGCTTCTTAATTGCATGTTTGATCAATTTCAAACTGCAGAAGTTCATAAAAATCTTCATTTTCCTTATCTTTAACCTTAGTGGTTGGTATGTAAATTTGAATAATAGTCATATCAACTGGTCTTCTTTATAAGCATATGAATATTATCCCATCACTGATAGCATTGTACTTCAGGATTCGTGTTGAAATGTTGTTCCTCAGGATGTATGTGACACCATTCCTCTTCAATTTGTTATCCCCATCATAGTAGACCATATGATAGCCCAATTCAGAATGTCCAGTAGTAGTCCATTTCAGCGCACTAATGCCTAGGATATTGATCTTTATGAGGTCCATTTCATTTTTGACTACTTCCAGTTTTCCTAGATTCATACTTGGTACCGTCCGTGTTCCTATTGTTAATGGATATTTGAAGCTGTTTCTTCTCATTTTGAGTCATGCCACATGAACAAATGAAGGTCCCAAAAGCTTGCCTCCATCCACGTGATTCAGGTCGACTCTACTTTGAGGAAGCAGCTTTTCCCCAGTCGTGTTTTCGCATGCCTTCCAACCTGAGGGGCTCATTCTCCTGCACTATACTAGACAATGTTATGCAGCTATTCGTAAGGTTTTCACTGGCCAGTATTTTCAGAAGTAGACAGCCAGGTCCTTCTTCCTAGTCTGTCTTAGCCTGGAAGCTCCGCTGAAACCTGTCCATCATGGGTGACCTTGCTGGTATTTAAAATGCCAGTGGCATAGCTTCCAGCATCACAGCAACACACAAGTCACCACAGTATAACAAACTATAGACTCGTGGAGAAAGCTTCTACTTACATATGTTAAAAATAAATCATTATTTACCCTAAGGATTCTCTGTGTACAGGATAAAGTTCAAACTTCTGAACTTGGCACACAGGACACCCCTCATGATTTCCAGCATCTTCCTTTGGCAGCCTCCTGACACCTCTGTGTACTGGCTCGCCTGTGCATATGCCCTCTTTCTGGAAGCCTTCCTCTCTTACCTTTACCTGGCTGACTTGTCCTTAAGGCGACAGCAGAGAGGGCACTTCCTTCAAGAAGCCTGCCGGACCTTCCTTGCCCACTACCATCCGCTGGTCTAGGTGCCCCTTCTGTGGGCTCCCATGGGGCCCTGTATTTACTTCTATCCTGGAATTTGTCACTCTGTCCTCGTTTGATTTTCAAGTATTTGTCTCCCCGGCTAGACTGTAAACTCCTCAAAGATAGGGAACTGGATCTTATTCACTGGTGTACAGTTCCTACTACAAAAACCAAACTAGACCCATTGCTGTCAAGTTGATTCCGACTCATGGCAACCCTATAGGACAGAGTAGAACTGCGTCATAGGGTTTCCGAGGAGCGACTAGTGGAACAAACCGCAGCCCTTTTGGTTAGCAGCTGAACTCTTAACCACTGTGCCACCAAGTTTCCTACTACCCCCCCCCGCAAAAAAAAAAACACCCATTGCCGTCAAGTAGATTCCAACTCATAGCGACCCTATAGGACATTGTAGAACTGCCCCATATGGTTTTCAGGGTGCACCTGGTGGATTTGAACTGCTGACCTTTTTGTTAGCAGCCGTAGCTCTTAACCATTACACCACCAGGGTACTATAGTGCCTAGTAAATAATGTGTTGTTGTATGTTGTAGAGTCAATTCCAACTCATAGTGACCTATAGGACAGAATAGAATTGCCCTATAGAATTTCCTAGGCTATAATCTTTACAGGAGGAGATCACCAGGTCTTTTCTCCTATCAAGTCGCTGGTGGATTCAAACTGCCTACCTTTCGATTAGGAGCCGAGCACTTAACTGTTGTGCTACCAGGGCTCCTTAGCACATGATAGAGCTCTATAAATATTTGTTGAATGAATAAATGAATATTTTAAGGAAATGTTGTATAAAATACAGATGTAGTTATACAACTATTTGTGTGCTGCAACACCATGTTTGGATTTTGTGTAAAGGAATATTTGCAAACATTAGGCCCTCCCGGCTCCTGACCCAAACCTGGCATCAGCAAAGCAACACGCTCACCTAGAGGATGGGGCAGAGTCCAGTGTCTTTCTGCCTCCATCTTACCAGGCGTTCCAGAAGACTCATTTCCTCACACATGCATATAATGGCTTGTATCAGTATCATATACTGAGAATGCAACTCACTTCTTCAGGTAGCATCTCACTTACTAGTTTAGCTGTCTACTCTGAAGATGGACCAATTGGGGAAAAAAGAATCTAGGTTTTTCATTTTAGAACTTTCTTTTAGGCTCATCAAAAAGTTATGGGAAATTTTTGTTTTGTATTTGTAGAAGAAAAGGAAAAGGGAGAGAGAAGAAAAACAAATTCCTTTCTTAACTTTCAGAATTTTCTCTTTTCTATTCATTAAGACCCTTTGTTTATGATTTTGTTTCATGGGACTTGAATGCAATGTAGATTTTCAAAATACATATTATATAAATTACGGTTCTCATGCCAGTAATAAATTGGCTGACTGAAGGAACAGCTTGCTGGGACCCCTTCACTCCCAGGAAATACCTTGTAGTATAAATCAGAATAACTTGGAAAGTTGGTGATTTCATGAGCTAGAATATTGTTTTCAGGAGCCTAAAGGAGGAGGTCACATGCTGCTAGTATAAAACACGTTTTCACTGCGGAATTAAGCTAATGTATGCTAAATGAATACACTTACATTGCTTTGTCTCTACATTTGATGTCATTGATGGTTTCTTTAAAAATAAATTGTAATAAAAATAACCACTGGTTTTATTTTTTAAATCTTTAGAAAACAATTTGAAGAAATGGCTTCTTACTTTAATGTATCTTCTATAAAGGAATTTGCCGAGCATATAATTAATGCCACATCAGAAGAACGACAGAAAATGCTAAGAGACTTTTATGGTTCTCAGTATCCAGAAGTGGAGGATTTTTATGTGGATTCTGCCTCAGAATTAACCAAATCTGCCCATAAGAAAAGAGAGAAAGTCAGGAATAAATCTGAAGAAAGGGAATCTCTTATAAAGGAAGCAATGTCAGATTCTGAAATTCTGTCTTTTAAAGATTCTACCAACAAAATTTCTCAAATTTGCAGCCCAAAAATACACACAAAAAAATCAGTCAGGTTTCAAAATTATGATTTCTGTGGAGAAGAGGCGTTTTCTAACGATACAAAAACTAAGAAATTAACTGTCAGCTCTACCCAAGAGATAAAAAGCGAATTATCCAAAGATACTGTAGCATCCTGTTCCCCAAACTGTAAGTCTGAAGTATGTGAGAGAAAGTTAGAAAATACCATGAAAGACCAACAGGACTCAACAAGAACGGGTGTTTCAAGAAATGGACGCCTTTTCAAGTCAGAAACCAAAAAGATAGACAATCCAGTGTTAGAAAACACTTCTGTGGGAGAGTTACTTGGTGACACCTCTATTCTTGATGACCTCTTTAAAAGTCATGGGAACAGCCTGACACGACTGCCAAAGAAAGTTCTTTCAGGGCCCATGGAAAAAGCTAAACAGAGGCCAAAAGATTTCTGGGACATACTGAATGAGCAGAATGACGACAGTCTTAGTAAGCTCACCGACTTGGCAGTAATAGAGACTTTATGTGAAAAAGCACCCCTTGCCACATCCTCCAAAAGGAAAAAAGAGCTAGAATCTTCTCTTTGGAAATCAAATGAGAAGTTTTTGTGGAAAAAAATATAATTCAAGTGATACAGATGAAAACACAACCAGTGCATAGAATAATTCATAAACATACAAATGAATTACTGCACCAGTGACTTTCTGCCACAGACGTTTACAGCACTGTATCCTACACAAATTATATTACCTTAACATAGTTGTCAACATGTATTTTTATTAAACCCTGACTGTAGGGTATTTTTAAGTCTGCAACATTGTCATGTGTCATTTGTTTTCTTTGATCATATTGTAATATAAACCTCTGTTATGAAATGAAAGATTCTAGATTTGTAATCCGGAGACCTGGGGCATCACTCTTATTGTATAATTATGTGACCTTAGATAAGCCACTTACCCTTTGTGTGTCTTCATTTTGTAATGTGAAAGATGAAGGCTTTGAATTAGATCACCATGGGTGTCCTTCTAGTATAAAAAAGTTTTGATTCACTCTCCCAGATTCCGTTAAATCATAGGCCAGATCATGCCCACTGCAAAACCAGGTGTACATTGATGTTTCTTATGTCTCTTTCTTACTAGCGATTGGAAAATCACAACATTGTTTCCTTATCCCTCAGTATCTTGTGCGATTATTATGTTATTTTAGATAAAAGCCGTAACTGGTACTGAATATATATGGTTGTGTAAAAATAATAATTTTATAATAGTTGTATAACCTTACTAATGCTAAAGTAACGTGCTTACTACCACTAGCCACAGAACACCAGTGCCCCAATGTTTATACAAGTATGATTTGATTAATATAAATAAAGATTTGTATAGTGCTTTTGTATTTCTTAAGTATGAAGAATGAGTAATCAATTTATTTTATTTGGAACTGTTATATTTTGTTGAACTTAATTTATATGGTTTATAAAAACTAGAATGAGTCATGGTTGAATTTATTTATTTAGAAACACACCCCCACATGTGTGCTGTGCGCATGTGTGTGTTGTGCCTACACTACGTACCACGTGTACCATGCTGGGAGCTCAGGACGTATAGTGAGGCACTGCTACATGTAAAAGGAAGGAAATCATGTCTGCAGAGAAGCATGTCCATAAAGCCCCTGGCATTGTGCCTGGCGAGTTGTAGGCAGGGACCTGAGGCTTCTGCTGCACCTTTCCCCCAGTTGAGCTCTCAGGGCTGTGATAGGAGGATTTGCCCATCCAGAAAAGGAACCAAGTGACCCAAGAAGTGATCCTGCTCAGGGATCATTGTTACCATGCTGCGGGGAGTGGGCCTTTGGCATACCCAGGATGTGGAGAAATTGCTCAGAAATGAAAAAAAAAATTTTTTTTCCCTCAAAGGACTGATGGCCAAGTCACTTCTCCTCTGGGGCAGTGTTTTGCCCTAGAGAACTGTGATCCTAAGTAAGGAATATATTTTATATCAGGGCCCAGTACATTTGTGCACATACATATATATCCTGAAAATAAACTGTTTATGAAACAATATTTCTGTGCAACACACTTCATTATTCTCTTCTGTTTCGGCCTGTTTTTGTTGTCGTTTGTTTTCTGTTTTCGTTTTTTTTTTTTTAATGCTCTCGTAACCCATTAAATTGAGTTCAAGACCCACTAATGGTTGGGAACCCCAGTTTGGAAAGCAGTGCTTTAGGTAGTACAGCCTTAGTCATTTTGTTTGCTTTCTGCAGCTGCATTGTGTCCGGAGTTATCAGATGCTACATTCTGCTATCACAGGCCTTTCTAGAAAAATACTGGGCTGTGTGGTCTCTGGAAGACTTGGCACGTAGAGGCCATTAGCCCACTCACTATGTGATGCACTCTGTGAGGACCTCTGATGAGCAGAGGGGCCTCTGCTATCCTGTTGTATACAGAGACAGTATATTTCACACATTTGAATAAAAGAACATCCTTTATAAAAATACTTCTTAAAAGTTTTACATAGACATGACCTGAGAATCATAAAGTGATAGTCACACAAATATTCTCTCTAAATTCTTCGAATATTAAAGAAATGCTGTTACAGAGTTTTACCAGCGATAGTCAAACTGGGAGCAAAAATGCAGGCCTGGAGTTTAAAAACTAGTGTTCAGCAGTTGTCGGGGACACACTTGTCCTTATTATCACACAGGAATAGTGTGCCAAGCAGAGTCCATGAGCCCCGTATCGAAAGAAGACAGTCTGTCAGAAGGTTTTGAAGGGCAGCCACCACGGTTAACTTGCCCTACAGTGGGGCAGTGGAAAGAGGTTGGCTGAACCACCGCTTAGCCTGGGGGCAGACCCCATGAGGGTTCCACAGTAAGAATCCTTCCCACCCCTACCCCACTGGTGCCATGCTACCAAACTGCCGACTAACTGTGTGGCCCAGGGCAAATCCCTTAGCTTCTTCCAGCCTCAGCTTCCCCTTGTTTGAATGAGAAGTGGACTGGATTGTTAGTGTTCAAGCGTTTTTTTGTTTTTTGTTTTTTGTTTTCTTTAAACTGAATCCATCTTAATCAGAACCTCGATTACTTACAGCAATTAAAATGGAGGTCTGCTGGCTCACTAAGCACCCCTGTGGCTCCATGGACCACTAGTTTGAAAACCACAGGGATGAGGTCATTGCTAAGAAACCTTCCAACTTCAAGTTTCCATGATTCTACTTGCTACAATCTGCCTTTTTTACTTCTTTTTAGAGTAGTGACACAGTTTCTGGCTGCTGGCACTCACCACACAGCTATTCATATTGGAAACTGAGGCAAGATAGCAGGGAGACTTTGGCACTTCCTCAAGGCTCCTCTGAAGCCCTGAAACCGATTCTTCAAGTAAATTAACGGCATCTGCAAGGGGCGCAGCTGCCCCTCAGCGTTCAAGGCAAAGGGGCCTTGGTTCACAGGGATGAGTTGGTGATAAGCTTGTCATCAGTTCATGGCAAGATGAGAAGGCGAAGGGCATTTGTAAATTAAAGTTCAATGTGTGCAGTTTTTAAATTCTGAAATTTCCTTTCTGAGTTCAGATAGATAGCTCTCTTTTTATGAAATGATGACAGTCAAGCATAGTTTTTATTCTTTTATAAAAAGTTGGTAACCACATTCAGTTTATGTCTATAAAATCCAAAAGAGTGGGCATCAACTGCCTTCAAGGGCAGTTTTACATACAAGGAAATAGAGTTCCATAGGTCACTCTGTCACAAATGCAGTCAACAGTGGATCTAGGACCCACCAAGGAGGCCATTGAACCTATAAGCCCCTTTAAGAGGCATATGTCTTCAAAGAGCCAAGAGTGCAGATCTCTTTTTAGGCTCCTTACCTGATTGCACGCAACTGCTGACCTCAAGGTTGGCGGTTCAAACACACCCATCTATACCTCGGAATAGAAGTCCTGGCTATCTGCTTCTTCTGTTAAGGTTACTCTCAAGAGAAAACCCTCCGGAGCAATCTGCTCTGTAACGCACATGGGGTCACCATGAGTTGGAATTGATAGCCCATCAACTAACAACAGCAAACCTAATTCTCATTGAGTCCTCATTGATGAGACCTTGTTTCCAGTGTTTCTGAGAGGCCATAAAGGGCTGGCTCATAAGCTCAAGAACAAGCCTTGGGCCTGGTTTCCTCACCCTCGTGCACTGGAGCCACCATGGAATTGATGGCAACATGGGGAAGAGCTCTCTTTTTCCTTGTTAACCACAGGAGGGCTAACTTGCCTCACCAGGGTCTCCAGGAGCCCCTTTGGAGTTAACTCTCTGCCCTAGGGGGAAAAACTCAGATTCACCCTCCCTTCCAAGTCCAAGGCTATGTAGTTCGCAGCCCCCAAAACACGTCGGAACCACTGGGGGAGGCTTTTTTTTTTTTATATATAACTTTTATTAAGCTTCAAGTGAACGTTTACAAACCCAATCAGTCTGTCACATATAAGTTTACATACATCTCACTCCCTACTCCCACTTGCTCTCCCCGTCTTGAGTCAGCCCTTTCAGTCTCTCCTTTCTTGACACTTTTGCCGGCTTCCCTCTCTCTCTATCCTCCCATCCCCCCTCCAGACAAGAGTTGCCAACACACTCTCAAGTGTCCACCTAATATAATTAGCTCACTCTTCATCAGCATCTCTCTCCCCCCCGCTGACCAGTCCCTTTCATGTCTGATGAGTTGTCTTCGGGGATGGTTCCTGTCCTGTGCCAACAGAAGGTCTGGGGACCATGGCCGCCGGAATTCCTCTAGTCTCAGACCATTAAGTTTGGTCTTTTTATGAGAATTTGGGGTCTGTATCCCACTGATCTCCTGCTCCCTCAGGAGTTCTCTGTTGTGCTCCCTGTCAGGGCAGTCAACGATTGTGGCCGGGCACCAACTAGTTCTTCTGGTCTCAGGATGATGTAGGTCTCCGGTTCATGTGGCCCTTTCTGTCTCTTGGGCTCTTAGTTGTCGTGTGACCTTGGTGTTCTTCATTCTCCTTTGATCCAGGTGGGCTGAGACCAACTGAGGCATCTTAGATGGCTGCTTGTTAGCATTTAAAACCCCAGACGCCACATTTCAAAGTGGGATACAGAATGATTTCATAATAGAATTATTTTGCCAATTGACTTAGAAGTCCCCGCAAACCATGTTCCCCAGACCCCAGCGCTTGCTCCGCTGACCTTTGAAACATTCATTTTATCCCGGAAACTTCTTTGCTTTTGGTCCAGTCCAATTGAGCTGACCTTCCATGTATTGAGTGTTGTCTTTCCCTTCACCTAAAGCAGTTCTTATTTACTGATTAATCAATAAAAAACCCTCTCCCACCCTCCCTCCCTCCCCCCCTCGTAACCACAAAAGTATGTGTTCTTCTCAGGTTTACTATTTCTCAAGATCTTATAATAGTGGTCTTATACAATATTTGTCCCTTTGCCTCTGACTAATTTCGCTCAGCATAATGCCTTCCAGGTTCCTCCATGTTATGAAATGTTTCACAGATTCGTCACTGTTCTTTATTGATGCGTAGTATTCCATTGTGTGAATATACCACAATTTATTTACCCATTCATCCGTTGATGGACACCTTGGTTGCTTCCAACTTTTTACTATTGTATACAGAGCTGCAATAAACATGGGTGTGCATATATCTGTTTGTATGAAGGCTCTTGTATCTCTAGGGTATATTCCCAGGAGTGGGATTTCTGGGTTGTATGGTAGTTCTATTTCTAACTGTTTAAGATAATGCCAGATAGATTTCCAAAGTGGTTGTACCATTTTACATTCCCACCAGCAGTGTATGAGAGTTCCAATCTCTCCGCAGCCTCTCCAACATTTATTATTTTGTGTTTTTTGGATTAGTGCCAGCCTTGCTGGTGTGAGATGGAATCTCATCGTAGTTTTAATTTGCATTTCTCTAATGGCTAATGATCGAGAGCATTTTCTCATGTATCTGTTGGCTGCCTGAATATCTTCCTTAGTGAAATGTGTGTTCATATCCTTTGCCCACTTCTTGATTGGATTGTTTGTCTTTTTGTGGTTGAGTTTTGACAGAATCATGTAGATTTTAGAGATCAGGCGCTGGTCGGAGATGTCATAGCTGAAAATTCTTTCCCAATCTGTAGGTGGTCTTTTTACTCTTTTGGAGAAGTCTTTAGATGAGCATAGGTGTTTGATTTTTAGGAGCTCCCAGTTATCGGGTTTCTCTTCATCATTTTTGGTAATGTTTTGTATTCTGTTTATGCCTTGTATTAGGGCTCCTAGGGTTCTCCCAATTTTTTCTTCCATGATCTTTATCGTTTTAGTCTTTATGTTTAGGTCTTTGATCCACTTGGAGTTAGTTTTTGTGCATGGTGTGAGGTATGGGTCCTGTTTCATTTTTTTGCAAATGGATATCCAGTTATGCCAGCACCATTTGTTAAAAAGACTATCTTTTCCCCAATTAATTGACACTGGTCCTTTGTCAAATATCAGCTGCTCATACATGGATGGATCTATGTCTGGGTTCTCAATTCTGTTCCATTGGTCTATGTGCCTGTTGTTGTACCAGTACCAGGCTGTTTTGACTACTGTGGCTGTATAATAGGTTCTGAAGTCAGGTAAAGTGAGGCCTCCCACTTTCTTCTTCTTTTTCAGTAGTGCTTTGCTTATCCGGGGCTTCTTTCCCTTCCATATGAAATTGGTAATTTGTTTCTCTATCCCCTTAAAATATGACATTGGAATTTGGATCGGAAGTGCGTTAAATGTATAGATGGCTTTTGGTAGAATAGACATTTTTACTATGTTAAGTCTTCCTATCCATGAGCAAGGTATGTTTTTCCACTTAAGTATGTCCTTTTGAATTTCTTGTAGTAGAGCTTTGTAGTTTTCTTTGTATAGGTCTTTTACATCTTTGGTAAGATTTATTCCTAAGTATCTTATCTTCTTGGGGGCTACTGTGAACGGTATTGATTTGGTTATTTCCTCTTCGGTGTTCTTTTTGTTGATGTAGAGGAATCCAAGTGATTTTTGTATGTTTATTTTATAACCTGAGACTCTGCCAAACTCTTCTATTAGTTTCAGTAGTTTTCTGGAGGATTCCTTAGGGTTTTCTGTGTATATAATCATGTCATCTGCAAATAGTGATAACTTTACTTCTTCCTTGCCAATCCGGATACCTTTTATTTCTTTGTCTAGCCTATTTGCCCTGGCTAAGACTTCCAGCACGATGTTGAATAAGAGAGGTGATAAAGGGCATCCTTGTCTGGTTCCCGTTCTCAAGGGAAATGCTTTCAGATTCTCTCCATTTAGAGTGATATTGGCTGTTGGCTTTGCATAGATGCCCTCTATTATGTTGAGGAATTTTCCTTCAATTCCTATTTTGGTAAGAGTTTTTATCATGAATGGGTGTTGGACTTTGTCAAATGCCTTTTCTGCATCAATTGATAAGATCATGTGGTTTTTGTCTTTTGTTTTATTTATGTGATGGATTACATTAATGGTTTTTCTGATATTAAACCAGCCTTGCATACCTGGTATAAATCCCACTTGATCAGGGTGAATTATTTTTTTGATGTGTTGTTGGATTCTATTGGCTAGAATTTTGTTGAGGATTTTTGCATCAATGTTCATGAGGGATATAGGTCTATAATTTTCTTTTTTTGTAATGTCTTTACCTGGTTTTGGTATCAGGAAAATGGTGGCTTCATAGAATGAGTTGGGTAGTATTCCGTCATTTTCTATGCTTTGGAATACCTTCAGAAGTAGTGGTGTTAACTCTTCTCTGAAAGTTTGGTAGAACTCTGCAGTGAAGCCGTCCGGGCCAGGGCTTTTTTTTGTTGGGAGTTTTTTGATTACCGTTTCAATCTCTTTTTTTGTTATGGGTCTATTTAGTTGTTCTACTTCTGAATGTGTTAGTTTAGGTAGGTAGTGTTTTTCCAGGAATTCATCCATTTCTTCTAGGTTTTCAAATTTGTTAGAGTACAATTTTTCATAATAATCTGAAATGATTCTTTTAATTTCATTTGGTTGTGTTGTGATATGGTCCTTCTCGTTTCTTATTCGGGTTGTTTCCTTTCCTGTATTTCTTTAGTCAGTCTAGCCAATGGTTTATCAATTTTGTTAATTTTTTCAAAGAACCAGCTTTTGGCTTTGTTAATTCTTTCAATTGTTTTTCTGTTCTCTAATTCATTTAGTTCAGCTCTAATTTTTAGTATTTGTTTTCTTCTGGTGCCTGATGGGTTCTTTTGTTGCTCACTTTCTATTTGTTCAAGTTGTCGGGACAGTTCTCTGATTTTGGCTCTTTCTTCTTTTTGTATGTGTGCATTTATTGATATAAATTGGCCTCTGAGCACTGCTTTTGCTGTGTCCCAGAGGTTTTGATAGGAAGTATTTTCATTCTCGTTGCTTTCTATGAATTTCCTTATTCCCTCCTTGATGTCTTCTATAACCCAGTCTTTTTTCAGGAGGGTATTGTTCATTTTCCAAGTATTTGATTTCTTTTCCCTAGTTTTTCTGTTATTGATGTCTAGTTTTATTGCCTTGTGGTCTGAGAAGATGCTTTGTAATATTTCGATGTTTTGGACTCTGCAAAGGTTTGTTTTATGACCTAATATGTGGTCTATTCTAGAGAATGTTCCATGTGCGCTAGAAAAAAAAGTATATTTTGCAGCAGTTGGGTGGAGAGTTCTGTATAAGTCAATGAGGTCAAGTTGGTTGATTGTTGTAATTAGATCTTCCGTGTCTCTATTGAGCTTCTTACTGGATGTCCTGTCCTTCTCTGAAAGTGGTGTGTTGAAGTCTCCTACTATAATTGTGGAGGTATCTATCTCACTTTTCAATTCTGTTAAAATTTGATTTATGTATCTTGCAGCCCTGTCATTGGGTGCATAAATATTTAATATGGTTATGTCTTGCTGATCAATTGTCCCTTTTATCATTATATAGTGTCCTTCTTTATCCTTTGTGATGGATTCAAGTCTAAAGTCTATTTTGTCAGAAATTAATATTGCTACTCCTCTTCTTTTTTGCTTATTGTTTGCTTGATATACTTTTTTCCATCCTTTGAGTTTTAGTTTGTTTGTGTCTCTAAGTCTAAGGTGTGTCTCTTGTAGGCAGCATATAGATGGATCGTGTTTCTTTATCCAGTCTGTGACTCTCTGTCTCTTTATTGGTGCATTTAGTCCATTTACATTCAGGGTAATTATAGATAAATAAGTTTTTAGTGCTGTCATTTTGATGCCTTTTTATGTGTGTTGTTGACAATTTCATTTTTCCACATACTGTTTTGTGCTGAGGCGTTTTTCTTAGTAAATTGTGAGATCCTCATTTTCATAGTGTTTGACTTTATGCTAGTTGAGTCGTTACGTTTTTCTTGGCTTTTATCTTGAGTTATAGAGTTGTTATACCTTTTTGTGGTTACCTTATTATTTACCCCTATTTTTCTAAGTAAAAACCTAACTTGTATTGTTCTATATCACCTTGTATCACTCTCCATATGGCAGTTCAATGCCTCCTGTATTTAGTCCCTCTTTTTGATTATTGTGATCTTTTACCTATTGACTTCCATGATTCCCTGTTATGTGTATTTTTTTTTTTTAATTAAGCTTAATTTGTTTGTTTTTGTGATTTCCCTATTTGAGTTGATATCAGGACGTTCTGTTTTGTGACCTTGTGTTGTGCTGATATCTGATATTATTGGTTCTCTGACCAAACAATATCCTTTAGTATTTCTTGTAGCTTTGGTTTGGTTTTTGCAAATTCTCTAAACTTGTGTTTGTCTGTAAATATCTTAATTTCGCCTTCATATTTCAGAGAGAGTTTTGCTGGATATATGATCCTTGGCTGGCAGTTTTTCTCCTTCAGTGTTCTGTATATGTGGTCCCATTCCCTTCTTACCTGCATGGTTTCTGCTGAGTAGTCAGAACATATTCTTATTGATTCTCCCTTGAAGGAGACCTTTGTTTTCTCCCTGGCTGCTTTTAAAATTTTCTGTTTATCTTTGGTTTTGGTGAGTTTGATGATAATGTGTCTTGGTGTTTTTCTTTTTGGATCAATCTTAAATGGGGTTCGATGAGCATCTTGGATAGATATCCTTTCGTCTTTCATGATGTCAGGGAAGTTTTCTGTCAGGAGTTCTTCAACTATTCTCTCTGTGTTTTCTGTTATCCCTCCCTGTTCTGGGACTCCAATCACCCGCAGGTTATCCTTCTTGATAGAGTCCCACATAATTCTTAGGGTTTCTTCATTTTTTTAAATTCTTTTATCTGATTTTTTTTCAGCTATGTTGGTATTGATTCCCTGGTCCTCCAGATGTCCCAGTCTGCATTCTAATTGCTCGAGTCTGCTCCTCTGACTTCCTATTGCATTGTCTATTTCTGTAATTTTATTGTTAATCTTTTGGATTTCTACATGTTGTCTCTCTGTGGATTCTTGCAACTTATTAATTTTTCCACTATGTTCTTGAATAATCTTTTTGAGTTCTTCAACAGTTTTATCGGTGTGTTCCTTGGCTTTTTCTGCAGTTATCCTAATTTCATTTGTGATATCTTTAAGCATTCTGTAAATTAGTTTTTTATATTCTGTATCTGATAATTCCAGGATTGTATCTTCATTTGGGAAAGATTTTGATTCTTTTGTTTGGGGGGTTGGAGAAGCTGTCATGGTCTGTTTCTTTATGTGGTTTGATATGGACTGCTGTCTCCGAGCCATCACTGGGAAACTAGTTTTTCTAGGTAATCAGCTAAAAAAAAAAAATGCAGTCAGATCCCTATCAGAGTTCTCCCTCTGGCTCAGGCTATTCGGATGTTAATGAAGCCGCATGGGGAGGGTGGGGGAGGGAACAGAGAGATAGGAGAGTAGCACCTCAGAATATAGCCAGAGTTGCTTGTCTTGCTTGGAATGACTATTATATCTGAGATTCCCGCAGGGCGCGTCGCCTATGTGTGCTGGCTGTGTGGAGATTGCCCCTGGGGGGTCTGGCCCACTGGAGTCACGGTCAGATCCTCTGCTTCCAGCCGCACGCCCAGCGTCAAGGCTCCCCTACTGGGACGGTGCACTCTTGACTCCAAAATCAGTCGCTGCCTCCCGGGGACTTCTCGTCCCTCCAGCCACGTGGCCGTGCCGCCCCCGCGAACCAGTTGGGCCGCCTCCCAGGGTTAGTTCAGATGGGTGGAGCAGCTCCCCGTGCTTGTGCCGTGACCGAGTGTCCCGGCTGGGACGCTGATCTCCCCGCTCCAATACCAGTCGCTGCCTCCCGGGGACTTCTCCTATCGGCTCCGTCCCACTCCGCCCACGCGACCCGGCTGGGCCCCTTCCCGGGGTTAGTTCAGGGGGGTGGAGCAGTTCTCCGTGTTTATGCCATACCTGCGTCCAGTCCAAATCCCGGCGGGACGGTTGCCTGGCTGGGACACTGCTCTTCCTGCTCCGAGACCAGTCACTGCCTCCCGGGGACTTCTCCTACCGGCTGCGTCCCACGCCGCCCGCGGAACTGGCTGGTCCCCCTCCCGGGGTTAGTTCATGGGGGTGGAGCAGCTCTCTGTGCTCGTGCCGTACCTGACTGGTGCGCTGGCTCCAGGCTCTGGAAACAATCGCTGCTTCCCCGTATTAGTTCGTTCTCCGTCTCTAAATCTGTGTTTGTTGTTCAGGGTTCGTAGATTGTTATGTATGTGATCGATTCACTTGTTTTTCCATGTCTTTGTTGTAAGAGGGATCCGAGGTAGCGTCTGCCTAGTCCGCCATCTTGGCTCCGCTTCCTGGGGGAGGCTTTTAAACACACTGATATCCAGGTCCCTCCCCAGGGGGTCTAGGGTTGAGCACAGGCATCCATTTTCATCTTCAGAGTTTCACAGGACTTCTGAGGCATTGCTGCTTTGCTGGAATTTCTTTGCTGGGCAGGCCTCACCTGCCTGACCTCTCCCCCCAGATACACTGTTTCCACAGGGGCCCCTCTGTGATCCAACCTCCCTCCCCCATGACACAGTGGATGTGCCACTGAGCTCTGGCTGGAGCCGACGCCCTGCTTTAAGACCTAACGTTTTCGTTCAGTTCCTATAAAAATACCCACACGTAGCATCACTTTTCTGGTTAGACTTTGTCAATATGTGCCTTATTTACTTTGCTGCAGGTTAACAAATTGTGGTGGTTATATTTATCCCGTAAATTTCCAAACTGGGGACCAGTCTCAATCGTATCTTTGATTTTTAAAAAGCAAAGATGTCACCTTGAAGACTAAGATGCGCCTGACCCAAGCCATGGTGTTTTCAATCACCTCACATGCTACGGCTGCTAACCAAAGGGTCAGCAGTTCGAATCCACCAGGTGCTCCTTGGAAACTCTATGGGGCAGTTCTACTCTGTCCAATAGGGTCGCTATGAGTCGGAATCGACTCGACGGCACTGGGTTTGGTGTTTTTTTTTTTTTTTTTTTTTTGGTCACATGTATGCGAAAGCTGGGTGATGAATAAGGAAGGCCGAAGAAGAATGGACGCCTTTGAATTACTGTGTTGGTGAAGAATATTGAATACACCATGGACTGCCAGAAGAATGAACAAATCTGTCTTGGAAGAAGTACAGCCAGAATGCTCCTTAGAAGCAAGGATGACGAGAATTCGTCTCAGGTACTCTGGATATGTTGTCAGGGGGGACCAGTCCCTGAAGAAGGACATCATGCTTGGTAAAGTAGAGGAAGGTCAGCAAAAGAGAGGAAGACCCTGAATGAGATGGATTGATACAATGGCTGCAACAGTGGGCTCAAGCATAATGATTGTGAGGATGGTGCAGGCCCCGGGCAGTGTTTCGTTCTGTTGTACATAGGGTCGCTATGAGTCAGAACCGACTCTACAGCACCTAACGACAACAACTCAATTATATAAAAGTATGAGGCCTTTCTGTCACTGATAATGTCCGACTGACAATGCTTGGTTTCTTATTGCTCCGCCTTGTAGTTTAAAATCAGGAATGCCTCTTTGGACAGATGTCTTTTGGGGTAGCTGGACATTGAAAGAAATGACTGAAACTCTTTTTATATTGGTTGAGATAATGTGGAAGGGGATAAAAAGTGTGCATCTGTGACTTTCTTATATGTCTCTAAGGCAACTGTTGGAAACCCTGGTGGCGTAGTGGGTCGGCAGTTCAAATCCGCCAGGCGCTCCTTGGAAACTCTATGGGGAAGTTCTACCCTGTTCTATAGAGTCGCCATGAGTCGGATTCGACTCGACAGCACTGGGTTCTGGGGTCAAGGCAACTGTAATGAGTCATCCTGTAAAACGAAAATATGAGTTATTTCCTCCCAATGGACCTTTTAACTTTGGGTTTCCTTTATTTTTGCAAAGTGAGACATGCCTCTGGACAAAGATAAACTTCAAAGAAGGCTCATAATAAAAAAAATAGCTACTTCATATATATTTTCTTCTTTGCTAAAACTATTATAAAAGCATTGATAGGAACACAAAAACATACTACTTTTTCAAAACATAAATGCTAACATGCACTGCATGAGACCCCTGCTCTCATACGATCAGTCAGCTCACTCTGCCCCCTCTGCCAGCGCCATCGTGGTGCTACCAACATTCCACCTGGCCCATCTCCCCATCCATCTGCCCCTGCAGCACTCATGTCCCTCTCTTCCCACTGACAGTACGCTAAGCGTCCTTCCTTCTCTGCTGTCTGGCAAAGGCCCAGGTTGCTTCCAGGTCATCCCTGACCACTGAGTCCTCCTCCCCACCCCCAGCCTCATGCCACCAATCTCAATGCCCCGCATGCCCCATGCCCTGCCCAGCAAACCACATAGGTTTCCCTCCTCAGTCATCTCTCTTCCATTCCGCCCAACCACTGCAGCAAACCTTCATCCTATGTAGACCTCTTAAAAAAAAAAAAACAGTTGCCATGAAGTTAAGTCTGACTCATGGCGACCCTACGTGTGTCAGAATAGAACTGTGCTCCATACGGTTTTCAATGGCTGATTTTTCAGAAGTAGATCTCCAGGAATTTCTTCCCGGGTACCTCTAGGTGGTCTCAAACTTCCAACCTTTTGGTCAGCATCCGAGCACCATAACCATTTGCACCAATCAGGGACTCCCTGGGACCTCTTAAACATCCCCAATTATCCTGTTTTAGTACATGACCTGGCTTCCCACCCCACAGGGGGGAGAATGCTATCTAGAGACTTAAGCAGCCCAGCAAAGTGGGAGGGGTTTTGACTGAGGAACTTGGGACACTCCTGAGACAGATCACCAGGCAAATCATCTCCCGGGGCAGCAATGCACTGAGGCACCAGGAAAAGGCAAAACCAGCCAGTTTCAGAGAGCCCTTACAGCAATGCCAGATGCCTCCTGAGACCCCGGGCAAGCTGTGTTCCCGAAGGATGCGGTGGCTCCTAAAGACCTCAGAAGGCGCAGCAGTGTACTAGGCAATGATGGGGAAGACAAGCAAGTACCAGGAAGCTAGATAGTCCCCTAGGAGGATGTGCGTGTAAAGGGAGGAGACCCACCAGGAAAGCCAGCCACAAACCATGCCATGCTTTCCCAGGGAGGAAGCAAAGAAGGCTTCCAGAATTCAAGTGAGGGAGAAAACACGTGTTTTCGGTAGAGTGATCAGAAAAGGGCACCCCAAATTCTAGAGCTTGGGAGTTGGCCAGGCCCAAAAGTATGAGAAGACCACAACTTTTTCTCCCTCAGTCTCCCTTGGCCTTTAAAATCCCCAGTGAGCAGAAATGTGGGCACTTTTTAGTAGTCAGGTTCTTATTTTGGATTGGCCAAACATTAACCCAACCTCCAAAACGAGGGGCAAGGGGCCGAACAAAAGGGCAGAGAAAGAGTCAGTCCCCGAGTCCCGGTGGGGTGATGTGACCAGAAATCAGAAGTGTCCGCAGATGGGCAGTGCCACCCTCACGGCCACGGCAGGCTGCTTGAGCAGGCTGCTTGACTTTTCCTGGGGGCCTGTTCCTCGCTGGCATGGTGTCGACCACCCAGCGCGCAGCGCCTGCGCCTGGAGGGCCTGCGAGGGCCTCCGGAGCCTTCCAGACCCTGACCCAGAGCCGCAGGTGCGGGGAATCCGCCTCTCTCCCCGCATGCGCTGTCCTCCAACCCAGCAGGCAACCTTAGAGCCTGTACGTGTGGAAATTGTTTCCAACAAAGTAAAGCTCATTTTAACTTTCCTTTGGGGATCACCGCTGGAAACTCCCGCGGGCGGGGCCCCCAACCCCGAGCCGGGACACAGCGCCCAAGCTCAGGGAAGAAAACCTGTGCCTCCGAATCAGGTTTCTTTTTCTCCCTTTGGGGAAAAGAGAAAGAAAGCTCATTAAATTAAGCCCTGGCTTTATGGGTGGGAAACATGAAAGCAAACTCCAGGGGCTTGCTTGCGCCTTGAGGGCGCGTTCGCTGCCATTCGCCTCAAACCTCAGGAAAGTTCCCACGTCCCTTCGGGCACAGGCAGCGAGGGTGGTCGACTGAGTTCTCCACCGACGGGCGGGGCGCCGGGGCCTTTCCGCCACGAAACTGGGGGGTGGGCTTATGGCGCGGGGAGCACGTGAGAGAGCCGACCTTGTGGCCCCGGGGAGGGGCGCGAGTCGGGGACCGCGGGGCCCCACAGCTGGCGATGGGTGGGAATCCCCCTGCACCCTTCCGTTATGGGCGCGCAACACCACTGATGCCCGCGGCTCAGAGGGCAGCCACCCCGCTGCCCCAGAGGCCCCGAGGCGGGATGGTGAAAGGCGAGACCGCTCTGCGGCAGCGCCAGGGTCAAGGGGCTCGAGTGGAGGGGTCCCGGGCCAGGACGCGGCCGGCTTGCGGCCGCCGGAGGTGCACGGTGGCCTTGGCTGCGGTCTGGCCCACGGCCGGCTGGAAACCCGGCTTCACCCGACCGGAGCGGCGAGTCTAACCGAAATCACGGGCAGCGGACCGGCCACACTTGCTGGATACCGGAGCGCGGGAAGGGTTGGAGGAAAGGGGAACGCCGACAGAGGCCCGCGCGGTGCCGGGGGAGGAAGGAAATCGCGGAGGGGAAACTCCCGGCGGTTCTAAACGCCGAGTCAGCAGTGCCCGGGCGGCTGCACGGTCCACGCCAGGCAACCCAGGAGCTGACTGTCCACGGAGGAAGTCAGGCTTTACACCTCCGGCTCCACCCAGCCAAGGGCCAGCTGCGCCGGGAAAGAGGCCCCCTCACTAGGTAGACCTCCTGCGCCGCAGCCTGAACCCGCCCCTGGAATGACAGCCGCCTTCTGGGGCGCTGGTTCTGCAGAGTCCCTAAGCGCGCGTCTTCCGCCCACGCCCCCTAAGGTCTCCCCGCAGCTGCGGGCCCTACTTTCCACCTTCCTCCCGCCCTCAGAGCCAGCGCTCTCAGCCAAGTGCCCGCTCCCCACCTGTTATCAAGGCCTGGAGAGAATGTCTACAAAATAGTTCTCGAATCCCACTGCCAAGAGCCCTCGTTCCCACCCCCAGCCCTCATTTGGAAGCCTGCGGATACCTCCTCCCTCCCTAATCCATTCTCCACACAGCTTCCCCGAAAAGCTTGTTAAAACACACTCGGGACTTCAGCGGGGCTGTTTCAAATCTCCTGTTTCCTCTGTTAAGCAGGCGTAATATGGACAGGGCTAGGGCGTGAAGACTGGGAGGGCACTGGCCCACGTGTATTCAGAACTTGCTAGGATGTCATTTACTCCTTAGTCACTTCAAGTGGATTTTCTCATTTAATCTTCCCAACAACCCTTCCAGGTTAGTTATGACTATTGTTTCATTTACAGAGGGAGAAACTGAGGCTCCGGGCAGTGACACAGAGAGTGCGCAGTCGATTCTCCACCATTACAACACGATTAAGCCTGACATTCCTAACAGGGATGGACTGACCCACAGCACCAGCTATGTCCTGGGCACCAGACGGCAGGAGCAGCTGTGAACAGCAGTACTAAGTGGATCAAGCAGGTGGATAACAAGTGGATGTCAGGTTCAGTTTGATCAGGAAGGCCTCAGAGGCCCCTTTGTTCTTCCATCTGCCTTTAGTGGATTAGTGGTCTGCTCTGAGGCTGGACAAGCCAGACCCACCTCCACATGTGTCTCCTGAACTGTGGCACTCCCCCATCAGCTTCCTCCATCCTCCTAATACCCTACTTCTCTTGCTTGGCAGTATCCTGGACAACCACAGGCCCTCCCCCAAGGCAGACACGTGAACACGGGCTCCATGGAGCCCTCCACACCTCTCAGTACCCTCGCCCTTGCCCTGGCATCCCCAGTCTCTGCCCAGCATTCGCCTCTGGCCACTTGTTTTGCATGTGAATGAGTTAAGTCCATGTCTGGGCTGCCTTTATCCTGGGAGGGGTGGGATTTCTGTCACCAATGAGTGGCTGTGAAATGTGGGAGTCAGTAGTGGTCCCCTTTTGAAGACCCAGAAGTGACACCACTAAGGTCAGATCCTGGATCCTGCTTTCTGCACAGGAATTAATGGAGGTCCCACCTGGTCCTTCGTAGCCTGGATAGATGGGCAGAGACCCTGAGGGAAATAGTGAAACGGAGCATCTGATTAGCATTGCTCTAGTCAAATCCCTATTTGTAATTTCGTTGAACTTACCTATTACGTAATAATTATTGTGCTTTTTTATCCTTCCTGGAATATATATTCTACCAGTGAATTTATTATTTTTTATATAATTTCTAATTAATTTTTCTATACAGATCCTGCAGTATAATGAATTAATATGTTCCTTCTAGCCATGGTCTTTGTGACTCACACACAGTGATTGAGTGGGACTATGCAAATAAGGTGTATGGAACCTGTGATAGTTGGAGTTGTATGTCAACTTGGCTAAGCCATGATTCCCAATATTATATGGTTGTCCTCCATTTTATGTATTGTAGATCTGACCTCTACATGTTGATGAGGCAGGATTGGTGTTCAGTGTGTCTTGGACCACAGCCTTGCAAGAGGGTGTGACTCAAGTCCCACCCTTACTCAAGTTATGCCCGTCCCTGGGGTGTGGCCTGCGTGTAAGATATATGTGTGTGTCCTGGCGAGGCTGTCTTTCTTTACATCTGGATCGTGTCCAGTTTGTGATCAGCTGACCTCTGGTTCTTGGGACTTGAGCCAGAGGCCTGCTGTCTGACCTGCCAATTCTGGAATTCCCTGGCCTTCACAGCCAGCAGCCTATCATCTGACCAGATTGGCCAGCTTCCACAGCCTTGTGAGCCAGCAGCCTGTGGTCTGAACTGCCAGTTTGGGCTTTTCAGCCCCTGCAGCCATGTGGGGTGGAAGAAGCCTACACCCAACCCATGGATTTGGGACTTGCCAGCCTTCACAACTGCGTGAGCCATTTCCTTTTTATGGTTTGGTTAGTTGCATCAAATTATGGAGCCCAAAGACTGGAGGGAGTGTACTGAAGGGAGAGGGAGTAGTTGATGTTAAACATGATGGAGTGATACAGCAGTGTGGAAAAGGTGGAGATTTGAGACATCTTTAACCTCCACCTCATAGGAACTAGCTTTGTGCTGATCTTTATAAAAGAAATTATTCATTTAGATCCATAATCAAAAATTCAAAGGGTAGAGAAAAGCATATAGTTTCCCTCCTTCCTTCCCAGTTCCTCTCTCCAGGGGCAATCACAGTTATCGTTCACTGTTATTAGCTTTATTTTTCAGAGATAGTCTATGAATTTATACACATGCTTCACATCTTTTATCTGTCTTTAGTGTTTTCTATATTGACACCCAAAAAGTATACTCATTGTTGCTTTGATAAAAATCAGTGCTATTTCAGAATAGAGTTCAGGGATTCTCAACACTGAGCTTTGCATCATGCCCAGGGCATTTATATTACTCTTCCTCAGTTGCCCCATCAATAAAATGGAGCTGAAACAGGAATAAGGGTATATTATCCTCAGGTAGGGACTTAAAGATTTTACTAATCTTCTGGGTAGAGAACAAGAAATATAGGAGGCATTTCATAACCACTAGAATGGCTATGGAAACCCTGGTTGACATGTTGGTTAAGTGCTACAGCTGCTAACCAAAAGGTCAGCAGTTCAAATCCACCAGGCGCTCCTTGGAAACTCTATGGGGCAGTTCTACTCTGTCCTATAGGGTCGCTATGAGTAGGAATCAACTCAAAGGCAACAGGTCTGGTTTCTGGTTTAGGATGGCTGTTATCAGGAAAATGGAAAATAACAAGTGCTGGTGAGAATGTGGAGACACTGGAATCCTGGTGTATTGCTGATGGGAATATAAAATGATGTAGCCATAGTGGAATAACTTTTGGCAGTTCCTCAAAAAGTAAAACAAAATTACCATATAATCCAGCAATTCCACTCCTAGGTGTACCAAAAGAATTGAAAGCAGAGACTCACACAGATACTTGCATACCAATGTTCATTGCAGCATTATTCAAAAGGTGGAAACAACCCAAATGTCCATCAATGGATGAATGAATAAAGAAGATGTGGTATATCCATACAGTGGAGTATCATTCAGCCATAAAGAGAAATGAAATTCCGGTACATGCTATGATATAGATGAGCCTTGAGAATGTTATGCTAAGTGAAATAAGTCAGACACAAAAGGACAAATATTGTATGACCCCACTTATGTAAAATATCTAGATAGGCAAATGCAGGGAGACAGAGTTTATTAGTGGTTACTAGGGGCTGGGAGAAGGGGAAGTTGGGGAGTTATGGCTTAAGGGCTACTGAGTTTCTGTTTGCAGTGATGAAAAACTTTGGGAAATAGTGATGATGGCAGCACGATATGGTGAACGTAATTAATGTCACTGAATTGTAAGCTTAGAAATGGTTAAAATAGCAAATTTTTGTTATATATGTTTTATCACAATAAAATTTAGAAAAAGAAATACAGGGAGAAGCGAACTATCGGGGATTTAGATCAAGACTTAACACAATGATGACAGTAGGAGTTGTGGGGTGCTGGAATGTACAACTGCAAACCACCCGTTGTGACAACCTGGGGAGACCCACCAGCTGCAAGAGAAACCAGAGAGCGTAACCAAGAAGAGTGGCTTCCTCTTGCTCAAGATGGACGTTCTGGTTTTCTGGTAAGTGGTGTTTTAATATCCACATTTATCTGCTGGAGACTGTCTAGATCTCAGGAGTAATTAGTAACTTTATAATCATTTTCTTAAACACTAACTGTTTTCTGGAAATGAAACAACCACCTATAAAGTTGCTGCTAATCACTGCTCCAATAACGAGAATGATTAAACTCCTATGTCCAGGCAAACTGTAGTTACTTTGCAAACAGAGGCAGGGCAGCATATAGTATGTGACCCCAAAGCTTTTCTTTAACTGCTTAGAAGTTCCTGACTCAGTATTTCTCCCTCCCATCCTCTGGTGGAGGCACTGAGAAGCAGTGAATGAAGAGAATCCAGGGACATGGATTATTTAAAACCTGGTTCATCTGTCATACACTCGCCTAGGTGTTGCTGTAGAGGTATTTTGTAGATGTGGTTAACATCTATAGTCAGTTGACTTTAAAGATTACCCTTGATAGTGTGGGTGGGCCTTATCCAATCAATTGAAGACCTTAAGAGCACAACTGAGGTTTCCTGAAGAAGAATAAATTCTGCCTCACAACTACAGTGTTAACTCCTGATGAGTTTCTAGCCTGCTGGCCTGCCCCACAGATTTCAGACTTGCCAGCCCCTACAATCGTGTGAGCCAATTCTTTTAAGTAAATTTCTTAATAAATAGACATATGGATAGATATAGATATAAGTATAGATGGCACAAGATTGAGCAATCTTTGTTCTGTTACACATAAGGTCACCATTAGCTGGAGATGACTGGAGGGCAACTAACAACATTGTTGTTGTTAGGTGCCGTCAAGTCGGTTCCGACTCATAGAGGCCCTATAGGACAGAGTAGAGCTGCCCCATAGGGTTTCCAAGGAGCAGCTGGTGGATTCGAACTGCTGACCTTTTTTGTTAGCAGCCGTAGCTCTTAACCACTGTGCCACTAGGGCTCCAACAACAACATAAAAAAAAACAAAACCACTGCCATCAAGTCGATTCCGACTCATAACAACAACATAGGTATGGGTATATGGATATAGACATAATCTCTTATTGGTTCTGTTTCTCTGAAGAGCCCTCACTGATAAAGTATTCTTGGTGAGCTTCTATTTCTCAAGTTATCCCATTTGTTTCCTAGGACACTGTCATGGATTGAATTGTGTCCCCCCAAAATATGTGTCAACTTGGTTAGGCCATGTTTCCCAGTATTGTGTGGTTGCCCTCCATTTTGTGATTTTCCTGTGTGTTATAAATCATAATCTATGCTTGTGGTTAAAGAGGATTAGGGTACGACATAACACCCTTGCTTGGGTCACATCCCTGATCCAATGTAAAGGGAGTTTCCCTGGAGTGTGGCCTGCACCCCTTTTATCTTACAAGAGATGAAATGGAAACATGCAGAGAGTGGGGACCTTATACCACTGAGAAAGAAGAACCAGGAGCAGAACCTGTCCTTTGGAGCCCTTTGGACAGAGAGAGGAAGACTTCCCCTGGAGCTGATGCCTTGAATTTGGACTTGTAGCCTACTGGACTGTGAGAAAATACATTTTTTTTTGTTGTTGTTAAAGCGATCCACTTGTGGTATTTCTGTTATAGCAGCACTAGATAACTAAGACAGACACTATCCTCAGTCTAGGGTTAGTCTCACACAACACAATCTTCTAGGGTCTTCTCCATTTATTTTCATGGTTTTAACTAACCTGTATGTGGGCGATCCCAAATCTTCATCACCATTCCTAAACTTTCTTCTGAGTTTCAGACTCACATCGAGTTGCTTTGGTGTGACCATATCCTCTTGGGTGATCTACAGGCATCTCACACTGAGTGTGCCCAAAATGTAATTCTTCATCTTAAACTCTAAACTCACCCTCCCCCTGTATTTAACTTCTGACTCACTTAGTGAAATGACCATCAATCACTGACCTTGTTGCCCAAATCTGAACACCGTCTTTTTTTATTTGGATGCTTCCATTATCTCTCACCCACTATGTTTACTCAGTAACCAAGTCTATGGTTAATCAACATTTTTACCCTCCTCCCAAACAAACCAAGGACCTTAGAGTATTTTAACTCCAAGTTTCCCCTCCAAACTGGTGTGCCGTTTTTATTATGTTTTTATCTCTTTAAAAAAAAAAAAATAATAAGTAACTTAATTAATTAAACACCACTGTTGCTATTTTCTGCAGGTAATTTTGTTTACATTTAGAACAAATTTTTACTTTCTTTGTTTATCATTCCTTTCACTCCTCTGTCCATCAGGGACTATTTTCCTACTACCTGAAGTACATCCAGAATTTCATTTAGTGTCTGCTGGAAAAAATACTCAGTTTTTCTTTTTCTGAAAATGTCTTGATTTCAATCTATATATTGTCTCTGGGTGTTCAGTTCTAGGTTGGGAGTTGTTTTCTCTCAGGATATTGGAGATATTATTCCAACACTACATATAATCTTCCAGGAATGGCTTTCTTTTTATTTTTTCTGCCTGGGATTATTGGTCCTCCTGAAGCTGAGGCCTAGGTCTTTTATAAGACCAGGGAAATTTCTAACCATTATCTTTCCTAATATGCCCCCCTTCCATTCTTATTCTCTTCCGCTTCTAGAATTATGAATAGGTCATGTTAGCCCTTTTTGTTTAATTTTCCGTTTTTTATTACATATCTTTTGTATTTGCTACTTTGTTGTCTCTCTTTCTTACATTTTCTGTAATTTCTGCAGATCTGTCTTCTAGTTCAGTATTCTGTCTTCAGTTGTGCCTAATCTTCCGTTAAATGCATACGTTGAATTTTTAATTGAAATTATATTTTTTTTACTGCTGTTAAATTTGTTTCTTTTTAACATCTACTTTATCATCCCATCTTTGTGTGACAGGGGAACAGTGTCTCCCTCAGTCGGGGGTTGGGTTATGTCTTTTTTCTCTTAAGCCATTTGAGCCAGGAAAACACAAATTTAAGGCCATGTAGCTTGGCAGCTGTCTTCAAAGAGACAACGCTTTACTTACCCCTCTAATTTCCGTTACAATTCATTTTTTTTGGTTTCTGACTATTCCCTATGTTTTTGCCGTTCATCAATGCCTTTTAAAAATTTAGCATACTTTAGGTTTTTTAGCATGACATTCTCTCAGATTATCCAGTCTACCGTACTACAAGAAATAGAGGTCCCAAGAGACTTTTTAGTCAACTCAAATCTTTCACCCCAGCCCCACTCCCAACCTGGCAGTATAGGAGGAAGGAATGCCTGCCTCACACATACCCACATCTTTTCAAGTAAGAGAAAATGTTCCAGCAGAATTTGTTCCCAACCATCCAGGTGACTCATTCCAGAAAATTTTTTCCAAAATACTAGTCCTGGTCCTTTAATGCTTCCAAGTCATTAAAAAAAAAAAATATTCGGTTTTAGAAACTAATAATTCTTAAATAGACCTTTCTTGATGATTTTTCTCAAAACCCCGAGCTATTCACTGGCAACAAATCATCTTCAGAAATTTATAAACGCTTTCGTATCCTAAAGATCTTTCAAAAAGCTTTCATGTTATCTGGTAGGGGTGATTAAAAAGTAAGAAATTGAGGATTATTCAATAAATGGAAAGAAGGAGGCTACAGTAATCCATCAGGATTTCTTAGGTGTTCCTTTATGCAAAGACATCAAAAAGAAATACATCTTTAAGGAAGACGTTACTGTAACTAGCAAAAAAGAAAATGATTAGTCATTATTACATGGATTATTTTTTACTTGGTTTCTGGAGACCATAGAATATTTAAAAGATGTTTCTGTTCTCAAATGGGCAAAAGCATTTGGGCCACCCTGGCCTTCTCAAAGAAGTTCTTTATAGTCTCTTATGCCATTTCATCAATGCCTAACCTATTGTCATCGTGTTGATTCCAACTCGTAGCAATCAATGCTTAATTTACCCTAATCTGGCTTCTAGTTTAATAACTCTGCCTAAACGTCTCTCAGTGAAGTCATCAGTGGCCACTGTGTCAATTCGAGTTCTCCAGAAAGTAGACTTATATGTTTGATATGCAAGAGATTTATTAGGGGCAATACTTGTGAAGGATAAAGGATAAAAGAAGGAGCAGTAGGCAGGAAAATCCTTTAGACTGAAATGTAGTTCTGACACCTCTGAAAGGAGAGAAGGAAGGAAGAAGGAAAGGGTAGGAAGAGCATTAGACTGAGGGCTAGCCCTGAGAAATCTAAGGGAACGCAATATGGAGCTGTAGTGCAAAGATTACCCAACTGGCCAGAAATAGTGAGCCCTTGTACCACCACTGTTCTCAGTCATTGGCTGGGTCCTGGCCCAGAAGAACATGGCCTTGGCTTGAAAGATGAGGCAGATCCTGAAGGTGCCCACAGCTGGAGGCTGCCAGCTAACTGCTCTCCTTGTGGGAGCTTCTCTCTTGAAGGGCTATCTGAGTGGTGTATCTGTACCACTGCCACAGCCACCAGTCAATAAATCCAGCCCTCATCTTCCATGACTTCTTTGAAGCATTGAAGCTGTTGACCACTCCTATCTTTTCGAGTTACTGTCTTGCCTTGAGTTCTGTATCTCAGTATTCTTTTTTTTTTTTAATAATTGTGCTTTAAGTGAAAGTTTACAAATCAAGTCAGTCTGTCACATATAAGCTTATATACACCTTACTCCATACTCCCACTTACTCTCCCCCTAATGAGTCAGCCCGCTCCATCCTTCCAGTCTCTCCTTTCGTGATGATTTTGCCAGTTTCTAACCCTCCTATCTCCCCTCCAGACAGGAGATGCCAACACAGTCTCAAGTGTCCACCTGATACAAGTAGCTCACTCTTCATCAGCATCTCTCTCCAACCCATTGTCCAGTCCGTTCCATGTCTGATGAGTAGTCTTCGGGAATGATTCCTGTCCTGGGCCAACAGAAGGTTTGGGGGCCATGACCGCTGGGATTCTTCTAGTCTCAGTCAGACCATTAAGTCTGGTCTTTTTATGAGAATTTGGGGTCTGCATCCCACTGTTCTCCTGCTCCCTCAGGAGTTCTCTGTTGTGCTCCTTGTCAGGGCAGTCGTCAGTTGTGGCCAGGCACCATCTAGTTCTTCTGGTCTCAGGATAATGTAAGTCTCTAGTTCATGTGGCCCTTTCTGTCTCGGGCTCATAGTTATCCTGTGACCTTGGTGTTCTTCATTCTCCTTTGATCCAGATGGGTTGAGACCAATTGATGCATCTTAGGTGGCTGCTTGTTAACATTTAAGAGTATCTCAGTATTCTTGGTTTTCCTTCAGTGACTCTAGCTGCTCCTTTCTCAGAATTCTTTGCAGATTCTTTTTCGTTTACCTGGTCTTTATATGTTGGTATTCTCCCAGTCTTTGCCCAAGGCCTTCTACACATTCTACTCTATGTTCTATCCAAGGTGATCTCATCTACATCCATGATTCAAATTACCAATTTCAATCTAGGACCAAGTCTTAAAATGGGGGCTACAGGTTCCTGCCCTACAGTGATGTTGGGGCTATTGGTGATTCTGTGGGTTGCTTTATTTGGTTTTACACATGATCCTGTGTCTGAGTCTTCCCCTGTCCTAGATCCTCAGCTTTCTAAGAGCACAATTCATTAATGGTTAGATCTGGGCTAATGTGGACTAACAACTCCCACCCCTCTGGGTTAGAGGAGGTACTGTACTTAAAGGTACTCTGTAAACTGTGACGCTCCACACAAAATATGTTATTATTATCACATTTGCCAGATTACTCTTCCTGAAGTATAGCATGATCATCTGTTTTCAAGGTTTCCTATTTTGTAGAAAAAACATCCCAAATCCCTGTCTTCACATTAAAAACTCAGCCCCAAACATATTTTCCGTTACTTCAATTCATTCACTCTGTTTGGGATCAGCATTTCCCAAATCTGTGTTCCTTGGAACACTAGTACCCCTTGAGATATGAGAGGACGCTCCATGAAAAAAGTCAAGTTATGGAAATGTCCCCCTTCTGGAAGGTCAAAATATACTCTCTCATATCAAAGGTCTGAGAAGTAAAACCTTTTCAACCACAGTTGTCACAAATGACTTAACCACAGAGTCTCTTTTGTCCATATCACACTATAAAACTCCACACAACACAGGTAGGGAACCCTGTTTTAGGCAGGTCCAGCAACTTACACTATTCCTTCTTAAATAAGTTGTACACAAATTCTTGTTACCAGGATTCCCAGGAAAGCCTTACTTCGCTTCCTTTTCAAGCCTGGTTATTCACCTTTCCTTTCTATGGTTTAAGCTATTTTTCTGAATCAGGTTGGCCGGAGTAAGCGCTGTTGCTGGCAAGACTGACAGACACAGACCAGTGGGTGAAAAGACAGTGGGGGGGTCCTAGCCCCACACTGCAAATTTCCCAAATGCTCCTTAACATTTAAATAGATACATTGTGATGTATTCACACTATGGGAAAGGAGCCCTGGTGGCACAGCAGTTAACCAGCTCGGCTGCTAACTGAAAGGTTGGTGATTTGAACCCGCCAGCTGCTCTGTGGGAGACAGATGTGGCAGTCTGCTTCCATAAAGATTTACAGCCTTGGAAACCCTATGAGGCGGTTCTACTCTGGCCTACAGGGTTGCTGTGAGTCAGAATCAACTTGACGGCAATGGGTTTGGTTTTGGTTTTTCACACCATGGGATACTATACAGCAATGAGGGTAAACTATCTCCAGCCACGTGCAACAATGTGGATGAATTTCACAAAAATAATCTGGGCAAAAGAAGCCTGACACGATATGAATCCATTTATATGAAGGTAAAAAATAGACACAACTAATCAATGCCATTAGGATGACAGTTACCACTGGAAATGGAGGGGTTGAAAGAGGGCTACTGATAAGGTATTGTATCTCGATTAGGGTGCTGGTTTCCTGGGTATGTCCAGTTTGTGAAAATTTACGAGCTCGGTGGAGGCTTGTATGTTGCTATGATGCTGGACAAGTTTCTGTGGAGCTTCCAAACTAAAAGGGACTAGGAAGAAAGGCCTGGAGATCTACTTTTGAAAATCAGCCGATGAAAACCCTGTGGGTCACAAAGGTCATGGGGATGGTGCAGGACTGAGCAGCACGGATTCACCATGAGTCAGAGGCTGGCTCAATAGCAGCTACCAACAGCAACAACACAAAACCTTATAATAGATGCAATCTTCCGTGTGTATGTTAAAAAACCCATTGCCGCTGAGTCGATTCCAACTCATAGCGACCCTATACGACAAGGAGTGGCTGGTGGATTTGAACTGCTGGCCTTTTGGTTAGCCCCTGAACTCTTAACCACTGTACCGCCAGAGCACCGTGTATGTGTGACACTCCAATAAAAAGTTTGAGAGGAGGCGTATTGCCACCTAAGATTCCACTGGCAAAACCACTCAAAAGAAACATGCTCAACTCAGCACCAATAGAAATGGAATTCTTCCCCAAGCCATCTTAGCGCACTTCAGATATGTTTGGTCCACATTTGTTCAACTAGCTGCACCCACGGCTTTTACATTTCTGCACGTGTCAAACATTCATTCATTCCACGCATGTTGTTAAGCACCTACTCTTCCTATGAGTCGGAATCGACTTGAGGGCAATGAATTTGGTTTTTGGGCTTACCGTGTTTCAAGCCCTGTTTTAGATACTGGAGATAAAGCAGTAAACGCGCAGACAAGGATCCTGCTCTCACGGAGCTCACAAACTAGTGGGGAAAAGATAATAAACAAGCAAAGAAATAAACAAGGTAATTCCAGATAGAGTTAAGTGGAAGAGATGACATAGACCAGGATGGATTTTTCTTTTCTTTTCTTTTTTTAAGGAAGACTGGTCAGGGAAAGTCTCTCTAAGGAGGTGACACTTGAACCAAGGCCTGAATTGTTGCTTGTACACCAAGGGCACCCAGAGGTCTGTGCTGGGTGGTGGAGGCATCCAAAAGAACCAAAGTGATGTATGTCAGTGCTCGTCCAAAACAAACCGTCTCCCTTTCTCAGTAAGCAGAGGAAGGCTTGAATCCAAGAGAAAATGATTTCCCAGCATCGGCAGAGTCCAAAGCCTGTTCTGATCAAGTTGCTTTCCAAAAGCTATAAAGCCGAGGCACCCAAGCACCAGGACCCCAAAGATGTCCTGGCCAGAGGCCATAACCCAGAGGACAGCAACCAACTCACATGTGTGTTTGCATAACCATTTGCAAGCAAAAAGGAAGTGTTTGGATCCCTAAGCCCCGTTTCCCTCCTATCGCTGCTGGGGACCCACTGCCTAGGTCAACTTAATAGTAACACAAGCCTGACCCTGGTCACCACAGACCTGACCCTGCTGCCCCAAGCCTGGTCCTGGAGCCCTTCGATTGGCCCATCTCAGGAGAGGCAGGCTGGCCATCCTGAGTCCATGCTAACAGCACACAGACATTCCCCCACTCTTTTTGTTGTTGCTCTTGTTTGTTTTTATTAGATCCAACTTACTTTGGACAGCATTGAAGTCAATAAGGGTTGTTGTTGTTAGCTGTCATCAATTCGTCCCCACGCATGGTAACCCCATGGACTAATGAACGAAACGCTGCCCCATCATCCCCATGATCAAGTGCCAATCGGACCATTGTGATCCATAGGTTTTTCACAGGCTGATTTTTGGAAGTAGAGTTCCAGGCCTTTCCTCCTGGTCCGTCTTAGTCTGGAAGCTTTGTTGAAACCCCTTCAGCAACAGAGCAACACGTAAGCCCCCACTGACAGATGGGTTCTGGTTACACATGAAGCCCATTGGCCAGGAGTCGAACCTGGGTCTCCTGCATGGAAGGTGAGAATTCTACCACTGAACCACCACTGCCCCTCAACAAGGTAGAAACAGTTAGATCAGAGGCCTCCAACTCGTCAGTGGCTTGTAAGCAATGCCGCTGAGAGATGCATGTACCTGCAGGCGGGGATGGTGGCTTCTATATCCCCCTCTCTCCAAGCTCCCTCACACACCCTGACCCTCGAAGCCGGCACCCCATGGACCTCCCAAGTCAGAAGCAATGGCACCCTGACAAACCTTCATCAAGGGAAGGCCAGGGACCCTAAACCTGAAAAACCATTCCTCTGTCTCCCACAGAACCCTCCAGGAAATAGCAGATCCATTTCACGTGGGGTGACGGGAGCTGGCCTGTTTAACTAGAATGGAAGCTCCACTTAGCACCTTGCCCAGGTTCCTTTTCCGCGGCTGTCACTCTGCTTCTGGTCAGCTTCTGTGCCAATGACAGCCTGAGTCAGAGGACATTTCCTGTGAACTCTGGCTTGTTTATCTTTGCCTCAAAAAAAACAAAAAGCAAACCCAGTGCCGTCGAGTCCATTCTGACTTATAGCGACCCTACAGGACATAGTAGAACTGCCCCATAGAGTTTCCAAGGAGGACCTGACGGATTTGAACTGCCGACCTTTGGTTTAGCAGCTGTAGCACTTAACGTCTATGCCACCAGGGTTTCCAAAATCTTTGCCTCAGATTCTGAAATTTTGTCAGTGGGGCAGTTCTACTCTGTCCTATAGGGTTGCCATGAGTTGGAATTGATTCGACAGCAATGGGTTTGGTTTTAGGACCCCTGGTGCACAATGGTTAAGAATTGAGCTACTAAAAAAAGGTCAGTAGTTCGAATTCACCAGCTGCTCTTTGGAAGCCCTAAGAGGCAGTTCTACTCTGTCCTATAGGTTTGCTATGAGCTGTTCGTTTTTTAATACGTCTCCCTGGTGGACTCGTTTGGGTATTTATACAAACGCAGTCCTTCTGCTTTGATACTTGGCCTATAAAAAAATAGCAGTCTTTTTATCTGTCAGTAATGTCATGCCCCAGGGCTATGGAAATTCAAAAGGACTCACTCAAACCTTGCAGCAATTGAAACCCAGCTTTTAAGTTTCTGCTGGGACAAATGGATTGTGGTTGACTGCTGACGTAAAGGTTGGTGATTTGAACCCACCTGGTGATACCATAGAAGGAAGGCCGGGCGATGTGGTTCTGTGAAGATTACAGCCAAGAAAACCCTATGGAGCAGTTCTACTCTAACACATGGGGTCCATGAGTCAGAATTGACTCAGTGGCAACTGGTTTGCCTCGGTTTGGTTAGAGAACTCAAGGACAGCCCTGGGCTGGCAGAGCTGGAGAGCTGCTGTGTAGCCAAAATATAATGCAATGGTCTCCATCAGGTCCTTCGTGGCCTGTGAGAAGGTCTACTCCCTCCTATGTAGGTCCAATCTCAGATTCTCAAGGCTCCCACCTGGCTGAAAATGTCAACAATGAATCTTTCTACTTAGCAAATATTTTCTATTTTCCCATTTAAACATGAAGTCAGCAGAGGTACAGCCCAGCCTCCTGTTTAATCTAAGAATCAGGCCCCAAGGGCTGGAAGTTGCCCAGTTAGCAACCTGTACACATAAGATGCCCTCTCTTTGGATAAATGAAAGCTTTCGTGGAAAGTGGCTAAATCTTATAAAAGTAATTTATTTATTTATTTGCTTCTTCGCCAAATTATAATTAATATTCAGCTGTTTGTATAAACCCACCAGTCACCAGTCATACATAATGAACCACGGGAACCTCTTTAAAGTAGAATTTCATCCCAGACATAGTTTCCAGTTTGAATCTGACATATTATACAGGGGAGGATTGCAGGAAACCATAAATAATTCCTGATTCCTACACTGGGTTAATGTATAAGCTTTTTTTTTTTTTTTTTTTTTTGCTGGGAAGAGTCCAGGAAGGAAGAGCAAGCCTTATGCCGACTACGGTGCCCCTTCTTGTATCTAATCACGAAACAAACAGAGATGGCGTTTTCTGTCTGTAGTTATCATTTGGGGAGATTTAAAAAAAAAAATTCTTTGGGGATTTAGGCACGCGGCCGGAATCCAGGTGTCCAGAGCAAGCTCCCCAGGAAGTGAGCAGGTTAAACCAGCAGGATCAGAGCGAAGGGTAGCAAAGGGCCCGTGGGAGCGCCCCACAAGCGCCCGGCGCGCCCTGTCCAGAGGCCCGGCCCGCGGGCCCCCCCGGCCGCCACCTCCCGGCCCCTCCCGCCGCAATCAGACCACAGAAGAAGGGCCCCGTTGTCCGCGCCAAGATTTATGTGTGCGCGCAGCCAAGCTGCTCACTTTCATCGCTGCCAGCTCCCAGCCTTGCCCGCTCTCCGGGCGCTGGGAAACACATCAGAAACCTGGCCGAGGAAGCCTCTGTTCTCCCAGATTGAAAGAAAAGACATCAATCTTCGCGGCCCTGAAAGGCAAGGCCCTGCCTGACGGCGCGCGGCCGGGCCGGGGACTGTGCGAGCCTCCCGGCGCCCTCACCTGCCAGGAAGGGCCTGGGCCAAGGCCGCACACACGCGACGCAGCCCCGGGCCCTCAGCTCCGGAATGCCCGGAGGGCTCTCCAAGGGGAAGCGCCCTCTCACCCTTTGGCAGTATTGCCTGATACCACCCAGCTGCCTGGCGCTGGGTTTGAGGGACACCTGAATTGCTCCGGTTTGCAAAAGTACCTGGAGGAGAAAATAGTTAAAGGATTTAAGGAGTGCGGAGGAACTGCTTGCCTAAGGCTTCCCTCTCAATGGCCCATCAAGATGCCCGAACTCTTGTACAGCTTCTGACGTTTATGAAAATGCAGAGGAGGTTTATTTTTCCGTGACTAGTTATATAATGTAAAAACTGTGATAATGACGTTCAGACCTTCAGAGGAGGCTTCCTGAAAAAGGTGGCCTTTGACAGCCAAGCAACAATTAGGTGTGACATACCGGCAAAGGTATTGCAAGCTAAAGGCCTGTAAGTGCACACATAAGAGGGCACTTGGAGGGATGAATGGAATGTTGCTCCAGAGATCTAAGGAGAGGTGAGGCTGGAATCAGGCGGGGCCTGGGTCCCTAGATGGCGCACACAGTTTGTACTGGACTAAGCTAAAGGTTAGGAGTGGGCAACGTTTCCTCCTGCTGCACATAAAGTTTGCCTGAGTCAGAGCTAATTCAACAGCAAACTAACAACAACAACACCAAATCCTTCTTGGACTGATACTTTTGTAAAATGAATTATCAGGAAAATGAAATTTAAAAAGACGTACAAAATACAAGCCCGACCTTTTTATTATGTTCAACAGATAAAAATTTACCTTGTCAAATTGCTATACAAGTTTAAAATGCTTATGTTCAATTTCTTCACTTATCTCCCTGCAGACCAATAGCAAACAGATTCCAAACTTGTAACAGCCTGTGGCCCAGACCTTGAGTAGCACTGCCTGGGACAATGTGAGGCTCTCCATCCTGGGCTGCAGAGGAATGTATAAGAGCCCACTTTTACCGAGCTCTTACGTGTACACACCTACATATAGTCATCATTTAAGCAGCACAACTCTGTGAAGTAAAGATACTGCTATTATCCCCAGTTTATAGATGAGAAAACTGAGTCACAGAGAGGTTAGGTGTCTTGCCCAGTGTCATCAGGTAGGAGAAAGCAATTGTGACTGTAAATTCCAGTGGTATGGCCTCAGATCCATATTTGCTCTTGCTATTGTATGGTTTTGTTTTCCAAGATTAATTTATTGATTGATATCATATGGGAGAAAGATGGAAGGCTCCCAGACCTTGGCTAGAGTGGCCAGGGTGAAAAGATGCCGTCTACCGAAGCAGGAAATCCAATTGAAGAGCAAATCTGGGGGAAACGTGATTGGTTCAGTTGTGAACATATTGAGATTGACGTTCACGCATGACTTCCAGGTGGGAGCAGGACCAAAGGCAGCTGGGCAGTAAGTGTGACCTCCTGAAAAAGATCTCGGCTAGAAATACAGTTGAGAAATGCCAGGGCAAGGATGAATTTGATGATATGCCTCAGAAACTGAAGAACATTCTAGGAAGAAAAGGAGCCAAAGGGAAGGGAGGAGCAAGAGGAAAATGGAAGGAGACAGTGTCAAGGGAAGGAGGTACCAATGGGGTGACCAGGGCTGCACCAAGGCCACAGAAGTCAGGATAATCTAGTGCCTGTGGACTTGGCCATGGGGTAGCCCCTGACAGCCTTAATGAGGGCAGAGTAGAGAGTATCATGGAGGACATGAAGTTGGAGGCTAGGTTGCAGAGGGTTGAGAAATGGGTGGTGTTGGGAAGGGTAGAAGGAGAGAGCAAGCGTGCAGGCTGCTCTTTCTAGAAGCTTAACTGTGAGTTGGGGGAGAGATAGGACAGTACCTGAAGGATAAGTATGGGTGTGTTAGGGGCTGGAGGTAGATATTGGACCAAGGATAGGGTTATTTTGTTCTGTCTTCAAGGAAAAAAAGAAAAAATAAGAAATTCTAGAACAAACATGAGTTTGTTCATAGTTGGCGGGGTAGGGAGTGTCTTAGTCATCTAGTGCTGCTGTAACAGAAATACCACAAGTGGATGTGGTATTTATTCTCTTACAGCCTAGGAGGCTAAAAATCTGAATTCAGGGTGCCAGCTCCAGGGGAAGTCTTTCTGTTTCGGTCAGCTCTGGAGGAACTTCCTTGTCATCAATCTTCTATCAATCTAGGAGCTTCTCAGCACAGGGACACCAATTCCAAAGGACGTGTAGCTCTCCCAGCACTTCTTTCTTGGTGGTATGAGTGCCTTCTCCTCTCTGCTTGCTTCTCTCTTTTATAGCTCAGAAGAGATTGACTCAAAATACAAGCTAATCCTGTATATTGAGTCCTACCTCATTAACATAACTGGCTGTAATCCTGTCTCATTAACATCGTAGAGGTAGGATTTTCAACACAAAGGATAATCACATCAGATGACGAAATGGTGGACAACCACACAATACTGGGAATCATGGCCTAGCCAAGTTGATACACATTTTAGGGGGACAAATTCAATCCATAACAGGAAATAAGCCAGTAGAAGAGGTGAAAGATCGAGAGGAATTTGTGCTGATTGCTGAAAGGATGGATAATTGTATCCAGAGTGATCACGTTGAATAAAAGGAGAGAAACCCCTCTTTACCTCAGATGGGAGGAGTGAATGAGGAAAAGCTCCTAATCTGTTAGGAGTGAAAGAAGAGTTTTATTGAGGAATAATACAACTCAAGCTGAGGAGCACAAAGTGCTCTGACACAAAGGAATGCAGGGTTTTAATGCTATTGTGACTGCAACCACAAACAGACCTTTCTTCATATTAGTTAATCCCTTTTCAAACACATTCTTCCTGAGGGCAAATAATTTTTTTTCAAGAGCAATCTACACACACTTCCTAGAATCATAGTCTGGCAAGCATAACCACATTTGTTTGCAAAGTAAGACTTGTTTCCTAGAAAGTGGTGCTCATACTTTACAAGCAGCAGCAGGGGCTTAAAACAAAATGGAGTCCAATCCAGAACTGTGTCAGCCATTTTAGTTAAGCCAAACAGGTTTACATTGCTCCTTCACACTTCCCCCCTTTTGATCAAGAGTCTCCATGAATATTCTTTGATAACCGTTATGAGAGTGTTTTCTTCCACATGAATTTTTTTGTTGGATTGACCTTTTTCATAAGTTCAATTCTTCGTGTACTTTTTCTCCATACCATAGCTTGGACACTCTGCTTCTCTGATCCTCTAGTTGTGGTATGAGTGCAGTGAGGCCACATTTGGAGGAATAACTTGACACCCTAAAAGGCTAACTCAAAGCTGTGAAGTTGGTCTGATTTAAGGACTTAGTTTCTTCAAGATATATAACTCTCTGCATAGCAGGAGGGTCTATGATTTGATTACAAGCATTAGATAGACTTTTCATGCAACATTTAAAAAGACCTGTGATAATTATTACAGAATGAAGATAACTAATCTAATTAGTAGAATAGAGTGCAACCAGGAAACAATGTCATTGGGTAAACAACTAAAATGTCTAAAAAGGGAGAGTCAGGCATAGGAAGTATTGAATGTAGCCAAGTACCTTTCTGGTGAATTTTTCTAATATCTTGTTCTATTTCTCCTCTAGTATTTATCCAAGTACAGTAGAAGGTATTAGCAATGGAACAAATTTCTCCTTGTTAAGCTAGGAAGAAATGAAGAGTTACTCTATGACCTAACTGTATTTAAGATTATTTGCTCAGTGTACACATTAAATAGATATGGTGAAAGGATACAACCCTGATGTACACCTTTCCTGACTTTAAACCACATAGTATCCCCTTGTTCTGTTCAAATGACAGCCTCTTGATCTATGTACAGGTTCCTTATGAGGACAATTAAGTGTTCTGGAATTCCCATTCTTCACAATGTTATCCCTAATTTGTTATGACCCACACAGTCAAACACCTTAGCATAGTCAATAAAACACAGGTAAACATCTTTCTGGTATTCTCTGCTTTCAGCCACAATCCATCTGACATCAGCAATGATATCCCTCATTCCACATCCTCTTCTGAATCTGGCTTGAATTTCTGGCAGTTCCCCATCAAAAGCAGCCACTTTTGAACGATCTTCAGCAAAATTTATTTGCATGTGATATTAATGATATTGTTGATAATTTTCGAATTTGGTTGGATCACCTTTCTTGGGCATAAGCATACATATGGATCTCTTGCAGTTGGTTGGCCAGGTAGCTGTCTTCCAAATTTCTTGACATAGACAAGTAAGCATTTCCAGCACTACATCCATTTTGTTGAAATGTCTCAGTTGGTATTCCATCAATTCCTGTAGCCTTGTTTTTCGCCAATGTCCTCAGTGCAGCTTGGACCTCTTCCTTCAGTACCATCAATTCTTGATCATACACTACCTCCTGAAATGGTTGAATATCGACCAATTCTTTCTGGTAAGTGACTCTGTGTATTCCTTCCATCTTTTTTGGATGCTTCCTGCATCATTTAATATTTTCCCCATAGAATCCTTCAATATTGCAACTCAAGGCTTGAATTTTTTCTTCAGTTCTTTCAGCTTCAGGAATGCCACAAGTGTTCTTCCCTTTCGGTTTTCTATCTCCAGGTCTTTGCATATGTCATTATAATGCTTTACTTCGTCTTCTGAAGCTGCCCTTTGGAATCCTGTTCAGCTCTTTGACTTCATCTTTTTTCCTTCTGTTTTAGCTACTCTATGTTCAAGAGCACATTTCAGAGTTTCTTCTGACATCTACTTTGGTCTTTTCTTACTTTCCTGTCCTTTTAATGACCACTTGCTTTCTTCATGTATGATGTCCTTGAACAACTTGTCTGATCCTCGGTCATTAGTGTCCAATGCATCAAATCTATTCTCGAGATGGTCTCTAAATTCAGGTGGGATATACTCAAGGTCATACTTTGCCTTTCATGGGCTTGTTCTACTTTTCTTCAACTTCAATTTGAAATTGCATGTGAGCAATTGATGGTCTGTTCCGAAGTTGGCCCCTGGCCTTGTTCTGATTGATGATATTGAGCTTTTCCATCAGCTCTTTCCACAGATGTAGTAGATTTGATTCCTGTGTATTCCATCTGGTGAGGTCCATATATATAGTCACTGTTTAGGTTGGTGAAAAAAGGCATTTGCAATGAAGAAGTCATTGGTCTTACAAAATTCTATCATGCAATCTCTAGCATCATTTCTAGCACCAGCACCATATTTTCCAACTACTGGTCCTTCTTTGTTTCCAACACTCACATTCTACTCACCAGTAATTATCAATGCATCCTGATTGCATGTTCAATGAATTTCAGACTGCAGAAGTTGGTAAAAAATCTTCAGTTACTTCATCTTTGGCCTTAGTGGTTGTTACATAAATTTGAATAATAGTCATATTAACTGGACTCCTTTGTAGGTATATGGATTATTATCCTATCACTGACAGCATAGTATTTCAGGATAGATCTTGAAATGTTTTTTTGGACGATGAATACAATGCCATTCCTCTTTAAGTTCTCATTCCTGGCATAGCAGACCATATGATTCTCTGATTCAAAGTGGCCAATACCAGTCCATTTCAGCTCACTAATGACTAGGATATTGATTTTTATGCATTCCATTTCATTTTTGACGATTTCTAATTTTCCTAGGTTCATACTTTGTAATTCCATCTTTTATTAATGGACATTTGCAGCTGTCTCTTCTCATTTTGAGTTGTGCCACATCAGCAAATGAAGGTCTGCAAAGCTTGACTTCATCCACATCATTAAGGTCAACTCTACTTTGAGGAAGCAACTCTCCCCAGTCGTATTTTGAGTACCTTCCAACCTGAGGGGCTCATCTTCTGGCACTATATCAGACAATGTTCTGCTGCTATTCATAAGGTTTTCACTGGCTAATTCTTTTCAGAAGTAGACTGCCAGGTCCTTCTTCCTCGTCTGTCTTAACAATTCAAGAAGCTGGACTGTATGAAGACGAATTCAGCATCAGGATTGGAGGAAGATTCATTAACAACCTGTGATATGCAGACGACACAACTTTGCTGAAAGAGTGAAGAGGACTTGAAGCACTTAATGATGAAGGTCTAAGACTACAGCCTTCACTATGGATTATACCTCAACATAAAGAAAACAAAAATTCTCATAACTGGACCAATAAGCAACATCATGATAAAAAGAGAAGAGATTGAAGTTGTCAAGGATTTCATTTTACTTGGATTCACAATCAACACCCATGGAAGCAGCAGTCAAGAAATCAAAAGGTGTGTTGCATTGGGCAAATCTACTGTAAAGGACCTCTTTAAAGTGTTGAAAGGAAAGATGTCACCTTGAAGACTAAGCTGTGCCTGACCCAAGCTATTGTGTTTTCCGTTGCTTCACAGGCATGTGAAAGCTGGATGATGAATAAGGAAGACAGAAGAATTGATGCCTTTAAATTGTGTTGGTGAAGAATATTGACTATACCATGGATTGCCAAAAGAATGAACAAATCTGTCTTGGAAGAAGTACAACCAGAATTCTCCTTAGAAGGAAAGATGGCAAGACTATGTCTCACATACTTTAGACATATAATCAGGAGGGATCAGTCCCTGGAGAAGAACATCATGCTCGGTAAGCTGGAGTGTCAGCGAAAAAGAGGAAGACCCTCATCGAGATGGATTGACACAGTGACTACAACAGTGAGCTCAAGCATTACAATGATTGTGAGGACGAGGCAGGACCAGGCAGTGTTTCATTCTTTTGTCACCATGAGTCAGAACTGACTTGATGGCACCCAGCAACAACAATACTGTTTTAACAAAGGATTCTAAAGACTTCTGTTGGGCTGCCATTCCATCTGCAATATTACCATCAATTTGAGCCATTGTAGCAGGTAAGTACCAAATAGATCTTTCAAGTTGGGGAACACTGTAGTTGGGTAAGAATATCCACCTCATCCCAAGCTCATCAGCTATTGGATTATCTTGTAACATAGAGTCTCTCTTATTTCAAACAAGAATTTTTATCACTAGTTCAGTGATTACTTTTGTTATAGATGTAGGTATGTAAGGGAATTCCTAAAGTCCCTAAAGTGCATTGGCCCATCATTTTCCAGTAATCTAAGCAAGGTAATGTCCAGGCAGAAGGGTGATCACATGGAATAGGGTCCTGTATTGTGGGATAACCTGATCCTCTACATAAAAACACATAACCAGAGAGGCACAGATCGTTCCATTTTTGGTAGTATTGTGTGGGAAAGGGATGATTTGATTGGCCTTCTCAAGCCAATTTTCTATTAAAGAATTATTACAGATGGACAATCATCCCAACTTTAGCCAGTACCAAAGTTCAGTACAAACATGCATTAATTCTCTCAGGCCCCCTGTTAAATTCACTACATGGGCATTTTTCCAGAATCTAGGGGGTCTATCATGTGAGATAAGAAAATCATTTGGGCAATAAGAAGGGTTCCAAGTAGCTTTAGAGCAATTCTTGCTCATAATTTGGATTAAATTAAAGCATTGTTCTGAGATTGGGTCTGCAATCCAGGGGATGCCATAATCTAACAAGTATGGCTCATTTAAAGATGAGGCTGAAGTTAACAGTAGCATTTGCTATAAAACTGTAATTTAATATGGGAGATGCTAATGGATCTGAATTTTCATGCACAGATTGTAGAGAAGGATGACAGATCCAACATTCAGTCAAATTACTGGCACTAGCTATTGACTGGGCTAATTTAACAAATGCCTTCTCTCTCCAAGTGTTAGAAGCAACTGTTAGAAAGAAAAGAATAAGGTTTAAATAGGCTTTCATAGTGAATAAAACTACCAGAAAATAAGACCACAGGTATACAATAAGGATAGCTATAATCACCAAGCAAAGCCCATAGAATTCAGTTACATGCATGACGTCTTGTTCTGTGTTCTTGGGATGAGATGTCTACTCCCACAGTCATCTTCTTCAGGCCACAGCAGCATTTAAATGTAATTTTCAGACCTCAAGAGAGTCGACAAGTCCAAAGAGGTCTACTAGCCTTGTTAAGTTGTGACAAATGGATCCAGGGCTTAACTCCTTTCAGCTTCGCTGCACATGGGCTGGTGAGGAGAACTAAGTAAAGTTCCTTCCAACAAGGTCCCAGTAGTTCTTTAATTGATGTCTCTTCAAATACATATATTCCTCAAGGACAATGTTAGGTGACTCCTGAATGTTTGATTTCTGGTCATCAAACACTTCTCTAACCTATGAAAGATTATTTCTTATAACACTGCATTAATGATTGACAGTATTTCAACAGGTCAGGTTGTACAGTGTTAGTGTTAGTGCAGGCAACATAGGGAAGGACCATGGGCCTCCCAGTAATTATTTCATAGGGAGTAAGCTTGTGAGGTCCAAATGGTGTGGACCTCAAATTTAAAAGAACCAAGGGAAGGACCTTAATCCAAGATAAACTTAAGATTTCTCAAAGCTTTGATATTTGTGTTTTTATTATTCCATTAGTTCTTTCTACTAGACCAGAAGACTGAGGATGACAAAGGCAATGTAATCTTTGATAAAAGAGAAAAACTCAGTATAGTTCTTGGATAACTTGCTTGGTGAAATGAGTTCCCCAATCATCACAAAGAGTTTTTGGTGCTCCCCAGGTGGGTATGATGTTTCTTTGTTACAAAAGCTGCAGTAGCATGGTAACAAGGAAAGGCTTCTATCCAGTGTCAAAAATCTACAAATCATTACTAAAACATATTTATAACCATCTGAGGGTGGGAGCTAAATGAAATCTAGCTGCCATTCAAGCATAGGTCCAGAGGGTAAGGGATATTGTCTGGGTAGGGCTTTAAGGTGTTTTCTGGGATTATAGCAAGGGCAAATGGGACAGAAATGGCTCATGTGGCTGTGGAGGCTGGCAAGTCCCAACTTCATGGCTCAACCGTCAGGCTGAATGCTTCTCCCAACTCACATGGTTGCAGGGGCTGATGAACCCAAAATCTGCAGGCCACACGGATCACAAAATGGAGGAAGATTACATAATACATGCTAAACCACTGAGAATCATGGCCTAGCCAAGCTAACACATAACCTTAACCACCCCAGGTGCCTCTTTGTGCATAGTAACAGGGTCAAGGACCATTCAGTTTTGAAGAACTACTTCTCTCATCATAGTCATTTCAGTATTCATTTCTTGGAGTTCGTGGGTGAAATCATTTAAAACACTCTGAATATATTAAGTCAGAACTTTGACATGAGCCATAACATCTTCTAATCCTATTTGAGGTATAAAGTAAAAGACAAATGATTATACCATTGAAATACAGATCTAGACTAATAAGCTCTGAAAAAGGAGGATGTCAGCTGGAAGAGGTAAGTCAGTTAATATGCGACCTTGGATCCAGCACAGTCCCATAGTACACCTACTAATCCATCCAGGTTAGAGCCACATAACCAAGATGTACCAGTTGAACTAGTCAAATAGCAAGAATCAGGAGATGAGAAAAATTCTTACCATAGGATATCCTATAGTCAGCATAGTGTTATTGGTTAATGGAATAGCTAATTCTTACATTGAAAAGGGAAAGAAAAATAAAAAATGGTTTCCTATATTTAGAAAATAGAACATTGAGCATCAGTAATATTTTCATATAAACCTTATAATAATTCTTTTATTTTACTCAGTCCTATATAGCTAATTGGAAACCCTGGTGGCGTAGTGGTTAAGTGCTACGGCTGCTAACCAAACGGTCGGCAGTTCAAATCTGCCAGGTGCTCCTTGGAAACTCTATGGGGCAGTTCTACTCTGTCCTATAGGGTCGCTATGAGTCGAAATCAACTCGACAGCACTGGGTTTGGTTTTGGTTTTTTATATAGCTAATTTTGGTTCCATGTAATTGTGGATCACCAGCAGTCTGAAAACCCCGTCAGCTTCTACGTAAATGTTCTAGAAATTCTGGTTTAGTCCAATTGTACCCACATTTGGAATATTATAGTCCTCTTTATAAGTCTGATACAGTCCATTTTTGTTGAAATATTTTGGTCAAATGTTTTCAGTAAATCAGCAAAGTAAAACTTATCTGCACGTGACAACTTAAATGTCCAGGGCTAACTTATAATAATAATTCTTAAAAGTGAAAAACCTGATGGGAATTAGCTACAAAAATCATGCAAAGCCAAATAAAGTCAATTAAAAAGAAACTTTAGACAAAAACATCTCTAAACATGGTGATTAACCTTGTTCTCAAAGAGCTTCAAATGTACCACATAATAATCTTGAGTCATAATACTAAACTGTCAGGATATACCAAGAATATAACAAGATTATCAAGTCTCTAAACCTCTGAATCCTTGCTTTTAATCTTAGAAGCAAGGATGGCAAGACTATGTCTCACACAATTTGGACATGTTATCAGAAGGGATCAGTCCCTGGAGAAGGACATCATGCTTGGTAAAGTAGAGGGTCAATAAAAGTGAGGAAGACCAACCACGAGATGGATTGACACAGTGGCTGCAACTATTGGCTCAAGCATAACAACGATTGTGAGGATGGCGCAGAGCAGGCACTGGTTTTTTCTGTTGTACGTAGGGTCACTATGAGCCGGAACCAACTCAACGGCACCTAACAACAACAACAAACCTCTGAATAGTAATAAAAATTCCATGGGTAAATGATGAGAATTCCCCAGTTAAAACTATTGGCTTTGATGATGCTAGATTCAAAGGAAACAAAGGTGCAACCAAGTTAGCAACTGAAAGAATAAAGCTATGACATAACATTATGTGCTTATTTAATATCATGCAAATATTACTGACACATAAATTTTAATGCAAAGAAAATTTGGTGCTTCTGATTTGAAAACATGTTTCATGTGGCTCATAACATATTAAACTTTATTTATTTATTTATTTATTAGCACTTTTCTTTTTATAAAAGAGAAACAAATCTTTTGTGGCTTTCCATGAAGTTTCAATGTTGTCAGGAGTTTATCGTAGGTCACCAAGAAACAATAAAATTATTTACCAAAGATCTTAAAGGTAAAAACCTTAGCTTTTTTCAAAGCCACGTGACTTGGTTTTTGACTCAAGAATTCATTCTAATAAGACGTCAAACCTTTGCCTTCGGGGCAAACTGTGCAAAGAATAAATCAGTAATTAAAGAAAATTTTGTTATTTTAACAGTGAGAACCCAATTATTTGCTCTATTTGCTATTTTGGACTCCAGCTCTTAAAAATCTCATAAATTAACCCATTAAACTTTAGCCAAAATAGATTAAAAAAATTTTTGAACATATTAAATAAATTCCCTTTTAATAAACCTTTAAATATTGGCTTTGTTGCGCATCTCTTATAATACAACACTTTAGGTGGCAAAAATGAGCACACTCATTTATATATATATATATCCTTTCTCTATGGCATAAAAATCAAAAGTATATAAACTTAAATTATAAGGAATATCTGTTAATTCAATGTCAGTAAGCTACCTAAAGATCTTGGAAATTATTGTAAGCCTATATACCACATTTTTTTTATATACCACAAAACATAATTATTATTGAAATAAAGTTTGCTTAAATTGTCCATATTTTATTCAAACCTTTACCATTTCCTGTGTCTTTTTAAATCTAATGTTACATTTTAGCTACTGGTTTTTTTTTTTTTTTTGAATCAAAATATCTCCATCTACCCTACCATTTCATTTCAGGTGCGTCTCGTTGTGATTTCTTTCTTTTGGCTTCTTAGAATCCCTCTACAACAGAGAGAACTTATTTATAGTTCTTTTATGATGTGGGTCCATCATATAGTACCCACTGCCATGGAGTCAATTCCAACTCATAGCAACCCTACAGGACAGAGTAGAACTGCCCCATGTCTGTAAATCTTTACAGAAGCAGACTGCCACATCTTCCTCCCGTGGAGCTGCTGGTGGTTTTGAACCACTGACCTTTCAGTTAGCCGCTGAATGCTTTAACCAGTGTGCCACCAGGTCTTCTATGGTAATTATATTAAAACAGCATTTTTCTTATTTTCTTTTGTCTTAAAAGGGGTTCACCTAGTTGGGAGGAGTCCTTCAACAGCTTCCCTAGAGCTACATGGCCTCAGAGTTTGGGGGCTGAGGAGATCTGATCCTGTCCTGCCCTGCCCTCCCTATTTTTAGATGGTGGTCAAAGACAACAATTGGCCATTTACATATGTTTAAGTTGGCCTAGGTATTTCAAAAGACAAAAGATAACCAAATTCTTTCCCTTTTACTATTCTCTTGGTAAACACTTTTGCTTTCTTTTTATCCCAACCTATTACCTACCCAGTAAATACCAAAACTCTTCGGCAATTTTGTAAATGAACCCAGCAATTCTTGGTGAGCCATTTTTTCCCCTAGGTTTGTTCTATGCCTCCCTCTTCTCATTCTTGAACTACTAGTTTTACTTTAAAACAAAATTACCCCTTTTCCTTAAATAAAACACATTTCATATAATATCTAGCTTAAGTTATTCAGAAAGGTTTTGCTTTTAAGATTGACACACTACAGAACATAAAAATCTTTGTCAGAATGAATTCACTTTCATTAATTCCTGGAAGTATTCAAACTTATATTTTAAAGTGCTTATTTATCATTAAAATGATCAGGGTAAATTCTTTGGAGGGATATATAATCTAGATTAATAATACCATTTGGAGGTAGGAAATTATTACATTTTCATAACCCTATCTTTTGCATGACTTATAGGATCCTTTAGAGAAGAAATTTAGAATAATTTGTCCTTTTTAAAGCCTTGTTATACCAACCAAAATAAATAATCTATCCTTTTTTTAGTGCATTTTTCAAATAGACCAATTTATATTAAAGTTTCTCAGAATAGCTACTAAAAGCCTAGATCATAAGACATGTGCAAGAAGCAGTTTTTCTTGGAAGATAAAATCATTGAAATTTAAAACAGCCTCATGGAAAACAGCAACTGCCAGCCACGGCCTCCAGCCTGATACAAGACAGAAACTCAGACACAACACTCTAGTCCACAAGCAAGCTCTCAGAACGAAATGAAATAGAAAAACCACATAAACTCATCTGTGAAGCCAGGTCAAAAACCAGGCTTATACAATACCACACAACACAATCAACCCCGTTTTTTAAAATGTATACAGCAATTCTTTGATAAGGTAGACCCAATTCAGTAGAAAAACAGGTTCTAGACAAAAATGATTAATTTGCCAGTGTCTCAGATGGGGAATATCAGACCCTCTGACAAGACCTGAGCATTAAACAAAACTCCCCAGAGAAAAGAAAAGACAATGCAAATGGGAACTCGTTTTCCCAAAATGGAAGGAAAAAGAGCAGATGGAAACTCATTTTCCCAAAATGATCACTGAAATTCTAAATTAAAGTATATTCAGCTTATATTGTTTTTTTGAACATGAACCCCAAGCCAGCATCCTGGTATGGGGGAAATTCAGGCTCGTTATTCAAAGATTTTAAGAACTAGGTTGAAACTTTGGTCTCAGAGTGAAACGAAGTTCCTAGCAGGGAGTCTGCTCTGGGATTTGGTCAGTGTTTTGTTTCACAGGATGCCTCCATTGCATGAGAGCTGTCTAGCAACTGGTGGCAGCCTAAAGCTCTGGTCCACCTCATGTCCCAGTTTATCCTTTCACGGGTGTCTTTCTGTTGGTGGTGAGTGTCCTGGAGGCTTTTAAGTTGCTTGAACCAGTGCTCACATATTTTTGCAGCTTAAAAGACTCTGGGATTCCTTCATAACAACCATACAAAGTCTGTTTTCATTCTTTTTTAACCTAATACATTCTGCGGCTAGAAACCTAGGCTCTTATTTTAGATCTTAAACATACTAGTCTCTCCAATTGGAAAGTACCCAAAAGTGGCCATTGATTTTATAAACTGTTCCAAATTAGGTTATGGCAAACAAACAATGAACACGCACATTAAGGGTCCAAAATGCTTGTTCATGTAGTAAACAGGAGTCCCAGAAGATGGCTACAAATCTCTTTTAGACATGGCATTCCCCATTTTATAATGACAGTTATAGCAAAACAAAATTTTTATTTGCAAGAACCAAAACAAATCCCACAATAAAACTTGAAGAGCTGTCAATGCAAAGGAGTAGAGCTTGGAGGCAGAGAACCCAAACTAGCTCAGCAGGTACCGTGTCTCTGTTCCTGTTGCCTCAATGACTGTGAAAGATAATGCACCATTAAAATCCCACTTCTGACACCAGAAATGTCAACAAAGAAAATCTCATATTCCATTAGGAGTGAAAGAAAAGTGGCAGCACAAAGAAAAAAAAAAGCAAAGGGCTCCAACGTTCACAAAGGAGTGCGGGGTTTTTATACAAGAGGCTATCGTGACTTCAATCTTTTTGAGTATGGTTCAGGGTATGGCTAAGGTTCAGGAAAGGTGAAGGTCAGTGGTGTTAAGGCTCATGAACAGAAAAGCCAACCAGGACAATGGTGAGGCTTAGCTTGAAGAGAAAGACCTACCTTCCTATGCCAAATGTCTCAACATATATGGGAGCATGATTCAGGACCAACAGAAGACAAGGATTAGGTGGTAAAGGTAGCATCTTTGGATGGCTTGAGCCTTCAGGGAGGTTTTCCAAAGAGTGGAAACATAACAGCCTGGAAACAGCTAAGGGGAGGATTCAGAATGCTGCCTCCCCACCCCACCACTCACACTCCATCTGAGCCCAAAGAGGCAGGGTAGTGGAGAACAAGGGATCTCTGACCAAAAAAGCTGTAGGGATGATGGTGTCGACAGGGAGAATAGACTTCAGGAAGGCAACTAGATTGTGAAACAGGCATTAGTCATTCCCCGAAGCTGAATTCTACTATTTGCTAGACACTAGGAGCACCTACTTGAAGATGTGTTCATTATCTAGAGTAGAAACAGACAGAAAAGGTAGAAAATCCCTTGGAGGGAACCACATTTCAGAGAAACAAAGTCCTGCCTGCCCCTCTCCCCTTCTCCTTCTGGTTCTTGTATCACCCCTGTGCTCTGTTGGACCAAAGGGACTCCTTTCATCAGCATTTGCTCCCATCTTCTAATGCTCTTGTCTTGTCTCCATTGAGTGTCTCCTGGGTGCCCTTAACAATCCTGATCAGCTCTTCTGTAATCTTCATCACTCCTATTTTTCCTTCTCAAGTCCTCGCCCCCTATTCCTGGGTATCACTGGGTTCTCCAGGCATGGCTCCTCCTGCTGAGGGCCCCTGCCACCATGAGTCATCATGTCCAACCTAGAATCACTCCTCTCTCTGCGTCTGGCTTGTCTGCTAGGTTCTCTCTGCACTTTTGTTGTTAATTGCCATTCAGTTGCCTGCAACTCAGGGCGACCCTATGTACAACAGAGCATTGCCTGGTCCTGCACTGTCTTCGTGATCATTGGTATGCTCAAGTCCATTGTTGTGGCCACTGTATATTTCGAGTACCTACCAACCTAGGTTGCCTCACTTTACAGCACTGTATCAGACAATATTCTGTTGTGATCCATGGAGTTTTCTTTGGCTTATTTTCAGAAATAGATTGCTAGGTCTTTCTTCATAGTCTGTCTTCGCCTGGAAGCTCCACTGAAACCTGTCCACCATGGGTGGCCTTGCTGGTATTTGAAATACCAGTGGCATAGCTTCCAGCATCACAGTAACACGTAAGCCCCCATAGTAGGACAGACTGACAGATGGTGGTGGCCTGTGCACTTAGGTGAATTCTTCCCCAGGAGTTTCTGCAGTTCCTCAAGTGAATAAATTCTCGTCAAGGCTCTGCCACCAATTCCAGGCAAGTCTGAATCCCAGAGGGGGCTGAACTCATGGCCAATCTGTGGCCCCCACTGTATCTCTGTCCATTTATCCTGAGATCTTAATATCTATCTCTATTTCATTGAACTCACTAAGATTTCCAATTCCAGGTTTATCCGTCAGGCCAAATCAGGTGACCCTTCAACCCTTCTTGCCTCTGACACATGCGTGTGTAGCCCACATCCACTCCAACCTGGTGAAGTGGCGCTAGTGAGAGCAGCTGCAGAGAAACAAGCCCTACGAAATGACAAAACCAGAAACGCCTTTAAAAAAAAAAAAAACAAAGAGAAGGAAAAGGACAGGCTCATAATGCCCTTGGTCATCAGCTTTTATCCCTCTACTTTTGCAGTTGTTTGATGTTGAAACAAGTCAGCTCAGAGCTCTATAATAAATGAATTCCAGCTTGAGTCTGAGCAGGATTTGTTTTGCTTGAGGGAAGTTGTTTATGCTAAGGGGTCCCCCCTTCTGCATAGCTCGATTTAGATTATACAGAGTCTTGTCCATCATCTGGATGCTGCTGTAAACAAGATAATCTTTGTCTACCAGGAGTGAGCCCAATGCCAATAACTTTAAATAAACACCAGCACCAGTTTTGTTTTTACATTGTCTGAGGTAAGCACTGGCAAGAGTTTTTAATGGCGCCATCTGCCCCTCCCTGGCTAAGGTAGTGTTGGCTTTCGGGGCTGACCTTGTTTGCAGAGACAAACTCGGAGAAAAGATTTCATACTTTGCAGATGAGTGCTATACTCAGGGCTGCATTCTTTTGTGTGGTTTTGGCATTTTCTAATTCCATCAAGTTAGCATTGCTCCTTTTTGTGCTAGATAGAGCAGAGAGGGCTTGGGGGGGAAGACCTTAGAAATTGAAAATGAAATAGTGAACTCAAGCTATCAAAGCCTTCAGTGGCAAGGCTCTAGGTATAAGTGGGCTCCGAGGATGATATTATTAATAGGGGTGCAAATAAGCTCTATGGAAGACATTGGTTCACTGAATTGCATTCCACGTGGAAAACAGAATTTTGCAGAAGTTTGAGTGTCTATTGCAATTCCAAACCAAGCAACCACAGAAAAGTACAACTCTTCAAATAGTGATGAATTATCTCCATGGAGGAGTGAAGATAAAATAATTTGCCCCACTAATCTCCCCTACTAAGGAAGCAAGAACTACATAGTGTGTAATTCACACTACAATCTCTATTCGGGAACAGACTGAAAACATCTTTTTTGCAGTAACAACTATTTGGTTAATATTCCAGGTTTCAAGTGCAAGACAGAAGACACCAGTTTCTAAGAGCCTAACAGGCAGTTTATGGAATTTCGTTCTGATGAGGGAGGGTGCTGGGGGAGGGGAGGAAGAGAGCCTGCATACTCCATGTGGAAGGCATGATGGGAAGAAAGCACTTTGTGATCCCTTGTTAGAGACTATTAAAAAACAAACAACAAACCAGTTACCTTCCAGATGATTCTGACTCATGGTGACCCCATATGTATCGCAGTAGAACTGTGATCTATAAGGTTATCAATGGCTGATTTTTTGGAAGTAGATTTTCAGGGCTTTCATTCAAGGCACCTCTGGGTAGACTCGAACCACCAACCTTTTGGTTAGCAGTGGAGCATGTTTGCACCACACAGGGACTCCTTGAGACTATTAGGAGTTTAAAAATTTCTCATGTCTGATTTATAAATCCCCAAATTAGTATGAGCAAGAAGTACTTTTTAACAATCAAAGAATCAAAAAAAAAACACCAGGCAATTGTATAATTGTGTACTTTAGGTTGGTCTGGTTTATTTCTTGCAAAAGAAATGAGACATTAGACCAGTTTTCAGACTCTGACTAGACAATAGGAATGATAGGCAGGATGGTACCAGGTGATGGTGAAAGCCCTGGAGCCATACTGCGTGGGCACAAAGCTTGGCTTTGCCTCTTCCTGTCTGTGTGACCTCAGGCAAATTATTTAATGTCTGTGCCTCAGTTCCCTCTTCTGTATGATAGGATAAGTAATAGTACTTAGCTCAGGTGACTACTGACAGGATTAAATTAACTTTAGTTTGGCCCATTGCAAGCCATTATTGATGGATCCCTTCTTGCCTGGTATAATGTGGACTCCTAGTAAACCGAAACCCATTGCTGTTGTGTTGATTACGACTCATAGTGACCCTATAGGACAGAATAGAACTGCCCCATAGAGTTTCCAAGGAGTGCCTGGTGGCTTTGAACTGCTGACCTTTTGGTTAGCAGCCGTAGCTCTTAACCACTACACCACCAGTGTTTCCGGACTCATAGTAGATGCTCAAAATAGATATAATAGAACAGTTGTATTAGAGAGGGTTCAGTTACAGAGAGTAGAATCCACTCTAGTTAAAGTAAGCTGGGCTTAATTAAGCAAAATGACATATACAATCAACGGGAAGGCAGGAAAAAAAAAAAAAAAAAAACCTCCAGGTTGAGCTTTTAGGAATGCTTCTCAAAGCCACGCTGCAAAACCGGGCCCTAAAGGAGCTGTTGCCTCTTCTATAATCAAGACATGGCCACTATTCCTGCAGGGTCCAGAAATTAAACATGCCACCACTCAGATACTTCCCAGCTAAGAGGAAGGCCTTTACTGGTTCCTGGTACTCATGCACTTGCCTAGAAATCGCAGACCCTGACTGCTTTAGTCCCATCTCCAAGTGTCACAAGTGTGTCTGACTGGTCAACTCTAACACTCATGCAAAAAGTCAAGTAAAAGAGAATTTGGTAAAACTGTTTAGTGTTCCAGCCTCTAAACATGGGAAGGTGAGCCAAAAGGAAGGTGGACCAAGGGCTGAGCCAAACCAAACCAAAACCACCAAACCAATACCAAACCTGTTGCCGTTCAGTTGATTGTGGCTCCTAGTGACCTAGTAGGACAGAGTACAACTGCCCCATACGGTTTCCAAGGAACAGCGGGTGGATTCGAACTGCCAACCTTCTCTTACCCAGGGCTCCATACTGCTACAAAACCTGAGAAGGAGGGTCCTTATCCAGTGCACTCAGACCTGCCAATAATCTGGACACCAGTCTTTGAGAAAGAGAAAGTAACTTTACTGCAATGCGCAGAGAAAGGAGCTGCGAGGAAGTTCCTCAGATCCAACTTCCTGAGCTACGGGGAGGCAGGGCATATATGTCATGTGGGTAGCAAGATGGTGGCTGTGCAAGCATACTGGGGAGGGAAAATTCTTGAAGGCAGCCAGGAAATAGGAGGTGGCCAGGTTCTTGTTGGACCTCTCACTTTAGAATAGGGCTCAGGTGATGATTTTCTTTCTGATTCGTTCCTCCTGTTGTTGCATCCTCTGTCAAGGTCAATTAGTGGTAACAACTGGCCTTTCTGCACATATGCAGCAGGCCAAATCTGGTTTGGGCTAGTTTAAGGACTAGTGAAAATTTACTGGCATTTGTATGGTCAGGTTACAATATCTACCACAACAGCCATGACATAAACTCCTAAGGGTTCGAGTGAAGTGGTATGGGCCTCATACCTTAGCTTTTCTTTCTACCCTCATTGTCCTTGGATTCTTTAGGCATCTGTGGCCATGGATGAATCCCAATATGATTATAATAGAAAAGCTGTGTTTTTTTTAGACTAGTGCTGTAGAGAGCATTAGAAGAGTCCAAGAATTTCGATGAGAGAGTTAAAATGGAAAATGTGAGGGGAGACAAAGCAGATATTTCTGAACATTCAGAAATATTAGGGGTTAAATATATATTTTTTTGATGATCAAAAAACCCCAAAGGGGCTTCTGTTGTTCAAGTAAAGTCAGTTGTCTACACTGGTAGGATTCTGTCCAACATGAATAAGGTATGAAAATCACTTTATTCTTGCTGGTTAAAAACAGAAGGAAATAATAGAAAATATTACAACAAAATATGACTGCTGCTTATTTCTGGGTAGTGGGAATGACAGGATTATTATTTTCTCCCTTTTTTTATGTATCTATCAGTATTCAGGAAACCCTGGTGGCGTAGTGGTTAAGTGCTACAGCTGCTAACCAAGAGGTTGGCAGTTCAAATCTGCGAGTTGTTCCTTGGAAATTCTATGGGGCAGCTCTACTCTGTCCTGTCGGGTCACTATGCGTTGGAATTGACTCAACAGCAGTGGGTTTTTTTTTTTTAGTTTGGTATCAGTATTCATATATTAATATTATTTTCTGCAAAAAAGCAATGTGTGTGATTTTTTTTAAAGCCAATCCACCAAAGCTTCCTTCCTTCCTCTCTTCCTTTCTTTTTTCTTAATCTCTTTAATCACTCTGGAATTTTGTTGATATTTCAAAAATATTCAAAGACCTTATCAATAGTAAGTGCTTACCTGGTAACTAACAAATCTTTTTTGTCGTCTTTTGCCATTAAGTCGATCCTGACTCATAGAGACCCCATGTGTTATACAGTAGAACAGTTCCATAGGGCTTTCTTGGCTGTAATATTTATGGAAGCAGTTTGTCCAGCCTTTTCTTGCATGGTGCTGCTGGCTGGGTTCAGGTTACCAGCTGAATACAAACTGTTTGCACCACCCAGAGACCTAATAGACCCTTAGGCATTTTCAAAGCATAGTAAACACACAACTTTCAAATTAAATTTATCTGCCTCTCAGTGACTGGATTCTATCCCACTTCTTGAGTGAATTTGTCTATCATTCTCCTGAAAATCAATGCAGACTTGGAAGCTATCTTAAAGTTGCTTCTGGTTTAGCTTGTTTCTCTAAAAACAAAGACAACAGCAAAAACCAAGAAACAGATTGTATTAAAGATTACAGTCATTTTTAAGCCTCAAAAATGTGAAGCATATTCTCCATAAGGTAAGGTAAAAACTGGTATTTGTTTATCTAAAGATAGTATATGTGTGTGGACTATACAATGTTCTACTTCATATAAAAAAAATAGTATCTCATAAAACCCTTGAGGAAGGTGTGCTCTTCATCTTATTGGTGATGAGGAAACAGGCTTAGACAGGTTGGGTCACTTGTTCAAGATCACACAGAACTTTGACCCCACTCCCTGAACCCTCCAGCCTCAGACAAGTGCATGGTATGGTATACACTTCCCTCTTACCCCAGCTTTCAGCTAAGAATTTTGACAGGTGCTGCGTGCACTCACAGCCAAGGTCACCCGCTCCTCAGCACACATGTGGGCACCCATCAGGGATCAGATCGGATGGGGTGATAAGGACCCGTGAATGGTACCCTCACCTCTCAAAGATTCTCAGCAGAGCTGGCAGCGGTGCGGGACACCCTCAAGTCCCTTGCAGGTATTCTGTGATTCAGTTAGCCTTTGTGGCTGCTGTGTGTGATGTGCTGGGGGTATGTGCTGATGTGACTATCTGGCCCAAAGCACTGTTTCCTGTAAAACCAAGAAAATTTCAGTTTGTCAGGTTTTTTTTTTTTTTTCCAAAAAGACATTTAGCACCTCTTCCCTCCAAACCGAGAGGGCATACATTCAAAATGATAGCTTGGAAAACAAATTATTTTCGTGGGTTAATCACTTTACTATTGTTTTTCTTATTTTGCTCTGGACCAGAGTAGTAGGCGGAATCCTATCTCCCTCAAAACATCCTAATTCCCCATGTGGCTCATAAGGTTGCTCAACAGACCTTAAAATAGGGAGATTTTCCTGGATTATCTGGGTGAGCCCAATGTAATCAATCGCCCATACCCATTGTCATCAAGTTGATTCCGACTCATAGCGACCCTATAGGACAGAGTAGAATTTCCCCATAGGGTTTCCAAGGAGCAGCTGGTAGATTCGAACTGCCAACCTTTTGGTTAGCAGCCAAGCTCTTAATCACTGTGCCAATGTAATCACCAAACCAAAATCCCATTGCCGTCTAGTTGATTCTGACTCATGGAGATCCTGTAGGATAGAGTAGAACTGCCCATAGGGTTTCCAAGGAGTGCTTGGTGGGTTTGAACTGCCGACCATTTGGTTAGCAGCCACAGCTCTTAACGCCTACGCCACTAGGGTTTCCAGCGTAATCACAGGGGTCCTTAAAAGAAGAAGAGAGAGACAGAAGAGGAGGCCACAGTGGTGCAACGGGAAAAGGATTGGACCCACCTTTGCTGGCTTTGAAGATGGAGGAAGGGGCCACAGGCCAAGGAATGCAGGCAGCCTCTAGAAACTGGGAAAGGATTCTGGAGCCTCCAGAAATGAACACAGTCCTGCTGACACCTTAGTTTTAGTCCAGTGAGATTTCTGACCTACAGAACTGTAAGATAATATATTTGTGTTGCTTTAAGTCACTAAGTTTGTGGTAATTTGTTACAGCAGCAATAGAAAATTAATGTTATTGTTAGCTGCCATCAAGTCTGCCCCCGACTCATGGAGACCCCATTCACAACGAAATGAAATGCCGTCTCGCCCTGCACTATTCCCATGATTTGCTGTGGATTAGACCATTGTGATCCACAGGATTTTCATTGGCTGATTTTTTAAAAGTAGATCACCAGGCCTTTCTTCCTAGATAGATCCTCTTAGTCAGGAATCTCTGCAGAAACCTGTTCAGCATCATATTTTTGTTGGGTGCTGTCAAGTCAATTTTCGACTCCTAGCGACCCCACATGACAGAATGGAACTGCTCCATAGGGTTTTCTGGGCTGTAATCTTTATGGAAGCAGATCACCAGGTCTTTCTCCCCTGAAGCCACTAGGTGGGTTTGAACTGCCAACATTTCAGTTAACAGCCAAGCACTTAACCATTACACCATCAGGGCTCTTTTGCATCATCGTAGCAATGTGCAAACCACCACTGTCAGATGGGTGGGGGCTATGCATGAAATGTGTTGGCTGGGAACTGAACCCAATTCTCGCACAAGGGAGGCAAGAATTCTACCACTGAACCACCACCGTCTCCGTAGAAAACAGTTGCAACCAGTGAGATTTTGTTATGACCTAGCTTTAGGAGCACACCCTTAAAGGAGCCTGTCAGAATTTACTATTTTACAGAACTGCATTTTGTGTAATTAAATAAGCTGATGTATGCAACACACTCAGCCCAGTGCCTGGCTTGTAATAGACATTCAAGAGCTGGTAATCCCCAGGTCCCACCTTCCCCTTATCTCGGTGTCACAGACTCAAATGCCTACAAGGTGGGGCAGATAATGTCTGTGAGCAGAGAAGCAGATGGGCTGTGTATTTGGCAGCTCACCTACTCATCTTACCTAGGCAGGTAAGATCACCTGCCTATTTGGCAGCTGCTACTTTTTTTTTTTTTTTACTGAGCTGGGTGGTATAAATGGTTAATGTACTCACTGCTAACCAAAAGGTTGGTGGTTTGAGTCCATCCAGAGGTGACTTGAAAGAAAGGCCTGGTGACCTACTTCCAAAAAAAACTGTCACTGAAAACCCCGATGCACATGGGGTTGCCATAGCTGGAGTCAACTTGACAGCAACTGGTTTGGATTTTTGGTGTTTTTACTCAGCTTTTACGAATCATGGCCAAGAAGAGCTGATCCGCTGTTAACAGGTCTTCCAGGTTTAAACTATTGGCAACTAACTCAGTTTACACACACACACAGCCCTCTACGTGGGCCAAAGAAAACCCCTCTATGCTCCAGGTTTGGCCTACAGGCTGCCAGTCTGCAAATTCAGTTGTCTCCAAGGCTGGGAATGAGAGGTCACCACAGAGGCCCCTGAGAGGTAGAAAGACCGTGGGCCAGGAAATCATGGCACTGTGCCTGGCTCTCTATCAAGGCATCCTCCCCTGTGACACACCCGGAAAGCCTTTGCAGCAGGGTCCATATACCCCACATTCCTTGTGTCTTCCAAAGCTCATGCAGGATGCTGACTTAGTTATGTAGTGCTGCTTAACAAAGAAAAATTTATTCTCTCACAGTCTGTGGAATGGAGCGGAGTTGCCATGGAGTCGATTCCAACTCATAGCAGCCCTGTAAGACAGACGAGAACTGCCCCATAGGGTTTCCAAGGAGCGACTGGTGGATTCGAACTGCCAGCCTTTTTGGTTAGTAGCCATAGCTCTTACCCACTGTGCCATCAGGGCTTCTCTCACAGTCTAGGAGGCTAAAAGTCTGAATTCAGGGCACCTGCTCCAGGGGAAGGCTTTCTATTTCTGTTGGCTCTGGGAGAAGGTCCTTGTCATCAAGCTTCCCCTGGTCTAGGAGCTTCTCAGTGCAGGGACCCTGGGTCCAAAGGATGTGCTCCCCTCCTGGTTCTTCATTCTTGGTGGTAGGATGTCCTTCTCTCTCTGTTCTCTTCTTTCTTTTATATCTCAAAGAGATTGACTCAAGATACAACCTGATCCTTAGATTGAGTCCCGCCTCATTAACATAGCTGCCTCTAATCCTGCCTCATAAGCATCGTAGAAGTAGGATTTACAACACATAGAAAAATTATATCAAATGACAAAATGGTGGACAGCCGCACCATACTGGGAATCATAGCCTAGCCAAGTTGACACACATTTTGGGGGGACACGATTCAGTCCATAACAGATGCATATCCCTTTGTCACCAGAGCATATATCACAGGTCTAGATGTGAAAAAGAAAGGAGGATGAAGGTATCCATTCACGCAGCAAATGTTCAGTGCTCACCTGATGTGGGTCATGGACTGCTCTAACAAATTTGTGGGACGCTAAGTCAGGTACAGTGTGGGGAAGAGGGGTCAATGAAGCCATGAAAAGTAACCAGGTTTATTTTACTCATAAGCCCCAGAGACAGGGCCACACAGGGAGCCTTGCCCAGGGACAAGGTGACAGCAAATTGGAATAAAGCCATATCAAACGTGCTGAGGACTGAATGGTGGTAGTGCAGTGGGAGTGGGGTCGGGCGTCGGGCAGTAAGGAGTTACCTTTTGGATCACACCACTCCCAAACCTTTGCATGCATCCAAAAAAAAAAAAACATTCTATTGGCATTGAGTCCACTCTGACTCATAGTCATAGTGACCCTACAGGATAAAGTAGAACTGCCCCATAGGGTCTCCAAGGATTTGAAATGCCAACCTTATGGTTAGCAGCCGAGCTCTTAACCACTGTGCCACCATGGCTCCTGGCATGCAGGGTGTACTGTAATTTCATGTATGTACACCTCGCTTCCTAATCCCAAATCTTACATTCTCTAAGGAGAATAAGCCTTAGAGAAGTCAAGTGACTTATTCGAACTCACAAAGCTACTGAGCGCTGAAAATGGGAGTTGATCCCTGGTTTGTGCATAGACAGGAAGATGGGATAATTTCTTTGGACTAGAGACCAGATGGCTTCGTGGAAAAATCATCACATCTTGCTGGCTCCTTTTGGACCCTGAATTAGGGTTTTGTTCCCAGATTCTTCAATGTATCACTAGTCAGGACAAGTGTCAGTGACTGCAATAACAAACAATCCCTATGTATTAGTAGTTTCACACAAGAAACATTTTTTCTTAATTATGCTATATAATTTTCTGGATTATGTCATGCAGCCATTCAGGGACCCAGCCTCCTTCTACCTTGGGATTTTCCCTCTTCTAGGACCTTGGGGTCATCTCCATTCATCCAGTGGGTGGAAGAAAAGGGCCAGGATTATGTGTGGGAGGGTTTTTTTTTTTTTTTGTAAGGGGGAGAGTTAATTAAACCCTTTATTTTGAGACAATTGTAGATGTAGATGAAATTTTAAGAAATCATATAGAAAGATCCTGTGTCCTTTTTGCTCAGTCTCCCTCAACGGTAACATCTTACAAAACTATCCTGAAATATTACAGCCAATACAAACACTGATACAGTCAAGAGAAAGAGCATCTTCACCACCACGAGGATCCCTGCTGTGCCCTTTTCCAGCCACACCCACTTCCCTCCCACCACCACTGTGACCCCTGGTAACTGCTAATCTGGTCTCCATTTCTATAATTTTCATTGTAGTTTCCTAGATAGATTCATATAGATTCATCCAGGTTGTATATGGAGCACTTATTTGTTCTTTTTCGCTGCTGAGTGGTATTCCATGACATGGACGAACCACAGCTTGTCTAAACAGTCACCCACTGAAGGACATCTGTGTTGGGCTATTACAAGCAAAGCTGCTATAACAATTCATGGACAGTTTTGGTTTTGTTTTGTAAACATAAATCTTCATTTCTCTGGGATACATGCTTGGGAGTATGATCGCTGGATCATACAGTAGTTGCATGTCTAGTTTTTCTAAGAAACAGCCCAACAGTTTTCCAGAGCGGCTGTACCATTTTACATTCCCAGCAGCAATGTATGGGTGGTCAAATTCCCCGGCATGCTCACCAATATTTAGTGTTGTCACTATTTTTTAAAATTAATTTTATTTATTTTGTTGTTGTTGTAGAGAATATACACAGCAAAACATATACCAATTCAACTGTTTCTACGTGTACAATTCCGTGACATTGATTACATTTTTCCAGTTGTGCAGCCATTCTTACCGTCCTTTTCTGAGTTGTTCCTCCCTCATTAACATAAACTCACTGCCCCCCTAAGGTTCCTTTCTAATCTTTTGAGTTGCTGTTGTCAATTTGATCCCCTATAGATATTTCTTAAAAGAGCATAATGCTCAATTCAAACATGTTTTACTAGTTAAACTATGCTATAGTGTAGCTTTAAGAAGACTTCAGGGGATATTTTTGATTTAAGGTTTAAATGTTATCTCAGGGCAATAATTTCAGGTGTTCATCTAGACTCCATGGCTCCAGAAAGTCTGGAGTCCATGAGAATTTCAAATTCTGTTCTGCATTTTTTCACTTTTGATCAGTATCCTTCTATAGAATCTTTGATGGATATGTTCAGTGATGGTAGCTGGGCACCATCCAGTTCTTCTGGCCTCATGGCAAAGGAAACAGCTTCTCATGGAGGCAATTAGCCACACATTCCAGTTCCTCATCCTATTCCTGACTCTTCTTCCTCTGTTGCTCCAGGAGAATAGAGTCCAGTTGTGTCTTGGATGGCCATTTGCAAGCTTCTAAGAACCCAGAATCCATGCAATGAACTAGGAAGTTGAACAAAAACACTAAAAACTTTACTAGGCCAATTAACTGGAATGTCTCATGAAATCATGACCCTAAATCTCTAGACCAAGGAACCAAGTCCCACGAGGTGTTTGGTTGTACATAAGTAGCCTCAGCAGCTTCTCGGTGTTGTTGCTTTTTTTGTTTTGTTTTTAGCCGTTCTGATAGGTGCATAGTGATATCTCATTGCGGTTTTAATTAGTATTTCCCTAATGGCTAATGATGTTGAACATCTTTTCATGTGCATATTTGCTTCTGTATACCATCTCCTGTTAAATGTCTCTTCGTGTCTTTTGACCATTTTTAAATTGTATTATTTTTGACTGTTGAATTTTGAAAGTTCTTTATATGTTCTAGATACTGCTCCTTTGACAGATACGTGCTTTACAAATATTTTCTGGTCATTTCATCCTCTTAACAGGATCTCTCAGAAGATTGGTTTTTAATTTTGATGACGTCCAATTGATCAATATTTCCTTTTATGGATTGAGATTTTGGTGTTGTCTAAGAAATATTTGTCTAGCCCTAGATCCTGAAGATTTTCTCCTATTTTTTTTTTAAAAGTGTTATCGTTTTATGCTTTACATTTAAGCCTGTGATCCATTTTGAGTTAATTTTTGTATCACCTGGAAGGGCACAGAGAACTCTTGTCACATGGCTTTATTTAACTGCAAGTGAAGCTGGGAAATGTTTGTTGTGTGCTCAGGAGGAAGAGAAGAGCAGAGACACTGGCGAGCAGGACTATTTCTGCCACATCTATTTATAACGTCCAAATAACTTACTCTTTTCTCTGCTAACACGTTCCAGAATATTCACCAAACATCAGGGTACTGGCAAGGTTTCTAGGCCTGAAACTGAATAGATATTTGATAAATATTTCTTGAATTAACAGAAAAAAAGGGGAATTTCACTTTATCTTCATATTGTCCTGCAAGATCAAAATCATAATCTCTATTTTACAGCTGGGGAAGGTGTGTTTTTCTTCCCCTCCTGGGAGGCTTGTTGAGGAGGGTTAACCCAGGGCTGGGTCTTTAGGTGAGCACTCTGCGGCTGCTGGCTCAGGTTGCAGTTCACCCGTTGCCCTGGAGGTGGCAGCAGCAGGAGTAGGAGGGCTAGGGTGGGGGAGTAGTGCCTACTGAAGATAGGCGGGAGATGCTAGGGAGGGCGGGGGAAGGTTTGTGTGTGTGCTAAAAATATATACAACAAAATATTTGCCAATTCAACAATTTTTACATATATAATTCCGTGACATGGATTATGTTCTTCGTGTCGTGCAACCGTTACTATTATCCTTTTTATAAATTATGAGGCGGAAGGTTTTGCAAAGGGAGTGTGAGCGGGCATGAAAGCTTAAGCGTAGAAGGTGAAAGGAATAAATAGCAGCTCTTCGAATAAAGGCACAAGTGAGTTTATTCCCATTGATGAAACCATCATGGGAGGTGGCAGCTGGCTCTATCAACCCAGGAAGGAAGTGAAGGGAGGAAAACTTCCTGGACGTGTAGTGGCCTCTCAGCCAGGAACCTTTGAATTTGGCCCTTGTTCCGACTGTATGATTCATGCTCTGGACTGGGGAAGTCTGGGTTAATGATCTCAACAGGATGGCCACAGACCATGAGGTAGCTCCCGGAAACTCCCCAGAACTCTCGGGGGAGAAAATTCAATCTCCCAACTGTCGGCACTGCTTGAGGTTAAGAATCTGTGTGCCCTGTTCAGACATCCTGGACTGGTGTGGGTTCTTAGTTTCAACTCAAACCAGAATCACGAGCTTCCAACTTTTTATTTATTCTTGGCAAAATCATCTTCGCACTTCAAAAAGTATGAGTGTAAGAAGAAAGAAGGCACACAAGTCTGTCCAGGTGCCTCTCCCTGAACCCCCCTAGTGTGAGGCCAGTGATGAATTCACTGGGAAGTGATTCCAGGGCTTACTCTCCCACCCTCACCCCTCCCAGGGACAATCACTTCACAGTCTGAGGGAAGGGGGTGCCCAAGGAAATGCAAGAACCATGAAAAATTGCTGCAAGCTTTGCAAAACCAGATCTGACCCTGATGTCACCGTGCCCTGGAGATTTGAGGAGAACCTCCCTTTAAAAAATTAAAAGGAGCGTTTAAATAGGACTGTGGAGTCCCTGGAGCCCTGAAGCCCTGGCGGCACTGTGGTTAAGAGCTCAGCTCCTAACCAGAAGGTTGGCAATTTGAATCCACCAGCCAATCCTTGGAAATCCTATGGGGCGGTTCGACTCTATCCTGTATCCCTATCCCTAACTCTAATCCTGAGTAGTGCAAAGAGTAAACGCTCTCGTCTGCTAACCAAAAGGCTGGAGGTTCCAGTTTACCCAGAGGCACCTCAGAAAAAAAGTCCTGGTGATTTACCTTAAAAAAAAAAATTAGCCATTGAAAACTCTATGGAGCAGAGCACAGGTCTACTCTGACACACACGTGGGGTAGTTGTAAAGTTGTAATCGGAGTGGACTCGATGGCAACTGTTTTTGCTTTTCATTCAAAAATCTATTCACAATTGTTTTGTGACATTGGTTGCAATCCCCACATTGTGTCAGCACTCTCCCCCTTCCCACCTCAGGTCCCCTGTTTCCATTTGTCCAATTTTCCTGTCCCTTCCTGCCTTCTCATCTTTGCTTTTGGCCAGGCGTTGCCCATTTGGTCTTGTATGCTTGACTGATCTAAGGAGCACATTCCTCTCGTGTGTTATTGTTTGTTTTATAGGTCTGTCTAATCTTTGGCTGAAAGGTGGACTTTGGGAGTAGCTTCAGTTCTGAGTTAAAAGGATGTCCGGGAGCCATACTTTTGGAGGTATCTCTGTCAGATCAGTAAGTCTGGTCTTTTTGAGAGCCTGCAGTTTGTTCTACCTTTTTCTTCTTCTCTGTCCGGGACTCTGTATTGTGATCCCTGTCAGAGCGGTTGGTGGTGGTAGCTGGGCACAGACTGTTCTTCTGGGCTCAGGCTGGTGGAGGCTGTGGTTCATGTGGTCCACTAATCCTTTGGACTAGTATTTTCCTTGAGTGTCTTTGGTTTTCTTCATTCTCCTTTGCTCTGGAAGAAATGGAACCAATTGATGTATCTTAGATGGGCTTGAAAGCTTTTAAGACCCCAGACACCACTCACCGAAGTTGTAGAACATTTTCTTTATGAACTATGGTATGCCAATTGACCTAGATGTCCCCCAAGACCATGGTCCCCAGCCCTCAGCCCCGGTAACTTGGCACCTCAAGACATTTGGATATGCCTAGGAAGCTTCTGTAACTGTGCACACTTTGTGCTCCATTATATGTATGAATATACATGCCGTACATACAAATACATATGTAAAAATACCCACAGCCTAAGCTATATACGTACGTGGGTATATGCCTATACGCCCTCCTTCCCCTACTCGGCATACGTATATGCCTGTTTATCTGCTTGTAAGTTATTATTTGATTTTACTGTTGTTGTAGAGTTGTATATGCTATAGTATTTACTGTGGTTGTTGCCTCTTTGATTTATTTTTTTTCTTGTGTTCCTCTGAGAGTCTTCCTTTGCCTTGGTCAAGTTGTACTGACTTCCCCTATATTGTGTGTTGTCTTTCCCTTCACCAAAGTTAACACCTGTCTAATAGAATTAGTGATTTCCCCTTCCCACCCCTTCCCTCCCTTGTGATCATCAAAGATTGTTTCCTTCTGTGTGTAAACCCACTGGTTTTATTTTTCAAATAGGACTGTCAGGGTCTAAGGAGTCCCTAGCCCAGTGCCGTTGAGTAGATTCCGACTCATAGCAACCCTACTGGACAGAGTAAGAACTGCCCCACAGAGTTTCCAAGGAGTGCCTGGCGGATTCCCTGAGTAGTGCAAATGATCAGTGCACTCAGCTGCCAACTGAAAGCATGGTGGCTCAAACCCACCCAGAGACACCTTGGAAGAAAAGCCTGGTGACCTGCTTCCAAAAGGCCACAGCCATAAAAACCCCATAAAACAGTTGTGCTCTGTAACACATGGGCTCACCATGAGTTAGAACTGACTCAAGGGCAGTTGGGTTCTTTTGGTTTGGTGGGGCTCTAGGAACTGGGCATTGTGCTCCATAACACACTTACCCAATCCTTGCCCCTCGTAGCACCCCAAATACTTATCCCAGCTCATTGTGCTGCATAAGCCCCGTAAATATTTATTAAATTTAACTGCCTTTCTCTCCCTGGAGAGATTGGAATCTACACTTAAAGTACAAGTTCAAAAAGAAAAAAAGAAAGCTTAACATCTTCCAAACCTCAAATAGGTCCAAGTCCGATTCAATTTGCTGTTTGAAGTCTGCAGTCAAGGACAGGGTAGAGGCAAGGAGAGGAAAAACAGTTTTGCCCCAATGTCTCCTAAAAGAAGCCTACTCCTAATAATCTCGTTTGTGAAAGCACATTTCTCCTGTGTCCAACAATGACTTATTTGATATAATCAAATGCTACATTCAATCAGACTCAGCCAGGCTCTCTCTGGCTCTGCCCTGTACAAGCGTGGGGCTGAGGGCGGGGGGTCATCCACGGGGGCCTATTTAACTCTGGGCAAGTGGCAACAAAACCAGCCTTATTCTTGGGGGAAGTGTGTGTGTGTGTGTGTTTTCTTGCCTCCCCATACAAAGGTGACTTCAACAATTCCATTTGGCTCCGTTTTCTTCTCTTAGAAGCTGTGTTGAGGTGGTCCTGGCTTTCTCGTGTGCTCTTTTTTAGTATGGAGTGCACATACTGTAATGATCCGCTTTTTCTTCATCTTGTAGCTAACAAAGGGCCACCTAAGCTCTGGAAAGCCCCCTCTTGTCTCTGGCTGTGGTCGTGCCCTGAGGAGTTTTACTGCTGTCAGTTATGGTCCTGTTTGTCAGGCTGAGGTGGAGGGAGAGAGTGGTGTGTGTGTGTGTGTGTGTGTGTGTGTGTGAGAGAGAGAGAGAGAGAGAGGGAGAGACTGCTCCAGTGCAGAGGCGACTCTGTGTGTGGTCTGAGGCGATTCCTCATTTCATGAAATGCCTGCTTCATTCCTGGCTCCAGCTGGACTTGAACGTCACTGAATGAGTCCCTTATCCAGTTTCCAAAACACTGAGGAGATTTGAAAGGGCTCTGTGGGGAGATTGTTATTATCAGCAAAAGCAAATAAGCAACGTATATCGCTAAGTATTATTATTTTTTTTTTAATCTTTAAACATCATAACTTTGAGCAATTCTTGAACAGTTGTGGCCAACAAGGACAGAGGCGGGAGGGATAGAAAAGCTGCAAACGCCCATGAAGGTGGGTCGGCTCTCCCTTTGAGAGGCCGCGGGCCCTCCCGGCTGCTGAGGGAGAAACTGGAAGTGAGGAAACAGCCGACCTCCAAGGCTGGGAGACCCCTGGGGGCAACTGGGCGGGGGGCGGGGAGGCAGCCTGCTGTGGAATTCACTCCCAGCCCCTTCATAATCAGATGTGCTTGAAACCCAACGTCGTCCTGTTTCCCACCCCTCAAAAAGTAAAAAACGTCTGGGCAGCCCCTCCTATAAAGAGTAAGCTCCCCGATGGGCAGCATAATTATAACGCTAAGCTGGAAAGCGGCGGGTGTCCAGAGCCAGGAGCAGGTACAACAAATATTAGCCCTGTGGACACAGTCCCCGCGCCCGCTCTGGTTACTAAGGGCCTCCCCGGGGAGCGGACAGTGCCAGCGGCTCCGGGCCGGCCAGCCCTTCCCTGCCGGGACAGGATGGCACCACACACCGCCTACCAGGCTTCACTCCACCGGCTGGAAGTGGCTTTCTGGTTTATGGAGCAAGACGGGACCGTAAAGGCAGTAATTCTCACCGGCCAGAAGACCGTCAGCTCCCCACCCCCGCCAGAGCCAAGGGAGGCTTCTCCAGCTCCCCCGTGCCCCCGTCAGCCCGCCCGCCCCCCGCAGCCGGCCCCGGCCCGGCAGACAGACCCTGCCGGCGCCCCCCAGGGTGTGAATGGGCTCCCTGTCTGCCAGAGCAAACAAGCCCCCCGGGGCGGGGAGGCCCGGCACCGCGCGTCTCCCCGCGCACCGGAGGCTACCAGTGACGCGGAGGAGGACAGGGGACTTTTTCTCTTTGGATGTTCCATTCGGGACAGCCTGCCAAGAGGTTTGCCAGGGGACTTGCCAAGCAGTCCAATCCGCTCCAGTATTATGGAGTCTCCGATAAATAGCACCATTCACGGAAGACAAGGCCCAAAGGGCTTTTAGAATGCGTCTGTTTCCCCCATGCCCGGGCAGAACCAGCTCCCTCCCAGCCAGGCCGCCACCCAGGCTTCCTCCTGGGGGCAGCCTCCCGGGGCTGGTCCACCTAGCTTCTAAGTGCTGTGTGTTCCCTCTAACTTCAGTTTTCCTGTCTGTAAAATGTGGGTACCGTTATCTAATTAGTAAGATTTTTAAGGAATTTAGAAAAGAGCCGAATTTAGCGCCTGGCCTTAGTTAACTCCTTGGTAAGTGGTTGCTATTATTATTTTTGGAGTCCCTGGGTGGTGCACACCGTTAATGTTCTCAGAGTTGGAGGTTCAAGTCCACCCAGAGGTGCCTTGAAAGAAAGGCCTTGCAATCTGCTTCGGAAAAAAGGAAGCCACTGAAAACCCTGTGGAGCATAGTTCATGGGGTTGACATGAATCAGAATCGACGTGATGGCAACTGATAACTGGTATTATTATCATCATTATTATTACAACTTTGGAGCAGTTTGGAGAGGTCCCATGGCTTTGCTGACACCCCACGGGCTGGATGGCAGCTGGGGGCCTGGGCCTGCTACTTACTGCCAGCCCACCGCTTAGAGCAGGTTTCTTACCAGGACTGGTGGGATGGGTGGTGGGAGAGAGGGTGGCTGATGTTTCCAGACTGCACACAGCTCCTTCCAGCCTCCCTGACTAGGCACGGGGACCCTGGTGTGTCGCCGCTGTCTACCCACAGAGGCCTGGCTTTGGTGGTCTCTAAGCTGCCTACACTCCCAGCCCCACATGGCCCCCACACATGTGCAGCCTCTGACACCCCACCTTCCATACTCTCCGGAGCTGGAGCCCAGGGCTGGGACCTGGAGGAGGTCCAGGCTCACTGGAGTGCAGACCAAGGTGGTCTGTTAGCAGGAGGCGGGCGCAGGCAGGAAGGACTCAACTCGACTACGAGGCCCTTTCCGCTCAAACCACTTGTTCTGTGTGTCAGGAGGGTTGGTCCTGTGCCTACACTGCTGTATCCAACCCTGTGCGCCTTCCGAGGAGGCCACGAGGAGGCGGACTTCCTGGATCTGTGGCCCAAGGGAGGTGAGACCATAGAATCTTCTAGACAACTGTGCCCCATAAACTTCTGGATTGAGGAGGAAAGGAAGTGCTCTGCAAAGTGTTGTTCTGACTTGTGGCAACCCGATGTGTCAGAGTAGAGCTGCACTCCATAGGGTTTTCGAAGCTGTGACCTTTCAGAAAGAGATCGTCAGGCCTGTCTTCTGAGGCACCTCTAGGTGGATTTGAACTACCAACCATTTAGCTAGTAGATGAGTACATAATCGTCTGCACCACCCAGGGACTCCTCTGCAAAGAGTAGGTGACCAATAAATACGCGTGGACCTAATTCAGTTTCTTTTGATAGGTTAAGACCAGAAAAAATTAGGCAAGAGTGACTGAAAGTGGGGGCAAGACGGGTGGGAGGGAAAGAATGTCACACCCAGGTTTAGCAGGAAAGCCAATGCAGAGCACTCCCCTAGAGCAAGAATAGGCTGGCATAGGCCAGGTGACCGGCATCAGTGCTTCAGGCCCCCCACCTGTAAAGGCGCTGCGAGCACCTACCCATGTGATGAGGAAGGAAGTGTGTGGCAGGTGTGACATGGCTGGCACAGAGCTGGAGCCAATAAATGGCTAGTTCCATGCCCCCTCCCCTGCCCTTCTCTTCTGTCGAGGAATGATTAGGCTCCTATCTTCAGATCCCAGTAGAGTCCCCCACTCTTGCGGGAGTTGCCTATTCGATGCCATCCCAATTTGGGACCCAGAGGCCCAAAGACCTTTATTTGTGCCTCTTTAGCATTCGCTTCCTGAGTCCTGTCCCATCACCATGGAGGGGGCTTGCTGCCAGCTGGGGCGTCTCCAAGATGAGCTCAGCTGGTGGCCAGGAGCCTCCTTAAGCAAGAGCGACATGCTGAGAAGCCTCTCCCGCCAGTGACTGCCAGGCCCCACAGTCATGTCAGGAGACACTGCTGCCCTGATGCTGCTGTGTAAATTCACTCAGTGGAAAACTGCATGCCACTTAAATGACCATCAGTAGAAAACTGGCTGAATAAATTAAATATAACCATACCATGGAGTACAATCCAGTCATTACAAAGAATGGACTAGAATGGCTAAGTGCTGGTTTGAAACAATCTCTAATATGTAGTAAGTAAAAACAGCAAAAGTCCCTGGGTGGAGTCCCTTGGCTGCTACCTGAAAGGTTGGAGGTTCAAGTTCACCCAGAGGCAAGTTCACTCAGAAGAAAGGTCTGGTGATTTACTTCCAAAAAATCGGTCACTGAAAACCCTCTGGAGTGTAGTTCTACTCTGACACACATGAAGTCCTCATGAGTTGAGGCTGACTCGATGGCGACTGAGGATGGAAAAGTAGATATAAAAGCTAGAATTCCTTTTATGTAAACAGGAAGGATCCATGGTCCCTACTGTTTGCTGGTTTAGGAGTAAACTTTCTTCCCATTAGAAGTTTCTTTTGGAGAGGGGCACCTGGAATTTCGTTGCACATTTCCCTGTACTATTTGGTTTTATTTTTAAGCTCTGTGTACATGGTGCTTTTAGTGTAAATGATAAGACCTGCATCTGCTGGTTCTTTGAAGTTAAGGACGGTCGGAAGGGGTGCTATTTAAAGTGAAGGAGGAGTGATCAGTGGGAGGGAGCAAGAGATCCCTGGCCAGGTTCAGCGTATTTGCGACATTAGAGGTAATTTTCAGCTCCAGCTGTTTCCGATTACGATCAGGGTACTTCAGATGAATGGAACGTAAACCACATACCGATTACTAGGATCCCAGGAAGGAAACTCCTTCTTCCATCCGTCTATCCATTCACATGTCTGCCCACCCACCCACATAACAGTAGTGTCTCCCAAGGAAGAGAAAGATAAAAATAATAATAAAAAAAACCCCACTATCCTGCTGCTAATAATAAAATACCCTTGTGGATAAACTGACTGTGTTTCTCCTCTCTCTTGTTTTCCCTGGTGTAGCCCGGAGCTCACATGGAAGGAGAATTAAAAGATGCCATGGAGTCACTACACACATATTAAAAAACCAAGGTTGGCAGTGAAAAGGATCCTTTTTCCTGGCACGCAAACAGGACGTATTCAGTAAAGCCCTCTGGAAGCTGTCTGTGCGCTGAAAGGTAAACCAGCGATTGCGAAATGCACCTCCTAGAAAGAATACACAGGGGAGTGCGGTTTTCTTTCTTTCTTTTTTTTCCCCCAAACTAGCTCAACCTCTTAGAGCTTCCCTGCCCTTTGCTTTGAAAGAAATGAATTCAATCCAACCCATATTCCCTGAATGCTTCCTATGTTCAAAACTCTGTAGGGAATGTACGTTATGAGGTAGTCCGTTCCCTGGTGAGTTTCCCGTTCACTGGGGGCTTAGTCTATTGGATGTACAGAAAAGTAATAATAATCATCGTTCGGCTGTTTGGACCCAGCCAACAGGGTCAGGACACCTGGACTGTATCCCTGAAGTTACAACTGTTGTCGTTAGTTGTCTTGGAGGTGATTCCAACTCATGACGGCTCCATGTGTGGAGTAGAATAGCACGCCATAGGATTTTCAAAGCTGTGACCTTTTGGAAGCAGATTGCCAGGCCTGTCTTCCAAGGTGCCTATGGGTGAGTTTGAACCACTAACCTTTCAGCTAATAGTTGAGCACTTATCATATTTTTACAAAAATAACAGGTGCCTTCTATGTTTTTTTTTTCCAATCACGCCCTCCCATCTAAAGGTATTTTCATAAGTGCCACTATGCCAATTTTTTTAACATGTTGCTGTAAAAAAATTGGTATAGTGCATGTTCGAAAATCCTTCACTGGGGGGAGGATGTGGTTGGCAAACAAACGTAGAGGGTGTGCATTATTTGTGTAAAAATACAGTAACCATTTTCGCCACCCAAGGGACCTCCTGGGGTTAAAACTAAAAAAAAAACTAGCTGGAGCTAATTTAGGGCAAGTCACTTTTCCTCTTTTGGTCTCTTCTCACCTACAGAGTGAGGGGTAATTTATACTTGAAGACAATATTGTTCATGTAACCAACCAATCGATAGATCTGTATCCACATACATACGTGCGTAAATGTACATACATGTTTATTTTAGGAGTTTGAGTTTTGAGAGTCCCTAGGTGCAAGAGCCTGTTGTGGCACAGTGGTTAAGCACTCTGTTGCTAACCGAAAGGTTGGCGGTTGGAACCCACTAGCCACTCCATGGGAGAAAGATGTGGCAATCTGCTTCCATAAAGATTTACAACCTTGGGAACCCTATGGGGCAGTTCTACTGTCCTAGAGGGTCACTGTGAGTCAGAATTGACCCGATGGCCACGGGTTTGGTTTTTTTTTTAAGAAGAGAGAAGAATGCAAGATATGTGCAGGACAGCGAATGGCACTTTAGAGGTGGAAAGCTATGTTTTGAGATATACAGATTTGGGAAACATCCTCCCCAGCTGCCTCATGGCATACTTCTCTGATACTCTGCTGGCCCCTAGAGGGACATGTTAAAATAAATGTCAACCAGACAGATGTGGGAATCTGTGCTCAGCTGCGGGGGCCCTCCACAAGTCGGCTGAGCTGGGTCTCCAGCCAGTTTTCGAAAGAACTGAGCACTCAGGTGACAATGAGCTGACAGAGAGGACAACAGAGCAGATGGCAGAACCTTGGAAAAGGTTTAGGGCAATGCTTTCATGCTGTAGGACTGTGCAGGGTGCTTTCTGCTCTGGGAATAACTGTTATTAAATGCCAGATTTACCAAATTGACAAATGGTGGGGGGGAGGTTAGGGTGTCCCAGCGGGGAAAGAGTAGAGGAGGAAGGGTGACAACCAGGTCTTGTGATCAGGGAAAGTGGTGTATCCCTAAAGGGGCCACGTAATCTCTTGGTGTTCTAAAAAAAAAAAAAAGCCAACATTTATGTGTGATCAGCCACCTATCTGGCAAGTGCTGCTTTTAGCATTTTATAGTAAACTCATTTCATCCTCACCTCAGCCCTGCAAAGTAGATATATAGTATTATTATCCTAATTCCCATTTATAGGTAAGGAAACTGAGGTGTGGTGACTTGCTCAAGGCTATTGTTGTTATTGGCTATGACTCATGGTAAACTTATGTATAACAGAACAAAAACAAAAGAAAAAGAACGAATACAGAACAAAATGTTACCCAGTCCTGTGTCATCTTCATGATTGTTGGCATGTTTGAGTCTCTGGTTCAGCTACTGTATTAATCCATCTCGTTGAGGAGCTCGTTTTCACAGACCCTCTACTTTACCAAACATGATGTCCTTTTCTAGTGATTGGTCTTTGCTGATAATGTGTCGGAAGTAAGCAAATCCAAGTCTCACCAAGCTAGTTAAAGTCTCCTTCAACGTCACACAGGTATTAAGTAATTCACAGCACAACAGTTAAGTACTCAGCTGCTAACGGAAAGGTTGGCTGTTTAATCCCACCCGGTAGCTCTGGAGGTGAAAGACCCAGCAACCTGCTTCTGTAAAGATTACAGCCAAGAAAACCCTATTGGACAGTTCTGCTCTGTCACATGGGGTCGCTATGAGTTGGAATCAACTTGACAACACACAACAACAACAACAAATTAGTTACAAATTACCACAAATTTAGCAGTTTAAAACAATACACATTTATAATCTCACAGTTTCTGTGGGTCAGGAAACCGGGCACAGCTTAACTGGGCCCTTTGCCTCAGAATATCTCATGAGGCTGCAATCAAGGTGTCAGCCAGGGTTGAGGTCTCATTTGGAGGCTCATTTGGGGAAGGATCTACTTCAAGCTCATGTAGTTGTTGACAGGTTTTAGTTCCTGGAATGCTGTCGCATGGAGGACCTCAGATTTTTGAGGCTGTTGAGTGGAGGCCACCATCAGTTACTTGCTTCATTGTTGTTGTTAGGTACTGTCGAGTCAGTTCCGACTCATAGTGACCCCATGTACAACAGAGTGAAACGCTGCCCGGTCCTGCGCCATCCTCACAATCTTCGTTATACTTGAACCCATTGTTGCAGCCACTGTGTCAGTCCATCTCATTGAGGGTCTTCCTCTTTTTCTCTAGCCCTTTCTTCATGGGCCTCTGTATATGGTAGTTCACAACATGGCAGCTTGCATCATCAAAGCCAGCAAGGGAGAGAGTCTGCTGGCGAGAAGGAATTTACAATCTTATGTAAACATAATTGTCATGTATTGAATTGTCTCCTCCAAAAAGAAATGTGGACATCTAACCCCTTTACCTGTAAATATAACCTTGTTTGGAAATAGGGGTTTTCTTTTATCATGTTAAGGAAGTCATACCAGAATCAGGTGGGTCCTAAACATAATCCCTTCTGGATGGTGTCTAAAAAATAGAGCAGAATAGACCCACACATGACACACACCAAACCCAAAAACCAGAGGAAGACAAATGCCATGTGATGATGGACGAGATACATCCACAAGCCCAGGAATACCGAGGATTGCTGGCAATACCTGAAACCAAGAGACAGGCCCACAGAAGGAATTGACACTGCTGAGACCTGATTTCAACTTTTAGCTTCCAGGACTGTGAGAAGATAAATTTCTCTTATTTAATCCCATCCACTTGTGATATTTTTTGTTAGGGCCCAAAACCAAACCCATACCCATTGCCATCAAGTCTATTCCAACTCATAGGGACCCTACAGTGAGACAGAGCCCCCAGGGAGCTGTATTCTTTACCTGGCTTCCTCCCCTACAGTGTTGTAGTGAAAAATAGTTCCCTTTGCTGGGCTCCCTCTGCCCCAGCTTTGCATTTGAATCCTGCTTTTGCTTGGAGGTTATAGTAAACCCCATTGCACCTGCATAGTATGGTTAAGAATGTTGCTGACGTAACTTGTATGAACTCCCTACCTGTAAACCCCTTTGAAAGTAACTTGTCTGCCCACTCTTGGTGAGCAGTCTTGGCGGCAGCAGCTCTGACTGACTCCTTTTCCTCATACAACCAAATAAAGGTGCCTTTCCTGTTCTCCCACCTCACTCGGTCTCTTGATTATTGGCCAATATGAGTCATGCCGAACAAAAACCTGGGGCTTCCACTTGGTCACATTCCAACAAAATAGAACTCCCCCATAGGGTTTCCAAAGAGTGGCTGGTGCATTCAAACTGCCGACCTTTTCATTAGTAGCCAAGATCTTAACCACTAGGCCGCCAGGGCTCCTTTGTTAGGGTAGCACTCTTTAACTAAGATAATAACCGTGAAAGTGACAGCTCACCATCTTTGCCATATTCTATTGGTTAGAAGCAGATCACAAGTCCCGCCCACACTCGGGGGGGAAGGGCAATTACACAGAGCATGAACACCTGGAGGTAAGGATCATTGGAGGTCACCTTAGAGCCTGTCCGCCACAGTAAGTGATGTGCTGTATTTGAATCCAAGTAGCTTGGCACCAGAGCTTATGTACATCACCACTATGTACTTCTCCTGATGATGCTTTTGCCATTTCTGTTTAGCACCTCGGTTCTCCATCCCTGACACTATACCTGTCCCTCATTGTGAGAAGTAGCAAAATGCCTCATGGCTTCTAGCCACCAAACTGCGGATAAATTAAGAATGGGCACAATAATAAAATAAAATAAAAGGATTCCTAAATGCTATCGACTATCAGGAAGGCACATTCAAATTAGGATCATTAACTAGTTGCCATCAAGTCAGTTCCAACTCATGTCGACCCCAAGTGCGTTAGAGTAGAACTGCGCTCTAGATGGTTTTCAGCGGCTGATTTTTTGGAAGTAGATTGCCAGGTTTTTCTTCTGAGATGCCTCTGGGTAGACACGAACCACCAACCTTTTGCTTAGCAGCTGAGCGCTTAACTGTTGTGTCACCCAGGGACTCCTTAGGATCGTTAGAGGAGGGTTTATTTACAAAGGGACTGCTTCTGAGGCGTGGGCAGGTTCAGGGGAGCCACGCAGGAGCCCTGGGCTAGAGCAGTGCAGCTGTTGCCCCCACCAGGCCCAGTGGGCTGAGCGGGGGAGAGGGTCTCTGAATCTGGAAGGAGGATGCACTTTGACAGGTCACTTTCCAGAGAGAAAGCCAAAGGAATGAATACCCTGGCCTCTCTCTCCTCCCTCCCCCTGAGCTCTTGCTGGGGCTCCCTGTTGGCCAGACCCACCCAGAAGCCAGAGGGCCCAGGAGCTGCAGACCGTAGTCTACACCTGTCAGCCTGCCTGGGCGGGAGCAGTGGGGAGGGTGAAGAGTGGATTCAGAGGGGCAAACGGGATCCCCTTACGTAAACTAATCCTTTAGCAGGTGCCCCTAGGAGGTTTAAGGGTTCTCCCAGCCTTAACCTCTTGGGGGACCTTAAAACTAAAGTTTTGGAAGCAGGAAAAATTAAACAACAATCAGAAAGGGAAATAGAACCATTTTTCAAGTTTAAGTGGGAATGTATGAGTGACTAAATGTTCAGATTGTCCCAAGTTTTCGGGAGCACATCTATGAAGTGAGGCAAGCCTATTGCTTTGCGTGATTCTAAGGCTTCTGTGGGTTCCTACTGTAGACCCAAAGTCCAGAATGAGGTTGGTAATAACAGTACTAACTGTTATTATTATTATTGGAATGATTATATAGCAGTTTGATACATTACAGATCACTTTAAATGCATTATCTCATTTAAGTACTGTATTATCTCACCAGCCACTCCTTGGAAACTCTGTGGGGCAGTTCCGCTCTGTCCTGTAGGGCCACTATGAGTCGGAATTGACTCGATGGCAATGGGTTTGGTTTGTTTGGTTTATTATCTATTTCAGGGAAGCCATCAGTTTCTTTGATGCTTCAGAGAACCATCAGAAAGAATTTGTAAGCAGGACTCAGTGTTGCCTGGCATGGGATCACTCTTTTCTCTGATCCTTCTTTTTCTAGGCTCTTGTTCCTTTAATGAAATTTAGGAAATACAAGGTGGTGGGGTGGGGGTCAGTTTTCTAACAGAAAGCCATGCTCTGGCCGTACTTGGAGGAAACAAAAATGTGTTGCTCTGATGAAAAGGATTAGTCTAATATAGCATCTAATGCAAGGTTGGGGTACATCTGTGGAATGGAATATTATGCAGCCATTAAAAGTGATGTTGTGAAAGGTTTCTGTTGATATAGGAAGGTATTCATCACATATAAAACCAGTCACCATTGGGTCAGCTCTGACTCACGGAGACCCTATGTGTGTCAGAGTAGAACTGTGCTCCATAGGGTTTTCAGTGGCTGGTTTTTCAGAAGGAGATTTCCAGGCCTTTCTTCTGAGGTGACTGTGGGTGGACTCAAACTTCTAACCTTTCAGTTAGCAGCCAAGCACATTAACTGTTTGCACCACACAGGGACACTTCATCATATATAAACCAAAAACCAAACCAAACCGGTTGCCCTCGAGTCAATTCCAACTCATAGCAACCCTATAGGACAGAGTAGAACTGCCCCATAGAATTTCCAAGGAGCACATGGTGGCTTAGAACTGCCAAGCTTCTGGTTAACAGCCGTAGCTCTTAACTGCTATGCCACCAGGGTTTCCTCAACATATATAGTTGAGTGAAAAAGACTTACAAAAGAGTATTTTACAGTGAGGCTCCGTTTTTTTTTTAAAGAAATCAAGTGTGTGTGTGTTTAAGCTGTGAACAGTAGGTATGAAAATGCCAGGTTGAGTTGCAGGTAATTATCTTTTTGCTTGTTTGTATTTTTTAAATCAACATGTACTTATCACAGAAAAAAAATTAAAGGTATTTAAAAAAAATCTGTGCATGCCATCTTGAAAATAGACCGAAGCTGGAGGGCTCTTAGGTAGCACAGCTCTGGGGTACCCAGTTATATAGTACTGTCTGTCCATTGTGCAAGGGGGCCCTCAAATCAATCCTTAGATTCCTCAATCCACCCCCTTGACCTCTCCTAGTGCTTATTAGAAATATGCATGGTTATAGGCAAGGAGAAAAGGGGTAGGCAAAGGGAAGTCCCAGCAGAGAAAGCTGGGGACCCGAGAGAAGCCCCCCTGCACAGCCCAGGCCAGTCCAAGCCAGGCCTGTATACCCTGACCTTCCTCTCTATGGCTTTACATTTCCCTTCCCAGGCCCTCGCCTGTATCTCTAAGTGCAGGGGCTAATGGTTACAGTATTGGTATAGATTCTGGAATTCTGATCTTAGAACTGAAATCTGGCGCTGGTCTCTGACTTCTTTATGTTTCAGATTCTATTTGCGAAATGAAGATGCTGTTTTTCTAGTCTAGGAAACAAAGAGGCCCTTCAGGGTGTCCCCGAACTCTCCCTCCTTCACCCCCTTCCCATTGCATCTGGGCTCCAGATGAGAAATATTAGCCAACACTTCCTCTGTCTAAAATCATCTCCATTAGAGACTTTCCCAGGTCATAATCAGATTTTCTTCATTCCCAACAAAGTCCCTGAAGTGACTCAGTCTGGATTCTGGAGGATACAAGCTTTCTGCACACCCTTCTTCATTATGAGAAGCATCCTTTTTGGAGGCCTCTTTTCCCCAATATTTCTTTCCTGAAGGCAGCCATCTTTACCTCTTTTCAGACACTATCTTAGTTATCTAGAGCTGCTATAACAGAAATACCACAAGTGGATGGCTTTAACAAGCAGAAAATTATTTCCTCACAGTTTAGAAGGCTAAAAGTCTGAATTCAGGGTGCCAGCTCTACGGGAATCTTTTCTCTCGGTGTAGGCTCTGGGGTAAGGTCTTAGCATCAGTTTTCCGCTGTGCAGGAGGCTGAGTCCAAAGGATGCACTCCACTCCTCGTCCTTCTTTCTTGGTGGTAGGAGGTCCCTCTCTCTATTCCCTTCTCCTTTTATCTCTTGTAAGATAAAACGTGATGCAGGCCACGCCCCAGGGAAACTCCCCTTATATCAGATCAGGGCTATGACCTGAGTAAGGGTGTTGCATCCCACCCTAATTCTCTTTAACATAACCTAATCTTGCTTCATTAGTCATAGGCAGAGACTGGGATTTACAACACAAAGGACAGTTAGACCAGATCACAAAATGGAGGACAACCACACAATACTGGGAATCATAGCCTAACCAAGTTGACACGTATTTTGGGGGGACACAATTCAGTCCACAACAGTCGCCTTTCCAGTTCCAGGTTACATAATGTTCCCTAGCAAGTCTTGTAAACTTTTACTTTTTGTAAATGTTTCTGATTGAAGAGAGTTTTCAAAGCCATGCTACTGCTGCTGATGAATGGGTTCATCCCTCACCATCTTTTTCTGACCTCCTTTCAAAGGGATGGAAGTCTGAGGAACATTTGATAGCTAAGGCACAAGTATGGAGGAATTCAAACCATGTCCCTGTCTTTCCAGGCATCATTTCACTACTTCTGGAATATCTTTTCCACACCTCATTAGGCTATTTTATACCGTGGGTTCAACTTTGGTATTCTCCTTGATGTCTTGTCCTGTGCCATTGAGTTGATTCCAACTCATGGTGACTCCATCTGTTACAGAGTAGAGCTGCTCCACATGGTTCTCTTGGCTGTAACCTTTATGGAAGCAGATTTCTGGGACTTCTTTTTTTCTGCAATGTCACTGAGCGGGTTTGAGCTGCCATCCTTTCAGTTACCAGCCAAGTGCAAGCCATTTGTACCACCCATGCATCTTGGTATTCTCATACCAGAGCTGAAAAAGTGAAGCACAATCAACTCTCAAACACTATGTCCATGGGACCACAGAGGTAGCTCTCCGTCTCCTGTAAACCATGAACTTGACCATTTTCCTCCACCACATCTCTTATTGTTTCATGTTATCACAAGCTTCTGCCCGTGGTCTGATGGAAGCATTCCTGAGTAGTGAAATGTCCAACAGAAAGGCCACAGAAAGGCTGGAAAAGAGGAAAAGCTGAGGACATGTACAGAGATAGAGCCAGGCTCCAACACCTAGGGGAGCAGAGCATTAAAAAAGAACCACACCCTTAGGTGCAGGGGGCAGGGTCTGGGGTATGGCCTGATTGAGCGGTTCATTGGATGGAAGTATGAGCCATATAAAAGGGTTCACTCCCAAAGCAACAGTAAACAAGACAGGGTGGTACTGGCATAAGGATCAACTTATCTTTCTATCTAGCTGTATCCCATGTGTGTATGTATATGACTGTATACACACACACATATAGATCAATGGAATATAACTGAGAGTCTAGAAATAAACCCAAGTATCTATGATCAATTGGTTTTTGACAAGTACGCCAAGACAATTCAATGGGAAAAGAAATGTCTTTTCAACAAATGGTACTGAGATAACTGTATAGTGTCATGCAGAAGAATGAAGTTAGATGCCTATCTCACACCGTATGCAAGATTTTACTCAAACTAGATTAAAGTTATAAATGTAAAAGCTAAAACCATAAAACTCTTAGAAGCCTGATTTCACAGGGGCTTGGATTTGGCAATGGATTTTTAAAATTTGACATCAAAAGCACAGGCAACAAAAGAAAAAAAAAAAGATGAGCTGGCATTTTTTTTCCATAACTGGTTGAGATGTCCTTTTACTCTTAAAGGATGCCTCTGTACTCTTAAATGCTGTAACATACATTCATCAGAGCCAGGACAATCTCTTATATTATCAAATTCAGGAACGTTAACATTGATGCATTACTATTATTTAATAGCAACATCAAATGTTATTTAATCAAATATTATTTAACATAGGATCAAATTTCACCAACTGTCCTGATAATGTTCTTTATAGCATTTCCCCCAATCCGTGATCCAGTCCAGGATCACACATTGCATGTGGTTGTCTTATCACGTTAGTCTCCTTTGATCTTGAACTCTTCCTCAGTCTTTCACAGCAGTAATTTTTTAAAAGAACACCAGCCCATTGTCTTGTAGAACATCCTCAGATATGGTTGGTATGATGTGTCCTTGTGAATAGGTTCACGTATTGTACTTTTAGAAGTTGCAGTAGGTTGAATAATGTCTCCCCCACCCCACCCCCAAGATTAAAAACAAAACAAAAAAAACACCAAACCTGTTGCCTTCGAGTCAATTCCAACTCATAGCAACCCTATAGGACAGAGTAGAACTGTCCCCATAGGGTTTCCAAGGAGTGCCTGGTAGATTCGAACTGCCGACTTTTTGGTTAGCAGCTATAGTTCTTAACCACTATGCCGCCAGGGTTTCCCCCCAAGATTATCACGTCCCAATTCCAGGAACCTGTGAACATTACCTTATATGGAAGCAGGATTTTGCAGATTTATTAAATTAAGGATCTTGAAATGGGGAGATAATCCTGGATTATTCAGGTGGGCCCAATGTAATCACTCCTCACTGCCCCACCCCCTGTTGCCACTGAGTGGATTCCAACTCATAGCGACCCTACGGGACAGAGCAGAACTAACCCACAGGGTTTCCAAGGAACGGTTGGTGGATTTGAGCTGCCAACCTTTTGGTTGGTAATTGAGCTCTTAACCAGGGCCCCAATGTAATCACAGGTATCCTTATAAGAAAGGGATTTCACACAGACAGAGGAAGAGAAGGCAATGTGACCACAGAGGCAGAGACTGGAGTGATGCGCCATAAGTCAAGGAATGCCAGCAGCCTCCAGAAGCTGGAAGAGACAAGGAATAGATCTTCCCCTAGAGCACCCAGAGGGAGCTTGCCCTGGATTTTGGTCCAGGGAAGCTGATTTCGAGCTTTTGACTTCCAGAACATTAAGAGAATAAGTTTCTGTTGTTTTAAGCCACCCCATTTGCGATCGTTTTTACAGCAGTTCTGGGAAACTAACATAGCACGTAAGCGTGTGTCCTTCTCACTGCACCATATCAAGAGCACCTGATGCCACATTTGTTGCATTATTCGTTTTGTTAGCACTAGTCTCCTGGTTAAGGTGGTGTCATGGGTTGAATTGTGTCCCCCCAAAATATCTGCCAGCTTGGCTATGTCGTGATTCCCTTGTATGGTTGTATGACTGTCTACCGTTTTATCTCCTGATGTGATTTCCCTATGTGTTGTAAATCCTATCACTATGATGTAATAGGATAGATTAGTGGCAGTTATATTGATGAGATCTACAAGATTAGTAGTGTCTTTAGCCAATATCTTTTGAGATATAAAAGAGAGAAGCGACCAGAGAGATGTGGGGACCTCATATCACCAAGAAAGCAGTGCCGAGAGCAAAGCACATTCTTTGGACCTGAGGTTCCTGAGCTGAGATGCTCCCAGACCAAGGGAAGGCTGATGACAAGGACCTTCCTCCAGAGCCAACAGAGGGAGAAAGCCTTCCCCTGGAGCTGACACCCTGAATTTGGACTTGTAGCCTTCCAGACTGTGAGAGGATAAATTTCTGTTGTTAAAGCCATCCACATGTGGTATTTGTTATAGCAGCGCTAGATGACTGAGACAGGTGGTGTCTACCAGGTTTCTCCACTGTAAAGTTATTATTTTTCCCTTTGTAATTAATGAGTAACTTGTGGGGAGATAATTTGAGATGATATAAACATCTAATGTTGATTCTTGCCTAAATCAATTATACTGTGAAAATTGCAAAATGGTGATTTTCTAAATTTAATTCATTATGAATTTATTAGTTTGCATTAGATTATAAAGAACGTTCCCTTCCCATATTCATTCATTTCTATTGATATAGACTCATAGATTACTATTTTCTTCAAAGGGTTATAACCTGTTACTGTCATTATTTATTTGATCTCATCCTAGATTTGGCTAGTGGGGCTCTCTTCAAGCAGACTTTTGTGTTTTTTTCCTTCTCTCTCTCTCTCTCTGCCTTCCCCCCTGTCTTTTTGACATGTTCCATCATTACTTTCTAACCCAAAAATATATTCCAGACCTATCTCCTAATTCCCTACCCCAGTCTTGGAATTCTACCTTTCTTGAAGCAACCCTGGGTCCTCTTAGTGGTGAATTGTATTTCATAACCAAGATCTGGGCACCAGGTGAACACACATTGTTCTTAAAATGTTTCATTTAGCACAGGCCTTTGGTGATGTGTAGATTGTTCGAGCAGAGGGAAGGGGCCAATGAGGTTGTCTGGTCAGTTGTTTGCGGGCTGTGTCCTCAGCTTTGTGTTTCCATGCCATTGTCCTAGCGGTTTCCATGAAAGATGGTTCTCAGAGCAGGAGAGGCTCCTTGGTCCCCCTGTAGATCCCTTCAATTGATATGTTTCCTTCTGGTTTTGGCTGACATTTTGTTTGAAAAATGGTATCCACTGGTTTAAAATAAATGTTTGGAAATTCAGTGTTCTCATCCACACTTCTCTCAATTCACAGATGAGAATGGTGATGCCCACAGGAATGGTCTCTCTGAAGTCACAGGGCCCTTTCCTATGACTTACATTTTGTTTTGCTTGCAGGTTGGAGGAGAAAAGGAAGGGAGAGAAGGAGGGAGGCTGCACCCAGGGCTCCCTGAGACTGCATTACAGCTCCTATAGAAGGACCCAGGGAGTCCCTGGGTGTTACAAATGGTTAACTTTCTTGGCTGCTAACTGAAATGTTGGAGATTTGAGTCCACCCAGAAATGCTGTGGAAGAAAGGCCTGGCTGTCTACTTCCAAAAAATCAGCCACTAAGAATCATATGAAGCAGTTTTACTCTGACACACATGGGGTTGCCATGAGTTGGAGGTGACTTGACGATAACTGGTTTAGAAGGATCCACAGCTGCTTTGGCCCTGGAAATCCACCAGGCCAACTGAGGTGAAATGAGTTCCTTTATGTGGCCTTTTGCCTTGGTTCTTTGGAAAAACAGTTTGACAGATTTTCCCCTCAACCCTGAGGAGTTACTTTTGCCCTAGTTTTCTACCCTAGGGGGTTGGTTACATTTCTAGGTAAGCTGTAAACAACTGGGTTTGATACTTTTTGTCTGGTCCTAGGCTGCAGCCTGCCCTGTGTTTGGTGTGCACCTTGCAGGGATTGGTCAATAGACTATGCAAATGAGATGAGTTTTAGCCTGATAGGCAAATGAAGTGTTATGGCCTACCAAGAGGGAATTGGTCAGTTGTGGCCCTGGTGGGAGGCCATGCCTTGAAATTTACAAGAAGTTCGTGTATATAGCCAGCCCCGCAGAGGTTTTTCAGACAGAAAGAAGAAAGAAGAGAAGCAGCAGAAAGAAGCAGAAAAAAGAAAAAGAAAAAAAGCAGCAAGAGAGAGGACAAAGAACCTCCTAAAAGTAATACTAAAGGTGGCAATACGCCCAGGAGGGGCCCAGCAGCAGAGCTGGCAGCCACAGGCCTTATGGGGGCCCTGTGGCAGGGTCACTGGGGACAGACAGCAGGGCCAAGAGGAGCCTGTCCTTCTGGGGTGGAGAGAGGCTTGCACTTTAGAGAGGAGCTGAGAGAGCTGTCCTGCACTGAAGAAAGGAGACATTGCCTGCATGCTTCCTGGTCCTGATCCTGATCCTGAGTTGTAGCCTGTTGATCCTGATGCCAAGTTGCACTGTGTTACTTCTTTAATAAGTTACTTAAAGTGTGGTCTCTGAGTTCTGTGCGGCCATTGCAACAGATTATTGAATCCAGAAGAGAAGTAGAGAGTGCTGTGAAAGGGAAGGCTGATGTTAGAATTGGTGAAAAGGTTGGAGGGTGGAGGTATGTCTGAACTCTACCTCACAGGGATCAGCTTTGGGCTGATCCTGGTCATTATCCCACTGAAGTTAAACAGGTTCTGATAACACTGCTACTCTTCCCATTTTACACCAACCATGCCCTATCTACTGTAGCCTCAGTGACCAAATGCAGTTCTGAAGTCTGCAGCGACTGCCAGACTCCCAGGTCCAGATGCAGTTCTCCTCACCCCTCTTCTCATGCACAGCCCAGCACTGAGCCTATATTGCTCACTCTGTTTGCTCCTGAGTCATCCCTACAAATAGGATGTTCATGGGTGGGTTGACTATTGAGTTCCTAGGGAGTGTCAGCCTCCAGATGTTTTGAAGCAGCTGTTTGAAGATGAAAAAGTTGATTGCTTTCCTTCATCCTTTCCCCTCCTTCCCCCCTCTCTTTAAATCTTACTTGCTCCCCAAAGGAGAATGAAGAACACCAAAGACATATGGTAAGGATGAGCCCAAGAGACAGAGAGGGCCACATAAACCAGAGACTCCATCAGCCTGAGACCAGAAGAACTAGATGGTGCCTGGCTACCCCAATCACTGCCTTGACAGGGAACACAACAGAGAATCCCTGATGGAGCAGGAGAACAGTGGGATTCAGATCTCAAATTCTCAGAAAAAGACCAGGATTAATGGTCTGACTGAGACTGGAGGGACCCTGATGATCATGGCCCCCAGACTCTTTGTTAGCCTGAGATTGGAACTGTCTTAATCATCTATGCTGCCATAACAGAAATACCACAAGTGGATGGCTTTACAAAGAGAAATTTATTTTCTCACAGTCTAGTAGGTTACAAGTCCAAATTCAGGGCGTCAGCTCCAGGGGAATGCTTTCTCTCTCTATCGGCTCTGGAGGAATGTCCTTGTTCTCAATCTTCCCTTGGTCAAGGAGCTTCTTAGGCACAGGGACCCCAGGCCCAAAAGACGCACTCTGCTTCTGGTGCTGCTTTCATGGTGGTATGAGGTCCCCAGCTCTCTTCTTGATTCTCTTTCCTTTTATCTCTTGACAGATAAAAGGTGGTGCAGGCCACACCCCAGGGAAACTCCCTTTACCTTGGATCAGGGAGGTTACCTGAGTAAGGGTGGTGTTACAATCCAACCCTAATCTTCTCAACATAAAATTACAATCACAAAATGAAGTACAACCACACAACACTGAGAATCATGACCTAACCAAGTTGACATATTTTTTGGGAGGCACAATTCAGTCCATGACAGGAACCATTCCCAAAACCAACTCTTCAGACAGGGATTGGAGTGAACTATAAGATAGACAGTGATACTGGTGAAGAGTGAGCTTCTTGGCTCAAGTAGACTCATGAGACTATGTGGGCAACTCCTGTCTGGTGGCAAGATGAGAAGGAAGAGGGGACAGGAGCTGGTTGAATGGACACGGGGAATACAGGGTGGAGAGGAGGAATGTGCTGTCTCATTAGGGGGAGAGCAGCTAGGAGTACATAGCAAAGTGTGTATAACTTTTTGTGTGAGACTGACTTGATTTGTAAACTTTCACCTAAAGCACAATAAATTAATTAATTAATTAAAAAAAATCTTATTTGTTCCCTCTCTCTGGCATATTTGCAATGCATAAAGGTAAAGATAATTTTGGCAGCCTTGGGTTTATAAAGTCCTGGATCCAATCAATATTGCCAAACCTCATGTTTCCTGTACTACCTTTTCATAAGTTATGTGTGCTTCTTATGTCATTTTCTCCCTCCTTTGGCAAGAAAAGATTGCATCCCCTGAGCTTCAAATTATTGCACATTTTTGGTGGGAATGAGTTCACTTAAAACATGCTTCTTTGGGGAACCACGCTGGTCATACTTTTTGTGCTGATTCCATCCTAAGCTGTCGTCTCAGTGTGGATGCTTGAGGCTGCTGTAGTAAAAGTCTCTGTGCCCAATGTAAGGTCTCACCTGAAACCTTTTGCTCCAAGAGCTCCTTCTTTTGATGACATGCATTCATTACTGTCACTGGGCTTCACCTTTGTCTTTATCCTATTTTCCTGATGGAAGTGGGAGGAAGCCTTCACCCCTGGAACAAACCTCATGATGGTACAATGTACCATCCTTGTCCTCCTGTAGACACTGTTACAATTCCTTCAACCACACCAAAAACACCATGTGATGTGATGGACATGCCACTGTGAACTTCAGGAGACCCATCATCCATCTTTTGGAAGCCATCCATCCCAGAAACTGCATTCTGGCTTAAGATGATCAGATCCAACCTGGGGGTTTCCTGTCACCTGCTTAGGTTACCTGGGGTAGCTGCCTTGGTGGTGGTTAAACTCCTTAGGATCTCTGTTTAAAATATGGAGTGGCTGATTTAGGGTTTACTGAACATATAGCTAAAATACAGGCAGAGGGCCAGGTTTGGCCTGCGGCCATAGCTTACCAGCCCCTGTGTCTTAGGCTGGGTTCTCTAGAGAAGCAAAATCAGTAAAGGATATAAATATATATAGAGAGAGATTTATATCATGGGATTGTAGGCATTGGAACATTCCAAGTCCTTGGATCAGGATAGAGGCCTTTCCCAATTCACAGAGCTACAGAAGCTGGTGAGCCCAAGGTGAGCAGGTCGGAGAGCAGGGCTCCCGCTCACAGGCTGTGAAGGTCGAGGAATCCCCAAGGTCAGCAGGCAAGACCACAAGGTTTCTCTTAATTCATAAAGCTGCAGGGGCTGGCGAACCCAAGATAGGCAGGCTAGGGATCAGGACTCTTGCTTGCAGGCTGTGAAGACCAACAAATGCCAAGATGGACAGGTAAGCTGCTAACTCAAGTCCCAAGAACCAGAGGTCAGACAAGAGACAGCTGCTGGATCCAGAACAAGCCAACAAGCTTTGCAAGGTGAGCAGGAAGGAAGTAGGCAGCAGAAGGTAGAGAGATGAAGGCTGAGGGGGTGGTGAGCTGCCACAGGCCCCATCCCCACCAGTACCACTCAGCAGATTCCATCCTGGGAGTGATCACACATCAAATTTCAACAGGGAAGTGATCACAACATTATACAACTGCCAAAACATTGAGAATCATGGCCCAGCCAAGTTGACACACAATCTTAACCATCATACCCTGCTCAGAGTGCTAGGTCTTACTGACAATCACTTCGCTTCTCTGAGCCCTAATGACCTCATCTGTAAATTAGCCAAATAACCTTGTGACCTTCTAGCTTGTGAGTCCCAGACAGAGTCATTGGGACAATTTTCCTGGAATCCCCACCTGCCGTCTGTCTCCCAGAATCCTGAAGGTGGATGTGTGTATGTCTCTGTGTGTGTAGATATGTGTGTATATACTGTTTATATAGAGTCCCTGGGTGGTGCAAATGGTTAACGTGCTTAGGGGCCTACCAAAAGGCTAGAGGTTCGAGTTTACCCAGAGATGCCTTAGAAGAAAAGCCTGGCAAAAAATCAGCCATTGGAAACCCTATCCCTTTCAAGACCCAATTATTTTCTCCTTTGAATTTTTTTTGTAGATACTATGTTGTTCTCACTAATGGAAGGCCTGCTGATTCAAGGATCAATTCAAAAATTTTTTGTTATGAATTATGGATTTTGAGACATATTATGTAAGATCACAGCAGACTCTGCAGGCAGTAACTATTGGTGATATGAGGCAAGGATAAAATCATTTTATTTTAGTTTTTTTTATTTGACTTGGTGAAAATTTTCAAAACACAAGGTAATACATGAAGACACCTGGCAAAGACTGTACATAAATTTGTTCTCGTCTCCTTCTTCTTAGCCTTGTTATTATTTTTCTTGAAACTTTACAAAACATGGTGAAATACATAAATCTCCTCACCATTTCTAAAACAGGGGTATACCTAGTTGTACAAAACTAGAAAAATATGTACAGCATACCTCCAAAAAAAAAAAAAAAAAAAACCAGAGAATACAGCAGGGGATAAAATTGCCTAAGTCAAGCTCCTGCCCAAATACATAAAACCAAAGAAATTTGTATCCCAGGGAAATTACCACTACAGTGTATTCTTCATTACAGAAAATCAGTAGTTATAGCTAAGAAACCAGAACAGCAGACCTGGAATAGTGCAGGACTGTTCACAGGTAAGCAGCCCTGCTGCTGCTGCACGTAGAAGCAATGAACAGGTCCTAGGAATGAATGCAGACTAAGAGTAACTTACAGGAATTTGTGTCTCTCGAAAATTACCACTGCAAAGCATTCTTCCTTATTGGGAAGGCAGTACTTACAGCTCCAAAACAAGAAAAGCAGCCCTGGAAGATTGCAGGGTAGCAACTGAAAGCTGAGCAGGGATCCTGTAACTCCTGGAAGCAATGAATGGCATCTGGGAAAAAAAACGTTAACTATGAATGAATGAAAACTAAGAATAGCTTATTTTTGTAATAAGGACATTTCTCATGAGAACACAGTAGCTGGGAAAGAGACTGAGAAGGCTTATCTCACAGAAGAAAAGCGCACAACAAAAGTTTAGCAAATTCACACATCCAGGATGCATCGCCTAATACAATATCGAATCAACACTTTAATGAGGCTCCAACTCCAGTTTCACTCATTTAAAAAGGCACCCACCTTGAGGCTAAATGTAATACAATGGGATACCACCTTGCCAAAGAACTCCAGAGGCAGAAAAAGTGGGTGGGCACCATATATCTCACAGGTCATGAAAGGAGCACCGTTTTACTCTAGCACACAGGGTCACCATGAGTTGGATCCACTTACATGTGCCAAAGCATTTTGTGGGCCAGTGAATACAGTGACTCCATGCCTCTTCTGCCTTGGAAGTTATTATTATTATTTTGTCGTACCCTCTGCCTCCATACCTCTCCAGACACCTAAGGAGATCATCCAGAGGCATCATGCCGGGTGGCAGCTGTAGGTATTTGTTTTCATTAGGAATACAGATTACAAGACTTGAAAAATTCAAACATGGACACTGGGTGTGTGGCTTATCTATTGCTGTGGAAGAAACCACCCCATAACAAATGACTTATTTCTCCTGATTCTGAAGGTTGGGTCCTTTGCTGGTTCACCTGAGTTCTCATGTGGCTGCATGCAGTTGGAAGGTCAGCTGACTGGAAGGTCTGGGATTGTTTCAACTCTCATGATTGGCAGTGGGTCCTGGCTCTTGGCCCAGGTGCCTCAGCTCTTCACCACGTGGCATCTCATCCTCCAGAAGGGTAGACCAGCTCCCTTCCATGGCAGCCTCAGGCAGCGGTCCAAGATGGCAAGAAGCTGCAAGGCCTTTTAAGGCCTAGCCTTGAAGGTCACACACCCCTACCTCTGATGCAGTCCATTGGTCCAAGTAAGTCACATGTCACACCCAAATTTAAGAGGAGGGGAAATAGACTCCATTTCTTGATGGAAAGCATGGCCAAGTCACATTGCAAGGGATCATAGGATAAATTGTTGCTACCATGTTTGAAAACGCCTGTAGCAGCAACACAGGTGTGAATTCCTTCTAGACAATCCCTGTCTTGTAAGAAAGATCATATGGGAGAGGCTTACAGCTTCCCCCTAGACGAGGGACTTCTTTGTTGATAAAAAGACAAAAGAACTCTGAAATCTTTGCTTTAGGGCTAAGAATTGAGCTTCTGCCTCTATTAGTTAGAATCGCCCAGGTTGTAAGTGACAAAAACCCAATTTAAACCAGCTTCAGCCGAAAGGGGAAATTATTACAAGGATAGTGGATTATGGACCCTGGTGGCAGGAATGTGGTGGGCCTCGGGAATATTAGGAGCCAGAGGCTCAAGGCACCAAGGCTGTTTTTCCTTCCTCTCCTTTCCATATCTTTGAGGGCCAGGCTTCCTTCTTCTCTCTGGTTACAGAGTGGTTCCTTCTTGTGATTGCAGGTAGGACTGCCAACAACTCCTAGATTCTACAACTGTTGAAGAAAAATAAACTCTGTCTTCTTTCTAGTTTCAAGTTCAAAAACACTGGTAAAAAACTCATAAAGCAATAGGTCGGGGCCTATCCCTCTGGTCAGGGGGCTGGGTTGTGTAAGAACATAATAACCGCTGTGGGAACCATGTTGATGGAGTGGGGACAGGGATATCCTGGAAGGAAAGGAGTGGGGTGCTGAGCAGGCAAAACAATAAACATCTACTCAATGGCCCCCACAAGCAGGGTGGGTCAGCGAATAGCGGAACATGCTCAAGAGTCAGAATGCCTGGGCACGGATCCTATTTCCTCATCTCACTCGCTGCTGCCCTTCTGTGCCTCTATTTCCTCATCTGTGAAATGGAGCTAGCAGTTCTCACACGGTTGTTGAGGATAAAAGTGGGTTAATATATGCAAAGCTCCTTGAACAATGCTCTAATCCATAGTTCATGCCCATAAAGTGTTAACTATTCTTAATAGAAATGGCAGATTTTATTACATTTACGTGACATGAGAAAATATGTAGAAGGTCAGAAAAGCTTTGGTTTCCTTGGAACCAAAATGATTAATTGGGAGGGAAATATGGAGCCCTTGTGGTACAGTGGTTAAGAGCTCCACCGCTAACCAAAAGGTTGGCAGGTTGAATCCACCAACCGATCCTTGGAAACCCTGTGGGGCAGTTCTACTCTGTCCTCCAAAGTCGCTATGAGTTGGAATTGACTCCACGGCAATGGGCTTGGTTTGTTTGGTTACGTATTAAGAGTCTTTTGTCTACTTCAAAAATGCTTCCTGGGAGTGGATAGGGGAGACACTCATCCTTTCATTTTTCAGCAAACATCCACTGGGTGCCTGCTCTGTTCCAGCCATGGTTCGGGGCACAGGGAGACAGCAGTGCAGAAACAGACCAGATTTCCTGCCCTCAAGGAGCTGATATTTAGTAGTCGGCCGTACAGTCTTATAACATATAAGTGTATTTTTCTAGAAAAGTAAAGTTCTACTGGGCCCCTCCCCCCAAAAAAAGATTGTCTCAAACCATACCAATTTCCAAAAATTCCACAGAGAATGGCCTCAACTAGATTTGAGGCTCCATACCTCAGCCAACCTTCACTTCCCGTCTATTCAGAAATAGGTATGTTCTTCAATTTCCTCAGCTAGAGGAAGGGTCAACCTCCACTACTGAACAACCACTCGAAACACCCAAAATAAATCCAGTCAAAGGAAGGAAGAAAATTTCCTGAGTGATCCCTCGAGTAAATAACGATAGACTTAAATCTTCACTCATGTATGGGTTTCACAGGAAATTTGGCCCTTAACTTTCTTTTTTTCCTTCACTAGCTCATATACTGTTTGTCCCTATTTCTTCCCAACATTTCCAAAATGAATTTTCTGTGAATCATCTTGGGCAAAAAAAAAGGAAAGAAAAAGGAAAAAAATTCCTCACCTCTGTAAAGGAATCAGTCTTTTAGCAGCTACCAGGCCTTTTCATCCTCGCTGAGTCACAGAGGCCGCAGAAGGGGCCACTCTGATCGTTCCAAAAGTAAACAGGGCCCACAGAGAGCCACGTGAGGGCCCTTCAGAGAGACAGCTGAATGAGGTTGGGTGTTCATCCCTTCAGAAAAATATTTGGACACAGCTGTTAGCCTCCTTCCTGCCACCCATGTGGTTGTGTTTTTAAATATGGCTTGAACTTGAAGGCAGTTTCCATTTATAAAAATTCTTTCGCAAAATGCTCTTTCCAATAACAATATTCCCATGTGGGCCTTGTGCTTCTGATATTTTTCTTATAAATTAATCTGCTGAAACAGAGTCCTCTTGTCCTTTGGCTTTCTGTGTCCACAAATGGCTCTCCCCCTACCCTGTGGTTTTGAGCTCTCCTGCTTTGGCACAGGAACCTAGCAAGTTTAGGTTGCCGTATTTTCATTCATGGGAGCTTATCAGTTGTGATTACCACAGTACGGACAGTGTCAGGCCAGATGTGTGGGCATCTTCCACACAGGCGCAGAGAGGAGGCTGGGCAGGCCTCAGCCCTCCCCTCTGAAGGAAGGCCCAGTACCCAGTCTCCAGAAAATGCCATTCCTCCCCTGTCCTGCTTCTCTGCACAACCCTCCATCTTGAGGGGGGTAGGGATTTGATAGGCTACCTTGGTAGTTTCTGTCCCCAAACATCAGTTTCCTCTAGGCCGAGGACCCTTACTGCAGCGGTTCCCAACCTTGGCTGGGCATTAGAATCACCTTTTAAAACCCTAGAGCCCAGGCCTCATCTGGGCCAATTAGATAAGGTCCCTGGGTGGTGCAAACACTTAACGCACTTCTTGCTAACCAAAAGGTTGGAGGGTCGAGTCTACCCAGAGCACCTCGGGTGAAGACTTGGCAATCTACTTCTAAAAGGTCACAGACATTGACAACCCTATGGAACCCACTTCTACTCTGACATAAATGGGGCTGCCAGGAGTTGGAATCGACTCAAAGGCAACTGTTTTCTTTTTTTTCCTCTGGAGGCAGGACCATCACAGGAGTGTTTTTGAAAACTCCTCAGGTAATTCCAATGTTCCACTAAGGTGAGACCCCCCACCCCCACCCCCACCCCCACCCCCACCCCCGTGCCAGGGAAACACTGCAGTCCCACCCAGGATGCAGGGTGTCAGACTGGGGCATGAAGTGGAGTGGGTGTGTGCCAACAATTGTTTCCATAAAACCGATAAGCCGCATAGGGATTTGACTGTCGGGATAGTTTTCTACTCCTTACAGATGTTTTCTGTCTACCACGTGGAGATTTGGGTTGAGTTAACGTCAACTGGCCTTATAACCAGAATTGTATAATATCACTTATTTCGAAAGGGTGGCTCCCTCCCAGGCTTACATGAGGAGATTACTGTTAACACTCATCTTCTGGTCATTACAAAATACCTCGCATTCACAGGATTGTGAAATTTAGAGCCCTAAACCAGTTTGTGTTTGAGTTTCTCTGCCAATACTACATTTTTTCCTAGTCTGAAGAAAAAAAGAGGCACAACTGAAATTTAAATTTAAATGTATATACATACGTGTGTATCTGTGTGTATTATACATATGTATATATGCATACATGTGTATATACACATGTGCATACTATACATACATATGTATTATTGTGTGTGTGTATATATACACATATATATACCATACATGCACACACACCCCTATAAATTATTCTAGAATGTCACTGTATTTGAGTTACAGTTTTAGAATGGAAGGCTGGGGCAGCTGACACTACCTTCCAGAAGCAAGGAGAACTTTTAGTGGGAATTCAGGAGTTATAAGGTGGGTTGAGCCCAAAGAAAATCATCTGCAAATTGGGCAGTAATCAAGGGAAAAAAATTTTGTTGTTGTTTTTTTAATCTAAGATCTTTTATAATAGTGAAACATATTGAAGTGGATAGGGGATGTAATTTTAGGGATGGAAATGAAATCTGGGAACATGAAGGCGTGGTGGGTCTCCAAGTGCGTCTCCAAGGCCCGAGGAGTCTCCTACGGCGCCCTCCTCTGTTTCTCTGAGCATCAATCACGCTGTGTGGCCGGGAAGGCTCCTTTGGGAGGTTTCCTCATCCCTCTGGCCCAAGGGACTCCTAAGCTCCTGAATAGCAGGGATTCCTTGTTCATCATAGTCTTGTTGCCCAGGAAATAGCCAGCATCTCACCAGGTGCTCATTCAACATGAGTTGGAAGAATAAACAAATGACTCCAACGCTTTCAAATTCCCATAACAGCTTATAAATCAGGTTTTAGGTTTAAACCAAAAACCCAAACCCATTGCCATCGAGTCCATTCCAACTCTTGGCAACCCCATGTGTTACAAAGCAGAACTGCTCCATAGACTTTTTTTGGCTATACTCTTTAGAGAAGCAGATCTCCAGGGTTTCTTTGGGGGCGTCACTGGGTGGGTTCAAATCGCCAACCTTTAGGTTAGTAGTTGAGTGCAAACCGTTTGTGTTACCCAGTGACCTGGGTTTTAGGTTTCGGGGAGATTTTAAAATATTATCGGTGTTTCCTCCTTCCACAATCACGTCTTCCTACAATTCCCTAACCAAAGTAACCATTTTTTCTCTGATTCTTTCTGAAGAGCTATTATGACAAAATCACTGGAATCCCTTCATCTGTAAGGACAGAAAAATAGTGAAGAGAATAGTAGCCATGAAGTACATTATTCTGAGTTCTAATATTAAGGGGTCTGAAGGTATTTTTTCAAGGTATGAGCCTCTCCATAAAATAGTTGTCCAATTGGCTACTTCCTACATAAATGTGGGTATTGCAGGAGATGGGGAAGCTATACACACTTACATTTATGGAGGAAAGATATTTTAAATATGTTTCAGCCAATAATATTGTAAAAATACCCAGGAGACTTGTGATATGGAGCCAGAAGGAGTCTATGAGGTGAGGTTATGTCTGCCCTGGTCCCTTTTGAAGCACTCAGAAATGTTGCAAATATAGAATAAACCCAGTAATCTGGAAAGGTGGGAAAAAGAGGGCGGTCTTGACCCTTTAACCCTGTCTATTGGAGGGAAAACGAATGGTAAGCTTAAGTAAGAAATATTTTTGCATTTTGAGGCAGGGAAGATTTAGAGCGCTAGAGAGATCTTGAATTATTTTGAATCATAGTACTTCATATTGCCATAGGAACACCACGGATTTTTTCATACTAGATTAATTAAACCAATTTTTTTTTTTACATTCTAATAAAACTCCTAATCTTTTGCAACAACTCGAGCAATCTATTATTGGGGGATGTGTAGGGTGGTTGGAAGCAGCTTTGCCATCTCTGTCTGATTTGGGGCTGAAAAACCAAGGACCATAGTTGAAGAGACTTTATTTTCTGCACCGAAATGCTTGGATTTCTAAATGCTCTGACCACATTTATGGACTTGCTTCAGCCACCCACAGCTTGTAAACAAGGCATGCTCAGAAGTTTATACATGGGTTGTTTGGAACTTGGAATGCATACTGGGTCCCGTATCCTCTGGCCATTACCTACTTCACCAGCCTAATTGGCTCCACCTTCTGTATTTTATGATTCAGCATCACTGAATCCACCTCTCCTCTTGCTGGCTTTGTCCTTCGCGCCTCCATGCAGTTCCCATGCTGTTATCTCTGCCTGGAATTCCCTTCTCACTTTTACACTGAGCAAACTCCCAGTGTTCTTCCAAAACCTTTACTATGAAGCCTTCCTTGATTCCACAGATTTTCTTGCTCCTGTTCATGTGCTGCCTCACACGTTAGCTACTAGACACCAGTAGTGAGTTCAAGGGGATTCAGGGCTGATCACGAAAAAGCCAGGACCACAAACTATTTATTGGGGTTGAGGAGTTGACAGTCACTTGAGTGGGGTGGTCCCCGCCAGCAGGAGATCTTCCAGAGCAAGTGGAGCAGGAAGCCACCAGAAGGGCAAGAAGGCACAAAAAACCCAGAGAAGAAGGGGTGTTACAGATTGAATTGTGTCCCCCAAAAATATGTGTTGGAGCCCTAACCCTAACTTGTAGATGTGATCCCATTTGGGAATAGGGTTCTCTCTGTTATCTTAATGAGGCTATATCAGTGTAAGGTATGTCTTAAACCTAATAACTTTTGAGACAGCAAATTAGACACAGAGAGAAGCAAGTACAAATGGGGGAAAGATAGATGCCACATGGAGATTGCCAAGGAACCAGGGAAGCCCAAAGCTAGAGAAGATGAGACAAAGATCTTCCTCTAGAGCAGACAGAGAGAGAGCCTTCCCTAGAGCCGGTGCCGTAAATTTGGACTTCTAGCCTCCTAAACTATGACAAAATAAATTCCTGTTCATTGAAGCTACCATCATGCAATGTATCTGTTACAGCAGCACTAAGAAGCTAAGACAAGGGGCTAATGTGTGCCTTATGCAATATCCTCCTGCAGCAAGGTGGGGAGTCTCTAGAGAGCTCCAAAAGACAGCAACATCCTGGATGGATGGATGGATGGATGGATGGATGGATGGATGGATGGATGGATGGATGGATGGATGGATGGATGGATGGATGGATGGATGGATGGATGGATGGATGGATGGATGGATGGATGGTTGGATGGTTGGATGGATGGATGGATGGATGGATGGATGGATGGATGGATGGATGGATGGATGGATGGATGGGTAGGTGGGTGGGTGGTGGGTAGGTGGGTGGGGGGATGGATGGATAGGTAGGTAGGTAAATGGATGTCATCAAGTCTACTCTGACTCATGGTGACATTTTAGACAACACGATGAAATGTTGCCCATTCCTGCATCATCCTTATGATCGCCAGCACGTACTAGTCCACAGTTGCAGCTATTGTGCCAACCCATGTCATGGAGGGCCTCCCTCACCCTCACTGACCCTTTGCTTCACCAGATATGATATCCTCCTCTAGCGATTTATCCTTCCTGATGACATGTCCAAAGCAAGCAGGTTGGACAGTATTCTGTTGTAATTCATAGAATTTTCATTGGCTAATTTTCAGAAGTAGAATTCAAGTCCTTTTCCCCTAGACTGCTTTGATTTAAAAAACCTTGATTTGGAGGCTCTGCTGAAACCAAAGGTGACCCTGCTGGTATTTGAAATACAGGTGGCATAGCTTCCAGTATCATAGCAACACGCAAGCCGCCACGATATGACAAACCGGCAGATGGGTTCTTAGAACTATAGAGTTTTATCTTATCTAGCAGATGTTGGTGCAGTTTCTTGGGGTCTGTTAACTAGGAAGGCTCTAAGTGGCTAAAAATCTGCTTATCTGGGCTATTTTTAAGACAATTGGATGTGCACAAATTTGAGTTTGGTACAAACAGGTTTTTTGGGGGGGCTAATAGACCTCAGCTTGCTATGAAGAAGTAAACAACTTGGGGCCAATACACAGAGGCCATTTTTGACTCATTTATATAACAACCACATTAGAAGACTTAAGTATTATTATTTATCTTTCTATGTGTCTATCTCTGCCACTGGATTGACACAGTGGCTGCAACCATAGGCTCAAACATAGCAACAAATGTGAGGATGGCACAGCACCAGGCAGTGTTTCATCCTGTTATACAGAGTTGCTATGAGTTTGAACCAACTTGGTGGCACCTAGCAACATCTCTGTCACTAGGCTGTAAAACACTTAAGGACAGGGATTATATTTCATTCATTCTGTATGCCTGGTGCCTAGTGTCATGGGTTGAATTATGTCCCCCCCAAAATATGTGTCACTTGGCTAGGCCGTAATTCCTAGTATTCTGTGACTGTCCTCCATTTTGTGATCTTATGTAGTCATCCTCCATTTTATGATGTGTTGTAAATCCTGACTTCTTTGTGTTAATGAGGCGGGATTAGGTTATGTTTGTTATGTTAATGGGACAAGATTAGGGCAGGATGCAACACCCTTTCTCAGGTCACAGCCCTGATGTAAGGGGAATTTTCCTAGTGTGTGGCCTGCATTACCTTTTATATTACAAGAGTTAAAAGGAGAGAGAAGTGAGTAGAGAGAAAGGGACCTACTACCACCAAGAAAGAAGAGCAGGGAGCAGAGTGCATATCCTTTGGACCCAGGGTCTCTGTGCTGAGAACATCCTAGACCCAGGGGAAGACTGATGACAAGAAACATGGTGATCTCCAAGGAATGCCTGGCCCACAGATGTTGAAAGGAGACAAGGACCTTCTCCCAGAGCCAACAGAGAGAGAGTCTTCCCCTAGAGCTGGAGCCCTGAATTCGGACTTTTAGCCAAATATTTATTTTAAACCATGAGAAATTAAAGTTCTGTTTGTTAAAACCAACTACTTCTGGTATATCTGTTATGGCAGCACTAGATAACCAAGATACCTAGTCTAACACCTCTGTGGTTGCTGGTCTAGGAGTAATTGGGCATAAAAACTCTAGCAGGATGAGAGAGTAAATGAAGAAGAAAGGCAAGGGGCCCAGGAAACAATGCCTCCAACCCATGAGAGCAACAATGGCAAGTCCCAGGATGATAGCCGTGATCAGACCTTAAGATCAACCAGTAGAGGCCGGGGCAGAAGGATGAAAGATCCTAAGAGAAAGGCCTTTGGGAGGAAGAAAAGGAGAGAATGCCTGTTATGATGACGCTCCTGGTGGGAAAAGTTGAACATATAATAATGACCCACTACCCATCTGCCAGTTTGTTGTACTATGGTGGCTTGCATGTTGCTGTGATGCTGGAAACTATGCCACCCGTATTTCAAATACTAGCAGGGTCACCCATGGTAGACAAGTTTCAGCAAAGCTTCCAGACTAAGACAGACTAGGAAGAAAGGCCTGACAATCTATGTCCAAACATCAGCCAATGGAAACCCTATGGATCACAACAGAGTATTGACCAATATAGTGCTAGAAGATGAGGCCCCTAGGTTAGAAGGCACTCACAATACACAGTGACTGTAACAATGTGCTCAAGCATACCAACCATTGTGAAGATGCTACAGGACGAGGCAATGCTTTGTTCAGTTGTACATGGGGTCGCCATGAGTAGGAGTGGACTGGGTGGCAACTAACTAATAATAATTACGAAGAGTAGGAGGAGGAAAAAGCCTAGTCAAAACTCTAGGAAAACCCAAAACCTTTATAAGAAAAGAAATGTAATCATGATTCATTTGTTGGAGCTGGAGAAAACAATATTTACATAATCATAAAAATATAAGTGTTGATTATTATCAAGAAATAGTGATGTAGCTGTATACGGACAGAAGGGGAAGGGAGACATGTAACTAAGATCTTGCCAAGGAAATCCGAGCCTATGGTACTGGGTGGGACTTATGGAAAATTTCCTTAAAAGGCCAAAGAACATGTGGGGCATCCTCCTTTTCCTTTCTCCTGTCTCCTTTCTCTACAGACATAAGGAGTCCAGGTTTTATATGGGGGCTCTCTCATCACTTGTGATCTAAGTTCCTTCTATCTTTTGGCTCTTTACATCTGGACTTCGTTGTGTGAGAGATAAACAAATCTCTATCTTATTTAAGCAACTTTGTTAGAACTTTGCTCCTGGCAACTGAACACAATTCCTATCTGATACAAAACAGAGAGATATGGAGGTAACCTGTAGAAGCAACCACTCTTGAAGAACGTAACTTCCATTTCTAGCTGTGTTAGACAACTTGGGCTACGGAAAGGGGTGGGACCTATGTGGGAGATATACACTCAAGACTGCCTACGTGTGCACCCCCATACCTAAAGGTGAGTGAGTGGGTGGGCGGGCATGTGCAGAGACCCAGGTCAAGTGAAGGGACACATCCACATAGAAGCAGCTTTGCCTAATTCCTAATGAAAAAAAAATTCCTAATAGGATGCATAAATCTGGCCACTGATTTAAAAAGGAGTTTGAATTATGGAATCACTGTTTGGGTGAGTTTAGGCTGGATGCTGCTGATTAAACCCCAGAGCCAATGTTCTTCCTATCCCCTTGTTCCCCTCTCCTCTCCCACTTTACATGACTCAGCTGGACAAGTGAGCCTTCTGCATTCCTTTCTGCCCAGCAGAGATGCTGTGAACAGTTGTTCACACTGTACACTAACCTAGTCATTGGACTTTTTTTTTTTTTTTAACTTGAGGGAAGGGCGCCTTTTTCTAAATTGCAGAAAGCTACTGTATGAGCTAATGGCAACCCTATTTCCCATTGCCCTTATAATAAAATAGTGTTTTCTGTGGCCAACAGTGGCCTCCATGTGTGCCCCTTCCTATCTCACTGACCTCATTTGTGTCTTTCCCCCTCGCTCACGCCACTCCAGCAACTGGACTTCTCTCTCTTCCTCACGTTTGTCAAACTTATTTCCATCTCAGTACACTTACACTCACCCTTCTTTCTGCCTGGAATGTTCTTCCTCTACATTTTCATCATTCGGGTTTCTGCTCAAATATATTCACCCTAACAAAACTTTCCCTAATACCCAAAGCTGTCTTCCCCTGGGCTCCATCCTGTTACTCCATGTTCTTTTCCTCATAATACTTGTCACTATCTGACCTTTTCTTGTTTATTTACTTTGTTGTTTTCCTTCCCCATTAGTGTGTAAGCTCTGAGAGGGGACTTTGTGGTAGGCTGAGTTCCCCAGGAAGCAGACTCTTGAGATTAGAATAAAGGTTTGCCAGGGAGCATGCTTAGGGCCATACCTTGGGAAGGGAAGGGAAGAGAGAGGAGGGCAGGGGAGGGAGGAGAGGGGGGTGAGGGAAGGGGAGAGAAGGAAGTAGGAGTGTGCAGGGGGAGAAGTCAAGCTGCAATGCAGCTAAACAAAAACCTCAGCCAACCCTACAGGGAGTTCTGAAGATGGGCTTTTCCTCCAGAGGTGCTCAAAATTGGAGTTCATAAGGCTAGACCCTTATACTCCCTCACTGACCAGTCATTGAAAGTGGGCTTCTCTCTAAAGGAGGTGTGAAGTAGTTCTCTGCACTCAGGGCAGTCCCCAAGGGGGGCTGACAACTGAGAACTGTCTGCCAGCAGCACTCCCAGAAGCTGGGCTAGTGGGTCCTTCTTTCCTGAAGGGAAACCTTGGTGGCACATCACAGTGTCCACTGCATCTGTCTTATTCATCACCATATCCCTGGTGCCCACAACAGTACCTGGCCCATAGTGGGCACTCAATCAACTCTTGACAGATGGTGAATAAGTTGTATGCAGGTGTTGCTGGCTTGAGATTCAGCCTATCTCCTTCAGGTAACCATTTCATATTATTGCTCCAAACCATTATGTTTCAGTCTCACATTTTAATCCCAAAGGGCCTGTTATTTCATTACTCTCAGAGCAGACAACTGGATAGGGGGTTTTCACTGTAGTCCCCAAGTGCTGTACCACCCAAACAGAGAGCTGGAGAGAGACACACAGAGCGTATTGTCAGACAATCCACAGGACCACTGGTCTAGGGTACACCTTTTCCTAGGCGTGCTGCTGCAGGTGGAGGCAGGCTTCCCCCCAGCTCAGCGGCACCATAGTCTTTGGACCCACTTGCATATAACGGAAGCAAAGGTGCTTCTACTCAGGGAATTCCCCTTGGCAAGTCATTACTTAACCTGTCAGCCTGTCCATCTCCCCCCTCTGCCTCCCAAAGAGCAAGCCCTTCATTCATCATGGAATGACTCATCACAGACTACAACACAGGCCTCTTAATTTATGAGAGAAGCCTCATTGAAGAATATTAAAATAAATTTAGATGAAGAACATCTTTAAATAAAAGAATTTAAGGTGTTAAGCTTGAGAATTTGAAGTATGCTTTATTAAGAAATTAGCACATATGAGGATGGCCAGAAACTGTCCAAGGGGCATCAAGTCTTTGAAATAGTCATGGGCATCCTTTTGAGGGTCAGTGCCTGCAAGCACCAGCTCTCCACAGACATATTCCAGTGCTGTGGCTTCACCATTCATCTCTGTGGTGTCTGAGGGCTACTTGCAAAGTCTCTGGCTTCCTCTCCTGCTGGATACACAGTTGGTTTGAACTACCCCGCCCCCTTTGAGGTTAGGCATGGCCTCATGTGACTTGCTCTGGCCAACAAAATGAGAGTGGAAGAGATGGTGTCATCTCCTGGGGGAAGCTTTAAGGGCCAGTATGTGAGAGATTCTGAAGGTCCTCTTTGTCCTACCTTGTCAACGGTGGGACATGTATCTAGACGGCACTCCCATCAGTCGGGTCCCTGGTGATTCCAATGCTGACATGCAAAGGACAAGCAGGGTAAACAAGAAACAAACCTTTGTTGCTCTAAGCCACAGAGATGTGGGAACTGTTTGTTACTGAAGCATAACCCAAATTAATCACTCTTCTCTCTTTCTTGGGTTTCTTTTTCACACTAATTATCTTTGTAAATCCAGATGGATGCTTAGACTCTGGCTTCCAATGTGCCTCACACGTGTTGTCTTTCCCCAAAGAAAAAAAACCACTTGCCGTCAAGTCAGTTCCAACTTGTGGTGACCCCATGTGTTGCAGAGTAGAACTGCTTCATAGTTTTCATAACCGTGATCTTTCAGAAGCGGATCACTAGACCTTTCTTCCAAGGCACCTCTGGGTGAGTTTGAACCATCAGCCTTTCTGATAGTAGTTGAGCGCTTAACCATTTGCACCACTCAGGGACCCATATTGTTCTTCCCAGTCATCCTGATACCTCTCCTTGCTTGACCAGTGGATCAACTCTGCTACCGTGAGACATTCTGAGTTTCTGCTGCCTATCAGGATTCTCCTGGTATTCTCATGCCCCTCTCTTGGTGGTGATCCCCACCCCCACCTCCCCCCCAAACCACCAACCCTTCTGTGGACACAGCACATTGAGAGGACACAGCTACACAGGAGCTATTCCCACCCAGTTTCCCCATCTGATTTCGCACACCCCACCTCTCTTCCCCTCATTAATCTCAGAGTTAATACATTTTCCTAAGGACAGAGAGAAAGAGATCAGTCTGCCTTGCCTTAAAAATTTATGTTTTTGACTAGACAATTTCTTTTTCCACTTTCTTGTTCCTACTTGTAACTTAAATGCATGGCTCCAATTTCCTTTAAAATATGGCTCAAAACTCATCTCATTCAGGAAACACTCCAGGATTGATGGCGCCCGAATTGATTCATTCCTTTGCTTGTTGCCCCCTGGAACTTAGCTATTCAAGGACACTGTGTTAACGTTCCCTTGTTGATGAGTTCTTTTGTAAATGTGTTCTTTGTATTTCTATGCTGCCTTTTTGGACTAGATTTTACATCTAGGATTAGCAAAAAGAGCTCAGAGTTGAAATGCAAGGGGACAAATTAATCTTTCACTGAGAAACAAAGATTAAAATAGCTAACTTTAGAAACAATAAAGAAGCCATTTAATTGGAACCTTCCCAGAGACCAAATCTTCTACTTCTTCAGGAGGTGTGCCGAACACACAAATCTGTAAATCTCAGGCATCTAATAAATCGTTTTAACTGGCTGACAAGACAAATTTACTGAGGCAAAATTTTCAGTCATCGTCAATGAGTTACTGTCACAGAAAACATTTTGACACAAGTGTTTCATTTTGCAACATGCTTGTTGATGTTACTCATTCATTTATTAAAAAACAATCACACTCACTGGGAACATGGCACTCTGTGGGTAATACAAGGTACAAAAAAGACACTAGAAGCCATAGGGCCTGTCTCCAAGGAACTTGGGATTTAATTATTCAAACAAGAGGAGAGGGTTGGGACTTCGACCCATTGAGGTAAGTCCAAGCTTTGGGAAGAGGAGGGGGCTGGAAATTGAATTCAACCAAGTGGGCAATAATTCAATCAATCATACCTTCATAATGAAGCTCCAATAAAAACTCTAGACCCTGGAGCTTGGTTGAGTTTCCCTTCTTGGCAATACTATTTCAGTTTTATCATACTTTGATGCCAGGGAGGTAACACATCCTTAAGAGCAACGAAAGCTTCCCATCTGGGACCCTCTGAGACCTTGCCCTATGCGTTTCTCCTTTTGGCTCATTCTGATTTGTATCATTTTGCTATAATACAATTACAATTGTATGTGTAGTGCTTTCCTGAATCCCATGAGTCATTCTAGTGAATTATTGAAACTGAGGTTAGTCATAGGAACACCTGAATTTGTATCCAACACATAAGAAGTGAGGGCAGCTGTGGGAACTGCTGAACTTGTGACCGGAGTCTGAAATGAAGGAAGTTTTGTGGAGGACTGTGCCCGTAACTTTGAGTTTGGCAAACTCATTTCACTGTGAAACCATCGAGACCTGAGTCTGGAGCTGCTGGTGGCCACAGTCACAGGTTTGCTGGGACAGCTGGAGTTGGAGAGGATGAATCCAACAAATGGAGAAAATCAGAGACTCCTAACAACACTCACACTCCACCCTGTTCTTCCCTTGGCTTGGCTACACAACCAGTAAAGCAAGTTCAAATCGCCCCCACCACCTTTGTTTTTCACAAATAAGTTCAAAATGCACTTCTGTCACTTTCACCCCAGCAGTCTTAATTAATACTATAGGCCAACAAATGCTAAGCGCTTTACACATTGTCTCATTTAATCAAGGACCCAGTGGTCTACTTGTGAAAAGAATTAGCCAGTGAAAACGTTATGAATAGCAGTGGAACATTGTCTGATATAGTGCTGGAAGATGAGCCCCTCAAGTTGGAAGGCACTCAAAATATGACTGGGGAAGAGCTGCCTCCTCAAAGTAGAGTCGACTTTAATGATGTAGATGTTGTCAAGCTTTCAGGACCTTCATTTGCTGGTGTGGCACAACTCAAAATGAAAAGAAACAACTCCAAACGTCCATTAATAATCAGAACATGGAATGTATGAAATATAAATCTAGGAAAATTGGAAAGCACCAAAAATGATGGAACACATAAACATCAATATCCTAGGCATTAGTGAGCTGAAATGGACTGGTATCAGCCATTTTGAATTGGAAAATCATATGGCCTACTATTCTGGGAATGACACCTTGAAGAGGAATGGCGTATTCATCTCCAAAAGGAACATTTCAAGATCTATCCTGAAGTGCAATGCCGTCAGTGATAGGACAATATCTATATGCCTATGAGGAAGACCAGTTAATACAACTATTGTTCAAATTTACCCACCAACCACTGATGAAGAAATGGAAGATTTTTACCAACTTCTGCAGTCTGAAATTGATCCAACATGCAATTAGGATGCATTGATGATTACTGGTGATTGGAATGCCAAAGTTGAAAACAAAGAAGAAAAGATTGGTAGTTGGAAAATAATAGTCTTCATGATAGAAATGATGCTGGAGATAGCATGATAGAATTTTGCAAGACCAATAATTTCCTCATTGCAAATATATTTTTTCACCAATATAAATGGCAACTATACATGTGCACCTCACCAGACGGAACACACAGGAATCAAATCAACTATATCTGTGGAAAGAAATGATTGAAAAGCTCTATATCATCAGTCAGAACAAGGCCAGGGGCCTACTGCCGAACAGACCATCAGTTGCTCATATGCAAGTTCAAACTGAAGTTGAAGAAAATTAGAACAAGTCCACGACAGCCAAAGTATCACCTTGAGTATATCCCACCTGAATGTAGAGACCATTTCCAGAATAGATTTTGATGCATTACTGACCAAAGATCAGACAAGTTTTGGAATGACATCAAGGGCATCATACATGAAGAAAGTAATAGATCATTAAAAAAACAGGAAAGAAAGAAGAGACCAAAATGATGTCAGAAGACACTCTGAAACTTGCTCTTGACAGTCGAGTAGCTAAAGAAAGCAAAGTGAAGAAATGATGAAGTAAAAGAGCTGAACAGAAAATTTCAAAAGGCAGCTTGAGAAGACAAAGTAAAGTATTACAATGACTTGTGCAAAGACCTGGAATTAGAAAACCAAAAGGGAAGAACACGCTCAGCATTTCTCCAGCTGAAAGAACTGAAGAAAAAATTCAAGCCTCGAGCTGAAATATTGAAGGATCGTATAGGCAAAAGAAGATGGAATAAATGCACAAAGTCACTGTAAGAAAAAAGAACTGGTTGACATTCATCCATTTCAGGAGGTACTATATGAGTAGGAACCAATGGTACTGAAGGAAGAATTCCAAGCTGCACTGAAGGCATTGGCAAAAAACAAGGCTCCAGGAATTGATGGAATACCAACTGAGATGTTTCAACAAATGGATGCAGCACTGGAAATGCTCACTTGTCTATGCCAAGAAACTTGGAACACAGCTACCTGGCCAACTGACTGGAAGAGATCTATATTTATGCCTATTCCTGAGAATGGTGATCCAACCAAGTGTGGAAATTATCAAACAATATCATTAATATCACACAAAAGTAAAATTTTACTGAAGATCATTCAAAAGCTGCTGCAGCAGTACATCGACAGAAAACTGCCAGAAATTCAAGCTGGACCCGGGATATCATTGCTGATGTCAGATGGATTCTGGCTGAAAGCAGAGGATACCAGAAAAATGTTCACCTGTGCTTTATTGACTATGTAAAGTCATTTGACTGCGTGGATCATAACAAATTATACATAACATTTCAAAAAATGGGAATTCTAGGACACTTAATTGTGCTCATGAGGAACCTGTACATGGATCAAGAGGCAGTCGTTCAAACAGAACAAGGGGCTATTGCGTGGTTTAAGGTCAGGAAAGGTGTCCATCAGGATTGTATCCTTTCACTATGCTTATTCAGTCTGTATCCTAAGCAAATAATCTGAGAAGCTGGATTGTATGAAAAAGAATCGGGCATCAGGATTGAAGGAAGACTCATTAACAACATGCTTTATGCAGAAGACACAACCTTGCTTGCTGAAAGTGAACAAGACTTGAAGCATTGACTGATGAAGACCAAAGACTACAGCCTTCAGCATGGATTACACCTCAAAATAAAGAAAACAAAAATCCTCACAACTGGACCACTAAGCAATACCATGATAAATGGAGAAAAAATTGAAGTTATCAAGGATTTCATTTCACTTGGATCCACAATCAACGCCCATGGAAGCAGCAGTCAAGAAATCAAGCGACCCATTGCACTGGTCAAATCTGCTGCAAAGACCTCTTTAAAGTGTTGAAGAGCAAAGATGTCACCCTGAAGACTAAGGTGCGCCTGACCCAAGCCATGGTATTTTCAATTGCATCATATGCATGTGTAAGCTGGACAATGAATAAGGAAGATCAAAGAAGAACTGATGCTTTTGAGTTGTGGTGTTGGCAAAGAATATTGAATACACCATGGTCTGCCAGAAGAACGAACAGATCTGTCTTGGAAGAAGTACAGCCAGAATGCTCCTTAGAAGCAAGGATGGCGAGACTGCTTCTTACATACTTTGGACGTGTTATCAGAAGGGATCAGTCCCTGGAGAGGGACATCATGCTTGGTAAAGTAGAGGGTTAACAAAAAAAGGAAGACCTTCAGTGAAATGAATTGACACAGTGGCTGCAACCATGGGCTCAAGCATAGCAACAATTGTGAGGATGGCGCAGGACTGGGAAGTGTTTTGTTCTGTTGTACATAGGGTCGCTATGAGTCGGAATTGACTCGATAGCACCCAACAATAATTAATTCCACTTTATAAATATGGAAACACAAATTTCAGGAGATTAAACCACTTATCTTTACTATCTTTACTATAGTAGCATCCTTTCTTTTCACTAACCAAACTGTTGCCATGGAGTCAGTTCCAACTCCTAGTGACCCTATAGATCAGAGTAGAACTGCCTTGCAGAGTTTCCAAGGCTATAATCTTTATGGAAGCAGATGACCACATCTTTCTTCCACAGAGCAGCTTGTGGGTTCGAACGCCAACCTTTCAGTTAACAGCGCTTAACCATTGCACGACTAGGGCTCCTTTCTTTTCACTAAAGAGCCTTTATTTTTTAATTTCTAATTTCTCTATTCAAAAATGCGTAAACATCTTTGTCCCTTCATTGTTTTTTTTTTTTTTTTTTTTACTATTTCCCCTATTTCTTCATGAGATCCTTCCTTTAATTTTGTCCCACTTTCTCACTCATCTTATTCATTCATTTAAAATAATATGTAGTGAGCATCTACAATGAGCTGGGCACTGAGCTAGATGCCATGGATACAATAATGAGCAAGATGAACACAGTGTCTATCCTCTCAAAGCTTAAAGTCCAGTAGGAAAGAAAGACAAATGTTGTTGTTGTTGTTATTGTTAGGTGCCGTCGAGTGGGCTCCTACCCACAGCAACCCCATGTACCACAAAACGAAACACCGCCCGGTCCTGCACCATCCTTACAATCGTTGTTATGCTTGAGCCGACTGTTGCAGCCACTGTGTCAGTCCATCTCATTGGGGGTCTTCCTCTTTTCCTCTGACGTTGTACTTTACCAAGCGTGATGTCCTTCTCCAGGGACTGATCCCTCCTGACAACATGTCCAAAGTATGTAAGATGCAGTCTTGCCATCATTGCTTCTAAGGAGCATTCTAGTTGTACTTCTGCCAAGACAGATCTGTTCGTTCTTTTGGCAGTCCATGGTATATTCAATATTCTTCACCAACACCACAATTCAAAGGCATCAGTTCTTCTTTGGTCTTGCTTATTCATTGTCCAGCTTTCGCATGCATATTATGCGATTGAAAATACCATGGCTTGGGCCAGACGCACCTTAGTCTTCAAGGTGACATCTTTGCTTTTCAACACTTTAAGGAGGTCCTTTGCAGCAGATTTACCCAATGCGATGTGTCTTTTGATTTCTTGACTGCTGCTTCCATGGGTGTTGATTGTGGATCCAAGTAAAATGAAATCCTTGACAACTTCAATCTTTTCTCCGTTTGTCATGATGTGGTTTATTAGTTCAGTTGTGAGGATTTTTATTTTCTTTATGCTGATGTACAATCCATACTGAAGGTTATAGTCTTTGATCTTCATCAGTGAGTGCCTCAAGTCCTTTTCACTTTCAGCAAGCAAGGTTGTGTCATCTGCATAATGCAGGTTGTTAATAAGTCTTCCTCCAATCCTGATGCCCTGTTCTTCTTCATATAGTCCAGCTTCTCAGATTATTTGCTCACCATACAGATTGAATAGGTATGGTGAAAGGATACAACCCTGATACACACCTTTCCTGACTTTAAACCACTCAGTATCCCCTTGTTCTGTCCAAACAACTGCCTCTTGATCTATGTAAAGGTTCCTCATGAGCACAATTAAGTGTTCTGGAATTCCCCTTCTTCGCAATGTTATCCATAATTTGTTATGATCCACACAGTCGAACGCCTTCGCATAGTCAATAAAACACAGGTAAACATCCTTCTGGTGTTCTCTGCTTTCAGCCAGGATCCATCTGACATCAGCAATGATATCCCTTGTTGCACGTCGTCTTCTGAATCTGGCCTGAATTTCTGGCAGTTCCCTGTCGATATACTGCTGTAGCTGCTTTTGAATGATCTTCAGCAAATTTTTGCTTGTGTGTGATATTAATGATATTGTTCTATAATTTCCACATTCAGTTGGATCACCGTTCTTGGGAATAGGCATAAATATGGATCTCCTCCAGTTGGTTGGCCAGGTAGCTGTCTTCCAAATTTCTTGGCATAGACAAGTGAGCACTTCCAGTGCTGCATCCGTTTATTGAAACATCTCAATTGATAGTCCATCAATTCCTGGAGCCTTGTTTTTCGCCAATGCCTTCAATGCAGCTTGGACTTCTTCCTTCAGTACCATCAGTTCCTGATCATATGCTGCCTCTTGAAATGATTGAACATTGACTAATTCTTTTTGGTATAATGACTCTGTGTATTCCTTCCACCTTCTTTTGATGCTTCCTGCGTCGTTTAATATTTTCCCCATAGAATCCTTCACTATTGCAACTTAGGGCTTGATTTTTTTCTTCAGTTCTTTCAGCTTGAGAAACGTCGAGTGTGTTCTTCCCTTTTGGTTTTCTATCTCAAGCTCTTCATACATATTATTATAATACTTCAGTTTGTCTTCTGGAGCCGCCCTTTGAAATCTTCTGTTCAGTTCTTTTACTTCATCATTTCTTCCTTTTTCTTTAGCTGCATGGCATTCAAGAGCAAGTTTCAGAGTCTCCTCTGACATGCATCTTGGTCTTTTCTTTTTTTCCTGTCTTTTTAATGACCTCTTGCTTTTTTCATGTATGACATCCTTAATGTCATTCCACAACTCATCTGGTCTTCACTCATTAGTGTTCAGTGTGTCAAATCTCTTCTTGAGATGGTCTCTAAATTCAGGTGGTATATCCTCAAGGTCGTATTTTGACTCTCGTGGACTTGATCTGATTTTCTTCAGTTTCAACTTGAAATTGCATATGAGCAATTGATGGTCCGTTCCACAGTTGGCTCCTGGGCTTGTTCTGACTGATGATATTGAGCTTTTCCATCATCTCTTTCCACAGATGTAGTTGATTTGTTTCCTGTGCATTCCATCTGGTGAGGCCCATGTGTATAGTTGCTGTTTGTGTTGGTGAAAAAAGGTATTTGCAATGAAGTCGTTGGTCTTGCAAAATTCTATCATTCGATCTCCGGCATTGTTTCTATCACCAAGGCCATATTTTCCACCTACTGATCCTTCTTCTTTGTTTACAACTTTTGCCTTCCAATCACCAGTAATTATCAATGCATCCTGACTGCATGTTTGATTAATTACAGACTGCAGAAGCTGATAAAAATCTTCAATTTCTTCATCTTGGCCTTAGTGGTTGGTGCGTAAATTTGAATAGTTGTATTAACTTGCCTTCCTTGTAGGCGTATGGATATTATCCTATCACTGAGGGCTTAGGGCTTTGTACTTTAGGGTAGATCTTGAAATACACTTTTTGAAGATGAATGCAACACCATTCCTATTCAAGTTGTCATTCCTGGCATAGTAGACTATATGATTGTCCAATTCAAAATGGCCAATACCAGTCCCTTTCATCTCACTAATGCCTAGGATATTGATGTTTATGCATTCCATTTCATTTTTGACGATTTCCAGTTTTCCTAGATTCATACTTCATACATTCCAGGTTCTGGTTATTAATGGATGTTTGCAGGTGTTTCTTCTCATTATGAGTCATGCCACGTCAGCAAATGAAGGTCCCAAAAGCTTTACTCCATGCACATCTTTAAGGTCGACTCCACTTTGAGGAAGCAGCTCTTCCCCAGTGGTCTTTTTAGTGCCTTCCAACCTGGGGAGGGGGGGAGCTTATCTTCCTGCACTATATCAGACAATGTTCTGCTGCTCTGCGTAAGGTTTTACTGGTAATTCTTTTCAGAAGTAGGCTGCCGGGTCCTTCTTCCCACTCTGTCTTATTCTGGAAGCTCAGCTGAACCCTGACGTCCACGGGTGACCCTCCTGGTATCTGAATACTGGTGGCATAGCTTCCAGCATCACAGCAACACGCAAGCCCCCACAGTACGACAAACTGACAGACACGTGGGGGAGAGACAAATAGACACTTACAATCCAATCTGCTATAAACTGTGGCAGAGGAACTGTATGGAGCTCTGGAAGCCCACAATAGAAGTATTTAATCTATTCTGGAAGGCCAGGAAGGAATTTCTGGAGAACGAAAGATCTAAGCCAAGATTCAAAAGATGTGTTTTTATGTTTGTCCCTTACTATGTCTCTTACTGTAATTTTTCATTTTCTTGATTTCATAAAACATATGTCTTTCCATGTAATTGTTCTTCCATTCATAACTTTTAGACCTGTGCCACTTGGTTTAGTTGAGTCCGACAGGCATTTATAGAACACCCACTATGGGTTAGAAACTGCCTTAGGGAGAAATTGATAGATTAATGGGGGATACAGATGCTAGAAAGGATTTGGGTAGAATATGGGAACTTCTGGTGAAAGATGCCCGGGATGCCCGAAGAGCCCAAAAACGGCCTCCTTCCTACCCATGGTGTTCTCCTCTGCCCAGCCCTTTCTCTGAGTTCTCATTCCCCCTTTCCCCAGTCATCATTTGTTTCATTTCTCATCTGATCCCTATCCCTTGTGAATTTTCCTCATTTTTACATGTACAGGGCTCATCACTCTTCTCATTTCCAAAGTCCTCCATGATTTCAATTGAAACGAGGAATACGAAAATGAAGAAAGTAGTTTATTTTATCCTGCTGTTTAGCAAGCTTCAAAAATGCTGTTAGGCCAACCCTAAGTCTCAAAAGGCATTGAATACGCCACCCTGGAATTTGATCGTGTTGAACTGGAAAGAACAATGTTCCTTTTTCTAATATCTCAGCTAACTTGATGTCTTAGTTTACTTCCTGCATGTTCCTCTCAACCATTTCATTCATGCTGTTGCTTTTTTAACAAAATTATGGCAAAATATACACAACATCAAATTTGCCATTTTAACCACTTTGAAGTGTACAGTTCAGTCACATTAATTACATTAACAATGTTTTGCACCCATCAAGACTACTTGTTTCCAAAACATTTTCATCCCCCCAAAGAGAAACTCTGTGCCTATTGAGTATCAAATCCCAATACCTCTTCCCCTCAGCCCGTGGTAACCATTTTATCTCTCTATTCGTTTGTCTGGTTTCTTTCACTTAGCACAATATTTTCAAGTTTCATCTATGTCATAGCATGTATTAGAGCTTCATTTCTTTTTATGACTGGATAATGCTCCGTTGTATGGCTGTACCACATTTGGTTTATTCGTTCATCTATTGATGCGCACTTGGGTTGTTCCTACCTATTGGCTATTGTGAATAATGTTGCTTTGTTTTTGATGGTCCGTTACCTATGAGTATTTTTTGAAAGAGATAATAATAGGATGGAAGTGGCAGGAATGAATGGATAAAGAAATGAAGTATTGAATAGGGTATGTGGGGTATGGAAAAGGGATTTAGATGGTCAAAATCAACTTTGCCTTATTTACTCTCCTGTTCATTTATTTTCTGTGCCTTTGGTTTCTATTCATTTTCCTCCTCCCAGGTCTCCATTGCTGAATTACGTATTTTACCCCTTCTTGCACTTACTCTGTCTGGTTGTTTCTAGGACAAAAGTCATTGACTCTCCAAGTCCATGATATAACTGACAAGAGAGGAAATACAGCGGATAATTTAATGCAGTTCGTTTAGCCATAACCTTGACTTTTCCATTAAACCCTTCCTGGTATTTAAAACATGGGATAGCTGAGATGAGATTTTTAAAATACTAACATAATCTAGGCCTCAACACAACATAATCCAATGGAAAAGATATTCATGACAACAGCATCCACCAGAGTTCACAAGCCCTGGCTGGAATGTTATTATTGTGCAATGAAAATTTGCAGCCTCTTCGCTATTGAATCAAAACGTGAGCTTGAACTAAATTACACTCTGCTTCTCTTAAACCCCCAGTGACAGCCTGATCACACTACCATACTTAAGGAACTCGCTTTTATTTTATCTTATGAAAACAAAACCGTGAACTTGAAACTCAAAGTATGAAAGCAAAAAAATAATAAAAGAAGAAAAATGATAATTTAGCCTCCTTCAGCAAACGATCTTTGTCTTTGCTAAGCCTCTCTAAGCACTGCCAGTCGTGGAGTGTGAAAGCAGTATTACATCACACTCAAAGCTTCTAAGTCAGGCCATATGCTTTGTATTCTATCGGAATGAACTTATTTCAGTAGCCAGAAATCCATCCAGGGAATGTGGAGGAGGAGGAGGAAGAAAAAGAGAAGCAGGAGGAGAAGAAAGAAAAATGCAAAGAACACGAAGAAAAGGAGGAAGGGGAAGAGATGGATAAAGAAAAGAAAAATAAGAAAGGGAAAGAGGAGAAAGAGGCATCAGTTTTGAGAAGGAGAAGAGGACAAGAGAAGGGGAAGAGGAGAAAAAGGAGGGAGATGAGGGGAAAGAGTCAGAGGGAGAAGAGGAGGTGGTGAGGAACTGGAGAAAGAGGAGGAAAGATATTCCTCAAACGGTAGTAATGGAGGGGAAAACAGGATTCTTTTGGTCTGGAAACTAATCGGAAGTGTTTTACCTCCAGGTCAAATGGAGCAGTTGCCATTTTAACCAAAGGTAATCCTGGTAGCTGATTTGACATGAAGAGTTGATAGAATCACAGAATCTGAGTTGGAAAGGACAATAAAGGTCAGTGAGTCCAACAAGCCATCTCACCCTTGAATGTTTCTGCTTCCATTCGCAGCACCGATCTATAACTTTAATCATTCTGTTCACTTTTCTTCCCAGTTTTTGGAAATGGATTCTTAATCTCTTCCAGGATTTGTTCTTTCCTGGATGTTCGTGATAACTTGGTTCTCTGATACCTAAAAATGTGGGGTTACCTATTTTTCTTGATTCCTCCTTTTCCTGGACTTTCTCAAATGGTCCCCTCACCTCCCAAAGTAGGTACCCTTTTCCTCTGAGGCGGTTTGCTTGAGTCCAGCACCCACATTTTTTGGCATCTTGGAAAACACAGCCATTCCTTGCTTGTAATCATAGGAAGGCTACCCATAAAGGTGAGCACCTGCCTCTCTCTCTGTGTCTGGAAGACAATGCCAAGGTGAATCATTTCTGAACTATAGTTCAAGGTCATGGGGATTACCCCAAGCTTGATGCCGGAGAGATGCTGAGGAAACTCCCCTCAGGCTCACCTGGCTGTACATTCATCTAGCCTTCTCTACTTCTCCACCCAGATTCCACTGGGGAGCCAAGACTTTTCTTGGCTGGCATCTCCAAGATCTGAATGAGTGTCGTTTAATCCTAAGGGACCTGTCCAGAGTACACCCCTGACCTTAAATACAGGTCCTGTGGAGGTCAGGAGCAGAAGTGCATCCACTGGCGCTGCTGGGCTTGTCTCTAGCCCAGCGTAAGTTCTGAGAGGTTCTCCCTTGAAAGGCATCATGGTGGAATGGTTAGTCAGGCTCTGCGCTCGGACTTCTTGGTTCAAATCCAAGTCTTACCACTGACAAGCAAGGTGACCCAGGCAAGTTACTCAACTTCCCTGTGCTTAAAGGAGTGTCTGGCACATGGCAGGTGATTAACAAATGCTTGCTATTTTTATCATCACCATCTGCGTCACCTTTGGGCCAGACTAGGAGCTTAGTTAAATGAGTGGTTAACTAAGCTGCATGTTTAGTTCCACCAAACATGAATTATGAAAATAGCAATTAGTTCACCGTTGTAGAACACTGCCTGCATGCCTGCGTTTTCTTCACTGTGACAAAGGCCCTGCGGGTATTGGTATCATTTAATATTTTCAACAACCCGATGAGGTGGGGATCTGGACTATCCCCTGTGTACATGGAGGACATTGAGGTGCAGACAAAGGAATGAACTACTCAGGTTGTTCAGTTAATAAAAGAAGAGTCTGCTTGTAGATACCCAGTTCTCTGACTCCATAGCCCAGGCTCAAACCACTGTGAGTTACTGCCTTGTATGCAACAGCTTGTATACCTTATCTACAAGGCCCACCACAGTGTGAAATGAAATTCAGCAAGGGCCAAATGGTGTGCGTTTGTGCGTGTGCACCTCTGTGTGTGCTTTTTTGTTTATTTTAAATCAGATTTCTGACTTAAGAGGACTTAGACACCAGACCACACCTTTAAGACAGACAGAAATGTCCAGAGGACCCTTTACAAACTCCCCTAGGCCAGCAGTTATCCCTAGGACCACAGTGGACTCCCCATCCAGAGCCTCTGTTCTCTGCCTCCTTACGTGTTCCTCACTGGCTCCTGACATTGGCTCCCAAACATAGGACTTAATTTCTTCTGATTTTTAGAGTAGCTACTGAATCTGTTCCCCAACGAATTCCACTTCAAATTCTCCACTTTCACCCAGGTTTTTCCAAATAGTGCCAAATTACAGGGAAAACCGAGAATCCACATAAGGGGAAACAATGCATTTTTTGAAGTGAGATTGATTAGCACACAGAAAGACCATTTCATGAATGATGGTTGTATTTGTTTCCAAACGCTGCTATAACAAATTACCGTAAATTTACTGACTTAGGACAACACAAATTTATTATCTGTAAGTTTTGGAGATCAGAAGTCCAAAAATGGGTCTCACTGGGCTAAAACCAAGGTGTCGGCAGGGCTGTGCTCCTTCTTGATACTCTAGGGCGGGATCTGTTTCCTTGTTTTTTTCCAGCTTCTACAGTCAGTCTGCATTCCTTGGCTAGTGGTCCCCTTCAGCCTGCAATTGAATCACTCCAGCTTCTGCTTCCATCCTTACATCTCCTTTTCTCTGTCTTTCTTCTGCTTCCCACTTTCACTCATAAGAACCCTTGGGATTATATTGGGCCTCCCCAGAAGACCCAGTATAATCTCCCCATCTCAAGATCCTTAACTTAATCACATCTGCAAAGTAATTTTTCCCACGTTAAGTAACACATTCATGGGTTCTGGGGTTTGGAACACGGACATCTTGGTGGGGGACAGTATTCTGCTTATCACAACAAGACTTCTACGAGTACGTGTCCCAAGACCCTTGATATGGTCCTTGTGCTGCTGCCTGCAGCATGGGATCTTCCTCTTGATGGGAAGGAGTTTCCCGAACCCTTACCTTCCCCTAAAGCCCAATAAGTATGTGGTTCATACATGGGAAGCATTCCTGAAGGCCTTACAGTGATCCGAATGGAGCCCTAGTCAGAGCACCAGGACTCAGGGGACTCCAACTGCTTGTACTTAGGTTTGCCCAGAAGAAAGGAGGGATGAAGGACAGATCTTTCCACCATTTTTACATTCTGATTCAGTGGACAGTTGCATCGGTGTCTCAGGAGGCCTGAATCCCTGACTCTGAGAAAAGTGCAGCTGGAAAAACACAAAACATGTACCTGCCCACCTGGCTTCTGTGTTAGTCTCACCCCCAGGAAGATCTAACCTGGGGCCTGATCCCTCAGCAATAATACCTGGGGCTTACAGCGATTACTCCAGGGGCTGGTAGAGTGTCTTAAGGCCTTTCTGTGAAACATCTCAATGGCTTTTTTCCAACCAGCCTGTGGCGGACATGCCCTGAATTTGGTGAGCTGTCCTTGGGGCTGTTTCGGTAAGTTCCTTTTTTTAACAGACAAGAATGCTGGAGAATATGAGAGTTGTGGTTACCAGATCACTGGCCCACTAAAAAAAACCCGTTGCTGTCAAGTCGACTCATGGCAACCCAGGTGTGTCAGGGTAGAATTGCGTTCCATATGGTTTTCAATGGCTGATCTTTCTGAAGCAGATCACCAGGCCTTTCTCCTGAGATACTTCTGGGTAGGTGTAAACTGCCAGCCTTTTGGTTAGTAGTCGACCACTTAACTGTTTACGCCACCCAGGGACTCCTTCGCTGGCCTATAGATTATCCTAAATGATGATGGAGCTGTTGTCCACTTGCACACCTGACACCGACTCTGAATGTTAGAACTGGACATTTGGCTACTGGCTCAATCCCACGGCAGCAAACAGAGTTACTGCAAGAGTCTCAATGCACCCAAAATGTTTCTAAGCATTTGGATGGTCCCCTTGAACTTTCTGGTTGTGATTTCTTGGGTCTACAGGCTTTATCTGTGAGCTTAGTGTCCCTACGCTCAGAGGCTAGCTTCAAGCTCCACAGAAATGAATAAATGGATCCACTCCCCTGCTCTGTAAATCACTTGGCTGCGTCTGGGATTCTCTCACTATCTCCTCTGGGCTTCTGTCAGCTCTGTTTGGGGCTGGCCACACAGCCCTGCCCTGTGGCCTGCTCTGTTCTTGCTGGGAGGTTGTGTCTGTTGGAGGCAGGCTGCTGGACCACACAAGGACTGTTAATAAACTGTTTACTCCACGCTGGTGTCCAGGCCGTTACACCCACTGTGGTCCGACTTCACCTTAATGACCGGATCTCTGCAGCTAACACCCCCTAATCAGGTACCTCAGAACTGGCTAGAGGGGCTTTCTTTGTCTGGCAAGCTCATTGCTTTTCATCCTTTACCCTCTCCTCCTGCCTCCTCGTCCTTCCTGAAGTTTCTGTTTATCCACTGGAACAGTGAAATATCCAAATGTTGGACCCACCAAACGGCTTTAACTCATTGCTTTTATTTCAGCATCAAAGGCATTTTGGAAAACAAGCCTGTGTTCAAGAGGCCCCCGGACTTTTAGGCATTACTCCAGTGAAAAGACTAGCTGACATTTTCGGGTAGGGTAATGCTAAGACACTGGCCGCCATTTTCCTTTCTAGAAGGTGTTTGGTTACATTTAGCTTTGCCACTTGCACACCCTAGGCAAATTCTTCAGAAATGGGGTATAAGGCCAAGCCCCCTGAACAGTGAGGAAGAGGGAAAGACCTCTGCGGCTGGCTCCCTTGGGAGAAAAAGGCATAGATCTAGAGCCACCGTCCCTCCTGTGTCTCCCCCCTCCACTCTGTCTCTCTTCATGCCGCCCTCAGCCATTCCAAGGATGCTGACAGCCATAAAAAATCAGGCCTGTTAGCAACAGGAAAGATCACAGGCCTCGGTCCCTGTTGAGCTCCACAACAGCAGCCGCCATCTGGCTCGCCATCACAGCCGAATGCGGGCCCTGATTTATGGGGCGGCTGGGGTCAGGGAGTGGGCCACGCACATTGCCCTTTCCCCCACAGACACCCCAGTGGGCCAGGGCCTGAGAGAGGGCTATTGCAGGTCATCAATAAATCCTGGGGCTAAAACAATGCAGAGGTTATTAAAGGGAGCCGAGAGGGGACCGCCGTGAGTTATTCCAATTACAGGCATGGCTGTCTTCCTCAGTGTAGTTCAAAGTGTGTGCACCCTCATGCATTTCAGCAGCTAATAAAAATACTGTAGGTCTTCCCTCTTTTTTTTTTTTGAAACCCATAGTGCTCATAAATTACAGGGCGGCGGGCTGTGAAAGATACATCGTGGCTTTGAAGCAGCGCTGACAACCTCAAACTAATTGATCATAAAAGGAAATCAGCTGCAGTGGATGACTAGTCATTTCTCTAAGTAGAAATAGTCCGTGGTCCCCCACGGGGATGAGAAGGAAAAACCAAAGCTAGAGGTGGGCAAGGGGGAAGAAATACAACATTTTCAGCGCTTCGATCTCAGGCCTACAGTGAGTGGAGGCTTTGTGGGGGAGCTGGGACAGGCGGGTCATTCCTATAAAAAGGAGGAAGCCCACAGGCAAGAGCGCTCTAAAGCAGATCAAAAGCTTTATCTTCTCCATCTTTCCCCAGATGAAAATTTCACCAGACCCCTCGAAGGCTGGCCCTTGAGTCCTTTGAGCTTTTATTGTGCTAGGATGGAATTTGCTGGAGATTATAATTAAGTCGCATTGAGATGAACTAGTGGGGTGGGAGGTGGAGGGATGGCAGAACCCCGATAAAGATTTAGGGGAATGATTGGGTTATACAATCTATGTAAAAAAGATGTAGCCGATTCCAACTCCTAGCGACCCTGTGTGTTACAGAATAGAACTGCTCCATAGGGTTTTCTTGGCTGGGATCTTTATGGAAGTAGATACCCAGCCTTTCTTTTGTGGCACTGCTGGGTGGATTCAAACCACCAATGTTTAGGTTAGTAGTCAAGAGCAAACTGTTTGCACCACCCAGGGACCAAGTCTTGTAATTTTCAAACCGAACAGTACGTATTCCTGGATAACAAGGCACTGCTGAGAAGCTCTGGCCAAATCTGCTTTAAAAAATAGGAAAAGTCCTTTTGTACTTCACATGTTGCTTTCACTCAAGAAATGTTAAAGTGCTTGAAAACGGTTTGCTCTTTTAAATGGGCTAAACACTTCCCAAGCCATCTTGCCATTTTGGTTAAAAGCAATCGCTTTTTTAAAAATAGGTTTTATTTTTCAGACTGGAGTCCCTGGGTGATCCAAATGGTTAACCCACTCAGCTGCTCACCAAAGAATTTGAAGGTGCCTGGGAAGAAAGGCCTGGAGATCTACTTCTGAAAAATTGGCCATGGAAAACCGTATGTAGCACAGTTCTACACTCACACTCATGCAATCATCGTGAACCAGGGTTGACTTGGCAGTTGCTGGATTTTTGTTTATTTTTGAGTAGTTTTAGGTTTACAGAAAAATGTGCAGACAGGACCAAGTTCTCATATTAACCACACCTCCCCCCCACACACTCTTTCTCCTATCATTAACCATTTTACATTCCTCTGGTACATGGGTTACGATTGATGAACCAACATTGATACAGTACTGAAAACTAAAGTCCACAGTTGACATTAGGGCTCACTTTTTGTGTTGTGGACTCCATGGGTGGTACAAATGGTTAAGCACTCAACTACTAGCCAAAAAGTTGGCGATTCGAACCCTCCCAGAGGTGCCTCGGAAGAAAGGCCTGGTGATCTGCTTCCGAAAGGTCACAGGCTTGAAAATGTTATGGAGGAGTTCTACTCTGCAGATATGGAGTCTCCATGAATCAGAATGGACTCAATAGCAACCAACAATAACGGCTTCTCGTACGGCCTATGGGTTTTGACAAATGCATAAGGCCCTACGTCCACCATCTCAGTATCATGCAGGACGGTTTCCCTGCCTGAAAAATGCCCTTTGCTCCGCTTGCTCATCCTTCCCCTTCCCCGAGCCCCAGCCACTGCTGATAAGGCAATCACTTAAAAATAAATAAATAAATAAGACAAAAAGGAAGCCCCAGTCTGATCTGAATTCAACCAGTGATGCCATGTTATCAGAGTTTTACTGGATGTAGGCTTATATGAGGGCAGGTTGGCAAAGAGCTCAGAAAGGCACCGGCCTCAGCTTCCCCCGCCCTTCCCATCTCTCCCCATCCCTCCTACATCCCCCCACCCTTCTAGGCTCACGAGAGTTGCCGCCAGAGTTAATCTGCTCAACGCAGAGCTGACTGCACCACTGGTCGAATAGGATTCTGCCACCGGCTGGCTCTTGCCTGACATCAGAGTCCTTGCCACAGCATTCACCACCCTCCCCAAGGAGACCCTGGCCTCTGGCCTGGGTGCTGTGAGCTGCCTAAGCTCTCGCTGTACTGAGGACACACAGAACAGCTTGCTGTCTGTGGCCAGCATCCTCTCCTGCCTCTCCACAGCCAACTGCATCTCCCTGGAGGTCCTGTGGACTTCTCGCCTGAGAGAGCTCTCCCATGTGCAGCCTTCTAGATGCAGCCCCTGATCTTCAGCTTGCCGCTCTGGTCGTTCCTGGGTCCTTTGGCACACCTCCATTGTCACATGGTGTTATGGGTTGACTTGTGTACCCCTAAAAGACATATTCAAGTCCTAATCCCCAGTCCTCATCAGTTAAGTTCACACGAGGTCATACCATATTTGGGTGGGTCCTGATCCCTTATGACTGGGGTCCTTGTAAGAGGAAAAAAGACACAGAGACAGGCACAGAGGGAAATGGCCATGTGAAGACAGAGGCAGAGGTTGGATTGATGCTGCCACAAGCCAAGGAATGCCTGGGACTGTCAGAAGCTGGAGGAGACAAGGACGGTTCTTCCTCTGGAGCAGACAGATAATGGCCCTGCTGACTCCCTGAATCTAAACTCTTAGCCTCCAGAACTGAGAAAATAAATTTCTGTTGTTCTAAGCCACCAGTTTGTGGTACTTTGTAATACAGCAGCTCTAGAAAAAGAATAGACGTGGGACTGTAATCCTTTGTTCACTGGTCTGCGTCCCCCTCCCCAAGTGATGTTCTGGTGGGGGTGAGGACCTCACTGCATCCATCTCTGTGTTCCCCAAACTGTGCACAGTCTCCACCCCAGGGCCACCACCGGTAGCACTAAATGAACATGTTTCCTGTGTCTAAGACAGAGGCAAGAAGGATAAATGGAGAGGCACCTGGGTCTCAGAGACAGAAAGTGACTTGGCCAGAGTCACACAGCTAACAAGTGGTAACAGCGGGACCAGAATAGTCTTTTCTGACCCAAAGTCCAACCTCTTTTTCTCAAACTGAAACCTGGAAACCTTGGGGTCTGAGCTCAGGAGTTAAATTTCCCGAGCTTGATTTCAGGCTCTGCCAGTTCCAAACTCTGAAACTATGGGAGGGTTTCTTACCTCTGGAATGAATTGTAGTATCTGCCTCATGTGATTTTCACAAGAATTAAGTGAGATAATGCCTGTATTGTTATGAAGGTGACATCTGGCACAGAAAAAGTGTTCAATAAATGTTAGTTGTTAAAAAAAAAAAAAAATTGCTTCTACAGCTATGGCTGCGAACCAAAAGGTCAGCGGTTCAAATCCACGAGCAGCTCCTTGGAAGCCCTATGGGGCAGTTCTACTCCGTCCTATAGGGTCACTATGAGTTGGAATTGACTTGATGGCAATGGTTTCTTTGTTTTCAATGTTCACGTGCAAAATAAGCTCGGTTTTCCCATCCAGCGGTGACTATGCTACTTTTTACTGCTATGTAATTCTTACACACAGGGATTCTAGGCCCAGCATTACAATTCTCATTCCTTTGTGCTTCCAGGTTTCGGATACTCTTCCCACCTGTATTTCACACTGTTGCTGCCCTTTGCCGTGGAGTCAATTCTGACTCATAGCAACCTGACAGGACAGGGTAGAACTGCCCCGTAGAGTTTCCAAGGCTATAAATCTCTATGGAAGCAAACTGCCGTATCTTTCTCCCACGGAGCAACTGGTGGGTTTGAACCACTGATCTTTCAGTTAGCAGCTGAGTGCTTAACCACTATGCCACCAGGGCTCCTCAGTGCAGGGTCCTAATTTCATACATCCTGATCAACAGTCCTCATAAACCATCAACATATTTAGACACCAAAACACTTTCATCAACTTTCTTAGTCATCTAGTGCTGCTATAACAGAAATGCCACAAGCGAATGGTTTTAACTAAGAGAAGTTTATTTTCTCACAGTCTAGGAGGCTACATGTCTGAATTCAGGGCGCTGGCTTCCAGGGGAGGCTTTCTCTCTCTGTCAGCTCTGGAGGAAGGTCCTTGCTATCAGTCTTCACTTGGTCTGGGAGCATCTCAACACAGGAACCTCAGGTCCAAAGGACGCGCTCTGCTCCTGGCACTGCTTTCTTCATGGTATGAGGTCCCCGTGTCTCTCTGCTGGCTTCTCTCTTTTATATCTCAAAAGAGATTGGCTTAAGACACTACCTAATCTTGTAGACCTCATCAATATAATTGCCACTAATCCATCTTATTACATCATAGCGATAGGATTTATAACACATAGGGAAATCACATCAGATGACGAAGTGGTGAACGATCATATAATATTGGGAATCATGACCTAGCCAAGTTGACAGATATTTTGGGGGGACACAATTCAATCCATGACATCAACTGAAATGTATCCCCCAAACTGCCACTTTCACCTGGAAGTGGCATCACAAAGGGAAAATTTTTTTTTTTTAGTTTAATCTCTAACCCATTTTCACATGTGGAAAATATGGCGAGTATGCCCATACGCCCCTCCAGCTCACAGAGGAAACCCGGGCCTGCAGCCCCATTTCACATCCACCTGGCAGTCCAGAGGAGCTGGGGGCGCCCCTGAACTACTGCCCCATCCTCCTCAGCTTTCAGCCTAGAAGTCCTGTGAGGAGATCCTGTGCCCAGCTTAGGTGGGGACTTTGCTCCCAGAGCCTGCAGGAGCACCTGGCTCAACGAGGTGCTCAGAGAATGAATGAATCAATCAACTGAATGAGCTAGCTAGCTAACTCAGCACCTCTCCTGTCACATACACACATAGCTATGCTCTAGAAGGAAACGGGGAGGGGGTGAGAGAGACCCCCAGATCCTGTCCCCACCCTGAAAAACCCCTTGAGCAGACCCCTGGAAGAGTAAACTGTCCCCAGCACTGATTTCATCACCTCCAAGTGTCCCATCAGAAGACATCAGGTTGCCCCCTGGCCCCTGTTAGCTGCTGTCGAGTCAGCCCCAACTCATGGTGAGCCCATGCAGAATGGAAGAAAGCGCTGCCTGGTCCCGTGCCATCTCCATGATTGGTTGCAGATTGGACCATTGTGACCCATAGGTTTTCAGAAGTAGATCTCCAGGCCTTTCTTCCTGTTCATCTTAGTCTGGAAGCTCCACTGAAACCTGTTCAGCAGCACAGAAACACCCAAGCCTCCACTGACAGACAGGTGTTGGCTGCACATGAGGTACATTGGCCGAGAATCGAACCTGGGTCTCCTGAATGGAAGGCGAGAACTCTACCACTGAACCACCATTGCCCCCAGTGCCTCATAGCCTTACATACGAGGAATTGTTTGGTGTGTGCAGTGTTACTGGATTCAGATTTCAAAACACTCTCTTCACTGCCCACCACAGTGTCTGCTTCTGAGCTCTTCAGCCCAGGTGTCTCTTCGTTAGACTGCAGGGATCATTTTTTTTCATCACCCAGCTGAATGCTATTTGGTTGCCATGGTAAGCAAAGGCCCTGGGCTGGAAAGTGGGGCTGGGAGGGGAGAAGGACCTCCTTCCAGGTGTGACGGATCAACCCTCAGGTTAGCATGGCTCTGGGGGCTTCTTCAGCTGGGGCATCCCTCCTGCACCTCTGTTTCTTCCATCCTGTTCCCAGTAAATGGCGTGTCTTTCAAGAGGTGGAGGCTTCTCTCTTCATCCTCTCCTCCCTTCATCTTCCCTTCTCACCCTTTCCCTTTTCTCCTCCAGCCTGGAACGTGATAAGAGCTGCAGGAAATACCTGGAAACAACCCTCCCCAGGTGCTCATCACATACAAGAGTGTTCCGTCTGGCACAGCTGTTGTCACTGACGTTCCTCCTGACCAGCCCAAGCCTTTGATTTATTGTCTACAAGTAAATACTGGTAAATAAATGAAAGAAAATGCCTTTTCCCCCTGGTGACTACCCAGCTCCACTCTAATTACCTTGTTCTTTTTTCCTCCTGCTCTTACCAATCACAGAGCAATGACATTCTCTGATAAATGAGTTGCCTGCCACTGTCTTGCTGGCAGGCATTTCCCATAAAAGGTACGTGGTCCCACGAAAAGGATAAGGCAGATGTTGAGAACTAGAAGGCCATGGGGCAATTGGCTCTGGGCAAAATGATTTTAAAGGTTGAGCTCATACTAAAAAAAAAAAATGTGATTTCACATCAAAGTTCATATTTCTGCCTTCTCTTGATAATACAATATGAAGATCTGGAGTTGGTGGGCTGACATTCCCACCTGGCAATAGTTGGCTCCACCATGTCATTTTGTCGTACTGCAGTGGTTTGCATGTTGCTATGATGCTGCAAGCTATGACACCAGTATTTCAAATACCAACAGCATCACCTAGGTGAACAGGTTTCAGAGAAGCTTCCAGACTAAGAGAGACTAGGAGGAAAGGCCTGGTGACCTACTGCTGAAAATTAGACAGTGAAAACCCTATGGATCACCACAGAATATTGTCCAACTGGACTCAAACATACCATCAATTATGAAGATGGCACAGGCCCAGGCAACATTTTGTTCTGTTATACATGGGGTAGGTCACCCTGAGTCAGAGCCAACTCAAAGGCAACTAACAGCAACAACAATACTATGTTGGGCATGTCCACCTGGTTAGCCATAGTCTCCCACTTTCTTTTGTCTTCCTGATCCCAAGGCTGAATGTCAGTTGCCATTTATCATTGTGTTTGCTCAGTCGTTGTTCTTGCAGCAGAGAAATATTTCTCTGTATCTGTATGTTGTGAATTAAAGATGGCTACAAATTCTTTGTCACTCCTCCCCTCATGAAGTAAACTGTATTTTCCTTCCTCTTGAATTCAGGCTGGACTGTGACTTGGTTTCTCCAACAGAACATGGTGGAAGTGGTGCTATGTAACTCCTGATGCTGAGCCTTAAGAGGCCCATGGCCCCTACTTTCACATATCGGAACCCAGACGTCACACTGGGAGAAGCCCAAGCCACTTAGAGAGGCTCCCGGGAAGAATGGGAGCATGCCATTCTACACCCCCAGTCGAGCTCCCAGCCAACAGGCAGCCCAACTCTCAGCTATGAGTGAGCCACTGTGGACACTCCAGCCTCTTCAAACCTCCAGGTGATGGTGGCCCTGGCTGTCACCACATAGAGCCAAAGAAAGGCCTAGCGTGGCCCAGTTGACCCACAAAATCATGAGAGATAGTAAATGGTGGTTGTTGTTTTATGCCTCTAAGTTTCAGGGTAGTTTGTTCTGCAGCAATAGCTAAGTTTAAGAGAAAGAAAAGGTAGACCAGAAGGCTACCTATTTCAAAAAAAATGGAAGAAAGTAAACTCTTCCTACTGGATTCATACACAAATGCCCAGCTTGCTTTGGAAATTCACGTTGGCTGGCCTCTGAGACCTTTCATTTGAGGACTTTGGCTCTAAGGGAAAGCAGCCATATATACAGGAACATTGAATATGCAGGCCAGAGAGGGCCCAAGTTCTGCCAATCGCAAATTATTTGACCTTCAATGGTCCCTTCTGTGAGAATGGAGTAACAATATCTGCTGTTAACCTTGTATGGATATTGTGGGAATCAAGGAGGATTATACATCTGAACATATTTTATAAATTGCAAAGTGCTTTGTAAGTGCAAAGCATTGTTATTTTCATTATATACCTAAGAATGTTTGTTTAAATCTCTTCAACTCTTAGGGGCCCCAAAAGTGTAATACATTTTTTATCACTGGTTAGACTTATGCCAATAGCATTTATACTGGAGTTGTTCTATCAAATGGAGCTTGAGGTTCATGTCTTTGAACCATAGATGACAATGAGGTTTCAGCTCACACGCCAAGCCCAGTTGTGTAATTGTGCTCACTGCCTGGGAAACCATGTTGAGCAGGATTCTGGGGCCACATCTAGACCATAAGAACTAGGCTCCTCAGCCGTGGCAGGGTGACACACAGGCCATGATTTTACACTCCTGACATTTGATGGTCCTTTCATTTTTTTAAGGTGCTTTTTGTTTTGTTTCTAAAGGGCTTTAGAATGAAATAGCAAAATATGAGTTACAGGACATGGATTTCAGTCCTCACTCCTTTACCTACTAGCTGTGTGACTGTGACCTATCTTTATCTGACTAAGCGTTAATGATGATGAGGCATTTATTTAACATTTATACCACATCTGAAGTCATGGACTGAATTGTGCCCCCCCAAAATATCTGTCAACTTGGCTAGGTCATGATTCCCTCGTATGATTGTCTACCATTTTATCTTCTGATGTGATTGTCCTATATGTTGTAATTGCTATCACTGTAATGTAATAAGATGGATTAGTGGCAATTATATTGATGAGGTCTACAAGATTAGGTAGTGTCTTAAGCCAATCTCTTTTGATATATAAAAGAGAGAAGCCAGCAGAGAGACATGGGAACCTTACACCACCAAGAAAGCAGCGCCGGGAGCAGAGTGTGTCCTTTGGACCCAAGGTTCCTGTGCTGAGATGCTCCCAGACCAAGGGAAGACTGATGCATCACAAGGACCTTCCTCCACAGCCAAACAGAGAGAGAAAGTCTTCCGCTGGAGCTGATGGCCTGAATTTGGACTTGTAGCCTACTCTGTTAATAGGAGCACTAGATGACTAAGACACTTGATATGTACTATTTCATTCAATCCTTACTACCAACTCTTGAGGAAAGCCTGCTTTATGATTACCCTCATTTTACACACAAGGACACAGAGGCACACACAGATAAAGAAACTGCCCAAGCCACACAGCTAGTAAGTTGAAAACCAGGGTTTGAGCTCTGACGGTTTAAATCAGGGAGTCAGCAGCTCTTTTAATAACGAGCTGGATAGTAAATAGTTTAGGTTTCATAAGTCATACGGTCTCTGTCATAACTGCTCAACTCTGCCCTTATAGAGTAAAGCAGCCAGAGAAAATATATAAATGAATCGGGGATGGCTATGTGCCAATAAAATTTTATTTACAAAAATAGGTGATGGGCTGCAGTTTGCTGCTACACTATCATCTATCAAAGTGCTGCCCAACAGAAGAAAAGTCAGTCACAAAGGCAAGCCACATATGTAATTTTTTAATTTTTCTAGCCACACTTTAAAAAAGCAGAGACAGGTGAAATTAATTTTAATAATAGATTTTCTATAGCACAATATATCCAAAATATTTAACATGCAATTGATACTAAAAATTATTGAGATATTTTATATTCTTTTCCTGTACTACATCTTCAAAATCGAGAGTGTATTTTACCAGCACGTCACAACTCGGACCAGCCACAGTCAAGAGCTCAATAGCCACTTGTGGCTGGTGGCCACGTAGAGGACTTCAGAGGTCTAAAGCCCTCCAGTCCTTCCATCTGCCCCACCTGCCTCAAATACATACGTGCTATAGAAATGCCAATTACTGCTCTTTAATCCAGTGGGTCTCTTGGATCAACCTTAGCTCCTACCTAGGAGCCATTTCAAAAGTTTGATTTTAATTTAGCCATTTGGAACTCAGAATACATTTTTCCTTAGAAAAAAACACTAAAAATGGCTGTTGGAGCCTCAGACCCTCCCACAAAGACCTAATTAGTGAGCAATATACCTGTGGAATGGGAGCCCTGCTGGCATAGTGGTTAAACGTTTGGCTGCTAACTGAAAGGTCGTGGTTTGAACCCACCAGTTGCTCTGAGGGAGAAAAATGTGGCAGTCTGCTCCTGTAAAGATCGACAGCCTTGGAAACCCTATGGGGGCAGTTTTACTCTGTCCTGTAGGGTTGCTGTAAGTAAGAATCAACTAGACGGCAACAGGTTTGGTTTAGTTTTGGGTTAAACTTGTGGAACATAGTGTGACTTGAATGACCCCCTAATGATCATTTACAACGTTATTTTCTGTTAGTTCTAACAAGGATGCCAGGAGCAGGCTCTACCCCTGGGGGCCAGGGCAAAGCAGGTGGCTACTGAGCTCTGGGGTGTGGCTACCCTTGCAACTCTGAATCGGTGGTCACGGGCAGTAGCCCCTCGGAGAGAAGAGGTCCAATGCCCATTTGGTTAATTGAATTCTGGGAAGGCTGGGTTCCTAGTCAGAGGCTGCTCAGCCCAATTCTGTCTTCATCGAAACGTCTCATAAAGGTTCTAGTATATGCATTTCATTGCTTCCTAGAGACACAAGGTCAGGCTTTCAGAAAGCAAAAAGTATAGCATTTAGCAGTGATTCCTAGACTGGAGAATTTCATGGACCAATAAAATCTCAAAAAAAAAAAAAGAAAATGGAGGGCCTACATAAGGTGGCCAACTCATATTTTTTCCAAGCAAACACATTAAGGAGAAAAAAAGAAAAAAAAACTGCCATCTACTGGCACCCTACCATACTTATTCAATCTGTATGCTGAGCAAATAATCCAAGAAGCTGGACTGTATGAAGAAGAATGGTGCATCAAGATTAGAGGAACATTCATTAACAACCGGCATCATACAGATGACACAACCTTGCTTGCTGAAAGTGAAGAGGACTTGAAGCACTTACTGATGAAGATCAAAGACCACAGCCTTCAGTATGGATTACACCTCAACATAAAGAAAACAAAAATCATCACATCTGGACCAATAAGCAGCATCATGTTGTTGTTGTTGTTGTTGTTAGGAGCCGTGGAGTTGGTTCCGACTCATAGCGACCCTATGCACAACAGAACGAAACACTGCCCGGTCCTGTGCCATCCTTACAATCGTTGTTATGCTCGAGCTCATTGTTGCAGCCACTGTGTCAATCCACCTTGTTGAGGGTCTTCCTCTTTTCCGCTGACCCTGTACTCTGCTAAGCATGATGTCCTTCTCCAGGGACTGATCCCTCCTGACAACATGTCCAAAGTATGTAAGACGCAGTCTCGCCATCCCTGCTTCTAAGGAGCATCATGATAAACAGGGGAAAGATTGAAGTTATCAAGAATTTCATTTTACTTGGATCCACAATCAACACCAATGGAAGCAGCAGTAAAGAAATCAAAGGACGTATTGCGTTGGGCAAATCTGCTGCAAAAGATGTCTTTAAAGTATTAAAAAGCAAAGATGTCACTTGGAGGACTAAAGGGTGCCTGACCCAAGCCATGGAATTTTCAGCCGCCTCATATGCTCATGAAAGCTGGACAATGAATAAGGAAGACCGAAGAAAAATTGATGCCTTTGAATTATGGCATCAATATATACCATATATTGATGCCATAATTGAACATACTATGAACTGCCAGAAGAAGGAACAAAGTTGTCTTGGAAGAAGTACAGCCAGAATTCTCCTTAGAAGCAAGGATGGTGAGACTTCTTCTCACATACTTTGGACATGTTATCAGGAGGGACCAGTTCCTGGAGAAGGACATCATACTTGGTAAAGTAGACGGTTGGCGAAAAAGAGGAAGACCCTTAATGAGATGGGTTGACACAGAGGCTGCAAGAATGGGCTCAAGCATAACAACAATTGTGAGGATGATGCAGGACGAGGCAGTGTTTCCTTCAGTTGTGCATAGGATAAGTCAGAATGGACAGCACCTAAAAGTAACATTGGCACCATCATTTTAATACCAAATGATGTTAGAATGGCATTTTAATGCCAAAAAAGAAGGGAAAAAAATCTCGAGATCAAAGGTAGTTTTTTTTTTTTTCAATTGAGTAAATTTGGCTTTGTGGGAAAAAAACCTCACACTATTGCCTTTATTTTTTTTACATTTTACCAAGGACCATGAAAACTTTGCCTCCAGTGACAGAGTCTCTCAGGCTAGTATTTGGGAGTCCCTGGTGTGTAGAATGATGAACCTACCCAGTGGCGCTATAGAAGAAAGGCCCGGGTATCTTCCATAAAAATTACAGCCAAGACAAACCTATAGAGTAGTTCTACTCTGTAACACACGGGGCTGCCACGAGTCAGAATCAACTCAATAAGAGTGGGTTTTTGTTTTGTTTTGGTGTGTAGAATGGTGAGTAGCAGTTGCAGGGAGTTATGGAAGGTTCTGGACAGAAACGAGAGGCAGGAGTGTTGCAACAGCTGGCAGAGGAACTGTTAGAAGGTGAAGGTCAGGGCCTATCAAAAGTTTTTTAAAAAAATCAAAAGTTTTTGGATGAGAGTAATTAACACTACATCACACTTATCTTTTATTGGTGCTTAATATCATATACTTGCATCAAGATAAGCAGGAGAGATACTATCTGCACTTTACAGATTAAATAGTAACACGCACACAATTCCAAAGAATCACGCACACAATTTTTTTTGTTTGTTTTTCCTTTTTGGAGACTTTTTACCACAACCCATGTTCAATACCCCAGCAGTGTATTTGGAGAGCTCTAGGCATCAATTTTATCAATGACTTTACCACTGTCTTGGTTACCTAGTGTTGCTGTAACAAAAATACCACAAGTGGGTGGCTTTAAAGAGCAGGAACTTATGTTCTCAAGTTCAGGAGACTTGTCCAAAGTTGGACATAGCTCTAGGGGGAGGTCCTTCCTTGTCTGTAGCCTCAGGGGTTCCTTGACATTCTTTGGTGTTTGCCCTCCACCTGTGTGTGTGTCTGTGTCCATTCTGCTCTTTTTATAACTAAGAAGTGATTAGGTTTAGGACCCACCCACACACACTGGTATGACTTCGTTAACCTAACAAAGGAAAAGCTTCTGTGTCCAAACAGGGTCGTGTTTACAGGTACAGGAGTCAGGATTTCAGCACACATTTTGGTGCGACACAACCCGGTCCATCACAATCACTACTTCATTTTATAGCCTTAGGCGTTCTCCCATCTGTAGAACAGGAAGAATGACACTCAGTGACACTGAGGACCTTGTTAATGTCTGTAAAAGAGTTTTTGAGCAACTTCAATGATAGGAAAATCAAAGAGGAAAAAATCCTGGTGACGTGTCCAAATCTTGTGTTTTCTCTTCAGTGGTGGGCAGGAGGTCCCACCCGTCTTCTCTTGGCGGCCAGCAAGGACCTGAGCTCCATAGCCCTACCCCAGGGACAAGCCTCCCCAAGGCTCAGTCGCACTGATGTCTCAACTTCCCATTTCCTCCTCAACGCTGGCCTCTTCTCTCCCGTTTGTGACGACCCTGTCTCACCTCACCACCGAGACATTTTATTACGAGCCCTGCAATGGAAGGGTGGCAGCTGTGGGTTTTGCTAAGTTGCCTTTGTGACATTTTGGAAGGATCATGTCAGCGGTCATATAGTCTCATGCCAGCGTTTTTCTGACTCTGAGATGGAGGGTTAAGAACATGTGTTTTAATTATTCTCAGTTTTCAAAGATTTGAAACAAACATGCCCCCAAAAGGGATGCCATACAAGGATACCCAAAAGCCACCTTCTTGTTGCGGACACTTCCAGCTCCACAAATGAGTGGGTTATTGTGGACAATCTGGGAACGCTTGAAGTGGTTTGGGTTCATCCCCATCTGCCAACCTCCACCCTCACTTCCTCAGGCTTTTTTTTTTTAAAACCAAGCTTCTATTACTAGTAGTTCCTGTTTGACTTGCCATCCAGTGCTTTGAAGTAACTAAATAAGACAACGGACTGCATGCCAAGGGCAGAGAACAGAGACACTGAATGCAAAATTATTTTCAGCTTAATACTAATCTATGTCACCCTGCACAAGCTCTGAAATTTCGCTTTGACTGGGAATCAGTGTTAGATGACAAAGGCTTCCCTTCTTATGTTTGCATCTAGCAAGTGTTGTGTCTTAAACGCCCCCTCCCTTTTTTCCACATGACTTCATGCGCAAGCAATTTGGCTTAATGAGTAAAAATAAAAAAGTAGCTGCAGTAAATGTACAGTATGGAAACATTATTGCAAGTCCCATATAGCAACGCCAGCTTCAGCAAAACGGCGCATTGAAAAGGCCACACAGGATATGCTGAGCCTTTGAACCAAGTCTTGTTCTCCTGCCACACGTCCCCTTTGGAGCTTGGGGAGCGGGAGTTTAGGAAAAACAAGCTGTTTGGGAATTTAGCTGTCTTTGACAATCTTTCTTTATGAAGGTGCCTGCACAGGAAGGGACAGAAACTGGATGAATGGACACAGGAAACCCAGAGTAGAAAGGGGGAGCATACTGTCACATTGTGGGGATTGCAACCAATGCCACAAAACAATATGTATTTAAATTTTTCAATGAGAAATTAACTTGAGTTGTGAATGTTCACCTAAAGCACAATATTAAAAAAAAAAATTACTCTAAAGCAAATATGAGAAGATAAAGGGGGCAGGGAAACTAGAGTACTAGAAACAGCACAACCAGAAAGCAATTAAAGAAAATGTCAACCCGTTGTGAAAAATGTAACTAATGTCATTGAATAATTTGTGCTTAAAGAGAATGTTGATACATCATTAAAAAAGTAACTAATGTCACTAAATAATTTGTGTAGAAATTGTCAAATGGGAACCCAATCTGCTGTGTAATTTCCACTGAAAACCCAATAAAATATAATTTTAAACAAAAAGAAGGTGCCTGCGTTAACCTTCTTCTGTGTGGCAAACATGCCTGCTGCCTTTGTGGAGGTCATGCTGTAGGCATTTTGTTTGGTTGTTTGTTTTGTCTTATTTTGTTTTTTATTCTGGTAAAACACGCACAATACAAAATTTACCATTTTTACCATTTTTAGGTGCACAATTCAATGAAGTTGATTACATTCACTATGTTGCGCAGCCATCATCCCTATTTTTTCCCCAAGTTTTCCTACTACCTTACCAGAAGTTCAGTGCCCCCTGAGCAAGAGTCCTCTGCCCATGCCTCTGGTTGTCACTAATAAATTTTGATCTTTATGCAAGCATCATCTTAGGTGACAGGAAGGACAACACACAACACAGGGAAAGTCAGCACAACTGGAGTAAAGCAAAAGCTAAGAAGTTCACTGAATACAACCAAACACTTTGAGGGACAGAATAGCAGGGATGGGGCTCTGGGGACCATGGTTTCAGGGGACATCTAGGTCAATTGGCATAACAAAGTTTATTAAGAAAATGTTCTGCATCCCACTTTGGTGAGTGGCCTCTGGGGTCTTAAAAGCTAGTGAGCAGCCATCTAAGACGCATCAATTTGTCCCAACCCATTTGGAGCAAAGGACAACAAAGAACACAAAAGACACAAGGAAAATATTAGCCCAAGAAAGAAAAGGGCCACATAAACCACAGACTCCATCAGCCTGAGACCAGAAGAACTAGATGGTGCCCAGCTACCATCAATGGCCATCCTGACAGGGAACACAACAGAGAGTCCCTGACAGAGCAGGAAAAAAGTGTATACTAGAACTCAAATTCAGGTAAAAACACCAGACTTTATGGTCTGACTGAGACTGGAGGAACCCCTGAAGCCATGGCCCTTGGACGCTCTGTTAACCCAGAAATAAAACCATTCCCAAGGCCCACTCTTCAGACAAAGATTAGACTGGACTATAAAACATAAAATAATACTCGTGAAGATTGTGCTTCTTAGCTCAAACAGATACATGAGACCAAATGGGCAGCTCCTGTCCAGAGGCAGGATGAGAAGGCAGGAAGGGACAGGAACTGGTTGAATGGACACAGGAAACCCGGAGTGGAAAGGGGAGGTGTGCTGTCTCATTACAGGGATTGCAACTAATGTCACATAACAATATGTGTATAAATTTTTGTAGGAGAAAGTAACTTGAGCTGTAAATTTTACCTAAAGCACAATGGAAAAAAATTTTTTTGGTCTCTGTGCATTTCCTTATTCTAGCTATTTCATGTAAGTAGGGTTGTACAGTATTTGTTATTTTGTATCTCACTCATTTCACTCAGAATGATGTTTTCCACATTCATCCATGTTGCAGCATGTATCAGGACTTCATTTGTCTTTGAGTAATATCCCACTGTACAGATGTACCACGTTTCATTTATTCTTCATCTGTTGATGGACACGGGTTATGTCTACCTTCAGCTACTGTGAATAACGCTGCAATGAACAACAGTGAACAAGTACCTGTTTGAGTCTCTGCTTTCACGTCTCTTGGGTATATACCTACAAGTGGAATTACTAGTCATATGGCAATTCCATGTTTAACTTTTTGAGGAACCACCAAACAGTTTTCCACAGTGGCTGCACCATTTTACATTGCCACCAGTCACCCTTTTGTTTTAATATATTTATTTGTTAACTTTGCTCTTTGTTCTTGTCTCTCATTCCCTTTCCTCCAAATGCAAGCATTGAGGTGGTGATGTGAGTTTCTGTTTCATGTGGCCCTGGGAGGAGTACAGTGTTAAGAGTTTGGCTGCTAACCAAAAGGTCAGCAGTTTGAATCCACCAGCCACTCCTTGGAAACCCTATGGGGCAGTTCTACTCGGTCCTATAGAGTTGCTAGGAGTTGGAATCAACTCAGTGGCAATGGGTTTGGGTTTTTGTTGGGAGGAGTGTCCTGTTGCTTTACATGTCTAGACTTGAATTCATACAGATGGTGATATGACCTAGACGGGACTTCTCAAACTTTCACATGCACCCTAGGTGTCCTGTGAAGGTGCCAATGAAGAGTCAGGGCTCTGGGGTAGGGAGAGAGCCCATGTTTCTAACCAGCTCCCAAGTGGTGTCCACTGCTGGTCCCACCCTCCCTGTGAGCACTACAGCTGCAGACCTTCTTGAGTCTCCTCCCTCTTCACTCAAAGCTTCTTTAAGATCCTTCTGCCTTGCTGCATGTCCATCTCGTGTGGTGCTTCTATGTTCTGCAAGAGCTCCGAAGCGTACATCTCCCATATTTCATCCCCTCGCCCCCTAAGCTGTACTGTGATGAATGGCACAGTCGGGTAGACCTGGCCCCGATGCCCTGTGGCAGCATTTCTTCCACATGTAGGAGCAGAATTGCTGGGCTGTGGCTTCAGACAGACTTAAATGATGAAGTGCTGGCCCATTGCCTTTATATATCTATTTATTTGTTTTAATCGTGCTTTAGTTGCAACTTTACAGAACAAATTAATTTCTCATTAAACAAATAATGCATAGACAAATTGTTTTGTGACGTTGGTCGCCAACCCCGCGATGTATCAACACTCTCCCCTTCTCCAGCCACGTTGCTTTTCAACGACAACCCACGCTTCATTTTAAAATAATGTTGCTCATCATTGGTCATTGGGGAAGTGCAAATCCATATCACCATGAAATACCACCTCACACCTAGTAGAATGGCCATTATCAAGAAAATGGAAAATAACAAGTGTGGGCAAGGATGTGGAGAAATGGAGAGCCTCATGCATTCCTGGCGGGATTGTAAAATGGTGCGGTCACTGGGGAAAAGTTTTCCTGCTTGGGAAACAAACACAGGTGGACTCTGCTCTGGCATCTCCAAACTTAAAGAGGGGTTCCATGGTTTCTCTTTCTCCGGGACTACGTCAGCAAGTCCAAGGGCAACACTGCGCATCATGAAGAGCTCCCTTGCTTCTTGATCCCTGTGCTCCTCCCTCCCCAGCCCAGACTGTATTTACCCACTCTTCCTGGAGTGGGGCATGTGCCCTTTATCTGATCCTCTCTCCAGCCTGGTGTTAGGACACAGACTTGATGCCTTCATGTTTTTGGGGCTTACCTCTCTGAAATTCAACCCTCCACCCAGGGCGGGGGAGCCCTGGTGGCACAGTGATTAAGAGCTCTGCTGCTAATCAAAAGGCTGGCAGTTCGAATCCACTGACCCTTCCTTGGTAACCCTATGAGGGCATTTCTACTCTGTACTATAGGGTCGTCATAGAGTTGCTGTGAGTCAGAATGGACTCGACCTCAACAGGTTTGGTTTTTTTTTTTTTTTTTTCCAGTACCCAGGGTCAGATTACCCAATAAGAAGGGTACGTACGGGCTTACTTGTATGTATTTATTAGTCTGTAGTGAACAGGAAATCCTGGTGGCGTAGTGGTTAAGTGCTACAGCTGCTAACCAAAAGGTTCGCAGTTCAAATCTTCCAGGCGCTCCTTGGAAATTCTACGGGGCAGTCTACCCTGTCCTATAGGGTCGCTATGAGTCGGAATCGGCGTGACGGCACTGGGTTTGGTTGGGTTTGTAGTGAACAATTTCACATGGATTTTACTACATCTTTGACGTGATGAAACATAGGTGAAATTGTTCGCTACAGATTGTAAATACACACGAGTAAGCCCATGCGTACCTTGCGTAATAGAAACCGGTGTGTACCATGCTTACCGGCTCATCTGCCCCCGGACATCCACCCCTTTTTCTTCACTCAGTATTTCCAAAGTTTACAAATAAAGTCTGGGCTTTCAAGGCCATTGTTGCTGAGTTTCAAGAGCCAATTTGAAATAAAAATCCAAGAATTTTACTCTTTTGCCTCTGCACTTGGCTGTTGACCACCTGTGAGCAAAAGAGAGGGAAGGCATGGGGTAGCTTCTGTGTGAGGACATTATTTAGTATCTCAGTGTGGCACCAGCATCGTGGGCTGTGGACATTATAACTGCAGCCATGCTTTCTGCCCCAGAAACTACACTGTTCCGTTTCTTATAGCATGAGCATGTTTAAAAGTCCAATTTATATTTTATCATGTCTTAGTTTGCTAGTGAGCCCTGGTGGCACAGTGGTTAAGAGCTATGGCTAGCTATGGCTGCTAACCAAAAGGTCAGCAGTGCGAGTCCACCAGCTACTCCTTGGAAACCCTATGGAGCAGTTCTACTCTGTCTATAGGGTCGCTATGAGTCAGAATTGACTCAAAGGCAACATGTTTGTTTTATTTGGTAGTTTGTTAGGGCTGCCATAACAAAAATACCAGGAGTTTATTGTCTCTCAGTTGTGGAGGCTAGTAGTCTAAATCAGGGTATCTGCTCTAGGGGAGGAGCCCTTCTCACTGGTGGCCCCAGGGATTCCTGGGCATTCTTTGGCTTATAGACGAAACCTCGCATGATCTCTTCCCCCTGTGTGTATTTCTCTCTGTGTCTGTTCTCTCCCTTTTTCTAAGACACCGGTGAGAAAAGATTAGGCTTAGGACCCACCCTACTCTGGTATGACCTCATTAACATAACAAAAGGATGTCCCTGTTTCCAAATAGAGTCAAGTTCCCAGGTTAGGACTTCAACATTTCTTTGGGGGAGACACAATTCAACCCATAACTTCACAAATCAAACTCTGAGGAAGAGGAGGCATATGATGATGATGATGATGATGATGATGATGATGATGATGATGATGATATATCTGTCTTGTTCTGCTTGGAGACATAACAAAGTGTTTCTAGCAAAATAAAAAGGATGATGACAGTAATTTGTGTGGAGAGAAAGCTCCTCTGTGGAGTGGATGACTGGAGAGTAGAGGCTTGCACTGGGGGTGTTGTTAAATGTATCAGTGTGTGGAATGGTGCCAAGGCCTTGCTGATGGCCTGGAACATGGGACTTTGTCTCTGAACACTTCTCTCAAGGAGCTGAGTATTACCACTAAGTGGAGGGTGAGGTTGGGCATCATAAGTGTCTCAATCGCAGGGAGACACACCCATTTATATCCTGATACTTTTCAGGCTTCTCAGAGAAATCACCTCTGCTCTCCAGAATCCTCACTCCACCATCTCTGCTCTCCAGAATCCTCCTTCCCTAAAGGACTCAGCAGACCTTTCCAGAGTCACGATGAACTCTGAGTCCTGATGGAAGGATTGGTGGCTTGGCTCAGGGATTTTAACGGCGAACAGTATCACCCACCCCACTGGCGTTTGAAAACGTGAAGGAACATTTCTAGTGCCACATGTGCTAACTGCCATGTGATGTGGGGGGACATTCTGAACCAGGATTTCTCCCATCCTAGATATCCATTGGGCCCCAACTGAGAAACGCTCCACATAATCACAGCTGAGTGTAAAGGGTGGTGGTGACAGGCTTCTTCCCCCGGGAGTGCCAGCTGAAAGCCTTCCTTGGTGGAAACCAGTCATTAGAGTGTGGGTGGAGCCCCAGAGAGCATATGGTCATTCAGCACTGATATCTTCCCAGAGTTCTGGACTTGAAGTGGAACTAGCAGCACCAAGCATGAAGGACAAAGCAAAGGATGAAGTAGCAACAAATGGTCTCACACTTTGAAAGGTGATGAATACTCACCTTGAATCTGATTTAGATGAATTTCCTGCATTCCAATAAGCCTACAAAGCAACAAGACACTAGAGACTTGGGGAAATGAACATGCACACAGCATGAGTGTACCCTAGAGTAGCCTCCTGACCAAGGTTGCAGAACCAGGCAGCCAGGATGAGGAAGGTGCCTCTTCCACTGAGCAGTGCAGCTGAGAGGCAAGTAGCTTTATCGCACTGTACCTTGGTTTCCTCATTTTTATGTTGTTATTAAATTATTTCTTCTAATATTGTTGTTGTTAGGTGCAGTCAAGGTGGTTTCAACTCTCAGCAAACCTATGTACAACAGAAAGAAACACTGTATGGTCCTGTGCCATCCTCACAATCTTCGTTATGCTCGAGCCCATTGTTTCAGCAACTGTGTCAATTCATCTCATTAAGGATCTTTCTCTTTTTCGCTCACCTTATAGTTTATCACACATCATCTCCAGGGACAGGTCCCCCATGATAACATCTCCAAAATACATAGGAGGAAGTCTCACCATCCTCACTTCTTAGGAGCACTCTGGCTCTACTTCTTCCAAGGCAGATTTGTTCACTCTTCTGGCAGCCCAAGGTATATTCAGTATTCTTTGTCAATACCATAATTCAAATGCATCAATTTTTCTTTGGTCTTCCTTATTCATAGTCCAGCTTTCACACGCATATGAGGCAATTGAAAATACCATGGCTTGGGTCAGGCACACCTTAGTCCTCAGAGTGACATCTTTGCTTTTGAACACTTTAAAGAGGTCTTTTACAGCAGATTTGCCCAATACAATGCGTCATTTGATTTTTTGACTGCCATTTCCATGGGTGTTGATTGTGAATCCAAGTAAAATTAAATCCTTGAAAACTTCAGTCTTTTCTCCATTTATCATGATGTTGCTTATCAGTCCAATTGTGAGGATTTTTGTTTTCTTTATGTTGAGGTGTAATCCATACTGAAGGCTGTAGTCTTTGATCTTCCTCAGTAAATGCTTCAAATCCTGTTCACTTTCAGCAAGTAAGGTTGTGTCATCTGTATGATGTAGGTTGTTAATGAGCCTCCCTCCATGTCCTCTCCTGAATCTGGCTTGAATTTTTGGAAGTTCCCTGTTGATGTACTGCTGCAACTGCTTTAGAATGATCTTCAGCAAAATCTTAATTGTGTGTGATATTAATGATATTATTTGATAATTTCCACATTCTTTTGGATCATCTTTCTTTGGACAGGGCACAAATATGGATCTCTTTCAGATGGTTGGCCAGGTAGCTATCTTCCAAATTTCTTGGCATAGATGAGTGAGCACTTCCACCGCTGCATTGTTTGTTAAAACATCTCAGTTGGTACTCCATCAATTCCTAGAGCCTTATTTCTCGCCAGTGCCTCCAGTGCAGCTTGGACTTCTTCCTTCAGTACCATCGGTTCTTGATCATATGCTACCTCCTGAAATGATTGAAGGTTGACCAGTTCTTTTTGGTACAGTGACTTTGTTTATTTCTTCCATCTTCTTTTGATGCTTCCTGCATCATTCAACATATTGCCCATAGAGTCCTTCGATATCACAACCTAAGGCTTGAATTTTTTCTTCAGTTCTTTCAGCTTGAGAAATGCTGAGCATGGTCTTCCCCTTCGGTTCTCCATCTTCAGGTCTTTGCATATGCCATCATAATACTTTACTTTGTCTTCTCCAGCTGCCATTTGAAATCTTCTGTTCAGCGCTTTTACTTTATCATTTCTTCCATTCTCTTTAGCTACTCTGTGTTCAAGAGAAAGTGTCAGAGTCTCTTGGGATATCCATTTTGGTCTTCTCTTTCTTTTCTGTCTTTTTAATGACCTTTTGTTTTCTTCCTTTGTGATGTTCTTGATGTCATTCCACAACTCGCCTGGTCTTTAGTCATTAGTGTTCAATGCATCAGATCTATTCTTGAGACGGTCTCTAAATTCAGGTGGGTTATACTCAAGGTTGTATTTTGGCTCTCATGGACTTGTTTTAATTTTCTTCAGCTTCAACTTGAACTTGCATGTGAGCAATTGATGGACTGTTCTGCAGTCGGCCCCTGACCTTGCTCTGACTGATCATATTGAGCTTCTCCATCTCTCTTTCCACGGATGTAGTTGATTTGATTCCCGTGTATTCCATCTAGGAAGATCTACTTGTATAGTCACTGTTTATATTGTTGAAAAAAGGTATTTGCAACAAATAAGCCATTGGTCTTGCAAAATTCCATCATTCAATATGTGGCATTGCTTCTATCACCAAGACCATATTTTCCAACTGCAGATCCTTCTTCTTTGTTTCCAACTTTTGCATTCCAATCACCAGTTATTATCAGTGCAACTTGATTGCATGTTTGATCAAATTCAGACTGCAGAAATTGGTAAAAATCTTTAATTTCCTCATCTCTAGCATTAGTGACTGGTGCATAAATTTGAATAATAATCGTATTAATTGGTCTTCCTTGCAGGCACATGGATATTATCCACTTACAGGCACCGTTGTACTTCAGAATAGATCTTGAAATCTTCATTTTGATGATGAATGCGATGCCATTCCTCTTCAATTTGTCATTCCTGGTATGTAGACCATATGACTGATTCAAAATGGCCAATACCAGTCCATTTCAGCTCACTAATACCTGAGATATTGATCTCTATGCATTCCATTTCCTTTTTGACAACTTTCAATTTTCCTAGATTCATACTCTGTATATTCCACATTCTGATTATTAATGGATGTTTGCAGTTGTTTGAGTTGTGCCACATCAGCAAGTGAAGGTTCCGAAAACTTCACCCAGCATCACGGCAACACACAAGTCACCACAGTATGACAAATGGACAGACAATTGGTGGGTTCTTATTTTGCACCCCTTAAAAACCAGACTCAACACTTTGTCACTGCCCCAGGGAACCAGTATATCATGGAGATGAGGGTGTGAGTGCTGGGAGTGAAAGGAGATTAGTAATCATATTTACCTTGCAGGCACTTATGAAGTGGGATTACATGATACTATTTAAGATTTCTTGTAGACAAAGAGGATGTAATTAAGGCAAAACTGGAAGGAAGATCCTCATTAGCCATTTCCGTCCTGTTCCCAAAGTCTCTCTCTCGGGCCATCATCAGCAGGACTTTCTCCTCAATCATGTGGCTAGAGGCTGAGAAGATTTGTGTTATTCGTGCCTGCCCAGCATCCATTCCCTCTCTTTGGGTAAAGACACTGGCTTTAGCTCCACCCCCATGAATCAGATTTGGCAGGACTATCAATCACAGTGTTCCAGCCTTCACTGGCCAGTGGGTGGGTACATGGCCCAGACTAGGCCAATAGGATCTCTCCTGGTGCTGGGAGGCTGGGCATAGTCAGAAGGACACATCCTGGGACCAGTCTCCATTAGTTCCTGCCACTTAAATCACCTGAACCCTCTGGGCCCTGTGCTTCCTGAGGTCTGGCCCTTCAGCTATTCCTCAGTTTCTGGACTTACTCCTTATCCTTCCCAGAAATACCTTTTGTCTTTTTTTTTCCTTACTAAGCCAGAGGCAGTTTCTGTTGAACAGCCAAAATACTGTAAGGGATTCAGAAAGGCTGAGGAGAAGAAACGGCCTGTGAGAAGTATAACAAGAATTGCAGTAATAAGTTGGGGGGAAGGGTGTCCTAATCTCTATTAGCAAGTCCTTGGTGTGCTGCGCAGACAAGTCTCTCTCCAAAACCCCAAACCTTCGCTAAAAGTCTGCTTTCCTAAGTGGTTGTATTAATATACATCCCCAATGACACTGTGTAAGAGTTTCTGTTTCCCTATACCTTTGCTAATTTTGATATTAGATTTATCAGTGGATCAGGAAAAGCGCCCCCCATCCCCACCCCCAGCATCTAAGTGAGGGCACTCGTGGTTCAGTGGTAGAATTCGTACCTTGTGGTGCAAACGGTTAAGCACTCAACTACTAGCAGAAATGTTGGTGGTTCGAACTCACCCAGAGCTGTCTGGGAAGACAGGACTGGTGATCTGCTTCCGAAAGGTCACAGCCTTGAAAATCCTTTGAAGTGCAGTTCTACTCTACATACCTCGGGTCACCAAGGGTCAGAGTCAACTGTATGGTGACTAATGACATCAACAACAACAAATGTGAGACTCGGGTTTAATTCCAGCCAAGGTAGCTCATGTGCAGCCACCACCCGTCTGTCAGTGGAGGCCTGAGGGTTGCCTTGATGCTGAGCAGATTTTAGCAGAGCTTCCAGACTAAGGCAGAAAGGCCTGGCAATCCATTTCCAAAACTCACTCAGTGAAACCTATGGACCGCGATGACCCAACCCTGCTGTGCATGGGGTCACCATGAGTTAGGCACCAACTCCAGGCAGTTAGCGGCGACAGCATCGAAGTAGGACCCTGTGACTAACTCCTAGCTGAGGTAGTTAAGAAGAGGTACACCTTCTCACACCCCCTCCCCTCCCCCTAGCCTATATAGGTGAGCATGGTGACCTTGGCAGTCCCTTGTTGGGAGCCCAAAGGGAAGAAGGAAGCTGGTCCCTAAGCCCCTACTTGGAGGATCGTGGTTTCCCAATTAGGAGCATCCATTTTTGACTTTACATGAAGGAGAAATAAGCGTCTATCTTGTCTGAGCCATTACCCTTTCTCAGTTTATTACAGCAGCTCATGTTACCCTGAGTAATGAACTCTGTGATCCAATGCATTAGTTTTCAGGGCTGCTATAACGAAGTACGTACCACTAACTGAGGGGGTTATGAGAACAGAAGTTTATTCTGTCACAGCTCTGTAGGCTAGAAGTCCAAATTCAGGGTATCGGCCATGTTGATTCCTTCTGCGGGCTTTGATAGAGAGCCTGTCCTATGCCTTTCTCTTATCTTCTGGTGAAAGCGCCCAGCCCTTGGCACTGCTCAGCTTGTGGCAGCATCCCTCTAATCCCTGCCTCCGTCTTCACATGGCCGTCTTCCCTGTGTGTCTCTCTGTCCATCTCCACCTCTTATAAGGACTCCTGTCATGTTGGCTTAGGGCCCACCCTATGCCAGTATGATCTCACGTTAACTTGACTTCATCTGCCAAAGAGTGTATTTCCAAATAAATTCACATTTACAGGTACTGGGGGTTAGGACTGAACCTAGGTTTTTGAAGGACACAAATTAACCCATTAAAAAAAAAAAAGCTCAGTTGCCATCAAGTCGATTCTGACTCATAGCAACCTCATGTGTTTCTGAGTAGAACTACGCTCCATAGAGTTTTCAATGGCTGTGATGTTTTGAAAGTAGATTGCCAGGCCTTTCTTCAGAGGCACTTCCAAATGGACGCAATCATCTAATCTTTCAGTTAGCAGCCAAGTGTGTTAACTGTTTACACCACCCAGGAATTGCCTAGTAATTCCAATTCTAGGAATAATGGCATAAGTGCACTATTTGCGATAGAAGAAGAAAAAAAAGAAAGCACCCCCTAAATGTCCATTAGTAGAGGACATTTGATATATTTTATTTCTATGTTCTTTCGTACGACTATATTTAACAACTGATATATTTACATAAAAATATGCTATACAACAGTCAAAATAAAGACTGAATCCATATGTGTCAACATGGGTGGGTCTTGAAAACAGCCTAGAGGGAAGAAAGCTGGCGCACATATTAAAAAAAAAAACCAAACCCAGTGCCGTCGAGTTGATTCCGACTCATGGCGACCCTATAGGACAAAATAGAACTGCCCCATGGGGTTTCCAAGGAGTGGCTGGTGGATTCAAACTGCTGACCTTTTTGTTAGCAGCCAATCTCTTAACCACTGCACAGTTACACATAAATTCTCATAAAAAAGGCACACTCTGGTCTTTACTGTGATAAGGAAGGGCTGTTCAGTGGTACAGAGGATAATATCCATTACTCTGGGGACAGAATGGAGGTGGTGAAGGTGACCATCATTGGGGACAGCTATGGCTGGTGGTCAGTATTCAGAGAGCCGCTGGCAGCAGCAGTGGCAGGGACATCACAGAGAGATCCAGCTTCTAAAGAAAACCTGCCCTCAGCCCTGCATGTTGGAACTTCTCAAGCCTCCTTTGAACCCACCGAACTTCCTGCTCCTGTACAAAACAGTGAGGACCACCAGCACCAACTCCAGAATACAAGAAAGCACCTCCAAGGATCTCAGACACATCAAAGAAGCCTGCCCTGGAGACCTTCCAGATTTCCTGTTAATTTGGTCAGTGCGGCTTGGAGTTGTTTTACATGATGTGTGTGTTTCTTAATATTTGTTCACTTCTTCTTTGTTTAATAACCAACCCGTTGCTGTTGAGTGAGTTTCAGCTCATGGCTACTGCATGTGTTACAGGGTAGGACTGAGTTCCATAGGGTTTTCTTGGCTGTAATCTTTGCAGAAACAGATCACTGGGTCTTTCTTCCAAAGTGCTGCTGGGTGAGTTCAAACCACCAACCTTTAGGTTAGTAAGCAGGCACAAACAATTTGTGCCACCTGCAGACTTTCTTTAGTAACAGAACCCCTGAAATTTAGCTGCGCACACGTTTCCCCAAAATACGGACATTACATTCTGGCTTCCCTTTGCAGCTAAGTGTGGTCATGTGACCAAATTCTGACCAATGGGATGTGAGTATAAACGATGTGTGCTACCCATAAAGCAAACCTTTTAGGGGAAGGAGCATGCCTTGCACTGCCCCCATAACCCTAGTTCTTGCAAGAAAATTGCTCCAGTGGAACTCATGGTGAACACTGTACAGAGGACGGCATCGCCCCAGGGCAGTGCTACTTACAGTGTGGTCCGTGGACAGGTGCTGCTCTGTAAACTGTATGCTACCATTGTGAGAAGAGATATGTGTGGAAATCAAGACTCAGATTTAGAAACTTTTATAGCAAACTGGATTTGAGACAAGAAGGCAGAAACCGTTTCAAGAAGTGCCCTGACATACAAGCACATGATGTTCGGACTCATCTCAACACAGACCAGCCACGGACATAAGCCAGGCCATATTCATGCATAATAAAACCACACATTGGTCCAAGACAGATTGAAAATTAAAATAATAGTAATAATAATACAACCTGATTCTTTACTTCAGACGGTTTGAGATACATTGCTCTAAGGGACAACAGAACCTCAAGATAGAAGAAGCAAAGCCCCTGATGTTGTGGAGTCGCCACGTGAGTCCTTTACTGCTACTTCTCCTACTGACAGGAGAAGCACTGTCTTAGCTTCCTAGTGCTGTTGTACATTGGATGGTCACTTGCAAGCTTTTAAGACCCCAGGCACCATGCAACAAACTAGGAGTTAGAGCAGAAACACTAAGCACAATATTTAGGCCAATTAACAGCGATGTCCCATGAAATCATGACACTAAACCTCCAAACCAAGGCACAAAATCCCATGAGATGTTTGCTTATATATAAGCAGCCTCAGCAGCTACTTTTTTTTTTTTTTATCATTGCAAATATATCTGTCACACAGCTTTTGCCAATTCAAATTTTTACAGGTGTACAACTTATTGACAACAATGACATTAATTGGCTGTGCAACCTTACCCTTAATCAATGCAATTTTTTCCAACATGGTAAACTGAAGCTCAGTACTCCATAAGTAATAACCCTCCCTTTCCCCCTCCATCTCACTCTTGGTAACCACTAAGAAATTTTGGTCTCTATACATCTGCCTGTTCTTGTCTTTTTGTATAAGTGAGGTCATACAGTATTTGTCCTTCTGTGATTGACTTAATTCACTCAGCATAATGTCTTCAAGCTCCATCCCTATTGTAGCATGTATCAAGACTTCGTTTCTCTTACTGGCTGAGTAGTATTCCATTGTATGTATGTATCACATTTTGTTTTATCTATTCATCTTTTGATGGGCATTTAAGTTGTTTCCACCTTTTGGCTATTGTCATGAGTGCTGCACCGAACATTGGTGTACAAGTCTCTGAGTCTCTGCTTTCAAGTCTTTTAAGTAGTTTTATTTTCAGTTTTTTGAGGAATCGCCACACTACTTTCCACAATGGCTATACCATTTTGCATTCCCACCCGCAATGGATAGGGTAAGGTTTCCAATTTTCCCAAATCTTCACCAGTATTTGTTATTTTCTGTTTTTTTAATCTTAGTCATCCTCCCAGAAACCCAGTGCCCTCGAGTCGATTCCAACTCATAGTGACCCTATAGGATGGAGCAGAACTGCCCCATTGAGTTTCCAAGGACCGCCTGGTGGATTCGTAACTGCCGACCCTTTGGTTAGCAGCCGTAGCACTTAACCACTATGCCACCAGGGTTTCCTAGCCATCCTAGTGGGAGTGAAATGATATCTTGTTGTGGTTTTGATTTGCCTCTCTCTGATGGTTAATGATGTTGAGCATCTTTTCAGATGTTTGGTGGCCATTTGAATGACCTCTTAGGTGAAATGTCTATTCAAATTCTTTGCCTAGTTTATGAGTGGGTTATTTGTCCTTTTGTTGTTAAGTTGTAGAAGTTTTATGTATGCATTTGTTATTAGATTCTTATCGGATACAGGCATACCTCATTTTACTGTACTTTGGTTTACTGTGTTTCGCAGATATTGTGTTTTTTTATAAATTGCATTGAGCAAGTCTACTGGTGCCATTTTTCCAATATCACATGCTCACTTCATGTCTCTGTGTCACATTTTGGTAATTCTCACAATATTTCAAAATTTTCTTTCTGTTATGCTGATCTGTGATCAATGATCTTTGATGTTACTATTATAATTGTTTTGGGGCGCCACAAGCCATACCCATGTAAGACAATGCATTTAATCAATAAATGTCATGTGCGTCCTGACTGCTCCACTGACCAGTCGTTCCCCTGTTCCTCTCCCTCTCCTCGGGTCTCCCTATTCCCTGAGACACGACAATATTGAAATTAGGCCAACAAATAACCCTACAATGGCCCGTAAGTGTTCAGGTGAAAGGAAGAGTCACACATCTCTCACTTTAAATCAAAAGCTAGAAATGATTAAGCATAGTGAGGAAGGCATGTTGAAAGCCAAGATAGGCCAAAAGCCAGGCCTCTTGTGTCAAACAGCCAAGTTGTGAATGCAAAGGAAAAGTTCTTGAAGGAAATTAAAAGTGCTACTCCAGTGAACACACGAATGATAAGAAAGTGAAACAGTCTTATTGCTGATATGAAGAAAGTTTTAGTGGTCTGGATAGAAGATCAAACCAGCCACAACACTCCCTTAAGCCAAAGCCTAATCCAGAGCAAGGCCTTAACTCTCTTCGATTCTCTGAAGGCTGAGAGAAATGAGGAAGCTGTGGAAGAAAAGCTTGAAGCCAGCAGAGGTTGGTTCATGAGGTTGAAGGAAAGAATCCATCTCCACAGCATAAAAGTGCGAGCTGAAGCAGCAAGTGCTGATGTAGAAGCTTCGGTGAGTTATCCATCAGATCTAGCTCAAATAACTGACGAAGGTGCTACACGGAACAACTAGACAAAATAGCGTTACATTGGAAGAAGATGCCATCTAGGACTTTCACAGCTAGAGAAAAGAAGCTTCAAAGAACAGGCTGACTCCCTTGTTGGGTGCTAATGCAGCTGGTGACTTTAAGTTGAACCAGTGCTTACTCACCATGTCAGAAATCCCAGGACCTTTAAGATTTATACTAAATCTACTCTGCCTACACTCTCTAAATGGAAAAACAAAGCCTGGATGTCAGCACATCTGTTTACAACATGGTTTACTGGATATTTTAAGCCCGCTGTTGAGACCTACTGCTCAGAAAAAAAGGTTCTTTTCAAAGTATTACTGCTCATTGACAACACACCTGGTCACCCAAGAGCTCTGATGGATACGTAGAAGATTAATGTTGTTTTCATGCCTGCTAACGCAACATCCATTCTGCAGCCCATGAGTCAAGGAGTAATTTTCACTTTTGAGTCTTATTATTTGCGAAATACATTTTGTAAGGCTATAGCTACCATAGATAGTGATTCTCTGATGGATCTGGGCAAAGTAAACTGAAAACCTTCTGGAAAGGATTCACCATTCTAGATGCCACTAAGAACATTCTTGATTCATGGAAAGAGGTCAAAATATCAACATTAACAGGAGTTTGGAAGAAGTTACATCCAATCCTCATGGATGACTTTGAGGGGTTCAAGACTTCAGTGGAGGACGTAACTACAGATGTGCTAAACATAGCAAGAGAACTAGAATTAGGAGTACAGCCTGAAGATGTGACTGAATTGCTGAAATTTTGTGATAAAACTTTAATAGATGAGGAGTTGCTTCTTATGGATGAGCAAAGAAAGTGATCTCTTGAGATGGAACCTACTCCTGGTGAAGATGTTGTGAACGTTGTTGAAATGACAACAAAGGATTTAGGGATTTAGAATATTACATAAACTTAATTGATAAAGCAGCAACAGGGTTTTATTAGACACAATGCTATTGCACACTTAATAGACTGCAGCAGAGTGTAAGCATAACCTTTATAGGCTCTGAGAAACCAAAAAAATTCATGCAACTTGCTTTATTGCAATACTTGCTTTATTGCGGTGGTCTGGAACCGAGCCCACGATATCTCCAAGGTATGCCTGTATATGGTTTTCTGAAATTATTCTCCCAGTGGGTAGCTTGCCTTTTCACTTTTTTGGTCAAGTCTTTTGATGAACAAAAGTTTTTAATTTTTATAAGGTCTCGTTTATTTACTATGTCTTTTACTGTTTGTGCTTTTATTAGATAATCCATTGTTAAAAACTAGGTCCAACAGTGTTGCCCTGCATTTCCTCTTAAGAATTTTATGGATTTAGTTTGCATATTTAGGTCTTTTTAAATCCATTTTGAATTTGTTTTTGTGTATGGTGTGAGGCTTGTATCCTGTTTCATTTTTCTGTACATGGAGATCCAGTTTTACAAGTGGGTGGCTTTAAAGAACAGAAATTAATTTTCTCACAGTTCTGGGGGCTAAAAGTCCAAATCAGGGTCTCAGCCATGTCAATTGCTTCCTTGTTGGCATCCTTGACATTCCTTGGTCCTTGTTGATCCTCACGTGGCCCTTGTCTTCCCCACAATATGCATGCTTGTCTCTGTGTCTCTGCTACTCTTTATACAAGTCAGAAATGATTAGGTTTAGGACACAACCTGCACTGGTATGACCTCAACTGATTGATTGTTATACCTTAGATTACATTACGGAAAGTGATTACATTGCATTAGATTAGATTACATCCACAGGCATGGTTCAGGATTCCAACACATATTTTGCAGGGGGACATAATTCAATTCATAATAGGAGCTAAACTTTCATCTTGTAAACTTACCATCATTTTTGGGCCCCTTTTTTACTCAGCCTAATGTGTATCCTAACCGTTACATGTATCTGTATATGAATAACATTTGGGACCCAAGCAGGTGTGTAATTGGTGTTAAACATCATGATGCTAGTATAGCAAGGACTAAAGGGAATGCAGCATAATTTTAAACAATGAAAAATGCTGGCTTCTGAGAGTTCTGGAAGATTCCATCCTGGTCAGGGATCATTCTCCCAGAAGCACAGTTGCAGAGACCTGGCAGAGATCCCAGCACCCTGCAGCAGACAGGTGGTGCCCTGAACACTGGAGATGAAGTAGGTGAGCAAGGTCCCGCGGGCACAGCAGAGGGAACAGGAAAAGAGGTGCCTGGTGGATGGGGACTTTTTATAGACACCTGTGAGCCACCCCTTGGGCACTCCCAGAAATATATAGTGGTGAACATTACCAAGGGCTAAAGGCTTTATTACACAAATAGGTTGAAGGAAGGAGCTAGGGTGCTGGAGGTAAAAAGAGTGGCCTCCACGTGACTGGAAACACTTTTAGCACTTGGATCCTAACTTGTAGGAACCTGGAGTGGTGCAAATGGTTAACTTGCTTGGCTGCTAACCAAAACGTTGGAGGTCCAAGTCCACCCAGAGGTGCCTTGGAAGAAAGGCCTCATGGTCTACTTCAAAAAACTCAGCCACTGAAAACCATATGGAGCACAGTTCTACCCTGACACGCATGGGGTTACCATGAGTTGGAATCAACTCCGTGGCAACTGGTTTTTGCAAAATCTGCAATTTATTTGCAAAACTGGCGGAAGGAGGAGCGGAGAAGATTGGGGCAAGGGCAGGTAAAACCCTAGGAGAAGTGGATCATACCAAAAATGTCTGCTAATGAAGTTAACCAACAATGCAAGGGAACAAGGAGGGGCCTTCTAGAGAATGATACAGACCAGGGTCTTACGGGACTTCAGAGGAAGGAGTTTTCTGTGAACTGACCTGGCCAGGGCACGTTTTATGGGGGAGAGCAGATCTCCCTGAAGACTTGAAGATCAGATGGGTTTCCAGAGACAAAAAGGGCGAGGAACTAAGATGAGGCAAAAAGACAGAAGCTGAAATGAGTTGGCTGTCAAAGATGGGAAGTAGCAGGAAGTGGATGCGGAGCAGCGACTTTGGACAACTGAGTTCGTCTGACTTCCCTACATAGCTCTTTGCACTGCAGTCGCCCACAGGAGCCAGGGATGCAAGCGGGGCTTCTTGCCTAGAACACAGGAACTGCTCTGAACAGAACAAGCCTGTCAAGGAAACCGGTGGCATATCCAGACCCAGAATGCAGGGTCCCACACCCCATGGCCTCCAGCAGCCTGGCGAGGAGACTGGCTAATATTCCAACCACAAGCTTATTTAAACTCAGAATAGTGACATACAGGCTCATTGTCCTCAAAGCACCCTGAGTTGTTTTCAAGCTCCTCAAAGAGGCTGGGGGTGGGGAATGTGCTCATGGACTTCACTGGGGAGGAGAGGAAGCATGTATGAGTCCAAGTGTGTTTGATGTTTGTGAATTACTTAGTTCAGTAACAGCTAGTTATTTATTACGTTAAAGTGGAGCTTTTTGTTTGAATCTAAAGCACACATAAAAGCCTATTGTGGAAAATCAAGCTCTATTATAGCATAAATGTGCATTATATAAAGTAAAAAGAAAAGGGTTTTAGAAAGGGTTTTGACAGTACAAATAAATTATTGTTGTTGTTAGTTCCTGTTGAGTCAGCTCCAACTCGTGGTGACCCCATGTATCTCAGAACAAAATGTTGCCTAATTCAATGCCATCTTCACAATCATTGGCATGCTCGAGTCCATTGTTTCGGCCGCTGTGTATCTTGAGTGCCTTCCAACCTAGGGGGCTCATCTTCCAGTGCTATATTGAACAAGATTCTGTTGTGATCCATAGGGTTTCCACTGGCTAGTTTTTGGAAGTAGATCACCAGGCCTTCCTTCCTAGTCTGAAATCTGTCCACCATGTGTGACCCTGCTGGTATTTGAAATACTGATGGCATGCCTTTCGGCATCATAGCAACATGCAAGCCACCACAGTATGACAAACTGACAGATGGGTGGTGGACAAATAAATTACGGAGCTTATAAATTACAGGACAGGCTGAGGGTAACGGGGAAAGCACCTATGATGGGTCTTCTGCACATTACCTGACCCACCTAGTCTCTGCCACTCCAACCAGCCCTTGTTCAGGAGGCTCTTTAGTCAGACAAGTGGGAAATGAAACGGTTCTTCTTTCTTTAGTTGTCACAACCCCGACAATTCTAGTCCCCTTTGATCCCCTGCTTCAGGTTTTATGGAAATGAGTTGGGGAAGAGTAATAGAAGGAGAACAAAGACAGGAAGGTGGGTGAGACGACTCCGCAAAGCATGTTGCACACACTCAATAAAGAGAAGTGGCATTAAAACAGCCCCCTCCTCAGGGCAGTGAAACTAGTCTGCCTGGTACTGTAATGGTGGGCACATAACATTACGCAGTTGTCAAAACCCATAGGACTGCACAACTCAGAGTGACCCCGAATGCAAAGTACAGACTTTAGTTAATAATAATGTACCAGTATCAGTTCTTCAATTGTAAGAAATACACCATCAAATTCAAGATGTTAATAATAAAGGCTGTGTGCAGGGGTGCAGGGTCTGTGGGGACTTAGTACTTTCTGCATAAGTTTTCTGTAAACCAAAAACAGCTCTAAAAATGTCTGTTAAAATTTTTTCTTAATTTTAATGAAAAGCCACATGGCTTTAAAATGACAAATAAAAAGAACATTAAAATTTATGCCAAAAAAAAGAAAACCCACATGTGAAAAAATCCACCCCTTCCTCTATCTCAAGCCATACTCCAATTTATAGGGCTTCACAGATGGTAGCTCTGAGTTGGTCTGCCCTTGTTGAGAAAAACCAAAAACCAAACACATTGCCATCGATTGATTCTGACTCATAGCAACCCTATAGGACAGACTAGAACTGCCCCATACAGTTTCCAAAGAGCACCTGGTGGATTTGAACTGCTGATCTTTTGGTCAGAAGCTGTAGCTCTTAACCACTGTGCTACCAGGGTTTGCCCTTGCTGAGAGGGGCCCTTCAAATGTCTGGAGTTCTGGTACTGGGCTATGCTTTCACTCTGGGTAATTTTGTTTTGAAAACCTGGCTATTCCAGGCCCCTGGGTGGTACAAAGATTTTGATCTCAGCTACTAACCAAGAGGTTAGTGTTTCAAATCCATCCAGAGGCTTGGCAGAAGAAAGACCTGGCAATCTGCTTCCATAAAGATTACAGCCAAGAAAACCCTATGGAGCTCAGTTCTACTGTATAACACATGGGATTGCCATGAGTCCCACTTGACAGCAACAGGTTAAAAAAAAAAAAGCTACAGTAGTAACATTTTGTATGAGTAATAGGGAACTTCTAGCACAGCTCTTTGTTTGTTGACATTGTGGCCGGTATACGGATGCCTGCAGTGCAGCCATGCCTCCATCTCTAACTAGCTGTATGGCTTTGGATCAGCCACTCCATTTCTGGTCTTCTACCCGTCCATAAAATGGGAAAGATCATTTCCAGTATCCATTCCTCACCTTCTTCCTTCCAAAGAGAATCCAGATTTTGTTCACATCTATACCCTCCTCCACACAGTCCCTGAGATTTGGGGGAAACTGATCCATTCTCCAGCTCAATGTAGAAGCCAGTCATAGTAACAGCCATCCTACTTGCTGGCTATCAGCTCAGAACCCAGGCTTAAGCCAATCGAAATGTGGCATTTCTCTGGTTCTGACTGGTGCGTGGTAGGTAAGGAGGCTTAGTCAGATAGAAGAGATGGAATTTTACTTCCTGGTTGGAAAAAAAACAAGTAAGCAGCCTAAGTTCCTGTTGGCAGTCATCTTGCATCCATGAGGAAAGTCAGTCTAGAGACAAAACTTATACTCAGTGGGAAAAAAAAAGACCCAGTGCTACAACTTTTCCACTGGAAGGATGGAGCTGGCTTTCACTCTGCACTTCCTGTAACAAGTGACTTCTTATGTGTATGATATGGACATCCTGTTTATTTCCTTATTGTTTAAGCCAATTTGATTCTTGGTATCTAAAAAAAAAAAAAAATTTTTTTTTTTTTTTTTATATTTGGTGCTAAGTTCTTCTCCCCATCGTGGAGATGGCCCAGGACTAGGCAGTGTTTCCTTCTGTCATACATGAGGTCACCGCCATGAGTTGGGGCCAACAACAAATACCTCTCTAAGGTTATCTGAGTCTGAAATATTTCTGTATTGAATGTCCTTGTGAATCTTTTATTAACAAATTGTATTTTTCCTTTAGTTTTAAAATATCTGCTCTATTTCATTTGCAGTCCTTGAGTGGTGCAAACAGTTAACACACTCGGCTGTCTAGTGGTTGGAATCCACCCAGAGGTGCCTTAGAAGAAAGGCCTGGCAATCTACTTCCAAATTATAAGCCAATGGAAACGTTATGGAGCACAGTTCTACTCAGACACACATGGGATCTCCATGACCTAGAGTTGACTCAATCGTAACTGGTACTGATACTTATTTCATTTGTTGTTGTTGTGTGCCATATCGTGTTGATTCTTACTCATAATGATCCTATATCACAGAGTAGAACTGCCTCATAGGGTTTCCTAGGCTATAATCTTTAAGGGAGCAGATCATCAGGTCTTTTCTCCCACGTAGCCGCTGGTGGGTTCAAACCTCCAAGCTTTCCATTAGCAGCCAAGTGCTTAACAGGGATTTTGGAGACTTTAGACCAGAAGCCACGATTCATTTAACAGAAACACACTCTCCCATAACCCTTGCGAAACATCAGTTGCTTCATTCAGCAAAATACATATTCCTTCATTCGTACATCCACATAACACATTTTTGAAGTGCCGGCTAAATACAGGGGATATAAAAACAACTAAGACAGGTCACTGCACTCAATGGTGTCACTAGGGATGGTGTCACCCAGTGCGGTAACTCATGGTGTCCACCTCACATGGTAATTACCACAATATTGTAGCTAAACCACTAGAAAATTTGGCAAAATCAGCAACTATAAAAACATCAGCAACAAGGAAAACAACAGTGTGTGCTTATAGTGCGTGCAGACGAAATCACGTGATTTGAAGCATCATTGTAATTGGGTAGTAATGACAGCTCCGACCAGAAAGCATTAGAGCCTTCAAAAAGTAAAGTAGCACAGAGTTTTAGCCTTGTAGGTATATTGATACATGTAAGCTGGGCTTACGAAATTTTTTTTCATTGTTATACCTAACTACAGGGGCATTTTTATAAAAAATAATAAATTTCTGCTGAAACACTGAACAGAAATTTTATAGACAGTCATTTTGGTGTCGCCCCCCTCCCATTAGTGTCACCCAGTGTGGTCCGCACCCTCCCGCCCGAACACTTCTAGTGCTGCACTGGCTGCACTCAAGTGACGCCGAGGCTCACGGGAAAACCAAAACACCAAACCCATTGCCGTTGAGTCGATTCTGACTCATAGTGACCCTATAGGACAGAGTAGCCCCCTAGGGTCTCCAAGGAGCATCTGGTGGATTGGAACTGTCGGCCTTTTGATTAGGAGCCCAGCCCTTACTGCACTATCAGGGCTCCTATATATGTATATATATACGCACAGACACACAGAGACTTGTACACACAACACATATCATATATAACGTATATACATGTTTGTATATATAACATATATACATTTTAGTTTTTTTATTCAGCTAACCATTGAAGCAACCCTAGGCGATATTATCCCTAATTTTACCCCTGTTTTACAGTTGAAACAACAGGCCCAGAAAGCTTAAGTAATTGCTCAAGGTCACACAGCTGGTAAGCACAGCTGAGCTCTGCCCTCCTGACCACTACATTACACTGCATCTATATAACTTAAAGGTTCATTAAATGATACTTGTTATATGTGGCACACTCTCATATTTCAATTCTATTCCCTTCTATTTTCTTTTTAATATTGGTCCTGACCCATAAAAATTGAGTTTATGGCTTACCAATGGGTCCTGACCTAAAGTTTGCAAAACGATGAGCACATGGTTTGGCAAGCTTTGAAGATGATCAAGTTCTCTAGTAAATGCAAGGCGGCATTAATATGTGCACACTTCTTGTCGACTCTGAGGACTCACCCTGCAAACTCAGCCTCAGAGCAACTCAGCCCAGTGTACTAACAGCCCCAGAAACTCACACCCTGAGAACCGGCCACTTGGTAACATTGCCCAGTGCGTGGGTGGTTAGAAGGGAGTATCCAAAAAAACTCTGAAAGGTCACCCCTAATTTTGTTGTTGGGTTTTTTTTTTCTCTCTCTTTTCTTTTTTTTTTTATTGAACTTTAGATGAAGGTTTATAGAACAAACTAGTTTCTCATCAAACAGTTAGTACGTACAGTGTTGTATGACATTGGTTAACAACCCCACAACATGTCAACACTCTCTCTTCTCAACCCTGGGTTCCTATTACCAGCTGTCCTGTTCCCTCCTGCCTTCCAGTCCCTACCCCTGGGCTGGTGTGCCCCTTTGGTCTTGTTTTGTTCCATGGGCCTGTTCAATCTGTGGCTGAAGGGTGAACCTCACGAGTGAAGGTCACCTCTGTTTTGTTTCCTATTTTACATCATCTCTTTTCCTTTTTGTTTCATAGTCTGGTTTCTTTCTGCCTCTCTATAAACTAGCCTTTCAGTTAATCCTTGAATTTGGAAAATTCTTGGTTTCTAGAAACTTGTTTAAAAAATACATTTTAACCACCATACCCCAAAATCCATAATAACCCCATCTCACTGCTTAACAAGGCAGTAATTAGTCCCCAAATTGGCATATGCACCAAGACCTCTGTTCTGATTCTCTTCTCTTTGGTGACTGGATCTCCGCCTTGTAAAACAGCGGCAGTGCTAGGAGCTAAAAGGAGGGGCATCCAGAAATCTGATTCACCAACACCTTTTCTCCCCCACATTGGGCATATTTTTAGTCTTGGAAGCAGTATATAAAACACACTGTTTGTAACATTTGTATTTTATAACACCTAATAATTTACTCTTTTATGGTGCAAAATCTGTTTCTACAGGCCTTTTTCAATTTATTTCTCACATCTTTGTGTCTCTCTAAACCCAAAACACAGTGAAATTTAAGAGTGCCCACAATGACGCATGTCGGAGTGAAGAGAAAGTTTCAAATCCATGCCAATTACGGAGTATCTTAAACGATGATAGCTGTTGCATCTTTGGGTAAAGATATCTCTGAGTGTATTCAAAAGTGACCATTAGGTGTTGTTGTACACTCAGAGGCTTGGAGACCCCTTGCATCATCTTGCCCTGCTAAGGATGCTGGGCCACAAAAAAAAAAAAAAAAAAAAGTACAAGAAAAGAGGAAGGAAAAAAAGGGGAGATGTCCCAAAGAGTACTGTTTAGGGGACCATCAGCACCTCTCCTTAGTCCCTGTTATATTTCTTAGGAACATGGACAATATCCAAAGGAGGAAAGCTGAAGTCAGAAGAGCAAGTCAACCCAAGAGTGAAATGATGCCAGAAATCTAAAGGCATTGATGAATCAGTGTGTATAAGGGAACGTGTGTGTGTTTGAGTGTGTGTTGTCTGTGTGTGTTTGGTGCTACCATATAAGCACGGGCTGGAAGGGAGGGAATCTTCTTATCCGGCTTCCATCTTGGGATCACCGCTTGGCTTTCATCATCCCTTCCTTTTCCATCTTCCTCAGCCACAATATGATGCTCCTTAGTAGCATACTGGACTGTTCCTCAGATGGCATCTAACCACATAATTGTGGTCATATGGCTTACAAATCTAATACATACACAAGGAAGAAAAACATGTTATAATATGTCTCTATGGGGCTTGCTTTTTTTCTTATTGTAAAAATTACCATTTGAGTTTTCATGTACGTTTATCTAGAAGTGGAACACCCAGCCAGTAGTATTTTTTCCAACCCTTTTACAAGACACCAGTCTTTCTCAGCATCTGTTTTAGAATCTTGGATGCCTCAAACCACAACCGATTAAAATTCTTCTCTCATTCCTGAAGAACTAAGAAGGACCCAGATTGAGTAAGACCTTGATTCTCAGGCTTAATATTTTGTAGATAATTTGGAAGCCTGGATATTTTTATTAATCTGGCAATGGTAGACAGGATAGATTGAGCTAAGAAGATGGCACTAGAAGCTAGAGGGCCACTGGGGACCTGTGAGTGTAACCTGCCCGGGAAGACAGAAGAGCATTAACAAGGTATCATCAGTGGAAATGGAATGTGAGGGAGAGATTCTGTAAAGACACGCATCAGGTTTGTTGACTGACTGGACCTGAGGAGTCATAGAGAGGGAAGAGTGAGCTGACACTTGGAGATGTGAGCCTGACTGGCAGGACACTGAGTCAGAAAAAGTTTTGACCAAGGTGGCATGGAATGACATTGGAAAGCATCCCAGAAAGCTACCCAGCTTGAAAAGCCAAAATTTCCTTCTGATGTGAGTAAATGTCACAAGGACTAAGACTCCACATCAAAACCCTGATGAGATTTATGAAGCAGAATTAGTTGACTTTTAGAGAGCTATTCTTTCAGGATTGCAAAAGGACGACCACTTATTTATTGATTTGGCAGCTGATTTCTCTCATTTAAAACAAAACAAAACAGTTGCTGTTGAGTCCATTCTGACTCACGGCAAGCCCTCGTGTGTCAGAGTAGAATTGTGCTCCATAGGGCTTTCAAGGGCTGACACCTTCCAGAAGCAGATCATCAGGCCTTTCTTCCGAGGCACCTCTGAGTGGATTTGAAAAATCACCAACCTTTTGGTTGGTAGCCCATTGCTTAACCATTTGTTTAAGGGGACTTCTCGATGCTCTCTTTAGGCCCTGGCTAATCACCATATTCGAGACCCCTGTCTCATTGACCTCACTTCTCATGAGGTTCTTGTCCCATGAGCAGAAAACCAGAGTATCCTGACTGTGATCATTCATTTTATGTGCCAACTTGGCTAGGTTATGGTGCCTAGTTGTTTGGTCAAATGCTCATCTAGATGTAGGAAAAGTTATTTTTTTAATGTGATTAATATTAACAATCAGTGTGCTTTAAGTCAAGTAGTACCTTGTTGTTCTGTGGTGGCTTGCATGTTGCTGTGATGCTGGAAGCTATGCCAGTGATATTTCAAATACCAGCAGGGTCACCCATGGTAGACATGTTTCAGCTGAGCTTCCAGACTAAGACAGACTAGGAAGAAGACCTGGCGACCTACTTCTTAAAAAAATTGGCCAATGAAAACTTTATGATTAGCAGAACATTATCTTGATATCTTGCCAGAAGATGAGCCCCTCAGGTTGGAAGTCACTCAAAATACAATGGGGGAAGAGATGGCTCCTCAAAGTAGAGTTGATCTTAATGACTTGGGTGGAGTAAAACTTTCAGATCTTAATTTGCTGATGTGGCATGGCTCAAAATGAGAAGAAACAGTTACAAATATCCATTCATAATCAGAGCATGGAATGTATAAAGTATGATTCTAGAAAAATTGGAAGTTGTAAATATGAAACGGAATGCTTGAAAACAGATATCCTAGGCATTAGTGAGCTGAAATGGGCTGATATTGACTGTTTTGAATTAGATAATCATATGGTCTACTATGCCATGAATGACAAATTGAAGGACAGAATTGCATTCATTGTAAACAAGAACATTTCAAGGTCTATCTTGAAGTACAACACTGTCAGTGTTAGGATAATATCCATATGCCTACAAGGAGAGCCAGTTAATATGGCTATTACTCAAATTTTTGCACTAACCACTAATGCCAAAGACGAAGAAATCAAAGATTTCTACTAACTTCTGCAGTCTGAAATTGACCAAACATGCAATCAAGATATATTGAGAATTACTGGTGCTTGGAAGGCAATCGTTGGAAACAAAAATGGATCAGTAGTTGGAAGATATGGCCTTGGTGATAGAAATGATGCTGGAGATGGCATGATAGAATTTTGCAAGACCAGTGACCTATTCATTGGAAATACATTTTTTTCAATAGTGTAAACGGAGACTGTACACATGGACCTCACCTGATGAAACACACAGAAATCAAATCCACTATATCTGTGAAAAGAGATGATGGAGAAACTCTATATCATCAGTCAGAAGAAGGCCAGGGGCTGACTTCAGAACAAACCATCAGTTGCTCGTATGCAAGTTCAAGTTGAAGCTAAAGAAGATTAAAACAAGTCCATGAGAACCAAAGTAAGACCTTGAGTATATCCCACCTGAATTTAGAGACCATCTCAAAAATAGATTTGATGCACTGAATACTAATGAATGAAGAACAGATGAGTTGTGGGGTGATCGCAAGGATGTTATACATGAAGAAAGCGAAAGGTCATTAAAAAGATGGGAAAGAAAAGATCAAAATGGATGTCAGAAGAGACTCTGAAACTTGCTCTTGAATATAGAGTAGCTACAGGGAATGGAGGAAATGATGAAGTAAAAGAGCTGAACAGAGGATTTCAAAGGGCCACTTAAGAAAACACAGTAAAGTGTTATAATGAAATATGCGAAGACCTGGAGTTAGAAAACGAAAAGGGATATCTCAAGTTGAAAGAACTGAAGACAAAACATAAGCCTGGAATTGCAATGTTAAAGGATTCTATAAGCAAAAGGAATACGCAGAGTCCCTGTACCAAAAAGAACTGGTCGATGTCCAATCATTTTAGGAGGCAGCATATGATCAAGAACCAACGGTGTTGAAGGAAGATCTCCAAGCTGCACTGAAGGGAATGGCAAAAAACAAGACTCCAGGAATTGATGGAATACCAACTGAGATGTTTCAACAAACAAATGCAGTGCCAAAGGCACTCACTTGTCTGTGCCAAGAAATTTGGAAGACAGCTACCTGGCCAACAGACTGGAAGAGATCCATATTTGTGTCCATTCCAAAGAAAGGTGATGCAACAGAATGCAGAAATTATTGAACAATATCATTAATATCACATGCAAGCAAAATTTTGCTAAAGATCATTCAAAAGCAGTTGCAGCAGTATATGGACAGGGAACTTCCAGCAATTCGAGTGAGATTCAGAAAAGGACATGGAATGAGGGATGTTAATTGCCAATGACAGATGGATCTTTGCTGAATGCAGAGAATACCAGAAAGATGTTTACCTATGTTTTATTGACTATGCAAAGGCATTTGACAGTGTGGATCATAACAAATTATGGATAACACTGCAAGGAAGGGGAATTCCAGAACACTTGATTGTGCTCATGATGTAACTGTACATAGACCAACAGGCAGTCGTTCGAACAGAACAAGAGGATATTGTATGGTTTAAAATCAGGAAATGTGTGCGCCTGGGTTGTATCCTTTCCCCACATGTATTCAATCTTTATGCCAAGCAAATAACCTGAGAAGCCGGAATATATGTAGAACACAGCATCAGGATTGGAGGAAGACTCATTAACGACCTGCAATATGAGGATAACTCAGCCTTGCTTGCTGAAATCAAAGAGGACTTGAGGGACTTACTGATGAAGATCAAAGACCACAGCCTCCAGTATGAATTACACCTCAACGTAAAGAAAAGAAAAATCCTCACAACTGGACCAATAGGCAACATCATGATAAATGGAGAAAAATTGAAGTCATCAAGGATTTCATTTTACTTGGATCCAAAATCAGTGCCCATGGAAGCAGCGAAGAAATCAAAGGATATATTGCATTGGGCAAATCTGCTGCAAGAGACCTCTTTAAAATGTTAAAAAGCAAAGATGTCACTGTAAAGACTAAGGTGTGCCTAACCTGATGCAAGCCGTAAGCATGCGAAAGCTGGACAGTGAATAAAGAGGACTGGAGAAGAATTGATGCCTTTGAATTATGGTATTAGTGACGAATGCTGAATATACCATGGGCTGCTAGAAGAACAAATAAATCTGTCCTGTACAGAAGTAGAGCCAGAATGTTCTTTAGAAGCAAGGATGGCGAGACTTCATCTCATGTACTTTGGACATGTTATCAGGAGGGACCAGTCCCTGGAGAAGGACATCATGCTTGGTAGAGGGTCAGCGCAAAAGGGGAAGACCCTCAATGAGATGGATTGACACGGTGGCTGCAAAAATGAGTTCAAACGTATCAACTATTGTGATGATGGCGCAGGACCCAGGAATGATTCATTCTGTTGTACACAGGGTCACTATGAATCGGAAGCAACTCGACAGCTCTTAACAACAACAAATACATGTTATATTGCATTGGTTCAATTTCCCTGGAGAACTCTAACTAATATACTACCTTTTCAGCACAGAGTAAGTCAACCATCTCTTCTTCCAGACCTTTGCAGATGAACTTAGTTTAGAAGAGATCATACTGGATTAAGGTAATCCTAAATCCAAAGGAGAGGCAGATAAAAAGACAGTGAGGAAACAGAGGGAATAGGGTGATGTGGCAATGCAGACAGAGAATGGAGGGATGCAGCTACGAGCCAAGGAATGCCAAGGCTTGCCAGGAGCCACCATAAGTTGGAAAGACACAAGAAAGGATCCTCCTCTAAAGCCTTCAGATGGAGTGTGGCCCTGAAGACACCTTGATTTTAAGCTTCTGGCTTCCAGAACTGTGAGAGAATAAATGTCTGTTGCTTTAAGCCAACAGGTTTGTGGCAATTGTTTTCTGGCAGCCCCAGGAAGCGAATACATACATTAATAGGAGTGTGTTTGTACAAAGAATATTTACACAACTGTCAGTGTCACAATTCTGGAGACAAGTACCGGTAGCCACTTTGCCTTTTTTCGGGATTTGTTGATTTCAGGTGACCCAGGTTCCATTGTCACCTGTGATATGCAGAATGTGGGCCAAGTTCCAAAGGTCCTTGGCTTGTTCAGGGTGTGAAGAAGACGTAGAGTAAATAATCCCTACACAGAATCTGAAGGCTTTATTCACATGCCATAGCTCTGCTTTTGCCCCACTGAATAAGACATTCTATACTGGAGGGAGCCCAGGTCCCAGCTGGTAACATTCCCAACGTCCTCCCAGCCTTCTGGCAGCCTCCCAGGACAGAATGCTCCAGAACAGGAAACTCAGGGTTCAGTGTCATCCAAGGGCCTAGTTCTGAGATGAAAACTTCCGCCTCATAGCCAAGGGAGGAGTCTGTGTCTGCAGAGCAAGTCAACAAGCCTTGATCACTGTCTTCACTAAAGGGAGTCAATTCCAGGGGGCCATATGGGCATGAAAACCACCTCAGCCCTGTGGAGGAACCAGGTCACAGCTTTGTACAAATTGTCCAGCTGAGAACTGGGCTCCGACGAGGGGACACACTCAGCCTCCTCATGACCACTGCTGGCTGTTCTCGTCTTCTCTATGAACACTGAAGTTGGGGCTTTTGAGTTACACCCCCCACCCCTACCCCACACACACTGAGGCTTGTCTTCCGTCTTATCCAGAAGACCTTTCTTTGAGGCAAAGGACTAAAAAGGAGCAATGGCTGTTCTTTCAGATGGGCCCCCAGAATTGTTTGTTGTGGTGCCTTTCCCTCATACAGCACAGTTTTAAACTAGGCAGTTTTAACAAAGGCTTTGGTTACCATTTTTCTCCTTGATAAAATCTGGCACATTCAGAGTTACTTAGACCCCAGGGGTGGCGGGAGTTGTCATCCAGTTGATTCTGACTCATGGCGACCCCACAGATATCAGAGTAGATTTGTGCTACATAGGAGCTCTGGTGGCACAGTGGTTAAGTGCTATGGCTGCTAAGCAAAAGATCAGCAGTTCAAATCCACCAGCCGCTTCTCAGAAACCCTATGGGGCAGCTCTACTCTGTCCTGTAGGGTCGCTATGAATCAAAATCGACTGGACAGCAGCAGGTTTGGTTTTTAGACATAGGTTTCTAGGTTTGTTAGCAGCGAACAGCTAACCATTTGCACCCTCCAGAGAAATGTCCAATTTTGAAACAAGCAGGGGTTACTCCATCCACCTTTCCGGATTTGGAGTTGAAAGTGAGGGCTCTTACTATGCAGACTCCAACCAACACTCCTTCTGCTGCTCACCTCCCACCTCTCAACTCAAGACCAAAGACAAGGCCATGTCACGGGAAGTGTGGTGGACAGCTGAGATACAATGGGAGTATCCAAAAATGTGGGTGAGGGTGGGTAGAGACACGTACGCAATGATTTCAGATGTTAGGGCTCTATGGGAAGTTATGTAAACATGATAAATTTACACGATAAGTAAACATGAGAAGTTATACGTACACATTTGTCTCCACTCCCGCCTCAAACCTCATTAAAATGACAGAAGGGAGATAAAAACGACGCAGACCCACAAAGGCAAAGAGAAGAGTTGACAGGAGAGAGAAGTCAGCTCAACTTTTTTGAAGGCAGTTAACTGAGCAGAGGACCCAGCGAGCTAAGAGCAGTAAGAACTGGGGCTGGGCCGCTGGGCGGATTCACACACAGAGCTCAGGAAGTCTCAGGAAGCAGAGGGACTGGCTATGTCTCATGGGGACAGTCCCCACCAGAACCAGTTCCCCTGGAGTCAATTCCGACGCGTGGTGACCCCACGGGTGTCAGAGTAGGACGGTGCTCTGTAAGGTTTTCAAAGGCTGATTTTTCAGAAGTAGATCACCAGGCCTCTCTTCCGAGGCACCTGTGGGTACACACGAACCTTTAAACTTTCAGTTAGCAGCTGAGCGCATTGACAATTTGTACTACGTAGGTCCCAAACCAAAACCCCAAAGCCACTGCTGATGAGTTGATTCCGACTCAGTGACCCCCATAGGGTTTCCAAGGCTGTAAATCTCTACGGAAGCAGACTGCCCCATCTTTCTCCCGCAGAGCCTCTGGTGGTTTTGAACCACTGACCCCTGCAGTCCAGCGCTTTAACCACTTTGCCACCGGGGCTCCTTACCTAGGTCCCAGTGGGCTGAAAATAGGAGACTTCGTTGAAAAATCTCTATAAGAAGAAGTTATAGGTGCCCTTGCCTACCCCACGCAGCAAGGGGACCAGCCTCCCTCATCCAGTAGAAGATGAGGGGGGTGGTCATTCTTGGGAGAGGAAAGAAGGGGAGACTCGAAGCTCTGGAATCCAGACCCAGGTGAAACAGGGGGGTTAAGTAAAAGTCGAGACTCCCACAGCCTACCCCTCACTTGGCTCTCAGAGCTCTGACAGTCAGGCTCACATCCTCCCCGCCTCATCCCACCCCACAGAGAACGTTACAGAATTCCTCCTGGTGGGGAAGGCAGGGCTCTGTGGTAACTGCAGTGCCGGAGAGAAGCCCATAGCATTGTGGGGGATGAAGGAACCTTCAAAGGTAGCCATTTTGACAAATGCTTTGTGTGTTTTTTAAGAAACACACATCACTAGTAATGATTGTGAGGATGGTGCAAGGCTGGGCAGCATTTTGTTCTGTTATACTTAGGGTCACTGAGAGTTGAAACCAATTCCACAGCCCCTAACAACAGCAACAACAACATTACCTTGGAGTCCCGGGGTGGTGCAAACAGTTAACATGCTTGCTGCCAACCACAAGGTTGCAGGTTCGAGGCCACCCAGAAGTGCCTCAGAAAAAAAGCCTCAGCCACCGAAAGCCCTATGGAGCACGCACATGGGGTCACCATGAGTCAGAATCGACTTGATGACAACTGGCTTATATAGCTAGAGAAGTACAATAAAGGTTATTTTGCTTTTTTAACATCTATTAAAGCTGAGTTAATCTCTGAAGGTGTCGCTTACCCCGACAAGCAATCAATAGTCATTTTAAAGAGTTCGGCAATATGAATAATATCAAATACTGAGAGAATTGTTAGAAATGTGATTACAATCTAAAAAAAAAAACAAAATCTGGAGCTGAAAAATAAAGGACTATGTTATGAACCAAATATCTGTTACCATCACAACTGCTAACATAAAAAAAAAAAAACTCGTTGCCGGCAAGTTGATTCCAACTCACAGAGACCCTAAAGATAGTGTCTAACACTTTCAACACATTCAATCAAAATCACATCTCTGGATTCAAAGAGAAAACAGTCGTGGGTCATCCATACTATCATCTGCTCAGCTCACCTTCCGTTCTTCTTCTGATTAAAGTCCCTCCTGATTTCCTTAAGTAACTGCTCCCCCTACCCCAGGAGGTTGGGGGAAGACACCTGCCGCAGCACCCTGGCAAATGATCCACCTGGCAAGCCAGGTCCACGGTTATCTATGACAGAAATACCACAAGTGGATGGCTTTAACAAGCAGAAATTTGTTCTCTCACGACCTAGTAGGCTACAAGTCCAAATTCAGGGCACTGGCTCCAGAAGAAGGCTTTCCCTCTCTGTCATCTCTGGAGGAAGGTCCTTGTCATCAATCTTCCCCTGGTCTAGGAGCTTCTCAGTGCAGGGACCCCTGAGCCAAAGGATGTGCTCCACTCCTGGAGCTTCTTTCTTGGTGGCATGAGGTCCCTTTCCTCTCTGCTCGATTCTCTCTTTTTTATCTCAGAAGAGATTGACTCAAGATACAACATAATCATGTAGATTGAGTCCTGCCACATTAATATCATAGAGGTGAGATTTACAACACATAGGAAAATCACTTCAGATCACAGTATGGTGGACAACCACGCAGTACTGGGAATCATGGCCTAGCCAAGGTGACACACATTCTGGGGGGACACAGTTCAATCCATATCAGTATCCTGCCCTGGAATTGAAGTTGGTGAGATAGCCTCTCTTTACCTTTGGAGCACGTCACATCACAGCTGCCTCAACCACACTCCCTTCAGGAGTAGGAAGCTTGGAGAATAACATTAGTAACTATTGTTTATCAAGCCCTTGCAATAGGCCAGACCCTGCCCTAAGGGCTTCCCACATATTAACTTATGTTGTCCTTACGACAACCCTTTGAGGCAGGTTCTAATATTATCCCCATTTTACAATGAAGAAACTGAGGCACAAAAAGCTTAAGTGATTTTTCCACATCACACAGCCAGTAAGTGATGGCGTCCAGTTTCCAAGTCCAGGCTGGAGATCCAAGTGCAGAGCAGAAGCCAGAAGTGGGGAAATGGGATTCCTATCACTTGCAATGGAGAAAATTCTCACTGGTTCATAAGCCTTGACTGATACACGTATTCTGTCTAAACCATAGTGAAAAAAAACCATAAGCTATGTACAAATTCTTTTCTAGCGAGGAACCTATATGTTAATTGAAAAAGAAAAGTGAATACTGCTACTGTAACTTAACAGGAAAATTCAAGTGTGAAATGAGGGAATGAGCACACATGGAAGCACTCTTACTGCCTCCCTTCTCTGGTTGTGGACATGTCTGCATGGCTGGCAGTCATCTTGGGACAATGAGGATAGAAGTCAAGGGTGACCTGACTAGGATTGGCAAGCAGAGAGAAAGAACCTGGGTTCCTGAGGATATCATCTGAGCTGTGAAATTAAGCCACACAAGGAGTCCCCGGTTAATTGTGCAAATGATTAACGCCCTTTACCGCTAACCAAAAGTTAGTTCTTTCAGTCCTTCCAGAGGTGCCTCGGAGGAAAGGCCTGGCCATCTACTTCCAAAAAATCAGCCATTGAAAACCCTGTAGAGCACAGTTCTACTCCTAACGTTTGGTTATGTTAGATAACAAGTTTTCTTATTAAATCATTTTGAATGGCATTTTCTGTTAGTTGTAGCCAAAAGCATTCTATCTGACACTTCTTTAATTTTTTCTTTGCTATTTATTAGCTATGTGATATATAGTATGTATATGTATATATATATGTATATAGCTTACATACAGTTTATGAAAGTTACTTCAACCCTTGGAGGTTCAGTTTCCTCTTCTGAAAAAATAGACTACCGATGCCTATTATTAGATCATTATAAGGTGAAGGGTTCTGTAGATAGCACCTCAAACAGGGCAGAAACTCAAGACACGAGGGTGTAGTGTTATATGTAATAACACACCATCCTTCCGGGTTAGCAGAGACCCGTTTAAAGAGGTACACTTCCTTAAGCTCTGACCAAGCCCCGATTACACTGGTCATGACAGCAACCTTATTGTTATGGATTTGTGTCCCTCAAAAAGATATGGTGAAGTCCTAACCCACCTACCGGTGAATGTGACCTCGTTTGGGGAAATAGGGTTTTCCTTTGCAGATGTTATCAGTTGACAAAGTCATTCTGGGGAAGGGTAGGCCCTAATCCTAATTTCTCCTGAGTGGCATTTTATAAAAGAGAAGGACAGACACTTAAATAGAGTCACCACCAGGGGGAAGACAGCATGTGAGGATCCACCTACAAGCCAAGGAATGCCAAGGATTGTTGACAGCCACCAGAAAGTAGGAGAGAGCCCTCAGAAGGAATCGACACAGCCAGTACCCTGAATTTATTTATTTTTTATTGTACTTTACATGAAGGTTTACAGAATCAGCAAATTTCTCATTAAAAAATTAATACACATACTCTCTTGTGACATTGGTTGTGAACCTCACGACAAGTCAGCACTCTCCCCTTCTCTATCTTGGGTTCTCCATTACTAGCTTTCCTGTTCTCTCCTGCCTTCTTGTCCTTGCCCCTGGGCTGGTGTGCCCCTTTAGTCTTGTTCTGTTTTATGGGCCTGTCTCATCTTTGGCTGAAGGGTGAACCTCAGGAGTGACTTCATTACTGAGCTAAAAGGGTGTCTGAGGGCCATACTCTCAGAGTATCTTCAGTCTCTGTCAGACCAGTAAGTCCGGTCTTTTTTTGTGAGTTTGAATTTTGTTCTATATTTTCTCCAGCCCTGTCTGGGACCCTCTATTGTGATCCCTGTCAGAGCAGTCAGTGGTGGTAGCCGGGCACCATCTGCTTGTGTTGAACTCCAGTCTGCTGGAGGCTGTGTCAGTTGTGGTCCGTTAGTCCTTTGGACTAATCTTTCCCTTGTGCTTTTGGTTTTCTTCATCCCCTTTGCTCCTGAGGAGTGAGACCGGTGGAGTATCTTAGATGGCTGCTCACAAGCTTTTAACATCCCAGATGCTACTCACCAAAGAAGGATGTAGAATATTTTCTTTATAAACTGTGTGATGCCAATTGAGCTAGATGTTCCCTGAGACCATGATCCCCAGCCCTCTGCCCAGTAATTTGGTCCCTCAGGGAGTTTGGATGTGTCTATGGAGCTTCCAGAAACCATGGTGACGTACTGGTTAAGTGCTACGGCTGCTAATGATAAGGTCGGCAGTTCAAATCTACTAGGCACTCCTTGGAAACTCTATGGGGCAGTTCCACTCTGTCCTATACGGTTGCTACGAGTTGGAATCGACTCAATGGCAATGGATTTTGTGGAGCTTCCACGACCTTGCCTTGGACAAGTCGTGCTGGCTTCCCCAGTATTGTCAGCACCCTGAATTTAGACTCCCAACCTCCAGAACTGTAGAAAATCGATTTCTGTTCCTTGAAGCCACCCACTTTGTACTATTTTGTTATGGCAGTCTTAGGAAACTAAGGCAATGGGCTATGTAGTTAGAACCTAAGTTAGAAAGGGACAAAAGGTTGCTAATCATAGTCTAGACCTCTCCAGGTTTAAATAAAAAAAAAAAAAAATGCCTTGCAGGCAAAGTTTCCCCTGTAATTGGCAAACGTTACAAAGGGACCACATCTGGATCCTTGTATTTATTTCATCAGACAGGACAAAATTTGAATGGGAAATGGAAACCAACCTTCCAACTCAACCTCCAAGGGTCCCCTAATTTCCGACCAAGGCACGTGTGTTAGAGGAGGCAGGAGAAATGTCACTACAGCTTACATCAGCCGTCACTTAGCCCAGCATGTCACTCTTCTGCTTTGAAGCTATTCAAAAAAATAAGCTGCTTTAACTTTTGAATGAAATATTTTTTCCCCTGATAAATTGACTTATGGGGCCGTGGATTCATACAAGTGGCTCCACTAAAGCTCCATAGTTTTACTCAGTCACTTTTCCTATGGGGACTTGCCATCCATATGCCAGGTAGTTTTGATGGGGCTGTCAATCACGGGTCCCTCCTCTACCAGGGAATGGACTCCAGTCCCGGAATGGCCAGGGCACCCCAGGCCCTGGCACAGTAACTGCTTCATTGTGGGTGAGCGGCTGATCCTGGTTCTCCAGGACTCTTTGGGAGAGTTGAGGTTGAACCCCGGAGACCCTAGGATGTATTTTCTCAGGCCTGAATAGCATTTGCAAAAGCAGATAATTTTACATGAAAATTTCTGACTTTTCTTGAAAGCCAGGACCTGGTAATAGTAGGTTACTTCGCTGAACTGGCTGCAGCTGGGTCATGTGTTGGTGTTGGTGCTATTGTTGCCTGCTGCCAAATCAGCTGCCAACTCATCACAACTCCGTGGAACTATGAGACAAAACACTGCCTGATCCTTCACCATCCCCATGCTCAGTTGCTGATTGAACTGTTGTGGTTCATAGGGTTTTCGCTGGCTGATTTTCAGAAGTAGATTGCCAGGTCTTTCTTCCTAGACTGTCTGAGTCTGGAAACTCTGCTGAAGCCTGTTCAGCATCAAAGCAATACACAAGCCTCCACTGACACACGGGTGGAGGCTACGCATGAGGGGCACTGGCCAGGAATCTAACTGAAGGCTCCCGCGTGGATGACGAGAATTCTACCACTGAATGACCAATGCCCTCCTGGCTCATGTAATCTCCATTTATCACAGTGCCCAGACTTGGTCCTTGTCACACATTTATATTTCCTGCCCAGCCCCTGGTACCCACTCTGTAGAGTGATGGGGAAGACTACCCATTGCCTTTCAGTCCCTGGGCAAAGAGGCTATCCAGTTGGGGCTTCCAGCCACCACCTTTCTCCACCCAAGGAGAAAGTCTGTGCCCAGTAGGAAAGAATGGAACAAATTCAGAGGGTGGCAAAGCCAAGGAACAGAAAGAGTGAGCTCTAAGGATACAATGGAGGTAGGACTGTGTAAGTTAAGTACAAACTGTGAAGCCAGCCTGCCATGTTTGTGTCCTGGCTCTGCCACTTACAACCTCTCCATCTGCAAAATGGGAAAGGATAGACCCTATGTCGTTTAGGTGAAGATGAGCATTAAATCCATGGACTTGTATGATCTACACTAAAGTGCTCCCTACGTGTTAGTTTTTCACTGGTGTCGTTTGAGCCCCAGAGCCCATCCTGGCATGTCCCAGCTGCAGAAACCCATAAATTCTCTTTCCTGCTTAGGCCAGGTTGGGCCTTCTGTCCTCACAAATTTAATAAAAAAAAAAAAAAAAAAAATTTTTTTTTTTTTTTTTTAATAGCCATGATTAATACAACCTGCAAACCTTTGTTCCCAAAGGATGTTGTTTTCAAGCTTCCCAGGTAGAGGGACAACTTGTAACTGCCCCACTGAAGAGATCCCTCAGGCTCTGGCTTCACAGGTGTGGGCAGAATTTGAGCTCTTAGCACCCTGTACTACCACCTGTCTGTCAGTTTGTTGTACTGTGGTGGGTGGCATGTTGCTGTAATGCTGGAGGTTATGCCACCAGGATCTCATACCAGCAGGGCCACTCATGGTGGACAGGTTTTAGCAGAGCCTCTAAACTAAGACTAGGAAGAAAGGTCTGGTGACCTGCTTCTGAAAATCAGCCAACGAACATCCTATGGCTCATAACAGAATCATAACAGTATGATATAGTCGAACTGGACTTGATGGCACTGGGATTTTTTTTTATAGTGCTGAAAGATGAGCCACCTAGGTTGGAAGGCACTGAAAATGCACAGTGGCCATGACAATGGACCCAAACATACCAGGGATCATGAATATGGTACAGGACCAGGCACCATCTTGTTCTGTTGTACTTGGGGTCACTGCGAGTCGGAGCCGGCTTCACAGCAACTAGCAACAACTAAACGCCACCAGCATCTATCCCTCCTTCTCTCAGGACGGCCCGACGGATTACTCAGGCGACTTAAATGTGTGTCCACAGATGCAACACGCAAAGACTATACTTTGTTCTCTTAAAAGTTAATTGTATAACAGAGGTGCTGGGATGATGCAAATTATTTTTAAAAAGTGCTTTCCAGCTAGCGCTAAGGGGCTGCATTTATCTGCAGACAAACCTGTTTTCTATTACACGCGCTGTTAAGTCTATGCATCGGCAAAATTAATTTCAGGGCACAGACTGCTGGCAAGTTCTAATGGGGTTTGGCCTTTTCTTCTGTTTGGGAGATTGTGTAGCTTTGGGAGTGAGTGTGTGTCTGTGTGCCCCCTCCCCCTCCGTGAGCGAAGAGCCAAGGCATTCACTCAATGGATGCATTTGCAACTTCTCAAAGGAAGTAAAGACAGCCCTTAAAAGGCACCGATGCTTTTTCTCGGGATGTTTACAGAGAAGTAACCCCTGTGTCATTTTCCCTCGCAGGGAGGTCCTTGCCTTGATTGCTAATAGTCTGTGTACTTTAGCCATGTGTGGTATAACCCATGGTCGAGGCCTGGAGTGGCAAGGCTCCCTCCACCCTGAAGCTTTCTTTTAACTCCACTGAACACAGCCAGGCTGTGCTGGCCCGGCCCACCCAGGTCGCAGCGCCGCTGAGTTCTCAGGCGGGCGGACCTCCCTGGAATCTCCACTCGCCCTGAGACCAGCCCAGACCCGGCTGCTCCACTCCCAGGAGGCTCTGCTGCTCAGGGCACCAGCCTGGGTCTCCCAGCCCCGGGGCAGCAACACAGCCACTTTGCCTGTCCTTCCCCAGCCTTTCTCCCAGCCAGTGTTCTCTCTTTTTTTTAATTGTTGGAAAAATACAGATAGCACCACATGTGCCAATTCAATGTTGTTCACATATACAATTCAGTGAGATCAATGACATCAGTCATGTTGTAGAACCATCACCAATGTCCTTTGCCAAATTTTCCATCCTCATAAACAAAAGCTCAGTGCTTTCTAAACAATAATTCCCACCCCACCCCCCATTCCCCTTCCCTCCTGCACCTGGTAACCACTATTAAACAATGATCTCTCTATGCATATACCTGTTTTATTTACTTCCTATTAGTGAGACCGTGGAAGCCCTGGTGGAGTAGTGGTTAAGTGCTACGGCTGCTAACCAAAAGGTCAGCAGTTCGAATCCACCAGGCGCTCCTTGGAAACTCTATGGGGCAGTTCTACTCTGCCCTACATGGTTGCTATGAGTTGGGATCAACTCGACAGCAACAGGTTTGGGTTTGGATTTTGTGATTGATTCGTTTCACTCAACATAATACTTTCAAGGTGCATCTATCTTGTGGCATAAGGCTGTCACATGACCCCGCAATTCCACTCTTAGGTACATACCCAAGAGACGAAAGTAGTGAAGGGAACGTTTGTTGTAGTACTGTTCACCTTAGTCAAAAGCTGCAAACAACCAAAACGTCCATCAACAGACGAATGGATAAACAAAATGTGGTATATCCATACAATGGAATATTACTCTGCTATGAAGAGGAATGAAGTCCTAATAGAGTGGTTCTCTCTTGAAAAGATCAGGGGAAAGCCTGAGAAAGGAAGAAGACAGCATAGCATTCACTCAAGAGTGTGGCCACACTGCCACCAAACACCACAGGCCAAAGAAGCAGGCGTCTCCCAAAAGGATGTTCCTCACATGTGACACATGGTGGCTCGGATCACCTGGCAGCTAGAAAACCAGCCTGAGGCCTGTGTGGCCTGAGCCGAGGGGCCAGAGAGGGAGGAGGTGTGGGCAGGACCTGATCACTACTGGGCTTGGAAGGGGGAATTGAGAGGGCCTGGATTTACAACTCATGAAGGTTGCTCAGGCTTCACTGTGGAAGACGCGTGAGGGAGGAGTGGGAATGGAAGCAGGGGGATTGGCCGGGTGCTCAGTGTCCGCCGGGGGGGAGGACAGGAGCATGGATGAGGTGGCGTCTGTACCAGAGTGTTCCAAAAAATAAAAACAGTTGTGATTGCGCAGACTCCAACTCATGGCAATCCCATAGGGATTCATAGGGTTTTCAGCTGCTGGTTTTTCAGAAGTAGGTCGCCAGGCCTTTTTTCTGAGGCACCTCTGGGTAGATTCGAGCATCTAAGCCCAGCACTTAAACCATCTGCACCACCCAGGGACTAGGATATCATGTTGAACTGGTCTAACCTGCTGCTTTTTCCATGCTCAGGTTCTAGAAAGGCTGAGGGACGATAGACCCACAAGTGACACAATAATCCGTCAGGCTATGTTAAGTTCTGTGAATAAACATTAAGCAGAGTGAAGGGGAAGGAGCAAGCACACGAAGAAAACTGAGGCTCAGAGGGAAACGTCTCACTAGGACCCAGTTAGAAATCTGCAGAGCTGGCCTTCCACATCCTCTCTCCTGCTTTCCAAAGTGGCCTGGTGAGGAAACCAAAAACCAAACCCCAAACCCATTGCCACCGAGTCAAGTCCGACTCACAGCGGTACTCTAGGACAGAGCAGAAGTGCCCCATGAGGAGGGCTGGTAAAAACACAGATTATGGAGCCCAGGGTGACTGAATCAGCCGCTGCAGTGTGGGGCAGGCCTGAACTAGGTATTCTAAACAAGCATCCCGAGAGTCTCATCCTTAGGCAAGTTTGGGAGATAGAGACTGAGGACCCTTGTGGTTTGCGGAATCAGATAGACTTGAGTTTTAGCACCATACCTCCAGTGTTCCTCAGGATCTCAGGCAATCCACTTAACCCTCCTAAGCCTCCTCTTTCTCACCCATATACGGGATCCTCACAGTGGGGAAAATGCACATACAGCACTTGGAAGAGCGCCTGGCCTGTGGTAAGGATGGTGAAATGTGGGTGAGGGGCCCTCTATTGCAGTATCTGTAATTATTGATTACCTTTTATCAAGCCTGTATTAAGCACCGCTATTTATGTTTTCTGATTCATAGCGACCCTACTGGACAGAGTAAAACTGCCCTATAGGGTTTCCAAGGAGCAGCTGGTAGATTCGAACTGCTGACCTTTTGGTTAGCAAATGAGCTCTTAACCAGGGTCACTGTGAGTCGGAATCAACTTGACAACTGGTTTTGGTTTGGTGATTTATGTTTTGGAGTCCCTGGCCATGCAAATGGTTAACAAGCGTACCTGCTAATCAAAATGTTGTAGGTTCAAGTTAACCTGGGGCAGCTCAGAAGAAAGGCCTGGGGATCTATTTACAAAAGATCACAACAACAAAAAACACAAACCTGCTGCCATCAAGTTGATTCCAACTCATAGTGACCCTTGCAGGACAGAGCAGAACTGCCCCATAGGGTTTCCAAGGAGCATCTGACAGATTCAAACTGCTGAGCTCTTAACCACTGTGCCACCAGGGTTCCAAAGATCATAGCCACTGAAAACCCTGTGGGGCACAGTTCTAGTCTGACACACATGGGGTCGCTGTGAGTTGGAATCCACTCGACAGCAATTGGTTTAGTTTTTATCTAAGATTTAGATTTTGGAAGGTCAAAACTCTCTCTCACTCAAGTTAAGCCAATTTAAATTTCCTTGATCCCACCTTCAAGTAGCTCTTCAGTCAACCCCTTTCCCCACAGCCAACACTCTGGTCCCAGCCCTCATCATCTCTTTTGCAGCAGCCAACTATGGTCTCCCCTCCGTCCTGCCCAACCATCCACCCTCCAAACCGTGGCTCTTGTTTTTAATCAGATTGGCTCACTCTCTCACTTAGATGAACAGCTTTCCACTTTATTCCAATAAAAGACACCATCCCTACCGTGGCTCCTAGGCTCATAAGCCTCATGATAAAGACATTACCCCTGGAATTCAGTTCAGCTTAAACATGACTTATTCGGGAAGCCTTCACTCCCCCTTGGATATGCTGTCATAGCAACCTTTTGTAAAACACTTCATTAAAAGAAAAAACCAAATCCACTGCCATCGAGTTGATTCTGACTCAGAGACCCTATAGAACAAAATAGAACCGCCCCATAGGGTTTCCTAGGAGTGGCCGGTGGATTCGAACTGCCAGCCTTTTGGTTAGCAGCTGAGCTCTTAGCCACTGTGCCACCAGAACCCATCATACTTGGAATTAATTGTTTAATGCCTGTCTTCCCATGAGATGGTGAGCTCCAGGACAGCCACTCTTGAGACAACTCCCTAGAGTTGAACCACTTACTCCACCACTTACTAGTTGTATGATCTTGGGCAAATTATTTGGACTTTCTAGGCGTCAGTCCCAAATCTACAAAATCTATCTCATGCAGCTAAGTTAAATAACAAATATAATTTAAATTAAATTAGATATTAAATGAAAACTACAGAGAACATTCCCTGATGTGTGGCAGATACGTATTAAATGTTAGCTGTTTTTCCATTTCTTCACTCCACACCAGTGTCTAGACCAGGGCCTAGACCAGATATTAAGTACTCGGTGAATCCTTTTTGAATGAAGAACGGTCCTTATTCTGTTTTCAGGATCGTGGCATGCTAACGGTTAACAATGCTTCTCTTCCGCAGCAGGCTAGAGTCTTACGTGTGTGTTTTGTGCGGAATTAAGACTGGAGTTCCTATAGAAAGGTTTGGAGACGAGATTCTGATTTCAGGAATAGGATATGTGTCATCCAGTAGAATGTCCTTGGTAGGGGACAGTTTTGGAGTAAATTGTTCAGAGAATGCTTTGGAAGCACTTTTGACTCTCCAGTTCTCAAAAGCAGATTTAAAGAATGGAAATACTGTAGTGTAACCTAATTCCTTCCTTTTCCCTTAGGGATTGCTGACTGCTGATTAAGGTCATATTTTTAGTGTATAGATGCAAGGTATACAATATGGTGGCTGGGGTCCAATAAACATTTTTAAATGGTTAAAAACATCCATTCTAGGTATCATGTGGCATTGCCTAACTTCCTTAACTCTGTCCCAAAGCAGAGTCTTTAAATCTCCCAGCCGTGTGCTAGGAAATGTCATGGGCACCCCATAGACAAGCTCTGCAGAGCCCCCAGTCACCCTTTGATGGATCTGATGACAAGTAGTAGTGAGTGGTGGGATTCGGGAATAGTCTGAACCGCCCAAACCTCCTTCTGGGCTCCACCCCAGCAGGTAGATCCCCTCCATCATTCAGGTTCGTGGTATGCAGAGAGGGAGACCCAAGCTGCTCATTACCAGACTTCCATACGCATGGCCATTCCTAAAAGATATTTGTTGCCGGCCGCCCTCCAGTAAGTTCCCGACTCATGGCGACCTCAGGCACAAAGGAATTAGACCACCGTGATCCACAGAGTTTTTACTGGCTGATTTTTCAGAAACAGATCACAGGCCTTTCTTCCTAGTCCACCTTAGTCTGGAAGCTCCACTGAAACCTGCTCGGCATCATAGCCACCCGCAAGCCTCTACTGACAGATGGGTGGTGACTCTGCTTGAGGTACACAGGCCGGGAATCAAACCCGGGTCTCCCACGTGGAAGGAGAGAATTCTACCACGAATCACCACTACCCTCTGTGAAAGATGTATACTTAAAAAGAAAAAAAAGACTGTTTGGGGAGCCATGATGGCACATGTGCCACAGCCGTGTGCTAAAATAGTCATTGATCTGTAGTGTCAAGCTGCATGGCTAGATGGAGATGGAGTGAGCCTATGCCCTTGACGTTTCAATGTTCCTGTTCCCTAGGTCGCACAGCGGGGAAGGAGGAATGCGCTGAAACTCCTACGTGCAACCAACTGAAGTGTTGACACTAAGAAAATGGGTTAGGATAATCTTCAAATCACTTTTATTCTGGAGAGACCAAAATACAGTAGGTTATCACCCTGGTACTCACTCACTCTTTTGCCCCCATCCTCCCTCGTTCTCCATGTCTTTGCTCAAAATGAGCCATTCCTACCTGGAACAAATGAGGCAGTCGTGGTTCAGAGGTAGAATTCTCACCTTTCACGAGGGAGACCCTGCTTCGATTACCAGTCAGTGCACCTCATGTGCAGCCACCACTCAGCTGCCAGTGAAAGCTTGGGTATTGCTATGATATTGAACAGGTTCCAGCAGAGCTTTCAGACTAAGACAGACCAGGAAGAAAGGCCTGGTGATCTGCTTCCAAAAATCAGTCAGTGAAAACCCTATGAATCACAGTGGTACTATCCCCAACCTATCAGGAGGATGGTACGTGGGGTCTCCATGAGCCAGGGGCTGACTCGAGGGCAGCCAACAACAACAACCACAACCTAGAATGAATCCTGTCACAGGGTAGTTTAAACCAGTGCTTCTTGAACTTGAGTATGTGTGTGAATTACCTGGGGATCTGTTAAAATGCAATTTATGGCTCAGGAGGTCTGGAGTGGGGCCTAAGACTCTGCATTTCTAATAAAGAAACTCCCCGGGAACGTAGGTGCCTCTGGTCTCAGGTCACACTATGGGTTGCGAGGGTTGGAGAGCTCGCCGGGGTGGAGGGAGATCCCAGAAGGCAGCATATTACTTGAAAAATGGTGCTTATTTAATTTATGAAACATTTCTCCACTTCCTTCCATCAGGGCCTACCTCCAGGGTCTCCATGCCAGTTAATTCCCATCCTGTGAGGTCAGTCACCATCATCTCCATCAAAACTGGTGAATTAATCCAGTCTCCCCACCTCCATTGTCCACCTCCAGAGATGGAAGTGACGTTTCCAAATGGTGTTGCCGTGGTCTTCCCAGGCTTCTCTGCTGTTGGTTTTTACAGAGAAAATAAACAAACAACTGGAAGAAAAAGAGTTGAAAAAGAACATTCTGCTGTTCTCTTCACCTCAAAACTGTAGTGGGGTTGCTGCTTTCACACAAAACATCCACTGACCTTATTCTCCAACTTGGGCATTTTAAGCAGACCCTCGGCCAGGCAATCCCTGCATTTTGGTTTTGACAGCCCCTGATGGTCTTTTCACTTGGAGAATTGTAGGCCAAGATGTTTGTGTTTATGTCCCAGTCCCAGAATAAATAAATAGCTACATGGTATTGATATCACCTGTCAAAATAGCCTCGGCCTTTCTGAGGCACAATGAAAAGTCTCTCAGTGGGATTGGCTTACTTGCTAGAAGAATTCAAAGGCTGTTTATCTCATTTAGTCAAAAAAAAAAGACCTATAATTACTGCATTTTGACCCCAAGGCAGGCAATTACTTCACAAAAGCCCTCCACAGGAAACCAGACATTAGCCTGGCTAATTAGGCTGACATCACTCACAAATGGCCCTGATCACAAAGCAGATGCGGTCCGGTCCTAACCACCACAACCAGGCTGCTGGACTTTCAGAGAAAGGTCCTGGCCGGCAGAGGTGACCAGGGTGGCGTGGCATTTTGTGTTGTGTTTTGTTTCTTTACTACTTACTTTTATGTCTTCCTTGAAGCACGATCCCTTTCCCAGGGATGGACTCTTCATAAAACAAGAAGGGGCTCCTGGACAAGCTGGGCTTCTTTATTGCACAAGGAGGAAAAAGCTGGGGAAAAAAAAAAAGAAAAGAAAGCAACCAAGGCAGTAAATTCCTTCTAACATAGGAAATCATTCTTTGCCCTTTAGGAACACAGTTTGTTGTTTCAGCCGTTGAGACACATTTCCTCGCCTCATTTTGTCCCTGCATATTTGGGGAGTTTGCTTCTGTTTGAGGTCCATGAGGTTGAGTAAATAAAATAGAGTAAAAATGCCAAAGCACGTAGCATTCTCTCCTTCTAGAGAATCTGGGATCTCCACAAGGAGCTCTGTGGGTGGGTTATGAAATCATCAAGTTCCTTCCTTCTTCGCACAGAGAAGGTGGATACAAAGATGGCGCCACCGAGCTCATTTTAGCTCCTGGATATCCCAGCAGTTGAAACAGGGTGTGCACATGGGAGGGTTTTGAGGGCAGGAGGAGAATAGGTGGGTCCCTTCAGAGGGCCAGCCTGGAGGCATCTCTTGGATGGCAATGCCAAGCCAAAGTCCTGCAATTTCCTTTGGCCTGGGACTCCTGGCCAGCACATGACAGGGTAACTTGGAAGAAGAAGAGAGGGTTATTTGGTTTGGGTGGGTCTCAGAAAGCAGAACGTGGCCTGAGTCAGCATGAGTCAGCTTTGCTGAGGGGTCAGAATGGCTGAGGTGTGTCATCCCTTGGATCTCAGACTCTAGTGGAAAGTTGCAAGGAAAAGACATTGAAGTGCCCAGACTTTTGTCCAAAGGATTTAAGATGAAGACCAGAAGCAGCCCTAGGTGGGGAGAGATGAGTGTCCTTGGTTTGCACTTGCCCAGCAGGTAGGCTACTGTGTTCTGGTTGGCTGACTGGCTCCAGCTGCCCAGCCATGTGAGAACCAAGTGGACAGCCTTCCAGGAGGAGGGAAGGAACAGTCCTGTGGTCTCCTGGGGCCAAATCTCCCTGGATTCCTACCAATGAAAGAGTCCAAACATTTTGTGAGGAAGCATGAAGCAGCCAGCAGCATTTGCTCCTGGTCTGGCAATCAGGGGCTCTAAATGCTTTCCGAACTCTACCTTGTACAGCACTTTGAAACTCCCAGGAGAAAGGTCCTAGTTGTTATTATTGTTGGCTGCTGTTGAATGACCATGCCCTGACTCATGGTGACCCATGTAGAATGATTGCCTGATCCTGTACCATCCTCATGATCGTTTGTATGTTTGCATCTTTCAGTACTGTATCGGACAAGGTTCTGATATAATCCCTAGGGTTTCCACCGGTTGGTTTTGAGAAGTTGATTGCCAGGCCTTTCTTCCTAGTCTGTCTTAGTCTGGAAGCTCTACTGAAACCTGTTCAGCACAATAGCAACACAAGGCTTCACTGACAGGCGGGTATTGGCTGTGCATGAGGTGCACTGGGCAGCAATTGGACTGGGGTCTCCCACATGGAAGGTGAGAATTCTATCAATTGAATCGCCAAAAGGCTGGAGGCCCAAGTCCACCCAGACGCACCTCAAAAGAAAGGCCTGGCAATCTATTCTAAAAAATCAGCCATTGAAAACCCTACGGAGCATAGTTCTACCCTGACACACATGGGGTCGTCATGAGTCAGAATCCACTCAATGGCAACTGGTTAAAAGGTCTGTGCTAATATCTCAGAGGAGCCCTGGTGGCACAGTGGTTAAAGTTCTCACCTGCTAACCAGAAGGTTGGCGGTTCAAACCCACCAGCAGCTCCATGGGAGAGAGATGTATGTGGCAGTCTGCTTCCAGAAAGATTTACAGCCTTGGAAACCATAGAGGGCAGTTCTACTCTGTCCTAAAGGGTGGCTATGAGTCAGAATCGACTTGACAGCAACAGGTAATGTTCTTAATTTGCTACATATCAGTGCAATTACTTTGCATTATTGTGCTCTTTCTCTTAGTCCCACTTTTAATAGAGAAAAATCTTCCCACCTTCCGGTCCTTTTCCTCACTCCATTACTCCTCATGGAAGTAACAGAATGTAGAGAAGTAACCCCTCTTCTCTTGGATTGTTTTGTCCTAAAGAAGCCTCAGTTATCAGCTCTCACTTGCTTTTACCATTGGCCTTAGAGTCAGTGGGGAATGAAAGAAGGAAGCAGCTGGACGGAGGGCTAGAAGGAGCGAGGTCCATTCTTTGTGCTTGTTTATATTCATCTTCCAGTCACAGCTCGAGTTGTTTTGCTTTCCAGTGCTCAACGCAATGAGGGAGATGCGAACCTGTTCACTGTTGTTGAAGCCTCCTACGCAGTAAAAACAAAGGCATCCGTTGCCACCTTTCCCCAAAATAATGGCCGAGAACCCTTTTACCAGTTCTTCAAAGATGATTCACACATTTCAAAGACTTTTGAAGTTAGAAGGGAACCTAGCCGAGGCCCTCAATAAACATTGATTATGTCCCTACTGTGTGCCTGGCTGTACGACGGAGGCTGGGTTACAGGTCCACATACTAATAAAAAAAAAAAAAGATACGACTAATAAGTCTCTCCCTGCAGGCTCTCCATCTAGTGTAAGTCATTATAGAGCGAGGTGGGATAAGTGTTTATGCAGAGAAAGGACTACATGGCTGCCGGGAGCTGGGGGACCCCACAGCTCACTCCCTGTGAATGGGGCAACTCAAAGTTTCTCAAAGCTGAGACTCATGTGGGGTGTCTGCTAAACATATGAACTTCTGAATCCCACCCCAGATGGATGGGCTCAGAATCTCTGGGGGAGGCTGTTGTTATGTTGTTTTTTTTTTTTTTTTAACAAACTATTCATATGATTCTTCGAATCATTCCAATTGGGAACCGTTGACCCAATTCAGCCCTCTCATTTGACAGGTGAGGAAACTGAAGTACAGTGAGGTTAAAAATCTCCAGTGTCCCCACACCTAGCTAATGGCCCAGTCACAATTCAATCCAGGTTTTCTGACTTTTAGACCAGTGCCTGGTTTGCCAACTCAGAGATGACAAAAAGTTTCATCTGCATGTCAACTTGGGTTGATTGCTGGCGGCTGCCAAGAGGACTATGTCAGGAAGGATTCTGAAGGCCAGCCCAAGCTCAGCTGAAGTGGGTACCATGACTGGGAGGGAGAGCACATGATGAGTAAGAAACATCACGGTATCAGTGGGAAACCTGGGCTTGGAATCCAGATACCCGGGTTGAATGCAGCCGCTTTCATTTGCCGGCTTGAGTTATGCTCACTTGGACCAGTCCAACTCGAAGTGTGATCCCTGGACCAGCAGCGGCAGCATCACCTGGGAGCTTGTTAGAAATGTAAATTCTCGGGTCCAACCCCAGACCTATGAGACATTGGTGGCTCAGTGGTAGAACTCTTGCCTTCCACATGGGAGACCCAGCTTTGATTCTCGGCCAGTGCACCTCACGTGCAGCCACCATCCATCTGTCAGTGCAGGCTTGCATGTTGCTATGATGCTGAGCAGGTTTCAGCAGAGCGTCCAGACTAAGACACTAGCAAGAAAGGCCTGGTGATCTACTTCTGAAAATCAGCCAATGAATATCCTATGGATAACAATGGTCTGATCCACAACCAATCATAGGGCTGGTGCAGGATTGAACAGCAAATTCGTTATGTTCTTCATGGGGCCACCGCAAGTCAGGGGCTGACTCAACAACAGCTAAAGCAGCAGAAACCCCAGACCTGCTGAATCAGATGCAACGCTGAAAGTGCTCACTCATCTATGCAAAGAAATTTGGAAGACAGCTGCCTGGCCAACTAATGAGCTCCATACCTGTGCCCATTCCAAAGAAAAATGATCCATAAGAATGCGGAAATTATCAAACAATATTATTAATATCACACACAAATAAAATGTTGCTGAAGATCATTCCAAAGTGGTTGCAGCAGTACATCGACAGGGAACTGCCAGAAATTCAAGCCAGATTCAGAAGAGGATGTGGAACCAGGGATATCACTGCTGACGTCAGATGGATCATGGCCGAAAGCAGAGAATACCAGAAAGCGGTTTTCCTGTGTGTTATTGACTATACAAAGGCATTTGACTGTGTGGATCTTAAGAAATTATGAAAACATTGCCAAGAATGGAAAATCCAGAACAGTTCATTGTGCTCATGAGGAACCTATATATAGATCGAGAGGCAGTCGTTCAAACAGAGCAAGGAGATACTGCATGGTTTAAAGTTAGGAAAGGTGTGCACCAGGGTTGTATCCTTTTACCATATTTATTCAATCTGTATGCTGAACAAATAATCTGAGAAGCTGGATGTCTTAGTCATCTAGTGCTGCTATAACAGAAATAATACAGGTAGATGACTTTAACAAACAGGAGTTTTTTTCTCTCAGTCTAGTAGGCCAGAAGTCCAAATTCAGGGCATCAGCCCCAGGGGAAGGCTTTCTCTCTCAGCAGTGGAGGAAGGTCCTTGTCGTCAATCTTCCCCTGGACTAGGAGCTTCTCAGGCACAGAGACACCAGGTCCAAAGGATGTACTCTGCTCCTGGTGCTACTTCCTTTGTGGTATGAGGTTCCCCTGTCTCTCTACTTGCTTCTCTCTTTTAGATCTCAAAAGAGATTGGCTCAAGTCACAATCTAATCTTGTATATCTCATCAACATAACTGCCACTAATCCATCCCATTAACATCACAGAGATAGGAATTACAACACACAGGAAAATCACATCAGATGACGAAATGGTGGACAATTACACAATAGTGGGAGTCATGGCTTAGCCAAACTGATACACCTATTTTGGGGGGACATAATTCAATCCCTGGCTCTGGGCTATATGAAGAAGAAGAAGGCATCAGGATTGGAGGAAGACACATTAACAACCTGCCATGTGCAGACGACACAACTTTGTTTGCTGAAAGTGAAGAGGACTTAAAGCACTTAACTTATGAAGATTAAAGACTACAGCTTTTAGTATGGTTTACACCTCAACATAAAGAAAACAAAATTCCTCACAACTAGAACAATAAGCAACACTGTGATAAATGGAGAAAAGATTGAAGTTGCCAAGGATTTCATTTTAGTTGGGTGCACAATCAACACCCATGGAAAGAGCAGTCAAGAAAGCAAAAGACGCATCGCATTGTACAAATCTGCTACAAAAAGCCTCTTTCAGTTGTTAAAAAGCAAAGATGTCACTTTAAAGACTAGGGTGGGCCTGACTCAGGCTGTGGTGTTTTCAATCACCTAATATGCATCCGAAAAAATGGACAATGAATAAGGAAGACTGAAGAAGAATTGATGCCTTTGAATTATGGTGTTGGTGAAGAATATTGAATATACCATAGACTGCCAGAAGAATGAACAAATCTGTCCTGGAAGAAGTACAGCCAGAATGCTCCTTAGAAGCAAGGATGGCGGAACTTCATCTCACATACTTTGGATGTGTTATCAGGAGGGACCAGTCCCTGGAGAAGGACATCATACTCGGTAGAGGGTCAGTGAAAAAGAGGAAGACCCTCAAGGAGATGGATTGACACAGTGGCTGCAACAATGGGCTCAAACATAGCAACGATCGTGAGGATGGTGCAGGACCGGGCAATGTTTCGTTCTGTTGCACATAGGGTCGCTATGAGTTGGAACTGACTGGACAGCATCTAATAACAATAACAACTGAATCCGAGTCTTGGGAGGAGGGCCCATGAATCTGTCCTGATTCTAATGTTCAGTAAAGTTTGAGAAAATTAGAACAATAATGTCTGTGTCTCTGGGTGGTGGTGAGTGAGAAGACATTGTAAACTAAAAATCTCTTTGCAAATGTAAGCTAGTCTCTCTCCTGGTGTTAGTCTTATTTCCATGAGGCTGCTGTGTGTGTAGGTAGAGGGGTGTCCGCTGTCCCCAGTGTCCTGCGTGTCTCAGCATTTAGCATGGTACCTCTTGCAATATACTTCTCCTTTGGCTGCATGTGGAACACATGGAATTCCTCAGAGATGTCCTGAGAATGTCAGGATGCTTCTTGTAGTCCTCATTCCTCATAACCCATGAAAACATGCCTGGACTATGTATTTTTAGTTCAGGACATCTGTATTTGCCAGCTCCGAACCCGCCTTCTAACCGCGTGGCCAGCATTGGGCAACCACTACACTTCTTCATTGCAAATCCTTCCATTTTCTGTTAAGTAATGTGTTTGGAAGCCTGAGTGGATCAGAGACGGTAAGCATTTGATTGCTTACATTATTTTCCTCCAAACATGGCTCTCGGCCCAGGACGAATTTATTTATTTTTATATGGTACATTTCTATTGCACTTGAGAATTTGCCGCTTCCCCAATTCTATCCTCCAGCTGCTCCCCCTCGCCCACCCGTCCCTCTTGCCACACTTCTTCCCTGGCCGGCCTCTCCTGTGGGGTGGAAAGTTTGTGAAAGTTGCCCCATCAGCAGCCTTGAAGCCAGAGCCTCTGTTCTCTGCCAGAGTGGTTTGCTCGCACGTTCCGCTGCCCACCCACGGCCTCAGACCTAACGGGGAGAGACCACCAACTGCCGGCCAAATAAAGGTGGGCATTTTCCACAAGCCAGTCCCCTTCTCCCTTTGGGTGCACATTTAACCTTGTGGGTGTGGATGTGGGTGTGGGTGTGGGCAAAGTGAGCACCTGCGGAAAAGCAAATGCAAGGAGAAGACCACCTACCCGATTTCTGGAGCCACCAAACCCAGACGCCAAGGCTAGAGCAGCTGTTTTGCTCACCTTCGACCGGGGAGGAGGGAAACCAGCAACCTGGACATGAAAGCATCAATATCCCATTACAGGTCCCCTGAGCCAAGCTGTCCCCTTCCTCCCCCTGCCCCCATTGGCAAAAACAGCCTGTTCTGCATATGGGATGGAAAACTGTGTCCAGGCAAAACACAAAAAGTAAATATTTAAAGGGAAAAAAGCACACAGAAGGAAACAAAATGCCTGGCGTTTATGTTTCCATGGTTTGCTGCCAAGCATCTCCCAGCCTCTTACCCAGTGAGCGTTCAGCATGCCATATGGTTTTGAGACCAGTGGATTAAACCCCGCCATGGTTGTGAAAAACATCACTGCATTTGTTCTGGCCCTTCCCTCCCTGCCTTTGTTGCAAGTTTCTCACATCCCTCGGCCGGTGGCTGTCAGCGTGTTTACGTGTTTTAGATTTCTAATGGAATCTAAACCATAAAAAAAAAATAGCACCACACAAAGCCTGCTGTGGACTGTCTCCAGGAGGAAGGGAGGCAACGCTAGGGTGCGTAAGGGGACGTTTGAGGGCAGAGCCCTGAACCATCTGAGACGCTAACCAAGTTCACTTTTTGATGCTTTAATAACGAATGAACCAAAAAACCCAAACCAGTTGCCATTGAGTGGATGCTGACGCGTGGTGACCCCATGTGTTACAAAGTAGAACCACTCCATGGGGTTTTCTTGGCTGTAATTTTTATGGAAGCAGAGTGCCAGGACTTTCTTGTGTGGTTGCCACTAGGTGGGTTCAAACTCTGAACTTTTATGTTAGCTGCCGTTCGCAAACAGCTTGTGCCACCTTTTCAATGATGAATAATCAGAAAAAGAAAAAAAAATTGCCATCAAGTTGATTCCTACTCATAGCGACCCTACAGGACAGAGTAGCATTGCCCCATACTTTCCTCTAAAACGTAGACCAAAAAGAAAAAGAGAGAAAGGCGATTTCATGTGTTAGCAAGACCCCCCACTTGGCACCCTCCTGGGTTACCGCTGAGTCAATAACTTGAAGGGTGGTCGGTCATTGCCAGGACTGGGGGTGGACATTTGGACAGCATTTAAGGAAAAGGTGTAAGAGGCAGAAAAGACATGAACCGTGGACCAGCTGAAACAAAGCCTTGCCCAGTTCTTATTTCAGAACAGAACTGGTATTGTAATAAATCGTAATCAGAAATGAAATGGAAACAATTCTATACAAGTTCTGACACTTCATTCCCCAAATTCTGGCCAAGGAGGCACAGCACCAAAGTGATGATCTGGGGAGACAAGACCTGTAAGGGAAGGATTCTCCTAGGAAAGGAGTTCAGATAAGCAGTTGGTGCCTGAGTCATGAGTCCACAGAAGACGCCCCATAACTTTTCCCACCATCCCTTATTTTCTGCCCAGTGTCATTGCCAGAGACGGAGCCATATGGAGAAAATTCCATTCCTACTTCTCACTCAGTTCTATCCAATTCACACTGGGATTCTGTTTAAGTCAGGACCTGTAACACATTTAGCTGGTTGTGGGAGATCACTTAACAGGAGACGTAGGCGTCTTTAGGCTCTGAATATGTGGGTGGGCTGAGGGGCCAACAGATTATGTTCATCTTCGAAGAGAGGGAAAGACATAACACAAAACCATCACATTTATTGTTTGCAGCTTCTAGCCTGGGTTCCACATCTTTCTCCTGCAGAGCAGCTGGTGGGTTCGAACTGCCAACCTTATGGTTAGCAGCCAAGTGCTTTAACTACTATGCCACCAGGGCTCTTTTTTTTTTCTTTTGTGGGTTAGTTTGGGTTCACAGAGAGGCTATCACCATCCCAATTTGGAAGTTTCCTGATTTGGAAAGATATGAACTACACTTCTTTATTGTAATAAATCATGCCTTGAAGTTGAATGGTTATTGGAGCAAAGGGTTTCAGAGACCTTAAGAAGTCATTTGTCCACCCCTGGCTCCACCCTCACCTCGGGTACTTGGAACACTAACTTTCAGCTTAGACTTTATAAGACCTCTGATTTGGATAAGATGTCCTAAATGTGTCTAAACATTTCTAGACTTATTCAAGTAGATGACTGCTATTCATGAGATCAGAAGTGATTACTCACAGCTCAACATTTACCCTCAGATGCCTCCTAGTACCAGCTGCCATTAAGTCAATTCTGACTCGTGGCGATCCCATGTGTGTCAGGGTAGAACTCTGCTCCACAGGGTTTTCAATGGCTGATTTTTCGGAAGTAGATCGCCAGGCCTTTCTTTGAGGTGCCTGTGGGTGAACTCAAACCTCCAACCTTTTAGTTAGCAGCAGAGCATGTTAACACTTGCACCACCCAGGGACTGCTACACCTAGTAGAGAGGCATAACTTTAACTAGATAAAAATGTCGTGAACCAACACCACGAATATAGTTACATAAGACTAGAGCAGTGTGCCACAAAATAAAGCAAGCCCCAGAGTGAATAGAACAGATAAGTAAAGGAAAACTGGTAAGAAGAATCCCCAAGCCTTAGAGGGAAGCCTCACTTTGATCAAAGCTAGAAAGTAGCTGTCCTCCCTGATGTCACAAAGAGACAAGCAATCTTAACTGTGCTCCATATAAAACCAAAATGGAACACAGAGTTCTTTTTAAACATAATAGCATCATTTTAGGGCTATAAATTTTTCTCAGAGTACAGTTTTGACCACTTCTCATAGGTTTGAATAAGAAGGATTTTTCTTTTCTTTCATTTCTAGATAATGTATTACTTCAAATTTTCATTTTAATAAGGAGCGCTGGTGGTGCAATGGTTGAAGTGCTAGGCTGCTAAGTGAAAGGCCAGCAGTTTGAACCCACCAGCGGTTCCATGGGAGAAAGACCTGACAATCTGCTCCCATGAAGATTACAACCTAGGAAACCCTATGGGGCAATTCTTCTCTGTCCTGTAGGGTCGCTATGAGTCGGAATTGACTCAACGGTACACAAAAGCACCAACCAGATAATCGTCCCAAAATGTAGACCAGCTCATACTCCCATCGGCATCAGCTCAGAGATAGTTTCACCAAACATTTTCTAGCACTGAATGTTATTAGTATCTTTTTCTGCCAGGCTGACCAGCAAATTATTGTATCTCTGAATTGTTATAATCAGCATTCCCCCCGCTACTACTGATGTTGAGCATATTTTCAAATGTTTGATGTTTGTTTTCATGTCAATCTTAGTGAGTTGCCCATTTTGTCTACTTTTTACCCCTTTGTTAGAGCTTCTCAAATGTTGGAGATATTAATACTTTATCAACTGTGTTTCAAACGTTTTCTCTAGTCCCATCATCTCTCTGTAAATATTTTTTATGTTGTCTTTTACCATATATAAATGTTTAACTTCTATGTAGTCAAATTTGTCATACTTTTCCTTTAATGCTTTTTGATTCCCTGTCTTGCTTTAAAAGGCCTCCCCTCCTTGATGTTAAAAAACCTTATTCTAAATTCCTACTTGGAGTTGTGTTAAATTAGTATTAATTTAGGAATTTCTATATGTTTGTGATATTAAGTTCTCCTATACAGCATAAAGAGTATCTGGATGGTGCAGTTGATGTGCTCAGCTGGTAAGTGAAAGAAAAAAGGTCTGGCAATCAAAAAAAAAAAAATCAGCAATTGACGTCTGGGGTCTTAAAAGCTAGCAAGTGGCCATCTAAGATGCATCAACTGGTCTCAACTCATCTGGAGCAAAGGAGAACGAAGAACACCAAAGACACAAGGAAAATAAGAGCCCAAGAGACAGAAAGGGCCACATAAACCAGAGACTCCATCAGCCTGAGACCAGAACTAGATGGTACCTACCACCAATGACCACCCTGACAGGGAATACAACAGAGAATCCCTGATGGAGCAGGAGAAAATTGGGATGCAGAACTCAAAATCTAGTAAGAAGACCAGGCTTAATCGTCTGAGACTGGAGGCACCCCAGAGGTCATGATGGCCCCCGGACTTTCTGTTAGCCCAAAACTAAAACTGCTCCTGAAGCCAAGCCTTCAGACAAAGATTAGACTGGACTCTAAGACATAAAATGTTACTGGTGAGGAGTGTGCTTCTTAACTCAAGTAGACATGTGAGACTATGTGGGCAGCTCCTGTCTGGGGGTTAGATGAGAAGGCAGAGGGGGACAGGAGTTGGTTGAAGGGACGTGGGAATACAGGGTGGAGAGGAGGAGTATCCTGTCACATTATAAGGAGAGCAACTAGGGTCACAGAACAACGTGTGTATAAGTTTTTGTACGAGAAACTGACTTGAATTGGAGAGCACGATAAAAAAAAGAGAGAGAGAGAGAGAGAAAAGAAAATCAGCCATTGAAAAGCCTACAGAGGATGCTTCTACTCTGACACACATGGGGTCGCCATGAGTCAGAACTGACTGGACAGCAACTAGATATAGCATGGGTCAGCAAACTATGGCCCATGGGCCAATTCTGGCCCATCACCAGCTTTTTGTAAATAAAGTTTTATTGGAACACAGCCAGTCATTCATTTTCATATCATCTATGCCTGCTTTTGCACTAAAATGACAGAGTTGAGGAGTTGAAATAGAGATCCTATGGCCTGCAGATTCTAAAATATTTATTATTTGGCTCTTTACAAGAAAAGTTTGCCAGCATTTTGCTGTGTGGGATCCTAGAATGTGTTCCCATTTATTCAGATTCTATTTTTTTTCTTCCAATGTTGTTGTTAGTTGTCATCACGTTGACTCCGACTCACGGCAACCCCACGTGTGCAGAGCAGAACTGGGCTCCGTAAGGTTCTCAAGACTGTGACCCTTTGGAGGCAGACCACCAGGACTTGAGGCAGAAAGATTACAACCTTGAAAACTCTATGGAGCGGTTCTACTCTGCACACATGGGGTTGGTCACCTTGAGTTGGGATCAACTTGGTGGCAACTAACAACAACAACATAGGTTTTCTCTGCTTTTAAAAGTTATCAGCTGGCTTATTAGAATTATTTGTCCTGATTGTCAAATTAATACAAATTCATTCTAGAGATTTTGGAAAAGAAAAGAGTAGGAAAATAAAACTTAAAATTTCCCCTGATCCTATTACTCAGAGAAGCCAGGGATACCACATTGTTGTATATCTAGTGTGGGTTTGTTTCTGAAGACACATATACATGTGTTAGCAACTCCATGACACTGGGAACTGGAGACATCACATTTCTTCTCCTAAATTAATCTAATCTGGTTGTGCCTGGAGAGAAGGTCAGTGTCAGCTATTTTAGGGGCTCCTTCTTTTTTTTTTTTTCCTATGGCGCAGTGGTTAAGAACTACAGCTGCTAACTGAAAGGTCGGCAGCTTGAATCTACCAGCCACTTCTTGGAGACATTATGGGACATTCTACTGTGTCCTACAGGGTTGCTACAAGTCAGAATTGACTCGATGGCAATGGTTTTTTTTTTCTTATTTATTTATTTTTATGTTATGCCTTATATTGGATCAGTTAAGAGCCCAAGACCCTTGCTGTTACTCCAAAGCCACGGCTGAGTGACCCACCCGCACTGACGCCCAGGCAGCCACTCACCTAGAAGCATGCCCACTTGACACTCTGCCTGACAGTAAAGCTCCCACTCTCTCGCACGTTCTTGGGGTGTCTACCAATTACCTGTCTCTCAGCTAGGCATCAAAGCTGGCCCCTCGCCTACCCTGGAAACACAAATGTTCCTTCTAGCTTTTTCCTCTTAGGACTGAGCCTTCCTAAACAGAGATCCAGGTGGTCCCTGAAACATTTTATAAAAGGCTGTTAAGTTTAATTACCCCTCAGTAACAGGCAACAGGTTAGGGGAGCCCCAGCTCAAGTAGTGAGTCTACGTGAGCAAAGTGGAATAAGATACTAGTTAATTTGCAATTTGGGTTGATACTCTAACCCTCTTTTGCAGCTTACTTGTTTTCTCTCTTTTTTTTTTTTAATTGTGCTTTAGGTGAAAGCTTACAGCTCAAGTTAGTTTCTCATACAAAAATTTATACACACATTGTTATGCGATCCTAGTTGCTATCCCTGTAATGCGACAGCACACTCCGCCTTTCCATCCTGGATTTCCCATGTCCATTCAACCAGCTCCTGTCCCTTTCTACCTTCTCGTCTCGCCTCCAGACAGGAGCCACCTATTTAGTCTCATGTATCTTCTTGAACTAATAAGCACACTCTTCACGAGTACCATTTTATGTCTTATAGTCTGGTCTAATCTTTGTCTAAAGAGTTGGCTTCAGGAATGGTTTTAGATCTGGATTAACGGAGAGTTCGGGGGCCATGTCTTCTGGGGTTCCTCTAGTCTCACTCAGACGGTTAAGTCTGGTCTTTTTACATGAATTTGAGCTCTGCATCCTACTTTTCTGCTGTTCCGTCAGGGACTCTGTTGTGTTCCCTGTCAGGGTGGACATTGGTGGTAGCCAAGCTTCATCAAGTTCTTCTGGTCTCAGGCTAATGGAGTCTCTGTTTTATGTGGCCCTTTTAGTCTCTTGGGCTAATATTTTCCTTGTGTCTTTGGTGTTCTTTATTCTCCTTCACTCCAGGTGGGTTGGGACCAACTGATGCATCTTAGATGGCCGCTTGCTAGCTTTTAAGACCCCAGACACCACTCACCAAAGTGGGGTGTCAAATGCTTTCTTAATAAAACTTTGTTATGCCAATTAATCTAGATGTTCCCCAAAACCATGGTCCCCAGACCCCAGCCCCTGCTACTGTGTCCCTCAAAGTGTTTGGTTGTATTCAGGAAACTTCTTTGCTTTGGGTTTAGTCCAGTGATGCTGACTTTCCCTGTGCTGTGTGTTGTCCTTCCCTTCACCTAAGATAATTCTTGTCTACCGTCTAGTTAGTGAATACCTCTGTACCTCCCTCCCCACCCTCGTAAACACCAAATATGTTTTCATATGTGTTTAAACCTTTTCTTAAGTTCTTATAATAGTGGTCTCATACAGTATTTGTCCTTTTGTAACTCACTAGTTTCACTCAGCATAATGCATTCCAGCTTCATCCATGTTACGAGAGGTTTTGCGAATTCATCATTGTTCTTTATCGATGCATAGTATTCCATTCTGTGAATACACCATAATTTGTTAATCCATTCGTCCACTAATGGGCGCCTAGGTTGTTTCCAGCTTTTTGCTATTGTGAACGGTGCTGCAATGAACATGGGTGTGCATGTATCTATTTGTGCGACAGCTCTTATTTCTCTAGGACACAGTCCAAGGAGTGGGATTGCTGGGTCGTGTGGTATCTATTTCTAGCTTTTTAAAGAAACATCAAGTCAATTTCCAAAGTGTTTGTACCATTTTATACTCCCACCAGCAGTATATAAGTGTTTCAGTCTCTCCACAGCCTCTCCAACATTTATTATTTTGTGTTTTTTGTATTAATGCTAGTCTTGTTGAGGTGAGATGGTATCTCATTGCAGTTTTGATTTGCATTTCTCTAACAGTTACCGTAAGCATTTCCCCATGTATCTGTTAGACGCCTGAATGTCTTCTTTGGTGAAGTGCCTGTTCATATCCTTTGCTCATTATTTAACTGGGTTATTTGTCTTTTTGTTGTTGAAGTTTTGTAGTATCTTATAGATTTCGGAGGTTAGACCCTGATCTGATACGTGGTAGCCAAAAAAATGTTCCCAGCCTGTAGGCTGTTTACTCTTTTGGTGAAGTCTTTGGATGAGCATACGTGTTTGATTTTTAGAAGCTCCCAGTTAACTAGTTTGTCTTCTAGTGTTTGTGCATCGCTAGTTATGTTTTGTACTCTGTTTATGCCATGTATTAGAGCTCCTAGCATTTTCCCTGTTTTTTCTTCCATGACCTTTATCATTTTAGATTTTATATTTAGGTCTTTGATCCATTTCGAGTTAGTTTTTGCACATGTTGTGAGGTATGGGTCTTGTTGCATTTTTTTGCAGGTGGATGTCCAGCTATGCCAGCACCATTTGTTAAAGAGACTGTCTTTTCCCCATTTAACAGACTTTGGGCCTTTGTCAAATATCAGCTGCTCATAGGTGGGTGAATTTATGTCTGGATTCTCAATTCTGTTCCACTGGTCTATGTATCTGTTGTACTAGTACCAGGCTGTTTTGACTACTATGGTGGTATAATAGGTTCTAAAATCAGGTAGTGTGAGACCTCCCACTTTATCCGGGGCCTCTTACCTTTCCACATGAAGTTGGTGATTTGTTTCTCCATCTCATTAAAAAATGTCGTTGGAATTTGGATCACGATTTCATTGTATCTGTAGATTGCTTTGGATAGAATTGACATTTTCACAAGGTTGAGCATTCCTATCTATGAGCAAGGTATATTCTTCCACTTATGTAGGTCTGTTTTGGTTTCTTGCAGTAGGGTCTTGTAGTTTTCTTTGTATTGGTCTTTTACGACTCTGGTTAGATTTATTCCTAAGTATTTTATCTTCTTGGGGGCTATTGTAAACAGTATTGATTTGGTGATTTCCTCTTTGAAGTTCTCTTTATTGGCGTAGAGGCATCCAACAGATTTTTTATGTTCATCTTGCATCCTAATACTCTGCTGAAATCTTCTCTTAGTTCCAGTTTTCTTGTGGATTCTTTGGGGTTTTCTGTGTATGAGATCATATCATCTACAAATAGGGATACTTATACTTCTTCCTTACCTATTTGGATGCCCTTTATTTCTTTTTCTAGCCTAATTGCTCTGGCTAGAACCTCCAGCACAATGTTAAATAAGAGTGGTGAAAAAGGGCATCCTTGTCTAGTTCCCGATCTCAAGGGGAATGCTTTCAGACTCTCTCCATTTAGAATGATGTTGGCTTTGTATAAATGCCCTTTATTATGTTGAGGAATTTCCCTTCTTTTCCTATTTTCAAAAGAGTTTTTATCATGAATGGATGTTGAACTTTGTCAAATGCCTTTTCTGTATCAACTGATAAGATCATGTGGTTCTTGTCTTTCATTTCATTTATCTGATGTATTACAGATTGTTTTTCTAATGTTGAACCATCCCTGCACACCTGGTATAAATCCCACTTGGTCATGGTGATTTATTTTTTTGATACATTGTTGAATTCTATTGGCTAGAATTTTGTTGATGATTTTTACATCTATGCTCATGAGGGATTTTGGTCTGTAATTTTCTTTTTTTGTGGTGTCTTTACCTGGTTTTGGTATCAGGGTTATGCTGGCTTCATGGAATGAGTTTGGGAGCATTCTATCCTTTGCTATGCTCTGAAATACCTTTAGTAGTAGTGGTGGTGTTAACCCCCTCTGAAAGTTTGGTAGAATTCTTCAGCGAAGCCATCAGGGCGCGAGCTTTTGTTTGTTGGGAGTTTTTAAATTACCTCTTCAATCTCTTTTATTATAGGTTTATTTAGTTGTTCTACCTCTGTTTGTGTTAGTTTAGGTAGGTATTGTGTTTCTAGAAATTTGTCCATTTCTTCTATATTTTCAAATTTGTGAGAGTACAATTTTTCATAGTATTCTGTTATGATTCATTTAATTTCAGGTGGGTCTGTTGCAATATCACCCATCTCATTTCTTATTCAGTTTATTTGCTTCCTCTCTGTTTTCCTTTTGTCAGTTTGGCCAATGGTTTATCGAGTTTTTCAAAGAATCAGCTTTTGGTCTTGTTAACTCTTGATCAGTTTTTTTGTATTCTCTATTTCATTTAATTCTGCTCTAATTTTTATTATTTCCTCTCTTTTGGTGCCCAAGGGCTTCGTTTGTTGCTCTCTTTCTATTTTTTGAGTTGTAGGGCTAGCGTTTTGATTTTGGCCCTTTCTTCTTTTTGAATGCATGCATTTATTGCTATAAATTGACTTCTAAGCACTGCTTTTGCTGTGTCCCAAAGGATCTAGTAGGATGTGTTTTCATTCTCATTTGATTTTGTGAATTTCTTTATTCCATCTTTAATTTCTTCTATAACCCAGTAGTTTTTGGCAAGGGGTTGTTCAGTTTCCATGTATTTGATATTTTTTCCTTGCTTTTTCTGTTATTGATTTTTACTTTTATGTCTTTATGGTCAGAAAAGATGCTTTGTAATAGTTAGATGTTTTTGATTCTGTTAAGGCTTGCTTTGTGGCCTAATATGTGTCTGTTCTGGAGAATGTTACATGTGCATTGGAAAAGAAAATATACTTGACTGCTGTTGGGTGGAATGTTCTGCGTATGTCTGTGAGATCAAGTTGTTTGATTGTGACATTTAGATTTTCCGTGTCTTTATTGAACTTCTTTCTGGATCTTCAGTCCTTCACTGAAAGTGGTGTGTTGAAGTCTCCTACTATTATTTTGGAGCTCTCTATTTCTTTTTTCAATGCTGTTAGAGTTTGTTTTATGTATTTTGGAGCCCTATTGTCGTGTGCCTAAATATTTATTATGGTTACATCCTCCTGGTGTATTGACACTTTAATCATTATATAGTGTCCTTCCTTATCCTTTGTGGTGGATTTTGCTTTAAAGCCTATTTTGTCAGAGATTAATTTTGCCACTCCATCTCTTCTTTGATTGCTGTTTGCATGATATATTTTTTTCCATCCTTTGAGTTTTACTTTCTTTGTGTGTTTGAGTCTAAGATGTGTCTCTTGTAGGCAATGTATGGATGGATGGTTTTTTTAAAACCCATTCTGCCACTCTGTCTCTTTATTGGTGCATTTAGTCTGTTAACGTTCAGCATAATTATTGATAGGTATGAGTTTAGTGCTGTCATTTTGATGTATTTTTGTGTGTGTCATTGACAGTTGCTTTGTTCTACTTAATTTTCTCTGCTGAGTCATTTTTCTTTATGTATTTTCTTTTCATCTTTTTCATTGTTGTTGCTTTTGTATTTGCTGAATTTTATGTTTTTCTTGTTTTTTATTTTGATATGTAGGACTGTTAGTTTCCTCTGTGGTTAACTTAATACTTACTTCTATTTTTCTGAGTTTAAACCAATCTTTTATTTCTAGATATCGGCTTGACTTCCTTTCCATATGAGAGTTCTATGACTACATTATTTAGTCCCTCCTTTTTGTTTTAATATTGCCATCTTTTTTTTCCCCCCTGGGTTTTACGTATTGACATCTTTGTTTCCCTATTTTCAGTGTTTTAGCTCTGATTTATTTTTGTGACTTCTCTATCTGGGTTGATATCTGGTTGTTCTATCCTGTGTTCTTGTCTTGGGTTGTTATCTAATGTTATTGATTTTCTAACCAGAGGACTACTTTTAGTATTTCTTGTAATTTTGGTTTGGTTTTTACAAATTCCCTTAGCTTCTGTTTATCTGGAAATGCCCTAATTTTCACAGTCATATTTGAGAGACAGCTTTACTAGTTATATAATTCTTGGTTGGCAATTTTTTTCCTTCAAGGTTTTATATATGTCATTCCATTGTTTTCTTGCCTACATGTTTTCTGCTGAGTAGTCTGAGTTTAGTCTTATTAACTTTCCTCTGTAGACGAGTTTTCCTTTATCCCTGGCCACTCTAAAAATTCTCAGTTTATCTTTGGTTTTGGCAAGTTTGATTATAATATATCTTGGTGACTTTCTTTTGGAATTTACCTTGTGTGGGGTTCGATGATATCTTCTCATCTTTCACTGTATCAAGGAAGTTTTCTGCCAACAAATCTTCAACAATTCTCTCTGTATTTTCTGCTAATCCCCTCCCCGCCCCCCCCCTTCTGCCACTCTAATCACTTGTAGGTTATTCCTCTTAATAGAGTTCCACGTAATTCTCAGTGTTTCTTCATTTTTTGAAATTCTTCTATCTGATTTTTTCTGAAATAAGTTGGTGTCAAGTGCTTTATCTTCGATCTTACTAATTCTGACTTCCATTGCCTCAATTCTGTTCCTATGATTTTCTATTGAATTGTCTAATTCTGAAATTTTATTGTTAATCTTCTGGATTTCAGTTTGCTGTCTCTCTATGGATTCTTGCAACCTGTTAAATTTGTCATCATGCTCATGTATATAACCTTAAATTCCTCTGTTGCTTTGTCCATGTGTTCCTTAGTTTGGTCTGTGTTTTCCCTGATCTCCTTCCTGATCTCTTGAAGAAATTAATCTTTTGAATTCTACCTCCTTTAATTCCAAGAATTTCTCTTCCTCTGGAAGGTTTCTTGAGTCTTTATTATAGGGGCATGCTGAAGCCATCATGGTCTGCCTCTTTATGTGATTTGATATTGACTGTTGTCTCTGAGCCATCAATATTTATTTATTTTATGTTTGCTTACTGTGTCCTAGCTTCTTGTTTTGTTTTGATATACCCAAAGGCTGGTCGTGTGACCTCCTTTGATTATTGGCATCTTTGAAGCTCTCACATCCCTGTCACCAGGTGGTTAAAGCTACTACTAGGTATGTGAGCCCAAGAGTCTATTTACTTTTCCTGTGTGAATTCAGCTAAGGGGTCCAGGTTGTCAGTTGCCAAGTGTATGGTGCAACTCTCACCTACAGACCTAGAAGGGCAGAGGTGTGTGGAGTAGCCACAGGTATCTGGCTGCTGTAGGGGGTCATGTGTTGAGTAAAGCAGGGGGCTGACAGTTGTCCCTAAGTGTCTGGGTAAAAGGCATGTCCCTGTTCCCTACAGTGTGTAGGTGGATGGGTTTTATAGCCAGACTTTGGGCACACAATGCTGTTGGCTGTACGGACTGGGAGGCACCACTTATTCTTGGACCCCTGTCACAAGTGGCTAGGTGGAGTGGGTGGAGCCACCAGTCCTCAGACCCCTGATGTAGGTAGGTGAGGACTCTGCTTGATGGGCAGGGAGGTGCCAAATGTTATGAATCTGCCACTCCCCCTTATAACTGTTGCAGTTGAAAATAGGCTTCAGTTATATAACACTGTGCTAGTGAGGACCTACGCTCTTGAAATGGGCCCACTCAGGTCTATGCAGGGGTGAAAGGCATTCAAAGTCCACGGGCCCCTTATGCTTGTGCCTAGGCAAGGGGGGCTGTGCCTGCCCTGAGTTCTCACCTTAGGGAAGTTGGCAGATTATTTTTTCCTGTTTGTTAATTTGTTCCCTCTCCAAAGCTGGGAGAATGGCTTGGGGCACGTGATGGGTCCTACTTCCGGCCCAGAGGACACAGCAAAAGGTAAAGCAGGACCAAGACCCTGAGCAGAGCGGGGAGGGGGCAGGTAAATGGGACAGAGGTACTTCCAAAAGGGGTGGAGTGGTTTTGTTGAACAGTGTGGTGGGCTAGACACTTATCTTTTGCCAATTGAGCACCACTTCTCTCTGGTTCTGGAGGATTGAGTAGACTCTCTGCTTCTTCGGTTCTCCTGATGTGGAAAACACATCCTAAGCACTACTGCTTGCCTTAGCCCATGCGTGCCAGCCATTCCACCCTTCAGGGTGCCAGCCAGGCCAGGTGTGGCAAATCCTCACTGCTTCTGAACTGTCTCTTCCTCCCCCTACTGCTCAGTCCAGTTCCTCAACTTTGTCTTTGATGTTTAGGGCTCCTAGATTGTCACATATAATGGATTTACTTGTTTTTTCAGGCCTTTGCTGTAAGAGGGGCCACAGAAGTATCTGATTACTGTGCCATCTTGGCCATGCCCCCAGCCTACTGCTTTTTTTTTAATATAATGTAAGCACATTTTCATATCCTTACATAACCTTAAAATATTATCTTAATGGCTATATCATACACATAGTTTATATATACGTATATGTATGTGTATACATATACGTAACACATGGAGTTGCCATGAGTCAGAATCTAACAACGTGCATGAGTGTGTGTGTTTGTGTGTATGTGTGTATAAAATCATTTCCACTAAAATATAGGTATGTTCCAATATTTGGGCTCAACCTTGAGTTCTTGCCAAAAATCTACTATTCAGCTTTGGCCTCAGCCTTTGGGAGCTCAAAGAGCTGATTGCTGACTTCAGCATCATTTCTGAGCATGATCAATCCCAGACAAATTTGGATGTGATCAATGATTGCGAGAACCCATAGATTTATATCATATCTAATCAGAATGAGAACAACAGTAATAAGAACAAGGTAAGATGCGTTATTTAAATTTATTATTAATATCTAATTATTCACTTTCAAGTCTAGGTAAGAATCTTGGATATAACATGGAGTAAAATCTCTTATGTGTTTTATATGTTGAAAGTCTTTCAGTCAGTTGATATATAAATAAATAATTACCAATTCAAGAGTAAAATGCTGAAATAAATAATACAGATTGTGAAAACTATTTCACATGCAAAAACAACTACCAACTTGCCAATAGTTAAACAGAAATTTCAATAATATAAGGAAAAAGAATAACCATAAGACTATACTATAATTCTAATATTTAGAGAATTATTTGGTATGGGGGCATTGATAATATTAAGCAAAACAAACTTTAAAAACTATGTTTAATTTTTAATTTAAATTTAAACTTAATTCCACATAGGCTATTTGTCTTTCAAGGACAGATCCTACTTAGGAATTCTTACCTGTGAGGATGAATATCATCTTTGTCATCTCAAAATTTCATAAGGAGGAAAACAAATCCAAAATCATATACAATATGCCTAATAATCATTGATTCATATATAATCATATATTCTTTATCGTATCTGAATCAATATTTCATTATATACAGAGTAGTTATATATAATATTATATCTGAATCAATCTTATTATATATTATATTACAGTAACCACCTGCAAAATCTGGAACCTGTGTAAGACAGAAACCTGCCAGAGAAGGAGAAGTCAAATATTTTCCATTAATAGAGAGTGACAGAAAAGTGGTAAGACTGCACCCTGTCAAAGGTGGCAAACTTCCAAGACTTGGAAAAACAAGGTAGTCTCATTGCGTTTGAGCTCTTACTGCTTTCACTGTATATGTAATATTACATGTTATAATATATGTAAATAATATATACTATGTTTTACTATATATAATAATGAATGAAGAAAAGATAAATGAGACCAAAGATAAATGAGGCACCCGAAGGATGTAATCTCACTTACCAAATTCCAAAACTTTCCACGAATTCTTTAAAAAAGACAATTCCCTATGGTTTTGAGTCTATGGAAACTAAAATTTTGAACAAAAAGTTTGCTTTACTGAAAACTGATTTCAGTAGATGAAGACAAAGGACTCTTGCAATTTACTCCAGTAGTTAGATACAAAGTTCTTTCCAGAAAACATGTTGCTGAAAAGCTTTTTTCCTGAATTATTTTCCGCTTTGTGTACAGTTTCATGGTGTTATTAAATCTGCTACTTTTTTGTTTTGTTTTGCTTTTTACCTTGGCTTGATGGCATGGTGGGTTAATGATAAAGTCAAGTGTGTTGCATCTTTATTTTGCTGCCAAGAGGTTCTTCCCAGAGTGAAGAAATATTTACAAAATGAAAAGTCCATCAAAAAATGTCTGTGCAATTGTCTCAGACAATGAACAACCATGGTGAAGGCTGTGAATGATTTAGGAGTCATCAGCATCCCATGGTTGTTCTCACTCTTCAGCTGTGTGTTGAGAAAGCAATTATGGCCCAGAATCGCTGCCTGTAATCATAAGCAAATGGGCCTCTTTCATCATTCATTTTCCTTCAGAGATAAACTACATGACATAGAAGAGATTTTGGAATTGCCGTACCATTTAATTTTTACAAAATGTTCGAACAAACTGTAACAGAAACTATTATATACTCAAAGGCTAATTAAAAAGCAACCACTAAAAAGCCTTAAAATGGTCCCACATAGAAAACGAGACCAATTAACGTGAGTACTACACTAACCAGTAAAGGTTGCTCACAGAGAAAGGTGTTCCTTTCCTGAAACTCATCGAACAAGTAAATAACCTAATGGGCTTTGAGAATGCAAATATTTCATTCTTGAATCTGCTTTAAGATTCTTCGATCTTTCCATTGCTGGAAAGATGCTGGGATTGGCACATGTGCAACAAAAGCTGAGACGCAGATGGCAATTCAGGGATGGTAGCATTATTTTCAAATCCAATTGCATTGCTCCATGGCTATGTTTTTAGATCCAACATTTAAGGTCAAAATTTTCCTCAAGTACATGTAAAAATATTAGAAATAAAGATAGCCAAGTGAAGGCAGCAATCTGAGGTCTGCTGAAGAAATGCTCAGAAAGCCTTTTCAAGCAGTGCACAAAGCTTCCATTTTAGGGGTGGCGCCCCTCCTGCACTACCAAAGGTGCAAGATGGGCAAATCCCACCTTTATCGCTAACTGCTTGGTGAGGATCAACATGAATCCAATTCCCAACTGGAAATGGATCCAGACCTCACCTTCCCACTTCTCCATCCTCATTGCCACCCAGAGCTGCTTCAGGAGCTCACAAGTTAAAAAGACATTGCCCTTCAGGTGGGCTGCCATGCAGCTGCTCTCAGATTCAGCCACTCCAAGCTAAGTCAGAGCACACAAGTTAAAAGGACACCACCTTTCTGACAGGCTACTTGTGCAGCCCTTCTCTGACCCCCAGCCACCCAGAGCAAGGTCAGAGTTCACAAGTTAGAAGGATTTAGTCCTTCAGGCTGCCAAATAGGCAGACATTACCCCTGATGGCTCTCACTGCTCCAGTGAGTTTGTTAAAGCCTTGAAGAATTCATGGAGGTTGTTCTAGTTCGGTGTCTTTGAGTCGGTTCCAACTCATAGCAACCCCATGTACAACAGAACGTGACACTGCCCAGTCTTGCACCATCCTCACAATCACTGTTATGTTCGAAGCCATTGTTGCACCCACTGTGTCAATGTATTTCATTAAGAGCCTTCCTCTTTTTTCCTGACACTCTAACTCCCCTAGCAGAATGTCCTTCTCCATTGATTGGTCCCTCCTAATAACATGTCCTAAGTACGTGAGATGAAGTCTCACCATCCTCGATTCCAAGGAGCACTCTGGCTGTCTTTCTTCCAAGACAGACTTGGCAGTCCATGGTATATTTAATATTGTTCACCAGTGCCGTAATTCGAAGGCATCAGTTCTTCTTTGGTCTTCCTTATTCACTGTCCAGCTTTCCCATGCATATAAGGCAATTGAAAATACCATGGCTTCGGTCATGTGCACCTCAGTCCTCAAGGTGACATCTTTATTCTTCTAACATTTTAAAGAGGCCTTTTGTGGCACATTTTTCCAGTGCAAAATGTCATTTGATTTCTCGAGGGCTGCTTCCTTGGGCATTGATTGTGGATCCAAGTAAAATGAAATCCTTGACAACCAGTCTTTTCTCCATTTATCATGATATTGCTTAGCAGACCAGTTGTGTGGAATTGTATTTTCTTTAGGTTTAGATATAAACCATATTGAAGGCTGTAGTCTTTGATCTTCATCAGTAAGTGCTTCAGGTCCTCTCCACTTTCAGCAGGCAAGGTTGTGTTATCTGCATAATGCAGGTCATTAATGAGTCTTCCACCAATGCTGATGCCAAGTTCTTCTTCATATAGTCCAACTTCTTGGCTTATTTGTTCAACATACAGATTGAATAAATATGGTGAAATGATACAACCATGGCACACACCTTTCCTGATTTTAAACCACTCAGTATTCCCTTATTTTGTTTGAATGACTACCTCTTGGTCTATGCACAGGTTCTGCATGAGCACAATTAAGTGTTCTGGAATTCCCATTCTTTGCATTGTTATGAAACAAACAGTCAAATGCCTTTGAATAGTCAATAAAACACAGGTAAACATCTTTCTGGTACTCTGCTTTCAGCCAAGTTCCATCTGACATCACCAATGATATATATCCCTCTTCTGAATTTGTCTTGCATTTCTGGCAGTTCCCTCTTAAAGTACTGCTGGAAATGTTTTTGAATTATCTTCAGGAAATTTTACTTGTGTGTGATATTAATGATATTGTTCAATAATTTCCACATTCTGTTGGATCTCTTTTCTTTGGAATGGGCACAAATACGGATCTCTTCCAGTCCATTGGCCAGGTAGCTGTCTTCCAATTTTTTTTGCATAGACAAGTGAACACCTCCAGTGTTGCATCCATTTTTTGAAACATCTCATTTGGTATTCTGTCAGTTTTTGGAGCCTTGTTTTTCACCAAAGCCTTCACTGCAGCTTGGACTTCTTTCTTCAGTGCCGTTGGTTCTTGATCATATACTACCTCCTGAAAGGGCTGAATGTTAAGAAATTCTTTTGGGTACACTGACTCTGTATATTCCTTCCATCTTCTTTTGATGTTTCCTGGTTTGTTCAATATTTTGCCCATAGAATCCTTCAATATTGCAACTCAAGGCTTGAATTCTTTGACCTTGAGAAATGCTAGGTCTTTGCACATGTCATTATAATACTTTACTTTGTCTTCTCAAACCACATTTGAAATCTTCTGTTCATGTTTTTCACTTCATCATTTCTTCCATTTGCTTTAGCTGCTCTGCATTCAAAAGCAAGTATCAGAATCTCTTCTCATGTCCATTTTTGTCTTTTCTTCCTCTTCTGTCTTTTTTAATGACCTTTTGCTTTCTTCATGTGTGATGTCCTCAATGCTTTCCCACAACTCATCTGGTCTTCAGTCATCAGTGTTCAGTGCATCAAATCTATTCTTGAGATGCTCTCCAAATTCAGGTGGAATATATTCAAGGTCATATTTTGGTTCTCATAGACTTGTTTTAATTTTCTTTGGCTTCAACTTAAACTTGCATATAAGCAATTGATGGTCATTTCTGCAGTGGGCCGCTGACCTTGTTCTGACTGATGATATTGAGCTTCTTCATTGTCTTTTCTCACAGATATAGTCTATTTGATTCCTCTCTTTTCCATCTCGTGAGGCCCATGTGTATAGTCGCCATTTATGTTGTTGAAAAAAGGTATTTACAATGAATAAGTCGTTGGTCTTACAAAATTCTATTGTGTGATCTCCAGAGTTGTTTCTATCACCAAGGCCATATTTTCCAACTACAGATCCTTCTTTGATTCCAACTCTTGCATTCCAAACACCACTAGTTATCAATGTATTTTGGTTGCATGTTTGATCAATTTCAGACTGCAGAAGTTGGTAAAAAAAATCTTCAGTTTCCTCACCATTGGTATTAGTGATTAGTACATAAATTTAAATAATAGTCGTATTAACTGGTCTTCCTTATAGGCATATGGACATTATCCTGTCACTGACAGTGTTGTACTTCAGGATAAATCTTGAAATGTTCTTTTTGACAATGAATGCAATGCTGTTCCTCTTCCATTTGTCATCCTTGGCATAGTAGATCGATTCAAAATGGCCCCCAGTCCATTTCAGCTCAGTAATACTTGCAGTTATCCATTTATTATAACCGGAAAGGATACAAACAAACACATAGGACAAGGTCCAAATGTGGATGTGAGGCTTCCATTGTCCCTGGTATGTGCCACCCTCCCAAGATCAGATATTTTTGCCAATCCGGGAAGCCCCAGATAACTTCCATTTCTGGGCATTTTATCGGCTTCATTGCATGGTCATGATTGACTGAGTCATTGAATAGGCATAATTTATTGAATCATGCCCCCCTCGCTTCCTGGTGTTAGCTGACCTGGTGTGGTCTCTGTAACTACCACCCATTTGCACGTATTGCTGGCGGTTTTAGAAGACAGGCACTTCGATTCCTGAAAGATAACAACAACGACAAAAAACTATTGCCATGGAGTCAACTCCAACTCAGCAAGGACAGAGTAGAACTGCCCCATAGTGCTTCCAAGGCTGTAAATCTTTAGGGAAGCAGACTCCCACATCTTTCTCCAGTGTAGCAGCTGCTGGGTTTGAATCACCAAACTTCGGGTTAGCAGCTAAGCACTTTAGCCACTGCATCACCAGGCTTCTGTTCCTGAAAGACAGGCATTGGAATTTCCCAAGTAATCAAAGACAAAAGCCAGATTGAGCTCTTTGTCTTACAAGTATCATCAACCAAATCTTCAAGCCCAGGAAGTGAAGCGGGAAGAAGACTTGACTTTAGCCTGTCAGGTACTACTGTCAAAGTCCTACTGGTATTTTTAACTTGATAATTTTTTGTTGTGAGGGGCTAACTGTCCTGTGCATTGTAGTATTTTTAGTAGCATCCCTGGAATCTGCCCATTAGGTACTAGTAGCACTCTCTCCTCCAGTTGTGACAACTAAAGTGTCTATAACCCAAAACCCAGTTTTGGGTGACATTGCCAAATGTCCCTGGGGGTGTTGGAAACATGCTGAGAACCTCTGGTTTAGATGAAACAAAGCTTAATAGCATAATACAAGCATTTCTTACACAACTCTGTTGTTATTGCTAGTCACCAACGAGCCAACTATGGCGACCCCACGTACAACAAAACAAATTCTTGCCTGGTCCTCCACCATCTTCTGATCACTGGTATGTTTCAGTCCTTTATTGGGGCCATCATGACAATCCATCTCAATGAGGGTTTTCTTCCCCTTCACTGGCCCTCCACTTTACCACACTTGGTGATCAGCAATTGGTCCCTCCTGATCACATGTCCAAAGTAAGCCACTTGAAGTCTCTGAAAATATTCTGTAATCCATAGGGTTTTCATTGCCTAATTTTCTGAAGTGAATTACCAGGCCTTTCTTTCTAGCCTGTCTTAGTCTGGAAGCTCCACTGAAACCATGGATGATCTTGCTGGTATGTAAAATACTGGTGACATAGCTTCCAGTATCATAGCAACATGCCAACTGCCACAGTACAACAAACTGACAGCTGGGCAATGGTCTTACATGATAGCCTGTAAAGATTCTCTCTGATGGGTCCACTCCAGGTAGTATCATGTTCTTCAGAACCCAGTACTGACAAAACTGTGCTCTGTGTTCCTCCACTGATTTCAGTTGAAAGTGAGCTTCTATTTAGATGACAATTGTGACACCAGTGACCACAAGAGCACTGTGATAGTTGATGGTGCTGAGAGAGTACTGTTACGGCACTATAATATTAAATGTTTAAATATTATTAGTAATATTACAATGACTTAATAATAATTACTGATACTAATATAATACCATTAGTATTGTTAATAAAATATTTAAATTATAACTGCTAAAGTTCTACAAAAAATTAAATGATGCAGAGATCATCAAAAGAAGATGGAAGGAATACACAGAGTCACTGTACCAAAAAGAAATGGTCCACATTCAACCATTTCAGGAGGTAGCATACGATCAAAAACCAATGGTAAGGAAGAAGTCCAAGCTGCACTGAAGGCATTATTGACTATGCTAAGGCAATAAACTGTGTGAATCATACCAATTATTACGGAGAATGGAAATTCCAGAAGGCTTAATTGTGCTCATGCTGAACATGCACACAAACCAAGAGGCAGTCTTTTGAAAAGAACAAGGAGATACTGCATGGCTTAAAGTCAGGAAAGGTGTGTATCAGGGTGGCATCCTTTCACAATATTCAATCTTATGCTGGACAAATAATCTGAGAAGCTGGACTATGTGAAGAAGAACGCAGCAGCAGGATTGGAGGAAGACTCAATAACAACCTTTGATATACAGATGACACAACCTTGCTTGCCAAAAGTGAAGTGGACTTGAAGCACTTACCGATGAAGATCAAAACTACAGCTTTCAGTATGGATTACATCACAACATAAAGAAAGCAAAAATCCTCACAACTGGACCAATAACCAACATCACGATAAACAGAGAAAATATTGAAGTTGTGCAGCAATAAAAAGATAAATATCCCAATTAAAAAATGAGCAAACGATGTGAACAGTTCACCAAAGAAGACATTCAGTTGGCTAACAGCCACATGAGGAAATGCTTGAGATCATTAGCCATTAGAAAAATGCAAATCAAAACTACATTGAGATACCACCTGACCCTGACATTACTGACACTAATCTAAATAAATAAATAAATAAAATAACAAATCTAAGAGAGGTTGCAGAGAGATTGGAACTGTTATGCACTGCTGATGGGGATGTAAAATGGTACAACCATTACAGAAAGTGATATTGCACTTCCTTGAAAAGCTAGAAATAGAAATACCATATGATCCAATAATCCCATTCCTAGGAATATGTCCTAGCAAATAAGAGCCGTCACATAAATAGACATATGCACACCCATATTCATTGCAGCACTATTCACAATAGCAAAAAAGATGGAAACAACCTAAGTGCCCATCAACAGATGAACAGATAAACTAATTATGGTACATACACACAATGGAATACTATGGATCGGAAAAGAACTATGATGAATCCTCAAAACATCTCACAACATGGATAAATCTGAAGGGCATTATGCTAAGTGAAATAAGTCAATCACAAAAGGTCAAATACTGTATGAAACCACTATTATAAAAACTCATGAAAAGGTTTACACACAGAAAGAAAAATATCTTTGATGGTTATTTGAGAGGGGAGGATTAGGGAGGGAAAATCACTAACAAGACAATAGCTAAGTGGTAACTTTGGTGAAGGAAAAGACAGTATGCAATAATCAAACGCCCCGAGGGACCGAATTACTGGGCTGGGAACCATGGCTCGGCAGGACATCTAGGTCAACTGGCATAACATAGTGCATAAAGAAAATGTTCTACATCCAACTATGAGGAGTAGCATCTGAGATCTTAAAAGCCTGCGATCAGCCATCTAAGATACATCTGCTTGTCCCATCCAGTCCGGAGCAAAGAAGAATGAAGGAAACCAAAGACACCAGGGAAATGTTAGTCCAGAGGACTAATGGACCATGCCTCCATCAGCCTGAGCACAGAAGAAATAGATGGCACCCAGCTACTACCACCAAACACTCTGACAGGGATCACAATAGAGGGTCCTGGACAAAGTGGGACAAAAATATAGAATAAAATTTCAATTCACAAAAAAGACCAGACTTACTGATCTGACAGAGACTGGAGGAATCCCCAAGACTATGGCCCCTGGACACCCTTTTAACTCAAAACTGAATCTACTCCTGAAGTCCACCTTTCAGCCAAGGGTTAAAAAAAAAAAAAAAGACAGGCTTATAAAACAAACAAAAGTGTACGTGAGGAACGTGCTTCTAGTTCAATCATGTTGATGAGACCAAATGGGCAACACCTGCCCAAAAGCAAAGATGAGAAGGCAGGAAGGGACAGGACTATGGGGTAAATGGAAACAGGGAACCTAGAGTGGAGAAGGGGAGAGTGTTGACACATCTGGGGATTGCAACCTATGACACAAAACAATTTGTGTATAAATTGTTGAATGAGAAACTAATTTGCTCTATAAACTTTGACCTAAAGTACAATTAAAATAAGTAAATAAGTAAGTTTTTAAAAAGAAATCAAATGACATTTCTATTGCACAAATCTGCTGCACTTTTGATAAAGTCCTCTCTAAAATCTTAAAAAGCAAAGTTGTCATTTTGATGACTAAGGTGCTCCTGGCCTAAGCCATGATCTTTTCAATTGCCTCATATGCATGCAAAACTGGACAGCGAAAAAGGAAGATAGAAGAAGAACTGAAACATTCAGATTACGGTGTTGGTAAAGAATATTTAATATACCATGGACTGCCAGAAGAATGAACAAATCCATCTTGGAAGAAGTACAGCTGGGATACTCCTTAGAAGCAAAGGTGGCAAGACTTTGTCTCACTTACTTAGGATGTGTTATGAAAAAAAAAACTAGTGTTATGAGGAGGGTCCAATCCCTGAAGAAAGACAGCAAGCTTGGTAACGTAGAGAGTGAGTCAGCCAAAAAGAGGAAGAGCCTCAGCAAGACGGATTGACATGGTGGCTGCAACCATGGGCTCAAACATGCCTACTATTGTGAGGATGGCTCAGGACCAGGCAGCATTTCATCCTGTTGTACATGGGGTCTCTATGAATCAGGACCAACTCAACAGCACCTAACAACAATAAAGTTCTTAAATAAAAATTAAAACATTAATTAATTAAACTTTTAAATGAAATTTCACCTATAGTCATGTAAACTAAAAGGTCTGAGATGGCAACTTTTGGTTTGGATTGAGTATCAATACACAAACCTGAGCATTTAACATAGGATTAATCAGAGCACATCTCTGAAGAGAATCTTCCAGACGAAGAGGAGGAGCAGAAGGGGACACCTGTTAGGGTACTCAGTGGTATTTGCTGAACAAATAGTTTGGTTAGCCAATCTTATATTGTTGAACATTTAAGTTTCCAAATTTGGGGTCTTATAAGTACTTTGCAGTGAACTTTCTTAATTAAAACCCGCTGCTGTCCAGTCAATTTTAACTCATACCGACACTGTAGGACAGAGTAGAACTGCCCCGATAGAGTTTCCAAGGAGCAGCTGGTAGATTTGAACTGCTGACTTTTTGGTTAGCAGTCATAGCTCTCGAGCACTGTGCCACCAGGGCTCCCCTAGATTTCATAGTGACCCTATTAGAAAGTTGTAAAAAACAATTGCCATCGAGTCAATTCCAACTCATATCAACCCTGTAGGACAGAGTAGAACTGCTCCATAGGGTTTCCAAGGAGCAGCTGGTGGGTTCAAACTGCTGACCTTTTGGTTAGCAGCTAAGCTCTTAACCACTGTGCCACCAAGGCTCCAGAATGTCGTTAAGGTCCTATTTAATTATACCCTTCAAAAACAGTTGCTAGAAATGGAATTTTTGCATCAAAAGGTGTGAACATTTCTATACGTTTTAAAAAATTTTATTGTGGTGAAATATATATATAACATAAAATTTGCCATTTTGACCAATTTTAAGCATACAATACAGGCATTAATTTCATTCACAAAGTTTTGCAACCATTACCACTATTTGTTTCCAAAACTTTTTCATCACCCTTAACAGAGACTCTGTATCCATGAAGTAACCTCTCCAGCCTCCTCTCCCTCCAGCCCCTGGTAATCACTAAATCTATTTTCTGTGTCTATACATTTGCCTATTTTAGATATTTCATGTAAGTGAGATCATACAATACTTGTCCTTTTTGTCTGACTTATTCCACTCAGTATAATGTTTTCAAAGGTCATCCATGTCATAGCACAGATCAGAACTTCATTTCTCCTTATGACTAAGATTCCATTGTATGTAGACACCACACTATTCATTTATCTGTTGATGGACACTGGAGTTATTTCTCCCTTTTGGCTACAGTGAACATTAATGTACAAGTGTCTATCTGAGTCCTTGTTTTCAGTTCTTTTGAACGTATATGTAGGAGTGGGATTGCTGAGCCATAGGGGTCTGGGAGGGTAATTCTATGTCTATCTTTTTGAGGAACCACCAAACTTTTCCACAATGGCTGTACCATTTTACATTCATACCAGCAATGAACAAGGGTTACAATTTCTCTACATCCTCACCAACACTTATTTTCCATTTTGTTTTGTTTTTAATAATAACCATCCTAGTGGGTAAGTAGTGGTATCTCATTGTGGTTTCATTTGTGCTGTTTTTTTTTAGTCCCATTGCTAACATATCCCCCAGGAAAACCCATTCACAGCTCCATCAATAGTAAATGTATGGTATTTCTCCACATCCTTGGCAGACCCTGGGTATTATTGTATTTTAAAAAGATCTTTGCTAAAACAATAGGGGTGCTATTGTATCTCCTTTTTATAATTTTGTATACTTGGGGTTTAAGAACCAAAGATGGGGAGATGGGGACAGATTTGGCTCCAAGCTGAGCTCATATCACAAAAATTGCATAGTGTCAAAACAACCATTGATCATGGTCTCTTTAGTTGAGCCCCTAATGAGGTAGTTGGATGGCAATGAGGGGCCATGAGGTATGACCTATATGTAGCTGTAAACCCTAGAGTCACACTTAGCAGGGTGAGATGCTCACACCATGGGTGGGATACTGGACCTGAGATTTGTACAGGGAACAGCAGATGCTTATCTCCCAAATCCAAGTTCATTGAGTGAAAGAGTGAATAAAATCAAAAGATTTTCAAGCTGCCTTGTTTGAACAAGATATTTAAACGAGCTGGAACTACCCACATATTTAACTTTGTCTCATTCCCCGCCATCCCCTACTCTTTCTCTTCCAAGCATGGATAGCTGAATTTGCAAAACTTGAGTGCACAAATGATGTGACTGGTCTGTAATATTTCTTGAGCTCCTGCCATGTCTCATCAGCATCATGTCATCCCACCCATTCTTTGAGTAGGCAATACGTCTATGTGCAGACCTCAGGCTAGTGAGTGGCAGAGGCAGAATTCACATCCTCCTGACTCCAAAATTCCTACTCTTATTTTCCATACCATGTGGCATACGGATATCAAACCTCAAAATGCTCATAATTCTTCCTTCCTTCCTTCCTTCCTTCCTTCCTTCCTTCCTTCCTTCCTTCCTTCCTTCCTTCCTTCCTTCCTTCCTTCCTTCCTTCCTTCCTTCCTTCCTTCCTTCCTTCCTTCCTTCCTTCCTTCCTTCTTTTCTTCCTTCCTTCCTTCCCCACTTCTTTTCTTCCCCCAGAATGGGTCTCTCCGACTTGAGTTCCAAGAAAGCAATTATTTTGATGACGATGGTGGAACACCTGTCTCCACTTCCCCCCTCCCCTGCCCCCACACCTCATCCCTTATTTTATGGCAGGGAAGAACAAGCAGAGTGGTAAGAGAATAAAAGGGGAATTGGATTTCCTAGTCCAAGGAATCACAGCTTATTACAAAAATAAACACTCAAGTCACTTGTTCTCCAACCTTCTTGGGCTTTCAGCATTGTGACAACTCCCTTCCAAGATTCCCCAACACCACTGAGAGAGGTGCCACGGTGACATTACATTGGGCGGAGGCTGGCCCAAGCGTTATTTTCAAGTCTCCACTTGAAAACGTATGGAAGAGTGAAATCATTTGTTTCTTCTTCAGCAGGTCTGTTCTCAACTCAGGAACAGGCTTGGCCTCCTGGGTTAGCCAGCTGTCTGATGCCAACCCCTTTGTGGTGGTTTATGTCTAGCCCTCACAGGGCCCTTACCACTAGAGTCTCGATTATTGAAAAACCTTGTTAGTCAAACTGAAAAACAGGCTACCTCACCAGCTCTGTGCCAGAATTCCCGGTCTCCTGGGATAAAAACAAGCAGGTCTTGTCCGATCTCCACTGAGTCCCATGAAAGAGATGAGGAGTTTGGGTTGTTCTACTAATTCCTTAAGTTAGATGGGGAAAAATGCGCTAAGCATCTGATGACTTGCATTCGAATTCCAGAAAAGTCACTCCTAATCATGTGACCCTGCAAAATGTCCTTAATACTCCAGGCCATTTATTCTTATGAGGATCACATAGAACATATACGTGCTGGCCCTATGAAAATTATGACACGGCATTCAAATGTAAGTTACATATGAGTAGTGTTGGTAATTACACTTTTCACAATCCATCATATTCTAGGCAGTAAAGACTGCAAAAGCTGGAACCTGTGTGAGGTGGAAACCTGTCAGAGAAAGAAAACTCAAATATTTTCCACTGAAACAAGTGATAGAAGAGTGGTAAGGCTGTAGCCTGTCAAAGGCGGAAAACTTGCGTGACCTAGAAAAACAAAACAGTCCCGTTGAGTTTGGATCTCACGGGTTTCACTGTGAATAATAAATAAATACTTATTTATTTTGTTTTTCTCTTGCCTCTCCCCCACCAATCATTAAAATGGAAGTCCTATGAGGACAGGGGTTTGGACATTTATTAATTGCTGTATCCCGGGGCCTCAGAATAGGGCCTAACACAGAGTTGGCATTCCAAGAATATCTGTTGAATGAATGAATGAATTGATTATAAGCCCTTTGAGGGATTACCAGTGTCACCTATAAATTTCATCCCCTGGAGGCTTGAAGAGAAGTGGAGGTAGGGCCCTGTCAAAACCAGTTTAGTGATTATACTACCTGTAGGAAAAGAGTGGGTTCTAGGGACTCTGATGAATCTAGGATTTTATGGCTAGGACTCTATCCAGTGTTGGGAGTTCCTGAGTAGTACAAATGGTTAACACACTCGGCTGCTAACCAAAAAATTGGGGGGTTCAAGTCCACTCAGAGGTGCCTTGGAAGAAAGGCCTGGTTATCTCCTTCCAAAAATATCTGCGTTTAAAAACTCTGTGGAGCACAGTTCTACTCTGACATACGTGGGGGTGCTATGAGTCAGAATTAACTTGACAGCGCTTGTTGGTTATCCAGTTCCACTGGATCAAGCTCAATGTCAAGGTTCAAAGGCTGACCATAACCTTCCCTAACCAGTTGCCATTGAGTTGACTCCAACTCATGGTGACCTTGTGCGTGTCAGAGTAAAACTATGCTCCGTAGGGTTTTCAATGGCGGTTTTTTGGCAGTAGATCTCCAGGCTTTTCTTTCATGGTACCTCTGAGTAGACTTGAAACTCCAACCTTTTGGTTAGCAGCTAAATGTGTTAACTGTTTACACCTTCCCTACAAATGCAGAAAATTCTGACGCAGAAATCTGAGGTTAAAAACTTGTCATAGACTGATACCCTCCCGTCTTGTCCAGGGGAAATTTTTGTGCTTCTTGGTCGTAGGCTGAGCTACTGGCCACATCAGTATTCATGAGGCACCTAGTCTGCCCAGGGCTCTCCTAAACAGCCTTTGACTTGATGGGCTGGCCAAGAGCTTTCCAGGATCCCAGTGAGTAGCCGCCAGCAGAATCCAGTGCTGCAACATTTAGTCAGCATTCAGCTTGTAGGGGTCCTGGTGGCCCAGTGGGTAAGCAAAAGGTTGGTGGTTGAAACCCACTAGCCACTCCACAGGAGAAAGATGTGGCAGTCTGCTTCCGTGAAAATTTATTACAGCCTTGGACACCCTATGGGACAGTTCTACTCTGTCCTATAGGGTCACTGTGAGTTGGAATGAACTCGAAAGCAATGGGTTTTTGGTTTATTAAGCTTGTACATTCTGTTCCTTCCTTCCTTCCTCCAGGAAAACATATGGTGAAAGTTGCTTTTTTTTTTTCAAACCCCTAAGGGAAAACAAACTTTTCATCTCAAAGAGTTCCAGTAAACTTTTCTTACTGATTGCTAAGGAAATCACTTCAGAGCTGCATTTCGTATTTCCCACCAGAGTAATCCCTTCTGTTACTGGAGAAAGCACAAATGATGAGGGGTTTTGAGAAGGCAGAGAGTGTGGTCTTGAGTGCTCAGTTGAGAGTGTGTGTGTGTGTGTGTGTGAGTGTACAAGCCCACGTGTATTGTGCACTTACAAACCATTGAAAGCATTTCTCAAGAGTAGTTTGTTTGCTTTTCCAAAAATGGCAGAATCATGACACTGTGGACAGTTCCAGTTAGGCAGCGGGTGATGAGACTTTTGGCCCTGGAAACGACAGGTGCCTCTGGTACTAAAAGGGCTCTGTGTGTGTCTGGGAGAGGGGGAGAGCGTGCGTGCCAGAGCAGAGGGGAAGGAAAGAGTTGGCTCTATGGGTCTTTGCTTCCTTTGCTTCTCCTAACAAAGGCAGGAATTTAACGCCAAGCTTCCGAGGTGGGGGCAGCCAAGCGTTGGGCCTCCTGAAGACAGGAATGCATTTGTAATTAGTGCAAATGTTAATTGTGCTGTAACGGAATCCCGGGCCTCACTTTTGTCCTGGGTATATGGGTCATGTCACATTCCAGGCCCCATTTCTCTTCTCATTTGCAACATTAAGTGCAGGATTTTCTTTTTCTCATGAAATGGATGGACATTTAAATAACACTATTTTCTTCTTCCTCTCCCCTTTCCCCAAAGTCCCGGAATGTCAGTCTCACCAATAGAGAAGCTACTTCCTTTTACTTTTCTAAAAGCTAAGACTTTCCTTCAGGGGTTCAGGGGGTGCCCAACCCTGAAAAACAGCCTGGGTTGTCACCCCTGAGTCACTGCCTGATGGTAGCTCAGCCCTAGTTCTCCCTGGAGACCCTACCCATTCCGAAATGCAGCCACTTCTAAGAGAAAAGCCTGGAGAGTCAAGCGGGTAGAGTCTCTAGGATTGTTTGGGGAAGCGCTATCATGTAGTACAGAGGGAATAACCACTAAAGTATTTAGCAACAGATCTCATGCTGCAGACTCAGCACTCAATAATCGAAGCTGTAGTTTTTAAGATATTAAACGTTTGAGCCTTTAAAACATGTTTTCCCCCAAAATAAAAGCATTGCTGTTTTTTTTTTTTCAAATAAAAAAGTAAAACAAAAACATCAGAGAGAAAGTGTGTGTGTGTGTGTGTGTGTGTGTGTTCTCAACATGGCTTTTGAAAAAGACCAGGGATTTTTTTCCAGGTCTTTTCAGTCGTCTCACACACATGCAAAAGTTGGATAATGAAAATGGAAGACAGAAGAATTGATGCGTTTAAACTGTGGTGTTGGTGAAGAATATTGCCTCTACCACAGACTTCCAGAAGAATGAACAAATTAGTCTTAGAAGTAATACAACTAGAATGTTCTTTCAATGTGAGGATGGCGAGACTTCAATTTGCTTACTTTGGACACAGAATTAGGAAGACCAATTGCTAGAAAAGGACATCGTGTTTGGTAAAGTAGAGGACCAAAGAGAATGGGAGAAATTCCCAATGTCGTGAGCTGACACAATAGCCGCAATGATGAATTCAAACATCCTGAATATGGCGCAGTACCAGGCAACGTTTGGTTCCGTTCGACACAAGGTTCCCCAGAGTCACAGTTGACTCAATGGCAAATACTGTAACAACCACCACCACCACTTAGAGTTCTCTGCCTCAGGTAGCGGGAGGATGTCATTTGCTCCCTTATCTTCTCATCCAGTTTTTTTAGAGCATTGTCCTAGCAGGGAACCTCAGTGGATCAAATTCACAGCTGTCACTGACCTATGTAGTATCTCTGTGAGAATCAGAAAAAGATGCCCCTGGTGGTAGACCCAGCTCCTCACCAGAGCACACAGCTTGGTGAACAGAGAGCAGCCTGAATTCTAGTATTCCTGCCCCTTTGGTGGAGGCCTTTGTGCTGTGCTTTATTTGTACAACTGATTCGAGCAACGTTGGTCAATTTGAGGTTGAGGCTAAGGAAAGGAGAAGACATGGCTTTTACATCAGCTCTGGATGTTATCAGCCAGGGCTGGCCCCTTTGGTGCAATTGCAAAGAATTCCAAGACTGGTGAACTCGTCTTTCATTACCACCATAGCTGTGGTCTTCTTTAGAGTTTCCTTGCTTAGGAATCAGAGTCCACCTGCCTTTCTCTTTGCCACCTACCATTGCTTGCGACAAGCCTAACACTTAGCAGAGTTCTGGTATAAAGTCAAAAGCGTTCAGTCAATGGTTAGGGTTGGCTGAGTGGCCTCACTAAACCTCCTTTCTCAGAGGATGTGCCCATTTTCCTTTGGCAAGTTTTTCTACTGTTGGGTTCATTGACTCATTTGTATCGGAGCGTTGCAGGCAGGGATGGTTTTCTGAGATTCATCCTGGCTGTCATGAACACCCATAAAGAATAGTAGAAGAGGTCTTCTCTTCACATACTTAGTACAGCCCAGGCTATCTACACTCCCAGGGGAAAAAATAAAAGCAACAGGCCAGGAGCAATTCAAGTTCATTGCACCTTGGCAAGAGTTCTTAAGATCAAATTAGAAGGAAAAAAACCAATGTCTCTAAGCCAAGAAGTCCTGGTTCTCCCCGCATTGGTCCTGGAGGTGATTCAACCGCAGCTCCACAAGAGGTCTGGGCTTCCTCCACCACCCACAGCATCTGACGCAAGAGCCTTCGACACAATTTGTATTAGGTAAATTTTACTGTTTTTCTCCAGAAAAAAAAACATTAAGATATGATACGTAGCCACTAAACAACCAAGACATGTACTGGCTGTAGTGAAGCAGTTCCTCTTCTGCTTAGAGAAACTTCTCTAATAATTAAATCTCTGATAGAAATCACCCCAATAAATGTAACGTTTCAGACATCCCACCCTAGCACCCCATCCCAGCCCAGCCCAGCCCAGCCCACTGCTGGTTATAGCTTTAAAGTTTCAGCCATGTTGAAATTCAGCTTATCACCACAGTGTTGATTATAATAAGGTTGAGGCTCAGCCTAACATCATTTAGAACAACTCTTATCTTTCTCTTGGAAATAGAACTTATTTTCACAGCACATTTAAGGCTTTAAGTGCTAAATACATTGATTTACTTTTTTGTTTGTTTTTTAGGAAAAATGGTTCTTTCGGTACTTATCTCTTGATAGATTGTCAAAAGTTCTCCATCCCTATTCTCTCCCTAACCTTTCTCTTCTACTCTTGTTAGCATTGGCTGGTGAAGTTCTCCCCACCAGGAGCTACCTGAGGGGTTCCCATGTACCTTTTGAGGACATTGATGGCTCAGTGGTAGAATTCCAACCACCCATGCCAGAGATATAGGTTTGATTCCTCAGGAGCAGCCACTACCTTTATCTGTCACTGGAGGCTTGCTTGTTGCAATGATGCTGAACAAGTTTCAGAGGAGCTTGCAGGCTCAGACAGACTAAGAAGAAACCGAGTCTGGAGATCTACTTCCAAAAATCAGTCAGTCAAAACACTATGAATCACAATAGTCCAATCTACAACTGATCATAGCGATGGCCCAAAATTGGGTAACATTTTGTTCTCTTGTTCATGGGATCACCATGAGTTGGGGACCAACTCAATGGCAGCTAACGACAAAAACATGTGCTTTTTGGCATAGAACTACCCCCAGAAAAATGCAATGAGGCTGATGACAGTATGTTAAGGTCCACTATTCAGGGGATGGTCAATCACGTCTGGTTCTGAGAATCTTAATCGCAGGACACCGGAGAAGGGGCCAGGCCAGGAAACATTTGCATCTGGGTAGCTCAGGTGACCATTCAAGCAGACCAGGAATTTGCTGAGATGTCCAGGAGGAAGGGAAGTCAGGATGAAGCAGGAAGAAGATATAAGCAGGCAAGTTTCTTGGATGGGCAAGTCCACCCTCAAGGGCCACCATTGAGACCTTAGTCAGGTGGTTCCTTAGGAAAACTTTGTGTAAAAGAAAAAGAAGGAAGAAGAGGAAGCATGGCAGCCAGGATAAGTAGGCTACACTTTAGGAACATGAAACGTGTACAAATCTCAGTGAGTTAAAACAACAGGGGTTCATTTCTTGTTCACACTCTATGTCCTTCCGAGGTGGGCTCAGGGCTCTGTTCTGCACCAGCTTTATCACTGTCTGAAATGTCACTGGTTGCCATGGGGAAAGGAAAAGAACCCTGGAGGGTCTTGCACTAGGAAGGCAGGACACTTGCCACTTCCATTCACCAGTCATTGGCCAAAAAGTCACACGACCTCACTCAACCACAAAGGGCCTGACCAGAAAATGCAATTCTACCTGTGTTTGGAATGAAGGGAGCCAGGAATAGTTGTCAAAGAGCACTGATGACAACCATAGCCAAGATGTCTAAGCAAATGTGTCCAAAGTTAAATCAAGTCCAGGTATAATGCGGGCTTTCAACCTGTCCTCTCTACAAAGTAGTCCAATCTGGAGGAGAGGGCTCAGCCAGAGCCTCCAGGCTGGTGGTGATCAGTCTCAAAAGGACAGTCAGTACTCAGTTAGACTCCCCTGATCTGGGGCGGGTGACTGGAGCTATTCAGGGGCCTTAGTGCTGCTCAGAGGGTCTGGTATTCCGGACAGAGTATGCAGTAAGCAAGGACACAGATGTGTGCAGAAGGAAGGCAGAAGCTGACTCAGCCATTAAATAAATATTTATTGAGAGCCACTGCTGCGTGTGTAAATGGCATCACCATGGAAGGGAGCTTGATGCTGCCTCAATTCAAAGACCACGAGCATTCCAAGGAAAGAGCAAATATTAAATCTGGTCATAAAAATTCAAAAAGTCAGTTGCCGTCAACTCCAACTCATGGCCAGCCTATGTGTGTCAGAGTTGAACTGTGCCCCACAGGGTTTTCAGTGGCTGGCTTCTCAGAAGTGATCACCAAGACTTTCTTCTAGGGCACCTGTGGGTGGACTCAAACTTCCAACCTATTGGTCAGCACCTGAGCACATTATAGGGAAGGCAAATTGGGGGAAGGGGATGAGGTGCAGACAAGATGCCAGTAGAGGACAAAACCACTGGACCTAGTGTCAGTGCAATGATACATCTTGTGGGTGGCTCAGGGATGGAGACAAGACAAGTCTGCAGGTGAAGGAAGAACCACGGGGCAGACCCTGACCACAAGGAGCTGGGAGTGTCAAAACCCAAAGGACCAAGGCAAATGTTGCTAAAAGCTCCGTGTCAGTCTAAAAATGTGGTGCTAAAACCTGGACTCTATTCTATGGGTAAGGTTTGATGGTGCAGAATAAAACTACTCTTTGGTTCTGAATCTAGTATACTTATGTCCAGAATACTAAGCCATCACACCAAACGTTTTTGCTTTGACGAAGGCCTCATTATATCGGGTGTGATGGTTAAGATTGTGTGTCAATTTGGCTGGGTCATGATTCTCGATTCTCAGGGTTTATATGTAATCACTCCCATGATGGGATCTGCTGTGAGTAGCCAGTCAGTTGAAAGGGAGTTTCCTGTTCTGGCTTTTTTGCTCACTCTGGATCCTGCAACTGCCTCCTATTCTTCTGACCTATGGTTCTTGGGACTTGAGCTATCTTCTTATCTGCTGATTTGGGGATTTGTTGATCTTCACAGTCTGTGAGCAAGAGCCCTGCTGTCTGATCTGCCCATCTTAGATTCACCAGCCCCTGTGGCTGCGTGAATCGAGAGAAGCCTGTACGAGGTCAGCACAACTGGGCTAAACCAAAAGGAAAGAAGTTTCCTGAATAATCTGAATGCTTCAAAGGCCAGTGTAGCAGGGGTGGGGGTTCGGAGATCATCGTTTCAGGGGACATCCAAGTCAATTGGCATAATAAAATCTATTAAGAAAACATTCTGCATCCCACTTTGGAGAGTGGCGTCTGGGATCTTAAAGGCTGGCAAGCGGCTGTCTAAGATACATCAATTGGTCTCAACCCACCTGGATCAAAGGAGAATGAAGAACACCAAGGACACAAGGCAATTACGAGCCTGAGAGACAGAAAGGGCCACATAAACCAGACTACATTAGTCTGAGACCAGAGGAACTAGATGGTGCCTGGCTACAACTGATGACTGCCCTAAAGGAACACAACAGAGAACCCCTTGAGGGAGCAGGAGAGCAGTGGGATGCAGACCCCAAATTCTCATAAAAAGACCAGACTTAATGGTCTGACTGAGACTAGAAGGACTCTAGTGGTCACAGCCCCCAGACCTTCTGTTGGCCCAGAACTGGAACCATTCTCAAAGCCAATTCTTCAGACAGGGATTGGACCGGACAATGGGTTGGAGAGGAATGGTGGTGAGGAGTGAGCTTTTTGGATCAGGTGAACCCTTGAGACTATGTTGGCATTTCCCGCCTGGAAGAGAGATGAGAGGGTAAAGGGGGTTAGAAGCTGACAAAATGGACCCGAAAAGAGAAAGTGGAGGGAGCGGGCTGTCTCATTAGGGGAAGAGAAATTGGGAGTATGTAGCAAGGTATATATAAGTTTTTGTGTGAGAGACTGACTTGATTTGTAAACTTTCACTTAAAGCACAATGAAAATTAAAAAAAAAAAAAAAGAGAGAAGCCTCTATCCTGATCCACAGACTTGGGACATTCCAGCCTCTACAATCATGTGAGCCATTTCCTTGACATAAATCTCTCTATATATACATATTTATACACTTAACTGGTTTTGCTTCTCTAGAGAACCCAGCCTAAGACACTGGGCATGATAACAACCTACCCGATATGGATTGAATTGTGTCCCACAAAAAGATATGATGAAGTCTTAACCCCCAGTAACTGTGAACACGACCTTGTTTGAAAATAGGGTATTTGCAGATATAATTAGTTAAGTTCAAATGCGGTCATACTGGAGTAGGGTGAGTCTTAATCCAATATGACTGGTGTTCTTATAAAAGAGAAGACAGAGACAGAGACAGGGAGACAGAGGAAGGATGCCGTATGATGCTGCAGCTGCAAGCCAAGGAATCTGGAGCTACCAGAAGCTGGAAGAGAGGCATGGAACCAATTCACCCTCAAAGCTTCAGAAGGAATCAAGACAGCCAACACCCTGACTCTCCAACTCCAGAACTGTGAGACTGTAAGTTTCTGTTCTTTTAGACCATCCAGTTTGTGGTCTTTTGTTATGGCAGCCCCAGGAAACTAATACAGCAGTCACACCATCAAATTTAATTAGAATCTTTTTTTATGACTTATTCTTATACATCATGAGGGGGCCATGGAATCATTAGTGGTCTAATTTAGAATTTTGCACTGGACTGGTCAGTGATTTTAGAATTCTCTCTCTCTCCCTTCCTCCCCTCCCCCGCCCCCACCTTTCTCTTCTCCTTTCACGCTCCCTACCCCACTCCACCCCCGACACACACATCAGGGCATTTGTCCATTTCTAGCCCCTTCTATCACCTGTCTAAGGAGCCTGGTTGGTGGAAGAGATTTGGCAGTTTGTATCTACCCAGCAGCTCCAGGGTAGAAAGGCCTAGCAAACTGCTTCCATAAAGATCACAGCCAAGAAAACACTATTGAGCAGTTCTACTCTGTAACACTTGGGATTACCGTGAGTCAGGATTGACTCAACAGCAGCAGGTTTGGCTTTTTATCACCTGTCTATGGGATCTCACAATTATAACTAATGATTAAATCTACCTCATCAGCACGTAACAGTGAATACCCCAAACTATGACAATCTCTTGTTACCGCCTTATCTACTTCGGGTTTCTATTCGTCTTCACTGTATTCGTTCTACTCTTCCGATCTCAGACCTGTTCTTGATGGAGAAGACAAACATGGAACAGGAGAGGAGTCATTTACTTTCTTTTCTCGTGTTATCCTTACATGGCCTGCCCCCTAAAAAATGATTGTCCCTTTTTTCATCTTCTTGTTCCTAATAGAGTTTTAAAAATATACCTTATTCGTGGCTCTTGAGCTCAAATCTACACTGTTTGACTTAAGGTCCAGCCTACATGGAGCTGCTCAGGTACACTTCCAGGACAAAAATTAGAAGAAATTCAGGAAGCATGGAAAAAGGAAGTCAGAGGGGAAAAATTCGGTTTGGATGCACATAAATGGAGACCGGAAGTGCTGAGTACTATTTTTTAGATTTCTTGGGAATTTGTAGCCCTCTCATTGTTTATTGTATTTGTTAATCCCTGTCCATTGCCTGTAGTTATAAACAGTAACAAATCTTAAAACAAAAATGGCTAAAGGTTTATGGGATTTGTGTTGGAAGGCAAGAGTGATACTCCTTATCCTGCTGTTCTTCCCTGGAACCAGGAGAGACAATTCTGGGAGAAGACAAATGAAGACAGCTTGGAAAAAGAGGCAACTCCCTAAGGCCTCTGGGGGAAAAATAAAGAGGAAAGGTAGACTCAACTTGGAAAGAACCGTCCCTAGGGAATTAACCTCCTTGAAAGTTTCATCCCACCTGACATCGTCTCAGAAACTTCCCGACAGATTCTGTTGAGTGCTAAGGATATACTGGATTATGTAGGATTGTGCTACAATAGTTTTCCCATAATACTTCAGTCTCCTCAAGATACCTAAGAACTGACTGACGACATATCATTAGCAATACCTTCATTGGCCAGAGCTATAATTCCCAGTGGTAATTTTGCAATGAATGCTACAAATTTCTATTTGTAACTCCCAACATGATTGTCCATCTTTCATTCCCCACCTGTCAACATTGACTTAATAATAATCCCCTGCAAGTTTTATCTTCATCAGATAATCATAATAATAGCAATAGTAATAATAAAACCCATAATACTAACCCCAAAAAACCAAATCCATTGCCGTTGAGTCAATTCCAACTCATAGCAACACCATAGGAGAGAGTAGAACTGCCTCACAGAGTTTCCAAGGAGCGCCTGGTAGATTTTAACTGCCAGCCTTTTGGTTAACAGCTGTAGCACTTAACCACTATGACACCAGGGTTTCCAATAATAATACTAAAATATATATATATATACTAGCTAATGTTTATTGAGCATTTAATATGTGTCAGGCGCTGTCTTATGTACTCTACATGTATTCACTCATTCTGCCTCACCACACCTCCTGGAGGAAGAGGATACTTTTATCCCCATTTTAAAGATGAGGAGACTGAGGCTTAAAATCACAGAGATAGCAGGGAAGCTGGGCTGTGCTGGCAAGCACTGACTGCGGAGCTCCCAACCTCGTAAACCCAGGAACACTGAGCATCCTCCATCAAATTGAGTTCAGGCTGGGTTTGCTGCTTTTTCAGACCCACCCACAGTCCCATGAAATTCAAAATATTTAATCCTATGGGCCTCTTTCTTCAAACAAAACCTCACATGCAAGCCCCAAATCTATATTAAACAGATAAAAGTAGAGATTCTCTGGTTGAATCAGGGGAGGAGGAGCAAGGATCCCTGCCTACCCCACTCCATCCCACCCTTACCAATCCTTCATGACCTGGAAGGTTCTGCAGAGTCTCAGTCTTCTGTGGAGCGTCATTTGAAAGCCCGTGGATCAGCCCCTAGTTAGTGTCCCCCCACCAGCAACATTCCCAGCTCTGGAGTTGCTCTCCAACTTGCTTTCAAAACTACAGGGTTTCTTGTGGCTTCTAGGATAACTTTGAAATGCTGCCCTGGGAAATCCATGGTTTCCACATCCTGTTCACACCCCATCTTCCCAGACACACCTTGTACTCCCATTCCATCCAGTGGGCCTGGCCTCCTTGTCACCCCACAAACAGGAGTCAGTCTTCAGGTTGTCTGAAATGACCTCAACTTTCTCCTCCGCTCTTGCAAACTCTAACAGCCTTAAAAGCTGAGTCATGTGCCACTTCTCCACAAAATTTCTTCTGACTTCTCTAGCCTACCTATCTCAGGGTGCATTTTAGCACTCACTCGTGCCCTGCTGCTTCATGTGTTAATTAGCGTACCGGTTCAACTGCCAAAACAGAGACCAAAATAGCAGAGATCAAACAAGATGCAAGTTTATTTCTCTTGCAGGAATTGTCTAAGCATGGGCAGAGCGGGGCTGATTGGGCAGCTCCACAGTGTGGGGACCCAGGCTCCTTCCATGTCGTTGCTCTGTCCTTCTCTATGGGCTTAGTCCTCAAGGTGGAAGATGGCTCCCTCCTCTGTGGGCCTAGTCCTCAAGGTGGAAGACAGTTCACCTCCACCACATCTGAGTTCCAACCAGGTGAAGGGGAAGGAGAGGGCACATCCTTTTCTTCTAAAGGGCATGGGCTTCTACTTCCAGTCATATTCCACTCAGGAGAGGAGATTGGATGCTGGGACCACAACCAGCTATCTCTTCCACACTTAACTTTTTTCAAGCAGGAAAAGGGGGCATTTTCTCCCATCATCCTTGCGAACTACTGGAAGAAAGGGACCCCACTTCCTACATTTGTATCCCACTTAATGCTTGTCTAACCTCAGTGTATTTCTGTACACCTTTAATGTGCTCAGTGAATATTAAAGAATGAATCTGTAGGTATGGGAACCGATACATAAGAAAGTAGATTGGATGGACGTTTTGGAAATTGAAGATAATGTTGAATTTATTTGTATCAGTGCTGAATTTAAAGCTTCCAAATGTTGCTGTTGTTGTTAGGTGCCGTCGAGTCGGGCCTGACTCATAGAGACCCTATGTACAACGGAAGGAAACACTGCCCGGTCCTGCACCACCCTCACAATCATTGTTATGCTTGAGCCCGTTGTTGCAGTCAATCCATCTCACTGAGGGTCTTTGCCCTTTTGCTAGTCTCTTTTTTATATGTTTGTTTTTAGAAAAGTTCCCCTAAGAGGATACTTGAATGGGTGAGACTTTTCCAAACTGCCTTTCCCCTGGCCATTTTAAAACACATGCACACACACACCACACATTACACATACCACACACACACACTGCACACACACTACACACACCATATAGATACCACACACACACCCCATACACATCACACACATATCACACATGCACATTACACACACCACACACATACCACACCACACACATACACCATCACACACACATTACACGCACCACATACATACAGTATGCATGCACATTACACGCACCACACACATACAGTATGCATGCACATTACACACACCACACACACACCACCACACACACATTACACACACATTACACACACCACCACACACACATTACTCACACCACATGCAGTACACACACACCTCACACACGTACACGTTACACATGCATTTCACACACCACACAAACACATTACACACACCACCACACACACATTACACACACATTACACACGTTACACATGCATTACACACATTACACACACCACCACTCACACACATTATACACTCCACACACACACCACACAGAGCTCACACACACACACACCACACACACCTCACACACACACATTACACAAGCACACACCTCCACCTTTTTCAAATACAGAATTTGGGAAACTGCTTTAGTTCCACTCCTCTTCTTTCCTGCTCATGCAAAATTAATAAAAGGATGGAAAGCTTGAGTTTGGAACAGAAAAGCGTAATGATAAAATTGCCTTTTCAGATACTGATAAAGAAAGATAACATCTTAGATAATTCGCCGAGTGTTCACCAAATGATGAAAACCTTGGCAGTGTCCTTGCCCAGATGTTCATACCGTGTCTACGAGCACAAGATTCAGTCTACCTCCTTTTCCAACAATAATTTATTTTCAAATAATTATTTACAGAACACATCTACCTTGTACCCTTTATTTCATCAGTTCCGACTTCCATGGTGCTGAATGAACCCTGGGAAATAATAACAATAACAACAAACAATAATAGAAGCAACTTGTCTCCCAAGACCCTAGACAAGGAGGAAGCAGGCACTTTTAAGAACTGACTCAGATTAGATGTAGAAGGAAGAACGCCCCACAGAGGGGACCCCACTCCATGCTCCCAATTTCAATATGGGAATCTCGCCTCTTCTAGGTGGTGTCTCCCATCTGCCTTCCCCCTCTCTCCTTGAATATTGTTCTCACTGTCAGAGTCTGGGTCACTGGCACAAGCCTCAGTGAAAACTAATCCACCTTCTCCCTGGTTATCACTGCAGTCATACGATTATTGTCTTAGTCATCTGGTGCTGCTATAACGGAAATACCACAAGTGGATGGCTTCAACAAAGAGAATTATATTCTCACAGGTTAGGAGGCTAGAAGTCCACATTGAGGGCATCAGGTCTAGGGGAACCTAGGGCTACAACCTCTGGGTAACCTCATACCACCAGTAAAGTAGTTCCCGGAGCAGAGCGCATCCTTTGGACCCAGGGTCCTTGCACTAACAAGCTCCTAGACCAGAGAAAGATTGATGACAAGAACCTTCCCCTAGAACCGACAGAGAGAGAAAACCTTCCCCTGGAGGTGGCTGAATTTGGACTTCTGGCCTCACAGACTGTGAGAGAATAAATTTCTCTTTGTTAAAACCATCCACTTGTGGTATTTCTGTTATAGCAGTACTAAATGACTAAGACAATTAGTGTTCCCCACTAGGATGATTCTGTGGGACAAAGGTCGAAACTGGAAATTCTTGACCTCTTAGCCACACCCCCCCAACCCCAAACTGAGGTACTAGAAGCCCAAGTTGTGTTTTAAGGCTGTGTCAACTTTGATTCTGGTAGCCAGTATAACGCTAAGAAGGGATAGTGGCGCGGGGTAGCTTTTTAACAATTGCTTCATGAAGCTTATGAGAATTGGTCTTTGGGACAGATTCGGTTTTTGATCAGGAAGCTGCAAGTCAAATGCCAGTCCAGAGGAGGTGTCCAAATGCAATTGCTGTAGACATCAGACTGGAATGTTCAGAATTCTGTCTATGGGAGGGAAAATTCTGGACTTCAGTGGGGCCGGGGGCATCGCCACAGAGGTTATTGACCATCCCAAGAATAAGGAGTAGCAGGGGCAGGGAGGGAATATACTCAAGAGACACAGCGCTGGGTCCAATGTTAACACAAGAGACAATTAGGAGCGGATTCTCTTGAACAAAGGTCATGGCCACTGACGCTTAGGGCCTGGGAGAACTGACACCTAATGTCTATTTTTCCCTTTCTATCTTGTAATTACTGAGGATGCCTAGAAAAATTGTTCAACGAGGCCATCTACTTCAACCACGGCTTAGGGAAGGCCCCAAGCCCTTGTGACTGGACTGAGTGAAGACCGGGAACAGCATGTCAGAGTGAGGAGAGGGCTGGGGAGGGGTGAAAAACAAGCCCCTCCCACCTACCGTCTTCAGAAATGCTGAAGAAAAAACTTTCTCACAGCTCCTCAGGAAGGTGGCTCAAACTACAGCAATTTGAATGTTAGTGGGGAAAGGTAACCCCGAATAGTTAATAAACATGAGGACAGGGGTGTTACGAGTGTTTTCCAACATGCAATGGTAGCTAAAGAGTGTGTTGCCAGACCCTGGTGGGATGGGCTGTGCCTGCTCCCCTGGCAAAAAGATGAGCTTCAGCTGGCTAGAGCAAGCGTTCTCAGATGGGAGATTTTGCCCTCCCGGGGGACATTTGGCAAATATCTGGAGACATCTTTGGTTGTCTCAACCTGGGGGTGGGGTGCTACCAGGAGCATAGCGAGGGGAGGCAGACGGGGACACTTCCCCCAGGCACAAGTACAAGGGGACGCCAGACAAGGAGTGGAATGACATTCCCAAGTGCCACGAATATTGAAAGGCACCTGACTGAAGCAGCCAGACAGGAGGGGGGAAGGCGTTTCTGCTGACTGTCGCCGCTATCAACATCTATTCATCTTGAAATGGGGGGGAGCATAACTTCGAGATTGTCCCTAGGCACTCGTCACCCTTGCTACGCCCCTGGATGCTACTGGCACCTAGTGGGTAGATAACAGGGAGGCTGCTAAATATCCCACAATGCACAGGACGGCCCTTCCATACCAAAGAATTATCCAGCCTAAAATGTCAATAGTGCCAAGTCTGAGAAACCCTAGGCTAGAATAGAGAGAGAAGCTGCTTGAGAAAGAATTAGGGACAGGTTCAGGTGGGAGACCCAGTGTTTTGAAGGAGATCTGTGTGACAACACAAGCCACCCTGAGTCTACTCGGGATGTGCTGGCCCATGTCTACTCTGCACATTCAGCGTCAGGGGAGAGCTAAATCCTGGAATACCTTCATGTGTGTGTCATTCTGAGTCAATCTCTCCCAGTCAGGCCCTTTGAGGGGAACTGGGCTATTTTCTGGACGTAGTTTTTTTTTTTTTAGAGGAAGTGAAAATCACCACGCCTGACTTGAGGGACCTGGAAGAATGTAAGTGAGCTGGGATGTTGCCTACCTCCTGCTGAGGATGGCTGGGGCTGGACTGAGGGAGGGAGACCTGGAGGATCAGTCCTTCCTTTGCCAGAAGCACCAAATTTAAATTACAAAATAGCTCCATCAGTTCTCCTAGGGGAAAGCCATTTGCAGTGATATTGTTGTTAGCTGCCACCAGTTGGCCCTCAACTCATGGCAACACCATGGCAGCAGAAGGAAATGCTATCTGGTCCTGCACCATCCCCGTGATCAGTTTCGGATTGGACCATCATGATCCATAGGATTTTCATTGGCTAATTTTTTGAAGCAGATCACCAGGCCTTTCTTCCCAGCCCCTCTTAGTCTGGGAGCTCCATTGAAATGTGAATGTTTGATTGTACCTAGTCAGGGGTTTTCGAAGAGTTTTTAAACTTAAATATACACATTTTTTTTTAAGTTTAAAAAATATATATGTATATATACATTTTAAGTTTAAACTTAAATCTGAATGCTTGACTGTACCTAGTCAGGGGCTTTTGAAGGGTGTGAAACTTATATATATATATATATATATATATATAAAGTTTAAAATGTACATTTTTTTTTTTTTAAGTTTAAACAGTCAAGCACTCAGATTTCCACAAGGCTGCAGTGATAGAATTCTCACCTTCCACGCAGCAGACCCGAGTTTGATTCCCAGCCAGTGTACCTCATACGCAGCCACCACCCATCTGTCAGTGGAGGTTCGTCTGTTGCTGTGATGCCAAACAAATTTCGGCGGAGCTGCCAGACTAAGATGGGCTAGGAAGAAAAGCCTGGTGATCTACTTCAAAAAATTAGCCAGTGAAAACCCTATGGGTCACAATGGTCCAATTCACAACTGATCATCGGGCAAAGACATCATTTTGAGGACTAAGATGCCCCTGACCCAAGCCATGGTATTTTCAATTGCTTCATACGCATGCAAAAGCTGGACGATGAATAAGGAAGACTGAAAAAGAATTGATGCACTTGAATTATTGTGTTGGCAAAGAATATTGAATATAAAATGGACTGCCAGAAGAATGAACAAATCTGTCTTGGAAGAAGTACAGCCACAGTGCTCATTAGAAGCTAGAACAGTGAGACTTCATCTCATGTACTTTGGACGTGTTATAAGGAGGTATCAGTTCCTGGAGAAGGACATCATGCTTGGTAAAGTAGAGGGTCAGTGAAAAAGAGGAAGACCCTCAATGAGATGGATTGACATAGTGGCTCAACAATGGGCTCAAACAGAGTAAGGATTGTGAGGATGGCACAGGACCGGGCAGTGTTTCGTTCTGTTGTACATAGCATCGCTATGAAAAGGAACCAACTTGACGGCACCTCACAACAACAACCGGTCTTAGAGGCAGATTTTGTGTGGGTGCGCACGCACGCAAGAATGAGAGAGCATGTATGTGTAAATTCAGCAATATGCAGGAAATTGTTGGGGAAGGAAGATTCTGGAGGCAGTCTTGAAAGTGACATTTTCTATACCCTATAACCCTCCTCTCTCTCCACCCCTACCTGGTCAGTCTCTGACTTTATAATTCCATGCAAAAAAGACAAGAAGACGGCAAACCCAGTGGTTTTTGCTGGAATAAACGGGCTGCATGGGGAGGGGCAAGATGAGTTTGTAGGAAGGAACCAGAGGAAAATACCAGTCCAAGTTCATTCATTCAGGCTTGCACATCCATCAACTGACCATTCACAAAATACTTATTGAGCATCTGCTACTTGCTAACAGTCGTCCAGGTTCTGAGACACAGCCGTGAGCAGGACAGAAGCACTGCTCAGGTGACGTATATTCTAGCTCAGGGCTTCCCAGCCATTAGGGTACATCAGAATCACCTGGAGAACTTATAAAGCCCCAGAGAGCTGGGCCCCATCGCAGGATTTCTAATTCAGCAGACCTGGAGTACCAGTTGCCAGTTGCTAGCCGGTCGACTCCAACTCATGGTGACCCCACATATATCAGGGTAGAACTGTGCTCCACAGGGTTTTCAGTGGTTGATTTTTCAGAAGTCAATCACCAGGCCTTTCTTCAAAGGTGCCTCTGAGGGGACTCGAAGCTCCAACCTTTTGGTTAGTAGCAGAGCGTGTTAAGTCTTTACACCACCCAGGGACTCTGCAGATCTGAGGTAGAGGCTGATAATGGGCATTTTCAACTCATTCTCACAGCACTCCAGGTGAGGCCCATGCTCCCCGTCCCTGCACCACACTTTGAGTAGCACTGGACTCAAGCTCACATGCAAAAGAGACAAATCAGCCATTGTAAAGCATTTTTGGTCAGTAGGTGGGCCAGGAAAAGAACCCACAATGAGCAGGCCCAAGGGATAGGAAACTCCAGGCCCAAGTTCTTCACTATGAATGGGGACAAAGAGGCCTGGGGAAGAGAAAGAGATAATGGGGTCCAGAGAGAGCTTCTCTTTGCTCCTCTGTTTACCCGAGGTTTCTAGGGAAGGCCTGTCACCACATCCTCTGCAGTGAAACACACAGCTCCCCGGAATAACTCAGCGCTGACAGGCCCCGGGGCGGCCCAGCACCATTTGGTCGGTGATTATGCGAAGGGCAAGTCGCGGTGGGTGGCATCTGGTGGCTGGGCGGCCTTCCCCTGTCGTTCCTGTTGGGGGGCCTGGGACAGGGCTGTAGGAGGGGAGCGAGCAGGCGGAGCCACATCGGCCTGCCCGAGCCTCGGACCAGTTTATTTACTTAAACAACAAACATCCCGCCTTCCGTGGGGCAGAGGCAGAGGGCAGTTCCTGAATGGGATGAGGCACTGTGTCTTCTCAGAAGCCCACCCACGTCGCCGGGAGAACGCGCCCGCTGGCGGGACGCTCGGGGCGCAGAGCCTCCTCAGGGCAGACCGCGGGCCGCAACCCTCCCTCTGTCCCCCCTTCCTCTTCCCATTTTTACATCTCCCTTTATTTTGCCTTCAGAGTTTTATGCATTCCATCTGCAACTGGTGATAAAGAGAAGCACATAATTAAAAAAATAATAAAAATTTTTAAGCTCTCTCCATCGGAAGGGGAAAGGGAAAAGAGGTTTGAATAAACAGAATGTCACTGAAAAGACAAACAAACAAGACTGTTTCTGAAAGAAACAGATGGACTTCAAAATAGCCTTTCCGATTGCAGGCTGAAAGGGCTGAGTTAAAGCGGGATGTGGTGAGGGGGGTGGTTTCTCCCTACCGGAAAGGAGGGGAGCAAAGCTGGGCCTGGGGTGTTTGTGTGGGGCTGACCTGTCAGTAATTTCCACCAGGAGTCTAAACCTGCAGGACAGCCTGTGAAAACGTAGGCGATTTTGGAAACCTCAAACCTCACTGAAATGAAATGAAATGAAACAAGCCCTTCATTATCTTCGATTTTTCTAGCATGTTCTATATCATTACTTTCTTTCTGACAGATCACCAATGTCTTGAATAAGAAACTGCTGAGCAGACTTTTTTTTTTTTTTTAATTATTGCGAAGTTGGGGGAAGGTTGGGTGTTTTTGGTTTTCATTTTTCTAAAGCTTTCCCAGACTTCTCTAAATGGCCACATGCATAGTTAGATGGGTCAATTTGACTGACCTTTCTGCTTTATCTATTTAATCTGCTCTTTACCCATTAAACCACCTTTTTTTTTTTTTTTAAATAATATCTGACTGATATCCAAACTCCTCTAATAATTTCTCAGCAGCGGGGTGATGTATGGCACACAGATTGAAGGGGAAAATAGTTGCCCTAAAAACTTTTTTTCTTTTTTACATTTTGAGATAAATTATATTTCTTTTCTAAGGATAGATCCTATTTTTCAAGAGAATCAAGTTCCGTGCTTGAAGTATCACCTAATTGACATTTATATGCCGCTCCTAAACTGGGAGATAAATTTCTTTCTAGTTGAATCTTTAACTTTGAAAAGCACAAAGAAGGGTGGTAGCTGACCCAATTGCTCGAGTAAGCACTGTTGACATTTCCCAATAGGAGAGTCTGAAACACATGCTGCCGACATCATTCTGGGTGGGAATCCACATACCAGTCAGTGGTGGCACCTCAGGAACTACTAGTCTACCAGGTCTACCTGGATCTAAGAAGGATGACTGGGAATCCTCGGTGTCCTGCCTGATGACTGACATTAGCAATTCCTCCCATGCTATGGATGTCTCAGGGCTCACCTTCCAAAGCCTCCTCTGGCACCATGTTATGACTGGTGACCCCAAATGAATGCAGCAGGAAGCAGCAGCTGAGAGGGCTAGTGATACACATGGCCTACCTTTGAACAGCCTACACACCCAGTTTGACTTGGGCACAGGGGAAAATAGAGCAAGCAAAAGACGTGACCTTGGCAGATGGCAATGTGCCACCTAACGGGTTTTGGAGGCAGAAATTCTGGGTTCATATATGGGCTCCACTTCCACTGCCATTTACCAACTAACTGGATCTTGAGCAAGTTACTTTAACTCTCCAAGACTTGGTGGTGGTGGTGGTGGTTGTTGGGTGCTGTCGAGCTGGTTCTGACTCACAGCAACCCCATCTACAACAGAAAGAAACACTGCCCAGTCCTGTGCCATCCTCATGATCGTTGCTATATTTAAGCCCTTTGTTGCAGCCACTGTGTCAATCCATCTTGTTGAGGGTCTTCCTCTTTTTCAATGACCCTCTGCTTTACCAAGCTTGATATCTTCTCCAGGGACTGGTACCTCCTGATAACACGTCCGAAGTATGTGAGATGAAGTCTTGCCATCCTCCCTTCTAAGAAGCACAGGCTGTACCTCTTCCAAGACAGATTTGTTCATTCTTTTGGCATCCACAGTATATTCAGTACTCTTCACCAACACCATACTTCAAATGCATCAATTCTTCTTTGGTCTTCTTCACACGTTGTCCAGCTTTTGTATGCATAGGAGGCGATTGAAAATGCCATGGCTTGGATCAGGCGCACCTTAGTCCTCAGGTAACATCTTTGCTTTTCAACACTTTAAAGAGGTCTTTTGCAGCAAATTTGCCCAATGCAATGTGTGCTTTGATTTCTTGATTGCTGCTTCCATGGGCGTTTGTGGAGACGACCCCCTCCTCACGACAGCGTTGATTGTGGATCCAAGTAAGATGAAATCCTTGACAACGTCAGTCTTTTCTCCATTTATCATGATATTGTTTATTGGTCCCATTGCGAGGATTTTTGTTTTTCTTTACGTTGAGGTATAAGCCATACTGAAGGCTGTAGCCTTTGATCTTCATCATAAGTACTCCAAGTCCTCTTCACTTTCAGGAAGAAAGAAGGTATCATCTGCATATCACAGATTGTTAATAAGTCTTCCTCCAATCCTGATGCCACATTCTTCTTCATACAGTCCACTTTCTTGGATTATTTGCTCAGCATACAGATTGAGTAAATATGGTGAAAGGATACAGCCCTGATGCACACATATCCTGATTTTAAACCATGCAGTATCCCCTTGTTCTGTTTGAATGACTGCCTCTTGGTCTATGTACAGGTTCCACATAAGCGCAATTAAGTGTTTGGGAATTTCCATTCTTTGCAATGTCACCCATAATTTGTTATGATCCACACAGTCAAATAGTTTTGAATAGTCAATAAAACACAGGTAAACAATTTCTGATATTCTCTGCTTTCATCCAAGATCCATCTGACATCAGCAATGATATTCCTGGTTCCACATCGTCTTCTGAATCCGGCTTGAATTTTTAGCAGTTCCCTGTTGATGTACCGCTGCAGCGATTTTTGAATTATCGTCAGCATAATTTTACTTGTGTATGATATTAATGATATCCTTCAATAATTTCCACTTTCTGTTGGATCACCTTTCTTTGGAGTGAGCATGAATATGGATCTCTTCCAGTTGATTGGCCAGGTAGCTGTCTTCCAAGACTTGGTACCTACCTGCAAAAGGGAAAAATTATAAGGTATAGCTCAATGTGGGGATTTAGAAAGCTAGAGTCTGTAAAGATCCCTTCACCATGATACGCGAATTAAAAAAAAAAAAGAACTAAACCCAGTGCCGTCGAGTCGATTCCAACTCATAGCGACCCTACAGGACGGAGTAGAACTGCCCCATAGAGTTTCCAAGGAGCACCTGGTGGATTCAAACTGCTGACCCTTTGGTTAGCAGCCATAGCACTTGACCAGTACACCACCAGGGTTTCTGATATGTGAATGGTGAATGTAAATAGACCAACTCTATTCCTTTATTGTTTCTTTCTTATAAAAGAAACCAGGTACGTGACATAAGTTTAGATGAACACCTGAGGACTGAGATACTTCATCAGATTTAAAATGTTGATAAAAAAGAAGAAACAGAGAGAGAGAGAGAAGGGAAGAAAGGCAGGAAGAAGGAAAAAAAGAAGGAAGGAAGGAAGAGAGAAAGAACAGGGAAGAAGAGACCAAGGAAAGAAAGGAGAGAGGAAGGAAGGAAAAAACTCAAAGCAACACTGGCCACACTGTTTTGATAGCACTGTTAGGATATTTCAGCTATGCCCTTGGTTTTTAGGTGGAGGTCATACTTCATGGAAAATTTTCTAGCAGCAAAACTCTGTAAAGTTAAGGAGCAAAGGGCAAAGGGGAGAAAGCTTCATCAAGGCTCTTAAGCTTGTTCACAGCAAAATTATACCATTACATCATGGCTATGTAATTCCAGAATTTCCTAATATGTGGTCTAGCTTCAGAGAACTTAGTGACATCCCGTCAAAACATAAATTCATCATTTCATTGATTGGCAAAGTTGAAGTTTTTTGTTTTTGCTTTTAAGCAAATTTTTCAGGCACATGTTGTGAACCTTACCCCACAGGAGCAGAGCAGCAGAAACCATGCCCAGCAGTTTTTGTTCGTTTGTTCATATTCTCTGCCTAGAACAGCCATTCTCAATCTTTTGGGATATGTCAGAGTCACCTGGAAGTCTTGTTAAAATGCAGATCCCTGGGCCCCACCCCCCAGGCTGCTGATTCTGTAAGTCTAGGGTGGAGCCCCAGAGTTTGCATTTCCCACAGGTTTCTGGGGGAGGCTGATACTGCTGGTCCAGGGATCACATTTGAAATCCACTGGCTCAGTGGTAGAGTTCTCACCTTCCACGCAGGAGACCTGGTTCAGTTCCCGGCCAAGGCACCTCGTGTGCAGCCACCACTGTCTATCACTGGAGGCTTATGTGTTGCTAAGATGTTGAACAGGTTTCGGCAGAGCTTCTGAACTAAGGTGGGCTAGGATGAAAGGCCTGGTGACCTACTTCCAAAAATCAGCCAATGAAAAACCTGTGGATCACAACAGTTCAATCTGCAACCCATATGGGGATGACACAGGACCAGACCAGGCAGCATTTCTTTCAGTTGTGCATGGGGTTGCCATGAGTTGGGGGATGCGTCAACAGCAGCTCACAACAGTGTAAAGCTTGGTACATACCAGATATTAAACAACTATTTGTTGGTTGATCAAAAAGGTACTGTCTTGGGTTGTGTTTCTGCTAGTAAAGGATGGAGAAGGCTATGTGCTTTGTATTATATTGCAGAGTTTCTGGAATTCAGAAAGAACCTTAAAGGACACTGGCCCGACCATAGCCAAAGGAGATTTTTGCTCAAGGCCAGCCTTTGTTAATCAAATCCACGAAATGTCTAAAAGAAGAGCAATGGCATCCAATAACTTTTCAATTCACCCTGACTTCCTCTTTCCACTGCTAGAGGACCCTGAGTATTTATCCAGAATTGTCCTGTTGTGCTATTTCTACAAGCAAGAACCAGTTCACTAGCAAGCCCTTATGGATCTTCATGCATGGCCAATATAACACTCATCTCTGATTTTAGGCACATTTTCTCGGCTCCTCTATTCTGAAGATGAAGCAATGAATGAGGTTTTGAGCATTACCCAAACGCTATCCTAAGAGCTGGAGGTGTATTTATCCCACCTCTCCATGGTCAAGAGCCTACTGTCCATCAATAGCATATCAGTTTGCTTACAAGTATACGGTTTGCTTTTCTGGTGAAACACAGGACACTCATTTCAGCGTGACAGGTTGTAGAGATTCAACCATAACCATCCTCTAGTGGTTAAGATAAAAAGCCATATCTCTACCTGCTCAGGCAAGAGCACACCAGTAAAACCATTTGTCATCAAGTTAATTCTGACTCATGGTGACCCCATATATTTCAGAGTAGAACTATGCTCTGTAGAATTTTCAATGGCTGATTGTTTGGCAGAAGGTTGCCAGGCCTTTCTTCTGAGGCACCTCTGGGTGGACTTGAAGCTCCAACGTTAGCAGCCGAGTGTGTTAAATATTTACACCATTGAGGGACTCCCCAAGCAAGAGTAGAGCTGTATTATCTCACGAGACATGTTGATATTGAGCATATTGACCCCAACATTGGGCCTGACCACTTTCAAAGAGGAAATAACAACATAAGACCTTACGAACCCCAAAGAGCACCATGCAGAGGCTGATAAAAGAATGTCTATATAGAGAGATTTATATCAAGGAAATTGCTCACATGGTTGTAGAGGCTGGAACGTCCCAAGTCCGTGGGTCAGGCTGGAGGCTTCTCCTCGTTCATGTAGCCACAGGGGCTGGCGAACCCAAGATCAGCAGGTCAGACAGCAGGACTGTGGCTCAGAGGCTACAAAGACTGATGAATCCCAAGAACAGCAGGCAAGACGGCAGGTAAGCTGCTAGCTCAAGTCCCAAGAACCAGAGGTCAGACAAATGGGAGCCAGCTGCATGATCCAGAGTGAACAAAGGCCCTCAAGCCTTGCCAGAGAGTCCACCTATATTGGATGCAGCCCCAAAGAAACTCTCTTTCAACCGATTGGCTACTCACAGCAGATCCCATCATGCAGTGATCACATTATATCAAATCTCATCATGGTTATCATATCATCCTATGACTGCCAAACCATATCATAACTGCCAGACCACTGAGAATCATGGCCCAGCCAAGCTGACACACAACCTTAGCAATCACACTGTGTGACCACTGTTTCCTCAGTGGAGAAAAGACAGGAGGAGTAAAGGCCCTTGATTAACTAACTCACCTGAGACAGAGCATAAGTGCCTTAGTTATCTAGTGCTGCTATCACAGAAACACCACAAGCGGATGGCTTTAACAAAGAGAAATTTAGTTCCTCACAGTAAAGTAGGCTAAAAGTCCAAATTTGGGGCATTGGCTTCAGGGGAAGCCTGTCTCTCTCTGTCACCTTCTCGGCAATCTTCCCCTAGACTAGAAGCTTCTCTGTGCAGGGACCCCGGGTCCCTGCACTGCTTTCTTGGTGAGCTCCCCAACTCTCTGCTTGCTTCCTTTTCCTTTTTATCTTTTGAGAGATAAAAGGTGGTGCAGGCCATACCCCAGGGAAACTCCCTTTACATTGGATCAGGAATATGACCTGGGTAAGGGTGCTACAATCCCACTCTAATCCTCTTTGACATAAAATTACAGTCACAAAATGGAGGACAACCACACAATACTGGGAATCATGGCCCAGCCAAATTGATACACGCATTTGGGCGGGGGGGTACATAACTCAATCCACGACAATAAGTGAGAGGCAACTTGGGCTAAGTCCAAGCACTTTTGGTTTTGCCTGCCTTTGGCCTCCTAAAAACGCACTGCCCTAAGCAGAACACACACCTCCTGTGGTTGAGCTCAAGCAACAAATGTTTAGCATTCTCTCTGGAGATAAACCAGTTCAAAACCAGGCACAAGCCGAGCAAAAAAAAAGGTCCTTCATGGAAAAAACCTAAAACTTTCATATTTGGTAAATAATCACAGCATCAGTAAAGTGAAGATTCTACAACTGCAATAGAATAACAAAAGAAAGCTATAAAATGTGAGACTGGACTATTTAGGGCATTATTCTTTTTATGGTGCGAATGGCTGATGTGCTTGGCTGCTAACTGAAAGGTTGGAAGTTTGAGTTCACTCAGAGGCACCTAGGAAGAAATGCCTGGCAAGCTCCTTCTAAAAAATCAGCATTGTAAACCCTATGGAGCACAGTTCTACCCTGACACACGTGAGGTCACCATGAGTAAGCAAATTTACTCGAGGACAGCTGGTTTATTCTTTTTATGGATCCTACTTCTTTACCAGCTTTGTGCTTTGGAGGTTTATTTCCTCTTTCTGAGCCTCAGATCTCTCATCAGTAAAAGGAGGGGATTCAATCATTGAAGTCCTTCCCTTCCTGTCCCTGAAGGCTCTGATTTTCTAGAGCTATCCATGATGGCCCTATAAACAAAACAAAAAAACAAACAAACCCAGTGCCATCGATTCCCACTCATAGCGACTCTATAGGACAGAGTAGAACTGCCCCATAGAGTTTCCAAGGAGCGCCTGGTGGATTTGAACTGCCAACCCTTTGGTTAGCAGCTGTAGCACTTAACCACCATGCCACCAGGTTTTCCAAATAAAAACAATTTAAATAGAGTCTGTAACAGCTGGACTATAATGTCATAAATGACCAAACAAACCCACCATTGAACTTACAGTTGTTTCAAAATATTAATTCCAGCTCCGATGAAGGCCATCTTGCAAACATTCAGTTAAATGTGCAGGATTTGCCTAAAACAAACAAAGTCAAAGGGTCATCACCCTACTGATGATAACATCAAGTTTGCCTCTACCAGGCACATCCAGTGTTTATTTCTATGCTTGCTTGTTTGTTTGAAGAATGAGTGGCCCAACTTGGGGAAGCAGAAGACAGAGAATCACTGAACAAAGACCAGAGAGTTCAGCTGATTTAATGAACTGACACTAATGAGAAACTTACATATTATAAAAAGTGCCGCTTTCAAACTCTAATAATTTAGGTGTTAGCTATGATGGAAACCATCTCTTACCGACAATCGAAAGCAAGTGGGTGACATTCCCAAGGTGCCTAACAACTGAGGTTAGAATGTGATCACCATCACATCAAAGTTGCCGATTCAGTCCCTGTGTAGCCTCCTGCTCTTTACAGCGCAGGGCAGGGGCTGTGTCCTCTTCATCACTGCATACTAGTGGCTGCACAGAGCTGGCCATCGTGTTAGTGTCCTTAGGGCTGCCGTAACAAATTGCCACCAACTGCGTGGCTTGAAACAACAGAAATCTATTCCCTCATGGTTCTGGAGGCTACCAGTCCAGAATCGAGGGTTGACAGGGCCCTCTGTGAAGGTCTAGGAGATAATCTGTCCCATGCTTTTCTCTTAGCTTCTGGTGTTGCCAGCACAGAGGTGCAGAAAGGGTAACCAGCACCCAGGGACAATCTCTAAGTTCTCCTCGACGGAGCGCAGGTGATTCGATGGCCAGCCTCGTCTGGCACCTCAGACTTGTGCCTGGGGGCAAATGTCCCCCTCAAGCACCTCCTCACTGCTCCTCTGTGCCAGCAACCCTTGGTATTCCTCAGCTCACGGAAGCAGCACTCCAGTCTCTGCCTCTGTCATCACGTGGTGTTCTCCACGTGTGTCTCTTCTCCCCTTCTTGAAAGGACACTGGTCATATTGATTTAGGGCCCACCCGACTTCTACTTCAGTCATCCCCTTTTTAACTAATTTCATCTGCAACAACCCTATTTCCAGATAAGACCACATTCTGAGTTTCCGAGAAGGACGTGAATTTTGGGGAGGACACTATTCAACCCAGTGTAGCCCTCAACATATATTTGTTGAGGATTGATTGTAGGTGGGAGGTTCAAGGCTGATGCGTTAAGAAGCTGTCATTTCAGCTGGGACTTGGCAAGTGGGAGAGGATTTAAGGAAAGGAGCAATGACAGGAAGCACCAGAGTTCATTGGTTAAAACTGGAAATCACGACTGGCAGCCCATAGCCGATTCCAGCCAACGGTTGTGTTTTGCTTGGCCTGAGCAATGTTTTAAAAAATTTAAATTGGTTGCCAGTATTTTAAAATTGAGAGAGTTCGCATAAAATTCTGGATTTTGTGGCTTCACTTGAAAAACTCAGAAGATGTTAACACTGGGTTCACGTCCCCACATAATAACAGTCAACTGGAGCTCTGTAGAGTCCTGGGTGGTGCAAACGGTTAATGCGCTCGGCTTCTAACCCAAAGGTTGGAAGTTCAAGTTTTCCCAGAGATGCCTCAGAAGAAAGGCCTGGCAATCTACTTCCAAAAAGTCAGCCATTAAAACCCTATTGAGCACAGTTCTACTCTTGCACTCGTGGGATTGCCATGAGTCAGAATCAATCTGACAGCCACTGATTTGTTTGGAGTTCTGAAGTGGGCTTTAGAAAGAGCTGACCTTAGAAAGTGCACATAGCTCACGAATACACTGTATGTCCCTCTCAGCTGCCCTTACCCTTCTACATGTCCTGCAAGTCTCTTTGTGACTCTTGGGGTCTCCGTTGTGACTCCTGGTTTAAAGCATGAGTATGGGTCAGACCAGGGCAATACTGATAAATCTCTACCAACAGATTCTCTAAGATCAAAAAAAAAAAAGCCTTGGTTGTAACACTTGCCAATTTCTGTGGTGTAAATACTCTCACTATGACCAACTGCAAGTTAAGCAAGGTCATGTCACTGAAAGTGGAGTTGAGAAAAGATGAGCATACTTGGCTCTCACAGGCCTTTTGAATGTCGGCTCCAGCATACCACTGAGCGAGGCCTACCTCAGTTCAAATGCAGCCTCTCCTGAGGAAATCTCTTAACGTGCCAAGCTTCTGTTTCTTCCCGGGTTAACCTGCAGAAAGAATTGCCTGCTTCCGAGTGCTATTTGGAAGTTTAAATGATTTCCCCAGGTCTGTCTTCCAATTCGAGGAGCCCTGGTGGCGCAGCAATTAAGCACTCCGCTGCTAACAGAAAGAGTCTGTAGTTCAAACCCACCAACTGCTCTGAGGGAGAAAGATGTGGCAGTCTGCTTCCACAAAGACTTACAGTCTTGGAAACCCTATGAGGTTGTTCTACTCTGTCCTGTAGGGTCACTAGGAGTCGGAATTGACTCGATGGCAATGGGTTTGGGTTTTTTATGGGTCTTCCAATTTATCAGTTCACAGCGGTGAGTAGCCCGCTATCTCATCCTTATCCTGAATGTTTCATGCCAATAATCTGCATTTTGTATTTGGTTCTGTTTTCAAATGTTCTGTTATTTTTCAGAATGATCTTGTTTTTGCTTTATACAGGGTTTTTACTTCCAGCGTTCCTTTAACCCTCTTAAATGAGGTGCCCAGACATGCTATGGTCTGTGTTCTTAGGGTATGAGTTCTCCAGGTATCTCTTCTGCACACTTTATTTCCCAGCATGTTGATTTTCTACTGCAATTAGGAGTTTTTTTTAATGAGGGGTCATCTTCAGGAGAGTTTTTCGGTGGAAAGACAGTTGTCAAAACATTCTGCATCCCACTTTGAAGAGTGGAGTCTGGGGTCTTAAACGCTAGCAAGCAGCCATCTAAGATGCATCAATTGGTCTCAACCCACATGGAGCAAAGGAGAATGAAGAACACCAAGGACACAAGGTGATTACAAGCCCAAGAGACAGAAAGGGCCACATGAACCAGCGACTACATCATTCTGAGACCAGAAGAACTAGACGGTTCCCGGCTACAACTGATGACTGCTCTGACAGGGAACACAACAGAGAACCCCTGAGGGAGCAGGAGAGCAGTGGGATGCAGACCCCAAATTCTCATACGACCAGACTTAATGGTCTGACTGAGACTAGAAGGACCCTCGTGGTCATGGCCCCAGACCTTCTGTTGGCCCAGGACAGGAACCATTCCCAAAGCCAACTCTTCAGACATGGATTGGACTGGACAACGTGTTGGAGAGGGATGCTGGTGAGGAGTGAGCTTCTTGGATCAGATGGACACTTGAGACTGTGTTGGCATCTCCTGCCTGGAGGGGAGATGAGAGGGTGGAGGGGGTTAGAAGCTGGTGAAAAGGACATGAAAAGAGAGTGGAGGGAGAGAGCAGGCTGTCTCATTAGGCGAAGGTAATTGGGAGTGTGTAGCAAGGTGTATATGGGTTTTTGTGTGAGAGACTGACTTGATTTGAAAACTTTCACTTAGAGCACAATAAAAAATTATTTAAAAAAAAAAAAAGACAGTTGTCTCTGCTACGACATAAAGGAGTTGTACGAGTCTGACAGACTTTCCACAATAATTGATTAGCTCAGGAGTCCCACAGTGCCTGAGTAACGTCAACTGAACGTGGGCAGACTTGAGTTTAAATTTTTGCAGGCTCTTTTTTCTCTCCAGACCCGAATGGGCCTCTTCTTTGCCACAGCCCTTAGTCAGGGACTGGAGCTTTTCACCAGTGGTGAATGGACAATCCTTAGAGACCCCTGACTTTGCACAGGGGCTCATTTCCAGTTCCCCGCTATGGGGACCCAAAGCCTAGTCTCCCAGGGGAGCCTTAAAGCCCTCACCCCCGCTGTGTGTTCTGCGTTCCAGTCTGCTCACTGACTATTTGAATTTAGTTCCTGCTCACCCCTCTGGCTTTTCTTCTGTCACCTGGGAGTTTCTTTTTTGACTTTTGAGTTCACTACGAGATTTTGTTTTAAAAATAGTTTTATTTGAGTAGCAGGAGGGAGCTGTTGACTGGATTTCTGTGAGGATGAAGAGCGATAAGCGGCTGAAGTACCTAGTAGAGGGTTGTCTTCATTACCTAGAGCTACTGTAGCTGAGGAGCCCTGGTGGCACAATGCTTGAAGGGCTATGGCTACCAACCAAAAAGTTGGCAGTTCAAGTCTACCAGCCACTCCTTGGAAATCCTATGGGGCAGTTCTATAGACTTGATGGCAATGGGTTTGGTTTTTTTGATTTGGACTGTAACAGAAATATCACAAGTGGGTGGCTTTAAAGAACAGAAATTTATTTTCTTACAGTTCTGGAGGCTAAAATTGAAATCAGGGTCTTGGCTGTGTCAATTCCTTCCTTGTAGGTAGTCCTGGGCATTCCTTGTTCTCTTGGCTTGTAGATGATCCTCACATGGTGTCTTCCTTCCCCGTCGTGTGTGCATCTCTGTGTCTAATGTCCTTTTTTTACAACTCGGAGGTGATTAGGTTTAGGACATACATTACACTAATACGGCCTCATTAACATAACAAAGAGAAGTCTATCTTGAAACGGGATGCCATCCGCAGGCATAAGGGTTAGGGTTTCAATACATATTTTGGGGGACACAATTCATTCTATAACAAGCACCGAGCACACAGTATATGCTCCATAAATAGAGATGCTTCTCCCAGAGAGAGGAAAGTGTACAGCACAGCCTGGTTTACTGGAATACAGGACCATGAAGGGAGTTATGAAGGATGAGGCTGGGCAGGTGGGTTTCAGCCAGATCAGATGTGAAGGCCACGCAGGAGTTCTAACTAAGCTTTCAGACAAGAGAGCACATTGCAGATTTCTGAATGGTGATTGATTAGAGTTCTGCTTTAGAAATTGGTTCTGGCAGCAAAATCAGACTGGTTAATTGGAAGCCTCTTGCCACAGTGAAAGGAAGAGGCCATGGGAACCTGAGTTAGGTAGCAGACAGAGTGGGGATGAAATGAGGAATGGGATGCATGACACATTGCTGGGCTGAAATCAATGCATTCTGAAGCCCGATTAGCTGTGAGTGTGAAAGAGTGCAAGATGCTAATATAGAAGTATACAGAGTGTAGGAAGCTGAGGATTTATTTAATTGTATTGTGAAGTCAGATCAATAGGAGAAGATAGGATATAAGGCTAGTCAGGATATATGGTTCTCAAAATTTTTCTCCCAGGCTGTAGGTTACTTCTTCACTTTGTTGATAAAGTCTGTTGATGTACAGAACTTTTTTATTTTGATGAGATCCCATTTAATATTCAAAGTACATAAAGAGCTCATACAACTTAACAAGAAAAAGACAAACAACCCATTGAAAAAATGGGCAAGGGATCGGAGTAGACATTTCACCAAAAAGGATGTACAAATGGTCAACAAGCACATGAAAAGGTGCTCAATGTCATTAAACATTAAGGCAAACCAAATCAAACCCGTTGCTGTTGAGCTGATTCAACTCATAGTGACACTACAGGATGGAGTAGGGTTTCCAAAGAGTGGCTGGTGAATTCCAACTGCCAACATTTTGGTTAGCAGCCAAGCTCTTAACCAGTGCACCAGAGCTCCATTAAACCAAACCCATTGCCATCGAGTCAACTCCAGCTCATAATGACTCTATAGGACAGAGTAGAACTACCCCATCGGGTCTCCAAGGAGCTCCTGGTGGATTTGAGCTGCCGGCCTTTTTGCTTAGCAGCCATAGCTCTTAACCACTAGGCCACCAGTGTTTCCTGGGGTCTCCAAGGAGCTCCTGGTGGATTTGAGCTGCCGGCCTTTTTGCTTAGCAGCCATAGCTCTTAACCACTAGGCCACCAGTGTTTCCTGGGCTCCATTAGGGAGATGTAAATCAAAACTGCAATGAGACACCACTTTATTCCCATGGCTAAGATTAAAAAAACAGAAAATAACAAATGTTGGTAAAGATGTAGAGAAATTAGAACACTTATCCACTGCTGGTGGAAATGCAAAATGGTACATGCACTGTTGAAAACAGTTTGGTGGTTCCTCAGGAAGTTAAATATAGTGCTACCATATGACCCAGCAATTCCACTCCCAGGTCTCTGTGCCAGAGATTTGAAAGCAGTGATGCTAACAGACACATGTACTCTAATATTCACTGCAGCACTATTCACCATAGTCAAAAGGTGAAAACAACCCAAACACCCATCAACAGATGAATGGACAAACAAAATGTCATATATCATACAACGGGATATTACTTTGCTATAAAAAAAAAAAAGAGAGAGAGAGAAATGAAATTCTGATACATGCCATCATGTGGATGAACATAGAAAATGTGCTGAGTGAGATAAGTCAATCACAAAAGGACAAATATTATATGATCTCACTAATATGAAGTGACATGCACAACACCACACACACACAAACACCACACATACACACACCACACACATACACCACATACAATATTTACCTAGAATAGGCAAATCTACTGAGATCAGAAGTTGGTAGTGGTTGCCAGGGAGGGAGGGAGGATGGGATGAATTATTAGTTCAGAAGTATTGAGGTTTTTTTTTAATGGGGATGGAAAATTTTGGCAAAGAATATTGATGATAACACAACATGATCAGTGTAATTGATCTCACTGAATTGTACACGTGAAAAATGTTGAATTGCCAAATTTTGTGTTATCTCTATTTTTACAAGAAGAAAAACAAAAGAGTTCAATGCCATCTTGAGCCCATTATAAACTTATACCAAGTAAGTGACAGGGCCCTGGGTAGGATCCTTTCATCTGCCTCTCTGGATCTATTCTCCACCTTTCTCCACTCCCTTCTGTGCCTTGAAGGCTGACCTGTGACAGCACCATCAGATTGCCTTACCCTTAGAGTTCCTGTCAGGTTTGGGCAATGGGGTACCCCAGCAGGTACGAAATAGAAGTAGAGTGGGGTTTGGTATTTATTCACTTCTCCCCTTCCCCCATGAGGTCTCCTCCAGCAATCTGCACCTCTCAGCTGCACGTTCCTGCCAAGAAAGCCCTCTATCATTCTTGTTAGTTCCCTCATCCACTCCAGAGCTCTGTTACCAGCCTCAGGTACTGCACTCTCTCTGCAGTTTCTCTACGATAAGCCCACCTCTTTGTAAATAATCCTTTTCAGGATTTTCAAGCTGGAAAGAACCACACTAACCATTTCGACCAGCTCCTGAATTTTATTGAAGATGAAACTGGAGCCAAGACGTTGACTCAAACAACAAAGGCTGGTGGCAAAAGAAGAACTAGATAGAACCCAAGTGTCCTGACTCTCCATCCAAAGGTCCTGATCCTGCACATAAGCCCTGGCGTCCATAATGGCAGCAGCATCTTTTCAAAGCTGTGGATCAGCCAACTCTGTGTGTGTACCACATACACCCACTCACACACACACTACTCACAAACACACCACACGCATACCACACACAGACATACTCATGCACACATACACACTCACACACATACATATATACTAACACACACACACATGCACACATGTACATGCACACATGTCCATACATAAACACAGACACAGACACACACACACACCACCATAGGCAGGTACAATCAGGTTAAAGAGATTATTTTAAAAAGAAGAAAACCTTCCTGGGCATCGAGAGGGGTGTGTAAAAAAGGAGTGTGGCAGCTGTACTGTTGCCACACTAGCATGGCAAAGGCCGTGGGCTGCCTGCGCAGAGCCTCTCAGGCCTTTCCGGGCACCAGCAGGGGGGTGTCACCTCCTCCCAGCATCACTTCTCAGCATCACCTTCCACCAAAGCACAGGGCCCAAAGGGTATGGCAACCTTGGTTCTTAAATGTCAAGTAGGGACACCTGCTTTAACAAACACCCCTGGGCTGGCTTCCCAGCACAAACGGCAATATGGGAGATATGATTTGAATGCCAATATTTTGAGACTTCTAGACATCTCAGTGATTTATGAGGGAAATGAGATTAAACACTATTATTGGGATTCTGCTAAAAAGTCAGAACCTGTGCTTGCTGGAGGTGGGGGGGAGCTGGGAGATGGAAATAATAGCAGGAAAAATCATTAAAACAAACCTAGAGAAACCCTAAGTTTTTGAATCTTAGATATAGTTATGCAGATAATTATATTTTTACTAAACATTGTATTAAATACCCTTCCCAGGGCTGACACTGAGAAGAAAAATCTATTCCCAGACTCTCTGGCCCACCCACATGCTTTCAAACATCTGAGAGTCAGTGAGCTCCTGATCGTTTACGGGAAATCCCAGCAGAATAAAGAGAATCCCAAGAATTTTAGGGAACATTTATTTTTGTTAAATATTAAGTCAAAACAAATTAGTAGCAATATTTGCATTCAGTAAGTGCTTACACACTGATGCCAAATATCACTTTTTTTTTTTTTTTTTGTGCAGGTCCCTCTTCTTTTATTTATTTATTTTTATTGCACTTTAGGTGACCCATCGCCAGGAAGTCAATTCCGACTCATAGAGACCATAGGAGGGAATAGAACTGCCCCGTAGGGTTTTCAAAGAGCGGCTGGTGGCTGACCTTTTGGTTAGCAGCCAAGCTTTTAACCGCTACTTCACCAGGGCTCCTTAGATGAACGTTTACAGAGTAAATTAGTTTCTCATTAAACAATTAGTATGCATGTCGTTTTGCGACATTGGTTGCCAACTCCACGACATGTCAACATTCTCCCCTTCTTGGCCTTGGGTTCCCCATTACTGGCTTTCCTATCCCCTCCTGCCTTCTAATCCTTGCCCTCAGGCTGGTGTACCCGTTTAGTCTCGTTTTGTTTTGTGGACCCGTATAATCTTTGGCTGAAGGGTGAACCTCAGGAGTGACTTCAGTACTGAGTTAAAAGGGTGTCTGGGGGTCATACTCTTGGGATTTCTCCAGTCTCTGTCAGATCAGCAAGTCTGGTCTCTTTTTGTGAGTTAGAATTTTGTTCTACATTTTTCTCCAGCTCTGTCCAGGACCCTCTATTGTGATCCCTATCAGAGCAGTCATTTTTGTGACCAGGTATAGCCAGGTAACTTCTTGGTCCTCCCTGAAACAAACTAAGACAAGGATTTGAGCAGAGGTAGTTAATTTTTTTTTTTTTACAGCTAAGCATTAGAAAGTTTGGCAGTTTAAACCCACCAGAGACACCTCACAAGTCAGGCCTGGCAACCTGCTTCTGAAAAGTCACAGCCTTGAAAACTCCATGGAGCAGTTCTACCCTGCACACGTGGGGTTGCCATGAGTCAAAATCAACTCAATGGCAACTAATAACAATTTATTTAGGGAGTTCCTGGGTGGCGCAAATGGTTAACACACTCAGCTGCTAACCAAAAGGTTGTAGGTTCGAATCCACCCAGAGATTCCATGGAAGAAAGGCCTACTTCCAAAAAATCAGCCATGGAAAACCCTATGGTGCACAGTTCTACTCTGACACACATGGGGTCGCCATGAGTTGGAATCAATTTGATGGCATCTGGAACTGGAGTTTTTGCTGGGTATGCAGGGGGCACTGGTAAGGGAATGCAAAAGGGATACAGGGAAGAGAAGGAGGCCAATAAAGGCTGCTCTTCTATGGGGTCGCTATGAGTCAGAATTGACTCGACGGGTTTGGTTTGGTTTTTGGTTTTATCAATCCAGCTACCACAGTGGATGACTGAGACAATGCTAAGAAACTATGTAACACACATCTCAGAATCCTCCACCCCAGGGGCAAGGGAGCTGGGGTATTTATGCACCTACTCCTACTTCTTTGAGTAATTTTTTGTGGGCTGCATCTTGGTGTACTAGTTCCTCTGCAGCTGTGGGCTGTAGGCAGGCTGGGAGGTTTTCTCTTGAGGGACAGGGTTGGAAGGGAATGAGCCCTTAGGCACAAATGCAGATACTGACAATTGGACCTATGTAAGTAAGAATACATTAAATGTTTCCAGAGAAATGGGCACTAGGACACAGGATACCAGCAAATCCATACAACCTGCTCCCTGCCTTCAATAATGACTGTTGAAATCCGCTTGTGGGCAGGAAGGGAATCGTTTTCATCTTTGATCCTCCCCTTCCAAGTTGAGCAACCTGTGGTTGTCAGATGACCTAGACAGGTATATTTTCACCCTGCTGGAGGCCACAGGTTTCCAAAGGAAGAAAGGAGCAATGACACAAGCCAAAGCCACTAGAAGCTCCTTACCAACAGGTACTTATTCAAGTTCTAATTTTATGAAAAATCTTTCATTCTCTTTCAGGAATTCATATCAGTGTTCTAGAAACAAATAAATAAATGGAAAAAAAAGCAAGTCAGAGTTTGATTGTAAATCACCTGTACGTATATAGCTCTGACATAGACCTCATATACACTCCTAAGGGAACACTGGGTGATACATACAGTTAAGCTCTCAACTACTAACTGAAAGGTTGGTGGTTCAAACTCTCCCAGGAGCTCCTGGGAGAATAGCCCTGACAATCTTCTTATGAGAGGTCACAGCTTTGAAAATCCTGTAGAGCAGTTCTACACTGCACACATGGGGCTGCCATGAGTCAGAATCGACTGAATGGCAACTAACAACAACAATTCCCAGTTATTTGACTTTAGACAAAATTTAGACAGAGCTCTAATTACAGCTCTGACAAACATTTGGCTGCAAAGAAATGTCTTGACTAGAAGTTTCAGAAATTACTTTTTCTGTAGACTTCTTAAGGAACAGGGAAATGAAAGTACAAAAGGGGAGAAAATAGTCTTGAGACCAAATGGGAGGAAAATTGGAAAGGAGCAGTGAGACAGACGGAGACCCACAGCAGAGCCCCTTAGCTTCCTGTCCCAATTGTTCCTGGAGGGAGCGCACTGAAGCCCGGTGGTTTGCAACAGCTTAGAGGGGAACTATTGACTGAAGAGTCCTTTTGTGTGAAAAGCTATTGTTCAATAACATTTTATGACTTCACAGCTTTTTAACAAGAGGAATCTTAACAAAGAAAATTTCCTTCATGAAGTGGGTGAGCTCACTATTTCTCCCCCAGATTAAGCTCTGTTCTGAGATGATATCTTTCATATCCCTAAAGAAAAGAAAAATAGTTTGGGTTATTTTATTTGAGGACAGCTTTAAAGAGGGAGTGGGGGAGAGGAGGAAGAGATTGTATTTGAGAATAGGAATATTCTCTGAGTATGTTCTTCCCAAGACGAAGACCCTGGAAGCACAGACCATTCCGGGTGCCTCACAGGGTGTTACAGATCTCTTAGCTTTTCCACAAAATTCATCTCTTGTTGAGGGAACTAATTCTCTCTCTCTCTTTTTTTTTTTTTTTCTCATTTAGATTTGTGACCCTAATACTCCCCAGCATGATTTCTCCTTTTCAAAATTGGCTACTGACAGCTTGACATAACTAATGCCCTGATGAACCTGTAAGTTTTTCTCCTTCCTCTGCCTGCCTTCCCCTTTCCACATACCTGTGTTAATGACTTTGTTTTGATCTGATGCAAATAATTTTGTTCTTTGTTTTGATCTGATGCTAGTAACTTTGTTTTGTTCTGTCTGACCAGCTGTGACTTACAACCCCGACAAACAGAGACTAGAGCCCAGATATCTGACTTGTGTATCTTCAGCCTGATAAGGAGATATGCCGCATGTATCTCCTTAGTCTGCTAAAGAGTCTCTTGTCATTATCTTGCAATGAATAACTCCTCAGGCCATGCCATCTGTGGGCTACGAAGACACTTCTAACCCTTGTCAAAATCCTATATAAGCTCTAATGTAAAATTACCTTTTGGGACTTCATAGACAATCTGCATTACTGTCAGGTTCCTGTTGGCAGCCACCTCCTAAATAAACTTTCTCACTCTTTCTGACTTGGAATACATTTCATTGGCTGGACTCCTCCAGGGCACAGATACTCATCAGGCAACAGACCCTTTTTTGAGAAATGGAAATCCAGTAGTGTTGTTCTCAGAATTAAAGGGACTTGTACCGTGATGGCTTACATGTTGCTGTGGTGATGGAAGAAGCTATGCTACCAATATTTCAAGTATCAGTAGGGTCACCTATGGTGGACAGGTTTTAGCAGAGCTTCCAGACTAAGACAGACTAGAAAGAAAGCCCTGGTGATCTGCTTTTGAAAAATCAGCTGATGAAAACCCTATGGATCACAACAGAATATTGTCCAATATAGTGCTGGAAGATGAGCCCCCTAGCACTCAAAATACACAGTGGCTACAAAAGTGGACTCAAATACAGGAACTATTGTAAAGATGGCACAGGACCAGATGTTTCATTGTGTTGTACATGGGGTTGCCATGAATTGCAGCTGACTCGACAGCAACTAACAACAATGACAATCCCTTAAATCAGGACGTCGAACTCGTCTCGATGACACCAATATAAAAAAAAAAAAGCCTCAACGAAGCCTTGCCACTTCAGGAAACACCATTTTGGAAGTGACCCATCCCTTTGACGTGGTACTTCCCGAAACTCTGAATAGGGGGCAATCTATTAGCACTCATCTCCCTGTAGAATCTGTAAGAAAGTAACAGCCTCCTCATTGGGTGGTCCAATGACACAAGCCAAATTTTTTTGGTGTCAGGTCTATAGTTCCCACGGGATCAAAATCAGGCCACTTCCGCACATGTTCCTTCCTGCCCAATTCACTTTCCCAAGGCCTAACAAGACTCAGGAAGGTGCCACTTCATCTCCCAGCCTCAGGGGGGTTTTCAAAACCCTTCCATTACCCTTTGCCAGCCCAGCCCTGCACCCTGTCCTTCATCCTACAGGTCTTCTCACTGGAAAGTCCTTAAGTCCATCTTCTATCACCCATACTCTGCAGATGGAGAGAACATTTGATGATGATCTCTGTTCAATGACTCTTATGGGCTTCAACTTTGCCCATTTCCAAAATAATGTAAGCCTATGACCGTATTACAGACCTCCATGTAATAATAATAATAGAAACAGTTGCAGTATTGAGTCCATTCTGACTCGTGGTGTGTGTCAGAATAGAACTGCTCCATAGAATTTTCAAAGCTGTGACCTTTCGGAAGCAGATCACCAGGTGTGTCTTCCAAGGCACCTCTGGTTACTTTTTGGTTAGTAGTCGAGCACCTGTTTGCACTACTGTATGATAGCAGCAAACCCATTGCCATCTGGTCAATTCTGACTTATAGCAACCCTATAGGACAGAGTATAACTGCTCCATTGCATTTCCGAGGCTATAAATCTTTACAGAAGCAGACTGCCACATCTTTCTCCCCAGGAGCAGTTGATGGGTTTAGACCACCCACATTTTGCATAGCAGCCGATGGCTTTAAACACTATACCACCTGGGCTCCTATCCATATGATAATTGCCAGCTAAAATGAAAAATAAGTTACAATCAAAAAAACATGGCAGGCCACTCACAACTCTCTAAGCTTCAGGTTCCACACCTGTAAACAAAGTCATGGCTCGGATCCGTCTCAAAACACTAGGAAAACAGGTAACCAGGAAAAGCTATTAGTGAAACTTCTTACCCAATAAAGGACAGTTACTCATCCGATGATGGTTTGCAGGCTGAAAGCTGAACCATGCCATGAAGAAATTACCCCATATAGCTGAATCCTTTTTTCAGATCTTACTTTTGGTAATCAAGTCCTTACATTTATTGCAGGCTCCTCTACTACATGCAGACAGCTTGGCAACACCTCAACAACTACAAAAGGAATAGAGACAAGAAGCTGCAAAAGCAACATTTGTGGGTTAATTTCACCATCTCTGCCTTCACATCTTCCATCATTTCACCATCACTCCCACACATCTCTCAGTCTTTCATACTGTGGTGGCTTGCATGTTGCTGTGGTGCTGGAAGCTATGCCACCAGTATTTCAAATATCGGCAGGGTCACCCATGGCGGACAAGTTTCAGCTGAGCTTCTAGACTAAGACAGACTAGGAAGAAGGATCTGGCAGTATACTTCTGAAAAAATTAGCCAATGAAAACCATATGAATAGCAGCAGAACAGTGTCTGAAACAATGCCAGAAGATGAACCCCTCAGTTTGGAAGGCACTCAAAATATGACTGAGGAAGAGCTGCCTCCTCAAAGTAGAGTTGACCTTAATGTTTTCAGGATCTTCATTTGCTGATGTGTCACGACTCAAAATAAGAAGAAACAGCTGCAAACATCCATTAATAACAGGAATGTGGAATGTATGAAGTATGAATCTAGGAAAATTGGAAATCATCAAAAATGAAGTAGAAGGCATAAACATTGACATCCTAGGCGTTCGTGAGCTGAAATGGACTGGCATGGGCCATTTTGAATTGGAAAATCGTATGGCATACTCTGCCAGGAATGACAAATTGAAGAGGAATGGAGCTGTATTCATTGTCAAAAAGAACATTTCAAGATCTATCCTGAAGTACAATGTTATTAGTAATAGGATAATATCCATTCACCTGGAAGGAAGACCAGTTAATGAGACTATTATTCAAATTTACACACCAGCCACTAATGCCAGAGATGAGGAAATTGAAGATTTTTACCAACTTCTGCAGTCTGAAATTGATCAAATATGAAATCAAGATGCACTGATAATTACTGGTGATTGAAAAGCTAAAGATGGAAATAAAGAAGGAACAGTAATTGGAAAACACAGCCTTCCTCATAGAAACAATGCTGGAGATGGCATAATGGAATTTTGCAAGACCAACGACTTTTTCATTGGAAATATCTTTTTTCACTAACATAAACAGCGACTATACACATGGACCTCGCCAGAAGAAATACACAGGAATCAAACTGACTACATCTGTGGAAATATATGATGGAAAATCTCAATATCATCAGTCAGAATAAGGCCAGGAGCTGACTGTGGAATAGACCATCAATTGCTCATATGCAACTTGAAGTTGAAGCTGAAGAAAATTAGAGCAAGTCCACATCAGCCAAAACAAGGCCTTGAGTATATCCCACTTGAATTTAGAGAACATCTCAAGAGTAGATTTGACTCACTAAACAATAAAGGCCAGATGAGTTGTGGAATGACATCAAGATCATCATATATAAAGAAAGCAAGAGGTCATTAAAAAGATAGGAAAGAAAGAAAAGACTAAAATGGATGTTAGAAGAGACTTTGAAACTTGCTCTTGAATGTAGAATAGCTAAAGTGAAAGGAAGAAACAATGAAATTAAAGAGCTGAACGGAAGATTTCAAAGGGTGGCTCAAGAAGACAAAGTATTATAATGAAATGGGCAAAGTCCTAGAGTTAGAAAACCGAAAGAGAAGACCATGCTAGCATTTTTCAAGATGAAAGAACTAAAGAGAAAATTCAAGCCTGAAGTTGCCATATTGAAAGACTCTGTGGGGAAAATATAAATGATGCAGGAAACATCAAAAGATGATGGAAGGAATACACAGAGTCACTGTGCCAAAAAGAATTGGTTGACGTTCAACCATTTCAGAAGGTAGCATATGATCAAGAACTGATGGTACTGAAGGAAGAGCTCCAAGCTCACTGAAGGCATTGGCGAAAAACAAGGCTCCAAGAATTGACCGAATACCAATTAAGGAGTTTCAACAAACGGATGCAGTGCTGGAAGTGCTCACTCGTCTATGCCAGGCAATTTGGAAGACAGCTACCTGGCCAACAGACTGGAAGAGGTCCATATTTGTGCCTATTCCAAAGAAAGGTGATCCAACCGAATGCAGAAATTATAGAACAATATCAATATCACACACAAGGAAAATTTTGCTGAAGATCATTCAAAAGCACTTGCAACAATACATCGACAGGGAACTGCCAGAAATTCAAGTCAGTTTCAGAAGAGGATGTGGAATCAGGGATATCATTGCTGATGTCAGATGGATCTTGGCTGAAAGCAGAGAATATCAGAACGGTGTTTACCTGTGTTTTATTCACTATGCAAAGGCATTCGACTGTGTGGATTGTAACGAATTATAGGTAGCATTACAAAGAATGGGAATTCCAGAACACTTAATTGTGTTCATAAGGAACCTGTACATAGACCAAGAGGAAGTAGTTAGAGCAGAACAAGGAGATACTGTTGGTTTAAAATCAGTTAAGTTGTGTGTCAAGGTTGTATCCTTTCACCACACTTATTCAACCTGTATGCTGAGCAAATGATCCGAGAAGCTGGACTATATGAAGAAGAATGCGACATCAGGATTGGAGGAAAACTCATTAACAACCTGGGATATGCAGATGACACAAGCTTGCTTATTGAAAGTGAAGAGGAGTTGAAGCACTTACTGATGAAGATCCAGCCTTCAGTCTGGATTACACCTTAACATAAAGAAAACAAAAATCCTTACAAATGGACCAATGAGCAACATCATGATTAACGGAGAAAAGAAAGATTGAAGTTGTCAAGGATTTCATTTTACTTGAATCCACAATCGACACCCATGGCAGTAACAGTCAAGAAATCTAATGACACATTGCATTGTACAAATCTGCTGCAAAAGACCTCTTAAATTGTTTGAAAGCAAAAACATCACTTTAAGGATGAAGGTGCACCTGATCCAAGCTGTGGAGTATTCAATCACCTCATACCCATGCGAAAGCTGGACTGTGAGTGAGGAAGACTGAAGAAGAACTGATGCATTCGAATTATGGTGTTGGCAAAAAATATTGAATATACCATGGGCCGTCAAAAGAACAAGCAGCTCTGTCTTGGAAGAAGTACAGCGAGAACGTTCCTTGGAAGCAAGCATGGCAAGACTTCATCTCACATACTTTGGTCATGTTATTAGGAGGGACCAGTTCCTGGAGAAGGACATCATGCTTGGCAAAGTGGAGGGTCAGAAAAAAAGAGGAAGACTCTCAACGAGATGGATTGACACAGTGGCTACAACAATGCTCTCAAGCATAACAAAGATTGTGAGGATGGTGCAGGACCGGGCAGTATTTCATTCTGTAGTAAGTAGGGTCACTATGAGTCAGAACCGGCTTAATGGCACCTAACAACATCAACAACTACTGAACACCACACTTATCTACTCATTACTCTCATGGTCCTTACCCACTTCCGCTTCCATCCAAAATACCTCCTTTATGTCAAATACTGCTTTCCAGAAGAAAACAACCTTATTACTCATTCATATTGCAGTACGAACAACTGAGAGCAGTTTAAAATCCTCCAGCATGACTTAAAATATCCTAGGGTTCAGAGCCTTTAAGAAATGAGGCTGCTATAGTGGAATTTCCCACCATCATAGTCCAATGCAAGAGATATTTTGTGAGCTGAAAGTTCCAATCAATACTCCAGAAGTCACACTACATAGGGTTCTGTCTAGATCAGCACTGTCTAATATAAATATAATGGGAGCCACAGGTGCAATGTAAGAATTTTTAGTAGCCACATCAAAGAGAGTAAAAAGACACAGGTGAAATTCATTTTGGTAATAAATTTTAAACCCAAATACATCTAAAATATTACTATTTCAACATGTAACCTCTATGAAAAGAAATAATAATAAGATACTATACATTACTTTTTTTGTACTAAGTCTTTGAAATCCAGTATGTGTTTTATATTTATGGCACAATTCAACACACACCAGTCACATTCCAAGTGTTCAATAGCCACATGTGGGTAGTGGCCACCATATTGGACAGCAGAGGTCTAAATCAATGACTGCATGTAAGATGCCTTCAACCCTGAAAAACTGTATAAGTAACTGATAAAACTGATGTGTTTCCCTGTCTTCCTCTGCATTCACCTCCCTTTTGTTATCCATGACAGCTAACATTTAGTGAGGAGGAAGTGGTGGTTCAGTGCAGGACTTCGAACCCTGTTAAGTATGGCTGAGGAAGCAAAACTAGAACAGACATGGATTTTTAAAATTTGGGTACAATAACTGGAACAGGAAAAATTAAGGTCAAAGCCCTGCTAAAAAACTGATCTCCCTCTTAGAAAACAAGGGCAGCACATACATTGCATAGTAACCAAATCACTTGCTTGTCAGATTTTAAGTGTTGGAAACAGCAATGCCCCACTCAAAGATGGCGCCACTGTACCGCTTTGAACGTGTGTCACTCTCCACAGTCCTGCCAATATACAATCTCATGCATCAGTCTCCTGAAAGGCCTCAGTATACCTCTACCAATCTCCCATTCCAGGTCTTCAACCTATAATTTTCCTCATTCTGGATCACCCAAATTGTAAAAATTCGGGTCTGTTCTGGCTTCACTTTATCAGCCATGACTGAACCAGTTCGAACCGGTTTGAAGCCCTGGTTCAGTGGTAGAATCCTCGCCTTCCATGTGGAAGATCCAGGTTTGAGTCCCAGCCAGTGCGCCTCACGCACACTCATCACCCATCTGTCAGTGGTAGAGAGGGTTTTGCTATGATGCTGAACAAGTTTTGGCAGAGCTTCCAGACTAAGACAACTAGAAAGAAAGGCCTGGTGATCTTCTTCTGAAACTCAGTCAGTGAAAACCCTGTGTATCCCAATGGTCTGATCTGCCACCGATCATGCAACGGCACAGGACTGGGCAGCATTTAATTCCGATGTGCCTGAGGTCACCATAGTCGGGGGCCAGCTGGATGGTAGCTTACAACAACAACATATAGTGAGCACCCACAGTACATGGAATATCTCACTGAAGCATTATAACAACCCTACAAGCCACACACAGGTGAGGTATAGAGAAGCTAAGGGCTTGCCCACATTCTTCAGCTGAGACATAGCGAAGCTGGGATGATCAAATAGGAACTGATCACAAAGGAAGCAGGAGAAAAGACGATGGAGGCAATAGACGAGAGAGAGCTAAAGCCATTTGAGAACAGGTATATTTCACAAGCCTGTGGGGCCCTTGCTTGGCAAAGTCATACTTGGAAGTGTAAGGTCACAAAGCCCATCTCCCTCAACCACCTCTCTTCTTCCCCCAAACAAAGCCATACGAAGTGGGAAGCCCCAAATACACAGCTTCCGTGGCCCTGTGCTGGAAGGCCCTCTGGCCCTTTCAGACAACAAATATTTATATGTATGGTATAGAATCCAAAGACGTATAAGAACACACTCCCCCTTCCCCCACTCCAGGATCTAGCTGGGTAAATAATGATAATACACCACATAACTCAGCCTTATGTGACCTCTACAGTCAGTAAATAAATTCCAAATAATCCAAGAAGGCTTTGTGGAGAAGGAATTGGAGTAGAGCCTTGAAGGAGGGTGTTCCAGGCAGAGGCAGCTGCTAAGTAAGCTGAGGATGGGGTGGAAAAGAACAGGGTGGCCAGAAGCTACGGGAAGGCCCACATCAGGGAGCTGTGGTCAGCAGGCAGGTTTAGTGACAAATGCTCAGGCTCTGAGCTCCAGGTTGCCGTCCTGCCTAGAGGCTCTGCTTTGCTCATCAGTCCCCCTCCATGCTCTTCCCAACCAGGGCAAAACCCAGTCAAAACCTCCCACGTCAACACATGCAAACTCACCAAGGTTAATCCGTGAGCCCAGTTAGAGAAGACAGCTTTGTAAGGGGGAATCGGAGAGCCCGAGATGTAAAATAGGGACCAAATGGTTTCCTTAGGAAGACATATCCATGTGAACGCCCTGCCTCCAACCCTCGACATTGGTGTCCGTATTTCAGTTCTGACTGGGAGATATTTTTTCCTCAAGTTACTTGACTGTATATGTTGAAGAATATAGAAAGAAAAGACAAGTGGCTTATAAACAAAAGGGGGAAACCGGTTGCCATCGAGTCAATCTGAATTCACGGCGACACTGTGTGTGTTACAGCGCAGAACTGCCTTCCACAGGGTTTTCATGGCTGTGACCTTGTGGAAGCAGATCGCCAAGCCTTTCTTCAGAGGCACTTCCAAGCTCTCAGTCAGTAGCCCAGTGTTCACCCATTTGCAGCACTTGGGGCCTCCTAACAAAAAGAGAGGGTAGACTGTCAAACTGGCTTCAGGAGTGGCTTGAAGAAAGGTGTCTCAATGGCCTTGGGACTCTGGTTCCTTTTTTCTCCCATCCTCTCTGATCTGTCCTCTCCCAAATGTTAGCTCCCTTTTCAGTGGAAAATGCCCAAAGCTGTTTCTGACCTCCGACCCTCACTCTCACCCACCCTAAGGAGGAGAACTTCTGCCCCAGCACTCCCAGAAAACACCTTCAGGTTCCCTCTGGTCACATGCCCTCTCCTCTCCCAAACTCTCTTGCCAGGGGGACTTCCTTCTTCAGAAAGGAGCCTCAGCCATTGTTCCAGCCCTGGATCTGAGGTGGTGTTGGCTTAGCCAGAATCCCTTGGAGATCCAGACGTAGCTGTTGCAAAGAGGGAGGAAAGAATGGATAAAATGATACTGGAAGGCAACTCCCCAGTGCCCACTACACTGAGCCTCTAAACCAAAAATCCGTTGCTGTCAAGTCGATTCCGACTCATAGCGACCCTATAGGACGGAATAGAACTGCCCCGTAGGGTTTCCGAGGAGCAGCTGGTGGATTTGAACTGCCGACATTTTGGTTAGCAGTCATAGCTCTGAATCACTGCACCACCATGGCTCCCACTGAGCCTCTGGGTGTGCACATTTTGTCCAAGCGTAAGGAAAATGTATCATGGGATTCGGTTTGGTTTCTGAAGCACTTTGGGCATAAGGACGTGGATAAACATTGCTGTGGGATGCCATTTAAAAAAAAAAAACAACTCATTGCAGTCAAGTCAATTCCGACTCGTAGCGACCCTATAGGACAGGGTAGAACTGCTCCATAGAGTTTCCAAGGAGTGCCTGGTGGATTCCAACTGCTGTCCCCTTGGTTGGCAGCCACAGCACTTAACCGCTATGCCACCAGGGTTTCTGGGTGACTATTTATGGGAACAGCCTTGCTTTCACCCTCCACTTTCCTCGCTTTCTAATTATTCACAACATAGCAAACCACATGAAACTTGTTATTGTTAGTTGCCATCGAGGCAGTCCTGACTCATGGTGTCTCCATGTGTGTAGAGTAGAACTGCCCCATAGGGTTTTCAGGGCTGTGACCTTTCAGAAGCAGATCACCAGGCCTATCTTCTGAGGCTCCTCAGGGCGGGTTCAAACCACCAACCTTTCAGCTAGTAGTCGAGCACTTAACTTCTTATACCACCCAGTGACTCCACATTAAACTTACATGTCACAAAATAAAAGCATCTACAGCGGGGCTTCTCGACTTCGATATTATCGAAATTTTGGACTGGATAATTCTTTGTTATGGTGGGCTGTTTGATGTTTAGCAGCATTCCTGGTCTTTACCAGCTAGATGCCAGTAGCAATCCCTCCCTCCAGTCAAAAAATATCTCTAGACAATCAAAAATGTCCCCAGATGTTGTCAAATGTCCCTTGGGGGGGCAAAATTGCCCCAGTTAAGAACTGCTGTGTGATAAGAAAAGGAGTTAGATTTCTCAAATGCTTCTTTTGGGAGGCAGCCATTGCCACCCAATCGGGAGCATTAGGTTCAGGAATAAAATACTGCACGAGGGTCACAGGCATAAGCTCAAGGGGGAGGCAGACCTGGCTGGGCACAGCAGCTGTGTAACCTTGAGCAAGTCAGTTCACCTTTTTTACCTGTAACATGGGGATATCGCGGCCTGTCTCAGCGGTTGTTATAAAGGTCACATGAGATCATGTCTACATAAACCACTCGTTGTTGAGTCAATTCCAACTCATGGCGACGCCGTGTGTCAGAGTAGAACTGTGCTCCATAGGGTTTTCAGGGGCTGATTTTTCGAAAGATCTCCAGGACTTTCTTCTGAGGCACGTGTGGGTGGACTCAAACCTTCCAATCTTTCTGTTAGCAGCCAGACCTATTAACTGTTAACACCACCCAGGGCCTCCCCAAAGGTAGTGATCAATACTGTTAGCTCTTTCCCTAGCACTGCAATTAGAGTGGATATATGTTTTAGATAGTATGTTTTGAGAGGATTTTGTTTGCAGCGGGAAGGGGGAATATTTGCTTGTTTTTTCTTTTTCTTTTAAAACTGGAGCCTGCTTTGGAAGAGAAACAAAGAAAACGTCTCTACCGATTGTTTTTGTGGTTAGGCCTCCTTGAGTTTTCCTTCTTCAAAGACAGCCACTCCTTGTCATTTGGAAAGCAGTGGCAAGTAGAGACAGGAGTCAAGCAACCTGCTGGTTAGCTAAAGGCTCCTGGGAACCCCCACGTTCCTCCCCACTGCGACAAACCCAGACCCTACGGACGGCCCTGCTCAGGCTCAGGCGCGCTCTTCGCTCTTCAGGCGGGCAGCTGCCTCGGCAAAGCAGAGCTAGATTCTGCCAGTGATAAACACCCCTGCGGTTGGAGAGCGCTCCATGTGTGGTCCCCAGGCAGGCTGCAAGGCTCCTCGTGTGTTTCTCAGGCGTGAGAAGGGTGTTCAAGATTGCAAATTCGCCTTAGATAACTAACCCTTCTTCCAGATTAGGCCTCGGTTTGCTCCAAAATGTCAAACTTTGCTTTGCTTTTGCTTTAAAAAAAAAAAAATCTATTCTGTCAATCTGCGCAATCCTTCTCTAAGACGGTTGAAAACACCCAGTGACGTTGATCAGGAACTTTTGAGCTCCCCAACGTGACATGGAAATCTGGGAAACCGTCCGGGGCAACCGCACTCTAATTTTATGACCCTGACTTTATTGCCAGCACGGAGGCAATAAAGAGAAATAATAAACGAAACAGCATGCCAGAGCGCAGGAGACTGCAGTCCCAGTTGAATTTGCACAAGGCGCTTAACCTTTCTGAGCAGCAGTTTCCTCTTTCCAGAGAAGGGAATGCTGACGGGCTCTCAAACCCAACCCCAGGTGGATCATAAAAGGAGATGTCAGATGCTGGGTTTGTGGCGAGAGCGGGTACGTTAACGGCATCGTTATTGAACATCATAAATGATACGGCAAATGAAAGAAGGGTGGATCTTCAACACTGTGACCTGCTGTACTAAAATCCGAAAGGAGATGGAAATGGAAGCCAGTTATTTAGGGTACGTTTTTTTAACTCACAGTACAACTGTTCTGAATACACTGATCGTCAATTTCTCAGTTATTAGCTTTTTTTAAGACATTTGTCTCACTCAGTTTTTACCTGGAAGAGAAAAGACCCATTCTGTCTTCCTACAGCATCCTTTGAGAAGAGGATTTTGTAAATTAGACTTCCGTCTCTGGGCTTTGGCTTTCTCATTTGTGAAATGATATGAATCACAAAAAGATGAACAACAATTTAAAGTCTCACTACATGAGAACGATTAGCAATAGGCCCAGACTTTCATTTTTCAGGTTCTAGAATAATTCCTTTGTTTTAACGAAGGTGTCTTGCCTGCCTGAAGATTATTTACATCCCTATGTCAACAATATCCACACTCATACCCTTTTTGTCCAGCCGATTCCAACTCATAGCAACACTATAGGACAGAGTAGAACTGCCCCATAGGGTTTCCAAGGAGTGGCTGGTGGATTCCAACTGCCAACCTTTTGGTTAGCCACCATAGCTTTTAAGCACTACACTACCAGGGCTCCATGTCAATAAAAACAATGAGTAATTCCATCAGGGGGAGTGATAAGTATGGACTCAAGAAATGGGAAACCCATTCTAATGCTAGTATTGACACTTGCTAAATATTAAATAAATAATTCCAACTTGGAATCAGTGAACAATAGAAAATTGAGATAAAAGTAATAGAAATACGTGTGTGTGTGTGTGAGTGTGTGTGTATTCTTGAAAACTTAATAGGTATAACCTTAAAAGGAGTCCCTGGGTGGTGCGTATGGTTAAAGTGCTCAGGTACTAACTGAAAGGTTGAAGGTTCGACTCTGCCCAGCTCCATCTTACTCTCATTTTGCCAAAGAAGACTTTCTCTTTTGTTTTGGGGTTTTCTTAAGTGCTCGTTTATAAACTCATTTTTTTTTTTCTTGGCTGTCATCTTTTTTTTTTTATTAACTTTTATTGAGCTTCAAGTGAACGTTTACAAATCAAGTCGGACTGTCACATATAACTTTATATACACCTTACTCCGTACTCCCACTTGCTCTCCCCCTAATGAGTCAGCCCTTCCAGTCTCTCCTTTCATGACAATTTTGCCAGCTTCCAACTCTCTCTATCCTCCCATCCCCCCTCCAGACAGGAGATGCCAACACAGTCTCAAGTGTCCACCTGATATCATTAGCTCACTCTTCATCAGCACCTCTCTCCTACCCACCGTCCAGGCCCTTTCATGTCTGATGAGTTGTCTTCGGGAATGGTTCCTGTCCTGTGCCAACAGAAGGTTTGGGGACCATGACCGCTAGGATTCCTCTAGTCTCTGTCAGACCATTAAGTATGGCCTTTTTATGAGAATTTGGGGTCTGCATCCCACTGATCTCCTTCTCCCTCAGGGGTTCTCTTTTGTGCTCCCTGTCAGGGCAGTCATCGATTGTCGCCGGGCACCATCTAGTTCTTCTGGTCTCAGGATGATGTAGGTCTCTGGTTCATGTGGCCCTTTCTGTCTCTTGGGCTCTTAGTTATCCTGTGACCTTGGTGTTCTTCATTCTCCTTTGATCCAGGTGGGTTGAGACCAATTGATGCATCTTAGCTGGCCGCTTGTTAGCATTTAAGACCCCAGACTCCACATTTCAAAGTGGGATGCAGAATGTTTTCATAATAGAATTATTTTGCCAATTGACTTAGAAGTCCCCTTAAACCATGGTCCCCAAACCCCCGCCATTGCTCCACTGACCTTTGAAGCATTCAGTTTACCCCAGAAACTTCTTTGCTTTTGGTCCAGTCCAGTTGAGCTGACCTTCCATGTATTGAGTATTGTCCTTCCCTTCACCTAAAGCAGTTCTTAGCTACTAATTAATCAGTAAAAAACCCTCTCCCACCCTCCCTCCCTCCCCCCTCGTAACCACAAAAGTATGTGTTCTTTTCAGTTTATACTATTTCTCAAGATCTTATAATAGTGGTCTTATACAATATTTGTCCTTTTGCCTCTGACTAATTTCGCTCAGCATAATGCCTTCCAGGTTCCTCCATGTTATGAAATGTTTCACATATTCGTCACTGTTCTTTATCGATGCGTAGTATTCCATTGTGTGAATATACCACAATTTATTTACCCATTCATCCGTTGATGGACACCTTGGTTGCTTCCAGCTTTTTGCTATTGTAAACAGAGCTGCAATAAACATGGGTGTGCATATATCTGTTTGTATGAAGGCTCTTGTATCTCTAGGGTATATTCCGAGGAGTGGGATTTCTGGGTTGTATGGTAGTTCTATTTCTAACTGTTTAAGATAACGCCAGATAGATTTCCAAAGTGGTTGTATCATTTTACATTCCCACCAGCAGTGTATGAGAGTTCCAATCTCTCCGCAGCCACTCCAACATTTATTATTTTGTGTTTTTTGGATTCATGCCAGCCTTGTTGGAGTGAGATGGAATCTCATCGTAGTTTTAATTTGCATTTCTCTAATGGCTAATGATCGAGAGCATTTTCTCATGTATCTGTTAGCTGCCTGAATATCTTCTTTAGTGAAGTGCGCGTTCATATCCTTTGTCCACTTCTTGATTGGGTTGTTTGTCTTTTTGTGGTTGAGTTTTGACAGAATCATATAGATTTTAGAGATCAGGCGCTGGTCGGAGGTGTCGTAGCTGAAAATTCTTTCCCAGTCTGTAGGTGGTCTTTTTACTCTTTTGGTGAAGTCTTTAGATGAGCATAGGTGTTTGATTTTTAGAAGCTCCCAGTTATCTGGTTTCTCGTCATCATTTTTGGTAATGTTTTGTATTCTGTTTATGCCTTGTATTAGGGCTCCTAAGGTTGTCCCTATTTTTTCTTCCATGATCTTTATCGTTTTAGTCTTTATGTTTAGGTTGTTGATCCACTTGGAGTTAGTTTTTGTGCATGGTGTGAGGTATGGGTCCTGTTTCATTTTTTTGCAAATGGATATCCAGTTATGCCAGCACCATTTGTTAAAAAGACTATCTTTTCCCCAATTAACTGACACTGGGTCTTTGTCAAATATCAGCTGCTCATATGTGGATGGATTTATATCTGGGTTCTCAATTCTGTTCCATTGGTCTATGTGTCTGTTGTTGTACCAGTACTCGGCTGTTTTGACTACTGTGGCTGTATAATAGGTTCTGAAATCAGGTAGAGTGAGGCCTCCCACTTTCTTCTTCTTTTTCAGTAATGCTTTGCTTATCCGAGGCTTCTTTCCCTTCCATATGAAGTTGGTGATTTGTTTCTCTATCACCTTAAAAAATGCCATTGGAATTTGGATCGGAAGTGCATGTATAAATGGCTTTTGGTGGAATAGACATCTTTACTATGTTAAGTCTTCCTATCCATCAGCAAGGTATGTTTTTCCACTTAATATGTCCTTTTGAATTTCTTGTAGTAGAGCTTTGTAGTTTTCTTTGTATAGGTCTTTTACATCCTTGGTAAGATTTATTCCTAAGTATTTTATCTTCTTGGGGGCTCCTGTGAATGGTATTGATTTGGTTATTTCCTCTTCGATGTTCTTTTTGTTGATGTAGAGGAATCCAAGTGATTTTTGTATGTTTATCTTATAACCTGAGACTCTGCCAAACTCTTCTATTAGTTTCAGTAGTTTTCTGGAGGATTCCTTGGGGTTTTCTGCGTATAAGATCATGTCATCTGCAAATAGAGATAATTTTACTTCCTCTTTGCCAATCCGGATGCCCTTTATTTCTTTGTCTAGCCTAATGGCTCTGGCTAGGACTTCTAGCACAATGTTGAATAAGAGCGATGATAAAGGACATCCTTGTCTGGTTCCCGTTCTCAAGGGAAATGCTTTCAGGCTCTCTCCATTTAGAGTGATATTGGCTGTTGGCTTTGCATAGATGCCCTTTATTATGTTGAGGAATTTTCCTTCAATTCCTATTTTGCTGAGAGTTTTTATCATAAATGGGTGTTGGACTTTGTCAAATGCCTTTTCTGCATCAATTGATAAGATCATGTGGTTTTTGTCTTTTGTTTTATTTATATGGTGGATTACATTAATGGTTTTTCTAATATTATACCAGCATACCTGGTATAAATCCCACTTGGTCGTGGTGAATTATTTTTTTGATTTGTTGTTGAATTCTTTTGGCTAGAGTTTTCTTGAGGATTTTTGCATCAATGTTCATGAGGGATATAGGTCTATAATTTTCTTTTTTTGTGGTGTCTTTACCTGGTTTTGGTATCAGGGAGATTGTGGCTTCATAGAATGAGTTGGGTAGTATTCCGTCATTTTCTATGCTTTGAAATACCTGTAGTAGTAGTGGTGTTATCTCTTCTCTGAAAGGTTGGTAGAACTCTGCCTTGAAGCCATCCGGGCCAGGGCTTTTTTTTGTTGGGAGTTTTTTGATTACCGTTTCAATCTCTTTTTTTGTTATGGGTCTATTTAGTTATTCTACTTCCGATTGTGTTAGTTTAGGTACGTAGTGTTTTTCCAGGAATTCATCGATTTCTTCTAGGTTTTCAAATTTGTTAGAGTACAATTTTTTGTAATAATCTGATACGATTCTTTTAATTTCAGTTGGGTCTGTTGTGATGTGGCCCTTCTCGTTTCTTATTCAGGTTATTTGTTTCCTTTCCTGTATTTCTTTAGTCAGTCTAGCCAATGGTTTATCGATTTTGGTAATTTTTTCAAAGAACCAGCTTTTGGCTTTGTTAATTCTTTCAATTGTTTTTCTGTTCGCTAATTCATTTAGTTCAGCTCTAATTTTTATTATTTGTTTTCTTCTGGTGCCTGATGGGTTCTTTTGTTGCTCACTTTCTATTTGTTCAAGTTGTAGGGACAGTTCTCTGATTTTGGCTCTTTCTTCTTTTTGTATGTGTGCATTTATCTATATACATTGGCCTCTGAGCACTGCTTTTGCTGTGTCCCAGAGGTTTTTATAGGAAGTATTTTCATTCTCGTTGCATTCTATGAATTTCCTTATTCCCTCCTTAATGTCTTCTATAACCCAGTCTTTTTTCAGCAGGGTATTGTTCAGTTTCCAAGTATTTGATTTCTTTTCCCTGATTTTTCTGTTATTGATTTCCACTTTTATGGCCTTGTGGTCTGAGAAGATGCTTTGTAATATTTCGATGTTTTGAATTCTGCAAAGGTTTGTTTTATGACCTAATATGTGGTCTATTCTAGAGAATGTTCCATGTGCGCTAGGAAAAAAAAGTATACTTTGCAGCAGTTGGGTGGAGAGTTCTGTATAAGTCAATGAGGTCAAGTTGGTTGATTGCTGTAAGTAGGTCTTCCCTGTCTCTCTTGAGCTTCCTACTGGATGTCCTGTCCTTCTCTGAAAGTGGTGTGTTGAAGTCTCCTGCTATAATTGTGGAGGTGTCTATGTCACTTTTCAGTTCTGTTAAAATTTGATTTATGTATCTTGCAGCCCTGCCATTGGGTACATAAATATTTAATATGGTTATATTTTCCTGGTCAAATGTCCCTTTTATCATTAAGTAGTGTCCTTCTTTATCCTTTGTGGTGGATTTAACTTTAAAGTCTATTTTGTCAGAAATTAATATTGCTACTCCTGCTCTTTGTGCTTATTGTTTGCTTGATATATTTTTTTCCATCCTTTGAGTTTTAGTTTGTTTGTGTCTCTATGTCTAAGGTGTGTCTCTTGTAGGCAGCATATAGACGGATCGTGTTTCTTTATCCAGTTTGAGACTCTCTGTTGCTTTATTGGTGCGTTTAGTCCATTTTCGTTCAGCGTAATTATAGATAAGTATGTGTTTAGTGTTGTCATTTTGATGCCTTTTTATGTGTGTTGTTGGCCATTTCATTTTTCCACATACTTTTTTGTGCTGAGACGTTTTTCTTTGTAAATTGTGAGATCCTCATTTTCATAGTATTTGGCTTTATGTTTGTTGAGTCGTTACGTTTTTCTTGACTTTTATTTTGAGTTATGGAGTTGTTATACCTCTTTGTGGTTACCTTAATATTTACCCCTATTTTTCTAAGTAAAAACCTAACTTGTATTGTCCTATATCGCCTTGTATCCCTCTCCATATGGCAGTTCTATGCCACCTGTATTTAGTCCCTCTTTTTGATTATTGTGATCTTTTACATATTGACTTCAATGATTACCTGTTTTGAGCATTTTTTTTTTAATTAATCTTAATTTGTTTTTGCGATTTCCCTATTTGAGTTGATATCAGGACGTTCTGTTCTGTGACCTTGTGTTGTGCTGGTATCTGATATTATTGGTTTTCTGACCAAACAATTTCCTTTAGTATTTCTTGTAGCTTTGGTTTGGTTTTTGCAAATTCTCTAAGCTTGTGTTTATCTGTAAATATCTTAATTTCGCCTTCATATTTCAGAGAGAGTTTTGCTGGATATATGATCCTTGGCTGGCAGTTTTTCTCCTTCACTGCTCTGTATATGTCATCCCATTGCCTTCTTGCCTGCATGGTTTCTGCTGAGTAGTCTGAACTTATTCTTATTGATTCTTCTTTGTAGGAGACCTTTCTTTTCTCCCTGGCTGCTTTTAAAATTTTCTCTTTATCTTTGGTTTTGGCAAGTTTGATGATAATATGTCTTGGTGTTTTTCTTTTTGGATCAATCTGAAATGGGGTTCGATGAGCATCTTGGATAGATATCCTTTCGTCTTTCATGATGTCAGGGAAGTTTTCTGTCAGGAGTTCTTCAACTATTTTCTCTGTGTTTTCTGTCCTCCCTCCCTGTTCTGGGACTCCAATCACACACAAGTTATCCTTCTTGATAGAGTCCCACATAATTCTTAGGGTTTCTTCATTTTTTAAAATTCTTTTATCTGATTTTTTTTCAGCTATGTTGGTATTAATTCCCTGGTCCTCCAGATTTCCCAGTTTGCATTCTAATTGCTCGAGTCTGCTCCTCTGACTTCCTATTGCGTTGTCTAATTCTGTAATTTTATTGTTAATCTTTTGGATTTCTGCATGCTGTCTCTCTATGGATTCTTGCAACTTATTAATTTTTCCACTATGTTCTTGAATAATCTTTCTGAGTTCTTCAACTGTTTTATCAGTGTGTTCCTTGGCTTTTTCTGCAGTTTGCCTTGTTTCATTTCTGAGGTCATCCCTGATGTCTTGAAGCATTCTGTAAATTAGTTTTTTATATTCTGTATCTGATAATTCCAGGATTGTATCTTCATTTGGGAAAGATTTTGATTCTTTTGTTTGGGGGGTTGTAGAAGCTGTCATGGTCTGCTTCTTTATGTGGTTTGATATCGACTGCTGTCTCCGAGCCATCACTAAGATATAAAAATATAGTAGTGATTTATTCCATATTTGCTCACTAAGTCTTATCTTGTTTTGTTTTCTTTCAATATACGTGGATGGGCTACTAGATTGTGCTGTCTTGTTTGTTGTAGCCCTTGACTTACTTATGACCTATTACCAGCTGGTTTCGGCTGTTGCCAGATATATATGCCTGAGTCTATTCACTATTCTTGAGTAGAATCTGATTTTGGGTCATCAAGTGTGTACTGCACCCTAACACCTATCCACCTCGAGAAGTAGTGGTGATAGTTGTGTGCACCAGATTCTATTAGCAGCTGGGGTTCACACTCCAGGGTGGGCAGGATGCTGACAGGCTTCCCCCAAGTGTCAGTGAAGTAGGTGTGTCTCTACTCCTATAGCACCTTGATGAGAGGGTTCTGCAGCTGTACCTTAGGCCCCCAATGCAAGTACCTCTACTGATTGGTAGGTGTCACCCTCCTTAGACCCCTAAGGCAAGAGGCTAGGTGGTCTGGAGGGAGCTTCAGCCCTCAGTTCCCTGTTGTGGGTCAGTTAGGGCTCTGTTGAATAAGCAGAGATATCAGACCTGGGAAACTTGTTTTTCCAATAAATCCGCTAAAAAAAATGCAGTCAGATCCCTATCAGAAATGCCTTTGCATTATAACAGCCACCTTGTTCCCTGTAAGGATGAAAGCCAGAGATTTGGATCATATATGCTTGGCTGGAGCTGGTTCTGTGTTTTTATTCCAATTAGGGAAGGATTTTTGGTCCCTGGGTTTTTTGTGGTTGCTTCTCTCAGGCCGGAAGAATGGGTTAGGAAAAGACCAAAAAAAAAAGGGAAAAGCAAAGCCACGGAGCCGGAGCTGTTCTCCCTCTGGCTCCGGAAATTCCAATGTTAATGAAGCCGCCTGGGAAGGGGAGGGGAGGGTTCAGAAAAACTGCACCCCGGAATATAGCCAAAGTTGCTTATCTTGCTTGGGATGACTATTTTATCTGAGATTCCTGAGGGGCGTGTCGCCTATGTATGCTGGCTGGGTAGAGATTGTTCCCGGGGGTCTGGCCCACTGAAGCCGCGGTCAGATCCTCCACTGCCAGTCCAAAGCCCAGCGTCAAGGTTCCCCTGGTGGGACACTGCACTCCTGGCTCCAAAATCAGTCGCTGCCTCCCGGGGACTTCTCGTCCCACCAGCTGCATGGCTGCGCCGCCCCACAGACCAGCTGGGCCCCCTCCCGGGGTTAGTTTCGGGGAGTAGGCCTGCGCCCCGTGTTTGCGCCGTGAGCAGATGCCGCGTTCAGCTCCCCTGTGCCCAATCCAAAGCCCAGCGCCAAGGTTCCCCAGCTGGACGCTGCACTCCCCGGCTCCAAAACCAGTCACTGCCTCCCGGGGACTTCTCCTCCCACCAGCCGCGTGGCCCTGCCACCAGCTCGGACTGGCTGGGCCCTGTCCCAGGGTCAGTTCAGGGGGCTAGGGCTGCGCCCCTTGTTTGTGCCCTCACAGATGTCGTGTTCAGCTCCCCTGCACCCAGTCCTAAGTCCAGCGCCAAGTTTACCTGACTGGGATGCTGGCTCCAGGCTCCGAAAACAGTCGCTGCTTCCCCGTAGTTGTTTGTTCTCTGTCTCTGTCACTCAGGTCAACTCTTTAAATCTGTGTTTGTTGTTCAGGGTTCATAGATTGTCATGTATGTGATCAGTTCACTTGTTTTTCCGAGTCTTTGTTGCAAGAGGGATCTGAGGTAGCGTCTACCTAGTCAGCCATCTTCATCCTGCCTGTAAACTCATTTTTTGACACGTAGAAAAGAGGCCAAACCAGAGGGCTCCCTGCCAACCCAGAGGGCTCCCTGCCAACCCAGAGGTTTAGTACCAACACAGCTTTTTCTTGTCACAAAAGTTTACCCTGAAGAATATAGAATATAGACTATAACTTTTGATTCCTTTTGTTTGGAAACGTTGACCATGCTTTTTGTCTCAGACGGAATTGGTTCTCAAAACCAAGATGACCCAGAAGCCAGAACAAATCTGGACTGAGCATTCTGCTGTTCTGACTTAAGGCCTGGTAGCTAAGGGTCCTTTGAAGTCCCTGCTGCTGCAAATGGTTAACATGATCAGCCACTAACCAAGAAGTTGGAGGTTTTAGTCCACCTAGAGGCATCTCAAGGGAAGGCCTGGTGATCTATTTCCAAAAAATCACCTATCGAAAACCCTATGGAGCACAGCCCTACTCTGACAGACATGGGGCCAACATGAGTAAAAGTCAATTCAACAGCAACTGGTAAGATAAGAGGGTCTTTTAAACACACAGAACCAGGTTTTTATAAGAAGTCCCTGAAGAAATGATCCTTAAGAAGTATTTGTATAAGCGGTCTCCTGACTTGCCAGTGGCCACAGGAGATGCACATCCCTCTTCTGAGTCACAGGCTCATAAGCCCCATGTCAGCTACGGCTGAAGAACTCAGCCTGCTGCAGATAGAATGCCTGGGACCCCCAAGCTTTAGGGTACTGTGATCTACAATAACGTACTTGAGGCCTTCCAGGCCATTCTGTTCCTCATGGCATTCTCGTAGAGGACAATCTGAGGGGAAATACGGGCCAGAGGAGTCTCCTCACCTCTTCATTTCTCACTCCTCCTCTACTCCACAGTGTCTATTTAGGATACTTAAACTAAAAAACCAAACCCATTGCTGTCGAGTAGATTCCAACTCATAGGGAACCCAAAACTAGATCCTACCTGGGCTTTTCTAAAATCTCTTCCCTCTGAATTTATCCCCAAATTGAGATCTTCAGGTGAAACTACCATTTTAGGTCTCCTTGGCTAGCTAGTCCCTGCCTCTACCACCCCCTGTAATTCCAGCTAACTGGTAAGATTGTATTTCCCTGGTGTTGAATCTAAAAAGGATCTCATTTTTAAAGAACATTCTCTCTAGCCTCTCTCAAGGAGACCTCCTCCCTCAAGGATGATGGAAAGAAAGAAACAGGGGCCTGTAGCAACAAGACCTTGTTCTAGTTATCTATTACTTCTTAACAAACTATCTCAAAACCTAGTGGCTTAAACAGCAACCATATTATTTACTCTATCTCATGATTTTTCTGGGTCAGGAATTTGGGCTGGGCTCAGCTAGGTGATTCTTCTGTTTTATGTGGATCCACAAACGTCACTACTACTGATATTCACCTGGCAAATGGCTTCACTCAAATGTCTGGCGTTTAGTGGGGATTGTTGGAAGGCTGGGCTCAGCTAGAACTGTTGACCAGAGTTCCTACATGTGCTCTCCAGCTGAGTCTCCAGCTGATCCAAGAGGACTAGACTCCCTGCATGGTGGTTCAGTGCTCCAAGAATGCATCATCAGGCTGCGTCACTTTTTATGACCCTGCCTAGGAAGTCAGAGAGCATCACTCCACTGTATTCTGCTGTCAAAAAAGTCACAAGCCTGCCCATATTCAAGGGATGGGAACATGAATCCAATCTCTTCATGTGAGGAATGTAAAAAAGGAACTACAAGAGGCTTCATCTACTATCCCCAAGAACTGCTCCCTCCAAATCCTGGTATCTCTGGTCTCCTCAGTAATAGAAAGTCTAAGCCTACCTATCCTCTGATCCACCTTAGAGGGTTCCTCATGGAAGTGCCCTCAACCCCACTCCCGCTTTTCCCACCATTACTGGTAACAGCAAGGATCTACCACCAGTGCCTTGCACCAGCGTGTTCTGCAGAAAACAAGTTTGACAAAACTTGTTCAAACCTCTCTAGAGACCCATTAGTGAAATGAATCTTCTTCCCTCAATAGGTTGAAAACTTCAGTGACTTCCCATCACAGAATAAAGTGCAAACTCTTTACTCCCAACTCTTATAGATCCTACTTGACTTGCCTATGCCTACATTTCTGAGCCTTCATTGCTTGTTAGTCTTCCCTACTTGTCCTCTGCAGCCACACTGGCCTTTCTTTTCTCCAACTCGCCAAGCTCATTCTCACCTCAGAGCCTTTACACTTACTGTTCCTTCTGCCAGGAATGTCTGCCCAATGTTCTTCACCCAGCCATCCCCTTTTAACCCTTCAAGTCTATCTTGAATGTCACAATCTCAGACCTTTCCCCACCACCAATTTTACTCCTTACCAAATCACTCTATCGTATTGACTTCACAAACCTGTCATCTTAAATTATCTCGTTAATTAATGCTAGTCTACATGCAAGCAGTTGGTGTCTATATTCCTAGACAGTTCCAACACACACAAGACATTTGACTAACACTGGTTGAGAGAATGAAAGGAAGAATAAATGGATGTTATTCTCTCACAGCTGTCTTCTCAGCCCCACTGGCAGGACACACATTCTTTTTGACTTAAAGTGAGATACCACATGATCCAATGTGATTGTACCCTCCACCCCTTAAAATCACTCAGAGGAGTTTTAGTCCACCCATCTCACCCTTCCAGCTGTGCTTGAGATACCTGGGAGACTTGGTAATCCCTTTCCATATGTCCCAGAAAAAAGAGGCAAATGCCATCCCAGGAATTGTCTGGGTGTCCAATAGCACTCCGAGGTAAATATTCACATTAAACTAACATAAGCCTGGCCTTAACTAACATCCTATGCCCCAAATTTGTCAGCGGATCCCTAGCCAAGACAATCAGTTAAAATTGCTCAAGAGGGGTCAGTGGGGCAGAGCTGGCCTGAGTCTGCCCTGCTCCTTACATTCAATCACACTGGCATGTTCCTTCCCCTCCTTGCTTCTCAGCTACAAAATGGTGTTGGCAATAACAACAACAGTACTTACCTCATAAGGTTGTCATGAGAATTAAAATACATATAAAGACCTGAGAGCAGTACCTGGCACATAGTAAGGGCTGATATTACTTCCCTAAACCAAAATCAAAAACCCATTGCAGTCGAGTTGATTCTGACTCATAGGACCCTATAGTACAGAGTAGAACTGCCCTATAGGGTTTCCAAGGAGTGCCTGGTGGATTAAAACTGCCAACCTTTTGGTTAGCAGCCATAGCTCTTAACCACTATGCCACCAGGATTTCCTGTATTACTTCCCTAGTGGGCCATAAAAAAGCTCCACAAACTGGATGGCTTAAAACAACAAAAATTTATTCTCTCATAATTCTGGAGGCTAGAAGTCAGAATTTAAGGAGTTGGCAGGCAATGCTACCTCGGACGGCTCTAGGGAAGGGTCTTCATTTGCCTCTTCCAGCTTCTAGTGGTTGCCAACGATCCTCGGCATTTCTTGACTTGCAGGTGTATCACTCCAATATCTGTCTTACCTCTGTGTCTATGTCTGTTCTCTTTTTATAAAGACATCATTCATATTGGATTAGGACCCACCCTATTCCAGTATGATCTCGTGTTAACCGACATCTTCAAAAACCGTCTTTCCAAACAAGGTTACCTTCACAGGTACCAAGGCTAGGACTTCAACTTTAGGGGACACAACTCAATCCATAACAGGGCTCGGTAAGTATCAGCTACTTTATTAACCTGATTATCAAAGCTTTCCACAACTCTGCCCCCACCTGCACTGGTCTTCTCACTCTGTGAAGGCACCATGTGTGTTCTGACACTGATGCTTTTGTACATGATGGGAGTATGTCCACTGCACATCTAGTTTGGCTTCTTCTAGCCCCTCCTCATATTCAAATTCCATCTTTCTTCTGCTAACCAGCTCAAACCCAAACTTTCCAGATGAGAAAGGGTTTTTCTCCTTCCTCCAAAGCCCTCAACATAGTATAATATATATAATCCATTGACCAATTAATCACCTGACATCTGTTAGTTTTAAAATATTTAAATCTTTTCCATTTAGAGTCCTTAGGTGGTGAAAGTGATTACACGAGACTGCTAACCTAAAGGTTGGTAATTCAAAGCCATTCAGCGATACAGCGGAAGAAAAGATCTGGTGATCTGCTTCCATTAAGATAACACCAAAAAAGCACTACAGAACAGTTTTACTCTGTAACACAAGGGGTCTCCATGAGCTGGGATCGACTTGACAGCAACTCACAACAGCCATAATGATTTATTTTTTCATATATTGAGGCCCTATCTCCTTGGACAGACTAAGCCTCCTTAAGAAATCACTATGTGACATTCTACAGAGTGGGCAATTGAAACACCATCCTTGATTGCTATGATTGTTACCTGATATTTGCCCAGTAGATTTTAGACACCATTTGATAAATGTTGTTGTTAGGTACTATCGAGTTGATCATGACTCATAGCAACTATATGCTCAACAGGAAGAAACACTGCTCGTCCTGCGCCTTCCTCAAAATTGTTGCTATGTTGAGCCCATTGTTGCAGCCACTCTGTCAATCCATCATTTTGAGGGTCCCTCCTAATAACATGTCCAAAGCACATGAGACGAAGTCTCACCATCCTCACTTCTAAGGAGCGTTCTGGCTGTACTTCTTCCAAGACAGATTTGTTTGTTCTTCTGGCAGCTCCTGGTACATTCAATATTCTTTGCCAACGCTATAATTCAAAGGCACCAGTTCTTCTTTGATCTTCCTTATTTATTGCTCAGCTTTCACATGCATATGAGGTAATCAAAAATACCATGGCTTGGTTAAGGTGCACCTTAGTCATCAAGTTGACATCTTTGCTTTTGAACACTTTAAAGAGTTCTTTGACAGCAGATTTGCTCAATGCAATAAGTCATTTGATTTCTTGAGTGCTGCTTCCGCAGGTGCTGATCGTGGATCCAAGTAAAATGAAATCTTGTGACAACTTCAATCTTTTTTTGGTTTATCATAATGTTACTTATCAGTCCAGTTGTGAGGATTTTTGTTTTCTTTATGTTGAGGTGTAATCCACACCGAAGCCTTGGTCTTTGATCTTCATCAGTAAGTGCTTCAAGTTCTCTTCACTTTCAGCAAGCAAGGTTGTGTCATCTGTGTCATCACAGATTGTTAGTGTGTCTTCCTCCAATCCTGATGCCCCTTTCTTCTTTGTACAGTCCAAGTTCTTAGATTATTTGCTCTGCATACAAATTAAATAAGTGTGGTGAAAGGATACAATCCTGATGCACATCTTTTCTGATTTTAAACCACACACCATCCCCTTGTTCTGTTTGAACGACTACCTCTTGGTCTATGTACAGATTCCTCATGAGCACAATTAAGTATTCTGGAATTCCCATTCTTCGCAATTTTATCAGTAATTTGTTATGATCCACACAGTGGAATGCCTTACATAGTCAATAAAACACAGGTAAACATCTTTCTGGTATTCTCTGCTTTCATCCAAGATACGTCTGACATCAGCATTGATGTCCTTTGAATCTGGCTTGAATTTCTGGCTGTTCCCTGTCGATGTACAGCTGCAGCCACTTCTGAATGATCTTCAGCAAAATTTTCCTTGAGTGTGATATTAATGATATTGTTTGATAATTTCTGCATTTTCTTGGATCCCCTTTCTTTGCAATGGGCACAAATATGGATCTCTTCCAGTCTGTTGGCCAGGTAGCCATCTTCCAAATTTCTTAGCATAGATGAGTGAGTGCTTCTAGTGTTACCTCCATTTGTTGAAACATCTCAACTGGTATTCTTTCAGTTCCTAGAGCCTTATTTTTTGCCAATGCCTTCAGTGCAGCTTGGACTTCTTCCTTCAGTACCATCAGTCCTTGTTCATATGCTGCTTCCTGAAATGGTTGGACATCGACCAATTCTTTTTGGTACAGTGGCCCTATATTTTTTTTTTTCCATCTTCTTTTTATGTTTCTTGTGTAATTCAGTATTTTGCCCACAGAGTCCTTCAATATTGCAGCTCGAGGCTTGAATTTTTTCTTCAGTTCTTTCAGCTTGAGAAAAACCAAGCGTGTTCTTCCCTTGTGGTTTTCTAACTCAAGGTCTTTGCACATTTCGTTATAATTATTTGTCTCCTGAAGCCACTCTTTGAAATCTTCTGTTCAGCTCTTTTACTTCATTATTTCTTTTCTTTTCTTTTTTGCTTTAGCTACTCTCCTTTCAAGAGCAAGTTTCAGAGTCTCTTTTAACATCACATTTTGGTCTTTTATTTCTTTCCTGTCTTTTTAATGAACTTTTGCTTTCTTCATGCATGATGTCCTTAATATCATCCCACAATTCATTTGCTTTTCTGTCATTAGTGTTCAATATGTCAAGTCTATTTTTGAGATGGTCTCTAAATTCAGGTGCAATATACTCCAGGTTGTATTTTGGCTCTTGTGGACTTGTTTTAATTTTCTTCGGCTTCAACTTGAAATTGCATATCAATAATTCATTGTCCATTCCGAATTTGGCCCCTGGCATTGTTCTGACCGATGATATTGAGCTTCTCCATCATCTCTTTCCACAGATGTAGTTGATTTGATTCCTGTGTGTTCCATCTGGCCTGCACACGTGTATAGTCACCATTTATGTTCTTGAAAAAAGATATTTCCAATGAACAGGTCATTGGTCTTGCAAAATTCTATCATGCGATCTCCACATCATTTCTATCAGCAAAGCTATATTTTCCAACTACCAATCCTTCTTTGTTCCCAACTTTTGCATTCCCATCATCCGTAATTATCAATGATTTTGATTGCACGTTTGATCAATTTCAGACTGCAGAAGTTGGAGAAAAAAAAACCCTTCAATTTCTTCATTTTTGGCATTAATGGGTGATGCATAAATTTGGATAATGGTCATATTAACTGGTCTTCCTTGTAGGCACATGTCTATTATCCTATCACTGACAGCATTGTACTTCAGGATAGATGTAGAAATTTTTTTTTTGGGTAATGAGTGTGTCACCATTGTGTTCAATTTGTCATTCCCAGTATAGGAGACCATATGATTGCCTGATTCAAAACAGACAAAACCCATCCGTTTTAGCTCACTAATGCTTAAAGGATATTGATATTTATGCATTCTATTTCATTTTTAACAATGTCTTATGTATCTAGTGGTGCTATAACAGAAATACCACACGAGGATGTATTTAACAAAGATAAATTTATTTTCTCACAGTGTGGGAGGCTAGAAGTCAGAATTCAGGGAGCTGACTCCAGGGAAAGTCTTTCTCTCTCTGTTGGCTCCGGAGGAAGGTCTTGTCATCAACCTTCCCCTGATCTAGGATATTTTCAGTGCAAGGACCCTGAGTCCAAAGGACATGCACTCCTGTCTCAGTTTTCTTGGTGGTATGAGGTCCCCTATCTTTCTGCTCACTTATCTCTTTTGTACCTAAAAAAAGATTGGCTTAAAACACAACCTAATCTTGTAGATTGAGTCCCACCTCATTAACATAACTGCCACTAATCCCACCTCATTAACATCATCAAGGTAAGATTTACAACACAAAGGAAAATCACATCACAAGACAAAATGATAGACAATCACACAATACTGGGATTCATGGCCTAGCCAAGATGACACATATTTTGGAGGGATACAATTCAATCCATAATAGACAACTTCCAATTTGCCTAGATTCATAGTTTGTACATTCCACATTCCAATTATTAACGAATGTTTGCCGTTGTTTTCATTTTGAGTTGTGCCACATCGGCAAATGAAGGTCACGAAAGTTTTACTCCAACCATATCATTAATTAAACTTTACTTGGAGGAGGCAGCTCTTCCTCAGTTGAATTTTGAATGCCTTCCAACCTAAGCAACTCATCAATGTTTCATTGCTATTCGTAAGATTTTCACTGGCCAGTTTTTGTAGGAGTAGATAGCCCAGTCCTTCTTTCTAGTATATCTTAGTTTGGAAGCTCCATTGAAACCTGACTACCATGGGTGACTCTGCTGATATTTGAAATACTGGTGGCATAGCTTCCAACATCACAGCAACATGCAAGCCACCACAGTACAACAAACTGAGAGACAAGTGGTGGAATTTGACAAATAATCTTAGCAAAATTTTGTCATTATTAGCTGCCATCGAGTTGGCCCCCTACTCATGGTAACCCCATGCACAATGGAACAAAATGCCTCCCAGTTCTGCACATTCCAGTGATCAATTGAGGATCAAGCCATTGTAATTCATAGGGTTTTCATTGACTGGTTATCGAAAGAAATTAATAAAATTTAAGATCCATTAAAACCCTTTAGTCCCATATGAAGAGAGTATCTTTAAATAATGGCTCCCCTGCTGACAGTTGCAAAGACCTCAGACAGTCAGCCTGTAAATAGACAATCCTCAGAACTCATCTTCAGAGTGGAGAAGGGGAAAATGGGCTCTATTCACAGTCAATTTCTCCACGGTAGTACTTGTAATTACCTGATTGTAAAAATTAAAGTTATAAGGGCTCATATGAATGTGTGAAGAAAAGAGTCCTTACCATCCTACAGTCTGACTCTATAAAAAGAAATAGTGACAATTCCCAGCCAGGAATTGCCATTAACTGCCAGTTGACAACCCAAGAAAAAGTGCCAACTTTAGGACTAATGGTGGACCCCAGCTGTCCATGGGCAACTCTGCTCAGAGACAATTCCTCTCTTGAGGACAAAGAAGCTTAATAAAAAACAAGACTGTTGTTGCAGGCAAAATGTGACTGGTGGAACTAGGGCAATTTTTAAGATTTAGAACTGCAGTTAAACTCAATGCCATTTTCCTTTGAGCATTGCTTGCCCAACACCACAACTTATTCCTAAAGCACCCTGGAAGGTCCTTGGAGGTTTTCTTTTACTTAAAATTAATCTGCTCTTCTCAAAATTAATCTGTGGCTAGAATCTTACTTTGTAGGCCATGGGTAAGGATCACAAGCTGGACCTCCTATTGTATAGACGTACTGTAGACCAGAATTCATCCAAATGTGTTGACAACCAATGATTAATTAGTGTGGATTTCTGCTGTTTATCTTCTGCTATACTTCTTCTCAAACACCCACTTACATGCCCTTTCTATGTGCCAGGCACTATTTTAAGGGCCTTATAAACTCATTAACAACCCTGTGGAAAAAATACTATTATTTTCCGTATTTTTTTCAGTGAGGCAACTGAGGTGAAGTAGCTTGCCAAAGGTCATGGCTACTGAGGGCCAGGCAAGTAGACTAAGGTCTAGGTCCCAGGTCTAGGTTCGTAACTGCACACTACACTGCTTCATAATAAAACAGAGATATCGATATATAAGTCCTGACAACTCTCTGTGACCTTCTGGGAAACCCATTCGGTAAGTATTACAACAATTTTGCAAGTGAGTTCCAGCATCTATACCCCTGCTTCCATCATCAACAAGCTTCTAACTCTGTAATGGACATCTGCTAAGTACCCTCACTCCCTGTGGTTTAAGTGGGGCAACATGGTTCCCAGAGTAAAGCCCATAACCAAGGCCTGAACAATCAGAACTTGGTACAGTGATAGAGTGAGGAGTGGGTACATGACTTAAGTTAAGCCAATGAGAGTCCTCCAAGGGCCTGATCAATTAGACAAGTCATGTTAGTCAGTTGGGCAATTTCCTGAACAACCGGGCAAGAAAAAGTGTTGAGCTTTCTGTTTCATTAGTGAATACATTCTCTTTTAGTTAAGAATGTTTGAGTGAGATTTCTGTCACTAGCAACCAAAGTCCTGGCTCATCCTTCTCTCAGCAGTCAGTATAACTGTTAGGAAGTGAGTTGCCTCTGCCCAAGGATTAGAGCAGCTTGGTGAGTCTCGCTGCTTGCAAAAGTCATCAGCTCTGCCTTCCTGCAGTCCCAAATTCTGCACGCTACCTACCTGTAGCCAGGGAAGCCATTCAGCCCTTCCTACCTCCCTGATTTCTCTAGCCAACTACCTCTTTTGAGTTTTCTCCGGAATGGCCCTGGATTTATTTTTCCTTGACTCTTTAATGCTTTGGAGCCAATCTAATTCCATTTCCAATTGTCCTGTAAATTGCTGCCACAAGAGTTGTCCTGTTATATATTTGATTACACTTATTCCCCTTTAGTAGGCTTCCCATGGTCTACAAATTCAGTGCAAGCAAGCATATTACATTATTGTTGTTCTTAACTTTTTTTAAAAAAAAGTTTCTTGTTATTGTTAGGTGCCATCGAGAAGTATGATGTCCTTAATGTCTTCCCACAACTCGTCTGGTCTTCGGTCATTAGTGGTCAATGCATCAAATCTATTCTTGAGATGGTATCCAAATTCAAGTGAGACATACTCAAGGTCATATTTTGACTCTCTTGGACTTGTTCTAATTTTCTCCAGCTTCATCGTGAACTTGCATATGAGCAATTGATGGTCTGTTCCGCAGTCAGCCCCTGGCATTGTTCTGACTGATGATACGGAGCTTTACTATCATCTCTTTCCACAGTTGCAGTCGATTTGATTCCTGTGTTTTCTATTCAGTGAGAGCCACCTGTGTAGTCGTCGTTTCTGTTGTGAATAAAAGGTGTTTGCAATGAAGAAGCCGTTGGTCTTGCAAAATTCTATCATGGAATCTCTGGCTTGGTTTCTATCACCAAGGCCATATTTTCCAACTATGATCCTTCTTTGTTTCCAACTTTCGCATTCCAGTCATCAGTAATTATCAATGCATCCTGATTGCATGTTTGATCATTTTCAGTCTGCAGAAGTTTGTAAAAAATATTTACTTTGAAATAATTTTAGAAGAATTGTAAAAACAGTACATACTGTTTCCATACACCCTCCACCGAGCATTCTTTAATGTTAACATCTTACATAACCACAGTATATTTTTCCAAAACTAGAAAATTAATATTGATACCACATTATTAGGAGTCCCTGGGTGGTGAAGACAGTTAAGGACTCACATATTTGCTGATAGGTTGGCAGCTGGAAGCCACCCAGAGGCACTATGGAAGACAGATCTGGCAATCTGTGTCCAAAAGATCAGAGCCTTGAAAACCCTATGGAGCAGTTCTACTCTACACACATGGGTTACCATGAGATGGAATTGATTCAGTGGCAACTAACAACAACCACACTACTACCTAAACTACAGACTTTATTTGGATTTCACCCATGACCAGGGTTACATTCACAGGTACAGGCATTATGGCTTCAACATATAAATGGGGGGGGAGAGGGACCATAATTCAATCTGTAACAATGCCTATTCATTCATGCTTCACAGAGAAAATAAGCACCATCATTTGGGAGCTCCCTTGTCTTCTCACCAGCTCATCTAGAATCCAGAAACATCTATGCCACACTTTCTCCCTGTTCCTTCCAGTTGCCATGAAGAAAGTTCCATGTGTCAAAGACTCAATTCCTCAATTCTCATTCTCTGCTTATCTCCTCTCACCTACTCAAGGACTTGCTTTCTTAAAACATCCTCCTCTCTCAGCTTTTGGAATAATACAGTACACTCTTGGTTTTACTTACCTCCCTAGCCACTCCTTCTTAATCCATTTTGTCAGCTTCTCTTCCTCTACTGGATCTTTAAAACTTGGAGAGCTACAGAGATAGTCCTTAGCTTTCTTATCTTCTCCATTAACACTTCTGCCCTGGTGGAGTCATCCAGTTTCATAATTTTAAATATCATTTATATGCCCTAGTGACTCTCAAATCTTTATTTCTGTCCCTATACTCTCCCCTGAACTTCAGACTTATATATCTAGTTGCCCTATTTGACATCTCTCCTCAGATCACTTGGGTATAGGAGATTTGAAGCAAGAAGGAATGCATGAAAGTCAGATTACTATGGTAGAGGCCAGTTCACCAAAGAAACATAGTAAGATTGTCCATTTTCTCCAACAATGTACAGCTTCTCTGGATAGGAATAGAGAAGGCAGATGATTGGGTTCAATCAAGACTGTGGTTTTTAAGCAGGGCATTCCTGTTACTGTTGCTGCATAACAAAACTTCCCAAAATCTAGTGGCATAAAAGAAGAACAATTTCATTACATCTCACAGATCAGGAATTCAGGCAGGGCCCAGCTGGATTATTCTTCTGCTCCTCGTACTCATCTGGCAAATAGGCTGGTCTGGAGCATCCAAATCAGTTTCACTCACACATCTGGCATCTTGGTGAGGATGACTAGAAGGCAAGGTTAACTGGACTGTTGATTCAAGAGCTTACACATAGTCTCTCCAGCATGGCAGTTTCAAGGTGGTTGGACTTTTTACTTGGTTGACTGACTCTGCCAGTGTAAGAATCCCAAAAGAACCGGGTGGGAGCTGCATGGTCATTTATGCCCCAGCTTTGGAATTCACTCAGTGTTACTTCTACCACATTCTCTCAGTTACAATCAAGTCATAGGCCAGTTCAGATTCAAGAGGAGGGAATTATCCTCCACCTCTTGAGGGGGAAGTGACAAGGTCACATTGCAGAATTTCAGTATGTGGAAGGGGAGATGTTACTGTGGCTATCTTTGGAAAATGCAATTTGCCGCATAGAGCTTTACAGAAAGAGAGCAAAGAGTGGGCACTGAGCCATTTGCAAGGGAATGAGTATGCATATCTAAGTGGGAAATGAGTTAAGCAAACCATATCATGCCACAGAGAGGATCCTTTCATTCTGAAGACGCTCCCTTCTTGTCTATATGAGAAATTCATGTTCCCTCTATTAAGGTGATGTTGGCCATATTTCTTTCGAGGTAATAAGCCTGGCATCATTTTATTAATGGAGCAACCATGCCCTCCCTGCCCTGGGTTATATCACAAAGTGTTGTATTCTTAACTATCCATTCATTCATTCACTCATTCCACAAACACTTAATGAGCACCTACTATGTGTGGTAAGCCAATTCTTTTTTGGTACAGTGATTCTGTATATTCCTTCCAGCTTCTTTTGACATTCAACTATTTCAGGAGATAGCATATGATCAAGAGCAGATGGTATTGAAGGAAGAAGTGCAAGCTGCCCTGAAGGCACTGGTGAAAAACAAAGCTCTAGGAATTGATGAAATACCAGTTGACATGTTTCAACAAATGAACGCAACCCTGGAAGCACTCACTCGTCCATAGCAAGAAATTTTGAAGATGGCTACTTGGCTAATGGACTGGAAGAGACCCATATTTGTGCACATTGCAAAGAAAGGTGATCCAACAGAATGTGGAAATTATTGAACAATGTCATTGATATCCCATGCAAGTAAAATTTTGCTGAAGACCATTCAAAAATGGTTGCAGCAAAACTCAACTATAAAAAGACAAATAACCAAATTAAAAAGTGGGCAAAAGATATGAACAGAAACTTCACTAAAGAAGACATTCAGGTAGCTAACAGATACATGAGGAAATGCTCACGATCATTAGCTATTAGAGAAACGCAGATCAAAACTACGATGAGATTTCATCTCACTCCAACAAGGCTGGTATTAATCCAAAAAGCACAAAATAATAAATGTTGGAGAGGCTGTGGAGAGATTGGAACACTTCTACACTGCTGGTGGGAATGTCAGATGGTACAACCACTTTGGAAATCGATTTGGTGCTTCCTTAAAAAGCTAGAAATAGAACTGCCATAAAAAATGATCCAGCAATCCCACTCCTTGGAATATATCCTAGAGAAATAAGAGCCTCTACACAAACAGATATATGCACACCCATGTTTATTGCAGCACTGTTTACAATAGCAAAAAGATGGAAGCAACCAAGGTGCCCATCAACAGATGAATGGATAAATAAATTATGGTATATTCACACAATGGCATACTACGCATTTATGAAGAACAGTGGTGAATCTGTGAAACATTTCATAACATGGAGGAACCTGGAAGGCATTTTGCTGAGTGAAATTAGTTGCAAAAGGACAAATATTGTATAAGACCACTATTATAAGAACTTGAGAAATAAACTGAGAAGAAAACATTCTTTTGTGGTTATGAGAGGGGGGAGGGAGGGAGGGTGGGAGAGGAGTATTCACTAATTAGATAGTAGATAAGAAGAACTACTTTAGGTGAAGGGAAAGACAACACACAATACAGGGGAGGTCAGCACAATTGGACTAAACCAAAAGCAAAGAAGTTCCCTGAATAAACTGAATGCTTCGAAGGCCAGCGTAGCAGAGACAGGGGTTTGGGGACCATGATTTCAGGGGACATCTAAGTCAATTGGCATAATAAAATCTATTGAGAAAACATTCTGCATTCCTCTTTGAAGAGTGGCGTCTGGGGTCTTAAATGCTAGCAAGCAGCCATCTAAGATGCATCAATGAGTCTCAACCCACCTGGATCAAAGGAGAAGGAAGAACACGAAGGAAATAAGGTAATTACGAGCCCAAGAGACAGAAAGGGCCACATGAACCAGAGGCTAAAGCATCCTGAGACCAGAAGAACTAGATGGTGGCTGGCTACAACCGATGACTGCCCTGACAGGGAACACAACAGAGAACCCCTGAGGGAGCAGGAGAGCAGTGGGATACAAACCCCAATTTTCATAAAAAGACCAGACTTAATGGTCTGACTGAGACTAGAAGGATCCCAGTGGTCTTGGCCCCCAGACCTTCTGTTGGCCCAGGACAGGAACCATTCCTGAAGCCAACTCTTCAGACATGGATTGGACAGGACAATGGGTTGGAGAGGGATGGTGGTGAGGAGTGAGTTTTTTGGATCAGGTGGACACTTGAAACTATGTTGGCATCTCCTGCCTGGAGATGAGAAGGTAGAGCAGTTAGAAGCTGGTGAAATGGACATGAAAAGAGAGAGTGGATGGAGGGAGCAGGCTGTCTCATTAGCGGGAGAGTAATTGGGAGCATGTAGCAAGGTGTATATAAGTTTTTGTGTGAGAAACTGACTTGATTTGTAAACTTTCACTTAAAGCACAACAAAAATTATTAAAAAAAAAAAAATGGTTGCAGCAGTACATCAACAGGGAACTGCCAAAAATTCAAGCCAGATTCTGAAGAGGACATGAAACGAAGGATATCATTGCCCAGGTCAGATGGATCTTGGCTGAAAGCAAAGAATACCAGAAAGATGTGTACCTGTGTTTTATGGACTATGCAAAGGCATTTGAATATATAGATCATAACAAGTTATGAATAACTTCGTGAAGAATGGGAATTCTAGAGCACTTAATTATGCTCATGAGGAACCTATGCATAGACCAAGACCGTTTGAACAGAACAAAAGGATACTGCATGGTTTAAAATCAGGAAAGGTGTGCATCAGGGTTGCATCCTTTCACCATACTTCTTCAATCTGTATGCTGAGCAAATAATCTGAGAAGCTGGACTTTGTGAAGAAAAATGTGGCATCAGAATTGGAGGAAGACTCATTAACAACCTAATATATGTAAATAACACAACCTTGCTTGTGAAAGGGAAAAGGACTTAACATACTTACTGATGAAGATCAAAGATTACAGCCTTCGGTATCGGTTACGCCTCAACATAAAGAAAACAAAAATTCTCACAACTTGACCAATAAGCAATATCATGACAAATGGAGAAAAGATTGAAGTTGTCAAGGATTTCATTTTACTTGAATCCATGATCAATGCCTGTGGAAGCAGAAGTCAAGAAATCAGATGACATATTGCATTGGGCAAATGTGCTGCCAAAGGCCTCTTTAAAGTGTTCAAAAGCAAAGATGTCACCTTGAGAACTAAGGTGCACCTGACCCAAGCCATCGTATTTTCAATTGCCTCATATGCATGTGAAAGCTGGACAATGAATGAGGAAGACTGAAGAAGAATTAATGCCTTTGAACTATGGTGTTGGCAAAGAATATTGAAAATACAATGGGCTACCAAGAGAACAAACAAATGTGTCTTGGAAGAAGTATAACCGGACTGCTTCTTAGAAGCAAGGATGGCGAGACATCATCTTACATGTTTTGGACATGTTATCAGGAGGGACACATCCCTGAAGAAGGACATCATGCTTGGTAAAGTAGACGGTCAGCAAAAAAGAGGAAGACCCTCAACGAGATGGATTGACACAGTGGGCTGCAAAGATGGGCTCAAACATAGCAATGATTGTAAGGATGGCACAGGACCGGACAGTGTTTCCTTCTGTTGTACATAGTGTCGCTATGAGTCTGAAAGGCTTTTGTGGCACCTAACAAGAACGCAATGTGCCAGGCCCTGTTCTAAGTGCTAGAGATTCTACAGTGAACAAAATGAACCAAAAAAAAAAAAAAACAAAACTGACTAAAATCTCTGCCTTGGTGGAGTTTATATTCTAGTAGGAGAAAACATAAAATACATGCATACATACATACATATGTGTACATATGTATATGAAATAGCATGTTAGCAGGTGATAAGTGCTAAGGAGAAAACAAGGCTTGGCCAGGTCAGGAGTGCTGGTGTGGGGAGCAGGTGGATTAGGGAAGGCTTCACTGAGGAGACCGTTGAACACAGCCTCAAAGGATGTGCTTGATGACTCCCACACCACTTCTGTCAACACCTTCATTTCTCTCCTGGCACAACCAGTAGAAAGGAAGACGTTTCCATCCACTCACCCTACGGCTTCTCTTAACTTCCAAACCAGGGCTTGGCTGGGGCAACAAATGAAGCTGCCTGCTTTCTATAATAAAGATTCATGCTTCAGACTTCTCCCTGGCCCTGGTCTAACAGCCAACCCCTCCTCCAATTGTCCACAGAGCTCTCGACCCAGGGTCCACAAACGCAGTTCTTGTCACTGATAATAAATCCAGGGTCTACACAAAGACGAAGAGAGAAAGGCCTAAGGAAGACCTTCTTTCCTCTGGCCACTGGAAATTCCTCCAGAAGCTCGCTTCTGTTATTCACATCTGTGTCTCATGTTTATTCAATGTCTCTCATCTTTTCTTTTTTCTTTCTTGACAATTTTGCTGCTTCTCTCTCTCTTTCCCTCTACCTTCCTCCCCCCTCACCAAACACACGCAATTATTCATTATTGGCAAAGGGGGCCAGGATGATGTCGAATCTTGATTTTGCCTAATCACTGATCCCCTTTGTGACATCCTAGACAAGTCACTTTGATTTCCTTCTGTCCCACCCAGCTAGAAAGCTGGGCAATGAGCAACACTTCCCTATAGATCAGAAATAGCATTGTCTCCAAGCAGAACCCTCCTGGATTAATATATTTTACCAAAAAGACAGACATTGAATTGCCAAAAAAAGCATCTTGTGTCAATCATTGACATGAAGGGGTTGCCTCATGCAAAGCCCGACTAATTCTTTAGGGAGAAGAAAAATTGCCAGAAAGAAATGAGGACACGTTAGAGCTCTTAGGAGGCCAAACTGAAAGAGAGAGATGGGAACAGTAAGAATCATAGGAGAAAAAGAAGGGAGGATGAGAGATGCTGAATAACATGAGACATGAACGTTCACAACAGAAGGAAGCGGAAGAGAAAAACCAAAAGAGAGCTGGGGAATAAATGCATAACAGATATTTTGCTTCAGCCATGAGAGTATGTCACATGCAAAGCAAGCCAGGTTCGTATTAGCTTCTACTAGTAGTGTGGTGGAAACCCTGGTGGCGTTGTGGTTAAGAGCTATGGCTGCTAACCAAAAGGTCGGCACTTCGAATCCACCAGCCACTCCTTGGAAACCCTATCGGGGCTGTTCTACTCTGTCCTATAGGGTCACTATGAGTCGAAATTGGCTCGGCGGCGATGGGTTTTGTTTTTGTTTTTAGTAGTGTGTTTAGAGGCCCTGGGTGGTGCAAACAGTTAACTTGCTCAGCTGCTAACTGAAAGGTTGGAGGTTGGAATGCACCCAGGGGTGCCTCAGAAGAAAGTCCTGGCAATCTACTTGCACAAAATCAGTCATTGAAAACCCTATGGAGCACAATTCTACTCAGATATGCATGGGGTCTCCATGAGTGGGAGTTGACTCCATGGCAACTCCTGCTGGTGGTGGGTAGTGTAGTTTACAGAAGAGAATTTCCTAGTTGGGCTTTTGTATTTAGTATTCCCATTTCAATCATTTTTCAGGTAAACAATGAAAGGTACAGAACTATGAAGCTCCCTTTTACTTTCCTTAACATACATATGGACACACAAACACACGCCTTTGTGTATAGTCATCTCTAACAGGAGAGAAAAGCCACTGAACAGAGGGTGGTCCGAGGATAGGGGTAGGAGAGGGGCTTATTGTTCATTGTACACTCTTTTAAATTTTGTGTATCCTTTCTGAATACTGTCTATGTTATCTATTGACAATAGAGATAGAAGAGAAATGAAGCTCTGATACATGCTGCTACATGGATGGACCTTGTCAACAGTATGCTCAAGAGGACAAAATTGTATGATCCCACCTCTATGAGATTTCTGGAAGAGACAAGTACATGGAGATAAACATTTATTCCTGGTTACCAGGGGCTGGGGGAAGGGAGACACGGGGAGTTACTGCTTAAGAACTCTGAGTTTCTGTTTTTGGGTGATGAAAAATTTTGGAAATGGATAATGGTGATGGTCGCACAGCATGGGGTGTGTAACTAATGTCACTGAATTGTACACTTAAAAATGATGAAAATGGCAAATTTTTTGCTATGTATATTTTAGAAAACCGAAATCCATTGTTATCAAGTTCATTCTGATTCATAGCGACACTACAGGACAGAGTACAACTGCCCCATAGGGTTTCCAAGGAGCAGCCAATAGATTCAAACTGCTGACCTTCTGGTTAGCAGCCAAGCTCTTAACCAGAGTGCCACCAGGGCACCATATACATTTTATGTAGGGTTTTGAATAAGATTTTGTAAAATAGATTTTTTTCCCTTAATGTTGAGTAAAATAAATGATACATATTTTACCACAACAAATTTTTAAGAAATAGAGATTGAGGAAGAAAAACAGATAAAATATTTTAAGCTCCCCCCAAAAAACTCATGACTGTTTTCTGAGTTTCATAAAAGAATAAACATTAAGGGAAAAAAATCTATTTAAAAAAATCTTATTTAAAATCCTACGTACCCCCGTATCACCTCCAAATCTTAGCAGAACGAGCCATGAGATGAGAAGGTACGATACCGCAAATGGATTGATTCCAGCTTCCTTCCCTTTGATCCTCTTGGGTGCAAATCTTGGCTTGCAGATGTATTATAAAATAAAATGATTTGCTGGAATGTGAATTTACCCAGGGTGGGTGCACGTGTGTCGTATGGAATAATCACTCACTGTCTACAAAATGTGTCTGTAGGACAAAGTACCACTGGGCCTGTGTTTTCCAAAGTATCTAATTGTGGTTTCTTCATGTCTCAAGCATCGTAAAAGTTAAAATGCCCTATATCCTGCATTTCCATAACCATTTAAGTGGATTATGGTCCAGATGGAGGCAAGCAATTCCTTGCTACTCATAGGTCATCCTTGTATCTATTTCTTGCTAGGGGTCTCAGGTATAAACCTCAAAAATGGCATTCTCTTCTTGTTCCCCACCAAGCGTGGCTTTCCATGTTTAATAGTGAATGAAGAATCACCACATAGAGAAATCTTCCTTCCCTTCGATAGATAAATTCTAGTGAAGGGAGAAAATCCATGAAGACTTTTGCCTTGGCACTAACCTGAGTTCACTTGTTAAAAATTCAGAGGGCGGTGAACAAACCAAAAACACAAAAATAGGAGATGCGTTGAGTCAAGAAAACACACCATTACAACGCGGAAAATCACTAAATGCAAAAATCAGTGCCAATAAACAATGTGGAAACAGACTAAATATGTGGTCTGAGAAAGCACATAAGGGCTTGTTCTTGCTTTGGGTCCCCCCGTCGCATTACTATTATTTTGTAAGCCATAATTCACACCGTTTCCTGAAGACTTTTTCCTTGGCTACAGTGTCTGGCAGATGGCCCCAGGATGTTCCCGCCGAGGTGCTTCTGGGAGCGCATGGTCCCGGACTTGCCCAGTGCTCCCTCAGTGGGGTGCCCCAAACAATGTTCGTGGGAATCTTGCAGCTCTTCCTCTCGGGGAACTTGGCCACTTGCTGCCCTTGAAGATGCTTTTTCTTCAAGCACATGTGCAAGACACCAGAGTTGCTTAACTTACGAAACGGTAATTTACCCCAAACCCCAGGCGAGGAAGGCTGCGCAGCCAACAGGAACCACAGACATAAAATCATTTAAACTGCAACTGCTGGTGCCTGGGAAGAGCATCCTCAAACAAGTGAGGAATTCAGGAAAGAAAAGCGATTGTCCCAACAGTTTTCCCTCCAGCCTCAGATGGAGGTTCTCAGGTGATGGCAGCAGCAAGTACAGAAGGGCTCATTCCTTCCACGTAGGAGTCCTGGGGTGGTGCAAATGGTTGATGCTCGGTGCTGCTAAAAGACAGGTTGGAGGTTCAAGTCCACCCAGAGGCACCTCAGAAGAAATGCCTGGTGATCTACTTCTGAAAAATTAGTCATTGAAAACCCTGTGGAGCACAGTTCTACTCTGACACACATGGGGTTGCCATGAGTTTGAATCAACTCAACAGCAGATGGTTGGTACCCGGTATCAGTCAGTTTTCTGTATTCTGCTATATTTAGGTCACCCGCCAGGTAGGGCTCTTTGTAACCTCTCACCTGGCTTATTGTATCACCTTTCTAACTGGGCCACCTGCCTTAAGCATTTCTGCGTTCTGGTATGTCCAGCTCAGGTCTTATAGACCAGCCTCAGCCAGTCTACGCTCTACTATACGGCCTTTCTGTAAATCCCCATTGCCAACCCCTTACGTGGCATTTAGCCTCCTATCTCCCCTTCCAGAGCCATCACTTCCATTCCGTCTCCAGAGTCATTAAATATCCCTCAAGCTCCAGACTTTTGAGACTTTTAAATGACCAAAGAGTCGGTCAAGTGCAGAGATGAGCAAGAACATTCCTGGCAGTGGGGAAGCTCATATAGAATTCCTGGGGCTAGGAAGAGTATGGCAAGCTCAAAAACCTTAAAGAGGCCAGTATCGCTGGAGGCTGGCAGAGGCAGGGAACACAGTGGCACAGTATGGGGCCAGAATGAGAGAGTCAGGGATCAGCTGGTGAGTGCCCGAGAGGAAAATCTGGCTCCTTCATCACTGAAGAGCTTTGAGCCTAATACCGAAATGTCCTAGTTGATGTTAGAAGATCCCTGTGGCTGCTGCGTGGAGAATGGTTTAGGATGGGATGGAAATGGGGGATATTGTCACAGTCCAGGGGTGACATGATGGAGGCTTGCATGAAGGCAAAGAAAAATAAACAGACTTCAAGAGGCATGTTGGAGGCAGCTTAGGAAGAATTTGCTGATGGATCAGATGGGTGAGGGATGAGGGGTAGGGTGGACTAAGGAAAAAGAGAAGGGGGAAACCAGGGCTAACTTCCAGGTCAGTGGCTTGAACAACTGGGAGAAGTAGCAACTTTTACTGGGTTTGGGGAAACTGGTGGAAAAACAAACTTCAGGATAAAAATCATGAGTTTGGTTTTGGATGTGCGAACTTTGAGATGCTCGTGAGCCCTCCAGCTAGAGATGTCTAGAGGCAATTGGCTATTCTAGAGCAGGGCTGGGGCTCTGGGGAGATCTGGGCTGTGGATAGAAGTCTGGAAGTCGTCAGCATATAATGGTCTTTCAAGCCATGACTACAAAGGAGAGTAGCTCGGGGTGGCTTGGACTCTCAGACGTTAACCAGATGCCCCATCTGCACCGGGGCTCGCTCCTAAACTACCCGGTGTGTTGTGCAAATGGTTAAGGCACTTGGCTGCTAACTGAAAGGTTGGAGGTTCAAGTCCACCCAGAGGCACCAGAAGAAAGGCTTGGCAATGTACTTTCATAAATCAACCATTGAAAACTATATGGAAAAGCCTAAAGTGCATCATCTACTCTGACACACATGGGCTCACCATGAGTCCGAACCAACTTGACAGGAAATGGTGGTAGTGGTGGTGGTGGTGTTAGGGGCTGTCGAGTTGATTCCCACTCATAGCGATCCTATAGGACAGAGTAGAACGGCCCCATAGGGTTTCCAAGGAGCTGCCGGTGGATTTAAACTGCTGACTTTTTGGTTAGCAGCTGAGCTCTTAACCACTAGAGTGGTAGTGGTGGTGGTACCCAAATGGGTCCACAAAGAGTCCTTTCTCTGCTACCAATCATTGAGAAATTATATAAGCTGTCTTTTCCAGTATGCTTGAGGCTTTCTGAGGGCATGTGAGAAAAGACTGATTTTGAAATCCAAAGTGTAAGATAAGCCTAGTAGTAAGGGGATGGGTCCAACCTCACAAATCCAGGATGGTTCCTAGTTGCTGGAGCAGTCCAGGCCCCTCTGCCCACACAGAAGCTGCTATGGGAGCCAGTCAACTGAGAACCAGCCAGCTCCGGTCAAGGGAAAATGGATCATCTATCTAATAGCATCTGATATCAGCACCCGAACTTCCTGCCCCTCCTCCAAAACTATCTCTCGCACTCTGCGGCCCTCAGAAGGAGACTCTGTATTACAATCACGAGCTGAAGCTAGAAAGGGGTCTTGGCTGGAAAGATGTGCTGAAAGCCCATGGAGAGAGATTGATGCGGAGAGCTTGGCTGCCCCAGGCATGTGCTCACCATCTGTCAGGCGGAGGGAGCCCTGCCAGCCCCACATGGTTATTCAGGATTCACAGAATATTCTTTCATTTGACTGACATCCTGGGAAGCCTCAGCCAAGACGATTGGGCTCTGGGCTCCAGATGGGATAGAGGGGCCGCCGCTCTCCTGAGGGAGATGCCTCCGGAGGGCTGGGCCACCCAGGGTATGCAGGCGGGTGCTCTCAGGGACTGGGAGAGAGTGTGTCTTGGCCTGAGGTGGGCAGGCCTAGGCCTGAGCTGAGACTTGTATGGGTGGCTCTGCTTCAAAGAGGAGGGTGGGCCTGAGAGAATGTTCCTCATATATTATCCCTGCTCTGTATAATCCTTCGGGGAACAGTAACATCGGGCTTGCAGGATGCCTCCCCCCAGTGGAATAATCTACTTTAGGCCTTTTCTGAAAACTTCTAAATTATAGATAAGTCTCATCCATTAATTTCAGGCCAGAGATGAGGGATGGACAGGAAAGCCTTTTTCTAGTGCTAACCCTGCTGACTCCACCAATTATTCCAGTTTCTGTCCCTACAGTGACCTTCCCCAGGGAGAATGATGAATACACCATGAACTTAGGAGTCCCTGGGAGATGCAAACGGCTGCTAATGGAAAGGTTGGAGGTTCAAGTCCACCCAGAGGCCTGGCAACCTACTTCCAAAACATCAGCCATTGAGAATCCTATGAAGCACAGTTTTACTCTGACACACACGGGATTGCCATGAGTTAAAGTCAACTCAATGGCAACTGGTTGAGTTTTGTTTGTTTGTTTGTTTGTTTTCCCCCCTCAGATATGTCCAAGTGACTTGCGTTGGTCAATGAAATGCAGGCAGAATTGAAATGTGTTATCCCCAAGGATAAGGATCTCCAGGTAAACACCAGGATGTAATTCACATGTCTCTTACCCCTCTGTCACAACAGTAAGTCCCAAATAGGAGATGCACCTTAAGCCTGGATGCCAGAGCAGAGATAATGTGGCACAGAGCTGCAGCCACTCTATAATAAACCTAGGATGAGCACAAGCAAGAAGCCTTTATAAAGCACTGAGATTTGGGGTTTGATCGTCATTGCAGCAAAACCTCATCTATCCTGGATGATCCGATTACCAGCTCACAAGACCACCACGCAGGCTTCACACCCTCTGAGCAGTTTCAGAGGTTTCGGTTGGCAGTTGAACAAATTCCTTTGCAGCAACAAAATGTAGAGGAAAAACCAGAGAAAGAGATTTAGTTAAAGCTTACTGCCACATTCGCTTTTTACAACCAAGAACAGCACCAGGCATAGTGGGCACAGTGTTTGTGACAGAAATGAATGAAAGCTAGAGATCCAGACAAAAAAATCTCAGACCTCTCCCACCGATGATACTCTGGGGCAAAGATATAAGAGTTAGTGATTTAGGGCAAGGTGAGGGGGCTGGGGCATATATGTGTGTGTTATTTAAACAGCTCTCTGATTTGCGCAGCTGTGGGCTCTTTTTTGTTATCAGACTGTTTCTCCAACACTTTCATCTTGGTACTTGATCTAATCTCTCTGGAGGTTGATTGGTAAAAATAAAACTTGAGCAGTAGCACCAATTTTGGTTAATGAAGAAAACAGATTCCTGCTCCTTTGAATCAATTCCAAGCTCGTCACTGAGTCCTTCAGGTGCGAGAACTACCTGCTAACCCTTGGAGCCTTCGCTGAGAACATGATTTGCCCAAGGCCAGGTTGCCTCCCATTTGATTAACAGGACATTTCCAGTTTGGTGGCTAGAAGCCGAGCATCTTTCTTGTGAACTGCTCCCGGGACGCCCAAGCTGGTGCTCAGAAGGGAATTTCACATTTTCCATTCTGTTGTCAAAGAGTGGGCTCACCCCCACCTACAGGAGGCTCTGAGCAATCCGCATCTGATTTAGTGCTCAGCTAACAACTCGGCAAGCCTGACAGGTTGGAGTCGTATGCACTGGGGCACAGGCACACGTGCCATTTACACGCACACATGTGCTACATGTGTCAAATGGCAAAGGTTCACTCTGCCACTAGGAGGGGGTGTTCCAGTGCTTTTCAGATAACAGCCGGGGACACGAGGTGTCTTAGTCAGGGTTTTTTAGAGAAAGAGAGCCAGTGAGATACTCTGTGTATATGTGTATTTGTTGTTGTTAGGTGCCGTTGAGTCGGTCCCAACTCATAGTGACCTTTTGTTAAGAGAACGAAATGTTCCTCAGCCCTATGCTGTCCTCACAATAATAGGTACATATGTCCCTGGGTGATGGTGCAAACAGTTAACATGCTCGCCTGCCAGCTAAAAGGTTGACAGTTTGAACTCACCTAGTGGTGCCTCCGAAGAAAGGAGCACAGTTCTAGTCTGACACATACGGGATCGCCATGAGTTGGAGCCACTTCAGTGGCAACTGATGGTATATATACACACATACATATATATATGAAAGAGTCAGGGGGAGAGAGGGAGATAGCAATTTTAAGGAATTGGACTGTGTGATTATGCGGGGGGCGGGGGGGGGAATACAAAATCCGGAAATTCCTGCAGGCTTATGTCCCGAAATCTGTAGGTCAGGCAACAGGAAGAGTGAAGAGCGAAGGCCTTCAACTGATTGGATGAGGCCCACCCACGTTATGGAGCATCATTGGCTTTATTCAAGGCCAACTAATTTAATCACATGTAATTACTTCATTACATGGGATTAAATCAGTTGTATTGAAGCAGAGTGTAGACTAATGTCTGGCCAAACAACTGGACACCACAGCCTAGCCAAGTTGATTTAAAAAAATCAGCTGTAACATGTGGGTTGCCTCACCCTCTCCTACAATCCTATGGCTCAAGCAAGGACAACCCATATGAGTGACAAAGGGCTCTGGATAAGAAAATGTTTGCCTGATCACAAAACCATTGTCTGGCAGTGCAGGTTTTTAAATTTTGCTTTCTTTTTCCTTCTTCCCGAGTATCAGGGTCCAAGCCCATTTTTTACCCTTGCCATGCTCATCTTCATCTGAGCATACTGCCACATGCACCCTCCTGCCTCCTCCACTCAGAGCTGCCCCATGGTCTTGCTTTGACCCAATTTCCTAGCAGCAAAAAGTGCACTGCCATCAGAGTCTAATGGTATCTTCAAAATTAGACTATAGCAATAAAATAAGGAGCAGGTTGTAGAGAGAAAGTGTTCACTATCTCCATACTTTAAAATACCTTAGACCAAAGCATAAAAATGAAAAGATAGAAAAAGAAGTAATTTCTGAAATCTTTGGGACATGTATGGCACAGGTCTGCAGACAGTTTTTTTTTTTTTAAACAATCTCTATTGTGCTTCAAGTGAAAGCCAACAAATCAAATCAGACTCCCACACAAAAACCCACACACAACTTGCTACACACTCCCCAACCACCCTCCCCCTAGTGAGACAGCCTGCTCTCTCCCTCCGCTCTCTCTTTTCGTGTCCCTTTCACCAGCTTCTAACCACCTCCACCCTCTCATCTCCCCTCCAGGCAGGAGATGCCAACCTAGTCTCAAGTGTCCCACCTGATCCAAGAAGCTCACTCCTTACCAGCATCCCTCTCCAACCCGTTGTCCAGTCCAATCCATGTCTGAAGAGTTGGCTTTGGGAATGGTTCAAGTTAAAATCTCTCAGGGGGCTTGCTGAATCTCAAATTAAGATGCCACATCTGGGACTTTGAGTTGTTTTTATAGAAAAGGGTCTTGGGTCTTAATTTTCACTCTGCATTCTTGGTAGTTAAAGTAGTGAGGCTTTGTGAGTTTAAACAGGTGGTCATCTGTCTCTGCTCCTATAATCCCCCCTCTTCTCAGGACCCTCAGTTGCTTTGCTTAGGGAAAAAATTATGAGTGAGTGCCAGCAGAAACACCCCAATGACTGAACTTGGTTTGGGGAGTCACTTGGATTAAGTAGCCCCTTATTGGTTGTATCTTGAGGCAATGCTAGAGATAAAAAAAAAAAAAAAAATTTTTTTTTTTCTTTCCTTAAAATCCTGTAGACCTGCTAGTCTGACATTTCATCATGAAGGAGTTATTCCTTTGGAGTTTGTAGGAATAGGAAGACTTGACATGGTTGGAAGACAAAATCAAAGCCTCCTGGAGGACACAGCCTAGGGACAAGAGTGGAACTCAACGTTAAGGGCGGAGATCCTGGAAACTGACGGTCCAGTTTTACCAACTTGGGCAAGTTGCTTAGCTTTTTCTTTCTCTTTTCTGCAAAATGGACATAGGAGGACCCACCTCTTGGACTTGGTATGTCACAGAAACAAAATAATGTAGTCACATGCTCATGCCTGGCCCCTAGTAGAAGGTTCAGAGTGCTTTGCTCCTTTTATTCTTAGGAGGTGGAGCCTTTAGTGGAAGGATGTAAATGAACCAGTGGCGGAAACTTCCAAACTTCCTTCTCCTGTGACTGGTGTGGTCAAGTGGGGCCTGGCAGGACCTACACCTGGGAGGCACCTTCGCCTTCAGAGGCCAAGTGAGGCCAGGGAGAGGGAGAGAACATAGTGAGGAAGTGAGGGAGGAAGGAATGGTCTTGTAGTGCAACTCTACTCCAGGACACAGACAAGACAGGGAAAACTGCCTTCACTGAAGTTATGATTCTGACTCCCTGTTCCCTTGTTAACCTTGGTAAATTATTTAACCTCCCTATGCTTCAGTTTTACCATCTGCACAATGGGGATAATAACCATTCCTTCCCCTCAGGATTGATGCGAGAATTAAATCAAGACTGTGCACTAAGCGCTTAGCACCATGCCTGGCTTTCTGTAAGTGCTCAGCTATTGTTACCTATTCATATTTGGTAATGTAATAAGCTCCTTTTCAAAGTGTTGAGAAGCGAAGATGTCACCTTGAGGATCAAGATGTTTCTGACCCAAGCCATGATATTTTCAAATCTCTCATGTGGTCATGAAAGCTGGACAATGAATAAGGAAGACCCAAGAAGAACTGATGCCTTAGAATTACGGTGTTGGCAAAGAATATTGAATATACCATGGACTGCTAGAAGAATGAACAAGTCTGTCTTGGAAGAAATACAGCCAGAGTGCTCCTTGGGAGCTTCATCTCTCAAACTTTGAACATGTTATCAGGAGGGACCTGTCACAGTAGGAAGACATCATGCTTGGTAAGGTACAGAGTTATCGAAAAAGAGGAAGACCCTCAATGAGATGGATTGACACAGTGGCTGTAACAATGGGCTCAAACATAACAATGATTGTGAGGATGGTGCAGGATCGGGCAGTGTTTCATTCTGTTTTACATGGGGTCACTATGAGTTGGAACCAACTCAATGGCACCCAACAACAACAACAATAATAAGATCCTCAGAGATTAAGCCAGTCAATATTTGAAGTTCATAACCCAAAAGCTTCATACACACTCCCCAACAGTCAACACCCGTGAATTTGCTTCTCTCTCCCTTGGGGCCTACTCCTAGGGGCTCTTACCTACCAAGCAAGCATTTCTTCTTTTCCGTTCGGTAGCAACCTAGAATAGGAACACTCAGTCAAAAAGGTCTTTGGAGGTCTTGTGCAATCTCCCAGATTTTGGGGGCAGGCATGGGAATTTGTTTCTCTATCAGATATTTCTTTAGCCAGGACCACGAGTGGGCAGAACTTGGTATTTTGGAGTGAGGTGAGGAAAGAGGGCTGAGGAGGGGGCAACAGGAAGGTGAAGACTTGGGGTCCCTGCATCACTGTGAGGCTCAGGTCTACCTCAGAGGTTTCTTGAAGGAAAGAGAAGGTTATTGAGCTTTTGATCCACACAGCCAGGGCAAGCTGATGGGTGCCTTGCCACGAGGACGTGTGGAGGAGCAAAGGTGACAGAGGTGAGCAGGGACCAGCAGTTCGAGACAGGGGTTACCCAGGGCTGCAAAAGGAGCCAAAGCTGAGTTTCAGTTAGCCTTTGAATGCTTCTATTGCGCCAAGGATATAGCTTTAAAAGCAGAGGCAAGTGAACAGAGAGACAAGGAAGCAAATCATCCATGACTTATCCTTGAAACATGGGTATTTCCCCTAAATGTATCTAAAATTTGAATTATCTTTGCCCCAACAAGATGTATTGGTTAAAGGCACAGCCCCATCCTGCCAGGCACCAGTCACAAAGACAGAGAGCTCCTCTTTTTAGAGGCAAGGTTTACCAGATACCCTTACCAGGCATCATTTTTTGACATTTGCTCTGAGATTCATCACGTTCTCTCTGATCCCACTGCCCACCCATTCCAGGGCCTGATCATTCCCACATTTGGATAACTACTTGGTCCTAATGTATGGAGCTCTGCAGCAAGTCTTGAAGTCAGCTAGTGTGAGTCGTCCAGCTTTATTCTCCTTCAAGATTGTTATCTCAATCAACTCTTCTCTCTAGTTCCTCTGCATTCCCGTATAAATCATAGAATCAGCTTGTCAACTTTCACTCAAGAAAACCTGCTGTATTTTTATTTGATTGGCACTGAACATAAAGATCAATATGAAGAGAATTGACACCTTAAAAATAATGAGTGTTTCATTCCTGGAGCACAGAATATTTCTCCATTTGTTTAAGTCTTATTTAATTTCTCTCAGTTAATGTCTGGTTATTTTTTGCATAGAGACGTGCATTTTTATAGATTCCTGGGCATTTGATGGATTTTTTTGTAGGTGATATTTTAAAACTTCAATTTCCAAATGTTTGTTGCTTAAATATATAGAAATATAATTTATTTTCATACATAGAACTTGTAGCCAATTACCTCAATAAATTGCTATTAATTCTTATAGTTTTTGAGGGAATTTTCTTTTTACACAATCATGTCATCTGCAAATAGAGTTTTACTTCTTCTTTTCCAAAGTTTATACCTTCTTCTTCTTCTTTTTTTTTTTTTTGTCTTGTTCTGGCCAGGACGATGTTGACCCTAATTGTTGATAGCGTTGACTATTGTATAAGATCTTATCTTAATAAAAGGACATCATGTTTGGTAAAGCAGAGGGTCAGTGAAAATGAGGGAAACCCTTAATGAGGTGGATTGACACAATAGTCACAACAATGGGCTCAAACATATCAAAGATCACGGAGATGGCACAAGACCAGGCAATATTTCGTTCTGTTATGTGTAAGGTCACCATGAGTCAGAGTCAACTTGATGGCAACTGACAACAGCAACATACTTAATATATGGGTGCATGATTTTTCTTGTACTTTTAGAGTTTTGTGTTTTTTTGTTTTTAAGTTTCCTTAACTGTTTCTTGACTACTATATGCATTTCCTCTCTTTCATCTAGGTTCCTTTTGTTTTGTCTCTGTTATGTTAGGGATGTTTCTTAAGTAACTGATAATCCTTGGATATCTGTTCATATTGAAGACTGAGATCCTAAAAATACAACTGGAAGCCCTTTAGTTGCATCAGGTGAAAATCCAGGTTTTCGGACAGCAGTCTTTCAAATGTCAGTGTTGGGAGTTCATTTCTGTATGGCCATTTCATTTCTTAGGAGAAGAACCCTTCAATTTCTTGCCTGTGAGAGAGCAAAGATCAGTGGCATGAGTCTGCCATTTGATGTTCTGAGAGCAAAAAAGACTAAGAAAGGTGGAGATGCCACCATTCGATATAAAGATTTCCACCACTGTAACCTCCCATTTTTAACCTTGCTTCTGTCTCCACTTCTCTGCTGTGTCCCCAAGTCCATAGCCTATCAGGCTCAATTTCTGTACAAGATAAGCCTCCCATCTCCTTGAAGGGGAGGGAGGGTGGTAGCTGCCAGGATGAATGGGAAGCTTCATCCAGACCTTTATCAGTTCTTTGATCCTTGGCTCCCCCTGCCATGGTACCTGGTGCCTCTGAGACCTGACACGTTCTGGGAGATAAATAAGCTTGCTCTTCACCTGTTTCTCCCTCTGCTGACACTTAGAATACACATTTTGGCTCTGCTATGTCAGTTACTGGAGCCCTGGTGGTGCGGTGGTTAAGAGCTCGGCTGCTAACCAAAAAGTCAGCAGTCCAAATCCATCAGCCACTCCTTGGAAACCCTATGGGGCGATTCTACTCTGTCCTACAGGGTTGTTATGAGTCAGAATCAACTCAACACTTGTTTTTTTAATGTCCGTTACTATTTCTCCAAAAGCTCAATGTCTTTCAAAAACTCCTTGAAATCTCTCTTCTACTGATAACTTGTCGTTTCTTTTATTGTCATTTCAGTGGATTTTTTGGAGGAATACGGAACAATCACACGTAGTCAATTCATCATGTCTAATAAGTCTTCGTTATTTTTTAAAATCAAATTCCAGTTTGCTACACAGCTTTTCTCCATCAAATGGCTCCCCTTTCATAACCACTCAGGTCTCCCACTATTTATTCATATAGACTTTTACCTCTAAGTAAAAGTCACATCTATTCCCTACTTCATTTTTTGCTCACATTGCTCTCTTGGTATTGCTTTCATGTTTACTTGTAATTAACTCAACTTCAAATCCTACTGCCACCATGAAGTATTCGTTGAAGCTTCAGTCCATAATTACCTTTTTTTCATATTATTTTAGCACCTGTATCTTGCACTACATCTTCTTACCATATTTATTTATTTATTCATGCATTCATTTCCTCGCGTATTGGTTGGGAATTTGTTTTTTTACTTATTACTTAGGAACTTGTTTCCTAACTTGTTAGGTGGTTTAGTAGGTTGCATAAAATATACCCTATAAAATATAACACGCATTACAGCAGCATGAGAAAGAAAAGGGGGAAATCAGAGTAGACATATATCGTGAAACCAAGAATGAGACCAATAAAATAGAACAAACTATTGAGTATCCAGTCCTACATTCATGATGGGTGCACCTTAATATCAGCTTCAAGTTTTCTAGCAGTCAATATGAGCAGAGAAACTTCATCATTTATTCAAATATGAATACCCAACATGACAGGATCCATTTCAGGAGAATTAGATTATCCAGTCTCTGCCTACTACTCAAGAGAAAAATGACTGTTGATATGTCAAGTGTTCTCATGAAGAGGGTTCTGGGTCATGTAATGAACAGCATCCTCAACTACACCATCTGTCATGGATTGAATTATGTCCCCCAAAAGTGTGTGTATCAGTTTGGCTGGGCCATGATTCCCAGTATTGAGTGATTTTCCTACATGTTGTAAATCCTGCCTCTATGATGTTAATGAGGCAGTTGTGTTAGTGAGGCAGGACTCAATCTACAAGATTGGATTGTGTCTTGAGGCAATCTCTTGAGATATAAAAGAAAGAATGAAGCGGGGCAGGGTGGGGAGGACCTCCTACCACTAAAAAAGCGGGGCTGGGAGCAGAGGGCATCCTTTGGACCCAGGGTCCCTGTGTGGAGAAGCTCCTAGTCCAGGGGAAGATTGATGAGAAAGCCAAAAGAGAGAGAAAGAGTCCCCCTGGAGCTGACGCCCTGAATTTGGACTTTTAGCCTACTTTACTGTGAAGAAATAAATATTTGTGGTACTTCTGTTATAGCAGCACTAGATAACTAAGACACCATCTCAGAACACCGGAAAATGAACTTCATGGAACTATTTCTAAAGCATCATTAAACTTTCAAAGCATATCTAGTAGGAGAAAACTACTACACTCTTTCATCAAAGAATACCCGATATCCTTGTTAGAAATAAGAATGCTAGGTCACTGGGCTAACCCCGGGTAGCATTTTTCACTGGAAAAGCAGCAGTGTATGATGGGGAGGGAGCAAAGGTCTGCTCAGCTACTAACTGAAAGGTTGAAGGTTCAAGCCCACCAAGAGAAGAACAGCCTGGTGAAAAAGCAATCATTAAAAATCCTATGAAGCACAATTCTACTCTGACAGACTCGGGTTGCCATGAGTTGGAACTGACTCAACAGAAACGGGTTTATCATAGGAGGTGCAGAAGATGAGCTAAAGGACCAGTTTATCATTTTCTCACATAAACCTCTGAAATTCCATTTCCTTCCTTGTAAAAAAGACATATTTCTACCCTACCCACTTCTCAGGAGAATCAATGGCGGTAATTTGCAAATACTGTGTAAATTTAAAAATATACAAATGAAATGTTTTATTATCTTCTTATTATCTATGATTTTTCCTAAACACTAAATTTCCATTTTGAGAAACTGTGCTATCATACTTTATATGGTTTGAGGATGGCTGAAGGAAATATATCCATGACATTCTTCAAGGCCTTACAACATACTGGGCTGAACTATGTACTGAAATACAAGGCTGTCTTTGAATGCCCTCAGCTTAGAACAGAGAACTTAACAGTATGTGTAGAAATGAAGTGAGTCAAGATGGCAACTGCATAAAGCTTTATAGTTTCAGAACACTTTCTCATATTCTATCTCATTAGATGCCTACAACAAACCAGTGGGATACATATTACTATTCTCAGTTTACAAAGAAGTCAAATGACTTATGACTTGTTCAAAAATCACTCACTATAAAGGTATAGTATCCAGAATATATAAAGAACTCTTAGAGCTCAAGAACAACAACGACAAAAAAAAAAAAAAAAAAAAATTTTAAGTGGGAAATAGATATTGCTCCAAAGAAAGTAAACAAATGGCCAACAAGCACATGAAAAAGATGCCTAACATCATTAGTCATGAAAACCAGCTGCCATCAAGTCAATTCTGATTTATAGTGACCCATGTGTGTGTTCCATAGGGTTTTCAATGGCTGATTTTTCAGAAGTAGACCACAAGGCCTTTCTTCCAAGGTGCCTCTGGGTGGATTTGAACTGCCAACTTTTTGGTTAGCAGCCAAATGTGTTAACCTTTGCATCACCCATGGATTCCACTAGGGAAATGCAAATCAAAACCACAACAAAATACCACTTTGCACCCACTAGGATGGCTATAACAGCAACAACAAAAAAATCTGAAAATAGCAAGTGTTGGTGAGGATGTGGGGAAATTGGAACCCTCGTGGCTTGCTAATACGGATGTAAAATGTTGTTGCTGCTGTGGAAAACAGTTTGCTGATTCCTCAAAAAGTTAAATGTAAAATTACCATATTGTTGTTGTTAGCTGTCCTCCAGTTGGCTCTGACTCATGGCAACCTATGTGTAACAGAATGAAATGTTGCCCAGCCCTACACCATCTTCATGATCATTGGTATGTTTGAACCCATTGTTGCAGCAGTTATGTCAATCTACCTCATTGAAGGTTTCTCTTGTTTTCACTGACCCTCGACTTTACTACACATGATGCCCTTTCCTAACAATTGGTCTTTCCTGATGAAGTGTCCAAAGTAAGCATGTAGAAGTCTCATCATCCTCTCTTCTAAGGAACATTCTGGTTGCATTTCTTCTAAGACCAACTTGTTCATTCTTTTGGCAGTTCACGGTATATTTAATATTCTTCACCAACGCCATAACTGGAGTGCATCAATTTTTCTTCTTTCTTTCTTTTTCTTTATTGAATTTTCACATGCATGTGAGGTGATTGAAAAGACCATGGCTTGGGTAAGACACACTTTATTCATCAAAGTGACATCTTAGCTTATTAAAAGAGGTCTTTTACAGCAGATTTGCCTGAAGCTATATGTTGTTTGATTTCTTTTTTTTTTTTTTAATAATATTTCATTGTGTTTTTGGTGACAGTTTACAAGTCAAATTAGGTTCCCATTTAACAATTTCTACACAAATTGTTTAGTGACATTGGTTACATTTTTCACAATGTGTCAACATACTCATTATTTCCATTCTGGTTGTTTCATTTCCAGTAATTTGGCTTCCTGTCCCCTTACCTTTTCATTTTTGCTTTAGATAATTGTTACTGACCTTTGGTCTCAGACAGATGACTTTTTAAAGAAGCACAGTACTCACAAGTGATATTCTTTATTTTATGAGCCAATCTGTTTTTAGCTAAAAAATGACCTCAGGGGATAGTTTCGGTTCAAGATTTAAAGAATATCCCAGGGTGATAGTCTTGGGGAGTCCTCTAGTCTCAACTGGTCAAATAAGTGTAGACTTTTTAAGAATTTGAGTTCTGTTCCACATTTTTCTTCCATTCCGTCAGGATCCTATTGTGGCCTTGTTTAGAATGGTCAGTAGTGGTAACCAGTCACCATCTATCCTTCTGATCTCAGGATAGATGAGGCCGTGGTTCATATAGAATTTTAGTCCTATAAACTGGTTTCTTCTCTGAGTCTTTTGTTTCCTTCTTTCTCTTTTTCTCCGGATGAGTAGAGACTGATAGTGGTATCTTAGATGGCCACTTTTAAGTGTTTAAGACCCCAGAGAGTACTCACCAAACTAGGATGTATAACATTATCTTCATGAACTTTGTTATGCCCATTTACCAAGTTGTCTCATGAGACTATGGTCCTAAGCCTTTAAACACAGAAAACCAATCTCACAAGGTGTTTGGTTATGTCTATGAAGTAAGTATCTGTAACTGTGTCCCCTATGTGTTTCATTATGTTGTTTGATTTCTTGACTGTTGTCTCCATGGATGTTGGTTGTTGATGCAACTAGAATGAAGTCATTGAGAACTTCCAAATTATCATACGACACAGCAATTCCACTCCTCAATATTTACCCAGAGTAATTGAAAGCAGGTACTCAAACAAATATTTATGCAGGCAAGCCCCTCCATAGCAGCACTACTCACAACAGCCAAAAGGTAGAAACAATCCAATTGTCTATCAACAGACAAATGGATAAATAAAATGTAGTATACAATGGAATATATCTCAGCCATAAAAAAAAAAAATGAAGTACTGATACATCCTACAACATAGATGAACCTGCAAAACATGTTAAATGAAAGATGCCAGATACAAAAGGTTATATATTGTTTGATTTTACTTATATGAAATACCCAGAATAGGTAAATCCACGGAGACAGAAAGTGGTTGCCAGGGGTTGGGAAAGGAATGGGGTGCCTGTTGAATGGATAAGGAGTTTTATTTTGGGGTGATGAAAGTGTTTTGGAACTATATGGAGGTGGTGGTTGCACAACATTATAAATGTACTAAATGTCACTAAATTGCTCACTTTAAAGTAGTTTAATTTTATGTTATGTGAATTTCACCTCAATTTAAAAAACCACTCATTAAGTGGTGGGGCACTTCTGAATCCTAAATCTTTTTCGACATTTACCGTAGTATAAAGAATTTGTCTAGCCAAAGACTATGGTGAGAAATTGGATGGACAGGGAAATTCTGAGTCCTCCATCTATATAAGGGACCCATCATAGCCAAATAGCTCTGGGAATAATTGTGGCAGGCACATAGCAATTATAATAAGATGAAAGCCATCTTTTTGGGGGGACGGGCTAGATAAGTTCTTTAAAGCAAGATAATTTGGTTTAAAGCCAGATTGAGGGGAAGGTGTCTTATAGAATTTTTGTTTAAAACTTTGAAGATCAAAATTCTTGGTTTAGAGTCTGTTTAACACCTCAGGAAAAGGACGTCTTTCTTGAACTTTGACTAAAATCCCTAGAGTAGAAACCCCTCTGAGCTCAAACAAGCAACTTGAAAGAGGAGGGATGTGGAAGTTAAAAAGCTCTGTTTTCTCACGACTGCCTCTACCCCAAATGCCAGTGCCCCATTGCTCACCTCAACTGCTGGTCACCTAGGAATTACCCAGCTTATGGGTCCCTATGAGAAGCAAGAGATAGAGGGAAGAAGGCAAAATCCACTTGAGACAACACAGTTCTGCTTCTTACTCAACACTTGCATGACTGATAAGGTACAGATGGCAGCTTCTGCAAAAACCTGGGGTTGAATGTGACCTGAATGAAGGTGTCAATGGAAAGTTGCTGAGACTTCTGTTTCTGGAACTATGGCTGGTTAGTACTTAAACTGAAACAACCAAAAGTATTGATTTAAAAAATCTTATTTTTTACCCTTTAAAAGCATCAAAGAGCTGATAATTATCAGGCCAAATGAAAATGAAGCCAGAAGCCCAAAGAGATTGCTATGATTTGAAGCTTATTTGCTCTGAGGGCTTTTGCTGAACTTCGCATATTTGAGATTCCATTTTTACATCCTCATGGAGCATTGGGGGAAAAGATGACACCTAGGGACCACCCACAGTGGGAAGCCCAACATGAAAGTGTAAGCCATAAGCCTGCCCCACCCCTACTCCAGGGGACAGGAAAGAGAAGTTGCCTTGGCCCAGAGCAGAGCAGGGGGAGGGAAAATACCCCTGAAAATTGAATCCACAAGCCAGCCGTTTGCACCTCCAAGTGTGAAACTTTTGGTTAAAAGTGTTCCAGGTGGATAGTGGGCTCTGGGGGCAGGGGTAAGGAAGAACGCTCCTTCACTTCAAGCCTCAGAGGTTTTCCGCAAATAGCTTTCTAAGGACAAGGAGTGACACTGAAAAATAACCTAGCACACAAGAAAAAAGGGATCATGAGTGAGGACCTGTGGAAACAGCGTGCACTGGTTTAGTTGAAAGAATATGGAGTGTATTTTTACATAACTGAGTCCCTGGGTAGTACAAATGCTTAACACACTTGGCTGCTAACTGAAAAGTTAGGGGTTCAAACCCACCCAGAAACATCTCAGAAGAAAGACGTGATGATCTACATCTGAAAAGTCAGCTATTGAAAACCCTATGGTGGATAGTTCTACTCTGACACACAAGGGGTCACCATGAGTCCTCGAAAACAGTTGGTGATGGTTGGTGGTGAGGTGGTCTAACATAAGAGTCAGAAATGACCACATCTGATCAGACCAAGACATGAGACTATTTTAGCCCAAAGAACAGATCGTTAGAATAGAGGATTGCTGCCAGCCTCAGACGTGCATGGTCAGCTGGCTGACTGGTGGCTTCCTTCCCTGAAATTTAAACTTTCTGCAAAATTAGAGAATCCACTTTGGGTCTGCCTTCTTCCCCTTTCCTTGTTCCCCATCTGTTTTTAGTTTCAACTAAACCATGAGGGGGTGAGGTTGACCATCACTCCTACCCACGTTAGGAAGCCCAGCCAGGCCTGCTCTGCAGAGCCCCAAGTTCTGGAGGGCTCCCATAACTCAATATACTCTCAAAATTAACCTGTCCAAAGGTCATTTCATTGAAACTAATATGTTTTCTGCTAATCTGATTGGTTTGGCTAATAGTACTCAAAAACCATAATCATCCTCAAGGTCTTCTGAAATAATCATTTTTCACTTCAACGACAGTGTCACAACCCCTCTGAGGTTCAGGTCACAGTCCCATTATTTTCCTGACTCTTACAGTTTTCACTGGAGTCCCTGTGCAGTGCAAATGGTTAACACACTTGGCTGCTAACTGAAAGGCTAGAAGTTCAAGTCTACGCAGGGGAGCTCAGAAGAAAGGCCTGGTGATTTACTTCAGAAAAATCAGCCATTGAAAGCCCTATGGAGCACAGTTCCACTCTGACACACGTGGGGTGGTCATAAATGGGAATAGACCTGATCATAACTGGCTTTTGATTTGGTTCTTAACTTTCATTAGCACTAGCATCAATCACCCACAGCACCACCACCCAGCAACCTCCCATGACCAAGCAGGGCTCCCCTGGCCAACCTCTTATAGCTCCAAATGCTTCCACTTCCCCAGAGCAACTGAGCCAATTTCACACTGCATGTGGGCTCAAGCTTCATGAGCTTGCCCCTTGTACTGAATTCTCTACCAGCCTGAATTCTTGATGGGTCACTGTGATGCAGCCCTCACTGGAGGGGTATCTGCTCTGTGGACCTGGCCCACATCCCTTCCCTCTAGTCTGTTATGAGCCCTTGGATTTTACTTCAGGAGATCACCCATTTCCCATTGTCAGCCCATGTGGTTGAGGTGGGCCTGACCCCACCCATCTACTCTAGAGGCGGGCCCAGAATCCAGGCTTTGCCTATAAGAGCCCAGCATCTCCTGGCCTTGGTGACTGGTCCAAGTCAGACTGATCAGAGCCAGGGAGCCTCAGCCCATCACTCTTGCTACAGCCATTAGGAAGAGATGGGCTATCTTTCCATTAGGGCTTCCCAGCTAGCAACACTTAAGTCAGGAGTGGTTTTGCCACTACTTGGAGAGAAATGTTTTGAAAATGAGGCCTGCTCAGGGAAATCCAGAGTCCAGAATTAGAGAGACAGAGAGGATTCCTGGTGATGTTGTTTGATCTTCTGGATCCAGTCTTGACTAGAGAAATATCCCTGGGCATCTTTGTTACAAACACAAATAATAATAAAGTCTTTACATTTTTCTCCCTAGGCCAGGTGGAGTTGAGTTTTTCTTCACTGGCAATCTGACTAATATATTGATTCCTTCATCCCTCTTCCTTTCCCTAATGTCACACTCTCAACTGTATTTCCTTTCCTTCTTTGTTCAACGGCATACAAACACTCTCAAGCTTCTGGAATTGAAAGTATAGTCATACATGGTATGTAGAGGCCAGATTATGGAGGGCTTTAAAGGCACTGAGACTTCACCATGATTCCACAGAAAGCTGGTAGAGGATTTTAAGCAAGAGAATGCCTAGTCTGAATTGTTTTAAAAAATCACTTTATTTTTTGGCAGTTTCAGGTTTTATTTTAGAATTTATAAAATTCCAGAGTAGTTCATATTCATGAGCCTTTACACATGTTTGCATATAATCTCCAAATTCCAAAGTTAAGGCCAAGGGATGGATCACAGCTATGGAAACACAGGATATGGAAGATATTAAATAAGGAGGACACAGCCATGCTCCCCACCCTGCCCCAGCACCCTGCACAGCACCAGGGCCTAAGGGAGGTGAGGCTGGTCCCCTTTATTAACAACAGCAAGAGCGAGATCCTGGAAGAGACAGGAAGAGGCTTGCACCTACACCACGGGGGAATGTGCAAAGTCAGTTTGACAATTGAGAATCTAACTTTGAGGAAGGGGTGAGAGCCAAGAAAAGACTTGGGAAGAGGTCTAGGTAGACACAGGGAGCCAGGTGGGAGGTGAAGGAAACAAGCTGGTCTGTAGGAGAGGCTCCATACTCGTGCAGATGGGAGAGGTAAGAGGTAACGGGCCTTCCCTTCAAGGCTGCCCCGAGAGAGGAAGGGGACAGAATGGATTGTTGGGGGTGGGGGGTGTTTAGAGTGGAAGCAGTGATGTCCATATGGAGGCTCCTGCAATAGGACATGGGAGGGATGGCATCTTAGGCTAGTATGGTGGCAGTGGTAGCAGGTAAGCTAGAGAGAACCAGGACATGGGAATATGGTAGATGTAGAACTCACTGGACTTGCTGGTGACCTCTGTAAGCCTCTGTGCTCTACACATATCCCCCTAACTGTGGCTTCCCACTGTCAGTATCTGCATCTCTTGCCTGAAGACTTTTCCCCCAGAACTTCAGAGGTCACCGAGACCCATGCCTGCAGAAGGCAGGAGCTTTGGGGACTTGGCACACTTCCTACCACCCTCACTGCAGCCCTGAATCAGTTACTCTCAAGATCAGATATATAAATACCCCAGTTCCCCTTGCCCCTTGGGCAGGATAATTCCGAGATGTGCATTTCCCTGAGTTTTCCCATAGGCTTGAACTTTAGTTGCCCATTGTGGTAGCTGGCCTAGTAGTCACCCTTCCCTAAAGCATGGCCCAACTCCCTTACTCGAAATCTCCTGCACCTCCCAAATAAGCCACTTGCACTCAAATCCTTATTTGAGGATCTGCTTCTAGGGGAATCTAAACTAACTAGTCAGTGTCTCAGTCTAAATTCTGTGTGTCTCTCCTCTTCAGGAATCCTCTATCCCTACATGGCAGTTCCCCAGCCCCCTCCCACCCAAGCTCAGTAGATAACTTCATCTCCCATTCTACCTGTATTCTCTCCTTTCCACACCCTTATTTTATCCCTGATTCCCTCTGAAGAAATCAGGTGCTCCCTCCTGTGCCAGCCCAACCCTTCAGCCTAGGATCATACTCCTCTTTTTTTCTTACCACACCACACACCCATACCCACACCCACACACCTACCCCCCCCCACACACTTCCATGCATTCCTTCTTCTTCTCCCCACCCTACTCTCCCTGCGCTTTCCCTCCTTCCCTCTCAGGTCCCTCCATGGGGATGGGCAGGAAGTACCAAGCTCCCTGGTAGCATTTGTGGGCATGAGGTTGGCCCGAGGCCCTTTTTAGTTCTCAAGTGATGAGGACCCAGCTCTCCTGAGTGGCTACCTTAATTCTCTCCTCCTCTTCCACCTGGAAGGAGGCATCTGGATGCTGAATTCTAGAGGAGCTGAAAGGCTTTACCTACTTAGAACATCTCCTTACTCCCTGTGCTGGACCTAAACACTCAATTAGAATCACACCTCTCTTTGAGGTATGGTCTTCACAATGCTTCCATAGGAGTGGGGCCCAGGGGAGACCACGTGAGCATATCAGCCACAGTAATACCATTTCTGGCTAGTTTAGAGGACTAGCAAAAGGGAACAGAGACTAGAGAGAAAATGTAAATAGTGGTTATTTCTGGAAGGGGGATATGAATGGATTTTTAACCTATTCTTGACTACACTTCTCAAATGATCTAAAATGCACAATGTGTATGAAAAACAGGATATTCACATACTCTTAAACCACCTTCCCACAAGATACTTATTAATTACAAAGAGGAAATAATAACTTTATAGTGGAGAGACTTGGCAGACACCACCTTAACTAAGTGATAAAGGTAACATTACTGGAATGGTACCAATGGACATGGTGTGCCTCCTGATGCAATGCATTGACAAAAACCTAGCATAACTTCTGTGGGATTCCATGCAGGAAGGCATAACCTGAATCTAATCATGAGGAAACATCAGAAAAGCCTGAATTCAGGGACTTTCTAAAAAAGAAAAAAACTGTTGTCATTGAGTTGACTTTGATTCATGGCAACCCTATGTGTGTCAGAGTACAGCTGTGCTCCACAGAGTTTTCAATGCCTGATTTTTCAGACAAAAATCACCAGGCCTTTATTCTAAGGTGCCTCTGGGTGGACTCAAACCAACAACCTTTCAGTTAGCAGCAAGCGTATTAGTCTTTGGCACCACTGAGGGATCCCTTCTATAAAATAACTGGCCTATACTCTTCAAAAATGACAATGTCAAATGCGTGAGGTAGCGGAGCCAACATGGCACTATAGACAGAAGCACCATGTCTTCCTTCCACAGAAAAGACCTGAAAAACTAAGTAAAACAGAGACAGATGTCAACCCTAGAATCCTAAGTGTCAAATGAAGAGATAAAGAACTCAGCCAAGCACCAAACGGAATAAGAAACTGACAGAGACCAGAAAGCAAGGAGAGATATAAGTGGTGGTCCCCTATCAGCTAACACAACACGGTTTCACCATCTTGGACTCCTGTCAGTGATCAGCTGGCAGGGAGTATGGGAAAGCAGTTCATGGAGCTCCCAGCAGTAGACAGAGCACCCGGTAACCAGCGATATAAACTTTCCCACCCCCCACACCCTTCTCCCCCCTGCTTAGTCTATCAACCGGGAGGCATCAGCTCCATGCAGCTTGGATTCACCCTGCCCACACCAGCTGGCTCCCTCAGTGCCATTACTTTGTTGCTGGTGTTGTTTTTTTCCCCTTCTTTTGGTTTCTTCCCTGACTCTCACCTTTTCCCCCTCCTTTCTCTCAAACACCTGGCTCCAGGACCCATCTTTTTTCCTTCTTCACAGGCTGTGAAGTGCCGCTCTGCTGGGGAACAGCTTCCTTCATCTGTGCCACCATGCTGGTGTAATCCCTGGTGCCTCTTTTTGTTTCTTTTGTTTTGTTTTGATTTTTTAGGTTTTGTTTGTTTGCTTTGCTTCCTTTTTCTTTTCTCAGCTTGGGAGCCCCTTCTAGCAGAGCTGTACTGAGTGGCTTGGGAGTCACTTCCCCAGTCTGCGGAGCCATGCCAGTGGGATCCCGGGGAGGGGGGGTGTCTTTATTTTTTTCTTGTCTGTTATTTTTTATTTACTTATTTTTATTTTCTCTTTTCCTTTTCGTTTTTCTTCATTTCTCGGTTTCTCATCTCTCTCTGCTTTCCTTCCCTTTCTGCCTCCTGAATATCTGGTGCTGTGTGTCATCTCTGCCCCTTTTAGACAGGCTGTGTCCCGAGGCCTGGGAGCCATTTCCCTGGTCACCAGTGGGTCCCTGGGGGCTTTTCTTTCTTTTTTAACTTTTATTTATTTTTTCTCTTTTTCTTTTTTCCCTTTTGCTTTTCTTCATTTCTCAGTTTCTTATCTCTCCATTCCAATGACAAGATCCTCAGCACTCTTTTTTTTGTCGTTGTTTGTTTGTTTTTGGCTCCCATTTCTCTCTCCTTTCTCTTCTTTCTCATACCCATCTTAGCTTTACACATCTCAACCTTCACCCTCCTTCCTACTTACCTGCACCATGCACTGGACATCACACCCCTGAGCAGCACAGGCACAGCCTACTGGAACCGGACCTGCACTGACTCCCAGCCTGTCCTGTCAGCCCCAGCATATACCACAAGCATCCCATCCCAGCCTCTTCCCTTTAGCTGGACCTTCCCTGTTGCACCATAGCTGAGCAACTGGCCCTGCCCATTGGACAAGGAGGTAAAAAGTATTGTGCTTACAGATGACCAAACAGCAAAGAACACACGGCTCACCTGCTCAGACATAACCAAACAAAACAAGAAAGCAGGATGAAACAAACAAAACTCAATCAATAAATAAAGAAAATAACTACCAAAAGTCCCGAAGACAGCAGACAATATCAAAACATATTTAAAAAAAAAAAGGACAGGATGTTTCCAGTAGGCATCCAAGATAAAACACCAGATGACTTTCCAGTAGAAGAAAAGGCACTAAAACTACCTGATAGGGAATTCAAATCTCTGCTATTCAGAGCTATCCAAGAGTGGAAGCAAAAAGCAGACAAAAACGAGGAAAAAAATAGAAAAATTAGTGGAAAAGACAGAAAAATTCATGGAAAACACAGACAAAAAGTAGAATAATTCAGGAGAATAAGACAGGGACAAAATGCCAAAATAAATTCACAACCAGAAATCATACAAAAACAACAATTAGAAATCCAAAAGATAAACAAGATTTCAGAAATGGACAGTGTCATAGAAGGGCTGAGGAGCAGGTTTGAAACAATGGAAGACAGGATCAGCAAAATTAAAGACAAACACTTGGGTACAACTTTGATTGAGGAAAAAGAATGAAGAAAAATGAAGAAACCCTGAGAATTACGTGGGATACAACCAAAAGCAAAAATTTGTGAATGATCAGAGCTCCAGAACAGGGGGAGAAAATGGAAAACACAGAAGGATCATTGAAGAATTGCTGAAAGAAAACTTCCTTAATATCATGAAAGATGAAAAGCTGACCATCCAAGCTCAACAAACCCCACATAGGATAGAAACCAAGAGAAAATCACCAAGGCATATCATAATCACATTCGCTAAAACCAAATATGAAGAAAGAACCCTGAGAGTAACTCGAGAAAAACAAAAAGTCACCTGTAAAAGGGAAACAATAAAACTAAGCTCTGATTACTTGGCAGAAACCATGCAGGCAAGAAGGCAACAGGCCCTCGGACTCTCTGTTAATCCAGAACTAAAACCATTCCTGAAGTCAACTTTTTGGGCAAAGATTAGACTGGTCTATAAGACATAAAATGATACTCCTGAAGAGTATACTTCTTAGTTCAAGTAGAAAAATGAGACTAAATGGGCAGCTCCTGTCTGGAGGCTAGATGAAAAGGCAGAAAGAGACAGGAGCTGGTTGGGTGGACATGGGGAATCTGGGCTGGAAAGGAGGAGTGTGCTGTCAGATTATAGATAGAGCAACTAGAGTCACATAACAATGTGTGCATAAATTTTTGTATGAGAAACTCACTTGAACCGCAAACTTTCACTTAAAGGACAATAAAAATTTTTCTTAAAAAAAGGAATGGGATGACATACATAAAACCTTGAAAGAAAAAAAAATTGCCATCCAAGAATAGCATATCCTTCAAAACTGTCATTCAAATATTATGGTGAAAACAGGATGTTTCCAGATAAACAGAAATTAAGAGAATATGTAAAAACCAAACCAAACTTACAAGAATTAAAAGGAGTCTTTCAGTTTGAGAACAAACAACACCAGACCACAGCCTGAATTCTAGGATGCAAGGTCGCACCAGCCAGACACCAACGTAGGAAATGAACTCTCAAGGACTATCCAAAATCAAAAGATCTACAACAGGGAACCAGAGAAGTTTATCTGTAAATGACAACAATGTCAGTACAATGAAAGAGGAAATAAACAATGTAGGTATAGAACTTTCTAATGGAGAGGAAGGCAAGGCAATACCAAGGAATAAAAAAAAAAAAAAAAATACACTGGTTCAAACCTAGGAAGATAAGGGTAAATTTCAAGGTAATCACAAAGAAAGTTAACAAACCTATGCATAAAAATAAAAAAACAAAATCAACAAAAACAAAAGAAATGAAAAACAAACCCACAAACAAGAGGAAATTAGCATAGGAGAGTAAGAACAAAGAAAACGTCAGCACCACAAAAAAAAAAAAACTGCAAAATGACAGCAATAAACATATACCTATCAATAATTACACTGAATGTAAATGGCCTAAATGCATCCATAATGAGACAGACAGTGACAGAATGGATTAAAAAAAAAAAAAGGATCCATCAATATGCTGTCTACAAGACACACAGCTTTGAAACAAAGATGTAAATTTATTAAAAATCAAAGGATAGAAAAAATATATATCAAGCAAACAGCTACCGAAAAAGAGCATGAGTGGCAATACTAATATCAGATAAAATAGACTTTAAAACAAAATCCACCACAGAAGACAAAGAAGGGCACTATACAATGATTGAAGTGATGATCCATCATGAAGACATAACCATAATAAATACCTATGCACCCAATGACAGGGCTCCAAAATACATAAAACAAATGCCAACAGCAGTGAAAAAAGAAACCGACATTTCTACAATAATAGTAGGAGACTTCAACATACAACTCTCTGTAAAGGACAGAACACCTGGAAAGAAACAGAACAAAGATACAAAAGAGCTAAAGGGCACAATCAGCCAACTTGACCTCATAGACATACAGAACATTCCATCCAACAGCTGCAAAGTACTCATTCTTTTTCAATGCACATGGAACATTCTCCAGAATAGACCACATCTTAGGCCACAGAGCAACCCTCAACAAAATCCAAAGCCTTGAGATAATACAAAGTATCTTCTCTGATCACAACGCCATCAAAGTAGAAATTAACACCAGGAAGAACAAGGAAAATAAATCAATTACGTGGAAACTGAATAACATCCTGCTTAAAAACCACTCTGTAATAGAAGAAATCAGAGATGGAATAAAAAAATTCCTAGAATCAAATGAAAATGAAAACACATCATACCAAAACCTTTGGGACACAGCAAAGGCAGTCCTCAGAGTCAATTTATAGCAATAGATGCACACATCAAAAAAGAAGAGACAAAATTGAAACATTAGCTATGGAACTCGAACAAATAGAGAACGGCAACAAAAAAAAAAAAAGCCCACAGCCACCAGAAGAAAGAAAATAATAAAGATCAGAGCAGAATAGAAAAACAATAGGAAAAATCAACAAAACTAAAAGTTGGTTCTTTGAAAGGATCAATAAAATTGACAAACCACTGGCCAAACTGACAAAAGAAAAACAGGAGAGGATGCAAATAACCCAAATAAGAAATGAAATGGGGGACATTACAACAGACCCAACTGAAATAAAAAGAATCATCACAGAGTATTATGAAAAACTATAAGAAATTTGAAAACCTAAAGGAATGGACAAATTTCTACTGACACACTGCCTAGCCAAACTAACATAAACTGATGTTGAAAATCTGAACAGACCCATAACAAGAGAAGAGATTGAAAAGATAATTTTAAAAACTCCCAACAAAAAAAAGCCCCAGCCTAGATGTCTTCACTAGAGAATTCTACTAAACATTCAAAAAAGAGCTTATCCCAATACTACTCAAACTATCTCAGAACATAGAAAAGTAAGCAATACGTCCAAATCCATTCTATGAAGCCAGCAAAACCCTGATAACAAAACCAGGCAAAGACACCATAAAAAAAGAAAATTACAGACCAATATGTCTCACAAATATAGACGCAAAAATTCTCAACAAAATTCTACCAATAGAACTCAGCATCATATCAAAAAATAAAATAAAATAATACACCATAAACAAGTAGGACTCATACCAGGTATACAAGGATGGATCAACATCAGAAAATCAATCAATATAATCCACCACATAAAAGGAAAGAAAAAATCACACGGTCATCTCAATTGATGCTGAAAAGACATTTGACAAACTCCAACCCCCTTTCCTAATAAAAACTCTCAATAAAATAGATATAGAAGTGAAATTTCTCAACACAATAAAGGGCATCTATGCAAAACCAATGGCCAACATCATTCTTAATGGAGAGAGGCTGAAAACATTTGCCTTGAGAACAGGAACAAGACAAGGATGCCCTTTATCATCACTCCTATTTAATATTGTGCTGGAACTCCTAGCTAGAGCAGTAATGCAAAAAAAAAAAGAAAGAAAGGGCACCCAAATTGGTAATGATGACGTTAAACTGTCTTTATTTGTGGGTGATATGATATTATACATAGAAAACCTGGAAGATTTCATGAGAAAACTACTGGGACTAATAGAAAGATTCAGTAGATTAGCAGGATACAAGATAAACATACAAAAATCAACTCAATTCCTATACACCAATAAAGAGAACAATGAAAAGGAAATCACAAAAAGCATAGTCCCTAAAAAAATAAAATATTTAGGAATAAATCTAACCAGACATATAAAAGACCTATACAAAGAAAACTACAAAACACTACTGCAAGAAACCAAAAGAGATCTACATAAATGGAAAAACATACCATGCTCATGGATAAGTAGACTCAACATTGTGAAAATGACAATTCTACCCCAAGTGATTTACAAATACAATGCAATCCTGATCCAAATACCAACAACATTCTTTAAAGAGATAGAAAAACTTATCATTAACTTTATATGGAAAGGGAAGAAGCACCGGATAAGTAAAGTACTATTGAAGAACAATAAACTAGGAGGATTCGCACTACCTGACCTCAGAACCTACTATACAGCTACGGTAGTCAAAACAGTGTAGTACTGGTACAACAACAGATACATTGACCAATGGAACAGAATTGAGAACCCAGGTGTAAATCCATCCACCTACAATCACCTGATCTTCAACAAGGGCCCAAAGTCCATTGAGTGGGGAAAAGACAGTCTTTTTAACAAATGGTGCTGGCAAAACTGGATGTCCATCTGCAAAAAAAGTGAAATAGGACCTATACTTCACACCATACACAAAAACTAATTCAAAATGGATCAAAGACCTAAAGACCTTCTTCACAGAAGAAGAAACAGGATCAATGCTAGAGGCTCCAATACACAGCATTAACAAACCATAACCAACAACATACAAGCTCCAGGGATAAGCTGAATAACTGGGATCTTCTAAAAATTAAACACATATGCTTATCAAAAGACTTCACCAAAAAAGTAAAAAGAGAACCTACAGGCTGGGAAAAAAAATTTTGCTATTACATATCCAAAAAAGGTCTAATCTCTAAAATCTACAGAAAAACCAATGCCTCTACAACAAAAAAACAAATAATCCAATTAAAAAATCGGCAAAGGAAATGAACAGACACTTCACCAAAGAAGACATTCAAGCGGCCAACAGATGCATGAGGAAATGCTTGTGATCACTAGCTATTAGAAAAATGGAAATCAAAACTATGAGATACCATCTAACCCTGACATTATTGTCACAAATCAAAAAAAAGGAAGTAACAAATGTTGGCGAGGCTGCGAAGAGATTGGAACACCTATGCACAGCTGGTGGGAATGCAAAATGATTCAACTATTTTGGAAAACGCTATGGCGCTTTCTTAGAAAGCTAGAAATAGAAATACCATATGATCCAGCAATCCTGCTCGTAGGAATATATCCTAGAGAAATAAGGCTCGTCACACGAATAGACATATGCACACCTATGTTCATTGCAGCATTGTTCACAATAGCAAAAAGATAGAAACAACCTAGATACCCATCAACAGATGAATGGATAAACAGACTATGGTACATTTACACAATGGAGCATTACACAACGACAAAGAACAACGATGTGAAGCATCTTATAACCTGAATGAATCTGGAGGGCATTATGCTAAGTGAAATATGTTCAATCACAAAAGGACAAATATTGTATGAGACCACTACTGTAAAAACTCATGAAAAGGTTTACACACAAAAAGAAACAATCTTTGATAGTTAAGAGGGAGTAGAGGGACAGAGGTGGAAAAACACTAAATAGACAATAGATAAATGGTAACATTGATGAAGGGTAAGAGTACACAATACTGGGGAAGCCAGCACAACTTGTATAAGGCAAGATCATAGAAGCTCCACGGACACATCTAAACTTCCTGAAGGACCAAACTACTGTGCTGATGTCTCTGGGAAAGATGGTCTCAGGGAACATCTAGCTCAATGGGCATAACATAGTTTAAAAACAAAATGTTCTACATTCTACTTTGGTGAGTAGCTTCTGGGGTCTTAAAAGCTTGTGAGCAGCCATCTAAGGCACTCCACTCGTCTCATCTTGTCTGGGGCAAGGAAGAAAAAAGAAAACAAAAGACACAAGGGAAAGATTAGTCCAAAGGACTAGTGGACAGCAACTACCACAGCCTCCACCAGACTGAGTCCAGCACAACTAGATGGTGCCTGGCTACCACCACCAATTGCTCTGAGATATCACAATAGAGGGTCCTGGACAGAGCTGGAGAAAAGTGTAAAACAAAATTCTAACTCACAAAAAAAAAAAAAAGACCAGACTTACTGGTCTGACAGAGACTGGAGAAACCCTGAGAGTGTGGCCCCCAGACTTCCTTATAGCTCAGTAATGAAGTCACTCCTGAGGTTCACCCTTTGGTCAAACATTAAACAGGCCCATAAAACAAAACGAGACTAAATGGGCACACCAGCACAGGGGCAAGGACAAGAAGGCAGAAGGGGACAGGAAAGCTGGTAATGGGGAACCCAAGGTCAAAAACAGGAGAGAGTTGGCATGTCACAGGGTTGGCAACCAATGTCACAAAACAATAAGTGTATTAATTGTTTAATGAGAAACTTGTTTGCTCTGTAAATCTTCATCTACAGTACAATTAAAAAGAATTTTTTTTTTTAATGTCGAGGTCATAAAAGACTAAGGAACTGTTCCAGATTGTTGTTGTTGTTAGGTGCTGTCCAGTCAGTTCCAACTCATAGCAGCCCCATGTACAACAGCACAATACACTGCCCTACGTCTTGTGCCATCTTCACAACTATTATGCTTGAGCCCATTATTCCAGCCACTGTGTCAATCCATCTCACTGAGGATCTTCCTTATTTTTTGCTGACCTTCTGCTTTGCCAAGCATGACATCCTTCTCCAGGGACCAGTCCTTCCCGATAACATGTCCAAAGTATGTGAGATGAAGTCTCACCATCCTTGCTTCTAAGGAGCATTCTGGCTGTACTTCTTCCAAAACAGATTTGTTCATTCTTATGGTTAAAAAAACAAAACAAAAAAACCTGTTATTGTCGAGTTGATTCCAATTCATAGCAACCCTATAGGACAGAGTAGGACTGCTCCATAGAGTTCCCAAGGAGCAGCTGGTGGATTCGAACTGTTGACCTTTTGGTTAGCTCACCATGGCTCTCAACCAGTGTACCACCATGGCTCCATTCTTCTGGTAGTCCATGGTATATTCAATATTCTTCACCAACACCATAGTTCAAAGGCATCCTTTTCTTCAGTCTTCCTTATTCATTGTCCAGCTTTGCATGCATATGAGGCAGTTGAAAACACCATGGCTTGGGTCAGGTGCATCTTGGTCCTTAAGGTTATGGGCCAAAATGGCAGAGTAGTCAGTTGCTTCTGGTCGTCCCTTTTAGAACAAAGACCCGAAAACACAAGTGAATCAATTATACATGACAATCTAGGAGTCTTGAACATCAAAGGCAAAGTTGAGGAATCGGACTGAGCAGCAGAGGGAGGGAGAGATGGTTCAGAAGCAGTGAGGAGTTGCCAGACCTTACCCAGAGAGAACCAGCACCCTGCAGGCCAGATCTGCTGGCATGAGCACGGTGACAAAAGCAGTGGCATTCGGGACACATTTTCCAGCTCGGGAGAGACCAAGCAGCGGAGAGTTCACTCACGCCTCCAGAATCAGCAAAAAGCAGTGCTCTTGGCATAAGTACTTGTGTCTAATCTACCACAAGAATGAAAAAACACCCCTTTGGAAAAAACTCTCTTCCATTTAGCTGGTCCCTCCCTGCTCTGCACAGGGTCCCAAGCCAGCTTCAGTGACAGCTGCTTTCCCTGGGCTGGAAGTAGAACCTGTCACATGCCCTGACCCATCCTCTGGGCCTTGGAGAAGGAATTAATAAACAGGGTGAAAAAATAATCTGCCAACTCCCCTAAACAGGGGCAGAAGCAGCTACTTTGCCTAGGCACAGGCATAGGTGGTCTACGGACTTGGAATGCCTTTCGCCCCTGCACAGACCTGTTTGGGCCCATTTCAACAGCATAGGCCCTCATTAGCACAGTACAACAGGGTATATACCTGTGGTCTAACATCATCTGTTTCAGCTATATGGTGGAGAGTCTAGTTCGTGATGTTTGACACCCCTCCACTTATTAAGTAAGGTCCTCACCTACCCACTTCAGGGGCCTGAGGACTGGTGGCTTCACTCATGCCACCTAGCCACCCTCGACATGGGGTCCAAGAATAAGTGGTGCCTCCCAATCCTTACAGCCAACAGCATTGGGTGTCCATATTCAAACTGCAAAACCTACCCACCTATGCACCCTAGGGAACAGGGACATGGTTTCCTCACAGACACTCAGGGGCAGTTGTTAGCCCCCTGCCTGCTTAGCATGTGACACCCTACCACAGTCAGATACCTCCGCCTACACCAATCACCCCTGCTCGTCTAGGACCGTAGGTGAGCGCCTGTACCACACACTTGGTGACCGACTACCTGGACACCTGAGCTGAATCCATACAAGAAAAGTAAATGGACTCCTGGGCTCATATACCTAGCAACAGTTCTAACCACCTGGTGACAGGACATTAGAGTGTCAAAGGAGCCAATAAACTACCTCAGTCGAGCAGCCTATTTGGGCATATCAAAACAAAACAAGAAGCTAGGACACGGTAAGCAAACATAAAATAAATACAATAACTCATGGATGGTTCAGAGACAACAGTCAATATCAAATCACATAAAAAGACAGAACATGATGGCTTCACCAAGCTCCCAAAACAAAGAATCAAGAAATCTTCCAGATGAAGATAACTTCCTGGAACTACCAGTGGTGGAATACAAAAGATTGATATACAGAAATCTTCAAAAGATCAGGAAGGAGATGAGGCAAAATGCAGAACGAGCCAAAGAATGCAGAGACTCAGCATTGGAAGAACTTAAGAAGATTAGAGAAGAGCATAATGACAAATTTAATAGGTTGCAAGAATCCATAGAGAGACAGCAAACAGAAATTTGGAAGATTAACAATAAAATTTCAGAATTAGACAGCTCAATAGAAAGTCATAGGAGTAGAATTGAGGAAATGGAAGTCAGAATTAGTGAGATTGAATATAAAACACTGGACACTGACATATTTGAGGAAAAATCAGGCAAAAGAATTTTAAAAAATGAAGAGACCCTAAGAATTATGTGGGACTCTATCAAGAGAAATAACCTACAAGTGAATGGAGTATCAGAACAGGTGGGATAACAGATAATACAGAGAGAATTGTTTTGAAGATTTGTTGGCAGAAAACACCCCTGATATCATGAAAGATGAGAAGATATCTATCCAAGATGCTCATCAAACCCCGTACAAGGCAGATCTCAAAAGAAAGTCACCAAGACATATTATAATCAAACTTGCCAAAACCAAAGATAAAGAGAGAATTTTAAGAGCGGCTAGGGATAAACGAAAAGTCACCTACAAAGGAGAGCCGATAAGACTAAGCTCAGACTACTCAGCAGAAACCATGCAGGCAAGAAGACAATGAGATGACATATATAAAGGTTTGAAGAAAAAAAATTGCCAGCCAAGAATTACATATCCAGTGTCCAGCTACGACTGATGACTGCCCTGACAGGGAACACAACAGAGAACCCCTGAGGGAGCAGGAGAGCAGTGGGATGCAGACCCCAAATTCTCCTGAAAAGACCAGACTTAATGGTCTGACCGAGACTAGAAGGACCCCGGAGGTTACGATCCTCAGACCTTCTGTTAGCCCAAGACGGGAACCATTCCCAAAGCCAGCTCTTCAGACAGGGATTGGACTGGACTATGGGATAGAAAATGATATTGGTGAGGAGTGAGCTTCTTGGATCAAGTAGGCACATGAGACTATGTGGGCAGCTCCTGTCTCAAGGGGAGATGACAGGGCAGAGGGTGTCAGAAGCTGGCTGAATGGACACGAAAATAGAGAGTGGAGAGGAGTGTGCTGTCTCATTGGGGGAGAGCAGCTAGGAGTATATAGCAAGGTGTTTATAAATTTTTTATGAGAGGCTGACTTGATTTGTAAACTTTCACTTAAAGCACAATAAATTTTTTTTTTTTTTTAATTATATATCCAGCAAAATGGTCTCTCAAGTATGAAGGAGAAATTAGGACATTTTCAGATAAACGGAAGTTTAGGGAATTTGCAAAAAAAACGAACCAAAATTACAGAAATACTAAAGGGAGTCCTCAAGTTAGAAAATCAATAACATCAGATAACAACCCAAGACTAGAACCCAGCAACCAGATATCAACCCAGATAGGGAAATCTCAAAAATAAATCCAAGTCCTTAAGATTAAAGGAGACTAAAGAGACATGACGACTAACCCAACATGTGATTTAGAAAAAGGACATTAATGGAACAGCAGGGGAAATCTGAATAAGATCCGTAGATTCTAACCCAACATGTGATTTAGAAAAAGGACATTAATGGAACAGCAGGGGAAATCTGAATAAGATCCGTAGATTGAATAGTAGCACTATAAAATATATCGATGTTCATTTCCTGTTTTGAAAACTAGACTGTGGTTATGTTTTTAGGAGATACACACAGAAGAAATTAGAGGCACACAGACATAATGTTTGCAACTGACTCTCAAATGTTATTATTTATGGAGATCTGGGTGAAGAAGATCTAGGAATTTTTAGAGCTATTTTTGTGCCTTTTTTTGGTAAAGTCCAAAATTATTTCAAAATAATAAGTTAAAAATATGTGAACATATTCTATAGGCAGAGGAAGAAAAAAAATAAACTTTACAGAAAGGAAACGTATCTAAAGTAGCCCGTGCTATGGATCCAGGGGACACATTTTTGCTGTCAGCAAAGCTCCCAACAGCCAGGCAAGAACCAAGAGCAAAAGCAGAAGGCCACCCTGACTTCCCGAGCTATCAGAGTCCCAGGCACAGAGCTCAGCCTTCAAGAGGCTTTACTGAGAGATAAGTGCTGATAAGGCCTGCAGGTCGTCCTTGTCAGCCTGAGGCCCCCCAGCTAGCTGAGAGGTTGGGCTAGCAACACCCGAGCTCAGGCAGATATAAGCCAGAGCAGAGCGTGTTTCTTTTAAGTCAATCCTCTGTAGCTGGGGCACCCACCTTGGGTCTGAGCAGCCCCTTGAGTGGAGTACCCACCCAAGTGAGGGCCAGAGAGGCCAGGAAATCACAGCCAAAGTCTCCTTCAGATTTACAGACAAGGATACTGAATTTAGGCATCCTGTTTGGATTGGTTCAGGAAACGGAAACAAATACCAACATCAATCTTGGTAAAAAGATAAGCTGGAAAAACCAGCTAGTGGCCTCGAGCTGACTCATTCTCATCCAGTCGAACACAGAGTAGGCTCTGGGAAATATGCCCCTTTGCCAGCCTTTGGGCAATGCACACTAGCCCTGGGTGGCCACCAACGAGCCCTAACACCAGCTTCGTGTAGGGCAAAGCACTAGCCCCGGGAACACATTCTCTGTAAGAACGGTCACAAGGCTGACCACACTGACTCACATCCCAGGGAAATGTGACTTGGAAGCACTTTGTAGTCATGGTTTATGCCTGGTCCCCCCTTAACCAGTGGCTGGAGTTAGGTGGTCTCTGGATGTCACAAACAGTTAAGCACTTGGCTGTCAAGTGAAAGTTTGGAGGTTCGAGTCCACCCAGAGATGCCTCAGAAGAAAAGCCTGGCAATATACTTCCATTGAAAACTCTATGGAGCACAGTTTACTCTGATGCACGTGGGGTTGCCATGAGTCAGAATCGACTCGATGGCAACTGGCTGGAGTTAGGTGACTCCATGGGACAGGTGGAGCTGGTTCAATGAAAGCAAACAAAGGCCATAATCACAACATACTCAAGACACCACTACCCCATCGCTCTCCCCCATCAATTCTCCACCCCGCCCCCCTTTATTTTAACTATTAGAAGATGTGTCGATTCAACAGCACTGGGTTTGTTGGTTTTATTAGAAGATGTACTAGTGAATCCAATCTATTCCAGTGCCTCACATCTGCTGAGAAAGAGGGATTGGGTGAAGGCCTACGGCTTAAACCAAAAACCAAACCAATGCCATTGAGTCAATTCCGACTCAAGGCTTAAGATGTCTTTATTGCTGGACAGGTTTACTTACGGAAGTGAGCTGCAAAGTGTTACTGTGGAGACACACTGCCCTCATGCGGTGGTTCCCTAAAGCAAACCCCTGTCAGAGAGGAATGCCACTCCTGCTTGCTAAGGAAATTCATTCCCACCACGGCACCTCACTGCACCACCTCTGCCTCCTAAAAGATGTGGAAGCTAAACTGTGATTATGGCTTTCCTGAATCCCGACTACACATTGGTGGATGGGCAGCTGGTCGATGAGAGGCTGGAAAGGAAATCGTTCCAAATGTGAAGTTAAAAGTCTTAGGTTTAAGTTCTGACGCCAGAAGTCTGGGCAAGTTGCTGGAATTCTCTGTTCTCATTTGCAGAGGGAGGAAAATAATTAAACCTGAGTTGCTTACATCACAGAATTGTTGTAAACATCACATGAGATAATACACACACACACAAATACAAAGCAAAATAGTAACTGTCCAGTTTCAAAGGAATTTTAACCAAAACCCTGTCCCTTCTAATGCTCTTCAGCACAGCCCAGGCCATCTCTTGGATCTCACCCAGGGTTTTTGGTTGTGAGAAATAGAGATCTCCATCCGCACACTGCGATGTAAGGCCTGAAATTAAGACCCAGTATTAAGTGCTGCCTTGGCATCTGGTAAAATCAGCAGAGGCTCAGATGACCTAACTGTCAGTTTCCCTCCCCACTCTGCTCTTGAAGACAATGTCCCCTAACAAAGCAACTGTCCTTATCACAGGGGTCAGGCACAGCCCCTGCTTATCCCTGAATAGTGGGCTTCAGCTCCTGCCAGCCTGCCAAGCTAATCACATCCTCCCATGGCAACCTGTGTGGTCCTGCGTGGCATGGGGTGTCCTCATGCCCTGGGCTGTGAGTATATGTGACTAATAAACTGCTGTCAATCTCATCTGTCCAGTGTAAGGTGTCACAAGTTCAGCCATGAGGGCAGGGGACCCCTCCTTCACCAATGGGGTGATGAGAAAGTGGTTAAAACCCTCACCCCCACATAGCTCAAACACAGGGGAGGGATATACTGTAACTCTACTATGAAGACCTTGCAGAAATCCAAGAATGGGAAACAATCTTTGATCTACGGAGAAGGCCTATTCTCTACCGTTCTCTACTTCTCTCAGTGCCTGTGCCAAGATCCCATTCATGATCTCTGCACCGTTCCTTGTCACTTTGGTGTGCTCATGGTCGTTGGTTTGTAGAGGCTGTGCCCCAACTTACAACACCCTTTCTCGTTCTCACATTCACAAAACACTGCTCCCTGCCTCAGCCCCTCCACTTCTCGCGTCCATATTCCAGAAACAGACATCTGGTCAGCCCTGCCACCTTTTAGAACCAGGCCACTTGGGTGCCCACTGGCCTATAAATGGGCCATACCTAGGGTGAATGTCCACTCAGCTGTGGCCAGGGAAACAGCACTATTTCTCATAAAACATGCCTGTCCCTTTCTGTAGGGCCACGTGCCGAACAGTGGGGCAAGTTGGGCCAAAGACCTAGCTGGGAGGTAGAGGGAGTGAATCTGACGTTGTAGGCTCTTTTCTTCAGGATAGCTGCTTTTGGACTTTCCTTGAGCTCCAGGCATTACAAAGACACCTGAAGCAGAGAGGTAAGCTTTGTGACTGTGAGGGATGCCACTCAGCCGCACCTCACCAAAGTTCTGTGCTCTTCTGGAGAACAGGCCCCTCCCTGTGGCTGGTGGAGCAGCGCTGGTGGGGGAGCTGCAAAGGCTGTTCTTAGCTGCTGAGGAGCCAGGGCCTACGCCCCTCCAGCGCCCCCTAGTGGGGCATCATCTCTTATTAGAATAGTGGGAGGCATGTTTTCAAACCCACCAGGGAGTGAAGACAGGCAGGTGTTTCCCAGTCTCTCCTGAACCAGACCAGAAACCTCAGCCCCTTGCAGTTTGTATATCCTCAGCCTGGATAAAATACGTGGATTCATCAAGAGCCATTTTTCCTCAATTGCATTCTTTTCTTTTTTTCTGCTCAAAAAAAAAAAAAAAAAAGGCAAAATTATAAAGCCTCTGAAGTAGGGTTGGAGCTCTCTTGGTGGAATAGTTAAGACCAAAAGGTTGGCAGGTCGAATCCACCATCTGCTCCTTGGAAACCCTATGGGGCAGTTCTACTCTGTCCTATAGGGTTGTTCTGAGTCAGACTCAACTTGATGACTTTATTATTTTTGAAGTAGGGTGAGGGCTGCCAGACTGGGGCTCCCAGGAGGGCAGAGTCCCACTCAGTGACTCTATTGGCTGGTAAAGAGTTGTTACCAGAATGGGGTCTCCAGTAAAGTCCTAGCTCAGCAAGAAAGATCCTGCACTGTTTCTTCCGATGCATTCCTCTTCCAGCACGTGTTTCTTCAGCACGTGCTGTGGGAACTCAAAGCCCTGCAAGTGGAAAACTCTACCAAACCCCACCATTCACCTCTCTGCCACTCTTGCTGCTGCCCATGCAAACTTCTTCCTCTGGCCCTAACCACTTAGAGTTAGGTCAGACCTCACAAGGTGAAGAACACAGGCCTCCAGGCTGCCAGGTTGGTCCAAGACTTCAGACATCAGCTACAAGCTTGGGAACTCCCATGACACCCTCCCTTCTGACCTGCTAGCTGCAAATTTGGGGTTCGCTCTACCCACTCACGATCCAGCTATAAGCTAAGAGGTCCCCAGGGACTCCTCACTTCTGACCTGCTGGCTCCTACAACTCCTTCAGGTTTGACAATTCACTGGAACAACCCACAGAACTCAGAAGAAGTGCTGTACTTATGATTACAGTTTTATTATGTCAAAAAGGATACAAACAAAGAGATACTTAGGGCAAAGTCTAGGGGTTCTCAATACCAAGCTTTCATGTCCCAAAGGACGTGCTACCCTCCCATGTGCATCAACGTCTTTCACTAACCAGGAGGCCCGTGAAGCTTCTGGGTTCAGAGCCTTTTGTGGGGCTCCATTGCATAGGCATGGCTGATAGAATCATGCATCCTCCCGCTGAGGTCAGCTGATATCACAGAAAGCGGTGATCTTTCTGGCCTGGCCAGCCTCCAAACAAGAACCATCTCAGTATAAATTCTCAGGTGTGGTCTGGAGATCTATAGGTAACAAAGGTACTTCAGTTACTCAGGAAATTCCAAGAGTGTAGAGTTATTTCTCAGGAACCAAGGACAAAAACCAAATTCTTTGAGTAAAGTTAGTGTAAACCCTACACCCTGTTTAGGTTTGTTATGAATTGAATTAAGCCAAAACCAAAGCCTTTGTTGAGTTGATTCCAACTCACAGCAAACCTTTAGAACAGAGTAGAACTGCCCCATAAGGTTTCCAAGGAGTAGCTGGTGGATTCCAACTGCCAACCTTTCGGTTAGCCACCGTAGCTTTTAACCACTATGCCAACAAAAATAAATGTTGAAGTCTTAACCCCCCATCCGTGAATGTAACCCTGTTTGGAAATACCCTTTCCCATCGGGTCAATTCCATATTATAGTGACTCATAGCAATGCTACAGCATAGACTAGAACTGCCCCATAGAGATTCCAAGGACTGGCTGGTGGCCTTTTAGTTAGCAGCCAAGCTCATAATCACTGGGCCACCAGGGCTCCCGTTTGGAAATTTGGGGTTTCCTTTGTTATGTTAATTGGGTCATACCAGAGTAGGGTGAGTCTTACACTTACTTAATCCCTTCTGAGTGATGTGATGACCTAGGCAGATGCATTTATAAGCAGCAAAGGGACTCCAAGGACTACTGGTAGCCACCAGAAACCAGGAGAGAGGCCCACAGAAGGAGTGGACACGGCTGAGACCCTGATTTGGACTCCCAGCCTCCATCCAGAACAGTGAGATAATAAATTTCTGTTCTTTAAAGCTACCCACTTTGTGGTATTTTATTATGGCAGCTCTAGGAAACCAAGAAAAGATTATGAAGTTGATTGAGCTCAGTTCCTACTCTTGAGGGGACAGTACCACCCAGCACTATCTTCCATTCTAATACATTCTCGAAAACGGGAGAATTGGCAACCATAGGCCCCAACAGCAGCGCCAAGCAATGGAAACACCAGAAAGTAGTTTGGGGAAGTCAATCCCTCAAAAATGCCATCTTCCCACATGCTACGCCACTCCAACAAACACACAATCTAAGTAAAAGTAATATGATAAATCTAGCCCCTATTCCCATCCAGATATCTGTCCCTAAACACCTCTTACATAGAAATTCTCACTATGAAGTTCTTCCTCCTCATCAGAAATCAACTCAAGCCTCGGTCAGTGGCTGACATGCCTAACACAACTCAGTATACACTGGTTAGTGACCACATGTCTTCCCTCCTCATCTAGTCAGGATTGTGACCCCAGCAGTAGTAGCCGCATTTAGTCTTGCTGAAAATACGCCCATTGGCCTGAAGGGGGAACAGTAGTTGGGTGAGTACAGATCTCTTCCAGCTTCTGAACACTTCCCAGCATGCAACCTTCTCTCTCTGGGGGTGACCAGTAAAGCATCTTCATACCCTAGACCCAAGTCGTAATGGTTCTGTGTTTGGTTCAAACTCTTAGGGTAGAATTTGGGCAGTCAGCTAAACTCCTCTGAGCTTCCGTTTTCTTATCTATAAATTTAATATAATGAGGCCTTTGGGCTGACTGTCCTGAAGCACTGACACTGTTAGTGTAGCTGCTCCCACTCCCTCAGCTACTCCTTCTACTTCCACCCTGTCTCTATTGCCATCTGTTGATATGCATTAGTGGTTTTGTCTTATACTTCCAGGAGGGGGCAGGAGTTTGGGGCCCGATTGTTGTTGTTAGGTGCTGTCAAATCCAGTTCTGACTCATAGCGACCCTATGCACAACAGAATGAAACACTGCCCCATCCTGCACCATCCTTACAATCGTTGTTATGCTTGAGCTCATTGTTGTAGCCACTGTGTCAAGCCACCTTGTTGAGGGTCTTCCTCTTTCTGCTGACCCTGTATTCTGCCAAGCGTCATGTCCTCCTCCAGGGACTGATCCCTCCTGACAACATGTCCAAAGTATGTAAGATGCAGTCTCACCATCCTTGCCTCTAAGGAGCATTCTGGTTGCACTTCTTCCAAGACAGATTTGTTCATTCTTTTGGCAGTCCATGTTATATTCAATATTCTTCACCAACATCACAATTCAAAGGCGCCAATTCTTCTTCAGTCTTCCTTATTCTTTGTCCAGCTTTCACATGCATATGATATGATTGAAAATACCATGGCTTAGGTCAGGCGCACTTTAGTCTTCAAGATGACACCTTTGCTTTTCAACACTTTAAAGAGGTCCTTTGCAGCAGATTTGCCCAATCCAATGCGTCTTTTGATTTCTTGACTGCTGCTTCCATGGCTGTTGATTGTGGATCCAAGTAAAATGAAATCCTTGGCAATTTCAATCTTTTCTCCGTTAATCATGATGTTGCTTATTGGTCCGGTTGTGAGAATTTTTGTTCTGTTTATGTTGAGGTGCGATCCACTGAAGGCTGTGGTCTCTGATCTTCATTAGTAAGTGCTTCAAGTCCTCTTCATTTCTAGCAAGCAAGGTTGTGTCATCTGCATAAATCTGGTTGTTAATGAGCCTTCCTCCAATCCTGATGCCCCATTCTTCTTCATATAGTCCAGCTTCTCAGATTATTTGCTCAGCATACACGTTGAATAGGTATGGTTGAAAGGATACAATCCTGATGCACACCTTTCCTGACTTTAAACCACTCAGTATCCCCTTGTTCTGTCCAGACAACTGCCTCTTCATCTATGTAAAGGTTCCTTATGAGCACAATGAAGTGTTCTGGAATTCTCATTCTTCACAATGTTATCCATAATTTGTTATGATCCACACAGTCGAATACCTTTGTATAGTCAATGAAACACAGGTAAACATCCTTCTGGTATTCTCTGCTTTCAGCCAGGATCCACCTGACATCAGCAATGTTAGATGGTGGTGTCATATAAATTGGGCCTGTTCCAACATTATGTGTTAGGCACTAGGTTTGGAGTAGATTTCACAGCATTCCACATCCTGGGCTAAGGAACTGGCTTTACTGGGGAAATGCTATAGGACAGGCAGCAAGAGAAGCATTTTATCCCCTTTGGGTGGGTGCCAGAGCCAGGGGTCTCTGCTGGAGACTTAGTGTGTATTGCCTTACAAGGAAAGGCTGTCAACCCCTTATTACCCTCTGTTATTATAGGGTAACCATGAGATTAACAAGGTCAGTGAAGGGATATGCAAACCACTTGGGCCTCAGTCTGAATTTGGGTGCCAGCGGTTCGTAGCTATTATCTGGGAAAGCCAACTGCCCAACACCTAGGGATTAAGGGAAGTTGCAGCTCTTCCAGCCGTTGAAGGGGAAGAGGCCAATAACCTCCTGCTGAGAGAGGCAGAATCCCAGTCCCAAAGAGCTTTGTTCAGGCAAACCAGAGCAGAGCTCCCAGAGTCATCTCAAACAATTCTGCTATACTTATCGGGGCAAGGAGACTGAAAGATCATGAGGGTGAGAGTAGAGTGTTTCCAGCCCTAAGTGAGAACTCCTATGATTAAAACAGGGGCCAGAGTCTTCTTAGACTTTGCTTTGCTTTGTTTTCCATAGGAGACTACATAAGATTTATTGTTGTTGTTGTTAGTTGCCGTTGAGTTGATTCCAACTCATGGCTACCATATGTGTGCAGAGTAAAACTGCTCCATAGGGTTTTCAAGGTTGTGACCTCTCAGAAGTAGACAGCCAGGCCTGTCTCTCGGGTGCCTCTAGGTACAAGTACTAATAACAGTAACATTTATTAATTGCTAACTAAATACCACGCACTGCTCTAAACACTTTATAAGAATTAACTCACGTAGAGCCAAGGAGACAAATGTGACCCCATTGGAGAGAGGGACATCCTCTCCCCCTCTGGGCAGGCCTGTGATGCTCAGGTTCCCTGGAAGCCCTGGAAGCATTCACAGTCAGCACCATCAGCAGGGCACTGGCCTCCCTGGCAGGCAGCAGCCTGCAATAAATGTGGACAAGTGGAAGTGGCACTTGTAGGCAAGGAAGACCCTAGCGCACAACAGCGAGCTGGATCATGGTCATAAATTGCAAGCCAATTCCTCCTTAGTTCTTCCAGGAGGGTGAATGTTAACTGAGATTCTCTCTGCTATGGGATGAAGTAAGAATGCAGTGCAATGAGGTTTCCCCTATAGGCCACCCTAAGAAACTTTTCCAAAAATGACTCTTCAAAGCCATCCTGGCAAATTCTTTCTCTTGAGTGACTTCTCAGAACAGTTGTCCCATCTTCCCAGAACCTTGCATGTTCAAACACCCATGGTTTAAATCATGATTTGGACCCATGTGAGTGTGTGTGTCTATGCACCCACTTATTTTTAAAAAGAAAAAGAAACTTTCAATTGAACTTTGGTTGTCAAAAAGGGTTTGCAGCTTTGATAACTTTAAAGCTGGGGCTTGAGCTGAGGGCTGATATTCTCTGGTTATTGGGGAAGGTTTTATTGCGCAAAGTTCTGGGTCCTATAGTCTGTGAGGGACAGATTCACTGGCTAATGTTGCAAACCTTCATTCTTCTTATAGTACATCCTCTAGGCGTAACTGAAATAGAGAAAGTGGGGATGAAAAGGGCTCACTAAACGTAAAAACTTCTAAGTTAGAAGTTTATGCTTCACGTCACTATCCAACAAGATGGGAGAAAGTGGACAAGAGAAAAATGTTAATGAGCCAATAGCTGCAAAATAAACTGATTGCATTAATTAAGAACAAGCTCCCAAAACTCTGCCAGCCCAGGCAGGTTAAAAGTAAGTTCTTTCAAACCTTCAAAGAATTGAAAATGTCTTTGCTATTTAAGCTGTTCTATAGATTTTTTTTTTATAGATTAGAAACAAATGAAAAACTTCTAAGTTTGTTTTACTAAGCTAACATAATCCTGATTAGGACAGCATGTGGGAGTGCAAATTAGTAGACATTTTCTGAAACAACCAAAGAAGTAGGAGGAAAGTAGGGTGTGGTGTCATGAAGTCATGTAAGAAAATGTTTCAAGAAGATTGAATGGTTGACAAGTGTCTTAGTTTCCTTGTGCCACTGTAACACAAATACCAAAAGTGGGTGGCTTTAAAGAACAGAAATTTACTTTCTTACAGTGCTGGAGGCTAAAAGTCCAAATTAAGATAATTATAGGCGAGAAGAGATGGGAACCAGGAAATCCGTGGCATTGGATGAGACCAGGGACGCTTTATCCATACTAAAAAGAGAAAAGTGCAGAGTGTGGACATGCATGGTTTAAAGTCAGGAAAGTTATGCATCAGGGTTGTATCCTTTCACCATACTTATTCAATCTGTATGTTAAGCAAATAATCCGAGAATCTGAACTATGTGAAGAAGAACCGGGCAACAGGATTGGAGGAAGACTCATTAACAACCTGGCATATGCAGGTGACACAACCTTGCTTGCTAAAAGTGAAGAGGATTTGAAGCACTTACTAATGAAGATCAGAGACACAGCCTTCGGTATGGATTACACCTCAGCATAAAGAAAACAAAAATCCTCACAACTGGACCAATGAGCAACATCATGATAAACGGAGAAAAGATTGAAATTGTCAAGGATTTCATTTTACTTGGATCCACAATCAACGCCCATGGAAGCAGCAGTCAAAAAATCAAATGATGCATTGTATTTGGGCAAATCTGCTACAAAAGACCTCTTGAAAGTGTTAAAAATAAAATAAAATAAAGATGTCATCTTGAAGACTAAGGCACACCTGATCCAAGCCATGATGTTTTCAATAGCCTCTTACACATGCGAAAGCTAGACGATAAATAAGAAAGACGGAAGAAGAATTGAAGCCTTTCAATTATGGTGTTGGCAAAGAATATTGACATACCATGGACTGCCAAAAGAATGAACAAATCTGTCTTAGAAGAAGTACAGTCAGAATGCTCCTTAGAAGCAAGGATGGCAAGACTACGTCTCACATGTGGTGGACATGTTATCAGGAGGGATCAATCCCTAGAGAAGGACATCATGCTTGGTAAAGTAGGGGGTCAGCAAAAAAGAGGAAGACCCTCAATGAGATGGCTTGACACAATGGCTGCAATAATGAGCTCAAGCATAATAGGGATTGTGAGGATGGTGCAGGACCAGGCAGTGTTTTGTTCTGTTGTACATAGGGTCACAATGAGTTAGAGCCAACTCAATGGCACCCAACAACAACAATCATGATTTGCATAAAAGTTTGCTGCAAGGATGTTCACTGAAGCATTGTTTATAGTAGCAAAAAAAGGAAACAACCTAAATGTCCAATAGGGGCCACCCATTGTTGTCGAGTCAATTACAACCCTATAGGACAGAGTAGAACTGCCCCATAGGGTTTTCAAGGCTGTAAATCTTTATGGAAGCAGATTGCCACATCTTTCTCCCATGAAGCAGCTGGTGGGATTGAACTGCCAACCTTCTGTTTACCAGATAAGCACTTAAGTGCTGCACCACCAGGGCCCCCTCCCAATAGGGCATTGACTAAATATACCAGAATATGATGCAGCCATTAAAAATTACATTATATACCTACGGCGAACATGAAATTTAATGGTGAAAGACTAAACACTTTCTAAGTTTGAGAATGCAAGAATTTCTGCTCTTATCATTCCTATTTAAAGTAGTACAAAAAGTCCTAGCCAGTTCAATAAGGAAATAAAAGAAATGCAAATTGGAAAAGGAGAACTAAAACTGCCCTTATTTGCAGATGAAGTTATTTTCTATGTGGAAAATCCCAAGGAATCTGTAAACAAAAACTCCTAGAGCAAATAAGCCACAGGATACACAAGAATCAATTGTACTTCTACACAGTAACAATGGACAATTAGAAATTTAAAGCAATAAACATTTGAAACACTGAAACATTTGTAATCATGAAAAAATAAGAAAGAAATACTTAAGTATAAATCTAACAAAATATGTACAGGATCTATATACTGAAAAATACAAATTTCTAATGAAAGAAATCAAAGACGATCTAAATAAATGGAAAGACATACCATGTTCATGGATTGTAACACTCAACATACTGAAAATGTCAGTTTTACATTGATCTACAGGTCTAACACAATTCCTATCAAAATTCTAGCAGGAATTTTTGTAGATATAGATAAACTAAATCTAAAATTTACATGTAAAGGCAAAGGAACTAGAATAGCTAAACAGTTTTGAAAAGGAAGAATAAAGTTGGAGGAATCATGTTACCTGGTTTTAAGACTTACTGTAGCTACAATAATGAAGACAATGTGATATTGATAGAAGCATAGACACATAAGTCTATGCAATAGAAAGTCCAAAAATAGACACATATGAATATGGTCAACTGATTTTTGAAGATGATGTAATAGCAATTCAATGAAGAAAGGATAGACTTTTCAACAAATGGTGTTGGAATAATTGGCCATTCACAGGCAAAAAAAGAATCTCAACCTAAACCTCACACAATTTACAAAAATTAACTCAAAATGAATGAAAAATTAGAGTGTAAAACTGTAAAACTTTTAGAGGAAAAGATGGGAGAAAATGTTTGTGACCTAGAATTAGGCTCAGAGTTTTTAGACACCAAAGGCACAATCCATAAAAGAACACATTGATCAATTGGACTTTATTGAAATTAAATCATCTTTTTCTCTGTAAAGACTCTGTTAAAAGAATGAAAAGGCAAGCCACAGGCTTGAAAGAAAAATTGGTAAATCATGTCTGACAAAGGACTCTGTCAGAATATATCCGGAATATAAAAAGAACTCTCCAAGCCCTACAATAAGGAAAAAAAAAAATTGTCATCAAGATGATTCTGATTCATGGTGACCCCATGCATGTCAGAGTAGAACTGTGGTTTTCAATGACCGATTTTTCAGAAGTAGATCAACAGGCTTTTCTTCTCAAGTACCTCAGGATGGGCATGAACCTCCAACTTTTTGGTTAGCAGCCAAGCACTTTAGCCATTTGCACCACCCGGGAATTCCACAATAAAAAACAAAGCATCAAATTAGAACATGGACAAAAGGCTTGAACAGACACTTCGCCAAAGAGGATGTATAGATAGAAAATAAACACATGGAAAGCTTTTCAGTATCATCTATTTGTACCTGTTAGAATACAGCAGACGTAATTGTACCTAGGTCATAAAAGCAATGCAGTTTCTACCTAGTTCACCGAGACACACACTTTTGGAGTCCTGAGTGACCATGCGAGAAGATCTCCATACTGTGAGGAAGCCCAAACCACATGGAGACACTATGTGCTTCAAATGACAGCCCCAGCTGAGGTTCTAGCCAACGGCCTGCATCAACTGCCAGCCAAGTGAACACAGAGACCTCCAAGTGACTGCCGTCCCCAGCCATTGTGTCACCTCAGCCATCAAGTCTTCCCACATCTTGCTTTTCACATCTTGGAGCAGAGACAAGTCTTTCTCCACTGTACCCTGTCTGTAATCTTAGGCTGCAGAATCCATAAAAAATAAAAAAATTGTTTTTATTTCATAAGCATAATAAAAATAGTTGCTTTAAGATGCTAAGTTTTGGATTACCCAGCAATTAAAAAAGAAAAAAAAAATCCATTGCCTTTGAATGAATTCTGACTCATAGTGACAGAGTAAAACTGCCCCATAGGATTTCCAAGGAGAGGCTGGTGGATTTGAACTGCCAACCTTTGCAATAGCAACCAGAACAAACTGACACCCTTTGTTCCTGCTGCAAAACATACCGACTGATTTGCCCTTGCTTACAAAACACCTTCTCTCAACTACAAAGCGGCAGTGGAGGTTCAATGATAGAATTCTTGCCTTCCATGTGGGAGACATTGTGTGAGTCCCGGCCAATGCATCTCATGTGCCTTTTGAAAATCTAAAAGGATTCTGCGTTCAAATTGCTTCGAAAATGTCTTTCAGTTCTCATTCCACTTTAAAGGAATCAAAACTACATACGCAGCTGATGCATTACATGGTTGTGGGTTTGCGTAAGAAAGAAAAGCTGCAGCTCCGATTATTCAACTCATCCTGAGAGGAACGGACTTGGCCCTACATCAAATGACTGGCAAAGGAATATACTTCTATATGGTTTAAGTTGAAATAAGATGTTTAATACACCAAACTTTTGACCCAGTAAACCCACTTCTGGGTATATAAACCTAACAGAAATGAAAACATATGTTCACAAAAATACTTAGGCAAAGATGTTCATTCCAGCATTCTTCATAAGCCCAAAGTGGAAAGCCAAACGTCCATCAAGAGGAGGCTGGTAAACATACTGTGATGTATTCTACATGCAATAATGCTCAGCGATAAAAGGAATGAATGCTACAACATAGATAGATGAACCTTACAGACAGAATGATGAATTAAAAAGACAGACACAAGGGAGCACACACTGAACGATGTCATTTATATAAAATTCTAGCACAGGCATAATGAATCTGTAATAATAAAGCTCAGAATAATAGTTGCCACAGGGGAGTAGGGGGAGTCCCTGGGTGGTGCAAACCATTAATGTGCTCAGCGGCTAACCAAGAGGTTGGCAGTTGGAGTCCACCCAGAGGCACTTTGAAAGAAAGGCCTGGCCATCTACTTCTGAAAAACCAAACACTGAAAATCCTGTGGAGCACAGTTCTACTCTGACACACGCGGGGTCACCATGAGTCAGAATTGACTTGATGGCAACTGGTTTCCAGGACAGGGCCAAGAGAGGAGGGGCAAGGAGGGGGGTGTTGACTAGGAAGAAACACAAGAAAATTTTCTGGGTTCATGGAACCCAGATGTTGATTAAGCTGTGGATCACGCAGCGATATCCATTTTGTCAAAATGGGACAGGTAAGATTTGCTTATTTTAATGTATGTAAATTTTACTTCAAGAAAACGGAAGTTAAAAACTTAGGTGGAGGTGAGGTGTAGATGAAGTTATACCTGAAACAAGAATATCAGAATGTTTGAAATTGTTGAAACTGGGTGATGAGGATATATTAGTCTGGCTACTTCGTGTATGTTTGGAATTGTCCACAATGTCATGTAAATTAAAACGTTTAAGGCATGTGTTATCATCTATGAGTCTCAGCTTTCACCACCTTGCTGACCAGCTGACAGACTCCCTGCGCACTCAGTCAGGGCCATCTGCTGCACAGATTCCTGTGTGCTCTCTCCAGAGGATCTGAGTCCTAGCTCCGGCATGGGTGTGCACAGGTAAGTTTTAAAACCACAGGCAGAACTGGAGGGACTACTGTTTTAGGCCACATAATCTAATACTTAAAGGAAAAACGAAACAAAACTGTTTTGTCATTGATTCAGGTCTTAGTACCTCATTAAAACTTAAAGTAAAAGGCAATTTGATACAGCAGGGAGAAGAAAACACATGAATTTTAGTATTAGACAGAGCCAGGGTCAAATCTCAGGCCTGGCATTTTTAATCTACACTACTGAAAACAACTTAATGTCCTTGAGTTTCCATGTCCAAAGTTCAAAGAGAAGGTGTGGCTTGGCTCATCGTCAGCCACACACACACACACACACACACACACACACACACACACACACACACGCACACACACACACACACACATCAAAGAAGCTGAAAAATTTACCCGGTAATTGAATTCTGCTCTGATTCCTATAGGAATGGGTAGGAAAGCCCCAACAATCACTCGTCCCGACCATTAGAGGGCAGTAGCGACTCAAGCCTTCCTGAGTCCTGAGCACAGTGGATAAACTATAGTAAAGGATAATCATGTTTTTGGCATCAGAAGCAGACAAACATGATTAAAATCATGCTGGCTCTGGGCTGCTGTCTCCAGCTTTCTCCTGTAAGCATTGGTTGACGGAGTCTTTTTGAAGTGGGGCGCTCTGGTTCTCATCCCAAAGAGTAAGAAAAGGAGGATACCCTAAGGAATAGCTCCCGACTGCTTTCCAGGCAGCAGCCCATAACCACTTCATTTTCCTGCTCCCAGTGTCGTCAGAGGGCTACTCCAGACCTTGGCATCCTGGGAGGTAGCACTGATAGAAAGCTGGAAGAAGGCAGAGTGAGCCCTTCTACCAAATGGCCAGCTTTGTTGCCGTTCCTCCATACAAAGATAAGAAAATCATGGAGAAACAAAAATCCAAAACTCTTCAACAGGAACCAAAGTTCAGCTAAACTTTGGCAAGCTTCATTGTTCCTAAATGATTCCCAGACTATGGTCACTTTGGAAAGCGTGAGTGTTGAAATCAAGTCATGTGTGTCTGGTTGCGGGAGACAGATTCTTCCGCTTCTCTCCATGATGGAAGTGAAAAGTACACTTAAATAACCTTATCCCAGTAGTGTTTTAGCCTAGGGATTCTGGAAGGAGATGACCCAGGTTCAAATCCCAACTCTTCCATTCTCTGGTTAGGTGAACCTGTGCAAGTTACTTACTTTTTCTGTGCCTCAGTTTCCTCATCCCTAAAGTGAAGCTAATAATAATAGTGCCTACCTCCTAGGCTGTTATGAGAATTTACATGGTCTCTAGCACATTATTAGGGCCCTGGGTGGTGCAAATGTTGAAGTGCTTGGCTACTAATCAGAAGGTTGGAGGTTTGAATTCACCCAGAAGCACCTGGGAAGAAAGGCCTGGTGATCTACTTCCAAGGTCACAACCATTGAAAACCCTATGCAAAACCAAAAAAAAAAAAAAAAAACCTCATTGCCATAGAGTAATTGCAACTCATAGTGACCCTACAGGACAGAGTAGAAATGCCATATGGTTTCCAAGGGTATAAATTTTTATCACTGCCCTGGTTGTACAATGGTTAAGCTCTCGGTTGCTAACCAAAAGATCAGTGGTTCAAACCCAACAGCAGTTCCATGGGCGATGGATGGTCAGGGACTTGGAAGGAACATGATTGGAAAATTGGTGACAAGGAGGTATGGGAAAAGGTATGTGGATAGACCTGTCTGAATGGGCCAATGAAGTGAAGATATTTGTGTCTCATGTGAATGCCCACCAAAGGGTGACCTCAGCAGAGAAGGATTTGAACAATCAAGTGGATAGGATGCTGTGTTGTGGAAACCAGCCATCTTCTTTCCCTAGCCACTGGTGTCATTGCCCAATGGGCTCATGAAAAAAGTGGCCATGGTGGCAGGGATGGAGGTTATGCATGGGCTTAGCAACGTGAACTTCTACTCACCAAGGCTGACTTGGCCACAGCTACTGCTGAGTACCAAATCTGCCAGCAGCAGCTCGGCAGTGATGTAATGATGTGATCATCCTCCATTTTGTGATCTGATGTAGCCATCCCCCATTTGTGATCTGATGTGAGCAGCCAATCAGTTGAAAAAGGAGTTTCCTTGGGGTGTGGCCTGCATCCGATATATATGGACATTCTGGCAAAGCTCACTGGCTTGCTCTGGATCCTGCGTCTGACTCATCATCCTCTGACCTCCAGTTCTTGGGATATAAGCCTGCAGCCTGCTGCCTGACCTGCCAATTTTGGGTTCATCCATGTGAGTCAGGAACCATATGAGTCAGAAAAAGCCTCCACCTTGATGCCTGACCCATTGATTTGGGACTTGCCAGCCTCTATAACCATGTGAGCCATTTCCTTTAACTAAGTCTCTCTTTATATATATTTACATACATATACACTCTTGGAAACCCTGGTGGTGTAGTGGTTAAGAGCTACAGCTGCTAACCAAAAGGTCAACAGTTCAAATCCAACAGGCACTCCTTGGAAACCCGATGGGGCAGTTCTACTCTGTCCTATAGGGTCACTATAAGTTGGAATCGACTCAATGGCAGTGAGTATATATACATTTCTCTAATGTTGCTCCTCTAGAGAACTTAGTCTAAGACAGGACACAGCTAAAAGTTATCTCTCAAAATCTGCCCAGGTTGAGTAATCTGTTAATGCATTCCTTTTTTCACCTAACCTGCTGGTTGTGGGAGTTCTTTCCCAAAGGCAAATTTATCAGAGTTTGATGTGAAGTTTTCTAGAAATACAATGTCTACACTTTTGTAAGTTGCTGAATCGCTAACTAGTTGACATGTTAAGTAATTCACAAAAGTTTATATATGCCAGGACAAATACCACATGAATATTAATTAGTTTGGCACATTGTATTTTCCACAACAATATCTTCCATTACATTTGACATACCTCCCATGAAGAGGTAGGATTGTGTTCCCTCTCATTGAATCTGGGAAGGCTTGTAAATGATGCTGGGTGATGTCTAATGCTAAGTCATACAAGACAATACATCTTCCTTCCAGTTTTCTTTAGGCTGCTCACTCTTGAAACCCAACCACCATGTTGTGAGGAAGATCAAGTGTAGGCATTCTAGCCAACAGCCCCCAGGTGAGTTACTGGCCAACAACCACCATCAGTTGCCAGATATGGAAGTGAACAAACATTCAGATGATTCTAGCCCCAGAGACTAAATCACCTCCAACATTTGAGTCTTTTCAGCTGAACCATTGGACATCACGGAGCAAAACAAACCATCTCTGCTGTGCCCTTTCCAAAGCCCCACAGAAACTCTGAGCATAATAAAATGGTTATCACTTGTTACACAATAGTAACTGGGACAGCTAGCAAGCAGGATTGCCTCACGTTTAAACAGCTTAGACTTTAACGTCTTTAATCTCTTTAAAACCCTCCCCCCCCTTTGTTAAAATCTTGAATTGTGCAATGAGATACTTATTCTCTTTGCTTAATGTTTTGCCCCTTTTGGAACATAGAGTGGAGTATAGGGAAGAGTATACACAGAAGCCCAGAGTCTCGAATCGGGAACTATCAATTATAACTTAATATGTGAGTCTTAAGCTGGATCTCTTCCATCTATCCCTCCAAATCCACTCTCCCTCTTTCCCTAATCTACTCAGTTTCCAGGAGACTGACCTTATGAATTACATCAATGAGCTTCCCATTGGGTATAAGCAATGAGTGATACCAGCAAGAGATTCAGAGGACAGCAGAAGAATGAAGTTCAGGTCTTTATTTTCTGCTGTCTCTCTTTGGGGTAGGTGTCCCTGGGTGGTGCAAATGTTAACCAAAAGATTGGAAGTTCAAGTCCACCCAAAGGCACATCAAAAGAAAGACTTGGCAATCTACTTCCAAAAAACGCAGCCATTGAAAACTCTATGAAGCACAGTTCTACTCTGAAACATGGATTGCCATGAGTCAGAACTGATTCAATGGCAACTGGTTTTTTTCTTTGTGGGGTGACAAGGATCTGGCTGCATCTCTCAACCAAAGGTCACAACTCCTCTCAGATAGCCCACTCTACAGAGTTCTCTCCTTTCTCCCTCCATGGCCCAATCTCTCTCTCTCTCACCGGGTTCTAAAAATTCCTCCTTTCCCAGCCCCTTTAGGCATTGGGGTGGTCAAAGCACCTCCCTATTATTAGCTCTTATGATTTCCCTGCAACTTTGCCACATAGATATGAATAATACCTTTACTAAATCCTCCTAAAATTACCCAATTTAAGGGTACCTTCTGCTTTCTCTCAGGACCCTGACTAAAAAGAAGTGTCTGGTCCTTCATCTGTAAAAATGAGATTCCACACATCCAGCCTGTCTCCTACCTAGGTCAAGCAAGATAATAGATGTGTATCAGTCAGGGCCCATCACAAACAGAAAAATCACAATGAGTATTTCAAACAGAGGGATTTAAGAGAGGGAATTGGTAACACCAGAGTTGGAAGGCTGAAAGAGCATCAAGGGGGGATTTGTGGTGGATTAATTACTCTTCTGTGTGGTCTTTCTAGCCATGGTTTTGTAACTCCCACCCAGGTGACTGTGTGATAGGGTAAATGTGGCCTACCAAGGCGATGGGTCAGTTTTTCCTTAAAAGAGACCCAATTCTCAAGGAAAGAGGAGAAGCCCACCACCACTAAGGAAGGCAAGACCAGCAGGAGAGACCTGGAAACAGGAGAGGGCGAAATGGGCTTTCCAGCTCATGGAGAGAGAAAGCCAAGTGCCTTTGGACAGAGACTGAGGGCCAGGGAGAAGCACACCTGTAAGCACAGCTGCAGAGAGGCTATCCCAGTGGAAGAACTGTATCCTGAGTGTTCTCGAGTCTGAATTGTAACTGTTACTGCCTTAATAAACCCAATAATTGTGAGTATGGTCTGTGAGTTCTATGTGGCTGTTACAAAGAATTATCAAACCCAGTAGAGTGTGCTGTGGAGGGGGTCAGTTGGTGTCAGAATTGGTAGAGATGGTGGAGAGAGGAGGTGTGTCAGGTCTCTACCTCATAGGAATCAGCCTTGGGCTGTTAATATTGCTTCTCCTTCACTTGTGTGGTTGGAGGAGGTCAGACACCTCCCCATGCTGTTTTTACTGTTGACATCAAAAGTAGGAATCTTTGCAATGGCTCCAGACTCATGAAAGCATGGAACTTTGTAAGAGAAAGAAAGAACGGGCTTGGAAAGTGAAACTTTTTGATTATTACATGGTTACTTTGGTTATTACCTTTAATGGCTTAAAGGAATGTTATGCTGCAGCTGAGGGGAGAAAAGACCCACCTGGAGTTGCCTGGGGTAAAAGCCAGGCCAGATAAATGGGATGATTGATAGGGGGCCGGTGTCTCCTGGTTCTACCCAGCCAGATGCCTAAAACCATATATGCATGAATGGGAATATAGTTAAGGTGTGGAGAAGAGAAGACAAATCTGGAATGTTTCAAAAAGTGTTATGTGGCGGAGCCAAGATGGCGGACTAGGCAGACGCTACCTCGGATCCCTCTTACAACAAAGATACGGAAAAACAAGTGAATCCATCACATACATAACAATCTACGAACCCTGAACAACAAACACAGATTTAGAGATGGAGAACGAACTAATAGGGGAAGCAGCGATTGTTTCCAGAGCCTGGAGCCAGAGTACCAGTCAGGTACGGCACAAGCACAGAGAGCTGCTCCACCCCCCTGAACTAACCCCGGGAGGGGGACCAGCGGTTCCACGGGCGGCGTGGGACGCAGCCGGTAGGAGAAATCCCCGGGAGGCAGTGACTGGTCTTGGAGCAGAAAGAGCAACGTCCGAGCCGGGGAACTGTCCCGCCAGGATTTGGACTGGACGCAGGTACAGCATAAACACGGAGAGTTGCTCCACCCCCCTGAACTAACCCCGGGAAGGGGACCAGCCGGGTCGCGCGGGCGGCGTGGGACGCAGCCGGTAGGAGAAGTCCCCGGGAGGCAGCAACTGGTATTGGAGCGGGGAGAACAGCGTCCCAGCCTGGACACTCGGTCACGGCACAAGCACGGGGAGCTGCTCCACCCATCTGAACTAACCCCGGGAGGAGGCCCAACTGGCTCTCGGGTGTGGCACGGCCACGCGGCTGGAGGGACGAGAAGTCCCCGGGAGGCAGCGACTGATTTTGGAGTCAAGAGTGCACCGTCCCAGTAGGGGAGCCTTGACGCTGGGCGTGGGGCTGGAAGCGGAGGATCTGACCGTGACTCCAGCAGGCCAGACCCCCCGGGGGCAATCTCCACACAGCCAGCACACATAGGCGATGTGCCCTGCGGGAATCTCAGATATAATAGTCATTCCAAGCAAGACAAGCAACTCTGGCTATATTCTGAGGTGTTACTCTCCTATCTCTCTGTTCCCTCCCCCACCCTCCCCAGGCGGCTTCATTAACATCTGAATAGCCTGAGCCAGAGGGAGAACTCTGATAGGGATCTGACTGCATTTTTCTTAAGCGGATTTTCTGGAAAAACTAGTTTCCCAGTGATGGCTCGGAGACAACAATCCATATCAAACCACTTAAAGAAGCAGACCATGGCAGCTTCTCCAACCCCCCAAACAAAAGAATCAAAATCTTTCCCAAATGAAGATACAATCTTGGAATTATCAGATACAGAATATAAAAAACTAATTTACAGAATGCTTAATGATATCACAAATGAAATTAGGATAACTGCAGAAAAAGCCAAGGAACACACTGATAAAACTGTTGAAGAACTCAAAAAGATTATTCAAGAACATACTGGAAAAATTAATAAGTTGCAAGAATGCATAGAGAGACAACATGTAGAAATCCAAAAGATTAACAATAAAATTACAGAATTAGACAACGCAATAGGAAGTCAGAGGAGCAGACTCGAGCAATTAGAATGCAGACTGGGACATCTGGAGGACCAGGGAATCAACACCAACATAGCTGAAAAAAAATCAGATAAAAGAATTTAAAAAAATGAAGAAACGCTAAGAATTATGTGGGACTCTATCAAGAAGGATAACCTGTGGGTGATTGGAGTCCCAGAACAGGGAGGGGGGACAGAAAACACAGAGAAAATAGTTGAAGAACTCCTGACAGAAAACTTCCCTGACATCATGAAAGACGAAAGGATATCTATCCAAGATGCTCATCGAACCCCATTTAAGATTGATCCAAAAAGAAAAACACCAAGACACATTATCATCAAACTCACCAAAACCAAAGATAAACAGAAAATTTTAAAAGCAGCCAGGGAGAAAACAAAGGTTTCCTTCAAGGGAGAATCAATAAGAATATGTTCTGACTACTCAGCAGAAACCATGCAGGTAAGAAGGGAATGGGACCACATATACAGAACACTGAAGGAGAAAAACTGCCAGCCAAGGATCATATATCCAGCAAAACTCTCTCTGAAATATGAAGGCGAAATTAAGATATTTACAGACAAACACAAGTTTAGAGAATTTGCAAAAACCAAACCAAAGCTACAAGAAATACTAAAGGATATTGTTTGGTCAGAGAACCAATAATATCAGATATCAGCATAACACAAGGTCACAAAACAGAACGTCCTCATATCAACTCAAATAGGGAAATCACAAAAACAAACAAATTAAGATTAATTAAAAAAAAATACACATAACAGGGAATCATGGAAGTCAATAGGTAAAAGATCACAATAATCAAAAAGAGGGACTAAATACAGGAGGCATTGAACTGCCATATGGAGAGTGATACAAGGCGATATAGAACAATACAAGTTAGGTTTTTACTTAGAAAAATAGGGGTAAATAATAAGGTAACCACAAAAAGGTACAACAACTCTATAACTCAAGATAAAAACCAAGAAAAACGTAACGACTCAACTAACATAAAGTCAAGCACTATGAAAATGAGGATCTCACAATTTACTAAGAAAAACGCCTCAGTACAAAAAAGTATGTGGAAAAATGAAATTGTCAACAACACACATAAAAAGGCATCAAAATGACAGCACCAAAAACTTATTTATCTATAATTACCCTGAATGTAAATGGACTAAATGCACCAATAAAGAGACAGAGAGTCACAGACTGGATAAAGAAACACGATCCATCTATATGCTGCCTACAAGAGACACACCTTAGACTTAGAGACACAAACAAACTAAACCTCAAAGGATGGAAAAAAGTATATCAAGCAAACAATAAGCAAAAAAGAAGAGGAGTAGCAATATTAATTTCTGACAAAATAGACTTTAGACTTAAATCCACCACAAAGGATAAAGAAGGACACTATATAATGATAAAAGGGACAATTGATCAGGAAGACATAACCATATTAAATATTTATGCACTCAATGACAGGGCTGCAAGATACATAAATCAAATTTTAACAGAATTGAAAAGTGAGATAGATACCTCCACAATTATAGTAGGAGACTTCAACACACCACTTTCAGAGAAGGACAGGACATCCAGTAAGAAGCTCAACAGAGACACGGAAGATCTAATTACAACAATCAACCAACTTGACCTCATTGACTTATACAGAACTCTCCACCCAACTGCTGCAAAATATACTTTTTTTTCTAGCACACATGGAACATTGTCTAGAATAGACCACATATTAGGTCATAAAACAAACCTTTGCAGAGTCCAAAACATCGAAATATTACAAAGCATCTTCTCAGACCAGAAGGCAATAAAACTAGAGATCAATAACAGAAAAACTAGGGAAAAGAAATCAAATACTTGGAAAAGGAACAATACCCTCCTGAAAAAAGACTGGGTTATAGAAGACATCAAGGAGGGAATAAGGAAATTCATAGAAAGCAACGAGAATGAAAATACTTCCTATCAAAACCTCTAGGACACAGCAAAAGCAGTGCTCAGAGGCCAATTTATATTAATAAATGCACACATACAAAAAGAAGAAAGAGCCAAAATCAGAGAACTGTCCCGACAACTTGAACAAATAGAAAGTGAGCAACAAAAGAATCCATCAGTAAAACAAATAATAAAAATTAGAGCTGAACTAAATGAATTAGAGAACAGAAAAACAATTGAAAGAATTAACAAAGCCAAAAGCTGGTTCTTTGAAAAAATTAACAAAATTGATAAACCATTGGCTAGACTGACTAAAGAAATACAGGAAAGGAAACAAATAACCCGAATAAGAAATGAGAAAGACCACATCACAACAGAACCAAATGAAATTAAAAGAATCATTTCAGATTATTATGAAAAATTGTACTCTAACAAATTTGAAAACCTAGAAGAAATGGATGAATTCCTGGAAAAACACTACCTACCTAAACTAACACATTCAGAAGTAGAACAACTAAATAGACCCATAACAAAAAAAGAGATTGAAACCGTAAGCAAAAAACTCCCAACAAAAAAAAGCCCTGGCCCGGACGGCTTCACTGCAGAGTTCTACCAAACCTTCAGAGAAGAGTTAACACCACTACTACTAAAGGTATTCCAAAGCATAGAAAATGACGGAATACTACCCAACTCATTCTATGAAGCCACCATCTCCCTGATACCAAAACCAGGTAAAGACATTACAAAAAAAGAAAATTATAGACCTATATCCCTCATGAACATTGATGCAAAAATCCTCAACAAAATTCTAGCCAATAGAATCCAACAACACATCAAAAAAATAATTCACCCTGATCAAGTGGGATTTATACCAGGTATGCAAGGCTGGTTTAATATCAGAAAAACCATTAATGTAATCCATCACATAAATAAAACAAAAGACAAAAACCACATGATCTTATCAATTGATGCAGAAAAGGCATTTGACAAAGTCCAACACCCATTCATGATAAAAACTCTTACCAAAATAGGAATTGAAGGAAAATTCCTCAACATAATAAAAGGCATCTATGCAAAGCCAACAGCCAATATCACTCTAAATGGAGAGAACCTGAAAGCATTTCCCTTGAGAACGGGAACCAGACAAGGATGCCCTTTATCACCGCTCTTATTCAACATCGTGTTGGAAGTCTTAGCCAGGGCAATTAGGCTAGACAAAGAAATAAAAGGTATCCGGATTGGCAAGGAAGAAGTAAAGTTATCACTATTTGCAGATGACATGATTATATACACAGAAAACCCTAAGGAATCCTCCAGAAAACTACTGAAACTAATAGAAGAGTTTGGCAGAGTCTCAGGTTATAAAATAAACATACAAAAATCACTTGGATTCCTCTACATCAACAAAAAGAACACCGAAGAGGAAATAACCAAATCAATACCATTCACAGTAGCCCCCAAGAAGATAAGATACTTAGGAATAAATCTTACCAAGGATGTAAAAGACCTATACAAAGAAAACTACAAAGCTCTACTACAAGAAATTCAAAAGGACATACTTAAGTGGAAAAACATACCCTGCTCATGGATAGGAAGACTTAACATAGTAAAAATGTCTATTCTACCAAAAGCCATCTATACATTTAACGCACTTCCGATCCAAATTCCAGTGTCATATTTTAAGGGGATAGAGAAACAAATCACCAATTTCATATGGAAGGGAAAGAAGCCCCGGATAAGCAAAGCACTACTGAAAAAGAAGAAGAAAGTGGGAGGCCTCACCTTACCTGACTTCAGAACCTATTATACAGCCACAGTAGTCAAAACAGCCTGGTATTGGTACAACAACAGACACACAGACCAATGGAACAGAATTGAGAACCCAGACATAGATCCATCCACGTATGAGCAGCTGATATTTGACAAAGGACCAGTGTCAATTAACTGGGGAAAAGATAGCCTTTTTAACAAATGGTGCTGGCATAACTGGATATCCATTTGCAAAAAAATGAAACAGGACCCATACCTCACACCATGCACAAAAACTAACTCCAAGTGGATCAAAGACCTAAACATAAAGACTAAAACGATAAAGATCATGGAAGAAAAAATTGGGACAACCCTAGGAGCCCTAATACAAGGTATAAACAGAATACAAAACATTACCAAAAATGATGAAGAGAAACCTGATAACTGGGAGCTCCTAAAAATCAAACACCTATGCTCATCTAGAGACTTCTCCAAAAGAGTAAAAAGACCACCTACAGACTGGGAAAGAATTTTCAGCTATGACATCTCCGACCAGCGCCTGATCTCTAAAATCTACATGATTCTGTCAAAACTCAACCACAAAAAGACAAACAACCCAATCAAGAAGTGGGCAAAGGATATGAACACACATTTCACTAAAGAAGATATTCAGGCAGCCAACAGATACATGAGAAAATGCTCTCGATCATTAGCCATTAGAGAAATGCAAATTAAAACTACGATGAGATTCCATCTCACACCAGCAAGGCTGGCATTAATCCAAAAAACACAAAATAATAAATGTTGGAGAGGCTGCGGAGAGATTGGAACTCTCATACACTGCTGGTGGGAATGTAAAATGGTACAACCACTTTGGAAATCTATCTGGCATTATCTTAAACAGTTAGAAATAGAACTACCATACAACCCAGAAATCCCACTCCTCGGAATATACCCTAGAGATGCAAGAGCCTTCATACAAACAGATATATGCACACCCATGTTTATTGCAGCTCTGTTTACAATAGCAAAAAGCTGGAAGCAACCAAGGTGTCCATCAATGGATGAATGGGTAAATAAATTGTGGTATATTCACACAATGGAATACTACGCATCGATAAAGAACAGTGACGAATCTGTGAAACATTTCATAACATGGAGGAACCTGGAAGGCATTATGCTGAGCGAAATGAGTCAGAGGCAAAAGGACAAATATTGTATAAGACCACTATTATAAGATCTTGAGAAATAGTAAACCTGAGAAGAACACATACTTTTGTGGTTACGAGGGGGGGAGGGAGAGAGGGTGGGAGAGGGTTTTTTTATTGATTAATCAGTAGATAAGAACTGCTTTAGGTGAAGGGAAAGACAACACTCAATACATGGAAGGTCAGCTCAATTGGACTGGACCAAAAGCAAAAAAGTTTCCGGGATAAAATGAAAGCTTCAAAGGTCAGGGGAGCAAGTGCGGGGGTCTGGGGAACATGGTTTGCGGGGACTTCTAAGTCAATTGGCAAAATAATTCTATTATGAAATCATTCTGCATCCCACTTTGAAATGTGGCATCTGGGGTCTTAAATGCTAACAAGCGGCCATCTAAGATGCAGCAATTGGTCTCAACCCACCTGGAGCAAAGGAAAATGAAGAACACCAAGGCCACACGACAACTAAGAGCCCAAGAGACAGAAAGGGCCACATGAACCAGAGACCTACATCATCCTGAGACCAGAAGAACTAGTTGGTGCCCGGCCACAATCGATGACTGCCCTGACAGGGAGCACAACAGAGGACCCCTGAGGGAGCAGGAGATCAGTGGGATGCAGACCCCAAATTCTCATAAAAAGACCAAACTTAATGGTCTGACTGAGACTGGAGGAATCCCGGCGGCCATGCTCCCCAGACCTTCAGTTGACACAGGACAGGAACCATCCCCGAAGACAACTCATCAGAAATGAAAGGGACTGGTCAGCAGGTGGGAGAGAGACGCTGATGAAGAGTGAGCTAATTATATCAGGTGGACACTTGAGATTGTGTTGGCAACTCTTGTCTGGAGGGGGGATGGGAGGATAGAGAGAGAGGGAAGCCGGCAAAATTGTCAAGAAAGGAGAGACTGAAAGGGCTGACTCAAGAGGGGGAGAGCAAGTGGGAGTAGGGAGTGAGATGTATGTAAACTTATATGTGACAGACTGATTGGATTTGTAAACGTTCACTTGAAGCTTAATAAAAGATATTAAAAAAAAAAAGTGCTATGTGTTTAGGATTATGCATTTAACTAAATATACTATGGATATTGAATGTTTCTCCTCCTTAGTGTTGTAAAACAGACCTAAATGTATGGTAAAAATGAACATTGGGTATTATAGATTACAGAGAGCTTGTAACCGTGTCTTCAGCCAATAGTTGATTGGATATGCTAAAAGGCGAACTAGGATTTCGCCAAGAGAAACAGGCTTTTTGTTTCAAACCAGCAGCCCTGTGTATAGGGTGGGGGCTTAGGTGGAAAACCAGAGCCTCACCCAGATTTTGTATTCGAAAAAACACGCAGAACAACCCAGAACTGCTGAGAGAATGGAAGATTTACATTTGAAGGAAGAATTTACAGGAAAAATCATCGGCCATTGGAAGGAACCCTCTTACAGGACTGGAAGTTAAAGGGAGCCAGGGAGTAAACAGCTTGGTCTCCTGGCTTGTGGTGACCATCTGGGTCCACTCATGAGTGGAAGTGTGGGAAGCGCCACAATAAAGAGACAGGCTGTTTGGACCTGTTCCATTGGCACACGTTCACCTAGCCCACAGGTGCTAGGGATGAGAAAGAGAGAAAGAAGAAGGTTGGCCGGCCAGAAGTAAAAGTTGTTGGACTCCTGAAGCTTACGTGTGGAACCCATTAACCTAGCCCATGGGGGCTAGGAATAAGTGTGTGAAGGGGCTGTCTCAAGTGTTAGGAGATGTATCTGAACTCTCGAGCTTGAGACTGCTACCCACTGTGACCTAGCTTGAATGGCTAGAGAAGAGCAGACCACAACCCACCAAAGAAGAGAAAGATGTTTGATACTATGAGCTAGTGTAGATTGCTGCAATTTGATGGCTTGCTCCAGACAGGACTTTGCTTGTGAATGCAGATGCTCGAAGTTCCTGGAACTGAAGATTCTTCAAGACCAAGGAATATGCTTGTCTCCTCAGAGTACCGGTTTGATAGTGTGTGTTGATTTGTCAACAGGGTTAATTGTGATTGTAAAATCTGTAACTGTAGAAGCTGTAAGTGTGAAAGAGCAGACTAAGGGGGAGGCACTGCTGAACTCAAGTACAGTGGCCGAACCTAAAGTCCCTTAAAGCTTTTGCTATGCTGATACCTCGTGAGGCTCAGAGCAAGGGAATAATCTTCTCAGTTAAATTTTATCAGAGGCCGGAAACAGTGAAGATGAGATGAACTGTTGGAGAGCCTGACCAAATCAGATGGACACCTACAGCGGTCTTGAATGGCTGGTACCTGAGTAACCTCACCCCATGGACCCTTTGCCTATTGAAAGACTAACTGTTAATGACTGTTTTGGACTGGTAAAATGACTGCGGGGGGACGGGGGGGGAATTAACCCTTCAAATATGAAAGAACCACGGCTAGAACAGCCAGGAGGTGGCCTGTGGTGGATTAATTACTTTTGCGTGTGGCCTTTCTAGCCATGGTCTTATAACTCCCACCCAGGTGACTGTGTGATAGGGTAATTGTGGCCTACCAAGGAGATTGGTCAGTTTTGCCTTAAAAGAGAGCCAATTCCAGAACAAAGAGGAGGATCCCACCACCACCAAGTAAGGCGAGACCAGCAGGAGATGGTGAGGTGGGCTTCCTGGCCCATGAAGAAAGAAACCTGAGCGCCTTTGGGCATAGGCCAAGGGACAGGGAGAGGCGATCCTGATGGAAGAACTGTATCTTGAGTGTTCTTGAGTCTGAATTGTAATTGTTACGTCCCTAATAAACACCATAATTGTGAGTATGGTCTGTAAAGTTCTGTGTGGCCACTGCAGTGAATTAAGGAACCCAGGAGAGAGTGCTGTGGGAGGGATGGTTGGTGTCAGAATTGGTAGAGATGGGTGGAGAGAGGAAGTGCGTCTGACTCTCACCTCATAGAAATCAGCCTCAGGCTGTTAATCTTGGTTCTCCTTCCCCCCTGTGGGGTTGGAAGAAGTTAGACACATGTTTTTTACAGGATGCTACAGTAACTCAGGACTGGCAGAACAAAAGGAAAGAGGTGGGGTTTCCAGGACCTATTTGCTCAGAGGAGGAACCTAGCGTGGTTAACGCTCAGATCTCTAATGGGGGAATTGTGGGACTGTGGCTCCAACCCCTGGAGGTTGCCTCTTGGTTGGTGCTGAGATTGGCAAAAAGAGCCCTGAGTTAGAGCTGAAGCTGTACTCCCCGCTAAGGTAGCTTAATAGGTGCTGAAAAAGGAATCAGCTTCCTCAGCCAGTGGTGTCTCTAGGGGGGTGCAGGGGGTGCAGACCGCACCAGGTGATATTGTCAGAGGGGGGAATGACACAAAAATGACTGTCTATAAAAATATTCCTGTAGGTATAACAACAACAAAATATTTTGTAAGCCCAGCTTACATGTACCAGTATACCTACAAAGCTAAAATTCTATGCTAATTTACTTTTTGAACTTTCTAATAAGCTCCAGTCAGAGCTGTCATTGTCTAATTACAATGATGCCTCAAATCACATGGTTTCATCTGCACACAGGCACAGTTATTTTCACTGTTGCCGTTGTTTTTATAGTCACTGATTTTGTCAAATTTTCCGGTGTCTCAGCTACAATTTTGGTAGTTAGTATTGGTAAATCTATATAAATAACTTTTTTGAGAATGAAGTAGTAATTAAGGGGAAAGAAGGAGTGATATGTGGGAATTATGATTTACAAGTAACATTAGTACAAAAAAATATTCCTAAGGATTGTGTGTGGTCTGGTAAGGGTGGACATCCATGGGGGGGTGACACTATGAGTTACCTCACAGGGTGACACCGACCCTAGTGATGCCACTGTCCTCACCCACCCCCACCTCCTCTTACTCTCCCCAATTTACATCCCATTGGCAGGGTCTGACACAAAGCCATCTGGCAGAAGTGTCTTCCCAGTCCCAGCATCATGGATCATAGCACGAAAGGGTAGGGTTTGGACTAAGAAACAATAGGTAAATAACCAGCACATATAGCTACCATACAAATGTTTGTATACTATAATTATTACTATTAGCCATAACTGAGAAAACATAGATACTTTAATCTGAGAATGAATAACTTTAGCCAATCTTTTCTTTAGAGCAGGTTTTAGTAAGAGCTATATTACCGACACCCATCCGTCAGTCTGTTGTACTGTGGTGGCTTGCGCATTGCTGTGATGCTGGTACCTATGCCACTGGTATTCCAAATACCAGCAAGGCCATCCATGGTAGACAGGTTTCTGTGGAGCTTCCAGACTAAGACAGACTAGGCAATCTACTTCCAAAAACTAGCCAATGAAAACCTTATGGATCATGCAGAACATTGTCCAACTTGCTTGCATTGGACATGTCATCAAGAAAGACCAATCACTGGAGGGGGGCATCTTGATGGAGGAAGTAGAGGGTCTCCAAGGTCAAGGGGAGTCCTTGGTGAGACAGATTGGCACAGTAGCTGCAACAATGGACTCAAACATGTGAAGATGAGACAGGACTGGGCAGCCAATCTCCCAGACTCCTTCTGCAACTTGAGCAGCAGCACATGAACATTTTGTTCACATCATAAGAACCACTGAAGGACTCAGAGAAGACCAGAACCCCTGACTTGGGCAGTGCTGAAAGCATGGGGGTCTCAGGGAAGCACAACTTCTTGGCCCTCCCCAGCCAAAACAGGATCGGTAGCTGGCATGCTCCTTCAATGCCCTCAACAAAAAAAACCAAAAAACCAAATGCATTGCCATCAAGTTGATTCCAACTCATAGCTACCCTATAGGACAGAGTAGAACTGCTCCATAGGGTTTCCAAAGAGCGGTTGGTGGATTTGAACTGCCAACATTTTGGTTAGTAGCCTTAGCTCGCCATAGCTCTTAACCACTGTGCCACCAGGGCTCCTAGCCCTTAGCAATTGAAGGTTAATAGTTCCAACTCACCAGCCCATATGTGTTGACAGTTTAAGTCCTTGGTCCAGCACTCGAAGAGTTGGAGACCTGCAGAAAGCTCACTTCTGCTGTTGTCAACTCCTGCATCGGAGCAATTGTTTTTAAAACATTTTAGCAACACACCCTTTTAGGTTTTTATTTTTACATAGAACCACAAATATAAATAAAATGGATGCTGTATGAGTTGAAATGGGGGGCCCCCAGAAATGGGCCTGTTGTAGATGATCCCTCCCCCATCCAGTTTCCCAGGTCTGTGAGGAACTCAATTTGAGAACCGATGAGTGTTTCCAAGACTACAGCAGTCTTGATAAATCTTAACAATCTCAGACACTCTTTCAATGTTGGACTTTTGCACATAGCTATAAAAGTAGCTTAAACCCACTGGCGTTAAGTTGATTCCAACTCACGGTGACCCAAAATACCCTATAGGAGAGAGTAGAACTGTTCCATAGGGTTTCCAAGGCTGTAATCTTTATGGGAGCAGACTGCCACATCTTTCTCCCTCAGAGAGGCTGGTGGGTTCAAACTGCCGACCTTTTGGTTAGCATTTGAGCACTTAACCATTGTACCACTAGGTAGCTTACTAGGTATAATCTCAATATTCAAAGAATCAGAGGCTTTCTTTTCACAACAGTTGTAGGCTAAGCCTACTGTAGAAATTCTTCATATTTTAACCATAGCTCCCTCATCTTTTCCCACAAAACCCTGAAGCCCTATTGCACATATTTTCTTTTCATTTTATTGTAAAATTTATATAACAAAAAGTTTGCTATTTTAATCATTTTTATGTGTACAATTCAGTGACATTAATTATATTCACCCTGTTGTGCAACTATCACCACTATCCATTCCCAAAACTTTCTCATCACTCTAAGGAGAAACTCAGCGCCCCTTCAACCATAACTCCCTCCCCACCCTTCTTTCCCCCCAGCTCCTGGTATCCACTAATAAACTTTTGTCTTTATGTATGTGCCTATTTTATATAAATAAGGTCATATAATGTTTGTCTTTTTGTGTCTGGCTTCTTTCACTCAGCAGGTTTTCTTTTCTTTAATTGTGCTTTAAGTGAAAGTTTACAAATCAAGTCGGTCTCTGATACAAAAATTTATATACACCTTGCTATGTACTCCTAGCTGCTCTCTCCCTAAGCAGACAGCATACTCCTCCTCTCCACCCTGTATGCCCTGTGTCCATTCAGCCAGCTTCTGACCTCCTCTGCCTTCTCATCTCCCCTCCAGACAGGAGCTGCCCACACAGTCTCATGTGTCTACTTGAGCCAAGAAGCTCACTTCTCACCAGTATCATTTCCTGTCTTATAGTCCAGTCTAATCTCTATCTGAAGAGTTGGCTTTGGGAATGGTTCCAGGCTTGGGCTAACAGAAGGTTTGGGGACCATGACCTCCCGGGGTCCTTCTAGTCTCGGTCAGACCATTAAGCCTGGTCTTTTTACAAGAATTTCTCAATCAGCATGTTTTCAAGGATTATTCATGTCATAGTATGAATCAGGACTTCATTTCTCTTTTTGGCTGAATAATATTTCATTGTATGAATATACCACATTTTGTTTACCCATTCATCTGTCAATGGACACTTGGACTATTCCCACCTTTTGGCTATTGTGAATACTGCTATAATGAACATTGGTACACAAGCATCTATTTGAGTCCCTGCTTTCAAAATCTCTTAGGCATATACCTAGAAGTGGAATTGCTGAGTCTTATGGTAATTGTGGAGCCCTGGTGGCATAGTGGTTTCAGCTGTTAACCAAAAGGTCAGAGGTTCAAACCTACCAGCCGCTCCTTGAGAGAAAGATGTGGCAGTCTGCTTCTGTAAATATTTACAGCCTTGGGAACCCTACAGGACAGTTCTACTCTGTCCTATAGGGTCGCTATGAGTCAGAATCAACTCGATGGCAATGGGTTTGGTGTTTTTGGTTTATGGTAATTCTATGCATAAATGTTTTCACAACACAGCTTTCTCAAAGAATCTTCAGACTTCAGTAGTAGTGGCAAAAACATTTTTATTGTAAGTATCTGTAACACAGGCTCCCTTGAGCTTCAGGGGGTGAAGGGAGCTGGTTTCTCCTCCGGTTCTCCTCAGTGGACATGAACTTGAAGACCTCCGGTTCTCCTCAGTGGACATGAACTTGAAGAGAAGCAATGCTGGGTTCAAGCACTCACCCCTCCCCGGACTGCTTGGTGTGGATGTTCTGCTTTAGATAATCCGTGTATTGATTCAGGAGGAAACTTTGACAGGCGCTGCTATAAAACACCCAGGACGGGATCAGGTGTAGAAAACCTGCCTTCACACATTCAAGACAAAAACATGAATGTCTGGGAGAAAAGAAGTTATGGCCAAAACACCTCACTTTATAGTCACAATCTTTAAAAACATTTTTTCTTTTAAGTAGTGGCTAAACTTTAAAGATCTCATGACAATTTCCCAGCAAGCAAGATATTCTCAGACACCAAATCAGTCCCTTTGCACTCTTTTGTACACACTAGTATCTCTAGGGAATGCTGGTGGCACAGTGTTTAAGAGCTTGGCTACTAACCAAAAGGCTGACAGTTTGAATCCACCTGGGGCAATTCTGCTCTGTCCTATAGGTTGCTATGAGTCAAAATCGACTTGACAGTTTTTGGTGTTTCAGTATCTCTAGAGATACCAGTATGCTGGAGATTTCTAGGGTCACTCCTTTTCATTGCTCTTTCTTTTTGTGAGCAATTTTTCTGCCTGGAGCTTTCTTACCCCACCTTGATCATTTAATGTCTTCATGTTCTCTCTACCAAGTTTCTATTAATATGAGATTGCAGGGAAGAATTGGAAATGTTTTCTATCACCTAACTCAATGCTCGGCAAATATCTGAATGCATGGATGAATTCATGAATGAAAAGCAGTCACGGTCGGGTGTAAATTATTAACATGGAGCATTTGCTTTAAAAAAGAGTGGAGGGCCTTGGACCCATTCCTCACACCATATATAAAAATTAAGTCAAAATGGATCGATGACCTTAATAAAGAACTAAAATCATAAAACTCTTGAAGAAATATAGGGGCAAATGTTCAGGACCTTAGAGAATTCTTAAAGGTAACACCAAAAGCACAAGCAACAAAAAACCAAGTAGATAAGTTGGACTTTATCAAAATTAAAAACTTTTGTGCATCAAAGGACTTTATCAAGAAAGTAAAGAGATAACCTATAGAAAAGTTGGGGGAACCATGTGTCTGATAAGGGTTTAATATCTAGAACATACAAAGAACTCCAACTCAACAGTAGAAAGGTAAACAACCAAATTCAAAACATGAGCAAAGGATTTGCCTAGACTTACATTGATATGCAAATGGACAATAAGCATGTGAAAAGATGTTCAACGCCATTATTCATAAGGGAAATGCAAATCAAAACCACAATGAAAGACCACATCTACTAGGATGACTATTAATAAACAGAAACTAACAAGTGTTGGTGAGGATGTGGAGAAACTGAAACCCTCATCCATTGCTGGTGGGAATGTAAAATGGTGCAACCAGTGTGGAAAATGCTTTGGTGGTCGATTTAACAAATGACCCAGCAATTCTACACATGGGCATATACGCAAAAGACTTGAAGTCGGGGATGTAAACAGATATTTGTATAACAATGTTCACTGCAGCACTGTTCAAAATAGTGAAAAAGTGGAAACAACCCAATTGCTCATCAACAGATGAATGGATAATAAAATATGGTATATATACAATGGGATATTATTCAGCCATAAAGAGAAATGAAGTTCTGATATAAGCTACAACATGGATGACCCATGAAAACATTATGTTCAGTAAAATAAGCCAGACACAAAAGGACAAATATCATATGATCCCATTTACACAAAATATCTAGAATAAACAAATACATATTTGCATATATAGAGCCCTGGTGGCACAGTGGTTAAGAGCTCAGCTACTAACCAAGAGGTCAGCAGCTCAAATTCACTAGCAGTTCCGTGGAAACCCATGAAGCAGTTCTACCCTGTCCTGTCGGTTGGAATCGACTCGACAGCAACAGATTTGATTGTTTGATTATATGTATATGTGTGTGTATGTATGTGTGTATATATATAATTACAATTAAAAAAAAAAGAGAAGCCTTAAGTCTAGGCATGAATTCCTACTTAAATACATTCCAGATGAAGACACAGGCAGGCCTTGGAGGATTTCTTGTCCTCAAAGCAAACCTCTGTGTCCCGTAAGGCAGTTCCAGGCCCCTGGAAGCAATTAAGGTGTGCAGAGTGGGACCTTGTTGATCCAGTGTTTTTCAATTCACCTACTATTATGAGCAAGAGAAATTCAACTAGAGAGAAACTTGAGCTTTTCAGGGAGCTGGTCATATTTACTCAGGCAGCTCAGATTCATTCCTCTAAGATATTCTCAAAGCAGGGAACTAAAGATGGTGCTGAGAGCCCTAGCAGAACTCTTCTTCCACTAGCCAGCCCAACAGCTCAACACAACTTCTTTCCAAAGATCTGCCTTTTTCTCCCCATCAGAGCTTTGTTATCTTACAGCATAATCAACAACTTTTGTTGGCTTTGATTTGGTCTAAATGTTTTGTTTAGTGAGGCCAACCATCAATACAATAAAGAAAATAAAACTTCAGGCCTCTAGAAAATGTTCCAAAAGGGCCCCTCTGCCATCCCCATCTTTGTATACTCCCTCTGCCGTGGATTGAATTGCATCCTCCAAAAAGATATGTTGAAATTCTAATCCCTGTACACGGGAATGTGACCTTGTTTGGAAACAGAGATTTTGAAGATGTTGTCACTTACATTAGCATAAGGTTATACTGGGGTAGAGCAGGTCCTAATCCTATAGACTAGTGTCCTTATAAAAGAGAAGATACACAGAGGCAGAGCAAGGACAGCCAAGTGATCAGAGAGACATATGTAGCTGTGAGCCAAGAACCTCTGTGGATTGCCAGGAGCCACCAGAAGCTAGGTTAGAGGCATAGAACAGTTTCTCTCTCAGAGCTCTCAGAAGGAATCAACAGGCTAACACCCTGATTTGGATATCTAGTCTCCAGAATCCTGGGACAATACATTTTTGTTCTTATAAGCCACTCAATTTGTGGTATTTTGTTATGACAGCCACAGGAAACTAAGATACCCTCCCAAAGTGGAAGCTGGATTGAAGGGCGTGGGCTTAAATCCTACCTGGATGACCTTGGGCAAGCTGATCCAGCTCTGAACTTCAGTTTCCTCAACTGTAAAAGGGGGCCATATGACCCACCTCACCAGATTACAAGGTGGGTTAAATAAGGTAACATATGGTAAGCCCCCAAGAAGGACATGGATTCTATAGGTAGAGGTTCTGTTCCCACCTCTCAGTCCCCTGCCCCCAAACTTATTGAGGGTGGAGAACATCCTATTTTACTTTGTCTTTTTGGAAGGATGAGTTGCTTGCTTACCAGTTGATTCTACTTTCTTACCCATAACTTCAGATACAATGACCTTCCCCATAAATTCCAAATTAGTTTTAATGGTTATAGTGATTTATGTGTCTTCGTTTGTTTTCTCTTTTGCTTCACCAGACATGCAAAAAAGCTTTTTCTTAATCTGTTCTTGATATCTGTTTGCCTGAAAAGATTAGAATTTGTTACATAAGAAACCAAAAGAAAAGGATCAAGGAAATATTTAACTTTTGAATTCTACCTTAGGGTTTTGTAGTAAGTCAATAGCCTTGCAAGCCAAGATTTTGCGTCAAGAAAGCATGTTCTAAGTGCTGATGTTGTTGTTGTTGTCATTGTCAGGTGTCGTCAAGTCGGTTTTGACTCACAGCAACTCTATGTACCACAGAAAGAAACACTGCCTGATCCTGAAAAATCCTCACAATTGTTGCTATGCTTGAGCCCACTATTGCAGCCATTGTGTCAATCCATCTTATTGAAGGTCTTCCTCTTTTTCACTGACCCTCTACTTTAAAAAGCATGATATCGTTCTCTAGGGACGGGTTCCTCCTGATAACATGTCCAAAGTATGTGGGACATAGTCTTACCATCCTTGCTTCTAAGGAGCATTCTGGTTGTACTTCTTCCAAGACAGATTTGTTCATTCTTTTGGTAGCCCATGATATATTCAATATTCTTTGACGACACCAAAATTCAAAGGCATCAATTCTTCAGTCTTCCTTATGCATTGTCCAGCTTTCCCAATGGTGACTGAAAACACCATAGCTTGGGTCAGGTGCACCTTAGTCCTCAAGGTGACATCTTTGCTTTTGAACACTTTAAAGAGATCTCCGGCAGCCGATTTGCCAAATGCAATGTGTCTTGATTTCTTGACTGCTTCTTCTATGGGTCTTGATTGTGGATCCAAGTAAAATGAAATCCTTGACAACCTCAATCTTTTCTCCATTTATCATGATGTGGCTTATTGGTCCAGTTGTGAGGATTTTTGTTTTCTTTATGTTGAGGTGTAATCCATACTGAAGGTTGTGGTCTTTGGTCTTCATTAGGAAGTGCTTCAAGTCCTCTTCACTTTCAGCAAGCAAGGTTGTGTCATCTGCATAATGCAGGTTGTTAATGAGTCTTCCTCCAATCTTAATGCCCCATTCTTCTTCATATAGTCCAGCTTCCCAGATTATTTGCTCAGCATACGGATTGAATAAGTATGGTGAAAGGAAATCCTATTCTCTGCAATGTTATCCACAATTTGTTATGATCCACACAGCTGAAGGCCGTAGCATAGTCAATAAAACACATGTAAACGTTTTTCTGGTATTCTCTGCTTTCAGCCAGGATCCATCTGACATCAGCAACAATATCTCTGGTTCCATATCCTCTTCTAAATCTGGCTTGAATTCCTGGCAGCTCTCTGTAGATATACTGCTACAGCTGATTTTGAATGATCTTCAGCAAAATTTTGCTTGCATGTGGTATTAATGATATTGTTCCATAATTTCTGCATTTGGTTGGATCACCTTTCTTGGGGATAGGCATAAATATGAATCTCTTCCAGTCTGTTGGCCAGGTAGCTGCCTTCCAAATTTCTTGGCATAGATGACTGAGCATTTCCAGTGCTGCATCCATTTGTTGAAACATCTCAATTGGCATTCTGTCAATTCCCAGAGCCTTGTTTTTTGCCAGTGGCTTCAATGCATCTTGGACTTCTTCCTTCAGTATCATATGTTCCTGATCATATGTTACCTCCTGAAATGCTTGAATGTTGACCAATTTTTTTTAGTACAATGACTCTCTGTATTCCTTTCTTCTTTTGATGCTTCCTGAGTTGTTTAATATTTTCCCCAAAGAATCCTTCAAAATTGCAACTTGGGGATTGAATTTTTTCTTCAGTTCTTTTAGCTTGAGAAATGCTGAGTGTGTTTTTCCCTTTCGCTTTTCTATCTCAGGTCTTTGAAGATGTCATCATTATACTTTGTCTACTCAAGCTGCCCTTTGAAATTGTCTATTCAGCTCTTTTACTTTATCATTTTTTCCTTTTGCTTTAGCTACTCAACATTTAAGAGCAAATTTCAGAGTTTCTTCTGACATCCATTTAGGTCTTTTCTTTATCTCCTGTCTTTTTAATGACCTCTTGCTTTCTTCATGTTTGATGTCCTTGATATCATCCCACAACTTGACTGGTCTTTGGTCATTAGTGTTCAGTGCTGATGGATTCTATTTAAGACAACATCCTGGAGGACTAAAATCATGGTGTTCTCCTGCAGGATGGAATGGATATCATACCCATGGGAGACAGCTAAACCACTGTGAGGTAGAGAGAATATGGTATCAGGACAGCATACAAAAAGTCTATATCTATTCTACCCTGGAGACAGTGGAAAGAAGAGATAAAGAGGGTGAAGTGGTTAGGTATGTGTTCTCTGATATGGGTATCTTTGGGGATTGGGAGAGGTGGGAGCTGGAAGGCTGCGGTGAAGAATAAGGAAGGATGATAAATAGGTAAAGTTGACACTGAGGGTAAGGAAGTGGTTATTGCCCCCACTCTTCTGGGGGAAGCCATAGAAAATTAGCTCAGCATGAAGAGCTAGGTGCTGAGATGTGGCTTTTTCCTACTTCCCTTAGGTCCATGGAGGAGTTCAGGCAGAAATGACAGCCAGAGGGCCTCTGCGAATCAAGCCAGATGGTAGACTGTCCAACCCATGGCCAAATGTAGATGTGGCAGGGATTCAGGCATCTGCAGCCACCAGTAACTAGGGAAGCCCCAAACAGGGAGTGTACTGGCCAAACCAAAAGAATAGAAAGGTTCATCACCCCAATACCCACAGACACAAATTTCAGCAACAAGGGAAGCAACCATTCATGTAGATAAAGGACACTAGCTGACACACATTTAAAGACTGGAATAAGATTATGGGTATCTTCTCCCCAGTGCACCTTAGTGAGAGAGGAAGGAAAAAGAGAGATGCCCAGAAAGACTGAACATTTTATCCAAATAATAGAGTGAGTACATTTCCCAAATGGACAGTTTAGATTATCAGATCAAAACTAAGTTTAAATTTATTGGACATTAGTCCGGATAAAGACTAGATCAACTACAGCCAAAAAGAAGTTCCGATATCCTTTCTGTACGTCCTGTTTGTAATGTGAGTTAAATTGGTGACTGTGCATACTGTTGAGTTTCTACAGTAAAACATAGCAAGTAATCATCTAAGAATAGGTCCCTGGGTGGTGCAAATGATTTGTGCTTGACTACTAACTTAAAGGTTGGTCGTTCAAAACCAGCCAGCAATACCAAGGAAGAAAGGCCTGGTGATCTGATTCCATAAATATTACATCCAAGAATCCTATGGAGCAGTTCTACTATGTAACACATGCAGTCTCAAAAATTCTCAAGAAGTAACTGAATGCTTTGGGAGAATTTAAAGTATTGACACTAAATCTTTGTAGTAAACTTGAAAAAGAGCAGGAAACCTAATTTCCATAGGAGAAAAGCCTATGAGACAGAGAAGAAAGTTGACATGTGAAAGGTAATTAAAGAAAATCAATCTAAAATTCTTCAGGAGTCAACAATGAACAATCCAAAAAAGAAATTCGGAACACAATTCCATTTACAACAGCATCTAAAAGAACAAAATACCCAGGAAAAATGTAACCAAGGAGGTGAAATATTTTACACTGAAAACTACAAAACATTACTGGCAGACTTTAAAGAAGACCTAAATAAATGGAAAGACATCCTGTGTCCATGGATTAGAACACTTAATAGTGTTAAGATGTCAATGCTACCCAAAGCAGTCTACAGATCAATGCAATCCCCAAAATCCCAAAAGTCATTTTGCAGAAATGAGAAAGCTAATCCTCAAATTCATATGGAATTACAAGGGACCCTGATTAGCCAAAACAATCTTGAAAAAACAATAAAGTAGAGGACTCACACTTCCTGATTTCAAAACTCACTACAAAGCTACAGTAATCAAAACAGTGCATTATTGGCATAAGAATAGACATATAGACCACTGGAATAGAATTGAGAGCCCAGAATAAACCCATACATCTAAGGCCAGCTGATTTTCAACAAGAGTGACAAATCCATTCAGTAGGGGAAAGAACTGTCTCTTCAACAAACTCTGGGACGGCTGGATCTCCACATACAAAAGAATGAAACTGGACCCCTACCTCACACCGTATACGAAAATTAACTCTAAATATAACAGCTAAAACCATAAAACTCTTAGGAGAAAACATATGGGTAAATCTTTTTGACCTAGTATTTAGCAATGGATTCGTAGATAAAACACCAAAAGCATAAGCAACGAAAGACAAAACAGATAAGTTATCAAGAAAGTGAAAAGACAACTGTCTTAGTTATCTAGTTCTACTGTAACAGAAATAGCATGAGTGGGTAGCTTTAACAAACAAATTTATTTTCTCACAGTTTAGGCAGCTAGAAGTCCAAATTCAGGGTGCCAGCTCTAGAGGGAGGTTTTCTTTCTCTGTTGGCTCTGAGAAAAGGTCTTTTTGTCTTTTCAGCTTCTGTTTTTTGGTTCCTTGGAGATCTCATGTGTCATGGTATTTACCTTCCCCCATGTGATGGTTAAGATTGTGTGTCAATTTGGCTGGGCCATGATTCTCAGTGTTTATATGTAATCACTCCCAGGATTGAATCTGCTGTGAGTAGCCAACCAGTTGAAAGGGATTTTCCTTGTGGGTGTGGCCTGCATCCAAATATAAGCAGACGTTCTGGCTTTTTTGCTCACTCTGAATCCTGTGCTGCCTCCTGTTCATCTGACCTCTGGCTCTTGGGACTTGAGCTATCAGCTTATCTTCAGATCTTGGAATTCATAGATCTTCACAGCCTGAAAGCGGGAGCCCCGCTCTCTGACCTGCCAATCTTGGGTTCACCAGCCCCACGGTTATGTGAATTGAAAGAAGCCTCTATCCTGATACACAGACTTGAGATATTTCAGCCTCTACAATCACAGGAGCCATTTCTTTGATATAAATCTCTCTATACATATTTATATGCTTTACTGGTTTTGCTTCTCTAGAGAGAACCCCTCTTAAGACATTTGGGACCAAGAGTGGGGTGCCACTCTAACAGACACTTAAAATGTGGAAGTGGCTTTGAAACTGTGAATGGATAGAGGATTGGCAGCAGCAGAGGACTGTCAGCAGCAAAGGACCAGCAACAGAGAGAAGCAAGCAGACAGATGGAGGAGCCTCATACCACCAAGAAAGCAGCGCCGGGGGCACAGCGCTTCCTTAGGACCTGAGTTTCCTGTGCTGATATGCTCTGAGACAAAGGGAAGGCCGATGACTAGGACCTTCTTCCAGAGCTGACAGAGAGAGAAAGCCTTTTCCTGGAGCTGATGCCCTGAATTTGGACTTGTAGCCTACTAGACAGTGAGAGAATAAATTTCTCTTTGTTAAAGACATTCACCTGTGGCGTTTTTGTTATTGCAGCACTAGATGACTGAGACAGAACTTGGTACTGAGAGTGGTTTTAGAGGAAGGAAAATTGTAAGAATGAGATTTCTAAATTGGTTCTCAAGTCTGGTTAGTCTTAAAGATGTTGATGACTCTACTTCCAGCAGTAAAGAGGGCACAGTTAATCTATGGTGTGAGGTGCCAGTACAATTACACAAAATATCATCACGAGTAGATCAGATATTGGTGAAAGGTGAGGCCCAGCATGAACACAAGTGTGATACCTTTCTACAGCTTTGTCAGAAGGAGAAGTAATAAGGAAGCTGGTTGGTTGGTCCTACTTTCGCTAGACAAACTGGTGAAAGAAAGAGATGCACTCAGGGCTTCAGAATCAAAGCTCAAGTGCCACATAAATAACCTTAACGCTCCCACTTGTGCTTTGAAAGAACACCTCATTTCTTGTATTAACAGAGCTGAAGTTGCCAAAAACCAGACCCAGACACAGCCTTATGGTAAGAGTGGCTGAATTACAGCTCCAGCTCAATTGCCAACCTTGAGAGGTGTCCGAAATTAAAGCAAAGGCATTGATTGGGAAGAAATGGGATCCTGAAACTTGGGATGGAGACATATGGGCAGATAATCAGAAAGCTGGAGACACCAAGCCCTTTAATTCTGTTGAATCACTCCTGCCGGCAGAACCACTCCCATCTGAAGAAATTACTTCATGTTTGTCTGCTAAACCACCCTGCCTAGGAAAACCATTAGCCCCTCCACTCCCATCCAATGAGATTAGCCCTAGCCCAGCTGCCTCTAAAGAGCCCTTAGCTGAGTCATTGCCTAGAGCATTGCCTGAGGCAGATGCTTCACAAGACAATGCTGAATGTTCTCAAAACAATTCCACACTACAGATTCTGGCTTCTAGACCTATAACTAGACTTAAGTCCCAGTGAGTCCCAAAAGGTGAAGTACAGACTGTGACCCAGGAGGTGGTATGCTACGATCCAAAAGAATTGCTTGACTTTTCTAAAATGTACAAACTAAAACCTGGGGAATATGTGTGGGAATGGCTATTAAGGGTGTGGGATAATGGTGCAAGGAACATAAAGATGAATCAGTCTGAGTTTATTGATATGGGTCCACTAAGCACAGATTCTTCATTCAATATTTCAGCTCAAGAAGTTAGGAAAGGATCTAATAGTTTATTTGGTTGGATTACTGAAGCATGGATCACCCAGTGGCCTACACTAAATCAAGTTGAAGCACCAGACCTGCCTTGGTATACTGTAGAAGAAGGTATCCAAAGGCTTAGGGAAATTGACATGCTAGAGTGGATTTTTCAGGTTAGACCCACAGACCCACACCTGGAGTACCCAGAGGACACACCTTTTACCACAATAGTGAGGAACAAATTTGTGAAGGGAGCACCAGCATCCTTGAAGACTGTTGTGATTGCTATTTTATGTAAATCAGATTTGACAATGGGAACTGTCCTAGCTGAATTAAGATACCTAACAATAATTGGGCTGATTAGACCCCGTGGTAGTAGGGGCCAAGTGGCTGCACTCAATCGACAAAGACAAGGTGGGCGTGGTAACAGTAATGGACAACAGGGTCAAAGCAGTAATCAGAATAGTCTGACTTATATGGATTTACAGCATTGGCTACTTAGTCATGGTGTTCTTAAGAGTGACATAGAAAATCTACTAATATTTACTTGATATGTACAAACAGGTGAGTTCTAGGTCAGGTGTACAGCAGTGTAACTCAAATCGCCAGAATAGAGAATCACAGTCTCTCAATCAATCCCCAGACTTGAGTGAGTTTAAAGACCCACAGCCCCTTGAATGAAGGGGAGACCAGGTCCCCTTGAGGAAGGACTCCAATACACAGCCAAAAACTTATACTTTTAACCTCTCTCCCAGCCTTCCCCAAAGGGATCTACAGCCTTTTATGAGACTGACTGTTCATTGGGAAAAAGGAAATAATCAGACTTTTAGGGGATTACCGGATACTGGCTCTGAATGGACACTAATTCCGGGAGACCCCAAACGGTACTGTGACCCACCAGTCAAAGTGAGGGAATATGGAGGTCAGGTTATTAATGAAGTCTTGGCTCACGTCCATCTCACAGTATGTCCATTGTGTCCCTGAACCTATCCTGTAGTGATTTCCCCAGTTCCAGAATGCATAATTGGAATAGATATACTCGGCAACTGGCAGAACCCCCACATTGGATCTCTAACAAATAGAGTAAGAGCTATCATGGTAGGAAAAGCCAAGTGGAAGCCGTTAGAACTGCCCCTACCTAGGAAAATAGTAAACCAATAGCAATACTGCATTCCTGGAGGGATTGCAGAGATTACTGCCACCATCAAGGGCTTGAAGGATGCAGGGGTGGTGATTCCCATCACATTCCCATTCAACTCACCTATTTGGCCTGTGCAAAAAACAGATGGATCTTGGAGAACGATGGTAGATTATTGAAAACTTAACCAGGTGGTGACTCCAATTGCAGCTGCTGTTCCAGATGTAGTTTCATTGCTTGAGCAAATTACTACATCTCCTGGTACCTGGTATGAAGCTATTGATCTGGCTAATGCTTTTTGCTCCATACCTATTTCAAAGCACCATCAGAAGCAGTTTGCCTTCAGCCAGCAAGGCCAGCAATATACCTTCACTTGTCTATCTCAGGGCTACATCAACTCTCCAGCCCTATGTCATAATTCAGTCCACAGGGACCTTGACTGACTTTCCCTTCCACAAGACGTCACACTGGTCTATTACATTGACGACATGCTGATTGGACCTAGTAAGGAAGAAGTGTCAAGGACTCTGGACTTATTGGTAAAACATTTACATGCTAGAGGGTGGGAAAATAATCCCAAAAAATTCAGGCACCTTCTACCTCAGTGAAATTTCTAGGGGTCCAGTGGTGTGGAGCATGTTGAGATATTCCTTCTAAAGTGAAGGATTAGTTATTGCATCAGGCTTCTCCCACAACTAAAAGGAGGCACAACATCCAGTGGGCCTCTTTGGATTTTGGAGGCAACACATTCCTCATTTGGGTGTGCTACTCTGGCTAGTTTTGAGTGGGGCCTAGAACAAGAAAAGGCTCTGCAACAGGTGCAGGCTGTTGTGCAAGCCATTCTGCCACTTGGGCCATATGATCTAGCTGATCCCATGATGCTTGAAGTGTCAGTGGCAGATAGAGATGCTGTTTGGAATCATTGGCAGGCCCCTGTTGGTGAATCACAGCTCAGACCCTTAGGATTTTGGAGCAAAGCACTGCCATCCTCTGCAGATAGCTACTCTCCTTTTGAGAAACAGCTTTTGGCTTGTTACTGGGCCTTAGCAGAGACTGAACGCTTAACCATGGGACACCAAGTCACCATGCGGCCTGAATTGCCCATCATGAACTGGGTGTTGTCTGACCCGCAGAGTCATAAAGTTGGACATGCACAGCAGCACTCCATCATTAAATGGAAGTGATATATACGAGATCGGGCCCAAGCAGGACCTGAAGGCACAGGTAAGTTGCATGAGGGAGTGGTCCAAATGTCCATGGTCTCCACTCCTGTCGCATTGCGTTCCATCTCCTAGTCTGCACCTTTGGCTTCATGGGGAGCTCCTTATGATCAGTTGACCGAAGAAGAGAAAATCTGTGCCTGGTTTACAGATGGTTCTGCGAGAAATGCGGGCACCACTCGAAAGTGGACATTGGCAGTACTACAGCTCCTTTCTGGGACCTCCCTGAAGGACAGTGGTGAAGGGAAATCCTCTCAATGGGCAGAACATCGAGCAGTGCAACTGGTTGTTCACTTTGCTTGGAAGGAGAAATGGCCTGATGTGTGATTATATACTGATTCACGGGCTATAGCCAATGGTTTGGCTGGATGGTCAGGGACATAGAAGGAACATGATAAGAAAATCGGAGACAAAGATTTATGGAGAAGAGGTATGTGGATAGACCTCTCTGAATGGGCCAATGAAGTGAAGATATTTGTGTCTCATGTGAATGTTCACCAAAGGGTGACCTCCGCAGAGGATGATTTTAACAATCAAGTAGATAGGATGATGTGTTCTGTGGAAACCAGTCATCCTCTTTCCCCAGCTACTCCTGTCATTGCTCAATGAGCTCATGAAAAAAGTGGCCATCGTGGCAGGGATGGAGGTTATGCACAGGCTCAGCAACATGGACTTTCACTCACCAAGGCTGACTTGGCTATAGCCACTGCTGAGTACCCAATCTGCCAGCAGCAGAGACCAATGCTGATTCCCCGATAAGGCACCATCCCTCGAGACGATCAGCCAGCAACCTGGTGGCAAGTTGATTACATTGGACCACTTCCATCATGGTAAAGGCAGTGTTTTGTCCTTACTAGAATAGACATTTACTCTGGATATGGATTTGCCTTCCCTGCACATAATGCTTTTGCCAAAACTACCATCCATGGACTTACAGAATGTGTTATCCACCAACATGGTATACCACACAGCATTGCCTCAGATCAAGGGACTCAATTCACAGTAAATGATGTGCAGCAGTGGGCCCATGCTCGTGGAATTCACTGATCTTACCACGTTCCCCATCATCCCGAAGCAGCTGGCTTGATAAAATAATGGAATGGCCTTCTAAAGACAATTACAGCACCAGCTAGGTGGCAATACCTTGCAAGGTTGAGGCAGTGTTCTCCAGGAGGCTCTATATGCTCTCAACCAGTGTCCAATATATGGTGCTTTTTCTCCCTTATCCAGGATTCATGGGCCCATGAATCAAGGAATGGAAATGGGAGTGACACCCTCACTATTACCCCTAGTGACCTACTCTCAAGATTTTTGCTTCCTGTCCCTGTAACTTTATGTTCTGCAGCTCTAGAGGTCTTAGTTCCAAAGGAGGAATGCTCCCACCTGGAGACACATCATTGATTCCACTGACCTGGAAGCTAAGAATGCCACCTGGCCACTTTGGTCTCCTTATGCCTCTGGATCAACAGGTAAGGAAGGGAGTTACCGTACTGGCTGGTGTGATTGATCTTGATTACCGAAAGGAAATCAGATTGATATCATATTATAAAGAAGAGTATGTCTGGAATGGAGGAGGTCGATTAGCCCATCTCTTAGTACTACCATGCCCTGTGATTAAAGTCAATGGAAAACTACAGCAATCCAATTCTGACATGACTACTAATGACCTAGACCCTTCAGGAATGAAGGTTTGGGTCACCCCACCAGGCAAAGAACCAAGACCAGCTGAGGTGAAAGGGAATACAGAATGGGTGGTGGAAGAAGGTAGTTCTAAATATCAGTTATGGCCATGTGATCAGTTGCAGAAATGAGGACTGTAATTGTTATGAGTATTTCTGCTTTGTATGTGTGCATCAAATATTTTTGTGTTCTTCACTTATAAAATATAAGATGTAAACAGGGCTAGTACATTTTCAGTATGTACGCATGTTAGTTGTATCATGTTAGGCGCAAATATAACTTTATGATTGTCTTTATTCAGAGATTATGTATGGTTTAAGGAGATGTATACATGTGCCAAGTTGACAAGGAGTGGACTGTGATGGTTAAGATTGTGTGTCAGCTTGGCTGGGCCATGATTCTCAGTGTTTATATGTGATCACTTCCATGATGGAATCTGCTGTGAGTAGCCAATCAGTTGAAAGACCGTTTCCTTGGGGGTGTGACCTGCTTCCAAATATAAGCAGATGTTCTGGCTTTTTTGCTCACTCTGGATCCTGCACCGCCTCCTGTTCATCTGACCTCCAGCTCTTGGGACTTGAACTATCAGCTTATCTGCAGATCTTGGAATTCTAGATCTTCACAGCCCCTCTCTCCGACATACCAATCTTGGGTTCGCGAGCCCCTGCAGCTACATGAATTGAGAGAAGCCTTTATCCTGATACACGGACTTGGGATGTTTCAGCCTCTACAATCGCATGAGCTGTTTCCTTGATATAAATCTCTCTCTATATATATATACATTTTACTGGTTTTGCTTCTCTAGAGAACCCAGCCTAAGACAACCACAAATCAAGCCTTCCCTGTCCCCCTCCCCCTTGAGAGCAGATTGTTAAACATTTACCAGTATACCATTGGTTAGAGGACCAAAAAAAAAAAAAACAAAAAAAAAAGGTAGCCCCCACGTCGAAGCTCCAAGGGTCTTGGTCTTACCTATCCAAGAGCTCCTGCCTGCTGGGGAGAAATGAGGCAGCCAGGGATGAGATTTGCCAACTTCAGGATATCTATGGCCTGAGTACCCAGACCTGCAGATTCTCCTCCCCCTTGCTAAACCAAAATAATCAAACCACTTGCCATTGAGTCATTTCTGACTCCTGGTGACCCCATGCATATCAGAGTAGAAATGTTTCATCAGGTGGCCTTTCAGAAATAGATCACCAGGCCTTTCTTCCAAGGTACTTCTGGGTGGACTCAAACCATCAACCGTTCAGTTAGTAGCCCAATACTCAACGATTTGCACCACCCAGGTGGTCCCTTCTCTCTTTCTACATATTTCTTTTCCCTGGCTATACTACTACTCAGTAGCACACCCTCTGGTATCACCACCCATACCATGAGAGAGAATCTTGAGTGTTTCAATAGCAAGGAAGAGCTAGCTAAGCCTCACTAGGGCCACCTGCACACCTGTCCCCATTATTTCAAGAAGAAGTTACAAGTTACCAAGATTTCATGGGCAAGGCAGCCACAGTTTTCATCTCCATTCGTAACATAATTCAGCGATTCTTGAACAAACTCATCGGCACTCTTGGTTATTATGTTGATATTTATATGCTTTGTCATTGGGGTCGAAATACCATATGGGGTCAGCACCTACAATGGGAAATAAAGGCCGTAACACAGCAGCAATCCATCACTGAGAAAGACCCTGAGAAATCAGCATGCACTTTGCCATCCCTCCATTTTCCAACCCTTTTCTTCCTATGAAAAATTTCAGGATCCCAAATGATTAAACCATGACATTTCATGGTCCCAAAGCCATGAAAAGGCGCAGAGCTGGCACAGAGCTTGGAATCAGAAAATTTGGCTTCCGATTCTGACTTTGTCACTTGAGATCAGGATGTAAACACACAACATCAGGTGGCCTAACTACCCCTCCCTCCCCAGCAAGCACATAGGGTGACTGTGAGGTCATGAGCTATCTCTCAGAATATGGTTGCCAGATTTAGATATAAAAATAAAGGACACCCAGTTGAATTTTAATTTTTAATGTAAGTATGTCCCAAGTATTTTATGGGACACATTTATACTAAAAAATTACTCATGATTTATCTGAAATTCAAATTTAACTGGGTTTCCTGTATTTTATCTGTCAATCCTATCCCAGAAATTTATTTCTAATACATATACCAAGGTTGGAACAATCCACTTTCACACTTCAGTTAGGAGCTAAGAATAGCATATACCTCATAATCTTCCCTGTTACGGTAAGAAAAATAAGCAACCACTCATGGTGCCATGAAAATCAAACACTATGTTCCCACCTGTGGTCTAACCAACATTGTGGCCTGGTGTGAGATTTCCTAATAGGGTTTTATTGCTTTATTCCCAGACACATAGCACTCAGCATCTTTACAAAGAGGAAAGATCCACGCTCGTTTCCTTAGTTTTATTTTTCTTCACATCACATTTGAAATTCTCTTCACATCACATTTGAAATTACATTGCATCATAATGCTGTGATTAATTTGAATAACACCTTTCTTCCTAGGCTGTCGAAGTGCTACTTTTTGATTACCTAAGGAATGCACATTCTCAACTCCAGTTTCCAGTAGGGGAAAAAAAATTATTATTTTTATTCCTGTAGTATGCTTTGGTTGACAAAATATCTTTATGTACAAAACACCCCCTGCCGTCAAGTCAGTTTTCATCACAGTGATCTTATAGGACAGAGTAGAACTGCCCTGTAGGGTTTCCAATGCTGTAAATTTTTACCAAAGCAGACTGCCACGTCTTTCTCCTGCAAAGTGCCTGGCTGATTGGAACTAACAACCTCTTGGCTAGCAGCCAAGCTCTTACCCACTGGGCCAGCAGGGCTCCTCGCCATACAAAATAAAAAATAGGGACTCAATAAATATTGGTTGAACTTGGGTGCTTATTTATTTATTAACCAGTTGTGGAGTTGATTCCAACTCATGGCAACCCCACATGTGTCAGAGTAGAACGGTGCTCCATGGGGTTTTTAATGGTTGTTTTTTAGAAGTAGATCACCAGCCCTTCTTCCACAGTACCTCTGGGTGGATTTAAACCTTCAACATTTCGGTAGTAGCCAAGCACATTAGTCATTTCTACCACCCAGCGTCTCAAATTTACTTATTAGTTCCTCACAATAACCCTGAGAAGTAACCAGGCATTATAAACCCCTTTTCACGGGCTGGGAAGCTGAGGCTCATAGTGTTTAAGCAGACTATCCAGGATCACTCGGATGGTAAAGGCAGAGTTGGAATTTGAAAATCAAACTCAAGTCTCCGGTACATACTTCCTCATCCATTTAACAAATATTTATTCAACACAAACTATGTATGTGTTTAGAGATATCAAGTGGTTTCTGAAAGCTCACAGAGTCTTCTCAGCTTCTCATACTTTCTAGGAGAGTAGCTCCAAAACTTCTGCACTAGGAGAGAGGCACCAGGAGATGCTCTGCATCTCCTCCCCACCCTGCTGCCCCGTGGAGCTCACTAACTTGGAAGCTACAGCATCTCCAGCTCACAATTATCAAGATCAAGACAATGCTAAGAGTGTTACATGACTAGGAAGCAGGTAGCTCTGGGAATCATTAGTGTGGCTCACCAAATATTTCTGGCTTCCTTCATCTGGACACTGATGGAATTGCACTTCCTGAGCCCCTGTGGTGGGACCACATGACCAGAACTGGCCAACGAATTATAAACAGAAGTGGCATGTGTCATTTCTGGGCCAGAGCACTGAATTGTCAAAGCAAGATCCTCCAGAACTCTGGCGTGTTAATTCACAATATCCAAGATGGTGGATTATAGTCGCTGCATCACTATAACAAGTTTATCCCCTCTGCCAACTAACAATGAAAGGGTAGCATGAATGAGAAATAAGACCTTGTTGTTTTAAGCCACTAAGTTGTTTGGGGTTGTTTGTTACTGCAGCAAACTTAGCCTATACAGACTAATACTGTTGCAAAAGAATTCATCTTCAGTTGGGTGTTGGAGGATGGATAGCATAGGATCAAAGGAGGGAGAATCTCTGATGGATGAAACCTTGGTTAGGGGCAGAGAGAGGTACTGTGGTAAAGTGGTGTGGCTGTTACATCGCTCACTATGGCTGGGAATACTATGTTATTTGCAAAATCCCTGCCATTAATTCATATCTGCCTATTTAATAAGCTTTATCCTTGTATCTGGCTGATGTAAAGGAATAGCTGCCTAAGATATTGTCTTAGTCACCTAGTGCTGCTATAACAGAAATATCACAAGTGAATGGCTTTAACAAAGAGAAGTTTATTCTCTCACAGTCCGGTAGGCTAGAAGTCCGAATACAGGCGCCAGCTCCAGGGAAAGGCTCTGTCAGCTCTGGAGAAAAGTCTTTGTCTTCAGTCTTCCCTCATCCTGGGAGCATTTCAGCATAGAAACCTCAGGTCCAAAGGATATGCTCTGCTCCTGGTGTTGCTTTCTTGGTGGTATGAGGTCCCTAACTCACTGCTTGCTTCCCTTTCCTTTTATCTCTTGTAAGATAAAAGGTGGTACAGGCCATGCCCCAGGGAAACTCCCTTTACATTGGGTCAGAGGTGTGGCCTGAGCAAGGATGTTACATCCCACCCTAATCCTCTTTAATATAAAATTACAACCACAAAGTGGAGGATGACCACACAATACTGTGAATCATGGCCCAGCCAAATTGATAAACACATTTTTGGGGGGACATAATTCAATCCGTGACATTCCACCCTTTGCCCCCCGCCAAATCACATCCTTGCAACATGCAAAGCATATTTACCCCTTTGTATCATAGCAAAAGTCTTAACTCCAAGTCCAAAATCTAAAAATTCTTCTGTGAAATCTAGAATACAAGTTATTTGCTTCCACAGGTACAATGGTGGAACAGGCACAAGCTAGACATTTCCATTACAAATGGGAGAAACTAGAGGAAAAGAAGTGATAACAGGCACCAAGCAAGTCAGCAGAACACATTACATTACTTTAGCCTTCAAGGCTTTGAAAATAATCCTCTGTTCTCTGAGACATTTCACACAATGGCCCTGCCCTCCAGACTCTAGGTATTGGCCATACTCGCCAAATTCTGAGTGGAGAGCCCTTGGCCCTGGGCTCCAGCTCCGCCTTCCAGGCCCACTGGGACAGCAACTCTGCTCCCTCGGCTTTAGGCACACCATTCTATTTGTCCATCTGAGTGGCAGCTCCACCCTTAGAAACACCAGAGGTCATAGCCATGCAGTTTGAGACTGAGATAGCTCAGCTTCTTGTGTTCCTTGTCTCTTTTGCTTCTGTTTCCTGGTTTCTTGGCCTCTCAGCTCCTTTGGCTTCATGCCTGCATCTGCTTTGCTGAGGCAAGTGTTCCAAAGCTCTGTAGCTCCATCGGTAAGTGCCTGGAGGCACCCGACTCTGCCAGGAAGCCTCCTGCGCATAAGCACTCAGCTGTCTTGCTCTGTGGGTCAGCAAGCCTAACTCCACCAATAAGTGCCCGGAAATACCCTACTCCACCAGGAAGCCTCCTGCTCATGGGCACTCAGCTCTCTCACTCCATGGGTCATTTCCAGTGCTGTCTGGAGCTGGTCTCCTGGTTCTGCTGCTGGTGGTTCTCTGCTACTGCTGCTGGTCCTCTGCTGCTGTTTCTTACCATCTGCACCTTCTCTGAACACCCCACTCTCTTGGTACCAAATTCTGTCTTAGTCATCTAGTGCTGCTGTAACAGAAATGCCACAAGTGAATGGCTTTAACAAAGAGAAGTTTATTCTCTCACAGTCCAGTAGGTTAGAAGTCTGAACTCAGGTGCCAGCTCTAGGGGGAAGTCTTTCTCTCTCTATAGGCTCTGGAGGAAGGTCCTTGTCAGTAGTCTTCCCTTGGTCTGGGAGCATCTCAGTGCAGGAACCTCAGGTCCAAAGGACATGCTCTGCTTCCGGTGCTGCTTTCTTGGTGGTATGAGGTTCCCAACTCTCTGCTTGCTTTGCTTTCCCTGAATCTCTTGTAAGATAAAAGGTGATGCAGGCAGTACCCCAAGGAAACTCCCTTTACATTGGATCAGGGATGTGGCCTGAGCAAGGGTGTTACAACCCTCTTTAACATAAAATTACAATCACAAAACGGAGGACAACCGCACAATGCTGGGAATCATGGCCCAGCCAAACTGATACACACATTTTTGAGGGAACATAAGTCAATCCATGACAGATATTCTCCAGTGGGCTTTTTGTGCGTGTGTGTGTGTGGTAAATATATGTGGAATAAATTGTTTGCCTGGTCAACACCCTTCGCATGTACAATTCAGTGACCTTAGTTATGTCTCCTTATGTCAGTAGTTACAAAAATCAGTATGTGCCGCAATACATTTTAAAACAGAAATTTGAGTGTGCCTTTCTCATTTCCAATAGCATATCATAAAACTTCTTCCCAAATAACAGTAACGAAATGAAGCAAAAAACCTTTCTCTAAATTGCATATTCTAAGTTGCAGAAGCCGCTCTACTCCAATTCTGCTGCTGAACCATTGGAGCTCGGAGACATCATATGGCTCAGCCCACAGGTAGCCATGACAAGCCAGCTCTGTTTACAGTTCAGGACAGGATGATGCCTGTCTCAGTTCCCTGCTGTTGTAGGTGAAAGGGGAAACAAAGCCCGCCTTCCCTACTGTTCAAGAGCCAGAGTGTGGGGATGAACAGCCCCCATGGGACACACACACACACACACACACACACACACACACTTAGTTAAGAGTCCCTCGCTTTTTTCCAACAGGGACTAAGTGCCCATTTCTCTTGTCCCTGCTCGACACCTCTTCCCACTTAAGCCTGCTTCCTGTACCAAGCTAAGACCCTGATTTATGTTCTGATGGAGCATCAGGGATTAAGGGGGGTTGATAGCACCTCTGGGCAATCACTCACATGGCCCCATTTCCCTCTCCAGAACCCAGGCCATGATTGAGGATGGCAGCAATGGCTGGGGGCAGCCAGAACCACAGTGCCTGCAGCTGCCACCATGATGGTTCACAAGAACTCACAGGGCTTCATGCAGACCATCCTCCCACCTCACCCCCGCCCCACCCTGGGCCATGGTTCTACAGGGAGCAGGGGCTCCAACTCCACTGGGAATCCAGGGGTTGGTATTCCCAAGAACTCAGAACTATTGACCTTACCTGTATAATGATTCCTTTCGCTCTATATTCCACTTGGAGTGCCTTGGAAAAGGTACACATAAAAGCCTGGAGCATTGAAGAGAAAGATGCCTAAGAACCAAAAGCTTGCTTTCTCCCACCAGAGCCAACTTAACTCAGATTTCAAAGGGCACCACAAGAGCCTACCTGCTCCACCTTAAAGTACAGCAGTGTGTCTTAATGGGAGTCAGTATTTCATTTCTACCAAGATGTTTCCCCAACCTTTGTCTGGGAAGGGTTCCCTCGATCAGTGAGAATATATATTTTGCAATAAATGCATATCTAGAGCCACTGCAAGGAGCCCTCGTGGCACAATAGTTAAGCACTGGGCTGCTAACTGAAAGGTTGGTGGTTTGAACCCGCCCAGCTGTTCAGTGGGAGAAAGACCTGGCGATCTGTGTTCCCATAAAGATTACAGCCTAGAAAACTCTCTGGGGCAGTCTACTATGAAACATTGGGTCACTATGAATTGAAAATCGACTCAAAGGCGTGTAAAAACAACAGGGCCACTACGTGGAGCCTAGGTGGCATAACAGGTCTGCGACTGGCTGCTAACCAAAAGGTTGGTGATTCAAAACTACCCTGTAGAAGAAAGGCCTGATACTCTGCTTTTGTAAAAATTACAGCCAAGAAAAACCTATGAAGCAGTTCTACTCTGTAACACAAGGGGTCGCCATGAATGGAGGGTAGCAACAGCAGGGCTACTACATACAGGTTAATCTACCCAGCAGAAGCTGTCCCTTGTCTAGAGCACCTCTACTCTCTCCTTCTCCCCCTCTACTAGGGTTTATTTTAATAACTAGGCATGGAGACACCAGGCTAGGCCTCTAGGACTGGAAGGAAGCTATCATTGTACTTGTTAGCAGGAAGATACCAAGGGTTTCCAGCCAAGGAGGTAAATGGTGACTGGAATCCCTCAGGGACCTTGCCAAGACATGCTGCTGCAGGGCTTCATCATCCCAGAGGGGGCGCCTTTTCTTCATTTGCTCAAAGACCCCTCTTGGCTGCTCTGCCCCATGCATGTAAGAATGTCTCCAGGCAAATCTTTTCATAAACTTGCCTGGTGATTCAAAGGAAAAAGCCAACTAGGAAAAACAGAGGAAGAAGGAGGAGGGGACTTGGACTTCATGATGTCACTCACCTTGGAAGCTGCATACAAAGAGTATAGAGGCCAAGGAAAGAGGGCTGTTCCCGAAGAAATGTTCAAGATGAGTCCTTTCCGCCTAAATGGCAAAGAAGCAAAGTTTCAGTTGGTTTGCTGCAGGGTAGAAATAAAACAAAGAGACTTGTCTAACTCTCTGAAAACTCCCTTCTCTCTAGGCTTTCTATGTATTAAGTGCTCCGTTTCCCAGAGCTGTGAGTAAAACTTCCCTACCTCATTAGCTAGATGACGCCAGAGGCTAGATGATGTCATGAGCTAGATGACGTCATCCTCATAATAACATCACTCTTAGCATTCCTTTGCACAGTAAGGGCTTTTTACGGGAAAGAGAGACCCGTTACAACAAAGATCTCCCCACCAAAATACAGATAACCAACTCAGTTTGGACAAGATTCAAGGAGGCATTTTTCTCTCTCAGATATAACTGTATGACCTCAAAGGTCCCTTCTGACTCATAAGATGACCCACAACAGCACCGATGACCTATGGTAGAATGCTGCACTGGATGGTATTTGGTGATCTATCATTTGCTCATACAGGCACCCTTACAAAAGTCTCCAGGACTTTTGAAGTTTAAAGTCCTTAATCCTTCATGATGACATGGGTGCAATCCGGAAAAAAGAAAGAAAGAAAGAAACATCTAATTAGAACATAAGGTGATGCCCCTCTTTCCTCTAGGGACAAGAAGACTGTCAACCATTTGCTTTTAATGAGCATTGTTGTTAGCTACAGTCGAGTCAGCTCCAACTCAAGGCAACCCCACACGCAACAGAATAAAACACTGCTAGGCCCTGTGCTATTCCCATGATGGGTCATGGATGGGACCGTTGTGATCCATAGGGTTTTCACCAACTGATTTTCAGGAGTAGGTCACCAGATCTTTCTCCTAGTCCGTCTGAGTCTGGAAAACGCTCCACTGAAACCTGTTCTGAGTCATAGCAACATGCAACCCTCCGCTGACAGATATGTGGTGATTGCACATGAGGTGCATTGTCTGGGAATCGAACCCGGGTCTCCTGCATAAACAAACAACTCTCCAGTGGGCATTGCGATAGAGTGAGGAAGATATAAACATGGAATGAATGGAGAAACTGACAGGGTGGCAATTTTCACCACTAAACTGTGGCATTCATTCTGACAAAAGCTGAAATTCATAATCACATAGAGAAGGCCCCAGTCTCAGGCCAACAGCTGATGTTTCTTTTATGTTCAACATGAGTTAATTGTTTATCATCCAATGTGTGCTGAAACTGCTATCTCCTCCTCCCTGGAGGATATGTTACATTTTGGTCTACAAATATGCTTATGTTTGCAAAGCTGGGCTGGAGAGTTATGCTTTCTCCCACTAATCTTCATTTTCTTTCATAATAGATCTTGTCATTCCTTAAAGCAGCAGCCAGAATGAACCCAACTCCCACCCTCCTGGCCAGCTGACTACAGGAAGTGGAGACACACTTTTTCAAAGGCAAGCCTTACCTTGACTCCATTTGTTTCAGAATCAGCTGAGTCATCTACAAAAGAAGACCAAAGTTATGCACTAACAAAGGAACTGAGTGCAGAAAAGAGTACGAGAGGAAGCTGGGAAAAGAGCTTAATCTTCCCAGAAGGCCTTGACTCTCTTGAGAGGTAATTCTGACAACACCAGAGCCTGGATGAAACACAGAGGAGGCAACTAGAAAAACCACAAACTGTTCAGAGGCCTCTGGTTTCTCCCCTTTAAAGCTTAAGTTTTCCTAGAAAATAAGGGCAGAGAATCCCAAGATATTGTATTCTGGGAGACAGACAAAAATCGACTGGCCATCTTAAACCCCATCCATGAGTTAGAATAGGGAGATCATCAGGAAACCTAAAAAGCATCAATGAGCATCTCATGTACAAGATATGAGATGGAAAAGGGCATCGCTTCTATTCAAAAGCAGCAGCCTAAGCAGCTTGCCTGCTAACCAAAAGGTTGGAGGTTCAAATCCACCCAGAGCCACCGGATCTACTTCTGAAATATCAGCCACTGAAAACCTTATGGAGTAGTTCTACTGTGACACACTTGGGGTCACTGTGAGTGGGAGTCAACTCGACAGCAACTGTGTTTTTTTTTTAGCAGCTGGCAGGTGGTCTGTGAAATAGTTCAGTGGACAGACCACATAGCTACTGCCTCTCTGTTGGAATAACGGCATAATTCCTAAGCTACCGTCCCCTGAAAAGGTCTTCCCTACCCATTCTGGAGCCTAGCTATTCCATTAAAGGAGGTTTGCACTTCACCATTACAAGGAAGACGCACATTTTAAAAATTAAGAGCCAAACCCACAGACTGAAATGTTCTATAAAATATAATTGCCTGGAATCAGGCCCTTTCCCAGGAGTAGGTTAGAGACCAAGGGGATCTAAAAGGAAAGGGAGGGGAAAGAAAGGAGACCAGTATTATGGATTGAATTGTGTCCCCCTGAAATGTGTATCAACTTGGCTAGGCCATGATCCCCAGTATTGTATGGTTGACCACCATACTGTGATCTGATCTGATTCTCCTATGTGTTATAAATCCTAACCTCTATGATGTTGGAGTCCTGGTGGTGCAGTGGTTAAGAGCTCAGCTGCTAACCAAAAGGTTGGCAGTTTGAATCCTCCATCCACTCCTTGGGAACCCTGTAGGGCAGTTCTACTCTGTCTTATAGGGTTGCTATGAGTCAGAATGGACTCAATGGCAACAGGTTTTATGATGTTAATGAGGCAGGATTAGAAGGAGTTATGTTAATGAAGCAAGACTCAATCTACAGGATTAGGTTATATCTTGAGCAATCTCTTTTGAGATATAAAAGAGAAGTGAGCAGACAGGACAGGGACCTCTTATCACCAAGAAAGAAGAGGTGGGAGCAAGCACTTCCTTTGAACCCAGGATCCTTTACCAGAGAAGCTCCTAGACCCAGGGGAGGGTTGATAACAAGGACTTTCCCCCAGAGCCAACACAGAGAGAAAGCTTTCCTCTGGAGCTGGTACCCTGAATTCGGACTTCCAGCCTCCTGAACTGTGAGAGAATAAATTTCTTCTTGTTAAAGACATCCACTTGCAGTATTTCCTTTTAAAGCAGCACTAGAAAATTAAGACAACCAGGGACCAGAAGACAGACTTCACCTACTTCTACAGGTTGTTTGAGGGCCATTCATAGCTTCTCAGTAGGCTCTGTCCCTACCACCGCTCCCCACGTCATCAGCCTATCTCAGAGAGCCTCCAGATAACGTTTTCACTGCTATGGGGCAGGAAGTGCAGTGGGAGGACCCATGTGTTGCCTCTTGAAACACTGGATTTTGAGGCAGGTGAGCTAAAGGTGAGGGACAAGATTGTGTCCAAAACCTTTCCCTGACTCCCTCCATTTCATTAAGGGTATTAGTTAGAGCACTGTTGGACAACACCAGAATTTCCTCAAAGGTCTCCCAGATAAATTCACTAGCCTTATGCAGTGATTGCTCCCCACTGGAGAGACAACAATGGACTTTGTTGATTTCTGTCTCAACGCTTCCAATATTTAGTCTCTCATCCCACCTTTCCTCTGCCTTCACACTTATGTTTCCATCTCTCGTATTGATAGAAAACTCTACTAATCCAAGATGGTTCCTTGTGGACATGCTTCTAACCAGCGTGGCTAATTGGGGCATGTCAGACTTAAAAGCTAACCTTCAATTTATTTTCATGGTTAAGTAGGGAGGTTAGTGTCTAACAATACATAAAATGATTTTTTAAAGCAAATCAAACCATTTCTTTGCTAAAGAAGCCCGAGAGTTGTCAAATACATTTGAGAAACCCCTGTGATCAGACCAAGGCTGAAAGATCAATGTCCAAAAACAACGTGAAAAATTTTAGTGGCCAGGCTGCAGACAGTGGTTGGACATATAAAACTTGAAATCACATCAGCCAGGGGCTTTAAAAAGCAATTGGTTGCTCAGCATAAAAAAGAACGTATGTGTCCAGTAACAACTGAGCAGAAAACCATAAAATACCAGCATGCTTAGAAGAGAAACAGCCAGTGGTGAAAATAATTGTTGTCAGCCTAACTTATCCACCTGAAAATAACTTTTGTTTGGTCTGTCTAGCAACCATCCCCTCTTCTTATGTTGACAGCAACCTGATTTTAGACTGGCTTCCCACTCCACTGTCAGTCTATGACGTTCAAATGAATGAGACTGAGTTTCCCCTGCTCCCCAACCAGGGTCTGACCTCCTAAGGTCAAGAATCATACCTTGTTCATCACTGCAGTTCCAGTGGCCCTTCCAGAGCAGTCGCCAGGGCTGACATCTCCAGTTGTGAACTTTGTATACTGAGCAAGTTTCCCAGGTGTGGGAGTAAGTGGAGGCCAAAAGGCCAGGGTTCACTCATAAGGCATGTACTCTGGTAGAGAGAGGTAGAGGCCTCTATCCACTCAGAGGCAGGGGAAAAGTTTGTTCACAGAAAAGCATCATCTACTCAGCAAGTCAGGCAGCACTGGGCTGTGTCCACATTTAAAAAAAAAAAAAGTTGCCGTCAAGTTGATGCCAACTCATGGTGACCGTCCCTACGTGTGTCAGAGTAGAACTGTGTGCCATAGCGTTTTCAATGACTGAGTTTTTGAAAGTAGATCACCAAGCCTTTCTTCTGAGGCACCTCTGGGTGGAGTCGAACTGCCCACCTTTCAATAAGCAGCCCAGCGCATCAACCATTTGCACCATTCAGAGGCTGTGTCCACGCTTAAGCAGCTCTTTTTCTAAATTGCCCAGAAAGGGCACCTATTTCTTATTCACAAGAAGGCATAATATAGTATAGCTTTGCAGTAGTTGTGCTATAAATGCTGCTGATCCTAATCAGAGGCTTAAATTTTGAATGGCACCGAAGACATCACTTAATTCAATAACCTTCTAATAACAGATGAAGAATCTGAAGTTCAAGGGGGTTAAATAACTTGCCCGACTCTGTCCAACTAATGAGTAACCAAACAGATTAGAGTACAAGTGAACTGGAGCTTCAAGTCAACAAATATTTATTGAACAACAAAAGTCCAGAAAATCTAGGCCATGCCCTATGTCATTTTTCCAAATGGAGCGAACTTTTCTCTATATACAAAGATTAAAATTAGAGGAAAGTATTCAATTAAAAAAAAAAAAATTCCCTTGGAACCCTGAATAAATATTAGCACAGTCAGGCCTAACGTATTCTGACATGTGACAAAACTGAAAGCAAAAATAGGGTTCGGATACTAAGGAGAATGATTCCTTCGCTGTATTTTCTTGATGAAATCAGGATAAGACAATCAAAGGACAACTACATGGCCTCTGAATCAAGTTCAGTTCAATTTCAAAGAATTCTGCTTCTACAGTGGAAGGGGGTATTCTCCTAAGTTGCCAGACCCAACATCTACTACATTTTAATGCATTTGACACATACATTGACCACATACCTTGATTACTGAGGTCATGTTACAATGGATGAGGCTCTGTAATAAATAATCACAACCATGAATCAGCCCAGTTATTTGGGAAATTCTCTTAAGAAGTAGTCAGTGCTAAAGATCCAAGCAGCAAACAAAGTGCGGATCTGAGCAGTGCCATCACTCACCCAGCCTGCAAATTAGGCTCCTAACTGATGTTCAGCGAGTATGGAGAGAAATTGGGTAACAGCTGACTTTCAGTATGATTCTGTAAGTACTTGATCTTAAATCAGAGTCAATAAGGGTATCCTTGAAAATTTAGCAAGGTGTGAGGACAAAGCTTTTTAAAGGCAGGTGTTCAACTTCCAATTGGAGGATGAGGGAGTGGCATATGTGCATCTAGAAGACAACAGCATAGAGAATAGAAAGGCAAATGGTGGTATAACACAAGGTAGAGGTTCTGCAGTAGAGAGGCCAGATAATGAAACGAATAGAATCACTGAAGACAAGAGAGAGAGAAAGAGAGACAGACACAGGGACAAGCACAGACTTACACTCCAACAGAAATAAGGAAGAGAAGCAAGAATGAAGCATCAATGATACATTACAGGAGAGATACAGACTTGTGCCAGAAACAGGGAAGGACACGGGGTCGAATTCGTTGGTCAAGAGAGGAGTCTGGCAAGAATGTATAGCAATGTTCAAGCTATATGCCAATGAAGTCAACCCGGGCTTACTAAATAGGACCATAGGGGAAAACTTACAGGTGATACTTGACCAGGGAATTGAGGAATAGAACCACAATTGCCTGTTTGGAACTGGTATAACCCTATGACCTCAGAGGTCAGGGCCTGGGGAAGGGTCAACAAACAGCATCTTCAGGGACTGTTGAATGCATAAAATGCCATCATGACCAAACAATGGCAGCCATGGGTCTGAGCCAAGCTTGCAGAACTCACAGTAACTCAAACACAGAGTCTCTACTATGTACTTTCCTCACTTTGAAAGTTGAACAAATATTATTACCTGGGAAGACAGAGAAAGCCAAAGAATTGGCTATGAATTTGTCGTGCAGATTTTGGCCAGGAGTGGATGGGGCAGTGAGCGGGTAAGTTCCGATGTGCAAAGAAGGGAGATATCTTTATCCTAGAGATGATCATGAAAAGTGGAACGATTGTTTATGTATCAAGTACTAAAGTAAAAAGAAAGGAATGCCTCACAATATGTGCCATTGAATAGAGAATTTTGGCCAGAAACATGTCCTATTACCATCCAGATGATTATCCTTCCAGGGGCACAGTACCTGGGCGAGAGGAGACACACGCCTAACAGCACAAGTCTACCTGGATTTCATCCGGTGTGTCAAGGAAATAGGTCGGGAGAAGGTTTGGAAGCATTCCAACATTGTTGACTGACAGAGAGAAAGAACAAATATATGTCAGATAACCACCTGGCTACTGCTTATTCCAAGCCTTAAAAATGTTTGCATGGAAACCTAGGAATTCTTCTCTTGGGATGTTTTCATAAGGGAATATGTATTAAAAAATTATATCCAAGATTGTTCATTGCAACACGATTTGATAACAATGAGGAAATTAGAGGGAAAATTTTTGTCATCCAATAATAAAAGAGGAGATTACAGGAGTCCCGGTGCTTCCATCTGGTGGAGCCCATGCAGCCACTGAAAATTATGGCTACTGAGAATTTTAAAGATGTGGGGGAGAAAACATTTGTGAAGTAAGTTTAAGGGAAAAGTTTATAAAATGGTATGTAACTATACTTCCAATTTTGAAAGTATATGTGTACTATGCCTAGAAGAATAGGCACTAAAACGCTATCTCAGACAACTGGGGTTTTAAGAAATTTATATCTCTTTTACGTGCTCCTTTGTTATTCCCAACTTTTATGCAATGATATGTTTTCCATTTTTTTTTTTTAGTAAAGAATGTAATTATCTTCTAAAACTCAGTGGAGCGTTTAGAAATCATATCTTACTTCTTTCTATATGTAATACAAACACCACACTGGGTATTTGATTACAAAATAATCTTGCTGACAAGTCATCACAAAAAAGATAATATATTGTTTTTTAACTAAGAGAGTCTATTTTCAAACAACCACACTTACTACTTCATAGATCAACCACAACAATGCTTCATGCTATACTAATTCCTTTAGACCAGTGTTTCTGGGCTCCCTCTTCCTGACAAATGTTAATATCAGTTCAGCGAAAAAAATTCATTTTAATATTAGAAAATATGGTGTCAAAGATCAAAATATGTAAATTGGATACATTCCAAAGCAGTATATAAATTTTTTAATCCAGTAGTACCCCTTGAAAAATTGAGCTTTAATATTTGTTAAATACTTGTTTAATACAGTTTAAAATACAACCATGGGTTCAATTCAGGTTACCCTGAAAGTGTCATTAATATAACCATCTCACTGACGTATTACAACAAGATTTGCATTTCACGATTTACTTACCTAAAATTCCAATTTCTAAGCCTTTAAGGTTTTCTTGAATATGCTCGTAGATGTCATCTTTGGTAAAGTCTGCTTGTACAATCTTAACACTCCTCCCTGTGGTCTGTTCTGTATCCAAGAAAACAGCGATTTTTCAATGGGCTGAGGCCCAACCCTCCTCTTGCCGGTGGAGCTACTCTAAAGCTCCCACACTACCTGAGCAGATACTTCAGAGGACCACACTGTGATTCCGGTTAGAAATAAGAAACAGCCCTGAGTAAAGAATGGGTGGTGCAAAGAGATGTGTGGATGACGGTGTCTAAGAGTTACCATGGTGACAAGCATCCACACCAAAAGAGATTGGCGCAGAGGTTCTCTAAGTGGGATCCGCAGACCACCATCGTCAGCATCACTGGGAAACTTGTTCTAAATGCAAATTCTCAGACCCTACGCCTGACCTACCGAATCAGAAACCCTGAGGTGTGGACCAGTGATCCATTTTAATAAGCCCTCCAGATGACGCCTCTACACAGTCAAAGTTGAGACCCCTGGATTAACAGATGCAAAGGTAAAGTCTGTTGCTGCCTCTGTTCCAAAGTGTCATGTTCCCTCCGTCAGACAGAGCAACCCTTTGTATTTATGCAATACGTTCGCGTTTCGTAAAGCACTTTCATATACAAGATCTCATTTTAATCTCCCCTATGACTTTCTAAAGTAGGTATTACTATTCTCCATTTTACAGAAGGGAAAATTAAAGCTCAGAGAAGCTAAGAAACTAGCCCAAGGACACCCACATACATATAGGACCTGGGCTAGGCCTGCTCACTCCAAGTTCAATTATTCTATGTTAATGTGCCTTGTGTAGCTGTTTTCAGGCAAATCTACAGGCTACAGGCAGATTTCACCAACTGCTCCTGCTTAGCTTCGGGAATTAGACCCAACATTTCTGGGTCAAGAGATCTTGAAGAATATTTTGGGGGTGGAGTTTGCTTTAAGTCCAAAGACACTACTTGCATTTTAAGAGGATGATAAAAAAGAACATTATAGCCTTGGAAGGAAAACACTGACGAACATCTTAGTTCTAATCAAAGTTACTTCTGATATCCAGATGCAGAACAAAGGCAGAACTCATTCAGCTCAAGGGCACTGAGCCACCACAGTGTATTTAAACAGCCCTGTGCCTCCCACATCCATCTCCTTCATGGACTTCATGAGTCTTCATAACTGAAGACTCATTCCCTTAGGTTAAGGAGTTGAACTATATTAAAACTCAAATACCCAGATAGAAATATTATGATCATTGTTAACTAAGAGCACTTCCGTGAGGGTCATCATAATAAAACATTATCATATAAATGAAGATGAAGATGGCGTAGGACTAGGAAACGTTTCGTTCTGTTACACATAAGGTCACCATGAGTCAGAGCCAACTCAACAGCAGCTAATAACAATAATATGATATTAATGACGGCCCCTAGGCTTGTACAGTGTACAACCTTCACAACCATACTTGGCTACCCTGGATTAAATCTTTTTTGTTGTTTTTAATCTGACAGCCACCAGTAAGCATCATGCCTCATCCTCTTGCAAGGAGCAGAGCACAGACATAGGGAAATGAAGTCCTAAACATGGATCTTGCTTTCGAAGGGAGTGGCAGGAGCAACCAGACAGATGGGGCCTCCAGAAGGGACTGATGCTGGAGATGAAGGCACAGGAGCAAAGGAGAAAGTGGATCCATTTGTGGGTCTGTCCCTGCTTCACCTAGCTGGAAGAATTGCTGGTGAACTAAAGCTAACACTTGAAGACCTGCACTTTGCTCTGTAAACTTGACTCCCCACAGGAGGGTTGGTGCCCTGGGCTCCAGAGAGCAGAGATAGGAATGCTGACCTGTGCATCAACAGGCAGAGGACAGGAGCAGAGCAGATGTGTCTGGTGGGCTCCATAAACATCGCCTTACCTCTTGGAATTACTCACCAATCTCCGTGGCAATGGCCTGTAGTTTTTTCACTGTCCGACTGATAAGAACGACATTGAGTCCATGTTTTGCTAGCTAGGAGAGAACCAACAAAAGACCAAGATGGTAGGCAGAGAGGGAAGGCTGGTTTTAAAGGTGAATTGAGGAATGTGGAAAAATTGGAATCCTTATTATTATTTTTTTTTTATCCCTTGCTGGTGGGAATGTAAAATGGTGCAGCCACAGTGGAAAGCAGCTTGGCAGTTCCTCAAAAAGCTAAACATAGAGTCATCATATGACCCAGAAATTCCACTCCAAGGTCTATACGCAGAAGATTTGAAAGCAGGAACTCAACTTGTAATTAAAAGTTCATAACAGCCAAAAGGTAGAAACAACCAAAGTGTCCGCCAACAGATGAATAGATAAACAAAATGTAATGTATACATAAAATGGATTATTATTTAGTCATGAAGAAAAATGAAGTTCTGATACATGGAACCACATGGATGAACCTTGAAAACATTACACTGAGTGAAATTAAATCAGACACCAAAGGACAAATGCTGTATGATCCCACTTATATGAAATATTCAGAATAGGCAAATGCATAGAGACCAAAGTTTATTAGTGGTTACCAAAGCCAGATAGGAGGAGGAAATGGGAGGAAGAGGTTACTTCTAAAGGAGTATGGAGTTTTTATTAATGGTGATGAAAAAATCTGCAAACGAACAGTGGTAAATGTTACACAATACAGTGAATTTCATTAATGTCATTGAAAATATGTAAAAATGATTGAAATGGCAAATGTTTTGTTACATATACTTCACCACAATAAAAATTTTTTTTTTTTTTTTTTTTTAATGAATTGGGGCATTACACACTTGGTCAAAGGGCGATACACCTGCTTTGCCTAGAGGGTAGAAACATGCAGAATGTGATGAAAATTTCTGGGCTATAAGCAAAACAGCCACATGGGCCAGGCTAAATGTGACATAGTAATAGTGGCTAATATTTGTCGTGTAGTTATTATGTAAGAGGAACTAGTCCTGGTGTTTTTCTTATACAGCTCGACAACCTGAAACCCTGGTTACATAAAATGCTTGGGGGTCAAATGTGTGTCAGAATTCAGAATTTTTAGGATTTTAGAAAGATAGTATGGTATGTATACCATAAATTATATGAATGCCACAACAGGGCCTGGGGCAGCACCCTATAATAAAGACAGTATTTTTGCAGCAACTTATGAGCTTCTTCCTATTCACAGGGACATTAGTTACTCTTGTGGTTCACTATCTTCTTCCCATTGCTGTCCAGTAGATTCCGACTCATACTGGCCTTATAAGACACAGAGGAACTGCCCTATAGAGTTTCCTAGGCCGTAATTGGTGCAGTGGTTAAGAAACTTGGCTGCTAACCAAAAGGTCAGCAGTTCAAATCCACCAGCGGCTCTTTGGAAACCCCATGAGGCATTTCTACTCTGTGCTATAGGGTCGCTATGAGTCGGAATCGACTTGATGGCAACAGGTTTGGTTTGCTTTCAGTCTTTATAGGAGCAGATCATCAGGTCTTTTCTCCTACAGAGTGGCTGATGGGTTCCAACTACCAACCTTTGAGTTAGCAGCAAGCATTTAACCATTGTGCCACCAGGGCTCCTTTTGTGGTTCACTGTACTTGGGCATAGTTGTGAATCTGAGCCCTTTCTCATTGCTTTCTGGCTCCCAACAGGAAGAAATGGAATAGGGAGAAGGGGGTAAACGAAGCTGGATGCTTCCCCTGAGATCAGCAAGGTAGCTCTCTTCAGAATGGATAATGCCTAAATTCATGGAGATGGGGCTACGGTGTGGAGAAGCCCAGTGTAAATTGACACTGCAGCAAAAAAGACTACAGAGGGGTGGCAAACCCTAACCAGGTGCTGGGTGGTCATGCACAGGCCGAGCCTCATGTAAGCCCAGAAATGCTAGAGGTGAGAAAAAGAAAGCCTTTCCTGAAAGACAAAAGGGAAACTCAACCGTTACTTAACCAAATACTGATGCCATTTAAGTTAGGGATAAGGGTCTCAGTTTATTGAAATCTTTCTCTATGGTTTTAGTCAAATGATTTATGCTGTTATTTTAATGAGAAATTTTACGTTATATGGAAAAACGTTGTGGCAATCTATCCAAAAATTCAGCCCCTGACAACCCTATGGCGCACAGTTCTACTCTATCACACATGGAGTCTCCATGAGTTGGAATTGACTCGCTGGCAACTGTTGTTTATATTACAGAAAACACATAAGAATCTGAATTACAGACTATAATCTGTGGTCTCCAATAGGCAATCATTCACTTTGAAGCCCACGGTTCCCAAACAGGGCTGTGTCTCAGAGTCACTCAAGGAGAGTTCAAAAAATCTCGATTCCCAGGTACCCCTGCCCCCACCAAAACCTTCCAAATAAAAATCTCGGGGGCTGAAGCCTTACCATCTACAATATTAATGTATTAAACTACACTATGAACTACACGAATGCATTCTCATTATAAAAGGTTTTTGGTGAAAGTATACCCAGCAAAACATACAGCAATTCAACAATTTCTAAGTGTACAATTCAGTGACATTGATGACGCTCGTGAAGTTGTGCAACTCTTCTGCTATCCTTTTCTAAATTACTCCACCACCATTAATTAACATAAACTCACTGCCCCTAAGCTTCTCATTTAATCTTTCCAGTTGCTGTTTTCAATTTGATCACATATAGATAATTTTTTTCAAGAGCACCATGTTCAGAGCAAACATTATTAATTAAGCTAAACCATTGTCTGGTTTAAAGCTACTTCAGGGGTTAGTTTCCTTTTAAGGTTTAAAGATAACCAGGAAGTAAAAGTTTCAGGGCAACGTAAAAGATTTTAACAATACAAAAGGAAAAAAGTCCCAATGCCCTCCTCAGTTCTGATTTCCCCACCTACCCCTAGGCTCTCCCTGCCTGTAATCTGTTGTTCACTCTCCCCTAACTTTTTCTTGGCACATATAAGCACATATCCACCATCTGTCTGTCAATTTGCTGTACTGTGGCGGTTTGCACATTGCTAAGATGCTGTGCAGTGGTTAAGAGCTATGGCATACTACAACCGAAAACCAAAAGGTTGGCAGTTCAAATCCACCAGCCACTCCTTGAAACCCTACAGGGCGATTCTACTCTGTCCTATAGGGTCACTAAGACTCTGAATAGACTTGAAGGCAATGGGATGATGCTGCGAGCTATGCTATCGGTATTTTAAATACCAGCATAGTCATGCATGGTGGACAGGTTTCAGCAGAGCTCCCAGACTAAGGCAAACTAGGAAGGAGTCCTGGTAACCTACTTCTGAAAATAAATCAATGAAAACCTTAAGGATCACAACAGACTATTGTCCAATATAGCGCTGGGACTGGGCAACATTTCGTTCTCTTGTACATGGGGTCACCATGAGTAACAACAACATAAGCACGTATAGAAACAAAAGTTTGTTTTGTGGGGTTTCTTTCTTTTTAGTCTATATAAATGGCATTACAAGTATTTTCTTACAACATTCTTTTTAACTGAACAATGTGTCGTATCTCTAGGAATCTCATTGTTTCTCTGTAGAGTCACCTGATTTTTTTTTTTTTTTGCTTCAAAGTGTTCCATAACTCCCTTTTGGGTGGACATTTAGATTGTTTCCATGCTATTTTTAATACTAATGTTGCTACAATGAAAACCCTTCTATGTGGGTCTTTATAAATGGGAGTGAATTAATTCTTAGAGCAGACAGACAAGAAGAAATGGTTGTAAATTTATCAATCACTTCTATTTCAATCAGTTCCTACTTTCAGCATTACGAAGTTATATTATCAGACACAGAATAGGCTCAGTAATAATCATTTGAATTTTGTCAATGTGAATAATCTCTCTTTTATTATTTCTTACCTTGATTTATGTTTTGTCTGACATTAACATTGCTCCAGCTGCTTCCTTTTTGTTTGCATTTTCCTACTATGTACTTGTCCATTCCTTTATTTTCAACCTTCTTGTATTGAACACTGGAATCTTTTTTAGCCTCATCTTAGTATCTGTTACTTATCAGTAAATTTAACCAGGTTAGATTTATTGAGAGTGCAGATTTGTTACCCTACTGCTGCTATCCTGGGTTAGTTTTTCTCTTCACTCATTTTCTTTGTTGTTTTTCTCCCTTTTATGAGCATAATAGGCACTACAGCATAAAAAAAAAAAAAATGGCGGAGGAAATACCTACAGACACCAGACATGGGGAGTTCCCAACAAACAGCACACCCTGATCCTGCTCATCCCTTCAAGCTCCACCCAACCCTCAGAAATTCCAGGCAGATTCCAATGTCACCTAATCATTCTCTCAAACTGGAACAGATAACCCAGGGTTACCTGCAGAAGGCGTCTCACATGAAAGAAAGGGTGAAACAACTTGGAAAAATGGAGGCTAAGAAAGAAGGACACGTTTTATAAAAGAGCTAGAAAAATAATGTTCTCCGAGGGGTAGAGAAGTTACTACATATAAGAAAAAAGGAACAGATCGCCCTTAAAAAAAAGCATAGACTATAAAAGAACTTTTAAAACTTAAATAATTTTTTAAAGTTTTAAATTTTTTTATTTAAATTTTTTATTTTTTAAAAAATTTAAAGTTGAAGAAGAAAATCACAAAAATAAAAAAGATGCAACATATGGGTTGAAAGATAAAATGTATGAAAGCCTTCCACAGAAAGGAAAGCAAGAAACAAAGAAAGAGCTGTTTTCAGAAAAATAAAGGATTATTCCAAGATCTGAATAACAGAACTTCCAGCAATAACATTACCCAACATCTGAGTAATAGGCACCTCAGAAAGAAGAGATAAGGTGGGGGGATGAGTGCGAACACCCCAGCCCGTCTCGCTCCATGGGGTGATCTTGGCGGTGTCCCCCACAGCCTCACCTTTTGATATTTCCACTCATTTTCTGAACATGGTTGTTGAGCCTTCCCAGTGATTTTGTAAACTAGATGAATGCCTTAGGGTAAACTCATTTCCTCCTAGAGTTTTTTAAAAACAGTAAGAGAATGTTACAAAAAAAAAAAAAAACCTTTATACTAATAAATCTGAAAGCTCTGGTGAAATGGATACCGTCTAGAGAAAATATAAATTACCAAAGCTAATCCAAGAAAAAAGATAAATAATCAGAATGGTTTTACAATCATTAAAAAATAAGAGTAATAAGGTGATATTGGCAATGAGGACCAATAAGTAGCTGAAGTCTTTCCACAAAAAAAAGCTCCAGCCATAGATGGTTTTACAGATAAATTCTATCAAACATTTGAAAAAAATTCATTCCAAAATTATGCATCCTTTTTCAAAGAATAAAATGAGACAAAATTTCCCGTATTTGGTTTACGAGGCTGGTAGAATCCTGACACCAAAACTTTGGGCAACGATGGCATTATCTATTAATGCTGGCCGTGTGTGTAACCTATGATGGAGCACTTCTGCTCCTGGGTGTAGTCTCTGTTTATGCACATGTACCCTAGGAGACATAAACACAATGTTCACATCAGCACAGGTGGGAACAAACTACATGTTTGTTAACAGAAGAAAAAAAAAACCCACTGCCGTCTGGTCAATTCCGACTCGTGGTGACCCTATAGGACAGAGTAGAGCTGCCCCATAAGGTTTCCAAGGAGCAGCTGGTGAATTTGAACTGCTGACGTTTTGGTTAGCCATTATGCTCTTAACCACTGTGCCACCAGGGCTCCTAACAAGAAAGGATAACTCAGTTGGCATGTATTTATATAACGGAATACTGTTAAAAAAAAACCAAACCCATTGCCGTCGAGTCAATTCTAACTCAGAGAGACCCTAGCAGACAGAGTAGAACTGCCCCACAGAGTTTCCAAGGAGTGCCTGGTGGATTCGAACTACCAACCTTTTAGTTAGCAGCTGTAGCACTTAACCAATATGCCACCAGGGTTTCCAATGGAATACTATACAGTACTGAAAATGAATGAACCATGTTTACACATGTAAGCATGGATGAATCTCAGAATGTAACATTGACTAGCAAAAGGGCAGATTAAGGAATACACATGAGTACATTTATACTACATTCAAAATAAATAATACAACCAATATATTGTTTAGGGATGCATGCATATGCAATAAAACTTTCTTTTCAAGCAAGGAAATTATTAACACAATATTCATGCTAGTGTTTACATCTATGGAGTTGAAGGAAGGGAAACAGGGGCATGGTATACTTGCAGCTTTGAGTACCCTGGGATGTTCTATTTCTTAAGTGGGGTGAAAAGGGACACAGTATTCATTTTATTATTGTTTTTTGTAACCATATCTATGTATTATATGTACTCTTGTTTGGTACATTTCTCTTTCTCTCTCTGTCACACACACTTTCTCTCTCTGTCTCCCTCACTCACTCACACACATACACACACACACACAGCCATGGCATACTATGATGACCTTAGGATATTCAAAGTCTGGATCAAAAATTATAGGGTTGCAGTCAAGCAGCACAGGAATAAAACTCATTCATAATCAATTCAGGGGAACATAAATATAATTTAAAGCTGCTGTTTTCATTAAAGCCAAGATGAAAGAGAACAAGCTTAGAGTACAGATGGTGTCGCTTAGACAAGACATTAGGAAGAAGAATTTCCTTGCTGAAATTGGCACAAGACACTGCCAGCTATTGCCGAGTAGCGTGTGATGATATTTAAGAATAGAGCCAAGCAGTTATTTTCCTTGGGTTGGTTCGAAGCAGAGCTAGCCAAGTGCCAAGGGCTGACTGTGCTGCCCGAACCTGTCCTGCAGTGGCTAGGACTACCTTGAGAAGATTCTGACTCCTCTGGTCTGCCACATCAAGGTGGGGTTCGGTGTCTGCATCCTTACCATCCCGGATATTGAGGGGATGACACTAGAACTTTCCAGATGTGGAGGAATGGAACCAGACAACCTTTAGTATGTATAGTGATTCTAGCAGTCTCTGGTCATTTCAGCCAAGAATACATATTTGCATACATCAAAGTGCCAAAAGTAAAATTTACAATAGTTTATGCTGACAAATGTTTAGTGAATAAGATGTTTTTATATCCCCTTGGGAGGGGTAGAAATTGGTTCAGTTGTATAGCAGATAACTTGGCAATGGCGTCAAATATTTAAATGCACATGCCAACTGAGCCAAAAATCTCACTGATAGGGACTAACCCTTGGATGTGCGCTCAAATATGTGTTCAAAAGTATGCCTTGTGACTTTATTTCTAAAAGCAAAAATGAACATCAACCTTAGTGCCCATCCCTAAGGGGGAAAACAATAGGTGCTGTGGAGTTGATGTCGACTCATGGTGATTCCATGTGTATCAGAATAAAAGTGTGCTCCATAGGGTTTTCAAGGGCTGATTTTTTGGAAGTAGATGGCCAGGCCTTTCTTCTGAGACACCTCTGGTTGGACTCAAACCTCCAACCTTTCAGTTAGCAGCCAAGAACATTAACCAGTTGTACCAGCTTAAGGGGTTGATAAAATAGACGCAGTTCATCCAGGTACAGGATGCCCCAAAATAACGAAAATGAAGGAAAGCCATACGTATGCCCTTGCTGTGGCAAGATCCCCATGCTATATTATTAAACAAACAAAGCAAAATTTAGAATACGTTTTACGGTTGTGTAGAGTAAGATCAAATCCATGCTTAAGGGGGTGTTGTGGATTGAATTGTGTCCCCCCAAAATATATGTCAGCTTAGCTAGGCCATGATTCACAGTACTGTGTGGTTGTTCACCATTTTGTGATCTGATGTAATTATCCTCCATTTTGTGATGTGTTGTAAATCCTAACCTCTATATGTTAATGAGCAGGGTCAGTGTGAGGTATATATTGAGTCACAGCCTTTCTCAAATCACACCCTTGCTTGAGTCACACCTTTTATCTTACAAGAGATAAAAAGAGAGAGAAGTAAGCAGAGAAGGAAGAGATCTCACTATCACCAAGAAAGAAGAGCCAGTAGTGGAGTACACCCTTTGGACCCAGGGTCCCTGTGATGAGAACTTCCTAGACACAGGGAAAGATTGATGCCAAGACCCATGGAGATCTCCAAGGAACACATGCCCACAGACGTTGAAAAGACACAAGGACATTCCTCAAGAGCTGACAGAGAGAGAAAGCCTTCCCCTAGAGCTGGCACCCTGAATTCAGAGAGAATGGATTTCTATTTGTTAAAGCCATCCACTTGTGTTATTTCTATTATAGCAGTACCAAATAACTAAGACATGGGGAAAAACCCAAACATGCAGGTATGAACTGTGATATAGCTACTGGGCCACTCACACCAGTCCTCCTCTTCCTGGAACATGACTGATGACATTCCCCAGTTTTCCTTGCACTTGGTTTGCCCACAGGACTGAACTCTGTCCAGTGGATGGTCAGTGGCCCGAAACGGAGAACCCTGAGAGTGCCATGTTTCCTTTGCCCTTTTTCCCTTCTTACCAGTCAGAACACAGACATGCTTATGACCCAGCTTCAACCATGAAGAAGAGAGAAAAAGCCCATGTGATGGAAAGGAAACAATACAGAAGGAAGGTGGGCAGGGCCACCCTCCAACCAGGAGTACTTCCTTTTTCTTTGAAGTCTCTGTAACATTGTTGGATCTCTTCATTACTGCAAGGCAGAGCATTGGTGGTTCAGTGGTAGAATTCTCATCTCCCATGTGGGAAACCTGGTTTCAATTCCCAGCCAATGCACCTCACTGGTGGCCAGCACCTGTCTGTCAGTGGAGGCATGCTTGTTGCAGCAAGGCTGAACAGGTTTCAGTGGAGTTTCCAGACTAAGATGGACTAGGAAGAAAGGCCTGGCAATCTACTCCTGAAAATCAGCCAGTGAAAACCCAATGGATCACAACTGTTCAGTCCCTGACCAATCATGGTGATGGCACAGGACTGGGCAGCATTTCATTCCATTGTCCATGGGGTCGCCATGATTTTGGTGGATAACGACACCTTTACTGCAGCTACACCTCCCAAGACTAGCACATCCATATCAGCGTGTATGTGTGGGTATTGCCATTGTTCTTCTTTATCCTTTCTGAAAGGAATCTCAAGACATGCTTAACATTGGTTACTTTTACAGATAGGGCTAAGGTGAGGGAAGGAGTGGGAAAAGGCCTTTATTCTTCTTTTTGTGCTTTTCTGTACTGTATGAGTTGTCTAACCTTATACCTGAATTATTTTACCTTTAATAGGGATTATCTGGGCAAAGAGAGGATGGCCTCTTTGTTGCTCTCTTCTTACACTTTTCTGAGTTAAAAATAAATACATAAACATAATTAGCTACTGTTATTGTTGTTAGGTATCATTGAGTTCATTCTGACTCATAGTGACCCTATAGGACAGAGTAGAACTGCCCCATAGGGTTTCTAAGGAGCAGGTGGTGGATTTGAACTGCTGACCTTTTGGTTAGCAGCCAAGCTCTTAGCCACTATGCCACCAGGGCTCCATATTTAGCTATTAGAGAAATGTAAATTAAAACCACAACAAGATATCACTACACATCTATCAAAATGACTTGTGGTGCAGTGAATTACTTAATATGGCTCTTCTAGCCATGGTCTTGTGACTCCTACAAAATGATTGGGTGGTACTATGCAAATAAGGTGTTTGTGACCCACCAAGACAATTGGACAAACTAATAATGCAAATAAAGTGCATGGAACCCTCGCAGGGTGTATGGATCCCTAACAAGGGGATTGGTCAGTTTTGCCATCCCATTAGGCTTAAACGGAGCCAATTTCCAGAGGCAGAGGGGAACCTCACTACCATCAAGAAGAGCAAGGAGCGGAGCACGACTTCTGCACGCAGGGTCCCTGTGCTGAGAACCTTCTAGACCAGGAGTCATACAGAGCTGTAAGGCTGGAGATGGCGTGAGATGGTGAGAAGTAGCAATAGAGAAATAGCAGCCACAGAACAAGGAGACTGGTATGAGACAACGCAGTGGACTTCCTGGCCCACAGAGCAAAGAGGCTACAGTGAGCATGCTAAACCATGAAGTAAGAGAGCTGAGCACCTTCAGGCAGGACGCTTGCTGGCAGAGTGGGGTGCCTCCAGGCACTTTCAGTGGAGCTAATGAGCTTTGTAATCCTTGCCCTAGTAGGGCAGAGTCCAGGGCCATGAGGAGCCTGTCCTGAGGGGGCCAAGAGGGTCCTGTCCTCAGAGGGCCAAGGGGAGCCCTGCACACCCGAGGGGAGCTAAGAGAGCTGTCTTGCACTGAAGTTACATTCACTCTAGCTGGTGATCTTCAGCTATAATGCTGGACAGCAGATGCCAGTACCACCAAAGTAGTCTCACAAGTTCTAGCTCGGGCCTGGAACCCACACAGTCATGTTTCACATTATAAAAAGATAATCAATAAATATCCACATGTATGAAAAAAGATAATTAGGAGCAGGAGTCTGCAGTTGTTGTTCCCTTTAAATACCTAGTTTTCCTAGTATATTTAAGTATGACTCACCAAAAAGTTTGACAGGAACACAACCATGATTTAATAAGAAAATAAAGCCATAGAAAACCTCCCAAAGACTTTCATGTGGACTTCAACTGACCCTAGATAATTGCCAGAGTCCCTGGGTGACACAAACAGTTAAGAGATTGACTACTAACCAAAACGTTGATGATTCGAACCCACCCAGAAGCACCTCAGAAGTCAGGCCTGGTGACCTGCTTCCAAAGGTCACAGTTCTACTCTGCACACATGGGGTCACCATGATTCAGAATCAACTTGACAGCAACCAACAGCAACAACATTTTGTTTAGGGGGACCCTGGTAATGCAAACAGTTAATGGACTCAGCTGCTAACCAAAAGGCTGGAGATTCAAATTCACCCAGAGGTACCTCAGAAGAAGGGCCTGGTGATCTACTTCCAAAAGATCAGCCATCGGAAAACCTATGGAGCAATGCTCTACCTCTGACACACGTGAGGTCACCATGAGTTGAAGTCAACTACACAGCAACTGGAAGATAAACCCCCTATTCTGGCCAGACTGAGCAAAAAAGAGGAAGGTGGGAAGAAGATTCCCTAAAAGAAAGACCCCTTCAGGTGTGCCTGCCCTGTTTTTCACTGAAAAACAACAACCACTAAAAACTGAAGCAAGGACTGTCTTATCTCGCAAGTGACCCCTCCCACAATACCCCCAAGGCTTCTCTCTATCACCATGGAAAATTCCCCAACCCCACCACAGCTTTCATTTTTGAGTCTTGGAGTTCCTCAAAAGGACAGCTAAAGAAGTAAGCAGCTTTGTCTCACAATCTACTCCATCAGCTTCTTGGAGGGGAGAATGTCCATTTAGTGAAAAATAATTTGCATTTTTATCACAAAGGATGCTGCCTGCCTAGTGGGCTTCCAGGCTGTCCTTAACTGTGCCATTTCTCTCAAGAGCCATAGACTTTTAAAGGCTACATCTGAAATGGTCTGGGAAAGGAGGGGGGAGTGAAGAACACTTGATTATCGGGCAGGCATTGTTCTCTTTGTCTGCTGGAGCAGGACTCAATCTAATTTCCGGGAAGTCCAGTTTGACAGGCTCCCTCAGCAAGCTTTCCTGAGACCTCTTTCAGAGAGAGAAGCCTCCCTTTCCCAGAACTCTCTGCGGGACATCCTCAGGAAGAAGAATGGTGCTGCTGTGATGAATGAGCCCTGTTTATCCTCTTCTGTATATAGGCCCTGGGTCAAGGAAGGTGCTTGTAACTGCTAATCTCTAATGGGTGGTAGAAACACGAGGGAAGACAATGCTTCCTCTGTTTGGCAGTGAATAAAAGATTCAGGTGCCACAGGAGTGGGATGGGAGTAAAAATAGGGTGAGATTTGAGCAGTGGCTTCAGAGGTACTAAGAACAGGCCCAGCCTTGTCCTTCCTCCCCTTGCCCACCCCCGCTCCACAATTTTTCCCACCTGCTTCAAGTAATGCTTGAAATTCCTTTAACCACAGGCAAAGCCTCTCTTGCCACTCTAAATATAAAGAGAGATTAAGTTTAAAATGTAATATAGAATAGACTTCTGAAAAGATGGAGTAGTGCTAAGTGCAACTAAGAAGCTTGGACATTATACATAAAACAAACATAGAAGACTTCAGAAGGCAGAAAAAAGAAGGCAGATCAGCGAGGGGATTCAAGACCTGAGAAACAGTACCATGGTATGTTCCCTGGGTTTTCTTTTTATCTCATATATCCCAGACTTGTTGGTGGAAAATCCAGCAATCCAGAAATTCCTACAGTTGCAGACAAAAAGTCCCAACAAAGCCAGCTCTCTTTAATCAAAGGACCAGGAAAGGGGTAGCCTAGCATGACAGAAAAGTTTTAGACAATGACTCTTCTACTCCAGCAAAACACCTAGAAAGAAATGTGGCCTCCAACCTTTAATTCTCCACATACACACATGCCCACTATCACAAGTGGAGGACAGAACCTAGACTACTACCCTTGAGAAGCTGCTGTAACAAGGACCCCACCGTCCCCACCAGGGTGGTATCACAGAAGGACAAGTAGAGACAAGGACTTTCATCCTTGCCACACCCACATGTCAGTGGACACCTGAACTTCCACCCCCACCCAGCAATAACGAGGCCTTACCCCCTCTCCCTTTTCATCCTCCTGTGATGATGAAAAAGAGGGCCTAGTGGAGAGTCAGGACCTTTACCACCACACAGCAGTACAAAGGCCACCACCCGTCACTCCCAGGAACCAGTGTAGGTTTGCGGGAAGCAGTAATAAGACACTCCTGCCCCTTCTCAACCAGAGTGGTATCAGCAAAGGCTTAGGGAGCCAGAACTCCCACCTCTACCCAGCAAAAAGAAGGAAGTACCCCTCCCAGCCAATGAAGGCTAAGTGGTACCAGGACTTCCAACCCACCTGGCAGACACAAGGCAGTATCCCCCCTTCTGCCAAAACAATATCAGAATATAGCCCTGCTAAAATAAGACTTTTAAAAAATCCACAGTCTCATAAACATAAAACCAAAAATGTGCACAATTCAACTGAAAATCACTCATCATACCAAGAACCAGGAAGCTCTCAATTTAAGTGAGAAAAGGCAATCAACAGTTACTAATATCAAAATGACACAAATGTTAGAATTACCTGACAAAAAATTTTAAAACAGCCATTACAAACATGCTCAATAAGAAATTATAAACATGATTTAAACAAATAAAAAAATAGAAAGTCTCAGCAAAGAAAAAGATATAAAGATGAAGAAAATGAAAGACTCAAGGAAACAATTAGTCCAAAGGATTAATGGACCACAGGAACCATAGCCTCCACTAGCCCGAGACCAGAAGGACTAGATGGTGCCTGGCTACCACCCTTGACCACTTTGACCAGAATCACTATAGAAGGTCCTAGTTAGAGTGGGGAAAAATGTAGAACAAAATTAAAATTCATTAAAAAAAAACCAGATTTACTGGTCCGAGAGAGACTGGAGGAACTCCTGAGACTATGGCCCTTAGACTTGGAACTAAAGCCAATACTGGAGATCACCTTTCAGCCAAATCATAAACAGACCTATAAAATAAACAATAACACCCGTGAATAAAGTACTCCTTAGAACAACCATCTCTACGAGACCAAAAGAACAACATATGCCCAAAAGCAAAGATGAGAAGGCAGGAAGGGCAGGAAGGGCAGGAAAATTGGACAAATGGAAATGGGGAACTCATGGAGAGTGTTAACACATTGTGGGGATTGCAACCAATGTCATGGAACAGTTTGTGTATAAACTATTGAATGGGAAACTAATTTGCTCTGTACACCTTCACCTAAAGTATAATAATTAAAAAAATAAATACATAAATATTATATATATATATATATAGAACCAAATGGGCAATTTAGAACTGAAAAATACCATAACTAAGATAAAATCTCAACAGATGGGCTCAACAGAAGAATGGAAGGAATCAAGTTAAAAATCAGTGAACTTGAAGACAGAACATTAGAAATTATCAAATCTAAACAAGGGAGAAAAGGTAGGTTAAAAAAAAAATTTAACAAAGTCTCAAGGACCTGTAAGACTATGACAAAAGATTCAATATGTGTGTCTTTGGAGTCCCAGGAGGAAATAAGAGGGCAAAGATTTTCCAAATTTGTGAAAAGAAGTAAACATACACATTCAAATATCTGAGTGAATTCCAAACAAGATAAACCAAAACACTCCATGTCAAGACACATCAGAACTAAACTTCTGAAAACAAAAGAGAAAGAAAACAACACTGAAAGCAGCAAGAATGAAACACTTCCAGTGACACCAGATTTCACATCAGAAACCATGGAAGCCAGAAAGAAGTGGCACGACATTTTTCAAATGCTAAAAGAAAAGGACTGTCAATCACAAATCCTATATCCAGCAAAAATATCCTTCAGGAACTGAAGTGAACCAGCTGCCATCGAGTCGATTCCAACTCACAGCGACCATATAGGACAGAGTAGAACTGCCCCATAGAGTTTCCAGGAAGTGGCTGGTGGATTCAAATTGTGGACCTTTTGGTTAGCACCCTTAGCTCTTAACCACTGCGCCACTAGGGCTCCATCCTTCAGGAATGAAGGGAAAATCAAGACATTCTGGAATGAAGGAAAACTAAGAGGATTTGTTGCCAGCAGGCCTATCCTAAAAAAAAATAAAATGGTTAAAAACATCCTCTAAATAGAAATGATTTTTTTAAAAGTGAATCTTGGAACATTAGGAAGGAAGAAAGAACAAAAGAGAGAGTAAAAATGTAGATAAGTACATCAGTCTTAGAGGAAATACAACCGGAACCCTCCTTAGAAATGAGCATGGTGAGACTTCAGCTCACTTACTTTGGACAAGTCCTGAGGGAAAGGACATCATGTTTGGCAAAGCAAAGGGTCATTAAAAATAACGAAAACCTGCAATGAGGTGTACGGACACAATACCGGCAACAATGGACTCCAACATACCAAAGACTGTGAAGATGGCACATGACCAGGAAACATTTTGCTCTTTTATACATAAAGTTGCCAAGAGTCGGAGCAGATTCAATGGCAGCTAACAACAACACGTCTATCTATCCCTATGCAGAGAAATAAGCATGGAAGGAAAAATCTAAAGATACTAAACAAATTCCAGTAACTCTCACCCCTACCAAACCCTATTTTTATATAATATTTTGCAACGGTCATTAATCTTCTTGAAACGAAAGTCATAGATAATATGTCCTGCTTACACATATAATTTTTTAAACCAACATATGCCTTAGCTATAATGCAAGACTAAAGCTAAATGCAATGTAATGTAAAGCGAAAGTGAAAGGAAGAAATGATGAACTAAAAATGCTGACCAGAAGATTTCAAAGGGCAGTTTGAGAAGAAAAAGGAAAGTATTACAACGACATGTGCGAATACCTGGAGATAGAAAACCAAAAGGGAAGAACATGCTTGGCATTTCTCAAGCTGCAAGAACTGAAGAAAGATTCTAGCCTCAAGTTGCAATATTGAAGGATTCTATGGGAAAAATACTAAACGATTCAGGAAGTGACAAAAGGAGAGGAAAGGAATACACAGAGTGACTGTACCAAAAAGAATTGGTTGACATTCAACCATTTCAGGAAGTAGCATATGATCAAGAACCGATGGTACTGAAGGAAGAGGTCCAAGCTGCACTGAAGGCATTGGTGAAAAGCAAGGCTCCCGGAATTGACAGAATTCCAACTGAGATATTTCAACAAATGGATGCAACACAGGAAGTGCTCACTTGGAAGACCTGGCCAACTGACTGGAAGGGATCCATATTTGTACCCATTTTAAAGAAAGGTGATCCAACAGAATACAGAAAATATTCGAACTGCCGACCTGTTGGTTAGCAGCCATACCACTTAACCACTATGCCACCAGGGTTTCCGGCAATATCAGAAGGCGTGTAAAATTTTGCTGAAAATCATCCAAAAGCAGCTGCAGCAGTACATCAACAGGGAATGGCCAGAAATTCAAGCCGAATTCAGAAGAGGATGTGGAGCAAGGGATGTGATTGCTGATGTCAGGTGGATCTTGGTTGATAGCAGACAATACCAGAAGGATGTTTCTGTGTGTTTTACTGACTATGCGAAGGCATTCAACTGTGTGGATTATAACAAATTATGGATAACATTGCAAAGAATGGGAATTCCAGAACACTTAATTGTGTTCACGCGGAACCTGTACTTAGACAAAGCGGCATTCATTCAAACAGAACAAGGGGATACTGCATGGTTTAAAATCAGGAAAGATGTGCATCAGGGTTGTATCCTTTCACCATACTTGTTCAAGGCATATGCTGAGCAAATAATCTGAGAAGCTGGACTAATTGAAGAAGAATTTGACATCAGGATTGGAGGAATACTCATCAACAACCTCCTATATGCAGATGACACAACCTTGCTTGCTGAAAGTGAAGAGAACTTGAAGCACTTACTGATGAAGATCAAAGACCACAGCCTTCAGTATGGATTATACCTCCACAGAAAGAAAAATCCTCACAATGGACCAATAAGTAACATCATGATAAACGGAGAAAGGATTGAAGTCGTCAAGGGTTTCTTCTTACTTGGATCCACAATCAGTGCCCATGGAAGCAGCAGTCAAGAAATCAAATGACCTTTTTCACAACAGGTTTGCCGGCAGAACACAGGTGTCAGTGAAAACTATCACAAAGTCTAAGCCAAAATGGGAAAGGAAAAGACCTATATCAACATCATCATCACTGGACAGGTAGAGTCAGGCAAGTCCACCACTACTGGTCACTTGATCTACAAAATGCAGTGGGATCGACAAAAGAACCATCGAAAAATTTGAGAAGCAAGCTGCTAAGATGGGAAAGTGCTCCTTCAGGTATGCCTGGGTGTTGGATAAACTGAAAGCTGAGTGTGAGCCAGACATCACCACTATCTCCCTGTGGAAATTTGAGACCAGCAACTATTATGTGACCATCATCGATGCCCCAGGACACAGAGACTTCATCAAAAACATGATTACAGCAACATCACAGGCTGACTGTGCTGTCCTGATTGTTGCTGCTGGTGTTGGTAAATTTGAAGCTGCTATCTCCAAGAATGGGCAGACCCGTGAGCATGCCCTTCTGGCTTACACACTGGGTGTGAAACAACTAATCCTTGCTCTTACAAAAGAGATTCCAATAATCTACCCATAGCCAGAAGAGATATGAGGAAATCGTTAAGGAAGTCAGCACCTATGTTGAGAAAATTGGCTACAACCCTAACACAGTAGCATTTGTGCCAATTTCTGGTTAGATTGGTGACAACATGCTAAAGCCAAGTGTTAACATGCCTTGGCTCGAGGGATGGAAAGTCACCCGTAAGGGTGCAATACCAGTGGAACCACTTTGCTTGAAGCTCTGGATTGCATCCTGCCACCAACTCATCCAACTGACAAGCCCCTGCGTCTGCCTCTCCAGGAAGTCTACAAAATTGGTGGTATTGGCACTCTCCCCGTGGGCAGAGTAGAGACTGGTGTTCTCAAGCCCGGCATGGTGGTCACCTTTGCTCCAGTTAATGTCACCCCTGTTGAAATGAACCATGAAGCTTTGAGTGAAGCTCTGCCTGGGTACAATGTAGGCTTCAATGTCAAGAATGTGTCTGCCAAAGATGTTCATCATGGCAATGTGGCTGGTGACAGCAAAAATGACCCACCAAAGGAAGCAGCTGGCTTCACTGCTCAGGCAATCCTCCTGAACCACCCAGGCCAAATCAGTGCTGGCTATGCACCTGTGCTAGTTTGTCACACAGCTTGCATTGCTTGCAAGTTTGCTGAGCTCAAACTGAAGATTGCTGTTCTGGTAAGAAGCTGGAAGATGTCCCCAAATTTTTAAAGTCTGGTGATGCTGCCATTGTTGACATGGTTCCTGGCAAGCCCATGTGTATTGAGAGCTTCTCTGACTAACCTCCTCTGGGTCATTTTGCTGTTTGTGATATGACACAGACAGTTGCTGTGGGTGTCATCAAGGCAGTGGACAACAAAGCTGCTGGAGCGGCAAGGTCACCAAGTCTGCTCAGAAAGCTCAGAAAGCTAAATGAATGTTACCTATAACACCTGTCACCCCAGTCTTTATCCGTGGTGGAAGAATAGTCTCAGAACTGTTTGTCTCAAGTGGCCATTTAAGTTTAATAGTCAAAGACTGGTTAATGATAGGAAACCCTGGTGGCATAGTGGTTAAGTGCTACAGCTGCTAACCAAGAGGCTGGCAGTTCAAATCTGCCAGGCGCTCGTTGGAAATTCTATGGGGCAGTTCAACTCTGTCCTATAGGGTCGCTATGAGTCGGAATCGACTCGACAGCAATGGGTTGGTTTGGTTAATGATAACAATACATCGTAAAACCTTCAGAAGGAAAGGAATGTTTTGTGAACCGTTTGTTTCTTTTTTTGCGTGGCAGTTTCAAGTTACTCATTTTTAAAGTTTGTACTTTTTAAATGGAAACAAATTGACCAAAAATCTCTCACAGAATTTTAAGACCATTAAAACAAAGTTTAATGAGAAAGAAAAAAGAAATCAAACGACACATTGCACTGGGTAAACCTGCTGCAAAAGCTCTTAAAGTGTTAAAAAGCGAAGAAGTCACTCTAAGAACTAAGGTGTGCCTAACCCAGGCCATGATATTTTCAATCACCTCATACGCATGCGAAAGCTGGACAATGAATAGGAACACCAAAGAAGAACCGATGTCTTTGAATTACACTGTAGGCGAAGAATATTGAATATACCATGGACTGCCAAAAGAACAAACATATCTGTCTTGGAAAAGTACAGCCAGAATGCTCATTAAAAGGGAGGATGGTAAGACTTCGTCTCACATACTTTGAACATGTAATCAGGAGGGACCAGTCTCTGGAGAAGAACATCATGCTTGGTAGAATAGAGGGGCAGCAAAAAAGAGGAAGACTCACAACGAGATGGATTGACACAGTGGTTGCAAAAATGGGATCATACATAGCAACTGTTTTGAGGATGGCCCAGGACCAGGCAGTGTTTTGTTCTGTTGTACATAGGGTATCTATGAGTCAGAACAGACTCGACGGCACCTCACAACAACAACATAATGTAAGGAGAAACAAAAGGAAAATAGTTTATAAGTTTTACAAGATTATGTTTAAGTATATAAATGCTTATGGCACAATTACACTAGAAAATAACAACTCCCCCACAAATTCCTAAAATAAACCCTAAGGGATGGTACCCTCTTTTAAGTATTACTGATTTTAAAAGTAGTACACAAGGAGTGAAATTATGATTTAAACTTTTATTTTTATAAATGAATGTATACTACTTTTCTAATCAGAAACCAAGTTTGGGGGATAGATGTTCCAATGACTATGGTGTATGTAGTACAAGGGGATGTGAGTCTCTAAAAACACAACTTACCTCAAAGGAGTAAGCTTTCCCAATCCCATCTCCTGCACCTGTGATCACTGCAAAAAACAGAAGAGATTTTAAATGATAGAATTAATCTTTAACCTTCTTTCTTGCTAGCTGCATTTTCCTGCAAACCTAGTCCCTTGGACATTTAGTGTCCCAAAGCAGCACCCCTCTGCTCTCCTGTCCCGCTCCGCTGATTGGCGAAGTTACTGGGACTGGACTTACTCTCACTAAAGGCTCAAAATGAAGATTTTTTGGAGGGAGTGGTGAGGCCACGAAGGTCACTGGGTGGTGTAAACTGTTTACGCTGGGCTGCTAACAGAAAGGTTGGCAGTTTGCACTCACCCAGGCCTGGCGATCTGTTTCCGTAAAGGTTACAGCCAAAGAAAACCCTATGGAGCAGTTCTATTGTGTAACACATGGAGACACCTGGAGTCGGAATCTACTTGACAGCAATGGATTTCATTTTGTTTTTTCTTTTGGTGGAGCAGTGGAAAAGACATTCCAGAATTAAACAAAGTATTCCAGCCAGGGAACAACTTACTCAGAGCGCGTAAGAATTCAGGCATCTGCAAGTCTTCAAGGGAAGCAGTGTACCCTATTATCTCTCTACCTGCCCAACCATCATTGTTTCTTTCAAAGTTTCTCCTAAAAGCCAAGTTCTCCCCCCTAGTCACTCCCACCCCCCAGGCCAACAGTAACCAGCCTGTGGAAAACAAGGGAACGTAACAAAGAGGAAAATAAAGAAATACAGCAAAATAAAGGATCCTGGTCAATTTTTTAATCGCTCATTATCTGTTAATATGTAACAATCAAAGCAGTCTTCTAGACCTTTAACATCCAACATAACATACTTATTTAATGATTGAGCTCTAGAATAAACCTCATTTCTGTGAATTTCAAAATTTCAAACTTCACTGTTGTTGTCAGTTGCCACTGACTTGATTCTGATTCATGGTGACCTCATGTGTGCAGGGTAGAACTGTGCTCCATAAGGTGTTCAAGGCTGGACCTTTCAGAGGCAGATGTCCAGGCCTGTCTTATGAGGTGCCTCGGGGTGAATTCGAACCACTAATCTTTCAGCTAGTAGTAGAGCGCTTAACAAATTGTTCCACCCTGGAACTTCCAAACTTCATTACAATTCACTATATTCTTATCTGCAATTTACCTTTGCCGCAACGATTAAAGAGTATGCTCTTAAAAAGTGTGAGCAAAAGATATGTTTTACTTACTTGACAGTGAGTTCAGGCCAAGTTATACAAACATCAAGCAGGACCCTGGCAGAAGAGCCCTCGTCTTAATGAACAGGTTCTATACTTGTTATGGATTGAATAGTGCTCCCCCAAAATATGAGTTGTAAATCCTAACCCCTATGTCTGTGGTTATAATTCCATTTGGGAATAGGTTTTTTTTGCTGTGTTAATGAGACTGTATTAATATAAGATGTGTCTTAAGTCAATCTCTTTTGAGATATAAAAAGAGATTAAACAAGCAAGCAGCAGAGCAGTCATGGGGTAAGACAGATGCCATGCCACATGAAGATCACCAAGGAGCCAAGGAATAGAAGCTGAAGAGACAAAGACCATCCTTCAGAGCTGACAGAGTGAGAAAGCCTTTTCCCAGAGGTGGTGCCCGAATTTGGACTTCTAGCCTCCTAATAAGTTTCTGTTTGTTAAAGCCACCCACTTGTGGTATTTCTGTTATAGCAGCACTAGATGACTAAAACAGTACTATATCTAAGATAAAAAAAAAAAAAAGATAATAACATCAAATTAATGGATATCTATTGAGTGCTTACTTTCTGCCAAGCACTGTTTGAAGTGTTTTATGTGCATTATCTCATTTAATGTTCAAAACAAGCCTATAATGCAGGAATCATCATTATCCTTATTTTATAGCTGAGGAAGCCTAGGGAGAGAAAGCTCTTAGCTTGATCGAGATCACACTGCTAAAAATGATAACAACAGAATTTGAACCCAGGCCGTCTGACTTTGGGGCCCCAAGTCTATAAAGAGATATCAATGGAAAAATTAAGAAACCAACGCTCAAAGTACTTCATCTGAAAAGTTTAAAAATTTATTCTCTAATTATTGGATTTTCTTCTTGCTCCCCTCTTGAAAGGTATCATCTCCCCAATATCTGCTTATGCCCAAATACATCCTACTCTTGTTAAGAATAGCTCTATTCAATTTGTCTCAAAAATCAGGTTAAGATTGTGTTTTCAATTTGAGTCAACAAATGTTCCAAGTCACTGGCCAGATTTAAACTTTTTTTGGAATGTGTGTTCTTAGAAGATCTTTGCCCCACACTGATGGGCAGCAGTTTTACAGAGATCTAAGTCCTTTCAATACATGACCATTTGGATCTGTGTGGACCAAGGTATTTGGATCCACAATGCTCGAGCTGTTTAGCAACTTCACTGGAGATACTTAGAGAAGTGGTATCACACAAACACACACACACGTAAACACACATAAACACGCACACATACATATACATATTGTAAATGTCTCATGCCACAGGTAAAAATCTATTTTCCATTTCAAACAATTTATCATTTTTTTTTTAATTCCTCTTTGCTAGGCTTCTAAGGAATTGACTAGACTTAGCAAATAAAGGTACAAGATGCCTATAGAGCCCAGAAATAAAGCCACATAAATATAGTCAATTGATCTTTGAAAAAGGAGCAAAAGCAATTCAATGGAAAAAGGATAATCTTCAAACAAATAATACTGGAACAACTGGACGTCCACATGTAAAAAGAGAATCTAGACTCAGAGCTTACATATTTACAAATATTAACTCAAAATGGACCATAGACCTAAATACAAGATGCAAAACTGTTCTACTTCTAGAAGATAATATTGGAGAAAATCTAGATGGTCTTGTGTTTGGCAATGACTTTTTAGATACAACAACGAAAGCATGGTCCATAAAAGATATAGCATGCCAAGTTAAAGTTGAATTTCAGATAAACAACAAATAATTTTTTAATGTGTGTTCCGTGCAATATTTGAGACATAATATACAAAAAAATTTATTTGTTGTTTACCTGACATTCAGAGGTCCCTAGGTGGTACAAATGATTTGCACTCAGCTATTATAGGGTCACTATGAGTCAGACTCAACTCAACAGCACACAACAACACTGACATAAAAGTTGGTGGTTCAAAGCCACCCGGTGGTGCCACGAAAGAAAGACCTGGCTATCTGCTTCAATAAATATTACAACCAGGAAAATCCTGCAAAGACATTCTATTCTATAACACATGGGTCACTATGAGTCAGAATCAATTTGACAGCAAAAGTGGTTTTTGGTTTTATGTGAAATTCAGATTTAACTGTGTATCCTGTATTTTATCTGGCTTGTTCCTTGAAATTGTTTACAATCCCCCCTACTTAGGCTAGGATGGTATTTCTAAAACAGCTGAAATTATTATTTTTTTAAGTCACTGGATTTCTTGGTGCCCAACCTGGAAACAATAGCCCCAGCAGAGACCACAGCACTTCATTCAAGAAGATGCTAAAGCTCTCATCCCTTTCACCTTAAGTCTAGTCATGGGCTGAAATTCCATGTAGTGATTCCAGTAGATAAGTTCCATTTTGAGAGAGTGTTTAATAGATTTGGAACATACCAGACCGAGACTCCATATCTAACCATCTTGATTAGCTCTTTTTTGACCTTGATTTTATAACACCCTCATGCCATAACAGGAATTGGAGATTTTTTTTTTTTTAAATAAAGTGAATTAAAATTATTAAGATTTGAGAAATTTGAAATACTACTGAAAAAAGTGGAAGCACCCTGGGGTTTTGTAAATTTGAAGATGAGAGGTGCAGGTGTTTCTGCATTATTTATTTTTCTGTCTCATCAGAGAACTCCAGAAAGAGGAAAACTAATGAGGCACAGAGTGGACACTTGAGTAAAGTTCCTCTCTAGTTATTTTCCTTGTGTCCCACATTTTGTTTTCCTGACAATTCTAATTTTGCTCATGCCTTTTAGTCTCTCAGATTAAAACCATCCAAGGTAATTACATCTTTACTCTCAACGAAAAAGATGAAATATGCCTTTCCAGATGTAAATAATAAGCCAGAAACACCAGACAACACGAAATGAAAATTTTTCTTTACCTGCCCACTGTCCCATTGACTGCAAGAAAGACCTTGGTGAAACTTTCCAGAAGTGCAGGAAAATACATTTGGCAAATCTCATACACTTCACCAGGTAGGCCAGGCACACCAGCACCCCTACAAAAATGAAGAACTGTTCCAAAAATTCTCCCATGCCTGGACTACAGCATATGCTGTTTCACGCTTAGCCCTGGCCACCTTTCACCGACTTCCTAGATCCGGGCTGTTCTGGGACCTGTCTAATCACCACGCTCAAGTCATTGGGCACATTCCAGCTGGGGGTGTGCAGATTAGAGTAACTTCTTTACACAATCATCTGATTCATAGGCTTTTGCATGAAGTACTCTTTCTAATATTCCTTCTAATATCTTTTTAGCTCTGCTGGAGTTTTTTGTTACTGTTGAGGGGCTGGTGAAGAAGTAAAAGGCAAAAATGAAAAAAATAAACAAAGCCTTGACAGAAAAAAAAGAAAAAATGTCAGCCCAGTTGTTCTCACCCAGAATTTGGAAATTGCAAAGGACATAAAATCCTTATCATTGATTTCTTAAACAAATATTTATTGAGCACCTACTAGGGGGTGTAGACTGTTCATAGTGTTCAAAGCCTGGAGAATATAATAGTAAACAAGACAAAGTCCCTGCTGTGATAGAGCATAGATCCTAGTAGGGGACAGAGACAATAAACAAATAAATGATGTCAGATATAAGTGCTCTGAAGAAAAGTGCTGTTGGGAGATTTCCAACCAACATGGCGCCATAGACAGAAGCACCACACTGTCTCTCCACACCAAAGACCCAAAAAACTAAGTAAAACAGAGACAAATGTCAATCCTGGAACTCGAGGTGTCAAATGAAGAGATAAAGAACTCAGCCAACCGCCGAATGGAATAAGAAACTGACAGAGAACAGAGAGCAAGGAGAGATACATGTGGAGGTCCCCTATTAGCTAATGCAGCATGGTTTCGCCATCTTGGACTCCTGTTGGAGATCAGCAGAAAAGGAGCATGAGAAAGCAGCTTCACGGAGCTCCCAGCAGGAGACAGAGCACCCAGTAACCAGCGATACGCTATTTCCCACCCCCCATCCTCTCCCTGCTGCTCTGCCTCCTCACCTCCCAGCTGGTTGCAATGGCTTGGCCGGCCAGGAAGTGCAGCATCCATGCTGTTTGGATTCACTCCACCCACAGTGGAGATTGGTGGACAGGGAGTACATGAAAGCAGCTTCACAAAGTTCTCAGCAGGAGACAGAACACCCACTAATCAGCGATATACGCTTTCCTAACTCCCACCCTTCCCCCAACTCCAGCCCGTTCTGCTTCCTGCTGGCTCCCAGGCTCTTGGCCAGGAGGCAACTGCTTCAGCCCCAGGCCACTTGAATTTGCCCTGCCCAAACTGGCCAGCTGTCTGGGTGCCATTTTTCTGTTGCTGATGTTGCCTTTTTCCATTTCTTCTGGTTTCTTCCGTGCCTCCCACCACCCCTCCCTCCTTTCTCTCGAATATCTGGCTCCATGTGCCATCTTTCCCTCTTCTTGAAAGGCTGTGAAGCACCGCTTAACTGGGTAAACATTCCCCCAACCCGAGACACCATGCTGGTGGGATCCCGGGGACTCCTTTTTTTTTTTTTTTTTTTTGCTTTGTTTCTTTCTTTCTTTTTTTTTCTTTTCACAACTCTGGAGCCCCTTTTAGCCAGGCTGCACTGAGCAGCTTAGGAGCCACTTCCCCAGCCTGTGTAGTCAATTCAGTGGGATCCCTGGGAACATTTCTTTTTTTTCTTTCTTTCTCTTTTTTCCTGACTTTCTTCACTTCTCAGTTCCATCTTTCTATGCTTACTTTCTTTTTCTGTCTTCTGAATATCTGCAGCTGTGTGACATCTATACCCCATCTAGCCAGGCTATACTGCTCAGCCTAGGAGCAACTTCCCCAATCTTCACAGCCCCACTGGTGGGACCCCTGGAGGCTTTTCTTTTCTTTCTTTTTTTTATCCCAAATTTTTATCTAATTTTTTTTCTTTTTCACTTTTCCTTTTGTTTTTCTCCATTTCTCAGTTTCTTATCACTCCACTCCAACACAAAGCTCTCTTAGCACTCTTTGTCAGTTTGTTTGTTTTTGGCTCCTGTTTCTCTCTCTTCTTTCCTATATGCATATTAGCTCCACACATCACAACCCCCCTCCCCCCCCGCCTACCTGCATCGTGTACTGAACATCACACCCCTGACCAGCACAGGCATGGCCTACTGGAACTTGCCCTGCCCTGTTTCCTGTCTCACCCTGTCAGCCCTAGTACATGCCATAAACAACCCATCCCAGCCCCTCCCCTTCATCTGGGTCTGCCCTGCTGCACTATAGCAGAGTAACTGGCCCTGCCCATTGCACAAGGAGGTGAAAAGTATCATGACCACAGATGAGCAAACAACAAAGAACGCACAGCGCACCTGCTCAGATATAACCAAATAAAACAAAAAAGCAGGATGAAACAAACAAATCTGCAATCAATAAAAGAAAAAAAATAACTACAGAATATCTCAAAGACAGCAGACAATATCAAAACATAAAAAAAAAAAAAAAGGACACGATGTTTCCAGTAGGAGTCCAAAATAAAACACCAGATGACTTTCAGTAGAAGAAAAGGCACTAGAACTACCTGACAGGCAATTCAAACCTCTAATATTCAGAGCTACCCAAGAGTTGAAGCAAAAACCAGGCAAAAATAAGAAAAAAATAGACAAATTCATGAAAAGGCAGACAAATTCATGGAAAATACAGACCAAAAAATGAAGAATTCGGGAAAATAAGACAGGAACAAAATGCCAAAATAAATTCACAACTAGAAATCATACAAAAACAAAAACTAGAAATCCGAAAGATAAACAGCAAGATTTCAGAAATGGACAGTGTCATAGAAGGACTGAGGAGTAGGTTTGAAATGATGGAAGACAGGACCAGTGAAATTGAAGACAAACACTTGGATACAACTCTTTTTGAGGAAAAATCAGAAAAAAGAATGAAGAAATCTGAGAATTATGTGAGACACAAAGGCAAAATTTTCTGAATAAATCGGAGTTCCAGAACAGAGGGAGAAAACGGAAAATAGAGAGGAACATTGAATAAATGCTGACAGAAAACTTCCCTGATATCATGAAAGATGAAAAGCTGACCATCTGAGAGCTCAACGAACCCCATATAGGATAGACCCCAAAAGAAAATCACCAAGGCATATCACAATCACACTCGCTAAAACCAAAGACAAAGAAAGAACTCTGAGAGCAGCTCGAGAAAAACAAAAAGTCACATACAGAGCAGAAACAATAAGACTAAGTTCTGATTATTCGACAGAAACTGTGCAGGCAAGAAGGCAATGGAATGACATATATAAAACCTTGAATGAAAAAAATTGCCAACCAATAATAATATATCCTGAAAAACTCTCATTCAAATATGATGGTGAAATTAGGACATTTCCAGATAAAGAGAAATTAAAGGAATATGTAAAAGCCAACCAAACTTACAAGAATTATTAAACGGAGCCCTTCGATCTGAGAACAAAAAACATGAGACCGCAGCCTGAATCTGGGACCCAAGATTGTACCAGCCAGATACCAACCTAGGACTATCCAGAAACAAAAGAATTGCAACAGGGAACCAAAGAGGTTAATCTGTAAATGACAACAACAGCGGGACAGTAAAAGAGGGAATAAGTGGTGTAGGAATAGAACTTTCTAAAGAAGGGGAAGGCAAGGTGATACCAAGTAATAATACACTGGTTCAAACCTGGGAAGATAAGGGTAAATTTCAAGGTAACCAAAAAGAAGTTAACAAACCTGCTCATCAAAATAAAGAAGAAAAATATAAAGTCTCAATAAAAACAAAATGTACAAAAAAAAAAAGAAATCCACAGACAAAAAGAATTCAGCACAGGAGAGTAAAAGGCAAAATGACAGCAATAAACTCACACCTTTCAATAATTACACTTAATGTAAATGGCCTAAATGCACCCATAAAGAGACAGAGAGTGAACAGAATGGACAAAAAAAAAAAAAAAACAGGATCCAACAATATACAGTCTACAAGAAACACACATTAGAAACAAAGATATAAATTTATTAAAAATCCAATGATGGAAAAAAATATATATCAAGCAAATAACTTCCAAAGAAGAGCAGGAGTGGCAATACCAATTTCAGATAAAATTGATTTTAAAATAAAATCCACCATAAGAGACAAAGAAGGGCACCATATCATGATTAAATGGATGGTCCATCATGAAAATTTAACCTTAATAAACATCTATACATCCAATGACAGGGCTCCAAAATACATAAAACAAACCCTAACAGCACTGAAAAGAGAAATTGACAGTACCACAATTATAGTAGGAGACGTCAACACACCACTCTCGGTAAAAGACAGAACATCTAGAAAGAAACTCAGCAAAGATACAGAAGAGTTAAAGGGCACAATCAGCCAACTTGACCTCATAGACCTATATAGAACACTCCATCCAACAGCTGCAAAGTATGCATTCTTTTCCAAGGCACATGGAACATTCTCCAGAGTAGACTGCATCTTAGGCCACAGAGCAACCCTCAACAAAATCCAAAAGAATGAGATAATACAAAGTCTCCTCTCTGACCACAACGCCATCAAAGTAGAGATTAACAACAGGAAGAGTAAGGAAAAAAAATCAATTACATGGAAACTGAATAACATCCTGCTTAAAAACTACTAGGTAATAGAAGAAATCAGGGATGGAATCAAAAAATTCCTAGAATCAAATCAGAATGAAAACACATCATACAAAAACCTTTGGGGCACAGCAAAGGCAGTGCTCAGAGATCAATTTATAGCAATAGATGCACACATCAAAAAAAAACCACAAAGGAACAAAATCAAAACATTAGCTACACAACTTGAACAAAGAGAAAGACAACAGCAAAAGAAGCCCGCAGCCACGAGAAGAAAGGAAATAACAAAGATCAGAGCAGAAATCAATCAACGAAATAGAGAGTAGAAAAACAAGAGAAAAAGTCTACAAAACCAAAAGTTGGTTCTTTGAAAGGATCAACAAATTCAAACTGATTAAAAAAAAAAAAAAAGAATAGGAGGATGCAAATAACCCAAATAAGAAATGAAATGGGGGACATTACGACAGACCCGACTGAAATAAAAAGGATCATAATAGATTATTACAAAAAACTATACTCCCAAAAATTTGAAAACCTAGAGGAAATGGACAAATTCCTAGAAACACACTACCTACCTAAACTAACACAAAATGATGTTGAAAATCCAAACAGACCCATAATGAAAAAAGAGATTGAAAAGGTGATTTTAAAAACTCCCAACAACAACAAAAAAAGCCCTGGCCCAGATGGCTTCACTGGAGAATTCTATGAAACATTCAGAGAAGATCTTACACCAGTATTATTCAAATGATTTCAGAATATAAAAAAGGAAACAATACTTCCGTATTCATTCTATGAAGCCGGCATAACCATGATACCAAAACCAGGCAAAAAAAAAAAAAAAAAGACACCACAAAAACAGAAAATTACAGACCCATATCTTTCACGAATATAGATGCAAAAATTCTCAACAAAATTCTAGCCAATAGAATTCAGCATTGTATCAAAAAAATAATATACCATACTATGCTGAGTGAAATAAGTCAATCACAAAAGGACAAATATTGTATGAGATCACTACTGTACTGAAAAGGTTTACACACAAAAAGAAACAATGTTTGATAGCTATGAGGGAGGGGAGGTGTGGGGATGGAAAAACACTAAATAGAAAATAGATAAGTGGTAAACTTTGGTGAAGGGTGAGACAGTACTGGGGAAGCCAGCAGAACTTTTACAAGGCAAGGTCATGGAAGCTCCATGGACACATCCAAACTCCCTGAGGGACCGAATTGCTGGGCTGAGGGCTGTGGGGACCATGGTCTCGGGAACATCTAACTCAATTGGCATAACATAGTTTATAAAGAAAATGTTCTACGTTCTACTTTGGTGAGTAGGGTCTGGAGTCTTAAAAGCCTACGTGTGCCCATCTAGGATGCTCCACTGGTCTCACCCCTACAGCAGCAAGGAAGAATGAAGAAAACTAAAGATACGAAGGAAAGATTAGTCCAAAGGACTAATGGACCACATCTACCATGACCTCAGCCAGACCAAGTCCAGTACAACTAGATGGAGTCTGGCTACCACCACTGGCTGCTCTGACAGGGATCACAATAGAGGGTCCTGGACAGAGCTGGAGAAAAACGTAAAACAAAATTCTAATTCAAAAAGAAAGTCCAGACTTGCTGGCCTGACAGAGACTGGAGAAACCCTGAGATTATGGCCCCCAGGCACATTTTCAGCTCGGTAATGAAGTCACTCCTGAAGTTCACCCTTCAGCTCATGACTTCTTCATTGCAAATACCTTTTTTCAACAACATAAACAGCAACTATACATGTAGACTTCACCAGAGGGAATACATACACAAGAATCAAATCGACTGCATCTGTGGAAAGAAACGATGGGAAAGCTCAATTATCAAACAATATCATTAATATCACATACAAGTAAAACTTTGCTAAAGATCAATGAAAAGCGGTTGCAGGAGTACATTGATAGGGAACTGCCAGAAATTCAAGCTGGATTCAGAAGAGGATGTGGAATGAGGGATATCATTGCTGATGTCAGATGGGTCTTGGATGAAAACAGACAATACCAGAAAGATGCTTTCCTGTGTTTTATTGACTATGCAAAGGCATTTGACTGTGTAGATCATAACAAATTATGGATAACATTCAGAAGAGTGGGAATTGCAGAACACTTAATTGTGCTCATGTGAAAAGCATATATAGACCAAGAGAGTCATCTGAACAGAGCAAGTGGATACTGCATGGGTTAAAATCAAGATAGGTGTGCATCTGGGTTGCATCCTTTCACCATACTTATTTGCTGAGCAAATAATCTGAGAAGCTGGACTATATGAGAAGAATGAGGCATCAGGATTGGAGGAAGACTCATTAACAACCTGCATTATGAGGATGACACAACCTTGCCTGCTGAAAAAAAAGAGGACTTGAAACACTTACTGATGAAGATCAAAGACTATAAACTTCAATATGGATTACACCTAAACATAAAACAAAAGTTCTTACAACTGGTCCAATAAGCAACATCATGATAAAAGGAGAGAATGTTGAAGTGATCACGAATTTCCTCTTACTTGGATCCACAATCAATGCCCACGGAAACAGCAGTCAGGAAATCAAATGACCAATTGCATTGGGCAAATCTGCTACAAAAGACCTCTAAAGTGTTAGAAAGCAAAGATGTCACTTTGCGGACTAAGGTGCATCTGACCCAATCCATGATATTTTCAATCACCTCATATGCATGAGAAAGCTGGACAATGAAAAAAGAAGACTGAAGAAGAATTGATGCCTTTGAATTATGGTATTGGCAAAGAATATTGAATATATCGTGGACTGCCAGAAGAATGAACAAGTCTGTCTTGAAAGAAATACAGCTAGAGTGCTCCTCAGAAGGAAGGATGGTGAGACTTTATCTCACGTACTTTGGACATGTTATCAGGAGGGATCAGTCCCTGGAGAAGGACGTCTAGCATGGTAAAGTAGAGAATCATTGGTGAAAAAAAGGAAGACCCTCAATAAGATGGATTGACACAGCAACTGCAACAATGGGCTCAAGTATAGAAAAGATTGTGAGGATGATGCAGGACCAGGCAGTGTTTTGTTCTGTTGTACATAGGTTCTCTATGAATTGGAACCGACTCAACGGCACTTAACAACAGCAACAACATATATATATATTTACCACAATAGTTTTTTTTTTTCAAATACCCTGAACGCCAAGAAAGGATGATATATGTGGGGTGAGGATGGACAGTGGAGATGACAAGAGAAGAGTTGGGAGACAATATTACACTCATCTAAAAAAAAAAAAAAAAAAATTTTTTTTTTTTCAAGAAGAGTATCCAGGTATTGAGTCCTTGTTCCTCTTCTCCCTTCTACTTATGCTTGCTCCTTGGTGATATTAAACAACCGCTTGACCGTAGTTAAGGACTCTCTATACCAATGACCCCAAAATTTATACCTTCTGCTGGTCACCCTGGTTGGTGATCCAGATTCGCATATCCAACTGCCACCTTGACACCTCCATGTGAATGCATCTCCATCTTAATATGTCCAAAACTGGTTTATGATATTGTCTCCAAAACCTGCTCCTTTTGAAGCCTTCTTGATCTCAGGAAATGGCAACCCTTACCTTCCAGTTGTTGAGGAAAAAATTCGGAGATATCTTTGACTCCTCTTTTTCTCTACCTTCCCATATTCAATCTGTCTCCCGTGGACAGATGATTGGATTTGCTTTCAATTTGAAGTTATGGTGAATAGTGCTGCTATGGATATTCTTATATTTGTACTATTTACAGTAAATTATCTACTGAAAGATCATAAAAGGGAACTCAAAAAAAAAAAAAAAAACACCTAAGGCCTGAGAGAGAGTACCCAAGGAGCAAACAAACTTGGAATGGAGGCCCTGGACTTAAGGCTGGGATTTAGACTTCATTAGAGAGAATATGGTTGCAACAAACTGAATGGTGAAGAAGTTCTCTGGATTGACCTGGGACAGAACTGGTTCACAAGTCAGAGAGCTAAGCCTGGTAAGCTGGGAGGCTGAGAAGCTGCCAATATGGGTGCTGATAAAACTCCCTGAGATGAACTTTACTGTGTGTCCCACATGCCAGCCAAGCATGACAGGAGCAAAAAAAATGAAAAGCACACAAGAACCGGAAAGAGAAGCCCCTTTGATGTTCCTCCAGTATTCACCAGCTGACATAACATAAATGTTTACAGGGTCCAGCTCCAGGATCACAAGCAGGACAATGAAGGGTGAATTTGGAGTTGAAAGGTAATAAATTGATAACCTGGTTTTTTTAGTTTTTTTTCTGGACATCTAGATAATGCTAACCCTTTTCCAAAGTGGTTGACCAAATTTGTCACCTCCACCAGTATTATATGAAGTTCTGTATTTTTCCACAATTTCACTAAATCTTGGTATTGTCAATTTTCTAATTTTTGCCACTCTGGAGAGATGTATTGTCATGTCAATCTGTCATGGTATTTTATGGTTTTATTTTGCATTTTTCTGATTATTAATGAGTTTGAGTATATTTTCATGTGTTTATTGGATATTTGAGCTTCTTTTATGAAGATTAGTGCTACAGATCAGGCAATATTAATATCCCCATTTCACAAATGCAGAAACTGTGGCACATACCGGTTAAAGGGTATGACCTAAGGTCATGCTGCTAGTATTTGAAAATCCTGGAAACAGAATTTGAACATAGGCAGTCAGGCTTCAGAATCCTATCCTCAAACACTGTGCAGTGTTGCTCAGTAGTTACATGTCCAGATATTTACAGGCTTTTTTCTGAATTCTCTATTCTTTTCTTTTCCTTTATACAAACACCCCACCACCCATCTGTCAGTTTGTATACTGCGGTGGCTTGCATGTTGCTGTGATGCTGGAGCTATGGCACCACTATTTCAAATACCAGCAGGGTCATCCATGGTGGACAGGTTACAGAGATATTCAGGACCAAGACAGACTGGGAAGAAATTCCTGCTGTTCTGCTTCCAAAAATTAGCCATTCAAAACCTTATTAATCAAAAGAGAACATTGTACAAATTTCAAGTTTTGGATGTTATCAGCAGGGGTCAATTGCTGTAGGAGGACATCATGTTTGGCGAAGTAGAGGGCCAACAAAAGAGAGGAAGAAACTTGCTGTGATGGATTGGCACAATAGCCACAACAGACTAAAGCATGCCAGCGATCATGAGGATGGCACAGGACCAGGCAGTCGTTTGTTCTGTTGTGCATAAGGTGGCCATGAGTTGAAGACCACTCAATGGCAGCTCTCTATCTCTATAAAAACCACGTGGTTTAACTACTGCAGCCTTAAAATAAGTCTTGATATCTGGTAGAATGTGCACTCCTATTTTTACTTCTCCAAGAGCATTTAGTTTATTCCTGGTCTTTTCTACTTCTGGAAATTTTAAAATCTTTTTGTCAAGATCCATGAAAATTGCTGCTGAGATTTTTATCGTAATTACATTGAATAAACAGATATCAATTGAAAAGATATGACATTTGTTTTTACAATATTGAGTCTTTCAACCTATAACCATGGCATATCTTTGATTTTAGGTCTTCTTACTGTCTCTCAATAAAATTTTAAAATTTTCTCCAAAAATCACTGAGCTTAAAAAATTTATATTAAGAAAAATATCAAAAATATATAAATGTAACCCTAAATGGAGAGAGCCTGAAAACATTCCCATTGAGATCGGGAACCAGACAAGGATGCCCTTTATCACCACTCTTATTCAACATTGTGCTGGAAGTCCTAGGCGGAGCAATTCGGCTAGATAAAGAAATAAAGGGCATCCAGATTGGCAAGGAAGAAGTAAAAGTACCTCTATTTGCAGATGACATGATCTTATACACAGAAAACCCTAAGGAATCCTCCAGGAAACTACTGAAACTAATAGAAGAGTTCAGCAGAGTATCAGGATACAAGATAAACATACAAAAATCAGCTGGATTCCTCTACACCAACAAAAAGAACATTGAAGAGGAAATCACCAAATCAATGCCATTTACAGTAGCTCCCAAGAAGATAAAATACTTAGGAATAAATCTTACCAGAGATGTAAAAGACTTATACAAAGAAAACTACACTACGCTTCTGCAAAAAACCAAAAGAGACTTACATAAGTGGAAGAGCATACCTTGCTCATGGATAGGAAGACTTAACATTATAAAAATGTCTATTCTACCAAAAGCAATCTATACATTTAATACAATTCCAACCCAAATGGAGAAACAAATCACCAACTTCATATGGAAGGGAAAGAGGCCCTGGATAAATAAGGCATTACTGAAAAAGAACAAAGTGGAAGGCCTTACTTTACCTGATTTTAGAACCTATTATACCACCACAGTGGTCAAAACAGCCTGGTACTGGTACAACAACAGACACATGGACCAATGGAACAGAATGGAGAATCCAGACATAAACCCATCCACATATGAGCAATTGATATTTGACAAAGGTCCCAAAACAGTTAAATGGGGAAAAGACAGCCTTTTTAACAAATGGTGCTGGCATAACTGGATGTCCATCAGCAAAAAGATGAAACAAGACCCATACCTCACTCCATGCACAAAAACTAACTCAAAATGGATCAAAGACCTAAATATAAAATGTAAAAGGATAAAGATCATGGAAGAAACAATAGGGACAATGTTAGGAGCCCTAATACATGGCATAAACAGTATACAAAACATTATAAAGAATGTAGAAGAAAAACTAGATAACTGGGAGCTCCTAAAAATCAAACAGCTATGCTCATCCAAAGACTTCACCAAAAGAGTAAAAAGACCACCTACCTACAGACTGGGAAAAAGTTTTTAGCTATGACATTTCTGATCAGCCCCTGATCTCTAAAATCTACATGATACTGCAAAAATGCTACTGCAAAAAGACAAATAACCCAATTAAAAAATGGACAAAAGATATGAATAGACATGTCACTGAAGAAGACATTCAGGTAGCTAACAGATATATGAGGAAATGCTCACGATCGTTAGCCATTAGAGAAATGCAGATCAAAACTACAATGAGATTTCATCTCACTCCAACAAGGCTGGCATTAATCCAAAAAACACAAAATAATAAATGTTGGAGAGGCTGTGGAGAGATTGGAACTCTTATACACTGCTGATGGGAATGTCAAATGGTACAACCACTTTGGAAATCGATTTGGTGCTTCCGTAAAAAGCTAGAAATAGAGCTACCATATGTATAATTCAGCAATCCCACTCCTTGGAATATACCCAAGAGAAATAAGAGCCTTTACATGAACAGATATAAGCACACCCATGTTTATTGCAGCACTGTTCACAATAGCAAAAGGATGGAAGCAACCGAGGTATCCATCGATGGATGAATGGATAAATAAATCATGGTATATTCACACAATGGAATACTACTCATTGATAAAGAACAGTGACGAATCTGTGAAACATTTCATAACATGGAAGAACCTGGAAGCCATTATGCTGAGTGAAATTAGTCAGTTGCAAAAGGACAAATATTGTATAAGACCACTATTATAAGAACTTGAGAAATAGTTTAAACTGAGAAGAAAACATTCTTTTGGTGGTTACTCAGGGGGGAAGGGAGGGAGGGTGGGAGAGGGTCATTCACTAATTAGATAATAGATAAGAACTATTTCAGGTGAAGGGAAAGACAACACACAATACACGGGAGGTCAGCACAATTGGACTAAACCAAAAGCAAAGAAGTTTCCTGAATAAACCCAATGCTTCGAAGGCCAGCATAGCAGGTACAGGGGTCTGGGGACCATGGTTTCAGGGGACATCTAAATCAATCGGCATACTAAAATCTATTAAGAAAATATTCTGCATCCCACTTTGAAGAGTGGCTTCTGGGGTCTTAAACGCTATCAAGCAACCATCTAAGATGCATCAATGAGTCTCAACCCACCTGGATCAAAGGAGAACGAAGAACACCAAGGACGCAAGTGATTACAAGCCCAAGAGACAGAAAGGGCCACATGAACCAGAGATTACATCATCCTGAGACCAGAAGAACTAGATGGTGCTTGGCTACAACCGATGACTGCCCTGACAGGAAACACAACAGAGAACCCCTGAGGGAGCAGGAGAGCAGTGGGATGCAGACCCCAAATTCTCATAAGACCAGACTTAATGATCTGACTGAGACTAGAAGGACCCTGGTGGTCATGGCCCCCAGACCTTCTGTTAGCCCAAGGCAGGAACCATTCCTGAAGCCAACTCTTCAGACATGGATTGGGCTGGACAATGGGTTGGAGAGGGATGCTGGTGAGGAGTGAGCTTCTTGGATCAGGTGGACACTTGAGACTATGTTGGCATCTCCTGTCTGGAGGGGAGACGAGAGGGTGGAGGGGGTTAGAAGCTGGCGAAATGGACACGAAAAGAGAGAGTGGAGGGAGGGAGCAGGCTGTCTCGTTAGGGGGAGAGTAATTGGGAGTGTGTAGCAAGGTGTATATGGGTTTTTGTGTGAGAGACTGACTTGATTTGTAAACTTTCCCTTAAAGCACAATAAAAATTATTAAAAAAAAAACTGAACTCAAAAAAAAAAAAAAAAGGACAGGAAGAGACAAGATGGATGATGCTCTTGATACCTGGAAAGGAATAAATTTCCATCATTTCAAACCTTTCCTCCACTAGTGCTGGCACCACAGGTATCAGAAGCCCACCGGCAGCTGTTTCTAGAATTGCCATTACGTGTAAAGTTTCCAGAACGGAGTTGCATCATATGTGCAGTTAACCTTCTCATATTCAACTTTAGGCTTTCAGCAACTTTATGTTCTTCTTTTTCTGTAATTAAAAATACTATAGGATTAAAAAAAAAAATACAAATGTAGAGACAAATTTAATGAACCCCCACACAGCTTCAACAACTATTATTTCATATCCCTTCTTATTTTATGTATACCAACACCCATTTTCCTCACTTTCCCCCACCAAAAAAGAAAGCCAGGTGGCATGATCACAATGCCACTATTACCAACTTAAAAAAGTCTTTAATGCCGTCAAATATGCAGTTGGTATTTAAATTTTCCTGATGGTCACGTGCATAATTTTAACTTGACTTTTAAATGAGGATTTTTTTAAAGGACCACACATCAAATTCAGTTGATGTGTCTCTTAAATATTACAGGTCCAACCTCACTTTTTTTTTGTTATTGTTGTTGAAAGTATATACTGCTGAAGATACACTACTTCAACAATTTCTGCATGCACAATTCAGCGATATTGGTTATTCTTCAAGTTGTGGTGCCATTCTCGCTATCCTTTTCTATGCTATTCTACTACCATTGTCTTAAACTCACTGCCCTCTAAACTTCCCATCCAACCTTTTAAGTACTATTATCAATTTGATCTCACATATATGATTCTTTAAAAGACCACAATGCTCATTTTGATCAAAGATTCTTTAGACAAATCTTGATCAAAAAGTGGAAAATGCAGAACAGAATTCCACATTCTCATGGAATCCAGACTTTCTGGAGCCATTGAGGCTAGATGAACCCCCAAAGCTGTTGCCCTGAAATAGTCTTTAAACCTTAAACACAGTTACGGCTACTTCTTAGACATAACCAAACACCTGTGGGATTGGTTTCCTGAGTTTCAATGAACAGGACCATAGTCTTACGGAATATTGCAATGATATAGTTCATAATGTTTATGTTCTACATCCTAGTTTGTTGAGTAGTGTCTAGGTCTTAAAGCATGTGAGTGGCCATTTAAGAAACAATTATTGGTCTCTGCTTGCCTGGAGCAAAAATGAAGGAAGGAAAACAAAGACAAATAGTCTACAGAAACCACCGCCTCATCTACCCTGAGATCAGAACTAAATTGTTCCTGGCTACCACTACAGACGCTTCTGACCAGGGCCACAATAGATGGACCCTGATAGAACGGGAGAAAAATGTGAAACACAACCGCAAATTCCTGAAAAAAAAAAAAAAAGAAAGCCAGACTTACTGCACCGCTTGATACTAGAGGGCTCCCGAAGACTAATGCCCCGAGATACTCTCTAAACCTTGATCCAAAACTATCCTCTGAGGTCACCTTTTAGCTAATTAATAAATTGGCTCACAAAATGAAGAATATCATCTGTGAGTACTATGCTCTTTTAAAAAATCATCTACATGAGATCAAACAGTAAATAATTACTTGAAAACAAAGACAAGAATGTCAGGGGGCAGGGAAACTAGATTAATGGAAATGAAACAACCAGAACAGAAATGTTGAGAATGTTCACACATTGTGAAGAATGTAACCAATGTCACTGAACAATTTGTGTATAAATTGTTGCAAGAGAACCTATACTGCTGTGTAAACCTTCACACACACACACACAAAAGTCACAACAAAATATTATTTAAATAAGAAGATTCGCTTTAAACATTGTGCTCTTTTGAAGAACTATCTATATGGGATCAAATCGACAACAGCAGCTCGAAAGGTCAGAGAGGAAGCTTAGGGGACAGTGAGTTTATGTTAATGAGGGAAGGACCAGTCAAAAAAAAGGGTGAGAAAGGTTGTACAACTTGAAGAATGTAATCAATGTCACTGTAGAAATGACATGTAAAAACGGTTGAATTGGTATGTTGTTTTCTGTGTAAACATTCAACAACAATAAAAAGACGGAATACAAAAAAAACAAGAACACAATGTTCAAAGTAGATGTACTATAATATTTTTTGGTTCAAAGAAGACTTCAGGGGATAGTTTTGGTTTAAGGTTTTTAAGTTTAAAGATTATCTCAGGGCAATAGTTTCAGGGGCTTCCCTTTTTTTTTTTAATTTCATTGTTGTTATTAGCAACTAATTTGTCCAAGAAACTCAGTTGTTTATCTTATAGAGTTTTTTACAATTTGGATTTTGCTAAATGCATCCCCATAGTGTCTTTTTTTAAAACAGCTTTATTAAGATATAATTCACATACCATATAATTCACCTGTTTAAAGTTTAAATTCGATGATATTTAGTATACCCACAGATATGCGCAGCCATTACCACAATCAATTTTAAAACATTTTCATAACCATTAGCTATCACCCTCCTACCCCTCCATAACCCCCAACACCCTACATCGCTAACCAACCCCTACTAACATGCTTTCTGTCTCTGCAGACTTCCTATTCTGGACATTTCATATAAATGAAATCATACAATATGTGACCTTTTGTGTCTGGCTTCTTTCACCAAGCATGTTTTCAAGGTTCTTACATGTTGTAGCCTCTATCAGTGCTTCATTCCTTCTTACAGTCATATACTATTCCATTGTACAGATATACCACATTTTGTTTATTCATTAATCATTTGATGTACCTTTGGGTTATTGTGAATAGTGTTGCTATAAATATTCATGTACAAGTTTTTGTTTGGACACTTGTTTTCCGTAGCTTGTATTCCCAGGAGTGGAATTGCTGGTTCATGTGGTAACTCTGTGTTTAACCCTTTGCAGAACTGCCAGAACGGTTTCCTAAGAAGCCGTACCAGCAGCGTAGGAGATTCCATTCCCACCAGCAGCGTATGGGAGTTCCAATTTCACCACATCCTCACCAACAATTGTCGTTTTCTGGTTTTTGTTTGTTTGTGTTAATTATAGCCATCCTAGTGGGTGTGAAGTGTTATCTCATTGTGGTTTTTGTGTTTCCCACTCTGCCCTATAGGGTCGCTATGAGTCGGAATCGACTCGATGGCAGCAGGTTTTTCAGGTTAATAAGGTTTAGCACCTTTTCGTGTGCTTGTGGAACATTTGTATATCTCCTCTGGAGAAATGTCTGCCCAAATCTTCTGCCCTTTTTTAACGTGGGTCATTTGTCTTTTTATTATTGAGTTGTAAAATACAAGTCTCTTATCAGATGCATGATTTGCAAATAGTCTAACCCATATTTTTTTATTCTATGGGTTGTCTTTTCATTTTCTTGATAGGGTTCTTTGAAGCACATGAGTTTGTTTTTGTTTTGTTTACGATTATGGGGTTTATTAGTGAAGTAAAAGGTTACAATTCAGGTTCAGTTTACAGTTCGTCCATCAGGACAGTCTCTTTTTAGCCGTGCTCCCAGGTACACCTCTTTGGTCCTTTGCCTCTGCCCTGCGTGGGCAAGTGTTACAAAGGTCTTTTAGCTCTGTCAATAAGTTCCCAGAGGCCCCCTAATCCACCAGTAAGCCTTGGCCCAAGGGCACTCAGTTTTCTCTCTCCCCAGGTGGGGAAGCCCACCACACCATCTCCTACCGTCGTTTCTCTGCCTCCGCATCATGAGAGCTCTCTCTGTCCCCTCCTTTCAGGAGCTTCTCAGTGCAGGGATGCCGGGTTCAAAGTTTCCTGCTTCTGGCTGTTTTTCCTTGGTGGTGGTGGGATCCTCTCTTGCAAACGAGGTTTTAATTTTGATGAAGTAAAATTTATCTTTTTTTTTTTTTGTGGTTGTACTTTTGGTGTCATATGTGAGAATCCATTGTCAAATTCCACGTCATGCAGCTTTACCTTATATTTTCTTCTAAGGGTTTTATAGTTTTAGCTCTTGTATTTAGGACTTGGGTCCATTTTGAGCTAATTTTTTAATATAATGTGAGATAAGGATTCAATTTCATTTTTTGCATGTGGCTATTCAGTTATCCAAGAACCATTTGTTGAAAAGTACTTTCCCTCTTTGGTTTTGGCAATCTTGTCAAAAATCAGTAGACCATAAACACATGGGTTATTTCTGGACTCTCAATTACATACCATTGTTCTGTTTGTCTATCCTTATGCCAGCACACACTGTCTTGATTACTGTTCCTTTGTAGTAAGTTTTAAAATCAGAAATTATGTGTACTCCAACTTTTTTTTTTTTCTTTTTAAAGATTGTTTTGGCTCTTCTGGCTCCCTTGCAATTTCATATGAATTTTAGGATCAGTTTGTTAATTTCTATGAATAAACAGCTGGGATTCTGAAAGGGATTGTGTTCAATCTCCAGATAAATTGTGGGAATATTGCTGTGTTAGCAATATTAAGTCTTCCAATATATGAACATGGAATGCTTTCCCTTTTATTTAAATCCACTTTGATTTTCAGTTTGTCGTACTGTGGGGGCATGCGTGTTGCTATCATGTTGGAAGCTATGCCAACAGTATTCAGATACCAGCAGGGTCACCCATGGAGGTCAGGTTTCAGCTGAGCTTCCAGACTAAGACCAATTAGGAAGAAGGACCCAGCAGTCTACTTCTGAAAAGCATTAGCCAGTGAAAACCTTATGAATAGCAGCAGAACATTGTCTGATATAGTGCTGGAAAATGAGCCCCTCCGGGTTGGAAGGCACTCAAAAGATGAGTGGGGAAGAACTACCTCCTCAAAGTACAGTCAACCTTAATGATGCGGATGAAGTAAAGCTTTTGGGACCTTCATTTGCTGATGTGGCATGACTCAAAATGAGAAGAAACAGCTGCAAACATCCATTAATAATCGGAACCTGAAATGTACGAAGTACGAATCTAGGAAAATTGGAAATCGTCAAAAATGAACTCGAATGCATGAACCTTGATATCCTAGGCATTAGTGAGCTGAAATGGACTGGTATTGGCCATTTTGAATTGGACAGTCATACAGTCTACTAAGCTGGGAATGACAACTTGAAGAGGAATGGTGCTGCATTCATCGTCAAAAAGAACATCTCAAGATCTACCCTGAAGTACAACTCTCTCAGAGACAGAATAATGTCCATATGCCTACAAAGAAGACCAGTTAATAGGACTATTATTCAAATATATGCACTAGCCACTAGGGCCAAAGATAAAGAAATAGAAGATATTTATCAGCTGCTGCAGTCTGAAATTGATAGAACATGCAATCAAGATGCATTGATAATTACTGGTGATAGGAATGTGAAAGTTGGAAATAAAGAAAAAGAATCAGTAGTTGGAAAATATGCTCTTGGTGTTAGAAACAATGCCAGAGATCGAATGATAGAATTTTGCAAGACCAACGACTTCTTCATTGCAAATACCTTCTTTCACCAACATAAACGGCGACTATACACATGGACCTCACCAGATGGAACACACAGAAATCAAATTGACTACATCTGTGGAAAGAGGCGATGGAAAAGTTCAACATCATCAGTCAGAACAAGGCCAGGGGCCGACTGTGGAATAGACCATCAATTGCTCATATGCAAGTTCAAGCTGAAACTGAAGAAAATCAGAGCAAGTCCACGAGAGCCAAAATACGACCCTGAGTATATCTTACCTGAATTTAGAGACTATCTGAAGAATAGATTTGACACATTGAACACTGATGACCGAAGACCGGATGAGCTGTGCATGAAGAAAGCAAGAGGTCATTGAAAAGGCAAGAAAGAAAGAAAAGATCAAGATGGATATCAGAGGAGACTCTGAAACTTGCTCTCCAATGTCGAGCAGCTAAAGCAAAAGGAAGAATTGATGAAGTAAAAGAACTGAAGATTTCAAAGGGTGGCTCGAGAAGACAAAGTAAAGTATTATAATGACATGTGCAAAAAGCTGGAGATGGAAAACCAAAAGGGAAGAACACGCTCAGCATTTCTCGAGCTGAAAGAACTGAAGAAAAAATTCAAGTCTCAAGTTGCAATAGTGAAGGGTTCTATGGGGAAAATATTAAATGACACAGGAAGCATCAAAAGAAGATGGAAGGAATACAAAGAGTCATTATACCGAAAAGAATTAGTCGATATTCAACCATTTCAAGAGGAAGCGTATGATCAGGAACCGATGGTACTGAAGGAAGAAGTCCAAGCTGCTCTGAAGTTATTGGCAGAAAACAAGGCTCCAGGAATTGATGGAAAATCAACTGAGATGTTTCAACAAACTGATGCAGTGCTGGAGGTGCTCACTCGTCTATACCAAGAAATATGGAGGACAGCTTCCTGGCCAACTGACTGCAAGAGATCCATATTTATGACTATTTCCAAGAAAGGTGATCCAACCAAATGTGGAAATTATAGAACAATATCATTAATATCGATGGCAGTGGGTGGTTTTTATCATTAATATCACACACAAGCAAAATTTTGCTGAAGATTGTTCAAAAATGGCTGCAGCAGTATATCAACAGGGAACTGCCAGAAATTCAGGCTGGTTTCAGAAGAGGACGTGGAACCAGGGATATCACTGCTGATGTCAGATGGATCCTGGCTGAAAGCAAAGAATACCCAAAGGATGTTTAGCTGTGTTTTATTGACTGTGCAAAGACATTCAACTGTGTGGATCATAACAAATTATGGGTAACATTGCAAAGAATGGGAATTCCAGAACACATAATTGTGCTCATGAGATACCTGTACATAGATCAAAAGGCAGTGGTTTGGACAGAACAAGGGGATACTGATTGGTTTAGAGTCAGGAAAGGTGTGCATCAGGGTTGTAATCTTTCACCTTACCTTTTCAATCTGTATGCTGAGCAAATAATTCGAGAAGCTGGACTACATGAAGAATGGGGCATCAGGACTGAAGGAAGACTCATTAACAACCTGCATTATGCAGACGACACAACCTTGCTTGCTGAAACTGAAGAGAACTTGAAGCACTTACTAATGAAGATCAAAGACCACAGCCTTCATGGACTGCACCTCAACATAAAGAAAACAAAAATCCTCACAACTGGACCAATGAGCAACATCATGATAAACAGAGAAAAGATTGAAGTTGTCAAGGATTTCATTTTAGTTGGATTCACAATCAACACCCATGGAAGCAGCAGTCAAGAAATCAAACAAAGCATTGCATTAGGTAAATCTGCTGCAAAGGACCTCTTTAAAGTGTTGAAGAGCAAAGATGTCACCTTGAAGACTGAGCTGTGCCTGACCCAAGCACTGGTATTTTCAATCACATCATATGCACGTGAAAGCTGGACAATGAATAAGGGAGACCAAAGGAGAATTGTTGCCTTTGAATTGTGGTGTTGGTGAAGAATATTGAATATACCATGGACTGCCAAAAGAACCAACAAATCTACCTTAGAAAAAGTACAACCAGAATGCTCCTTAGAAGCAAGGATGGCGAGACTGCATCTTACATACTTTGGACATGTTGTCAGGAGGGATCGGTCTCTGGGGAAGGACATCACGCCTGGCAAAGTATAGGGTCAGCAGAAAAGAGGAAGATCCCCAACGAGGTGGGTTGACACAGTGGCTGCAACAATGAGCTCAAGCATAACAATGATTATAAGAATGGTGCAGGACCAGGCGGTGTTTTGTTCTGTTGAGCATAGGGTAGCTATGAGTCAGCACCTACCAACAACAACAAGTTCGATTTTTCTCAACAATGTTTTTCAGTTTTCAGGTTACATATTTTACACTCCTTTTGTTGAATTGACTCCTAGTTATTTTATTCTTTATGATGCTGTTCTAAACGGAATTGTTTTCTTAATTTCATTTTCAGGTTGTTCATTGCAAATATGTAGACATGCAATTGATTTTTTTATACTGATCTTGTATCCTGCAGCTTGTATCTTCCTGAATTCACTTACTAGTTCCAATAATTTTTAGTGGATTTCATAAGGCTTTCTATATACAAATTTATGTCATCTGCAAATAGAAACAGTTTTACTTCTTCTTTTCCAATCTGGATGCATTTTATTTCTTTTTCTAGCTTACTTACCCTGGCTAGAACTCCCACTACAATGCTGAACAGACATTGTGAGAGTGGACATCCTTGCCTTATTACTAGTCTTCACCATTAAGTATGATGATAGCTGTGAACTTTTTGTAGGTGCCGTTTATCATGCTGAGGGTGTTTCTCTCTATTCTTAGTTTGTGGAGCGTTTTTATTATAAAAGGGTGTTAGATTTGCCAAAGCTTATCTGAGTCTATTTAGATGATCATATGTTTTATACTTTATTGATTTGGAATATCAGTTGATTTTCAGATGTTGAACCAACCTTGCATTCCTGAGATAAATCCCATTTGGTCATGTTACAGTAGTTTATGTCTTTATAGGAATTTGTCAATATCATCGATGTTGACTAATTTATTTGAATAGGATTATACATAGTACTCCTTTACAATCCATCTTATTTCTACAAGGTTAATAATCATGTTCCTCTTTCATTTCTGATTCTAGTAATTTGAGTCTGCTCTCTCTTTTTATTGACCAATATAGCTAAAATTTTGTCAATTTTTTTTAATCTTTCAAGAACTAGCTTTTGGTTTCATTGATTTTTCCTAATGTTATTCTGTTCTTTATTTCATTAATTTTCACTCTAATTTTTCTTATTTTCTTCCTTCTGTATATTTTATGTTTAATTTGTTCCACTTTTTCAAATGTCTTAAGGTGGAAAGTTAGGTTATTGAGTTAAGTTTTTTTTTAATGTTTTCGTTATTACTTTTTTAATTAATTTTTATTGTGCTTTAAGGGAAAGTTTACAAATCAAGTCAGTCTCTCACACAAAAACCCATATACACCTTGCTACACACTCCCAATTACTCTCCCCCTAACGAGACAGCCTGCTTTCTCCCTCCACTCTCTCTTTTCATGTCCATTCGCCAGCTTCTAACCCCCTCCACCCTCTCATCTAACCTCCAGACAGGAGATGACAACATAGTCTCAAGTGTCCACCTGATCCAAGAAGCTCACTCCTCACCAGCATCCCTCTCCAACCCATTGTCCAGTCCAATCCATGTCTGAAGAGTTGGCTTCCGGAATGGTTCCTGTCCTGGGCCAACAGAAGGTCTGGGGGCCATGACCACTAGGGTCCTTCTATTCTCAGTCAGACCATTAAGTCTGGTCTTATGAGAATTTGGGGTCTGCATCCCAAGCTCTCCTGCTCCCTCAGGGGTTCTCTGTTGTGTTCCCTGTCAGGGCAGCCAAGCACCATCTAGTTCTTCTGGTCTCAGGATGATGTAGTCTCTGGTTCATGCGGCTCTTTCTGTCTCTTGGGCTTGTAATCACCTTGTGTCCTTGGTGTTCTTCATTCTCCTTTGATCCAGGTGGGTTGAGACCAACTGATGCACCTTAGGTGGTTTCTTGCTGGCGCTTAAGACCCCGGATGCCATTCTTCAAAGAGGGATGCAGAATGTTTTCTTAATAGATTTTATTATGTCAGTTGACATAGATGTCCCCTGAAACCATGGTCCCCAGACCCCTGCCCCTGCTACGCTGGCCTTCGAAGCATTCAGTTTGTTCCAGGAACTTCTTTGCTTTTGGTTTAGTCCAGTTGTGCTGATCCCCTCTGTACTGTGTGTTGTCTTTCCCTTCACCTAAAGTAGTTCTTATCTACTATCTAATTAGTGAATGTCCCTCTCCCACCCTCCCTCCCTCCCACCTTGCGTAACCACAGAGAATGCTTTCTTCTCAGTTTAAACTATTTCTCAAGTTCTTATAATAGTGGTCTTATACAATATTTGTCCTTTTGCAACTGACTAATTTCACTCAGCATAACGGCTTCCAGGTTCCTCCATGTTATGAAATGTTTCACAGATTCCTCACTGTTCTTTATCGATGCATAGTATTTCATTGTGTGAATATATCATAATTTATTTATCCATTCATCCGTTGATGGGCACCTTGGTTGCTTCCATTCTTTTGCTATTGTAAACAGCGCTGCAATAAACATGGGTGTGCATATATCTGTTCAGGTAAAGGCTCTTATTTCTCTAGGATGTATTCCAAGGACTGCGATTGCTGGATCATATGGTAGTTCTATTTCTAGCTTTTCAAGGAACCACCAAATCAATTTCCAAAGTGGTTGTACCATTTGACATTCCCACCAGCAGTGTAGAAGTGTTCCAATCTCTCCACAGCCTCTCCAACATTTATGATTTTGTGTTTTTTGGAATAATGCCAACCTCACTGGAGTGAGATGAGATCTCATTGTACTTTTGATTTGCATTTCTCTGATGGCTAATGATCGCGAGCATTTCCTCATATATCTGTTAGCTACCTGAATGTGTTCTTTAGTGAAGTGTCTACTTGTATCTTTTGCCCATTTTTTAATGAGGTTATTTGTCTTTTTGCATTTGAGTTTTTGCAGTATCATGTAGATTTTAGAGATCAGGCACTGATCAGAAATGTCATAGCTAAAAACCTTTTCCCAGTCTGTAGGTGGTCTTTTTACTCTTTTGGTGAAGTCTTTGGATGAGCATAGCTGTTTGATTTTTAGGAGCTCCCAGTTATCTAGTTTTTCTTCTACATTCTTTATAATGTTTTGTATACTGTTTATGCCATGTATTAGGGCTCCTAACATTGTCCCTATTGTTTCTTCCATGATCTTTATCCTTTTACATTTTATATTTAGGTCTTTGATCCAATTTTGAGTCAGTTTTTGTGCATGGAGTGAGGTATGGGTCTTGTTTCATCTTTTTGCTGATGGACATCCAGTTATGCCAGCACCATTTGTTAAAAAGGCTGTCTTTTCCCCATTTAACTGTTTTGGGACCTTTGTCAAATATCAATTGCTCATATGTGGATGGGTTTATGTCTGGATTCTCCATTCTGTTCCATTGGTCCATGTGTCTGTTGTTGTACCAGTACCAGGCTGTTTTGACCACTGTGGTGGTATAATAGGTTCTAAAATCAGGTAAAGTAAGGCCTCCCACTTTGTTCTTCTTTTTCAGTAATGCCCTATTTATCCGGGGCCTCTTTCCCTTCCACATGAAGTTGGTGATTTGTTTCTCCATCTCATTAAAGAATGTCTTTGGGATTTGGGTTGGAATTGCATTAAATGTATAGATCGCCTTTGGTAGAATAGACATTTTTATAATGTTAAGTCTTCCTATCCACGAGCAAGGTATGTTCTTCCACTTATGTAAGTCTCTTTTGGTTTTTTGCAGAAGCGTAGTGTAGTTTTCTTTGTATAAGTCTTTTACATCTCTGGTAAGATTTATTCCTAAGTATTTTATCTTCTTGGGAGCTACTGTAAATGGCATTGATTTGGTGATTTCCTCTTCAATGTTCTTTTTGTTGGTGTAGAGGAATCCAGCTGATTTTTGTATGTTTATCTTGTATCCTGATACTCTGCTGAACTCTTCTATTAGTTTCAGTAGTTTCCTGGAGGATTCCTTAGGGTTTTCTGTGTATAAGATCATGTCATCCGCAAATAGAGATACTTTTACTTCTTCCTTGCCAATCTGGATGCCCTTTATTTCTTTATCTAGCCGAATTGCTCCGGCTAGGACTTCCAGCACAATGTTGAATAAGAATGGTGATAAAGGGCATCTTTGTCTGGTTCCCAATCTCAACGGGAATGTTTTCAGGCTCTCTCCATTTAGGGGGTGATGTTGGTTGTTGGCTTTGTATAAATGCCCTTTATTATGTTGAGGAATTTTCCTTCTATTCCTATTTTGCTGAGGGTTTTTATCATGAATGAGTGTTGAGCTTTGTCAAATGCCTTTTCTGCATCAATTGATAAAATCATGTGATTCTTCTCTTTTGTTTTATTTATGTGGTGGATTACATTAATTGTTTTTCTAATGTTGAACCATCCCTGCATACCTGGTATGAATCCCATTTGGTCATGGTGAATTTTTTTTTTTTGATACATTGTTGAATTCTATTGGCTAGAATTTTGTTGAGGATTTTTGCATCTACATTCATGAGGGGTACAGGTCTATAATTTTCTTTTTTTGTGGTGTCTTTACCTGGTTTTGGTATCAGGGGGATATGGTGGCTTCGTAGAATGAGTTGGGTAGTATTCCGTCCTTTTGTATGCTCTGAAATACCTTTAGCAGTAGTGGTGTTAACTCTTCTCTGAAAGTTTGGTAGAACTCTGCAGTGAAGCCGTCCGGACTGGGGCTTTTTTTGTTGGGAGTTTTTTGATTACCTCTTCAATCTCTCCTTTTGTTATGGGTCTATTTAGTTGTTCTACTAAATAGTTTGTGTTAGTTTAGGTAGGTAGTGTGTTTCTAGGAATTCATCCATTTGTTCTAGGTTTTCAGATTTGTTAGATTACAATTTTTCATAGTAATCTGATATGATTCTTATCATTTTAGTTGGACCAGTTGTAATATCGCTTATCTCATTTCTTATTCAGGTTATTTGCTTCCTCTCCTGTTTTTCTTTTTTCAGTTTGGCCAGTGGTTTATCCATTTCGTTGATTTTTTCAAAAAACCAGCTTTTGGTCTTGTTAATTCTTTCAATTGTTTTTCTGTTTTCTATTTCATTAAGTTCAGCTATAATTTTTATTATTTGTTTTCTTCTGGTGCCTGAGGGTTTCTTTTGTTGTTCTCTTTCTATTTGTTCAAGTTGTAGCGATAATTCTTTGATTTTGGCCCTTCTTTTGGATGTGTGCATTTTTTGATATAAATTGGCTTCTGAGCACCGCTTTTGCTGTGTCCCAAAGGTTCTCACAGGAAATGTTTTCATTCTCATTGTATTCTCTGAATTTCGTCTTTCCCTCCTTAATGTCTTCTATAATCCAGTCTTTTCTGAGCAGGGTATTGTTCAGTTTCCAAGTGTTTGATTTCTTTTCCCTACTTTTCCTGATATTGATTTCCACTTTTATGGCCTTTTGATCAGAGAAGATGCTTTGTAATATTTCAATGTTTTAGATTCTGCTAAGGCTTTTTTTTTTTTTTTTTTTAGGCTTACTTTATGACCTAATATGTGGTCTATTCTAGAGAATGTTGCATGTGCACTAGAAAAGAAAGTATAGTTGGTTGCTGTTGGGTGGAGTGTTCTGTATATGTCTACAAGGTCAAGTTGGTTGATTGTGGCATTTAGATCTTCCATGTCTTTATTGAGCTTCTTTCTGGATGTCCTGTCCTTCACCGAAAGTGGTGTGTTGAAGTCTCCTATTATTATTGTGGAGCTGTCTATCTCACTTTTCAATGCTGATAGTTTGTTTTATGTATCCTGCAGACCCGTCATTGGGTGTATAAATATTTAATATGGTTATATCTTCTTGGTGTATTGTCCCTTTAATCGTTTTATAGTGTCCTTCCTTATCATTTGTGGTGGATTTAACTTTAAAGTCTATTTTGTCAGACATTAATATTGCCACTCCTGCTCTTTTTTGATTGTTGTTTGCTTGATATATTTTTTTCCATTTTTTCAGTTTTAGTTTGTGTCTCTAAGTCTAAGGTGTGTCTCTTGTAGGCAGCGTAGAGATGGATCTTGTTTTTTAATCCATTCTGCCACTCTCTGTCTCTTTATTGGGGCATTTAGTCCATTCACATTCAACGTAATTATGGATAGGTATGAATTTAGTGCTATCATTTTGATGTCTTTTTTTGAGTGTTGACAGTTTCTTTTTCCCTCTTGATTTTATATGCTGAGTAGATTTTCTTTATATATTGTCCATTCCTCATTTAACTGTTGTTGATTTTCTTTCTGCTGAGTCTGTATTTTTTCCTCTTATTTTATTTTGATGAGTAGGATAGTTTGTCTCGTTTGTGGTTACCTTATTATTTGCCCCTATTTTTCTAAATTTAAAACTAACTTTTATTTCTTTGTATCGCCATTATCTTCCTTTCCATATGGAAGGTGTATGATTACATTTCTTAGTCCCTCTTTACTATTTTAATGTTGCCTTCTTTTATATAATAACATCACTGTTACCCTGTTCTGGGATTTTTTTTTTTTTTTTCTTAATAATCTTGCTTTGTTTTTTTTGGATTTCTCTGTCTGAGTTCTCCTCTGGTTGCTCTGCCCAGTGTTCTAGTCTTGGGTTGATACCTGATATTATTGATTTTCTAACCAAAGAACTCCCTTTAGTATTTCTTGTAGTTTTGGTTTGGTTTTTACGAATTCCCTCAACTTGTGTTTATCTGGAAATGTCTTGATTTCACCTTCATATTTAAGAGACAGTTTTGCTCAATATATGATTCTTGGCAGGCAACTTTTTTCCTTCAATTTTTTAAATATGTCATCCCATTGCCTTCTTCCCTGCATGGTTTCTGCCGAGCAGTCTGAGCTTATTCTTTTTTTTTTTTTTAAATAATATTTATTGTGCTTTAAGTGAAAGTTTACAAATCAAGTCAGTCTGTCACATATAAGCTTATATACACCTTACTCCATACTCCCACTTACTCTCACTCTAATGAATCAGCCCGCTCCCTCCTTCCAGTCTCTCCTTTCGTGACGATTTTGCCAGTTTCTAACCCTCTCTACCCTCCTATCTCCCTTCCAGGCAGGAGATGCCAACACGGTCTCAAGCGTCCACCTGATACAAGTAGCTCACTCTTCGTCAGCATCTCTCTCCAACCCATTGTCCAGTCCCTTCCATGTCTGATGAGTTGTCTTCAGGAATGGTTCCTGTCCTGGGCCTACAGAAGGTTTGGGGACCATGACCACCGGGATTCCTCTAGTCTCAGTCAGACCATTAAGTATGGTCTTTTTATGAGAATTTGGGGTATGCATCCCACTGTTCTGCTGCTCCCTCAGGGGTTCTCTGTTGTGCTCCCTGTCAGGGCAGTCATCGGTTGTGGCCAGGCACCATCTAGTTCTTCTGGTCTCAGGATGATGTAAGTCTCTGGTTCATGTGGCCCTTTCTGTCTCTTGGGCTCATAGTTATCGTGTGACCTTGGTGTTCTTCATTCTCCTTTGATCCAGGTGGGTTGAGACCAACAGATGCATCTTAGATGGCCGCTCATGAGCATTTAAGACCCCAGACGCCACATTTCAAAGTGGGATGCAGAATGTTTTCATGATAGAATTATTTTCCCAATTGACTTAGAAGTCCCCTTAAGCCATAGTCCCCAAACCCCTGCCCTTGTTCCACTGACCTTTGAAGCATTCAGTTTATCCCAGACACTTCTTTGCTTTTGGTCCAGTCCAGTTGAGCTGACCTTCCATGTGTTGAGTATTGTCCTTCCCTTCACCTAAAGCAGTTCTTATCTACTAACTAATCAGTAAATAAACCTCTCCCACCCCCCCTTGTAACCACAAAAGCATGTGTTCTTCTCAGTTTATACTATTTCTCAAGATCTTATAATAGCGGTCTTATACAATATTTGTCCTTTTGCCTCTGACTAATTTTGCTCAGCATAATGCCTTCCAGGTTCCTCCATGTTATGAAATGTTTCACAGATTCGTCATTGTTCTTTATCGATGCGTAGTATTCCATTGTGTGAATATACTGTAATTTATTTAACCATTCATCCATTGATGGACACCTTGGTTTCTTCTAGCTTTTTGCTATTGTAAACAGAGCTGCAATAAACGTGGGTGTGCATGTATCTGTTCGTGTAAAGGCTCTTATTTCTCTAGGGTATATTCCAAGGAGTGGGATTTCTGGGTTGTATGGTCGTTCTATTTCTAACTTTTTAAGAAAATGCCAGATAGATTTCCAAAGTGGTTGTACCATTTTACATTCCCACCAGCAGTGTAGAAGTGTTCCAATCTCTCCGCAGCCTCTCCAACATTTATTATTTTGTGTTTTTTGGATTAATGCCAGCCTTGGTGGAGTGAGATGGAATCTTATCGTAGTTTTAATTTGCATTTCTCTAATGGCTAATGATCGAAAGCATTTTCTCATGTATCTGTTAGCTGCCTGAATATCTTCTTCAGTGAAGTGCGTGTTCCTATCCTTTGACCACTTTTTGATTGGGTTGTTTGTCTTTTTGTGGTTGAGTTTTAACAAAATCATATAGATTTTAGAGATCAAGCACTGGTCGGAGATGTCATAGCTGAAAATTCTTTCCCAATCTGTAGGTAGTCTTTTTACTCTTTTGGTGAAGTCTTTAGATGAGCATAGGTGTTTGATTTTTAGGAGCTCCCAGTTATCTGGTTTCTCTTCGTCATTTTTGTCTGAGCTTATTCTTATTGGCTCTCCTTTGTAGGTGACTTTTCGTTTATACCTCGTGCTCTTATAATTCTCTCTTTATCTTTGGTTTGGCAAGTTTGATTATAATATGTCTTGGCGACTTTCTTTTAACATCTACCTTATGTGGATTTCAATGAGCATCTTGGATAGATACCTCCTCATCCTTCACAATATCAGGAAAGTTCTCTGCCAACAAATCTTCAAGAATTTTCTCTGTATTTTCTGTTATCCCTCCCTGTTCTGGTACTCCAATCACTTGTAGGTTACTTCTTTTGATAGAGTCCCACTTGATTCTTAAGGTTTCTTCATTTTTTAAAATACTTTTATCCAGTTTTTCTTCAATTATATTAGTCCAAGTGATTTATCTTCAAGTTCAGAAATTCTACCTTCTACTTGCTCAATTCTGCTCCTCTGACTTTCTATTGATTTGTCTAATTCTGTAATTTTATTGTTAATCTTCTGAATTTCTGATTGCTGTCTATGGATTTTTCCAGCTTATTAAACTTTTTATTATGTTCCTGAATAATCTTTCTAATTTGTTCAGTTGCTTTATCTGTGTGTTCCTTGCCTTGTTCTGCATATTGCCTCATTTCCTTCCTGATGTCTTGAAGGGTTCTGTATATGAAGTTTGTATTCTGCATCTGGTAATTCCAGGAATGCACTTTCATCTAGAAGATCACTGGATTCTTTGTTTTGAGAGCCTGTTGAGGTCATCATGGTCTGTTTCTTCATGTGACTTGATATTGACTGTTGTCTCCTAGCCATCTATAAGTTATTGTATTCGTTTATGCTTGCTTACTGTGTCGTAGCTGCTTGCTGTGTTTTGTTTTGGTATACCCCTATGGGTTGTTTGAGTGAGCTAGATTGATTATTTTCACCTTTGGAGCTCTGGTGTCGTGTCCCCAGCTGGCTAGAGCTGTTATCAGGTATATCAGTGTAGGAGTCCATTCAGTATTCTTGCATGAATTCAGCTCAGGTTTGGGGTAGCTGATCATCAAATGTGTGGTACAGACTCTGTCCTACACTCTTAGAGGGGCAGGGGTGAGTGGCATATATACCGGTATCTGATTGCAGCAGGGGGTCACACTCTGAGCAAGGCAGCGGGCTGAGAACCGACCCCCAAGTGTCTCTGAGGAAAATGCGTCTCTGTTCCCTAGAGCATGCTGGTGGGTGGGTTCTGCAGAGGGACCATGGGCACCCAAAGTTTTTGATTGTAAACACAGGAGAGGAAGCAAATAACCTGAGTAAGAAATGAGATAAGCGATATTACAACAGGTCCAACTAAAATGATAAGAATCATATCAGATTACTATGAAAAATTGTAATCTAACAAATCTGAAAACCTAGAACAAATGGATGAATTCCTAGAAACACACTACCTACCTAAACTAACACAAACTATTTAGTAGAACAACTAAATAGACCCATAACAAAAGGAGAGATTGAAGAGGTAATCAAAAAACTCCCAACAAAAAAAGCCCCAGTCCGGACGGCTTCACTGCAGAGTTCTACCAAACTTTCAGAGAAGAGTTAACACCACTACTGCTAAAGGTATTTCAGAGCATACAAAAGGACGGAATACTACCCAACTCATTCTACGAAGCCACCATATCCCCCTGATACCAAAACCAGGTAAAGACACCACAAAAAAAGAAAATTATAGACCTGTACCCCTCATGAATGTAGATGCAAAAATCCTCAACAAAATTCTAGCCAATAGAATTCAACAATGTATCAAAAAAAAAAAATTCACCATGACCAAATGGGATTCATACCAGGTATGCAGGGATGGTTCAACATTAGAAAAACAATTAATGTAATCCACCACATAAATAAAACAAAAGAGAAGAATCACATGATTTTATCAATTGATGCAGAAAAGGCATTTGACAAAGCTCAACACTCATTCATGATAAAAACCCTCAGCAAAATAGGAATAGAAGGAAAATTCCTCAACATAATAAAGGGCATTTATACAAAGCCAACAACCAACATCACCCCCTAAATGGAGAGAGCCTGAAAACATTCCCGTTGAGATTGGGAACCAGACAAAGATGCCCTTTATCACCATTCTTATTCAACATTGTGCTGGAAGTCCTAGCCGGAGCAATTCGGCTAGATAAAGAAATAAAGGGCATCCAGATTGGCAAGGAAGAAGTAAAAGTATCTCTATTTGCGGATGACATGATCTTATACACAGAAAACCCTAAGGAATCCTCCAGGAAACTACTGAAACTAATAGAAGAGTTCAGCAGAGTATCAGGATACAAGATAAACATACAAAAATCAGCTGGATTCCTCTACACCAACAAAAAGAACATTGAAGAGGAAATCACCAAATCAATGCCATTTACAGTAGCTCCCAAGAAGATAAAATACTTAGGAATAAATCTTACCAGAGATGTAAAAGACTTATACAAAGAAAACTACACTACGCTTCTGCAAAAAACCAAAAGAGACTTACATAAGTGGAAGAACATACCTTGCTCGTGGATAGGAAGACTTAACATTATAAAAATGTCTATTCTACCAAAGGCGATCTATACATTTAATGCAATTCCAACCCAAATCCCAAAGACATTCTTTAATGAGATGGAGAAACAAATCACCAACTTCATGTGGAAGGGAAAGAGGCCCCGGATAAATAGGGCATTACTGAAAAAGAAGAACAAAGTGGGAGGCCTTACTTTACCTGATTTTAGAACCTATTATACCACCACAGTGGCCAAAACAGCCTGGTACTGGTACAACAACAGACACATGGACCAATGGAACAGAATGGAGAATCCAGACATAAACCCATCCACATATGAGCAATTGATATTTGACAAAGGTCCCAAAACAGTTAAATGGGGAAAAGACAGCCTTTTTAACAAATGGTGCTGGCATAACTGGATGTCCATCAGCAAAAAGATGAAACAAGACCCATACCTCACTCCATGCACAAAAACTGACTCAAAATTGGATCAAAGACCTAAATATAAAATGTAAAAGGATAAAGATCATGGAAGAAACAATAGGGACAATGTTAGGAGCCCTAATACATGGCATATACAGTATACAAAACATTATAAAGAATGCAGAAGAAAAACTAGATAACTGGGAGCTCCTAAAAATCAAACAGCTATGCTCAACCGAAGACTTCACCAAAAGAGTAAAAAGACCACCTACAGACTGGGAAAAAGTTTTTAGCTATGACATTTCTGATCAGTGCCTGATCTCTAAAATCTACATGATACTGCAAAAACTCAAATGCAAAAAGACAAATAACCTCATTAAAAAATGGGCAAAAGATACAAGTAGACACTTCACTAAAGAACACATTCAGGTAGCTAACAGATATATGAGGAAATGCTCGCGATCATTAGCCATCAGAGAAATGCAAATCAAAAGTACAATGAGATCTCATCTCTCTCCAATGAGGTTGGCATTAATCCAAAAAACACAAAATCATAAATGTTGGAGAGGCTGTGGAGAGATTGGAACACTTCTACACTGCTGGTGGGAATGTCAAATGGTACAACCACTTCAGAAACTGATTTGGTGGTTCCTTAAAAAGCTAGAAAAAGAACTACCATTCCATCTAGCAATCCCACTCCTTGGAATATATCCTAGAGAAATAAGAGCCTTTACCTGAACAGATATATGCACACCCATGTTTATTGCAGCTCTGTTTACAATAGCAAAAAGATGGAAACAACGAAGGTGCCCATCAACGGATGAATGGATAAATAAATTATGGTATATTCACACAATGGAATACTACGCATTGATAAAGAACAGTGAGGAATCTGTGAAACATTTTATAACATGGAGGAACCTGGAAGCCATTATGCTGAGTGAAATTGGTCAGTTGCAAAAGGACAAATATTGTATAAGACCACTATTATAAGAACTTGAGAAATAGTTTAAACTGAGAAGAAAGCATTCTCTGTGGTTACGCAAGGTGGGAGGGAGGGAGGGTGGGAGAGGGACATTCACTAATTAGATAGTAGATAAGAACTACTTTAGGTGAAGGGAAAGACAACACACAATACAGAGGAGGTCAGCACAATTGGACTAAACCAAAAGCAAAGAAGTTCCCTGAATAAACTGAATGCTTCAAAGGCCAGCGTAGCAGGGGCAGGGGTCTGGGGACCATGGTTTCAGGGGACACCTAAGTCAACTGACATTGTAAAATCTATTAAGAAAACATTCTGCATCCCACTTTGAAGAATGGCGTCCGGGGTCTTAAGCGCCAGCAAGCAACCATCTAAGATGCATCAGTTGGTCTCAACCCACCTGGATCAAAGAACAGCAAGGACACAAGGCGATTACAAGCCCAAGAGACAGAAAGGGCCACATGAACCAGAGACTACATCATCCTGAGACCAGAAGAACTAGATGGTGCTTGGCTACAACCGATGACTGCCCTGACAGGAAACACAACAGAGAACCCCTGAGGGAGCAGGAGAGCAGTGGGATGCAGACCCCAAACTCTCAAAAGACCAGACTTAATGGTCTGACTGAGAATAGAAGGACCCTGGTGGTCATGGCCCCCAGACCTTCTGTTGGCCCAGGACAGGAACCATTCCGGAAGCCAACTCTTCAGACATGGATTGGACTGGACAATGGGTTGGAGAGGGATGCTGGTGAGGAGTGAGCTTCTTGGATCAGGTGGACACTTGAGACTATGTTGGCGTCTCCTGTCTGGAGGGGAGATGAGAGGGTGGAGGGGGTTAGAAGCTGGCGAAATGGACAAGAAAAGAGAGAGTGGAGGGAGAGAGCAGACTGTCTCCTTAGGGGGAGAGTAATTGGGAGCGTGTAGCAAGGTGTATGGACACGCCGGTGGCATAGTGGTTAGGTGCTATGGCTGCCAACCAAAAGGTCAGAAGTTCGAATCCGCCAGGTGGTCCTTGGAAACTCTGTGGGGCAGTTCTACTCTGTCCTCTAGAATCGCTGAGTCGGAATCGACTCGAGAACAGTGGGTTTGGTTTTTGGTTTAACAAGGTGTATATGTGTTTTTGTGTGAGAGACTGACTTGACTTGTAAACTTTCACTTAAAGCACAATAAAAATTATTAAAAAAAAAAAAGTTTTTGGTTGTAAGGACTGGGAGGTACCAGTTATCTTTGGATCCCTGTCGCGGGTGGCTGGGTGACCTGAGTGGAGCTACCAGTCTTTAGGTCCCTGATGTGGGTAGGTGAAGACCTTGTTTAATAGGCAAAGCAATCTCAGACGTCAAACACCCACCTCTCCATCGCACTGCTGAAATGGTTGGAGTTTGCCAACAAGGGCCTATTCTCCCAAAATAGGCCCACACAGGTCCATGCAGAAAGGAAAGGTGCTCAAGGTCCACGGACGGTTTATGCCTGGGCAGGAGCCGCTTCTGTCCTGAGCTCCCCTGGTTAATGGATCTAGCAAATTATCTTTTCCCCCCAGTTGCAACATTTTCTTCCCCAAGGCCAGGAGGACGGCTCCAGGTGCTCACCAGGGTCTGTCTCAGGCCCAGGGATTCAGCCGCTGAAGCTGGCTTGGGAGCGGGGCGGGGGGAACGGTTAAATATACGCAAGTACTTAGCTTTTCCCGGGAGCGCCCTTCTCCTCAGGTTCCAGAGGTGTGAGTGGGCTGTGTGGCTGGCTGCTTCTCCCTGAGGAAACTGCGGCCCAATGCTAGGACCAGTCTGCCGACACCGCTGCCGCTCCAGGAATGGTGCCTGAGGGCTCCCCGTGATTCAGGTCCGGTAACTCCTCTCCGCTTCTGAACAGTCTCTTTCTTCCCCTGCCCCTCAGTTCATTGTCTAAGCTTGCCTTTGATGCTCAGGGCTCCCAGCTTGTCACAAATATACTGGTTTCACTTGAGTTTTTTTGGTCTCCGTTGTAAAGAGGACTTGCCGGAAATGTCTGTCTATTCTGCCATCTTGGCTCTGCCTCCTCGGAGTTAAGATTTTTTATTTCAGTATAGGCACCGACGTATAAAAATTTTCATGTACACACCGCTTTAGATTTATCTCATCAGTTTAGGTTGTTGTGTCTTCATTTTGTTCATCACAAATTATTTTGTAATTTCCCTTTTGATCTCTTTTTGACCCATTGATTAGGTAGGAGTGTTTTCTTTAATTTCCACATATTTGTAAATTTCCCAAATTTATTTCTCTTATTGCCATGGATTGAATTTTGTTTCCCCCAAAATATGTGTCGACTTGATTAGGCCGTGATTCCTGTATTGTGTGGTTGTCCTCCATTTTGTGATTGCAATTTTATGTTGAGATTATTAGGTTGGGATTGTAACACCACCCTTACTCAGGTCACCTCCCTGATCCAAGGTAAAGGGAGTTTCCGTGGGGTGGGGCCTCAAGAGATAAAAGGAAAGGGAAACAAACAGAGAGTTGGGGACCTCATACCACCAAGAAAGCAGCACCAGGAGCAGAGCCCATCCTTTGGACGTGGGGTCCCTGTGCCTGAGAAGCTCCTCAACCAGGGGAAGACCGAGGACAAGGACCTTCGTCCAGAGCCAACAGAGATAGAAAGCCTTCCGCTGGAGCCGACGTCCCGAATTTGGGCTTGTAACCTACTAGACTTTGAGAAAATAAATTTCTCTTTGTTAAAGCCATCCACTTGTGGTATTTCTGTTACGGCAGCACTAAATGACTAAGACAATCATTGGTTTCTAGTTTTTTCCATCCTGGTTGGAGAACATGTATTGTTTTTATCCTTTTAAATCTATTGAATTTCTTGGTGGCCTAGCTATAGGGTCTCTATGAGTCAGAATTGACTCAATGGCGATGAGTTTGGTTTGGTTTGGCTTGGTTTGGTTTGGTTTTGTTTGGTTTGGCTTGGTTTGTTTTAGCATATGGTCTTTCCTGGAGAATGTTTCATGTGCACTTGAGAAGAGTGCGTATTCTGCTGCTGTTGTACGGAGAGTTCCATATATACCCCAGTGCCGTCATATATATATATATTTTATTAAAAGTGAAGTACTGAAGTCTATTATTCTTGAATTGGTTATCTCTATTTCTGTCAGTTTTTGCTTCATGTGTTTTGATGCTCTATTGTTAGATACATATATGTTTATAAATGTTATATCTTCAGGATGGATTGATCCTTTTGTCATTATAAAATGTCCCTCTTTTCACTAGTAACATTTTTTTTTGTCTGATCTGTCTAATATTAGGACAGCCACTCCAGCACTCTTGTGGTTTCTATTTGTATGATATATTTCTTTCCATCCTTTCACTCTCAATCTATTTGTATCTTTGAATCTAAACTGTGTTTCCTATAGACAACATGTAGTTGGATCATATTATTTTTATCCAATCTGACAATCTTTGCCATTTTATTAGATTGTTAAATCCATTAGTATTTAATATTATCTATATGGTTGAATTTATCTGCCATTTTACTTTTTGTTTTCTATATATATAACTCATGTCTTTTTTATTCCTCTATTCTTCCTTTCTTTTCCTTTTCCATTAAGTGGATATTTTCCAATATAACATTTTAATTTCTTTAATAATTTTTTTCTCTATAATTCTTTTATTTATTTCCTTAGTGGGTACTTGTCTTAGTTATCTAGTGTTGTTATAAAAGAAATACCACAGGTGGATGGCTTTAACAAAGAGAAATTTATTCTCTCATAGTCTAGGAGGTTAGAAGTCTGAATTCAGGGCTCCAGCTCCAGGGGAAGGCTTTATCTCTCTGTCAGCTCTGGAGGAAGGTCCTTGTCATCAATCTTCCCTTGGGTCTAGGAGTTTCTCAGTGCAGGAACTCAGTGCTCAAAGGACTTGCTCTTCTTTCTTGGTAGTATGAGGTCCTTCTCCTCTCTGCTCACTTCTCTCTTTTATATCTCAAAAGAAATGGAATCAAGATGCAACCTAATCCTGTAGAATGAGTCCAGTCTCATTAATACAACTGCCTCTAATCTTGCCTTATTAACATCATACAGGTTAAGATTTACAACACATAGGATAATCAGATCACAAAACGGTGGCCAACCATATAGGAAATCATGGCCTAGTCAGGTTGACACACATTTTTGGAGGACACAATTCAATCCATAACAGTGCCCTAGGACTTATCACATACATTTTAACTTATCAGAAACAGTTTCCATCCCTACTAGCTGCAATCAAAGCGTGACAAAGGCTGTAGTCACCTCAAGACTCGACTGAGGAAAAATCCCTTCTAAGCATACTCGTGTGTTTGTTGCCAGGATTCAGTTTCTCCCAGGCTGTTGGACTGAGAGCCTCAGTTCCTCACTGGCTATTCTTTGCCACCTAGGTCTCTTCACGAAATGACAGCTTACTTCATCAGACTGAGCAAGTGAGAAGAATCAGAGACATGGAAAGAGAAAGAAGTCATACTCTTTTGCAATCTAATCTCAAAAAGTGACAAACCACCACTTTTGCTGTATTCTGCTCATTAGAAACACATCTTTAGGTCTACCCCAACAGAAGAAGCTTACATAAGGATGTGAATAAACAGGTGGCATTATGGATTGAATTGGGTCACCCCCGAATAATGTGTGTGTCCATGATTCCCAGTATTGTGTGATTGGCCACCATTTTGTCACCTGATGTGATTTTTCTATGTGTTATAAATCCTACCTCTATGATGTTAATGAAGTGGGATTAATGGCCGCTATGTTAATGAGACAGGGTTCAATCTACAAGATTAGCTTGTGTCTTAAATCAATCTCTTTTGAGTTACAAAAGACAGAAGTAAGCAGAGAGGCATGGGAACGTCATGCCACCAAGAAAGCAGTACCAGGAACAGAGCATGTCCTTTGGACCCAAGGTTCCTGTGCTGAGAAGCTCCTAGACCAGAGGAAGATTGATGACAAGAACCTTCCCCTAGAACCAACAGAGAAAGCCTTCCCCCAGAGCTGGATATGAACTTCTAGCCTCATAAACTGTGAGAGAATAAATTTCTCTTTGTTAAAGCCATCCACTTGTGATATTTCTGTTATATCAGCACTACTTAACTAAGACAGGTGAGATCATTAAGATCCATTGTAGAAGCTGCCTACCACACATACATACTGTATGCTATCATTTACATGAAGCTGAAGAACAAGCAAAGCTAACCTACAGTGAAAGAAATCGGAATACTGGTTGCCTGGTGGGTGTGCATGGGTTGACTGGTATGGGCCATGAGGAGCTTTTCCGGGTTTATGAATATGTTCTATATTTTGATAAATGTGTGTGTTCATGGGGATATGCCTTTATCAAAACTCATTGTACTGTACACTTAAGGTCTATGCAATTTGCTACGTGCTAATTTTATCTCAACTTTAAACAAATTTTATCCTGCTGTTTTGTTTTGTTTTTGGTGTAAGAGGAAGTTCGATATCTTAGTCTTCTATAGAACCAGAAGTGGAAGTAACAACTTGCTTGTGTGCTTGGTGTTAGTCCCACCTTTACATTTGACCTTCAAAAAATTTGTTCAATCCCATGTAATAGAATGAGAAATTACATCCCAGTATCTGATTATGGATTCAACAAAGTTTTTAAATAAATTTGTATTTTACTATTCACAAGTATACCTAGGTGTATTTGAAAAACAGATTCATCAATGTGAGACATATTATTTGTCCAGTCTATGTTTGCTGTTGTATTCAATAAATACAACTGAGTAAGTGATATTATTAACTCCAATGTAAAACTTTTAAATACTATTCTCAAAGCTCAATAAGTAATAACAAAAATGTACTTGCCACACATCTAACAACTCTGCAGAATGTGGAGACAAGTCTAAGAACTGGGCCTCTGAAACTAGAATCATAAACTCAAATGCCTACAGTAGAGGCAGGGAGGTAACATAAATTAATGAAATGAGCCAAGCACCTTATACTTTATTTTTTTCAACACAGGTGCATAAAAGCTACAATCTTCACTTCCACAAACAAACACACTCTCTTCCATTTTTCTTGAAACCTTGGCTGTCTTGACTTAGCTGTTATTTTTTGGTTTTTCTCTTAGCTCTATGTAGGACAAAAAACTCAATTGGCCTTTGTCTCTGGTTTTCTGAAAACTAGTCCTTGGAAATCCTCAAGCAATCAAGGTGTCCGTTTTTCTAAAGCAGCCAGGGAACGATAATTTGTTCAAATGAGTGGGGGCCATACAGACCACCTGGCAACTAACCTCAGGAAGGGACGGGGCACGAGGCAGTCAATCATCCATATTCCTTGGTTTGATCAATCCTGTATATGCCTTGAGGCCCCAATTTATGCATTGTTATAAAAGTCCCTGAACATAGAAGCAGTTGGGCTTCCTGGATAGACGAGAGGGTGGCATGTCCCAGGGAACAATGGAAGTCTCATACCTGGACCTCTGCTAGAGAGAAACCTGTGCATCTCTTCATTTGTATCCTCTGTGGTTACAATAATTGAGTAACTGTAAGCACATAGATGATTCCAGTGAATGCTATGAGTTGGTCCAAGGAATTAATGAGCCCACAGAGGCAGGAAAAGTCAGCAGAGAGGCTTACATCTACCTATTTGGCAGTCTGAAGGACAAAATCTTCCTAGCTTATGAGATGCCCTGGCCCCAGACAGCCAGGGATAAGGTAACCTGGCCCTGAGCAGCCAGATATGAGGTGACTTGGCCCCAGGTGGCTATAAATGATACTGCATGCTGCTTGGAGCAGCTGGAGACAAGGATAGAGATGCGAAAGATGACTGTATTCACTTCCAGGTGTGAACTGGATTCATTCTGCTCTATACCATGCCGTTAGCAATAAAGATGGAATTACCCCACCTTCCCCCTTACTTTGTGCACTCTATTTTAAGAGAAAAGTAACACTGCACACACAATGATGAATAGAGACTAACATTCAGCCTCAGCATCAGGGACATAGTAGAGAATGGTGGAGAACATGACAAAATGGACATCGTCTACTCGACTTCAGCTCTAGCTCACTGTTGTTGTGTGGAAATGCCAGCCCGATCACCAAATTGTGATTTTTCAAGCAATTTCTAATGTGAAATTTCCCAATTTTTATTAAAAATGTGATTAAAATGGCAGAGCTGGAATATAAAACAGTAAATTCAAAAGCAATATTAACACCGTGTAGACTAAATAAAACACAGCTATGTAACTAAGTTGGTCCCCAGACAAAAAGTCTGAGACCTCAGGTTAGAGAGATGAATTAATTTCACTCATTGCAGTGTGTCTGTACGTGGTGTTGGTAGGATGGAGGACTGGGGCTGTGCAAGGAAGCAGTGAACAGAACTCAATAACCAAGTTCACCAAGAGCCCTCTCCTCATCTCTACTTATGGTGGAAGTAGGGGAAAGAGGAAGGAGGCAACTAGAAACACAGAAGAGTGATAGCACTGAGAAAAGGGCTAACATACTCAGTCAGGTAAGGCCTACCCTGAGTACAGTCCCAAAACAAACAAACAAAAACCGGTTGCCACCAAGTTGACTTCAACTCATAAGGACTCCATGTGTGTCAGCGCAGAACTGTGCTCTATAGGGTTTGCAGTGGCTGATTTTTCAGAAGTAGATTGTGAGACCTTTCTTCCAAGGCATCCCTGGGTGGACTCGAACCACTAACCTTTTGGTTAGCAGCCAAGCACATTAACTGTTTGCACCAAAGGGGGCTCCAAATTCAGAGCACCCTGCACCAACTCAAAAGTCAAAGAACTTCTAGAAGTAAAAGACATGAGCAAAAATTAAATTGAGATATACAAATAGTATGCAAATGTGTGGAATCATGTTTAACCTCATAAATTATTAGAAATGCAAATTAAAAGAATAAAATACTACACACACACGTAAATTAGTAAACAAAACATCAAGCTGTTGTGCGGTACTGGTGAGGATGCGGTGAAAGTGACATTCTCTTTCATGCCTTAGTGGTGGTAGGGTAACGTTATATAACCTTTTTGAAATGCAGTGTATAGGAAGCAGATTAAGAGTTGCCTGGGGCTGAGTGTGGTGTTGTGGATTGAACTGTGTTCCCCAAAATGATATGTTGAAGTCCTAGCCCCCAGTACCTGTGAATGTGACTTTATTTGGAAATAGTGTCTTTTTTTAGACATAATCATTTTAAGATGAGGTCGTACTGGTTAGGGTGCTCTCTATAGCCAATGACTGCTGCCCTTATAAGAAAAGGGAAAGTTGGACACAGAGACACAAAGGGAGAATGCCTGTGAAGACAGAGACTGAGATTGGAGTCATGTTGCTAAAACCCAAAGAATGCCAAGCACTGTTGACAGCCATCAGAATCTAGAAGAGGCAAGGAAAGATTCTTTCCTAGAGCCTTTGGAGGGAGTATGGCCCTGCTGACACCTTAATTTCATACTTCTAGACTCCAGGATTGCGAGAGAATAAATTTCTATTCTTTAAAGCCACCTACTTTGTTATGGCAGCTCTAAGAAACTAAGACCATATTTAAAATGGCTACTTGGAAATCTTTGTATGTTAAATCTGACATTTAATACCTTTCATGGACCATATCTGTTGCCTCTGTATGGGTCACACTTTCTAATTCTTTACATGTCTTGTAGAAAACTGAATATTTTGGGTAATATATTGATACCGATTCCCCTCCCAGGGCTTGCTTTTGGCAATGTTTTCATGTTTATTTGTTTTGTGACTTGGCTAGACTATTTTAAGTGAGGTCTATTTCCCCTACAGTGTGAAGGCTTTGGTGTCATTCCATGGAAAGCGTAGGCTTGGGCATGTGCGCTGTTATGGATTGAATTGTGTCCCCCCAAAGTATGTGTCAACTTGGCGAGGCCGTGATTCCTAGTATTGTGTGTTTGTCCACCATTTTGTCATTTGATGTGATTATCCTACGTGTTGTAAATCCTAACTTCTATAATGTTAATGAGGCAAGATTAGAGGCAGTTATGTTAATGAGGCAGGACTCAATCTACAGGATAAAGTTGTATCTTGAGTCCATCTCTTTTGAGATGTAAAAGAGAATTAAGCAGCAAGGAGAGGGAACTCATACCACCAAGAAAGAAGAGCCAGGAGCAGAACACATCCTTTGGACTCAGGGTCCCTGGGCTGAGAAGCTCCTAGACCAGAGGAAGATTGATGACAAGGATCTTCCCCCAGAGTGAGAGAGACAAAAAGCCTTCCCCTGGAGCTGGCACCCTGAATTTTGACTTCTAGCCTCCTAGACTGTGAAAAAATTAATTTCTCTCTGCTAAAGTCATCCATTTGTGGTATTTCTGTTATAGCAGCATTAGATAACTAAGACATGCACCTTCACCCTGAGATGAGAGGAGTTTTAGCAGAGCTTTCTTTGATTGTCTCCCAATCTCTCTTTTAAGTTGTTTGCCTCACTTGATATTACACCCACTCCAACCATGAGTTGGGGACTGTACAATGGGACAAAATGCTGCTGGGTCCTGCATCATCACCACGATCAATCGCAGATTGGATCATTGTGCTCCATAGGGTTTTCACTGGCTGATTTTTGTGAGGAGATTGCACAGGCTTTTCTTTCTAACCTATCCTGTTAGGCTATACTACTTGCTGGCTAATTATATTGTTTTTCACAATGCTCTGGGGCAAAAATTGATCAGCAATCTAATACATTCAAATTACGGCAGCAGTAGTTATTGAAAGCAGTCTTTGAAGTTTGTTCTGATGCCAGGAGAGGTCTTCTTAGCTGTCTCTTTCCACGCTTCTCTCTAGCGAACTAGGAGGCCTATTTTTTTAGCTTGTTGATCTTAACTAAGAGGAGCTGTCATTTTCCAGAAGGAGCCCTGGTGGTGCAATGGTTAAGCCTCAGCTGCTAAATGAAAGATCAGTGATTTGAACCCATCAGCCACTCCATGGGAGAAAAATGTGGCAGTCTGCTTCCACAAAGATTTACAGCCTTGGAAACCCTATGGGATAGTTCAATGCTGTCCTGTAGGGTCACCATGAGTCAGAATCAACTCGATAGCAATAGGTTTTGGATTTTGTTTTCAAGAGTGCTCTTATGCTTGAAGTTCTCAAATAACATCAGTTCTTTTGCGGAGCACTGTGGCACTCTTTTCTTACGGATTGCCTCTTTGCCTGGGCAAAATCTCTGAGCCACTGCTCTGGGCCTTGGTGAGTGGTAGCATCTGGTATCATCAGCTTGCCCTTCCTTGGCATGGAACCATCGCTCTACAAGCAAGCTGGGACAAGGGTGATTGGGCACCTAGTATCCCTAGCCTGCCATAGTGAGGGTAGAACCTCTGTTCTATGGGTCAGAACTAAGCAGAAGTAGGGAGGTCCAATCTCTCAACTTTGCTCACAGGGAATTTAGTCTCCCCAGTTTGGAGGGGATGAGAAATGCTGGCAGCCCTCCTTTCCTGGTAGGATACAATGACGCTGGATTGGAAGCTGAGGGGAGTAGGAACCCCATCATCTTGGGCAAACCTTCCTGGGGTGGAGCATTTATAAGGCTGAGCTGGGAAAGATTATAGAGGGATAATGGCTCAAATGCCACAGAAGCTCACTGTTAATACCAAGTTTTACTAGATTTTCTTGAATAAACATTTCTTCATTTGCTGTATGCCCTTCAGAAAATTTCTAATCTAGCTGTTTGTTTTTTCTGGTTTTTGCTGACTTTGCTTGCTTCATGGGAATGCAGGTCCACAGAGCTCCTCACACTGCCACTCTCCCTGCCTTTTCGTAGACTTTTAACATTATACTCCAGGTAAGAATGAGCAGTCACAGAATTTGAAGAATAAGAAGGCTCTGTACTGTGACAAAATTGGCAGTCTACACCTCTCTTTCAACCTTTGAACAAGGAGAGTATGGCAGTGAAGCATAGCTACCCTGTACCATTCTCTATCTCTCTCTCTTTCTCTGATCCTCCAGCTGCACAAAAGTAGGCTCCAGAGTGGAGAATGACCCCCGAGGCAGTAGATGCTCCTGGGCTCATCCATACCTGCTCAGGGAAGAAAACTCTATTGGTACAGTGGTGGTTAATGTCATATGTCAACTTGGCCAAGCCTTGATTTTCAGTATTGTGCAATTGTCCTCCATTTGTGATCTGATGTAACTGTCCTCTCTTTTGTGGTATTGTGTAATTATGCTCCATTTTATGCGTTGTAAATTCTGAACCTCTATATGTTAATACAGAATTGACTCCACGGCACTGGGTTTTAGGTATATGTTAATGAGGCAGGATTAGTGTGGGGTGTATCTTGGGTCACACCCTTACTAAAAAGTGTGACTCAAGTCACCACTTTACTCAAGTCACACTGCTATTCAAGTCACTGCCTTACTCAAGTATCTGATTCTTTTAATTTCAGTTGGGTCTGTTGTGATGTGGCCCATCTCGTTTCTTATTCGGGTTATTTGTTTCCTTTCCTGTATTTCTTTAGTCAGTCTGGCCAATGGTTTATCAATTTTGTTAATTTTTTCAAAGAACCAGCTTTTGGCTTTGTTAATTCTTTCAATTGTTTTTCTGTTCTCTAATTCATTTAGTTCAGCTCTAATTTTTATTATTTGTTTTCTTCTGGTGCCTGATGGATTCTTCTGTTGCTCACTTTCTATTTGTTCAAGTTGTAGGGACAGTTCTCTGATTTTGGCTCTTTCTTCTTTATGTAAGTGTGCATTTATTGATATAAATTGACCTCTGAGCACTGCTTTTGCTGTGTCCCAGAGGTTTTGATAGGAAGTGTTTTCATTCTCGTTGCATTCTAAGAATTTCTTTATTCACTCCTTAATGTCTTCTATAACCCAGTCTTTTTTCAGGAGTGTATTGTTCAGTTTCCTAGTATTTGATTTATTTTCCCTAATTTTTCTGTTATTGATTTCCACTTTTATGGCCTTGTGGTCTGAGAAGATGCTTTGTAATATTTCAATGTTTTGGATTCTGCAAAGGTTTGTTTTATGACCTAATATGTGGTCTATTCTAGAGAATGTTCCATGTGCGCTAGAAAAAAAAGTATACTTTGCAGCTGTTGGGTGGAGTGTTCTGTATAAGTCTATGAGGTCAAGTTGGTTGATTGTAGCAATTAGGTCTTCCCTGTCTCTATTGAGCTTCTTACTGGAAGTCCTGTCCTTCTCCGAAAGTGGTGTGTTGAAGTCTCCTACTATAATTGTGGAGGTGTCTATCTCACTTTTCAGTTCCGTTAAAGTTTGTTTTATGTATCTTGCAGCCCTGTCATTGGGTGCATAAATATTTAATATGGTTATATCTTCCTGGTCAATTGTCCCTTTAATCATTATGTAGTGTCCTTCTTTATCCTTTATGGTGGATTTAACTTTGAAGTCTATTTTGTCAGAAATTAATATTGCTACTCCTGCTCTTTTTTGCTTGTTGTTTGCTTGATATATTTTTTTCCATCCTTTGAGTTTTAGTTTGTTTGTGTCTCTAAGTCTAAGATGTGTCTCTTGTAGGCAGCATATAGACGGATCGTGTTTCTGTATCCAGTCTGAGACTCTCTGTCTCTTTATTGGTGCATTTAGTCCATTTACATTCAGCGTAATTATAGATAAGTATGTGTTTAGTGCTGTCATTTTGACGCCTTTTTATGTGTGTTGCTGACAATTTCATTTTTCCACTTACTTTTTTGTGCTGAGACATTTTTCTTTGCAAATTGTGTGTTCCTCATTTTCATAGTATTTGACTTTATGTTTGGTGAGTCGTTATGTTTTTCTTGGTTTTTATTTTGAGTTATGGAGTTGTTATACCTCTTTGTGGTTACCTTAATATTTACCCCTATTTTTCTAAGTAAAACCTAACTTGTATTGTCCTATATCACCTTGTATCCCTCTCCATATGGCAGTTCTACACCTCCTATATTTAGTCCCTCTTTTTGATTATTGTGATCTTTTACATATTGACTTCAATGATTTCCTGTTTTGAGCATTTTTTTCTTTTTAAAATTAATCTTAATTTGTTTTTGTGATTTCCCTATTTGAGTTGGTATCAGGATGTTCTGTTCTGTGACCTTGTATTGTGCTGGTATCTGATATTATTGGTTTTCTGACCAATTTCCTTTAGTATTTCTTGTAGCTTTGGTTTGGTTTTCGCAAATTCTCTAAGCTTGTGTTTATCTGTAAATGTTTTAATTTCACCTTCATATTTGAGAGAGAGTTTTGCTGGATATATGATCCTTGGCTGGCAGTTTTTCTCCTTCAGTGCTCTAAATATGTCATCCCATTGCCTTCTTGACTGTATGGTTTCTGCTGAGTAGTCTTACTGATTCTCCTTTGTAGGAGACCTTTGTTTTATCCCTGGCTGCTTTTAAAATTTTCTCTTTATCTTTGGTTTTGGCAAGTTTGATGATAATATGTCTTGGTGATTTTCTTTTTGGATCAATCTTAAATGGGGTTCGATGAGCATCTTGGATAGATATCTTTTTATCTTTCATGATGTCAGGGAAGCTTTCTGCCAACAGATCTTCAACTACTCTCTCTGTATTTTCTGTTATCCCTCCCTATTCTGGGACTCCAATCACATGGAAGTTATTCTTCTTGATAGAGTCCCACATGATTCTTAGGGTTTCTTCATTTTTTTTTAATTCTTTTATCTGATTTTTTTTCAGCTATATTGGTGTCAATTCCTTTGTCCTCCAGATCCCCCACCCTGCATTCCAATTGTTCGAGTCTGCTCCTCTGACTTCCTAATGAGTTGTCTAATTCTGTAATTTTACTGCTAATCTTTTGGATTTCTGAATGCTGTCTCTCTATGGATTCTTGCAGCTTATTAATTTTTCCACTATGTTCTTGAATAACCATTTTGAGTTCTCCAACTGCTTTGTCAGTGTGTTCCTTGGCTTTTTCTGTAGATTGCCTTATTTCACTAATGAGGTCATCCCTGATGTCTTGAAGCATTCTGTAAATTAGTTTTTTATATTCTGCATCTGGCAGTTCCAGGATTGTATCTTCATTTGGGAAAGATTTGATTCTTTAGTTTGGGGAGTTGTAGAAGCAATCATGGTCTGCTTCTTTATGTGATTTGATATTGACTGCTATCTCCGAGCCATCTCCAAGATATTGTAGTGATTTATTCTATATTTGCTCACTGAGTCTTATCTTGTTTTGTTTTCTTTCAATATACATAGATGGGCTACTAGATTGCTCTATCTTGATTGTTGTAGCCCTTGAATCACTTATGTCCTATTACCAGCTGGTTTGGGCTGTTACCAGATATATAAGCCTAAGAGTCCATTCACTATTCTTGAGTAGAATCTGATTTGGGGTCATCAAGTGTGTGGTGCAGACTGTCACCTATCTACCTAGAGAAGTAGTGGTGATAGTTGTGTGCACCAGATTCTAGTAGCAGCAGGGTTTCACACTCTGGGGGCGGGGGCAGGATGCTGACAGGCTTCCCCCAAGTGCCAGTGAGATAGGTGTGTCTCTATTCCTAAAGCACTTTGGTGGGTGGGCTCTGCAGCTGTACCTTAGGCCCCAATGCAAGTACCTCTACAGATTGGTAGGTGTCACCCTCCTTAGACCCCTAAGGCAGGAGGCTAGGTGGTCTGGGGGGATCTTCAGCCCTCAGTTCCCTGTTGTGGGCTGGTGAAGGCTCTGTTGAATACGCAGAGATATCAGACCTGGGAAACTTGTCTTTCCAGTAATCTGCTAAAATAATTACAGTCAGATCCCTATCAGAATTGCGTTTGCATTATAATAGCCACCTTGTTCCCTGTAGGGATGAAAGCCCAAGACTGTGGATCACATATGTTTGGCTGGAGCTGGTTCCGTGTTTTTAGTCCAATTAGGGAAGAATTTTTGGTCTCTGGGTTTTTTGTAGCTGCTTCTCTCAGGCCAGGAGAATGGGTTAGGAAAAGACCAAAAAAAAAGAAAGAAAGAAAAATCACAGAGCACGTCACTCTCTGGCTCAGGAAATTCCAATGTTAATGAGGCCACCTGGGAAGGGGAGGGGAGGGTTCAGATAAATAGGAGAGAGTAGCACCCCGGAATATAGACAAAGTTACTTATCTTGCTTGGGATGATTGTTTTATCTGAGATTCCCAAGGGGCGTGTTGACTGTGTGCGTTGGCTGGGTAGAGATTGTCCCTGAGGGTCAGGCCCGTGTCCTGTGCTTGTGCTGTCTCAGAAACCATGGTCAGTTCCTCCGCTCCCAGTCCAAAGCCTAACGCCAAGGTTCCCCGGCTGGGACGCCACACTCCAGGTTCCAAAACCAGTCACTGCCTCCCGGTGACTTCTCCTCCTGTCAGCCACATCATTGCACTGACTGCGTGCACTGGCTGAGCTTCCCCCAAGGTCACTTCTGGGGGCTAGGGCTGTGTCCCATGTTTGCACTGTCTCAGGATGCTGTGCTCAACTCCCCTGCGCCCAGTCCAGAGCCCAGCGCCAAGGTTTCCTGACTGGGATGCTGGCTCCAGGCTCTGAAAACAGTCGCTGCTTCCCCGTGGTTGTTCGTTCTCAGTCTCTGTCACTCAGGACAACGCTTTAGATCTGTGTTTGATGGTCAGGGTTCATAGATTGTCATGTATGTGATCGATTCACTTGTTTTCCTGAGTCTTTGTTGCAAGAGGGATCCGAGGTAGCTTCTACCTAGTCAGCCATCTTGGCCCTGCCTCCCCTTACTCAAGTATCTGATTTAAAGGGAGTTTCCTTAGGACGTGACCTACATCCGATACATATGGACTCTCTGACAAAGCTGGCTTTTACTCTGGACCCTGCATCTGGCTTGTTGACATCTGACCCCCAGATCTTGGGACTTGAGCTAGCAACCTTCTGTCTAACCTTCCAATTCTGGGATTTTTGAGCTTCACAGCCCTGTGAGACAGCAGACTATCAACTGACCTGATTTGCCAGCTTCTGCAGCCTTGTGGGTCAGCAGCCTGTGGTCCAATCTGCCAATTTGGGATTGTCTGCCCCTGCAATTGCAGAGTCTAGAGACGCCTCCAGCATGACGCTTGACCCACAATTTGGGACTTGCCAGCCTCTACAACCACATGAGCCATTTTGTTCAGATAAATCTCTTTATATATATGTAAATATGCATATACATAGGAGCCCTAGTGGAGCAATGGTTAAGAGTTTGGCTGCTCACCAAAAGGTCAGCAGTTCCAGTCCACCAGCTGCTCCTTGGAAACCCTATGGGGCAGTTCTACTCTGTCCTGTACAGCCACTATGAGTCAGAATCAACTCAACGGTAACAAGTTTGGTTTGTTTTTTTAATATATATATATACATGTATGGAAACCCTGGTGGCATAGTGGTTAAGTGCTACGGCTGCTAACCAAAGGGTCAGCAGTTCAAATCTGCCAGGCACTCCTTGGAAACTCTATGGGGCAGTTCTACTCTGTCCTATAGGGTCGCTATGAGTCAGAATCGACACTGGGTTTGGTTTTATATACATGTATGTTGTTGTTGTTAGGTGCATCAAGTCGCTCCAACTCATAGTGACCCTATGTACAACAGAACAAAACACTGCCCAGTATATATATGTATATATGTGCTGCAATATTGCATGTCATACATATTATTAATAATTAGATGTACAAAAAAATGGACAGTCATAAGTATCATCTGTCATAACTGGGATATGTTGTAAATTGAGACTACCTGTAGTTCTCTGCCTCCATCAACTGGAAGGAGACATAGCAAAAAATGCAACTTTCAATCTGGCTACACAGGTTCTGAGCTGCTTTTATGGTGCCCTCTGCTGCTCACACAGGAAGCAGAGGAAACAGTCCTTCCATGCTTTGTGGCCACAGGTAAAAAGGATCATTTAAGAAATGGCCAAGGAAGGCATTGGAGGTGAATGCAAAAGAAAAAAAATTTAAATAAAAACCTCCTGGTAGAGGCACCTTGGCTATGAAAACAAAATATTGACCATATCAAGACTTCAGAAAAACAAAAAATCACCTTCCTATAATTTTTTTTTTATAAGAATTATGAGATAAAAAATTACAGAAAAGATTTTTTTTCTGGAAGAAAGTGAAGGCTTCTTTTTGTTTGATTTTGTCACTGTAAATAAGGAGTTGATGCTTATATTTTTCCAATCTTAACATATTTGGTCTCTGGGGTTTCTGAAAATATTTCGATGATGCAATGGAAGGTGGTTATAGCAGTTCGGGAGCTCCTTCTGCCCCAAAGTCACTACTCCAGAAGCCTTTTAAAAGTAAACTGAAATAGGCAAGTGTATTATAGAGACCAAAGTTTATTCGTGGCTTCCAAGGGCAGGAAGGAGTCCCTGGGTGATGCAAATGGTTAAGCACTCAACTACTAACCCAAAGTTTGTAGTTTGAACACGCCCAGAAGCACCTTGGAAGACAGACCTAGCGATGTGCTTCCAAAAGGTCACAGCTTTGAAAGCCCTGTGGAGCAGTTCTACTCTGCACACATGGGGTTGCCATGAGTCAAAATGAACTCAACGGCAACTAACAACCAGGGGCGGACTAGTAGGAGGGTGCAGAGGAGGGAGGGGAACTCACTGCTTAAGGGATACTAAGCTTCTGTTAAGGGGGATGGAAAAATCTGGAAACAGACCATGGTGGTGGTTAAACAACATGATGAACATAGTTAATGTCACTGAATTGTACATGCAAAAATGGCAAATGTTTGGTTACACAAATATTTACAATAAAAAAAGTACCTTGAAATAATATGTCAACACAAACATCCCTTCATTTCCTGCTCTGTTCCACATCTGACTCAGCTTCTAGAAACTTAGAAAGTTAGAGCTGGTAGGAACTTAGAGGTTTACGTAAATTACACAGATTAAAATAATGGGGGGACTTGCCAAGGTCTCAGCAAAGTCATGACTAGAAGGACGGTTTTCTGACCCCTACACTGGGGCGCTATCCCCTGGACAACCCAGATTTCGACGATCCATTTCTTGATGTAGATGTTAATGGTATCGTTTGCCCACTCAAGGTTCCTTCCCAGGCACCCCTTGGTCTGGGAAGCTAGGCAAACCTAAGGGGAAATGTACATTGGTTAAAGCCTACCTGACCAGAATTTTAAAGTACTCTCAATGAACCTAGAGAGAGATGAGGAAAGAAATATTAGTTACTTAAAATATTAACAGGATGTCATGGACTGAATTATTGATTGAATTATGTCCCCCCAAAAATGTGTGTTTCAACTTGGTTAGGCCATGATTCCCAGTATTCTGTGGTTGTCCGCCATTTTGTGATTGTAATTTTATGTTAAAGAGGATTAGGGTGGGATTGTAACACCCTTACCAGGTCACATCCCTGATCCAATGTAAAGAGAGTTTCCTGGGGGTGTGGCCTGCCCCACCTTTTATCTCTCAAAAGATAAAAGGAAAGGGAAGCAAGCAGAGAATGGGGACCTCATACCACCAAGAAAGAAGCACCAAGCACCGGAAGCAGAGCACATCCTTCGAACCTGGGGTTCCTGTGCACAGAAGCTCCTAGTCCAGGGAAAGATTGACAAGAAGGACCTGCCTCCAGAGCTAAGAGAGAGAGAAAGCCTTCCCCTGGAGCTGACACCTTGAATTTGGACTGTTAGCCTACTTTACCGTGAAGAAATAAATTTCTTTTTGTTAGAGCCATCCACTTGTGGAGTTGCAGTTATAGCAGCACTAAATGACTAAGACACAAGACAGATCCTCAAAGTTTTGTTTTTGTTATTATTGTTTTGGGCTCTTTCATTTTGTGTTTGTGTGTGTGGTTGGTTTTTTAATTTTATTGCATTTTAGGTGAAAATTTACAGCACATATTAGTTTGTCATTAAAAAATTCATACACAAATTGTTTTGTGACATTGGTTGCAATCCCTGCAATGCGTCAGCATTCTCCCCATTTCCCTTTCGACCCCAGGTCCCCATGTCCATTCTTCCAGTTTTTCTGTCCCTTCCTGCCTTCTCCTCTTTGTTTTGGGGGAGGTGTTGCCAATACAGTCTCATATACTAGATTGAACTAAGAAGCACACTTCTCATGTGTTATTGTTTGTTTTATATGCTGTCTAATTTTCGGGTGAAAAGTGGACTTCTGGAATGGCTTCAGTTCTGAGTTAGCAGGGTCTCCTTTGCTCTGGCTGGGAGGGAATCAAGAGGTATATCTTAGATCACCGCTCACAAACTTCTAAGACCCCAGAGGCTACTCAACAAAGTAGGACGTATACCATTTTCTTTATGAACTATGTTATGCCAATTGACCTAGATGTTCCCTGAGACCATGGTCCCTGGCCCTCAGCCCCAGTGATTCGTTCCCTCAAGATGTTTGGATGTGTCTAGGAAGCTTCTATGACTTTGTCTTGGTCAAATTGTGCTTACTTCTCCATATTGTGTGTTGTCCTTCCCTTCTCTAAAGTTAACACTTGTCTACTATCTAGTTAGTGTTTTCCCCTTCCCACCACTACCCTCCCTCATAACCATTAAAGATTTTTTTTTTCTGTGTGTAAACCTTTTCTTGGGTTTTTATAATAGTGGTCTCATACAATATTTGTCCTTTGGTAATTTATTTCACTCAGCATAATGCCTTCCAGATTCATCCATGTGGCAAGATGTTTCACGAATTCATTATTGTTCTTTGTTGTTGCACAGTATTCCATTGTGTGTATGTACCATAATTTGTTTATCCATTCACCTGTTGATGGGCGCTTAGGTTGTTTCTGTCTTTTTGCTATTGTGAATAATGCTGCAGTGAACATGGGTGTGCATATGCCTACTCATGGGATGGCTCTTATTTCTTTAGGATAAATTCCTAAGAGTGGAATTGCTGGATCATGTGGTATTTCTATTTCTAGTTTAAGGAGGCACCATATCATTTTCCATAGTGGTTGTACCATTTTATATCCCTGCCAACACTGCATAAGAGTTGCAATCTCCCCCACAATCTCTCCAACATTTGTTATTTCTGTTTTTTTTTTTTTTTTTTTAATTCATGCCAGTAATGTTGGAGTAAGATGGTATCTCATCGTAGTTTTGATATGCATTTCTCTAATGGCTAGTGATCATGAGCATTTCCTCATGTGTCTGTTAGCTGCCTGCATGTCTTCTTTGGTGAACTGTCTGTTGATATAGTTTGTGCATTTTTTAACTGGACTGTCTTTTTGTTGTTGAGGTGTCGAAGTATTATATAGATTTTAGAGATTAAATCCTTGACTGATATGTAGTACCCAAATTTTTTTTCTCAGTCTGTAGGTTCTCTTTTTATTCTTTTGCTGAAGTCTTTTGATGAGCATAAATGTTTAATTTTTATGAGGTCCCATTTATCTAGTTCATCTTCTGCTGTGTGTGCGTATTTAGTTATCTTTGGTATTCTATTAATGCCATATATTAGGGCCCTAGTATCATCCTTATTTTTTCTTCCATGGTCTTTATCATTTTAGGTTTTATATTTAGATCTTTGACCCATTGTGAGTTAGTTTTTGTGTACGGTGTGACGTATAAGTTCTGTTCCATTTTTTTACAGATGGACAACCAGCTTTGCCAGCACCATCTGTTAAAAAGACTGTCTCTTCCAGACCAGACTTGCTGGCCTGACAGAGACTGGAGAAACCCTAAAAGTATGGCCCCCGGACACCCTTTCAGCTCAGTAATGAAGTCACTCCTGAGGTTCACCCTTCAGCCAAAGATTGGACAGGCCCGTAAAACAAAATGAGACTAAAGGGGCACACCAGTCCCGGGGCAAGGACTAGAAGGCAGGAGGGGACAGGAAAGCTCGTAATAGGGAACCCAAGGTTGAGAAGGAGTGTGTTGACATGTTGGGGGGTTGTGAACTAATGTCATAAGACAATATATGTACTAGCTACTTAATGAGAAACTAGTTTGTTCTGTGAGCCTTCATCTAAAGCACAATAAAAAAAGAAATATTCCAAAAAAAGAAAAAAAAGACTGTCTTTTCCCCATTTAATGGACTTTGGTCCTTTGTGAAAGATCAGCTGGCCATAGGTGGATGGATTTCATTTGTTTTTTATTTTGGCTCTGCGCTGAGTTATTTGCAGATTTCCCAAGGTCTTCCAACATGAGTCAAAAGGAGTACCTAATGTTTTTCTGGGAATGTCCCTTCAAGGCAGAGCATTTTTCCACATTGTAAATAACTGACTTCCTATTTTCTACCTGTCTACAAGCATATCACAGTATGATGTATCCACAGGGGCAGCGGTGGTAGAATTCTCACTTCCCATGCAGGAGACCCAGGCTCGATTCCCAGTCAGTGCACCTCGTGCACAGTCACTGCCCCGCTGTGAGGGAGGCGTGCACGCTCCTGTGATGCAGAACAAACATCAGCGAGGCGCCCAGGCTAGGAAGAAAGGCCTGGCAGTTTACTTTCGAAAGTTAGTCAATGAAAACCTTATGGATCACAGCAGCCTGATCCCATGAGTCAAGTGCTGACTCAGTGGCAGCTAACAACAACATGATGTAGCCATATAAATTATTTTTTATTTTACTTTGATGATTAAGAAAAGATACAAACATATAAGAGTAAATCAAAGCTAGCAAATAACTTTACAGGTAGTTAATTCGCTAATTCTATTAAAATAAAGACATATCTCTTTAAACTAAAAAAAAAAAGATTTTTTTTTCCCATTGGCACGTTGCTTTGGCTGGGACCTTTGAACTTCGGCAAAGTCGCTGATAAGAAAATAGTCACCAACACAGCATGGATCCTTTGCCACCTCAGAAAGCACAAAGCGGCTGACGGCGGGGAGGCCCAGATGTGTAGATTATGCACTTCAGACAGAGCTTTGCATGTCTCATGTGACAAAGAAAACAACTGGTCTAGAAATCCACAAATCTCTCTTTGGAAAAAAAAAATCCCTTTCACCAATGGCTTACACTGAAAATGTTCACTAAGGCTTTGCACAGATACAATGCTCAGGACCAATGATGATTCATCGTACAGTGGCGTGTGAGGTAGATTCTCTCTGCATTTTGTAGACGTTTATATCTGTACTTTAACCAGGGGGGATGTATGTCCCCCCCTCCGAAAAGTCCAGCTTCACATTCGAACATCTGGGAAAGTCTCCCTGACCCCCCGTCTGCAAGCCACAGATCCTAGCTCTTCAAATCCAGAGGAATGCTTTCTTCGTCCACAGGCTGTTTTAGTTTCGACTGGCTGCGAAGTGTTAAGAAGGAGTATCTCAGACCTCCTGCCATGCTGAAAGAAGAGAAAAGGAGTAAAATTACATAACTCTGGGAATTTCATAGGTGATACCACCAGCAGTCCCTGCCATTCTTAAAAATAAAACCAAAACCAAACCAGTTGCTATGGAGTCAATTCCAACTCATGGCGACCCCATGTGTGTCGGAGTAGAATTTGCTCCATAGAATTTTCAATGGTTGATTTTTCAGAAGTAGATTGCCAGGCCTTTCTTCCAAGGCACCTCTGGGTGGATTCAAACCACCAAAATTTCAGTTAGTAACTGTTGGCACCACCCTGGGAACTCCTTCTTTAAAAACTCTGTCAGCTTAATTTGGAAGGAATTAATCAGACCCCTGCTAAGTCCATGACACAAACAGTTTGCATTCAACTACTAACCAAAAGGTTGGCAGTACAGCAGAAGAAAGGCCTGGTGGTCTGTAAAGATTACAGGCAAGAAAGCCTAATGGAACACTTCTGCTCTGTAACGTATGGGGTTGCCAAGAGAAGGAATCGAATTGACAGCAACAGGCTTGTTTTTTTCTTTTTTGCTTTTTCTCCTCCAGTTTGTGGTTTGTTTTATGAGAATTTCCTTACTTATTTACAGATCTTTGGGACAGAAAAAGAGTGGATCAGGTCTAAAATAGAATCTTGGAAAGAAAATAAGCACTTGGTTTTTACTGCATGAACTATATGACATCACCCTACAAAACTGGGTCCCATGTCTGGGATCCCAGAATGCTTTTCAAAAGCATCTTAGTTAATCCTCCCAGGATCCTTGGCATATGGCACAAGTTTAATAAGACCCATTTCACAGGGGAAAAGCAAATAATTTAGGGTGATTCATGAATTAAATTCAGATTCCAGCCCCTTGAACTTGCATTTCACACGTCCTCACGACCCACATGAGGGAGTATATCATAAAAAAATAGACAAACTCAGTGATTTGGGTAAAATTTTTTTTACAAATCTCAATGTCAAAACACCTACTGGCTTAAAATGCAATATTTCTCTTTGCTCCTTTTTTATTACATATTAATCAGACTGTTTGGAATTCTTATTTTACTAAGTTCATTTAAAAATCCCACTTACCAAATATTTAACCCTACAAAGTTTAACACAGAGAAAATGTAGTCTCCACCAACTAACATCCCAATGTAGGCAACGGACACATTCTGCAGAAAAAGATAGAGGATTCATCACTTTACAAGCAAAGGATTTGGGGGAAAAATACATATATGTAGAGAAATCTGAAAAGAAACATTTTGGCTACTTTGCATAGAGACTTGGGCTTAGTATATTTTCATGAAATGTTTGATGAGTGAATGAAAAGCCATCCTGTATGGGTTTACAAAGAAAGTTTATAAAGAAATGAAATAAACAATAATAAGAGTGCGTTATTCATTTCCCTCCTTTCAGGTTAGCAGATAGAAAGACGATGTAAGAGTTGTGTTGTAATCAGCTTGCAAGGTCCCACCACTTTACTGTCACTGGATAGTGAATTTTAATCAAATTGATCCTGAACTTGAACAGATGGTTATTATTTTTGCTCTTCGCTGCCACTGAGTCAGCCCCCAACTCATGGCGACCCTATGCGTAATGGAATAAAATGCTGCCCAGTCCTGTGGCACCCCCACGATCAGTTTCAGATCGAACCATTGTGTGGCACAGGGTTTTCATTAGCTGATTTTTGGAAGTAGATCTCCAGGTCTTTCTTCCTAGTCCATCCTAGTCTGAAAGCTCCTCTGAAACCTGTTCAGCATCATAGCAACATGCAAGCCTGTGCTGACAAACAGGTGGTAGCTGCATGAAGTGTACTGACTGGGATTCAAACCAGGGTCTCCCACATGGAAGGTGAGAATTCTGTCACTGAACCACTGAGACATCTAATAATTCCAAGCGATACTCTGTCCCAAGGTATTCTGGCAGGCCTCTGGACAGCCAACAGACAGGTCTACTGTTGAAGCAGGTAGCTTTTCTCATTCACTCTAAGAGTTCACACGAATAGAAAAACAAAGTAACTGTATAATAGAATTGGGAGCAACTCCATCCCCTACTCATTCATATGTGTGTATACATGTATGTGTATGTATATATATGTGTATTCAAATATAATTCGTTCAAATACACACACACGACATACACACAAATTTACCTCATAATTGGGTATATACAGTCAATTCTCATTATCCAGAGTCCACATGTGCAAATTTGGTTAAAAAATTTGGTTATAAAATTTATTTATAATCCCAACATCAATATTTGTGGCACTTCTGTGGTCATTCCCAAACATGTACAGAAGAGCGAAAAATTCGAGTCGACACACACGTTCCCAGCTGAGGCTGAACAAGGCAACGGCTCTGCTTTCTTGTGTCAGCTCTTACACCGTAAGCAAATGTCCTTTTTGCTAAATAGACAGTGCCACATTTGTTGCATTTCTGCGCTTTTTGTTAGCGATTTCACTGTTTAAAACGGCCCCCAAGCGTAGTGCTGAAATGTTATCTAGTGTTCCTAAGCACGAGAAGTCTGACATGCCTTACAGAGAAAACGCATGTGTTAGATAAGCTTCATTCAGACATGGGTTACGATGCTGTTGGCCATGAGTTCAATGTTAATGAATCAACAACATATATTAAATAAGGTGTCTTTAACCAGAAACACTCATAAAACAAGGTTATGCATTGATTGTTTGATTGAATGTTGTGACAAGAGACTCATGGGAACAGAGTCCTCCCTGCATCTGCATAAGAGCAACGCTTTAGTAATCTCTGATTCAGCGTTCACAGCAACCTTATAGGCCATAACTACCGAGAATAACAATAGATTGTACCTAGATTGAAAACAGCTCTTCACAAGGGTTCCCTTTCTTACTGGACAGGTTCTCCCAGGAAACCAAATTGTTAGATCACAAGGTATCTTGGTGATCACAGAAATCTGGATTTCTTTTTTTTCAACCTTTCACTTCATTGTCCCACACCATCCCCTCCTACTCACCCCAAATTTAAAATTATAGTTTTGTCTCCCCTTTTTAAATTGGCAAATTTTCCCTCTGTTTTACTGATTAGAAGGGACAGGGGGTCGCCTGGCCCAGCTGGAAATGTCACAAGCCTCCATACTTGCTACACCACTGACAAGAACAACAACACTAAAACTCAGCTTCTATCACAAATACTGATCCAGTCAATTCCCCCAATTCAGCTATTCTCTCCGAGGCTTCCCTCCACGTACCTTGATGGCTCCTACCACCGCCGTCGTCAGAGCCGAGTTGTAATAGCTGCACAAAACTGTGGAGTACATCAACAGAAACCTGAAGCAAGGAAACAAGCCCTTCAGTGTGTACCTTCCTATGCTTGGCAAGACTAATAGGTGACTAAGAGCCCACAAGTGACCATGTACACGTGCTTAAAAAATAAAAAAAGGAACACATATTACATGAATGGATAAACAAAATGTAGTGTACACATACAATGGAGTATTACTCTGCTGTAAAGAGAAAGGATTCCTGATGCACACTACAACGTGGACAAACCTTGAGAACACTATGCGGAGTGAAGTGAGACACAAAAGGCAAATATTGTATGATCCTGCTTACATAAACCCAAAATATCCCATTGCTGTCAGGTCTTTTCCAACTCATAGCGACCATACAGGACAGCGTAGAACTGCCCCATAGGGTTTCCAAGGAGCACCTGGTGGGCTCTAGCTACTAACCTTTTGGTAGAATAGGCAAGTATGTAAAGACCAGAGTTTGTTAGTGGTTACCAGGGGCAAGCAAGAGAAAGCGGTAAAGGAAAAATCAGTGCTTAGGGGACACTGAACTTCCATTACAGGGAATGGAAAAATTTGGTAACAGGTAAGGGTGATGAACATGATTAATGTCACTGAACTGCACATGTGACGACTGTTGAAATGGCAAAGGTAATTAATGTTTTGTTACACGTATATTCAGCAGAATAAAATAAATGAATAAAAGAAACACATATCAGAAAGGTTTTTCTGACCCACATTTTAAATCATTTCCTTATTAACTCTGATTTATTCCAGGATAATGGTCCAACATGGATTAGCCACACCTTCCCCTTAGGTGTGCTCATGTTGTCTGTTCAATTCCCAGCAGTGTTTCCATGAAAAGGAGGTAAGGAGAAGGAGATTTTTTAAACAACCTAAAATCCTTTAGTTTAACAGCTCTGTTACAAGCATGGTTTTAAATCTTCTCCAAGCAACAGAATCACCTGCTCTGCTTTTTTAAAACACAATGATGGATGTTTGCACAACATGGCGAATGTAACTAAGGTCACTGAATTGTGCACAAAAAAATGGTTGAAATGGCAAATGTTTTGTTATTTTACCACAATAAAAAACAAATTAAGAAAACCACAACACTGAATTGTACATGCAAAAATTGCTAATATAGCAAATGTTTCGTTATATACATTTTTACTGCAACACCAACACCAAAAGTACAATAATGATGCCTGGCAGAGATTCTCATTCAATTAGTTTGAGGTAGGGCCCAGGCAGGGTGCGTTTCAAAAGCCCCACAGGTGATTCTGATGTACAGCCAGCACTGAGAACCAATGGCATTAAAAAGGGAATTTGCTGATGGATTGCTGGCTTTGGAAAAAGGAAACTGATATTAATGGAATCCCCATGTCAACACTCCTGTCTATAACACCCTATTACCGAAGCGAATCCAAGCATTCAGGGATCCTTCAACACTTACCCGTAAGTATTGACACCTACTTGTCAATAAAATGACTTTTACTAAATTCAGAGTTGTGGCCAAACACCAGACAAGAAAATACAAACATACAGGAAAAGACTGTAGAATTCTATCAGAGATAAAGAAATTTGTTAACTCAGAAAAGTAGTGAACAAAGATAAGTGCAACTCAAGTAGAGTGCAAAACTCCACCCACCCAAATCAGGAGATGAAATGTTGAAAGGGATTACATTCAACACTTTGCTGGAGAATTAAACTCGAAAGATACTCAGAGTTTACGATGTGCTGGATTTTAAAGATTTCTCTGTCTTCCATGCTATTGTTGTTAAGTGCCACCGAGTCAGTTCCAACTCATAGCAATCCTGTGTACAATAGAACGAAACACTGCCCAGTCCTGTACCACCCTCACAATCGTTATGTTTGAGCCCATTGTTGCAGCCACTGTGTCAATCCACTTTGTTACGGGTTTTCCTTTTTTTCCCTCACCCTGTACTTTACCAAGCATGCTGTCCTTCTCCAGGGGTTGGTCCCTCCTCATAATATGTCCAAAGTATGTGAGACGGAGTCTCATCATCCTTGCTTCTAGGGAGCATTCTGCTGTACTTCTTCGAATACAGATTTCTTCCTTCTTCTGGTAGTCCATGGTATATTCAATATTCTTCATCAATACCATAATTCAAAGGCATTAATTCTTCAGTCTTCCTTGTCCAATTTTTGTATGCATATGAGGTGACTGAAAACACCATGGCTTGGGTCAGGCACACCTTAGTTTTCAAGATGACATCTTTGTTTTTTGCAGCAGATTTGCCCAAGGCACTACGTCATTTGATTTCTTGACTGCTGCTTCCATAGGCATTGATTATACATCCAAGTGTCTTGGATTGAATTATGTCCCCCCAAATATGTGTGTATCAATCTGGCCAGGCCATGATTCCGGGTATTGGGTGATTTTCCTATAAGCTGTAAATCGTACCTCTATGATGTTAACGAGGGAAGATGGGTAGAAGTTGTGTTGGTGAGGCAGGACTCAATCTACAAGATTGGATTGTGTCTTGAAATAATCTCTTCAGATATAAAAGAAAGAAGCAAGCAGAGAGACAGGGGGACCCCATACCACCAAGAAAGCAGTGATAGGAGCAGGGCACATCCTTTGGACCCAGGAGCCCTGCACAGAGAAGCTCCTAGTCTGGGGGAAGATTGAAGAAAAGGCCAACAGAGAGAGAAAGCCTTCCCTTGGAGCCAGTGCCCCAAGTTTGGACTTTTAGCCTACTTTACCGTGAAGAAATAAATTTCTCTTTGTTAAAGCCATCTACTTGTGGTATGACTGTTATAGCAGCACTAGATAAGACACCAAGTAAAATGATATCCTTGACAACTTCAAGGTTTTCTCTGTTTATCATTATGTTGCTTATTGGTCCAGTTGTGAGGATTTTTGTTTTCTTTAAGTTGAGGTGTAATCCATACTGAAGGTTATAGTCTTTGATCTTTATCACTAAGTGCTTCAAGTTCTCTTCACATTCTGCAACGAGGTTGTGTCATCTGCATAAATGCAGGTTGTTAATGAGTCTTCCTCCAATCCTGATGCCGAGTTCTTCTTCATATACTCCAGCTTCTTGGATTATTTGCTCAGCATACAGACTGAATAAGTATGGTGAAACCATACAACCCTGACACATACCTTTCCTGATTTTAAACCATGCAGTATCCCCTTGTTCTGTCTCTTGGTCTACATACAGGTTTTGCATGAGCACAATTAAGTGTTCTGGAATTCTCATTCTTTGCAGAGTTATCCATAATTTGTTATGATCCACACAGTCTAATGCCTTTGCATAGTCAATAAAACACAGGTAAACATTTTCCTGTTACTCTTTGCTTTCAGCCAAGATCCATGTGACAACAGCAATGATATCCCTCTTCTGAATCCAGGTGAATCTCTGGCAGTTCCCTGTCAATGTACTATTGCAACTGTTTTTGAATTATCTTCATTGTAATTTTACTTGCATGTGATATTAATGATATTGTTTGATAATTTCCACATTCTGTTGGATCCTCTTTCTTTGGAAAAGGCACATATATGGATGTCTTCCTATAGGTTAGTCAGATAGTTGTCTTCCAAATTTCTTGACATCAACAAGTGAGTGCTTCCAGCATTGCATCAGTTTGTAGAAACATCTCAATTGGTATTCTATCAATTCCTGAAGCCTTGTTTTACACCAATGCCTTCAGTGTAGCTTGGACCTCTTCCTTCAGTGCCATCAGTTCTTGATAATATGCTACCTCCTGAAATGGTTGAACATCTACAAATTCTTTTTGGTACAGTGGCTTTGTGTATTCCTTCCATCTTCTTTTGATGCTTCCTGAATCGTTAATTTTTTGCCCATATAAACCTTCAATATTGCAACTCGAAGCCTGAGTTTTTTTTTTCAGTTCTTTCAGCTTGAGAAGTGCCAAGCCTGTTGTTCTCTTTTAGTTTTCTAATTCCAGGTCTTTGCATGTTTCATTATAATACCTTACTTTGTCTTCTCAAGCTGCCCTCTGAAATCTTCCGTTCAGATCTTTTACTTCCTCATTTCTTCCTTTCACTTTAGCTACTTTACATTCAAGAGTAAGTTTCAGAGTCTCTTTTGCCAACTATTTTGGGTTTTTTGGGGTTTTTTGTTGTTGTTGTTGTTTTTCTTTTCTGACCTTTTACTTTCTTCCTGTACAATGTCCTTGATGTCATTCCACAACTCCTCTGGTCTTTGGGCATTAGTTTCAATGTGTCAAATCTATTCCTGAGATGGTCTCTAAATTCAGATGGGATACACTAAGGTCATACTTTGGCTCTCACGGACTGGTTTTAATTTTCTTCAGCTTCAACTTGAACTTGCATATGAGCAATTGATCATCTGTTCCTCAGTTGGCCCCTGGCCTTGTTCAGACTGATGATATTGAGCTTTTCTGTCATCTCTTTCCACAGATGTAGTCGATTTGGTTCCTGTGTATTCCATTCAGTTAGGTCCACATGTATAGTTGCCGTTTATGCTGTTGAAAAATGTATTTCCAAAGAATAGGTCGTTGGTCTTGCAAAATTCTATTATGCAATCTCCTGTGTTGTTTCTATCACCAAGGCCATATTTTCCAACTACTGATCTTTCTTCTTTGTTTTCAACTTTCAGATTCCAATCACCGGTAATTATCAATGCATCATGACTGCATGTTTAATCAATTTCAGGCTGCAGAAGTTGGTAAAAATCTTCAATTTCTTCATCTTTGGCATTAATGGTTGGTGCATAAATTTGAATAATAGTTTATTAACTGGTCTTCCTTGTAGACATATGGGTATTATCATATCACTGACAGCATTGTATTTCAGGATGGACCTTGAAATGTTCTTTTTGACAATAAATGTGACACCATTCCTCTTCAATTTGTCATTCCCAGCAAAGTCGACCATATGACAGACCACTTGTCTGTCAGTTTGTCGTATGGTGGTGGCTTGTGTGTTGCTGTGATGCTGGAAGCTATGCCACCAGTGTTTCAAATAACAATAGCGTCACCCAACAGGGTCTGAGCTTCCAGACTAAGATAGACTGTGAAGAAGGGCCAGGTGATCTACTTCTAAAAAAATTGACCAATGAAAACCTTATAGACAGCAGTGGAACACTGTATGATATAGTGCCAGAAGATGAGCCCCTCAGGTTGGAAGGCACTCAAAATACAGCTGGGGTAGAACTGCCTCCTCAAAGTAGAATCTGCCTTAATGATGCGGATGGAGTAAAGCTTTTGAGACCTTTATTTCCCAGTGCTGCACAACTCAAAATGAGAGGAAACAGCTGCAAACATCCATTAGTTGGAACGTGGAATGTATGAAGTATGAATCAAGGAAAACTGGAAGTCATCAAAAATGAAATGGAATGCTTGAAGGTTGATATCCTAGGGATTGGTGCACCAAAATGCTCTGATAACTGGCCATTTTGAATGAGACAATCACACGGTCTACTGTGTTCCATAGTTGGGTATATTTATTACCAGGAGTGGTAGAGAAAAAAAGAAATCAGAGATAAAGCACATCAAACTTTTACTTTAAGTCGAGCAATAAACCTAATTACAAACTTCAGTTTTGTAATCTTCCAAATCAAGTGTATATTTGTTATAAAAGTCATTAAAAACAATTTGACAAATTAGAGAACTTAATATTTTAGCTTTTGTGGTTTTAATCTGAAATGTGCAATATGCGGTAGACACGCAATTTCAATTTAAAATGAGTAATCAGGTCTGAGTAAGTCTGTACACAGGATTTAAAAGTTTAAAAGAACAGCATTTATCACATTTCCAAGTTTGATTTCTTAGATTTGAAAGAGTTGTTAAAGCAATCTGCCTGTTAGTTTTGCTAGTCTGCCTCATTAGCACTGAAGAAGGAAAATTAGGTAGGTTACATTTGTAAATGCAGTTTAAAATGTTAAAAAAATTTTTTTTAATTCACTAAGTCTATGGTTGTTGTTAGCTGAGTGGGACTAATTATTTAGATTCCAACCTGTTAAACTTAAGTTAATACACTGCTAATCAACTAGTGACAGTAAACGCTCTTGTTGTTGTTAGGTGCCTTCCACTTGGTTCCAAATCATAGTGACCCTACATATGACAGAAAGAAACACTGCCCAGTCCTGCGCCACCCTCACAATCCTTGTCAATCCATCTCCTTGAAGGTCTTCCTCTTTTTTGCTGACCCTCTACTTTGCTGTTAGTTTTAAACAAAAATTACTAAATTTATAGAGAAACAAAAACAAACAAACCCAACTTGTCTCCGTTGAGTCAATTCCGACTCATATGGACCCTATAGCACAGAGTAGAACTGCGCCATAGGGTTTCCAAGGAGGGGCAGGTGAATTCGAACTGCCGACCTTTTGGCTAGCAGCCAAGCTCTTAGCCACTTTGCCACCAGGGCTCCGAAATAGAGTAAAAAGGCTTAAGAAAGTCTAAGTTTTTTTTTTAATACTTACACTTTTAATAAATTCAACATTAATTAAAAGTTCCAAGAAGTGTATATAAATAATCCTATTTACACATAAAATGAAAAGATTAAAAAATTCAACTGAATGTTCCTGAGTGTATATTCTGCTGGGCCTTGGTGAAAGGTAAATAATTCACAGCAAATGCCCTGGAAGAGTGCAGAGGCCAACAAAATAATAGAGACATTCAGCACAGGGGGGTACAAGAGAGGCCCCAACCCAACTTAAGGACATACAAAAGCTTCCTGCAGGCTTCCTAAGCATGAGTGCAGCTGAAACCAAAGGCAGGTGTGGATAGTCTTTACTTTTACTTTTGCTGAAAAATTGCACTCCAAGTTTCTAACCATGCAACATTTTCACCAAGCTACATTTTGATAAAGCCACCTTGGCCTGCATTCAGAATTGGTAGCCATCATGCACCCAGGATCCCAGTAGCCATCCACAATGAGTGTGGGCGACTAGGACACGCACTCACCAGCTGGGCTAAGCAAGGGGAGGAGTCTCCCTCTCTAACGTTCTGGAGAGAGTCTGAGTTGGCGTTCAGTCCTCTTTAGTTAACAGTCTAAATAGAAAGGCTGCACTTCTTAGTATAACCACTAAGAACAAAAAAAACTTTTTTTTTTTTTTTTTAAGAGGTGAATACAAAACCACTAGGCACAAAGTTGCCCTTGAGATAGCTCCAACTGATGGTGAACCTCAAGTACAATAGGACAAAACATTGCCTGGTCTGGCACCATCTTCACAATTGTTGGTGCTTTTGAGCCCATTGTTGCAACTATTGTGTCAATCCATCTCATGGAGGGTTTCCCTCATTTTCACTGAAGTAGAGATTCAAAGTACCCAAAAAAACCCCACTGCCCTGGAGTCGATTCCGACTCATAGCGACTCTACAGGACAGAGTAGAACTGCCCCTTAGAGTTTCCAAGGGGCGCCTGGCCGATTCAAACTGCCGACCCTTTGGTTAGCAGCCCTAGCACATAACCACTACACCACCAGGGTTTCCGGATCAAAGTACCGGATGTTTAAAAAAATTAAAAAAAAGAGAGATATAATCTGTTTCTGGAGTCCCTGAGTAGCACTAATGGTTAAGTGTTGGGCTACTAACCAAGAGGTTGATGGTTCAAGTCCACCCAGAGGCACCTCAGAAGAAAGGCCTGGCAATCTACTTCCAAAAGAGCACAGCCATTGAAAACCCTGTGGAGCACAGTTCTACCCTGAATGCAACGGTTGCCATGAGTCAGAGTCCACTTGACCACAACTGGTGCTGGTAATCTATTTCTGTATACAAATAGGTGCCTATACAGTGCTGTAGCTAAGGCTGAGGCTCTGAGTTAAAATAACAGTAAGAAGGAAACACCACCATTTTCAACACCTAAAATGTCAACCTCAACATGACAAGTTTCCATTTTAGTGTCAGCGGATCAATAAAAGGCATAATTATTTAAAAGCATTGCTGAATTCTTAGTAGCTTTTTGCCAGTCTGCATTTTTTAAATCCTAATATCATCTATATATATCAGAAAGATAATAGCACACATATTTGTTACACATGTATTCAGACAACAGATGTCTGGTACATATTTGGCTTATAGGCTCCCCCTGGAGTAGAGATGCCCAGGTGGAAACTCCTGGACCAGAACCCCTGCTCAAAGGTTTCTTCCTGTTTCTAAAAATGGCACAGAAATAACGAACTTACCCAACTTTACAAGGCACGCTCGTGGTAGCCACAAACAAAACTCAAGTGATCTAGTTTGCAATGTGTTGCTGACTGTCACTCCATGTAGCAGCATGTTAGAAATTCAACAGAAATATTCAAATAACAAAGCACCACTTTTCCACTCCTTCCACTGACCACCGTGGCACCTGTTATAGGTTGAATTGTGTCCCCTAAAAAGATATGTTGATATCGTAACCCCCAGTGCCTGTGAACATGACCTTGTTTGGAAAGAGGGTCTTTGCAGATGTTATCAACACAGGTCACACTGGCATAGAGTGAGGCCTAATCCTACATGAGTGGTATCCTCACAAAAAAGGAGAAGAGACACAGCAAGAAGACAGCCATGTGAAGCCAGAGGCAGATATTGGAGTGAAGCAGCTACAAGCCAGTGAATGCCAAAGATCTCCAGAAACCGCTAGAAGCTTGCAAGAGAAAAGAAAGGTAGAGACAAGGAAGCATCTTCCCCTAGAGCTTTCAGAGAGAACACAGCCTTGCTGATGCCTTGAATTCTAGCCGAATTGTAAGAAAATAAATTTCTCTTGTTTTAAGTCACTCGGTTTGTAGAACGTTGTTATGGCAGCCCTGGGAAATGAATACAATACTCGAGCACTATAATTCCAGATTTCAAAGAATTTCAGGTAATCTCGTTCTCCCCGTCTCTGGTAAGAATTAACTCCTATCCCCCAGGGCCCAGTGGTGTGCCAGGGACACAGGAAGTCACGGCATAAACACACTCCACCCTTCTGGAGCACTAGTTTCACTCTAAGATTTGGCGTGTTGGGAGAAGACAGAACTCTTTAAAGGTTCTGCCACTTATGTGCCCAAGCAAACAGCATGTCTCAGTTCCCCCGGCCAACATGACAAAATAGCACAAATGAGTAGCTTTAAAGAACAGGAATTTATTTTCTCACAGGTCAGGAGGATGGAAATTCTAATTCAGGGCATCAGCACTTCTCTCTTTCAACTCCTAGTAGCTGCTGGGATCCTTGGCCTGTAGATGCTTCAGCCGTATGTCTCTGTGTCTATTCTGCTCTTTCTATAAGACACCACTCGGAAGGGATTAGGTTTAGGTCCCACCCTACTTCGGTATGACATCATTTACATAACAAAAGAAAACTTCTATTTCCAAACAGGATCATACTTACAGGTGTGGGGTTAGGACTTCAGCATAACTTTTGAAGGGACACAATTCAATCCACAACACAGGAAAATTGTTTTTTCTTGTACACTACATCTTTGGTATTATCAGCAATAGTTCAAAGACTAACACACTTGTTATGCCACAAGTAGGGAAAATTTGGCGCTTTGGGTTTTTATCAAGGAATTGTTATGAATTGAATTGCGTCCCCCAAAAATGTATGTTAACTTGGCTACACCATGATTCCCAGTATTGTGTGGTTGTCCTCCATTTTGTGATCTGACATAATTAGCTTTGTGTTGTAAATCCTAACCTCTATGATGTTAATGAGGCAAGATAAGAAGCAGTTATGTTCATGTGGCAGGACACAATCTACAGGATTAGGTTGTATTTTGAGTCAATCTTTTTTGAGATATTAAAGAGAGAAGCAAGCAGAGAGAAGAGGGACCTCCTACCACCAAGAAAGAAGAACCAAGAGCACAGCATGTCCTTTGCACCCAGGGCTCCTGTGCTGAAAAGCTCCTAGACCAGGGGAAGATTGCTGACAAGGACCTTCCTCCAGAGTCGATAGAGAGAGAAAGCCTTCCCTGGAGCTGGCACCCTGAATTCAGACTTCTAGCCTCCTAAACTGTGAGGGAATAAATTTCTCTTTGTTAAAGCCATCTACTTGGGGTATTTCTGTTACAGCAGCACTAGATGACTGAGACAGGAATACATTACTGCTCCAGTGGGACCAAAGGGCCTACTGCTGGAGCAGAAACAGATTCAGATCAGCATGCCAGGGGCCTGGGGAGTTGGCATCAGCCCACTGGTATGAGGAACAGAAACCTGTAATTTCTCAGCAAGATTAAAAAGACCTGTAGAGTTAGCTTTCTAAAACTCCAGTTTGTCAAGTTTAATTCCAGCCTATATTTTACCTTTGAACTAAATTATCTTAGCTCCCACAATGCCGTTTACCTTCCTGACACAATTTTACTCCAACAAATGCTTTATTTACAATGCAAGCTCCTGATGACATACAGTACCATTTCCTGAAGCTGAATCCTTCCCCGCAACGCAAAAGAAATTAAAAGTCTGTCCTTTCACCAATACTGGCATTGCTTGCATACTTTTTTAAAGTGCTATAACTTTTTAAAGTATACTTACATCTTGAGATGGAGTTTGGTGATTGGAGGAAAAAAAAGGAAGTTTGAAGTGCAAACTTGAAACCAAGTTACAAGTAAGAGGCTAAGGGTTCAAGTCCTCTGTAGTTGAGGGTCAGGATGTGTGTGGTTAGCCTTAAGACGCCCCACGAGCACCTGACAGGTTAACCCTAGCCCGGTACCAGTCATTCTGAAAAACAAGGATATGCCCAGAAGCTGGCAGTGGCTTCAATCACTGTGGAGATGTAAATGACCCAATTTTAGGGTCTTTTGAGTGAGAAACTGCAAGAAAGTAGGATTCTGAAAAATCCACCAGGCAAAATTAGAAGTTTCCTTCCAGAGCAGTTTCAGAATTAAAAGTTTACCATTTAAGGTAAAGTTAGAAGAAAAACTGCTAAAACTGTGGGCTGTAGGTAAAGCTGAATCTACATGTGGTGGAAAGAGCACAACCAAGCTGAAAACGCTGACCTCAAGAGATAGAACTAACAATAATAATAATAGCTGATACTTCATGAGGATTTCCTGTGTGTCTAGCACTGTCCTAAGTGCTCTTCACTATTAACTCAATCAATCCACACAGCCCTACTCTAGACAGCAGGCACTTTAGTTTATTGCCCCCATTTTAAAGATAAGGAAATTGAGGGTCAGAGAGGTCAAGCAACTTGGGCAAGAACCCAGAGCTAATAAGTGGCAAAGCCAGGATTCAAACCCAGGCTAGCTGATTCCAGAGTTCAGGCACTTATCGACTGGAAAGCCACCATCATTGCAGTGTCCTCATAGGACTCATTTAAAAAACTGATCTACCTAGTATTCTTCCTTAAGTTGGGCAAAACTAGGAACATTAATGATTTCACCATTTTTACCAATTTATTTATAATTATGACAATTTCTTTTGCAAAGTGACTACTGATAAAATAATGTATTAAGAAATTTTGTCAAGAGAGTATTTATTTAAGAAAAAGCACATTATTTAATGAAAAAAAAAAAATGAATGGAGTTGTACACAGATGGGGTCAAACCCCAGGGAGTAACAACTCACATCCAGGCTCTTCCCTCCACATCATTCATCAAGGAAAGCTGACTTCCGAGGGTTTACTTCTTTATTTCCTTCATGGAATGGGTAAATAATAGAGTGCACGCTTTTAAAGAATGAAAATAAAAGACAGCATCTCATCACGTTTATAATGGAATGAGAAAAGATGGTGAACCTTTGTTCTCCTGTTCATAGGCAGTTACGGGCTTAGCCAACGAAAGATGGTAGTCTGAGCTTGTGTGCTATGGGTTGAATTTTTTTTTTCTAATTATAGAGAAGGATAAAAGGTGTTTTGACAAAGGATGGCTAAAAAATATGACTAAGTAGATTTTTTCAAGGTTAAATGTTCTCAGTCAACAATTGGTCAAACTACAAATATTTGACGAGATGTATGCTTCCAACAACGACTAAGTACTCTGAGGGGTCCTCCCACTCAAGAACGAGTGCCAGGAAAGGGTAACTATTTGTGACACTGTTGGTCTTGAAAGAGGCATTGGAAATCCCAAAAAATCCCCCTTTAAGAAGGGCAGAATTGGGTCCAGAGAGCTCTGGAACTAGGCCCAGGCAAGGATCAGACAGTAGATAGTCAAAACAGGACTATAGGAGGGGGCCATTGCAGAATCACAATATCTAGAAACTGAGCCTTGACACAAATTCCACATGGGAAGTAAGACACTAAGCCCAGACTCTCAAAGAAATCTGTGGCTACCCCTGGCTATCAACAGAAACACAAAAAAGTTCTCCCCACAAGAAAGTTTCTCACATTCCCAATTTCAGCCCACGTGACTAATTAAGATCAAACAATGTGCTCAGAGTCAAAGGTTACCAAACACACAAGAAAGTGAACCACTATGTCAGTAGGTCAAAACAACAAACTACACAGTTTCTGAAGAACTGCATATATTAGAATTGTCAGATATAGAAAATGGGATAACTATGTGTGTAACGGAGCTCTGGTGGCCCACTGGTTAAGAGCTCAGCTGCTAAGCAAAAGGTCGTCAGCTCAAATCCAGCAGCCACTCATTGGAAACCCTACAAGCCAGTTCCACTCTGTTCTATAGGGTCACTATGTATCCAAATCAATTTGACGGCAATGGGTTTCATTTTGGTTTATGTGTGTAAGATTTAAAGAAATAAGGTACAGTCACAAATATCACTTGTGAGAAAATGCTAGGAGTAAGCAGATATGTTTAAAAAAACAATGGAACTTTTACAAATAAAATACAGAATTACTGAAATTAAAAACTTCAACAATAGGTTAAATATTAAGTCAGAAACAGCTAAAGAGAGAATTAGTGAACTGGAAGATATACACAGATGTTTTTACTGTATGTTACTACATCGAGCAATTAAAATAAAGTTTGAGAACTGACTAAAATTCTTAGTTCATTTACACATTATAAAAATTGTAGTATTAGTGGTTAAAAAAATAAGGGCAATTATCTTTCTTCACAGAAAAAAATCCTTTGGTAAATAATTCTCTGAGACAGTAATTCTAAGTTTCAGCCTGGCATAAGACACAGGTGACTGGGTAGGTATAGCGCCCAGCTCAGAAAGAATACTCCAGAAACTTCCAACACTGGTTGCCTATGCAGTGCCAGAGGGCAGGGAAGGGAGGGTGGCTTAAGTTCCTGTGTATTCTTTTGCACCTTTTGGATTATTTACTTGTTGCATCTATTATCTATGAATGAATTTTCACATTTTTAGGAGATAAAAAAAAAAAAAAAAAAACAAGCTACATGGCCTGTCAACAGGAAGATATACCTAAAGAAATTTCCAAGAACAAAAGCCTAAAATTATTGGATATTACAGCAGGCTGAATATCTCTCCTCAGAGATTTTTCTGAATATAGCATATACCACTACAGAAAATGGTTGTCACTTGTATCCTATGTTTATATGAGGTGGAGAGCTTGAAAAATTAGGACACTGGAACAGAGACAAAAACACAATACTCAGCTTGATATGTCCACTGACTTCATTTCAGACTAACTTCCAGAAATCAATAGGCAATACCTCATAATGGAGTAGAACGTAACATGAGTATGAATTTCAAAGATAAAATGGATAACACGGCTTGCTCCCCATCTTTCAGGCTGGCCTCCCAGGTGTTCTGGGGGCCAAGCCAACTCCTCTGCTACAAGGGAACTTTCTAGAGAAAATTGGGAAAGCACAGATGAAGAGATTTTTACAGAGTAGACAGAACATATACTTTTCTTTGACTTGTTAAGAGATACCACAGACCAAAGCTTCTACTTATCTATGGTGTCTTACCCCAAAAAGCAGGAAAGAAGAAACTGTATGATAAATAGAACATTCTTCCACTGGTTGAATTCAGTAGCCTATTATTAAAAAGAAAGAAAACTAAAGATTAGATTAATAATATGGTTGAATTAATAATAATGCACTCTAAGTCCACAGGTTTTACCAAATTGTGCCCTTGATTACAGGAACCATCTTCCCAACCAGAAAATACAATTTTAAAAATCCTAATTAATACCAGTTGTGTGACCATGGGCAAATCACTTTTCTTCCCTGAACCTTGGTTATATTTTACAAGTTTTACCAAAAGTTCCTCAAAAGATTGGCAGGAAGATTAAATGATATTGTTTAGAACCTTGTAGGTAGCAAGTACAAAATAACAGCTATTATTGTCGAGGCTGTTGTTGAATCTTTACTGATCTGTAGTCACAAAATCAAGATTGAGTTTACTCTTCATAAATAATCTTAGAAGAAAGTTTATTACCAAATTAGTAGTGTTGGCAAGACTTTAAGAAGACCTTAAGTCCACGAATTGTTTTCAAGAACTTGTCATCGCTTAGGAAGTATCAGGAAGAAACAAACTTTTACTTACTATCTACAAAGCAATCAAATAATTGGAGTGGAGGAGATGGTGGGCAGAGAAATATAAGACTCAGTTTCTGCCCTCCAGGAACGTAAACCCCAAGAGAGAAAAGGAAATTAACCTTTTTGAAATGACAGGTAACAATAAAGAAAGGAGTATTTTATTCATGACTTGTCCCTTGTCTGTACCCAAAACATGATTTGAAAGTGACTCAAGACTATACATAAGTACGTACTGAATAATGTGATTAAATATAAATTCTCTGTAAGTCCCCTTCGCTGTCTGGTAAATACTTTGTTAGCCAAGACTCAGTAATTCTATGTATTTAAAACTATCTATATATTTTTATATATTTCTGAGTTTATATTTCAGATTTGTTAAATTAAAATGGAATTCTCTTCTCAATTAGTGTACCCTTATCATGTTACTGTCATTGTAATACTTTGCCTACATCTCTTAACAAAAAGATACACTTTAACACTTGATAACTATAAAAACTGATTGATGGGTACATTGTGGGGGGGGAGTTATACTATTCTCTTTCCTTCTGAATGTGTTTGAAAGTTTCTATCATTAAGCATTTTTTAAGAAAATACTTGTGAAATTAAAAAATATATATAAATTTGTCTTATAGCAAGCCCCAAGCCCATCAAGTAGACAGAAAATACCTAAGATAATTAAAGCCAGAAAGTTCATGCTAAGACAGAGACCAAACCAAAACTAAACAAAAACTAAATAAAACACCCAAGGTCAGAGTCTGAAATTAAAATAAAATTGCCAGTAAGAGAAAAACATAAGTCCAAACATCAAACCAAGGGCAGAAGAACATTTACAGGCTCAAAGAGCTGGAAATATTTATGCACGCTAAATAAAAACTATATATTGTTGACATCACATAAACCATTGAAAGCTATTCAGTCATATTCATAAAAACATTTGAATTCTTCACTGATCTAATTTTTGGTGGACTTTAGTTTTATTTTGTCTCTTTAATAACTGAGGCAGTACTGGTAGCATTAAAAAATAATAATAATGTAGCATATTTATTTGAAAACTTGGAAAATAATTAAAGATGAATACCAGTAAAGTACTTATTACTTCAGACTTACTTTTCCAGTCTAAGTTTGTTGAAGTGTGACTCTTTGTCATTTTAGGAGCACACAATGCACTTACGGTTTTTTAAATCAGTAAAAAAAAAAGAAAAAAAAAACAACTCCCATTATTTATCCCTATTCAACAACTGTAATACACTAAGCTACTCTGAACTTACTGCCCTGATTCAAATGACTAAAGAAAGTCCACCCACTCAGTATTTTCCTAGGGCCTAATTTGTTAACAAGAGGAGCTGTCATCACCGACTTTGTAGATCAGAGACAGAACCAAGGTCCTGCTAAGAGATATATTGACTGTGTACAGTCCAAGGTCCAAAAATGAGTTCCTGACGCAGTGAGTCAAGCACACAAGTTTCACCACAATCTCTGATCCTCCCCATCTCTGCTAATCTCAGTCACCCAGGAAAAATGACTCATCAAATTACTCCTTCCAGCTACAAAAGAAGTTAACATTTTGCTCCAGTTCATCAATCAAACCAAACCTGGAATATCAAATGCAATTTTATATTGCATTTAGCATACCTAATTCTATAAATTGCTTCGTTATTGTATTTGGGTCACGATCTAAAACGGATTCAGCCATGGCTAAAAGAGATCATTTGGAAGGAGTTCACCCTGATTCCAATGAACACAGAGTAGATCACTGTTCGCAGTGAAGACCGCTGTCTTCGAGTTGATTCTGACTCATACTGACCCTGTAAGACAAAGTAGAACTGCCCCATAGGGTTTCCAAGGAACATCTGGTGGATCCAAACTGTCAACTTTTTGGTTAGCAGCTGTCCATTTTTTCTACACTATGTTTGCCTTTTTCTTACTTATTACAGTAAGTGTTTGTCCCATGTCTTTTGGCATCTCTTTGTCATACAATAGTTTAAATCAAAATACACTCAACTACCATCCTTGGGAAGTTATTTAAATACTATGCCCTAGATTCTGTTTTTGTGAAATAGGGATACAAATAATCCTTTCTCCTCTAGGGCCTCTGTGAGAATGCAATGAGATAGTGCGTGAGCATTGCTTCAAACGATGCCGACACAGTAAGTTCTCAATAACCAAAGCCAAACCCCTTGCCGTCCAGTCAATTCCAACTCATACTGACCCTACCGGACAGCATAGAACTCCCCCATAGGGTTTCCAAGGAGTGCCTGGTAGATTTGAACTGCCGACCTTTTGGTTACCAGCCAAGCTTTTAACCACTGTGCCACCAGGGCTCCAAGTTCTCAATAAATATTAGCTATTACTTTTATTATTCTCACATGAGACAGTATAATTCTCCATGATAATTTATTACAGGCAGGTGGCGACTCCTGAAGGCACCATGCTATAAAAGTTCATAAGCCAATGATTTGGATCTGAGAACCTGCTGTATTCCTACTGAAACAGTGTTATAAATTATTAACATGATACAACTAGTCTGTGTGACTCAGAAAGCACTAAAGTTCGGTTCCTGGTCACTATACCATGGGCAACACTGTTCCTATGGCAAAACATGCTTTTGCTCCAATGAGCCTTCTAGGAGTTTCTATATTTCTATTTCTAGGAATAAATATGTATTTGAAGCAGCTATAAAGCACCAGAATTTCAGAACAGATAAACCCCAATAATTTAAAAAAAAAAAAAAACCTCATTTCTGTGATAATGAAATGAGACAAGCCACTAGGACCACTTCATTATGAGTTCATTTTGTTTTGTGTAATGTTGCTGACACCAAATTGGTTTAAAATCGACTGAGGTTGATGGAAATAAAAACAATCATTTTTAAATATCTTGGCCGCTCATTATTTCTAGAGAGGTGTCTGTCGGGTGCTTGCTCTGTCTTCCAGTAGCAAAGGTCCAGGGTCACACACCGCCAGTATCCAAACGTAATTAACCCCAATCAGGAAACTCTTCATCACAACTGGTGTTTCTTGGTTGTTTTGAACAAAAATACACACCAATCAATGGCTATTTGATCCCTCCTGGGGATGTGGCTGCTAAGCCCTTCTGCTGTTCCTTCATTCTCTGTCCAGGACTGTATAAAAGAGAAGGTGTAGCTTTGGGAAAGAATCAAGAGCCCCAACAACTAGGTCCACTCAGGTCGGTCCCACTAGTTCACAGGCACTGCAGCCTTCCGAATTCATTCAGTCCCCTGAAAGGGTGACAGACTGGACCAACTTTCAACCACTGTGAACCAACACAGCCACACTGTTTGTTAAACACTGAAATACCATAACGTCTTTAGGTAAACGGAGGCTGCACAGGACCCCTGACAACCCTCCACCCCGTCCAGCTGCAAAAGGGTCAGCGCCTGGCCAGCCCCGCGTTAGTCTGCTGAGCCAGGATTTTGCCTCTCATGCCTAGTTTCTCATACGAACTCAAATATCTCCCTTAGACACAGGCAAAATTCTTAGAAGTGGTATAGCTGGCAACATCCTGAAGAAACCAGCTTGGCAGGGCCCAGCACACTGAAGGTGGCCATTGCTGAAGTCAATGGGGTGAATTATTCACACTTTGTATGCGATTAGGCCTCCAGTCCCCCCAGCTGAGCCTAGTATTTTATTATTAAAAAAAATTTTTTTTTTTTATTTTACCTGTCTCTCACAAGCAAAGAGTAGATAAAAGGTAAACAGAGCAAGTACTGAAAATACCTTCGCAAAATTCAAACGTAAATCCTGGAGTATTTGGAGGCAAAATGACATGAAGTCTGGGATTTGCATTAAAATACATCAAGCCCCCCCACCCAAAAAAAGTGGGGTCGACGAGGATAGATGAAACAAGAATGGTGAAATTTCTTAAGCATTGAATCTGGGTAATGGGTGCATGGGAGTTATTCTTTCTACTTTGTGTATATTTCAAAATGTCCATAATAAAAGGGAACGCACAGGTGGGAGGATAGGTGGACGGATGGACGGACAGACAAATGAATAAAAAATCCAGTTAAAAACTATCAAAATTTCTTTCTAGGCTAAGAGGCTTTCACAGGGTCATCACCTCAGCAAAGGCGGATGCTAGGACTCAGACTCAGATTGTTATTATTGTTTTCCAAAAAATTTGAAGTCCAGAGTTCTTATCACTACTTCCAGCTAACTCGCATGTGGCTAGAGACTCCTGACCACAAAGAGATCCTGCCCAAGGTGTTATGAGGGATAGCAAACATCTTGCTTTCATGAAACCTCCAAGTAACCCTAGTTACCTCTACACATTTTATTTCAGTGAGGACCAAAGGTGAAATATTAAAATTTAAATAGACTGCTAAGTAAGAACGTGAAGACTGTCATCAGCTCACCTGTTGAAAGTCCCCAGTGGAGACACTAATAACAAGTGTTGGGATAATCATAAAGCAGGCATTGTAGAAAAGCACACCGTATTTCCCCAGCTCCTGGAAAGAAAAAGAAAGCCCCTAGTCAGTTTTACAACTATGAAGCATCAGATTTCCTGGGGCCATTTACACAGCTACGTATTTATGCACCGTTAGAATACGCATCCTGGTCACTGAGACACTGCTGTATTGGGATATTTGGGGGAAATCTCTGACATAAAATGCTTCATTTCAAGCATACTATAATTTCAGAATAAACCTTCATTTACCACAAAAATTACAGAAAAGATGGATGGAGACGGATGGCCTCCGGGGTTCCAGGCATCCCTAACATCTTGTGTTTTTAAAAAGCTGTGTTATTCCAGATGGAATGTCTGGAACAAGATAAGGGCATTAAAAATGTTAATATCAACAGAACTCCTTAAAAATAGCCGTTGTTTCCATTAAAGAGTAGCAGGCTTAAAACACCAGCTATCTCATCTTCCAATCTTGCCTGTATTGACTTTTTATTAAAGTGGCGACACCCCTTCTCCACCCTTTTCAATAAAGGGTGACATATTGTGATTGTCAAAAGGGAGCAAACCTGGCTTGGTAACACAGCCATCCTGACAAAGCAATGGCCACGCAGATAAAAACAGAGCAGAGAAATAGCCCTCACTGAACACAAAGAAAACCTTGGAACAAAGAAACATATGTCTGGCTCATCCTCCTGGGCTTCTGGTAACAGCTGGGTGGGGTGAGGTCTGGGGGCCTCTAGACAGAAGACAGCCCCACAGAATCCAGGTCCTGGCTATGAGTCAGAATCGACTCATGGCAATGGGTATTTTTGGGGGAAGGAAAGCTGACCGCCCACCAGGCACTCGTGATGAGGAGAGGCAGCAATTTCAGGCAAAGTCTAGAAGGTTATTTCTGGGCACGACCTTTCAAATTATCCATTCCAACAATCTTATTCCAAAGATGAGGAAATGGAGTGTTAGAGATGTGAAGGTCCAAAGTCATGACAGCCAGTAAGTGGCAAAAGTCGTGCCTGTAACCCAGGTCTCTAGCCTCTCAAATTAGAATTGCTCTCAGAATACCACTACCACTGACTGCCCCTTCGTCACTGAAGATTACAGTAAAAAAAAAAAAAAAAACTTTCAATTTTAAGCATATTTACTGCCAGTGGTTACAGGAGCCCTGGTGGCGCAGTGGTTAAACACTCGACTGCTAACCGAAAGGTCAGTGGTTTGAACCTACCAGCTGCCCCTTGGGAGAAAGATGTGGCAGACTGCTTCCATAAAGATTACAACCTTGGAAACCCTATGGGGCAGCTTTGCTCTGTCCTACAGGGTCGGTACGAGTCAGAATTGACTGGATAGCAACGTGGTTAGTGGTTATGAGGGGCTGGAGAGAGCAGAGAATGAAGAGGTTTTGCTTCATGGGTACAGCGTTTCTGTTTGGAGTGATGGCAAAGTTTTGGAAATAAAAGCGGTGACAGTTGCAATAAAAAAGTTACTGTCCTTCAAAAGAAAGAATACCCTTCTTATATATTCTGACTTTCTATCTAAAATAGTAGTACCCTTGCCCTCGTAATCTAATTTCACCCCAAAACTTTGCAAGATTAGGAGTAACAAGAACTGACAATGACAAAGTAATTTTTAAAAATCAGTAAACTATAGATCCTGTCATGTAATTTAAATTGCATGCCAACTTTACAAGTTTGTTTTCTTTTCTCATGTAATTTCAGAGGCCAGATTATAAGGGTAAAAGCCATAGAGGGCAGGTCTGGTACCTTTGGGTCCATTTTCTGTTTGGTATAAACTCCATTTGCAGCTGTGAAGATATCATTCAGGAACACAAAAATATAGCCTTCCAAGTTAAAAGCAAGGTCAGAACTGGCAGGAAGAACACAAAAGGAGGGATGGTTATTTAGAAACTACCTGCCCTCAAAGTCTGCCTGGTTTACTTTTCCCTAATCAAAGCCATTTGTGAGGCCAGCAACTACCTTTTCTATGACACAATTTCCTACTTGGCCCTACTCTCTTTAGTGTGGAATGGTTAATTCCTCTGCTTTGCCGCCAGACAAAACAAAACCAGATGGATCAAGTGGCTTCAACTTACTCGTGAATGGCCGAAACCCCGAGGGACACGAACCATCTTCCTCTAACTGCAAAGCCCCTTCTTTTGCTAACTGATAAATCGCCGTCATAATTGGTGAACACTGACTTTTCTAAGGGGAGTGATTCGTCCAACCTGCCCAGTGTCCGTGCTCGTGGTAGTAAACAGGGCCATCCCCAGGGGACAGCCAATGTGGGGACAGCTGTGAGAGTGGGCAGCTGGCCTGTGGCTGGGGAAGACGGGTCTAATGAGAAAGCGACACTTCCATCTGGTGCCCAAAGAGTCACACCATGCAGCCCCGTCCATCAAAAAGGTAAGACGGGCATTTATTTCTTCTTCTGGGCAACTCCTTAAAGCCTCCTCTCTTTGAAGATGTCTTCTCTTCAGTTTCCATTTTAAATAAATAACATCAGTATAAAAATGTTTGGGGGACATGGCAGAGGGAGGGGAGAGAACAACAGCTGAGCAATCCATGTGATTCACCCACCTGCACTCGATTCTTGCAGATGGTACTAAACCCATGTCACAATTCAAAAACACATATTCAAATAAGATTACTTCCGAACAACAAAAAAGAAATAGGTATATAGATACAGTGTGAGATCAAACGGTGGTAGAACTCTTGCCTTCCATGCAGGAGACCCAGGTTCGATTCCAGACCAATGCGTCGCATGAGCAGCTACCACCCATCTGTCAGTGGAAGCTTGTGTGTTGCTATGATGCTGAACAGGTTTCAACGGAGCTTTCAGACTAGGACAGACTAGGAAGAAAGGCCTGGCTATCTACTTCAGAAAATCAATGGAAACCCTACGGATGACAATGGTCTGATATGCAATTGGTAGGTCACGGGGATGGCGGAGGACTAGGCAGTGTTTTGTTCCATTGTGCATGGGGTCACCATGAGTCCAGGTGGCTCTACAGCAGCTAACAACAATGACAACAACAAGGTCAAATGCTAAATAAGCCTCTTGCCACTCTCAGAGCTCAGGAAGTTCCCCCAAGGACCTGGGAGCCCTGTCTTTGAAACGTATCATGTTGGAAGATACAGCCCTGTCTCCTGGGTTCCTAGGAGAAGACGGGCTTAACTTCAGCTGTCACCTGACTCCAAACTGCAAAGCCTACCTCCAGGCATAAAGATATGAGAAAGCTAGCAATTTGACCTTGAAAACATAAATGTGTGTTGTATCCATTTAGCTATACAGAGCAGTATGATTTCTGTCTTTGCAATATCTTTAGCAAGTTGCCTCTGCCGCATCGCATTCTGGTTCAATGCTTACTAATAAAATTCTTTTCTTTCTCTGCTACTTTTGAGGAGAAGTTTTCTCGGTTGGGAGCACAGACACAAAAATTACAAAATCTGAACTCAAAGTGAATCAGATTTTGCCTAATGTTTTCACCAGTATCATTACCTTCAAATATATTTGTGAGAATATAAATTAATTTTAGATTCATTATAAATCAAAATTCTTTGACTCAATCACAAAAAAAAAAATGGTTTTCTCAAATCGCTTGCCAATCCACGTTTAATTCAGTGTTAAGAAGATTTTACCATTCCCTGAAACGGCTAAGTGGAATGTGTAGAAAAGGTCAAAAGGTGGAAATTAACAGATAAATGGATAAGCAAAATGCTGTATTGCCATATAAACAAACAAACAAACAAAAAAACTCATTGCGATCTAGTCAATTTTGACTCATAGTGACCCTATAAGACAGAGTAGAACAGTCCCACAGGGTTTCCAAGGGGTGCCTGGTGGATTCCAACTGCCAACCTTTTGGTTAGCAGCTGTGGCTCTTGACCACTGTGCCACCAGGGCCCCCCCGTATTTCCATATAAAGAATTGTTATTCAGTCATAAAGAGAAATGAGGTCCTGATCCATGCCACAACGGGATGAACCTTGAAAACATCCTGCTGAGTGAAGTCAGACACAAAAGGACAAATATTGCATGATCCCATTTATATGAAATATATAGAATTGGCAAATGTATAGAGTACGAAGATGATTAGTGGTTACCAAGGGCGGGAGGGAGAGGGGAAGGGAGAGTCACCACCTAGGGGGCACTGAGCTTCTGTTAACGGTGATGAGAAAACTGGAAAAGGAGAGTGGCAATGTTGCACAGCATGACGAATGTAATTAATGCCACTGAACTGTACAAGCCCAAAATACCTAAATGGTAAATGAAGGGAGAGAGAGAGGGAGGAAGAAATGAAGGAAAAAAGGCAGGCGACCAGGCTTCCAGAGGAATGGGAAGCAGGGGCTGCTCACTTCCTCAGTGTTCTTCCCATTCCCAGTGTTCTCAGCTTTCCCACTCTAGGGGCCAGGGGTTCCCAAAGGGGTGCTCCTACTCCCTGAACCCTTGGTCAGCTGTCGGAGATCTTACCTTTAATTTGTCTAGGGCAGTAGTAAAAGCACAGGTGTTTGAGAATCTGTTTTATAAATAAGAGCAGATTCATGGTGACTCCTCATGGTTGTCATTAAGCTGTTCACAGACTTTCAGTCTTTTCCAGCGGAATGGTTGGACTATACTTTTCCGCACCTTTGAAAGCTAGGAATGGCTGTGTGACTGGCTTTGGTGAATAAAATGAAGCTTTAGGAACCCGAATACAATTCCCCAGATTCCCTTTCCTGCCTGGATGACTGAGGAAGCCCCTTTTGAGGTAGAGACTCCACGAGAGGGCCCTGAACAATACAAGATGGATTCTGCTTGCAAAGAATTCTGGGAGAGAACCAGAGTACCTTACTGAGCAAGTAACTTGATCCAAGAGAAAAACACACCCAACACCTGGCTTCAGACAGCATCAACTGAAACCCACTAACTAGTACAAAAACTTAGAGTTTTTCACCCATCACAGATTAACCCATTGCTGTCAAGTGGATTCCATCTCAGACCGACCCTGTAGGACAGAGCAGAACAGCCCCACAGGGCTTCCAAGGAATGTCTGGTGGATTCGAACTGCCGACCTTTTGGTTAGCAGCCAAACTCTTAACCACTATGCTACCAGGGTTTCCCATCATAGATTAGACATGTTTTTTCCTGACTCCCTTGTACATATTCTTGCACATAAGCACTGGGTATATAAACATCCACCCCTTACCACTGTGTGCAGACTTCTACCCAGGTGACTTGGCTCTGCCCTTCGCTGGCATCTTGGCACTGGCTTCTCTAAGTTCCCTAATAAGTCTAGATCCGATCAACCTGGCTTTTCCCGCCCCTCTCTTTCAGAATCTGACCTGTGCCCCTCAGAGCCACTCCTTCCACTGGTCCGGTGGGGTGCCACACTCCATCAGCCTGGTCTCCAAGTAACTGCCATGAGCACAACCCTCCCTCAAACATTAGCCATGTAGGTTTGCCTGCTTAGCGTGTGCAGAATAAATCTGGTATGTCAAACCAACGGGATGTGGGGGTTTTTTCTTACCACAGCATAAACTGGCTCATCTGACCAAGGCTGTTCTTCAACTACTGTATTTTGATGGAGTTTGAGGGAGAGGAAAGAAGGAAAGGTCACAGCTGGCCAGCTGCTAAGAACTGTGAAGATCACCCCAGGAATGTTATCCGTTCTCTGAGGGCTGGAGGAAGGGAAAGGCTGAGAATCACTATTCCAAGCTGGATCTGCAGTGAGTTAGATGCTTCTGGAAACACTATTTACCCTCTCAGCTCATTAGATATTATCGCTGTTGTTGATGTTATCTGCCATCGAGTCAGCTCCCAACTCATGGCGACTCCATGCCCAGGCCTATGCCATCCCCATGATCAGTTGTGAATCAAGCCATTGTGATCCTTAGGGTTTTCAAGTTAAAATTCTTATTTTTAAATTGAAGACAAACATTCAGTAATAAAAGTAAGCAGTTCTCTCCCTTTTATGAAGAAAAGCTCTTTTAGTATCTCATAATGGTCTCTTTGGAGTCCCTGGGTGGTGCAGACAGCTAACACACTCAGCTGCTAACCCAAAGGTTGCTGGTTCACGTCCACCCAGAGGCACCTCCGAAGAAAGGCCTGACGATCTACTTCTGAAAAATCAGCCACTGAGAACCCTGTGGAGCTCAGTTCTACTCGGACGCACACGAGGTGGCCACAAGTCAGAGTCAACCCGACAGCAACTTTTAGTTTGGGTTTAATGCTCTATACATTGTCAGAAATGTCTTGGCCAACTTGGAACCCAGTTTAACTTTCCCAGGAGCACATGGGGGATTCCACTGACTTCAACAGATTTGTCTCTTGGCTGCTCAATTCAATTGCAGCCAGATGGAAAATGGAAAAACGGAGGATGGGGCCGAGCCTATTGTCAAAGACACAAAGAAGTCATTGAGCAGAAACAGTCCGCGGTCTTACCCAGCTGCTATAAAAGCACCAAGAATGATGGAGAAGACGCTGACAGTGATGCTCAATGAATACTGCTTCCTGTTTAAAAAAAAAAGAAAGGAAAGGGGGAGGAGAGGACATCAAAAGTAAGAATTACATTCAAAACACAAACCAAAAATAGACAGTCAACACTTTTAAAGCCAAAATCTAAGGGACAATGCTTTATACAGAGAAAGCACTAAAAGTGTTTCTAAGTAGACTAGGAATCAAACTAAATTTACTTTTTTCCTTAAGCAGTTTTCTTAATTTCATCATGAACTGATTTCTCTGTTCTCACTAGAAAGACGCCGGAACAAAACACAGATGCGCTCCTACTGGTCGGTCTAGTTGACCTGTACTTGTATCGATCATCCAAAAATAAAAGATAAAATTCAATGTCAGGGCTGAAAACATTGAGCCATTATCAAAATTTCATTGCTGCTAAATATTTCTTTACCACAAAATCAAGCATCACCTTTCTGGATGTCAGCCTGAGTACTCTAATGAGAAGTTATTATACCAAAATTACCAAAATTAATTTACTCTGATTCACACTATAATCAAGGCATGAGAATCAATTTCTGATTTCCTGCACTCCTACATATATACATGGACAGTTGCTCTCTCTGTTTTCCAAAATCAGTGTATATACCATCTGGCTCAGAAAACAGATTCTCATCTGTTTTTGGCTTGGGCTTTTTTTTTTTTCTTTCTTTCTTTTTTTTGTAATTTATTTTGTCTAACTATTTGTTTAAAGTAATATTAAAATTAAGAAAAACCACTCATCAAATTTTTAGGCAGAACAGTCAGGGAAATCAATAAGTAGCCAAAAACGTTTAATAGGGTTTTTCGTTCCCAATAAAAGTCAGTAGTTTTTATTTTCCGAATTTGTTATCTGAATTTTATACTTTTTCTATAATAAATACAAAGCATGTTTGTAATAAGAAATAACGCTTTTTAAAAACTTAAAGAGAAGGCAAAAATAATTTTTTTTAATTCTTAGGCAATCACCTGGACAGACAACTATGTTAAAGTGAATAAACCGTGTGCCCCGAAGTTATTGCAATAGTGATTTAAATCAACTCTTTGGAAAGCTGACTAGATGGCAAGAATTCCTTGAGTAAAAATAATGCCAGGAGAAGGGAGCACTGGAAAAATCAAGGAAAAGCAAAACAATCACCCAAGTATGACGGTTTCCAGGAGCAAAGTCAGAGGGATGGTAAACTTGCGGAGCACCGTAAACATCGGCAGGCTGTCAGGGAAAGATCCAAGTGCAACATCAGACAACAAGCATTTTTTTTTTTTTTTAACATGTTGTACACTTTTAATTATGCCTATTAATTTTCCAAATTAAATATAAAGAATTAACATTGATTCTGACATAGACCATTAATTAACCATATTAAATAATGAAAGAAATGCAGATTTAATAATCTTATGCCACTTTCACTTATTAGCAATTTAAAACATTGTATTACTTTGGGGTTCTGTTTGGAATTTCTTCCCTAACATTGGAAAGTGGTTAAAAGGGGAGATAGCAACAGTTATGAGGATGGCGCAGGGCGTTCTGTTGTATATAGGGTCACTATGAGTTGGAACCAACTTGATGGCACATAACAACAACAAAAACAACATGTATGTATAAATCTTATTGATAATTTTAACTCCATAAAATATATAGCATAAATTCAAGCTTTTATCTGATTTCCACTGTCTATAAGAGTTTAAAGAAATAAACTACAAAGATTGTGCTAAAATTGGTACAGATGGACTGCCACATACGGTTTCTAAAGAGCAGCTGGTGGATTCGAACTGCCGACCTTTTGGTTAACAGCCAAGCTCTTAACCACTGTGTCACCAGGGCACCCACGTGGACATAGTTTGTGGCAATGTGAAGCAATCCACCCTTTGGCAAATCAAGTTGAGACTATATATCAACAGTCATTAAACGGTCCTAATCTTGGGCCTGGAGCCCTGCTGGCCCAGGGGTTAAAAACTTGGCTGTTAACCACAAGGTCAGCAGTTTGAATTCACCAGCTGCTCTTTGTAAACCCTATGGAGCAGTTCTACTCTGTCTTATAGGGTCACTATGAGTCCATATCAACTCAACAGCAACACATTTGTTTTCTTTTCTTAATCTTAGACCTAATTATTCCTTGTTAGGAAATTTATCCTAAGGTAACAACCCAAAAGAAGGAAAAGACCATGAGCACAAAAATGGTCACAGCAGTAGTATCTTTGGAAAAAAACATCAAAACAGCCAAAATGTCAGACAAGACAATGGTTAAATAAATTATGACACATCCACTTGAGGGAACATTATACATATAGCTCTGTAATATAAAGAGTTTACCATTTCTGGGAAACAAATATTAAATAGAACAAGAAGATACAAAACTATGTAGAGTGTATGACAATAAAAAGATACATTCTCTACATGGAAGAAGACTGAAATGAATATTTAAAATAGTGTATTAGGGGATAAGGAGCCCTGGTGGCTGCCAACCACCAGGCAGTTCCAATCCACCAGCTGTTCCTAGGAAATCCTATGGGGCAGTTCAACTCTGTCCGACAGGGTCACTATGAGTCAAAATCGACTCAGTGACAATGGGTTTATTAGGGGATAAAATTATGGATTTTCCCCCAGACCTTACATAATGAGGCACACTGTCTTTTTAAAAATAAAATACTTAAGAACCTTTCACCCACTCTCAAAACCCACAGACTCCAAGACTCAGCTCAGTGCATGGCCAATGGACTTCAGGGATTGAACAGCCTGTCTCCGTCTGCTTCCAGATGAGACCATGAGAAGGTGATGAACTAGGAAAGGAAAGTCAGAACAGCAGCCCAGGAGGGACAGAGCCCTGCCCTTCCTGACCACATTATCTATTATCAATAACACTACAACCAGCGAGCATCTGTGAAGAATTTTTAAGAACTTTATATCCACAATTAAAGATGTCTTATGAGACTGATCCAAACCTCCTTTTTCAAAGTAAGCAAAAAAAGTTTTAATATTTTTAATTAAATTTCCAAGGTATTTTTTAGATGCCACCTTTTAAAGCCAGGCAAGATACACTTTGAAAAACTGAATGCTCTCCTCCCTAAGATCAAGAACTAAATAAGAATGTGCACTCTCACTATGTCTATCCAACATTCTAGCCAGGGCAATTAGGCCAGGGGGGAAAAAAGCATCCAATTTGGAGAGGAAAAAATAATCTCTATTTGCAGATAACAAGGTACATATAGAAAATTCTAAGGAATCCACAAAAAAAAAAAAAATTATTAGAAGTAATAAATGAGACCAACAAAGTTATGGGATACAAAATCAATATAAAAAAATAAATTGTACTTCTAAACACTAGCAATGGATAATTTGTAAATGAAATTAATGAAACAATTCCATTTACAGTACTAACAAAAATACTTAGGAATAAATTTAACAAAAGAAGTGTAAGACTCGTACACCAAAAACTACAAAACATTGTTAAAAAGTTTTTAAAAGACCTAATAAATAGAAAGGCATCCCATGTTCATGGATCAGAAGACTTATGTTGTTAAGATGGAAATACTCATCCATTAGGTTTACAGATTGAGCACATCAAAATTTTAGCTAGTTTTTTTTTTTTTTTTTTGCAAAAATTAACAACCTGACGCTAAAATTCATATGGAAGCACAAGGGATCCTTGAAAAATATTAACACTTTCTGATTTCAGATCTTACTATGAACCTAGAGTAATCAAGACTATCTAGTCCTAGCATAAAAATTGACATATAATCAACGGAATAAAATTGGGAATCCAGAAATAAATCCTTACAATCATGGTCAACTGATTTTTGACAACGGTGCCAAGACAATGTTATGGGGAAAGAATAGTCTTTTAACAAACTGTGTTGGAAAAATTGGATATCCACATGCAAAAAGTAAATCTGGATGCCTACTTCATACCATATGCAAAAAGTTAACTTAAAATGGATCAAAGGCCTAAATGTAAAAGCAAAAATGGAAGAAAGTATAGGAGCTAATCTTCATGATTTCGGGTTAGGCGGAGCCTTCTTAGGTAGAATACTAAAAGCACAAACAACAAAAGAAAAAATAGATAAATTGGACTTTAGAAAAACTGAAAACTTTTGCCCCTCAAAGGAAACCATCAAGAAAGTGAAAACTCTAACAGTTTTCTTTACAGAAATGAAGAAACCAATCCTCAGCTTTATAGGGAATGGCAAGAGGCCCCAAACAGCTAAAGCGATGTTGAAAGGCAGGAACAAAGTAGGAGGAATCACACATCTTGATTTTAAAACATATTATACTGCTACAGTAATCAAAACAGGTTGGTGCTGGTATAACAATAAAAAAAAAAAAATAGACACTGATAAAAGGTCAACCCAACCACAAAAGGCCAATTTGTTTGTCAGAATCAGAAAAGCTTTAAGGCTATAGGAAACTACACCAAAGGGGTGGGACAGCGTGCTCTAACTGGTTCAATTGACAGTGGATGTGTGTACCAAAAACTAAATAACAATTTATCCCAGGAAGCGAGTTAAAGAACTACCCATATACATAGCCCAGATAACAAATAAAAAACAACCGTCATATGACAGACCCAGGACTCCTGAGCCAAGAGACCAAATTGTTAGAAAAGAGAAACAAGAAAAGGTCACCCAATCATGATCTTAGCTCTTTGTCTTTAACCAATCATAGTCTGTAAGTAATTCACTCATAATGAATTAGCACCTGTCAAAATTGTATAAAAAGCACTTATAGGTTGTATTTTTTTAATTTTGATCTGTTTTAGCCTGAGTGCTTGCAGCCAATTTTTCATCTTTGTTTTCTGATATGACAATAAAAATCTCTTTGTTGCAGAAGGCTTTAGTGAAAGTTGTTTTCCTACAACAACAACTAGACCAATGGAATAGAATTGAAAGTCCAGAAATAAACCCAAGCATCTACGGTTAACTCATTTTTGACAAAGGTGCTAAGTGCATTCGATGGAGACAGAAAATCTCTTCAGTAAATGGTGCCGGGAAAACTGGATTTCTACATGCAGAAAAATGAAACAGAATCCATACCTCACACCATACACAAAAACAAATCCAAAACAGATTAAGGACCCAAGCATGCAAACTAAAACCATAAAATTCTTAGAAGAAAATGTAGGCCGACGCTGTTGAGCCTAGCTTTTAACAATGGATTATTTAATACACTAACGAAAGCACAAACAGCAAAAGACAAAATAAATGGGATCTCATAAAAGTTAAAAACTTTTGCTCTTCAAAAGACTTTACCAAAAAAGTGAAAAGACAAGCTACCAACTGGGGAATATCTTCAGAAACCATATGTCTGATAAGAATCTAATAACCAAAATATATATATAGAACTTTGACAACATCAAAAAGACAAATAACTCAATCACAAAATGGGCGAAGGACTTGAATAGACATTTCACCGAAGAGTGCATTCAAATGGCCATCAAACACTTGAAAAGATGCTCAGGGTCATTAGCCATCAGAGAGATGCAAATCAAAACCACAATGAGACACCCTTTCACTCCCACTAGGATGGCTAAGAGCCCTGGTGAGACACCAGGGACGGTATGTTAACAATGAACTAAAACCATTACTGAAGCCCACTCTTCGGACAAAGATTAGACTGGACTGTAAAACATAAAATAATACGTGTGAAGAGTGTGCTTCTTAATTCAAGCAGATACGAGACCAAATGGGTGGCTCCTATCGGGAGGCAGGATGAGAAGGCAGGAAGGGACAGGAACTGATGGCATGAACACAAGAAACCCCAGATGGAAAGGGGGAGTGTGCTGTCACATTATAGAGATTACAACTAATAACACATAACAATATGTGTATAAATTTTTGTATGAGAAATTAACTTGAGCTGTAAACTTTCACCTAACGCACAATTAAAAAAAAAAAAAGAGAGAGAGAAAGAAGAAAGAGGAAAAAAAAAAGACTCCTTGTGTTCCAAACAGTTCAGTGCTTGGCTGCTAACCAAAACGCTGGCTGTTCAAACCCACCCAGTGCTTCTGTAGGAGAAAGACCTGGCTATGTGCTCCTGTAAAGATTACAGCCAAGAAAAACCCTGTGGGGCAGTTCTATTCTGTTACACAGGGTGGCTAGGAATCAGAATCGACTCAGTATTAATGGGTTTCGTTTTCTTTTTTTTTTGGAGGATGGCTAAGATAAAAAAAAAAGAACAAATGTTGGTGAGGATGTGGAGAAATTGGAAAATTTATCCATTGCTGGTGGGAATACAAAATGATACAGCCATTGTGAAAAACAGTGTGGCAGGTCCTCAAAAAAAACTAAAAATAGAACTACCATATGACCAGCAAATTCCACTCCTAGGTATATACCCAAAAGACTTGAAAACACGGATTTGTACACCAATGTTCATTGCAGCACTATGAAATCCATCTACTGATGGGCATTTAGGTGGAAACAACCTAAATGCCCATCAACAGATGAATGTGGTACACATATATAACGGAATACTATTCAGCAAGTAAGAACAATGAAATCTTTATACATGCTACTATGTGGACGGAGCTGAAAGATATTATGCTGAGCGAAATAAGCCAGTCACAAAAGGACAAATATTGTATGACCTCACTTATATGAAATGACAAGAAAGGCAAATGTATAGAGACCAAAGTTTATTAGTGGTTAGCAGGGGCAGGAGTGAGGGGAAAAGGGGATTATTGCTTATGGAGTACTGAAATTAGGTTTAAGGTGATGGGAAAATCCCATTAAGGGTAGGGCTGCAGAGCCAATTATTGTAAGTGCTGTCAATGAGTTGTACACCTGTAAAAAGTTGAATTCGCAAAAGTTGTGTAATAGATACATTTACAACAACCACAAAAAAAAAAAAAGAGTAACTGGCAAGGCTGCTTATGTACAACCAAACATCTCCTGGAATTTGGTTCCTTGGTGTGGAGGTTTCATTGGACATTACAGTTAGTTGGCCTAATACTGAGTTTAGTGCTTCTGTTCTACCTCCCACTTTGTTGTGTAGTGCCTGGGGTCTTGAAGCTTGCAAGCAGCCTTCCGAGGCACAACGATTGGTCTCTATTCACCTGGAGCAACAGAGGAAGAAGGAGTGTCAGCAATAGGAGGAGGATATGAAATGTGTGGCTAATTGCCTCCATGAACAACTGCCTCCTTTACCAAGAGACCAGAAGAACTGGATGGTGTCTAGCTACCATTACTGAACATTTTGATCAAAGACTCTATAGAAGAATCCTGATCAAAAGGGGGGAAACGTAGAACAGGCTTTCAAACTCTCATGGAATCTAGATTTTCTAGAGCCATGGAGGCTGGATGAACCCCCGGAACTATTGCTCTGAGAAATCTTTAAACCTTAAACCAAAAATATCCCTGAAGTCTTCTGAAAACCAAACAATCATTTAGCTCAACTAGTAAAGAGCACTGTGCTCTGTTAAAAGCTATCTATATGGGATCAAGTTGACAACTGCAACTGGAAAGATTAGATATGAAACTTAGGGGCATTGAGTTTATGTTAATGGGGAAGGAACAACTCAGAAAAGATGAGAATGTTTATACAACTCAAAGAATGTAATCAGTGTCTCTGAATTGTACATGTAGAAACTGTTGAAATGGTGTATTGTTTTGCTGTGTATAGTGTTAACAACAACAACAAAATGAGTAAAATTTTTAAAAGAAGACTCAGCTCAGTTACAACATCCCTGATGGAGGCTTTCCTGCAAGCTTCTCACTCTCCTCTGTATCCGTGACTCCTTCAGGCTCTCACTCTATCTGATTCTGAATTCCCTGATGGCTAGGTAATCTGATATGGCACTATTTGTCCATATGTCTGCCATCAGCTGTTGCTGTTAGTTACTATCCTGTTGATTGAAACTCATGAAGACCCCATGTTTTCAGAGTAGCACTGCTGCATAGGGTTTTCAAAGCTATGATCTTTCAGAAGCAAATCACTATGCCTTAATTTGGAGGTGCCGGGTGGATTTGAACTCCAAACCTTTCAGTTAGTAGTCCAGCCCTTAACCACTTGTTCTACCCAGAGGCTCCTCTTTATCACCTAAAAAAATATATATATATATATCACCTACTATATTTTAATTCCTTGAGGGCATCATGACCACAAACTTTAGGCAGGTCTTCAATGCTGCCAGGATTCAACTCTCCAATTCTTCTCCTCCCATTCCCTCTTAAGTTTCTGCCCTAAACAGGCTTTTCACCCCACATCACACCACTGAAACTGCTCTCGTTAAGGTCACCAATGATCTCCATGTTGCTAAACCCAATAGACTGTTCTCAGTTCCCATATTACTTGACCTCTCAGAAACATTTGATGACCTAGATGATCACTCCCTCTTCCCTGGCTTCTGGGACACCATATTTACTTGGTTTTCCTTCTTTCTCACTGGTTCCTCCTTGTTCTCAACTGCTGTCTCCTCTTCTTCTCCCAGTCCTCCTAACATCTGAGTCGCTGAGGCTCAATCCTTATATCTCTCTTCTTTTCTGTATACTCTCATTCAGTCTCATAGCTTTAATCTTTCCATCTCTGTGCTACTGGCTCCCAACATATATCCCTATCCATGGCCTCGCCCTGAACTCCAGACTATAATATCTAACTGCTTATTCAACATTCCACCTGGATATTCAGTTTAATACACATTTCAAATTCAACATGTCCAAAATTGAACCCCTGACTTATAATCCCAAACTTCTTCACCCACATTCTTCCTTACCTCAATAAATGGCAACCACATTCTTCCACTTTATCAGGCTAAAAACTATGAGGTCCTTTTGTCTCTTTCTTTCTCTCCCCACATCTTATTCCTCAGGATATTGTATAGGCCCTTCCTTCAAAATACATCCGGCATCCAGACTGTGGTCTCTAAATATCATTTAACATTAAAAATAACCAAGGATCCTTGAAAAAATGGCAGGAAAAATATAAGCCTGAGACATTTTATGCCAGAAAGCATAGAAGTAATCAAAGACTACTAGGTCCATAAGACATAGGAGCCAACTTGAAGGCTTGAAGGGTTCCACTGGCCTGATATGGAACAATTTGAGGATCCAAAGAATTATTTGTACATTATGCTGAGTGAAAGAAGTCAGTCAAAAAAGGACAATTACTATACGATTCCACTTATATGAAATATCTAGAATAGGCAAATATATAGAGACTAAAGTTTATTAGTGGTTTCCAGAGGCAAGAGGGAGGGGGAAAGAGGGAAGTTATTGCTTAGGGGGCACTGGGTTTCTTAAAGGGTGATGGAAAAATCTGGAAACAAATAGTGGTGATAGTTGCACATGAGTATAATTAATGTCACTGAACTGTACACATAAAAAATGATGAAATGGCAAATGTTTTGTTATATACATATTTCCCCACAATTTAAAAAAATTATTTCTATAATGAATTTAAACTTACCAAGTAAGCAAAAACCCATAAATTCATAATGATAGTAAAAAAGCAAAAAACAACCCTCCCTGGTCACTACTGAAGGGAACAGGACATTCATTTATCACCCTGACCATTTATAAATAACGCATTTATCCTGCCTTTCCTGTGTGAATTAGTGGAAGTTTATCATTATTGAAGAATTTCAGACAATAAATGCAGGAGTGCTATAACTAGAAAGTCACCATTTTGCAATCCTTAATGAAATAGGAAAATTGGAAATTGTCAAAAATGAAATGGAACACATAAACATCAATACCCTAGGCATTAATGAGCAGAAATGGACTGGTATTGGCCATTTTGAATTGGACAATCATATAGTCTACTATGCCACGAATGATAACTTGAAGAGGAAAGGCATTGCATTCATCATCACAAAGAATATTTCAAGATCTATCCTGAAATACAATGCTGTCAGTGATAGGATAATATCCATACGCCTACAAGGAAGACCAGTTAATACGACTATTATTCAAATTTACGCAGCAACCACTAAGGCCGAAGATGAAGAAATTGAAGATTTTTACCAGTTTCTGCACTCTGAAATTTGATCAAACATGTAATCAGGATGCATTGATACTTACTGATGATTGGAATGCAAAAGTTGGAAACAAAGAAGAAGGATCGGCAGTTGGAAAATATGGCTTTGGTGATAGAAATGATACCAGAGGTCACATGATAGAATTTTGCAAGATCAATGACTTCTTCATTACAAATACCCTGTTTCACCAACATAGTTTATGTTGGACCTCACCAAGTAGAATACACAGGAATCAAATCAACTTCTTCTGAAGGAAACAATGGAAAAGCTCAATACCATCAGTTAGAATGAGGCTAGGAGTCATTTGTGGAACAGACCACCAATTCCTCTTATGCAAGTCCAAACTGAAGCTGAAGAAAATTAGAACAAGTCCACGAGAGCCAAAGGACAACCTTCAGTATATCCCACCTGAATTTAGAGACCATCTCAAGAAGAGATTTGACACATTGAACGCTAAAGACTGAAGACCAGACGAGCTGTGGAATGACATCAAGGACGTCATACGTGAAGACAGACAGCAAGAGGTCATTAAAAAGACAGGAAAGAAAGAAAAGACCAAAATGGATGTCAGAAGAGACTCCAAAACTTGCTCTTGAACCATGGGTAGCTAAAGCGAAAGGAAGAAATGACGAAGTAAAAGAGCTGAATAGAAGATTTCAAAGGGTGGCTCAAGAAGACAAAGTAAAGTAAAAAGACCTAGAGATAGAAAACCAAAAGGGAAGAACATGCTTGGCATTTCTCAAGCTGAAAAAAATTTAAGGAAAAATTCAAGCCTCAAGTTGTAATACTAAAGGATTCTACAGGTAAAATATTAAATGACACAGGAAGCATCAAAAGATGAAAGAAATACACAGAGTCACTATACCAAAAAGAATTGGTCAATGTTCAAACATTTCAGGAGGTAACATATGATCAAGAACCAATGGTAGTGAAGGAAGAAGTCCAAGCTGCACTGAAGGCATTGCTGTAAAACAAGGCTCCAGGAATTGACGGAATACCAATTGAGATGTCTAACAAACCGATGCAGCAACAGAAGCACTCACTCATCTATGCCAGGAAATTTGGAAGACAGCTACCCAGTCAACAGCCTGGAAGAGATCCACATTTACACCTATTCCCAAGAAAGGTGATCCAACCTAATGTGGAAATTATCAAAGAATATCAATATCACACACAAGTAAAATTTTGCTGAAGATCATTCAAAAGCAGTTGCAGCAATACATCTACAGGGAACTGTCAGAAATTCAGGCTGGATTCAGAAGAGGACGTGGAGCCAGGGATATCAATGCTGATGTCAGATGGATCTTGGCTGAAAGCAGAGAATACCAGAAAGATGTTTACCTGTGTTTTATTGACTATGCAAAGGCATTCGACTGTGTGGATCATAACAAATTATGGATAACATTGTGAAGAACGGAAATTCCAGAACACTTAATGTGCTCATTAGGAACCTGTACATGGATCAAGAGGCAGTCATTTGAACAGAGCAAGGGGATACTGCATGGTTTAAAGTCAGGAAAGGTGTTTGTCAGAGTCGTATCATTTCACCACATCTTTTCAATCCGTATGCTGAGCAAATAATAATTTGTACCATTAGAAGCAAATAAATAAGAACCTCCTATCAATCATTATTCTGTACTCTACCTTAATTTACTTGTGCTCGATAATCCAGTTATGTGGTTTCCAACGTAGAGGAGAGGCAAAGGAAACAGCTTCAAGGAAAAAAGAAAGAACATCTGGTTAGAATTCTAATAATGTATTTTCCTTCACATATAAAAATGATAGCGTTCACCTCCCCCTCCCTCCCAATCTGTAGGCAAATGACTTGAGCTCCATTGACTCCAGTGACTTTGAATTTTCCAGAATCCACACAAATCCATGAGTTTTTCCTTGGGGTCAAAATAGTGGGCAGTGGTATCCAAAATCATGGTGGGGTGGGATGGGGCCGGAGCAGGGAACTGGATAGAAATGGAAATCTTACCCTTTCCCCCTTGGTAGAATATTTCTATAAAGGAAAGATATGGACAAGAATCTCTCTGAAGTGCAGGCTCTGGCTGGTTTGACGAGGTGAAATGGGGGTGTACAGTCTGTATGCAACCTTCAGGGTGCCCACGAAATAGTGTGCAAAGTTTCCTTATCTGTACATATATATATTTTCTGGGCAAAGGCAAAGGTTGTGTCTTTTATTGGAATGTCACAAGGTTGGAGATCCTTTCAAAAAGCTTATGTATACTAGCCACATTACTTTGGAGTTACTTAATTTGTCTTAAGGGCCTGGAATGATTAAATATCTAACAAGGTCAAACAATGAACCAGTAGCACTTAAATTCAGTTTACTGAACCCTGAGCTCCTGAATTATTTTCTGATTTTCAGAGAGACACTGTTCAGAATATATTGAAGAAACAGATAAAATGTAAGGCCTACTCTTTCATAAGAAAAAAAAAAAATCTTTTCATACGGCCACACAATAACTCAGAACTTTTTAACACTTATAATAGTCCATATCTGTTAAGGTTGATTCAACATTTCTTTTTCCACTAAAAAGACATTCAGCAAACCTTAGTCTCAGGACAACTCAGACAGCTGGCATCACGAAGTTCATCTTCTACATCCTAGTGAGGTAAGTAGAGTCTGGGGTTTTAAAAGCTTGCAAGCAGCCATCTAAGATATAACTATTGGTCTCTACTCACTAGGAGCGAAAGAGAAAGAAGGAAACCAAAGTCTCAGAGAAGAAACTAGTTTACAGGGCTGACAGCCTACTTGAGCCATGGCCTTATCTACCCTGAGACCAGAACTAGATGGTGCCTGGCTACCACTACTGGCGGTTCTGATCAGAGCCACAGTAGATGGACCCTGACAGAATGAGAGAAAAACATAGAACAGAACTTAAATTCTTAAAAAGTCCAGACTTACTGGACCAGTTGAGATACTCTTTAAACCTTGAACCAAAACTATTCCCTGAGATCACCTTTTAGCAAAATAACAGATTGGCACACAAGATAAAGGATAACATCCATGAATACAGGGTTCCATTAAAAAACCATCTATATGAGACCAAAAAGTCAGAAATTAGTCTAAAGCAAAGACGAGAAGATATGGGGGTAGGGAAATCAGAATGCTAGAAATGAAACAACCAGAATGCAATTCAAGAGAATGTTGACAAAATCTGATAAATATAACTAATGTCACTGAGCGATTTGTGTAGAAATTGTCAAATGGAAACCTCATTTGCTGTGTAAACTTTCACCAAAAACACAATAAAATATTTTTTAAAAAAGACATTAAGCATACAACTCAGATAAGATGAATTTTGAAGCATTTTGAAATACTGTCATCTACAGAGAAATGTTAAAGAATTTTTAGTACAGGAGATTTGCTCAAGAAAGAACACATAAGGGAGAAACTATAGTAGATCCAGGATATTCCTCTTTATTAGTTAACATTCTGGTAAACAACTTACAAATGACTGAATAATAACACAATTGGTGATATTAACAACTTCAGAGGTCCTAGGCAGGAAAACAATCAGTTGCCCCATTTCAATATATAATTCAACAGCATTGACTTCTAATTTCTAGTAACAGTGGGCTAGATTATTTGAGGTAATCTTCCTTCTAAAAAAAATTCAAAATGCTAGATAAATTAACTTAAAACTTTCATAAGATGAAAGTTCGTAAGATGAATGGATCATGCAAATACCTGGGGAAAGAGAGGTGGTCGGCCAATCCAGCCCATAATCTGTTCTTGTAAATAAACTTTTATCAGAACACATACACATACAAAGTGTTCTCATTAAAAAAAAAAAAAGAACTGGAAAGATGGTCATGAATTCATAGACCAAAATTTAAAGGGAAACATAAAATCAGAGAAAAACAATGGAAGCCAGAAGTCAACAGAAGTGTATCTTCAAAAATTCTGAAAGAAAACAACTGCCAAATTGAAATTTTGTTGTTGTTAGTTGCTGTCAAGTCAATTCCGACTCACGGCGATCCCATGTGTTACAGAGAAGAACTGCTACATACAGTTTTTTTGGCTGTAATCTTAACGGCAGCAGATTGCCAGAACTTTTCTCTCGCTGGGTGGGCTCGAACCAATGCAGTGCAGTGAATTACTTAATATGGGCCTTCTAGCCATAGTCTTTGTGATTCCCACACTATGATTGAGATTATGCAAATAAGGTGCTCATGCCCACCAAGAGGATTGGACAGCTTGCTAATAATGCAAATAAGGTGCATGGAACTCCTGTGGGGGTAGGACTATGTAAATAAGGTGTATGAAACCCTAACTAGGGGATTGGTCAGCTTTGCCATCCTGCTAGATTTAAAGGAAAGCCAATCCCAGAGCAAAAGGGGGAAATCCATTACCTCCAAGAAAGAAGAGGTGGGTGCAAAGCCCACCCTTTGGACCTGTGGTCCCTACACTGAGAACCTCCTAGACCCAGGAGACAGAGAGCTGTAACACCAGAGACAGCACAAGATGACAAGAAGTGGTGGCAAGCACAGCAGAGAACCTGCAGGAGCATAACCAGGAGACTGGCAGGAGATGGTGCGGTGGGCTTCCTGGTCCTTGAAGGGAAAAGGTGAGCACCTTTGGGTAGGAGGTTTGCTGGCAGAGTGAAATATCTCTGAGCACTTGGCAGAGCTAGGCTCACTGACTCACAGAGCAAGAGAGCTGAACACCTTTGGGCAGGAGGCTTGCTAGTGGAGTGGGTTGCCTCTGAGCACTTGTCAGTGGAGCTAGGCTTGCTGACCCATGGAGCTAGAGATCTGGGTGCCTTTGGGCTGAGGCTTATTGGTGGAGTGGGCTGCCTCTGGGCACTTACGGTGGAGCTAAAGAGCTTTGTAACATTTGCCCAAGCAGTGCAGAGGCTGGGTGAGACCAAGAGGCCCGAGGGGCTGAGGGGCCAAGGGGTTGATGGCTGGGGGGCTGAGAGACCAATAGCCAAGGGGCCCAGGGCCAGAGAGAGGTCTGCATCTGGGCACAGCTGAGAAGAGACTGCCCTGATCAAAAAATTGTATCCTGAATTGTAACCTGTTACTTCCCTAATAAATCCCAAAAGTGTAAGTATGGTTTGTGAATTCGGTGCAGCCACTGCAATAAATCATCAAATCCAGCAGAGAAGTAGAGAGTGCCATGGGAGGGATGGCTGGTGTCAGAACTGGTAAAAAGGTTGGAGGATGGAGGTATGTCTGACCTCCACCTCACAGCAGTCAGCCTTTGGCTGTTGATGTTGATGGTGATTCTCTCTCCCCCATGTGAAGTTAGAGGAGGTCGGATGCCTTCACTATGCCATTTTTACAGTTGGTATCAGAAGTGGGATTCATTGCAATGGCTCCAGACTCATGGAAGTGTGGGGCTTTATAAGAGAAAGACTGAACAGGTGTGGAAAGTGAAACTTTTGATTCTTAGATGGTTATTTTGGTTGTTGTCTGTAATGGCTGAAAGGAAAGTAAGAGATGTTATGCCGCAGCTGAGGGGAGAAACACCGCATCTGGAGTGGACCTCACCAGATGGAATACACAGGAATCAAATCGACTACATCTGTGGAAAGAGACGACAGAAAAGAGCTGAACAGAAGACTTCAAAGGCTGGCTCAAGAAGACAAAGTAAAGTATTATGATTACATATGCAAAGACCTGGAGATAGAAAACCAAAAGGAAAGAACATGCTCAGCATTTCTCAAGATGAAAGAACTTAAAAAATTCAAGCTTCAAGTTGCAATACTGAAGGATTCTATGGGAAAAATATTCAGTAACGCAGGAAGCATCAAGAGAAGACAAAAGAAATACACAGAGTCACTATACCAAAAAAAATTGGTCAACGTTCAACCATTTTAGGAGGTAGCATGTGATCAGGAACTAATAGTACTGAAGGAAGAAGTCCAAGGTGCACTGAAGGCATTATCAGAAAACAAGGGTTCAGGAATTGACGGAATACCAATCGAGATGTTTCAACAAACTGATGCAGTACTGGAAGTACTCACTCGTCTATGCCAAGAAATTTGGAAGGCAGCTACCTGGCCAACGAACTAGAAGAGACTTATATTTATGCCTATTCCCAAGAAAGGTGATCCAACCGAATGCAGAAATTATCTAACAGTATCATTAATATCGCACGCAAGTAAAATTTTGCTGAAGATCATTCAAAAGTGGCTGCAGTGGTATATCAACAGAACTGCCAGAAATTCAAGCCAGATTCAGGAGAGGACATGGAGCCAGGGATACCATAGCTGATGTCAGATGGATCCTGGCTGAAAGCAGAGAATACCAGAAAGATGTTTAAAAAAATGTTTTATTGACTATGCAAAGGCATTTGACTGTGCGGATCGTAACAAATTATGGATAACATTGCGAAGAATGGGAATTCCAGAACACATAATTGTAGTTATGAGGAAGCTGTATATAAATCAAGAGGCAGTCATTCGAACAGAACAACGGGATACTGCATGGTTTAAAATCAGGAAGGATGAGTGTCAAGATTGTATCCTTTCACCATACCTATTCAATCTGTATGCTGAGCAAATAATCTGAGAAGCTGGACTATATGAAGAACAGGGCACCAGGATTGGAGGAAGACTCATTAGCCTGCATTATCCAGATGACACAACCTTGCTTGCTGAAAGTGAAGAGGACTTGAAGCACTTAATGATGAAGATCAAAGACCACAGCCTTCAGCATGGATTACACCTCAACATAAACAAAACAAAAATCCTCACAACTGGACCAATATGCAAAGTAATGCTAAATTGAGAAATGATTCAAGTTGTCAAGGATTTCATTTTACTTGGATCCACAATCAACTCACGGAAGCAGCAGTCCAAGAAATCAAAAGATGCATTGCACCGGGAAAACCTGCTGCAAAAGACCTCTTTAAAATATTTTAAAAAAACAAAGACGTCACCTTGAAGACTAAGGTGTGTCTAACCAAAGCCATGGTGTTGTCAATCACCTCAAATACATATGAGAAACCTGACGATGAATAAGACCAAGGAATAGAAGTCTTTGAATTGTGGTTTTGGCAAAGAATATTGAATATACCATAGAATTCCAGAAGAACCAACAAATCTGTCTTGGAAAAAGTACAACCAGAATGCTCCTTAAAAGCAAGGATGGTGAGACTACATCTCATATGCTTTGAACATGTTATCAGGAGGGATTAGTCCCTGGAGAAGGACATCATGCTTGGTAGAGGGTCAGTGAGAAAGAGGAAGATCCTCAATGAGATGTGTCTTAGTTGTCTAGTGCTGCTATAACAGAAATACCACAAGTGGATGGCTTTAACAAAGAGAAGTTTATTTTCTCACAGTAAAGTAGGCTAAAAGTCTAAAATCAGGCTGTCAGCTCCAGGGGACAGCTTTCTGTCTCTGTCAGCTCTGAAGGAAGATTCCTTGTCTTCAATCTTCCCCTGGTCGAAGAGCTTCACAGGCACAGGGACCACAGGTCCAAAGGACGTGCTCTGCTCCTGGTGCTGTTTTCTTGGTGGTATGAGGTCCCCAACTCTCTGCTTGCTTCTCTTTCCTTTTATCTCTTAGGAGATAAAAGGTGGTGCAGGCCACAACCCAGGGGAACTCCCTTTACATTGGATCAGGGAGGTGACCTGAGTAAAGGTGGTGTTACAATCCCACTCTAATCCTCTCAACATAAAATTACAATCACAAAATGGAGGACAACTGCACAATACTTGGAACCATTGCCTAACCAAGCTGATACACACACTTTTGGGATGACAAAATTCAATACATAACAAGATGGTTGACACAATGGCTGCAACAATGAGATCAGGCATAACAATTGTTGTCAGGATGGCACAGGACCAGGCAGTGTGTCATTCTGTTGCACAAAGGGTCACTATGAGTCAGAACTGACTTGACAACCCCTAACAACAACAACATATATTTACATATATATTTACACGCTTTACTGGTTTTGCTTCTCTACAGAACCCAGCCTAACACAGACAGCTTGCTAATAATGCAAGTAAGGTACATGGAACCCCTGTGTGGGTGGGACCATGCAAATAAGGTGTATGGAATCCTGACAAGGGGATTGGTCAGTTTTGCCATCTGACTAGGCTTAAAAGAGATCTAATCCCACAGGAGAAGGAGGATTCCCCACTACCACCAAGAAAGAAGAGCTGGGAGCAGGGGTAATCCTTTGGACCCGGGGTCCCTGTGCCGAAAATTCCCTGGATCCAGGCGTCAGAGAACTGTAACACTAGAGATGGCGCAAGACAGTGAGAAGTGGTGGCAAGTGTGGCTGAGAACCAGCAGCAGTATAACCAGAAGACCAGCAGGAGACAGTGCATTGGGCTTCCCTGTCCCAGGAGCAAGAGAGCTGAGTGCTTTTGGGCATGAAACTTTCTGGCAGAGTGGGGTGTCTTCAGACACTTAGTGGAGCTAGCCTTGCCAACCCACGTAGCTAGAGAGTGGAGCACCTTTGGGCTGAGACTTACTGGTGCACTGGGGTGCCTCTGTGCACTTATAAGTGGCACTAAAGAGCTTTGTAACACTTGCCTGAGCAGGGCAGAGGCTGGGCTGGCCCAAGAGCCCCAAGGGGCTGAGAGGCCAAGGGCCAGAGAGAAAGGCCTGCCTGCAGGCAAAGCTAAGAAGAGTCTGTCCCCATCAAAGAACTATATCATGAATTGTAACCTTTTACTTCCCTAATAAACTCCATAACTGTAAGTACGGTTCATGAGTCTGAGTGGCCATTGCAAGGAATTATCGAACCCAGCAGAGAAGTAGAGAGTGCCATGGGAGGAACAGCTGGGGTCAGAATTGGTAAAAAGATTGAAGGGTGCAGGTATGTCTGACCTCCACCTCATAGCAATCAGCCTTGGGCTGTTGATGCTGATGGTGATTCTCTCTCCCCTGCATGAGGTCAGACGCCTGCACCTCCACTACATCGTTTCTACAGCCAGCATCCTTAGGTTAGTAATCAAGTGCAAGCAATTTGTGCCAGCTACATCCAACAAAAGTACCTTTCCAAAACAAAGGTGTGAAAGTTGTGTATTTATGCACCAGGATCAAATTGAAAGTGTGTTCAAAGTAGTACTTTTTTTTCTTCCTGCCCCAAACTGGAAACAGCTCAAATTATTATCAACCATAGAGCAGATAAACTTTGGTATATTCATACAATGAAAAGAAAAGAATACAGCTATACACAACAATTAAAGCAAAGGTGTCACCTTGAACGCTAAGGTGCAACTGACCTACCCATTAACCCATTGCCATCAAGTCAATTCTGACTCATAGCGACCCTATAGTAACTGACCTAGGCCATGGTATTTTCAACTGCCTCATATGCATGTGAAAGCTGGACAATGAATAAGGAAGACCGAAGAAGAATTGACGCCTTTGAATTGTGGTGTTGGCGAAGAATATTGAATATACCATGGACTGCCAGGAGAATGAACAAATCTGTCTTGGAAGAAGTACAGTAGAATGTTCCTTAGAAGCAAGGATGGCAAGACTTCAAGTCACATACTTTGGACATGTTTTCAGGAGGGACCAGTTCCCTGAAGAAAGACATCATGCTTGGTAAAGTAGAGGGTCAGTGAAAAAAGGAAGACCCTCAACGAGATGGATTGACACAGTGGCTGCAACAGTAGGCTCAAACATAGCAACAATTGTGAGGATGGCACAGGATCGGGCAATGTTTCATTCTGTTGTATATAGGGCCGCTATGAGTTGGAGCTGACTTGATGGCACCTAACAACAACAACAACACACAACGACATGGATGAATCCTATCAGCATATTAAGTGAAAGAAGCAAGATACGAAAGAATAGAGTTTGATTCCTTTTGTATTCTTTATATAAAGAATAGAGTTTTATTCCTTTTATATATTCCTTTTTGCATAGCAACCCCAAGTTCTGTTGTACTCGGGGTCACCATGAGTCAGAACTGACTCAACAGCACTGAACAGCAATATCAGTGCAAGAAAGGACAGTATGTATACACTTTACCCTGAACCAATTTGTAATTCCATATTATTTTCACATCTTCCATCATAGTTATATATACTTTTCATCACATACCTTTACGGGAATTTTCTTGTCAAAATCAGGAAAGTGAATTATTTTATTTAGCTTGGACACATACAGTATCATTATGGTGGCTGCCATCTAAAGAAAGAGGGAGAGAGAAACTTCAGCAAAATATCTGGAAAGATTGCTTGAGATGAAAAGACAGTATCAGAAGTAAACGGTCATCAAAAATAAATATAACAAATCAAAAATTCATTTTCCAGCTTCCAGAAATAACTATTTCTTGGAGCATTAAAATTGTTTTCTTGCCACTGTATGAACTCCATCAGAACTTATAAATGAAAGTACGTCCTCAAATAGACTCACACAGACACATTATATCCAGGGGTTCAGGGTACAGTGACAGACAGAGAAAGCACATTGTGTCCCAGAATGACCTGAGTGACCACAGCTGATGAGGCCACCCATCGCTCCTGGGCCTCCTTCCCACATACTGAGCACATGGTCTCACTTCTCATCAGGAAACTTCCCCCCACAAAGTGGGGGTGGGGTAGAGACAACAATAAAAAATGAAACTCCAGACATAAACGTAATTTTTTAATTTCTATTTTATAAACTACTTGTTCATTTTCTTCACCCATCTCTTTCTAAGGAAAAATAAGCCTTTTCTTACTAAGTTATCAAAGTTTATATATATATACAAAACCAAACCTATTGCCATCGAGTCGATCCCGACTCATAGCGACCCTGTAGGACAGAGCAGAACTACCCCATAGGGTTTCCAAGGAGCACCTCGTGGATTCGAACTGCCGACCTTTTGGTTAGTAGCCATAGCGCTTAACCACTACTCCTCCAGGGTTTCCATATATATATATATATATACACACACATATATTTATAAATGGCTTTAGAATTTATCCCTTAGATGTGACATCTGTTGCAAATATTTTTCTCAGTTTGAATTTCATTTTTTCTCTTTATATTTTTATATTTATTTTTATATTAATACTTTTTCTCTTTATATTGCATTTTTTTTGCTTTGAACAGATAATACATTTACATAGTTCAAAAACTGGAGCAATGTATTCACACTATGAATTAAGAAGTCTCATGCCCACACCTGTCCTTGCTTGCTCCACTTCTACCTCCTCACGTTCATTTCTTCTGCGTCCTTCCAGTAAACACAACTTTTTTTTAAAGTCCAGTATTTCCATAATACAGAAGACAAATTATGAGAAGAAATTTCAAAAAGGAATTTAGTTTTCTCTTCAGTCAGTACTGCAAAAATGTCTCATTCAAATCCCATTTATCTGGAGTAAATCATATGTTAGAAACATTCTGTATTATTATAAAATAAACAAGCTTAAAATACCCTCTTCCTATGCAAACTTTTTTAATGCAAATTGTAGAACTTGCTCAATTTTCACCATATTAGGACAGAAAAATTTAAAGATTCTCTCAACATGATTATAATCATAAGCTTTGCTCCTAACGAGTTTACAAGCCCAATGCTTAAGACATTAACTCTGGCCCATCCTGAATTAAAACTGTAGTTTGTATTTATACCTTACTTTACAAATACATACTTAAAGAACTATATTCATGCTTATTTAAAATATTCTACAATTCAGACTTTTAAAATTGGGTCTAACGGCCTCTTCCCCCCACCTCAGGGAAATTATCAATCAGAAAGGCTTTACTTTAACTGAGCGCAAACCAGTGGATTGAAGTGAATTTATTTTCCTTGCCGATTACCAAGGGTACATTATCACACCCTCACCGTGATCTTTTAAAACACTTCTTCTATATATTTTTACATTGAAACATAATAGTAATATGTAATGGTTTTGTTTTTTTTTTTTGACCTTAAGGACCTTAAGGGGACCATTTCTTTGCAATGATTTTTTTCTTCCTAAAATGATGTTGCAAAAAGTTACTTAGCAGCAAAACATTTAACCAGAATAATGGTGTGTTTTTAAGTAAGTTGAAAATACTTCTTCCAGGCAACTAAGTCCTGCTCACTGTTCCCAGGTTCTGTTTTCATGACCAGTGATGAAAAGAATAAGAAGAACTAAGTCTGAACTCTGATCTTACGGCTGAGTTCAATAGGCAAAGGCCACAGAAAAGGCAGCAGTTTGTGTTAGATAAACCAAAAAAACAAACCCCTTGTCATCGAGTCGATTCTGACTCAGCGCAGTCCTACAGGACAGAGTGGAGCTGCCCCATGGGGTTTCCAAGGAGCGCCTGGTGGATACGAATTGCGGACCTTTTGGTTAGCAGACAAGCTCTTAACTATTACGCCACCAGGGTCCCTTGTATTAGATCCAGAGGGCTAAATTCAATACAATAATGGGGAGATCTTACTGTGGCTAAATAAAAATTAAAATTTAACACTCAGATTCTGTCATGGATTGAATTATGTCCCCCCAAAAATGTGTGTATTAACTTGGTTAGGCTATGATTCCAAGTATTGTGTGGTTGTCCTCCATTTTGTGATTGTAATTTTATGTTGAGAGGATTAGGGTGGGATTGTAACACCACCCTTACTCAGGTCGCCTCCCTGATCCAAGATGAAGAGAGTTTCCCTGGGGTGGGGCCCGCACCACCTTTTACCTCTCAAGAGATAAAGAAAAGGGAAACAAGCAGAGGGTTGGGGACCTCATACCACCAAGAAAGCAGCACCAGGAGCAGAGCCTATCCTTTGGACATGGGGTCCCTGCATCTGAGAAGCTCCTTGACCCGGAGAAGATTGAGGACAAGGACCTTCCTCTAGAACTGAGAGAGAGAGTGAGAGAGAGAGAGAGAGAAAGCCTCCCCCTGGAGCCGACGCCCTGAATTTGGACTTGTAACCTACTAGACTGTGAGAAAATAAATTTCTCTTTGTTAAAGTCATCCACTTGCGGTATTTCTGTTATGGCAGCACTAGATGATTAAGACAGATTTCCTGTATAAAAACCTACAGAGTATATTAATTTTTCACATTAAATCATAATTTTTTACCAAGATGCCTAATTTTTTTTATTATGCTTTAAGTGAAAGTTTACAATTCAAGTCAGTTTCTCATACAAAAATTTATACACACATTGTTATGTGACCCTAATCGCTCTCCCTATAATGCAACAGCACACTCCTCCTCTCCACCCTGTGTTTCCTGTGTCCCTTCAACCAGCTCCCGTCTCCCTCTGCCTTCTCATCTCGCCTCCAGACAGAAGCTGCCCACTTAGTCTCGTGTGTCTACTTGAGCTAAGAAGCACATTCCTTGCCAGTATCATTTTCTGTCTTACAGTCCAGTCTAATCTTTGTCTGAAGAGTTGGCTTGGAGAACGGTTTTAGTTTTGGGCTAACAGAGAATCCAGGGGCCATGACCTCTGAGGTCCAAGATGCCTAATTTTACTATTTGTATATAATTCCCATAATATGACATGACTGAAAGATCAATATACTTAGCAGACTTTCTTACAATGACAATGTAAAATCAGATTCTTAAACTATCACACAAATCCTCTCCAGTGACATGTTCAACCCATCGTGTAATAAGATTCCCCCTTCTTATTATCCCTGAAAACCAGCATTCTCAAACCATGCACCCTGTAGCTAAAAAAAGCATATCTATGACAGGCTTTTCCAAGTGCACAACTAAAAATGTAGTGAACTGATAAAGTGTTCTTAATTTTAAGCTTTTCCTCCCACAAAGTTAAGTAAAGATAAAACAAACTCCCTGGCATCTGTTACTGCTTATCTGCTGTAAACCAGCAACACATGACCAAATGAATACACAAGTCACAAGTTAGTATTAATGGGAAATTTCAGAAACAGTCAGATGGGCTTGGTTTGAAAGAGTATCCAAGCTCACTCTTGTGCTTGAGAGCAAAAATCACAAACTGCAGGAGGCAACTGCAAAAGTGTTTTGTTTGGCCCATAAAGAGTTTTGTAAAAATGTGAATTGGTTGCCAGCATTTACGAATTGAGTGATTTGATGTAAAATTTCAGATGTCCTCCTTGTCTAGAAAAAAATGAGGAGTTCTGATAGTAAGGATATAGTGGGTCTCCACCTCATCCTCCCATCCCTCTTCCAATCAGGCAACAGTGGCTGAAACTACAACAATGGCAAGCACACCCTTTGAGTGGAGCAAGTATTCTGCCCTGTCCCACCCTGCCCCCACAATCCATTCATTTGTTACCCTCCAGGTCTTGGTGACTTTGAGGCTTGTATCCTCTTGCTTTAGAGCAATTAAATCCAATTGTTGCTGTTAGCTGCCATGCAGTTGGCCCCTGACTCATGGCAACACTATGCACCATGGGATCGGGCCATTGTGACCCATAGGGTTTTCATTGGCTGATTTTCTGAAGTAGATAGCCAGGCCTTTCTTCCTAGTCTGTCTTAGTCTGGAAGCTCCAGTGAAACCTATTCAGCATCACAGCAACACACAAGCCCCCACTGACAGACAGGAGGTGGTTTTGCATGAGGTGCATTGGCTGAGAACTGAACCCAGATGTTCCACATCAAAGGCAAGAATTCTAATACTGAGCCACCACTGCCCTCTAAATCCAATTAAAGAAGTTGAGTTTAAAATAAGCAGTTCCCTTTATTCTTATTGAATTATTTGTGCCCCTCAAAATTTTTGTTGGAATCCTAACCGTTTTTTGCTGTGGATGTTATCAGGTTTGGAAATAGGGTTCTGTGATGGTTAAGACTGTGTGTCAACTTGGCTGGGCCATGATTCTCAGTGTTTTGGCAGTTGTATAATGTTGCGATCACTTCCCTGTTGAAATCTGATATGTGATGAAATCTGCTTAGTGGTACCGGCGGGGGTGAGGCCTGTGGCAGCTCACCGCCCCCTCAGCCTTCATCTCTCCACCCTCCCCCGCCTACTTCCTTCCTGCTTGCCTTGCCAAGGTTCTTGGCTTGTTCTGGGTCCAGCGGTTGTCTCTTGTCTGACCTCCAGTTCTTGGGACTTAAGCTAGCAGCTTACCAGTCCACCTTGGGATTCGTTGATCTTCACAGCCTGTGAGCAAGAGTCCTGCTCCCTGACCTGCCGATCTTGGGTTCACCAGCCCCTGCAGCTACTTGAATCAGGAGAAACCTTGTGGTCTTGCCTGCCGACCTGGGAGTTTCCTCAACCTTCACAGCCTGTGAGTGGGAGCCCTGCTCTTCGACCTGCTGATCTTGGGTTTACCAGCTTCTGCGGTTCTGTGAATTGGGAAAGGCCTCTATCCTGATCCAAGGACTTGGGACTTTCCAACTTCTACAATCGTGTGAGCTGTCTCCTTGATATAAATCTCTCTCTATATATTTATATGCTTTACTGGTTTTGCTTCTCTAGAGAATCCAGTCTAGGACAGGTTCTCTTTATTATGTTATTGAGACCATATCAATGTGGGGTGTGTCCTAAACCTAATCACTTCTGAGTTATAAAAAAGAGCAGATTAGACACAGAAGCCAGCACATACTGGGGAAAACAAATGACATGTGAGGACTGTTAAGGGACCAAAGAATACCTATGGTCGACAAGGAAGGAATCAAAACAGCCAAGACCCTGATTGGGACTTTTAGCCTCCAGAACTGTCAGAAAATAAATTTTTGTTCTTTAAAGCCACCCACTTGTAGTATTTCTGTTACAGCAGATGAGGAAACTAAGACACAAATATAATTGTTCACAAATTGTAGGATGAAATAAAATGTGTCACTATTTTACGTTGTTCCAGAGTACCATGATCCTCAGGTCCTCTGCCATGTGGATAAATTTGTAAACCATAGTCTGAAACAAAAGCACTTAAAATTTCATCATCTACACTAACCATTAACTAACTAGGAGGTGAATTTATATTTTTCACTTACCTGTCCAAGTCCAAGAACAATTGGTGATGGGAAACTACAAAGAACATAGAAAAACAAATAATTTTAGCAACTTATAAAAATTTGAAGACAGTCTATAATACATAGGGGAATGGGTTATTGAAAGGTCTTAGACCTTTTTTCAATCTTAGGCAATGAAAATTTAACATCAAATTTCTTCATTTTTCATTTGTTCATTTCTTTATCTTGTAAAATTATCATTGCTAAACTTGGTTTCTATTTCCCAGTTAGGTAGACTGTGGGTATGCTGCCAAAAAGCCATTTCCCGCCCCTTTCTCTCTTGCTGCCTCTCTCTAGAGAGGGAGAAAACCAAATATTTTCCTTCCCAGCCTCCCTTGCAGCTATGAGGTGCTCATGTGACCCAGCTCAAACCCGTGAAACAAAAGGAAATGTCTACAGGTGGAGAGGGGGTTCAGGATAGATATACAGCTTTCAGATAAAAGGGGCAGGTGTGGAGACAAAACTTTCCGCTTTCTCGTGGCTTGAGCACAGCCGTGGTGCCTGGAGTTGCCTGCTGAAGCCGTCTTGCTTCCATGAGGCAAGAAGCACAAGAAAGAGCAATAGTAAACAAAGCAAGATTTCTGTACAATGTTAGTCGGCAGCTAAAACACCTCTCTGCAAGCTTTTTGTCATATGATAAAAAATAAACCTCACGTGTTTTAGGCACTGTTTTATGAGGCAAAGATAGCAAGCTGAAGCTCATTAGCCCCCAAAAAACCTACTGGTGCCAAACTTAAATTGGTACACATCCAACTGTTTTTAAAATAGCCCAAATAAGCAGATTTTCAGCCACCAAGAGACTACCCGCTTTATATAACTCGAGAAACTGCACCCAACCTCTGCTAGCTAGATACAACCCTGTTGTTTTAAGGGCCCTAAGGAGCTGCTGTCTTGAGAATTCCCTGACCCAGAGATGCCCCACCTTGTTACAGGAGGATATCATGTAAGGTGCACTTTAGCTTCCCCTCATCCCTTCTCTTCCCTGGGGTTTTTCATACTCTTCCCCTTCTGGTGGCTCCTTACACCTGCTTGCTTCTGGAATACCTCCTGCTGTGGGGGAGCACACCCTGCATGGGACTGTCAGTGTGTTCACCCTCAATAAGTAGTTTGGTACGCAACACTACTTCATAGTCATATCTGTTTACTTGATCAGCCCTGAATTCCCTTGAACTCACTACACATTGTGAGTCCTGATTTCTGTTGCTTGTAGCTGAGGGTGTTTTCCAAACACTCCTTTTCATTTAACTGCCACTCTAGAAAAAAAAAATTTAATGCAATCACCTTGAAAAGGGAACATTCAGTCAAAATGCCAATGTGCTTCAGAATGATAAAAGTGGGTATCCAATCTATTCTTACACTGCACACAAAAATTAACTCAAAATGGATCATGGACCTAAATAGAATAAATCTTTGTGACACTGGGTTAAACAAAGCCTTCTTAGATATAACACCAAAACTGCCAAAAGAATAAATAAACTGGATTTCATCAAAATTTAAAACTTTGTGCTTCAAAGCACACCATCAAGAAAGTGAAAAGACAACCCTCAACTAGGAGAAAAATTTTCAAAATCATGTATCTATCTGAAAGGGTATTGTATCCAGAATATAAAAAGAACCCTTATAACTCAGTAAAGAAAAGACAAATAACCCAACTAAAAAATGAAATAGGGAGATTGGAAGCTTGAACATGGCACTATAGACAGAAGCACCATGCCGTCCCTCTGCAGCAAAGACCGGAAAAACTAAGTGAGACAGATACAAACGTCAATCCTGGAATCATAAGCACCAAATGAAGGAATAAAGAACTCAATCAAACACCAAACTGAATAAGGAACAGAGAACAGAGAATGAGAGCTACGGAGTGGACGCTCCCTACCAGCTAAGGTGGTCGGATTTGCCATCTTGGACTACAGCCACCAAAGAACGCAGAAAGAGAATATGGGAAGGCAGCTTCATGGAGCTCCCAACAGGAGACAGAGCACTCGGTAATCAGGGATACATGCTTTCCAACCCACCATCCCTCCTTCCCTCTACATGGCCTTTGCCACTTTCCAACAGGCCCAGGTGCTCAGCCTGAGAGACACCAGCTCACTGCCACCAGGGCCTGCCCCACTCCCAATGCCAGCACCTTCAGTGCCATTTGTTTTTGTTTTGTTTTGGGTTTGTATTTCTGTTTGTTTTTTGGGGGCTTTTTTTGTTGCTTTTCTCTCCCTTCCTTCCTTCCTTTCCTTTCTCACACCCAGCTAGCCCTGTATGCCATCCCCTCCCCTTCTTGACTGGCTGTGATTTATTGGTTTGTTTGCTTTGTTCTTTTCTTTTTCTTCTTTTTTTCTGTTTCTTTTCTCTCCCTCTCTCTCTTCTTTCTTTCCCTTCCTTTCTCCCACCCACCCAGACCTGTGTACAGACCCGCCTCTTCGGGGGGTGGGCCACGCTGCACCGCTCATTTGGAGAATCACACTGCACACGGTCTCCCCAGTTCTGTGCTGCCATCACCAACCAGCTCCCTCAGCACTATTTTATTTATTTATTTATTTTTTGGAGTTTTTTTTCTTGTTTTTGTAATTATTTCTTCTCTCTCTCTCCCTTCCTTCCTTTCCTTTCTCCCACCCACCCAGCACCATGGGCCACCCCAACTTCTTGATGGGCTGTGCTGTATTGTTCAGCTGGAGAGCCTCTGACACATGACCTCCCCGGGTCTGCACTGTCCCCACAGGTCAGCTCCCTCAGCACCATATGTTTTATTTTTCTTTCTCTTTCCCCTTCTCCTTTTCCTTCTCCCTCCCATCTAGGCCCTGCACTGCCTCCACCCATTCCTGATGGGCTCTGCCATGCCACCTGCCAAGAGAGACATCAGCTCGTCACCACCCCAGTTCTGCACCACTCTGAACAGCCGGCTCCCACACTACCATATTTTGTTATTGTTGTTTTTATTTATTTTTAATTTGTTTTATTGTTGGTTTCTTCTCTCACTTCCCCCCTTTCCTTTCCTTTCTCCCAGCCACCTAGACCCATGCACCGCCTGCACCCCTTCTTGACAGGCCAAGCCACACTGCTCAGCTAGAGAGCCACCGCCATACAGCCTCACCAGATATGCGCCACTCCCACCTGCTGAATCCTATCACGCAACCATTTTATACTTTTTTCTTTTTACTTCATTTTTTGTTTTTTTATTTTGCATTTGTTTCTCTTCTTTCCCTTCTTTCACTCATCCACTTAGCACTGCACATCACATCCTCTCCTTTGCCTCCTGCCTATCTGCACCATGCACCAAGTGCCCCACCCCCAAGTGGTACTGATGTGGTCCACCAAATCCTGCCCAGTACTGCTTCTTAGCCCGGCCCTGTCACCCGCAGTTCATGCCACAATCCATCCTCACCCCTCCACCCCCACTAGCCCTGCCCTGCTGGACAAGGTGGCAAGAAGTATCGTGCCCACAGGCAAGCAAGCAACAAAACACACCCAGCCCGCCTGCCCATATGTAACCAAATTTTTTAAAATGCAGGACAAAACAATCAAATCTACAATCAATAAAGAAAAAAATTCCTGAATGTCCCAGACAAAGCAGACAACATCAAAACATACAATAAAAAAAAAAAAAAATAGGAGAGGATGGCTCCAGAAAGTGATCAAAATAAAACACCAGATGACCTCCTGCTAGAAGAAAAGGAACTGGAACTACCTTATAGGGAATTCAAAACTCTAATATTCAGGGTTCTCCAACAGATGAAGGAAAACACAGAAAAAAATAAGGAAAAAATAGACAAAATCACGGAAAATGCAGACAAGATTATGGAATAGGTAGACAAAACAATGTAATAATTCAGGAAATTAATAGAGGAACAAAATGTCAAAATAAATAAACAACTATAAATCATACAAAAACAGCAATTAGAAATCCAAAAGATAAAAACAAGATTTCAGAAATGGACAGTGCAATAGAAGATTTTAGGGGCAAATATGAAGCAATGACAGAAAGGATCACCAAAATTGAAGACAAATCCTTAGATACTACTTTGTTTGAAGAAAAATTGGAGAAAAGAATGAAAAAACCCTGAGAACAATGTGGGAGACAATCAAATGCAAAAATTTGCATGTGATCAGAGTTACAGAAAAAGGGGATGAAACAGAAAACACAAAGATGATCATTGAAAGTTTGCTGACAGAAAACTTTCCTAATATCATGAAAGACAAAAATCCAATCACCCAAGAAGCTGAACGAACTCCATAAAGGATAGACACCCCCAAAGAAAAACACCAAGACATGTCATAATCACAGTCACTAAAACCAAGGACAAAGAAAGAATCCTGAGAGCAGCTGGAGAAAAACGAAAAGTCACATACAAGGGAGAACAAGAAGACTAAGCTGTGATTACTCAGCAGAAACTATGCAGGCCAGAAGGCAATGGATGACATATAAAATCTTGAAAGAAAAAATCTGCCAACCAAGAATAATATATCCTGCAAAACTCTCACTCAAATATGACAACAAAATTAGGATATATTCAGATAAACAGAAATTAAGGGAATACATAAAAACCAAACCAAACTTACAAGAGTTATTAAAGGGAGTCCTTCAGTTAGAGAACCAACAACATCAGGCAACAACCTGAATCTAGCACATAAGACAGCATCAGCCAGATATCAAGCTAGATAATGAACTCTCAAGGATAAAACAAAACTAAAAAATTTACAACAGAGAACCAGAGAGGTCAATCTGTAAATGACAAAAACATCAGAACACTAAAAAGGGGAATAAACGATGTAGGTATAGAACTTTCTAATGGAGAGGAAGTCAAGGCGTTATCAAGTAATAAAAGACTGGTTTAAACTTAGGAAGATGGGGTAAATTTCAAGGTAACCACAAAGAAAGTTAACAAACCTACTCATCAAAATAAAGAAAAAACATAAAGTTTCTGTAAACACAAAATCTACAAAAACGAAAGAAATTTTAAAAAATACACAAACAAAAGGGATTCAGCACAGGAGAGTAAGAACAAAGAAAACATCAGCACCACAAAAAAAGCACTACAAAATGAAAGTAATAAACTTGTACCTATCAATAACCACACTAAACATAAATGGCTTAAATGCACAAATAAAGTGACAGGACAGATTAAAAAAAAAAAGGACACATCAACATGCTGTCTACAAGAGACATGCCTTATAAACAAAGACGTAAATTTATTAAAAATCAAAGGATGGAAAAAAATGTATCAAGCAAACAGCAACCAAAAAAGAGTAGGAGTGGCAATATGAGTCTCAGATAAAATAGACTTTAAAACCATATTCACCACAAAAGACAAGGAAGGACATTATATAATGATAAAAGAGACAATCCACCATGAGGACATAAACATAATAAATATCTACACACCCAATGACAGGGTTTCAAAACACATAAAACAAACTCTAACAGCACTGAAAAGAGAAATTGACAGTTCCACAAAAGCAGTAGGAAACTTCAACATACCACTCTTAGTAAAGGACTGAACACCTAGAGAGAAACTTAACAAAGACACAAAAGCTCTAAAAGTCACAATCAACAAACTTGACCTCATAGACATATACAGAACACTCCATCCAAGAGCAGCAAAGTACACATTCTATTCCAACACACATGGAATATTCTCCCAGAATAGACCACATCTTAGGCCACAAAGCAACCCTCAACAAAATCCAAAACACTGAGATAATACAAAGCATCTTGTTTGATCACAATACCATCAAAGTAGAAATTAATAACAGGAAGAGCAAGGGAAAAAAAATCAAATACATGGAAACTGAATAACATCTTGTTTAAAAACCACTGGGTGATAGAAGAAATCAAAGATGGAATAAAAAATTTTCTAGAATCAAACGAGAATGAAAACACAACATCCCAAAACCTCTGGAACACAGTGCTCAGAGGTCAATTTATAGCAATAGATGCACACATCAAAAAAGCGAGAAAGGGTTTGAAATGATATTTCTCCATAGAAGATACAAATGGCTCTAAACGATGTCAGACTTATTTAAACACTGTGGATGCACAAAGGGTCAGTAGCTGTTTCTTGACAGTGTCAGGACTGGAGCTGCCCTGCTTACTAAATAATTTTCAGAACTTAATCAAGATGGTGGAGCCTTTTACTATGTGTGGGGAAATGGCCCATCTCCTTTTTGTGAGCCCCTTTGTGAGTATTAGTATGTCCTAAATGAGTACATCAAATAAATCTCCTCAAAGGAGGGTGTCATCAATGTAATGTCATATCTGTGCTACTGGGGAAAGTTGGATGTGGTTAAAATATTGCCATCAAAGACTGTGCAGGATGGGAAGGCTGATGAGATATCCCATGAGTAGTCAGGTCAAGATATGTTGTTTCCCTTTGAAGGTGAAGGCAAACTGAAGCTGAAAAGGTGTTGAAAAAACACTAAAAAGAACATGTGAGCCAAATCTATGACTGCAAAGTATTTATCAGCTGCTGATTGGACAGAGTGAGCAATTTTAATAATATTGAGTATGGGGGCCTTAATGGGTGGGGCTATAGCATTAAGGTTGCAATAATCCATCATGAGGTGTCATTTATTCTTCCCACGTTTAAAAATCGAAACTGGGAGGGGGGGCCAAGATGGCAGAGTAGTCAGATGCTACCTGTGGGCCCTTTTACAACAAAGACCCCCAAAAACAAGTAAGTCAATTATAAATGACAATCTAGGAGCCCTGAACATCAAAGACAAAGTTGAAGAAATGGACTAAGTGGCAGAGGGAGGGAGAGATGGTTCAGAAGCAGCCAGGAGTTAGTTGCCAGACCTGATCTGGCTGGCACCAACATGCTGCAGGCTGGATCAGCTGGCATGCATAGTGAGGCAAGCAGTGGTGCTCGGGATGTGTTTTCCACACCAGGAGAGACCAAGCATGGGGAGTCTGCTCAAGCTTCCAGAACCAGCGAGAAACAGCACTCAATAGGCAAAAGATAAGTACAAGCGTCTAACCTACTGCACAGATCAAAAAAAAATTTTTTTTTCCGGAAGTGCCTCTCTCCCATTTACCTGTCCCCTCCCTGCTCTGCTCCAAGTCCCAGTCTGACTTCAGTGATTGCTGCGCTCCCTGGGCTGGAAGTAGGAACTGTCGCACACCCTAAGCCATTCCCTTGGCTTTGGAGAGGTAACAAATTAACAGCCAGGGAAATAAAATAATCTGCTGGCACCTCTAAGCCAGGAACTCAGGACAGGCACAGCCCCTTTGTTTAGGCACAGGCGTAAGGGGTCCATTGACTTTAAATGCCTTTCACACCTGCACAAACCTGTGTGGGCCAATTTCAACAGCATAGGCCCTCATTAGCACAGTAAAACAAGGTATATACATGAAGCCTATTTTCATTTGCATCTGCTATAAAGGGGAGTGGCAGATTCATGACATTTGACACCACCCTGCCCATTAAGCAGGGTCCTCACCTATCCACATCCACATCAGAAGCCTGAGAACTGGTGGCTCCACCCACTCCACCGAGCCACCCGGGACAGGTGTCGAAGAATAAGTGATGACAAGAGCCAACAGCATTGGGTACCCATAGTCTGGCTGCAAAACCCACCTACCTATACACTCTAGGGAATGGGGACACGCCTTTTACCCTGACACTTCAGGGGCAGCAGTCAACCTTCTGCCTTGATCAGTGCAATGCAGCCAGATGCCTGTGCTTACTCCAATCACCCCTACATAGCCCTGCAAGTCTAGGACTGTAGGTGAGAGCCTGCACGACACACTCACTGACCAACAACCTGGACACCTGAGCTGAATCCACACAAGAAAAGTAAATGGACTCCTGGGCTCGCATGCCTAGTAACAGCTCTAGCCACTAGGATGTGAAAGCTTCAAAGACATCAGTGATCAAACTAGCTCTCACATCCAGCATATTTGGGCATGTCAAAACAAAACAAGAAGATAGGACATAGTAAGCAAACATAAAATAAATAAATATAATAACTTACTGATGGCTTGGAGACAGCAGTCAATATCAAATCACATAAAGAGGCAGACGATGATGGCTTCAGGAAGCCAAAAAATAAAGACTCAAGAAACCTTCCAAAGGAAGATAATTCTTGGAATTACCAGTGATAGAATTCAAAAGACTAATATACAGAACTCGTCAAGAGATCAGGAAGAAGATCAGGCAAAACAGGACAAGTCAAGGAACATATACACAAAGCAACAGAGGAATTTTAGAAGGTTATACAAGAGCATAATGACAAATTTAACAGACTGCAAGAATCCATAGAGAGAGAAAACAGAAATCCAAAAGATTAACAATAAAATTTCAGAATTAGACAACTCAACAGAAAGTCATAAGAGCAAAAATGAGGCAACAGAAGTCAGAATTAGTGAGACTGAAGATAAGGCACTTGACACCAACTTATTTGAGGAAAAACAGATAAAAATTTTTTTTTTAAATGAAGAAATCCTAAGAATTACATGGGACTCTATCAAGAGGAATAATCTACAAGTGATTGGAGTACCAGAATGGGGGTGGGGGCAGGGGATAACAGAGAATGCAGAGAGAATTGTTGAAGATTCATTGGCAAAAAACTTTCCTGATATTGTGAACGATGAGAAGATACCTATCCAAGAAGCTCATCGAACCCCACACAAGGTAGGTCCCAAAAGAAAGTCACCAAGACATATTGTAATCAAACCTGCCAAAAACAAAGATGAAGAGAGAATTTTAATAGTAGGGATAAATGAAAAGTCACCTAAAACATGAGTCAATAAGACTAAGCTCTGACTACTCAGCAGAAAATATGCAAGCAAGAAGGCAATGGGATGACATGTATAGAACCTTAAAGGGAAAAAAAAAAAAACTGCCAGCCAAAAATTCTATATCCAACAAAACTGTTTCTCAAATATGATGGTGAAATTAGGGCATTTCCAGATAAACAGAAGTTACGAAAATTTGTAAAAGCCAAGCCAAAATTACACGAAATACTAAAGGGAGTTCTCCAGTTAGAAAATCAATAACATCAGATAACAACCCAAGACAAGAACAGAGCAACCAGATATCAACTCAGATAGGGAAGTCACAAAAATAAATCAAAGCTAAAACACTGAAAATAGGCAAACAGAGATGTCAATATGTGAAAGATGACAATATTAAAACAAAAAAGAGGGACTAAAAAATGGAGTCATAGATCTTTCACATGGAAAGGAAGTCAAGGCAATATAAAGAAATAAAAGATTGGTTTAAACTTAGAAAAATAGGGGTAAATATTAACATAACCACAAAGGAAACTAAAAATCCCACACATCAAAATAAAAAACAAGAAAAACATAAAGACTCACCAAATACAAAATTAACAACAATGAAAAATACATAAAGAACAACTCAGCACAGAAAATTAAGCGGAAAAAAGAAACTGTCAACAACACACAAGAAAGACATCAAAATAACAGCACTAAGCATACTTATCAATAATTATGCCAAATGTAAACGGGCTAAATGTACCAATAGACAGAGAGTGGCAGAATGGATTAAAAAACATGATCCTTCTATATGCTGTCTAAAAGAGACACACCTTAGACTTAAAGACACAAACTAAAATTCAAAAGATGGAAAAAATATATATCAAGCAAACAACAATAGAAAAAAGAGAAGGAGTGGCAATATTAATCTCTGACAAAATAGACTTTAAAGTAAAACCCACCAAAAAGGATAAGGAAGGACACTACATAATGATTAAAGGGTTGATACACCAGGAGGACATAACCATAATAATATTTACGCACCCAATGACAGGACTCCAAAATACGTAAAACAAATTCTAACAGCATTGAAAAGAGAGAGAGACGGCTCCACAATAATAGTAGGAGACTTCAACACGCCACTTCCAGTGAAGGACAGAACATCCAGAAACTCAAAGAAGACACGGAAGATCTAAATGCCACAATCAACCAACTTAACCTCATAGACATATACAGGACACTTCACCCAACAGCAGCCAAGTATACTTTCTTTTCCAATGCACAAGGAACATTCTCCAGAATAGACCACATATTAGGCCACAAAGCAAGCCTTAACAGAATCTAAAACATCGAAATATTACAAAGCTTCTTCTCTGACCACAAAGCCATAAAATTTGAAATCGATAAGAGAAAAAGCAAGGATAAATCTCAAATACATGGAAACTGAACAACACCTTGCTCAAAAACTATTGGGTTATAGAAGAAATTAAGGACAGAATAAAGAAATTCACAGAATCAAATGAAAATGAAAACACACCCTATCAGAACCTTTGGGACACAGCAAAAGCAGTGCTCAGAGGTCAATTTATGGTAATAAACGCACACATCCAAAAAGAAGAAAGGGCCAAAATCAAAACATTAACCTTACAACTCAAATAAATAGAAAGAAAGCAACAACAACAACAACAAAAAAGCCCTAGGGCACCAGAAGAAAGGAAATAATAAAAATCAGAGCAGAATTAAGTGAAACAGAGAATAGAAAAACAATTGAAAGAGTTTATAAGACCAAAGCGAGTTCCTGGAAAAGATCAACAAAATTGATAAACCGTTAGACAAACTGACAAAAGACAAACTCAAGAGGAAGCAAATAACCTGAATAAGGAATGAGATGGGCAATATCACAACAGACCCAAATGAAAATTAAAATAATCATAACAGAATACTATGAAAAACTGCACTCCAACAAATTTGAAAACCTACAGGAAATAGATTTCTAAAAACACACTACCTACCTAACGGAAACAGAGGTAGAGCAGCTAAATCAACCTATAACAAAAGAAGAGATTGCAAAGGTAATTTTAAAACTCTCAACAAAAAAAAAGTCCTGGCCCTGATGGTTTCACTGGAGAATTCTACTAAACTTTCAGAGAACAGTTAACACCACTATTACTAAGGTTATTTCAGAGCACAGAAAAGGATGAAATACTCCCAAACTCATTCTATGAAGCCAACATAACCCTGATATCAAAACCAGGTAAAGACACTACAAAAAAACAAAATCACAGACCAATATCCCTCATGAACATAGATGCAAAAATCCTCAACAAAATTCTAGCCAATAGAAATCAACAGCATATTAAAAATCTAATTCTCCATTACCAACTGGGATTCATACCAAGTACGCAAGGGTGGTTCAACATTAGAAAAACAATCAATATAATCCATCACATAAATAAAACTAAAGACAAGAACCACATGATCTTATTAATTGATGCAGAAAAGGCATTTGACAAACTCCAACACGCATTCATGATAAAAACGCTCAGCAAAATAGGAATAAAAGGGAAATTTCTCAACATAATAAGGGCATTTATACAAAGCCAATAGCCGGCATCATCCTAAATGGAGAGAGTCTGAAAGCATTCCCCATGAGATCCAGAACCAGACAAGGATTCCCTTTATCACCACTCTTATTCAACATTGTGCTGGGGATCCTAGCCAGAGCAATTAGGCTAGAAAAAGAAATAAAGGGCATCCAAATTAATAAGGAAGAAGTAAAAGTATCTCTATTTGATGACATGATTTTATACACAGAAAACCCTCAAGAAAACTACTGAAACTAATAGAAGAGTTCAGCAGAGTATCGGCATACAAGATAAACATACAAAAATCAGTTGCATTCCTCTACACCAACAAAAGGAACATCGAAGAGGAAATCACCACATCAATACCATTTACAGTAGCCCCAAGAAGATAAAATACTTACAAATAAATCTAACCAGAGATGTAAAAGACCTATACAAAGAAAACTACAAGACACTACTGCAAGAAACCAAAAGAGACCTACGCAACTGGAAAAACATACCTTGCTCATGGATAGGAAGACTTAGCATTGTGAAAATGTCAATTCTATCAAAAGCAATCTACAGATAAAATGCAATCCCGATCCAAATTCCAACAACATTTTTTAATGTGATGGAGAAACAAATCACCAACTTCATATGGAAAGGGAAGAGGCCCAGAAATGAAGAACAAAGTGGGAGGCCTTACAGTACCTGATTTTAGAATTTATTATACCGCCACAGTAGTCAAAACAGCCTGGTACTGGTACAACAACAGATACATAAACCAATAGAACAGAACTGAGAATCCAGACATAAATTCGTCCACCTATGAGCAGTTGATATTTGACAAAGGCCCAAAGGCCCTTAAATGGAGAAAAGACAGTCTATTTAATAAATAGTGCTGGCATAACTGGATATTCATCTGCAAAAAAATGAAATGAGACCCATACCTTACACCATGTACAAAAAAGTAACTCAAATGGATCAAAGACCTAAATACAAAATCTAAAATGATAAATGTCATGGAAGAAAAAATAGGGACAATGCTAGGGCCCTAATACATGGCATAAACAGAATACAAAACATAACTAACAATGCACAAACACCAGAAGAGAAACTAGATAACCAGGAGCTCCTAAAAATCAAACATTTATGCTCATCAAAAGAATTCACCAAAATAGTAAAAAGACTGGGAAAAAAATTTTTTGGCTACAACATATCCAAACAGGGTCTAATCTCTATAATCTACAAGATGCTGCAAAACTTCAACCACAAAAATAAAAATAACCGAATTAAAAAATGGGCAAAGAATATGAACAAACACTTCACCAAAGAAGACACACAGGTGGCTAACAGCAACATAAGGAAATGCTCACAATCATTAGCCATTGGAGAAATGCAAATCAAAACTACAAGGAAATACCACCTCACCCTAACAAGGCTAACATTAATACAAAAAACACAAAATAATAAATGTTGGAAAGGTTGCAAAGGGACTGGAATACTTATATGCTGCTGGTGGGAATGTAAAATGGCACAACCACTTTGGAAATCGATTTGGTGCTTCCTTAAAAAGCTAGAAGTACCATAAGATCCAGCAATCCCACTCCTTGGAATATATTCTAGAGAAATAAGAGCCCTCACACGAATAGATACATGCACACCCATGTTCACTGCAGCACTGTTCACAATAGCAAAAAGATGGAAACAACCAAAGTGCCCATCGACGGATGAATGGATAAACAAATTATGGTATATTCACAACATGGAATACTATGCAATGATAAAGAACAACAATGAATCTGCAAAACATCTCATAATATGGATGAATGTGGAAGGCATTATGTTGAGTGACATTAGTCAGTTACAAAAGGACAAATATTGTATGAGACCACTATCATAAAAACTCAAGAAAAGGTTTAAACACAGAAGAAAACATTCTTTGATGGTTTTGAGGGTAGGGAGAGAGGGAGAGTGGAATTCACTAAATAAGCAGTAAACAAGAATTATCTTAGGTGAAAGGAAGGACAACACACAATACAGGAGAAGTCAGCACAACTGGACTAAGCTAAAATCTAAGAAGATTCCTAAACACAACCAAACACTTCGAAAGACAGTGTAGCAAGGATGAGAGTCTGGGGACCATGGTTTCAGGGGACATCTAGGTCAATTGGCATAATAAAGTTTATTAAGAAAATGTTCTTCATCCCACTTTGATGAGTGGTATCTGGGGTCTTAAAAGCTAGCAAGCAGCCATCTAAAAAAGCCATCTAAGATGCATCGATTGGTCCCAATCCACCTGAAGCAAAGAGAACGAAGAACACAAAAGACACAAGGACAATATGAGCCCAAGAGACAGAAATGGGCCACATAAACCAGAGACTCCATCCGCCTGAGACCAGAAGAACTAGATGGTACCCGGCTACCAAAATGACAGGGAACACAACAGAGAGCCCCTGATGGAGCAAGAGAAAAGTAGGTGCAGAACTCAAATTCTAGTAAAAAGACCAGACTTAGTGGTCTGAATGAGACTGGAGGAACCCCAGAAGACATGGTCCCCAGACTCTTTGTTAACCCAGAACTAAAACCATTCCCAAAGCTAACTTTTCAGACAAAGAATTAGACTGGACGTAAAATGATACTTGTGAAGAGTGTGCTTCTTAGTTTAAGTAGATACAGAAGACTAAATGGGCAGCTCCTGTCCTGAGGTGAAATGAGTAGGCAAAAAGGGACAGGAGCTGCTTGAATGGACATGGGAAATCCAGGGTGAAAAGGAGGAGTGTGCCGTCACATTATACGGTGAGTAACTACGGTCACATAACAATGTGTGAATAAATTTTTGTATGAGAAACTAACCTGAGCTGTAAACTTTAACCTAAAGCACAGTAAAAAAAAATAATATTAAAAAAAAAAACTGGGCTGTTAGACGGAGAAACAGTAGGGATAATCACCCCTTCTCTAAAGAGATTCCTAGTGTTGTTGTTGTTGTTGGGTGACGTCATGTCAGTTCCGACTCATAGTGACCCCACGTACAACAGAATGAAACACTGCCCAGTCCTGAGCCATTCTCACAATCCTTACTATGTTGGAGCCCACTGTTGTAGCCACTGTGTCAATTCATCTTGTTGAAGGTCGTCCTCTTTTTCACTGACCCTCTAATTTACCAAGCATGATGTCCTTCTCCAGGGATAAGTCCCTCCTGATAACATGTCCAAAGTATGTGAGGCAAAGTCTCACCATCCTTGCTTCTAAGGAGCAGTCTGGCTATACTTCTTTCAAGATAGATTTGTTCATTCTTCTGGCAGTCCATGGTATATTCAAAATTATTCACCAACACCATAATTCAAAGGCCTCGGTTCTTCTTCAGTCTTCCTTACTCATTGTCCAGCTTTCGCATGCATATGAGGTGATTGAAAATACCATGGTTTGGGTCAGGCGCACGATCCTCAAGGTGACATCTTTGCCTTGAAGGCCCTGTTTTAATTTACATTGAGATGTGTTAACTATTTCAACTGGAAGCAGGGAGAGAGGGCTCTAGGGTCCCATCTTGTCAAGTTAATTGTAAGTGCAAAGAGGTCATGGATTGGTAACTCGATATTGTACTGAGGTCATCACCCCAAATATGACCTAGAGTCATAGAGTCATACAGTCTCAATAAAAACACCGGCAGGTATTTTGTGTAAACTGACAAGTTGATTCTCATATTAAATGGAAAAGCAAAGAGCAAAAATTAGCCAGGACAATCTTGAAGACAAAGTTGGAGAAATGACTTTACTGGGTATCAGAATTCATTTTGAATAAATGAGACAGTGTGATATTTGCCCAGGGACAGTCCAACAGGACAAAGAAACAATAGAAAATTGGGACAGATACTCACCTACATAGAACACTGATTATGACAAAACAGGCTCTGCAGAGCGGTGAAGAAAAGGTGGTATTTCAACAAATGTTGCTGGGTAATTTGGATATAGAATCCCGATCCCTATCTCACACATATTTAGCAAGGCAGCACATCACCTCAACCAGCTCATCCATCGCCCAAAAAGTAGAAATCTCACAAAATACTCAGGGCTCAATTTGTAAATCAGAGGGGAAAACACACCTATCTCAGATAGGGTAAGAAGAGAAGAAAGCACCAACCTACCCCATCAGAGGAAACCCTGGTGGCGTAATGGTTAAGTGCTACTGCTGCTAACCAAAGGGTTGGCAGTTCGAATCCGCCAGGTGCTCCTAGGAAACTCTAGGGGGCAGTTTTACCCTGTCCTATAGGGTCGCTATGAGTCGGAATCAACTCGATGGCACTGGGTTTGGTTTTTGGTTTACCCTGTCAGAACAAATAGAATAAGCCTCTGGGCAGTCCCACCACAAGAATAAAATTAAGTCCAGTAGATGCTAGGTTATGTCTCCCAGATGGCCCCTTCTGAAAGCACTCGTTCCCCAGCTGCTAACGGCATCCTCAGCTGAAGAAAACTGTCTCTCCAGTGTCACACCCCCTCCCTGAGAACAGCCGCATCCCAATGGCTGGTCCACACAGGGTTACAAAGGCCAGGGCCCCTGTCCTCAATTCAGGACAACTCTGTAGAGCCATCCCAGCTCCAGAGCCCCTGGGCTCAGGCCTTCGTTGTGACTGCATCACAGCCCAACTTCTCCCTCTGCCAAATCCTGCTTCCCTCATTCCCCCACAAGAGTTGATCCCAAGAGCACATCCCAGTACATTTCCTACACACGAATCTCGTTTCCGAGTCTGCTTCCCAGAGAATACAACCTGCAACTTCAAGCAAAACAAGACAACAGTGTAAAGAAACAATAAATGACAACAATAACAACACCTTGCGGAAGACAAAAAACCCAGCCTAGGAAAAAATATAACACATGGAAGAAAAGAACCTCTTCACAACTGTTCAAACCTGCAGAACACTTTAACAAGAGTAAGATATCAGCAGAACAAGAGTTCAACGTTGAGACAATGAAAGAAAAATGGGATGAAAACCAGTTAAGGAAGAAAACAAAATGAAACATCACCGCCAACGGAATATATACTTTTAGAAACAACGAGGAACTAAATAGACGCTGTTGAAAACTGATTTTCCAACTTGAGTTAATCACAGCGACTGCAGCAGAAAAAGACACACTAAAGTTATTAGGCTGCAAAAGATTAAGACATGGGAGAGAAACAAACAACACCGTACAGGGCTGATTGCTGGGCCTGGTGTGAACTCAATGGAGAGAGAGGAAAATACTGTCAAAGGTAAAATACAAATCAGTTTCTCCCAGATGGGGAAAAGCAAACGCTGCATCTTCGGATGTAAACACACACCATATTAGAGAAATATCTGTTAAAGAATCTCCACAAAATTAATATAGCAGCCATGACTTCTCTGTAAAAAAAGAAACTACCTGACAATGGAATGCCACCAATTAGGAGGTGTCTCAGTTATCTAGTTTCTGCTATAACCGAAACAGCGCAAGAGGACGACTTCAACAAGCAGAAACTCATTTTCTCAGTCTCAGAGGCTAGAAGTCCACTTGCCGGCTTTAAGGGAAGGCTTTCTCTCTCTGTGGGCTCTGGGGGAAGGTTCAGCTTGTTTCCTGGTTCCTTGGAGATCTCCATGTGACTTGGCATCAATCCTCCCCATCTCTCCTGCTCTCCATTTCTTGTTTAATCTCAAGAGAGATTAAGGCACACCCTACACTAATGGTGTTGCATTAACAGAACAAAGACAACCCATCCCCAAATGTGATTACAACCACAGGCATGGAGGTTAGGATTTACAATACATATTTTGGGGGGACACACTTCAATCCATAATGGTAGGTAAATCAAAATAATAAACTCGGGAATGGAGAATTTGTGGTAAAAGGGCTGTTGCCGATCACTGTATCCATTTAGATCACTGTATCAACTATGGGATTATGACTACACAACAGTATGCTATGTTATGGGGGCGTTGGTGGTTCAGGGGTAGAATTCTTGTCTTCCGTGCAGGAGACCCAGGTTTGATTCCCAGACAACACACCTCATGCGTAGTAGCCACCACCAGTCTGTCAGTGGAGGCCTGCATGTTGCTATGATGTTGAACAGTTTTCAGTGGAGCTTCCAGACTAAGATGGACCAGGAAGAAAGGCTTGGCGATCTCCTTCAGAAAATCAGCCAGTGTAAATCCTATGGATCACAATAATCCAATCCCCAGCCGATCATAGGGATGGCACAGCACCAGGGGGCATTTCATTCCGTTGTCTGTGGGGTCACCATGAGTCAGGGACTAAGTTGATGGCAGCTCACAACAACAACAGATGTGTGTTATAGAATAAGACATGTCGGGAAAGAAAATGAGGAGCATTTTACAAGCGTCCTCATCTTTGACGGCAGGGAGGTCATTTGTTGTTAGGTGCCGTCGAGTCGGTTCCGACTCATAGCGACCCTACGCACAACAGAACGAAACACTGCCCAGTCCTGAGCCATCCTTACAATCGTTGTTATGCTTGAGCTCATTGTTGCAGCCACTGTGTCAATCCACCTCGTTGAGGGTCTTCCTTTTTTCTGCTGACCCTGTACTCTGCCAAGTATGATGTCCTTCTCCAGGGACTGATTCCTCCTGACAACATGTCCAAAGTATGTAAGACGCAGTCTAGTCATCCTTGCTTCTAAAGGGAGGTCATACATACTATCAAAAATGGATTTTAAAAATAAACATAATAATTTCTACTCTCAATGTTTTTCATGACTTCTGAATCTTAGAGGTATCTTTAAGAAGTATTAACTCTTGTAGTGGAGAAATATATACATGAAAGTCAACAATTCTTTCATTTGAACTCCAATTCCTCTTTCTTCCATTCAGTTCAGTTAAAATTAAACTTTATATGTACATGCAACTTGCTATCCCCACCTTAAAAAGACCTTCCTACTCAGCCAGTAGGGCTAATGGTGGGACAGCCCCTGGTATGATGCAATATAAAGTTCACAGGGTGAGCTATGAAATGCCAAAAATGTTTAATCTGGGGACAGGAGCTGGTTGAATGAACACAGGAAATACAGGGTAGGAAGGAGGAATCTGCTGTTATATTATAAGGAAAGCAACTAGGGTCACATAACAATGTGAATATAAAGTTTTGTATGAGAAACTAACCTGAACTGTAAACTTTCACTTAAAGCACAATAAAAAAACTAAAAAAAGAAATGTTTAATCTGGATGTAATCAAGCCTTAAAACTTAACTTTCAGTTAGGAGAGAGAAAAAATAAGTTAGGCAAGACTACAAAGAATAAATCAGAAAAAATCCATAATGTTGGACACTTTACAAAACAGCTGGCCCGGGCTTTTCAAAAAGTCACTATGGAAGATAGGGGATGGAACAGAGGGACTAGTCTAGATGAAAGTAAACTAAAAAGACATCACTATATGCATTGCATGAAGCTTGATTAAATCCTGATTAAAAATGTTAAAAAACCATAAAAACATCTTGGTGACAATTGGAATAATGAGGGATTCATTATTAAATTATTTTAGAAAGCTACATTAAGTTTTTAAGAGCAACAATAGTGCCACATAGGAGAATGTCCATATTTGAGGAGAGGCATGTTGAAGTATTACAGAGTGCAGTATCATGATGTTTGCAACTTACTATCAGTGGTTCAAAAAAAAAAGCAAATATAGCAAAATGTTAACAAGTGTATTCTATGGTATGTATATGAGTGTTTATTATTCTTTCCATTGATCTCTGTGCTTGAAACTTTCCATGATAAAAAGTTGCGGAAGGAACTTCGGTGATCCTCAAAAAAATTTTAAATGGTTAAATAAAAGCCTCCTTCTTCCAACTCTTTTTTATTATTATTATTGAATAAAAGGATTTATAAATAAATGAGTAAATAGCATCTACGGTACTGATCTGTATTTATAAAAAGTAATTCGCAATCATACTACTCAGCCAGTAGGAGAAATGAAGTCCTGATACGTGCAACAATATGGATGGAACTTGAAGACATTATGCTGAGTGAAATAAGCCAATCACAAAAGGACAAATATTGTATGACCTCGCTTATATAAAAAGACTAGAACAGGCAAATGTATAGAGACCAAAGTTTATAGTGGCTATAAGGGTGGAAGGGAGGGAGAAAGAGGGGAGGTTATTGCTTATGGAGTACTGAGTTTCAGTTTATGGTGATGGAAAAAACCATTATTAAGGGTAGGGTTGCACAGCCAATCAATATAATTGCTGCCAATAAGTCGTATACCTGTAAAAAGTTGAATTAGTAAAACTTGTGTAATAGATATATTTACAACAATGACAAAAATAAAAAGAACAGCTGCTGAGGCTGCTTATGTACAACCAAACACCTCACGTGATTTGGTTCCTTTGTTTGGAGGTTTCATGGACATTCCAGTTAATTGGCCTAATAATGTGTTCCGTGCTTCTGCTCTGTCTCCTAGCTCATTGAGTAGTGCCTGGAGTCTTAAAAGCTTGCAAGCAGACATCCAAGGCACAACAATTGGTCTCTATTCACCTGAAGCAACAGAGGAAGAAGAAGAGTCAGGAATAGGAGGAGGAAATAAAATGTGTGGCTAATTTTCTCCATGAACAACCACCTCCTTTGCCATGAGTCCAGAAGAACCAGATGGCACCTGGCTACCTTTCTTGAACATTTTGATCAAAGACTCTATAGAAAAATCCCGATCAAAGGGGGGAAAATGTAAAACAGAATTTCAAACTTTCACGGAATCCAGATTTTCTGGATCCATGGAAGCTGGATGAACCCCTGAAACTACTGTATTGCCCTGAGAAATCTTTAAACTTTAAAGCAAAAATATCTCCTGAAGTCTTCTTAAAATCAAGCAATAGTTTAGCTTAACTAGTAAAGTATGTCTGCCTTGAGCATTATGCCCTCTTAAGAACTATCTATATAGGATCAAATTGACAACAGCAACTCAAAATATTTGATAGGAAGCTTATGTCAATCGGGGATGAGGATGAGGATGGTTGTACAACTCAAAGAATGTAATCAACGTCATTGAGTTGTACATATAGAAACTGTTGAATTGGTGTTATGTTTTGCTGCGTTATTCTCAACAACAAAAATAAAATTAATTATATAAATAAATAAATAAGAAATTCAATCTATACCTTTATGTCTCCATCTATCTCTGCACCTAAAATCCATAGATGGTACAGAGAATTATTGGGTTTGACTGCTAACTGAAAGGTTGGAAGTTCAAGTCCACCCGGAGGAGCCTAAGAAGAAAAGCCTGGTCATCTACTTCTGAAAAATCAGCCTATGAAAACCTTATGGAGCACAGTTCTATGCTGATACACATGGGTTGCCATGAGTCAGAATCAACTCGACAGCAGCTGGTTTGTTGCTCTATGTCTATGTATCTGTCCATTCATCTACCTAAAAGGATGTCCGAAAGCATTAACTAATCCTAATTACAGTAATTTAAAAAATTTTATCCTAGTATTTGTCTATTGTTTGAATATTTTATAATGATCTCAAAAGAATGGTTTTTCTTAAAAAAAAAAAAAAGACAAAAGCAAGGTATTGATTCTGGATGGTGAAAATGTGTATTGGTATTATTTTTTCTTTGTATCTTTCATTGTTTAAATAGCCTCATGTTTTTAAACTGAATTCCTGTCCAAGTGAATATAAGGACATGAAGACATACTTGTACACACTCTTTTAAGAGTCTGACTCTCAAAGGAACAAAGAACTGGGGTACATGTGGGATTTTAAAAGGGTTTTTGTGTTTGAGAAATTCAAGCATGTTTCAAGGTGATAGGTATGACCCAGGAGAAAGAGAGGTCACTGAGGCAGAATGGAGGGAACTGAGAAGAATGCGCCCCAGACACAAGTGGAGCACTTGACAGTCCACAGGGGCAAAAATACTCATTTCCTTCCAGCAAGAGGGAGATGGGGGGGTGGGATCATTTGATGGTTTCTACAGCAATCAATGTTCATGGAAGCAGCAGTCAAGAAATCAAAAAATATATTGCATTGGGCAAATCTGCTGCAAAAGATCTCTTTACAGTTTTAAAGAACAATGATGTCACTTTGATGACTAAGATGCCCCGACCCAACATCTCATATGTATTCGAAAGCTGGACAAGGAAAAAGGAAGACAGAAATGATGCATTCAAATTGTGGTGTTGGCAAAGAATGTTGAATTTACTGTGGACTGCCAGAAAACGAACAAATGAGTCTTAGAAGGTCAACCAGAATGCCCCCTGAGAAGCAAGGATGGTGATAGCTGGGCTCACTTACTTCAGACACATTATCAGGAAAGACTAGTTACTAGAAAAAGACATCAGGCAGGGAAAACAAGGGAAACCCTCAGTGAGATGGATTGACAACAGACTGAAACATAGCAAGGATCATGATGAAGGCACAGGACCAGGCAACATTTCACCCTGTTACACATAAGGTCAACCTGAGTCGGAGCTGACTGGATGGCAACTAACAATAACAATTTTCTCAATAAAGAATCAGTTGAGAAGGAAAGTGGGGGAAGGGGAGTGGGAGGTTTCGGGATGAAGAAGAAAGTGTGCAACAGTCGTCTCTGAGACAAGAAAAACATGCCTCTAGAAGAAAATACCAGGTAGGAGAGTATACCTGTTGAAGATTGTGATCCTAAATTTAAAGTCCAGCCAGCCAGTCCAGATGTGGTTTTTCTCTCAGAACATTCAGAGCTGCTCATGTCTGAAGGAAGGAAGTGGTAGTAGGGCTCACCACAGGCTGAGGTGATGCTAATAAGGCTGGGCCAAGCTGAGAGGCGGAAAGGGGTCACATGTACATTCAAGAGCAACTCTCAGCTGGACTGGGAGAAGTGGACGTGACAAAAAAATGAGCTAGGAGGACGGGAGGCAGTGGTCAGAGTAGATGTCCTATGTGGAGACTCGTGATGACAGAGTCCTGGGAGCAACCACAGGACGTGGGACCTGGGGTGAAGAAGAGTTCACTGGAGATGAGGTCAGAGAAGAGGCCAGGGTGTACATGGTTCAGGCATGGGGACAGTGAAGTCACGCAGAAGGCAGATGCAAGTCAGGGTGGAGAGACTCTTCAATAAAGAAATCAGCAAGTGCTCAGGCCAGTGCCCTGAGGAAAGCCAAAACCAAACCAGTTGCCGTACAGTTGACTCTGGTTCATGGTGACCCCATTTGTGTCAGAGTAGAACTGTGCTCCACAGAGTTTTCAATGGCTGATGTTTTGGAAGTAGATGACCAGGCCTTTCTTCTGAGGCACCTCTAGGTAGACTTGAGCCTCCAAGCTTTCAGCTAGCAGTCAAGCACGTTAACTGTTTGCACCACCAGGGACTCCAAGCTGAGGAAAGGAAGTGCGAAATTCAAGGCTCAGTAGAGCTCAAGCGGGGTTAGCTAAGAGGACCCAACTCCACCTCCTGGTCCAGACTAGCAGAATAAGACTCAGCTCCATCTGACGTGGGATGTGGGGAGCAGCATTTTCCAGAACAAGCCAGGTTTTCATTAAAGTAAGAGGACAATATTGTTGTTGGGGCCATCAAGTCGATTCTGACTCATAGCAACCTCATATGACAGAAGAAAATACCAGGTAGTATAGAACTGCCCCAGAGCATTTTCTAGGCTGTCATTTTTCTGGAAACAGATTTGCCAGGTCTTTCTCCTGCAGAGCCGCTGGGTGGGATCCAAACACTAACCTTTCAGTTAGCAGCTGAGCACTCAACCATTGAGCCACCAGGGCTCCTTAAGACGAAAATAGGAGTTGTTCTTGTTGTCTAATACGTCTTACAATTCCCACTACTGGAGGCTTTGACTAAGTAGTTTTTATAAAAACCTTTCCAAGTGATTCGGATTACCTGGCAGGTTTGGAACCACCACTTTAAAATGATTTCAAGGCCCTAGGACCCACAAAGAAGTAAACACACACAGCATGTGCTGAGCAAGTATTTGTAGAACTGGAAACAACTAAGTTCGTTGTTTTCATGACATATCATTAGTAAAGGTCTCTGGGTGGTGTAAACGGTTTGCACTTGTCTACTAACATAAAAAAAAAAGTTGATAATTCGAAACCACCCAGGCGCACTGCAGAAGAAAAGCCTGGCAATCCGCCTCCATAAGAAAACCCTATAGAGCAGTTCTACTCTGTAACACATGGGGCTGCCATGAGTTGGGACTGATTCAACAGCAAACGGTTTGGTTTTTGGTTTTATCATTAGTAAAGTCCTTCATGCCATGTAGTAGTACAATGCAAAAAAAAAACAAAAAGACTCCAGATGACTTACAACCTATACAACTGAAAGAACCACTAGTGTTGCCAACCAACCACAAATTCTTAGATGAGCTCATTTTTCCTCTCACCCCACCCAGCAGGGACTGACAGTTAACACCCTTCAAAGGCCTCTCCGTCCAACCAGATAAGCCTAGCACTGACTCCAACTCATGGCAAACCCATGTACGTCTCTATAAGGTCTTCAAATGGCTGATTTTTCAGAAGCAGATCACCAGGTCTTTCATCCAAGGCATCTCTGGGTGGACTTAAACCTCTAACCTTTCAGTTAATAGTCAAGTGCATGAACTGTTCGCACCACTCAGGGACCAATCTAACATTATAATGAACTAAAACTAACAATAACTAAGACCATCCATCAGTTTTGTACCCCAGCCAGAAACTGCTCAAAATGAAAGAGAAAAAACACCCCCTGGGCTACATTCCCATGACCTCGTGGATTAGGTAATTATTTAAAGGTCCTTCCCTCTATCCTACAAGAAACCTTCTGTCCTCAACACTAACGCTTGGATCCGATTTCTGTGGTTTATTGTTGTAACCAAATCAACCCAGCCCTCCTCCCCTCAAAAATGTGCTTCTAAAGCTTTTGGATCTTCAAACATAGAGAACGGACAATGTTATTTGATCAGAGTTCTCCAACTGCATATTACATTACGGAAACGTGAAATGTTTACTTCTAAGGGTTATAAGGGTTTTTGCCTCAGAAAGGTTTGGAGGATTGCCTCCTTTAATCATGGAGCTCAAAATTTTAAAGATGGAAAGGCTAAAGTGTGAGATGTCTCACATAGTAATTCTTCCTGGCTAGACGTTGCCTTTTGTCTACTAAGCACTTAACCAGTGTTTACTGCAGGAAGACACATGTTTCTGGAGGCATCGACCACCATGGCCAGTCAGCAGACTACTCACTCAAGTGCAGAAAGGGGAGACTCATCTTCAACCTTCGTTTAACTACTGGACATTCCCAAGCCCATTAACAAGATGCCCTTGTTTTTTGTTTTTTTTTTTTTGAAGCTTTTAAAGTCTTCTTTCTTCCTCCAGGTTTAGGTATATGTTCACTCTGATTTCTTTGAGGCAGGGTGTATGTTTCCTATGGCCACCACACGTACACAGCTATGCTTTTAAATTCCTTTTAAACAATATAAGCAACCATAGGCTCACAAAAAAAAACCCAAGTCTCCCCACTCCCTCCATATTCCCTGCCACCTTCCTGCCCAAGTCCAAGCCAGTCGTCTCTTACCTGGAAAACTGCAATAGTTGCCTTGCTTCTCACCCTGCTCCTAATGCAATCAGCTCTCCATCCGCCAAACAGCCAAAGCAATCTTTTTAATCACATAAACTATGTCATGTGATTCCCCATGCTTAAAACCTCCCAAGGCACTTTCAACTGCATTTAGCCTAAAATTAAAACTACAGTATTTATTTATCATAGTCTCCCTGTTTCCACCCTCAAAGCAAAAAAAAAAAAAAAAAATCCGTTGCCATCAAGTCAATTCTGACTCATGGCGACTCCACGTGTCACCAAATAGAACTGCTTCATAGCGTTTTCTTGGCTGTAATCTTTACAGAAGCAGATTGCCAGGCCTTTCTTCTGCAATGCCACTGTGTGGGTTCAACTCGCCAACCTCTAGGTTAGTAGCCGAGAGAAAACCATTTGCACCACGCAGGGACCTCAACATCTACACTCAACACAAGCAATTAAATTATGTCACTGTTTTGCTTGAAACCTTCCAGTGGCTCCCATCTCCCTCAGCAGATACCAGGGCCCTCACAGTGGCCCTCAAGACCTGACACAAACTGGCAACCTATTGATCTCAGACTCCATCAAGTACTATCCCACTCGAACTCTTTACTCTTCTGTACCTGGAATGTTCTTCCCTCATCTCCTGCACAGCCTGCTCATTCATGTCTTCGCTCATGTGTCGCCTCCTTGACAAGACCCAATCTCGCTACCTAAGCCTGCAGACATTTCCACTCTCACACCACTGGCTCCCATTCTTGCCTTAATTTTTTCTCCAGAGCATTTAGCTGCCATCTGAGATAACAAAAATTTTACTAGTTTATTTATTGGCCTAGTAGGGTGTAAGCTCCCATGAGGGTATGAATTTTGATCTATTTTCTTCATGTCTGTGTCCCAATTCCTAGAACAGTGCCTGACACATAACAGGTGCTTAATAAATATTGTTGAACGACTGAAGGATCGGATCCCTGCCTACCTCCCTGTCCTCATCACCTCCCCTTCTCAATCTTGCTCATTCAGTTCCAGCCACACTGACTTTCTCTCTTGCTTCTCCAGCCGGCCAGACTCACTGCAGCCCATCTGCAGTGGCTTCTCCCTTCTGCCTGGAACGCTCTAGCACTGATCGCTCAGTCTAAACAAACTCCCATTCCACCCCCAGGCACTCTCATATCGTATCTGAAATTACCTTGCTGATTCATGAACCCATTTGTTCATTTTCTGTGTCCACTACTGAAATGAAATCTCTAAAGCAGGGTCTCTGGTGCCTGGAATGGGCTTGGCACATAGTAGGTGCTCAGTAAATATCTGTGTAGACAGTGGATATATAGCCAGTCGCATTCCTGTGGGTCTCAGTTTTCTCAAGTATAAAATAAGAAGGCTTATGATGGTCTCTGAGGCCTCTTTGGACTCTAAAATTCTGGTTTTACATTCTCGTGGCACAGTATAGTTTACAAAGAGCCCTCACTTAGGATAGCTCATTGACTGGCATGAAATTAACACAGGTAATTAACACAGTGGAGTCCCTGGGCGATGCAAACTGTCTGCTGCTAACTAGAAGGTTAGAGGTTTGAGCCCACCTGGAGGTACCTGGAGATCTACTGAAAAATCAGTGACTGAAAACCCTATGGAACACCTTTCTGCTCTGACACACGGGGGGGTTGCCATGAGTCAGGATCAACTTCAAGGCAACTGGATAATTAACACAGTCGTTATTATCCAGCTTTTGTATATGAGAAATTGCTGGCTATAGGACTGGCCCCAAGGCCTCACAGCTACTAAATGTGGGGCTGGGTCTAAACGCCCAGCTCTTTCCATGTTGCTACAATCTAGCAGCATTCAACAGGATTTTCTAGTTCTTAGAAATAGCTTCAAAAACCACAAATTTGATGGTTTACTTCACACTAATGCAAACAAGAACATCATATGAACTTCTGTTATCCGTGAATACGCAGGTAACTAGAGAATGAATGGTACCAACAGTCTTTGTAACCAGTACTAATTTAAAACTAATCTGAGTGTTGAACATCCACAGTTGTATAAAGAATTATTCCTCTTTACAACACACTTTTAGCTCACCCGTGTACTTTAAAGCATTTGGGTGTAGCTCCCCAGGCAGCCCCTGCAAGGGATTCTGCCGGAGTGAGTGTCCATGGTCACCAAGGGGTGGACTACTTTTTTGAGTGAGATTCTACTTTGAGAAAGCTGTGAAGGCTCCGACCCTTTCTGAGGACGTGGTAAATGTGCAGAGCACGCAGCCAGGCACGCTGGCACCGAAGCTTGCAGTGTAGACCTCCTCACTCTCTGTCCCCACACGCCATCTGACTTGGGCGCGGCCGAAACGCACAGAGGGCAAGGGCAACCCGCGCTCCGCCAGCCCTGGGGCGCCTCCACCGCTCCTGGCCAGCCCGGGCCTGGGAGCGCGGCGCCTACAGGTCGGGAGGTCCCGGGACAGGTGGCCGCGCGCAGCCGGACGCTCGGCGCAGACACCCCCGCCCGGTCCCCTCGACCCGCCTCACCCGTACGAGGTCAGCAGCGCCTTGTTGACCAGCACGATGAGGAAGGAGCAGGTCCCGTAGAAGAGCGCCGACAGCAGCTTGGCCAGCCGGGAGGGCAGCGGCGAGGAGATGGGGTCCGGGTCCGCGCCCGCGCCCGCGCCCTCGGCCTGGCCGCCCGCCGTCATGTCCCGGGGGCGGTGCGCGGACCCGCCGCAGCCGGTTGCGCCGCAAACTGGCCCGGCTCCGGCCCGGGCCCCAGTTCCGTCTCCGCCCCCGGCCGGCCAGCCGGGGAAGAGGGCGCGGCAGAAACAGGAAGAGCCACAGCGCGAACCCCAGATCCAGCCCGCCCCCCCTGCGAGCACCCCAAAACGGTCGGCTCCGGAGAGCGATAGAAACTGCCCGGATCCTGTGTTCCCGGAGTTTATCCTCAAATTTACATGGATTTAAGCACCTCTTTCTGACTCTAGTCTAAACGGAGAGAAGAAAAGGGTTTGGAAGAATTAAAAAAAAAAAAAAAAAAAAGCCCTACTTTCTGCTCCTCCCCCCCATAATATTTTTTGTTTTGTTTTAAGGTATAATTTACATACAATAAAATGCAAGTTTTATGCGTCCAGATTTTGACAAATGTATACACTGTGTACCCACCTCAGTCAAAGCATGGGACATTTTCATCAGCCCCAAAACTGCCCTGTGTCCATTTGACGTCAATACTCTCATCTCATTCTGATTTCTGTTAGCATAGGTTGTTGTTCTTAAGTGCCCTTAAGTTGGTTCCAACTCGTAGCAACCCTATGTACAACAAAACGAAACACTGCCCTGTCCTGCACTATCCTCAAAATCGTTGTTATACTTGAGCCCATTGTTGGCAGCCACCGTGTCAATCTGTCTGGACGAGGATCTTCCTCTTTTTCACTGACCCTCTACCAAGCATGAGGTCTTTCTCCAGGGACTGATCTGTCCTGATAACATGCCCAGAGTATGTGAGAGGAAGTCTCCTCATCCTCACTTCTAAGGAGCATTCTAACTGTGCTTCCTCCAAGACGGATTTGTTGGTTCTTCTGCCATTCCATGGTATATTCAACAGTCTTTGCCAACGCCATAATTCAAATGTGCCGGTTCTTCTTGGGTCTTCCTTATCCATTGACCAGCTTTAGCCTGCATAGGAGGCAATGGCTTGGGTCGGGTGCACCTTAGTCTTTAAAGTGACATCTTTGCTTTTCAACATTTTAAAGAGGTCTTTTGCGGCAGATTTGCCCAATGCAATAAATCATTTGATTTTTTTTTTGACTGCTGCTTCCATGGGTGTTGATTGTGGATCCAAGTAAAACTAAATTTAAAATGATGTTGTTTATTGGTCCAGTTACGAGGATTTTTGTTTTCTTTATGTTGAGGTGTAATCCATGCTGAAGGCTATATAGTCTTTGATCTTCATCAGTAAATGCTTCAAGACCTCTTTGGTTTCAGCAAGCAAGGTTATGTCGTCTGCATATGGCAGGTTGTTAATGAGTCTTTCTCCAATCCTGGCGTCTTGTTTTTCTTCACATAGTCCAGTTTCTCAGATTATTTGTTTAGCATACAAATTGAATAAGTATAGTGAAAGGATGGAACCCTGAAAAACATCTTTCCTGATTTTAAACTATACAGTATTCCCTTGCTCTGTTAAATGACTGTCTCTCGGTCTATTACAGGTTCCACATGAGTGCAATTTAGTGTTCTGGAATTCGCTTTCTTCACCATGTTATCCATAATTTGTTATGATCCACACAGTCAAATGCCTTTGCATAGTCCATAAAACACAGGTAAACATCTTTCTGGTATTCTCTGCTTTCAGCCAAGATCCATCTGACTTCAGCAGTGTTATCCCTTGTTCTGCGTCCTGCTTGAATTTCTGGCTGCTCCCTGTTGATGTACTGCTGCAGCCATTTTTGAATTCTCTTCAGCAAAATTTTATTGTGTGTGATATTAATGATATTGTTCAATAATTTCTGAGTTCTCTTGGAATGGCCACAAGTACGGACCTCCTCCAGTAGGTTGGCCAGGTAGCTGTCTCCCAAATTTCTTGGCATAGACAGGTGAGCGCCTCCAGTGCTGCATCAATTTGTTGAAACATCTCAATTGGTATTCCGTCAATTCCTACAGCCTTGTTTTTTGCCAATGCCTTGAGTGTAGCTTGGACTTCTTTCTTCAGTACCATCTGTTCTTGATCATATGCTACCTCCTGAAATGGTTGAACGTTTACCAATTCTTTGAGTACAGTGACTGTGTATTCTTTCCATCTTCTTTTGATGCTTCCCGTGTAGTTCAAAATTTTGTCCGTAGAATCCTTCAAAATTGCAGCCCCAGGCTTGAATTTTTTCTTCAGTTCTTTCAGCTTGGGAAATGCTGAGCGTGTTCTTCCCTTTTGGTTTTCTAACTCCAGGTCTTTGCACATGTCATTGCACTTTACTTTGTCTTCTTGAGCTGCCCTTTGAAATCTTCCGTTCAGCTCTTTTATTTCATCATTTCTTCCTTTCGCTTTAGCTACTGTATGTTCAAGAGCAAGTTTCAGAGTCTCTTCTGACATCCATTTTGGTCTTTTCTTTCTTTTTAACGACCTTTTGCTTACTTCATGTACTATATCCTTGGTATCATCCCACAACTTGTCTGGGCTTCCGTGGTTATTGGTTAAAGTGTTAAATCTATTCTTGAGATGGTCTCCAAGTTCAGGTGGTATTTTGGCTCTCATGGACTTGTTTTAATTTTCTTCAACTTCAACTCATATATGTGCAGTTGAGGGTTTGTTCCAAAGTCGGCACCTGGCCTTCTTCTGACTGATGATATTGAGTTTTCTATTGTCTCTTTCCATAGACGTAGTTGATTTGATTCCTTTGTTTTCCATCCGGCGAGGTCCACTTGTTTGGTTACCATTTATGTTGTTGAAAAAAAGTATTTGCAATGAATGTCATTGGTCTTGCACAATTCTATAATGCGATCTCCAGTGTTTTTTCTACTGCCAAGGCCATATTTTCCAACTACCAATCCTTCTTCGTTTCCAACTTTTTTCTGCATTCCAATCACCAGTAATTATCAATGCATCTCGATTGCGTGTTTGATCAATTTTAGACTGCAGAAGTTGGTAAAAATCTTCAGTTACTTCATCTTTGGCCTTAGCGGTTGGTGCACAAATTTGAATAATAGTCATATTAACTGGTCTTCCTTGTAGGTGTATGGATATTATCCTATTACTGACAGAGTTGTATTTCAGGATAAACCTTGAAATGTTTTGACGATGAATGTGACACCATTCCTCTTCAATTTATCATTCCTGGCGTAGTAGACCATATGATTGTCTGATTCAAAATGGCCCATACCAGTCCCTTTCAGCTCACTGATGCCTACGGTATCGATCTTTATGTGTTGCACTTCATTTTTGACAACTTCCAATTTTCCTAGATTCATACTTTGCACATTCCATGCTCAGGTTATTAATGGATGTTTACAGTTGTTTCTTCCATTTTGAGTTATGCCACCTCAGCAAATCAAAGTCCCAAAAGCTTGATTCCACCCACGTCATTAAGGTCGACTCTACTTTGAGGAGGCAGCTTTTCTCCCTTGTCTTTTGAGTGCCTTCAAACCTGGGGGGCTCATCTTCCAACACTACACCAGACAATGTTCCACTGCTATTCTTAAGGTTCTCACTGGCCAATTTTTTTTTTTTTTTTTTCAGAATTAAACCACCAGGTCCTTCTTCCTTGTCTGTCTTAGTCTGGAAGCTCCACTGAAACCTGTCCACCATGGGTGACCCTGCTGGTATTTGAAATACCGCTGGCATAGCTTCTAGCATCACAGCAACAAGTAAGCCAGCACTGTAGGACAAACTGACGGACCCATGGTGGTTAGATTTCTAGAATTTCATGTGAGATTCTTCGTTAGCAATTCATATAAATGAATATGTACTCTTTTAAGGCTCCTTCCTCTCAGTGTATTGAGATTCACCCAAGTCATTTTGAGTTCCAGTAGTTTGTTCCTCTTAATCCGTGAGTAGTATTACAATTTGTTTATCCATTTACCAGTTGATGGACATGCTGTTTCCAGTTTGGGGCTATTACGAAAAACACTGCTGTAAGCATTTGTGTACAAGTCTTTGTGTGGACATGTGTATTCGCTTCTCCTGGGGAAATACCTAGGAGTGGAATGGCTGGCCTTAAGACAGCTGTAAAGTCTCAGGGCTTTTCTTTCCTTTGGGTGCTTTACGGTAGGTTCCCCCTCACCTGAGGGCCGATTCCTATGAGGCCTGGATAGCAATTAGACATCCGTCTTTGTAGTCGATGTGAATTGAAGGGGAGCCTCCCAGAACTGCCTATTCTCGCCAGAGTCATCTTGCTCTAGCATCTCTTCATGTAATTGTCCCACATTTTCATTCCAAATAATTAACTTTAAAAAAGAAAAAAAAAAAACAGAAATTTTTAGCTTTTTAGAAAAGCTAAAAATTTCAAGTTAAATAGAAGTTTGAGCCACACTGCATCAATGCCTGAGACAACTGTTTTCCTGTTGTAGGGACTAAGCAAGTTAGAGATTAAACACTGAAAAAAAATTTCAACCCCGACTAGAACTAAAGCAGAACTTTTGAAAAACGGCTAGCACTGAAAAGGCAAGACAGGAAGACCTCAAATTACCCAAAACAAGAAAGAAAACAAACAGGACCCTGTTTTAAATAGGTAATGAAGCCATTTAAATATTTGAATGATAATATTTGAACAAATCAAAAGAAAAATTTGAACTTTTAAATCATTTTGGCTAATTTTCTCAAAAAGATGAATTAAGTTTCTAGTGAGTCTCAATACATTTTGACTGCAAAACAGTATTCTGAAGACACTTTTAATGATGGCCTTAGTCACATTAGCATTTAATTTGCTTTTATATGTACTGCCTGGACCTTATTTAATTACAACTTACACCAGTTAGCTGCTTGTGAATTCTTTTGCATAGTCTCAAAAGGCTGAACCTTGCCGTTGCAAGTACGCTACTAAAGATCTACCAAGAATAACTGAAAAAATACCTAGAACAGGCAAAAGCATAGAAACAGAAAGTGGGTTAATGGTTACCATGGGTTGGGGGAAGGGAGGAACAGGGAGTTAATGCTTAATAGGTACAGAGTTTCTGCTTAGGGTGATGAAAAAGTTTTGGAAACAAATAGTGGTCATGGTTGCACAACATTGTAAATAGAATGTCACTGAATTGTACACTTAAAAATGGTTAAAGTGGCAAATTTTATATATATTTTACCACAAATAAAGAGAATAACTGATTTGGGCGGGGGGGAAAGCCACTTGGCTTGACTTGGAGAAGGTTCTGAGTGGATTCTTGGGAAGGTGACCCCAAGGTTCAACACACCCTGTATATAAATGAAATGAAATCCCAGTTCTTTGTTACCTTAATTTAAGGCCTGATAGAGCTAATGGTTTAATACTTATCCACACACTGTAATAATGAACCACACAGGGACGTTAAATAAATATCTATAATCCTAAAAGACATAATTTTAAAGCAAGAAAAAAGCATTTCACACTATGGCTGTGATGATGCAAAAAAGATGTCTGGGGTAAGACTGGAAGGAAATATAAAATGCACCAAAACAATAACGATGAAAAAATATAGAGCTGTAGGTGGCTTTTCTATTTCTTAATTTTTTCTTATACCATGATTATTATATTTTTGATAAGAAAAACAAACTATAAAAGGTTCAAGAATGACTATGCGCTTTAAACTTTAAATTAAAATAAACTTTTATTCAAAGCATCTCTTAAAATTACAGCATGTTTATTCTTAATGCTGTTAACTCTGCCAAACTACAACTTAGCCATATGAAGCATAAAACACTTCAAAAATCTGAATGTAAACCACATTTCTAAAACAAAAAGCAGTCTTAACACACCTCAAATTTTGGATGCCAATATATTTTGTCCAAGTATATAGCTTATATCAAAAGAACATTTTAAATGTTTCCTTAGTGAATCGTTGTGATAATTTCTTAAACTGTTCCAATTACACAAATAAAATATGTTTGCAAATCTAACTATTACGGCTGGCCAAAAGCTGACTGGAGAAACGAACAAACAAACAAACTCCTGACTTTTGAAGGCCTTAAGTTTTATTACCTATGAACTGGTAAGTTATTTGTATTTTTTCAAATTCTTACTGCCCTTCCTTCTTTAAGTAAATTTATCAAATTTTACATCTCCTAAGGCTGATAAGTGTTGCTTTTCTCTTTTTTTAGATTCATCTAAATCATATTTGAGAGGGAAAATCCTAGAAGAAATGTTGAAGCCTAAACAGACACTCAGATGTTACAGTCTCTCTTACCATGCTTTTAAGTGCTCCAAGGTAAATTTCTATATACCAGATGACAAACGAAATTCTTCGACCATTACAAATATAAATTCTCTTATTACCAAAAAAAAAAAAAATCCCTCAAGATTTGTAATTTATTGTACAGAGGAATTACATTTTTAAAGTATTTCCTCATCATACACATTATTTGTTGCTGTAGTTTCTTTCACACTTCCACTACTTTTCTTTTCAAGACATTTACATACCTCCCCTTCCCCATGGCTACATGTTTAAACTATCTATGTACTGCAACACGTTAGGATTTTTGAATAAAGAAGCCTACATTCTAGATAATGTTTAAGCTACATCTGTAAGATAACACTTCAATTCAAAAAGGAAAACAAGGCACTGAAGGCCCCATATTTCCCTCTACTATTTTGAGGTTTATTCCGATTAAGCAATCTATAAATTACCATGCTATGCATGGTATTTAGTTTCTGCCTAAAACAAAAGCTAAACTGATGGAGGCTTATACCTACATGAAGGAGGCGGGCTGCTCAGCTCTGGATTTTTCTGCCCATGCTTCAGTACATACATAAAAGGTGATGTTTAATAACTTCATCTATTTGGGAAAATGGTTTAAAACCACCACACGAGTTAACACACTTGCAGTTAACACTCATCCAGAAGCCTACTTATTTGAGTAGCTAATATTTTCTGCAGTGTTTAACTGACAGCTAAATTTAGTGAACACAAAATAGCTTGGCATGTTATTCTGAAGTAAGCAAGAAGGTGGCTTTCCGCACTGAAAATATAAATACGGAGGCTTCCACTTGCTAATAATTCTAAACAAGCAGTACAATTACAATTTAGTGTTTGCTAACAAAAGATCTAAAAACAGTTCATTACAAAACAACCCTGTAGACGTCCCATTTCATAATAAAAATCCAAGTGCCAAATCTCATTACAGGGCCCATAATACATATTTTTAAAAATTACCAAATCCCATGTTACCTAGACTTTGCAAGATTAATCACTCAATTTCAGCAAATCAGAAATACGAAATGTGCAAAAGTTCCCAAGTTAACATGCTAGGGATGACAAGTGCTTTTCAAACCTAAACATCACGGTGAGTTGTAAAGCCCCAAACAGATAGAATAAGACTGATTTTATTCCAATTTTAAAAATTCTGAGCTACTGTGCATCTTCGACCAAGATCCTCAAATATCTATTTTCTCCCAAGTCCATAGCATCTTAGAACTTCTTCCAAAATAGTCAGCTTCCATTTTCTAGCCTCACTGGGCACACTATTTTGCAATTTAAAAATATATCTCTTACACACATATACTTTCTTGTTTGCTTCAGTGTTTACAGTATTGTTAAACATACTATTATACATTGCTAAAAATGATCTTATAAATAATCTATTTCACGTTCTTTGGCTATGTGTACCATCCTGTTTTTTTCACACAAGTGTCTTACTCGGAAAGTGCTTTCTGTGAGAACTGCTTCCAATGAATGCATTAAACTTGCAAAATCTAGCTTCCCACAATATATCGTCTTCTACCCTGTACTGTGCAGTCCCATATTTACAAAATATTTTAAACTTTACATCAAATCCATTACCATATAAAAAAAAAGTGCAATTCTCTCTCACCCCATATTCTGGGGCAATGACATTCTTCATCAATTTCTACAGAATAGCAGCCTATGACAAGCAAATAAGGTGCTTAGCTTATGCCCAAAGATCTACTTTTTAAGTACGACGGGCAGTACTTTTGTACAGTGAAGAGTCAGTGTTGTGGCTACTGGCGAAGGGGCGCCCCTGTCAGGTTGGCGAGCTCGATGAGGGCCAGGGCTCCGTGCAGGCGCTCCCGCTGCTCCTGCAGCCGGCGCTGGGCCCCGCTCTTCTCCTCGTCATCATCCTCGTCAGACTGAAGATACTCCAGAGGGTCCTGCTGCTCCTGGTCAGCCTTCTGAGCGAGCTTGCCTTTCAAGGTGGGGGTCCTCTGCTCTCTCGTCTCCCAATACCTATACGAAATGCGTACGCATTAGCCATACGGTAAACATAAATTCACCAATGTTTACTTATCTCAAAAAAAGAAAAACCTCTACATCACAGTATTATTTTATGTCTTAGTTTATAAAGTTACAAAGTGATTTCACATATATCACACGCACTTCCCAATTCCAGAAAGAAAAAAAACTGAAGTTCCAAGAAGGGAAAGGACTTGCTCTGGTTCCCATCATCAAAACCTGACAGTTCTGGGTCTCACACTCGATTCTCTAACCGCGTGCTTTGGCCACTCAACTATAGTGGCCTTGAAGACAAGATATGAAACGGACTAGAGTAAAACATGGAAAGAGTAGGAAAAAATAGTAATTAGAAACCTATTTATCTTATCAACAGAGAGATGATGACTTTCAAACGACTGAGGACTAAAGCATTAAAAGAAAGAAAAGAGTTAACTATGTAAAAATTTAAACCCGCAAACTATGACAAAGGTTATTACTGTCTGCAACACAAAGTTTATTCAAAAATATAAGAACACCACCATTACACAGCCATGATTCAGGAGAAAATCCAAGTGTTCAACCCTTTTGGTCACTGAAAAACCAAAAACCAAACCCATTGCCGTCGAGTCAATTCTGACTCACAGCAAACCTAAAGGACAGAGTACAGCTGCCCCATAAGGTTTCCAAGGAGTGGCTGGTGGATTCGAACTGCCAACCTTTTGGTTAGCAGCCACAGCTCTTAACCACTATGCCACCAGGGTTTCCTTTGGTAACTAATGAAATGTCAATTTAAGTGGCGTAAGTATCATTACATTTAAAAAAAAGTCCACACTAAGTCTCATACACAGTAGTTTCATTTTTAATAGCCCAAAACAACAACTGCCCGTCAACAGGTGAATGAGTAAACAAGACGAGGTATATCGTGGAATACTACTCAACTGTTGATACACTCCACAGTACAAATGAATCTCAAAATAACTGAGTGAAAAAAGCCAAATACGAGTACATACTGTCTGACTCTGTATAGAACTCTGGAAAATGCAAACCCATTTTTAGAGACAGAAAGCAGATCAGTGGTTGCTGGGGGAGAAGGCTGGAAGGGGTTGGAGGGATGGATTACAAGGCAGCGTGAGACAGCTTTCAGAAGTGATGGACGTGTTTACTATCTTGACTGTGGTGATGGTTTCACAGATGTATACATACGTCAAATGTATCAAATTGTATACTTTAAATATGTGCAATTTATTGTATGTCCATTATACTTCAATCAGGCTATTAGAAAATTACACATAAAAAATGATGATACAACTACCAGATTTCGGGAAATCCAAAATACTCTGACTGGAAAATTTGGAAATACCCATTGAAGCATAAACAAAGAAATGCAAATCATTCAGTATGCCTTAAAGGACAACTAGAAAAGGAGAATGGCAAAAGGTAAGTTTAGCAGGGTCAGCAGTGATGGAGATATTTAGTTTAATATGCCCATGGAACATTCCATCCAAGTGGAGAACTTCTGTAGCTTAAATTGTCCCTGGCCTAAATAATCAAGTCATAGTTCAGATTCCATTATCTGGTTATTATGTATTTTATCCAAATAAGTTTACTCATTCAAGTATTTATCAAGGCCGTAATCTGTGCTAGGCCCTGAGGACACAGCAGAAAACAGGCCAAATAGAACACCTGCCCTCGTGGTGCATATGTTCGAGCAGGGCAGAGAGACACCGAACAAAAGTGTGTGGTGGATGTTCCAAAAGGGAAAACACAGCGTGTTATAAACTCATCTATTAAGTGGGTCTAACCTTTGTTTTTGGGGGTGGAAAGCAGGTCAGGGAAGGCCTTCCTGAAGTGATGTTCAGCCTCAGGGAGACCTGAAGGGTGAGCAAAGAGTGGCTAAACGAAGGGAACCGAAGCATTGCAGGCAGGGGGCAGTATGCACGAATGCCCTGGTGCTGCAGTGACAGGGTGTTGAAACCAGTGAGAAGCCCAGTGTGGCTGGAGGCGGTGGTGTTCCCAGAGGTGGGCGGAGCTACTGCAGCACAGTTAGAGATTTGAGACTTTATCCCAAGTGCAGAGGAAGCCAATGAAGCTAGGAGTGGCATGACCAGACATTGTTGGCTTATATACACAGCAGTGAATCCTTAAAAAAAAAATCTGTAGAAGATATTTTTTGGCACTGGCCTACTTGTTGCACATTAAAAAAATTAAATTGGTGCTTTTGGGAGCTTTACTTCAGAAGAATGTCTAATCTCTAGCTCTGTTATAATCAGCACGCATCTAATCTAACATAAAGAAAATGAAGAGGTTGCAGTAATGACAAATGAAACACACTATACATAAAGCGTTCTTTAAAAATAATGTTACAAAAAAGGTACATATCGATATAAGGGGAAAATGCAGTCTTTTAAAATAAATTCCGGTCTAGGAACTCATACTAGGTATTCTCAGATGGTTGTCTTCTATCACACAGGTCCTGACACCACTCCTAACAATCCTGTGGTTTAAGATAAAGCGCCATTTCAAATTATTTTATAAAATGCAGATTAAAGCAACTTCTTTCAAATGAGAGAAATGGGTATGTCCCTACTGTAAGACCAAGCCCTCACCACAGGCTTTCCCAGGGGCCTAAACGCAGGGTGCCTTACTTTGCCAACCACTCCGCAGCAGCCTTGTTGTCCGCAGCCTGGTGCTTACTGAGTGTGTCTGTGAGCTCCTCTCGCTTCAGCCTGGCGTAGGGGTGCTTCGGACAGTGGCGGTTCGCATGGGTGAATCTGCTCAGGCAGCCTTCAAAACACAGAGGGAAACACTTATCAGAATCTGGACATCCAACAAACAGACATGGAAAAATGCTTGGTTTCTCTGGTATCTAAGAAAAGTAAATTAAGACAGTGAGGTTTGGCATTCTACAATTTGAAGGGGAAGAAACCCTTAAAAACAGTATTATCACTAATGCTAATGCGGGGGACGGTGAGACGGGTCTTTCCTGACTTGGTCATGGCAATGTAAACGTGTCTAACACCTCCGGGAAGTGTAACAAGAATCATAAAAAGGTTCAAGATCTCTGACCCAGTAATTCCTTTATTGGAATCCATCACAAGGAAATATCCCAAAAGATGAACAAATTAAATATCCTGCATCCGACACTGAGGCAATCATTGTGTACACACTTAAGCAAAATCACTAGATGGGATAGTTCATGGGCATTTCTGATAAATTTTAAACAATAATTTCAAATATAACTATGTAAAAATGTTCATAAGAAAAACATCAGGTAAGAAAATATTAGCAGCAACAGTGGGAGGATCTTAAAATTTTCCCCACTCTTTACTGAAAATTTAGACAGTAACGTGCTTACTTCAATTTAAGAGTCAAAATGTTTAAAACCAAAGTAAAAGCCTGCCCTAATGGCTGTATTACTTTTGCAGACTTTTTCTGTTGCCTACGGCTAAATATAGTATTCTTATTTGCCCTTTAAGACTTTCATCTTAATACTGTATTTAAAAGTCGGTCAACATAGGTTATAATTAACAAGGAAGAAAGCTTGTATGTTTTATGAAACTGAAAACCCCTCCCCCTAAAAATACAAGCAAAGGTATTTTAACTTTTAATTCACAACCAGTTATTCCATAAACTTAACTTCAAACACCATACCATTTTCTGAACAAACGAAAGGTTTCTCTCCGGTGTGAAGACGCTGATGTGTTTTGAGCTGCCCGCTTTGAACAAAGGCTTTTCCACAGTCTGGGTAGTCACACATATATGGTCTCTCACCTGTGTAGATAGATGTTGTATATTATTTCTGAGAGAATAAGGTGAAAAGAGGAAGGGGGGAGAAAAAGACAACCAATCTTTATATAGGTCATGACCCATACAACAATGAAACACCCGTCACGGCCTCTGCAGAACCGGGAGGTGAAATGCTAACAAGAGCGTTTGGATGATGTCAGACAGCTCTCAGCTTAGAAGCCCAAGGCTATTTTCTTCAGGCCTGGAGCTTTTATTTCAGGATCAAATTCTTAAAGTTATTCTCTTGGGTTTATCCCGTTTTTTTATCCCCCATAATCCAAATCACTAGCTCTTGCTGACTCTTTGAAATGTCTCCCACCCCTGCTTTCCTACTGCCAACGCCCCTGGTGAAGACTGGCAGCCCCCCACCTGAAATGCACCCTCTTACAGGCTCCCAGCTGGCCTCTGGTCTCTCTCTCTGCAGGGTGCTTCGGGAGGAGCTGGCACAGAACTCTGCTTTTGTCACACCAATCGATCCCCTGACCCACTGTCGTGAAATCAATTTCGACTCACAGCGACCCTATAGGACAGAGTACAACTGCCCACAGGGCTTCCAAGGAGCGGCTGGTGGATTCCAGCTGCTGACCTTTTAGTTAGCAGCCGAGCTCTTAACCACTGCGCCACCAGGACTCCCCCATCGATCCCCTAAGCCAGCCCAAATCCTATTACACTCAATTCCCTGGTACAGAGCGTAGAGGCTGAGGCCTGGAAGTACTATTGGGTGACACTGCTGAAGGTCACACAGTGGGTAAACTTTAGATCCAGGACTGGGATTTGGGGCTCTTTTCATTATGCCATACAGTCTTATCTATGCTGGCAACAAGTGTTCTATGGCCTGTGTACCAGTTATTTGGGGCACATCAAAGTAGTTAGGCTGAAAAATATATAAAAATTCTCAAAACTGGATATTTCATTAAGTAATAGTTTTACTAAATAGTACCTAAAGTCAAAACCTGTAGCCACCTTACCGTATAATGATTCAAAACTAAAACTGCCGATTTTCAGGGATTCCGCTAAGAAAACTATATTCTACCATATCATCAGAATATCTTTTCAAAACCCCGAAAGGAACAGAAAAAACCAGTGATGACCATGACGATAATGGAAGAAAATAGGGGACTGATTTTCAAGCCCAACTTCTAGACCAGTACTGTCCACTAGAAATACAAGCCTCCTTATAGTACCCATGCTAAAAAAAAAAATGAAATTAATTTTAATATATTCTATTTAACTTACTGTATCTAAAATATTATCATTTCAACATGTAATCATAATTAAAAATTACTGAGATTGTTTACTCTTTTATTTTTTTTATACTAAGTATTTACAGCCCATCTCAGTTTGTACTAGTGGCTACTATAGGCAACCCCTGGATTACAAACAAGATCAGTTCCTAAGTCTGTCTTTAAGTTGAATTTGTACGTATGTTAGAACAGTTAGGGACAGGTTCGTATCTAAGGTCAGTTAGTCAAATGTGTGCCTTAGCCTGTCGTGTACAGTGCACCTTTCTATGTATAAAAACCACTCAACAAACTCTTCCAGATACACTAAGACATCTTTAACAGCGATAATAAAAACATTTTGATGTGCATCGCAAAGTAGCACCCCTTTGTTTTTACGAACCATTGTAGGTACCGTGAATTTTTAATATTATAGGCTTTACGGGGTTGGTTCTGAATTACGGGTTGTACTTTTACGTTGGACGTTCATAACCCAGGAACTGCCCATATACCAGCTACCAGCATAGCTCTAGGCTGAGGGTAGGAGTAGGTATAAGACAGTGGTAATAGGTTTTTTGGGGCCTCTGTTCCCTCACCTGGAAATGACTCGATGAGCCATAGGTTCCTTCTTCTGGGACCAACTTTCTCTATGAAGAGAACGATGGCCCTCTGTAACTTATTTTTTGGCTCTCTATATGGTACTTAAAATGCCAGTATGATTTCTATATACAAGGTATATGATAACCTTGGCATAAATGCCTACAACACATTTAATTCTGAAAAATCATAGCTCACCATAAATTTGATGACTAGGTCAAACACTTGGATGATACACTGAAGACTTTAGACATTCTATTAAAAACTTAACAATTACTGTTTTAGTATTTGACCTACAAATGAGCTTTAACAATTACATAACATTAAAAGCATATCAAACAAAATTCAGGAAGTAGAAGGATGGAACTAAATTTAGCAATAGCATGGGTGGAACCAAAAAATACCCACAAAAACCAAACCCACTGCCCTCAAGTCGATTCTGACTCATAACAATCCTAAAGGACAGAGGACTGCCCCATAGGGTTTCCAAGGAGTGGGTGGTGGATTCAAACTGCCAACCTTTTGGTTAGCAGCCAAATGCTTAACCACTACATCACCAGGGCTCCATGGCTGTGACATACCCATTAATTACCACGTTAACTTCAGAAGTCCCATGGTATCAATGTTCAGAACTCCTATCCCCAAAAAAGAAACTGCTTCACAGTGCCTGCTTTTTAAAGCTTCACAACCAATGGTGGTAAAGGAAATGTACAGCAACTAAAAAATTTACAGGCCCAAACATCAAATCAGCTCTTAGTAAAATGTTACTTCTGGCCTTCTCTAAAATTTGTTCAACTTACCTGTATGAGTCCTTTTGTGGGCCTGGAGTGATTTCTCCCGTGGAAAGACCCTATTACAGATGTTACAACGAATTCTGCTGGAAGAATGCTCTCCTTCATTTATTAAATCCCGGACAGTATCTGCTCTGGGCCTCCCACGTCGGATTCCATCCTGTTAACAATTTTTACAAACATTAATAGTCATTAAAGCAAGATATCATTAGAAAGAAAAAATTTTTTTTTAATCTTTCTTGAGTGACCTCAGCAAAAATGGCAGAGTAGGTAGCTCCAAGGGCCCATCCTTCCACAAAACCACTGAAAAATTGCGCAAAAACTCAGAATCAACTTTGTCAGAACTCTGGAAAATAGTCAAACATTTACAGCAACCAGCTGAACACTGAAACAAGAAAAAGGCAACTGAAATCCAGTTAGGAAAGCTTTGCAGCATTTTCACTTCCCTGTCCCACTCCCCATTCCCGCAGTCTTGAAGACAGCAGCCCATGGACCCAGTGAGAGACCCTGGTCCCTGGATGCAAAGGGAGCAGAGCAGACCTTATTCTGAAAAAATTGTGTTTGTCTGTTTTGGCCTGTCTTAGGACTGCGAGAAGGACTAACACAAGGCACTTGTCTTTGTTTTCCCTTAACTTGGAACTCACCCACGGTGAAAAAGTACCTACACACATGCATTCCTTGAAAACTTCTTAAGGCTAATGAACAATTTGCTTCCACCTGGAGCCAAAGATTTGAGGCAAACATAAGGCACGCTGAAAGCCTGGGAAGAAAAGCTGGAGGGAGAATTTCTCTGAGAAATTCAGGCACTGACAAGTGCCCACATATACCCCAGGATTTAGAAAGCCACACACATGATGCCCAGGGTGGAAAGCACATTCAGAAAATACCTAAGACCCTAAGTGTTCACTTTGGGCTGATCTTTACACTCAGCACAAGAAAGAAGTAAAGCCTAAGGTGGAGTGGTATACGGCCTGGCTAAGCCATACCAGCCAATGTGACATTGTTTGGAAATAAGGTCTTTCTCTGAAGATGTTGTCAGTTAACAAGGTCATGTCAGAGTAGGATGTGTCCTGGTTCTATGTAAGTGGTGACTTACAAAAGGTGAGATCAGAAACAGAGTGACACCAGGGGAAAACAGATGCCATGTGAAGATAAATCTAAAAGCCAACGAATGCCAAGAAATGCCTGGGGCTACCAGAAACTCGAAGAGACAAGGAAGGGCCTTCCCCTAGGGCAGACACAGAGACGTGGCCTTGCTGACACCCTGAATTCACACTCCTACCCTCCAGAACTGTGAGACAATAAGTTTCTGTTCTTTAAAGCCACCTTCTTTGTATTACGACAGCCCTAGCAAGCTAAGACAGAGTTTGTTCCAGGAAGTGAGATGCTCTTGTAACATACTTAAAAATATGGAAATGGCTTTGGAATTAGGTAATAGGTAGAGGCTGGAAGAGTTTTCAGGTGCATGACAGTAAAAGTCTAGATTGCCTTGCAAAGACTGTTGGCAGAACTATGGACATTAAAGGTGATTCTGGTGAGGCTCAGAAAGAAGAAAAGCTGTAGGGAAAGCTTCCATCCTCATGAATAGGCTGTTGCCAGAAATGTGAGTGTTAAATGTGCTTCTGGGGAGGCCTTAAAAGGAAATGATACACATGTTATTACACAGTGGAGGGAAGGTGATCCTTGTTATAACGCAGGGAAGAGCTTGGCTGAATTATGTTCGTGTAGTTTGTGGAAAGTAGAACTTATAAGTGATGTACTTGGATATTTAGCTAAGTTAATTTCTAAGTAAAATCTTGAAGAGACAGTCTGGTTTCTCCTTGCTGCTTATAATAAGAGGAAAGAGATAAATTCAGGAGCGAATTATTAAGCAAAAAGGAGCCAGAGCTTAAAGATTTGGAGAAAGCTCAGCCTATCCATGCTGTAAAAACTGAGAAAACATGCTCTGGGAAGAACAACAAGGATGTGGCTAGACAATCATTTGCTAAAGAGATCAGGAAGGTGGACTATGGATCCAGTCAATCATCGCAGCAGAAACACTGCAGCATAGACTAAAGGGGACAGAGACAGGACAAAATGGAGGAAAGCTGTCCAGTGAATTCTACGGGCAGGAAACTGATGAAACTACTTGGCTGCAAACATCTGTTATCCTTCAAGAAAAGGAAACAATGATCCTGGGAGCTTTTCAGAAGTCAGCAAGACTGCCACCATGGATCTGGGGAAAATGGGGCAGCCACTTCCTCGGTTCAGAAGGCAGGATCAATGCCTAGGTGAAAGAGGTTGGGGCCACATCCTCAATTTCAATACAAAGACCTAAATCCTTCTGAAAGCTGAAATCCTTCCAAAGACTTAAAAACATTCACCTGAAAGCTTTAAGGGTCATAATAAGCTACAGCAAAATTCCCTTTACATTATCACTTTGAAGGAAAATCTTAATCCCTACGAGCTGAGTTTTCTTACAGGATAAATCATGTTTCTAAAAGTCATAGATATTGAAATCTCTTTCTAATGCAAGTTAATGACCTGACGTCAATCTTGTACTGTGAAGCCAAATTAGATGTAAACTTATTTACTAATTTTATCCTAAAGGCCTATAGAAAGTTTTAAAAATGTAATGAAGTTCTTATTTTCATTTAGTCTTTAGGTATCAGTCATGTATTAAACAGGAAAACCTTAAGATATTAATGACTAAAACAGTAATTTTATGTTCATAGTAAATTCTTACATCTTGCAAATATTGTTAATTTTTTTTATTAAACATGTGAGAAGGCACTGTGGCAGATTTTATTATTATGAAAATATTCATGTCCCTCCCCCGGAAGACATGGCCCCCGGACTCTGTTAGCCCAAAACTAAAACCATTCCCAAAGCCAACTCTTCAGACAAAGATTAGACTGGACTACAAGACATAAAATGATACAGGTGAAGAGTGTGCGTCTTAGTTCTAGTAGATACATGAGACTAAATGGGCAGCTCCTGTCCGGAGGTGAGATGAGAAGGCAGAAAAGGGTGGGAGCTGGTTGAACGGACAAGGGAAATCCAGGGTGAAAATGAATGTGCTGTTACAATATAGGAAGATTAACTAGGGTCACAAAATAATGTGTGTATAAATTTTTGCATGAGAAAATGAACTGTAAACTTTCACTTAAAGCACAACTTAAAAAAAAAATTTCATTATTCGTCTCTCTGTGTGTGTCACAATGAGGCTGACTTGGCAACATGACTTGCTTTGGCCAATAAATGTGAATAGAAGTGATGTGTGCAACTTCTGAGCAAAAGCTTTGAAGCCATCACATGGTTCCTCTTCTCTCTTTTCTCCCTGCCTTGGGACCCACATGTCCAGGTAAGGAATGCTCCTTCAGCCTGGGTCCTATAAGGAAAAGGATAAAGAGCGCACCTGCAGCCAACTCTCCCAGGACATACAACTTGTGCAATGATGTTATAAGCCACTGAGATTTTCTCTCTGCTTCTGGTAAACAAAAATATTAACAAGTATGTCTAATGGTGAGGGAGACATAAAAAGTCAGTCATTTGGCTGCCTCTCAGCAACTCTAAGACCTCATTTCAGCTCAAGCAACATATTTACATTTTCTAAATAAGAAATGGAGGGCTGAAAAATAAACAAAATACAACATCCTGGCCATATATAGGTAAGGCCTCACAAAGCACATTCTTTTGACTGAGAAAACAAGACAAGGCAAGTAATCATCTAATGCCCTGGAGGAATAAATGAATAAAGAATAAAAAACATCTTTTAACAATACATATAAAAATAAGCAGTGTTAAAGAGTATCCTTTTCCTTTTGGCCTTAACAAAAACAAAGAACACCATGGCTGTAGGTACATTATGACTGTTACAGAGTGTTAGCTCATCACCAAACAAGTACATCTGAGCCTAAGGGACAAATCTCGTCAAGACTGCTTGAGGATTCACAAGAAAAAGCGATATTAACAAGACATTCTAAAATATCTTATTGCTATCATGTGTCAACTGCTATAAAATAAGAAGCAAAGTTATTCAGTTTGCCAAAAAGTTCTCCATGCTTGAGTTAGTGTAGTCTTGAGAACACAGCCTCGGTACCTCCAGAACGTAATTAGTGATTTTGAAAGTGTTTTCTTAAATATTTCACGATAAGTATTTTGAGTTCACAACGTGAATAACTAAAAAAGTTCTTCAATAAAATTTGGCTCATTTCTCAAGCTGCTTAAAATCATGTACACATTTACCTATGCTTTAGAAAAAGTTATAGTAACTGGGTATTCATTTGATGACTAAAAAACCTAAACATCCTTGACACATTTTTATACAAATAAAATTCAAAGAAAATGCACAAATACAACCTTGAATGAAAAGAAAAATAGGTCTCAGAAGAAGGTGTGTGTACCTTGACATGAAAATGGGAAAAGACCATTGATCATCTATCTTCCCTTTACACATTTATTCTGCTTGAGATCCAAATTTCCTGTGGGTTGAATATCTGCTTCCTAACCCCACTCCCCAAACTAGACCTATCTTCACAACTTTCCAAGCCTTATTTTGATTTATCTATTGTACTACGTGTGCTCTTATAAGGCATCTCAGCTGATACATAGGTAGGGTACTAACGGTGTGTATTTCCTAAGTCTGCTTATATCAGCTTCATGTTAAAAAACAACAACAAACCCCTAAAGTCAATTCACACGTGGTATATACAGAAGATGGTGTATGGATTAAAAGCAAGGATGCTGGAAGGTTGTAATCACTTTTACCATTTACCATATAATCTTAACTAAACTTAGCCCTGGGGCCTCTTTTATTCCTCCTTCCTCATCAGGTAAACAAGGATTAAATTAAAGAATTCAAAACACTCACCAAAGAGCCTGCCACTGTACTGCCAACATTACTAGGTGCCAGGCAATAAGTGGCGGTTACTATGTTAGCATGGTGGTGAGCAAAAGTTACTATGTTTGAAGTGTTCAGCCACTAGAAGGGGGAACCGGGATATGTAGCCGGCTGGTCGTGAAGGGTGAGTGGTATGTGAGGCTATGCAGAGAGCTGCCAGATCACATGGGCCTACAGTGGAGAAGTCACCTTAGGACAGCAGTCAGAGAGGAGAGAGCACAAGGGCTCAAGGTGGGGAGGCCTGGAAAATCCTATGACAGAACAAAGCTAGAACTTCCCTTCTCCCCCGGAAAAAAAAACCTAAACCTAAGTGAAGTATTTATTAGCATGTAAGTACACCCCAATAGTCTTGTGATGAGGGGCCAAAATCAGCTGGTAAACGACAGATATTCTCCCCACTGGCAGCGGAGGCAGCGTTGGGTTGGAACAGACATGAGAGCAAGAGAAAGCTGACACTGGTATGCAGAGCACAGATGTTAACACCCCCCCTGGGAGCAGTGGCAACGAACAGATAGTAAATGAACACAAATGTTCTCCAAACCACAGCTGTTAGTGCCCCTAACCGGCCACTGGAGGAAACATATTGAGAGAATGAGAAGATGTCACCGGCACTGGCAGTATTATAAACTTGTCTCCTATCTTCCCAAAAAGTAATCAGACTCAGTGACCATGATTCATCCACGATGCACGTGGAGGTAAAAAGCTACAAGTGCTTCAGAGAAACAAAGCAAAGTAAAAGGGCCTGGGAGTCTCTACCTTTAATCCAGTGTACTGACCATAAATCAAACTAGGTAGCTTCCTTACCTTTCCCCTTAAAGGTGGAGAAACAAAATGAATGAATTTTTGAAGCTGTTATTTGGATTGCTTTTTCGATAAAAGAAAAAATTAAAATCAACTCATCAAATTTACGAAACACCTACAACATGAACGACTGTGTGGGGAGGAGAAAAAGAAATATAAAACGGCCTTTTCACGTTCACATGTTCTTCGTAACTTCAGTTAGATTTTACTTCTGAAAAGAGGTGGAAAGTGATAATAAAATTTAAACCCGTGCACTGTGCTAGCAACTTCTGTAAAAGATTTGTGTGAAGACAAGTATGTTTTAGGTCAAAAAGAACCTACCTACAGATTTCACCTGGCTGTTTCAATCCACCCGGCCACTCTGCAGAAGACCTGCCGATCTGCTCTCATAAAGATTACAGCCCAGAAAACCCCATGGAGCAACTCTACTCTGTCACACAGGGTCACTATGAGTCAAAATCAACTCAACAGCACCTAACAACAACATGCTAAGATTAATCTTCTCAGACAACCCAAAATTATATGAAGTTATAATTAAGAATCAAATCATAAATGCAAAATCCTATAAGTACTTGCGCATATATGCTCACCTATATAATATAATCTAATGTGTGTGTACATATACGTAAAAGGGCTAAAACTGATAAGGATGTTTACACAGAAAAATACCTAGGATACCTATCTGTCTTGACAGGGGATACCCTAGATCCAGCTAACAGCAATTGTTCTCCTCACTAGCTTACTCAGTACCCTTACAAATACTTCTACCGTGATCAACTCAAAAAGAGTTTCAAACACAGAAGAAGACATTCTTTGATGGTTACAAGGGTGGGCAGGGAAGGAGAGGGGTATTCACTAACTAGATAGTAGACAAGAATTATTTTAGGTGAAGGGAAGGACAACCCGCAATACAGGGTAACTCAGCACAACTGGACTAAACCAAAAGCTAAGAATTTTCCTGAACACAACCAAACACTCCAACGGACAAAGTTGCAGGGGTGGGGGTCTGGAGACCATGGTTTCAGGGAATATCTACGTTATCCGGCATAATAAAGTTTAAGAAAGTGTTCTGCATCCCACTTTGATAAGTGGTGTCTGGGGTCTTAAAAGCTAGCGAGTGGCCATCTAATATGCTTCAATTGGTCTCAACCCACCTGGAGCAAAGGAGAATGAAGAACACCAAAGACATAAGGAAAATACGAGCCCAAGAGACAGAAAGGGCTACATAAACCAGAGACTCCATCAGCCTGAGACTGGAAGAACTAGATGGTGGCCAGCTACAACCAATGACCGCTCTGACAGGGAACACAACAGAGAGTCCTTGATGGAGCAGGAGAAAAGTGGGGTGCAGAACTCAAATTCTAGTAAAAAGACCAGACTTGATAGTCTGATTGAGACTGGAGGGATCCCAGAAGACATGGCCCCTGGACTGTCTGTTAACCCAGAACTAAAAACATTCCCAAAGTCAACTCTTCAGACAAAGATTAGTCTGGACTATAGGACATGAAATCATACTCATTAAGAGTGTGCTTCTTGGCTCAAGTTGATACATGAGACTAAACGGGCAGCTCCTGTCCAGAGGCAAGATGAGAAGGCAGATGGAGACAGGAGCTGGCTGAATGGACAAGGGAAATACAGGGTGGAGAGGAGGAGTGTGCTGTCACATTGCAGGGAGAGCAACTAGGGTCACATAAAAATGTGTGTATAAATTTTTGTATGAGAAACTGAGTTGAATTGTAAACTTTCTCTTAAAACACAATTAAAAAAATTTTTTTAATTAAAAAAAAAACAAACACTTCTACTGCTTGTTCTTTTAGTTTTTACTGAGATGCTCTTTCAAGAGTTGAAGGGTGTCATAGTTTTCCAACTTAGTTCTTTAGTAACAATGTCATTAGTAACAAAGTGTATCAACTTCCTCAGAGTCCAAACAAGTTTCAACGTCTTTGCTACAAGTAAAATGATGACCTAAACTTGTTTCCAATTTATATTTGCCAATATAAATGTGCTTACCACTAGTTGATTTATATATGTTCAGTAAACTGCCAATCTGCCCGCTTAACAAATGGAATCTGGATACTAACCTTATATTAGCACCATTCATTCATTTCACAAACGTTATTGAGCACCTTGCATTTACAAAGTATAAGGTATTAAAATCGAATAGTCTACTACCAAATAGATGGTCCCGGCCCTCCTGGAGCCTAGAGTCAATAGCGCTAAGTGTAAGTCAGCAGAGAGGCCACCAGAACACATACTGCGGAACTGTTGTTAGGTGTTGTTCGGTCGACTGGACTCATAGCGACCCTGTGTGACAGAGCAGGACTGCCCCATAGGGTTATCTTGGCTGTAATCTTTACGGGAGCATGGAGAGATCTGCCAGGTCTTTTTCCTGCAAAACCGCTAGTTAGGAGCAGTACGCTTAACCTTTGCGCCACCAAGGCTCCTTAGAGCAGGACTAGAAGCCACAAATACTCCGACGACAGTTGCAGTTCTCTCACTACCTAGCTATGTGATCTTGGGCGGGGGGGGGGGGTCCCTTCACTAATCCCTCTATGCCTCAGCTACCTGATCTGTAAAACATAGGTTTGAACCAGGTCATCACGTCTTCCCAGGTCTAAACAGTCTGAGACTGGGAGCAATTGAAGGTTACTGGCAAAACCGCCCCGTTCGTTCCATTGTGTGCTCTCAGCACCGAGCAAGTAGTATGGTGATGATGAACGAGAGGTGGAGAGGGTCGAACTTGCGTTGGGGAAGATTCCCGAAGTCCCTTCTTGCTCCTAGACTCTCTCTGCAGAGTATCTTCTGGCAGGGCCGGCAGGAATCTGCTGTGATGGGGCAAAAACTGGGCACCACCCTCCCCTTCCCGCATCTAGTGAACAGGCTCAAGGCCCGCAGCCCCTTCCCTCCTTCTCTGATCGGAGAGGACTCAGCGGTCGGCAGAGCGGCTTGCTGCGACCACTGACCCGGTCTCCTCACCCTCCCCAGGCTGCGCTCCCACCCGCTGCACCTGCTGGGCAGACGTCTCGGGTCTCTACCCCTGCCCTGCGGCCGAGCCACGTGACCACCGCCCCGCCCTCCCCACGCGGGGGCCCCGTTTTTTGGCGCGCGGCAGTGACGTCAGCGCCCTGTCAGTCGCCACCGCCCCCTCCAGCGGCCAGAGCTACCTCGCGTTTTAAACTTGGCCCCGCCCCGCCCGCCCGCCGCGTCCGAGGCGCTGCCGGCTCCCGGGCCGCGCCGTTAACGGGCCCTCGGCTGCCCCGCGCTGCGCGGCGCCCCGCCCCGCCCGCGCCACTCACCTTGAGGTGGTTGCTGTCAGGGCTGCTCGCTTCCTCCTCGTCCTCACCCCCCGAGGCGGCGGGCGGGGGCGCGCCCCGGCCCCGAACTCCGGGGTGCTCGGCAGCGGCGGCCGGCGAGGTGGCCGAGGCGGCGCTCCCCGAAGCCCCGGGGCTGAGCGTCACGTTGTGCGCATTCTCGCCCCAGCGCCACGGGTACACCATGAAGTCGCTGAAGCCAGGGCTAGTGGGGATGAGCGGCGGCGGCGGCTCCGGCTCCCCTCCGCTGCCGCACGAGGGCTTGATCGGGGTCGTCCTGATGACTGACACAAGGACCCGCTTCGGGGAGTCGTGGCAGAAGACGACGGGCGGCGGCTGCGGCGGGTTGTCCGCCATCGCCGACTCCACGCCCCGGATCATCGCCCCGCCCTGATCCGCAGCTCCGGCGGCCCCGGGGCCGCACTCCCCGAGTCCGAGTCTGGCCCCTTGCTCCTTTCGGCCGCGCTACGCTTGAGTCGCCGGCTTTCAGTCCCGCCGGCTCATGGCTGGCGGGCGTTTCCCGGAATCCTGCGCAGCGGCCACCAAAGGAGTTCAGCGGAGCGGCTCAGCCGGCACCGAGCGGGCAGGGCCGGACCCCAACCCCCGGTCAAGCCCGCCCTCCGCTCTTTGTACTCCCTAACGCAGGCTGCAGCGGCGGGAAACAGCCGGCGGCCTGGCCCTTGCGGTGACGGGAAAGCAGGAGGCTCTGCGCCGAACCCCAGAAAATAACAACCTGCCGCCGCGGTCCCTGCTCCTGCTTTTCCCGCGTTACATTTCGCGCCTGGGCGGAACCAATCACCGCGAGGCCCCTGCCTGCTGGCCGCAGCGACGACTGACAAGTCGCGCGAGCCAATGGCCGGGCCTGGATTTCTTTCTAGCGCAGCGGGGCGGAGTCGGGCCTGCGCGCGGGTCCCTTCTGCCATACTATTGGTTGCCGCTCTTATATTTTTTTCTGCCTCGAGGGCCAACTGCGTTCGAAACTTTAGGCGAGCGCGCGACGTAGGCATTCACCCAGACACACCCGCCAGAAGCCCCGCCCACCCTCTGCTCTATTTGTTGGGGGGTCTGAGAGGCGCGGGGGCGGGGGCTAGCCTAAGAGGCGTGCTGATTGGAGAGTCTTCGGTGAGGGGGCGGGGCAGGAGGGGCTGTCGTTGGTCGGCTGTGGCGCGCGCCCCGCTCGGCCCCGCCCCGCTGGCCCCGCCCGCCTATGGCTGTTGGTCTGCGGTTCCCGCGCGCTGAGAGTTTAAAGGGCTGAGGTGGTGGGCCCCGCGGCATAGTCCTGGCCATCGCCAACCTGGGCATCGGTTTCCCCTTCTTTGTGAAGTGGGGCAGCTAAAAAAACTGATCTCCGAAGTCTCCGCGTGCTGCTCGCTGTGCGGCGGGGACACGAACGCAGGCGCGTCCCCGCTCTCACAAGCCGAACCGATCCCCCAACGTCGCCTGTAAGACCGCATTTAACCCCGCTCCTGGCTGTTCCGAGTCCGCGAGCGGCGCCTCCTCTCCGGACCGGGCCCCAGCTGTCCTGGGTCGGCCCCTTCATCCCTGTGTCAGGACGCCGAGGAGCCGTTCCAGCCTCCGTGAGCCGGCCCTCTTCGTACCAGGGAGCTGGGAGCATCCGGCGAGTCGAGCGTGACCGGCAGCCCAGCCACGGCCTCCACGAGACCCCGGAAAGCACACAGCTGAGGACGAGGCAAAATAGAATGTCCAGCCTAACATTCATAGAACGTGAAAGGACTGTCTGTTCTGTTCTTTGTTGTATTCCCAGGGCCTAAGTTGCCTCATAGTGGACGCTCAATGTATTTTTATTGAATGAATAAATATCCAGCAGTTAAGATTGAAATTGAAAATTAAATTAGAAACACCTGCATAACACACAGACATAAAGCCACAATTGTTTAAAAAAAAAAAAGGAAACTCGATATACGTAGTGATAAAGAACAATCACCAAGATATATTTTAAGTGAAAAAAAAAAAAAAGCAAAACTCAGAACAGTATGATTCCATTCACGGTAAAAAAAAAAAAAAAAAAAAAAAGCAGGGAAAGAATATGAATATGCATTTTTGCTTTTAAATATGCAAAAAACCTCTGGCAAGATACGTAAGAAATCAATACATAAGTTACTAATACATAAGTTGACTTCAAGGAGGGTAATTATGTGGCTGTGGAACAGAAGTCAGAAGATTTCAAAAAATACAACATATGTGTACCTTTTAAACTTTAGACCAAGTGATTGTATCTTTTAAATAAGTAAATACATACTCACAAACAGTATCTATAGCTACCATTTCCTGGGGTCCTACTATGATAATAGCATATGTAAGCCAGCTGGATGCTTCACTCACATTCCGCTCCCGTTAATAATTTTGTGAGGTAGATATTATTACTCCCCATTTTGCAAATGAGTAAATGCGAGGCCTGACCAAGGTCATATAACTCGATAAATAGCAACAAATAATGGCTTTTGGAAAGACGGCCCTGAAAATTATCTCTGGATTACACTTTTGCAAGTCTGCTGAGAAAAAGCAGGAAGAGGCTCAAAAATGGACCACTCCTGTTGCCCACATTTCTCATTTTCCAAATTTGTTAAGTTTTAGCGGCATATCCAACTTGATGTTTTAATATAGTCCATCTGAAAAGTTCAAAGTTCAGCTCTCATTTCACTTAATACATGAAACATTCATTTTGTTTTTACAATTCAATATGAAATGATTTTACAATATACCTCTGAGCCAGTTGGAAGGGAAATATAATGCATCTATTTTATAGTTAAAAGACAGTGAGATGGAAATAAGTAATATATCTATCCTGAACACCCAAATTAGGGGTTGAGCAAGATCCAGCAGATTAAGCACCAACCAACAGATACTGTTTAACATTCACAACATGCCCAGAGTGCAAGATGAATCATCCACAGCACAGGACACTGACTCCTGCTTCTAAAAATGCCTCTTCATCAACAGTAACCTGGCAACATCACTTGCTCTCTGCCACAGGAGAGTGAAAGACATGCCAGGAATGTGTGAAGTGGGCAGAGGGTGATTCCAGGAGCAGAGTGGGGTCACGCAAGATCTTTGCTTGTTTGGTTCATTTTTAATGCAACTAGGAAGCTGCCTGAAGTGTGTGGATCATATTCTTGGTCTCTCTGTTCTGCCCCAGATACTGCCAACAGCCCACAGTGTATACTAACTCTAAAGAACATACTATAACCTATTTCAGGATATTTACTATATTATTATAGTATTCTTCCCACCTTTTAAAAATATATGCCCCTTCTGATAAAGATATATACTCCAAGCTGTCTTTTTAAAGTACCTTTTACTTAGGGAGCAAGGAACAATGAAAAAAAACTGAAGATACAAGGGAAAGATTAGTCCAGAGGACTAATGGACCACAGGAAAATATCTGCACAGACCAGACACGTTTTTCATCCAAAAAAGCCTTCCCCAAAATATATTCCACAGACCTTGCCCATGACAGTTTCATCAATTCAAGAGAATCAGGAAACACTTTGGCAATCAGTTTTCCATATCTACTGCCACAAATGCCCAGGTACCTCATAATGATACTTGGTTATCATCGGCAACGATGGTGTTGCTACTTTTCTTAGAATTAGCTCTTTTGGTTTCAAATAGGAGATCTAACTTGGGTTGCAAGTAAGAGTAGGCCAGTCAGATCAGGTTAGACAACAAAGGTAGAATTAGTAAAAGGAATCAGAGATATCTCATGGACCCCAACATCATCATTAGAACCTGAAACTGGTCAACCGGAAGCCTCTGGGGACACAAGATTTCTGACCTCTCTATAAATACAGTTCCCATGGAGCCGATTCCCACTCATAGAGACCCCATGTGCATCACAGTAGAATTGTGCTCCACATGGTTTTTAGTGGCTGCTTTTTCAGAAGTAGATCACCAGGTTTTCCAAGGTGCCTCTGGGTGAACTCGCACCTCCGCTCTTTCGGTTAGCAGCTGAGCACATTAACCGTTTGCACCGCCCAGGACTCCTCTGTCTATATAGATGTGCTTCATTCTTTTCTCTCTGTAGAAACACTTCTTTGCTTCTCCATGCAAATGACTAAAGATGTACCCAATCATAGACTCAGCTCCTGAGTTATTAATGCTGTGTTGGAGTCATCAGCAGACACGAGCCAGCACCTCCAAATCTCAATTTCAAACTTCTAAGAGACAAAATTTTATTGGTCCAGCTTGGGTCCACTCTTTGTCCAATAAGGAACACAATCCACTAGTACAAAACGTGGGCTGGGGTCTTTGTGATCTGAAGGACAATTCTCAGGAAAAGGGAAGACAAGTTATGGACAGTACTGAGAATACAAAAAAAGTACATCCTTTTTTGTAAGCTGTGTATTTTCCACTTAACAATAAACCAAGAATGTGGATTACATGCTGTAAGTATTTTTTCTCATGTCCTAGTGTAAACACTAGACCAATGCTCCTTTAGAAATTAAAACAAAATTTTATTGAAGGAATAATTTCCTTTTGTGAAATGGGGAAACATGGCATTCAAACAGACTGCCACATGTGTTCTGCCTTGCAGTGAGAACAGTGGCATAGTTAAGAGGCAGAGTAAAAAAAGGCAAATAGTTTCATAAAAAAGAGGGTGCAGGGGAAGGAAGAAATTTACAATGGGCTGTCAAACAACAAACTTTCTTAACATGAATTTCTGCCTAACAAATCTCTTATTCCTGATACAATTTAACTAATATTTCTAAAGTGAGACGTGGGGGATGGATTGCAGGCTTAGGCAAACCTAATTGGAGTCCTTGATATGCAAAGTTGAACATGTAGTTAGGAAAGAGTGAAGATATAATTAGCTGTAAATCTGAAGCCTTTTGAATGTAAACATTGCCCATCTAGCTAAGAGGAAGTGAGTTAAGTCCAGGCATTCACGGGGTGAATTCCCTGAAAGCAGTTAAGATATCAAGTTTATTTACATAAGTCAAAGCCTGAATCTCTGCACTTATTGTGTTACAGTCAAAACTTTACACCTGCAATCTGCCTCCTTATTTTAACAAACTTAGTCTCTAGCTAGTTTCAAATGTACAAAGAGCTAGCAGAAATACAGTGGAATTAGGAGAGGTGAGCAGCTGTTCATTAAAAGTTCATTTTCTAAAAAGGGTCCTTTTCTGTCCCGGGAATGCATTTCTTAACCCTCGATGTATCTAGGTAGAACCATGTGACAAATTATTGTCGATGAAATTTGTGAAGTGATATGTGGCACTTTCAGGCCCAAGAGATTAAAAAACAGGTGGCCTATCTCCTCCCTCACTCCACATCACCCTCTCAGATACTGAAGATCCAAAAGATGAAGCCTTGGCCTTAGGGCCCTGGCTCTTAAAGATTATCAGGGAATAGCATCAACAGCATCACCTGGGAACTTGATACAAACCAAACAAAACCAGTTGCCAGTGGGTGGATTCCAACTCAGGTGACCGCAGGGGTGTCAGAGTAGAACTGCGCTTCCTAGGGTTTTAAATGGGTGATTTTTTTAAAAGTAGATCACAAGGCCTTTCTTTTGATGTGTACGATTGTTAGTCTCCTTTGTGGTTACCTTATTATTTATGCCTATTTTTCTAAGTTTAAACAAAACTCTTACCTCCCTATATCACCTTGACTTCCACTCCATATGAAAGGCCTATGACTATTTTATTTAAAACCAAAAAACCAAACCCATTGCGATCAAGTCAATTCCAACTCATAGTGACCCTATAGGACAGAGTAGAACTACTCCATAAAGTTTCCAAGGAGCACTTGGTAGATTTGAACTGCCAACCTTTTGGTTAGCAGCTGTAGCTCTTAACCACTACACCACCAGGGTTTCTGACTACTTTATTTAGTCCCCCTTTATTGATTTAATGTTGTCGTCTTCTACGTAATGACATCACTGTTTCCCTGCTTTGAGCTTTTTTTTTCATCTTGATTTATTTTTTGTGATTTCCCTGTCAGGTTTGATACCTGGTTTCTCTGTCCTGTATTCTAGTTTTAGGTTGTTATCTGATGTTATCAATTTTCTAACCAGAGAACTCCCTTTAGTATTTCCAGTAGTTTTGGTTTGGTTTTCACAAATTCCCTAAACTTCTGTTTATCTGGAAATGTCCTAATTTCACCTTCATATTTGAGAGACAGTTTCGCTGTATATTATTCCTGGCTGGCAATTTTTTTCCTTCAAGGCTTTGTATATGTCACCACATTGCCTTCTTGCCTGCATGGTTTTGGCTGAGTAGTCAGAGCCTGTTCTTATTGACTCTCCTTCGTAGGTGACTTTTTGTTTATCCTTAGCCTCTCTTAAAATTTTCTCTTGGTTTTGGCAAGTTTGATTATAATATGTCTTGGTGACTTCTTTTGGGATCTACCTTGTATGAGGTTCAATGAGCATCTTGGATAGATATAGTCTCATCTTTCACGATATCAGGGAAGTTTTCTGCCAACAAATCTTCAACAACTCTCTCTCTATTTTCTGTTTTCCGTCCTTGTTCTGATACTCCAATCACTCATAGGTTATTTCTCTGCATAGAGTCCCATATGATCCTTAGGGTTTCTTCATTTTTTTTTAATTCTTTTATCTAATTTTTCTTCAAATAGATTCTTGCCAAGAGTTTTATCACCAGTCCCAAGAATTCTGACTTCCATTTCCTCAATTCTGCTCTGCCAACTTTCTACTGAGTTGTCTGATTCTGAAATTTTATTGTTAATCTTCTGAATTTCTGATTGCTGTCTCTCTGTGGATTCTTACAGCCTATTAAATTTTTCATTATGCTATTGAATACTCTTCTTAATTTCCTCAACTGCTTTATCTGTGCGGTCCTTGGCTTGTTCTACATTTTGCCTGATCTCTTGAAGAGTTCTGTATATATATAGTTTTTATTCTGCTTTAAGTGAAAGTTTACAAATCAAGTCAGTCCATCATACAAAACCTTATACACACCTTGCTATATACTCCTAGTTGCACTCCCCCTAATGAGACACCACATGCCTTCTCTCCACCCTGTGTTTCTCTGTCCATTCACCCAGCTTCTGTCCTCCTTGGCCTTCACATCTCCCCTCCAGACAGGAGCTAGCCAGATTGTCTCATGTGTCTACTTGATCCAAGAAGCCCACTCCTCACCAGTATCATTTTCTGTCTTATAGTCCAGGCCAGTCCCTGTCTGAAGAGTTGGCTTCGACAATGGTTCCTGTCTTTGGCTAGCAGAAGGTCCGGGGACCATGGCCTACAGGGTCCCTCTGGTCTCAGTCAGACCATTAAGTCTCGTCTCTTTATGAGAATTTGGGGTCTACATCCCACTGCTCTCCTGCTGCTTCAGGGATTCACAGTTGTGCTCCCTGTCATGGCAGTCATCAGTTGTAGCTGGGCACCATTTAGTTCTTCTGGTCTCAGGCTAATGTAGTCTTTGATTTATGTGGCCCATTCTGACTCTTGGGTTCATACTTACCTTGTGTTTTTGGTGATCTTCATTCTCCTTTGCTCCAGATGGGCTGTGACCAATTGTCGCATCTTAGATGGCCGCTCGCTAGCATTTAAGACCCCAGACGCCACTCTCCAAATGGAATGCAGAATTTTTTTTTAATAGTTTTTATTATGCCAATTGACCTAGATGTCCCCTGAGACCTTGGTCCCCAAACTCCCGCCCCTGCTACTCTGGCCTTCAAAGCATTCTGTTTATTCAGGAGACTTCCTTTGCTTTTGGTATAATCCAGTTGTGCTGACCTCTCCTGATCCACCTCTCCCTACCTCCTCTGGCAACCATCAAAGAATATTTTCCTCTCTGCTTTAACTATTTTTTGAGTTCTTATAGTAGTGGTCTCATACAATATTTGTCGTTTTGCAGCTGACTAATTTCACTCAGCGTAACGCCTTCCAGGTTCCTTGATGTTGTGAAATGTTTCACAGAGTCATCGTTGTTCTTTATTGATGTGTAGTATTCCATTGTGTGAATATACTATAATTTATTTATCCATTCGTCCATTGATGGACACCTTGGTTGCTTGCATCTTTTTGCTATTGTAAACAGTGCTGCAATGAACATGGGTGTGCATGTATCTGTTCGTGTAAAGGCTCTTACTTCTCTAGGGTCTATTCCAAGGAGAGGGACTGCTGGATCGTATGGTAGCTCTATTTCTAGCTTTTTAAGGAAGCGCCAAAATGATTTCCAAAGTGGTTGTACCATTTTACATTCCCACCAGTAGTGTATAAGTGTTCCAGTCTCTCCACAACCTCTCCAACATTAATTTTTTTGCGTTTTTGGATCAATGCCAGCCTTGTTGGAGTGAGATAGAATCTCATTGTAGTTTTGATTTGCATTTCTCTAAGGGCTAATAATTGTGAGCATTCCCTCATGTATCTGTTAGCTACCAGAATGTCATCTTTAGTGAAGTGTCTGTTCATATCCTTTGCCATTTCTTAATTAGATTATTTGTCTTTTTGTTGTTGAGTTTTTGCAGTAACACGTAGACTTTAGAGATCAGCCACTGATTGGAGACGTCATACCTAAAAACTTTTTCCCAGTCTGTAGGTAATCTTTTTACTCTTTTGGCAAAGTCTTTGGATGAGCATAAGTGTTTGACTTTTAGGAGCTCCCAGTTATCTAGTGTTTCTTCTACATTTTTTATAATGTTTTGTATACTGTTTATGGCATGTATTAGGGCTCCTAACGTTGTCCCTATTTTTTCTTCCATGAACTTTATCATTTTGGATTATATATTTAGGTCTTTGATCCATTTTGAGTTGGTTTTTGTGCATGGTGTGAGGTATGGATCTTGTTTCATTTTTTTTGCAGATGGATATCCAGTTATGCCAGCACCGTTTGTTAAAGAGACTGTCTTTTCCCCATTTAACAGACTTTGGGCCTTTGTCAAATATCAGTTGCTCATATGTGGATAGATTTACGTCTGGATTCTCAATTCTGTTCCTTTGGTCTATGTATCTGTTTTAGTACCAGAACCAGGCTGTTTTGGCTACTGTGGCAGTATAACTTGTTCTAAAATCAGGTAGTGTGAGGCCTCCCACTTTGTTCTTCTTTTTTTACATCTGGATTCTCAATTCTGTTCCTTTGGTCTATGTATCTGTTGTAGTACCAGAACCAGGCTGTTTTGGCTACTGTGGCTTTATAACATGTTCTAAAATCAGGTAGTGTGAGGCCTCCCACTTTGTTCTTCTTTTTCAGTAATGCTTTACTTATCCGGGGTCTCTTTCCCTTCCATATGAAGTTGGTGATTTGTTTCTCCATCTCATTAAAAATGTCACCAGTATTTGGATCAGGATTGCATTGTATCTATAGATCACACTGGGCGGAATAGACATTTTTACAATGTTGAGTCTTCCTATCCACGAGCAAGGTATGTTTTTCCCCTTATGAAGGTTTCTTTTGGTTTCTTGCGGTAGTGTCTTACAGTTTTGTGTGTGTGTGTGTGTAGGTCTTTTACATCTCTGGTTAGATTTATTCCTAAGTACTTTATCTTCTTAGGAGCTATTGTAAATGGCATTGATTTGGTGATTTCCTTTCGTCGCTGTCTTTGTTGATGTAGAGGAATCCAACTGATTTTTGTATGTTTGTCTTTGTCTTGATATTCTGCTGAACTCTTCTATTAGTTTCAGTAGTTTTCTTGGGAATTCTTTAGGTTTTTCTGTGTATAAGATCATGTCATCTGCAAATAGAGATACTTTTACTTCTTCCTTGGCCAATTTGGATGCCCTTTATTTCTTTATTTAGCCTTATAGCTCTGGCTGGGACCTCCAGCACAATGTTGAATAAAAGTGGTCTGATTCCTGTTCTCAATGGGAATGGTTTCAATCTCTCTCCATTTAGGATGGTGTTGGATTTTGGCTTTGTATAAATGCCTTTTATAATGTTAAGGAATTTTCCTTCTATTCCTGTTTTGCTGAGAGTTTTTATCATGAATGGGTGTTGGACTTTGTCAAAAGGCTTTTCTGTAACAATTGATTAGATCATGTGGTTCTTGTCTTTTGTTTTATTTGTGTGATGGATTACACTGATTGTTTTTCTAATGTTGAACTATCCCTGCATACCTGGTAAAAATCCCACTTGATCATGGTGAATTGTTTTTTTGATATGTTGTTGAATTCTATTGGCTAGAATTTTGTTGAGAATTTTGCGTCTAAATTCATGAGGGATATTGGCCTGTAGTTTTCTTTTTTTGTGGAGTCTTTACCTGGTTTTGGTATTAAGGTTACGCTGGCTTCATAGAATGAGTTTGGAAGTATTCCATCCTTTTTATGCTCTGAAATACTTTTAGTAGTAGTGGTGTTAACTCTTCTCTGAAAATTTGGTAGAATTCTCCAGCGAAGCTGTGAGGGCCTTTCCTTTTTGGGAGTTTTTTTTTTTTTTTTAATTACTTTTCCTATTTCTTCTTTTGTTATAGGTTTATTTAGTTGTTCTGTCTCTGTGTTAGTTTAGGTAGGCAGTGTGTTTCTAGAAATTTGTCCATTTCCTCTAGGTTTTCAAATTTTTTAGAGTACAATTTTTCATAGTACTCTTTTATGATTCTTTTAATTCCAGTTGGGTCTGTTGTAATATCACCCATCTCGTTTCTTATTCGTGTTATTTGCTTCCTCTCCTGTTTTTCTTTTGTCAGTTTGACCAATGGCTTACCAATTTTGTTAATCTTTTCAAAGAACCAGCTTTTGGTCTTGTTAACTCTATCAATTTTTTTTTTTTATGTTTTTTATTTCATTTAATTCTGCTCTAATTTTTATTATTTGCTTTCTTCTGATGCCTGAACATTTCTTTTCTGCTCTCTTTCTATTTGTTCAAGTTATGGGATAATTCTTTGATTTTAGCCCTTTCTTGTTTTTGTATGTGTGCATTTACTGATATAAGTTGATCTCTGAGCACTGCTTTTTCTGTGTCCCAAAGGTTCTGATAGGAAGTATTTTCATTCTCATTGGGTTCTATGAATTTCTTTATTCCATCCTTGAGGTCTTCTATAACCCAGTCTTTTTTGAGCAGGGTATTGTTCAGTTTCCAGTGTTTGATTTCTTTTCCCTGCTTTTTCTGTTGTTGGCTTCTACTTTTATGGCATTATGGTCAGAGAAGATGCTTTGTAATATTTCGATGTTTTGGATTCTGTTAAGGCTTGCTTTATGGCCTAATATGTGGTCTATTCTAGAGAATGTTCCATGTGCATTGGAAAAGAAAGTATACTCGGCTGCTGTTGGGTGGAGTGTTCTGTATATGTCTATGAGGTCAAGTTGGTTAATTGTGGCATTTAGCTCTTCCGGGTCTTTATTGACCTTTTTTCTGGATGTCCTGTCCTTCACTGAAAGTGGTGTGTTAAAGTCTCCTACTATTATTGTGGAGCTGTTTATCTCACTTTTCAGCGCTGTTAGAGCTCATTTTACGTATCTTGAAGCCCTGTCATTGAGTGCATAAATATTTAATATGGCAATATCCTGCTAGTTTATTGCCTCTTTAATCATTTTTTTTTTAAATCATTGTATAGTGTCCTTCCTTATCCTTTGTGGTAGATTTATGTTTGAAGTCTATTTTGTCAGAAATTAGTATAGCCACTCCTGCTCTTTTTTGATTGTTGTTTACTTGATATATTTTCTTCCATTCTTCGAATTTTAGTTTGTTTGTGTCTTTAAGTCTAATGTGCCTCTCTTTAGGCAGCATATAGCCAGATCATAGTTTTTTTTTTATCCATTCAGCAACTCTTTGTCTCTTTATTGGTGCATTTAGCCCATTTACATTCAGCATGATTATAAATATGTATGAGTTCAGTGCTGTCATTTTGATGCCTTTTTATGTGTGTTGTTGACAGTTTCATTTTTCCACTTACTTTTTTGTGCTGAGGAGTTTTCTTTGAAATTGTGTGTTCCTCTTTTTCCTTGTGGTTGAATTTGTTTTTGCGGAGTCTTTATGTTTATCTTGTTTGTTATTTTGAAGTGTAGGATTGTTAGCCTTCTTTGTGGTTACCTTGATATTTACCCCTATTTTTCTAAGTATAAACCTACCTTGTATCTTCTTATATCGCATTGATTTCTTCTCCATATGGAAGATGTATGCCTACTTTATTTAGTCCCTCTTTATTGATTATTGCCATCTTTTACATTAAAAAATCTTTTACATTATGACATCATTATTCCCTGTTTTGAACATCTTTTAATCTTCATTTATTTTTATGATTTCCATATCTGAGTTGATATCTGGATGCTCTGTTCTGTATTCTAGTGATGGGTTCATATCTGATATCATTGATTTTCTGTCCAGAGAATTCCCTTTAGTATTTCTTGTAGTTTTGGCTTGGTTTTTGCAAATTCCCTAAGTTTCTGTTTATCGGTAAATGCCTTAATTTCTCCTTCATATTTGAGAGACAGTTTTGCTGGATATATGATTCTTGGGTGGTAATTTTTCTTCTTCAATGCTTTATATACATCAGCCCATTGCTTTCTTGCCTGCATATTTTCTGCCTGGTAGTCCAAACTTTTTTTATTGATTCTCCTTTGTAGATGACTTTTTGCTTATCTCTGGCTGTTCTTAAAATTTTATCTTTATCTTTGGTTTGGCAAGTTTGATGACGTCTTGGTGACTTTCTTTTGGGATCTACCTTGTATGTAGTTTGATGAGCATCTCAGATAGATACCCTTTCATCTTTCATGATATCAGGGAAGTTTTCTGCCAAGAAATCCTCAACAATTCTCTCTGTATTTTCTGTTATCCCTTCTTATTCTGGTATTCCAGTCACTCCCAAGTTATTATTCTTGATAGAGTCCCACTTGATTCTTAGTGTTTCTTCATTTTTTTTTAATTCTTTTACCTGATTTTTCTTCAAATATATTGGTGCCAAGTGATTTATCTCCAGTCTTACAAATTCTGCATTCCAGTTCCTCATTTCTGCTCCTCTGACTTTCTATTGAGTTGTCTAATTCTGTAGTTTTATTGTTAATCTTCTGAATTTCTGAATGCTGTCTCTCTATGGGTTCTTGCAGTTTATTAAATTTTTCTTTATGTTCTTGAGTAATCTTTTTAATTTCTTCAACTGCTTTATCTGTGTATTACTTGGCTTTTTCTGTATATTGCCTGATCTTGTTCCTGATGTCATTCCTGATATCATTCCTGATGCGTTGAAGAGTTCTTTATATTAATCTTTTTGTATTCAACATCTGGTAATTCCAGAAATACATCTTCATCCAGGAGGGTCCTTGATTCTCAGTTTTGGGAGTTTGTTGAAGCAGTCATGGTCTGCTTCTTTTTGTGATTTGGTATCAACTGTTGCCTCCAAGCCGTCTATAAGTTATTGTATTATTTTATGTTTGCTCACTGTGTCCCAGTTTCTTGCTTTGTTTTGTTTCAGTACAGCCAAATAGGCTACCAAAGTGAGCTAACTTGGTTATTGGAGCCTTTGAAGCACTAATATCCTATTACCAGATGGCTACAGCTGTTACTTGGTATATAAGCCTAGGTGTCCATTGACTATTCTTGTATTGATTCAGCTCAGGTGTCGTGATAGTCAGTCACCTAGTGTGTGGTGTAGGCTCTCACCTACTATCTTAGAGGAGCAGTAGTGATGGGTGTATGCACTGGTTTCTGGTAGCAGCAGGGGGTCACACTCTGAGGAAGGCAGGGGGCTGACAGCCTTCCCCAAGTGTCAGTGAGGAAGGAGCATCTCTGTTCTTTAGAGCACTCTGGTGGGTAGGCTCTGCAGCTGTACCTTGGGCAACCAACGTTTATACCTGTAATAACTGGTAGGCACCACTATTGTTTCATGAGTAGCTAGGTGGCGTGGATAGAGCCTCCAGTCCTCAGGCCCCTGCTGCAGGTAGGTGTAGGCCCTGTTTATAGGCCGAGCTGTATCAGAACTCCAAAACCTGCCTATCCACTGCACAGCTGAAACAGTTACAGTCAGACCTCAAACAGATTTGCCCCTGCAATATAATAGCCACCTGGATCTATGTAGGCGTGAGAGACAAAATCTGTGGATCACTTATGCCTGGACGGGAGTGGCTTCGTCTCTGAGTTTCCAGATTAGGGAAGACTGCAGAGTATTTTTCCCCCTGTTTGTTAATTTGTTCCTTTTCCCAGGTCAGGAGAATGGCTCTTGGAGTGTGGCAGGTTCTATCTCAGGCCCAGGGAAATCAACTGTTAATGAAGATGGCTGGGGCAGAATGGGGAGGGATCAGATAGATAGGAGCGAGTTTTTTCAAAAGAAGGAGTTATTAGGGAAAATCACTTATCTTGTGTCGACAGCATTGTTTTATCTCAGATTCCAGAGGCATGTGTAGTCTGTGTGTGCTTGCTGGGTTTCCACCGAGATTGCCCCAGGGGGACAGGGCTTCGTCCCACTCATACTTGCCTTCTTTCGCTGAAGCAGCTGTGTCCTAAACTCCACCACCAGTCCTGCAGCCATCACACCAGGTGGTCGTGGTGCTGGCACTTGAGTTGCCTTCTTTTGCTGAAGCGGCTGCTTCCTAAATGCCACAGCCAGCCTGGTTGTAGACACACCACAGGGTTAGGGGTGCACCACTCTGCTTGCCTTCTTTTGCTGAAGCTGTCATGTCTCAGGGAACTACCATCAGCTCCACCACAGTCACGCAAAAGAATGGCACCAAGTAATTGGAGCTGAGGCAGTGCACAGGCTTGGCAGCTCATCACTGCTTCTGCACTGTCTCTCCCTCCCCCCTCACTCATACTAATTCCTTAATTTGGCCTTTAATGTTCAGGGTTTCTAGCTTGTCATATATATAATCATTGACTTGTTTTTTTGGGTCTTTGTTGTGAGAGGGATCAGCTGAAGCTTCTGGTTAGTTAGCCATCTTGGCCCCGCCCCCCTGTATATTAGTCTTTTGTATTCTACATTGGTAATTTCAGAAATATGTCTTCATCCAGAAGATTCCTTGATTCTTTCTTTTGAGAGTTTGTTGAAACAATCATGGTCCACTTCTTTATGTGATTTGATATTGACTGTTGTCTCCAAGCAATCTATAAGTTGTCTCCAAGCCATCTATAAGTTATTGTATTAATTTCTTTTATGTTTGCTTGCTGTGCCCTAGCTTCTTGTTTTGTTTTGATATACCCAAATAGGCTACTCAAGTGAGCTAACTTGATCACTGGAGCCTTTGAAGCACTAATGTCCTGTCACCAGATGGCTAGAGTTGTTATCAGGTAACTGAGCCTAGGAGTCCATTCATTATTCTTGTATAGATTCAGCTCAGGTGTCCAGGTAGTCAGTCACCTAGTGTGTGGTGCAGGCTCTCACCTATGATCTTAGAGGAGCAGTGGCAATTGATGTATGCACAGGTTTCTGGCTGCAGCAGAGGGCCACACTCTGAGCAAGGCAGGGAGCTGACAACCTTCCCCCGCGTGTCTGTGAGGAAGGTGCATCCCTGTTCTCTGGAGTACACAGGTGGGTGGGATCTGCAGCTATACCATAGGCACCCAAGGCTTTTAACTGTAAGGACTGGGAGGTACCACTTATCTTTGGGCCCCTGCCATGGATGGCTAGGTGGCATGGGTGGAGCCACCAGTCCTCAGGCCCCTGATGTGGGTAGGTGAGGACCCTGTTTAATAGGCAGAGCAATATCAAACATCAAAAACCCACCTCTCCACTGCAAAGCTAAAACAGTTAAAGTCAGATCTCAGGCACATAAGCCCTTGCAATGTAACAAGATCATAACTGCTAAAATGGGGCCACCTGGATCCATGCACGGGTGAAAGACATTCATATTCTGTGGACCACTTGTGCCTGGACAGGAGCCACTTTTCTCTAAATTCCCAGATTAAGGGATCCAGCAGATTATTTTTCCCCAGTTTGTTAATTTGTTCCTTCTCCAAGACCTGGAGAATGGTTCAGGGAGCACAGCAGGACCTATCTCAGACCCAGGGAAATCGACTGTCACTGAAGCTGGCTCAGGGCAGAGGGAGGAGGGATAAGATAGATGGGAGAGCATTCTTACTAAAGAAGGAGCTATTAGATCTGCATGGTAAATTAGATGAGATCACTTATCTCGTGCCGAGAGTGCTGTTTTTTCACTGATTCTGGAGGCATGTGTAGATTCTCTGCCCCGGCTCAACCCCATCACAGTCGTGCCAGAGGATCAGGGCTGCACCACTTCACTCACCTTCTTTTGCTGAAGTCATCACATCCAAATCCTACTGCCATCCCTGTCATGGACACACAAGGGGGTCAGGGCTGCACCACTTCACTTGCCTTCTTTCACTGAAGTAACTGCATCCCAAACACTACCACCAGCCCCACCACAGTCACATCAGGGGGTTGGGGATGAGTGGTGCCGGTTCCCACCAACTCAAGTCCAGCAACTCCTCGCTGCTTCTACACCGTCTCTCCCTCCCCCTGCCACTCACTCCAGTTTCTTAAATTTGCCTTTGATGTTCCGAGTCCCTAGGTTGTCATATACATAATCAATTCACTTGTTTTTTCAGGTCTTTGTTGTGAGAAGGGCCACAGGAAGTGTCTGACTACTCTGCCCCCTTAGGAGGCCTTTCTTTTGAAATGCCTCTGGGTGGACTTGAACCATCAACTTTTGATTACCAGCTGAGCACCCAGGGACTCCTGGGAACTTGATAGAAATGGAAATTATGAGACCCCACCCCAGACCTACAGAATCAGAAACCTGGGTGTGGGACCCAACAATCTGTGCCTCAGTAAGTCTTCGAGGTGATTCTGAGGCATGCTCAAATTTGAGGTCAACTGTGTTAAGAAATAGTGGGCTCAGTCTCTAAGGAGCCTGGGTCTTTCTTCTGGGTCATTACCCATTAACCAGTAACACTTCTTTTGGACTTCACTTGAGTGAAAAATAGACTTCTTTCATTGGTGCCATCATACATTTGGGGATTTATCTGTTATAGCAGCTAAAATTACTTCATCTAATTCACCTGGAAAGATTGAAAAGGGTCTAAGAACTGAAGCCACACACACACACCCCAGCCTGGACACTAAGAACTGAAACTGTTTTACCCCCTACAGACAGACACACACACACACACACACACACACACAGAGCTTATTTTCTACATTAACATGATTTTGCTATTCTACTGTCTTCATTAGCATGGCTTTACTTTTCCTGGAGTTTCTTTTCCAGACAAAGACTTAATTGTTCATTACAGGAACTTCCTAAAAGACCCACCAACTCTTCAAAGGCAGACGTCAACAGACATTTTGTATCCCTAAGATTCTTTGAATCCCTGTCTCAAAATCTTTGTGTTCCCACCATTCCTAAACTGTTGCCCAATCCTAATCAAGTTCCACATTGAAAGACCTACCTTAAATCAAACTTCTAATTCTTAATAAATTCTGACTTTGTCTTCTCCTCTTGAAGATAATACCAAAGCTCCGAGGTTCTCTCATGGTTCTTCTTACTATGGTTAGCAAATGAAATTAGCATTGTTTTATAAATGGGCTTTGTTGTGATATTTGGAATTTGTCATTCAACCAGAGACCCTGGGTGATGCAGTCAATGAACTTAGCTGCAAACCAAAAGATTGGAGGTTTGAGTCCACATGGATGCCCTTCGGAAGAAAGACCTGCAGATCTACTTCCAAAAAAAATCAGTCATTGAAAACTCTATAGAGCTTGGTCCCACTCAGACACACACAAGGTCTCCATGAGTCAAAATCAACTTGCTGGCAATTGGTAACCATATCTGTGGATTGCTTAATAAATAGGACTGAAACATTCTGTATGCATATAAAAGCCAAAAAAACAAACCCATCGCCATCAAGTTGATCCCAACTCATAGTGACCCTATATGACAGAGTAGAACTGTCCCATAGGGTTTCCAAGGAGCAGCTGGTGGATTCGAACTGCTGACCTTTTGGTTAGAAGCCAAGCTCTTAACCACTGCAGCACCAGGGGGATAATTTTGATCCCTGAAAAAGCAAATGGCTCAAAGTTTGCTGGTTACAATGAAGTTTATAAAGACACAAGGAAGGAGAATAGAATTGGCTAATCTTAACATGATTGATTGGACCCTGCCCTCACCCTTTTACCATTTACCCCTAGACCACCTAGCCTCCTGTCCTAAGAGTCTAAGGATGGTGACACCTAACAATCTGTAGAGGTACTTGCATTGGGTGCCTAAAGTACGGCTGCAGACCCCACCAACCAATGGGCTTTAGGAATAGAGACACACCTACCTCACTGGCACTTGGGGGAAGCCTGTCAGCATCCTGACTCCCCTGGAATGTGACCCCCTGCTGCTACTAGAATCTGGTGCACACAACTATCACCACTACTCCTGTAGGTGGATAGGTGACAGTCTACACCACACACTTGATGACCCAAAATCAGATTCTACTCAAGAATAGTGAACGGACTCTTAGGCTTATATATCTGGTAACAGCCCAAACCAGCTGGTAATAGGACATAAGTGATTCAAGGGCTACAACAATCAAGACAGTGCAATCTAGTAGCCCATCTACATATATTGAAAGAAAACAAAACAAGATAAGACTTAGTGAGCAAATATAAAATAAATCACTACAATATCTTATAGATGGCTCAGAGACAGCGGTCGATATCAAACCACATAAAGAAGCAGACCATGATTGCTTCTACAACTCCCCAAACTAAAGAATCAAAATCTTTCCCAAATGAAGATACAATCCTGGAACTGCCAGATGCAGAATATAAAAAACTAATTTGCAGAATCCTTCAAGATATCAGGGATGACCTCATAAGTGAAATAAGGCAATCTACAGAAAAAGTCAAAGAACACACTGATAAAGCAGTTGAAGAAATCAAAAAGATTATTCAAAAACACAGTGGAAAAATTAATAAGCTGCAAGAATCCATAGAGAGACAGCAATCAGAAATCCAAAAAATTAACAGTAAAATTACAGAATTAGACAACTCAATAGGAAGTCAGAGGAGCAGACTCGAACAATTGGAATGCAGAGTGGGGGACCTGGAGGACAAGGGAGTTGACACCAATACAGCTGAAAAAAATCAGATAAAAGAATTAAAAAAAATGAAGAAACCCTAAGAATCATGTGGGACTCTATCAAGAAGAATAACTTGCATGTGATTGGAGTCCCAGAACAGGGAGGGATAACAGAAAATACAGAGTGAATAGTTGAAGATCTGTTGGCAGAAAACTTCCCTGACATCATGAAAGAAGAAAAGGTATCTATCCAAGATACTCATTCAACCCCATATAAGATTGATCCAAAAAGAAAATCACCAAGACATGTTAACATCAAACTTGCCAAAACCAAAGATAAAGAGAAAATTTTAAAAGCAGCCAGGGATAAAAGAAAGGTCTCCTACAAAGGAGAATCAATAAGAATAAGTTCAGACTACTCAGCAGAAACCATACAGTCAAGAAGGCAATGGGATGACATACATGGAGCACTGAAGGAGAAAAACTGCCAGCCAAGGATCATATATCCAGCAAAACTCTCTCTCAAATATGAAGGTGAAATTAAAACATTTACAGATAAACACAAGCTTAGAGAATTTGCAAAAACCAAACCAAAGCTACAAGAAATACTAAAGGAAATTGGTCAGAAAATCAATAATATCAGATACCAGCACAACACAAGGTCACAGAACAGAACATCCTGATATCAACTCAAATAAGGAAATCACAAAAACAAATTAAGATTAATTTTAAAAAGAAAAAAAATGCTCAAAACAGGGAATCATTGATGTCAATATGTAAAAGATCACAATAATAAAAAAGAGGGACCAAATACAGGAGGCATAGAACTGCCACATGGAGAGGGAAACAAGACGATATAGGACGATACAAGTTAGGTTTTTACTTAGAAAAATAGGGGTAAATATTAAGGTAACCACAAAGAGGTATAACAACACCACAACTCAAAATAAAAACCAAGAAAAACATAATGACTCACCAAACATAAAGTCAAATACTATGAAAATGAGGAACACACAATTTACAAAGAAAAATGTCTCAGCACAAAAAAGTAAGGGGAAAAATGAAATTGTCAACAACACACATAAAAAGGCATCAAAATGACAGCACTAAACACATACTTATCTATAATTACGCTGAATGTAAATGGACTAAATGCACCAATAAAAAAACAGAGCCTCAGACTGGATACAGAAACACGATCCGTCTATATGCTGCCTACAAGAGACACACCTTAGACTTAGAGACACAAACAAACTAAAACTCAAAGGATGGAAAAAAACATATCAAGCAAACAACAAGCAAAAAAGAGCAGGAGTAGCAATATTAATTTCTGACAAAATAGACTTTAAAGTTAAATCCACCACAAAGGATAAAGAAGGACACTACATAATGATTAAAGGGACAAAAGACCAGGAAGATATAACCATATTAAATATTTATGCACCCAATGACAAGGCTGCAAGATACATAAAACAAACTTTAACAGAACTGAAAAGTGACATAGACATCTCCACAAGTATAGTAGGAGACTTCAACACACCACTTTCAGAGAAGGACAGGACTTCCAGTAAGTAGCTCAATAGAGACACGGAAGACCTAATTGCTACGATCAACCAACTTGACCTCATAGACTTATACAGAACACTCCACCCAACAGCTACAAAGTATACTTTTTTTTCCAGCGCACATGCAACATTCCCTAGAATAGACCACATATTAGGTCATAAAACAAACCTTTGCAGAATCCAAAACATTGAAATATTACAAAGCATCTTCCCAGACCACAAGGCCATAAAAGTGGAAATCAACAACAGAAAAATTAGGGAAAAGAAATCAAATACTTGGAAACTGAACAATACCCTGCTGAAAAAAGACTGGGTTATAGAAGACATTAAGGAGGGAATAAAGAAATTCATAGAATGCAAAGAGAATGAAAATACTTCCTATCAAAACCTCTGGGACACAGCAAAAGCAGTGCTCAGAGGTCAATTTATATTGATAAATGCACACATACATAAAGAAGAAAGAGCCAAAATCAGAGAACTGTCCCTACAACTTGAACAAATAGAAAGTGAGCAACAAAAGAATCCATCAGGCACCAGAAGAAAACAAATAATAAAAATTAGAGCTGAACTAAATGAATTAGAGAACAGAAAAACAATTGAAAGAATTAACAAAGCCAAAAGCTGGTTCTTTGAAAAAATTAACAAAATTGATAAACCATTGGCCAGACTGACTAAAGAAATACAGGAAAGGAAACAAATAACCCGAATAAGAAACGAGATGATCCACATAACAATGGACCCAACTGAAATTAAAAGAAACATATCAGATTATTACGAAAAATTGTACTCTAACAAATTTGCAAACCTAGAAGAAATGGATGACTTCCTAGAAAAACACTACCTGCCTAAACTAACACAATCAGAAGTAGAACAACTAAATAGACCCATAACAAAAAGAGATTGAAAAGGTAATCAAAAAACTCCGAACCAAAAAAAAGCCCTGGCCCAGATGGCTTCACTGCAGAGTTCTGCCAAACTTTCAGAGAAGAGTTAACACCACTACTACTAAAGGTATTTCAAAGCATACAAAATGACGGAATACTACCCAACTCATTCTATGAAGCCACCATCTCCCTGATACCAAAACCAGGTAAAGACACCCCCAAAAAAGAAAATTACAGACCTATATCCTTCATGAACATAGATGCAAAAATCCTCAACAAAATCTAGCCAATAGAATTCAACAACATATCAAAAAAATAATCCACCATGACCAAGTGGGATTTATACCAGGTATGCAAGGCTGGTTTAATATTAGAAAAACCATTAATGTAATCCACCGTATAAATAAAACAAAAGACAAAAACCACATGATCTTAACAGTTGATGCAGAAAAGGCATTTGACAAAGTTCAACATCCATTCATGATAAAAACTCTCACCAAAATAGGAATTGAAGGAAAATTCCGCAACATAATAAAGGGCATTTTTTTTTTTATACAAAGCCAACAGCCAACATCACCCTAAATGGAAAGAGCCTGAAAGCATTTCCCTTGAGAACAGGAACCAGAAAAGGATGCCCTTTATCACCGCTCTTATTCAACATTGTGCTAGAGGTCCTAGCCAGAGCAATGAGGCTAGACAAAGAAATAAAGAACATCTGGATTGGCAAAGAGGAAGTAAAATGATCTCTATTTGCAGATGACATGATCTTACACACAGAAAACCCTAAGGAATCCTCCAGAAGGCTACTGAAACTAATAGAAGAGTTTGGCAGAGTCTCAGGTTATAAGATAAACATACAAAAACCACTTGGATTCCTCTACATCAACAAAAAGAACATCAAAGAGGAAATCACCAAATCAATACGAGTCACTTCTTGATCAATGGAATCTGTCTAGTACATTTTTAAGGCACCTTAGAATATAAGCAGAATTTGTTCCTTTCTCTCATCCTCCCTTCTCCATCACTGCTTTCAGACTATGACCTCTTAGGTCTTCTATGAAAACAAAGAAATCCTATTACTAGCCCACAAACTCTACCTTTTACTGGCTGCTTCCTTAGCTACATTAGACCTAGCTGAGGCTATGAAATCAGTGCTTGTAAATTTTTGATTAAATTATTGGCCAAGGTCCTACAATGTCTAGGGAGATGGGGAAATGGTGATTTCATCCTCTATTTGTAAGCATATAAATTATTAAATGTCAAATCAAAGAGAAAATTACTAACAGACATCTTATTTTGATTTTAAGATTTTCTACCATGAAATCAAGTAGTCACTGTAATGAAATTCCTGACCAAAATTAATCCTTGCACCCAAAGTTGTCAAGCCAGGATTACTAAATTTGAACTTCAAAAGGTGTGGCTACAGGTGGGTGGAGGGCTAGAGACTACCTTGTGACCTGATATCAGTTACAACCTGCCCTCATCCTTTTACCATTCACAGTAGCCCCCAAGAAGATAAAATACTTAGGAATAAATCTTACCAAAGATGTAAAAGACCTATACAAAGAAAACTACAAAGTACTAGTGCAAGAAACTAAAAAGGACCTACATAAGTGGAAAAACATACCTTGCTCATGGATAGGAAGACTTAACATAGTAAAAATGTCTGTTCTACCAAAAGCCATCTATACATACAACGCCTTTCCGATTCAAATTCCAATGGCATTTTTTAATGTGATGAAGAAACAAATCACCAACTTCATATGGAAGGTAAAGAAGCCCCGCATAAGTAAAGCATTACTGAAAAAGAAGAAGAAAGTGGGAGGCCTCACTCTACCTGATTTTAGAACATATTATACAGCCACAGTAGTCAAAACAGCCTGGTACTGGTACAACAACAGACACATAGACCAGTGGAACAGAATTGAGAACCCAGATATAAATCCATCCACACATGAGCAGCTGATATTTGACAAAGGCCCAGTGTCAGTTAATTGGGGAAAAGATAGTCTTTTTAACAAATGGTGCTGGCATAACTGGATATCCATTTGCAAAAAAAATGAAACAGGACCCATACCTCACACCATGCACAAAAACTAACTCCAAGTGGATCAAAGACCTAAACATAAAGACTAAAACGATAAAGATCATGGAAGAAAAAATAGGGACAACCTTAGGAGCCCTAATACAAGGCATAAACAGAATACAAAACATTACCAAAATGACGAAGAAAAACCAGATAATTGGGAGCTCCTAAAAATCAAACACCTATGCTCATCTAAGGACTTCACCAAAAGAGTAAAAAGACCACCTACAGATTGGGAAAAAAATTTCAGCTATGACATCTCTGACCAGTGCCTGACCTCTAAAATCTATATGATTCTGTTAAAACTCAACCACAAAAAGACAAACAACCCAATCAAAAAATGGGCAAGGGATATGAACACACACTTCACTAAAGAAGATATTCAGGCAGCTAACAGATACATGAGAAAATGCTCTCAATCATTAGCCATTAGAGAAATGCAAATTAAAACTACGATGAGATTCCATCTCACTCCAACAAAGCTGGCATGAATCTAAAAAACACAAAATAATAAATGTTGGAGAGGCTGCGGAGAGATTGGAACTCTTATACACTGCTGGTGGGAATGTAAAATGGTACAACCACTTTGGAAATCTATCTGGCGTTATCTTAAACAGTTAGAAATAGAACTACCATACAACCCAGAAATCCCACTCCTCGAAATATACCCTACAGAAATAAGAGCCTTTACACGAACAGATATATGCACACCCATGTTTATTGCAGCTCTGTTTACAATAGCAAAAAGCTGGAAGCAACCAAGGTGTCCATCGATGGATGAACGGTTAAATAAATTATGGTATATTCACATGATGGAATACTACTCATCGATAAAGAACAGTGATGAATCTGTGAAACATTTCATAACATGGAGGAACCTGGAAGGCATTATGCTGAGTGAAATTAGTCAGATGCAAAAGGACAAATATTGTATAAGACCACTATTATAAGATCTTGAGAAATAGTATAAACTGAGAAGAACACATTCTTTTGTGGTTATGGGGGGGAGAGGGTTATTTACTAATTAGTCAGTAGATAAGAACTACTTTAGGTGAAAGGAAGGACAATACTCAATACAGGGAAGGTCAGATCAACTGGACTGGACCAAAAGCAAAGAAGTTTCCGGGATAAAATGAATGCTTCAAAGGTCAGCGGAGAAAGGGCGGGGGTTTGAGGACTATGGCTTAAGGGGACTTCTAACTCAATTGGCAAAATAATTCTATTATGAAAACATTCTGCATCCCACTTTGAAATGTGGCGTCTGGGGTCTTAAATGCTAACAAGCAGCCATCTAAGATGCATCAATTGGTCTCAACCCAGCTGGATCAAAGGAGAATGAAGAACACCAAGGTCACACGATAACTATGAGCCCAAGAGACAGAAAGGGCCACATGAACCAGAGACTTACATCATCCTGAGACCAGAAGAACTAGATGGTGCCTGGCCACAACCGATGACTGCCCTGACAGGGAGCACAACAGAGAACCCCTGAGGGAGCAGGAGATCAGTGGGATGCAGACCCCAAAGTCTCAAAAAGACCATACTTAATGGTCTGACTGAGACTAGAGGAATCCTGGTGGTCATGGTCCCCAGACCTTCTGTTGGCCCAGGACAGGAAACATTCTCAAAGACAACTCATCAGACATGGAAAGGACTGGACAATGGGTTGGAGAGAGATGCTGATAAAGAGTGAGCTACTTGTATCAGGTGGTCACTTGAGACTGTGTTGGCATCTCCTATCTGGAGGGGAGATAGGTGGGTAGAGAGGGTTAGAAACTGGCAAAAAGGTCATGAAAGGAGAGACTGAAAGGAGGGAGCAGACTGACTCATTAGGGGGAGAGTAAGTAGGAGTATGTAATAAGGTATATAAACTTATATGTGACAGGCTGACTTGATTTGTAAACTTTCACTTAAAGCACAATAAAAATTATTTTTTAAAAAGTGACTTGTAAATTATGAATCAGCACATAAATGCTTCTCTTCTCCTTCATGAGTTTACTGCACAGCTTCAGAGAATTGATATTTGTCCTTGGGAGATAGGTGTGACGATCCTGATTGTGTGTCTGTATATTTCATTCAGGAGTTAGCTGCTGGACCTTCCAGAAAACAAAAGGTGTGTGCAACTCCCTCTGGTGGAGAGATATCAAGAGGACCAGATTTGGAGTACCCACAGCCACTCTGAACAGCTTCTTGAGACTTGGGGCAGAGATCCTGCTCTCACTTCCTCACTCAGATGTTCTGTAAGAGTAGGAGAACCATGTCCAACTCTTGTTCTCCAGGATCCCACCCTAGGGTATTATTGTTTTTATGAATAATGTTTTATTTATTTTTGGTGGCAATATACACAACCAAACATACATTCATTCACAATTTCTACATGAATGGTTTAATTTAAACATTGGTTGCATACTTCACATTGTGTCACCGTTCTATCTCCACCCATATTGTTTCATCACCATTAATTTAGGCACTCTCCCCCTTAAAAGGAGCCCTCGTGGTGCAGTAGTTAAAGCACTCAACTGCTAACTGAAAGGTAGGCAGTTTGAACTCACCAGCGGCTCCCTGGGAGAAAGATGTGACAATCTGCTTCCATAAAGATTTACAGTCTTGGAAACCCTGTGGGGATGCTATGAGTTGGAATCGACTCTATGGCAGTGGGTTTTTGTTTTTTCATCCGTTAAAGTTCGCATGTGCACTTTAGATTAGCTATTGTCAATTTGCACTCATATAGATAATACATTATAAGAGCACTATGTTCGAGGCAAACATTCTTTATTAATTGGGCTAAACTGTTTTTAGTTTAACAATGCTTCATGTAACAGTTTTAGTTGAAGGTTTAAAGATTATTCCTGGGCATTAGACTCAGGGGTTCCCCCAGTCTCAATGGATCCAGCAAGTCTGGTTTCCATGTGAGTTTGAAGTTCTGTTCCATGCTTACTCCTTTTGATCAGGATCCGTCTATTGGGACCTGGACCAAAATGTTCAGTAATGGTAGCTGGGCACCATCCATTTCTTCTGGTAATGGAGAAATAGTTTATGGAGGCAATTAAACCTGTGGTCTATTTCTTTCTCTGATTCCTGGGTATCCTTCCTCTGCTAATAGAGGCTAATAGAGACCAATTGTTGTATCTTGGGTGGCCATTCACAAGCTTTTAAGACCCCCAGGTGTTACCCACCAAACAAGGAGGTAGAAAAGCAACTCTAAAAACAATGTTAGACAAACTGACTGGACAGACACACAAAGCCATGAGCTAGGGTATTATTCTAATCTAGACTGAATAATGAGACGTGGAGACATAAACTGCTGAGGGAGAAGTATAGATCCTAAATAAGACCAACCCTTGTGTGTAGTGACTGGGGGTTCTTATAAAGGTGGGGGGAACTTCTATGATGGGGTTAGAAGGAGGCACTTTCGTGGAAAGCCTGGCCTTGACAACAGGGAAGCAAGGGAGGGCAGAAATGAGGAGTCCCTGTGGAGGGAGTAACTTCTTGAGTATTTATACCTAGAACTTCAGGAAAAGTATTATCTGAGTGTTTCTATAAAAAATGATGTTTCAGACCTCCTCCTCTAACTTTACTAGGGGGGAGGAGGATCTTTATCAGCATCGATAGCCCAAGGCTGCTTCCTATGAAGCAGAAGTCAAACATAACTCCACCCTTCAACATTTTTACCAATCCGACACCAGCCAGCCCTCTCACAGCACTACTTCTCTGCTCTGTATTGCTGGATTTGATGATTCATTGCGCAGAGCCCATAGACAATACTCACGATTATGGGATTTATTAGGGAAGTAACAGCTTACAAATCAGGATCAGGAAGGACTTAGGATACAGTTCTTCCATCAGGGCAGTCTCTTATCAGCCATGCCTGCAGGCAGGCCTCTCTCTGACCCTTGGCCCTTTGGTTGGGCCTCTGCTTTGCTCAGGTAAGTGTTACAAAGTGCTTTAGCTCCACCAATAAGTGCCCAGAGGCACCCCACTCTGCCAGTAAGCCTCATCCCAAAGGTGGTCAACTCTCACTCCTTGGATCAGCAAGCCTATCTCTACCAGAGGCGCCCCACACCGCCAGCAAGCCTCCTGCCTGAAAGCACTTAGTTTTCTCGCTCCATGGGCCAGGAAGCCCACAGCACTGTCTCCTGCCGGTCCCCTGGTTCTGCTGCCTCTGCTGCCACTGCTTCTCTGTCATTGCTGCTTGCTGTCTTTCACTATCTCCGGTGTTATAGCTGTCTCTCCCTGTCTCCTGGGTCTAGGATGTTCTCGGTGCAGGGATTCCAGGTCCTAAAGACATGCTCCACTCCTAGCTCTTCACTCTTGGGGGTAGTCAAATCCCCTTGTCCACCTCTGGGATGGCTCATTTTAAGCCTAGAGGGATGAAAACACTGACCAATCCCCTCATCAGGGTTCCATACACCTCATTTGCATGAGCCCAACCCCACAAGAGTACCATGGCCTTATTTGCATCATTAGCAAGCTGTCCAATCCCCCTGGTGGGCCAAAAGCACCTCATTTGCATAGTCCTACCCAGTCATTTGGTGCGAGTTGCAAGACCATGGTGGCAAAGGCCATATAAAAATAATCTATCACACAGCAGGATACCCCCTAGCTTTTATAGCCATGGTTCTTTCATACTTGGAGGATAACTTCTCCCTCTCAATCATTTTACCAGTCCAAAATAGTTATTACCAACTAGTCCTTCAATAGGGCAATGAATCCTCAGGGTGAGGTTACTCAGGCACCAGCCATTCAGGTCTGCTGCAGGTATCCACCTGATCTGGTCAGGTTCTCCAAAAGTCATCTTGTCTTCACCTTTTCTGGTGTCTGATAAAATTTAACTGAGAGAAAATTATTCCTTTGCTGAGATATTGGCATAGCAAAACTTTTAAGGAACTTCAGGTTCAAACACTGTACTCCAGTCCAGCAGTGCTTCCCTCTTAGTCCACTTTTTCATACTTACAGCTTCTGCAATTACCGTTTTTACAAACACAATTAACCCTGTTAACAATCAATATTCACAGCTGAATGATATAATCCTATCAGCATCTTCCCTCACCCTCACTTCCCCAGGCCCATCAGGAAAAGAGGAAACTATTCAGTGGGGATCTTCCCTTGTCCCCCTCATTTTTTTTTTTTTTTTTTATTGTAGTTTAGATGAAGGTTTTCAGAACAAACAAGTTTCTCATCAAACAGTACACACGTTGTTCTATGACATTGGTTAACAACGGCATGACACGTCAACACTCTCCCTTCTCAACCCTGGGTTTTCTATTACCAGCTTTCCTGTTCCCTCCTGCCTTCCAGTCCCTGCCCCAGGGCTGGTGTGCCACTTTAGTCTTGTTTTGTTCCATGGGCCTGTTCAGTCTTCGGCTGAAGGGTGAACCTGAGGTGTGACCTCATTACTGAGCTGAAAGGGTGCCTGGGGCTATTGTCCCGCTCATTTTGAGTGTAAGCACACCCATGAAAGTGTGTAAGCCAACCACATCATGCCTTTATCTCCCATCATTTTAGGTAGTCAATGTTTAAATTTCCCCTATCAAACCAGATTGAAGTTGTCAAGGATTTTATTTTACTTGGATCTGCAATCAATGCCCATAGAAGCAGCATTCAAGAAACCAAATGAAGAAGGTCTACACACAGAAAGAAACAATATGGTTACAAGGGAGGTAAGGGGTGGGGAGGGAAAGAGATTAACTAGGTTGTAGATAAGTGGTAACTTGGTGAAAGGTAAGACAGTACACAATACTGGGGAAGTCAGCAAAACCTGACCAAGGCAAAGTCATAGAAGCTTCACAGACACATCCAAACTCTCTGATGGATCAAGCTACTTGGCTAAGGACTGGGGACCGTGGTGTCAGGGAACATCTAGCTTAACTGTCATAACATAGCTTATAAAGAAGCTGTTCTACATCCAGCTGTAGTGAGTAGCTTCTTAAAAGCCTGCGAGAGGCCATCTAAGATATATCTACTGCTTCCATACCGACTGGAGCAAAGAAGAATGAAGAAAACCAAAGACACAAGGGAAAGGTTAGATCAAAGGACTAATGGGCCACAACTACCACAACCTCTACCACCGAGTGCATAACAACTAGGTGATGCCCGGCAACCAACAATGACTGCTCTTACAGGGATCACAACAGAGGGTCCCAGACAGAGTGGAAGAAAAACATAGAACAAAATTCAAATTCACAAAAAAAAAAGACCAAACTTGCTGAGCTGACAGAGACTGGAGAAACCCTGGGACTATGGCCCCGGACACCCTTTTAACTCAGTACTGAAGTCACTCCTGAGATTCACCCTTAAGCCAAAGACAATGGTTAAGAGTTCAGGCTGCTAACCAGAAAAGTCGACAGTTCGAATCCACCAGCCGCTCCTTGGAAACCCTGTGGGGCAGTTCTACTGTCATGTAGGGCTGCAATAAGCTGGAATAGACTCGACAGCAATGGGTTTGGTTTTTGTTTTTTTTTAAATAGGGCAATCATTGAACATGTAAGGAATGTGTTCAATCAGGTATATGCGGCTAAATGGGTACACCAGCCCAAAAGTAAAGATGAGAAGGGAGGAAGAGACAGGAAAACTAGACAAACAGAAACAGAACCCAGGGTGGAGAAGGGAAGAGTGCTGACACATTATGAGGGTGGTAACCAATGTCACAAAACAATTTGTGTATTAATTGTTTAATGAGAAACTAATTTGCTTTGTGCACTTTCACCTAAAGCATAATAAGAAATTAAAAATGAGGGAAAGAAACCAACTGGACCCCCCCCCCCAAAAAAATTGTGTTCTCGAAAGAAAGCTCAAGTTTCCCATTAAAATTTTTGAAAAAAAAAGGCAATTCAAAATGTGGAATCATGATGATTTAACAGTTTCTAGCCAATCTTTTTTTTTTTAGCCTATCTGTGAAAAGGTAAAGCTTTCAATGATTTTACCCATTTGTAATGTTAATATATACTGATGATTCTGTAATATTCCTTGGAATCAGAAAGACATGGCTCTGGCAGCGTGCTAGTCCATTTCCCACTTTTGCCTCTTTGAACACATGCCAGATAAAATCTTTCTTTTTACTTAAAAAAAAAAATCTAACAACATATTGCTCTGGGGAAATTTGCTGCAAAAGACCTCTTCAAAATGTTGAAAAGCAAAGATGTCACTTTGAGAACTAAGATGCACCTGACCAAAAGACAGGGTATTTTCAATTGTCTGATATACATGCAAAAGCTGGACAATGAATAAGGAAGACGAAAGAAGAACTGATGCCTTGAATTATGGAGCTGGTGAAGAAAATTGAATATACCATGGACTGCCAGAAGAACGAAAAAATCTGTCATGGAAGAAATACAGCCAGAATGCTTCTTAGAAGAGAGGATGGCAAGACTTCCTCTCACATACTTTGGACATGTTATCAGGAGGGACCAGTCCCTGGAAAGGACATCACACTTGGTAAAGTAGAGAGTCAGCAAAAATGAGGAAGACCCTCAATAAGATGGATTGACACAGTGGCTGCAACAATGGGCTCAAACATAGCAATGATTGTGAGGATGGTGCAGGACCAGACGGTGTTTCGTTTTGTTGTACATCAGGTAGCTACAAATTGGAATTGACTCTATGGCACTTAACACCAACAGTATCAAACCAGTACTGTGAGCAAACAAGCATGTTCTTTGATCTGAAGAACTGCTGTTCCAGCTGGAGCTTTAAATGCATTTGCATCCATAGGCAAAGTCCAGTCCAGAGCAAGCCATCAAATTGCAGTATTCTACATCAACCCACAGTATCAAATATCTTTCTCTGCTTTTGGTTGGGATCTGGTCAGTTAATCCCTAGCTATCCAAGCTAGGTCAATGGGTACCAGTTACAGGCTTGGGAGTCCACACAGCTTCCTGTACTTCAGACCATCCAGCCGCTTCTTTCACATCTCTAGCCCCTGTGGGCTAGGTCAGTGGGCACCACTCATAGGCTCAGGCATCCACACAACTCCCTGAACTCCAGACCAGCCAGCCCCTTCTCTCTCTCATCCTTAGCCCCCATGGGCTAGGTCAGTGCGTGCCAGTAGAACATGTCCAAACTCAACCCATCTCTTCATTGCTGTACCTCCCCCACTCCCACTCAGCTCATGGCTCCAGGTGGTCACCTAAAGCAAGCACACCAGGCTATCTACTCTCCAGCTCTCTTTAACTTCCAGTCCTGGAAGGGAGTTCTTCTGAAGGGCACTGAATTTTCCTGCCTCATTGCACCCACTGGCAAGCTGCTTTCTCTCAATTCAAAAAGGAAAACAGCCATTTTTTCCTTCAGGTCCTTCCTTCAAATGCATATTTCCTCCTCTCCCAGGAGTTCTGAGTGGGTCTGCACGTTTTTTCAAATGCAAATTTCCTGGGGGGGGCGCTCAGGTTTTTGACCTAAGCCCCCAGTACTCTATACACATGGTTACTTCACTAAAACCAATGACCTGTGTTTCTTTCGGGCAAATCCTTGTTCTTTTTGCATATCCAATCAAGTATTGGCTGAAGGTGGAGTTATATACTCTCTGTAATCTATAATACCCTGTATTCATTTCCCTCATATATGTAGGTTAATATTACAGCACCAGGTAAGAGAATCATTCAATATCTATAGTACATTCAGATGAACACATAACCATTTTTAAAACATTCCAGTTTCATCTTCTCCACACCTTGACTATCTTCCCATTCACCTGCATGTGATCTTGGGCCTCTGGCTGGATGGAACCAGAAGATCCTGGCCCCCTATCAATCATTTTGCTTAACTGGCCTGGCTTTTGCCCCAAACCACTCCAGAAGCAGCTTTTCTATCTCCTATCTCCCTATCTTTTGCTTCAGCATAACGTCTCTTACTTTCCTTTAAGCCGCTACAGATAGCAAGCATCAAAGTAACCATCCAAGAATTATGTTTTACTTCCCATGCCCCTTTGTTCTTTCTTTTACAAAGTCCCATACTTCCATGAGTCTGGAGCTGTTGCAACAAATCCCACTCCTAACACCAACTGTAAAAAATGGTGTGTGGGAAGCATCAGGCCCCCTCTTATTTCACAAGGGGGGAGAAGAGTCGTTATCAGCATCATCAGCTCAAGGCTGATCTGTATGAGTCGGAGGTCAAACATACCTCCACCCTCCAACCTTTTTATCAGTGCTGACACTAGCCACCCTTCCCACTGCACTCTCTACTTCTCTGCTGTGCTTGATAATTCATTGCAGTAGCCACGCAGAAATCACAGAAAATACCTGTGTTTAGGGGGTTTATTGGGAAAGTACCAGGTTACAACACAGGAAAGACTCAGGATATGATTCTTCAATCAGAACTGCTTCTTCTCAGCCATGTCCACATGCAGGCCTCTCTCTGGTCCTCAGCCCCTTGGCCCCATTTCCTTGCCTCTGCCCTGCTCGGGCAAGTGTTACAAAGCTCTTTACCTCCACTGATAAGTCCCCAGAGTCACCCCACTCCACCAGCAAGCCTCCTGCCCAAAAGAGCTCATATTTCTTGCTCCATGGGCCAAGAAGCCCACCATGCTGTCTCCTGCCAGTCTTCTAGTTCTGCTGCCTCTGCTGCTGCCATCTCTCTATGCTGCTTCTTGCCATCTCTCGCCTTCTTTGGTATTACAGCTGTCTCTCCCTTCTCCTAGGTCTAGGAGGTTCTCAGTGCACGGATCCCTGGTCCTAGACTCGCTCTACGCCTAGGTCTTCTTTCTTAGTGATAGTGAGATTCCCCTCTGTCTACCTCTGGGATGGCTCATCTTTTTTCTTTTATTATATTTTAGGTGAGGGTTTACAGAATAAATTAGTTTCTTATTAAACAATTAATACACATATTGTTTTGTGACATTGGTTGCCACCCCCACGACATAGCAACACTCTCCCCTTCTCAACCTTGGGTTCTCTGTTACCATCTTTCCTGTTCCCTCCTGCCTTCTTGTCCTTGCCCCTGGGCTGGTGTGCCCATTTAGTCTCGTTTTGTTTTATGGGCCTGTCTAATTTTTGGCTAAAGGTTTGAACCTCAGGAGTGACTTCAGTACTGAGTTAAAAGCCTGTCCAGTGGCAATATTCTCAGCGTTTTTCCAGTCTCTGTCAGACCAGTAAGTCTGGTCTTTTGTGTGTATATGTGTGTGTGTGAGTTAGAGTATTGTTCTACAATTTTCTCCAGCTCTTTCCCAGGCCCTCTATTGTGATCCCTGTCAGAGCAGTGGACAGTGGTAGCCTGGCACCATCTAGTTGTGCTGACTCAGTCTAGCAGAGGCTATGGTGCTTGTGGTCCATTAGTCCTTTGGATTAATCTTTCCCTTGTGTCTTTGGTTTTCTTCATTCTCCTTTGCTCCAGCCGGTATGGACCAGTAGGTATATCTTAGATGGCCTCTCTCTGGCTTTTAAGACCTCAGACACTACTCACCACAGTTGGATATAGAACATTTTCTTTATAAGCTGTATTATGTCAATTGAGCTAGATGTTCCCAGAGTGGGATGGATCAATTTAAGCCTAGAGGGGTGGCAAAACTAATATCATCATCTGGGTTCCATATACCTCATTTGCATGGTCCCGCTCCCACAAGGGTGCCATGCACCTTATTTGTATTCTTAGCAAGCTGTCCAATCCCCTTGGTGGGCCACAGCACCTCATTTGCATAGCCCCACCTAGTCATTTGGTGGGAGTCACAAGACTGTGGTGAGGAAGGCCATATAAAAGTGATCCATCACATTGCAGTTTCCTCGTCTGTGCTATATCCCAACTCAGTAAAGTCTGATGCATCCTTTGAGGCATGTGTGGCAATCTTCTAGATGATACGGGACAAGGTAGAAAGTGAAGTAAGGCTAGCCCCTCTCTCACATACCCTGGGGTCCTGTGAGGAAAGAGTAGCATCCCACTGAAGAGTCCAGAACTTCCAGATGGTGACTGGCAGGAAAATAGGCTGATCTGATTGGGGTAGGGAGGGAGAGCTGACAAGGGCAACTCAAGAGGGCTTAAAAATGAGATTGCCACCTACGCACGTATACTTAGATATTTTAACTATTTGCATATACAGCTTTGCATGCCAAGCTTTTAAAGTTGAAAGAATAGGTTGGTGAACGAATTACATTTTTTTCTTGGAAGACTAAATAAAAAGGTGAGATGTATTCCCCTGAATGAAAAGATTTTCATTTTTTTCCTGCAGAGTTATTCTGTCTTCCACAAGGAATTGGTAATTATTTGTACGTGAATACATTGTCAGGGCTTCACAAAGGCTATAACTTTTTTTTTTTTTGCGTAAAATTGCCCTTTTTACAAATACAGAGAGAGAAAATAGATTAATGGTTGCCTGGAGCTAGAGGTGGAGCCTAATTCTAAATGAGCAGATGTGTCTTCTGGGCATAAAGGAAAAGCTCCAAAGCTGTACGGCAGCGGTGTCTTAGTCATCTAGTGCTGCTATAACAGAAACACGACAAATGGATGGCTTTAACAAAGAGAAGTTTATTCTCTCACAGTCTAGTAAGTTACAAGTCCAAATTCAGGGTACAGGCTCCAGGGGAAAGCTTTCTCTCTCTGTGGCCTCTGGAGGAAGGTCCTTGTGATTCATCAGTCTTCCCTTGGTCTGGGAGCTTCTCAGGGCAGGAACCTTAGGTCCAAAGGACTCTCTCTGCTTCTGGCACGGCTTTCTTAGTGGTATGAGGTCCCTAATTCTCTGCTTACTTCCCTTTCCTTTTTATCTCTTGAGAGATAAAAGGTGGTACAGGCCACACCCCAGGGAACCCCCTTTATATTGGATCAGGGGTGTGATCTTGTAAGGATGTTACAATCCCGCCCTAAGCCTCTTTAATATAAAATTACAATCACAAAATGGAGGACAACCACAGAATACTGGGAATCATGGCCTAACCAAGTTAATACATACATTTTTGGGGGGCATAATTCAATCCATGACAAGTGGGTACACGACTGTGTATATGTACTAACAGTCATTGAATTGTACACTTAAAATGGGCAAATTTTATGGTATACAAATTATACTTCGATAAAGCTGTTCTTAACCCCCCAAAACTGCACTTTAAATTGAAATTAAATTTAAAAGAATATTTATTTAAAACCCTCCTATTATTGAAGAAACTCTCATATAAACATGTACACTAAGTGCTGCCTGGGATTTTCTCAGAGAAAAAGTTAAGGAAATAATAATTTCCAGAGCATTTTTTTGAAGTACCAAATTCATGACTTAACTGAGAATGTCATGCATCAACTTCGCAAATAGATAAACAAAATCATCACACCCACTTTTGCAATTGGTTGTGGTATATCTTCTACTAAAGAAAATTGTCCTCAACTGCTTATGTACAACACATTGTCAATGCTTGTCTAGAATAAGCTTTTGAGCAGGATATTGGTGGTTTAGTGTTTCAACTCTCACCCTCCACGAGAAAGACCTGGGTGTGATTGCCAGCCAATAAACTTCATGTACAGCCACCACCCATCTGTCAGGGGAGGCTTGCAAGTTGTTATGATGTGAACAGATTTCAGTGGAGCTTCCAGACTAAGATGGACCAGGAAAAAAGGCAAGGCAACCTATTTCCAAAAGTCAACCAATGAAACCCTGTGGGTCACGATGCGGATCCCCAGCCAGTCATGAAGATGGCTCAGGACATGGCGTTCCATTCCATATTGTGGCAGCTAACAGCAAAAAGAACAAGCTTTGTTACCATTATAATTTTCTCATGCGTTTGGAAAACAGGTAAAGACGATAGTATCTTTGAAGCTATGTCAAAATTTTTCTAAGCAAATGACCTGGACTGACTCTTGTTCATATTGCATGACCTTATTCCATAGCTGACTAAACCATGAACAAAATTTGGAACTGGTTCTGAGGGAGCCAGCCAGTCTCTGTGGGGGGCTAGAATATTGGCAGGTATACTGAGGAGCTGTGGGGCAGCCATAATCTGCCATGTGGATGGAGAAATGAAGATAATCTAGACAGAGAAAACAAAATCCAACTGTCATGGATTGAATTATGTCCCCACAAAAATGTGTGTATCAATTTGGCTGGGCCATGATTTCCAGTATTATATGGTTGTGTCCTCCATTTTGTGGTTGTAATTTTATGTTAAAGAGGATTAGGGTGGGATTGTAACACCCTTACCCAGGTCACATTCCTGATCCTATGTAAAGTGAGTTTCCCAGGGGTACGGCCTGCACCACATTTTATCTCTCAAGAGATAAAAGGAAAGGGAAGAAGAGAGTTGGGGACCTCATACCACCAAGAAAGTAGCACCAGGAGCACAGTGCATTCTTTGGACTTGGGTCTCTGCGCCTGAGAAACTCCTCAACCAGGGAAAGATTGATGACAAGGAAACTTCCTCTACAGCCAACAGGGAGGGAAAGCCTTCACCTGGAGCTGCCACCCTGAATTTGGACTTGTAATTTACTAGACTACGAGAGGACAAATTTCTCTTCGTTAAAGCCATCCACTTGTGGTATTTCTGTTATAGCAGCACTAGAGGACTAAGACACCAGCCCACAGAGATCTGGAAAGTGAATATTTCCTGGCCTCTCAATGACCCTTCACCTCTTGAAGACCTCAGGCCCTTTCTGAGACCCAGCTGCATTTCTGCCTATGGTTTCCAGAAGATACCAGTTTTCCTGTTTTCTGTTACAACCAAAAAAACCTGAACTAAAACAGAAATGTGATTACACACATAGAAACACAGCTGGGAGGGTATTCACCAAATGGCACAGTGGTTCCATCTGGGCAGTGGAATTGCTGGTGATGTTAATTTTCTTCTTGTGCTTGTATAAACTTCTTATAATTAACACTATTTTTGTAAGAAGGTGACATTTATCTTTTTTGTTGTGGTAAAATACACACAGCGTAAAAGTTACCATTTTAACTCTTTGAAAGTGTACATTTCAGTAGCATTTAGTTCATTCACAACAGTGTGCATCCATCACCCCTACCTGGTTCCAGAACACCTTTATCACCCTGAAAACAAACCCTGAGTGCATTAAGCTGTCACTCTCCATTCCCACCGCCCACTAGCCCCCAGCAACCACTAACTGCTTTCTATTCCCATGGATTTGCCTATTCTGGAAGGTTACATTTATTTGTTAAAGTCTAATACGCATAAAACAGTTCCTGACCCCCTGAAAGTTGTGGATCCCTTCTTAACCTGTACACAAGTGCCTCTGACATTTGAAAGAAGTTTTATGGAAATTTCTGATTTTTTTTTTTTAATAACTTTTATTGAGCTTCAAGTGAACGTTTACAAATCCGATCAGTCTGTCACATATAAGTTTACATACATCTCACTCCCTACTCCCACTTACTCTCCCCCTCTTGAGTCAGCCCTTTCAGTCTCTCCTTTCTTGACAATTTTGCCTGCTTCCCTCTCTCTCTATCCTCCCATCCCCGCTCCAGACAAGAGTTGCCAACACAATCTCAAGTGTCCACCTGATATAATTAGCTCACTCTTCATCATCGTCTCTCTCCCACCCGCTGACCAGTCCCGTTCATTTCTGATGAGTTGTCTTCGGGGATGGTTCCTGTCCTGTGTCAACAGAACGTCTGGGGAGCATGGCCGCCGGGATTCCTCCAGTCTCAGTCAGACCATTAAGTTTGGTCTTTTTATGAGAATTTGGGGTCTGCATCCCACTGATCTGCTGCTCCCTCAGGGGTCCTCTGCTGTGCTCCCTGTCAGGGCAGTCATCGATTGTGGCCGGGCACCAACTAGTTCTTCTGGTCTCAGGATGATGTAGGTCTCTGGTTCATGTGGCCCTTTCTGTCTCTTGGGCTCTTAGTTGTCATGTGGCCTTGGTGTTCTTCATTTTCCTTTGCTCCAGGTGGGTTGAGACCAATTGATGCATCTTAGATGGCCGCTTGTTAGCATTTAAGACCCCAGACGCCACATTTCAAAGTGGGATGCAGCATGATTTCATAATAGAATTATTTTGCCAATTGACTTAGAAGTCCCCGCAAACCATGTTCCCCAGACCCCCGCGCTTGCTCCGCTGACCTTTGAAGCATTCATTTTATCCCAGAAACTTCTTTGCTTTTGGTCCAGTCCAATTGAGCTGACCTTCCATGTATTGAGTGTTGTCTTTCCCTTCACCTAAAGCAGTTCTTATCTACTGATTAATCAATAAAAAACCCTCTCCCACCCTCCCTCCCTCCCCCCCTCTTAACCACAAAAGTATATGTTCTTCTCAGGTTTACTATTTCTCAAGATCCTATAATAGTGGTCTTATACAATATTTGTCCTTTTGCCTCTGACTAATTTCGCTCAGCATAATGCCTTCCAGGTTCCTCCATGTTATGAAATGTTTCAGAGATTCGTCACTGTTCTTTATCGATGTGTAGTATTCCATTGTGTGAATATACCACAGTTTATTTACCCATTCATCCGTTGATGGACACCTTGGTTGCTTCCAACTTTTTGCTATTGTAAACAGAGCTGCAATAAACATGGGTGTGCATATATCTGTTTGTGTGAAGGCTCTTGTATCTCTAGGGTATATTCCGAGGAGTGGGATTTCTGGGTTGTATGGTAGTTCTATTTCTGACTGTTTAAGATAACGCCAGATGGATTTCCAAAGTGGTTGTACCATTTTACAATCCCACCAGCAGTGTATGAGAGTTCCAATCTCTCCGCAGCCTCTCCAACATTTATTATTTTGTGTTTTTTGGATTAATGCCAGCCTTGCTGGTGTGAGATGGAATCTCATCGTAGTTTTAATTTGCATTTCTCTAATGGCTAATGATCGAGAGCATTTTCTCATGTATCTGTTGGCTGCCTGAATATCTTCTTTAGTGAAATGTGTGTTCATATCCTTTGCCCACTTCTTGATTGGGTTGTTTGTCTTTTTGTGGTTGAGTTTTGACAGAATCATGTAGATTTTAGAGATCAGACGCTGGTCGGAGATGTCATAGCTGAAAATTCTTTCCCAGTCTGTAGGTGGTCTTTTTACTCTTTTGGAGAAGTCTTTAGATGAGCATAGGTGTTTGATTTTTAGGAGCTCCCAGTTATCGGGTTTCTCTTCATCATTTTTGGTAATGTTTTGTATTCTGTTTATACCTTGTATTAGGGCTCCTAGGGTTGTCCCAATTTTTTCTTCCATGATCTTTATCGTTTTAGTCTTTATGTTTAGGTCTTTGATCCACTTGGAGTTAGTTTTTGGGCATGGTGTGAGGTATGGGTCCTGTTTCATTTTTTTGCAAATGGATATCCAGTTATGCCAGCACCATTTGTTAAAAAGGCTATCTTTTCCCCAGTTAAATGACACTGGTCCTTTGTCAAATATCAGCTGCTCATACGTGGATGGATCTATGTCTGGGTTCTCAATTCTGTTCCATTGGTCTATGTGTCTGTTGTTGTACCAATACCAGGCTGTTTTGACTACTGTGGCTGTATAATAGGTTCTGAAGTCAGGTAAGGTGAGGCCTCCCACTTTCTTCTTATTTTTCAGTAGTGTTTTGCTTATCCGGGGCTTCTTTCCCTTCCATATGAAATTGGTGATTTGTTTCTCTATCCCCTTAAAATATGACATTGGAATTTGGATCGGAAGTGCGTTAAATGTATAGATGGCTTTTGGTAGAACAGACATTTTTACTATGTTAAGTCTTCCTATCCATGAGCAAGGTATGTTTTTCCACTTAAGTATGTCCTTTTGAATTTCTTGTAGTAGAGCTTTGTAGTTTTCTTTGTATAGGTCTTTTACATCCTTGGTAAGATTTCTTCCTAAGTATCTTATCTTCTTGGGGGCTACTGTGAATGGTATTGATTTGGTTATTTCCTCTTCGGTGTTCTTTTTGTTGATGTAGAGGAATCCAAGTGATTTTTGTATGTTTATTTTATAACCTGAGACTCTGCCAAACTCTTCTATTAGTTTCAGTAGTTTTCTGGAGGATTCCTTAGGGTTTTCTGTGTATATAATCATGTCATCTGCAAATAGTGATAACTTTACTTCTTCCTTGCCAATCCGGATACCTTTTATTTCTTTGTCTAGCCTAATTGCCCTGGCTAAGACTTCCAACACGATGTTGAATAAGAGCGGTGATAAAGGGCATCCTTGTCTAGTTCCCGTTCTCAAGGGAAATGCTTTCAGGTTCTCTCCATTTAGAGTGATATTGGCTGTTGGCTTTGCATAGATGCCCTTTATTATGTTGAGGAATTTTCCTTCAATTCCTATTTTGGTAAGAGTTTTTATCATAAATGGGTGTTGGACTTTGTCAAATGCCTTTTCTGCATCAATTGATAAGATCATGTGGTTTTTGTCTTTTGTTTTATTTATGTGATGGATTACATTAATGGTTTTTCTGATATTAAACCAGCCTTGCATACCTGGTATAAATCCCACTTGATCAGGGTGAATTATTTTTTTGATGTGTTGTTGGATTCTATTGGCTAGAATTTTGTTGAGGAATTTTGCATCAATGTTCATGAGGGATATAGGTCTAAAATTTTCTTTTTTTGTAATGTCTTTACCTGGTTTTGGTATCAGGGAGATGGTGGCTTCATAGAATGAGTTGGGTAGTATTCCGTCATTTTCTATGCTTTGGAATACCTTTAGTAGTAGTGGTGTTAACTCTTCTCTGAAAGTTTGGTAGAACTCTGCAGTGAAGCCATCCGGGCCAGGGCTTTTTTTTGTTGGGAGTTTTTTGATTACCGTTTCAATCTCTTTTTTTGTTATGGGTCTATTTAGTTGTTCTACTTCTGAATGTGTTAGTTTAGGTAGGTAGTGTTTTTCCAGGAATTCATCCATTTCTTCTAGGTTTTCAAATTTGTTAGAGTACAATTTTTCATAATAATCTGAAATGATTCTTTTAATTTCATTTGGTTCTGTTGTGATGTGGTCCTTCTCATTTCTTATTTGGGTTATTTGTTTCCTTTCCTGTATTTCTTTAGTCAGTCTAGCCAATCGTTTATCAATTTTGTTAATTTTTTCAAAGAACCAGCTTTTGGCTTTGTTAATTCTTTCAATTGTTTTTCTGTTCTCTAATTCATTTAGTTCAGCTCTAATTTTTATTATTTGTTTTCTTCTGGTGCCTGATGGATTCTTTTGTTGCTCAGTTTCTATTTGTTCAAGTTGTAGGGACAGTTCTCTGATTTTGGCTCTTTCTTCTTTTTGTATGTGTGCATTTATTGATATAAATTGGCCTCTGAGCACTGCTTTTGCTGTGTCCCAGAGGTTTTGATAGGAAGTATTTTCATTCTCATTGCTTTCTATGAATTTCCTTATTCCCTCCTTAATGTCTTCTATAACCCAGTCTTTTTTCAGAAGGGTGTTGTTCATTTTCCAAGTATTTGATTTCTTTTCCCTAGTTTTTCTGTTATTGATCTCTAGTTTTATTGCCTTGTGGTCTGAGAAGATGCTTTGTAATATTTCGATGTTTTGGACTCTGCAAAGGTTTGTTTTATGACCTAATATGTGGTCTATTCTAGAGAATGTTCCATGTGCGCTAGAAAAAAAAGTATACTTTGCAGCAGTTGGGTGGAGAGTTCTGTATAAGTCAATGAGGTCAAGTTGGTTGATTGTTGTAATTAGATCTTCCGTGTCTCTGTTGAGCTTCTTACTGGATGTCCTGTCCTTCTCCGAAAGTGGTGTGTTGAAGTCTCCTACTATAATTGTGGAGGTATCTATCTCGCTTTTCAATTCTGTTAAAATTTGATTTATGTATCTTGCAGCCCTGTCATTGGGTGCGTAAATATTTAATATGGTTATGTCTTCCTGATCAATTGTCCCTTTTATCATTATATAGTGTCCTTCTTTATCCTTTGTGGTGGATTTAAGTCTAAAGTCTATTTTGTCAGAAATTAATATTGCTACTCCTCTTCTTTTTTGCTTATTGTTTGCTTGATATACTTTTTTCCATCCTTTGAGTTTTTAGTTTGTTTGTGTCTCTAAGTCTAAGGTGTGTCTCTTGTAGGCAGCATATAGATGGATCGTGTTTCTTTATCCAGTCTGTGACTCTCTGTCTCTTTATTGGTGCATTTAGTCCATTTACATTCAGGGTAATTATAGATAAATAAGTTTTTAGTGCTGTCATTTTGATGCCTTTTTATGTGTGTTGTTGACAATTTCATTTTTCCACATACTTTTTTGTGCTGAGGCGTTTTTCTTAGTAAATTGTGAGATCCTCATTTTCATAGTGCTTGACTTTATGTTAGTTGAGTTGTTATGTTTTTCTTGGTTTTTATCTTGAGTTATAGAGTTGTTATACCTTTTTGTGGTTACCTTATTATTTACCCCTATTTTTCTAAGTAAAAACCTAACTTGTATTGTTCTATATCGCCTTGTATCACTCTCCATATGGCAGTTCAATGTCTCCTGTATTTAGTCCCTCGTTTTGATTATTGTGATCTTTTACCTATTGACTTCCATGATTCCCTGTTATGTGTATTTTTATTTATTTTTTTTAATTAATCTTAATTTGTTTGTTTTTGTGATTTCCCTATTTGAGTTGATATCAGGACGTTCTGTTTTGTGACCTTGTGTTGTGCTGATATCTGATATTATTGGTTCTCTGACCAAACAATATCCTTTAGTATTTCTTGTAGCTTTGGTTTGGTTTTTGCAAATTCTCTAAACTTGTGTTTATCTGTAAATATCTTAATTTCGCCTTCATATTTCAGAGAGAGTTTTGCTGGATATATGATCCTTGGTTGGCAGTTTTTCTCCTTCAGTGTTCTGTATATGTCGTCCCATTCCCTTGTTGCCTGCATGGTTTCTGCTGAGTAGTCAGAACATATTCTTACTGATTCTCCCTTGAAGGAAACCTTTCTTTTCTCCCTGGCTGCTTTTAAAATTTTCTGTTTATCTTTGGTTTTGGTGAGTTTGATGATAATATGTCTTGGTGTTTTTCTTTTTGGATCAATCTTAAATGGGGTTCGATGAGCATCTTGGGTAGATATCCTTTCGTCTTTCATGATGTCAGGGAAGTTTTGTGTCAGGAGTTCTTCAACTATTTTCTCTGTGTTTTCTGTCCCCCCTCCCTGTTCTGGGACTCCAATCACCCACAGGTTATCCTTCTTGATAGAGTCCCACATAATTCTTAGGGTTTCTTCATTTTTCTTAATTCTTTTATCTGATTTTTTTTCAGCTATGTTGATGTCGATTCCCTGGTCCTCCAGATGTCCCAGTCTGCATTCTAATTGCTCGAGTCTGCTCCTCTGACTTCCTAGTGCGTTGTCTAATTCTGTTATTTTATTGTTAATCTTTTGGATTTCTACATGTTGTCTCTCTATGGATTCTTGCAACTTATTAATTTTTCCAGTATGTTCTTGAATAATCTTTTTGAGTTCTTCAACAGTTTTATCAGTGTGTTCCTTGGCTTTTTCTGCAGTTATCCTAATTTCATTTGTGATATCATTAAGCATTCTGTAAATTAGTTTTTTATATTCTGTATCTGATAATTCCAACATTGTATCTTCATTTGGGAAAGATTTTGATTCTTTTGTTTGGGGGTTGGAGAAGCTGTCATGGTCTGCTTCTTTAGGTGGTTTGATATGGATTGTTGTCTCCGAGCCATCACTGGGAAACTAGTTTTTCCAGAAAATCCGCTAAAAAAAATGCAGTCAGATCCCTATCAGAGTTCTCCCTCTGGCTCAGGCTATTCAGATGTTAATGAAGCCGCCTGGGGAGGGTGGGGGAGGGAACAGAGAGATAGGAGAGTAGCACCTCAGAATATAGCCAGAGTTGCTTGTCTTGCTTGGAATGACTATTATATCTGAGACTCCCGCGGGGCGCGTCGCCTATGTGTGCTGGCTGTGTGGAGATTGCCCCCGGGGGGTCTGGCCCGCTGGAGTCACGGTCAGATCCTCTGCTTCCAGCCCCACGCCCAGCGTCAAGGCTCCCCTACTGGGACGGTGCACTCTCGACTCCAAAATCAGTCGCTGCCTCCCGGGGACTTCTCGCCCCTCCAGCCACGTGGCCCTGCCGCCCCCGAGAACCAGTTGGGCCTCCTCCCGGGGTTAGTTCAGATGGGTGGAGCAGGTCCCCGTGCTTGTGCCATGACCGAGTGTCCTGGCTGGGACGCTGTTCTCCCCACTCCAATACCGGCCGCTGCCTCCCAGGGACTTCTCCTACCGGCTGCGTCCCACGGTCCCACACTGCCCGCGCGACCCGGCTGGTCCCCTTCCCGGGCTTAGTTCAGGGGGGTGGAGCAACTCTCCGTGTTTATGCCGTACCTACGTCCAGTCCAAATCCCTGCGGGACGGTTCCCCGGCTCGGACGCTGCTCTTTCTGCTCCAAGACCAGTCACTGCCTCCCAGGGACTTCTCCTACCGGCTGCGTCCCACGCTGCCCGTGGAACCGGCTGGTCCCCCTCCCGGGGTTAGTTCAGGGGGGTGGAGCCGCTCTCTGTGCTTGTGCCGTACCTGACTGGTACGCTGGCTCCAGGCTCTGGAAACAATCGCTGCTTCCCCGTATTAGTTCGTTCTCCATCTCTAAATCTGTGTTTGTTGTTCAGGGTTCATAGATTGTTATGTATGTGATCGATTCACTTGTTTTTCCGTGTCTTTGTTGTAAGAGGGATCCGAGGTAGCGTCCGCCTAGTCCGCCATCTTGGCTCCGCCCCCAGGAAATTTCTGATTTTTTAATAGCAGTCCCTATAATGGGTTGAATAGTGTATCCTCAAAATTCACGACCGTTTAGAATCTGTGAATGTGACCTTATTGGAAATAGGGTCTTTGCAGATGTAATTAAACTCAGATGAGGTCTACTGGATTAGGGTGGGCCCCAAATCCAATGACTGGTGTCTTTATAAGAAGGCCATGTAAAGGTACACACAGAGGTGAAGGTGGAGGCAGAGATTGGAGTGATATATCTACAAGCCAAGCAATGCCAAGGATTGCCAGCAACCTCCAGGAGCTAGGAAAGGGGCATGGAACAGAATCTCCCTCAAAGCCTGCATAAGGAACAAACCCTGCTAAACACCACAGTTTCGCAGTTCTGACCCCCAGAACTGAGAGAATAAATTCCTGTTGTTTTAACGCACATTTGTGGTACTTTGTCATAGCAGCCCTATAAAACTAATACAGTCCCTTAGGCATTAAATTTCAAAATCCTCTAATTAGAAGGCATGAGTTGCATGAATGTTACAGATAAGTTCATTTAACTGGTTCATTTCAAATGTGCATGTGCCAAAGTAAGAAAAATTATTTAAAAAAAAAAGATCTCCCTGTCTTTTTTGAATAGCCTTTTCCCATCTTGGCAATATCTGTGTGGCTTTTAGGGAGTAGAAAATTGATGCCTAATAGGCCTTATGCTTATGCTTATGTCTCTAATTTGTATCTGGATTTACAACAACAAAACAAAACACTGCCGGGTCCTGCACCATCCTCACAATCATTGTTAAGCTTGAGCCCATTGTTGCAGCCACTGTGTCAGTCCATCTCACTGAGGGTCTTCCCTTTTTTCGCTGATCCTCTACTCTACCAATTATAATGTCCTTCTCTAGGGACTGACCCCTCCTGATAACACATCCAAAGCATGTGAGGTGAAGTCTCGCCATCCTTGCTTCTAAGAAGCATTCTGACTGTACTTCTTCCAAGACTGATTTGTTTGTTCTTCTGCAGTCCATAGTATATTCGATATCCTTTGCCAATACTATAACTCAAAGGCATCAATTCTTCTTCGGTCTTCCTTTTTTTTTTTTTTTTTCTTCCTTATTCATTGCCAGCTTTCACATGCACATGAGGCAATTGAAAACACGTTGGCTTGGGTCAGGCCTACCTTAGTCCTTAAAGTGACATCGTTTAACTTTTAACACTTTAAAGAAGTCTTTTGCAGCAGATTTGCCCAAACAACGTGTCTTTTGATTTCATGACTGCTGTTTCCATGGGTGTTGATTTTGGATCCAAGTAAAATGAAATCATTGACAACTTCAATTTTTTCTCCGTTTATCGTGATGTTGCTTATTGGTCTGGTTGTGAGGATTTTTGTTTTTCTTTATGTTGAGGTGTAATCCGTACTGAAGGCTATAGTCTTTGACCTTCATCAGTGAGTACCTCAAGTCCTCTTCACTTTCAGCAGACAAACTTGTGTCATATGTGTATCCTTGGTTGTTAGTGAGTCTTCCTCCAATCCTGATGCCGCATTCTTCTTCATAGAGTTCAGCTTCTCAGGTTAATAGCTCAGAATACAGACTGCATAAGTATGGCGAAAGGACACAACCCTGACTTACGCCTTTCTTGATTTTAAACTGCTCAGCATCCCCTTGTTCTGCTTCAAACAACTATCTCTTGGTCCATGTACAGGTTCCTCGTGAGCACAATTGAGTGTTCTGTAATTCCCATTCTTTGTAATGTTATCCACAATTTTTGATCCACACAGTCGAACGCCTTTGCGTAGTCAGTAAAACGCAGATAAACATATTTCTGGTACTCTCTGCTTTCAGTCATGATCCATCTGACATCAGCAATGATATCCCTGGTTCCACAACCTCTTCTGAATCCAGTTTGAATTTCTGGCAGTTGCCAGTCAATGTCCTGCTTCAACTGATTTTGAATGATCTTCAGCAAAATTTTACTTGTGTGTGATATTAATGATATTGCTAAATAATTTTTGCATTCTGTTGGATCATCTTTCTTTGGAATGGGCACAAATATGCATATCTTCCAGTTGGTTGGCGAGGTAGCTGCCTTCCAAATTTCTTGGCATAGACCAGTGATGACCTCCAGCTCTGCCTCTGTTTGTTGAAACATATCAACTGGTATTCCATCAATTCCTGGAGCCTTGTCTGGACTTCTTCCTTCAGTACCATCTGTTCCTGTCATACCAAAAAGAATTATGTCTGTGGTCTACAGAAGAAGTTGATGAATAAGGCGTTAAACTTCCAGAATAAAACCTCAACTATAGTGATTGCTAATAATTTTTATAACTTTCAAATTAGTGGATCAAAATTGATGACTTTTTTTAATGTAAACTTCTACTCCTCCATTTAAGCCTATAATTTTTCCTCTGAATATGTCTTTGGTTGCATTCTATGGGTATTGACGCATAGTGCTGTCATTATCATTGCTTTCTATATACTTTCTAACTCCAGATTTATGTTTTCTCTTTGACCTATAAATTCCTTAAGCCAGTTGCCATTGAGTCAACTCTAACTCATGGCGACCCCATGTGTGTCAGAGTAGAACTATGTTCCACAGGGTTTTCAGTAGTTAATTTTTTGGAAGTAGATTGCCAGGCCTTTTCTGCGAGGTGCCTGTGAGTGAACTCAAACCTCCAACCTTTCAGTTAGTAGCCAAGCATGTTAATCATTTGCATCACCCGGGGACTCTCATAAGTTCTCTAGAAGGGTGTGGTGTTCTTTTGTTTGATTGTTTGTTTGTTTTTAAATTTCTACATGGATAGACTTTTTTGTTGTCTATTTGATTATTTATGTATTTATTTTTTATAACTGACATTGTCAAAGAAAGTGACCTCTGTGACTTTTCTGTTTGGGAAATTTGTTGGAATTTTCTTTGTGGCTTGAGATATGATCAATATGTAGCCTTATAATTGTTATCCCTATTTCAGCCCTCGCCCCCTGAAAGCTATTATCCACAGAGCAGTCAGACTGGTTATGTGTCAACTTTGGTGGGGGATGATTCTCAGTGGCTTGGCAGATATTATGCAACTATCTTCCATTTTGTGATCTGATGTGAGTAGCCAATCATTTGAAAGGTGAGTTTCCATGGGGATGTGGCCTGCATCCAATATATACAGATGTTCTGGGAAAGCTTGCTCTTTCTCAATCCTGCATTCGATCCTGCTTTTGCCTCATCATCCTCTGACCTCCAGTTTTTGGAATGTGAGCTGGCAACTTGTCACCTGACCTGCAGATTTCAGATTCACCAGTTCCCGCAGCCCATGAGCCAGCAGCAGCCTTCAGTCTGACCTGCAGGTTTTGGGTTCCTCAGCCCCTGCCACCACGTGAGTCAGGAGAAGACTCCAGCTGCTGTTGACCCACAGATTTGGGACTTGCCACCCTCCACAATTGTGTGAGCCATTTCCTTGAAATAAATCTCTCTCTATATATTTATATATATGCTTCACTGGTTTTGATCCTCTAGAAAACCCTGGCTAAGACACTGATTCATTTAAAACTTTAGTCCTCTGTTTGAAACATTTCAGATGACTTTCCATTATCATTCAAATTAAACCCACCATATTTTCAAAGGTGTATAGAAGCTGGTCTTTTCAATGGTCTACAGGTGCTGTTCTTGGCCCCCACCCCTACTCCCTTCCTGTGTCCCCTTTTCCTGCCTGCACCCTTCCCCCACTGCTGTGGGTGTTGGTGGATTCCAGCTCAAACATGCACTCTTCTCTAGAAGATTCTTCCTGGCTGATAGGAACTGCTTTCAATGGAGTTGCCAGGGAGGCTAAGTCCCAACTCCAACCCACCCCAAGGGCAGCCTTGGCCGGTGACTGATTAATAGGGGAGGGACATCAGGGCCTACCTCCTTGCCTCTAGACTAGACAATCTCTATAGTGCAGTATACCCTCCAGAGCTCCCTGTAGGGCCAGGTCGAGGCTGGACTTCTATAGAAACCACATCTTTGCCTATCTCCTTCCCTTATTCTTTCCTGCTTTCCTCACTCCCCTGTCCTGGGAATATTTCCTCAATAAATTACTTGCACAAGAATCCAAGTCTCAGGCTCTGCTCCTATCCGTGTGATCTCCTATCATGCGCCACTTCACAAGCTCATCTGCAGCCACTCAGGCCTCCTTGCCCTTGCTGGTCCTCAGATATCCCAGACACTATCTTGCCTCGGGACTTTGCATCTGATACTCTCTCTGCCTTGAATGCTTCCCCCAATATACCCACAGGACTTCTTTCCTAACATCCTTCAGCTCAAACATCACTTTTTCAGCAAGATTTTCCCTAAGTAGCCTTTTAAAAATTGATACCACCCCCTACCCATAACACTTCCTGTACTCTTCCCCACTATATTTTTCTCAGTTCTACTTTTCACCATGTGACCTACTGTATTTTTAACTTGTTTGTTTGTTTTTCTTGTCCTATGCCAAACAAAGAAGTCCCTGGGTGACTGTCTTAGTTACCTAGTGCTGCGACCATAAAATACCACAGGTGGGTGGTTTTAACAAACACAAATTTGTGTTCTCAAAGTTAGGAGGCTAAAAGTCTGAATTCAGGGCGCCAACTCTAACGGAAGGCTTTCTCTCTCTGTCAGCTGTTGGGGGAAGGCTCTTGTCTCTTCAGCTTCTATTCCTTAGTTCCTTGGTGATCTTCATGTGGCAGGGCATCTATCGTCCCCAGTCTGTGCTCTGCTGCTTACTTGTTTAATCTCTTTTGTATTTCAGAAGAGATTGCATTAAGATGCATCCTACACTAATATTGTTTCATTGACATAACAAAGAAAACCCATTCCCAAATGGGGTTTTAACCTCTACAGGGGACTTGTAGAGTGAAACTGTCAGACTCTACTAAAGTAAAATGAAGAGATTTATTGAAAGCGTAAGAAACATTTGAACAGGGAAACGTTAGCCCACACGGAGTGAAGACCAAGGAGTCCAAGGGGCGGCTGTTTCAAAAGGGTAGATACAGGGTAGAATCAAGAACCTCGCGGCAAGATTCTGAGTAGTTGACCCTCCCTGGACTTTCCCGGACTTCCCAGGCTCGCCCTGCCTTGCCTAGGTGTAGCCACATTGTCTATCGGTTCCACTCAGCCAGAGGCCCAAGTCCGTATGCACATGAATGGGAAGAAGTTGAAGTTGTAGTCTCAGCAATGCGAAGCAGGAGCTTGTAACAAAATGGGGTCAGGCCTGCTCTTAGACCAGGCACCCTAAATATGTCAGGTACCTCTGTTCTGAAGCTCTTATTCGGGGTGGGGATTTACAACACATATTTGGTGGGTACATGACTCAATCCATAACATTCCACATTTTGGTCCCCCAAAATGCATGTCCTTCCCACATGCAAAACACATTCGCCCCATCACACCATCCCAAATGTCTTAAATCAACTCCAAGTCTAAAATCTCATCTTCTGAATCATCAAAATCAAATATGGGTTCGACCTCTGACCTTTCCGTTAGCAGATGAGCGCTCAACCACTGCGGCATCAGGACTCCTTTTTAGGTTAGTAGTCAAGCGCAAACGATGTATACCACCCAGGGACCTGTAGTGACAAGAGGGCTCCAGAAGGCTCACTTGAGAGGTCTTGGGGTAGCAGTCCTGGTTGGAAGGCAGTGCCAAGGGATTTGTCTTGAAACTGTCTTCCATAGCAAGCATGAAGTTTACCCTGAGAGTGCACGTCACATATCAACACAAAATAACACACACTTTTACAAAATTTACACAAGACTGAGAAAATTTCATCTATTCACGTAAACGATTTGTACTGTTTTTACTTACGCCTGGAATCACTTTTAGGGACACGGGTTGTGATTTTGGGGGCTAACCCATTCTCTAAGCACTCCTTGACACCCTCACTGTCGGCAACCATCTAAAGATTTGGCAGTTTTACCCTTCAACATAGTCTTGAAGGAGTCCCTACATGGTACATACAGTTAACATGCTCGCCTGCTAACCAAAAGGTTGGAGGTTCGAGTCTACCCAGAGGCTCCTCGGAAGAAAGGCCTGGTGATCTATTTCCAAAAAATTATCCATTGAAAACCTAATCTGACACACATGAGGACACCATGAGTCAGAATCGACTCCATGACAACTGGTTTTGTTATTTTTATAATCTTGAAAGTGACCAAGAGACAATGAGTGCTGAGACTGACTCTCTTACGCTCCACAAAAACATCAGCTTCGTTATGTTAGAGTCACAACAATCAATGGAATCAAGTTTAAAATGATAAGTAGTCATATACTCTAAATCATTCTAATTTGGCTTATTAGACTAAAATCCAAAATATATTTAGCTGAAGCAGCTCAATTAGGGCAGCTGATTAATAATACTCTGAACAAGCACTTACATCTTTTGAAAAGTCATTGAACTGATTCTTGGGTTGTCCCTTATCTCACATGTAGGATCTGTGGGTATCTTGGATGTCCTACTTATAAACTTGTACCACAGGAAGTCTGTATGTTTTGTACTATGGAAACTTGCTCCTGTGGCAATCCGTGTTGATAACTGCCATTTAAGTAAGATAAGTAAGGATAAATCCACCTTTAGTTTATGTTCTAGTCCTCCTAATTTCTGGGTGCCAGACGCAAACTTTGGAAAACAGTCCCAGTACAATTATTGTTGATATTCTTTTTGTTAAAACTTATTCTGAACTGATTTTAGACTTACAGAAAAATTGCAAAAATAGTACAGTTTCCATATATCCCTCACTCAGCTTCCCCTAATGCTAACATCTTATTTAACCACGGTACAAAGATCTAAGCCAGGAAATTAACATTAGTACAAAACTATTAACTACTGTCCTTATTTGAATTTTACCAGTTTTTTCATGAATGTCCTTTTCCTATTCCAAGATCCCATCTGGGATCTCACAGAGCATTTAGTTATAATTTTTCCTTCATGTCCCCCAGTCAGTGACTGTCCTTCGGTATTTCCTTGTCTTTCATGATATTGATGCTTCTGACCATAATTGATCAGGTCTTGTGTGAAATGTCCCGTAAGAAGGATACCACAGAAACGATGTTGCATTGTTCTCAGGGCAGAGTATTACAGTGTTCATGATGTTGAAATGTCTCATTTCTGGTGATAGAGACCTTAATCACTTCTGCTGGGTTCTTCCACAATAAAGTAGAAGTACAGTAAAACCTGCAAAAGCCAGGACATGTGGAAGGCAGAAACCTGTCAGAGAAGGAAAATGCAAATATTTCCCACTAGTAGAGAGCGATAGAAAAGTGGTAAGACTGTATGCACCCTGTCAAAAGCGAAAAAACAAGGCAGTCCTGTCGAGTTCCGGCTTTCACAGGCTTCATTGTAGTTAATAAATATATTTAGGGAGATAATTTAAGTCTATGCAAATCCTGTTTTCCTTAAATTTTTTGCCACTAATTTTGACATCTGTTGGCAGATCTTTTCTGCAGCGGTTATTACTGTAATGGTGATTTTCTATTTTCTTCTTACTTTCTGCATTTGTTAACTGGAATTCTACTCTAACGAAGAGCTATCCCTTCTCTCCGATTTGATAATTTAATCAATTATTTATTTTTATCAACATGAAGTTATGGATAGTTAGTTTATTCTAAGGGTGAAAATCTAATACTATCATTACTTATTTTGTTGCTCAAGTTGTTCCAGCTTTAGGTTCCAACCTTCAGCTTCGGGTTGGCTCTTAGATCCTTTTGGCAGACCCTCACCTTTTATGGAGCACGCCCTTACTTTCTGGCACCATATGTTCCATCTCGTATTTTCTTTGTCCCCACCTTAGAATCGACCACTTCTCCAAGGACCCCTGCTTCCTGTTATTGGAGAAAGATGTTTAGAAACCAAGATGTGGGTGGTGGGTATACTCATTGCTATTGGGGTGTCATTGCTTCTAGGCTCTCAGGGGACAGAGTTGGGAAATATGCATACTAACCTATGTATACACACATCTATATTTCTGTATCTATCTATAAAAATATTAAAAATCATGAGTTACTGATGTCTCCAATCCCAATCCAATACCACAAATTTGGTTCTAGCCTTCCTCTTTTCCTTATTTGTCACTTCTTTCTTCAACAGTGAGAAACCCGGCTCATATTATCTACAATATATTTAGTTGTTTGTTCAGTTCTGGTATACACATAAAGTAGCAGCAGAATTTATAACCCATACCCCTGCAAAAGGAAACCCTGGTGGCGTAGTGGTTAAGCGCTACAGCTGCTAACCAAAGGATCGGCAGTTCAAATCTGCCAGGTCCTCCCTGGAAACTTTACGGGGCAGTTCTACCCTGTCCTATAGGGTCGCTATGAGTTGGGATCGACTCAACAGCACTGGGTTTGGTTTTGGTTTTTGACCCCTGCAAAAAACACATTTGTTAACTAAAGTATAACATTTATACACAGTTCATTTTGTCTTTAGCCTTACAGAATCTAGACAAGATGCTGTTTTTGAAAGTTTCTTAGGTTATTTCAGTGTAGTTATGTTATTATTTGTAAATAGGTTCATTTGTCTTCCATTCTGGGTATTTGAACATTCTGTTTAGTTGTTAATTTGGGGGGGTATATGAAACATTTGTTGTTGCTGACGCAGCTGTTGTTGTTAGTTGCCATCAAGCCAATTCTGACTCACGGTGACCCTGCACGTGCAGAGTAGAACTGCTCCATAGGGTTTTCAAGGCTGTGACCTTTTGGAAGTAGATCACCAGGCCTGTCTTCCGAGGCTCCTCTGGATGGGTTCAAACTGCCAGCATTTTAGCTAGTAGTTGTGTGCTTAACTGTCTGCGCCACCCAAGGAGCCCATGTGTGAAGCATTATTCTGGTTTATACTCAGACAAGTGTCATTTCCCCCTCACCCTTGTTACACCCTTCCCATTCTTCCCTCCTTTCCTCCCCCTCCCACATCCGGTGGGTAAACTTTTGTTTTCTGATTTTTTTTAGTTCCTGATTTATCCTTCTGGCACTTCTTTTGCAGAAATGAGCGGATATTCTAGTATCCCCTTTCTTATATGAAAAATACTCTTTTGTACGTTGCTTTTTGTCACCTAAGTCTGACCACTTAGTGTGATCTGTTAGACCAAGTGCATTATGACCTGGAAAGCACTCCATATCAGTTAATAAATCTTCCTTATTGTCTTAGTTCTGTAGTGCTGCTATAACAGAAATGCCACAAGTGGATGGCTTTAACAAAGAGAAATTTATTCTCTCACAGTCCAGGGGGCTACAAGTCCAAATTCAGTGAGTCAGGGGAAGGCTTTCTCTCTTTGTCAGCTCTGGAAGAAGGTCCTTGTCATCAATCTTCACCTGGTCTAGGAACTTCTCAGGCACAAGGACCCCAGGTCCAAAGGACATGCTGTTCTCCTGGTTCTTGTTTCTTGGTGGTATGAGGTCCCCATGCCTCTCTACTTCTCTCCTTTATATCTCAAAAGCGATAGGCTTAAAACACAACCTAATCTTGCAGATTGAGTCTAATCCACCATTAATCCCATCTCATTAACATGATAGAGGTAGGATTTACAACAATAGGAAAATCACATCAGATGACAAAATGGTGGACAATCACATAATACTGGGAATCATGACCTAGCCAAGTTGACAGATATTTTCTGGGAACACAATTCAATCCATGACACTTTTTTTTTTTTTTACAGCTGTATAGTACTCCATTGTGTGGATGTACCATAGTTTATACAACAACTCTCCTATGTATGAACTTTCATGTTGTTGCCAATAACTACAATAAATAACCTTGTGCATGTGCACTTTTGCATCATTGGAGGTGTATTTTCAGGGTAGATTTCTAGAAATGGGATTGCTGGGTCAAAAAATAAGGGATATGTAATCTTGTTTTGTATTGCCACACTTTCCTCCATAAGGCCTGCACCAATTTACAATCTCAGGAGCAGAAACTGAAAGAGACTAGGACCTTCCTCCAGAGCCGACAGAGAGAGAAAGCCTTCCCCTAGAGCCAAGCATCCAGAATTCAGACTTTTAGCCTCTTAAACTGTGAGAAAATAAATTTGTTTTTTAAAGCCACCCACTTGTGGTATTTCTGTTATAGCAGCACTAGATAACTCAGACAGTAGATTAGTGGTTGAGAGGGGCTGGAGGTAAGGGGAAATGGGAAGTGACTTCTAATGGACATGGCTTTTCTTTTTGGGATGATGAAAGTGTTCTGGAATTACATGGTTGCAGAACTTTGTGAATATACTAAAAATCACTGTATTGTATACTTTAAGAGGGTAAATTTTATGACATATGAGTTATCTATCTATTGAAGATACAAGTTAAGGTAACACTGAGATAGAATTTACCACCTATCAGACCAACAAAAAAATATATATAATACATTTCTCTAATATGAGTTCGAACATATTTTCAAAAGTTCAAGGGACATATATTTTTTGTGAATTTCCTATTCATGTCTTTTTCCCATTTTTCTATTGGACTTTTGGTCCTTTGTCCTTTAATTTTTTCTATTTTTTAATCAATATAGAATTCATATGCCATAAATTTACCCTTTTAAAGTATACAGTTTCCTCTCCTGGGAGACCTTCATGTGGCTTGAGATTTCTGTTTCTCACTTGGTGGTTTAATCTCTTTTACATCTCAAAAGAGTTTGGCTCAGGAACACCCTACACTAATTCTGTCTCATTAACATAACAAAGACAATCCATTCCCAAATAGGATTATAACCACAGGCATAGAGGTTAGGATTTTGGGGGAACACAATCAACCCATAAGATCTTTCTGCTTCTATGAATTAGTCTATTCTGGACATTTCATATAAATGGAATCACATAATACATGGCCTTTTGTTCTAGGTTCTTTACATAGTATAATGTTTTCAAGGTTTATTCATATGGTAGCATGCACAGCATTTCATTCCTTTTTATGGCTGAATAACATTTTATTGTACGGATATATCACAGTTGTGCATCCATTCATCAGTTGATGGACATTCTATGAACGTTCTCGTACAAGTTTGTGTTTGCATGTATGTTTTTATTAAAATATCCCTTAATTCCTATTTTCTTGAGTATTTTTATAATGATTATTGAGTTTTTCAAAGGCTTTCTCAACTTCTGTGGAGTTAATCGTATAATCTTTGTTCTTTTAATTACTGATATGATGTACCCATTATCGTCAAGTTGGTTCCAACTCATAGCAACCCTATAACCCCCACCCCATAAAATAGCACAGAGTAAAACTGCCACATGGTGTTTCCACATTGCAGGTGGTCGGTTGGAACTGTTGACCTTTTGGTTAGCAGCTGAGCTCTTAACTACTGCGCCACCAGGGCTCCGATATGGTGTAAGATATTGATTTCCTAATATTAAACTAGCCTTGCATTACTAGAATAAATCCCACTTGGTGATGCTGTATTATTTTCTTTTATTAACATAGTGTTGAATTTGTTTTCTGCTAATATTTCGCTTAAAAATTTTGCAACAGTATTCATGAGTGATATTGGCCTGTAGTTTTTTTCTCTGTGCTGTGTCTAGGTCAGATATCTGTGTTATACTTCCTTCATAAAAATAATTAGGAAGTTTTCCTTCCTTTTTGGTGCTCTGGAATAATGGTTTGGTAGAATTCCATTGTGAAATCGCCTGGGCCTGGTGCTTTTTCTTGAGTTAGCTGCTTAATAACTTTCTCTATTCCTCCTATGGAAATTAGTCTCTGTAAGTTTTATAACCTTAGTGGAGTTAATTTTGCTAATCTGAATTTCCTTAGGAAATTACCAGTTTGTCCTAGGTTTTCAAATTTATTTCCATGGAAGTCCACAAAATAGTCTCTTAACAATTAAAAAAAAATTTTTTTTGTCTCAGTGGTTATTTCCTCCCTTGTTGATATTTTAAAGTGTGTTTTAAGACAAATCTAATATGATGAGTGAAGCAATGAGAGGAGGCTTTCTTCTTAGTACATTTTTGTATTATTTGAATCTTTTAAGATGGAAATATTCATATATTACTTATATAATTTTTTTATAAAAGCAAGATAGGCAAAAGAATAAGGCCCAGAAGAATACATACACACACTAACACACAGGGCCTCCAACTTATAATTGTGTAACTTTTGGGGTCTATGGCTCAATCAGGAGTCCCTGGGTGGCACAGTTAACTGCTTAGCTACTAACCAAGAGGTTGGCAGTTTGAATCCACCCAGAGGCACCTTGGGAGAAAGGCCTGGCTGTCTACTTCCAACGAAATCCCTCTGAAGTGCAGTTCTACTCTGACACACATGGGTTGCCATGAGTTGGCATTGAGTCTACAGCAACCGGTTTTTATGACTCGGTCAGTCCCCCTTGATATAAATTAACATGTGAAGATATAACTTGAATCAAGCAATTTTATTAAAAAATTCCATTTGTATCAGAGGCATATTTTGGAAAAGGTTATATTATTAGTCAGATGAGCAGATTTTTCATGTATTTGTTGTCCCCCTGTCCCCTACCTCCTCAGCTAAATGGAAAGCCTCTCTGGAAGTACAGAGCAAGGCCTTCCCAGAGCCCTAACAGAGCCCCATGGTTATACCAGGTGCTGAAAAGTTGTGACTGATACTACTTTGGCATAATCATAACCCCTTACATTTTCAAGAGGCTTCTCAGGAGTTCAAACACTTCTACGTATTTTATCTGATTTGACTGTAATAACATGTCTGTTTGGTAGAGTTGGCAGAGTACCTGTATTTTAAAGTTGAGGATAAAACCTCAAAGAGATGAAGTGGCTTTGCTAAGCCATATTACTCACATGGGGTGGGTTTAGGACTGGCACCAAGTCTATTCCTCTTCTCTTTCTGCCACAATGCTCCGCGAAGCCCAGACTTTCCCTAAGATGTGTTTCAGTAGAGTGTTCCATCATAATGTTCAATAAACAATAATGCCAATAGAAGATACGTTATATAGGCAAAAAGCAATTTAGGGATTGCATTTTTAAATGCTCACTCAGCCTTACGAGCAATTATATAATGAAGTAGGAGAACCAGCCACTTTTAAAGACTTACTGTAATGGCAGAAATGATCTTTGATGCTAAGCAAAAGGATCAAGTACACTGTACTGATTAGCATTTCTACTTAGCTGAAAGTAAGTTTTTAACCATTCCACTGGCCATTCATTCAACAAATATTTACTGGGTGCCAACTATGTACCAGTCCCTTTTCTTGGCACTGGGAATACAGCAGTAAGCAAAACAAAGCCTCTGCTCAAAGCAAGCTCACATTAGAGTGGAGGGAGACAGGCAATAGACAAGTGAATATACATTCACACTAATAAGTGCTTTGGAGGAAGGCAAAATTGGGAATGGGGCAGAGAGCGGTGGCTCTTTAACTAGGTTGATCAGTGAAGATCTCTCTGACAAGGAGGCTTCTGAGCAGGGACTTAAAATAATTTAAGCATAACATGGAACTACGTTGGGGAAACATGGCTAGGGGACACTGAGCTTCCATAAGGGTGATGGAAAAACCTGGAAACAGTGGTGATGGTTGCACAACGTCATGAACACATTTAGTGTCACTGAATTGTACATGTAAAAAATGTCAAAATCAAGTGTTTTCTTACATATATATTTACCACAATAAAAAAGAAGAAAAAAATTCTCTCATCCCCAAATGATGCACAGAGGGCCAGAGTTCAACTTTTTCCCCAAGATTAGAGAATTTGTGTAAACAGTGTCTTGTGTTTACAAAATTGCTTTTATTTAAATAACATTTCTAATAAACAGCAAAAACTACTGTGCCTCTGTTGTCTAAACAATGTCAAATATCAAAAAAGAAAATACCAATCATTATATTTATTCACCCACCATATTTATCTTCTTGTCAGCACCATATTGACACAGCCTTGAGTCCTTTTTTTTTTTTTTTTTTTAATAAATTAGAATTTTACCTAAAAGAGCTTATTTACATTATGGATCATGAGCCACTTGAAAAATTTAGTTGACCAGGGAAGAACAATCAGAAGAGATATCTTTGTAACTGGATATCTGTTGAACTAAACTGCCCTTGGTGTTACAGAAACCATGCTTCTGCTCTGGATGTTTGTCTACCTTCCTCTTGTGTTCTTGTCTCTGCTGGGGAAATGATCAGGATACTGAGGGGCTTCATGTTACTGACCTCCCTGTCTAATGATCTCCAAGCCCAAAACTCAGTGACTTAAAACAACAGCCGTATTATTGTCTCGTGATTCAGTGGATTGACTGAGCTCAACTGGACTATTCTTCTGCTGGTCTTACTTGGGGTGTCTCAGACAGTTGCAATCAGATGGTAAACCAATACAAAAAAAACCAAACCCAGTGCTGTCGAGTCGATTCTGACTCATAGCAACCCTATAGGACAGAGTAGAACTGCCCCCATAGAGTTTCCAAGGAGCACCTGGCAGATTCGAACTGCCGACCCTTTGGTTAGCAGCCATAGCACTTAACCACTACGCCACCAGATGGTAGATGGGGCTAAAGTCATCTGGAGGTTTGCTAGTGATAAGGGAATGGCTGAGTCTTTCTCCTTCTCCATGTAATCTTAGAGCCTCTCCTTTCCACATGACTGCTTGGGCTTCCTCACAGCATGACAGCTGGATTCCAAGGAGAGTTCCAATAAACAGGGAACAGAAGCTGCCATTCCTCTTAAAGACTAGGTCCAGAGTTGGCATGGCATCATTTCTACTGCATTCCATTGATTAACATGGGTCACAGCCAGTCCAGATTCAACATGGGAGGGGACTGCACAAGTACATGAATACTGGAAGGTATAATTCATTGACAGCCGTCTTTGGAGACCAGCTCTAACACCTTTGCACATCGCATTATCATTATGTGTGCTTACTTTTGTTAGATAACCAAATCAAAAGGCTGTGAGGCATGCAGAGACAAAGTATGCAATTACAGAAGAAGAAATGACTAACACTTGGTGGGGAAAAGAGCACCCTTGCAGGAAAGATTTTCCAAGCTAAATCTTGAATGATGGATTGTCTCCCTGGGCAGCTTGGGCAGGAGAGTAGAAACAGCATGTGTGCTGTCACTGAGGCATGAAGGAGCCAGGGATGGTTGGGAATGCAGTAACTTAAGGAGCATATGAGAAGGTGAAGGAGATAGCAGGAGATAAACCTGGAGAGAAAATCTGGAGCTTGATCAAGAAAAACTCTATCCATGTAATGGGGTACATGTTAGGAGTCCAGGCTTTGGAGTTAGCTGCCTGGCTTCTCTGAATCCTTTGAGCTTAGGTGTGGCCATATGACTTGCCTTAGCTGAAGAAATATAAGTGGAAGTGATGAGTTGTCTTAGGCTGGGTTCTCTGGAGAAGCAAACCAGTAAACTGTATAAACATATATATACAGAGAAAGAGAGAGGTTTATATCAAGAAAATGGCTCATGTGGTTGTAGAGGCTGTAATGTCCCACGTCCATGTGTCAGGAAAGAGGCTTCTCCTGATTCACGTAGCTGCAGGGGCTGGCAAACCCAAGACTGGCAGGCTGGAGAGCAGGGCTGTTGCTCACAGGCTGCAAATCGACGAATCCTGAGATCTGCAGGCAAGACCGCAGGTAAGATGTCAGCTCAAGTCCCACGAACTGGAGGTCAGATGAACAGGAGCCAGCTGCAGGATCCAGAACAAGCAAAAGCCCCGGCAAAGAGAGAAGGAAGGGCTAGGCGGCAGAGGGCAGAGACTAAGGCTAAGGCGGGTGGTGAGCTGCCACGTGTCCAACTCCTGCTGGTACTGACTCACAGCAGATCTAATCGTGGGGGTGATCATGTATGAAATCTCAACAGGGAAGTGATCACATTATATAACTGCCGAAACACTGAGAATCATGGCCCAGCCAAATTGACACATGATCTTAACCATCACAGAAGTCAATATGAGATTTACCATATACCCTTTCCCCTACCTCAGGGATTTTGGAAACATGTGTTGAGATGGAAGCTCCAATAGCCTTGGTCCCTGAGTAACTGTGAAGAACAAGTATCTCGTTCTCCCCTTTGCTGGGCTTGTAGTGTGAGTGAGAAATAAACCTTTGTTAAACTATTGAGATTTGAGGGTTATTCGTCACTACAGCATTTGTTGTTGCTGTTGTTAGGTGCTGCTAAGTTGGTTCCAACTCATAGTGACCTTAGGTACAACAGAACGAAACAGTGCCTGGTGCTGCACCATACTCATGATCCTTGCTGTGTGTCATGGATTGAATTGCGTCCCCCCAAAATATGTGTCAACATGGTTAGGCCATGATTCCCAGTATTGTGCAATTGTCCTCAATTTTGTGATTGTAATTTTCCTATGTGTTGTACATCCTAATCTCTGCCTGTGGTTAATGAAGCAGAGATTAGATTATGTTAAAGAGGATTAGGGTGGGATTGTAACACCCTTACTAAAATCACATCCCTGACCCAATGTAAAGGGAGTTTCCCTGGGGTGTGGCCTGCACTGCCTCTTATCTTACAACTGATAAAAGGAAAGGGAAGCTAACAGAGACTTGGAGACCTCATACCACCAAGAAAGCAGTGCTGGGAGCAGAGCATGTCCTGTGGACCTGGAGTTCCTGTGCAGAGAAGCTCCCAGATCAAGGGAAGATTGATGACAAAGACCTTCCTCCAGAGCCAACACAGACAGAAAGCCTTCCCTGGAGCTGGTGCCCTGAATTTGGACTTGTAGCCTACTAGGCTATAAGAGAATAAATTTGTCTTTGTTAAGCCATCCACTTGTGGTATGTCCGCTATAGCAGCACTAGATGACTAAGACACTATTCTTGAGCCCATTGTTGCAGCCACTGTGTCAGTCTATCTTGTTGAGGCCCTCCCTCTTCTTTGATGACCCTCTATTTACCAAGCATGATGTCCTTCTCCAGGGGCTGATCCCTCTTGATAACACATCCAAAGCTATGTGAGATGTATAGTCTCTTCAACCTCAATTCTAAGGAGCATTCTGGCTGTACGTCTTTTAAGACAGATTTGTTCTTTCTTCTGGCAGTCCATGGCATATTCAATATCTTTCACCAATTCCATAATTCAAAGGCATGAATTCTTCTTCAGTCTTCCTTATTCATTGTCCAGCTTTTGCATGCATATGAAATGATTGAAAACACCATGGCTTGAGTCAGGTACACCTTAGTCCTTGAAGTGACATCTTTGCTTTTTAACATTTTAAAGAGGTCTTTTGTAGCAGATTTGCCCCAGCAATGCATGGTTTGATTTCTTGACTGCTGCTTTCCATGGGTGTTGATTGTGGATCCAAGTACAATGAAATCCTTTACAAAATCAACTCTTTCTCCGTTTATCATGATGTTGCTTATTGGCCAGTTGTGAGGATTTTTGTTCTCTTTGTGTTGAGGTGTAATCCATACTGAAGGCTGTAGTCTCTGATCTTCATCAGTAGGTGCTTCAACTCCTCTTCACTTTCAACAAGCAAGGTTGTGTCGTCTGCATATCATAGGTCGTTCATAAGCCTTCCTCCAATCCTGACGCCGCCTTCTTCTTCATATAGTCCAGCTTCTCAGGTTATTTGCTCAACATACAGATTGAATAAGTATGATGAAAGGATACAACTCTGACATACACCTTTCCTGACTTTAAACCACACAGTTGCTCTGTTCAAACAACTGCCTCTTGATCTATGTACAGGTTCCTCATGAGCACAATCAAGTGTTCTGGAATTCCCATTCTTAGCAATGTTATCCATAATTTGTTGTGATCCACACAGTCAAACGCCTTTGCATAGTCAATAAAATGCAGGTAAACATCTTTCTGGTATTCTCTGTTTTCAGACAGTATCCATCTGACATTAGCAATGATATCCCTGGTTCCTGGTGCTCTTCTGAATCTGGCTTGAATTTCGGGCTGTTCCCTGTCAATGGACTGCTGCAGTTGTTTTTGGTTGATCTTCAGCAAAATTTTACTTGTGTGTGATATTGATATTGTTCAATAATTTCCTCATTTGGTTGAATCATCATGCTTTGTTTTTTTTTTTTTTTTTTTTGTTCTTTAAGTGAACGTTTTCAGTTCAAGTCAGCTTCTCATACAAAAACTTATACACACATTGTAATGTGACCCTAGTTCCTCTCCCTACAATGTGACAACACACTCCTTTCTCCACCCTGTATTTCCCATGTCCATTCAACCAGCTCCTGTCCCCCTCTGCCTTCTCACCTCCATACAAGAGCTGCCCACATAGTTTTATGTGTCTACTTGAGCTAAGAAGCACGCTCCTCACCAGTGTCATTTTGTCTTATAGTCCAGCCTAATCTTTGTCTGAAGAGTTGGCTCTGGGAAAGGTTTCAGTGTTGGGCTAACAGAAATTCTGGGGCCATGGCCTCTGGGGTCCCTCCAGCCTCAGCCAGACCATTTAGTCTGGTCTTTTTAGTATAATTTGAGGTCTGCATCCCACTTTTCTCCCATTCCATAAGGGACTCTCTGTTGTGTTCCCTGTCAGGGCGGTCATTGGTGGTAGCCAGGCACCATCTAGTTCTTCTGGTCTCAGGGTGATGGAGTCTCTGGTTTATGTGGCCCTCTCTGTCTCATGGGCTCATATTTCCCTTATGTCATTCATTCTCCTTTGGTGTTCATTCTCCTTTGCTCCAGGTGGGTTGGGACCAATGGATCATTCTTAGATGGCCGCTCACTAGCTTTTAAGACCCCAGACGCCACTCACCAAAGTGGGATGCTAACATTTTCTAAATGAACTTTGTTATGCCAGTTGACCTAGATGTCCCCTGAAACCATGGTCCCCAGACCCCCACCCCTGCTACTCTGTCCCTTGAAGTGTTTGGTTGTATTCAGGGAACTTCTTAGCTTTTGATTCAGTTCAGTTGTGCAGATTTCCCCTTTATTGTCTGTTGCCTTCCCTTCACCTAAAATAATTCTTGTCTACTATTTAGTTAGTGAATACCCCTCTCCCTCTCTCCTCACCCTCACAACCATCAAAGAACGTTTTCTTCTGTGTTTAAACCTTTTCCTGAGTTCTTATAATAGTTGTCTCATACAATATTTGTCCTTTTGTGACTAATTTCACCCAGCATAATGCTTTCCAGTTTCCTCCATGTTATGTTTCACGGATTCATAAGCTGTTCTTTATTGTTGCGTAGTATTCCGTTGTGTGAATATACCAAAAAAAAAAATCAAACCCAGTGCCGTCAAGTCGATTCCGACTCATAGCAACCCTGGTGGCGCAGTGGTTAAGAGCTATGGCTGCTAACCAAAGGGTCGGCAGTTCAAATCTGCCAGGCGCTCCTTGGAAGCTCTATGGGGCAGTTCTACTCTATCCCATAGGGTCGCTATGAGTCTATGTGTGAATATACCATAATTTATTTATCCATTCATCCAGTGCTGGGCACTTAGGTTGTTTCCATCTTTTTGCTATTGTAAACAGTGCTACAATGAACGTGGGTGTGCATATATCTATTCCTGTGATGGCTCTTATTTCTCTAGGATATATTCCAAGGAGTGGGATTGCTGGATTGTATGGTAGTTCTATTTCTAGCTTTTTAAGGAAGCACCAAATCGATTTCTAATGTGGTTGTACCATTCTACATTCCCACCAGCAGCATATAAGCATCCCAGTCTCTCTGCAACCTCTCCAGCATATATTATTTTGTGTTTTTTGGATTAATGCCAGCCTTGTTGGGGTGAGATGGTATCTCATTACAGTTTTGATTTGCATTTCTCTAATGGCTAATGATGGTGAGCACTTCCTCATGTATCTGTTAGCTGCCTGAATGTCTTCTTTGGTGAAGTGGCCATTCATATCCTTTGCTCATTTTTTAATTGGGTTATTTTTCTTTTTGTTGTTGAGGTTTTGCAGTATCTTGCATAGTTTAGAGAGTAGACCCTGATCGGATTTGTTGTAGCCAATTTTTTTTCCCCAGTCTGTAGGTTGTCTTTTTACTCTTTTGGTGAAGTCTTTGGATGAACATGAGCATTTGATTTTTAGGAGCTCCCAGTTATCTAGTTTCTCTTCTGCATTGTTAGTAATGCTTTGTATACTGTTTATGCCATGTATTAGGGCTCCTAGCGTTGTTCTTATTTTTTCTTCCATGATCTTTATCATTTTAGATTTTATATTTAGGTCTTTGATCCATTTTGAGTTAGTTTTTGAGCATGGTGTGAGGTATGGGTCTTGTTTCATTTTTTTGCAGATGGGTATCCATTAATGCCAGCACCATTTGTTAAAGAGGCTGCCTTTTCCCCATTTAATGGACTTTGGGCCTTTGCAAATGTCAGCTGCTCATAGGTGGATGAATTTAGGTCTGGATTCTCAGTTCTGTTCTATGTAACTGTCGCTGTACCAGTACTAGGCTGCTTTGACTACTGTGGTGGTATAATATCTTCTAAAATCAGGTAGTGTGAGGCCTCCCAGTTTGTTCTTCTTTTTCGGTAATGCTTTATATATGAGATTGACTCGACAGCACTGGGTTTTTTTTGGGTTTTACATACCTGGGGCCTCTTCCCTTTGCATATGAAGTTGGTGATTTGTTTCTCCGTCTCATTAAAAAATGCCCTATTTTTTCTTCCATGATCTTTACCGTTTTAGTCTTTATGTTTAGGTCTTTGATCCACTTGGAGTTAGTTTTTGTGCATGGTGTGAGGTATGGGTCCTGTTTCATTCTTTTGCAAATGGATATCCAGTTATGCCAGCACCATTTGTTAAGTAGACTATCTTTTCCCCAATTAACTGACACTGGTCCTTTGTCAAATATCAGCTGCTCATATGTGGATGGATTTATATCTGGGTTCTCAATTCTGTTCCATAGGTCTATGTGCCTGTTGTACCAGTAGAAGGCTGTTTTGACTACTGTGGCTGCATAATATGTTCTAAAATCAGGTAGAGTGAGGCCTCCCACTTTCTTCTTCTTTTTCAGTAATGCTTTACTTATGCGGGGCTTCTTTCCCTTCCATATGAAGTTGGTGATTTGTTTCTCCATCACATTAAAAAATGTCATTGGAATTTGGATCGGAAGTGCATTGTATGTATAGATGGCTTTTGGTAGAATAGACATTTTTGCTATGTTAAGTCTTCCTATCCATGAGCAAGATATGTTTTTCCACTTATGTAGGTCCCTTTTAGTTTCTTGCACTAGTACTTTGTAGTTTTCTTTGTATAGGTCTTTTACATCTTTGGTAAGATTTATTCCTAAGTATTTTATCTTCTTGGGGGCTACTGTGAATGGTATGGATTTGGTTATTTCCTCTTCGATGTTCTTTTTGTTGATGTAGAGGAATCCAAGTGATTTTTGTATGTTTATCTTGTAACCTGAGACTTTGCCGAACTCTTCTATTAGTTTCAGTAGTTTTCTGGAGGATTTCTTAGGGTTTTCTGTGTATAAGATCACGTCATCCGCAAATAGAGATAATTTTACTTCTTCCTTGCCAATCCGGATGCCCTTTATTTCTTTGTCTAGCCTCATTGCTCTGCTAGGACCTCCAGCACAATGTTGAATAAGAGCGGTGATAAAGGGCATCCTTGTCTGGTTCCCGTTCTCAAGGGAAATGTTTTCAGGCTCTCTCCATTTAGGGTGATGTTGGCTGTTGGCTTTGTATGGATGCCCTTTATTATGTTGAGGAATTTTCCTTCAATTGCTATTTTGCTGAGAGTTTTTATCATGAATGGGTGTTGGACTTTGTCAAATGCCTTTTCTGCATCAATTGATAAGACCATGTGGTTCTTGTCTTTAGTTTTATTTATGTGATGGATTACATTGATTGTTTTTCTAACGTTAAACCATCCCTGCATACCTTGTATGAATCCCACTTGGTCATGGTGAATTATTTTTTTGATATGTTGTTGAATTCTATTTGCTAGAATTTTGTTGAGGATTTTTGTGTCTATGTTCATGAGGGATATTGGTCTGTGATTTTCTTTTTTTGTGGAGTCTTCACCCGGTTTTGGTATCAAGGTTATGCTGGCCTCATAGAATGAGTTTGGGAGTGTTCTACCCTTTTCTATGCTCTGAAATACCTTTAGTAGTAGTGGTATTAACTCTTCTCTGAAAGTTTGGTAGAATTTTCCAATGAAGCCATGAGGGCCAGGGCTTTTTGTTGTTGGTGGTGGTAGTTTTTTAATTACCTTTTCAAGCTTTTCTTTTGTTATAGGTTTATTTAGTTGTCCTACCTCTGTTTGAGTTACTTTAGGTAGGTAGTGTGTTTCTAGAAATTTGTCCATTTCCTCTAGGTTTTCAGATTTGTTAGAGTACAATTTTTAATAGTATTCTATTATGTGAATCACCATTCTTTGGAATAGGCATAAATATGGATCTCTTGCAGTCAATTTGCCGAGTAGCTGTCTTCTGTATTTCTTGGCATAGATGAGTAAGCACTTCCAGTGCTGCATCCATTTGTTGAAACATCTCAGTTGATATTCTATCAATTCCTGGAGCCTTATTTTTTGCCCATATCTTCAGTACAGCTTGGACTTTTTCCTTCAGTACCATTGGTTCTTGATTTTATGCTACATCCTGAAATGACTGAATGTTGACCAATTCTTCTTGGTACAGTGACTCTGTGTATTCCTTCCATCTTCTTTTGATGCTTCCTACATAGTTCAGTATTTTGCCTATAGAACCCTTCAGTATTGCAACTCAAGGCTTGAATTTTTTTTCAAGTCTTTCAGCTTGAGAAATGCTGAGCATGTTCTTCCCTTTTGGTTTTCTAACTCCAGGTCTTTGTACACGTCCTTATAAAACTTGTCTTCTCAAGCTGCCCTTTGAAACCTTCTGTTCAGCTCTTTTACTTCATTTCTTCTGTTTGCTTTAGCCACTTGACACTCAAGAGCAAGTTTCAGAGTCTCTTCTGACATCCATTTTGGTCATTTCTTTCTTTTCTATCTTTTTAATGACCTATTGCTCTCTTCGTATATCATGTCCTTGATGTCATTCTATAACTCATCTGGTCTCGGTCATTGGTGTTCGATGGGTCGAATCTATCCTTGAGATGGTCCCTAAATTCAGGTGGGACATATTCAAGGTCGTAATTTGGTTCTTGTGTACTTGTTCTAATTTTCTTCAGCTTTAACTTGAACTTGCATATGAGCAATTGATAGTCTCTTCCACAGTTGGCTCCTGGCCTTGTTCTGACTGACGATACCGAGTTTTTCCATCATTTTTTTCCACAGATGTAGTCTAGTTAATATGACAATTATTCAAATTTACACACCAACTACTAAGACCAAAGATGACGAAACTGAAGATTTTTACCAACTTCTGCAGTCTGAAATTGATCAAACATGCAATCAGGATGCATTGATAATTACTGGTGATTGCAATAAGAAAGGTGGAAACAAAGAAGGATCTGTAGTAGGAAAATATGGCCTTGATGATAGACATGACGCCAGACATTGTATGATAGAATTTTGCAAGATCAACGACTTCTTCATTGCAAATACTTTTTGTTCAATAATATAAATGGCTACTTATACAGGTGGACCTCGCTGGATGGAATAAACAGGAATACCACAGCATAGCTTAACCTATCCTGATTATTACACCATGGGTGATCTTGATCAAGCTAGTTAGCATCTCTGTGCCTCAGCTTCCTCATCTGTAAAATGGACATAATACTTCTCACCTGTTGGGGCTATTGTGAGACTAAATGAGTTACACATGGAAAGCATTTATGGTAGACTGGTACCTGACCCATTGTAAGTGCTCAATAAAGTTAGCTATTGCTGTTACTATCATTATCTTTTAAAACCACTGACAAGAAAGTGTATTAAAGACATAGTGTTACCTGAAGACAGTTGCTTGGCAATATGCTTGATATTATCTCCATTTCCTTAAGTAATTAATAAGTAAATATAAATGCATGTTTATGGGAAAAATTCTAAAAAAGAAATAATATACCAAACTGTTAATAACAGTTGGGGGGCTGTCATGGATTGAATCGTGTCCCCCCAAAATATGTGTATCTATTTGGGTAGGCCATGATTCCCAATATTGTGTGATTGTCTACTGTTTTGTCATCTCATGTGATTTTCCTATGTGTTGTAAATCCTACCTCTATGATGTTAATGAGGTGGGATAAGCAGCAGTTATGTTAATGAGGCAGGACTCATTCAACTAGATTGGATTGTGTTTTGAGCCAATCTCTTTTTTTAAATTGTGCTTTAAGTGAAAGTTTACAGATCAAGTCAGTCTCTCATACAAAAATTTATATACACCTTGTTGTATACTCCTAGTTGCTCTGCCCCATGAGACAGCACACTCCTTCTCTCCACTTTCTATTTTAGTGTCCATTCAGCCAGCTTCTGACCCCCTCTGCCCTCTCATCTCCTCTTCAGACAGGAGCTGCCATATAGTCTCATGTGTCTACTTGATCCAAGAAGCTCACTCCTCACCAGTATCATTTCTATCCTATAGTGCAGTCCAATCCCTGTCTGAAGAGTTGGCTTGGGGAATGGTTCCTGTCTTGGGCTAACAGAAGGTCTGGGGACCATGACCTCCGGGGTCCTTCTAGTCCCAGTCAGACCATTAAGTTTGGTCTTTTTATGAGAATTTGAGGTCTGCATTCCACTGCTCTCCTGCTCCCTCAGGGGTTCTCTATTATGTTCCCTGTCAGGGCAGTCATTGGTTGTAGCCAGGTACCATCTAGTTCTTCTGGTCTCAGAGACAATCTCTTTTGAGATATAAAAGAGAGAAGTGAGCAGAGAGACAAAGGGACTTCATATTACCAACAGAGCAGTGCCAGGAGCAGAGTGTGCCCTTTGGACCTCAGGTTCCTGTGTGAAGAAGCTTCTATTCCAGGGGAAAATTGATGAGAAGGACCTTCCTCCGAACTGGCCAAGAGAGAAAGCCTTCCCCTGGAGCTGATGGCTTGAATTTGGACTTCTAGCCTACTAGACTGTGAGAAAATAGATTTCTCTTTGTTAAAGCCATCTGCTTGCAGTATTTCTTTTATAGCAACACTGATAATTAAGACGGGGTGGAGAGACAAATTATGGGGATTTTTTACGTCATATATTTTGGTGATGTTTGAGGTATTTTTTTTCCCCTGTCTGTAAATTTGTAATCAGAAAAATATATATCAGGGAAAAAAATTAAAGAATGGCCAGCTCCAGCTCAGGATTAATAATCTAAGACAAGAGAGTTCACAACCCGCACTTCTGCCTCATACTGTGCCTGATACACAATCAATGCTCAAGAAAGGTTGGAGAAATCATCACTGCTCGTTAAGTCTCCACTAGCTTCACATCTCTAGGAGGTGCTCTATGAGGGAAGGCCCCATCCCCTCATCCCCTTTGTCAGCACTCCAAAGGAGAGAACAGTGCCTTTGAGGAGCAGACTTCTGTGGAGAGATGTCTAGATAACCATGCCAAGGTTCCCCAGAGCAGGACCAACCACTAGAGCCAGAACAAGCTGAGCAAGGAATTCTGTAGTGGTCTTAAGAAACCATGGGACATAATGGGGCTTTATGAGCCGGTAGAGAAGATAACAACCCTATCAGGTTTTTTTTCTCCTTTGACTATATTTTTTCTAACATGGTAGCGGCTTGGAGCCCTGATGGCATAGTGGTTAAGAGCTACAGTGGCTCTCCAAATGTTTAACGGTTCAAATCTGTTAGCCACTCCTTGGAAATCCTATGGGACAGTTCTACTGTATCTTATAGGGTTGCTATGAGTCAGGATCGACTCGACAGCAACAGGTGTTGGGTAGTGGCTTGGACTTGGATTTGGGGAATCTGCTTTCAAATTCCAGCTTGATTACTTGCCAGCTCTGTGATTTTAGACAAACCTTTTAGACTTTTTGAACTATAATTTTCTTGTGTTTAAATTGGTGATAATAACACCTATCTTTCAGGATCCTTGTAAGCATTGCTTGGTGTGATATGGGTACTCAGCTGATTAATAGATTGAGGTAAGTCTGTAAAGAGTGAGCACCAGTAGGATAAATTTGGGGATCTCCTTGTAGAAACTATGGCAAACAAAAGAGGGGGAGGGTGTTAGGAAAGCCTTCCATGGTATAAACCAGGTGCTCTAGGATTTTATTTCTGTTTACAAATACCTGTAAAGGTGAGGCTAATATAACAATGCAAATTTTAAAATATGGCTAAATTCCCAAGGGAGAAAAATAAGCTCCTTAGATATTTAAAAAAAAAGAGGCGGGGGAGCTGAAAGAGTTGGATGGCCTTAGGGGTGGCAGGGAAAGATATGTTACACTGGAAGAGGCCTAAATGGTTGAGTGTGGGCTTTTGGTAAAGGGTAAGACAGTGCACAATACTGGGGAAGCCAGCACACCCTGTATAAGGTAGGGCAATGATAGCTCCATAGACACATTCAAACTTCCTGAGGGGCGAATTGCTGGGCTGAAGGCTGTGGGGACCATGGTCTCAAGGAACATCTAGCTCAATTGGCATAACAGAGTTTATAAAGAAAATGTTCTACATTCTACTATGGTGAGTAGCGTCTGGGATCTTAAAAGCCTGTGAATGGCCATCTAGAATACTCCACTGGTCTCACCCCTTTGGGAGCAAGGAAGAATGAAGAAAACTAAAGATGCAAGGGAAAGATTAGTCCAAAGGACTAATAGACTACATCTACCACAGCCTCCACCAGACTGAGTCCAGTACAACTAGATGGTGCCCGGATATTACCACTGACTGCTCTGACAGAGATCACAGTAGAGGGTCCCAGATAGACCTGGAGAAAAATGTAGAACAAAATTCCAACCCAAAAAGAAAGACCAGACTTGCTGGCCTGACAGAGACTGGAGAAACCCTGAAAGTATGGCCCCCGGACACCCTTTCAGCTCAGTAACGAAGCCACTCCCGAGGTTCACCCTTCAGCCAAAGATTGAACAGGCCCATGGAACAAAACAAGACTAAAGGGGTGCACCAGCGCCGGGGCGGATTGGAAAGTAGGAGGGAACAGGAAAGCTGGTAATAGGGAATCCAATGTTGAGAAGGGAGAGTGTTGACATGTTGTGGGGTTGTTAACCAATGTCATAGAACAATGTGTGTACTAACCATTTGATGAGAAACTAGTTTGTCCTGTAAATCTTCATCTAAAGTTCAAAAAAAGAATGTGGGCGTTGAAGACCATCCAGAAATGAGAGATGAGGCCTTGTACCTATGGAGAACTGAAGACTTCATAAAATGTTCTCCCTGGTAGCTACAGTGATTCTTAGGTAGCTGTGGCCAACTCTAGATGAAGCCCTTGACCATCTTTGAGCAATCCAGGCGGCTGCTGATTTCCACAGTGTCTTAGGCTGGGTTCTCTAGACAAGCAAAACCAGTGAAGTGTATAAATATATATAGAGAGAGAGATTTACATCAAGGAAATGGCTCAAGGGGTTTTAGAGACTGGAAAGTCCCAAGTCTGTGGGTCAGGCTGGCAGCGTCTCCTGACTCACATAGTGCAGGGGCCAGTGAACCCAAGATCCACAGGTAAGATGGCAGGCCACTGGTTCACAGGCTGCAGAAGCTGACAAATCCCAAAACTGGCAGGTAAGCTGCTAGCTCAAGTTCCAAGAAGTAGAGGTCAGATGAACAGGAGCCAGCTGCAGGATCCAGAGGGAGCAAAAGCCAACAGGCTTTGCCAGAAAATATACCTATATAGGATGCAGGCCACTCCCCCAAGGAAACTCTCTTTCAACTGATTGGCTGCCATCTTAGTTACCTAGTGCTGCTGTAACAGAAATACCACAAAGTGGATGGCTTTAACAAACAGAAGTTTATTCTCTCACAGGCTAGTAGGCTAGAACTCCAAATTCAGGGCATTAGCTCCAGGGGAAAGCTTTTTGTGTCAGCTCTGGACAAAGGTCCTTCTCATCAATCTTCCCCTGGACTAGGATGTTCTCTGCACAGGAACCCCAGATCCAAACGACGTGCTCTGCTCCTGGCACTGCTTTCTTGGTGGTATGAAGTCCCCTTGTGTCTCTACTTACTTCTATCTTTTATATCTCAAAAGAGATTGTCTTAAGACAGTATTTAATCTTGTAGATCTCATCAATATAACTGCTGCTAATCCATCTCATTAACATCGTAGTGATAGGATTTACAACACATAGGGAAATCATATCAGATGACAAAATGGTAGGAAATCACACAATACTGGGAATCAGGGCCTAGCTAAGTTGACAGATATTTTGGGAGGACACAATTCAATACATGACATTCCACCCTTTGGCCCCCCAAAATTCATGTACTTGCCACATGTAAAAAATATTCACCCCATCATATTATAGAAAAGTCTTAAATCAACTCCAAGTCCAAAATCCAAAAATTCTTCCTTATCTGTGAAATCTAAAATACAAGTTATCTGCTTCCAAAGGAACAATGGCAGAACAGGCACAAGCTAGACATTTCCATTACAAATGGGAGAAACTGGAGGAAAAGAAGGGATAACAGGCATCAAGCAAGTCAGCAGAACACATTACGTTAGCTCTCAAGGCTTTGAAAATAATCTTCTATTCTCTGACATAACTTATACAATGGCCCTGCCCTCCAGACTGTAGGTATTGGCCACACTCTCTGGATTCTGAGTGGAGGCCCCTTGGCCCTGGGCTTTAGTTCTGCCTTCCAGACCCCCTAGGACAGCAACTCTGCTTCTTTGGCTTTAGACGTACCATTCTCCTAGTCCACCTAAGTGGTGACTCCACCCTTAGAAACAACAGAGGTCATGGCTCCATCCTTTCAAACCCCAGAGGTCATGGCCATACCTTTTGAGACTGAGGCAAATTGGCTTCCTGTTTTCCTTCTCTCTTCAGCTTCTGCTTCCTGGTTCCTTGACCTCTTGGCCCTTGGGCCTCACACCTGCAACTGCCCTGCCGGGGCAAGTGTTCTAAAGCTCTGTAGCTCCACTGATAAGTACCTGGAGGTATCCCACCCTGCCAGTAAACTTCGGCTGGAAGGCACTCAGCTCTCTTGCTCCACAGGTTGGCAAGCCTGGCTCTACTGATAAGTGCCCAGAAGCACCCCACTCTGCCAGGAAGCCTCCTGCGCACAGGCACTCAGCTCTCTCGCTCTGTAGGTCAGCTCCAGAGCCGCCTCAGGCTGGTGTCCTGGTTCTGCTGCTGCTGGTTCTGTGTCTCTGCTGGTCCTCTGCTGCTGTTTCTCACCATCTGCATCTTCTCCAGTGTTAACAGTTCTCTCACTTCCTTCTGAGTCTTCTATCCATTCACAGTTCCAAAACTGCTTCCACATTTTAGGTAGCCATTAGAGCAACACTCCACTCTCTCAGTACCAAATTCTGCCTTGGTTATCTAGTGCTGCTGTAACAGAAATACCGCAGGTGGATGTCTTTAACAAGCAGAAGTTTGTTCTCTCACAGTCTAGTAGGCTAGAAGTCCAAATTGGGGGCACCAGCTGCAGGGGAAGGCTTTCTCTGTTGGCTCTGAACAAAGGTCCTTCTCATCAATCTTCCACTTCTCTGCACAGGAACCCTGGGTCCAAAGGACGCGCTCTGCTCCCAGCACCGCTCTCTTGGTGGTATGAGGTCCCGCTGCTTCTCTGCTTGCTTCTTTCTTTTAATCTCAATCGAGATTGGCTTAAGACACTATCTAGTCAGATCTCATCAATATAACCTCTGTTAATACGTCGTATTAATATCATATTGATAGGATTTACAACACATAGGGAAATCACATCAGATGACAAAACGGTAGACAATCATACAATACTGGGAATCAGGACCTAGCCAAGTTGACAGATATTTTGGGGGACACAATTTAATCCATGACAGCTGCTTATAACTAGTCTCATCATCATATCAGATCTCATTATGGAAGTGATTACATCATTACATATCTACCAAACTACGTCATAACTGTTAAACCACTGAGAATCATAGCCCAGCCAGGCTGGGTCTTAGCCATCACATGCAGTATTTCCCTGAGCCAACTTTAGCTCAGGACTTTGACTGACTAACCAAGAATGGGATACAAATCTGCTCATGTCCCTCTCCTCAATTTAAAACTCTCTCGTAATAATGATAAAAGTGTGAGAATGTACATGTCCAGGGTCACATATTGAAGCATTTTTGAGAACAGTGAAAAATTAGAAACACCAAAAAATGACCATCAAGAGAAAACCTGTGACGTTTTCTCTAGTATGCTACTTATTAATTTTTTGCCTTGTAGCTTCAAATTCAGGGGGCAGTGGTGGTTCAGCAGTAGAATTCTTGTCTTTCACGTGGGAGGCCCGGGTTCAGTTCCCAGCCAGTGCACCTCACGTACAGCCACCACCCGTCTGTCAGTGGAGGCTTGTGTATTGCTATGATGCTGCACAGGTTTCAGCCGAGCTTCCTGATTAAGACAGGCTAGGAGGAAAGGCCTGGTGATATACTTCCAAAAAATCAGCCTATGAAAACCCTATGGATCACAACAGTCCAATTCAAAACCCATCACGGGAATGGTGTAGAGATTGCCATGAGTTGGGGGCTGACTATGGCAACTAACAACAACAAGCTCCAAGTTCCCCTTTCTTGCTCACCCTGCAAAAATGCATCTGGGCCCTTTAAATATTTTTCCTTTGATTTCAACTCATAGCAACCCTATAGGACAGGGTGGGAACTGCCGCATAGGTATCCAAGGATGTAAATCTTTACGGAAGCAGACTGCCACATCTTTTTCCTGTGGGGCGGCTGAAAGGTCCCAATCGCTGACTTTTCAGTTAACTTCCGAAATGCTTAACCACTGAGCCAAGACCTGTCACTAGAGGGCATTGGAGGGACACTACAGAAAGAAGAAAGAGCTTTCTCTTCCTAGTTCTAGAAAGGCTTGCTTGCCAGGCTCTAGCAGAGCATTTTTTTTTTTTTTTCCTCCACTACTTAGTGATCCCCCCCTCCCCCCACATTACCCGCTAGGCTTTTGTAGGACACAGTTTTTTCCAGTTCTCAAGTTGGGGAGCAGCAGGTAGCAAGGAGCCCAGAATGAACAGGGCTGTGCCCCAGCCCAAGTTGCTGCTTCTGGTACCCTCTTCTTGGCCCCTCGTGTGCACACTCCAGGGCCCTCTGAGGCTAGCCATCTAGTGAGTCAGCCACCAAAACTTTGTCCCATCGAGTAGTCCAGAACAGTCCAGCCCAAGGCACACACAGAAATATGCTGGATTCTTGCAGAGTGCAATTTCTCCAGCTCCTGGTTCTAGCAGTATGTGGAGTAGCACCCTGACTCCCTCTGTACTGTCCTCTCTGCCCCCTCAGCCTTGGCTGCCTGAGCCCTGAAGAGCTGTTCTACTTCCCCTGTGATGGTGGGCCAGTTCTCTGCCATCCAATGGGCTGCAATCATACCTTCTTCAGTGAGGCCTAAACCCCCTTCCAACTTTGTCCTTCCTTGGGTACCCTCCCTCAGTCCTAGAGTAGCCAAGTTCTTTTTCTATCTTTATAGTTACTCTTCTATCATAGCTTCATAATTCTCTATATTAAGCTTCCCTTGTTTAAATTCCCATGTGGTTTCTGTCTCCTAACTGGACCATGGCTGATACATCAAGCATTAATACACGGTGGAATATTATGCGGCCATTAAAATGATGGCATAGATGTATTTATCAACACAGACCTATGTCAATGATATAGTTGAGTGAAAAAAACAGGTGTGTAAGATTATATGTCTGTACATGCATGGAGGGGACTGGGAGGATGCATAGAAAATGCTGGCAGTGGTTGCTTCTTGGTGGTAGGATTTCACATGAGTTTTACTTTCTTAGTACTTTTCATACTTTTAATGTTTTTAGTAAACATGCAAAAAATTTCCCCCAAAGCAATGAAGTTAATTACTCCCAACCCTCAAAAAACTCCATCTGGTGACACACCCTCTGTTTAAAGGATAAAGCTCAAACTCCTTACCACGGCGTACAAGGTAATTCAAGGTCTGACTCCCTACTTATCTGTGTGGTCCCTTTTTTTTTTTTTTTTTTTGTGGTCACTCTACACACAAATTCTGTGTTCTAGTTAATCCCAATTTCCTGACTTCATACCTATGGGTCTTTAAAAAAAACCCAGTGCTGTCTTTACACATGTAATTTTCTCTGCTGCTGTTAGCTGCTGTTGAGTTGGCCTCCAATTCAAGGCAAAGCACGCACAGTGGGATCAGACCCTTGTGATCTGTGGGGTTTTCATTGGCTGATTTTTAGAAATATATCACTAGGTCTTTCTTCCCAGCCCATTTTAGTGTTGAAGCCCCAGTGAAACCTGTTCAGCATCGTAGCAACAACAAGCCTCCAATGACAGGTGAGTGGTGCCTACGTTTGACGTGCATTGGCTGAAAATCAAACTGGGTTTTCTGCTTGGAAGGCAAGAGCTGTACCTCTGAACCACCAATGCCCTCTACCATAATTCTCCCTGGAATAGCTTAAACATTCACCAGAGCCCTCGTCTAAAATTTCCTCCTTTCTAGGGGCCTTTTCCAACTCATGTCCCTTAACTTTGTGGCAGAAGGAAAGCAAACAAGCCGCAGACAAGGACTAGGCTTTCATCAGAGGATACTGACAGATCCAATTTCATCGTCCTTCTCTGGCTTTGTGTTTTTATTTTATCTCAGTGCTTCTCAAATGTCAATATGTAGAGGCATCTCCTAGGGATCTTGTAAAGTACAGATTGTGATTCCAAAGCTCTGGGGTATATGAGGTGGGGCCGGAGAGTCTGCGTTTCTAACACGCTCCCTGGAGATATGGATGCCGCTTGTCCCCAGACCATGCTTAGTGCATTGAGGCTTTAGCTTATTCTGGAATACATTTCTGAAATATAATCTAATCAGAAGAGCAGCCCTATTTCAACATTTTGGTCAATCCAACCTCAGCATAGACACAATATAGCTTTAACTCTGCAAACCAATAGACTTTAGAAGTCTAAGCATAACATTTGTCCCCACTGGAGCCTCAGGGAGTACTCCCTCACATAATATGTCAGTGATATAATTAACAACCCACACACAAATCCCCTGTAGGGCTATTCTGAGAACTAGTGCCTTATGTACACAACGATGTCTGACTCCTTGCTTGCATAGCTCTTCGATGAGAGAGACTTCGTCCTATTTACATTTGCATGCTCAAATTTCATTTAACAAGTGGCGGTATAGTATAATGGCGGGAGTACAGACTGCCTGGGCTCATAATTCCAGCTCTACCACTTACTGAGACACTCGTCTCACTGTAAAATGGGGACAAAGTAGCTGCTGCATAAGGTTGTTGTGCAGATGAAATGAAGAGATGGGAGATTCTTAGAATAGCGGCTGGCATCAGGGGAGCACTCTGTGAGATTCAGCTATGGTTATTACTAAATGTGTAAAATAATGAAGCTTTCAAAGGAAACTATCACCTCCATTTAATCATGTAACTTGTATAACATGTATTTATCAACTTCCCGTCTATTAATTTGTTGCATTTTTACTTTATTTTGAACACTTGCAGAATTATTTGCCAGGAACATATATATACAAATAAGAAATTCATTCATCCACATAACAAGTATTTCCTAAATGAAAGGCACCTTTCCAGACACTGAAGATGAAGACAGAAAGAAGGGAGGAAAGGGATTCAGAGATGAATTAGGTCAGATTTCTGGCCTTAGGGAGGAGAAATAAGGAGAACGGATTATAATGCAGAGCAAAACAATCAAATGCTACAAGAGATGTATCAATAATATGTTCGTGAGAATTCTGTTTGTTACCAGGCCAGCATCTACTATCCCTCTTTGCTGGCACAAAAACAAAAACCCAGTTGCTGTGGAGTAGATCCCAACTTATGGTGACGCCATGTATGTCAGACTAGAGCTGTGCTCCATAGGGTTTTCAATAGCTATTTTTTTGGAAGTAGTTCATCAGGCCTTTCTTCTGAGGTGCCTCTGTGTGGACTTGAACTTCCAGCTCTCGTTTAGCAGCCAAGTACATTAACATTTTGCACCACACAGGGAGTCTTCACTGGTACTGGAAACCTTATTTTCTTTGGGGAACTAACCCTTCCACTTCACCCTCAGTTCCAGTGGTTCAGGAGGGCGGACTCCAGTGAGAATCCAGCTTGGGCTAGTGACCCAGGGCCGGCTGGTCAGAGAATTAAACACCGCTTCCTACAGCCACTGATTCAAATGTTTACATGTGATCCAAGCCCGGCCAATGATGAACTCTGGGACTTCTGTGCACATGTTCAAAGTAAAACTCTCCGTCTCTTTCTGTTGGGCCTTGAAACTGTAAGGCTTTAAACATGGTGCTATTTATTGGGACCCACCTTGTGGAAAGAAGCTAGTTAAGCCAATGCAAAAGAAAATAAAACAAAGAGAGGGGGAGAGACAGATCAGTCTCTGATATGATTTATCCCTGGCCTAGGCTGTACCTGATTCATCCCTGGACTATAACTTAGAGCCAACAAATTCCTTTGTTTTACTTTCTCCAAATCGGTTTTCTGTCACTTACAACTTTAAGGATCCAGAATAAGTATGGAACTAATAAATTCGAAATCCCAAATTATCTTAGTCAACCTTGATTAACTTTGCAACCAGTGATCAAAATTTTAATAGTAGGAACTCTGAGAGAATAAAAACTTTGCTCTATTGACACGAGCGTTTTAAGAATACAAAACACTGTACTATCTAGCAACATCTTGTTTTAAGGATAAGAAAGAAAGCTGGTGAGAACCTTGATGACAGCAAGAATAAAAATGTCTGTCAGATTGGGGTGCAGATTCTTTCCTGCCTGACTGAAATTTATTCTGTATCTGCTCAGAATGAATTACTTACTGTGTGGTTTTCTTGCTAGCTATTGTCCTATAGCATCCTGATTGTTAGCTGGTGGCTTATGGTTCTGCAACTCCTAACTTTTGGGGTACATGCTTCCTTCACTCATTTGCTGTGGGAAACTGAATTTACTTATCAATCTTGCAATAGCTAAACCAGGCACTGTAACATCATTAATCTTGTCATAACTGACTCAACCACTATAAAAGAGAGTTCAGATCCTCCTGGAAAAAAAAAGGAGTTAGGAAAAATACTGTCATTCTTGCATACATTATGTAAGTAAAAACCATTATAAGACAGCCCCCTCCTTTTTTTTTTTTTTACCTTTTTCCATTTATTTCTTTGATATTCCCACTATTCATTCATCAGATTATATTCATCCTGATTTTATCGAGGAGAAAAGGTAAGCAAAGAGATAACGGTAATCCAGTGGAAAAACAAAGAGTAAAACAAAACAAAACAAAACAACCCCATTGCCATCGAGTCAATTCCGACTCGTAGTGACCCTACGGGACAGAGTAGAACTGGCCCCATAGAGTTTCCAAGGAGCACCTGGTGGATTCGAACTGCTGACATTTTGGTTAGCAGCTGTAGCTCTTAACCACCACGCTACCAGGGTTTCCAAAACAGAGACTAAGTGGAATGAATGCAGCTCTGTGGCAATGAACAAAAACTCGATCCCTCTAGCCTACACTGGCTCCCTCCGCCTTGGCCCTTACCCAGGTGTGGCTCTACGCAAGTAATTGAAAGCAATAAAGGTACTTGTTTTTAAACCAGGGCTTCCATCCAGTTGGTTCCAGTTTGAACCCCTGCTGAGAATTTGCATTTCTAACAAGTTCCCAGGGGATGCTAATGATGCTGGTTAGGGACCAATTCTGAGAGCCACTAGTAGAGCGGTGGTTCTCAAACTTTATTATTTTTTTTAAGAATCACCTGGTGATCTTGTTAAACTGTAGATTCTCATTCGGTATATGGGGGGGGGGCGGGAATGCAAATCCTCAGCAGGGAGGGCTTTGAACTGGAACAAACTGGTTTATAGCCCTGTTTTGAACTCTCCCAGTGTTTTCTGTGAATTTAAAGCCAATCTGGAAGATTTTAGTGTTTTATTTTATTATTCCCAATGGAACTCATATGTTAAATAAACTCAAGGTAATTTCCATTTGTATGCAGTTCAGCTTAACTATTTCCACTGGTGGTAATAAACAACTACAGTGGAAGGGCAGCCATGCCTCACTGCTCCTTTGGTATTATAATTACTAAAGATTGTTTTCATATATTAGAAAGAGCAGTCTAACCACGTTAAACACAGTGCTGCAAATAACTCATGCTAATGTGATGGAGCTGTATTTCAGGAATGCATTTAAGGGTACAATCTCCCAGCAGAAAGTGGTGAGTTAGAACAGGTGAGGCTGCTTAGTGAGTTACCACCAGTAAATTCTAAAGTAATCAACAGCTCCATAAGAAATCCTTGGCCAGCTAATACCCAAACCAAACCCATTGCTTTTGAGTTGATTCTAAATCACAGTGACCCTACAGAACAGGGTAGAACTGTCCCATAGAGTTTCCAAGGAACAGCTAATGGATTCGAACTACCAACCTTTTGGTTAGCAGCCTTAATGCTTAACCACTGCATCACCAGGGCTCCCTATTTCAGTGTTTTTTAAATCTGTTCTGGGAGCCCTGGTAGTGCAGTGATTAAAGTGCTGGGCTGCTAGTTGAAAGTCAGCAGTTGGAACCCACCAGCAGCTCTGTGGGAGAAAGATAAGGCAGTCTGCTTCTGTAAAGATTTATAGCCTTGGGAACCCTATGGGGCAGTTCTACTCTATCCTATAGGGTCACTGTGAGTTGAAATTGACTTTAAGGCAGTGGGGTTTATAAAGGTGTTCTGAGAGGTCCCTGGGTGGCACAAATAGTTTGCACTCAACTATTACCCTAAAGGTTGGCGGTTTGAACCCACACAGAAGGCCTGGAGACCTGGTTTCATAAACATTACAGCCAGCAAAACCCTGTGGAGCAGTTCTACTCTGACGCACATGGGATCGACATGAGTTTGAATCTATTCAAGGGGAACTGGTTAACCCTGAAGCAACCAGAACTGGCTCACTTGGAACTGTCTTAGGAGGTTGTGATTTAGAAATTAGGACGGAGTGCCTAATTTAAGTGCATGCTTTAAGAAATTGCTAGGGTTGACTATGCTGGAGAGAAAATAGGAGGAAAGCAGGGGAATGGCCTAACTCTGGATGTCCAGTAGGAAGATGACAGACCCTTGTCTGTAAGCAGCGATGGTTCCTTGGTGCTGTGTCTTAAAGATGCCAGAGACCACCAGTGGCAGCAGAACGTGGAACTTGTTAGAAATGCAGATTCTCGGACCCTGCCCCAGAGCTACTGACTCAGAAACTGTGAAGGGTGCTCTGCAAGCTTTGTGTTTTACTCACCGTCCAGGTGATTCCGATGAAGAATCTTTGGAAGTGTCATTCACCTTATGATGACAAGGAACCATTATGGCTCTACTTGGTCTTAAGCCTGATTCAAAATGATGATAATGTTAATAATAATGATGGCAACTACTAATCGGCTTTCTGTCTCTACAGGTTTGCCTATTCTGAACATTTCATATAAATGGGCTCCTATAATATGCAGCCTTTGTGTCTTTTTTTCCCACTTAGCATGTTTTCAATGTTGATCCATATTATTTCACGTATCAGTACTTCATTCCTTTTTATGGCCAAATAATATTCCAACACATGACTATATACCATTTGGCTGATCCACTCATCTGTTGATGGACATTTGAGCTGTTTCCATCTCATGGTTATTGTGAATAGTGATGCTTTGAACATTTGTGTACAAGTTTTTGTTTGAACACCTGTTTTTGATTGTTTAGGGTAAAAAGTAATCTGTGCTGACTCAAAGAAGTAGAGAACCAAATATCTTAAAATCATCACATTCAACAAATATTTTTGAGAACCTACTATGACAGCTTAGAATGCTAAGTACTGGGAATACAAATTGCAATGTATCAGGCATCATCCCTTCCCTCATTTGGAATGGCATAAAATTGAATGAGTAAAACACAGACCTGGCAGCAGTTGGGACAAGGGTTCCTCTGCTGCTTGCTATGAAAGGAAAGTGAAAGCTGGTAATGAAGCACCTGAGCAAGGTCTTCTAACAGGATACTTTTAGATGCAAGAAACACAACTAAGAGTAGCTTAAGCAATGATGGCATTTATCATCTTACATAATAAGTCCAAGGTAAGAACATTCCCAGGGAGTCCCTGGTGGTGCAAATGGTTAACATGCTTCGCTGCTAACCAAAAGGTTGCCGTCCACCCAGAGGTGCCGTGGAAGAAAGGCCTGGTGATCTACTTCCAAAATATCAGCCATTGAAAACCTTACAGCGCACAGTTATGCTGTGACACGTGAGTCAGAGTTGACTCAGTGACAGCTGGTCTTAGGGAGGTTCCCTCTTGGCTAAGTCAGCAGCTCAACAACATCAAGGGTGTAGGTTTTTTCTGTCATTCTGCTGGGCCATCTTCAGGGTATCAGCCAATTCCCTCATGCTCTAATAAGGGACAGCAACTCTAGGTATAATGTTCTCACATAACAAGGACCAAAGAACAGAAGTGTGGAAGAGGGCAAATCCCTTCACCCAGTCCCTTCTTAGAAGCAAGAAAAGCTCTCTCAGAGTTCCCCTTGATGTACTACTTCTGAGGACTGTTCTACCACATTTCACATAATGAGCCTGGCAAGGGAATGGAATTACAATGTGTGATTTAAGATGAATCACGTTTGAGACTGGAAGGGGGCCCAACTTCCCCCAACACCTGAACAAAATACCAGTTCTGTAAAAATGTAAGCAGAAGAGGAATGGCTGCAGGACAGGCAGCCAAGATTGTCTCCACAGGAGCCCTGGCAAGATTTCCTGGAGGGAATCCAGTCAAGTGTTCTCCTCTGTGCACCAGGCCTCAACTGAATATCTCAAAAACAAAACAAAACTCAAACCTCAACGTGTCGAAGACTGAACTCATGATTCTCATCAAAGTGGTCTCTTCCAGTGCTCTCTTTCTTTACAAATAGCACCGCCCTTCCAGCTGCCCACGCCAGAGAAATGAGTCACTGTACCCTCCCTCCTGGTTCATCCCCCTTATCTAGGACATCACCAAGTTCTGTTGATTTACCTCCAAAATAACACTTCATTCTCTTCTAGTCACACTCTTCCTCTCCCCCCACCACACTGCCACCAGCCTGGTCCTTGTCACTATCGTCAGCTTTCCTGGACTTGTGTAATAATCTCTGCTTGGTCTCCCACACGTGTTCTGACCTCCCCACAACCTATTCCTTTACAATGCAGTTGGAGTGGCCTTTACAAATAAAACTCTGACCATGCTTAAAACTTGCTTCCCACTGCTGCTAGAATAAAGACCAAAACAAGGTCCCTGCTGACCTCTCTCCCACTCTACATTCCAATTACACAGGCTTTCCGCGAGCGTGAATGTGCGCTGCTCCATCCCACGCCAAAACTTTGCTCCTCGCCATCTTTCAGACCTCAGCTTAACCGTCACTTCCTAGAGAAAGCCTTGCCCCCCAAACCAAAAAGCAAACCCATTTCCGTCTGATCAATTCCGATTCATAGCGACCCTAGAAGACAGAGCAGAACTGCCCCCATAGGATTTCCAAGGAGCGGCTGGTGGATTCAAACAGCTGAATTTTTGGTCAGCAGCCAAGTTCTTTACCCACTGCGCCATCAGGGCTCCTTCTTCGCTATAGACGCCTGGAGAACTTGGAGCCTTCCCTTCGGGACACTTTTCCCAGTTTGTAGGCTCTAAGTTCCTCGAAGACGCGGACCTGGGATCTCTGACAACATAGTGCCTGGCACATAGTAAGTGCTCAAGAAGTAGCAGTTGAATGGCTAGATAAATTTATATAATCTTCGAAGAAGACAGACTGAGAACGAATATGGACCGAGTTTCAAAGAGAACAGACGTGACAGCTGGAACCAAACCGCCTCTCCAGGCGCCCTGGACCACAAGTCTCCCTTTCTCCCCCCATAGCCCCGCCCCCTGGACCCCGCCTTCCCTAGATGAGGCGGAGGGGCGGGGCATAGAGGTCGCATGACGAGACAGCAGCTTGTCAGTGATTGGGCTACCAGGCGCGCCGGCTAGGAAAGGGGGCGTGCCCGCGCGCGCTGATTGGCCCCCCGGCTGCGGCTGGGCGGGCTGCGGCGGCGGCCGCGGCGCGGGGGTGGGCGCCGGACGGGGAGGGGACCGGGCAGGGCAGGGAGGGCGGCGGCGGCGGCGGCAGCTGGTGGGATGGGTCCTCGCCGCCGGCTTCGCTGAGACTCGCTCGCGTGGGCTGCCCGCGGCGGGCCCGCAGTGGCCGCGGCGGCATGAAGGGTGCCCTGGGGAGCCCCGTGGCCGCCGCCGGCGCAGCGATGCAGGAGAGTTTCGGCTGCGTCGTGGCCAACCGCTTCCACCAGCTGCTGGACGACGAGTCGGACCCGTTCGACATCCTGCGCGAGGCCGAGCGCCGGCGCCAGCAGCAGCTGCAGCGCAAGAGGCGCGACGAGGCGGCGGCAGCCGGGGTCGGCAACCGCGGCGGCAGGAGCCCCGCCGGGGCCTCGGGTCACAGAACCGGCGCGGGCAGCGGCCGGAGGGAGTCCCAGAAGGAGCGCAAGAGCCTCCCGGCCCCTGGCGCGCAGCAGCCGGACAGCCCCGGGGGTGGCCAGCAGCTGCCGGGTACGCACGTCCCACTGGCACCTGGGCGCCCCCGGGTGGGCGCGGCGGGCGGGAGAAGAAGGAGAATGGGGTCACTGAGGTCACCCTCTTCAACTTTCCTCGACCCCCACTGTGAGGCTGGGGTCCCAAAAACTGTGTTCCAGAAAGGGAAGGGGGCTCTGGGGAATGTTGGGGTGAGCTAAGGGTCTTTGTGGCAGTGGAAAGTAGGAAAGAGGACCAGAATGTGGGGCGGAAGGTTCCCACCGCTTCTGGCCTTTCCCAGCCCCTTCTGTGGGGGAGGGGGGAGATAGGGGGGTCTCGAAACCCCGGAAGTGAGCCCTTAGATCAAGTTGGATAAAGTTGAGGAATATTGCTGGGGCGTGTGAGGGCTGCTACCCCGGGGGTCTCACATCAGAGCCAGCAAGGAGCCCAGCCTCTGCAAGATTGTGCTTTGGAGGCAGAAAGAGAAGCGTAATGGGAAGGAGAGAGGGGAGTCCCTCTTAGATGAGGGTGGCGGGGAGAGAACACCCAGCCCGCTGGAGGTGGTGGTGAGAGACTGGGATGTGTGGAAAATGGTAGGCAGGCCGGAGTGAGGGGCTGCCTGGCCTCGGTGATGGAGTGAAGGCCTGGTGACCGCGTGGGGCCCGGCTGTGACGTCAGGGCCGCGAACGAGCGAGCGTGCTGGTGAGGTGGCCGCGGGATCCCCGGCTCCTTGCAAGCTCTCTTCATTTAACGCATCCCCATACACAAGCTTCTAGTAGTCTGCAGGCATCGGTTTTTAGTGCATCTGGTACTGTTGTTGATGGGATGTGTAACTTGTAATTAACTCAAGGCTGCTTTAAGAAAATCCTTTTTAACCTTTTCAACGATATTCAAGGCTCCCTCCTCCCTGTTTAGCAAGAAGGGCCAGTGCAAACCTTGTGCACTACTGTGTGTGTACAGGGAGTGTACTTCTGAGGTCATTTCTCTCCCTGCAGCTGACAACAGTGGCATAATCAGCAAGATGCCACCTGTGTTTCCTCTGTTTTCCTGAAATAAGGCAATGGTCAGTTCCAAGGTTTGCAGAAAAATGCTGTTAAGATTGAGATGTGTAGTTTGACCTCTCCACCCATCACATGGCAGTGTATTCAACTGGGTTTATTGACTTGTTCCACTTGATAAAAACTAGCTACCCTGAAAGAGCACCTGCTGGTTCAAATATTGGGGCTTTGACTTGTGGACGTAGGTAATGATTTACCTTCTTTATCTGTGTCCAGTTCGTAGTCGTCATTTGAGAATCAGAAAATCAAGTCAATACAATAAAGGTGTTAGAAGTTAACAAAAATGCTGTTGGGTCACAAGGCCTCCTGATAGGCCAGGAAGTTCATGGGCTTATTTATAGACAGCAAGACTTGAGCTATAGTTTATGTTTTGTTTTATGTTCTCTGTTTTCTTTTACATTTACTTAGGGGTAAATATAGTAATAAATTAAAAACTTAGGAAGGCTAATCTTTTCTGCTCCCTGTTTCTAACAGTGGTGTGGAACTGCATTTAGTGATATCTACTGATGTATTTTTTCTTAGGCCTCTTACAAATGAAACATCATCTTATAAAAAAAAGTAAACAGCTCAGAAATGTATAAAGTGAAAAGCCCCTATTTTCCCTCCTGTTAACAACTTGTATCTATAGTTGCACAGAACTTTTTTTCCTTAACTTATATAAACAGTTGCAAATGCCTACCTTCACTTGACATTGTAGCCTATTACACTCTGTAGTTGATTTTGTAGTTAGAATGAAAATCTTATCATTCTAGTTCTTTTTCAGTGTGTATTATTGGAGGAGCAAACAGCTAATTAATTCCTGTGTATGTAGTTACTGGACTAAATTTGTCTGTAATGGTGTTAGCTACTCTCTCAAAGCTTTGTAGCTCTAACTGACATGAAATACTATATTTTTCTAATTCAGAATTTTTAATTTAGTTAGAATATTATAGGTGAATGCTTAGTGTGGACAAAAATCAAAGTTTAAACGTGTTCAGCCATGTTTAGGAACATTTATTAATCCCCAAAGGATGTAGAAATCGTAAGATTCTCCCATGGAAACTTAGGTTTTTAATATCCTTGACTAGCCATCTAGCAATGCACCCAGGCCCTGTGTTCTGAACCTTGCTAAATTGATTCATTCTTCAAGTCTCCAGAGGCTGCGTCAGCTCTGCTTTCCTAGCCTTTCAGAACTGTGGTCTTTGAGCCAAATCTCAGTTTTTATTTTGCAGGAACCTCACTGTAAATTTCATTGTTTTTGGTCCCTTCACATGGGCTTGGGCTGAGGTCTGAGATGGCACTGGTCGTGCCAACTGCTTACTGGGAAGGGCCAGTGATGTGCAGTGTTTGCGGTATCCACTTGGAGCCGCTGATCCAGCAAAAGAAAACAAGCCAGCTTCAGCCGCAGTCTTGAGCTCTTAATACTAAATTGTGAGGGGGAAGAAAAGTGGACCCCTGTTTTCCTTTGTTTCTTGTATTTTGGAGAGAGAATGAAATGTTTTCAGGGAGTTGGCAATATAATGATCCTAATAAGTAAAAAAAAAAAAAAAAAAATAAGTGTCCAGTCTTATTTAAGTTTTCAATTAATACCCAAATTTTGGAACAGGCTTTGGTATAAAAGCACGCAGTAAATGTCGTATTTCAAGTCGTGAGGAGTGAATGCCAAATTGATGCAGTTAAAAAAAACTTGGAGGAAGCAGAAAGAAGGTGGGTGGGGTAAGCTCCCAAGTCATTCTGTAGTTGAGTGGGGAGGTTAGGATTGTTTTAAAACTATAGGTTATAAAGGAAATTTGAAGGTGTATTGGAAGAACTTTTTTTTTATGTTAGGGGAAGGTATTAAAAATTATTGTTACAGTTAGCATGTTTGCTGATGATTGTTATGTAATGTCTAGTATAATTTTCAACTCATTAGCTAATTTCTTTTCATAACTATACACGTTTCATAATGGCTTCGTCTACCTTATATTTCAAACACCTCTTCCAATTTTGATCTCTGTTAGTAAAGTGTGTGGTGACAGATCTGGCATTGCGTACTCTCTTAGACAGGATTTTCGGTCTCTGTCTTGATACTTCTGCACTAAAATCGTAGTGCTCCATTTATGATAACATCTTTTCCACAAGCTAAATATGTCACAAGCTCAAATTGTGACCTCACTATAGAAGACAAATCCGATTTCAACATTGCTAGCTTATGAGACACTAAGATCATAGGAGACTGAACTTAGGTCTGTTATACAACTGATTTCAAGATACTAATTAATATTTTGTTAATATTTCACATCTGAAAAAAAACTGCTGAGTCACAGATCACACGATTTTATTTCAGCAGTGTCACTTACATGATTTCTGCTTAAAAAAGAGCCCAATAAGGTATTGGGACTATGTTAATGTTTACCTGGGCTCGGTTTATATAGTTTTGGTAGAAAATATTAAGTGGGGGTGTAGAAAAATATGTATAAACATATATTCCTTAAGGGCCATGTGGGTATCTGTCTCAGTGGGAGAGGAATCCAGTAGTTTAAAAATGCACCCCTTGATTTGGGTACATTCAATATTTTTATGGCCATGCAACCCATGGGAAGAGTAATTTATACCCCTCCCTAAAAACAGAAACCTGAAGTCACTAAGATCTAAATGGCACGTAATGTTTGAGATGGAGAGCTTTTAAACTGTGTCCAGAAAAAGATAAAAGGACAATTTTGGAAGATGGTATAAGAGGAGAAAAAGTTCCCCATATAAAGCCTTTGCTTGAAAGTTGTCAAGCATGACAACTAGAGGGGAGAACAGTAAGGTGAGGGGGACAGGAGAAGGCTAGTGCCCCCATACCTGCCCTGTCCCAGTTGAGGCCGGCCCTCATTGCCCTCTTTGAGGACTTGCTGGCTCTTGTGTGAGCTAGCATGTATCAATTTTGGCTGATGTTTGGGAATATGATTGCAAATGTATAAATCTCAAAGAGCAGGAAAATCTGTTTTTAGAAGAAAACAATGTGATAAAAACTGGGTTAAAAACAAACAAACAAACAAACTTAGAAGCTGACTATGGAAGCTGCAATTGGAGTCCTAACAGTACAAGCAATCCCCAGATTACTGAGTTCCATTCCTAAGGCTGTCTTTGAGTTTGTGCCTAAATTGGAGCAGGTAGGTGCGGTTCGTATCTAACATCAGTTAAGTGTTTGTCTTAGGATACAGTGTAGCTTTCTATGCATAAAGACATCAAAGACACAGTTCCAGATGCACCAAAACGTCTTTAACGTAATAATACAGTAATAATAATGTTTTGATGCGAGTCACAAAGTAGCACCTGTTTGTTATTACAAACCATTGTATGTGCCTCGAGTTTTTAATAGACTTTTCAGGGGTCCGTTTAGTAACTACGGGTTGTACGATTTTGTACGGAAATCAGACTTTCGTAACCGGGGCCTGCTTGTACAATCTGAAATGCATAATATTGATCCTTTACTTTACCAGATGTATCGTAGCTACCGGATTTTGGTAAAACTCTTTTGGAAAATGTAGTTAATTCAGCAAAATATACTGTACCCATAGCTGTCACAGGATTGCTGTGAGATGCCTGCAATTATAGTTAGCTTATGCAGTTTATCTTATCATACTTTGTAGGATATAAAGGAAAGCGTGTGATTCAGTGGTAACTGTTAAAGGTTTTATTACATAGTAGTTGACCCTAGTCAGATTATTGGCAGCTTTCTTTTTTCTCCTCACACTTTTCCAAGTTACACGGGTTTTTCTATGGCATTGTCTTCTGGAAAAAGTGAAATTTGAAAATACCTGCAAAGGTTAACAGTGTGCTGTCCTGCAGACCTGCATTCCAGCTCTCTCCATTGAATTCCTGCCAGCAGGTCAGAAGCGACCTCCTCGAAGAGGAGAGCAGCAAGGATGGAATGACAGTCGGGGGACAGAGGCGGCGCTGGAGAGAGCAGAGCGGAGATCCTACAGGGAATACCGACCCTATGAGACCGAGAGGCAGGCAGAGTTCACAGCTGAGAAGTTTACAGATGAAAAGTATGTACCGCAGACCTGGGTCGGGGGGCTCCGGGGCACCAGAGGGACTTGGAGAACCACTAGCCTTTGCGACCTGCTCCTCATGCCAGTCCTAGGAATATTTTGCCAATTTAAGTGTCAAATCATATTTTCTTAGATGACACAAAAAAGACCTTCCATTTATCTCATAGATGACCTTAGGTCTCGGTTCAGAAAGTGATTTTTTGATGAAAAATGAATTGTGTATTGGTTACTATGAAAAGCACTCTTGTAAAAAAAATTCTACAGGAGTGTGTCAGACTTTCATTTGGTTAAATTTTTGTTTGAAGTTCTAACTCTAGGTTAGGGATATAATTATGTTTTTGACTTGGTGTTACTAATTTAGACTAGTAATAGATTTAAACTGAAATTCCTCCTTGCCCTGTGGTCAGCTCAATAGGCTGTCATGATGAAATGTGAAGAAAAACTAGTATAATGCATAACACCATTTTTTGGCTCATGTACCTCTAGAAAGTACTGTGACGTGGAAGGGGGTCTTGGGCTGGTACAGTCTTAACGCCCCTCCTGAGTGATACAGCAGCGTGCAGGCTGGCTGTACCCCACATGCACACAGGTAGCGGTTACTTGTCTTATGGTTGGCACTAATAAGAAGGGGGCTTGCCACCTGCAGTTTCTGTTGAATTATTAAACCTATATAACCCACAGTTTAGATGAAACAAACTAGTGAATCACGTTTCAAGGTAAATAACATAAAAAGGAAAGGATCCCTGGTGGTACGGTGGTTAAACACTCAGCTGCTAATTGAAAGGTTGGCGGTTCAAACCCACTGGTTGCTCCATAGGAGAAAGATGTGGCAGTCTGCTTTTGTAAAGATTTACAGCCTTGGAAACCCTATGGGGCAGTTTACCCTGTCTTATAGGATCCCTATGAGGCAGAGTTGACTCGATGGGTTAAAATAAAAAGGTTTAAGGAAGTCTGGAATGGTGTACAGTTTCACATCAAGTGAGCCACTATTCACCAAGCCTTCCAACCCCTGACCATTTAGGATCCTTGCTACAGGTTTTAACCAAGAATGTAGCTTTGTAAAATTTTTCTCCATTAAAGAAAATAAAAGCCCACCAGAGAACAGGTCAGTCTGAGAGGGCCAAACAGGTGGTAACTTCTGCAGATCTGTTTACCTAGAAGTTACATATTCAGAACATGGAGATGTGGTACCCACCATCACGTTGAAGGAGAGGCTTATGGAAAAGTTTAACTCTGCTTTTTGGTGACTAGTTGAAGTTTGCTTCTTAATGGTCGCAGTCTACTTGCCCACTAAAAGCTTCCTGGATCAGAGATAATTTGGGGAAGCATTTGGTTGCTTTTTTTTTTTTTTTTTCTCACTTCAGGGATTTATGCTGTAGAAATAAGGAAATAATAGTTCAAATGCACAAACCCAGCCACTTTTCTTTAGTAGTAGCAAAGAATGTAGTCTTTAAAAAGGTAAGACAGATCTGTGTTGGTGTGGAAATATGCCTACAGCATCTAGGGATAGGGTGGGATATGGCATTATAGAGGGATTTTTTTTTCTTTTAAAATGATTTCAGGTATACAGAAAAGTTACAAGAATTATATAAAGAATTCCCATATACCCTTCACCCAGATTCTCCAAATGTTAACATTTTATCACATTCACTTTATTCTTCTGTCTCTATGTATGTATGTATGTTACATATATATAAAACATACATGCACACACTTTTTTTCTGTGTCATTTGAGAGTAAGGTGCAGAAATGTTCCTTTAGTCCTAAATACGTGTATTTAATTAAAAAACAATATATTCTTTTATAGTACAGTGACCAAATCATGAACATTATTACAATACTATTATATAATTCTCTAAATCACATATCTATAGACTTTATTCAGATTCCACCAATTGTCCCCATAATATCCTTTTAGCAAAAGAAAAACAGTCTTCTGGTTCAGGATCCAGTCTAGGAACATGCATTGTCTTTAGTCTCCTTTAACATGGAAAGCTCTTTGTCTTCCTCTAGCTTTTATGACTTTGACATTTGAGGAGTATAGCCAGCTGTTTAGTAGACTGTCACTGAATTTGAGTTTGTTGTGATGTTTCCTCATGACTGGAGCGAGGTCATGCATTTTGGGCGAGAGCACCACCTAAGTGATGCTGTCCTCAGGGCATCACAGTGGGAGTATCTAAGGACCTTTGACTTGCAAGGAAATTTGATTTGTATTTAATAAGTCATTTACTATCAGAAGGGAGCCCTGGTGGGATAGTGGTTAAGGAGTTTGGCTGCTAACCAAGAGGTCGGCAGTTGGAATCTACCAGCCGCTCCTTGGAAACCCTGTGGGGCAGTTCTACTCTGTCCTGTAGGGTTGCTATGAGTCAGAATCTCCTCGATGGCTATGGATTTGGTAGTATCAGAAAAAATATTTTTCTTAAAAATTCCTCTTCTGAGTATAAAGGTTCATATTATCTTTAATAAAGACAATGTATTTTAGACAGGAAAATGTAGAAAATTATCAATCTAATCTCACCATCTGAGGTGATTACTCTTAACACTTTGGCCTATTTTTTCCTTTTCTTTTTTTATGCATAGATGTACTTAAGACGTTATGGTCCTAATACATATATGCTGAGTCATAATATTATGCTGGGTCATAATATATATATGCTGAGTGCTTTATATTCTTTCTTTTCCACTTGAAAAGTCATAAGCAATTTCTGTGTTAGTAACAATGTTTGGTAAGTGTTTTTAATGGCTCTGTTACGGTCTGTTGCTTGAGTGTATGACATCCTAGTCATTCTCTTAGTGTTGGAACTTTGCTCAGCTTCCAGGGTTTTTGCTTATGAATAGTACCTAGTGAGCAGTCTTTTATGTATGTGTGTAGTTTGCTAGATGGAGGTGAAAATCCAGTTAGAGCCACATAGCGGTGATTCTCAGCTGGGTGGTTCTGTGTCCAAATCTGGGGCCTGGCATGTGCTTCAGGGCAAGGTGGGATAGCAGCATGCAGTGTGAAAATGAATGGCATTGGTGGGGAAGGGAGGTATTGGTACCTAGTGACACATCACTCTTCTAGATCCGTTTGCTCTATCACTAACAATTTGTGAGTGCCTTTCTCCCAGCTCTTTCTCCAAAGTTGAATATAATAAAGTTTAATCTTTGCTCATTTGACAAGTGAAAAATGGCATCCCTTGACCTTTCTTTGTTACCTATACATGCTTATTGGATGTAATTATAGAATCTTGATAATCTTGAAAGATTATCCAGCTTAACCCCCTTGATTTATGGATGAGGAAACAAAGACCCAGCATTTTAGCAGTGACTCTGGTCACAGCCAGGTGACGTGGATTTTTATCCCAGTAAGGCAGAACAGATTTTTATTCTCCTCATTTGCCCATTCATTCACGAGACGTCAGCGAGCATGTAGCTGTGCCTGAACTAGACAGTGCCAGTCCGCGGGCCGGAGGAGGGACTGAGCCATTTCCCACAGCCTAGCTGGGGAGATGAGCACCTGACAGACAACTATAGTCTCACTGGAGGCTGGTGCAGTGAGACTCACCTGGAGGAGGGAGGACACCTGTTGGGTTGCCACTTTTTCCCTGTCGTAGAATCTGAAATAGGAGCGTGCATGTTCTGAACATAGATGATAAAACAAACTTTAATACTGTGTTGCTAGATAGGAGTCCCTGGGTAACACAAACAGTTAAGTGCTCGGCTAATAAACCCAATGGTTGGGGGTTTGAGTCCACCCAGAGACTCCTCGGAAGAAAGGCCTGGTGATCTACTTCTGAAAAGTAAGCCGTTGAAACCCCTATTGAGTGCAGTTCTGGGGTCACCATGAATCGGATTGACTCGACAGCAACTTTTTTTTTTTTTTGACTAGATATATTCAGAGCATCTGTGTCAACCAGGCAACTTAAATTGTGGTTAACTTTTAAAGTGCTGTTATTTGTAACCCTTATGTTGATTCTAATTTGGTAGAGGGAAGAGTCACAACGTGGTCTCATTCCTGGCAGTGTAAAACAGATGGTTCTGATCATGAGTTAATTTCATCCAGATCTCATTGAACACCAACTCTGTGTCAGGCACTAGAGGTGTAAAAAGCGAAAAACAGCTTTGTCTAGTTCCCTGAGGAATATGTAGCTGGAGGGGAGACAGGCCAACATGTTGGCCACCATCTGCTCCACGGTCTGCAAACCAGGCAGGTGTGTGAGCTTCTGAGAGGGAGTGGCCAACTAAATGTGAGCCAGCCTCAGACAGGAGGCAGTGTTAAGGCAGAGGGGTAGGTTATCTTGGCTGAAGGGATTCTTTGAGCTTATTTATTTATTTTTACTAACTCTTTCTATTATAAAGATTCTAAGCAGAGTGAATGTAACTACTTGAGCTAGCAGCGAGAGACAAACAGCCAGTTATATAGCCCTTAAAACCATTTGGATTCGCCATGGCCAAGTGGGTTGCCATCGCTGTTCTCATACAGCTGCGTCTCATAAGTGCAGCTACGTCACAGTCTCGGGGTGGGGGGGGTCCCCAGCCTCCAGGATTTCCCCCTCCTCTATGATCTCTATGAGGCCCCTTCCTACTACTATAACCCAGGACAGGCAGGGGCTTGGGGCAGTGTGTTCCCGGGAGCCTCCTGGAGTTCAGAGTGAGTTTTCCTGTAGAAGCAGCGCCATAGGTGGTGCTGGGATTAGCTATCAGTGTGTCAGACCCAGAGACCAGCTATGCCATGCGTTTCATGTAATCTGAGGATACAGCTGCTGTTTTATTGCTGTATGGATTTTCTTTAGAGCTCCGAATAATGAATTTAGGTGAACTTTTAGAATACTTAAAGCCTGCCCTCGCTGGGATACATTTTGACTCTTCCTTTTTGCAGTTTACTGCTAGTCATTTAAGGTCAATTCCAATTCTGGAAGAAGCACTTACTCAGATGTTTAAACATTTATAGCAGTTTTAACATAATTGAATAGGTTTTCCATTCAGTGGAAAAATTAGGAACTAGAGATATAAAGATGATTAAAGATTTTGAGTAAGCATTTGTCCATACTTTTCATGAGATAAATGAGTAAGCAATGCCTGTATATCTTCAGTACGAGACTGTAAGCCTGCTGAGGGCTGCTCTATCCCTAGGATCTTACAGGACACCAGGCAAGTAAGGGGTCACTGTAAATATTTATTAGATTAAATCAAAGCAAGGCACAAAATACGTGATTTGATTATATTTATATACAAGTGGGATTCTGTGCTAGTGCAGACAGTTTACACACGTGACTGGTAACCGAATGGTTGGCACTTCAAAAGAAAGGCCTGACGATCTGCTTTGGAAAAATCAGCCACGGAAACCCTATGGAGCACAGTTCTACTCTGACACACATGGGGGTGCCATGAGTTGGAGCTGACTCAGTGGCAGCTGGTTGGTTATGTACAAATGCTACCACTACGCCAGTAGGGTTTCCACAAATGCTTTACCCAGGAAAAACTCCAAGAAGGAAGTACACTTGTGTACTGACAGTTGTGATTGGGTGGATTGGACACTGAGTAATTTAACTCTTCGCTCGTTCAAGAGCTGGGACTTTGGAGGTTGCATACTGGCTCTGCTACTAAATGATTTGTGCAAATTATGTAACCTCTCTGAGCTCAGTTTCTTTACCCATAAAACAGATACTCATGTGTCTTTACTAGGATTGTTGTGAGAGAATGGATCACGAATATGTAGAGCAGGATGCTTGCTTGGCTCAAGTACTGTTTTTCTTCCTTTTAGTTGTGGGTTCATCACAGATAAAGCTTCCTAAATCGAGCACAGAATTCCTCAGTCCTCCCCAGCCTTTAAAAAAAGAAGATACATTTTATAATAAGAGTGTTTTAGAGAAGCAACTGAGAATGTATTTAATTGAGTAGAAAGAGGGAACGTGTGGAGTAAATAAAAAATGGGTAAGAGAGTTAGCACCAGAACAGGGATGGTAATAGCTGGTTTTTTTCAATGACTATTGTACTTTTTAGTGAATTTGGTATTTTGTCAGTATTTGATCTGGACTTCATGTGAATTTAGGCTCTGTTTTAACTGCTGGCATCATTTGTCATGGAGGTTTTTGCCCTTCATTTCCTCTGACTTTTTAGGTAGACCTTGTTCCTTTTATGGCCCTGTCCAAGTTCTTGTTAAGAATTCACAGTTACTTTTCTTTTGTCATTTTAGAACTCTGCTTTAGATATTTAGTGTAATTTAGAATCAGTTCTTATAAAAATCTCTATTTAAAAACTTGGTTTTGACGCAGGGAGGTAAGGGACAGAAAAGGCAACTGAGTATTTAGGATTATGTTTCTTACAAGGCACTGGCATGAAGTTAATGGTCAATACTTCTGTATTTTTTCATCTTTTTAAAGAAGGAGAATTGTGAGTTTTATCCCTTTTTACCCACTATCATACACTGTAGTAGACTTTAATGTAATATTTTTGGCCATAAAAGTAGGATGGGATATACCTCTAGCTCTGATTTTTAAGCCATTAATGTCACTAGATTTCCTGGTGCCAGGATCTCTATTAAATAATTTGTTATTGCTTTAAATGTCTTTAAAAGGCCTGACAAATTTATCTTATTAAACTAGGGTTATAATGATGAAAAAGACAGGGCCCTTCCCACAGGAGCTTAGAGTCTGATGGGGATGAGGAATGACCACACAAAGAGGTTCAGTGACAGAAACAAGGCAGTGGGTGTACAGAGAGGTGAGTGGGCACGTGCCCTGACCTAGTGGTTAGATTGGCAGGGGAAGGAGAGAGAGGAGGGAGATGAGGCTCAAGGTCTTGGCTTTGGTGATGTGTTGTGCTGTGTGCCGTTCTCTGAATAGGGACCATTGGGGGAGGAATGGGGTCGGTGATGGTCATGTACTTGTAAGGCCTGGGTGTCCAGGTGGAGATGTCCAGGTAGTCACTGGCTTTGTAGCCTGGAATCAGAGAGATCTAGGTGAGAGACACAGGAACAAGCATCATTAGCACAGAAATGAGGAGGATGTGTACAGTGGAACGAGAAGTTGGGAGTGCTGACAGGTTTAAGGACAAACAGGCACCAGAAAGAATGAAGGAGGCAGCTCTGTGTCTAGAGCGCCAGGACACATCGTTATATGAAAAAGACAAGACGCTCTGGGCAAAGAATAGCGATAGGTGGCACAACATGAAAAATGTCGTCAGTGTCTTTGAATTGTAAATGTGGAAGTAGTTGTGAATGTTTTGGTGTGTATATTTTCACCACAATGCAAAGGAAAAAAAGGCAAGGGACATAATTTTTCCCTTTAGAGAATCTGTAAATGACTGCCTCTGAGAAGGGGAATTGGGTAGCTGAATTTTGTGCCATGTTTAGGTATTCTCTATTCCAAGAAAACTTTTTTAAGGACAGCAGTGAAAGAGAAGTAGAAAGGTCAGAGGAAAACTAGCAGTCAGCAGCGTCAGATGCTGCAGAGAGCTCAAATGACATAAAGACAAGAGGTGGTTTTTTAATACAAAAAGGTTGTCATCTGTCCCTGAAAGTTCATGGGGAGTAATTGGGGTAGAAGTCAGACCCAACAGATTGATCTTCAGTCCCAAATGTCATCACTGGGTGTGTGTCTGTGGGTATGTGTGAGAGAGAGATTGGGAGATAGGATGATTTGAAATTTAACCATGTTTCTTAATATATAAAACACTCCAAATTTAACTTAAAGATTGTAATATTTGAACTGGAATGAACCTTAGAATTTCTTTATCTAACCTCCTCATTTCGTAAATGAGGGAAAAAGAGCTAGAGAGAAAGGGATGCCCCACTGGGCTTAGTAACAAGGCCCAGCCAGAACCTGCTTCTCCTGTGCCAACTCTACCTCCTAGCAGCTGTGTGACCTTGAGCAAGTGTCCTCATCTGTAAAATGGGAGCAATAGTTTTATATTATACAACTATTATGATTTTTTGCTAAAGTGATGATTGATGATTATTGATGTTTATGAAGTGCTCAGGACAATGCCGAGTACAGTATGTGCTCAGTAGAGATTAGCTGTTAATTTCTTATTCAAGCTACCAGTATGCTATTACCATAATGTCCTGCGAGAATTTCTTTCTCAAAAAAAGCCTTAGATCTTTACTTCAATTCACTGCTTTTTATTCTGCCTCTCTCTCCTTAGACCAGTTGACAGGTTTGATCGAGACCGACCCCTGAGAGGACGAGGTGGCCCAAGAGGGGGGATGCGAAGCAGAGGGAGAGGTGGTCCCATGTACAGAGCTTTCGATGGTTTTGACCAGAGAGGGAGACGTGAATTTGACAGATATGGTGGGAATGATAAAATGTGAGTCTCTTTGCGATGCCATTTTCATTTAAAGATTTTAGTAATACATGGTGTGAATCTATAACATGCTTTGACGTGTACTTGACTTTATATTACTGCTGTTATTGCTGTGGGACTCTGATCCTGGGACAACTTTGTCTGATTTGGAGGCTGGTGGGAGACCCATTTCCAGTTTAAAGGATACTCTTTCTTTCTCTAGAGCTGTCAGAACTGAAGACAACACGGGTGGCTCTGGAGTTCGCAGCTGGACATCCGGTAAAGATACCAGGTATGGTGCAAAGATGAGCCCTCTGTGAGCCTGCAACCAAGGGGACACCCTGGATCTTTTTTGCTTGTCTTTAAAATGATGACCTTGGTGTTGTGCTTAAGGAGATGGCTTTGTTTAGTGAGGTAACTTTTTCAAACAGTTTTGTGTGTTGCAATTAGATTTTAAATTGCTTTTAAAATTCTGATTTTGTCTTATTTTAACCAAACAAATCTGTGACAGGTGACCACGTATCTGCTGGTGTCCCATGTACATGGTGCTGCCCGGGAATGCCTTTGAAATTCCTGGTGTTGTACTTGGTGGATATGTACTTTATGTTTCTGTAACCTATAGTTCTTGTCAGCCCTTGACATTGCGTCTTCATTTTATAAATTCATTTGCAGGTTGAAGCTTAGGGTCAGGTTTTACCTGTGCTTCCAATTTGACATTCTTCTTGAGGCTTCTGGGTACCTAAGATCTGGTCAGTTTTGTGAGTTCTGGTAGGTCTTCTTTGTACCCTGTCATTTCACAGCTGTGGGAACGATGTCTTTCTGGCACCTGCAGAGGCGTAGGTAGGAAGCGCTGCAGGGGCCCTGCTGGGGGAATGATGGCTGCCCAGAGTGTGAGGGCTTACAGGACCCATTTCTACTTTTCCTCTTTTGAACAATGTAAGTTTGTTTGTTCTTAAATTGTGCTGAGTACATATATATGTGTCTATATATATATGTGTGTATATATATATATACATAAAACAAAAAAAATTGCCATTTCAACATTTCGCGTGTGCAACTCAGTGACATTAATTACTTTCATCTTGTGCAACCATCACCACTATCCATTTCCATATTTCTCTGCCACCCTTAACAGAAGCTCGGTGCCCCCTGGGCAATAGGTCCTTCTTTCTCCTTCCCGCCCACCCCTGGTAATCACTAGTGATCTTTGGTCTCTGTACATTTGCCTCTTCTAGATATTTCGTGTACATGGGATCATACAATACTTGTCCTTTTGTGACTGACAGACTCAGTTAGCATAATGTTTCCAAGGTTCATCCATGTCATAGCATGTACCAGGACTTCATTTCTCTTTGTGGCTGAGTAATAGTGATAAAAATGGACCACATTTTGTTTATCCAGTCATCTATTAGTGGACATTTAAGTTGTTTCCATCTTCTGGCTGTGGTGAAAGGAATGTAAGCTTTTTACATAAAACATTTTTCTTAAATTGTTTTCCTGAAAAATGAATCTACAAAATAATGTCAAATGTAATATCAGATTTACTACCTTCGCACACCTGTCTGGTCCTTGAAAGGAAGAGAAACTTGGGTATTTCTTTGTCTGGAGTTCCACAAGACGATATTACAAATCTTGAGTTATTTTACTTTGTTAATATAAAATAAGTAGTGCCAGCACCTTCTAGATCATGTGATTTACTACCTTACCTAATACTACCGCCTCATTTCAGTTTGCATTTATATCTGAGATCATTTTGTCTCCATGTGGTTCCTTAGTCTAAGGGGCTAGTGTTGAACTTGGAAGGTGTTCCTGGTGGGGTGTCATGTCCCAATATGAAAATGACTCTCACCCCATTGCACACATTTTAAGCTGTTTTGTGAGTTATAAAGTCAAAACTCTTGGTGCTAACAATTTGTATTTGAAATATTTTTTTAGAATAAGATTTCCATTTTTTTTTTTAATGAGTGGAGATTAGGATTTATGGTCATGAAAATAATGTAGTGCCGCTTTGGACTCACGGGAAAAAACCCAGGTGAACCTAACACATTAAGTGACGTGTTCATGCCTAGTGAGGGCCAAATGCTGTCACAGGGCATTTATCTGTGTGAGTGAGAGTTTTGCTGTAGGGTTTTGCTTGTATTCCTACTTGAACACATTGGCAGTGATAACTGGATATATGGACAAGATGCTTTCACAGTGGTGTGACTGAGCCATTTCCAATATTACCGTTTTTTTTCCAACAGTTTGACAGCGAATGTCTGTACTGAAAATGAAATTTTTTCCATCTGTGGTAATTAATAAAGTATAACATCAGATTATTTTCCTGTCACCAATTGGAATAGACAATCATGGATAACCTTTTCAATAATGCTGCCTTTCAGTTTTTACTGTGAAGAGCAAGACAGTTTTACACCGTTAATTAGGCAACATTTGATTAAAACCTGTTTGCTGTCAGAGATTTGGTTAAGTGTGAAGTCTGATTAAATCAGAAGCAGGAAGCAAAGGCTTGGCGTGTTTAATGTCGTTTTATGGAACACACTTGTGCAGACAGGCATTCTTTGCCTTAGCATATTAGAAGTCAAAATATAGGCAAGGGCCTGGGGGCATCTTTTCATAACTCCAACATTGAGATTTACTGTCTACAAAATAACACCATCTGCCAAAGTATATCAATGTTGCTAATTTTGAAACTTAATTGTTCTGTAAGAGGCATAAACACATTGTTGCTGTGGTTAGGTGCCCGGTCCTGTGCCATTCTCACAATCATTTTTATGTTTGAGCCCATTGTTGCAGCCACTGGATCACATTAGCTTTATGTTTATTGATAAAATAATTTAGGGCAGTAGAGGGAAGAGATCTGTGATTTTTTTTCTTTCCAAATGGATCGTCAGATGTGAGAAATGCTGGTTTTACAGGCTTTTTGTTTTGTATTACTTCTCCTTTTCTTTCCCTGGATATCCATAACCCTTTTGTGATTAATTGCCGAAGGCTATGAACTGTCTGTAAACCTACATTATTTTACCCCCTTGGTTTATTAACGCAGCCAGGGAGTAAAGGGAAAGTTGGAATAATTCAGAACTGCTGCTAGATTTGGGGGGGTACTGAGTGCTAAAAAAAAATCCAGGGCCCCCACTGAGGTCAGGCTGATGTGTGGATGCCGGCCCGTTTGTGACGGGAGTGACCACTGGGTAGACAGCAGGGGCGCTCCTCTGAGCACTGAGTGCATTTCATGTTTTTTTTTTTCAGTAGAAGTTATTTGTATTTGATGTTGAAAAACTGAGTTTTTAAAAATGTTGATTACAGTACCTTTGAGTTGAGAATGTACATAAATTATTTACATGTAAAAAAGTCAGTTATTGCAGTTCAATCTATGTTTAGATTTTAAAAATTAACTTACTTTTAAAACTTTCACTGAAGCCTTTTCCTGAACTTGGAAAATGTCTGTAGACTGTGAACTGTTTCTAATGGATATATTTATATCGACTAATTTTAGCACCTTATTAAAAATGAAATTTCTTTGCTGGAACTTTTTTTTTTTAAAAGTAATGATCTGATAGTATTAATGTTGACATGAAGAGGAAAAATTAAGATCATGTACATTAAAATTCAAACGATTCTTCATTGTGTTGTGATTTTTAACCCGTCGATTGTGTATTTAGACACGATGGCCCATAAGTCAGTGCCTGTTTCAGAGCCTTGGTTGTCCGAAATAGTCATCACCAGCTTGTTTGTATTCGAGAGCTTCGTTTTCCGAAATAGTCATCACCAGCTTGTTTGTATTCATACCCATTTTTGTAGAATCTGTTTCTGTTTTCTTACCGTTTTCTAAAAGTTCGATGTGGCACACTATAATGTCATTGAACACTTGTCTTATGGGAATTTTTATGGCTTCTTTTAAATTTGGAATTCCCTAGGATAATTACGGTTTTGAATAATTTTTCTGGCCATTTACAATCCGTTCTTAATTTTAGACCATTCATGGAAGCTTCAGTTTCTCAAACTACTTTTCACAGTTTGAGGAATTTATATATGGTGAAGCAATTTAGAGCATTTTTCTCATTTTCATTTTGATGAGGGTACGTGTATGGAGTATATAGTTTCTTGAAAGATATTTACTTAAAAATGAAATTAAAATGTGGGTTTTTTTTCTGTATTAAATAAATACAAGAAGACATTGATGTGAACATATTTGTCTGACTGGAAAGTTCTTGCTGTTTTCAGTGATGTGGAGCAGACGGCACCGATGGAGGAGACCACAGCAGCAGAGGAGCCCCAAGGCAGCCAGGAAGGGGAGTCTCCGACCAAGTAGGACCTTTCATTCACTTTTCCTGCTCAGTTGTTGGTCTTTTTCTTCCTTCCTTCCTCCCTCCCTCCCTTCCAATAATTTTTATTGTGCTTTAAGTGAAAGTTTACAAATCAAGTCAGTCTCTCACATATAAACTTATATGCACCTTACTACATACTCCCAGTTACTCTCCCCCTAACGAGTCAACCCACTCCCTCATTCCAGTCACTCCGTTCGTGACTGTTTTGCCAGTTTCTAACCCTCTCTACCCTCCCATCTCCCCACTAGACAGCAGATGCCAACACAATCTCAAGTGGCCACCTGATGCAAATAGCTCACTCCTCATCAGCATCTCTCTCCAACCCATTGTCCAGTCCAATCCATGTCTGATGAGTTGTCTTTGGGAATGGTTCCTGTCCTGGGCCAACATAAGGTTTGGGGACCATGACCACAAGGATTCTTCTAGCCTCAGTCAGACCATTAATTCTGGTCGTTTTATGAGAATTTGGGGTCTGTATCCCACTGTTCTCCTGCCCCCTCAGGGGTTTTCTGTTGTGCTGCCTGTCAGGGCAGTCATTGGTTGTGGCCTGGCGTGGTCTTTTTCTTAAGTATTCTTAGGAATGGTTCATAGAGTAAAAGTCTAATAAGCCGTTTGTCATATCACAGAAGTCCCTGGGTGGCACAAATGGTTAAAAACTCGGACTCTAACAAAAGGGTTATTTGTTCGAGGCCACCTAGAGGCACCTTGGAGAAAAGGCCTGGCAATCTACTTCCAAAAAATCAGTCATTGAAAGCCCTATGGAGTTTTTCTACTCTGACACGCATAGGGTCACCATGAGTCGGAATCGGCCAATGGCACCTTATTTATGTATTTTTTTTTTTGGTTTTGTCATTTCATATATGGTCTTCCAAATGTATTGTTGTCAGGTGCGATCAAGTTGTTTCCAGCTCATGGCTATTCTGCGTACAATAGAGTGAAACACTGCCCAGTCCTGCACCATCCTGACAATCTTTGCTGTGTTTGAGCCCATTGTTGCAGTCACAGTGTCAATACATCTTGTCCAGGATCTCCCTCTTTTTTGCTGACCCTCTACTGTACTAAGTGTGATGTGCTTTTCCAGGGACTTGCCCCTCCTGATAACAGGTCCAGAGTACTTAAGATGAAGTCTTGCCATGCTTGCTTCTAAGGAGCATTTAGGCTGTACTTCTTCTAAAACAGATTTGTTCATTCTTCTGGTAGTCCATGGCATATTCAATATTCTTCACCAACACCATAATTCAAAGGCATCAATTCCTCTTTGGTCTTCTTATTCATTGTCTAGCTTTCCCATGGATATGAGGCTATTGAAAATATCATGGCTTGGGCCAGGCATACCTTAGTCCTTGAAGTGACATCTTTGCTTTTCAACGCTCTAAAGAGGTCTTTTGCAGCAGTTTTCCCCAATGCAATACATCCTTTGATTTCTTGACTGCTTCTTCCATAGGCATTGATTATAGATCCAGGTAAAATAAAATCCTTGACAACTTCAGTATTTTCTCTATTTATCACAATGTTGCTTATTGGTCCAGTTGTGAGGATTTTTGTTTTCTTTTATGTTGAGGTGTAATTCATATTGAAGGCTATGGTCTTTGATCTTCATCAGTAAGTGCTTCAAGTCCTCTTCACTTTCAGCAAACAAGGTTGTGTCGTCAGGATAATGCAGGTTGTTAATGAGTCTTCCTCCAATCCTGATGCCCCATTCTTCTTCATACAGTCCAGCTTCTCAGATTATTTGCTCAGTATACAGATTGAATAAGTATGGTGAAAAGATACAACCCTGACACACGCCTTTCCTGATTTTATACCACACAGTATATCCCCTTGTTCTGTTAGAATGACTGCCTCTTGCTCTACGTATAGGTTCCTCCTGAGCACAGTGAGGTGTTCTGGAATTCCCATTCTTTGCAGTGTTATCCATAATTCGTTACAATCCACACAGTCAAATGCCTTTGCATAGTCAGCCAAGATCGATCTGACATCAGCGATCATATCCCTTGTTCTGTGTCCTCTTCTGAATCCAGTTTGCAATTCTGGCAGTTCCCTGTCAATGTACTGCTGCAACCGCTTTTGAATGATTTTCAGCAAAATTTTGTTTGCATGTGATATTAATGATATTGTTTGATAATTTCCGTGTTCTGTTCTATCACCTTTCTTTGGAATAGGCATAAATACAGATCTCTTCCAGTCAGTAGGCCAGGTAGCTGTCTTCCAAATTTCTTGACATAGACAAGTGAGTACCTCTAGAGCTACATCTGTTTGTTGAAACATCTCAGTTGGTATCCTGTGAATTCCTGGAGCCTTGTTTTTTGCCAGTGCTTTCAGGGCAGCTTGGACTTCTTCGTTCAGTGCCATCTATTCCTGGTCATATGCTACCTCCACAAATGATTGAACATTGACCATTTCTTTCTGGTAGAGCAACTCTGAGTATTCCTTCCATCTTCTTTTGATGCTTCCTGTGTCATTGAATATTTTCCCCATAGAATTCTTCACAACTGCAACTCAAGGCTTGAATTTTTTCTTCAGTTTTTGCAGCTGCAGAAATGCCAAGCATGTTCATACCTTTTGGTTTTCTAACTCCAGGTCTTTGCACATTTCATTATAATAGTTTACTTTGTCTTCTTAAGGTGCCCTTTGAAATCTTCCATTCAGCTCTTTTACTTCATCATTTCTTCCATTCACTTTAGCTACTCTATGTTCAATAGTTGCAGAGTCTCTTTTGACATTCATTTTTCCCTATCTTTTTAATGATCTTTTGTGTTCTTCATGTATGATGTCCTTGATGTCATTCTACAACTTGTGTGGTCTTTGGTCATTAGTGTTCAGTGCATCGAATCTGTTCTCAAGATCGTCTCCAAATTCAAGTGGGATATACTGAAGATCGTATTTTAGTTCTCATGGATTTGTTTTAAATTTCTTCAGCTTCAAATTAACTTGAATATTAGCAATTAATGGTCTGTTCCGCAGTTGGCCCCTGGCCTTGTTCTGACTGATGTTATTTAGCTTCTCCATCATCTCTTTCCACAGATATAGTCTGTTCTGATTCCTATGTATTCCGTCTGGTGAGGTCCACGTGTACAGTTGTTGTTTATGTTGTTGTAAAAAAGGTATTTGCCATCAATAAGTTATTGGTCTTACAAAGCTCTATCTTGCCATCTCTGGCATTATTTTTATCACCAAGGCCATATTTTTTCAATTACAGATCCTCCTGTTTTCAATGTTCGCATTCCAATCACCAGTAATTATCAAGGTATCTTGATTGCATGTTTGATCAGACTGCAGAAGTTGGTAAAAATCTTCAATTTCTTCATCTTTGGCCTTAATGATTGGTGTGTAAATTTGAGTAACAGTTGTATTAACTGGTCTTCCTTGTAGGGTATGCGTATTATCCTATTACTGACAGCGTTGTACTTCAGATAGACCTTGAAATGTTCTTTTTGATGATGAACCCAATGCCACTCTTCTTCAATTTGTCATTCCTGGTATAGTAGACCCTATGACTGGCTGATTCAAAATGGCCAGTGTTAGTCCATTTCAGCTCACTAATGCCTAGGAAATCAATCTTTTTTTTTTTTTTTAATTTTTTATTGTGCTCTAAGCGGAAGTTTACAAATCAAGTCAGTCTCTCATACAAAAATTTGTATACACCTTGCTGTATACTCATAGTTGCCCTCCTGCTAATGAGACAGCACACTCCTTCTCTCCACCCTGTATTCCCATGTCCATTCAGCCAGCATCTGTTCCCCTCTGCCTTCTCATGTCACCTCCAGACAGGAGCTGCCCACATAGTCTCATGTGTCTACTTGAGCCAAGAAGCTCACTCCTCATTGGTATCATTGTCTGACTTATAGATCAGTCCAATCCCTGTCTGAAGAGTTGGCTTTGGAAATGGTTCCTGTCTTGGGCTAACAGAAGGTCTGGGGACCATGACCTCTGTGGTTCTTCTAGTCTCAGTCAGACCATTAAGTCTGGTCTTTTTATGAGAATTTGAGATCTGCATCCCACTGTTCTCCTGCTCCATCCACAGATTCTCTGTTGTGTTCCCTGTCAGGTCAGTCATCGCTTTTAGCCCGGCACCATCTAGTTCTTCTGGTCTCAGGCTGATGGAGTCTCTGATTTATGTGGCCCTTTCTGTCTCTTGGGCTCTTAATTACCTTGTGTCTTTGCTGTTCTTCACTCTCCTTTGCTCCAGGTGAGTTGAGACCAATTGATGCATCTTAGATGGCTGCTTGCTAGTGTTTAAGATCCCAGATGCCTCTCACCAAAGTGGGATGCAGAATGTTTTCTTAATAGATTTTATTATGCCAATTGACCTAGATGTCCCCTCAAAGCATGGTCCCCAAACCCTCACCTCTGCTACTCAGGCCTTCAGAACGTTCAGTTTATTCAGGAAACTTCTTTTCTTTTCGTTTAGTCCAGTTGTGTGGACTTCTCCTGTATTGTGTGTTGTCTTTCCTTTCACCTAAAATAGTTCTTGTCTACTATCTAATTAGTGAATATCCTTTTCCTCCCTCCCTCCCCACTCTCATAACCATCAAAGAATATTTTCTTCTCTGCTTAAACTATTTCTTGAGTTCCTGTAATAGTGGTCTCATTCAGTATTTGTCTTTTTGCAACTAATTTCACTCAGCATAATGCCTTCCAGATTCCTCCATGTTACGACATGTTTCAAGGATTCATCATTGTTCTTTATCGATGCATAGTATTCCATTGTGTGAATATACCATAACTTAATTATCCATTCATAGGATATCAATCTTTATGCATTCCATTTCATTTTTTTGTTGTTGATGATTTCTTTTTACTTGTATGTTAGCCATATTATGCGTTTTACTTGTAAGCTGTCCATATCACTTAAAGTTGGCCATGGGGTGCATTTTAATCACTAAGGATTCATTTTTAAAGCAAGTTTAAGTGAAGTCCCTACTCCCATTTTTCCCATCCTACTACAAAGAAAAAAAAATTTTTTTTTTTTACTATACTAGTAAATATTTCTATTTCTCTCCCTTCTTACCTCACTACTTTCTTAAATGAATAAATGCTCTTATAAATTTTCTACATGCTAAGTTTAAAGGAGGAAAAGATGATAAATTAACTCTTGATGAACACTTCTCTTTATAGGTTTTATTTTATTTTTTTTATTGTACTTTAGATGAAGGTTTACAGAACAAACTAGCTTTTCATTAAACAATTAATACTATTTTGTGACATTGGTTACCAACCCCAGGACATGTCAACACTCTCTCCTTCCTCACCTCAGGTTCCCTATTACTAGCTTTCCTGTCTCCTCCTGCCTCCTAGTCCTTGCCCCTGGGCTGGTGTGCTCATTTAGTCTTGTTTTGTTTTATGGGCCTGTCTAATCTTTGGATGAAGGGTGAACCTCAAGAGTGACTTCATACTCTCGGGGTTTCTCCAGCCTCAAACCAATAATTCTGGTCTTTTTTGTGTGTGTGTGTGTGAGTTAGACTTTTGCTCCACATTTTTCTCCAACTCTATCCAGGACCCACTATTTTGATCCCTGTCAGAGCAGCTGGTAGCAGGGCACCATTGGTTGTTCTGTACTCAGTCTGGTGGAGGCTGTAGTACTTGTGGTCCATCAGTCATTTGGACTAATCTTTCCCTTGTGTCTTTGGTTTTCTTCATTCTCCCTTGCTCCAAATGGGATGAGACCAGTGAAGTATCTTCGATGGCCCACTCACAAGCTTTTAAGACCCCAGACGCTACTCACCAAAGTAGAATGTAGAACATTTTCTTTATGAACTATGTTATGGCAGTTGAGCTAGATATTCCCCAAGACCATGGTTCCCACAGCCCTCAGCCCAGTAATTTGGTCCCTTAGGGAGTTTGTCATCCATTCCATTTCATTTTTGACGACTTCCAGTTTTCCTGGATTCATACTTCATACATTCCACATTCCTATTATTATTGGATGTTTGCAGCTGTTTCTTTTCATTTTGAGTTGTGCCACATCAGCAAATGAAAGTCTGAAAGCTAGACTCCATCCCCATCATTAAGGTTGACTCTGCTTTGAGGAGGTAGCTCTTCCCCAATCATATTTTGAGTGCCTTCCAACCTGAGGGGCTCATCTTCTGGCAATATATCAGACAATGTTCTGCTGCTATTTGTAAGGTCTCAGTGGCCAGCTTTTTCAGAAGTAGAGACTCCCAGGTCCTTCTTCCTAGTCTGTCTTAGTCTGGAAACTCTGCTGAAATCTGTCCACCAAGAATGACCCTGCTGGTGTTTGAAATACTGGTGGCATACCTTCCAGCATCCCATCAACACTCAAGCCACCATCATACAACAAACTGACCGATGGGCAGTGGTCCTAATGTATTAACAACTAATAATTCAACTAATAATTAATTGAAAATAATTTAATTAATGACTAATTAGTGGGTTAAATCCAAGTATTCTGCTCTCTGCCCACAACCTCTGTTCCATCCAGCAGCTTGTTTGACTCCCTACACTATCACAGTCTCACTCTGTTTAGGACGTCTAGGCTCTTGTCCTCTTTATGGTCTCACATGCCCTCCTCCCTCTCCTTTCTTCAGATAGCTTCTATCCCTAGTCCATCTCTAGCCCCTTGACAAGTCCTTAAACCTTGCCCCGTGGGCTGTTGCTTATACCTGATTGGCAAAACCTACCTACTGCCTAACACCTAACTTCCCGCCTTCTTTCTTCCTATACCCATAAGCTGAGCACTGCAAGTCTCACCCAGGGCAGGCTGAGCCCTGTAAAAATTTTTTTAGAATTTATTTTGTTGTTGTTGAGAATATACATAACAAAACATACACCAGTTCAGCAGTTTCTACATGTACCATTTAGCGACATTGATTATATTCTTCGAGTTGTACAACCACTCTCACCCTCCTTTTCTATATTGTTCTTCCTCCATTAACATAAATTTACTGCCCCCTAACCTTTTGAGTTGCTGTTGTCAATTTGATCCCATATAAATAGTTCTTAAAAGAGCATAATGCTCAAGGCAGACATTTTTTACTAGTTAAGCTAAACTATTGTTTGATTTTAAGAAGACTTCAGGGGATCCTTTTGGTTTAAGATTTAAAGATTATCTCAGGGCAGGAGTTTCAGGGGTTCATCCAACTTTCATGGCTTCAGGGAGTCTGGAGTCTATGAGAATCTGGAATGCTATTGTTTATTTTCCCCTTTTTGATCAGGATTCTTCTATGGAATCTTTAATCAAAATGTTTAGTAATAATGGTAGCCAGGCACCATCCAGTTCTTCGCCTCTCGTCACAAAAGAAGTAGCTGTTGCGGGGGGGGGGCATTTAGCATATCACCCTCCTATTCCTGGTGGTCCTTCTTCCTCTGTTATTCCAGGAGAAAGGAGACCAAGTATTGTGCCTTGAATGGCCGCTTGTAAGTTTTCAGACCCCAGGTACTATGCAGTGAACTAGTAGGTAAAACAGAAGCACGTTATCAGGCCGGTTAACTGGGATGTCTGGTGAAACCACGACCATAAACCTCCAAACCAAGGAACCAAATCTCGGGAGGGTTTTGGTTGTACATTGTACATAAGCAGCCTCAGCAGCTGTTCTTTTTTTTTGTTTGTTGTATATATGTATGTGTGTATATATATATCGTACAACTTTTGCCAATTCAACTTTTTACAGGTGTGTAACTTATTAACAGCAATTACAATAATTGGCGTGCAGCCCTACTCTTGATCAAATGCGATATTTCCATCACTATTAGCCCCCATTCCCCCTCTCTTCCATCCCTGGTAACCACTAATAAAGGTTAGTCCCTATACATTTGCCCCTTGTCTTTTTATATAAGCAAGGTCATTACAGTATTTGTCCTTTTTTGATTGACTGATTGCACTCAGCATAATGCCTTCCAGCTCCATCCATATCATGGCATGTGTCAAGACTTATTCTTCTTACTGGCTGAGTAGTATAGCATTCCATAGTATGTATGTTCCATGTTTTGTTTATTCATTCATTCGTTGATGAGCATTGAGGTTGCTTCCACCTTTTGGCTATTGTGAATAGTGCAGCAGTGAACATTGGTGTACACATCTCTTTTTGAGTTTTTGCTTTCAAGTCTTTTGGGTATATATACCTGGGAATGGAACTGCTGGGACGTGTGATAATTCTGTTTTCAGTTTTTTGAGGAACCGCCACATTGTGTTCCACAACAGCTGTGCCATTTTGCATTCCCACCAGCAATGGGTAAGGATTCCTATTTTACCACATTCTCGCTAACATTTATTGTTTTCTGTTTTTTTTTTAATCTTAGCCATCCTACTGGTAGTGAAGATGTATCTCATTGTGGTTTTGATTGTATTTTTCTGATGGCTAATGTTGCTGAGCATGTTTTAGCCATCCTAGTCGGGGTGAAAATGTGTCTCATTTTGGTTTTGATTTGCATTTCTGTGATGACTAATGATGCTGAGCATTTTTCAAATGTTTGGTCATCATTTGAACGTCCTCATTGGTGAAATGTCTATTCAAGTCCTTTGCCAGTTTTATGATTGTCTCTTTGTTGTTGTCAAAGTTTTATATATATTTTGGTTGTTAGATTCTTATCAGATATATGGTTTCCAAAGATATTCTCAGTCAGTGGCTTGTCTTTCCACTTTTTTGTAAAGTCTTTTGATGACCAAAAATTTTAAATTTTTATGAGGTCCCATTTATTTCCTTTTGTTGTTTGTGCTTTTGTTATCATGTTAGATAATCCGTTATTAAAGGCTAGGCTTGACAGCATTGCCCCTGCTTTTTCTTCTAAGAATTTTATGATTTTATTTTACTCATTTATGTCCTTAATCCACTTCGAATATTTTTTTGTGTATGATGTGAGGCATGGATCCTGTTTCATTTTTCTGCATGTGGAAATCTAATTTTTCCAGCACCATTTATTAGAGAGACTTTTCTTTCCCTATTGAATGGATTTAGCATCCTTGTCAAAAATCTCTTGACCATAAAACTCATTGCCTTCGAGTCACAGTGACCCTATAGGACAGAGTAGAACTGTCCATAGGGTTTCCAAGGAGCAGGGGATAGATTCGAACTGCCGACCTTTTGGTTAGCAGCCGTAGCACTTAACCACTGCACCACCAGGGCCCCAGCTGATGTGTGAATTTGTTTCTGGACCCTCAATCCTATTCCACTGGTCTGTGAATTCTGTAAATGGTTGATGAGCAGTATTCTGAAATGAGCCCTCTGTACCACCCAGCCCTTCATTTTCAAGGTACAACTTTGCCTCCTATGTCACAGAGAAATTAGGACCCTCACATGGGAGCTTCATCATCTTCCTACTCCCAGAGGTACAGATGCATCTATGCCCACAGGCCTCCTAGCCTCCTTCCCTCATGATGAGACAGGAGCCATCTCTCTCCACACCTCTTCATGTGCCGCATCCTGTTGCCTCTGGCTTCGTAGAAACCTTACACTGTCAGCTCCTCTCTTCTTTGGTATATTCAGCTCCTTCCTCGCTACTCTGCTCATGCATGCTTAACTCTCCTGTTTTAAATTTTCTCTTGACCCCACATTCTCCTTTAGCTACTCTGTCTCTTCCAGCATGTTCCAGAGCTGTGTATGCTTCTCCTTCATTTCCTCCTGCTTCACTCAGGGCCTGGTTCTCATCCTCATTGCCTCCTGAAGCAGTGGTCACATGTATAGATCTAATGGGCGCTTCACTCTGGCTCAGAAGTGTATGACTCTATTGAGTTCTTCATGAACACACTCTCCCCTGAGTTTCTGTGATCACTTAGCTCTCTGGATTTTCTTCCTGCCTCTTGGCTCCTCTTTTCCAGTATCCTTTGCAGGCTCATCCTTGTATTTTCCTGGCCTTTCAAAGTGTCAAGTTGTTCAGGGCTCTGCCTTTGGCTCTCTTCTCCTACTCTTTATTCTCTTTACAGGCATCTCACGCACCCCTGTGCCTTACATTGTCATTTATACACTGACTCTGGAATATACACCTGGCTCCAACTTTCCCCATAGGCCCCAGGCCTGTTCATCCAGCTCTGCCTACTGGCCCCCTGGCCTGGGTCATCCTCATGCACCTCCTGCTGTACACGTCAGGGGCCAGAGCTACTGAACTTTCCTACAGCCTCTGGTCTTTGGCAGGGGTTTCCATCCTATGGAAAAGCATCGCTATCCATCCAGCTGCACAAAGCAGAGACCCAGGAGCCATTCTTGAAACTTTCCCCCCTCACTCCAGTCCTTGACCAACCCCTGGTAATTTGTAACTCCTAATTGTCCACTTACTTATAGTATTTTATTTTGTCTTCTCGAGCTGCCCTTTGAAATTTTCTGTTCAGCTCTTTTACGTCATGATTTCTTCGTCTCACTTTAGCTACTGAACGTTCAAGTTTCAGAGTCTCTTCTGACATCCATTTTGGTTTTTTCTTATGAAGTAAAGTATCGTAATGACATGTGCAAAGACCTGGAGGTAGAAAACCAAGAGGGAAGAACATACTCAGCATTTCTTAAGCTGAAAGAGCTGAAGAAAAAATTCAAGCCTCAAGTTGCAATATTGTTGAAGGATTCTATAGGGAAAATATTAAACAACACAGGAACCATCAAAAGAAGATGGAAGGAATACACAGTCATTATACCAAAAAGAAATGGTTGACATTCAGTCATTTCAGGAGGTAGCATATGATCAGGAACTGATGGTACTGAAGAAAGAAGTCCAAGCTGCACCAAAGGCACTGGTGAAAATCAAGGCTCCAGGAATCGATGGAGTACCATTTGAGATGTTTTAACAAATGGATGCGGTCCTGGAAGTGCTTACTGGTCTATGACAAGAAATTTGGGAGACAGCTGCCTGGCCAACCGACTGGAAGAGATCCATATTTATGCCTGTTCCCAAGAAAGGTGATCCAACTGAATGTGGAAATTATTGAAAAATATCATTAATATCATACGCAAGTGAAATTTTGTTGAAGATCATTCAAGACCGGCTGCAGCAGTATATCGACAGGGAACTGCCAGAAATTCAAGCCAGCTTCAGAAGAGGATGTGGAACCAGGGATATCATTGCTGATGTCAGATGGATCCTGGCTGGAAGCACAGAATGCCAGAAAGATGTTTATTTGTGTTTTATTGACTATGCAAAGGCATTCAACTGTGTGAATCATAATAAATTATGTATACCATTGTGAAGAATGGGAATTCCAGAACACTTAATTGTGCTTATGAGGAACCTGTACATAGATCAAGAGGCAGTCATTTGAACTGAACTTTAACAGTGTAGCTTAAAGTCAGGAAAGGTGTGTGTCACGGTTGTATCCTTTCACCATACTTATTCAGTCTGTATGCTGAGCAAATAATCCGAGAAGCTGGACTATATGAAGAAGAACAGGATATCAGGATTGGAGGAAGACTCATTAACAACCTGCGTTATCCACATGACACAACCTTTGTTGCTGAAAGTGAAGAAAACTTGAAACACTGATGAAGATCAAAGACCACAGCCTTTAGTATGGATTGCAGCTCAATGTAAAGAAAACAAAAATCCTCACAAGCATAAGCAACATCATGATAAATGGAGAAAATATTGAAGTTGTCAAAGATTTCATCTTGGATCCACAGTCAATACCCATGGAAGCAGCAGTCAAGAAATCAAAAGATGCATTGCATTGGGCAAATCTGCTGCAAAAGACCTCTTTAAAGTGTTGAAAAGTAAAGATGTCACCTTGAAGACTAAGGTGTGCCTGACCCAAGCCATGGTGTTTTTAATTGTCTTATATGCATGCAAAAGCTGGACCATGAAGAAGGAAGACAGAAGAAAAATTGATGGCTTTGAATTGTGGTGTTGGCAAAGAATATTGAATATACCATGGACTGCCAAAAGAACGAACAAATCTGTCTTGGAAGAAGTCAGAATACACTTTGGAAGCAAGAATGGTGAGACTATTAGTCCCTGGAGAAGGACATCATGCTTGATAAAGTAGAGGGCCAGCAAAAAATAGGAAGACTCTTAACAAGATGGATTGACACAGTGGCTGCAAAGGGGCTCAGGCATAACAACGATTGTGAGGATGGCGCAGGACCGGGCTGTGTTTCATTCTGGTGTACGTGGAGTCACTATGAGTCAGAACCAACTCGATCGCACCTAACAACAACAGCAACAATTGTCCACTGTCTCTACTCACAATGGTCTAGGCTGCTGTCATCTGAGCTACTGCTGTAGCTGCTTTTGAACCTTCTTCCAGTCCGTTTTCCAGACCAAAGTGGTTTTCACACTGGCAATCTGATTGTCATGCCCACACCTTACTTAGACACCCCCCCTCCCCCAGTGGCCTTACTTGTCAGTAAACTCCTTGTCCTAGCCTATGTGGTCCGGCCCTGCTTCCGCTCTCAAGTTTTGACCACTCCTACTCCTGTCCTTTCTCTGGTGACCCTTATTTCATGTTCACAAACACACCTTCCTGCTACCCTTTCCCCCATATCTCTGTAGAACTTTGTAAGTGCTGTTCCTTGTTTTTCTGTACCTCTCCCCCAAGCCCACTGGCCTTAGCCTCTTTTCTTCTTACTTATCCTTCAGATGCCAAGAGGCAGTGTGTTTAGTGGTTCAGAGCATGGACTCTGGAGATAGAGTGCTGGGTTCAAATCCAAGCTCTGCCACTTACTAAAAAAAAGTATGTAATTAAAAAAAAAAAATCCAAACCCATTGCTGTGGAATCAATTCTGACTCATAGTGACCCTAGAGGACAGAGTAGAACTGCCCCATAGGGTTTCCAAGGAAGCAGGTTGCCATATCTTTCTCCCAAGTGGTGGCTGGTGAGTTTGAACCGCTGGTCTTTTGGTTAGCAGCTGAAATGTTATTGGTATTGTTACTTATTACAAAAGAAAACGCTTCTAAAAGGTTCGATGGTTCTGGAAGCTGTCCATTTATTATTCAAAACAATTAAGAAGTGTCTTAACTAAAGAAACAGATTATTAGTTAATATGAATATTGAGTTAACTTAGGAAAGAGATTAATAGTTTATGTATTGAGAAAGTGAGTTAGCTAAATACCTGCAGGAAAACATTATATCCTTTTTGAGCCTATAAACATTTATAAATATTTCAAGTAATGTAAGGCAGAATAATAGTATTATAGCATAATTCTAATCTGTAGAACTGATTTAAGCATTCATAGTATTAGACAAAACTACTTATTTAATCATTTCCTCTGAAAGACAAAATAATGCCTAATAACTTGGTCCCAGTATAACTACTAGAAGTATCCTGGTAGAGCTAACCAGAAAATATCTCACTTGGCTACTGACCTTTGTTGAAAGTGAGTGTCTATTTAGAATTGCAGGTGCACAAGAGAGGGCGACCGCCGGAGAAATACAGTGGCCGGGCATGCTCAGAAGCGCTTGTTCCTGCTCTGCATTGTCCAGCTTTAAATTTATTACTCAGATTTCTAACTATACAATTCTAATTTCACGATGGTTTCAAAATTAGGTTTATATCCTAGAAATACATTCTATGATGGTGATGGTCTCTGGTCTCAGCTTTGTCTGAATACTGATACTGAATACTCAAGCACTCAGAGTTCAGCCAGTGTGTATCCAGCACACCTCTCCGTTTTAGAACCACTTGAGAGAGAAACTCAGTGTGCTCAGTTTTGTTCAGACATGCAACTGGCATACATACGTTGTCCTCAAATTGGATACATTTTACTACTCATTATACATTCTATGTCCTCTTTCTTCCTTCCTTCTTGGTTTACAGAGTATTAAATGTTCATTGTCACAGAGTATTCTAATGTCCAAGGATACCTGTGACAACTTCCTGGTGAGTATTTAGAAGAAGAGAAGAAAAAAATTTTTAGGGCATTTACCCTGTGCTAGGAACTGCTCTCAATACTGCCCCGTCTTAACTGGTTTAATCTTTTACCACGCCATGAAGGACAGGGTACTGTTACCATTATCTTACTGAGACTTAGAGGTTAACTAATGTGACTAAGGTCCCCCAGCTAATAAGGGGCAGAGCCAGAATTTGAAGCAGGCATTGTGGCACACATATATGTGCTCTTAACCGTAGTGAATGGTAAAAATGGTAAAACTGCCGTTAACCGATGTTGTCTGTTGTTAGTCGTCTTCAAGTTGAATTCCACTGATTGTGTCTCTGTGGGCAGTGTGGCTGGTAAATATTTAACATCTGGTTCTCTGGGTGGGAAAGGCTCTGATTTACAGGCCTTGCTGGTTTCTGTGGCGTGAATACTCCCATCATGGCTGACTTAAGGATGCCAGTGGGACATCACTGAGTGCAGAATTGTGCAGAGACGTGCAAGAGTCAGCTAGTATGTACTGTTTCGACTCTACAGGTTCTACAGGTGTAAACATCAAGAGCACAGATATTAGCAAAATGTAGCAAAATAATTAGGAAGTGATGAGTTGTGTTTATGACCTTTGTTTTTAATATAGTTTAATTATAAGTTTATATAATTTAACTTTTAGTAATGGCTGTGTCTAAGAGCCAGCTTGCAACATTCCTGAACATTTAACAATTGGCTCTTATGAGTCAGTGCAATCTGGCGCCAGGCACAACATTGCTGAGAGTAGTTGAATATGTTCCCCTGTTCCCCGTATTTACTGTGTTTCCTGAAAATTGGTGGTGAGAGCCAGAGGTTTGATCAAATACAGTTTAAGCTTTTTGGCGTGATTGCTTCATAGCTTATGGAAAGCCACTGATCTTCATTGCCGGGTCCGTTAATTCGTTAGGACTGCAAAATGGTGATATTTTAATTCTCTTGTTCCTTCATTTATTTGCTGCAATTTCTGCATGGAGAAACTTCTCTAGAACTATTTGATTATATTGAGGTACAAATTCATGCAGGAAATGCAGGATAAATGCTTCTTACTTTTTATTATACTAGTTTTCAGATAATGAGTTGGTTCCATATCACCATGCTTCAAAGGTGCCAATTGCTTTTTTTTTTTTAAGTGCCGTTATGAACTCATAGATTTAAACGCATTTGATGTGTTTTAATCCATTGAGTTTCTCTTCTTATGCATGCTTAAACTGAGTCATTGTTTGGCTAGAAGGACCCTGTTCCTATTGATTCCTGAGTCCCTTTTAACACATGTTCAGTAGCCTTTGATAGCTTTCTTGCTTTCTGGTAAGACAAGTTGTTCCCGACTCAACCGTGTGTACTCCTGCCCCATACTGCCTACCTCACACTCAGCCATTTTCTGAGGAGCTGTATTCCTCTTAACAGAGTATGGTATTTAGTCTGGGCACTAGGGTGCTCATTGCTCCTGGTCTTTCATTGTTTATAGGGCATTTCAGTAGACAGAGCTGGTAAGTAGATAATGCACACATATATTTTTTAAGATAAAATGAGTTCATTCAGTGTTTTCAGTTCAAATTTAGGACTACAGGATAATTAGCTAAACTGTATCCACCTTACATGTTTTCCCCTCTTCTCTCATGATGAAATTTCCAGTTTTCAGTGACATCAGCACTGTCACTCATCTGCTACACACACAGTCACAAATAACATCACCAGTGCTACCTCCAACAATGTGGTTACTGGAAGTTATATATGGATGGAGGCATAGTCAAATTTGTATTTTAAAGTCACTTGAAATAGTTTCTCATGGTGGTTATGTCATTAACTTGATGAACATTTGGGCTTATGTGATTTATTTTGCTTTCACATTTTAGAGATTGAATTTTAATTTAAGTCTGTTTTATAATTACAAAATATTTACATGTTTCCAGAGTTCAGTCTGCAAAGTATGGCACTTTCAACTAGCTCCTACCCCTGTCCTTTCCCTGTTTTATCTTTGAATTTTAAAAAATCTAATACTTCTATCTATTTGTATGCCTCCTGTTTCTTAGGTGAACAGTAACATGCTGTACACTCCACCTTCCCTTTTCATCAATATGTCCTGGCGTATCACAGTATATGCCTGCTCATAGCAGTAGGTAGAGGTATTCCTCATTCCTTTTCCAGCTGTGTAGTATCATACCTATGTGTGCACCCACAGTGTTGCCACCAAATTCTCTTGATGAGTTTGGGTTGTTTCCAGTATTTTGCTATTACAAAGTTTTTCTTTTTTAAAAATTTTTATTGTGCTTTAAGTGACAAAGCTTTTTTTTCTTAAAGCCTTTTTATATTTTTACCAATATTTTTGGGATCCATGTTTTAGCATTGGAATTCCTCCAACATTTTATTGTGAAATTTTTCAAACAGCAAGGTTTAAAGAATTTTACAGTGAACACCTATACCCACCGCCTAAACTCCACCATTTATCTTACTACATTTGTTTTATCACACATCTTTCCATCTTCTTTTTTGATCATTTCAAAGTAAATGGCAGACATCTTATACACTTTTCCACCTAAGTAGTTTAGCATGCATGTCTTGGTTTAATATTTGTTTATAATTTCACTTCTGATACAGAACGCATATACTGTAAAATGTATGCTTAAGTGTACATTTCCTGTTTTAACAAATATACTGTGGAACCCAAACTTCTATCAAGTACATTACCATCATTCCAGAAAGTTCCTTCATGCTCCTTCACAGGCAACCGCTGCTTTGATTTTTTTCCCTGCTGTCAGCTTGCTATTTTAAAGTCACTTTGCTAACCTATTTTGGATGCTCTATGATTAGATTGGAAACCCTAGTGGCATAGTGGTTAAGAGCTATGGCTGTTAACCAAAAGGTCGGCAGTTCGAATCCACCAGGTGCTCCTTGGAAACCCTATGGGGCAGTTCTACTCTGTCCTATAGGGTCGATATGAGTTGGAATCGACTCAACGGCAACAGGTTTTGGATAATTAGATTTCTCTCCTGATTTTGCTTTTTTTTCCTCACATCATTAACTTGTGAATTCTAGAACTTTAGATTAGCCTTTCAGTGAAGGTATTATAGATTTGATTCCCTCTCCACTCCCCATATATTGGTCTAATTCAACTAAGCTATGCTATTGACATTTAGAGCTGAAAAGGACCTTTAGAATTCATCTAGTTCAGCCTCATTTTATAGATGAGGAAACTGAGATTTGGAAAATATGATCGACTTGCACAAGTTCACATGGTAAGCCAGCCAGGATTCGTGGCCATGATCCATTGTTCTTACTTTCGGACAACTCACTATCCTTACTATCAACACTTCCTTTCTTTTCAATCAAATTCCTTTCCAAACTCAGTAGCCTGTGTGAGCATCCTAGCCAGGGAAGGGAACTAGGGACAAGCCCTTCATATTTTCCAGTTTACCAGCCTGGCCATTTCAAATCTCATTTTAACTTTGCCCTTATCAGGTACCTCAGGGAAATTGGATCCTAATCTCTCTTTTAGTATCATCCTGATTGAGGACTGCAGGGATTAAATTGTGAGCAGGTCTATGCGAGGACCTAGTTTTGTTCCCATTATCATCATGCCCTAAAATATCAGCAGTGTGGAGCACAATGTGTTTTCCCTTTTTTATCCAAACTATTGTTCCTCTTTACTTTTCCCTTGCATTTCTCTTACCTTCTAGTTTGTAAATAGTTATCATCTTGGGGATTTGTGCGCTGCACTCTTTACTTGTGCTGTGTATTTGTTAATTGTAGTAATAGAGAAAACAAACTAGAATGTTGTTACACAGAATGGCCCTGTATGCTCCTGAGGTAGTTTTCTCATAAGCTAGTTGCTCACATCTTTTATATTTTTTTTGACATCCTCAGTGTCAGCTAGGTCTGTGCAGAATCACAAGGCAGGAATTTTCCTTACTGTTGTCTGTACTGGAATAGCCGGTTATCTCCCAGTACAGCCTAGATACAGGCTTTTATTTTCATAAAGTCTTGTTACATTTATTTTATGGAGTCTAAACTGTAAGCTGGTTTTTAAATAACAGCTTTATTCAGGTATAATTCACATAGCATAAATCACCTATTAAAGTATACAATTCAATAGTTTTTAGCATATTCAGAGAGTTGTGCAACCATCACCACAATCAATTTTAGAACATTTTCATCACCTTCCCCCCAAAAATGATACCCAGTAGTAGTCATCCTACTCCCCCATCTCTCAACTTTAGGCAATGACAGATCTACTTTCTCTCCTTATATACTATAGATTTGCCTATTCTGTACATTTCACATATATGGAATCATACACTATATGGTCCTTTGTGACTGGCTTCTTTCACTTAGCGTAATGTTTTCAAGATTCATCCACGTTGTAGTGTATCAGTACTTTATTCCTTTTTATTGCAAATAATATTCCATTGTATGGATATACCATATCTCTTTGATCCATTCATCAGTTGATGGACTTGTAGGTTGTTTCCACCTTTTAAATAGTGCCGTGTACAAGTCTTTATGTGGACATACGTTTTTATTTCTCTTGGGTATAAACCTAGGAATGGAATTGCTGGATCATATGTAACTCTATGTTTAACCTTTTGAGCAACTGCCAGACTATTTTCCAAAGTACCTACATTTTACGTTCGCTAGCAGTATAGAAGGTATGAGGGTTCCAGTTTTTCCACGTCCTCGTCAACATTTGTTATTATCTGTCTTTTTGATTATAGTCATCCTACTGGGTGAGAAATAGTATCTCGTTGTGGCTATGATTTCCATTTCCCTGTTAGCTAATGATATTGAACATTTTATTGGCAATTTGTATATCTTCTTTGGAGAAACGGTTATTCAGATTTTTTGCTGATTTTTAAATTATTTATTATCATAGACTTGTAAGAGTTCTTTCTATATTCTAGATACAAGTCCCTTGTCAGATACATGATCTCCAGATATTTTCTCCCATTCTGTGAGCTGTCTTTTCTCTTAATGGTGTTTATAGCTTAAATGTTTTTAATTTTAATGAAGTCCAATATATTTTTTTCTTTCATTGCTTGTGCTTTTGGTATCATATCTAAGAAACCATTGCCTAATCATGAAGATTTATGCCCATGTTTTCTTCTAAGAGTTTTATACTTTTAGTTCTTATATTTATCATGTGACATAGGGATCCAACTTGATTCTTTTACAAGTGGGAATCTAGTTGTCCCAGCACTGTTTGTCGAAAATATTGTTCTTTCTCCTTTGAATTGTCCTTGGCACCATTTGTCATAAAAACCAATTGACAATGAATGTGAGGGGTTTATTTCTGGACTCTCAATTCCATTCTGTTGATTTATATGTCTGCTTTGTTTTCTTTTTAAAAATTTGAAGAGACTGTTGACAAAAATATGGCTTTGTGATCTATTTGTTTTATAACTTGTTCATTAACTTCCTCTATTTCGGTAGCTTCTCTTTTACTACAGTGATCTCATTTCTGCAGTGTAATGCCATCTGGAAGGGGAGTGGCTGTGGTGGAATGTAATGCGAATGTCATTGGAATGGTGCTCCCACTTTCCCAATACTGCTCTGAACACACAGCAGGAAGTCTCTTCAGGTGGCAATGATGGCATGAACTGATGAAAATAAAGTGATTAAGGAAATTTATGGTTCAAAGGTTTTCTTATCTTATTCAGATTTGAGATACAGTAACATGAAAATATGTTAAGCTAATCGTTATGAATTTTTGCTTTGAGAAGGTAGACATGTCGTACCCATCAAAAATTTCCTTATGATTGTACATCTTCACAGAGTTCCTGAGTTGGAGGTAGAAGAGGAAACTCAAGTTCACGAGATGACCTTAGACGAGTGGAAAAATCTTCAAGAACAGACCAGACCAAAGCCTGAGTTTAACATACGGAAACCTGAATCTACTGTTCCTTCCAAAGCAGTGGTGATTCACAAGTCAAAATATAGAGATGATGTAAGTATTGCATTTTGTATCTACCAGTAATCTTTTCTTTTATCTTGTTGGAAACACAATGGACCTTTCCACTTCTATTTTGAAAGTGGAACCTTAGTAGTTGGTATTCTAGTTTCTACCTGAGTAAGCAGAGATGTTGTATGCCTAGTTTTACTGTCTTTATCGGTCATTAAGACAGAGAATTTAAACTTGATCTACTGACACTTAAGGTGAAAGCAGGTATGGTGACTGCATTTTCTGCTCAGCCGAAGTGTGCTGAAATGATCCAAATACTCTGTGTTAATTGCGTTGCATTTCTGACTCTTAAATGAGGGGCTGCAGAATGTTTCCTGTACGGTGCCATTTGAAAGGATAACTGCTCTGCATTGTCATGGTTAGATTACCTTCTGTGTGCATTCTTAATAAGAGCATTTAATAAGGAATTGGGAGTAGCTGATCATTTTAAACTAGAGTGGGGCACTGCACTCTGGAGCTGTCCTCATTTTAATTCAGCAGCTTTGCTCCCACTGTGTAACTAGGAAAACTGCAGAATAGGAGCCAGCGGTGCATGGCAGTATATGCAGGCACTGTTGAAGTAACCTGCCATCCTGCAGGGGTGGGCCGCGAATTTCCTCGTCATTGCCAGGGGCTTATTTTTCATGGTTTGCTTTCAGCTCTTTATCGGATATCCCAGCTTTGAAGGGGGATGTTTCAGGAAAAGTATCTACCAGCATCTGTTGATAAGGATAACTGTCAATTCATTTAATCACATCCTCTTTAAGTTACTGAACTTAAGGGTACAGTGAAGCATTCTGATTTTAGAATTTGCACGATTCAGTCAGAGTTATTTATTTGATACCAGTCCCTGTGTAGATGGTGGTGGTGAGCAGGCCCTTCCTCTGTACTGGATAATATTCATTCTTTCCGTTTTTGAAACTTGGAATTTTATAGTATGTAGATTTCTCTGTGTTCCCATTTATACTTTGGCTATTTGTGTTCTTTGAATGAAGGTCACTGATGATGCAGGACTTCCCCTCCCACCCCGTCTTGTTTTGGCCAGTTCAAGCTCTTAGAAGCCTTACTGATAAGCTTTGAGCTGCTCCACTGGAAATAACTTCTGTGTAGACATACGAAGCCAAAGCCTCATTCTCTTAGAGATCTCTGTGAGGTTTTTTACAAGTCCGTCAACTAGCTGGGTTGGTTCTTTTGCTATCCACTTTCTTTGTTCTTTTTTTTCTGGGACATTGTAAATAAAACTTTGCGTAAAGCAAATGCACTGTCAGGACGTTAAATGTGCAGCTGACATGTTAGGTAAAAATAGCATTGGCGCTTCCTTAATCCACACCAGATCCATCCTCCCTGGCTCCAGAGGTCTCCTGGAATATCTGAAGCAGCTGAGTTAGCTGAGTCGCTGAGTTTGGTCTCAGCAAAGGACATAACATCTTTGGTCCTTGTTAATCTTGTGGCATTGAAGATTTCAGCCAGGAATTGTTCTTAAAGCAACATAAGCCAAATGTTGGAGGCACTAGTTCATTTTGTTCTGAGTGCCCTGGAGATGGAAGCATGAGAATAATACCTCTTGTCTGTCTAGAGCACTGTTGTTTGGGAAGTGTAGACCTAACAGGGATTCTGAAGCGAGCTGGGTATTGCAACACTTCCCCTGGGGCCACACACAGCTATGCACAGGAGCCAAGCCTCTGACCATTGGTCCACCCTTCCTCCCATTACACCTTGTCTCTTCTTACAGTGGCAGGGTGATCTGCAGCTCAGCTCCAGCAGGGCCCACTTAACCAACACTTCCCCTCTGATGCACACTGACAGCCAGTTGTTTTTCACGTGAGTGCCAGTGCTTCTGAAGAAAAACTGAGGATTGTTCTTGCCTTCAACTTTTTTTGCCACAAGACCTCATCTACATAAATCCTCTGTTTTACTTTAATCTTGAAGCTCTGAAAGGGGGGCCAGAGTGTTAAACACGAAACCTGTAATGAACAGTTGGCTGAAAGGAGTTGATGTGCTCGTGGAGGTATGATTCCTTTACCTGGGCACATAGTGGGAAGGCGCCACATAGTAGCACTTTGGAGATTCTCCTCCAAGGTCACTGGAATATTTTCTTTTCTGTAGGTGCGTGTTTTACTTAAAGGTAAGGGTTTTTTGTTTTTTGCTTTTTGTTTATCCTTGGTTATTAAGGTTTTTTTTGTTTGCATAACCTTTATTATGATTTGAACCACCATGTGTCTGTCAGTTTGTCATAATGTGGTGGCTTGCATGTTGCTGTGATGTTGGAAGCTTTGCCACAGGTATTTCAAATACCATCAGGGTCACCCATGTTGGACAGGTTTCAGCAGAGCTTCCAGACTAAGACAGACTAGGAAGAAGGACCTGGTGGTCTACTTCTGAAAAAATTAGCCAGTGAAAACCTTATAAAGAGCAGCAAAACATTGATAAAGTGCCGAAAGATGAGCCCCCCAGGTTGGAAGGCACTCAAAACACGACTGGGGAAGAGCTACCTCCTCAAAGTAGAGTTGACCTTAATGATGTAGATGGAGTCAAGTTTTCAGTACCTTCATTTGCTGGTGTGGCACAACTCAAAATGAGAAGAAACAGTTGCAAACATCCATTAATAATTGGAACCTGGGATGTATGAAGCATAAATCTAGGAAAATTGGAAATCGTCAAAAAATGAAATGGAACACATAAACATCAATATCCTAGGCATTAGTGAGCTGAAATGGACTGCTATTGGCCATTTTGAATCAGACAATCATATGGTTTATTTGCCAGGAATGACAAATTGAGGCAAAAAGGAAGAAATGATGAAGTAAAAGAGCTGAATAGAAGATTTCAAAGGACAGCTCGAGAAGACAAAATATTATAATGAATGTGGAAAGACATGGAGATAGTAAACCAAAAGGGAAGAACACGCTCAGCATTTCTCAAGCTGAAAGAACTGAAGAAAAAATTCAAGCCTGTAGTTGCAATATTGATGGATTCTATGGGCAAAATATTGAGCAATGCAGGAAGAATCTAAAGAAGATGGAAGGAATGAATACACAGTCACTGTACCAAAAAGAAATGGCTAACATTCAACCATTTCAGGAGGTAGCGTGTGATCAGGAACCGATGGTACTGAAGAAGTGGTCCAAGCCGCACTGAAGGCATTGGCAAAAAAACAAGGCTTCAGGAATGGACAGAATACCAGTTGAGATGTTTCAACAAATGTATGCAGCACTAGAAGTGGTCACTCGTCTATGTCAAGAAATTTGGAAGACAGCTACCTGGACAACCGACTGGAAGAGATCCATATTTGTACACATTCCAAATAAAGGTGATCCAAGACAGTGCAGAAATTAGCAAACAATATCATCAATGTCACCCACAAGTAAAACATTGCTGAAGATCATTCAAAAGTGGCTGCAGCAGTATATTGACAGGGAACTGCCAGAAACTCAGGGCGGATTCAGAAGAGGACATGGAACAAGAGCTATCATTGCTTATATCGCATGGATCTTGGCTGAAAGCAGAGAATACCAGAAAGATGTTTTTACCTCTGTTTTATTGACTGTTCAACTGTGTGGATCATAACAAATTATGGATAACATTTCGAAGGGGAATTCCAGAACACTTAATTGTGTGCATGAGGAACCTGTACTTAGACCGGAACAAGGGGATACTACATGGTTTAAAGTCAGGAAAGGTGTGCGTCAAGGTTGTATCCTTTCACCATACTTATTCAATCTGTATGCTGAGCAGATAATCTGAAAAGCTGAACTGTATGAAGAAGAATGGGACATCAGGATTGCAGGAACACTCATTAACAACCTGTGATACGGAGATGACAACCCTGCTTGCTGAAAGTGAAGAGGACCTGAAGCAGTTACTGATGAAGATCAAAGACTATAGCCTTCAGTATGTTGAAAAGCAACTATGTCACTTTGAGGACTAAGGTGCGCCTGACCCAAGCCATGGTATTTTCAGTTGCCTCACATGCATGCAAAAGCTGGACAATGAATAAGGAAGACCAAAGAAGAATTGACACCTTTGAATTATGATGTTATTGAAGAATATTGAATATACCGTGGACTGCCAGAAGAATGAACAAATCTGTCTTGGACGAAGCACAGCCAGAATGCTCCTTAGAAGCGAGGATGGCAAGACTTCATCTCACATACTTTGGACATGTTGTCAGTAGGGACCAGTCCCCGGAGAAGGACATCATGCTTAGTAGAGGGTCAGTGAAAGAGAAGACCCTCGATGAGATGGATTGACGCAGTGGCTACAACAATTGGCTCAGGTGTAACAACAATTGTGAGGGAAGCTCAGGACTGGACCGTGTTTTGTTCTATTGTACGTAGGGTTGCTATGAATTGTAAATGACTCAACCGCATCTAACAACAACAGTGATTTGAAACCAAGTCAAATTTGAGTGAGTTTAACATAATTTTCTTTGAATAAGAAATGAAAGTTTTAACCTTTTACAATAAAATGCACTTGTTCTAAAAGTTTAAATGAAGTAGTTTTTAAAAAGCAGCTTGATTTCTTTGTGCACACTGGTAGCCACCCTCAGATATCCATAATCTCTGTTTTAACATTTCCATACATTCCTGGACAGGATTGTTTATCATAAATCATACAATTTTTAACACATGGTATTTGTTCAGTCAGAGGCCTTGGGTGGCGCAAACAGTTAATACACTCAGCTGCATTTGGAGGTCCGAGTGCACACCCAGAGGTGCCTTGGAAGAAAGGCCTGGTGATCTACTGCCAAAAAATCAGCTATCGAAACCCCTGTGGAGCACAGTTTTACTCTGACACACGAGTTCGAGTCAGCTTGATGGCAACAAGTTATTTGTACAGTCAGCAGCCACGTTGAAAGAGTGTTTCCACCAAGTTCTATGCTAAGAAGGTGGTATTCACTGATCAAAGTAGCAGTTGTGAACAAATAAAACAAAAGATAAGCAGAAATTAAAACTTTTTAATCTCAGCAAAATACCTAGATCATTTCATTTTGATTGCTCTTAGTCATGTCAGTCTTACTTCTTAACCTGCTAAACTGGTAGAAATTTGGTCTCGCTTGAAATAGTAGTAAATTCAAAGATGTTTGGATTAGTTTGTGATTAGACTATGTGACTGCTAAATGCACAGAATTCACTTAGATCAGAACCAGCACAGCAGAGGGTCTTCTTCCCTCCCTGGCCCTGCAGCCCAGAGTGCCCTGGCGTACGTTCAGGAGGACCTCCTTCTAGCCCTTGCTGTCCTCTGAGCCCCTGAGCAGCACATCACAGTGGCTTATCACTGACACCGGCTGACCTGGTGTTCATGGAGGTGGTTGGGCGCACTTGTGTGTTTCAGATGGTAAAGGATGACTATGAGGATGATTCCCACGTTTTCCGGAAAGCTGCCAACGACATCACATCCCAGCTGGAGATTAATTTTGGTAACCTCCCTCGTCCCGGGCGTGGAGCCAGAGGGGGCACACGGGGAGGCCGGGGAAGGATCAGAAGGGCAGAGAACTACGGACCCAGAGCAGAAGTGGTGGTAGGTGCTTGTTTCATAAATAGCGAATGGTTTTCTGAGGGTAATGAGAGGCGAGGAGGCCCTGGGCCTGCAGGATCTAATTTCAGAGGTCATCAGGCTCTGCAGTTGATTCCTCCAATCTAGTGTGCGTGTCTGATTCTGGGGTGTTGGGGAGTGACTTCAGGATCCTGGAGGAGCGTGGGATGCAGGCCGTGTGCAGCGCTGGCCTCCAGGGAGGTCCGCTGTCTGCAGGAATGCGCTCTCAGAACCACAGACACACACAAACCTCACTGTGTCAGACAGGACCCCCTGCTTGGCGTCAAATCACATCTCCTGACAGTTGCTTACAGACTACAGTTCAACTCTGTCTCCGGTGTGCCTGTACCCAGTCCTCTTAATGCCAGCTTCTGATGCCCTCAGGGTAAAGAAAAAATTCTTCCCAAGGCTCCAAGGCCCTTTGTGATCAGCCTTAGCACCTTGCCAGATTCCCCTTCTCACTCAAACCATGCTTTCCCTCGGCCACACTGCTCTCCTGGTTCTTCAGACACGCATGTGCCTTACCCCACGGGGCCTTTGCAAGAGCTAGTCCTTCTCCTGCCCTTTGCCTGCTTAACTGGAACAGTTCTTTGTAACCACACTTCCTCAGAAAAGGCATCTCTGATCATACTTTCCTCCAGACCAGGTCAGGGCCTGTGAGCAGATCTTATTCCTTTTGTTTGAAGCGTTACCTCCACTTGTAATTGTGTTCTCGTTGGTATGAGTACTGGTCAGTGTCTGCCTTCTCTACAATGGAGAACAGAAGCTACCTCTGCTTTTGCTCATTATTGGTTTCCCCTGCAGGCCTTGCCTCATGGGCAGGTTGCACCGTCTCAGGAGCTGCATTCTGTGTTCATCCACTGAGGCCCATCTCAGGGAGAGCCTCCTCTCCCGGAAAACCTCGCCCACCCATGATGCCTGTTTTGCTGCCACATCCCACATCCCCTATCATGGCCCCCCAACTCCCAGGACATCTATTACTGAAGTTGCCATATTTTAACTTCCTCGGTTTGCCTTTCCCCCTAACTCTGGGAGCTTCCCAAGGCAGGACCTGTCTCCTCATCCTTCTTGTCGAGTGCTAAGCACAGAGGAAACATTCTGTGTGTTGGATGAAGGAAGGGCCAGATACAAAATGGGTCACTCAGTAAGGATGTGTGGGAAGTGGGTAGCCACCAGCCCTTTGTACAGGTGTAGAATCCACTCTGACCACCTTGATGGCTTGTCCGTGGGGTCTCAGCTCAACACGTTGGGGCAAGGACTGGAGGACAGCTTCCTCTCCTCCACTCTGAGGTCCTCTTGCTGCCATAGCAGTGACAGGAGGGTGTCCACCATCCTCCCTGTGGGGGTCCTCCCCTTATGGGCCCTTCCTGTGGGGGTCCTCTCCGTATGGATCCTCTCCGTAGGGGCCCTCCCCATCGGGGTCTTCCCTGTATGGCTGCTCCCTGTGGGGGTCCATGCAGCACTTGGCCTGCAGTTCAGGTTCACGACCTTCCTCTGTACCAGGGGCCTGACCCACCCCGAGTCACCGGGATAAGATTGGGCATCCACACGAGCAGTGTCTGCCTAAGTGCCAGCCATGTTGAGAATGGCTGAAACGACAGTTGATTTCAAAACTTTTTCTTCTCTAGACACAAGATGTTGCTCCAAACCCGGATGACCCTGAAGACTTTCCTGCCCTTGTGTGAAAGAGCCTCATTTCCCTGGCAATGTAGGACAGCAGCGGCATACCTGTGAAGAGATTTTCCTTCTTGTGGGAAGAGTGTCAGACTCTAAGAACAATAGATGTTGCTTTTTGCCATGTAGTGTGAATTTGTTGCACTTTTTTGGTTTAGGGGTGTGGGGCAGGGATTTTTCCAGGTCCTCGGGAGAGGCAGTTCCATCAGGAGTTAGTCCGGTACTAACTAAGTTCAGAAATAATGTTTAAAATGTGTACATACAGATTGTATTGAATCCTCCACACAAGCATGGAGAGTCAAGTTAAGTTGTAAAATATAATCTATTACTGAGACTACAATCTATTATTGAGACTACTTGGTAAACTGTATAGTATCTGAAGGCTGTGTCCTTCAATATTAAAAAAAAAAAAAAAGACACAACTTGAATCATTAATTTAAAGCAGTTACAGCTTAGTTTTCAGAGACCAAGACATTAAAATACAATTGTATTTTCTGTTGACTTGTAAATGTTGCACTCTCCTGGAAGTTTTTGAGTTCCGGTTTTCCTTTAATCAGTGATTTTGAACAGCTATTGTGCAGCCACTGGTTGCCACTCTGTGACAGAATTAGAAGAAGTATTGATTTTTTAGTGGTGACTTATTAAACTACCTCGTGGTTTCTGTGTGTATGTACACACACACAAACTTAGTATATATGCGCATAGTGTCTGGGTGGTCTTTAGGATGAGTAATAAGTATGTGATTTTAAAATCAGGTTATTTAATCCACTAATCAAATGAGAAGGGGTCCTGGCAAAAACGTCACAGCATAAAGACAACACCATATCATTTTTTCCTTCAAAATTAGGTGTCAGAATTCAACAACTATGTACCAAATAGCTACTGAATACAAGGCCCCCCGTCCTTGCTCTGGGCCAGTCTTGTAAATAATTAACATTTATTGAGCACCTATATGCAGTTTTTCTCACTGGGTCCTGGTACCAGCTCTGCTGAGTCCTTATTTATTGCCTTTGGTGAAAGATTGGGTTGGGAGCCCCCAGAGCACCCCTTCTCAACAGCAGAGCCGAGAGACACTTGCAGAGCCCAAGCTCTTGTCAGCTGAGCTGCCTGAGAGGCTCCGAGTGGCCCAGGAAGGGGGCCGGAACAGAGGTGGAGGTGATACTCTCCCCTCTTTGCTGAGGAAACTAAGGGTATTGTTTGCCACTTGCCACCCAGTCAGTATGCTTATGTTGGGATTTGAACTTTGGTCTCAGGATCCATGCTTTTTTCCCACTTCACTACACTAGACTCTGAACTTGAACCCAAGTTGTAAATAAAGGTTGATATTCCCTCCTAACTTTGTGTATAGAAAATTGAATCCTCTTCGCCACACCCAGGTCAAGAGAGAATAGTAACAGGAAAAGGCCACAGTGGAAAGAAGAGTCTTGGGTTTGTGCAATCATCAAAGCTGAGCCCCTAGCCCTGTTACAGTCAGTCAAGAATGTTTGCTTTGGGTCATAGCCCATTTTGGGGCCTGCTATTAATATCCAAGTACTCCAGTATAGTAGTTGATTCTTTTATTCTCTCTCCCTGGGAGAGTTCTGCTCACTCTCCCTGAAGCGAATGCCAAGTTGTAGGAAATCTTGTGTGTGAATGTCAGGCTCAGCCACCGCGGTCGGCTGGTGCCACGTGGGGCTGTCACTGCTCAGCAGGTTTGAAGCTGTCATATTAAGTCACTTTACCTTTGTTTTGAAGATTGGGAAAGATCCATTTCCAGAAAATGCCATTTAGTGCCAAGAATTCCACTGGAAAAGCCCATAGCACTTGATTGAATATCATATTTGAAACAAAACACTTGGTCCTTTTCAACTCGCTGACAATCCCTGCCCATGAGCAGCCTCAGTCATGTGGTCAGAAGTGGTGGTGGGTGTTTTGGGAGATATGGTCATTTCTGAGCCTGTTACAGGCTTTGTTTGCTCTCCAGACTACCGCTTTCCAGTGTGGTGGGGAAATGGATATATCAGGTGTGTGGTTTTACCCTTTCTAAACGTGCTGGACTGTTGCAGCACGAGTGCCCCAGAGCAGTGAGCACTGTAGGGAAGATAATATGGGGGGCTGTAGGAGGATTACAAGGCAAGACCTTGGAGATCAAAATTCCCCGCCAGGCTCCTTTGAGGTGCTTGAGTACAGGTGAGTGGCATGAGGCGGTGCACCTGGCACCACACTTCGGGCTGAGAACAGACAGGAGTGTGGAGGTCGGGCACCGTTTGAACTCCAAGGGCAGTTTAGCCAGCTCTAGGGTCCTGCTGGACAACTCCAGGGCCAACCCCAGCTCTGACTGAGCACTTCTGACCACGAGTTTGCTTGGGCCTCAGGGACATCTGAATTGTGGCACCAGGGCAGCTGCTGAGGACCAGGCCGTGGGCCACTTCATAGGGCCTGGGAAAGGCTGCCTGCAGCAAGGGACCCGGAGAGCAAGGGGAGCAGGGCCTGAGCCAGTGTTGCCACATATAAACAGGGAGCTGTGGTCCCTGGCAGCTGTCACTAGGGGAGGGGGGCTGGTTCCCTGCTTTGGCTGATGAAAAGCTAAATTCTCACCTGACTCATGAGATGCAGGCAGAGACTGGCTCAATGCAGATGCTTCCGCTGCTTGGAGAACTCTTGGAAGGAACTGAATTGGGTGGTTTTAAGATCTGGTCAGGCTACTCTGAAAAGCAAGTCTAGCCTAATGTTGCTGCTAAGTGCTTGACATTTTCATCCCAGGCCAGGCAGACCTCTGGGTGCCAGAGACTGGCAGGTCCCTCTTCCCTCTGTTGGTAGGTCTTTTTTCTTCACTGCACTCTGTTCATCTAGTTCCCCTATGCCATCCACACACAGGTGGTGGCCTCGGTTTGCCTCTGAAACAATACCACGTGGTATTGCCAAGTCCAGTGGAGAGGCTGGAAAAGGTCACCATCGAATCTAAGAACTAGGCACACCCATCTTCTGAGTTGTTCAGGAAATGGGCGGTTCTGGCAGCAGTGATTGGGTCTGCCTTCTCTCTAAACAACAGTTTCACTGAGGGAGGATTTGCCCATTTTCCTCACCGCTGCTGCCGTCTCCCCTCAGTCTCTGCAAGAATCCTGCCTTGTGTGAACAGCCTTCCCTAACCTGTCTGACACAGGCCCCCCAGGCCCTTGCCAGAGTGGACAGGGTCCAGGGAGCAGACGACGTGGGCCACCACTGTACAGCCGGCATCAAGTATGAAGACTTGGCCCGGCTTCCTTTCCAGAGGGCCATACTTAGATGGCAAAGGGAGAGAGGAAGGAAAAACACAGGTTGTATTTTAAAAAAACTTTTTTATTGTAAAAAACAAAAGTGCAAAAACTTCTTTGTCACCATCACCTAAGAACTGGTTTTCCCAGCTACCCCTGAAGCCTGTCCACGTGACCCAGGCCAATCACAACCTCCTCCTTCCCTAAAGGAGCCACTGCCCTGACTTCTATCGCTGCCCAAGGGCGCGTCCCCACACACTACAGTTTTGCCCTTTTTTGGATCTTTTAAGCCTCTAAAGTCCCCCTTGCACAGCCCCCACCCCAGTCTGTTGAGGAACAGGGGTTATCTGAGGAGAGGAGCATTACCCGCGTGCCTGCCGTGTGCAGTCCTACAACTGTCTGGTTTTATAGGGCAGCATGCACCTTGCTCTCTAGCTAGTATTTGGGCAGGGATGGGGTAGGGTGAGAAACAAGATTCAGTCCCCCAAACCCATTGTTCTTTTTGTAAACAAAAACCCATTGTTGTCGAGTTGATTCTGATTCACAGTGACACCTACCTGAAATTCCTAGTTAAATAATTAATCCCTTGGGCAAAGCTTCTCGGAGGGGACAGAGACAGTCCAGAGGACATACACCTCAGCTGGATGTGTGCTGTGTCCTTCCGTGTCAAGCCACTCCAAGGGGTGTGGAGACGGGCAACCTAACTGGAGGCAGCCGTCGCCAAGAACTTGTCTACACGCGTTTTCTGTGGGAATCAGATGGGTTATTAGGAAACTTCGTGAGGGCTCCTGTGCAGGTGGAGCCAAACAACTTGAGAGGCCTGGAGATGAGGTTCAAAGTCACCCAGCGAGGCACTGGTGAGACAGAGACAAGAGTATGACTTCCCAGGGCCTCGTGGAGGTGACCTCCGGGTCACAGCAGAGCAGGAGCCTGTGAGGTGGGCAGCTCCCACTGCCCCCCCTCTGCCCCGTCTGTCTACTCATCACCCACTGCTCCTTGGCCACTAGGTTTCCCAGTACTCAAGGGACAGGAATTCCCCAGACCAAACCACAAAGGTCTCACATCCAGCCCAGCTCCGCCACGGGCACAGCAGGCCCCCTGTGTACGGAGGGGAGCTGAGAACCCAACTGCCTTTTCAAGCATCATTTCTTTGCAAAAATGTGGTCCAATTTCAGAAGGCTGACTTAGATAAATTTTGGGAGCACAAGCTGGGGAATGCCTGTCGTGTGAATGTGGAGTGGCATCAACTTACACGTAAGTCCCACAGGAGTGGGGGGGCTTCTGAGAGTTCTCAAATCTTCCTCAACACTGAGGTAGGGGAGAACATTTCTCCTCTAGAGCAGCCACCCCCACCAGGGCAGCCACCCCCACCAGGGCTGCCACCCCCATCAGGGCTGCCACCCCCACCAGGGCTGCCACCACCAGGCTCCGTGTGTGCACTGTCCAACTGCCCCCACCAGACTTCACATGTGGAGGCGTGCAGGGAACAACCTGCACAGTAGTCTGGGGGCCCTGGTCTCTACATGATCTGCCAGCTGAGATACTGGCAGCTGGTCCTGCATTAGAACAGCGTGGAAAATGTTTCAAGTATCTGAGAGCAGTCCCAAGTTATCCAGGTGATGCAAAAAAAAATCTCCAGTACTTGGTGAGGGATGGGATGAGTGGGGGTGAGCAGGGATGTGAAGGTGAGGAAGAGGGGAAGGTAGAGAGAAAGGAAGCAGGAGAGATGGGAAGCCAGACAGTACTAAGGGCAGTAAGTGGTAACCTCTTCTCTGGCTACCTCCTGAGGGACACTGTGACCAAGGCGGAGAGCACTGTTGAGGCGGGTCTCAGAGGATGTGTGAATAGGTCTGCTCCCTGGCATAACTTCAGGGGGGCCCCTCACATTGCATCTGCATAAATAACACCCCTGATGTCCTGGGATGTGCAGCCTGAGGCCATAAGCAGGGGCCCTGTCTATGAATTTTTGCGGGTAGAGGGAGGGTCTACAGCTTCCATCAGGTATTCAAAGGGGCTCCTAACTTAAGAAAGCTCAAGAAACACTGCACTACTGGGGCCTGGGATTGAACTGGTGAGAGAGAGGGTTCCAGTCTGGGCCCTTCCCCAACCCGCCCTCCCCCTCCCAGGTCACCTAGGCAAAGGCTCCGGCCCTGGTCTGGAATCTCAACACCCAATGGGAGAACGAAGTAAAAATACACTCCCACTCTCACACATTCTCCTGAGAGGCTGAGGCAGGGCTTAAGGAAACAGGCTTCAATTTGCACCGTGAGAACTCCTGATGGTGAGCACTGCGCTGTCCTGGAAGGGATCTTCTCTGGAGGGCTAGTCCCTGCGGATCCCGAGCCACATAAAAAGCCGGTCTAGAAAGGTTACAGCCCGGGACAGCAAACCATCACTGGAAAGGGAGGAAGAGGAAAGCTGAATTTACCAGGACCTCTCTCAGGGAGTTGCTGCATATGGCAAGGAGGGGTTGACCATGCCGATTGTGAGAAAGATCCCAAGGCGCAGGCTCTAAACTCCTTGGTTAACTGCAAGGCAAATTTAGGGTTGGCCAGAGCAGAATCGCTGAACAACAAGAGGGGTTCATGGCAACCACCAGCCACCCTCCTCTGCCAATGCTGAATGAACACGAACTGCCACCTAAGGAAATGCCAATCGTGGGCCCAGTCGTCCAGCTCTACTACAATAAACCTGACCCTCAGGGATGCAGACAGTAAGCACAGTCAGCCTCTTGATGGTCACTATACTGTAGGGGATAAAAGCTGGGACCTGGCAGGCAGGCCATTTGGCCAAACACCCAAGGCCTGACCTCAGGAGCCCCAGTCTCACAAATAGTCAAGAGCCCTATTCCTGCAGTTGACCCCACTTCTGCCCCTCAATATATGCAACCTTTTCTCCAGCCTCTCCTTTTGTAACTGGGGGTTGGGCCAGGGCAGAACAAGGCAGGAGGACAATAGTCACTTCAGCAGGGTGTGTCTGTTGCTGTTTTCATGACTTGGCCAGTAAAAGCTGTATCTGCAACTAGCAGCACCACCCCGAGTTTGTCTGAAAATGTGTGTGGGTGTTTGGGTTATCCATTGGCTGGGGAACATGACTGACATTTAGTAGGTGTGGGGGGCCAGGAATGCCAGGCACACTGTGTTCCCCGCAGAGTTCTACACAATGAGAATCTGTCCCGCCTGAAAAGTCATCTTGTTTTACATGGAGGAACACACTCATGTTGGGGAAGAACTCTCAGCTGAACTGCCCTATTGTCTTTCTCCAGGCAGAACACAGCACAAACCACACTGCCTCCTCCGCTCTTTCTCTGCCCACTCAGATGCTCTCCCGTTTACAAATGTGATACTTGGCAATTATAAAAATCCAAGGGGCCAACGCCAGGGCCTCCTTACCTGGGGAGTTCAGAGTGGGTGGAGCACTTGTCATCCAGAAGCATGTCAAAGTCATGCAGACTTGCTAGCAAAGAGACAAGACACAGTTAGAGACAAGGCAAGGGGGCGGTGTGGCAGTACCTTCAGACCCATTGGGGCTGTTTTCCCTAGGGAGAGCTGGGCATGGTCTGGGGGAGGAGTTTCCCCAGAAGGCGCCATTTTCCCCCATGAAACTCAGAGAAATGGTGAGATTTTAATGTAGGGATATACTTTGTCAACCACTTAGACAGCAAAAATGCCAAAAATCTGACCAGCAGGCAGCTGAAAGATGTGACTACGTGCAGTAGGGGAGTGACTGTGACCCATGACCCATCGCAGGGGCCAGTGTCTTGCTCTTAATTTACCAGCTGGCCAGTGTCAGGACAGCTGGTCATGGGGAGGGGGGAGGGAACACGGGGCAGTGTCCATTGTCAGTCTTTCTGCAGCACATTAAGGCAATATATGTATGTGTATTTAATTAAATACATGCACACAGGGCTCTTAGTATGCGCCAGGCATTGTTCTAGGCACTTAACAAATATTAACTCATTTAGTACTTGATATTGTTACCCCCATTTTAAAGAAGGGGAAACAGAGGCATAGGGAGGCTAAGTAACCTGGCCAAAATCACAGTGGCAGGCAGAAGGTTTGTACCCAGACTGTCTGGCTCCAGAGTCCAAGCTTGGAACAATTACACCAAGGTGCTTTTTGATTCAATGTACTTCCAAAAAATTTCATCTATTTTGACCTAGAAATTGCTTTTCCAAGAATTTGCCCTAAGGAAATAATTGCAACACCCTGGACAAATTTACATTTGAGAATAGTCGCAAGGTACTGGTATTGTAATAGTTGGAAACTACCAATACGGCCAACAATGGGGATAGAATGATTAAACTAGTCAGGGCATGCTTCCAAGAAGCTAAAATTGACATTTTCGGAGCGCTGCTCCCTTCCAACGCACCCGCAGTAGCACTTAAGACACACAGGAGGAAGGAAAGCAGAGTCAGTGTGCCATCTGCACTGGCACTAGGCCTGGGCTAGGCCATGGTCACATATTTCATCTCTTTGAATCCTGAATCTATGCACTTATTTTACAGGTAAAACAAAGCCAAGGTTCATAAAGGATCCCCAAGGTCACACACACACAAAAAAAGGGCAGAGCTAGGGTTAGAATGCACATCACTGTGGCTGGCTCTTTCTGTGTCAACTTGCCACCTGAATCACCTCTTGGGGCCTCATGAAGGGACCTTTTTTACTCAAGCTGACTACCCTTCCAGTCCTGCCTCTGAACAAATTATTCTCAAGAGACCTCCCTGAAGTATACGGATCTCCCTCCTTCAAGTCAAAAGTTTATTTGTCCCTTTTTAAAACACACCATTACATTTGCAATAAATTATACTACAGGTACCCAAAATATATCCCACTACCTTCCAGATACTGAGGGATCATACTCTGCTATCCACAGTTTTTACTGAATTGTCTAAAGAAATTACCTAAAAAATACTAAAAAATAACTTACTGAAAGTTAATATTCTTCTAAGCACTTTGTGTGTTACCTCATTAAATTTTCACACTAACTACTAAGGCAAGAATTCTTTTCACTCACATTTGACTTAAGAAGTGGAAGCAGAGGGAGTAAGCAATTCTCCAAGTGGTAGATTGGACTGGACAGCATGGCTCCAGTCAACAGAGCCAAGAGCAGGTATCTCTAGGGCTGAGGGTTTCAGAGACACCCGGCTCACACTGCACCAGAGGGAGGGTGCCTTCACACCCAAGAGCTAGATGGCTCCCACAGAAAGACAGGCCTTTGGGTTACATTTGAAGCCTTCCAAGCCTTGCTGCCAAGCCTGTGCCCTTCACAGCACCCAAGTTCTTTGTCAAGCTCCTTGGCCCCAGGCACCCAATTGAGCTCCAGCAGGTCTGGGAGAGCACATCACCCAGTACCCGCCTCTGGGCAAACCAGAGGGGCAGGCAGGCAATGCCCCTTTCTGCAGAGGGGAAAAAAGGGCCTGTAAATCCAGCTCTGTGGGTGGTAGCTTGGGTAAGACAAAGAAGACAAGCGCCATAGAAGAGTGACTGTGAAAACTCACATCCCAGTGTGCATAAAAACCAGGCTTCTTGGGAAACTGAACAGAACACCCTTAACAGAATAAGGTCCTAAGTCCCAGGCACAACCTCTAGGTGACAGAGTAGTCGTGAAGTGTTTAGGATCCTGTCCCGTAACAGAGACCATCAAGAGGGAAGGGTAGTAAGTAGTACCAAGGACGGCATCCTGGACAGGGGAGGATTAACCAATAAACAAGGTATAAAAAAAAACAAGGTATGCACGAGCTTAATTGTGTTTACTAGTCTGTAGTGTGGGGCCCTGATGGCACAGCGGTTAAGAGCTCAGGCTGCTAATCAAAAGATCAGCAGTTTAAATCCACCAGTCATTCCCTGGAAACCCTACAGGGCAGTTCTACCCTGTCCTGTAGGGTCACTATGAGTCAGAATCGACTCGACAGCAACAAGTAATCTGAAGGTTTCACATGAGATGTGGTGAAATTGCGCAGCTACAGATTAAGTAAGCACAAGTAAGCCTGTGCATACCTGGCTCACTGGGTAATCTGTCCCTGAATTACAAATTAGAAAGGACTCCAGGATTAGGAAGCAGGAGCAGAGTGCACTAGGACTGGGCCTGCCTCCTACACGTAGCACTTTCATCTCGACCTTGGCAGTAACCTAAAGGGGCTAGATTCTAAGACCTGCAAGGCGCAAAGGGCCTGATCTTGTGTTTTTATCCTTCGTGGTCTCCAGAAAGACAGCCCTCTGCATCGTCTGAGCTGGGGGTGGTGTGTGTGTAGCCTGACTTCACAGCAGGAACTCCCTCACTGTCTGACCGTCTTACCCTGGAGAAGGGTTTCTTCCCACTTTATATTTGAACCGCAGCCTGCCGTGACTCAGAATGTGAATACCATGACTCAGTAAGCAAATACAATAAGCCATGTTTGGTTAATACTTTTAATTACATGATTGTAATTATACAATTTCCACTCTCCAATATTTTGTATAAAACAAGTTACAATACACAATATTTTCAAATGTGACAATATATGTATGAAATTACATAGATATGCGAAGTTTACAGGCCATTATGAAGCTTTATCTTAAAAATACCTTCAGGAAAATAAACATTCATTCAACCAGTTCTCTCAGCTTTAAAAAATATGATTAGAAATATACATTTTAATAAAAAAAATCAAAACAATGATTGATCAAATACTGATTAATCAGTTACATTTTAAAACTTTTAATAATCTGTACATGAGTGCAGGTTAGATAAAAGTCTGTAAATAATTAATATAAAACTGCAGTCCAATAATCAGGTGGACATGACTGCTGACAGTTAATTCTACCGTGTAATTGGATTAAGGAGGTAATTTCTTACACAGTAGAGGTGACCTGTCCAGTCTTTTAAACACATCTGTGCTATTTCCTCTCAGCAACATGGAGAATACTCAGGTTTGGGACAGATGGAAGAGCAACAGCTGGCCTTGCCAGGGCAGTTTCATTGGGAACTAACTACTAAAGAAATCAAACATGTCCTTAGAGTTGTTTTTGACGAGCTCTGCTTTCCAAAATGGAATAATTTTTTAAAAAACAAGGTATGAAATGCAGCAGTTGAGCTGCTTTTAGAACAAACCTCCAGCGGGTTTGTTGCTCATCTGTCCTGACCAGTGGTTTGAGCATGGGAAAGGCTCCAGGCGCTCTTGGCAACCACCGCCCAAAGCCCGCTCGCTGGCCCACCAGGCACGCTGTACCCGATCCTGCTCCATGTGCAAACACATTTGCCTCACGAGAACACATGGAACTCCTCAAACTTGTCTGGGCCCAAGAGAAGAGTTAGAAATCACCCCTGTGAAGGGAGCAGGTGGGCAGGGAAGGAAGGCAGTGGCTGGGTGACAGGCGAAAGGGACCAAGTTTTAGAAGTGAAAATTTCTGGAGCCTAGAAGAGCAGTGAGCAGCTTGGAAGCAGCTACATTTGACAAGTAACGTTACTTGTTTTCAGGAAAAAAACCCTCTTCACTGAGGGGTCATGGAGGTTTCTCAGGTCCCCTCAGCACTGCAAAATAGAAGTGGTCCTGGGTGCACACAGGTTTGCTGATACCCTTCCTTTCTACTCTCCCTGACTTTTGACTATTTCAGTCCTCAGAAAGCTTCAAGGGCACCAAAAATACTCATTTCTAATTTTAATTCCATTGGAAACTGTCTTGATGTACTTTCCAAGCTATTTCAGGCTCTTAAAAGAATCTCTTCATCTGACATGCGGCCTTCCCATTCCATAGCAACAAGGTCTTCCACAACAAGGACTCAAAGCTAGACTCTCAGAAGAATCTGGGTGTGTTGGGGTTTCAGCTGGAAAGGAGGATGGAAGAGCCCACTCTCACTCACAGCAGGAAGAACTTTCCGTCAGTCAGACCCACAGGCTTTCTGGACCCCAGGCACGTTCCCAACAAGCTCCACACCACGACATGCGATTCATCCGAAGCACTGCCCCAAATCACATTTGTGCCAAGAAACCCTTCGTTACCAACCACTCATTTCCTACGACTCATTTCAGTGAGCCTGTTAGATACAAAGATTTTTAGAAAGAGCCGCAGTGATCACAGTTGTAGTTGGAAACTTAAACAGCCAACTCAATAAAGGGAATTTACTGAATAAAAAATACTGTGGTTAATACCGAAGCCCAGAATTTTCACTCTTGGCCAAGACATCAAGTGGCTTTACTCACTGTGAGGGACATGGTATCCATCGTGGGCCAAGGCTGGCAGCACACTGACTTGTTCTGAAGTAATGCACAGCCAAACCAAGAAAGGTTCAAATGGAAGTTTGATTTTCACAACAACCTGGGTTATTTATGGCTGAGATGACCTTTAGAAGTGTAAGGGAAAGAGTTGCCCTGAGAATTTAAATGCTTTATGCATGGGCACAGTTTGAATACTAAGTATTATCTCCCACCACAACACAGCAAATAGGATGTTCCTCTTCCCACTCAAATCTTATTGAAAAGCTGTCTTCCCACAGGCAAGTTGGTCTTTGTGACTATTCATTTCCAGGGAGAGAAAACTACTGGTCATCTGTAATCTACTCCCCAGTGTTTAAAAGCTGGCCTGTTTCCACCCTCATACTGCCTGATGGAAAAAGAACTGCTTGTTTGGCTAAGACAATGGCATCTTCCGTCTCCCCTCAATGCCGGCCAATTTCACAATTTTGTCTACTACAAAAGAGCACACCCAGAACTGGAGCCATTGCTTTTCAATGTCTTTTTAGCCTGTTCATTCCAACAACTCTTAATAGTTTTGCTTAAAAGCTTATATTGCAAAGGTGTTTGCCATCCACTGCTTTTCAATATTGCACCCTTCCATTCTCTGAACTTGGACAGGCAAAACGTGGTTAACGATACCGAAAACCATTCACTTCTTGTTATGGAGGTAACCAAAGTGGCTGAAAAACAGTCTTTTCTTTTGGACCCCAATTTTTGTTGATAGCAAATAAATCCTGTTTTTGTGAATGCTTTGTGGAATCACAGACTCTGCTATGTTTCAGTAGGGCTGAGGGGGGAAGGCACTCTGTAAAGTTACTGGTTGTATTCCCTAACCAAAGGCAACAGTGAGTTCTCCTATCTACAAACAACTGAAACCCAGATGCAGATAACTGTCCCTGAAAGCAAAGGATGTGTGACGGCCTTAGGCTGATCACATGAAAACAACCCCCAATGCTACAGAAAAAGGCCCTACTAAAGCCATAAAGCTTGAGAAACAAGCCACCATTATTTAGGGACCTTGAAACAGCAACCGTGTGTATGTACATTCTTTTCCATGCATGGAAGGAAAGGTGATTTTAGTTTGCGTGGCTGGGCAACAAAACCGTGGGCGGACTTGGCCGTCTTCGGTCACCCAGTGATACACAGAGGAGTAAGCCGATGCAGCAACCGTCCGATTCTGAAGCCATGTCCTCCTCCCGAGTCTTCTAAGGCTACCATTAACATTCTGTTGCAAATTTCCCCTTATCAAAGTGCCACTTTGTATCACAACATGTAACAGTGTTTAAATGTGGTTTTCACAGACTCTTCTTAATAAAGCACTCTTTGGTGGAAGACAAGCAGCTTGGGTACTTCACAGAGATAACATTAAAACAGTATTACAAACACTAAAGTGAACATGATGAAACCAAATTGTATCAAATTACAGAAAGTACCATTTCAATAATGCCTGTTGTATATAAATTTTGACACAGGGACACAGGATAAACAGAAAATAAATATGTAAGAAAACCTCCATCAGATCCTCAATTCTTCTGAAGGCCAGCAGCTAAAATGATTGCCATCACAAGGGACACACATGCACCACACAGACTAGGCAGCTCTCTTGCTAGCAGAGGGCTTTGACATGTACACCTGAGACTAAATTTACGACAGCTTTTTTTGTTGTTAAACTTGAGGCGTTTCTACAAAAGGAGAGTTGGGCCCTTCTTCAAGTCATTCGCTTGCACCCAATCTCGTTTGGCTATTTAAAACTCCAGTGGACATTTTTCTTCACTGAATAAACTTCTTAGGTGGAAAGCAACTAAGGCTTTTTTGAAAATTTGTTTTGTTTTCAAATAAATTGTGCTAAGTCCTGTTGTAGTTTTCTGTTCCTAGAGTCTTCCTTCAGTTCTGGTCACAGGTTTTTACTTAACGCAAGACTGTTTTAGTCCTTGAAATGGAGGGACTACGGGGAAAAAAAAAAGGATGTTTACCAGGAAGGTTTTAAGTGTCCCATATGTAGTTATCAAAGACAAGGAAGGCAACATGATAATAATATTACATGCTAAAATGCAATCATAACACTTTGTATAACTTTTTAATGACAAATACTTTGGAAAAGACAGTACAATTATCAACCATAAAGGAAAGACAAACAGGAGAGGAAGGCAGAGCAGAAAAAGGTTCAGTTCTGCAAAAAAAATAAACAAATAAAATTAAAAATAAACAAAACTTCAAAAAAAGAAGGGAGGGCAAAAGCAGCAGAGCAATGAAAGTACCATAATGCCACTAAGGGCATTTGTTGCAAAGCATTCCTTTTCCTTCTCGCCCTCTGAGGAACCAGGCTGTGGGAAAAGTGGAAAGAATGAGAAGATAAAGAAGTGTTACTTGATTATTTCAAAAGTCAGAATTTGGTCACAGAAAAAGTTCTGGCACCTCAAGCAGTTTCCAGTTTAGCTGAGTGCAGAAGGCCCCCCTTGGCTGCTTCCACCTTCCCTGGCCTGCACCGCACCACCTGTGAAGGGCCCCTGCAGACGCCTCACCCAAGGACACAGGCAGGACACACCACGCAAAGGTAACCAACGGCCTTTTTCTGCTCAGAAATAAATGACCTTGATTCTCACCCCTCTTTTCTTTCCCCAGTTTACTACCTTACCTTTCAACTAAATAGCAACTTTCAGAGAAAAACTACAGCAAAAGAAGAGTCACAAAAACCAGTTCCAATGTGGAGGCGACCCTCCCTTAGATAATGATGTTGTATCGGAGCAGGTTCATTTGAGTTGATCGTTTAGTTTTTGGAGACACCAGTAAAGTACTGGGTATAAGGATCCAGGTTAACTGGTGGAGCCAAAGGAGGAAATATCTGGAATTTCAAGGGAGACTAACATTTTAAAAGATCACAGATAACCAGTATTTAAAAAGGATATTTTAAAAAATGACACCATGGGACTCCTACACTAAGCCCATCTGAAAATAGCAATAACAAAAAACTAGAGCCCAGGGGTAACAGAACAGACATCGAAACCCAAAGGATAAGAAGCAGTGACAGGTCCGATGATGGCAAAAGTCACAAAGGTCAAAAAGTCAAAAAGTCAGAGAAGCCCTACACATAGTGGCTAATCACAAGTGAAGGGCTCATAAGACTCATGGTTTAGAGGCTAAGGAAAGAGCTGGAGCGTTTATCTTCCCCGGCGCAGTGGTTAAGGGCTCAGCTGCTAACCAAAAGGCTGGTAGTTTGAATCCACCAGCCACTCCTTGGAAACCCTATGGGGCAGCTCTACTCTGACCTATAGGGTAGCTATGAGTCAGAATCAACTCAATGGCAACAGGTTTGGTTTGGGGTTACCACAGGAATAATCAGGCACAAAACACCTCAAACCAATGACCAATAGGATGGTTTGGCAGGCGCAGCAGACAGTGATGATTCCTAACGTTGCAATCTGAAATTAAAAGTTACTGGTACATGACAGTTCTCTTAGAAAACTAATGGGAGTTATAATTTTAAAAGAATGCCTCAAGAAAAGGCCTAAGCTAATAGAAACTGCTACCAAGCAGAAGAGCTATCTAAAGACATGAACTGAATTGGGTATTATTAAATGGGGTAAATGCAGGTTCACAATTGGAGGCATTATGAAGTTTTCAAAATTTGTTCTGAGAGAAACCTTCAGAAAGTTAATGTGAGAACACTGAAAAACAGCACAATTCTGTTTAGTCAATTATTCACTGGTTTTATTGGCTCTTAAAAATGTTAAGATCGATTTATAGCTCTAAATGGAAGTGGGAGAGTGTAAAAACCCATTAATCTACCTCCTCTGACTTGAGAAACAGAATGCGGAAGGTGGCCCACAGACCCCCACTGGCACTACGGGTCACTTAACGTGGTGATTCAAGCCCGAAAAGCCCACACGTCCGCTGGGCCTGAAGTGTCACAAGTGGCTCAGGAGTACACGTGGCTTCCATCCGTCCACATGCTTATAATGAGGGATTAATCATTTGTCATGAGAAACAGGGTGGTATGTCTTCACAACAACAAATACTTAAGAGAACATTCATAGTTTTTTTTGTCCCACAAAAAACTGTTCTTTTAACATGTTCATGAAGAAACTCTTCAAAGTTGTAGAGCCTCTGTGTAAACTGTCAAAAATCAAAAGACAGCCAATTCAGTGCAATCTGAATTTAGGTGAGGGTCTTCATCCTGGAAGCCTCTAAGAATAGAATAGAACAGAATGGGATAAACAAGTGAAGGGGGCAGTTCCTACGTAAAGAGCATGGATGGAGATGATGTGTCAACAACATCAACCTGCAAAAGAGAAGGCCTCATGAATAAGAACACCACAGGGCAGATCTGCTACCCCGGGGCCTTGAAAGTTGTTACGGAAATACATTGAAAGGGTATAATACTTTTTGTACTGCTTTTCAAAGAAAAGATCACAATTCAAGACTTTAGAATTACTTTAACAACTTTAGCTCTTATACTATTTTGCCCTGAATGAGACAGTGCACAAATGTGTTAATTCCCTCATCACCCTCCAACCAAAAATGGCTAATATTCAGTAGGATAAAAGTTTCCGGCCAGTGCCTGGCTGCCTCCTATTCCCATTATTTCCTAGAAGCAGGTGGCAGGAAACAACATAGCTTACTTTCTCTTGCTTTGTGAGCTGTAGGTGGATCACAGTTACGGTGATGTGAACATTAGCCAGAGCCCGGAAAGAGGCAAAGGCAATCCTATGGGAAGGGGTGAGGAGGCCTGGTTCTCAGCACCAGAAAACTCAACTTCTCTCATGGTTGTATTTCTCTGCCTCTCCAAATCTCCTCTGAAAGCTCATTTTGGAATTTAAAGGAAGTCTTTTTGATTTTCAGCACTACCCCAAATTCCTGGAAACTGCCTTGGGCCATTTCAACACTTGTCAAGAGTGTTCAGTCAGTCTGCAGTCACTTTAGGCCTCTCAAAGCACCCTGTCCAGGGACCTCAGGTAGATGCTCGCTGCAAACAGGAACCACCTCTCCTGAAAAGCACAAGTGTAGATCACTAGAGTGACATGAAGAAGCAACAAGACCTAGATAGAAAAGCTGATGCATGGCCAACCCTCAAAGGAATGTGGGATGACTTGGCAATCTCGATCCTGGTTCCTGGATTCTATTCCTCTGTAACCTAAAAAGCACAATCTAAAAAAGCGAAAAGCAGAATTAAATGTGCAAGACACACTAGACTGCAATGGGAGCCCGACCAATTATACCTAAAAAGAATATGTCCATTCAAAGCATGTCTAAATTAACTATCACCAACAGATGGCCTTTTATTTGAGTTTTTAATAGTTTAATTCACCTAAAAGTGTCAAAATTAAAATACTCCCATTCTCCCCCATGTGCTGTAGTTGGAAAATAAGAAAATGATTTTTTAAAAAAAATTCCAAACTGTCTACCATCCAGAGATATGTGCCGTTAATACTGTGATGTATTTTTCCTTTGTCTTATTTCTATACATGTTCCTATACTATGAGTCGGAATCGACTCGACGACACTGGGTGTGGGTATATAGAGTATGTTTTGTGTGTGGCTCTTTTCTCTCGTTGCTTCATGAGCATTTATCTAGTCATTAAATTTCTTTTAAAAACACGATTCCCAATTTATTGGTGTAATGTAATGACTTTTGGCCTGTCTCCTATTCCACGCTATTATATAAATGACACCCCGATATTACATTACATTGTACCTAAATCTTTGTCTTTTTGTCAGTACTTTTCTAATATTCTTCTCAGGTGGAATCAGACAGTAAAAAGAATATGACTGTTCAATACATTTCTAATGAAAATTTTAAATCCTAAAATCATGAGTCAGTGTTCAATCTCAAATATTTGTGGTACTGGGGCATTGTCACATTCTCAAGTGAGTACAAATATGTAGTAAAATTGTACAAAAGCTGCAAAGAGGAAAAATGACAGGACTAAACAACCAATTCCTCAAAAAACACAAAAGACTCAGCAACATCAAGTTTGTCAATGAGTCTCTCAGGACTCAAACTGTGTGGCCTACTCGTGGGACTGTACTAGAAACGCAGCCAACACTGAAGATAATGTACTGTGGACCCAAAGTCTCCAAGATACGTGGGCAGGGAGGTTAAAAGGGAAGAAGGAAAATTTGTGGAGGACATTTAAAATTTCTGATTCTAATTTTCTTCAAGTCTCTTGTAGTCACTATTATAACAGATACTTTTTACCATGACACAGGACTCTACAAGTTGACAAAACCAGGCAAAGGCACACAAAATATAGAAAGGTTACCCACCTTTCACTCTCGAGATAACAGTAAGTGGATTATCTACTCTTACCTCAAAAGAGATCTATGTTTAGAATACTTGAGAAATGAAATGACTGCCTTCGGTTCATGATAAATGTCTAAGGACAAGAGTGACTAACTGGGTCACATACCATGTCTGTTTTCTTGTCGAAGAAAAATTCTTGAAGGAAGTGAATGATGCTGGGCTAAAAGAACTAGCACTCTTGTGTGTGGACTATGGAAAGAAGAATTCCAAAATTCACTGGGCTTATCATATTTCCACTGTCATACTTATTTGTGGCAAATTTTCTAACAATTTTGCTATATCTGATATAAAGATAGCAGGATTTCCTCTAAATCCTGACAGAGAGCTTTGGAAATTTTTAATTTAAGAACATGTAGTATGACACTCTCAACTTTCTCACGCTTCCAGATTTGAGAATTACCTCTGGAAAAAAAATAAAATAAAACACAGAGTACAGGTCCAGATTTTTTAGCTGATGAACAAGTAAAACACATTTGATTAATTCCCCATCACAGGAGCTCTATTTCCTCCTATCTTCATTCCATCTCCAGAAGGAGGGTTCAAAAGATTCGGAGGGAAAACCAATGCTTGGAACTTTTCAGAAGAGCAGAATTCTTTTCTCACCTTTTAAAACTGCTTTTTCTTGAAGCAGATCTGGTGGTTCTTTTAGTAATGCCTGCACTGCCAGAAATGTTAGGTTCAGATGTTTTACAGCTCTGAACACTCGACTGAAGAATTACTCTGGAAATAGTTGGAAAAAAATAAGATTATATTCACTGAAACAGTTTTCAAATACTTGACAGAGGAAGGCACGTTTGCACTTCAGTGCAAATTATTTTTATTGAGAATTTATAGGAATTTCCTTAAACACATCTGAAAAAAAAAAAATCTGAAACATTTTTACATCAAGGCCTTTTGGAATGAAGTATCTCATTTCCCTACGAAGATTAAACAAAGATAGCCACAGTACGTTGCTTTTGGAAAATAAATGACCTGGCATTTTAAGGAATTCCCGCGCCACAGAAATCAACCAGTAAAACAAATCTTTGTGCCCAAAAGTAAAACTAGATTCTCAGATTTCGAGTCATAAAAACAAGAAATCGTTGAAAAACATGAAATTATAAAAAAATGTGAATATAAAGTTACTAAATATCTACACAAGATAATGTTCACTCTTTGGTGATGAAAGTATGGGTTATAAACACTAAATCAATAACTGTAACATTTCAAAATATGTTCAAACAAAATTTGAGCTTTTCCTGGATGTTACATCAATAACTTACTAAATCTCCAAGTACCATTAAAATGAAAGTGAAACCATTTAAATTCTGTGAAAGTTGCCTTAATTAAACTAAAAATATTTTAAAGAACTGATGTCTGCAGGAGCCCAGGAAGCAAATTCATAAACCAGAAAAGACACTCTCAGATAAAGTTCACTAAGAATAGTTCATAAGTAGGTTTTTTTTTAATTAAATCATCATAGGAAAAACAATAGAAAGTATCAAATGACTTTATATGCAATTATTCTCTGCTAGAGAAAGTCACTGAAAAACTGAAATGAATACACCCACATTTATATATATTCAACTTCTATTTATGTGAAACAGAAAAACATTGACTTAAAAATTTTCCTCCTTGAACCCGAAGGAGCAGGAGAGGAGTGGGATGCAGACCTCAAGTTCTCATAAAAAGACCAGACTTATGGTCTGACTGAGACTAGACGGACCCCAGAGGTCATGGTCTCCAGACCTGTTAGCCCAAAGCCAACTCTTCAGACAAGGATCAGACTGGACTATGGGATAGAAAATGATATTGGTGAAGAGAGAGATTCTTAGATCAAGTAGACACATGAGACTATGTCGGCAGCTCCTGTCTGGAGGGGAGATAGGAGGGCAGAGGGGGTCAGAAGCTGGCTGAATGGACACGGAATACAGGGTGGAGGGAAGGAGTGTGCGGTCTCATTAGATGGAGAGCAACTAGGAGTATACAGCAAGGCATATATAAATTTTTATATGAGAGACAGACTTGATTTGTAAACTTTCACTTAAAGCACAATTAAAAAAAAAAAAAGCTTCCTCCTCTCAGATCTAACCACAAAGCTGGGACAGCCAATAACTTACAAAAGCCTGGTTCGCAAGAATAAAAAGAAGCCATAACAATTAACTAGCACTCCTACCTCCCATGCCTTACATAAAAAAAAAAAATTTTTTTTTTTTTTACATACTACCATGTTAATAATCTAAACCAGGTCCTGCAAATGTAGTACAGATTACTATTACAATCTTAGTGTTACCAAATCACAGCATTTTCAACTTTTGGTAAAACACTAATGTCTCATCACTAAAAAAAAGAAATGGGTTTTGCTACACCAGGAACATAAGCCTGGAGCTTGTTTATGCTGGTAGTTTTAAAGTGTTTGGGGAAGAAGAGGAGGAGGAGGGCTAAGGGGGTAAGGAGTGTGTGAATGAGGGGCTGCTACCCCAGCTGTTTTGCTTTATTCACGTAAAAGAAAACCAAACCAGCTGCTGTTGAGTCAATTCCAATTCATGGTGACCCCCATGTGTGTCAGAGTAGAACTGTGCTCCACAGGGTTTTCAACGGCTGATTTTCTTTTTTTTTTAATTTTTTGCCAACTTTTTTTTTTTTGAGGCACCACTGAGTGGACTCAAAACACCAACCTTTCAGTTAGCAGCTGAGAGCCTTAATTAACCCCTTTGTGTCATCCAAGGACTCCTTATCCATGCATGGTTTTGTTTTTAAAAGGCGGAGGGGAGTAAGGGCTAGGAGCTTTCCCTGATCTAAACTTTAATTTAAAAAAAATATTCTGAAGGAGGGGAGGAAAGCCCTGATCCTGGCAGAGCCTCGGCAGAGCTCAGCAGAAAAATCACATAATTTAATCTGTAGCTTTTCCAAACAGGAGGGAAGTACCCAGAAGGGAGATTTGTTCCCAACTAAGTGGAGATGCAAAACACGTTCTTGGACCAAATACCATGAAATAATCCATCAAATTTATGAAAGCCTTATGAAACCAGCCTGTAGTCTCACTGATATAGACGATCTCAGAATAAATTAGCCCCTGCTTGAATCAGGATTTCTCTTTAAGCTTTATCATCCCAGTGTTGAATGTTCCAACAAGGCAGAAAAAGTCTATGCAGACATTGTAGGATCGAAGGCACCAAATGACCTGGTCTGTAAATTCCTCCCCTGAAAACAAAGATTTATTAAAAAATCTTTCTGATTATATAAAGCAAGGGGGGAATATTTAGTGGTCTCTTAAGAATCTGAATCTAGGATTTTGCAAAAAGAGTAACGAAACAAAATCAATCAAACTGCTTTTGTGAAGCCCAGCCTGCTGCTACCGCCACCACTCTCCAGAAACCCACTCACTCCCAAAGCTCATGGTTTTTCTCTCCATTCTTACAAATGGAGAAACTGAGGCTCCTGTTGGCTTTTACTGAAATATTGCACCTATTTTTCAAAAAATCTGAGGCTACTTGTGGCTAAAGTATAGACAACTCTGCTGTTGTTAGGTGCTGCTGCACTGACTTTCGACTCCTAACCATCCCGTGTGACGGAGCAGAGCTGCCCCACAGGGTTTTCCTAGGCTGTGGCAGATTGCCAGCTCTTTCTCCCGTGGAGTCGCTGGGTGGGTTTGAACTGCCAACCTTTCAGTTAGCAGTTGAGCTCTTAACCTCTGTGCCACCATGCTGTAAAATCATTAATGTGAAAAAATAAAGAGCCAATATTGCCTGCTTAGGAAATTTGAGTCCTAATTTCTCAAATTAAACATTATTGAAATATTTAAACACTATTCAAAACAACAAGAAATTACTGCTAAACCAAAGTTGAGGCTGATAGGAAACTTCTTTTAAAAATAATATTTCTCTATAAATTTTATATAAAAAATTAAGGTGAAATACTATAGTAATAATACTGATAGCAAGTAATTAACGTGGAACTTTGAAACTAAGAAAACCGTAGAAATTTAGAGTGAATTAATTATACCAGTTAGGATTCCAGTCATCAGTTATTTATTTGTATTAACAAAGGAGTAGTTACTACGACTGTAGGCTGTGCCATCAAATAAACGGGCGCGGAAGTAACCACACTTAGATATCCCATGATACCCTACAAGCAGCAACTGATGAGGTAGGATAATCTGGCAAATATTTCACACTGTCATGAAGTGTACACTATGCTACAATGGCATCCAGGTACCAACTACCTCTCCCCTTCCAAAGCCACCCAACCACACAGCTTTTCCAGAGTGATACTCAGCAATACGTCATTAAGTGTTTTCTCCTGTCTATCCTTCCCTGAGAAAATCCTCAGAGAAAATCCTTATTTTTTTGCCTCTTTTGCAGTTCACTTTCTTCTCCGCAGTATCTTTTGAGCCTCAGGTCTTGGACACTGACATCTGAAATATGAGACAAACTGCAAAGCAAAAAACTAAAAGGCCAAGTCTCTTGCTATAAAGGCTACAAAATGCTTTGAGCATCAATGCCCAGTTTCTAAGAAAAGATCCCAGTGGTGCAACTATGCACCATTTAATACTGGTTGTCCCCCACTGATACAAAAAGGGCTTTCAAAATGATGGACCAAGGGCTCTGCAACCTCCAGAGGCCCCTCTCCCACTATCTACGTGAGTCCGACAGAGCAATTTGAAGTATTCTGATCTAACTGTCCAGGCATGCCAGATAACGGGTGCTTTTCAATAGTAAGAGCCTATCAGGCAATGCTATGTCATTTGCCAACAGAGGTGAGTGACATCGGTGCATGAGAGTAATCATTTTGCAAAATAAAGTCTTTTTGAAAGAGAGTAATGGGGGAGTGGGTAGAAAAAAACTACAAGGATTATATTTATTTATACCACTCTTACAGTAGAAACCTTTTTGCTTCCCCATATCCCAAATTAATCAGGCAAGTGAAGTTGGATACTCGGCTCTGGGTTTTGAAATGCAATGGCAAACATCATTCACAACAACAAACAAGGTTACAGCTTACACAGAATATTAAAGAGAAAAGAGCCTGACAGAGATCATTTTTAAACTTATCCTGGGAAAAGTAATACAACTGCGAAGTGCCTGAGTGTTACCAGGATCTACTCCACCCATACTGAACTCTGTACCATCTGTCTTTATCTCTTGGAATAAACCCACTGCCGTTGAGTCAATTCCGACTCATAGCGACTCTATAGGACAGAGCAGAGCTGCCCCAGGGGGTTTCCCCACAGGTTGTAATCTTTATGGAAGCAGACTGCCACATCTTTCTCCTGCAAAGCAGCTGGTGCCTTTGAACTACTGACCTTTTCGTTACCAGCCAAGCGCTTTAACCATTGCACTGCACCACCAGCGCTCCTTCCCACCTCTTGGAATAGCTGGGAGAAAAATAAGTCTATGCAGTGCATGATGCTCTCAAGTCAGAATATGTGGAAATCTAAGCTCACCAAGAGAAGCCAAGGAAAAAATACCTAAAAGGATAATCGATATCAGAAACACAGCATATCTGCATATACGTTAGTAAGCTTGCATTAATAAGATGTCAAAAAAAAAGACCATGTTAAGCCAGTTTTCCTTAATTTTGAAGAGTGGAGTCTGCTTGATTTTTAAGTCTTTTCTAGCCATTTGAACACACTAAATGAAACCACAGGGTTGGTTACAATGGAATTTGACTTTGGAGGAAATCCTAGAAGGAACTTTTATGTTCTTTTATAATTTCCAAGTCCAAGCTGGGACAAGTGAAGAAATTCTTGAACTATGAGCTAGGAGAAGAAGTTTCAGAGAAAAAGTAATTAGGCCTAGAATAAGAGGCCATTGCTAAAACCTAGGTTTCATAGGATATACACTCCTTTCTGTGCTCTGGGTCTTTACTAGGATGGTCCACAGGTAAGCTGCTAGCTACCTTCTTGTGCCAAAGTCTCTTCAGTGCTGAGGTATTCATTTGAAGGATGAAGATCTCAAGAGAATATAAATTCTGCCTACATTAACCTACTAAGGGCAGTTTGGTTATTTTTGGGAAAGGGGAAGAGAGGGAGGGGGTAAGGAGCACAGTGACTGTCCCACGCAAACAAGCACACACGGGCAGGGCCAGTCTTCTCTGCCTTCCTTTATCACCAAGTTTTGAAAACTGTACTTACTATACTCTCTAAAGGGGAAGAAATCAAATGAGGTAGAGGAGAAAACTCTGTACACTAAAGAGAACAGATGTATTAGGGAAGCAGTTGCCTGCTGAGAGCTGTGCATGATGGGGGAACCAGAGGCTAAACACAGGATGAAATATTCATGGGGCCTCATGTTACAGAAAAAAATGGAATCATTACTAAAGGCAGAAAGTCAGTGGGAAAATTATTTTTGCTAGACTGGGGAGGACATACCCAAGATGCAGAAAAGTAAAAGGGAATTGTATAGCCAACTGACTGAAAGAAAACCACCCAAATTATCCCAAATGAAATATTTTTAACAGAGAAATTTCAGTGTCTTCCTTTACAAATTACTATTTCAAAATATCTATCTGTAAAAGCAAGTACAACTTAAAAAAAAAAAAAAGTGTGTTGTTTTTAACATCCATTCTATGGAAGGAACACTAAGCCCTCCCTCCCGTCCCACCGCCATTCTACTCATTGAAAAGATTCAGAAAAAGAACCTTTGAAAAAGACAAAACAACAAGGCTAGGGGAGCTGATAAGGAGAAAAACATGCATCATGAGAAACACACTGGACACCAGATGTGAACAATAGTAGAGAAATGGAATGGGACACTTACACAGCAGCTATTTGTCAAAGGTCCTGAAGGCTACTGTGTTCTGAAACCATCGAGACAGAATAGCAGGATGGGAAGAATGTAGTCACAAACAATCCACCAGATGACAACACTACACAGTGCAGAGGTCAGCACAGCTAGGGAACATCTGGAAAGGGATGAGGGGAAAGAACAGATGTTCAGATTGGGAAGCCAAAATAATAATAATAATAATAAAGTAATAAATAAATAAAATAAGCCACATGTGAATGTTAGACACCTTAAAGACTCAGAACAGCAACTGGGATGCAAAGGGGTGGGAATCGAGGACCGAGTTTTGCTATTTTATGTTGGAAGAAAAAAATGTGGTCTTCAGTTTGAACTGGTCTGACCTTCAGTAAGTAAAGGTCAGACCCAAACTCTAGCTGAACAACTGCTTGTGTTAACTCTATGATACTGAAATAAAAGTCACAGTTACATAATTGATATCCTTCAAAAAGCTCAAGTTGTGCACACACAGAAAACTAAACCAAGCCACAAAGAAAAAGCAAAAAAACAAAACTCTGGATTGATGATTTAACACCATCACAGGAGGCAATTATAAATAAACACAGTGGTTGGCTTTCAGCTTAATGTTTCTTAACCCACTGAGTTCTAGCAGTGAGGAAGGAAGAATCCTCATATTCGGAAGTCTGGCAACTCCTTCCGGTTGCTACACTTCCCAACAGCCACTAGGCCATATCCGTGACAAAAACACAAAATGCTCTACTGAGCAAAGTATTGGGCCAATCAAGTTGGAAATGCCTAAGTGGCGTACTGTGCATTTTTATCATTGTCCTTGTCATTGTCATCATTGAGAGCTTGGGGCAGACACCCTACATGGTGGAAAGGGATTATGCTAAAGGATTGACTTGAAATTCAAACCTAACCCCACCCCACATTTCATTTATATTCTCCTTTTATTATTATTATTTTTTAATTCTCCCACCAAAAACAAATCTACTAATTTGTATTAAGATTACAGGGACTGAATATTATTTTTTAAATGGAATTAATGGCCCGAAAACTAGGAACACTGTAGAACTCTCTATCCATCTCATCCTTCATTTGCGGTAACTCATTTAACAGTTATCTTAACAGCAGAATGGTCGGAATGCCCAGATGTGTAAGTTACACAGATTTTTGTTTGCAAGCTCATGGCACGAGAATTATTTTCCAATGCTGAAACACACACGCATCTCTCCGGAATATCTGATGGATTTTCGAGGCTGATTACATCCCTATTTTCACCTTATTCCCAATTAGGATGTAACTCTACTCTTCAGGTATCATTTAACTCTACCAAACCTAGCAAAAATCATCGATATGCAGAAAGACAGGCAGCACAGCTGAAGTAATAACATCTACCAAAACAATTCGAGCCCAGACGAGACACCTGCCATCGCCTCCCGAAGATGAGTGTCACCCTCCTGGTGCTATGTGATTTACTGCCTTCATGGCAGTCAGGACCACACAGGATCTCTGAGAAAGCAACCACTATACAATCTCCCCAACAGTGAGTGCTTATAAAAGAGAAACGAATAACTAGAATGATAGTTTTTACACAATTGTTTTCTCTTAGAATTACCAGTACTTATATATTTCTTGGAAACCCTGGTGGCGTAGTGGTTAAGTGCCATGGCTGCTAACCAAAGGGTTGGCAGTTCGAATCCGCCAGGTGCTCCTTGGAAGCTCTATGGGGCAGTTCTGCTCTGTCCTGTAGGGTCGCTATGAGTCGGAATCGACTCGACGGCCCTGGGTTTGGTGTTTGGGTTGATATATTTCTTACTAATTTTTCTTCTTGCAAGTATTTTTATATGGTTATCTACCAAGACAGAAGCAAAAATAACTTGCCTATAGCGACAGATGAATCAAAACTGGGAGGCAGGAATTGAATTTAGATTTCTCAACCCAGGCTGCTACTGAACACTCTGGGTCGGGGGGGGGGGCACTCTTATTTTAAAATAACAACAAAGACTTGGTGGGTAAAGGAAGCCTCCAACTGACCTCTCTTCTGGGGCCAAAAGAGTTACAAATAAGAGATGGCTTTATAATAGCAAAGGAGGGAATAAGCAAAATGCTGTAAGGAGAAGGAAGGGGAATTTGCTGTGAGGGTTTTAAATCTGAAACTCCCCTCCCTCCCCCAGAGTCCTTCCACATAAAGGTGTTCAGGAAAACTTTAGCATTTTGGTTTTTTTTTCTTTAAAAATGGCCTGTGAGTGTTAATTGGGCCCCTACCTATGTGCAATTGGTACTTATGTGCAAAGGTCTATGTATATGGGGGTGGGGAGGAGGACAGGAACAGATATTTTTAGGACTATTGTTTTTAGGATTACAATTACAATTTACAATAAAAGGGGATCCTGAACTGCTTTTTTTTTTTTTTTTTTTTTTACCATTTTACTTGGTTTTAACCTACATCAAGAGAGCTGCAGAGCACAGACCGGTATTTTGTTCCTTTTATGGGTAAGGTGGGGTGTAACTAGATAATTGAACAAGTCACAGCACAGACCAAGGTGGGCCTGAGAAGCACTAGTACTCAAACAAAGAGCAGTAATTAAAAAGACCTGGCTTTCATGAGACCATTACTGCCCGCATTTAACTTTTATCTCAGGGATCCTCACATATCTAGGTGAATGGAATAGCATCTAAGTGTCACCTGCTTCCGACAACGTTTGAATTTTTAATTGCCATTCGTTGTTTTCTTTTACATTACTATAAACCTATGTGTCATCAAAAAGTCTTAACTTTTCTGGAGAAAAGCATGAAGTTGAACTCCTTAGAATCATATCCACAAAAGTAGCAGACTCAGAGAGCGATTAACAAGAACTTTTTACTAAGCAGAATTCCCACCCCCTGACCTGGCTTCTGGACAGCAGGCAACGAATTATTGAGAAATAAACTGATGATACAGATTCTTAAAAACAAAAACAAAACACCTGGACACACCTAAAAACAGCCCACAAAAGCAAGCATCAATTTTCTAGGGTGCTGCAATTCCACGTGTGGTCCCTGAACCAGCAGCATTCAAGCAATACTTGAAGCTTCTTAAAAACGCACATTCTAGGACACTCTCCAGGGCCACTGAATCCTAATCTGCATTTTAACAAGCTCCCCTGGCAACTCAAATGCACCCTGAATTGTGGGAAGAGTACTCTAGAGTACTACCTACGTCCTCCATTGAAGTCTTAAATTCTTTTTAGAATGATTATCTGGAGGCCCTATGATGCTTCTGATCAAAAAGAACCATTAAGACTTTAAAAACAAAACGGAATCTGGAGTGAAATAAATGAAATTATGCAGAATGCGCCATTCTTCAAGCATTCTCACTGACTGAAGCATCACTAAGCTGCACAGAGAACGTTTCATAAATGTGAGTAATCACTATTGATGCCTTACATTCGTATGGCCCTTTATATTGGGAAACTTGCATTCTCTTGGGGTCTTTTAAGACCTTCCCAGGGCAATCACCCATGACAGGTGACGTGTGCCTTATGTGGAATTCTACTTTAGAACTTGAGATCACGAGCAGATTCCAGGGAAGAAACGTTCTTAATGAAAAAGAAGGTCGATTCTCCTCTGCCGTGAACGTTTATTATGCTACTAGATCCTCACCGTATTAAAAGGTGTTTACTGAATAAAATGACTTTCCATCTCCATTACCAAAAAAAAAAAAAAAAAGAAAGAAATCTGGTGCCTGACAATGAAAAAGGAGGTTCCTAGGAAGAAGGAGTCTGATGGCACGTGCAGGAGCAGCTACTAGAGAACAGCCTAAAAAGTACAATGGTCCATGTTTTCTTGTTTTTCTAACAATCCTTGATGTTCCATAAGGCTGAATCCAAACTAATGTACATAAGTACACAAGCCAAGTTCAGGTGGACATACACACACTCAGTAACTACAAAATTTCCTATTCCTGTGCTCAACCTCCTTGTATAATTTGAAAATAATTCCCCATACTAAAATATAATACAAAAATACAGTGTTTAGTCCAGTTCATTATTCTTCAAAATAATATAACCCACTAAGCCACCAAGTCACAACTGACTAAATTCTATCATATCAAAATAAATGATCTGAATTATGGTAGTGAATTTAAAGAAATTTAAATTTTGATAACTATGGACAAACCTGTTATTCTGGGGTTCATGTTTGCTGTCATTCTCTGGACAGTGACACATAGAGGTGATCCATGGAGAAAAACCATCCCTGATACTGTAAATACTTGTAAATATACTTGTAAATATAAATACTTGTGGGGTTGCAATAGCAGATACAGATAAACAAAGATGGCCAAGAGCTTCTTAGGTGAGCACCCCTGGATTTCAAATAACATTGATAACTGTTTCAATGTGGCATAATGTGTACACTACTATGGAGAAAAATGTACAGGAAAAAAAAAGCTCATGAAGGACCTCGTGTACATACTCAACATCATCAACTACACAAAAGAAACCGGACTCACGTGAGGGGAATAGCGTTTGCTTTTGATTGTCTTCTGCTTTTCAGGGCCCGTAGTCTGTCACCTTGTGTCACTCCACTGATTTCATCGTCATCACTGTACTGTGTAAGTAAGAAAATACTGAGCTAATGATTTAAGTTGCACCTACTAACGCAGTAAAGCATAGCAGCTTTTATCCAAATATGCAGACACACATATATATACTTCAAGTTTGTGCTGAACCCAAAACAGTTCTCCTTTTAAAACAAAGCTACAAGTTACCTTTCCAGAAACCTAAAAGTTGACTTTCACAGACGCAGAGCCCAACAGCACTCTCTCATTACAAAGCATACTGACACTGAAGAGCCATAAGCAGTTTTTCAATTTTGAAAACATTCTTTTTAAAATTCCTCAATCTACTTCACAGCCACTTAATTTAGGGCTGAGGGTCGCTATGAGTCGGAATCGACTCGATGGCAGTGGGTTTGGTTTTTCTGGTTTTACGCCCTAAACCCTGGGTACTCCATTGAGAGTTACTGGTTCCCTATATGAGCAGTCAGGAAATGGAGAAAAGGTTTGGGGTGGGGTGTAACTAGGAACATCTCAAGAACTTACTTCACATACCTTTTCTTTCCACCTGTGCCTATTAAGTAAAAAAAATTTTGTTTTATGGACACACAACTCTGTTTTAACAATTTGGAGTAAAGCATTCCCAGAGAGGGCTATAAATATAAAAAAAGAGTATGTGACAATAATCCCTAAAAATGTGCTTTATTTTTTTTAACCTACTATCTTTTCCATGCCCTAACAGGTTCTCAACAGCATTTAAAGCAATTGCAACAGCACAACGGGGATGGTTTCATTACCGGTTCAGGTTCTTGCTTGTCTTGATTCTTGACCCCATTTATTGAAATGTCATCCACACTGGAGAGGAGTTTTGAGACGGCTGCTTTGTGTTTTCCATTCTCCCGACCTCTTAACTTTTGACGAAAATAGTCACCTTCCAGCCAGAGGCTTGCTTCTTTCCTAGGGCATTTAAGTAACAACATTAAAATACAGCTTTTCAGAAATAAACACGTGAACAACCGTCCCTTGACAGACTATCTCTTTTTAGTGCAGACTAAGAAAAATTTTACTTCCCATCAGAAGTAAATTCTACTACTTCTCATCCCATTCAACCTCCAGACCCACTTGTTCCCTGAGGAACTACAAAAGCTCTGTCTACTTACATCACCAAAAATTGTTGCTGTGGTCCAATCACTGAGCCAGGGCGACAGATTCTGATCCAAGCAATGGTTTCGGCTGCTGACATCCTGTAATGCTTCATGATGTAGCAGGCGATCAGAGTGCCAGTGCGTCCGAGGCCAGCTAAGGAACAAACCAATGGAAGCTGGTTTCATGTACTACAGAATTTTGTCAGGCAGGCAGAATTTTTTTTAAAAGGCTTCCCATGACTCTGCTTCCCTCAGCAGTGGCTCTCAAACTTGAGTGTACACTGGAATTACCTGGGAGTTTTAAAACACACAGGTCCCCCAAGTGATTTTATGTGTAGCCCAAATTGAGAATAATTGTTCTGACAATGATTCTGAAAGAGCAGTGTTTTCTGCCCTAGGTTTTGTTAATGGTATCACCACCTTTCCAGAAATGCAGGCTTGAAATCTTGTACTTACTCCTTCATCCAACAGTCTTTTCAACTCTGCTGTCATCATCTCTCTCACATAGGCTTTTTTTTTACTTTATTGCTGCTATTCTCCTTTCTTCTCATGTAGACTACTATCACTACTTCCTAATGCCTCTCACTTTTTACTCCATAATTCAACCTTCACTGTCATTAGATTAACTTTTATTAAGCTTCAAGTGAACGTTTACAAATCCAATCAGTCTGTCACATATAAGTTTACATACATCTTACTCCCTACTCCCACTTGCTCTCCCCCTATTGACTCAGCCCTTTCAGTCTCTCCTTTTGTGACAATTTTGCCAGCTTCCCTCTCTCTCTATCCTCCCATCCCCCCTCCAGACAAGAGTTGCCAACATACTCTCAAGTGTCCACCTGATTTAATTAGCTCACTCTTCATCAGCGTCTCTATCCCCCCGCCCCCCCCGACCAGTCCCTTTCATGTTTGATGAGTTGTCTTCGTGGGTGGTTTCTGTCCTGTGCCAACAGAAGGTCTGGGGAGCACTGCCCCTGGGATTCCTCTAGTCTCAGTCAGACCATTAAGTATGGCCTTTTTATGAGAATTTGGGGTCTGCATCCCACTGATCTCCTGCTCCCTCAGGAGTTCTCTGTTGTGCTCCCTGTCAGGGCACTCATCGGTTGTGGCCGGGCACCAACTAGTTCTTCTGGTCTCAGGATGATGTAGGTCTCTGGTTCATGTGGCCCTTTCTGTCTCTTGGGCTCTTAGTTATCGTGTGACCTTGGTGTTCTTCATTTTCCTTTGCTCCAGGTGGGTTGAGAACAATTGATGCATCTTAGATGGCCGCTTGTTAGCATTTAAGACCCCAGACGACACATTTCAAAGTGGGATGCAGAATGTTTTCATAATAGAATTATTTTGCCAGTTGACTTAGAAGTCCCCTCAAACCATGTCCCCTGCTCCGCTGACCTTTGAAGTGTTCATTTTATCCCAGAAACTTCTTTGCTTTTGGTCCAGTCCAATTGAGCTGACCTTCCATGTATTTAGTGTTGTCTTTCCCTTCAACCAAAGTAGTTCTTATCTACTGATTAATCCATAAAAAACTCTCTCCCTCCCTTCCTCCCTCCCCCCTTCGTAACCACAAAAGTATGTGTTCTTCTCAGTTTTTACTATTTCTCAAGATCTTATAATAGTGGTCTTATACAATATTTGTCCTTTTGCCTCTGACTAATTTTGCTCAGCATAATGCCTTCCAGGTTCCTCCATGTTATGAAATGTTTCACAGATTCGTCACTGTTCTTTATCGATGTGTAGTATTCCATTGTGTGAATATACCACAATTTATGTACCCATTCATCTGTTGACGGACACCTTGGTTGCTTCCAGCTTTTTGCTATTGTAAACAGAGCTGCAATAAACATGGGTGTGCATATATCTGTTTGTGTGAAGGCTCTTGTATCTCTAGGGTATATTTCGAGGAGTGGGATTTCTGGGTTGTATGGTAGTTCTATTTCTAACTGTTTAAGATAACGCCAGATAGATTTCCAAAGTGGTTGTACCATTTTACATTCCCACCAGCAGTGTATAAGAGTTCCAATCTCTCTGCAGCCTCTCCAACATTTATTATTTTGTGTTTTTTTGATTAATGCCAGCCTTGTTGGAGTGAGATGGAATCTCATCGTAGTTTTAATTTGCATTTCTCTAATGGCTAATGATCGAGAGCATTTTCTCATGTATCTGTTAGCTGCCTGAATATCTTCTTTAGTGAAAGGTGTGTTCATATCCTTTGCCCACTTCTTGATTGGGTTGTTTGTCTTTTTGTGGTTGAGTTTTGACAGGATCATGTAGCTTTTAGAGATTAGGCGCTGGTCTGAGATATCATAGCTGAAAATTCTTTCCCAGTCTGTAGGTGGTCTTTTTACTCTTTTGGTGAAGTCTTTAGATGAGCATAGGTGTTTGATTTTTAGGAGCTCCCAGTTATCTGGTTTCTCTTCATCATTTTTGGTAATGTTTTGTATTCTGTTTATGCCTTGTATTAGGGCTCCTAGTGTTGTCCCTATTTTTTCTTCCATGATCTTTATCGTTTTAGTCTTTATGTTTAGGTCTTTGATCCACTTGGAGTTAGTTTTTGTGCATGGTGTGATGTATGGGTCCTGTTTCATTTTTTTGCAAATGGATATCCAGTTATGCCAGCACCATTTCTTAAAAAGACTATCTTTTCCCCAATTAACTGACACTGGGCCTTTGTCAAATATCAGCTGCTCATATGTGGATGGATTTATATCTGGGTTCTCAATTCTATTCCATTGGTCTATGTGCCTGTTGTTGTACCAGTACCAGGCTGTTTTGACTACTGTGGCTGTATAATAGCTTCTGAAATCAGGTAGAGTGAGGCCTCCCACTTTCTTCTTCTTTTTCAGTAATGCTTTGCTTATCTGGGGCTTCTTTCCCTTCCATATGAAATTGGTGATTTGTTTCTCTACTCCCTTAAAATATGACATTGGAATTTGGATTGGAAGTGCGTTATATGTATAGATGGCTTTTGGTAGGATAGACATTTTTACTATGTTAAGTCTTCCTATCCATGAGCAAGGTATGTTTTTCCACTTAAGTATGTCCTTTTTAATTTCTTGTAGTAGAGCTTTGTAGTTTTCTTTGTATAGGTCTTTTACATCCTTGGTAAGATTTATTCCTAAGTATTTTATCTTATTGGGGGCTACTGTGAATGGTATTGATTTGGTTATTTCCTCTTCAGTGTTCTTTTTGTTGATGTAGAGGAATTCAAGTGCTTTTTGTATGTTTATTTTATAACCTGAGACTCTGCCAAACTCTTCTATTAGTTTCAGTAGTTTTCTGGAGGATTCCTTAGGGTTTTCTGTGTATAAGATCATGTCATCTGCAAATAGTGATAACTTTACTTCCTCCTTGCCAATCCGGATACCCTTTATTTTTTTGTCTAGCCTAACTGCCCTGGCTAGGACTTCAAGTACGATGTTGAATAAGAGCGGTGATAAAGGGCATCCTTGTCTGGTTCCCGTTCTCAAGGGAATTGCTTTCAGGTTCTCTCCATTTAGAGTGATATTGGCTGTTGGCTTTGCATAGATGCCCTTTATTATGTTGAGGAATTTTCCTTCAATTCCTATTTTGGTAAGAGTTTTTATCATAAATGGGTGTTGGACTTTGTCAAATGCCTTTTCTGCATCAATTGATAAGATCATGTGGTTTTTATCTTTTGTTTTACTTATGTGATGGATTACATTAATGGTTTTTCTGATATTAAACCAGCCTTGCATACCTCGTATAAATCCAACTTGATCATGGTGAATTATTTTTTTGATGTGTTGTTGGATTCTATTGGCTAGAATTTTGTTGAGGATTTTTGCATCTATGTTCATGAGGGATATAGGTCTGTAATTTTCTTTTTTTGTAATGTCTTCACCTGGTTTTGGTATCAGGGAGATGGTGGCTTCATAGAATGAGTTGGGTAGTATTCCGTCATTTTCTATGCTTTGAAATACCTTCAGTAGTAGTGGTGTTAACTGTTCTCTGAAAGTTTGGTAGAACTCTGCAGTGAAGCCGTCCGGGCCAGGGCTTTTTTTTGCTGGAAGTATTTTGATTACCGTTTCAATCTCTTTTTTTGTTATGGGTCTATTTAGTTGTTCTACTTCTGAATGTGTTAGTTTAGGTAGGTAGTGTTTTTCCAGGAATTCATCCATTTCTTCTAGGTTTTCAAATTTGTTAGAGTACAATTTTTCGTAGTAATCTGAAATGATTCTTTTCATTTCATTTGGTTCTGTTGTGATGTGGTCCTTCTCGTTTCTTATTCGGGTTATTTGTTTCCTTTCCTGTATTTCTTTAGTCAGTCTAGCCAATGGCTTATCAATTTTGTTAATTTTTTCAAAGAACCAGCTTTTGGCTTTGTTAATTCTTTCGATTGTTTTTCTGTTCTCTAATTCATTTAGCTCAGCTCTAATTTTTATTATTTGTTTTCTTCTGGTGCCTGATGGATTCTTTTGTTGCTCACTTTCTATTTGTTCAAGTTGTAGGGACAGTTCTCTGATTTTGGCTCTTTCTTCTTTTTGTATGTGTGCATTTATTGATATAAATTGGCCTCTGAGCACTGCTTTTGCTGTGTCCCAGAGGTTTTGATAGGAAGTATTTTCATTCTCGTTGCATTCTATGAATTTCCTTATTCCCTCCTTGATGTCTTCTATAACCCAGTCTTTTTTCAGCAGGGTATTGTTCATTTTCCAAGTATTTGATTTCTTTTCCCTAGTTTTTCTGTTATTGATTTCTAGTTTTATGGCCTTGTGGTCTGAGAAGATGCTTTGTAATATTTCAATGTTTTGGACTCTGCAAAAGTTTGTTTTATGACCTAATATGTGGTCTACTCTAGAGAATGTTCCATGTGCGCTAGAAAAAAAAGTATACTTTGCAGCAGTTGGGTGGAGAGTTCTGTATAAGTCAATGAGGTCAAGTTGGTTGATTGTTGTAAGTAGGTCTTCCGTGTCTCTATTGAGCTTCTTACTGGATGTCCTGTCCTTCTCCGAAAGTGGTGTGTTGAAGTCTCCTACTATAATTGTGGAGGTGTCTATCTCACTTTTCATTTCTGCTAAAATTTGATTTATGTACCTTGCAGCCCTGTCATTGGGTACATAAATATTTAATATGGTTATGTCTTCCTGATCAATTGTCCCTTTTATCATTATATAGTGTCCTTCTTTATCCTTTGTGGTGGATTTAAGTCTAAAGTCTATTTTGTCAGAAATTAATATTGCTACTCCTCTTCTTTTTTGCTTATTATTTGCTTGATATATTTTTTTCCATCCTTTGAGTTTTTAGTTTGTTTGTGTCTCTAAGTCTAAGGTGTGTCTCTTGTAGGCAGCATATAGATGGATCGTGTTTCTTTATCCAGTCTGTGACTCTCTGTCTCTTTATTGGTGCATTTAGTCCATTTACATTCAGCGTAATTATAGATAAATAAGTTTTTGGTGCTGTCATTTTGATGCCTTTTCATGTGTGCTGTTGGCCATTTCATTTTTCCACATACTTTTTTGTGCTGAGACGTTTTTCTTAGTAAATTGTGAGATCCTCATTTTCATAGTGTTTGACTTTATGTTAGTTGAGTCGTTACGTTTTCCTTGGTTTTTATCTTGAGTTATGGAGTTGTTATACCTTTTTGTGGTTACCTTATTATTTACCCCTATTTTTCTAAGTAAAAACCAAATTGTAATGTTCTATATCGCCTTGTATCACTCTCCATCTGGCAGTTCAATGCCTCCTGTATTTAGTCCCTCTTTTTGATTATTGTGATATTTTACCTATTGACTTCCATGATTCCCTGTTATGTGTATTATTTTTTATTTATTTTTTAATTAATCTTAATTTGTTTGTTTTTGTGATTTCCCCATTTGAGTTGATATCAGGACGTTCTGTTTTGTGACCTTGTATTGTGCTGGTACCTGATATTATTGGTTTTCTGACCAAACAATATCCTTTAGTATTTCTTGTAGGTTTGGTTTGGTTTTTGCAAATTCTCTAAACTTGTGTTTATCTGTAAATATCTTAATTTCGCCTTCATATTTCAGAGAGAGTTTTGCTGGATATGTGATCCTTGGCTGGCAGTTTTTCTCCTTCAGTGTTCTGTATATGTCGTCCCATTCCCTTCTTGCCTGCATGGTTTCTGCTGAGTAGTCTGAACTTATTCTTATTGATTCTCCCTTGAAGGAAACCTTTCTTTTCTCCCTGGCTGCTTTTAAAATTTTCTGTTTGTCTTTGGTTTTGGCAAGTTTGTTGATGATATGTCTTGGTGTTTTTCTTTTTGGATCAATCTTAAATGGGGTTCGATGAGCATCTTGGATAGATATCCTTTCGTCTTTCATGATGTCAGGGAAGTTTTGTGTCAGGAGTTCTTCAACTATTTTCTCTGTGTTTTCTGTCCCCCCTCCCTGTTCTGGGACTCCAATCACCCGCAAGTTATCCTTCTTGATAGAGTCCCACATGATTCTTAGGGTTTCTTCATTTTTTTTAATTCTTTTATCTGATTTTTTTTCAGCTATGTTGGTGTTGATTCCCTGGTCCTCCAGATGTCCCAGTCTGCATTCTAATTGCTCGAGTCTGCTCCTCTGACTTCCTATTGCGTTGTCTAATTCTGTAATTTTATTGTTAATCTTTTGGATTTCTACATGCTGTCTCTCTATGGATTCTTGCAACTTACTAATTTTTCCACTATGTTCTTGAATAATCTTTTTGAGTTCTTCAACAGTTTTATCAGTGTGTTCCTTGGCTTTTTCTGCAGTTTGCCTTATTTCGTGTGTGATGTCTTGAAGCATTCTGTAAATTAGTTTTTTATATTCTGTATCTGATAATTCCAGGATTGTATCTTCATTTGGGAAAGATTTTGATTCGTTTGGGGGGTTGGAGAAGCTGTCATGGTCTGTTTCTTTATGTGGTTTGATATTGACTGCTGTCTCCGAGCCATCACTGGGAAACTAGTTTTTCTAGGTAATCAGCTAAAAAAAAAAAATGCAGTCAGATCCCTATCAGAGTTCTCCCTCTGGCTCAGGCTATTCGGATGTTAATGAAGCCGCCTGAGTGGTACGCTGGCTCCAGGCCCTGAAAACAAACGCTGCCCACCCCCCCCTATTTGTTCGTTCTCCGTCTCTAAATCTGTGTTTGTTGTTCAGAGTTCGTAGATTGTTATGTATGTGATCGATTCACTTGTTTTTCCAAGTCTTTGTTGCGAGAGGGATCCGCGGTAGCGTCCATCTAGTCCGCCATCTTCCTCTTCAGATTTTTAATAGGTCATCAGTCTGTTGCAGGGTTTCTCAATAGTGGCACTACTGACATTTTTGGCTAGATAATTCTTTGTGGTGGGGGCTGTACATTGTAGGATGTTTAGCAGCATCCCCAGCCTCTACCCACTAGATGCCAGTAGCACTCCCTTCCCCCAGTTGTGATCAAAATGTCTCCAGATATTACCAAATAACCCCTGGGAGCCAAAAGCGCCCTGCAAACCACCTGTCTAGTCTAAAAACCTTTACCCTTTAAACCGCCTTCACACAGTCATCAGGGACATCCGTACCACGTAGTCCCTCTGCAACCACTGGCTTCTCACAAACTCTAATCCCTCACTGCCTCAGCCTAGAATGTTCTTCTCTGTCCCTGCTTAGTGAAATCACAGTCCTTCAAATGTTCATCTAAAAAGTCACAGACTTGGGAAAGCCTATTCTGATTATTCACGTGGAACTTATCACTTCTGAATCTGAGATTCCAAAGTACTGCACTCACACGTTATTGAGAGATTTCTCATCCATTCGGATAAATCCCTTGAGGAAACAGATCAGATTAGTATCGCTGCAAACCACAAACCACCAACTATAGCACAAAGTACAAAGCAGGAACCCAATCTCTGAACACAGAGAATCACAATACTTTTTTTTTCCCCAAGACATTATGTAAAATAATTCTGAAACCACAGAAGATGTAAAATGATAGATGCCAACTAGACACTTTACAATTACGTTTTTAATCTGGAAGATTTCAGAATGGGACTGTGTCATGAATAAGACAGCATGTGGAAGGTCAGCTGTAAATCAGGTGCTCAGTGTGTATGCTAATAAACAATAATGAAATAATCTACAGTGGAGTTTTCTTAACAAGAGGAGGAGGACAGAATAAATTCTGGTGCATTCACGTGATACAATTTCACAGAGTCCTTCATCCACTCATCAAATGTTATTAAGTGCCTGACACTGTTCTGGCTGCCGTAAACAGAGCAACCTGAGAGAGGCTGCAAACTCCACACAGACAAGCACTGGGGTCTGTTCTGCTCATCGATGCACCCTGGAACCCACCATACCGCAGGCACACAACAGATAATTGATGGGTAAATGGATGCATTTCAATCTAATAAGCCTTTGGAGGGGTACCTATGAATACTATACTTCTCGTAAGAAATCAGGGTTTTCAAAACATTCTTTTAAAACAAAGGCAGCTTCATATGTCCTGAGATATCATTTAGATGAGTACGGTGTGTTTCCACATGTATACACATACATGTATACCATTCCTGAACCAATTCCAAACACATACCTTTACAATGCACTGCAATGGCGCCCTCGGCATTTTCACAAATATCCAGAAACTCTTTGACAATAGCATCAGTAGGGGTGCTGCCATCCGCAAAGAAAAGATCATGGTGATCGAAACCAGCGTCTGTAAAGCGTTTGGCATCATACATCCTTTTATTCAGGCGAATAATAGTAGTAACATTGTGATTCTTAAAATATTGAACATAAGCTTCGGGAGAATGTTGGTGGTAACCTACATAAAGAAATGCACCAGATCTTGTAAAATGAAGACAGAAAACAATGGATAAATGTTTCAACTGTAATTGGGTGGAAACGGCATCTGGATTGGGGATTGAATACCAATTTAAGTATAAAAAAAAGTTAAAACCAAGACAAAATGATGTACTCAAATGACCAAGTATACTTGAACAATGAAGACTTAAAGCTTAGTTTAGCTCTTTGTTCTCTTTCAAATGAAAGCAGGGGATGGACACTTTCAACAGCAAAAACATACTGGTACCACATTTCCATGTTTTGGCATACCACTTTCAAGTCTGGTTCTTGTATGAGGGCCACAGAAGGCAATGAATCGGTCTGGTATTATCCAATTTAAATCTCCATTTTCTGCTTTCTGCAAAGGGAAGACCAGCACAATTCATGTTTAGACTTCATCTCCTTTCCCCCACCCCAGGCAATAGCGAGTCTTTACAGGACTTCCATCCATTTACTTTAGTACAAGAGCTGTTTATAAATGACCAAGAGGCAATAAACTAAAATTTAGCCTCCTATGAGAATTCCTAGGAACAGTTAACTTCTCTTGGTCCTTTTTATAATAGAGTATCTTTACTAAGGTAGTCAGCGTTTAGAAAACAGAGGTGACTGCTACCATGCTAAGTACTTTGATTATTTTATCTAAATAAGTTTGCATTATAGTTGCTGCTCACTAATAAGAAAGTAGGTTTTTCTAGTATGAGGGACCAGGAAACTTCTCTGTCTTCCTGGATGATTAACTGGTTTCCAATTTGAGTAATCTTGACTCCCTGAACAAAAGGGGAAACACTGTCTAGATTCCTGGCTTCTCAATATTTACTTATTTTTTTTTTTTTATAGAGACATCTTTCCATCACTTTGCTACCTACTTAATAAGCAAGCCAATCAAGAATGTTCACAAAGCACACCAAGAAATTCAAAATTACAAGTATGCTGAGATCATAGTATTATGTCTATTAAAAAGCAAGAATATAAACTTAAATTTAAAACATGTTACTTCCTCTTATTAAGTCCTTTGGCTTGAGATACCATCACAATTATAAATATAGTTCAAATTGCACAATAGAAATGTATCTCATAATGCAATGGATCCACAAAGACTTTTAAGTCAAAAGTAGGAGAGTCTTGATAGTGGAAAAGGAGAGAGCTAGTAGTAAAAACAAGATAAATTAGTTTTGCAACTGGCGTGTGTGTGTGTATATGTGAGAATGAGTAAGGGATAAACCAAGAGTTCCTTGAACAGGGGCCAGGCGGGTATCTGAACTCAGTTTACCTGACGTAATGACCACCTGTGGGGAACTGGTGAGCCCATGCTCCATGCTAAAAGGTCCAAGAAGGAATGACGACAAATGTTCTGATTTTAAAGTGAAACCAGAAATCTGAAGTTTTTTTAATGAGAACCTGTGATTAGGATGTTGGCAACCACCAAATTTCATCAAAGTGCAGATATCATAGGTTGTAAGATGTATCCTGAATTCAGAGAAGTAAAATGTGAAAAAAATGGGCATCATGGACTCAATGAAATATATAAATTCAAAACTTCTAAATATACTGAACAGATTAAACAAAACTGGTCTGTGGGCTAACGGTTTATGATTTCTGGCCTAGACAGCTGCCTGTGTCTCAATGAAGCTTCACTGAAGGTGAAGGACATCTGTGTGCGTGTATGTGTCCGCGTGTACATGCACACAGCCCGTGCCACCACCCCATCTCTACAGCAGTGAGAGGAGCTAAATAGTGCCCATATTATTCTTTAAAGACACATAAAGGCATCATTGTGCTATACTGTTGTGTTTTTAGTAGTTTTGCTCACCTAAAAAAAGAAAGTATATTTTGTTTTAAATGTTTAATTTAATAACAGCAAGCATACACACAGTTTAAGATGGCAGTTAAATATATATTGCACTTTAGAAATAGACTGCTGTTACAGAGAAGTAAAAATAAGGTTTGTTTGGTCCTGATGAACCATACAATATGACTTCACGTCTATAGTAGACTACAATAACAATTGCTCAAAACCATTACAACAACTCATCAATAAAACAGTTCACTTAAACCGAGCAGTTTAAGATAGCAGTTGGTATTTAGAAAAAAACTGGTTGTGAAAGAACAGGTATCTGAAGATTCAAGATACTGCTGTACGAAGTGCTACCCCTCAGATCACCCCTCCCACAGAACATCTGGCTCAATATAATTACAATAGATTGTTTCTTAAAGATAATGCATATGAACTATTCTTGGCTAAAGAAGATCCTTATCACAGCATCTTACTCATCATTTAATTACTTGGTGGGGGTAGGTATAGTAGAATTATTCTTTTTATTTTTTAGAGGAAAAATAAATTTCTAAGCAAAGAAGACACTTGCAGTTTGGCCTGCCTGGACTCTCTTCTACCTCTTTTCAGTCAGTGTGGTTTGGCAGAGCTGACCTCAGGACCCCAGCTCCCTTTGGCAGAGCTGACCTCAGGACCCCAGCTCCCTTTGGCAGAGCTGACCTCAGGACCCCAGCTCCCTTTGGCAGAGCTGACCTCAGGACCCCAGCTCCCTTTGGTAGAGCTGACCTCAGGACCCCAGCTCCCTTTGGCAGAGCTGACCTCAGGACCCCAGCTCCCTTTGGCAGAGCTGACCTCAGGACCCCAGCTCCCTTTGGCAGAGCTGACCTCAGGACCCCAGCTCCCTTTGGCAGAGCTGACCTCAGGACCCCAGCTCCCTTTGGCAGAGCTGACCTCAGGACCCCAGCTCCCTTTGGCAGAGCTGACCTCAGGACCCCAGCTCCCTTTGGCAGAGCTGACCTCAGGACCCCAGCTCCCTTTGGCAGAGCTGACCTCAGGACCCCAGCTCCCTTTGGCAGAGCTGACCTCAGGACCCCAGCTCCCTTTGGCAGAGCTGACCTCAGGACCCCAGCTCCCTTTGGCAGAGCTGACCTCAGGACCCCAGCTCCCTTTGGCAGAGCTGACCTCAGGACCCCAGCTCCCTTTGGCAGAGCTGACCTCAGGACCCCAGCTCCCTTTGGTAGAGCTGACCTCAGGACCCCAGCTCCCTTTGGCAGAGCTGACCTCAGGACCCCAGCTCCCTTTGGCAGAGCTGACCTCAGGACCCCAGCTCCCTTTGGTAGAGCTGACCTCAGGACCCCAGCTCCCTTTGGTAGAGCTGACCTCAGGACCCCAGCTCCCTTTGGTAGAGCTGACCTCAGGACCCCAGCTCCCTTTGGCAGAGCTGACCTCAGGACCCCAGCTCCCTTTGGCAGAGCTGACCTCAGGACCCCAGCTCCCTTTGGCAGAGCTGACCTCAGGACCCCAGCTCCCTTTGGCAGAGCTGACCTCAGGACCCCAGCTCCCTTTGGCAGAGCTGACCTCAGGACCCCAGCTCCCTTTGGTAGAGCTGACCTCAGGACCCCAGCTCCCTTTGGTAGAGCTGACCTCAGGACCCCAGCTCCCTTTGGTAGAGCTGACCTCAGGACCCCAGCTCCCTTTGGCAGAGCTGACCTCAGGACCCCAGCTCCCTTTGGCAGAGCTGACCTCAGGACCCCAGCTCCCTTTGGCAGAGCTGACCTCAGGACCCCAGCTCCCTTTGGCAGAGCTGACCTCAGGACCCCAGCTCCCTTTGGCAGAGCTGACCTCAGGACCCCAGCTCCCTTTGGCAGAGCTGACCTCAGGACCCCAGCTCCCTTTGGTAGAGCTGACCTCAGGACCCCAGCTCCCTTTGGTAGAGCTGACCTCAGGACCCCAGCTCCCTTTGGCAGAGCTGACCTCAGGACCCCAGCTCCCTTTGGCAGAGCTGACCTCAGGACCCCAGCTCCCTTTGGCAGAGCTGACCTCAGGACCCCAGCTCCCTTTGGCAGAGCTGACCTCAGGACCCCAGCTCCCTTTGGCAGAGCTGACCTCAGGACCCCAGCTCCCTTTGGCAGAGCTGACCTCAGGACCCCAGCTCCCTTTGGCAGAGCTGACCTCAGGACCCCAGCTCCCTTTGGCAGAGCTGACCTCAGGACCCCAGCTCCCTTTGGCAGAGCTGACCTCAGGACCCCAGCTCCCTTTGGTAGAGCTGACCTCAGGACCCCAGCTCCCTTTGGTAGAGCTGACCTCAGGACCCCAGCTCCCTTTGGTAGAGCTGACCTCAGGACCCCAGCTCCCTTTGGTAGAGCTGACCTCAGGACCCCAGCTCCCTTTGGTAGAGCTGACCTCAGGACCCCAGCTCCCTTTGGCAGAGCTGACCTCAGGACCCCAGCTCCCTTTGGCAGAGCTGACCTCAGGACCCCAGCTCCCTTTGGCAGAGCTGACCTCAGGACCCCAGCTCCCTTTGGCAGAGCTGACCTCAGGACCCCAGCTCCCTTTGGCAGAGCTGACCTCAGGACCCCAGCTCCCTTTGGCAGAGCTGACCTCAGGACCCCAGCTCCCTTTGGCAGAGCTGACCTCAGGACCCCAGCTCCCTTTGGCAGAGCTGACCTCAGGACCCCAGCTCCCTTTGGCAGAGCTGACCTCAGGACCCCAGCTCCCTTTGGCAGAGCTGACCTCAGGACCCCAGCTCCCTTTGGCAGAGCTGACCTCAGGACCCCAGCTCCCTTTGGCAGAGCTGACCTCAGGACCCCAGCTCCCTTTGGCAGAGCTGACCTCAGGACCCCAGCTCCCTTTGGCAGAGCTGACCTCAGGACCCCAGCTCCCTTTGGCAGAGCTGACCTCAGGACCCCAGCTCCCTTTGGTAGAGCTGACCTCAGGACCCCAGCTCCCTTTGGTAGAGCTGACCTCAGGACCCCAGCTCCCTTTGGTAGAGCTGACCTCAGGACCCCAGCTCCCTTTGGTAGAGCTGACCTCAGGACCCCAGCTCCCTTTGGTAGAGCTGACCTCAGGACCCCAGCTCCCTTTGGTAGAGCTGACCTCAGGACCCCAGCTCCCTTTGGTAGAGCTGACCTCAGGACCCCAGCTCCCTTTGGCAGAGCTGACCTCAGGACCCCAGCTCCCTTTGGCAGAGCTGACCTCAGGACCCCAGCTCCCTTTGGCAGAGCTGACCTCAGGACCCCAGCTCCCTTTGGCAGAGCTGACCTCAGGACCCCAGCTCCCTTTGGCAGAGCTGACCTCAGGACCCCAGCTCCCTTTGGCAGAGCTGACCTCAGGACCCCAGCTCCCTTTGGCAGAGCTGACCTCAGGACCCCAGCTCCCTTTGGTAGAGCTGACCTCAGGACCCCAGCTCCCTTTGGCAGAGCTGACCTCAGGACCCCAGCTCCCTTTGGCAGAGCTGACCTCAGGACCCCAGCTCCCTTTGGCAGAGCTGACCTCAGGACCCCAGCTCCCTTTGGTAGAGCTGACCTCAGGACCCCAGCTCCCTTTGGTAGAGCTGACCTCAGGACCCCAGCTCCCTTTGGTAGAGCTGACCTCAGGATCCCAGCTCCCTTTGGTAGAGCTGACCTCAGGACCCCAGCTCCCTTTGGTAGAGCTGACCTCAGGACCCCAGCTCCCTTTGGTAGAGCTGACCTCAGGACCCCAGCTCCCTTTGGTAGAGCTGACCTCAGGACCCCAGCTCCCTTTGGTAGAGCTGACCTCAGGACCCCAGCTCCCTTTGGTAGAGCTGACCTCAGGACCCCAGCTCCCGGGATGACAAGAAAACCAGGTCTGGCCAGAGTATTGGTACAAATTGGTCCCAGGCTGGTACAGGGACAGGCAGCTGTTGAGAGGCATTCCTAGGTCCACTGCTGGAGCTGAGCGCTCTTTCTGATGAATTTGACAAACTGTTAGATAAAAGCTGCTGTTGGCCATCTTTGTCACTTCTGGAAAGAGCTGACCTGAAAACAAAGCTAGCTCAGTCCAATCCCTGGTAAGTGTTTGAGCACCTAAATCCTGTCATGCTTGAAGCCACACCTGCTTCCTTGGCTTTTCACTTATAAAAGCCAATAAATTTTCCCCTTTTTTATGTAAGCCATTTTTTTTTTAAGTCTCTTTAACTTGCAACCAGTGTCCTGAGATAATTACATGTATGCTGGCTACTTACTAAGCCAGCTTCTGTCAGACCTGATACTAAAGGTTTACAAACATTATTTTATCCAATTATCATATTAAAAAAAAAAGTCATCAATACTAAAAAATAATTAAATGTTACAAAAAATACACAGGAGCACATTGATTCACTATGAAAGATACACTCATGGATTGAATTGTATTCCCCCAAAATGTGTCAACTTGGCTAGTCCATGATTCCTAGTATTCCATGACTGTGTACCATTTTGTCATCTGATGTCATCTTCCTATGTGTTGTAAATCTTGTCTCTATGATGTTAATGAGGCAGGTTTAGAGACAGTTATGTTAATGAGGCAGGATTCAATCTACAAGATTAGGCTGTATCTTAGGTCAATTTCTTTTGAGACATAAAAGAAAGAAGCAGGCAGAGAGACTTGGGGACCTCATACAGCCAAGAAACAAGAACCAGGAAGAATAGCATGTCCTTTGGATCCAGGGTCTCTGTGCTGAGAAGCTCCTGGGCCAGGGAAGATTGATGACAAGGGCCTCCCGCTAACAGACATAGAAAGCCTTCCCCTAGAGCTGGAGCCCTGAATTCAGACTTCTAGCCTCCTAAACTGTGAGAGAATAAATTTCTCTCTGTTAAAGCCATTCACTTGTAGTATTTCTGTTATAGCAGCACTAGATAACTAAGACATACATCAAACTACAAAAATCCTCACTAAGAACTGGGACCAGAGAATGGGGAAAAGGGAATAAAAACTTGACTTTTTTACTTTATATGTCTAAAGTATCTGATTTTTTTAAAACAAGAGTACTACTTCTATAAGTAAAATAGATAACTAAAGGAGTTAAAAACAGTATCCATGAAAACTTACTTCATAGTATTCATATTCATCAAGGTTAAATGAGTTGAAATTAAGGAAGCCATACTGCATTGCCTAAAATCCAAAGGAAAGCTTTTAAGAACAAAGATGCAAATAAGGGAACAATTTCAGATCCAATTTCATAATAATAAATATCAGGAAGCAACCAAGAGAAGTATTATTATATTTAGATGGCTTTTTCATTGGAGAGTTTCAAAGGAAATGGGCTGCATAAGTACTTCCATTATCTGGAAAATTAGTCACAATCATACTTATTTTAATGAGATTTGATTTTGTATTTTCATTTGACCAATCATCCTATCCATGCATTACTAAATAATCACACCTTCAGAGTAATCCTACTACCCAATTAGATCAACACCACTCATGTGTTTATGATTCAGAAATTTTGGCTTGAAATACAATGTACAGCCCAATGTTCTCCAAATAAAGAATAAAGAAGAGGAAAGAAACCGTGTGCTAAGTTTGTCCCAAACAATCCCACACTTTATAAATATCCTTGCTTTTAAATTCTTTTGAAAAGTTAGTCTTGAATTAAGATATTAACATTCCCTATATTAAAGACAGCCCGGAGATTAACACTAAAATTCAAAATTTTGAGGCAAAAATAATTCCATAAAAAAAAAAAAAGTAACTTCTCTGTTCTATCCTTTAGCCCCACTCTGAGTTGTGAAAGGCAAATCCTACTGAGTGAAATAAGCAGAACCTCTATTTTCTGAGACAAGGATGAGCTGAGAACTGGCAGCCTCTGAGAAGTGGTCTCGCTATCTGACGACTGAGCTAAACAGTCTGTAGCAAGAATTCTTGGCCAAAATAAACACTAGAAAAGAATTCTTGGTCAATGAGGTATCCTTGGTTCAAAAGGAGTGACCCCATAAACCCAATTCTGAAAATTTTAAATATTGAAATATGATGTAAAATAGGAAAGGCAGAACACCAACCAAAAAAATCTCATTTTATAAAATAAAATTACTTAAGCTCTAATTCTAAAACCAAATCAATGATGACTTTCATTTCACTGAATTCAAAAATACTCAGTACATTTCACGGTATTTAGCCGAGAGCTGTTTGTGACAGAATGATGCTATAAAATGTAGCTCACATGCAATTCCTATTTTCCTTTGAATTTCATAAGGAGATCCTATGTGAGGTATGAAGAATTAAATTTAAGACAAAATTACAGATGTTTCATATATGCAATAATATTCAAAATCAGTCGCAAATAAAAAAAATTGAAATTGAAAATAAGAAGCTGTTGACCCTTGACTAAAAAAGCAATCTTCAACCTATAATACAACGAATTGGCCTTTAGGTGCAATATCTGATACAAGCCAAGAAATAACAGTAAAACTGTTATACGCTGCTGGGAACTGTTACAGTAGACGACTTCCAAGCCCCTCAGTTTTTCTTTTCTTTTTTGTAAGGATGGTGGGGTGGAGAGAAGAAGCCCTAGGATGAGGACAGTCTACCGTAGCAGTTCCCTGGGTTTCAACTGGAAGGTGCCATTTACACTCGCTGACCCTCCTGTCTTTAGATTTTCGCCTCTGTCCAGTAGCTGCCTAAGCTGAGACCTGATTGAGGCACCTCAGGACTTGTGACAACTACCTCACAGTCACAGGACTAAAAAAAAAAAAAAAAATTAAGCTCCCATATCCCATTGCCTCATATAGGAAAATGGCATACTAAATTAGTCTCTGAATTCATACCTCTCATTTAAAAGTAAAATTTCTGTCAAAGTCTCAGAAAGTCACCATACAAGAAAATAAATGAGTTCCTTTCGCCTCCGAAAATAAAAAAGTCATAAAACTTAAGATGTCGTGGAAGGCTTATCTGATCCACTGGCTACTGATTTACAATTTTAATTTCTTGTGCTACCCCAACATTCAATAATACCTGACAGAGTAAATGTTATAACCAGAGCCGTCTGCATTACAAACTGCAGGGGACCTATTCAGTTAGAACGTGGTGTGAAGGGGGTGTCCTGGAATCAAGATGGAACTCCTGGTTATAACATAAAACCAAACCCCTAACAACCCTATAGGACAGAGTACAGCTGCTCCATAGGGACAGACTGCCACATCTTTCTCCTGCAGAGCAGCTGGTGAGTTCGAACTGCCAACCTTTCAGTTAGCAGCTGGGCACTTTAACCACTGCACCACCAGAGCTCCTTGCAGGTTATACACAAGGGAGTTACTTTATAACAGCTTTGAGAAAGCTGTAGCGACCCACTTAGTTGTATATAAAACCTTGTAACAAACTAATGGGCTTTTCAAATTCTTCTGTCCAACTAGAAACTGTCCCATAGCTCGAAGGTATAAAACAAGAGTTTGACGGTTACTTTTCTTATAAAAACGTCTGTTTTAAATAACAGCTGTAGGAATCAGACCCCTAAAATACATAAATCAAACAGCTTGAAAACCAGCAACTTTTTATTTTTGTTTTGCATTCAAAGTCACCACACATTTAAAACTAACTCAGGATTCAGAACCTAACTGCCTCTTATTCCTGCCTGTTTTTTAATTGGCTGCCCCCTCCACACCCCTCCCCTCAACTCACGCAGAGAAGCACTCAGAGGCTTGGAATAAACTGTTTTCTGGTTTAGTATAGTTCTAACATTGGGGAGGAATGTGGTACCTCTGACATCGTACACTTCTTGGAAGACAGCCTAGTAAGCAGACCTTTGAGGAAGAAGGCCTAGCCTTCCTGGGACTGCGCTTCAGTTCTCTACCACAACAACGAGAGGATCCTATGAGTTAGTTACCTACCTTCTTCACTGCATGGAAACAGTCGAGAAGTGTAATGTAGAAATTGCAACTTCCATAGGCAGCATCTCTAAAATTCCAAAAGTATTGAAATACATAGCTCAGTTAATTTTTTCTACAGTACACTTAAGACAAAGCTGACCAGAATTTAAAATCAAACATATAGCCAGAACCATTCTCAAAACAAAAAAAAGGCTTTTGTTTTTAAATAAAGTAAAAGTCACTTATAAATTTCACCGCAGTGTCTACCTACTGTACGTACAGTTTTATGGACCAGGATCAATCACGACTACTTGCTAAATTTCAAATTATCTCTCAGGATCATTTCTGGCTTTGAAAGCTGAGCTTCAAAAGTTCCTTGGTGCACTCAACTAATTAACAGTATTACCTCTCCCCACAAGAGGATAATGCATCTGGATTTTTTTTTCCTTTAAACTGGAAAATACCGTATCATATCATTAATAGGAAAGATTGCTTTTTGATTCTGTGTGTGTATGTGTAGAAAAAAAACACTGAGAAAACAAGGTAATGTTTGAAATACTAGATAACCAGAACCCAGTGCCGTCGAGTCGATTCCGACTCATAGCGACCCTATAGGACAGAGTAGAACTGCCCCACATAGTTTCCAAGGAGCACCTGGCGGATTCGAACTGCCGACCCTTTGGTTAACAGCCATAGCACTTAACCACTACGCCACCAGGGTTTCCTGAAATACTAGATACAAGCTATAAGCATCTTACTCCTCTCATTATGCTAGCATTTTTAACAATTTAACTAGATGACTTGTTTCTGCTTCATAAGGGACAATAAACCTGTTGCTGTCAAGTCGATTCCAACTCATAGCAACCCTACAGGACAGAGTAGAGCTGCCCCATAGTTTCCAAGAAGCAGCTGGTGGGCTCGAACTGCCCACCTTTTGGTTAGCAGCCATAGCTCCCTGTAGCTCTTAACCACTGCACCATTAGGGCTCAAATAGTACCAATAAAATCACAGGAACTAAGAAGTCAACTACCTTTGGTAGAACTGCTCTACACCCTACAAATAAGACTCAGTCATCACAGCTCTTTACTAAGTGCTTAGTTGACACATAATCCCACCCAACACTGCATCCACACCTGTCAGTACTAAATTACTACAGATCTCTTAACATCACTTAAGATTTTGCCAAGAAAAAAAAAAAGGCACTCCCCTCGCTCCCGCTCAACTTCTCCTTTTTGGCTACCTTGTGTCATTATAAAATGGAAACAATTTTAATTATGCAACAGAAAAATTAATTTAATTATGATCCAACCAGGCATGCCAAACAACCACGCCTATCTGAATGGTGTTCCTCTGGCCCCCAGGTGGACAAGGGTTACTACTGGAGCCACTACTGACAGCCCAGCTCAGATGAATTTTTACACTGTAATATTTATTACCTGAAAAAATAATCTGTACATTTTAAACTTTTAATTCTTGCCCAAACCTTAAGTGGAAAATATTCAAAGACTGTTCATTACAGCAACACTCAGTTAGAATTACTGAGATACGAGATTTGTTTGTTTTTTTCCTTTTAAAAGGAAGTATATTCCCAGGAATTATAAACTCCAATGGACTAAAAATTTCTCAATGCTTCTACTGGTCTTTGAATTAACAAAAGCCTAGTAAATCATTCTTGGAAAAAAAAAGACTAAATGAAAGAATGAGGTTTGAATTCAAGTATAAAGGTCGTGTGCATTAGACACAATGCCATTTTTGTTTCGTAAAGTTCTGATTTTATAAGTTTCTCTTCTAAGAGCTAGAAAAGGTCTCTATCCAATCTAGAAGACAACAATTTTACCAATAACTTACTGGCAATACTTAGGACGGAGAAGTCAAAATGACCTTCAGCAGTGATTCTCAAAGTGTGGTCCCCAGAACAGCAGTATCAGCATCACCTGAACTTGTTAGAAATGCAAATTCTCAGGCCCCCCCACCCAAACCAACTGAAATCAGACTGCAGATGGGCCCAGGTAGTCTTGTGTTGTAACAAATCCCCTAGGTGACTGTGACCTGTGTTTAATTTTGAGAACCAGTGACCTATAGAATCAAGATAAATACTTGTTTTGGAGAAGTAATTTTTTTAATGGCATAGGGAATATTTTCAGATAGAGAAGCAAAGGCAGGAAAACTGTAGTTTAGCCTAAACCAGGAACAAAATTACCAGTGGAAATACAGGAACTCTCAAATTGCATCCCAATGTTTTCATCATGGCTTCCCAGTTAATTACTATTACTATCTTCTTAACCTACTGATAATTCTTGTCCTATCAAGTTAAAGGCAAGTTGATTCAGTCTTTGAGACAACTTCATGAATTTATTCAATACATATTTTTTGAAAATCCACTGTGGGCTACGCTATGGTCTAGTCAATGATGATTCAACAAACTTTGACCTAAAGCTTTGAAATTAAAGTTTTGCTTCATGTAACACGCTATCTGAAATGACAAGAATCTGTTTCTTTATTCACTCATGTTTACTTCATTAACACACCCAACTTTAAACACACCCATACCTCCTTCCCCCCACCCAATTAATCAGGCCTCTTCAAACTGTCAGAATAACAGCTACAAACGTGGATATAAGCCTTCATGGAGAGAAAAGGCCTCATTACTAAGATAATTTAATAAACTTGGAAAAGCAGATGAGCATCAATGAAGAGGTATTACCAATAATTTATTGGCAATATTCAGGAAGGAAGGAAGAACTCAAAATGACCTTCAGCAGTGTTTCTCAGAGTGTGAGCCCCAGAACAACAGTATCAGCATCACCTGACCTTAGAAATGGCAAAACAAATATTAGTTTAAAAGATAACAGCTTTCCCAGCAGCTTTTATTCATAATAGCCAAACACTGGAAAAAACCCAAATATCCATCCAAAGAAGAATGGACGAATACATTGTGGCACTGCTACAAAAGTAACAAAAAAGGATGAACTACTGTACATGTTACAAAACAGATACATCTCATGGACATTTTGTATTAATGAAGCCAGGTACCAGCTCCCTCAAATATATACTGCATGATTCCATTTACCTTAAGTTCAAAGACAAGTGAAACTAACAGATGGTGGTAGAAGTCATAATAGCGATTACACAGGGGGTAGCCAGTGACTGGAAAGCCATAGGAGGTAACATTCTAGGGAGATGGCAATGTTCTATATTTTGAACTACATGCAGTAATTACATACAAATGTAAAACTTTACTGAGCTGTACATTTAAGGTTAGTATTTTATCATATGTGAATTATACTTCAATTAAAAAAAAATGCATGATCAACAATGTCAAACACTTTAGCTAAGATTAGTGCTTCCAAAGTATGTAAATTGCACATCAATTTACAAAAAATGTCTTTAAAAAATGTTACCAAAGGGCCAGGCAAAGGCAGAAGAAGAATCTGACAGGTAATAACAAATAGAAAATACCTACTCTTCATAATAGTGACCCTAAGGTATCACAAAAATGTTGAATTACATTTTATACTATTTTTTCATTTACACAGAGAAATATTTATTATAAATTAAGAAGAGATCACATAGAAAGATCTTTAAGCTCAGTGCTTAAATCATTACATCTAAGTTTAATGGACTCTAATTAAACATTTTTTTTATGGAACATAAAGTAATTAACCATAAATGAATGCTACTCCTGCACAACCCCTGGTTAAAAATACTTTATTGGCGGTTACATTGACTCTATGCACTTGAAGGGTCAAGGATAATATAATAATTTCTTTCAAAACATTAAGCCAGGCCATATTAATTCTGGAAACGCTGGTGGCATAGTGGTTAAGTGCTACGGCTGCTAACCAAAGGGCTGGCAGTTTGAATCCATCAGGCGCTCCTTGGAAACTCCATAGGGCAGTTCTACTCTGTCCTATAGGGTCACTATGAGTTGGAATTGACTTGACGGTACTGGGTTTGGTTTTCTGGGGGGGTATATTAATTCTAATTGGTCTGTTTTCTAAGTAGAAAGTTCTTACTGTTTATGTTGTTGTTGTTAGGTGCCATCAAGTCAGCTCCAATTCATAGCTACCCGATCTACAACAGAATGAAACATTGCAGGTCCTGCACCATCCTCACAAACCTTGCTACGCTTGAACACAATGTCTGCAGCCACAGTATCAGTCCATCTCTTCGAGGGTTTTCCTCTTTTGCGCTGACCCTCTACGTCACCAAGCATGATGTTCTTCTCCAGGGACCAGTCCCTCCCGATATCATGTCCAAAGTACATGACACAAAGTCTTGCCATCCATGCTTCTAAGAAGCATTCTGACTGCATTTATTCCAAGACAGATTTGTTTGTTTTTCTGGCAGTCCACGGTATATTAAATAATTTTCACCAACACCATAATTCAAAGGCATCAATTCTTCTTCAGTCTTCCTTATTTGTTGCCCAACTTTCGCTTGTATGTGAAGTGACTGAAAATATCATGTCTTGGGTCAGGCACACATTAGTCCTTAAAGTGACATCTTTGCTTCTGAACACTTTAAAGCAGTCTTTCGCAGCAGGTCTGTCAAATGCAATATATCGTTTGGATCTTAACTGCTGCTTCCACGAGCACTGACTGTGGATCCAAGTAAAATGAAATCCTTGACAATTTCAACATTTTCTCCATTTATTAGGATGCTGCTTACTGGTCTAGTTGTGAAGATTTTTGTTTTCTTTATGTTGATGTGTAATCCATAATGAATACTATGGTCTTTGATCTTCATTAGTAAATGCTCCAAGTCCTCTTCCCTTGTAGCAAGCAAGGTTATGTCATCTGCATATTAATGAGTTCTTAATGAGTCTTCCTCCAATCCTGATGCCTGCATTCTTCTTCATATAGTCCAGCTTCTTAGATTATTTGCTTAGCATACAGATTAAATAAGTACGGTGAAAGGATAAAAAAAAAAAAAACCCAAACCCAGCGCCGTCGAGTCAATTCCGACTCATAGCAACCCTATAGGACCGGGTAGAACTGCCCCACTGAGTTTCCAAGGAGTGCCTGGAGGATTCGAACTGCCGACCCTTTGGTTAGCAGCCGTAGCATTTAACCACTACACCACTCAACCCTGAAAAACACCTTTCCTGTCTTAAACCACGAGGAATCCCTTTGTTCCCTTTGATCTGCTGCCTCTTCGTCTATGTACAGGTTCTGCGTTAAGCACAATGAAGCATTCTGGAATTATCATTCTTCACAAGTTAGCCATAATTTCTTATGATGTACACAGTTGAATACATTTGCATAGCCAATAAAACACAGGTAAACATTTTTCTGGTATTCTCTGCTTTCAGCCAAGATTCATCTGAAATCAGCAATGATATCCCTTGTTCTACATTGTCTTCTGACATGGCCTGAATTTCTGGCGGTTGCCTGTCAATGAACTACTGCAACCATTTTTGAATTATCTTCAGCAAAATTTTACTTGGTATGATATTAATGACATTGTTCAATAATTTCCACATTCTGTTGGATCATCCTTCTTTGAAAAGGGCACAAATATGGATCTCTTCCAGTTGGTTAGCCAGGTACCTGTCTTCTAAATTTCTTGGCAGAAACGAGTGAGCGCCTCCAGCATTGCATTTGTTGTTGAAACCTATCAATTGGTATTCTGTCAATTCCTGAAGCCTTGTTTTTCGCCAATGCCTTCAGTGCAGCTTGGACTTCTGCCTTCTGTACCATCAGTTCGTGATCATATGCTACCTCCTGAAATGGCTGAATGTCGACCAGTTCTTTTTGATACAATGACTCTGTGTATTTCTTCCATTTTCTTTTGGTGCTTCCTGCGTCATTTAACATTTTCCCTGTAGAATCCTTCACTATTGCAACTCGAGGATTGAATTTTTTCTTCGGTTCTCTCAGCTTGAGAAATGCCGAGCATGTTCCTCCCTTTTGGTTTTCTATCTCCAAGTCTTTGCACATGTCATTATAATACTTTACTTTGTCTTCTTGAGCTGCCCTTTGAAATCTTCTGTTCAGCTCTTTGACGTCATCATTTTTTTTCCTTTTGCTTTAGCTGCTCGACGTGCAAGAGCAAGTTTCAGAGTCTCTTCTGACATCCATTTTGGTTTTTTCTTTCCTCCCTGTCATTTTAATGACCTTTTACTTTCTTCACATATGACGTCCTTCCACAACTCCTCTGGTCTTTAGTCATTAGTGTTGAATGCATCAAATCTCTTCTTGAGATAGTCTCTAAAGTGCAGGTGGGATATACTCAAGGGCGGACTTTGGTTCACATGAACATGTTTTAATTTTCTTCATCTTCAACTTGAACTTGCATATTGCTGGTCTGCTCTGCAGTCAGCCTCTGGACTTGTTCTGATTGATGATACTCATCTCATTTTACAGATGGAGTCTATTTGATTCCCAGGTATTCCATCCGGCGAGGTTCTTGTGACCTGTATGGTTGGCATTTATGTTGTTTGCAATGAATAAGTCATTGGTCTTCCAAAATTCTATCATGTGATCTCTGACATTATTTGTATCACCAAGGCTATATTATTCAACTACCAATTCTTCTTCACTGTTTCCAACTTTCACATTCCAATCACCAGTAATTATTAATGCATCTTAACTGCATGTTTGATCAATTTTAGACTGCACAAGTTGGTAAAAAAAAACTTCAATTTCTTCATTGTTGGCCTTGGTGGTAAACTTGAATAATAGTTGTGTTAGCTCTTCCTATCACTGACAGCATTGTACTTCAGGAGAGATCTTGAAACGTTCTTTCTGATGATGAATGTGATGCCATTCCTCCTCAATTTGTCATTCCCAGCATAGTAGATCATATGATTGTCTGATTCAAAAAGGCCAATAACAGTTCATTTCGGCTCACTAATGCCTAGGACACCAATTTTTATGCATTTCATTGAATTTTTGATCACTGGCAATTTTCCTAGATTCATATTTTGTACATACTACATTCTGATTATTAATGATGTTTGCAGCTGTTTCTTCTCATTTTGAATTGTGCCACATCAACAAATGATGGTCCCGACAGCTTTACTCCACCCACGTCATTCAAGTCCCTTTTACTTTGAGGAGGTAGCTCTTCCCCAGTCGTATTATGAGTGGCTTTAAACCTGAGGGGCTAATCTTTTGGCACTTTATCAATGATCCACTGCTATTCATAGGGCTCTCACTGGCCGATTTCTTCAGTGTGTCCTGTTGTGGTGGCTTACATGTTGTTGCTGTGATGCTGGAAGCTGTGACGCCAGGACTTCAAATACCAGCAGTGTCACCCACAGTGGATGAGTTTCAGTGGAGTTTCCAACTAAGACTAGGAAGAAGGACCTGGCAGTTTACTTCTAGAAAAAACATTGGCCACTGACTGTTCTATATAAGAATATGATAAAGCACCATATTCCTGTTACTGTGACTAAGATTTTAAATTTTCAATCCATCATAGGCCAATACTTCTGTAATGTACAACAAATATGAATTGTGATAATATTGTACTGTTAAACATCAGTCAGCACAAGGGCAGGGGGTCGACTGAGGAAAAGACCATCAATTGCTCATATGCAAGTTCAAGTTGAACCTGAAGAAAAATTAAAATAAATCCACAAGAACTGAAATACACATTTGTGTACATCCCACCTGAATTTGGAGACCATCTCAAGAACAGATCTGGTGCATTGAACACTAACGACTGAAGACCAAAGGAGTTGCGGAATGACATCAAGGACTTTATACGTGAAGAAAGCAAAAGGTTATTAAAAATTTAGGAAAGAAAGAAAAGACCAACATAAACGTCAGAAGAGACTCTGAAGCTTGCTCTTGAACTCAGAGTTGCTAAAGCGAATGGAAAAAATGTTGAAGTAAAATTGCTGAAGGTTTCAAAGGACATCTTGAGAAGACAAAGTATGTTGAAATGCGCAAAAACCTGGAGTTAGAAAATCAAAAGGGAAGAACACGCTCAGCACTTCTCAAACTGAACAAAATGAAGAAAAAACTCAAGATTCAAGTTGCAATACTGAAGGATTCTATGAGAGCAAAATATTGAAGGATGCAGGAAGCATCAGAAGACAACAGACGGAATACACAGTCACTGTACCAGAAAAAAATTGGTTGATATTCCACCATTTCAGGAGGTAGCATAGGATCAAGAACTGATGGTACTGAAGAAAGAAGTCCAAGCCGTGCTGAAGGCACTGGCAAAAAACAAGGCTCCAGGAATTGGCAGAATACCAACTGAGATTTTTCAACAAACCAATGCCATGCTAGAGATGCTCACTTTCTATGCCAAGAAATTTAGAAGACAGTTGCCTGTTTAACTGACTGGAAGTAGCCTGTATTTTTGCCCATTCCAAAGAAAGGTGATACAAGAGAATGCAGAAATTACCAAACTATATCGTTAATATCACATGCAGGTAAAATTTTGATGAAGATCATTCAAAAGCAGTTGCGGCAGTACACGGACACGGAACTGCCAGAAATTTGAGCCAGATTCAGAAAAGGACGTGGAAAAAGAGACATCATTGTTGATGTCAAATGGATCTTGGCTGAAAGCAGAGAATACCAGAAGATGTTTACCTGTGTTTTATTAACTATGCGAGGGCATTTGACTGGGTGGATTGTAACAACTTATGGATAACATTGTGAAGAATGGGATTTCCAGAACACTTAATTGTGCTCATGAGGAACCTCTACATAGACCAGGAGCCAGTCATTCATACAGGGCAAGGGAATACTGCATGGTTTAAAATCAAGAAAGGTGTGCATATGGGTTGCATCCTTTCACCATACTTATTCAATCTGTATTCTGAGGAAAATAATCTGAAAAGCAGGACTATATGTAGAAGAATGTGGCATCAGGATTGGTGAAAGATTCATTAACAACCTGCAATACGCAGATGACATAACCTTGCTTGCCGAAAGGGAAGAGGACTTGAAGCACTTACTGATGAAGATCAAAGACTACAGCCTCCTGTATGGATTACACCTCAGTACAAAGAAAACAAAAATCCTGACAACTGCAACAACAAGCAACATCATGATAAATGGAGAAAATATTGAAGCTGTCAAGGATTTCATTTTACTTGGATTCACAATCACTGCCCATGGAAGTAGCAGTCAAGAAATCAAACGATGTACTGCATGGGACAAATCTGCAAAAGATCTCTTTAAAGTGTTCAAAAGCAAAAATGTCACTTTGAGGACTACAGTATACCTGATTCAACCCATGATATTTTCAATTGCCTCATATGCATGCAAAAGCTAGACAATGAGTAAGTAAGACTGAAGAAAACTGATGCCACTGAATTATGGTATTAGCAAAGAATAATGAATATACCATGGACTGCTAGAAGAACAAACAAGTCTGTCTTGGAAGGAATACAGCCAGAGTGTTTCTTGGAAGCGACGATGGTGAGACTTCATCTCACATACTTTGGACTGGTTTTTAGGAGGGACCAGTCCCTGGAAAAGGTCATCATGCTTGGTAAAGTAGAGGGTCAGCAAAAAAGAGGAAGACCGTCAATGGACGGATTGACACAGTAGCTGCAACAATGGGCTCAAACCTAACAATTATGAGGATGGAGCAGGACTGGGCAATGTTTCGTTCTCTTGTATATAGGGTCACTCTGAGTCAGAATTGACTAGACAGCACCTAACAACAGTTTGCACATTTAGGTCTTTAATCCATTTTGAATTTGTTTTTGTGTATGAGGCATGTGTCCTTGTTTTATTTTTCTGCATGTGGAACTTCAATTTTCCCAGCATTATCGAATGGACTTGGTACCCTTGTAAAAAATCAGTTGACCGTAGATGTGTTGATTTATTTCTGGACTCTCAATTCCATTCCATCGGTCTGTGTATCTATTATTATACCAGTACCAGGCAGTTTCAATTACTGTATGTGATGGTTAAGATTGTGTGTCAACTTGCCTGGGCCATGATTCTCAGGGTTTGTATGTGATCACTCCCATGATGGAAACTGCTGTGAGCTGTCAATCAGCTGAAAGGGAGTTTCCTTGGGGGTGCAGCCTGCATCCAAATGTAAGCGGATGTTCTCGCTTTTTGCTCCCGTTGGATCCTGCGACTGCCTCCTATTCGTCTGACCTCTGGCTCTTGGGACTTGAACTATCAGCTTATCTGCCAATCTTGGGATTTGTAGATATTTACAGCCTGGGAGTGATATTCACAGCCTGTGAGCAGGCGCCCTGCTTTCTGACTACCAGTCTTGGGTCTGCCAGCCGCTGCAGCCATGTAAATTGGGAGAAACCTCTACCCTGATCCACAGACTTGGGACATTCCAGGCTCTACAATTGTGTGAGCTGTTTCTTTGATATAAATCTCTCTCTGTATATATTCATACGCTTTACTGGTTTTGCTTCTCTAGAGAACCCACCCTAAGGCACTGTAGCTGTACAATATGTCTTAAAATCAGGAACTGTGAGTCCTCCTACTTTGTTCTTCTCTTTCAACGTTGCTTTAGCTACTTAGGACCTTCTGCCATTCCATATAAAGTTCAGGCTTGGTAATGTTCTGTTTCTTACAACTGTATTTAAATGAGTGCAAAATCTCTTTTTACACATCAACAGTGTTCCATTGGTCCTTACTTGGATTCCATGAAATGTGTGAGCTTATTCACATTTCAGGGCCTTTTGTTGTAAACCGCAAGAATGGCACTACTATAAAGATTACCATTAGAAAGAAGAGTTCTGTAGGAAAAATGATCACTGGGTATCAGGAGATGGCCAAAGTGCCTGTGACTTGGGAACCACAAACACATGCATTTCTATGCTCTTTGGTGGCTGTCATATTACAGGTTGAGGAGAATGGAGCACTCTTTGACGTAGTAGAGGATCAGCAAAAAAGAGGGCTGACACAATGGACTCGAACACAGCGATAATTGTGAGAACCAGGCAGTGTTTCTTTCTTTTGTACACAGGGTTGCTATGAGTCAGAACCGACCCCACAGCACCAAACAACAACATAACAAGTGAAAGTGTATTCCTGAAGTTTGCAGACTGTCATAACAAATCTCTATTTCATTAAGAAAATCTATGGGAAGTCCAATGAAGTTATTTATAAGGAGATTCTGCCTTTGTTACGGAGGTTTTCCTAAAGCTCATCCACAACGAAACCAACTTCATAACCTTATGTTTTAGAGGCGAGGCCACACGTTCAAAATTAGACATTAGAAGTATATGCAATAATCCTAAAACAATTAATTTTGTGAATGGAATAAAAATATTTATAATTATCCATACGGAATGCCACAAGAAAAAATTCATGCAGTTATTTTAATTAATAAATTTATTTTAATAATTTAATTTAAAATTGAATTCTGAAAGTTTCTCCACACACTTATTTTAATAAATATTTTAATAAATGTGTGGAGAAACTTTCAGAATTCAATTTGATTAAAAAAAAAAAAAAAAAACAAGGCTTTTCAAAATACCTTCAACACAACCATACAGTCAGTGTGAGATGAGGATGTCATCACTCATGTAAAGACATTACTCCTCTGTCCTCTGTTATGTATGACACAGAAGTTTGACCGGTTTTTCTGGTAGTGGTGTGTTATATTAGCAACCTTACCCACTACCTCTGCTGCCTGTGTCCCTAGGAAAAAGGGGACAGTTTTTGCCCCAGAAATTAACCCATCCTTGGGAAAACTTTATCTCCAAATAAAACCAAACACCTCAGTGACAGTTTTGAGTATCATAAATTCAAGATTCTCACGGGATTATAAAGACTAATTTCTGTCAGTGGCAGTGGTTCTCAACCAAGGGCAATTTTGCTCCCCATGGGATATGACCTTTGGCAATGCTGGGAGACCTTTTTGGTTTTGAAAGTCGGTATGTGTGGTGGCATGTATATGTGTTACTGGCATCTAAGGGGCAGAGGCCAGGGATGCTGCTAAACATCCTACAGTGTATAGGATTGTTTCCCAGAACAAAATGTCAATAATGTTGAGAAACCTAGGTCTATGGTGTTATTTACACCCACCCTAAAATTACTATTAACCACGTCCTCTTTTTTCTTTTTTCAGAAACAACTACTAAGATATTTCTGGTAGGGCCTTGTTCAACGAATCCACCACATTGTTCTTATATTTACCTGAATGGAATATAGGATGTATCTCCAAACATTAATATTCTGTATGCTTCTTCTGGAGTTCTCCCCAAATATATAACCTACATTTGAAAAGAGGAGAAAAAGACAATTTATCTCTAAGTGAAGATATAGTTCAGTGCTATGAAGTGAGGTTTATACAATTTAACTGGTTGATCTTGGCTATCCAGAAAATATACTCCCTTTTTAAGACATAAATTGGCCATCATCAAAAGCCACACACACTTTAAGTCATTACGATATTCTGAAAAGGAATATAGCATTTAATTTGAATCAAATATATTTATAACAAATTATCTACTTCTTCTGAGAAAACATTAGGTTTAAAAAACTATTAAGTCCCCAGCCAAAATTTATAAAGTGTAAAAGTAGGACAGTAGTCTTCCATTTACAAAACCTATCAAGATTTATGATGAACTTCCAGATACAAACACCACACTGTGGACCACAGTTCATTTAAAAAAAGTTAAAAACATAAGTCCTAATTTATATCATTTTTCATACCAGTGGTTATTTTGGTCACATACATTAATGACATACATGCTGAGCAAAAATTTGTAATGTGATTTACACATTCACTATAAATAAATTTTAAGTCCTTTGAGTACCTAAGAAGCTTATAATCTATAAATGAATCCTGTATATACTGTAACTTTTAAAAGATGATTCTATAACTAATTGGGACGAGCCCTGAATTAAGTACCAACTTCTTCCAGTATCGACTGAAAAGGAGAAACAGAAGAAATGTAAAGCCATACTCATCAAGTTCAAGAGGAAAAGAATTCACTCAATGCTAATCCATGTAAAAGGCACAATGTGATGTATCAGGGTTACTGATACTATAATACCCAAAAAGTAAGTGTTCAAAACATCACGACAACTTAAAGCCTTTGTTAGAAAATACAAGGTGAATGAAAGATGGTCTAAAATTAACACTAAATGACATTTTTATCAACTCATAAAACTATTTTTAAAGAACAATTTTGGTTAAAGACAGGGACAACAAATCTGAGGAAAAGGCATTCAATACCTACTCATCTACAAATATTAACTGAGGGCACTCGGAGTACAGTGGGGAGCAAGACAGACAAAGAGGAGTCAGAGACAGACAGCCACAAAAAGCATCAAAACTGTGAGAAGTGCTATGAAGTGAACCAAATCAAAACCACAGCTCACTCACTGTCTGGTGAGAGTATGCCCAAAACAAGAATGGGGTTAACTTTGACTTCAAAGCAAAGAATCTCTTTTCATAACTGAGTTATGGGGAGCAAAGTTAACCAAAGAAAGGAGGAAAAAAAAAAAAAGAAAGAGCACTGTGTTCCTATTCTTGGCATCGTTATTTTCAACATCTCTGAGATCCGAAATACGATAGTTAGCACTATTGTTAGGGCAGAAATTTGAAACAGAAACACACTATTTTTAAGTTATAGCAGTCATTCATACCATCTTTCTTCACAGGCATTAGAAAGAAAACTGAACCATCAAAAAATGGAAATAAACTTAGCCAGGTTTGTGGGGGAAGGGGTAAAGTGTAAGAACTAAAAAAAAAATAGTCTCCCACAAATCTTACACAGCTGAAAGCTTTCCACGGCACTGTCCCAAGGAAGGGGAAAAAAATAAAGCCTATACACGTTACTTTCACAAAGTGATCAGAATGTCCAGTGTGGACGCCTGAAAAAAAATCAAAATCTGGCGCGTGAAAAGCTAACCCTGTATTCAATTCCCACCTTTGTGGGGCACTGAATGACTGTTTTTCTATTAGATATCAAAGGATGTATAACACTAGGATACGACTTGCCCCTTGGGATGGATGGACTGAAAAGGAAGATACCAGTAGCAAAGACCTGGGATCTGTGGTGAAACGAGTTCCTTTATGTGGCCTTTTGCCTTGGTTCTTTGGAAAAACAACTTGAGAGACTTTTCTGCTAAGCCAGGAGGAACTACCTTTGCCCTAGTTTTCTACCTCAGAGGGTTTGTGATTTTTTGTCCAGTCTGATTGACACTTCCAGGATAAGCTGTAAACAGCTTGGTGTGATACTTTTTGTCTGGTCCTAGGCTGCAGCCTGCCCTGTGATTGGTATGAACCTTGCAAGGATTGGTCAACAGATATGCAAATGAGCGTCTGCAGCCTACCAAAAGGGAACTTGAAATTGACAAGGAGTCTGTGTATTTAAGCAGCCAGCCCCATAGAGGTTTTTCAGACAGAAAGAAGTGGCAAGAAAAGCAGCAGGAAGAAAGCAGCAGCAGAGAGAGACAGGAGGCAAGGAAACTCTTAAAAGAGCTATAATATGGGTCAAGGGCTATAATATAATACTGAAGGCAGGGAGAGGCCCAGAAGGGGCCCAGCGGCAGAGCCAGTGGTGACTTGGCCTGGAAGGGACCCTGCAGCAGAGCTAGTGGCAGGGGTGGATTATCCAATAGGCAAGGTAAGCACAGTGCATACCTTGCTTACCAGATCATCTGTAGTGAATAATTTCACATTTTTTTTTTATGTCAAAGATTCTGCTTCTAGGTATGGCTGGCACCTGTCTCTCTCCCAACCCCACAGCACCTTCCTACATAATCAAAGCCTCTTTCCAAATTTATAGTCTCTGACAGGGACGAATGATACAGTAGGCAAGGTAAGCACAGGCTTACTTCAGCTTACTTACTAACCTACAGTGAACAATTTCACTACGGATTAGTTCACTACAGATGATCTGGTACATAAGGTAAGCACCCTGTTTACCTTGCCTATTGGATAATCCGTCCCTGGCCAACAGCGAAGATAGCAGAGCCAAGAGGAGTCTGCCCTGAGAGGGCTGAGAAAAGCCCGTCCTGAGGGAGCTGAGAGGAAGCCTATCCTGAGAGAGAGAGAGAGAAGTTCGCATGGCCGAGAGGGGCTAAGAGCTGTCCTGCACTGAAGAAGAGAGACTTTGCCCGCATGCTTCCTGATCCTGCGAATTCTGTGCAGCCATTGCAATGGATTATCGAACCCAGCAGAGAAGTAGAGAGTGCCGTGGGGAAGATGGCTGGTGTCAACATTGCTAAAAAGGTTCGAGAGAAGAGGTATGTCTGACCTCCACTTCATAGGGATCAGCCTTGGGCTGATCTTGATTCTCATGTTATCCGCCCTGAAGTGAGGTTCTGATGCTACTACTATTACTACTATGTAGCTTTTACAGGTTCCCTCACCTTGTTTTAAATTCAAATTCCTAGGCTTAGAAGAGCTGGCTTGCTCTAGGCTCAGCTGTACACTTTACCTGCTGTGAGACCTAAACTTCCAAGAGTCCGTTTTCTGTCACTTGAAATATGGGAATAAATATACCCAGAATGTGTCCCTTAGGAAAAAGGGTTTGGGGAATCCTTAGTTTGGGAAATTCCCCACCTTAGAGCCCAGATTCCACCACAGGAAGTAAAAGGTCAGTCACTTTCTTAGCTCTCCTGATAGCTAGGTACAAGGCTGTAACTCACACTTGGCCAATCAGTCATGTTCTATGGGGATATAAAATTGGAGGGAGAGGATGTTAAAGAATTATATAGGTTAGCACTTAAGAGTTTTCTTGCTTACACTGTGCATCTTAAGAAGTCAGTTGTCCTCCAACTGCTCCCTTTAAGGCAATGTCTTTTTCCCTTTGGCTACTTTTAAGATGCTTATTTTCTGCAGACTTACTATGATGTACCTAAATGTGAATTTCTTTTCATTGGGGTTCACAGGACTTCTTCAATGTGCGGGCCATTTCTCTGCATTACTGCTTCAAAACACTTCCTCTGCCCATTTTTCCTCTCCTTCTCTGGAATTCCAGTTAAAGAGATTTTAAACCATGTCACTCTCTTTTCCATGTAAAATTTTCTTTTCATCTCTCTGTGCTATTTCCTGGGTAATTTCAAGCTATCTCTCGTCCATTATTTCCCTCCCAACTTGTTCAATTGCTGTTGAACTTGGCCATGAGGGTGTTTTCTGTTCGTGAGTTTTTAATTTCAGTTCTAGAAGTTCCTCAAATCAGAGGGGTCATTTTTTAGTTTTCTTCCCCTGCAGTCTGTCTTTTACTTTAACTACAAGCACAACTCTTTTATAATCCACTCTGACACTTCCAATATCTGACACTGTTCTACTGTCTAATGGTTCCACTAGTTCTCATGCATGGCAACCTTTTGTACACTTAGTTGTTTAACAGTGTATTTCATTACCATCCTTTAAAATTATTTGTTGTGCCCCCTTTGCCATGAGGCCAGAACTGGACGGTGCCTGGGTACCATTACTGAACATTTTGATCTAAGGTTCTATAGAAGAATCCTGATCAAAAGGGAGGAAATGCAGACAAGAATTTCAAATTCCCATGGAATTCAGACTTTATAGAGCCATGGAGGCTAGATGAGCCCCTGAAACTATTGCCCTGAAATAATCTTTAAACCTTAAACCAAAAATATTCCCTGAAGTCTTCTTAAAACCAAACAACATTTTAGCTTAACTAGTAAAAAGTTTGCCCTGCGCATTCAAGATCTATCTACATGGGATCAAACTGACAACACAACTCTAAAGAGTAGACAGGAAACTCAGGGAGCAGTGAGCTTATGTTAATGATGAAGGAACAACTCAGAAAAGGAGGACGAGAATGGCTGCATAACTTGAAGAATGTAATCAGTGTCACTAAATTGTACATGTAGAAACTGCTGAATTGGTGTACGTTCTGCTATGTATATTCTCAACAACAAAATTAATTATTTGAAAAAAATTATTTGCTGCTGTTTTTCACAAAAGGTTGAATTAAATAGCCTAGTATTCTACTGTATTTTCCCAGGATCTAAATCCGAAGCTAGTCATCTAAGGAGCAGAAAGCACAAGAGACAAGAGTAGCAGCATTCAGTTATCAGGGTAAACAGCGGGGATGGTGTCCTCCACATGCTGGTTCTTAGTGCGATTCTGCACGCTTCTAAGTTATACAGTCTCGTGTTTCTTGCCAGTCAACTGAGTCTGATTCTCTAGCCTCTCCAAGAATCCTATGAGCCACTTAGTGTCCTTGTCAGTGAATTCCCTTTTTGTTTACATCTACCCAAGGTGGCTTCCTTTGTTTGTAACTAAGAGGCCTGACCAGTAAACTTTTCACATCAACCTTTCGTTGTCATCAATCTTTCGTTTTAAGAAGCATAACACTTTAAAAAAGATTTTCCAAATCAAAATGTTTACACTGAGCGCATGCTTTTACCTTACTGCCTTTCTCAAAGTCCACTGAAATGACAGAGAAGTGTGTGTGTATGTGGAGGTGGTGGGTAGAGGTGAGGGTGACAGTGGGGAGGAACACACAGCAGAACAAAGATCTTTATTAGCTCCATCTGTTTAAATTTGACTACAGCTAGATTCATGAGCCCTGGTGGCACAATGGTTAATCACTCAGCAGTATGAATCTACCCGTGGATCTGTAGGAGAAAAGATCTGGCAATCTGCTCCTATAAAGATTACAGCCTTGGAAACTCCTATGGGGCAATTCTACTGCATCCTATGGGGTCACTATGAGTCGGAATCATCTTGACGGCATACAACAATAGCAAGATTCAACATTCACCATTGTTTCCTACACTCGTTTGATGCACTTATCTTCAGAACTACTTTCAACCTTCATCTGGTAGAAAATCTGATTTATTCTTTAGCATTTGAAGCCCATAGTTGGTACTCCTTGCATTTCCAATTTTTTTTTCCAGCCCTGACATTTATAGCTTGACCAAGTATAGATTTTTTATCTGAAGCTCTTTTCTCTCAGTAGTTTATAGATGTTGTTCTATTGTCTTTTCATTTCTAGTGCTGCAGAAGTATTATACTAATCAAATTATCTTTGTATTTTTTTTGTTTTAAGTAAGTAGCCTGTTTCATCTGGAAACCTAGAGTTCTGGTATTTCACCAACATCTCTTCAGAAGAGTCATCCCCCTATTCCTATGAACTTGTTGGGTTTGCCTGGGGCTTTGTGACCCTTATTCTGTGGGAAGGCACAAGTCTTTGTCCAACTCAGAATCTTACTGCAGGGCATTTTCAACTCAAACATGGGGGCAGGGAAAGGTTTGGCACACAGATTATTACCAAAATTAAATTCCAAAGCTTACTTTGGGGTAATAAATTTTAAATTTTTACTAGTAAATGATTACTAACAAAATTTTAGCTCTATTACTTGACAAAAGAATAATTGTTCTAAGAATAAAGAAATGTTTTGTTAAATCTTGTATAACATAAAACAAATTTTCAAGTACAACATTACTGCCTTATGTAAAATTGCAGTTTAGCTTGATCTGACCACTAGGATATCATCTATAATCTCATACATTTTATATTTGTGAAATTTATGTCTCTATACATTACTTACTCTACTACATTTACATCTTTTAAGCATCAATCTGACTTTCATTACTATTTATTTGAAAAAACAGCATAAAAACTGTTACATAAAAAACTGAAAAAGATTTAATTCCATTTGTTTTTTCTACTTTCCTTATTCCTTTCTAGTTTCCATCCTGCTTCATTTCTCTTCCAACACTTACCAGATAATGTAGCCCTTCTATTTTAGGACTTCCTAGCAGAACCCCTCAAAAAAACAGAAACAAAAAAACCTCTTAAAACCAACTAAAAAACAAAACAAAAAAACACCGAGGCCAATAAGGCTGAAAATAGGGCCAATTCATTTGCGTACAATCTCTTTCAGAATTCCCCTAAATTTCTAATAAGACCCTCTCTCAAGTTATGTGAACTTTTCTTTAAGCACCAGATTAGAGATAATTCCTTCTACTCAAGAGTGTGGCTGTTTGGTTTCTTTAGTTAGCAAAACTGCAGTGGTATTAATTCTTTCTAACTTTCAAAATAAAAATAGCCTCTACATTAAATAACCGGATTAGCCTTGGAACACAAGTACAATTCAAAGAACACAAGCAGTTTTTCCAATAATTGGGGAAAAAAAACTAAATTCCTAGCAAGGAACTTTAAAAACCTGTAATTTCAACAGAGAACCCCTGAGGGAGCAGGAGATCAGTGGGATGCAGACCCCAAATTCTCATAAAAAAGACCAGACTTAATGGTCTGACTGAGACTAGAGGAATCCCGGCGGTCATGGTCCCCAAACCTTCTGTTGGCACAGGACAGGAATCATTCCCGAAGACAACTCATCAGACATGAAAGGGACTGGACAATGGGTAGGAGAGAGATGCTGATGAAGAGTGAGCTAATTATATCAGGTGGACACTTGAGACTGTGTTGGCATCTCCTGTCTGGAGGGGGGATGGGAGGATAGAGAGAGTTGGAAGCTGGCAAAATTGTCATGAAAGGAGAGACTGGAAGGGCTGACTCATTAGGGGGAGAGCAAGTGGGAGTATGGAGTAAGGTGTATATAAACTTATATGTGACAGTCTGACTTGATTTGTAAACGTTCACTTGAAGCTCAATAAAAGTTAAAAAAAAAAAAAAAAACACCTGTAATTTTGAGATCCAGCTGGAGAATGCCTGTACATCAATAGATATATTAGGCACAGTGAGATAAGTTGAAGAAAATCTACAGATTCAGAATAAGTCTATTTACATAACTTATCAAAGAAATATTTGCTAGTCATGTATAATTTTTTTTGCTTTTGTACTTACTCATCTCTCCTGATTCAGAAGATCTTCCCAAATTAAATTCTTCTAAATTTGTTACTTGAGTTCTATAAATGGTTCCTTATTAACACAAACTTTCAAATTAAAACCAAAACCAAACTTGTTGCAGCTGAGTTGGTTCCGACTCATAGCGACCCTATACGGCAGAGTATGACTGCCCCATAGGGTTTCCAAGAAGCAGCTGGTGGACTCAAACTACCAACCTTTGGTTAGCAGCCGAGCCCTTAACCATTGTGCCACCAGGGCTCTGTATTCTCAAATCACTAAATGCTAAATTAATGCAATTTTACTATCTGTCACTGTGCTCCTGGCTATATGGAAGCTAGGCGCTCTTCTAAAATTCTTCTGATATATTTTTCATGGGGAAGCTATGTATATAGAATTGTTGTTGTCATCATCGAGTCAGAGCAACCCCATGCAAAAGGGGATCAGCCCATGGTGATTCACAGGGTTTTCACTGGCTGATTTTTCGGAAGCAGGTCACCAGGCCTTTATTCCTAGTCCGTCTTAGTTGGGAAGCTCTGCAGAAACCCATTCAGCATCACAGCTAAACACACAGGCCTCCACTGACAGATAAGTGGTTGCTGCACTTGAGGGGCAGTAGCCAGGAATCGAGCCCGGGTCTCCCATATGGAAGGTGAGATGTTTACCACTGAACCACCACCGCCCTCTTACACAGAAAGACCACTCTGATTCCACATTGCTGTTTGAAAACAGGGAATAACAAATGATGAACAAGAGAGGCATTAAGCAGCCAGCCTTCAAGATGGCCCCAATGATTCCCATCTCCTAGCATTCCCACCTAGGCGGAGTCCCCTCCCACAATGAATAGGGCACCTGTGTTGTCAACAGGATTTGGCAGAAATGACACAGTGTAACTTCTGAGGCCAAATCATAAAAGACTTTGTGATTTCTGCCTTGCTCTCTCCTGGATCCCTGCGTAAAGTCAGCTGCCGTTTCGTGAGGGCACTCAAGCAGCCCATATGGCAAGGAACTAAGGAACTGAGGCCTCCTTTCGACAACCAGCACTAACCTGCCAGGCATGTTAATGACACCTCAGAAGTGGATCCTCCAGTCTGAGCCAAGTCTTTGGATGAATGCAGCCCTGGGTTGATCCAGAATCAGAACCACCCAGCTAAGCCACTCCCTGATTCCTAACCCACAGAAACTACGTGAGATAATGGTTATTGTTGCTTTAAGTCATTACAGTTTGGGGTAATTTGTTAGGCAGCAATTGACAATTAATACAGTATCATACTATCCAATGAACAAGGAAATGATCACTGGGGTTTGTTAAAAACGATAAATAAAAAATACTTCAAAAGTACAGCGATATAAATATAAGGGGGAATGTCTCTCAAAGAGCAAACAGCAATCTCACAGGAAGAATAAAATACTGTGGCAGAAAATACTTGAGAAGGCAGCACAACAAACAACCCGTTGCCGTTGAGTCTCTTCTGACCCTATATAACAGAGTAGAACTGCCCTATAGGGTTTCAAAGGCCGAAATCTTTATGGAAGCAGATTGCCACATCTTTCTCCTAAGCAGCAGCTGGTGGGTTTGTACTGCAGACCTTTCAGTTAGTAGGTGACTCCTTTAACCACTATACCACGGGTGCTTTTCAAAATCACAGTGTAAGGTTCTTTTTTTATGTACACCTTTTTATATCCTAACCATTTCTAGGACTCCCACAACTCCTCTATTTTTAAGATTATGGTCTGCATGCCCCAGGTCCCTTAAGAACTTCTGACCCTGGATTACTGAGCAATGTTTGAAAACCAGAAGATGTTCCATTAGCAATGGCTGAAAAAGTGGATGGAAACAAATTATCATACTCAATCATTTACAGTTTCAATCCTGACAGGCCAGTTCACAAATAATAAAAACTCATTTATTTGCTCAAATACAACTATTAGTCTCTACTTGTCTGGGGTAAAAGAGAAAGAAGGAAACTAAAGACTTAGAGAAGAAACTAGTCTACAAAACTAATAGTCTACACAAACCACAGCCCCATCCACCCTGAGACCAGAAGAACTAGATGGTGCCCGGCTACCACTAACGGCTATTCTGATCAGAGCCACAATAGATGAATTCTGACAGAGGGGCAAAAAAATGTGGAACAGAACTCAAATTCTTAAGAAGTCCAGACTTACTAGACTGGTTGAAACTAGAGGTCTCCCTGAGACTATCACCCTGAAATACCCCATGAACTCAAAACCAAAACTATCCTCTGAGGCTACCTTTTAGCTAAGTAACAGATTGGCTCATAAAGAATATTACCAGTGAGTACTGCACACCTTTAAACTATTTTCAAATACTCTTTATGAAGAAATGTCATAATGTTTCCAGCATTTAAATATTCTTGTAACTATTCTCACATTAGTCAAAGAGTCTTTCCTGTGCCAAAACCTTAATTGATTTTGTAAAAAATCACTCTCTCCAGATTAATATAGAATATTCATGGATCAATGTAAGTTGGAAATAAGCTTACATAACCAACTACTGAATGAAATAGGTGAATAGGGCAAAGAATATATATAAAATAAATAATTTTATAGGACAAAATAATAAAATAACTTTCACAGCTCCTACATAAGTACTGATAAAAACAAAAATCTTAAATCACTTAAAAAATAATAATCAGCTGGGCTTCCATTTCAATAGTTTCAACTTTTTAATTTACTTTTATTTATGTATATGGTAGGTCAGTATAATGACCCTCCATTTAAACAAAAGGATATTGAGGTATAATGAATGGATGTCTGGAGAAGCAAAGAGATGCTTACAGAGGCCAGACAGCTAATATAAATGAGTGGCCCTGTATAAGTACACATGCATATACTGTGTGAGTGGTAGGGGCATTTTTTTAAAAAGACAAAAAATCTTGATTTCTATATGAAAGCTACAGGCTTTTAAATATTGCCCCAAATTTTTGAAAACACTCTGTGAGCTATACGCAGCCGATAAGCTACTATTTTATAGCCTTTACATGGAAAAGGGTTACCTTTCAGGCCTTATTTATAGGCAAGAAACCACTCTGCTTAAAACGAAGACTGAAATACGGATAGAATCCAAAATTCCAGAAATCTCAAAAGATCTGCAATTAAAGATTTTAAATTGTCAGAGGGCTATTTCTCTTTACTCTTTCCCAAAGTCAGTACTGCCTAACAAGTATCATAAACAAACAAACAAAACCCTTTGCCATCAAGTCAATTCCAACTCACAGTGACCATACAGGACAGAGTACAAATGCCCCCATATGACTTCCAAGGAGTGGCTGGTGGATTTGAACTGCTGGCCTTTTGGTTAGCAGCCAAGCTCTTGACCTCTGCACCACCAGGGCTTTCCAGCAAGTATCATAGGCAGTTGAGATATCAGTCAGGCTCTCTGGGGGACCAGCAGCTCTCATTAGGGTGAAAAGGGAGGTACAATGGTAATAAATACTCCTGTCTCCATAGGCCTTCTCTATGACAGGGCCTGCATCAGACTCTGGGCCTCTCCTCTCCCTGCTTCTACAGTTCCAGCATGTCTCACGCTACCTGGTGTCTGGTTGCTATTTACAGTTGCCTGGTTGCTGTTTGCCCTGCCTACCTTTCACATACACCCGACGAGGAGTGTTTGCCCAGGGACTGGTGTTTACAAAGACTTTGGCCATCCCACATGGTTCTGTCCTCTGGCCTTGGCTGCTGCCTGGAATTGTTGTTTGTTGAATTGGATTCACCCATTGCTGCCAGATCCTCTCCCCTCTGCTCCCCTTAACTTCTCCTCTGATCCCTTCAACCTACAGCCACCTTAACCCAGCACTGATAACTTTGAGTTCAAAGTAATTAAGGCATTTAAAAAGTAGACCACAGATCCAAAAGATCATCATTAAACAGCAAATTAAGTCCCTGAGCGCTTATCGTAACTGTTGATGCAAATTCAAATTCACTGCAATTGTACATTCTACTCACAGATTGAGGGAGCCCTGATAGTACACCAAAAAAAAAAGGTCAGCAGTTCGAATCCACCAGCCGCTCCTTGGAAACTCCATGGGGCAGTCTACTGTGCCTATAGGTTCACTGTAAGTCGGAATCAACTTGTCGGCAAGGAGTACAGTACTCACAGATTGTAAAACCAAACCCATTGCCAGTGAGTTAATTCCGACTCATAGCAACCAGTGCAGTGGTTAAGTATGTGGCTGCTAACCGAAAGGACAGCAGTTTGAACCCACCAACCACTCCTCAGGAGAAGATGTGGCAGTTTGCTTCCATAAAGATTACAGCCTTGGAAACCCTGTGGGACAGTTCCACTCTGTCCTGTAGGGTTGCTATGGCTCGAAATCGACTAGATGACAATGGGTAAACTCACAGATCGTTGAATATATTCCTAGAATTTTTTTAGTATAATTTTCAATATAAATGTTTATAGGGTAAGCCATTCTAAAAACCACTTAAAAATTTAAAAAATACGTAGAGCGATAAATCATTTTCAACAGGGAACTACATGTTACCACAATTAGTAAATGTTAGAAGACAGCAAATTTCCAAGCTTTGTACCAACACTTTGCTTGTGTCATTTGTTTTACACTCAGAACACTTTAACCACAGAAAAATGTTAGAAACAATGGTTAACTTCCCAGGCTAGCCCTCAAAAGCATTTAACCTATGGAAGAGCTAGATACTGTGTATCTGGAGGAAAACAGAAATGCTGGGGGCGATAAGAAGTAACCAAAATTGATTATCAATAAGACAGAATGATAGCTTTGTTATTTTCTTATTTAAAAAGCAGATTTAAAGTATAGGAAAGCAGATAAATAAATAGAATCAGGAAAAAGGGACAGAGAACATTTAGTGAACGTTTCATTTACGCCAAACACTCAACCTAAATGACCTTAAGAGCCTGCTAGGTCTGAACCTAACCACCAAACTTCATCTTCCCAATATATTTTTGGCCATTAGAAAATTACTAGTGTTCATATATAATGCTGTATTAATATGCTACCTCCATTATAGAATACACAGAACAAGATTAAAAAGACGAAGTGACCATTATCTCTAAAATTAGTTCTTTTATATTGTTAAAAAAAAAAAGTTAACTAAAACATCAATAATTTTAACAGTTAATGTGATATGCTTCATTTTTTTTTTTTTTTAATTTTAAGAACCTGGTTCTAAATTCAGTTACTTCAATTCTTGATTTTAATGGTTGCCGTAACAGGAAAAAGATACTTCACCATGATAGTAAGTCCAAATGCAGGAAGTGTATCACTGGCTTGGTTTACCAAATCATTATACTCATGTTGTAATGCCATTCAGCAGTGATGTCCACTTGCTAGTAAATTTCCAACTTCCCAAATGCTAACCAGACATTCTTAAAAACTAATGGGACGGTACTGCACATTTTAAAATAAGTTATAAAATTCTGCAGATTCTGTGCTTTGTGGATATTAAAACAACGGATTACTTTGAAAATTAGTAATTAAATAGAAATAGCCATTCATTCTGCCTTTTCACTGGCAAACTATTTCAGGGTAACCAAATAACCCCAGCTGAACGAGGAAAAACTCCCATAAAAGAAAGTTGGTGAAGAATGATAGAAATAATTAGAACACCATTATACAGAAATCCTAACAGAAGTATTAATTCAGGCAAGTATTACTGGTTGTTGTTTAAAACCCTAGATGAATGATTGGGTGGAGAATAGAACCTATAAACAGTGCCAAAATAACACCATACAGGATACTTTACATTGTAAGGAGAGAGCTATACACTGAAGAGGTTCAATGGCTAGCACCTAATCTGGTGGTCATTCTTAGCATCATTAACGGTGATTTAGGTATTATATGTTTTCTGATACGGTGCAACACATACTATTAATGCATTCTAGCCCCAAACGTTTAATGGGAATGCATATAGCTTATAGATGTAGCATCCAGTTCACAGGAAATACAGAGATAAAAGATACTACAAAAGAAGAATTCAGACAAATTTAAAAGGTGGGACATCCTATAAGACAACAGTAAATGAGTGTTATCAAAAAGGAACTGTGGAAAAAAAAGTAAAGGGGGAAGGGGGCTGTGTTAATTGAGAAAAATTAAGGGCCACAACAACCGCATGCAATTGTACCCTGGATTAGACACTAGTTTAGACATTTTGAATCAACTGGGGAAATACGAATGTATCTAAATATAAAGATTATAAAACATGTACTAAAATGGAAAGACTGAAAAAAGCAGGTGACTAAACTATATTGATCAGTATAAAACATACGGTATATGTATGTACACATGACTATACACACACTCACATATATAAGGCCCCTGGGTGGCCTAAGCTATTTAGGCTCTACCAACCTAAAGGCGGAACCCTGGTGGCAGAGTGGTTAAGAGCTACACTTGCTAACCAAAAGGTCAGCAGTTTGAATCCACCAGGCGCTCCCTGGAATCCGTATAGAGCAGTGCTACTCTGTCTTACGGAGTGGCTATGAGTCGGAATCAACTCAACAGCAACGGGTTTGGTTTGGTTTTTTTAAACCTAAGGGTCAGTGGCTTGAACACACCCATCAGCGCCATAAAGGAAGAGCCTGGCAATTTGCTTCTGTAAAGATTAACCCCCAAAAACCAAACTCACTGCCGTCGAGTCGATGCTGACTCATAGCGATCCTACAGGACAGAGTAGAACTGCCCCATAGTGTTTCTAGGGAGTGCCTGGTGGATTCAAACTGCTGATCTCTTGGTTAGCAGCTATAGCACTTAACCACTATGCTACCAGGGTAACCACTACGCTACCAGGGTTTCCTCTGTAAAGATTAGAGCCAGGAAAACCTTATGGAGCAGTTCTACTCTGTAACACATGAGGTTACCATGATTCAGAATCAACCCGATGGCAATGTGTTTGGTGTATCTGTATGTACATATAACGTGTACATGTCTTGCTTCTGTATATATAAAAAAGTTTTTTTTTAAAGGAAATATTAAATTTCTCATGGGTACAGATATGGGTTTTGCATATGACATCATTTTTACAACAAAATGACAAAACTAAGATTCAAACTTCTCTCTTTAAAATGCTCTATCATGAATTTGTTTCGCAAATCACTTACTTTTCCACTTAAAATCTTACCTTTACTTTGAAATAACAATTTAAGTACTACCACCCTAAAATCTTCTAGGTGTCATACTACTGACAGCCACTGATTTACCAGAAAACAGGTCGGTAAACTTACCTTCTCATAAAATGACTCAGTATATTTGAGTTTTTGTAAAAGAAAAACTCAGTTATCTTTCATGTTCTTCAATTCTTACTGCAGTACAAAAAATGTCATAGTCTCACCATACTTCGTTCCCAAATACGCTACCATTTCAGACAGCTGAATTGGTAAATCCATTTGCCATGCCACATAACGTGCAATACTTTGAAATACAGTAACGACAACTGAAAAATCATTTATGATGATGCATGACCATCTGACAAAAGGATTAAGTGAGGCAGGTCAATCATTTATAAAGTCTAACCTCTCCTGTTTTTAAGATAAAAAATAAATAGAAGTAATAATTTTTATTCCCAGGCCCCAAAGGATTATCTCACACCCCCCTCCCTGCTCCACGCTAGGTCCTTATGTATATTCAAAGATGAACAGAACACGAATTCTGTCAAAACTCCATAGTTTAAAAGGACAGAGAAAGATAAACATTTGGAACACCAATCCACTTGGAACACTTTCTTCCTGATGATTCTTCCTCTGGATTTCTGTGTTGTTTTAACATTACCATACCATCCTCCAAGTCAGTCACTAAAAAGTCTATCTCAAAAATTCCTCAACAATGCCAGAAAAGGAGTCAGAGCTGCAGATCAATTTATAGGGAATTCTCAGCCATCTCTACATATCTAACAGGATTTAATAGACTTCAACCAGATGAAAGTTTCATTTACTTAGGAGAAGTAAACATTTGTTTGAATTTTTCTGAGGTATCCATATTCTATCTTGACGCTCCTTTTCTACTATGAATAAATCCTTTTTTCTTAGAAGTTTTTCTCCTGCTTCCCCATCTAGCATCATTACGGCTCCAAGCTCCTACTCTAGCCAGCCAGTCATGGCTACAAAGACTTCTGTTATAGCCAAGAACTGTAATCTTCCTGCCAAGTTGGTTTTTAAGTGATCAGAAGACTGAATTCAGGTGAACGTTCAAATTAGCTACCTGGCACTTTCCTAACCAATCTAATCAGTGCCAACCTGTGGGTGTAAAACCTGGAAAGTGGGGGGAAAGTTCTAAACATGAAAGCAAAAAGAAATTAATGGATTTAACTAGAGAAAAACTTCTGTAGACCAAACCACAACCATAAATAAAGTAAAAGACCAACACCAAACCAGGAACAAATATGCCAACATTTTTTAAAAGATATACCAAGAGGTTATTGTTTTTTCACTAGCAGTTACTTTTTTTTTTTTTTTTTAAGAAAGATTCATCTGTAAAATTTTCAAGTATTTTGTTTTTTTTGCTTCTGAGCAGATCCTGAATTCCCACCATGCCCACTGCCACTTTCTAAGGTGTTGTTCACACTTGAGTCATGATGTCTGGCACCTCAAGACCCTACCATCTTGGTCACAGCTCATCACACCACAAATGACTGACCCAAAAGCAGCCCAGGCAGAGCTGATCTGCTTTGAGAGTTCTGCTCAGGAGCAGTTTCTCCTAGATGGAACTGTTCCAGCCACGCAGATTTTCTCTTGGGCAGTGGAAAGGCAAGATACACAGGAAAGGACTGCAACTGTGTCACGCCAAGAGCCATTTCTCCAGCTGTAATGAGGGTTCCCTTAAAAAACTTTATGGATCCCAGGAATTTTAGCTGTGTCCCTTTTTCTGTAAAGCTGTCAGGACTTCCTTTAATCTACGGGGTTCCTCTCCCCAGTGACTGGCGAAGTAATGGGACTGGATGCCCAGCTACAGTGGCCACCTCCCCACACCCTCTCCTTCTTTATTGAGACCCTGAAGAGGCCCCCTGAGTTTTTGTTTTGTTTTGTTTTCTTAGTGGAACACCAGAAGCAATGAAAGCAAACAACAATCAAAATCTGGATAAACGTAAGATATCAAATTTTATTTTGGATCTAAAATATGGAAACCCTGGTGGTGTAGTGGTTAAATGCTACAGCTGCTAACCAAAGGGTTGACAGTTTGAATCCGCCAGGCGCTCCTTGGAAACTCTATGGGGCAGTTCTACTCTGTCCTATAGGGTCGCTATGGGTCGGAATTGACTCGACGGCACTGGGTTTGGTTTGGTTTATCTAAAATCTGTTTCATACTTTCAGGGATGGTAATAATAAAACTTCAAGTTATCACTGAACCATTTCTCTCATCTACTTCTGTGAGCACAAACAGGAAAACAAAACAAACAAAAAAGACTTTAATAACTGTTGTTAATGATATACCTTAGTGGAAAAAAAAAAAGATTAAATTTTGAGGTGCAATTTCACCAACTTTTGGTGTAATCTATGTACATCCCAGATTATCAAACTATATACCAGAAAATAACTTTAAAAGAGGAGAGGGCATGATAGAAGCATATAGTAAGCTGGAGTAAGAATTTATTTAAAAACTTTAAAAACAATCCTCTTTTTATCTAAGCGAATAGCTATTGTGCATATGGTGGGGTGGGGATGGGAGAAACACCCACTAGCTATTCTTCTCCACTAAATAGAGTAGCAAAAACCTTGATATCATAGTGGTTAAGTGCTATGGCTGCTAACCAAAAGGTCAGCAGTTCAAATCCACCAGGCGCTCCTTGGAAACTCTATGGGTGCAGTTCTACTCTGTCTTGTAGGGTTGCTATGAGTCAGAATCGGGTTTGGGATTTTTTTTTTGGTAAATAGAGTAGCTAGCTTCCTCACCACCAAAAAGACTGGGATCCCACCCTGGAGGAGCTCTTTGCTATATGAGCTCATTCAGGAAAAACTGATGAATCCACCAGATGCTGGATAAAATTATACCTTTAAAAAGCCAAAGATCTTCCATTATATTTGCAAATAAATGAAAGTCACAACGCTCATGTAAATACTGGCTAAGCCAAAGCATACTTTCAATGATCCTAATAGAGGATGTGACGGCATAATCATACATAGCATGTGGCCCATTTTCCTACAACACTGACAGATGTCCTCCTGCGAGGCGTTTGAGATGAAGCGATGCCCTTAGAGCCACACTTCAATTAGGAAAAAAATGCCTGTCTTCAAGTTATAAAGCATTCTTAAGTCATATGATGCACTGTGGTATTTTCTATTCTTTTTTCCTCCAATCTGTATTTGTCTTGATCCACTAAAATGATTTCACAACTCACTAAACGGATCATGAGTCAATAAAACACTGCTTAGGAAGGCATTATTTTCTAACCTTAAGACTATAACAGAAGCTTTTTCACAGTAGTTGGTCAATTTTTAAAAAGTTAAACATGTTCTTCTGGAAAGAAATCAAGACATTATCTTAGGAAAAGTCATTTCAAAATTCCAGCCACAAATGTCAAGTACCGCTGTTACGCACATTTTCACTAATATGTCTGGAAGGTAAGTACTTACCATATAGCATCCCACAAGGAAAGCAGCATTTGCTTGTTTTCGCTGATCAGAGCCAGTAAAATGTATAATTTTCTTCCTGATCATTGTAATGGACTGAATAAAAATGAACAGTTGTTTAGTATTTTGTTTTTAATTTCAAGTTTTTAAAATTCTGATTTTTAAGATAAATTCCAAATAGCACAAGGTATAAGCATTCACATTAGCAAGAACTTTAAAAAGATAACTTTGATCCCAAGTACTACGGCGTAAACTATTTTGACAGGAAAAAAATTTGCTTCGCTACATAAGTGCTAAGTGTTCCTACAATTCTGGAAATGTCCAGTTAAGTATAATACCATGTACCTTCCCATAAAAGACATATTCTGGAATTAGAATGAATGTACAATGAAAGAGGTGGGATCATATGAACAGATGAATGCTTAAAGCATACACTACTTTTGAAAGAACACCCAAGAAGCTTGAGAAAAGTGGTGGGAGAGATCTTTTCCTCCCTTTCACCACTGTGTGATTTTTTTTTTTAAATCTATTCCAAAAACCTTTAAAATTAAAATAGAATCATACCCACTGAGATGGCTATAAAAACAGAAAACAACAAGCACTGGAGAGGATGTGGAGAAATTGGAATCTTCATACATTGCTAGGAGGAATGTAAAATGGAGCAACCACTGTGAAAAAAGTTAGAGGTTCCTCAAAAAGTTAAACACAGAATTACCACGTGACCTAGCAATTCCACTCCTAGTTATATATGCAAAAGAACTGAAAACCAGTCTTCAAACAAAAACTCATACACAAATGCGGACAGCAGTACTATTCACAAGTCAAAAGATGAAAATAAGCCAAATCTTCATAAACTCATAAATGGATAAACAAATTGTGGTCTATCAGCCATAAAAAGGAAGGAAGCACTGATAAATAGTACAATGTCGGTGATCATCGAAAACATCATGGTAAGTGAAAGAAGCCAGACGCAAAAGGCCAGGTGTGGCCTGATTCTATTTATACGCAATATCCAGAACTGACAAATGCACAGACACGAAAAGCAGATTTGTGGTCGCCAGGGGCTGCAGAGAAAGGGGAGTGACTGCTTAATGGGTACCAAATTTCCTTTTGGGGTGATGAAAACGTTTTGGAACTGGATAGATGTGATGGTTGCACAACACTGTGAATATACTTAATGGCACTTAAGTGTACACTTCAAAAGGTTCTGTGTTATGTTAATTTTACCACAAATAAATAAACAAGCAAATAAGAACAAGCAAAAATAATCTATGTTGTTAGAAGTCTGAACAATGAATCACCTTGAGGGACAGGTACAGAGATAGTTACTGGAAGGGGACATAAGTGGGCTCTTCTGGGGAGCTACTAATGTTCTGGCTGAAGATTACCCACGTATATTTGGTTTGTGAAAATTCACTGAGCTGTACACTAAGGATTTACACACATTTCTATAGGTATATTATACATCGACAAAGTTAAAAAGGGTATGGAATTTAAAAATAAAATGAATATATGATTAAAAACCAAACCAAACCCAGTGCCGTCAAGTCGGTTCCGACTCAAAGCGACCCTATAGGACAGAGTAGAACTGCCCCATAGAGCTTCCAAGGAGCACCTGGCGGATTCGAACTGCCAACCCTTTGGTTAGCAGCCGTAGCACTTAACCACTATGCCACCAGGGTTTCTGAATATATGATTAGGTAGCTTCAAAATAAAAGGAACATATGATTAGTTCGTACTTCCTCAGCTGTACTTCATTAACTTCAGTAGAAATGGATTCAAGCAATGGTAAAGACCAGGATCTACTCAGTTCAATAAGCGTGTATATATTCTTGAGCCAGTTTCCAGTGTTTCACTGATGAATGTGTACATACTTTCCTTTGGTTGTTTACACAGAGTAAGACATCCAAGTTAATTAAAAAAAAAAAAAAAAAACAGCCGTCCAGCAACACAAGCACAAGCACTCTTCATTCAAACTCTAGATACACTTTCGTCACTGTTAGTTGAATAAACAGTAATTTTTCAATCAGGTTGGACGGTCAATAACCACATTGCAAGTTGTTCTAGTAAATGAAAACAACAAAAAGGACCTATACATTCTTCATTGACTGAAAAGATAAGACCATAAATGGTTGAGTAAAAAAAAAAAAAAAATCTTTCAAAATTAAAGGAATAAAAGGGGGTGGAGTTATTTTTAGCTTCCTGGCCCAGGTATAAAACAAAGGGCTGGTCACGGGCATGCGGAAAAAAGGAGGAGTGAGTAACAAATAACATAAGGCCGTAAAATGCTTATATTACTACTTAAAAGAGTAATAACGATTAGAAAGAAGAAATAAGTACAAATCCATAATGAACACAAATACAGTACAAAAATCATTCAATGAAGTGACAAAACCAGCTAAGGATGGCAACAGGACAGTAGTTAGCTTTGAGAAGAAAGACAAGATGGTTTTTAGGAAGAGGCATGAGAGGAGCCTCTGAGCTGCTGCCAATATTCTATTTCTTGTCTTCTGTGATGGTATAAATGTGTAACCTGTAAAAAAAAAAAACCTGTCGCCATCAGGTCAATTTCCACCCAAAGCGATCCTAGAGGACAGAGCAGACTGCCCCATAGGGTTTCCAAGGAGCAGCTGATGGATTTGAACTGCTGACCTTTTGGTTAGCAGCCGCATCACTTACCCACTAAGCCACCAGGGATCCTATAAAGCACTGTGAACTGTAGATTTTGGGAGAAGGCACTTTTCTGTGTATGTGTGATTATTTCATAATAAAAAGGTTTTTTTGTTTTAAAAAATATCGAGTCAAGTTTTTTAAAAAAGTACCTGCTTCCAAATTCAGTATTTACTTGAGAATTTACAGTGATTAATTCGGAACTGCTAACGGTACGTAACTACTCCACAGTGGGCAGGACTGGTAATTTAAAATTTTTTCAAATGAGTGGAGTCTAGGTTCAAACTAATAGAAATATACTTTTGCATCTCTCAGGGATTCAGCCTTAAAGATACGTGGTTTGCCCTCGCTGCTCCTGCTCCTCAATGATATGAGTAAGGGGTCGCGGTAATGAGTCACAACTAGCAAAGTATCATGGGAATTTCAGGATAGACTAAGACAAAGTAAGATGAGCTAATTTTTCTTATTAGTTTGCTAGCACTCTTTATCAAAGCAAAGACAGAAAGGAAATGACCAAATCAAAGGAAGAGTTTCTCTAGTTAGCTTTCAGCCCCATTGGGTCAGACAATAAGAGGTTTGCTTCATTATCCAATTTCCACTTCGGATTTTTGAGTATTTGAGCATCACCAGCCCAAATGACCGAAACCTAACCTGTCCAGTCAAAACTCTGAGCAAACACATATGTGCAATATGACTTTATAAAGCAAAAAAAACACATGTATGTCCCAAACACAACTGCCTTGAAAAACACGACATTTTTTTTTTTGTCCTGTTTTCCTAATTTTTCTCCCCAAGACCAGGCTAACAATGATGACTTAAGTTAAATCTAAAGTAAAAAAAGAATTTACCTTTAGTTTCTTATTTATCTTGCAACAGTATCTGTAAACCATCGCCAGATTGAGTGGTCCAAAATCTGCGTAGAAGCTTCGAAAGTGAAAAACAAAAATGCATATGTATAGGTTAGATGCTCTAAACGTACAAGCCTTTTGGGGGGTTACAGATCAAATTAAGACAAGAAAGGACACACCAAATTGTTGTTGGTCATAAAATTTAAAGGTTTTTTTTTTTTTTTTGCCTTACTAATGGCAAACAATTCTAGCAAACAATGCCTATAAACAATGAAAGAAATTAAGTTCTACAACATCTAAATCTAACCTCAAATAACATATACGAAAATACCTTCTAAATAAAAAAGCTGTCTTTCCACATATTTTTCCACTGTAAAAAACACAGTACCTTACTTTAATACGCTAGTTTATATCTCATTTGTAGTGCAATGTAAACCATTAGAATTTCAAACATAAATGTTCCAATTTAGGGTGGTTTTTTTAATTTCAATTTTTTTTCCCTAAGGATTTATTTTATTACCAGGAGTTTTAAAAAAGCATCCTGCAATTTTGAATCAACAGATTAGAAATTTTCCAAGGCTACCCTGTTTATAAGCATACCTCTAGAGTCTTCAAAGTAAAAAGAGTACTCATAATCTTTAGAAAAGCAAGTTAATACTTACTTCTCATATTCAAGTTCGTTATCTATGCAGAAATAATGTACATTTGATGCACTCTTTGGTCTGCTGTAGAGAATGGCAAAGCAAAGGCGATCTGAAATGGAAAAATTGTAACGTTCCTTCCTTCACATTCTTAAAAAAACATTTCATATATCAAGATGCAACTCTTTTCAGATGAAGTCAAATTTTTATTTTTTCCATGTATATATCAGATGGAAGGGGGGGCCAATGGGTAACTTCAAAATATTCTGGCTATTATGGTGGGTAATGACAGATAAAGAAAACTTTTTTTTTTTTTAAAGAAGAAATTGCCTTTAATCATAAGTTTTAATAATGACTTCTCAAATGACCATATGGTTTGATTTCTGGGGGAATCGCTCATTATAAAACTTGAGTTGCCCTGGACTAAGAAATTTCAACAACTATGACAGCATACATCTGACTGGTTACTCATCAACCTTATATATTAAGCTTACGATTTTTGCTGTTTTCAACACATCCTAAAAAGTCATTTCTGTAACTTCTTTTTTTTAAGTAAAAGACAAAGACCTTCAAATTGCAAATTGCTTCAAAATTAACATTTACAGAACACCAGCAACAAACTACGTGTTTAAGCTGTTCTTATAAAAAAAAAAAAAAACTCACTACTTTTCTGTGATTCATAATCACCACTTTTGTATTTTTACAATTAGACAGATTACCGTTAAAAAAAAGCAATGAGAGGTCTCTACTTGATGAGGTTGAGATGATCTTTGCGCTCATAAATGCAGCTTGGCTACTAGGAGGTTATAACAATTAGCAAGAATGTTAACTGGGCAGTAATGCTCAGAGGCTCCACCCTTCTTCCTCCAAAAGAGTTGCCAAAAAAAATCTCGGCAAAACAAAGTCATCTGCAATAGTTAGTAATATTAGTAGAGCTAGCTTAGTAGAAAACCTTACGCTTGGATTTGCCTCAAAAATGTAAAATCAAGTACAGCCATAAAAACATATATATACTTTCACTAGAACAAGAAGTAAGAAACAAAGGACGCCAGCTGGCACCCTTTCTCCACATAGTAATTTAAAAAAAAAAAAAAATTCTGCCAGCCATTCAAGTCACGAGGTATTTATTTCCCTGTAAACTCAACTAGAATTTCTGCAACCACAAACACTCAAACGGATGACGGGGCTTCTTTCTTTCCTCCCACAAATGACCCTTGATCCCGTGTCCAGTGGCCGAGGTGGTTTGCTCCCCCGAGTGGGCAGGCTCGACTAACCTAGCAGGCTGTGAGCGTTAAGCACACAAGAGTCACAATCACACATACATGCGCGTATCCGTCCCAAAGCAAGACCACTGCCTGGGGATCAGGAGTCCCAGGAGGCCACCCACGCCCATGAGGCAGCGTCCACCCTGCTGCGATGTTAAAAGCACCTCCTGGCCTGCACCTCGGGGCCCCCGTGGCCCCCGTGCCTGACGCCCTTCAAACACCAGGTGCTCGGGCGACGCTCGGGATCCGGAAGCCCCGCGCCCTCCCGCACTCACCTTTGATCACCTCCGCTACCAAACGGGTCCCTGAGCCCTCCCGGCTCATGACTCCAAAGCATCTGGAAAGCGGAGGCGGAGGGGAAGGACCGGGTGGGTCAGGAGCAGCTAGCTGCTAGGAGAGGCGAGGCCAGGGCCACACCCCCGAAGTTTAAAACACAGAAAGTTTAAAGGGCCGCGCCCAACGCAGACTACATGCCACCGACTCTGAACCACAAACGGGGCGAGCCAACCCCGGAAGTTCACAACTTCTGAAAACGGCCCCAAAGTGGGCAGCAAGGGAGCGAAGGCTGGAAAGCCCCCGAAGTCCTCCTAGCCTTCGCCTACGCGTTGGGGGCGTCGGGCGGCCGCCTGCGGGTCCAGGGTTCCTTCAGCGCCAAAATTCCGAACTCAAAGTTGGGACGTGCAGCCAAAGCGTCAGAGAAGCATAATGGGGGCCTTTTAGAAGAAAGTGTCTCAGAGAGCTCTTTACGATGAAAAGGACTTCTCCGAAGAGAAACGCTGGACGCAGAGCCCCGCGGTGGACCAGACTCAAGAGGGCCGGGCGGCACTGGGCAGGGACCGGGGACTCGGCCCCTCCCTCAGCCGCACTCGGCCGCCCTCACATTCGCCACCACCAGGGGACGCTGCAGCCTCGGCCGCAGCACGCTCAGCCCTGTCACAGCCGCCCGCGGCCCAGCGGGATGGGGCTTCTGCACCCCGCGGTCGCGAGGCCATGGCGCAGTCTCACGCGGGGACGCGGGGCCAAGACGCCGCAAGGCCTCATGGGCCCGTGCAGCCCGCGCGTGCCGTCGGGGAAGCCAGCCACTAGCGCCCCCGCGCCGACGTCCATCTCTACGCGTGGCGGCCGGCGGCCCGGGGAGCGCCCTCAGGTGAAGACCTGCTGACTGTCGAGGCTGCTGGGCGTGCTGGCGTCCACTCTTTACAACCAACATCTTCCGAATTGTTCAGGATTTCAAGGCAAGCCTAAAACTCAGATCATTCATTCCTTTAAAGGTTTGGGATTTCTCCTCAGAAAAGTATTTTTTATAATTCTGACAGAATATTAAGTAACCACTTAAAGTATTTTAAGACTATATTCATGTTTATAATCTAAAGTGAAAAATATTTAAGATACAGTATGATCAAAATTTTGTTATCTATAATGTGATGCTGAGATTGTGGTTAATTTTCATTCCCTCTTGTATTTTTTCAAGTTTTCTACGTAAAAGAGTTACTTCAAAAGCCGCGGGGGGGGGGAGGGGGTGGGTAATTTCAGTGACCCTCCCTTCAAACAGAGGAGCAATACAGTAACAACTCTTTCCCAAGAATTATACTTTATTTGTAATCTCAGTTTCACAATATATACATTTTTGCCTCAAAAGTAAACCTGCATACTTCCTAACCTTATTCTGAAATTACAGATGGATCAGTTAAATGTAAAAAACAAAACCATGAATTCTTTTTTATACTCTCCAACTCCGACTTTTTCTAAATGATACAAAATCTGAAAGCCATTTAAAAAATCAACTAATTGATACATACACACTTTTAAAAGATCTTCCTGGCAATGAACACATAAGGTCGAGACAAACTGGAAAAATAATTTAAATTCAGCTCAAGATGCCCAACTTCAGTTTTATGTTGTTGCAACATAACAACGCAAATTTAAACTGTGAAATGCCATTTTTTCCTCACACTGGCAAAAATCGAAAGAATTTGATCAGATACTGTGTTGGTGCAGTTGTGGGTAAACAGGCACACTCACATATTACCTGTGGGTGGGACCATAAATTGGAAGGGCAACAGAGGACCAAAAAAAAAAGACCAAACCCACTGCCATTGAACTGAAATATCGAAGTAATGAACTATCTTACCTATATCCCTGTCATGTACCACCACCACCCCTGCTTCTTTGACTGATACAGGAATAAAGATTCCATATTGTGAAATATCACAATTTTAAAATGTTGACAAAAATATTTAAAATCCATCCTTGGGCTAAATTTGTCTGCAGGTCTCATTTCATTTTTGGACCTCCAGTTTGCTACCTCTTCTCTTAGTAAATATTGTTAAAGAAACAAAAAAAAATTTTTTTCTTGTGTAATAACTATAGATATATGGGGAAAATAACTCATGTAACAGACTGAGGTATATTTTAAACCAACTGAGAAATATATGTAGGAATCAAGTGGGAATTATAATACAGTGTCTACTTCTTAATGGAAAAAACCAAAAGAACTCCAGTTGGACCTATAAACACACTGGGCTACTGTTTCTTTTTCCCCCTTGAACTGGGCTAACTTCACAGTTCCTGGCAAAGCAACTGGAGACATGCAGGGCTTCCCTACAGGGTGGAGAAGTCCAGCCTTGGTGAGTTCACCATAAGACACGCAGAAAGGAGAACCCATGTTACTAGGGAGCCAGAAAGAACAGGCAAAGCAGAGGCTCCATATGAACATTGATTGTCTCAGAGAAAGAGGACCCTAAAGGCACACTGTATTCGGCACTTGTCTTTTAGGGGAAGGAATGACCACGGGGCATAGGGTATTGTATAAAAGTATTGATTTAAAAAAAAAAAAAAAAAGATGCATTAACCCTTAAAACAAGGATAGCTAACAATTATTGAGAGTTTAGTGCCAGGTATTGTATTAAGTTCATGACAACCTATGAGGCAGATACTACTGCCTTCAACATTTTCCAGGAAAGGAAACTAAGCCTTAAAGAGGCGAAGTGACTACCCTGACCAAGGTCAAAAAACTTGTTGTGAAGTGGCAGAATTAGGATTTGAGCACAGGCTATTTGAAGCTTCAGATTTTTATATCCCTGCCTCAGAGACTTGCCTGATATAAAGTACGTGTAAAACAATATGATTTCGGCACAGCAATACATAAATAGATAAATGGAACAGGGGACAGCGGTCAAATATGGACCCAGGTATATATTAAAACTTAGTATATCAGAAAACTGACATTTCAAATCAATGACAAAGGAAGGCCTTATTCAGTAAGGGTCAAATGTCTACGTATATGAAAAGAAAACGCGGTTCCAATCTCACATACTATATAGAACAAATACTAGATGAAATAAATTTTTAAAGAAGGGTAAGATAACTATAAAAGTTATAGAATCATTTTATAATTTAACATGAGGGATTTTAAGCATGACACAGAACTTGAGTAAAAGGGGGAAAAATGAGAGATTTGACTAATTATGTAATATTAACTTATATATGGCAAAAGACACCATAAATAAAGTTAAGAAACTTAGGGCAAAATATATAAGAAGGAGTTAAACATCATAACACAGAAAAAGAGGCTACAGAGCAATACAATGACCCGGTTAAGAGGGAAAAAAATCTACAGTCAATTCAGAAAAGAAATATAGACAGCCACTAGCATATGAAAAGAAAATTACCCCACCAATGGCTCAACATAAAAAGAAAAAAAGCCTATCAACATGAACAGATTACAGTAGAAGACCATATCACATGACTATCTCATTAAATACAAAAAAGAGTCATTAAAACCAACACTTAGTCCCAATCAAGTCTTTGTACAATGGCTAAAAGAGAACTTCTCTAACCTGATAAAGATTATTCCTACAACAAGTATCATACATCAGGCTTTAACTTTGGAAGCATCCCCCAAAGTCAAAAACAAGACAGAAATTTGTGCTAACATAACTTCTTTTTAACGACGTAATAACTGGAAGTGCTACCTGACACCAGAATAAGTAAGAGGTAAGAATTGGAAAGGAAGAGATAAAATTGTCCTTGTTGTCTACTTAGAAAATACAAGAGAATCTGTAGACAAACTATTGGAATAAGTGAATAATGTTTGGCAATATTTCTGGATATAGATGATTAACATACAAAACCCAAGAGTTTTTCTGTTAGGTGCACCTGAGTCGATTTTGACTCATAGAGACCACATGTGACAGAGAACTGCCCCATGGATATTCTATGCATAATCTTTGCAGGAGTCAGAGCTTCAAACTGGTTCGAACCAGTTCAGTGACGACCAATGATGCAAAACCAATAGACAAAATTTTTTACAATTTGGGTGATCCAGAACAGTCATCACAATTCAAAAGCAAAGAATACTGAGTAAACCATGGACTGCTGAAAGAACGAACAAATCTATCTTGGAAGAAGCAAAGATGGTGAGACTACATCTCACATACTTTGGACATGTTATCAGGAGGGATCAGTCCCTGGAGAAGGACATCATGCTTGGTAAAGTAGAGGGTCAGCGAAAAAGAGGAAGACCTTCAATGAGATGGATTGACACAGTGGCTGCAACAGTGGGCTCAAGCATAACAACAATAGCGCAGGACTGGGCAGTGTTTCGTTCTGTTGTGCAAAGGGTCACTATGAGTTGGAACTAACTCAACGGCACCTAACAACAGGAGCAGTCACCAGAACAGGATAAATTAGGGGTCAAAGCCCTGGAGTGGGAGACTTAGAAGAAGGGTAGTGAGCCATTTCAGAAGCCTGATCAGTGAGATTGAATTATTTCCAGAATTTCAGAGAGGAACACACATTCAAAGTGGCTGCGGGGCAGCACTGTTTCCAGTTCTGCAGAAAATCCAACAGGCAAGAGATTTGGTTGCTATGCAACATTCACTGCCCTTTTTTTCTAAGAGGGAGATTTAAGTTTCTAGCAGGGTTTTAACTTGTAATTTGTCCTGTTCCAGGTACCATTAAAAACTGCATCTGTTCAGTGTTACTTGCTGAGCCATGACTGAACCAGGAAGAACCAGTTCAAAGCCCTACTGGGAGTAGATGACCAGTTCTTTCTCCCACGGAGCCGCTGGGTGGGTTCGAACCTCGGCCTTTCAGTTAGCAGCCAAGCGCTTAACTGTTGCACCACCAAGCCTCCTTTAGAGCATTGCATATCTTTTTTGCTACTACATTTCATAATTAGTTATTAAAGGTGTACCCACCAATAGAAAATATAATTTTGAAAAGTAACAGCAAAAAGGATACACATATCCTTTATGGATAATTGGAGAGATAAAGCAGGTTTATAAATGGGAAGACTTAATATCACAAATATAATTACTCTCAAACTCAATTCTGATCAAAATTTCAACAGGGCTTTTCATGGAACCTGAAAAGCTGATCTTAAAATTAATCTAGAAGACCCCAGGATGAGGAAATCAGAACATTTTGAAAAAGGGTTCTTGCCCTACTAGATATTGAAACTTACAGTAATTTATGCAGTGCAGTATTGACAAAATGAGCCCTGGTGGCACAGACGTTAAGTGTTTGGCTGCTCATTGAAAGATCAACAGTTTGAAGCCACCAGCTGCTCTGTGGGAGAAAGATGTGGCACTCTGCTTCTGTAAAGATTACAGCCTTGGAAATCCTATGGGGCAGCTCTACTTTACCTATCCTGTAGGGTCACTGAGTCGGAATCTATTCGATGGCAACAGGTTTGGTTTGGTTTTGGTTAGTACTGACACAGATAAAATAGACAAAAGGCAAAGAAGAGAGCCCCCAAAAATATCTCGGATGGATTAAAAATCTAAATATGAACAGAAAAGCTTTAGAAGTTTTAGAAGAAAATACAGAAAAAATAACTCATATTAGTTGAGTAGTATAAAAGACATAAAAAAGCCAAATTACAAAGCAAAAGATGGAGAAATTTGATTACATAAAGATTTCATGCTTCTGTTCAACACTAGACACCACAAATAAAAAAGGTAATTCACAGACTGGAAGACAGGTATAATGTGTAAACCAACAAAGGACTAGTGTTCAGAATTTATAAAGAACTATATTCAAAGAGAAAAAAAGGCAACATTCCAATAAATACATGGGCAAAGGATGGGAGTAAAAAATTCACAGAACATTGTCATTCCTTGCTTGTCTTTCTGAGACCTACCTGTCTACAATGAGTGTTTTCTGGTCTATTCAAGGACCTCTGAAGAATTGAGCATATTAGTCAGGATAAGCTAGGTTAAGCTGTAGCAACAAATAACTAAATTCTAGTGATTTGATTTATAAATAAGGTTTATTTCTTGCCAGTGCTATAGGTCCATCACAGATAGGGGGCTGGAGAAGACTCCATTCTGCAGTCACCAAAAGATCCAGGATGATGGAGGCTCTACTGTTTTGCAGATTTACCATTTAGAATTTCTCCTTGTGGTTATCTGACGTCCTAGTGACTGCTTACATAAGTAATTTCAGTTACCTGCAGACCTAAGTGCAGAAAGGTATATAAAACATGCATGGTAACCTAAATTTTAACAGTAATAAAGCTAACAATTTAATCTGCATCTGTTTTAACTCCTGTGTTCCTCAATCAATCGCTCGAGAACTAGAGTGAGAGTAGTCTTATCTAGACCTTCTAGACACCCCACCCCCATAATGTTGTGCTAGTCGTCATAATCATCTATATTCTAAAATATTTTATAAGTGCATTTTTTAAAAAGGGAGCCACGAGAAGAACTGTAATAGTTTGCCTACTTTGCAAGTCAATAGAGCAAGAGAGAAAATAAAACTAAGAAAATGTGACCAAGCCACCAAACAGCAAGAAAAAAAGTTATGGCAAACAGAAAACAGAAGATGGTGGGAATAATTCCAAACATCAGTAATCATAAAAAAAAAAAAGCAAAATATTTAAATTCACTTATTAAAATACAAGATTTTCAAATTAAGTTTACAAAATTCAGGCTATATGTTGTTTAATAAAGACAACTAAAACAAAACTATATAGGAAACTTAAAATGAACAGAGAAAAATATGCTGTATAGTTACTAGAAAAAAGAAAGCAAGTATAGCAATATTTACTTCAGATAAAATAGAATCTACAGCAAAAAGCAATAGAAAGACAAAAATGTTTCATGATTAAAGGTACAGCCTACCGAGAGGTTATAACAATCACAAATCTTGTATCTGACAACAGATTTAAAATATATAAAGCAAAAAGTAGTGTAAATAGGAGAAATTAATAAATCCATAATCATTTAAGACTAATGTACCTGAAAAAAACTAGAAGCTTGATCTAGCAGACACAGAGAACTGTTTTCAACAGATATATCTAAGTCATTAAGTCACAAGGAAATCTTAAATTCCTGAAAGCAGAAACCATATAGGCCTTGTTCACTGACCAAAAATACAATAAAATTTGAAATTTACTGATGAAAAGATAAAAGCACAACAGAATCTATCAATCTGGAAACATTTAAAGCCCACTTCTAAACGATTCTTGAAACAAAAGGAAATCAAAAGAGAATTCAACACAAAACTATTTCAAAATTAATGCCAATATGAATTCTTATTAAAATCTGTGTAATATGGTTAAACAAAAATTCAAAGAAAATGATTTGTCTAAAAGATATCTGCCTTTGTCACACCACTCCCAAAAACATAAATTCTACCTAGATTAAAAAGTCAACATATACACGTAGTCCAACCACGTATATGAAACTAAATGGGCACACCACCCAGGGGCCAGGACGAGAAGGCAGGAGGGGACAGGAAAGCTGGACGAATAGAAATGGGGAAACAAAGGTCAAGAAGGTGAGAGTGTTGGCATGCCACGGTGTTGACAACCAGTGTCACAAAACAATATGTGTATTAATTGTTGTAAGGAGAAACTAATATGCTCCGTAAACCTTCATCTAAAGCACAATTAAAAAAAAAAAGTTAACATAGTATTTCCAGCTCTCTACATTCCAGACCATGGTAGGATTGCATATCCTGACTCCTTTGTGGTTAAGTGACCATATGTGATTTGTGTCACTTCCAGGTCAGACCATTTAATTGATGGTGCAAAACCCTGAAGAACTCTCTTTCCCTCTGACCTGCAACATTGAAGATTACAGCCATGGTACAGCCATTTTAGAAAACTGTCAGTCTCTATAAAAAATGAACATTGTTCATCTTATGATTTAGTAATTCCACTTATAGGTGGAACAGAAATGGTATACACGTGTGCACCAAGAAAGGTACAAAAAATATTTATAGTATCATTATTCGTAATGGCCAAAAACTGAAAACAATCCAAATGTCCAGAAACAGTAGAAAGAAACATTGTGTTACTTGTAATGGAATTATTATATAGCTATAAGAATGAAGTATGACCATACAGAGCAAATTGGATGAACCATACAAACATAATGTTTAGTGAAAGAAGCCAGACACAAGAGTACAAACTGTATGATTCCATTTATATAGAGTTCAAAATCAGGTAAAACAAATCTGTAATGATAAAAATCAGGATAATGTTTTGTCCTTAGAGAGGGTAGTGGCCAGGAAAGGACTCAAAAGAGTGGTTTCTGAAGTGTAGTGATTTTCTGTGCTCGTTACTTACCTAGGATGTACACAAGCTGTTTATCAAGCTGTTTACTGGACTGTACAGTTTGTGGACTTTTTGGTGTATTGTATCATTATTACAGGAGCCCTGGTGGTGTAACAGTTAAGCTGCTAACTGAAAGGCTGGCGATTCAAACCCAGGACAAAGACCTGGTGATTTGTTCCTGTAAAGATTACAGCCTAGAAAACCCTGCGGGGCAGTTCTACTGTCACTCATTAACATAACTGCCTCTAATCTTGCCTCATTAACATCACAGAAGTAGGACTGACAGCAAGGAGAAACATCAGATGACAAAATGGTGGACAGTCACACAATACTGGGAATCTTGGCCTAGCCAAGTTGACACATATTTTGGGGGGACACAATTCAATCCATAACAGACACCATAAATTTTTTTTTTTTTTTTAAGAGTGAGGGTGGATATAAGCGCCAACCTGAAAAAACTCCCAGTGGCAAAAGCTGAAACAATTAGAGTACAAAATAAGTGCATAATACTGGATTCTAGCTTAAAACATAAAATAAATATGCAAGAATCCATACTGTTTTAAGTAACTGGTGGAGAAGAGACAATCTTCCAGAAGAATTGCAAATAATACATGTAGATACTCCCTTCTAAGATGTGGTGGTTAGCCCTACCCACCCTTGAGTGTAGCTGGACTTAGTGACTTGCTTCCAAAGAACACAGTATGGAAAGAGCAAAATAGTAACTTTAAGCGGAAAAACCTGGCAAGTACTACTTTAATCAAGTGATCACGGTTAAACAGTGACGTCATGTGGATTTCATGTACTCCCTTATATTGTGTGATGAGAAGAGCACTTCACTTCTGTGGCATTCTTTTCAAAAACTAAGTCTAGTCATGAGGAAAATATCAGACAAACCTAATTTGAGGGACGTTCTACAAAACACCTGACTCATACTCCTCAGAACTGTCGAGGTCATGAAAAACAAGGAAAGACTGAGAAACTGTCACAGATCTTATGTGACTAAGAAGACATGACAGCTAAATGCAACGTGGTATTCTGGATTGAATCCTAGAATAGAAAAAGAACATTAATGGGAAAATTGGTGAATTCTGACTAAAGTCTGGATACTTAATACTTAAGAATATACTTAATGGTAATGTACCAGTGTTGGTTTCTTAATAAACCACATTAATATAAGATGATAACATTAGACGGAACTGAAACTGGGTAAGGAATATGCAGGAGTGCTCCATACCAGCTTTGTAACTTCTCAGTGAATCTAAAAATTAAATTAAAAAAAAAAAACGCAATTGACTGGGAGAAAATATTTGTAACTTATATAACACTTTAACCAAATGATGATGGTTAACCAGTGATGGGATATGGATTTCATGTACCTCCAATGCTGATGCAAAGTGGGGGAAAAAACGCCTATAAAATACAGGCAGTCCCAGGTTACGAACTTCCATACATTTGGTTCTCATTTAGCGTCAGTCAAATGTTTGTCTTAGTATATAGTATATATTTTACCTTTCTATGTGTATAAAACGCTAAAGAAACACTTCCAAACCGAACAGTGTTTTCCTGAGCATCACAAAGTCTTGTGGGTGTTTGTTATTACAAACCACTGTATGTGTTTAACTAAAATTTTTAATATAATAGGCTTCATGGCAGTCAGTTCTCAAGTACTTCAGAAATCAGAAGTAACCCAGGGAATGTATCTTAAAAATGCAAACAATCCAATAGAAAACTGAATCAAGTATAAAAATGGCAAGTCACAGAAAAATAAATACCGGTGGCTAAAAAACATGAAAAGTTTAGCCTAATTTGTAGTTAGAAAAATTAAAATGAAAAAAAAACAATCAAATTTCATTTCATATTATCAGATTGAAAAAAATTTTAAATACTGATACTGATTATAAAAAGGAGCTAATCTTCTACAAAGAAGAGGCTGGCTGTAAATTGACAGAAGCCTTCAGACAGGCAGTCTGGCAGCATCTGTACCCTTTGACCCAGCCGATCCACCTTTTCTTGATACCTGCCTGAGAGAAATACTGGCACTAAGGCAGTGCCATGGACACTAAGAAGGTTTGTAAGGATGTTTACTGTAGCACTGTCTCTAGTAAAACTAAATGGAAATTACAGTTGTCATCAAGAGGAGAATAATTACATAATTATATAATTATTAGTGGTATTCACACTGTGAATTACATGGTAGATGAATATGTACTACTTTCCACTGTAGTATGAAGATAAATTACGTGTAAAAAAATAACTGCACAATAGATACATGTAAAAAAAGATAAAACTAAATCGTATTTGTACCGGCAAATGTATATGTATGAAAATAACCAGAAAAGCAACTGGAAGAATTCTTCCACCAAACTATTAACTGTGGTTACCTATTGGGATGGAGGCTGGGAAAGGAAACTTTTACTTTACTGGTATTACTTGTGTTTTTAGTTTATAATTGAAAATATGTTTTAAAAGAAAAAATCAACAAGGGTTCCTCTGGAAAGTGAGAGGGGTGTGAGAGGCAGCATGATTATCTCTCCCCTAACTTGAGTGTTCTCTTCCCGGTTAAGTGTGATAAAACAACAGCTATTTCAAGCCGGGACCTTTTTAGTCAGCACAAGATCTGCCCTCCCTTGCAGACTGGGTTATTGTTAATTTACTTCAAACTGCATAAAAAAACCCACAAAAACCCATTACCATGGAGTCAATTCTGACTCATAGCGACCCTATGGGACAGAGTAGAACTGCCCCACAGAGTTTTCAAGGAGCACCTGGTGGATTCAAAACTGCTGACCTTTTTGGTTAGCAGATGTAGCTCCTAACCACTATACCATAAAAATATATGCAATTTGATTTAAGCTATATAGAGGGACCAATCAGTTGATCTGGGGCAGTTACCTTAATCAGAAAGTCATTCTCCAGAGATGGACAGCTGTTATTAAAACGAGAAAATCAAACTCCAGAGGTGATACGGTAGCTTTTCTATGAGGCACATTTCTGGGGAATTTATAATTAAAATGCTGAACGCCAAAAAATGTTTTTATTGGTAAAATTAGTAGCTTATTTTTTTTTAATTAGCATAATGGTTGTTAGAAATGGACTCTCATTAGTAAAGCAATGGTCGTCCGTATATGTAGATTGTCTCGAAAATATAGACATTCCCCACCCTTGCATGAACAGGTTATAAGGCACTAATGAGACTCTTACCTAGGGACAGTGTTTGAGGAGTTGACTGGTACAACTATGAGTGTAACAGAATTCTGTACCTGGAATGTTGTGGGGTATGCTTCAACCTTTCCTAAAAGGATGGTTAGAGTACCTAAAAGTATAGATGCTAATCTTATAGGACAGGGTGTATCAACTGTTCTGTGACTACCCGTATACCTGTTGCCGTTGAGTCAATTCCGACTCATAGCGACCCTAAAGGACAGAATAGAACTGCCCCATAGGGTTTCCAAGGAGCGCCTGGTGGATTCGAACTGCCAACCTGTTGGTTAGGACCTGTAGCTCTTAACCGCTACACTACCTCGGTTTCCGTTTTGTGACTACTTGCTAACAAATGTTGGTTTAATAAATGATTGTTGTGTGGAAGAATTTTTTATCCGAGACTAATTTTTATTCTAATCTGGTGGCAAGGTTGTGGGGGAGTAGCTAATCCTCATCTATTTATCAGGAAGCACTAAATTGGTGAAATGTAAGAACGGTACACAATATTGGGGGAGTCAGCACAACTTGACCAAGGCAAAGTCATAGAAGGTTCACAGAGGCATCCAAACTCCCTGAGGGACCAAGTTACTCAGCTGAGGGCTGGGGACCACAGTCTCAGGGGACATCTAGCTCAAATGGCAGAACAGTTTATAAAAAATAATGTCCGACATCCAACTGTGGTGAGTAGTGTCTGGGGTCTTAAAAGCCTGTGAGCATCTGCTGGTCCCATCCTGGCTAGAGCAAAGGAGAATGAAGAAAACCAGGCACAGGAAAGATTAGTCCAAAGGACTAATAGACAACAACTTCCACCAGACTGAGACCAGATCAACTAGATAGTGCCCTGCTACCAGCACCAACTGCTCTGACAGGGATCACAGTAGAGGGTCCCAGACAGAGCAGGAGAACAATGTAGAACAAAATACAGATTCACAAAAAAAAGACCAGACTTGCTAGTCGGACAGAGACTGGAGAAACCCCAAGAGTATGGCCCCTGGACACCCTTTTAGTCACCCCCGAGGTCCACCCTTTAGCCAAAGATTAGCCAGGTCTATAGGAGAAACTCACATGAGTTGGAATCGACTCGACGGCACTGGGTTTGGTTTTGTTTTTGGTATATGGGAAACAAAAACCCTGGTGGCTAGTGGTTAAGTGCTACGGCTGCTAACCAAAGGGTCAGCAGTTCAAATCTGCCAGGCGTTCCTTGGAAACTCTATGGGACAATTCTGCTCTGTCCTATAGGGTCACTATGAGTTGGAATCGACTCGACGGCACTGGGTTTCTGGGATAGGGGAAACAATAACACACGAGGAACATGTTTCATAGTTCAGTCATGTATACAAGACTGCATGGGCCCACCAGCCCAAAAGCAAAGACGAGAAGGCAGGAAGGGACAGGAAAACTGTATGAATGGAAGCAGGGAGCCCAGGGTGGAGAAGGGGAGAGTGCTGACACATTGAAGGGTTGGCAACCAATGTCACAAAACAATTTGTGTATTGTTTAATGAGAAACTAATTTGCTCTGTAAACTTTCACCTAAAGCCCAATTAAAAAAATAAGAATAATAAAGAACTAAGAACAGTGCATGACCAAATTGGCTCATTTTGGTCCATTTCTATCAGTTGTCCTAAAGGAGCACCCAAGTGGTACAAAGAGTTAAATTCTCAACTCCTAGCCTGAAGGTTGGTGGTTTGAGCCCACCCAGAGAGGCCTCAGAAGACAGGCCTGGCGATACGCTTCGGAATGGTCACAGCCTTGAAAACTCTGTAAAGCAGTTCTGCTCTGCACACGTGGAGCTGGCATGAGTCACAGTGGACTCAGGGCAGCTAACAACAACAAGTCTTTGGATCACAATCACAGAAGTCAGAATCTTGACCTGAAGACAGGAGAAATCCCGCAGAAATAAGTGAAAGCAGTAGTCACCGACAGACATTCTCCTGGGATCATAAGCCAACAACCTAATTTTTCTACCTAGGAAAAAAGATAATTAAATGGTTTGTCTTATTTCAGATTTCTTGGCAGTGATCAAAATAAAGATTTTTGAATATATAATTGTTTTTATCAGAAGCAAATTCTCATTCAGAAGTGAACTCTTTATCTCCAATGATATTTACAAGGCCTCTCTGACCATATTTAAGACACGTCACAATTCTAGGCAGCCTGTCTATCCCTAAGTAATTTTTCTCTAGAGAAACTTATCAGGGAGATTAAAAGCATTATCATGATAATTTGGGTGTGGTTTAAAAAAAATAGCATACAGTAGACAGGATTAAGGATTACATATTAAATAAAAGAAAGAGGTATCAGGGCAAAAAATCTGAAGATACTTCACAAAATATATAGGAATGCCCTGTAAGCACATGAAGAAAGCATTCAGCATCAGGGAAATGCAAATTAAAACCACAGCGAAGTATCACTTCACACCTATTAGAATGGCTAGCTGTTGTTAGTTGCCATGAAGTTGATTCTGACTCATGGCAACGCACGTGTGCAGAGTAGAACTGCTCCATAGGGTTTTCGCGGTTGTGACCGTTCAGAAGAGATCGCCAGTCCTATCTTCCAAGGGACCTCTCTGGGTGGGTTCAAACAGCCAGCCTTTCAGCTAGAAGTCCAGTGTTTAACCCTGTGCTGTTCGTGCGACCCAGGAGGCCACTGGAAATACTAAAATTAGAACAACAGTGCCAGTTGTTGGAGAAGACACAGAGCAATCAGAACTCTGCATCACTGTTAGTGGATATGTAAAATGTTATTGCCACCTTGGAAAAGTCTGGCAGTTTCTTACAAAGTTACACACACTTTCCTTATGACCCAGCCATTCTACTCCTGAGTATACACCCAAGAGAAATTAAAACATGTCTACAAAAAGACTTGCACATGAATATTTATAGCAGTTTTATTTTTAATAGCCTGAAAACAATCCAAATGTCCATGAATAGAATAGATACAGATTATGGTCTATGTATGTATACAATGGACTACTATAAGTATTGATACACAAACAAGATCAATCTATGCTGAGCAAAAAGACAGACACAAGTGAGTTCATGCCTTATGAACTCTCCTTATCTTTCTCCCTTTTTCTTAAAACTAATGATCCAGCTGTCATACTACCTAGAATATCATTATCCAGCCGAGCTTTCTGTGATGAGGGGAATGTTCTGTATCTCCACTGTTCAATACAGTGGATAACTATTGAGTATTCTGAAATGTGGCTACTAAGCGAAGGAACTGAATTTTAAATTTTATTTAATTTTAATTTAGCCACATGTGGTTAGTTGCTACTGTAATATACAGCACAGACCTGGAGTAAATAAGTCCCTTAATTTTAATCAATAGCCTCTGACAAGTGGGATAGTGAGAAACAAAAGGCCTCCACTGTTAGCAAAGCAAAAGCAAGGGAGCAATATGGCCTTGTGCTTTAAAAGGGTCTTTGGTTCCAGGAATCTCGATCTCTAATGTCTCACAAGGCGCAACTCTGATTTCCCATCTGATCTCAAGAGGATGAGAGTACCTATGGCTCAAGTAAATGCCTATTTAATAGAAAACCAAATGCACAAATGAATGGAGGAAGAGAACACAAGGGTAACAGAAAAGGAAATTCTCATTTATTGAGTACCTCCTACACTAGGCACTTTACACATGTTATCTCACTTATATTCCACCAGTTTTATAATATTATCAATGTTTTACAGATGAGAGAGGCAGTGCCAAGGAGGAGTAAGTAACTTGTACTGGGTCACTCAGCTCTGACGACAGGGCAAAACAAAGCTTTGAACTAATGTAACCAAGGTATCCCTAACTGATAAATATTTACGAAGCATACATATATACCAGCACTTACTGATGAAGATCAAAGACTACAGCCTTCAGTATGGATTGCACCTCAACATAAAGAAAACAAAAATCCTCACAAATGTACCAATAAGCAACATCATAATAAATAGAGAAAATATTGAAGTTGTCAAGGATTTCCCTTGGATCCACAATCAACGCCCATAGAAGCAGTAATCAAGAAATCAAACAACGCAGGGACTGGAAGGCAGGAAGGAACAGGAAAGGTGGTAATAGTGAACACAGGGTTGAGAAGGGAGAGGGATGACATGTGCTGGGGTTGTTAACCAATGTCATAGAATGTTGTGTGCACTAACTGTTTGATGAGAAACTAGTCTGTTCTGTAAACCTTCATCTAAAGTACAGTTAAAAAAAAAACCAAACAACATATTGCCTTGGGCAAATCCGCTGCAGAAGACCTTTCTAAAGTGCTGAAAAGCAAAGATACGACTTTGAGGACTAAGGTGTCTCTAACTCAAGCTGTGGTTGGTTTCAGTCACCTCGTATGCATGCAAAAGCTGGACAACGAATACGGAAGGCCAAAGAAAAGTTGACGCCTTTGAATTACGGTGTTGGCGAAGAATATTGAATATACCATGGACTGCCAAAAGAATGAACAAATCTTTCTTGGAAGAAGTATAGCCAGAATGCTCATTAGGAGTGAGGATGGTGAGACTTTATCTCACATACTTTGGACGTGTTATCCAGAGGGACTAGTCCCTGGAGAAGGACATCAGGCTTGGTAAAGTAGAGGGTTAGCAAAAAAAGACCCTTAATGAGATGGATTGACACAGTGGCTGCAACAATTGGCTCAAACATAGCAATGATTGTGAGAATGGCGTGAGACCAGGCCGTGCTTCATTCTGTTGTACTCAGAGTGGCTATGTGCCAGAACTGACTCGACATCAACTAACAACAACATACATACCAGGAATTCTCCTGTAGCATTTAGAAACAGATAATGGTAATGGTTACACGACATGATAAACATAATTAATGTCAATGAGTTGTACCTGTGAAGCATGTGGAACCAGCAAATGATTTGTTACATGTATATTTATCACAATTAAAAAAAAAAACCTATTGCTCATTATTATCACACTGTAACCTCAAGGAAAGCCTATGGAAAAATAACAGCTCAGGTAAATGACCTTCAAAACTGCATATTTTATATGATACGGCTTTCAAAATTTAATATTTTTTTCAAAAAGACAAGACAGACAAAAAACATTAAAGCCCACATCATATAAAGAGATGCTTTACTTGAGCCTTTCGAGGCTCAATTCTCATCAAAACTGTGCTTGCTTGTGGGAGCTGTAAATACCACAGAAGAAACACTGTGTGGGGTTCAGAAAGGGAGCTGGAAGCAGCACAACTCTGTGGAAAACTAAGAAAAAGAGTGGGATGTTCACTGCAAACCCTCTATTAACCCAGCCACACGGGGTTATTCAGTAAAGGAGCATACTACCTTTACTTACAGGCCATTTTTTAAGAACACATTTTCACAGCAGTAACACTTAGCCCTCTGCAGCAGCTGACTGCAGTGGACAAGCCTGTCAGCAGCTCTACATGAAGCAGTGAACCAAAGGATTTTAAGATAAATTTGTTTATACTTTGAGGGAAAAGGGAAACTCTCTTGTTAAGCTTCCCAAGTTTATAAATTTTGAGTTAGACTTCTCCAGAATGGTACATGTTCTTAACCTTGGAGACCTTAAAATATTGCTTCTCCTCTAGGAAAAAAAGCAGTTTTATGAGAAGTTATTGAAAATTCAGGAATTTTAATATCAATGCTGAATTATATCTGATTTTTATGACAAAGTGATATTTAGCTTATAACTATGGAGCAGCTTTATATTTTATAGTGTTATTTGGATAGTTATAATAGAAAAATACTGCCTGAAAGCAGGAGTTAAATCTGTTGAAAGCATCATAAAATTTTCCTAAACAATTCTAATTTCAAATATTCTGTTCCATTTGTAAAACTAACCGTTTTATTTGTCAGGTGCACTTCTTTAAGGTACAAGTAAAACGTTTTCTGAAATCTGGATTCTTGATCCCCAGGAGTCTAATATAATCCAGAAGAGAATACCTACACAAATAATATTTAGATTACTCTGCAAAAGCAACTAGATACGAAACTGAGTTTTTCAAAACCATTAGTTTTTTAAAAGCCATTCTGCTTCTCAAGCAAATTCCTATTCACTTATTGAAGAAATCTATTTACTGAAACGTGGTCACCATTAAACAAACAAACAAACAAAAAAATCAAATCCATTACCATCGAGTCAATTCCGACTCATACCGACCTACAGGACTGAGTAGAACTGCCCCATAGGGTTTCCAGGGCTGTAATATTTATAGATGCCAACTGCCACATTTTTCTCCTGCAGAGCAGCTGATGGGTTCTTTTCAGTTAGCAGCCAAGTGCTCATCCACTGTGCCACCAATTAAACAGTGTTTAACCACTGTGCCAACCACTCCTTTGATCACCATTAGCTGTGCTAAATTATTCTACATGGCTCAGAAAACAGGTAGCTAAATAAAGCCATTAATAAGAGTCTTAGTGGCACAGTGGCTAAAGTACTCAGCTGCTAGCCAAGAGGTTGGCAGTTTGAACCCACCAGCCACTCTGCAGGAAAAAGATGTGGCAGTCTGCTTCCATGAAGATTTATAGCCTTAGAAATCCTATGAGGCAGTTCTACTCTGTCTTTTAGGGTCACTACGAGTCAGAATCAACTTGACAGAAGTAATTTCGTTTTTTTCTGGTGTTATAATAAGATAAGGAGCCCTGATGGTGCAATGGTTAAGCTTAAAGTTAGCAGCCGCTCCATGGGAAAAAAGACCTGGCGATCTGCTGCCATGAAGAATTACCAGCCTAGGAAACCTTATGGGGCAGTTCTCCTCTGTCCTGTAGGGTTGATATGAGTCAGAATCAACTTGATGTCACACAGCAACAACATAATCAGATAAAATACGATCAAAACAATCAATCCCTAAATTTTAACAAAAAACAATATACCATGTTTTAAAGTAAATAACGTGCACGTTCTAATTGTTTGCCAAATGCACCCCCCCAGGGGGGTATTTTTCATAAGCACCAATTTTTTTACATGCTGCTCTAAAAAAAATTAGCATTGTACATTTACGAAGATAACTCTCCGGAGAGGGCACAGCTGGCAAACAAACATAGAAGGTGTGTGCGTTATTTGCATGAAAATACTGTAATCACCTGCAATGTAAATATAACATTGAGATGGGGTTACAGTAGCTCTTCGGTCTTTATTTTATTATCTAAACATTCATTGAGCAGCTACTTCTACCTTCCAAATACTGTGGTAGGCACTAAGCAGTCCAAGTTAAATAAGAGTATAATGTTCCCCTAAAGAGTTCGGTTAACTATTCAGAGAATGGTTAATATGTGAAATAAAATAAAAAATAAGATCCTATTTATAATAACCTGTTGCATCGAGTCAATTCAGACTCATAGCAACGCTATAGGACAGAGTAGAACTGCCCCATAGAGTTTCCAAGGAGCGCCTGGTGGATTTGAACTGCCAACTCTTTAGTTAGCAGCCGTACAACTTAACCACTACGCCACCAGGGTTTCCCCTATTTATAATAGTAACAACAAATCTATACCTAGGAATAGATTTAACAAGTAATGTGCAAAACAGGTATGAAATTTTAGCACGTTAATGAGAGACTCAAAAGAAGACTTGAGCAAACAGACATAACATGTTCATGGATAGAACAGTCATCATCAAAAAGATTTTCTTTCTCCTAAGTTAACTGATAGAAGTTTTAGGAGAGTTTTTTCTTTGTTTATGTAATAGACAAGCTGATCCTAAAGTTCATATGGGAAAATAAGCAAGAATAGACAAACAAGACTAGTCAGGAAAAATCTGAAAAAGATGAGCTCTAAAAGGGGCCAGCACTACCAGATATTAAAATATATAGACAATAAAACAGAAAAAATTCTGAAATAGACCAAATACATACTGGAATGTAACATATGATAAAGACAGTAAATCAAACCAGATACAAGTAAATAAATGGTATTAGAGTACAATGGCAGTTAGCTATAATGGAAAAGCTCTTAAGTCACAGGGCACTGGGTAGAGTACTCAGGAAGGTCTTGGTTCAGTAGTGAATAATTAGCCCTAGACTAAGCACTGATCCAACCCACCTAACAAGTAATAAAAGCAAGGCAGACTGTTTCCAAGTAACCGCATCCCTGAACACAGCCCAAGATTTATGAAAATATTCAGCACCCAATAATGCAAAATTTGGTATCCAATCAAAGATTGCCAGGTATGCAAAGAAGCAGAAAAACATGACCCATAATGAAGAGAGAAATCAATCAGTCGAAAATGACCCCGATGTTAGAATTAGCAGAGAAGCACATTAAAACAGTTATTACTGCATTCCATATGTTCAGTAAGTTAAGTAGATGAAAACATATGTCCACATGAAAACGTACACATGAATGTCCACTGCAGCAGTATTCATAATAGACAAAAAGTGAAAACAACTCAGATGTATATCAACTGATGAACTGATAAAGAAAATGCGGCATATTCATACAATGGAATATTATGCAGCCACAAAACAGAATAAAGTACTGATACACACTACAACACGGATGAACCTACAAACAGTGAAATAAACTAGTCACAAAAGATCACATATTGTATGATACAATTTATATGAAATGGCCAGAAGAGTAAATCTATAATGACAAAGTAAATGAGTGATTTACTAGAGCTGGGGTAGAGGGGGAAGTAGAAAGGACTGGGGAATGACTGCTAATGGGTATGAGGTTTCTTTCCGGGGTGATGATAATGTTCCAAAATTAGACGATGATGTTGCACAACTGGTAAATATACTAAAAAACCTTGAAATGGACACTTTAAGTAGGTGAATTGTATGGTATGTGGTTATATCTGATAGAACCATTATATTTAAGGGGGAAAAAAATGTAGAAACACAGAAGATACAGAAAGACCCAAATCAAACTTCTAGGGATGAAAACTACAATGTATAAAATGAAAAACTGGATGGGATTAATGGCAGATAAGACATAGGAAAAGAGTAGTGAACTTGAAGGCATAGCAGTAGAAACCATTCAAAATGAAAAAGAGAAAAAGAACCTCCCAAAATGAAAAGTGCATCAAGGATCTGTTGGACAGCTTAAAATGGCCTATGCAGGTAACTGGAGCCCTCAAAGGTAGGGGACAGAAAAAATACAGAAATATTGGCCAAAAAAATTCAAACTTGATGAAATTTATAAACCCACAGATTCAAAAAGCTCAACAAATCCCAAGCACAAGAAAAATGAAGAAAACTACATAAATTGCATATCAGAAATTGCTAAAAGCCAGTGATAAAGAGAAATGTTTAAAAGCAGCTAGAGTTAAGTACATAACACAAAGAAACAAGGATATCAGGTACTTTCTTGAAATCAATGCAAGTGGTAAGACAGTAGAGCAACATCTTTAAAGTACTGATAGACAGAAAAAAAAAACCTTTCAACCTAGAATCTTATAAACCCAGGCTCAACCAAAGCAGTTGCTGTGGTGGATTCCGACTCACGGTGACCCTAAAGGACACAGTAGAACTGCTCCATAGGGTTTCCAAGGAGTGCTGCTGGCTTCAAACTGCCGACCTTTTGGTTAGCAGTCATAACTCTTAGCCAGTGCACCACAAGGGCTCCATACAATCCTATAGTGGGCAAAAATCTTTCAAAAACAAAGGCATAATGAAGACATTTTTAGATAAATGAATTCATCACCAGCAGACCTGTACTATAAGAAATATTAAAAGATATCCTCAGGCAGAAGGAAAATGACACCAGCTGGAAATCTGCATCTACACAAAGGAATGAATGGCACTAGAAATTATAACTACGTGGGTAAATAATATAAGATTTTTTCTTCTTAAGTCTCTTTAAAAGATAATTGTTTTAACAAAAGGAATAACAGTGTATTGTGGGGCTTTTGCAATATATATAAAATGCGTGACGACAATAGCATAAAAGCCAGGATGGGAAAAATGAGGGAAATACAGGAAAATTCCTTAATAACTTTGTTGAGTCCAACTATGACTTAAAATCCAAGCACCGTAAGAGAAAAGATTAGCAGGTTCAGCTATAAACTTTGCATGGCAAATACACATCCCCACAACTACAAGCAAAATCTAAAGACAAATGACAAACAGAAAATATACTTGCAAGACATCACAGATAATAATTTCCCTAATATAGGCAGTCCCGGGTTACAAATGAGATCTGTTCCTGATTGTTTTCTTAAGAATTTGTAGGTAGGTCAGAATACGTGCATATGGTTCTTATTTAGCCTTACTTTAGTGCAATATGGAGCCCTGGTGGCGTAGTGGTTAAGAGCTAGGGCTGCTAACCAAAAGGCATCAGTTCAAATCCACCAGCTGCTCCTTGGAAACCCTATGGGGCAGTTCTACACTGTCCTATAGGGTCCCTACGAGTTGGAATCAACTTGATGGCAACGGGTTTGGTTTTGTTTTTTAGTGCAATAAAAGGCTCTAAGCCTTTTCAATGATTTAAAACCTGCACGTGCAGCAAGTGAAGGTGACTGTGATGTAGAATTTATTGCAGTAGGGGTTGGTTCGATCATTTTAAAGTGATGGCAAGTTTACATAATATTAAAGGATAAGTACAACATTCGTTCCTAACCCAGAGTCTGCCTGTATTTTAAGAACCTAATACACAGAAATTGGAAACAGCCAATAGCTCAATAGGAAAATGGGCAAAGGGTATTTACTGCCAGTTTTCAGGAACAACCTATCCTTGAAATACAAATAAAAACGTTGAGGTTGGGGGGCGGAGCCAAGATGGCGGACTAGGCAGACGCTACCTCGGATCCCTCTTACAACAAAGACACGGAAAAACAAGTGAATCGATCACATACATAACAATCTACGAACCCTGAACAACAAACACAGATTTAGAGACGGAGAACGAACTAATAGGGGAAGCAGCGATTGTTTCCAGAGCCTGGAGCCAGCATACCAGTCAGGTACGGCACAAGCACAGAGACCTGCTCCACCCCCCTGAACTAACCCCAGGAGGGGGACCAGCCGGTTCCACGGGCGGCGTGGGACGCAGTCGGTAGGAGAAGTCCCCGGGAGGCAGTGACTGGTCTTGGAGCAGAAAGAGCAGCAGCCGAGCCGGGGAACCGTCCCGCAGGGATTTGGACTGGACGCAGCGGATTTTCTGGAAAAACTAGTTTCCCAGTGATGGCTCGGAGACAACAATCCATATCAAACCACTTAAAGAAGCAGACCGTGACAGCTTCTCCAACCCCCCAAACAAAAGAATCAAAACCTTTCCCAAATGAAGATACAATCTTGGAATTATCAGATACAGAATATAAAAAACTAATTTACAGAATGCTTAATGATATCACAAATGAAATTAGGATAACTGCAGAAAAAGCCAAGGAACACACTGATAAAACTGTTGAAGAACTCAAAAAGATTATTCAAGAACATACTGGAAAAATTAATAAGTTGCAAGAATCCATAGAGAGACAACATGTAGAAATCCAAAAGATTAACAATAAAATAACAGAATTAGACAACGCACTAGGAAGTCAGAGGAGCAGACTCGAGCAATTAGAATGCAGACTGGGACATCTGGAGGACCAGGGAATCAACACCAACATAGTTGAAAAAAAATCAGATAAAAGAATTTAAAAAAATGAAGAAACCCTAAGAATTATGTGGGACTCTATCAAGAAGGATAACCTGCGGGTGATTGGAGTCCCAGAACAGGGAGGGGGGACAGAAAACACAGAGAAAATAGTTGAAGAACTCCTGACAGAAAACTTCCCTGACATCATAAAAGACGAAAGGATATCTATCCAAGATGCTCATCGAACCCCATTTAAGATTGATCCAAAAAGAAAAACACCAAGACATATTATCATCAAACTCACCAAAACCAAAGATAAACAGAAAATTTTAAAAGCAGCCAGGGAGAAAAGAAAGGTTTCCTTCAAGGGAGAATCAATAAGAATATGTTCTGACTACTCAGCAGAAACCATGCAGGCAAGAAGGGAATGGGACGACATATACAGAACACTGAAGGAGAAAAACTGCCAGCCAAGGATCATATATCCAGCAAAACTCTCTCTGAAATATGAAGGCGAAATTAAGATATTTACAGACAAACACAAGTTTAGAGAATTTGCAAAAACCAAACCAAAGCTACAAGAAATACTAAAGGATATTGTTTGGTCAGAGAACCAATAATATCAGATATCAGCACAACACAAGGTCACAAAACAGAACGTCCTGATATCAACTCAAATAGGGAAATCACAAAAACAAACAAATTAAGATTAATTAAAAAAAAAAAAATACACAAAACAGGGAATCATGGAAGTCAATAGGTAAAAGATCCCAATAATCAAAAAGAGGGACTAAATACAGGAGGCATTGAACGGCCATATGGAGAGTGATACAAGGCGATATAGAACAATACAAGTTAGGTTTTTACTTAGAAAAATAGGGGTAAATAATAAGGTAACCACAAAAAGGTATAACAACTCTATAACTCAAGATAAAAACCAAGAAAAACGTAACGATTCAACTAACATAAAGTAAAGCACTATGAAAATGAGGATCTCACAATTTACTAAGAAAAACGCCTCAGCACAAAAGTATGTGGAAAAATGAAATTGACAACAACACACATAAAAAGGCATCAAAATGACAGCACTAAAAACTTATTTATCTATAATTACCCTGAATGTAAATGGACTAAATGCACCAATAAAGAGACAGAGAGTCACAGACTGGATAAAGAAACACGATCCATCTATATGCTGCCTACAAGAGACACACCTTAGACTTAGAGACACAAACAAACTAAAACTCAAAGGATGGAAAAAAGTATATCAAGCAAACAATAAGCAAAAAAGAAGAGGAGTGGCAATATTAATTTCTGACAAAATAGACTTTAGACTTAAATCCACTACAAAGGATAAAGAAGGACACTATATAATGATAAAAGGGACAGTTGATCAGGAAGACATAACCATATTAAATATTTACGCACCCAATGACAGGGCTGCAAGATACATAAATCAAATTTTAACAGAATTGAAAAGCGAGATAGATACCTCCACAATTATAATAGGAGACTTCAACACACCACTTTCGGAGAAGGACAGGACATCCAGTAAGAAGCTCAACAGAGACACGGAAGATCTAATTACAACAATCAACCAACTTGACCTCATTGACTTATACAGAACTCTCCACCCAACTGCTGCAAAATACACTTTTTTTTCTAGCGCACATGGAACATTCTCTAGAATAGACCACATATTAGGTCATAAAACAAACCTTTGCAGAGTCCAAAACATCGAAATATTACAAAGCATCTTCTCAAACCACAAGGCAATAAAACTAGAGATCAATAACAGAAAAACTAGGGAAAAGAAATCAAATACTTGGAAAATGAACAATACCCTCCAGAAAAAAGACTGGGTTATAGAAGACATCAAGGAGGGAATAAGGAACTTCATAGAAAGCAACGAGAATGAAAATACTTCCTATCAAAACCTCTGGGACACAGCAAAAGCAGTGCTCAGAGGCCAATTTATATCGACAAATGCACACATACAAAAAGAAGAAAGAGCCAAAATCAGAGAACTGTCCCTACAACTTGAACAAATAGAAAGTGAGCAACAAAAGAATCCATCAGGCACCAGAAGAAAACAAATAATAAAAATTAGAGCTGAGCTAAATGAATTAGAGAACAGAAAAACAATCCAAAGAATTAACAAAACCAAAAGCTGGTTCTTTGAAAAAATTAACAAAATTGATAAACCATTGGCTAGACTGACTAAAGAAATACAGGAAAGGAAACAAATAACCCGAATAAGAAATGAGAAGGACCACATCACAACAGAACCAAATGAAATGAAAAGAATCATTTCAGATTATTATGAAAAATTGTACTCTAACAAATTTGAAAACCTAGAAGAAATGGATGAATTCCTGGAAAAACACTACCTACCTAAACTAACACATTCAGAGGTAGAACAACTAAATAGACCCATAACAAAAAGGAGATTGAAACGGTAATCAAAAAACTCCCAACAAAAAAAATCCCTGGCCCGGACGGCTTCACTGCAGAGTTCTACCAAACTTTCAGAGAAGAGTTAACACCACTACTACTAAAGGTATTCCAAAGCATAGAAAATGACGGAATGCTACTCAACTCATTCTATGAAGCCACCATCTCCCTGATACCAAAACCAGGTGAAGACATTACAAAAAAAGAAAATTATAGACCTATATCCCTCATGAACATAGATGCAAAAATCCTCAACAAAATTCTAGCCAATAGAATCCAACAACACATCAAAAAAATAATTCACCCTGATCAAGTGGGATTTATACCAGGTATGCAAGGCTGGTTTAATATCAGAAAAACCATTAATGTAATCCATCACATAAATAAAACAAAAGACAAAAACCACATGATCTTATCAATTGATGCAGAAAAGGCATTTGACAAAGTCCAACACCCATTCATGATAAAAACTCTTACCAAAATAGGAATTGAAGGAAAATTCCTCAACATAATAAAGGGCATCTATGCAAAGCCAACAGCCAATATCACTCTAAATGGAGAGAACCTGAAAGCAATTCCCTTGAGAACGGGAACCAGACAAGGATGCCCTTTATCACCGCTCTTATTTAACATCGTGTTGGGAGTCTTAGCCAGGGCAATTAGGCTAGACAAAGAAATAAAAGGTATCCGGATTGGCAAGGAAGAAGTAAAGTTATCACTATTTGCAGATGACATGATTATATACACAGAAAACCCTAAGGAATCCTCCAGAAAACTACTGAAACTAATAGAAGAGTTTGGCAGAGTCTCAGGTTATAAAATAAACATACAAAAATCACTTGGATTCCTCTACATCAACAAGGAGAACACCGAAGAGGAAATAACCAAATCAATACCATTCACAGTAGCCCCCAAGAAGATAAGATACTTAGGAATAAATCTTACCAAAGATGCAAAAGACCTATACAAAGAAAACTACAAAGCTCTACTACAAGAAATTCAAAAGGACATACTTAAGTGGAAAAACATACCTTGCTCATGGATAGGAAGACATAGTAAAAATGTCTATTCTACCAAAAGCCATCTATACATTTAACGCACTTCCGATTCAAATTCCAATGTCATATTTTAAGGGGATAGACAAACAAATCACCAATTTCATATGGAAGGGAAAGAAGCCCCGGATAAGCAAAGCACTACTGAAAAAGAAGAAGAAAGTGGGAGGCCTCACCTTACCTGACTTCAGAACCTATTATACAGCCACAGTAGTCAAAACAGCCTGGTACTGGTACAACAACAGACACATAGACCAGTGGAACAGAATTGAGAACCCAGATATAAATCCATCCACACATGAGCAGCTGATATTTGACAAAGGACCAGTGTCAGTTAATTGGGGAAAAGATAGCCTTTTTAACAAATGGTGCTGGCATAACTGGATATCCATTTGCAAAAAAAATGAAACAGGACCCATACCTCACACCATGCACAAAAACTAACTCCAAGTGGATCAAAGACCTAACATAAAGACTAAAACGATAAAGATCATGGAAGAAAAAATTGGGACAACCCTAGGAGCCCTAATACAAGGTATAAACAGAATACAAAACATTACCAAAAATGATGAAGAGAAACCCGATAACTGGGAGCTCCTAAAAATCAAACACCTATGCTCATCTAAAGACTTCACCAAAAGAGTAGAAAGACCACCTACAGATTGGGAAAGAATTTTCAGCTATGACATCTCCAACCAGCGCCTGATCTCTAAAATCTACATGATTCTGTCAAAACTCAACCACAAAAAGACAAACAACCCAATCAAGAAGTGGGCAAAGGATATGAACACACATTTCACTAAAGAAGATATTCAGGCAGCCAACAGATACATGAGAAAATGCTCTCGATCATTAGCCATTAGAGAAATGCAAATTAAAACTACGATGAGATTCCATCTCACACCAGCAAGGCTGGCATTAATCCAAAAAACACAAAATAATAAATGTTGGAGAGGCTGCGGAGAGATTGGAACTCTCATACACTGCTGGTGGGAATGTAAAATGGTACAACCACTTTGGAAATCTATCTGGCGTTATCTTAAACAGTCAGAAATAGAACTACCATACAACCCAGAAATCCCACTCCTAGGAATATACCCTAGAGATACAAGAGCCTTCATACAAACAGATATATGCACACCCATGTTTATTGCAGCTCTGTTTACAATAGCAAAAAGTTGGAAGTAACCAAGGTGTCCATCAGCGGATGAATGGGTAAATAAATTGTGGTATATTCACACAATGGAATACTACGCATCGATAAAGAACAGTGACGAATCTCTGAAACATTTCATAACATGGAGGAACCTGGAAGGCATTATGCTGAGCGAAATGAGTCAGAGGGAAAAGGACAAATATTGTATAAGACCACTATTATAAGATCTTGAGAAATAGTAAACCTGAGAACACATACTTTTGTGGTTACGAGGAGGGGAGGGAGGGAGGGTGGGAGAGGGTTTTTTATGGATTAATCAGTAGATAAGAACTGCTTTAGGTGAAGGGAAAAACAACACTCAATACATGGAAGGTCAGCTCAACTGGACTGGACCAAAAGCAAAGAAGTTTCCGGGATAAAATGAATGCTTCAAAGGTCAGCGGAGCAAGCGCAGGGGTCTGGGGAACATGGTTTGTGGGGACTTCTAAGTCAATTGGCAAAATAATTCTATTATGAAATCATTCTGCATCCCACTTTGAAATGTGGTGTCTGGGGTCTTAAATGCTAACAAGCGGCCATCTAAGGTGCAGCAATTGGTCTCAACCCACCTGGAGCAAAGGAAAATGAAGAACACCAAGGCCACACGACAACTAAGAGCCCAAGAGACAGAAAGGGCCACATGAACCAGAGACCTACATCATCCTGAGACCAGAAGAACTAGGTGGTGCCCGGCCACAATCGATGACTGCCCTGACAGGGAGCACAGCAGAGGACCCCTGAGGGAGCAGGAGATCAGTGGGATGCAGACCCCAAATTCTCATAAAAAGACCAAACTTAATGGTCTGACTGAGACTAGAGGAATCCCGGCGGCCATGCTCCCCAGACCTTCTGTTGACACAGGACAGGAACCATCCCCGAAGACAACTCATCAGACATGAAAGGGACTGGTCAGCGGGTGGGAGAGAGATGCTGATGAAGAGTGAGCTAATTATATCAGGTGGACACTTGAGATTGTGTTGGCAACTCTTGTCTGGAGGGGGGATGGGAGGATAGAGAGAGAGGGAAGCAGGCAAAATTGTCAAGAAAGGAGAGACTGAAAGGGCTGACTCAAGAGGGGGAGAGTAAGTGGGAGTAGGGAGTGAGATGTATGTAAACTTATATGTGACAGACTGATTGGATTTGTAAACGTTCACTTGAAGTTTAATAAAAGTTATTAAAAAAAAGAAAAGAAAAAAGAAAAATACCTGTTGAGTAAGGAACATCTACCTCAATTGGCATAACATAGCTTATAAAGAAAAAGTTCTGCATTCTACTTTGTTGAGTAGCATCCGGGGTCTTAAAAGCTTGTAAGCGGCCACCTAGGATACTCCACTGGTCTCACCCTGTATGGCGCAAGGGAGAATGAAGAAAACCAAAGACATAAGGGACAGATCAGTCCAAAGGACTAATGGACCACAAGTACCACAGCCTCCAACAGGCTGAGTCCAGCAAAACTAGATGGTGCCTTTGTACCACCACTGACTACTCTGACAGGGATCACAATAGAGGGTCCTGGACAGAGTGGAGAAAAACATAAAACAAAATTCTAACTCAACACATACAAAAAAAGACTAGACTTACTGGTCTGACAGAGATTGGAGAAACCCTAAGAGTATGGCCCCCGAACACCCTTATAGCTCAGTAATGAAGTCACTCCTGAGGTTGACCCTTCAGCCAAAGATCAGATAGGCCCATCAAACAAAAGGAGACTAAATGGGCACACCAGCCCAGGGGAAAGGATGAGAAGGCAAGAGGGGACAGGAAAGCTGCTAATAGGAAACCCAAGGTGGAGAAGGGGAGAGTGTTGACATGTTGTGGGGTTGGCAATGAATGTCACAAGCCAATATGTGTATTAATTATTTAATGAGAAACTAGTCTGCACTGTAAACCTTCATGTAAAGTACAATTTTAAAAAAATAACCATTGAGTTACAGACCCTATTGATGCCTCATAAAGAATATATACAGGATCTAATTAGGATTACTAGGAAACATTAAAAACTGTACAACTTTATAAATCTACAGTTCATTCAGGACATTATAATTTAAGAAGAAGGGAAAGAATCCCAGAAAGACAGAAAATCGATAATGGCATTTGTGATGGTAAAGATTGTGTGTCAGCTTGGCTGGGCCATGATTCTCAGTGTTTATATGTGATCACTCCCATGATGGAATCTGCTATGAGTATTCAGTCAGTTGAGGGGGGAGTTTCCTTGCAGGTGTGGCCTGCATCCAAATATAAGCAGATGTTCTGGCTTTTTGCTTGCTCTGGATCCTGCAGCTGCCTCCTGTTCGTCTGACCTCAGGTTCTTAGGACTTGAGCTATCAGCTTATCTGCCGATCTTGGGGTTCCTCGATCTTCACAGCCTGTGAGCAAAAGCCCTGCTCACCGACCTGCTGATTTTGGGTTCACCAGCCCCTGTGGCTACGTGAACCAAAAGAAGCCTCTGCCTGATCCACGGACTTGGCATGAGCCATTTCCTTGATATAAATCTCTCTCTATATATATTTATATGCTTCAGTGGTTTTGCTTCTCTAGAGAACCCAGCCTAAGACAGTATTAAAAAAAAAAAAAAAAAAGACCCTCCATAGCACTCTTTTTCCTCTGAAAAGGAGGGACATATAATATTCAAGATGATTACTATCTAGGTCTCCAAGCAATTACGATCATCAGAGCCCTTGACTGACCCACAGTAGATACCAAACAAAAATAAGAATTAAATCTTTGGGGTTGTTTGTTACTACAGAATATCTAAGTCATAATTAAGCATCCTTGCTAGTAGGATCATTGATCTATTTTTTTTTCCTCTGTGTGTGTGTTGTATTTTGTAAAAATAATGAGCACCTGGTGGCGTAGTGGTTAAGAGTTCAACTGCTAACCAAAAGGTCAGCAGTTCAAATCCACTAGCAGCTCCTTGGAAACCCTATGGGGCAGTTCCACTCTGTCCTATAGGGGCAATTCTACTCTGTCCTGTAGGGTCACTATGAGTTGGAACCAATTTGACTGCATCTAACAACAACAACATATCTTAGGAGCCCTGGTGGCGCACTGGTTAAGCATTCAGTTGGTAACCAAAGGTCAACAGTTCAGTAGTTCTCCTCTGTCCTACAGGGTCATTATGAGTTGGCAGTTCAAATCCAATGGGTTTGACAGTAGTAGGTTTGGGTTTTTTTGTTTATATCTTAGAAGGAGCCCTGCCGGTGCAGTGGTTAAGTGTTCAGCTGCTAACCAAAAGGTTGGCAGTTTGAATCTACCAGCTGCTCCTTGACAACCCTATGGGGCAGTTCTACTCTGTCCTGCAGGGTCACTGTTAGTTGCAATCGACTCAATGACAATGGGTTTGGGTATTTTTGTTGGTTTGTTTTTGCTTTTTAATCTTAGAAACTACTTTTTGGGAGGGAAGAGGAAGACACACGCCTTAGCACGGGCTTTATCATCCAACAGACACTGACTGCACAGATGTTAGTATCGTCACACTCAATCTACAGCAGCTTGAAAGCATCATTCATTAAGATCCTCCATTTCCCTTTGTTCCAACTCTGTGCTCACTGAGCAACCTTCTAAGAGCAGTTAAAAAAGCAAGGTGTACAACAGTGGGAATAATGTGCTGTGATTTGTTTGAGTGGGAAAAATGTGTGTATGTATAAATACATAATACGTATATTTGTAAATACAGTGAAAATATATAGCCGTAGGTGAAGAGGAATAGTGTTGTTTGGTGGGCCATATTTCTAAACCACAGAAACCCTAATAAATGGGCATGCATGGAACACTGTGTATGTCATGAACCAGAATTATGAATGCACCCCAAGTGCAAGGAATTGGATTAAAGGCGGGAGGAATCAACAGCACTACTTATTCAAATAAGTTCTAAAACCTGCCCACTGATCTTGAAGAAACTGAAGAAAGATTATTTCTAATGGTTCCATAGTCAAGGCTTTTATTGTTGTTTTGATCCCATGTGAAAGCTTCAGCATTGTTAAATTCCACTCTTACAAGATTAGCAATATTTTCCCCTCTGTTAAAAACAATACACTGTATTATTGTTTCCAAAGGAAAAATGAAAAGATAGTGTGTGAGGCTTTAATAACATGGAAAAGCATCCAAAAAGGTATGTATGGAAAACAGCACTTAGAGTTTTCAAGGAGTGGCTGGTGGACTCAAACTGCCGACCATTTGATTAGCAGCCATGCTCTTAACCACTACACCACCAGGGCTCCACACCACGAATCCAAAACAAAACCAAACACAGTGCCGTCGAGTCAATTCCGACTCATAGGGACCCTATAGGACAGAGTAGAACTGCCCCATAGAGTTTCCAGGGAGGGCCTGGCAGATTCCAACTGCAAACCCTTTCATTAGCAGCTGTAGCACTTAACTACTACGCCACCAGGGTTTCCAACACCACAAATAGTAACCTGTAATTTCTCTAGTCTGTATCTGTGTAACACTTTGTACAGGCCTATGATACACAGATTATTAACTCTTAAGCATTTAAAACAGTAGGTTTATCGTAAATAGTCCCAAGAGTACCTAACACTTGTAATTTGGCCTTGTTAGACGTAAAAGACCACACCCATCTACTCCCCTTAGCAGAGGATGAATGAGGAGTTCCTGGAAATGGAACTTGAACTGAATCTGCAAAGAGAGCCATTCCTGGCATTCTGCGTTTTGGCAGTGGCTCAGCTCTTCCAAACACTTCACATTCACTGAAGTCAGGACTTGTCCTTGGCCACAGTTCTTCTAGATGCCAATCACACAGTTGCAATCAAACCTCCAGGTTACAGTGATGTTTATAAAGCCCTTCATAAAAACCAAAGAACTTCCAACAGTCCTTCACTGCATACAGATCTTCACTTGATTTCTTTAACATCTCCTTGAAGGGGCCTCATTAAGTTTGCATTTTTAAACATCCAGTTTAGTATTCTTCCATTGGTTTTCCTAATAAATCCAAACCGTCATGAGCACACCTTTCCTTAATATTGTTGTTCTTCATGGCTATCAAAGGTGGCCCATGCACTATAAGATCAGACCATTGTGATCCATAGGGTTTTCATTGGCTGATTTTTTGGAAGTAGATTGCCAGGCTTTTCTCCCTAGTTTGTCTTAGTCTGGAAGCTGTGCTGAAACCTGTTTAGCATCATAGCCACATACAGGCCTTCACTGACAGACTGGTGGTGGCTGTGCCTTAGGTGCACTGGTCAGAAATAGAATCGGGTGTCTCCTGCGTGAAGGCGAGAATTCTACCACTGACCTACCACTGCCCTCTTGTCTCAACATTACCAGTCAAAACTGCTCCACCAGGACACAACATAGTGGCAGTAACACACTCAACTGGGCATAGCAGTTGAGAGCTCACTAGCTAAGAACTTAAATAACAGTAAGAGTACAGAGAAAAAAATTAACAGTATTGAAATTGATCAGTAGGTGTGTTAGGTGCCCTACCTATACTCCCTCACCCCTTCAGCCCAAGTTCCAGTTGCACCAACATTTCTTTCAGGGCTCTTCTAGCCTCCAGAGCCCATTTTGCCTCCCGTCACAGCACTGGAAAATTATCACTCACCCCTCCCCAGCAGCCCTCAATCAATGACTGAGTTACTGGTGTGTAAGTACCTCAGCTCCCTCCACCTTCACGATAACTCGGAAGCAGGAGTTCTACACTTACTCCCAGATTTCCCCTGTGGGATCAAACTCCAGTTACCACTTGCTTGACAATGAACCATTAAGCCTGCCTTCCCTTACCCATCTCTCTTCCCCCCTGTCCTTTCTAGCATTTCCCAGCATCACCTCCTAGAGGAAGTACTTACACAGGAATCACTGACTCACTCCTTTCTGGGGGAACCCAAAATAAGACAGTGACTGGCTGTTTGAATCCACCAGGCACTCCCTAGAAACCCTATGGGGCAGCTCTACTCTGTGTTGTAGGGTCGCTGTGAGTCGGAATCAACTCAACAGCAATGGGTTTCATTTACTTTTAGTGAAATATTTCAAAGACAATCTATAACAGAAAAGCAGGCTGCACAGGGTTATGGTAAATGGGGTATGTAATGGATACAGAAAACATTTGCATTATTTAAAAATTGTTGTTACAGCATAAAACAACAACACTCAATATTCCTATTCCTAAATCTCTATATTAGAGAGATATTTATACTCTGAAATCATTTTAAAATAGTCTTTAATCCAAACCTTTGATTTCAAAAAAGTCCAAGTTTATTGATTAGGCTTCAGAATGCCCCATATCTTTATTTTGGAAGTTCCCAAAACTATCACATTAAGAAAAAAATTTCTTTAGTGCTGTGGCTGGAAGTGGTTGTCTTCTGAATCTACAGATTTAGTCTCTAAAAATGTATTTGATGAAAACAATATGAATAGATCTGAGTAGATAAAGGATGCTTTGAGGTGTATCTTCTTTTTCCTGCCCTCCCAGTAGGAGAGTTCATTAAATAATTTTTTCATTTTGGAACATAACTGTTATTTAATTCAGGTTAAGTGTCAAGTCTCACCACTTGTTACTGGTAGAATACAAGAGCAATGTGGGACAGGTCTAAGGAAGTATGAAAAGGGTATTTCCTTCATGCTGGGGAACAGAGTCCGTCCCCAATCCCAGCTATCACTCCTCCCCGCACTGCACCACAGGTGGGGCAGTGGTAATGTCAGGAGGAAGAAGAAAGCAGAGACTTCTATTACTGTGATTAAGAGCAGTTCATTCTGGTTCTAGAGGGGAAAATAAGAGAATCTTTAGGTGTATCTGTAGGCATATGTCTATACACATTTGTGTATGCTGCATATATAGCCACATACATAACAAACCAATAGGGGGCGCAGTTATGGAGACTTCCTAGACATAGCCACACAACTCGTGGGATTGGTTTACTGGATCAAAAGGCTTGGGACCATGGTCTCAGGGGACAGTTTAGTCAATTGACATAACGTAGTTCACAAAGATAATGTTCTACATTTGAGTTCGGTGAGTAGCATCTGGCATCGGAAAAGCATGGGAGCAGCCATCTAAGATACAACCATTGGTCTCTACTCGTATGGAGCAAAAGAGAATGAAGGAAATCAAAGGCTCAAAGAAGAAACTAGTCCACAGAACGAATAGCCCACATGAACCACAACCTCTTCTCACCTGAGACCAGAAGAACTAGATGGTGCCTCGCTACCACTACCAACAGTTCTGACCAGGGTCACGATAGAAGGTCCCAGATAGAATGGGAGAAAAATGTAGAACAAAACTCAAATCCTGAAAAAAGACCAGACCTACTGGACCAAATAGAGACTGAGGAACCCCGGAAACTATCGCCCTAAGATATGCTTTCAACTTGGAATGAAAGCTATTTGTGCAAGTCAACTTTCAGCCAAATAATAGATTGGCTTATATAATAAACAGTATCACCTATGAGTAACGTGCTCCCTTAAACAATTAACTGTATAAGACCAAACAGTCAACATTTACCCAAAAGCAAAATGAGATGACAAAGAGGGGGAGGGAAGCGAGATCAATGAAGCAGAAAAAACAAAATGGAAATGATGAGAATGCTGACATATTGTAAAATTGTAACTAATGGCTTGGAACAATTTGTATAAAAATTGTTAAAGGGGAACCTAATTTGCTGTGTAAACTTTCACCTAAAACACAAAAATAAAATTATTAAAAAAAAAAAAAGGAGAGAATCCTTAAAACACAGCTCAACCCTCCTTTCCAAGCATCTGACCCATTCAGAGTTTCAAGGCATCCATTTTTTAATATCCGTGACATTCATAGATAAGCTCCTCCATGTATATAGTTAGCAGGCACCAAGTTATACCTTGTCTTACCCAGCTCTGTGGGCTAATGCCATTTCCCAGAGATCAAGAGTCATGTCTGAAATCTCTATTGCAACCCTTGCAGCAGCTATTACAGGAATGAAGCAAAAACAGGCACTCAAACGTGGGCCAACTATGATACCTCTTTTGCAGGTCTTGCCAGCAGCAAGCATGAGACTTAAAAAAAAAAAAACCACTCAAACATATCCTGATTGAATTTGTGCTTTAAGCCCTTTCAGTCACAACAGTGTGACTAGTTGTGTTTGCTAGCTAAAGTCAAAGCTTTTTTTGACAGTTTATTTTCATAAAGGAAAGAAATGCGTATTCATGTATTAGGTGCTTCCAACGAGCTATCTACATAATGACAGCATTACAGTAAAAAAATTCCAAGAGCAAATAGAGAACACACTCCCAAACATTTAAAACCATATTTGAATTTTGTTATACATTCATGTCAAAGCACTTCTTCCTCAGCACCCATAAAAGAATGTGAAAATCAGAATGCCTTTTCAGATCAAGTCTCACATCCCAAATCTAGTCCTTGAAATATTTAGCAATCTTTATCTTTGGTGCCTTCAATTTAAGAAGCAAGTCAGCTTTAAAAGATGCTCTGTAATTACTTCTTGCTGAGAATAAACAAGGTTTCTCATTTTAAATTGTATCCACTGGGATACTTTGAGATTCAAATTAGAGATATATAATTAATTAAAATGTAGACCTTTCATTTTAGGCTCTGTTTTAGTAGAGATTAGGCTTTCAGTACATTATTAACTGTGTGTGTGTAATATATGACAGTTATATACACAAATGAAGTTTTTAAATGTTAAAACACCATAAGATAGATCATTTTCTCCAGATATTGGAAAAAATAATTCACTTCATGTGGGAATTATCAAGTGACATTTCCATCACAAAATTCTCTCAAACTGACAATGTGTAAATGAAGAGAGTTTCCTTCATTATCTGTCTTCATTGAGAAGATGAGTTAAGAGTCTATTCCTTCTCAGCCTCTTGGGGCTAAGGGACATCATATTGTAAATCTTCACATCCCCTCTGCAATGACACCTGTCCCAGTCCCTTGCTTAAAATAGTTGCTCAATGAATATTTGTTGAATGAGTATATTAATTCCATAGCACAATTCATATAAATGAGTATAAATGGGCAAAATGCAGAGAATGGTTTAGTTGAGATGGTACTAAAATAGAGGGCTTTGCAGAATTCATAATTTGTAATAATATTATAGCATTATGGATGAGGTATAAAAAGATCAATGTCGTAAACTGCACAGCAGTGCCAAGAAAGTAATTTTACATCCAGATTGGGACTTGAAAGAACACATATCATTGACATCAGGAACAAGATGTTTTTCTTTTGTGAAAAGTACACTGCCAACCAAATTTTAATGGTATAAAAGTGTGCTACCTGAGAAATGAAGTCAGTATGGGGTATTACACAATCAGAATAAATTTACCCAGCCTAGCTTCCTCAGCTTTTCAGACTCAAAGACAGTGAGACTGTATCTTTGAATTAAGTGGTGAATAAAGCATTTTAAGAGAATTACTCCTGTAGAATATAAATGATACTAAGAATTAAAAGAGCTGTGTAAAAGACTAAGAGAATAAAGTTAAAATTTTTAAAAACCATTCTGGAAATATATATGCAGGACCATTCAGGTTTATTCTTTTGATAACTGCCCTCATTTGCAGAACTTGAAAGTCAAAGTGAATTAGAATACTTTCTAATTAAAATACATATATATGTTCCCCGTTCCCCAAGTTCAAGTTCGCATTTCATAAGATTTCCCTCTTGCAAATACAGTAAATAAGATGTAAATATAAGCCTGTCCATTAAGCAAAGAAATGACTAGAAAGAACTAAGTAAACTTAAAAAAAAAGTCAAGGATAGCTGCTATAGTTACAACTCATTGCATGTATCTTTTCAGCAAGAGCCTACAAAAGTGAGATTCAATTTAAAAAGAACAAGCTTAATATTACCAAACATATCCATCCAAAAGTTGGCATTCGTAATTAACCCAATAAAGTATCAAAGAAACTACTTCCAGCATTGTCTATACACAGAAACCAATAAAACTTTTCACATAAAGACAAATTTCAACTAAATTGTAAACATACCAAAGATACTCTACAGTTATAGAAAAATGAATCTACTAAGACCAAGTTTAAAACAAACAAACAGGAAAGGATGGAACCAAGAATCAAAACTAACAAATTAAATTCCATAGTTTAAATTCATCAGAAAGAACTGCAAGCAGAGTCAATGATCTGAATACCTTTGTTGGAGCAGTATCCATGAAAAGCTATAGAAAAAAAGAGAGAGAGAAGGGCGTAAAACTTTCATATAAACTAGAGAATCGAGATGAAATGCACATAGTTAAATACTCTTGAATTTAGGAAGATTAAAGTCAATTTTACTTCGGAAAATGTTCCTTAAAGTAGTCCCTGCCTAATATGAGAGTGCTTGTTATAAAACTAAGAAATTAAATGACTAATCTCTGAAGCTAAAAACCAAAGAATAATGGAAAGAAACATATTTGAAGATCATTTATCTCCCACCGAGCCAGTTTCTCTAATATCTCTCTTCACTTTGTGTTGGCAACAACCTCTGCACCTACTTACCTCGTAAAGGTACCTATCCTAAGTGAGGAACAGCTTTGAAATGTTCAGATAAATCAGTCTGTATCCTTTTTTTTTTTTTTTATTTCTATGTGAATTAATGTGAAGGACCTTAAAGGACTGACTTAAGTTACAAGTATTCTGTAGCTAGGATTGGAAGGAAGACACTACTGGCTACTGAATTTTTTTCCCAGTATAATAAAAAGAATAGCTTCAAAAATATAATTTCTTATTTCTGTCTGACTCCCACTCTTCCAAATAACTTGTGCTCTGTGCTACACATTAAGTGTGGAAAGGCCCTTTGAAGGGCAGCTTGCTTTACAAAAAAGAAAACACCCATCTGCCTATAATATGGACCACCAGTTTCAAATTTTTTAATAACCATCTGTGAAATACTATTTAAAAACAAGTGTACTAGAGCACAATGATGTTTTACACTAACCACTCTGAAGACTTTTATTCTGTCAGTAAAGAATTTAATATATGTTTTGTTTCCCATAATCTACACCTGAGGTGTTCTCATGAGGCCTTTGCATCTTTAAGAGACCCCTCACTGCAATAAGCTTAGCTGCAATTTAATATTAGGCAATACTGCAAACTCTTCAGTATAATAAAAATCCATAACAGTAACCTCCAAAATGAAGCAGCAGCTTCAGCTGATTCTCCCTCTTGTAAGGAATCTTTAAAGAGAAACCGTAACATTTTCCTAAGGCCAAAAAGATTATCAACACATCGCCAAACCTCCTTCACTGCTCACAAATACCGAGCCACCCTCATCCGGAGCAATTCTGCCCTGAAGATCATTCTTAGAAGCAGAGTGAGGAACACGCTGCATTTTCACTGTGCTGATTCATTGAACCTTTTGTGCAAGTACACATAGGGGGAAATTTTGCTTCTTAGCTTGAAATTCTTCCAACCATGCTGACTGTGTCTCAGTCTGCTCTTTGTATTCCCAGCCCACCCTACGACTGTCAAACGCATAATACTAGAGAATATTTACCGGGCCCTAACAGTCAACCTGCCACCAAGTCAAGCACCTAACATGCATGCCCCTCATTTCATCCTCACAGCTCTGTGGATTTTTAATTCTTAAACAGATGAGGGATTTGAGGCATCAAAAGGTAATCAGCCTGTGCTCGATCCCAGTGGGGGGCAGGGACAGCATTTCCCTGGTGTCCTCATGCCTAACCACTAGATTAGTCGGCCTCACAGAATTAGGTCTCTACCGTCAAAGTTTTTCTTCAACCGGGATGCTTCCTTTCTATGACAGTTCTCCCTCAGACCCTCTAAGTTGTATTTTCTCAGTTAACACACAAAACATAAACTCCATGAGAGCCGGGACCTTGTCCCCAACAATGCTCTATTTTTAAGCACCTTAAAAAAAAAAATCCTGACAGAGTAGGTATTCATTACACATTTGTTTAATGAATAGAATATCTGGACAGTTTGGGCTGTGATGACAGCCAATTTGGAAAACAGCATGAGCTCCAGAGGACCTGAATTATGTATTTGGTTGGTTCATTTTTCCCAGATCACTAAGTAATATTCATCTCCCTAATCTGACCTTACAGAGAAACTTACTGAGCACCTACTACGATATTGTCTGCTAGCCCAGGCAGCGCAGGACTAAGTAGTAGACGTTCGATAAATCATTTACGTGCAGCTCTACGAAGCAGCTTTATTTGTCGGAAAGAGTACAGGTCAGGAGACTGGGGTTTAGTCATGGCTTTCCCAAAAATAAACCACATCAGTTGGGCCAAATCACTTATCTCTGGTCCTTGGCTTCCTCAGGAGGAAGAATGGAGGGTTGTGTTATTTCTAGATGATATCTTGAAATTCTTTCAAAAAATCAAAATACCTGTCCTGTCAATTCAGAGATGCCCAGAAACTCTCAGAGATTTCCAAGAAACGTGACATATATGTGCCCACACCCTCCTTCCATCCTAAATATCCACAGTGAAGTTTCATTCATTCATTCTTCCTAATAACCCCAGCAGGGAATTGAGAAAACCTGTTCCCATTCAAAGGCACAGAACAGTTAACATTTGCACTGGCTGGCAGTTCCCTGGCATTAGTACCATATCCACAACCTAATTACTCCTGGTTCCCTTCATCTCTATGCCAAGCCACTCCTTTTGTCCATTCAAGCAGTAACATTAAAACAGTGTTAATTTTTTGTGTGTGTGCGGAGCTGGAATGCCTAAGGAATGTTTAAGGCAAATAACTAACACTGACACCATCAGACATAAAGAGGTTGAGGAACTAAGTAAATACATAAACCAATAAAATAAATTCACAATATGAACAAATTTAAAAGTACAGGAACAAGTCATAGGCAAAAAGAAAAATAAACACTACATACTTTGATGAGCTTCAATTACCAAAATTTAAAAATCTACATACAACATGAAACTCTTTGGGAAAAATGAACTTATTTCCCCCTTGATTCAGCACGCTACATAACAGCATTCCTTTTCCATCAAGAAAAATATGCTTGTATCACTGCAAACAATGAATATGCATGACTATTTTATACATAATAAGTATTCGATAAATACTTCTTGAATTAATGAATAAATTTTCCTTGTCTGGTATGAATTTTAAAAATCCTAAAAAGAAAGAGGGAGGGGAGCACTGTATTTGTTTAATATTATTTGATGAATATCCAATCCAAAAATAAACCAAACCCATTGCCATCCAGATTCGTAGCGACCCCATAGAACTGCCCTATAGGGTTACCAAGGAGCAGCTGGTGGATTCAAACTGCCGACCTTTTGGTTCTCAGCTGAACTCTTTAACCACTACACCACCAGGACTCTGAACATCCAGTACAGCACCATTAATCAGTGCTTTAAAATGGCAATCCTGACTTCGCCTAGAGCATCTCCAATAAAATTCTTTACTGATAAAATATAGACACTCTTTAAAAGACTATCATGGCAGACGCTGGAAAACCTTTTTTTTAAAAAAAAGGCAAATAATTTAAAAGATTTTTAAGACAAACCACCAAGAATCTTTTAACTAGTTGTTATTACCAACTTACTAGTCAGAAACTTAAAAACAAAAAAAGTACAATAAATTGAAGCTCTGTGCCAACTGAAAAATCGGATAAATTATCACACAGAGATCATGCAGTAGAGTCAGTCTTTAACTTTTTTTTTTTTCTGATGTTAATAAAGAGGGAAGAAGAATGCGCACTGTGCCATTTGCTCATCCCTCCTTCCTGCACAGCAAGGGTTTTGTTTTGTTTTTTTTATTCGTTCAGAAAACATTTCTGGAAGGCCCTATTTAAGGACTGGGAATATAGAAATAAAAATAAGATTTAGACATCTGGTCTCAAGGAAGTTCATGGGAAAATCAAATACTGTATTTGGCCCTGTCCAGCTTTTTTTCTGTGTTATTTCTCCCACCTTGAGAGTTACCTAGCTCCAAATAAACTCAAAGCCCTCCTCTCCCCCACCCAACTTCATTGACTCCTACCAGCTCATTCAGATCTCGTCTTTTCTTGGTTATTATTAGCGTTAATATATACAATTTACACTGTATTTATGTCCTTCACATGCTGCACTGGAACTGCATCAGGAAAACAACGCAAAGTAAAAAATCCAGTCTTTGCACGTGGCAGGAACTGGATGAATGGCTAGATGAGAAGTTGAAGGGCTCAGGGTAGGAATAAAACCCCTATCAGTCCGCTCCTTTCTCAAGCCTGTCTTCTGAGGTACCTCTGGGTGGGTTTGAACCGCCAACTTTCTGTTAGTAATCGAGCACTTAACCATCTGTGCCACCCAGGGGCTCCAGTAAAGAGTACACACTAGAGTAAACACCAAGTGTGAAGTGTGGCTGGCTAGACACTAAACAGTAGTGAACACATAACAAAGGACTATGTGAACAAAAACAGACGCCAAGCATACTATATTAAATGCACACACATATGAAATATCCTGGGATCTCTGGGAATTCAATTTACAGATAAAATAGGCCGCAATAAAAATGTCAAAGGACGAAAGTAAAAAAGTTTCAAGGTATTTAAGGGCTGGGCAGGCAGAAGTGACAACATGCAGAAATTTTTATAAACCATTTCCATGTCTAAGAATCTCCACAATGCAATAATAATTGTTGGCAACAGTGTGGAAAAATTGGAACCCTCATAAGTTGCTGGTGGTGCAGCCACTCTGGAAGAGTTTCGCAGTTCCTTAAAAAGTTAACCATGGAGTTAGCACGTAACCCAGAAATTCCCCTCCTAGATACATACGCGAGAGAACTAAAAACATGTCAACATAAAAACATGTACACGAATGTTTATAGCAGCATTATTCATAATAGCCAAAAAGTGGGAACAACCCAAATGTCCATAAATTAATGAACTGATACAATGTGGCATATGAATAGGCAAAAAAGTGAAAAAAAAGAAAAAAGTACCCACAAAATATTTCCTTGACTCAGAAAGGAACACTCGCCTTAAGTCTTTTCATTTTTCAGAAGTTGTCAATACCTAAAGCTATTTTAAAAGTGGAAAAGCAGGTGGCAACAAAGTAAGGAGAGAGATTTAACACAAACTGTCATAATGTGGAACATTTTAGAATATGGCAAGCAAATTCCACACAATTTCAAAGCTCTGCCTGTATCTTCCCTCCTCCCGCCCTCACCGAGATATTATATAAAATTTCAGGATACAAAGTTTCTCCCATATATCTTTTCAAATGGGGAAAGAAGTACAATATTTAAAATTCACACACCTTGGCCTTGCGTTTTCATCTCCAGAAATTCACCCTACAGATACAGTGACACATGTATGCAGGTAAGTACACGGATGTTACTGCAGCCATTTGCAATATGGATGGGAAAGACCCCAAACTACCATGAAATAAATCACAGTTCAGCCTACAGTGGGACACCATGCAGAGAGCTCTTCATGCCAGTACGGTACAATCTCTAGAATCTTTCCAACACATAGTAAATTGAAGGAAGAGGGAAGAGGACTATTACCAGGGAAGGGAGACTATATATCTCGTAATGTTTGTCTTAAAAAAACTAATAAGCAAACAAACAAAAAGCATGTGCACGCACTGCTTCTTAAGAAAACCATGACTGAGTGAAAACAAGTTGGGAAGGAACGGTCCAGGTTGCCATTTGCTGAGGAGTATGCTGCAAACCCTCCCCAGAAAACCAATTAAAAAACCTAATAATTCAAACTCTGCATCCAAAATTATTTTAATTTGTCTTATACATCACACTGAAACAATCATTTAGTATCATTTTTTCAGGTAGTCAAGAGTATCACTGAGGGACACTTGGAGAAAACCCTTACTCCCCTGGAGCTATCTGACAGTGAGGTGAGGCCCCTTCGCTATCTTAGCTTGTAACCTGAGTAAGAGCATTGTGATTTTATATAATGCAACTCTTTCCTGGGTATCCTGCATGGTGATTATTTTCCGAAGTCAGTTCATAGGTCACTGCCTTATCAAGGCCAGCCACATTGCATTTTGTCTCCATGAAGTAGGAGGAAGATTTTACTGTAATGACTTTGCTGTCAAAAACCACCTTTTTGATTGGAAACAACTTAAACATCAATAATGTTTAAACAACTTAAACATCAATAAGGAGCTGTGTTAACAGAATACTAAGCAGTCATTAAAAACAAATGGTGGGGGGGGAGATGAGGCAGCTTTGTATTTCACCCATACAGAACAATTGTTCTGCTAAGAAATAGCATGAAAATAAAACCATGTGCAGAACATGCTGTATGCCACCATGTACTCGTATGGTAGAGGACACATAAATATGTATGTAAGCATAGTCTATTTGTGGAAGAATTCACAAGAAACTGGAAACAGCAGCTGCCTCTGGGGAAGGGCACTTGGTGGCTGGCGGACCAACTTTTCACTATATAGGCCTGTACCTTTAGAATTACAGTTCTGTGCCATGTACTTGCTCTAAAATTTAATTAAATGCCATTAAACTTCTTTTAAGAGGTATAAATAACAAAAGACATAAGGAATGTGCAGGCTCCCCCTACCCCTAGCCCTTGGGGGGGCCATGTCCCAGGTGGGTACACAGTGGGAGAACACTGTTATCAGCCTCAGCAAGCTGGCCTCGCCTCCTGCAGCGCCACCCCCGACTCTGGACCTTCCTTTAAAGGCGCCAGCCAGGGACAGGTACCTATAGCAGTTTCTTTTTCTTCCTCCTCCTCCTCCCAAGGGCCATCCACCAAATGCTGAGAAACTTTCCACTCTCCTCTCAGCTTTTTTTAAAATAGACCTTAGTTTCCAGACTGTCATCAACCCAGAATATAATTTCTACTAAATTTCTTTGTTTATCTAAACACTTTCTAATGTTCTGACCACTCCAGTTTACCTGGACTGGAGGGAAACGGTTTATGAAAATCCCGTATGCCCAGCTTTACACATTCCACCACGGAAAACAGACTGCAAGTTCTCTTAAAACCGTGGACCTCTAGCTATACTGTTTACAACGCGTTTTCACATACATCATCACATATAATGCCTTCACAGGCTTCAGTGTCAATCCTGGTAAACCCAACAGCTGCCAAATTGGATTTATCAGTCTTCGTGAATTATAGAACCAGCACTAATAACACAGCTATCAGTTCAAAAGCGACAGTTCTGGGTACTCAGCATGCTAACTGGTTCAAATGCCATCAACGTGACACATTCCTTCCCGAAGCTCTGGGAGGGGGATTATCCCTAGGAGGTTTGGGGTGTGTGCACGCTGGGGAGGAGCAGAGTGGAACTAGGACCAGAGAAAGAGATGATCTGGCTCCCGTGCTCGGCTAGGGGAATACTCCACCATGCTAGCCTCGCTTGGTTTCTTACTGAGCACCAGAGCGGTTTGGCAAACGCCAAACAAACAGGGCAGCTCCCGCGCCAGGCGTGTTCAGCGCGCTCGGGGAATCCTCTAGAGCTTATTCAGAGGTTCAAACTCAAGTGAGAGCCAACTGTGCCTCCAACTCCGTCAGTGTCTGCAAGAACTTAGAAAAAGCCCGAGAGGGAGGGACACATTCGAGGCGCTGGGCTGATGCCAGCCATTTAGAAAGGTGACCCTCGGCCCGTCTTGCTGAGGTAGAAAGGTGCAAAACCGGTAAAGTTACAGCTCTCAGCGAACGCAGATAACAACTCTGGGTAGGGGGGTGGGATGCCGAAGGGGGTGTGGCCGGCTGGGGGAGTGGGAGTAGAGACGCGTCGGACCGGCCCGGGGAGGCTCCTCTACAGCCTGGGTGGGTGGGCTAGGACCCCATCGCGCGGTTCGGCATGTCCGGGGTGCCCCGTCACGCGCTCGCCGGCTCACCGGAGATGTCTAGGTACAGGTCGTCCTGGTGGTCCAGGCGGTGCAGTTCCTGCGACGTGGAGCTGCGGCTCTTCTTCACGCCCGCCGAGGCCGACGAGCAGCGCCGCGAGCAGGGGGGCGCGGCGGCCCAGCTCGGCCGCCGCTCGCTCTTCCGCTTCATGGAGGCGGCCGCGGCCAGTCAGGGGGCCACAACCATGGCCCCGCGCGCCCGCCGAGGCCCCGCCAGCCCTGCGCGCGGGCACTCGGGGCGGCGGGCGCGGAGCGGCGCTGCAAGGACGACGTGGGCTGGCCGAGCCCGGCGGGAGGCGGCGGCGCAGGAGCCGGAGGAGGGGCCCGGCCCACAGCGCCTGCCCCGCTCCCTCCTGCGGCCGCCGCGGGACCCGCGCCGCAGCGCTCGCTACAGCGCCTCCTGCCGCTGCCGGCGCCCCCCAGCCCGCCCCCAGGTCCCCGCAGCCCGCTAGCGCGGCCGAGGCGACGGTGCTGCCTCCGCCGGCTGGGGCTGCCCGGGGTAACCGCGCGCGCCCACGGCGGCCCCGGACGCTGCTGCCGAGGCGCCCGAGCACAGCGGGCCGCGGCTCCCGGGGACCCCAGGAGGGCTGTTCCGTGGAGTTTCATTCACAAAAAAGGGCCCACAACCCTCCTCGGGGCCCGAAAACTGAGGCCTTTCATTGGTCACTGTTGCGTGACGTCACGGAGACGGGACCTTTCTACAGGCAGGTACCCAGTGACGCCATAAAGAAAAGTCTGAGCGGTTCCACCAATCAGAGATAAAGTGTGCCCGCGGCCCCCTGCCGGCCCCCCAACTTTGCAGTTTCTTCTGTGACCCTGGAGTGCCAAGACCCCAGTGCTCAACTTCCTTTAGTGAGTCACCAAACCTTTACACAGCCCCACCCTACTATTTTAACTCCGTTCCTTGGCATTTATATGTTTTAAAATGTGTCTTGGTTTTCCTTGTAATTCGCGCCAAGGTAATGGGACTCTTGGAATGGCTGCTGCCTTAGAAAAGTTTTGACTGATTAAGTCGTTCGCAGCTATGTACATTGACTTCAGAACTTCAGAAGAACTACTTAAATCAGCTGCCTTCTGTTTATAGGCCTATGTTCGGCATTCAAAAAAACCAAGGGCTTCTTAAAAAAAAAAAAAAAAAAAAGCGGATAAAACTACCGCGGAAACACGATATCCCGTAATGGTTTGCACCTCACAGATCCTCCTCTTGGAATCCAGTACCCGCATTAACTCAGTAATTTTATACACTGGTTGCTGTGTTTTTCTTAGCTAAGGTGTCGACAGGCCCGATTATATTATGAAGTACTGAAGCAAGTGGCAAAGTTAGTCCTTGAACTTTTTTTTATCTTTTCAAACTGTAAGGTCATATCCCCTGCTTTTTCTACAGAGTTAAAATAATGCCTCTCTCTCTCTCAAACTTAACCAAAACTGTCATTTTGGAGGATCTTTAAACAAATTTCCATGGTAGCATCTAAATTTTTTTTTTTTTTTCTGGGTTAGCATCTAAAAGGGGTGAAAAGTTTGGAGGGCAGTCTTTAGATTTCATAGTCCAAAATTCTACAGTATCTTCAAGTTATTCCTGGTTTTCAGAAGTGTTTTAGTGATTTACCCTGAAGTTCCAGCCTCTGTAAGAGAAAGATGAATTTGACTCAGTTGGCATGGAAGCTTCTCAGAAATACAAGTTTTGATATAGTGCCTCTCTCTACCACCACTATTAACTTCTCCTGTTCTGGGCTTTGACCTCAAGCACTGAGTTAAGGATGGGTGGAGGCTAGGAAAGAAGGTCCTGACAACCTCAAACTGCTTGGAACTAGAGACCAATAACTCTGTTAAGAACTTTTTCTCAAACTTTGTAAGCATGGTCATTTTGCCCCTGTTTCACGTAAGGAAATCAGTGAAGACTTTAAAGATAATTTACGTGTTAATCTGAAGCAGCAGCAAGGAAGCATGAGGCTGAGGGGCTATGCATGTAAGTCTTGGTGAACAGAAACCATGCCAGGTCACCAGACCTCTGTTCTGTCTGGAAGAAGGAAGCCTTTCAGACTGCCCTGGGGGATCCAGACTATCAGGGATTTTACCAAAGTAGGTCTTGTGGTCTTGTTTTGAATAGATACTACAGTTGGCTGCCCCTGAGGAATGAGAGGCCTAGGACATTGGGAGTTGTCATCTTGGCTCCCTTGAATTACCCAATTACAAGCACCCCATGACATTCTATTTTTTCAGAGTGACTTACTAAATGTCAACCTAAGACTAAAGTGCCAAGTTCACTTACACCAATTTCCGTTCTCTCACCTTCAAATGTAGTGTTGGAGCTAGAAATTCTATCAAAATGCATATGATTTAAATAAGAGTGTCAAAAATATAGATAATTACACCGTTTAAGCCTTTTCACATTTTACAAATATGTAATTTTCTAGCTTTGTTATTACAATATCATTAAGAGAGAAGGTATATAATTACATTTTGTGATTATGGAGAAATATCTTCCATTCTTGGGAACAGGAAGTCGATGTGCTAAGTGTACACATAAAGTGTTTTTTTTTTCCTATAAAACAGAACATGGTTATATTTAATGTACAACATCTGTACAACCAAAAAATAAACAACAATGAAATAAATTCGGGGGAGGGGGGAAACATGGCATTTCATTTGCAAGGCATGACAATGAAAATATAAATATACGTGATCATAAATTAACTCTTAGAAACCAATAGCAAACTAATCTTCCAAGATAAATGAGGGGGGAAAAACATAGAGGAAAACGAAATAATACAAATGACTGTTAAGGATACATGGTGATGATGACAGAGTGTGACATTAACGGAAGAAAATAATTTCTTTGTAACATCACATTGTTAGAAATTTAAGATGCCATCATCTGATCATCCTACAATTGAAGGAAACAGGGAGCTCCTTCCATTCACTAACAGTGGGGGAGAAGACTGACAGTCTCTTCACTCAGGGGGAATTAGGTAGTTTTAGCTGAAATTTTTCATAAAGTTTTAAACCCTGTTTACATTTTGGTTTTAAGTCATGTTTAGATAGTGGCTGAAATAATATCACCTATTATTTAGTTGATAGTTGTTTTGTGTGGACACTCTTCCCCCTCTCCAATGAACAGACGTCAGGGCTCTGAGAATTTGGCCACAGGCAATGTAGTTAAGTTTGCTTGGTTGGTTGGTTTGTTGTTCATTGTTTGATTGTTGTTCATTGTTTGATTGTTGTTCATGGAATTTTAGAGCTTGAGAAGTACCTTAAAACAATATTTGATCCAAGACTGTCCGTTCACAGTGAGGACATCGGGACCCAGAGAAGTAGTTGCTGTTTAGTCAGGCCAACCCATGACGACCCCAAGTGTGTCTGAGTAGAACTGTGGGTTTTCAATGGCTGATTTTTCAGAAGTGGGTCACCAGGCCTGTCCTCTGAGGTGCCTCTGGGTGAACTCCAACCTCCAACCTCTTGGTTAGCAGCCAAGCATGTTAATCATTTGCACAACCCAGGGATTCCAGGGGAGAGAACCTAGACGCCCTCAAAGACTTTTCCTGGAGCTGTTTGAACTTAGGGAACATATACATCTGGTTGTGATTCTCCATATTAAGGGAGAAAATTTTTTAAAGGGGGAGGGGACAAAGTTCTATAAAATATTCCTATCTTTTCTAGGTTCTACGTCCCTACAAGGAAAACAATTATGGAAGGTTTTCTTATTACAGGCAGTCCCCGGGTTATGAATGTATGACTTACAGACAAGTGGTACTTAAGAACTGACTGCCAGAGAGCCTATTACATTAAAATGTTGAGTTAAATACATACAATGGTTCCTAATAACTAACGCATGCACACACTACTCTGTCCTGCTCCTGAAAACACTGCAGTTTGGAAGTGTTTCTTAAGTGTTTTATATGCATAGAAAGGTAAAATATATGCTGTGGTACTAAGACATTTGACTGATGTGAAATAAGAACCATATGTTCTGTTCTGATTTACATATAAATTCAACTTATTTCAGACAGACTTAGGAATGGACCTCATGCATAACCCGAAGACTGCCTGTATGTGTATTTCAGATAGATCATATTCAGAAAATTAGCAATCTTTTACTAAAATTAGTAGAAACTTGATTGATAAAGAGCTCTGGTGGCATGATAAGTGATGCTAAAGTTTCAAATAAAAATATAAGTTCCAGAATCAGTGAATTACAGTTTTAATTATGTGAAGAAGAGCAATTTGTTTAGGGTCAAGTAAAACTAGTGTGGTTCGAGTGGCAGGCATATGGGAAAATGGGCACATACTAACATCCCCACTAGCATATTTGACAAGAAATATGGTAGTGGGATATTAGTTTGGTTTTGTTTAATTGGATATTCTGGTAACCCAGCATTAATCTGAAATCCACCATGTTCCTGACCTTGAGACTGAAAATCTTTGGACTTGTAAAAAAAAGGAAGAAAATTAACATCTATTGACCTACCGGCACATGCTATATGTAGCCACCAGCTACATACAGTGCTAGGGGCTTCACACAAATGCCCTGTTAGATGTTAGTGAGTATCATGGATTGAATAATGTCCCCCCAAAAAATGTGTGTATCAGTTTGGCTGGGCCATGATTCCCAGTATTGTGTGATTTACCTATAAATTGTAAATTCTGCCTCTGTGATGTTAATGAGGGAGAATGGGCGGCAGTTGTGTTAGTAAGGCAGGACTCAATTTACAAGATTGGATTGTGTCTTGAGGCAATCTCTTGAGATACAAAAGCAAGAAGTGAGCAGAGAGACTGGGCCTCATGCCACCAAGAAAGCAGTGCCAGGAGCAGAGCACGTCATTTGGACCCCGGGATCCCTGTGCAGAGAAGATCCTAGTCCTGGGGAAGACTGAGGAGAAGGCCGACAGAGAGGGAAAGCCTTCACCTGGAGTTGACACCTTGAGTTTGGACGTTTAGCCTACTTTACTGTGAAGAAATAAATTTCTCTTTGTTAGAGACATCTATCTGTGGTATTTCTGTTATAGCAGCACTAGATGACTAAGACAGTGAGGAATCACATTTTTGAGAGGTCAAGATCGTTATCCTGGGACCCACAGTGGGTTTGGTTTGGAAACCCCTGGTACAGAAACACGAGTGGCTCCAAAGTAGTTCTGTGTTCTCAGGCCAGGACCATTCCTCCTGTGGAGAACGGAATCTGAAGGGATCTTATCTTCAGGGTGGGCTTCCGAAAATGAATGATGTCTACAACAGTGTACATGTCAGAAATCTGGGTAACCTCTTTCCACCTCAGACCAGACCCTGATGTTGTAGATTTTTAAAACAATATTCCTGATGTTAATTTGGTTTTTGATTATATACTCTCCTCCCAGGAAATAATAATAACAATGGAATGTGGGGGGAGGGGGCACTGAGGAACCAGTGAGATTCTGGCTGTTTTGAGCCTTGAGATCAGTTAGAGTGTGACTGAGGATGTTGTCACCCAAAAGCCAAAGAGGCTGGTGTCTGGGGACCCTGAGTAATACCCAAATCTTTCCTTCCCGTAGCCTTTTGAAAAGTGCTGAGATGCTGTTGACATTACTATCAGATATTCAGTATGTGGACAGGTAGGATATAGTCATCTGGAAGAATGGAAAACGGCACATGGAGATCACCGCATTCATTCTCTTCCTGGTTAAAGGCTTCTGCCAAGTCTGAGTGTACATGTTCATCCTCCTTATTTACGCTTCGCTTTTTTATCTCAAATAACAAAATAATACATGAACAAATGTGATAATATATATATTTAATTTAAGCAAAGCAAAAATCTATTTTTAAAAAACAAAAAAGTTCCCTTTCACTGTCACACCTCAATCCCACCCTTACAGATACCGCCATTAACAGTCTATATTTAGATTTTAAAACCTAGATTCTTAAAAATAAATTGGTTTATACAATACACATATTATTCTGTGAATGGCTTTTTTCACTTAATACTGCATCTTGAGAATTCTCTTTGTCAATCTTTAAGACCAACTCATCCATTCTAATGACTGCGTCGGTTTCCCTCTTCTGTGTTCTACATATTTTCCTACGGATAGAGGCTTAGGTTGTGTTGTGGGGAAGGGAGCGCAACAATTCAAACAATGCTGCAATGAATATCCTAACATATGTATATCAACAAGAGGTAGAATTACCGGCTCAAAGGGTTATTTGCTTTTTAAATTTTGATGAATACTAACAATATTTTAGGGTAAAAAAAAACTATTGAAATCACTGGATATAATCAATATTATTTAACTTTGAGAATCAAAAATGATCTCTCACTGTTATTCTATTTACATATCACTGATCACTAGTGCATGTTGTAAAGTGTCCGTTAGATGTTTGCAGTAATTTTCCAAAGAATTTTTTATCCATGTCCTTTGCCCATTGTTCTAGTTGATTATTTTCATTTTCTTTTAGGTTTGTGGGATCTGTTTACATATTATGAATATCAGCCCTTCAAGCTTTGCAGATGTTGATTGCCTGTCCATTCTTTGTCATATTTCTTTGTTGATGTTGCTCTGAAAAAGTTTTAAATATTTTAATGCCAAACCAATTTTGCCAATCTTTTTTAAGACATCTGGGTCTTAGATCTTTCCCATCCCAGTATTTTAAAAGTATTTTTTACTTACTTCTGGCTCATTTAGAGTATTACTATATTTAGCTCTTTAATCAAGCTGGAATTTATTTTGGTCATGGAGGATAAGGATAATTTTATCCCCAATACTTTTTATTAAATAGTCCATCTTTTCCCCATTGATTTGAAATGCTACCCTTTTATATGTTCGTTTCCAAAACTTAAAATACTTAAAAATAAGTGTATATAAGTATACTGTGGTCTGTTTGTGCCGTTATTGTTAGGTGCCCTCCAGTCCCGACTGTGTACAACAAAATGAAACACGGCCTGGTCCTGCACCATCCTCACAATCATTATGCTTGAGCCCGTTGTTGCAGCCACTGTGTCAATCAGTCTTATTAAGGGTCTTCCTCTTCTTCGATGACCCTTCTTTACCAAGCATGATGTTTGTCCATGGACTGGTCCCTCCTGATAACATGTCCAAAGTACGACAGACGAGGTTTTACCATCCTCGCTTCTAAGGAGCATTCTTGCTATAATTCTTCCAAGACAGATTTGTTTGTTCTTCGGGCAGTCCATAGTATATTCAGTATTCTTCTCCAACACCATAATTTAAAGGTATTGATTCTTCTTCATTCTTCCCTTATTCATTGTCCAGCTTTCTCATGCATATGAGGCAATTGAAAATACCTTGGCTTGGGTCAGGCACACCTTAGTCCTCAAAGTGACATCTTTGCTTTTCAACACTTTAAAGAGGTCTTTTGCAGCAGATTTGCCCAATACAATGCATTTTTTGATTTCTTGATTGTGGATCCAAGTAAAATGAAGTCCTTGATAACTTCAATATTTTCTCTGTTTATCATGATGCTGCTTACTGGTCCAGTTGTGAGGATTTTTGTTTTCTTTATGTTGAGGCGCCATCCATACGGAAGGCTGTGGTCTTTGATCTTCATCAGTAAGTACTTCAAGACCTCTTCACATTCATCAAGGAAGGTTGTGTCATTTGCATAACTCGAGTTATTAATGAGTCTTCCTCCAGTCCTTATGCCCCATTCTTCTTCATGTAGTCCAGCTTCTTGGATTATTTGCTCAGCATACAGATTGAATAAGTACGATGAAAGGATACAGCCCTAACGCACAACTTTCTTGACTTTAAACCACACAGTATCCCCTTGCTCTTTTCAAACGACTGCCTCTTGGTCTATGTACAGATTCTGCGTAAGTACAATTAAGTGTCTGGAATTCCCATTTGCAGTGTTATCCACAATTTGTTATGATCTACACAGTCGAATGCCTTTGCATAATCAATAAAACTCAGGTAAACATCTTTCTGGTATTCTTTCAGCTAAGATCCATCTGATATCAGCAATGATACTCCTCATTCCATATCCTCTTCTGAGTCAGGCTTGAACTTCTGGCAGTTCCCCGTCAATGTACTGCTGCAAAGGCTTTTGAATAATCTTCTGCAAAATTTTACTTATATGTAATATTAATGATATTGTTAGATAATTTCTGCATTCTGTTGAATAAGCTTTCTTTGGAATGGGCACAAGTATGGATCTCTTCTAGCCTGTTGGCGAAGCAGCTGTCCTCCAAATTTCTTGGCATAGATGAGTACCTGCAGGGCTGCATCCTTTCACTGAAACATCTCAATTGGTATTCTGTCAATCCCTGGAAACTTGTTTTTCACCAGTGCCTTTAGTGCAGCTTGGACTTCTTTCAGTACAATCGGTTCTTGATTGTGTGCTATTTCCTGAAATGATTGAATAAATTGGTACAGTGACTCTATGTATTCCTTCCATCTTCTTTTGATGCTTCCTGCATTGTTCAATATTTTCCCTGTAGAATCCTTCAATACTGCAACTTGAGGCTTGAATTTTTTCTTCAGTTCTGTAAGCCTGAGAAATGCCGAGCATGTTCTTCTCTTTTGGTTTTCTAACTCCAGGTCTTTGCACATTTCATTATAATGCTTTACTTTGTCTTCTTGACCTGATGTTTGAAATCTTCTGTTCAGCTCTTTTACTTCATGATTTCTTCCTTTTGCTTTTGCTACTATACATTCAAGAGCAAATTTCAGAGTCTCTTCTGACATCCATTTAGGTCTTTCTTTCCTGTCTTTTTAATGACCTCTTGCTTTCTTCATGTGTGATGTCCTTGATGTCATACCACAGCGTGTCTGGTCTTTGGTCATTAGTGTTCAGTGCATCAAATCTATTCCTGAGATGTTCTCTAAATTCAGATGGGATATACTCAAGGTCTTATCTTGGCTCTTCTGGACTTGCTCTAAGTTTTTTCAACTTCAACTTGAAATTGCATGTGAGCAATTGATGGCCTGTTATGAAGTCAGCCCCTGGCCTTATTCTGACTGATGATATTTAGCTTTTCCATCGTATCTTTATACAAATGTAGTCAGTTTGATTCCTGTATTTTCCCTCTGATGAAGCCCATGTGTATAGGTGCTATTTATGTTGCTTAAAAAAGGTAACTACAACGAAGACGTCCTTGGTCTTGGAAAATTCTATCATGCAATCTCCAGTGTCATTTCTGTTACCAAGGCCATATTTTCCAACTAGTGATCCTTCCAACTTTCACATTCCCATCACCAGTAATTATCAATACATCTTGATTGCATGTTTGATCAATTTCAGACTGCAGAAGTTGGTAAAAATCTTGAATTTCTTCATCTCTGACCATAGTGGTTGATGTGTGAATTTGTAAATAATAGTCATATTTACTGGTCTTCCTTGTAGGTGTATAGATATTTTGCTATCACTGACAGCATTGTACTTCAGGATCTCTTCTGCTTCTAGTCTCTATTTTTTATTGAATTTTTTTCCTACTTCTGGGTCTATTTAAATTACAGTAGCTTTGTAATATGGTTTGGGGTCCAGTAGGACAAATTCCTCCTTACTGTTTTTCTTTTCAAAAATATTCTTCTAATATGGCCCTCATCAACCACCTTAAACTAGGCGTAAAACTGAAGAGTGAGCCAACCAGACATTATGTGCCTCCTGATGTGATGTGATGTGATATGATGAACACAGCATAACCTTTATGATATTCTAGCCAAAAATGTTTAACCTGAATCTAACCAGGCCTTCAGATTTAACTTCAGTTTACATAAAACATAAGGGGTGGAGGAACACATTAATTGGTGCATAAGGCAACAATCCAACAAATCCTGAACATGGGACTTTCTATAAACTCTGTCTCTTCAACAAGTAAATGTCATGGGTAGGAAAAAACTGGGACAAAGTAGGGGGTGGGGAGAATCTTTGGTGGATGAAAAGGGACTTAAGAGCCATAACAACCAAATGTGCTGCATCAGCCCTAATTGGATCCAGGCCTGAACAAACCAGCTATAAAAGATGAGCTTAGGACAGCTGGAAATGTTTGAATATGGACTGGGTATTTGGTGATATTAGGGAACTATTGCTAAATTCGGGGGCAATGATAAGAGTAATGTGGTTATGTAGGAAAATGGCCTTATCTTATGATGATGCATACTGAAGAATTTATGGATAAAATATTAGAGTGTAACACTTTAAAATGGTTCTGTAAATATACACTCTATGTATTATCTACCTATCTATCTATGAACAAATTAGTCTTTGAAGAAATACAACCAGAATGCTTCTTAGAAGTAATGCTCAACTCCCTTACTTTGAACATGTCATCAGGAAAGACCAGTCACTAGAAAAGGACATCATGGTTGGTAAAGTGGTGGGTCATCAAAGGTGAAGGAGGCCCTTGGTGAGATGGACTGACACAGTGCTGAAACAATGGACTCAAACATATCAACAATCATGAAGACGGTGAGGACTTGGCAATGTTTCGTTCTGTTATACACAAGGTTCCTATGAGTCAGAGCCAACTCAACGGAAACTAACAACATATCTATCTATGAAGCAACTATGGCAAAGTATTAACAACTGTTGAATTAGGTAGTTGTTACTTGGTGTAAGAATGGTGTAGGGGTGGCATCTGACCTCTTCTAACTTCACAAGGGGGAAGGAGAATCAAGGTCAACAGCTGAAGACTGATTCCTATGAGTCAGAGGTCAGGCTCACAGGCTCCCCTCTCTACCATTTTTTACCAATTCTGACACCAACCATCCTTCCTGCGGCACTCTCTGCTTCTCTGCTGGGTTTAATAATTCATTGCAATGGCCACACAGAACTCACAGATAATGCTTACAATTATGGGGTTTATGAGGGAAGTAACAGGCTACAATTAATGTTCAGGAATGCTCAGGATACAGTTCTTCCATCAGGATAGTCTCTTCTCAGTTGTGCCTGCAGGCTTGCATCCCTGGCCCTCAGCCTCTGTCCCGCTCAAGCAGGTATTACACAGCTCTTATAGCTCTGCTGGTAAGTGCCCTAAGGCACCCAGCTCCACCAGTAAGCCTCACTCCAAGGTGCTCAGCTCTAGCTCCATGGGTCAGCAAACCTGGCTCCACCATGCGCCTGAAGCACCCTACTCTGCCAGCAAGCCTCCTGCATAAAGGCACTGAGGTTTCTCACTCTATGGGGTGAGAAGCCCACCACACGACCTCCTGCCAGTCTCTCCTGCCACTGTTTCCCTGCCACCGCTTCTCACCATCTTCAGCGTTACAGCTCTCGGTCTGCTGGTTCCAGGAGCTTCCCAGCCCAGGGATCCTGAGTCCAAAGGATGCTCTCCACTTGTGGCTCTTCTTCCTTGGTGATGGTGAGATCCTCTCCTTCCTGCCTCTGGGAAGGCTCATTTTAAGCCTAGCAGATGACAAAACTGACCAATTCCTTCATTTGGGTTCTGTAGACCTTATTTGCATGGTCCCACCCCCACATAGGTGCCATGAACCTTATTTCCATTATTAGCAAGCTATCCAATATGCATGGTGGGCCACAATTACTTATTTGTATAGTCCCACCCATTCACTTGGGTAGTGGTTACAAGACAATGGCTAGAAAGGCCACACAAAAGTGATCTGTGTACCTGGCCAACCTACTGGAAAAGATCCCTATTTGTGCCCATTCCAAAGAAAGGTGATCCAACAGAATGTGGCAATTATCTAACGATATCATTAATATCACTAAAACCAAAACCAAATCCATTGTCATTGAGTAATTCCAACTCATAGACACCCTATAGGACAGAGTAGAACTGCCACCAGGGCACACGCCAAGTAAAATTTTGGTGACAATCATTCAAAAGTGGTTGCAGCAGTACATCAACAGGGAACTGCGATAAATTCAAGCCAGATTCAGAAAAGGACATGGAGTGGAACAAGGGATATCATTGCCGATGTCAGATGGATCTTGGCTGAAAGAATAGAATATCAGAAAGACCTTTACATGTGTTTTATTGACTATGCAAAGGCATTCAACTGTCTGGATCATAACAAATTATGAATAACATTGCAAAGAATGAGAATTCCAGAACCCTTAATTGTGCTCATGAGGAACCTGTAGTCAGACCAAGAGGCAGTTATTTGAACAGAACAAGAGTATACTGCATGGTTTAAAGTTAGGAAAGGTATACGTCAGAGTTGTATCCTTTCACCATACTTATTCAATCTGTATGCTGAGCTAATAATCCAAGAAGCTGGACTATGTGAAGAAGAACAGGGCATAAGGATTGGAGGAAGACATATTAACAAACTTCGATACGCAGATGACACAACCTTGCTTGATGAATGTGAGGAGGACTTGAAGCACTTACTAATGAAGATCAAAGACTACAGTCTTCAGTATGAATGGCACCTCAACATAAAACAAAAATCCTCACTACTGGACCAATAAGCAACATCATGATAAACAGAGAAATATTAAAGTTGTCAAGGATTTCATTTTCCTTGGATTCACAATCAATGTCCATGGAAGCAGCAGTCAAGAAATCAGATGACGTATTGCATTGGGCAGACCTACTGCAAAAGACCTCTTTAAAGTATTGAAAAGCAAAGATGTCACTTTGAGGACTAAGGTGTGCCTGACCCAAACCATGGTATGTTCAATCACCTCATATGCTTGCGAAAGCTGGACAATGAATGAGGAAGACTGATGAAGAATTAACACCTTTAAGTTATGGTGTTGGCAAAGAATATTGAACGTGGACTGCCAGAAGAATGGACAAATCTGTCTTTGAAGAAGTAGAGCTAGAATGTTCCTTAGAAGCAAGGATGGAGGGACTTTATCTCATGTACTTGGACATGTTATCAGGAGGGACCAGTCCCTGGAGAAGGACACCATGCTTGGTAAAGTAGAGGGTCACCGAAAAAGAGGAAGACCTTCAATGAGATGCATTGACACTGGCTACGACAATGGGCTCAAGCTTAACAACAATTGTGAGGATGGCTCAGGACCGGGCAGTGTTTTGTTCTGTTGTACACAGGGTCTTTATGAGTCAGAAGTGACTGCACGGCACCTAACAACAACAACACAAACTATTTAGCTTCTTCTGTGCACAAGGGAGATAAACCCAGCACCCAGTGCCCTCGAGTCGATCAAGGGAGAGAGTATTTTCAATTATTGTGCAGAGTAATTTCAGTTCCTTCTTCTGGCTTCCAACAATGCCCAGAGGCCTGCTGGTGCAAAAGAAATTAGACCTATTACAATCTGGCCGAAGAGCTAAATCAACTACACCAGGGACGCATTTATTTACACCAAAACCCAAAAGAAGCTTTGAAATTAAACTCTTCTTTACTTTTTTTTTTTTTAGTCCAACTTCTTGGGCAGTGCGGTCTCTCATAACCTAATTTCTGTTAAGTGGAAAGAAAGATTTATTAAACTTGTGTTCAGGGTATGATTAAGATTGGTAAGATTGTGATTTCAACTACAAAAAAATCCTGCTATAGCTACTTCCAATGGGCCTTTTTTTTTTTTTAAGAAAATTGAGGTAAAAGCAAAGATCTTAGGTATTAGTTTGATGAGTTTTAAAATTATATGCATACACCCACGTAACTACCCACTACCCATCTGTCAATTTGTTGTACTGTGGTGTGGCTTGCGTGTTGCTGTGATGCTAAAAGCTATACCACTAGCATCTCAAATATCAAGAGAGTCACCCATGGTGGACGGATTTTAGTGTAGCTTCTAGACTAAGACTGACTAGGATGAAAAAGACCTGACAATTACTTCCAAAAATTAGCCAATGGGTCACAACAGAATATTGTTTGATATGGTGCTGGAAAAATAAGTCCCCTAGGTTGGAAGGCCTGCACAAAGGACTAGAGCATACCAGTGATTGTGAATATGATGCAGGATCAGGCAGTGTTTCGTGCTGTTATGCGTGAGGTCACCATGAGTTGGAGCAACTAAGGACAACAAGGTAACATCAACTAACAACAATAGTGTGACCACCACCCACAACAAGATTCAGAATCAAGAGGCATTTTTAAAATCACCGCCCATGCAGACATGAGCATGGCCTCCGTGTGTCAGCCTTTTATCCAGACCATGCCCCCAGTTGCCACTCTAATTCATCCTCCCCCTCTTCCCTTAATCTGGTTGCCCTCCATCTCTGACACAACTTTTGGCACTATACCTCAGCTTCTGAAACCTACTTCTGGCTCCCTCACCCTGACTGAGTTGGACTGGCTTTGCTGGCTGGAGTCTCCGTCCTTTTCTCCAGACAGGCCTTAGTTGTTCCCTCGTGGGCTTTGCAAAATTTGCTGCAAATCTAAGTTATCCCTGACTTTGGGCCCAGTATCCAGGGCACCACCACCAGATCCCCTCCCACCGTGAAGCATGGCGATAGGACAGAGCCTGTCTCACAGTAATTATCAGTTGAGATAATCAGGTAATCTGAAGTCTCTAACATCCTCTTTCACCCTCACTACACACATTTTTCATTCCAACTGTGGTGAGACAAGAAAGACTTCCTTGTCTGACTCTCCCGTCTACAAGGCTAGAAGTAAATTAAAGGCATCAATTTCAAGTCACTTCTGTTGTTGCAGAAGTATAAAAGCAATTTATTCCTTATCTCCTGTGGCTAGGAAGAGAACTATCTACGAATTCCAATATATTGGGTGATTTTTATGTCTTTATGTTCAAAATTCCTCCATATACAAGGAAACCATAGCCCAATCTGGGTTCTCCACTGTCACCCGCTATTCTCCATGGGAGCAGTGAGAGCAGGAATGATTCAGATGCACAGATGCGTAGTTTTAAGTTCGCACATGGTGAGAGATTTTCACCATTGGTGGTTTTTTCCCATTCAATGATACCAGAGCACAAAATAGGCAGATTAAGTTGCATTCTCTGTTAATTTCCTCTGTTTTTAAATGCAGATTAAAGTGAGCAGTGAATTATCCAAAGTTAGGGGCTATGCAAAAGAAAAAACAGAAAGCTGAGATGGCCCATAATGTAAGGAGTAAGCTTCTATGAGTTGCCAGTAAAAGTGAATTGTCATTTAATAACCTTTATCTAAAGAAAAGCAATTATGTTTTCATAATTAATGTATTAATTCTTTTCATTTGTGCACTATTAAATATTATGTAAACAAAGAAACAAAAAGCAAAACCTTATGCTTCTGACTTAAAGCTAGCTGCCAAAATAACATTACAATATATGTAGAAAATCAAAGTGAAGAGTTGTGAGAATTAGACTTGTCTTTTGGCCAGTGCGTCTGGTTCCTGGCCCATCCTCCACGTTGTTCCCTAGTGAACTTTCAAATCAGCACATCTATTTTTCTCAATTGAAATGCCCTAATAGCTCCCTGCCCTGTTGAGGCAAAGTCTAGTCAGCTTTATCTTATGGATCGTCCTCCACACTTCTATGAAAGTGATCTTTATTTTTTTAGTTTGAAAAATTTAAACATACAGAGAAGTTAATTTCGGGAAAAAAGGCTTCATTTCTGAGCTATCCGAGAGTATGTTACAGACATCCTTACCCTTTAAGTACTCCAGAGGGACATTCTCTTACATAACTATGATGTAATTGTCCAATTCAGGAAATTTAACATTGCTACAATACAGTTATTGAATTTATAGTCTATATTCAAATTTCACCAGTCCTAACAGTAAGGAACTCTGGTGGCACAGTGATTAAGCACTCTGCTGCTAACTGAAATGTCGGTGGTTCGAACCCACCATCTGCTCTACTGGAGAAGGATGCGGCAGCCTGCTTCTATAAAGATTTACAGCCTTGGAAACCCTATTGGGCAGTTCTACTCTGTCCTATAGGGTCGCTTTGAGTCGGAGTCCACTGGACGACACCTAACAACAGTGATAACATAGTCTCTATTCACTCATCCAGGAAGCAGTCCTAGATCACGGGTTGCATTTGTTGTCATATCCCTTCATCTTCTTTCATCTGCAGTGGTTCCTCAGCTTTGTTTTTTATAACATTGACATTCTTGAAGAATAGAGTCCAGTTTTGTACAATGACTCTCAATTTGTTTTCTTTCGATGTGTTTCCTGAGGATTAGGCTCAGGCTCTGCACATTAGCAGGAGTTCTCGGTAGCGATGATGCATCCTCGGTGATTCAGATGAGGGGCCTATATAGACAGCTTGTCCCATTCTGGGTGATTCTTGAACTTTGGTCACTGGATTCGTTAAGGTGGTATCTGCCAGATTTTCCACTGTAATGGTACCATTTTTCCCTTTGTAATTAATAATTCGGGGGGAGATACTTTAAGACCACAAACTTCCACGCAATGGTTTTAGCATGAATTGATGATTCTGAATCGTTGTTCCTATGACTGTTGTAAATTGATGATTTTTTACCTCTGTCATTACTTCTACATTTATTAATTGGCATTCTTCTAGAAAGAAGAGCTTTCTTTTCTCTCTCCTTATGTATATATGGATGTATGCATGAAAGAATGGATGGATGGATGAATGGATAGACAGACTGGATTATTTAATTTCTTGTTTTATACAGTGGGTTCTAATCTGTTACTGTCATTATTCATGTAGATGCTCAGATTGTCCCAGATTTGACCAGTAGGTATGTGGTGAAATGAGTTCCTTCGTATGGCCTTTGCCTTCATTCTTTTGAAAAATAGCTTGAGAGTTTTCACCTAAGCCTGGAGAAATTATCTTTGCCCTAGTCTTCTACCCCAGAGGGTTTGCTACTTTTGTCCAAGCTAACTGACATTTCTTGGGTGAGCTGTAAACAACTTGAGGTTTGATACATTTTATCTGACCCAGGGTGCAGTCTACTCTGTGATTGGTATGTACCTTGCAGAGACTGGTCAATAAGACTATGCAAATGAAGTGACTGTAGCCTACTATGCAAATGAAGTATCTCTGGTCTACCAAGACTGGCCCTGGTGCGAGGGCCATGCCTTGAAATTGTTGAGGAGTTTGCTTATATACGCAGTCAACCCCACAAACGGGGCCGACAGAATAGAAGGAAGAAAGAAACAGAAAGGAGAACAGGCAAGAGAGAGCTGTGCTGAGGCAAGAAAGAAGAAGCAGAGAGAGAGGAGGCAAGGAGCCTTTTAAAAGAACTGTAACACAGGTCAAGGGTTGCAACACAAGACAGCAAGAGGCCTGGAAGACGCCCTTCAGCAGAGCTGCTGGTGACGACAAAAAACTGCTATCGGGAATGCAGCTAAGGGAGCTGAACAAAACTGCAACACTGGATATGAGCTGGGTCAGTTAGAAGTGGAGAGGCTGAAGGCAGAGAGGCCTGTCCTCAGGGAGCTGAGAGAAGGCTGAGAGGAGGCCTGCAGAGCTGAGAGGGGGCGTGCATGGCAGAGAGAAGGGCCTGCTTTCTTGCAGGGCTAAGAGGAACTGAGAGAGCCGTCCTGCACTTAAGAAGGAAGGGATGTGCTCTCCTCTTCGGGGCAACCTTCCAGACTTTGCCTACATGCTTCCTGAACCTGATTCTGAGTTGTAGCCTGTTGATCCTGATCCCAATTGTACCTGTTACTTCCTTAATAAACCACTTAACTGTAAGTATGGTCTGTGAGTTCTGTGTTGAACCCAAAACAGAAGTGGAGTGTGCCGTGGGAGGGATGGCTGGTGTCAGAATTGGTAAAAAGGCTGGAGAATAGAGGTGTGTCGGACCTCCACCTCATAAAAATCTTGGGCTGATCTTGATTTGCATTATCCCCCCTGAAGTTAGATTCTGACATTACTACTATTAGAATTTTACAAGGTGCCATTTCATACTGTCTTCTGTGTCCTGATGCCATGTCCCCATCATTTTTTTGAATGCTTCCTTAGTTTCTGGCACAAGATGTTCCAGTTTTATCTCACTTTTCCCCTGCCTCAGCCCTGGAATCAGTCATTTCTCAGGAAGGCCTAGTTTCTTTTAAACGGGTAATGATATTTAGAAAGCATGACCTGGCTCTGGCTTGATCTGTAGCATCTCTTCTGAAATTACTTCACTCGCCTTGGGTGCTTCAGCTCCATGCCCTACTAGTTGGTCCACAAAGCACTGCGCTCTTCACACTCTTGTGCATTAGCCCCTGTTGTAGCCTCTTCCTGGGTGCCCTTATCCCTGCTCTTCTGTGTGGCCAATTCTTACTCTTTTTCAAGACTATTCAAGTATTAACCCACATGTAGTCTTCCCTGACCACCTCCAATCCCACATTCACCTGTGCTCCTTACAACACTTCCTCCTTAACACCTCTCCACAAAACCAAACCTGTTGCCATCAAGTCAATTCCGACTCATAGTGAACCTATAGGACGGAGTAGAACTGCCCCATAGGATTTCCAAGGAGCACCTGGTGGATTAGAACTGCCAGCCTTTTGGTTAGCAGCGAAGCTCTTAACCACTGTGCCACCAGGGCTCCAACACCTCTCCAGTGGTCCAAGAATGGCATATCATCGTTTTAATTTACCTTTACCCAATTACCAGTATGACTGAGCACTTTTTTTTTCTTTTTTGGTTTATAGGAAGTGGAAAAATAATACTGCCCTAGATAACTCGAGAACTGGGATTATAAAGCAATGAGATGATATCAGTTCCAGTGCATTTTAGTTGAATCTTCTATAATCAATTAGTGCCTAACAATGTAGAGAGGGTTATATAATACAAAGACAATCTAGGATCATTACTACTTATAAGAATAATTTTATTTGTTAAATAGATAATAGATCCACATGGTTCAAAATTCAGAAAGTACAAAACAATATAGAGTCTCCATCCTATTGGTGTCCCCAAATCACGCAGTTTCCCTCCCTATAAATGAGCAATAGTTTTCCTTTTTTTTTTAAATGAATTCAGATATAGTTTATGCATATACCAGCCAATTGGTTGCTGTCGAGTTAATTCCAACTCATGGTGACTTCACGTTGTTCAGAGTAGAGCTGCACTTCATAGGGTTTTCAATGGTTGTGACCTTTCAGAAGTAGATCACAGACCTTTCTTCCAAGACACCTATAGGTAGATTCAAACCATCCACCTTTCAATTAACAGCCGAGCATTTAACCACTGTGCCACCTAAAAACCAGGACTCATTTATTCCTATACAAGTATCCATAGTATATTATATTATTATACATATTATTATATACTCTCTATGTGGTTCACTTTTTGACCTTAAAACAAAATGATCTAAGACTTACAAACAGAATGACTTTTATAATTTGAATGGAGATAGGTATGAATAGATCCTAAGACAATTACTATAGGGTTGGCATATTTAGCTTCTCAACATTAGGGAAGTGGGTACATTTTCTTGCCTATGAAAGTGGCAGAAAGATGTTTAAGTTGTTTATCCATGGTCCCAGGTCTCCCTACCAGAATGTCTCTGATGCTGTGTTCTGTTTTCCTGATTACACACTATTCATGGACAGTTTTTCCAACACATTTTCAAGTGTTTGCTTTTCCTCTGTTTACCTCTTGTGTGGCAAACAGAATTAATTCACAAGAGGCCCTCATATTTGGCAATATAGACATGAGGAATAGAATATCACAATCTGAGCTTTCAGTCTAGAAACTTGGAGGGGAAAGCCCATTAGTTTAAGCAGAAAGAAGGCTGAATGTTGTGTTTATGAGACAGGTATGCATATTGCTTGGAAGTATGAAGCTACTCTTTATTTACATCAAGCCAGTAAATACATTCACATATGACATTTTAAGTCCTTACGAATCAAAAGATTGGAAATGTCGGTGAATACAGGCTGCTCTTAGACTGAAGTAAAATAACAGGGTGTTATAATGATTTCTAAAGAAACCTTTAAAATATTCCGAGCACTTACCTATTTTTAAAAATGGTATTGTAAGGAGATTGGCATAATATTTAAAATAATTTTCCAGAAACAAGGTTTACTTCCATAAGAGCTTTGATCAGATACCTCATCATGATGAATGAAGCTAATTATACTTGTGGTCTCTGTGAGTGAGCTGCTTTTAAAAATTCTTGTGCAAACCTTTCAGCATTTCAATCTACTGTAATCCCTTCCAAGTCCTTCTCAAACTGCCATGGGATTTAGTGCACCACACAAAAGGCTGTTTATCGCTTACTGTCCTATTTCGTTAGCTACCCTGATATTCTTCCTGCCTTCTCGAAATACGTTTTGAATGATTAAAGGCAGAAATCCTACTTTATCCATCCTTTAAATCTCCTGTGGTAGCTAACACATGGCACTCGAAAAACATCTTTTCCTTGACTATCAGACCACATCACCTGCAAAGGCATACTGCAGCCCAGATCCCAAACAAGAAAGGTACTTCTGTTTATTCTAGGTAGGACCTAAGCTTAACAAACCTATAACCCACGTATAAATGTAAAATTGCCGACTGCCCGCTCTTTCAATGTTTAGGCTGCAAGGGAATTATAATAAATAATATACACACACACACTATATTTTTACCCAAATAACGTGTGTGTTCTTTATTGTTTTGCCAACCGTGCTCTCCCTCTGTGAGTTATTTTTATAAGCACAGTATTTTTTTTTTTAACATGTTTTACACAGGCAGCATTTCTTTCTGTTGTACATACGGTTGCCATGAGTTGGAATCAACTCCACGGCGTCTGTGTATTTATAATTACATGTATCTAATATTATACATATAATTAAAAAAATTTTTTTATTATATTTATAATATATGGAGCCCTGGTGGGACAGTGGTTAAGAGCTACAGCTGTTAACCAAAAGGTGGGCAGTTCAAATCCATCAGCCACTCCTTGGAAACCCTATGGAGCAGTTCTATTCTGTCCTATAGGGTTTCTATGTCGGAACTGATGAAACAGCAACGGGTTTGGTTTTGGTATTTATAATATATATGTCTTTAATCTTCAAAACTACTATATACCATTTGAAAACACTAAAATTATAGAGAATGACACAACAAATACCCTTGTACCCACTACCCCACTTAAGAAATGAAATGCTGCCAACTCAGCCAAAGCCTCTTGTGATTCCCACCTTACTCACCTCCACCTTCATCCCCAAATAGGTATTCATTATTCTTAATTTGCTGTTTATCATTGCCATGTATTTCTTGAAAACTCTAACACATGTGTAGGTATCCCTAAGCAACATACAATTTCATAAACTTTATATAAATAGTGTAGACTTCATGTAAATACTACAGTAAAACATGTAACTTTCTGCAACTGCTTTTTTGGCTAGGATAATCTTTGTAAGATTTAGCTTCTTTGATACGCATAGCTGTTTTTTTTTCCTTTAATTTCAACAGCATACATAATATTTCATTGCTTAAGTATACCACATCCACTCTCTTTTTTTTTTATTGTGTTTTAAGTGAAAGTTTACAAATCAAGTCAGTCTCTCATACAAAAATTTATATACACCTTGCTATATACTCCTAATTGCTCTCCCCCTAATGAGACAGCCCATTCCTTTCCTCCACTCTCTCTTTTTGTGTCCATTTCTCCAGCTTCTAACCCCCTCTGCCCTCTCATCTCCCCTCCAGACAGGAGATGCAACATAGTCTCAAGTGTCTACTTGATCCAAGAAGCTCATTCTTCACCAGCATCTTTTTCTATCCCATTATCCAGTCCAATCCTTTTCTGAAGAGTTGGCTTTGGGAATGGTTCCTGCTCTGGGCCAACAGAAGGTCTGGAGGCCATGACCACCGGGGTCCTTCTAGTCTCAGTCAGACCATTAAATCTGGCCTTTTTATGAAAATTTGGGATCTGCATCCCACTGCTGTCCTGCTCCCTCAGGGGTCCTCTGTTGTGTTCCCTGTCAGGGCAGACTTTGGTTGTAGCCAGTCTTCGGTTTATGTGGCCCTTTCTGTCTCTTGGGCTTATAAGTACCTGTGTCTTTGGTGTTCTTCATTCTCCTTTGGTCCAGGTGAGTTGAGACCAATTGATGCATCTTAGATGGCTGCTTGCTAGCATTTAAGACCCCAGACGCTGCTCTCCAAAGTGGGATGCAGGATGTTTTCTTAATAGATTTTATTATGCCAATTGACTTAGATGTCCCCTGAAACCATGGCCCTCAAATCCCCACCCCTGCTACGCTGGCCTTTGAAGTATTCAGTTTATTCAGGAAACTTCTTTGCTTTTGGTTTAGTCCAATTGTGCTGACCTCGCCTGTATTGTGTGTTGTCTTTCCCTTCACCTAAAGTAGCTCTTATCTACTATCTAATTAGTGAATAGCCCTCTCCCTCCCTCCCTCCATCCCACTCCCCTCTCATAACCATCAAATATTTTCTTCTCTGTTTAAACTATTTCTCGAGTTCTTATAATAGTGGTCTTATACAATATTTGTCCCTCTGCAACTGACTAATTTCACCTAGCATAATGCCTTCCAGATTCCTCCATGTTATGAAATGTTTCACAGATTCAACACTGTTCTTTATCGATGTGTAATATTCCATTCTGTGAATATACCATAATTTATCCATTCATCTGTTGATGGGCACCTTGGTTGTTTCCATCTTTTTGCTATTGTAAACAGTGCTGCAGTGAACATGGGTGTGCATATATCTGTTTGTGTAAAGGCTCTTATTTCTCTAGGATATATTCCAAGGAGTGGGATGGCTGGATCACATGGTAGTTCTGTTTCTAGCTTTTTAAGGAAGCGCCAAATTGATTTGCAAAGTGGTTGTACCATTTTACATTCCCACCAGCAGTGTATAAGTGTTCCAGTCTCTCCACAGCCTCTCCAACATTTATTTATTTATTTTTTTGATTAATGCCAGCGTTGTTGGAGTGAGATGGAACCTCATTGTACTTTTGATTTGCATTTCCCTAATGGATAATGATCGTGAGCATTTCCTCATGTATCTGTTAGCTACCTGAATGTCTTCTTTAGTGAAGTGTCTATTCATATCTTTTGCCCATTTTTTAACTGGATTGTCTTTTTGTAGTTGAGTTTTTGGAGTATCATGTAGATTTTAGAGATCACATCCACTCTCTTGATGATAGACACTTAGGATGTTTCTAGTTTATACCTACCAGCCAGTTGCTACAGAGTGAACTCTGACTTATGATGACCCTATGTGTGTCAGAGTAGAACTGTGCCCCATAGGGTTTTCAATGGCTGATTTTTCAGAAGTAAGCCACCACGCCTTTCTTCCAAGGCAGCTCTGGGTGGACTCCAACCTCCAACCTTTGAGTCAGCAGCGGAGTGCATTAACCATTTGCATAACCCAGGACTCATCCAATATATAGTTATGACAAATAATATTGCTAAAAGGATTCTTGTGCATTTCCTATCTGGTTTATATGTTGTTGATGTTAGTTGCAACTGGTAACTGGTATATATGTGTAGGACTGTTTCCAGGCTTTTTACTCTATTCCATTATTTTATATATATATATATATATATATATATATATATATATATATATATATATTTGTTGTTGTTTTTAGGTGCCATCAAGTCAGTTCTGACTCATAGCAACCCTATGTTCAACAGAGTGAAACACTGCCCGGTCCTGAGCCATGCTCACAACTGTTGCTAAGTATGAGCCCATTGTTGCAGCCACTGTGTCAGTCCCTCTCGTTGAGGGTCTTCCTCTTTTCACTGACCCTCTACCTTACCAAGCATGATGTCTTTTTCCAGAGACCAGTCCTCCCTGATAACATGTCCTAAGTGTGAGAGACGAAATCTCTCCATCCTTACTTTCAAGGGGCACTCTGGCTGTACTTATTTTAAGATAGATTTGTTCATTCTTCTGGCAGTCCATAGTATATTAAATATTCTTCACCAATACCATAATTCAAAGGCATCAGTTTTTCTCCAGTCTTCCTTATTTACTGTTCACCTTTTGCATGCATATGAGGCAATTGAAAATATCACGTCCTGGGTCAGGAACACCTTAGTCCTCAAAGTGACATCTTTCCTTTTGAACACTTCAAAGGGGTTTTTTGCAGTAGATTTACCCAATGCAGTACAACATTCTGTTACTTGACTGCTGCTTCCATGGCATTGATTGTGGATGAAATCCTTGGTAACTTCAGTCTTTTCTCCGTTTATCGTGATATTGCTTATTGGTACAGTTGTGATGATTTCTTTTTTATGTTGAGGTGTAATCTGTACTGAAGGCTATAGTCTTTGATCTTCGTCAGTAAGTGCTTCAAGTCCTCTTCACTTTCAGCAAGCAGTTCTGTTATCTGCATATTGTAGGTTGCTAATAAATCTTCCACCAATCCTCATGCCATATCTTCATATAGCCCAGCTCTTCCAATTATTTGCTCAGCATACAAATTGAATGATTATGGTGAAAGGATACAACCCTGATGCACACCTCACCTGACCTGAAACCATGCAGTATCCGCTTGCTCTGTTCAAACTACTGCCTCTTGGTCTATGTACAGGTTCCTTATGAGCGCAATTAAATGTTCTGCAATTCCAATTCTTCTCAATGTTATCCATAATTTGTTACCATCCACACAGTCAAATGCCTTTGCATAGTCAATAAAACACAGGTAAACATTTTTCTCATATTCTCTTCTTTCAGCCAAGATCCTTCTGACACCAGCAGTGATATTCCTCATTCCATGTCCTCTTCTGAATCCAGCTTGAATTTCTGGCAGTATCCTGTTGCTGTACTGCTGCAACTGTTTTTGAATTATTTTCAGCAAAATTTTACTTGCATGTGATATTAATGATATTGTTTGATAATTTCCACTTTATTTTGGATCACCTTCCTTTGGGATAGGCACAAATGTGGATTTCTTCCAGTTGGTTGGCCGGGTAGCTGTCTTCCAAATTACTGGGCATAGACGAGTGAGCACCTCCAGCGCTGCATCCATTTGTTGAAACATCTCTATTGGTATTCCATCAATTCCTGAAGCCTTGTTTTTCACCAGTGCCATCAGTGCAGCTTGGACTTCTTCCTTTAATACCATTGCTTCTTGATCATATGCTACCTCCTGAAATGGTTGGACATTGACCATTTTATTTTTGGTACAGTGACTGTGTGTATTCCTTCCATCTTCTTTTGATGCTTCCTGCGTTGTTCAGTTTTTTGCCCATAGAATCCTTCAGTATTGCAACTCGAGGCTTAAATTTTTTCTTCAGTTCTTTCAGCTTGAGCAATGCTGAGTATGTTCTTCCCTTTGGATTTTCTAACTCCAGGTCTTTGCACATTTCATTATGATACTTTGTATTCTCAAGCCACCCTTTGAAATCTTCTGTTCAGCTTTTTTACGTAATTATTTCTTCCATTTGTTTTAACAACTGTACATTGAAAAGCAAGTTTCAGAGTCTCTTCTGACATCCATTTTGGTCTTTTCTTTCTTTGTCTTTTTAATACTCTTTGCTTTCTTTATGTGTGATGTCCTTGATGCCATCCCACTACTGGTCTGGTCTTTGGTCATTAGTGCTCAATGCATCAAATCTATTTTTGTGATGGTCTCTAAATTCAAGTGGGATATACTTAAAGTGATACTTTGGTTCTTGTGGACTTGTTTTAATTTTCTTAAGCTTCAGTTTGAACTTCCATATGAGCAACTGGTGGTCTGTTCCACAGTCAGCCCATGGCCTTGTTCTGACTGATGTTACTGAGCTTCTCCATCATCTCTTTCCACAGATGTAGTCGATTTGATTCTTGTGTATTTCATCCAGTGAGGTCCATGAGTATAGTTGCTGTTTGTGTTGTTGAAAAAAGGTATTTTCCATGAATAAGTTGTTAGTCTTGTAAAATTCTATCATGCGATCTCCAGCGTCATTTCTATCCAAGGGCATATTTTCTAACTATTGCTCCTTCTTCTTTGTTTCCAACTTTTGCATTTCAATCACCAATAATTATAAGTGCATCTTGATTGCATATTTGATCAATTTCAGATGCAGAAGTTGAAAAAATCTTCAATTTCTTCATCTTTGGCATTAGCGGTTGGTGCAAAATTTGAATAATAGTTGTATATTATCCTATCACTGACAGCATTGTACTTCAGGATAGATCTTGAAATGTCCTTTTTAACAATGAATGTGACACTATTCAATTAACATTCCTGGCATAGTAGACCATATGATTGATTCAAAATGGCCAACACCAGTCCATTTCAGGTCACTAACGCCTAGGGTATCAATCTTTATGTCCATGTCCATTTCATCTTTGACGACTTCCAATTTTCCTAGATTCATACGTTGTACATTCCAGATTCTGATTATTAATGGATGTTTGCAGCTGTTCCTTTTCATTTTCAGTTGTGTCACATCAGTAAATGAAGGTCCCAAAACCTTGACCCAATCCACATCATTCAGGTTGACTCTTGCTTTAAGGAGGCAGCTCTTCCCCAGTTGTATTTTTAGTAACTTCCAACCTGAAGGCATCGTCTGGCACTATATCAGACTAATGTTCCTTTGCTATCCATAAGGTTTTCACTGGCCAATTTTTTCAGAAGTAGACCGCCAGGTCCTTTTTTCTAGTCTTTCTTTGTCTGGAAGCTCCACTGAAACCTGTCCACCATGGGTGACCCTGCTTGTATTTGAAATATTGGTGGCATAGCTTCCATCATGCAACATGCAAACCACCACAGTACAGCAAACTGACAGAGGCGTGGTGGAATATATATATATATATATGTCCAGTTGCCATGCGGTTGATTCTGACTCATGCCAACCATCATGTGTGGCTGATTTTTTGGAAGTAGATTGCCAGGGACACTCCTGGATGGACTCAACCCTCCAACATTTTGGTTAGTAGCTGAGTGCACATTAACTATATTCATGTATGTTGTTGTTAGCTGCCTTCCAATTGGCCCTGACTCATGGTGATCCCATGCACAACAGGAGCAGACAGTTGTGATCCATAGCGTTTTCACTGGCTGATTTCTGGAATTATATCACCAGGCCTTTCTTTCAAGTCCATCTTAGTCTGGAAGCTCCACTGAAACCTGTTTAACATGGAAGCCTCCACTTACAGATGGATGGTGGCTGTGCATGAAGTTCATTGGCTGGGGATCAAACTCGGTCTCCTGCATGAGAAGTGTGAATTCTACCACTGAACCACCACTCCCCTCCCTCCCTCCCTCTCTCTCTCTGTCTATATATATATATCCCACAAATTTCACACTATCTTACTTGCTACGGCATTATTCTACATTTTGATAATCATAAAACAAGGCACTTCTCATTTCCTGTTCTTCAGGAGGAGTCCTGGTGGCACAGTGGTTAAGAGCTCTACTGCTAACCAAAAAGTTGTCAGTTAAATCCACCAGCCGCTCCTTGGGAACCCTTTGGGGCAGTTCTACTGTTTCTTATAGGGTCGGTGTGAGTCGGAATCGACTTAACATCAGTGGGTTTTGGTTCTTCAGGAATGTCTTAGCTCTTCTTGATCATTTGCTTTTTGATGTAAAATTTAGAACCAGCATATTGCATTCCATATAAAACTGTAAAGATTCTGTTTGGAATCTGTAGATCAACTTGGGGCAGTTGACATTTTTAGGATAATGAGAATTCTTTTCCATGATCTTTTTTTAATTCAGGTTTTCTTTAATAATATTATATAATTTTCTCATGAAGGTTTAGCACATCTTAGATTTATTCCTAGATATCTGGTAATTTTTATTGCTCTTATAAATGGTTTTTAAATTATGTCCTGTGTTTATTAAAGATATGTAGAAATGCAATTGAATTTTAAATATTGGTATTATATCCAACAATCTATCTTATTAATTCTAAGAATTTGTCTCTAGGTTCTTTTTGGCTTTCTTTTTAGACAATCTTGTTATATGTGATAAATGAGTTTTATTTCTACCTTTTGTTAAAAATGAAACCAAATTTCTGTAAATTAAGAGTTTCATTTAGATTCAAAGATTTGCAAATCTGGAAGGGTCAAAAAGTTTACAGCTCAAATTAATTTCTCGTTCCAAAATTTATACACATATTGTTTTGTGACCTTGGTTGCAATCCCCACAATGTGACAACACACTCCCCCTTTCCACCGTGGGTTCCCTGTGTCCATTCGACCAGTTCCTGTCCCTTCCTGCCTTCTCATCCTGCTTTTGGACAGGAGCTGCTCATTTGGTCTTGTATATCTGATTGAACTAAGAAGCATGTTCCTCACGTGTATTATTTTTTTATTTTATAGTCTTGTCTAATCTTTACCTGAAGAATGGGCTTCAGGAATGGTTTCATTTCAGGGTTAATAGAGTGTCCAGGGGCCATAGTTTCGGTGATTCCTCCTGTCTTTGTCAGACAAGTAAGTCTGGTCTTTTTAGGTGAATTTGAATTCTATTCTACATTTTTCTGCTGCTCTGGCCGGGACCCTCTGTTGTGTTCCCTGTAAGGTCAGTCATTGGTGGTAGCCAGGCACCATCTAGTTCTGCTGGTCTCAGGCTGGTAAAATCTCTGGTTCATTTGGTCCTTTATTTCTTTCGGCTAGTATTTCCCTTGCGTCTTTGGTTTTCTTTCATTCTCCTGTTGCTCCGACAGGACGATTTATCTTTGATGGCTGCTCGCAAGCTTTTCAGAATCCAGATGCTACTCACCAAAGTGGGATGTAGAACATTTCCTTTATAAACTGTTATGCCAATTGACCTAGATGTCCCGTGAAACTATGGTCCCCAGGCAAGTGCCTGTTTTAGAGTGCTCTTTCACATTCTATAGTTCTTGTACCTTTTATTTTTTTGGTTTTGTTGTGGTTTTGTGCTGTTTAGACCTCTGGTATAACTTGAATATATGCAGTAATAATGCACGTCCTTATCAGACTCCTTTTTTACAAGAGAATGCTTATGACATTTCTCCACTAAGTATGATGCTTACTGTAGGCTTTTGGCAGATAGTTTAATCTGGTTAAGGAAATTCTCTTTTATTCCGAGATTGCTAAAGTTTTTTTTTCCCCCAATCCTAAACAGATTTTGAATTTTATCATATGCTTTTCTACTTCTTTGAAATGATTATATATTTCTTAGAATTTTTAAATGTGCTAATATGGTGAATTCTATTACTATTTTACTACTAAGCCAAGTTTGCATTCTTGGGATAAACCCTACTTTGCTATGGTAAAATGTATTATTTTTTGGATTGTTTGATTTGGTTTGCCAAGGTTCCATTTAGGGTTTTTGCATGTGTTCATGGAAGAGCCCAGCCTATAATTTTCTTCTTTATACTATCCTAGTCTAGTTTATGTAACAAAGTCAACATAGCTGCATTTTCTATTTTCAAAAAGTTTGTATAAAATTCAAAGTATCTGTTCCTTGAAAATTTCGTGGAATTCACCTGAAAAACCTTCTTGATCTGGTGTTATCTTTATGGGAAGATTTTCAACAACTGATTCAATTTTTTAAAATGGTTGTATGGCTATATGGGAATTTTGTTTCTTCTAAAGACTGTTTTGAAAAGTTACTTTTTAAATTAATGTGTTCCTTTTTTCTAAGTTTTCCAATTTATTGACATAAAGTTGTTTAGAATATGCTTTTATCTTTTTAATCTCTGCTATGTCTGTAGTTAAAAGGAGCCCTGGTGGCGCTAGTTAATTATTCAACTGCTAACCAACCAAAAGGTTGGTGATTCAAGCCCACCCAGAGGTCCTGCAGGAAGAAGACCTGGCAATTTCCTTCTGTAAAGATTACAGCCTAGAAAACCCTATGGGGTAGTTCTGCTCTGTCCCACAGGGTTGCTATAAGCCGGATTTGACTCAACATGCCTCTTTTTATTTCTCATATTTGTACTTTCTCTCTTTTTTTCCTTCATGAGTTTTGCAGCAGTTAGTTTCACTTTATTACCAAATTTTGGCCTGTTAACTTTTCCTATCATTTCTTTGTCTTCTATTTCATTGCTTAAGGAGTACAGAGTTTCTATTTGGGATGATGAAAAACTTGTGGAAATGGATAGTGGTGATGGTTGCACAGCATGGTAAACGTAATTACTATCACTGAATTGTACACTTAAAACAAGATGGCAAGCTTTTTGTTATATATAAACACAATAAAAATTTTTTAAATGCTATTTTGGAACATTTCTCAAAACATTCACTTCTGACTAGTTCTTAATATCCATCACAATTTCTACCTGGTTTCATCAGTTTTATTGTATTTTTGTGGTGCAGGGAATTACTTAATAAGGCTCTTCTAGCCATGCATTGTCTTTGTGACTCCCACAAAATGATTGGGTGGAAGAATGCAAATAAGGTGCTTGTGGCCCGCCAAGGGGATCGGGCAGCCTACTAATAATGCAAATAAGGTGCATAGAACACTTGCAGGGGTGGGACCATGCAAACAATGTGTATGGAACCCTAACAAGGGATTTGGTCAGCTTTGCCATCTGGCTAGGTTTAAAGGGAACACATCCCGAAAGCAGAGCCGGGGACTTCACTACCAACAAGAAGAGCTGGGAGTGGAGTGTGTTCTTTGGACCCAGGATCCCTGTGCTGAGAACCTCCTAGACCCAGGGGACAGAGAGAGCTGTAACACCAGAGACGGCACAAGGCAGTGAGAAGCGGCAGCAGAGAAATGGCAGCAGCAGAACCAGGGGACTGTTGTGAGACAACACAGTGGGCTTCCTGACCCACAGAGCAAGGTGGCTACAGTGGGTGTGGCGACCCACACAGTGAGAGAGCTGAATAACTTCAGGCAGGGGGCTTCCTGACGGAGTAGGGTGCCTCTGGGCACTTATTGTCAGTGCTAAAGAGCTTTGTAACACTTTCCCAAGCAGGGCAGAGGCAAGGCTGAGGGGCTAAGGGGCCGATGGAAAGGCCTGCCTGTGGGCACGGCTGAGACACTATGCTGTAAGAACTGTATCCTGCGTTGTCCCCAATCTTGAATTGTAACCTGTTACTTCCCTAATAAACTCCGTAACTGTGAGTCTAGTTTGTAAGTTCTGTGTGGCCATTGCAACAAATTATTGAATCCAGCAGAGAAATAGTGCCATTTAAGGGACGGCTGGTGTCAGAATTAGTAAAAAAAAAAAAAAAAAAAAAAAAAGTTTGGAGAGAGCAGGTATGTCTGACCTCCACCTCACAGGAATCAGCCTTGGGCTGATGTTGATGGTGATTCTCTCTCCCCCTTCTGAAGTCAGACGAGGTCTGATGCCTGTCGTGCCAGTTCTTACAATTTTTGAACTTCAAAATGTCTATGGAGGATTGTTTTTGTGTGTGGTATTTTGTTGTTTTGTTTTGATCTGGCTTTGTTTTTTTGTTCTGTCATTGATGCATTATGGTGACAGAACATGGTCTGTATCAACTTGATTCTTTAAAATTTATTAAGATTTACTTTAAGGGATGGTACCTGTTGTTATCGAGTCAATTTTAACTCATAACAACCCTATAGGACAGAGGAGAGCTTCCCCATAGGGTTTCCAAGGCTATAAATCTTTACAGAAGCAGACCGCCACATCTTTCTCCCATGGAGTGGTTGGTGGGTTCGAACCACTGGCCTTTTGGTTAGCAGCCCAGGGAATAACCACTGCACCACCAGGTCTCCTTTAAGGAATGGTATAGGCTTAATTTTTGTTAATGGTTCTATGTGTGTTTGAGAAGAATGGTGTTTGAAATTATTGGGTGCTGTTTTACATTTGTTTATTTAATCAAGATTATGTGTGGTTCAAATATTCTTTATCCTTAGTGACTTTTATTTGCCTCATCTATCAATAAAGGGCTATATAATTTATGGCCCAAACCAGAAAATTTGAAAGTGAAAATGGGTACAACAATAATTAATGTTGTATAATTTCTTGAAGTATTTATTGACTGACAATTGTTTCAATATGTTGAAGGGACACAAAAATTGCTCTATTCAAGGCTATTTTTAGAAATAAAATTCTTTCTAAATTAAAAAAAATATTTTTATGTTGTCTGAATTTTAAAAATAATAATTATGTTTAATGCATTTCTTAGCTGTATCTCTCTCCAATGCCATTTCACTGGTAATTTTCCAAAAAATTTTTTTTCAGTTAGGGCTCATTATTTCAAATTTTTAAATAAAATTGCTTGCAACCTTCTTCCAGGTAGAATTTTATAGTTAAGTGATTTGAAATTGTTGACCACTTCATTTGATTCATCTCTCAATATTTTAAATTGAGAATACACTGTCTCTACTAGTAGTGAAAGGATCCCTGGTAGTACAGTGGTTAAGTGCTTGGTTGCTAACCAAAAGATCCACGGTTCGAACCCACCAGCAGCTCCGTGGGAGAAAAACCTGGCAATCTGCTCCCATAAAGATTACAGCCTAGGAAACCTTATGGAGGAATTCTACTCTGTCATATTTGGGTCACTATGAGTCAAATCGGCTTGACAGCACACAACAACAGCTAGTACTGAGGTACTTGGTAGACTCAGAACAAATTTGTCTTAGCGGGGAATATTTTTAACTCCAGTTTTTTCGTGTTGAAAACACAATATTTCAACTCAAACATTTTTGCAGATGCTGCTTTTTGCCCCCATTCAGAGTGCCTTTGTTCAACACATTATTTTTCTAAGACACAACTTGTCAAATGAATTTTCTATAATTTTTTTAATGTTTCACCACATTTTGATTCCATAAAATTATAGGCCATTTCACTCCTTTCTGATGCAGAATTCACATTTATCCAATTAAAAACAGGCACTCCATTAGAAGTTTCTTCCCATAAATTTACATATTGTAAAGTTAGAGAATTTCAAAATTAAACCTTGAATTTTCAATTATTTATTTTGTTTGGTTCCTTCCTTAAGGCCAGATTTCAGTGTCTTCGGATTTACAAGGTTTCAATCATACAATTTGCTAAAAGCTTCAGAATTAAAGATTTTTGACATATTAATTGAATAAATTTATTCAACTTTTCCAACTTATCTGAACAAAAGAAACAAAAACATACTACGTTCACAACCACTGAGGACAAAACAGGTTGATTTACGATGCAGTTCAACGCCTCAAACATTTTTAATCTTATCAACGATGGGCAGCAAAGTGTGGCCTGCCATACTCGCTTTAAAAAATTACTGTTTAGCATCCGCTTCCTATAGAAACTTTGTAGTTCATTTAATCTCTGTATACCAAAAAAACCAAACCCAGTGCTGTCCAGTCAATTTCAACTCACAGCAACCCTACAGGACAGAGTAGAACTGCCCCCATAGAGTTTCCAAGGAGCGCCTGGTGGATTTGAACTGCCGACCCTTTGGTTAGCAGCCATAGCACTTAACCACTATGCCACCAGGGTTTCCATATATATATATAGAGAGAGAGATTTATATCAAGGAAATGGCACACAGGTGTAGAGCCTGGAAAGTCCCAAGCCTGTGGGTTAGGCGTCAGGCTGGAGGCTTCTCCTGACTCATGTAGCTGCAGGGGCTGATGAACCCAAGACTGGCAGATAAGATGGCAGGCTGCTGGCTCAAGTCCCAAGAACCAGAGTTCAAGCTTTGCCAGAAAGTCCATACATATTGGATGCAGGCCATACTCCCAAGGAAACTTCCTTTCAACTGACTGGTTGCTCACAACAGATCTTATCATGGAGGAGATCATATCAGATCTCATCATGGAGGTGATTACATCATTACATAACTGGCAAACTACATCATAAAGGCTAAACCACTGAGAATCATGGCTCAGCCTAGCTGACACATGACCTTAACCATCATAACAACCAATTGCAAGTATGTATCTCTACTCCACAAGTTTTTAAAACCTAGTATATTATTTTTACCAAAATATGTACTCACCTAAATTTGTATTCATATTATCATCAAAAAACAATTTTTTCTTCAACATCGAATTTTAAACAATACAGGAGCATTTACACTAATGATAAATGTTTCACCTTTGAGAAAAAGTCAACTTTTAAAGGTTTTGATTTTATAAAGTGGATTTAAAAGAAAGAAAAAAAAACTCATTAGAATTAGCTAATCTGATTTTCTCTTTGAAGCATCTGATAATATTGATATAAACCTGGCATTCTGTAATTGTTTTCAGCCTTCTGCTAACACAGCCAGTACCACTTCACTGTGCAGAAGAAAACCTAGAATTGAAAATAAGTGCAATTAATTTAAAAGAACAATTCTTTGATCTAAATAAAACATCATTCTTCACAGAATGATATATAAGTGTATCCTTCACAACTCCACGTCTTAAATCATCTTCCAGAACAGTCTTCTTAAAATAGCTATTAACTTTGTAAGCAGATGATATTGCTTCTTTAGAAAATTTGTTTTCTAGTTTTCATGTGGTCAGTGGTAATCACTTTGGCCCCCTTGGTAGATGGTAACCTGAACAAATATTTTAGGTGGGTTACTAGCTCATCATCAGTCTTCTTAAGAAACAAAAATACTTGATTTTTGAAAATTAAACTCTTTCATTTTATTGAACTTTCTGTTGCTGCAATAGTTTATTGCAGAAGTCTCATAACAAGTTTCCTCACTGACCTATGGATGGATTTTAGTGTTGCCCATTCTTACACTAAGGGTTCTACCCCTTAGAAGTCCCAGGTCTCAATCATAGGTCTTAGTTCCTAGCTTTATGTAAGGGTCTTAGTTTTTTTTTTTTTAATTGTGATTTAGGTGAAGGTTTACAGAGCAAATTAGTTTCTCCTTAAATAATCAATACACATACTGTTTTGCGACACTGGTTGCCAACCGCATGACATGTCGACACTCTACCATTCTCAACCTTGGGTTTCCCATTTCCACTCGTCCAGCTTTTGTGTCCCCTCCTGCATTCCTGTCCTTGCCCCTGCGTTGCTGTGCCGATTTAGTCACGCACGTATACATGGCTGAATTAAGTGTATTATTGTTTTTTCATGGGACTGTCTAATCTTTGGTTGAAGGGTAAAACTCAGGAGTGACTTCAGTACTGAGTTAAAAGGGTGTCCAGAGGCCATACTCTCGGGGTTTCTCCAGCCTCTGTCAGACCAGTAACTCTGGTCTTTGTGAGTCTGAATTTTGTTTTACATTTTTCTCCAACTCTGTCTGGGACCCTCTATTATGATCCCTGTCAGAGCAGTCAATGATGGTAGCATGGCCCCATCTAGTTGTGCTGGACTCAGTCTAGTGGAGGCTGTGGTTGTTGTGGTCCATTAGTCCTTTGGACTAATCTTTCACTTATGTCTTTGATTTTCTTCATTCTCCCTTGCTCCAAAGGGGGTGGAGTCGGTGTAGTATCTTAGATGGCCATTCATAAGTTTTAAGACCCCAGATGCCACTCACCAAAGTAGAATGTAGAACATTTTCTTTATAAACTATGTTATGCCAATTGAGCTAGATGTCCCCCCTGAGACCCATGTTCCCCAGCCCTCAGTCCAGTAATTTGGTCCCTCAGGAGGTCTGGATGTATCTATGAAGCTCCTATGACTTTGCCTTGGTCAAGTCGTGCTGACTTCTTCATTATTAAAGGGTCTTAGTTTTAACTTCCTGCTGTCCAAGACCCTTGAGTTCAACAAGGAACCACCTTCTCAAGGTCTAGAATGAACCTCAGGGCAGCCAGTTGCCTCAATGCAAAGTCATCAGCCTGGTTTCTACTTTCTGTTTAGGCTCTGGTGGTTTCTTCACTTTCTTGTAAACTCAGCTTGAAAAAAAGATATTCTTCCTTCTATGTAAAATATGGATAATAATATCAATTTTATAGGGTTAATGTATGTAAAGCACTTGGAATATTGCCTCACAAATAATTACACCATAAAAGTATTAGGTGTTATTATGATAGGAGAAGGTTTTTCAGAATTTCGAGTCCAGTGTAATTACTGGATATGGAGGCGTGTTTATATATATCCCAGCACATAGGTGGTTTCATATTACATGCATTTGTTTGGGTAGTTTATCACTGCAATGTACTTATGTAACTGTACTTCCCTGCAGCCACAGAAAGAATACTTATTTATCTTAGAAACTGTGTTGTACATCTATAAATACATAAATTTTTGTGTAAGCTCTGATTCAGCAGTTTCAAGTCTAAAATTGGCAAAGGGATCTGGGCTATCAGTCTTTCTTTACCATAAAAAATACGACCATATACCTTAATTTTACATTTTATGAGAATTTTTTTTTATTGATTAAGAACATGAGTGCCCCATACATATACTTGAAAATACATTCAAATATTTGGAGATATTAAATACGTATATGCATATATAGTTAGTGTGTGTGTGTGTGTGCGTGCATGACTGCATAGGCTTTATAGAAAAGCACTGTAAGTTCAGAGCACTATTATACTTATTAGTAATTACCAGTATTTTCATTGTGCTTATACTTTCCACTGGAATTTCTGGGATGCTTTATACGATATTAAGATTCTATAAAAATACAAGATGACGATAGTCCTCTAGCTAAAAGTAATTCGGAGGTGAGAAAGAGCAGCTATCTGGGAATATATAACCAAACCACAGTGTACATTAAAAAGTTTTCCTATTAAAAAAAAATTAAAGTCCTTTCCCTACTGACTATATTTTTAGATACATGTCTTAAATATATAAAACAAGTATTTTTCTCCTTTTACGGAAAAAAAAAAAAAATCCTAGTGAAACTGGCAGTGGGTGCATGGTGACATGGGCTAGGTGAAAGGGGTTCAGTTTGCCACATTTCCTCCAAATTAAGCCATTAGGATGAAAGCATGTGGATGGCAGCCTATTTAATTTGCAACTTTGTGGAACTTGTTATTTAGGAATATATTCTTCATATAATTTTTAAAGATCTTTTCCTGGCTCCCCCCAAACTAATCCTGCTCATTACAGAACAGTTAGAAAATACAGGAAAGTATGGACAAAAAAGTTAAAACACCTGTAATCCTACTACTAGATCCCTGCTGGCAATATTCTGGCGTGTTTATTTCCTGTCCTTTTTCTAAGCATACAAAAATATAAACATATACATATAAAAATGGGATTATATTATGTACACAATTTGGTATCTATGGTCTTGAGTTGTGCAAGGCCCTTGAGTTCTTCTAAGAATTTATGATTGTGCAAGGCCTCATATATTCTTCTAAGGAATTTATGATTTTAAAGGCCAAAAAACTCTTTCATTAAACGACTATATCATAAAGTTTTAAAAAAAAATTAAGGATGGTATTTACAACTTTAAAAGTTCTACACAAAAGCACATTTTTGACAACCGATTCCTCTCAGCATGCAAGTCAACTGGTACAGTATCTCTTTGTATTTTTATAACTCCTCAGAGGCTAACAGAGTCAGCAAGTCAGACATTTCATACCCCAAACATTTAAAGTTGCATCATTCCCAAGGGGTCATTTAGCAGCTACACGTTCTGTATAGAGTCACACGTGGATAACTGAAGGTCTGTTCCTAAAGTTGACGTGCTGAACTCCTACAAGCTGTAAAACAGAGTTGATGGGTTTGTGATCCAACCTATTTCTGTCGCGGTGTATAAAATGGATGTTGTTACCTGGAAGAGAATAAGAATAAAAGGCTGACATTGGCATGTGACGTATTACTCGTTAGATTTATTGCTTACTAGAATCAAGGACATTTTTCAATTTTTAATTAGTCCAGAGGGAAAAGTTAATTACCTGGAGTACATTATACTCTGTATATAATGCCCTAATAATTTTTAATTATGGTAATAAAACAGACAAGGATTATGGTTAAATAAGAGTGATACTTTGTGTTTTATGAGATCCAAGGGGAATGATTCTTAAATTATAACCTTCTGTTAGGTTTTATTAAATATAATTAAATTGAATGTCCTGTCAGACAGGCAGAATTAGGAACTAACATAGATATCAAGTAGGAAAATCATATCTTCTTCTTAAGTATAATAATGGAGTAAATAACTCACTTTAAAAATCTCCTCTCAAATTTAATAGGCTATCTGCATTATAACCACAGTTAAAAAGAGGCTCACAACAAGGACATTCAGATAATCAGTTACAGCACACTCACATGTACTGCAGATTGCTTTCATCTGCTCAAATAAAAGAAGTCATCATTTGTGGTCCAGGTTCTATTTACTTCAATTCTTGGACTCAAGATTAGAATTTTAACCTAAAAAATTAGATTAACTAAGTATCATGAGGCATGCTTTCTGCATTGTACTTATCTGCAGTCTCCAGTAATCACTAGGCTTATCACAAATTGGCTTATTATCAAATAAAGCAAAATGAAATACTGGGTTAGCCATGATAATAGATTTGTGTAAATACGTTTATCATGATCTTTTCCTTAGAAGAGTTATACTTTTTCCATCAAAATGCGCTCTCTATTCCATTTGTTCACAACTTTGCACGCAAATGAAGCTCTTTGTGCTCTCTTCATTCTTATGATACGATATGAGACACTCTTCAAAAAACACCCCTTCCAGTTCTGAGCATGGAAATAAGGCATTCAAAAATACCGTTCAATTTCATTTCTAGGCCAGTTTATAGAACTCATTATTCTCATAAAACAGGGCTTTTTCAGCTCACTGGTGCAAATTCATGAGTAGGAGGTTAAGGGAGATTAAATAAAATGACAGATTTTAATTATAGTGTTCCAGCTGCAAAAAGACAAAAAGTCATAATACTTAGTCAAATCTCTCCTTCTAAAGACTTTCCTTTAGATATCTGGAATTTATCAGAGTAAATGTTAATTCTGTCACTCTTAGAAGCTATACTTACTAAAAGTGGGCAATTTTAGAGAAGAAGAATCAAGAAAAGTCGGCTTACAATGTGGTGACTTAAGCTTACTGGGGAGCCCTGGTGGCGCAGCGGGTAAGCATCCGACTGCTAACCAAAAGGTGGGCAGTTCGAATTCACCAGCCACTCCTTGGAAACCCTCTGGGGCAGTTCTACTCTGTCCTATAGGGTCGTTATGAGTCGGAATCAACTCATTGGCAATGGGTGGGCTTATTGGCATTGTCACATATGGCTGTTTGTCCTTAACATAATGTTTGAACATGGTACAGATGTAACACTCAACACCTTTAACAAAGAAGCCAAAGGAATTCCAGGCAATCCAAACTAATAAAGCTGTTAAAAGTATGTGGTGTATTACCAGGTGTTTATTTTATCAACAAGTGTAATTTCAATAAATATAAAGAAAAAAGTTAAAAAAAAAAAAAAGTATGTGTCTTACAGTAAATCTTATTGAGTGAGATAGTTGAGTCTTGTTTCCTGTTCCTGACACTGACTTGCTTTTAGGTGCTGAGCAAGTCTCCTTAGTTTTATTAGGTATAAAAAACAAGCCTGATTATTCCACAAAGAATTAAAGTGCTTGATGAGTCTCCCCTATTCTGAAATGTTCACCTTCACTGAACTTATTATTTTATTATTATTGTTTTTAAATATTTTATTGTGTTTTAGGTGAAAGTTTACACAGCAAATTAGGTTCCCATTTGTTAATTTTTATACAAATTGTTCCATACAATTGGTTGCAATTTTTACAATGTGTCAGCATTCTCATTATTTCCATTCTGTTTTGTTTCCATTGATCTGGCTTCCCTACCTCTTCCACTGAACTTTTTAAAGAGTGTTATTGTTATTGTTAGTTGCCACTGAGTCCATTCATACTCCCGATGACCCCATGTGTATAAAGTAGAACTGCTCCATAGGGTTTTCAAGGCTATGACCTTTCAGAAGCAGTTTGCCAGACTAGTCTTCTGAGGCATCTCTGAGTGAGTTCAAACCAGCAACATTTTGACTAGTAGTTGAGCGCTTAACCATTTGCGCCACCTAGGGACTCCTAAAAAAGCATTATAACCATATACAGATCCCTAACCAGGATTATACAATTTGACTTTCCCTTTCCCAAGTACCTGAAATCAATAAGGAATAGAATGATAGCACATTATATGAACTAAACAGATATCAAAATACACAGAAGTCTTGGCGGAGGGGGCAGGGGAAGCTTCCCATGAAAAGCACAGCACTTTATTATAAAGCTCCCTGTTTTTAGATGGTGGCTATTTTATGAAGAAAGGGGGTGGCGTCTGGATTTCTAAAAGGCACAGGAAGCATATTCTTGAATTTGGGCTTTGATGCTTACCTGGACCTACAATGAGGGTTCCTCCTTGCTGAGCTGGGTCTCCTTGAAAATCAAACAGGGGGCCAGTCACTGCCCGCCACAGACTCTGAATGCTTCCTGAGAGTAGATTTGATTTCACATGGGGACTCTGTCCTGAGATGTATGGAATTGTCTTTAGATGTTATATTCGATTAGATATTAAAGATGTTAGTACTTCTATAAAATATTGTGTGCCATATTAACTTTTTACTTGTCTTTTTTTTCCCTTCAAAGCAGGATTTCTCTCTTTTCATGACTGACATTTTAGACCAGATTATTCTTTGTCCTGTGCACTGTAAAATGTTTAGTGTCGTTCCTGGCTTCTACCCACTAGATGCCAGTAGCACCCCCTCCACCAATTGTGACAACCAAAAATACCCAGACATTGCCTAATGTCCTCTGGGGCAAAAGTGTCCCTGGTTAAGAACCACTGCTTTAAAGAAAGAAGTGATGAGAGACCCAGATCATTTTCTGCCAAAGAAAAAGGACTGCTACAGACTTCTCAAACTGGTAGTCTTTACCTTCTTAATTCCCCACTTATACTGTTTAGTCTCTCAACCCACTAATAGGTAGCTACACTTCTTTTCAAGAGACGCTGTCGCATTTTGACACGGTCAAAACCCGCTTCCTCTTTTTGGGCCTACAACTAAACTATATTTCCCAGTCTCCTTTGCAAGTTAGGTATGGCCAAGTGACTGTCTGCTAATGGAATGTGAGCAATATGATGTGGGCGATTTCCAGGCTAGCTCCTAAAAATTTCCCACAAGCACTTCTCCATGTTCTTTCTACATTTCTTGGAAGCCTTGGATTGAAAACAGCAGAGCCACAAGATGGAAGGATCCTGGGTCCCTGAGTCATTGCTCAGAGAAGAAGCACCCACTGAATGGAAACGCCCATCTTGAACTTTAAGTGAACAAGAAATAATCTTCTATCATGTTATGCTATTGGCTTTAGCTGTTACAACAGCCAGTACAGCCACCTTTGCACTTTTCCTTGTCTGCTGGGTTTTCTAGTTCCTTTCTCACAGGGACTGATACTTCACTTTACTTCCACTCCCTCTGCCTGGTCCAGAACAAAGCTGCCTGTTCCTTTCAAACTCAATTTTTTTTTTTTTAACTCTGGTTGCTACTTATTTTTCTCCTAACCTTGCCCTTTTATGTCTTGCTTTTAGCTTTTTATTTTGATGACTTTGCAACCTCTTACCTGCCTGATTTCCTAATATTTCTAGATATCTATTATTTCTCTTCATTCCGCCAACTCATTTCTTTCATTTTTACATTCAGATTGGCATTCATCTAACCAAAAAATCAATACAGGCTCACTACCTTAGAGACATAGATAAAAGACTAAATTTTCCTGTGTTATAGGATTCTGTATCTGAAGTAAAGGATCCTTGGTGGCACAACAGCTAAGCACTCTGCTGCTAACCGAAAGGTTAACAGTTCAAACCCGCCCAGTGGCTCCATGGGAGAAAGATGTGGCAATCTGCTCCCATTAAGATTACAACCTTGTTGAGGGCTGGGGACCACGGTCTCGGGGGACATCTAGCTCAATAATAAAAAAAAAAAAGTAGGAAAAAAACGATAACAGTCTTGGAAACCCTATAGGGCAGCTCTACTCTGTCACATGGGGACACTGTGATTTGAAAACCGACTTGACGGCACCTAACAACAACAACGTATCTGAAGTAAATGTCCAGAAATCCAAGCTATCTTCTTATAGCCAAAGAATAGGTCATTTACTATCACAGAATTTACAAACCCAGTAGAAGATTCTACAACCTAGAATTTAAGTCTCTGCTGTTGAGCACAATCTCATTTTGCCAGTTCGAATTTAGTTCTTGTGTATAAAACTCCTGTTTTTAGTCTTTTTCAAATCTAATACTCCCTTGCAGTTAACTGCTTTATCTTATTCTTTTTCTTCATAAAATGGGTATCTGTTGATTCTAAATTATAATTGTGTATCTTTCTACTGTCTTAATTTTCAAGTAGGACTACTGTGATACTGATTCTAAGATTCATGCCTTTCTGTTTTTCACTGAGGAATCATTAAAAAATTATTTTATGACAACCTAATATTTCCTATTTGGAAACACAGTACTTTAATACAGGTCAAAGGAGTTTAAAAGATTTTAATATGCTCTCTTAAAAACATATGTTTCCTTAGAATGCATTTGTTTTCTTCACAAGCCCATACCTTTATTGTGGCAATGACTGGAGAGGTAAAACTTGCTGTTTATATCTGAAGTGCTAAATGATAAACAGACCTTACAAATGCTGAGACTCCGTTCTAGCACATGAAAATAGTGTACCAAAAAGTAAGGTTCACAACCTGGACTGCTGCATTTTCCTATTCTACAGAGAAAGTGAGGAAGAAAAAAAAAAAACAAATGCTGTGTTTACTCCGGCTCACCCTGAGTTTTAATACAGTTTAGGTTGCCTTCTTTAAAAACATCAGTAAAGGGGTCACGTCAACTCTAGCTCATAAGCAGCTCTCAGACCCATCCCTCTTTTCCACCCCCACTTCAGGCCTGTCATTTCTTCCTAGCCTGTACTAAAACCTTGTCATGAATACCTCTGCTCCAATTCCTCCCGAAACCAGGCATGTGACTGGATCACTCCTCTGCCTCAGACACTTTTATGGCTGCCCTACTGCCTTGACAATCAGTCCAAACTCCTTGGGCTGCCACACCTGACTCAACATGAACTGGCCACAACCTATCCGCAGCTCACACCAACTCCCCATCTGACCCCTAGACTCCAGCTGTCAACTGCGCTTCTCCACACGAGTCATATGTTTTCATGCCGCTGTGCTTTTCTACGTCACCCTCCGAGGTCCTTTAAGAGTGAGCTGAGACTTCACCTCCTCTGAGAAGCCTCCCCAGATCCTTATCTCCCCATGTAGGTATTCATGCTCTCCTCTATTGCAAAAAGCCCGTAAACTGCACTGTACTTGTTTGTTTGCTTCTGTCTCCCAGAGTACAGCATGAACTTCTGGACGGCTGGGGCTGTGTCTTTTATCACTGCCCTCTGGGGGCATCCAACACAGTGGGTGTCACAGACAAGAGTTCAGTAATATTTGTGACAATGACTGATTTGAGTTTGAATTCTTTTATCTGGCATTTCAGAAACCAATTTCTTTCTACTTAAAACACACATTAACAGTTCAACTTAAGTTTATTAAGCTCTATTAATTACAGGGAATCGTGCGAAGGGCAGGGAATGTGGTCAAGACAAAAATGAATAAAATATCAAACTCTTCAACTAATTACATTACCCCGTCACCTTAAGTGCTATAATAGAGGTTAAGTACAAGGTGCCATTATTAAAGTACAATGAGGGAAGCAATTACTTCTGCTTCAAGAGCTATTAAGATCACGTTTAAGAGCTGGGCTTCAAAAGATAACTAGGATCTCATCAATTAGAGAACGCAGAGTATTCAAAAGCCATGGTATGAAAATATATGAACTTAGTATTACCTTTAATTTCAAAAGTGAAATGTACTCATTGCAAAAAATACAAATACAAAAGCCACTTTCTCATTCCCATCCCTTATGGTAAACAGTGCAGTATCTTTTAAAACCTCTTTCATGACACACACATATATATACTTTAGACCTTTACGTTTATGAAAATAGTTTTTGTTTTCAATACATTTTTCTGCAACTTCTTTTTATCAGTCAATAGGTAGTCCATGAATAGTCTTCTCGGTCATTACACCCAGGAATTGAAATCTTGTAGTTTGGTGTATCTGGACCACTTAATAAACCAAAAAACCTGTTGTAATCAAGTCAATTCCGACTCATAGTGACCCTACAGGACAGAGTAGAACTGCCCCACAGAGTTTCCAAGGAGCGGCTGGTGGATTCAAACTGCCGACCTTTTGATTAGCAGCCCAATGCTTACCCGCTGTGCCACCGGGGATCCAGACCACTTAATAGAAACATAAAAAGAAGGCTGATGTACGAATTTACCATTTGTTCACCTAAACATATACATACAAACATGAAAATACACCAGCAGTGTTTTCTACTTAAGACATGTCTTACCTGAAGAAGCAATTTCTTCACCTCTTTTCATTCCCAATCTTTTATAAATTTCTCTCTCAGGGTCAACATAGATTTCATGAGCATACCCAGTTAGTTTGCAGAAAGGCTGAAAAAAAGGGAACAGCTGGGATCTTTAGAAAAACAAATGAGAGATAAGTAACAAGTCTAACTTAATTCTAGCAAATTTAACCTACACTTGGTGATACAAATAATATAATTTTTACTTGTTAAACAATCTGTTAGTTCCCCAGTTTGCTAAATATTTACCTCAATATGATGGTAGGATGACTGTCCAATCACTATGAGAGTGACATTTGCTTCCTTTAGGAAAAAGAAATGTGCATATTAGAAATTATGTATGTTTACATCTAACTTTTTTGTTCCATTCTAATGCCACCTGTAGGCTTCTAAAAGAATAAACAGCAAAACTGGTCTGAGTCCAAGCAAACAAATGTACTATAGCAAAATGTTAATGTTAAATGACTCTTTTGCTAATTAAGAATTTTAAAAATGACAGTAATTCTCTATGCCCTTTCAAAGGTATGCTAAAAAAACAGACTGTTGATGTCTGGTAATTTAATCAAGTTTATTTTTCACATTTCAGTTGACAATGTCTGATGAAAACAGATCTTAGTTTTACAAAGTCTGCCCAATGCCTTGCTCAAAAAGCTCACCTGGAGATAAACACATACAGTGCCTGTGAAAGACATATGTGTGTGATTATCACAGGGACTTGGGATATGTATCCTATTAAAAGATACTAAGTTTTGCCCTTAAGTCATTCATATTTTCCTATAACGACCAATTTGGAGTATGATGAAAAAATTAAGAGAATATCAATAATTTCCAATATTTGTGGTTTTCATCATTATCATTCAACATTTCAGAATACTAGGCAGGTATAACCGTACCCGTTGCGGTCCAGTCGATTCCGATTGGACCCTATAGGACAGGGGAGAACTGCCCCATAGAGTTTGCAAGGAGCGCCTGGTGGACTCGAACTGCCGACCTTTTGATCAGCAGCTGTAACCACTACACCACCAGGGCAGGTTAGCAATATAAAATGATTTTTATGATTAGCTAAGTTTAAAAGCAAACTGCAACGAATAAGGGCTGAAATAGAACTCCAGCGTGTCTCTCTTTTTTGGAGGCGTTGGAAAGACATGTGAGGAGGTCTGTGTGTCTGCGCGGAGGAAGCCGCGCACCCAGCATCTCCCCGTTACACTTTTAAATAAGTGACTTTTCCCTAGGTCGCTGAGAAACGGACCGATGTTGCTAACTCTCGGGAAACTTACTTCTAAGAAGCTCTTGGGGATTTTGGCCAGATCTTCTACGTATTCCTTGCAGATGTAACACAGGAAATGCTGAAATTCCAACACGGCAAAAAAGGCAAGTTAGCAACATCACACCTTCAGGGTCCAGAAGGAGCTAAGTACTTTATTGTGTGTGACGCTAATAAACGTAACACCCAAAACGGGTAAAAAAAAGTGTCAGTGACGCCCCAGGTGCATTAAAATCGGGCAGCATCCAGTCCCCGCCATGCCGCCCGCTAGCTGAGAAAATGGCCTTTGCTAGGCGGTTTGTTTTCCCATCACCGCTGAAGGAAGCGAGTGGAGCCGTTAGCATTCCGGAAGCCTCTAGTGGACGAGAATGGGAAGGGCCAGGCCCGCTAGGACCCACTCTCGGCTCCAGACCCTTCGAGGGCCTTGATGTGCCCCCGAGGCCGAAGCTGTGGAGCCCCCTCCACCCCAGCCTCCAGGCGAGATCCCTGCCCGGGGTCGCCCCGTCGCCGTGCTCACCCGCACGAAGACCACGACGGCCTGGCGCTCCCGGAACAGCGCACCGAAGGCCACCCGCTTCCCAGAGGCGTCCAGCACTGGCAACTCGGCCACGGCGTCGGCCAGGGACTGCCCGCGCTCCGGGCCGCTCAGGACGGGCGCCGGGGCAGCGCGGCCGCTGACCTGCTGCGTGACCGGGGCCGCCATGCGCCCTGAGTCCAGGACCTGGGGTCGCGCCCGCCGGGCGGGACGCACCGGGAGGAGCGGAGCTCCCAAAGACAGGGGCAGCCGAGCAACTGCAGCGGGAACCAGGAGGAGCGGAGTCCCGATGGGCGGGGCAGGGCGGACGCCCTTGGGCAGGCGGGCGGGCCAGCGAGGCGGGGCGGGGCGCAGTGGGAGGAACTGGGTCCGGACAGGCTGAGCGCCTCGAGCAAGCGAGTCTGGCAGACCGCAGGGGCGCAGGGGGTTGGTCCCGTCAAGGGTAGGGCACACGGGGCCGTGAAGACGTACTTCTTTTGACCTGGGAGTGCTGGTTCAGTGGTACACTTCTTATTTTCCATGCTGGAGATCTGGGTTAGATTCCCTGCAAACACACCTTAGGCGCAGCCTTCACCTCTGTCAGTGGAGGCTCGTGTTGCTATGATGCTAAACAGATTTCATAGGAGCGTCCAGGCTCAGAAAGACTAGGAAGAAAGGCCTGGCAATCTACTTCCAAAAATCAACTAATGAAAACTCTGTAGATCACAATGGTCTGATTTGTAACCGATCATGCGGATGACAGTTCCTTTGGTCATGGGGCTGTGCATGGGGTTACCGTGAGCCTCCGCAGCTGGCTGACAGCTAACCACAAGGAGGGATGTTGGTGAATATTCTACTGAGACGCTAGGGCTACATGAACGGAGAAAGTTCGGAAATCTCTGAATTAGATGGTCAGCTCCTTGACTTCGGCAGCACTGTAACATCTTCACAGCCTGGCACAAGGCCTAGCACATAGTAGGCCTCCATGAATTACATTGTTTGACTGGTAAGTGCATAGAAAGGGGTGAGGAATGGTGATGGTAAGTCAACTCTCACCAGCGGGTGTATATCAAGTATGAATAGCTGCTGCCATGGGACTGTTGTTTCTCACTGGCTAAAATACACAGGGCAGAGCCTAAAAGACATATCCAACTGGCAAGCTGGCCAGTGCACAGAACTCATCAACTTAACACCCAGCCTATTCTATTCCCATTTAGACTGTAGATACCCAGATTTCCTTGCTAACCATTGACTCCAACCACTGAGATGCCCAGTAGTTTTCACATTGGTCTCCCAATAGCGGGTCAGAGCTCTGTGGTTGAATCTGGGAGCAGCCAGGCTTGTTCGTGTCTCTTACTGCTCCTCTCTGAACCTGGAAGGTGCCAGGTTGTTCCTTGTATATTACTCAAGTTCACCGGCAACAGCAAAGGTTCTAAGCCTCAAAGTCGGAGCCCCTGGATAGACCAAGAGCAAGTGAGTATGTTACTATTTCATCAAGTATTCCAGCCTGCAGTTTGAGAGCCCTGAGCTTCTGACTTCTGGTTATTTGATGCACTGCATACTTTATTTTTTTTTAAGCACTTATTGCAACTATGATTAAATAATTGTTTCTTGTCTGTTTCCTTTAATGGAGCCCTGGTAGTGTAGTGGTTAAGAGCTCAGGCTGCTAATCAAAAAGTTGGCAGTTCGAATCCAACGGCTGCTCCTTAAATAGGTTTTTATATAAAAAAATGTTGCCTTAGAGTGAATTCTGACTCATATTGACCCCGTGTGTGTCACAGCAGAACTGTGCTCCGTAGGGTTTCCAATGGCTGATTTTCCAGAAATAGGTCACTAGGCCTTTCGGCGGTGCCTCTGGGTAGACTCGAACCTCCAACCTTTTGGTTAGCAGCAGAGCACCACTGAGGGACTCCTAAGTAAAAAAAAAAAAAAAAAAAAAAACTATTAGTAAGTAGACTATAAAAAAAAAAAATCCTGAAAACAGCATCCATGTCTGTCTCATATTGCCAGACACTCACTCAGAGCCTGGTTCATAAAAAGTGTGCAGTTCATTCTGAGTGAATGAACTTTTTGCCCATCCATATGTTTTCCTCTTGTGCTTCTCCCCCCATCTGTCCATCCCCCCCCTTTCCATTTTCCCTTTCCTTCTGCTTTACTCTGTCTCTGGCATGCCAGTATCACCGCAGACCTGGCTAAGTTCTGTGGCTGTACCTTGGTCTGAAAATAGTGCATTATTGGTGTATTCATCTCTGCTGTTGTCACTAATGAGCCTTGGTTTTCCTGAAACAAAGAATGTAGCTCCCCAAGAGGTTAAGTCACCAAGAAGTAACTTAGGCTAAAGGGGCAAGTTAGTACAAAATATACCTCAGCAGCCTTTTGGAGAGCCTTGCTTAGAGAAAGGCAGGGGTCAAAGGTTTCATTTTGCTTTCTTTGTCTAACTATGTACTCCTGGGAAAGAGGAAAATGAAGTAAAAATCTATCTCTGAAAGGCAATATTTGGGTTTTATTGTTAGCTATTAATGCTTGTTTGGAGGTTCTAGCAGGGGAGCACAGCTACTTGTATACCCTTGACCGAGGTATCGGGGAAGGCCGTCCTCTTCCACCAAAAGCTCCCAGCTTCAAGGAGTGATGCACATGGAGCCGTGAGGGAGGAAGGGGACACCCGCCTAGCCAGCCGGATCAGCCAAATCAACTCTGGCGATCAATGGGGTGACAGATGTCGCAGCCAGATCGCTCTCACTGGGCTCACTACTGGGCATCTCAGTGGTTGGAGTCAATGGTTAGCAACTAAGCCAAGGAAATCTGGGTATCTACAGTCTAAATGGAAGTAGAATAGGCTCGGTGTTAAGTTGATGAGTTCTGTGCACTGGCCAGCTTGCCAGTTGGATATGTCTTTTAGGCTCTGCCCTGTGTATTTTAGCCAGTTAAGTGCTCTGGCTGCTAACCAAAGGGTCGGCAGTTTGAATCCGCCAGCGTTCCTTGGAAACTCTATGGGGCAGTTCTACTCTGTCATATAGAGTTGCTATGAGGCTATGAGTCAGAATTGACTCAACGGCACTGCGTTTGGTTTTTGTTTATTAATGCTTAGTGTCAGTAGACTCCAATATTAACAGGGGAATGAAATACACAGACTGCCTTAGTTATCTAGTGCTACTATGACAGAAATACCACAAGTGGATGGCTTCAACAAAGAAATCTATTCTCTCACAGTCTGGTTAGAAGTCCGAATTCAGGGCGCCAGCTCCAGGGGAAGGCTTTCTCTCTCTGTTGGCTCTGGGGGAAGGTGCTTGTCATCAACCTTCCCCCTGGTCTAGGAGCTTCTCAGCGTAGGGACCCTGGGTCCAAAGGATGCACTATTCTCCTGGCTCTTGTTTCTTGGTAGTATGAGATCTCTATGTCTCTTTCTGCTTGCTTCTTTCTTTTATATATCAAAAGAGAGTGACTTAAAACACAGCCTAATCTTGCAGATCGAGTCCTGCCTCATTAACATAACTGCCTCTAATCCCACCTCATTATAGAGGTAGAATTTACAACACATTGGAAAATCATATCAGATGACAAAATGGTGGACAATCACAATACTGGGAATCATGGACTAGCCAAGGTGACACACATTTTTGAGGGGGGACACAATTCAATCCATGACACAGATAAGCAAAGATTTTAGAACTGCAAGGGATTTCAGAAGTTACTTAGACCTACGAGGCAAGAAGTCTGACCCTGTGAGGTGAACTCACAAATTCAAGGTCATGTGGTAATTAGCTTAGGTGGCAAAGGCAAAACTACAGCCCAGCCCCTCTCAGGCCTGGTCCAGTGCACTGACCTCGTCCAGGCTTCAGTCTAGCAGATGCTGTGGTGCCCTCAGCCTGCTCCTTCTCCTTGCATCTTTCCATGATGCTTCCTGTTCATGGGGGAAAAACACACTTTCTGAGTCATTTCTCCAGGTGGTGGTAAGAATTATCCATAATTGGTTTAAGCTGTTTATTCAATAGAATGGACATTGGTGAATAAAACAAAGTGACCATTATGGGAGTACAAAGGAAAGAGCGACCAATTTTCTAAAGATGATGTTATCAATGACAAAAATAAAGAAAATAATAAAGCAGGCAATCAGAGATGAACTCAACTGGTTGAAATCCTCAAATAGGACAACCATTCTCTGTGTAGGACTGGAAATTTTGTGTTCACGGTGAAGGTCCTTTGACAATGGAGGTTTCAGTGCCAAAGCTTTTGGCCTATCAAAAACAAAACAAAACAAAACAAAACCTGTTGCTGTCAAGCCAATCCCTACTCATAGTGACCCTATAGGACAGAGTAGACCTGCCCCATAGGGTTTCCAAGGAGTGCCTGGTAGATTCCAGCAGCTGACCTTTTGGTTAGCAGCCCTGCGTAGCACTTAACCACTACGCCACCAGGGTTTCCTGTAGAGAAGGAGATTCCTGAATTTCTGGGAATAAATGCATGACTAGAAGAGAATAACAGACTGATGGATAGTACTGATAACAGGCATTTTGTCAAAGAAAAGTGTAGCCAAATTTATTATAAAGAGTGTTCTGGTAAGGGAAAATAATTGTCCAAATAGGAGAACAGCTGCTGGTATTTTAACAACCCTATAACTACCAATATCAGTGGGCGAAAAGTTCTCTTTGGTGTTTCTGCTCTCAGGGTTATATTTTATGTGAAATAAGAATTACAGATTAGACAGTTTTATTCTCAAACATAAAGAGCCGTATGATTTAGCCATTGTAATTTTAACAGAGCAATGAACCCAGACATCATTAAAAAGTAATTTTGCAGGATGGATTGGCGCCATGGATGAGTAAAGAAATTAGAAGGAACTGTCCAGGGAACATCCTACATGACTGAAAGAATTAGAGACTCTGAGAGAAAAATTGCCAGTGCCAGCTATCAAGTTATTGCCTCTCATCTCCACATTCGCCCTTCAATACATGCTTCGTGATAATGGACAGAATTCCTTTAGGCGTCTCGCCTATACAGTGAGCACAAAGTTAAGCATTTTCAGTACGCGGCGCTAGAGGGACGCTGCAAGTGCAAGGCTGTATGTTGGGTAAACTGAGTGGGCTGAGGACACTGGGTGGAGCTCTGCCCCGGCCATGTGCCCAAGATGCCCAGTCCTTCCACAACCTTGCAGCCATGGCCCGGACTAACAATAACCTTCCTGCAGCTTGGTTGACATGGAAACTAGAGCCCAGAAGGCTTCTTGCTTGCACAGGTGGCCTGATTCCTCACCTGAAGCCCAGAGGATTCCCACGATGCTGCTGCTTCCTCTGTAGCCCTGTGCACAGCTCACCGGCACCCACCATCACTCCCCTGCAGGCCCCTGCACAGCTCCCCCGCACCCACCACCACTGCCCTGCAGGCCCATGTGCAGCTCACCTACACCCAGCACCACCCCCCTGCAGACCCGTGTGCAGCTCACCCACACCCACCATCACTCCCCTGCAGGCCCGTGCACAGCTCACCGACACCCACCACCACTGCCCTGAAGGCCCATGTGCAGCTCACCTACACCCAGCACCACCCCCCTGCAGACCCGTGTGCAGCTCACCCACACCCACCATCACTCCCCTGCAGGCCCGTGCATAGCTCACCGACACCCACCACCACTGCCCTGAAGGCCCATGTGCAGCTCACCTGCACCCAACACCACTCCTCTGCAGGCCTGTGCACAGCTCACCGGCACCCACCACCACTCCCATGCGGCTGGCTGCTGATCACTTGTGCCCCACCTGCGCTCTGGAGAGTTGCTTTCATTGACTAGACCAACTCCGGCCTGCGAAAACCAGTGAAGTTCTCTGCTATCCAGTAGGCTGGAAAAGTATACCTTCTCCAACAAGGTCTGAGCCCCAGATTGGGGAAGGGGTCATGTTATGGACTGAATTGTGTCCCTCATAAATACATATGTGTTGTAAATCCTAACCTCTATACTATGGATGTAAGCCCATTTGAGAATAGGGTTTTTTGTTATGGTAATGGAACCGTATCAGTGTAGGGTGTGTTTTAAGCCAATCACTTTTGAGATATAAAAAGAGAAGAACAGGCACAGAAGAAAGGAAGCACAAGTGGAGGAAGACTGACACCACATGGAGATCACCAAGGAACGAAGGAAGAGAAGCTGAAAGAGACAAGGATTTCCCCTGAGCAGACAGAGAGAGCCTTCCCCTAGAACCAGTGCCCTGAATTTGAACTTCTAACCTTCTAGGCTCTGAGAAAATAAATTTCTGTTTGTTAAAGCCACGCACTTGTGGTATTTCTGTTATAGCAGCACTAGATGACCAAGACAGGCCTCCTTCCATGTTAGTTTTCCTTTGGTACTCTCCTTCAGCCCTAGAGTACTACAGAGAGTTTCCTTATGTTTTACCAAAAACAAACAAACAAAAACCCCAAACCCCTTGCCATCGAGTCAATTCCAACTCATATCGACCCTAGAGGACAGAGTAGAACTGCCCCACGGGGTTTCCAAGGAGCAGCTGGTGGATTCCAACTGTTAACCTTTTAGTTAGCAGCTGAGCTCTTTAATCAGAGTTTAATCATTCTTTATATTAAACTTCCCCTATTGAGCCCTGGTGGTACAATGGTTAAGAGCTCAGCTGCTAACCAAAAGGCTGGCAGTTTGAATCTACCAGCCTCTCCTTGGAAATCCTATGGGGCAGTTTGGTATTTTTTTTGGTTTAACTCACTGTGTGATATCTATCTCCTTATTGAACCCAGACTAGTACAATGTCTCAGATACTATGATCAAGGAAGTGTAAATGTGAACTATTGTCATTTTCAACCTTTTATTATTTAAGAATGACCTACAACTATTTCACGGTATGACTTAAGAAATAAGCTTTTCACATGGCCATGGTTTCAACAAGCACAAAGAACACACATCCAAACCACATTCATGCACAGGTAGCCACATGAGCAGAGTACAACTGGCAGTGTGGGGCCATTTGTGTTGTTCAAGAAAGGCCTCCTACCCCAAAATATCTATGATAACTCCAGCAGTAAACTCAACTGCTGAGAAAAATAAAGCCTTGAAGGGATGACACACAGGGTGTGTAAGTTATTTCTTAATTTATTAATTTTTGAATGTGCTGATTTTGTGACACATTTATTAAGATGTAATTTACATACTGTAAAGTTCACTTGTTTAAACTGTACATTTCAATGGTTTTAAGTATATTTACAGAGTTGTACAACCATCACCATAATCTAATTTTAGAATCTTTTCATTACCCCCCAAAAACCCTTATCCCCATCAGCAGTCACTCCTCTTTCCCTTCCCTTGTTTCCATCCCAGCCCTGTCATTGTGTCTCTGTTGTTGTTCTGCAACTGTGTATGACAGAGTGGAACGGCCCCATAGGTTTCTATGAGTCAGAACTGACTCCACGACACCTAACAACAGCAACACTCTTTATGGGAGCAGATTGCCAGGTCTTTTCTCCCTCGGAGCTGCTGGTGGGTTCCTTTTGGTTCATAGCTGAGTGCTTAAGCATTGCACCATCAAGGCTCCTTCATCCCACCCTTAGGCAACCACTAATGTACTTTCCGTCCTTTTCATATGAATGGAATTATACAGTACATGGTCTTTTGTGACTTGCTTCTTTCATTTAGCATAATGCTTGTGAGGTTCATGTTGCAGCATATATCAGAACTTCTTTTTATTGGCGGATAATATTTCATTGTATGAATATACCATATTTAACCATTCGTCAGTTGATGAGCATTTGGGTTGTTTCCACTTTCTGGCTATTGTGAATCATGCTACTGTAAATATTCATGCCCAAGTTTTCATATGGACATATGCTCTCACTTCTCTTGTGTATGAAATTACTGGATCATATGGTGACTCTATGTTTAACTTTTTGAGGCACCAGCAGACTGTTCACCCCAGCAGCTGCACCATTTTACATTCCCACCAGCAGTACAGCATCGGGAGCTGTTACTCCCCTTGGCTTCCTCACAGGGATTCTAACTGCTTACCTTTTGGTTAGCAGCCTGAGTTCTTGACCACTGAACCACCAGGCCTCCTATGTGCCTCATTATATGTATAAACGTACAGGCATGCACACACACCCCACTGAGTTTTATTGTAAGTGTTGCTGGTTGGCTTTTCATTTTGTTATCTAGTTTCTCTGCTTGTTTATAGTGGGGATTTGAGGAGGCTCAAAAACTATGTCACCACCACTGCCATCTTCCCCAGATCCTTGAGGCATGACTAACCTGTGTGGTGTCTATAGCGACAGGCCTGGGTGGGTCCTAAAAAGAGGGTTTCGCAGTAGCATGATGTACAGGGAGAGTAAAAAATAGAGATGGAAAGTCTTGGAAAAAAACTTTACTTACTTGGAAATTTTGTCTACAGTCAGCCCTTTAGTTCTGTAATTCTAGAAAAATGAAAAGTTCAGTTGCTTTCTTTGTTGTTGTTGTTAGGTGCCATCAAGTTGGTTCCAACTCATAGCGACCCTATGTGCGACGGAACAAAACACTGCCTGGTCCTGAGCCATCCTCACAATTGTTGTTATGTTTAAGCCCATTGTTGCAGCCACTGTGTCAATCCATCTCGTTAAGGGTCTTCCTCTTTTTCGCTGACCTACTTTACCAAGCATGATGTCTTTCTCCAGGGACTGGTCCCTCCCGATAACATGTCCAAAAGTACATGAGACAAGGTCTTGCCATCCTTGCTTCTAAGGAGCATTCTGGCTATACTTCTTCCAAGACAGATTTGTTGGTTCTTCTCGCAGTCCATGGTATATTCAACACTTTTTGCCAACACCATAATTCAAAGGCATCAATTCTCCTTTAGTCTTCCTTATTCATTGTCCAGCTTTCGCATGCATATGAGGTGATTGAAAACATCATGGCTTGGATCAGGCACACCTTAGTCCTTAAAGTGACATCTTTGTTTTTGAACACTTTAAAGAAATCATTTGCAATAGATAAGTGATAACTTTGATGAAGGGTAAGACAGTACGCAATACTGGGGAAGCCACCACAACTTGATGAAGGCAAGGTCATGGAAGCTCCATAGACACATCCAAACTCCGGAGGGACCAAATTACTGGACTGGGGGCTGTGGAGACAATGGTCTTGGGGAATACCTAGCTCAATTGGTGAAACAGTTTATAAAGAAAATGTTCTACATTCTACTTTGGTGAGTAGCATCTGGGTTTTTCAAAACTTCTGAGTGGCCATCTAAGATACTCCACTGATCTCACCCCATCTGGAGCAATGGAGAATGAAGAAAACCAAAGACACAAGGGAAACATTAGTCTAAATGACTGATGGGCCACAAGTTCTACAGCCTCCACCAGACTGAGTCCAGTACAACTAGGTGGTGTCCAGGTACCACCACTGACTGCTCTGACAGGAATCACAACAGAGGGTCCCAGACAGAGCTGGAGAAAAATGTAGAACAAAATTCTAACTCACACACACACACAAAAAAAAACAGACTTACAGTTCTGACAGAGACTGGAGAAATCCCGAAGGTATGGCCATCGGACACCCTTTTAACTCAGTAATGAAGTCACTCCTGAGGTTCCAATGATTAGACAGGCCCATAAAACAAAAGGGGACTAAATGGCCACATCACTCCAGAGGCAAGGACGAGAAGGCAGGAGGGAACAGGAAAGCTGGTAATGGGAAACCTAAGGTCGAGGAGGGGTGAGTGTTGACATGTCGTGGGACTGGCAACTAATGTCGCAAAACAATATGTGTATTGTTTAATGAGAAGCTACTTTGCTCTGTAAACCTTCCTCTAAAGTACAATAAAAAAATAAATAAATAAAGAGGTCTTTTGCAGCAGATTTGCCCAATGCAGTGCATCATTTGATTTCTTGATTGCTGCTTCCATGGGCATTGATTGTGGATCCAAGTAAAATGAGGTCCTTGACAACGTCAGTATTTTTTTCGCTTATCATGATGTTGCTTATTGGTCCAGTAGTGAGGATTTTTGTTTTCTTTATGTTGAGGTGTTATCCATACTGAAGGCTTGTAGTCTTTGATCTTCATCAGTAAGTGCTTTAAGTCCTCATCACTTTCAGCAAGCAAGGTTGTGTCATCTGCATATTGCAGGTTGTTAATCATCTTCCTCCAATCCCAATAACCCGTCTTCTTCATATAGTCCAGCTTCTCTGATTATTTGCTCAGCATACAAAGTGAACAATATGGTGAAATGATACAACCCTAACGTATACCATTCCTGATTTTAAACCACACAGTATCCCCTTGTTCTATTCAAAGGACTGACCGCCTCTTGGTCTATGTATAGATTCCACATGAGCACAATTAAGTGTTCTGGAATTCCCATTCTTCATGATGTTACCCATAATTTGTTATGACCCACACAGTCAAATGCCTTTCCGTAGTCAATAAAACACAGGTAAACATCTTTCTGGTGTTCTCTGCTTTCAGCCAAGATTCATCTGACATCAACAATGATATCCCTGGTTCCACATCCTCTTCTGAATCCAGCTTGAACTTCTGGCAGTTCCCTGTTGATACACAGCTGCAGCCGCTTTTTGAATGATCTTCAGCAAGATTTTACTTGTGTGTAATATTAGTGATATTGTTCATTAATTTCTGCATTCTATTGGATCACCTTTCATTGGAATGGGCACAAATATGGATCTGTCTTCCAAATTTCTTGGCATAGACAAGTGAGCACTTTCAGTAATGCATCCATTTGTCGAAACATCTCAATTGGTATTCTGTCAATTCCTGGAGCCTTGTTTTTTTTTTTTTTTTCCTTAATTTTATTGTGCTTTAAGTGAAAGTTTACAAATCAAGTCAGCCTCTCATACATAAACCTTATATACACCTTGCTATATACTCCTAGGAAACCCTGGTGGTGTAGTGGTTAAGTGTACGGCTGCTAACCAAGAGGTCGGCAGTTCAAATCCACCAGGCGCTCCTTGGAAACCCTATGGGGCAGTTCTACTCTGTCCTATAGGGTCGCTATGAGTCAGAATCAAATTGACGGCAGTGGGTTTCGTTTTGGTTTTTTTATATACTCCTAGGTGCTCTCCCCCTAATCAGACAGCACACTCCTTCTCTCAATCGTGTATTTCCGTGTCTATTTATCCAGCTTCTGTCCCCCTTGACTGTCACATCTCCCCTCCAGACAGGAGTTGCACACGTAGTCTCATGTGTTTACTTGATTCAAGAAGCTCACTCTTCACCATTAACATTTTCTCTTATACTCCAATCCCTGTCAGAAGAGTTGGGTTTGGGAATGGTTCCTGTCTTGGGCTAACAGAAGGTCTGGGGACCATTACCTCCACAGACCTTCTAGTCTCAGTCAGACCATTAAGTCTGGTCTTTTTACAAGAATTTGAGATCTGCATCCCACTGCTCTCCTGCTCCTTCAGGGATTTTCTGTTGTGTTCCTGTCATGGCAGTCATTGGTAGTAGCCAGGCACCATCTAGTTCTTCTGGTCTCAGGCTGATAGAGTCTCTGATTTATGTGGCCCATTCTGATTCTTGGGCTCATACTTACCTTGTGTCTTTGGTGTCCTTCATTCTTCTTTGCTCCATGTGGTTTGAGACCAATTAATGCATCTTAGATGGCCACTTGCTAGCGTTTAGGACTCCAGACGCCACTCTCCAAAATGGGATGCAGAATGTTTTCTTAATAGATTTTATTATGCCAATTTACCTAGATGTCCCCTGAAACCACGGTCCACAGACCCCAGCTGTTGTGCTGACCTCTCCTGTATTGTGTGTTGTCCTTCCCTTCACCTAAATAAGCTCTTATCTACTATCTAATTAATGAATCCCCTCTCCCTTCTTCCCTCCCTCCCCCCTTGTCACCATCAAAGACTATTTTCTTCTGTGTTTAAACTGTTTCTTGAGTTCTTATAATAGTGGTCTCATACAATATTTGTCCTTTTACAGCTGACTAATTTCACGCAGCATAATGCCTTCCAGATTCTTTTATGTTTCACAGACTCATCATTGTTCTTTATCGATCGGTAGTATTCCATTGTGTGAATATACCACAATTTATTTATCGATTCATCCCTTGATGGGCACCTTGGTTGCTTCCATCTTTTTGCTATTGTAAACAGTGCTGCAATGAACATGGGTGTGCATATATCTGTTCATGTGACAGCTCTTACTTCTCTAGGATATATTCCAAGGAGTGGGATTGCTGGATTGTATGGTAGTTCTATTTCTAGCTTTTTAAGGAAGCACCAAATTGATTTCCAAAGTGGTTGTACCATTTTACATTCCCACCAGCAGTGTGTAAGTGTTCCAGTCTCTCCACAACCTCTCCAACATATATTATTATTATTTTTTTGATTAATGCCAGCCTTGTTGGAGTGAGATGGAATCTCATTGTACTTTTGATTTGCATTTCTCTAATGGCTAATGATCGTGAGCATTTCCTCATGTATCTGTTAGCTGCCTGAATGTCTTCTTTAGTGAGGTGTGTGTTCATATCTTTTGCCCATTTTTTAATTGGGTTATTTGTCTTTTTGTAGTTGAGTTTTTGCAGTATCATGTAGATTTTAGAGATCAGGCGCTGATCAGAAATTTCATAGCTAAAAACTTTTTCCCAGTCTGTAGGTAATCTTTTTGCTCTTTTGGTGAAGACTTTGGATGAGCATAGCTGTTTGATTTTTAGGAGCTCCCAGTTATCTGGTTTTTCTTCTGCATTGTTAGTAATGTTTTGTACACTGTTTATGCCATGTATTAGGGCTCCTAACGTTGTCCCTATTTTTTCTTCCATCTCTTTCATTTTAGATTTTATATTTAGGTCTCTGATCCATTTTGAGTTAGTTTTTGTGCATGGTGTGAGGTATTGATCTTGTTTCATTTTTTTGCAGATGGATATGCAGTTATGCCAGCACCATTTGTTAAAAAAAACTGTCTTTTCCCCATTTAACTGCTTTGGGCCCTTTGTCAAATATCAACTGCTCATATGTGGATGGACTTATGTCTGGATTCTCAATTCTGTTCCATTGGTCTATGTATCTGTTGTTGTTCCAGTACCAGGCTGTTTTGACTACTGTCGCAGTATAATACATTATATAATCAGGTAGAGCGAGACCTCCTACTTTGTTCTTCTTTTTCAGTAATGCTTTACTTATCTGGGGCTTCTTTCCCTTCCATATGAAGTTGGTGATTTGTTCCTCCATCTCATTAAAAAATGTCTTTGGAATTTGGATCAGAATTGCATTAAAACTGTAGATCGCTTTTGGTAGAATAGACATTTTTACAATGTTAAGTCTTCTGTTCATGAGCAAGGTATGTTTTTCCACTTATGTAGGTCTCTGTTGGTTTCTTGCAGAAGTGCTTCATAGTTTTCTTTGTATAAGCCTTTTACATCTCTGGTAAGATTTGTTCCTAAGTATTTTATCTTCTTGAGGGCTACTGTAAATGGTATTGATTTGGTAATTTCCTCTTCGATGTTCTTTTTGTTGATGTAGAGGAATGCAAGTGTTTTTTGTATGTTAATCTTGTATCCTGATATTCTGCTCAACTCTTCTATTAGTTTCAGTAGTTTTCTGGAGGATTCCTTAGGTTTTCTGTGCTTAAGATCATGTTATCTACAAATAGAGATACTTTTACTTCTTCCTTACCAATCTGGATGCCCTTTATTTCTTTGTCTAGCCTAATTGCTTTGGCTAGGATCTCCAGCACAATGTTGAATAAGAGCGGTGACAAAGGGCATCCTTGCCTGGTTCCCAATCTCAAACGGAATGCTTTCAGGCTCTCTCTATTTAGGATGATGTTGGGTATTGGCTTTGTATAAATGCCCTTTATTATGTTGTGGAGTTTTCCTTCTATTCCTAAATTGCTGAGAGTTTTTATCATGAATGGGTGTTGAACTTTGTCAAATGCCTTTTCTGCATCAATTGGTCAGATCATGTGGTTTTTGTCTTTTGTTTTATTTATATGCTGGATGACAGTAATTGTTTTTCTAATGTTTTACCATCCCTGCACACCTGGTATGAATCCCACTTTGTCATGGTGAATTATTTTTTTTTGATATGTTGTTGAATTCTGTTGGCTAGAATTTTGCTAAGGATTTTTTTCTCTAAGTCCATGAGGGATATAGGTCTGTAATTTTCTTTTTTTGTGGTGTCTTTATCCGGTTTTGGTATCAGGGATACGCTGGCTTCATAGAATGAGTTTGGTAGTATTCTGTCCTTTTCTATGCTCTGAAATAGCTTTAGTAGTAGTGGTGTTAACTCTTCTCTGAAAGTTTGGTAGAACTCTGCAGTGGAGCCATCTGAGCCAGGGCTTTTTTTTTGTTGAGAGTTTTTTTTATTATCGTTTCCATCTCTCCTTTCATTATGGGTCCATTTTGTTTTTCTACCTCTGTTTGTGTCAGTTTAGGTAGGTAGTGTGTTTCTAGTAATTCATCCATTTCTTCTAGGTTTTCAAATTTGTTAGAGTACAATTTTTCATAGGAATCTGATATGATTATTTTAATTTCAGTTGGGTCTGTTGTAATATCGGCCATCTCATTTCTCATTTGGGTTATTTTCTTCCTCTCCTTTTTTCTTTTTGACACTTCGGCCAACGGTTTATCAATTTTGTTGATTTTTTCATAGAGCCAGCTCTTGATCTTCTTAATTCTTTCAATTGTTTCTCTGTTTTCTATTTCATCTAGTTCTGCTCTTATTTTTATTATTTGTTTTCTTCTGGTGCCTGAACATTCCTTTTGTTGCTCCCTTTGTGTTTGTTCAAGTTGTAGGGATAATTCATTGATTTTGGCCCTATCTTCTTTTTGTATGTGTGCATTTATTGATATAAATTGACCTCTGAGCACTGCTATAGCTGTGTCCCAAAGGTTCTGATAGGAAGTGTTTTCATTCTCATTGGATTCTATGAATTTCTTTATTCCATCCACAATGTCTTCTATAACCCAGACTTTTTTGAGCAGGGTATTGTTCAGTTTCCAAGTGTTTGATTTCTTTTACCTGCTTTTTCTGTTATTGAATTCCACTTTTATGGCGTTATGGTCAGAGAAGATACTTTGTAATATTCCAGTGTTTTGGTTTCTGCTAAGGATTGCTTTATGACCTAATATGTGGTCTATTCTAGAGAATGTTCCATGTGCACTCGAAAAGAACGTATACTTGGTTGCTGTTGGGTGGAGTGGTGTGTATATGTTTATAGAGGTCAAGTTGGTTGATTGTGGCATTTAGATCTTCCGTGTCTTTATTGAGCTTCTTTCTGGATATCCTGTCCTTCACCGAAAGTGGTGTGTTGAATCTCCTACTATTATTGTGGATCTGTCTATCTCACTTTTCAATGCTGATAGAGTTTGTTTTATGTATCTTGCAGCCGTGTCATTGGGTGCATAAATATTGAATATGGTTATATCTTCTTGGTGTATTTTCCCTTTAATCATTATATAGTGTCCTTCCTCATCCTTTGTGGTGGATTTAACTTCAAAGTGTATTTTGTCAGAAATTAATATTTCCAGTCCTGTTCTTTTTTGATTGTTGTTTGCTTGATATATATTTTTCCATCCTTTGAGTTTTAGTTTGTGTCGCTGAGTCTAAGATGTGTCTCTTGTATGCAGCATATAGATGGATCTTGTTTTTTAATCCATTCTGCCACTCTCTGTCTCTTTCTTGGTGCATGTAGTCCATTTACATTCAGCGTAATTATGGATAGGTACGAATTTAGTGCTATCATTTTGATGTCTTTTTGCGTGTGTTGTTGACAGTTTCTTTTTCCCACTTAATTTTATGTGCTGAGTAGATTATATATTATGCTTTCCTCATATTCATTGTTGTTGATTTTGTTTCTGCTGAGTCTCTTTTTTTCTTGAATTTTATTTTGATGTGTAGCATTGTGTCCTTTGTGGTTACCTTATTATTTACCCCTATTTTTCTAAATTTAAACCTAACTTTTATTTCTTTGTATCACCTCATCTTCCTCTTTCTATGAACGATCTAAGACTACATTTCTTAGTCTCTCTTTATTGTTTTAGTGTTGTCTTCTTTTACATAATAACATTGCTTTTTCCCTGTTTTGAGTGTTTTTCTAATCTTCATTTATTTTTATGATTTCCCTGTCTTGCTTGACTTCTGATTGCTCTGCCCATTGTTCTAGTCTTGGGATGAATCCTGACATTGTTGATTTTCTAACCAAAGAACTTCCTTTGGTATCTCTTGTAGTTTTGGTTTGGTTTTTATGAATTCCCTAAGCTTGTGTTTATCTGGAAATGTCCAAATTTCACCTTCATGTTTGAGAGACAGTTTTGCTGGGTAGATGATTTTTGGCTGGCAATTTTTTTCCTTCAATTTTTTATATAAGTCATCCCATTGCCTTCTTGCCTGCATGGTTTCTGCCGAGTAGTCTGAGCTTATTCTTATTGACCCTCCTTTGTAGCTGACTTTTCGTTTATCCCTAGCTGCTCCTAAAATTCTCTCTTTATCTTTGGTTTTGGCAAGTTTGATTATAATATGTCTTGGTGACTTTCTTTTAACATCTACCTTATGTGGAGTTGGATGAGCATCTTGGATAGATATCTTCTCATCTTTCAGGATATCAGGGTTGTTTTCTGCCAACAAATCTTCAACAATTCTTTCTGTATTTTCTGTTATCCCTCCCTGTTCTGGTACTCCAATCACTCGTAGGTTAATTTCTCTTGATAGAGTTCCACATGATTCTTAAGGCTTCTTCATTTTTTAAAATTCTTTTATCTGATTTTTCTTCAAATATATTAGTGCTGAGTACTTTATCTTCAAGTTCACAAATTCTGCCTTCCACTTGCTCTATTATGCTCCTCTGACTTTCCATTGAGTTGTCTACTTCTATAATTTTATTGTTAATCTTCTGAATTTCTGATTACTGTATGTCTATGGATTTTTCCAGCTTATTAAATTTCTCATTATGTTCTTGAATAATGTTTTTAGTGTCTTCAACTGATTTATCTGCATGTTCCTTGTCTTGTTCTATGTATTGCCTATCTTCCTTCCTGATGTCTTAAAGGGTTCTGTATATTAATCTTTTATATTCTGCCCCTGGTAATTCCAGGAAGGCACTTTCATCTAGAAGATCCCTTGATTCTTTGTTTTGAGAGCTTGTAGAGGCGATCATGGTCTGTTTCTTTGTGTGACTTGATATTTGTGTGACTCCGAGCCATCGATAAGTTATTGTATTAGTTTATTTTGTTTGCTTACTGTGTCATAGCTTCTTGCTTTGTTTTGTTTTCATATGTCCAAATGGGTTGCTTGAGTGCGTTAGGTTGATTATTTTCGCCTTTGGAGCTCTGATGTCTTGTCTCCAGATGGCTAGAGGTGTTATCAGGTATATCAGTCTAGGAGTCCATTCACTTTTCTTGTATGAATTCAGCTCAGGTGTCCAGGTAACTGATTGTCAAGTGTGTGGTACAGGCTCTGTCCTACAGACTTAGAGGGGCAGGGGTGATTGGTGTAGGTACCGATATCTGGTTGCAGCAGGGGGTCATGCTCTGAACAAGCAATGGGCTGAGAATCACCCCTCAAGTGTCTCTGAGGAAAGCATGTCCCTGTTCCCTAGAGCATACAGGTGGGTGGGTTCTGCAGATCGATCATGGGCATCCAATGTTTTTGGTCATAAGGAGTGAGAGGTACAAGTTATCCTTGGATCTCTGTCACTGGTGGCTGGGTGACCTGAGTGGAGCCACCAGTTCTTACACCCCTGATATGGGTAGGTAAGGACTCTGTTTAATAGGCAACGCAATGTCAAGCATCAAACACCCACATCTCCACTGCACAGCTGAAACAGTTGTAGTCTACCAACAAGTACCTATTCTCCTGAAATAGACCCACGCAGGCCCATTCAGAGGGGAAAGGTACTCCAAGTCCACGGACCATTTATGCCTGGTAAGGAGCCACTTCTATCTTGAGCTACCCTGGTTAGTGTAGCTGGCAAATTATATTTCCCCCAATTGCAAATTTATTCCTTCTCCAAGGCCAGGAGGATGGCTTTAGGTGTTCAGCAGGGCCTATCACAGGCCCAGAGAAATCAGCTGCTGAAGCTGGCTTGGGAGCGGGGGTAGGAAGTACTTAGCTTTGCCAAAAGCACCGTTATTCTCTGGTTCCGGACATGTGAGTAGACTGTGTGGCTGGCCGCTTCTCCCTGAGGAAACTGAGGCCGAATGCTATTACCAGGCTGTTGCAGCTACTCCCAGGAGTGGTGCCTGAGGGTTCCCGGTGATTGAAGTCCGCTAACTGTCTCCACTTCAGAACTGTCTCTCCACCCCCCTCCGCCCCTCAATTCATTTTCTAACCTTGCCTTTGATGTTCAGGGCTCCTAGCTTGTCATAAATATATTCGTTTCACTTGTTTTTTTGGGTCTTTGTTTTCAGAGGGCTCGCCGGAAGTGTCTGTCTATTCTGCCCTCTCGGCCCCACCCTCTCCTCCCATCTTCTTTTGATGCTTCCTGGGCCATTTAATCTTTTCCCTGTACAATCCTTCAGTATGTGACCTCAAATCTTGAATTTTCTCTTCAGTTCTTCAGCTTGAGAAATGGCGAGTGTGTTCTTCTCTTTTGGTTTTTTATCTCCAGGTCTTTGCACATGTCATTATAATACTTTGTCTTCTCAAGCTACCCTTTGAAATCTTCTGTTCAGCTCATTTACTTCATCATTTCTTCCCCTACATGTCTGTCAGTTTGTCATACCATGGGGGCTTGAGTATTAATGTGATGCTGGATGCTATGCCACCAGTATTCAAATACCAGCAGAGTCACCCATGGTGGACAAGCTTCAGCTGATCTTCCAGACTAAGACAGATTAGGAAGAGGGACCTGGCAGTCTACTTCTGAAAAGAATTAACCAGTGAAAACTTTATGAATAGCAGCAGAACATTGTCTGATATAGTGCTAGAAGATGAGCCCGGTCAGGCTGGAAGGCACTGAGAAGACAGCTGGGGAAGAGGTGACTCCTAAAAGTAGAGTTGACCTTAATGCCATGGATGGAGTCAAGCTTTCAGGACTTTCATTTGTTGATAATGGCACTACTCAAAATGAGAAGAAACAGCTGCAAACATTCATTAGTAATCAGAATGTAGAATGTACAAAGTATGAATCCAGGAAAATTGGAAATTGTAAAAAATGAAGTGAAATGCATAAACATCAATATGCTAGGCATTAGTGAGTTGAAATGGACTGGTATTGGTCATTTTGAATCCGATAATCCTGTGGTCTACTATGCCAGGAATGACAACTTGAACAGGAAAGACATTGCATTCGCTGTCAAAATGAACATTTCGAGATCTATCCTGAAGTACAACACTGTCAGTGATAGAATAATATCCTTACACTTACAAGGAAGACCAGTTAATAAGAGTATTATTCAAATTTACGCACCAACCACTAAGGTCAAAGGTGAAGAAATTGAAGATATTTTACCAACTTCTGCAGTATAAAAATTGATTGAAAATGCAGTCAGGATGCACTGATAATTACTGGTGATAGGAATATGAAAGTTGGCAATGAAGAAGGATTGGTTGTTGGAAAATATGGCCTTGCTGATGGAAATGATGCCAGAGATCGCATGATTGAATTTTGCAAGACCAATAGCTTCTTCACTGCAAATACCTTTTTTCACCAACACAAATCACGACTATAAACATGGACCTTACCAGATGGAATACAGAGGAGTCAAATCGACTACATGTGTGAAAAGAGACAATGGAAAAGCTCAATATCATCGGTCAGAACAAGGCCAGGGACTGACTGCAGAAAGAATTGAAGAAAAAAATTAAAGCCTCAAGTTGCAATACTGAAGGATTCTACAGGGAAAACGTTAAGCGATGCAGGAAGAATCAAAAGAAGATGGAAGGAATACACAGACTCACGACATCAAAAAGAATTGTTTGACGTTTAGCCATTTCAGGAGGTAACATATGATCAGGCACTGAAGGCCCTGAAGGAAGAAGTCCAAGCTGCACTGAAGGCATTGGTGAAAAACAAGGCTCCAGGAATTGATGGAATACCAGTTGAAATGTTTTAACAAATGGATGCAGCTCTGCAAGTGCTCACTCATCTATGCCAAGAAACTTGGAAGACAGCTACCTGGCCAACTGACTGGAAGAGATCCATATATATGCCTATTCCCAAGAAAGGTAATCCAACCGTATGCAGAAATTATTGAACGGTATCATTAATATCACATGCAAGTAAAATTTTGCTGAATATCATTCAAAAGCAGCTACAGCAGTATATCGACAGGGAGCTGCCAGAAATTCAAGCCGGATTTAGAAGAGGACATGGAACCAGGGATATCATTGCTGATGTCAGGATAGATCCAGGCTGAAAGCAGAGAATATCAGAAATATGTTTACCTGTGTTTTTATTGACTATACTAAGGAATTCAACTGTGTGGATCTAACAAATTAGGGATAACATTGTACAGGATGGGAATTCCAGAACACTTAATTGTGCTCATGAGGAATCTATACGTGGATCAAGAGGCAGTCATTCGCACAGAACAAGGGGATATTGCATGGTTTAAAGTCAGGAAATGTGTGCGTCAGGGTTGTATTCTCTCACCATACCTATTCTATGTGTTTGTTGAGCAAATAATCGGAGAAGCTGGAGTATATGAAGAAGAACGGGGCATCAGGATTGGAGGAAGACTCATTAACAACCTCAGTTATGCACATGACACGACCTTGCTCGCTGGAAGTGAAGAGGACTTGAAGCCCTTACTAAGGAAGATGAAAACCCAAAGCCTTCAGTATGGATTGCACCTCAGCATAAAAAAAAATCCTCACAACTGGACCAATGAGCAACATCATGATAAACGGAGAAAAGATTGAGGTTGTCAAGGATTTCGTTTTACTTGGATCCACAATCAACACCCATGGAAACAGCAGTCAAGAAATCAAAAGATGCATTGCACTGGGCAAATCTGCTCCAAAAGACCTCTTTAAAGTGTTGAAAAGCAAAGATGCCTTCAAGAGACTAAGGTGTGTCTGACCCAAGCCATGGTATTTTCAATCGCCTCATATGCATGTGAAAGCTAGACAATGACTAAGGAAGACCGAAGAATTGATGCCTTCAAATTATGGCGCTGGTGAAGAATATTGAATATGCCATGGACTGCTAAAAGAATGAACAAATCTTTCGTGGAAAAGGTACAAACAGAATGCTTCTTAGAAGCAAGGATGGCGAGACTATATCTCACATACTTTGGAGATATTATCAGGAAGGATCAGTCCCTGGAAAAAGATATCATGCTTGGTAAAGTAGAGGGTCAGTGGAAAAGGAGAAGACCCTTGACAAGATGTATTGACACAGTGGCTGCAACAATGGGCTGAAGCATAGCAAGAATTGTGAGGATAGTGCAGGACCAGGCAGTGTTTCATTCGCTATGGGTCGGAACTGACTCGACTGCCCCTAACAACAACAGCAACATACTGAAGTACAACGCTGTCAGTGATAGGATAATATCCATGTGCCTACAAAGAAGACGAGTTAATACGACTGTTTTTCAAATTTTCACTAAGCACTAATGCTAGAGATGAGGAAATTGAAGATTTTTACCAATTTCTACAGCCTGAAATTGATCAAACATGCAAGCAGAATGTATTGATAATTGCTGGTGGTTGGAATGCAAAAGTTGGAAACAAAGAAGAAAAACTGGTAGTTGGAAAAGATGGCCTTGGTGGTAGAATTGATGCCAAAGATCATGTGGTAGAATTTTACAAGACCAAAGATTTCATTGCAAATACCTTTTTTCAACAATGTAAACGATGGCTATACACGTGGAATTGGCCAGATGAAATACACAGGAACCAAATCGACCACATCTGTGGAAACAGACGATGGAAAAGCTCAGTATCATCAGTCAGAAAAAGGCTGGGGGCTGACTGCGGAATAGACCATCAATTGTTCATATGCAAATTAAGATGAAACTGAAGAAAATTAGAACAAGTACACAAGAGCCGAATTATGACCTTGAGTATATCCCACCTGCATTTAGAGACCATCTCAAAAATAGATTTGATGCATTAAACACTAATGACCGAAGACCAGACAAGTTGTAGAATGACATCAAGGACATCATACATGAAGAAAGCAAGAGGTTTTACCTGGAAAAACTGGTCAATAAATATTTTACCAATAAGAAATTTTGTTGAACGAAGTTACAAGAGAGGTACACTAGATGGTGCTGTTGGTTTGTATAGATCATAAATAAGAGCCCTTTGCGAATTTACTTTTGTTTTTAGTAGAGGAAGGCAATCCAACAGTGGTTCCTTTGGGAGACCCACTTCCTTTGTTCTGTAAATTATTCCCATTTTGGAAAACATATATTATCAAACATCTTCCCTCAGACCTGGTAGCACAATGGACCCCAGTGAGGTATTTGACCTTCAGACAGGAAACCCTCCTGAGAAAGGGGGGTGGAGATGGGCCTCAGGAGAACACCTGAGAGTGATACACATTCTCACAGTTGAGGTGCTCCCTGGAATATCCCGGGACTTTGAATACAACGCTTAAAGGGATGAGGCCTAGCCAGGCATGACAAAGCCTTCAGGGAGGGTGGCTGCTAGTATTATTGTTACTGAGAGTGAGCTAGGGTCTTACATACAGTCTTGGAAAGACCTTCTTCCTAGCAGTAACCCAGAGAAGGGATGCCATCAACCTTTCTTTGCCCTTTTCTTGGAGCTGAAGATGGCGGATAGAGGTGTCCGGCAAGGAGTTCCTGGATGGTGGGGGTGAAATAGGGTTCCTTTTGTGAGGGTAGCCCTAGAACTAACCCCAGAGGCCTCCCTGTGGTAAAGCATGAGCTGAAGGTGATAAAACTGACTTAGAAGTCCAATTGACTGCCATTCATTTTCCTTCCTTTTCTCAAAGTCTCTAGTAAATCCTATTTTGAAGGTCCCAGCTCAGTCTTGAGAGATAAAAGGTGGTGCAGGCCACAGCCCAGGGAAACTCCCTTTGCATTGGATCAGGGAGGTGACCTGAGTAAGGGCGGTGTTACAATCCCACCCTAATCCTCTTAACATGAAATTACAATCACAAAATGGAGGACAACTACAGAATACTGGGAATCATGGCCTAACCAAGTTGATACATGCATTTTTGGGGGGACATAATTGAATCCATGACATATGCTTCTTCTAAAGAGCAAGAAATTTTAAGAAGACTAAGCAAAGCAGGAGAAGCAATTTAATGGAGATAAAAGTAGATATTAATGAGTTAGGAAACTATAATGGCATAAATGATAAAGCCAAAAACATGATTCTCAAAATTTTCAGAATAAAAATAATTAAGTAAGGTTGGTTACAATTGCTAGCTAAGCTGGGAAAAGGAGAGAAACATACTAGAAATTATAATACAGACAAACTTAGCAACACCGTGCGACAAATAACTAGGTATAAACATAATGAAAATGAGACAAGGTCATTAAATAGAAGTTTTGGAAACTTTGAGAAACATTAAATAAAACTGAAATAGATGGATGTATCATGTTCTTAGTTTGGAAGATCCTGTTTTAAAACTCTCACTTCACATGAAGTTGCTAAAAAATGTGTTTGAAGAAGAACAGATGGACTGGAGTCTTCTCTACCAGGTATTAAGGTATAAAGCTGCTGTAACCAGTACAAAATGGTACTGGTATAGCAATAATTACATAGACCGGTGAAACAGAATAGAGCACCCGGAAGCAATCATATGTTTTACTGACATGTGACTTATGAAAACGGTGATAATGCGGAAGGCTGCAAAAGCCTGAGCAATGACATTGTGCTCCTGTTTAAAACCATCCCACAAAAGTCAATTTGGGGTGGAGTAAAGACTGAATTATATGGGGCAAAAGTAAATATTTTAGAAGGAAGTATAGGACAATATTTTTTATTCTTTGGGCAGGGAAAATTTTAAGACAAAAAAATATTTACCGTATGAGAAAAGATCAACAAACTTGACTATATCTAAATTAGGAATTTCTTGATATCATAAAAAAAGTAAAAGACCAGCCACAGGATAGCAAATCTATTTGCAGTACACGAAACTAAGATAGGATTAATATTCAGATTATACAAAGAACTTCTGTAAATCTATGAGGGGAGAGAAAAGTAGCAGAAAAATGGGGAAACCATGAGGAAGTCCCCAATGGAAATCCAAGTGTCCAATAAACAAGGGAAAAGGTATTTAACCTCATCAGTTATGAAAGAAATGCAGAATAACACTGCAGTGCGACACCCCTACAGATTTATAAGATTGGCAGAAATTAAGTGTCAAACAGTATCATGAGTTGGTGAGGATATCAGAGACCCTCGTCCACTGCTGTGGGATTGAAACTGGTGCACTCACTTTTGAAATTGGTGGCCATAATTTAGTAAAGGTAAAGATGAGTATACCCCACAGCAGGCAGTTGTGGTCCTAGCTATATACTCTCAAGAAAGGTGTGCTTCTGTGCTCCAGGAAGCATGTGAGAATTTGGCCCCACAGCAAAAACAAGCAGATGCCCACCAATCAGTGAATGAATAAATACATTTGGCGCATTTATTTAGTGGAGAATCAATTATACAGAAAGGAGATGCTCCAACTTATGGCTACAAGCAAGTACATGGATGAACCTCATAAACAATATTTGAAAAAAAGAAGCAAGACAAGAGTGAATACAGCAGGCTATATGTGATTCCATTTATACAAAATAACACTAAGCTGCACTGCAGCTCAAATCCACCAGCTGCTCCTTGGAAACCCTATGAGGCAGCTCTACTCTGTGAGTCAGAATCAACCAGATGGCAACGGGCTTGGTTTTTGGTTTACACATGTTTTAAAGCTATCAAGAACAGTGCAGAAATGATCACAAGACATTTTGTGAGTAAACGAAGTTATGTCCAAGAAAGAGCATATAATGTCCCTTGAAGCCAGGAATTTTATGTTTCATTACCTCAGTGGTGGCGGTTCCATAAGGTGTTTTACTTTATGCCATTTGTTAACCTATGCAGACCAGATTTATGCACATTTATGTTAGACTTCCATGTTTTAAAAGTTAGAGACAAACCAATGATTGTGAAGTATTTGCTACATGTATCCCTCCCCAGTGTGTTTGTTTCTGTAAAAGAATTCAGATCTTGCCACTTCCCTTCCTCACTATGGCCTTCCATGGCCACCCCATTTTGAATGGCACCCCTCACCTCATGCTGTCCCTTTCTCCCCTTACCTTGTTTTACTTTCTTTCAAGCATTCGTCAGCTCTTCTTATCCATGAAATCATATTTGAAAATCTCCACTGATCTTTCAAAATTGAAAATTTCAGAAGCACCTCTTGGCTTGCCCACAAATTTTCTGTTTCTTTTGGTTGTACTAACCATGACTCTTAGATTTGGTCATAGTTCTCTCTTCATGCTTCCCTAAGTGCTTATTCACACCCAGTTGGCCTTGTTTAAAGTTGTATCTTTAATGTCTCAAACATAATAAGACACGTAATAGGCATACAATAAATAGTTGTTGAGTGAATGAATTTTGGTTCCCAGGGTCTTTCTCTTACTTCTGAGATGTCTGTATGCAGTAACTCCCTCAGGGCCTCATCCACCCCCACAATTTAAGCCTTTCAGCTTTATCCTAATGACTGCCAAATTGTTACTTCCACAGACTTTATTGCATTGTCATAGTGTTGCTACTGGAGTGTTGTGTCTATTTATTCTTAAAATAGCAAAATGAAAACTGAATTTATCTCTCATAACAGTAATTTTTCTGCTTTTTCCCCCTGTAATTATTTAGTCCTAAAAAAAAAATTTTTTTTTTTTTTTTTTACTATCCTACTCCCACAATAGACAACGATGAAGTCACTTTAGAATTTTAAATCTCTTATCTCTGTCGCTCTCTTACTGATCTTTTGACTTCCTGATACTGGTTTTCCTTTGTACATAATCTTTTCATATTCTCACTGTCTGATGACGTTACCCAAAACTAGAGCCCTGCTCTTTCATGTCTTGGTTATTCTTATTCCTAGCTGGAATTATTTTTTATATAATGCATTAAATTTATCTTGTTCTAGGAAAATAGCATAAAGCTATGGTTTATATGTAACAATACATGAAATTTAAATTCCTTATGTTTCAGTGACTATGACATTATGCACCCATCTTGCACTATCATATGTATTTCTTTACGGTGCTTACACTGAAGCCAGATTTTATATGATCCAGTCTTCTAAATGGCACCCATGCATGTGACAGTCTTCCCTACTTCACACCTTTCATCACTACGTGCTCTCTCTATACACATTTTTTAACTCATTGAATTCTTTAGAGTGACCGGCATATGGGAAAGTAATCTGTTACTGTTTTTTACTATACATATTAAGTTTTGGCTCAAATTCCCACCTGTAGGAAATGATCATGGAATACTGTAGCCTAATTTCTCACTTTTGTAATTAATCATATACTTTTTGCCAAATAACATTCAATTTTTGAATGAGCACTCCCCCCCTACTGAATTATATTAAAAGTGAATTATCTCTGTTTCATTCTTCCATACTCTGGTATGTAATATATAATACATATTCTATAATTACATGTGGGTTAACTTCCAAGCCAGTAACCCATTAAAAAAAAATCCACTGCTGTCAATTCTGACCCATAGAGACCCTATATCCACCCTATAGGACAGAGCAGAACTGTCTTATGGAGTTTCCAAGCAGTGGCTGGTGAATCCAAACTGCTGACCTTTTGGTTAGCAGCTGTTATGGATTGAATTGTGTCCCCCCAAAATATGTGTCAGCTTGGCTAGGCCATGATTCCCAGTATTGTGTGATTGTCCACCATTTTGTCACCTGATGTGATTTTCTGATGTGTTGTAAATCCTACCTCTATGATGTTAATGAGGTGGGATTAGAGGCAGTTATGTTAATGAGGCAGGACTCAATCTCCAAGATTAGGTTGTGTCTTGAGTCAATCTCTTTTGAGATATAAAAGAGAGAAGCTGAACAGAAAGATGAGGGAGGGAGGTACATCATGCCACCACGAACGAACAACCAGGAGAATGTGTCCTTTGGACCCAAGGTCCCTGTGCTGAGAAACTCCTAGACCAGGGAAACATTGATGACAAGGATCTTCCCCCAGAGCTGGCAGAGAGAAAGCCTTCCCTTAGAGCTGGCACCCTGAATTTGGACTTCTAGCCTCTGAGACTGTGAGAATAAATTTCTCTTTGTTAAAGCTATCCACTTGTGGTATTTCTGTCATAGCAGCAGTAGATGACTATGACAGGGGCCGAGTTCTTAACCACTGCACCACCAGGGGTCCAAAACGAGGCAGGGGAGTGGTATTTCATATTGATTCACTCCAAAAGCACTATCCCAAATACAAATGCTCAAATCAAATTTCTGGGAAACTTCATCCCCAAATTAGATTATTCAGTTATGTATAATTAATTATTATTCTACTGGATCTTAGGTTACCAGTCTCATGAAACTGTCTGCTTCTAGATTAAAACAAAAATTTTTTTGATACAGTGCACCTGAAGTATTGAAGTGTCAGTAGTTTGAAATACTTGGTATAGCCCTTTTTCTTGAGGCTCTGAGACTCTGGCCAAGTGAGCTTATAGCAAAACTTTCAGGCAAGCATCCAAGTACAACAAAAATACCTGTAGATGACAGAATCATAATGGCTACGGTGGATTTATTACTAATAATTTTCAAATGGGAATGGTCTGCTGTGGGTTCATAAGAATAATGAAGTGAAAAGGACCTTTGATGGTTTCATTGGTATGAAAAATAAAGATAATAAAGCCAATTTTAAAGAAACATTTTAGACCAAATGACTCTAAGGACAATAATTAAGTCTTTTTAAAGAAGTCAGTGAATGTTACATCTGATATATAAAAACTGTTGAACAAAAATTTAATTTTTTTAGCAAAATTTTTATAGTGGAAATAATCTTGAGGTATCACATAATAACCCTGAGGCATAACACACCAAAAATATACCACAAATATGCAAGAGCATCAAGAGATTCAGTAAGTCTGGAGTAGTGCTTAGAGAAGTGTATTTTAAAAAAAACTCTATGGATAAGCCTGAAATACATCCCCACTTGAAAATCACTGGCTCAGAAGATGCTAGAGGTTTAAGTTACAGAAGTAATGTTGTGGTCAAGTAAACCCCTTAAATAATAAATTTTGGCTGATAATACTGTACTAGTGTTGCCTAACATCCAGCAGAGCACCTCCAGTGCTCTGATAAATATAGGAAAACTGGACAGAAGGAGCTCATGAACATTTTGGTCAATATTTTCCCTAAGCATTCTGTACAGTGAGGACATTGGCAGATCGCTACAAACTTCCCATTAAGCATAGAGTTTCTGAAGTAGTCATTTCAGTAATATTTTACATATAAAAATTTAACTTAGGGCAGGCTGAGAATCTCTTCTGACTTGCCAAATCTTCCAGAGAAACTCTTATAATAGCAACACACGAAGAAAAAAAAAAAATCCAATTTTTAAAGTTTTTTTCTTTGATACTTGTAAAATTTCAAATAATACAGACTCACAGGAAGCAGCAAAAATACTACAAAGATCCTGCGTACACTTCCAATACATTCTCCCAGTGGTGACACAGAGCTGTAGTAACAAAACCAGGAAAGTGACATTGGTACATTACTGATAATTAGGCTACAGGCCTTAATGAGTCTTCACCATTCTTTTAACTTACGTTTATTTGTGTGACTGTGTGTGTATGTGCACGTGTGTGCATACATACACCTATGCAATTTTATCCCATTTATAGGTTCACGTAGGCACCACTACAGCCAAGATACAGGATTGTTACATCACCACAAAAGGACTTCTTTGTCCTACCGTTTTGTATTCACACTGACCTACCATTACCGAACCTCTACCCACTGTCCATGTCCCTTGACAAACACTAATCTGCTCTTCATCTTTGTAGTTTTTTTCATTTTGAGAATGTTACGTGTATGGAATCATGCAGCAGGTAACCTTTTTTTAAGAAAAATGATATTGCGTTTTTGGTGAAAATTAACATAGCAAGTTAGGTTACCATATTTCCACACAAATTGTTCAGTGACACTGGTTATATTTTTCATAATGTGTCAACATTTTCCTTAAATGTGTCCTGGTTGTTCTGTTTCCAGTATTCTAGTTTCCCTGCCCCCTTATCTTCTCATCTTTGCTTTAGAGTAAATGTTGACCTTTTGGTCTTATATAGATAATTTCTTAGTGTAGCACTGTACTTACTGGTAATACTCTTTATTTTGTGGGCCACTCGCTATTTTGCTAAAAAGTCCTCTCAGGGGATAGCTTTGGTAGTATGAAACCTTTTGAGATTGGTTTTTTTACACTAAACATAATCCTCTTGAGGTTCATCCAGATTGTCGCACATATTAATAATTTGTTCTGTTTAATTGCTAAGTAGCATTCCATCGTATGGATTTTCCAGAGTTTGTTCAATGATTCACACGTTGAAAGACGCTTGGATTACTTTCAGTATTTTCCTATTAAAACTAAAGCTGCTAGGAACATTCATGTACAGATTTTTGTATGGCCAACATAGATGTTTATTTCTCTGGGCTAAATGTGCAAAGGGTATGATTTCAGGATTGTAATGTAACTAGATGTTTAGTGTTATAAGAAACTGCCTCCTATTTTCCAGAGAGGCGGTACCATTTTATAATCTACCAACAATATAAAAATATGTAAGATCTAGCCGGGGGCCAAGATGGCTGACTAGGCAGACGCTACCTCGGATCCCTCTTGCAACAAAGACTCGGAAAAACAAGTGAATCGATCACATACATGACAATCTACGAACTCTGACCATCAAACACATATTTAAAGAGTTGACCTGAGTGACAGGTGAGCGAAAAGCTGCGCCCTGAACCAGCGACTGCTTCTGGAACCCGCGACCGACCCCACAGCCTTGAGCCCCCACAGTTCCCTGGTGCTGAGTGGCAGGGCTGATTGCGGCTTGCTGAGGCGGGGCAGTCACGGGACACAGCCCTAACCCCTAGCCCCCTGCGGTAACCTCCGTAGAGACTCAGCCAGCACAAGCAGACTGCACACTGACGGGGCTAACGAGGGAATGAACAACCACGGGGAAGCAGCGACTGTTTTTGGAGCCTGGAGCCAGCGTCCCAGTCAGAAAACCTTGGTGCCGGGCTTTGGACTGAGCGCAGGGGAGCTGAGCATGGCATCCTGAGATGGCACAAACACGGGGCACAGCCCTAGCCTCCTGAAGTGACCCTGGGGGAAGCCCAGCCAGTGCACACAGGCAGCGCAGTGACACGGCTGACAGGAGGAGAAGTCACCGGGAGGCAGCAACTGATTTTGGAGCCGGGAGTGTGGCATCCCAGCCGGGGAACCTTGGCGCTGGGCTTTGGACTGGGAGCAGAGGAACTAACCATGGCTTCTGGGACAGCACAAGCACAGGACACGGGCCTGACCCTCGGGGGCAATCTCTACCCAGCCAGCGCACACAGTTGACACGCCCCTCGGGAATCTCAGATAAAACAGTCATCCCAAGCAAGATAAGTAACTTTGTCTATATTCCTGGGTGTACTCTCTCCTATCTATCTGATCCCTCCCCTCCCCTTCCCAGGCGGCTTCATTAACATTGGAGTTTCCTGGGCAGAGAGTGAAGTGCTCTGTGTTTTTTTTTTTCCTTTGTTCGTTTGCTTTGTCTTTTCCTAACCCATTCTCCTGGCCTGAGAGAAGCAGCTACAAAAAACCCAGGGACCAAGAATCCTTCCCTGACTTCCCGAAGTTGGACAAAAAATACAGAACCAGCTACAGCCAAGCATTTGTGATCCACAGTCTTGGGCTTTCATCCCTACAGGGAACAAGGTGGCTATTATAATGCAAAGGCAATTCTGATAGTGATCTGACTGTAATTGTTTTAGCGGAATACTGGAAAGACAAGTTTCCCAGGTCTGATATCTCTGCATATTCAACAGAGCTCTCACTGACCCACAAAGGGGAATTGAGGGTTGAAGTTCCACCCAAACCACCTAACCTCCTGCCATAGGGGTCTGAGGATAGTGACATCTACCAATCTGTAGAGGTACATGCATTGGGTTCCGAAGTACAGCTGCAAAGCCCACCCACCAAAGTGCTTTAGGAATAGAGACACACCTACCTCACTGGCACTAGGGGGAAGCCTGTCAGCATCCTGCCCCCCTGGAATGTGACCCTCTGCTGCTACTAGAATCTGGTGCACACAACTATCACCACTACTCCTCTAAGCAAATAGGTGACAGTCTACCCCACACACTTGGTGGCCCAAAATCAGATTCTACTCAAAAATAGTGATTGGACTCTTAGGCTTATATTTCTGGTAATGGCCCAAACCAGCTGGTAAGAGTACATAAGTGATTCAAAGGCTACAACAATCAAGACAACACAATCTAGTAGCCCATCTATGTATATTGAAAGAAAACAAAACAAGATAAGACTCAGTGAGCAAATATAAAATAAATCATTACAATATCTGATAGATGGCTCGGAGACAACAGCTGATATCAAAACACATAAAGAAGCAGACCATGATTGCTTCTACAACTCCCCAAATTAATGAATCAAAATCTTTCCCAAATGAAGAATGAATCCTGGAATTGTCAGATGCAGAATATAAAAAACTAATTTACAGAATGCTTCAAGACATCAGGGATGACCTCAGAAATGAAATAAGGCAATCTACAGAAAAAGCCAAGGAACACACTGATAAAGCAGTTGAAGAAATCAAAAAGATTATTCAAGAATATAGTGGAAAAATTAATAAGCTACAAGAATCCATAGAGAGACAGCATTCAGAAATCCAAAAGATTAACAGTAAAATTACAGAATTAGACAACGCAATAGGAAGTCAGAGGAGCAGATTCAAGCAATTGGAATGCAGGGTCGGGGATCTGGAGGACAAGGGAATTGACACCAATATAGCTGAAAAAAAATCAGATAAAAGAATTAAAAAAAAATCAGATAAAAAAATTAAAAAAAAATGAAGAAACACTAAGAATCATGTGGGACTCTATCAAGAAGAATAACTTCCATGTGATTGGAGTCCCAGAAGAGGGAGGGATAACAGAAAATACAGAGAGAATAGTTGAAGATCTATTGGCAGAAAACTTCCCTGACATCATGAAAGACGAAAGGATATCTATCCAAGATGCTCATCGGACCCCATATAAGATTGATCCAAAAAGAAAATCACCATATTATCATCAAACTTGCCAAAACCGAAGATAAAGAGAAAATTTCAAAAGCAGCCAGGGATAAAAGAAAGGTCTCCTACAAAGGAGAATCAATAAGTTCAGACTACTCAGCAGAAACCATGCAGGCAAGAAGGCAATGGGATGACATATATAGAGCACATCAGATAACAACACAACACAAAGACACAGAACAGAACATCCTGATATCAACTCAAATAAGGAAATCACAAAAACAAATTAAGATTAATTTTAAAAAGGAAAAAATGCTCAAAACAGGGAATCTTTGAAGTCATTATGTAAAAGATCACAATAATCAAAAAGAGGGACTAAATACAGGAGGCATAGAACTGCCATATGGAGAGGAAAACAAGGCGATATAGGACGATACAAGTTAGGTTTTTACTTAGAAAAATAGAGGTAAATATTAAGGTAACCACAAAGAGGTCTAACAATTCCATAACTCAAAATAAAAACCAAGAAAAACATAACTACTCAGCAAACATAAATTCGACTACTATGAAAATGGGGAACACACAATTTACAAAGAAAAACGCCTCAGTACAAAAAAGTAAGTCAACAACACATGTAAAAAGGCATCAAATGACAGCACTAAACACATTCTTAACTATAATTACACTGAATGTAAATGGACTAAATGCACCAATAAAGAGACAGAGAGTCTCAGACTGGATAAAGAAACACGATCTGTCTATACGCTGCCTACAAGAGACACACCTTAGACTTAAAGACACAAACAAACTAAAACTCAAAGGATGGAAAAAAATATATCAAGCAAAAAACAATCAAAAAAGAGCAGTAGTAGCAATATTAATTTCTGACAAAATAGACCTCAAAGTTAAATCCACCACAAAGGATAAAGAAGGACACTACATAATGATTAAAGGGACAATTGACCAGGAAGATATAACCATATTAAATATTTATGCACCCAATGACAGGGCTGCAAGATACATAAAACAAACTTTAACAGAACTGAAAAGTGACATAGACACCTCCACAATTATAGTAGGAGACTTTAACACACCACTTTCGGAGAAGGACAGGACTTCCAGTAAGAAGCTCAACAGAGACAGGGAAGGCGTAATTGCTACAATCAACCAACTTGACCTCATAGACTTATACAGAACACTCCACCCAACAGCTGCAAAATATACTTTTTTTTTCTAGTGCACATGGAACATTCTCTAGAATAGATCGCATATTAGGTCATAAAACAAACCTTTGCAGAATCCAAAACATCGAAATATTACAAAGCATCTTCTCAAACCACAAGGCCATAAAAGTGGAAATCAATAACAGAAAAATCAGGGAAAAGAAATCAAATATTTGGAAACTGAACAATACCCTGCTGAAAAAAGACTGGGTTATACAAGACATTAAGAAGGGAATAAAGAAATTCATAGGATGCAAGGAGAATGAAAACACTTCCTAACAAAACCTCTGGGACACACAAAAGCAGTGCTCAGAGGTCAATTTATATCGATAAATGCACACATACATAAAGAAGAAAGAGCCAAAATCAGAGAACTGTCCCTACAACTTGAACAAATAGAAAGCGAGCAACAAAAGAATCCATCAGGCACCAGAAGAAAACAAATAATAAAAATTAGAGCTGAACTAAATGAATTAGAGAACAGAAAAACAATTGAAAGAATTAACAAAGCCAAAAGCTGGTTCTTTGAAAAAATTAACAAAATTGATAAACCATTGGCCAGACTGACTAAAGAAATACAGGAAACAACCTGAATAAGAGACAAGATGGGCCATATCACAAGAGACCCAACTGAAATTAAAAGAATCATATCAGATTACTACGAAAAATTGTACTCTAACAAATTTGCAAACCTAGAAGAAATTGACGAATTCCTGGAAAAACACTACCTACCTAAACTAACACAAACAGAAGTAGAACAACTAAATAGACCCATAACAAAAAAAGAGATTGATAAGGTAATCAAAAAACGCCCAACAAAAAAAAGCCCTGGCCCGGATGGCTTCACTGCAGAGTTCTACCAAACTTTCAGAGAAGAGTTAACACCACTACTACTAAAGCTATTTCAAAGCTTAGAAGATCATGGACTACTACCTAATTCATTCTATGAAACCACCATATCCCTGATACCAAAGCCAGGTAAAGACACCAGAATAAAAGAAAATTACAGACCTATATCCCTCATGAACATAGATGCAAATATCCTCAACAAAATTCCAGCCAATAGAATTCAACAATATATCAAAAAAAATAATCCACCACGACCAAGTGGGATTTATATCACGTATGCAAGGTTGGTTTAATATTAGAAAAACCATTAATGTAATCCACCACATAAATAAAACAAAAGACAAAAACCACATGATCTTATCAATTGATGCAGAAAAGGCATTTGACAAAGCCCAACACCCATTCATGATAAAAACTCTCAGCAAAATAGGAATACAAGGAAAACTCCTTAACATAATAAAGGGCATCTATACAAAGCCAACAGCCAATATCACTCTAAATGGAAATGCCTGAAAGCATTTCCCTTGAGAACGGGAACCAGACAAGGATGCCCTTTAACACCGCTCTTATTCAACATTGTGCTAGAGGTCCTAGCCAGAGCAATTAGGCTAGACAAAGAAATAAAGGGCATCTGGATTGGCAAGGAAGAAGTAAAAGTATCTCTATTTGCAGATGACATGATCTTATACACAGAAAACCTAAGGAAACCTCCAGAAAACTACTGAAACTAATAGAAGAGTTTGGCAGAGTCTCAGGTTATAAGATAAACATACAAAAATCACTTGGATTCCTCTACATCAACAAAAAGAACATCGAAGAGGAAATAACCAAATCAATACCATTCACAGTAGCCCCCAAGAAGATAAAATACTTAGGAATAAATCTTACCAAAGATGTAAAAGACCTATACAAAGAAAACTACAAAGTACTAGGGCAAGAAACTAAAAAGGACCTACATAAGTGGAAAAACATACCTTGCTCATGGACGGGAAGACTTAACATAGTAAAAATGTCTATTCTACCAAAAGCCATCTATACATACAATGCACTTCCGATCCAAATTCCAATGGCATTTTTTAAAGTGATGGAGAAACAAATCACCAACTTCATATGGAAGGGAAAGACGCCCCGGATAAGTAAAGCATTACCGAAAAAGAAGAAAGTGGGAGGCCTCACTCTACCTGATTTTAGAACATATTATACAGCCACAGTAGTCAAAACAGCCTGGTATTGGTACAACAGGCACATAGTCCAATGGAACAGAATTGAGAACCCCGATATAAATCCACCCACATATGAGCAGCTGATATTTGACAAAGGCCCAGTGTCAGTTAATTGGGGAAAAGATAGTCTTTTTAACAAATGGTGCTGGCATAACTGGATATCCATTTGCAAAAAAATGAAACAGGACCCATACCTCACACCATGCACAAAAACTAACTCCAAGTGGATCAAAGACCTAAACATAAAGACTAAAATGATAAAGATCATGGAAGAAAAAATAGGGACAACCCTAGGAGCCCTAATACAAGGCATAAACAGAATACAAAACATTACTAAAAATGACAAAGAGAAACCGGATAACTGGGAGTTCCTAAAAATCAAACACCTATGCTCATCTAAAGACTTCACCAAAAGAGTAAAAAGACCACCTACAGATTGGGAAAAAATGTTCAGCTATGACATCTCTGACCAGCGCCTGATCTCTAAAATCTATGTGATTCTGTCAAAACTCAACCACAAAAAGACAAACAACCCAATCAAAAAGTGGGCAAAGGATATGAACACGCACTTCACTAAAGAAGATATTCAGGCAGCTAACAGATACATGAGAAAATGCTCTCGATCATTAGCCATTAGAGAAATGCAAATTAAAACTACGATGAGATTCCGTCTCACTCCAACAAGGCTGGCATTAACCCAAAAAACACAAAATAATAAATGTTGGAGGGGCTGCAGAGAGATTGGAACTCTTATACACTGCTGGTGGGAATGTAAAATGGCACAACCACTTTGGAAATCTATCTGGCGTTTTCTTAAAAGTTAGAAATAGTACTACCATACAACGCAGAAATTCCACTCCTCGGAATATACCCTAGAGAAATAAGAGCCTTTACACGAACAGATATATGCACACCCATGTTTATTGCAGCTCTGTTTACAATAGCAAAAAGCTGGAAGCAACCAAGGTGTCCATCAATAGATGAATGGTTAAATAAATTATGGTATATTCACACAATGGAATAGTACGCATCGATAAAGAAGAGTGACGAATCTGTGAAACATTTCATAAAATGGAGGAACCTGGAAGGCATTATGCTGAGTGAAATTAGTCAGAGGCAAAAGGACAAATATTGTATAAGACCACTATTATAAGATCTTGAGAAATAGTATAAACTGAGAAGAACACATTGTTTTGTGGTTACGAGAGGGGGGAGGGAGGGAGGGTGGGAGAGGGTTATTTACTGATTAGTTAGTAGATAAGAACTACTTTAGGTGAAGGGAAGGACAATACTCAATACAGGGAAGGTCAGCTCAACTGGACTGGACCAAAAGCAAAGATGTTTCTGGGATAAGCTGAATGCTTTTTCTAAGGTCAGCGGAGCAAGGGTGGGGGTTTGGGAACTTTGGCTTAAGGGGACTTCTAAATCAATTGGCATAATAAACTCTATTATGAAAATGTTCTGCATCCCACTTTGAAGTGTGGTGTCTGGGGTCTTAAATGCTAACAAGCGGCCATCTAAGATGCATCAATTGGTCTCAATCCACCTGGATCAAAGGAGAATGAAGAACACCAAGGTCACGCGATAACTATGAGCCCGAGTCAGAAAGGTCCACATGAACTAGAGACTTACATCATCCTGAGACCAGAAGAACTAGGTGGTGCCCAGCCACAACTGATGACTGCCCTGACAGGGAACACAACAGAGAACTCCTGAGGGAGCAGGAGAACAGTGGGTTGCAGACCCCAAATTCTCATAAAAAGACCAGACTTTTTTCTTTTAATGGTCTGACTGAGACTAGAAGAATCCCGGCAGTCACGGTCCCCAAACCTTCTGGTGGCCCAGGACAGGAACCATTCCGGAAGAGTGCTCATCAGACATGGAAGGGACTGGACAATGGGCTGGAGAGAGATCCTGATGAAGAGTGAGCTACTTGTATCAGGTGGACACTTCAGACTGTGTTGGCATCTCCTGTCTGGAGGGGAGATAGGAGGGTAGAGAGGGTTAGAAACTGGCAAAACGGTCATGAAAGGAGAGACTGGAAGGAGGGAGCGGGCTGACTCATTAGGGGGAGAGTAAATGGGAGTATGTAGTAAGGTGTATATAAGTTTATATGTGACAGACTGACTTGATTTGTAAACTTTCACTTAAAGCACAATAAAAAGTATTTTAAATAAATATGCAAGATCCAGTTACTCCACGTCATCACCAGCATTTATTAGTTTTTCAATTTTTTAAGCTGTTCTACTAGGTGTGTAATGGTATATATCACTGTGGTTTTAATTTGCATTTCCCTAATGGTATTGGACAACTTTTTGTGTGTTTATTTGCTATATGTATCTCCTCTTTAGGGAAATATCTGTTTATATCTCTTGACCTTTTTATGATTTTTTTCACTATTTTAGAAATAAGACCTTTGTTGAATGTATGGCTTGCAAATATTTTCTGCCATTGTGTATTTTGTCTTTTCATCTTCTTAAGAGTTTGTGTTTCATACACAAATATTTTTAATTTTAATGATGTCCAATTTAATATTTTTAAAAAATTGATTTTTTTTTTTTTTTTGGTGTCATGCCAAAGAACTTTTCATCTAGCCCTAGGTCTTGAAGATTTTCTCGTATCTTATTTTTTTTTTCTTCCAAAAGTTTTGTAATTTTATGTTTTACATTTAAATGCAGTAAAACTTGTGAAAGCTGGACCCTGTTGAGAAAGAGCATCCTAAAATCAAACTCTTTGGGACTCTTGACATGACTAACAGAAGACTGCCTCTGGGTTTGAACTCAAACCCCATTGTGGAAAGCCTTCTCTACTCTAAAAAATTAATCTTTATACAGAATTAACCTGGTATCTAAGGAAATGTTTTTCTTTGTAATCAAGCTCTATTCTTTTCACCACTAAGAAGTTAATCTTTGCACAGACTTAATCATGCAAGCAAGGAAATCTTTTTCTCCGTAGCTAGGCTACTGAATGACGAATGTGAAAGTACTTCTTGTGGCTCCAAGGGGTGGGGTTGGAGGGGGAGGTGCCGAAACCATTTTGTGTAAAATGTTCTGAAAAGAACTTTCTCCTAAGCAAGTTAATCTTTACCCTCTGTTCCTATACAATCCATCATGTAATCATCTTTTGAATTCCTTGTGACCCCTTTGCAAGCATGTACTTCTGCAGTTATGCATTGTATCCAATCTCCATAGCCCACATATACTCTGTAAACCAGTCGTAGCAAAAACCTCCTTCCAGATACCCCACCCTCTACTATCTTAACTCACCAAGCACCAATCAGAATGTTATTATTTGATCCCTTGGAGAGAAGCCTTAAAACAAACAACTGTAAACCACCAATCCAGAATGCCTACATACCCCTGATAAACAAATCCCTTTTGAGCCCCCGCTTCTAATGCTCCGCCTTACGCTCATTTAAGTTTGTAACTTCAAAACAAAATATTGTACCTAAAGTTTTTTGTTCTCACCCTGTAAATATGTTTTTGGAATTTCACTATCTGGGAGTATTTGTTTGACTTTGTGAAAGCAGACATTTCCCCAGTCCAGACTGTTTTCAGACTTCAATAAATCTCCTTGCTTTTACTTCAACAGAATACGTGTTCTTTACTCTTTGACACTATGTAAGGTGGAAGCCTGTCAGAAACGGAAAACTAAAATATTTTCCACTAATAGAGAGCAATAGAAAAGTGGTAAAAAGGTGGAAAACTTGCAAGACCCAGTAAAATAAGGCAATTGTGTCAAGCTCCAGGTCTCACAGGTTTCACTGTACATGAAAAATTTTGCATTAAATTTTGTACATGATGTGATGTTTAGATCAATGTTGTTCACCATTTTTTGGAGACTGCCCTTTGTCAAATATCATTTGGGTATATTTGTGTTCATTAATTTCTTGGTAAAAGGGAAACTTAAGATTTGATGGTCAGGAGAGGTTCACTTAAAATTATATATATATATTATTGTGTTTTCAGTGAAAGTTTACACAGAAGTTTAGGTTCCCTTTCAATAATTTCTACACAAGTTGTTCTGTGACACTGGTTACATTCTTCACAGTGCGTGAACATTCTCATTATTTCTCCTCTGGTTGTTCCATTTCCGTTAATCTAGTTTCCCTGTTCCCTTATATTCTCATCTTTGTTTTAAAGCAATTGCTGTTTGGTCTTATACAGGTTATTATTCTTTAAAAATTTTTTTTATTGTGCTTTAAGTGAAAGTTTACAAATTAAGTCAATCTCTCATTAAAAAAATTTATATGAACCTTGCTATATACCCCTAGTTGCTCTACCCCTAATGAAACAGCACACTCCTTCTTTCTACCATTTTCATGTCCATTCGGCCCGCTTCTGACCCCCTCTGCCCTCTCAACTCCCATCCAGACAGGAGCTGCCCACATAGTCTCATGTGTCTACTTGATCCAAGAAGCTCACTCCTCATCTGAATCATCTTCTATCCCATAGTCCAGTCCAATTTCTGTCTGAAGACTTGGCTTTGGGAATGGTTCCTGTCTTGGGCTAACAGAAGGTCTGGGGACCATGACCTCCGGGGTCCTTCTACTCTCAGTCAGACCCTTAAGTCTGGTCTTTTTACGAGCATCCCACTGCTCTCCTGCTCCCTCAGGGGTTCTCTGTTGTGTTCCCTGTCAGGGCAGTCATCGGTTGTAGCCAGGTGCCATCTATTTCTTCTGGTCTCAGGCTGATTTAGTCTCTGGTTTATGTGGCCTTTTTTGTCTCTTGGGTTCATAATTACCTTGTGTCTTCGGTGTTCTTCATTTTCCTTTGTTCCAAGTGCGATGAGACCAATTGATGCATCTTAGATGGCCATGTCCTAGAGTTTAAGACCCCAGATGCCACTCTCCAAAGTGGGATGCAGTATGTTTTTTTAATAGATTTTATTTTGCCAATTGACCTAGAAGTCCCCTGAAACCATGGTCCCCAAACCCCGCCCCTGCTACACTGGCCTTCGAAGCATTCAGTTTATTCAGGAAACTTCTTTGCTTTTGGTTTAGTCCAGTTGTGCTGACCTCTCCTGTATTGTGTGTTGTCTTTCCCTTCAACTAAAATAGTTCTTGTCTACTACCTAATTAGTGAATACCCCTTTCCCTCCCTCCCTCCCCACTCTCGTAATCATCAAAGAATATTTTCTTCTCTGTTTAAACTATTTCTCAAGTTCTTATAATAGTGGTCTCACACAATATTTGTCCTTTTGCAACTGACTAATTTCACTCTGCATAATGTCTTCCAGGTTCTTTCATGTTATGAAATGTTTCATGGATTCATTGTTTTTTATCTATGTGCAGTATTCCATTGTGTGAATACACCATAATTTATTTATCCATTCATCTGTTGATGGGCACCTTGGTTGTTTCGATCTTTTTGCTATTGTAAACAGTGCCATAATGAACATGGGTGTGCATGTATCTGTTGATGTAAAGGCTATTTCTCTAGGATATAGTCCAAGGAGTGGGATTGCTGGATCATATGGTAGTTCTATTTCTAGTTTTTTAAGGAAGTGCCAAATCGATGTCCGAAGTGGTTGTACCATTTTACATTCTCACCAGCAGTGTAGAAGTGTTCCAGCCGCTCCACAACCTCTCCAACATTTATTGTTTTGTGTTTTTCTGGATGAATGCCAGCCTTGTTGGAGTGAGATGGAATCTCATTGTAGTTTTGTTTTGCGTTTCTCTAATGGCTAATGATCATGAGCATTTCCTCATGTATCTGTTCGCTGCCTGAATGTCTTCTTTAGTGAAGTGTCTGTTCATATCCTTTGCCTGTTTTTTTGTAATTGGGTTCTTTGTCTTTTTGTAGTTGAGCTTTTGCAGTATCATGTAGATTTTAGAGATCAGATGCTGGCCAGAAATGACATAGCTGAAAACTTTTTCCCAGTCTGTAGGTAATCTTTTTACTCTTTTGGTGACGTCTTTGGATGAGCACAGGTGTTTGATTTTTTTAGGAGCTCCCAGTTACCTAGTTTCTCCTCTGGTGTTTGTGCATTGGGAGTAATGTTTTGTATACCGTTTATGGCATGTGTTAGGGCTCCTAGTGTTGTCCCTATTTTTTCTTCCATAATCTTTATCTTTTAGATTTTATATTTAGGTTTCTGATCCATTTTGAGTTAGTTTTTGTGCGTGGTGTGAGGTATTGGCCTTGTTTCATTTTTTTGCAGGTGGATATCCAGTTATGCCAGCACCACTTGTTAAACAGACTTTTTTCCCATTTAACTGACTTCGGGCCTTTGTCAAATATCAGGTGCTCCTATGTGGATGGATTTATGTCTGGATTCTCAATTCTGTTCCATTGGTCTATGTATCTGTTGTGCCAATACCAGGCTGTTTTGATTAGTATAATATGATCTAAAATCAGGTAGAGTGAGGCCTCCCACTTTGTTCTTCTTTTTTCAGTAATGCTTTACTTATTTGGGGCCTCTTTCACTTCCATATGAAGTTGGTTAATGGTTTCTCCATCTCATTAAAAAATTTGTTTGAGTTTGGATCAGAATTGCATTGTATCTATAGGTTGCTTTTGGTAGAATAGATATTTTTACAATGTTAAGTCTTCCTATCCATGAGCAAGGTATGTTTTTCCACTTATGTAGGTCTCTTTTGGTTTCTGGCAGTAGCGTCTTGTAGTTTTCTTCATGTGGTAAGATTTATTCCTAAGTATTTTATCTTCTTGGGGGCTACTGTAAATGGTATTGGTTTGGTGATTTCCTCTTTGGTGTTCTTTTTGTTAGTGCAAAGGAATCCAGCTGATTTTTGTATGTTTATCTTGTATCCTGATATTCTGCTGAACTCTTCTATTAGTTTCAGTAGTTTTCTTGAGAATTCCTTAGGGTTTTCTGTGTTTAAGATAACGTCATCTGCAAATAGAGATGCTTTTACTTCTTCCTTACCAATTTGGATGCCCTTTATTTCTTTATCTAGCCTAACTGCTCTGGCTAGGACCTCCGGCACAATGTTGAATAAGAGTGGTGATAAAGGGCATCTTTGTCTGGTTCCCAATCTCAAGGGGAATGCCTTCAGAATCTCTCCATTTAGGATGATGTTGGCTGTTGGCATTGTATAAATGCCCTTTATTATGTTGAGGAATTTTCCTTCCATTCTTATTTTGCTGAGAGTTTTTATCATGAATGGGTGTTGAACTTTGTCAAATGCCTTTTCTGCATCAATTGGTAAGATCATATGGTTCTTGTCTTTTGTTTTATTTATGTGATGGATCACAGTAATTGTTTTCTAATGTTTTACCATCGCTGCATACCTGGTATGAATCCCACTTTGTCATGGTGAATTATTTTTTTGATATGTGGTTGAATTCTCTTGGCTAGAATTTTGTTGAGGATTTTTGCCTCTAAGTTCATGAGGGATATAAAGAAAGAAGGATATAGATCTGTAATTTTCTTTTTTATGGTGCCTTTACCTGGTTTTGGCACCAGGGATACACATGCTGCCTTCATAACATGAGTTTGGGAGTATTCTGTCCTTTTCTATGCTCTGAAATACCTTTAGTAGTAGTGGTGTTAACTTTTCTCTGAAAGTTTGGTAGAATTCTGCAGTGAAGCTGTCCAGGCCAGGGCTTTTTTTTGTTTGGAGGTTTTTGATTACCTTTTCGATCTCTTGTTATGGGTCTATTTAATTGTTCTACCTCTGTTTGTGTTAGTTTATGTAGGTAGTGTGTTTCTAGGAATTCATCCATTTCTTCTAGGTTTTCAAGTTTGTTAGAATTACAATTTTTTGTAGTAATCTGATATGATTCTTTTAATTTCAGTTGGGTCTGTTTTGATATCTCCCGTCTCCTTATTCATGTTACTTGCCTCCTCTTCTATTTTTCTTTTGTCACTTTGGTGAATGGTTTATCAATTTTGTTAATTTTTTCAGAGAACCAGCTTTTGGTCTTCTTAACCCTTTCAATTGCTTTTCTGTTCTCTATTTCATTTAATTCTGCTGTAATTTTTATTATTTGCTTTCCTCTGGAACCTGAGGGTTTCTTTTGTTTCTCTCTTTCTATTTGTTCAAGTTGTGGGGATAATTCTTTGATTTTGACCCATTCTTCTTTTTTGTATGTGTGCCTTTATTGATATAAATTGACCTCAGAGCACTGCTTTAGCTGCGTCTCAAAGGTTCTGATAGGAAGTGTTTTCATTCTCATTGATTCTATGAATTTCTTTATTCCATCCATAAATGTCTTCTATAACCCAGTCGTTTTTGAGCAGGGTATTGTTCAGTTTCCAAGTGTTTGATTTCTTTTCCCTGCTTTTTCTGTTATTGATTTCCACTTTTATGACCTTATAGCCAGAGAAGATGCTTTGTAATATTTCAGTGTTTTGGATTCTGCTAAGCCTTGCTTTATGACCTAATATGTGGTCTGTTCTAGAGAATGTTCCATGTGTGTTGGAAAAGAAAGTATACTTGGCTGCTGTTGGGTGGAGTGTTCTGTATGTCTCTCAGGTCAGGTTGGTTGATTGTGGAGATCTTCTGTGTCTTTACTGAGCTTCTTTCTGGATATCCTGTCCTTCACCAAAAGTGGTGTGTTGAAGTCTCCTACTATAATTGTGGAGCTATCTCACTTTTCAGTGCTGTTAGAGTATTTTTTTATGTGTCTTGTAGTCCTGTCATTGGGTGCATGAATATTTAATATGGTTATATCCTCCTGGTATAAAAAAAAATTTTTTTTTCCTTTAATCATTATATTGTGTCCTTCCTTATCCTTTGTGGTGGATTTAACTTTAAAGTGTATTTTGTCAGAAATTAATATTGCCACTCCTGCTCTTCTTTGATTGTTGTTTGCTTGGTATGTATTTTTTCCATCCTTTGAGTTTTAGTTTTTTTGTGTCTCTAAGTCTAAGGTGTGTCTCTTGTAGGCAGCATATAGATGGATCATGTTTTTTTATCCATTCTGCCACTCTCTGTTTCTTTATTGGGGTATTTAGACCATTTACATTCACTGTAATTATGGATAGGTATGAGTTTAGTGCTTTCATTTTGATGTTTTTTTTTGTGTGTTGTTGACAGTTTCTTTTTCCCACTTCATTTTTTGTGCTGAGTAGTTCATCTTTATATATTGTGTTTTCCTCTTATTCATTGTTATTTTGTTTCTGCTGCGTCTCTATGTTTTTCTTGTATTTTATTTTGATGAGTAGGATTGTTAGTCTCCTTTGTGGTTACTTTAATATTTACCCCTATTTTTGTAAGTTCAAACCTAACTTTTATTTCTTTATATTGCCTTGTCTTCCTCTCCATTTGAAAGGTCTATGACTACATTTATTAGTCCCTCTTTATTGTTTTAATGTTGTATTCTTTTACATAATGACATCGCTGTTTCCCCGTTTTGAGTGTTTTTTTGTCTTAGATTTATTTTTGTGATTTCTGTATCTGGGTTGATATCTGGTTGCCCTGTCCTGTGTTGTAGTCTTGGATTCATATCTGATATTATTGATTTTCTAACCAGAGAACTCCCTTTAGTATTTCTTGTAGTTTTGGTTTGGTTTTTACGAATTCCCTAAACTTCTGTTTATCTGGAAATGTCCTAATTTCACCTGCATATTTGAGAGACAGTTTTACCGGATATATGATTCCTAGCTGGCAATTTTTTTCCTTAAATGCTTTATATAAGTCATCCCATTGTCTTCTTGCCTGCATGGTTTCTGCCAAGTAGTCTGAGCTTATTCTTTTTTTTAACTTTTATTGAGCTTCAAGTGAACGTTTACAAATCAAGTCAGACTGTCACATATAAGTTTATATACACCTTACTCCATACTCCCACTTGCTCTCCCCCTAATGAGTCAGCCCTTCCAGTCTCTCCTTTCGTGACAATTTTGCCAGCTTCTAACTCTCTCTATCCTCCCATCCCCCCTCCAGACAGGAGATGCCAACACAGTCTCAAGTGTCCACCTGATATAATTAGCTCACTCTTCATCAGCATCTCTCCTACCCACTGTCCAGTCCCTTTCATGTCTGATGAGTTGTCTTTAGGAATGGTTCCTGTCCTGGGCCAACAGAAGGTTTGGGGACCATGACTGCCGGGATTCCTCTAGTTTCAGTCAAACCATTAAGTATGGTCTTTTTGTGAGAATTTGGGGTCTGCATCCCACTGATCTCCTGCTTCCTCAGGGGTTCTCTGTTGTGCTCCCTGTCAGGGCAGTCGTCGATTGTGGCCGGGCACCAACTAGTTCTTCTGGTCTCAGAATGATGTAAGTCTCTGGTTCATGTGGCCCTTTCTGTCTCTTGGGTTCTTAGTTATCATGTGACCTTGGTGTTCTTCATTCTCCTTTGATCCAGGTGGGTTGAGACCAATTGATGCATCTTAGATGGCCGCTTGTTAGCACTTAAGACCCCAGCAGCCACATTTCAAAGTGGGATGCAGAATGTTTTCATAATAGAATTGTTTTGCCAATTAACTTAGAAGTTCCCTTAAGCCAAAGTTCCCAAACCCCCGCCCTTTCTCTGCTGACCTTTGAAGCATTCCGTTTATCCTGGAAACTTCTTTGTTTTGGTCCAGTCCAGTTGAGCTGACCTTCCCTGTATTGAGTATTGTCCTTCCCTTCACCTGAAGCAGTTCTTATCTACTAATTAATCAGTAAAAAACCTTCTCCCACCCTCCCTCCCTCCCCCCCTCGTAACCTCAAAAGTATGTGTTCTTCTCAGTTTATACTATTTCTCAAGATCTTATAATAGTGGTCTTATACAATATTTGTCCTTTTGCCTCTGACTCATTTCGCTCAGCATAATGCCTTCCAGGTTCCTCCATGTTATGAAATGTTTCACAGAATCATCACTGTTCTTTATCAACGCGTAGTATTCCATTGTGTGAATATACCACAATCTATTTAACTATTCATCCGTTGATGGACACCTTGGTTGCTTCCAGCTTTTTGCTATTGTAAACAGAGCTGCAATAAACATGGGTGTGCGTATATCTGTTTGTGTGAAGGCTCTTATTTCTCTAGGGTATATTCCTAGGAGTGGGATTCCTGGGTTGTATGGTAGTTCTATTTCTAACTGTTTAAGATAACGCCAGATAGATTTCCAAAGTGGTTGTACCATTTTCCATTCCCACCAGCAGTGTATAAGAGTTCCAATCTCTCCGCAGCCTCTCCAACATTTATTACTTTGTGTTTTTTGGGTTAATGCCAGCCTTGCTGGAGTGAGACGGAATCTCATAGTAGTTTTAATTTGCATTTCTCTAAAGGATAATGATCGAGAGCATTTTCTCATGTATCTGTTAGCTGCCTGAATATCTTCTTTAGTGAAGTGCGTGTTCATATCCTTTGCCCACTTTTTGATTGGGTTGTTTGTCTTTTTGTGGTTGAGTTTTAACAGAATCACATAGATTTTAGAGATCAGGCACTGGTCAGAGATGTCATAGCTGAAAATTCTTTCCCAATCTGTAGGTGGTCTTTTTACTCTTTTGGTGAAGTCTTTAGATGAGCATAGGTGTTTGATTTTTAGGAACTCCCAGTTATCTGGTTTCTCTTCGTCATTTTTGGTAATGTTTTGTATTCTGTTTATGCCTTGTATTAGGGCTCCTAACATTGTCCCTATTTTTTCTTCCATGATCTTTATCATTTTAGTCTTTATGTTTAGGTCTTTGATCCACTTGGAGTTAGTTTTTGTGCATGGTGTGAGGTATGGGTCCTGTTTCATTTTTTTGCAAATGGTTATCCAGTTATGCCAGCACCATTTGTTAAAAAGACTATCTTTTCCCCAATTAACTGACACTGGGCCTTTGTCAAATATCAGCTGCTCATATGTGGGTGGATTTATATCTGGGTTCTCAGTTCTGCTCCACTGGTCTATGTGTCTGTTGTTGTACCAGTACCAGGCTGTTTTGACTACTGTGGCTGTATAATAGGTTCTAAAATCAGGTAGAGTGAGGCCTCCCACTTTCTTCTTCTTTTTCAGTAGTGCTTTGCTTATCCGAGGCTTCTTTCCCTTCCATATGAAGTTGGTGATTTGTTTCTCTATCGCATTAAAAAATGACATTGGAATTTGGATCAGAAGTGTATTGTATGTATAGATGGCTTTTGGTAGAATAGACATTTTTACTATGTTAAGTCTTCCTATCCATGAGCAAGGTATGTTTTTCCACTTAAGTATGTCCTTTTTAATTGCTTGTAGTAGTGCTTTATAGTTTTCCTTGTATAGGTCTTTTACATCTTTGGTAAGATTTATTCCTAAGTATTTTATCTTCTTGTGGGCTAATGTGAATGGTATTGATTTGTCCGAGCTTATTCTTATTGACTCTCCTTTGGAAGTGACTTTTACTTTATCCCTAGCTGCTCTTAAAATTCTCTCTGTATCTTTGGTTTTGGCAAGTTTGATTATGTCTTGGTGACTTTCTTTTAAGATCCACCTTATGTGGAGTTCTATGAGCATCTTGGGTATACATCTTCGCATCTTTCACGATATTTTGGAAATTTTCTGCCAACAATTCTCTCTGTATTTTCTGTTATCCCTCCCTTTCTGGTACTCCAATCACTCATAGGTTATTTCTCTTGATAAAATCCCACATGATTCTTAGGGTTTCTTCATTTTTTAAAGATTCTTCCATCTGATTTTTCTTCAAATATATTGGTGCCAAGTGTTTTATCTTCAGTGTCACTAATTCTGGCTTGCACTTCCACAGTTGTGCTCCTCTGGCTTTCTATTGAGTTGTCTAATTCTTTAGTTTTATTGTTAATCTTCTGAATATCTGATTGCCCTCTATGGATTCTTGAAGCTTATTAAATTTTTCATTATGTTCTTGAATAACCTTTTTTTAATTTCTTAAACTGGTTTATCTGTGTGTTCCTTGGCTTGTTCTGTTTATTGCCTGGTTTCCTTCCTGATCTCGTTCCTGATGTCTTGAGGAGTTCTGTATATTAATCTTTTGTATTCTGCATCTGCCAGTTCCAGGAAGGCACCTTCATCCAGAAAATGCCTTGATTCTTTGCTTTGAGAGTTTGTTGGAGCAGTCATCATCTGCTTCTTTATGTGATTTGACATTGAATGTCGTCTCTGAGCCACCTGTGAGTTATTGTATTAGGTTATTTTATGTTCGGTTACTGTATCCTAGCTTCTTGATTTGTTTTGTTTTGATATGTCCAAATAGGTTGCTTGAGTGAGCTAGCTTGATTATTTTCGCGTTTAAAGCTCTAACGTCCTGTCACCAGATGGCTAGAGCTGTTATCAGGCATATGATCCTAGGAGTCCATTCACTTTTCTTATATGGATTCAGCTCAGGTGTCCAGGTGGTTGGTCATCAAGTGTGTGGTACGAGCTCTGTCCTACAGTCTTAGAGGGGCAGGAGTGATTGGTGTAAGTACAGGCATCTGGTTGCAGCAGCAGGTCATGCTCTCAACAAGGCAGGGGGCTGACAACCAAGCCCAAGTGTCTGGGAGGAAAGTGCATCCCTGTTCCCTAGAACACACAGTTGTGTGGTTTCTGCAGGTAGACCATGGGCACCCAATGCTTTTGGTTGTAAGGACTGGGAGGCACAAGTTATCCTTGGACCCATGTTGTGGGTGGCTGGGTGACATGAGTGGAGCCACCAGTCCTTAGGCCCCTGATGTGGTTAGGTGAAGATCTTGTTTAACAGGCAAAGTGATGTCAAACATCAAACACCCACCTCTCCACTGCATAGCTGAAACAGTTGTAATCTGCCAACAAGAGCCTATTCTCCTGAAATAGGCCCACACAGGTCCCTGCAAGGAGTAAATGTATTCAAAGTTCATGGACCGTTTATACCTGGACTGGAGCTACTTCTGTCCTGAGCTCCCCAAGTTAGTGGAGCTGGTAGATTATCTTTTCCCCCAATTGCGAATTTTTTCCTTCTCCAAGGCTGGGAGAATGGCTCAGAGCACTCAACAGGACCTATCTCAGGCCTAGGGAAATCTACAGCCACTGAAACCGGCTTGGGGGCTGGGAGTACAGTAAAATATATGCAAGTACTTAGCTTTTGCTGAGAGTACTGCTCCTCTTTGGGTCCGGAGGTGTGAGTAGGCTGTGTGGCTGGCTGTTTCTCCCTGAGGAAACTGTGACTGAATGCTACCACCGGTCTGCTGGAGTCACTCCTGGGAATGGTGCCAGAGTGTTCCCAGCAATTCAGGTCCAGCAATTCCTCTCTGCTTCTTCTCTGCTTCTGAACCATTTCTCCCTCCCCCTGCCACTCAGTCCATTTTCTAACTTTGCCTTTGATGTTCAGGAAGGTTTCCTTCAGGACTCCTAGGTTGTCATAAATATAATTGTTTCACTTGTTTTTTCAGGTCGTTGTTTTAAGAAGGCTCATCAAAATTGTCTTACTAATCTGCAATCTTGGCCCCACCTCCTCTCATATAGGTTATTTTTTAAATGAGCACAGTACTTACAGGTGATACTCATTATTTTTTGAGCCAATTTATTACTTTGGTACAAGGTGGCCTCAGGGATTAGTTTTGTTTCAAGGTTTTGATACCTCTGCACAAAGTCATGTCCTCCAGTATCAACCAGTCCAGTTGGTCTTTTTTTTTTTTTTTTTAAGGAATTTGAGGTTCTGTTCCACATTTTTCTCCTACTGTATCAGGGTCCATCTGTTGTGGCCCTGATTAGAACAGTTCATTGTGGTAGCTGGGTACCACCTAGTTCTTCTGGTAGCGAGGTTCATGTTTGAACAACACTAATATAAACCTTTTTACTAGAGGCAGGATAGAGCAATGAATTTGTTCCTGGAGAAAAGAAAACTTTGCCTCCAGTAAGTTTTACACCTTCTCTTGTGCATTTGTGTTCCTAAGAATGACATCCAGGATAATTAGAGCTTGAAATTTAGGACAGTTTCTTCAAACATGAAGAAATTGGTGCCATTATGAATTTATTTTGGTGTTGATGTATAGAATGGAAAAAAGGGATCTACAAATGGAAGTATGTAGGCTGATGAGTATCCTTCCATTGAATCTAAACCCCGATAGTCCTAATCCAAATTCTTTACTATATCCTTTAAAATCCTTGTGCACAATTTTCCTTGTCATTGTATTTACTGTTCATAATCCTTGTTGAATTCATTCCATCATCTGATTTTCTTGTTCACAGGATCCAATGCTCGTAAAAATGCTACCTTTCCAAGTCATTGCTAATTTCCTTTATATCCACTTCTCTGTCCAGTTTTGAAAATTATAATTTAAAATACCAAATACATATGATATTCATTACAAGTTTCCTCTCCCCCTTTTTCACTGTTTTTGTTGCTTCCAAGGAGAAGGAGTATAGTTAATATATACTTGGAATTGCTTTTGTACATTGACTTTGTGCAAAGGTATCAAATATATAATAAAGCATGTGCACATAAGCCCCATTCCATCAGAAATATGTTTCATAAAGGATTTTTAACTTTTTCATTTTTAGAAGACTGTCAACTCGATACCTTAGAAGAGCCAGAAAAACCAAGATAAACGTTGCTGTCAAGTTTAACTTACCAACAACAAAATGTTGACTACAGAGCAAGATAACGTTTCAAGAAAACCATTTAATCTGGGCATAGACATTTTTTCCTTCAATAAAAATACCCTCTAAATGTGCTACTACCTGAGTTTCTACCCACTGACCCCACATAATTATTTTAAAAAGAAGATTCATGAGTTTAATGTATATGGTAAATGGCTCCTCAATACTAGAAATGAGATAAATAATACTGGAGAGAAATCTTTTGATTATAGTCAAAATTTGAAAGCTTTTAGTTATAAGGAAGAACTTATTTAGCATTAGGCTAATCAGACTTTGGAGCAGACTTTTGAAATGAATATGGAAATGATTTTACGAGAAGGCTACTTTTATTACATGCAAGAGTGCCTACACAAAAAAGAAATCTTATAATTGTAATGAACTAGATCAAAACTTATGTAATAAATCAACCCTAGCATTCACACAGAGAATGGATTTAACGAAGATGAGTATAATAAAAATGGGAACAATTTCAGTAGGATCCCTCAGCTTCAGAAAATTGACGCCAGTGGGAAACCTTTCAACTAAAAACCATGTATTAGAGAACATCAAAGATCTCACACAGATGTGGAATCCCTTGAATGTGGAAAAAACTTAAGCCATAATTCAGCTCTTAGAGTACAGCAGAGAATTCACACAACAGAGATAGCTTGTGATAATAACACATGTAGGGAAAGCTTCAGTTCTCAGTCAGCCTTTCATATGCATCAGAGAGTTCACATAAGGTGAAACTCTATGAGTGTAATGAGTGTCAAAAATCTTTCTCTAGGAAGTCATCCTTCATTGTACATCAAAGAACTCACATAGGAGAGAAAACCTATGAATATAATGAATTTGGGACAACTTCCCCTGGAAACCATCCTTCACAGTACATTAGAGAATGCACACAGGGAGAAACCCCTTGGATGTACTGAGTGTAGAAAATCTTTGTGTAAGGAGTCAGTCCTCATTATGCATCAGAGAATCCACACAGGGGAGAAACTATATGAATGTGATGAATGTACTAAGACTTTCAGTCAGGAATCAGGCTTACGAACACATCAGAGAACTCATACAGGGGAGAAACCCTATTAATGAATGTGGGAAAGCTTTTATCTATAAATCACACCTCAGAGTATATCACAGAATTCACAAAGATAAGAAATCCTATGAATGTTTAAATGTGGGAAAACTTTCCTCTGGAATCCAGTTCTCAAAATATATCAGAGAAGTACAGGGGAGAAACATTTGTAGGGTTTCTACAGAGGAGAAACCCTATGAATGTAATGTGTGTGGGAATGCTTTCCCTAGAAAACATCCCTCACAGTACATCAGAAAACACACACAGGAGAGAAACTGTATGAATATAATGAATATGTTAAGACTTACAGTCAGAAGTCAGGCCTAGGAATCCATCAGAGAACTCACACAGGAGAAACATTATTAATGTAACAAATGTGGGAGAGCTTTCACCTACAAATCACAGCTCAGAGGTCATCAGAGTTCATAAAGAGGAGAAACCCTATGAATGTAATGAATCCTCTGGAAGTAAGTTCTCAAAATGCCTCAGAGAAGTCATACAGGGAGGAAACGCTGTGAATGTAATAGATGTGGCAAAAAATTATTCACAATTTAAACCACAAAACTCAGAAGACAGAACTGGTAATCTCCTTTTGAAAGGTCACAGCTAAGAAAACCCCATGGAGCAGAAATCATCAGACAATATATATGGTAATGCAGTGAATGTGGGAAAGATTTCAAAAATAACACTGGCCTATAAAAAATTAGAGAACTCACTTAGGTAAGAAACCCTATTAATGTGGTGAATGCGGGGAATCTTACAGAGTGATATAAGGTGTAGAAAACCATTAGAAAAATTGTAGAAATCTTATAAGAAACTTTGCAAAAGTGAAGGACGTAGGGAAGTTTCCATTGGAAGTTAAACCTCAGAGACCATCAGAAAATGAACACAGAATTAAACATATTAATGTAATGAACATGAAAAAAACTTAACCAGAACTCAAACTTCACTGTATCAGAGAACTCAGGTGAATAGCTCTATAAATGTCATGGATCTTGGAAAGTTTATAGCTAGAAATCACACTTTAGATTATATCAGAGAACTCACAGGCGATCAACCCTAAGAAGGTGATGAATGTAGGAAAACTTTCAGCTACAAGTCAGGGCAAAGAAAAGATTGGAGAACTTAGACATGGGTTAAACTCTATTAATGTAATATTTCTCTGCAGGAAATTAACATTTACTAACAACTTGACAACACGCAATAACAGCAACAGACATGAGAACTTACAACTTACATGAGAGAAACATTTGAAATGTATATGGACAGATTTTCAGGGACATATTAGTTCTTATATGAATCAGAGAATTCGCCTAGCAAAGATCCTATTAGGTTATGAATATGGGAACTATTCTGTGAGCACTCAATCCTCTGTTAACACACTGTGGAGAAACCCTGAGGAAGTAAAGAAAATGTGAAGACTTCTTGTCAGACTTCATTGAACATTATAGAAATCATGCAGTGGAGAAAACCTGGAATGTAATAATTGTGTGATAACCAAGAGTCAACTATCATAGTACAGCAGAAAATGCATAGAGGAGTAGACCATCCTCTTAAGACACAGAAAAGAACACATGGACACAAATGAGAAAATGATGTGAGGATGTAGGCAGATTGCAGTGATGCATCTGCAAGCCATGGAATGCCAGGATCCATCAGAAGCTTGAAGTGGCAAGGAAGGATTTTCCCTTAAAGCCTTTGGGAGGAGCATTGCCATGCCAGCACCTCGATTTCAGATGCCTCGCCTCCACAATTGTGAGAGAATAAAAATATCTGTTGTTTTAAGCTATCAAGTTTGTGGTACTTTATTACAGCATATAGGAAACTAATACAACCAGGATCTCTACAATCTGTCATCCACAATGACCAGCATACAATCAGTAATTACCTGACATGTGAAACAGAAAAATGTGACCCAAAATCAAGAGGGGGAAAAAAACCTAATCAAAAACGCCTGAGGTGACCCAAATATTTTAATTAATAGACTAAGATTTAAAAGCAGGAGTTACTTTTAAAGTTTTAAACAAAAAATAAACAAACAAAAAAAATGAGTGAACAGATGAGGAGTCTCAGCAGAGAAATTGAAAGTATAAAAATGAACCAAAAGGGAATTCTCAAACTGAGGAGTATTCCAAATGTTAAGGGAAACAAACAAACAACTTCATACATCCAAGAGAAGCTCAGCAAAACCCAAGCAAGGAAGAATAGGAAGACAAACAGGAAGAGAGCCACACCTAGGCATATCATAAACTGGAAGCAAAGATAGAGAAAATCTTAAGAGAAGGCAGAGAGAATAAAAAGACACTACAAAATGGCAGACAACGATATAAAATTGGCCACAGACATCAGAAACAGTGGAGGCCTGAACATAAGGAAATGACATCTTGAAGTACTGAAAGGGGACCCTCCACACAAAAAAAAAAAAAAAAAAACAGCCCAGAATTATATATATCATGCAATACTGCATTTCAAAATATATAAAGACATTTTCAGTTAAATGAAAGATAAGAGTTCGTTATAAGCTGATCTGCACTAGAAACACTGCTTCTCAACTATGAACTATTTTGCCTTCTGTGGCATGCGGCAATGTCTGGAAACATGTTTGGTTGTCACAACTCAAGGGGGCTGGAGATGCCACTGGCATCTAGTGGGTAGAGACCAGGGATACCGTGAAACATCCTACAATGCACAAGCAATGCCGCCACAACATGAATATATCAGTAGTGCTCAGGTTGAGAACCCCCAGGCCTAAAGAGTTTGTCCAGAGCATACAGTGATGGGAAAACACAAAACACAAAGGGAGATTCCATTGTTCATTCCCAGATTTATCCTGAAATAGAGCTGGCGGGACCCAGCCAGAGGTTAAGCCTCACAGAACTTAAAAAAAGCTGCTTGTTGTTAGTGCCATCGAGTCATTTTCGACTCATAGTGACCCTATTTGACAGAGTAGAACTGCCCCCATAGGGTTCTCTTTGCAGTCATTTTTACTCCAGCAGATTGCGAGGTGTTTTTCCCCATGGAGTGACTGGATGGGTTCGCCAATTCTATGAGACATTTGAGTGCTCTTTAGATTATAAATACTTTAAAAATTCTCCAGTGGAAAAGGAAGTAGTGGGTAATAGCAGGAACTGGATACAGAGCTTTTGGGACTTAGGATAGGCACCCGCTGAAGAGGAAATGGAGAACTCAGCATCCTGGCATCGGCTCATAAAATCTGGTCAGATTCTTCTAATGAAAGACCACCAGCAAACTCTCCCTAGGTTTACCCACCGCGGAGCTCCGCCAAGTAGGTATCATGATGTCCCGAAGATATCTTTCTGTTCACAAAGCTAGCACCTGGGACCAAGGAAGGAACCTAGGGTGACAGCATCCACCACTCCTATGGCCTTCAGAGAAGACAGCCTAAGGCAGAGGGGCCAGCGCTCTGGTCAGCGGGTCGTCTCATCTTTGTGTGGGCGGGCAGCAGGGCCTCCCCTGTACACCTTTCTCTGCTCCCACAGGATGTGGCACCGCCCTCTCCCTGTCACTCTATCCAGGAGGTGGAAGGAGCCGGGACCCGGAGGAAGCCGGTCTATCCACCCAACTCCATCAGCTAAGAGCTCCTTGGTTCAGGGATGTCAACCCTCGCACCCTTAGCTCAGGCTACGATCCCACTCAGACGAACCCTGCTTTCGTGTGGCGGTGGTAGGTGGGAGAGGGGAAGAGGTCTGAGAGCGCAGCAATGTGAAACTCCCGGGACCAGAAGCAGGGGGCAGGCGGGGCTGCCTACCCGCTCCAGGCCCGGGAGTCTCTGCTCCATTCTGGGCTGGTGCAGAGCCTATGCCTGGGCTAGAAAACCTGACCTCAAATAGGTCAATATGCGTTCTCAGAGCAGACTAGGCGCTATCAGAGCAAGAGAGGGGATGCCACGCTTTTCTCCTCTTCCCCCAGAACTGCCTCCAGACATTTTGCCAGGGAGGCTGCCGAACTGTGTTTGAAGTGACCCACGCAGGCTTCTCTAGATTCCCAAAGATGGAGCTGCTCGGATCTGTTCTAACCATGAATAAGGCGAGCAGTGACCAAAAAGTGCAAAGGCGCAGGGTTGCTGGGTCCACCATAACCATTCCTAATATTGATAATTTGTGTCTTCTCTTTTTTTTTCTCCCCCTTCTTACGAGAGGCTTATCAATTTTTAAAAGTCTTTTCCAAGGACTACCTTTAGATTTCAAGAATTTTCTTTGTTTTCAGTATCTTTCAGCACTTATGTTTTTGTTTCCTTTGTCCTAATTTCTTTGTTTCCTCAGGTGAGAGTTTAGAATTGAGTTTGAGACCTGTTATGGATTGAATTATGTCCCCCGAAAATATGCGTTGTAATTCCTAACCTTTTTTCTTTTTTTTAATGTAAGCATTTAGTAGTATAAATTTTCCTCTCAGCGCTGCTTTAGCTCTAAGGTAGAAATTTTGATAAGTTGTGTTTTCCTTTTCATTCCATTCAAATTACTTTCTTCACTCCCTTTGTAACATCTTTGTCACATGGATTATTTAAAAGTGTGTAATTTCCAGGTGTTTGGAGATTTTCCTGTTATCTATTATCAATTTCTAGTTTGATTCCACCGCGGTCAGAGAACATCATCTGTATGATAAAAATTTTAAGTTTGTTTTGTTCTATGACCCAGTATACAGCTATCTTGTTGAATGTTCCATGTGCACTTGAAATGAATGAGTATTCTGCTGTTGCCTGGTGGCGTGTTTTATAAACACAAAATACATTCTGTTGGTTGGTGGTGCTGTTTAATTCTTTTATATCCCTGCGAATTTTCTGTCTAGTGGTTCTATCGTTTTCTGAGAGGGAGGTTGAATTCACCAATTATAATTGTGAATTTGTCTATTTATCCTCTCAGTTTTGTCAGTTTTGGTTTCACATATTTTGATGTTCTGTTGTTTGTTGCACACAGCATTGCTGTTTTGTTTTTTGGTGTGCTGACTCTTTTATCATTATGTAATGTCATTCCCTGCCCTAAAAATATTCTTTGCTCTGAAGTCTACTTTTTTTAAATTGCGGTAAACTATACATAACATTTATCATTTTAACAATTTCTAACTGTAAATTCAGTGGCATTAATTACATTCAAAACGTTGTGCAACCATTACCGCTATCTAGTTCCAGAACATTTTCATCAGCCCATATACGTTAAGCATTCAATCCCCATTTCCCCTTCCCCCCAACTCCTGGCAACCACTTCTATGCTTTCTGTTATCTATGGAGTTGCCTATAATGGATATTTTATATAACTAGAATCATATATGGCCTTTAGAGTCTAACTTAGTTTACTTCACATGTTTTTGAAGTTCATCCATGTTGTAGCATATATCAGTACTGTATTCTTTTTTTATGGCTGAATATTTCATTGCATGGATAGATGACAGTTGGTTTACCCATTTATCAGTTGTTGGACATTTGGGTTGTTTCCCCCTTATACCTATCGTAATTAGTGCCACTATGACATTTATGGAAACCCTGGTGGCATAGTAGTTAAGGGCCACTGCTGTTAACCAAGAGGTTGGCAGTTTGAATCTGCCAGGCGCTCCTTGAAAACTCTACGGGGCAGTTCTACTCTGTCCTATAGGGTCGCTATGAGTTAGAATTGACTCGACGGCAGTGGATTTGGTTTTTTTCTTTTTTGTTTCAGCACTTGTTTTTACTTCTTTTGGCTGTATATATTGGAGTAGAATTGCTGGGCTATATGGTAATTCAGTGATTAAATTATTGTGAAACTGCCAAAATATTTTGTATAGCAGCTGCACCATTTTATTTTCTCACAAGCAATTTACGGATGTTCCAAATTCTCCACATCCTTGCCAACACTGGTTATTTTCTGATAATAGTTAAACTAGTGTTAAGTGGTGTCTCATTGTGAGTTTTATGTGCATTTCCCTAATGACTAAAGACCTTGAGCATTTTTTGATGTGCTTGATGGTGATTTGTGTATCTTCTTTGGAGAAATGGCAGTTGGTTTGCCCGTATTTTGAGGGGGTTGTCTCTTTGTGGTTGAGCTTTAAGAGTTCTTTACATATTCTGTATACTAGACCCTTATCAAGTAGATGATCTGCAAATATTTTTTCCATTCTGTAGGTTGTCTTTTCACGTCCTCAGTTATGTCCTTTGGTGCACAAAGTTTTTCATTTTAATGAAGTCCAGTTTATTTTTCTTTTCCTGTTGTTTCATGTGCTTAAACAAAAAAAAAATTTTTATTGTGTTTTTGGTGAAGGTTTACACAGTAAGTACCCACTCAACAATTTTTATACAGGTTGTTCAGTGATACTGGTTACAATCTTCACAATGTGTGAACAGGCTCATTATTGTCATTTTTGCTGTTCTATTTCCATTAATCTAGTTTCCCTGCCCACTTACATTCTCATCTTTGTTTTAAAGTAATTGTTGACTGTTTGGTGTCATCTAGATGATTTTTTAAAGGAGCACAGTACTCACAGGTGATAGTCTTTATTTTTTGAGATAATCTGTTATTTAGCTACAAGGTTATTTCTTATTTAGCTACAGGGGTTAATTGCATTTCTAGGTTTGAGGAGTGTCTCCAGGCAATAGTCTCAGGGAGTCCTCTAGTCTCAACTAGTCCAGTAGGTCTACATTTTTTTTTTTATAAATGAAGTTGAGGTTCTTTTCCACATTTTTCTCCCATTCTATCAAGGTCCATCTATTGCGGCCCTGATTAGAATTGTCAGTAATGGTGGCTGGGCACCATCTAGTTCTTTTGGTCTCAGGACAGATGAGGCCATGATTTGTGTGGATTATTTTCCCATAGACTAGTGTCTTCTTTGGGCCTTTGGTTTTCTTCTTTCTCTTTTGCCTCAGACAAGTAGAGACTAATACTTGTATCTTAGATGGCTACTCACAAGACTTTCAAGACCCCAGACACTATTCATCAAACTAAGATATAGAACATACACTTTATGTACTATATTATGCCACTTGACCAAGATGTTCCACGAGACTATGGTCCTAATCCTTCAAACCCAGAAATCCAGTTCTGCAAGGTGTTTGGTTATGTCTAAGAAGTATCTGTAACTGTGCCCCCTATGGGCTTTATTATATATATGAATATATGTGCATACAGTCATATAGATGTATATACATACACCTATATACATACTTACACACATAAATGTCTACACACATACATATATACTGATGCATGTATTTTTTGGGTTTTCTTCTGTTGTTTCAAAATCATATGTGCTGTAGAAATTACCAACAGGTCCTTTTCTCTTGTGTACTTTTTAGTGACATTGTTTACCTTCATCAAGCTGTGTACACTTCACACTCATTTGGTTTTACTTTCCCATCACCAAAAGTAACAAGTGTCTACTACCTAGAGAGTGAATACTCCTTTCCCCCTGCCGCCATCCCTGGTAACCACTAATGAGCAATAGTTTCTGTTCATAAAAGCAAGAACATACTATGTGTGTGTGTATATATATATATTTTGTGATTGACTTATTTGGCTCAACATATTGTCCTCCAGGTTCATCCATGTTCCAAGATGTTTTAGGAACTCACTTTTTTTTAAATCTCTGAGTAGTACTCCATCGTATGTATGTACCACATTTTACTTATCCGTTCACCTGTCAGTGGGCACATAGGTTGTTTCCATCTTTTCACTATTGTGATTACTGCTATGATGAACATAGGTGTGCATATGTCTGTTCATGTTGCTTATATTAGATCCCTACGGTATATACCCAGGAGTGGAATTGCTGCGTCATGTGGCAACTTTACCTCTAATTTTTTGAGGAACCGCAATACTGTTTTCCACAATGGCTGTACCGTTTTGCATTCTCACCTGAAATGAATGAGAGTTTCAGTTTTCTCACATCCCCTCCAACACTTGTTATTTTCTGTTTTTAAATATTTTTTATTTTTTATCTTGGCCATCCTAAAATGGGATTGAAATGGTATCTTATTCTGGTTTGATTCACATTTCTCTGGTGGCTAATTACATTGAGCATCTTTTCATGTGTCTATTGGCCAGTCTGAATATCCTGTGTGGTGAAGTGTCTGTTCATGTCCCTTTCCATTTTTTTTTTATTATTTCTATTGTGCTTTAAGTGAAAGTTTACAAATCAAGTCAGTATCTCACACAAAAACTTACATACACCTTGCTACATACTCCCAATTACTCTCCCCTTAATGAGACAGCCCGCTCCCCCCCTCCATTCTCTCTTTTCATGTCCATTTTGCCAGCTTCTAAGCCCCTCTACTCTCTCATCTCCCCTCCAGGCAGGAGATACCAGCATAGTCTCAAGTGTCCACCTGATCCAAGAAGCTCACTCCTCACTAGCATCCCTCTCCAACCCATTGTCCAGTCCAATCCATGTCTGAAGAGTTGGCTTTGAGAATGGTTCCTGTCATGGGCCAACAGAAGGTCTGGGGGACATGACCACCAGGGTCCTTCTAGTCTCAGTCAGACCACTAAGTCTGCTTTTTTTATGAGAATTTGGGGTCTGCATCCCACTGCTCTCCTGCTCCCTTAGGGGTTCTCTGTTGTGTTCCCTGTTAGGGCAGTCATCACTTGTAGCTGGGCACCATCTAGTTCTTCTGGTCTCAGGATGATATAGTCTCTGGTTCATGTGGCCCTTTCTGTCTCTTGGGCTCATAATTACCTTGCGTCCTTGGTGTTCTTCATTCTCCATTGATCCAGGTGGGTTGAGACTCATTGATGCATCTTAGATGACTACTTGCTAGCGTTTAAGACCGCAGATGCCACTCTTCAAAGTGGGACGCAGAATGTTTTCTTAATAAATTTTATTATGCCAGTTGACTTAGATGTCCCCTGAAACCATGGTCCCCAAACCCCTGCCTTAGCTATGCTGCCCTTCAAAGCATTCAGTTTATTCAGGCAACTTCTTTGTTTTTGGTTTAGTCCAGTTGTGCTGACCTCCCCTGCATTGTGTGTTGTCTTTCCCTTCACCTAAAATAGTTCTTATCTACTACCTAATTACTGAATACCCTTCTCCCACCCTCCCTCCCTCTGCCCCTCATAACCACAAAAGAATGTTTTCTTCTCAGTTTAAACTGTTTCTCAAGTTCTTATAATAGTGGTCTTATACAATATTTGTCCTTTCGCAACTGACTAATTTTACTCAGCATAATGCCTTCCAGGTTCCTCCATGTTATGAAATGTTCCACAGATTCATCACTGTTCTTTTTCAATGTGTAGTGTTCCATTGTGTGAATATACCATAACTTATTTATCCATTCATCTGTTGGTGGGCACCTTGGTTGCTTCCATCTTTTTGCTATTGTATACAGTGCTGCAATAAACACAGGTGTGCATATATATGTTCGTGTAAAGGCTCTTATTTCTCTAGGATATATTCCGAGGAGTGGGATTGCTGAATCATATGGTAGTTCTATTTCTAGCTTTTTAAGGAAGCACCAAATCGATTTCCAAAGTGGTTGTACCATTTAACATTCACACCAGCAGTGTAGAAGTGTTCCAATCTCTCCACAGCCTCTCCAACATTTATTATTTTGTGTTTTTTGGATTAATGCCAGCCTTGTTGGAGTGAGATGAGATCTCACTGTAGTTTTGATTTGCATTTCTCTAATGGCTAATGATCGTGAGCATTTCCTCATGTATCTGTTAGCTACCTGAATGTCTTCTTTAGTGAAGTGTCTGTTCATATCTTTTGCCCATTTTTTAATTGGGTTATTTGTCTTTTTGTAGTTGAGTTTTTTGCAGTATCATGTAGATTTTAGAGATCAGGTGCTGATCGGAAATGTCATAGCTAAAAACTTATTCCCAGTCTGTAGGCAGTCTTTTTACTCTTTTGGTGAAGTCTTTGGAAGAACATAGGTGTTTGATTTTTAGGAGCTCCCAGTTATTTAGTTTTTCTTCTGCATTGTTAGTAATGTTTTGTATACTGTTTATGCCGTGTATTAGGGGTCCTAGTGTTGTCCCTATTTTTTCTTCCTTGACCTTTATCAATTTAGATTTTATATTTAGTCCTTTGATCCATTTTGAGCTCACTTTTGTGCAGTGAGGTATGGGTCTTCTTTCATTTTTTTTGCAGATGGATATCCAGTTATGCCAGCACCATTTGTTAAAAAGACTGTCTTTTCCCCATTTAATTGTTTTGGGGCCTTCCTCAAATATCAACTGCTCATATATGGATGAACTTATGTCTGGATTCTCAATTCTGTTCCATTGGTCTATGTATCTGTTGTTGTACCAGTACCAGTACTGTGGCTGTATAATAGGTTCTAAAATCAGGTAAAGTAAGGCCTCCCACTTTGTTCTTCTTTTTCAGTAATGCCTTACTTATCTGGGTCCTCTTTCCCTTCCATATAAAGATGGCGATTTGTTTCTCCATCTCATTAAAAAATGTCATTGGAATTTGGATCAGAATTGCATTAAATCTATAGATCGCTTTTGGTAGAATAGATATTTTTACAATGTTAAGTCTTCCTATCCATGGGCAAGGTAGGTTCTTCCACTTATGTAAGCCTCTTTTGGTTTCTTGCAGAAGTGTATTGTGGTTTTCTTTGTATAAGTCTTTTACATCTCTGGTAAGATTTATTGCTAAGTATACTATCTTCTTGGGGGCTACTGTAAATGGTATTGATTTGGTGATTTCCTCTTTGATGTTCTTTTTGTTAGTGTAGAGGAATCCAACTGATTTTTCTTTGCTTATCTTGTATCCTGATATACTGCTGAACTCTTCTATTAGTGTCAGGAGTTTTCTTGAGGACTCCTTAGGGTTTTCTGTGTATAAGATCATGTCATTTGTAAACAGAGATACTTTTACTTCTTCCTTACCAATCTGGATGCCCTTTATTTCTTTATTAGCCTAATAGCTCTGCCTAGGAACTCCAACACAACTTTGAATAAGAGTGATGATAAAGGGCATCCTTGTCTGGTTCCCGATCTCAAGAGGAATGCTTTAAGGCTCTCTCCATTTAGGGTGATGTTGGCTGTTGGCTTTGTAAAAATGCCCTTTATTATGTTGAGGAGTTTTCTTTTTATTCCTATTTTGCTGAGAGTTTTTATCATGAATGAGTGTTGAACTTTGTCAAATGCCTTTTCTGCATCAATTGATAATACCATTTGATTCTTGTCTTTTGTTTTATTTATGTGATGGATTACATTAATTATTTTTCTCATGTTGAACAATCCCTGCATACCTGGTATGAATCACACTTGGTCATGGGGAATTTTTTTTTATATATATATATATATATGTTGTTGAATTCTATTGGCTAGAATTTTGTTGAGGATTTTTGCATCTAAGTTCTTGAGGGACATAGGTCTATAATTTTCTTTTCTTGTGGTGTCTTTACCTGGTTTTGTTGTCAGGGATATGGTGGCTTCATAGAATGAGTTTCAGAGTATTCCATCATTTTCTATGCTCTGAAATACCTTTAGTAGTAGTGGTGTTAACTTTTGTCTGAAAGTTTGGTAAAAATCTGCAGTGAAGCTGTCCGCACCAGGTCTTTCTTTTTGTTGGGAGTTTTTTGATTATATTTTCAATCTCTTCTTTTTTTATGGTTCTGAATGCTTCAAAGATCAGCGGAGCAAGGGCAGGGGTTTGGGGACTATGGCTTAAGGGGACTTCAAAGTCAATTGGCAAAATAATTCTATTATGAAAACATTCTGCATCCCATTCTGAAGTATGGTGTCTGGGGTCTTAAATGCTAACAAGTGGCCATCTAAGATGCATTAATTGGTCTCAACCCACCTGGATCAAAGGAGAATGAAGATCACGAAGGTCACACAATAACTATGAGCCCAAGAGACAGAAAGGGCCACATAAACCAGAGACTTACATCATCCTGAGACCAGAAGAACTACATGGTGCCCGGCCACAACCAATAACTGCCCTGACAGGGAGCACAACAGAGAACCCCTGAGGGAGCAGGAGAACAGTGGCATGCAGATCCCGAATTCTCATAAAAAGACCAGACTTAATGGTCTAACTGAGACTAGAGGAATCCCGGTGGTCATGGTCCCCAAACCTTCGGTTGGCTCAGGACAGGAACCATTCCCGAAGACAACTCATCAGACATGGAAGGGACTGGACGATGGGTTGGAGAGAGATGCTGATGAAGAGTGAGCTACTAGTATCAGGTGGACACTTGAGACTGTGTTGGCATCTCCTGTCTGGAGGGGAGATAGGAGGGTAGAGAGGGTTAGAAACTGACAAAACCGTCACAAAAGGAGAGACTGGAAGGAGGGAGCGGGCTGACCGTTGGGGGAGAGTAAGTGGGAGTATGGAGTAAGGTGTATATAAGCTTATATGTGACAGACTGACTAGATTTGTAAACTTTCACTTAAAGCACAATAAAAATTATTTAAAAAAAAAACCTAGAAGAAATGGATTAATTCCTAGAAACACACTACCTACCTAAACTAACACAGAGGTAGAACAACTAATTAAGTCTGGTCTTTTTATGAGAATTTGGGATCTGCATCCCACTGTTCTCCTGCTCAGGAGTTTTTCTGTTGTGCTCCCTGTCAGGGCAGTCATCGGTTGTGGCCGGGCACCATCTAGTTCTTCTGGTCTCAGGATGATGTAAGTCTCTGGTTCATGTGGCCCTTTCTGTCTCTTGGGCTCATAGTTATCGTGTGACCTTCGTGATCTTCATTCTCCTTTGATCCAGGTGGGTTGAGACCAATTAATGCATCTTAGATGGCCACTTGTTAGCATTTAAGACCCCAGACACCATACTTCAGAGTGGGATGCAGAATGTTTTCATAATAGAATTATTTTGCCAATTGACTTTGAAGTCCCCTTAAGCCATAGTCCCCAAACCCCCGCCCTTGCTCCGCTGACCTTAGAAGCATTCAGCTTATCCCGGAAACTTCTTTGCTTTTGGTCCAGTCCAGTTGAGCTGACCTTCCTTGTATTGAGTATTATCCTTCCCTTCACCTAAAGGAGTTCTTATCTACTAACTAATCAGTAAATAACCCTCTCCCACCCTCCCTCCCTCCCCCCTCTCGTAACCACAAAACAATGTGTTCTTCTCAGTTTATACTATTTCTCAAGATCTTAAAATAGTGGTCTTATACAATATTTGTCCTTTTGCCTCTGACTAATTTCACTCAGCATAATGCCTTCCAGGTTCCTCCATGTTATGAAATGTTTCACAGATTCATCACTGTTCTTTATCGATGAGTAGTATTCCATTGTGTGAACGTACTATAATTTATTTAACTATTCATCCGTTGATGAACACCTTGGTTGTTTCCAGCTTTTTGCTATTGTAAACAGAGCTGCAATAAACATGGCTATGCATATATCTGTTCGTGTAAAGGCTCTTATTTCTCTAGGGTATATTCCGAGGAGTGGGATTTCTAGGTTGTATGGTAGTTCTATTTCTAACTCTTTAAGAAAGCGCCAGATAGATTTCCAAAGCGGTTGTACCGTTTTACATTCCCACCAGCAGTGTATAAGAGTTCCAATCTCTCCGCAGCCTCTCCAACATTTATTATTTTGTGTTTTTTGGATTAATGCCAGTCTTGTTGGAGTGAGATGGAATCTCACCGTAGTTTTAATTTGCATTTCTCTAATGGCTAATGATCGAGAGCATTTTCTCATGTATCTGTTAGCTGCCTGAATATCTTCTTTAGTGAAGTGCGTGTTCATATACTTTGTCCACTTCTTGATTGGGTTGTTTGTCTTTTTGTGGTTGAGTTTTAACAGAATCATATATAGATTTTAGAGATCAGGCGCTGGTCGGAGATGTCATAGGTGAAAATTTTTTCCCAATCTGTAGGTGGTCTTTTTACTCTTTTGGTGAAGTCTTTAGATGAGCATAGGTGTTTGATTTTTAGGAACTCCAAGTTATCTGGTTTCTCTTCGTCATTTTTCAGTAATGTTTTGTATTCTGTTTATGCCTTGTATTAAGGCTCCTAACATTGTCCCTATTTTTTCTTCCATGATCTTTATCGTTTTAGTCTTTATGTTTAGGTCTTTGATCCACTTGGAGTTAGTTTTTGTGCATGGTGTGAGGTATGGGTCCTGTTTCATTTTTTCACAAATGGATATCCAGTTATGCTAGCACCATTTGTTAAAAAGACTATCTTTTCCCCAATTAACTGACACTGGGCCTTTGTCAAATACCAGCTGCTCATATGTGGGTGGATTTATATCTGGGTTCTCAATTCTGTTCCATTGGTCTATGTGCCTGTTGTTGTACCAGTAGCAGGCTGTTTAGACTACTGTGGCTGTATAATATGTTCTAAAATCAGGTAGAGTGAGGCCTCCCACTTTCTTCTTTTTCAGTAATGCTTTACTTATCCGGGGCTTCTTTCCCTTCCATATGAAGTTGGTGATTTGTTTCTCCATCACATTAAAAAATGTCATTGGAATTTGGATTGGAAGCGTATTGTATGTATAGATGGCTTTTGGTAGAATAGACATTTTTACTATGTTAAGTCTTCCTATCCATAAACAAGGTATGCTTTTCCACTCATATAGGTCCTTTTTAGTTTCCTGCACTAGTACTTTGTAGTTTTCTTTGTATAGGTCTTTTACATCTTTGGTAAGATTTATTCCTAAGTATTTTATCTTCTTGGGGGCTACTGTGAATGGTATTGATTTGGTGATTTCCTCTTCGATGTTCTTTTTGTTGGTGTAGAGGAATCCAAGTGATTTTTGTATGTTTATCTTATAACCTGAGACTCTGCCAAACTCTTCTATTAGTTTCAGTAGTTTTCTGGAGGATTCCTTAGGGTCTTCTGTGTATAAGATATTGTCATCTGGAAATAGGGATAATTTTACTTCTTCCTTGCCAATCCGGATGCCATTTATTTCTTTGTCTAGCCTAATTGCTCTGGCTAGGAACTCTAGCACAATGTTGAATAAGAGCGGTGATAAAGGGCATCCTTCTCTGGTTCCCGTTCTCAAGGGAAATGCTTTCAGGCTCTCCCCATTTAGAATGACGTTGGCTGTTGGCTTTGTACAAAAAAAAATAATTTTTTTTTAGATGCCCTTTATTATGTTGAGCAATTTTCCTTCAATTCCTATTTTGCTGAGAATTTTTATCATTAATGAGTGTTGGACTTTGTCAAATGCCTTTTCTGCATCAATTGATAAGATCATGTGGTTTTTGTCTTTTGTTTTATTTATATGGTGGATTACATTAATGTTTTTTTCTAATATTAAACCAGCCTTGCATACCTGGTATAAATTTCACTTGGTTGTAGTGGATTATTTTTTTGATATGTTGTTGAATTCTATTGGCTAGAATTTTGTTGAGGATTTTTGCATCTATGTTCATGAGGGATATAGGTGTGTAATTTTCTTTTATTCTGGTGTCTTTACCTGGTTTTGGTATCAGGGATATGGTGGCTTCATAGAATGAGTTAGGTAGTATTCCATCATTTTCTATGCTTTGAAATAGCTTTAGTAGTAGTGGTGTTAACTCTTCTCTGAAAGTTTGGTAGAACTCTGCCTTGAAGCCATTCAGGCCAGGGCTTTTTTTTGTTGAGAGTTTTTTGATTACCTTTTCAATCTCTTTTTTTGTTATGAGTCTATTTAGTTTCTTCTAGCTTTTCAAATTTGTTAGAGTACAATTTTTCATAGTAATCTGATATGATTCTTTTAATTCCAGTTGGGGCTGTTGTAATATCGCCCATCTCATTTCTTATTCGGGTTATTTGCTTCCTCTCCTGTTTTTCTTTTGTCAGTTTGGCCAGTGGTTTATCAATTTTGTTGGTTTTTTTCAAAGAACCAGCTTTTGGTCTTGTTAATTCTTTCAACTATATTTCTGTTTTCTATTTCATTTAATTCTGCTCTGATTTTTAAAAATTTTTTTCCTTCTGGTGTCTGAAGGTTTCTTTTGTTGCTCTCTTTCTATTTGTTCAAGTTGGAGGGATAATTCTTTGATTTTGGCCCTTTCTTCTTTTTGTATGTGTGCATTTATCGATATAAATTTGCCTCTGAGCACTGCTTTTTCAGTGTCCTAAAGGTTCTGATAGGAAGTGTTTTCATTCTCACTGGATTCTATGAATTTCTTTATTCCATCCTTAATGTCTTCTATAATCCACTTTTTTTTTGAGCAAGGTAGTGTTCAGTTTCCAAGTGTTTGATTTCTTTTACCTGCTTTTTCTGTTATTGATTTCTACTTTTATGGCCCTTATGGTCAGAGAAGATGCTTTGTAATATTTCAATGTTTTGGATTCTCCTAAGGCTTGCTTTATGACCTAATATGTGGTCTATTCTAGAGAATGTTCCATGTGCACTCGAAAAGAAAGTATACTTGGTTGCTGTTGTGTGGAGTGGTGTGTATATGTTTATTGAGGTCAAGTTGGATGATTGTGGCATTTAGATCTTCCGTGTCTTTATTGAGTTTCTTTCTGGATGTCCTGTCCTTCACCGAAAGTGGTGTGTTGAAGTCTCCTACTATTATTGTGGATCTATCTCACTTTTCAATGCTGATAGAGTTTGTTTTATGTATTTTGCAGCCCTGTCATTGGGTGCATAAATATTGAATATGGTTATATCTTCTTGGTGTATTTTCCCTTTAATCATTATATAGTGTCCTTCCTCATCCTTTGTGGTGGATTTAACTTCAAAGTGTATTTTGTCAGAAATTAATATTGCCAGTCCTGTTCTTTTTTTATTGTTGTTTGCTTGATATATATTTTTCCATCCTTGAGTTTGTTTGTGTCTCTGAGTCTAAGGTGTGTCTCTTGTATGCAGCATATAGACAGATCTTGGTTATTAATCCATTCTGCCACTCTCTGTCTCTTTCTTGGTGCATTTAGTCCATTTACATTCAGTATAATTATGGATAGGTATGAATTTACTGCTATCATTTTGTTGTCTCTTTTTTGTGTGTTGTTGACAGTTTCTTTTTCCCACTTAATTTTATGTGCTGAGTAGATTATCTTTATATATTGTCCTTTCCTTGTATTCGTTGTTGTTGATTTTGTTTCTGCTGAGTCTCTATTTTTTTGTTGTATTTTATTTTGATGAGTAGGATAGTTTGTCTCCTTTGTGGCTATCTTCTTATTTACCCCTATTTTTCTAAATTTAAGCCTAACTTTTATTTCTTTGTATCACTGTAACTTCCTCTCCATATGGAAGATCTTGATTAGTCCCTCTTTATTGGTTTAATGTTGTCTTCTTTTATATAATAACATCGCTGTTAGCCTGTTTTGGCCTTTTTTTTTTTTTAACGTTGCTTTGTTTTTTTGATTTCTCTGTCTGGGTTGACTTCTGATTGCTCTGCCCAGTGTTCTAGTCTTGGGTTGATACCTGATATTATTGATTTTCTAACCAACCCAAGTTTCCAAGGAGCTAACCAAAGAATTCCCTTTTTTGTTTCTAACCAAAGAACTCCCTTTATTATTTCTTGTAGTTTTGATTTGGTGTTTACAAATTCCCTAAACTTCTGTTTATTTGGAAATGTCCTCATTTCACCTTTATATTTAAGAGAGAGTTTTGCTGGATATATGATTCTTGGCTGGCAATTTTTTTCCTTCAGTTTTTTAAATATGTCATCCCATTATCTTCTTGCTTGCATGGTTTCTGCCAAGTAGGCCAAGCTTATTCTTATTGGCTCTCCTTTGTGACTTTTCATTTATCCCTAGCTGCTCTTCAAATTCTCTCCTCATCTGGTTTTGGCAAGTTTGATTATAATATTACTTGGTGACTTTTAATATCTACCTTATGTGGAGTTTGATGAGCATCTTGGATAGATATCTTCTCATCTTTCATTATATCAGGGAAGTTTTCTGCCTACAAATCTTCAACAATTCTGTCTGTATTTTCTGTTATCCTTCCCTGTTCTGGTACTCCAATCACTTGTAGGTTATTTCTCTTGATAGAATCCCACATGATTCTTAATGTTTCTTCGTTTTTTTAAATTCTTTTATCTGATTTTCCTTCAGATATATTAGTGCCAAGTGATTGATCTTCGAGTTTCAGAAATTCTGGATTCTCCTTGCTCAATTTTTCTCCTCTGACTTTCTAATGAGTTGTCTAATTCTGTAATTTTATCGTTAATCTTCTGAATTTCTGATTGCTGTCTCTCTATGAATTTTTCTAGCTTATTAAATTTTTCATTATGTTCCTGAATAATCTTTCTAATTTCTTCAGTTGTGTTCCTTGGCTTGTTTTGCATATTGCCTCATTTCCTTCCCGATGTCTTGCAGAGTTCTGTATATTAATCTTTTGTATTCTGGCTCTGGTAATTTCAGGAATGCACTTTCATCTAGAAGATCCCTGCATTCTTTGTTTTGAGAGCCTGTTGAGGTGATCATGGTCTGTTTCTTTATGTGACTTGATATTGACTGTTGTCTTCAAGCCATCTATAATTTATTGTATTAGTTTATGCTTGCTTACTGTGTTGTAGTTTCTTGCTTTGTTTTGTTTCTATAAACTGAAATGGGTTGCTTTAGTTAGCTAGCTTGATTATTTTCACCTTTGTACCTCTGACATCCTGTACCCAGATGGGTAGAGGTGTTATCTGGTATATCATTCTAGGAGTCCATTCACTTTTCTTGTATGAATTCAGCTCAAGTGTCCAGGTAGCTGATCATCAATTTTGTGCTACAGGCTCTGTGCTACAGTGTTAGAGGGGTAGGGGTGATTGGTGTATGTACTGGTATCTGACTGCACCAGAGGGTCATGCTCTGCACAAGGCAGGGGGCTGAAAACGGACCCCGAGTGTCTCAGAGGAAAGCACATCCCTGTTGCCTGGAGCATGCAGGTGGATGGGTTCTGGAGATGGAACTTGGGCATCCAAAGTTTTTGGTTGTAAGGACTGGGAGGTACCAGTTATCCTTAGACCCCTGTCGCAGGTGGCTGGGTGACCTGAGTGAAGCTACCAGTCCTTTGGTCCCTGATGTGGTCAGGTGAGGACCGTGTTTAATAGGCAAAGCAATGTCAAACATCAAACACCCACCTCTCCACCGCACAGCTGAAATGGTTGGAGTCTGCCAACAGGGGCCTAATTCTCCCGAAATAGGCCCACACAGGTCCATGCAGAAGGAAAGGTGCTCAAAGTCCACAGACCGTTTATGCCTGGACAGGAGCCGCTTCTGTTCTGAGCTTCCCCGGTTAGTGGAGCTGGCAAATTATCTTTTCCCCCAATTGCGATTTTTTTATTTCTCCAAGGCCAGGCAGATGGCTGTAGGTGCTCAACAGTACCTATCTCAGGCCCAGGGAATTCAGCCACTGAAGCTGGCTTGGGGGTGGAGGCGTGGTAAAATATATGCAAGTACTTACCTTTTGCCGAGAGCACCGTTCTCCTCAGGTTCTGGAGGCCTGAGTAGGCTGTGTGGCTGGCTGCTTCTCCCTGAGGGTACTGCTGCTGAATGCTAGTACCAGCCCGCTGCTGCCACTCTGGGAATGGTGCCCCAGGGCTCCCTGTGATTCAGGTCCAGTAACTTATCTCTGCTTCTGAATGGTCTCTTCCTCCCCCTGCCCCTCAGTTCGTTTTCTAAGCTTGCCTTTGAAGCTCAGGGCTCCCAGCTTGTCACAAATATGCTCGTTTCACTTGTTTTTTTGGGTCTTTGTTGTAAAGAGGGCTCGCCAGAAGCATCTGTCTATTCCGCCATCTTGGTTCCGCTTCCATTTTCCCAGTTTTTGATGAGGTTATTTGTCTTCTTGTTCTTAAATTGTAGATTTTTTTTTTATTTGTCTTCTTGTTCTTAAATTGTAGAAGTTTTCTATATATTTTAGATGTTAGACCCTTATCAGTTATATTGTTTCCAAAGTTTTTTTTCCCAGTCCGTATGTTATCTCTTACTCTTTTGATAAAGTCTTTTGATGAACATAAGTATTTAACTTTTATGAGGTCCCAGTTATCTATTTTGTTTTCTGTTGCTCATGGATTTGTTTTTGTGTTTGATAACCTATCATTGAAAAAAATTAGGTCCCAAAGCTTTGTTTCTATATTTTCTTCCCAGAACTTTATGGTTTTAGATTGGGCATTTAGGTCTTTTGTCTTAGTTATGTAGTGCTATGATAAAAGAAATATCACAAGTGGATGGCTTTAACAAACAGAAATTTATTGTCTCACAGTTGAGGGGGCTAGAAGGCTGAATTCAGGGTGCCAAATCTCTTGGAGAAGGCTTTCTGTCTTTGTTGGCTCTGGGGGAAGGTCCTTTTCTCCTTTCAACATCTGTGGGCCCAGTGTTCCTTGGAGATATCCATGTATCTTGGCCCGAATCTTCTCCTGGGTCTAAGAGGCTCTCAGCACAGGGACTCCAGGTCTAATGGACACACTCCACTTCTGGCTTTTCTTTCTTGGTGGTAGTGAGGTTCCCTCCCCTCTCTGCTCGCTTCTTTCTCCTTTTATCTCTTGTGCTATAAAAGGTATGACCGAAGCAAAGGTGGTGACTTGAGTGTGACTCAAGATACACTAATCCTGCCTCTTTAACATATAAAGGTTTAAGATGTACAACACATAATTACACAGTAATACAAAATGGAAGGCAGCTACACCCGGTCATAAAATAGAGGATAATTACACAATATTGGGAATCATGGACTAGCCAGGTTGATACACTTTTGGGGGACAGAAATCAATCCATGACATTTTGATCCATTTTGAAATTTTTTTAATGTATGTTTTGAGGTATGGATCTTGTTTCATTTTTCTGCATGTGGAAATTCAGTTTTGCCAACGTCGCTTGTTAAAGAGACTCTTTGTTCCCTATTGAATGGATTTGGCACCCTTGTTGAAAATCAGTTGATCAAAGATGTTTGGATTTATTTCTGGATTTTCAATTTGATTCCGTTGTTCTAAGTGTCTACCATTAAACCAGTACCAGTCTGTTTTGATTATTGTGGCTGTGTAATATGTTTGAAATCAGGAAGTGTGAGGCCTCCTACATTATTCTTTTTTAAAATTGCTGTGGTGATTTGGGATCTCTTGTCTTTCCATATAAAATTGAGGATTAGTTTTTCCATTTCTGTAAAGAATGTTGTTGGAATTTTGATTGGGATTGTGTTGTATCTATAGATTCCTTTGGGTAGTATTGATATCGTGACTATATTAAATCTTTCCAATCCATAAGCATGGAATGGCTTTTGATCTGTTTAGGTCTGTTTTAGTCTCAGCAGTGTTTTGTAATTTTCATTGTATAAGTCTTTCACATCCCTGGGTAAATTTATTACTAGATATTTTATTCTCTTTGATGCTATTGTAAATGGAGTTGTTTTCTTAATCTCTTTTTCAGATTTCTCATTGCTGGTGTATAGAAACCCAGCTTATTTTTGCATTTTGACCCTGTATCCTGCAACTTTGCTAAATTCCTCTATTAGTTCTAGAAGCTTTTTAGTAGATTCTCTGGGATTTTCTATATATAGGATTATGTCACCTGTGAATAGGGATAGTTTTACTTCTTCCTTTCTAATTTGGATACATTTTATTTCTTTTTCTTGCCTTATTGCTCTGCTAGGACTTCCAGTACAATACTGAATAGAAGTGGTGAGAGTGAGTGTTTAGTTCCTGTTTTCAAGGAGAAAGTTCTCAATCTTTCTCTGTTGAGTATCATATTGGCTGTTGGTTTTTCACAAATGCTCTTAATCATGTCGGGAAGCTTTCCTTTTACTCCTGTCTTGTTAAGAGTATATCAAGAAAGGGTGCTGGGTTTTATTGAATGCCTTTTCTATATCAATTGTGATGATTGTGTGGTGCTTTTCCTTTGTTCTATTAATGCAGTGTATTATATTGACTGATTTTCTAATGTTGAACCAAGCTTGCATTCCTGTAATACATCCCACCTGATCATGATGTATAATTCTTTTAATATGCTGTTGAATTCTGTTTGCTAGTATTTTTGTTGGAAACCCTGGTGGCATAGTGGTTAAGTGCTACAGCTGCTAACCCAAGGGTTGGCAGTTCAAATCTGCCAGGCGCTCCTTGGAAACTCTACGGGGCAGTTCTACTCTGTCCTATAGGGTCGCTATGAGTCAGAATTGACTTGACAGCGCTGGGTTTTAGTATTTTGTTGAAAATTTTGGCATCTATATTCATAAGGGATATTGGGTTGTGGTCTTCTTCTCTTGTGGTGTCTTTCTCTGGTTTTGGTACCAGAGTAATTCTGGCTTAATAGAAAGAGTTAGGGAGTATTACTTCTTCCTCTATTTTGTGGAGGAGTTTGAACAGGATTGGTGTCAGTTCTCTAAATGTTTGATGGAATTTCCCAGTGAAACCATCTGGTCCTTGATTTTTCTTTGTTGGGAGGCTTTTTATTACTGATTCAATCTTTTCACTTGTTGTGGGTCTTGTTATGGACTGAATTGTGGCCCCCCAAAATATGTGTTGTAAATCCTAACCTCTATCCCTCTGGTTATAATTCCATTTGGGAATGGTTTGTCTTTGTTATGTTAATGAGACAGGATTAGTGTAGGGTGTATCATGAATCAATCTCTTTTGAGATAATAAAAGAGATTAAATGAAAGCTAGCTTTTTTTTTTTTTTTTAGCAAGGAGAGAGTTGCCAAGCCACATGAAGATTGCCCAGGAGAAGCTCAGAAGGAACAAGGACCTTTCTCCAGAGCCTACAGAGAGAAAAGGCTTTCCCCTAGAGCTGGCACCCTGAATTCAAACTCCTAGCCTCCTAAATTGTGAGAAAATAAATTTCTGTTTGTTAAAACCACCCATCTGTGGTATTTCTGTTATAGCAGCACTAGATAACTAAATGGGTCTGCTGAGGTTTTCTACTTGCTTTTGAGTCAGCTTAGGTAGGTTACGTGTCTCCAGGAATTTGTCCCACTCATCAAAGTTATCAATTTTGTTGGAGTACAGTTGTTCATAGTATTCTGTTAAGATCCATTTTACTTCTATTTGGTCTGTTGTAATGTCTCCACTTTTACTTCTTATTTTCATTATTTGCTTCTTCTGTTTGTCAGCCTAGCAAGTGGTTTGTCATTTCTATCGATCTTTTCAAAGAACCAACTTCTGGATTTGTTGATTCACTCTACCGTTTTCCTGTTCTCTACTTCATTTATTTTTACTCTAGTCTTTATAATTTATTTTCTTCTACTAGCTTTATGTTTAGTTTGCTCTTCTTTTTCTAGTTCCTCAAGCTGTAAAGTTAAATTATTTGAGATCTTTCTTCTTTTTAAATGTAGGTGTTTATTGCCAAACATTTTCCTCTGAGAATTGCATTTGCTGCGGAAATTTTGGTATGATGTGTTTTTGTTTTCATTTATCTCCAGGTATTTTTTCATTTCACTCTTGATGTCTTCCTTGACCCAGTAGTTATTTAATCGTGTCTTGTTTAATTTCCATGAATTTGTCTATTTTCTAGTGCTTCTGCTTTTCATTTCTAATATTATTCCTTTGTGGTCAGAGAAATTATTTTGTATAATTTCAGTCTTTTTAAATTTGTTGAGACTTGTTTTGTGGCCTAGCATATGATCTATTCTGGAAAATAATCCATGTGCACAGGAGAAAATGTATATTGTTCTGATGATGGGTGGAGCGTTCTATATATGTCCATTAGGTCTATTTTTCTTATGGTATTATTTAAGTCCTCTATGTCCTTATCGATCTTTTTAGATGTTCTGTCCGGAACTGAAAGTGGTGTATTGAAGTCCCCAACTATTATTGTAGAGTTGTTCATTCCTCCTTGCATACCAGTCAGTATTTGTTTCATATAATCTGGAACGCTGATATTAGGTGCATATATATTTATAATTTTTATGTCTTCTTGACGAATTGACTCTTTTATTATTATGTAATGTCCTTCTGGAAACCCTAGTGGTGTAGTGGTTAAGTGCTATGGCTGCTGACCAAGAGGTCGCAGTTTGAATCTGCCAGGCGCTTCTTGGAAACTCTATGGGGCAGTTCTACTCTGACCTATAGGGTCTCTATGAGTTGGAATCAACTCGATGGCAGTGGGTTTTGGTTAATGTCTTTCTTTATCTGTTATAATAGATTTGGATTTAATGTCTATTTTATCTGATATCAGTATGGCCACTCCAACTCTTTTTTGGTTACTAGTTGCATGGAATATTCATTTCCATCCATTTACTTTCAGTCTGTTTGTATCCCTGTGTCTCAGGTGTGTCTCTTGTAGGCAGCATAGAGACGGATCATGTATTTTTATCCATTTGACACTCTGTATATTTTGAATGGGGGAGTTTAGACCATTTACATTTAGGGGTAATTACTGAAAATGAAGTACTCACTTCATTTGTTTTGTTGTTTTTTTTGTGTCATATCCTTTGTCCCATTATTTCCATATATTTTTTTTTTTTTAGCTGCTTTTTTTTTGTGTTGAGCCTTTGTTGTTTCTTCTTTCTTCCCTTCTGTGTATTTTCTTAGTGGTTACCACAAATATTATACTGAACAACTTACAATTGCAGAAACTTTTTTCAGCTTTCTGCCAACATTTAGTATACAAACAAGTAACATACAACATTAACATACTAAAACTCTATTCCTATTTTGCTACTTCCTCCCCCCTTTCTGTTGTTGAGTCACCAGTTACATCATCGTGGATCCTACAGCTGTTAGGTTTAATTTGCATTTATTTCTTGTGCACTTGATGTTGTATTGCTTGTGGAACGTAACTATTTAGTCCCTGAAAATTTTGTATACTTGGTCTTTGTATTTGCCCATGTTGTTATCTTTACTGGAGATTTCTCTCTTTTACCCCCCTTTGCCATGTGCAGTTCTGAGTATTTGTCTAGAGTTCTTTCCTTTCTACCTGAAGAACTTCTTTAAGTAATACTTTCAGAGCAGCTCTGATAGTAACAAATTCCCAGAGCTTCTGTTTATTTGGGAATGTCTTGATTTCCCCCTCATTTGTGAATAACTTTGTTGGGTGAAGAATCCTGGTTGACAGTTTTTTTCTTCAATATTTTTCATATATATATATATATCAATCACTCCACTGTCTTCTGGTCGCCAAGGTTTCTGAGGAGAAATCCACACTAGTTCTTATGAATAACCTTTGATATGTTATATTGTGCTTTTCTCTTGCTGCTTTCAAAATTCTCTCTTTGTGTTTGGTTTTCAAGAATTGTATTACAGTGTGTCATGGTGTCGCCCTCTTTATATTCCTTCTGCTTTGGGTTCATCTAGCTTTCTGGATTTGCAGGCTCCATTCCTTATTTAAGTCTTGGAAATTCTCTGTGATTATCTCTTGGAAAATTCTATGTCTTTTATTTATTAATTTTTTTACTATCCTGTTGTCTTAGTCATCTAGTGCCGCCATAACAGAAATACCACAAGTGGATGGCTTTAACAAAGAGAAATTTATTTTCTCACAGTCTAGTAGGTTACAAGTCCAAATTCAGGGCGTCAGCTCCAGGGGAAGGCTTTCTTTGTTTGTTGGCTCTGGAGGAAGGTCCTTATCCTCAAACTTCCCCTGGTTGAGGAGCTTCTCAGGCACAGGGACCCCGTGTTCAGAGGACACGCTCTGCTCCCGGTGCTGCTGTCTTGGTGGTATGAAGTCCCCAACTCTCTGCTTGCTTCCCTTTCCTTTTATCTCTTGAAAGATAAAAGGTGGTACAGGCCACACCCTAGGGAAACTCCCTTTACACTGGATCAGGTAGGTGACCTGAGTAAGGTGGTGTTACAATCCCACCCTAATCCTCTTTAATGTAAAATTACAATCACAAAATGGAAGACAACCACAGAATACTGGGAATCACGGCCTAACCAAGTTAATGCACACATTTTTGGGGGGGACATAATTCAATCCATGACACCTGTGGTTCTGGAATTCCGAAAATCTTAATGTTGGGTTTCTTAATTGAATCCCACAATTTCATTTGGCTTTGTTTGCTTTTCTCTGCTGTTTAGATAAATTCATTACCTGTCTTCTAGCTCCCTTATTCTATCTTGTCTGTTCGAATCTATTTTTGAATGTTTCTCTTGCATTTTCTAATTCAATTATTTTATTCTTCAATTCCAGTATTTCTTTTTAATTTTTTCAGTCTATTGAGTTTCTCATTTTGTTTCCTGATCTCCATTAGTTTTCTGTGTATTCTTTGATTTCTTTGAACATATATAACATTGTTTTGTGGAAGTCTTCTATTTTTCCATTAACCTGGTCTCCACTGGAGAAATTTCTGCCTCTTCATGTTTTTCTTTTGATTGGGCCATCTACTTCTGTGAGCTCATATGTTTTATAATTTTTTTGTTGTACATGGGATATTTTAATATCTTACTATGATAATCTGGAACTCAGAATTTTCTGTATTTTCAGGAATTATTATTTATACTTTAATTCCACCTTCTTCCTCTAAATTCCAGTAGGGGGCACTCTGGCCCTTTGGTTTTTCCAGAGCTGACTGTGAGGTATTTTTTGTTGCTGTTGTTGGTTAATGTAGGAGGGCTCTACTCTGACTCCACTGGTGTTAGTATTTTTAAAATTTTAAGTGTCTCAGTGCTGACTCTGGATGGTTTTCCCCAAGGTGGCTGACGTTACTGGGGCGTGAAACTCTTTGAAACCTGTAAGTTGAGTATGTCCTTTCCTAGACAACTGCAGCCCTGGGGCAGGCATCCTTCATTGTTTATCTGTGGGGGTAGGAAACTTCTCCTCTGTGGTTGATTGTGCAGGCACAGGACTTTCCCCCTGGCTGCAGGTGAAAGGGGTGGGATGTGGCTCTCCTAAGGCAGGATGGGGGTAGTGCTTTATGTCCTAACTGCATGGGCACTCCTGATCAGGCTGTCCCATGGGGTCTGGTTGTTAGACGGTAAACCAGATGATTCCTTCTGGATTGCCTGTTTGATGTACTTTTTTCTTCCTGGCCTATGGGTGGCCCTAGGTCCTAATGCCTTCCTGTCTTTGGTCTCAGTGAGACCCAACAGCACTCACTCCCAGTATTTCTGCTTTCCTGTGCCCTTCCCCAAGTGCAGGCTTGGGTTTCCTTTCTCCCTGCTCGTAAATTCCCACATCCAATCTGCACCAATTTAATCGAATTGCACATTCCTTAGTTTCCCAGATTTCAAATCCATGTTGTGCCGATATGCCACTCTTAGTTCTACCCCAACGTTGAAGGCACCCCCACCCCTTTTGTCACACTTTTCCAAGGCTGTTTACCTACTATCTCTAAGCCGGTGTTGTCCTCAGTATAGATGCCGTTCTGGGTTCTTTGTTCAGTGGTTTTGCCTGTACGAATCCTATTAGGGCCACAGTGAGATGAGCTGGCAGGGCAGGTAGGGTGCCTTTAATCAGCGAATCTCAGGCTTTCCACTCTCATTTTTCTCCTGACTTGGATCTCACCTTGATTCTCCAACACTTCAACTGCTGTCTGCAGTGCCAAAATCTTTGTGTTAATTTTAATTTATTGTTCACTGGCTTAGTTGTAGAAGGATGCAGGGGAGTGACTTCTTATGCCACCATTTTGTCCCTTCCGTCTGTTGTTGTGTTTTTGGTGTCATATCTAAGAAACTGTTGGCAAATTCAAGGTTATAAAGATTTACTCCTATGCTTTCTTCTAAGAGTTTTATAGTTTTAGTTCATATATTTAGGCCACTGATTCATTTTAAGTTAATTTTTATATATAGTGTGGAAATCCAGTCATCCCAGCACCATTTGTTGAAGAGGTTATTCTTTCCCATTCAATGGTCTTGGCACCCTTGTTGAAATCAATTGACCATAAATGTATTGGTTTATTTTTGAATTCTCAATTTTACTCCATTGGTTTATATGTATGTCTTTATGTCAGTGTTACATTGTTTTCATTACTGTTGCTTTGGAGAAAAGTTTGTAAATTGGAACGTGATTTTTCTAACCTTGTTCCTTTTCAAGATTGTTAAGGGTATTAAGACTCCTTGCAATCTGAATTTGAGAATAGGATTTTCCATTTCTGCAAAAATGGTCATTGATATTTTGACAGGAATTCAAGGAATCTGTAGATTCCTTTGGGGTTATTGCCATCTTAACAATATTCAGTCTTCCAGTCCATGAATACTGGATGTCTTTCCATTTATTTAGGTCTTCTTTAATTTCTTTCAGCAATGTTTTGGAAATTTCAGTGGCTAAGTCATGCAGCTTCTTGGTTAAATTTATTCTTAATTATTTTTGATGCTGTATTAGTTTCCTAGGGCTGCTATAAAAAAAAATACCACAAATTGGGTGGCTTATAAGAACAGAAATGTAATGTTTTACAGTTCTGGAGGCTAGTAGTCTGAATCCAGTGTTGGCAAGTCCATGTCTTCTCCAAGCGCTCTAAGGGAGAATCCTTTCTTGTCTCTCCTGGATTCTAGTAGCCCCAGGAGTTCCTTGCCTTACAGATTCAGCATAATCCCATCATCACATGGACATCTTTCATCTCTCTTTCTGTGTCTTTTCTCTTTCATAGGACACCACTCATATTGGACTACAACCCACCCTACTCTGGTGTGACTTCATGGTAACTGATAACATCCTCAAAGATTCTTTTTCCAAGCAAGGTTACATTCATAAGTACCAGGGATTAGGACTTCAATATAAGTTTTTTGGGGACACAATAACAGATGATATTGTAAATGGAACTGCTTTCTCAATTTGCTTTTTGGATTGTTCAGTCCTAGTGTACAGAAATACACATGATTGTTGTTTGTTGATCTTGTATCCTGCAATATTGCTGAATTTATTTATTATTTTTTTTTAGTGGATTTTTTTTTGTGTGTGTGGATTCTTTAGGATTTTCTATATGTAAAATGTCATCTGCCATCTGCAAATTGAGATAGTTTTAATTTTTCCTTTCCAATTTGGATGCTTTTCCTTTTTGCCTAACTGCTGTGCCTAAAATGTTGAATTAAGTGGTGAAAGTGGGCATCTTTGACTTGTGCCTGATCTCTGGGGCAAAGCCTCAGTCTTTTAGCACAGAGCATGATGTTTCCTGTGGTTTTCCATAAATACTCTGTATCATATTGAGGTATCATGTCGAGGAGGAAACCCTGGTGGCGTAGTGGCTAAGTGCTACAGCTGCTAACCAAAGGGTTGGCAGTTCAAATCCGCCAGGCGCTCTTTGGAAACTCTATGGGGCAGTTCTACTCTGTCCTATAGGGTTGCTATGAGTTGGAATCAACAGCACTGGGTTTGGTTTTTTTTTTTTTTTGGTTATCACATTGAGGAAGTTCCCTTCTATACCTAGTTTGTTGAGCGTTTTGTTTTTCAAACACAAATGGTTGTTGGATTTTGTCAAATGCCTTTTCTGCAGGAACTGATTTTTTTTTCCCTTCATTCTATTAATGTGGTGTATTCCATTGATTGATTATTCTAGGCTGAATCACCCTTGCATTTGTAGGATAAATCCCACCTAGTAATGGCATATAATAATTTTCATATGCTCTTGGATTCATTTTGCTAGTGTTTTGTTGAGGACTTTGCATCCTTATTTATAAGAAGTATTGGTCTGTAGTTTTCTTTTCCTGTAGTGTCTTTGCCTGGTGTTTTATCAGGGAAATATTATTAAAAAGTATTCCCTTTTCTTCTATTTTTTTGGGTAGAGTTTGAGGTTTGGTATTAATTCTTCTTTAAATGTTTGGTAAAATTCACTAGTGAAGCCATTTTATTCTGAGATAAATGGTATTTATGCCTAGAAATAGGCACGTGTTTTTCTGCTTGGCCTTTATAGAGAGAGTGAGGTCGAGTCAATCCAGTCAGTAGCTATTTACAGTGGTGGGTTTGTTGTTGTTTTGGATATCTTCATTGCACTAACCAAAAAAAAAAAGTTGCTTTCAAGTCGATTCTGACTTATAATGACCGTACAGGACAGAGTAGAACTTCCCCATAGGGTTTCCAAGTCTGTAAATCTTTACTGAAGCAGACTACCACATCTTTCTCCTGTGCAGTGGATTAGAACTGCCTGCCTCTCAGCAGCTGAGTGCTTAACCACTGTGCCACCAGGGATCCTTCTTCATTGTACTACCAACTTAAAATTCTTCCAGCCTTATTTTATGCTTTGGGTAGGGGCTGGTTTACCAGAAGTTTTTTCTCAATGTTTATATCCACTCTTGGCTTTGTACTTCCTCTGTGTGGAAGGGTCTCTCTCTATTCTCTTGCCCCTCTAGCGGCAGACTCTGGTACTGGGGCCAGGGCAGATTGTCTGTTTTACTGGAGAACCATCATACTTAGGCAAGCCCAGTGTCCCTAGATCTCAGGGGTACAGCTTTTTCAGTGATCCTGCACCTCCCCCTGCAGTATGTTGTTGTTAGGTGCCGTCGAGTCGATGCACAACAGAACGAAACACTGCCCGGTCCTGCACCATCCTCAGAATTGTTGCTATGCTTGAGCCCATTGCTGCAGCCACTGTGTCAGTCCATCTTGTTGAGAGTCTTCCTTTTTTCCGATGACCCTCTACTTCAGCAAGCATGATGTCCTTCTCCAGAGACTGATCCCTCCTGATAACATGTGCAAAGTATGTGAGGCCCAGTCGCACCATTTTTGCTTCCAAAGAGCATTCTGGTTGTACTTTTTCCAAGACAGATTTGTTTGATTTTTTGGTGGTCCATGGTATATTCAATATTCTTTGTCAACATCACAATTCAAAGGCATCAGTTCTTCTTTGTTCTTCCTTAGTCACTGTCCAGCTTTTGCGTGCATATGAGGCAATTGAAAACACCATGGCTTGGGTCAGGTGCACCTTAGTCTTCAAGGTGATATCTTTACTTTCGAACACTTTAAAGAGATCTCTTGCAGCCGATTTGCCCAATGCATCTTTTGATTTCTTGACTGCTGCATTTTTTGCACCCATGGGTGTTGTGGATTCTGCAGTATATGGTCTCTAATAATATGAGCCCAGGATGGATTCCTTCCCCTCATTGCTTTTATTTTATAAAATTTGACTTAGCTATTTGTAGACCTTTATCTTTCTATATTAATTCAAAAATGTTCATTGAATTCCTAAAAAATGCAAATATAATTTTGATAACAATTATGTTGACTTTGTAGTTTAAATTGGGAAAAATAAGTTTTTACAATGTTCTATTTGTCATAAATTTTTTTCCATGTTAAGAAAGTTCCTTCCCATATAAAGTTGGTTTATAGGTTTTTTTATATTGAAATGTATTGACCCTCATCAAATTCTTTTTCTGCTTCTGCTTCTATCATGTATTTTCATTTTTAGAAAAGTCTGTTAATGCTGTGAACTTCATATTCAAATGTTACCTCTTCAAAAACTTTCAGCATTGTATATTTTCTAGGGAATTATCCAATTTGTCCAGGTTTTAAAATTTATTAGTATATAACAGCTCATAACATGACCTTTAAAATGTGTTGAGAGACCACATGTCTGTCCGTTTGTTGTACTGTAGTGGCTTGCATGCTGCTGTGATGCTGGAAGCTATACCACTAGTATTTCAAATACCAACAGGGTCACCCATGGTGGACAGTTGTCAATGGAGCTTCCAGACTAAGACAGGCTAGGAAGGAGGACCTGGTGGTCTACTTCTGAAAAAATTGGCCAGTGAAAACTTAATGAATAGCAACGGAATATTCCTGATGTAGTGCCAGAAGATGAGCCCCTCAGGTAGGAAGGCACTCGAAATACAACTGTGGAAGAGCTGCCTCCTCAAAATAGAGCTGACCTTAATGACATGGATGGGATAGAGCTTCTGGGACCTTCATTTACTGATGTGGCATGATTCAGAATGAGAAGAAACAGCTGCAGACACCCATTAATAATTGGAACATGGAATTTATGAAGTATGAATCTAGGAAAATTGGAAATCATCAAAAATGAAATGGAACATGTAAAGATCCATATCCCAGGCATTAGTGAGCTGAAATGGACTGAAATGGCCATTTTGAATCAGACAATCGTATGGTCTACTGTTCTGGGAAAGACAAATTGAAGAAGAACGGTCTCACATTCATCATCAAAAACAGCATCTCAAGTTCTATCCTGAAGTACAACACTGTCAGTAATAGGATAATATCCATACGCCTGCAAGGAAGACCAGTAAATATGACTATTATTGAAATTTGCACACCAACCACTAAGGCCAAAGACGAAGAAATTGAAGATTTTTACCAACTTCTGCAGTCTGAAATTGATCAAAGATGCAATCAAGACACATTGATAATTACCGGTGATTGGAATGTGAAAGCTGGAAACAAAGAAGGACCGGTAGTTGGAAAATATGGCCTCGGTGACAGAAACAATGCCAGAGATTGCATGATAGAATTTTGCGAGACCAATGACTTCTTCATTGCATATACCTTTTTTCAACAACATAAATGGTGACTATACACGTAGACCTCACTGAATGGAAAACACAGGAATGAAACTGACTACACATCTGTGGAAAGAGATGATGGAAAAGCTCAATATCATCAGTCAGAACGTGGCCAGGGCTGACTATAGAACAGGCCATCAGTTGCTTTTATCAAGTTCAAGTTGAAGATGAAGAAAATTAGAATGATTCCGCTAGAATTGAGGATACCCCACCTGAATTTAGAAACCATTTCAAGAATAGATTGACACTTTGAACACTAATGAGCAAAGACCAGAGGAGTTGTGGGATGATATCAAGGACATTACCATGCATGAAGAAAGCTAAGGGGCATTAAAGACAAGAAAGAGAGACCAAAATGGATGCCAGAAGAGACTCTGAAACTTGCTCTTGGACATAGAGCAGCCAAAGCAAATGGAAGAAATGATGAAGTAAAAGAGCTGAACAGATGATTTCAAAGGGTGACTCAAGAGAACAAAGCTAAGTATTATAATGAAATGTGCAAAGACCTGGAATTAGAAAACTGGAAGAGAAGAATATGCTTGGCATTTCTCAAGCTGACAGAACTGAAGAAAAAATTCAAGCCTCGAATGGCAATACTGAAGGATTCTATGGGCAAAATATTGAATGACACAGGAAGCATCAAAAGAAGATGGAAGGAATACACAGAGTCATTGTCCCAAAAAGAATTGGTCAATGATGTTCAACTACTTTCATAAGGTAGCACAGGATCGAGAACTGACTGAAGGAAGAAGTCCAAGCTTTACTGAAAGCACTGGCAAAAAACAAGGCTCCAGGAATTGACAGAATACTTACTGAGATGTTTCAACAAATGGATGTGCTCACTCGTGTATGTCAAGAAATCTGGAAGACAGCTATGGGCCGACTGACTGGAAGAGATCCATATTTATGCCCACTCCAAAGGAAGGTGATCCAACCAAATGTGGAAATTATCAAACAATATCATTAATGTCACATGTAAATAAAACTTTGCTGAAGATCATTCAAAAGTGGCTGCAGCACTACACCAATAGGGAATTACGAGAAGTTCAAGCTGGATTCAGAACAGGATGTGGAATGAGGAAAATCACTGCTGATGTCAGATGGATCTTGGCTGAAAGCAGAGAATACCAAAAAGATGTTTACCTATGTTTTACTGACTATGCAAAGGCATTCGGGTGTGTGGATCATAACAAACTATGGGTAACATTGCAAAGAATGGGAATTCCAGAACACTTAATTGTGCTCAAGGGGAACCTGTACATAGACCAGGAGGCAGTCATTCAAACAGAACAAGGGGATACTGCATGGTTTAAAGTCAGGAAAGGTGAGCATCAGGGTTATATCCTTTCACCATACTTACTCAATCTTTATGTTAAACAATCTGAGAAGCTGGACTATATCAAGAATACAGCATCATGACTGGAGGAAGACTCATTAACAACCTGCAATATGCAGATGACACAACCTTGCTTGCTGAAGGTGAAGAGGACTTGAAGTGCTTCCTGACGAAGATCAAACACTAGAGCCTTCAGTATGCGTTACACTTCAACATAAAGAAAACAAAAATCCTCATGAATGGACCAATAAGCAGTATCATGATAAACAGAAAATACTGAAGTTGACAAGGATTTCATTTTACTTGGATCTACAATCAACACTCATGGAAGCAGCACTCAAGAAATTGAATGACATATTGTATTGGGCAAATTTGCAGCAAAAGACTTCTTTCATGTTTTGAAAAGCAAAGACGTCACTTTGATGACTAAGGTGCACCTGATGCAGGCTATGGTATTTTCAATTGCCTCATACACATACGAAAGCTGGACAACCAACAAAGAATTGATGCCTTTGAATTGTGGTGTTGGTGAAGAATATCGAACATGCCATGGAATGCCAGAAGAACGAACAAGTCTGTCTTGGAAGAAATACAGCCAGAGTGCTTTTTGGAAGCCAGGATGGTGAGACTTCATCTCGTATACTTTGGTCATGCTATCAGGAGGGACTAGTCCCTGGAGAAGAACATTATGCTTGGTTAGGCAAATGGTCAGGTAAAAAGAGGAAGACCTTCATCAATATGAATTGACACAGCGGCTGCAACAATGGGCTCAAGCATAGCAAAGATTGTGAGGATGGTGCAGGACCGGGCAGTGTTTCATTTTGTTGTACGTAAAGTCGCTATAGGTTGGAGCCAACTAGATGGCACCTAACAACAACATGCCTTTTCAGTCTATTTTATTTGCATCTTCTTTCTTGATTAGTCTTTACAGAGGTCTTTCTATATTAATCTTTAAAAAAAATCAAGTTTGAGGTTTGGTAATCTTTTTTTTTATGTCTTGCCTGTATTCTTGCCATTTTATTATTTCCCTCCTTTTGAGATCCCTGTTGCTTTTTTCCTGACAATTTATGAGTCAAAAGCTCAAGTTGTATTACTTTCCATTTCTACTAAGAACTATCGAAGTAACTTGCTGTTACAATTTAGTTTTTTTCAAATATGACAGTTGTGAACCCTCTCCTTCTCTTCCTCTTATAAATCTTGACCAGAATACTTCTTAAAGACCATGGTTCAGAGACAAGGCAGTGAGAAAGATTTGTGGGGAAAGAGTCCAAGGTAAGAGACCAGGAAAGTGGTAAAAGATAAAATCATGGTTGGTAAGAGAGGAGATAAAGCCCTTTGGTCTAAGTATTATTACTAATAATAGAGGGATTTAGAAGACGATGGTAGAAAACACGTTGTTAAGCTAGAAATAGTATTTATTGTGGGGACAAAGTATTTAATGTGAAATAGATTAGTGCAGGGTTTGCAGATTCATGCCTTAGCTGTCAGGAGGATTACATCTGTGAGGGAAGGGAGATAAAGTGTCCTGGTTGGTTCCAGCAAGGACTGAGAGATTGGTGCACTGAACCGGAGCATTTTGTTTAGTGCACCTGAATATATGTACTGGGCAAGAGGACTAAATTTTGAGGACAGGAAGGACTAGGCATGTTGAGGGGGTGTAAGAGGCTAACATCTCAATTCTTTTTGCTCTTTGAAGAATATTTGCTTAAAAAAAAAGAAAGAGAAATGTAGACTCTTCACCCCAGCCACCTGAGAGATTATTTTATTAAGAATTTGTGCATTAGAGACTCACATTTGGTGAATAAGGACCAAACAAGGATGAGAAATACTCATTAATAGTGCTTACACTCCCCATCCTGAACCTGTCATTTAGCCTCACCAAATATGATCAAGTTCATCACTCTGAGGAACTTGTTTACAGACATCTTTTGCCAAGATGTCAGGCCAACTAGTGTTTTAGTTCACTAGGATCAATTATTGACCCAGGGTTAGTCAGCTGAAGGTTAAACTAATTATTCTTGTTCTGTCAGTTGGGCAGTCTCTTCTATTAGAACACCAGAAGATCACTAAAACAGCCAGTTTGCCCACAGGCTAATGGTACCTGGCAACTGTGCTATCTGGCTAGAAAAACACAGAACTGTTTCTCCCCCTTCATAGTGTGAAGATTTTCTGATGAATATATTACTTCTCCTGGGCTTCCAGGGAGATGCTTAATATGACAGAAAAGGCATACATATATAGGTAGGACTGTATAGAGCGTCTCACTCTTTCATTAGGGGCAGATACCTCTCCCAGGGACTAGATTCTCCAGCCTGCCAAAAGTACAACTTAACTTCCTTGAAGGTGCCAGGAAGATGATTTGGAAGTAAAAGTAAGGGAACTACTGGTAAAATGGATTCAAGGGATGATTCCAGCAACCGAGTCCTTCGCCTAAACATTTGATTCATCTTAGAAATCTGACTACCATTGTTAAGGTTTTATAAAATTGCTTGGATTGGTACTTACAAAATATTCGTGTGGAAGCAATGCAAAAACCAATCAAACCAATCAACAATGCTAATGAAAGCTGATTACTTAGACGTAAGTAAGAATTGGGAATCTTAATTTATTTAAAATGAATTGTCTTGGTTGACAAATATCTGAAGACCAGTACTGTACACTACTAAGAACAAGTAAAGTTTCACAAATTTAGAAAATATCTAAAACAGGGAAGTCTTTGAGTGGGGAGCTTACAGCTTAAGTATAATCCATGGTGAATCATCTGGAAAGATAATGTACAGCAAGAAAATGAAAAATGTGTCGAATTTCAAAATCAACAAGTATTTGTTTTTGCCTAATATGTAGAGGCACTGTTTCATATGTTTGAGACTAATTATGAAAACAGACCAAAATTATTGCCTTCATGGAGGCTTCTTTTCTACCTCTATTAGCTTGAAGACCCTTAGCAGACAGGTAGACAGAAAACTGGCTCCTTCAGGTTTCCAGATAACATAAGGAGTATCAACCAGGCAGGGAGCGGAAGGGAGAATTCATGGTGAGAGCAGAGCATGGTTTCCAGTTGATAATTTGGTATATGGAGGTATCTTGCAAGCCTACCAGAGGACAGGTAAAACCTGAGTGCCCAGTGATGGGGCTTTGTCACCTGGTTTCCCAATGAATGATTCAAGTCACCTGGGTGAACTGGTTCAATTCTGTCCGGTACCTGGCTCTGAATTTAATACCAAATTCAGTAATATTCCTAAAATATATTTTAAAAAGAAAGGGTGATGATTCTAAGTATCTATCTTCTTTAAGAAAAAGTCTTTGGAAAAAAAATGAACTTATTTTAAAAGAATGGAAGGCTTCCTTTATATGATCAAGCATTACAAAAACAGATTAATTAAAACAGTGGTGTTTTGATTCTCAGGGAGTCCGACATTAACTGGACTTGCGTACCACCAGTCTGTCTATCTGCTTCTCTGTATAACTTTTTTTTTTTTTAACCCTATTTTAGATGCATTTTTCTTGGCAAGGTTGCTGGCAGCACTAGGGTCATTAACTTGTCTGTCATGCCATACATTTCCAAAATTCTAGGAAGTCTTCTCATTTTCCAAACTCATTAAAATACCCTTCTTTAAGACACTCAACATCACATCAGGATGCATTATTTTGGCTCGTGTGAGCTATGTACCAGCTCTGTTGTCACAAAGGGAGGATCTGGTACTAGAAGACTACGGGGAATGAGGAATAAGCAGCCATATGCAATATCTTTACAAATGATACTTTAGTATATTTAAAATCAGTGGGAAAGGGAAGGGGTGAATTAACCAAATGCTATGTGGATCATTGCCTATTCATCCAGCAGGAAACAATGGTAGATTCTGGTATCACATGACATCAAAGGAAATATCAGCTACCTGGAGACCTTTACTTTGTACCCAGTCGAAGATGGTGGAAGGTTCGCCATACTAGTGCAACGATGGATCCAGATAGCAACAGTGGCAATCTGGCAGCGAATGCTCAATCGGCAGACTGATTTTGGACAGTCTCATCACAGAACTGTCCCTTACCATATGAGTGACCCAGACAGTATGGTCAGCAGCTGTATTTTCTCACAGTTCTTAGCCCCAAACAGGAGTGCTTTTATCTGTCAGTCTGTAGTTTTCCAACTGGCAGGCCAAAAAGTTAGGTCACTGGCAAGAATCCAAGAATCAATAAAAAATATAACAATGTTCATCAGGGGAATATTGGCCAGAGCCAAGGACAGCCGTGCGTTCTGCCTGAGAGGAGCAACCACATACACTTTCGGTTTTGCGTACTGGCACTGAGGTTGAACGGTCACAGCATCCCAGTGGTTTCAGCTTCACCAGTGGCTTTGTTTCAGCAACAAAGTGGGATCCCCTCCAAGGGACAGGTGTTACTTTTTCATCCATAGCTGAGATACAGATGGGGCTAGGGCAGCTGTGCTCTTGAACCATTTCTCAAGTGGGGTTTTGTGGGTCTTTCCCACTGTTAATAACTATGTCCAGATGGCAAACCCAAAAATAGGAATATGAGGCTAGACGACTCCATGAGTCATGTGTGTGACGTCTAAAAGAGCTCAAGAATAAGCTACATAGATGCTTTTCGAAAGGGGTGTACATCTTATCTCTGTCAGGGAATCAAATAAAATCATCCCCTTCCTGCAAGGACTTCCTTCTTTTACCAGAGTTCCAATCAACAAAATCACCAGTCACAGAGACTTGAAGCTCAAAATGCTCACCAGGGCTGTGATATCTAAAAAGTATTTCTTTATATGCAACTCTTCCTGATTGGGATAATTCCCTCCACAATTTATGGGAAGAAGTTTAGCATATAACAATTCCTACTATGCTTTTAGATGTAGAAGTAACCACAGTACGGAGTACTATCTAAAAGGGTTCAATCCATAAGGTCTCCAAAGTGCCCAAATCCATTAGCTGAATTGAGATGCCCCCTGTCTCTAGACAGGGCACTTGAATTCAAACAAGCCATAAAGAGCTCATCTGCTAACCAAAAGGTCGGCAGTTCCAATCCACCAGCTGTTCTTTGTAAACCCTCTGGGGCAGTTCTACTCTGTCCTATAAGGTCACTATGGGTCAGCATTGACTCGATGTCAATGAGTTTTTGGTTCCCCAGCATAACTGGAGAAAAAGAAACATCTTTCTTCTTAAGGCAACTAAGTTTGGGGGTATACAGAGGTATCAGGAGGTGAGGAGGGAGAGTAGCTTTGTGCCATTAAACAAGGCACAATTACTTTTGGTTTCGAAAACCATGGTGGCTGTCGACCATTCAAGCAAAAAAAATCGTTTTAGGTCAATTCAAAACCCTGTATCAGGGTGATCATTACTGGCACTATTTCACTACAGTGAAAGAGTATCTCTTAAATGAATTCTCTGATCTTGGAAGGACCCATTTACTCAGCAACCTCAGTAAGGTTTGTGCCCTGTGGCTGACTCAAGCATGGCTCACAAGCTGTTTTATGTCTTCCTAGCAGAAGGATGGTATGATGGTTAAGGTTGTGTTTCAACTTGCTGGGCCATGATTCTCAGTGGTTTGGCAGTTATGATGTAGTTTGGCAGCTATGTAATGATATAATCGCCTCCATATTGAGATCTGATATAATCACCTCCATGATGAGATCTATGAACAGCCAATCAGCTGAAAGAGAGTTTCCTTGAGGGTGTGGCCTGTGTCCAATATATGTGGAATTTCTGGCAAAACTCACGGGCTTTTGCTTGCTCTGAATCATGCATCTGGCTCACCATCTGACCTCCGGTTCTTGGGACTTGAGCTAGCAGCTTACCTGCTGTTCTTGGGATTTGTGCTAGCAGCTTACCTGCTGTTCTTGGGATTTGTCAGTCTCTGCAGCCTGTGAGCCAGCAGCCTGCCATCTTACCTGCCAATCCTGGGATTTGTTGGCTCCCATAGCCTGTGAGTCAGAGGCCCACCCTCTGACCTGCCAATCTTGGGTTCACCAGTCCCTGTGGCTATGTGAGTCAGAAGCCTCTACAGACTTGGAACTTTCCAGTCTCTACAATCGCGTGAGCCATTTCCTTGATATAAACCTCTAATAATATGCCTCACTGGTTTTGCTTTGCTAGAGAACCCAAACTAAAGTAGATTGCTAAATAATGTGCAATAATAAATACACTCAAACACATTAGAGCTCAATGGAATAGAATCTTATTTCTTGCTCAAAAATGTTCAAGTAGTGAAAATCTGGAAGAGAAATCTGCTCTACATATTTATCCGGGGACCCTGGCTTCTTTCATTTTGTGTCAATACATGTCAATATAAATAGGCTGTCCTGGAAGTTACTGCCATTTTATTCTAATAGAGCACTGGAAGTTTGTAAGGGAAATCTTTGCCAAGCCTGAATGTAGCATATACCATTGGCACCCACATTTCACTAGCCACACAGCCCCACTTAGATGCAAGGAAAATTTGGAAATTTAAACTAGCTATGTGCCTGGAGGAAAATGAAATGGTTACTTGTGAACAAGTTACCAGCCTATCTGATACGTACAAGTTACTGAATAGCACATGACTTTATTTAGAGGACTTTCCACAGTACCTTGAAATAGAAGGCTGTATGAATCCTCCAATACATGCTCAGGGTTTCCTTTTAGATAGAATTCTTTCTATTCATTATATTAATAAGTTTTATCTACTGTGTGAATTTTCTCATCTACAGCAAGCATTCACTTCTAGGATAGTTTTCCTATATGCAGTCCATTCTCCTCTATGTGAGTTCTCTGATCTCAAATGAGATGGTCTTTTTCCCAAAGGATTTTCCACATTTATTACATCAATAGGGGTTCACCCCTCCTTGAATTCCCTGGCATACATTTAGGGTTCGCTTCTATTATTTTCCAATTTTTTTTACATTCATTAAGATTTATCCCGATTGTGAGTTCTCTGATGTATTCTGAGGTTTGACTTCTGGCCAAACGGTTTCCCACATTTATTACACTGAAAGGGTTTCTCCCCTGTATGAATTCTCTGATGATCGCTAAGGATTGCCTTTCGGACAAATTTTTTCCCACATTCATTACATTTAAATGGTTTCTCCCCTGTGTGAATTCTCTGATGTACTCTCAGGGTCGATGTCCGGGCGAAGGTTTTTGCACATTCATTACATTTAAATGGTTTCTCTCCTGTGTGAATTTTCTGGTGTTGAATGAGATGGTCTTTTCGCCAGAAGGATTTTTCACATTCATTACATTGGTAAGATTTCTCCCCACTGTGAGTTCTCTGATGTATTCTGAGATTTGACTTCTGGCCAAAAGTTTTCCCACATTCATTACACTGAAAGGATTTCTCTCCTGTGTGAATTCTATGATGATCTCTGAGGGTTGACTTCTGAACAAAAGTTTTCCCACATTCACTACATTCATAGGGTTTCTCCCCTGTGTGAATTCTCTGATGTCCTCTGAGGGTTGACTTCTGGACAAAAGTTTTCCCACATTCATTACATTTATAGGGTTTCTCTGCTGTGTGAATTCGCTGATGTGTACTGAGGTGTGACTTCTGGGAGAAAGTTTTTCCACATTCATTACATTCAAATGGTTTCTCTCCTGTGTGAGTTCTCTGATGCTGAATGAGATGTCCTTTTTGACAGAAAGATTTCCCACATTCATTACATTTATAGGATTTTACCTCTGAGTGAGTTCTCTGGTGTACTTTGTGGGCTGATGTCAGGCAGGGCTTCCCATTTTTATTATATTCAAAGGATTTATCCCTAGTTTGTGTTCTATCATTATGTGCAAATGGATTCTCTTCTGTAACAGTTCTTTGAAGTTGAGTTAAGTGTGACTTCCTGCTGAAATTATTTCCACTTCCATTACACTCAGAGCATTTCATAGCCATATGAACTTCATGGTATTTCATGACAGATGGCTTCTCACAGAAGGATTTCCCACACTGGTTAAGGGTAGAGTGTGTTTCCCTTGTGCCAGTTCTCTGGTGATCAAATACAGCTGTCTTATCACAGTTTATCTTAAATCCATCATCTTTACAGGATTTCTCTCTTGTGTGACGACTCTTTTGTGTAATGCAGTTAGCCTTAACACAGAAGGCTTTTCCAAATTTATTACACTCAAAAGCTTGTTCCAAAGCCTGAAACCTTTGATGCTCAGGAAGATCTTCCTTATAAGTGAGAGATTTCACATTTTTATTATATTCATAATTTTTTTCTCTAGTATGAGTTCTCTCAAAGTTAATATTGAAAGGCAAATTCTCACACGCAGCTTTCTTTGTTGAATAGTTTCTATTATTGAGAATAAATTCAGAGATATTTTGCAAATTCATTCCCCATGAGTCACATTTATAGGGCATTTTTGTTGAAGAAATAGGAGCCATGTGCAGATTAAATGGTTTTTCCAAAACTTTCTCTTCCTCTCTAGTCAATATTTTATTATTGATAAATATTACTTGTTCCAAGTGTGTATCTTTGATTTTCTTGTTCCTCTTGATATTGTAATCTTCTAAAATAGGAAAAAATGAAAGCATCTTATGAATCTTACATTTCTTACAAGTGGGGCTTAGAGATGTATAGCCTATTGTGTACTTCATTCTTTGGTTCTTCAAGATTAATTCACACATGTGTATGTAAATAAATGTTCCTCTGATACTCCTCTTTTTAAAAAATTAGAGAATTTTATAAGACTGATTAGTTCAGGGAGCAGAAAAATCAGAATGGGGTGACTCCAACAAGTACTATAAACTTAAGTATAGTAACAAGAGAAAGTATTCCTGGGCTATGTCTGAAGGGGGATGCATTTGGTTTGAGGAGGAACTTACAGTTTAGGTACTTACACTACCTAGATTACATTGGTATAGTGCTCATAAGCTGACATTCTTCCACTTTTGATATCTTTAATTTCCATTCTAGAATGCAACATCAAATTAAATTTGTAACAGCGTGAACTTCCTCATAATTAAATGAAAGAAAAATCCATCCTAGCAACTAAATTAGATTCACTACTTAATTCTGATTGTGGTATCTTTGATTTAGTCTATCAGAATTCTACAGTAAGTGAACCTGACTACCCCATCCTAACTTTCCACATTTCAATCTGTCCACTTACCTCCTCAAATCAGTCTTTTCTAACTTTCCACATCCTAACTTTCCACATTTCAATCTGTCCACTTACCTCCTCAAATCAGTCTTTTCTAACTTTCCACATCCTAACTTTCCACATTTCAATCTGTCCACTTACCTCCTCAAATCAGTCTTTTCCTTGACACAGAACTAATCCTTACTATTTAAGAATCTAAAGGGTTATTATGTTGCAACCTGGTTTTAGAATCTTTAATATATTTCTTTGCATTTATATTTATCATTAAAAAGTTCAGTGTATACTTTACTGTTACCATCTTGTTACTATCAACATTCAGTGTAACAACATCCTCCCTACCCTGAAATCCTATTTCCTGATGACATTCTCCATCCTTTCATCTATTTTGTTCATCTTTCCCTATATGCTTCTTTAAAATAGTACTCACGGTTAAAGTCCTTTCTGCTAACTCATAATATTTGGATCATACTAGGGGTACCCTCTATTTTTCTTTGGCTTTTCTGTTATGTTTTCTTGCCTTTTTCTTGTCTAGTCATGTTTTACTGTATACTGGACATTCTGTTTTAAAAGCCTTAGAGGCCCCGGTCATGTTATATGTATTTCACAAGGGATGGTTCCCCATATCCTCTGTTTGAGAGACGAAATGAGTGGCTGATCAACTCACCATCATGTTAATGAAGCAGGATTAGAGGCAATTACGTTAATGGGCAGGACTGAACCTACAAGATCAGGTTGTGTCTTAAGTCAATCTCTTTTGAGATATAAAAGAGAAGTGAGCAGGGAGGCATGGGGACCTCATACCACCAAGAAACGAATCAGGAGAATAGTGTGTCCTTTGGGCCCAGGGTTCCTAGGCTGAGAAGCTCCTAGATCAGGGGAAGATTGATGACAAGGAACTTTCCCCAGAGCTGACAGAGACAGAAAGCCTTCCCCTGGAGCTGGCACCCTGAATTCGGACTTCTAGCCTCCTAGACTGTAAGAGAATAAATTTCTCTTTGTTAAAGGCATACACTTGTGGTATTTCTGTTATTGCAGCACTAGATAACTAAGACTCTGGTCATCTGGATTTCTCTGAAAGTTCCTGTTCAATGTCTTTTGCCCATTTTTCAATGGGGTTGCCTACATTTTTCCACACTAACTTGCACAAGTTTTTTACATTTTCAGTATGTTTATCCTTTCTAGGTTATTTGTACTCCATATATATTATGACACTCTGGCCTGTCTTTTCACCCTTTTAATGGTATCTTTTATGAACAAAGTTCTTAATTTCAATGTAGTCAAGTTAATCAATCTTTTACTTCGATTGGTGGTTTTAGTGTCGTTGAGCCTTCTAAAAAAAGTCTTGAAAAACAATGCAGTTCACCACTAAGGTGAACTTCTAAAGTCTAACTATCCCTCTACCACACTGCAGGATTCTGTCTGGCAGTGCTCAGAAACTCACCTGGGTAGCTCTGGTTGGAGAATTCTCCCTCTAAGAACCAAGGTTCTTTTCCTTGCTCCAACCTGAAGACCACTTCAGGTTTGAAAATGCAGCACCCTATAAACAGAGAACAACCGACAACTGAGGCCAGGAAAATGAGCTTTCGGTATCCAAAAGCAGAAGAAGATACAGTTTCAGAAGCAGCATCCTGAAGGTGCTCATTTGAATTTCTCATTAAGGAGCTGATAACACAAACTAGAAAGTTCTAGTCCTCAAAAGGGTTCAGACACTTTAGACTCCTGACTGAAAGGCCTAAAAACATTAAAGTGTTCATGTGTACTGACAATTAAAAAGGAAATGCTTTCTATAGGGAATTATGTGGGTAAGTTATGCTTATATGCTCACCCACTGAGACAAGGTGGCTGTAGTTCTCCAGCATCACGTCTCTGTACAGGGTCCTCTGAGCAGGACCCATGTGCTGCCATTCCTCCTGGGTCAGCTCCACAGCCACGTCCTTGAATGACACTGATGCCTGTAACAGCACATTTCTGTTTAGGTGTCACAGAAAATACAAGTACTCATGAAAACTATTTTTATCATGTTTTCTGTAAGCAAATGATTATAAAGGATGCCTATTTTGGACCTAATTTCATCTTATACTTTGAAAGTATGCAATCAGTAAAAATGATTGTAACATATTAATGAGTTATATGCATGCGCTGTTAAGTATATTAGTAAAATTTTTGTTTTAAAAATTTTTTTAGCAAAAGATAAAAATATGTAAATAAACTTTCTACAATTTTCATCCCACATCCCAAGAGACTACCTGTGCATACTCTAGGACATGGGTCAGCAAACTGAACTGGGGGAAAATCCACCTTGCTGGTGTTTTCATAAGTAAAATTTTATTGGGACACATTCATGTCTAGTCATTTACGTATTTTCTATGGCTGCTTTTGCAAAGCAGCAGAGATGAGTATTTCCATCACACACTACCTGACTCTATATAAAGAAATGAATATGCTAAACTCTGGACTAAATAATCCAATTAAAGAAAACAGAGTCTGAGTGCATGTAAACAAAGCAAAAAACCACATTTTATATGTAGAGATATATGCATATTTAAAGTAAAAGAATGAAAACACTAACCAGGAAGAGTAGATTTTAAGGTAAGAAAGAATTATGATAGTTTATAATGATAAAATGGTCCTTTGAACAAGATATAACAACCTAAATTTGTAAGCACCTGATAACGCAGTTCTAAACATATAAAAAAAAGGGTTGTCAGAAATGAGACAGACATATCCACAATTATAATTAAGGATTTTAACATAAGTGTCTCAATAACTCATAGGAGAAGCAGATTTCAAAAATTAACTGGAATATAGAACAAGTCACCAAACTACAGCCTAAAGGCTAAATCTAAACTCTGTTTTTTGTAAATAATATACTGGAACACAGCCATGTTTGTTTGTTTATGTATCATCTAGGCTGCTACAGTATTCAGAAGGTGCAACAGTGATCACATGGCCCACAAAGCCCATGATTTGACAGTTACAGAAAAAGTTTGCTGATTGTTAATATAGAAGATTTCAGGGCTATAATTAACCAACTTGACTAACTGACATATATAGGATAACTACTATATAAATTATTTTTTGGTACACTTTGCACATTAAAAAAAACAGACTGTAGGTCTCATCAAATTAGAAAAAATTAAAATCATGTGGTTTTGGGTTTTAGTTCAGTGATGCAGAGAGTTGAAAAGAGCAATACTAACACCTTTACAAGATGAAAGAAGCTGGGCAAACTGAAAATTAATGATTTTCTTGAATCTATCAGGGAACTGACATTGCATTGCAACCAATCAACCTAAAATCTTTAGGGCCTACTCGTTTTCTTACCTAGAGCAGACACCACTGAACTTCATATAAACCAACAGGAAGATAAAATTAGACAAATTTTAATAACTTGCTAAAGGCCAACTGTGAACTAGTGTGAGTGTGAAGTCCCTGAGGGGCTGCACACATAAGAGGATTTCCATCCTCCTGTGGGATTTTCCACCATGGACCCAACCTAGATGTCACAGAGAGGATTGGGGAAAATGCAGAGGAGGGTTTCCCCTAACCTCCATAATGGTGGGTAGAGGAGGGAAAGAACAGTCACTGCCTAAATCCATCCAGACTCAGATTGCCTTTCTCTACCACAGAACAAAACATTTAAATCTGTAAGGTTTGAAAGTCCTCAAAACACATAGCCTGAAGGCACTGGTGGAATCCCACTGCAGCAGGGGGAGGGCAAAAGTTGCCAGTACCAAAGACTGCCCAGACCCATCTTCCTCTTTTCTAAGTCAACCCTGAGACTCAAATTCACAGTGCCTGCCTAGGCTGAAGCGTCATCAGATGATCAGCCCCAGTCCCAGAGAAATGTCATTACACAAAAGTGTCTTTATTTGGCCTGACTTAGTGCTCATCCATGGTAAATGGCATCGACTCCAGAGCACGTTAGTCAAAAGAAAAAATACGCAATTGTTTAATATCATGGCTGCCTGAGGCAGTAGAAAACCATATGGCAAACAACAATCTAACCAAAAATTTTAAAAAGGAAATTTTGAGAATGAGCAATCCACAGAGGTTTTGAAAAGCTTAGGCATATTCCTGGGATTCAGGAAGGCTGGGGACATGCTCAGGACTGTATGCATGCTGAGGAAAGACCTGAGAAAGCCCTAAACTGCCACCTCTTGCTTACGTTAATGCTCTGTGTAAGAAGAAAGTGAAGGCTAATGCAGAATTATAAAGTACCAGGATGACTACTGAAGGAGTGCCCCAATAAAAACAGAGTCTCTTGGTACAGACTGGAAGATTTATTGGTTACAGGAATTTAAAGAAATCTCTGTCCAATTATTAGCTGATCACAAATCTAACTAAACAAACATCTGTGGCCACACATGACTGAAGATGCTACAGAATTAGGTAAAGTAACTAAAGAAATAACAACTACCCTTGCAGAGAAAGGAGATTCTGATTTCCAGAGCTGCCACATTGTTATTGAAAATGTTCAGTTTTTAACAAATAATTGTGAGACATGCGAAGAAACAAGAAAGTATGGGCCATACACAGGTAAAAAAGAAATTATGTATGAAACTGTCCCTGAGGAAGTCCAGGCAAAGAGTTTAAATCAGCTATTCTAATTATTCTAAATATGTTCAAAGAATTAAAGAAAATCATATCTAAAGAACTAAAGTATGAGAACAATCTTCTCATCAAATCAAGAATACCAATAAAGAGAGAAATTCTAAAAAAAAAGAACCAATAAAAAATTCTGCAGTAGAAAACTGCAATATTTAACATGAAAAATTCACTGATGTGGGTCAATAGCAGATCTGAGTAGGCAGCAAAAAGATTCAGTAAACTTGACTATAAATCCATTGAGATTATCCAGGCTGAGGAACAGAAAGATAAAAAATAATGAAGAAAAATGAACAATGCCTTAGAGACCTGTGGGACATCATCAAGTATATGAACTTACACATACTGGGAGTCGCAAAAGGAGGGGAAAGAGAGAATATTTGAAGAAATAATTGCTGAAAACTTCCAAATTTGATGACAAACAATTTACACATCCAAGAATATCAATGAACTCCCAACAGGATAACCTCAAAGATTCGTACTTAGAAACATCATAATCATACTGTCAAAAGCTAATGACAAAGGAAGAATCTTGAAAGCAGCAACAGAGAAGTGACTCATCATTTACAAAGGATCCTAAATAAGATTAACAGCTGATTTCTCATCAAAAACCATGGAGGAAGGAGACAGTGGGATTATATATTCAAAGTGCTAAAAGAAAAAGCCTATCAACCAAGATTTCAATATCCAGAGAAATTATTCTTGAGAAATGAAAAAGAAACGAACACATTCCCATAGAAATAAAAACCGAGAGACTTTATCTCTAGCATACCTGCCCTAAGAAATGTTAAGGGAGTCCTTCAGGCTGAAATGAAGGGACATTAGACAATGACTGGAATCCACATGAAGAAATAAAGAACATTACATAAATAAAATAACTACACAGGAAAACACAGAAGTATGCTGGTTAACTCTTTTTTTCTCCAATATGACTTTAAGACAATTGCATAAAGTAGTAACTATGAATCTCTGTGGACAGGCACAAAACCAAAAAAAAAAAAAACCCAAACCCGCTGCCATCGAGTTTATTCCGACTCATATACAACATATAAAAATGTACTTTGGGTGACAATAACAGCAGAAAAGAGAGGGGGATGGAGCTATGCAGGAGAAAAGTTTTTGTATACTATTGAAATTAAGTTGGTAATCTGAATGAGACTGTTATGGTTACGATGTTAATTGTAAACCTCAAGGAGACCACTAAGAAAAAAATGGAAAAAAAGAGAGGAGAAGACATGACAAGGGAATTAAAATGGTATTCTATAAAGTACTGATTTAAGACAAAAGATGGAAATGGAGCAATAAATAGAAGAACAATAAAGAAAAAGAGACATAACACGTATAGGAAACAAATACCGAAATACCCACATACAACATATACCTACGGCCATGGAGCTGATTCCAAACCATAGCGACCCTGTAGGACAGAGCAGAACTGCCCAAACAGAACACATAAATAAATGCAACCTTATCAGAAAGACGGAATCGACTCAACGGCACTGGTTTTTTATCAGTAAATATGTTAAATGTTAATGTGTAACACTCCAATTGAAAGATAGATTGTCAGAACAAAGAAAAGTGATCAAACTGTATGCTCTCATAAAACTGAGATACTTTACATTCAAAGATACAAATATGATGAAAGTAAAGAGCTGATAATAGATATATCATGCAAATGGTAACCAAAAGATAGCTGGAGTAGCTACACTAATATGAGACAAAATAGACTTTAAGACAAAAATTGTTACAAGAGACAAAGAAGGAATTTTATAATGATAAAAGGGTCAATATAACAAGAAGATAAAAGAATTATAAATATACATGTGCCTAAAAACAGGGCTTTTAATATATATGAAGCAAAAGCTGACAGAACTGGAGAGAGAAACAGACAATTCAATACTAATAGCTGAAGATTTCAATATCCTCACTTTCATTAAAAAATGGACAGAACTAGACGAAAGGTCAATATGGGAAAACATCTGAACAATGCTATCTATAAACTGGAGTCCTTGTGGCACAGTGGTTAAAGCGCTCAGCTGCAAGCCTAAAGGCTAGAGGTTCGAACCCGCCAGCCGCTCTGGGAGAAAGATGTGGCAGTCTGCTTCCATAAAGATTACACCTTTTGTATGATCTTTAAGCAAAATTTTACTGGTGTGTGATATTAATGATATTGTTCGGTAATCTCCACATTTTGTTGGATCACCTTTCCTTGGAATGGGTACAAATATGGATCTCTCCCAGTTAGTTGGCCAAGTGTCTTCCAAATTTCTTGGCATAGACGAGTAAGCACTTCCAGCACTGCATCCATTTGCTGAAACATCTCAACGTGCATTCTGTCAATTCCTGAAGCCTTGTTTTTCACCAGTGCTCTCAGTACGGCTTGGACCTCTTCCTTCAGTACCATGGGTTCCTGATCATACGTTACCTCCTGACATGTTGAATGTCAACCAATTCTTTTTGATACGATGACTCTATATCCTTTCCATCTTCTTTTGATGCTTCCTGTGTCGTTTAATATCTTCCCCGTGGAATCCTTCAATATTGCAAATGGAGGCTTGAAGTTTTTCTTCACTTCTTTCAGCTTGAGAAATGCTGAGTGTATTCTTCCCTTTTGGTTTTCTGACTCTAGGTCTTTCCACAGGTCATTATAATACTTTACTTTGTCTTCTCCAACCACCCTTTGAAATCTATTCAGCTCTTTTACTTCATCATATTTTCCTTTTGCTTTAGCTATTCGACATTCAAGAGCAAGTTTCAGAGTCTTTTCTGACATCCATTTAGGTCTTTTCTTTCTCTCCTGTCTTTTTAATGACCTCTTGCTTTCTTTATGTATGAAGTCCTTAATGTCATTCCACAATTCGTTTGGTCTTCGATCATTAGTGTTCGAGGTGCCAAATCTATTCTTGAGATGGTCTCTAAATTCAGGTGGGATATACTCAAGGTCATACTTGTACTCTCATGGACTTGTTCTAATTTTCTTCAGTTTCAACTTGAACTTGCAAATGAGCATTTGATGGTCTGTTCCACAGTCTGCCCCTGGCCTTGTTCTAACTGATGATACTGAGCTTTTCCATTGTTTCTTTCCACAGATGTAGTCAATTTGGTTCCTATGTATTCCATCTGGCGAGGTCCAAGTGTATACAAAAAAACCAAACCCAGTGCCGTCGAGTCGATTCCGACTCATAGAGACCCTATAGGACGGTGTAGAACTGCCCCATAGAGTTTCCAAGGAGCGCCTGGTGGATTCGAACTGCCGACCCTTTGGTTAGCAGCCGTAGCATTTAACCACTACACCACCAGGGTTTCTGTCCAAGTGTACAGTCGCCATTTATGTTGTTGAAAAAAGGTATCTGCAGTGAAGAAATCACTGGTCTTGCAAAATTCTATCATGCCAACTCCAGCGTCGTTTCTATCACCAAGGCCATATTTTCCAACTACCTATTCTTCTTCTGTTTCCAACTTTCTCATTCCAATTGCCAGTAGTTATCAATGCATATTGATTGCGTGTCTGATCAATTTCAGACTGCAGAAATTGGTAAAAATCTTCAATTTCTTCATCTTCGGCCTTAGTGGTTTTTTGCATAAATTTGAATAATAATCGTATTAACTGGTCTTCCTTGTAGGCACATGAATATTATTCTATCACTGGCAGTGTTATACTTAAAGATAGATCCTGAAATGTTCTTTTTGATGATGAATGTGACACCTTTCTTCTTCAATTTGTCATTCCTGGCATAGTAGACTATATGATTGATTCAAAATGGCAAATACCAGTCCATTTCAGCTCACTAATGCCTACGGTGTCAATCTTATGCATTCCATTTCATTTTTAACAATTTCCAATTTTCCTAGATTCATACTTATATTCCACATTCCAGTTATTAATGGATGTTTGTAGCTGTTTGTTCTCATTTTGAGTTGTGCCACATCAGCAGATGAAGGTCCCAAAAGCTTGACTCCATCCATGTCATTAAGGTTGACTCCTCTTTGGGGAGTCAGCTCTTTCCCAGTCATCTTTTCAGTGCCTTCCAGCCTGAGGCGCTCATCTTCTGGCAATACATCAGGCAATATTCCACTGCTATTCCTTAAGTTTTCACTGGTTGATTTTTTTTTTATTGTGCTTTAAGTGAAAGTCTGGGTTTAAGTGAAAGTTTACAAATCAAGTCTGTCTCTCATACAAAAATTTATATACACCTTTCTATGTACTCCTAGTTGCTCTCCCCCTAATGAGACAGCACATTCTTTCCCTCCATCCTGTATTCCCATGTCCATTCAGCCAGCTTCTGATGCCCTCTGCCTTCTCATCTCTTCTCCAGACAAGAGCTGCCCACATAGTCTCATGTGTCTACCTGATCCAAGAACCTTGCTCTTCACCAGTATCGTTTTCTATCTTATAGTCCAGTCCAATCCCTGTCTGAAGAGTTGGCTTGGGAATGGTGCCTGTCTTGGGCTAACAGAAGGTCTAGGGACCAGGACCTCCAGGGTCCTTCTACTCTCAGTCAGACCATTAAGTCTGGTCTTTTTATGAGAATTTGAGGTCTACATTCGATTGTTCTCCTGCTCCCTCAGGGGTTCTCTGTTATGTTCCCTGGTAGGGCAGTCATCGGTTATAGCCAGGCACCATCTAGTTATTCTGGTCTCATGCTGATGTAGTCTCTGGTTTCTGTGGCCCTTTCTGTCTCTTGAGCTCATAACTACCTTGTGTGTTTGGTGTTCTTCATTCTCCTTTGCTCCAGGTGGGTTAAGACCAATTGATGGCCACTTGCTAACATTTAAGACCCGAGATGTCAGTCTCCAATGTGGGATGCAGAATGTTTTCTTAACAGGTTTTATTATGCCAGTTGACCTAGATGTCCCTTGAAACCATGGTCCCCAAACCCCCGCCCCTGCTACACTGGCCTTTGAAGCATTCAGTTTATTCAGGAAACTTCTTTGCTTTTGGTTAAGTCCAGTTGTACTGACCCCTCCTTTATTGTGTGTTGTCTTTCCCTTCACCTAAATTAGCTCTTGTCTACTATCTGATTAGTGAATACCCCACTCCCTCCTCTCATAACCATCAAAGAATATTTTCTTCTCCATTTAAACTATTTCTCAAGTTCTTATAATAGTAGTCTTGTACAATATTTGTCCTTTTGCAGCTAATTTCACTCAGAGTAATGCCTTGCAGATTCCTCCACGTTATGAAATGTTTCACAGATTCATCGTTGTTCTTTATTGATGTGTAGTACTCCACTGTATGAATATACCATATTTATCCATTCAGCCACTGATGCACACCTTAGTTGCTTTAATCTTTTTGCTATTGTGAACAGTACTACAATGAACATGGGTGTGCATGTATCTGTTTGTGTAAGGGCTTCTATTTCTCTAGGATATATTCCAAGGTGTGGGACTGCTGGATCGTAAGGTAGTTCTATTTCTAGCTTTTTAAGGAAGTGCCAAATTGATTTCCAAAGTTGTTGTACCATTTTACATTCCCACCAGCAATGTATACGTGTTCCAGTCTCTCCACAATCTCTCCAACATTTCTTATTTTGTGTTTCTTGGATTACTGCCAGCCTTGCTGGAGTGAGATGGAATCTCAGTGTAGTTTTGATTTGTATCTGTCTAATGGCTGATGATCGTGAGCATTTTCTCATGTATCTGTTAGGTACCTGAATGTCTTCTTTAGTGAAGTGCCTGTTCATATCCATTTTCACTGGTTGATTTTTTCAGAAGTAGACCACCAGGTCCTTCTTAGTCTGTCTTCATCTGGAAGCTCAGCTGAATCCTGTTCACCATGGGTGATCCTGCTGGTATTTTGAGTATCAGTGGCATAGTTTCCAGCATCCCAGCAACACACAAGCCCCCACAGTACAACAAACTGACAGACTGACTGTGTACAAGGGAAAATATGACGAAATCTCTATAGCTGATGTTCATTACAATATTCCTGTGTACCTTTCCCTATTATTTAAATTTCTCAAAATGACACGTAAAAATGAAAGAATTCCATCTAGCAAACAAAAAAAGTCCAAAGATAAATGAAACAGGGAAGTATATCTGCCACATGTATCAGAAAAAAAGAATAAATTCTTTAACAGTTAAAAAGCCTTTAAAATGAGCAAAAAAAGTGATTCACAAAAAAATATACATGACTTGAAAAAAATAGGGAAATGAAGTATAATCTCAAACCTCATCTAATTCTAGAATAGCCCTTTTGTTAAAAAAGACTCTGGAATCATCTTGACTCTTACTTCCCCTGTCATGACTTCCACATTCTCAGTACTTCCAGATAAAAAAGCAAAACTACTTTTATCACATGAATTTCTGTCCATATTATACATTAGAATTTATGACACCAAACCTCTCAGATGGCATCCAAGAACTCCTTGTCTGATCCTAACATGTATCACCATCCCCATTTCTCTTTTTTCCCTGTCTTAGTTATGTAGTGCTGCTATAACAGAATATCACAAGTAGATGGCTTTAACAAAGAGAAATTTATTTTCTCACAGTCTAGTAGGCTCCAAGTCCAAACTCAGGGCATTGGTTCCAGGGGGAGGCTTTCTCTCTCTGTCAGCGCTGGAGGAAAATCCTTGTCATCAATCTTCCCCTGGACTAGGAGCTTCTCAGATGCAGGGACCCTGGGTCCAAAGGATGTGTTTTGCACCTGGTGCTGCTTTCGTGGTGGTATGAAGTCGCCCCAAAATGTTTGTCAATTTGGCTAGTCCATAATTCCCAGTATTGTGTAATCGTCTATCATTTTGTCATCTGATGTGATTTTCCTATGTGTTGTAAATCCTGTCTCTATGATGTTGATGAGATTAGCAACAGTTATGCTAATGAGGCAGGACTCAATCTACAAGACTGGGTTGTATCTTGAGCCAATTTCTTTTGAAATATAAAAGAGAGAAGTGAGTAGAGAGGCACGGGGACCTCATACCGCCGAGAAAGCAGCACCAGGAGCAGAGCCCATCTTTTGGACCTGGGATCCCTGCACCTCAGAAGCTTCTACTCCAGTGGAAGACTGATGACAAGGACCTTCCTCCAGAGCCAACAGAGTGAGAAAGGCCTCCCCTGGAGCTGAAACCCTGAATTGGGACTTCTAGTCTACTAGGCTGTGAGAGAATAAACTTCTGTTTGTTAAAGCCATCTATTTACAGTATTTTTGTTATAGCAGTACTAGATGACTAACACAGAAGTTGGTACTGAGAGTGGGGTGCTACTCTAACAGATACCTAAAATGTGGAAGTGGTTTTGTAACTATGAATGGATAGAGGACTCAGAAGGAAATGAGGAGAGATGTTACACTGGAGACAGTACAGACAGCAAAACGAAGCAGCAGAGAACGGCGGCAGCAGAGAACTGGCAGCAGCAGAGCCAGGAGACCAGCACGAGACGGTGCTGGAACCAACCTACGGAGTGAGAGCTGAGTGCCTTTGCACAGGAGGCTTCCTGGCAGAGTGGGGTGCCTCCAAGCACTTACTGGTGAAGCTAGGTTTGCCAACCCACAGTGCAAGACAGCTGACTGCCTTCCAGCCAAAGATTACTGGTGGAGTGGGGTGCCTCCAGGTACTTATCAGTGGAGTTAAAGAACTTTGGAACACTTGCCCCAGCAGGGCACTCAAGTGGTGAGGTCTGAAGGGCTGAGAGACCAAGAAACCAGGAAGTTGAAGCTGAAGAGACAAGGAACACAGAAGACTAGCTGCTTCAGTCTCACAGTAGGGCCATATCTCTGTGGTCTCAAAGTATGGAGTCACCCCTCAGATGGATTAAAATGGGGCTGTCCAAATGCAAGGGAGCAGAGCTGCTATCCCAGTGGGCCTGGAAGGCAGAGTGGAAGCCTAGGGCCTAGGGGCCCCCGCTCAGAATTCGGAAAGTGTGGCCAATACCTAGAGTCTGGAGGGCAGGGCCGTTGTGTAAATGGTATCAGAGAGCAGAGGATTATTTTCAACCCTTGAGGGCTAATGTAATGTGTTCTGCTTACTTGGTTGGTGCCTTTATCCCTTCTTTCCCTCCAGTTTCTCCCATTTGTAATGGAAATGTCTAGCTTGTATCTGCCTATTGTACCATAGTACCTTTGGAAGCAAATAATCTGTATGCTAGATTTTACAGATGAAGAGGAATGTTTCCATTTTGGACTTAATGAATTAAGTCTTAATGAATTAACACTTCTGTTATGATGTGATGGGGTGAATATGTTTTACATGTGGCAAGGACATGAATTTTGGGGGGCCAACAGGTGGAATGTAATGGATCAACTGTTTCGTCCAAAAATTTCTGTTAACTTGGCAAGTCCGTGATTCCCAGTATCATGTGACTGTCCATCATTTTGTCATCTGATGTGATTTTCCTATGTGTCATAAATCTTATCTCTATGATGTTGATGAGATGGGATCAGCAGCAGTTATGTCAATGAGGCAGGACTCACTCTACAAGATTGGATTGTGTCTTGAGCCAATCTCTTTTGAGATATAAAAGAGAGAGGAGGGCAGAGAGACACAGGGGACCTCATACCATCATGAAAATAGCGCCAGGAGCAGAGCACGTTCTTTGGACCTGGGGGTCCGTGTGCCTGAGAAGCTCCTAGTCCAGTGAAGACTGACAAGGACGTTCCTCCAGAACCAACAGAGAAAGCCTTCCCCTGGACCTGATGCCCTGAATTTAGACTTCTAGCCTACTAAACTGTGGGAGAATAAACTTGTTTGTTAAAGCCATCTACTTTTGGTGTTTCTATTATAGCAGCACTAGAGGTCTAAGACATTCATTCCCCAAGAAGAAGCCCAAATTGTAACAGGCAAAGATTCTTACTGGACCCTGTGTGTCTTTACTCCACTTCATCATGTTCTCTCAAACTGGAGTAACCTCCCCACACTGCAACCATTTAAATCCCTCCCATTTCTTAGTTCTGACACAATGTCTACCCTTTTCAACCATCCACCTCTTATCCACTGTGTCTACATTGTTAAGTTGTCCTTTTTTCAGACAAATTGCAAATCTTGATGAAATGCAAATGATTAATCAGGTAATTCCTTCAGTATGAGGTAATTGTTTCTTATGTAAGAGGAAGAAATCTTCATGTTTTTCTATTATGTCCTGTGTATTATCCCCTACAAGGGGAGTATACTTATCCACAGAAGTTTGTGCTTCTTATAAGCATACACAGTCTAGAGGAGATATGGTCTTAATGACTAGAAGTCTAAATGACAATGTGTTAGCGGAAGCAGAAAGACGAAAGTCAGGTGATTATAAACTGCCCTTGGAGAGTCCTTCATTGAGCAGGCCTAGTCATGGGTAGTACAAGGGTGCACATGTCTCTGGGAGAGATGACAAAAATAATGGCATAGGCTCTACCTTTTGTGAAACAAGGTGGTGTTTAAGAGAAGAAAAATGGAAACTCTAATTCTTTCAGCGGCCCAGCTGTATTCAGAGGGAATAATCTTTCATTCACGTTAGAGTTTAATCAACAACCCCAAGTAGAGAGTCTGAAGGCTGGGAACTAAGGCTATAAAAATGAACAGAAGGTGGTCCCAGACTTGAAGCTATCTAACTGCAGAAAGAAACACCTATCAGATAATTCCCACCAATATATGAAATGCAGACAGGGGTAAGACTGGGGTTTGTGAGGACTCAGAAGAGGAGGGACAGTTAGCTCAGACAGAGACCAGAAGAAAGATAAGAGCAACCGTTTCCTTCATGGGGTATCCAGGGCTGCTCAGTATATAGATCATGAATGAAGAGCCAGGCAAAGGGAACAAAGGTCAATCCAGGCATGAGAACATGATATGAGGCAAAGTCAGGAACAGTAGATGTGTTTAAAAAACTAAATGAGTTTTGGTTTTGTTTCAGAATACAGTTACATACTGAAATGTGTTAATGTCACATTTCCCATTAGATTGTGGACTTCATTAAGAAAGGAAAGTATTTGTATTGTATATAAGCTGTTAACTATAACACATGTTGCTTCCTTTAGAACATCTTGGTAGCTCACTAGATAGTTATTGATAGAAGTCAGAAGAGCAGGAAATAGAAGAAAAGGGAATGGGTCATACCTTCAAAGCCTGAATGTCATACTGAGAAAACGGGAATTTAATCGTGTAGAGGTGAGGAGACACTGAGGTGATGTCTGCATGAAAGAGACATTCGTTACCTCATTAGCATTTAGATGGATTACTCAAGTAAAGTGGAAGATGTGCATGAGTAGGTGAAGAAAGAGGTAGGCAGATAGAAAGGCATTTCAACAGTTCACTCCAGAGAACATGAACTTTTGATGGTAACAGAAGGCATGAATTTAAAAAGCATTAGGTCGAACAATATTATATTGCTGTTATCTCTGAGCTATACAAATAGCAAAAGTAGCAAGACGAGATTATAGACTAGATGTGGCAGGAGCTGAGTGTGAAAGAAAGAGAAAGACAGAGACATTGAAGAGGAATCCCACTCCTGTGGCTTGGGCACTGGCTGAGTGGAGTTTTCTCATCTAATAGGGAATGAGGAGAATTTGTTTGGGAAGGTCTGTAAATGGTAACTTTTACTTTGAATCAGTTGAGCTGGAGATGCCTGTTAAGACAGTTACAGAGAAATGTTGAGTCTAAAGCTACATTGTCCAATATGGTAGCCTCTAGCCACATGAGAACATTTAAATTAATTAAAAATCCGGTTCCCCAGTCACATTAGACAAATTTCAAGTACTCAACAGCCACATGTGGCTAGTGACTACCACTTTGGATAAGACAGCTACAGAACATTTCCATCACTGCAAAAATACTTTTGGATAGCACTGGTCCAAAAAGTGGGCAGATGTCCAGGTTGAAGAGCCAGATTTGGAAGAACTAACAAATTGTTAAAACCAGATGAAATAAGTCTGGAAGAATAGCAAGAAGGAGTGGAAATTTGTGAGAAGCCACGAGAAAGGGCAAGAGCCACGAACTGTTAAAATGCCTTTCTGTCTGCCTACCTCTTTCTTCACCTACTCATGCACATCTTCCACATTACTTGAGTAATCCATCTAAATGCTAATGAGGTAACGAATGTCTCTTTCATGTAGACACCACCTCAGTGTCTCCTCACCTCTGCACGATTAAATTCCCATTTTCTCAGTATGACATTCAGGCTTTGAAGGTATGACCCATTCCCTTTTCTTCTATTTCCTGCTCTTCTGACTACTGTCAACAACTGTCTACTGAGCTACCAAGGTGTTCTAAAGGAAGCAACATGTGCTAAAGTTAACAGCTTGTATGTAATACAGATGCTTTCCTTTCTTAATGAAAACAGAAGAAACATCAAAAAGCATGACAGAGGCAGAGGAAGGTGTCACAGACACTTACAGATGAGGCCTTCCAGTGGGACAGAACAGGGAGCAGTCAGGTGCTGCTGAAAGGTAAAGTGAGGTAAAGTCTAGATAAGACCCACTGGATTTGACTACAATTAGGTCACTGGTGAATACAGGTCACAGGCATGTAAGGAGAGACACCAAGGTCTTATGTAGTAGGTTGAAGTGTGAATAGAAACTGAAACATTTGCTAGAGAAGAGAACTTTAAACTGTCTGCTGAGTAACTTGTTTATTACAGGTACTTGAGAGAAATATTTATGGAGAGCTATACATTAAGTGTGTGAAATCCATTCATCCCCCTCTCCAGTTAGTCTAGGTTTTATCCCTGAATCAGGTAGGATGATCAGAAAGATGTCTACCTCAACATCCGTTTTACTTACCTGAAAAACTATATTAACAACAGTCCTGCTTTGCAAGCAGCAGTAAAGAACAAAAACAAAGAAGGCTTAAGACACACATACACACAAAATAACAAAATGGTAGAAGTAAATCACTTCTTCTCAGTAATTACTGTGAATGTAAATGGATTAAATGCTCCAATGAAAAGGCAGAGAGAGGCAGAATGGGTAAAAAACATGATCCAGCTATATGCTGTTTATAAGAGATACACCTTAAACCAAAGGACACAAATAGGTTGAAAGTGTAAGGATGGAAAAAATATTCCATACAAATAATAACCAAAAGAAAGCTAGAGTGGCAATCTTAATATCAGACAAAGTAGATTTTAATCTGTTAGAAGAGATAAAGAGACATTATATAGAGACAAAAGGGTCAATTAATCAAGCAAATTTAACAATCTTAAATATACATACACCCAACATCAAGGAAATATATAAAGCAAACGCTGAAAGAATTGAAGGGAGAAATAAATAGTACTACAATCATAGTTGAAGACTTCAATACACCACTTTCTATATTAGACAGAATATTTAGAAATAAGACCAGTAAGGGAACAGAGGACTTTAATAACACTATAAACCAACTAGACTTAACAGGCACATATAGAATACCCCAAAACAGCACAATATACATTCTACTCCAGTGCACGTGGATCATTCTCTAGGACAGACCGCATGTTAGGTCATAAAGCAAGTCTTGATAAATTTAAGAACACTGAAATCATACAAAATATTTTTTTCTGATCACAATGGAATGAAGCTAGAAATCATTAACAGAAAAAAAAAAAGCTTTGAAAATACACAAACACAGGGAAAACAAACAACACACTAAACTACCAGTGGGCCAAGGAAGAAATCAAAAGAGAAATCACAAATTTCTTAAGAGTCAAATGAAATGACAACAAACCAAACCTTATGGGATGCAGTGAAAGCAGTACTCTGAGGGGAACTTACAGCAGTAAATGCCTACATGAAGAAAGATCCCAAATCAATAGCCTAACTCGACAACTCCAGGAACTAGAAAGAGAAGAGTAAACTAAGCCTTAACCTACCAAAAGAAAGGCAATAAACAAAGATAAGAGCAGAAATAAATAAAACTGAAAACGAAGAAACATCAGCATGAATAAAACCAGAAGCTGGTTCTTTGAAAAGATCAATAAAATTGACACATCTTTAGCTAACCTGATAAAGAAAAGAGGAGAAAAGATGCAAATAACCAAAATAAAAAATGAAGGAGGGAACATTACATCTGACCCAATAGAAATAAAGAGAATTATAACAGAATATTATGAACAACTATACAGCAATGAACTGGATAACCTAGATGAAACGGACAAATTCTTAGATGCACACAATCTACTCAAACTGACTCGAGGAAACAGAAAGTCTCAAGAGATCCATAGGAAGTGTAGAAATTGAATCAGTGATTAAAACCTCCTAACAAAAAAAAAGGTCAGAACTAGATGGGTTCGCTGGGGAATTCCACCAATCATTTAGAGAAGAATTGACGCCAATACTGTTTAAACTCTTCCACAAAATAGAAAAGGGAGGGATACACCCTAATTCATTCTATGAAGCAAACACAACCCTGATACCAAAACCAAAGATACCACGGGAACAGAAAACTACAATATCTCTTATGAAAATAGATGTAAAAATTCTCAACAAAAATATTAGCAAACAGAATCCATGACCAAGTGGGCTTTATTCCAGGAATGCAGGAATGGTTAAACATTAGAAAATCAATCAACATAATACACCACAAAAATAGAACAAAGAAAAAGAACCACATGATCATCTCTATGGATGCAGAAAAACCATTTGATAAGATCCAAAACCCTTTCTTGATGAAAACCCTAAAGAAGGTTGGAATAGAAGGGAAATTCCTCAATATGAATGAGGGATATATGAAAAACCAACAGCCAACATTATATTTAATGAAAAAAGACTGAGAGCTTTCCCCTTGAAATTGGGAACAAAACAAGGGTGCTCACTGTCAACATTTCTATTCAATATTGTATTAGAAGCCAGAGCAATAGGACAAGAAAAAGAAATAAAAATTACTCAGATTGGAAAAGAAGTAAAATTATCTCTATTTGTGGATCATACAATCTATATATAGAAAACACCAAAAAGTCAAAAAGAAAACTTCTACAGCTAATAGAGAAACTCAGCAAAGTTGTAGGGTACAAGGTCAACAAATAAAAATAAATTGGGTTTTTATACACCAGCAGTTAGAAATCTGAAAGGGAAATTAAGGAAACAATTCCATTACAATAGCATCTAAGAGAATAAAAAAAAAACTAAGAGAATAAAATACCTATGAATAAATCTAACCAGGGAAGTCAAAGACTTATACAATGAAAAGTATAAAACACAGATGAAAGAGATTGAAGAAGACTTAAATAAACGGAAAGACATTCCATGATCATGAACTGGAAGACTTAATATTGTCAAGATGTCAACACTACCCAAAGCAATCTACAGATTCAATGCAATCAAAATTTCAACAGCCCTCTTTACAGAGACAGAAAAACCAATCCTCAACTTTATATGGAATGGCCAAGAGGCCCCAAATAGCTAAAGCAATGTTGAAAGAGAAGAACAAAGTAAGAAGACTCACACTTCCTGGTTTTAAAACATATTATACAGCTACAATAATCAAAACAGCCTGGTACTGGTATAACAACAGACACACTGACCAATGGGATGGAATTTAGAGTCCAGAAATAAACCCAAACATCTATGGTCAACTGATTTTTGACAAGGATGCTAAGTCTAACTGATGCAGAAAGGAGTCTCTTCAAATAAATGGTGCTAGGAAAATTGAATTTCCACATGAAGAAAAATTAAACCGGATCCATTCCTCACACGATACATCAAAACAAATTGAAAATGGATTAAGGGCCTAAATGTGCTAATTAAAACCATAAAATTCTTATCAGAGAAAGCAGGGGCAATGCTTTCAGGCCTAGCTTTTAACAGTATATTATCTAACATAATAACAAAAGCACAAACAGCAAAAGACAAAATAAATAGGGCCATGTAAAAATTAAAAACTTGTTCATCAAAAGACTTTACCAAGGAGGCAGAGCCAACATGGCCCCCTAGACAGATGCACCATGCCAACCCCGTACAGCGAAGATCCAAAAACCTAAATAAGACATACAATCATTAATCCTGGAAACTTGAGCATCAAATGAAGGGATAAAGAACTAGATCAAACACCAAATGGAAGAAGAAACTGACAGAAAACAGAAAACAAGGAAAGATATGGAGTGGAAGTCTCCTGCTAACAAACATGGCATAGCATTGCCATCTTCAAACACAGCCAGCAATGACCCGGACAGAGAGTATGGGAAGGTAATTTCATGGGGCTCCCTTTTTTTTCCCCCCCAACAGGAGACAGAGCAACCAGGAACCAGAGAAACATTATCCACCTATCGCCCTTCTGGTGAGTAGAAGAACCTCCCCCAACCCACCAGCCCCTACCACCGGGTCCACAATATGAGCCCTTCTTATCCCCTGGGCCTACCCCACCCCCTCCAGCCATGTGGATTTTTTTTTTTCTCCTTTTTCTTTCTTCCCTTTCTTTCTCCCTCCCATCAAGCCTTGTATGGGCCTCCCCCCTTTCCTGCTGGTTCCCACCATTCTGCCATTTTCTTTCTTTCTTTTTAATTTCTTTCTCCCTCCCACCTAGCTCCATATGCCAATTCCCTCCCCACTGACCCTCAGGTTCACCCCACCCCCAACCACTGGCACTCACTGCCATTTTTTTGGTCTTTCTTTCTCCCTCCCACCTAGTCCCATACACCACCTCACCCTCCTTCCAGCTGGCCCCAACTACACTGCCACAGCTAAGGAGCCACTGGCTCATATTTGCCCTGGTCTGCCCCAGCCCTACCCACCAAGTTGCCATTTTTTTCTTTTGTTCCTTTTTTTCTTCTTTCTTTTCTTTCTCCCTCCACCTAGTCCCGTACACCACCTCACCGCCCTTCCCATTGGCTGGACGAGTCTACCCTGCCCGCACCACGCTGTTTTTTTTTCTTTTTCTTTCTCCCTCCCACCTAGCCCCATACGCCACCTTTCCCCCTTTCTGCCATCCCTGCTGCATCACCTCAGTTAAAGCCACTGGCTCGCCACCATCCCAGGTCCACTCCACTCCTACTTGCTGGCTCTCACCACACTACCATTTTTTTTTTCTTTCTTTTTGTTCTCCCTCCCATGTAGCCCCATACGCTACTTCCCCCTTCCACCAGCTTCCAGGTCCAACCCACCACCCCTACTCACCAGCCCCCACTGTGCTTCCATTTTTTCTCTTTTTTCCTTCCTTCCTTTTCTTTCCCCCTCCCACCTAGCCCCATACACCACTGCCCCCACCATCCCACTGCCCCTGCAGTGGTGCCATGGATACAGTGCCACCACTGCACCAGCCCACTGCTGTCCTGGTCCACACTGCCCCCACCCACTGGCCCCAACTGCACTGCCATTTTTTCCCCTCTGTCTTCCTTTTCTTTTTCCCTCCCACATAGCCCCATACACCACCTGCCCCCATCCCACCAGCCTACATGGCACTGTCATGGCTACATTGCCAGCAGCCCACTGTTACCTTGGGTCCACCCAGCCCCCACTCATTGGCGCCAGATGAACTGCCATTTTTTTACTCCATCATCTTGGCCAAGAGATCTACATAAATGAAAAAACATACCATGCTCATAGATATAAACACTCAACATTGTGAAAATATCAGTTCTTACCAAAGTGATCTAAAGATATAATGCAATCCTGATCCAAAAATCAACAGCATTCTTTAATGAGATGGAAAAACTAATCGCCAACTTTATATGAAAAGAGGCTCTGGGTAAGCAAAGCATTACTGAAGAGAAAGAACAAAGTCGGAGGCCTCACAGCACCTGATTTCAGAACCTACTATACAGCCACATGAGTCAGAACAGCCTGTACTGCTACAATGACAGACACAAAGACCAGCGGAACAGAATCAAGAACCCAGGCATAAATCTATCCACCTATGGTCACCTGATCTTCCACAAAGTCCCAAAGTCCATTAAATGGGGAAAAGACCGTCTTTTTAACAAATGGTGCTGGCAAAATTGGATATCCATTTGTAAAAAAATGAAACAGAATGCAGACCTCACGCCACACACAAAAACTAACTCAAAATGGATTAAAGACCTAAATATAAAACCCAAAATAATAAAGATCATGGAAGGAAAAACAGAGACAACACCAAGGGCCTTAATACTTGCCATTAAAACGATATAAACCACAACTAACAATGCACAAACATCAGAAGATGAACTAGATAACTGGGGAGCGCCGAAAAGTTAAACACTTATGCTCATCAAAAGACTCCATCAAAACAGTTAAAAAGAGAACCTACAGACTAGGAAAAAAAATTTTGGCTATGACATATCCATCAAGGTTCTAATCTCTAAAATGTATAGAATACTTTAATACTTCAACAACAAAAACGACAAATAATCCAATTAAAAAACAGGCAAAGATATGAACAGACACTTCACCAAAGAAGACATTTAGGCAGCTAACAGACACATGAGAAAATGCTTGTGATCATTAGCCATTAGAGAAATGTACATCAAAACTACAATGAGATACCATCTCACTCCAATATTACTAGCAGTAATGAAAAAAAAAAAACACAGAAAATAACAAATGTTGGAGAGGTTGCGGGGAGATTGGAACTCTTATGCACTGCTGGTGGGGATGCAAAAGGGTACAACCACTATGGAAAACAATATGGCACCTCCTTAAAAAGCTAGAAATAGGAATACTATATGATCCAGCAATCCCACTCCTACAAATATATCCTAGAGAAATAAGAGCAGTCATGCAAATAGACATATGTACATTCATGTTCACTGCAACATTTTTCACAATAGCAAAAGGATGGAAACAACCTAAATGTACATCAACAGACGAATGGATAAAAAAAAATATGGTATGTATATACAATGGCATACTACACAACAATGATGAATCTGTAAAACATCTCACAACATGGATAAATCTGGAAGCCATTATGCTGAGTGAAATACGTCAATAACAAAAAAAATATTGTATGACACCACTACTATAAAAATCCAAGAAAAGATTTACACACAAAAGAAAACATTCTTTGATGGTTACGAGGGCGGAAGGGGAAGGGAGGGGAAATCACTAATTAGATAGTAAACAACTGTTAACTCTGCTGAAGGGAAAGGACATAAAATATAGAGGAAGTCAGCACAATTTGACCAAGGCAAAGTCGTTGACGCTTCCTAGATACATCCAAACACTTTGAGGGACCAAGTTACTGGGGCTGAGGGCCTGGGACCACAGTCTTGAGGGGCATCTAGGTCAACTGGCATAACAGAGTTCATAAAGAAAATGTTCTACTTCCTACTTTGGTGAGTAGCCTCTGGGGTCCTAAAGCTTGCAAGCAGCCACCTAAGATACACCTATTGGTTCCATCCTGTCCAGAACAAAGGAGAATGAAAAAAACCAAAGACACAAGGAAGATATTAGTCCAAAGGACTAATGGACAGAAAGAACCAAGCCTCCACCAGCATGACCCCAGAAGAACGAGATGGTACCTGGCTACCACCACTGACTGCTCTGACAGGTATCACAATAGAGGGTCCTGGAGAGAATGGGAGAAAATTGTAGAACAAAATTCAAATTCACAAAAAAAAGACCAGACTTACGGGTCTTACAGAGACTGGAGGAACCCCCAAGACTACGACCTCCGCACACTTTACTAACTCAGAGCTGAAGCCATTCTCGAAGTCCACCTTTCAGCCAAAGATTAAACAGGTCTATAAAACAAACAATAGCACACATAAGGAATGTACCTGTCTCAGTTATCTGGTGCTGGTATAACAGAAATACCAAAAGTGGATGGTTTCAACAAACAGAAGTTTATATTCTTACAGTCTAGTAGGCTAGAAGTCCAAATTCATGGCGTCATCTCCAGGGGAAGGCTTTCTCTCTCTGTTGGTTCTGAAGGAAGGTCCTTGTCATCAATCTTCCCCTGGTATAGGAGCTTCTGAGGTGCAGGGAACCCAAGTCCAAAGGACGCACCCTGCTCCTGGTGCTGCTTTCTTGGTGGGATGAGGTACCCGTCTGTCTGCTCGCTTCTCTCTTTTATATCTCAAAAGAGACTGGCTTAAGATACAATCTAACCTTGTAGATCTCATCTACATAACCGCCGCTAATCCATTTCATTAACATTATAGTGACAAGATTTATAATATACAGGAAAATCACATCAGGTGACAAAATGGCGGACAATCACACAATACTGGGAATCATGGCCTAGCCAAATTGATACACATACTTCTGGGGGACACATTTCAATCCAGGACAGTGCTTTTTAGTTCAATCAAGTATTCTAGGCCAAACAGGCAACACCTGCCTAAAAGCAAAGCCAAGAAGTCAGAAAGTGATAGGAAAACTGGATGATTGGATACAGGAAACCAAGGGTAGAAATGGTGAGAGTGCTGATACACTACATGGATTACAACCAATGTCACAAACCAATTTGTGTATAAATTTTTGAACAAGAAACTAATTTGTGCTGTAAACTTTTACGTAAAGCACATTTAAAAAAAAAAAAAAAAGACTTTCCCCAAAAAGTGAAAAGACAAGCTACTGACTGGGAGGATATCTTTAGAAACCACATATCCGACAAGAATCTAATATCCAAAATATATATAAAACTTCGACAACAAAAAGACAAACCGATCATAAAATGGCAAAGGACTTGAGTAGACATTTCACTGAAGAAGACATTCAAATGCCCACCAAATACATGAAAAGATGTTCAGTGTCATTTAACCATGAGACAGATGCAAATCAAAACTACAGATTTCACGCCCACTGGCTAAGATAAAAACTAAAGATAACTGCTGGTGAGGATGTGGGGAAATTGGAACCCTTACCCACTGCTGGTGGGAATGTAAAATGGTACAGCCTTTGTGGCAAACAGTGTGGCGGTTCCTCAAAAAACTAAACATAGAACTACATTATGACCCTGCAATTCCACTCCTAGAAGACTTGAAAGCAGAGGCTTGTACACCACTATTCACTGCAGCACTATTCACAATAGCCGAAAGGTGGCAACAACCTAAATGCCCACCAACAATGAATGGATAAACAAAATGTGGTACATACATATGATGGAATATTACTCAGCCAGTAGAAGAAACAGAGTCTTAATACATGCTACAATATGGAAGGAGCTGAAAGGCATTATCCTAAGTCAATTACAAAAGGATACATACTATATGACCTCACTTATATAAAAAAACAAGGAAAGACAAATGTATAGAGATCAAAGTTTATTTATGGTTACTAGGGGCAGGAGTGAGAGGAAAGAGGGTAGTTAATGGTGATGGAAATATTGCATTGATTAAGGGTAGAGTTGCACAGTCAATTATTGTTAATTACTGGGCAGGAGTGAGAGGAAAGAGGGTAGTTAATGGTGACGGAAATATTGCATTGATTAAGGGTAGAGTTGCACAGTCAATTATTGTTAATTACTGTCAGTAAGTTGTACATCTGTAAAAAGTTGAATTGACAAAAGTTGTGTGACAGATATATTTACAACATAGACAAAAAAAAAAAGTAGCTCCTGAGGCTGCTTATGTACAACCAAAACCTCATGGGATTTGGTTTCTTGGTTTGGAGGTTCAGGTCATGGTTTCATGGGACATCTCAGGTCATCGGCCTAATAACATGTTTAGTGCTTCTGTTCTGCCTCCTGGTTCAATGCATAGAGCCTGGGGTCTTAAAAGCTTACAAGCTGTCGTCCAAGGCACAACTGGTCTCTATTCACCTGGATCAACAGAGGAAGGAGTATCAAGAATAGGATGAGGATATGGAATGTGTGGCTAATTGCCTCCATGAACAACTGCCTCCTTTGCCGTGAGACCAGAAGAGCCAGATGTTGTCAGGCTACCATTACTGAACATTTTGATCAAAGATTCTACAGCAGAATTCTGATCAAAAGGGGGAAAATGCAGAACAGAATTTCAAATTCTCATGAACTCCAGACTTCCTGGAGCCATGAGGGTTGGCTGAAAAGTCCTGAAACTACTGACCTGAATGGAATGAAACCAACCCCACTGCCGTCACTCAATTTTGACTCACAGAGACCCTACAGAACAGAGTAGAACGGCCCCATAGGGTTTTCAAATAGCAGCTGGTAGATGTGAACTGCCAACCTTCTGGTCAGCAGCCTGAGCTCTTAACCACTGTGCCACCAGGGCTCCAAACCAAACCTGTTGCCATAGAGTCAATTCCAATTCATAAAGACCCTACAGGACAGAGTAGAACTGCCTCATAGGGTTTCCAAGGAGCAGCTGGTGGATTCAAACTGTGGATTTTTTGGTTAGCAATTATAGCTCTTAAGCATTGCACCACCAGGGCTCCTCTACTGACCTGAGATAATCTTTAAACCTTAAACCAAAAATATCCCCCTGAAGTCTTCCCTAAACCAAACAAAAGTTTAGCTTAACTTGTAGAAAATGTCTGCCTTGAACATTATACTCTTCTAAGAATTAACTACATGGGATCAAATTCACAAAACCAACTTGAAAGATTAGATAGGAACCTTAGGGGGCAGGGAATTTATGTTAATGGGGGAGGAATAACTCAGAAAAGGAAGGTGAGAATCGTTGCACAACTTGAAGAATGTAATCAATGTCACCAAATTGTACACATACAAGCTATTGAACTGGTATGTTTTGCTGTGTATTCTTAAGAGCAGCAACAACAAAAGTCCTGCTTTGGCACTACGCTCTCTGCTTTCACTGAGGAACAAGGAGAAGCAACATCCTACATTTACTTTAGGGTTGGTACTGGAAAGATTTGCACTGTCACCTATATGAAGACCAACAAAGATATTACTCCAAACTTCAATGTCTTTAGATTCTATGAGGCATCACTCTGGTTATTCTTCTCATCAATGCAACTCCTTCTACTGTATAACTATAAACTTGCAGCTCCACTTGGGAAAATCTGTATTATCAGATGATACACGTCAATCCACATGCCCATTACGCTCTGCTATTCATCTACTCTTCTGTATCTTTCCTGAATGAGTCTGACCATTTCTATTTCTACTTTCCCACATTAATGTATAGACACTTAAAACATCTGTAAGATTCATAAGAAAAGAAATTTACAAGATAAGAAAAGGTGTTACTAAATAACTTACCTTAAGTGTGTTCATTTTCTTCTGCTCTTAGCAGGGTGCAGAGAATTGTGAAGGATAGTCTGGGGGGTAGGAAAAGAGGAATGGAGTCATGAGGTCTGGTCAGCTCCCATGTTCACCTCCCTAACAGTCAGCTGGGAAAAGGCTTTCCTATGTTAGTGGGTATGGGGAATTACTCCTGTGACCCTTAATAACAGGCAGGAAGTACCACATGAAGGAAGCACCTCCTGAATATGTGCACCTCTACATGGCCGTGTGGGCTTAACCTTTCCGTTTCTCATTTCACGAATATAAAAATTTTTCTATTGATCTATTAACAATTCAGGTCCACTATAATTAACAAAAAATTACAATAAAAATATCTATTAATACTATTTACATCTTAAGTTACAAAACAACAGAAAACTGAAGATGGGATGCTCACTGACAAAGAGTATCTTTCTTTTTATTCTAACCTGGTTGCAATTTCTCAAGAACACATTTTGACAAGACACTGCTGGTGACTTACCTGTGACAGCACTGTGCTTTGCTCCTAGCTCTGTCCTGGGTGGCCCTGGACAAGTCACTCATCTCAGGTCCAATATTTTTTTAAGCTTTTAAAAGAGTCAGAAATAGAAGCCCTTTCCTGTACTATCATTCTGTGATTCTATATGTTCAGGTTAGAGAAAGCCTCAGGATATCTTAGATGCCAGGTGGTGGAAATGCTGTGAGAGTGGTTCAGAACCTGGAAAAAGAAGAAACAGGACTGTTTAGCTTTTCCTCAGTTCTGTCTCATTAAGTGTTCCCTGGAAGCCATGGCTCAGCAGCCCTCCAGGGAAGTGGCTCTTCCTATGCAGCCTAATAGCCACTCATTTCTCTCAACACAAGGTCACCACCTTCTGCAAGGTGATCTACAGCATCCACTGTCCCACACTCTGCGATGGTTTTCAGATGTGGCGACATCACCAAGACTCACTCTGAGCAGGGGGACCGAGAAATACTTGTGGCCGTGCAAATCAGGACCTGTTCCTTTCTGGGGTCTTCTGACTTTGCTTTGAAGCACTCATGAGGAGTCTCTGTCAGATGGGCTTTTCTTCCAGATGGGACTCCTGTCCCTGGGGCTCCCCCTTTTCTGCCTCATAAGAGCTGCTTTGTTCCAGGTCGGGGATCTGGGCCTGGGATACAAATTTGCTTAGTTGGAACCATCATCTACAGCAGTTTCTCAACCGCAGCATTATCGAAATTTTCAGCTGGATAATTCTTTGTTGTAGGGGGCTGTCTTCTGTGCATTGTAAGACGTTTAGCAGTATTTCTGGCCTTTACCCACAAGATGCCAGAAGCAGCCCCTCTACAGTTGTGACAACCAAAAAATGTCTCCAGACATTTCCTGAAGTCCCCTGAGGAGCAGGGTTGTGCAAAAGTACAGGCTGCAACTCTGAGTTTTAGGCAGGTAGGATGGTGGAAATGGCCTGACTTTGGGAGTAAAGCCTATCTGTACTTTTGCATCTCAGCTTCCTCACCTTTTGTGAGCTTAGGTATATCATTTCACAACCCTGAACCCATTTTCTTTCTTTTTTTTTTTTTTTAATGATACTATACCATAAATAAGGTGGTTGTGAAGAAATGAAATACCAAATGAAAACAAAGTGTCTTCCAAATAGGATGGGAACTAACACTTATTTATTCTTATTAACTGGAAGTTGGCAAAATGCTTACAGGCGATGACATCTCTCAGAGCAGCGCCATGAAGTTTTTACTAACATCCTCTTTTTTAGATGAGAAACCTGACTCTTACCCAAGTGACAGCGCTGGAATTTGCACGAGTCTCTGAACCCAGAGCCCGGGCTCTCGCCCCAGACCCACCGCCTGCGATTTCCGGCAGGCTCACGTTGCACACTGGAAAGGCACATTCCCTTCCCGCCGCCGGCACGCGCTCTCGCGGCTCAGGCTGCAGGCTGGGCCGGGCCTACGGTCCCCACAGCCCGGCCGCACCGACGACGACTCAGTGCCCCTGCGCTCCGGGAGCCCGCCGAGTCGGGGTTTGCCCACACAGGCCTTTCCCAGGCTGGGCTCGAGCACGGGCTGGGTTCCGCCTGAGGGATTTGGGGCCTTCCGGATCCCGCCCTTTGAGTACCAGCAGCAGACCTTGGGGGTCGACAGGTCGCGCAGAGCTCCACCCCTTCCCTCACCTGAAGCGCGCACCCTCGGAACCCCGGAGGCCCGGGAGAGCGGAAGTCGGAAGGAGGAGGGGCCGGACTACACATGCGCAGAGGGAGCGCGGAATACCGGTTCCAGAATGCCGCGCGATAAGCCCAAAACGTTCAAGACTACGTTTCCTATAATACACCGCGCGTGCTCGCAGTGATTTTTCTTTTTCTTTCTTAAAGCATAGGAACTTGAGAAATGTCCCAATCTGTGTTAACACCTGGAGCCCAGGTTCTCCTAGAGCCTCCAGATGTTATGCGTTATACTTTATAACCGCAAATGCAGTACGTGGTCCTCCATCGGATCCTGGTTGGAGAAGAGCCGCAGAAGACATTTCAGAACAATTGGGGAAACTTGTATATATCGACTGGATATTACAAATATTAAGGAAAGTTACTGTTACTTTCTTAAAGTTTTTAATAATATTGGCATTATGTAGATAATTTCATTTCCTGGAGATGCATATTAAAGTTGTATATATTTGTAATTTTCTTTAAAATATTCTAGCAAAAGCACTTAGAAAAGGAAAGTATAGCAAAATGTTAGCAATTCTTATATTTAGAAAATGGGAATGCTTGGTTTACTATTTTCTACTTCGAACATTTGTAATATAAAGTTCATAACGGTAGAAATTTGAGCTTTTCCTCTACAACTGTGCCTTTTTAACTCAGCTGCTAAGGGAAGTAAAGATATATGTGAACTGCTCTTGTGACTAAAACTGTGAAATATAAGAAATACTAGAAAAGTAGAGCCAATCATTACCATAAAAAAAAAATCTGTGACCCTCAGAGTTCATCTCTTGGGGGAGGGGGAAGGAAGCAAGTAAGCTATGCACATTTAGGTAAGCGATACCTGAAAGCACACACAACGCAAAATAAAATGATTATCATGCAAATTAGACATTTCCTGGAGATGGATTTGCTTAAAATTTATGTGTGCACACTTTGGACTTTTTTCCCCACCAAGTTAGGAATCTGAGCACAATATTGTATGATCCTCTTTTTACTAAACAATAAATATATAGATACAGCTATTTTTATAGCTAGCTATATAACATAACTATACATCTATTTATCTATCTAGCTGTATAACTATCTAAACAAAACCCATTGCTGTCGAGTTGATTCCAACTCGCAGGGACCTTAAAGGACAGAGTTGAACTGCCCCATCTACCTATTTTTTTTTTTCTTGGTCAACATTATTTTATAACTTCGATTATTTTTATACGCCAGTGATAAAAAGAAAGTAAGTTGCTGTTAGCAAGAATAAAAAGAACTAATGCTACCAGTAAGTTAGTGCAGCTTATGTGTGAGTCAAGGTATAAAACTTTATTCTGTTGACACTGGAAAAAAATTTTTTGATAAATGCCAGTGTCTTAGGCATAAAGACTAAAATTTCTTTAACAGAATTCTCAAAAAGTGTCCTATGTGTGTCTTTTTGATATTTTTATATATTTTGTTTGTTAACCTAATGGAACGATTCCAACTTGCATTTAAATAAACTATCGTAATGATCAGGAAAGAACTGATAATGCGCAACAATGCCTCTATATTTATACAGATGTATTGCTAAAATATTAAAATATTGGTTCTGGTGCAACAAAACTTCAAGTCTAGGAAGAAGAGGAAGTGAGAGCCTAGTATGTGTCAGAGCTGGTGTTTAATGCAGTGGGAAAGAGAAGATTCAATAACCTTATTTAGTGAGTTAGGCGCTTAGGTGTGTAGTGTCATCTCATTATTTTAATACACACACATATATATAATGACTGGAAACTCTGGAGGTGTACTGGTTAAGTGCTATGGCTGCTAACCAAAAGGTCAGCAGTTTGAATCCACCAGGCGCTCCTTGGAAACCTGATGGGGCAGTTCTACCCTGTCCTATAGGGTCACTGTGAGTCGGAATCAACTCAACAGCAATGGGTTTATAGATTATGTAAACCCTGGTGGCGTAGGGGTTAAGAGCTATGGCTGCTAACCAGAAGGTTGGCACTTTGAATCCACCAGGCGCTCCTTAGAACTCTACGGGGCCATTCTATTGTCCTATAGGGTCACTGCTAGTCGGAATCAACTCAAAGGCAATGGGTTTTGTTGTTGTTGTTGGTTTACATATTAGAGATACAAATCCTGTATCAGATATGTGATATATTTGGTGTCATACATTTTGTGTCATATCTAAAAACTCACTGCTAAAACCAAGGTTACTTAGATTTTCCCCTGTATTTTCTTTTGGCAGTTTTATAGTTTTACATTTAGTACTTCAGTCTATTTCCCACTTTAATTTTTGTGTAAAGGGTGAGATACGTGTCAAAGTTCATTTTTTGCATATGGACATCCAATTGTTCCAGCATCATTCATTGATAAGACTATCGTTTCTTCTCTGAATTGCCTTATGATATATGTCTATCTTTTGTAGATATCATACTGTTTGGATTACTCTAGCTTTATAGTACTATAAATCTTAAAATCTCATAGTGCGAGTCCTCCAATTTTGTACTTTTTCAGAATTGTTTTGGCTATTCTAGGTCCTTTGCATTCCCATGTAAATTTTAGAATCAGCTTGTCAATATCTACAAAAAAGATTGCTGAGATTTTTTAATGGGATTGCACCAAATCTGTACATCAAATAAGGAAAAAAAGACACCTTAACAATATTGAGTTTTTCAATCCATGAAAATGGTATTTTCTGTACTTACCTAATCTTCTTGACTTCTTACATCTATGTTTTGTAGTTTTCAGCATACAAATCCTGCACATACTCTGGTAGATTTATATACAGGGCAGACTTCCTTCCTCCTTCCCTTCTTTCTCCCTCTCTTCCATGTGTTATTGTGAACACATTGTTTTTTAATGTCAAATTCTAGTTGTTCATTGCTGATATACAGGAATACCATTGAACTTCCTCTTCTCCCATGAATTTGCTAAACTCATTTTAGTTAAAGCTTTTTTTTTTATAAGATTATTTGAGATTTTCTACATAGATAATCTTATCTGCAAATAGGGATCATTTTGTTTTTCCTTTTCAAACTTTTGACTTTTATTTTCTGCTCTTGCCTTACTTCACTGGCTAGGACCTGCAGACTGATGTTGAATAGAAATACATCATTGCCTTATCTCTGACTTTATAAAGCATTCAGCATTTCACTATTGAGTATGGTGTTAGCTGTAGGCTTTTGCAAATATCCTACTTTAGGTAAAGAAATTTCCTTTCTGTTCTTCATTTGCTAAGAGTTTTTATTGTGAATGGATGTTAAATTGTGTCAAATACTTTATCAGCATCTGTTGATATAATCATAGTTATGTCTGTCAATATTGTGAATTACATTGATTTCTTCCATAAAATTTGCCATTTTAACCATTCTTAAGTGTACATTTCAGTGGTCTTAATTACATTGACTATGGTGTGCAATCATTACCATGTGTGTCTCCAAACCTTTTTCATCACCCCAAACAGAAACTCTGTATCCATTAAGCAATAACTCTCACTTCTGTCCTTCCCTCAGTCCCTAATAACCTCCAATCTACTCTCTGTCACTATTAATTTACCCATTCTAGACATTTCATATAAATGGAATCATACAAGATTTGTCTTTTCGTGACTGCCTTGTTTCACTTAACATAATGTTTTTAAGGTTCAACCACATTGTAACATGTACTAGAATCGTATTCCTTACCTGAATAAAATTCCATTGTATGAATATACCACACTTTCTTTATCCATCTGTTCTGGTTTGAATTCTGTCCCCCAAAAATGTTTCAACTTGGCTAGTCCATGATACCCTGTATTGTGTGACTGCCCACCATTTTGTCATCTGTTATGATTTTCCTATGTGTTGTAAATCCTGCCTCTGTGATGTTAATGAGGTGGGATTAGCAACAGTTATGTTAGTGAGGCAGGACTCAATCTACAAGATTAGGCTGTGTCTTCTGAGATATAAAAGGGAGAAACCAGCAGAGAGACAAGGAGATCTCAAACCACCAAAAGATAGTGCCAGGAACAGAGAGTGTTCTTTGAACCCGAGGTTCCTGCACTGATAAGCTCCTAGACCAGGGGAAGATCGATGACAAGGACCTTTCCCCAAAACCAACAGAGAGAGGAAGCCTCCCCTGGAGCTGGTGCCCAGAATTTGGACTTCCAGCCTACTAGACTGTGAGAAAATAAACTTCTGTTTGTTAAAGCCATCCATTGGTGGTATTTCTGTTATAGCAGCACTAGATACCTAAGACACCATCCATCTCTTGGATGGACATTTCAGTTGTTTCTACCTTTTGGGTATTATAAAAAAAATGCTGCAGTGAACATTGATGTACAAGTATGTGTTTGAATTCTTGGTTTCAGTTCCTTGGTGTACATACACCTAGAAGTGGAATTGCTGTATCATATGGAAATTCCATGTTTAACTTTTTGAAGAGCCACCAAACTGCTTTCCACAGGAGCTAAACCATTTTACATTGCCACCAGCAGTGCATAAGGCTTCCAATTTCTCCACTTCCTCACCAACACTTGTTAATTTTCCCTTAACTAAAAAAAAAAAATTATCACCTTCCTAGTAGGTGTGAAGTGGTTTCTAATTGTGGTTTTCATTTCCCTATGACTAATAAAAAGATTTGACACTTTGAACACTAATAACCGAAGACCAGACGAGTTGTGGAATGATATCAAGGACATCATACATGAAGAAAGCAAGAGGTCATTAAAAAGACAGGAAAGAAAGAAAAGACCAAAATGGATGTCAGAAGAGACTCTGAAACTTGCTCTTGAATGTCAGGTTGCTAAAGCGAAAGGAAGAAATGAAGTAAAAGAGTTGAACAAGATTTCAAAGGGCGTCTCAAGAAGACAAAGTTAAGTATTACACTGACATATGCAAAGACCTAGAGATGGAAAACCAGAAGAGAAGAACACGCTCTGCATTTCTCAAGCTGAAAGAACTGAAGAAAAAATTCAAGCCTTGAGTTGCAATATTGAAGGATTCTATGGGGAAAATATTAGATGGCTCAGGAAGCATCAAAGGAAGATGGAAGGAATACACAGAGTCACTATACCAGAAAGAATTGGTTGACATTCAGCCATTTCAGGAGGTACCATATGAGCAGGAACCAATGGTATGGAAGGAAAAAGTCCAACCTACACTGAAGGCATTGGCAAAAAACAAGGCTCTAGGAATTGACGGAATACCAGTTGAGATGTTTCAACAAATGGATGCAGTGCTGGAAGTGCTCACTCATCTATGCCAAGAAATCTGGAAGACAGCTACTTGGCCAACCAACTGGAAGAGATCTATAGTTATGCCTATTCCCAAGAAAGTGATCCAACTGAATGCGGAAATTATTGAACAATATCATTAATATCACAGGCAAGTAGAATTTTGCTGAAGATCATTCAAAAGTGGCTGCAGCAGTATATTGACAGGGAACTGCCAGAAATTCAAGCTGGATTCAGAAGAGGACGTGGAACCAGGAATACCATTGCTGATGTCAGATGGATCCTGGTTGAAAGCAGAGAATACCAGAAAGATGTTTATCTGTGTTTTATTGACTATGCAAAGGCATTTGACTGTGTGGATCATAACAAATTATGGATAACATGAATGGGAATACCAGAACATTTAATTGTGCTCATGAGGAACCTGGACAGAGATCAAGAGGCAGTCATTTGAACGGAACAAGGGAATACTGCATGGTTTAAAGTTGGGAAAGGTGTGTGTCAGGCTTGTATCCTTTCACCATACCTATTCAATCTGTATGGAGAAACTGGACTATATGAAGAACGGGGCATCAAGATTGGACGAAGACTCATTAACAATCTGTGTTATGCAGATGACACAACCTTGCTTGCTGAAAATAAAGAGGACTTGAAGCACTTACTGATGAAGATCAAAAATGACAGCCTTCAGTATGGATTACACCTCAACATAAAGAAAACAAAAATCCTCACAACTGGACCAATAAGCTACATCATGATAAAGAGGGAAAAGCCTGAAGTTGTCAAGGATTTCTTTTTACTTGGATCCACAATCAACAGCCATGGAAGCAGCAGTCAAGAAATCAAAAGACACATTGCATTGGCCAAATCTGCTCCAAAAGACGTCTTTAAAGTGTTGAAAACAAAGATGTCACCTTGAAGACTAAGGTGCAGCTGACCCAAGCCATGGTGTTTTCAGTTGCCTCCTATGCATGTGAAAGCTGGACAATGAATAAAGAAGACCAAAGAAGAATTGACACCTTTGAATTGTGGTGTCGGAGAAGAATACTGAACATACCATGGACCTCCAAAAGAATGAACAAATCTGTCTTGGAAGAAATACAACCAGAATGTGCCTTAGAAGCAACGATGGCGAGACTATGTCTCACATACTTTGGACATGTTGTCAGGAGGACACCATGCTTGGTAAAGTAGAGGATCAGCAAGAAAGAGGAAGACCCCTCAATGAGATGGATTGACACAGTGGCTGCAACAATGGGCTTAAGCATAGCAACAATTACTGAGGATGGCACAGGACTGGGCAGTATTTCGTTCTGTTGTACATAGGGTCTCTGAGTTGGAACTGACTCAGTGGCACCTAATGACAACAACTAATAATGCTGAACATCTTTTCACGTGCCTGTTGGTCATTTTTGTCTTCTGTGGAGAAATGTCTTTGCTCATTTATTAATTGGGTTGTTTGTCTTTTTATTAATGAGTTACAGAAATTTTTAAAATCTATTTTAGATATTAAGCCTTTATCAAATATATGATTTCCAGATGCTTCCCGTATTCTGTAGGTTGTCTTTTCACTTTCTTGATAATGTCCTTCATACACAAAAGGTTTCGATTTTGATGAAGTTCAGTCTATTTTTGCTTGTGCTTTTGGTGTCACATATAAGAATCCATTGTCAAATACAAGGTTATGAAGATTTACCCCTATGTTTTCTTCTAGAAGTTTTATGGTTTTAGCTCTAATATTTAGGTTGTGGATCCATTTTGATTTAATTTTTGTATGTGGTGAGTGGTAGAGGCCCAACTTCATTCTTCTGTGTGTGTGTGGAAATTCAGGTGTCCTAGTACCATTTGTTGAAAAGATTCTTCTTTGCCTGTTGAATGAACTTGATGCCCTTGTCAAAAATAAAATGGCCATAGATATATGGGTTTATTTCTGGACTCTCAACTTTATTCTGTTGGTCTGTATGTCTACCCTTATGGCAGTACCACAGTTTTGATTACAGTAGCTTTCTAATAAGTTTTGAAATCGTGAAGAGTCCTCCAAATTTCTTCTTTTTCAAGATTGTTTTTGCTCTTCGGTTCCCAAATTTGATAAGAGAAATGAATCTTTACATCCAAGAAGCTCAACAAACTCCAAGTACAATGAACTCAAAGGAATCCACACCAAGATATGTTATAATTAAACTGTCAAAAGCCAAAGATAAAGAGAGAATCTTGAAAGCAGCAAGAGAGAAGTGATTCATCAGGTACAGGAGGTACTTATTAAGAGCTAATTTCTCATGGAAAACCATGGAGGCTAGAAGGCAGCATGGTGACATATTTAAATTGCTGAAAGAAAAACAAACAAACAAAAACAACTGTGAACCAGGAATTCTCTATCTGGCAAAACTCTCCTTCAAAAATGAAGGAGAAATTAAGACATTCCCAAATAAGCAAAACCTGAGGAAGTTCATGACTGGTGGCCCCACAAGAAATGCTAGCGAAAGGACATTAGACAGTGGCTGGAAGCCACACAAAGAAATAAAGAACACTGCTAAAGGTAACTATGTAGGTAAATATAAAGGCCAGAGTTATTGTAGTTTTTGTCTGCAATTTCTCTTTTTCCCCCTATGTGATTTATAAGAGAAATACATAAAACAATAATTATAAATGTATGTTAATGGGCACACAAATATCAAAGGTCAGAGTATTTGTTCACAAAAGATGAAGGGTGTGACTCACCAATCCCCTCAATCAGACCAGATGGCCTTTAGAAAGTTTGTGGTAATTTGTTATGGAGAAATAGAAAACTAATACAACCATGACATTTATTAAATCTCTTTCGAACAGTGGTTCTTGACAAGTTTGAATCATAAATTTTGTAATGCATTTTGAAAATCTGATGGAAGCAATGGACCTTCAACTCACAAACACGTGCAAACCTACAGAGAGTCATAAAATTTTGTGCATCTCAGGCAACAAATTAACTCCTTTCAGCTCATTTGTGGGTCTCAGGTTAGGAATGGGCTGCATGGAGGTAACTCAGTATATCCATTTTCTACTTTTCTGATACTGAATCTGTAAGTATGTGTCTGTGCTCAAGAGGGCTGTAGAGTGCAGGGGGCCTAAGCATAAGGAAGAAGCAAGAGCCACTTACCTGGTAACATTTCTTGTCTTCCTTCGATCTTAGTTGGTTACACAGCTAGACTGCCTTCATTATGGCTATCAGGTCAGAGAGGATTAATGGCAGAGTTATCATGTAGTTTTCTAGGTAGCCAGAGAACTCTGTCCAGTAGAAAGGTTAGTTATTTGCAGAGTTAGGCAAGCAGGAGATCCAAGGTCATTCAGTCTAAAACAAACAACAAAAACAAAGAACTCAGCCAGTCAGGCAAGACATAGGGAATCTGTATAAGGGGGGAGAAGTATGAGTGGCTCTTCATCAAGTGGATCGCTTAAATGCAACACTGTGAAAACTCTCTGAAAACAGATTTCTTTTCTGCCTTTAGCAGCTTGAAGACCCTACTAAGTATGTATACAGAAAATCTAACTCCTCTTGGGTCTACAGATGAGAGTTCCATTTATTGGAATAAAAGTGAAGAAATCTGATAATACCACCAGGCAAGGAGAAGAAAGATCCAATACCACCAGGCAAGGAGAGGAAAGATCCAACATTCAGGGAGAAAAAAAGAAAGATTAATGACTAGGACCTAGATAAAGTTCTCCAGTGAAAATGAGGTGGTGCTGGAGGAGTCCTGTGGACTTGCCCCAAGCAAAGGGGGGAGATAAGGAGAGGCCTGTGTCTCCTGTATTGCAAAGAATGACCTCAGGCCTCCTGGGTAAATCGATTCCACCCTGTGTGGGTAGCTGGTTGAAATTAAATTTGATGCAAATACAATCATAATCTCTAAAGATCAATGGGGGGGATAAAAACCAAAACATCAAATCTGTTGCCATAGAGTCAATTCTGGCTCACAGCAACACTACAGGACAGAGTAGAACTGCCCCACAGAGTTTCCAAAGAGCACCTGAGGGATTTGAACTGCCAACCCTTTGGTTAGCAGCCATAGCACTTAACCAGTATGCCACAGGGTTTCCATAGCTGGGGGAGGGATAAAAAGTACCAAATACTGCCCAGCCCACCAAATACTATCTCTGAAAAAAAAAAAAAAAACCCAAAATTTGAAAAACAGAACTAAACAAATAGCTTACCCTATGATACAAAGTATTACAAAAGCAAAGCAAACATTATGATTAAATACAAACAAATTGCTCAGTAAAATCAATAAAAATCAGAAAAACCTAATAAAAGAACACAGGAGCCAAATGAAGGGCCTCCCACTGACTAAATCTGAGACCATCTGAGCATCAAAAATACTACTAATAGGTAGTGTACAAATAACCCAAGAGTCAAAACCGGTGTACATAAATAAATGACAAAGAAAATTCTTCCTTACCATAAAATGCCAGTTGATAAATGCAGAATGAAAAAGATGTAAAAAAAATCACTACTAGGCAACTATGATAATAACTGATTTGGGTAAGGATCATAAATATACAGAAGAACTATTTGAGAATTTATAGGATGTTTAAACCCTAAAAGTATCTCATCATCAGATATTTACTAATATAAGCGGTAAAATGGAGATCTTGTGGTAGAGAAACTTAGCAGTCTTCACCTTAATGAAATGTTCTAAGTTAACATCACCAGTAAAGGAACTAAGTGACAGCATGTGCCTACTGATATGGTACCCTGAGAACTCCGCATCACTTTGGTGGTGTTGCTGCCAGGTGGATAAGCGCACCTAATAAGGAAATACCAGCCAAATCGAAACAAATTGTCCCAAACTCTTAAAATATGCCAATATTGTAAAATGCCAAGAAAGGCTGAGAAAACTTTAGAGATGAAAGAGACGTGACCACAGAACACAATGCATGGCACTCGATTTTCTTTTGCTATAATGCATGTTATTTGGAAAATTATTCGAGTATGATAAAGATCTATAGATTAAGTAATAGCATTTTATCAATGTTAATTTCTTGATTTTGGTAAATATTCTGAAGTTATGTAATAATTCCTTGTTTATAGGAGATATAAACATGTATTCAGGAGTAAAGGGACATCCTAACTGCCAGCCTGCTTTGTATCTGTATCTCTGTCTGTTGTAGATCAAATTTGTATGCCCAAAATATGTACTGAAATCCTAACCCCTGTAAAATAGGGACCTGGGTGGTGCAAAAAGTTTGCAATCGGCTGCTAACCTAAAGCTTGGCAGTTTGAACCCACCCAGTGGCTCCATGGAGGAAAGCCCCACTGATATGCTTCCTTAAAGAGTACCAAGAAAATTCTATAAAGCAGTTCTACTCTGTAACACACGGAGGTTACCATGAGTCAGAATCAACTTGACAGCAATGCGTTTGGTATCTGTAAATATAACATTTGGAAATAGGAGGTCTCTTTTGTTACATCAATGAGGTCGTACCAGAGTAGAGTGGATACTAAACCTAATCACTTCTCAGCCATAAAGAAAGCAGACTAGGCACAGAGACTTACACAGGTGGATGGCAGATGCCAGTGAATGCCAAGGAACACTGGCAGACACCAGAAACAAGAAGAGAGGCTCACAGAGGATTCGACGTGGGCGAGACCCTGATTTGGGCTTTCAGCCTCTAAAACCATGAGAAAATTAAATCGTTCTTTAAAGCCACCCACTTATGGTATTTCTGTTATGGCAGCACTAGGAAACTGAGACAGTAAATGTAGTAAAATGTTAACATTTGTGAAACAGGACGAAGGTTCTGGGAATATTTTGTATTATTCTCACAACTTTTCTGTAAGCCTGAAGTCATGAAAAAATGAAAAATTAGAAAAAGAACTCAGAAACAGACCCAAGTGCATACAATTGATTAGTGTTGATTGGCTATATAATGGAACCACAGGAAGACCTTGGATATTGTAGTCTTCGGGGAGCCAAACTCTCTCCTGGACTTATGCACTATCAGAAAACCCTCTGCCTATCATACCTGCTTCTCACTGCATGTCATGTTACTTTCTTCTACTGCATTTCAGAAGTCCTAGCAGGGCATTCATGGGCACAACTTGAATTAAATATCCTTTGCTGGAACAATCAATCTGAAGGCAGGAGATATATATTTGGCTACACGTGTGGGGCCACCGTGAGTTGGAGGCTGACTTGACAACAGCTAACAACGTACGTGTTACGTAACACCTCTGCTGCACGAAGGCAGGATCTGTTATTCAAAGGATATAAGGACCATAGAGAGTGCTCATCAGATACCTGCCAAACCACTACAAATTTGCAATTCATTACAAAAAATAAAGTAGTCCAAATCAGCAGGAATGGTATGAAAAAAATTTAATGGTATAAGAATTGGCAATTTTCCTAGAATAAAATATAGGTAGGCACTTCAATTTAATGTGTTTTATACATTTTTACTTGGTAGACACTCCGGCAGCATACTAAGTCCCCAAAGGACTTGTGCTGATAATAGAACAGTTCACAATGCAAAAATCCTTCTTTCACACAATGGAATAAGGAAAAACCTACTAAGTCACTGAGGATACTTTCTCCGAAGCCCCCAAAACATTCTTCAAAGGTCTCACTTAACACAGCCAGGTCACAAGCACACTCTATAAGAAGTCAAATATAAACAGTGTATTGCCATGATTATTCTAGACTAATAATTAGGGCATATCCCTGCAACATCTGGGAGAAGGGTGGCTTTGCTAGTAGGAAGAAGTGGGGAATGGGCCCTGGACAGCCTGCACAACCAACCAACTCCCAAGTAAATTCAAGAAATACTGATGATAGCCATGATGCTACTAATAACAATAACACTTCTCTCTGCCCGGTGCCAGGTATTCTTCCTTACTTTAAACAGATTTTTTAATATTCATAATTATTCTATGAAATATGAAATATCTCCATTTTGCAAATGAGGTAACTAAAGTACAGAGTTTAAGTGACCTACTCAATGGTCAATCACAGATCTAGGATTTGAACACAGGTCATCTTGCTCCAAGTCCATTCTCTCAACCACTGTCATGCTGTCAACATTAGGAAGACAAGAACAGAGTATACTACTCAACAGTCATAAAAAACAAAACAAACCTGTTGCTGTTGAGTCAATTCTGACTCACAGCGACCCTATAAGACACAGCAGAACTGCCCCATAGGGTTTCCAAGGAGCAGCTGGTAGATTTAACCTTCCAACCTTTTGATTAGCAGCTGTAGCTCTTACCTACTGAGCCACCAGGGCTCCACTAGACAGTCATAAAAAATACCAATGCATATAATGCATGCGTTTTGGAGAATTAGAAGTTGAATAATCCCATTTATGTAGCCACCTTATGGAAGGATATGAAGAATGCGGAAGACAGGAATATTTTTCTTACTGAGCACCAATATTCAGAGCTGTTCTCTTAAATAGAATCAGGTTATTCTTCAAACTGTGTATGTCACCCTTGCTCACGTATGTAATGTTAAACGTGTTTATTTTGTTTATACCTATCTATCTCCACTATTCGTTTGTCAGCTTGTTGTACTGTGGTGGCTTGAATGTCATTACGATGCTCGAAACTATGCCACCTGTATTTCAAATACAAGCAGTGTCACCCGTGATGGGCAGGTTTCAGTGGAGCTTCCAGACTAAGACAGACTAGGAAGAAAGGCCTGGTGATTGACTTAGAAAAGCAGCCAGTGAAAACCTTATGGATCACAACATAATACTGTCTGGTATAGTGCTGGAAGATGAGCCCCTAGATGGGAAGGATCATGAAAATGGTACAGGGCCAGGCACTGTTCTGCTACACATAATGTTGCCACAAGACAGCAACTAACAACGTCCATCTACCTACCTGCCCACCGACCTACCTACCTATCCATCCATCTTGCATTGGCGATCCTGAGACAATACAAAAATATATAGAAAATGTTTTGTTTGGCTTCTTTTAAAAGAAGCAGGTCAGTAAAAAAAGCTTTTCCTATACATGTCATAAGGCAGCAGGAGAGAGAATGTGGTATGGTACTTTGAACTTTCAGATATTTCCTGTAAAAGGTCTGTTTCTTAACATGCATGAGGCAAACTGTAGCTGATATCAGAACAGTTATTAAGCAAGGGGTACAAAATTCTATTATAATGATGCTGAGTCCCAATATGTATATCAAATAAATACCTGTTAAATGGCATGCATACACTCACAGAGATAAAAGTAGAGAACTCAAGAAAATATTCACATACATTCAATGCTGCTGCTCAGATTATGCAATTTATTTCTTGCTCTTTTTAGTACCTTATTCTACTGTCTATGACTCAATATTTTGTTTTACTTCATAAAATATTTTGGTATTTTATGTGAAACAAGAATTTTGGTATTATAATCTTTCGGTAAAGGCTATTACTGGTATTTCTTTGACAGATTTATCCCTTAGAGCAGCCTCTGAGATAGTAAAGTTTGCTCATCTGTGAAAACTTTCACACATACAAAACTCATTAATCAGATATTCAGTGGCCTATCTTTTCATTTATATATTTATCTTGGTAAAAGACTTTCAATATGTGTTCAAATGTTGGATCTCACCCCTGATATTTACCTGATTAATAATGAAGAATAATTGTGGATAAAAGCTTAGTCATTCAAGATGTTGTCAGGTGTTGTGATAAACACTGGGTTCTGATGTCTCACAGAACTCACATCCACAGGTTCTAATAACTGAGGGATGTTGAGTATATTACAGTGCCAAGTACACCCAAACCTGTAGAAGCTCAGTAGTGAAAATGTCCAAATGTGCATGTGGAGGGCAAAAATCTGCATCACATTCTTGGATTTTTGCTCCTTCCATCTTTGGTGCACGAGTCCCAGAGTTGCCATGGTTACGGGTAACCTCCAGTCCATTCTGATGCAGGACAGGAGAACACACTAAGATATTGAGGGATGGCTTCAGTGTGACTTGTTTGTCACTGAGCCCCGTATCCCAGTTGCCAGAGGTTAGCGATATGACCCCAGTTGGATGGCTGAAAAATTTGCAGTAGCTGTGGCAGATCTGTAGGAGATGAGGAAATGGTTATTGGTGAAAAATTAATAATCGTTATGACGTATGGGGACTGCCCCTGTGTTAAGTCAAATTGAGGGCTGGAATACAGAAAGATTTCCCACATCTATTAGCTTCATAAAGTTTCTTCTGAGTTTTGATATATTAGGATGTCTCTGTTAGGTGCTTTCAAGTTGGTTCTGACTCATAGTGACCTTACGTATAAGAAAACAAAACGGTGCCTGGCCCTGTGCCATTCTCACAATCATTGCTATGTTTGAGCCCACTGCTGTGGCCACTGTGCCAATCCATATCATTGAGCTGATCCTCTGTGCTGATCCTCTATTTACCAAGTCTGATGTCCTCCAGTGACTGGCTCCTCCTGATGACATGTCCAAAGTAAGTGAGACAAGGTCTCACCGTCCTCACTTCCAAGAAGCATTCTAGCTGTACTTCCTCCAAGACAGACTTTGTTCATTCTTCTGGCACTCCATGGTGTGTTTGATATTCCTCGCCAATACCACAATTTGAATGCATCAAGTCTTCTTTGTTCTTCCTTTGTCACTGTCCAGCTTTCATGTGGATATGAGGCGACTGAAAAGATCATGGCTTCAGAAAGATGCACCTTAGTCATCAAAGTGACATTTTTGCTTTTTAAAGATTTTAGAGAGGTCTTCTGTTACAGATTTGCCCAGAGCAATATGTTGTTTGATTTCTTGACTGCTGCTTCCATGGGAAGTAGCCTTGGTGGCACAGTGGTTAAGCACTCAGCTGCTAACAGAAAGGTTGGCAGTTTGAACCCACCAGCCAGAGAAAGATGTGGCAATCTGTTTCTCAGGGTTGCTATGAGTCTGAATTGACTCAACGGCAATGGTTTCTGGCTTTTGGTTGCTTCCATAGGCACTGATTGTTGATTCAAGTAGAATGAAATCCTTGACAACTTCACTGTTTACCATATTGTTGTTTATGGGCCCAGTTACTAGGATTTTCATTTTCTTCATGTTCAGGTGTAATCCATACTGAAGGCTGTAGTCTTTTACCTTCATCAATAACTGCTTTAAGTGGTCCTCATTTTTGGTCACTATGTACCTCCTGTTGTACTGAGAAAGTTTGCTTTTGGCTAAAGAATAACCAGTAACTAGCTGCCATCATGTCAGTTTTGACTCATGGTGGCCCCATGTGTGCCAGACTAGAACTGTGCTCTATAGGGTTTTCAATGGCTGATTTTTCAGAAGTAGATCATCAAGGCTTTCTTCTGAGTTGCTTGTGTGGACTTGAAACTCCAACCTTGTTAGCAGCCGACTGTGTTAACTGTTTGAACCACCCAGGGACTCTACTGGCTAAAGGTTACCAGACGTTCATTACATTTTTGATGTGCTCACTGTGTGATTTCTCTAATGATGAATGAGTTTTGACGGCTGTCAAGCAGTTTTCACGTTATAACTTCTCAGAGTTTTCCTGCAATGTGAGTATTTTAAGGATTGCGTTTACACAGAATATTTCCCATATTCATTATCTTTATAGGGCTACTTTCTTGGGTGAATTGACTAATATCCAATAAGGACTGTACTCTGACTTAAACACTGTGCATATAAAGTACATCTCAAGAATTTCTCTCCTGTGTAAGCTCTCTGATGTTTAGTGAAGGTTGACATTCTAAAGATGAAATACATTCATTATATTCATGGGATTTATCTCCTGTGCGTGCTCTCTGGTGTACTGTGAGGTTTGAATTCTGTCCCAAGTTTTCCAATATTCTTTATATTCATGTGTTTAATCCCCTGTGTGGGCTTTCTGATGTTCTCTAAGACTTGATTTCTGGCTGAAAGTTTTCCCACATTCACCACAATTGTAAGGTCTCTCCCCTGTGTGAGTTCTTTGATGTACTCTGAGGTTTGATTTCTGGCTGAAAGCTTCCCCACATAGGTTACAATTATAGGGTTTCTCTCCTGTGTGAGTTCTCTGATGTTTTCTTAGGACTGACTTCTCACTGAAAGCTTTTCCACATTCATTACATTTATAGGGTTTCTCCCCTGTGTGAATTCTCTGATGTCCTCTGAGATTTGATTTCTGCCTGAAAGATTTTCCACAGTCATCACATTTATATGGTTTCTCCCCAGTGTGAGTTCTCTGATGTACTCTAAGGTTTGATTTCTGGCTGAAAGATTCCCCACACTGATTACATGTATAGGGTTTCTCCCCTGTGTGAATTCTATCATGTCCTCTGAGTTGTGATTTCTGACCAAAAGCTTTCCCACACTGATCACATTTATACGGTTTCTCCCCCGTGTGAGTTCTATGATGCTTTCTTAGGCCTGACTTCAGTTTGAAAGCTTTCCCACATTCATCACATTTATATGGTCTTTCCCCTGTGTGAGTTCTCTGATGATTCCTTAGGCCTGACATATGGCTGAAAGATTTCTCACATTCATTACATTCAAAGGGTTTCTCCCCTGTGTGAATTCTCTGATGTACTATAAGGATTGACTTATAGTTGAAAGCCTTCCCACATTCATTGCATTCAAAGGGCTTTTCCCCTGTGTGAGTTCTCTGATGTATTCTTAGGCCTGACTTTGTACTGAAAGCTTTCTCACATCCATCACATTTATAGGGTTTCTCTCCTGTGTGAGTTCTTTGATGTTTTCTTAGGCGTGACTTCTCACTGAAAGCTTTCCCACATTCATGACATTCATAGGGTTTCTCCCCTGTGTGGGTTTTCTTATGTACAGTAAGATATGACTTCCTAGAGCAGAATTTCCCACATTCGTTACACTGATAGGGTTTTACTCTTATGGGAGTTCTCTGATGTACTCCAAAAGCTGACTGGTTCCTGAATGTCTCTGTATATGTGTTATAATCAGAGGATTTCCCTGCCGTGGGAGTTCTCTGATGCACCAGAAGGGTTGAATTATGGCTGAAACCTTTTCCATATTCAAAGAGTTTCACTCCTATATGAATTTTCTGGCGTTCTCTGAATTTTTTTCCACATTCAAGGGTTTTCACCCTTGTTTGAGTTCTCTGGTGGTCTCTAAAGTGTGATTTTTGACTGAAAGTTTTCCCTCCTGTGTCAGTTCTCTGAAGTTGGGTGATGCTACTGAAATTCCCATTTATATTACATTCATATTCATTAAAGCCATAATGACTCTTCTCTGTATGAATGCTCTGAGAAACAGCAAGGGTTGATTTATCACACATGTTTTTTCTGAATTTATTATACTTATAAAATTTAATTTTTGTGTGGGTACTCTTAGATGTAACAATGGCAGCTTTCTCAAGGATAGCTTTTCCATGTTCATTATATTCAAAAGCTTGTCCCAATGTCTGAATTCTGTGAGGCTGAATAAGTTCCTCCATATTACTAAGGGCTTTCACATTTTTATAATTAAAAAATTTCTCTCCAATATTAGTTCTGTCATCCTTAATACTGAGAAGATACTTCTCACATACATTAAATTCATCAGTCTTCTCAACTGCATATTTACAGCATGAGGACAATGAGCTGAGGCCCTCGTAAGTAGGTCCTGCAGTGTCACATTCACAGGGCATTTTTCTTGAAGGAAAAGAATTTATGCCCAGATTACACTGCTTTCCTGAAATGTTTTCTTGCTCTGTAGGTAATGTTCTGTTGGTGAATAAAACTTGCCACAGATGTTTGCCTTGGTTTTCTGGTGTCTTCTCTAAGAGTTCATCATGTTGGCAGTTTTCTAAAAATGAGAAAATGAAAAATATTTCATGATGTTTAACACACTTCTTATGGGATGAGCTTACATACCCCTATTATGTATTTGACTCATTGGTTTCAGACTCAGTCTCCCAACAATAAAGTAATTCCAAGTGTATACTCTATATTTCTTTTCTTTATAAAAAATAAACAAAACAAAGAAATAAGCAACCTTTCTGTAGTGAGGAAGAGGAGGGAAAATCTAAAATGAGTATACACATGTAATTTATACAACTGGATAGAAAGGAGGATGTAAAGAAAATGAAAATGAATTAAGAATGGAGGATATTTAAGAGAGTTGAATCCCAGGAATAAGAAAACCAGAGAATGGGATGGATTCAACAAGAAATGTAAGCATTAAGTAGAATGACAAGGAAAATCAGTGGAGACGGGCTTTCAGGGGATATCAGGGAACGGTTTTGATTAGGGTGGAACATCAGCGTGTGGATTCTTACCCAGTCACATATAGATAACAGTGGTAGAATACTTGCCGGTCTAAGTGCATCCAGTTGAAGTTCCCTTTTTTACGTTATAAGAACCAACACAAATTTATAATTGCCCAATTTCCTCACGTTGAAAGAAATAGTGCAATAGGCCACACTTTAATTCTCCCTGTAGCGTCATTCACAGGAATACAATTGTACAAGTGGAAGTATAAAACTGATAGAAGTAAAGTCATTTTTCCACTTGGATTGGATTCACTGCTTTATCCTGACTCTGGTTCCCTGGTTTATTTTATCAGGGTTGTTTAATAGTGAACATCTCTGGACCACCAAATCTTAACTTTCCTCCTATAATTTGCTCACTAATTTTCCCAAAATTAGTGTTGCCCCTTGTGTGAGCAGAGAACTTGGTTTGGCCTTTGTCTCTGGTTTCTGAAAATGTCCTTGGAATAGCCCGAGTAATTAAGGTGCTCTTTGTTTCACTTAAACATGTGTAAATAAGTAGGGGCCCACACAGGCCCCACTCTGGCAGGACGCAGGCCCCACCTTCACAACCAGCCTCAAGAAGGGTGGGGCATGATGCAGTCAGTCATACATATTCACTGATTAAACTGATTATAACTTTGCATTAAGGCCCCAGTCATGCATATTCACAGAGGTCCTAATGGCTAAGAGGCCTGGGAACTTGTAGCTTTCTCTTCTGGGCTTCCTGGGTTGGTGAGAACACCCATATACGGAGGAGGGTGTGGCATATTCCTGGGGACAATGTCTCCCAAGACATTGCCTGATGCATTTCTTCACTTGTATCCTTTCTGGTTATCATAAATGGGTAACTACAAGTATAGGTAATAGTCTCCAAGAACTGTATGAGCTATTACAGAGAATTAATGAACCTACAGGTGGCAATGACCCAGCAGGGGATGGCAGAACAGAGTCTTAACTTATGATGACACCAGCTCTCATTGGCTGGTGGGGAGGGCAAGGCTGCAGGGGTAGTTGATGAAGGACAGTATCCTTCTAGCTTGTGATCTAATCCCCTGATAACAGGAGACTACGGAGAGAGAGACATCGGCTGGCTGGTCTGAAGTGCAGGGAGTTGTGCAGACTTTGAGCCTATGGATGGTACCTGGTGACCTGGCCTCAGGTGGCCAGGGATGATGTCTGACCTAAATCTGGTGGTTAAGGTCAGAGAGAAGAAGTGCCACGGAAATGGCTGGCAACCAGGAAGTGATAACGACGGGGTTTTCTCACATTGGTCCTTAAATAGTGCAGTTAGCGACATCATCACACCCCTGTCCAATTCTTAATTTTGATTCCAATCTACTTTTCAACATTTTTAGTTTTTACTGACTGTAGCATCTGGTCTCAGAAACTTTACAAGTACCCTTTGTATTTATTGATCATAAATTTCTTGTATTTGGAGGAGGTGGAGCCAACATGGTGCTACAGACAGAAGCACCATGCTGTCCCTCCACATCAAAGATCTGAAAAACTAAGTAAAACAGAGACAAACGTCAATCCTGGAACCTTAAGTGCCAAATGAAGAGATAAAGAACTCAGCCAAGTACCAAATGAAATAAGAAACTGACAGAGAACAGAGAGCAAGGAGAGAGATGAGTGGAGGAGCCGTATCAGCTAAGGCAGCACAGATCTGCCATCTTGGACTCCTGTCAGAGATCAGTGGACAGGAAGTATGGGAAAGCAGATTCACGGAGTTCCCAGCAGGAGACAGGGCACCCAGCAGCCAACAATATATGCCTTCTCACCCCCCATTCTTCTTCCCCCTACTCGGCCTCCACCGCTTCCTAGCTAGATGTGGTTGCTTGGCCGGCCAGGAGGTGCTGGCTCTGTACTGCTTGAATTTGCCCTGCCCACATTGGAGATCAGTGAGCAGGGAGTATGGGAAAGCAGTTTCATGGACCTCCCAGCAGGAGACGGAGCACCCAGTAACCAGCAACATATGCTTTTCTACCCCTCACCCTTCTTCTCCCTGCTAGGCCACCACCACTTCCCAGCTGGCCGAAGTCTCTTGGCTGGGAGGTGCCGACTCTGTGCCGGCACTGTGCCACACTGGCTGGCTCCCTCAGTGCCATTTCTTTGTCACTGCTGTTGCTTTTTTCCATTTCTTTTGGTTTCTTCCCTGCCTCTCACCTCTTCCCCCTCCTTTCTCTCAAACACCTGGCCCTGTGTGCCATCTTTGCTTCTTCTTGACAGCCTGTGAAGTGTCGCGTGGCTGGGGATCTGCTTCCCTGGTCCGTGCCATCACGCTGGTGGGATCCCAGGGGCCTTTGTTTTGTCTGTTTGTTTTCTTTGTCTTTTCGTGGCTTGGGAGCCCCTTCTAGCTGGGCTGTACCGTGCCGCTTAGGAGCCACTTTCCCAGTCTGCACAGCCTTGCCAGTGGGATCCCTGGGGGTGTTTTTTTTTTTTATTTTTATATATATATGTATTTTCTTTTTGTTTTTCCCTTTTTTTCCTCCATTTCTCAGTTTCTTGTCTCTCCACTCCAGTGACAAGCTCCCTCAGCATTTTTTTGTTTGTTTTTGCCTCCTGTTTCTCTCTCCTCTGTCTCCTTTCCTGTACCCATTGTAGCTCCATATATCAAACTTCCCCCCTCCCTCCTGCCTACTACCTGCACTGTGCGCTGAACATCACACCTCCGAGTAGCACAGGCACAGCCTACTGGAACCTCCCTGGCACTGACTCCCAGCCCCCCCGTCAGCCCCACTGTGTGCCACAAACAACCCATCCCAGCCCCTCCCCTTCAGCTGGACCTGCCCACTGGACAAGGAGGTGAAAAGTATCATGCCCACAGACTGCAAACAGCCTGCCTACTCAGACATAACCAAATAAAACAAAAAAGTAGGATGAAACGAACAAATCTACAATAAATAAAGAAAACAACTACTGAATGTCCCGAAGACAGCAGAAAATATCAAAACATTAAAAAAAAACAAGACAGGATGGTTATAAAACATCAGATGACTTTGCACTAGAAGAAAAGGCACTAGAACTACCCGAGAGGGAATTCAAATCTCTAATATTCAGAGCAATTCAAGAGTTGAAGCACAAAGGAGATAAAAATGAGGAAAAAATAGACAAATTCACAGAAAAGGCAGACGAATTCATGGAAAATACAGACCAAAAAATGGAAGAATTCAGGAACAAAATGTCAACTAAATTCACAACTCGAAATCACACAAAAACAATTCAAAATCCAAAACATAAACAACAACAGATATGGACAGTGTCATACAAGGGCTGAGGAGCAGGTTTGAAACAATGGAAGACAGGATCAGCAAAACTGAAAACAAACACTTGGATGCAATTTTGTTTGAGGAAAAATCAGAAAAAAGAATGAAGAAAAATGAAGAAACCTTGAGAATTACGTGGGATACAATCAAAAAGCAAAAATTTGCAAGTGATCAGAGTTCCAGAACAGGGGGAGAAAATGGAAAACATAGAGAGGATCACTGAAAAACTGCTGACAAAAGACTCCTCTAATATCATGGAAGATGAAAACGTATGCATCCAAGAAGCTCAATGAATCCCATACTGGATAGACCTCAAAAAAGACACCAAGACATATCATAATCACACTCGCCAAAACCAAAGCTAAAGAAAGAATCCTGACAGCAGCTCAAGAAAACAAAAAGTCACATACAGACAGGAAACACTAAAACTAAGATCTGATTATCTGGCAGAAACCATGCAAGCAAGACTTACATAAAACCTTGAAAGATAAAAATATCGCCAACTAAGAGTAATATAACTTGCAAAACTCTCGTTCAAATATGATATGAAATTAGGACATTTCCAGATAAACAGAAATTAAGGGAATATATAAAAACCAAACGAAACTTGCAAGAATTATTAAAGGGAGCCCTTTGGTTTGAGAACAAACAACATCAGACCACAGCCTGAATATAGGACAGAAGATCACAACAGCCAGACACTAGGAAATGAACTCTCCAGAACTATTCAAAACCAAAAGATTTACAACAGGGAACCAGAAAGGTTCATTTGCAAATGACAACATCAGAACAATAAAAAGAGGTAATAAACAGTGTAGGGACAGAAGTTTCTAATGGAGTGGAAGGCAAGGTGATACCAAGTAATAATAGACTGGTCCAAACGTAGGAAGATAACGGCAAATTTCAAGGTAACCATGAAGAAAGTTATCAAACCTACTCATCAAAATAAAGAAGAGAAACATAAAGTCTCAGTAAAAATAAAATCTACAAAACCAAAAGAAATAAAAAAGAAAACCCACAGACAAAAGGAATTCAGCACAGGAGAGTACGAGGAACAAAGAAAACATCTGCACCACAAAAAAAAAAAAAAAAAAGCACTACAAAATGACAGCAATAAACTCACACCTATCAATGATTATACTAAATGTAAATGGCTAAATGCACCCATAAAGAGACAGAGTGACAGAATGGATAAAAAAACAGAATCCATCAATATGCTGTCTACAAAGCACTCAACTTAGAAACAAAGATATAAACTTACTAAAAAAAAAAAAAAACAGCTACCAAAAAAAGAGCAGGAGTGGCAATACTAATCTCGGATAAAATAGACTTTAAAACAAAATCCACCATGAAAGACAAAGAAGGGCACTACATAATGATTAAAGAGACAATCCATCATGAAGACATAACCATAATAAATATCTATACATCCAAGGACAGGGCTGCAAAATACATAAAACAAGCTCTAATAGCACTGAAAAGAGAAACTGACAGTTCCACAATAATAGTAGGAGACTTAAACACACCACGCTCAGTAAATGACAGAACATCTAGAAAGAAACTCAAGAAAGATACAGAACAGCTAAAGGGCACAATCAGCCAACCTGACCTCATGGACATATAGAACACTCCACCCAACAGCTGAAGTACATGTTCTTTTCCAACGCACATGGAACGTTCTCCAGAACAGACCATATCTTAGGCCACAGGGCAAACTTCAACAAAATCCAAAACACTGAGATAATACAAAGTATCTTCTCTGACCATAATGCCATCACAGTAGAAATTAACAACAGGAAGAGCAAAGAAGAAAAATCAATTACATGGAAACTGGATAACACCCTGCTTAAAAACCATGGAGTAACAGAAAAAAAATCAGAGATTCAATAAAAAAAATTCCTAGAATCAAATGAGAATGAAAACATATCATACCAAAACCTTTGGAACACAGCAAAGGTGGTGCTCAGAGGTCAATTTATAGCAACAGATGTACACATCAAAAAAGAAAGGGACAAAATCAAACCATTAGTTACACAACTTGAACAAATAGAAAAAGAACAGCAGAAGAGGCCCACAGCCACCAGAAAAAAGGAAATACTAAAGATCAGAGCAGAAATAAATGAAATAGAGACCAGAAAAACAATTGAAAGAATCAGCAATATCAAAAGTTGGTTCTTTGAAAGGATCAACAAAATCGACAAACCACATGCCAAACTGACAAAAGAAAAACAGGAGAGACAAATTACCCACATAAGAAATGAAATGGGGGGCATTACAACAGACCCAACTGAAATAAAAAGGATCATAACAGAGTATTATGAAAAACTATACTTCAACAAATTTGAAAACCTCTAAGAAATGGACAAATTTCTAGAAACACACTACCTACCCAAACATTCAGAATTTTACCATTCAGAGAAGAGTTTACACCAGTACTACTCAAACTATTTCAGAACACAGAAAAGGAAGCAATACTTCTAAATTCATTCTATGAAGCCAACATTACCCTGATACCAAAACCAGGCAAAGACACCATTAAAAAAGAAAATTACAGACTAGTATCTCTCATGAATGTAGATGCAAAAATTCTCAATAAAATTCTAACCAATAGAATTCAGCATCATATCAAAAAAATAATACACCATGATCAAGTAGGATTCATGCTATGTATGCAAAAAGTTCAACATTAAAAAATCAATCAACATAATCCACCACATAAAAGGAAAGAAAAGAATCACATGAACATCTCAGTTGACACAGAAAAGGCATCTGACAAAGTCCAACACCCATTGATAAAAACTCCCCATAAAATAGGTATAGAAGGGAAATTTCTCAACATAATAAAGGGCATCTATACAAAACCAACAGCCAACATCATTCTTAATGGAGAGAGGCTGAAAACATTCCCCTTCAGAACAGGAACTAGATAAGGATGCCCTTTATCACCACTCCTATTTAACATTGTGTTGGAAGTCCTAGCTAGTGCAATAAGGCCAGACAAAGAAATAAAGGGCATCCAAATTAGTAATGGGGAAGTTAAACTGTCCTTATTTGCAGAAGACATGATACTACACGTAGAAAACCCAAAAAACTCCATGAGAAAACTACTGGAACTAATAGAAAGATCAACAGAGCAGCAGGATACAAGATAAACATACAAAAATCAGTTGGATTCCTATACACCAATAAAGAGAACGATAAAATGGAAATCAGGAAAACAATACCATTTGGCTCCAGGAAAATAAAATACTTAGGAATAAATCTCACCAGGGATATAAAAGACCTATACAAAGAAAACTATAAAACTCTACTGCAAGAACCAAAAGAGATCTATAGAAATGGAAAAACATACCATGCTCATGGATAGGTACACTCAACATTGTGAAAATGAAAATTTTACCCAAAGTGACTTACCAATACAATGCAATCCCAATCCAAATACCAACAACATCCTTTAAAGAGATAGAAAAACTTATCATTAACTTTACATGGAAAGGGCAGAAGCCCTGGATAAGTAAAGCATTATTGAAGAAGAAGAATAAAGCAGGACTCGCACTACCTGACCTCAGAACCTACTATACAGCTACGGTAGTCAAAGCAGCCTTGTACTGGTACGGTGACAGACACATTGACCAATGGAACAGAATTGAGAACCCAGATGTAAATCTATCCACCTACAGTCACCTGATCTTTGACAAAGAACCAAAGTTCATCGAATGAGGAAAAGACGGCCTTTTTAACAAATGGTGCTGGCAAAACTGGATGTCCATCTGCAGAAAAATGAAACAGGACCCATACCTCACACCATACACAAAAACTAATTCAAAGTGGATCAAAGACCTAAATATTAAGCCAGAAACTATAAAGATCATAGAAGAAAAAAATAGGATCAACACTAAAGGCCCTAATAAATGGCATTAACAGGATACAAACTGTAACTAGCAACACACAAACTCCAGAAGATTAGCTAGGTAACTAGGATCTTCTAAAAGTTAAGCACTTATGCTCATCAAAAAACTTCACCGAAGGAGTAAAAAGAGAACCTACAGACCAGAAAAAAAGTTTTGGCTATTACAAATCTGACAAAGATCTAATCTCTAAAATCTACAGGAAATTTCAACAGCTCTACAAGAAAAAGACAAATAATCCAATTAAAAAATGGGCGAAGGAATGAACAGACCCTTAATCAAAGAAGACATTAAAGTGGCTAACAAACACAGGAGGAAATGCTCACGATCACTAGCCATTAGAGAAATGCAAATCAAAACCACAACGAGATACCATCTCACCCCAGCATTACTGGCACGAATCAAAAAATCAGAAACTAACAAACGCTGGAGAGGCTGCAGGGAAATCAAAACTCTTATGTATCACTGGGGTATAGCGAATCACTTGTGGGGTACAGCTGTAGTAAACATCACCTCTCACTCACTGGTTTGTCTCTAACTTTTTTAAAATGTGAAAACTAACACAAATGTGCATGAAACTCTTCTATGTATTTCAACAAATGGTGGGGGGTGAACACCTATCGTAACAACCATTCAGTCAAGAAAGACGAAATGACTAGCTATGAGAAATCCCGTGCATTTCTTCTTGAATAAAACCTCCTTCACGCTTAGAGGTCTCTCACAAAATTTATAGGAATCACTTCCTCACTTGTCTTTATAGTGTTACCACCTGTATACACAACCCTAAAAATATACAATCTACTTTCAGCAGTTACTTTGTATGTTATCATACAGCTTACTGTATTCATTGTTGTCTTGCTTCTGTGCTCAACATTGTGAAATTCATCTATGTATTTGCTTGTGGCTGCAAACTGGTGCATTCTCTTTTCTTTCTAATAATACTCTTTTAAATAAATACATCACAATTTATTTCTTCCTTTGCTGATGGGCATTTGCCTTGTTTTCACTATGGACTGCACATAGCTAGGAGTCCCACTGGCTGAAATGGGGTATGAATATTACCTTTACTAGATAATGCCTACTGATTTAAAAAGTGATGGCACACATTTCAAATCCACAGCAGTGGATGAGGGTCTCTGAAGCTCCATATCTGTACCAACTCCTGAGAGTGTCAGACTCAATTTCTGCCAATCTTATAAATGTGTAGTGCCATCACACTGCAGTTTCATTTTGCATTTCTTTCATCACTGATGAGGTTAAACACCCTTTCTCCTGTTTATTAGACACTTGGATTTCCATTGGGGAAGTTCCTTATGAAGCCTTCTGTCCATTTTTTCTGCTGGCTTGCCCGCCTTTTTCCTCATAGATTTGTAGACGGTTTTCATAGAATCTGAATACTAGTCCTGCCTTATTCTGCTTCTCTGTGGCTTGTCTTTTCACTCGCTTTATGATGTCAAGAAATTCTGAATTTTAAAAGTCAAGTTTATCAAGCTTTTCTCATGTAGTTAATGATGTAGGGTCTTAAAATATTCCCTACCCAGAGTAATAAAAATTTTGTCCTCCATTTCATTCTGAAATATTTAGTTTTGCCTTGTATGAGTCAGCCTTTAATTCACCCAAAACTGACTTCCAGGTGATCGTGTAAATCAGGGGCACAATGTCATTTTTCAGGCGTTTTCAATATCGTGCAGTGTCACTGTTTCCATAAATTGTCACCAAAGCATTTTTTTTTTTTTCCGTGCTCTTTAGTTTCACTAATCTATTTCTCTCTATACCAGTACCATTTTGTAGTGGCTGTAACAGTTTTAAAATATGCCTGAATTCCTGGTAGAGAAAGTCCTCCCACCTTGCTGTTGTTCTTTTTCAAACATGTTTTAGCTATTACTGGACCTTTGTATTTCCATACAAATTTTAGAATCAGCTTTTCAAGTTTTAACAAACTGAACTGGCTTTTGAGTGGTATTATGTTGAACATACAAACACATTGGGAAGAACTGAAAATTTCAAATGGAGTGCTCTAATCCCTGAGCATGATATATCCCTTTATTTTAGTTGTATTTAATGACCCTAAAACTTTTTGAGAAAAATTTTGTTCAGACATATTACATGTCTTTCATTATATGTATTTCAAAATATTTGCACTACTGTATTCCTAAGTATATTTGCATAGTTAGTTCTTACATAGTGTTTTCTTACCTTTTTCTATCTGAGGTTTGCTATTTTATTTAATTATTTTTATTACAAGTACTACTTCTCACCTTATAATTTACAGTTTTATCTTTATTACTTCTTTTGCTTTGCTTCGTTTTTCTTTTCAAACTTCCTTGCATTTTAAAACAAACATGAGACTAAAATTTTCCTCTAAGCACTGTTTTATCTATAGCCCAAAGGTTCTCATATACATTTTTGTTTTTATAATTTTCTGGCTACTGAACAATTTTGATTTATTCTTTGATGAAACAGGGTTTTCAATATATATATTCACTATTGATTTTAAGATAGAAGGATTTTAATTTTTCTCATATTGTGCCCAATTTATAGTTTGATTGAACAATAGTATTTCCTCTTTGTGGAATTTACTGGCATTTGCATCAAATACTTTTATATCTCATTAACGTCCCAGTGTCATTGAGAAGAATGTTTATTATTCATTTACAGAGTACAAATTTTTGAAAGACACATATTAGGTTCATTTCATAAAATACGCTATTTATAGCTTCTAGTGCAGGGTCCGCCAAGTGTTTCTGTAAGAACCAGAGGGTAAAAGTTTCAGGGTTTGCTGCTCGTGTGGTTTCTGCTGCAACTATTCGACTCTGACTCTGTCCCCCAAAAATCTTACTGAAACAGACAGCAGGCAGGATTTGACCTGAGGGCCACAGTTTACTGAGTTCTAGTCTAGACTTGGCTCTGGAATGAGATCAGTGTATATTATAGTCTACCATCTCTAATGTGTTTCTATTTCTCTTATAGCTCTTGCAGCTTTTCATTTAATGAATCTTGGCAGTAATTCATTTGGTACATAGATATTAAAAACTTTTATATTTCCTTCCTAAATTGTCTTCTTTAGCATTATCAATATATTCTTTTCCTCATCTGTTTTTTAACCAGAATTGAACTTTAAGTAGTAGTCAGATAAACAAACACTGAATTATTCTTATACTTATTGGCTTAACAACTCACAACTGTATTTCAAACTTCCCAATTTTTAGGTATATCTCTGATATAATATGACAGCATTATCTCTTAATAGCTGACTTTAATCTATTTACATTACTTGATATGGCAGATGTTTTTCTTACTTTATGTAGTACAATGTATTTGCATAGCTTTTGTACAGAAAAAGAATTAATATAGCAGGCCTGAGACTACTATCCTTAGAAAGGCATGCTTGCAAAGTTAGCCCTTGGCTGGCAACTGGAAACTGAGATTTTGGAAGGTTCTCAACATTATCAGATTTGGTAAGAGTGGTTCACTCTGCCTAAACTGTTTGTACCATGGGATTTGTGGTAAACATCTGCTTTCCTTCTGGGAGTTTGGAATTTTGGTTCATGCTAGACAGAGGGTGCCTATGTGACCAGCCCCTGGTAAAAATCTTGAGCACTGAGTCTCTCATAAGCTTCTCTAGTAGACAACACTTCACACATGTTGTCACAGCTAGCTCCTGGCAGAATTAGTGTATCCTGTGTGACTCCACTGAGGGTTCTTAGAAGCTTGTACCTGGTTTCTTCTGGACTTTTTCAGTATTATGTCTGTTTTCTTTGCTCTTTTAAGTGTATTTATGTTCTAATAATTAGGAAGGTTGTATTTGGCTCTAGTAGTTATAATAATGTACAATTCCTTAATCATCTACGTAGACAGCATCTAGCAATTTTTAATACATAATGGTAAAATTATTTTCTCATGCTCCTGATCCTTTAAATCCCAACTTTAGCTGCTTTAATAACCTTTCTTAGTTCCACCTTTTTACTGTTAAAATACACCCAATAAATAATTTTCCAACTTTAAATAATATACTTAGATCCCATCTTTCAAAGATAAGGCAATCAACACATTTACACTCCATCTCTTTTGTTAGATTTTTTCCTTTCTACATTTTATTAAATCTATTATTTTTAAAATTTCAAAGACACAGACCTCTTAAAAAAAAAAAAAAGAGTGCCAAAAATGTTTCAAACTGCCTACCTCTAGCTGATCACTTCGGATTTAATTTCCCCCAGGTATCTTCTGCCAGTATGCAATAACTCACCTGTGGAGTTCCTGTCTAGAAATTCTTCCTTTAATAACCATGGATCTTCTCCTTGTTCCAATGTGAAGATCAGTTCTGGTTTTGTAAAGCAGGACCCTGTAAATGGGAAATAATTTAGGACTTGAGTGAGCCGCCCAGGCTTCACTGTTTCTGAACATGCGGGAAGATACAGCTTTAGAACCAGCATGCTGAAAATGCCCATTTGATCCTTTCTGGAGAGAAAATATTTTCTTATATTCAAAAAGGATCTCTCTCCTTAAATCCATGAATCACAAATCTAAATAACATTAAATTCTAATAAAGGCCAACATGTCCGGCTTTGAAGAGATTTAACGGGGATATCCATTTCTGATTGGACAGAATAAAAGGAGCTGATTTACTGCTCCATATTAGACATCTGTGAAACCAAACACAATATAGGAAATAGCAGTTCTTAGACTTCAGACAACAGGGAATGAAGAACAAAGATTCTTAAGAACATGGAAACAAGTAAGAGTAAGCCTATGATTAACGTAGCTTACCGCTAACAGTTTCCAACCCATGGTAAAAAAAAAAAAAAAAGACCAGCAAAACAGAGTCTGGCAGACTTAGTAAGCTGCAGAGACAGAACTGGATATTTGTGGGAAGTTACGGCAACTAGAATTTGTAGGGGTAAAACACCAGAGAGGAAAAGAGCTGTACTGAGAGAGAGTGTCTTAAAGATTTCCAGAAGGGGCTCCTTGAGTCTTTGGCTGAGTACTGTCTTGTGCATGCATCTACGGAAGCTACCTGAGGTTAGGGAAAGAACTACTAGAAAGGAGTAGGCTGAAAATAGTCCACGTATACACAGAGGTGGGATGTTTTTGTTCCACCAGCTATGGTGGAAAGATCTCCTGATATATGTGGTGCTGGGTAGAATAACTAGAAGACACTGACTGACTAGAGTGACCAAATTATTCCTAGACTAAAGTGAGCTCTTAATCCAACACCAAAACCTAAAAGAATACCTTGAAAAGATCAAAATAATTCCAAGCAATTTAACTGGATCCAAGAAAAGGTCCAAAAATATTTTTAAAAATACAACAAAATCTAGCACCCAACAATATAAAATTCACAAAATTTTTTAGCACACAATAAAAAATTAAAAGGTATGAATAGAAGCAAAAATATATGATCCATAACAAGGAGAAAGTCGATCAATAACAGCAGAACAGGAAACAGCACATACACTAAAATGATCAGCCAAGGTGATTAAAACAGCTATTACACCCCGTATGTCCAAAAAAGAGAAAAGCATGAAAAGGATGAGAAGAGAAACAGAAGTTATAAAAGTACCAAAGTGAAATTTTAGATATGAAATATATAACTTATGAAATGAGAAAACCAACCAACCAACAAACAAGAAAATACTGGATAGGATCAGTAAGAGTGTAGATGCCATGTAAAGAAAGATAAATGACATAGGACAAACTGGCGATTTTAAGACAAAGCAATGAAAATCATAAAATAAGAAAGTCACAGCAAATAGAGACTGGAAAAAAGGATAAACAGAGCATCTGTGACCAGTGGGATAATATCAAGTAGTCTAACATATGTGCAATTAGAATTTGAGAAGAAAAAAAAGAGGGATGGAAAAAAAGTTGAAGAAATAATGGCCAAAATGTTCTAATTTTAATTAAGTATATAAACCCACAAATCCAAGAAGCTAATGAATGCCAAGCAGAAGAAACATGAAGAAAATCATACATTATAACCAAATTGATAAAAACCAGGAATAAAGAAAAATCTTAAACAGACTCAAAAGAGACATAAGATGTACAGAGGAACAAAGGTAAGAATGAAAGTCAACTTCTTATCAGAAAGTATGCAAGCCAGGAGACAATGAGGTCATACTTGAAAAATACAGAAAAAAAGTTGATTTAGAATTCTATACCTAGAGAATACAAGACATTTGCAGATGAACAAAAGCTGAAGGAATTTATCACCGACTAAAGTCTGGGTTAAAGTGTATTACAAGAAAAGTTAAAAGAAATTCTTCAGACAGAAGAAAAAATTGTATCAGGTGGAAATGTGGACCTAAATAAAGAAATAACAGCACCATAAAGTAGAAAAATAAGGATAAAAATAAAATACATTTTCCTTGCTCTAGAACGCTTTTAAAAGATAACTGACCATTTAAAAAACAACAACAATAATGTATTCTGGGATTTAAGACATGTGTAAGTAAAATATATGCCAAAAATATAGACGAAAGACGGAAGATAGAAAATGGAAGAAAACTACTATCAAATTCTTTTAACATATATCGAATGTTAAAGTATTTGATGATAGACTATAATAAGTTAAAGATATATATTGTAAAGCTTCGAGCAACCACATACACACACAAAAGTTAGCTAATAAGCCAGTATCTATTATTAGCCAAGGGCTCAACCACTGCACCACCAGGGCTCCTCTAATAATAATGTCGATAAATTATAATCATGAAAAAGACACAATTCATCCAAAGAATGGCAGGAAATGAATTTTTTAAAAAAGGAAAGAAGAACAGATGAGAAAAATAGTTAGCAAATAGTTATACGGTACATTTAAATCCAATCACAGCAATAACAACATTAAAATAAATGGCCTAATCATTCCAGTAAAAGGCAGACACTGACAGATTGGATAAAAAAGCGAGACCTAACTATATGATGCTTACAAGAAACCCACAAATAAGTTATAAAAAAGGAAGGAAAAAGATACCAAGCAAACACTAATAAAAAAGTGTGAGTGGCTATATTAAAACCAAAGTAAAAATATTTTTTAAAAAGGAATATTGCTAGGGATAAAGGAAAATACTGCATAATGATAAAGATAATTCATCAAGAGGGCGTAACAATCCAAAATCTTTTTCCATCTCATAACAAAACTTCAAAATACATAAAGCAAATCATGATGAAATATAAAATAGCCAAATTCACACTGTAACTGGATAAGATTAGTTTCTCAACGGTTGATAGAACAAGTAGACAAATTAAATAAGAAAGGATGCAGAACACTTGAATGATACTGTCAACCAACATGACCTAATTCCCATCTACAGAACGCTAATCCAAAAGCACATATGAAACGTTTACCAGAATAAATCACAGGCTGAACCCTAAAATGAATTTCAATAAATTTTAAAAGGATTAAAACCTTATATGATGTGTGGAAGCTAGACAATGAAGGAGAACTGATACGTTTGAACTGTGGTGCTGGCAAAGAATACTGAATATATCGTGTACTGCCAGAAGAACAAACAAATCAGTCTCAGAAGAATACAACCAGAATGCTCCTTAGAAGCAAGGATAGTGAGACTTTGGACACATTATCAGGAAAGGCCAACCACTAGAAAAGGGCACCATGTTTGGTAAAGTAGTGGGTCAGTGAAAACAAGGGAAACTTTCGGTGAGACGAATAGACACGACAGCCGCAACAATGAACTCAAACATAACAACGATCACCAAGATGGTGCAGGACTGAGCAATTCATTCTGTTATACTTACGTCAACATTAGTCAGAGCCGACTCGGTGGCAACAAAAACACCACAGTATGTTTTCTAAATAAACAGGCATTAAATTAGAAATACTAAGACATTTCTTTAAAAACCCAAATATTTTCAATTTTAAAAAACGTCTACTAGAAATAGAGTTGTTGTTGTTGTTAGGTGCCGTCAAGTCGGTTCTGCCTCATAGCGACCCTATGCACAACAGAATGAAACACTGCCCGTCCTGCGCTACCTTTAAAATCGTTGCTATGTTTGAGCTCATTGTTGCAGCCACTGTGTCAATCCACTTCGTTGAGGGTCTTCCTCTTTTCCGCAGACCCTGTACTTTTGCCAAGCATGATGTCCTTCCCCAGGGACTGATTCCTCCTGATAACATGTCCAAAGTATGTAAGATGCAGTGTCACCATCCTTGCTTCTATGAAGCATTCTGGCTGCACTTCTTCCAAGACAGGTTTGTTCCTTCTTTTGGCAGTCCATGGTATATTCAATATTCTTTGCCAACACCACAATTCAAAGGTGTCAGTCAATTCTTCTTTGGTCTTCCTTATACATTGTTCAGCTTTCACATGCACATGATGCGACTGAAAATACCATGGCTTGGGTCAGCTGCACCTTAGCCTTTAAAGTGACATCTTTGCTTTTCGACACTTTAAAGAGGTCCTCTGCAGCAGATTTACCCAATGCAATGTGCCATTTGATTTCTTGATTGCTGCTTCTATGGCTGTCGATTGTGGATCCAAGTAAAAGGAAATCCTTGACAATTTCAATCTTTTCACCATTTATCATGATGTTGTTTATTGGTCCAATTCTGAGGATTTTTTTTTTTTTTTTATATGTTGAGGTGTAATCCATACTGAGGGCTGTGGTCTTTGATCTTCATTAGTAAGTGCTTCAAGTCCTCTTCCTTTTCAGCAAGCAAGGTTGTGTCATCTGTATAACACAGGTTGTTCATTAGTTCTCCTCCAATTCTGATACTCCATTATTCTTTGTATGGTCTAGCTTCTCGGATTACTTGCTCAGCATACAGATTGAATAGGTATGGTGAAAGGATACAACCGTGACGCACACCTTTCGTGACTTTAAACTGATCAGTATCCCCTTGTTCTGTCAGTTGTGGAATGACAGCCAGGACATCATACATGAAGAAAGCAAGAGGTCACTGAAAAGACAGGAAAGAAAGAAAAGACCAGGATGATGTCAGAGAAAACCCTGAAACTTGTTCATGAGCATCAAGCAGCTAAAGAAAAAGGAAGAAATGATGAAATAAAATAAGTGAACAGAAGATTTCAAAGGGCAGCTCAAGAAGACAAAGTATTATAATGACATGTACAAAGAGCTGGAGGTAGAAAACGAAAGGAAAGAACATGCTTGCCGTTTCTCAAGCTGAAAGAACTGAAGAAAAAATTGAAGCCTCGAGTTGCAATAGTGAAGGATTCTATGAAGAAAATATTAAATGACTCAGGAAGCATCAAAAGAAGATGGAAGGAATACACAGAGTCATTATACCAAAAAGAATTAGTCGATGTTCAACCATTTCAAGAGGTGGCACATGATCAGGAACTGATGGTACTGAAGGAAGAAGTCTAAGCTGCTCTGAAGGCATTGGTGAAAAACAAGGGTCCTGGAATTGACGGAATATCAATTGAGATGTTTCAACAAATGGATGCAGCACTGGAGGTGCTCTCACTCGTCTGTGCCAAGAAATAGGGAAGACAGATTCCTGGCCAACTGACTGGAAGAGATCCATATTTATACCTATTCCCAAGAAAGATGATCCAACCGAATGCGGAAATTACAGAACAATATCATTAATATCCCACGCAAGCAAAATTTTGCTGAAGATCATTCAAAAACGGCTGCAGCAGTATATCGACAGGGAACTGCCAGAAATTCAGGCCAGTTTCAGAAGAGGACATGGAACCAGGGATATTATTGCTGATGTCAGATGGATCCTGGCTGAAAGCAGAGAATACCAGAACGATGTTTACCTGTGTTTTATTGTCTATACAAAGGCATTCGACTGTGTGGATCATACCAAATTATGGATAACATTTCATAGAATGGAAATTCCAGAACACTTAATTGTGCTTGTGAGGAACCTTTACATAGATCAAGAGGCAGCTGTTCAGACAGAACAAGGAGAATAAAATATTAGTTTAAGAAAAAACATAATAAGGGAATAATATAAGCAACTTTGTACCAGTAAACTAGATAACTTAGGTAAAACTGATAAATTCTTTACGGAACACAAACTACCAAAGCTCATGCAAAAAGAAGTAAATAATCCAAATAGCAATCTATCTATTAAAGGAAATAAATTTGTAAAATAAAACCTTCCCACAAAAAAACAAATCAGGTCCGTACTGTTCCAGTGTTGTGTTCAAGCAAACATTAAAGGAAGAAGTAATACCAGTTGTATACAAACTATTCTAGAAAATACTAGAAGATACCACTTTCAAGCAAACACTACCATATCAGATCCAGATCCAGGACATTATAAGAAAGCAAATATACAAATATCATTTACAAATGTTAAGTGTAAAAATATGAAATTGCTAGCAAACCAATTCCAGCAAAGAAAATAAGATGTATACATAGACATTTGTCGTAGGAGGTGGTTGCGCAGTGGTTAAAACAGTCAGCTGCTAAGTGAAAGGTCGGCGGTTCGAACCCATCAGCTGCTCTGTGGGACAAAGATGTGGCAATGCTTCCGTAAATATTACGGCCCTGGAAACCCTATGGGGCAATTCTACTCTGTCCCATAGGTTCGCTATGAGTGGGAATGGACTAGATGGCAGTGGACTTTTTGGATACATTTGTTAAAAACAACTAGGCTTTGACAAACAGATCAGCTATATATTAAAAGAGACAGAGAGACATTTATAAACAGGAAGTGAGTTCTAGAGAAATTGCTGTGGTGCCATGAAGCAATTTTTGCTTTATATGTCATTTGCAATCTCGTGATGAAAGAATGTACAGCTGGTTCTTTGAAGGTTTTGTAGTGGAGCAGAAGAACAAGTCACATGGAATACACAAAATCTTAGAGATACAAGTCTTGGGAAAAAGAAACTTTTAGGCTAAACATCTACCATCTGTTATTTCAAAGTGGCAAAGTACTTGGCACAACAAGAAGGAGAATTTGCAAGAGATTAATGAGGTTGGTTTGCAGGAGTATATTTAATGCTAAGAAGCCCAGAAGTCTTGGAGCATTGAGGTATTACATAATTTTATATATACATATATTTTTCAGTTTATATGATATATACATAAATATATAAATATTGTGTATGTATATGTACATACAGAGAAAGAGAAAGAAAGAGGAGGTGGGAAGGGAGCGAATGCAAGAGAGATAGGGTACCTGGGTGGCACAAGGGGCCTACTCTACTCATGGTCTACTCTCCATGAGTCAGAGTATATGACAGCAGCTAACAACAACAACATATCTATATATCACAAGCACTCTATAAAATGCCTGACCAGTACCAAAAACTGTTAGAGTCATCAAAAACAAGGAAAGTTCTGAAAAACTGTCACAGCTAAGAGAAGTCTAAAGAGACATGGTAACTAAATGTAAATGTGCTGCCATATCAGATCCAGATATCCAGATCCAGTACATTAAAAAAATGCAAATATACAAACATCATTTACAAACATAAGTGTAAAAATTTTAAATTGCTAGCAAACCAATTCCAGCAAAGAAAATAATATATATATATACACACATGGATGGAGTCCTAAAATAAAAAAAAAGGACATCGGGTAAAAATTAAGGAACTCTGAATAAAGTATGGGTGTTATTTAATAGAAATGTATCAATACTGGATTAATAGTTATAACAAATCTGCTGCAGTAATGTAAGATATTAACATAAGGAGGAAACTGGATATGGAGTATATGGGAATTCTCTGTACTACTTTTCACCTTTTCTGTAAATCTATGGCTATTCTAAAACGAAAAAGTTTACTTAAAAATAAATCATTTCTTCTACAGACACAGAGTACCACATCAGACAATGTTATAAATTTTCCTTCAGCCATCAAACAAAATTTAGAAAACTCAAGAGGGAAGGCAAGTCTACCGCATTTACCCATATTTTTACTCTTTCTATTGTTCTTTCTTCCTGATACTCTGAGATTATTTTTATCATTTCCTTTCTATTCCAAGAATTTCCTTTAGCCATTCTTCCAGGGTAAGTCTAACCAAAACTCAAAACCTGTTGCCACTGACTCAGTTCTGACTTATAGCAACCATACAGGACAGAGTAGAACTGCCCCATAAGGTATCCAAGGCTTCAATCCTTACAGAAACAGACTGCTATATCTTTTTCCAGTGGAGCAGCTGGTGAGTTTGAAGCGCCGACCTTTTGGTTAGCAGCTGAGCACTTAACCACTACATATTGGCATGAAACTGTTTTAGTTTTGGTTGGAATGCAAAATGGTACAACCATTTTGGAAAACAGTATGGCACTTCCTTAGAAAGCTAGAAATAGAGATACCATATGATCCAGCAATCCCACTCCTAGGAATATACCCTAGCGAAATAAGAGGCATCACACAAATAGACACATGCATACCCATGTTCACTGCAGCATTGTTCACAATAGCAAAAAGGCAAAAACCTAGATGCCCATCAACAGAAGAATGGATAAACAAACTATGGTACATACACACAATGGAGTACTATGCAATGATAAAGAACAATGATGAATCTGCAAAGCATCTCACAACATGGATGAATCTGGAGGGCATTACGCTAAATAAGTCAGTCACAAAAGGACAAATATTGTATGAGATCACTACCATAAAAGCTCATGAAAAGGTTTACACACAAAAAGAAACAATCTTTGATGGTTACAAGGGAGGGGAGGGGTGGGAATGGAAAAACACTAAACAGACAACAGGTAACTTTGGTGAAGGGTAAGATACTACACAATACTGGTAAAGCCACCACGACTTGTACAACGCAAGGTCATGGAAGCTCCACAGATACATCCAAACTCCCTGAGGGATCGAATTGCTGGGCTGAGGGCTCTGGCGACCAAGGTCTCAGGCGGAACATCTTGCTCAACTGGCATAACATAGTTTATAAAGAAAATGTTCTACTTTCTACCTTGGTGAATAGAGTCTGGGGTCTTGACAGCCTGTGAGTGGCCATCTAACATACTCCACTGGTCTCACCCCTTCCGGAGCAAGGGAGAATAAAGAAAACTGAAGACACAAGGAAAAGAGCTAATGGACCTCAACTACCACAGCCTCCACCAGACTGAGTCCAGTACAACTAGTTGGTGCCCAGCTCTGACAGGGATCACAATAGAGGGTCCTGGACAGAGCTGGAGAAAAACGTGGAACAAAATTCTAACGCACAAAAAAGAGACCAGACTTACTGGTCTGACAGAGACTGGAGAAACCCCGAGAGTATGGCCCCCCGACGCCCTTTCAGCTCACTAAGGAAGTCACTCCTGAGGTTCACCCTTCATCCAAAGATTAGCCAGGCCCATAAAACAAACTGAGACTAAAGGGGCACACCAGCCCAGGAGCAAGGAGTAGTCGGCAGGAGGGGACAGGAAAGCTGGTAATAGGGAACCCAAGGTCAAAAAGGGACTGTGCTGACATGTCATGGAGTTGTTTACCAATGTCATAAAACAACAGGTATACTAACTGTTTAATGAGAAGCTTGTTTGCTCTGTAAACCTTCATCTGAAGTATAATTTTAAAAAATCGTTTCAGTTTTCCTTCATCTGAAAACGTCTTGGTTTCTCTTTCATTTCCAAGAGATATTTTTTTGAGTTAGTTTTTATGCATGGTGTGAGGTATGGTCTTGTTTCATTTTTTTTGCAGATGGATGTCCAGTTATGCCAGCACCATTTGTTAAACTGACTGTCTTTTCCCCATTTAATAGATTTTGGGCCCTTGTCAAATATTTTGCTCATACGTGTACGAATTTATGTTGGATTCTCAATTCTGTTCCATTGGTTCATGTATCTGTTGTTTATCAGGTTATTTTGACTACTGTGGTGGTATAACAGGTTTTAAAATCAGGTAGTGTGAGGCCTCCCACTTTGTTCTTTTTCAGTAATGCCTTACATATCCAGTGCCTCTTCCCTTTGCATATGAGGTTGGTTGGTGGTTTGTTTTTCCACCTCATTAAAAATGTCATTGGAATTTGGATCCCTATTGCATTGCATCTATAGATCACTTTGGGTAGAACAGACATTTTTACAATGTTGATTCTTCTTATCCATGAGCAAGGTACGTTTTTCCACTTATGTAGGTCTCTTTTGGTTTCCTGTAGTACTGTCTTGTAGTTTCCTTTGTATAGGTCTTTTATGTCTCTGGTTAGAGTTACTCCTAAGTATTTCATTTTCTTGGGGGCTATTGTAAATGGTATTGATTTGGTGATTTCCTCTTCAACGTTCTCTTTGTTGGTGTAAAGGAATCCGGCTGATTTTTGTATGTTTCTCTTCTATCCTGTTACTCTGCTGAACCCTTCTATTAGTTTCAGTAGTTTGCTTGTGGATTCTTCAGGGTTTTCTGTGTTTAAGATCATATCCTCTGCAAACAGACATATTTTTACTTTTTTCTTGCCAATTTGGATGCCCCTTATTTCTTTATCTAGCCTAATTGCTCTGGCTAGGACCTCCAGCACAATGCTGAAGAGCAGTGATACAGGGTACCTTGTCTGGTTCCCATTCTCAAGAGGAACACTTTTAGAGTCTCTCCATTTAGGATGATGTTGGCTGCTAAAAAAAAAAAAAAACTGCTGGCTTTGTATAAATACCCTTTATTATGTTGAGGAATTTTCCTTCTATTCCTATTTTGCTGAGAGCTTTTATCATGAATGGATGCTGGACTTTGTCAAATGTCTTTTCTGCATCAATTGATAAGATCATGTGGTTCTTGCCTTTTGTTTTATTTATATGATGGATTACATTGATTGTTTTTCTAATGTTAAGCTATTCCTGCATACCTAGTACGAATCCCACTTGGTCATGCAGAATTATTTTTTTGATATGTTGTTGAATTCTACTGGCAAGAATTTTGTTGAGGATTTTTGCATCTAAGTTCATGAGGGATATAGGTCTGTAATATTCTTTTTTTGTGGTGTCTGTACCTGGTTTTGGTTTCAGGGATATGCTGGCTTCATAGAATGAGTTTGGGAGTATTCTGTCCTTTTCTACGCTCTGAAATACCCTTTAGTAGTAGCGGTGTTAACTTTTCTCTGAAAGTTTGGTAGAATTCTCCAGTGAAGCTGTCAGGGCCAGAGTTTTTTTTTGTTGTTGACGGGAGTTTTTAAATTACCTTTCCAATGTCTTCTGTTGTTATAGGCTTATTTAGTTGTTCTACTTATTTGTGGTAGTTTAGGTAGGTAGTGTGTTTCTAGAAATGTGTCCACTTCCTCTACGTTTTTAAATTTCTTAGAGTACAATTTTTCATAGTAATCTGATTCTTTTAATTTCAGCTGGGTCTGTTGTGATACCGCCCATCTCATTTCTTATTTGGGTTATTTGCTTCCTGTCTTGTCTTTGTTTTGTCAGTTTGGCCAATGGTTTATCAATTTTGTTGATCTTTTCACAAAACCAGCTTTTGGTCTTGTTAACTCTTGCAATTGTTTTTCTGTTTTATATTTCATTTAATTCTGCTCTAGTTTTTATTATTTTCTTTCCTCTAGAGACCAAGGGTTTCATTTGTTGCTCTCTATTTGTTCAAGTTGTAGGGTTAATCCTTTGATTTTGGCCTTTTCTTCTTTTGGATGTGTGCATTTATTGCTATAAATTGACCTCTGACCACTGCTTTAGCTGTGTCCCAAAGGTTCTGATAGGAAGTGTTTCCATTCTTACTGGATTCTATGAATTTCTTTATTCTGTCCTTAATTTCTTCTATAACCCAGTGATTTTTGAACAAGCTGTTATTCAGTTTCTATGTGTTTAATTTCTCTACTTTTTCTGTTACTGATTTCTAATCTTATGGTCTTATGGTCAGAGATGCTTTGTAATACTTTGTTGTTTTGGATTCTGTTAAGGCTTCCTTTGTGAGCTAATATGTTGTCTATTCTGGAGACTGTTCCATGTGCACTTGAAAAGAAAGTATACTTGGCTGCTGTTGTGTGAAGGGTTCTGTATACGTCTATGAGGTCAAGTCAGTTGACCGTAGCATTTAGATCTTTCATGTCTTAATTGAGCTTCTTTCTGGATGTACTGTCTTTCACCAAAAGTGGTGTGTTGAAGTCTCCTACTATTATTGAGGAGCTGTCTATCTCGCTTTTCAATGCTGTTAGTTTGTTGAATGTATCTTGAAGCCGTTGTTCGATGCATAAATATTATGGTTATGTCCTCCTGGTATATTGGCCCTTTAATCATCATATAGTGTCTTTACTTATCCTTTGTCATGAATTTTACTTTAAAGTCTATTTTGTCAGAAGTTAATATTGACACTTCTGCTCTTTTCATTCGCTTGATACATTTTTTTCCATCCTTTTAGTTTGTGTCTTTAAGTCCACAATGTGTCTCTTATACGCAGTATACAGATGGGTCGTGTTTTTTTTAATACATTCTGCCACTCTATTGGTGCATTTAGTCCATTTACATTCCGTGTAATTAAGGATAGGTATGAGTTTACTGCAGTCATTTTGATGTCTTTTTTTGTGTGTTGTTGACAGTTTCTTTTTCCACCTAATATTTTGTGCTGAGTAAAAAAAGAAAAAAAATTTTGTGCTGAGTAGTTTTTATATATTTTCTTTTCATCTTTTTTAGTGCTGCTGATTTTGTTTCTGCTGAGTCTTTATGTTTTTCTTATATTTTATTTTGATGTGTAGGATTGTTAGCCTCCTTTGTGGTTAACTTAGTATCTACCCCTATTTTTCTAAGTTTAAATCAAACTTTTATCTCTTTATATTGCCTTGATTTCCTCTCCGTATGAAAGACCTATGACTACATTTTTTAGTCTCTCTTTATTAATTTAATGTTGTCATCTTTTACATAATGTCATCGCTGTTTCCCTGTTTTGGGTGTTTTTTAATCTTGATTTATTTTTGTGATTTCCCTATCTGGGTTGATATCTGGTTGCTCTGTCCTGTGTTCTAGACTTGGGACGTCATCTGATGTTACTGACTTTCTAAACAGGGGACTCCCTTTAGTATTTCTTGTAGTTTTGGTTTGGTTTTTGCAAATTCCCTAATCCTCTGTTTAACTGGGTATGTCCTAATTTCACCTTCATATTTGAGAGAAAGTTTTGCTGGATAGGCTGGCAATTTTTTTCTTTCAAGGCTTTATATAAGTCATCCCATTGCCTTCTTGCCTGTAGAGTTTCTGCTGAGATCTCTGAGCTTATTCTTATTGACTCTCCTTTGTAGGTATACTTTCGTTTATCCCTAGACGCTCTTAAAATTCTCTCATTATCTTTGGTTTTGGCAAGTTTGATTATGTTTTGGTGACTTTCTTTTGGGATCTACCTCGTGTGGGAATCAATGAGCATCTTGAATAGGTATCTTCTCATCTTTCATGATATCGAGGATGTTTTCTGCCAAAAAATCTTCAAAAGTCTCTCTGTATTTTCTGTTCTCCCTACGTGCTCTGGTACTTCAATCACTTGTAGGTTATTTCTCTTGATAGAACTGCACTTGATTCTTACGGTTTCTTCATTTTTTAAATTTATCCGATTTTTCTTTGAATATATTGTTGCCAAATGTTTTATCTTCAATCTCACTAATTCTGCCTTCCATTTCAATTCTGCTCCTCTGACTTTGTACTGAGTTGTCTAATTCTGAAATTTTCTTGTTAATCTTCTGAATTTGATTGCTGTGTATGGATTCTTGCGGCCTACTAAATTTGTCACTATACTTTTGGATAACCTTCTTAATTTCCTCCACTGCTTTATCTGTGTGTTCCTTGGCTTGTTCTGCATTTTGCCTGATCTCCTTCCTGATGTCTTAAAGAGTTCTGTATATTAATCTTCTGTATTCTACATCTGGCAATCCCAGGAAGATATCTTCGTCCAGAAAATTCCTTGCTTCTTTGTTTTGGGAGCTTGTTGAAATGATTGTGGTTTGCTTCTTTATGTGATTTGATATTGACAGCTGTCTCTGAGCCACCTATAAGTTACTGTATTAATGTATTTTATGTTTGCTTACTGTCTTTTAGGTTCTTGCTTTGTTTTGTTTTGATATGCCCAAATACGCTTCTCGAGCTAGTTTGATTATTGGCGCCTTTGAAGCTCTAACATTCTGTCACCAGATGGCTAGAGCTGTTACCAAGTATATAAGCCCAGGAATCCATTCGCTCTTCTTGTATGGATTCTGCTCAGGTTTCCAGTTAGTCACCAACTGTGTGGTGCAGGCTCTAACCTACAGTCTTAGAGGAGCAGGGGCGATTGCTGTAAGCACAGGTATCTGGCTGCAGCAGGAGGTCACACTCTGAGCGAGGCAGGGGGCTGACAAAGTCCCCCGAGTGTCTGAAAGAAAAGCACATCTCTGTTCCCTAAAGCACACAGGCTGGTGGGCTCTGCAGCCAGACCATGGACACCTAAGGCTTTTGGCTGTAAGGACTGGGAGGCACCACTTATCCTTGGATCTCTGTGGCAGATGGGTAGGTGGCGTAGGTGGAGCCTCCAGTCCTTAGGCCCCTGATGTGGGTAGGTGAGAACCCTGCTTAATAGGCAGAGTAGTGTCAAACATCAAAAACCCACCTCTTTATCACACAGCTGAAACAGCTGAAGTCAGGCCTCAGGCATATATACCACTGCACTGTGCCAATGAGGGCCTAAGTTGCTGAAATGGGCCCAAACAGGTCCATGCAGGGTTGGAAGGCATTCAAAGTCTGTGGACTGCTTGTGCTTTTGCCCAGGCAAAGGAACTGCTTCTGCCCTGCATTCCCAGCTTAGGGGAGCCAGCAAATTATTTTTTCCTCTATTTGTTAATTTGTCCCTTCTCCAAGGCTGGGAAAATGGCCCAGGGCACGTAGCAGAACCTACTTCAGGCCAAGGAAAGTGACCACTACTTAAGCCGGCTCAGGGGCTGGAGCAGAGGGAGGAGAGATCAGACAAATGGGAGACAGTTCTTTAGAAAGGGGTGCTTTTTGGTCCGCACGGTAAATTAGACACAAGTACTTATCTTTTGCTGAGGGCGCTGGTCTTTGCTGATTCCGGAGGCCTGAGTAGACTCTGCCACTCGCTCTCTCTCACTGAGGAAACTGCGTCCTGAACGCTACCACCAGCACGACTGAAGTCAGGTCCGGCAATTCCTTGCAATTTCTGAACTGTCTCTCCCTCCTCCTACTGCTTAGTCCAATTTCTTAACTTTTCCTTTGATGTTCAAGGTTCCTAGCTTGTCATATATATAATCAATTCACTTGTTTTTGGGGGGTCTTTGTTTTAAGAGGGCCCACCAGAAGCGTCTAACTACTCTGCCATCTTGGCACCACCTCCTCATTTACACTTCTTTTAAAAACTTTTTTTAGTGGTTGTGCTAGAGGTTACAATATACATTTTTAGTAATCTAAGTCCACCAAACAGTAACGTTATAACTGTACCATTTCACTTGCAGCACAGACACCTTAGAGTATTTCTTGCAGCCTTTGCAATCCCTTGTGACACTGATATCATTCATTTCACAAACCTATTTGCTATGATCATCCAACACATGGTTATTGCTGTTACTATTTTTCATTGTATCCTGGATATTCTGAATATTATGTTATGAGGCTCAGGATCTTATTTCTCTCCTGTTTTAGTAGGTCTCATCTGATACAGTGCCAGCTGAGGAAGGAGGTTCTGCTCCTTATTGCCAGGTGAGGTTGGAAGTCCAGGTTCTTCATTTGGCCCCTACTGACACAGATGGAGGAGATGAAAAGACCAATTGTTACTGCTAGCCAGTGGTTAAAGTCCTGGCAGTCTACTAGGTCTCCTCTGACATCATTTCATTAGGGAGGTGGAGAGGTACTTCAGTACTGCAGGATAAGGGTGGAAGCCTAGACTTCTACTCAGTGTTTTCCAATTGGGGTAAGAGTTGGCTGCTTTTTTGTTTGTTTGTTTATACTAATATTTAGTTGGAATAGTGGAATCATTGTCTAAAATTTTCTGTCTTGCTAGGCTGTCCTTTTCCTGGTTCTCTGCCTAAAGAAAGCAGGCTTTACTGGGGCTCTTTGTCTGTGTCCATTAGTATTTCGCGGTTGTTGGTTTCTCTAGCACCTGGTCCTGAATAGATGACACAGGAAACTCAGTGTCATTTCTTGTGTCATGTGGTCCCTACCAGGTTGGTCTGTTTTCGTCTCTTCACCATTCATTCTTCTTATGTTTGTTATATATAATGTCTAGGGTTTTTAGCTGTACTTACAGGAAGAAAGAGGGAGAAGTAGATCCAGAATCACAAGTCTCCAAATTTTTCATTTTTAAGGACTGTTTATTTAATTTTCAATATGTAAAATATTTATGAAGTTCAAAAATCAAAACTGTAAAAGAAGCTGTATGTACAGCCTTACTTCCATCTTTGTCCCATCCACTCACTGCCCTCTTGTCCCACTTTTATTAGTTTCTAATTTTTCTTCTCATGTTTCATTTCTGTAAATGTAAGTAATTACATTTATTCCTACCTCAATTTCTTTCTTACACAAAATATAGCTATGTACACTGTTAAACTTCTTACTTTTTTGACTTAATATATACTGAAGATCAATCCTTACCTGTGTATAAACTCTTACCCATATTATGGCTGCATAGGCTTTAATAGCATGTAGATGAAACCTGAGTTTAGTCAACTAAGGCTCCTTATGCTGAACATGTGGGTTGCTGATATTCTGCTATTATAAACTACACTGCAATGAATAACCTTGTGCATACATCATTTTGTATTTGTGCAGACATTGCTTTAAGACATATTCCTAGAGATGAGATTGCTGGGTAAAAAAAGTAAATACATCTATCTGTAGGTTTGTTAGTGCCAAAAAAATTAAATTTTTAAAAGGCAGATCTCATCTTGTCATCCTTTCAGTTAAAAACCTCTAATCGCTAACCATTGCTTTATAAAACTTCAGAACATCACCTCAAGGATACATATAATTCCTCTCGTGCATTTTTCACACCTTGTGTAACATTCCCTTGCTTTCCCTGTTCCAACCATGCTGACCTGTTTCTAGGCTCCTCTACTCACTATCTTCTCTTCTACAGGGGTCTTGGTACTTTTCTTTTCCCTGTTTTGAATGCGTGTAATTCCTTGTTTCATTTTTTCCTAGACGTCCTCAAGAGCTTTGTTCAAACATCACGTTTTCTTAAAATTTCTCTTCCTTGAGTTCAAAGTATTTATAATAAAAGTAATGAGAATAGTACACTGAACCCTCTCCCCTACATATCCATCACCCAGCTTGAACAACTATCAAATATTTCCTTCTGAAAACCTTTTCTTGACCTCCCAGAAGTCAAGTTTTCCTGCCAAATGGCTGGCAGTTTGAATCCACCATCTGCTCCTTAGAAACCCTATGGAGCAATTCTACCCTGTCCTATAGGGTTGCTAAGAGTTGGAATTGACTCAAGAGCAATAGGTTGTTTTTTTTTTTTTTTTAATTGCTGCTGTTGGTACTCATCAAATTTACGGTCACATTTATTTATATAATTTAATTAGTTTCAGTTTTCCTCAAAAAACTTGAGGTTCCTGAAAGCAGCTGAGATTCCAAAAAGCAAATGCTTTTCCTATTTTGTTCATAATTACTTTTCTAGTATTTAGCCAGTGCCTGCATTGTGAGTGTTCAAACTACCCTGTAAGTAAGAAGAATGATTCAATGAGAATATTAAGGCTGTGCAATTAAATACTTTGACAACTGCACAGGAGTCTATCAAATAGTAGGTATTAAGTAAACAGCTGTTGAGCTTGAATTGCATTTTTCAAGATGACATACTATATTAATCAGGGTTCAATCAGAGAAACAGAACCACTAAGAAATATATTTAAGGGATTTGTTACAGTACTTGACAAGACAGTTTCTAGGATGTAGCTAAAATAATGCTGAGAGGGAAACTGATAGCACTAAAATGCTTACATTAGAAAAGAGGAAACATCTCAAATTAATAGCATAAAATCTCACATTAAGAAACTAAAAAGAGCAAAATGAACGCAACACAAGCAGAAGAAAAAAGTAATACAGATAAATAGCAGAAATCAATGAAGCTGAAATCAGAAAATCAATGATAGAAACAGCTACTTGACAGAAAAGATCAGTAAAATGGGTAAACTTCTAACAAGACTGACAAAGAAAAAAAGAAAAGATCACCAATATCAGGAACAAAACACGGATATAAATACAGATCCTACCGACATTAAATGATAATAAGGGAATAGTTTGTGCCCTGGGTGGCACAAATGGTTAGACGCTTGAGTACTAGCCGAAAGGTTGATGGTCCAAACCCATTCAGAGGCGCCTCGGAAGACAGGCCTGGTTATCTGCTTCTGAAAGGTCACAGCCTTGAAAGCCCTATGGAACTGTTCCACTCTGACACATGGGGTTGCCATGAGTCAGAACTGACTTGACAGAAACTAACAATAACAACAATGAACAACTCTACACATATACATTTGACAACTTAAAAGGACTAATTCTTACAAAAACACAAAATAGCACAACTTCCACAATAAAAATTGATAATTTGAACACCTTATAACTATGAAAGAAATTGAATTTGTAATTTTAAAACTCTCCAAACAGAACTCTCCAGGCCTAGGTGGTTTTCGCTAGCGAATTCTACCAAACATTTAAAAAAGAATAAACACCAATTCTACACAAACTCTTCCAGAAAATAAAAGATAAGGGAATACTTCACAACTAATTTTTTGAGGCCAGCATTATCCTGATATGAAAACCAGACATAGAACAGTACAAAAAAGAAAACTACAGACCAATGTCTCCCACAAACACAGTCACAAACTACCTAACAAAATATTAGCAAAGAGAATGGAACACTATATGAAAAGAATTATATGCTGTGATCAAATAAGGTTTATATCAGGTACCTAAGGCTGGTTCAATATTTGAAAAGTCTAGGTAGTTTACCACACAAATGGGATAAAGAAGAAAAACCACATAATTATATCAGTAAATGCAGAAAAAGCATTTGACAAAATTCAATATCTATTTAAATACTCTCAGAAAATCAGGAATAAAAGATACCATATTGTGAAAGACTGGATGTTGTCTTCCTTAGGGTTGGGAACAAGGCAAGGATGCCTGCCTTCACCACTCTTATTAACATAGCATTAGAAGTCCAAATCAGCAGAATAAAATAAAGGAAATAAAAGGCATACAGAACAGAAAGGAAGATATTAAACCGTCCTACTTGCAGATGATATGATGGTCTACAGAGAAAATCCCAAAGAATCTACAAAAAAACTCCTAAAACTGATAAGCAAGTCCAGCAAAGTCTCAAGATACAAGAAAAATATTTTTTACAAATTTTACTCCTATATACTAGCAATGAATGCAAGGAAACAAAAACTAAAAATACAATACCACTAAAAATCATTCAAAAAATCAAATACCTAGGTATAAATCTAACAAAAAATATATGGAAGTTTTATGCTGAAAACTACAAAACACTCAAGGGAGAAATGAAAGATCTAAATAAATGGAGAAAAATTCTGTGTTCATAGACTGTACGACTCAACAAAGATGTCAGTGTTTCCAAAATTGATACGTAGGTTTAATATAATTCTTATGAAAAACCCAGGGAGATATTTTTTTACATAATGACAAGTTTATTCCAAAATTTATATGCAAAGACATAGGAATCAGAATAGCTAAAACAATATTAATAAAGTAGAAGGAATCACTATACTTGATTTTAAGACTTGATATATACCTACAGTAATCAAGACTGTGGTACTGTCATAGAGATAAGACACACAGATCAAGGGAACAGAATAGAGAATGCAGAAACAGACCCACACAAGTACAGCCGACTGATTTTTGACAAACGTGAAAAAAGCAATTTGATGGAAAAAGAATAATAATGCTGGAGCAAATGGATATGCATAGGCAAAAAAAAAAAAAAATGATCTTTAATCTTAACCTCACACCCTATACAATAATTAACTCAAAATGTGCCATAGGTTTAAATATAAAACATAAAATGATATAAATTTTAGAAAGAAAAATAGGAGAAAAATCTTTGGACCAAGGACTAGGTGAAAGTTTTTAGACATGACACCAAAAGCATGATTCATTTAAAAAAAAAAATGATCCATTGGACTTGGTCAAAATTTAAAAAGAAAACTCTTGTTCTGAAAAGATCCTGTGAAGAGAGAGCAGAAAATATCTACAACCCACATAACAGATAAACAATATATTTAGACTATTTAAACTCCCAAAATGTAACAGTTTAAAAAAAAAACTCCGATTAAAAATTGAGCAAAAGCCATGAACAGGCTTTTCACAGAAATGGCTATATAACTGGCAAATAATCACATGAAAAGGTTTCGACATCACTAGCCATGAAGGAAATGCAAATTAAAACTATGATGACTATCACTATACATCTATTACAACCACTAATTAAAAAAAAAAAAAGTGACAATATCAAGTACTGGCAAAGATAGGGAGTAACTGGGCCTCTTATACATTCCTGGTGGGAATACAAATGGTACAGCCACTCTGGAAAACAGCCTTGCAGTTTCTTAAAAAACTAAACACACTTACCATCCATATAATCTAGCAATTACACTCCAAGCATATTTCCCAGAAAAATGAAAACCTAGGCTCACATAAAAATCTGTACGTGAATGTTCACAGCAGCTTTATTTTTAACAGTCTAAAACTGGAAACAAGGAAAATGCCCTTCAGTGGATGAATGGCTAAACAAACTGTGACACATTCATACAATGGTATACTAAACAGCAATAAAAGGGATGAACTATTGCTGTATACTACAACCTGGGTGGATCGCAAAAGCATTACGCTGAATGAAAAAAACAATCTCAACACATCGTATACGTACAATTCCATTTATAATAATGTTCTCCAAATGGATGGAGAACAGATTAGGAGTTTCCAGAGACTAGGGATAGTGGGGTAGAGGAAGCAGGTATGATTATAAACAGGTAGCATGACAGAGATCTTTATGGTGATAAAATAGTTCTGTATCGTGATTGTGGTGGTGGTTTTAAGAATCTACACATGTGATAAAATGGCATAGAACTATTCATACTCATGGTACCACTATCAATTTACTATTCATACACATTGTACCGATGTCAATGTCAATTTACAATTGTTGATAGCATATTATGTAAGATGTAAACATTGGGAGAAACTTGGTGAAGGGTATAATTTTTGCTAACTTCTGTGAATCTATAATTATTTCAATAGTTTTTAAAAATATTAAAAAAAATTTTTTCTTCAAAAGACACTATTAAGAAAATAAAAAGGAAGTCAAATGTGGAGACAAACTGTTTACAAAACTTTTGAGCTCTTTCAACTCAACAAAAAGACAAAAAGAAAAACAAAACTAAACAAAAAAAAAATGGGCTAGTTATATGCTTCATTAAAGAAGACTGATAAATGGCCAAGAAACACAATAAAAGATGTTCAACTTCATCAAATTAAATGCAAATTAAAATCCAATAAAACACTAGACACCAACTAGAATAGCTAAAAATAATAAAAACCAGTTGCCACCGAGTCAACCCTGAATCATGGCAACCATGTGTGTCAAAGTAGAACCGTGCTCCTTACAGTTTTCAATGGCTGATTTTTCAGAAGTAGATCACTAGGCCTCTCTTCCAAGGCACCTCTGGGTGGACTCAAACTTCCTAGTACTTTTACTGTTTGCACCATGCAGGGATTCCTAAAAATAATAGGACTTAGTAAACCAAACGCTGGTAACTAAAGAATGAAAACTCTTATACATTGCTAATGGGCATGAAAAACAACAGAGCCAGTTTGGAAACATTTGACGGTTTCTGGTAATGTTATATATACACTTACCAGAAGAGCCAACAAGCCCACTCCTAGGTATTTACACAAGAAAATGAAACATATATCAACACAAAGACTTGTATGTAAATGTTCATAATAGCTTTATTTCTAATACCCTCAAAGTGAAAAAAAGCCGTATGTCTATCAACTGATAAAGGATAGCATACTGTGGTACATGAATACAAAGGAATACTACTTAGGATAAAAAGAATAAATTCCTGATATACACAAAACATGCATGAATATCAAAATTATGTTAAGTGAAAAAGACAAAAGAGAATATATATACTTTACGATTCCATTTAATTCAGGAAAGGCAAAACCACTCCAATTGAAAGAAATCAGGGCTTCCCAGCGGGCAGGAGGTGCAGGTGGTAAGAATGAGGGGAGGAAACTCATTCCAAAAGGCTAATGGAAATATTCCAAATCACAATTTTAATGGTGCTAATCAAGGGTATGGAAACCCTGGTGGCGTAGTGGTTAAGTGCTATGGCTGTTAACCAAGAGGTTTGCAGTTTGAATCCGCCAGGTGCTCCTTGGAAACTCTACGGGGCAGTTCTACTCTGTCCTATAGGGTCGCTATGAGTCGGAATCGACTTGACAGCAGTGGGCGGGTTTTAATCAAGTGTATACATTTCTCAAAACTTACCAACCTGTACACTAAAAAATGCTGATTTTTATTTTCTGTTAAATACACTTAAATAAAAATCATTAAGTTTTAAAAAAGAGAGTGCACCCTAGAGGGAGTTACATGGTAAGGTCTGCTCACCCACTGAGACAAGGTGGCTGTAGTTCTCCAGCATCACATCTCTGTACAGGGTCCTCTGAGCAGGGCCCATGTGCTGCCACTCCTCCTGGGTCAGCTCCACAGCCACATCCTTGAATGACACTGATGCCTGTAACAGCATATCTCTGATCAATCTGAAGGGTCCAGAAACAAGTGACATGGAAAATACCGTTGGAAACTAACTTTTATCACATTTACTGTTGAGAGTTAAAAACACAATGCTACAAAGGACGCCTATTACGGCCCTAACTTTGTCTTACTGTTTTGGGGATACACAATTAGTACAAATGTTATTCTCATACCAATTCACTTTATTTATTTTTAAAATATATACACACATTGTTAGTTAATGTAATACTGAAAAAGCTTGTTTTTTTTTTTTTTTTTACAATAAAGTTATTATAAATAGGTTCCTGTAAACGTTTCTCATACGTCAATGGACTGTACTGAGCATTCTACACAGTATACACACCCCACCCTGGAGATCTCTGCTGGGGTATTAGGGAACCAATGGAAAATACACGTAAGCCCCGAAGATACTATACATGACTAGATTTGTATTTCAGGAACAATGCTCTAGAACAGGGTTTCTTCAACTTGGACCTACTGACACTATAGACGAGATAATGCTTTTTTTGTGCATGGCTTTCCTGGGCATTTTAGGCTGTTCAGCAGTACCCCTGTCCTCTACTCCTTAGATGTCAGTAGCACCCCCCAGGCATGACCATCAAAAATATCTCCAAACATTACCAAATGTCCCCTGGGGAGCAAAACAGCCCCCAGTTAGGAGAAGAGTGGAAAACATAGTAAGCAGCAAAACAAAAGATCCAATTTAAAAGGTGGTCTTTATTAAGGCAAAGCAACAGTGATGAAGAATGGGAACCTAATCTCTATAAAAGAAAGAAGTAAAATTTGATCTTTTTTTTTTTTTCTTGTGCAGTTAAACTTGGGTAGAGGCTGATGTTGTACCCTGAAGTTGGAAGGACAAGAGTGAGAGGTTGGGCAGAGGTCATGGTGAGGCACAAAATCTGTGGAACATACAGATAGGATTATCTCCCTCATGTTGGCTACGTGCTTTTGGACTAGAAGGGAGGTCTAAAATGAAGATAAGGATTTAGTTACTAAGACGGTAAGTGAAGTCATCAGAGAGAATCAGCTGCTCAGAAAAGACACACAAGCTGAGGAGGGCAAAGAGCCAAGTACAAACTTGAGGGAACGCCAAGGTAAGAGGCTAGCAGAAAACAAATAGGCTATGAGGGTGAGAAAGAATTCTAAATTGCGGAAAGAGTAATTAGAGAGACAAGAGTGTTATAATTAAGAGATCACTGCAAGCATCAATGATTCCTCTAGTTCAAGATAAGAGACTGGACACACACATTTACATTCCCTGTCCCCCAAAACACACTCGCATGAAATACAAAGCTTACTGTAAATGTATGACAACAGAGAAATACAGAGAGGTATGCCAGCAGAAGACCAGGTAATTTGAACAAATTCTAGAAGATACAGAAGATACAGGGTAAGATAGTATTAGATGATAAAAATGGAAGCATGGTGCCTATGACCTAACAGAAATGAGCAAACAAACAGGATGCTGATAATAGCCCAGAAAGACGTCTAAGCTGAAACCAAACAAGACTTAGAAACGAACTGTGCCATGGGCTGAATGACTGGCAGAGCAAATAACTGAAGAACCTTGGGAGGTCCTCATCTTGTATGTATCCCACAGATATGGGCAGAAATCTTCTTTAGAAGGACTCTCTACATGAGGTCAAGGAAATGATTCAGAAGCCTGGGTATGGATAAGACAGCCAATGGGAGAGGCAGAGAGAGCTATTTTTGCATTCAATATTTGATGATACCTCTGTAGACAATATCACTGTATAAAACTTCATTTTTGAATTGTCTGTGGCTTGGATACAGATATAATTTTGATTGTTTTTATACTAACCTTGTATCTGGCAACCTCCTAACTTTACTTATTAATTCTAACAGTTTATCTGTAAATCCTGGATTTTCTAGATATGCAATCATATCTCTCTAAAAAGTAGGAGTTCTATTCCTTCCTTTCTACTCCTTGAATGTTTTATTTCTTTTTCTTTCCTTGTATCAGTGATGAAAGTTTTCAATATAATACTTACAATCTCAGGGGGAAGGCCTTCCTTATTAAATTATAAACTATACTGTTACCAGTGGGTTTTTTTTTAAGACATCATTTATCAGATTAAGAAAGATCCCTTCTATGCCTAGTATGTTGAGAACTTTTATCATGAATGGGTATTAAATATTCTCAAATTCATTTACTACATGTAGTCATATGATTTCTCTCCGTTCTTATTGTAATGAATTACACTGATTTTTTATTAACTCAAACTTACATTCCTTGAATATAAGTAACTTTGCCACGATATGTTATTCTTTTTTTATACACATTGACTCATTTTGCTTATCTTGGCTTAAAAATTCATTAGAAAACTGTTTAGTATATATGGACAAAAAGAGCAACTATTATGGGTTGACCTACTGGATACTGAACTCCTTTGTAAAACCTCAATAATTAAAAGTGTGATCTCGGCACATAATAAAATGAACTGACTTAGGGAACAGAAGAGAAAGGCAGATATAGACACAAACAGATACGATTTCCTAATTGTAATAAAGGTGGCATCTCAAATGAGAAGAGAAAATCTGGACATTAAGTATTGTAGGAATAACTAGATGAACATCGGGGTAAAGAAAGCAAGATTTATACCTCTTTACACCATCGAGCATGATAAAATTCAAATGTATTAAAGATCTAAATGTAAAAAAATAAAATCAATCACATTCTAGAAGACAAACTCTTTTACAAAGTTAGAGTGGAAAATGTCCAACTATGACTCAAATCCAGGAATTATTAAAAAAAAAAAAAAAAAACTGCTAAATTTGACACCATAAAAACCAAATGCCTTTATGGCAAAAAAAGAAAATCTGAAGCAAGGCAAAAACACAAATGGCAACCTGTAGGAAAACTGTGTAATTTATGTTACAGAAAAAGGACTAAAAAGACATTTTGGATACGATAATTAAAAGATCAGCACGTCAATAGAAAGTGATAAACAGTTCACCACCACCGAAAAAAAAAAAAAAAACCATACAAATGAACCACAAACAAAAAATATTCCACTTCATTCATGGAAAGAGAAAAGCTTATAAAACTAAAATGAGGCATCATATTTTTATCTCACTGGTAAAATTTCAAGAAGTTTGACAGCATGCTCCGTTTGCAAGGCTGTGGAGGCACTCTCATACTGTTGGCTCTGCCTTCAAATACATCCAGAATATCATCACTTCAAAGTAACAACTGCTTAAGACCCTTATGATCACCATTTCTTGCTAGGATTACCCAAACAGCCTCCTACATTGTTCCTGCTTCTAGCACTGCTCAAATAGTAAACAGTTATTTTTTAAAAATATAAGTCAAAACTCCCTTCTCGGTCACAACCTTCCATATCCCCTAAATAAATGGAGAGAGATACCGTGTTCATGAATTAGAAGATTGAATGTGATCAAGATAGCAACTCTCTCCCAAAATGATCTGTACAATAGATTCTACAGATTCAATGCAATCAAAATCAAAATCTCAGCAGGCTCTTGGATACAGACAAGTTGGTATTTTAAACTTTACGTAAAAAAGAAAAGGACCTAGAATACTCAAAAAAATTTTGAAAAAGAACAAATTTAGAAGTCTCATATTATCTGACTCCAAGACTTACAAGACAGGCACTGATCAATGCGGTATTAGCAAAGAGACAGGGATTAACAGAAGTGAACAGAGCTCAGAAATAGATCCACATATAAAAGTAACTGATATCCAACAGAGATGCCAAGGCTAATCAATGCAAAAAGTAAATTCTTTTCAAAAAATGGTGTTGAAACATGGGTATAAAGAGGTGGAGGTTGCAAAGAGGTGGAGAGCATAAACATGGTGAGCACATGTTCTCTCTGCTGTCAATATTAAGAGAATGCCACCAGCACAAAATGCCAAGGCCTTTAGACTCTGACACTCTAGGCTCAAACTGGATCACCTATGACACATTTTGTCCGTTTCTGATCAGCAGCCCCTATACCTAAAGTGTAAACCCATCAAAAACGGAATTATAGATACAACTACAGACAGAATAAAGACTTTAAAATCCTAAAAGAATACTATAAACAAGTTCATGAAAATAATTTAAAAATGCATATAAAACAGAATAATTTCCTATGAAAATATAACAACAAAAATTAAGAAAATACAGAAGTCTGGGATAGGCTATTTAATAAAGTGATTTAATGATCAAAATCTTCACACACAAAGTTCTAACAAGGCCCAATTTTATAGGAGAGTTTCACAAAATCTACAAATGACAATTTTCTCATCTAAATTATCAGAAAAGAGCATAATTAAACAAGAATACAAGAAAGGTATAGTCTAACTTCTTAATAGAAAAATAATAAACCTAAATGTAGTATCAGTACAAAAAAAAAAAAACCCTCTAGGAACATACGTTAGAAGCAACAGAAATTCAAGAGTAAGTTAACATTAGAAAATCTATTATGCTATTTACAGTATTTATAGATTAAAAGAAATAAGCTATAGCTGTGTATCCAATATAATTCAATGAACATTTATTACTAACCTGAAATCTAAGGAAACTGGTAACTAGGGGGAATTTACACTGATAAAAGTTATCTATCAAGACGCCATAAGAGACACTGAAGTTAAATGGGAAAAGTGTGCCTATTTTCCCTCGAGATTGACCAGATCTATTTCTACTTTTCCATTTAAGGTATTAAAAAAACAAATCAAACTCGTTGCCTTCGAGTCGATTTTGACTCAAAGCAACCCTACAGGACAGAGCAGAACTGCCCCATAGGGTTTCCAAGGAGTGGCTAGTGGATTTAACTGCCGACCTTTTGGTTTGCAGAGGAGCTCTTAACCACTACGCCACCAGGGCTCTGTTTAAGGTATATAAAAAAAAAGGTATAGACCTTTACAAACCTCAAAAATTCATTACAATAAAGTAGGGAATGAGTAAGAGCTCACCTGAGACGTGTTCATTTTCCACTGCTCTCGGGAGAGTGTAGAAAACTGAAGGTTCAGCTGGGGGGACAGAAAAGGACTAGGGTCATGAGAGATCTGGCCTGCCTTACAGCTCCTAGGTTCACCTCCCAAAGCCTTGGCACCCCAGCTGGGGACCAGCCTCTGTATGGGGATAGGCCCTTTGGGCCTTAAAAAAGCATAGTAAGGACCATGTAGAGGCAACAACACCTGTCCATATTCAACTCTGAAATCATGGATATTTAAATCTGTAGCTTTTCACTGAGTGAATATAAAATTTTCCTCACTGATTCAAGAATAATGCTGTACCCTTCTGACTAAGACAAAATAAAATAAAAACAGGTGATTACCTGAACTAAAGTACACCAAAAGATAATAGTCTTAATTAACATAGAAAAAAACTCAGCAGATCATTTATCTATTTTCTTAGTACTACTGTGTATCCCTTGGCATAGAGAATCCACAGAAAGCCCAGTAAAAAGGACAGAGGTGCTTCATGCAAGGATTTTTAATTATTTGTTTTAACTGGGATGCATTTTCTCAAAAGGTCTTTTTTTGTAAGACGCTTTTGGTGACCTGTGAGAGAGCGAACTGCACTGTTTTCCTGCTGGCTCTGTCACAAACTGGGTTGCTCTGGAGAAGTCACTGATACTCCCAGGCCCCATTTCTTCAAAGCTCTTAAATGAGTCAGAGTAGATAACCTTGGAAACCCTTTATAAATCATCATTCTGCAATTCTGTGAGGTCAGGACAACATCATCAGTCTCACATATGTTGACTGACACATGTCAGAGCACTGCAAAATTTGTAAAGGGCTAAAAAGAAAGGGATTGAAGCCCATTTAGGGATAAAAACAAAAAAAAAAACAACCCCGCTAGCATCGAGTCAATTCCGACTCCTAGCGACCCTATAGGACAAAGTAGAACTGCGCCATGGGGTTTCCAAGGAGTGCCTGGTGGATTCAAACTGCGGACCTTTTGGTTAGCAGCCATAGCTCTTAACCACTTCGCCACCAGGGTTTCCCATTTAGAGATGGGGTGGGGACAATTTCCTCACCTCTGGCTGGTTATCCTACATCCCCAAACCTTGCCCATGTAAGCACTCCAATGAAGTGACCTTTCCTGGGCAGCCTGCCCGTGGACCATTCAGCTCACCTGGCTCTTCTCAAGGCTGGCCCAAACCCTCCTCCGTTACACAGTCTGTAGTGGCAGTTGGAGGTGGCAACATCGTCAAGTCTGGCTCATTCCAGGCAGGAGAATCAAGAACTGATTCTGGCTGAGCATAGCTGGGACCTGCTCCTTTCTGAGCTCTTCTGCCTCTGCCCTGAAGCTCTTGTGAGAGGTCAAAGGTCATAGGGTCAGTCTTACTCTTCCAAGTAAGATGCCTGTTCTTACAGGTTCCCTACTTCACAGGGACTGTTTTGTTCCATGGGAATTGAGACCTGAACCTGGAAAACAAATTCATTTTAGAGCCAAAAACCTGACTTTCTTGGGAGTTACTAAAATATCAGACTTAAAAGACATACAGCCTGCCAGTGCAGGAGGGACCAGGAACTTCAGTCTGACCCAAGATCTGAAGTGACACAAGAAACCCCAGAATCCATTTGCCACATGTAGGATCCCGTCTATGTTCACTACCAATTATATCACTGGGGATTTGGAGATAGATCAGTCTTAAGTGCTGTGAAGGGTGCAATGCTGGTTATGGGCAAGTGGGACATTAGAAAGAGCCTGAGACTGGGAGTGAAGCACACCTGCCATTGAGTCCAAGCTTCCTGACTGCTAGCTTGTGACCTTTACAAATTACTTCACCAGGCTGAAACTGTTTTTCATTTTGTTTTGTTTCTTAATACATATGGAATACCGACCTGATAAAATGGTTGTGAGGTTTACATAAACCACTGAATGAAAATAACAAAGTCTTCTTAATATAACAGCTTTCGTCACTTACGCAGTGCTTAGAACCCTGCACTTGTCTAAATGCTTTACAGGTGACAACGTATGTAACTTCCAAAACAATGCCACAAAACAACCATTATTAATATTCTCATCTCAAATGAGTAACCTGACTCTTACCCAGGCTACAATATCGCCCCCGGTTACAGGTGACAGAGCAAGACTTTATTCGGGTCTCTGACTCCAGAGCTCGGGCTCTCACAGCAGAGCCAACACTCACCGTTCAAACGTATATTTCCCTCCCGCAGCCGGATCGGGCTGCAGGCTGGGCCAGGCCCACGGTCCCCGCACACCCCCGCCCGCACCGAGCATCTTCTCCCGACAGGGACTCAGCCCCACCTGCACCCCAGGAGTCGGCAGGGCCGGGAGTCTTCCCACAGGACCCGGCCAATTCGAGGGCCGGTCCAAGCGCGTAGAGGAGCCCCGGCCATGGCATTCCAAGGACCTCCCGTTCCGCCTGCTCAGGAACAAGCTCACCCCTCCGGAATGGTCCCCCAGCGCGTTCACCTCAGGTGAGCATCCTCTACTTCCAAATCACTTCCTTGGAGTCCCAAGAAGGCCGGTCGAGAAGGCGAGGCTACTGCTGCCCATGCGCAGAAGGACCGCGGTAGCCCGTTCCCAGCATCCTGCGCGGTGAGCCGCTACAATCGAGACTACATTTCCCATAAGCTTCCGAGATCCCCTCTTTGTCGTAGCTGTTACGGCGTTTCCACCTTTGTGTTATGAGTCGGAATCGACTCGACGGCTCTGGGTGTTATGTTAGAAAGTGATGTTCTTAAAAAGTCTCTCTTGCCAAAGTTTTCTCACATCCCCGGAAGTTAAGGGCCAAATGCAAAGCAAAGCGTGGTTTCAATCCTGATTAAAATAATTTTTTTTTCCCCAAGACACTTGGAGCTAACTGGGGAAGATAGAATATGGATTGAATGTTAGAAATATAAAGGATAATTACAGTTATGTTTATTAAGTTTGAAAAAATTGTAACTATATATTTTTTTATATATAGGAAAATTAACTGATTTTTTAAAGGCGTGACTACTGAAGTATTTAGAATTGAGGCTTTTAAACTTTATAATCCATCCTGTCCCTTTAAAATGATGGTGATTTGCTACAGCAGATTTGGGGATGGAAGCCTTATAATTTGGAACAAGGACTTCTGGTTAAAAGGAGAAAATAATAAATTTTTTACTCTATTTCTGTGATACTTCAAATTTTTAATTTCTAATGTCAGGAACCCAACTTGAGTTAGCTTGGGGGGAAACATATATATACCGACTCACAAAATCAGATGAAGGGCTGAACAGCCATAATGTTGTTTGATGCTGTCTAGTCCGCTCCAACTCAGGCCCACCTTACGTATAACAGAAGAAAACACTGCCCAGTCCTGCACCGTCTTCCTGATAGTTTGTATGTTTGAGTCCATTGTTACAGCTATTATGGCAATCCATTTCATTGTAGGTTTCCCTCGTTTTTGCTGGCCCTCTTCTTTACCAAAATGATGTCTTTTTTTAGTGACTGTTCTTTCCTCATGACATGGCCAAAGTCTTGCCATTCTCCCTTCCAAGAAGCATTCTGGTTTTATTTGTTCTAAAGCTGATTTGTTACTTCTTCTGGCAGTCCACAGCATACTCAATATTTTTCACCAATACACAGTCCAAACGCATCAATTCTTCTTCTGTTTTCCTTTTTCATCTTTTGCATGCAGATAAGGCTACTGAAAAGATCATGGTTTGGGTCAAATGCACTTCAGTTATCAAAGTGGTATCTTTGCTTTTTAAAACCTTTAAGATGTCTTTACAGCAGACTTGTCCCATACAATGCAGTATTGATTTCTTAACTACTGCTTTCATGGACATTGATTGTTGATCCAAGTAGAATGAAATAATTGACAACTTTAAATTTCTTCTCCATTTATCACAATGTTGTTTATAGGCCTGTTTGTGGGGATGTTCATTTTCTTCACATTCAGGTGTAACCATTTTTAAGGCTATTTTTTTTTAACCTTTATTATTAAGTGCTTCAAGTCATCTTCATTTTTGTCAAGTAAGTTTGGGTCATCTGCATATTGAGGTTTGTGAGTCTTCCTCCAATCCTAATGTCATGTTCTTCCTCACATAGTCCATGTTCTTGGATTGTTTTTTCAGCATACAGATTGAAGTTGAAAGACTACATTCCTGCTGCATATCATTTCCAGTTTTGAATCACACACTCTCTCCTTGTTCTGCTCAAATGACTGCCTCTTAATCCATGTACATGTTCTGCATAGGCACAATTAAGTGTTCTGAAATTCCGATTCCTAGGAAATTCATCTATGATGTAGGAAGGTCAAATAAGAAAATTTGTCTTGGTTAAAACTAGAATTATAAAACTAAAATTAGATATCAACTGTTGTTCATCTCCTAGCTTTGCTTCTGTTATTCATTTATTTTTTCAATAGTCCAGTGTTCAAAAATCCCAGGGGAAAAAAATCCGGACACTTTTGGAGAAGTGTTGACCTTTGTTCCATCTAAATATAGACAGGAAATAAATTCATGTAAAAATTTGTTAGACCCATGGGAACCATGTTGGTCAAGTGGAGAGATACCAGATGTGGTTTCTAGTCCCACAACAAAAGAGGTCTGGGTAACATTCAGGTAATATATGGAAAATATCTAATTTAGAATTCTAGTAAGAAAATCATCAGTGGGCAAACCATTAGAGAACTCTGCATCTTTTGGATTTATTCATAAATACCTGGGTTTTCAAATACTTAAACAATGGTTGGAGATCTCGTTACAGTGTTAAGTTGAAGGCCATATGCTCTACAGTGTGTGTGGGGAGTTCTTTTCCATTCCAGAGCATTTTAGTTGATTCATCTATGATGTGTACACATAGAGCTTACAGAAACAAAATAATTTCACGTATTTATTTATTCAAAATATATTTATTGAGCCAGTGCATTACACTAGACACTGTTTTAAGTACTAGTAACACAATGATGAACAAAATAGGTTGAATTCCTTTACACATGAAGACTGAATTCTAGTGAGTGAAGCTGACAGTGAAAAAGGAAAAACTATATATAATGTAGAGATCGTGGAAACCTTTACACAAAGACAAGACAAAAATCCAAAAATTACAAAAGAAAAAGAGAATTTAGCTATACAGTATTTAGATTCCTTTGCGGGACAAATTCAACCCAGACAGACTGAGAAAATTTTATTCACAGATCATATATATGATAAAAGATTAAAACAGCTCTTCCAATCTGAAAACAACAGTCAAAACTCCATTAGAAATACTGGCAAGTTATGTAAATATGAAATTCATAGCAGAACTAATCCAAATTATTAATAAACTTATGAAAGGATACTCATCTTTATTATTAAACCCATTGCCGTCAAGTCAATTCTGACTCATAGCAACGTTATAGGACAGAGTAGAAATGCCCCATAGGGCTTCCAATGCTGTAAATCTTTATGGAAGCAGACTGACACATCTTCCTCCTGTAGAGCAGTTGGTTGGTTTGAACCACCAACTTTTCAGTTAGCAGCCGAGCACTTAACCACTGCTCCACCACTCACTCTTTACTATTTGTCATGAATATATGAATTAAAGGAATAGTAAGCCACCACCTATGCCCACTAGATTGACACATATTAAAAAGAGTGATAAAGACTTCTGGTTTCAGTTCAGAGACATGACAGCTGGAAAGATGTTGCTTCCATCCTTACAACAAGATAAAGCTGGATGACAGTGAATTCCTGACTTTTCAGGAGTCCATCAGAGAATTCAGCACAAAAGACAAATAACCATCCCGAAATCTGGCGAGAGACAAGGATATTCAGGGAAACACAGAATCCAAAAATTTTCTTAACTGAGACATGAGCCAGTGGGTGCCATATAAGCTGGTAGAAAGATTAAACTAGAAATATTAAGAAATTGATGGATGAAGAGTGTGGGCTAGTGTTAGAGTGTGAAGCTCCTGGGAGCTTCAGTCATAGTGATGTTTCCATATAACTGCAAGTTTTTTTTTTTTTTCCTTAAAGAACCCCATCAGGATTTCACAGGGAAGACAGAGGAGAACCAGGAGAAAGCACCCCTCTAGTGCTGGATAGGAGAGGGAACATAAGACATGTGAAATCCACCCAGACCATTCTCCCTTAGGGAACAAAATGCTTAATCAGCATAAAGAAGGCTATTCGAAGTCTATAGCCTACAGTAGGAATCCCCTGGTGGTGCAAACAGTTAAGAGTTCAGCTGCTATTGGAAAGGTTGGCTGCTTGAGTCTACCCAAAGACATCTCAGAGAAAGTCCTGGAGATCTACTTCCAAAAAATCAGCCATTGGAAAACCCTATGGAGCACAATCCTACTCTGACTCACATGAGGTCGCCATGAGTCAGAATTGACTGGACAGCAGTTGGTGGCTTTATAGCCTAAGGAATAAGAGTTCTGGTGGTGCAAAGGTTAAGTGCTTGGCTGCTAAGTGAAAGGCTGGAGGTTTGAACCCACCCAGAAGATCTGCAGGAGAAAGACCTGATGATCTCCTCTTGTAAAGATTACAGCCTAGAAAACACTATAGGGCAGTTCTATTGTCACCACCCAGGCCTTCTAGCTCATGTAAGTAGAAAAAAAGAAAAAAAGTCTTAATATGCAGCACTAAGGTCTTCAAGGCCATAGCCAAAGAGGGCGGGGTGGGGGAGGAAGGAATGGGTGGAAATCTCTGTACCTAGAGGAGGGACAGAAACACGGTGAAGTCCACCTTTGAGACACAAGCCCACAGCCCAAGTCCACCGACAAGTCCAAAGACTGAGACTTAATCAGAACATTAATCCACCGCCGTACTAATAAATGTCTGGTAATAGTGAATTACAACTGGTAGGGCTATAAGAAACAACTCTCTTTCAGGGGAGTATCACAAAGGGAAGACCAAAGCTAAGAGCTGTAAAAAGGTCAACAGGAGGAATTTGAAGTCACTGGGGTCCATACAACAACAAAGCTCAAGAGGATAACCATAGCAACAACAAACTTTGAACAGTCCACCTCTTTTTTTTTAAAGAGTTTTTGGTGAAAGTTTACACAGCAAGTTAGGTTCCCATTTGACAATTTTGCAGATTGTTTAGTGACGTTAGGAACATTTATCACAATGTGTCTATATTCTCTTTAACTGTGTTCCATTTGTTGCATTTCTAGTACCCTAGCTTCTCTGCCCCCTTATCTTCTTGTCTTTGCTTTTGAGTAGTTATTGACCTTTTGGTTTTATAATGATGGTTTTTAAGTAGAGCACCAATCTTTCAGGTAATATTCTTTATTTTGTGTGCCACTCTGCTATTTTGCTAAAGGGTGGTCTCGGGGATAGCCTTGGTTTTGGGTTGAAAAAGTGTCTCAGGGTGATAGTCTCAGGGAGTCTTCTGTTCTCTACTGTTCCGGTTTGTCTCACAGCCCAACTCTTGATTAGCTCAACACAAACCTGACACTAAAGGCATATTTACTCCAATATTCATTGTCCTATAGAATATTTCTCTTTTTCAACAAAATATTACAAGGCATAACAAAAGGAAAGAAAATACAGAGTCTGAAAAGATGAAGTAATCATCAGAACTAGATTCAGCTATGATAAAAAATGCTGAAACTATCAGACATGGAATTTAAAATAACTGTGATGAATATGGAAACCCTGGTGGCATAGTAGTTAAGAGCTATGGCTGCTAACCAAAAGGTCGACAGTTCAAATCCACCAGGTGCTCCTTGGAAACTGCATGGGGCAGTTCTACTTTGTCCCATAGGGTCGCTATGAGCTGGAATTGACTTGGCAGCAATGTTTTTTTTTCTTCTAATGGTCAATATATTAAAGGCTGTAATAAAAAAGGTAAACAATATGTACTATATAATAGGTAGTTTCAGTAGAGAGATGAAACTACAACAAAGAATTAAATGGAAATGTAAGAAATGAAAAAACACAGTAATGGAGATGAAGAATAACTTAATGGCCTCATCTTGAGCCAAGCAAAGATTCAGTGAACTTGAAGATTGGACATTAAAACATACAAAAACCAAAATGCTACAGGTATAAACAGTGAAAAAAGCAAAACAGAATATTGAAGAACTGGAGGACAATATCAAATTGCATAACATACACATGATTAAAATCCCAGAAAGAGAAAAATGAGAGAACAGATAAAGAATAATGGCTGCAAATGTTTCAAAATTAGTATCAAGGCACCAAATGACAGATCTAGGAAGTTCAGAGAATGTAAGAAGTAAACACACACACACGCACACACACACACATATTATATACAAGGACAATGACAAAATCTTGAAGTAAGCCAAAGCACACTATAGAGAACAAGGATGAGAATTATAGTAGAGTTTTAACCAGAAACTATGCAAGCAAAAAGACAATGGAGTGAAATCTTTAAAGTGTTAAAAGAAAAATCTGCCAATTCTATGTCCATTAAAAATAACTTTAAAAACTGAAGGAGAAGTAAAGGCTTTTTCAAAGGAAACAAACAAACAAAACTACCTGCATGTAAAAAATATTAAAGAAACCTTTCCAGGCAGAAGGAATACGATTCAAGTAAGAAACATAGATTAAAGAGAAAAAAAGGTATACCATGCAAACACTAACTAAAAGAAAACTGGGCTAGCTATATTGATTTCAGATTAATTGGACTTCAAAAAAATGATTATTTAGGAATAAAAAAGGACATTACATAACAGCAAAGTGATCACTTCTCCAAGAAGACATTAACAATTCTAAATGTGTATGTACATAACAAAAGAGCTTCAAAATAAATGAGGTAAAAAACTAATAGATGTGAAAAGAGAAATAGATAAATTCACAATTGGAGTTGAAGAACTTAGCACTCCTCTCTAAATATTTGATAGAACAAATGAGCAGAAAATAAATAAAAATATAGATGACCTGAATAGCACTATCAGCCAACATAACTTAATTGATATTCACAGAATACTGCACCCAGCAATAACAAAATACACATTCTTCTCAAGAAACGTTAACAAAGATAGAAACATGAAACATTAACAAAGAAAGACCACATTCTGTGCCATGAAATAAATCTTCAAAAATTTAAAGGGAAAACAATCATACAACGTATATTCTTCAACTAGAAATCAGTAACAGAAAGATATCTGGAAAATTTGTTAATATTTGAAAATTAAACAATATACTTCTAAATAACCCACTGATCAAAGAGGAAGTTTCAAGAGCTATTTAAAACGTTTTTAACTTAATGAGAAGGAAAATACAACATATCAATTTCTGTAGGATGCTGTTAAAGCAATAACTAGAGGAAAAATTACAGCATTAAATGTATACATTACAAATAAAAAATAGAAGCTGTAAAATAAGCTAAGCTTCTACTGTAGAAATTTAGAGAGAGAGAAGAACAAATTAAAGCAAGCAAAAGGAAGAAAATAATAAAAATCAATTAAATTGAAAGCAGAAAATCAATGGAGAGAACGAAACCAAAAAGTCATTATTTGAGAAGAGATCGATAAAATTGATAAACTTGTAGCCAGACTAACCATGATAGAAAGATGCCGTGGAGTCAGTTCTGACTCATAGTGACCTTGTAGGACAGAGTAGAACTCCCCCACAGGGTTTCAAAGGAGTGGCTGGTGGATTTGAACTGCCGACCTTTAGGTTAGCAGCCGAGCTCTTTACCACTATGCCAGCAGGGCTCTGATAGAAAGATAGAAGGCACCACCTGCCAGTATCAGGAATAAAAGAGGATGCATCACTACTGACCTTACAGATGGTAAAAGAATAATAATGGAGTAATATAAACTCTCCTCATGAATTCAATAACTTAGATGAAAAGAACCAATTTCTTTTTTTTAAATATAATTTTATTGTGCTTTAAGTGACAGTTTACAAATCAAGTCAGTCTCTCACACAAAAACCCATATACACCTTGCTACACACTCCCAATTACTCTCCCCCTAATGAGACAGCCCGCTCTCTCCCTCCACTCTCTCTTTTCCTGTCCATTTTGCCAGCTTCTAACCCCCTCTTTTAACCCCCTCCACCCTCTCATCTCCCCTCCAGGCAGGAGATGCCAACATAGTCTCAAGTGTCCACCTGATCCAAGAAGCTCACTCCTCACCAGCATCCCTCTCCAACCCATTGTCCAGTCCAATCCACGTCTGAAGAGTTGGCTTTGGGAATGGTTCCTGTCCTGGGCCAACAGAAGGTCTGGGGGACATGACCACCAGGGTCCTTCTAGTCTCAGTCAGACCATTAAGTCTGGTCTTTTTATGAGAATTTGGGGTCTGCATCCCACTGCTCTCCTACTCCCTCAGGGGTTCTCTCTTGTGTTCCCTGTCAGAGCAGTCATCGGTTGTAGCCAGGCACCATCTAGTTCTTCTGGTCTCAGGATGATGTAGTCGCTGGTTCATGTGGCCCTTTCTGTCTCTTGAGCTTGTAATCACCTTGTGCCCTTGGTGTTCTTCATTCTTCTTTGATTCAGGTGGGTTGAGACCAATTGATGCACCTTCGATGGCTGCATGCTAACGTTTAAGGCCCCAGATGCCACTCTTCAAAGTGGGATGCAGAATGTTTTCTTAATAGATTTTATTATGCCAATTGACTTAGATGTCACCTGAAACCATGGTCCCCAGACCCCTGACCCTGCTATGCTGGACTTCGAAGCATTCAGTTTATTCAGGAAACTTCTCTGCTTTTTTGTTTAGTCCAATTGTGCTGACCTCCCCTGTATTGTGTGCTGTCTTTCCCTTTACCTAAAGTAGTTCTTATCTACTATCTAATTAGTGAATGCCCCTCTTCTACTCTTCCTCCCTCCCCTGCCTCGTAACCACAAAAGAATGTTTTCTTCTCAGTTTAAACTATTTCTCAAGTTCTTATAATAGTGGTCTTGTACAATATTTGGAAAAGGACCAATTTCTTGAAAGCCACAAATGACCAAAATTCACTGAAGAAGAAATACATAACCTGAATAAGCCTCTATCTACTAAAGAAAATGAGTTTGTAGATAAAAAATCTCACAAAAAGGAAATTTATGGTTTCACTGGTGAATTTTCCCAATTTAAGTAAGAAATATCACCAATTCTATATATTTTCTTCTGCGGGGCAGGGGCAGAAGAAATGTAACATTTCTCAACTCATTTTATCAGGCTAAACAAAGGTATCACAAGAAAAGAAAACTGCATACCAATATCTGTCATGAATATAGATGCAAAAATCCTTAACAAATATTAGCAAATCAAATCCAGAAATATGTAAGAAGGAAGTTCATCTCTAAAATACCAGGCTGGTGAAACATTTGAAAATCAATCAATATGATTCATCATATTAATAGGTTAAATAAGAAAAAAAAACCAGTAGATGCAGAAAAAGCTTTCGAAAAATTCAGCATTGTTTTATGACAAAAACTCAGAAAACTAGGGTTAGAAGGAAATTTTTTTAACCTAATAAAGATGTATTGTTTTTCTACTGCAATCCTAACGAATTACCACAAATATAATGGCCTAAAACAAACAAACAAAATTATTATCTTCCAGTTAAGTAGGTCAAAAGTCCAAAATGGGTCTCACTGGGATAAAAGCAAAGTGTCAACAGGGCTACTTTCCTTTCTGGGGGCTCTATAGGAGAATCTATTTCCATGCCTTTTCTACCTTCAGAGGCTGTCTATATTCTTTGGTATACAGCCTCCTTACTCCATCTTTAAAGCTAGAACATCTTATCTCCCTGACCCTTCTTCTGTTGTCACATCTCTCTCTAGCCCAACTGAAAAGGTCTTCGCTTTTAAGGACTCATGCAATTAGATAGGGTCATCCCAATAAACCAAAATAATTTCCCCATATCAAGGTCTGTACTTTTAGCTACAGCTGCGAAGTCCTTTTTGCCATGTAAGGTCATGAATTCACAGTCCCCAGGGATCAGGGCATGGATTTTCTTTTTTTTTTTTAATTGCCATAAAATACCTACAAAATTTACCATTAACCCTTTTAAGTGTACAATTCAGTGGCGTTTACTACATTCACATGTTGTGCGATCATCACCTCTGTCTAGTTCCAAGACATTTTCATCACCCCAAAAGGAAACTTCACACCAATTAAACAGTTAATCCCTGTTTCCCCCCACCACCCAGCCCCTGACAAACACTAGTCTGCTTTCTGTCTCTGTGTATTTACCTATTCTACATGCTTCAGATAAGTGGAATCATCAATATGTGACCTTTAGTGTCTGGCTTCTTTCACGCTGCATAATGTTTTTGATGCTCATCCATATCATAGTGTGTATCCCAACTTCATTCCCTTTTATGGCTGAATACTAGGCCATTGTGTGGATATATTACATTTCATTTATCCATTCACCTGAGGAGGGACATCTGGGTTGTTGCCTCCTTTGGCTATTGTGAATAGACAAACTTACAGGATGAAGGATCTCTCCTCTATAGTACTGCAGTGGTGAATACCAGAGTATAAATAAGCATTAGTCAAAACTCTTAGAACTACCTGTACATCATAAAGCGTGAACTTTAATGTTTGCAAACTAAAAACCAAAACAAAACCAGGATGTCAGGAATGCCACAATGGAATGAAGACTGTGATAAATGAATCTAACTATATTATAAATGTATGACATATCTCACTGAAGGGGCAGAGAAAACATTGTTTAAACTGGAAGCTACAAGGCTAAAGACAAAATGCGCTTTACATAAGCACTGTATTCTAGCTGATAAATTTGTTTCTTATGGGCCATGGGTTAATGATTCTGAAACTGCTTTCCATGTATACTGGAGCTGAACAAATAAGTAAATGGATGGTCAATGGTGGGAGCTGGTTTCTTAACGTTAGAAACAAATGATGAGCAAGAAGGGAAGGCTAGATTGAACTCTGGTACTGGATTAGAGTCAGACATCAGTATGAACTCAGGTGTAGCTTAATATATATACAGATGGACAGATACAGAAATAATTATAAATATGTGTATATACACAGATTAGTGTGTATGCCAGAGCTCTATTTTAAAATACAGAAACAAGAATTTTCTTTTTTCATAATAAATCTGTAATTAGATACTACTATTATCAAAAAGTCAAGATCATTCCTTTATTTATGGAATTGGACAAGCTGATTATCTGATTCTATTCTAAAATTCATATGGAAGCACAAAAGGACCAGAATAGCCAAGACAACGTTGAAGAAGTACAGACTGGGAAAACTAACCTTGCCAGATGTTGTGGACTGAATTGTGCTGCCCAAAAATATGTGTTGTAAATTCTAACCCCATACTTGTGGATGTAATCCCACTTGGGAATGGGTTTTCTTTTTTATGTTAATGAGGTAACATCAGTATGCAGTGTGTCTTAAACCAATCACCTTTGAGATACAAAACAAGCATTATTAAGCAAAGAGAAGCAAGTAGAGATGGGGGAGATAGATACCACGCCACATGAAGATTGCCAAGGAACTGAGGAGCAAAAGCTAAAAAAAGACAAGGACCTACCCCCAGAGCCAACAGAGAGAAAGTCTTCCTCTGGTGCTGGCTCCTTCAATTTGAACATCTAGCCTCCTAAATGATTTGTTAAAGCCACTCAAGACACCAGATATCAAGACTTTTATATAAATTGCGGTATTGAAGTGGGTAGACCATAAGAAGACCAATACAGATGTGGAAACTGGATAAATGAATCAAGGAAATGCAAACAAAAAACGCAATGAGATATCATTTTGTTTCAATAGGCTGGCCATTGGATACAAAGCAAGCAGGGAAGCTTCTCTTCTCAAACACTGGATGGATACTTGTGATGTTGGTGGGGAGACTGGGAAAGTTTTGGGAAGCTGGATAGTCTGATGGAGTTTCTAGAAGGTAATGACCATAGATACCAATATCAACTGATAGTATGGGAATATCTGAAGATGCAAGATCTGATGGTACTGGCCAAGCCAATAGGATTGATGGACAGTGGTGTTCATATAACTGATAAGACAAATTTAGGAGGCTTCACACTTTCTTATGCCCCTCAGAGGGGCATCAGAGACCTCACCAACGCCTGTGTCTCTATATTAATTATGATTTAGCTGAGAAATGGGGAAAGACTCATTAAGTGTCCAGGATATCTCCAGACCAAGAAAGGAACATAAACAGACACCAAACAGAAATGGGTTTCCCTTCTCTGCGGGGCCTCAATGATAAGCAGAAACTCAGCACAGCCCCCAGAAAACCACACACACCATCCAGATGGAGACTACAACCAAGAGGCCTCCATGTTCCAACCAGACACCACAGGTGGATCGAGCAGAGTAAACCAGAGAGAAGAGGGCCCTCTCCTCACCACTTAAGTGCGGGTTATTATGGAAGATGACCTCAACCCCCTAGGCCTCCTCTCATTTCTCTCTTCCTTCTCCCCTGCCTAACTCTCTGGAGAAACTGGAATCTATAAGAGGAAGCCGGGAGCACTGACTCCTATATGACACTGGGAAATTTAAACTGAACCAAAATTTGCTACCTAAAAGTGATTGAAGACTTTTGGAATTCCCCTAAGAGTATGTTACGGTCTGGGAAAAAGGAAACGTGGCATCAGAATAATCAAGTGGATAATTATTTTCTCTTTACATATAGTGATGTACAATTCTTCAGTAAACGTGTGCGTTAGTGTAAGCTGGACATTCATTCTCTCTCTTCAACCCAGCTTTACCTGCATAGTCACTTAACAGGAATAATGAGAAGCAGAATGCACACATGAAAACAGAATTCCAAGTGGAGATTGGGTCATTTATGTTAGTAAACTTTGTGAAAATCTGATGGAAGCCGTGGTCCTTCATCTCAGAAACATGAGCAGATCCACTTATGGCCATAAACTTGTGTGTATCTCAGGAAGCTAATGGACTTCCTCAGCTCGTCTGCAGGTCTCAGATGAGGAATGGGTTGGAGATGGGTCAGAATGCTATTTCCTAGTTATCTGATACTAAAGCCTCCAAGTGAGGAGGGCATGGATCTAGAATACAGAAGAACCTAATGCTTGGAAAGGAGCCAACCACTGACCCTGGCAACACTCCCTGGTTTACCTTAATCTGGGTGGATTATACAGGCTGTCTGCTTGTTATTTTAGTGATGGTTAATAGCAGTGGTCATAACTTAGTCACTTATGTAAATGGACAAGCAGTGAAGTCTGTGAATTAGAATACTTATGAAATTCAGTTATTTGCAGAGTTAGGAAAGCAGGTGAGACCCAAGGTCATTCTGCCAGACCACAAGTCAGTGAAATATAAGAATGCTCTTCATTAAGTGCACTACATGCAACAGTTTGAAGTCCTTTGTAAACAATATCTCTTGCTTGTAGCAGCACAAAGGCCCTTAATAAGCAGGTCCACAAAAATCTAACTCTTCCAGGGTTTCCAGATGAGCCTATTATTTGTTGGAACAAGTCTAGAAATGGGGAAGAGAGATCCACCAGGTACAGAGAAGGTAGTTTAATAACTAGGGTTCAAATAACATTCTGCAGTGGATAATGTGGTGCTGGGGGATATCCTCTGGAAATGTCTCAGGCAAAGGGGGACAGCAGGTAAGATCTGAGTCCCTTATCACAGGCCTATGCTTCCTGGTCTCCAAGGAATGACCTCAGACCCTCTGAGTGAATTGGTTCCATTTTATGGGCACCTAATTGAGGCTAATTTTTTTTATTTTTGTACTTTAGATGAAGGTTTACAGAACAAACTAGTTTCTCTTTAAACAATCAGTACACATATTGTTATGTGACATTGTCAACCCCACAACATGTCAACACTCTCCCCTTCTCAATCTTGGGCCCCCTGTTACCAGCTTTCCTGTCCTCTCCTGCCTTCTCATCCTTGCCCCTAGGCTGGTGTGCCCATTTAGACATTGAGACTAAATTTAATGCAAAATTTAGTCAGATTCTTAAAAAATTTCTTCATAGGGGAATGAAATTTCTATATATTATCTCCACACAAAAAAAGCCATCAAAAATTAAAAAAAAAAAACTTGCTCTATGATACAAGGTATTATAAAGACTGAATAATTAAACATCACAGCCAAAAAAAGTATAAAAAAAATAGTTTTGTAAAACCAAAGAGATCAGAGATTCAGGAAAAAAGGAGCAGAAGTCATCTTGAAGAACCCTCCAATGGCCAAATGTGAGCTAACTTGAACATCAAAAAAAATTAATGTTAAGCATTACAACCTACTGAAGAAAGAATTCATGGAAAAGTTAGACAGGTGGAGGAAGCATGGGATGGTGAGAGTGACAGCCTTTTGCTGACTAGTGACAAAGGCATTTCAAGATGAGGTGGAGATCAAGAACTTCCAATATGGCAAGCACTCAGAGATATATTTACCCTGCCTGTGGTGATAACCTCTCCACCACTAAGAAGAATTTGGAGAGTGGGTAAGATGTGACAATGTGTCCTAGCTACTCTCTCATAAAAGTGATTTATGAAAAAGACCAGTTTCTGTGTAGAGAAATAGTCCCACCCAGCCCCTTCCACCCAAAACAAACAAACAAAAAAACCAAACCTACTGCCGTCGAGTTGATTCTGACTCATAGCGATCCTATAGGAGAGAGTAGAACTGCCCCATAGAATTTCCAAGGAGTGCCTGGTGGATTTGAACTGCTGACCTCTTGGTTAGCAGCCTAGCACTTAACCACTATGACATCAGGCTTTCCTCCACCCACAAAGAATTAGTTAAATTCTGAAGAAAGCTTTAGGAATCCAAACCGCAAACAACTGGGAATAAGCTGAGATGGAAAAATCAAACACCAAGTTACAGGCCTCTTCATGGGGAAACACTTTTGTGGCTTGGTGTTCTGTTAAAAGTATTCTTTCCATCAACTGTCACATTCATCTTCAATTAAAGAAGCCAGCCACAATGTGACATACCTGAATTTTATGGTTACAACTTTAAATTGCAAATGTTCTTAATTTTCCATCCAAATTTTTAAGGAATAGAAGTTTAAACCAGTGCTTTCCCTCAGTTTCATCATTTTCACATCTTAAACATAATTACATCAATATCTGAGAAGAGCATTATCTACCAAAATCATTAGCATTTCTTAACAACAACAACAAAAAAAACCCAGAAAACCAAGCCCATTGCCGTGGAGTCGATTCAGACTCACAGCGACCCTATAGGACAGTGTGGAACTCCCTCACAGGGTTTCCAAGGAGTGCCTGGTGGATTCGAACTGCTGACTTTACATTTCGCAGCTGAACTCTTAACAACTGTGCCACCAGGATTTCCATAACAGGGGCCGAATTTTTTATTGGTAATTAAAAAAAAAAAAAATTTTTTTTTTTTTAATTAGGTGACTTAAATTAGCCCTTCCTGTGAAATTTGACATCACCTTTTCTGTCCTAAACTTAGGAAATTTAGTTGCCTTATGTTTTTTTTTTTTTTTTTTATGTTTTAGTCGTCTAGCGCTGCTATAACAGAAATACCACAAGTGAATGGCTTTAACAAGGAGAAATTTATTCTCTCACTGGCCAGTAGGCTACAAGTCCAAATTCAGGGTGTCAGCTCCAGCGGAAGGCTTTCTCCCTCTGTTGGCTCTGGAGGAAGGTCCTTGTCATCAGTCTTCCCTTGGTCGGGGAGCATCTCAGCACAGAAACCTCAGGTCCAAAGGATGCGCTCTACACCCAGCAGTGCTTTCTTGGTGGTATGAGGTTCCCATGTCTCTCTGCTCGCTTCTGTCTTTTATATTTCAAAAGAGATTTGCTTAAGGCAGTACCTAATCTTTAGACCTCATCAACATAACTGCCACTAATCTATCTTATTACATCATAGTGATAAGATTTACAACATATAGGGAAATCACATCAGAAGATAAAATGGTAGACAATCATACAATCAATCATACAAGGGAATCATGACCTAGCCAAGTTGGCAGATATTTTTGAGGGACACAATTCAATCCATGACACCTTACTGATACTGCATTTCTAGTTCCCACCCAAGCTAGTCTCCTCAGTCCTGTCATTACTAAATTGTGCATGTTAAAAAAAAACCATGGGTCTACATTGACATACATGCACACATGCACACACATGTGTCTTTCTCACCATAAAAGGAAAAAGCAAAATCTTTCTTACCATAGAAGATCAGCTGACAAAATTAGAAGGATTGATGGAATTTTAAAAATCACTATATGGTAGTCATGATAATAATTGATTTGGGCAAGGAGCATAACTAAATGGCAAAAGTTGTGGGTGAAAATTTGAGGATTACCAAAATCCTTCAACTATCTCCTCACAAAACATTTATTATTACAAAGGTAGAAGGGTGATTTATGGAGAAACTTAGAAAACATCATGAGTACTGGAACTGACAATATGTGCCTCCTGGTATGATGTACAGAGAATACAGCATGACTTCTACGGCACTGCTGCCAAAGGGTACACAACCTGAACCTAATCATAAGGAAACATCAGACAAACCAGAACGAATGGGCACTCAACAACATATGTCCTGAACTTTTCAAATATGCCAATGTCCTGGAATAGAAAGAAAGGTTGAGAAACTTTTTAAGATCAAGGGAGACTAAAGAGACATAACAACAGAATGCAATGTAAGCGCTTGGATTTGCTTTTCCCAAAATTGACATTGAAACTGATAAAATACGAATAAAATGTGTATATTAAAATTTATTATAGAATTTTATCCATGTCAATTTTCTGATTTTGATAAATATACTAAGGTTAAGTGATTTCCTTGTTTTAGGACATACGCACTGATGTATTTAGGAATAACAAGGCATTATCTGGGTTCTGGGTTATCTGCCACTTACTCTTCAACAGTTAAGGAAACATTATGAATCTACCTCCATCTACCCATCAATGGGTCCATCCAGTTACAAATCTAGTAAAATGTTAACATTTGGGGTACTGTCAGAGTGACAGTACCCAGGACCTTTTTGTGCTTTTCTTGCAATTTTCTGTAAATCTGAAATCTTATGAAATTAAAAAATTAGAGAAAAAGAGCCCAGAAACATACACATTGTTAGTGTTTACTGGCCACATAATGAAACCACAAAAAGTCCCTGGATAGTATAATCCTCAAGGAGTCAAACTCTGCCCCACACATGTACAATATTGAACTTTGTTATGGATTGAATTGTGTTCCCCAAATATATGTGTTGTAAATCCTAAACTCTTTGCCATTTGGAAGTGGGTTGTCTTTGTTATGTTAATGAGGCAAGATTAGCATAGGGCGTGTCTTCAGTCAATCTCTTACAAGATATAAAAGAAGCAGATTAAAGAAGCAGAGATGGGGGAACATAGATGCCGGGCCACATGGAGATCTCCAAGGAACCAGGAATTGAAAGCTGAAGAGACAAGGACCTTTTCCAACAGAGGGAGAAAGCCTTTCACTAGAGCCAGTGCCCTAAATTCAGACTTCTAGCCTTCTAAAACTGTGAGAAAATACATTTCAATTTGTTAGAGCCATCCACTTGCGATATTTCTGTTATAGCAGGACTAGATAACTAAGATATATACTCTGATACCAGATACACTATTCTCACTAAATATAACCTACTGTATTTCAAAAATCCTAGGAAGGAAGCTCATTGCCACATTTTAAATGCTCTTGCCTGGAACAGTAAATGTGAAGGTAGAAGAATGATGTACTATTACTGGACCAAAAGGTTTATTTGACAGCTCTGAGGCACAAGGCAGCATCTATGAGTAGCAAAATGGGATAAAGGAATACTGAAGAACATTTGAAATATCATTACAAATAATCCATTACAGAAATAAAATACTTCACAATCCATCTGTCCTTCAACTGGTGAGTTGATAAAAAAAAAAAAAGGTATATCCATACAATGAGGTATTTTTTTAATCCATAAAAAGGGATGAAGTTCTAATACATGCTAAAACATGGATGACCCTTACAAACATTGTTAAGTAAAAGAAACCAAACCAAACCAAAACAAAAAAAACTCTACGTTGCATCATTATATTTATATGAAATATACAGAATATGCAAAAACAGAGACAGAAAGTGGAATTATGGCTGCTAGGGACTGAGGGGAGAGGGGAATGAGGAGTGCCTGCTAATGGATGTAGGGTTTCTCTGGAGGTAATTAAAACACTCGAACTAAGAAAGTGGTGACTGATGCACAACTTTATGAATACGCTAAAAACCAATGATGTGTTGTTCAAAAGGATGAACTTTATGGTATGTTTTACTCTGATAAAGTTGTTTAAAAAACTATACAGGTACTCGTAATTACTGGGAATGGTATGAATAGATGTAATGTTGTAAGGCTCCAGGAACTGGTGGAATACGAACTGAGAAGTTTCAACAAATGAATGTGGCACTGGAGGTACTCACTCGTTCATGCCAAAAAGTCTGGAGGACAGCTACCTGGCCAACTGACCGGAAGAGATCCACATCTGTGCCCATTCCAAAGAAAAGTGATCCAACAGAATGCAGAAATTATTGAACAATATCATTCATATCACACACAAGTAAAATTTTTCTGAAGATCATTCAAAAGCGGTTGCAGCAATACATCGACAGGTAACTGCCAGAAATCCAACCCAGATTTAGAAGACGACGTGGAACAAGGGATATCATTGCTTATGTCAGATGGATCTTGGCTAAAAGCAGAGAATACCAGAAAGACGTTTACCTGTCTTTTGTTGACTGTGCAAAGGCATTCGACTGTATGGCTCATAATAAATTATGGATAACATTGTGAAGAATAGAAATACCAGAACACTTAACTGTGCTCATGCAGAACCTGTACATAGACCAAGAGGCAGTTGTTCAAACACAGCAAGGGGATGGTTTAAAATCAAGAAAGGTGTGTATCAGGGTTGCATCCTCTCCATACTTATTTAATCTGTATGCTGAGCAAATAGTCCAAGAAGTTGGACTATGTGAAGAAGAATGTGGCATCAGGATTGGTGGAAGATTCATTGACGAGCTGCAATATGCAGATAACACAACTTTGCTTGCTGCAAACAAAGAGGATTTGACGTATTTATCGATGAAGATCAAAGACTACAGACTTCAGTATGGATTACGTCTCAACATAAAGAAAACAAAAATTTTAACAACTGGACCAAAAAACAACATCATAATAAATGGAGAAAAGATTGATGTAGTCAAAGATTTCATTTTACTTGGATCCACAATCAATGCCCATGGAAGCAGCAGTCAGGAAATCAAATGACATATTGCATTGGGGAGATCTGCTGCAAAAGACCTCTTTAAAGTGTTAAAAAGCAAAGTGTCAAAAAGCAAAGTGTCACTTTGAGGACTAGGTTGTGCCTGTCCCAAGTCATGATATTTTCAATCACCTCATATGCATGTGAAAGCTGGACAATGAATAAAGAAAGCTGAAGGAGAATTGATGCCTCTGATTTATGGTGTTGGTAAAGAATAGTGAATATGCCACGGACGAACAAACCTGTCTTGGGAGAAATACAGCCAGGGTGCTCCTTGTAAGCGAGATGGCAAGACTTCTCATATACTTTGGACATGTTAATCAGGAGAGACCAGTCCCAGGAGAAGGACATCATGCTTGGTAAAGTAGAGGGTCCGCAAAAAAGAGGAAGACCCTCAACGAGATGGACTGACACAGTGGCTGCAACAATGGGCTCGAACAACGATTGTGAAGATGTTGCAGGACTGGGCAGTGTTGCTGTTGTACATAGTATCGCTATGAGTTGGAACCGACTCAATGACACCTAACAACAACAACAATGTTGTAAGGACAACTGGCTACTCAACTTGAAAAACATACAGGTTGATGTTTACCTCAAACCACGTTCAAAAGAAGCCACAATATACAGGGGTCAATAGATAATTCAACTGAATGTGTTTCATATATTTTACCAGGGAGACATATCTAAGATTATGTTAATTCCTAAGGAAACCTACTGGTGCTGATAATATGACATATCATAAAGCAGAAATATATTTTTCACATAATTGTATAATGACCTCTGGTAAGAGGATTTCCCACATCCCTAACCATCGCAAGGTTTCTTTCCTGTGTATTTTGATGTACTACAAAGTCTCTCTACCCTCTATGTATTTTTTTGATGTACTGAGAAAGTTAGCTTTCTAATGGTATCTCACATCATACACTAGGTTTTCTTCACTGGATCCTCTAGTGTTTAATGAGGATTGATGTCTGGCAGAAAGTTTTCACATTTGTATTACTTTCTGAGGGCTTCACCACAATGTAGTTTCACTAAGGGTTGAATTCATTGAATTCATGCAAAATATTTCCAATATTCTTTACCTTCATCGGTTTTTTTTTCTGGATGAATACCTCCAATAAAGTCGAAACTCAGGCTGGAAAAACTGTGATGTCTTATTCCCAAGCAGATTGTTGTCCCATATTCATCACATTCATAGGGTTTGTCTCCTATGTGTTTCCTGATGTTTAGTGAGAGTTGATTTCTTGCAGAGGAACTTCCTACATTAATTATATTCATACAATTTTTCCCATATGGGTTGTCTGACCTTTTCTCATCCCTGAGTTTGATTTGACTGCTTTTCCACATTCATTATATTTATAGTCTCTCTGCTATGTGTTTTCTAGTGTACCATAAGGTTTGTGGCCTGGTAGAAAGTTGTCGTACAATCATTACATTCATAGGATTTCTCCCCTGTGAGATAGCTAATGTTCCCTGAGGTTTGACTTCTTGCTGAAAACTTTCCTACAATTATTACATTCATAGTTCTCCCCTGTGTGCATTCTCTGACAACTTCAGGGTTTATTCCCTGTGTGAGTTCTGTGATGTTGTCTTAGGGCTAATTTCTGGATTAAAGTTTTCCCCATTAACTAAGTTCAAAGGGTTTGTTTCTTGTGTGATTTCTTATGTAGTATGATGGTTGACTTCCGGCTGAAAACTTTCGCACATTAATTACATTTATAAGGTATCTCCTCTGTGTGAGTTCTCTGATGAATTCTAAGGTGTGACTTTTGGCTGTAAACTTTCCCACATTTATGACATTCATAGGGTTTCTCCCCTGTGCATGTTCTCTGATGTAACCTGACATAGAGTTTACAGCAGAAAGTTGTTCCACATTCACTCCATTCATAGGGTTTCTCTCTTGTATGAGTTCTCTGTTGTTGAGTAATGCTTGACTTCCAGCTAAAAGATTTCCCACATTAATAGGGTCTCGCCCCCATATGAGTTCTCTGATGTTGTCTTATGCCTTACTTATACATGAAACCTTTCCCACATTTATCACATTTATAGGGCCTCTCCCCTGTGTGAGTTCTCTGATGTTGTCTTAGTTCTGACTTACACCCGAAACCCTTTCCACATTCATTATATTCATTGGGTTTTTCCCCTATGTAAGTTTTCCGGTTCTCACCCAAGTATGATATCCAGCTGAAAGATTTCCCACAATGATCGCATTTATAGGGCCTTTCACCCATGTGAGTCCTCAGAAGTTTACTTAAGTGTGACTTCCTCTTGAAAACTGTCGCCCACATTCATTGCATTTCAAAGAGTGTCTCTTCAGTGTGAGTGCTCTGATGTATCCTTAGGCCTGATTTCTTGCTAAAAGTTTTCCCACATTAATTACATCCATAGTGTGCCTTTCCTGTGTGAGTTTTCTTATGTAAAATGACGTATACTTTTCTAAAGAAGAATTTTCCACGTTCATTGCACTTACAGGGTTTTGCCTTTATATAAGTTCTCTGAAGTACATTTAATGCTAACTGGTAGCTAAAGGTTTCTTTCTATCTGTTATAATCACAGGATTTCCCTGCTGTGTGAGTTCTTTTATGTTCTCTGAGGTCTGAGATTTTGCTGGAATTTTTCACTCCTGTGTCAGTTCTCTGAAGTTGAGTGATCCTACTGAAATTACCCTCACTTTGATTACATTCATTTTTATTAAATTCATCCTGATTCTTCTCTTCCATGTGAATGCTCTCAGAGACAATGATGACTGACTTATCACACAAGTTTTAACCAAATTTATAATAAGGTTTTAGTTTTGTGTGGGTACTCTTAGGTGTAATAAAGGTACTCATATCATGGAAAGCTTTTCCATGTACATTATATTGAAAAGCTTTCCCCAAAGTCTCAATTGTCTGATGCTGAATATGTTCCTGCTCATGACTGAGGGTTTTCACATTTTAATTATAAAGCCAAAGATTTCTTCCCAGTATTCACTCTCTCATTCCTAATATTGTGGAGTTAGTTCTTACATACATTAAACTCATCATTTTCTTTCTTGAAAAATTAAAACGGGCCAATGGTATAAGACCCAGGTAACTAGGTCCCGTAGTGTCACATTTACAGGACATTTTTCTTGATGTAAATATTTCTATGTCCTCTTTACATGTCTTTCCTAATACTTTCCCTTGATCAGTGGTCAATATTTTGTTGTTGATGAATAAAACTTGACACAAATGTTCATCTTTGTTTCCCAGGCTCTTCCCCAAGCAGTCATCAAGTTGGTAGTCTTCTTTAAAAAAAGGAGAAAATTAAAAACACCATATAAAGTTAATGCCATGTTAAAAGAGAAAAGCCGTTCTTTGACCATTTTCCCAAAACAAAATTGTTAATTAGTATCAGAAAACCAGGAAGGGAAGAGAGGGCACGGATGCCTTCCTGAGCTGAATGATACGTTTGAGCACTTACCACACATGGTATTTTTTCCTCCTTTGATCTCTTTCATGTTCCTCATCTGTACTGAGCATTGGCAATTAACAAATGCCACCTGGGGACATTTTCTGTCCCATTGTGTAACTCCTGAACTGTGTAGGACTTCTTTCTACATCAGTACCAGGAAGTCTGGAGGGGAAGAGACCATGATCTACAGATACTTGTGTCTCCTAGCTTCCAGCAGTAAATATTAAACAAAGACTTGACTGAGGTTTCATATCAAGGAGATGAGGAAGTGACACCTTTTGGCAGATTTTATCCTTAAGGCTGGTTATCTGCTCCTGAATAACTGAAAGGAGACTCTACCTGGTGGGAAATCTGTCTTCCTCTATCACAGGAAATCGAGTAACAGTATAAGGCCATGGATTTTTAAGAAAGATGTGAGAAATTAGGAGACAGTTCAGAGGACAGCTGTCATGATGATAAAGAGTTGAGAAAATAAGACATAGGAAGAGAGAAGGAAAATGTTGGGATTATTAGGCCTGACAACAGGAGCCTGAATAAAGTGTGACAAGTAGGTAATTTTTAGACATAAGTGGGGTGATTATTTAGAGAAGAGCTTCTCAATCTTTCTTTGTGGAAGGGTACTCTGAGGAAAAGATTGCATTTAAGTGGCCCACAACAGTAATCAGGCAAGGCTACTCAAGAGTAGATTCTGTCCTCAGGCTTTGACACTCCCAGGTCTCACCCTGCCACCACAAGGAATGAGACATCAGTAGTTTAGCATGCAGTATTCTATCCCTGGATTTGGGAGAGAAGGGGGTCACACACCTGTTAGGAAACTGAGGTAGGGGGCAGGAACTGTCTGAATTTTAGTCGGAGTAAGAAGTGGGATCAAAACAACAAATGAAAGATTGAAATAAAAGGAGGAAATGCTTGATTCTTGGATTTGAAAATGAAAAGGCCGTTTTGTCAAAGGATGTGTGTGTGTGTGAGTGTGTAGCACATGTCCCAAAAGTCTGTGTGCAATTCAAGCTTCACAAATTTCAGAAAAATAAGTGCTACAAACTTATCTGCCAAATCACTTGGAGGTTTAATTATTTACATTTATTATATACTTACTTTGTTTTGTGAATGTTGAATAATGAATTATTAATTTTAATTACTCAAATCAGCCCCTCTGATTGAAGATGGCAAAGGCTGACTGAATTAAAAAAAAATTTACCATATTCACAAAATTATGTAAGTGTGGAAGCAATTAAGTTCCACAACTGGGTAGGTGGAAGGCAAAAACAGTCTATAGGAAATTATTTGAGTCTATATGTGACAAAGACTTGAAGCCTACAAGGACTTGAAGCACTTACTGATGAAGATAAAAGACCACAACCTTCAATAAGGATTACACCTCAACATAAAGAAAACAAAAATTCTCACAAATGAACCAACAAGCAACGTCATGATAAATGGAGAAAAGATTGAAGTTGTCAAGGATGTCATTTTACTTGGATCCACAATCAACACCCATGGAAGCAGCAGTCAAGAAATCAAAAGATGCATTGCCTTGGGCAAATCTGCTGCAGAGGATCTCTTTAAAGTGTTAAAAAGCAAAGATGTCACTTTAAGGACTAAGGTGCATCTGACCCAAGCCATGGTGTTTTTAATTGCCTTGTATGCATGTGAAAGCTGGACAATGAATAAGGAAGACTGAAGAAGAACTGATGCCTTGAATTATGGTGTTGGCAAAGAATATTGACTATACCATGGACTGCCAAAAGCACGTACAAATTTGTCTTGAAAGAAGTACAGCCAGAATGCTCCTTAGAAGCAAGGATGCTGAGACTTGTTCTCACATACTTTGGACATGTTATCAGGACAGACAAGTCCTCGGAGAAAGACATTGTGCTTGGTAAAGTAGAAGGTCAGTGAAAAAGAGGAAGTCCCTGAATGAGATAGATTGGCCTAGTGGCTGCAACAACGGGCTTAAGCATGACGAGGATCATGAAGATGGCGCAGGACTGGGCAATGTTTCGTTCTGTTGTACATATGGTCACTATGAGTCAGAGCCAACTCAATGGCACCTAACAACAACAATATATGTGATCCTGAGAGGATAAATGTGTGGGAATAAGCGAGAATGCCAGGCAGCATTTTAGACTTTCAAGGCAGTGGAATTAATGGGGTCCAAGTTCAAGTCTCCAAACAGTAAAGGGGACTCAGGTAACATCTGGGTTACAGATGAATAAACAGAAAAAACTCACTAAGGTAAATATATGATATGATAAAAGGGTAGAGTTTGATAAGAGGATGATAGGGTAGGGCTGGGCAGGATGGTGGTGGAGGGGCTGTGGGCCAAGCCTCTTCAGGTCGTTCCCTCCCCAACCGTCATAAACCCTTTGTGACTTGAAAACTTTGTGATTTGGGCCTGGGACTATATAGTCCCAGCATGCCTGTCATAGATTGAATTGTGTCCCCCCAAAATATGTGTCAACTTGGTTAGACCATGATTCCCCGTATTGTGTGGTTGTCCTCCATTTTGTAATTTTCCTATGTGTTATAAATCATAATCTCTGCCTGTGGTTAAAGAGGACTAGGGTACGACATAACACCCTTGCTTGGGTCACATCCCTGATCCAATGTAAAGGGAGTTTCCCTGGGGTGTGGCCTGTATTACCTTTTACCTTACAAGAGATAAAAGGAAAGGGAAGGAAGCAGAGAGTTGGGGACCTCATACCATCAAGAAAGCAGTGCCAGGAGCAGAACATGTCCTTTGGACCTGGGGTTCTTTCACAAAGAAGCTCCCAGTCCAGGGGAAGATTGATGACAAGAGCCTTCCTCCAGAGTCCTCAGAGGAAAGGCTCATTGGAAGGAAGCTAGAACCTGAGATCACGGCTCTCCCTATCCATGGGCATAAACTGGCAATGGATGTGGGCAATGGGTGTAGTTTAATAGGTAGGTGTGTGAGTTGTCAAGGAAGGACTACAAGTTGGTTTAGAGTCAGATTTCTGTTTCCTGAATTTCAACAAGTAGTTTAACTCGCTGGATGTCCATATTCCTATTTGAGATTACCACTGGTCTCTGTCCCTCACAGGTCGATTTTCAGCATCACATAGAATAATGTACGTAAAAATACTTGATAAATGATGAAGCAACATGCACATGGGTGCCTTGTTAATATTATCACTGATTATTTGAACCACCTACTGATTCTTGGAGTTTTCAGAGTCTAATATCCCAAAGATTTTTATAGAAGACTCCTTGTATGATGCATACGCGTCTACTTTCAGCCACATATAACCATCTCTCTTGGTTTCCTAGGTTGCAGAGCTTATGAGAGAGAGGCAGAGGAGGCAAGAAAGCTGATTCTGTTCTGAAAAGGTGATTCGTCTTTCCCTTACTGTCTTAGTCCCTCTTTTAGCATGGTCTATGCAATTCTAGGAGTCCCTGGGTGGTGGAAACAGTTAACATGTTTGACTGCTAACTGAAAGGCTGGATGTTCAAGTCCATCCAGAGGCATACTGGAAAAAGGGCCAGGCAGTCTGTTTCTGAAAAATCAGACATTGAAAACACTGTGGAACATGGTTCTTCTCTAACACACATGGGGTCACTGAACTGGAAGCAACTCGACAGCAACTTGTTTTTGGTATGCAATTCCAGGGTCTCAGTGTAGTCTGTTATGTCAGAGGAGTAGCCATAGCAATGGGAATGTAAATGAAGGCCTTGAGGAGAGGGATGTAGTGTGGGTGCATTATGAAGTCATGGAAGTGAGGGGATATGAAGGCTTCAAGTGGCCCCACCCCTGCCACGCCAGCAGGCCCTCTTCTTCTTGTACTGGTCCTGGCTGCAGCTTTGTACCAACTATATCTGCAGCCCTCTGGGCCACTGTCATGATACCATCCACTTTTATCACATGTTATGTCCAGATCCCTCCTGTGAGGTGTGTTATAGAGTAACTGCTGAGGTCAGTTGGCTGTTGTTTGGAGAGCCCATGGAAGCTGCTGCTCCTATGTGTCCCCTGTGGCTTCCACAGCACCTGTGACTACTTGAATCATCTTTCACTCTGACCCTTTCAGTGCAGCCTCCAGAAGACTCAATACCAGACTCTTTGCCTGAGATCTCTATAACTCTCTCTTCCATTCTCTTATCTGACCTGTCAAACCCTGTAATTGATTTTCTTTCACTCACATCCTGGGTGACTGTCTGCCACCAGAGCCTGTTTCCCCCTTGGATCTCACATTCCCAGTGGACCATTTTCTACCGCATTCACTTGCCTTCTCCCCATTTCCACTACATCACACTCAGAGCGTGAATTGTATTCTACAACCAGATCCTGCTTTGTCTCTGAATGTCATCTTCTCACTTGACCCCACCATGGCTCAAGATATGAGCCCCTTACCATATTTGTCCCATGCAATGAATCTCACTGATTCATTTGCTTGTCATTGTACACCACCAACCCTGTCTGCCTCACCATCACCAGACTATACTTTAACTGTGACTCAATCTAAATTGATACAAATCTCACTGAAGCCTGTCCCTGAGAACTCATCTCCAGAGAGCCCTCGTGGGTTGGTCCTTTATGTGTCAACAGTCACTAACACGAACCATTCTAGATGTCTATTTCGGAACTCTCCTGGTGGCGAGCTCATACCAAAGACCGATTCCCCTCCACCTTGACACGGTGTGATTTCAAACAAGAATTTCTTGTCCTTTATCATTCAGAGGTCTCTTCTGGGGAAAACCTTGCAACCAACTCTGCAGAGGCTGGTAACCTCTCTTTTCTCAGTCCTGATGTCCTGGCTTTCCTGGCCAGACAGGTAAAAAAGAGAGATTTCTTGATGTTGAAGGAAAAAGAAATGAAAAAGGAAACTTTTTCAGACCAACTTGGGCCAGCCTACCAACTAAATTCTTCAGGGAAAATGTTCACATCAATTTCTGAAAAACGTGACTCAGTAGCCTCTATACTCTTCTAGGATATGGAAGGCAAAACAAAGAAACTTCACATTCATCAGGAGTCCCCATCTCCTAAGACCTTTGAGAATCGTGTACAGCTCTTCTGGAGTGTGAGTCCCTGGTGTCTACTATCTTGATCTCAGCTGGCTGTTCATCAGCCTTTATCTCTTTCAATACAATTTCAAATGTCCCCCCAGTCCAAAAGCAAGATAAAGAATTCCAATTTTTTTTCTCATCCCCTACCTCTGTCTTTGCCTGAGATTCAGCCTTAAACTTTGTCTCAAACCTTGCCCCAGTTCCAGTAAAAACATCTCATTCAGTTCTAGTCTAGGCTCACCTTCGATCCCAGCTCCAAATTCTACCACTTTCTCCACCCCAGATTAGGACCTATGGAGTGTTTTTCCACAGACCCCAGAATGAGGTACAGTCTCTTACGCAAGATGGTAGTGGCACATACCTGGAGTGGCACATACTGCAGGAGCAACTGCAAGGTTTGTAAGGTATACCCTCTGTTGTCCAAAGATCTCAGGAAGCCTTTTGTCCTCCAGCTCCTAACTTTCTGCAGCACCACCAGCCCTACAAGGCCCATGCTCCAGCCTCTATCATTCCTGGAAATTTTCCTGTCAGCAGGGAGTCCTGGAAAGTGCTAGAACACCAGCTTTGAAAGAGACTCATCCAACACTGATGGAGCCTGTCCTGCAGGATCCATGAGTCTCTATCACTGATGCAGCCTCCAGACAAATTTCCAGAGATATCTGAATCGAAGACCACTTATGGACTCTCATGGATCTCTTGAGTTTAAGAGTTGGAGCAGCATGGATCTAAAGGCTGATGAATTGAGTCATCACAGGAGCTTCTATGAGAGGAGCCTAGAAATGCTTTGTTTAGAGAAGGATATGAGGAAGGGTCAGGGACACAGTGCAGAGAATCTCCCAAAAGATCATCTGTCAACCGACCCAAAAAGCTCTTCAGTTAGGGTTCTGGAATCTGACTCTGCAAAAGATCCAAAAAGCCATAGGGTGAGCCTGTCAGGGAATAATTCAAGGGCCTCAGGTATGAACCTAGGTCAGAAACAACTGGAAAATGCCTTGAAAACACATTTGATGTTCTGTATTTTACTTTGGTGAGTAGCATCTGGGATCTTAAAAGCTTGCAAATGGCCATCTAAGAAATAACTATTGGTTTCTTTCTGTCCAGAGCAAAGAAGAATGAAGAAAACCAAAGATTCAAGGAAAACATTAGTCCAAAGGACTAATGAGCCACATGAACTACAGCCTACATGACCCTAAGACCAGAAGAACGAGATGGTGCCCAGCTACCACTACTGACGCTCTGACTGGGATCACAATAGAGGGTCCCAGACAGAGCAGGAGAAAAATGTAGAACAAAAAATCAAAGTCACAAAAAAGACCAGAATTACTGAGCTGACAGAGACTGGAGGAACCCCTGAGACTATGACCCTAAGACACACTTCTGACCTAGAACTGAAGCCATTCCTGGAGACCACCTTTCAGTCAAACAATAGACAGGCTCATAAAATAAGCAATAACATCCAAGAGGAATGTGGTCCTCAGAACAATTATATGTGATCAAACAGACAACATTTGCCCAAAAGTAAAGATAAGAAGACAGGAAGGGGTAGAAAAACTGGACAAAAGGAAACAGAAAATCCAGGGTGGAAATAGGGAGAGTGCTCACACATTGTGGGGAATGCAACCAATGTCATGAAACACTTTATGTACAAACTATCGAATGGGAAACTAGTTAGCTCTGCAAACCTTCACTAAAGCACAATTAAAAAAAAAAAAAAAACACATTTGAGCAACAAGCTTGGGCAAATCACGGAGGATATCCCTGAGGTTATGGCTAGTTCATGGCATGCCGTCAAAAAGACATTGCCTCTTCCTGAGAAATCCCACACCCAAATGAAACACAGAAATTTGGCACCATCAGTGGGTGGGGACTATGGCCTGAATACCCGGGAGATTCTATTTATTGATTTAAGCACAAAACAGAGGTTGGAAAAAAGAAGGCTATGTTAAAAGTTTTCTTATGAGGATGATATGGGCCCTTTCCTGCAAAATCCTAGAATACATACAAATCTTTTGAATGAGAGAGAGCACATCTTTTCCCTTTTCCTATTCCAACTTGCCCTCACCAACCACCATTATACCTGTGATGGACTCCAAAACTGAGGCTTCTATGCCCCTTAAAAAAAGTCTTCAAATGTTTTGGGGAGACAAGATAACAAATTCAGTCCCCATCATAGATTGTCCTCTACCTGCCACCTCACCTGTGGACAAGAAAGGACGGAGGGACCTGAGAGAATCACCCCCTGATATCAATCACAAGTTTACAGAGGACTTCCAGATAATTAAGGGTAGCAGAAAGACTTTTGTGTCTCTCAAACACAGAAACAGACAAAATAAGTCAGAGCACAACTGTAACTCCCAATAGACACAGCCCAGGGCAGTCCACAAGTCAAAGTGGGACTGGACATAAGCCAAAGGAGGATAGTATAAGTTCCAGGAATACAGCAGGAATGCTTCAGGGCAAAGGGATGGTAGACAGGAATTTAAAACATTTTTCCATGGCCATTGTGTCCAGGGAGCTACTCAAGGCCAAGGAGCTCTTTGCTCTTCAATCACAATCTAGCAACACCGTAAGAACCAAAGAGCTGGGAAACTCCCAAAGGAAAAGTGATTTCAAGTAAAGTAGAAACTAGCCTGATGACTAAAAGTTCCCACTCGCCAAGAATATCAGTTTTTCAAGGTCCTGATCCATCATACCTTAAAAGACAGCTGATTAATGAATTAAAGTTTAAACCGGAGGCCAGGCAGTACAGCCAGACTCAAGGCTCCTCCACTGACAGGTCTCGTGCCTCAGATAGCTTGGCTCCCACTGACTCAATGTGGAATGACTCACCCACGCATGCCCAGAGTGTCCCCAGTGGGTACATGGCAGCTCCCCAGGTGCTGAATGTCTACCTGGAGGACAGAGAGATCAGCATGGAGAAGCAACGGGAGCCCTGGGTCCCTAAGCACATCCTAGGGAAGTGCCAGGATAAAAACTTTCCACCAGCTGCAAAGAGAGTGAATGCTCAGAGACCCAAAGCAGAAGAGCTGAGGAGAGGAGAGGCAGGGTTGGGGACACCTCAAACCAGAAGGAAGAGCTACTCTGCTCATGACAAGAAATTCAAGGAGACCTTTAGGGGCAGGTCTTCTGAATTCCTGTTGCAGAAATGGCAGTCTCCTCCTGAAAGTAGTATCAGAAAAAAGATGAAGCACTTATTGCAATGGCTTCATCCTAGTATGAAATGCAAAGGGCAGGAAAGTTCCCTGGAAAAAGGCAGCTCCATACCAGCCTCTATACAGAGTGGTGGCCCAGGCAGAAGGGGAGCTGTTTTTACTGGAACCACTGAAGGTCAGAAACTCATGACAGACGAGAAGTTCCTAGAGGAGAAACAGGGGCATAGGCATGAAAGAGACACCACCTGCCTCCAAGAGCCCCTTTGCACCCAAGTGAAGTTTGGGGAAAGTCAACAGAAGGTGGAAGTGAGGTCCCAGGCAGAGCCTGTCCAGGGGTATCCTTTTAATTCCAGGGCTCTCTCCTATAAAGCAAGTATCAAGGCCTGCAGCCAAGAAGCTGTTTCTGCTGGCTGGAGTTGTCCTACAAGTAGTAGACTGATCAGGGACAGGGACTGATACTCCCAGAAAATGAACGGATTCAAGGGCCAGGTATCTTCTCAGAGGCAGCCTTATAGGCCCCCCAGAGGATCCGCATCTTATCCAGGCTCCCCCAGCATGAGTCCAGCCTGCCAGGTGCCTCAGGCCACGCTCCCCACTGCTCAAGACACTTCCCTAAGATGTGCTTAGGGACCCAGGGCACTCCATGCCAATCTCTCTGTCCTTCAGAGAGAATGCATTCCCCCAGCACTGCCCAGGAGGAAAATTTCCCTCCACAAAATAATTCATTCCTTGTTGAGAATATTGGTCTTCCCCAACAAATGTGTCTTCTGAGAGTGGTATTTTCTGCGTGTACTGTGTTTGGGGCTTGGGTTTTGGGGATCCCAGGGTTTGTGCTTAGGGAAAGGAAGGAGTTAGTTCAGCTCCTGATTGCCTCCTTTGGCTTCTAAAAGGTGACCAGTCCACTAGCACTCTTGGTGAGGAATAGAAATCACCTGCCCCCAAAATCCCCTCTCCTCCCTAATGAGGTGTGAGATGGGCTCTGTTTCCCACTTATCTTCACCTTAATAAAAAAGTATAGCAGCCCATACCTTCTCCTTTGTTTCATACCCAATAGCAAACCAAACCAAACCCCTTGCCACTGAGTCAATTCTGACTCCTAGCGACCCTATAGGGCAGAGTAGAACTGCCCGATAGGGTTTCAAGGAGTGGCTGGTGGATTTGAACCACAGACCTTTTGGTTAGCAGCCACAGCTCTTAACCACTGTGCTGTCCAGGCTCCATATCCAATAAAGCAGCAGGGAAAACAGATCAGAGGCAGATATATTTTTCAGAAAATAGTGACATTCATTTTTTAGAAAAAAGTTGTCTGTTGACTATAAGATTACACAGGTGGGTGGACCCTGAGTGGGGTTATTTAAGGGGTAATATTTTTTTTTTTTTTTTTACTGCAGCAGATACTGGACAAGTCAGGGTAGGTCCTAGGAACAGGGCAGATGCTGCTTAAGAACCTGTCATGTAGGGCTTGTTAAAGTTCGGGGAAGCATGTTGAACTTAACATGGAGGTTTTTACCCACTGGAAAGGTACCCTGGGGAAATGGTTCCCTATCCAAGGTATCTCTTCAGACTAGATTGGCAGCATTTTTGCAGGGCAAAGGGATCACCTACCTGTCAATGGTTAAAAATGTTGACTAGGCAGCCACCCAGCTCCCAGGGGAAAATAAAGGGCAAAGAAGGACCAAAGACTGAGTTAGAGTGGTGAAGGAGGAAAAACACGAAGAGGGGAAAGAACGACCTTTTTGGAGGACCAAAGGTTTGTGCCCCATCATCCCTCTTTCAGGACTCTAACCTTCCCCAATCCGATCTAGACAACTCTTCCTTGAGGATGATCAGGGCACTGCAGAAACTACTGATGTGATTTGGCAGAAATGTACACAGGACTGTCTTTGAGAATTAAAACAATGCTGCAGAGACGTAGTCAGGCATGACATTACTCTCTTTAGGGAAGGTGATCTTAGTGTCTTCCTTCCAGCCATGCCAGATGACAATGTGCAAGATCTTGTCCTTAGTGTGCACACCGTTCACTCATTAGGCTGGAGGTGCCACTTTGTGATCTTCATGGGCTTGGTAGAACCATGATAGATCTCCTCCAGGATACCCGAAGCTCATGCAGTACTGGGGAGTCCTAGATCACACACCAGAGTTACAATGCACAATACTGCAGTCCTTTGGTCATAAGGAAACCCTGGTGGCATAGTAGTTAAGAGCTACGGCTGCTAACTAAAAGGTCAGCAGGTCGAATCCACCAGGCACTCCTTGGAAGCTGTATGGGGCAGGTCTACTCTGTCCCCTAGGGTCGCTATGAGTCAGAATCGGCTCAAGAGCAGTGGGTTTGGTTTTTGGTTTTAGTTATAAAGTAACTATAATATATAAACTTACAGCAGTAAAAAAATTGTACATGTTGATAAAAACTTGAGATAACTATATATGCTATCAAATATTTAGGACAAACATTCTGTTTTCCTGTCACACATTTAAAACGAGTTATGGGTTTCCAGTTAAACACTGTAGATCAAACACACTTGTTTATTGCCTCTCCTTCCCAAAATGCCATTAAAAGTAAACAATTACATGAAAAGATGCTAGGCATAATTAGCCATCAGGAAACTGCAAATCAAAACTACAATCAGATAGTACTTCACACTCACTAGGAGGATTAGAAAGCAGCCCTGGTGGTGCAATGGTTAAGTGCTTGGCTACTAACCAAAAAGTTGGTGGTTTGAACCTACACAGCATCTCCTCAGAAGAAAGACCTGGTGACCTGCTTCTGTAAAGATTATAGCCTAAAGCAAAGATAAGAAGGCAGGAAGCAATAGGAAAACTGGATGAATGGTAACAGGGAACTCAGGGTGTAAAAGGAAAGGGGGAGAGTGCTGATATATTGTGAGGATTGCAATCAATATCACAAAACAATTTGTGTATAAATTTTTGAATAAGAAGCTAGTTTGCACTGTAAACTTTCACCTAAAACACAAAATAAAATAAAATTACATATATAAATATATATTAAAAAATATGTATATATATGTAAATGATCCTGGATTGGATCCTGGATCAGAGGGGAAAACTGTTGTAAAAGACACTGTTGGGGCATTTAGAGAAGTTTGAATCTGGCCTGAGAATTAGATAGTAGTATCATATCAGTGTTAAATTTCCTGAATTTAATGACTGTACTATGGTTACGTCTTTTTTTTTTCAGGAAGTATATGTTGAAATACTTGGGGGTAATTATGTATGCAAGCAACTCTCAAATGGTTCAGGAAAAAAAGTGGGTATATATAGAGAGACAGAAATTGACAAAGCAAATCATTAGCAATTACTAACAGTAGGTGGATCTGGGTGAAGGGTATATGGGAGTGCTTTGTGCTATTCTTGCAATTCTTGTGCGAGTTTAAAATTGTTGCAAAATTAAAAGTTAAAGAAATCCCAATCCATTCCAAATCAAACTTAGTTTCCTACTACATTTCTATTTAATGGATTAAAAAAAAAAAAAAAAAACCTCGACAATGCCAGGTGTTGGTGAGGATGTGGAGCAACTGGAACTCTTAAACATTGCCGACAGGAATGAAACACTGAACAATTACTTTGGAAAAATTTGGCCATGTCTAAGAAAGTGAAACATGCACCTCCCATATGACCCAACACTCAAACTCCTAAGTATTTACCCAAAAGAAACGAAAACTTAGGTTCACAGAAAAACCTGTATATGAATGTTTATAGTAGCTTTATTCATAACCGCCAAAAACTGTGGGAAAAAACCCAACATCCTTCAAAAGTTGAATGGATAGGCAAACTGCAGTATGTCCATTCAGTGGTCTACTACTCTGTAGTAAAAAGGAAACTTTGACACTTGCAACAGCATGGATGAATCTCAAGTGCATTATACTAAGTGAAAGAGGCTAGACCGAAAAGGCTATATACTGTGTAAGTCTATTTATAGGACATTCTGGAAAAGGCAAAGCTACAGCAGAAAACAGATCTGGTTTCCAGGGGCTGGGGATGGAGAAAGTAGTTGACTACAAAAGAGCGCAAGAGAACTTTTTTAAGGTGATGGAAATGTTCCATATCTTCACTGTGGTGGTGGTTACATGGCTGTATGCAAATATCAAAACTCGTAGAACTGTGTACTATTAAGGGTGAATTTCACTGCATATAAATTGTACCACTATTTTAAAAAAAAGATTACAGCCTAAAAATCCCTATGCGGCGGTTCTACTTTGTCACATGGGGTCACTATGAGTCAAAAATAGACTCGATGGCACCTAACAACAACAGAATGGCTAGAATCAAAAAGTCAGATAATAATAAATGTTGGCAAGGAAGTGGAGAAATTGGATCCCTCATACACTGCTGGTAGGAATGTAAAATGGTACAGCTGTTTTGGAAAACATTCTGGCAATTCCTCAAAAGGTTAAAAACAGAGTGACCATACCCAAGAGTGACCATATGACTTAGCAATTCCACATTCAAATATATACCCAAAAGAAATGAAAACCTATGTTCACACAAAAACTTGAACACAAGTGTTTACAGAAGCATTATTCATAACAGCCAAAAGTTGAAAATAACCCAAATGCCAATCGAGCGACCAATGGATAAACAAAACAGGATGTATCTACGCAACAGTATATTGTTCAGCAATAAAAAGAATGAAGTGCATGTTACATACTATGATACGGACAAACCTTAAAAACATTATGCTAAGTGAAATAAGCCAGTCACAAAAGACCACATACTGTATGATTCAATTTTCATGAAATGTCCAGAATAGAGAAATCTGAAGAGAGAGAAAGTAGATTTGTGGTTGCTTAGGGACGGGAGAATGGGGAGATGGGGGTGATAGCTAATGGGTAGTTTCTTTTTGAGGTAATGAAAATGTTCTAAACTTGACTGAGGTGATGGTTGTACATACCGGTGAATATACTAAAAATTGTTGCATTGTATAACTTAAGTGGGTGAATTGTATGGTATATGAACTATATCTCAATAAAACTCTTTTAAAAAATAAGGAAGTAAAGGATTAAAAGGAATAAACCCTTAAGGATGATACGAATGCGAGAGGATACAAGGTATAAACAAACTTTTGGAAGATAAAAATCTTGTGGAGGAGTGGTAATTGACTTAGCAGAGGAAGACATCATTCAAGGCGCCTGCAAACCAATTCATACCACGAAATTCCAGATGACAAATGACCTGGTGGAGTCAAATAAGAAATAAAAGTTTCCAAAAAAACAAAAAACCAAACCTGGTGCCGTTGAGTCGATTCTGACTGATAGCGACACTGTAAATATGATCTATTGAATTTTGATAAGTTTTGTATTTTTTTTTAATATGGTATAAACTTTAAAACTATTTGGTGCTGTTTTTCAGCATTCTGTAAAACCCTGTTGGAATGCTGGCATACTCTGACTATGCTAAGACGGTATCAGTTCTTGTTTTGTTTTGTTTGCCTGGGACAGGACCTGACACCTCTGTTTTAAAGTTGGCACTGCACACTTCTGGGGTCTGGGAGCGGTAGTGGCAACTGCAGGAACCAAAGACAGAAGCCTCAAAGATGAGGCAAAATTCAGGGTGATAGAGTTGATGGTACATTTTTGAAACATATTTACTTGGAAATAATTAAGCTTCCATAAAAGCTTCATGGATAGTAAACAACCATAGGCTCTTTATTTAGACTCACCTATTAACATTTTAACTTTCCTTTTCACAGAAACCCACACACACAGAGTCCTTGGGTGGTGCAAATGGTTAAGTACTGAGCTACTAACCCCAAAGTTGGCAGTTGGAATCTGCCCAGAGGTGCACCAGAAGAAAGCCCTGGCAATCGGCTTCCTAAAGATCACAGCCATTGAACGACCTTCGGAGCACAGTTCTATCCTGGAACACATGGGGTCGGCGTAAGTCGCCGTGGACTTGGCGGCAACAGGTTTGGTATATATACATACAGACATACACACCTATATGTCTATGGAGCCCTGGTGCAGCAGCGGTTAAGAGCTCAGCTGCTAACCAACAGGTTGGCAGTTTGAAACACCAGCTGCTCCTTGGAAACCCTATGGGACAGTTCTACTCTGTCCTATAGGGTCACTATGAGTTGGAATTGACTTAACGGCAACAGGTTTTTTTTTTTTTTTTGGTTTTATGTATATATATATATATCTGAATATTTGAGAATACCTTTCATACATCATGTCCTTTACCCTTGAATATCCCATTATGTGTTTAAGAAAAAGTATATTTTCCTACATACTGTACAGTTATCCCCTTCAGTAAATTTAACATGATATTAAAAGTAATCTCCTGTCCCAATTCTGTTTTTGTCAGTTTATCCAGTAACGTCCTTTATGGCATTTTTTTTTTTTAACTTCCATTACAGGATCCAGTCTAGAATCCCATTTTATTTCATTATCATGCACCTTTAGTCTCCTTTAACCTGGAACAGAGCCCCGGCTTTTCTTTTTTCATGACATGGTCAGTTTTTTTTTTTTTTTAATAACTTTTATTAAGCTTCAAGTGAACGTTTACAAATCCAATCAGTCCGTCACATATAAGTTTACATACATCTCACTCCCTACTCCCACTTGCTCTCCCCCTCTTGAGTCAGCCCTTTCAGTCTCTCCTTTCTTGACAATTTTGCCGGCTTCCCTCTCTGTCTATCCTCCCATCCCCGCTCCAGACAAGAGTTGCCAACACAATCTCAAGTGTCCACCTGATATAATTAGCTCACTCTTCATCATCGTCTCTCTCCCACCCGCTGACCAGTCCCTTTCATGTCTGATGAGTTGTCTTCGGGGATGGTTCCTGTCCTGTGTCAACTGAAGCTCTGGGGAGCATGGCTGCCGGGATTCCTCTAGTCTCAGTCAGACCATTAAGTTTGGTCTTTTTATGAGAATTTTGGGTCTGTATCCCACTGATCTCCTGCTCCCTCAGGGGTCCTCTGCTGTGCTCCCTGTCAGGGCAGTCATCGATTGTGGCCGGGCACCAACTAGTTCTTCTGGTCTCAGGATGATGTAGGTCTCTGGTTCATGTGGCCCTTTCTGTCTCTTGGGCTCTTAGTTGTCATGTGACCTTGGTGTTCTTCATTTTCCTTTGCTCCAGGTGGGTTGAGACCAATTGATGCATCTTAGATGGCCGCTTGTTAGCATTTAAGACCCCAGATGCCACATTTCAAAGTGGGATGCAGAATGATTTCATAATAGAATTATTTTGCCAATTGACTTAGAAGTCCCCGCAAACCATGTTCCCCAGACCCCAGCACTTGCTCCGCTGGCCTTTGAAGCATTCATTTTATCCCGGAAACTTCTTTGCTTTTGGTCCAGTCCAATTGAGCTGACCTTCCATGTATTGAGTGTTGTCTTTCCCTTCACCTAAAGCAGTTCTTATCTACTGATTAATCAATAAAAAACCCTCTCCCACCCTCCCTCCCTCCTCCCCTTGTAACCACAAAAGTATGTGTTCTTCTCAGTTTATACTATTTCTCAAGATCTTATAATAGTGGTCTTATACAATATTTGTCCTTTTGCCTCTGACTAATTTCACTCAGCATAATGCCTTCCAGGTTCCTCCATGTTATGAAATGTTTCAGAGATTCGTCACTGTTCTTTATCGATGCGTAGTATTCCATTGTGTGAATATACCACAATTTATTTACCCATTCATCCGTTGATGGACACCTTGGTTGCTTCCAACTTTTTGCTATTGTAAACAGTGCTGCAGTAAACATGGGTGTGCATATATCTGTTTGTGTGAAGGCTCTTATTTCTCTAGGGTATATTCCTAGGAGTGGGATTTCTGGGTTGTATGGTAGTTCTATTTCTAACTGTTTAAGATAACGCCAGATAGATTTCCAAAGTGGTTGTACCATTTTACATTCCCACCAGCAGTGTATAAGAGTTCCAATCTCTCTGTAGCCTCTCCAACATTTATTATTTTGTGTTTTTTGGATTAATGCCAGCCTTGCTGGTGTGAGATGGAATCTCATCGTAGTTTTAATTTGCATTTCTCTAATGGCTAATGATCGAGAGCATTTTCTCATGTATCTGTTGGCTGCCTGAATATCTTCTTTAGTGAAATGTGTGTTCATATCCTTTGCCCACTTCTTGATTGGGTTGTTTGTCTTTTCGTGGTTGAGTTTTGACAGAATCATGTAGATTTTAGAGATCAGGCGCTGGTTGGAGATGTCATAGCTGAAAATTCTTTCCCAGTCTGTAGGTGGTCTTTTTACTCTTTTGGAGAAGTCTTTAGATGAGCATAGGTGTTTGATTTTTAGGAGCTCCCAATTATCTGGTTTCTCTTCATCAATTTTGGTAATGTTTTGTATTCTGTTTATACCTTGTATTAGGGCTCCTAGGGTTGTCCCAAGTTTTTCTTCCATGATCTTTATCGTTTTAGTCTTTATGTTTAGGTCTTTGATCCACTTGGAGTTAGTTTTTGTGCATGGTGTGAGGTATGGGTCCTGTTTCATTTTTTTGCAAATGGATATCCAGTTATGCCAGCACCATTTGTTAAAAAGGCTATCTTTTCCCCAGTTAATTGACACTGGTCCTTTGTCAAATATCACCTGCTCATACGTGGATGGATCTATGTCTGGGTTCTCAATTTTGTTCCATTGGTCTATGTGTCTGTTGTTGTACCAGTACCAGGCTGTTTTGACTACTGTGGCTGTATAATAGGTTCTGAAGTCAGGTAAGGTGAGGCCTCCCACTTTCTTCTCCTTTTTCAGTAGTGCTTTGCTTATCCGGGGCTTCTTTTCCTTCCATATGAAATTGGTGATTTGTTTCTCTATCCCCTTAAAATATGACATTGGAATTTGGATCGGAAGTGCGTTAAATGTATAGATGGCTTTTGGTAGAATAGACATTTTTACTATGTTAAGTCTTCCTATCCATGAGCAGGGTATGTTTTTCCACTTAAGTATGTCCTTTTGAATTTCTTGTAGTAGAGCTTTGTAGTTTTCTTTGTATAGGTCTTTTACATCCTTGGTAAGATTTATTCCTAAGTATCTTATCTTCTTGGGGACTACTGTGAATGGTATTGATTTGGTTATTTCCTCTTCGGTGTTCTTTTTGTTGATGTAGAGGAATCCAAGTGATTTTTGTATGTTTATTTTATAACCTGAGACTCTGCCAAACTCTTCTATTAGTTTCAGTAGTTTTCTGGAGGATTCCTTAGGGTTTTCTGTGTATATAATCATGTCATCTGCAAATAGTGATAACTTTACTTCTTCCTTGCCAATCCGGATACCTTTTATTTCTTTGTCTAGCCTAATTGCCCTGGCTAAGACTTCCAACACGATGTTGAATAAGAGCGGTGATAAAGGGCATCCTTGTCTGGTTCCCGTTCTCAAGGGAAATGCTTTCAGGTTCTCTCCATTTAGAGTGCTATGGGCTGTTGGCTTTGCATACTAGTGCCAATAGATGCCGTTTATTATGTTGAGGAATTTTCCTTCAATTCCTATTTTGGTAAGAGTTTTTATCATGAATGGGTGTTGGACTTTGTCAAATGCCTTTTCTGCATCAATTGATAAGATCATGTGGTTTTTGTCTTTTGTTTTATTTATGTGATGGATTACATTAATGGTTTTTCTGATATTAAACCAGCCTTGCATACCTGGTATAAATTCCACTTGATCAGGGTGAATTATTTTTTTGATGTGTTGTTGGATTCTATTGGCTAGAATTTTGTTGAGGATTTTTGCATCAATGTTCATGAGGGATATAGGTCTATAATTTTCTTTTTTTGTAATGTCTTTACCTGGTTTTGGTATCAGGGAGATGGTGGCTTCATAGAATGAGTTGGGTAGTATTCCGTCATTTTCTATGCTTTGGAATACCTTTAGTAGTAGTGGTGTTAACTCTTCTCTGAAAGTTTGGTAGAACTGTGCAGTGAAGCCATCCGGGCCAGGGCTTTTTTTTGTTGGGAGTTTTTTGATTACCGTTTCAATCTCTTTTTTTGTTATGGGTCTATTTAGTTGTTCTACTTCTGAATGTGTTAGTTTAGGTAGGTAGTGTTTTTCCAGGAATTCATCCATTTCTTCTAGGTTTGCAAATTTGTTAGAGTACAATTTTTCATAATAATCTGAAATGATTCTTTTCATTTCATTTGGTTCTGTTGTGATGTGGTCCTTCTCATTTCTTATTCGGGTTATTTGTTTCCTTTCCTGTATTTCTTTAGTCAGTCTAGCCAATGGTTTATCAATTTTGTTAATTTTTTCAAAGAACCAGCTTTTGGCTTTGTTAATTCTTTCAATTGTTTTTCTGTTCTCTAATTCATTCAGTTCAGCTCTAATTTTTATTATTTGTTTTCTTCTGGTGCCTGATGGATTCTTTTGTTGCTCACTTTCTATTTGTTCAAGTTGTAGGGACACTTCTCTGATTTTGGCTCTTTCTTCTTTTTGTATGTGTGCATTTATTGATATAAATTGGCCTCTGAGCATTGCTTTTGCTGTGTCCCAGAGGTTTAGATAGGAAGCATTTTCATTCTCGTTGCTTTCTATGAATTTCCTTATTCCCTCCTTGATGTTTTCTATAACCCAGTCTTTTTTCAGAGGGTGTTGTTCATTTTCCAAGTATTTGATTTCTTTTCCCTAGTTTTTCTGTTATTGATTTCTAGTTTTATTGCCTTGTGGTCTGAGAAGATGCTTTGTAATATTTCGATGTTTTGGACTCTGCAAAGGTTTGTTTTATGACCTAATATGTGGTCTATTGTAGAGAATGTTCCATGTGCGCTAGAAAAAAGAGTATATTTTGCAGCAGTTGGGTGGAGAGTTCTGTATAAGTCAATGAGGTCAAGTTGGTTGATTGTTGTAATTAGATCTTCTGTGTCTCTGTTGAGCTTCTTACTAGATGTCCTGTCCTTCTCCGAAAGTGGTGTGTTGAAGTCTCCTACTATAATTGTGGAGGTATCTATCTCGCTTTTCAATTCTGTTAAAATTTGATTTATGTATCTTGCAGCCCTGTCATTGGGTGCATAAATATTTAATATGGTTATGTCTTCCTGATCAATTGTCCCTTTTATCATTATATAGTGTCCTTCTTTATCCTTTGTGGTGGATTTAAGTCTAAAGTCTATTTTGTCAGAAATTAATATTGCTACTCCTCTTCTTTTTTGCTTATTGTTTGCTTGATATACTTTTTTCCATCCTTTGAGTTTTAGTTTGTTTGTGTCTCTAAGTCTAAGGTGTGTCTCTTGTAGGCAGCATACAGATGGATCGTGTTTCTTTATCCAGTCTGTGACTCTCTGTCTCTTTATTGGTGCATTTAGTCCATGTACATTCAGGGTAACTATAGATAAATAAGTTTTTAGTGCTGTCATTTTGATGCCTTTTTATGTGTGTTGTTGACAATTTCATTTTTCCACATACTTTTTTGTGCTGAGACGTTTTTCTTAGTAAATTGTGAGATCCTCATTTTCATAGTGCTTGACTTTATGTTAGTTGAGTCGTTACGTTTTTCTTGGTTTTTATCTTGAGTCATAGAGTTGTTATACCTTTTTGTGGTTACCTTATTATTTACCCCTATTTTTCTAAGTAAAAACCTAACTTGTATTGTTCTATATCGCCTTGTATCACTCTCCATATGGCAGTTCAATGCCTCCTGTATTTAGTCCCTCTTTTTGATTATTGTGATCTTTTACCTATTGACTTCCATGATTCCCTGTTATGTGTATTTTTTTTTTTAATTAATCTTAATTTGTTTGTTTTTGTGATTTCCCTATTTGAGTTGATATCAGGACGTTCTGTTTTGTGACCTTGTGTTGTGCTGATATCTGATATTATTGGTTCTCTGACCAAACAATATCCTTTAGTATTTCTTGTAGCTTTGGTTTGGTTTTTGCAAATTCTCTAAACTTGTGTTTGTCTGTAAATATCTTAATTTCGCCACCATATTTCAGAGAGAGTTTTGCTGGATATATGAACCTTGGCTGGCAGTTTTTCTCCTTCAGTGTTCTGTATATGTCGTCCCATTCCCTTCTTGCCTGCATGGTTTCTGCTGAGTAGTCAGAACATATTCTTATTGATTCTCCCTTGAAGGAAACCTTTCTTTTCTCCCTGGCTGCTTTTAAAATTTTCTGCTTATCTTTGGTTTTGGTGAGTTTGATGATAATATGTCTTGGTGTTTTTCTTTTTGGATCAATCTTAAATGGGGTTCGATGAGCATCTTGGATAGATATCCTTTCGTCTCTCATGATGTCAGGGAAGTTTTGTGTCAGGAGTTCTTCAACTATTTTCTCTGTGTTTTCTGTTCCCCCTCCCTGTTCTGGGACTCCAATCACCCGCAGGTTATCCTTCTTGATAGAGTCCCACATGATTCTTAGGGTTTCTTCATTTTTTTTAATTCTTTTATCTGATTTTTTTTCAGCTATGTTGGTGTTGATTCCCTGGTCCTCCAGATGTCCCAGTCCGCATTCTAATTGCTCGAGTCTGCTCCTCTGACTTCCTAGTGCGTTGTCTAATTCTGTTATTTTATTGTTAATCTTTTGGATTTCTACATGTTGTCTCTCTATGGATTCTTGCAACTTATTAATTTTTCCAGTATGTTCTTGAATAATCTTTTTGAGTTCTTCAACAGTTTTATCAGTGTGTTCCTTGGCTTTTTCTGCAGTTATCCTAATTTCATTTGTGATATCATTAAGCATTCTGTAAATTAGTTTTTTATATTCTGTATCTGATAATTCCAAGATTGTATCTTCCTTTGGGAAAGATTTTGATTCTTTTGTTTGGGGGGTTGGAGAAGCTGTCACGGTCTGCTTCTTTAAGTGGTTTGATATGGATTGTTGTCTCTGAGCCATCACTGGGAAACTAGTTTTTCCAGAAAATCCGCTAAAAAAAAAATGCAGTCAGATCCCTATCAGAGTTCTCCCTCTGGCTCAGGCTATTCAGATGTTAATGAAGCCGCCTGGGGAGGGTGGGGGAGGGAACAGAGAGATAGGAGAGTAGCACCTCAGAATATAGCCAGAGTTGCTTGTCTTGCTTGGAATGACTATTATATCTGAGATTCCCGTGGGGCGCGTTGCCTATGTGTGCTGGCTGTGTGGAGATTGCCCCCGGGGGGTCTGGCCCGCTGGAGTCAAGGTCAGATCCTCCACTTCCAGCCCCATGCCCAGCGTCAAGGCTCCCCTACTGGGACGGTGCACTCTCGACTCGAAAATCAGTCGCTGCCTCCCGGGGACTTCTCGTCCCTCCAGCCGCGTGGCCGTGCCGCCCCCAGGAACCAGTTAGGCCTCCTCCCGGGGTTAGTTCAGATGGGTGGAGCAGGTCCCCGTGCTTGTGCCTTGACCGAGTGTCCCGGCTGGGACGCTGTTCTCCCCGCTCCAATACCAGTCGCTGCCTCCCAGGGACTTCTCCTACCGGTTGCGTCCCACGCCGCCCACGCGACCCGGCTGGCCCCCTTCCTGGGGTTAGTTCAGGGGGGTGGAGCAACTCTCCGTGTTTATGCCGAACCTGCGTCCAGTCCAAATCCCTGCGGGACGGTTCCCCGGCTCGGACGCTGCTCTTTCCGCTCCAAGACCAGTCACTGCCTCCCGGGGAGACATGGTCAGTTTTAAAGAATACATTTGATGTGCCAGTTTTATAGCCCTCTCTCACCTGGAAATATTTGTTGTGGAGCTATCTTATTCAGATTTTAAAGGATTTTTTACATTTGTAAGTCTTAGGGACCTTAGGGACAGTTAAGACCAGACTTGTTATAAAAGACGATACTGAAAATGCAAGTATATGTGGAGGGATTTTTCTGAACAGAGACCTCCTGCAATCAAGGGAGAGGAGATGAGGGTGGATAGGCTTGAAGTGTACCAACTGTAGAGTGCAGACAATGGAGAAACTGTGGATGCAGGAGAAGACAGGTAAAGAAAGGAGCTGTCATTGCTGGTGAACCTTCATCACATGGGTGGGAAGGAATTGGTATCCTGGGCCAAGGCTGAGTCATCAGAATTAGCAGGAGAATGTAGGCAAGCAAAGTAAGGAAATGACACAGGGCTTAATTCCAGCACTTTATAATCTAAACAATGAAGCTGTAAATAAGGCAGTGGTGGTGACGTGGTAGAATTCTTGTCTTTTGTGCCAGAGACCCAAGTTCTATTCCCGGCCAATGTACTTCATGGTAGGCCACCACCCATCTGTCAGTGGAGGCTTGGGTGTTGCTATGATGCTGAACGGGTTTCAGCAGAGCTTCCAGACTAATACAGACTAGGAAGAAAAGCCTGGCAATCTACTTCCAAAAATCAGGCAATGAAAACCCTATGGAAGACAACAGTCCGATCTACAACCAATCATAGGGATGGTGCAGGACTGGGCAGCATTTCCTTGCATTGTGCATGGGGTCACCATGAGTCAGGGGCAACTCAATGGCAGCTAACAGCAACAAAGGGTTATAATTCTGTTCAATGACTAACTTATATACCATCACAACCACTAAAAAAAAAAAGGCATTATTCAAAAAAAATGTAGAGAATCCAATAGGAACTTTGATGAAAAGCTAGGAAGTAGATAGGAATAATCATAAAACTTCTCAAGGAAGAAGGTGTGATTCAAAACAAAAGTATTGCTGAATATAATTTCAACTGTGCTGCATGCAGGTTATATTACTCTAAAGAGAAGCCCACTCCTTAAATCAGGATGGGTTTGACTGTGCAGGTTTTAATACAGCACAATTGCTCTCTATAATCAAGGAAGAATTAAAGATGTGGTGGTGGTGGGAGGGGGCAACTAGCCAAGAGAGAAAAAAGGGAGCAGCAGAGTGGGACACTGCATGGGAGGGGGCTAGATTTGAAAGCCCTTAGGGGAGAACAGCTAAAAGGAATTTTTAGGCTGTTCTTTGTGTTGCACTTTCTGTTCATTGGCGCAGGCTACTCTGTTCTCTAATGCCTTCTGACGAATGTCGATTCTTTAGGGAAACGAGGCGGGGGGTGGTGGTTGCTGAGTTATATTTCTGGTTTGATACCGGTAAACACACATTACCTATTTGGGGAATCTGTAGTTGAGGACAAAGTAGATCTTGAGAGTAAACCCCAGGGAATTGGCAAATAAAATCAGACTTTCCAAGATTATGTGAAATTCAAGTGATCAACCAAGCAGTAAACGGGGTCTCAAGCGATATGGAGGTCACAGGTGGGGTAAGTACAAATTTTCACTAAGGTAAATAAATATATGATAGGGTGAAAGGATCTAAAGGGATGGCGGGCGGCGGGGGGTGGAGGATTCTATTGGGCTGGGCGATGGCGGAAGGTATTAGAGGTTCATCTTCATTGTGTTGTCCCCTCTCCCCACTCTCAAAAACTCTAGGTTACTGTGCCAAGGCTCTGTGACGCGGGCCTGGAACTCTGGACTAGAATGTACATTCTCAGTGCCCAGCTGCCTGAGGCAGCAAGGCGCTTCCGCTGACGAGGACGACGTCCTCTGTCTGAGGGGCCGGGCTGGACCATGGATGAGCTCTGGCTCCACTGCCTGGGCGCTCATCCAGTCTTTGCCTTCCTCTGTGGGCTGGGACTCCTCCTTCTGTTGCTGTGCTACCTAAACAGGAATCTATGTTTCCCCAAACAGAGAGACATCAACCAGGTAAGGAAATCCTTGGCCTAGGGCCCCTCGGAGATTTTAGATCTTTTTTTCTTTTCTGATACAAGCATTGAATGCTATAAATTTCCCTCTAAGCACTGCTTATCACAAATTTTGATAAGCTGTATTTTCATTTTCATTTAATTCACAATATTTTTTCTCTTAAGACTTCTCCTCTGACCCATGTGTTAATAATGTGTTAATTTCCAGCTTTCTGTTATTCTTTTCTAGTTTAATTCCATTGTGATCTGAGAGCATAATTTGTATTTTATGGCCAAAAAAAAAAATTTTTTTTTTTTTTTTTTTTTTTATGGCCTAGAATGCATTCAGTATTAGTGAATGTTCCATGTGAAGCTGGAAAAGAAATGTGTATTTTGCTGTTAATGGGTGAAAAACTAAAAAAACCAGTTGCTGTCGAGTTGACTCCAACTCATGATGACCTCTCGTGTGTCACAGTAGAACTGTGCTCCATAGGGTTTTCAGTGGCTGATTTTTTGGAAGCAGATCACCTGGCTTTTCTTCTAAGGAGCCTCTGGGTGGACTCCAACCACCGTTTCAGTTAGCAGCTGATTGTGTTAACTGTGTACCACTATAAATGTCAATGAGATAAAGGTGATTGATTGTGCTGCTTAGCTCAACTATATCCTCACTGATTTTCTGCCTCGTTGATCTCTTGTTGACTAAAAAAAGGGGCGTTGAAGTCTTTAACTATGATAAAGTTCACATTTTTTTGTCATCTGTTGACAGGTGCATACACATTAAGGACTGTCACATGCATCTCTTTATCCCTGATAATTTTCCACATTCTGAAATCTGTTTTGTCTGCAATTAATATAGCTACCCCAGCTTTCTTTTGATTACTGTTAGCATGGGATATCTTTCTCAATCCTTTTACTTTAAACTCTCTGTATTTTAAAATTTAAAGTGAGTTTCTCATAGAAAACATATAGTTGGGTCTTGTTTTTTTTATCCACTCTGGCAATCTGTCTTTTAATTGGTATATTTAAATGATTCATATTTCAAGTGATTTTTTAATATAGTTTGATTAATATTTACTATGTTTGTAACTGTTCACTATTCATTGCACATGTTCTTTGTTCCTTTTTTATTTTTCCAATCATCTTTTTTCTGCCTTCTGTTTTTAATTGAGCATTTTACATACTTCTATTTTTTCTCCTCTCTTAGCATTTTTTTTTTAGCATATCAATTATAATTCTTTTTAAAACAAAATTTAGTGGATGCTGTAGAGAGTGAAATATACATATACAAATAATCCATATCTACTTTCAAACAACAGTATACTACTTCACGGGTGGTGAAGGTACCTTATAAACATGGCTGTCATTCATTTCACTTATCCATATATTATAATCGCTCAATACATTATTATCATTACTTTAAAATAAAATTACCTATTAGATTAATTAAGAATAAGAAAAAATAAAAGATTGTATTTTATCTTAATTTATTCCTTCCCCAATGTTCTCCCTTTCCTTATATAGATCCAAGTAATCTTTTTCTTTCTTGCTGGACATCTCCTTTTAGCATTTCTTGCAGGGCAGGTCCACTGGTGATGAATTTTCTCGTTTTTTTTTTTTTTTTACTAAAGAAGTCTTTATCCTTTACTCTTGAAGTATAATTTTACTGAATACAGATTTTTAGGTTGGTGGCTTATTTCAAAACATGTTACTCCACTCTCTACTTACTTGTACAGTTTCTGATGAGAAGTTTGCTAAATTTCTTATCCTTGTTCCTCTATAGAAGAGTTTTTTTTTTTTTCCCCCTCTAATTTCAATATTTTCTCTTCATCTCTGGTATCCTGCATTTTGAATATGACATGGCTAGGTAGAGTTTTTTTGGTGCTTGTCCTAAGTTTCTGTGATTTGTGGTTTGGTATGCCATTAATTTTGGAAAATTATTGGCCATTATTACTTCAAATATTCCTTCTTTTCCATTTCTCTTCTTCTTCTGGTATTCTAATCATGCATATGATATACCTTTTGTAATTGTTTCACAGTTCTTGTATTCTTTTTTTTTTCATTCTATTTTCTCTTTGTATTTCAGTTTAGGAAGTTTCTATTGAGATATTTTCCAGCTCACTTATTCTTTTCTTGGTCATATCCAATCTACAGATGAGTCCATCAAAAACATTCTTCATTTTTCTTAGTTCTGTTTATTTCTAGCATCTCCTCTGAATTTTTCTTAGAATTTCCATATCTCTGCTTTTATTACCCATCTGTTCTGGCATGCTGTCTACTTTATCCATTAGAGACCTTAACACATTAATCATAGTTATTTTAAGTTTCATGTGTGATAACTCCAAACTCTGTTCTATATCTGCATCTGGTTCTGATGTTTGCTTTGTCTATTAAGACTTTTTTTTTCCTTGTATTTTAGTATGGCTTGTGATTTTTTTTTTTCTTTTGCAAGCTAGAAGTGATGTTTTGGGTAACAGGAACTGAAGTAAACAGGCCTTTAGTATGGGGTTTTATATTAACCTGGCTAGGAGTTGGGCTGTGTTTAATTTTTCCTGTAGCTGTAGGTACCAGAGATTTCAATTTCATCTTGTGTCCTTGTTTTTGTCCTCCCTTGTATCTTTAAATTTCCATAAGAACTTTAAGTTTTCCTTCTTATATCAAGTATGTGCCTTGCAGCTCTTTCAGCTATAATCCACTGTTATTGTACTGCAGCCTTGTTGATGTGATGGTAAGGTGTGGGGTAAGAAAAGCACTCTATAATCCAATAGTTAAATCTCAGCCTTTTAGTGGGCCTGTGTCCCTGGGCTATGATGTTCACAGTGTTTCTTAGCCTTTAACCACCCCCCTTAGGTGAGAAAAGAAGGCTAGAGGGGACTGTGATTGTTGTTGTGTTGAGTTGGTTTCAACTCATAGTGACCCCTATGTACACCAGAACGAAATACTGCCTGGTCTTGTGCCATCCTCACAATTACTGCTGTGCTTGAACCCAAGTTGCAGCCACTGTGTCAGTCTATCTCATTGAGGGTCTTCCTCTCTTTTGCTGACCCTCCACTAAACACGATGTCCTTCTCAAGGGACTGGCCCCTCCTGATAACATGTCCAAAGTACATGAGACGAAGTCTCACCATCCTGGATTCTAAGGAGCATTCTGGCTGTACTTCTTCTGAGACAGATTTGTTCATTCTTCTGGCAGTTCATTGTATATTCAATATTCTTCACCAACACCATAATTCAAAGGCATCAACTCTTCTTCGGTCTTCCTTCTTAATTGTTCAGCTTTTGCATGCATATAAGGTGACTGAAAATATCATGGCTTAGGTCAGGTGCACCTTAGTCCTCAAAGTGACATCTTTGCTTTTAAACAAAAAGTAGCATCTTTGCTTTGAAGAGGTCCTTTACAGCAGATTTGCCCAATGAAATATGTCATCTCATTTCTTGACTACTGCTTCCATGGGCGTTGATTGTGGATCGAAGTAAAATGAAATCCTTGACACCTTCAATGTTTTCTCTGTTTATCATGATGTTGCTTATTGGTCCAGTTGTGAAGATTTTTGTTTTCTTTATATTGAGGTGTAATCCATACTGAAGGCTGTGGTCTTTGATCTTCATCAGTAAGTACTACAAGTGCTCTTCACTTTCAACAAGCAAAGTTGTGTCATTTGAATATCACAGGTTGTTAATGAGTCTTCCAATCCTGATACCACATTCTTCTTCATATTGTTCAGCTTCTCAGGTTATTTGCTGTAATTGGGTAATTCCCCTTCCCCCAGGTGGAATAAGGCTCTGTTAAAGCCTTTCTTCCTGCTGAATAAGGCTTTGTTGTGAAGAATGTTTGGGGCTATTTCAAAATAGTTACTTCCCCATAAACATGAGGTTTTTTTCTTGGCTCAATTGTGAGGACCTGGTGTGGTTCCCGGAGGTAAAATCCATGAAAACGTGGGGGATCCCGTAAGACTGTGACCCCAAGAGTTTCTCTCATGCTAGTCCACATTCAGCCTCCAGCAATTTTTCAAAGTGACCATTTTAGTGTTCCTACCAGTTTTTGGTTCTAGGGTCTTTTGCTCCAGGTAAGCTGACTTTGGTCGTGATTCTCTGTATTGACCTGACTGTCCAGATTTCAGGTGGTAGTTTGTCCTGTGACCTAAATTCTCTGATGAGTCCAAGAAGAGTTGTTGATTTTCAATTTGTTCACCTCTTTCCTTGTTGTAAGATGTGAATGATGATTTCCAAGCTCTTTCATGTCAGAGTTAGAAATGGAAGTTGCCCTCAGAGACAAACTATTTTCTTGTTACTCTCCCCACATTACTAAATGAGTTTGGTTGGTTCAGAGAATATTTTGGATGTCTGTGGAGAAGAGAGAACATCACCCTTCTAGGGGAAGAGGCTGGGGAGGGGTTCAGCAGTCTAAGTTTCCAGCTGAAGCTCACAGACCATCTGGTGTGACGGAGAGTTCCAGGATAAAATCTCAAACACAGCGCTTTTATGGTGCTGGATTGGATTAGAGTTCAGGATTCCCGCAGAAGAAAGTCCCTCAAACTTGATCACCAGTTACATTCCCATGTCAAGTGTCACTTGTCCAAGCCTTCCTTGGTGTTGAGTTGATCAAGAGAAAAGTACTGAGCCCCTGAGAGTCTCTGAGCAGAGGCTAGAGTCCGAGCTCTGTCCCTGTGATACAGGGTCCTATCTGTGGGATAATAGATGTGACTTAGTTTCAGATTCTATGCCCTGCTTGAGTAAAGCAGAGGACTACTGACCGAGAACATCAAGTGTGGTTCTTACAGGCATAGTCCTTCTCTGAGTTTTTCAAAGAAGGAAAAATTCAAAGTATTTTATCATCTTTAAAAATGAATAAAAGGAACAAAAATTCTATTAAGTAAAATAGAGTCCTATTATTCATGGATAATCAATGTTTGCAGTTTTCTAGAGAGAGGAGCGAGAGAATTGAGTACCAGCCTCTCATTCTCCTTCTTCTTCTTTCCCCCCACCCCTGTTCAGCGTCAGGGCAGAGTCAAGAGGAGGAGGAAAAATAGAATATTTAAAGGTAAGGTTCTACTGTTTCTACCTGAGCTCTCAAAGGTTGACCCTTCCTCTTCCTTCCATGAGATCCCAAGTCCATGATCTCTGAGGCTGTCAGTTGCTAGATACAGTCTCTCTCAGAAAACAGAGCCCTCAGAGGAGAGGTGCATGGGAAGGCAGAACCTGAGACACTTCTCAGACTGTCTGCTCTGTCCCTCCATGGGCATGAATTGGTGCTAGGTCCCCATAAACCTGTTGTCATTGAGTTGATTCTGACTCATAGCGACCCTTTCGGACAGAGTAGAACTGCCCCATAGGGTTTCCAAGGAGTGCCTTGTCGATTCGAACTTCTGATGTTTTGGTTAGCAGCTGTAGCTCTTAACCACTATGCCACCAGGGTCAGGAAATGGGTATAGCCCAAGAGATGGGTGTGTGAATATCAAGGAAGGACTACTGGTTGGTTTGGAGTCACACTTCCATTTCTTTGAAAAGTATTTAACTTCCTGATGCTCAGATTCCCTGTAGATCACCACTTGTCTCTGTCTCTCACAGGGTGGTTTGGAGCATCACATGGGATAAAGCATGTAGAAGCACTTTGTCAATGATAAAGTACCATACATATGTGAGCCTTGTTAGTATTGTCATTGGCCATTTGACCTTGTATCCTAATTCTTGGGCCTCTCACATCTAATCTACAAACAGTATTACTAAAGGAACATTACTCACCCTCCTCTAAGATCTTTTTGCTTCTATCTTCACCACTCTGCTATAACCCATTCTCCATTTCCCGAGGTCAGAGAACATGCCAGAGAGAAGTAGAAGAAGCAAGAAAGCTGCTTTCTATTTGGAAAAGGTGACTAGACTAAACTCTACTGTATTTCCTATATCCCTCTTTCTACCAGGATTTATGCAATTCGAGGCCCTCAATGGAGCCTAGGGTTGACATGGAAGGGGGGGGGAATCCATAGAGAAGAGAATGTGAGGTCCTTCTGGGGAGGAATAAAAGGTATATTGTGAGACCAGGGGACTGGGGGAATGTGAAAGGACTATATGCTTTGGATGCCTCTAGCTTTGCCACACCTGCCAGGCTCCCATGTTTGTTCTGGTCCTGGCTGCATCTGTGTTCCTCCTGTCTTTGCAGCCCCCTGGGCCGACACCATGATACCATTCGCTTTCGTCACATGTTATGTCCAGATCCCTCCTGTGAGGTGTGTAAGAGAGCAACTGCTGAGGTCAGTCAGCTCCTGTTTGAAGAGCCCGTGGAAGATGCTGCTCCCTGTGTATCCCCTGTGGCTTCCACAGCACCTGTGATGGAGTCGCCTTTCACTCTGGCCCTCTCAGCACAACCCACAGAAGACCCAATACCAGACTCTCTGCCTGAGCCCTCTGTACCTCTCTCCTCCATTCTCTCACCTGACCTGTCAACCCCTGTAGTTGATTTTCTTTCACCTGCATCACTGGGTGATTCTCTGCCACCAGAGCCTGTTTCTCCCTTGGATGCCACATTCCCAATGGACCATTTTCCACCCCAATCACTTGCCTTCTCCCCATTGCCACTACATCACACTCAGAGAGTACATCGTTTCCTACAACCAGATCCTGCATTATCTCGGAACACTATCTTCTCACTTGACCCCACCATGGCTCAAGATATGAACCCCTCACCATATTTGTCTCACACAGTGAATCTCACTGATCCATTTGTTTGCCATTGTACAGCACCAACCCTGTCTGCGTCACTACCACCAGACTATACTTTAACTGTGACTCAATCTAAATTGATACCAATCCCACTGAAGCCTATCCCTGAGAGCTCATCTCCAGAAAGCCCTGGTGGGTCAGCCCCTTATGTGCCAACAATCACAGGCATTGACTGTTCAAGCTTCTCTATTTCAGAATTCTCCTCTTGGCAGGCTAATGCCTGCCCCACATTGTTTCTCCCAACATTACCACACTCTGATACTCGACAAGACCATGTTTCCCTTCATCTCTCAGAGACTTGTCTCTGGGGAGACTCTGCAACCAAGCCTACGAAGGGCAATGGCCTTTCTTTCCTTGGCCCTAATATCCAGTCACTCTTAGAGAGACAAATAAAAAAGAGAATGGCTTTTCCAATTTTGGAGAAGAAAGAAAAGGACGAGGAACCATTTCCAAAACAAATGTGGTCAGAATACCCACTGACATCTTCAGGGAATTCACTGCTTCCATTTGCTGATGACCTGGACACCACAGCCCCCACAACTGGCTGGAACATTGAAGACAAACCAGAGCAGGTGCATATTTGTCAGCAGCTCCTCTATGGCAAGACCTTGGGGGGAAACTTGCAGCAGAAATATAGCCAGCTTTTCTGGGGTCTCCCCTCTCTACACAGTGAGTCTCTAGTGGCTACTATCTTGGTATCTGGTAGCTGTTCTCCACTAGAGTCTCCCTTTGTTTTATTCAATGGAATCTGTAAACCCCTCACAGTCCAAATGCAGGATAAAGAACTTTCAACCCGTCCTAAGACTCATCTCCTTGCCCTCCCCAGTATACATTCCCAATACTTGCCTGCATCCCAATCCCAATGCCAGCACCTACATCTCACTCAGACGCAGTCCCAAACCCACCTTCAACCCTCACTCTCAGTCCTACCCACTGCTTCTCCATCCCAAATTAGGGCATGTGGAGTGTGTTTCCATAGACCCCAGAATGAAGCCAATTCTCACATCTCACTTGAATTTCAGCACCTGGAATGGCACTTATTGAAGAAGCAACAGGAGAGTTTGTGGGGTTTAGCCCCTGTGCTTCAAAGATCTCAAGAGGATTTTTGTCCTCCAGCTCCCGATCTTTCGCTGGTCAGCCAATCCTCCCAGGCTTGTGTTCCAGCTTCTATCATTCCTGGACATTTTCCTATCAGCAATGAACCCCAGGAGAAACTAGTGCTCCACATTCCAAAGAAGCTAATTCCACACAGGTGCCTCCAGACCTCTAGGGAACAAGAGTCCCTAACACTGATGGAGTCTCAGTGCAAATTAATAGAAACGACTCAACAGAGATGCAGACATGCTCACTCACAAACCTCTGAGTCTAAGGGCCAGAGCAGCAAGGATCTGGAGGACATTGAGTTGAGTTACTCAGGAATTTTCCTTGAGAGGAGTCCAGCAAAGTTTCCTCTAATGAAGGGCATGGGAAACAGACTTGGACACAGTCTGGGGAAGGGCTCAAAAGACAACCAATCAAGGGTCTCAGAAAGCTACGTAACAAAGTTCCTGGGTGCTACCTCTGAGGATACAAAAGATGACTGGGTGTGTCACTCAAGGAAGGACTCAGGTAATAAATTACTAAGACTCTCAAAGGAAAACATACATGAGGATCAAATGAAAAAGACCCTAAAATTACATTTGGTCATGAAATTTTGGCAGATTAGTGAATGTAGGATCCCTACAGGTGTGTGTCATTCATGGCTTGCTGATGACAATACATTGCCTTTTTCTGGGAGTTCCCATGATGATATGGAAAATAGAAATGTGGCACCTCCAGTGGATAGGAAGTACTGCCAGATTACCACTCTGAAGCTGACCTTCCTTGATCCTGATGCTCAACAAGTGTTAGAAGCCCATATTATAAGATTTCGAGCAAATCAGAAGTGGGGCCTACCTCTCAAGGTCCGTGAATCCATAAAACTCTATACACTGAGAGAAGCCAAATCATGGCCTCATCCACATTTTGACTTTCTCTCCTCAGCCACCCTTGTTTCTGGGGTGGACTCCAAAGCCAAGGTTTCCAAGCCCCTTGGAGGATGTCCTCAAACTTTACAGGGAGACAAAGTGTTAACAACAAATATAGTCCCCATCCTGGATTGTCTTCTCCCTGCCACCTCACCTGTGGACAAGGAAGGGCAGGAGGCTCTGAAGCAATCGTCCACTAATATAAATTATGCACTTAGAGATGACTTTCAAACAAATGAGGATAGCAGGCAGAGTTTTCTGTCCATCAAACACAGTATCATAAACAAAACAAATCAGAGTGAGACTGTAATACCCAACAGACACAACTCAGAGCTGCCTACAAGTCAAGCTGGGGCTGGACATGACCCAAAGGCTAAGCGAGTGAGTTCCAGTGATAGAGAAATCCTTCAGGGCAAACAGATGCTGGAGGAGAATTTAGAACATTTTCGCATAACCAATGTGTCCAGGGAGATATTCAAGGCCGAGGAGCTCCTTGCTCTTCAATCACAATCCAGTGATATTATGACAATCAGAGAGCTGGGAAACTCCCAAATGACAAATGTGGATATAAGTAAAGTAGAAACTACTCTAACCACTAAAGTCCCACCATTGCCAAGAATGTCAGTTCCCCAAGATCCTGAACTATCATACCTTCAAAAACAGATGATTACTGAGTTAAAGGTTAAACTGGAGGGCAAGGAGCACAGTCAGGCTCAGAGCTGTTCCACTGACATGTCTCTTACCTCCTTAGATAGCTTGGCTTCCACTGCCTTCCTGACTCATGCCCAGAATGTCCCCTGTGGGTACATGGCAGCTTCCCAGGGGCTGAATGTTCACGTAGAGGACAAAAGTATCAGTATGGAGCAGAGGCAGAAGCCCTGGGTCTCTAAGCGTGTTCTAGGGAAGTGGCAGGATAATAATTTTCAATCAGCTTCAAAGAGAGTGAACCCTCAGGGACCCAGAGCAGGAAAGTATGGAAGAGAGGATTTAGAATTAGGGACATCCAAAGCCAGAAGGAAGAGCCACCTCGACCAGGCCAAGAAATTAGAGGAGACTCTTGGGAGCAACTCTTCTCAGTCCCTGTCACAGAAGGAAGAGTCTCCTCCAGAAAGTTTCTTCAGAAAAAAGATTAGGCAATTTTGTCAGTGGATCCATTCCAAGAGGCAGGGCAGTCTCCTGCAAAAAGCCAAGTTCATGTTGGCCTCTGCGCAGCAGCGAGATCCAGTTGAAAGCACGAGCTGTGCGGCTACTGAAGCTCAGGAACTCATGACAGCCATTGGGAAGATGCTGGAGGAGAAACTGGGATGTAGGCAAGGACTTCAGCACAAGGCAGAACTACAAGATCAAGCAGAGTCCACTGAGGGACCTTCCTCCAACAACAGGGCTCTCTCCTCTCCAGAGCAAAGGGAAGTGTCCAGTACCAACTCAGGCAGCCAAAAAGCCGTCCCTGCTGGTCAGAGCTGCCCTACATGTGATAGGCAGATCAGAGACATGGACAGACATCCCCAGAAAATTAAGAGATTCAAGGGCCAGCTATTGTCTCAGAGTTACCCTCCTTCCCCATCTCCTAGGGAGCCTGTGTCCCATGGAGATCCTACCAGCATGCATCAAGTATGCCAGATGCCTCAAGCCACCCTCCTTACTGCTGAAGACACGGTTATCAGAGATCTGTCACTTCTCTTCAGACATAAAATGCTTCTCCAGCACTTTCAGGGAGAAAAATGTCCCCCTCCAGAATAATTCATTACTTGCTGAAAAATTCTGTTTTCTTGGTAGCACATCTTTGATGAGAACAGTCTTGCTTTAGCACAACCATGAATATCAATCCTCTCCAAGAAATGTTCCTTCTTATGTGTGAGTGGTGTCTTCTGTGAGTGCTGTGTTTGGGGTATGGGCTTTTGCTATCCCATGGTTTTTGCTTAGGGAAAGGAAGGAGTTAGTTCAGCTCTTACTGATTGTCTCTTTTGGCTACTAAAAAGTGACCAGTCCCCTGGGAGAAGCCTGATAGTGGCATCCCACATTTATCCTGAGCTCCTTTATTTCATTTGACCCTGCTCAGATGTTCTGAATTTAAAACATTTTATATAACATTATAATAAAAAAGTACAAAAAGTTTACTCTAAAAACACTGAAGCCTTTTAAGGAGAAAAACGCTTAAAGTCCAGTACTTGATTCAGCTGTCTCTTCACCTGCTCCCTCTATCCTGAATTACATACAGCTGTATGCTGGGAGGAGTTACTCTGGCATAAAAAAAAAAAAAAAAAAAAAAATTTTTTTGTTTCTAACTGAGCCTAAAATCCCCCTTGCTACCTCCGGCAAGATTTTGAATTGGAAGTGTGGGTGTGTCTAGGCCCTGAGATCAGAGGTAGGGAGACATCTTACTCCTGGATCTCCTGGTAAGGAATAAATGTCACCTGCCCCAAGAGCCCCTTCCTTCCCTCATGAAATATGGGGAGACAGGCCATGTTTCTTACTGCTTATCTTACCTAGATAAAAATGGGAGCAGTTCACCCTTTCCCCTTCTTCTCTCCTTTCACGTACTCTGGAGCAGTGGGGAAAACAGAATTCGCAGCTCTGACAGGGGTCAATGATAGGAACATTTTCCTGAAAAACAGTGGCTTTCACTTTAGAGAAAGCTGCTGAGTCTAGAAGATCTCACAGATGGGTGGTCATTGGATGGGGGGTGTGTGTGGGTGAGTATTGCTGTTCTGGACACCAAGTTGGCCAGAGCAGGTTCTAGGAACCTAGTAGGTGCTGGGAAAGAATGTGTCGTGTGTGGAATGTTGCTTTGCCTAGAAAGCACATTTTGAGCTTGGTCATGAGGTCTCCCTGTTTGGGAGGGCATCTTGAGGAAGAGAAAGACCCATTCCTAAGAAATCTCTTCAGGACCCCTGGCTTGATGGCATTATTGCAATACCAAGAGATCACTTGGCCATTACTTGCAGGAATGCCATCAGGCACACACCTAGAATTTGGGAAAAAAATATGACAAAGTAAGGAAAAGATAATGGTAGAATGGGAAAAGAAGAAAAAAAAAAGAATGACCCTATTATTCCTAATTATGACCCCTTTTGGGCTACCCACTCCAACACTACCTTACCCAGGCCTTACCTTCTTGAGGCTGGTTAGGGCTTTGCTGAGAAAAATAATATCATTTCAGTATAGGAGCACATGGGACGGTCTTTGAGTATGAAGACAATATCTGCAGGGATGTTGTCAGACATGGTAATCACCCTAATTGGGGTATGTGATTTTAGTGCCTGCCTTCTTACATCAACTTTGACTTAACCCATAATCCACTGCCGTTGAGCTGATTCTGACTCATAGTGACCCTACAGGACAGAGGAGAACTGCCCCCATACAGTCTCCAAGGAGCGGCTGGTGGATTCGAACTGCTGACCTTTTGGTTAGCACCCAAGCTCTTAACAACTATGCCACCAGGGCCCCTATCCCCCAAAAACCAAACCCAGTGCCATCGAGTCGATTCCGGCTCATAGTGACCCTACAGAACAGAGTAGAACTGCCCCATAGAGTTTCCAAGGAGCACCTGGCAGATCTGAACTGCCAACCCTTTGATTAGCAGCCATAGCACTTAACCACTACGCCACCAGGGTTTCCCCAGGTTCCCTAGGTTGACTTAAACAAAAAAAAACCATTGCCATTGAGTCGATTCTGACTCGTAGCGACACTACAGGACAGAGTAGAACTGTCTCCATAGGGTGTCCAAGGAATGGTTGGTGGAATAGCTCTTAACCATTATACCACCGGGGCTCCAAGGTTGACTCACAACAACAAAAAACACTGCCATTGAGTCAATTCCGACTCCTAGTGACCCTACAGGACAAAGTAGAACTGTCCCCATAGGGTTTCCAAGGAGTGGGTGGTGCATTCAACCTTTTGGCTAGCAGTCGTAGCTCTTAACCACCATGCCACCAGGGCTCCAAGGCTGACTTTCCAAAAAACCCATTGCTGTTGAGTTGATTCCGACTCACTTAGGGATATCTCATTAACTATTGCTGTGTATTGCCTAAATCAACACATATTTATTATCTCATAGTTTTGTGGGTTAGGAAGCTGGGCATGGATTACCTGGGTTCTCTCACAAGACTGCAATCAAAGTTTTCAGCTGGGGGTGGGGTCTCATCTGAAGGCTCACTGGGCAAGGATCCACTTCCACGCTGACTTACATAGTTGTTGGCAGGACTGAACTCCTCGAGGCCTTTAAAACTGAGGCCTCTGATTAATGTGTTTAATATCATACACCATAATTTCAAATTTGGATCTCACAGCTTGAGAGAATGAATCACCCAACTGGTGGAAATGCAGTACCAGGGAACCTGGTGCGTGTCAGTCCCGTTCTGGTGGTGTTTTCCACATGCGCATGGCCCAGGGACTTATAACCACGGGAAATGAGGTGGCTTAAATGGAGTACATTACTGGCTGGGAGTTACATAACAATCATACCTGGTGCCCAGATACTTGCTTCCACTCAGATGGACGAAGCAATGAGACTATTATTGGGTGTCTTCCTACTTTTTAAAATGATGTTTTCAAGCCAGATTAATTTAGAAAAATTAAATACTGCTTGTTGCACTTCAGTGTTGTAGGACAGATCCATGCTTTTACCCATGTATGTTAGCCCATTCAATCTTTACAGGAAGGTAGGTATCTTTGAAGTGTTGTTGTTGTGTGCTATTGAGGCAATTCTGACTCATAGTGACCCTATAGGACACAGTAGAACTGCCTCATAGGGTTTCTAAGGCTGTAATCATTATGGAAGCAGACTGCCACATCTTTCTCTCATGGAGCTGCTGGTGGATTTGAACAGCCAACCTTTCGGTTAGCAGCCCAGAGCTTAACCACTACGCTACCAGGGCTCCTGACATCTTTAAAGTTGGTATCTTTATTCTCTTTTATAGAAGGTCAATCTGAGGGACAGAAAAGGTATATTTTTAGTGAGCTAGCACAGAAGAAGAAGAAGGAGCCAGCGATGGAGAGTCCCCTTATATTGTGAGGAATCATTTGAATGTTGTTATTTGCCGTCAAGTCCATTTACACTCATGGCAACCCCGTGTGTGCAAAGTAAAACTACTTTATAGGGTTTTCAAGGCTCTGACCTTTTGGAAACTGATTGTCAGTCCTGTCTTCCGAGGTGCCTCCGGGTGGGTTGAAACCACCAACCTTTCAGCTAGTGGTTGAGCACTTAACCGTTTGTGCCTCCCGGATGTAAATGACAGCAAATACAATTCAACTAACCTAAACGAAAAAGAGCTAGGGCTGCTAACCAAAAAGTTGGTAGTTCAAATCCACCAGCCGCTCCCTGGAACCCTATGGGGCAGTTCTACTCTGTCCTATAGGGTGGTTATGAGTCAGAATGGACTCGATGGCAACAGATTTGGTTTGGTTTTTAAACAAAAAAGAGAATTTGTTGACTCAGGTACCTGAAAAGTTTGGGAGGAAGGCTGGCCTCAGAGAGCAGGTTGATGTTGGGCCTCAATTGATGCCATCAGGATTTTCTATCCATTTCTTGGCTCTATATTCTAAGACAGCTTCATTTTAAGACTTTGTGGCTGACAAGTTCTACATCCTACAAGCTTCCAGTGCAGCTAAAAATGGGTTGCCTTTCCCACTGGTCTCTTCAAAAGTACCATTGTGCTTTAGTCTCCAGTTGGGTCACATGCCCATCCCTGATTAATCCAGAAGCATGGAATGATCTTTGGACAACCTCAGTTACATACCCATCTTTAAAAAAGAGTGCTGAAGAAAGACAACGCCACTTGCACATAGACTGAGACTGAAGAACGGAGTTAGTTCCCCAGAGAGCAATAGAGGAACTATTTTTAGGTGAGTGAATGCTGTGTATCAAAATAAAAATAAAACAGATGTCTCTCACAGCCACACTTCTTGTCCAGAATTATGCCACTGGCTGAAGCTTAGGGTTGCTGGAAGAATGCTGATTCTGTGGAGGCCCTGGGAGGAGTAACAGTGGGACGGGGCCCAGGGTAGAGAACTTGAGGGGAGGGGAATCAGTGGGAGGCCCCAACATCCATGTGGATAGACCAGCCAATAATCTGGCATCTCGCTGTCTACATCAGCTCCTCTTAGAGTCCCTTACCTCCATTTCAGTTCAGTTATGGCCACGCCCTAGAATTTATCACCAGGAACACCTCTGCCTTCAGAAATAACAGTTCGGCATTCCATTCTTTGATCTCATTCCTCTATCCTCCCGCCTTATGCTCTCAGTATGCGAATTCTTCAGCAAAATCAGGAAGTACAAGCCACTGAGCTTAATACCCTCTCCCTGTCCATCCACCAACCTCCTGCCTGCATTTCTTCCCTCTCCAAGGTTGACTTCATGGTCCAACACAACCACAAAACTAAATAGCTGCACTCCAAACAGCTACCCTATTTTCCTTTCATCTTTCTTGCCTGAAAATCCAACTCTCTAGTTTTCTAGACCTGCCTTCTAACAAGGAGCCAACTCCTCTTGGAGAAAATCACACAATTAAGTATACTGGTACAAGTTCTACAACTAATTGTCAGCTCCAGTGATGAGAATAATCCATTATTAATCTACAATAATCCATTATTCCTTGTCTTAGTTATCTAGTGCTGCTATAACAGAAATACCATGAGTGGATGGCTTTAACAAAGAAAAGTTTATTTTCTCACAGTAAAGTAGGCTAAAAGTCCAAATTCAGAGCATCAGCTCCAGGGGAAGGCTTTCTGTCTGTGTTGGCTCTGGAGGAACGTCCTTGTCCTCAATCTTCCCATGGTCAAGGTGCTTCTCAGACACAGGGAACCCATGTCCAAAGGACAAGCTCTGCTCCTGGTGCTGCTTTCTTGGTGGTATGGGGTCCCCAACTCTCTGCTTGCTTTCCTTTCCTTTTATCTCTTGAGATAAAAGGTAGGGCAGGCCACAACCCAGCAAAACTCTCTTTACATTGCATCAGAGAGGTGACCTGAGTAAGGGTGGTGTTACAGTCCCACCTTAATCCTCTCAACATAAAATTATAATCACAAAATGGAGGACAACCACACATGGCCTACCCAAGTTGATACACACATTTTGGGGGGGACATAATTCAATCCATGACATTCCTCCAGTACTCGCTATGTGCAAGGCATGCTTTTAGGGCTTGGGACACACCAGTGATGGAAACACACAAAGTTCTCTTTCCTGGGGAGCTTATATGATTGCTTTGTCAATTCTCTCTCCCATTTACTCAGAACTATTTCCTAAAACTTCTCCGTCCTCTCACCTGTTCAGCATATGTGCTGGACCACCTATTCACAGAGGAATTAGAAGCCATCAAATGGGAACTTTTGACTATAAAAAAGGCAAAACAAACAAAAAACAATCAAAGTGAACCTTCACATCTGTCCTCCTTCCTTCCTATTATACAGAAAGAAGTTTATATCAGGTGCTTCACTGACCCTCCCAAGCTGGGATCTGTCCTTGCTTTCCAGTTCACTTACTCTTCACACGGTGTTGTGAATTTTCGGCTTAATTACCTTCCCTGAGGACAGAGAGCACTCAGGACTGGTCACACTGCTCTGAGTCCAATATCCAGACACGTGCTGGTTCTCACGGTCCTCCGGAGTTAGGGAATGAAGGACCGCGAGACTTCAGGGAGGCCCCGCCCAGCACGCTCTGGGGGCGGAGCCACGTGCAGGGGCGGGGCTAAGGGCTTCTCTAGTGTCCTCATCGGGGGTCTTGCCGACTGGGGCCACTTCAGGCCTTAGGTTCTGTCCCATCACTACCGGAAAGACAAGAGTTGAGATTTACTGCAAAGATGAAGTTCTGGTCAAAGGTTCTGGACATCAAATGACCTTCCCTCCTTGTTCTGCCTGAAGGATCCTTCTGTCTACCCGTCATTTCCTTCCGCGAGAAGGCGCTCAAGGCCTGTTCTAGGGGCTGGGCCAGCGGGAGACCGGCTCGTTCTCTGTGGGTCCCAGATGGAGCTCCCCGGAGTTACAGTATGGACGCCTGTGTTTAAAAGGCTACACCGAGTATTGCCTTCCTGGGGAAGTTACTCAGAAATTAACATACCGTGTTGCGGTCGAGTGGATTCCAACTCAGCAACCCTATAGGACGGAGAACTGCCCCATAGGGTTTCCAGCGAGCGGCTGGTGGAGTCCAACGGCCCATCTTTTGGTTAGCAGCCCTAGTTCTTAACCACTGCGCCACCAGGACTTCCCGGAGAGCCTAATGCCCAGGAAATACACGCACTTGTCAGGAGAGTGAAACTTAACAAGGTGTCAGCCCACACACTGAACGAATTTCTAATTCTGTAGGACCACTATCTAGAAAATGGATGCCCACAGTCCACTGGGAGTGGTTATTAGGGGATCCAATAGAGGTTTAATACCCCCTGGGACCCCCCAGCAGTCTAGTAGCAATGGTTCATGGGAACCGCAGGTAGAAACCTATCAGGGCAGACTCAGTGGACAGAGATGAAGTTGGCCCCCAGGGGGCAGGGGCAAAACCATTTGTCACACCCTGTAAGACCCAGGACAGCAGGACATGAACCTCTCCAGCAGACAGGACTGCAGACTTTTTTTTTAAATAATTTTTATTGTGCTTTAAGTGAAAGTTTACAAATCAAGTCTGTCACATATAAGCTTATATACACCTTACTCCATACTCCTACTTACTCTCCCCCTTTTTAATGAGTCAGCCCGCTCCGTCCTTCCAGTCTCTCGTGATGATTTTGCCAGTTTCTAACCCTCTCTACCCTCCTATCTCCCCCCCAGACAGGAGATGCCCACACAGTCTCAAGTGTCCACCTGATACAAGTAGCTTACTCTTCGTCAGCATCTCTCTCCAACCTATTGTCCAGTCCCTTCCATGTCTGATGAGTTGTCTTTGGGAATGGTTCCTGTCTTAGGCCAACAGAAGGTTTGGGGACAATGACCGCCGGGATTCTTCTAGTCTCAGTCAGACCATTAAGTCTGGTCTTTTTATGAGAATTTAGGGTCTGCATCCCACTGTTCTCCTGCTCCCTCAGGGATTCTCTGTTCTGCTCCCTGTCAGGGCAGTCATCGGTTGTGGCCAGGCACCATCTAGTTCTTCTGGTCTCAGGATGATGTAAGTCTCTGGTTCATGTGGCCCTTTCTGTCTCTTGGGCTTATAGTTATCGTGTGACCTTGGTGTTCTTCATTCTCCTTTGATCCAGGTGGGTTGAGACCAATTGATGCATCTTAGATGGCCACTTGTAAGCATTTAAGACCCCAGACGGCACATTTCAAAGTGGGATGCAGAATGTTTTCATAATAGAATTATTTTGCCAATTGACTTTGAAGTCCCCTTAAGCCATAGTCCCCAAACCCCCGCCCTTGCTCCGCTGACCTTTGAAGCATTCATTTTATCCCGGAAACTTCTTTGCTTTTGGTCCAGTCCAGTTGAGCTGAACTTCCCTGTATTGAGTATTGTCCTTCCCTTCACCTAAAGTAGTTCTTATCTACTAACTAATCAGTAAATAACCCTCTCCCACCCTCCTCCCCTCGTAACCACAAAAGTATGTGTTCTTCTCAGTTTATACTATTTCTCAAGATCTTATAATAGTGGTCTTATACAATATTTGTCCTTTTGCCTCTGACTAATTTCACTCAGCATAATGCCTTCCAGGTTCCTGCATGTTATGAAATGTTTCACAGATTCGTCACTGTTCTTTATCGATGCGTACTATTCCATTGTGTGAATGTACCATAATTTATTTAACCATTCATCCGTTGATGGACACCTTGATTGCTTCTATCTTTTTGCTATTGTAAACAGTGCTGCAATAAACATGGGTGTGCATATATCTGTTCGTGTAAAGGCTCTTATTTCTCTAGGGTATATTCCTAGGAGTGGGATTTCTGGGTTGTATGGTAGTTCTATTTCTAACTTTTAAGAAAACGCCAGATAGATTTCCGAAGTGGTTGTACCATTTTACATTCCCACCAGCAGTGTATGAGAGTTCCAATATCTCGCTGCAGCCTCTCCAACATTTATTACTTTGTGTTTTTTGGATTAATGCCAGCCTTGTTGGAGTGAGATGGAATCTCATTGTAGTTTTAATTTGCATTTCTCTAATGGCTAATGATCGAGAGCATTTTCTCATGTATCTGTTAGCTGCCTGAATATCTTCTTTAGTGAAGTGCGTGTGCATATCCTTTGCCCACTTCTTGATTGGGTTGTTTGTCTTTTTGTGGTTGAGTTTTAACAGAATCATATAGATTTTAGAGATCAGGCGCTGGTCAGAGATGTCATAGCTGAAAATTTTTTCCCGATCTGTAGGTGGTCTTTTTACTCTTTCGGTGAAGTCTTTAGATGAGCATAGGTGTTTGATTTTTAGGAGCTCCAAGTTATCTGGTTTCTCTTCGTCATTTTTGGTAATGTTTTGTATTCTGTTTATGCCTTGTATTAGGGCTCCTAACATTGTCCCAATTTTTTCTTCCATGATCTTTATCGTTTTAGTCTTTATGTTTAGGTCTTTGATCCACTTGGAGTTAGTTTTTGTGCATGGTGTGAGGTATGGGTCCTGTTTCATTTTTTTGCAAATGGATATCCAGTTATGCCAGCACCATTTGTTAAAAAGACTATCTTTTCCCCAATTAACTGACACTGGGCCTTTGTCAAATATCAGCTGCTCATATGTGGATGGATTTATATCTGGGTTCTCAATTTTGTTCCATTGGTCTATGTACCTGTTGTTGTACCAGTACCAGGCTGTTTTGAGTACTGTGGCTGTATAATAGGTTCTAAAATCAGGTAGAGTGAGGCCTCCCACTTTCTTCTTTTTCGGTAATGCTTTACTTATCCGGGGCTTCTTTCCCTTCCATATGAAGTTGGTGATTTGTTTCTCCATCAGATTAAAAAATGCCATTGGAATTTGGATCGGAAAGGCGTTGTATGTATAGATGGCTTTTGGTAGAATAGACATCTTTACTATGTTAAGTCTTCCTATCCATGAGCAAGGGATGTTTTTCCACTTATGTGGGTCCTTTTTAGTTTCTTACACTAGTACTTTGTAGTTTTCTTTGTATAGGTCTTTTACATCTTTGGTAAGATTTATTCCTAAGTATTTTATCTTCTTGGGGGCTACTGTGAATGGTATTGATTTGGTGATTTCCTCTTCGATGTTCTTTTTGTTGATGTAGAGGAATCCAAGTGATTTTTGTATGTTTATCTTATAACCTGAGACTGCCAAACTCTTCTATTAGTTTCAGTAGTTTTCTGGAGGATTCCTTAGGGTTTTCTGTGTATATAATCATGTCATCTGCAAATAGAGATAATTTTACTTCCTCCTTGCCAATCCAGATGCCCTTTATTTCTTTGTCTAGCCTAACTGCTCTGGCTAGAACCTCTAGCACAATGTTGAATAAGAGCGGTGATAAAGGGCATCCTTGTCTGGTTCCTGTTCTCAAGGGAAATGCTTTCAGGCTCTCTGCATTTACAGTGATGTTGGCTGTTGGCTTTGTATACCCAAAAAAATAGATGCCCTTTATTATGTTGAGGAATTTTCCTTCAATTCCTATTTTGCTGAGAGTTTTTATCATAAATGGGTGTTGGACTTTGTCAAATGCCTTGTCTGCATCAGTTGATAGGATCATGTGGTTTTTGTCTTTTGTTTTATTTATATGGTGGATTACATTAATGGTTTTTCTAATATTAAACCAGCCTTGCATGGTTGGGGGTACCTGGTGTAAATCCCACTTAGTCATGGTGGATTATTTTTTTGATATGTTGTTGAATTCTGTTGGCTAGAATTTTGTTGAGGATTTTTGCATCTATGTTCATGAGGGATATAGGTCTGTAATTTTCTTTTTTTGTGGTATCTTAAGCTGGTTTTGGTATCAGGGATATGGTGGCTTCATAGAATGAGTTAAGTAGTATTCCGTCATTTTCTATGCTTTGAAATAGCTTTAGTAGTAGTAGTGTTAACTCTTCTCTGAAAGTTTGCAGTAAAGCCGTCTGGGCCAGGGCTTTTTTTTGTTGGGAGTTTTTTGATTACCTTTTCAATCTCTTTTTTTGTTATGGGTCTATTTAGTTGTTCTACTTCTGTTTGTGTTAGTTTAGGTAGGTAGTGTTTTTCTAGGAATTCATCCATTTCTTCTAGGTTTGCAAATTTGTTAGAGTACAATTTTTCATAATAATCTGATATGATTCTTTTAATTTCAGTTGGGTCTGTTGTGATGTGGCCCATCTCGTTTCTTATTCGGGTTATTTGTTTCCTTTCCTGTATTTCTTTAGTCAGTCTGGCCAATGGTTTATCAATTTTGCGTTTTTTTCCAGAGAACCAGCTTTTGGCTTTGTTAATTCTTTCAATTGCTTTTCTGTTCTCTAATTCATTTAGTTCAGCTCTAATTTTTATTATTTGTTTTCTTCTGGTGCCTGATGGATTCTTTTGTTGCTCACTTTCTATTTGTTCCAGTTGTAGGGACAGTTCTGATTTTGACTCTTTCTTCTTTATGTATGTGTGCATTTATCGATATAAATTGACCTCTGAGCACTGCTTTTGCTGTGTCCCAGAGGTTTTGATAGGAAGTGTTTTCATTCTCGTTGCATTCTATGAATTTCTTTATTCACTCCTTAATGTCTTCTATAACCCAGTCTTTTTTCAGCAGGGTATTGTTCAGTTTCCAAGTATTTGATTTCTTTTCCCTAATTTTTCTGTTATTGATTTCTACTTTTATGGCCTTGTGGTCTGAGAAGATGCTTTGTAATATTTCGATGTTTTGGATTCTGCAAAGGTTTGTTTTATGACCTAATATGTGGTCTATTCTAGAGAATGTTCCATGTGCGCTAAAAAAAAAAGTATATTTTGCAGCTGTTGGGTGGAGTGTTCTGTATAAGTCTATGAGGTCAAGTTGGTTGATTGTAGCAATTAGGTCTTCCGTGTCTCTATTGAGCTTCTTACTGGAAGTCCTGTGTTTCTCCGAAAGTGGTGTGTTAAGGTCTCCTACTATAATTGTGGAGGTGTCTATGTCACTTTTCAGTTCTGTTAAAGTTTGTTTTATGTATCTTGCAGCCCTGTCATTGGGTGCATAAATATTTAATATGGTTATATCTTCCTGGTCTATTGTCCCTTTAATCATTATGTAGTGTCCTTCTTTATCCTTTGTGGTGGATTTAACTTTAAAGTCTATTTTGTCAGAAATTAATATTGCTACTCCTGCTCTCTTTTGCTTGTTGTTTGCTTGATATATTTTTTTCCATCCTTTGAGTTTTAGTTTGTTTGTGTCTCTGAGTCTAAGGTGTGTCTCTTGTAGGCAGCATATAGACGGATCGTGTTTCTTTATCCAGTCTGAGACTCTCTGTCTCTTTATTGGTGCATTTATGCAGACTTTTTATAAGGCAGAATATTTCAGGTAACTGCCTTCACTTACTCAGATACTGATACATTCATGCATCTTTTGAGGGTTTTTTTATGTATCTGATTCTGTGTTAGATAGGAACTGTAACCATGTTTATCGTCACAAGATGTAGAAGGGAATCCCTTTTGTAATAGTGTATGTTTCATTAGAGAGTATTATATAGTGAATTTTGAAAGATATGGAAAAGTAAAAGAACCACATAGATTCCCACCCTCAAAACAATTACTGTTAATATTTTCATGTATTTCTTTTCAGATTTTGCTATGCATATTTTTAAGTCATTTGAATAATGTCTAGTTTTTAAAAAAAAAACACTTGTATCATAAAGATTTTTATGTTATTGTAATAGCCTTTCATTAGTAACATATTTTATGATAACATTCTATTAAGTGGTAGAATATTAAATTCTACTTTTTGTTGACACTTGGGCAGTTTCTAATATTTTAATGTTTTGTTTACCATGTTTGTTCATAATTTTGCTTACATTGTCTTAGTTATCTAGTGCTGCTATAACAAATACCACAAGTGAATGGCATCAACAAAGAGAAATTTCCTCTCTCACAGTCTAGGAGCTTAGAAGTCCAAATTGAGGGTGCCAGCTCCAGGGGAAGGCTTTCTCTCTCTGCCGGCTCTGGGGGAAGGTTGTTGTCATCAATCTTCCCCTCATCTGGGAGCTTCTCAGTGCAGGGACCCCAGTTCCAAAGGACACATTCTACTCCCGGCACTGCTTTCTTGATGGTATGAGGTCTCTCTGTCTCTCTGCTTGCTTCTTTTAGCTCTCAAAAGAGATTGGTTGAAGATACAACCTAATCTTGTAGATTGAGCCCTGCCTCGTTAACTAACTGCCACTAATCCCATCTCATTAGCAACATAGAGGAAAATCATATCAGATGACAAAGTGGTGGACAGTCACACAATACTGGAAATCATGGCCTAGCCAAGCTGACAGGAGACATATTTCATATTTGGGATACATATTTCAACCCATGACACTAATAATCTCTCCTAAACAGCATAAAGCTTTTCCCCAGAAATGTCTGATTGTTTCTTAATCTGGGGTTCTTCCCTCAGCTACTGCTTTTCTCTTTCTCCACCTCCTTAGGTGAGTTATCCACTCACGTGCTTAGTTATTTCACTGCTGAATTCTCCTCTTGAACTTCAAGCCTGTCTTAGGCTAGGTTCTCTAGAGAAGCAAAACCAATGAAGCACATAAATACATACAGAGAGAGCTTTATATCAAGGAAATGGTTCACATGGTTGTAGAGTCTGGAAAGTTGCAAGTCCGTGAGTCAGGCTGGAGGCTTCTCCTGACTCACGTAGCTGCAGGAGCTGGTGAACCCAAGATCTACAGGTCAGACAACAGGACTCTGGCTCACAGGCTGCAGAGGCTAACAAATCCCATGATTGGCAGGTAAGGTGCTAGCTCAAGTCCCAAGAACCAGAGGTCAGATCAATGGGAGCAAGCTGCAGGATCCAGAGCAAGCAAAAGCCAGCAAGCTTTGCCAGAAAGTCCAGTATATTGGATGCAGGCTACACCCCCAAGGAAACTCTCTTTCAACTGATTGGCTGCTCATAACTGATCTCAGGGGGTGATTACATTATATCAGATCTCATTATGGAGGTGATTACATCATTACATAGCTACCAAATTACATCATAACTGCCAAACCACTGAGAATCATGGTCCAGCCAAGTTGACACACAATCTTAACCATCACAGAGCCAATGAAACTGCTTAATAAGCATCCTCAACTGAAAATCTTCCAAAGTAAATAATTATCTTTCTCTGCCACCAACCTCACAGTCTATTACACTTCCTAAATAGATTGTCAGCAACTTCAGTTCATGAGCTGTATTTTGAAATTAATTTTAAGTTATTTTAGTAATACATGTTTGCATCTTGGAGTCAAAATGGAAACAGCCCTCCTAGGGTTAGATATCCTATTCCACATGAAAGTTTCAATGTATTGATTTGTGTACTTGCTTATGATTTATATCAATATGAACTCATGGTTTCCTGTTTGATTTAATTGATTATAATGTTACTATCAATATATTTTTGGGTGCCCAAATTGTCACAGATTTAGCCAGTTCCTTCAGCCTGATTGCTGTGCTTGGCAACTGTGTTATCTAGACGCTACTCAACCCTGTTGGTATTCAACACCCTGCATCAGGTAAATCTTAAATGCCAACCCCACTTCACCCTGCATGATTCTGACACTCTGCCTCAGACACTACAACACTCCCACAATCCCCCACCTCCAGTGTGGATGCCTATTTTTGCTTGGTCCACTTAGTGACTATAGGACTGTATTCTTCAGGAAGGGAAGGGAAGAGGAAGAGAAATACTGTCCCCCGCCCCCCTCAGCTGTATTGAGATGTAATTGACATGCAAAAAACTGCATGTATTTAAAGTGTACAATTTGATGAGCTTTGATATATATGTTTATGTACGTATTTATACCATGACAAGATAATGAATGCATCCATATTCCTCATTCATTTTGAGTTTTTTTTTTTTAATTAAAGTTTTTATTTTGAGGTAATTGTAGATTCACATGCAGTTGTAAGAAATGCTACAGAGAGATCTCATGTACACTTTGCCCAGTTTCCTCCAATGGTAACATCTTACAAAACTGTAAGTATATTATCACAAGCAGGGTATTGACCTTGACACAGTTGAGATACAGAATATTTCCCTCACAAGTATCCCTCAAGTTGCCCCTTTTATAGGCACGCCTACTTCTCTCCCAACCCCTCCTTAACCCCTGGCAACCACTAATCTGTTTTCCATAATCTTGTAATTTCAAGAATGTTAAATATATTGAGTCATATGGTATGTATCCTTTGGGGATTTATTTTAACAGCTTAAATCTCTGGAGATTCATCCAGTTTCGTCTATGAATAGTTCATTCTTTTGTTACTTGCTGAGTAGTATTCTATGGCATGTACCACAGTTTAACTATTCACCTGTTGAAAGACATTTTCTAGGTTATTTCCAGCTTTTGAGCTATGACAGGTAGAACTGTAAACATCTGTGTACAGATTTTTGTGTGAACATAGGTCTTCATTTCTCTGGGATAAATGCCCGGTAGTGCAGGTGCTGAGATGTGTGGTAGTTGCATGTGCAGTTTTTTCAAAAACTGTCAGACCGTAGCTGTGCTGTTTTACATTTCCATCAGCAATGTGTGAGCGATCCAGTCACTCCACATCCTTGCCGGCATTTTGTGCTGTCACTATTTTTCCTTATTTTAGACATTCTGTGGGTGTATAGTGATATCTCATTGTGGTTTTAATTTTAATTTCCGTAATGACTAACGATGTTAAACATCTTTTCATGTGCTTATCTGCCGCCTGCATATCTTTTTTGTGAAATGTCTCTTCATGTTTTTTTCCCATGCTTTAATTGCATTTTTTTGACTGTTGAGTTATTAGAATTCTTTATATATTCTATATACTAGTGTTTTGTCAGATATGTGGTTTACAAATATTTCCTCCCAGTCTGTACCTTATCTTTTCATCCTCTTAACAGGGTTATTTACAGAGTAAAAGCTTCTAAGTTTGAGGAAGTCCAATTTATCATTTTTTTTCTTTTATGGATCATGCATTTGGTGTCAAGTCTAAGAACTGTTTACCTAATCTTATATCTCAAATATTTTCTCCTATGCTTTTTTCTGAAAGTTTTAGAGATATATGTTTTACATTTAAGTGCATGATCCATTTTGACTTAATTTTTGTGTATGGTGTGACATCTAGGTTTCACTTCACCTTTTTACCTATGGATATCCATTTGCTCCAGTATCAAGGGGAGATCCTCAATTGTTCAGGAAAGCCCCATATAATTAAAAAAAAAAATATATATATATATATAATTACATAGCCCTTAAAATCAGAGACCCTTTTCCAGGAGAAGTCATAGAGATTTAATGTTGGAGGAAAAGGAAGGAGAGACTTGAAATGTGAAAGGGACTCTAACCTGCCATTGCAGGCCTTGAAGATGGAGGAAAGGGGTCATGAATCAAGGCACTCAGGGAGTCTCTAGAAACTGAGAACAGCCCTCAGCTGACAAACAGCAAGGAAATGGAGACTTCAGCCCTACAACCACAATTACCTGGATTTTGCCAACAACCTGGATGAACAAGGAAACAGACTCTCCCCTAGAGCATCCAGCAATGAATGTGGCCCTGCTGACGTCTTGATTGTAGTCCACTGAGACCTGTCCTGGACTTGCGACGCACAGAACTCTAAGATAATAGATTTGTGTTGAGACACTAAGCTTCTGGTAATTTGTTATGGAAGCAATAGAAAACCAATACAGGCAATTTACATACAATGTAATTATTCATATAAAACCAAAAACCAAACCCACTGCCATCAAGTCAATTCTGGGATTAAATCTATTATCTTGTTACCTGTTTTCTCTTTTTTCCATGTGTTATTTATTCCTCTTTTAGATTAAGTTCTCTTTGTTTTTTGATACTATTTTTTTCCTTTTTAGCTATAAGTTTTTTTTTTTAATGATTGTTTAGGGTTTATAATATCTTTATAACAGTCCATCTTAAATAATAATACCACTTCTTTTAGTGTTTCTCTTTCACTTGCCTCATTCTACTGAAAAACATCTTTAAGTGTATGTCTCCTTGTATTAGCCAGAACTATTTTGGGTGCAAGTGGATAGAAATGCAACCAAAAACCAGCTTACTAAAAAATAATACTCCGGCTTTATATGAGTTATTTGCTAATCCCTGAAAAACAATAACAACAAAAAAATGCAGACATAGGAATGGAGGTGATGACGAGCCAGACTGGGTAGTGCACTCACCTTTGTGGCGAGAAGGGCACTCAGTTGATATCCCACCAAAACAGGATGAAGCAGGGGTATAGTTCCTCAAAGATCAGGTGAGTTGGTTGGAAAAGTATGTTTGGCAGAGAAACACTAGAGTTCTCATTTTCACTACATTCCTGAAATGGTCTGTGAGCTCCTTTGGTAGGCCAGGGGTTATATTTTTAAATTATTTCTTTATTGCATAAGTAGTACATGAATAAAGTATCTAAGTTAAAAATTAAAACAGTCACGAGACTGGAAGGACGCCGGTGGTCATGGCCCCTAGACCTTCTGTTGCCCCAGGACAGGAACCATTCCCGAAGCCAACTCTTCAGACATGGGTTGGACTGAACAATGGGCTGCAGAGGGATGCTGGTGAGGAGTGAGCTTCTTAGATCAGGTGGACACTTGAGCTAGATTGGCATCTCCTGTCTGGAGGGGAGATGAGAGGGTGGAGGGGCTTAAAAAAAGCTGGCAAAAAGGACAAGAAAAGAGAGAGTGGAGGGAGAGGGTGGGCCGTCTCATTAGGGGGAGAGTAATTGGGAGTGTGTAGCAAGGTGTATATGGGTTTTTGTGTGAGAGACTGACTTGATTTGTAAACTTGCACTTAAAGCACAATAAAAAAAAAAGTCACCATAAGTTTAAAGACCCCCATTGATCAGTCCTCCCTAGAACTAGATAAACACTATTACCAGGTTTGCTGTGCATTCTGTGCCATGCATTGACCTAGAATATGCATAGGGTATTTATTTTATATAAATTATTTATTTTGTATAAAAGGGTATCATGGTTCTTTAATTGAACAAAGTATCACCTATCATAGTCCACCTATCATAGTGCATATAAAACCAACCAATGCCATCGAGTCGATTCCGACTCATAGCAACCCTATCTATGGGACAGAGTAGAACTGCCCCATAGAGTTTCCAAGGAGCGCCTGGTGGATTTGAACTGCTGACCTTTTGGCTAGCAGCCGTAGCACTTAACCACTACGCCACCAGCGTTTCCATCATAGTGCATGTAGCTGTACTTTATTCCTTTTAACTGCTGCGTAGTATTTTTTTTAAATGGGTGTGCCATGGTTTTTCTTTCTAGGTTGATGCACGTGTTTTCTGTTTTTTATTATTATAAACAATACTGTCATGAACATCCTTTTATATGCCTCATTGTGCATATTTTCAACTGCTTCTCCAGAGTGCATATTGTTGTTGTTCTTGTTGTCAGGTACCATCAAGTTGACTCCAGCTCATATTGGCCCTACGTACAACAGAACAAAACACAGATCCAGAGCCATCCTCACAATCCTTGTTATGCTTGAGCCCATTGTTGCAGCCACTGTGTCAATCCATTTCATTGAGGGTCTTCCTCTTTTTTGATGATCCTCTACTTTGCCAAGCATGATGTCCTTCTTGAGGGACTTGTCCCTCCTGATAACATGTCCAAAGCATGTGAGACAAAGTCTTGCCATCCTTGCATCTAAGGAGCATTCTGGTTGTACTTCTTCCAAGACAGATTTGTCCATTCTTTTGGCAATCCATGGTATATTCAGTATTCTTCACCAGCACCGTAGCTGAAATGCATCAATTCTTCTTCAGTCTTCCCTATACATTGTCCAGCTTTCCCATGCATATTAGGCAATAGAAAACACCATGGCTTGGGTCAGCTTTCCCATGCATATTAGGCAATAGAAAACACCATGGCTTGGGTCAGGTACACCTTAATCCTTAAAGTGGCACCTTTGCTCCTTAACATTTTAAATATGTCTTTTGCAGCAGATTTGCGCAACGCAATACATTGTTTGATTTCTTGACTGCTGCTTTCAAGGGCGTTGATTGTAGATCCAAGTAAAATGAAATCCTTGACAACTTCAATCTTTTCTCCGCTTGACATAATGTTGCTTATTGGTCCAGTTGTGAGGATTTTTGTTTTCTTTATGTTGAATTGTAATCCATACGGAAGGCTGTGGTCTTTGATCTTCATCAGTGAGTGCTTCAAGTCTTCCTGACTTTCAGCAAGTAAGGTTGTGTTATACTAGAAATGGAATTTCTGTGTCTGAGTGTTCACATTTTCAAACATGTATTAGTATTTAAAACATTTAATTTATACTTTTTTTGAATACAGAGTAAATGCGTATGGTAGGAAAAAATCACTGGGGTTGTGTAATGAAGTGTCTTTCAGTCTGGGACAGTTCCTCACTGATGCTTGACTTTCATAAGTTTTAAATATTACAGGCCAGTTCTTTTGTAGTCTGTCTTTCAAATTGGGTTTGTATGATGTTTCCTCACGTTTAGTTTTAGGTTATATATCTTTGGCAGAAATGCCTGTAAGTGAGACTGGCTTCTCATTTCACCCTATTAGGTGGTGCATGATATTTATTAATCTCATTACTGTTAACGTTCAGCCTAATCATTTGATTAAAAAAAATCCTCACGACACAATGTTATGTACTGAAGCCATTAACGGGCAGGAGCTGTCACCCTTCACACAGCTTTGCCAGTAAATGAATGGGTCGATAAGCTGTTTTCCAAGCCATTATCAGCCATTGCCCAGGCATCTATGTTGACCCAATGACATGCATACCTGCAACAGTGCAATGCCCTTCCTGCCAGTGCATTGTCCCAAAAGTTACAGGCTGTACATGGTCCAGTGACATATCAAGATGACCCGCTAGCACAGGCTAGGACGCTGCCAGAGGCACTTCCCCTCTCCTCCAAGGATGCGAAAGGCCTGCTACCAACAGACGCCTGATACACAGATGACTCTAGCCAAAGTATGGTGCCACTGTGGATGGTGGTGGCTGTGCAAGCCTCCACTGATACCATTTGGTTTGAAACTGGCTCAGGGCAAAGTAGTCAATGGGCCAAATTAAGGGCCGTGTGGATGGTCCTCACCCACTAACCCTGGCCCTTAACCCTGTGTACAGACAGTTGGATGATGGCCTGTAGGCTAATAATGTGAATAGGCCAATAGCATAAGGAGGAGCGGGCAATAATGGGTAAAGTCCTGTGGGGGAAAGCCTTGTGGCAGGACATCTGGGATAGCTTCCAAACCCCAGATGCTGATCTAACTGTATTTCATGTAGCAGCCAATTCACCCTTTTCCCCTCTGGGAAACCAATAAGCAGATCCTACAGCACAAGTTAGAATGGTGCATCCTGAGTGGGAAGCTGCCCATGAGATTCACCAGAAAAGCAGACATTGTAAGTGCCCATGTTGGTTGGAAAATAGCCAAAGAGGCAGGCACAGCAGTAAAGTATAGTGATTTTGTGAGTACTGTACAAAATTGCCCTGTGTGCTCACACCAACGCCCAAGGTGTCTGCCACAGGATCCTGGGAAGATACACAAGAGAACACAGCCAGTGACAGCCTGACAGGTAGATTGTATAGGGCCCCAATCCCCAGTGAAGGGCTGAAGTATGTTCTTGTCTGTGGGGACACTGTCACCAGCTTGACATAGGTTTTCCTGCATCAATAAGTGAATCAGGCTGTTGCAATAAAGGATTTACAAAAATTGAGTGTTACGTATGGGGTACTTCAAAGGGTTGACAGTGACCAGGGGACACACTTTACAGGTAATGATGTGCACAAATGGACAGCTGAGAACAAGGTACATTGCCATTACCACCTGCTCTACAACACCAAGGCTGTGGGCCAAGTAAAAAGGAAGAACAGTGTCCTAAAACAACAAATATGAACGCTTACATGCAAGGCTTCCCTGGTGGGATGGACCAAAGTGCTGCATGAGACTTTGAGGTTGATAAATTCAGCTCCCACTGGGGCTTTAGCCCTATATGCCAAACTGGGAGCCCTGAGTGACCCTCCAGCAACGATCCAAATGATTTCAGAAGCATATTCACCAAAGTTGCTGTTGGAACAAAACACCCTAGGACACCCTAGGACCTAGTGCTGGGAAGTGGAACAATCTCTTGGCACTTGTCGTGGGTCACCCCACCGAGGTAGATTGTTAGTTTGTCCCTCTGGAGGTGGAGGGACTGATCGGCCTAACGAGGGATCCGTACCATCCTACTGCATGGAGGGCCTCGGCAGTCATGCTTCACACGGAAAGGAATGAAGGCTATACCACAAGGGATGGAAGTGGGTCTTTTCTGGCACACAGTAAAATGGGTGACTTTACTCAAAACTCCTCAGGTGACCTCCCTGGGGCAGCACATATGGTACAGTCAGCCAGGAAAACTGTCTAAAGCAGCCACTGTTTTCACTACCCGAGGGAGAAGCCACTAGCGTGATCCTAGCAGAAGGGGTATCTACTAAACACCTGTCTTTCCAACCATAGGCGTGGCCTACTCTTCTTTCTTCCTTCAGGGCTGCCAACCTCTTCCCAGAGTGGGCTCAGAGCTTCGTGGTAGTCCACAACAAAAGCAGGGCTGGGTCTGTGGACAACTCCCCTCCTCAAGTGCAGAAGGTATGCCATGGAGAGTGGAGTCCCTGAATGGAACTGATTGGGCAGCTGAGAGAGACATGGGGGGAGGGTATAAAAGCCTTTTTAACTAATTGGGGCATAACAGGAGGGGGGCACAACATCACCTTTTTCTGGATTCAGACTGTCTTGGATACCTGGGTCTTGGTAAGAGACTGCAGTGCCTCTCGGCTGCAGCCACACGAGGGTGCTTACCACCTCTGGGATGGTTTAGGTTGGTTGGTACCTGAACAGGGGGTACTAAGGAAACCCACTTCTCTCTGTTTTGAATCAAGGAAAACTCCATGGGTTCCTCTGTCTCCCCCCAACCCCCACTCCCTGTCTCCCTCCAAGTCCTCCAGCAGCATAATGCTTGGGACCCCTGTGTCCCACTGCCAATAGGTGATAATACCTAACACCACTGACTGGTTGCAATATAAACACACCAACCAGAAGGCAGTAGCATATCTTGCTCCTAATGGCACTCAATGGCTGTGTAGCCACTATCTGTGGCCCTGGTTACCCTATGACTGGATAGGGTGCTGCACTTTGGGGTTACCCTATGCTGCAGGGACTGTCAAGACTATACCAAAACCTCTTAATTACCCCATGGTGAAAGCCAGGTGGACCAAGCATAGTCTTTTCCACTGGTATGATTCCCTTCTAACTGTCCCCACCCCACCCCATGGGCTCCTTAGAAGTGATGGGACAAATTGAAGCCTTAACTAATTTTAATAAATACACTCTGACAACAGAGAAAGCTTGCAGCTGTTAACAGCCAAAACTACCCAAATGAGGAAGACAGTCCTTCGGAACCAAATGGCTCTGGACATTCTAACAGATGCTCAAGGCAGGACATGTGCCATAGTAAAGACTGAATGTTGTACCTATGTACCAGACTACCATCAGAACATAACTGACCTGCTAGGCCACATGAAGAAAACAAATAGAAGCCCTGGACATACCTGATGGCTGGTTTGATGTGGCTGCCTGGTTTTTCTCTTTCCTCTCTAGTTGGCATGGTGCTTTTCCTGCATATAGAGATTGCTGTGTTTATCTACATTGCTAGTGTGGTCTGTGCCTCCAACTACATCAGTGACATCTGTCCCTACAGTGAGACCTCCCCTTGGGGGCCTCAGGGACTTGTGGAAGAGGGGTTATGTGCCAGATTGTAAGACCTGGCCTTGAGGGGTGGACTGAAGGGGAAAACAGGCTTTGCGAGGCCAAACATGGCCACCCTCATTCTGATAGTTTACTGCTGTTTACCAAGCCCCTGTTACGTGACCTTGCTGAAGCAGTCTTATGTAACTGCCCGGCATATAACCAGTATTGTACTTGACCACTATAAAGTCTCTCCCCTTCCACTGAGGAGTTCAGAGATCTGCTTTGGTCCTGTGGCCACTAGGGACTGCCACCTGGTATGTAAGTCTCCCTAATAAAATTCCTTTGCTGCCACGTTTTCTTCAGTCTTTCAGCACCCTCCAATTTTGGAGACAAATTTCAAGTTACTGGTCCATGCATAGACACCTACATTAATCCTATCTCATTAACATAACAAAGACAACTTATTCCCAAATGGTATTATAACCACAGGCATAGAAGTTAGGATTTACAGCCATATTTTTAGGGGACACAATTCAATCCATAACAAATGGTCAATGGTGACAGTCAGGTTTCTTTTTGTCAGAGAAATAAACAAGAAGGGAAGCTTAGAATGAACCCTGTGGGTAATGAATGGATTAGGGTCAGAGACATTAACATGAACTCATGCTTAACATAACATATATACACATGGATAGATACAGAAGTCAGAAATAAAAGTAGGTGTGTGTATATGCATTATAGGCAGATACACATTTATATAAATAAATAAAAATAATATCAGGGCTAAATTTCAAAATACAAAAAAACAATTTTCTTTTGTTATAATATATATATTTATAAATTAAATACTATTCTTATCACAATGTCAACAGGATTCTTTATGAGTTCATACAAGATGCTTGTATTCTAAAATTTACATGGAAGTATAAAAGGGCAGAATAGTCAGGACAACACTGAAGAAGTACAGGTTGGAGGGACTACCAGATATAGAACTTCTGTATAAATTGTGGTATTGACATGAGTTACACCCAAAAAGTCCCAATACAGATGTAGAAAATGGATATATGAATCAGGGATTTGCAAACAGAAATAGTAATGACATACTGCCCTAATGAATTAGTAGTATGCTAAGTCATGTGTGATGCAGGAAAGAGGAGTAAAGAAGGCTATTAAAAGTCACTAGGTTTAGTATACTCAAAGCTCCCAGAGACAGGGAAGCACAGGATCCCACAATGCAGGTCCACACAGGGAACTGCACCTGGGGACAAGATAACAATAAGTTGGAACTGTAAAAGAGGGTTTATGAATAATAAGCATGGTAGGGTTAGCTAGGTTGCTCGAACTTCCTGGGGATTCAGCGTTTTGAATAATTCTGTAGATCCAGGGGATATAGAGGAGCCCTGGTGGCACAGTGGTTAAAGCACTCAGCTGCTAACTGAAAGGTTGGCAGTTCTCGCCCACCAGCCACTCTGTGGGAGAAAGATGTGGCAATTTGCTTTTGTAAAGATTTATAGCCTTGGAAACCCTATGGGGAAGAACTACTCTGTCCTATAGAGTTGTTATGAATCGGAATCAACTCAACAGCATCGGTTTTTCTGGGGTTAGGAGACATAAGGGCTCTACACAGTTATTAGATACCTGATCCTGGGGCAATTAGGATGGGAGCATAGTGGCTCAAGAGTGTGAGACCCTAATAAGAGGGAGTGGAGAGTGGACTTAATCAGGTGCTCAAGAAGGGGAGCAGATGGGTCTCTATCCAGAGCCTCAAAACTGTGTAAGACAACATTGGAAGAAAATGGTATTGCAGATAACATTCTGTCTCATTAGACTGTCAAAATAAAAATCTGAGAATGTGGAGTAAAACAAACTATACTGTTAGAGTACAAATTGGAAAAAAAATAATTTAGAAAGCCATTTAGGAATTTTTTTTTTAGTAAATATAAAGATGTTAAAATCTTAAAAAAGCAATTTTATCCCTAAATTTAAATCCCAGAAAAACCGTTATGTATGTACACAAGGGAACATGACAAAGGATATGTATTTGCAGCATTGTTGGTAACAGAGTTATATAGAAATCACTAAAAATGTCTATCAACAAATGAACGGATATGTGCATCGTGAGATGTGTGCAACAGTTAAAACTACTGAATGGTGTGCCCAGGACTCAGTTCCTCTTTCACGTCTCTTCCCTTGCTATCCTTGGTGCAATAATTCAATCAAATGGCCTTACATTCCATCTAGATAGTAATACACTCCAAATGTTTATTCCTAGCCATGATTTCTTTCCCGAATCACATGGAACTCTGCTTGCCTTCTTGACACATTCCCTTGGATATATAGGAGGTATGACAAATTCACCTTAACATATCTAAACCCAAACATGTTTTCAGCCCCAAACCTCATCTACTCCCAGCATTCCTATTTCTGACAATGGCATCTCCATTAGCCCACTGGTAAGGACCCAAACTTATTTTTTTTCCCTTTTTTTTTTTTTTTAATCATGTTCTAAGTGAAAGTTTACATATCAAGTCAGTCTCTCATACAAAAATTTATATACACCTTGCTATGTACTCCTAGTTGCTCTCTCCTTAATGAGACAGCAAATTCCTCCTCTCCACCCTGTATTCCTCTTGTCCATTCAGCCACCTTCTGACCCCCTCTGCCTTCTCATCTCACCTCCAGACAGGAGCTGCCCACATAGTCTCATGTGTCTTTACTTGAGCCAAGAAGCTCACTCCTCACCAGTATCATTTTCTATCTTATAGTCCAGTCCAATCCCTGTCTGAAGAGTTGGCTTTGGAAATGGTTCCAGTCTTGGGCTAACAGAAGGTCTGGGGACCATGACCTTTGGGGTCCTTCTAGTCTCAGTCAGACCATTAAGTCTGGTCTTTTTATGAGAATTTGAGGTCTGCATCCCACTGCTCTCCTGCTCCCTCAGGGATTCTCTGTTATGTTCCCTGTCAGGGCAGTCGTCGGTTGTAGCCGGGCACCATCTAGTTCTTTGGGTCTCAGACTGATGTAGTCTCTGATTTATGTGGCCTTTTCTGTCTCTTGGGCTTATGATTACCTTGTGTCTCTGATGTTCTTCATTCTCCTTTGCTCCAGGTAGTTTGAGACCAATTGATTTATCTTAGATGGCTGCTTGCTAGCGTTTAAGACCCCAGACACCACTCACCAAGGTGGGATGCAGAATGTTTTCTTAATACATTTTGTTATGCCAATTAAGCTAGATGTCCCCTGAAACCATGGTCCCTAGACCCCTGCCCCTGATACTCTGGCATTTGAAGCATTCAGTTGTGTTCAGGAAGCTTCGCTTTTGGTTTAGTCCAGTTGTGCTGACCTGTCCTGTATTGTGTGTTGTCTTTCCCTTCACCTAAAATAGTTCTTGTCTACTATCTAATTAGTGAATACCTCTCCACCCTTGTAACCATCAAAGAATATTTTCTTCTGTACTTAGACTACTTCTTGAGTTCTTATAATAGTGAGGACGCAAACCTTGGGAACATCCTTGGTGCCTGTCTTTTTCTCACCACCCTGCATTAATCCGGTACTCAAACAGACTGACTTTACCTTTAAAATATACACAGAATCAGATCACATCCCACCCTGTCTCATACCACTGTCCTAACCCAAACCACAGCATCTCTTGCCTTCACTATAATAATGGGATTTAACTTGTTTCTTTGCTTTTATTCTGGCCCCGCTATAGCCCATTCTCCATCGAGCAGCCAAAGTGATGATTGAAAAATATAAATCTGATAATAAACTCCTGTGTTCAAAATCTTTACAACACAATTATTTATAAAAGCCTATGGTCCCTTCGATGGCTTACAAGTCCTATGTCATCTGGCCCAGAGTCCCATCTTCGACCTCATCTCCTGTCCTATTCATTATTCCTCTAGCCATGGTGACCTCCTTGTTGCTCCTCAGGCACACCCTGCGCACTCCTACCCCTAGAATGTGCCATGTTCCCTCTGCCTGGGTCACTTGACTCAGGTATCCACATAGCTTCTTTGCTAACTTTATTCAGGCCTCTGCCAAAACGAAGTCCTTAAAAACTCCACAAGGGCCTGTTGCCCTACCCTGCTTTATTTTTATTCACAGCACCTATTATTACCAACAGCGTATGTTTATTTATGGGTCTATTGTCAGTTTGCTTTACTGGAGTGGAAGTTCTATGAGTGCAGGAACTATGCTCAGTGCTATAGCCCCAGAGCTGACAGCAGTGCCCAGCACACCACAGGTGTTTATTACACACAGGGTGGGGAAGCAGCTGCTGGGGCACTGTTAATGTTTTGTTTTGTTTTCCTTGACCTGGATGCTTGTTACAGGGAGTTCACTTTATAATTATTCAGTGAACTGTATATGTGTTATAGGTACATTTTTATTGTACTAGCCTGTAGTGAAATGAGTTCCTTTATGTGGCCTTTTGTCTTGCTTATTTGGAAAAACAGCTGGGATAGTTTTTCCCCTAAGCCCTGAAGAGTTATCTTTGCCCCAGTTTTCTACCTCAGAGGTTTGTTACTTTTGTCCAGGTTGATTGACATGTCCTGCGTAAGTCATAAATAACTTGATGGTTTAATACTTTTTGTCTGCCCCTGGGCTGAAGTCTGATCTGTGATTGGTCTATTTTACACACCTTGCAGGGACTGGTCAGTTTATTACGCAAATTTAGTGACCTTTGGTCCACTGAGGGAACTGGTCAGTTTGTAGTCCTGCTGGGAGGGTCATGCCTTGAAATTTACAAAGAGTTTGCTTTTATAAGCAGCCAGTCCCACAGAGGTTTTTAGAGAGACAAGAAGACAGAAGACAGAAGCAGAGAGAAAGGATGTGAGGAACCTTCTAAAAGAGCTGTAACACAGGTCAAGGGCTGTAACACTCAAGACAGAGAGGCTTGGAAGAGGCCCTGCAGCAGAGCCTACACCGACAGGCCCAGAAGAGGCCCTGCAGCAGAGCCTGCACCGACAGGCCCAGAAGAGGCCCTGCAGCAGAGTCAGCAGTGACCCTGAAGCAGAAACCTGCTGCTAGAAAAGCGGCTGAGAGAGCTGAGCAAGTTGATACGGTGGCTTTGATCTGGCTTTAGAGAGGCTGACGGCAGGGAAGACAAAGGCAGAGTGACCTGCAGGGCTCGGAGACTGTGTTCATGGCCAAGAGATCTGTCCTGAGGAGGCAAAGAGACCTGCATGGCTGCGAGGGGGCCTTCATGGTCAAGAGGAGGCCTGTCCTATGGGGGCTGAGAGGAGGCCTGCACAACCGAGACAGGACATACACAACCAAGAGAGAGCCTGTTCTGAGGGGGCTAAGAGGAAGCTTGTAAAGCCAAGAGGAGGTGTGCACAGCCGAGAGGGGGCATGCATGGCAGAGAGAAGGGCCTGCCTGATTTTTTGGCAGAAAGAAGGGCCTGCTTGCTTGCATAGTCAAAAGGAACTGAAAAAGCTATCCTGTACTCAAAAAGGGAGGGAACATGCCCTCCACTTTGGGGGGTGCCTTCCAGACTTTGCCTACATGCTTCCTGATTCTGGTACTTCCTCAATAAACCAGTATGGTCTGTGAGTTCCGCCTGGCCATTGTAACAAATTATCAAACCCAGCACAGAAGTAGACAGTTCTATGGGGAGGAATGGCTGGTGTCAGAAATCATTCAGAAGTTGGAGCATGGAGTCATGTCTGGCCTTCACCTCACAGGAACCAGCTTTGTGCTGGCCTTGGTTCTTATTGTCCTTAGGGAACTTAGACAATTTCTGACATTACTACAACACATAGCCTCATTTCCTAAATCAGCCGATGACATACTGTAGTATTTATTTGCCCTCCTCAAACTGGGCATCTTCTAGCTACCATTTCTTGGTCCCTGTAGTTTTTCCTTTCTACCATTTAGCGTGGTTTTCTGGAATTTGGGCTTCAGTTTCTTAAAATCGAGGTTCCTTCCTGCCCTATGGACAACATGGCAAAGCCAACACTGGCTCAGGGGTGGTGTGGAGTCAGTGAGCAGCACCCCAGAGCACTTAGGAGTTATGGGGGTTAGGGAATAGATCAGATGAATGTATTCCAGTCTGCTACCACAGCCCCAGCAGGTAGGGCAAACCCACACCAAAACCAGCCCATTTCTCTGCTGTGCCCTGGCAGTCGCTGACATTAGCCGAGGGAGTCAACAGTTTGGGCCTGGCTGGGTCCCTACTAGCTGTTTTACCTTATATGAGTACCTTCACCTCTCTAAGCCTCACTTTCCTAACCTGCAAACTAGGGAAAATAATAACATCCACCTCATTGGCTGGTGGGAAGGTTTTACGAAATATTCCATGAACAGCACTGGTAAGACAATGATGATTCGCTAGGTGTTGTGCTAAGCATTTTACCTTTATTAACTCATTTAGTCCTCACCACAGCACTAGAAGGTGACACCCATTATGATTCACATTCACAGAGGAGGAAAATGAGGCATATGGAGGTTCTGTAGCTTGGTCAGTCACACTGCTCTTTGGTGGCAGATCTGCATTCAAACCGAGGCAGTCTCCAGAGACCACATGCTTGACTCCTATGCCAGGGTGCTAACCACTGTCATTGCATTACTTAAACATCTTAAGAGACTTGAGAAATGGAATGATCCTTTTTTTTCCCCCTTCAATTTTATTGTGGGAAAATACATATGACAAAAAAATCTTGATTTTAACCATTTTTAAGTGTAAAATTAGTGACAGTAATTATTCACCGTGTCGTGAAACCATCATGACTATGTCCTAAACTTCTTTATCACTCCAAACAAAAACTCAGTACCTCTTAAGCAGTGCCTCCCTACTCTGTCTTCAGCCACTAATAAACTTTTGTCTCTATGCATTTGCCTAATCTAAATATTTCATGTAAGTGGAATAATACATTTATACTTCTGCGTCTGGCTTATTTCACTTCACATTTTCAAGTTTAGTCCATGTTGTAGTATGTATCAGAACTTCATTTCTCTTTATGGCAGAATAATATTTCATTTTATGGATATACCTAATTTCGTTTATCCATTCATCTGTTGATAGACACTTGAGTTGTATCCACCTTTTGCCTGTTGTGAATTAAGCTGCAATGAACATTGGTGTACAAGTATCTGAGTCTCTGCTTTCAGGTCTTTGGGTTATATATTTTGGAGTGGAATTGCTGAGTTATATGGTCACTCTATTTTTTAACTTTTTGAGGAACCACCAAACTGTTTTCCCACAGCATTCCCACAAGCAATGCATGAGGGTTCCAACTTCCCCCCATTTTCACCAACACTTGTTAGTTTCCATTTTTCTAATAATAGTCATCCTAGTGGGTATGAAGTCATATCTCACTGTGGTTTTTATTTGCACTTCCCCAATTATTAACAACGTTGAGCATCTTTCATGTGCTTCATTTGTATATCTTCTTTGTAGAAATGTCTATTTATGTTCTTTGCCCATTTTTAATTGAGTTGTTTGTATTTATTTTTGAGTTGTAGTAGGGGACATAGAGGAGCCTTGGTGGCTCACAAAAGATGGTAAACAGTTTAGGTGTCCAGCAGTAGGGGTTGGTTAAGTAAATCATAGCAAATCCTTGTAATGGGAAAGTACAATGCCATGTACACAGACACACAAAATCAAGATAAGCGAGAATATTTAATAACATAGGGAAATGTTTCTAGAATATTCCTCTTCAAGAAGAAAAAGGTTACAAAATGTATGTGCAATACCCCAATTTTAAAGAAAAAAAAAACCCTCCCCAGAGGATATCTTTCCCAAGTTGGGCCGTGCCTTCACAAGCACATTTATATACTTTACTCCCTACTCAATAATTTATTTTGGAAAATGTTCCATTGGTATGTAGAGATCTACAACACTGTTTTTGACATCTGTATACAAGCAGTCCCTGGACTACAAATAGTTCTGTTCCTAAATCTGTCTTTAAGTTGCATTTGTACATAAATCAGAACAGTTAGGTATGGTTCATATCAAACATCAATTAGTCAAATGTCTGTCTTAGTATAAAGTATATAGTGTAGTTTCTATGCATAAAAACATTAAGGAAACACTTTCAGGTACACAAAAACATCTTTAACATCATAATACAGTAATAATGTTTTTATGCATGTTGTAAAGTAGCATCCATTTGTAATTATGAACCATTGTAGGTACCTTCAATTTTTAATATAATAGGCTTTACAGGGGTTGGTTCATAACTACAGTTTGTACATAAGTCAGACGTTTGTAACCCAGGACTGCCTGTATATATACGCGTATGTATACATGTGTTCTGGATATTAAACACTTATCAGTTACTGCCTTAGTTACCTAGTACTGCTGTAACAAAAAATACCACAAGTGTGTGGCTTTAAAGAACAGTTTTGTCTCACAGCTCTGGAGGCTACAAGTCTGAATTCGGGGCACCAACAGGGTTAGGCTCTCTCTCTTTCAGCTCTAGGGGAAGATCCTTTTCTCTTCCAGTTTCCAGTAGCTGCCAGCATTCTTGGCTTCCTGAGTTTATAGATTCATCTGCCTCCATCTTCACATGACATTTTCCCCTGTTTGTATCTGTGTCTATTCTGCTGCTTTGGTGTTATATCTAAGAATCCAATTTCCTGAAGCTTTACTTCTATGTTTTCTCCTAAGAATGTTATGGTTTTAGTTCTTACAGTTAGGTAATTGTTCCATTTAGAGCTATTTTTTGTATGTGGTGTGTCATATGGGTCCAACTTAATTCTTCTGTATGTGGAAATCCACTTGTTCCAGCACCATTTGTTGAAAGACTATTCTTTCCCCATTTAATAGACTTTGCACCCTTGACAAAACTCAGTTGGCCATACATGCATTGGTTTATTTCTGGACTCAATATTACAAAGGATGGGACTTCCAGAACATTCAATTGTGCTCCTGCAGAACCTGTACATGGATCAGGAAGCAATTGTTCAAACAGAAAAAGGGGATATTGCATGGTTCAAAATTAGAAAAAATATATGATAGAGTTGTATCTTTTCACCCTACTTACTCAATCTGTATACTGAACAAATAATTGAAGAAATGAACTATATAAAGAAGGCAGTATCAGGATTGAAGGAAAACTAATTAAAAACCTGCAATATGCAGATGACACAACTTTACTTGCCAAAAATTAAGACAACTTGAAGTACTTAGTGATGAAGGTCAAAGACTGTAATCTTCAGTATGGATTATGCCTGAACTTGAAGAAAATGAAAATCTTCTCAACTGGACAGATAAACACCATCATGATAAATGGGGAAAAAAAAATTTTTGAAGTTTCCACAATTTCATTCTACTTAGATCAAAAATTAGTGTCATGGAAGTAGCAATCAAGAAATCAAACAACGTATTGCATTGGGCAAATACACTTCAAAAGACCTCTTCAAAGTTTTAAAAAGCAAAGATGTCACTTTGGTGACTAAAGGGTGCCTGACCCAAGCCATAGTCTTGAAAAAAAAAAATTTTTTTTTTTTTTTGAGAGCAACTGAAAACACTACAGATTATATTGAAAGATGACCTCTGGTAGGAGTATTTCCTTCATAACTTCATAAGACCTTTTGTGTGTGTTTTGATATACTACCTGGTCTCTACCCTCTATGTATTTTCTTGCCGAATTGAGAAAGTTGGCTTTCAGCTATTGGCTATTTTATTATATATTACATTCCAGGCTTTCTTCACTGAGTGAAACCTCTGATGTTCAACGAGGTTTGATTTCTGGCAGAAAGTCTCTATACTAGTTTTAGTTTCTGAGGGCTTCTTTGCAGTGTGAGGTTACTGAGTTTATACAAAATACTTCCCATACTCATGACTTTCATCAGGTTTGTTTCCTGGATGATTACCGTGATATCCAATGAAGTCTGAGCTTTGGGTAAAAAAAAAAAAGAATGTGTGATTTCCAGTGGAATGCTGCTCCATACTCATTGTATTCATAGGGTTTCTCCCCAGTTTGAGCTACCCAATCTTTTCTTTCCCCTGACTTTGGACAAATGTGTTCTCACCTTTATTAATTTCCCCACCTTTATCACGTTTATAGTTTGTCAACTCTGTGAGTTCCCCGATGTTTGCTTAGTTCTGATTTCCTGCTGAAAGTTTTCCCACATTCAATACACTCAAAAAGTTTCTCTCGTGTGTGAATTCTCCGAGGTACTCTGAGGTTTGGCTTCCAACTAAAAGATCTCACATTCATCACATATATAGGGTCTCTCTCTGACATGAACTGCCTAATGTTGTCTTAGGTCTGACTTATACCTGAAACCTTCCTCATGTTCATCACATATATAGGGTCTCTCCCCAGTATGAGCTGCCTGATGATGTCTATATCTGACATACCTGAAACCTTTTCCACATTCATCACATATATAGGGTCTCTCCCTGGCATGAACTGCCTGATGTTGTCTCAGGTCTGAATCATACCTGAAACCTTTCCCACACTCATCACATTTATAGGGTCTTTCCCGTGTGTGAATTCTCTGATGACTTGTGAGGTGAGATCTCTGGCTAAAATCTTTCCCACATTCATAATATTTATAGGGTTTTCCCCTGTGTGTGTTCTCTGATGTAATTTGAGTTCTGATTTACAGCAGAAAGTTTTCCCATATTCATTATATTCATAGGGTTTCTCACCTGTGTGCATTGTCTGATGTACTTTGTTGTATGACCTCTGGCTGGAAGCTTTACTGCATTTGTCACACCTACAGTGTTTCTCGCCTGTGTGAGTTCTTTTGGTAGAATAGACATTCTTACAATGTTCAGTCTTCCTATCCATAAGCAAGGTATGTTTTCCCGTTTAGGTAGGTCTCCTTTGGTTTCTTGCAGTAGTGGCTTGTAGTTTTCTTTGTATAGGTCTTTTACATGTCTGGTAATATTTATTGCTAAGTATTTTATCTTCTTGGGGGCTACTGTAAATGGTATTGATTTGGTGATTTCCTCTTCGATGTTCTTTTTGTTGGTGTAGAAGAATCCAACTGATTTTTGTATGTTTATCTTGTATCCTGATACTCTGCTGAACTCTTCTATTACTTTCAGTAGTTTTCTTGAGGATTCTTTAGGGTTTTCGGTGTGTAAGATCATGTCATCTGCAAATAGAGATACTTTTACTCCTTCCTTACCAATCTGGATGCCCTTTATTTCTTTATCTAGCCTCATTGCTCTGGCTAGGACCTCCAGCACAATGTTGAATAAGAGTGGTGATAAAGGGCATCCTTGTCTGGTTCTTGATCTCAAGGGGAATGCTTTCAGACTCTCTCCATTTAGGATGATGTTGGCTGTTGTAATATTGCCCATTTCATTTCTTATTTGGGTTATTTGCTTCCCGTACTGTTTTTCTTTTGTCAGTTTAGCCAATGGTTTATCAATTTTGTCAGTTTTTCAAAAAATCAGCTTTTGGTCTTGTTAACTCTTTCAAGTGTTTTTCTGTTTCATTTAATTCCATTCTAATTTTTATTATTTGCATTCTTCTGATACCTGAGGGTTTCTTTTGTTGATCTCTTTCTATTTGTTCAGGTTGTACGGATAATTCTTTGACTTTGGCCCTTTCTTTTTTTTGTATGTGTGCATTTACTGATATAAATTGACCTCTGAGCACTGCTTTCGCTGTGCCCCAAAGGTTCTGATAGAAAGTGTTTTCATTCTCATTGGATTCTATGAATTTCTTTATTCCATCCTTAATGTCTTCTATAACCCAGTTATTTTTGAGCAGGGTATTGTTCAGTTTCCAAGTGTTTGATTTCTTTTCTCTGCTTTTTCTGTTATTGATTTCTACTTTCATGGCCTTATGGTTAGAGAAGATGCTTTGTAATATTTTGATGTTTTGGATTCTGCTAAGGCTTGCTTTATGGCCTAATATGTGGTCTATTCTAGAGAATGTTCCATGTGCATTGGAAAAGAAAGTATACTTGGCTGCTGTTGGGTGGAGTGTTCTGTATATGTCTACAAGGTCAAGTTGGTTGACTGGCATTTAGATCTTCCGTATCTTTATTGAGCTTCTTTCTGGATGTTTTGTCCTTCATCGAAAGTGGTACGTTGAAGTCTCCTACTATAATTGTGGGGCCGTCTATCTCACTTTTCAATGCTGTTAGAGTTTGTTTTATGTATCTTGCAGCCCTGTCATTGAGCGCATAAATATTTAATATGGTTATATCCTCTTGGTATACTGTCTCTTTAATCATTATACAGTGTCCTTCCTTATCTTTTGTGGTGGATTTAACCTTAAAGTCTACTTTGTCAGACATTAATATTGTCACTCCTGCTCTTTTTTGATTGTTGTTTGCTTGGTATGTATTTTTCCATCCTTTGAGTTTTAGTTTGTGTCTCTAAGTCTAAGGTGTATCTCTTGTAGGCAGCATATAGACGGAGCGTGTTTTTTTTAAATCCATTCTGCCACTCTCTCTTTATTGGTGCATTTAGTCCATTTACCTTCAGCATAATTATGGATAGGTATGAGTTTAGTCCCGACATTTCGATGTCTTTTTTTGTGTGCAGTTGGCAGTTTCTTTTTCCCACTTAATTTTTTTGTGCAGAGTACTTTATATTTATATATTGTCCTTTCCTCTTATTCGTTATTGTTGATTTTGTTTCTGCTGAGTCTATATTTTTTTCTTGTATTTTATTTTGATCACTAGGATTGTTAGTCTCCTTTGTGGTTACCTTAATATTTACCCCTATTTTTCTAAATTTAAACATAACTCTTATTTCTTTGTATCTCCTTGTCTTCCTCTCCATATAAAAGTTCTATGACTACATTTCTTAGTCCCTCTTTATTGTTTTAATGTTGTCTTCTTTTACATTATAACATCTCTGTTTCCCTGTTTTGACCATTTTTTTTAGCTTGAATTATTTTTGTGATTTCCTTATTTGGGTTGACAGCTGATTTCTCTGTCCAGTGTTTTAGTCTTGGTTGATACCTGATGTTATTGATTTTGTAACCAAAGAACTCCCTTTAGTATTTTTTGTGGTTCTGGTTTGGTTTTTATGAATTCCCTAAACTTCTGTTTATCTGCAAATGTCCTAATTTCACCATCGTATTTAAGAGACATCTTTGCTGGATATATGATTCTGGGCTGGCAATTTTTTCCCTTCAATTTTTTATATAAGTCACCCCATTGCCTTCTTGACTGCATGGTTTCTGCTGAGTAGTCCGAGTTTATTCTTATTGGCTCTCCTTTGTAGGTGACTTTTCATTTATCCCGAGCTGCTCTTAAAACTCTCTCTTTATGTTTGGTTACCGCAATTTTGATTATAATATGTCTTCATGACTTTTTTAAGGCCTTCCTTATGTGGAGTTCAATGAGCATCTTGGATAGATATCTTCTCATCTTTCTGGACATCAGGGATTTTTCTGCAACAAATATTCAGCAATTCTCTCTGTATTTTCTGTTATCCCTCCCTGTTCCGGTACTCCAATCACTCGTAGGTTATTTCTCTTGATAGAGTCCCACGATATTTTTAAGGTTTCTACATTTTTTTAAATTCTTTTAGCTGATTTTTCTTCACATATGTTGGTGCCAAGTGCTTTATCTTCAATCTCACCAATTCTGCCTTCCACTTGCTCAATTCTCCTCCTCTGACTTCCTATTGAGTTGTCTAATTCTGTAATTTTATTGTTAGTCTTCTGAGTTTCTGATTATTGCCTCTCTATGGATTCTTGCAGCTTATTAAATTTTTCATTATGTTCTTGAATAACCTTTTAATTTCTTCAACAGCTTCATCTGTGTGTTCCTTGGCTTGTTCTGTGTATTGTCTGATCTCCTTCCTAATCTCATTCCTGATGTCTTGAAGAGTTCTGCGTATTAATCTTTTGTATTCTGCATCCAGTAATTCCAGGAAGGCATCTTCATCCAGAAGATCTATTGATTCTTTGTTTTGAGAGCTGGTTGAGGTGATCATGGTCTGCTTCATGTGATTCGATATTAAGTGTTGTCTCCGAGCCATCTATAAGTTATTGTATTAGCTTATTTTATGTTTGCTTACTGTATCCTAGTTTCTTGCTTTGTTTTGTTTTGATATGCCCAAATGGGTTGCTTGAGTGAGCTAGCTTGATTATTTTCACCTTTGGCACTCTTACGTCCTGTCACCACATGGCTAGGGCTGTTATCAGGTGTCTCAGCCTAGGAGTCCATTCACATTTCTTGTATGGATTCACCTCAGGTGTCCAGGTAGCTGGTCATAAAGTGTGTGGTACAGGCTCTGTCCTACAGTCTTAGGGGGGCAGCGGTGATTGGTGTAGGTACCGGTATCTGGTTGCAGCAGGGGTCCATGCTCTGAACAAGGCAGGGGGCTGACAACTATCCCCCGAGTGTCTGTGAGGAAAGCACGTCCCCATTCCCTACAGCATAGAGGTGGGTGGGTTCTGTAGACGGATCATGGGCACCCAGTGCTTTTGGTTGTAAGGACTGGGAGGGACCAGTTAGTTAACCTTGGATCCCTGTCACGGCTGGCTGGGTGACCTGAGTGGAGCCACCAGTCCTTAGGCCCCTGATGTGGGTAGGTGAGGACCGTTTAATAGGCAAAGTGTGTTAAACATCAAACACCCACCTCTCCACTGCACAGCTGAAACAGTTGCAGTCTGCCAACAAGGGCCTATTCTCCTGAAATAGGCCGACATAGGTCCATGGGGGGGAAGGTATTCAAAATCCATGGACCGTTTATGTCCGGACAGGGCCTGCTTCTGCTTCTGAGCTCCCCAGGTTAGTGGAGCTGACAAATCATCTTTTCCCCCAATTGTGAATTTATTCCTTCTCCAAGGCCAGGAGAATGGCTCAGGGCACGCAGCAGGATCTATCTCAGGCCCAGGGAAATTGACAGCCACTGAATCCAGCTTGGGGACTGCGGACATGGTAAAACATATGCAAGTACTTAGCCTTTGCCGAGAGCACCGTTCTTCTCTGGTTCTGGAGTTGTGAGTAGGCTGTGTGGCTGGCTGTTTCTCCCTGAGGAAACTGTGACTGAACGCTACCATCAGCCCACTGCAGCCTGAGGGTTCCCGGCAATTCAGGTCCAGCAGCTCTTCTCCACGTCTGAACTGTCTCTCCCTCCCCCTGTTGCTCAGTCCTTTTTCTAACTTTGCCTTTGATGTTCAGGGTTCCTAAAAATATAATCGTTTCACTTGTTTTGTTGGGTCTTTGTTGTAAGAGGGTTCACCAGAAGCATCTGATTACTCCGCCATCTTGGCCCCACCTCCAAGCTTATACTTCTTAACAAATGGGTCTATAACTTTCAAACATATATTTTAAAAAGTGAAAACATTTATGACCAGATGAGATAGTGATTTCTTATATAGGACAAAAAAAGCATAACTCATAAAAGAAAAAAATGTAAAATTGATGAAATTTAAAGCTTTTGCTGTTTGAAAGCATATGGGGGAAAACAAACAAGACTTATCTGAGGAAAGATTTGTATCCAGAATTTATATAACTCCTCAAACTCAGTCATAAGGAAAAAAAACTTAATAAATGCAGAAAATAATCAAGGAAGCCCTACACTAAAGAACAGGAATAGATAGCAAATAAAAAGATGTTCATCATTTTTTTTTTAGCTAAATGCAAATTAAAACCAATATGAAATACCATGCCTAGTATAATTACTCCTATTCAAAATTGACATTATTTAAATGCTGGCAAAGATGTGGACTGACTAGAGCATTGATGGTGGGAATGCAAATGGTACAGGCCTACCATGTAAGAAATACTAAAGAAAATCCTTCAAGATGAAAGGAAAGGATACTAAACAGTAATTTAAATCTATGTGAAGAAATAAAAAAAAACGGGTAAAGGTAAAAATGAAGGTGAATATAAAAAACAACATAAATGTATTTTTGTAATTTTTTCTGTGTCTGATTTAAAAACCAGCATAAAGCAATAATTGTAAATCTGTGTTGATAGTCTTATTATATATGAAGATACAATTTGTACAACAATACCAGTACAAAGGAGGGGAGAAGGAATGGAGCTCTATGAGAAAAGTTCCAATATAATATTTAAATTAGTTGATATTAAACAGAACCAGGCTATTTTAAGGTAAAAGTTATTAATTGAAATCCCAGGACAAATACTGAGAAATAACAAGAAAAAAATTATACATCAGAGGAAACAATCAGCAGTTGAAGATGTCTATTGAAACTTCCTAAACTGAAACACAAAGAGAAAAAAATGAAAAAAAAAAAAAAAAGGAAAAGAATACCCCAAAACTGTGGAACAATTAGCTGCCTTGGTGGTGCGGTGGTTAAAGCGCTCAACTGCTAACCAAAAGTTTGCTGGTTTGAAACCACCGTTGGCTCCATGGGAGAAAGACGTGGCAGTCTACTTCTATAGAGATTTACAGCCTTGGAAACACTGTGGGGTCACTGTGAATTGGTATCAACCCAATGGCAGTGGGTTTGGTAGAACAATTAAAAAAGTTGAAGCATATGCAAAATGAAGATACCAGAAAGGAACAGAATAAATATTTTAAGAAATAATGGCTGAGACTCTTCTAAAAGTAAGGATAATGCCAAACCACAGATCCAGGAATCTCAAAGAACACTAAATAGGATGAATACCAAAACGTCCACATGTAGACATATCATATTCAAACTGCAGAAAAACAAAGGCAGAGAAAAAATCTTGGAAGAAGCCAGGGAAAATAAACATCACATGTATAGAGCAACAAGGATAAGAATATTGGACTTCTCTTAACAAACCATACAAGCAAGAAAATTCATGAAAAATTAAAAGTATTGAAAGAAAGAAACCATCAGCCTAGAATTCTAGGGGAAATTAACATCTAAAATTGAATGACAAACACTTTCTCAGGAAAACAAACACCTGAGGAAATTTGTTATCAGTAGACCCGCCTCTCAAGAAATGTTAAAAGAAGTTCAGAGAGAAGAAATTGATATAAATGAGAAATGTGCCTCTATAAAAAGAAACTAAGAGTGTTAGAGAAGGGATAAATGTTATTAAAATCAAATTTCTTATTTTTCTGATTCTTATTGATCTAATAGATAACTATTTGTTCAAAATAGCAATAGGAACAATGTATTGGGTGATTATAGCTTATGAATAAGTGAAATGAATGATAAGGATGTTGTAAGAGACAGCAAGAATTAAGATTACTTTGTTATAAGGCACCTGCACTACAGGTAAAGTTTTATAGAATTATTTGAAAGAAGTGTTATAATGCAAACTTTAGGGTAACTATTAAAAAAATTATAAATTAAGTGTAATTGAAATGCTAAGAGAAGAGAGAAAATGGAATCATACAAAATGCTCACAAAGAACCAGAAAAGGCAGAAAACTTAGGCAGATAAAAAAGGAAAAAAAAGGAAGTGCAATAAATAGAAAACAGTCATAAATATGGCAGATATTAATTTAACTACATTAATAGTCACTTTAAATGTGAATGGTCTAAATATACCAATTAAGAGACTGATAGCGTGGATAAAAGAACAAGACCCAATTATATGTTGAAAGCCATTCTAAATAGAAAGATACAGATTAAAATCCAAAGGATAGAGAAAGAGATGCCACGATAACATTAATCAAATAAAAGCTGGAGTAGCTATATTAATTTCAGACAAAGGAAAATTATCAGGAATAAAGAGGAACATTACATTATGATAAAGGAATACATAAAAATTTTAAATGTGTATGTGCCTAACAAGGAGCTCTGGTGGCAGAGTGGTTAATCGCTCAGATGCTAATTGAAAGCTCAGCAGTTGGAACCCATTAGCCATTCTGCAGCAGAAAGATGTGGCAGTCCGCGTCCATGAAGATTACAGCCTTGGAAACCCTGTGGGGCAGCTCTATTCTGCCTATAGTGTTGCTATGAGTCAGAATTGAATTGATGGCAACAGCTTTGTTTTTATTTTGCTTTATATGTCTAACAGAGCATCAACTTATATGAGGCAAAAACTGACAGAACTTCAAGGTGAAATAACAAGTCCGTTATTATAATTGGAGGCTTTTTCACATCCATATTAGTAAGTGACAGATTCAACAAGCAAAATATCACTAAGGATATATGCCTACTCCTCACTTATTGGCTATCTTGTTTTCCGACATTTCATATTTACAATAGTAAAATATCAACTATCCAACTATTTTGCACATTATCAACATATGTCTGGCAGTAACGAAAGCAGAGGTGCAAGGTGAGAGTAATGCTGGCTGTGATGGTTAAGATTATACGTGTCAACTTAAATGGGCCATGATTCTCAGTGGTTTGGCAGTTATATAATGATGTAATTTGGCATTTATGTAATGATGTATTCATCCTACATTCTGTGATCTGATGTGGTCATCCTCCATTTTCACATAACGCTGATTTTCACATAATGAACTGTCTTTGGAACCTAATGATGTCATTAAGTAAGGAGTGGATGTAGTTGCACTGAACAGCGCCATCAATCAACTGGATCTAAATGCTAGTTATAGAATAGTCTACCTACAGCAGCATAAAACACATTCTTCTCAAACTCACATGGAACATTCACCAAGACAGAGCATGATTCTGGACTATAAAACACACCTTAAAAAGTTTAAAAGATTAGAAATCATACAAAGTATGCTCTCAGAACACAGTGCAACTGCATGAAAAATCAGTAACAACAACAAAAAAAAATCAGTAACAAAAAGACAACTGGAAAATCCCAAAAGAGTTGGAAATTAAGCAACACACTTCTAAATAACACATGGGTCAAAGAAAAAGTCTCAAGAGAAGAAAAAATTTATATATATATACATATATACAACTAAATAAAAATGAAAACACAATTTACCAAAATCTGTGGGATGCAGCAAAAGCAGTACTTACAAAGCAATTTGTATCACTGAATGCATATATTAGAAAAGATCTAAAATCAATAACCAAAGCTTTCAGCTAGGAAACTAGAAAAAGAAGAGCAAATAAACAGAAAAAAACAAATGATAAAAAGTAGAACAGAAATCACAATGAAATTGAAAAACCTCTAGTGAGGTTAATCACAAAAAAAAGGAAGGATACAAATTACTGATATCAGAAATGAAAGAGAGGCAATTACTACTGACCCCATGGACATTAAAAGGATAGTAAAGGAATATCACAAACAACTCTATACCCATAAATTTGATAACTTAGATAAAATGGGCCAATTTCTTGAAATCTACCAACACCCACACAAGGAGAAATAGGTAATCTGAATAGGCCTATATCTAGTAAAGAAATCGAATCAATAATTAACAGCCTTCAAAAAAGAAAGTACCAGGCTCAGATGGTTTTACTGGTAAATTTTACCAAACAAAATAATACCGAAAAAATAATACCAATTTTCTACTTTGTTCTCCAGAAAACGGAAGTAGAAAATAGAACAGAGGGAATGTTTCCTAATTCATTCTTGCCACACTAATACCAAAACCAGATAAAGACATTATAAGAAAGGAAAATTATAGACCAATATTTTTCATGAACACAGGTGCATAAATCTCAAAAAATATTAGGAAATAGAATCCAACAAGGTATAAAATGAATTATATACCACCACCAAGTAGAATTTACTTCAGGTATGCAAAGATGGTTCAACATTCAAAAATCAATGTGACTCATCACATCAAAAGGCTAAAGAAGAAAAATCATATGATCATATCAATAGATTCAGAATAAGCACTTCTTAAAATTCAACACTTCTTCATGATACAAACTCTCAACGAACTAGGAATAGAGGGGAATTTCCTCAACATAACAAAGGACATTACAAAAACATCAGAAACAAGGCAAGGATGTTTCCTCTAACCACGTCTATTTAACATCATATTGAAAGTCCTGGCTAATGTAATAAGTAAAGTAGGTAAAAGGTATACAGATTGGGAAGGAAGAAATGAAACTGTCTTTACTCTCAGGTGACATGACCAAGAATCGGAAGAAAAAGAAGTGGGGAAAACCCTCCTAGGACTAATATGTGATTATATCAAGGTTGCAGGATACAAGGATAATACACAAAAGTCCACTGTTTTCCTATATACCAGCAATGAGCAATTGAAATTTTAAAATAAAAACACAATGCCATTTACATTAGTTCCAAAAACAAACAAAAAAAAAGGAACTACTTAGACATAAATGTAACAAAATATGTGTAAGATCTATGAGGGAAACTACAAAACTTTGATTAAAAAAAATCAAAGAAGATCTAAATAAATACAGAGATATTCAATGCTCATTGACTGGAAGACTCAATATTGTTAAAATGTCAGTTCTTCCTAATTTGATCTATAGATTAAATGCAATCCCAATAAGCTATTTTGAGGATATCAACAAACTGATTCTAAAGTTTATACAGAAAGGAAAAGACAAAGAATAGCCAACACAGTGCTGAAGAACAAGAACTAAGTTGGTGGTCTGACACTACCCAGCTTCAAGACTTACTGTAAATCTGTAGTGATTAAGACAGTGTGGTATTGGTGAAAGAATAAGCAGATCAGAAGAGCAGAATAGGGCCCAGAAATAGACCCACACTAATATAGTCAACTGATCTTTGAGAAATGAGCAAAGAAAGGCAATCCAGTAGAGAAAGGAAAATCTTTTCAACGAATGCTGCTAACAACTGGGCATCCACATGCAAAAAAAAAAAAAAAATGAATCTAGGCACAGGCTTATACCTTTCACAGAATTAAACTCGAAATAAATCTTAGATCCAAATGAGAACACAAAGTATAAAACTTTTAGAAGATAACATAAGAGAAAATCTAGACAACCTTGGGTTTGGCAATGAGTTCTTAAATAAACACCAAAAGTACATTCCATCAAGGAAAAAACTGTTAAGTTAGACTTCTTAAAATTAAAAACTTCTGGTCTGTCAAAGACATTGTTAAGAGAATAGAAAGTAAGTCAGATGGTGAAAAAATATTTACAAAACACATATCTAATACAGAACTAATATCCAAAATATATAAAGAACTCTTAAAAGTTAACAATAAGGAAAAAGCCAATGAAATTTTTAAAGGGTAAAAGATCTGAACAGATAACTCACTAAAGAAGAAATACAGATGGCAAATAAGCACATAAAAAGATGCTTGACATCATATGATTTTATGGATGGAGTTGTGTCCCCCAAAAATATATGTTAAAGTCCTAACCTATGTACCTGCAAATGTGACCTTGTTTGGAAATTGTCTATCTTTGAAGATGCTATCAGTTAAGTTAAAGAGGTCATACCAGAGAAGAGTGGGTCCTAATTCCTTCTGAGTGGTGTCTTATAAAGAGCAGAACTGTCACAGAGAGACATGCAGGGGGAAGGCACCACATGAAGACATGTCTAAAAGCTAAGAAAGGACAAGAAAAACCCAGAGGTACCAGATGCTGGAAGAGACATAGAAAGATCTTCCCCCATGGCAGAGAGAAATGGCATGGCCCTGGTGATGCCCTGAATTCAGACTTCTAGTATCCAGAACTACGACACAATAAATTTTTGTTCTTTAAAGTCACCCAGTTTGTAATATTTTGCTACAGCAGCCTTAGGAAACTAAGACATATGTCATTAGGAAACTGAAAATTAAACAACAATAAGCTACTACAATGTACCTATTAGAACAGCTAGAATAGAAAATATCTGGCAATACCAATGCTGGTGAGGATGTGGAGCAACAGGAACTCTCATTTATGGCTGGTAGAAATGTAAAGTGATATGGTCACCTTGCGATACAATTTGGTAGGTTCTTACAAAGCTAAACATAGTCTTACCATACAATCCAGCAATTGTGCTCATAGGTATTTACCCACCATGAGTTGAAAACTTGCCCACACAAAAGCCTGCACACAAACGTCTAAGCAACTTTATTCATACTTGCCCCAAACTAGAGACAACCGAGATCTTTCAAAAGGTAAATGGATAAACAAACTGTGATACAGCCACACAATGGAGTATTAGTCATTAATAAAAAGAAGTGAGCTATCAAGCCACAATAGGACATGAAGAAATCTTAAGTGTTCATTGCTAAAAAAGAGAAAAAAAAAAAAATTCCTAAAAAAGAGAAGCCGGTCTGAAAAAGCTACACATTGTATGAATCGAAGTATGACATTCTGGAAAAGGCGAAACTATAGAGACAATAAGATGATCAGTGGTTTCTAGGGGGCTGGGAAATGAGAAGAAATAGGTGGTGCTCAGGCAATTTTTAGGGCAGTGAAACTATTCTATATGATACTGTAATGGTGGATACATGACATTATGCATTTGGTAAAACCCACAAAACTGTACAACACAAAGTGTGAACATTAATGTAAACTATGAACTTTAGTTATTAATAATGTATCAATATTGGTTCACCAATTGTAAAAATGTATCACACAAATACAAGATGCTAATAACAGAGGGAAATGTGAGGGGGGGATTCGGAGAGGGTATCTGTAAGCTTAAACAATAAAGCACATTCATTTAAACATTATGGGTGTATATGTATGTGTACACACACACACAGAGCTGATCCTCAATATTTGCAGATTCCACATTTGCAAATCTGCCTACTTGCTAAAATGTACTTGTAACTTCAAAATCAATACTTGTGCAGCACTTTCGCCATCATTTGTGGACATACACACATGCTCTGCCATCTTGTTTAAACTCTCATACTGTAAACAAGTGTCCTTTCCTGATCTATTTCGTGCCAAGCTTTTCACAATTATTGTGCTTTTTGTTGAGAATTTCATCGTTTAAAATGGCCCCAAATAGTGTTGAAGTGCTGTCTAGTGTTCCTAAACACAGAAGCTAAGGAATGACTTATGGAGAATATATGTGTGTTAGATAGTGCTGTTCCCATGCATTTGTTAATGAATCTACTATATATTAAATAAGGTGTCTTTAAACAGAAATACACATAAAACAAGGTTACATATTGATAAGTCGCTATAAATTTTGTCCCCAGAGGCTCACAGAAACCTAATCCTATATTTTTCCTAGGAGGAATATGATTGGGGATTTGCAAACTCAGTACTCATGGGGACTATTGTGAATAATGACAGTTGACTTACATAATAAAAAAAACACCGGATGAATTAAAATGATATATTAATAAATATCTATTCAACAAAAAAGAAGGCAGTGGGGCAGCAGAGGATAAATAAAAAAGACCTAAGACATACAGAAAGTAGCAAAATGGCAGATTTAAAGTCTTGCTTTACCAGTAATTACATTAAACATAAATATATTAAACTCTCCAAAAAAGGCGGCAGATGTTGGCAGAATGGATGAAAAAACAAAATCCAATTTTATGCTGTCTATGAAGACACATTTTAGATTCGAAGGCACAAACAAATACAAATATGTTGAAAGTAAAAGGATGGAAAAAGATATACCATGCAAACAGTACCCAAAGAGAGCTGGAATAGCTATAGTAATATCAGATAAAATAGACTTTAAAGATAAAAATTATTACTAGAGACAGAAAAGGGAAATTTCATATGGATAAAAAAGTCAATCCAGCAATAAGATATAATAATTATAGGCATACATGCACATAGCAACAAAGCCCCAAAATACAAAAGGAAAACTGACAGAATGGAAGAGAGAAAAGAAAATTCAGCAATAATACTGGGAGACTTCTGTACTCCATTTTTAATAATAGATGGAACCAATAGGCTGAAGATCAAGAAGGAAACAAAAGACTTGAACAAAACCATATACCAACTAGACCTAATATATCTATAGTACACTCTACCACCGCTAGCAGAATGCAGATGTTCTCAAATGCACATGGGACATCTGTAGGACAGACTATATCCTAGGCTGTAATACAGCCCCAGTAAATTTAAAAAGACTGAATCTTCATATGTTATCTGGGAGCCAACATAGTGCTATAGTCAAAAGCACCACACTGTCCCTCTACAGCAAAGACCTGAAAAACTAAATGAAACAGATACAAATGTCAATCCTGGAACCCTAAATGTCAAACAAAGGGATAAAGAACTCAGCTAAGTTCTTAATGGAATAAAAAACTGACCAAGAACAGGAAAAGAGAAGAGCTACAGAGTGGAGATCCCTTGCCAGCTAATGTGGCACGATCTTGCCATCTTGAACCCTTCTGCCACCAAGAATGGTAGACAGGAAGTACAGGAAGGCAAATTCATGGACCTCCCAGTAGGAGACGGAGCATGTAACCAGGGAAACATGCTTCCTCACTCCCCATGCCAGCAGGCCGTGGACACTTGGCCAGAGAGACACCAGCTCCTTGCAGCTTGGATTCACCCCACCCCCACCAGCCAGTTCCTTCAGTACCATTTATTTTTTGTTACTTTTTGGCTTCTTTTTATTTCTTCTCTCTGTCTCACTTCCTGCCGTCTCAGCTCCTTCTTGATGGGCTGGGCTGTGCTGTGCTGCTTGGCTGGGGAGCCACTTCCTTGGTCCATGCCACCATGCCGGTGGGCTCCTTTGGGACATTTTTTTTTCTCGGTTTCTTGACTCTATCTACCTTCCTTCCTTTCCTTTCTCCTGAACACCTGGCTGTGTGTGCCATCTCAGCAACTTTTTGATAGGGTGTGCCAAACCATTAGGCTGAGGAGCCACTGGCACATGCCTTCATCAGTCCATGCCGCTATGCTGGTGGGCTCCCTCAGAACATTTTTTCTTGGTTTCTTGTCTCTCTCTACCTTCCTTCCTTTCCTTTCTCCTGACCACGTGTCCACATGTGCCATCTTCATCGGTTTTTGATAGGCTGTGCCACACCACTCAGCTGGGGAGATGCTGGCTCACAGCTTCCCCGGTCCAAGCCACCTCGCTGGTGGGCTCCCTCAGGGCATTTTTCTTCTTTTGGTTTCTTGTCTCTCTCTACCTTCCTTCCTTTCCTTTCTCTCAACCACCTAGCTGTATGTGCTTTTTCTTTGATTTATCTCTCTCTCCCTTCTTTCCTTTCCTTTCTCTAACCCACATAGCCACGTGTGCCATCTCTGCCCCTTCTTGACAGGCTGTGGCACACCATTTGGCTAGAAAGTCACCAGCACATGGCTTCCCTGGGTCCATGCTCCTCCACAAGAAGGCTCTCTCAGCACCATTTTTTGCTTCTGTTTCTCTCTCTTTTCCTATGCACACTAGCTCTACACATCACATGCTCCCCCCTCCCTCCTACCAATCTGCACCACTCACTGAGTGTCACATCCCCAAATGGCACAGGTGTGGACCACCAGACCACGCCCTTCATTGCCCCATAGTCCCGCCTTGTCAGCACAAATACATGCCACAAAAGACCCATCCACACCCCTCCCTGCTGGACCTGCCCTACTGCACCACAGCTGAATGATCAGCCCTCCCCACCTGAACAAGGTGGTGAGAAGTGTCGTGCCCACAGAGGAGCAAACAAAAAACGTCCAGCCTGCCTGCCCAGACATAACAAAATAGAACAACAACAACAACAAAAAAAAAAAAAACAGGATGAAACAAACAAATCTACAATCAATGAATAATGAAAATTATTCCTGAATGTCCTGAAGACAGCAGACAGTGTCATAACATTAAAAAACAAAAACAGGATAGAATGACTCTAGAAAGCGTCTAAAATAAAACACCAGATGACCTTCCAGTAGAAGGAAAGACACTGGAACTACCTGATGGGGAATTCAAAACTCTAATATTCAGGGCTCTCCCAGAGACGAAGGAAAATGCAGACAAGAACAATGAAAAAATAGACAAAATCATGAAAAAGACAGACAAAACAATGGAAAAATTCATGAAAATAATACAGATACAAAATGTCAAAATCAACAAACAACTAGAAATCATACAAAATCAGTAATTAGAAATCCAAAAGATTAACAACAAGATTTCAGAAATGGACAGTGCCATAGGTTTTAGGAGAAAATTTGAAATAATGGAAGGCAGGATCAGTGAAACTGAAGACAAATCCTTGGATACCACTTGCAGGAAAAATCAGGGAAAAGAATTTAAAAAAATGAAGAAACCCTGAGAATGACGTGGGATACAATCAAAAGCAAAAATTTGTGTGATCCAAGTTCCAGAACAGGGGGAGAAAACAGAGAGGATCAATGAAGATATGTTGACAGAAAACTTCCCTAATATGAAAGATGAAAAGCTGACCATCCAAGAAGCTCGATGAACCTTCTATAAGATAGACCCCAAAAGAAATCATCAAGACATATTATAATCACTCTCACTAAAACTGAAGACAAAGAAAGAATACTGAGAGCAACTCAAGAAAAATGAAAAGTTCTATACAGAGGGGAAGCAATAAGGCTAAGCTCTGATTACCCGGCAGAAACTATGCAGACAAGAAGGCAATAGGATGACATATACAAAATCTTGAAAGAAAAAAATTGCCAACCAAGAATAATATACCCTGCAAAACATTTGCTGAAATATGATGGCGAATTAGGACATTTTCAGATAAATAGATATTAAGGTGGTATGTAAAAACCAAACCAAACTTACAAAAATTATTAAAGGGAATCCTTTAGTTAGAGTACAAACAACATCAGACAACAGCCTGAATCTAGGACACAAGAGTGCATCAGCCAGACACTGACTTAGGTAATGAATTCTCAAGGATAAAACAAAACTAAAAAATTTACAACAGGGAACCAGACAGGTCAACCTGATAAATGACAACAATGTTAGAACAACAAAAGAGGAAATAAATGGTGTAGGTATAGAACTTTCAAATGGAGGGAAAGTCAAGGTGATATCAAGCAATAAAAGGCTGGTTCAAACTTAGGAATATAGGGGCAAATTTCAATGTAACCACAAAGAAAGTTAACAAACCTACTCATCAAAATAAAGAAGAAAAACATAAAGTCTCAGTAAACACAAAAATGTACAAAAATGAAACAAACAAACAAAATCCCCAGCAAAAGAAATTCAGCACAGGAGAGTAAGAAGAACAAAGAAAACATCAACAACACACACACACAAAAGCACTACAAAATGACAGCAATAAACTCACACCTAGGAGGTGGGTCAAGGAACATAGTTTATCTTTCCCTAGGGTAGCTTTAAAAATTTGTCTGCTTGGAGGCAGGGCCAAGATGGTGAAGTAGTCAGACACTTCCTGTGAACCCTCTTACAACAAAGAGCCCAAAAAACAAGTGAAGCAATTATATTTATGACAAGCTAAGAGCCCTGAACATCAAAGGCAAAGTTAGAAAATGGACTGAGCAGCATGAGAAGGGAGAGATGGTTCAGAAGTGGAGAGGAGGTACCGAACTTGAATCACTGGGATCCTTCAGGCACCACTCCATGGAGCGACTGCAGAGGGCTGGTAGTAGCGTTTGGCTGCAGTTTCCTCAGGGAGAAAAAGCCAGCCGCACAGCCTACTCACACCTCCAGAACCAGAGAAGAATGGCAGTCTTGGCAAAAGCTAAGCACTTGCGTATATTTTACTGTGCCCCTCACCCCCAAGCCACCTTCAGTGGCTGTTGATTTCCCTGGGCCTGAGATAGGTCCTCCTGAGGGCTCTGAGCCATTCTTCCAGCCTTGGAGAAGGAATAAATTCACAATTGGGGGAAAAGATAATTTGCCAGCCCTCAGAATTAACTCGATGGAGGTGGGTTTGGTTTTGGTTTGGGGACTAATCTGGGGAGCTCAGGAGGAGAAGAAGCTCCTGTCCAGACATAAAGGGTCCATAGATTTTGAATACCTTTCCCCCCTGCATGGACCTGTGTGGGCCTATTTCAGGATAATAGGCCCTTGTTGGCAGACTGGAACTGTTTAAGCTGTGCGATGGAGAGGTGGGTGTTTGATATTTGACACCACTTCTCCTATTAAACAGGGTCCTCACCTACTGAAATCAGGGGCCTAAGGACTGGTGCCTCCACTCAGGTCACCCAGCCACCCGTGACAGGGGTCCAAGGATAACTTGTCCCTCCCAGTCCTTACAACCAAAAGCATTAGGTGCCCATGCTCCATCTGCAGATCCCACCCACCTGTAAGCTCCAGGGAATGGGATGCGCTTTCCTCAGAGACACATGAGGGACAGTTCTCAGTCCCCTGCCTTGTTCAGAATGTGACCCCCTGCTGCAACCAGATACCGGTACCTACACCAAATACCCCCACCCCTCTAAGACTGTAGACAGAGCCTGTAGCACTCTTAATGGCCAGCTACCTGGACACCTGAGCTGAATCCACACAAGAAAAGTGAATGGACTCATGAGCTCGTATGCCTCATAACGGCTCTATCCATCTGGTGACAGGACATCAGAGTTCCAAAGGTGAAAATAATCAAGCTAGCTCATTCAAGCAACCGATTTGGGCATATCAAAACAAAACAAAGCAAGAAACTAGGATACAGTAGGCAAACACAAACTAATACATTAACTTATAGATGGCGTGGAGACAACAGTCAATATCTAATGACACAAAGAAACAGACCATGATCACTTCAACAAGCTCTCAAAACAGAGAATCAAAGGATCTTCTGAATGAAGGTGCCTTCCTTGAATTACCAGATGCAGGATTCAGAAGATTAATATACAGAACTCTTCAAGACCTCAGGAAGGAGATCAGGCAATACTCAGAACAAGCCAAGGAACACACAGATAAAACATTTGAAGAAATTAAAAAGGTTCTTCAAGAACATAATGAAAAATTTAATAAGCTGAAACAGTCCATAGAGAGAAACAATTAGAAATTCAGAAGATTAACAATAAAATTACAGAATTAGATAACTCAATAGAAAGAGGAGGAGAATCGAACAAGTGGAAGAGAGAATTGGTGAACTTGAAGATAAAGCACTTGGGACCAGTATATTTGAAGAAAAATCAGATAAAAGAATTAAAAAAAATGAAGAAACCTTAAGAATCATGTGGGACTCTATCAAAAGAAATAACCTACGAGTGATTGGAGTGCCAGAACACGGAGGGATAACAGAAAATACAGAGAGAATTGTTGATGATTTGTTGTCAGAAAACCTCCTTGTTATCATGAAAGATGAGAAGATATCTATCCAAGATGCTCATCAAACTCCACATAAGGTAGATTTTAAAAGAAAGTCAACAAGACACAGAATCAACTTGCCAAAACCAAAGACAAAGAGAATTTTAAGAGCAGCTAGGGATAAACGAAAAGTCACCTACAAAGGAGAGTCAATAAGAATAAACTTGGATTACTCAGCAGAAAACTTGCATGCGAGAAGGCAAGGGGATGACTTATATAAAGCATTGAAGGAAAAAACTTGCCAGCCAAAAACTGTATATCCAGCAAATCTCTCTCTCAAATATGAAGGTGAAATTAGGACATTTCCAGATAAACAGAAATTTAGGGATTTCATAAAAACCAAACCAAAACTATATGAAATATTAAAGGGAGTCCTTTGGTTAGAAAATCAATAATATCAGGTTATCAACCCAGGACTAGAACACTGCACAGAACAATCAGATGTTAACCCAGACAGGGAAATCACAAAAATAAATCAAGATTTAAAAAAATGCTCAAAACAGGGCAACAGCAATGTGATTATGTGAAAGAAGACCACATTAAAATAATAAAGAGGTACTTTTTAAGAAATGTAGTCATAGATCTTTCATATGGAGAGGAAGACAAGGCGATATAAAGAAATAAAACTTAAGTTTAATAAAATACAATAAAAAATAGAGATTCAGCAGAAACTAAGTCAACAATGAATAAGAAGAAAAGACAATATGTAAAGATAAACTGCTCAGCTCAAAAAATTAAGTAGGAAAAAGAAACTCTCAATGACACACAAAAAAAGACATCAAAATGACAGCACTAAACTCATACCTATCCATAATTACACTGAATGTTAAGGGACTAAATGCACTGATAAAGAGAGTGGCAGAATGGATAAAAAAAACACGATCCATCTATAAATATGCTGCCTATAAGAGACACACCTTAGACTTAGGGAGAAAAACAAACCAAAACTCAAAGGATGGAAAAAAATATATTAAGCAAACAGCAATCAAAAAAGAGCAGGAGTGGCAATATTTTAAATCCACCACGAAGGATAAGGAAGGACACTATATAATGATTAAAGGGACAATATACCAGGAGGATATAACCATATTAAATATTTATGCTCCCAATGACAGGGCTGCAAGATACATAAAACAAACTCTAACACCATTGAAAAGTGAGATAGACAGCTGCACAAATATAGTAGGTGACTTCAACACACCACTTTTGGTGAAGGACAGGATATCCAGAAAGAAACTCAATAAAGACAAGGAAGATCTAAATGCCACAATCAACCAACTTGACCTTATAGACATATACAGAACACTCCACCCAACAGTAGTCAAGTATACTTTCTTTTCCAACACACATGCAACATTCTTTAGAATAGACCATATATTAGGTCATAAAGCAAGCCTTAGCAGAATCCAAAACATCAAAATATTACAAAGCATCTTCTCTGACCATAAGGCCATAAAAGTAGAAATCAATAACAGAAGAAGCAGGAAAATGAAATCGAACACTTGGAAACTGAACAATACCCTGCTCAAAAAAGACTGGGTTATGGAAGACATTAAGGACAGAATAAAGAAATTCATAGAATCCACTGAGAACGAAAGGACTTCCTATCAGAACCTTTTGGACACAGTGAAAGCAGTGCTCAGAGGTCAATTTATATCAATAAATACAGACATACAAAAAGAAGAAAGGGCCAAAATCAAAGAATTATCCCTACAACTTAAACAAATAGAGAGCAAAAAAAGAAACCCTCGGACACCAGAAGAAAGCATATAATAAAAATCAGAGCAGAATTAAACGAAATTGAAAACAGAAAAACAATTGAAAGAATTAACAAGACCAAAAGCTGGTTCTTTAAAAAAATTAAAGAATTGATAAACCATTAGCCAAACTGACAAAAGAAAAACACGAGGAAGCAAATAATCTGAATAGGAAATGAGATGGGTGATATTACAACAGACCCAACTGGAATTAAAAGAATCATATCAGATTACTACAAAAAATTCTACTCTCACAAATTTGAAAACCTAGAAGAAATGGATGAATTCCTAGAAACACACTGCCTATCTAAACTGACACAAACAGAGGTAGAACTGAATAGACCCGTAACAAGAGACTGAAAAGGTAATCAAAAAACTCCCAACAACAACAACAAAAAAGCCCTGGATTGGATGGCTTCAGTGCAGAGTTCTACCGAACTTTCAGAGAAGAATTAAAACCACTACTACTAAAGCTATTTCAGACCATAGAAAAGGATGGAATACTCCCATACTCATTTTATGAAGCCAGAATATCCCTGATACCAAAACCAGGTAAAGACACCACAAAAAAAGAAAATTACAGACCTGTATCCTTCATGCACTTAGATGCAAAAATCCTCAACAAAATCCTAGCCAATAGATTTCAACAACATATCAAAAAAATAATTCACCATGACCAAGTGGGATTCATACCAGGTATGCAGGGATAGTTCAACATTAGAAAAACAATTAATGTAATCCATCACATAAATAAAACAAAAGACAAGAACCACATGATCTTATCAATTGATGCAGGACAGGCATTTGACAAAGTTCAACACCCATTCATGATAAAAACTCTCAGCAAAATAGGAATAGAAGGAAAATTCCTCAACATTATAAAGGGCATTTATACAAAGCCAACAGCCAACATCATCCTAAATGGAGAGAGTCTGAAAGCATTCCCCTTGAGATCAAGAACCAGACAAGGATGCCCTTTATCACCACTCTTATTCAACATTGTGCTGGAGGTCCTAGGCAGAGCAATGAGGATAGATAAATAAATAAAGGGCATCCAGGTTGGAAAGGAAGAAGTAAAAGTATCTCTATTTACAGATGACATGATCTTATACACAGAAAACCCTAAAGAAAACTACTGAAACTAATAGAACAGTTCAGCAGAGTATCAGGGTACAAGATAAACATAGGAAAATCAGTTGGATTCCTCTACACCAATAAAAAGAACACTGAGGAGGAAATCACCAAATCAACACCATTTACAGTAGCCCCCAAGAAGATAAAATACTTAGGAAGAAATCTTGCCAGGGACATAAAAGACCTATACAAAGAAAACTACAAGACAGTACTGCAAGAAACCAAAAGAGACCTAATTAAGTGGAAAAACATACCTTGCTCATGAATAGGAAGACTCAACATTGTAAAGATGTCTATTCTACCAAAAGCAGTCTATAGACACAATGCAATTCCGATCCAAATTCCAACATTTTTTTTTTTTTCAGTGTCCATCTGATTTAATTAGCTCACTCTTCATCAGCATCTCTCTCCCCCCCACTGACCAGTCCTTTTCATGTCTGATGAGTTGTCTTCGGGGATGGTTCCTGTCCTGTGCCATCAGAAGGTCTGGGGAGCATTGCCTCCGGGATTCCTCTAGTCGCAGTCATACCATCAAGTATGGTCTTTTTATGAGAATTTGGGGTCTGTATCCCATTGGTCTCCTGCTCCCTCAGGAGTTGTCTGTTGTGCTCCCTGACAGGGCAGACATCGATTGTGGCCGGGCACCAACTAGTTCTTCTGGTCTCAGGATAATGTAGGTCTCTGGTTCATGTGGCCCTTTCTGTCTCTTGGGTTCTTAGTTGTCATGTGACATTGGTGTTCTTCCTTTGCCTTTGCTCCAGGTGGGTTGAGACCAATTGATGTATCTTAGATGGCCGCTGTTGGCATTTAGGACCCCAGACGGCACATTTCAAAGTGGGATGCAGAATGTTTCCATAATAGAATTATTTTGCCCATTGACTTAGAAGTCCCCTCAGACCATGTTCCCCAGACCGCAGCCCCTGCTCCGCTGACCTTTGAAGCTTTCATTTTATCCCGGAAACCTCTTTGCTTTTAGTCCAGTCCAATTAGGCTGACCTTCCTTGTATTGAGTGTTGTCTTTCCCTTCACCCAAAGCAGTTCTTATCTACTGATTGATCAATAAAAAACCCTCTCCCTCCCTCCCCCCTTTGTAACCACAAAAGTATGTGTTCTTCTCCGTTTTTTCTATTTCTCAAGATCTTATAATAGTGGTCTTATACAATATTTGTCCTTTTGCCTCTGACTCATTTCGCTCAGCATAATGCCTTCCAGGTTCCTCCATGTTATGAAATGTTTCACAGATTCGTCACTGTTCCTTATCGATGTGTAGTATTCCATTGTGTGAATATACCACAATTTATTTACCCATTCATCCGTTGACGGACATCTTGGTTGCTTCCAGCTTTTTGCTATTGTAAACAGAGCTGCAATAAACATGGGTGTGCATATATATGTTTGTGTGAAGGCTCTTGTATCTCTAGGGTATATTCCGAGGAGTGGGATTTCTGGGTTGTATGGTAGTTCTATTTCTAACTGTTTAAGATAATGCCAGATGGATTTCCAAAGTGGTTGTACCATTTTACAATCCCACCAGCAGTGTATGAGAGTTCCAATCTCTCCGCATCCTCTCCCACATTTATTATTTTGTGTTTTTTGGATTAATGCCAGTCTAGTTGGTGTGAGATGGAATCTCATCGTAGTTTTAATTTGCATTTCTCTAATGGCTAATGATCGAGAGCATTTTCTCATGTATCTGTTGGCTGCCTGAATATCTTCTTTAGTGAAGTGTGTGTTCATATCCTTTGCCCACTTCTTGATTGGGTTGTTTGTCTTTTTGTGATTGAGTTTTGACAGAATCATGTAGATTTTAGAGATCAGGCACTGGTCTGAGATGTCATAGCTGAATATTCTTTCCCAGTCTGTAGGTGGTCTTTTTAGTCTTTTGGTGAAGTCTTTAGATGAGCATAGGTGTTTGATTTTTAGGAGCTCCCAATTATCTGGTTTCTCTTCCTCATTTTTGGTAATGTTTTGTATTCTGTTTATACCCTGTATTAGGGCTCCTAGGGTTGTCCCAATTTTTTCTTCCATGATCTTTATCGTTTTAGTCTTTATGTTTAGGTCTTTGATCCACTTGGAGTTAGTTTTTGTGCATGGTGTGAGGTATGGGTCCTGTTTCATTCTTCTGCAAATGGATATCCAGTTATGCCAGCACCATTTGTTAAAAAGACTATCTTTTCACCAGTTGACTGACACTGGTCCTTTGTCAAATATCAGCTGCTCATACATGGATGGATTTATATCTGGGTTCTCAATTCTGTTCCATTGGTCTATGTGCCTATTGTTGTACCAGTACCAGGCTGTTTTGACTACTGTAGCTGTATAATAGGTTCTAAAATCAGGTAGAGTGAGGCCTCCCACTTTCTTCTTCTTTTTCAGTAATGCTTTGCTTATCTGGGGGTTCTTTCCCTTCCATATGAAATTGGTGATTAGTTTCTCTATCCCCTTAAAATATGACATTGGAATTTGGATTGGAAGTGCGTTATATGTATAGATGGCTTTTGGTAGAATAGACATTTTTACTATGTTAAGTCTTCCTATCCATGAGCAGGGTATGTTTTTCCACTTAAGTATGTCCTTTTGAATTTCTTGTAGCAGAGCTTTATAGTTTTCTTTGTATAGGTCTTTTACATCCTTGGTAAGATTTATTCCTAAGTATTTTATCTTCTTGGGGGCTACTGTGAATGGTATTGATTTGGTTATTTCCTCCTCGGTGTTCTTTTTGTTGATATAGAGGAATCCAAGTGATTTTTGTACGTTTATTTTATAACCTGAGACTCTGCCAAACTCTTATATTAGTTTCAGTAGTTTTCTGGAGGATTCCTTAGGGTTTTCCATGTATACGATCATGTCATCTGCAAATAGTGATAGCTTTACTTCCTCCTTGCCAATCTGGATACCCTTTATTTCTTTGTCTAGCCTAATTACCCTGGCTAGGACTTCAAGTACGATGTTGAATAAGAGCGGTGATAAAGGGCATCCTTGTCTGGTTCCCGTTCTCAAGGGAAATGCTTTCAGGTTCTCTCCATTTAGAGTGATATTGGCTGTTGGCTTTGCATAGATGCCCTTTATTATGTTGAGGAATTTTCCTTCAATTCCTATTTTGGTAAGAGTTTTTATCATAAATGGGTGTTGAACTTTGTCAATGGCTTTTCTGCATCTATTGATAAGATCATGTGGTTTTTATCTTTTGCTTTATTTATGTGATGGATTACATTAATGGTTTTTCTGATATTGAACCAGCCTTGCATACCTGGTATAAATCCCACTTGATCAGGGTGAATTATTTTTTTGATGTGTTGTTGGATTCTATTGGCTAGAATTTTGTTGAGGATTTTTACATCTATGTTCATGAGGGATATAGGTCTATAATTTTCTTTTTTGGTAATGTCTTTACCTGGTTTTGGTATCAGGGAGATGGTGGCTTCATAGAATGAGTTGGGTAGTATTCCGTCTTTTTCTATGCTTTGAAATACCTTCAGTAGTAGTGGTGTTAAGTCTTCTCTGAAGGTTTGGTAGAACTCTGCAGTGAAGCCGTCTGGGCCAGGACTTTTTTTTGTTGGGAGTTTTTTGATTACCGTTTCAATCTCTTTTTTTGTTATGGGTCTATTTAGTTGTTCTACTTCTGAATGTGTTAGTTTAGGTAGGTAGTATTTTTCCAAGAATTTATCCGTGTCTTCTAGGTTTTCAAATTTGTTAGAGTACAATTTTTCGTAGTAATCTGAAATGATTCCTTTAATTTCATTTGGCTCTGTAGTGATGTGGTCCTTCTCGTTTCTTATTTGGGTTATTTGTTTCCTTTCCCGTATTTCTTTAGTCAGTCTAGCCAATGGTTTATCAATTTTGCTAATTTTTTCAAAGAACCAGCTTTTGGCTTTGTTAATTCTTTCAATTGTTTTTCTGTTCTCTAATTTTTTTTTGTTTTTTTTTTAATTCATTTAGTTCAGCTCTAATTTTTATTATTTGTTTTCTTCTGGTGCCTGATGGGTTCTTTTGTTGCTCACTTTCTATTTGTTCAAGTTGTCGGGACAGTTCTCTGATTTTGGCTCTTTCTTCTTTTTGTATGTGTGCATTTATCGATATAAATTGGCCTCTGAGCACTGCTTTTGCTGTGTCCCAGAGGTTTTGATAGGAAGTATTTTCATTCTCGTTGCATTCTATGAATTTCCTGATTCCCTCCTTGATGTCTTCTATAACCCAGTCTTTTTTCAGGAGGGTATTGTTCAGTTTCCAAGTATTTGATTTCTTTTCCCTAGTTTTTCTGTTATTGATTTCTAGCTTCATTTCCTTGTGGTCTGAGAAGATGCTTTGTAATATTTCGATGTTTTGGATTCTACCAAGATTTGTTTTGTGACCTAATATGTGGTCTATTCTAGAGAATGTTCCATGTGCACTAGAAAAAAAAGTATATTTTGCAGCAGTTGGGTGGAGAGTTCTGTATAAGTCAATGAGGTCAAGTTGGTTCATTGTTGTAATTAGGTCTTCCCTGTCTCTATTGAGCTTCTTACTGGATGTCCTGTCCTTCTCCGAAAGTGGTGTGTTGAAGTCTCCTACTATAAATGTGGAGGTGTCTATCTCACTTTTCAGTTCTGTTAAAATTTGATTTATGTATCTTGCAGCCCTGTCATTGGGTGCGTAAATATTTAATATGGTTATGTCTTCCTGATCAATTGTCCCTTTTATCATTATATAGTGTCCTTCTTTATCCTTTGTGGTGGATTTAAGTCTAAAGTCTATTTTGTCAGAAATTAATATTGCTACTCCTGCTCTCTTTTGCTTATTGTTTGCTTGATACATTTTTTTCCATCCTTTGAGTTTTAGTTTGTTTGTGTCTCTAAGTCTAAGGTGTGTCGCTTGCAGGCAGCATATAGATGGATCGTGTTTCTTTATCCAGTCCGTGACTCTCTGTCTCTTTATTGGTGCATTTAGTCCATTTACATTCAGCATAATTATAGATAAATAAGTTTTTAGTGCTGTCATTTTGATGCCTTTTCATGTGTGTTGTTGGCCATTTCATTTTTCCACATACTTTTTTGTGCTGAGACGTTTTTCTTAGTAGATTGTGAGATCCTCATTTTCATAATGTTTAACTTTATGTTAGTTGAGTCATTACGTTTTTCTTGGTTTTTTTCTTGAGTTATGGAATTGGTATTCCTTTTTGTGGTTACCTTATTATTTACCCCTATTTTTCTAAGTAAAAACCTAACTTGTATCGTTCTATACCGCCTTGTATCACTCTCCATCTGGCAGTTCAATGCCTCCTATGTTTAGTCCCTCTTTTTGATTATTGTGATCATTTATCTATTGATTTCCATGATTCCTTATTATGTGTATTATTTTGTTTATTTATTTATTTTTTAGAATTAATCTTAATTTGTTTGTTTTTGTGCTTTCCCTATTTGAGTTGCGTTGATATCAGGACGTTCTGTTTTGTGACCTTGTATTGTGCTGGTACCTGATATTATTGGTCATCAGGCCAATCTCCTTTAGCATTTCTTGCAGTCTTGGTTTAGTTTTTGCAAATTCTCTAAACTTGTGTTTATCTGTAAATATCTTAATTTCTCCTTCATATTTCAGAGAGAGTTTTGCTGGATATATGATCCTTGGCTGGCAGTTTTTCTCCTTCAGTGCTCTGTATACGTCGTCCCATTCCCTTCTTGCCTGCATGGTTTCTGCTGAGTAGTCTGAACTTATTCTTATTGATTCTCCCTTGAAGGAAACCTTTCTTTTCTCCCTGGCTGCTTTTAAAATTTTCTGTTTGTCTTTGGTTTTGGCGAGTTTGATGATAATATGTCTTGGTGTTTTTCTTTTTGGATCAATCTTAAATGGGGTTCGATGAGCATCTTGGATAGATATCCTTTCGTCTTTCATGATGTCAGGGAAGTTTTCTGTCAGGAGTTCTTCAACTATTTTCTCTGTGTTTTCTGTCCCCCCTCACTGTTCTGGGACTCCAATCACTCGCAAGTTATCCTTCTTGATAGAGTCCCACATGATTCTTAGGGTTTCTTCATTTTTTTTAATTCTTTTCTCTGATTTTTTTTCAGCTATGTTGGTGTTGATTCCCTGGTCCTCCAGATGTCCCAGTCTACATTCTAATTGCTCGAGTCTGCTCCTCTGACTTCCTATTGCATTGTCTAATTCTGTAATTTTATTGTTAATCTTTTGGATTTCTGAATGCTGTCTTTCTATGGATTCTTGCAACTTATTAATTTTTCCACTATGTTCTTGAATAATCTTTTTGAGTTCTTCAACAGTTTTATCAGTGTGTTCCTTGGCTTTTTCTGCAGTTAGCCTAATTTCATTTGTGATGTCTTGAAGCATTCTGTAAATTAGTTTTTTATATTCTGTATCTGATAATTCCAGGATTGTATCTTCATTTGGGAAAGATTTTGATTCTTTTGTTTGGGGGGTTGGAGAAGCTGTCATGGTCTGTTTCTTTATGTGGTTTAATATGGACTGCTGTCTCCGAGCCATCACTGGGAAACTAGTTTTTCCAGGTAATCAGCTGGTACGCTGGCACCTGGTTCTGAAAACGATCGCTGTCTACCCGTATTTGTTCATTCTCCATCTCTAAGTCTGCGTTTGTTGTTCAGAGTTCATAGATTGTTTTGTATGTGATCGATTCACTTGTTTTTCCGAGTCTTTGTTGCAAGAGGGATCCGCTGTAGCGTCCACCTAGTCCGCCATCTTGGCCCCGCTTCCAACGACATTTTTAATGAGGTGGAGAAACGAACCACCAACTTCATGTGGAAGGGAAAGAGGCCCTGGATAAGGAAAGCATTACTGAAAAAGAAGAACAAAGTGGGAGGGCTCTACCTGATTTTAGAACCTATTTTTTTTTTTTTTTATACCACCACAGTACTCAATACAGCCTGGTATTGGTACAACAGATACATAGACCAATGGAACAGAATTGAGAATCCAGACATAAATCCATTTGCATATGAGCAGCAGATATTTGACAAAGGCCCAAAGCCAGTTAAATGGGGGAAAAGACAGTGTTTTTAGCAAATGGTGCTGGCATAACTGGATATCCATCTGCAAAAAAATGAAACAAGACCCATACCTCACACCATGCACAAAAACTAGCTCAAAATGGATCAAAGACCTAAATATAAAATCTAAAACAATAAAGATCATGGAAGGAAAAACAGGGACAACACTAGAAGCCCTAATACATGGCATAAACAGTATACAGAACAATACTAACAATGCAGAAGAGAAACCAGATAACTGGGAGCTCCTAAAAATCAAACACCTATGCTCATCCAAAGACTTCACCAAAAGAGTAAAAAGATTACCTACAAACCATGAAAAAGTTTTTAGCTATGATATTTCCAATCAGTGTCTGATCTCTAAATCTACATGATACTGCAAAAACTCAACTACAAAAAGACAACCCAATTAAAAAATGGGCAAAGGATATGAACAGACAGTTCACTAAAGAAGACATTCAGGTAGCTAACAGATACATGAGGAAATGCTCACTATCATTTCCCATTAGAGAAATGCAAATCAAAACTACAATGAGATTCCAACTCACTCCAACAAGGCCAGCATTAATCCAAAAAACACAAAATAATAAACGCTGGAGAGGTTGTGGAGAGACTGGAACACTTATACACTGCTGGCAGGAATATAACATGGTACAATCACTTTGGAAATCGATTTGGCGCTTCCTTAAAAAACTAGAAATAGAACTACCATAGGATCCTGCAATCCCAGTACTTTGAATATATCATTGAGAAATAAGAGCCTTTACACAAACAGATACATGCACACCCATGTTCACTGCATCACTGTTTATAATAGCAAAAAGATGGAAGCAACCAAGGTGTTCATCAACAGATGAATGGATAAATAAATTATGGCATATTCACACAATGGAATATTATGCAGCGATAAAGAACAATGATGAATCCGTGAAACATCTCCTAACACGGAGGAATCTGGAAGGAATCACGGTGAGTGAAATTAGTCAGCTGCAAAAGGACAAATATTGTATAAGACCACTATTATAGGAACTGAAGAAATAGTTTAAACAGAGAAGAGAATATTCTTTGATGGTTATGAGAGGGGGGAAGGAGGGAGTGAGGGAGAGTGGTTTTCACTAATTAGTAGATAAGAACCATTTTAGGTGAAGGGAAAGACAACACACAATACAAGAGAGGTCAGCACAACTGGACTAAACCAAAAGCAAAGAATTTTTCAGAATAAACTGAATGCTTGAAAGGCCAGCATAGCAGGGGTGGGGGTTTGGGGACCATGATTTCAGGGTACAGCTAAGTCAATTGGCATAATAAAATCTATTAAGAAAACATTCTGCATCCCACTTTGGAGAGTGGTGTCTGGGGTCTTAAACAGTAGCAAGTGGCCATCTAAGATGCATCAATTGGTCTCAACCTGCCTGGAAAGGAGAATGAAGAACACCAAAGACACAAGGTAATTATGAGCCCAAGAGACAGAAAGTGCCACATAAAGAAGAGACTACGTTAGCCTGAGACCAGAAGAACTAGATGGTGCCCGGCTACAACTGATGACTCTCCTGACAGGGAACAGAACAAAGAGCCCCTGAGGGAGCAGGAGAGCAGCAGGATGCAGATCCCAAATTCTCGTAAAAAGACCAGACTTAATGGTCTGACTGAGAGTAGAATGACCCTGGAGGCCATGGTCCCCAGACCTTCTGTTAGCCCAAAGACCTGAACCATTCCTAAAATCTAACTGTTCAGACAGGGATTGGACTCGACTATGGGATAGACAATGATACTGGTGAAGAGTGAGCTTCTTGAATCAAGTAGACACATGACACCATGTTGGCATCTCCTGTCTGAAGCACAGATGAGGGGATAGTGGGGGTCAGAAGCTGGCTGAGTGGACACGAAAAGAGAGAGTGGAGGGAAGGAGCGTGCTGCCTCATTAGAGGGAGAGCAATTAGGAGTCTACAGCAATGTGTTTATAAATTTGTGTGTGAGAGTCCAACTTGATTTGTAAACTTTCACTTAAAGCACAATAAAAATTTAAAAAATAAATAAACTCACACCTATCAATAATCACGTTGAATGTACATGGCTTAAATGCATCCACAAAGAGACAGAGAGTGACAAAATGGATTCAAAAAAAAAAAAAAGGACCCATCAATATGCTGCCTACAAGAGACACACCTCAGAAACAAAGACAGAAATATATTAAAAATCAAAGGATGGAAAAATATATATCAAGCAAATAGCAAGCAAAAAAGAGCAGAAGTGGCAATACTAATGTCAGTTAAAATAGACTTTAAAACAAAATCCACCATAAAGACAAAGAAGACATTATATAATGATTAAAGGGACAATCCACCGTGAAGATGTAACCATAATAAATATCTGTGCACCCAATGACAGAGCTCCAAGATACATAGAACAAACTCTAACAACACTGAAAAGACGAATTGACAGTTCCACCATCATAGTAGGACAGAACATCTAGAAAGAAACTCAACAAAGATACAGAAGATCTAAAAGCCAGAATCAACCAACTTGACCTCATAAACATACATAGAATACTCTGCCCAACAACAAGCATGTTCTTTGACCACAATGGAATAAGAAATCAATAACAGAAGCATATTTAGGAACTTCACAAATGATTGCAAATTAACTAGCACACTACTGAACAGCCAATGAATCGAAGAAGAAATTACAAGGAAAAATAAAGAAAACAGTTTTAGATGAATGGAAGCAAAAGCACAACATACCAAAACCTATAGAAGGGAGGGAAATTTATAATGCTAAATGTCTAAGTGAAAAAAAAAAGGAAAGATCTCAAATTGATCACCTGACCTTCCACACTAAATAACTAGAAAAAGAAAAGCAAACTAAACCCAAAGCAAGCAGAACACAGAAAAAAATTAAGATAGAACAGAAATTAGCAAAAATAAGGTATAGAAAATCAATAAAAACAAAAGTTGGATCTTCCAAAATGTTAAGAACATTAACAAACGTTTAGCTAGATTGACAAAGGCGGGGGAGGGGGGTCAAAACAAGAGAAGACTAAATGAAAAAAATCACTTTGGAAAAAGATTACAAGAGAATACTATGAACAACTGTATGCTAACAAATTAGATAGCCTAGAGGATATAGACAAATTCCTATAAAGACACAAACTGAAAACTAACTCAAGAAGAAACAGAAAGTCTGAATAGACATATAACAAGTAAAAAGATTCAATTAGTAATCAAAAATTTCCACAAAGAAAAGCCCTGGCCCACATGGCTTGCACTGGTGAGTTCTACCAAACAGTTAAGTAATAATTAACATGTTTTTCACTAACTCTTCCAAAAAAGTAGAAGAGAACATTTCCCAACTCATTATATGAGGCCAGTATTACCCTGATTGCGCAACCAGACAAAGACATCAAAATAAACTACAGACCAAGGCCCCTTATCAATACAGATGAAAAAAAATCCTCATCATAATATTAGTAAGACAAATTCAGTAACATATAAAAAAAGATTTTACATCATGGTTAAGCAGGACCTATCCTAGGAATCCATGGATGGTTAAGCATAAAAAGATCAATCAGTATAATACACCCCATTAATACGATACAGGACAAAACACACATGATCAATAGATGCAGAAAAATATTTGACAAAATCCAACACCCTGTCAAATATTCAACAAAGAGGAACAGAAGGAAACTTCTTAAACCTGATAAAAGATATCTATGAAAAACCCACAGCTAATATCATATTTAATAGTGAAAGACTGAAAGGTTTCCCCCTAAGATCAGAAATGAGACAAGAATGTCTCTAGTCTTGACACTTCTATGCAACATCATACTAGAGGTTCTAGTCAGGACAATTAAGTAAGAAAAAGAAATAAAAGGTACCCAGACTGGGCAACATGATTCTACATAAAAATCCTAAAGAACTATTAGAAATAATAACTGAGCCCGGCAAAGTTTCAGGATACAAGATCAATATACAAAAATCAGCCAGCGGCAAGGAAAAATCTGAAAATGTAATTAAGTATACAATTTCATTAACAATAGCATCAAAAAGAATAAATTATGTAAGGTATAAATTTCACAAAGGGCATGAAAGGCTTGTACACCGAAAAATAGAAAATATTCTTGAAAGAAATGTTAAAAGACCTAAATAAACTGGGAAGACATGTAACGTCTATGGATCAGAAGATTTAGTACAGTTAAGCTGGCAGTACTCCCCAAACTGATGCTCAGATTCAATGCAATCACTATCAAATCTCAGCTGGCTTCTTTACCGTATTGACAACCTGATCTTTAAATTCACAGGGAAATGCAAGCCAATTTGGACAACGTGGAAAAGAACAAAATTGGAAGACTCACACTTCCCAATTTCAAAACTTACTACAGAGCTACAGTAATCGAGGCAATGTGCTGCCAGCTAAGGACACACATGTCAATCAATGAAACAGAATTGAGAGGCAGAAGAAAATCCTTAGATTTGCAGTCAGTTGATTTTCATTACCTCAAAATTGATCAAAATCGATCAAACACCTAAATATAAGAGTGGAAGCTGTAAAACTCCTAGGAAAAACTATAAGAGTAAAGTGTCATGACATAGGATTATGTGATGATTTCTTGGATCTATCAGAACCCCAAGTGGGAAAAAAAAGAACGAAAAGAAGAAAGGGAAGATAGATGGAACTTCATCAGTGAAAACATTTTGTGCTTTAAACGACATCATCAAGAAAGTGAAAAGGCAACTCTCCCAGAATGAAAGAGAATATTTGAAGATTCTATACTTGATCTACCACCACCACCAGCTGCTGTCAGTTGACTCTGACTCATGGGGACCCCAAGTTAGTCAAAGTGGAACTGTGCTCCAGAGGGTTTTCAATGCCTGATTTTTTAGAATTAGATTGCCAGGCCTTTCTTCTGAGGTGTCTTTCCTCTGGGTGGACTTGAACCTCCAACCTTTCCATTAGCAGCCCAGGGCATTAACCCTTTGCACCACCCGGGGATTCTACATATCTGATAAAGAACTGAATGTGCTCGGAGGAAGCCCTTAACTAAGGATGGATGCCAGATAAATCCTCCACCTCTCACAAAAAAAAAAAAAAAAAATTTTTTTTTTTCTTCTCACAGGTGAAACCCTCTTGGTGTTCCCACAGGGACTCGGCACAAAAGTCAATGAAGTGAAAAGTTCATCAATTCATTTTTAGATTGGTTTTCTCTTTCTCTGTTTCACTCTTCCCAGTACCCCCACTCCTATTTACTGGGAGTACTTTCTAAAATACATCACCTGCACATAGTAATGGTTTCAGAGCCTGGGGAAATACAGGCCTCATCACACTCTGCAATTACTGGTCCAAACCTTCCTCCAGCAGAGCCCAGATTCCTCACAATCACCTTCAACGCACCCACATGGCCCATGTATGTCCCCTTCCCTCTTTTGCTCCTTTTCTCTTCCTTATTCAGATTTACCCACAGTGGTCTCTTCATTGAGCAAGCCTGGAACGACCCTACCTCAGGGCATTCCCACGAGGGATTTCCTCAGCCTGAAATATTTTTCAGATATCAGCAAGACTTGCTCCCTCATTTACCAAAGTTTTCCTAAATGCATACTTTTCAGGGAAGCCTATCTGGACATGTCATTTTTAAATAAAATCTGTCTCCCCTGACCCCCAACACTCTTTCATGCTCCTTGTGCAGTTATTTCCTTCCTTCTGGGGCTGGAAGGCTTCTTTTGCTGCTCTCTTTCTATTTGTTCAAGTTGTAGGATTAATGTTTTGACTTTGGCCCTTTCTTCATTTTGACGGTGTGCATTTATTGCTACAAACTGACCTCTAAGCGCTGCCTTTGCTGCATCCCAAAGTTTCTGGTAAGGTGTGTTTTCATTCTCGCTTGAGTCTATGAATTTCTTTATTCTGTCCTAGATTTCTTCTATAACCCACTAGTTTTTTAGCAAGGTGTTGTTCAGTTTCCATGTATTTGATTTTTTTCCTTGCTGTTTCTGTTATTGATTTCTACTTTTATGGCTTTAAGTTCAGAAAATACGCTTTGTAATATTTTGATGTTTTGGATTGTGTTAAGGCTTGCTTTGTGGCCTAAAATGTGTTCTGTTCTGGAGAATGTTCCATGTGTGATGGAAAAGAATGTATACTTGGCTGATGGTGGACGGAGTGTTCTGTGTATGTGTATGAGGTCAAGTTGATTGATTGTGGCATTTAGATCTTCTATATTTTTGTTGAGTTTCTTTCTAAACTTTCTGTCCTTCACCAAAATTGGTGTGTTGAATTCTCCTATTATTGTGGAGCTGTCTATTTCTATTTTCAACACTGTTAGAGTTTGTTTCATGTATTTTGGAGCCCTGTCATTGGGTGCATATATATTTATTATGGTTATGTCTTCCTGGTGTATTGACCATTTCATCATTATATAGTGTCCTTCCTTATCCTTTGTGGTGGATTTTGCTTTAAAGTCTGTTTTGTCACAGATTAATATTGCCACTCCTGCTGTTTTTTGGTTGTTGTTTGCTTGATACACATTTTTTCGGCCCTTTGAATTTTACTTTGTGTCTTTGAGTCTAAGGTATGTCTCTTGTAGGCAGCATATAGATGGATTGTGTTTTTTTAAATCCATTCTGCCACTCTCTGTCTCTTTATTAGTGCATTTAGGTCATTTACATTCAGTGTAATTATTGATAAGTATGAGTTTACCACTGTCATTTTGATGTATTTTTTTTGTAGTGTTGACAGGTTCTTTGTTCCACTTAATTTTCTGTGCCGAGTCCTTTTCTTTATGTATTTTCTTTTCATTGTTGTTGACTTTGTATTTGCTGAGTCCTTATGTTTTTTTTCTTTTGGTGGGTGCGTTTGTTAGCTTTCTTTGTGGTTACCTTGAAATTTATCTTTATTTTTTTCTAAGTTTAAACTGATCTTTTATTTCTTGATACCGCCTTAATTTTCTCCCCATTTGGAAGTTCTATGACTACACTATTTATTCCCTCTTTTTTGTTTTAACATTGACGTCTTTTACATATTGATGTCTGTATTTTCCTATTTTCAGTCTTTTAGCTTTGACTTGTTTTTGCAGCTTCCCTATCTGATTGTTCTGTCCTGTGTTCTAGTCTTGGGTTTTTGTCTGATATTGTTGGTTCTCTAACCGGTGGAGTCCCTTTAATATTTCTTGTCATTTTGGTTTGGTTTTTACAAATTCCCTTCACTCTGTTTATCTGAAAATGACCTAATTTCACCATCATATTTGAGAGACAGTTTTGCTGGATATATAATTCTTGACTAGTAATTTTTTTCCTTCAAGGTTTTATATATGTCATCCCATTGCCTTCCGGCCTGCATGGTTTCTGCTGAGTAGTCTGGGTTTAGTCTTACTGGTTCTCCTTTGTAGGTGACTTTTTGTTTATCCCTAGCTGCTCTCAAGATTCTTTGTCTTTGGTTTTGGCAAGTTTGATTATGATATGTCTTGGTGACTTTCTTTTGGGGTCTACCCTGTATGGGGTTTGTTGAGCTTTTGGGGTAGATATCTTCTTGTCTTTCATGATATCAGGGAAGTATTCTGCCAGCAAGTCTTCAACAATTCTCTCTGTGCTTTCTGTTATCTACCACCCCTTCCACCACCCACCCCCCCCGCCCCCGGTTCTGGTACCCTGATCACTTGTAGGTTTTTGCTCTTGATATTGTTCCACATAATTCTTAGGTTTTCTTAAGTTCTTTTTTTCTGATTTTTCCTCAAATTGGTGTCAGGAATTTATCTTCAGTCTCACTAATTATGACTTCCATCATCTCAATTCTGCTTCTATGACCTTCTATTGAGTTGTCTAATCCAGAAATTTTATTGTTAGTCTTTCGGATTTCTTGTTGCTGTCTCTGTGTGGTTTCTATCACCCTGTTAATTTTTTCATTTTGTTCTTGTATTGTTTTCCTGAATTCCTCTATTCCTTGGTCTGTATATTCCTTGGCTTGGTCTGAGTTTTGCCTGATCTCCTTCCAGTCTCTTGGAGAGCTCTGTATATTAGTCTTTTGAGTTCTTTCTCAGGTAGTTCCATTACCTTATCTTCCCTCAGAAGGTTTCCTGGTCCTTTATTTTGGTCACTTGCTGGAGTCATTTTGACCTGCTTGTTTCTGTGTTTTGATATTGACTGTTGTCTCTGAGCCATCAATAAATTATTATTTTTTTTATTGTATGTTTGTTTACTGTGTCTTTTTTTTTTTCCTGTTTTGATACACCCACGTAGGGTGGGCATGTGAGCGACTTTGGTTGTTGACGTATTTGAAGCTCTCACATCCTGTCTTCATGTGGTCAGAGCAGCTACTAGGTGTGTGAGCCCAGGAGTCTTTTCACTTTTCTCATGTGGGTGCAGCATAGGTGTCCAGGTCATCAGTTACTGTGTGGTGCCGACTCTCACCTACAGTCCTAGATGGGCTGTGTAGTGATGTTTGGAGTAGGCACAGATATCTAGTTGCAATAGGGAGATATGTGTGAAGTAAGGCAGGGGGCTGACAGCTGTCCCAGTTGCCTGGGTGGAGGATGTGTCCTTGTTCCCTATAGTGTGTAGTGGTGGGGGTATTGCAGACAGTCCTTGGGCACCTGGTGCTGTTGGCTGCAAGAACTGGGAGGCGCTACTTATTCTCAGACCCCTGTCATGGGTGGAGAGATGAAGTGGGTGGTACCGCCATCCCTCAGGTCTGGTGTAGGTGGGCGAGGTCCCTGCTTAGGGGACAGGGCAGTGTCAAATGTCACAAATCTGCAACTCCCCCTTGGCTGCTATAGTTGAAAATGGGCTTCATGTGTGTGCCTTGCTGTTTTATGCTCTTAAGGGTTTCTGGTGTTGAACCAGCCCACATAGGTCTGGGCAGGGGTGAAGGGCACTGCAAATCCAGGGAATCCCTATGCCAATGGTTGGGCAAAGTGGGTGCGAGACTGGCGTGGGGGAGAAAGCCCTAAGTTCCCAGTTTAGGGGGCATGGCATTTTTTAATACTGTGGGTCTGGTGTAGGAGCAGAGTGGAGTAGGGGGTGGGTAAGTGGAATGAAGTACTTCTCTGCTGTGAAACCCTGGGAGAGGGAGGGGTTATTTTGCTCCCACACAGCAGGTTAGAAGCTTGCGCTTAACTTTTGCAGGTCCAGCACCGCTGCCACTCGGATCTGGAGGTATGCGCAGACTCGCCACCACCTGGCCACACCCGATGTGGTGAGACTCATCCCCAAATGTTGTTGCTCACCTCACCCCATGCATGCTGCACTGATCTAGCCGGCAGGGCACTGGTGACCTTACAATTGGCACTTCTCTGCTGCTTTTGAATTGTCTCTCCTTCCCCCTGCCACTCAGTCCTACTCTTCAGCTTTGTCTTTGATGATCCCACACTCATTCCCATCGAGTCGATTCTGACTCAGTGACCCTATAGGACAGAGTGAAACTTCCCCATAGGATTTCCAGGGAGTGCCTGATGGATTTGAACTGCCAGCCTTTTGGTCAGCAGCTATAACTCTTAACCACTATGCCACGAGGGTTTCCCTTTGAGGATCAGGGCTCCTATATTGTCATATATAATCAATTTGCTTGTTTTTGGGGGTCTTTGTTGTAAGAGGGATGACAGGAAGCATCTGACTATTCTACCATCTTGGCCCTGCCTCCAGCTTTATACAAATATCGTTCACTCAAAAGGCACTGCTGAACCCGAGAATACAAAAGTTTACAGAAAATGTTTGTGTTCTTTGCTACAGAAGCAGTACAGTACCAATGGTCTTTTCTATAAGCAAATGCCAGAAGATAACAGAAGGGGATGTGAAATGACACTATGAATTTCTCAAATATTTCCTATAAATGGATTGTTTGTTAAGAACTATATTAAAAATAAAAGCTTTTGTCATAATTATTAATAGGCAAAGATTATAAGTGACAGTTAATTTTAAAAGCCCCTACACAGTGCAAAGTGGGCAGTGCATAGAAGAGTCTCCATCTCCCACCTGGACAGCTTTCCATGTCAACTTGGCTAGGCTATGGTTTCCAGTAGTTTGGCCAAACACTAGACTAGTTGCTATTCCATAATATAATCTACTGTAATGTAATCACCCTCCATAATGTAATCTAACATAATATAATAAATCAATCAGTTGAACAGGGAATTTCATTATGGTGTTGTCTGCCTCCAGATTACAAATACATATTTTGGCAGAGCTTGCTGTCACTCTCCACTCTTTCAGTTGCCTACATACACAGGTTGCCTTTAAGGCTGTCTTCGAATCCCAAGTAGCCATAAGACTACAAGGATGAGGATTCCAACAAATAGCATCAACCACCCCATGTGTGTTACATGCATCTAGTCTGATCAAGTCATATACCAGAGATGCTTACAAAGTGTTGGCAAATGAATGTCACTTAATTACTCACAGAAAACAGCAAACAACAGGAACAGTTCCATGGTGAGCAGTCCCCCATCCCCACCAGCTCGGAATGCTGTCTGGGTGGGAGATGGAGACTCTTCTATGCACCGCCCACTTTGCACTGTGTAGGGGCTTTTAAAATAGTGGTGTCTAGCGTATCTGAAAAGGCTAAATTCAATCTTGAGCCCAACCCCATTTTGAACCTTTGCTTTTGCCTTAGCAACAGTTAACCTTGCAGAGACTTAATCTTCTATTTATGGAAATGTTTTTCTTTATAATCAATTTAAGAAAGAGTCAGTTTGTTCCCCAGGAGTCTTCACACTAACATCAGTTTGTCCCCAAGGAGCCTTGATATAAACAGTATCAAACCAATCAAGAGACCGTACATTTGCCCCTTGAACCAGTTATAGCAAAAGCCTGCTGTCAGAAAATCTGCCTTACAGTGATCTATGTTTGTGACTTCCAATCAAAGTAGTGTACCTTAAGTTCCTCGTTCTCACCATATAAATTTGTTTCTGCAGTCTCACCACCCCAGAGTGTGCTGAATTTCACATTGTGAGACTCAGCGCCTCCCCAGCTTGAGTTGCTTTCTGTTCCCATAAATCTCTGTTTTATTTTAAATACAGCACATAACATTACTCTACAACAGCACCATAGGTGAGGGACAAGGAAATCTTTCCCTCACCCAGTTTTATATTCCAAGGGCTATCGACTAATTGCATGAAGCACAATGTAGATTTTCCAGCCTGACCAGCTGAGGAGGGGGTATGTGCCATGGATTGAACTGTGTCCCCTCAAAATATCTGTCAACTTGGCTAGGTCATGATTCCCCGTATTAATGATTGTCCACCATTTTGTCATTTGATGTGATTTCCCTATGTTTTGTAAATCCTACCTCTACCATGTTGATGAGATGGGATTAACTGCAGTTATGTAAACTAAATCTACAAGATTAATCTACAACTTAAGCCAATCTCTTTTGAGATATAAAAGAGAGAAGTGAGCAGAGAGACAGAGGGACCTCATGCTACCACGAAAGCAGTGCCAGGAGGAGAGTGCATCCTTTAGACCACGGATTCCTGCAAGGAGAAGCTCCTAAACCAAGGGAAGATTGATGACAAGGACTTTCCTCCAGAGCCAGCAGAGAAAGCCATCCCCTGGAGCTGGCACCCTGAATTTGGACTTCTAGCCTACTAGAATGTGAGAGAGTGAACTATTGTTTGTTAAACCCATCCACTTGTAGTATTTCTGTTATAGTAGCACTAGATGACCAAGACAGTATGTTAGACATTTGGGTGCAAATCTGGAACTGTATCTTTTTAGTTTAGTTATTTGGACAGAACTTCAGCCTGGGCTGGGGGAGGCGGTGGTTTGTTCCTGAAGCCTAGAGACACTAGGGGGCAGGGGGAGGGAGGGCAGAAGAACCAAAGGACTGCCTCCTTCCAATTCACCCCTTAGCTATGGTTTTAATCGTTTCACTTGAGCATGGCCAATTTTATTGCTCCCCTCAGACCTGGGGTGGTTTGTCTCCATAGGGTGGTTAACATCCCAAATGAAAAAGGCGTCTGTACAACACCTGGACACTATATTCATGGTATATTCGAGAAGTCCAAACAGAGGCACTACCACAAGCAGGGTGATCAGCCTTGCCTGTAGTACTGACCTTACCCAGGATTTCCATCCAACCAAGTACTAAACAAGTCAAACAAGAAAGAGCCAGATGGACTCACTGCCTGCAGTCAGTGAGCTTGTTCTTATGAATTTGTAGTTCTACTTGGCCAGAGATATTAATCCAGGTGCAACAGGGGGTATTCGTTACAGTGCAAATGCTGCCCTGTTATGCCAGCAGAAAATCTAACGCAGTAGTGCAATTTGGTGTCCAACATAGCCTTTGGCAGTGAGTTAAGAGACCACTGCTATTGTTGAATAGTGTCAGCTGTGTAATTAGCTATCTCAACAACTCTTGGTGCCATGTTTCTAATCACTCCCTCACTTGTATTCACTCCTAGCCAGTGAGCAGAGGCCTGACAAAGGATACAAAGCTACGGCCATGCACATCACTGGAAAGGGCCAAAGTGACTCACTAGAACAGTTTTAACATGCTGGTCAAGTAAGCTGTGTCATTTCCCTTTGTCAGAGTAAACAGCATCCCTAGTGTCCTTAGCCATCCAATTAAACCTCTAATGGTTCAGTCCAACCAGGGCTTTGCCTGGATATAATTGCATAAGTCCTGGTAACAGTTACAAAATAGGGAACTCCATTTGGTCCAGGTACATCCCACAGTTGAATTGCCACTACAATACTTGGCTCCGCTGCCTCTTCTCATGTGGGTGGAGTTGTGGGCTGTAATGTTAGGTATGTCAGTGTAGTTTTGGACTTGAAGAGCCAAAAGATCATCAAATGCAGAGGTGAAATGGGGTTCTGGATGGCAAATTCCGTAGTCCATGAGTTTTCCTGCTGATGCTACTGCCTGTGACAAGCATACAAAGGCATTGTCCTTCCCAGTTGCTACTTGGTCCAGCCAAAACAAAAACATCATTAATGACCTTCCCCATACCCTACCTCTTGGTTGTTATGGGGAAGGAGCTGCTTCCTCTTTACTTGATGAGGAATAAGTTTTCTGTTTATGGCCACCCCATTTGACCTTTTCCTCATGCCACCATCTCCCCCTTCTTCCATCCTTCTGTGGTTTGGACCCACATTTTCCTGCCATTTTCTTCTGCAGGGGGTTCAATGGAAACAACTGAAACATCTCTCAAGTATTCCAAGATATGCCAGCAGGGATGGGGGCCCAATAAGTAAGATGCAGCATCTTAAAAACTCACTGGAGTCTCCTGGCCCAGCAGGTGCTACCTACTGGACTAGGAACCCTGGAGGTGTCAAGACTTTTAGGTTCTAGTGTCTCATTGATGTCATATTCCAGGGCCTGCAGGCGGGCATTGTTGGGCACCAAATTCCATGGGTGCTCAGTCCTATAAGGTCCTTTGCTATGGGCATCAACATACACATACACACACACTGCCGTCGAGTCAATTCTGACTCTTAGTGACCCTATAGGACAGAGTAGAACTGCCCCATACAGTTTCCAAGGAGCGCCTGGTGGATTCGAACTGCTGACCTTTTGGTTAGCACCCGTAACTCTTAACCACTAGGCCACCAGGGTTTCCTGGCATCAACATAGGTGACATATAAGTCAGACTGCTTATTCAACTTGGCCCAGATGTCAGCACCCCATACTGGGGTTGCTTTGGGTTGCCCAAAAATCTTTTTTCCAGGATTCAGACATTACAGTCAGTCCACTTGTGACTCTGTAAGATGTACACAGGTATATCAGGGGAGCAGGCTACTGTGAGCCATACAGCATAAAGCTCAGCCCACTGGGCACTGCACCCGTATCCACTGTCAGTCACCACATATCCAGTGTTGTAATTGATAACAGCTGCCGACCATCTCACACCCCCGGGGTTTTAGCTTAGCTAAACTTCCCGGTATCCAGTGGGTGCCAGAGGGCAGCACATCTTTAAGTCATAGTCCCCATTATATAAAGGTAGCAGGCAGATTATCCGGTGCTGTGAGTGGGGTGCTTTTGGTAATGCAGCCACTTGTTTGTATAGGTGAATGACTCCTCCAGCTCTTCAGAAAACCAAAGGAATTTATCTGGTGGAGATCTTCCTTCATTTTGAGTGTAAGCACATACTCACAAAGATGTGTAAGCTAGCCCTTAGTGCCTTTATTTTGACTAAGTAAACTGAGGCACTTGACTAAAGTAAAATGGTTGCTTTAGAGTTTGGGGCCCTACTCCATCTTGCCTTTCTTTTAATATATCTAGTTCCACAGGAGCTATGAAGCCCCTTCTTGAAATAACGTCTAAGGAAGAAGGCCTTAATGCTGACTGTTATCTAGGTCTCCCAGTTAACTGTTGATGAGAAAATTTTTACTTGAGCAAGTTGTTTCTAAGAGAGAAATGCCCTGTAACCTTCCCCCACCTAGCCTCACTTCCAGTAACCTGTCTTGTATTAATCTAAGTTTGCAATGTCCAATCAAAATAGCACAGCTCATGTCCCTTGTTCTCACCCTTTAAAAGGTCTCTGCAGCATCACCATTTTGGAAGCATTTGTTCTGTCTGTAAAATTAGATGTTTTCACCAGTCTGGACTGTTATTGAGCCCACAGTAAATCTCCTTGCTTTACTTTAACAGAGCAAGCATTTATTTCCCTTAAACAATTTCCAAGTTTTAGACAGCCAATGTTTCAAATGCCCATTTGCTCTGAGGATAAAAGCATGGTCCTTAGTCTGAAAAAACACGCATGATCTTCTTTGTGGTTCTCTTGTAGAACTCTGAGCATCTCTGTAGGAAAGTCCAGTCCAAAGTTAAGTATAGCCTCCAGTGGCTACCAGCATTAGTTTGAGTTGCCAGCTGTGCACAGGGCCTTCCCCTCAGAAAGCTGCCCCCAAAGTCATGCAGTCTTTCTCTCATGTTGACATATAGCACAGTTGTATTGGCTTTCTGTTCCTCAGAGGGTACAAGTGGAACATGTTTAGGCTCAGTCCACCTCTGCATTGCTGCTCCTCTCCCACTTCTATGTATCTCATGGACCATTGTGATCACCTCAAGCAAGCACACACTGCTTGCTGGCTGCAACCAGCTTTCATTCCTGGAAAGGGGGTTCTTCTGATGGGAAGTGACATTCCTGCCTCAATGCACCCCTCTGATTTCCACAGGGCTCTGCCCCACATGGGCATTTCTTTAATAAGGTAGCTATCTGTTACTTTTTTTTTTCCTGACTCCATAGCCAGGTTGTTGGTTACTTCCCACAAGCAGAGAAAAAAACAAAAACCTCAAACTCGTGACATACCTCTTACAACCCACTTCACAGAGCTGATTGTTTCCAGTACTAATCTTTCTGTCTGTAGGTAATTTGTTTTTTTTTAATACAATTTTCCTGCTACAAAGTTCAAGTCTTTGCTGTTTGGAGATCACTTTGGCCTAAACCCCAGTCTATTCTCCACACAGGACTATTGTGTTGAAATGAGCAGCCTATGGTTTTAGTTAAATCTTAGTCCCCCCTTTAACAAGTCTAATTAAAGCTGGCCTAAAGATAGGCTTGCATACCTTCAGCTTTTACATACAATCTAGGCAAGTAAAAGTGTTCTTCATTTAAACACAATATTTCTGTCTCCAAAATACATTCAGAGAAAACATTTTTTCTGAACATTTCACATAGAGCCCATTCAAACCTTTCAGTTTTCATCCACATCTTCCATTTCCCTTACTGCTCGAATCTAAGGGTCTTTCTTGGACGGGCCTGTTGTCAGCTCACCCTCAGAGGCCCCCTCTAAGTGGTGTCTAACCCATGGATCATGAATCAGAGGTCCCATCTGTGTCTTTCTTAGGGACACTGCACAGAGCAAATACCACCATATAGCTCTCCCTGATGGCGCTGCAGAAGGCCCAAGCCCTGAGGGGTCACCACAGGGCCCACTGGTCACCCCATGAGCAGCCCTGTAGTCACTTAAGCAGTGCCAGACAAGAAGAATCCCACAAGTCCCCTCTGTGACCTCCTCTGGGCGCATGCCCAGGGCAAGAAGCAACACCATCTTATATTTCCACCCTGACCCTCCCCTACCCCCCTTCCCAATCACATCGTCTAAGTCGTTGTATGAAAGGGGCATTTGGCCAAACTCAGGTGGTCCCCCCACCCCATCTCCTGGTGCCCATACATTGCTGTCTGCTGCACAGAGGGCACAGACACCTTCTCAGTGGGAAAAGGATGCAGGGTTACAGGGGAGGAAGATTTCCCAGAATGAGGTATGCCATTAAAAACAAACTTATCACAGAGAAGTGGGGCCAAGATGGTGGAGTAATCAGACACCTCCTGCAGTCTCTCTTACGACAAAGACCCAAAAAGACAAATGTATCATTTATATACAACAATCTAGGATCCCTGAACATCAAAGGTAAAGCTGAGGAACTGGACTGAGTGGCGGGGGAAGGAGAGACGGAGTTGCCACACCTGACCCAGTGGGAACTGGCACCCTGCAGACCAGATCCACTGGTGAGGCAAGCAGTGGCACTTAGGACACATTTTCCACATTGGGAGAGACCGAGCAGCAGAGAGTCAACTCAATGCCTCCAGAATCAGTGAAGATAGGCAAAAGATGTGTCTAATCTACCATGTGGATCAAAAAACACCCCTTTGGGAAAAACCTCTCTCCATTTACCTGCCCCCTTCCTGCTCTGCACTGGGTCCAAGCCGGCTTCAGATCCATCTCTTGGGCTGGATGTAAGACCCATCACCTGCCCTGAGCCATTCTCCTGGCCTTTGAGAGGGAACAAATTAACAAACAGGAAAAAATAATCTGCCAGCTTCCCTGAGCTGGGAACTCAGGGCAGAAACAGCTCCCTTGCCTGGGCACAGGCATAACGGGTCCAAGGACTTTGAATGCCTTTCACCCCTCCATAGACACGTGGGCCTGTTACAACAGTGTAGGCCCTCATTACCATAGTACAACAGGGTACATACATGAAGTTTAACCTCAACTGTATCAGCTTTATGATAGAGGGGCAGGTTCATGACATTCAATACCACTCTGCTTATTAAGCAGAATCCTTACCTACCCACCTCAGGGATCTGAGGACTGGCGGCTCAACCAGGCCACCTAGCCGCCCATGACAGGGGTCCAAGAATAAGTGGTGCCTCCCAGTCCTTACAGCCAACAGCACTGCATCCCCATAGTCTGGCTGCAAAACCCACCCACCTACACACTCTAGGGAAGAGGGACATGCTTTCCTCACAGACACTCAGGGGTGGCTATCAGCCTCCTGCCTTGCTCTGCATATGACCCCTACTGCAGCCAGATACCTGTACCTACAACAATCACCCCTGCTCATCTAAGACTGTAGGTGAGAGCCTGCACCACACACTTGGTGATGTACTACCTGAACACCTGAGCTGAATCCATACAAGAAAAGTAAATGGACTCCTGGGCTCATATACCTAGTAACAGCTCCAACCACCTGGAGACAGGACGTTAGAGCTTCAAAGGTGCCAACAATCAAACTAGCTCACAAGAGCAGCCTATTTGGGCATATCAAAATCAAACAAAACAAGAAGCTAGGGCACTGTAAGCAAACATAAAATAAATAAATACAATAACTTATTGATGACTCAGAGACAATAGTCAATAAAAACTGATACAAAGAGGAAGATCACGATGGCTTCAGCAAGATCCCAAAATAAGGAATCAAGAAATCTTCCAAATGAAGAGAACTTCCTGGAATTACTGGAGGTAGAATACAAAAGATTAATATACAGAACTCTTCAAGAGATCAGGAAGGAGATCAGGCAAAACACAGACCAGGCCAAAGAGCACACAGACAAAGGAATAAAGGAACTTAAGAAGATTGGAGAAGAACGTAATGACAAATTTAACAGGCTGCAAGAATCCACAGAGAGACAGCTAACAGAAATCCAGAAGATTAACAATAAAATTTCAGAATTAGACAACTCAATAGGAAGTTATAGCGGCAGACTGAGGCAACGGAAGTCAGAATTAGTGAGACTGAAGATAAAGCACTTGACACCAAGATATTTGAGGAAAAATCAGAAAAAAGAATTAAAAAAAAATGAAGAAACCCTAAGAATTATGTGGGATTCTATCAAGAGAAATAACCTATGAGTGATTGGAGTACCAGAACGGAGGGGATAACAGAAAATACAGAGAGAATTGTTGAAGATTTGTTGGCAGAAAACTTCTCTGATATTGTGAAGGATGAGAAGATATCTGTCCAAGATGCTCACTGAACCCCACACAAGACAGATCTCAAAAGAAAGTCACCAAGACATATTATAATCAAACTTGCAAAACAAAAGATAAAGAGAATTTTAAGAGCAGCTAGGGACAAAGGAAACCCTGGTGGCGGAGTGGTTAAGTGCTACAGCTGCTAACCAAAGGGTCAGCAGTTCGAATCCACCAGGTGCTCCTTGGAAACTCTATGGGGCAGTTCTACTCTGTCCTATAGGGTCGCTATGAGTTGGAACCAATTTGACGGCACTGGGTTTGGTTTGGTTTTTTGTTTTCTAGGGATAAATGAAGTCACCTACAAAGGATAGTCAATAAGACTAAGCTTAGACTACTCAGCAGAAACCATTCAGGAAAGAAGACAATGGGGTGACATATATAAAGCCTTGAAGGAAAAAGAAATTGCCAGCCAAGAATTACATATCCAGCAAAACTGTATCCCAAATATGATGGTGGTATTAGGACATTTTCAGATAAACAGAAGTTTAGGGAACTTGCCAAAACCAAACCAAAATTATGAGAAATACTAGAAAATCAATAAAATCAGATAACAACGCAAGACTAGAACACAGGACAGAGCAATGAGATATCAATCCAGATAGGGAAATCACAAAAATAAATCAAAGCTAAAACACTGAAAATAGGGAAACTGATGTCATTATGTAAAAGATGACATAATTAAAACACAAAAGAAGGACTAAAAAAGGTAGTCATAGATCTTGCATATGGACAGGAAGTCAAGGCGATATAAAGAAATAAAAGATTGGTTTAAACTTAGAAAAATGGGGGTAAATATTAAGTAAGCTATTAAGGAAACAAAGGAAACTAACAATCCTACACAATGAAATAAAAAAGAAAAATATATAGACTCAGCAAATACAAAATCGACAACAATGAAAAAGATGGAAAGAAAATATGTAAAAAAAAAAAAAACTCAGCACAGAAAATTAAGTGGAACAAAGAAACTGTCAACAACACACACAAAGACATCAAAATGACAGCACTAAACTCATACCTATCAATAATTACACTGAATGTAAATGGACGAAATGCACTAATAAAGAGAGAGTGGCAGAATGGATAAAAAAAAAGATCTGTCTAGATGCTGCCTACAAGAGACACACCTTAGACTTAGGGGCGCAAACAAACCAAAACTCAAAGGATGAGAAAAGATACATCAAGTAAACAACAATCAAAAAAAGCAGGAGTAGCATTATTAATTTCTGACAAAATAAACTTTAAAGTAAAATTCATCACAAAGGATGAGGAAGGACATTATATAATGATTAAAGAGTCAATACACCAGGACGACATTACCATATTAAAAATTTATGCACCCAATGACAGGCTTCAAGATACATAAAACAAACCCTAACAGCATTGAAAAAAGAGATAGACAGCTCCACAATAATAGTAGGAGAGCAACACACCACTTTCAGTGAAGGACAAAACATCCAGAAAGAAGCTCAATAAAGACACGGAAGATCTAAACACCACAATCAACCAACCTGACCTCATAGACATACAGAACACAACATTCAACAGCAGACGAGTATACTTTCTTTTCCAATGCACATGCAACATTCTCCAGAATAGACCATGTATCAGGCCATAAAGCAAGCCTTAACAGAATCCAAAACACTGAAATAGTATAAAGCATGTTTTCTGACCATAAGGCCGTAAAAGTAGAAATCGATGACAGAAAAAGTAAGGAAAAAAAAAAATCAAAGTCATGGAAACTGAACAAAACCTTGCTCAAAAACTACATTAAGGATGGAATAAAGAAATTCACAGAATCAAATGAGAATGAAAATACATCCTACCAGAACCTTTGGACACAACAAAAGCAGTGCTCAGAGGTCAATATATAGCAATAAATGCACACATCTAAAAAGAAGAAAGGGCCAAAATCAAAGCATTAACCCTAGATCTCAAACAAAGAGAGCAGCAAAAGAAGCCCTCAGGCACCAGAAGAAAGCAAATAATAAAAATTAGAGCAGAATTAAATGAAATAGAGAACAGAAAACAACTGAAAGAGTTAACAAGACCAAAAGCTGGTTCTATGAAAAAATCAACAAAAGAAAAAGAGCAGAGGAAGCAAATAACCCAAATAAGAAATGAGATGGGTGATATCAAAACAGACCCAACTGAAATTAAAAGAGTCATAACAAAATGCTATGAAAAATTATACTCTAACAAACTTGAAAATGTAGAGGAAATGGACAAACTTCTAGAAAAACACTACCTACCTAAACTAATACGAACAGAGGTAGAACAACTGAATAAACCCATAACAGAAGAAGAGACTGAAAAGGTAATTTAAAAACACACAACAAAAAAAAAGCCCTGGCCCTGACGGCTTCATGGGAGAATTCTACTAAACTTTCAGAGAAGAGTTAATACTACTACTACTAAAAGTATTTCAGAGCATAGAAAAGGATCAAATACTCCCAAGTTTATTCTATGAAGCTAGCATAACTCTGATACCAAGACCAGGTAAAGACACTACAAAAAAAGAAAATTACCGACCAATATCCCTCATGAACTTAGACATAAAAATCCTCAACTAAATTCAAGCCAATAGAATTCAACAACATATCCCAAAAAAAAAATTCACCATGACCAAGTGGGATTCATACCAGGTATGCAGGGATGGTTCAACATTAGGAAAACGATCAATGTAATCCATCATACAAAGAAAACAAAAGACAAGAATCACATGACCTTATCAACTGATACACAAAAGGCATTTGACAAAGTCCAACACCCATTTATGATAAAAACTCTCAGCAAAATAGGAATACAAGGGAAATTCCTCAACATAATAAAGGGTATTTATACAAAGCCAACAGCCAACATCATCCTAAGTGGAGAGATTCTGAAAGCATTCTCCTTGAGAATGGGAACCAGACAAAGGATGCCCTTTATCACCACTCTTATTCAACATTGTGCTGGAGATCCTAGCTAGAGCAATTAGGGTAGAAAAAGAAATAAAAGGCATACAAATTGGGAAGGAAGAAGTAAAATGCATTTGCAGATGATATGATCTTATACACAGAAAACTCCCAAAGAATCCACAAAAAAACTACCGGAATTGATAGAAGATTTAAGCAAAGTATCAGAATACAAGATAAACATACAAACATCAGTTGAATTCCTTTACACCAAAAAAGAGAACATCAAAGAGGAAATCACCAAATCAATACCACTTACAATAGTCCCCAAGAAGATAAAATACTTACGAATAAATCTAACCAGAGATGTAAAAGACCTATACGAGGAACACTACAAGACACTACTGCAAAAAACCAAAAACCTACATAAGTGGAAAAACATACCTTGCTCATGGATAGGAAGACTTAACATTATAAAAATGTTAACATTGTGAAAATGTCTATTCTACCCAAAGCCATTTATACATACAACGCAATCCCAATTCCAATGGCACTTTTTAGTGAGATGGAGAAACAAATCAACAACTTCACATGGAAAGGGAAGAGGCCCTGGATAAGTAAAGCATTATTGAAGAACAAAGTGGGAGGCCTCACACTACCTGATTTTAGAACCTGTTACATCTCCACAGCAGTCAAAACAGCTTGGTACAGGTACAACAACAGACACATAGACCAATGGAAAAGAATTGAGAATCCAGACGTAAATTTATCCAGCTATGAGCAGCTGATATTCAACAAAGGCCCAAGTCCGTTAATTGGGGAAAAGACAGCCTCTTTAACAAATGGTGCTGGCACAACTGGATATCCATCTGCAAAAAAATGAAACAAGACCCATACCTCATGCCATGCACAAAAACTAACTCAAAATGGATCAAAGACCTAAATATAAAATCTAAAATGATAAAGATGATGGAAGAAAAAACAGGGACAATGCTAGAGCCCCAATACATGGTATTAACGGAATACAAAACATTACTAACAATGCACAAATGCCAGAAGAGAAACTAGATAACTGCAAGCTCCTAAAAATCAAACACTTATGCTCATCCAAAGCCTTCACCAAAAGAGTAAAAAGACTACCTATAGACTGAGAAGAAGTTTTTGGCTATGACAAATCCGATCAGCATCTAATCTCTAAAATCTACAAGATACTGCAAAACCTCAACAACAAAAGGAAAAATAACCCAATTAAAAATGGGCAAAAGATATGAACAGACACTTCACCAAAGAAGACATTCAGGCGGCTAAAAGATAAATGAGGAAATGCTCATGATCATTAGCCATTAGAGAAATGCAAATCAAAACTACAGTGAGATATCATCTCACCCCAACAAGCCTAGCATTAACCTAAAAAACAAAATAATAAATGTTGGAGAGGTTGTGGAGAGGCTGGAACAATTATATACTGCCGATGGGAATGTAAAACGGTACAACCACTTTGGAAATCGATTTGGTGCTTCCTTAAAAAGCTAGAAATAGAAGTACTATATGATCCAGCAATCCCACTCCTTGGAATATATCCTAGAGAAATAAGAGTCCTCACATGAATAGATGTATGCACACCCATGTTCACTGCAGCACTGTTCATATTAGCAAAAAGGTGGAAACAACCTAGGCACCCATCAACAGATGAATGGATAAACAAATTATGATATATTCACACAATAGAATACTATGCAACCGTAAAGAACGATGAATCCATGAAACATTAACATGGAGGAATCTGGAAGGCATTATGCTGAGTGAAATTAGTCAGCTGCAAAAGGACAAATATTGTATGAGACCACTATTATAAGAACTCAAAAGGTTTAAACACAAAAGAAAATGTTCTTTGATGGTTAAGAGGGTGGGGAGGGAGGGAGACAGGTATTCACTAACTAAATAGTAGACAAGAATTGTTTTAGGTGAAGAGAAGGACAACACACAATACAGGGGAAGTCAGCACAACTGGACTAAACAAAAAACTAAGACGTTTCCTGAATACAACCAAACACTTTGAGGGAGAGTGGCAGGGGTGGGGGTCTGGGGACCACGGTTTCAGGGGACATGTAGGTCAATTGGCATAACAAAGTTTATTAATAAAATGTTCTGCATCCCACTTTGGTGAGTGGTGTCTGGGGTCTTAAAAGCTGGGAAGCAGCTATCTAAGATGCATCAATTGGTCTCAACCCACCTGGAGCAAAGGAAAATGAAGAACACCAAAGACATAAGGACAATATGAGCCCAAGAGATAGAAAGGGCCACATAAACCAGAGACTCCATCAGCCTGAAACTGGAAGAACTAGATGGTGCCCAGCTACCACCAATGACCTCCCTGACAGGGAACACAAAAGAAAGTCCCTGATTGAGGGGGAGAAAAGTGGGATGCAGAACTCAAATTCTAGTAAAAAGACCAGACTTGATGGTCGGACTGAGACTGCAGGGATCCCAAAAGACATGGTCTCCAGACTCTCTGTTAAACCAGAGCTAAAACCATTCCCAAAGCCAACTCTTCAGACAAAGGTTAGACTGGATTACAAGACATACAATGATACTGGTGAAGAGTGTGCTTCTTCGCTCAAGTAGATACATGAGACCTAATGGGCAGCTCCTGTCCAGAGGCAAGATGAGAAGGCAGAAGGGGACAGTAGTTGGCTGAATGGACATGGGAAATACAGGGTAGGGTGGAGGAGTGTGCTACCACATTGTAGGGGAGCAACTAGGGCCACATAATAATGTGTATATAAGTTTTTGTATGAGAAACTGACTTGAATTGTAAACATTCACTTAAAGCCCAATAAAATAATAATAATAAGCTTCACCCAGTCCATAATGGGTAGCAGAGTATCTGCAGCTCACACTGCCTCAGTAGCCTGACAGGTAGTAATAGATCTCATGCACTGCAGGGCCACGTTATTAGCCATTACACCGAAACAATGCTATTCTCCTCTGGTCACTGCGGTAGTGGTGACTCTTTCATCATAATGGTGAGTAAACCACACCAACATGTCCTCCCTTGGCTTCTGGCCAAATCATTCCTTCAGACTCTGAATTTCTTTTTCACTGAAAGCTTTAGGTTTACTTACCACAGCCTGACCACTGGCGGTGTTTTTGCTGGCCTCTTGTGTAACAGGATGCAGCTTGGCTTGGGATCCAGCCACTTGTTCAGTTTCAGTGTGCTGATGGCGGAGGCATGGGATCTGAATAGAAAACCATCTGATAGGCAGCTCATTCCCCACACTCACAGCATTCAGCCCTTGCCCACAGTGAACTCCAACAGGTTAACGAGGACAGTCTTTTTGCTTCACTTATCCCATGTTATGGATTACATTGTGTCCTCCCAAAGTATGTGTTCTAAATCCTAACCTCCATGCCTGTGATTGTAATCCAATTTGGGAATGGGTTGTATTTGTCTTTGAAGAAGGATTAGTGTAGGGCGTGTCTTAAGCAAATCTCTTAACAGATATAAAACGAGCAGATTAAGCAAGCAGGATGGGGGAAGACAGGCGCCAAGACACATGGAGATCTCCAAGGAACCAGGAAACAGGAGCTGAAGAGACAAGAACCTTTCCCCAGAGTCGCATTATTAGCCATTACACTCCTAAAGCCAGTGCCCTGAATTCAGACTTCCAGCCATCTAAACTGTGAGAAAATAAACTTGTTTGTTAAAGCCATCTACTTGTGGTATTTCTGTTACAGCAACTCTAGATGACTAAGACAGAATTTGGTTCTGAGAAGTAGGAGTGCTGCTCTAATAGATACCTAAAGTGTGGAAGTAATTTTGGAATTGGGTAACAGGTAGAGGCTGGAAAAGTTTTAAGATGCCTAATAGTTTTTTTTTTTTTTTAATAGTAAAAGTGAGATTGCCTTGAAGAGACACTTGGTAGAATTATGGCCATCAAAAGCATTCTGGTGAGGGCTCAAAAGAAGTGAGGAGCCATAAGATCTCTATTGTCTTAGAAAATACATATGGCACCAGCAACAACAGAATATTGCTAGAAATATGCTTCTGGTGAGGCTTTAAAAGGAAATGATGAACATATAATTCGACAATGGAGGAAGGGCTATGGCAAAAGAACTTCCTTGAATTGTGTACAAATGTTTGGTGGAAGGTAGAACTTTTAAGTGATGAGCTTGGATATTTGATTGAGATTTCTAAGCAAGATGCGAAAGGGGCTGCATGGTTTATCCTTGCCACTTATAGTAAAATGCAACAGGAAAGAGATGGACTTAAAAATGAACTGTGCAAAATGAAAACAACATTTAAAGACCTGGAGAATTCTGTTGCACAAATTAAGGACACATGGCTACACAATCTTTTGTTAAAGAGATTAAGCCTGTGACTAATAGATCTAACCAACCACCACAGCAGAAAAACCACCAGCTTAGACAGAAGGGAATACAGAGAGGATGAAAGAAAAGAAAGCTGCCTGCCTTTGGAATTTTACAGACAGGAAAACAGGCCAAAGGAGTTACGTCTGTTGTCCTCCAAGAAAAGAACCAGCCCTGAAGCAACCTGGAGATCAGCAGAATTGTTGGAAGGAGCGTGGGCAGACGGGCTGCCTGGTTTCAAAGGGTGGGGCCACAGCCGCCTAGGCTTCAAAGAGACAGGTCTTCACCACCTCAGTTCCAGAGTGTGGGGCTGCCACTAAGGTTTGCTAGGGGGATGGGGCTGCTGCCTGAAGTTGAGGGGGTAGGGCTGCCATGCCCAGGGACCACAAGAACAGGGCCTGCTAGGGCCAAGGGAGCAGGGTCACCACTTAGATGGGCTAGAATGGGGTGGCTCAAAGCCAAGGGGGCAGAGTTGCCATCCCAGTAGGCCTAGAAGGCGAAGCTGAAGCCCAGGGTTGTGGGGTCTCAACTCAGAATCCAGACAGCATGGCCAACACCCAGAGTTTAGAGGGCAGGGCCCTTGCCCAGACTGTCCCAAAGAACAGAGGATTCTTTTCAAGCCTTAATGTAAATCATTAAGCAGGGTTTTGGACTTGCTTGGTGCCGATTATTCCTTCTTTCCCTCCAGTTTCTCCCTTGTGTAATGGAAATGTCTATGTTGTGCCTGTTCCACTGTTGCTCTTTGGAAACAGATAACTTGTAGTCTAGATTTCACAGGTTCACAGAACAGGAATTTTGCCCCTAGATGGAGTACACCCGTATTTGATTTAGATGATTCAGAAGATGAGATTTTGGACTTGGAGTTAAGACTTTTGTGATGATGTGATAAGGTGAATGTGTTTTGCGTGTGGCAAGGACATGAATTTTGGGGGGCTAGAGGGTGGAATGTTATGGATTGAATTGTGTCCTCCAAAAATATGTGCTGTAATCCTAATTTCTATGCCTGCAACTATAATCCCATTCGGGAATGGGCTGTCTCTAAAGCAGGGTTAGTGTAGGGTGTCTTGAGTAAATCTCTTACAAGATATGAAAGAAGATTAAGCAAGGACAGATGGGGGAAGATGGTGTTAAGCCACATGGAGACTTCCAAGGAACCAGGAAACCGAAGCTGAAGAGACAAGGACCTTCCCCCAGAGTTGACATAGACAGAAAGCTTTCCCCTAGATCCAGCACCCTGAATTCGGACTTCTAGCCTCCTAAACTGTAAGAAAGTAAATTTCTCTTTGTTAAAGCCATTCACTTGTGGTATTTCTGTTATAGCCGCACAACTAAGACACCGTGTGTCTCCCAAACAACTCCTCCAGGGGGATCTAGAACTTTTTATTCCCTGAGCTGACATCTCCACCCTGGGACTAAGACTGGCAGGTTTCCGCCCTTAAACTTCCAAAATGCCATCATTAGGCTTGATCAGACCCTGCTTGCCATGCCAATTTCTGCACCACATACATAAATTGCCTTAAAGACTGTCTCTGGATCCCAAGTAGCCACAAGATTACTAGGATGAAGATCCTAACAAGTAGCTTTGACCAGTCCATGGGTGTTATGGTCATCTAGTTGGATCAAGTCATATGCAGGAGACACAAAGTGTTGGCAAATGAAAGCAGTTACTCACAGTAAACAAGCAGCAAACAAAAACAGTTGGATAGTAAGAGGCCCCCCTCCCAATTTGGTGTTCAGGAGAGTGATAGAGAATGTTCTACGCATGCCCCACCTGCAGCTGACCTTTACCTGGATTGGCTGAGGGAGCTCCATCCAGTAGCTGGCCTTTACCCAGCTTAGCTAGGAAGCACACCTTGTAACTGACAAAGAGTTACATGAGCTGGCTTGTAAAAACCCTGGAATCTGAGAGCAAAGGAGTCCTGGTCCAGAGAAGAGCTGCCCGAGAGTCGCCTTGAGGAAGACCCTTTCCAGTGAAAGCTTACCTGAAGCTACCCTGCTTGATCAAGGGAGAGATGCACTTTCTCCCTGAGTTGTACCCTGAGTTTTTTGATGTTTATCCTAAGTTGCATCCAGAATTATATCCTGAGTATAGTCTGTGAGTTGTGACCACTGCATCAGATTATTGAACACAGCAGAGAAATAGAAAAGGAAATAATGGAGAAGTGGGAAGGTGGAAATATATTTGACCTCTGCCTCATAGAAACTGGTCTTATGCTGATCTGGTTCATGACACTGTCTTTATTCATATGAAATAAAGACTTTTGACATAACAATTTCTAGATAAAGGCTTTATACTTACGTTTCCCAAATTAATAGATTTCCCTCAGAACAGTCATTGAGAGACAAAGTTTGATGGTTTGTTGAACTTTCACACACCCAAAACATTTATACTCAATTATCTGCTATTCAATATTTATTGGTAAACACTTTTATCTGTTGAAATGTTGTACTTCAAGGTATTTAAATCCTATTAATAATGAAGAATTGGGAATAAGAGCTTATGATCATTGAAAATATTGTCATGGCCTTCTCACTTGTTATTTTTCTGATGTTACACTGAGTGTACACTTCAAACAGAAGTCATATGCATAGGCTGTATCAACTGAAAGATGACTATGTAACACAGAGCCAAACCTGAAAGAGCTCAGCAGAGAACAACTTTATTTCCATGACACCAAAGCACAAACAGTATATATGGAGGAAACTTCTTCCTCACTCTTGGACCCTGGCTTGTCCATCTTGTGTTCGTGAGTCCCAAAGTCTCCCTGGCAGTTATTTTCATCCCATTTTGATGAGGAAGAGCAGAGAACATGCAGGATTTTGCTTACAGGACCTATCAGCGACTACACATTCCACTAGCCAGATGTTAGTGACATCTCTTGGATGAAAGAATGTTTGGGAAATTTAGAAAAACTGTTAGCTTAGGGAGAAGAGGAAATAGTTATTGGTATCAAATTAATCAGTAGGTGTCACATGGGAATCACCAATGCACAAGTCGAGGGTTGACTTCTAGTGGATTTCCCATATCCCTTACATTTCTAGGGTTTCTTCGTGTGTGTGTGTTGATATACTATTAAATTTCTCTCCCTTTTTTGTATTTTCTGCTGCATTGAGAAAGTTGGCTTTTGGCTAAGGGTTATCATATATTAAAGTCTAAGTTTCCTTACTGTGACTCCTCTAATGCTCAATGAAGTTTGATTTCTGGCAGAAAGTTTTCACATTTGTAATATTTTCTGAGGGGTTCTCCATATTGTGAGTTTACCGAGGGTTGAGTTCATACAGAATATTCCCAATATTCATTACCTTCCTAAGGTTTTTTTCCTGGATGAATGGTCTGATATCCAATGAGACCTGAATTCTGGCTGAAAAACTGTGAAGTCTGATTTCCAGTAGAATGTTGTCTAATACTAATTCATTACATTCATAGAGTTTCTCTCATGCATGAGTTCTGTGAGATTGTCTTAGTACTGATTTCTTGCTAAAAGTTTTCCTAATTCCCTACATTTAAAGGATTTCTCACTTGTGTGAGTGCAATTAGAATTAGGGCTCACTTACACCTGAAATATTTTCCACGTTGCTTACTTCATAAGGTTTTTGCTTTGCATGTGTTTTCTGATGTTCTCTGAAGTCTGACTTCCAGCTGAAAACTTTCCCACATTCATCACATTCATACGGTCTCTCCCTGTGATTTCTTTGATGAGCTTTAAGGTAAGAATTTCGGTAGAAGGCTTTCCCACACTGATTACATTCATAGGGTTTCTCACCTGTGTGTGTTATCTGATGTAATCTCAGGTCTGATTTACAGCGGAAAGCTTTCCCACATTCATTACATTCGTAAGGTTTCTCCCCTGTGTGTATTCTCTGATGTTGGGTGAGGGCTGACTTACAGCTTAAGGTTCTCCCACATTCTTTACATTCAAAGGGTTTCTGTCTGGTGTGAGTTCTCTGGTGTAGGGTAAGGCAAGACTTCCACCTAAAAGATTTTCCACATTCTTCACATTTGTATGGTCTCTCTGCCATATGAATTCTCTTATGTAGTCGTAGGTGTGAATTATACTTGAAACCTTTCCTACACTCATCACATTTATACGGTCTCTCCCCTGTGTGAGTTCTTTGATGTTTTATTAAGATTGACTTATACCTGAAACTTTTCCTACATACATTACATTCATTAGGTGTTTCCCCTCGGTGGGTTTTCTTATGTTCACCCAAATATGACTTCAGCTTGAAACATTTCCCACATTCATCACATTTATAAGGTCTCTCTCCTGTGTGAATTCTCTGATGTCCTCTTAGAGCTGACTTAGAGCCAAACCATTTCCCACATTCTTCACATTTATAGGGTTTCTCTCCTGTGTGGGTTCTCTGATGTAGTCTAAGGATTGACTTCAGCTTGAAAGATTTCCCACATTTTTCACATATATATGGTCTCTCACTTGTGTGAGTCGTCTGATGTTCTCTAAGGAGCGACTTACACCTGAAACATTTCTTACATTCATTACATTCATAAGGTTTTTCCCCTGTGTGAATTCTCTGATGTTCTCTAAGGAGTGACTTACATCTGAAACATTTCCTACATTCATTACATTCATATGGTTTTTCCCCCGTGTGAATCCTCTGATGTTCACTGAAGTGTGACTTTCGGATGAAAGATTTCCCACACTGTTCACATTTATAGGGCCTCTCGCTGGTGTGAGTGATCTGATGTTTGCTTAGGTAAGACTTCAGCTTGAAAGATTTTCCACATTCATTACATTCAAAGGATCTCTCCTCTGAGTGCATGCTCTGATATTTCCTTAGTCCTGACTTCTTGCTAAAAGTAGTCACATATTCATTACATTCGTAACATTTGTCCACTGTGTGAACTTTCTTATGTAAAATGAGGGTTGACTTCCTAGATAAGGGTTTTCCCCTCATATGAGTTCTCTGACACACATTTAAAGGTAACTGGCAGTTAAAGTCTTCCTTATTGCATTTGTTATAGTCACAAAATTTCTCTGCTGTGTGTGTTCTCTGATGTTCTTGGAGGTATGATTTTTTGATGGACGTTTTCCCTCCACTGTCAGTTCTCTGAAGTTGAGCAATCTGATGGAAATTATTCCCACATTGACTACATCCATCTTTATTAAATTCATAGTGATTCTTCTCTTCTGTGGGAATGCTCCAAGAGACAGCAAGGGTTGACTTATCAAATAGGTTTTTACCAAATTTATTATAAGACTTTAGTTTTGGTGTAATTGGTGTAATGAGGGCAGCCTTCTCAAGGAAAACTTTTCCGTGTTCATTATATCCAAAAGTCTGCCCAAGAGTCTGAATTGTCTGATGCTGAATATGTTTCTTCTCCTGACTGAGGGCTTTCACATTTTGATAATAAGCCAAAGATTCCTCTACAGTATTTGATCTCTCATTCCAAATTCTGAGGAGCCATTTCTCACACACATTAAACTCATCATCATTCTTTCTTGAATAATTACAATGTGGGGCCAATGGTATGAGACCCAAGTAAGCAGGTCCTGTAGTGTCATCAGTACAGAGCATTTTTCTTGAAGCAAATAAGTCTATGCCCTCTTTACATGCCTTTCCTGCCAATTTCTCTTGCTTGCTTGTCAGCGTTTTGTCAGTGGTGAATAAGACTCGGCACAAACGCTTGTCTTGGTTTCCCAGGTTCTTCTCTAAGCAGTCATCAAGTTGGTACTCTTTTAAAAACAAAATTAAAAATGGCATATGAAACAGCACATTTTTTATTGGATGGGACTTATGTACATATGTTAATGTTGTTGTTTGCTGCTAGGTTGATGTCAACTCATAGCAACTCTATGTGACAGAACAGAACTGCACCATGGTGTTTCCTAGGCTGAAATCTTTAGGGGAGGAGATCGCCAGGTCTTCTTCTCCCGCGGTACAGCTGGTGGGTTAGAACTGCCAAACTTTGAGTTAGCAGCCAAGTGCTTAATTGCTGCACCACCAGGGCTCATTTACATACATATACTCTACTATATATATATGACTTCAGTTTTCTGGTTGTTTCCCAACAAGAAAGTAAATCCAAGTATGTTTATTCTCTATATTCCCCTTCTTTTGGAGAGAAAAAAACTTGCTGTAGTGAAAAAAGAAAAAGTGGCAATGCATATACATATGTACAGGACATTTTAAAATAAAACTTTCCTGTCTAGAAGGGAAAGTAAAGAAAGGAAATAGCAAATGGAGAATGGAAGATTTTTAATAGGGCTGGATTTTGGGAACAAGGAAAAAAAAAATAAGCAAGAGAAGAAAACTCAGTGGATGAAGATTTTCAAGGGATCTGTAAGAATCAGGTTTAGATTAGAGAGGTTTTTCAGAGTCCAGATACTTCTGTTATCAAATACAGATTACAATGGAAGGATATTCTTAATCTACATGCTTCCAATTGCAGTTCCCTCTTTTTCATTCTACATATCAACACTAAAATAAATTTATAATGGTGCCAATTTCCTCTTGTTTAAAAACATATGGCCTATGGCTCTAATTCTGACATTCACTCACATGAACACGAATGCACAAGAGGAAGAGTATAAAACTGACCGAAGAAAAAAACCATCTTTCCATCTGAATTGGGCTCACTGTTCTAACCTGGCTCTGGTGTCTTGGTTATAGGAGTGTTGTTCAAAAAGAAACCATACTTGACCATCAAATTTTCTATTTCATCTTTGCAATGTGCTCGTTCATTTTGCCAAAGCCAATTCAGTCCTTAACTCTGCTTTCCATTTGCTTTTTATTGTATATTGCATATATGAACTCTGAGATCCTCACTGATCATAAATTTCATCCTGTTCTAAGATACTTTAAAACTACATTTAATATTTATTTAACATATAAATTCTTATATATGTAAGAACTGGTGCTACCCACATTCCAGGAAACAATATGCAGACCTATCCTAAAAATTTAAGATGGTCCTGAGCCCATGGTATTGATATCAACACATAAAAGAGAGATGGGGCATCTTTTTGGGAAACAAAGTTTTATACTAACTACACACATATTAGGTGACCATTCCACAGGTCCAACATATTTTATGGTGTAGTCTGGCCAAACCCTTTGCAGTCTTTAATGGTTCATTCTCAGCAATACTGTAACCCTGATCTTTCCCTAAGTTACTCTGCATACCACCCTTAGCATTACTCTGACTCTAGCTATTCTTTAAGGCCAAGCTACTTTCCCCAAATTAAAAAACAGAAGGTATTATATCTTCCCACTAATTGAAGCGACACTACCTTAAAATCTAAAAGTATTTACTGCCTATGATATTCATCTTAATAACGGATAGGTAGTACTCTTGTACACTGACAAAATCTACTTTGTAAGCAAGGTACCATCACTGAAATCAGTCTGTATCTCAAAATTCATAATATGTCCATAGTTAAATAAGCAGCATTTTCCCTTCTTTGGTTATACCTAAAATAACAGTTCTTCTTTATTTGATGCATCTTAGATGGTATAAAATATATCACATGCAGTTATGTTCATCTTTCTCAAATACAACATTCATTCAGATGTATTTGCATCCCCCTGTGATGCAGATAAAATCAGAAGCCGTTAATAAGCAATGTCTTCCAGAATTACCAGGAGAGCTCTTTCTCACACAACAGCTCAAACTCAGTGCGAACCTACACCTGATCACTCAAAAGTTTTGGAATTTCAATTTGGACATTTACATTTAGGGATAGTGCTTTCTTAGTGAATTAATGTGAAATATTTATACCCTACCATTATTTGTATTCAAACACTCACTCCCTCATCCCCTTGAATGAGCATTATGCTTAGTGACTTGTTTATAGAGTATGGGAAGAGGATAAAATTTAACTATACAGCAGAGAACCCCCAAAACCCCATAATCCCAGTCTATGATAAACACGAGATAAACACAAATGGAGAAACATTCTCTGAATACCAGACCATTGGCATTCAAAACTGTCTAAGTCATGAAAAACAAAGTGTGAGAAACAGTCAGAGATGGGAAGAGAATTAGGAGATTTGACATCTAAATATAATATTGTATCATGTAGGGTATCCTGGGACTGAAAAAGGACATTGGTGAAAAAAACTAGTAAAATCCAAATAAAATGTGAAATTTAGTTAATAATAATGCATTAATCTTGGTTCTCCAGTTGTGACAAATGTACCATGATAATAACAGATATTAACAATAAGGGAATCTGGATGAAGGCTGTCGAGGGCTGTCTTTGAAATTATCGTGTAAATCTAAAAATATTTGAAAACGCAAATTTTTATTTTCAAAAAAAAAAAAAAAACAAGGAAAAGGACTAGTGTCTAATTCCCCAAATACCTCCTCCCTGGCCAACAGCAGAAAAGACATAACAGAAGACTAAGATGTGTAGAAGATCAGATCACACCCTCTTTTACACCAACTTCCGCTCTGAATCCTGATCTGTGCTGGGGGAGGAAACGGCTTGAGCATAAACTGAATATGAGATGGAAGTTTCAGACAGCACTGAATTGGTATGATGGAATGTGACAAAATATAGAAATCATGGGGGTTCCCCAAAATGTCCACAGACAGTAAAGAAAAATTTAACAGACAAGTTTTTAAAGCTTCTCTAGAGAAAAATTAACTGGCTTCATGTTCGTACAATTAAAAAAAAAAAATTAATGTGACTACAAATTTTCCTCTAAGCACTGCTTTACTTGTAGCCCAAAGGTTGTAATACACATTGTTCAAGTTTGCAATTTTATGGATATTATGTAAATTTGACTTTGATTTACTCTTAGATCAAACAATTGTTTAAAGGATATGTGTTTATTTCAAGATTTTACTTTTATTCCCATTGTTTGCAATTTCTAGTTTATTGGACTGTGGTATTTCTACTCTGATGTTTCTTTTGGCCTAAAATACTTTTATATTTTCTCAACATTCTAACAGCATTGGTTTCTATCCTTCCAGAGTACAAAGTCTGAAATAAATATCTAACTATACATTAGATTCACTTAAAATATGTTATGGCTATGCTCTAGAGCATACTTCGGTTGTGCAGGCGATCAATGTGCTTTGCTGTAAACTAACAGGTTGTAAGTCCCAGTCCATCCAGAGGCACCTTGGAAGAAAGGTGTGGTGATCTACTTCCAAAAAATCAGCCAGTGAAAACTCTATGAAGCACAGTCTACTCTAACACATATGGGGCCACCATGAGTTGGAGTTGACAGCAAGCAGTGGGTAAAATCACCCGCAGTGAAAACCATCAGTCTAGATTACAGGTTGGCAAACATTTTTTGTAAAAGGCCGGATGGAGATATAGATTTGGCTGGCCATATGGTCTCTGTCACAAGTCAGTTCTGCTGCTGTATTATGAAGGCAGCAATCGACAACACGTAAAAGAATGGTGTTATGGATTGAATTGCGTCCCCTAACAATGTGTTGTCTATCCTAACCTCTTTGCCTGTGTTTATAATTCCATTTGGCAATGAGTTCCCTTCATTATGTTAATGAGGTAGGATTAATGTACAATGCATCTTGAGTCGATCTCTTCTGAAATATAAAAGAGATACAAACCAAGTTGATTCAGGAGGGAGAAACAAGTAGGGATGGGGAAAGAGAAACACCAAGCCACATGAAGATAGCCCAGGAGCAGAAGCTTTAAGAGAAAAGGACCTTCCTACAGAGCTGATAGAGACAGGAAGCCTTCCCCGAGAGCCAGCACTCTGAATTCATACTTATAGCCTTCTAAACTGTGAGAAAATAAATTTGTCTGTTAAAGCCACCCACTTTTGGTATTTCTGCTATAGCAGCACTAGATAACTAAGAAAAATGGGCCTGACTGAGTTCCATAACACTATTTACAAAAACAGGTAGAAGGCACCAATGTTCACTTTTCACAATAGCCAAAAGGTGGAAACTGAAATGTCCATCAACATGTGAATGGATAACCAAAATATGGTATACGCCCTCAATGGAATATTATGCAGCTGTAAAGAAAAGTGAAGATCTGATGCATGCCATAACATGGATGAACCTTGAAAACGTTGTGCAGAATGAAGTCAGTTGCAAAAGGATATACACTGTATGATCTCACTTAATGAAATAAGCACATATATAAAATGCAAAGATTATCGATGGTTGATACAAGTGGGGTGCGGCAGGAAAGGGGCAGTTTTTGTTTAGGGGGTATGATCATTAAGATTGTATGTCAACTTGCCTGGGCCATGATTCTCAGTGGTTTGGCAGTTATGACGTAGTCTGGCAGTCATATGACGATGTGATCACTTCCATATAATGTCATCACCTCCCTAATGGGATCTGCAGTGAGTAGCTAATTAGTCGAAAGGGAGTTTCCTGGAGGGTGTGGCCTGCATCCAATATAGGTGGACACTCTGGCAAGGCCTGTGGGCTTTTGCTCACTCTGGATCCTGCAGCTGGCTTCTGTTCATCTGACCTCTGGTTCTTGGGACTTGAGCTAGCAGCTTACCTGCCATCTTGCTTGCCGATTTGGCGATTTGCCAGTCTTCACAGCCTGTGAGCAAGACCCTTTCTGTCCGACCTGCTGATCCTGGGTTTATCAGCCCCTGTGGCTATGTGAATAGGAAAAGCCTGACCCATGGACTTGGGACATTCCAGCTTCTACAACCGGTGTGAGCTATTTCCTTGATACAAATTTCTCTGTATAGACATTTATATGCTTTACTCATTGTTTCTTTACAGAATCCAGCCTAAGTCATTTGGTACCAAGAGTGGTTCTAGAGAAACAAAATAATAAAGATGGCTCTTCTAAACTGGTTCTCAAGTCTGGTTTAGTCTTAAAGATGTTGATGACTCTGCTTCCAATAGTAAAGAGGGCACTGTTAATCCATGGCATGAGGTGGCAATAAAAATATGCAAAGTTCACAACTAATGGATCAGGTATTGGTGAAAGGCGAGGCACTGAATGACTGCATGTTTGACACCTTTTTACAATTTTGTCATAATGAGAAGTATAAGAAAGTTGGTTGGTTGGTCCTACATTCACTAGACAAACTGTTGAAAGAGAGAGATGAGCAGGGCTTCAGAGTCAAAGCTCAAGCACTGCATAAACGACCTCAAAGTTTCCACTTGTGCCTTGAAAGAAAGTCTTATTTCTTCTAGCAATAGAGCTGATACTGCCGAAAACCAAACCCAGAGGCTGATCTTAAGAGTGGCTGAATTACAACACCAACTCAATTCCCAACCTAGAGTGGTGTCTGAAGTTAAAGTGAGGGCATTGATTGGGAAGCAATGGGATCCTGAAACTTGGGATGGGCATATAGTCCGGAAGCTGGAGACGGTCCCCAAATTCTGTTGAATCCTTCCTGCCAACAGAACCAGCACTCTTACTCTTACCTGAAGAGATTATTCCATCTTTGTCTGCCCAGTAAAACCATTAGTCCCTCTACCCCCATGTAATGAGATTAACCCAGCTGTATCTAAAGAGCCTTTGTCTGAGTCATTGCCTGGGTTATTGCCTGAGGCAGATGCCTTACAAGAAAACGCTGAATGTTCTCAAAACACATCCTCACCACAGATTTTGGCTTCTATATCTGCAACAAGACTTAAGTCCTAGTGATCCCTAAAAGGTGAAGTACAAAATGTGACCCAGGAGGAGGTACGCTACACTCCAAAAGAATGCTTAACTTTTCCAATAAGTACAAAAGCCTGGGGGAATGTGTGTAGAAATGGCAATTGAGAGTGTGGGACAATGGTACGAGGAACATAAAGATGGACCAGTCTGAGTTTATTGATATGGGCCTACTAAGCACAGATTCTTCACTCAATGTTTCAACTGGAGAGGTTAAGAAAGGATCTAACAGTTTATTTGGTTGGGTTGCTGAAGCATGGTTTATGCAGTGGCTTACACTAAAAAAGTCGAAGTGCCAGACCTACCTTGTTATACTATAGAAGAAGATATCCAAAGGCTTAGGAAGATTGGTATGCTATTGAGTGGACTCACCAGGTTAGACCTACAAATCCACACATGGAGTGCCAAGAGGACATACCTTTTACGACAACAGTGAGGAAAAATTTGTGCAGGGAGCCCCGGCATCCTTGAAGACTGGTGTGATTGCTATTCTGTGTAAGCCAGATTTGACACTGGGAACTGCCCTAACTGAATTAAGACATCTAACTACAATGGAGCTGACTGGATCCTGTAGTGGTAGGGGTCAAGTGGCAGTGCTCAATCGACAAAGACAAGCTGGGCGTGGTTATTGTAATGGATAGCAGTAATCAGAATATTCTGACTTGTATGGACTTATGGTTTTGGCTACTTAGTCATGGTGTCACTAGGAGTGAAATGGATAGGAAATCTACTAAATATTTACTTCATCTGTACAAGTGGAAGAATTCTAGGTCAAATGACCAGTGGTCTAACTCGAATTATCCGAAAAGTCACAGCCTCTCAGTCAGTTCCTAGACCTGAGTGAGTTTACAGACCCATAACTCCTTGAATGAAGGGGAGGCTGGACCCCTTGAAGAAATGGCCTCACTACACAGCCAAAAACTTACATCTTTCTCCCACCTTTCCCCAAAGGGATCTGTGGCCTTTTATGAGAGTGACTGTTCATTAAAGAAAAGGAAATAATCAGACTTTTTAAGCATTACTGGATACTAGCTCTGAACTGACACTAATTCTAGGAGACTCAAAATGTCACTGTGGCCCACCAGTCAGAGTGGGAGCATAGAGAGGTCAGGTTATTAATGGAGTCTGAGCTCACGTCCCCCTCACAGTGGGTCCAGCAGGTCCCCAAGCCCATCCTGTAGTCATTTCCCCAGTTCAGAAATGCATAATTGGAATGGATATACTCAGCAACTAGCAGAATCCCCACATTGGATCCCTGACAAATGGAATAAAGGCTATTATGTTAGAAAAACCAAGTGGAAGCCATTAGAACTGCCCCTACCTAGGAAAATAGTAAACCCAAAGCAATACTGCATTCTTGAAGGGATTGCAGAGAGTAGTGCCACCACCAAGGACTTGTGGGATGCAGGAGTGGTGACTCCTACCACATCCCCATTCAACTCGCCTATCTGGCTTGTGCAAAAACCAGATGAATCTTGGATAATGACAGTGGATTACTGAAAACTTAACCAGGTGTTAACTCCAACTACAGCTGCTGTTCCAGATGTAATTTCATAGCTTGAGTAAATTAATATATATCCTAGTACTTAGTATGTAGCTGTTGGTCTGGCTAATGCCTTTTTGTCCACATCTGTTTCGAAAGATCACCAGCAGCAGTTTGCTTTCAGTTGGCAAGGCCAACAATATACCCTCAGTGTCCTAGCTCAGGGATATATTAACTTTTCAGGCCTATGGCATAATTTAGTCCACAGGGACCTTAATCACCTTTCCCTTCCACTAGATGTCACACTGGTCCATTACATTGATGACATTATGCTGACTGGACCTAGTAAGAAAGAAGTGTCAATGACTCTGGACTTATTGGTAAAACATTTGTGTACTATAGGGTGGGAAATAAATCCCACAAAAATTCAGGCATCTTCTACCTCAGTGAAATTTCTAGGGGTTCAATGGTGTAGGGCATGTCGAGATATTCCTTCTAAAGTGAAAGATAAGGTATTGCATCTGGCTCCCCCCATAACTAAAAAGGAGGCACACCTAGTGTGCCTCTTTGGATTTTGGAGGCAACATATCCCTCATTTGGGTTGTGCTACTCTGGCCTATTTATCAACTGACTTGAAAAACTGCCAGTTTTGAGTGGGGCCCAACAGGTTCAGGTTGCTGTGCAAGCCGCTCTGTCACCTGGGCCAAACGATCTGGCTGATCCAATAGTGCCTTAAGTGTCAGTGGCAGATAGAGATGTTTGGAGTCTTTGGCAGGCCCCTGTTGGTGAATCACAGTGCAGACCCTTAGGATTTTTGGGCAAAGCCCTGCTATCCTCTGCAGATAACTACTCTCCATTTGAGAAACAGCTTTTGGCTTGTTACCGGGCCTGAATAGAGACAATGGTTAATCACGGGCCACCAAGTCACCATGCAGCCTGAGCTGCCCATCACGAACCAGGCATTGTCAGACCCACAGAGCCATAAAACTGGACATGCACAGCAGCACACCATCACTAAATGGAAGTGGTATATATGAGATCAGGCCTGGGCAGGACCTGAAGGCACAAATAAGTCGCATAAGGAAGTGGTCCAAAGGTCTATGGTCTCCACTTCTGTCACACTACCTTCTATCTCCCAGTCTGCACCTATGGCCTCATGGGAAGTTCCTTATGACCAGCTGACTGAGGAAGAGAAAACTCATGCCTGGTTTACAGATGGTTCTGTGCAATACACAGGCACTACTTGAAAGTGGGCAGAGGCAGCACTACAGCCCCTTTCTGGGACCTCCTTGAAGCACAGTGATGAAGGAAAATCCTCCCAATGGGCAGAACTTTGAGCAGTGCACCTGGTTATTCACTTTGCTTGGAAGGAAAATGGCCAGATGTGCGATTTTAAGTCCCTGACCCAGCACTATCCCTCGAGGTAATCAGCCAGCAACCTGGTGGCAGGTTGATTACATTGGACCACTTCCATCATGGAGGGGCAGCATTTTGTTCTTACTAGAATAGACACTCTGGATATGGATTTGCCTTTCCTGCAATGCTAGGAAATGGGCTGTGGCCAATGGTTTGGCTGGATGATCAGGGAGTTGGAAGGAATGTGATTGGAAAACTGGAGACAAGGGAGATAAGGGGAAGAGATATGTGGATAGACATCTCTGAATGGGCCAAAGAAGTGAAGATATTTGTATCTCCTGTGAATGCTCACCAAAGGGTGACCTTGGCAGAGGAGGATTTTAACAATCAAGTGGATAGGATGATGCGTTCTGTGGAAACCAGTCATTCTCTCTCCCTAGCCACTCCCATCACTGCCCAATGGGTCAATGAACAAAGTGGCCAGGGTGGCAGGGATGGAGGTTATGCATGTCTCAGCAACATGGACTTCCACTCACCAAGGATGACTTGGCTACAGTGACTGCTGTGTGCCCAATCTGCCGGCAGTGGAGACCAAATTTAAGTCCCTGATACAGCACCATCCCTGGAGGTAATCAGCCAGCAACCTGGTGGCAGGTTGATTACACTGGACCACTGCCATCATGGAAGGGCAGCATTTTGTCCTTACTAGAACAGACACTTACTCTGGATATGGATTTGCCTTTCCTGCACACAATGCTTCTGCCAAAACTATCAACTGTGGACTTACAGAATGCCTTATCCACGGTCACGGTATCCCACACAGCATTGTCTCAGATCAAGGGACTCACTTCACAGCATATGAATTACAGCAATGGGTCCATGCTCATGGAATTCACTGATCTTACCATGTTCCCCATCATCCTGAAGCAGCTGGCTTGATACCCAATCAAACCAAACCCACTGCTGTCAAGTCAATTCTGACTCATAGTGACCCTATAGGACACGGTAGAGCTGCCTGGTAGAGTTTCCAAGAAGTGCCTGGTGGATTCAAACTGCCAACCTCTTGGTTAACAGCTGTAGCACTTAACCACTACACCACCAGGGCTGGCTTGATAGAATGATGAAATGACTGTCTAAAGACACAACTATGGTGTCAGCTAGGTGGCAACACTTTGCAGGGTTGGGGCAACGTTCTCCAGGAGGCTGTGTATGCTCTAAACCAGCATCCAATATATGGTGCAGTTTTTCCCATAGTCAGAATTCATGGTTCCAGGAATCAAAGGGTAGAGATGGGAGTGGCACCACTCACTATTACCCCTAGTGACCCACTCACAACATTTTTGATTTCTTTCGCAGCATCCCTACGTTCTGTGGATCTAGAGGTCATAGTTCCAAAGGAAGGAATGCTCCCAACTGGAGACAAAACAGATTCCATTGAACTGGAAGTAAAGAATGCCACTGACCCCTATGGGCTCTTCATGCTTCTGGATCATCAGGCAAAGAAGGGAATTACCATATTGGCTGGTGTGACTGACCCTGACTACCAAGGGGAAATCAGACTGATGTTACATAATGGAGGTAAAGAAGAATATGTCTGGAATACAGGATATCCCTTAGGGCATCTCTTAGTACTACCATGCCCTGTGATGAAAGTCAATGGAAAACTGCATCAATCCAATTCCGACATGGCTACTTATCCCCAGAGCCTTCAAGAATGAAGGTGGACACTCTGGTAAGGCTTGAAGGCTTTTGCTCACTCTGGAATCTACAGCTGGCTCCTGTTCAACTGATCTCCAGTTCTTGGGACTTGAGATAGCAGCTTACCTGCCGTCTTGCCTGCTGATCTTGGGATTCATCAGTCTTCGCTGCCTGCGAGCCAAGAGCCTTGCTGTCTGATCTGCTGATCTTGGGTTTGCCAGCCCCTGTGGCTACACGAATCAGGAGAAGCCTCCAGCCTGACCCATGGACTTGGGACATTCCAGCCTCTACAACTGCATGAGCCATTTCCTTGACATAAATCTCTCTATATAGATATTTATATGCTTCACTAATTTTGCTTCTCTAGAGAATCCAGCCTAAGACAGGGGGACATTGAATTGTGGTGGAATGTTTTGGAATAAAAAAAAAATAGGATAGTGATAATGGTGCAACAACATGGAAAAAATGTAATCAGTGTCATTAAGTTGTAAATGCAGAAGTTGTGCTGGCAAATATTTTAGTGTGTATTTTTCAAAATAAATAAAAGAGGATGGGAAAAAAAAACAGGTAGCAGGCTGATTATGGTCTAAGCGATACAGTTTGCCAACTCTTGTTCTAGAGTGTCATCCACGATCAAAACTCACACCATCAAGTCGATTCCAACTTATAGCAACCCTATAGGACAGAAGAGAACTGCCCCATAGGATTTCCAAGGCTGTAAATCTTTTTTTTTTTGGCAGGAAGAATAAAACATGATTTTATTTATAGATTTTAATGTTATAAATCAATACCTTCTCAATATTAATAGTTAATTTACATAAATTATTGAGTGTTTTGGCTGATGAATTTAAAGACCTTCCAATATCTGGTTGCAAAATACTTGTCAATGCTTTTGCTGAATACTTCCCTAAACTCTACCAACACTGCAATCGTCCATGTATATGAATGCTACTATTAATTCAAGAACCAGTTCAAACGTTGCCTAGTCCCAATAAGAAAGGCTGTAAATCTTTATGGAACCAGACTGTCAGATATTTCTCCTGCGGAGTGACTGGTGGGTTTGAACTGCCAACCTTTCGGTTAGCAGTCAAGCACTTTAATGACTGCACCACCAGGTCTCCTTCATCCATTATATTTGGTAGAAAATCAGACAGATATATTAAGGTAGGATACTTTAACATGCTTCTTTTTCTCCTTATAGCTTTTACAATTTTTCACTTAGGAATCTTGACGATAACTTCTTTGGTGCAAAGATATTCAAAACTTTAATTTTGTCCTTTTTACATGATATTTTTTAATGCTATTCAAATAACTTCCATATGATTTAATTATTTTTGGCCTGAATTCATTCTTATTTAATAGATAAACCATGAATTATTTGCATGCAAACTGTCTTACTATTATATATCTTAAACTTTGCGTATTATTTTTTAGGTATCTCTTCAGCATAATATGACCGTATTTTCTCCTAATTGGAAAAAAAAAACCTCATTGCCATCAAGTTGATTCCAACTCATAGCAACCCTACAGGATAGGGCAGAACTGTCCCACAGGGTTTCCAAGGCTGTAAATCTTTATGGAAGCAGACTGCCACATCTTTTTCCCACTGAGCAGCTGGTGGGCTACTGACCTTTTGGCTAGCAGCTTTAACCACTGTGCCACCAGGAGCAATTTCAACCCATTGTCACTAGTTGTTATATCTTACTTTACTCTGAGATTTGCTGAGCTTTGTAACAGTAGTGTTTTCACTGCTCTGCTCAGAAAATTTGTCTTCTAATAATTAAGAAGGTTGTATTTTTGCTTTAATTACTTTTATAATTATAAATATATATTTCATTATTTGTCTATTCATTTTTACAACATTGAGTAATTCCATTACATAACCAATGATTAAGTAATTTTTTCTCTCTCTTGCTATCTTTTAGCCACCTATTTGAGCTGCTTTCATAGTCATAGTTTTAGCTTGTTACTATTAAATATAATTCTGTAACTTGATTTACCAATTGCAATTTATATTTCTGGAAAATCAGCTTTTAAAGATCAGAAAATAAACAGGCTTACATTGTATTGGCTATGTTGTGCCTTCACTTTGCACACTGTATTGGATCTGTTCTTTTTAAATTTCCAAAGAGAAAGGGTGCTAAAAGAACCTACCATTAACTGATCACTTTGGTTTCAATTTCTCCTTGATACCTTCTGTTAGCTTTCAATAACTTACCTGCATAGCTCCTGTTTAAAAATTCTTCATCTGATAAGAAAGGATCTCTTCCTTGTTCCAGCTTGAAAATCACTTCTGGTTTTGTAAAGCAATACCCTGCAGGTAGGAAATAATTTAGGATGTGAATCAGTCACATGTACCTTCAATGATTCTGAATGCGGAGGAAGGTAAAACATCAGATGCTGCTCAGTAAATGTGTTAATTTGACCCATCTGGTGGGGAGGTGACAAAAGGAATAAATCTCCTTAAATCCCTAATCTCAAGCCTAAATGACATCAAATTCTAATCATGGTTCAGATGTACTGGGTTTTACAAAAGGGATTATATGGGACTTCCACTTCTGGCCATGATCGTGAGAGTATCAGGGACCAATTTATCTTTACATGTCAAACTAGGAAACCAAACAAAATTAAACAACAGCAGGACAGGAATTCCTAAGAAAGGGAAAATAGTAGGTGAGTCCTATGACTGCCACAGCTTACAGTCAGAAGTTTCCAGGCCACAGCAGAGAAGGTGGAAACCAAAAGAGAGCCAACGCAACTAAATTTTGAGGGGCAAAACTGGAGAGAAAAGAGCTGTACAAAGAGAGAGTCATGGACACCTGCAGAAAGATCTCTGAATCTTCCACTGAGTACTGACTTCTTCAACCGTATAAGGAAACTACCCAAGGTTGGCAGAAAAACCACTGGAAAGGAGTAAGCTGATAAATCACCAAAGCATACAGAGGCAGGATGTTGTGATCCCATCAGCTAGAGGTGAAAGATCCCTTAATACACTGAAGATGCAGTAAATAACCTGGTGGCACTGCGTTAGGATAGGGGCTAAATTAGTCCTAGACTAAAAGAAACTTTTTTGAATCCAATATAACAAAAGCTTTTTAAAAAGCAGACCTTAAAATGATCAAGCTAATTCCAAGTAACCTAACTGTACTCCAAAAAAGCCCACAAATATTTAAAAGAATTCTATCTCCCAAAAATGTAGTGTAGTGGGTTGAATTGTGTTCCCCAGAAAGACATGTTCAAGTCCTCAAAAGCTATGAATGTGACCTCATTAGGAAATAGGGTCTTGCAGATGTAATCAAGAAGTGACACTAATGAGTTAGAATGGGCTCTAAATCCAGTTGAGGGTATCTATTTAAGTAGAGGTAGGTTTGCAGAGAAACTGACAAACACACAGGAAAGAAGGCCATGTGAAGAAAGGCAGAAACTGGAGTGATGTACCTACAAAACCCAGGAACACCAACGACTGCTGGCAAGCAGCAGAGTTTAGGAAAAGGCAAGGATGGATTCTTCCATAGAGCCTTCAGAGGGAGCATGGTCCTGCCAAGATCTTCAGTACAGATTCCTAGCTCCCAGAACAGTAAGAATGTATTTGTTATTTTAAGCAACCTAAAAAAAACCCAAACCCACTGCCATGGAGTCGATTCCAACTCATAGCGACTCTATATGACAGAGTAGAACTGCCCCATAGAGTTTCCAAGGAGCACCTGGCAGATTCGAACTGCCAACCTCTTGGTTAGCAGCCATAGCACTTAACCACTATACCACCAGGGTTTCCTTAAGCCACCTAGTATGTGGTAATTGTACCGCACCCCTAAGAAACTAACACAAACTTTAAGAGGGCAGGAAATGACACATAAAAGTAGCAGCAGAGAACAAAAGAGCAAAGAAAATTGCATTCTGTACACAGTTAAATGGTAAGGTCTGCTCACCCACTGAGACGAGGTGGCTGTAGTTCTCCAGCATCACGTCTCTGTACAGGGTCCTCTGAGCGGGGCCCATGTGCTGCCACTCCTCCTGGGTCAGCTCCACAGCCACGTCCTTGAATGACACTGATGCCTGTAACAGCACATCTGTGATCAATCTGAAGAGTTCAGACACAGGTGACACTGAAAATAATTTTGGAAACTAATCGCTGTTACGTTCACTGTTGAGAGTTAAAAACAAAATATAAAGGATGACTATTATAACCCTAATATTTTAGGGGTACTCATGCAATTAGCAGAAATATTACTCTCATGCCCTAATTCTTTGTATTTATATCATAAAATATTTACATATATTATCAGTGAATACCCTACTGTGGGGTTTAGAATTTAACCTTACCCAAAGAATCTAGTCTTTGACCCCAATATCTGAGAGACTATCCCTAAAAACACTCGGAGTTTAAGTGTCATCTATAAGGACTCTGGACCACATCTAACTTAACAGGTTATGTCAGTGGGGTGATAAGGTGACTCTGGGATGGGGCTGGCAGGCCAGAAAGATCTACTGCATGATACCTCAGGATCACCTCCTGATATCAGTCAACCTCGGGGGAGAGGGGCTGGAATTTCCATTACATAATGAAACCCCCAATAAAGGGTCTGGACATGGAAGCTTCACGGGCTTCCTGGTCGCTGAAGACACTGATGCACGTGGTAACAAAACTGTAATCATAGGCACAGTGCTTTCCATAAGTACTGTGATTTGTTCCAGCAAATTACTGAACCTGAGAGACGGTGAAAGCCTGAAGTCTTGGGCCTACCTGGCAGTCTGGAGGACTGTGTCCTTTAACTTGTGAGCTCTGACCTAGCTCCTGGTGCTTAGAGTCAGAGGAACAAGCGCTGAAGAACAGAAGTGGAACAGAATTGATAATCAATTGATCTGATTAATCCTGACAGTTTGTAGCAACAAGTGGAGATTTAGATTTGTTTTGATATTTATGTCCTTACAACTAATGATAAAGCTTAATCTCCTGTCTTTTTTTGTTAAACTTATAATAAATAGGTTTCTTCTAATATTTTCCAATATGCCAATGGACTGTCCTGGGCACTCTCTAAGGTGTACAAATCACTCTGTCAAGGTGACCAATGAAGATACATGTATGCCCTGGAGGTATGACACAGGACTGACCAGTCTTGTGTTTTAGAGAAAGAGTAGGAGGCGGAGCCAAGATGGCGGAAGAGACAGACGCTTCCAGCAAGCCCTCTTACAACAAACACCTGAAAAAAACAAGTGAAACAATGACAAGCTAGGAGCCCTGAACATCAAAGGCAAGCTCAGAAAATGAACTGAGGGGCAGGGGGAGGAAGAGACGGTTCAGAAACGGAGAGGAGTTACCAGACCTGAATCACGGGGAGCCCTCAGGCACCATTCCCAGGAGCTGCAGCAGCAGACTGGTATGAGCATTTGGCTACAGTATCCTCAGGGAGAAGCAGCCAGCCACAAAGCCTACTCGCACCTCTGGAACCAGAGAAGAATGGTGCTCTTGGCAAAAGCTAAGTATGTGCCTATATTTTGCTATGCCCTCCCCCACCCCCAAGCCAGCTTCAGCAGCTGATTTCCCTGGGTGTGAGACAGGCCCTGCTGAGTGCCTAGACCCATCCTCCCGGCCTTGGAGAAGGAAAAAATTTGCAACTGGGGGAGAGCTCAGAACAGAAGCGGCTCCTGACCAGGCATAAATGGTCTGTGGACTTTGAGTACATTTCTCCTCTGCACGGACCTATGTGGGCCTATTTCAGAAGAATAGGCCCTTGCTGGCAGACTACAACTGTTTCAGCTGTGTGGTGGAAAGGTGGGTATTTGATGTTTGGCATTGCTTTGCCTATTAAACAGAGTCCTCACCTACCCACATCACGGGCCTAAGCAGTGGTGGCTCCACTCAGGTCACCGAGCCACCCATGACAGGGGTCCAAGGATAACTGGTACCTCCCAGTCCTTACAACCAAAAACACTGGGTGCCCATGGTCCATCCACAGAACCCACCCACCTCTACACTCCAGGGAACAGTGACATGCTTTCCTCAGAGACACGTGGGGGATGATTCTCAGGCCCCTGCCTTGTTCGGAGTGTGACCCCTTGATGCAACCAGATACCAGTACCTACACCAATCACCCCTGACCCACTAAGACTGTAGGACAGAGCCTATACCACACACTGGATGACCAGCTACCTGGACACTTGAGCTGAATTCATACAAGAAAAGTGAATGGACTCCTAGGCTGACACCTGATAAAAGATCTAGCCATCCGGAGACAGGATGTCAGAGCTCTAAAGGCAAAAATAATCAAGCTAGCTCACTCAAGCAACCCATCTGGACATATCAAAACAAAACAAAGCAAGAAGCTATGACACAGTAAGCAAACATAAAATAAACTAATATAATAACTTACAGATGGCTCAGAGACAACAGTCAATATCATGTCACATAAAGAAACAGACCATGGTCGCCTCAACATGCTCTCAAAACAAAGAATCAAGGGATCTTCTAGATGAAAGTGCCTTAATGGAATTACAGAGGCAGAGTACTAAAGATTAATATACAGAACCCTTCAAGACATCAGGAAGGAAATGAGGCAATACGCAGAACAAGCCAAGGAACACACAGATAAAGCAATTAAAAGCTTAGAAATTTAAAAGATAAAGAAATTAAAAAGATTTTTCAGGAACGTAATGAATAATTTAATAAAATGGAAAAATCCATACACAGACAGTAATCAGAAATTCAGAAGATTAACAATAAAATTACAGAAGTAGACATCTCAATAGAAAGTCTGAGAGCAGACTTGAGCAAGTGGAAGGCAGAATTTCTGAACTTGATGATAAAGCACTTGGAACTAACATATCTGAAGAAAAATCAGATAAAAGAATTAAAAAAAATGAAGAAACCTTAAGAATCATGTGGGACTCTATCAAGAGAAATAATCTATGAGTGTTTGGAGTACCAGAACAGGGAGAGAGAAAAGAAAATACAGAGAGAATTGTTGAAGATTTCTTGGCAGAAAACGTCCCTGATATCGTAGAAGATATCTATCCAAGATGCTCATCGAACTCCACATAAGGTAGATTTTAAAAGAAAGTCACCAAGACATATTATAATCAAACTTGCCAAAACCAAAGATAAAGAGAGAATTTTAAGAGCAGCTAGGGATAAATGAAAAGTCACCTACAAAGGAGGGTCAATAAGAATAAGCTCGGACTACTCGGAAGAAACCATGCAGGTAAGAAGGCAATGGGATGACTTACATAAAAAAATTGAAGAAAAAAAACTGCCAGCCAAGAATCATATACCCAGCAAAACTGTCTCTCAGATATTAAGGCGAAATTAGGACATTTCCAGATAAACAGAATTTTAGGGAATTCGTAAAAACCAAACCAAAACTATAGGAAATACTAAAGGGAGTTATTTGGTTAGAAAATCAATAATGTCAAGTATCAACCCAAGACTAGAACACTGGGCAGAGCAATCAGAAGTCAATCCAGACAGAGAAAACACAAAAATAAATCAAGATAAAAAACTCTCAAAACAGAGAAACAGAGATATTATTATGTAAAAGAAGACAACATTAAAACAATAAAGACAGACTAAGAAATGTAGTCATAGATCTTCCATATGGAGAGGAAGAAAAGGCGATACAAAGAAATAAAAGTTAGGTTAAACTTTAGAAAAGTAGGGGTAAATAATAATGTAAGCACAAAGGAGACAAACTATGCTACACATCAAAATAAAATACAAGAAAAAAATAGAGACTCAGCAGAAACAAAATCAACAACAACGAATATGAGGAAAGGACAATATATGAAAATAATCTACTCAGCACATAAAATTACATGGGAAGAAGAAACTGTCAACAACACACAAAAATGACATCAAAATAATAGCACTAAAGTCACACTTATCCATAACTATGCAGAACGTAAATGGAATAAATGCACAAATAAAGAGGCAGAGAGTGGCAGAATGGATTAAAAAACAGGATCCGTATATATGCTGCATACAACAGGCACACCTTAGACTTAGAGACTCAAAAAAAAAAACTAGAACTGAAAAGATGGGGAAAAAATACATCAAGCAAACAATAATCAAAAAAGAGCAGGAGTGGCAATATTAATTTCTGACAAAATAGACTTTAAAGTTAAATCCATCATAAAGGAAAAGGGAGGACACTATACAATGATTAAAGGGACAATATACCAAGAGGATATAACCATATTAAATATTCAAGCACCCAATGACAGGGCTGCAAGATACATAAAACAAACTCTATCAGCATTGAAAAGTGAGATAGACAGCTCCACAATAATAGTAGGAGACATCAAAACACCACTTTCAGTGAAGGACAGGACATCCAGAAAGAAGCTCAATAAAGACACGGAAGATCTAAATGCCACAATAAACCAACTTGACCTCAGAGACATGTACAGAACACTCCACTCAACAGCAGCCAAGTATACTTTCTTTTCCAATGCACATGGAACATTCTCTAGAATAGACCACATATTAGGTCATAAAGCAAGCCTTAGCAGAATCCAAAACACTGAAATATTACAAAACATCTTCTCTGACCATAAGGCCATAAAAGCGGAAATCAATAAGAGAAAAAGCAGAGAAAAGAAATCAAACACTTGAAAACTACACAATACCATGCTGAAAAAGACTGGGTTATAGAAGACATTAAGGATGGAATAAAGAAATTCATTGAATCCAATGAGAACGAAAACACTTCCTATCAGAACCTTTGGGACAGCGAAAGCAGCGCTCAGAGGTCAATTTCTATCAATAAATGCACACATACAAAAAGAAGAAAGGGCCAAAATCAATGAATTATCCCTACAACTTGAACAATAGAAAGAGAGCAACAAAAGAAACCTTCAGACACCAGAAGAAAACAAATAATAAAAATTAGAGCAGAATTAAATGAAATAGAAAACAGAAAAACAATTGAAAGAATTAACAAGACCAAAACCTGGTTCTCTGAAACAATCAACAAAATTGATAAACCATTGGCCAGACTGACAAAAGGAAAACGGGAGAGGAAGCAAATAAACCGAATAAGAAATGAGATGGGCGATATTACAACAGACCCAACTGAAATTAAAAGAATCATATCAGATTACCATGAAAAATTGTACTCTAACAAATTTGAAAACCTAGAAGAAATGGATGAATTCCTAGAAACATACTACCTACCTAAACTAACACAGAGGTAGAACAATTACACAGACCCATAACAAATAAGAGATTGAAAAGGTAATAAAAAAAACTCCCAACAAAAAAAAACCCTGGCCCAAATGGCTTCAGTGCAGAGTTCTGACAAACTTTCAGAGAAGAGTTAACACTACTACTACTAAAGGTATTTCAGAGCATAGAAAAGGACGGAATACTCTCAAACTCATTCTATGAAGCCAGCATATCCACGATACCAAAACCAGGTTTGCATGAACTTAGATGCAAAAATCCTCAACAAAATTCTAACCAATAGAATTCAACAACATATTAAAAAAATAATTCACCATGACCAAGTGGGATTCATACAAGGTATCCAGGGATGGTTCAACATTAGAAAAACAATTAATATAATCCATCAGATAAATAAAACAAAAGACAAGAATCACATGATTTTATCAATTGCTGCAGGAGAGCCATTTGACCAAGTTCAACACCCATTCAAAATAAAATCTCTCAGCAAAGTAGGAATAGAAGGAAAATTTCTCAACATAATAAAGGGCATTTATACAAAGCCGATAGCCAACATCGGCCTAAATGGAGAGAGCCATATTAAGAGACATTAAGAGCCATTTAACCATATTAAATATTAATGCACCCAATGACAGGGCTGCAGGATACTTAAAACAAACTATCAGCACTGAGAAAAGTGCACAAAAGAAAGAAAAGTGCTCTCAAGGCATTCCCCTTGAGATCCAGAATCAAACAAGGGTGCCCTTTTTTACCACCCTTATTCAACATTGTGCTGGAGGTCCTAGCCAGAGCAGCTAGGCTAGATACAGAAATAAAGGGCTTCCAGATTGGCAAGGAAGAAGTAGAAGTATCTCTATTTGCAGATGACATGACCTTATACACAGAAAACCCTAAGGAATCCTCCAGAAAACTACTGAAAGTAATAGAAGAGTTCAGCAGAGTATCAGGATACAAGATAAACATACAAAAACCAGTTGTATTCCTCTACACTAACAAAAAGAACATCAAAGAGGAAACCACCACATTTACAGTAGCCCCCAAGAAGATAAAATACTTAGGAATAAATCTTACCAGAGATGTAAAAGACTCATACAAAGAAACCTACAAAACACTTCTGCAAGAAACTAAGAGAGACCTACATAAGTGGAAAAACATACCTTGCTCATCGATAGGAAGACTTACATTATAAAAATGCCTATTCTACCAAAAGCAATCTATACATTTAATGCAATTCCAATCCAAATTCCAATGACATTTTTTAATGAAATGGAGAAAAAAATCAGAAAGAGGCCCTGGATAAGTAAAGCATTACTGAAAAAGAAGGACAAAATGAGAGGACTCACTCCACCTGATTTTAGAACCTATTACACTGCCACCACAGTCAAAACAGCCTGGTACTGGTACAACAACAGATACATAGACCGATGGGACAGAATTGAGAATCCAGACATAAATCCATCCACATATGAGCAGTTGATATTTGACAAAGGCCCCAAAGCAGTTAAATGGGGAAAAGACGGTCTTTTTAACAAATGGTGCTGGCATAACTGGATATCCATTTGTAAAAAATTGAAACAAAACCCATACCTCACACCATGCACAAAAATAAGCTCAAAATGGATCAAAGACCTAAATATAAAATCTTAAATGATAAAAATCATGGAAGAAAAAATAGGGACAACGTTAGGAGCCCTAATACATTGCATAAACAGAATACAAAACATTGCAAAGAATGTAGAAGAAAAACTAGATAACTGGGAGCTCCTAAATATCAAACACCTATGCTCATCCAAAGGCTTCACCAAAAGAGTAAAAAGACTACCTACAGACTAGGAAAAAGTTTTTAGCTATGACATTTCCTATCAGCAGCTGATCTCTAAAATCTACATGATTCTGCAAATACTCAACTACAAAAAGACAAATAACGCAATTAAAAAATGGGCAAAAGATATGAACAGACATTTCACTAAAGAAGACATTCAGGTAGGTAACAGAGAGATGAGGAAATGCTCATGATCATTAGCCATTAGAGAAATGCAGATCAAAACTACAATGAGATTCCATCACACTCCAACGAGGCTGGCATTAATCCAAAAAACACAAAATAATAAACGTTGGACAGGTTGTGGAGAGACTGGAACACTTATACATGGCTGGTGGGAATGTAAAATGGTACAACCACTTTGGAAATTGATTTGGCACTCCCTTAAAAAAAAAAATTTTTTTTTTTTTAAAAGGCAGAAATAGAGATCTAGCAATCCCACTCCTTGGAATATATCCTAGAGAAATAAGAGCCTTTACAGGAACAGATACATGCACACCCATGTTCACTGCAGCACTGTTTACAACAGCAAAAAGATCGAAGCAACCAAGGCGCCCATCAACAGATGAATGGATAAATAAATTATGGTATATTCACACAATGGAATACTACACATCGATAAAGAACAGTGATGAATCTGTGAAACATTTCATGACATGGAGGAATCTGGAAGGCATTATGCTAAGTGAAATTAGTCAGTTGCAAAAGGACAAATCTTGTATAAGACCACTATTATAAAAACTCGAGAAATAGTTTAAACAGAGAAGAAAATATTATTTGATGGTTACGAGAGGGGGGAGGGAGGAAGATGGGAGAAGCGTATTCATTAATTAGATAGTAGATAAGAACTACTTAAGGTGAAGGGAAAGAGAACACAATACAGGTGAGGTCAGCACAACTGGACTAAACCAAAAGCAAAGAAGTTTCCTGAATAAACTAAATGCTTCGAAGGCTAGTGTAGCAGGGGCGGGGTTTAGGGACCACACTTTCAGGGGACATCTAAGTCAATTGGGATAATAAAATCTGTTAAGAAAACACTCTGCATCCCAGTCTGGAGAGTGGCGTCTGGGGTCTTAAACACTAGCAAGTGGCCATCTAAGACGTGATTGTTTTTGGCCTCAGCCCACCTGGACTAAAGGAGAACGAAGAACACCAAGGACACAAGGCGTTTATAAGCCCAAGAGACAGAAAGGGCCACATGAACCAGAGGCTACATCAGCCTGAGACCAGAAGAACTAGATGGTGCCGAGCCACAACCAATGACTGCCCTGACAGGGAACACAACAGAGAACCCCTGAGGGAGCAGGAAAACAGTGGGATGCAGACCCCAAATTCTCATAAAAAGACCAGACTTAATGGTCTGACTGAGACTAGAAGGACCCTGGTGGTCATGGCCCCAGACCTTCTGTTGGCCCAGGACAGGAACCATTCCCAAAGCCAACTCTTCAGACAGGGATTGGACTGGACAACTGGATGGAGAGGGATGCTGGTGAGGAGTGAGCTTCTTGGATCAGGTGGACACTTGAGGCTATGTTGGCATCTCCTGCCTGGAGGGGAGATGAGAGGGTAGAGGGGGTAGAAGCTGGCAAAATGGACACAAAATGAGAGTGTGGAGGGAGCGGGCTGTCTCATTAGGAGGAGTGCAACTGGGAGTATGTAGCAAGGTGTATATAAGTTTTTGTGTGAGAGACCGACTTGATTTGTAAACTTTCACTTAAAGCACAATAAAAATAAAAAAAACAAAAACAATAGTCTGGTACTGCAATAATGATAGACATATAGACCAATGGAATAGAATTGAGATTCTAGAAATAAACCCATAAATCCACTCTACTGATTTTTAACCAGGATGGGAAAGCCATTCAATGGGGAAAGAATAGTCTCTTTAATGTATGATGCTGAACAACAGGATATTACATGTGAAATAATGAAGTTGGACCCATACCTCACGACATACATGAAAATTAACTCATAAGAAATACAACTAAAAAACTCTTTGAAAAAAGCATAGGGCTAATGCTTCAGGATGTAGTTTTTAATAAGGATTTTTAGATGAGAGACCAAAAGCATTAGCAAAAACAAGACAAATTAGATAAACTGGATGTATCAAGAATAACAAAAAACTATTTGTTCATCAAGAAACTTTATCAAGAAAGTTAGAGACAACCTACAGATTGGTAAGAAATTTTGGGAATCCATATATTAGGTAAGGGTTTAATTTGTAGAATATATAAAAAACTCCAACTTAACAAAAAAAAAAGACAACCCAATCAAAACATAGGCAAACGACTTGAATAGACATTTCAGCAAAGAAGATATACAAATGGCCAACAGGCACATGAAAAGATTCTCAATATCATTAGGGAAACACAAATCAAAACCACAGTGACCCTACAGAACAGAGTAGAACTGCCCTATAGGTTTTCCAAGGCTGTAAATCTTTACGGAAGCAGGCTGCCACATCTTTCTCCCATGGTATACTTGCATACCAGTGATCATTACAGTCCTATTCACAATAGTCAAAAAGTGGAAACAACCTAAATTTATCAACAGATGAATGGATAAATTAAATGTAGCATATATACATAATGGACACCCTGGTGGCGTAGTGGTTAAGGGTTATGGCTGCTAACCAAAGGGTCGGCAATTTGAATCCGCCAGGTGCTCCTTGGAAACTCTATGGGGCAGTTCTGCTCTGTCCTATAGGGTCACTATGAGTTGGAATCGACTTGATGGCACTGGGTTTGGGGTTTTTTTTATGTACACAATGGAAGATTCCGCAGCCAAAAAGAGAAATGAAGTTCTGATAAATGCTATAATATGGATGGACCTTGAAAACATAATGTTGAGTGAAATAAGTCAATCACAAAAGGACAAACACTGTATGATTTCACTTATATGAAATATCTAGAACAGGCAAATGTATAGAGAACAAAATTTACTAGTGTTTACTAATGGAAGAGATGGGAAAAGGGGGACTCATTGCTTAGGAGGCACTGAGCTTCTGCTAAGGGTGAAAGAAAAATCTGGAAACGGATAGTGGTGATGGTTGTACAACATGACGAATGTAATTCATGTCACTGAACTGTACACATCAAAAATGTTAAAATGACATGTTTTATTATATAAATACATTTATCACAATTAAAAAAAAGTAATCTACCACACTTGTTACCCCGTAGGGTCTTTACAGGAATTCAAGACTAAATAAACATAAGAAAACCATTAAGCTATTCACAAGTTTTAAGGATTAAAGAAAATAAGCTTTATTGTTGTTCCAATAAATACTGAAGACGTATTCACTCTAACTCAGTACACATCCATGACTAAACTGAAATCTAAGCCAACTGGTAACTGGAAGAAAGTTACTTACCCTGACAAAGGTTACCTACCAAAAGCAGACAGTAAACTTTAGAGTTAATGGGGAAACCGTGTATCTTCCCTCCAGATCAACTTGATCTATTTCTGTTTCTCCTTCTCTATTCAATGCATGGACCTTTACAAGCCTCACAAATCCATCACGCTGCGAAGTGGGGAGTGAATAAAGAGCTCACCTGAGAGGTGCTCATTTTCTGTGGCTCTTGGGTGAGTGTAGAAAACTGAACATCCAGCTGTGGAGACAGAAAGATGGATGACTAGGGTCACTAGATTCACCTCTCAAAATCTTGGCACCCCATCTGGGGAGCAGCCTCCCTGTGGGGATATGGCTGTTTAGCCCTTGAAAAGGACCAGGTACAGACAGCAACACCTGTCCGCGTGAGACTCTGAAGTGATCATGTAGACTTGAACATGCATCTTTTCGTTAGTTAAATATAAACTTTTTTCTATTGTTTAGCAATACTTTGATTCTTAAATCAATTAAAAGGAAAACAAGAGGAGTAATAAAATTAAGGAAAACAAAGAATAAGACATTCTTCCATTACAATTAATATAGCAGAAAAATACTCAGGCTGCAACATTTAACTATGTTCCTGGTAACACTGCTTAACTTGAGTGAGGATATGGGTGTGTTACAAAGAATTTAAAATTCTTTGATCAGGGGCTTTTGGTTACTGACCTGTGACTCCTGGCTGTCACAGACTAGGTGGCCGTGGACAATTCACTGACACTCTCAGGTCCCATTTCTTTAAAGCTTTTAAATGAGTCAGAAGTAGATGACCTTGGAACCCTTCATGAACCATCATTCGGGGATCTGTGAGGTCAGGATAACATCACTGGGGTCGCACGTGTTGATGAACACATGTGAGCGCAGCACAGAATTTACAGAGTGAAAATGAAGGGACTGGGAGTCCTTTAGGAGCCTCATCCCCAGACCTGGCCCTGCAAAGCTCTCGAAGGAAGCAGCTTTTCCTGGGTAGCCTGCTCCTGGGCCATCCAGCTCACCTCATTCATCTCAAAGCTGGCCCAAATCCTCCACTGCCACACAGTCTGTGGTGGCGACATCACCAAGTCTGGCTCATTCTGGGCAGGGAGATCAAGAACTGCTTCTGGTCAGGGAATCTAGGACCTGCTCCTTTCTTGGCTCTTCTGCCTCTTGCTCTGAACCTCTGGAGATAAGGTAAAGGTCAGAGGGGCATTCTTTCCAGGTGAGATTCCTATACCCAGAGGCCTCCTGCTTTACAAGGGCTGCTCTGTTCCAGGGGATCTGGCACCTGGGAAACAAATTCATTTTAGGGCCAAAAACCTGACTCTTGGGATTCACTGCAACATCAGACTTAAAAGACCGCCTGTCAGCTCAGGAGGGCCCAGGACCTTCAGTCTGAACCAAGGGACCCGAAGAGACACTAGAAATCCCAGAATCCAATTGCCACATGGTAGGATTCCATGTACATTTGTTTCCAATTATATCACTGGGGATGTGAAGCCAGGTCAGTCTTAAGTGCTGGGAAGGCAGCAATGCTGGCTGTCAGCAGGTGTGACATTAGAAACAGCTTGAGACTGGGAGTGACGCACACTGGCTATTGAATCCGAGCTTTCTCACCACTAGCTTGTGACAAGAGAGTGCAACTCCACCAATTTGACCCTCTGTGTTTGTTTTTCTAATGCGTATGTTAAAACCGACCTCCGAGAGTGGTTGTGAGGTTTACATGAGTCACCCAACGAAAACTTCAAAAAGTGTCTTCTAAATATAACAGCATTCGTCACTTACTTAGGGCTTAGTATCCTGCAATTCTCTAAATGTTTTACGGTTAATGACTTGCCGAACTTTCAAAACAACGCCACGAAGCAATCGTTATTAATATTCTAATTTTCAAATGAGTAGCCAGGTCATTTATTGCCCTTGGTTACAGGCGTCTGACCAGGAATCTACCCGGGTCTTTCAAGCTTTCACCGCAGAAACACCGCCCGCGCTTTATGACAAGTTCATCGCCAAAGTTATAAACCCACATTCTCCTCCCGCCTCGCCAAGGGCTTTTCCACCGTCGGTGCTAAGGCTGGGCCGGGCACAAGCCCGGCAAGCGCGGCCGCCCCGAGTACTGACCAGCACTCTCCCGACCTGCGCCCCGGGAGCTGGCCGGGTCGGGGGGGCCCTCCCCCGCCACCGGCTGCGCAAGGGCGAGGGGCTGTGCGGGGGTCCCAGCGGCTCTCCGCTCCCCCTTCCTGGACCCAGTTCCCCCTCCCGGCGGGTCCCCATGCGCTCTCACGACAAGTGCGAATCCTGTACTTCAGAGTAGACACGGATGAGCGCGGAGAAAAAAAAGAACTGAGTCCGGACTGAGGAAGCAGGGCTACGGCTCCACATGCTCAGAAGGAGCCCAGAATTCCGTTCCCAGCGTGCTGCGCGGTGAGTTAGAACAAGCAAGACTGCATTTCCCATAAACCTTCACGTTCTCTCTTAGAAGTGACTGTTGTGGCGTTTCGGTATTTTCATAACGTTGGAGAAAGAGGTTCTTAAAGGCCCCTCCTGTCAAGGTTTTCTCTGTGGGTTAAACTTGAACGCTACCACCAAATGCAAGGCATGGTCCTCGACCTCACACGGTTGTAATCACATTTATTCATTAGATAATTAGAGATAATCAGGGAAACCCGAATATAGATTTCATATTAGAAATATTAAGCAAATTTACCTTTACATTTGCTAAGTGTGAAAAAATTAGAATTATGTAGGGAAATTAACTGATTTTTCAAGGCATGACAACTGAACTATTTAGGACGGTAGCTTATATTTTATAATTGTTCAACCTGGAACCACCACTCTGTCCCTTTACAGCCACAGGAGCCACACGACCCTTGAGCCTTCTGGCGCCCCAAGTCCTAGCCTGGTGAATATAAAAGGGCTTGACCCGGAGCTCCCAATTGTAGAAGTGTAGAGGAAAGCTATTAGGGTTTACAGATTAACATTGTTTTTTGCTGAATTCTCTTAGTGTTTTGACAAATTTTTACCATTATCTTGGACTTCCATATACATAATGACATGTTTGGCTATATTTTTTAATATAATTCTTTGTCATTCTTTATCCAGATACCAACAATAAGCTCAGAAATGCTCGCGAAGCTATATTAAATTAATCATCATTGTACACTTTTACCTATAGAACTCGAATGCAGAGAAAGTGGTCAGTAAATACATTCATTCATGAAAACCTGTTGCGTCATAGACACCATTCTGAATTCTGGCACAACAACACGAAAGAGATAAAATTAACGTTTCGTTCTGTTGTACGTGGAGTCGCTATGAGGCTGAATCAACTCAGTCACCTAAAAACAACATGGAGTTTATGATCAGAGTTGGTGTGGGGAGACATTGAATTGTACATGTGAAGAATGTTGAAATGACAAATGTTATGTTTCTTATATATTTACCACACACACAAAAAGAAACAAAAACAAACAAACAAGGCAGATGAACAATTTAAATTGCTGGCATTAAGAGTATGTTGCCTGTAACCCATTCTGGGAGGTAGTACTGCTTCAGTTAGTGCTCAGTGAAAGAAACAGTGTTCAATGTATTTTGAGCAAAAAGAGTCTTAATGAAGCCAGATGGGTGATTATAAAATTATTGAAAAATTTGTCAGTATAAAAGTCTGGCGTTAGTACTACTAGGTTCAAGGAAACAAACCATACCATAACTTAATCTTGAGGTCAAGTAGCCACTGCTGTTTCTGCCACCAAGAACCCAACTGTCTGTCACCACCCATTAATCAGAAGAGTGGTCACTGAAACCTTAGTCCAAATGCTGCAACCAGATTCCTAAGAAGCTGCTGGCCACACACTGGTGTACATATCTGGCCACCACAGTTCCCTCTCAGCATTCACATCTCCAAGATGTGGAATGTGTTTGTTGGCAGGAATGGCTTTGCTTGACTGTGTCTTGAAAAAGCAAATGCTTGTATTTTTCATTAACCAAATGAAGTAAAGTTAAAATTTTAGAAAAATTCTATAAATATTATCAGGTTAGATTTTTTGAAGTGCAAATACTGGCACAAAAGCTGCCAGTAATCTGTTAAGACAATCTGAAAAGATGTAATGAATTAAATGTGAGTTCACATATAATTATTCACTTCAAAGGTGAAAAATATTTCTTGATCTTAATATATCGAGATGCATTTGAGTTCAGCAAAAATGTTCCAAAAATAGCACAGTATAAGCAAAGTATGCATAATACGAATGATGTGTCATGCTGGTTTTTTTTTTTTTAACGTATGTTGAATTGCAGTGGCCAAGATAGACTTTGTTTATTATATAATTATTTTAAATATTGAATTATGGTGTTGATGAAGAATATTGAATATACCATGGACTACCAGAAGAACCAAGTCTGTCTTGAAAGAAGTACAACCGAATGCTCCTTGGAAGTGAGGCTAATGAGACTTCATCTCACGCACTTTGGACATGTTATCAAGAGGGACCAGTTCCTGGAGGAGGACCTCATGCTTTGTAAGCTAGAGGGTCAGCGAAAAAGAGGAAGACCCTCAATGAGATGGATTGACACAGTGGCTACTACAATGGGCTCAAGCATAGCAACGGTTGTGAGGATGGTGCAGGACCAAGCAGTGTTTGGTTCTGTTGTACATAGCGTAGCTATGAGTCAGAACCAACATGACAGCACCTAACAACAGCATTGTAAATAAAAAATGTAAGTGTAAGCAAAATCCTTGTTGTAAAAGCATCAGGGTTGCTTACAAACCCAATTCTATGTTTCCTTCCTGCGAGAGTAGAGGAGAAACTCATCTTTATGTGCTGACTAATAATCACAATGTGTGATCCCTATGTGGCTTGGTTTCCTAGTGCTGCCATAACAAAAACTACCACAACTTGGTGTCTTTAAAGAACAGTAATTTATTTTCTCACAGTTCAGGGGGTTAGGAGTTCAAATTTAGGGCATTGCTCCAGGTTGGTGGTCTTCCTTGCTGGTAGTCCCAGGAGTTCCTTTGCATTCCTTGGTGTTTCTTGGCACTCCTTGGTGTTCCTTGTTGTCTGTCTTCCCCTGTGTGTATCTCTGAGTTTATTCTGATCTTTTTATAACTCAGAAGTGATTAGGTTTAGGACCCATACTGGTATGGCCTCATTAACATAACATAAAACAATCCTCTATTTCCAAACAGGGTTATATGTTCAGGTAAAGAGGTTAGAATTTTGACACATAATTTGGAGGGCCACAATTCAATCCATAACACTACCCTTCGTTGTGGCACCCTAAGGTAAATTTAAGCAACCCAAAACACTGAGTTTGAAGGAAAGTAAACACAATTTATAGGATGCTTTCATTAGCAATCTTTTTTTTTTCTTGCTTGCTTACTAGGCATTTACACTCTCGGCATGCAATCTTTTAAGAGAAGCATTAGCAAAAAGAGTTAGCTTTGTTACAGCTGAACTTGTGATGTACGAGTTATCCCTGAATTTGGTTGTCACACATTTGTTTGACAATAGAGGCTTCTGCTGAATATTTGACATAATCATCACTATGTACAAAACACATATTAAATACTTTAATAATTTATAGAAATTCATAAAATGGGGGTGATTTTTTCTTATAGTTACAAATATGTGTGATGCCAGTTGTACTGTATTTTATACCTGTGCTCAATTACTGCAGATATCCCATTAAAAAAAAACTTTTTTTTTTTTTTTTTTACTTTGGAATAATTGGATGTCATACCTCATCTTCAGATCTTGAAAAAGCCTTGATCAGGTTTAAATCACATTTGTAGCCCAAGATAAGAGAATGGAAGAGAGAGGACCTTTAAGCATGGTTTCCAGTATTGATGAGAAAGGAAATACAGACGCAAAAAAAATTTTAGGTTTGTAATATTTCAAAATCTTCACCTTTTTGAGAATAAATTTATATGTCTACATACATACGTATTAATGAGATCTAGGTCAAATGTGTGAAGGAAATTTCTCTATTATCACATTTTTATTAAAAAATGAGGCAGGTGACATTTTAGTTTCATTACCTCTCCTTGAGCTAATGACTGCTTGGATTGCTATTAGTTTGTATTATGCCTTACGAACAGTGATGCATGAAATTTTTTCTGTAAAATACCACTTTATTAAAAGCTGAGCTTACACTCAATAACTCAGTTCAGGACCCTATGATCAAGATAGTTGGAGACTTTGCCTAAACAGAAATGTTACACGTCCAGCATGAACCTAAATCTTACGTAGTGCGTGTTCTTAGCCTACCAAAGTATTGCTTGATTTATAATAGAGGAAGAACTCTAAGTCTGATAGCAAAAAACATGACTCAGGTCCCCAAAGTAGAGAATCATGGCCTCTCAACCTGTTTTGAAACCTTAGACAGTTAACAAATCCCCAATTGCTTGATTGAAGGGTAGTCCAGGTCCCCTTCAGTAGCCACCAAGAACCATTGGCACAAATGTACATCTTCCAGCACTATATCTGACAATGTTCTGTTGTAATCCATAAGGTTTTCCTTGGCCAATGTTCAGAAGTAGATCACAAAGGCTTTCTTCCTAGACTGTCTTAGTCTGGAAGCTCTGCTGAAACCTGTGCACCATGGCTGACCCTGCTGATATTTGAAATACCAGTGGCATAGCTTCCAGCATCACAGCAACATGCAAGCCACCACAGTACAACAAACTGACACATGGACGGTGAACACACCTACTAGAACTGCTAAAATAAATAGTGATAAAACCAAATGCTGATAAGCATGTGGAATAACTGAATCCCTTTTACACTGCTGGTGTGAAAGAAAAATTCTACAGCCACTCTGGAAAATTGTGTGCCAGTTTCTTGTAAATCTGAACAAGCACTTACCATATAAACTGGTAATCAAGATTTTCAGCATTTATTCTAAAGAAATGAAACCTTATGTTCACAAAAAAATTGAACACAAATACTCATGTCAGTTTTACTCTTCCTAGCAAAACATTGGAAACCATCCAAATGTCCTTCAGTGGATAAATATAATGTGGTAATCCATACAATGAAGTATATTTAGCAATAAAGAGGAACAAACTATTGATAATGCTAAACCTCAAAAATTAGAGAATCATATAATACCTAGTCTTTTACATTTTTCACTTAACAGGCTACCAAGAAGACATAATAATCCTAATTGTGAATACACCAAATAATAGGGTTTAAAAACCCATGGAGCAAAAACTGGCAACACTAATACCACAAATAGAGAAACGCACAATTGTAGTTGGAGACTTAAATAATCTACAAAAATGATACAACCACTAGACAGACAATAAGCAAAGATATTGAAGAACTTAACAACATAAGCAACCAGTGGGATTTAATTGACATTTACAGAATTTTCCACCATCAAAGACAAAATACAAATTCTTCTAAGTACATATTAAATGTTCACAGAATAAACTATATCCTGGGTATAATGGTTAAGGTTGTGTGTAATCTTGGCTGGGCCATGATTCTCAGTGCTGTGACAGTTATGTAATGTTGGAGTTTGACAGTTATGTAATGATGTAGTTATCCTCCATTTTGTGATATAATGTAATCACCTCCAAGATGTGATCTGACGTGATCAGCCAGTCAGTTGTAAGGGGAGCTTATTGGGACCTGCATGCAATATATATGGATGTTCTGGCAAAGCTCACTAGCTTGCTCTGCATCCTACATTGAGTTCATCATCATCTGATTTCCAATTCTTGGGACTTGAGCCAGTGGCCTGCCATATTGCCTGCCAATCTTGGAATATGTCAGCCTCCACAGCCTGTGAGCCGGCAGCCTGCCATTTGATCTGCCAATCTTGGATTCATCAGACCCTGCAGCTACATAGTCAAGAGAAGCCACCAACCTGATGTCTGACCCATGGATCGTCTAAAACCATATGAGCAATTTCTGTGAGATAAATCTCTTTCTCTCTCTGCATGTATATATCTATCCATATATATATATATACCAAAAACTCGTTGCTGTCAAGTCAGTTCCAACTCAAAGTAACCCTATAGGACAGAGCAGAACTCCCCACAGCGTTTCCAAAGAGCAGCTGATGGATTTGAACTACCAACATTTTGGTTAGCAGCCAAACACTTAACCATGGTGCCACCAGGGTTTTATGTGTATGTGTGTTTGTGTGTGTGTGTATACATACACACGCATACACACAGACACATGCCTACACACACACACACACACACTTCACTAGTTTTGCTTCTCTAGAGAATCCAGACTGAGACATTTGGTACCAAGAATGATTCTAGAGAAACAAAATTGTAAGGATGAGTTTTCTAAAATGGTTCATAAGTCTGATTAGTCTTAAAGATGTTGATGACTCTGCTTCCCGTAGTAAAGACAGCAGTGCTAACCCACAGCATTAGTTGGCAATAGAAATACTCAAAATATAACTACCAATACATCAAGGACTGATGAGAAGCGAGGCTCTGGGTGATCGCATGTTTGATACTTTTCTACAATTTTGTCATAATGAGAAGTATAAGGAAGCTGATTGGTTGGTCCCGGTTTCACTAAACGAAGTGATGAAAGAAAAGAGAGGAGCTCAGGGCTTCAGAGCTACAGCTCAAGCGCCACATAAACAACCTCGAAGTTTCCACCTATGCCTTGAAAGAAAGCCTTATTTCTTGTGGTAACACAGCTGATATTATCAAAAACCAAACCCGGAGTCTTATGGTAAAAGTGGCTGAATTACAATGCCAAATGAATTTCCAACCTCAAATGGTGGCTGAAGTTAAAATGAGGGCGTTTATTGGGAAAAAATGGGATCCTGAAACTTGGAATATATGGGCAGATAATCAGGAAGCTGGGGACACTGAGCCCTTAAATTCTGTTAAATCACTCCTGTCAACAGAACTAGCCCTCTCATTCCCATCTGAAGAGATTACTTCATCTTCATCTACTAAACCATTCTCCTCAGTAAAACCATTAGCCCCTCCACCCTCACCTGATGAGATTAACCCAGCTGTGTCTGAAGAGCCTTAGTCTGAGTCACCCACTGGGGAGGTGTTTGAATCAGGGCTTGGGGAGGCATCTGAGTCATTGCCTGGGGCATCAAGTAAGGCAGATGCCTTACAAGACATTACTGAATGTTTTCATAACACATTCCCACCTCCCTTTTTGGTTTCTATACTTACAACTAAACTTAAGTCCCAGTGAGCCCCAAAAGGTGAAGTACAAAGTGTGGCCCAGGAGGAGGTACATTACACTTCAAAAGAACTGCTTGACTTTTTTAACATGTACAAACAGAAACCTGGAGAATATGTGTGGGAATGGCTATTAAGGCTATTAAGGGATAATGGTGCAAGGGACATAATGACGGATCAGTCTGAGTTTATTGATATGGGCCCACTAAGCACAGATCCTACATTCAGTATTTCAGCTTGAGAGGTTAGACGAGAATCTAATATGGGTGGTCTGCTGAAGCATGGATTATGTGGTGGCCCACACTAAATCAAGTTGAAGTACCAGACCTGCCTTGGTATACTGTAGAAGAAAGTATCCAAAAGCTCAGAGAAATTAGCATGTTAGAGTGGATTTATCAGGTTAGCTCCACACATGGAGCTGCTGGAGGACACACCTTTTACTACAACAATGAGGAACAAATTCGTGAAGAGAGCCCCAGCATCCTCGAAGATTGCTGTGATTAGTATTTTATGTAAGTCAGATTTGACAGTGGGAACTACCCTGTTGTTGTTGTTGTTAGGTGCTGTCGAGTCGATTCCAACTCATAGTGACCCTATGCACAACAGAACGAAACACTGCCCAGTCCTGCGCCATCCCCACAATCATTCTCATGCTTGAGCTCATTGTTGCAGCCACCATGTCAATCCACCTCATTGAGGGTCTTCCTCTTTTCCACTGACCCTGTACTCTGCCAAGCATGATGTCCTTCTCCAGGGACTGATCCCTCCTGACAACATGTCCAAAGTATGTAAGACTCAGTCTTGCCATCCTTGCCTCTAAGGAGAATTCTGGCCGCACTTCCTCCAAGACAGATTTGTTCGTTCTTTTGGCAGTCCATGGTATATTCAACAGTCTTTGCCAACACCACAATTCAAAGGCGTCAACTCTTCTTCGGTCTTCCTTATTCACTGTCCAGCTTTCACATGCATATGATGTGATTGAAAATACCATGACTTGGGTCAGACGCACCTTAGTCCTCAGGGTGACATCTTTTCTCTTCAACACTTTGAAGAGGTCCTTTGCAGCAGATTTTCCCAATGCAATGCGTCTTTTGATTTCTTGACTGCTGCTTCCATGGCTGTTGATTGTGGATCCAAGTAAAACGGAATCCTTGACTTCAATCTTTTCTCCATTTATCATGATGTTGCTCATTGGTCCAGGTGTGAGAATTTTTGTTTTCTTTATGTTGAGGTGCAATCCATACTGAAGGCTGTGGTCTTCGATCTTCATTAGTAAGTGCTTCAAGTCCTCTTCACTTTCAGCAAGCAAGCTTGTGTCATCTGCATAACGCAGTTTGTTAATGAGTCTTCCTCCAATCCTGAGCCCCATTCTTCTTCATATAGTCCAGCTTCTCATATTATTTGTTCAGCATACGGATTAAATAGGCATGGTGAAAGAATACAACCCTGCCACACACCTTTCCTTACTTTAAACCAGTCAGTATCCCCTTGTTCTGTCCGAACAACTGCCTCTTGATCCGTGTAAATGTTCCTCATGAGCACAATTAAGTGTTCTGGAATTCCCATTCTTTGCAGTGTTGTCCATAGTTTGTTATGATCCACACAGTCGAATGCCTTTGCATAGTCAATAAAACACAGGTAAACATCCTTCTGGTATTCTCTGCTTTCAGACAGGATCCATCTGACATCAGCAATGATATCCCTGGTTCCACGTCGTCTTCTGAAGCCAGCCTGAATTTCTGGCAGTTCCCTGTCGATATACTGCTGCAGCCATTTTGAATGATCTTCAGCAAAATTTTGCTTGTGTGTGATGGGAGGGTGGGGTGATATTAACGATATCGTTCTATAATTTCCGCGTTGAGTTGCATCACCTTTCTTGGGAATAGGCATAAATATGGATCTCTTCCAGTCAGTTGGCCAGGAAGCTGTTTTCCATATTTCTTGCCATAGACGAGTGAGCACCTCCAGCGCTGCATCTGTTTGTTGAAACATCTCAATTGATATTCCATCAATTCCTGGAGCCTTGTTTTTCGCCAATGCCTTCAGAGGAGCTTGGACTTCTTCCTTCAGTACCATCGGTTCCTGATCATATGCCACCTCTTGAAATGGTTGAATATCGACTAATTCTTTTTGGTATAATGACTCTGTGTATTCCTTCCATCTTCTTTTGATGTTCCCTGCATCGTTTAATATTTTCCCCATGGAATCCTTCACTATTACAACTCGAGGCTTGAATTTTTTCTTCAGTTCTTTCAGCTTGAGAAACGCTGAGCGTACTGTTCCCCCAGCTCTTTGCATATGTCATTACAATACTTTACTTTGTCGTCTCAAGAGGCCCTTTGAAATCTTCTGTTCAGTTCTTTTGCTTCATCATTTCTTCCTTTTGCTTTAGCTGATCAACATTCATGAGCAAGTTTCAGGGTCTCCTCTGACATCCATCTTGGTCTTTTCTTTCTTTTCTGTCTTTTCTGTGACCTCTTGCTTTCTTCATGGATGATGTCCTTGATGTCATTCCACAACTCGTCTGGTCTGCAGTTACTAGTGTTCAATGCATCAAATCTATTCTTTAGATGGTCTCTAAATTCAGGTGGGATATACTCAAGGTCATATTTTGGCTCTCGTGGACTTGCTCTGATTTTCTTCAGTTTCAGCTTGAACTTGCATATGAGCAATTGATGGTCTGTTCCACAGTCGGCCCCTGGCCTTGTTCTGACTGATGATATTGAGCTTTTCCATTGTCTCTTTCCACAGATGTAGTCAACCTGATTTCTGTGTGTTCCGTCTGGTGAGGTCCATGTGTATAGTCGCCATTTATGTTGGTGAAAGAAGGTATTTGAAATGAAGAAATCATTGGTCTTGCAAAATTCTATCATTCGATCTCCAGCATTGTTTCTATCACCACGGCCATATTTTCCAACTACTGATCCTTCTTCTTTGTTTGCAACTTTTGCATTCCAATCGCCAGTAATTATCAATGCATCTTGATTACATGTTTGATCAATTTCAGACTGTAGCAGCTGATAAAAATCTTCTATTTGTTCATCTTTGGCCCCAGTGATTGATGCGTAAATTTGAATAATAGTCGTATTAACTGGTCTTCCTTGTAGGCATATGGATATTATCCCATCACTGACAGTGTTGTACTTCAGGATAGATTTTGAAACGTTGTTTTTGATGATGAATGCAACACCATTCCTCTTCAAGTTGTCATTCCCAGCATAGTAGACTATATGATTGTCTGATTCAAAATGGCCAATACCAGTCCATTTCAGCTCACTAATGCCTAGGATATTGATGTTTAAGCGTTCCATTTCATTGTTGATGATTTCCAATTTTCCTAGATTCATACTTCTTACATTCCAGCTTCCGATTATCAATGGATGTTTGCAGCTGTTTCTTCTCATTTTGAGTTTGCCACATCAGCAAATGAAGGTTCTGGAAGCTTTACTCCATCCACGCCATTAAGGTCAACTCTACTTTGAGGAGGCAGCTCTTCTCCAGTCATCTTTTGAGTGCCTTCCAACCTGGGGGGCTCATCTTCCAGCACTATATCAGACAATGTTCCACTGCTATTCATAAGGTTTTCACTGGCTGATGCTTTTCAGAAGTGGACTGCCGGGTCCTTCTTCCTAGTCTGTCTTAGTCTGGAAGCTCAGCTGAAACCTGTCCTCTATGGGTGACCCTGCTGGTATTTGAATACCAATGGCATAGCTTCCAGCATCACAGCAACACACAAGCCCCCACAGTACAACAAACCGACAGACACTTGGGGGGTGGGACTACCCTAACTAAATTAAAATACCTGTGGTGCAATGGGTTGCTTTTGTGTGGCCTTTCTCACCATCGTCTTGTAACTCCCATGCAAGTGGTTGGGTGAGACTGTGCAAATAGAGTAATCGTGGCCCACCAGGAGGATTGGTCAATTTTGCTTGACCACTGGGCTTGAAATGAGCTATCCCAGAGGTGGGAAAGAGAAGACTCCACTACAACCAAGGAAGAGCAGCCAGGAGCAAAGAGCATGTCCTTTGGACCCATGATCCTTGCACTGAGAAGCTTCTGGAACCAGGAGACAGAGAGAGAGAGCTTGAGAAGTGGTGGCAGAGAAGCAACGGCAGGAGACAGTGTGTTGGGCTTCCCGGCTCACAGAATGAGAAAGCTGAGTATCTTTGGGCAGAATGCTTACTGGCAGAGTAGGGTGCCTCTGGGCACTTTTTGGCAGAGCTAAAAGACCTTTGTAACACTTGCTTGATCAGGGCAGGGGCTGAGGACCAGAGAGACATGCCAGTGAGCACAGCTGGGAAGAGGTTGTCCTTATGGAAGAACTGTACCCTGAGCATTCCTCAACCTGAAAATGTTACTTACCTAATAAAACCCATAATCATGAGTATTGTCTGTGAGCTCTGTGAGGCCGTTGCAATGAATTATCAAGCCCAGCAAAGAAGCAGAGAGTGCTGTGGGAGGGATAGTTGGTGTCAGAATTGGTAAAGGTGGCATCTAAAGGAGGCATATCTGACCTCTGCCACATAGGAATCAGCCTTGGGGTGTTAATTTTGATTCTCTGTCCCCCTTGTGAAGAGAGAGTAGGTGAGGCTCCACCCCCAAGCCATTTTTACAATGTCCGACTACAATGGAGCTGATTGGACCCTGTAGTGGTAGGGCGCAAGTGAGGGCACTCGATCAACAAAGACAAGGGGGATGCGGTTACCATAACGGACAGCGAAGTCACAGCAGTAATCAGAATAGTCTGACTCATACGGACTTATGGCATCGGCTACTTAGTCATGTTGTCCCTAGGAGTGAAATAGATTGGAAATCTACTGAAAATTTACTTGATCTGTACAAGCGGAAGAATTCCATGTCAAGTGAACAGCAGTCCAATTCCTCAAATCACCAGAACAGAGAGTCACAACCCCTCAATCAGATCCCAAACTCGAACAAGTTTATAGACTCACAACCCCTTGAATGAAGGGGAAGATGTGTCCCCTTGAGGAAGGACCCCACTACACTGCCAAAAATTATACTGTTAATCTTTCTCCTGTCCTTCCCAAAAGAATCTACAGCCTTTTGTGAGAGTGGCTGTTTATTGGGGAAAAGGAAATAATCAGACTTTTGGGGGATTACTGGATATGGCTCTGAACTGACACTAATACCAGGAGATCCAAAATGTTACTGTGGCCTATCAGCCAGAGTTGAAGTGTATGGAGGTCACGTTATTAATGAAGTCTTGGCTCAGGTTCATCTAATGGTGGGTCCAGTGCATCCCCGAACTCATCCTGTAGTGATTTGCCCAGTTGAATGCATAAGGAAACCTTGGTGGTATAGTGGTTGAGTTTGGCTGCTGACTAAATGGTCAGCAGTTCAAACCCACCAGGTGCTCCTTGGAAACCTTATGGAACAGTTCTACTCTGTCCTATAGAGTCACTATGATAGATATACTTAGCAACTGGCAGAGCCCCTGCATTGAATCTCTGACAAGTGGAGTAAGGACTACTACGGTAGGAAAGGCCAAGTGGAAGGCATTAGAACTGCCTCTACCTAGGAAAATAGTAAGCCAAAAGCAATACCGAACTCCTGGAGGGATTGCAGAGATTAGTGCCACCATCAAGGACTTGAAGGATGCAGGGGTGGTGATTCCCACCACATCCCCACTCAACTTGCCTATTTGGCCTTTGCAAAAAACAGATGGATTTTGGAGAACGACAGTGGGATATTGCAAATTTAACCAGGTGGTAACTCCACTTGCAGCTGCTGTTCCAGATGCGATTTCATTGCTTGAGCAAATTAATACATCTCCTGGTAGCTGGTATGTAGCTATTGAGCTGGCATATGCCTTTTTCTTGATCCTTGTGTTTCAAAGGAACACCAGAAGTTTTGCTTTTAGATGGCAAGGCCAGCAATATAGATCCTCTGTCCTGCCTTAGAGATACATCGACTCTCCAGCCCGATGTCACAATTTAGTCTGCAGGGACCTGATCTCCTTTCCCTTCCACAAGATGTCACACTGGCCCATTAGATTGATGACATTATGCTGACTGGACATAGTAAGGAAGAAGTGTCAATGATTCTGGACTTATTAGTAAAACATTTGTGTGCTAGAGTGTGGGAAATTAATCTGACAAAAATTCCGGTGCCTTCCACCTCAGTAAAAGTTATAATGAGCCAATGTGGTACATATTGAGGTATTCCTTCTAAGTGAATGTTAAGTTGTTGCACCTGGCCCTCTCACAACTAAAAATGAGTCACAACGCCTGGTGGGCCTCTTGGGATTTTGGAGGTAAAATACCCTCATTTGGGTGTGCTGCTCAGGCCTGTGTATCAAGTGACACACAAAGCTGCAAATTTTGACTGGGGCTCAGAACAAGAGGAGGCTCCACAACAGGTTCAGGCTGCCTTGCAAGCTGCTCTGCTACTTGAGCCATATTGTCCAGCTGATCCAATGGTGCTTGAATTATCAGTGGCAGACAGAGATGCTATTTGGAGTCTCTGGCAGGCCCCTATTGGTGAATCACAGTGCAGACCCTTAGGATTTGGGAGCAAAGCCCTGCCACCCCCAGCAGATACCTACTCTCCTTTTGAGAAAGAGCTTTTGTCTTGTTACCGGCCCTTAGTAGAGACTGAATGCATAACCATGGGCCACCAAGTCACCATGTGGCCTGAGCTGCTCATCCTGAACTGGGCATTGTCTGGCCCACAAAGCCATAAAGTTGGACATGCACAGCAGCACTGCATCGTTAAATGGAAGTGGTGTATATGAGATCGGGCCTGAGCAGGACCTGAAGGCACAAGTAAGTTGCATGAGTAAGTGACTCAAATGCCCATGATCTCCACTCCTGCCACATTACCAGTCTGCACCTATGGCCTTGTGAGGAATTCCTTATGATCTGTTGACTGAGAAAGAGAAAATGTGCCTGGTTTACAGATGGTTCTGTGTGATATGCAGGCACCACTCAAAAGTGGACAGAGATAGCACTATAGCCCCTTCCTGGAACCTCAGTGAAGGACAGTGGTGAAGGGAAATTCTCCCAGTGAGCAGAACTTTGAGTAGTAAACCTGGTTATGCACTTTATTTGGAAGGAGGAACAGTCAGATGTGCAATTTTATTCTTATTCCTGGGCTGTGGCCAATGGTTTGGCTGGATGGCCAGGGACTTGGAAGGAAAATGATTGGAAAACTGGAGACAAGGAGGTATAGTGAAGAGGATAGACCTCTCTAAATGGGCCAAAGAAGTGAAGATATTTGTGTCTCATGTGAATGCTCACCAAAGGGTGACCGTGGCAGAGTAGGATTTTAACAGTCAAGTGGATAGGATGATGTGTTCTGTAAAAACAAGTTGTTTTCTTTCCCCAGCCACTCCCATCATTGCCAACGGGCTCATGAACAAAGTGGCCATGGTGGCAGGGATGGTGATTAAGCATGGGCTCAGCAACATGGACTTCTACTCACTGTAGCTGATTTGGCTACAGCCACTGCTGAGTGCTCAATTTACCAGCAGCAGAAACTAACACTGAATCTCCAGTATGGCACCATTTCTCGAGATGATCAGATAGCAACCTGGTGGCAGGTTGATTACATTGGACTGAAAGAGCAGCATTTTATTCTTACTAGAATAAACATCTATTCCAGATACAGATTTACCTCTCCTAAACACAGTGCTTCTCCCAAAACTCCTATCCATGGACTTACGGTGTGCCTTATCCACTGTCATTGTATCCCACACAGCATCACCTTGGATCTGGGGACTCATTTCACAGCAAATGAAGTGTGGCAATGGGCCCATGCTCATGGAATTCACTGGTCTTACCATGTTCCCAATCATCTTGAAGCAGCTGGCTTGATAGAATGATGGAATGGCCTTCTAAAGATACAATTATGGCACCAGCTAGGTGGCGGCAGTTTGCAGGGTTGGCAGTGTTCTCCAGGATGTTGTATATACTCTAAAACAGCTCTCAGTATATGGTGCTGTTTCTCCCATAACCAGAATTTATAGGTCCAAGAATCAAAGGGTGGAAATGGGAGTGCCACAACTCACCGTTACCTTATTACCCCTGGTGACCCACTCACAAGATTTTTGCTTCCTGTCCCCATGACCTTATGCTCTGCAGGTCTAGAGGTCTTAGTTCCAAAGGAAGGAATGCTCCCACCAGTAGACACAACACTGATTCCACTGAATTTGAAGTTAAGAATTCCATCTGGCCACTTTGGGCTCCTTATGCTTTTGGATCAATAGGCAAAGAAGGAAGTTACTATATTGACTGCTGTGATTGACCCTGATTATCAAGAGGAAATCAGATTGATATTATATTTGTTGTTGTTAAGTGCTGTTGAGTCAGTTCCAACTCATAGCAACAACAGAACAAAACAATGCCAAGTCCTGCACCATCCGCACAATCATTGTTCTGCTTGAGTCCATTGTAGCAGTCACTGTGTCTGTCCATCTTGTTAAGGGCCTTCCTCTTTCTCACTGACCCCCTACTTTACCAAGCTTGATGTCCTTTTGCAGGGACTGATCCCTCCTGATAACATGTCCAAAGTATGTGAAACGGAGTCTTGCCGTCCTTGCTTCTAAGGAGCATTCTGGTTGTACTTCTTCCAAGATAGATCTGTTCGTTCTTTTGACAGTCCACGGTATATTCAATATTTTTTGCCAACACCACAGTTCAAAGGTGTCCATTCTTCTTCAGTCTTATTCATTGTCCAGCTTTCACATGCATATGAGGTGACTGAAAACACTGTAGTCTTCAAGGTGACATCTTTGCTTTTCGACACTTTAAAGAGGTCTTTTGCAGCAGACTTGCCCAATGCAATGCATCTTTTGATTTCTTCACTGTTCCTTCTGTGGGTGCTGATTATGGATCCAACTAAAAAGAAATCCTTGAAAATGTTAATCTTTTCTCTGTTTATCGTGAGGTTGCTTATCGGTCCAGTTGTGAGGATTTTTTTGGGTAATTGTATTTTAGATGAAGGTTTACAGAACAAAGTAGTTTCTCATTAAACAGTTAGTACACATATTGTTTTATGACATTGGTTAACAACACCATGTCAACATTCTCCCTTCCTGACCTTTGTTTTCTTTATGTTGATGTGTAATTCATACCGAAGGCTGTAGTAAGTGCTTCAAGTCCTCTTCACTTTCAACAACTAAGGTTGTGTCATCTGCATAACTCAGGTTGTTAATGAGCCTTCCTTCAATCCTGGTGCTGCCTTATTTTTCATATAGTCCAGCTTCTCAGATTATTTGCTCAGCATACAGATTGAATAAGCGTGCTAAAAGAATACAGCCCTGATGCACACATTCCCTGACTTTAAGCCATGCAGTATCCTCTTGTTCTGTTCAAACAACTACCTCTTGGTCTATGTACAGGTTCCTTACGAGCACAATTAAGTGTTCTGGAATTCCCATTCTTCCCAATGTTATCCATATTTATTATGATCCACAGAGTCGAATGCCTTTGCATAGTCAATAAAACACAGGTAAACATCTTTTTGGTATTCTCTGGCTTCAGCCAGGATCCGTCTGACATCAGCAATGATATCCTGGTTCCATGTCCTCTTCTTAATCGGGCTTGAATTTCTGGCAGTTCCTTGTCGATATACTGCTACAGCCACTTGTGAATGAACTTCAGCAAAATTTTACTTGCATGAGATATTAATGAAATTGTGTGATAATTTCCACATCTGGTTGGATCATTGTTTTTTTGAGAATAGACATAAATATGAATCTCTGCCAGTCGGTTAGCCAGGTAGCTCTCTTCCAAATTTCTTGGCATAGACAAGTGAGCACTTCCAGTGCTGTACCCGTTTGTTGAAACATCTCAATTGGTATTCCATCAATTCCTGGAGCCTTGTTTTTTGCCAATGCCTTCAGTGCAGCTTGGACTTCTTCCTTCAGGACCATCGGTTCCTGATCATATGCTACCCCCTGAAACGGTTGAACGTCAACCAATTATTTTTGGTACAGTGTCTCTCTGTATTCCTTCCATCTTCTTTCGATGCTTCTTGCTTTGTTTAATATTTTTGCCATAGAATCCTTCAATATTGCAACTTGTTTAATATTTTCCCCATAGAATCCTTCAATATTACAACTTGAGGCTTGAAGTTTTTCTTCAGTTCTCTCAGCTTGAGAAATGCTGAGTGTGTTCTTTCCTTTTGGTTTTCTATCTACAGTTCATTGCACATGTCATTATAATACTTTGTCTTCTTGAGCCACCCTTTGAAATCTGTTCAATTCCTTTACTTCATCATTTCTTCCTCTTACTTTAGCTACTCAATGTTCCAGAGTAACTTTCAGAGTCTCTTCCGACATCCATTTAGGTCTTTTCTTTCTCTCCTGTTTTTTTAATGACCTCTTGCTTTCCTCATGTATGACGTCCTTGATGTCATTCCACAACTCATCTGGACTTTGGTCATTAGTGTTCAATGCATCAAATTTATTCTTGAGATGGTCTCTAAATTTAGATGGGATATACTCAAGGTGGTACTTTGGCTCTTGTCTACTTGTTCTAATTTTCTTCAGTTTCAACTTGAACTTGCATATGAGCAATTGATGGTCTGTTCCACAGTCAGCCCCTGGCCTTGTTCTGACTGATGATATTGAGCTTTTCCATCGTCTCTTTCCACAGATGTAGTCGATTTGATTCTTATTAATCCATCTGGTGAGGTCCATGTGTATAGTTGCCATTTCTGTAGGTGAAAAAAGGTATTTGCAATGAAGTCATTGATCTTTTAAAATTCTATCATGGGATCTCCAGCATCATTTTTATCACTAAAGCTATATTTTCTAATTACCAATTATTCTTCTGTGTTTCCAGCTTTCCCATTCCAATCACCAGTAATTATCAGTGCATCTTGATTGCATGTTCGGTCAATTTCAGACTGCAGAAGTTCATAAAAATCTTCAATTTCTTCTTCTTTGGTCTTAGTGGTCAATGCATAAACTTGAATAATAGTCATATTAACTGGTCTTCCTTGTAGGTGTATGGATATTATCCTATCTCTGACAGCATTGTACTTCAGGGTAGATCTTGAAATGTTCTTTTTGGTAATGAACACGATGCCATGCCTCTTCAAGTCATCATTCCCAACATAGTAGACCATATGATTGTCCAATTCAAAATGGCCAATGCCAGTCTATTTCAGCTCACTAGCCTAGGATATTGATGTTTATGTGTTCCCTTTCATTTCTGATGATTTCCAGTTTTCCTAAATTCATACTTCATACATTCCACATTCCAATTATTAATGGATATTTGCAGTTGTTCCTTCTCGTTTTGAGCCGTGCCATAGCAGCAAATGAAGGTCCTAGAAGCTTGATTCCACCCACATCATTAAGATTGACTCTGATTTGAGGAGGCAGCTCTTCCCCAGTTGTCTTTTGAGTGCCTTTCAACCCGAGAGGTTCATCTTCTGGCACTATATCAGACAATGTTCTGCTGCTATTCATGAGGTTTTTTACCAGCTAATTCTTTTCAGAAGTAGACCTCTGGGTCCTTCTTCCTAACCTATCTTAGTCTGAAAGCTCAGATGAAACCTGTCCACTGTGTGTGACCCTGTTGGTATTTGAATACCAGTGGCATAGCTCCCAGCATCACAGCAACACTCAAGCTCCCACAGTACAACAGGCAGATGAGTTGGGGTGATATAATATAAAGAAGAGTATTTCTGGAATATAAGAGATCCATTAGAGTGTCTCTTAGTACAACCATGCCCTGTGATTAAACTCAATGGAAAACTACAACAACCCAATTCCAACATGACTACTAATGGCCAAGACCCTTCAAGAATGAAGGTGTGGGTCACCCCATAAGGAAAAGAACCAGGACCAGCTGCAGGGCTTGCTGAGGGCAAAGGGAGTACAGAATGGTTAGTGGAAGAAAAAAAAATAATAATAAGGTAGTTCTAAATACCAGTTATGACCACGTGACCAGTTGCAGAAACAAGAACTATTATTGTCATGAGTATTCCTTCCTAGTATGTGTGCATCAAATATTTGCTTTTGCTACTTATAAATATAGGATGTAAACATGGCTAGTGCATTTTCAATTGCATGCATGTTAGTTGTATCACGCTAGGTGCAAGAATGACTTTGTAATTATCTTTATTTAGAGATTCTGTATTATTTAAGGAGATGTGTACAGGTGCCAAGCTGATAAGGGGTGGACTGTGATGGTTAAGTTTGAGTGTCAACTTAGCTGGATCCTGGTACTCGGTGGTTTGGCAGTTATGTAATGATGTAGTTACCCTTCATTTTGTGCTATAATGTAATAGCCTTCATCATGTGATCTGATTTGGTCAGCCAATCATTTGTAAGGGAAGTTTCCTCAGGGGGTGTTCCCACATCCATATAGGGCATTCCCATAAAACTTGCTGGCTTTTGCTCACTCTGGATCCTGCATCCACTTGTCATCATATGCCTCCAGTTCTTGGGACTTGGGCCAGCAGCCTGCCGTATTGTCTGCTGATCTTGGGATTTGTCAGCCTCGTCAGTCCATGAGCCAGCAACCTGCCATCTGATCTGCTGATCTTGGGTTTGTCCTCCTCTCCAGCTATGTGGTTCAGGAGAAACTTCTAGTCTAGATGCCTGACCGACAGACTTGGGACTTGTCAGCCTCTACAACCATGAGTCATTTCCTTGAGAAAAATCCCTCTCTCTCCCTCTCTCTCTGTATACATATGTATATACACACACACTTAATTGGTTTATTTCTCTAGAGAACTTAGCCAAAGACAGTGCAATTATTAAGGTTGTGTGCCAACTCATTGGGCCATGATTCTTAGTGGTTTGGCAGTTATGATGTAGCTTGGTAGTCTTATGATGATATGATCACTTCCATGATGAGATTTGATGCAATATGATCACCATCATGATGGGATCTGCTGTGAATAGTCAGTCAGTTGAAAGGGAGTTTCCTTGGGTGTGTGGCCTGCATAGAATGTAAGTGGACTTTCTGACAAGGCTCATGGGCCTTTGCTCACTCTGGACCCTGCAGCTGGCTCCTGTTCATCTGACCTCCAGTTCTTGGGACTTGAGCTAGGAGCTCAGTCGCAGTCTGGCCTGCCGATCTTGGAATTTACTGGTCTTCACAGCCCATTAGCAAGAGCCCTGCTGTCTGACCTGCTGATCTTGGGTTCACCAGCCTCTGTGGCTATGTGAATCAGGAGAAGCCTACAGCCTGACCCACAGACTGGGGACATTCCAGCGTCTACAACTGTGCGAGCCATTTCCTTGATATTTATCTTTCTATAAATATTTATACACTTTTCCAGTTTTGCTTCTCTACAGAACCCAGACTAAAACATTTGGTACTAAGAGTGGTACTAGAGAAACAAAATTGTAAGGATGACTTTTCTAAATTGGTTCTCAAGTCTGGTTAGTCTCAAAGATGTTGATGACTCTGCTTCCAGTAGTAAAAAGGGCACTCATAATCCATGGTGTGAGGTGGCAATGGGAATATGCAAAATATCACCACCAATAGATCAGGTATTTGTGAAAGGCGAGGCTCTGGGTGACTGTATGATTGATACCTTTCTACAGTTTTGTCATAAAGAGAAGTAAAACCATTAGCTCCTCTACCCCCATCTAATGAAATTAACCCAGCTGTGTCCAAAGAGTCTTTGCCTGAGGCAGATGCCTCACAAGACAATGCTGAATGTTCTGAAAACACATCCCCACCTCCTTTTTGGCTTCTAGACCTAAAACTAGACTTAAGTCCCAGCAAGCCCCAAAAGGTGAAGTAAAAAATGTGGCCCAGGAGGAGGTATGCTACACTCCAAAAGAACTGCTTGACTTTTTTAATATGTACAAACAGAAACCTGGGAAATATGTGTGGGAATGGCTACTAAAGGTGTGGGATAATGGTGCAAGGAAGATAAAGATGAATCAGTTTGAGTTTATTGATATGGGCCCACTAAGCACAGATTCTTCATTCAGTGCCTCAGCTCCAGAGGTTAGAAAAGGATCTGATAGTTTATTAGGTTAGGTTGCTGAAGCATGGATTACGCAGTTGCCTACACTAAATTAAGTTGAAGTATCAGACCTGCCTTGGTATACTGTAGAAGAAGGTATCCAAAGGCTTAGGGAAACTGACATGCTAGAGTGGATTTATCAGGTTAGACCCACAGACCTACACATGGAGTGCCCAGAGGACACACCTTTCACCACAATGGTGAGGAACAAATTTGGGAAGGGAGCTCCAGCATCCTTGAAGACTGCTGTGATTGCTACTTTATGTAAGTCAGATTTGACAGTGGGAACTACCCCAAATGAATTAAGACAACTAACTACAATGGGGCTTACTGGACCCCATGGTGGTAGGGGCCAAGTGGCAGCACTCAATCAACAAAGACAGGTGGGCATGGTTTCTGTAAAGGACAGCACAGTCAAAGCAGTAATCAAAAGAGTCTGACTTTTACGGACTTAAACGGCACTCGCTACTTAGTCGTGGTTTCCCTAGGAGTGAGATAGATAGGAAACCTACTAAATACCTGTATAAGCAGAAGAATTCTAGGTCAAGTGAACAGCAGTCAAACTCGAATCGCCAGATAGTCATAGCACCTCAATCAGTTCCCAAGTTTGTGCAAGTTTGTAGACCCACAACCCCTTAAATGAAGAGGAGGCCAGGCCTCCTTGAGGAAGAACTCCAAAACACTGCCAAAAACTTATATTGTTAATCTTTCTCCCAGCATTCCCAAAAGGCATCCACAGCCTTTTATGAGAGTGACTGTTCATTGGGTAAAAGGAAATAATCAGACTTTTTGAGGATCACTGGCTAATGCTCTGAAGTGAAACTAATTCCAGGAGACCCAAAACATCAAAGTGGCCCACCAGTCAGAATAGGGGCATATGGAGGTCAGGTTATTAATGGAGTCTTGGCTCAGGTTCACTTCACAATGGGTCCAGTGGGTCCCCAAACCCATCCTGTAGTGAATTCCCGAGTTCTAGAATGCATAATTGCAATAGATATACTCAGCAACTGGCAGAACCCCTACACTGAATCCCTCACAAGTGGAGTAAGGACTATTATGGTAGTAAAAGCCAAGTGGAAGGCATTAGAACTGCCTCTACCTAAGAAAATTAAGAAAATAGTAAACCAAAATTCCTGGAGGGATTGCAGAGATTAGTGTCAACATCAAGGACTTGAAGGATGCCGGGGTGGTGATTCCCACCACATTCCACTTAACTCACCTATTTGGCCTGTGCAAAAAACAGATGGATCATGGAAAATGACAGTGGATTACTGAAAATTTAACTAGGTGACTCCAGTTGCAGCTGCTGTTCCAGATGTGGTTTCATAGCTTGAGCAAATTAATACATCTCCTGGTACCTGGTATGCAGCTATTCATCTGGCTAATGCTTTATTTTCCATACCTGTTTCAAAGGACCAGCAGAAGCAGTTTGCTGTCAGCTGGCAAGGCCAGCGATACACCTTCAGCAGCCTACCTCGTGCTATATCAACTCTTCAGCCATGTGTCATAATTTAGTCCACAGGGACCTTGATTACCTTTCCCTTCCACAAAACATCACACTGCTCCGTTAAGCTGATGACATTATGTTGATTGGACCTAATAAGGAAGAAGTCTCAATGACTCCAGACTTAATTGGTAAAACATTTGTGCACTAGAGGGTGGCAAATTAATCCCATAAAAATTTAGGTGCAAGTATGGGTTTATAATTGTCTTCATTCAGAGATTATTCACAGTTTCCATACATACAGGGGCCAAGTTGACAAGGAGTGGACTGTGATCGCTAAGGTTGTATGTCAACTTGGCTGGGCCATGATCTCAGTGGTTTGGCAGTTATGACGTAATTTAGCAGCTACGAAATGATGTAGTCACCTCCATAATGAGATCTGTTATAATGTAATCACCTCTATGATGAGATCTGCTATGAGAAGCCAATCAGTTGAAAGAGAGTTTCCTTGTGGGTGTGGTCTCTATCCAATATATGTGTACTTTCTGGAAAAGCTCTTGTGCTTTTGCTCACTTTGGATCCTGCATCTTCTTTCTGTTCATCTGGCCTCCAGTTCTTGGGACTCGAGCTAGCAGCTTACCTACTGAACCTGTGACTTGTTAGCTTCCGCAGCCTGTGAGCCAGTGGCCTGCCAGCTTACCTGCCAATCTTGAATTCTTCAGCCCCTGCAGCTATGTGAGTCAGGAGAAGCCTCCAGCCTGACCCATAGACTTGGGACTTCTCAGTATCTACAACCATGTGAGCCATTTCCTTAATATAAATCTGTCTCTCTCTCTCTCTGTATATATATATATATATTTATATACTATATACTTCCCTGGTTTTGCTACTCTACAGAACTCAGCCTGAGACAGAAAGTGAGAACCATTATTTATTTAGGACAGTGCAACTTAAAACATTAGGAATATTTAGAATTAGTGTTTTATTTATTTGTAAAAGTTTTAACAAGAGTAGTTTGAATAGTGCTTGCTTTCTTCTCATCAAATAATTTATAACATGGAATGAGCATTTTTTTTCTATGCCTTTGCAAATTCTTTCTAAATTTGGATCAGCTTCCAAAATTTAATCCTTAACACTTTCAACGTCATGAAATATCTCCAAGAGTTCCTTTAATGTGAAGTGTTTTGCAGACATCACTTCCTCTAAGATGTCTTCATCCTTTTCATCACAACCATATTCCTCATTTATGACAACAAGTTCACCTCCATGAAGTTCCACAAGTTCATCTAGAGCCTCCAATGATGGCAGTGTCAACATTCCCCCAGTCAGCTAATTCTTTTATGATTCCATTTCCCATAATTCTATAACTCCATTTATAGCATCAAATTTTACTTTCAGAAATATCTCTTCTCGGTTCTGTGCTGCACTTTCATCTTTGTTGGCTATTTCACTCTTATGATCAGCCATATTTGTAAACTATTATATGGATTTATCACTTGGACACAAGGAGGCAACACAACTAGAAACTCATTGTCTATGTGTGAACTGAAAACAGGTGGGCAGTGACCAATCATTGACAGATTTGAAAGAAATGTCATGACTGGTCACTGAGCATGATGTGTATCTGTTATTATTGTAGTGATTTGTGAACTGATGCTGGCAGCGAAGTCTGTACTTTATGCAACTGCTCACAGTTTATGTACCGTGGTAATGAAATTTGGACCATGTTGTTGGGGGACTGGTGTTATTTAAATAAACCATGGTAACTGAAAGCTCAAAGTAAAGAAAACAAAAATCAGGACAACTGGACCAATAAGCAACATCATGATAAATGGAGAAAAGATTGAAGTTGTCAAGGATTTCATTTTACTTGGATCCACAATCAACACCCATGGAAACAGCAGTTAAGAAATCAAAAGACACATTGCATTGGGCAAATCTGCTGCAAAGGACCTCTTTAAAGTGTTGAAAAGCAAAGATGTCACCTTGAAGACTAAGGTGTGCCTGACCCAAGCCATAGTATTTTCAACTGCATCATATGCATGGGAAAGCTGAACAATGAATAACGAAGACCGAAGAAGAATTGATGCCTTTGAACTGTGGTGTTGGCAAAGAATATTGAATATACCAGGGACTGCCAAAAGAATGAACAAATCTGTCTTCAAAGAAGTACAACCAGAATGCTCCTTAAAAGCAAGGATGGCGAAACTGTGTCTTACATACTTTGGACATATTGTGAAGAGGAATCAGTCCCTGGAGAAGGACATCATGCTTGGTAAAGTAGAGGGTTGGCAGAAAAGAGCGAGACCGTCAACGAGATGGATTGACACAGTGGCTGCAACAATGGGCTTAAGCATAACAAGGATTGTGAGGATGGCTCAGGACCGGCCAGCATTTTCTTCTGTGATACATAGGGTCGGTATGAATTGGAACTGACTTAATGGCACCTAATAACAACAACAACATGATAACTGAAATTTGTGTATATTGGAACCATGCAAAGCAAGGGCTTCCTCTGTTTCACAATAAAAGTTAAATAAATAAATGAGGGAAAAATAATAGGCTTTTCAGACAAACCAAAACAGAGAATCCACTGTCAACAGACCAGCACTACAAGAATTAATAAACGAAGCTTTTCGGGGAAAGGAAAATTGTAACCGATATTTATTTGGATATTGTAAAAATGGCATGGCATCAGAGGTCCTCTGGCCTCACGGGGAGGAGAGAGAATCGTTATCATCATCTGCCCAAAGCTAATTCCTATGAGGTGGCATTCAGACATACCTCCTTTCTCCAACATTTTTACCAATTCTGACACCAGTCATTCCTCCCATGGTACTCTCTACTTCTCTGATGGGTTTGATAATTTGTTGCAGTGGCCATGCAGAACTCACAGACATACTCATAATTATGGGGTTTATTAGGTAAGAAACAGGTTACAATTCAGGATCAGGATCAATCTGGAAGTAACAGGAACAACTCAAAATATAGTTCTTCAATCAGGACAGCTTCTTCTCAGATTGCCCAAAGGCAAGCCACTGTCATCAAGGCCCTGCTTGGGCCTGGCCTCTGCCCTGCTCAGGCAAGTGTTGCAGCTTTTCAGCTTGCCAGTAAGTGCCTGGAGGTATCCCACTCCACCAGGAGACCTCCTGCCCAAAGGTCTTCAGCTCTTTCACTCTGTGGATTGGCACACCCACTGTAGCTGCCTTACTCTTTGGGCCGAGAAGCCCACCATACTGTCTTGCACTTGTCTCTTGTTTCTACTGCTGCTATTTCCCTGCCACTGGACTCTGCCATGCTTGCTGCCATCTCGTGCCATATCCAATGTTACAGCCCTCTCTGTCTCCTGGATCTAGGATGTTCTCAGTGCAGGGACCCTGGGCTCGAAGGATGTGCTCTCTGCTACCAGGTCTTCTTCTTGATGCTGATGAGGTCTGTCCTTTATTCTCTGGGATTGGCTCTTTTTAAATCTGGCAGGGTGGTAAAACTGACCAATCCTCTACAAGTGTTCCATGCACCTTATTTGCATGAGCAAAACTGTCCAATCCCCTTGGTGGGGGACAAGCACCTTATTTGCACAGTCCCATCCAATCATTTTGTGGGAGCTGTAATACCATCAACTCGATGGCAGTGGGTTGGGTAACACCATGGCTAGAAGGACCATATAAAGTAATTCACTGCACCACAGATATACACAAAGAAATCAAAAGTGCTGTAAATGACAAATACGCTAGGCCCTTGTCAATTTATCACACTTGCTACTTATGGAGTAATTTTCTTAAATCGTAGTCTCTAAGATGAATTTCACAGTCAACAATTTAAAACAAAGATGAGACGGGAGCAGGAAAACTAGATTAATGGAAATAGAACTATTGTTGTTGTTAGGTGCCACTGAGTTGTTCGGACTCATAGCAACCATATGTACAACAGAACAAAACGCTGCCTGGTCTTGTGCCACCCTCACAATCGTTGATATGTTTGAGCTCATTGTTGCAGCCACTGTTGTCAATCCATTTTTTTGAGGGTCTTCCTCTTTTTCGCCGACCTTTTACGTTACCAAGCATAATGTCCCTCTCCAGGGATGGTCCCTCCTGATAATATGTCCAAAGTATGTGAGATGAAGTCTAGCCATCCTCTCCTCCAAGGAGCACTCTGGCTGTACTTCTTCCAAGACAGATATGTTAGTTCTTCTGGTGGTCCACGGTATATTCTTCACCAACACCATAATTCAAGGACATGAATTCTTCTTTGGTCTTCCTTGCTGTTCTCCAGCTTTCACATGCATATGAGGCAATTGAAAAGACCATGGCTTGGGTCAGGCACACCTCACTCCTCAAAGTGACATCTTTGCTTTTCAATACTTTTAAGAGGCCTTTTGCAGCAGATTTGCCAAATGCAATGCATCATTTGATTTCTTGAATGCTGCTTCCATGAGCCTCGATTGTGGGTCCAAGTAAAAAAGAAATCCTTGACAACTTCAGATTTTCTCCATTCATCATGATGTTGCTTATTGGTCCAGTTGTGAGGATTTTTGTTTCCCTTTTTATGTTGAGGTGCAATCTGTACTGAAGGCTGTAGTCTTTGATTTTCATCAGTAAGTGCGTCAAGTCCTCTTCACTTTCAGCAAGGAAGGCTGTGTCCTCTGCATAACACAGGTTGTTAATGAGTCTTCCTCCAATCCTGATACCACATTCTTCTTTATTAGTCCAGTTTGTCAGATTTTTGCACAGCATACAAATTGAATAAGTATGGTGAAAGAATACAACCCTGATGCACAGCTTTCCTGACTTTACACTACACAGTATCCCCTTGTTCTGTTCAAATGACTGCCTCTTGGTCAATGTACATGTTCCTCATGAGCACAATTAAGTGTTCTGAAATTCCCATTCTTCACAATGTTATCCATAATTTGTTACGATCTACACAGTAGAATGCCTTTGCAAGGTCAATAAAATAAAAGTAAACATCCTTCTGATATTCTCTGCCTTCAGCCAAGATTCATCTGACATCAGCAATGATATCCCTTGGTCCATGTCTTCTTCTGAATCTAGTTTGAATTTCTCACAGTTCCCTGTCGATGTACTGCTAACCGTTTTTGGATTATCTTCAGAAAAATTTTACTTGGGTGTGATATTAATGATATTGCTTGACAATTTCTGCATTCTGTTGAATCACTTTTCTTTGGAATAGGTACAAATATGGATCTCTTCCAGTCAGTTGTTCAGGTAGCTATCTTCCAAATTTCTTGTCATGGATGAATGAGTGCTTCCAGCGCTGCATCTGTTTGTTGAAATATCTCAATTGGTATTCCATCAATTCTTGGAGCCATATTTTTTGCCAATGCCTTCAGTGCAGCTCAGACTTCATCCTTCAATATCATTGGTTCTTGACCATATGCTTCCTCCTGAAATGGTTGAACACTGACCAATTCTTTTTGGTACTGTGACTCTGTATATTCCTTCCATCTTCTTTTGATGCTTCCTGTGTCGTCCAATATTTTGTCCATAGAATTCTTCAATATTGTAACTCAAGGCTTGAATTTTTTCTTCAGTTCTTTCAGCTTGAGAAATGCTGAGCACGTTCTTCCCTTTTGGTTTTCTGACTCCTGGTCTTTACGCATTTCATTATACTTTACTTTGTCTTCTCAAGCCGCCCTTTGAAATCTTGTGTTCAGCTCTTTTACTTCATCATTTCTTCGTTTGCATTTTCTGCTCTGTGTTCAAGAGCAAGTTTTAAAGTCTCTTCTAACATCCATTTTGGCCTTTTCTTTCCTTTTTAATGACCTTTTGCTTTCTTCATGTATAATGCCCTTGATGTCATCCCACAGCTTGCCTGGTCTTTGGTCATTAGTGTTCAATGCATAAAATTTCTTCTTGAAATGGTCTCTAAATTCAGGTGGGATATACTCAAGGTTGTACTTTGGCTCTCATGGAATTGCTCTAATTTTCTTCAACTTCAAGTTGAAATTGCATAGGAGCAATTAATAGTCTGTTCCATAGTCAGCCCCTGGCCTTGTTGTGACTGATGATATTGAGCTTTTCCATTTTCTTTTTCCACAGATGTAGTCGAATTGATTTCTGTGTTTTCCATCTGGTGAGGTCCATGTGTAGAGTTGCCATTTAGGTTGTTGAAATGGAACTACTAGAATGGAAATAATGAGAATGTTCACACACTGTAAAGAGTAACCAACGTCATGGAACAATTTGTGTAGAAATTGTTGAATGGGAACTTAAATTGCTGTGTAAACCTTCATCGAAAACACAATAAAAAATTAGTTAAAAAAAATAAAAGATGAATGTCAAAGTGTCAACTCTGGGTCCAGATTCAAGCAAATCAAGTATATAAAGAGCTCTTTTAAACACTCAGAGAAATTTGAATGTGGATTGAGTATTAGATGACATGAAGAAATTAATACTAATTTTTTAAATGTGAAAATGACAAGATCATTATGTAATAAAATTTCCATATCTATTAGTAGAATTTCCTGATTTGTTTATGGGTTAGGTGACATAATGATTGGTGTTTACTTTAAAATATTACCCTAAAAATTAGAATTATAATAAATAATTGAGAATACAATGAAATACAATTGATAAAATTTTGATTCTTATTGAAACTGAGTTATGGGTATCTGAAGGTTCATTGTGCTATTCTTTCTACATTTGTGGTTGTTTGGAAATTTTCGTAGTAAAGAATTGATTTAAAAAATGCTCAAACTGACTAGAATTATATCCAGACTCTATCAGTTATTCACAGTGTGACTTTAAGTGATATTTTCAATCATATTGAGTTTCATTTTTGTTCTTTTTAAAAGGGGGATTATAATTATACTTACCTTTAGACATGTGAGAATTGATGTTATTGTACGTAAAATGCTTAAAACAATGCCTGGCACTGAACAATAAATGTTAGCTAATATATCACCATCATTGACAACAAAATAATAGCAACTAAAAAAAAAAAAAAAAAACTAAATAGATCATTATAATTCTTTAGAACATGTCCTTATTGTGAGTGTTTTCTATTATTTTCATTATAATTAATGTTATAGTAAAAGTTATTTTAAAAAATTATTTGTGCTTCTGATTGTTTCTTAGAATGCTTTTCTAGAAAATCAGCTCTTGGGGTCAATGGATATAATGCACTTTAAGAATTTTAAAGAATTTTAAGATCTGTAGCCAAATTCCCCTCCACAATATGTGAACCAACAATAGAAAAGAAAAAAAAAATAACCATTTTACTATCTTTTTGCAACAGTAGGTTTCATGATTAAAAGGTTACTTTGCCAATTCGATAGGCATAAACAAAATAAACCCAAACCTGTTGCCGTCGAATCCATTCCAACTCCTAGCAGCCCCATTGGACAAGAGTAGAACTGTCCCATACGGTTTCCGAGGAGCACATGGTGAACTTGAACTGCCGACCTTTTGGTTAGCAGTGATAGCTTATAACCACTACACCACTAGGTTTTCCTTGATAGGAATACCTGTTGCCGTCAAGTCTGATTCCGACTAATAGTGACCCTATAGGGTGGGGTAGAACTGCTCTGTAGGGTTTCCAAGGAGCATCTGGTGATTTGAACTGCCGACCTTTTTGGTTAGCAGCCATAGCTCTTAACCACTCTGCCACCAGGGTTTGTTTGATAGGCATAGATGTTATAAAATGTTGACATTTTAATTCGAAGTTAAACGTGCTATTCATATATCCCTTAACTTTTATTTCTGTCAAAGCCTGCCTTTTGCTGTTGAATTATAAGTGGTCCATGTAATAATTCAACCCTGTATTTTTCATATATTTTTCTCTCTTGATTTGCTTTTAAACCCTAAGACCTCTCGAGAAAACACCGAATTTCATTATAAATTTATCTGTTCAGCTATTTAGAATTTATTTTGTTTGTGGTATACAGTTGGCAGATAACTTGATAGTTTTCAAATTATTATCCAGTGTCCACGATACCATTCAGTTAATCATTCTCAATTTTTTACAGATTTATAATGCCAAATTACTGCATACCCTATTTTTATTTATAATATTCCTCTATATGCTATTGATTTTTCTCCATTATTTTCATGCTCACAATTTATCAATTACTTATTATTTAAGTTTTATTATTATATAGAGCAATTATTCATGTTTAAAATATAATTATTTGTTATGCTTTCTGATTTATTACTCCAAATGGACTTCAAAATATCTCTTTTGATTTCTTCTTAGTTACTTGATTAGAATTAGAACAATAAATTGAATTTGGTAAAACTTAGTATCCTGTTAATATTTAGTCTTTGCTCCATGATGCTGGTAAATTTCTGTAGTGCAAGCAGTCCCCGGGTTATGAACAAGATCCATTCCTAAGTCTGTCTTTAAGTAGAATTTGTAGGTAAGTCAGAACAGGCACAAAGAGTTCTTAGTAGTAGTTAGTCCAATGTTTGGAGCTCTGGTGGTGCAGTGGTTAAGAGATTGGCTGCTAACCAAAAGGTCAGTCGCTCCTTGGAAACCCAACAGGGCAGTTCTACTCTGTCCTATAGGATCCCTATGAGTCAGAATTGGCTCCACAGCAAGGAGTTTGGTTTTGGTTTTTTTCAGTCAAATGTTTGTCTTAGTATATAGTACATATTTTACCTTGCATGTTTTCTTGAGCATTACAAAGTAGTGTATGTTTCATTATTATGAACGATTGTATGCATTTCACTTAAATGTTTAATATAATAGGCTTTAGGGCAGTCCGTTCTTAAGTATGAATTGTCTTTAAGTCCTACGTTTCATAGCCCGGGGACTTCCTGTATTTTTAAGTTTTATTTTATGTCATTTTCTAAGTTCATGTGTTTCTTTATCTAGTTTCTGTGTATTTCTATATGTTTATTCCTAAAATATCATATTCGTGTTGCTATTTTGGGTAGACTCCTTCTCATTATATTTCTAATTATTCACAGTAACTCTTTTGTCTCTTGTATTTTGTTCCTAAGTTATGACAGTATGTCTATTTTGCCCTTTAAAATAGCATTTTAAATGTCAGTGAAAGGGTTCTTCAATTAAACAGAAATAAAAAAGAGTAGAGGTGTGAGGTGATATCAGACCTGATGGAGAAACAGAATGGCTGTTACTCAGAGTATTCTCATTTCCAGGCAACGGGGAAAACAAGAATGACATAAGGTGTGGGAAACTGAAGACCTTTGACAACTGCTGAGTTTGCCACTCTGTGGCTGCATGAACTTTACTTCATCTCACAAGTTTCAATTTCTTCATCTGGGAATATTCTATTGGGAACAAATAATCTCTTAGGCCCCATTTAGAGGAAATAGAGCATGAGTGATTAAGAGCCTTGTCCCACAACACACCAAGTGACATTACATCTTGAAGTTTACTCCAGATAATTCAGTGCTCTCACTGTGTGACTGTATAATTAATTTTATAGTTAATTGAGATGTTTGTACCTGTTGTGAACATGTCAGAGACTCCCTCTGCCATCAGCATCACTGAGACTACAGCTGATGAGATAATTGCATCTGCCTTGGGGGATGCTTCTTCAAGAGTTCCTTCCTATATCTGGTGAAAGCTTCTGTCATTTCCTTCAGACTCCTGCTTTCAAAGGCTCCTATGGCTGTGACTAGGCAGCTGCATATCAGAAGGGTCCCATTTAGTAAGTATCTTATTTTTCTAAATCTTGGTGAATAAGGAGGGTGAGTTAAGTGCCCTTAACTAAGCTCTGACATCAAGATGCAAAGTGCTTGTGCACACTAAAATTAGCTTAGTATTCCTTAGGACAATATTCAGGTTTCCATGGATGTGATGGACTGAACTCTGGCTTTGTGATGCTCATTTTATTTCACTTTCCTGCAAAGTTATACATAACTCTATAAATTAACACAGATATGCTCATATGCCACCCTCAGTATTATTTCTCTTCAGTGCACAGCTAAAATACAGAGTGGGAATTATTTCCATGGTTAGAGATAAAGTGTGGGGTTGCCTAAAGTTGAAAGTTTACCTCCATTTAAGTTTTCATTTTCAATTCACCCCTCTCTTCTCAATGTTTCCATCCTCGTTTCCTTAAATATATGTCATATCTTATTTTCTTTTCTATTTGTTTCTCAGAATTGAATTTTTATTAATTTTCTTTTTTTTCTCTGTAATTATTCTGTTCTCTTTTTGATTTTATGACAATTCTACCACTAAAATAAAATCAGGGAATAACATAGTTCTTTATAGGAGATTAATGTATTCTCAATATTAAACTCAGGACTTAGGTATGGTCAGGCAGATACAGTTACATATTTCTCAAATATAATATTTAACCAAATGAGTAGGAGGGAGATAAACTGCAATATAATACTTTTTTTTTTCAGTGTAGGACAGCTACCCAATTTCTTCAATTATATTGTTTTCTCATACCACTGACTTTATAAAGAGTCTGGTCCAGTTTTCTTGTAGGTTCCAAATTCTGGATTTGACTAGTTGTTTATTATTTGAATCAGGTGAAATATTTTGGAAGAATATTAAAAAGAAGATGGTGTGTACTATTTATTAAAGGATATTTTTGTTGGATATAGAATTCTGTGTTATCATGTCTTTCAGTATTTTGAAACTATAAAGTTGCTTGCTGATCTTACAATGTAAACAAAATAAATTCAAAAATAGGCAAAAATTTGAGAAAATTATAGTTGAAATTCTGTATTTTCTGAGATGTCTTTCATAAGCAAATCAAAAAAGAAAAAGGTGGAAAAAACTGATTTAATTAAAATTATATTTTTGATTTCATACATAATAAGACATGATTAAAAAGAAGAGCCAAACTAGGAAAGTGCTAAAAAATATATGAGAGATACAGAATTAAGTTATTACATGGACCATTTATAACTCAAAAGCAAAAGACAGAATTCACAGAAATAAAAAACGAGGTAAAAATTTTGTCTGCAGGCTTTAAAATTCTTAAAGTACTTTATACTCATTGATCCCAAAAGCTTGTTTCTAGAAAAGTATTCTTAGAAAAAAAAAAACAAACAAAATAATTACTTATATAACTTTTGCTATAACACTAATTATGATGAAAATATTTTTTAAAAATACACAAAATAGAGACATGTCCTAATGAATTATAATGATACAAGTTTAAAGATGGGGGATTAGACTGTAAAATGCAAGGCAAGGACCTTCAAAAACAAGTCTCTGAGCAGTATATCTTACTTTGTTCAAGAAAGGATAGGAACTATTGCTGGAGAGCAGTGAATAGGAGCAGAGTGGAAAAATAGGTTGTATAGGAGGTAAGCGCATTGCCATCGAATTGATTTTGACTCATAGCAACCCTATAGGACAGAGGAGAACTGTCCCCATGGAGTTTCCAAGGCTATAATCTTCACAGAAGCAGACTGCCACATCTTTCTCCCACAGAGTGGCTGGTCGGTTCAAACCACTGACCTTTCGGTTAGCAGCCGAACGCTTAACCACTGCCCCACCAGGGCTCCTTGTATAGGAGGTAAGGTGGTATAATCTGGGCTTTGTTACAATTAAATCAGTTGTATTCTGATTAAAATCGGAATCCCCTAGAAGCACTGAAACTACAGAATGTAATGAGATCGTTAGCGTTTTTTAACATGTAATTCTTGCTGTGCTTACAATTGGATGTAGGATGCAAGAGTAGAAACAGGAGATGTGATGCTGCTTTGTATTTAAGTTGTTGAGGTAGGTATGAACAAAAGTGGACAGATGTCCATTAAAAATAGATGTCTGTGAGCAATTCATGAGGAGATGTGAAGTAGACATCTAAATGCACAGGTATAAAGTTCAGGGTGGATGCCAAAGCTAGATTTATGTATATATGGGAATCTTTAGCATATCTATTGTATTTCAACATATAATACTAGATGGAACACCTAAAAAAAGGCATTGTTGTTGTTAGGTGCCAACCGACTCATAGCAACCCTTTGTACAATAGAACAAAACACTGCCCGGTCCTGTGCCATCCTCACAATCGTTGTTACGTTTGAGCCCACTGTTGCAGCCACTGTGTCAGTCCATCTGGTAGAGGGTCTTCCTCTTTTTCACTGACCCTCTACTTTACCAAGCACAGAAAAGAAAGAGGCTGGGTTTGATTCAGGGCCACAAAAGTACTAAGAGATCAGGTGGATGAGGAGACAGCAAAGAGGCCTAAGAAGCTAAAAGAAGAGGACCTCTGAGAGGTCAAGTAAGGTTGATATTTAGAGTTGACAACACGGAGAACGTTGGGAATCTTGGTGAGGACAGTTGCTATGTGGGAATGGGTTAATGACTAAATGGAGGTGAAGCGTATAGCGGGTGAAACTAGAAACACATTTTAAAGTCTAGATGACCACTGAAACTGGAGAGATACGTAGGTTAAATGAAGAGATTTTGTTGTTAATATAGGTGACCCTCTTAATAGAGCCATGTCCTGTCCTGTTGAAGTAGAATGTAGTGGCTCAGGAGAGAATGGGGAGGAAGTGAAATCATTAGGATGCCACATTTTAATGGGAAACAGAATACAAGTAAATGTACACATTGTGATTTGTTAAAATCAAGGAGAGTTCTTTCATTTTAACAGGAGAGACAGCAGGACATATGACTAAGCCAAAAAAATCAAACCCGCTGCCATGGAGTTGATTCCAACTCATAGCAACCCTATAGACCCTATAGCAACCCTATAGGACACATTACAACTGCCCCATATGGTTTCCAAGGAATGGCTGCTGGATTCGAACTGCCAACCTTTTGATTAGTAGCCAAGCTCTTAACCACTGTCCACCGGGTCTCCAACATATGACCACAAATAGCCTTTTATTTGTAAAAGTGGTGGAAAATTGAGGGATTTCCTTTCTGACCAATTCTATTTTCTTAGATATGAATGATGTGAGGTCATTAATGATAAGAGAATGGAAAAATTTCAGAGATAAAGGATGAAGCATCTAACAGCCGCCTCACAGTATGGAAAAGTAAATTTCCGGACAGTATTGCACGCCGATTTGAGGTTTGTAGTCGTGAATTTGGAGCCCTGGTGGCGAAAAGCTCAGGCTGCTAAACAAAATGTCAGAAATTTGAATCCACCAGTTGCTCCTTGGAAACCCTATGGGGTAGTTCTACTCTATCCTGTAGGGTTGCTATGAGTCGGAATTGACTCGATGGAACACAACAACAACAGAAGTCATGAAGTTAAAGTAAACCTTGTCACTATGTTTGCTTGATTTTCTATTGAAATGATCAGCTGCTTTGAGTTTCAGCCAGATGGTTGGATTTAAAGAAGAATGCAGGAAGAGAAGAGATGTGGCAATAACTAGTAAGTTTATTGAAAGTGTTTGAAGGGGAATGGTTATATTGATGGTCATTGGATGCCATGCAGCCTAACGAGGGAAATAAAGAGAATATAGATAATTAGTAAGGAAAAGTAGTGGGTTAAGTGTATAAAAGGATTGGATGGGACTGAAGTATTGTTAGAGGGCTACTTAAGTAAGTAACTTCAAAGGAGAGGAGTTATAATAGAAGTTAAATACAGAACATTTGAGGTTTTGGTGGTAGAACAGATACAAGTGATAGCAAAGTCTGGGGTATTACTACAAAACATGGGCTTCAAAGGAGGGGTTTAGGAGAAGTTGTAAGAGATGACATCAAGGAAATTAGAAGTCAATGTGTTCGATGTTTCATTTACGTGGATGTTAACAGATGTTGGGGGCTGGGGAGACAAAGATTACCCAGGAGCTGAAGGTCTTGCTGGGTAGGGGAAACATCTCAGATGTTTGATTCTGAAGTGAATGGATTTTACGGGACAAATCACCAGAGAAGAAGCAGAAGGGAAGAGAAGGAGCCTCAGGAAAATGCATAAAGGTCATTTGGAGGCTTTGGCTTTACGTGCCTGACCCCAGCGGTCTAAGGGAGACCTGGGCTTTGGGAACGGAGAGCGTGAGCCAAATGCAGTTGCAGGTTGCGCTGTTCCCAGAGACATTAGAGACTGGCTAGCAGAGTGGAGAGACTGTGTATTCATTTAATTTATATATATAAATTATATTTCTCATCCTTATGATGTTTATTCTTATGCATGGTATGAGAAACAGATCTAATTTTAACTTTTCCAAATGGCTGCCTGTTAGGGATTGAGTTGTGTTTCCCAAAAAGATCTGTTGAAGACCTAACCCACGTGCTTGTGAACGTGGCCCTGTCTGGAAATAGGGTTTTTCTTTTGTTTTGTAAAGAAGGTCATACCAGGGTAGAAAAACCAAAACCAAACTTGTTCCTGTCAAGTCAATTCCGACTCATAGTGACCTATAGGACAGAGTAGAACTGCCCCGTAGAGTTCCCAAGGAGCACCTGATGGATTCAAACTGCTGAGCTTTTGGTTAGCAGCTGTAGCTCTTAATGCCACCAGGGTTTCCTACCAGAGTAGGGCGGATCTTAAATCTAATTCCTTTTAGGTGGTTTCTAATAAAAAGAGAAAACAGACAGAGAGACAGATACACTGGAGATGGATGCAGCCATAAGCCCAGGAATGACAAGAATTGCCGGGAAAAACCCATTGCCATTGAGTCAATTCCGATTCATAGCGACCCTACAGGACAGAGCAGAACTGCCCCATGGAGTTTCCAAGGCTGTAATTTTTACCAAAGCAGACTGCCACATCTTTCTCCCACAGAGCAGCTGGTGGGTTCAAACTGCTGACCTTTCAGTTAGCAGCCGAGCACTTAACCACTGTGCCACCAGGGCTCCTTCCAAGGATTGCCAGCAGCTACTAAAAACTGATGTTCTGAATTTGGACTTTTAGGATCCTGAACTGTGAGAACGTAAATTTGTGTTCTTTAAAGCCACCTGCTTGTGGCATTTCCCTTCATACTAGCTTTTGGATTTGGGAGAACTTACTGCTACTCCTGATGTATTAGAAAACCAGGACACTACCCTATTACCCCCCGCAAAAAAAAAAAAGAAAAGAAAAGAAAAACCTGTTGCCATTGAGTAGATTCTGACTCATAGTGACCCTATTACCTCATCTCCATTTATTAGTCTCTTTTTGCCCCATTGATTTGAGATATGAACTTTGTCATTTTCTAGTTTTCCATTCATACCTGGGCTTTATTCCTATTCTACTCAACTATTTGTCTAATCATGTGCAACTACGAGTTTAATTACAGAGCCTTGTTGTTGTTGTTAGGTGCCATCGAGTCGGTTCCAACTCATAGCAACCCTATGCACAACAGAATGAAACACTTCCCGGTCCTGCGCTATCCTTACAATCGTTGTTATGCTTGAGCTCATTGTTGCAGCCACTGTGTCAATCCACCTCGTTGAGGGTCTTCCTCTTTTCCGCTGACCCTGTGCTCTGCCAAGCATGATGTCCTTCTCCAGGGACTGATCCCTCCTGACGACATGTCCAAAGTATGTAAGACGCAGTCTCGCCATCCTTGCCTCTAAGGAGCATTCTGGTTGTACTTCTTCCAAGATAGATTTGTTCGTTCTTTTGGCAGTCCATGGTATATTCAATATTCTTCACCAACAGCACAATTCAAAGGCGTCAACTCTTCTTCGGTCTTCCTTATTCATTGTCCAGCTTTCACATGCATATGATGTGATTGAAAATACCATGGCTTGGGTCAGGCGCACCTTAGTATTCAGGGTGACATCTTTGCTCTTCAACACTGTGAAGAGGTCCTTTGCAGCAGATTTACCCAATGCAATGCGTCTTTTGATTTCTTGACTGCTGCTTCCATGGCTGTTGATTGTCGATCCAAGTAAAATGAAAGATACTACAGCCTTGTAGTATCATTTAATACATGGGAATGTTAATACCTCCTCATAGTTCTTCATTTTCAGTGTTTCTCTAGCCTGGTATTTGTTTTTTCATATGAACATTAATATCAACTTGTCTGTATCCAGAACAACAACAACACAACCTATTGCTATTTTGAGATTGCATTACCTTTATAAATTAAATTAGGGAGAACTGACATTTTGATGATATTGAGATATTCTATCCAAGAACAATTTTGGGTTTTTTTGGGGTATCCAAGAGCAAAGGATGTCTTTCCATTTGTCCAAGCCTACTAGTACGTTTTTCAGGAGGATTTTATAGTTTATTTCTCCTAGGCATTGCACATCTCTTGTTAGTTTATTTTTAAATATGCTTTATTGTCATTGTAATTGGAGTTTTCTAATTATAATTTGTGTATTTGAAGGCTATTTATATTTGTATGGTAATTTTCTTCGAGCATCTTAATATATATTTTAAATTGTTTTTCAGAAAGACATCAACACCTAACTCTCCATGAGCAACATAGGAAAACTTATTATCTTTCTGGAGCCTTCAGATTAATTTCAAATCTTTCACAAACTGATAAGCAAAATAGTCTGTTTCAATCTGCATGGATTTAATAACTATTCATCTTTTTGGTCACTTATAAACTTCTATAAATTATTTCTAATCTTTTTTGTCCATATTTCTGTTATGGCCTCCTTGTATTTTTAAGGAAATTTAAGAGTATGAATCAGGCACTACTGGCTTAACATTTTCATGATCGGCATCATTTGTTTTCACTGGTGTATACACTGAGCATTTTCATTCACCCGTTCAATGAGTGTATTAGTGAGGAAATATATATTTAGCCCATAATATCTGTTCCTACCACACTCCACTGGAATGTGTTTCTGAATAACTAACTTAATAAGAAATGTTGTCAAGCATATATGTCATTGTGAGTCAAAATCCGTTTAATTTTTCTGATTTTATTCTGAGTTCTGGACACAGAACAAAGGTTCCTGACAAATAAATATTTGCAATGACCAGTCATGAATCAAGGCTAATTTGCTGTAGAAATACTTACTATTTTTATTGGACAGCAACATATTCTAAATATACTTGTGAACATTTATGGAGATAACTGACCACCACAGACTTTTCAACTCAACTCCCATGAATTCTTTCTGTTTGAATGATCTACATTAGATACAAAAGCCATTAGATACAAAACCACTCGTTCCTTTCAGCATGCGTCCTCTTGCTCTCTGCTTACGCTCTTGACTTTGTCAATTTAGATTTTAATCTTGACTTTTTTCAGGCTTTTTAGGCTGATCCGTATGATATCTGTACCCTTCTAAGAGCCTGTAACACCATGCTTTCCAATGGTATGATTATGGAAATTTTTTTCCTCTCTCATATTAGTGTTGGGATTTTGGGGAACTTGCTGCTACTGCTGGTGTATATTTATGTCTCTTTGACATGTCCCCAACAAAAGAAGCCTATGGACTTGATTTTCCTTCACTTGTCTATGACTAATATAATGATACTTCTCAGCAAAGTCATTCTCCTGGTAATAAAAATATTTGGTATTAAAAATATTCTTAATTATACTGGTTGTAAACTCCTTGTGTATTTATATAGAGTGGCTCGAGGACATTCAATCTGTACAACTTGTCTCATAAGTATGTTCCAGGCTCTTACTATCTGTCCCTGCAAATCCAGGTGGACATGGTTGAAAGACAGAATACATAAGAACACCATGACATTTCTTCTTACATTCTGGGTCATCAATAGCCTTGTCTACATCAGGCTTGTGCCATTCATTGATACTATCAAGTATGTCAATCTTACTCAAGATTTTTCTGTAAAAATGTGTTCAACTACACCACACATGGCTAGCACAATTGTAATATTTAATATGAGCATTATCACATTCCGGGACTTAGTTTTTCTCATTCTCATGAGTTGGGCCAGCGGCTACATTGTGATATTCCTTTACAGACACCAAAAAAATAATCAACATCTTCACAGCAACAACTTTTCATCCAGAACCTCCCATGAGACCAGAGCCATTAGAACTGTTCTACTACTTATGATTTGCTTTCTTGTCTTTTATTTAGGTAACTCATGCCACAGTCTTTACCTAAGTACAATGAAGAAAAAGCATGAGTTGCTGGAGAACATTTCTGGCTTTCTTTCTTCATGTTACCCTGTTTTTTGTCCATTCTTGCTCATTGGTAGAGAAAGTCGTATCTTGAGTCCAAACTTTATGAACTGGACGGATTCATCTCATTCCAAAGATTTGTCAAAGTAAACTGTCACCAATATATCCTTCTTCCAACTCAAGATTCTATAAAGAGTTTATATTCAAAAGAAATAATAGAACTTAGGTCTCAAAAATTAGAAATTTCTCCATCTACAGCATGCATCCCTCATCTTCCCTCACAAAAAAGATTCAATGTATTATTTATCAATATAGTACCTATCCTACACCATATAATTTGTTATATATTAATAGTGCATTATTGTACATAAATAAAATAAATATTTAACTTATAATTGTTTTCACATATATAGTCATTTCATATATATATACATATAGATATATAATCTTTTTTTTTTTTTTTACTATCAGATGGCATGATGGACTACATCCAACTAGTCACTCAGTATATTTATTTTCTTCATCTTATTACTATGTATTCAACATTGTCATGGACTGAATTGTGTCCCCACTAAATGTGTGTCAAATTGGCCAAGGCCATGATTCCCAGCATTGTGTGATTATCCACCTTTTTGCCATCTGATGTGATTTTCCTATATGTTGTAAATCCTACCTCTGTGATCTTAATGAGGTGGGATTAGCGGCAGTTACGTTAATGAGGCAGGACTCAATCTATAAGATTAGGTTGTGTCTTAAACCAATCTCTTCTGAGACATAAAAGAGAGAAGTGAGCAGAGAGACACGGGGACCTCATACCACCAAGAAAGCAGAGCCAGGAGTGTGTGTCCTTTGGACCTGAGATCCCTGCACTAAAAAGCTCCTAGAGCGGAGGAAGATTGTTGTCAAGGGCCTTCCCAGAGCTGACAGACAGAGAAAGTCTTGCCCTGGAGCTGACACCCTGAATTCAAACTTCTAGCCTCCGGGACTATGAGAGAATAAATTTCTCTTTGTTAAAGCCATCCGCTTGTGGTATTTCTGTTATACCAGCACTAGATAACTAAGACAAACACGAAACACCATTTCAAAAGGAAATTAGTCCCTCAAGGGAGTGGAAGATAACTCCCAACTCCTTAAATGTGGGCTGCAGAATCGACTTTCTTCCAATGGGCCCAGTATGACCAAGGGCAAAAAGAGTAACTTTATAGTAGAGAAAACTGAAAAACACTACCTCAGCCAGATGATCAAGGTCAACATCAACGATGATAATAAGACAGGGAGCAAAGGCCCTGAGATCAGAGGGTGCCTGTTTGAGAAATAGCGAAGAGACTGCTGTGATTAGAGAAGAAGCAAGTAAAAGAGAAATAGACTATTATCAGGGAGGTAATACGGGCTTGAGTTTTTTAATAGGGGCTTGAGTGTGGAACCTAGAGACTTAGTAAGGCAGAGAACAGAGGGGCCCCCAGATCTGCAAACAAAGTAACAAGAAATGAGCCAGGGTGCAGAAACAAAGCCATTCTCCAGAACAATGGGGCAGGGTGTCTAAAAATAGCACACAAACTTCTTTAAAGTTGCCTTTCAGAAACAGCTGGAGAAAAGCAGACCCAGGGACATGCTCAGAACATCCACCTGTGACTGCTGTGTGACCTTCCACCAGGGGCAGTGAGGGGCTACAGCCCCAGCTACAGAATTGAACCCCGAGAGCGAGAGACTGCACAGGCATGACACCCCATAATAAGTCCTGCTACGAATCCCAGAGGCCTCCAGGACAGAAGCCATCTTGGAAAGCTGCTCTGCGAGCATCTTAGTTAACATATCCCCGCCTGTGCCTATGAATAAACATGAATATTTTCCCGCCCAAGAACTTTTAAAAACTCGGCCTGTCTTTTGTTCTGTGAGATGAGGGTAAGCATTGCTCTAGGCCCTCCTCCTCTCTGCTTGCAAGCTTCTTCAATAAAGCTTTGCTCATTTGGAAAACTACGTGCCTTAACTGCTCATTCTTGACCAGTGAGAGGCAAGAACCTTATTCCGGTAACAATAAGTCAAGTTGGTAGCATGTACTCTTGATATGATGCGATGGGAATGGCCCTTTATCTTTGAGGTCTTCCTCCCTAAAGCTCATACCTGTTCTGAACTCACTGCCATTGAGTGAATTCTAACTCACAGTGACCTTACAGGTCAGGGTAGAACTGCCCCATATAGGTTTCCAAGGCTGTAATTTATGGAAGCAGACTGCCACATGTTTCTCCTGCAGAATGGTTGGTGGGTTTAAATTGCCAACCTCCTGGTTAGCAGCCAAGCTCTTAAGCACTGCGCCACCAGGGCTCCTTCCAAAGCCCATAAGCCAAGTTGAATCATAACAAAAACATCAGACAAACCCCAAATGAAGGACATTCTATAAAATACCTGGCCAGTACTCTTCAAAACTACTATAAGCCTCAAAAACAATGAATGTCTGAGAAACTGACATAGGCTGGAAGAGCCTAAAGAGCAACTTTAAGCTAATAAATTTGATAATGTAGGTGAAATTGACATACTTCTTGAGAGACACAAGGTACCAAAACTTACTGAAAAACGGATAACCCAAACAACATTATAATAAAAAATATATATAAATTTTTTAATTAAAAACCTTCCCCCTCACCCCCCCCCCAAAAAAAAACCTTCAGGTACAGATTGATTTACTGGTATGTTCAACCAAACATTAAATGGAGAAAAAATTACCGATTCTATACAAAGTATTCTAAAATATTCTAGAAGTGATAGCACTTCCAACTCTTTATGAGGCAAGCGTTGTCATAACAGACCCAAGAACAGACATTACCACAAAATAACCCTACAAATTTTACTTATAAACATAGTTGCAAAAATTCTTAAAATGTTAGTAAAGTTATTCCCAGGGCATAAAAAATATGAGGACTGTTCTACAAAATACCGGTCTAGTAGGTCTACTCTGTCCTATAAGGTCGCTATGAGTCGTAATCGACTCGATGGCACTCGGTCTGGGTTAGTACTCCCCAAAACTTTCAAGGTAATCCAAAATAAGAAAAGTATGAGAAACTGCCTGTCACAGCCAAGAGGAGCCTAACAAGCCAAGAGGACTAAATGTCATGTAGTATCCTGGATTGGATCTGGGAACAGAAAAAATGACATCAAGTTAAACCTAAGGAAATTCAAATATAGAATGAACTTAATAATAATGTATCAATATTAATTCATTAATTGTGAAAAATATACCATAGTAATGTAAAATATTAACAATTGGGGAAACTGGAGTAGGGTATATGGAACTGTCTGTACTGTCTTCACAACTTTTCAGAAATCCAAACTTATTTTAAAGATTAAAAGTTTATTTTATAAAAAGGAAATTAGAAAACTGTTTACTCACTTAAATTTCAGGAAATAAACAATGCTTTTTCTTGCCTAAAGTATGAGTTCTACATTTAACAATCTACCTGATATCTTACTGTGTATAGACTGTATTTTAAAAAAACATACAGCCTTATGGCTCTTGTCTTAGTTATTTAGTGCTGCTATAACAGAAATACCACAAGTGGATGGCTTTAACAAAGAGAAACTTATTCTCTCACAGTCTAGGAGGCTAGAAGTCTGAATTTAGGGTGCCAGCTCCAGGGGAAGACTTTCTCTCTCTGTCAGCTGTGGGAGAAGGTCCTTGTCATCAATCTTCTGCTGCTCTAGGAGCTTCTCAGCACAGAGACCGTGAGTCCAAAGGATGCGCCCTGCTCCTGACACTACTTCCTTGGTGGTATGAGGTTCCCCCATCTCTCTGCGTGCTTCTCTCTTTTATATCTTGGAAGAGATAGGCTGAAGATACAACTTAATCTTGTAGATTGAGTCCTGCCTCATTAACATAACTGCCTCTGATCCTGCCCATTAACATCATAGAGGTAGGATTTACAATACATATTAAGGTAACATCAGATGACAAAATGGTGGACAATCACACAATACTAAAAATCATGGCCCAGCTGATTTGACACTCATTTTTGGGGTACACAATTCAATCCATAACACCTCTGTTATAAATCTAAGTATTAGAGTTGCACAGAATAACCTATTATCACTCATTAACTTTATTAACCTGGCCATTCAAGAAGATTCACGTCAATTGTGATTTGACACAAAATATATGTTTACAGAGTCTTCTTTCAATAAAGGAAGTGAAACACATTTCACATAATAATAAGCAAAAATTAAATTCCAAATAAATATTCAAACTACCAGACATCTATAAAACAACCACGTAGATTCTCACTTAAATGGGCTAAAACTTTGGAAGAATTATTTTCTTAGACTTGAGCACTTATTTGTCTAAAGTCCATTTTCAAAAAATTCTTTCAACTATGTTACAAATGACATAGTTTGTGCCACTTACAAGTCATCAACTCATAAGTGGCACAAATGAAGTCATATATCAACAAGTACGCTAGCAACAGATGATATAAACATCTCTATGAGTTAAAATTGGTGATGAAAACTTAATTTAGCAGTGTGTCCTAGGTATCATACTAAGATAGAAATGCTGTTGGTTCATCAGAAAAAGTGTATTAAGCAATATGGTGGTGTCATGGATTGAATTGTATCCCCCCAAAATGTGTGTCAACTTGGCTGGGCCAGGATTCCCAGTATTGTGTGATTATCCACCATTTTGTCACCTGATGTGATTTTCCTATGTGTTGGAAATCCTACCTCTATGATGTTAATGAGGCAGGATTAGAGGCAGTTATCTTAATGAGGCAGGACTCAATCTATATCTCTTTTGAGATATAAAAGAGAGAAGCGAGCAGTGTGAAAAGGGAACCTCATGCCACCAAGAAAGCAGTGCCAGGAGCAGAGCGTGTTCTTTGGAACTGGAGTACCTGCTGTGAGAAGCTCTTTGACCAGAGTAAGACTGACAACAAGGACCTTCCTCCAGAGCCAACAGAGAGAGAAAGCCTTCCCCTGGAGCTGGCACCCTGAATACAGACTTCTAGCCTCCTAGACTGTGAGAGAATAAATTTCTCTTTGTTAAAACCATCCACTTGCGGTATTTCTGTTAGAGCACCACTAGATAACTAAGACAGGAGGCATAAGAAGCTCCACACTCTCATTTCCCAACAAAACACACACCCAAACCCAAAACCCAGTGCTGTCAAGTCGATACTGACTCATAGTGACCCAAAAGGACAGAGCAGAACTGCCCCACAGAGTTTCCAAGGAGCGCCTGGCAGATTCAAACTGCCGACCCTTTGGACAGCAGCTGTAACACTCAACCACTACGCCACCAGGGTTTCCCAAAACACACACACACACAGACAGAAAAAAACAGAAACAAACAGAATTGACTTTACCACAATTCTGGGAATCAGTCACAGGATTACAGCAATTAAGTGAAGGATGAATCAAGAAAAAGGCCACACCAAAACAGTGAGAAAGCTCTGGTTTTCTTTGTGCTGTGCCCACCTACTCCCTGGCTTGGCATCTTCTTAAAGTTGTGATGGCCCACATCCCCAGAGAGGGAGCCTACTCACTGGTGCCAGAGAAGCAGAGCAGACTTTGTTTGCGAATTATTGTGCATGTGTGTTCTAATACTCTGTCCTATAGGGTCACTATGATTCGGAATCAACTTGACGGCGACTGCACTGGGTTTGGTTTGGTTTTCTCCAGCAATTACAACTCTCCCTCAAGCAATTTCAAACTTTTGGAAACCCTGGTGGCATAGTAGTTAAGTGCTACAGCTGTTAACCAAGAGATTGGCAGTTCAAATCTGCCAGGTGCTCCTTGGAAACTCTGTGGGGTAGTTCTACTCTGTCCTATAAGGTCACTATGAGTTGGAATCGACTCGACAGCAGTGTTTTTTTTTTGGTTATGTTCTAACCTGTCTTGGGGCTACCTGAAGTACTGAAGCAAGGTGCACATCTCAGTTTTGCCTGTCTTGGAACTCATGCAGGGTGGAGGGAAGCTGTAAACAATTACCAAAGACTGTAACTGCTTGTAGCCACCTGGGGCTTAAGAGTGTAATTAAGGTGCACAATAAACACCTAAGACTGTAAAGAGAAACCAGGGAGAAAGTTTCTCTGGGAAATTAGGGCATTAAAATACACCATGTATATGGAAGACTTGAGAAAGTCATAAATATTCCCAGGACAAGATGTGTGCTCAGAAAATATTTGAAAATGTTCTATGCTTTCATTTCAGGTTGATCCCTAGGCTCACTGAAAGCCTGGCTAAATGTTGAAGGAATGCCTAGGCACAGAGCTATTTTGCAAAGACTAGGATAGTTTTTTGTTTGTTTGTTGGTTTGTGTTCATTTTTTTTTCCCACTCTGGCATTCAAAGAAATACCTGTCAAAACACTAGCTGAACACAAGCTAATAAAGAGACTCCAGTATCCACACACAACCAGGAATACAGTGTTTGCAAAATAGCTAGGAAAAGGAACTAAACAAATGGGATACTACAACTTCCACCAGTTAAAAAATAAAATGCAAACCCTGGGGAAAGGGTAGACTCTCATTTCCAGAGTTACCACATTATTGTATGCAACTGTCTCATTTTCGTTAAAAAAAAAAAGGCTTACAAAGAAACAAGAAAGGACAGCTTAATCAAAAGAACAAAGTAAAGCAACAAAAACCATTCCTGTGGAAGCCCAGATAACGTACTTCCTATACAAAGACTTTAAAGCATCAGTATTAAATATGTTCAAAGAGCTAAAGGAAAGCATGGGCAAAGAAATAAAGTAAATCAGGAAAACAATGCATAAACAAAAGGAGAATATCAATAAATAGGAATTACAAAAAGGAACTAAACAAAAATGCTGGAGCTGAAAAGTACAATAATTAAAATGAAAATTTGTATGAAAGACTTTGAGAGCAGATTTGAGCAGGCAGGAGAAAGAATCAGTGAACTTGAATTTAGGACAGTTGAAATTGTTAAGTCTAAAAATCAAAGAGAAGAAAGAATGAAGAAAAGTGAACATATCCTAAAGGACTTGTGGGACAGCATCAAGCTACTCAACATATACATTATGGAAGTTTGTAACGGACTGAATTGTGTCTCCCAAAAATATGCATCAACTTGGTTAGTCCATGTGTGGTTGTCCTCCATTTTGTGATTTTCTTATGTGTTATAAATCATAATCTCTGCCTGTAGTTAAAAAGGATTAGGGTGGGATGTAACACCCTTGCTCAGGCCACATCCCTGATCCAGTGTAAAGGAACTTTCCCTGGGGTGTGGCATGCACCACCTTTTATCTCTCAAGAGATAAAAGGGAAGCAAGTAGAGAGTTGGGAACCTCATACAATCAAGAAAGCAGCATCAAGAGCAGAGCATGTCCTTTGGACCTGAGGTTCCTGTGCTGAAATGCTCCCAAACCAAGGGAAGACTGGTGACAAGGACCTTCTTCCAGAGCCAACAGAGAGAAAAAATCTTGTGCCGGAGCTGGCACCTGAATTCAGACTACTAGCCTACCGGACTGTGAGAGAATAAATTTCTCTTAAAGCCATCCACTTGTGGTATTTCTGTTACAGCAGCACTAGATGATTAAGACAGAATTTGGTACCAGGAGTGGGGTGCCACTCTAACAGATACCTAAAATGTGGAAGTGGTTTTGAAATTGTGAAGGGATAGAAGACTCAGAAGGAAGTGAGAACTGTTAACACCAGAGAAAGTGCACATGGTGAGAAGCAGCAGCAGAGGACCAGCAGCAGCAGTGAACTGGCAGCAGCAGAACAAAGAGACCAGCACCAGACAGCACTGGAGCTGACCCACAGAGTGAGAGAGCTGAGTGCCTGTGTGGAGGAGGTTTTCAGGCAGAGTGGTTGCCTCTGGGCACTTGTCAGTGGAGGTAGGATTGCTTACCCACAGAGTAAGAAAGCTGAGTGCCTGTGTGCAGGAGGCTTCCCGGTGGAGTGGGGTGCCTCCAGGCACTTATCGATGGAGCTACTGAGCTTTGAAACACTTGCCCTAGCAGGGCAGATGCGGGTGTGAGGCCAGAGAGTCAAGAGGCAATAGGAAGTAGAAGCTGAAGAGAAAAGGAGCACAGGAAACGAAGCTGCCTCAGTCTCATAAGGTATGGCCAGGGCCTCAGGGGTTTCAAAGGGTGGAGCCATTGTCTCTGGTGTTCCTAAGGGTGGAGTCACCACTCAGGAGCAGAGTTGCTATCCCAATGGGCCTGGAAGGTGGAGCTGAAGCCCAGGGCTGAGGGGCCTCCACTCAGAATCTGGAGAGTGTGGCCAATACCTAGAGTCTGGAGGGTAGGGCCATTGTTTATGTAAATGGTTTCAGGGAACGGAGGATTATTTGCAAAGCCTTGAGGGCTAATGTAATGTGTTCTGCTGACTTGGTGCCTGTTATGCCTTCTTTCCCTCCAATTTCTCCGATTTGTAATGGAAATGTCTAGCTTGTGCCTGTTCTGCCATTGTATTTTGGAAGTAGTTAACTTGTATTCTAGATTTCAGAGATGAAAGGAATTTTTGGATTTTGGGCTTAGTCAATTTAAGACTTTTGCTATGATATAATGGGATGAATATGTCTTACATGTAGCAAGACATGAATTTGGGGGGGGCAAAAGGGTGGAGTGTAAAGGATTGAATTGTGTCCCCTCAAAATATGCATCAACTTGGTTAGTCCATGTGTGGTTGTCCTCCATTTTGTGATTTTCTTATGTGTTATAAATCATAATCTCTGCCTGTGGTTAAAAAGGATTAGGGTGGGATATAACACCCTTGCTCAGGCCACATCCCTGATCCAATGTAAACAGACTTTCCCTGGGGTGTGGCCTGCACTGCCTTTTATCTCTGGAGAGATAAAAGGGAAGGGAAGCAAGTAGAGAGTTGGGAACCGCATACAATCAAGAAAGCAGCACCAAGAGCAGAGCACGACCTTTGGACCTGAGGGTTTCTGTGCTGAGATGCCCCCAGACCAAGAGAAGACTGGTGACAAGGACTTTCCTCCAGAGCTGACACAGAGAGAAAGCCTCCCCCTGGAGCTGGCACCTGAATTCAGACTACTAGCCTACTGGACTGTGAGAGAATAAATTTCTCTTTGTTAAAACCATCCACTTGTGGTATTTCTGTTATAGCAGCACTAGATGACAAGACAGTCTCAGAAGAAGAGACAGAGAAAAGGGTAGAAAGAATATCTGTAGAAATGGCTGAAAACTTCTCAAATTTGAAAAAGGACATGAATCTACACATACAAGAAGCTAAACAAACTCCAAGTTAGAGTAAATCCAAGAAGACCCACAGTGAGACACATTATAATCAAACTCTCAAAACTTTTCTTTAAAAGTTAGAAAGATTAAAATCATACAAAGTATCTTCTGCAACCACAGGGAATGAAAGTAGAAATCAATAAGAGAAAGAAAATGGGAAAATTCACAAATACATGGCAATTAAACAACACACTATAAAAAACAAATGGGTCAAAGAATAAATTACATTAGAAATTAGAAAATCCCGAGAGACAAATTAAAATGAAAGTAAAACATACTAAAATTTATGGGATGCAGTGGAAGCAGTGCTCACAGGGAATCTTATAGCCGTAAATGCCTACATTAAAAAAAGAAGAAAAATCTCAAATCGATAACCTAACTTTACATCCTGAGGAACTAAGAAAAGAAGAATAAACTAAACCCAAAGCTAGCAGAAGGAAGGAAACAGTAAAAATTAGAGTGAACATAAATGAAATAGAGAATAGAGGAACAATAGAGAGAATCAACAAAACCAAAAGTTGATTCTATGAAAATCAATAAAACTAAGAAATTACTAGGTACACTGACAAAGAAAAAATAACAGAGAAGCTGCAAAAAAAAAAAAAAAAAAAAAAGAATGTGGGGACATTACTATCAATCATACAGAAATAAAGAGAACTATAAGAGAATACTATGAAAAATTATATGCCAACAAATTAGATAATATAGATGAGATAGACACATTCCTAGGAACATACAAAATACCTAAGCTGACTCAAGAAGAAATAGAAGATCTCGACAGATCTATAACAAGTGAAGAAAAGTCCCAACAAAGAAAATTCTGGCACTAGATGTCTTCCTCAGTGAGGTCTACCAAACATTTAAAGAAGTATTAGCACCAATTGTGTTTAAAATAAACTCTACCAAAAAACAGGAGAGGAGGAAATCATCCTAACTCATTCTATGAGGACAGCATTAAACGCTTAGAATAAAAAAGGATCTATTATCACTAAGTGAGACATTAGTGGTAGAATTCTCACCTTCTATGCAGGATACCTGTGTCTGATTCCCAGCCAATGCACCTCACGAATAGCCACCACCCATCTGTCACTGGTGGTTTGCGTGTTGCTATAATGCTGAACAGGTTTCAGCAGAGCTTCTAGACTAAGATGAACTAAGAAGAAAGGCCTGGTTATTTGATTCCATAAAGCAGCTAATGAAAACCCTATGGATCACAATGGTCCAATCTGTGGACTATTGTGGGGATGGCACAGAATAGAGCAGCCTTTTGTTCCATTGTGCATGCGGTCACCATAAGTCAGGGACTGGCTCTATGACAGCTAACAATAACAATAATATCAATTAGCTAAGCTTCTAGTGTAGGAATTTGGAAATAGAAGAACAAATTAAATTTAAAGCATGCAGAAGGAAAAATAAAACTGAATAAAAGAAGATATATAGAAACCAAAGCTATATTTTTGAAAAGATCAATCAAATTGATAAACATCTAGACACACTAAATATGAAAGAGAGAGAGAAGACACAAACTACCAAAAGAAGACTATCACTATTAACCTCACAGATACTAAAAGGATAATAAGGGAGTGCTATGAATATTTATGGACAATTCCATTATGGACAATTCCATGTCCATAAATTTGACGACTTCAATGAACTGGATCAATTCCTTGAAAGACACAAATGACCAAAACTCACTGAAGAAGATAGATAATCTGAATAAACTTATATCTACTAACGTAATTTAATTTGTGGTTACAAAGCATACAAAGAGAAAATTCAAGGCCCAGATGGTTTCACTGGTGAATTCTTCCAAACTAAGAAAGAAATACCACAAATTCTACATAACCCTCTTCCAAAAAGCAGAAGGAACACTTTCCAACTCATTTATGAAGCCAGGCAAAGATATTACAAGAAAAGAGAACTACACACTAATATCTGTATTAAACACAAATGTAAAAGTCCTTAGCAAAGTATTATCAAATTGAATCCAGAAATATATATGAAAGCTAATACATGAGTTGGTCAAACATTTGAAAATCAATCAAAGTAATTCATCATATTAGTTGATTAAATAAAAAAAATTATATATCAATTAAAAAAAAATTTTTTTTTTTTTAGATGCAGAAAAAAAAAAGCTTTTAAAAAATTCAACATTGAGGCAGGGCCAAGACAGTGGAGTAGTCAGACATTTTCAGTGATCCCTCTTACAACAAAGACCCCCCCAAAAAGTGAAACAATTATATATATGACAAGCTAGGAGCCCTGAACATCAAAGGCCAAGTTAGAAAATGGACTGAGCAGCAGGAGGTGGGAGAGACGATCTGGAAGCTGCGAGAAGCTGCTGGACCAGAATCGCCAGAAACCCTCAGGCACCATCCCCTGAGTGACTGAAGCAGGACTGGTGGTAATGTTCCTGATGCAGTTTGCTCAGGGAGAGACAGTGAGCCGCACAGCCTACTCACACCTCCAGAACCAGAGAAGAACAGTGCTCTCAGCAAAAGCTAAGTACTTGGGTGTATTTTACTGTGCCCCCAGGCCCCAAGCAGGCTTCATTGGCTGTAGATTTCCCTGGGCCTGAGATAGGCTCTGCTGTGCACCCTGAGCCATTCCTCCGGCCTCAGAGAAGGAATAAATTCACAATTGGGGGGAAAAAATAATCTGCCAGCTGCACTAAGCTGGGGAGCTCAGGACAGAAATGGCTCCTGTCCAGGCACAAATGGTCCATGGATGGATCTGTGTAGGTCTATTTCAGGAGAATAGGCCCTCGTTGGCAGACTGCAACAGCTTCAGTTGTGCGGTGGAGAGGCGGGTGTTTGATGTTTGACACCGCTACACCTATTAAACGGTATACTCACCTACCCACATCAGGGGCCCAAGGACTGGTGGCTCCACCCACATCACCTAGCCCCCTGCAACAGGGGTCCAAGGATAAGTGGTGCCCATGATCCAGCTGCAGAATCCACCCACCTGTGCACTCTAGGGAACGGGGACGTGCTTACCTCACAGACACTTTGGGGACAGTTGTCAGCCCCCTGCCTTGTTGAAAGCATGACCCCCTGCTCCAACCAGATACCTATACCTACACCAATCACCCCTGCCCCTCTAAGACTGTAGGAAAGAGCCTGTACCACATACTTAATGGCCAACTACCTGGGGACCTCAGCTGAATCCATACAAGAAGAGTGAATGGACTCCTAGGCTCATATACCTGGTGACAGCTATAGCCACGTGGTAACAGGGCGTTAGAGTTTCAAAGGTGAAATAATCAACCTAGCTCACTCAAGCAGCCTATTTGGGCATATCAAAACAAAACAAAGCAAGACACTAGGATACAGTAAGCAAACATAAAATAAAATAATATAATAACGTATACATGGCTCAGAGACAGCAGTCAATATCAAATCACATAAAGAAGCAGACCATGATCACTTCAGCAAGCTCTCAAAACAAAGAAACAAGGAATTGTCCAGATGAAGGTGTCTTCCAGGAATTGCCAGATGCAGAATACAGAAGACTAATAAACAAAACTTTAGAGACATCAGGAACGAGATCAGGCAAAATGCAGAACAAGCCAAGGAACATACAGATAAAGAAGTTGAAGAAATTAAAAAGGTTATCAAGAACACAATGAAAAACTTAATTAGCTGCAAGAATCCACAGAGAGACAGCAATCAGAAACGCAGAAGATTAACAATAAAATTACAGAATTAGACAACTCAATAGAAAGTAAGAGAAGCAGAATTTTGAAAGTGGAAGGCGGAATTAGTGAGATTGAACATAAAACAATTGGCACCAATATGTTGGAAGAAAAATCAGATAAAAGAATTAAAAAAAATAAAGAAACCCTAAGAATCATGTGGGACTGTATCAAGAGAAATAACCTACAAGTGATTGGAGTACCAGAACAGGGAGGGATAACAGGAAATGCAGAGAGAATTGTTGAAGATTCGTTGGCAGAAAACTTACCTGATACCGTGAAAGATGAGAAGACATCTATCCAAGATGTTCATCAAACTCCACATAAGGTAGATCTCCAAAGAAAGTCACCAAGACATATTATAATCAAATTTGCCAAAACCAAAGATAAAGAGAGAATTTTAAGAGTGGCTAGGGATAAAAGAAAAGTCACCTACAAAGGAGAGTCAATAAGAATAAGCTTGGACTACTTGACAGAAACCACCCAGGCAAGAAGGCAATGGGAAGATTTATATAAAGCACTGAAGGAAAAAAATTGCCAGCCAAGAATCATATATGCAGCAAAACTGTCTCTCAAATACCAATGCAATTAGGACATTTCCAGATAAACAGAAGTTTAGGGCATTTGTAAAAACCAAACCAAACCACAAGACATGCTAAAGGAAGTTCTCTGGTTAGAAAATCAATAATATCAACTCAAGACTAGAACACAGGACAGAGCAGCCAGAGGTCAACAAAGATAGGGAAATCACAAAAATAAATCAAGATTAAAAAACACTCAAAACAGGGAAACAGCAACGTCATCATGTAAAAGAAGACAACATTAAAACAATATAGAGGGACTAAGAAATGTAGTTAAAGATCTTTCATATGGGGAGGAAGTCAAGGCGATATAAACAAATAAAAGTCAGGATTAAACTTAGGAAATAGGGGTAAGTACTAAGGTAACCACAAAGGAGACTAACAATCCTACTGATCAAAATAAAATACAGGGAAAGAATCCAGACTCAGCAGAAAGAAAATCAACCGCAACAAATAAGACAAAAAGATAATATATAAACTACTCAGCATAAAAAATTAAGTGGGAAAAATAAACTGTCAACAACACACAAAAAAAGACATCAAAATGACAGCACCAAATTCATACCTATCCATAATTACGCTGAATGTAAATGGACTAAATGCACCAATAAAGAGACACAGAGTGAGAGAATGGATTAAAAAAAATGATCCATCTATATCCTGCCTACAAAGACACACCTTAGAGACACGAACAAACTAAAGCTCAAAGGATGGGGAAAAATATATATCAAGGAAACAACAACTAAAAAAGAACAGGAGTGGCAATATTAATTTCTGACAAAATAGACTTTAAAGTTAAATCCACCACAAAGGATAAGGAGGGACACTGTACAATGATTAAAGGGACAATATACCAGGAGGATATAACCATATTAAATATTTATGCACCCAATGACAGGACTGCAAGATACATAAAATGAGCTCTAACAGCACTGAAAAGTGAGATAGACAGCGTCACAATAATAGTAGGAGACTTCAACACACCACTCTCGGTGAAGTACAAAACATCCATAAAGAAGCTCAATAAAGACATGGAAGATCTAAATGCCACAATCAACCAACTTGAACTCATAGACATATGAGAACACTCCACCCATCAGCAGCCAAGTATACTTTCTTTTCCAGCACACATGGAACAGCAAGGAAACATAAACTAATATAATAACTTATAGATGGCTCAGAGACAACAGTCTATATCAAGACACATAAAGAAACAGACCAAGATCACTTCAATAAGCTCTCAAAACAAAGAATCAAGGGATATTCTGGATGAAGGTACCTTCCTGGAATCATTGGATGCAGAATTCAAAACATTAATATACAGAATTTTTCAAGATATCAGGAACAAGATTAGGAATGAGATCAGGCAAGACGCAGAACAAGCCATGGAACACACAGATAAAGCAGTTGAAGAAATTAAAATGGACATTCAAGAACATAATGAAAAATTCAATAAGCTGCAAGAATCCATGGAGCGACAGCAATCAGAATTCAGAAGATTAACAATAAAATTAAAGAATTAGACAACTTAATAGAAAGTCAGAGGAGCAGAATTGAGCAAGTGGAAGGAAAAATTGGGGAGACTGAAGATAAAGCACTTGGCACCAACAAATTTGAAGAAAAAGCAGAAAAAAGAATTTTCAAAAATGAAGAAACCATAAGAATCATGTGGAACTCTATCAAGAGAAATACCCTACGAGTGATTGGAGTACCAGATGGAGGGACAACAGAAAATACAGAAAGAATTGTTGAAGATTTGTTGGCAGAAAACTTCCCTGATATTGTGAAAGATACCTATCCAAGGTGCTCATCGAACTCCACATAAGGTAGATTTTAAAAGAAAGACACCAAGACATATTATAATCAAACTTGCCAACACCAAAGATAAAAAGAGAATTTTAAGAGCAGCAGGGGATAAATAAAAAGTCACCTACAAAGGAGAGTCAATAAGAATAACCTAGAACTACTCAGCAGAAACCATGCAGGCAAGAAGGCAATGGGATGAATTATATAAACCATTGAAGGAAAATAACTGCCAGCCAAGAATTATATATCCAGCAAAACTGTCTCTCAAATACGATGGTGAAATTAAGACATTTGCAGATAAACAGAAGTTTAGATTTGTAAAAACGAAACCAAAACTACAAGAAATACTAAAGGAAGTCCTTTGGCTAGAAAATCAGTAATATCATGTATCAACCCAAGACTAGAACACTGGACAGAACAATCAGATGTCAACCCAGAAAGGGAATTCACAAAAATAAATCAAGACTAAAAAAACACTCAAAACAGGAAAACAGCGATGTTTTTATGTAAAGGAGACAAAATTAAAACAATACAGAGTGACTAAGAAATGTAGTCACAGATCTTTCATATGGAGAGGAAGACAAGAGGATATAAAGAAATAAAAGTTAGGTTTAAACTCAGAACAATAGGTGTAAATATTAAGGTAACCACAAAGGCCACTAACTATCCTACTCATCAAAATAAAATATAAGAAAAAATAGACACTCAGCGAAAACAAAATCAACAACAACAAATATGAGGAAAAGGCAATATACGAATTGCTCAGCACAAAAAGTAGGTGGGAAAAAGAATAAAAAAAGGCATCAAAATGACAGCATTAACTCATACCTATCCATAATAATAAAAAAAAATTTTTTATCCATAATAACGCTGAATGTAAATGGACTAAATGCACCAATAAAGACAGAGACTGGCAGAATGGATTAAAAAAACATGATCTGTCTATATGCTGCCTATAAGAGACACACCTTAGACTCAGAGACAAAAACTAAAACTCAAAGGATGGGGGAAAAATATACCAAGAAAAGAACAATCAAAAAAGAGCAGGAGTGCAATATTAATTTCTGACAAAATAGACCTAAAAGTTAAATCCACCAAAAAGGATAAGGAAGAACACTATATAACAATTAAGGGGACAATATACCAGGAGGATATAACCATATTAAATATTTATGCATCCAATGACAGCGCTACAAGATACATAAAATGAACTCTAACAGCATTGAAAAATGAGATAGACAACTCCACGATTACAAGAGGAAACTTCAATACACCACTTTTGGTGAAGGACAGGACATCCAGAAAGAAGCTCAGTAAAGACACGGAAGATCTAAATGCCACAATCAACCAACTTAAACTCATAGACATATACAGAACACTCCGCCCAACAGCAGCCAAGTATACTTTCTTTTCTAGTGCACATGGAACATTCTCTAGAATAGACCACGTACTAGGTCACAAAGCAAGCCTTAGCAGAATCCAAAACATTGAAATATTACAAAGCATCTTCTCTGACCATAAGGCCATAAAAGTAGACATCAATAACAGAAAAAGCAGGGAAAAGGAATCAAACCCTTGGAAACTGAACAATACCCTGCTCAAAAAAGACTGGGTTATAGAAGACATTAAGGATGGAATGAAGAAATTCATAGAATGCAATGAGAATGAAAACACTTCCTATCAGAACCTTTGGGACACAGCAAAAGCAGTGCTCAGAGGTCAATTTATATCAATAAATGCACACATACAAAAAGAAGGGCCAAAATCAAAGAACTATGCCTACAACTTGAACAAATAGAAAGAAAGCAACAAAAGAAACCCTCAGACACCAGAAGAAAACAATAAAAATTAGAGCAGAATTAAATGAAATAGAAAACAGAAAAACAATTGAAAGAATTAACAAGACCAAAAGTTGGTTCTTTGAAAAAATTAACAAAATTGATAAACCATTGGCCAAACTGACAAAAGAAAAACAGGAGAGGAGGCAAATAACCCAAATAAGAAATGAGATGGGTGATATTGCCATCTGAGATTCAAAGATTCATATCAGCTTACTATGAAAAATTGTACTCTAACAAATTTGAAAACCTAGAAGAAATGGATAAATTCCTAGAAACACACTACCTACCTAAACTAACCCAAACAGAAGTAGAACAACTAAACAGACCCATAACAAAAGAAGACATTGAAAAGGTAATCAAAGAACTCCCAACAACAAAAAAGCCCTGGCCAGAAAGTTAGAGTTCTACCAAACTTTCAGAGAAGAGTTAACACCACTACTACTAAAGGTATTTCAGACCATGGAGAAGGATGGGATACTCCCAAACTCATTCTATGAAGCCAGCATGTCCCTGATACCAAAACCAGGTAAAGACACCACACAAAAAAAGAAAATGACAGAGCTATATCCTTCACGAACTTAAGATGCAAAAATCACCAACAAAATTCTATCCAATAGAATTCAACAACATATCAAAAAAAAAAAAAATTCACCATGACCAAGTGGGATTCATACCAGGTATGAAGGGATTTTTTTTTCTTTTTTTTTTTTTTTATGAAGGGATAGTTCAACATTAGAAAAACAATTAGTGTAATCCATCATTTAAATAAAACAAAAGACAAGAACCACATGACTTTATCAATTGATGCAGAAAAGACATTTGACAAAGTTCAAAACCCATTCATGATAAACACTCTCAGCAAAATAGGAATACAAGGAAAATTCCTCAACATAATAAATGGCATTTATACAAAGCCAACAGCCAACATCATCCTAAATAGAGGGAGCCTGAAAGCATTCCCCTTCAGATCGGAAACCAGACAAAGATGCCCTTTATCACTGCTCTTATTCAACATTGTGCTGGAGGTCCTAGCCAGAGCAATTAGGCTAGATAAAGAAATAAAGGGCATTCAGATTGGTAAGGAAGAAGTAAAAGTATCTCTGTTGGCAGATGACATGATCTTATACACAGAAAACCCTAAGGAATCCTCAAGAAAACTACTGAAACTAAAAGAAGAACTCAGCAGAATATCAGGATACAAGATAAACATACAAAAATCAGTTAGATTCCTCTACACCAATAAAAAGAACATCAAAGAGGAAATCACCAAATCAATACCATTTCAAGTAACCCCCAAGAAGATAAAATACTTGGAAATAAATCTTACCAGGGACGTAAAAGACCTATACAAAGAAAACTACAAGCCACTACTGCAAGAAACCAAAGGAGACCTACATAAGTGGAAAAACATACCTTGCTCATGGATAAAGGAAGACTTAATATTGTAAAAATGTCTATTCTACCCAGAGCGATCTATACATACAATACAATTTCGATCCAAATTCCAACGACATTTTTTATGAGATGGAGAAACAAATCACCAACTTCATATGGAAGGGAAAGAGGCCCCAGATAAGTAAAGCATTACTGAAAAAGAAGAACGAAGTGGGAGGCATTACTTTACCTGATTTTAGAACCTATTATACAGCCACAGTAGTCCAAACAGCCTGGTACTGGTACAACAACAGATACATAGACCGATGGAACAGAATTGAGAATCCAGACATAAATCCATCCACATATAAGCAGCTGATATTTGACAAAGGCCCAAAGCCAGTTAAAAGGGGAAAAGACAGTCTCTTTAACAAATGTGCTGGCATAACTGGATATCCATCTGCAAAAAAATGAAACAATACCCATACCTCACTCCATGCACAAAAACTAACTCAAAATGGATCAAAGACCTAAATATAAAATCTAAAACAATAAAGATCATGGAAGAAAAAATAGGGACAACACTAGGAGCCCTAATACATGGTGTAAACAGTATATAAAATATTACTAACAATGCAGAAGAGAGACTAGATAACTGGGAGCTCCTAAAAATCAAACACCTATGCTCATCCAAAGACTTCACCAAAAGAGTAAAAAGATTACCTACAGACGGGGAAAAAGTTTCTGGCTATGACATTTCCAATCAGCATCTGATCTCTAAAATCTACATGATACTGCAAAAACTTAACTTCAAAAAGACAAATAACCCAATTAAAAAATGGGCAAAGGATATGAACAGACACTTCACCAAGGAAGACATTCAGGTAGCTAAAAGATACATGAGGAAATGCTCACGATCATTAGCCATTAGAGAAATGCAAATCAAAACTACAATGAGATTCCATCTCACTCCAACAAGGCTGGCATTAATCCAAAAAACACAAAATAATAAATGTTAGAGAGGTCGTGGACAGACTGGAACACTTATACGCTGCTGGTGGAAATGAAAAATGGTACAACCACTTTGGAAATCCGTTTTGTGCTTCCTTAAAAAGCTGGAAATAGAGCTACCATACGATCCAGCAATCCCACTCCTTGGAATATATCCTAGAGAAATAAGAGCTTTTATATGAACAGATATATGGGGTTTTCACGAATTAGATAGTAGATAAGAACTATTTTATGTGAAGGGAAAGACAACACACAAGGCAGGAGAGGTCAGCACAACTGGACTAAACCAAAAGCAAAGAATTTTCCAGAATAAACTGAACGCTCCAAAGGCCAGTGTAGCAGAGGTAGGGGTTTGGGGACCATGGTTTCAGGGGACATCTAAGTCAATTGGGATAATAAAATCTATTAAGAAAACATTCTGCATCCCACTTTGGAGAGTGGCTTCTGTTGTCTTAAACGCTAGCAAGTGGCCATCTAAGATGCATCAGTTGGTCTCAACCCACCTGGAGCAAAGGAGCATGAAGTACACCAAAGACACAAGGTAATTATGAGCCCTAGAGACAGAAAGGACCACACAAAGCAGAGACTACATCAGCCTGAGATCAGAAGAACTGGATGGTGCCCAGCTACAACCCATGACTGCCCTGATGGGGAACACAACAGAGAATCCCTGAGGGATTAGGAGAGCAGTGGGATGCAGACCCCAAATTCTCGTAAAAAGACCACACTTAATGGTCTGACTGCGACTAGATGGACCCCGGAGGTCATGATCCTCAGGCCTTCTGTTTGCCCCAGACAGGAACCATTCCCAAAGCCAACTTTTCAGACAGGGATTGGACTGGTCTATAGGATAGAGAATGATACTGGTAAAGAATGAGCTTCCTGGACCAAGTAGACACTGGAGACTATGTTGGCATCTCCTGTCTGGGAGATGAGAGGGCGGTGGGGGTCAGAAGCTGGCCAAATGTACACAAAGATAGAGAGTGGAGGGAAGGAGGGTGCTGTCTCATTAGGGTGAGAGCAATTAGGAGTATATAAAAACTAGCAAGGCGTATACAAATTTTTGTATGAGACTGACTTGATTTGTAAACTTTCACTTAAAGCACAATAAAAATTAAAAAAATAAGATATTTATGCATCTGTGAAATCTTCAATTCTTGGGAGTTTTTTTTTTCTTCTTCTTTTTCCTTCATGCAGGGAGGCTCACACTCCTCTAATTTGCAAAATGTTTCTTAAATCATGAAAAAATCAAATATTAATGTTTGAGCTAATGCAAAGATTTATTCTTTTAACAAGTTTAACTAGCCTACTTTGAGCCACTTGTTTAAAAAAATTCCCTGCATGCATATAGAATGACTGCTCAGAATAAATCTGATATTTTAAATTTCTTTGTGTTGATTAATTTTAACACTGCTGTGGTGCCATATGAAGGAAAACTTGGCTGAAAAATGGGGCAGGAATCATTGAACATCCATGATACCTCCAAGCCAAATAAGGAACATGAACAGGTGCCAAAAGGGAGATCGACTGCCCTTCTCTGTGGAGCCTCAGTGATGAGCTGAAACTGATTGCTGCCCCAGAAAACCACACATCATCCGGATGGATACATTACATCCCATGTGGACACCAAAGGCGGATGGATGAAGCCAGAAATAAACTAGGAAGGGGAGGTCCATTTCCCTACTTCTGAACTGAGGGCTGTTATGGTGGATGACCTCGACCCACTATGCCTCCTCTCTTTTCTCTCTTCCTATTTCCCACTCCCCAACCCCCTGGAAGGGGCTCAAATCTAAAAGAGGAAGCAGGGAGCACTGAATCCTGTATGCCACTGGAATATTCAAATTGAACCAGGGTTTCCTATTTAAAAATTACTGAACCAAAACCAAACCCGTTGCTGTAGAGTTGATTCCGACTTACAGCGACCCTAAAGGATAGAGTAGAACTGCCCCATGGAGTTTCCAAGGAGTGCCTGGTGGATTTGAACTGCAGACCTTTTGGTTTAGCAGCCATAGCTCTTAACCACTATGCCACCAGGGTTTCCAAAAGTGACTGAGGACTTGTGGAATTCCTCTAAGATGATGTTAAGAGCTGGGAAAGGTAAGTTTGGCACTGAAAAATCAGGTGGAAAATTGTTTTTATACGTAAGTGATTTGCAATTCTTCAATAAACTGGTGCATCAATTGGACAGATATTCTCATTCTCTCTCTCAATAAACTATACCATGCTTTCTGTGATTGCAATTATCTCTTAAACATATTCCTACCCCTTGTTTAATCCCAGCATAGAGAAGGTCTAAGGGAAGAAAGGGAGTGTGATGGTTAATGTTATGTGTCAACATGGCTAGGCCATGATTCTCAGTGGTTTGGCAGACATTCTGTAATCATCCTCCATTTTGGGATCTGATGTGAACAGCCAATCAGTTGGAAGGGGTGTTTCCTTGAGGGTGTGGCCTGCATCCTATATATATTTGTGTGTGTATATATATATATGTATATATGTGTGTGTGTATGTATGCATGCATGCATGCATGCATGTTCTGGCAAAGCTCTCTCAATCCTGCGCTTAGCTCGTGATCTGACCTCTGGCTCTTGGAGAAGCCTTCAGCCAACCCTAACCTGCAGATTTTGGATTTGGCAGCTCCAGTAGCTCCGGTAACCCAGTAAGCCAGCAGCCTGCCACCTGACCTGCAGACTTTGGGTTCATTAGGTTTTGCAACCATGCACATCAGGAAGATTATTCGGCCTGCTGCCAGACCCACAGATTTGGGACTTGCAAGCCCCCACAATTGCGTGAGTCATTTTTTTGAAGTAAATCTCTCTATATGTATTTACATATACACTTCACTGGTTTTGCTCCCCTAGAAAACCCAGCCTAAAAGAGGGAGCAAACCCTTGATGTGTGGTTTAGATTTCTAGAAAGTATCGTCGTTGTTAGTTGCCATTCAGATGGCTCTGACTCATGGCGACTCCATGTACAACAGAATGAATCACTGCCCAGTCCTACATCATCTTCATGACCCTTGGAATGCTTGACTCCATTGCCACAGGCTCTGTGTATTTTGAGTGCCTTCCAACCTATGTGGTGTAATGTTCTAGAAAAGACTAAGCAGGAATCTTCACACAGTATAGGTGTGGTAGATATGATGACAAGACTGAGTAAGGAGATTGGCAAAAAGACCACTACTGCACCACATGAGTAGACTTGGAAAAGTTTTATGTCTGGAGAGAGCAGAGGTTGGAGAGAGTGGTGAAAAGCCACTCTGGTTGTGGCTGACGGACAGGAGACAGGGGTGTGGGTTGTCAGGAAAGGGGACACCAGAGGAGGAGAGGGACAAGGGGAACAGAAACGTGAAGAGGGAGAGGATAGTTAAGGTTAGCATTGTGAATGTAGTCCACACTGACGACCACGAAACCGGTGAATTCAGAAGAGCACAGGCTGGAGGTGGGACCGGTAAACTGCTCAGGCAGGGGAAAATCAGATCCATATGTTCCCTGGGTGTGCTGGTGACCAGCAACCAGAACCCTCAGGAAACTTGTAATGAGTATATGATTGAGGGGGACAACCAATCATTTAGTCATATTTGGAGGGGAGAACCCTCAAAAAGAATCCCATAAGATGAGAAGAAAACGGGAAGTTTCATGTAAAGAGAAACACACACATACACAGCCTCTCTCTCTCTCAAGAAAAATAAATTGCCAGGACCTGACAATCAGTAACATTAATAGAGAGAGAGAGGAAAAAAAAAAAAAAAGGAAAGAAAAAAAAATTAAAATCACAGTAGGAAAAGCAGAAGTCATGGCCGATGCAACCGAGGCCCCCCAGTGAAGGTCACCTGCAGGAAGAAGGGGGTGGCAGGAGATGACAGGCAGAAGGAATTCTTACATTTTCTGGGAAACAGAATTTGACAGTTTCCACTCTCAAATTATTTCAAATATATTTAGAATAGCGACAAGAAGACTAAAGCAACAAAAACATTTTTCAGAAGAAATAATTTCTATGATCCCAACTCGACATCCCCATTTATTTGGATTTCTTTAATTTTTCATTCATATGTCCAGTTGTTTATGTTGTCATCATTTCTGTGTAACTTCAGGTTCTAAGTTTTTCACAGTATTTTGTCGAATGAGGTGGAATTTTCCTCATTTAGCACTAAATACTGATACATATTCTTTCAAAGAATCTGTGTAACGTATTTTACTTAACGAGAGCAATAATGATCTTTTTAGTCTTTTATGGACTATCAATAACAATGAAGCCATGAACGGAAGCTTATTAGTAATTTCAAACTCTATCTTTAGGATAAATGCACAAAAAGTGTTAAAAGTTTATGAACTTTTTTATTTATAAGATGATTCATTTTATATTATAAATCAAATAAAAAATATTTTACTTCTTTAAAAATGCCATAATTCTTACAGCATAAGCGATAAATCAGCAGACAATTCCCTGTCACTTCCTTTTGTCTTTCCTCCATTTCCCGAATGCTGCTGGTCAGACCCCTAGATCTAAGGAAAGCACCCATATGCTCTGAACCCAGTAACTAAGTTTTAAAATTTTTATTGAGGTGAAATTAACAATGTAAAATTGATCATTTTAATGTGAGCAATTCAGTAGCATCTAGTATACCAATCATTAATGTTGTGCGGCCACCACCGCTATCTAGTCCAAAGCATTTCCATTGCCCTAAATTAAAACCTCTTACCCATTACGAAGGAGCCCTGGTGGTGCAGTGGTTAAGTGCTCGTCTACTAACCAAAAGGTCAGCAGTTTGAACCCACCAGCCGCTCCGTGGGAGAAAGATGTCGCAGTCTGCTTCCCTAACAATTACAGCCTTGGAAACCCTACGGGGCAGTTCTACTCTATCCTACAGAGTTGCTGAGCCAGAATCAATTGGGCAGCAATGGGTTTGGTTTTGGTTTACTCATCAAGCAGTTTGTCCCCATTCGTCTCTCCCCCAAACCCTGGTAACCACCAATCTGTGTTTTGTCTGTATGGATTCACCTATCCAGATATTTCATATAAATAGAATCTACACAATGCGACCTTTTGTGTCTGGCTTATTTAACTTAGCAGAATATTTTGGTGGTTCATCGACATTGTAGGATATTGATCAGTAGCTCATTCTTTATGAAGTACGTATGAATACACCATGATTAGTTTATTCATCCACTGAATTACAACTGAGCTGTTCCACATTTGGCTATTATAAACAGTGCTGCTATGAACATGCATGCACGTATACTTGTTTGAGTACCTGTTTTCACTTATTTTGGGTATATAACCAGGAGTGAAATTGTAGGGTCGCATAGTTATTCTATTTTTAACTTTTTGAGAAACCACCACACTGTTCCAATGTCTGAACGATTCTGCATTCCCGCCAGCGATGTATGAGGATTCCAGTGTCTTCACATCCTCACTAAAACTTGTTATTTTGCATTGTTTTGTTTATAACCGTTCTAGTAGGTGTGAGGTGGTATTTCATTGTGGTTTTGGTTTGCTTCCTGTAATAACCAATGATGTTGAGCATTTTTCATGTGTCTGTTGGTCATTTGTATTCATCTTTGGAGAAATGTCTCTGCAAGTCCTTTGCTCGTATTTTAATTGGGTTATTTTCCTTTTTGTTGTTGAGTTGGAAGAGTTCTTTATATACTCTGGATATTGGACCCTTACCAGATGTATGATCCAATAAAGAAATTTTAAAAAAGAAAAATGCATGTGGTATTGATTCTAGATTTCCTGAAAGATATAATCTATTTCAAAAATTGGATTTTATTATTAATACTTGCTGATGGAGATAACTTCTTAGAATATGGAGAAAATCAAATGTAATTGTGGAATCCATGGGAGTGAGAGCAAACTGTAAAGATATACAACCCCTTGTTACCAGCCATAAATGTGATTGTGAATCTGTGCTTTCATTCCATGGTTAAATCTTCATTCCTGCCCAACGGACAGTTCCAGAAAGGCTTCCAGCCTTTCATAGTCCAGAACGCCCACAAGTCAAAAAATCTGATAGAATCAATTAATATTTATTTTCTGATTACAGCAAAAATATGAGAAATATTTAAATAAAAACTAATTGCAACACTCAGAGGTGATCGCTCTTAGTATTTGAGTATATTTCCTTTTATCCCATGGTCTTTGCATAAACACCGTAATTATTACTTTTTTTTTTTTTTAGATCTGGGAACATATTACAAACAATATTGAAAAGTTATTAAAGTATATTGTTGATATTTTCAATGAATATAAATTAACACTTATAATTTTTAATAGCTGCATGGTTTATTATTCATTCAAGTAAAACTATATTGTAAAGCCTAAACTTTCACGTGATGCCTTACCATCTTTGAGACTCATAAGGCCCCAAAGGCCTGTGAGCCCCCCACCAGCAGGAATGGCTCCTATTATAGATGGAATTGTGTGCCCCCATTTGGGAACAGGGATAGCAGTTATGTTAATGAGACCATATCAGTGTAGGATGTGTCTTAAACCAATCACCTTTGAGATATAAAAAGTGCAGATTAGGCACAAAGGAGTAAGCACAAATGGAGGGGAATATACACACCACGTGAAGATTTCCAAGGAACTCAGGAACAGAAAGTGAAAAGAGACAAGGATTTTCTCTCAGAGCTGACAGAGAGAGAAAGCCTTCCCCCAGAGGCAGCACCCTGAATTCCAACTTTTAGCCTTTTAAACTGTGAGAAAATAAACTTCTGTTCATTAATGCCACCCACTTGTGATATCTGTTATAGCAGCATTAGGAAACTAAGACAGCTCCCCACCTGGCTAATTCCCCTATCAGCTGGACCAGCTGCACTCCATCAGTCCCGAACCTAATGAGTTTCACCTCCCTGTCAAGCCTGGGGAATTACTCAAACAAGTCAATCACACTCTCCCAAGGAAACCAGAGGGCACAGCACCCTATTATTACTATATAGCTTGCCTTCCACAGCCACTGCTTGTTTAGTTTCTTCCAACTGTAACCCTGTGTGGCCCTGAATGGCATGCATTGTCCTCTCCCCCAGAGCTGTGAGTATATGTGACCAATAAACTGAGGCCACCTCATCTGTCCAGTATTGGATGCTGTGTTCTGCCATTCCCAGGACTCTAAGGGGAACACTTTCTCAACCGAACTGAACCTCTAATAGAATTTATTATGTAACTCATTGCCTGCTTTGGAAATGTTCACTGACTCTAAAGCTTCAGACCACTTTTATGTACACTTATGGTTTCTATGAGTTATAAACCATTATCTCAATAATTATTCTCAAAGGTGCAATTTCTTTAGCACCCAGCAGGTTGGTGTTATATCAGGATCTTTATTCCTGAGTTGAGAATGAAGACCATCTCTGAAAGGACCAGAAATCATGGCCATAATGTGCCAAGGGTGGCCACAACCAGGAAAGGGGCTAGCAGATGCCTCTGGGCCTTCCTGTAGGCTTCACCCCAACTCTACCCTGATAGTTACTTAACGGGAATAAGAGAATCCAGAACTCCAAGTGGGGCTCAAGGGTCATCCAGAGCCCTGCACATTCTTCTCAAAATCCTGACCCTAAGATGAAAGGAGTATATATTGGAGAGGCTGTCAAATGAGCTGGGCTGCAGACCATGACGTTCATAAGTTTCGTGTGAGTAGCTCTAAGGAGTGGTTCTTGACAATTTTGAGTCATTTATGTTAGTGACCATAAGGTTTTCATTGGCTTATTTTTGGAAGATTCCCAGGCCCTTAGTCTGTGTTAGTCTGGAAACCACTGAAACCTGTCTACCATTGGGTGACCCTGCTGGTATGTGAAATACTGGTGGGGTAACTTCCAGCACCATAGCAACACTCAAACCACCACAGTATGACAAACTGGATGATACGAAGAACATGGCATCAGGACTCGTGGAAGACTCACTAACAACATGTGGTATGTAGATGACACAACCTTGTTTGCCAAAAGTGAAACAACTTAAAGTGTTTACTGATGAAGGTCAAAAACTACAGCCTTCAATATGAATTAGACTTGAACATAAAGAAAATGAGAATCCTCATAACTGGCCCAATAAATAACATCACGATAACTGGTGAAGAAATTGAAGTTGCCAAGGATTTCAGTTTACTCGGATCAACATTCAGTACCTATGGAAGTTAAGCAGTCAAGAAATCAAATGATATACTGCTTTGGGCAAATCTTCTGCAAAAAACCTTAAAATCTTAAAAAGCAAAGACGTCACTTTGATGACTAAGGTGTGCCTGACCCAAGCCCTGGTTTTTTCAATTGCCTCATATGCATGTAAAAGCTGGACAATGAAAAAGAAAGACTGAAGGAGAATTGATGCATTTGAATCCTGGTTTCAGTAAAGAATACTGAATATACCCTGTACTGCCAGATGAATGAACAAATCCATTTTGGAGGAAGTACAGCCAGAATGCTTCTTAGAAGCGAGGATGGCGAGGCTTTGTATTGCTTACTTTGGACATGTCATCAGGAAAGACCAATCACTAGAAGAGGGCATTGAGTCTGCAATAGCAGCTGCTTACAGGAGCTCTCAGGTGGGATGTCACATTGTTAATCTGCAACAGCTGCCATTCTTAAGAGCATGGTTTAGGGCTGGATATGCAATCCTCCAGGCAGTGACTCTTACAGTGAGTCTGCAATAGCTGCAGCTCCCAGGTAGGGAGTCTGGTGATAGATCTCCACAGCTGGGGCGTCCGGGAAGGAGGGGTGGAATCTTGTGGTGAATAATCAGCAACAGTTGGTGATCTCAGACAGGGAATCTGGTACTGGAGTACAACAGCCATCTCAAGAAGAGATTTGATGCACTGAACACTATTGACTGAAGACCAGATGAGTTGTGGAATGACATCAAGGACACCATACACAAAGAAAGCAAGAGGTCATTAAAAAGACAAGAAAGAAAGAAAGAAAAGACCAAAATGTATGTCAGAAGAGACTCTGAAACTTGCTTTTGAATGTAGAGTATCTAAAGCAAACTGAAGGAATGATAAAGTAAAGGAGATGAAGGAAAGATTTCAAAGGGTGGCTCAATAAGACAAAGTAAAGTACTATTAATGACACATGCAAAGACCTGGAGACAGAAAATCAGAAGGGAAGAATACACTCAGCATTTCTATAAGCTGAAAGAACTGAAGAAAAACTTCAAGCCTCAAGTTGCAATACTGATGGAATCTATGGGGAAAATATTAAACGATGCAGGAAACATCAAAAGAAAATGGAAGGAACCCAGAAAGTCGCTGTACCAAAAAGAATTGGTTGCCGTTCAATCATTTCAGGAGGTGGCACATGATCAAGAACTGATGGCAACAAAAGAGGCCCAAGCTGCACTGAAGGCGTTAGCAAAAAACAAGCTTCAGAAATTGACAGAATATCATTTAGGATGTTTCAACAAACAGATGCAGCACTGGAAGTACTCATTTGTCTACGTCAAGAAATTTGAAAGACAACTACCTGGCCAACCAACTGGAAGAGATCATATTTGTACCCATGCCAAAGAAAGAAGATCGAACAGAATGTGGAAATTATCGAACAATATCATTAATACCACACATAAGTAAAATTCTTCTGAAGATAATTCAAAAGCAACGACAATAGTACATCAATAGAGAACTGCCAGAAATCCAAGCTGGATTCAGAAGAGAACATGGAACATAGGATATTGTTACTGATGTCAGATGGATCATGGCTAAAAGCAGAGAATACCAGAAAGATGTTTACCTGTGTTTTACTGACTGTGCAAAGGCATTCGACTGTGTGGATTGTAACAAATTATGGATAACACTGCAAAGAGTGGGAATTCCAGAACACTTAACTGTGCTCATGAGGAACCTGTACTTAGACCAAGAGGCAGTCATTCAAACAGAACAAGGGGATACTGCATGGTTTAAAATCAGGAAAGGTTGCGTCAGGGGTGTATTCTTTCACCATACTTATTTGATCTGTATGCTGAGCAAATAATCTGAGAAGCTGGACTGTATGAATAACGGGGCATCAGGATTGGAGGAAGACACATTAACAACCTGTGTTATGCAGATTACACAACCTTGTTTGCTGAAAATGAAGAGTACTTGAAGCACCTACTGATGAAGATCAAAGACAATAGCCTTCAGTATGGATTACACCTCAACATAAAGAAAACAAAAACTCTCACAACCTGACCAATAATAAACAGCATGATAAGCGGAGAAAAGATTGAAGTTGTCAAGGATTTCATTTTACTTGGATCCACAATCAGCACCCATGGAAGTGGCAGTGAAGAAATCAGAGGATGCACTGTATTGGGCAAATCCGCTGCAAAAGATCTCTTTATAGTATTAAAAAGCGAAGATGTCACTTTAAGGACTAAGGTGCGCCTGACGCAAGCCATGGTATTTTCAATCACCTCGTGTACATGTGAAAGCTGGACAATGAATAAGGAAGACTGAAAAAGAATTGAAGCCTATGAGTTACGGTGCTGGTGGAGAACACTGAATATACCATGGACTGCCAGAAGAACGAATAAATCTATCTTGGAAGACATAAAGCCAGAATGCTCATTAGAAGCAAGTACGGTGAGACTTTGTCTCGCGTACTTTGGACATGTTATCAGAAGGGACCAGTCCCTGGAGAAGGACATCAAGCTTGGTAGAGGGTCAATGAAAAAGAGGAAGATCCTCAACGAGATGGACTGACAGAGTAGCTTAACAATGGGCTCAAAAACACACCAATGAGGATGGGACAGAACCCGGCAGCATTTTGTTTTGTTGTACACAGGGTCACTATGAGTCAGAGTTGACCCAATGGCACCTAACAACATATAAACAACAACATATGAACAGAAAACCAAATCCACTGCCGTCGAGTTGATACCAACTCATAGCTACCCCATAGAACAAGGCAGAACTACCCCATAGGATTTTCAAGGCTGTCATCTTTACAGACGCAGACTGCCACATCTTTCTCCACAGTGTGGCCTATAGGTTCAAACTGCTGACCTGTCAATTAGCAGCTAAGTGTTTAACCACTGAGCCACCAGGATTCCATTATATAAACAAAAGCTGAGGGAATTTGCTACTATTAGACCTGTCATACAAGAAATGCTAAAGGGTGTCCTTTATTGGAAATGAAAGGGCACACTAGGCAAGAGACTAAACAACAAAGCCACACATATGGGGTGTAGGGGTCTCTCCATTAAAGGTAGTTTCTTGCCACGTTTAAAGGACAAATTTAAGGTATTTTTGGTTGATACAGTTGTTACATCCTTCAGGCTTTATAATGGAAAATGCATAAAAATAAATGTAAATTTATGTTAAATGGTACATGATATATAAAATGCAGTGGAGGAGCAGGGAGAAGGCTGATAGAGAAACAGAGTCTTTGTATGTTACTGAAGTTAAGCTGGTATTAATTTAGGCCAGGCTGTTACAAATCTAAGACATAAAACATAATCCTCATGGTAACCACAAAGAATATAACTAAAAAAAAAAAACACAAAGGGAAAGGAGGAAGAAAACAGAACGGTTCACTACAAAAAAAAGTCACCTATACACAAAGGGCAATATTGGAGGAGATGTGAGGCAAAGAAGGCGTAAGACACAATATTCAGCAAAAAGGCAGAAGTCTTCCCCATCAGTAATTACAAAGAATGTAAATGGTTAAACACCTCAGTCAAACTGTGGAGTGTCAGAATAGATTAAAGTATATGATCCAACAATATGCTGTCAACAAGAGACACATCTTAGGCACAAAAACACAACTTAGTTGAAAGCATGGAAAAATACTTTGTGCAGATAGTAAAAAAAAGAGAGCTGGCACAGCAATTTTAACATCAAACAAAATAGGCTTCAAGTCAATATCTATTATAACAGGGCAAAGAGTGACATTATATAAAAGTGCCAATTAATCAAGATGTAACAATTATATATGTAAATGTGCCTAATATCAGAGTCCAAAATATACAAAAAAAAAAAAAAACTGACAAATTTGTAGAGAAATTTACAGTAATAGTTGGGAACTTTAATACATAACTTTCAATAATGGATAGAATATCTAAAATTAGTATCAATAAGATAGAGGTTTTGACCAATGCTATAAACCAACTAGACCTAACAGACATATAGAGAACACTCTACCCGACAGAAGAATAGTTTACACCCTTCTCCAGAGCACATGGATTATTCTCCACAATAGACGATATTATCAGGTCACAAAGCAAGTCTCAACAAATTTAAAAAGATTAAAATCATACAAAGTGTCTTTTCTGACCACAATGGAATAAAACAAAAAATTAATAACAGAAGGAAAACTGGGAAACATACAAATATGGGGAAATTAGATAACATTCTATTTAAAAAACCCAATTGATCAAGGGAGAAATTAGAAAATACTTAGAATTGAACAAAAATGAAAACACAACATACCAAAATTTATGAGATGCAGTGAAGACAGCACTCAGTGAGAGATTTAGAATGGTAAATGCCTACATTAAAAAAGAAGAAATGCAACGATAAAAATAATGCAAGAGAGATCTCATGTCAATAAACCTAATTTTACAACTAAAGGAATTACAAAAAGAGAAAACCAGGCCCAAAGTTACCAGAAAGAAGGAAATAACAAAGGTAAGAACAGAGATAAATGAAAGAGAGAATGCAGAATCAAAGAAACCATAGGTTGGTTTTTTGAGATCAATAAAATTAACAAACCTTTAGCGAGACTGACAAAAAAAAGGCAGTGAAAGATCTAAAATTAGAAAATAGAGACATTACACCTGACTCTACAGAAATAAAAAGGATCATAAGAGAATACTTTGAAAAACTGTAGCATTAATAGATTAGATAACTTAGAGGAAACGGACAAATTGCTAGAAACACATAAACTTCCTACATTTACTCAAGAAGAAATAGAAAATCTTAATACGCCCATAACAAGTGAAGTGATTAAATCAGTAATTCAAAACTTCTCAAGAAATAAAACTCCTTGACCAGATGGCTTCATTGGGGAAATTCTATCAAACATTTATAGAAAACTAAAAAAAAAAAAAAAGTTTTTTTTCACAACTGCAATACTGATTAAACATTTCAAAAAAAATAGAAGGAACACTTCCAAACTCATGCTATAAGGCCAGCATTACCTTGATAGCAAAGCCAGAGAGACACCACAAGAAAACAGCAGACCAATATCCCTTATGAATATAGATGCAAAACCCTTAAAAAAATGCTATTAAACTGAATTTTAAAAAGCTAACAAAAGGATTAAACCCCATGATCAAGTGGGATTTATCCCAGGAATGCAAGGGATTCAGTGTTAGAAAATAAATTGATGTAATACACCACATTAGAAGAACAAAGGAAAAGAATCGTATGAACAACTCAATCAACACAAAAAAGCATTTCACAAAATCCAGTGCCCCTTCACCATTAAAACACTCAACAAGCTATGAATGGAACGGGAATTTCTCATTATACTAAACAGTATTTATGAAAAAACCCATCGCTAATACCATACTATATGGAGATCCTACCCCTTAAAAACAGGAATAGGACAACAATACCTGCTCTCACCACTGCGACTTAACATCATTCTGGAAGTCCAACTTAGATGAATTAAGCAAGAAAAGGACAGAAAGCCATCCAAAACAGGAAGCGAGGATGGCAAGACTGTTGTCTCGCTTACGCTGGACATTTAACCAGGAGGGACCAATTGATGGAGAAAGACATCATGCTCAGCAGAAAAAAACAGAGGGTCAACAAAAAAGAGGGAGACCCTCAATGAGATGGACTGACACAGCAACTGCGATAATGGGCTCAAACATAGCAACAAATGTCGGGATGGCAACAGCAACTAAGAACAACAACAAAGCAGGAACGAAGTAAAAGTATTCCTCTTTGCAAATGACATGAACCTATATATAGAAAACTCCCAAGGTTCCACATGAAAGCTATTAGAGCTCATAAATGAATTCAGCAAAGTGACAGGATACAAGGTCAACCCACAAAAACCAGTCAGGATTCTATATATTAGCAATGAGCATTCTGAAAAGTAAATTAAGGAAGCAATTCCATTGATAATAGCATCTAAAAGAATACATATCACACAATAAATTTAACCAGGAAGGTGAAATGCTTGTACACTAAAAACCATAAAACATTACTGAGGTTTTAAAAACAAATAAATGGAAGGACATTTTGCATTCACAAATTAGAAGACTTAATGTTAAGATGCTAACACTACCCACAGGCATCTACAGATTCAATGCAATCCACATTAAAACTCCAACAGCCTTCTTCGCAGAAATGTAAACAATCCTCAAATTTATGTGAAACATCAAGGTGCCTCCAGTATCCAAAACGATCTTGAAAAAGAACAAACTAAGATGACGTATACTTCCTGATTTCAAAACATACTATAAAGCTACAGTAATCAAAACCAGCCTGGTACTGGTAAAATGTTACACATGTAGACCGATGGAATAGAACTGAGTAGCCAGAAATAAACCCATACACCTACGGCCAACTGATGTTCAACAAATATGCTAAATCCAATCATAATGCTTCAGGACCTAGTTTTTGCTTCAGGGTAATGCTTCAGAACCTAGTTTTTAACAAATGAATTCTTAGATGTGACACCAAAAGCATAAGCATTAAGAGACAAAAGCAACAAATTGGACTTCATCAAAATTAAAAACTTTGATGCATCAAAGTGAAGTGATAACCAAGAGACCAGCAGAAAAATTTTGCAACCATGTATCTGCCAAGTGTTTAAAATCTAGAATATATAAAGCACTCCTGCAACTGAAAACAGACGATGAACAGCCCATTCAGAAAATGGGTAAAGAACATGAATAAACATTTCACTGAAGAGAATATACTCATGGTCAACAAGGACATGAAAAGTTGCTGAACATTATTAGTAATCAGGAAATGCAAAACAAAACCACAATGAGATACCACTTCACCCCCACTAGAAGGGCTATGATGAAAACAAGAAACACCAAAATGAAAACAGTAGGTGTTGGTGAGGATATGGAGAAGTTGGAACCCTCATCCATTGCTAGTGGGGATGCAAAATGGTATGCCTATGTGGAAGAGTTTGATAGCTCCTCAAAAAGTTAAACACAGAACTACGATGTGACCCAGCAATTCCAATGTAGATATATACCCAAAACAATTGAGAGCAGGAACACAAACAGAAACTTGTACACCAATGTTCACTGTAGCACTATTCACAATAACCAACAGGTAGAAACAACCGAAATGTCCATCAACAGATAAATGAATAAAGAAAATGCTGTATATACATACAATGGAATATTACTTAGCCATAGAGAAAAGAAATTCTGATAAATACTACAACATGGTAGTAGTATGAACCTTGAAAACATTATACCAAGGAAATCAGTCACAAAAGAACATATTGTATGAGCCCACTTAAATGCGATAGGCTAATGTATGGAGACCAAAATTTATTAGTGGTTACCATGGTGGGAGGAAGTGGCGGGGGGGGGGGGCCGGGGAGACAGTCATTGGTTAGGAATTGATTTTCTGTTAATGGTGGTGGAATAATTTGGAAAAGGATAGTAGAGATGGTTGCACATTATGAATGTAATCATTGTCACTGAATTCTACATATAAAGATTGTTGAATTGACAAATGTTTTGGCATATGTACTTTTAATAGGCACAACTATCCACCATTTTTTCAAAGTAAATTCAAGAAATATTAATGATGGTAGTGGTGGTTCGTAATAAAACAGTACTAACACATATATGACAACTGCCATGTGCCAGATGTTCTTCCATTTGCATTAGATAAATTTAATCACCATAGCAACCTTACAATGTAGGTGATAAAAAAAAAACAAAAAACCTTACAATGTAGGTGATATGATCCCAATTTTGCAGATGGGGACACTAAGGTACACAAATAGTGTCCTATCCAATGTCCCACAGGGATCTGGTATTTCAGCACATGGAGTCTAGCTGCAAGTACATGTTATCAACCACTATGTTATATATATCACCAACCCCTGCAAGAAAAGAGCAGAGGACCCTACATGACACTATCATAAGACAGCACAAATGTAGATACTGCATGGGTTATAGAGGATTAGGATTTACACAATGCAACAGCATTATTTGCCTAGGATGGCCATAACAGAGTACCACAAAATGGGTAGCTCAGAAATTTGTCGCAGTCCAGGAGGCTAGGAGTCTGGCAACAGGATGTCAGCCATGTTGATTCCTTCTGACAGCTCTAAGAATCTCTTCCATGTCTCTCACCTATCTTCTGGTGATGAATGGCTTCCCTTGGCATTCCACGGTTTATAGATTCATCTTCACATGGCTGTCCTTCCTCTGTCTCTGTCTCTCTTCTCTCTTTTATAACACCACTCATATCTGATTAGGATATACCCTCTCCAGTGTGATCTCATATTAACATTTTCAAAGACCCTATTTTTAAGCAAGGTCACATTTGGAGGTACCGGGGGTTGGGAGTTCAACATGTTTTCAGGGTACACAAATTCAATCCACGACACCAAGCTATGCAGGCACTTCACTGAAGCATATAAAGAATATGGAAGATAGAGGCTATTTTCTTACTGGGCACCACTATTCACAGCTACTCTTCAAATTAATCAGGGTCATTTTTACAAAAACTGTTTGTGGCCTTTATATTTTATATATTGGTAACACTAAATGCATTGCTGACCCTGAAGCAGTACAAAAGTTTACAGAAAATATCGTTTGGCTTTTTTGCCAAAGAGGCCATTCTGTAACAACGGTTTTTCCTATACACAAATGCGAAGACAATAGCAGAAAGGGGATGAGGGATGGCACTTTTTTTTTCAAACATTTCTCAGAAATGGTTTATTGGTCAAGAGCTATCTGGAAAAGCTAGGCTTATATCATGGTAGTTATTAAGCACAGAGTACAGAATTCCTTCTACAATGACGTGGGCTCCATCACATATCAAATAGCTATTAAATGGCATGCGTACATACAGACAAGTCCTACAAAGCCCAGGGAATATTCACGTACACATTTAATGCTCTGGCTCTGGTAATGCACTTTATTCCTGGTTTTTCAGAAGCTTTCTATACCCAGGGCATGTCTATAAATATTTTGTAGTGTTATTAAAAGTTCTGACATTACATATAAAGAGCTGTGATGTAAAAGTCTCTAGATAAAGGTTTCTACACACATTTTCCAAGTTGATAGATTTCCCTCAGAACAATCGAGATAAAGTTTGAAAATTTGTTGAAAACTTCCACATATCCAGAACAATTTATACCCTTAATTACATGATATTTAATGAGAAATTTCTTGGTAAAGACTGCCCTGTGTCTGCTGAAATGCTGGACTTCTCCACTGGTATTAATACATCATTAATAACGAACTGTGGATTAAGACTTAAAATCACTTAAGGATGTGGTGAGGACTCTCTCCCGTGTGGTTTTTCCATTATACACTGAGTCTTGACTTCAAACACAACCATGTTCATAGGCTGTATTAACTGAGGGATCTCTACATAACTAGTACAGCCAAACCTGAAAAAGCTCAGTAGAAAATAACTTATTTCTGTATCACCAAAACTTCAACATTGTACATGGGGGGAATTTCCTGGTCACTCTTGGACCCTGGCTTCTTCCATTATGTGGCCTTGTATCTTCTGTTCACGCGTCCCAAGGTCTTCAAGTGAGTAATTTCTATTCCATTTTGATGAGGAACATACACAGAACATGGAAGATTTGAAGGGGTGTCTTTTATAGGACTCATCACTGACCCCCACATTATAAAATTAGTCATAAATTAGTGACATACCCCACTTGAAAGAAATAGTGGTTGGGAAACTTACAACAGGCGTGAGCTTAGGGAGGAGAAGAAATGGTTATTGGTATGAAATTAGTCAATATATGACATATGGAAATTACCAGTGTGTAAGTCAAGTTGAAAGTTGACCTCTGGTATGAAGGACGGTCCACATCCCTGATCTGCCTAAGATTGCTTTTGTATGTGTGTTGATATACTATGATATCTGTACCCTCTGAGAATTTTTTGCTGTATTGAGAAAGGTGGCTTCCAATTACTAGTCATCACACTTCACATTCTAGGTTTTCTTTACTGTGTGATTCCTCTGATGTTCAATGACCTGTGAGATTTCCAGAAGAATGTCTGCACATTTACCTTGCTTTTAGAGAACTTCTGTGAAATATGAGTTTTCTGAGGGCTAAGTTCATACCTTTTCCTATATTACCTTCAACAGCTTTCTTGCCTGGGTGGGTAAAAAAGTGAGGTCTGACTTTCTGTGAAATGTCCCATATTCATTACATTCATAGGGCTTTTCTCCTGTGTGTCTGCTTATGTGCAGTGAGAGTCGCTTTTTTGAAGAGATACTTCCCACAGACATTATATTCATAGGGTTTTTCACTATATGAGTTATTTGATATTTTCTTATTCCTGACTTTGGCTTTGGCTGAAAGTTTTTCCACATTCACTACACTCAAAGGGTTTCTCTCCTGTAAGTACTCTCTTATATAGTAAGAGGGATGACTTCCAGCTACACGTTTCCTGTATTTGTCACATTTATAACCTGTGTGAGTTCTCTGATGATCTCCAAGATGTGACTTCTGGCTGAAAGCTTTCACACATTCATCACATTTACAGGGTCTATCCCATGTGGGAGTTCTCTGGTGACTTCTGAGGTATAACTTCTGGGTTAAACCTTGTCCACATTCATTACATTCATAGAGTTTTTCCCTGGATGTGTTGTCTAGTTTATAATCTGAAGTCTGATTGACAGTGGAAATTTTTCATTACTATCCTAGGGTTTCTATTTTGTGTGCATTCTCTGATGGACTCTGAGGGTTGCCTTAGAGCTTAAAGTTTTCCCGCATTTATCACATTTATATGGTTTTTCCCGCGTATGTGTTTTCTGATGACCTCTAAGATGTGACTTCTCTCTGAAAGCTCTCCCACATTCATTACATTCATAAGGTTTCTCTCCTGTGTGAATTCTATGATGTCTCATCGCTCTTGATTTCCTGCTAAAAGTTTTCCCACATTCAATACATTCAAAGGGTTTCTCCCCTGTGTGAGTTCTGTGATGTACCGTAAGGTTTGACTTCCAGTGAAAAGATTTCCCACATTCATTACAAACATAGGGTCTCTCACCTGTGTGAGATCTCTGATGTTGTGTTAGCTCTGACTTATTCCTGAAACCTTTTCCACATTCATCACATTTACAGGGTTTCTCCCCTGTGTGAATTGTCTGATGAATTCTGATATATGATTTACAAGTGAAAGATTTCCCACATTCATCACATTTATAAGGTCTTTCCCCTGTGTGAGTTCTCCGATGACCTCTGAGAATTGAGCTCTGGCTGAAACCTTTTCCACATTCAAGACACTCATAGGGTTTCTCCCCCGTGTGTGTTCTCTGATGACTTCTGAGGATTGAGTTCTGGCTGAAACTTTTCCCACATTCACCACATTTATAGGGTTTCTCTCCTGTGTGAGTCCTCTGATGTTTCCTTAGGGCTGATTTATCACTGTAAGTTTTCCCACATTCATTACATTTAAAAGGTTTCTCTCCTGTGTGCATTCTCTGATGTAGTGTGAGGTTTGACCTCCTGCTAAAAGATCTCCCACATGCATCACATACATAAGGTCTCTCACCTGTGTGAGTTCTCTCATGTTTTCTTAGGTCTGACTTATACCTGAAACCTTTCCTACATTCATTACATTCAAAAGGTTTAACCCCTGTGTGAGTTTTCTGGTGTTCACTGAAGCGTGACTTCCAGCTGAAAGATTTCCCACATTCATTACATTTATAAGGCTTCTTACCTGTGCACTTGCTCTGATGTTTGCTTAGGTATGACTTCAGCTCGAAAGCTTTCCCATGTTCACTGCATTCAAAGGGTCTCTCCCCCAGGTGAGTTCTCTGATGGTTACTTTGTTCTGAGTTCTTCGTGAAAGTTTTCCCACATTCATTACATTCACAGTGTTTCTTCTCTGTGTGAGTTTTCATATGGAAAATGAAGTATGACTTCCTAGAGAAAGATATTTCACATTCTTTGCACTCATAGGGCTCTATGCTTGTATGAGTTCTCTGATGTATGTTTAAGGCTGACTGGAAGTTAATGGTTTCTCTGCATTTGTTATACATACAGGATTTCTCTGCTATGTGAGTTTTCTCACATACTGTAAGGGCTGAGTTATGGCTGAAGCTTTTTCCACATTCAAGTGGTTTCATCCCTGTGTGAGCTGTCTGATGTCCTCTGAGATCTGAGTTTTTGCTGGACATTTTGTTTACTATGTCTTTTCTCTGAAGTTGAGTTATCCTAATGAAATTAACCCCATTTTTGTTAAATTCATTTTCATTAAGTTCACAGGTACTCTTCTCTTCTGTGTGAATGCTATGAGAGACAAGGGTTGACTCATGTAAGTTTATACCATATTTATTATAAGTATAGGATTTTAGTTTTATGTGAGCTGTCCTAGGTGTAATGAAGGTTGCCTTCCCATAGAAGGCTTTTCCATTTTCATTACATTCAAAAGTTTGCCCAAAAGTCTGAATTGTCTGATGCTGAACACACGCATCCTCCTGACTAAGGGTTTTCACGTCTTGATTATAAGCTAAAGATTTCTCTCCGGTATTCGTTCCCTTATCTCGAATAGTGAGACACTTCTCACATGCATTAAACTCATAATCTTTCTTTCTTGAAGACCTACAATGTGGAACCAACGGTATGAGACTCTGGTAATCAGGCCCTGTAATGTCACACTTACAGGGCATTTTTCTTGAAGTAAATGTATCTATGCTCTGTGTACATGGTTTTCCTGAAATTTTCTCTTGTTCAGTTGTCAATATTTTATTGGTGGTGAAAAAAACTTGCCAAAGATGTTTGTCTTGGTTTTCCGGGCTCTTCTCTAACCAGTCATCATGTTGGCAGTCTTCTAAAAATTAGAAAATTAAAAACAACATATGAGACTGAACATATTTTTCATTGCTTAAAGTCTCCTGGTGGGTAAAAACATACTCAGTTGAAGGACATCATTGTAAAGTAGGGGTTGATAAACATTCTTTGTAATGTCAGGATAGAAAACATTTTAGGCTTTGCAGGCTACACGGTCCCTATCACTAGTCAGCTCTATTGTTGTATGAAGGCAGCAACTGACTATATATAAAAGAACTAGCATGGCTGAATTCCAAAAATCTACAGGTAAGAGTTCAGATATGGCCCAAAGGGCTACAACGTGCCAACCCTTGTTCTAGAGTCTCAGCTGCTATCCACTATATTTGGTATAAAACCAGAGAAACATATTAGGGTCTACTACATTTAATGTGCTTCTGTTTCTCCTTAAAGCATTTACAATTGTTGATTGATAGATCTTGATGATATTTATTTGTTGCATAAATAATCAAAAAATTTATTCTGTCCTTTAAAAATGGTCTGTATTTTATAATTATTATTCAAATGACCTCTGTAATGTATTTAATTGTGCCCCCCAAAAGAGTATGTTAAAAGCCTAAACTCTGTGCTGGTGAATGTCACCCTTGTTTGGATACGGGATCTTTCTTTGGAGATATTACCAGTCAAGTTAAAGAGGTCATACTGGAGTAGAGTGGGTCCTAATACTTACTGAATGGTGTCTTACAAAAGCAGAGATCAGACATGGAGACAGAGTCACACACATAGGGGAGGGTGGCAGGTGAAGACACATCTACAAGCAGTAAAGGAATGCCAAGGACTGCAGGCAGCCACTAGAGGCTAGGAGAGAGGCATGAAACAGTTCCTCACTCAGAGCCCTCAGAAGGATTCAACATGGCCGACATACTGATTTAGACTTCAAGTCTACAGAATTCTGAGGCAATACATTTTTTTGTTTAAAGCAACCCACTTGTGGTATTTTGTTACAGTAGCCCTAGGAAACTAAGATATCTTTTTTCTAATTTAATGTTTTGCCTGAATTCAATCTTAAGTGATAAATAAAAGATCCCTGCATTATTTCTATGATTATTGGTTCATTAATTCACTACAGGCAGTCCCTGGATTACCAACAAGTTCTGTTTCTAACTCTGTCTTTAAGTCAAATTTGTACATAAGTCAGAAGTTAGATATGGTTTGTATCTAATGCCACTTAGTCAAATGTTTGTCTTAGTATATAGTACAGAGTGTGCCTTTCTATGCATAAAAACATTATAAAGAAACACTTCCAGATACACTAAAACATCTCCAACATAATACATAATAATATTTTAATGCACCTTGCAAAGTAGTGCCCATTTGTTATTATAAACCATTTTATGTACCTCAAATTTTTATGGGAGTTACTTCATAACCATGGGATGTACGTAAGTCAGAAGTTCCTAACACAGAGACTACCCATATTTTATATATTAAACTTTCCATATAATTTTTTAGGTAGATCTCTTTGGTACAATATGATAGCAATTTCTCTTATTGGTGACTCTAACACAATGACATTAGTTGATATGGCAGATATGTTTATCTTAAGTTATGCAGAGCTTACAAGAGTTCTGATTTTGTTCTGTTAAGTTTTTCTTCTAATAATCAGGAGGGTTGTACTGTTGCTCTATTAGGTAGCTTTCTAATTACAAACATATATTTCATTAATCATCTATCGAGACAGTATCTAATTGCTATGGGTCAAAAATGGACTCAATGGCACCTAACAACAACAGTAATTCTGCTGCAGGTAACCAATGAGAAAATTGTTTTCTCTCTCTCCCTTCCAATCCTTTAACTCCCATTTTGAGTTGCTTTCACAATTTTATTTAGTTTTTAGCACTTTACTATTAAATACAACTCTATTCCTTGGTTTGTGAGCTGTAAATAATTTATTTCGGACCCCAGCTTTTGAAGATGAGAAAATCAACACAGTTATATTGATCACCTTCCATATTTTATTGGATCTATGCTTTATAAATTTCCAAACAGAAAGGGCTCTAAAAGCATCCACTTCTAGCTGATCACTGTAGATTCAATTTCTCCTGAATACCTTCTGTTAGTATTAAATATCTCACCTGGGTAGCTCCTGTTTAGAAAGTCCTCGTCTAATAAGCTTGGATCTTTTGCTTGCTCCAGCTTTAAGATCACTTCTGGTTTTGTAAAGCAATACCCTGTAAATAAGAAATGATTCAGGATTTGATCAGGTGATGGGCTTCTATACTTATGAATGGGAAGGAAGGTATAACTTAGCTGCTGCACATTAAATGTGATAATTTGACGCTTTTGGGGGTAAGGTAACAAAAGGAATAAATCTCCTTATTCCCTGAATCTCAACCCTAACTAACATCAAATTTTAATAACAGTCCAGGTGTACTGGGTTTTACAAAAGGGACTACAAGGGACTTACACTTTTGGCCATGATGAAGTATCAGGGACCAATTTACCTTGCCATGTCCAACTGATAACCATATAAAATTAAACAACAGGAAGTGCAGAGCAGGGATTCCTAAGAAAAGAGAAACAAATTAGGTGAGTCCTATGACTGCCACAGCTTATAGCCTGGAGAGTTTCCAGGCCAAGCACAGAAAGAAGAAGCCAAAGGAGAGCCTGAGAGTCTCAGTAAGTTAAGGAGCTACTGCTGGGAGTTTAGGAAGTTCAAGGCAACTAGAATTTGTGGGACAAAATACTGAAAAAGAAAGAGCTGTACTAAGGGAGAGCCATGGGGATTTGCAGTAAGGTCTCTGTGAATCTTCCACGGGGTACTAACTTTTTCAACAATATAAGGAAACTACCAAATGTTGGTGGAAAAAGCACCAGAATAGAATAGGCTGAAGGGGCCCTGGTGGTGCAATGGTTAAGTGCTCGGCTGCTAACCAAAAGAAAGACCAGCAATTTGAACATACCAGTGGTTCCATGGAATAAAAGATCTGGTGATCTATTCTCGTAAAAATTATAGCCTAGGAAATGACACAGGGCAGGACTACTCTATCACGTAGGGTCACAATGAGTCGGAATCGACTCAGCACACAACAACAACAGAGTACGCTGAAAAGTCACCAAAGAACATAAAGAGGTGGGAATAGAATAGAAAAATCTCTTTAACAGTCTGATAATGCAGTAGAATAACATAATGAGTACTTCCTTAGTAGAGGGACCAAATTAGCCCTATACTAAAAGGTGCTCTGAATCCAAGATAATAAAGCTTAAAAGTAAACCCTGAAATGATTAAACTAGCCCAAGTAACTACATTCCCTAAAAAGTACAAAAATATTTAAAAGAATTCAACACATCTGTGAACGAACAAAGTAAAATTCACATCATGAGGCATCCAATCAAAAATTACCTGGTCTGCAAAGTAGGCACATATGACCCTCAAACAGGAGAAAAGCTGATCAATAATTTAGTGGGCAGAATTGTGTTCCCTAAAAAGTCTTAACAGCCGAGATCTGTGACTGTGATCTTATTTGAAAATTAGGAGATGTAATGAAGATGAGATCATACTGCATTAGGGCAGGCCCTAAATCTAATAAATGACATCTTTATAAGAAGACAAAGATTTGGAGAAGAAGAAAAACACACAGAGCCAAGTGAAAACAGAGGCAGAAATTGGAGTGATGCACCTACAAACCAAGGAACGCCAAAGACTGCTGACAATCACCAGAAGCTAGGAAGAGACAAGGCAGGTTTCTTCCATAGAACCCTCAGAGGGAGCATGGCCTTGCCAACAGTAGGATTTTGAACTTTAGTCTTCTAGTCTCCAGAATTGTGGGAGAATAAATTTCTGTTGTTTAGCCACCAGTTTATAATCATTTGTTAAGACAGCCCTAGAAAACCAATAGCAATCAAAAGAGAATAGAAAGTGACACACAGGATAAAAAAGCAACATTGAAGCACAAAAGAACAAAGAAAACTGCATTCTACAGAGTTACACGGTAACGTCTGCTCACCCACTGAGATGAGGTGGCTGTAGTTCTCCAGCATCACATCTCTGTATAGGATCCTCTGAGCAAGGCTCATGTACTTCCACTCGTCTTGGGTGAACTCCACAGTCACATCTTTGAATGACAACGATGCCTGTAAAAATACATTTTTGGTCAGTCTGAAGAGTTCAGAAACAGGCGACATGCAACACACTTTTGGAAACGCATCATATCTACTGTTGAAAATTTAAAACAAAATATAAATGAGTTTTTCTTAGACCTTGGAAGTATCACACAATTAGTACAAACATTATTCTCATGTCCTAATTTGTTTGTATTTCGTTATAAAATATATGCATACACTAGCAGTTAATATATTACTGGATAAAGCTTACCATCTTTGTTTTAGATAAAGTTATTATAAATAGGCTTCCAGTAATCTTCCAGATACCCTAATACAATCAGGACTGTCCTGAGCACTTTCTAGGGTACACACAACCAATGCTCTCTCATGGTCTCAATAAAGACCTTGATGTAAGCCCTGGGGTTATCACACACCATCAAACTTGTATTTCAGAAGCAATGTTCAAGAAGTGTAGAGTATTTTAAAAGCAGTTAAAAAGAAGAGACAAATTCAAGAGATGAATACCTATATTAAGGAAATACAATAGGGATAAAGATAGGAAACTAATTTTAGAAGAGAAAGAAAGAAAATTTGATCACTGATTTATTGGGCATTTACACAGAAAAAGCACATAAGCAGTTAGGTAGATGTTGATGTCATTAATTGAGGCTGGAAGTATAGAGTTGGGCAGAGGATCAGTATACAATCTTGCTTTAATCTTAGCTATGGAAAATATAGGTGGAATTATCCGTGAGCACATAAGGGAAGTCTAGGATGAAGATAAAATTTAGGAGCCGTTAGCCATTAAGGGGGTAACTAAAGTCATAAGAGAATATTCACTGTCTCAGAAAGAATCTACACACTGAGGAAAGAAAATGACCACGTGCAAAATTCAAGAGTGCACCAATTTTAAGAGGCTGGCGGAAAAAGAATAGGCTAAGGAGTAAGTTTCTAAATGGTGAGAAGAAAAACCAGAGTGAGTAGAGTGTTAAAAATTAAGAGAGACCATTTCAGCATAAATGATTCCTCTAGTTTAAGATAATAACTGTTGTCTGTTTGAGGACAGACTGTAGTGGAGCAATGCTGGAAGCAGTGACAATTCAGAAATGATTTCCATAATCCCAGCAAATGGTCATGGTGTTAAGGGTGTTAGCAATGGTATTACTTTAAACACCTCAGCTTTTGAATGTATCTTGCAGGTAGAGTCAGCAGTATGAACGCGCCTGTTTAACCACAATTTGCAAATGTGTGTACTGTCAATCTAATTTTTGCAAAAATAATAAAGTCAGAATTATCTTTTCTTAGACATAATCCCATAATATTACCTAAACAAAGGAAGAGAGAGATTTGTGCTTACAAATTGGAAAACTCAATATGATATCAATTCATCCCCAACTGATCTACAGACACAGAGTACTCACAATTAAAATCCAGGAAGCTTTGCTGAGATACATTATAAAACGTATACAGAAAAGCAAAGGACCTAGAATATCCAAAACATTTTCGAAAAAAAGAATACATTTGGAGGACTCACATTACCTGATTTCAGAACTACCTGTACACAAGCAACAGTAATGAAGAACATACAGTATTATCAAAGAAAACAGATTCAGCTGGAACACAATATAAAGTCTAGAAATACGTGTGTGTACTATCTACTGATTTCCAAAAGAGGTGCCAAGGCAATTCAATACAGAACGTTTATACTTCTTAACAAATGGTGCCGTAACTTTCAAAGTGGACTTGAATTCAATGTAAATGTACACTGCAAATTCTAGGGCAGCCACAAAAATAATTATAAAATGATGGAGAATTGAAATGCTAGAAGACGAAAGAAAATGGAAGACTATAAAACACTCAATTAAAACTGAAGACAGGGATGGGGACCAAGATGGCTGACTAGGTAGAAGCTTCTGCTGATCCCTCTTGCAACAAAGACTTGAAAAAACAAGTGAATCGATTACATACATGACAATCTACGAACCCTGACCATCAAGCATAGAACTAAGGAGTTGACCTGAGTGACAGCGCAGTGAAAGGCCATGAACTGAGGCAGCGATCACTTCCAGAGCCAGCATGCCATGCCACAGCCTTGGGCCCTCGCAGTTCCCTGGAGCCAGAGCTGTGGGGCTGATCGCAGCTTATTGAGACGGGGCAAGCATGGGATGCAGCCCTGGCTCCCTGGAGTAACCTTGGCGGGGACCCAGCCAGTGCACGCAGGCTGCATGCTGACATGGCTGATAGAAGAACGAGAAACCACAGGGGAGCAGAGACTGGTTTCAGAGCCTGGCGTGCAGCGTCCCAGCCAGAAAACCTTGGCGCTGGGCTTTGGCCTAAACGTGCAGGAGCTGATCACGGCTTCCTGAGATGGTGCAGGCACGGGACGCTGCCCTAACCTCTGGGGGTGATCTTGACCCAGCCAGCGCACACAGGCTACACGGCCCTCTGGAATCTCAGATAAAACAGTCCTCGCCAAACAAGATCAGTAACTTTGTCTACCTTGCCGGCGCTACTCTCTCCTATCTATCTGATCCCTCCCCTCCCTGCCCCAGCTGGCTTCATTAACATTGGAATTCCCTGGGCCAGGAAGTGAAGTGCTCTGTGGGGGGAAGGGGATTTTTTTTTTCTAACCCATTCTCCTGGCCTGAGAGAAGCAGCAATTAACAATCAGGGGGAAAAATCCTACCCTGACTTCCCTAAGCTGGAATAATAACACAGAACCAGCTCCAGCCAAGAATAAGAGATCCATGGTCTTTGGCTTTCATCCCTACAGGGAACCAGGTGGCTATTATAATGCAAAGGCAATTCTGATAGAGATCTGACTGTAACTGTTTTAGCTGAGCAGTAGAAAGGCAAGTTTTGGAGGTCTGATACCTCTACCTATTCAACAGAGCCCTCAGTGATCCACAGCAGGGAACTGAGGGCTAAAGCTCCACCCACACCACCTAGCCACCTGCTAAAGGGGTCTGAGGATAGTGACGTCTACCAATCTTTAGAGGTACAAGCATTGGGTGCCTAAGGTACAGCTGCAGAGCACACCCACCACAGTACTCTAAAGAACAGACACACTCCCAACTCACTGACACGTGGGGGAAGGCTGTCAGCATCCTGCCCTCCTCGGAGTGTGACCCCCTGCCGTTACTAGAATCTAGTACATACAACCATTGCCACTACTCCTCTAAGTTAATAAGTGACAGTCTACACCACACACTTGGTGACCCAAAATCAGGACACCTAAGCTGATTCTATTCAAGAATAGTGAATGGACTCATAGGCTCATGTATCTGGTAACAGCTCAAACCAGCTGGTAACAGGACATAAGCGATTCAAAGGGTACAACAATCAAGGTAGCACAATCTAGTAGCCCATCTGGGTATAATGAAAAAAACAAGAAGATAAGACTCAGTGAGCAAATATAAAATAAATCATTACAATATCTGATAGATGGCTTGGAGACAGCAGTCGATATCAAATCACATAAAGAAGCAGACCATGATTGCTTCTACAAACCACCAAAGAATCAAAATCTTTCCCAAATGAAGATACATTCCTGGAATTGCCAGGTGTAGAATATAAAAAACTAATATACAGAATGCTTCAAGACATCAGGGATGACCTCAGAAATGAAATAAGGCAGGCACTCTACAGAAAAAGCAAAGAAACACACTGATAAAGCAGTTGAAGAAATCAAAAAGATTATTCAAGACCATAGTGAAAAAATTAATAAGATGCAAGAATCCACAGAGAGACAGCATTCAGAAATCCAAAAGATTAACAATAAAATTACAGAGTTAGGCAACACAATAGGAAGTCAGAGGAGCAGAATCAAGGAACTGGAATACAGAGTGGGGGAGTTGGAGGATAAGGCAATTGACACCAATATAAAAAAAAATTTTTTTTTTATAGTTGAAGAAAAGTCAGATAAAAGAATTAAAAAAAATGAAGAAACCCTAAGAATCATGTGGGACTCTATCAAGAAGAATAACTTGCGTGTGACTGGAGTTACAGAACAGGGAGGGATAAAAGAAAATACAGAGGGAATAGTTGAAGATCTGTTGGCAGAAAACTTCCCTGGCATTGTGAAAGATGAAAGGATATCTATCCAAGATGCTCATCGAACCCCATACAAGATAGATCCCAAAGAAAATCACCAAGGCATATTATCATCAAACTTGCCATAACCAAACAAACATAAGGAGAAAATTCAAAAAGCAGCCAGGGATAAACGAAAAGTCACCTACAAAGGAGAATCAATAAGAATAAGTTCAGACTACTCAGCAGAAACCAGTCAGGCAAGAAGACAATGGGATGACATATATAGAACACTGAAGGAGGAAAACTGCCAGCCAAGAATCATATATCCGGCAAAACTCTCTCTCAAATATGAACGTGAAATTAAGACATTTACAGATAAACACAAGCTTAGAATTTGCAAACACCAAACCAAGGCTACAAGAATTACTAAAGGAAATTCTTTGGTCAGAAAATCAATAATATCAGATACCAACACAACACAAGGTCGCAGAACAGAATATCCTGATATCAACTCAAATAGGGAAATCACAAAAACAAAATAAGATTAATTAAAAAAAATGCTGAAAACGGAATCATTGAAGTCATTACGTAAAAGATTACAATAATCAAAAAAGAGGGACTAAATACAGCAGGCACAGATCTTCCATATGGAGAGGAAACTAAGGCAATATAGGACAACACAAGTTAGGTTTTTACATAGAAAAATAGGGGTAAATATTAAGACACCACAAAGAGGTCTAACAATTCCATACTTCAAAATAAAAACCAAGATAAACATAACGACTCAGCAACAACAAATTCAACTACTATGAAAATGAGGAACTATTTATATAGAAAAACTTCTCCGCACAAAAAATTAAGTGGAAAAATGAAATTGTCAACAACACATAAAAAAAGGCATCAAAATGACAGCGCTAAACTCATCTATAATTATGCTGAATGTAAATGGACTAAATGCACCAATAAAGAGACAGAGAGTCGCAGCTTGGATAAAAACAACACGATTCGTCTATGTGCTGCCAACAAGAGACACACCTTAGATTAGACTTAGGTTGTAGTTGTTCTTAGGTGCCGTCAAGTTGGTTCCTACACAGCGACCCTATGCACAACAGAATGAAACACTGCCCAGTCCTGAGCCATCCTTACAATTGTTGTTATGCTTGAGCTCATTGTTGCAGCCACTGTGTCAATCCACCTCATGGAGGGTCTTCCTCTTTTCCACTGACCCTGTACTCTGCCAAGTATGATGTCCTCCTCCAGGGACTGACCCCTCCTGCTAACATGTCCAAAGTATGTAAGACACAGTTTTGCCATCCGTGCCTCTAAGGAGCATTCTGGCCACACTTCTTCCAAGACAGATTTGTTCATTCTTTTGGCAGTCCATGGCTCATTCAATATTCTTCACCAATACCACAATTCAAAGGCGTCAACTCTTCTTCGATCTTCCTTATTCATTGTCCAGGTTTCACATGCATATGATGTGACTGAAAATACCATGGCTTGGGTCAGGCGCACCTTAGTCTTCAGGGTGACATCTTTGCTCTTCAACACTTTGAAGAGGTCCCGTGCAGCAGATCTGCCCAATGCAACACGTCTTTTGATTTCTTGACTGCTGCTTCCATGGCTGTTGATTGTGGATCCAACTAAAATGAAATCCTTGACAACCTCAACCTTTTCTCCATTTATCATGATGTTGCTCATTGGTCCAGGTGTGAGGATTTTTGTTTTCTTTATGTTGAGGTATAATCCATACTGAAAGCTATGGTCTTTGATCTTCATTAGTAAATGCTTCAAGTCTTCTTCACTTTCAACAAGCAAGGTTGTGTCATCTGCATAACGCAGGTTGTTAATAGTCTTCCTCCAACCCTGATGCCCCGTTCTTCTTCACATACTCCAGCTTCTTGGATCATTTGTTCAGCATACAGATTAAACCAAATCAAAACCAAGCCCAGTGCTGTCGAGTCGATTCCGACTCATAGCGGCTATATAGGACAGAGCAGAACTGCCCCATAGAGTTTCCAAGGAGCACCTGGAGGATATGAACGGCTGACCCTTTGGGTACAGCTGTAGCACTTAACCACTATGCCACCAGGGTTTCTGCAGATTAAACAGGTATGGTGAAAGAATACAACCCTGACTCACACCTTTCCTGACTTTGAACCAATCAGTATCCCTTTGTTCTGTCCGAAAAACTGCCTCTTGATCTATGTAAAGGTTCCTCATGAGCATAATTAAGTGTTCTGGAATTCCCATTCTTCGCAGTGTTGTCCATAGTTTGTTATGATCCACACGGTCAAATGCCTTTGCATAGTCAATAAAACACAGGTAAACATCCTTCTGGTATTTTCTGCTTTCAGCCAGGATCCATCTGACATTAGCACGTCCTCTCCCGAAATTGGCCTGAATTTCTGGCAGTTCCCTGTCGATATATTGCTGCAGCCATTTTTGAATGATCTTCAGCAAAATTTTGCTTCCATGTGATATTAATGATATTGTTCTATAATTTCCACATTCATTTGGATCACCTTTCTTGGGAATAGGCATAAATATGGATCTCTTCCAGTCAGTTGGCCAGGAAGCTGTCTTCCATATTTCTTGGCATAGACGAGTGAGCACCTCCAGTGCTGCATCTGTTTGTTGAAACATCTCAACTGATATTCCGTCAAGTCCTGGAGCCTTGTTTTTCGCCAATGCCGTCAGAGCAGCTTGGACTTCTTCCTTCAGTACTATCGGTTCCTGATCATATACCACCTCTTGAAATGGTTGAATATTGACTAATTCTTTTTGGTATAATGACTCTGTGTATTCCTTCCATCTTCTTTTGATGCTTCCTGCATCGTTTAATATTTTCCCCATGGAATCCTTCACTATTGCAACTCGAGGCTTGAATTTTTTCTTCAATTTCTTTCAGCTTGAAAAATGCCGAGCATGTTCTTCCCTTTTGGATTTCAATCTCCAGCTCTTTGCACATGTCATTATAATACTTCACTTAGAGACAGAAATAAACTAAAACTCAAAGGATGGAAAAAAATATATCAAGCAAACAACAATCAAAAAAGAGCAGGAGTGGCAATCTTAATTTCTGACAAAATAGACTTTAAAGTTAAATCCACCACAAAGGATAAAGAAGGACACTACATAATGATTAAAGGGACAATTTACCATTAAGATATAACCATACGAAATATTTATGCACCCAATGAAAGGGCTGCAAGATACACAAAACAAACTTTAACAGAACTGAAAAGTGAGATAGACACCTCCACATTTATAGTAGGAGACTTCAACACACCACTTTCAGTGAAGGATAGGACATCCAGTAAGAAGCTCAGTAGAGATACGGAAGATTTAATTGCTACAATCAACCAACTTGACCTCACAGACTTATACAGAACACTCCACTCAACGGATGCAAAGTATACTTTTTTTTTTCCTAGTGCACACGGAACATTCTCTAGAATAGATCACATTTCAGGTCATAAAACAAACCTTTGCAGAATCCAAAACATCGAAATATTGCAAAGCATCTTCTCAGACCATAAGGCCATAAAAGGAGAAATCAATAACAGAAAAATCAGGGAAAAGAAATCAAATACCTGGAAACTGAAAAATATCCTGCTCAAAAAAGACTGGGTTACGGAAGGCATTAAGGAGGGAAAACAGAAATTCATAGAATGCAACAACACTGACAACACTTCCCATCAAACCTCTGGGACATAGCAAAAGCAGTACTCAGAGGTCAATTTATATCAACAAATGCACACATACATAAAGAACAAAGGGCCAAAATGAGAGAACTGTCCCTACAACTTGAATAAATAGAAAGAGAGCAACATCAGGCACCAGAATAAAACAAATAATAAAAATTAGGGCATAATTAAATGAATTAGAGAACAGAAAAACTACTGAAAGAATTAACAAAGCCAAAAGCTGGCTCTTTGAAAAAATCAACAAAATTGATAAACCATTGGCCAGACTGACTAAACAAATACAGGAAACAAATAACCCGAATAAGAAAAGAGATGGCCCATATCACAACAGACCCAACTGAAATTAAAAGAATCATATAAGATTACGAAAAATTGTACTCTAACAAATTTGAAAACCTAGAAGAAATGGATGAATTCCTAGAAACACACTACCTACCTAAACTAACACAAACAGAAGTAGAACAACTAAATAGACCCATAACAAAAAAAGATTGAAAAGGTAATCGAAAAACTCCCAACAAAAAAAAAGCCCTGGCTCGGACAGCTTCACTGCAGAGCTCTACCAAACTTTTAGAGAAGAGTCAACACCACTACTATTAAAGGTATTTCAAAGCATAGAAAAGGATGGAATACTTCCTAACTGATTCTATGAAGCCAGCATATCCCTGATACCACAAAAAAAGAAATACAGAACTATAGCCCTCACGAAGTTAGATGCAAAAATCCTCAACAAAATTCTAGCTAACAGAATTCAACAACATATCAAAAAAATAATTCACCATGACCAAGTGGGATTTATACTAGGTATGCAAGGTTGGTTCAATATTAGAAAAACAATGTAATCCACCATATAAATAAAACAAAAGACAAAAATCACATGAGCTTATCAATTGATGCAGAAAAGGCATTTGAGAAAGTCCAACACCAATTCATGATAAAAACTCTCAGCAAAACCCGTATAGAAGGAACATTCCTCAACATAATGAAGGGCATTTATACAAAGCCAACAGCCAACACCATCTTAAATGGAGAGAGCCTCAACGTATTTCCCTTGGGAATGGGAACCAGACAAGGATGCCCTTTATCACTGCTCTTATTCAACATGGTGCTGGAGGTCCCAGCTAGAGCAATTAGGCTAGACAAAGAAATAAAGGGCATCCAGATTGGCAAGGAAGAAGTAAAAGTATCTCTATTTGCAGGTGACATGATCTTATACACAGAACACCCTAAGGAATCCTCAAGAAAACTACTGAAACTAATAGAAGAGTTCGGCAGAGTATCATCAAACAAGATAAACATACAAAAATCAGTTAGATTTCTCTACATCAACAAAAGAACATTGAAGAGGAAATCACCAAATCAATACCATTCACAGTAGCCCCCAAGAAGATAAAATACTTAGGAATAAATCTTACCAAAGATGTAAAAGATCTATACAAAGAAAACTACAAGGTACTACTGCAAGAAACCAAAAGGGACCTACATAAGTGGAAAAACATACCTTGCTCATGGATAGGAAGACTTAACATTGTAAAAATGTCTATTCTACCAAAAGTAATCTATAGATACAATGCAATTCTGATCCAAATTCCAATGATATTTTTTAATGAGGTGGAAAAACAAATCACCAACTTCATATGGAAGGGAAAGAGGCCCCAGGTAACCAAAGCATTACTGAAAAAGAAGAACAAAGTGGGAGGCCTCACTCTACTCGATTTTAGAACCTATTATACAACCACAGTAGTCAAAACAGCCTGGTACTGGTACCACAGACACATAGACCAATGGAACAGAATTGAGAATCCAGATATAAATCCATCCACATATGAGCAGCTGATGTTTGACAAAGGCCCAGTGTCAGTTAATTGGGGAAAAGATAGTCTTTTTAACAAATGGTGCTGGCATAACTGGATATCCATCTGCACAAAAATGAAACAAGACCCATACCTCACACCATGCACAAAAACTAACTCCAAATAGATCAAAGACCTAAAAACAAAGTCTAAAACGATAAAGATCATGGAAGAAAAAATAAGGAGAACGTTAGAAGCCCTAACACAAGGCATAAACAGAATACAAAACATTACTAAAAATGCTGAAGAGAAACCAGATAACTGGGAACTCCTAAAAATCAAACACCTATGCTCATCTAAAGACTTCACCAAAAGAGTAAAAAGACCACCTACAGACTGCAAAAAAATTTTCAGCTACCACATCTCCAACCAGCACCTGATTTCTAAAATCTGCATGATTCTGCTAAAATTCAACCACAAAAATACAAACAACCCAATTAAAAAATGGTCAAAGGATATGAACAGGCACTTCACTAAAGTAGACATTCAGGCAGCTAACAGATACATGAGGAAATGCTTTTGATCATTAGCCATTAGAGAAACGCAAATTAAATCAACAATGAGATTCCATCTCACTCCAACAAGGCTAGCATTAATCCAAAAAACACAAAAGAATAAATATTGGAGAGGCTGTGGAGAGATTAGAACACATACACTGCTGGTGGGAATGTCAAATGGTACAACCACTTTGGAAATTGATTTGGTGCTTCCTTAAAAAGCTAGAAATAGAACTACCATACAATCCAGCAATCCCACTCCTTGGAATATATCCTAGAGAAATAAGAGCCTTTACACGAACAGATATATGCATACCCATGTTTACTGCAGCACTGTTTACAATAGCAAAAAGGTAGAAGCAACCAAGGTGTCCATCAACAGATGAATGGATAAATAAATTATGGTATATTCACACAATGGAATACTACGCATCGATAAAGAACAGTGACGAATCTGTGAAACATATCATAACATGGAGGAACCTGGAAGGCATTATGCTGAATGAAATTAGTCAGTTGCAAAAGGACAAATATTGTATAAGACCAGTATTATAAGATCTTGAGAAACAGTTTAAACTGAGAAGAACACATTCTTTGGTGGTTACAACAGGAGGGAGGGAGGGATGGTGTGAGAGGGGTATTTACTAATTAGATAGTAGATAAGAACTAATTTAGGTGATGGGAAGGAAAACACTCAATACAGGGGAGGTGAGCACAACTGGACTAAACCAAAAGCAAAGAAGTTTCGTGAATAAACTGAATGGTTCGAAGGTCAGCGAAGCAGGGGCAGGAGTTTGGGGACCATGGTTTCAGGGGACATCTAAGTCAACTGGCAGAATAAAATCTATCAAAATATTCTGCATCCTGCTTTGAAGTGTGGCGTCTGGGGTCTTAAATGCTAGCAAGCGGCCATCTAAGATGCATCAATGAGTCTCAACCCACCTGGATCAAGGGAGAATGAAGAACACCAAGGACACAAGGTAATTTCGAGCCCAAGGACAGAAAGGACTACATCAACCAGAGACTACATCAGGCTGAGACCAGAACTAGATGGCGTCTGGCCACAGCTGATGTCTGCGCTTACAGGGAACACAACAGAGAACCCCTGAGGGAGCAGGAGAACAGTGGGATACAGACCCCAAATTCTCATAAAAAGACCAGACTTAACGGTCTGACTGAGACTAGAAGGACCCTGGAGGTCATGGCCCCGAAACCTTCTGTTGGCCCAGGACAGGAACCATTCCTGAAGTCAACTCATTAGACATGGATTGGACTGGACAATAGGTTGGAGAGAGATGCTGATGAGGAGTGAGCTACTTGCCTCAGGTGGACACTTGAGACTACGCTGGCATCTCCTGTCTGGAGGGGAGATGGGAGGGTAGAAGGGGTGAGAAGCTGGCATAATGGTCACGAAAAGAGAGACTGGACGGAGGCTGCAGGCTGTCTCATTGGGGGGAGAGTAACTGGGAGTATGTAGTAAGGTGTATATAAGTTTATATGTGAGAGACTGACTTGATTTGTACACTTTCCTTAAAGCACAGTAAAAATTATTAAAAAAAAAAACTGAAGACAGCAAAAAAAAGAGGGAATGATAAAAAGAAAACAAAGTTCAAGTGCAACAAATAAAAAAGTTATGAATATGGTAGATAGTAATCCAACTATATCAATAATAATTTTAAATATGAATGGTCTAAATACACCAATAAAAAGAGACTGACAGTCTGGATTTAAAAAAAGAAAAAAGACTCAACCACATATCCACAAGAAACCCATTCTAAATAAAAAAGACACAAATAGATTTAAATTTAGGAAACATAGAAAGATATGCCATGCTAAGATTAATCATGTAAAACTGGAACACTTATATTAATTTCAGACAAAGCTGACTTCTGAATAAAGAAAATGATCAGGAATAAAGAGGGGCATTACATAACAAGAAAGGGATCAATTCCAAAAGAAGACATAAAATATATATATACGGAAACCCTGGTGGCATAGTGGTTAAGAGCTATGGCTGCTAACCAAAAGGTCGGCAGTTTGAATCTACCCGGTGTTCCCTGGATACCATATGGGGCAGTTCTACTCTGTCCTATTTGGTTGCTGTAGTCAGAATCGGCTCAATGACAATGGGTTATACATATAAGCAAATACATATATACATATAAAACACATATATACACACACACATATACATACACGGGCACACACACATGAGGTAAAAACTGGTAGAACTGCAAGGAAAGACAGACAAATCCACTGTTATAATTGGAAATTTATTACATCTACACCAGTAACTGACAAATTCAGTGGGCAGGAAATTACTAACATATAGTTGAACTGAACAACCCTACCCACCATGTGGATATAATTGACATTTATAGAATTCTCTATCCAAAAGCCACAGAGTAAACATTCTTCTCAAGCTCATATGGAATATTCAACATGACAGACTACATTCTGGGCCATAAAAAACATCCTGACAAATTTAAAGGGCTATAAATCATACAAAGTAAACTCGCAGACCACAGTAAATTTAACTAAAAATCAGTAACAGAAAGATATCTAAAAAAACCCCAAATATTTGGAAATTAAGCAACTACTATTAATAACACATGGGTCAAAGATGTCTCCAGAGAAATTAAAAAGTTTTTACTAAATTAAAATATGACTTCAAAATAGGATGTAGCAAAAACAGTGCTTAGAAAGAAATGTATAGCATTCAATGCATAGATTAGTAGAAGGAAGAGCTAAAATCAATAAACTAAGCTACCTTAGTAAACCTGAGAAAAAGAGCAATATAAACCCAAGAAGCAGAAAAAAAAAAAGTAATAAAAAAAACATTAAACATAAACATTGTTGTTCTCAGGTGCCATTGAGTTGATTTTCGATTCACAGCGACCCCCGTGTGACAGACCAGAACTGTTCCAGAGGTTTTCTTGGCTGTAATCATTATGAAAACAGATCACCAGGTCTTTCTCCCACAAAGCTGCTGGGTAAGTTTGAACTGCCAACTTTTTGGTTAGCAACTGAGCGCTTAACTGTGGAGCCACATGGCTTCTGGTTAAGCATTAACCAATGAAACTGAAACAATAGAGAATCAATGAAACCAAAGGCTGGCTCTATAGATTATAAATATCAGAAACTAAAGAGGGATCAGTACTACTGATTCCACTGACATATATCCCATTGATGATAAGAAAAATTATAAATCCTATGCCCTCAAATTTGAAAACTTGCATGAAATGGAACAAATATTTGAGAGACACAATTACCAAACCTCACACAAGGATAGATAAGCTGAATAAACTTACATCTAGCAAAGAAATTAAATCAATAATTAACAATCTTACAAAAAAGAAACTACCAGGCTGAGACGGTTTCACTGGTGAATTCTATAAGGACGCAATAATACCAATTCTCTACAATCTTTTCCAGAAAACATAAGCAAAATATAGAAACAGAGAACACTTCGTAACTTATTCTTGCTACCCCTACACCAAAACCAGAAGACAACATTACAAGTAATGAAAACCTTAGAAAATTGCTCGTGAATGTAGGTGTAAAAATCCTCAACAAAACATCAACAAATTAAATCCAGCATATATAAAAGGAATTACCATAGCGCAACTGTCATGAATTGAATTGTGTCTCCCAAAAATATGTGTCAACTTGGCTAGGCCATGATCCCCAGTATTGTGTGGTTGTGCTCCATTTTGTGATCTGATTACCCTCCATTTTGTGATGTCTTGTAAATTCCAGCCTCTATGCCCTACATTTCCGTCAGTTTGTCATACTGTGCGGGTTTGTGTGTTGCTGTGATGCTGGGAGCTATGACACTGGTATTCAAATACCAGCAGGATCACCCATGGCAGACAAGTTTCAGCTGACCTTCCAGACAAAGACGGACTAGGAAGAAGGGCCCAGCAGTATACTTCTGAGAATAATTAGCCAGTGAAAAACTTAAGAAGAGCAGAGAAACACTGTCTGATATAGTGCCAGAAGGTGAGCCCCTCAGGTTGGAAGGCACTCAAAAGACGATGGGGGAAGAGCTGCCTCCTCAAAGTAGAGTCCACCTTTACGACATGGATGGAGTTAAGCTTTCAGGACCTTCATTTACTGATGTGGCAGGACTCAAAATAAGAAATAATAGCTGCAAACATCCATTGATAATCTGAACCTGGAATGTACAAAGTATGAATCTAGGAGAATTGGAAATGGTCAAAAATGAAATGGAGCGCATAAAGATCAATATCCTAGGTATTAAAAAAAAAAAAGGTATTAGTGAGCTGAAATTCACTGGAAAAGGTCATTTTGAATTGGACAATCATATGGTCTACTACGCTGAGAATGACAACTTGAGGAATGGCGTTGCATTCATCGTCAAAAAGAACATTTCAAGACCTATCCTGAAGAACGATGCTGTCAGAGATAGGATAATATCCACACGTCTACAGGAAAGACCAGTTAATACGATTATTCAAATTTACGTACCAACCACTAAGGCCAAAGATGAAGAAATTGAAGATTTTTACCAACTTCTGCAGTCTGAAATTGGTCATACATGCAACCGTGATGCCCTGATAATTACTGCTGACTGGAATGCAAAAGCAGGAAACAAAGAAGAATCAGCAGTTGGCAAATATGGCCTTGGTGACAGAAACAATGCTGGAGATTCCATGATTGAATTTTGCAAGACCAATGACTTCTTCACTGAAGATACCTTATTTCACCAACATAAATGGTGACTATACACATGAACCTCACCAGATGGAATACACAGGAATCAAATCGACTACATCTGTGGAAGGAGATGATGGAAAAGCTCAATATCATCAGTTAGAACAAGGCCAGAGGCTGGCTACAGATCAGATCATCAGTTACTCACATGCAAGTTCAAGTTGAAACTGAAGAAAACTAGAACAAGTCCATGGGAGCCAAAGTACAACCTTGCGTATATCCCACCTGAATTTAGAGACCATCTCTAGATTTGATGCATTGAAAACTAATGACTGAAGACCAGATGAGTTGTGGAGTTGTGCAAGGACATCATACATAAAGAAAGCAAGAGGTCATTAAAAAGATAGAAGAGAAAGAAAAGACCTAAATGGATGTCAGAAGAGACTCTGAAACTTGCTCTTGAATGTCGAGTGGCCAAAGCAAAAGGAAAAAATGACGAAGTTAAAGAGCTGAACAGAAGATTTCAAAGGGTGGCTGGAGAAGACAAAGTAAAGTATTATAACGACTTGTGCAAAGATCTGAGATGGAAAACCAAAAGGGAAGAACACACTCAGCATTTCTCAAGTTGAAAGAACTGAAGAAAAAATTCAAGCCTCAAGTTGTAATACTGAAGGGTTCTACAGGGAAAACATTAAACAACACAGATGATGAAAGGAATACACAGAGTCACTATACCAAAAAGACTTGGTTGTCATTCAACCATTTCAGGGGGTAACTTATGATCAGGAACCAATGGTACTGAAGGAAGAAGTCCAGGCTGCACTGAGGGCATTGGCAAAGAACAAGGCTCTGGGAATTTGCAGAATACCAATTGAGATGTTTCAACAAACAGATGCAGCACTGAAAGAGCTCACTCGTCTATGCCAAGAAATTTGGAAGATAGCTACCTGGCCAACCAACTGGAAGAGATCCATATTTACGCCTATTCCCAAGAAAGGTGATTCAACCGAATGCAGAAATTATTAAACAGTATTATTAATGTCACATGCAAGCAAAATTTTGCTGAAGACCATTCAAAAGCAGCTGCAACAGTACATCAATAGGGAGCTGCCAGAAATTCAAGCCATATTTAGAAGAGGATGTGGAACCAGGGATATCATTGCTGATGTCAGATGGATCCTGGCTGAAAGCAGAGAATACCAGAGAGATGTTTACTTGTGTTTTATTGACTATGCTAAGGCATTCGACTGTATGGATCATACCAAATTATGGATAACATTGTGGAGAATGGGAATTCCAGAACACTTAATTGTGCTCATGAAGAATCTCCACATGGCTCAAGAGGCAGTTGTTCAGACAGAACAAGGGGATACTGATTGGTTTAAAGTCAGGAAAGGTGTGCGTCGGCGCTGTATCCTTTCACCATACCTATTCAATCTGTATGCTGAGCAAATAATCCGAGAAGCTGGACTATATGAAGAATAATGGGGCGTGAGGATTGAAGAAAGACTCATCAGTAACCTGTGTTACGCAGATGACACAACCTTGCTTGCTCAAAGTGAAGAGGACTTGAAGTACTTACTGATGAAGATCAAAGATGATAGCCTTCAGGCTGGATTACACCTCAATGCAAAGACAACAAAAATCCTCACAACTAGACCAATAAGCCACATTATCGTAAACGGAGAGGAGACTGAGTTCATCAAGGATTTTATTTTACTTGGATCCACAATCAACAGCCATGGAAGCAACAGTCAAGAAATCAAAAGACACACTGCATTAGGCAAATTGGCTGCAAAAGACCTCTTTAAAGTGTTGAAAAGCAAGGATGTCACCTTGAGGACTAAGGTGTACCTGACCCCAAGCCATGCTGTTTTCAGTTGCCTCATATGCACGCAAAAGGTAGATAATGAATATGAATACCAAAGAACTGATGCCTTTGAATTGTGGTGTTGGTGATGAATATTGAATATGCCATGGACTGCCAAAAGAACGAACAAATCTGTCTTGGAAGACGTACAAACAGAATGCTCCTTAGATGCAAGGATGGTAAGACTACTTCTCACATACTTTGGACATGTTATCAGGAGGAATCACTCCCTGGAGAACATCATGCTTGGTAAAGTAGAGGGTCAGTGAAAAAGAGGAAGACCCTCAATGAGATGGATTGACACAGTGGCAGCAACAATGGGTTCAAGCATAGCAACAGTTGTGAGGATGGCCCAGGACTGGGCAGTGTTTCATTCTGTTGTGCATAGGGTTGCTATGAGTCAGAAGTGACTCGAGGGCACCTAACAGCAACAACAACATGCCTGTGGTTATGGTCCCACTAGCGAGTGAGCTGTCTCTTATGTTAATGAGGCAAAATTAGATTATGCTAATGAGAATTAGGGTGGGATACAACATCCTTACTCAGGTCACAGCCCTGATCCGATATAAGGGGAGTTTCCCTGGAGTGGGGCCTGCATCACCTTTTATCTTACAAGAGATAAAAGGAGAGAGAGGCAAGCAGAAAGAGAAGACCTCCTACCACCAAGAAAGAACAGCCAGGAACAGAGTGTGTCCTTTGGACCTGAGGTCCCTGTGATGAGAAACTTCTAGACCCAGGGGAAGACCGATGACAGACAGAAGGCCTTCCGCTAGAGCCAGCGCCCTGAATTTGGACTTCTAGCCTCCTAAACCATGAGAGAATACATTTTTTAAAAAGTCATCCACTTGTGGTACTTCTGTTATAGCAGCACTAGATGACTAAGACAACTACTAAGTACAAATTATTCAAGGTGTGCAAAGTTGGTTCAACATCTGAAAATCAATCACCATATTTTATGCAATAACACGCACATCTACATTTTTCTGCTAATAAACCAAACCAATAGCAACAGTAAAAAAATTAGCACAGAATTCTTACAGAAATACCTTGCAGGGGAGGAGAAAGGGTGTGGTTGCAAAAAACGTAAAATACACGCATTATTTGCATAAAAATATGCTAATGTAACCTACAACATCGACAGACTAAGGAAGAAAAATCTTACGATCATATCAATAGATAAAAAAAAATATATTTGATGAAATGCAAGACTCGGTCATAATAAAATCTCTAAGTAAACTAGGAATAGAGAGGAACTTTCTGAACACGGTAAACAAACACAGATAACCCTCACATCATACTTAGTGATGAGAAAGTACATGCTTTCCCGCTAAGATCTAGAACGAGTAAGCATATTCCCTCTACTACTCCCACTGAACACCATATCAGAAGTCCTAGAAAATGTGATGAGAAAATAAAAGGTGTACAGATTTCGAAGAAATAAAACTGTCATTTTTTGTAGGTGATATGACTGTTTATACAGAAAATCCCCAGGAATCAAAGAAAAAGAAACAACAACAAAAACTCCTGGACCTACTAAATGATTATATAAAAGCTGCAGGATACAAAGGTAATATACAAAATTCCATTTCTTCTCTATAAACCAGCACTGAACAGTGGAATTTTGAAATGAAAAATAATACCATTTACATTAGCACCAAAAAAAAAAGAAAAGGAAATACTTAAGCATGAATGTAACAAAATACATACAAGTTATATGTGGGAAAGTACAAAACCCTGATGAAAGATCTAAAGAAATCAAGAGATATTTCCTGTTCATGGATTAGAAGATTCAATATTAAGATGTCAGTTCCTCCATATTTAAGCTATAGGTTCACTGTAATTCCAATCAAAATCCCAGTACATTATTTTGCAGATATTAACAAACTAATTCTAAAGTTTATGTGAAAGTCAGATGACCCTAAACTGCTAATACAATACTGAAGAACAAAGTCAGAGGTCTGCTACTACTAACTTCAAGACTTACTATCAAGCTATGGTGATCAAGATGGTGTAGCACTGGTGAAAGAATGAACCAAATGGATCAGCAGAACAGGACAGAGAGCTCAGCAATAGATCCATACAAATATAGTTAACTGACCTTTGAAAATGGAGCAAAGTCAACCCTATGGAGAAAGGAGACCTTGTTCAACAAATGGTACTGGAACAATTGGACAATCACATCAAAAAAAAAAAAAAAAAAACCTAGACAGAGGCTTTACACTTTACAAAAAAAATAATGCAAAATGAATCTCACATCTATATGAGAGCACAAACCATAAAGCAGAAGAAAACCTAGGTAACCTAAAGCTTTAAAGAGTTTTTTTAAGATACAATACCAAAAGCATATTCTAAAAAATTGGTAAGTTGGACCTGAGTAAAATTAAAAACTTCTGCTCTGCAAAAGATAATGTTTAGAGAATGAAAAGATAAACCACAGACTGGGAAAAATATTTATAAAACATTTATCTAAAACAGGACTTATTACCAAAAAATACAAAGAACTCTTAAAACTCAACAATAAGAAAACAAACAACTCAATTAAAAAATGAGCCAAAGAACTGAAGAGACACCTCACTAAAAGAAGAAATACAGATGACAAGGCTATGCAAAGATGCTCAAAATCATGTCTTGTTATGCACTGAATTGTGTCCCCCAGAAAAATATGTTAAAAGTCCTAACCCCTGTACCTGTGATTGTGACCTTGTACAGGAATAGCGTATTTCTTCGAAGACGTTGTTGGTTAAATTACGGAGGTCATACCAGAGTAAGGTGGCTCCTAAACCCTACTGAGTGGTGGCTTATATAAAAGAAGAAAATGGACAGACACACGAGAACAAGGCACCATGTTGAGGATGCATCTAAAAGCCAAAAAATGACAAGAAATGCCTGGGGCTGCAAGAAACTGTAAGGGATAAGGAATGATCTTCCCCTAGAGCTGTCAGATAGGCCATGGCCCTGCTGACAACCTGAATTCAGACTTCTAGACTCCAGAACTGTGACACAATAAATTTCTGTTCTTTAAAGCCATCCACGTTGTGGTATTTCACTACAGCAGCCCTAGGAAATGCAGATATATGTCATTAGGGAATTGAATATTACAATAACAATGAGATACCATGAAATGCCTACTTGTTGTTGGGAGCTCTGGGGGTGCAGTGGTTAAGAGTTTGGCTGCTAACCAAAAGGTCAGCAGCTCAAATCCACCAGCTGCTCCTTGGAAATCCTACAAGACAGTTATTCTCTGTCCTATAAGGTAGCTATGAGTCAGAATCGATTTGACAGCAATGGGCTTTTTTTTGGTTTTGTCGTTGTTGTGTACCCTTGAATCAATTCCGAGTAACAGTGACCCTGTATGACAGGGTAGAACTGCCCCAAAGGGTTTCCTAGGCTGTAATCTTTATGGGAGCAAATCTCTAGGTCTTTTCTCCCGTGATGCCGCTGGTGGGTTGGAACCACTGACCTTTTGGTTAGCAGCCAAGCACTTAACCATTGTGCCACCAGGCCTCCTATAAATACTTATTGGAATAGCTTAAAAAAAATTTTTTAAATGACAATACCAAATGCTGACAAGGATGTGAAGCCACAGGAACTATCATTCATGGCTGGTGGGAAAGCAAAAGGTACTATAACTCTGGAATACAGTTTGACACTTTCACACAAAAGTAAACAGTCTTACCATACGATCCAGCAACTGTGTTCCTAGGGATTTATCCATGTGAATTAAAAACTTTTATCCACAGAAAAACTTGCACACGAATGTATATAAGCAGCATTATTCATTTTTGCCCTAAACTGGAAGCAACAAGATGTCCTTCAAAAGATGAATGGATAACCAACTGCGGTTCGTCAATAAAATGGAATATTATTCAGCAATAATAAAATGATGTGAACTATCAAGCCATGATAACAAACAGAACAACCCAAATATAGGAACCTTAAATGCCTATTGCTAAATGACTGAAGCTAGTCTGAAAAAGGCTATATACTATATTAATCTAAGCATACAGCATTCTGGAAAAAGCAAAACTATAGAGATGATAAAAAGATCAGTGGCTGCCCAGAGGACTGGAAGTGGAGGGGGAGGGTGGGATGAACAGGTGAAACACAGGATTTTTAGGCCAATGAACTATTCTGTATGATACTCCAGTGGTGGATACATAACCTCATGCATTTGGCAAAACCCAGAAAACTGTACAAGACAGAGAGTAAACACTAACGTAAACTATGGACTTTATGTGTCAATACGGTTTCATCAATTTTAACAAATACACCACATTAATGTGAGATGTAACACGTTGTCATGGATTGAATTGTGTCCCCCCAAAATATCTGTCAACTTGGTAATGTCATGATTACCAGTATTGTATGATCATCTACTATTTTGTCATCTGATGTTATTTCCCTACGTGCTGTTAATTCTATCACTATGATGTTAATGAGATGGATCAGTGGCAGTTATCTTGTTGAGATCTACAAGATTAGATAGGGTCTTAAGCCAATCTCTTTTGAGATATAAAAGAGAAGCTAGCAAAGAGACATGGGGACCTCATACCACCAAGAAATCAGTGCTGGGAACAGAGCACGTCCTTTGAACCTGGGGTTCCTACGCGGAGAAGCTCCTAGTCCAGGGGAAGATTGATGACAAGGACGTTCCTCCAGAACCAACAGGGAAAAAGCCTTCCCCTGGAGCTGACGCCCTGAATTTGGACTTGTAGCCTACTAGACTGTGAGAGAATAAATTTCTCTTTGTTAAAGCCATCCACTTGTAGAATTTCTGTTACAGCAGGACTAGAACTAGACACATGTCAATAACAGAGAAAACTGTGAGGGAGAAGGGCAAGGAGATATAGGGACTCTTCTTACAATCTGCTTAATTTTCTGTATACTTAGAAAATAAAGCATTGTAACTTTCATATACAGTTGAGCCTTATTATTTGCAGATTCCATATCTGCAAATTCATCTACTTGCTAAAATTTACCTGTAACTTCAATATCAATACTGACAGGACTTTCCTGAACATTCTTGACATGCAGAGAGGGGTGAAAATTTTGAGTCACCTGATGCACACACTTACAGGCAAAATCAAACAAGGCAGCGCTCAGACTTTGTTGCAGCTCTGATATATAAACAAGTATCCTTTAAGTGGTCTACTGAGTGCCACAGTTTTTGCATTTTGTGCTTTTGTTTTGTTGACTTTACTGTTTAAAACGGTCTCTGAGCACAGGGCCAAAGTGCTGTCTAGTGTTTCTAAGCACAAGAGGGCTGTAATGCACCTTGTGGAAAAAATATGTGTGGGAGATAAGCTTCATTCAGACATGCTTTATAGTGCTATTGGCCATCAGTTCAATGTTAAGAAATCAAATATACATTAAATAAGGTGCCTTTAAACAGAAACACACACAAAGCAATGTAATATATTAACCAGTTGATGAAAATGTGTCCACACTCACAGGAACCTAACCCTCTATTTCCCTTAGGAGCAATGGATTGGTTTTTGCTAACTCACTGTTTGCAGTGACATAACCACTGTGAATTAGAATAGACTCATACGGCAGAAGCAAAAATAATTAAAATGGTACACTAAGAAATACCTGTTTAATACAAAGAGAGTGATAAAAAAGGAACAGAAAAACACAATAAGACATTAATACACACATAAAAGAAAATAAAATGATAGATATAAGTACTGTCTTATCAGTAATTACATTAAATATAAACAAATTAATCACTCAAAATAAAAGGCAGATTTTGGCAGAGTGGATTAAAAAAACATGATACAACTATATGCTGTCTACAAGGAACATGCTTTATACTCAAAGGTACCAACACATTAAAAGTAAAAGAATGGAATAAGACATTCCAAGGCAGCAGTTCCCAAAAGAGAACTGGAGTAGCTATATAAATATCAGATAAAATAGATGTGTAAGATAACAATTGTTACTACAGATAAAGGACATTTTATACAGATAAAAGGGTCTATCCATTGAGAAGGCATAACAGTTATAAACATATATGCACCTAACAACAGAGCCCCAAAATACATGAAGCAAAATCTGACAGAATTCAAGGTGAAAAAAAAAAAGTTCAACAATAATAGTGGATGACTTCAATACCTCATTTTTAATAACTGATGGAACCAAAAGCTAGAAGACCAACAATAAAAAACTTGAGCAAAAATATAAACCAACTAGACCTAACACATCTTAGAACATTCTACATGAAGAGCAGAATACATATTCTTCTCAAATATACATGGAATGTTCTCCAGGACAGACCATACTCTAGGCCATAACACAAGCCCTAGTAAATTTAAAAGAACTGAATCATACATATATGTTCTCTAACCACAATGGAAGAAACCAATAACAGAGAATATTTAGAAACTTCACAAATAAATGAAAATTAAACAAGAAACCACTTAATAACCAATGGTTCAAAGAACAAATCACGAGGAAAAAATAGTTTAAGATGAATGAAAGTGAAAGTACAACACATCAAAACCTATGACAAAAAAGAACCTATGGGAGGAATGGAAATTAAAAGCTCTAAATGCCTAAATAAAGTGGAAAGATCTCAAATCAATCACATGACCTTCTACAACAAGAAGCTAGGAAAAAAGCAAACTAAGGCAAAAGCAAGCAGAAAGAAAGAAAAAAATCAAGAAATTACGGAAGTTAAAGAAATAAAATTTAGAAAATAAAGAAAATCAACAAAAACCAAAGTTGGTTCTCAGAAAAAGTCAGCAAAATTAACAAATCTTTAGCTAGACTGTTTCTTGTCGAGAAACAGATAATCTGAATAGACATACAAGAGGTAAAAAGATTAAATTAAAAATAAGAAACTTCCCACAAATAAAAGCCTCAGTCCACATGGCTGTACTGGTTAATTATTACCAGTTAAAGAATAATTAACAATAAATTTTCACTAATTTTTCCAAAAAAATAGAAGAGGAAAGAACATTTTCCAGCTCATTATATAAAGCCAACATTATCCTGATACCAAAACCACACAAAGATATCACAAGTAAACTGCAAACAACTACTTCTTATGAAAATAGATGAAATAATCCTTATCAAAATACTACCAAGCCAAAACCAGTAACAAAAGAAGTATTATACATCATGAACAAAAGGTATTTATGTTAGCAATGCAAAGAGGGTTCAACATAAAAAAAATCAATGTAATACACCATTTATTCACTGTCTTCCATCCTTTGTTAACGGCTTCTCCTGAACACATTCAATTCCCTTAGAAGACATATAATTTGCAAATTCTTTCTTTCTGGGAGAGTTGCCTTTTCACTTTTTTTTAATTAAAAGAAAATTAATAGATGAAGTCCAACTTATCCTTGATTTTTCTTTTTTTGGCTGCTTTTTGGGAGTATGTGGGTGGTAAAAACGGTTAATACGCTCAGCTGCTAACCAAAAGGTTGGAGGTTTGAGTCCACTCACAGACACCTTGGAAGAAAAGCCCTGGAGATCTACTGCCAAAAAGTCAGCCATTGAAAACCCTGGGCAGCACAATTCTACTCTGACCACATGGGGTCACTGCGAGTCAGAGCAACTTGACCTCGACTGGTACTAGTAACACAAAACAATGTATATTTTTGAGCTGTCTCTCCTCGCCTGAAAACATGCTACATGAGGGCAGAGATTTTTTGTCCGTTTTATTTACTTTTGCCTATTTTGTTCACTGCCGGTTAGAAGAATACGTACTATGCAGTTGATGCTCATTTAATGAATGATGAAAGAACACATCTTTTGCGAGTGGAAATACAAAATGGTGCAACCACTCTGGAGGATAATGGAGCAATACTTATGAAAATAAAAGACTCATTTAACCTCTGACCAGGTCAACCCCCTTCTACCATTTTATCTTATGGTTGCAACCCCTTCCACCCGCGCACACACACATGAAATTATTCTTATATAAGCTGCAATACCCGTAAAAAATTATTTAATAACTTTCTTTGCAGAAATAGAAAGTCCAATCCTCAAATTTTTATGGAAGGGTAAGGGACTCCAAATAGTTAAAACAATCTTGAAGATGAAAAATAAAGTAGGAGGACTCACACTTCCTGATTTCAAAACATACTACACAGCTACAGTAATTAAAACAGCCTGGTACTTGTATAGCAATAGACATATACACCAATGGAACAGAACTGAAAGTCCAAAGATAAATCCATACATCTGCTGTCAACTGGTTTTCAACAAGGGTGCTAAGTCCATTCATTCAATGGGGAAGAAGAGTTTCTTCATTAAATGATGCTGAGAAAACTGGATTTCCACATGCAGAACAATGAACCAGAAACCATGTTTCTCATCATACACAAAAACCAATTCAAAATGGATCAAGGACCTAAATGTGAAAACTAAAATCATAAAATTCATAGAAGAAAATGTAAAGGTGAGGCTGTGGAATCTAGTATTTAGCAACAGATTATCAGATATGATAACAAAAGCCCAAGAAGCCAAGACAAAATAAATAGAACCTCACAGTGAACAAAAAATTTTGTATATCAAAGGACTTTATCAGCAAAGTAAAAAAGGAGCCTACAGATTCGGAGAACATTTTCAGAAACCATATGTGAGATAAGGGCCTAATAGCCAAAACATATATAAAACTTCTACAACTTAACAACAAAAACACAAACAATCCAATAAAAAAAAAATGAGCAAAGGACTTGAACAGAGGTTCACCAAAGAAAATACTCAAGTGAAGATAATCAAAAAACATTCACACAAGCACATAAAAAGATGCTCAATATCATTAGCCACTGTAGCTGTTAAGTGCCATTAAATGGGTCTGGCTCATAGCGGATCCTACAGCCAAACAGCCATTAGAGAGACGCAAATCAAAACCATAATCAGATCATCACCACAATGTCATTAGAATGGCAATGATTTAAAAAAAAAAAAAACAAGAAAGAACAAAAACAGTGTTAGCGAGGACATGGAGAAATTGGAACCCTCATTCATTGCTAGTAGGAATGTAAAATGGTGCAGCTACAGTGCAAAACAGGTTGGCAGTTCCTCAAAAAGTTGAACATAGAACTACCATATGACCCAGCAATCCCAATCCTAGGTACATACCGAGAAAACTTGAAGACAGGAACTCAAACAAAAATCTGCATACCAATGCTCATTGCAGCACTTTTTACAATAGCCAAAAGGTGAAACAACCAAAATGTCCATCGACAGATGAATGGATAAGCAAAATGTAGTACACAGGTAGTCCTTGACTTACAATGTATTTGAGTTATGATAAACTGCACATACGACCACTGGGTTTTTTTAAAATCTTATCGTTGTAATATGTACTACATACAACGTTGCAGCACATAACTTGCTGATATTATCATTCCTGTACCAACCCCCAAAGACGGATAAAGATTGGATTTATAGATACTGATATTAAAAGACAACAAGAATGAAAAAAAAAAATGAGATATTCAACTTACATCGGAACAAATTTACTACGGCATTGTCAGAACAGAACCCTGTCGTAAGCTGGGGACTAGGTGTATACGTACAACAGGATATGAGGCAGCCATGAAGAGAAATGAAGTTCTGATGCACACCACCACATGGATGAACCTTGAAAACATTATGCTGAGCAAAATAAGTCAGTCATAAAAGGGCAAATACTGTATGATTTCACTTGTATGAAATAAGCTAATATAAAAATCAAAGATTATTAATGATTACCAGGGATAGAGGGGGAGGAGGAAAGGGCGTGTTATTGTTTGGAAGGTGTTGAATGTATTTTAATGGTGGTGGTGTGTTTTGGATGCAGATAATGATTAATAGTGGCACAACATAAAAAATGTAATCAATGGCATTGAGTTTTAAAGGTGGAAGTTCTTGTGTTGGTGGATGCAGTGGGATCAATCACTTTTATATGGCCTTTCTCACCATGGTTTTGTAACTCCCACCAAAAGACTGAGTGGAACTATACAAATAAGGGCTTGTGGCCCGACATGGAGATTGGTCTGTTTTGCCATCCCGCTAGGCTTAAAATGAGCCATCCCAGAGGCAGGAAGGAGGATCTCACCACCACCAAGAAAGAAGAGCAAGGAGTGGAGAGTGTCCTTTGGACCCAGGATCCCTGAGCTGAGAAATTGCAGCAACAGAGGCAGGAGACAGCGTGGTGGGCTTCCCCGCCCACAGAGCAAGAAAGCTGAATGTGTTTGGGCAGGAGGCTGGCTGGCCGAGTAGGGTACCTCTGGGCACTTGGTAGAGCTAGGTTTGCTGACCCACGAAGCTACAGGTTAGCACTTTGACCCAAGGCTTACTGGCAGTGTGGGGTACCTCAGGACACTTATCAGCAGAGCTAAAAGAGCTCTGTAATACTTGCCAGAGCAGGGCAGAGGCTGAGGGCCAGAGAAAGGCATGCCAGTGGGCTCAGCTGAGAAGAGGCTGTCCTGATAGAGGAGCTGTATCCTGAGTGTTCCTGAACCTGAATCATAACCTGTTACTTCCCTAATGAACTCCATAGCTGTTGAGTACAGTCTGTGTGCTCTGTGTGGCCATTACAATGAATTATTGAACTCAACAGAAAAGTAATGCTGTGGAGGGATGGCTGGTGTTGGAACTGGTAAAGGACATGGAGAGAGAAAAGATGTCCCACCTCCACCTCACAGGAATCAGCCTTGCGCTGTTGATCTTAATTCTCCTTTCTCCTTGTGAAGTTAGAAGAGGTCAGACACCTCCGCCAGACCGTTTTTACAGCAGATGTTTTGGTGTGTATGTTTTCACAAGAGAAAACACTTAGATTCAAAAATGTAGAATTTGCCTTTCTTTGGGGCTTCTGGACATGGTGAGACTATTCACGCAGGGGAAACAGTGTGGATGATGGAAGCGTCATGCCAGGACCTCTCCCAGTCCTTGCCTGATGTGTCTCTCCGGTTGCATCCTTTCTGGTTATAATGAATGGGTAACTGTTTCTCCTAGGTATAACAAATTGTCAACTTCGAAAAGCAGCTAAGATGGATGAAAGGAAACCAGAGTCTTTGGCCTTCAGGAAAGATTTTCAGGAATACCTGGCTCAGCAGATCCATCATGTGAACATGAATTCCGGATCAGTTAGTGGGAACAGAGAAGCGGGGGCTCTTCAGGGAACTGAAACAGACGGCGATTAAAATGGACGGTTGAAGTTTCCCTGAGTGAAAACTCAGGAATGTTAGCACACGGGTTCGAAAGGACCTCTGACAGGGAGCTCGAATGTCAATATTGCAACTATGCTGGCAAAAATGACAGCCCAGCTTATTACACATATTAGAATCGACACAGGTGAGAAACCTCATAGATGTCGCTTATGTCCATTTGCACCTGTTTATGAGCTTCATCTGGATGCCCATATGTGCTCCCATCCTGGAGAAAAAACATGCAAATATGAGTTATGTTCCTTCTGCTGCAGTGATTGGAGTAACCTGTCCCATCATCGAAAATGCCAGCATAAAATGGTACCAACTAAAGGTGCTAGGTCTTTCTCGAGCATTAAGAAAATGTGTGTGTTGGGGACGGGGGGGCAGTTAACAGAAGAAATCAAGTAACGTGGGGTACAGTAGAAGAGCACTAATCAACTCAAGAACACCTTCCATGGTAGTTCAAAAACCACCACCTTAAGGATTTCACCCACGAAATTCCAAATATTCAGACTGATTTCTATGAAAGTATGATGCAAACCACTCCCACCGGTGCCTACCAAGAGACCCCCAAGAACTCATGGTTGACAATCCTTTAAATCGGCTCTTGCTCTAGCAGGACAGCTGTCCAATTTGCCACCTGAAAACCAAAACACCACATCCCCTGATAGAGTTCCCTGCCCCGATGAAAAGCCATTCATGGTTCAGCAGTCACAAGTACTCCTCAGAGCTCCTCTCCCACAAGCCCTGAGCCTTGGCCATTACACAAAGTGGCAGGTCTGAGCAGTGAACCAAGTGCCCACACGGGTACTCCCAGCATAGGAAACAGCCAGCCAGCACTCCAGCCCCAGCCCTCATGGTCCAGGATCCTCAGCTTCTGCTCAGCTTCTGCATCGCAGCCAGAATTGTGACATGTATTTTGCAGACAAAACTCTTTACGTTAAAGAGCCCTGGTGCACAGTGGTTAAAGGCTCAACTACTAACTGAAAGATCGGCAGTTTGAACCCACCAGTTGCTCCACAGGGGGAAAATGTGGCAGTCTGCTTCTGTAAGGATTACAGCCTTGGGAACCCTATGTGGCAGTTCCACTTTGTCCTATGGGGTCACTGTGAGTTGGAATCAACTCAATGGCAGTTTTTTTTTTTTTTTAATTCCTTACACTACTCATATAGGATGCTGTAGATATGAAAACCCTTTCCAATGTAATATGTGTGGATGCAAACAAAAAAACAAGTATGATTTTGCCTGTCATTTTGCAAGAGAGAAATATAACCGACACGGACTGAAAACCATCATATCATGCTTTGTTTTTGCCATTTTGTGTTTTCTGGGGTTTCTTTTTTGTCATCCCTAGTAAGATATCTGCTAATTTAAAGTTTATACATTATACTTATAGAATATTAGTTTGACAATGGAAACATAATTGTCCCCCGCCCTTTTTTTTTTTTTCCATAAAAATCTAGCCAAGGCCATTTATGTGTTAGAAGAGCTAGACAGATTGATGTCTGTTTTTTCCTTTTATTTAGACATTTGAGACCTAGAATCTAATCATAATCTTATAGATGTCCATTTAAATTTCCCACATTTATGGTCTACAAACACTTCAAGGCTAATCCATGCTCTTGATATTTTCAATATATATATTGCAAACCAAAAAAACCAAACCCATTACTGTCAAGTTGATTCCAACTCATAGCAACCCTACAGGACAGAGTAGAACTGCTCGATAGGGTTTCCAAGGAGTGGGTCATGGGTTCAAACGCTGGACCTTTTGGTTAGCAGCTGAGCTGGTAACCACCGCACCACCAGAGTTCTACATACATTGTAAAAAAAAAAAAAAAAGCTAGCTGTTACTTCTGCCATATTTCACAAAGTAAAATACATGACTTTCTTTCAGAAAATCTGGTACATATTATCCTCAGTGTTTAGCAGGGGAGCTGTCTTTAAATTTGCTCTGAATTGGAATACAATTTAATTCAGATAGTTTAAGTGGAAAAGCAATAGCATCTTTTCAACTGATATAATGAAATTATTTCAGTGCAGTAAATCTTTTTTCCACAAGGTGAAATATAAAGCAGTTTGATTTTTTTTAACGGAAGTTACAAAAATATGAAAGTTATGAATGGACGTTCAGAAAAGAAACAAAATCTAAGACATTAAATTGAAAATGTATTATCTTTTCCTTCCATAACTGAAGAAATTAGGGTTTAATACTTTAAAAAAAATGTTGTTTCTAGTTTAAACATGTCAGCTTTCCATTGGATTCTTTTTATTACACATCCAGTTAAAAAAAAAAAAAAAGACACACAGAGGCAAATAAATGAGAGCACAAGAAAAATCAGAAGAATATCTATAAAGATGTCTTCTTTTTTCTTTTAATTTGAACCTTTCATTTAAATCCTTCATTTTGATGTTATCAGCATCAGACGAGGTTGCTCTCATTCCTCTGATGATAAAAAGAGGTACAATGGAACGTCATTCATCTTATTAGTGCTAAAAAAAGCCAGTCCTTCGAAAAAAATCTTTGACACTTCCTTTTCCTGCCTTCTGTCCATTTTATGCCCATTTTATGGGTGCAGAAACACATGGAAAAACGCGATGGTGAACTAACATTTACATGAGTGCATGTGTTCAAAATGGATTCTGGTGTCCTCTTCAGAGTTGGCCAATTTAAATAATTTCTGTGAATTCAAATTGCAATTTTATCAGTCTTCATTACAGTGAAAAAACTATGGAAACTGTGAATTGTCACCTTAGTAGAAAACGATAAAATGGTGTGAAAATGGGTATAAAATGCATTTAAACTTGATATTTGTTTATTAAAAAAAAGACTTGTTAAATAAATCTAGAGTCATTCACTTTGAATAGAAGGCTATTGTTTTTATATTGTATAATAACTAGCTTACTCTGAAAAATAGCTTGGTCAAACAACAAAATATATTGTTACTAAAAAAAGGGAGAATTTGCTATGAAAATGTAAAGAAAATACAAGAAAAAAATGAAGGACCCAGAGTTGAGATATGACCAGTCAACAAACTGATTCAATAATCAAAACCTTCATAGACACACACCAAAAAAAAAAAAAAAAAAAACTTCCATGAAGTCCTACTGACAGATGTTTCACAAACTTTATAAAGAAGAGGTAATTCCCTCATGTTAGTTAAAGAAAAAAAAAAGTGACAAGAAAAAGTGGAAAGTTTCCCCAATTCCTTTTATGATGCTATAACCATGGTATCATAAATGGACAGAAACATAGAAAAGAAAATTACAGGCTTATCTAACTTATGATGAAGAAGTAAAAATCCTAAAATAGTATTAGCACAATAAAAAAATATGTTAGCAAAAAGTCCCAAGAAACAATATAAAAGCAATTCAGCATGTTCATTACCAAAAACCAAACCCAGTGCCGCTGAGTTGATTCCGACTCATAGCGACCCTACAGGGCAGAGTAGAACTGTCCCATAGAGTTTCCAAGGAGCGCCTGGCGGACTCAAACTGCTGACCTTTTGGTTCACAGCCGTAGCACTTAACCACTACGCCACCAGGGTTTCCTAAGTAGGATCTATATAGGAATTAGGAAACCCTGGTGGTGTAGTGGTTAAGAGCTACAGCTGCTAACCAAAAGATCGGCAGTTCAAATCTACCAGGCATTCCTTGGAAACTCTATGGGACAATTCTGCTCTGTCCTATAGGGTCACTATGAGTCGGAATCGACTCAACAGCAACAGATTTTTGGTTTTATATAGGAATTCAAGAATGAGTTAACATGAGAAAATCTATTATACTATTAAAAAATTTTAAAGGCAAATACACAGAGACCAAAGTTTATTAGTCATCACTAGGGGCTGGGGGGAGGCAGGTTATTACTTATGGAGTACTGAGTTTCGGTTTACAGTGATGAAAAAACCACACTGATTAAGGGTATGTTGCAGAGTCCATTATTGCAATTGCTGTCAGTAAGTTGTACACCTGTAAAAAGCTGAACTGGCAAAAGTTGTGTCACAGATATATTCACAATAACAAAACAAAACAAAAAAAAGCGTAACTGCTGAGGCTGCTTATGCATAACCAAAACCTCATGGGATTTAGTTCCTTGGTTTGGAGGTTGAGGGTCACGGTTTCATTGGACATCCCAGTTAATTAGCCTAACATGTTTAGTGTTTCTGTTCTACCTCCTAGTTCGTTGAGTGCCTGGGGTCTTAAAAACTTACAGCCTGCCCTTCAAGGCACAACTGGTCTCTATTTGCCTGGAGCAACAAAGAAAGTGAGGAACAGTAGGAAGAAATGGATGTACAGCTAATTGCATCCATGAACAACTGCCTCTTTTGCCTTGGATGGTGCCTGGCTCACTTTACTGAACATTTTGATCAGAGACTCCGTAGAAGAACCCTGATCAAAAGGGGGAACTCACAGGACAGAATTTCATACGCAATCCAGAATTTCTGGAGCCATGGTGGCTGGATGAACCACCCCCCGCTCCCAAAACTACTGCCATGAGAGCCAAAAATACCCTCTGAAATCTTCTTGCTAGCTTAACTAGTAAAGAATGTCTGCATTGAGCATTGTGCTCTGTTAAGATCTACCTATATGGGATCAAATTGACAACAACTCAAAAGTTTAGACAGGAACCTTAGGGGACAATGAGTTTGTGCTAATGGGGGAGAAACGACGTAGAAAAGGAGGGTGAGAATGGCTGCACAATTTGAAGAATGTAATCCATATCACTGAATTCAAAATGCAGAAACCGTTGAATTGGTGTACTTTTTGCTGTGTATATTCTCAACAACAAAAAAGATAAAATAATTTAAAATATTTGAAAGATAAAAGAAATAAGCTTTATCTTTGTTCTAACACATACAGAAAAAGTATTCAATATAATTCAATACATATCCATGACTAAACTGAAATCTAAGCAAACTGGTAACTGGGAGGAAGCTACTTACTCTGACCAAAATTACCTATCAAAAGCCAACAGTAGTGGAGCCAAGGTAGCGGAAAAGACAGATGCTTCCGTTGAGCCCTCTTTACAACAAAGACCCCAAAAAACAAGTGAAACGAGTATATTTGCGACAAGCTGGGAGCCCTGAGCAACAAAGGCAAGCTTAGACAACAAACAGAGGGGCAGGGGGAAGAAGAGGCCATTCAGAAGTGGAGAGGAGTTACCGGACCTGAATCGCGGGGAGCCCTCAGGCACCATTCCCTGAGCGGTGGCGGCAGTGGCGCCAGCGGGCTGGTACTAGCATTCGCCTGCGGCTTCCTCAGGGAGAAGCAGACAGCCACACAGCCCGCTCACACCTCCGGAACCTGAGGAGAACGGCGTGCTCTCGGCAAAAGCTAAATACTTGCATATATGTTACCGAACCCCCGCAACCCCCAAGCAGGCTTCAGTGGCTGAATCCCTGGGCTTGAGATAGACCCTGGTGAGCACCTAGAGCCGTCCTCTCGGCCTTGGGGAAGGAAAAAATTTGCAACTGGGGGGAAAAGATAATTTGCTAGCTCCATTAACCGGGGGAGCTCAGGACAAAAGCAGCTCCTGTCCAGGCATAAACCGTCCGTGGACCTTGAGCACCTTTCCCTTCTACATGGACCTGTGTGGGCCTATTTCAGGAGAATACGCCCTTGTTGCAGACTCCAACCGTTTCAGCTGTGAGGTGGAGAGAGGGGTGTCTGACATTTGACATTGCTTTGCCTATTAAACAAGGTCCTCACCTACCCACAACAGGGACATAAGGACTGGTAGCCCCACTCAGGTCACCCAGCCACCCACGACAGGGGTCCAAAGATAACTGGTACTTCCCAGTCCTTACAACCAAAAACTTTGGGTGCCCATGGTCCCTCTGCAGAGCCCACCCACCAGCATGCTCTAGGGAACAGAGACGTGTTTTTCTCAGAGACATTCGGGGCTCGGTTCTCAGCCCCTTGCCTTGTTCAGACCGTGACCCCCTGCTCCAATCAGATACTGGTACATACTCCAATCACCCCTGCCCCTCTAAGACTGTAGGACAGAGCCTGTACCACACACTTGATATCAGCTACCTGGAAACCTGAGCTGAATTCATACAAGAAAACTGAATGGGCTCCTAGACTGATATACCTGATAACAGCTCTAGCCAGCTGGGGACAGGACACCAGAGCTCCAAAGGTGAAAATAATCAAGCTAGCTCACTCAAGCAACGCACAGGGGTATACCAAAACAAAACAAAGCAAGCAGCTACAACACAGTAAGCAAGCATAAACTAACACAAAAACTTATCGATGGCTCAGAGACAACAGTCGATATCAAGTCACATAAAGAAACAGACCATGATCACCTCAACAGGCTCTCAAAACAAAGAATCCAGGGATCTTCTAGATCAAAGTGCATTCCTGGAACTATCAGATAGAGTCACTATGAATCAGAATTGACTCAACGGCACTGGGCTTGGTTTGGTTTTGGTTAGAATACAGAAGTTTAATATACAGAACCCTTCAAGACATCAGGAAGGAAATGAGGCAATACGCAGAACAAGCCAAGGAGGACACAAATAAAGCAACTGAAGAAATCAGAAACATTATTCAGGAACACAATGAAAAGCTGGAAAAATCCATACACAGCAATCAGAAATTCAGAAGATAAACAATAAAATTACAGAATTAGATGACTCAGTAGAAAGTCAGAGGAGCAGAATTGAGCAAGCAAAAGCTAGAATTTCTGAACTCGAAGATAAATCACTTGGCACTAATATATTTGAAGAAAAATCATATAAAAGGATTTAAAAAAAAAGAAGAAACATTAAGAATCATGTGGGACTCTATCAAGAGAAATAACCTACGAGTGATTGGAGCACCAGAACAGGGAGGGATAACAGAAAATACAGAGAGGAATTGTTGAAGATTTGTTGATATTCTGAAAGATGAGAAGATATCTATCCAAGTCGAACTCCACATAAGGTAGATGTTAAAAGAAAGTCACCAAGACATATTATAATCAAGCTTGCCAAAACCAAAGATAAAGAGACAATTATAAGAGCAGCAAGGGATAAAAGAAAAGTCACCTATAATGGAGAGCCAATAAGAATAAGCTTGGACTACTTGGCAGAAACCATGAAGTCAAGAAGGCAATGGGATGACATATTCAAAAAATTGAAGGAAAAAAATTGCCTGCCAAGAATCATATATCCAGCAAAACTGTCTCTTAAATATGAAGGTGAAATTAAGACATTTCCAGATAAACAAAATTTGAGGGAATTTGTAAAAACCAAACCAAAACTACAAGAAATACTAAAGGGAGTTCTTTGGTTAGAAAATCAATAATATCAGGAATCAACCCAAGACTAGAACACTGGGCAGAGCAAACAGAAGTCAACCTAGACAGGGAAATCCAAAAAAACAAAGCAAGATTAAAAAAAAAAAAAAAGCCCAACACAGGGTAACGGCAATGTCATTATATAAAAGAAGACAACATTAAAATAATAAAGATGGACTAAGAAATGTAATCAGACACCTTCCATATGCAGAGGAAGATATGGCGATACAAAGAAATAAAAGTTAGTTTTAAATTTAGAAAAATAGAAGTAAATAATAAGGTAACCACAAAGGAGACAAACTATCCTACTCATCAAAATAAAAGACAAGGGAAAAATACAGACTCAGCAGAAACAAAATCAACAACAATAATATGAGGAAAGGATAATATATAAAGAAAATCTACTCAGCACATAAAATCAAGTGGGAAAAAGAAACTGTCCACACACACAAAAAGACATGAAAATCATAGCACTAAATTCATACCTATCCATAATTACCCTGAATGTAAATGGACTAAATGCACCAATAAAGAGACAGAGAGTGGCAGAATGGATTAAAAAACAAGGTCCATCTATATGCTGCCTACAAGAGACACACCTTAGACTTAAGAGACACGAACAAACTAAAACTGAAAGGATGGAAAAAATATATCAAGCAAACAACAATCAAAAAAGAGCAGGAGTGGCAATATTAATTTCTGACAAAATAGACTTTAAAGTTAAATCCATCAGAAAGGATAAGGAAGGACACTATATAATGATTAAAGGGACAATATACCAAGAAGATATAACCATATTAAAAATTTATGCACCCAATGACAGGGCTGCAAGATGTATAAAACAAACTCTATCAGCGTTGAAAAGTGAGATAGACAGCTCCACAATAATAGCAGGGGACTTCTACACACCACTTTTGGTAAAGGACAAGACATCCAGAAAGAAGATCAATAAAGACACGGAAGATCTAAATGCTACAATCAACCAGCTTGACCTCATAGATATACAGAACACTCCACCCAACAGCAACCAAATATACTTTATTTTCTAGTGCACATGGAACATTCTCTAGAATAGACCACATATTAGGTCATAAAGCAAGCCTTAGCAGAATCCAAAACATTGAAATATTACAAAGCATCTTCTCTGACCATAAAGCCATAAAAGTAGAAATCAATAACAGGAAAAGCAGGGAAAAGAAATCAAACACTTGGAAACTGAACAATACCCTGCTCAAAACAGACTGGATTATAGAAGACATTAAGGATGGAATAAAGAAATTAAGAGAATCCAATGAGAATGAAAACACTTCCTATCAGAACCTTTGGGACACAGCAAAAGTTGTGCTCAGAGGCCAATTTATATCAATACATGCACACATACAAAAAGAAGAAAGGGCCAAAATCAAAGAATTATCCCTATAACTTGAGCAAATAGAAAGAGAGCAACAAAAGAAACCCACAGGTACCAGAAGAAAACAAATAATAAAAATTAGAGCTGAACTAAATGAAACAGAAAACAGAAAAACAATTGAAAGAATTAACAAGACCAAAGGCTGGTTTTTTGAAAAACTCAATAAAATTGAAAAACCACTGGCCAAACTGACAAAAGAAAAACAGGAGAGGAAGCAAATAACCTGAATAAGAAATGAGATGGGCGATATTACAACAGACCCAACTGAAATTAAAAGAATCGTATCAGATTACTATGAAAAACTATACTCAAACAAATTTGAAAACCTAGAAGAAATGGATGAATTCCTAGAAACACACTACCTACCTAAATTAACACAAACAGAGGTAGAACAACTAAATAGATCCATAACACAAGAAGAGATTGAAATGGTAATCAAAAAACTCCCAACAAAAAAAAGCCCTGGTCCAGACGGCTTCACTGCAGAGTTCTACCAAACTTTCAGAGAAGAGTTAACACCACTACTGCTAAAGGTATTTCAGAGCATACAAAAGGACGGAATACTACCAAACTCATTCTGTGAAGCCACCATATCCCTGATACCAAAACCAGGTAAAGACACCACAAAAAAAGAAAATTATAGACCTATATCCCTCATGTATGTTGATGCAAAAATCCTCAACAAAATTCTAGCCAATAGAGTTCAACAACATATCAAAAAAAATAATTCAGCATGACCAAGTGGGCTTCCTACCAGGTATGCAGGGATGGTTCAACATTAGAAAAACAAATAGTGTAATCCACCACATAAATAAAACAAAAGACAAGAATCACATGATTTTATCAATTGATGCAGAAAAGGCATTTGACGAAGTTCAGCACTCATTCATGATAAAAACTCTCAGCAAAACAGGAACAGAAGGAAAATCCCTCAACATAACATCACCCTAAATGGAGAGAGCCAGAAAACATTCCCACTGAGATCGGGAACGGGACAAGGATGCCCTTTATCACCACTCTCATTCAACATTGTGCTGGAAGTCCTAGCCAGAGCAATTCGGCTAGATAAAGATATAAAGGGCATCCAAATTGGCAAGGAAGAAGCAAAAGTATCTCTATTTGCATATGACATGATCTTATACCCAGGAAACTCTAAGGAATCCTCCAGAAAACTACTGAAACTAATAGAAGAGTTCAGCAGAGTATTGGGATACAAGATAAACATACAAAAAATCAGTTGGATTCTTCTACACCAACAAAAAGAACATTGAAGAGGAAATCACCAAATCAAGGCCATTTACAGTAGCCCCCAAGAAGATAAAATACTTAGGAATAAATCTTACCAGAGATGGAAAAGACTTATAAAAGAAAACTACAGTACACTTCTGCAAGAAACCAAAAGAGACTTACATAAGTGGAAGAACATACCTTGCTCGTGGATAGGAAGACTTAACATTATAAAAATGTTTATTCTACCAAAAGTGATCTACACATTTAATGCAAATTTGATCCAAATCCCAAATCCAACCCAAATCTCATTCTTTAATGAGATGGAGAAACAAATCACCAACTTCATATGGAAGGGAAAGAGGCCCCGGATAAATAAGGCATTACTGAAAAAGAAGAACAAAGTGGGAGGCCTTACTTTAACTGATTTTAGAACCTATTATACAGCCACAGTAGTCAAAACAGCCTGGTACTGGTACAATAACAGACACATGGACCAATGGAACAGAATTGAGAATCCAGATATAAATCCATCCACATATAAGCCGTTGATATTTGACAAAGGCCCCAAAACAGTTAAATGGGGAAAAGACAGTCTTTTTAACAAATGGTGCTGGCATAACTGGATATCCATCTGCAAAAAAATGAAATAAGACTCATACCTCACTCCATGCACAAAAACTAACTCAAAATGGATCAAAGACCTAAATATAAAATCTAAAACGATAAGCATCATGGAAGAAAAAATAGGGAAAACGTTAGGAGCCCTAATACATACATAAACAGTATACAAAACATTATAAAGAATGTAGAAGAAAAACTAGATAACTGGGAGCTCCTAAAAATCAAACAGCTATGCTCATCCAAAGACTTCACCAAAAAGAGTAAAAAGACCACCTACAGACTGGGAAAAAGTTTTTAGCTATGACATTTCTGATCAGCGCCGATCTCTAAAATCTACATGATACTGCAGAAACTCAACTACAAAAAGACAACCCAATTAAAAAATGGGCCAAAGATATGAATAGACACTTCACTATAGAAGACATTCAGGTATCTAACAGATATATGAGGAATGTTCACGATCATTAACATTATAAAGAATGTAGAAGAAAAACTAGATAACTGGGAGCTCCTAAAAATCAAACAGCTATGCTCATCCAAAGACTTCACCAAAAAGAGTAAAAAGACCACCTACAGACTGGGAAAAAGTTTTTAGCTATGACATTTCTGATCAGCGCCGATCTCTAAAATCTACATGATACTGCAGAAACTCAACTACAAAAAGACAACCCAATTAAAAAATGGGCCAAAGATATGAATAGACACTTCACTATAGAAGACATTCAGGTATCTAACAGATATATGAGGAATGTTCACGATCATTAGCCACTAGAGAAACGCAGATCAAAACTACAACGAGATTTCATCTCACTCCAACAAGGCTGGCATTAATCCAAAACACACAAAATAATAAATGTTGGAGAGGCTGTGGAGAGACTGGAACACTTCTACACTGCTGGTGGGAATGTCAAATGGTACAACTACTTTGGAAATTGATTTGGCGCTTCCTTAAAAAGCTAGGAAAAGAACTACCAGACCATCCAGCAATCCCACTCCTTGGAATATATCCTAGAGAAATAAGTGCCTTTACATGAACAGATATATGCACACCCATGTTTACTGCAGCACTGTTTACAATAGCAAAAAGATGGAAGCAACCAAGGTGCCCATCAACGGATGAATGGATAAATAAATTATGGTATATTCACACAATGGAATACTACGCATCGATAAAGAACAGTGACGAATCTGTGAAACATTTCATAACATGCAGGAAACTGGAAGGCATTATGCTGAGTGAAATTAGTTGCAAAAGGACAAATATTGTATAAGACCACTATCATAAGAACTTGAGAAATAGTTTAAACTGAGAAGAAAACATTCTTTTGTGGTTACGAGAGGGGGGAGGGAGGGAGGGCGGGAGAGGGGTATTCACTAATTGGATAAAAAAAATAAAATAAAATAAAAACTACTTTAGGTGAAGGGAAAGACAGCACAGAATACAGGGCAGGGCAGCACAATTGGATTAAACCAAAAGCAAAGAAGTTTCCTGAATAAACTGAATGCTTCGAAGGCCAGCATAGCAGGGGCAGGGGTCTGGGGACCATGGTTTCAGGGAACATCTAAGTCAATTGGCATAATAAAATCTATTAAGAAAACATTCTGCATCCCACTTTGAAGAGTGGCGTCTGGGGTCTTAAACGCTAGCAAGCAGCCATCTAAGATGCATCAGCTGGTCTCAACCCACCTGGATCAAAGGAGAATGAAGAACACCAAGGACACAAGGCAATTAGGAGCCCAAAAGACAGAAAGGGCCACATGAACCAGAGACGACATCATCCTGAGACCAGGTTAGCTAGATGGTGCCTGGCTACAACCGATGACTGCCCTGACAGGGAACACAACAGAGAACCCCTGAGGGAGCAGGAGAGCAGTGGGATGCAGACCCCAAATTTTTATAAAAAGACCAGACTTAATGGTCTGACTGAGACTAGAAGGACCACTGTGGTCACGGCCCCCAGACCTTCTGTTGACCCAGGATAGGAACCATTCCCAAAGCCAATTCTTCAGACATGGATTGGACTAGACAATAGGTTGGAGAGGGATGCTGGTGACATGGACACTTGAGACTATGCTGGCATCTCCTGCCTGGAGGGGAGATGAGAGGGTGGAGGGGGTTAGAAGCTGGCAAAATGGACACGAAAAGAGAGAGTGGAGGGAGAGAGCAGGCTGTCTCATCAAGGGGAGAGTAATCGGGAGTGTGTAGCGTGGTGTATATGGGAAACTGACTTGATTTGCAAACTTTCACTTAAAGCACAATAAAAATTATTTAAAAAAAAAGCCAACAGTAAACACTAGAGTTAATGGGGAAACCGTATATTATTTTCCCTCAAGACTGACTTAATCTACTTCTGTTTTTCCTTTTCCAGTTAACGCATGGACCCTGATAAACCTCATAAATCCATCACAATACAAAGTGGGGAACATAAACAGCTCACCTGAGACGTGTTCATTTTCTGCTGCTCTTGGGAGACTGTAGGGAATTGCAAAGGTTTAGCTGTGGGGACAGAAAGATGACTGGTGTTACGAGATCTGCTTGACTTAAAACAACTAGATTTATCTTCCAAATCTCAGTACCTCAGGCGGGGAGCAGCCTCCTGATGCTGATATGCCCTTTAGCACTTGGAATGGATCACATACAGACAGCAACACCTGTCCACAAGAGACTTTGAAGTGATCACATAAACTTGTCACATGAGACTTTAAAGTGATCACATAAACTTGAATCTTTTCATTTGTTAAATAGGAACTTTATTCATTTTTTTTTTATTCATTTAGCAGTGATTTATGTATTCTTAAAACTGATTAACAGGAAAAAAAAAAACTAAAAACAAGAAATGGTTAGCAAAATTAAAACATACCAAAGGCAGTTCTATTCTGCATGCGTGGGGTTGCCATGAGTCTAAATCGACTTGACGGCAACTAACAACAACATATATTTAAATCAATATGCATATACTGGAGAGATACCTTTAAAAAAAAAAAAGAGTACACCAAAGGATAAAACACTCTTTTTCACCAAAATTAATGTAGCAGTAAAATACCCAGCCTGCATCATTTACCTATTTTCCTGGTATACTGTTTAAGCCTTGAGTGACGACAGGGATTTCAAGGAATTGTAAAAATTATGTTTAAACTGAGTTGCAGCTTCTGAAAAGGCCCCTTTAATCAAAGCCTTTTGGTGGCTGACTCTTGACAGAGGGAACGGCATGTCTTTGACTCCTGCCTCTCACAAACTTGCTCGCCCTTGACTGCTCACTGATGCTCCCAGATGCCATTTGTTTAAAGCTCTTAAATGAGTCAGAGTACTCTGGAAACCTCAGTGAACCATCATTCTGCATTTCTCTGAGCCCAGGATAACATCACTAGTGCTATTAAGTGTTGATGGATATGTGTGACAGCAGCCCAGAATGTGTAAAGAGCGAAGAACAAAAAGATTTTGGGACATTTCAGAATAGGTGGAACAGAATTTCCTTCCTCTGGCTGGTTTCCCCTCACCCCCAGACCTTGCACACACAAAATCTCCAATGAAGTGGCCCTTCCTGGGCAGACTACTCCTGCACCATCACAGCTCTTCTCAAAACTGGCCTGAATCCTCCACTGCCACACAGTCTGCAGTGGCTTTTGGAGGCGGCAGCATCACCAAGTCTGGCTCATTCTGGGCAGCAAGATCAAGAGCTGCTTCTGGCCAAGAAAATGTTGGACCTGCTCCTGCTGGGCCCTTTAACCTCTGTTCTAAAGATCTGGGAAGGGCTCAAAGGTCAGAGGCGCATTCTCTTCCAGGTAAGATTCCTGTTCCTGGAGATTCCCTGGTTCACAAGTACTGCTTTGATCCAGGGAATCTGGGACCTGGGCCTGGGAAACAAATTAAGGCCAAAACTCTGACTCTTGGAATCTATTATAATATTGGACTTAAATGATAGACAGCCAGCCAGTGCAGGAGCGGCCAGGAAGTTCCGTCTGATCCAAGGGACCTGATGAGACACTTAAACCATTTACCAATTCCAACTCATGGCAACCCCATATATGTCAGAGTAAAATAGTGCCACATAGGGTTTTCAATGGCTGATTTGTCAGTAGATCACCTGGCCTTTCTTCCCAGGCATCTCTGGGTGGACTTGAACCTCCAATCTCTTGGTTAGCTGGCAAGTGCATTAACCATTTGCAGCACACAGAAACTCCGAAGACACTAGAAATTCAAGAATACATTTGCCACCTGATCTCACCCCATCTACATTCGCTACCAATTATGTCACTCAGGATTTGGAGACAGGCCACTCTTTCAAGTGCTATGAAGGCTGCAATGCTGGTTGTAGGCAGGTACGACGTTAGAAAGGGCCCGAGACTGAGAGTGAAGCACATCTGCCATTGGATCCAAGCCTGTCTCCACTAACTTGTGGCCTGAGCATATCACTCTATCAGCCAGAGCCCCAGTTTTGTTTTGTCTGGAATGTGTATAGTAATACCATTTCCTTGTGGCATGATGCAAATGGCTAAGCACTCAGCTACTAACTGAAAAGTTGGTGGTTCGAATTCACCCAGAGACGTCTCAAAAAACAAAAGGGGTAGTGGGGCTTGGAAATCTACTTCTGAAAGATCAATCATTGAAAACCCTTTGGAGCACAGGGCTACTCTGAAACACACAGGATTGCCATGAGTCAGAACTGAGGAACGACAACAGGGTACGGTTTTTTGGTTCTGGCTCACAGAACTCAAGCTCTCACTGCAGACCCACCACCCGCGATTCAGGGCAAGTTCATCATCAACGTTATAAACACGAACTGCCTTCCTGTGCACAACATGGATTTATCCTGGTTGTGCGAACACCGGGCTGGGCCCACAATATCCCACCCCCCGCCTCACAGAGCACCTCCTCCTGATGAGAACTCAGTGGTCCCAGCGCCACCGGAGCCCGCGGACCCGGGCTGGGGATCACCCCGCCGGCCACGCACTGGGGGTTCCAAGGGTTTCCTGCTCCACCCCCTGGGCACGAGCCCACACCTTGGGGATGGTCCCCTTGCACTCTTACGTCATCTGCGCTCTGAGAGCTTAGGGGCCGAAGCTAGGGGTCGCCCCTACAGGCCACGAAGGGGCAGCAGTAGAGTTTCCCAGGGCCTTCCCGCTGCCACCCCTGTGCAAAAGCCTACACCGCGTACATGGTCCGCACCCGTTCTTACCTTACCTGCAACCCGCTTTCCGAGTAAACACCAAGCGTTCTGGAATGAACGGACTAGGCTACCACCATACATGCGCAGAAGGAGTCCAGAATCCTGTTCCCAGAGTGCTGCTCGAGGAGTCAATACAAGACTACATTTCCCATAAAGCACCGCCTTCCATTTTCAAGTAAATCTTTTGCCGCTGCTCCATTTTTATAATTTCATAATTTAGCCTGTTGGCGAAAGATTTTCTTTTAAAGATCTCTCCTGCCAAGGATTTCTCAGAGCCCAAATGATTCTTTGTTAATACCGACAGCTTGATCTTCAAATTCATACAAAAAAGGGGGCGGGGAAGGGGGCTTATATGGAAACACAAGGGATACAGATTTGCCAAACACTTCGGAAAAGAACAAAGAGGGAGGACTACCACTTCCCGATTTCAAAATCTGAATTTTTACTCTACTAAAGAGCTTTTTTTTTTAAAGAGCTACAGTAACCAAGACAGTGTGCTATGAGCATCCTTATGGATGATTTGATGGAATAGACTGGACATAAAATAGACATATGGATCAGTGGAATAGAATGGAGAGGCCAGAAATAAATCCTTAGATTTATAGTCAATTGAGTTTCATTAACTCAAAATGAATCATGTCCTAAATGTAAGAGCCAAAGCTAAAGCTATAAGAGTTAAGGGCTTCGGCTGCTAACCAAGACTATCGGCAGTTTGAATCCACCAGCCCCTGGAAACCCTATGGGACAATTTTAGTCTCTCCCATAGAATCATTACCGGTCACAATCAACTTGACGACTATGAAACTTATAGAAGACACAGAAGTAAATCTTTATGACCTTAGATTAGGCAATGGTCTCAGATATGACACCAAAAGTCCAAGTGGAAAAAAAAAATTACATAAATTGGACTTTATTATTTAAAAACTTTTGTGCTTTGTAGACACCATCAAGAAGCTGAAAAAGTACTCCTGGATTGAAAGAAAGTATTGGCACATCATTTATCTGATAAGGGAATTGAATGTGTTCAAGGGTGGAAGCCAGTGGATAAATGCTCCACCTCCTCTCCCAGGTGAAACCTTCTTAGGGATAGTCCCTACCGTTCCTTGAAGTATTCCCACAGGAACTCAGCCCATAATTCAATGAGGTGAGAAAATCAATAACTCACCCTCCACAATAACTACCTCAAACCTCCCTCCAGTAGACACCAGATTGCTCACAAGCACCTTCAATACCCCATATGACTTGTCTCCTTTTACCTCATCTGCCATTTTTCCCTTCCTTATAGTGACCCAGCCACACTGGCCTGCTGGCTCTTCATTGAGCAGCCTGGAGCAATCCTGCCTCAGGGCGTTTGCACTAGAGATTTCCTCAGCCTGAAATATTCTACCTCAGATATCTGCATGACTTGCTCCCTCGTGTGCTGAAAAGCTTTTCTCAAGTACCTCTTTTCCAGGAAAGCTAATCCTAACATTTTCTTTAAAATTCAAATCTGCCTCCCAACACTCTTCCACACTCCTTATGCAGTTATATTTTTCCAACATCAATGAACAACTTAAAAAAATAGCATAATGTATTTTTTAAAGTTTATTGTTCATGTTTCTCCCCTGAAAGTATGCTACATGACAGCAGAGATTTTTGTTTATTTTTTCACTCCTGTCTATTTTGTCCACTGCTGATTAGAACAGTGAGTGCTACACAGCAAATGCTCAATTAATGAACGATGAACGACCAAATATGGTGTAAGCAGAAACGCAGAATGGTACAAACACTACGAGGAACAACGGAATATTTATGAAAATGAAAAACGTATTTAATCTATGACTAGGTAATCTTCCTTCTACCATTTCACCTTATGGTTTCAACCATTCCCACTCACCCCCAGATACATATATGAAACCCTATAGGACAGAGTAGAGTGGGCACATAGGGTTTCCAAGGAGCGGCCGGTAGACTCAAACTGCCAACCTTTTGGTTAGCAGCCGAGCTCTTAACCACTGTGTCACAAGGGCTCCAATATACAAGCTTACTCATTTTAAATAACTTAAGTTTTCCTCAGTAAGAAACTGATTAAGGTAAAGGAGCCCCTGGTGGTACAGTGGTTAAGCACTCAGCTGCTAACCAAAAGGTGTGGCAGTCTACGTCTGTAAAGATTACAGCCTTGGAAACCTTGTGGGGCAGTTCTACTCTGTCCTATAGGGTTGCTATGAATCAGAATCGACTTGACGGCACAGGTTTGTTTTGTTTTGTGTTTAAGCTAAGACAGAAGTGTGTTAGGTAGTTATATAAAATTATGTAAAAAGTTTTTAAATTTATCTTTAAACTGGGTTGGAGTTTCTGTAAAGGTCCTTTTGATCAGACGCGTATGGTGACTGAGCCATGACAGAGTGAACAGCACTGTCTTTGATTCCTGGCTCTGACACAAGCTAGGCGGCCTTGGACATTCACTGACACTCTCAGGTTCCATTTCTTTAAAGCTGTTAAACCAGTCAGGATAGGTAACCATGGAAACTCTTAATAAATCATCATTCTGAGGCTCTGCCAGACCAAGATAACATCACTAGTGTCATATGTGGTAATGAACACATGCGAGAGCAGCACAGAATTTGTAGAGTGAAGCATGAAAAGTTTTGAGGGCCATTTAAGAAAAGGTAACCTATTGCTGTCAAGTAGATTCCAACTCATCGTGACCCCATGGGTGGTGCAAATGGTTAACGTGCTGGGTTGCTAACTGAAAGTTGGAGGTTACAGTCCACCCCTTGGAAGAAAATCCTGGTGATCTACTTCTGAAAAATCAGCCATAGAAAACCCTATGGAGCACATTTCTACTCTGACACACATGGGGCTGCCACGAGTTAGGAATGTCATTTTTAGGTGCTATTGACTCAATTTCAATTTATAGTAACCCCAGGCAACAGAGTAAACCTGCCCTATATGGTTTTCTTGGTTGTAATCTTTACAGGAGCAGATCGCTAGATCTTTCTCCTACAGAGCCGCTGGGTAGGTTTGAACCACTAACCTGTCGGTTAGCAGCTGAGCGCTTAACTGTTTCTGCCACCAGGGCTTCTTGTTTAGGAGTAAGTGAGGACAATTTCCTCACCTCTGGCTAGTTTTCCCTCAATCACAGACCCAGTCATGGAAGCTCTCCAATGAAGTAGCCTTTCCTGGGCAGCCTAGCCCTGGACCATCCCAGCTCACCTCACTCTTCTCAAAACTTACTCAAACCCTCCACTGTTACACAGTCTAATATCGCCAAGTCTGGTCAGGGGAATCAAGAACTCCTCTGGCAAAGAAAATCTAGGACCTGCTCCTTTCTGGTCTCTCTTGCCTCTGCTCCGAAGCTCTGGAGAGAGGTCAAAGGTCAGAGGGGCATTCTCTTCCAGGCAAGATTCCTTTTCCTAGAGTTCTCCTGCTTAAGAGCTGCTTTATTCTAAAAAGAATTTGTTTCCCAGGAGCTGGGACCTGGGCCTCAGACACTGATTTGAGGGCCACAAGCCTGACTCTTGGGATTCACTACAAAATCAAACTTAAAACACAGTGTGCCAGGGCAGGAAGGATCAGGAACCTTTTCTGACATAAGGAGCTGAAGAGACACGGGAAATCACAGAATCCTTTTGTCACATGGTAAGAGTCCATCTATATTCACTTCCAAAACATCATTGGAGATTTGGAGACAGGACACTCTTTTAAGTGCTGGAAAAGACACAATGCTGATTGTAGACAGGTGTGATATTAGAAAGGGCCTGAGCTTGGGAATAAAGCCCACCTGCCCATTGAATCCAAACTTCCTCACCGCTAGCTTGGGACTTAAGCTTATCACTCCACAAACTTGAGCCTCAGTTGTTGTTGTGTTTTTAATGCATACAGTAATACCAACCTCATAAAACACTTATGAAATTTACACAAGCCACTCAATGAAAAGGACAAAGTGTGTTCTAAATATAATCACACTTGCTACTTGTTTACAGGTGATTACTTATCTAACTCTCAGACCGACACCATTAAGCAGCCATTATACATATCCTCGTTTTCAAATGAGGAACATGACTCTTACCCAGGTTACTTATCTTGACCCTGTTTACAGGTGACAAAGCAGGAATTTACCTGGGTCTTCCTGACTCCAGAGTGCAGCATCAGCAGTGCAGTGGTAGAATTCTCACCTCCCATGCAGGAGACCGGATTTGTTTCCTACACAATGCAGCTCATGCATAGCCACCAGTCCGTCAGTTTGTCAAACATGTTGGCTTGCCTATTGCTATGATGCTGGCCAGGTTTCAATGGGGATTCCAGACTAAGACTAAAAAGGAAATGGAACATTGTTAGATCCGCAACCCATTATGCGGAAGCTGCAGGACTAGGCAGTTGTTTAGTTCCCTGGTGCATGGGATCTCCATGAATGGGAGGGGACTCTGCGACAACTAGCAAGGACATCCTGGCTCCAAAGCTCTCACCTCAGAGCCAATGCCAGCGCTTCCTAGCAAGCTAGTCCTCAAAGTTATAAACCCTCATTTCCCTCCAGACTCTGGCGTGGGCTTCTGCCCCCCGCCCCCACTCAGCGCCACCTGTGCCTGAGCACTGGGGGTCCAGCCTAGGGGTCCCCCGGACTTCCTGGTCCCGCCCCCAGGTCACAAGTCCACCCTTCTCTGAAAGTGCTCAGGCCGTGTGGAGCCAGAGTTGCCCGAGCTTTCTCCCTGAGGTACAACCCTTCCTATCCATCCAGAACCGGAAGTCTTTGCGATCCTCGCCACGTTAAACACTGACTACACTAGCGGAAAGGTGGGGCTGGAGCCGCATATGGTTAGAAGTGAAGCTGCCCAGAGGGCTTCCCCCACTGCACTGCAGTTTCCCTCCTCCCTGGCAGCCTGCCAAGACACGGTTTCTAACTGCATTTTGGCCGTATCACTGAGGCCCAACCCGGGTTTGAATTTGGTGCCAGAACCCCGCTCAAGCGCAAACCAGAATCTTGGCGCATGCTCAGGACCTGAGGAGCCGTTGCCCTGAGCTTGACTCCTGACGTGAACGTCCCTGGAGAAGAAGGTATTTTCCAGCACACCACGGTGCCTGAGGCCATTTGGAAAACGAGAGGTCCCTTCCTTTGCAACATGACTCAGCACCTGGATCCCCAAATACAGGTATAAGAAGGATAGAGGTTTCGGATTTTGGGTGCCAATCCCTGTAACCTTGGGACTGGAGGACTTAAAATCTCCCTTGGGGCGGGGAGCTCGTGGTCTTTCGGCTGCTAGGCCTCACATTGCTCCTTGTTTGTGCAAACAAGAAATTTGCATTTTGTTTCCCCTGCAACTGGTGATGTGGCCTCCATCTTATTTCCATGCGCAAATAGGACAGGATAAGAAGCAGCCTTTGGTTACAGAAAGAGTCGCCAGAGTGCTGAGTGGAGAGTTAGAAGAATTCAAGACATTTGCCATAAACCACAGGGGCCATGCCTTGTAGCACTGCAGCATGCACGCTTTTAAGAGGAATGAAAGATGTAATTCGTGTCCCGACAGGTTTTTCCAGCACCCCCGTCTTGCCCAGGTTCTCTCAGTCCCCACAGTTATGGGTTAAACTCGAACTTTAAAAATACAATGTAGTCCTCGATCAAATCTTGACCGAAAACAAGAGCCAAAGACGAAGAGGATAATCTGATAAATTCGAATATGATATGTGGATTAGAAATATTAAGGAGCATTATGCTTACTCCTGTTAAGTGTGGAAACATTAGAAGTATATCAGCAAATGTACTAATTTTATAAAGGCATGCATAATGGGATGTTTAGGATTGAAATTATGTTTCTGTAAATGTACAGATTTTTAACATACATGTACAAAGCATAAAGGACAAAATATTAAGATTTATCAAATTGAGGAAACTGGTATATATGGATGTTTATTTTACCATTGTCTGCTTCTCTGTGTGTTTGGACATTTTGCAATGCAAACAAAAAAAGAAAAGAAAAAAATAGGTTCGTTCTCCATCATTTTGCTTTTTATACTGAAAGTTGCCCAGAGAAATCAAGGTACAAATATTTCTTGAGAATAAACTTGTGGCACATGTGAAAAATAATAATAATAAAAGAAATCTTACTCTGATTTAAAAGGTTTTTCTTACCCACAAAACCAAAAACTAACAACAAAAAGGCCTGACCCAAATTGAACAGTATTGACTCGTTTTTTGTTTTTGTTTTACCTAAAGCTACTCTGCAGTGTTGTAAATTCGTCTTTTGCAGCTAGTCAGTAATAAAACCATTACCTCACCATTTGATGAAGACTCTGGGCTTCCTCAATTTTAATTTCAAGAGGCCTCGTAGCTACAATGGACAGAGGGCTAAATTTTCATCAGTTACCTTTCTAATGCTAACTCAGCAACCAATAAGTACATGGTCACCATGGAAACTTGTATTCATAAAGAAAAAAATATTTAAGCTTCTGTTCAACCTTCAATTCTCAGGAGTATTTCTTTTTCATTTTTCCTTCATGCATGGGAGACTCCGCTCCCACAATTTGCAAATTGTTTTTTGAATTGTGAAATGAACTATTATTGTTTTGAGCTAATTCAACCGTTTATTTTTTATAATTGTAACTAGCCTACTTTGAGCCACTTGTTTTTAGAAACGAAATGATCTCCCTGCATGCATGTACATAGAATGACTGCTCGGAATAAACTTTATGTTTTAATTTTTCTGAGTTTTGATCATTTTTTAACACACGTAAATAAAATGGAGCACAGCAGTACTAGGAAAGAGTAGTATCTGTAATCAGCAGGATGTAACCCAGGAAAGAAAGGGAGGAAAAAGGCAAAAAAAAAAAATTTTTTTTTTTCAAAAATACACCCAAACAAATAAGAAAATGATTATGCAAACCGTGCGTTTCCCAGATATGACCCTACTTAAGCCTTACCTGAGCACTCTTTTGCTTGTACCAAATTACGTACATATGAGCATAAGAGTCTAGGAACTTTTTACTAAATTACATGCATCGAACATGTGTCTGGTCAATATTATTTTATAACAATCCTTTCCTCAATGGCAATGATAAATAAAGTTAGATCCTAGTCCCACGGGGGAGGGGAGGGGAACACTCAGCAATAATAATAAAAAATAAAAACCCTAACCGGTTGCGGTCCAGTAGGCTCCATTTCTAGGAAACGCTCACCACCCCCCGCCCTGCCTGGGACTTAGACCCAGAACCGGGACTGGACCCGATCCAGTCTGGGGCTGCGGGCGAGGACTTCGCTGGCTGGGGCCAGTGGCCGGGAGCAGCAGGCAGGGGGCGCCCGAGGGCTCTGTCGTGCTCTCCCCGCTCCGCCCTACCCGCCAAGCCGCTGCGGCTCCCTGGCAGCGTCCTTCCCGCTCGCTCGACTGGGTCTGGGCGCGTCCCTCGCGAAGCCGAGCCTGGGGTCTCATGCGGTCGCGCGTCTGGGAGCGCCCTCCTGTCTCGGTCGGCCGGGTCTGGGAGCGTCCCCCGCGGTTCCGGGCCTAGGAACGACTCGGCGGCCGCGTCCTGGCCACGGCGACCGGAGTCTCCCTCTACCCTGGCTGTGCTGGGCTCCGGGTCAGAGCTGTGGGATCTAAAAGTCGATTCCCAGTGGAGTGAATTTGCCTTCCTAATCGGACTATCCGTTGCTGCAAAAGTGAATCACGTCGCCTTCCCTTGGGGAGAACCAAAAACGTATTTTCTGTAAACAAGGAGTTTTAAAAAAATAATCTAACACCTTTCTTTTTGATTAAATGCAATTTTCTATATAAAAATTCTCGAAGCTTTAATGCAGAAGCTAATGGTGATGGTATATGTAATAAACTGCCAGCCCAACCATGTGCGTTTGTTTCTGATATAAGCTTTGCAATTTGATTATTTGATCCCCATAAATTCTGTGCTAAGCAAGGCTGTTAAATAAGCCTTGTGATTCCTTAAACACTTGAAAGTTTTTCCTGCCTTTTTTTTTTTTTTAATGTAAATATATTTAAATACTTCTTTTAAAGTTCTCAGTGCTCCACTTGGTCAAAATACACCAGTGCATGATGGGATAATGGAAGCTCTCTCAAAGTCTCCATCCCACTTCCGAAATATGATCGATGTTAACCAATGCTTCATTACGCTTTATGGCTGGGGTTAACACATTTTTCAGAAAGCACCCACACACCCACCCACCGCTAGTCATTCCGACTCCGAGTGACCCTGTAGGACAGAGCAGAACTGCCTCATAGGGTTTCCAAGGGCGTAAATCTTTTACAGAGCACTGTGCCACATCTTTTTCCCTCGGAGAAAGACTGGTGGGTTTGAACTGCCGCCCTTTCAGTTAGCAGCCCAGTGTCTTAACCACTGTACCACCAACGCTCCTCGAAAAGCAGTTTCTTCTTATTTACAACTCGTTTTTACACTTAAAATTGTCTCTGATCTAGTTATCTGGTCAGGCTCTGGAAAACGAAATCATTCTTTTTCCTTAGCTGTGTTGTAGGGGTATATCAAGTTTATTTAGTCAACCCCCTTTTGACGGATGTTTAGTTTGTTTTTAATTTTCACTATAATAAATAATATACAATAAAGGTCATTATCCATACACCTTTGCATATTTGTGTGATTCTTTGGCACAAATGCCACAGTTACAGAATTGCCCAGTGTACACATTTAAATATTCGATAGATGCTAACAGCCTTCAGAAGGGTTATACCAGTTTATGCTATTTCCTCACACCCATTCCAACACTAGATAGCATACATTTCTTTGTAATGTTTGTCAGAGATGTTTAGGAAATTGTCATAAAATCAGTTTGAGTCTTATATAATTTGCTGCTTCAGCATACATTAGTTCCTTCTAATTGCCCTTTCACCAAGTTTCTGACATGGCCATTCCTATCTTTTTACCCAGCCTCTCAGCAGGTGTGGGCTCTAACTGGCCCTCCTGGCCACACCCCAGGTAGTTTTCCGTGATAAGAACCCCTTACTACTCTGTAGCCCAGTCTGTCAATGGCCACAGTTGCTCCTTGCCTCTCCCAGCCCTGTCCCACATGATTCCCTTTTCCTGCACTAATTAGAAACTTTTAAACCGACCAATAAGACTTCAGCGCATGCTAACAATGAGACCCATCCTGCTTGCCATACATGAGGCCTCTCCTACACTTGCAACTTGTTACCTTGTTCCCAGGTGCAACTCCCTGAGTGACCCTGCATCCAGATGTGCTATAGTGTCCTTTCTGGGACCTTTGAGTACTAAATTCTATTTATTTTTTTGACCTCCCTGCATGAGTTTCACTCCCTAGTGCTACATCTGAGAGACCATCCAAGACACTCACAGACGCTCCTTTTGGTCAAACTTAATGTAAGAATTAATTTCATGTTCTAATGGAGAGGAAGTGACATGTATATGTATATATATACATATATTCAACAAACGTTTATTGAAAACCTGCTTGTGATAGACAACAATTTAGATGCTTAGATAATAACAAGAAAAAAAAGCAATAAAAATCCCCACCTGCCCCCCCATAAAGGTTATGATCAGAGCTACTGTACAGAGACTACCAGTGGAGATTCTCACAAGGAAGAAGTGTCAATTGCCAAGAAACACTGGTACAAATGAGGAGAGTCTAATAAAAGGTGTTCTTGATAAAGCATGAGCAGGGTTGGTGAAGCATCCTATGGCCAGTAGGGTGGTGAGTGGGGTTAAGGAGGATTACCAGACCCTGACAGAAAAGGCCATTCCAATAGGATCTGTGGACTTAGGAAGAGGAACATTGTAACTGCCAGCTCACGGCTCAGCACAGAGAACCAAGGGAATAAATACCCAAACTTCCCTTGTTCTCCACCCTCTAACGTCCTATCCTCTGACAAGCATTGATAACCCGCCACTGTAGTCCAACTCCTAGAAGTCCCTCCACATATGTCGCCTCCAGATATCATTATCAATTTTCCATTGTTACTGTTTTCTAGCCCCAGACTACAGTCAACTCACTGAGCCATTGGCCAGCAATCAGTATAAATCTAAACTTCCAGTACTGTGTTGATTAGTAGTAGGCAGAATGGACATCCTCGCTTCATTCCTGATTTTAGGGGAAAAGGCTTTGAGACTTTAGTCATTAAGTATTATGTTAGGAGGGGCAGATTAGCCAGTAAGCAAGGGCTTATTTGTGCTTATTTACTGATCTGTAGTGACCAATTTCACGTGGATTTCCAACCATGTGACCATGTGAAATTGGTCACTATGGATTACTGAAAAAGCACAAGTAAGACCGTGCTTACCTTGCTCCCTGGGTAATCCGTATCTGTCAGGGACTGTAAATTTGAGAAGAGGCTTTGATTCTGTAGGAAGGTGCTGTGCAGTTGGGAGAGAGACAGATGCCAGCCATGCCTAGAAGCAGAACCTTTGATGTGGTGAAAGAAAATGTGAAATTCGTTCACCATCCTTACCTTGCCTATTGGATAATCCATCCCCGGATGTTAGCTGTAGGTTTTTCAGTTCCTCTTTATCAGGTTGAGAAAGTTTCCTTATATTCCCTGTTTGCTGAGAGTTGTTATCATGAATGAATGTTCATTTGCTCAAATGCTTTTATCCTGGAAAATTCATTGATTATGTGATTTTCTTTAGCCTGTCAATATTGTGGATTGTGTTGACTAATTTTCAAACATCAAAACAGCCTTGCATTTCTGGAATAAACACCTTGGTTGTAGTATATCTAACTTTTGAGATTTTTGTAGATATGATTTACTTATGTGTCTATGTTCATAAGGGAAGTTGGTCTATTGTTTTCTTTCTTTATACTATCTCTGTCTGGCTTTGGTATCAGGGTAGTACTGGCCTTGTAAAATGAGCTCAGAAGTATCCTACCACTTTTGATTTATAGAAGAGTTTATGAAGAATTGGCGTTAGTTTGTCATTAACTGTTTGGTAAGATGCACCAGTGGAGACATCTGTAACAGGATATACCCTTTTTTTGGCAGGTTTTTTAAATTACAATTTCAATTTCTTTAATATAAGACTATTTAAATGATCTATTTCATTTTGGGTGAGTTTTATTAGATTGTGATTTTCAAGGAATTGGACTATTTTATCTAAGTTGTTGAATTTCTGTGCAAAGACTTACAGCATTTCGTTATTATCCTTTTAATCAGGGTTGTGGTGAAAAATGGATGAAATTATGTACTACAGATTAGTAAGTAAGCACAATTAAGCCCATGTGTACCTTGCTTACTGTAAGCTGGTGTGTACTGTGCTTATTGGTTAATCTGCCCTTGGTTTTAATGTCTGTAATGTGTACTTAGAATCCCTCTTTCATCCCTGATACTGGCAATTTGTATCTTCCTTTTTCCTTTGTCAGTCTTCCTAGAGGTTTATCAGTTTAATGACCTTTTCATAAAAAAACTTTTTATTTTCTCTGTTGTTTTCTGTTTTATTGATTTCTGCTTTTATTATTTCCTTCCTTCTTCTGGCATTGAGATTATTTTTGTGCTTCTTTTGCTATTTCCTTGAGGGTGGGAGCTTATATGATTGATATGAAACCTTTCTTCTTTTCTAATATAAACATTTAATGAATAAATTTCCCTGTAAGCACTGATTTAGCTGCAACTCATGTATGTTACATTGCATTTTTACTTTTATTCAGACATACATTTTTTCCATGACACATTTTCTTTGATCACTGGAATGTTGAGAACCAGTTTGTTTAATTTGCAAGTGTTTGAGGATTTTCCTGTTAGCTTCTGTTACTGACTTCCAGTTTAATTCCACTATGGTTGGAGAATGTGTATTATTTCAATTCTTTTAACATATTTTCATGTTTATTTTATGTCCCAGGGTATGGTCCGTCTTCGTGGTCTAGGTGCACTTGAAATGAAGGTGTAGTCTGCTGTTGTAAATGGCAATGTCCAGTAAATTTCAGTTAGATCCTGTTGATTGATAGTATTGTTCAATTCTTTTATATACTCAATGATTTTCTGTCTAGTGTTTCCATCAGCTCCTAAAGGAAAGGAGCTGAAGTCCCAAACTATAATTGTGGGTTTGCCTAATTCTCCTTTCGCTTCTGTCAGTTTTTGTTTCATATATTTTGTATCTCTATTGTTTGGTATGTACATATTTACAATTGCTGTATCTTCTTGATAAATTGACACTTTTATCATTATATAACGTTCCCTTTGCCCCTGGTGATTTTCCTTTTTTTTTTTTTTTTTGAAGTCTACTTTGTCTGGTATTAATTTAGTTTTCAAAGCCTTTGCAGTGCTGTTCTGGTCTGCCCCACCTTGTGTGCTATGCAGAAGCCCATCTGAAACCCGGGCAGTATTCCATACTAGTGTTTAATTCTCAGACCTTTTGTTGCTTCATTTCTCATGCATGTGATGCTCAGAGTTCTCCATGCACACATTTATAAAATCCAATTCTCTAGTTCCATTCCCTCTATAAGCCTCCCCCATTCTCTAGTTGGGAGAGGCAGCCCTTTTCCTTAAAGGGTAGGGATGGAAAACAGAACGCTGCTGACATTCGCTGCTGCTGCAGTACCTGGTGTGGCAAGGGATTAGCCCCATCTTGTTACTGCAGGGCAGGGATGGAAACTAAGGCTCCTCCCACAGTCTCTGAAGCTGGTCAGGTTGGGGAGGTAAGGTAGTTATTGAGGGGCAAGGATGGAAAATCAGTCTTTGCCCACAGTCTTCACGGCTGGAGATGGGGTGCCACCTCATTATTACTGGGCAGGGATGAATGTCAGGACTCTACCCACAGTTTCCATGGATGGAGAGAGGTGTCTCTTTGTTACTGTAGGGTGGGGATGAAGAAAGGACTCTCGCACAGTCCCTGTAGCTTCAGTGTCCAATGAAGGGCAGGAGGGAAGGGGTTTCTCTCCTGGTGTTTTCCCGAATTGGGCAGGAATGATCAAAATATTTCTGTCCTATTGAGCTGTCATTTTCCTGGTCCATTTGCTAGAAAGAGTGGGTTTTTCTGGAGATTTTTTTTGTCTGTGTCCATTGGCATTTCCAGTCATGTGCCTCTCCAGTACCTAGGCTGGGATCCATAGACGGCAATTAAAATAAAATTTTTTTTTAAAACCTATAAGTCTGCATCCCACTTTGAAATGTGGCATCTGGGGTCTTAAATGCTAACAAGCGGCCATCTAAGATGCATCAGTTGGTCTCAACCCACCTGGATCAAAGGAGAATGAAGATCACCAAGGTCACACGATAACTGTGAGCCCAAGAGACAGAAAGGGCCACATGAACCAGAGACCTACATCATCCTGAGACCAGAAGAACTAGTTGGTGCCCGGCCACAATCGATGACTGCCCTGACAGGGAGCACAACAGAGAACCCCTGAGGGAGCAGGAGATCAGTGGGATGCAGACCCCAAATTCTCACAAAAAGACCATACTTAATGGTCTGACTGAGACTAGAGGAATCCCGGCGGTCATGGTCCCCAAACCTTCTGTTGGCCCAGGACAGGAACCATTCCCAAAGACAACTCATCAGACATGGAAGGGACTAGACAGTGGGTAGGGGAGAGATTCTGATGAAGAGTGAGCTATTTGTATCAGGTGGACACTTGAGACTGTGTTGGCATCTCCTGTCTGGAGAGGGGATGGGAGGATAGAGAGAGTTGGAAGCTGGCAAAATTGTCACGAAAGGAGAGACTGGAAGGGCTGACTCATTAGGGGAGTATGGAGTAAGGTGTATATAAACTTATATGTGACAGTCTGACTTGATTTGTAAAAGTTCACTTGAAGCTCAATGAAAGTTAAAAAAAAAAAAAACCTATAAGAAAAACAAAACAAAAAACCCATAGGAAATCACCACAGGCATTTCCTCCCAAGATCCCTATTCTAGTCATTCTTCTTCTGTCCATCTCCAGAGTCTTCTGTCAGTTACTTTACAAATTTTATCCAGGGTTTTATAATTAATGGAATGAACAAAGTGGAATTTGTTTACTGCATTTAGTCTGGCACCAGAATCTTGTCAGCTATTTAATTTTCGCCATTTTAATGGCTGTGGTTTTCACTTACATTGCTCTGATTGATACAATGTTCAGCATAATTTTGTCATATTTTCCACTCAAACCTTTTATGAAGGGTCTGTTCAAATTTTTACCTCTTCATTTATTGGGATTTTGTCTTTCTATTTTTGATTGTAATATTCCAAAATATATTTGGGATACAAGTCCTTTGTATCCAGATGTATATTTTGTAAATATCTTCCTCCTGTTTGCAGTGTGCTACCTGTTAAATTAAAATTTTTTTTCAAGATATTTTTGATTAACATACAACTGAAGGAAATAGTGCACAGAGATCCCAAGTACCCTTTACCCACTTTCCCCCAGTGGTAGCATCTTGCAAAGCTCTAGTACATTGTCCGAACCAGGATATTGACAAGGATACGGTCAAGATATATAGAACATTTCCGTCATGTAATTTGCTTTTTGTAAGAAAATAACGTACTCTTTCAAAGTGCAGAAGATTTAGTTATGATGACAGCTAATTTATCATTTTTTTTCCTTCATGTTTAGTGTTACTTGTGATCTAAGAAAACTTTGCCTACCTCAAAATCATAAAAATTTTCACCTACGTTTTCTTCTAGAAATATGTTTTTACCTTTTAAATTAAAGACTATGGTCTATTTGGAAACCCTGGTGGTGTAGTGGTTAAATGCTACGTCTGCTAACCAAAAGGTTGGCAGTTTGAATCCACCAGGCCCTTGTTGGAAACTCTATGGGGCAGTTCTACTCTGTCCCACAGGGTTGCTATAAGTTGGAATTGACTTCATGGAAATGGGTTTTTTGTTGTTGTTGTTTACGGTCCCTTTGGTGTCAATTTTTTTTTTTTTATTAACTTTTATTGAGCTTCAAGTGAACGTTTACAAATCAAGTCAGACTGTCACATATAAGTTTATATACACCTTACTCCGTACTCCCACTTGCTCTCCCCCTAATGAGTCAGCCCTTCCAGTCTCTCCTTTCGTGACAATTTTGCCAGCTTCCAACTCACTCTATCCTCCCATCCCCCCTCCAGACAGGAGATGCCAACACAGTCTCAAGTGTCCACCTGATATAATTAGCTCACTCTTCATCACCATCTGTCTCCTACCCACTGTCCAGTCCCTTCCATGTCTGATGAGTTGTCTTTGGGAATGGTTCCTGTCCTGGGCCAACAGAAGGTTTGGGGACCATGACCGCCGGGATTCCTCTAGTCACAGTCAGACCATTAAGTATGGTCTTTTTGTGAGAATTTGGGGTCTGCATCCCACTGATCTCCTGCTCCCTCAAGGGTTCTCTGATGTGCTCCCTGTCAGGGCAGTCATCGATTGTGGCCAGGCACCAACTAGTTCTTCTGGTCTCAGGATGATGTAGGTCTCTGGTTCATGTGGCCCTTTCTGTCTCTTGGGCTCTTAGTTATCCTGTGACCTTGGTGTTCTTCGTTCTCCTTTGATCCAGGTGGGTTGAGACCAATTGATACATCTTAGATGGCCGCTTGTTAGCATTTAAGACCCCAGATGCCACATTTCAAAGTGGGATGCAGAATGTTTTCATAATAGAATTATTTTGCCAATTGACTTAGAAGTCCCCTGAAACCATGGTCCCCAAACCCCCGCCCTTGCTCCGCTGACCTTTGAAGCATTCAGTTTATCCCGGAAACTTCTTTGCTTTTGGTCCAGTCCAGTTGAGCTCACCTTCCATGTATTGAGTATTGTCCTTCCCTTTACCTAAAGCAGTTCTTATCTACTAATTAATCACTAAAAAACCCTCTCCCACCCTCCTTCCCTCCCCCCCTCGTAACCACAAAAGTGTGTGTTCTTCTCAGTTTATACTATTTCTCAAGATCTTATAATAGTGGTCTTATACAATATTTGTCCTTTTGCCTCTGACTAATTTCACTCAGCATAATGCCTTCCAGGTTCCTCCATGTTATGAAATGTTTCACAGATTCGTCACTGTTCCTTATCGATGTGTAGTATTCCATTGTGTGAATATACCACAATTTATTTACCCATTCATCCATTGATGGACACCTTGGTTGCTTCCAGCTTTTTGCTATTGTAAACAGAGCTGCAATAAACATGGGTGTGCATATATCTGTTTGTGTGAAGGCTCTTATTTCTCTAGGGTATATTCCTAGGAGTGGGATTTCTGGGTTGTATGGTAGTTCTATTTCTAACTGTTTAAGATAACGCCAGATAGATTTCCAAAGTGGTTGTACCATTTTACATTCCCACCAGCAGTGTATAAGAGTTCCAATCTCTCCACAGCCTCTCCAACATTTATTATTTTGTGTATTTTGGATTAATGCCAGCCTTGCTGGTGTGAGATGGAATCTCATCGTAGTTTTAATTTGCATTTCTCTAATGGCTAATGATCAAGAGCATTTTCTCATGTATCTGTTAGCTGCCTGAATATCTTCTTTAGTGAAGTGTGTGTTCATATCCTTTGCCCACTTCTTGATTGGGTTGTTTGCTTTTTGTGGTTGAGTTTTGACAGAATCATATAGATTTTAGAGATCAGGCGCTGGTCGGAGATGTCATAGCTGAAAATTCTTTCCCAGTCTGTAGGTGGTCTTTTTACTCTTTTGGTGAAGTCTTTAGATGAACATAGGTGTTCGATTTTTAGGAGCTCCCAGTTATCTGGTTTCTCTTCGTCATTTTTGGTAATGTTTTGTATTCTGTTTATGCCTTGTATTAGGGCTCCTAAGGTTGTCCCTATTTTTTCTTCCATGATCTTTATCGTTTTAGTCTTTATGTTTAGGTCTTTGATCCACTTGGAGTTAGGTTTTGTGCATGGTGTGAGGTATGGGTCCTGTTTCATTTTTTTGCAAATGGATATCCAGTTATGCCAGCACCATTTGTTAAAAAGACTATCTTTTCCCCAGTTAACTGACACTGGGCCTTTGTCAAATATCAGCTGCTCATATGTGGATGGATTTATATCTGGGTTCTCAATTCTGTTCCACGGGTCTATGTGTCTGTTGTACCAGTACCAGCCTGTTTTGACTACTGTGGCTGTATAATAGGTTCAGAAATCAGGTAGAGTGAGGCCTCCCACTTTCTTCTTCTTTTTCAGTAATGCTTTGCTTATCTGAGGCTTCTTCCCCTTCCATATGAAGTTGGTGATTAGTTTCTCTAAAAAAAAAAAAAATCTATCACCTTAAAAAATGACATTGGAATTTGGATCGGCAGTGCATTGTATGTATAGATGGCTTTTGGTAGAATAGACATTTTTATTATGTTAAGTCTTCCTATCCATGAGCAAGGTATGTTTTTCCACTTAAGTATGTCCTTTTTAATTTGTTGCAGTAGTGCTTTGTAGTTTTCTTTGTATAGGTCTTTTACATCTTTGGTAAGATTTATTCCTAAGTATTTTATCTTCTTGGGGGCTACTGTGAATGTTATTGATTTGGTTATTTCGTCTTTGATGTTCTTTTTGTTGATGTAGAGGAATCCAAGTGATTTTTGTATGTTTATCTTATAACCTGAGACTCTGCCAAACTCTTCTAATGGTTTCAGTAGTTTTCTAGAGGATTCCTTAGGGTTTTCTGTGTATAAGATCATGTCATCTGCAAATAGAGATAATTTTACTTCCTCCTTGCTGATCCGGATGCCCTTTATTTCTTTGTCTAGCCTAATTGCTCTGGCTAGCACTTCTAGCACAATGTTGCATAAGAGAGGTGATAAAGGGCATCCTTGTCTGGTTCCCGTTCTCAAGGGAAATGCTTTCAGGTTCTCTCCATTTAGAGTGATGTTGGCTGTTGGCTTTGCATAGATGCCCTTTATTATGTTGAGGAATTTTCCTTCAATTCCTATTTTGCTGAGAGTTTTTATCATAAATCAGTGTTGGACTTTGTCAAATGCCTTTTCTGCATCAATTGATAAGATCATGTGGTTTTTGTCTTTTGTTTTATTTACATGGTGGATTACATAAATGGTTTTTCTAATATTAAACCAGCCTTTCATACCTGGTATAAATCCCAGTTGGTCGTGGTGAATTATTTTTTTGATATGTTGTTGAATTCTATTGGCTAGAATTTTGTTGAGGATTTTTGCGTCTGTGTTCATGAGGGATATAGGTCTGTAATTTTCTTTTTTTGAGATGTCTTTACCTGGTTTTGGTATCAGGGAGATGGTGGCTTCATAGAATGAGTTGGGTAGTATTCCGTCATTTTCTATGCTTTGAAATACCTTTAGTAGTAGTGGTGTTAACTCTTCTCTGAAAGTTTGGTAGAACTCTGCAGTATAGCCATCCAGGCCAGGGCGTTTTTTTTTGGGCGGGAGTTTTTTGATTACCGTTTCAATCTCTTTTTTTATTATGGGTCTGTTTAGTTGTTCTACTTCTGATTGTGTTAGTTTAGGTAGGTAGTGTTTTTCCAGGAATTCATCCATTTCTTCCAGGTTTACAAATTTGTTAGAGTACAATTTTTCGTAATAATCTGATATGATTCTTTTAATTTCAGTTGGGTCTGTTGTGATGTGGCCCTTCTCATTTCTTATTCGGGTTATTTGTTTCCTTTCCTGTATTTCTTTAGTCAGTCTAGCCAATGGTTTATCAATTTTGTTAATTTTTTCAAAGAACCAGCTTTTGGCTTTGTTAATTCTTTCAATTGTTTTTCTGTTCTCTGATTCATTTAGTTCAGCTCTAATTTTTATTATTTGTTTTCTTCTGGTGCCTGATGGATTCTTTTTTTGCTCACTTTCTATTTGTTCAAGTTGTAGGGACAGTGCTCTGATTTTGCTTTTTCTTCTTTTTGTATGTGTGCATTTATCGATATAAATTGGCCTCTGAGCACTCCTTTTGCTGTGTCCCAGAGGTTTTGATAGGAAGTATTTTCATTCTCGTTGCATTCTATGAATTTCCTTATTCCCTCCTTAATGTCTTCTATAACACAGTCTTTTTTCAGGAGGGTATTGTTCAGTTTCCAAGTATTTGATTTCTTTTCCCTAGTTTTTCTGTTATTAATTTCTAGTTTTATTGCCTTGTGGTCTGAGAAGATGCTTTGTAATATTTTGATGTTTTGGATTCTGCAAAGGTTTGTTTTATGACCTAATATGTGGTCTATTCTAGAGAATGTTCCATGTGCGCTAGAAAAAAAGTATACTTTGCAGCAGTTGGGTGGAGAGTTCTGTAGAAGTCAATGAGGTCAAGTTGGTTGATTGTTGTAATTAGGTCTTCTGTGTCTCCATTGAGCTTCTTACTGGATGTCCTGTCCTTCTCCGAAAGTGGTGTGTTGAAGTTTCCTACTATACTTGTGGAGGTGTCTATGTCACTTTTCAGTTCTGTTAAAATTTGATTTATGTATCTTGCAGCCCTGTCATTGGGTGCAAAAATATTTAATATGGTTATATCTTCCTGGTCAATTGTCCCTTTTATCATTATGTAGTGTCCTTCTTTATCCTTTGTGGTAGATTTAAGTCTAAAGTCTATTTTGTCAGAAATTAATATTGCTACTCCTCTTCTTTTTCACTTATTGTTTGCTTGATATATATATTTTTCCATCCTTTGAGTTTTGGTTTGTTTGTGTCTCTGAGTCTAAGGTGTGTCTCTTGTAGGCAGCATATAGACGGATTGTGTTTCTTTATCCAGTCCGAGACTCTCTGTCTCTTTATTGGTGCATTTAGTCCATTTACACTCGGCGTAATTATAGATAAATAAGTGTTTAGTGTTGTCATTTTGATGCCTTTTTATGTGTGTTGTTGACAATTTCATTTTTCCACTTTTTTGTGCTGAGACGTTTTTCTTTGTAAATTGTGAGATCCTCATTTTCATAGTATTTGACTTTATGTTTGCTGAGTCGTTATGTTTTTCTTGGTTTTTATTTTGAGTTATGGAGTTGTTATGCCTCTTTGTGGTTACCTTAATATTTACCCCTATTTTTCTAAGTAAAAACCTAACTTGTACTATATCACCTTGTATCCCTCTCCATATGGAAGTTCTATGCCACCTGTATTTAGTCCCTCTTTAAAAAAAATTTTTTTTTTTGATTATTGTGATCTTTTACATAATGACTTCAATGATTCCCTGTTTTGAGCATTTTTTTTTAATTAATCTTAATTTGTTTTTGTGATTTCCCTATTTGAATTGATATCAGGATGTTCTGTTCTGTGACCTTGTGTTGTGCTGGTATCTGATATTATTGGTTTTCTGACCAAACAATTTCCTTTAGTATTTCTTGTAGCTTTGGTTTGGTTTTTGCAAATTCTCTAAGCTTGTGTTTATCTGTAAATATCTTAATTTCGCCTTCATATTTCAGAGAGAGTTTTGCTGGATATATGATCCTTGGCTGGCAGTTTTTCTCCTTCAGTGCTCTGTATATGTCATCCCATTGCCTTCTTGCCTGCATGGTTTCTGCTGAGTAGTCTGAACTTATTCTTATTGATTCTCCCTTGAAGGAGACCTTTCTTTTATCCCCGGCTGCTTATAAAATTTTCTCTTTATCTTTGGTTTTGGCAAGTTTGATGATAATATGTCTTGGTGTTTTTCTTTTTGGATCAATCTTAAATGGGGTTCGATGAGCATCTTGGATAGATATCCTTTCGTCTTTCATGATGTCAGGGAAGCTTTCTGTCAGCAGATCTTCAACTATTCTCTCTGTGTTTTCTGTTGTCCCTCCGTGTTCTGGGACTCCAATTACACACAAGTTATCCTTCTTGATAGAGTCCCACATGATTCTTAGGGTTTCTTCATTTTTTTTTAATTCTTTTATCTGATTTTTTTTCAGCTATGTTGGTGTTAATTCCCTGGTCCTCCAGATTTCCCACTCTGCATTCTAATTGCTCGAGTCTGCTCCTCTGACTTCCTATTACATTGTCTAATTCTGTAATTTTGTTGTTAATCTTTTGGATTTCTGCATGCTGTCTCTCTATGGATTCTTGCAACTTATTAATTTTTCCACTATGTTCTTGAATAATCTTTTTGAGTTCTTCAACTGTTTTATCAATGTGTTCCTTGGCTTTTTCTGCATACTGCCTTATTTCATTTCTGAGGTCATCCCTGATGTCTTGAAGCATTCTGTAAATTAGTTTTTTATATTCTGTATCTGATAATTCCAGGATTGTATCTTCATTTGGGAAAGATTTTGATTCTTTTGTTTGGGGGGTTGTAGAAGCTGTCATGGTCTGCTTCTTTATGTGGTTTGATATCGACTGCTGTCTCCGAGCCATCACTAAGATATTGTAGTGATTTATTCTATATTTGCTCACTGAGTCTTATCTTGTTTTGTTTTCTTTCAATACACGTGGATGGGCTACTAGATTGTGCTGTCTTGATTGTTGTAGCCCTTGAATTACTTATGACCTATTACCAGCTGGTTTGGGCTGTTGCCAGATATATATGCCTGAGTTTATTCACTATTCTTGAGTAAAATCTGATTTTGGGTCATCAAGTGTGTGCTGCACCCTAACACCTATCCACCTCGAGAAGTAGTGGTGATAGTTGTGTGCACCAGATTCTATTAGCAGCTGAGGTTCGCACTCCAGGGGGGGCAGGATGCTGACAGGCTTCCCCCAAGTGTCAGTGAGGTAGGTATGTCTCTATTCCTAAAGCACCTTGGTCGGAGGGCTCTGCAGCTGTACCTTAGGCCACCTATGCAAGTAACTCTACAGATTGGTAGGTGTCACCCTCCTTAGACCCCTAAGGCAAGAGGCTAGGTGGTCTGGGGGGAGCTTCAGCCCTCAGTTCCCTGTTGTGGGTCAGTTAGGGCTCTGTTGAATAAGCAGAGATACTGGGAAATTTGTTTTTCCAGTAAATCCACTAAAAAAAAATGCAGTCAGATCCCTATCAGAAATGCTTTTGCATTATAATAGCCACCTTGTTCCCTTTAGGGATGAAAGCCCGAAATATGGATCATATATGCTTGGCTGGAGCTGGTTCTGTGTTTTTAGTCCGATTAGGGAAGGATTTTTGGTCCCTGGGTTTTTTGTGGTTGCTTCTCTCAGGCAGGAAGAATGGGTTAGGAAAAGACCAAAAAAAAAAAAAAAAAGGGAAAAGAAAAGCCGTGGAGCCGGAGCCATTCTCCCTTTGGCTCAGGAAATTCCAATGTTAATGAAGCCGCCTGGGAAGGGGAGGGGAGGGTTCAGAAAAACAGGAGACAGTAGCACCCCGGAATATAGCCAAAGTTGCTTATCTTGCTTGGGATGACTATTTTATCTGAGATTCCCTAGGGGCGTGTCGCCTACGTGTGCTGGCTGTGTAGAGATTGCCCCCCAGGGTCTGGCCCGCAGAAGCCGCAATCAGATCCTCCGCTGCCAGTCCAAAGCCCAGCATCAAGGTTCCCTGGCTGGGACGCTGCACTCCCGGCTCCAAAATCAGTCGCTGCCTCCCAGGGACTTCTCCTCCCGCCAGCCGCATGGCCGTGCTGCCCGCGCGGACTGGCTGGGCCCCCTCCCGGGGTCAGTTCAAGGGGGTAGGTCTGCGCCCTGTGTTTGCGCAGTGACAGGATGCCGTGCTCAGCTCTCCTGTGCCCAGTCCAAAGCCCGGCGCCAAGGTTACCTTACTGGGACTCTGGCTCCAGGCTCCGAAAACAGTTGCTGCTTCCCCATAGTTGTTCATTCTCCGTCTGTGTCACTCTGGTCAACTCTTTAAATCTGTGTTTGTTGTTCAGGGTTCGTAGATTGTCATGTATGTGATTGATTCACTTGTTTTTCCAAGTCTTTGTTGCAAGAGGGATCTGAGGTAGCGTCTACCTAGTCAGCCATCTTGGCCCCCTCCACCAAGAGTCTGGTGTTAATTTTTATGTGTGGTATGGAATTTGGAATAAAGGTTGAGCTTTTTTTCTTCCACAAATATCCAGTTGTTCATTACTATTTATGGAAATAAACTATCCACCTGTTATTGACGTATCTTGGCATCTGTACAGAAAATCGATTGACCTGACCAGAATTCAAATACAAATTTAATTTTATGAATATGAATACAAATACAAATTTTTAAAATAAATTTTATACAAAAAAATCCTGAATTATTTTAAATGAAACAGTTTGGAAATGTATGTGAGTATGTGTATATGTGTGCATATGTGTGTGTGTATTCATTCTGACAATTTATTAACGGAGATCTAAATGATAATATACGAAATCATACTCGTATTAAAAGTTTTCAGACTTTCCGTAGTCAACTTTTGGGTGTTTATATAGGTTGAGGTGACTGAAAAATGTATTCACACACATGCAAAAAGACTAAATTAATGAAGATAAGTGGATTTGTATTTTAAGATCCTATAGGTCTCGGTGAAGAAAGGGATGTTAAAAGCTATGAGAAAAGTGATTAGATCTGGGTTTTAAAAATAAAAACCATTTGCTGAGTTATTGGATGGGCTCAGCCTTGTTGTCATTGTTATTAGTTACCATCAAGTTGATTCCATCTCATGGCGACCCCATGTATGCAGAGTAGAACTGCTTCATAGGGTTTTCAAGGCTGTGACCTTACAGAAGCAGATCACCAGGCCTGTCTTCTGAGGTGCCTCTGGGTGGGTTTGAACTACCAAACTTTTGGCTACTAGTCAAGTGTTTAACCGATTGTCCCACCCAGGGACTTGAATCAGCTTTAGTTACTTGAAAGTTGGGCATATTCCGCTATTATTCATAACAAAGCCTTATTAGCAGCCATCACACAGTGTATGTTTCAATATTTTTTTGTATAAATTTCATGTGATAAATTCCTTTTTGACTTGAGCACTATTGGGAAATTGAGCATTTCTAAAAGAAGGGTACCCATTACCCATTGCTGTCAAGCCAATTCCAACTCATTGTTACCCTACATGTTCCAGAGTAGAACTGAGCTCCATGAGCTTTCTTGGCTGTAATCTTTACAGAAGCAGATCACCAGGCCTTTCCCCACGGTGCTGCTGGGTGGGTTCAAACTGCCAGCCTTTTGGTTAGTAGTCAAGCGCAAACTGTTTGCAACTGACCATGGGCATGTTTTTTCCCATTGTGCATGAGGTCACCATGAGTTGGAAGCCATCTGAATTGAAGCTAACAACAGCAACAACAGCAATGCCCAGGGACACTCATTAGAATGATTGAAGAAGCTGCCAGGTTATGACAGTTTCTTTCCTATTTTACAAAATTGTTCTACATCTGTAATGCCAGTTTAAACTTTGTCTTCTATAAGATATTCTTTTTTCCTATTTAAGCCACCATATTTTTGAACAGTGGGCACAAACAACAGAAAAGAAATCTGTGTGGAGTTTGAAAGGTTTTTCTGAATGCTGCCACTTTCTAAAAGTTCAGAAAAACTAATTTCACATTAAATAAGCAACAGGGGATATTTCTGGTTCTGCCAAGATGGAATAGCCCCATTGCTTCTAGGTCCTTCCTCTTACAACCAAAATACCTTGCAGAGCACAGATGGAAAGATGGAAAAAAGAAGATGGGTTGTCTAGGGACACAGGACTTGAGGACTATACAGTGATGAGTTCCCTGGGGGTTTTCTTATTACCTCCCATATCCCCTGAACAGGGCACTGGAGAAGCTTCCAACTCCAAACCATCCACAAGCACAGACAAAGCCCCAAGAAAGTCTGGTTGACTTTAGCCAAAGGTCCAGGAATGGATGGGCTACCAGCACAAAACTTTTTGTGGAAATACCCACTCTACTCAGGCAAAAACCAATGGAAAAACCTCAATTCCCTATATCTCAGGGGAAGCAGGCAGCAGCTCTCCAATTTCTTCACTAGGTGGTGTCTTTAGGGCTGAGCATGGAACGAATCTTTCATCTCCTGCCTGGAAGCAGACACTGGTCCATAGTAGTGTCAGTCAGGTCCAGTGGTGAGCTAAGCCTCTCCCCATACACAGTAGTCAGGCTTAATAATGCAGGGATAGTCACGAGAAGGCTTCAAATGCCCCTCCCCATCTGCAAGGACCAATGGTAAGCTGACACTCCACCTCCAGCCTGCAACAACAAAGTGATATGAGTCAGTCTTTGGCTATCGCCTTGCTGGAGGCAGGGGAGACCAGCAGTGAGAAGATTATATGTTCTCATTCAGAGGCAATGTGGTGGTACTAGTCAATGCCCCACTTTCACTGGGAAGGTGAAAATGAGGTGAATAGGGATCTGAACATCCACTCCACCCATCTGCAACAAAGCAGTGTGAGTCAGCAGGGCCCAATGGGAAGATGAACATACATATATACCTGGTCATCATGGTACGCCTGTTTAAAAAAAAAAACAAAGGTTAAATAGGAGCCATGGTCTCATAATACAAGACACAAACATGTCCAGGATGCTATTAAAAAATCACTCATACCAAGAACCAGGAAAATCACAACGTGAATGCAAAAATACAATCCACATATGCCAACAACATGATCAATCATATATTAGAATTATCTACCACAGGTTTTGTAAGTAGCCATCATAAAAATGCTATAATAAGCAATGTTCTTGAAACAAATAAAAAATATCTGTAAAGAATGGGAGTTATAAAAAAAGAACCAGATGAAAATTAGAGAACTGAAAAATACGATTTAAAAAAAAAAAAAAACTTATTGAAAGGCTCAACAGTAGAGTGGACATGACACAGGAGAGAATCTGAACTTGAGAACAGACCAATAGAATTTACCCAATCTGAGCAAAAGACAGAAAATAGGCTGGGCAGGGTGTGGGGGGATGACAACATCTCAGGGACCTGTAGGAAATAACAAAAGAACTAACATTTGTATAGTCAGAGACCCAGAAGGAGTGAAAAGACAGTAGGATTGAAAGGGTCTTTTAAAAAAGAATGGCTGGGGGTGGGCAAATTGACAGAGTAAGAAATTGCTCCCCTTTATCCCCCTGCAACTAACCCACTTAAAATGAATAAAAAGGAAGTGAGGCCAAGATGGCAGAGTAGTCAGACACTTCCTGTGGTCCTTCTTACCACAAAGACCAAAAAAAACGAGTGAGTAGATTATATATGACAATCTAGGAGCCCTGAACATCAAAGGCAAAGTTGAGGAATCGGACTGAGCAGCAGAGGGAAGGAGAGATGGTTCAGAAGCAGCCAGAAGTTGCCAGACCTGACCCAGAAGGAACAAGCACCCCACAAGCCAGGATTGGCTGGTGTCAATGGTGAAGCAAGCAGTGGCTTTTGTGAAGTGTTTTCGACATCGGGGAGACCAATCGGTGGGGAGTCTGCTCATGCCTCCAGAATCAGCTCAAAGTGGCACTGAATCAGCAAAAGATAAGCACATGCATCTAACCTACCTCACAGATCAAAAAACACCCCTTTGGGAAAAACTTCTCTTCCACTTACTGATCCCTTCCCACCCTGCACTGGGTCTGAGCTGGCTTCAGAGAGTGCCACATCCCCTGGGCCAGAAGTAGGACACATCATGGGCTCTGAGCCATTGTCCCAGCCTTGGAGAGGGAAAAAATTAACAAACACAGAAAAAATAATCTGCTGGCTCCCCTAAACCAGAAAGTCAGGGCAGAAACAGCTCCTTTGCCTAGGCACAGGCATAACAGATCCACGGACTTTGAATGCATTTCGCCCCTTCATAGACCTGTGTGGGCCCATTTCAACAGAGTAGGCCCTCATTAGCACAATACAACAGGGTATATACCTGAAGTCAAACGTCAACTGTTTCAGCTATATGGTGGAGAGGTAGGCTCATGATATTTGACACCACTCTGCCCGTTAAGCAGGGTCCTTACCTGCCCACATCAGGGGTCTGAAGACACATGACTCCATCCACGACACCTAGCCACCTGTGAAAGGTTTTCAACAACAAGTGGTGCCTCCCAGTCCTTACCTAGACAACAGCATTGGGTGCCCATAGTCCAGCTGCAAAACCCACCCACTTACATGCTCTAGGAAACAGGGACATGCTTTCCTTACATACACTCAGGGACAGTTGTAAGCCTCCTGCCTTGCTCGATGCGTGACCCCCTAGTACAACCAGATACCTGTACCTACACCAATCACCCCTGCTCTTCAAGAACTGTAGATGAGAGCCTGCACCACACGCTTGGTGACAACCTGGACATCTGAGCTGAATCCGTATATGAAAAGTAAACAGACTCCTGAGCTCACGTACCTAGTAAAAGCCCTAACCACCAGGTGACAGGATGTTAGAGCTTCAAAGGTGGCAATAATCAAACTAGCTCATTCTAGCAGCCTATTTGGGCATATCAAAACAAAACAAAACAAGAAGCTAGGACACAGTAACCAAACAAAATAAATAAACACAAAAACTTATTGATGGCGCAGAGACAACAGTCCATATCAAATTACATAAAGAGGTAGACCATGATGGCTTCAGCAAGCTCCCAAAACAAAGAATCAAGAAATCTTCCACATGAAGAGAACTTCCTGGAATTACTGGAGGCAGAATACAAAAGATTAATATACAGAACCCTTCAAGAGATCAGGATCAGGCAAAATGCAGAACAAGCCAAGGAGCACACAGACAAAGCAATAGAGGAACTTAAGAAGATTAGAGAAAAGCATAATGACAAATTTAATAGGCTGCAAGAACCCATAGAAAGACAGCAAACAGAAATCCAGAAGATTAACAATAAAATTTCAAAATTAGACAACTCAGTAGAAAGTCAAGGTCAATTTACAGCAAGAAATGCACACATCCAAAAAGTAGAAAGGGCCAAAATCAATATAGTAACCCTACAACTTGAACAAACAGAAAGCAACAAAAGAAGCCCTTGGGTACCTGAAGAAAGCAAATAATAAAAATTAGAGCAGAATTAAATGAAAGAGAGAAGAGAAACACAATTAAAAGCGTTAACAGGACCAAAAGCTGATTCTTTGAAAAGATCAACAAAAGCAATAAACCACTGGCCAAAGTGACAAAAGAAAAACAAGAGAGGAAGCAAATAACCTGAATAAGAAATGAAATGGGCGATATCACAACAGGCCCAACTGAAATTAAAAGAATCATAACAGAATACTATGAAAAACTGTAAAAAAAAAAAAAAAAAAAAACTATACTCTAAGAAATTTAAAAACCTGGAGGAAATGGACAAATATCTAGAAACACACTACCTACCTAAACTAACACAGAGGTAGAACAACTAAATAAACCTATAACAAAAGAAGAGATTGGAAAGGTAGTTTAAAAACTCCCAACAAAAAAAGCCCTGGCCCTGACGGCCCCATTGGAGAATTCTACCAAACTTTTGGAGAATAGTTAACACTACAAAAGTGATTTCAGAGCATAGAAAAGGGTGGAATACTCCCAAACTCATTCTATGAAGCCAGTATATCCCTGATACCAAAACCAGGTAAAGACGCCACAAAAAAAGGAAATTACAGACCAATATTCCTCCTGAACTTAAAAGCAAAAATCCTCAACAAAATTCTACCCAATAGAATTCAATAACATATGAAAAAAAAAAAATAGTTCACCATGACCAAATGGGATTTATACCATGTATGCAGGGATGCTTCAACATTAGAAAAATAATTGTAATCCACCACATAAATAAAATAAAAGACAAGAACCACATGATCTTATCAATTTATGCAGAAAAGGCATTTGACAAAGTCCTCATTCATGATAAAAGCTCTCAGCAAAATAGGAATAGAAAGGAAATTCCTTGACATAATAAAGGGCATTAATACAAAGCCAACAACCAACATCATCCTAAATGGAGAGAGTCTGAAAGCATTTCCCTTGAGAATGGGAACCAGACAAGAATGCCCTTTATCACCATTCTTATTCAACATTGTGCTGGAGGCCCCAGCCAGAGCAATTAGGCTAGAAAAAGAAATAAAAGACATCCAAATTGGTAAAGAAGAAGTAAAAGTATCTCTAATTGCAGATGATATGATCTTATACACAGAAAACCCTAAAGAATCCACAAGAAAACTACTGGAACTAATAGAAAAGTTCAGCAAAGTATCAGGATTCAAGATAAACATACAAAAGTCGGTTGGATTCCTCTACACCAACAAAGAGAACGTCAAAGAGGAAATCACCTAATCAATACCATTTACACTATCCTCCAAGAAGGTAAAATACTTAGGCATAAATCTGATCAGAGACGTAAAAGATCCATACAAAGAAAACTAAAAGACAGTACTGCAAGAAACCTATGTAAGTGGAAAAACATACCTTGCTCATGGATAGGAAGACTCAATATTGTGAAAATGTCTATTCTACACAAAGTGATCTATAGATACAATGCAATTCCAATCCAAATTCGAATGGCATTTGTTAATGAGATAGAGAAACAAATCACCAACATCATATGGAAATAGAAGAGGTGCCAGATAAGTAAAACATTACTGAAAAAGAAGAACAAAGTGGGAGGCCTCACTCTACCTGATTTTAGAACCTGTTATACTGCCACAGTAGTCAAAATAGCCTGGTACTGGCACAACAACAGATATATAGACTAATGGAACAGAATTGAGAATCCAGATGTAAATTCATCCACTTATGAAAGGCTGATATTTGACAAAGGTCCAAAGTCCATTAATTGGGGAAAAGACAGTCTCTTTAACAAATGGTACTGTCGAAACTGGATATCCATCTGCAAAAATATGAGACAAGACCCATACTTCACACCATGCACAAAAACTAACTCAGAATGGATCAAAGACCTAAATCCAAATCCAAAAACCCACTGCCATCGAATCGATTCCAACTCATAGCAACCCTATAGGACAGAGTAGAACTGCCCCGTAGAGTTTCCAAGGAACACCTGGCGGATTTGAACTGCCAACCTCTTGGTTAACAGCTGTAGCACTTAACCACTACACCACCAGGGTTTCCTAAATATAAAATCTAAAATGATAAAGACCATGGAAGAGAAAATAGGGACAACGCTAGGAGCCTTAATATATGGCATAAACAGTATATGAAACATTACTAACGGTGTACAAACACCAGAAGAGAAACTAGATAACTGTGAGCTCCTAAAAATCAAACACTTATGCTTATCCAAAGACTTCACCAAAAGAGTAAAAAGACAACCTACAGAATGGGAAAAATTTTTTGGCTATGACAAATCCAATCAGCATCTAATCTCTAAAATCTATAAAATACTGCAAAACCTCAACAACAAAAAGACAACCCAATTTAAAAAATGGGCAAAGAATATAAACAGGCACATCACCAAAGAAGACATTCAGGAGGCTAACAGATACATGAGGAAATTCTCACAATCATTCGACATTAGAGAAATGCAAATCAAAACTAGAAGATACCGTCTCACCCCAATAAGGCTAGCATTAACCCAAAAAACACAAAACAAGTGTTGGAGAGGTTGTGGAGAGACTGGAACACTTATACACTGCTGGCGGGAATGTTAAATGGTGCAACCTCTTTGGAAATTTTTTTGGCGCTTCCTTTAAAGCTTGAAATAGAAGTACCATACGATCCAGCAATCCCACTCCTTGGAATATATCCTAGAGAAATAAGAGCCCTCACGCGAATAGATATATGCACACCCATGTTCACTGCAGCACTGTCTACGATAGCAAAAAGATGGAAACAACCATGGTGCCCATCAACGGGTGAATGGATAAACAAATTGTGGGGTACTCACACATTGGAATACTATACAATGATAAGGAACACCAGTGAATCTGTGAAACATCTCATAACATGGATGAATCTAGAAGGCAATATCAGTCAGTTGAAAAAGGACAAATATTGTATGAGACCATACAGTTTGTAAAAAGATATTATAAGAACTCAAGAAAAGCTTTAAACAGAGAAGAAAACATTCTTTGATGGTTACCAGGGTGAGGAGGGAGGGAGAGGAATAGTCACTAACTAGGTAAACCAAAAACCAAACCCAGTGCCATTTAGTCGATTCCAACTCATAGCGACCCTATAGGACAGAGTAGAACTGCCCCATAGAGTTTCCAAGGAGCCCCTGGAGGATTTGAACTGCCAACCTTTGGTTAGCAGCTGTAGCACTTAACCACTACGCCACCAGGGTTTCCTAACTAGATAGTAAAAAAAAAAAAAAAAGAGATAGTAGACAAGAATTATTTTAGGTGAAGGGAAGGGAAACGCACAATACAGAGGAAGTTGGCACAACTGGACTAAACCAAAAGCTAAGAAGTTTCCTGTATACAACCAAACACTTGGAGGGACAAAGTAGCAGGGGCAGGGTTCTGGAGACCATGGTTTCAGGAGACATCTAGGTCAGCTGGCATAACAAAGCTTATTAAGAAAATGTTCTGCATCCCACTTTGCTGAGTAGTGTCTACGGTCTTAAAAGCTAGTGAGCAGCCATCTAAGATACATCAATTCGTCCGAACCCACCTGGAGCAAAGGAGAATGAAGAACACCAAGGACACAAGGAAAATAGGAGCCCAAGAGACAGAAAGGGCCACATAAACCAGAGACTACATCAGCCTGAAACCAGAAGAACTACGTGGCTACCACCAATAACTGTCCTGACAGGGAACACAACAGAGAGTCCCTGATGGAGCAGGAGAAAAGTGGGGTGCAGAACTCAAATTCTAGTAAAAAGACCAGACTTAATGGTCTGGCTGAGGCTGGAGGAACCCCAGAAGACATGGCCCATGGACTGTCTGTTAGCACAAAACTAAAACCATTCCTGAGGCCAACTCTTCAGACAAAGATTAGACACAAAATGACACTGGTGAGGAGTGTGCTTCTTAGCTCAAGTAGACACATGAGACTATGCAGGCAACTCCTGTCCGGAGGCGAGATGCAAAGGCAGAGGGGGACAAGAGCTGGCTGAATGGACGCAGGAAATACAAGGTGGCGAGAAGGAGTGTGCTGTCACACTATAGGGAGAGCAACTAGGGTCACCTAAGAACACGTGTATAAATTTTTGTATGAGAAACTGACTTGAATTGTAAACTTTCACTTAAAACACAATAAAGAAAAAAAGAATGAATAAAGACAAACGACTCTATACATACATTTATCATAGATTAAATTGTGTCCTCCAAAAATGTATGTCAACTTGACTAGGCCATGATTCCCAGTATTACGTGATTGTCCACCATTTTGTCATCCGATGTGATTTTCCCATGTGTTGTAATTCCTGTCTCTGTGATGTTAATGAGGTGGGATTAGAGGCAGTTATGTTAATGAGGCAGGACTCAATCTACAAGATTAGGTTGTGTCTTGAGTCAATCTCTTTTGAGATATAAAAGAGAGAAGTGGGCAGAGAGACAGGGAGCCCTCATACCACCAAGAAAGCAGCACCGGGAGCAGAGCACATCCTTTGCGGAATTTGATGCTAGCAAACCAACTCTCAAGGAATGGCTAAAGGAAGTTCTCTAAACAGAAAGACTTGGAACTTCAGAAAAGAAAGAATATCAGAGTGGGTAAAAATAGGGGTAAATATAAAAGACTATCTCACCTCTCATGAGTTTCCTAAATCACATTTGATGGTTGAAGCAAAACTGTAACATCATCTTATGTGCTGCTCAATGTGTGTGGCGAATATACCTAAAACAACTATATTTCAAACGTGGGAAGGGTGCTTGTTGTCCCTGTCAGTTGTCACCAAATTGACTCTGACCCATGGCGACCTTATGTATAACAGAATGAAATGTTGCCCAGTCATGTGCCATCTTCTTGATTCTTGATATGTTTGAGTCCTTTGCTGCAGCTATGCATCTGCTTGAGGGTTTCCCTCATTTTCACTGACCCTCTATCAAACATGATGTCCTTTTCTAGCGATTGGTGTTTCCTAATGATATGTCCAAAGTAAGAAAATATGAAGTCTCCCCATCCTTGCTCCTAAGGAGCATACTGATTATACTTCTTCTAATATTGGTTTGTTCATTCTTCTGGCAATCCACAGTATATTCTATACTCTTTGCCAACATCACAATTCAAACACATCAATTCTTCTATCTTCCTTTTTCATTGTTCAGCTTTTGCATGCAAATGAGGAAATTAAAAAGACTATGGCTTGGGTCAGGTACACCTTAGTCATCAAAGTGACATCTTCACTTTGTAAAATTTTTTTTTTTAATTTTTATTGTGCTTTAAATAAAAGTTTACAAATCAAGTCAATCTCTCACACAAAAATATATACGCACCTTGCTATATACTCCTAAACGCTCTCCCCGAAATGAGACAGCACACTCCTCCCCTCCACTATCTTTTTTCGTGTCCATTCAGCCAGCTTCTGACCCCCTTTGCCTCTCATCTCCCCTCCAGACAGGAGATGACAGCATGGACTCATGCGTCTACCTGATCCAAGAAGCTTGTTCTTAACCAGTGTCATTTTCTATCCCATTGTCCAGCCTAATCCTTCTCTGAAGAGTTGGCTTTGGGAATGGTTCCAGTCTTGGGCTAACAGAAGGTCTGGGGACCATGACCACCGGGGTCCTCCTAGTCTCAGTCAGACGGTGAAGTCTGGTCTTTTTATGAGAATTTGGGGTCTGTATCCCACTGCTCTCCTGCTCCCTCAGGGGTTCTCTGTTGTGTTCCCTGTCAGGGCAGTCATCAGCTGTACCTGGGCACCATCTAGTTCTTCTAGTCTCAGGATGATGTAGACTCTGGTTTCTGTGGCCCTTTCTGTCTCTTGGGCTCATAATTGCCTTGTGTCTTTGGTGTTCTTCATTCTCCTTTGCTCCACGTGGGTTGAGACCAATTGATGCATTTAGATGGCTGCTTGCTAGTGTTTAAACCCCAGACGCCACTGTCCAAAGAGGGATGCAGAATGTTTTCTTAATAGATTTTTTTATGCCAATTGACTTAGATGTTCCCTGAAACCATGGTCCCCAAACCCCTGCCCCTGCAACGCTGGCCTTCAAAGCATTCAGTTTATTCAGGAAACTTCTTTGCTTTTGGTTTAGTCCAGTTGTGCTGACCTCTTCTGTATTGTGTGTTCTCTTTCCCTTCACCTAAAATAGTTCTTACCTACTATCTAGTTAGTAAAAACCCCTCTCTCTTCCTCCTTCCCCACTCTCCTAACCATCAAAGAATATTTTCTGTTTAAACTATTTCTTGAGTTCTTATAATAGTGGTCTCATACAATATTTGTCCTTTCGCAACTGACTAATTTCACTCAGCATAATGCCTGCCAGATTCCTCTATGTTACGAAATGTTTCATGGATTCATCAGCATTCTTTATCAATGCATAGTATTCCACTGTGTGAATATACCATAACTTATTTATCCATTCATCTGTTGGTGGGCACCTTGGTTGCTTCCATCTTTCTGCTATTGTAAACAATGCTGCAATGAACATGGGTGTGTACATATATCTGTTCGTGTAAAGGCTCTTATTTCTTTAGGATATATTCCAAGGAGTGGAATTGCTGGATCATATGGTAGTACTATTTCTAGCTTTATAAGGAAGCGCCAAATCAATTTCCAAAGTAGTTGTACCATTTTACATTCCCACCAGCAGTGTATAAATGTTCCAGTCTCTCCACAATCTCGCTAACATTTATTATTTTGTGTTTTTTGGATTAATGCCAGCCTTGTTGGAGTGATATGGAATCTCATTGTAGTTTTGATTTGCATTTCTCTAATGGCTAATGATCGTGAGCATTTCCTCATGTATCTGTTAGCTACCTGAATGTCTTCTTTAGTGAAGTGCCTGTTCATATTTTTTGCCCATTTTTTGTTACATTATTTGACTTTTTGTCGTTGGGTTTTTGCAGTATCATGTAGATTTTTTAGAGCTCAGAGGCTTATTGGGAATGTCATAGCTAAAACCTTTTTCCCAGTCGGTAGGTAATCATTTTACTCTTTTGGTGAAGTCTTTGGATGAGCACAGGTGTTTGATTTTTAGGAGCTCCCAGTTATCTAGATTCTCTTCTGCATTGTTAGTAATGTTTTGTATACTGTTTACACCATGTATTAGGGCTCCTAACATTGTCCCTATTTTTTCTTCCATGATGTTTATCATTTTAGATTTTATATATAGATCTTTGATCCACTTTGAGTTCGTTTTTTGTGCATGGTGTGAGGTATGGGTCTTGTTTCATTTTTTTGTAGATGGATATCCAGTTGTGCCAGCACATTTGTTAAAGAGACTGTCTTTTCCCCATTTAACTGACTTTGGGCCTTTGTCAAATACCAACTGCTCATATGTGGATTGATTTATGTCTGGATTCCCAATTCTGTTCCATTGGTCTATGTATCTGTTGTTGTACCAGTACCAGGCTGCTTTGACTACTGTGGCAGTGTAATAGGTTCTAAAATCAGGTAGAGTGAGGCCTCCCACTTTGTTCTTCTTTTTCAGTAATGTTTTAATTATCCAGGGCCTCTTTCCCTTCCATATGAAGTTGGTGATTTGTTTCTCCATGTCATTAAAAAATGTCATTGGAATTTTCATTGTATCTATAGATAGCTTTTCATAGAACAGACATTTTTACAATGTTGAGTCTTCCTATCCATTAGCAAGGTATGTTTTTCCACTTATGTATGACTCTTTGGTTTCTTGCAGTGCTGTTTGGTAGTTTTCTTTGTATAGTTATTTTACATTTCTGGTAAAATTCATTCCTAAGTATTTTATCTTCTTGGGGGCTACTGTAAATGCCATTGATTTGGTAAGTTCCTCTTTGATGTTCTTTTTGTTGGTGTAGAGTAATCCAACTGATTTTTGTATGTTTATCTTGTATCCCGATGCTCTGCAGAACTCTTCTATTAGTTTCAGTAGTTTTCTTAAGGATTTCTTAGGGTTTTCTGTGTATAAAATCATGTCATCTGCAAATAGAGGTACTTTTACTTCTTCCTTGCCAATCTGGATGCCCTTTATTTCTTTATCTAGCCTAATTGCTTTGGCTAGGACGTCCAGCACAATGTTGAATAAGAGTGGTGATAAAGGGCATCCTTGTCTGGTTCCTGTTTTCAAGGGGGATGTTTTCAGACTCTCTCCATTTAGTATGATGTTGGCTATTGGCTTTGTATAAATGCCCTTTAATATGTTGAGGAATTTTCCCTATTTTCGTATTTTGCTGACAGTTTTTATCATGAATGAGTGTTGAACTTTGTCAAATGCCTTTCCTGCATCAATTGATAAAATCATGTGATTCTTGTCTTTTATTTATCTGATGTATTGCATTCATTGTTTTCTAATTGTTGAAGCACCACTGCATACCTGGTATGAATCCCACTTGCTCATGGTAAACTAATTTTTGGTATGTTGTTGGATTCTATTGGCTAGAATTTTGTTGAGGATTTTTATGTCTAAGTTCATGAGGGATATAGGTCTGTAATTTTTTTTTTTTTTAATGGTATCTTTACCTGGTTCTGGTATCAGGGATATGCAGGCTTCATAGAGTGAGCTTGGGAGTATTCGGTTCTTTTCCACGCTCTGAAATATCCTTAGTAGTAATGGTGTTAACTCTTCTCTGAAAGTTTGGTAGAGCCCTGCAGTGAAGCCATCCAGGCCAGGGTTTTTTTTTTTGTTGGGAGTTTTTTTTATCACCTTTTCAATCTCTTCTTTTGTTATGGATCTATTTAGTTGTTCTACCTCTGTTTAGGAAACCCTGGTGGCATAGTGGTTAAGTGCTATGGCTGCTAACCAGAGTCGGCAGTTCGAATCTACCAGGCGCTCCTTGGAAACTCTATGGGGCAGTTCTACTCTGTCCTATAGGGTCACTATGAGTCACAATCAATTTGATGGCACTAGGAACCGGGTACCTCTGTTTGCGTTAGTTTAGGTAGACAGTGTGTTTCTACGAATTCATCCATATCTTCTACGTTTTCAAATTTGTTATAGTACAATTTTTCATAGTAATCTGATATGATTCTGCTAATTTCAGTTGGGTCTGTTGTAATATCCCCCATCTAATTTCTTATTTGGGTTATTTGCTTCCTCTCCTGTTTTTCTTTTTTCAGTTTGGCCAGTTGTTTATCAATTTTGTTGATTTTTTCAAAGAACGAGCTTTTGGGCTTGTTTATTCTTTCAATTGTTTTTCTGTTTTCTATTTCATTGAATTCTGCTCTAATTTTTGGTATTTGCTTTCTCTTGGTGACTGAGGGTTTCTTTTGTTGCTCTCTTTCTATTTGTTCAAGTTGTAGGAGTAATTCTTTGATTTTGGCCCTTCTTTTTGGATGTGTGCATTTATTGATTTAAATTGACTTCTGAGCACTGCTTTTGCTGTGCCCCAAATGTTCTGATAGGAAGTGTTTTCATTCTCACTGGATTCTATGAATATATTTATTCCATCCTTCATGTCTTCTATAATCCAGTCTTTTTGGAGCAGGATATTGTTCAGTTTCCAAGTGTTTGATTTCTTTTCCCTGCTTTTTCTGTTATTGATTTCTACTTTTATTGCCTTATGGTTAGAGAAGGTGGTTTGTAATATTTCAATGTTTTGGATTCTGCTAAGGCTTGCTTTATGACCTAATATGTGGTCTATTCTAGAGAATGTTCCATGTGCACTAAAAAAGAAAGTATACTTGACTGCTGTTGGGTAGAGTGTTCTGTATATGTCTATACGGTCAAGTTGGCTGTTTTGGCATTTAGATCTTCCGTGTCTTTATTGAGCTTCTTTCTGGATGTTCTGTCCTTCACCGAAAGGGGTGTGTTGAAGTCTCCTACCATAATTGTGGAGCTATCTCACTTTTCAATGCTGATAGTTTGTTTTATGTATCTTGCTGCCCTGTCACCGAGTGCATAAATACTGAATATTGTTATATCCTCCTGATATATTGTCCTTTTAATCATTATATAGTGTCCTTCCTTATCCTTTTTGGTGGATTTAATTTCAAATTCTATTTTATCAGAAATTAATATTGCCACTCCTGCTCCTTTTTTGACTACTGTTTGCTTGATGTGTTTTTTTCCATCCTTTGAGTTTTAGTTTGTCTTTGTCTCTAAGTCCAAGGTGTGTCTCTTGCAGGCAGCATATAGATGGATCATGTTTTTTAATCCATTCTACCACCCTCTTTCTCTTTATTGGTGCATTTAGTCCATTTACATTCAGCGTAATTATGGATAGGTACGAATTTAATGCTGTCCTTTTTATGTCTTTTTTTGTGTGTTTTTGACAGTTTCTTTTTCCCACTTAATTTTTTGTGCTGAGTAGTTTATCTTTATGTATTGTCTTTTCCTCATATTCATGTTGTTGATTTTGTTTCTCCTGAGTCTCTATTTCTTTCTTGTATTTTATTTTGATGTGTAAGATAGTTTGTCTCCTTTGTGGTTACCTTAATATTTACCCCTATTTTTCTAAATTTAAACCTAACTTTTACGTGTTTGTATTGCCTTGTCTTCCTCTCCATATGAAGGATCTATGACTATAGTTCTTAGTCCCTCTTTATTATCTTAATGTTGTCTTCTTTTACATAATAATATCTCTGTTTTGAGTTTTTTTTTTATCATGATTTATTTTTATGATTTCCCTGTCTGGGTTGACTTCTGATTGCTCTGCCCAGTGTTCTAGTCTTGGGTGATTTCTAAACAAAGAACTCTAGTATTTCTTGTAGTTTTGGTTTGGTTTTTTCAAATGCCCTAAACTTGTGTTTATCTGGAAATGTCCTAATTTCACCTTCATATTTGAGAGACAGTTTTGCTGGATATATGATTCTTGGCTGGCAATTTTTTTCCTTCAATACTTTGTATAAGTCATCCCATTGCCTTCTTGCCTGTGTGGTTTCTGCTGAGTAGCCCGAGCTTATTCTTACTTACTTTCCTTTGCAGGTGACTTTTCATTTATCCTTAGCTGCTCTTAAAATTCTCTCTTTATCTTTGTTTTTGGCAAGTTTGATTATAATATGTCTTGGTGACTTTCTTTTAAAATCTTCCTTATGTGGAGTTCGATGAGCATCTTGGACATATATGTTCTCATCTTTCATGATACCAGGGAAGTTTTCTGCCAAGAAATCTTCAACAATTCTCTCTATATTTTGTTATCCCTCCCCATTCTGGTACTCCAATCACTCATAGGTTATTTCTCCTGATAGAGTCCCACATGATTCTTAAGGTTTCTTCATTTTTTAAATTCTTTCATCTGATTTTTGTTCATATATATTGGTGCTGTGTGCTTTATCTTTCAGTTCACCAATTTTGCTTTCCACTTGCTCAATTCTGCTCCTCTAACTTTCTATTGCATTGTCTACTTCTGTAATTTTATTGTTAATCTTCTGCATTTCTGATTGCTGTCTCTCTATGGATTCTTGCAGCTTATTAAATTTTTCATTATGTTCTTGAATAACCTTTTTAATTTCTTAAAATACTTTATATGTGTGTTCCTTCTCTTGTTCTGCATATTGCCTGATCTCCTTCCTAATTTTGTTCCTGATGTCTTGAAGAGTTCTGTATATTAATCTTTTGAATTCTGCATCAGGTAATTCCAGGAAGGCACCTTCATCCAGAAGATCCATTGATTCGTTGTTTTGAGAGCTTGTTGAGGCGATTGTGGTCTGTTCTTTATGTGACTTGATATTGACTGCTGTCTCCGAGCCATCTGTAAGTTATTGTATTAGCTTATTTTATGTTTGCTTACTGTATCCTAGCTTCTTGCTTTGTTTTGTTTTGATATGCCCAAATGGGTTCCTTGAGTGAGCTAGCTTGATTATTTTCACCTTTAGTGCTCTGAAGTCCTGTCACCAGATAGCTAGAGCTGTTATCAGGTACATCAGTCTGGGAGTCCATTCACTTTTCTTGTGTGAATTCAGCTCAGGTATTTTTATCCAGGTAGCTGATCATCAAGTGTGTGGTACAGGCTCTGTCCTACAGTCTTAGAGGCGCAAGGGTGATTGGTAGAGGTACCGGTATCTGCTTGTAGCAGGGGGTCGTGATCTGAACAAGCGTATCTGAGGAAAGAGTGTCCCTCTTCCCTAAAGCGTACAGGTGGGTAGGTTCTGTAGTAGACCATGGGCATCCAATGTTTTTGATTGTAAGGACTGGGATGTACCAGTTATCCTTGGACCCCTGTCGCAGGTGGCTGGGTGACCTGAGTGGAGCCACCAGTCCTTAGGCCCCTGATGTGGGTAGGTGAGGACCCTGTTTAATAGCCAATGTGTGTCAAACTTCAAATACCCACCTCTCCACCACGCACCTGAAACAGTTGTAGTCTGCCAACAAGAAGCTGTTCTCCTGAAATAGGCCTACACAGGTCCACGCGTGGAGGAACCTATTCAAAGTCTACGGACCGTTTATACCTGGACAGGTGCCACTTCTGTCCTGAGCTCCCCAGGTTAGTGGATGTGGCCAATTATGTTTTCCCCCAATTGCAAATTTATTCCTTCTCCAAGGCCAAGAGAATGGCTCCAGGCTATCAACATGGCCTATCTCAGGCCCAGGGAAATCAACAGCCATTGAAGCCAGCTTGGGGGTGGGGGGCACAGTAACATGTACAGAAGTACTCAGCTTTTGCCGAGAGCACTGTTCTTCTCTGGTTCCAGAGGTGTGAGTAGGCTGTGCAGATGGCTGCTTCTCCCTGAGGAAACAGCGGCCAACTCTACTACCAGTCTGCCACAGCCACTTCTAGGAATTGTGACTGAGGGATCCTGGCAATTCAGGTCTGGCAACTCCTCTCTGTTTCTGAACCGTCTCTTTCTCCCCCTTGCTGCTCAGTCTGTTTTCTAACTTTGCCTTTGATGCTCAGGGCTCCTAGGTTGTCATAAATATAATTTTTTCACTTTTTTGGGGGTGGTCTTTGTTGTAAGAGAGTTTGCAGGAAGTGTCTGGCGATTCCACCATCTTGGCCCACCTCACTGTGTAAAATTTTGAGGAGGCCTTTCACAGCAGATTTTTCCAATGCAATACATCATTTGATTTCTTGACTGCTGCTTCCACCATGGATAATGATTGTTGATCCAAGTAGAATGAAATACTTGGCAACTTCAATTTTGTCTTCATTTGTCGTGGTGTTGTTTATTGGTCTAGTTGTGAGGATTTTCTTATTCTGAGGAAATATTTCAATGATGTTCAATGTGTTCTTAATTTACTTTTCAGATTGTTCACTGCTAGTGTGTAGAAACACAACTGGTTTTTGTGTATTAATCTTGTATCCTGTGACTTTACTGAATTCATTTATTAGCTTTACTAGCACTCGTAGATTCTCATGTCATTTGCAAATAGAAATAGTTTTATTGCTGTGTTTCCAATTTGGATACCTCTTATTTCTTTCTCTTGTCTAATTGCTGTGGCTAAAACTTCCAGCACAATATCAAAAAGCAGTCTTTGTCTTGTTCCTGATCTTAAGGTGAAGGCTTTCAATCTTTCACTATTGAGTGTGATGTTAGCCATGGGTCTTTGGAAATGCCCTTTATCATGTCGAGGAACTTTCTTTCCATTCTAGTTCGTTGAGTGTTTTTTTATCATGAAAGGGTGTTGGATTTTGTCAAATGCCTTTTCTGCACCTATTGAAATCATCATGTGTTTTTTTTCCTGTGTTCTATTAATGTGGTTTATTACATTGATTAATTTTTTTATGTTGAACTACTCTTGCATTCCTGGGATAAATCCCATTTGGTCATGGTATATAATCCTTTTAATATGCTGCTGAATTCGATTTGCTAGTATTCTGTTGAGGATTTTTGCATCTGTATTCATAAAGGATATTGGTCTGTAGTTTCCTTGTGTTGTCTTTACCTGGCTTTGGTATCAGAGTAATGATGGCTTCAAGAATGAGTTAGGAAGTGTTCCCTCCTCTTCTAATTTTTTGAAGAGTTTGAGAAGTATTGGCAGTAATTCTTTAAATGTTTGATAGAATTCACCAGTGTAGTCATCTGGTCCTGGACTTTTCTTTTTTGGAAGGTTTTTGATTACTGATTCAGTCTCTTCACGTGCTGTTGATCTCTTGAGACCTTCTATTTCTTCTTGAGTAAATTTAGGTAGTTTATATGTTTCTAAGAGTTTGCTCATTTCATGTTCTTTTTTAAGGAATTATAGCATTAGCAAAGAATGTTGAATATACCATGGACTCCCAGAGAATAAACAAATCAATCTTAAAACAAATATAACCAGAATGTTCCTTAGAAGCAAGGATGGCAAGACTTTGGCTCTCTTACTTTAGGCACTTCATCAGGGAAGATCAATTGCTAGAAAACGACATCATGTTTGGTAAAGTAGAGGGTCAGGAAAAATGAGGGGAACAGTCGATGAATCTGATTGATACAATAGCCACACCAATGGACTCAAATATACCAGTGGTTATGAAGGTGGCACAGGACAGGGCAATGTTTCATTCTGTTATAAATAAGGTCAACATGAGTTGGAGCCAACTTGATGGCAACTAACAACAATAACTTCTCTATCATGAACATATGTTGTTCTTGCCTACCTGGTAAAAACACCCTGGTTTTCCTCTGGGAAACCATTGTTCTTCAAATCACAATCCGTGTAGTTTGGTGGGGGTTGACAAGCCCCCACAGCCTAAGGCAGGCATGTGACCCAGGCAGGGCCCTTCAACACAAGCCCTGGCTATAACTGAGAAAACTACTGTCCTCCAAAAAGGATAAAAGGGGAGCCTGACTGGAAGTGTTTCCAAAAAAGCAAAACCTAGAGATGGAAAGAAATGGAGTGCTGATGACATTTTTTGAGCCCTGGATTCTGCCATGTCTGTAGCCAACAAGTTCCCTTTTCTTGTATAAACTAGTTTAAAATTGGTGTCTGTCACATACGGCCAAGAATCTTGCTTAATTGACCATCCATGCCAATTCTGTTATCTGTAGCTTTGATAAGCATTTCCTTATAGCAGGGTTTAGTGTGACAATGGGCCCAGTGGATTTTTTTAAAGCTGCATTTGCAGAAGCAAACATAGTTTTTATTTCAGTTTCATGTGTGTTTGGGGTGGCTTACTGGGTGGCATGGGTTTGTGTGTGTGTGTGTGTGTGTGTGTGTGTGTGCGTGTGTGTGTGTGTGAGTGAGCACATGTTAGTTTATTTTAAGCCTTCTATGTGCCTCCAATAAGGAACCCTGGTGGTTAAGCACTTGGCTGCTAATGAAGGGTTGGTGGTTGAACCCACCCGCCTCTCTGTGGGAGAAAACTGTGGCAGTCTACTTATGTAAAGATTACAGCCTTGGAAATCCTACGGGGTAGTTCTACTCTGTCCGGTAGAGCTGCTATGAGTCAAAATCAACTTGATGGCAATCGGTTTCAGGGCTGCTTCCAATGTATTCATTTAAGTTGTTGATAAAAATCATTCAGATCCAGTCAAGGACACAAGTGATTGTTTGCTACTAGAAACCAGGCATACATGGAGAGTAACTAACAGTACTTTCAAAACATGGTTTAGTGTTCTTTTATCCAGGTCATTTTTATGTTCTTCATGCTCTAAGATTTTCTCTAGTCTTGTGCCATCCTCATAATCATTGTTATATTTGAGCCCATTGTTGAAGCCACTGTGTCAATCCATATCATTAAGGGCTCTCTCTTTTTCGATGAACCTCTACTTTATAAAGCATGATGTCCTTCTTCAGGGACTGGTCCCTCCTAGTACATAACATGTCCAAAGTATGTGAGGCTATGTCTTCCCATCCATGCTTCTAAGGAGCATTCTGGCTGTATTTCTTCCAAGACAGATGTATTCATTCTTCCAGCAATCTATGATATAGTTAATATTCTTCGCCAACACCATAATTCAAAGGCACCAGTTCTTCAGCGTTCACATGTATAAGAGGTGATTAAAAATAACAGGGCTTGGGTCAGGCACACCTTAGTCCTCAAGGTGACATCTTGGCTTTTTAGCACTTTGAAGAGGTCTTTTGCAGCAAATTTGCCCAAAGTAAAATAAATAAATAAATAAATTTTTTTTAATACATTGATTTCTTGACTGCTGTTTCATGGGCGTTGATTGTGAATCCAAGTAAAGTGAAATCCTTGACAACTTCAGCTTTTCTCTGTTTATCATTATGTTTCTTATTGATCCAGATGAGAGGGTTTGTTGTTTTCTCTATGTTGAGGTATAATCTATACTAAAGGCCTTTTATTTTCATCAGTAAATGCTTCAAGGCTTCTTCTCTTTCAGCAAGCAAGGTTGTGTCATCTGTATATCACAGATTGTTAATGAGTCTTTCACCTATTCTGAAGACCTATTTTTCCTCATATAGTCCAGTTTCTCAGATTATTTGCTCAGCATATAGATTGAATAAGTATGGTAAAAGGATATAAAGATGATGCACACTTTTCCTAACTATAAACCACGCAGTATCCCCTTGTTCTGTTTGAACGACTGCCTCTTGGTCTATATACATGTTCTTCATGAGCACAATTAGGTGTTCTGGAATTTCCATTCTTTGCAATGTTATCCATAATTTGTTATGATTCACACACTCCAATGCCTTCGCATAGCCAATAAAACACAGGTAAACATCTTTCCAGTATTCTCTGCTTTCAGCCAAGATCCATATCCCTAGTTCCATGTCCTGAATCCAGCTTGAGCCTCTGGCATTCCCTTTTCAATGTACTGCTGCAACCATTTTTTAATTATCTTCAGCAAAATTTTATTTGCATGTGATACTAAAGATATTGTTCGATAATTTCCACATTCTTTTGGATCACCTTGCTTTGGAATGGGCACAAATGTGGATCTCTTCCAGTTGGTTGGCCAGGTAGCTGTCTTCCAAATTTCTTGCCATAGGCAAGTGAGCACCTTAGCACTGCATCCATTTGTTGAAACACCTCAATTGGTATTCTGTCCATTCCTGGAGCATTGTTTTTTGCCAATGCCTTTAGTGCAGCTTGGACTTCTTCCTTCAGTACCATCGGTTCCTGATCATATGCTACTTCCTGAAATAGTTGAACACCCACCAGTTCTCTTTGGTACAGTGACTCTGTATTCCTTTCACCTTCTTTTGATGCTTTCTGCATTGTTCAGTATTTTCCCCCTAGAATCCTTCAATATTACAACTCGAGGCTTGAATTTTTTCTTCAGTTCTCTCAGCTTGAGAAATGTGTGTTCTTCCCTTTTGGTTTTCTAACTCCAGGTCTTTGCACATTTCATTAAAATACTTCACTTGGTCTTCTTGTGCCACCCTTTGAAATCTTCTGTCCAGCTCTTTTACTTTACCATTTCTCCTGTTCACTTTATCTACTCTCCATTCAATAGCAAGTTTCAGAGTATCTTCTGACATCCATGCAGAAGTTGGTAAAAAATCTCCAGGTTCTTGAACTTTGGCCTTACTGATTGGTGTGTAAATTTGAATAATACTCGTTTTAACTGGTCTTCTTGGAGGCATATAGATATTATCCTGTCATGACAGCATTGTACTTCAGGGTAGATCTTGAAATGTTCTTTGTGATGATGAATGAATGCAATGGCATTCCTCTTCAATTTTTCATTCCTGGCATGGTAAACAATATGATTGTCCAATTCTAAATGGCCAACACCAGTCCATTTCATTTTATTAATGCCTAGGATATCTATGTTTATGTATTCCATTTCATTTTTGACAATTTCAAATTTTCCTAGATTCGTACTTTGTACATTCCTCATTCCAATTATTAATGGAAGTTTGCAGCTATTCTCATTTTAAGTCATGCCACATCAACAAATGAAGGTCCTGAAAGCTTGACTCCATCCATGTCATTAAGGTCAACTCTACTTTGAAGAGGCAGCTCTTCCCCAGAACTAGATGGTGCCTGGCTACCACCAATGACTTCCCTGACAGGGAACACCTGACAGGGAACACAACAGAGAGTCCCTGGTAGAGCAGGAGAAAAGTAGGGTACATGGCCCCAGACTCTGTTAATCCAGAACTGAAATCATTCCTGAAGCCAACTCTTCAGAAAAAGATTAGACTGGACTATAAGGCATAAAATGATACTCATGAAAAGTGTGCTTCTTAGTTCAAGAAGATACATGAGACTAAATGGGCAACTCCTGTCCAGAGGTGAGATGAGAAGGCAGAAAGGGATAGGAGCTGTTGAATGGACAGGGGAAATCCAGGATGGAAAGGAGGAGCAGGCTGTCACATTACAGGGATAGCAACTAGGGTCACATAACAATGTGTGTATGAATTTTTATATGAGAAACTAACTTGAGCTGTAAACTTTCACCTAAAGCACAATTAAAAAAAAATACTTCTTTCCCACATACTCAGGCATTTTTAGCAACTATGAATTAGAGAAAATTACTTTTCCCATAGCTATTCTGGAACTTATGAATTTGAATAAATACTGTCTCTCTACATTATTCAAAAAAATTTTAGATACACTCAGTGTATAATAATAATAATATGTTGTTGTTGGGTGCCGTTCAGTCGGTTTCTACTCATAGTGACTGTAGGTACAACAGAAAGAAACACTGCCTGGTCCTGTGCCATCATCTCAATTGTTATGCTTAAGCCCATTGTTGCAGCCACTGTGTCAGTCTATCTCGTTGAAGGTCTTCCTCTTTTTCACTGACCCTCTATTTTACCAAGCATGACGTCCTTCTCCAGGAACTCATTCCTCCTCATAACATGTCCAAAGTATGTGAGACGTAGCCTCTCTGTCATTGCTTCTAAGGAACATTCCAGTTGTACTTCTTCCAAGACAAATTTTTTCCTTCTTTTGGCAGTCCATGGTATATTCAATACTCTTTGCCAGTACCACAATCCAAAGGTATCAATTCTTCTTTGGTCTTCCTTAACTCATCATCCAGCTTTCTCATGCATATGAGACGACTGAAAACACCATGGCTTGTGTCAGCCCCACTTTAACCTTCAAGGTGACATCTTTGCTTTTTAACACTTTAAAGAGGTCTTTTACAGCAGATTTGCCCAATGCAATATGTCTTTTGATTTCTTGACTGCTGCTTCCATGGGTGTTGATTGTGGATCCAAGTAAAATGAAATCCTTGACAACGTCAATCTTTTCTGCATTTATCATATGTTGCTTATTGGTCCAGTTGTGAGAATTTTTGTTTTCTTTATGTTGAGGTGTAATCCATACTGAAGGCTGTTGTCTTTGATCTTCATCAGTAAGTGCTTCAAGTCGCTTCAAGTCCTCTTCACTTTCAGCAAGCAAGGCTGTGTCATCTGCATAACGCAGGTTGTTAATGAGTCTTCCTCCAATCTTGATGCCCCATTCTTCATATAGTCTAGCTTCTTGGATTATTTGCTCAGCACACAGATTGAATAAGTATGGTGAAAGGATACAACTCTGATGCACACCTTTCCTGACATTAAACCATGCAGTATCCCATTCTTGTATTTGAACAACTGCCTCTTGATCTATATACAGGTTCCTCATGAACACAATTAAGTGTTCTGGAATTCTCATTCTTCACAATGTTATCCATAATTTGTTGTGATATGTACACAGCATGAATTTTATACTCATGGGCTCAAGTGTGCAAAACATAATTTTTAAAAAATTTCTCTGGCCCAGTAGTTAAGAGCTTGGCTGCTAACCAAAAGGTCAGTAATTCGAATCCACCAACCGCTCCTTGTAAACTCTGTGGGGCAGTTCAACTCTGTCCTATAGGGTTGCTGTGAGTTGAAATCGCCTCAAGGGCAGCTTTTTTTTTTTTTTTTTTTCCATGTACCAGAACTTAACTTAGCCCTTGAGTCACCATTTCCTCTGATGACCTAAGATCAGTCTTGCCAATTCCAGGAAATTCAGTCACTTCTAGTTTATAAATCAGTATTGTTGACTTGGTTAATTCAGGATTGTTTTCCCCTCTTCCTTGCCTTCTTCCTGTTGATGATCCCATTGCATTCCTGCAGGTGGGGGTATATCTAGTGTTCTGACTCAGCAAGGCGGAACAGGGGCAAGGTCGTTGACCACTGTCCATTTTCAGGTGTGCTGAGATTAGAAAGTCCCTATGAGCTTCTGGTCATTTATACCCCATCCCCTGCTGCCTTTGCCCTAGACATTTGGTGTCCCTCTCTGCTACCTGACACTGGTTCCCGTAGTCCATTTGGCTCCCCTGGCCCCAGCCATGAAAACTCTGATGGTATAGTGGTTAAGTGCTATGGCTGCTAACCAACAGGTTGGCAGTTTGAATCCACCAGGCGCTCCTTGGAAACTCTATGAGGCAGTTCTACTCTGTCATATAGGAGCACTATGAGTTGGAATCAACTTGATGGCAATGGGTTTGGTTTGGTTTTTGGTCGGCCTTAGTCATGCAGGTTCTATAAGCCCTCTGGTCCCTCTCAGTTGCCCATTTGGCTGGTGGGAAGGCTCTCGGGTCTCCATAGGCCTGGATCAGACCCACTTTTTTTCTAGTCCATTGCAGCTGTCTGTGGTGGCCTGGGGAAACTTTGAAGGGCTCTTATGCCAGAGACCTGAGAGAGATGTGAGACACAGGCTCTGTGTTCCCAGACACCCCATATGCTGGAGGGTTCTGTCACTTCTCTGCGACCCTCCCCGGCCCAACCCCGGGTTTCTCAAGGGCCTGCACCAAAGTTTTACTTTCCTGCTCTTCTCCCCAGATCCCTTTCTCTGCCTTAGCCTGAGGCTCCTTCATGAGCTTGGATAGAAACTGCTCTTTTTTTGTTCATGGAATAAAACTGATGTAATGCTTTTGGCTCTTTAATTCTTTCAGAATTAAAAAACAAATAACAAAAAATATTTTTCTGTCTCATTAGGCAGGACTCTTGAAAGTAAAATTTTCTTTGGCTCTTTGGAATCTCATCTCTGCTATGATTTTTTTCTCAATTTTTATTATGATGGTTTCAAACACACAACGAAATTGAAAGAATTTTATAGTGAATACAGTTACCCACCTCCTAGATTCTATCATTAACATTTTAATACCTGTTTTATCTCATATCTATTTACCCTTTGCTCTGTTCATCTATCAAGCCATTGTATTTTTCATGCATTTCAAAATCCTTTGCAGACACCAGTACTTCCTCCTAAATACTTTGGCAGGCATATCATTAACTAGGGTTCAATATTTGTTTACGATTCTTTTCTTTTAATGTAAAATTTATATACAATGAAATGCACAAATCTTTAGTGAACATTCTTTGAGGTCTGACAAATGCATACACTTGAATAACGCAAATCCTTATCCAGCAATAAAATACTACCATCACCCCAGAAAGTTTCCTCATGCCCCTTCCCAGTGAAATGCTCTGCTATGATTTTTTTTTCTCTGCTATGATTTTCAAGAGCAAAATTTAGAAACCAAAGTAAAGGACTTGCCCTTTACTCCTGCCTTATTAGCCCTCCGCTTGGGGGGTGGAAGAGAGGCAATCGTGTGATTAGCAACCTATTGCTACTTCCTGAATGTAGAACCAAGAGAAAGCGTACCGAAAGCTGGGTAAGGACAGTTCTGTTAATGCCTCAATATACTGTCCCACTTTTGAGGTATGGGTTTATGAGAGGGCGAGGAAAGGAAGGGGGAACAAATTCTTTGGAACCGTGTCGAGAGCCAGTTTCCTGTTCCCAATAACCAGTTGCCGTTGAGTTGACCCTGACTCATAGCAGCCCCACGTGTGTGAGAGGAGAACTGTGCTGCACAGGGTTTTCAATGGCTGATTTTTTGGAAGTAAATCACCAGGCCTTTCTTCTAAGGTGCCTCTGGGTGGACTCAAACCTCCAGCCTTTCAGTTTTCAGCCGAGCATGTTTACAGTTTGTACCAGTCCCATTCCCGGTAAAGTACCAGAACCTTGTCCCTTGGCATTTTCCTTCATTGTTCATCTTCCTTTTGGGCTATCAGCACAGCTCCCTCCCTATCATGCTTGGCTGTACCAGTGAGTTTGAGCCAACAGCTCATCATTCCCAGAGAGGCTCTGTGTTGCTGAGAACGATCTGGACGACACACGGAGCCAACTGGCTAGTGAAGTTACTTAGTATATGCATATGCATGCTATATTAATGGAACTGGCTGAGCAGTGTCGATGTCAATTCAGGAAGATAAATCCCCCCAAACAAGGGATTTACCTGTATATGGAGAGTCCCTGGGTGGTGCACACGGTTAACGTGCTCAACTGCTAACTATTGGTTGGAGGCTTGAGTCCACCCAGAGGCACCTTAGAAGAAAGACCTGGCAATCTGCTTCTGAAAAATCAACCATTTGAAACATTACAGAGCACAGTTCCATGACACACAAGGGGTCACCATGTGTCAGAGTCAATGCCATGTCAACCAGTTTTTTTAACGTTTTTACAAGTTATCTAAGGACTGTGTTTCTCCCCATCTTCCGCCTTCTCCTTTTTAAGTTTCTTTATACACTTCTGAATCTGTTATGTCATGAGGATGATGCATTTGCATTATTTAAAAATGGAAACAAAACAGCACAAAGAGAAACTGGCTCCTTTCAGCACCTCCGAGAAATATATCTGGTTTATAGCCTTTGAAAACTTTTTTAAATGCACATATAGGAGTGTATATGTCTGTGGTTTTTCTTTTTTCTTTATCGTAATTGTACCAAATTATACCAGCTGCTTTAGGACTTGCTTTTTTTAACTAGAAAATTATGTTTCGTAGACAGGACTACGTGTTTCTTCTACCACAATAAGATTGATTCACTTCGAGAAAATGACTCACATAACTCCTTCAGAGCTTGCTTTTTTTTTTTTCCCAATGAAGTCATGTGGATTAATTCTTGTTTTCTCCACTGTCGTTCAACTAAAACTTTAGTTATAAAATGACATTGTTGGCCAAGAAAAATAACTTATGTGCTCACAATTTTCTATCTGGTGACTTTTGGACACATTTAAGGAGATACCCCTCTTCCCCCTCCACTGACAAGTCCTGATTTGAAAAGAGCTTAAGCAATCTGCTGGAGGAATTTTCTTCACTGGAGGACATGCAGAAAAGATGTGAAACACACAAGGCAAGAAAGATGAACTTTGGACTCTCTTATCACATCAGAAGTGGCAAATTCCAACTCATGGAAAAAAAAAAATAGAAGACCCTAAGACCCTAATACTGAGTGTTTGTTAGAGCCTGTTTGGTGTCAAATGAAATGATACAATACGAAGCCGTCCGTAATCCTCTATGAATACTAGATGTTGTGTTATTGTTTAATTATTACTTTGGGAAGCAGTTGCAGATTAAAGAAATAAGCTCTAGATTATGGAATGTTTGGTGATGAGGCCTAGCCTCAGTCCTGAAGCTCTGTCCTGAAGACACTTCCTGTTAAGGACCATAGGATGAGAAACTGCAGTCCATGAAAAGCAATGAAGGAAACATGTTCACCCAAAATGTATTGATTAGGCAATAGCAAGAGCTTGCTGGGCCATCTGACAGGTTAGAAAAACAAAAAGAGTAGACCATGTTCTCAGCATGGGTGTTTGCTGAGGGGGTGGGGTGGGATGATGGCTGGGGAAGGACAAGTTGGAAGGCAAGGGAGGGATAATGGAGGGGGAAAGATGCATCAAGCAGAAAGTCCCCCAACTTGTCAGCTGCTTAGGAAGCAGGGCTTGCTGGGAGGACCAAGAAACATGCCAAATCACTGGAGTCTTGCTGTTAAAGAAGAAAGAGACTTTAAACAGGTTTGGAAGGTGGGCCTTCACCTGTCTTTCTTACTGACCTCTCTGATACTTTGCTGTTCCCTTGCCATAGAGTAGATTCCAATTCATGGTGATGCCATGTGTTCAAGAGGAGAACTGCTCTATAGGGTTTTCCTGACTAATCTTTTCAGAAGCAGTTGCTAGGCCTTTCTTCCATGAGACGCTGGGTATGTACGTTCCAACTGCCAACCGGCAGGTCAGCAGCCGATTGCAAACCACTTGCGCCACCCAGGCTCCTTCTGATATAACCCAAAACCAAACCCACTGCCAAAGAGTAGATTCTGACTCATAGCGACCGTCTGATATATTAGGGAAAAAAAAATCAGGAAATGTGCACCAAAGCTTTTGGCTACAAAGCATGGACATTGAAGTTGAAAGACAGCGCCAGGCAGAGCTCAGGACAGGAGGGAAGGCAGCTGCTTAACTAGGGCAGTTCTGGTTGGCAGCAAGCGCTTACCCTCCCTGTGCCCTTCTTCCTGATTTAAGTAGCAGGGGCCACACCTGCCCACCTCCCAGGATGGTGGACCAAGCTCCTCCTTGCCCAGGTGGCTTTTCTTCTTCTGCAGGGCTAACACGTGTGAAATCCCAAATTCGGCTGAGATTGCACAGGCTCAGGGAAGCCATAGTAGAACCCCAGAGTAGGTCAAGTCCCCCGGTTTTTTGCCCTGATTGTCTTCTGTGCACCCTCTTTGCAACGACCACGCATGGATTTTGTGATTGTTTGATCCACTGTCTCCCCGCAGGAATGTGAGCTCTGCTAGGGAGGGACCAGGACTATTTGCTTCTCATCCTCGTCCCCAGCGCCCAGCACGGCACTGCTACAAAGAAGATGCTCAATAAATACTTGTTGAATGAATAAATATATATATAAAAAAGAAAGTTTCAAAATATGAACTATGGTAGCTTTAAAATGTACATGGAGCAGCTGTTGGTAATAGTTTCACTTTTTAATTTATTTAAAAATAGAAATGATATGAACATTGGTGAAATTCAGTGTTCAAAGTAAAGCAACTTAGGATATACATACCACAAAACAAACAAACAAAAACCCAAACCTGTTGCTATCCAGTAGATTCCGACTCATAACAACCTATACATATACATATATGTCCTCATAACTCTACTAATATTTCCTCTTTTTAAAATTCAAGTTTTCCTTTGCTTTTTAGATTTTTTTAATCAGTCACAAGGGAATGAGTTTCGAAAGCACAGCCAATTTCAAATTCTGTAGGCAAAAACACAAATGTGACCTTATTACCATTAACTTTTTCTTCAATTATAAAACGCTGGCACAAACAGGCAGGCTCGCACTTGCATAAGATTTATAAATGTACCTTGGTGATGGTGATTGAAATGGACATGCTGCTGTGAATGGGGTTTCCTAATTACTTTGAGTCCTTTCCCTCCACTAAGAAGATGCCCAACGGTTATAGCCACACTCCTGTCTAAGCAAATCCCTCCTTTATAATTTGCTGGATCATTTTTAGCTTACCTTCCCTTAATTCCTTTGCAATTTAGGTAGGGCAAGAAACTATGTCTTTTTTTTTAAGAAACTATGAAGATGTCTGGAATTCAGGAAATACTGATGCTAATCTTTTTCTTCAGACAAAGAGTTTTATGGGACTCAAAATGTGTTTTCAAGTCTATTGGTTTCTTTTGAAAAATGCATTTAGATGATACAGTTTGGGATTCTTCACAGTTTAAATAAATATAAATGTCTTTGAAAGTTACAAAAATTTCATGTATCTTCATACTAGTTTAGACATTTGAATGTCTAGGTTAGACATTCCGTCTGTTTTGACAGACTTGAAGCTTAAATATTTGACTAGAAGGGGTATCACGCTTTCCTTCAATTTATCACCTAGAAGTTTCCTTAGTCTTGGGTTGTGGTTCTAGAATTCTGTGGACAGTAGTCTGAACTAGCCTGTTGCTCCAAGAGAAGATGAATTAATCCTTTCTCAGAGAAAACTCAGTTTGAACGCTGCACATTCTATTTTCAAAGATGGCCAAAGACAAAGGCTATGGGAGTGTTATGGATTGAATTGTGTATCCCAAAAATACGTTTTGTAAATTCTAACCTCTATGCCTGTGGTTATAATCCCATTTGGGAATGGGTTGTCTTTGTTATGTTAATGAGACAAGGTTAGTGTTGGGTGTATCTTGAGTCAGTCTCTTTTGAGAGATAAAAGATTAAACAAGCAAGTGGAAGAGAGATTGGGTAAGATAGGTGCCAAGACGCATGGAGATCGCCAAGAAATTAGGAAGCAGAAGCTGAGATGAGGACCCTCCTCCAGAGCTGAGAGAGAAAGCCTTCTGCTACAATCAGCTCCCTGAATTTGGACTCCTAAACTGTGGCATAGTGCTAACCAAAATGTCGGCAGTTCGAATCCATCAGGCATTCCTTGAAAATTCTATGGGGCAGTCCTACTCTGTTCTATAGGGTTGCTATGAGTTAGAATTGACTTGACAGCAATGGGTAAACTGAGAAAATAAATCTGTTTGTTAAAGCCACTTATTTGTGGTATTTCTGTTATAGCAGCACTAGATAACTAAGAATTTGGCACCGAGAGCTGCTCTAACAGATACCTAAAATGTGGAAGTGGTTTTGGAATTGGGCAATGGGTAGAGGCTGGGAGAGTTTTAAGGTGTGTCTGTCAGTTTGTTGTATTGTGGAGGCTTGGGCGTTGCTGTAATGCTGGAAGCTATTCCACCAGTATTTCAAACACCAGCAGGGTCACCCATGGTGGACAGGTTTCAGCAGAGCTTCCAGACTAAGACAGACTAGGAAGAAGGACCTGGCAGTCTACTTCTGAAAAAATTGGCCACTAAAAACCTTATGAATAGCAGCAGAACATTGTCTGATATAGTGCCAGAAGATAAGCCCCTCAGGTTGCAAGGCACTCAAAATAGACTGGGGAAGAGCTGCCTCCTCAAAGTAAAGTCAACCTTAATGATGCGGATGGAGTCCAGTTTTGGGGATCTTCATTTGCTGGCATGGGATGACTCAAAATGAGAGGAAACAGTTTCAAACATCCATTAAAAAACCAGAATATAGAATTTATGAAGTATGAATCTAGGAAAATTGGAAGCTGCCAATAATGAACTTTCGAACCTTGAGAGCTAATATAATTTGTTATTCTGGGTTTTGGACTTCCTTGGGTGCCTGTTACCCCTTCTTTCTCTCCAATTCCTCCCATTCGTAATAGAAATGTCTGCCCTGTGCCTGTTCTACCATTGCATTTTGGAAGCAGATAACCTGTATTCTACACTTCACGGACTCTCAGATGAAGAGGAATTTTGCCGCAGAATGGAATATACCTAGTGTCTCACCCACATTTGATTTAGACGATTCAGGAACATGAGATTTTGGACTTGGAGTTGATTTAAGACTTTTGAGATGATGTGATGGAGTGAATGTGTTTTGTATGTGGCAAGAACATGAATTTTGGGGGGCCAAAGGGTTGAATGTTGTGGACTGAATTGTGTCCCCCAAAATGTGTTGTAAATCCTAACCTCTATGCCTGTGGTTATAATCCTACCTGGGGATGGGTTGTCTTTGTTACGTTAATGAGGCAGGATTAGTGTAGCCTGTATCTTGAGTCAATCTTGTCTTAGGCTGGGTTCTCTAGAGAAGCAAAACCAGTAATGCATATAAATATATAGAGAGAGATTTGGATTAAGGAAACAGCTCATGCGATTGTAGGGGTTGGAGTGTCCCAAGTCCTTGGATCAGGATAGAGTCTTTTCCCAATTCACTGAGCCGCAGAAGCTGGTGAACCCAAGATGAGCAGGTTGGAGAGCATGGATCCCGCCCACAGGTTGTGACAGTTGAGGAATCCCCAAGGTCGGCAGGCAAGACCGCAAGGTTTCTCCTGAGTCATGTACCTGCAGGGGCTGGTGAACCCAAGATCGGCAGGTTGGGGAGCAGGGCTCTTGCTCACAGGCTGTGCAAATCGGTGAATCCCAAGATGGACAGGTAAGCTGCTAGCTCAAGTCCCAAGGACCAGGGGTCAGACAAGAGACAGCAGCTGGATCCAGAACAAGCCAACAACCTTTGCAAGGTGAGCAGGAAAAGGAAGTAGTTGGCAGAAGGCGGGGAGATGAAGGCTGAGGGAGCGGTGAGGCGCCATATGCCCCACCCCTGCAGGTAACACTTGACAGATTCCATCATGCAGGTGATCACATATCAAATTTCAACAGGAAAGTGATCACATTATACAACTGCCGAAACACTGAGAATCATGGCCCAGCCAAGTTGACACACAATCTTAACCATCACAAATCTCTTCTGAGATATAAAAGAGATTAAGCAAGCCAGCAGAGCAGAGACAGGGTAAGGTAGATGCAAAGACGTGGAGATCTCCAAGAAACCAGGAAGCTGAAGTTGAAGAGACAAGGACCTTCCCCAAGAGCCAACAGAGAAAGGCTTCCCCTAGAGCCAGCGCCCTGAATTTGGACTCCTAACCTCCTAAACTGTGACAAAATTAATTTCTGTTTGTTAAAGCCACCCATTTGTGGTATTTCTGTTATAGTAACACTAGATAACTAAGACAGAGAGATTTTGTGGGATAGAAGGAGCCAGGTGTCCTCTTCCTCTCATTTCTTTCACAGTGCATTATAATTTGACCAGATATTTCATCAGATAATTCCTTATATTTTATTTGACTGAGAATATGAGACTTTTACAGATACACACACACACACACACACACACACACACACACACACTCTTGCTTCTTTAGCCTGTAAAAAGCGGGTAAAATTTTACTTTTTTTTTTTCTTGCTGATACAAATAAATGCTTTCTGCAGAACAGGTTCAAGAAAATACTCACACATAACCCACCCAAAAGTCTGGCATATTTCCTTCCAGTCTTTTAAATATGCAAATACATTGTTTTATTTATATTTGCTACTTATATAACCACAAGCTTGGCCTATTTTGTTCTCTTTCAAGTTTTTTAAATCCAGAGATTAGGTTGTTGTTATTGGATGCCGTTAACTCAGTTCTGTCTCATAGAGACTCCATGTACAACAGAGCGAAACACTGCCCAGTCCTGGGCCATCCTTCCAATCGTTGTTATGCTTGAGCCCATTGTTGCAGCCACTGTGTCGATCCATCTCATTGAGGGTCTTCCTCTTTTTCACTGGCCCTCTACTTTACCAAGCATGCTGTCCTTCTCCAGGGAATGGTCCCTCCTGATAATACGTCCCAAGTATGTGAGACAAAGTCTTGCCATCCTTCTTTTAAGGAGCACTCTGGCTGTACTTTCTTCCAAGACAGACTTGTTTGCTCTTCTGGCAGTGTATGGTATATTCAATACTCTGCCAACACCATCATTCAAAGGCATCAATTTTTCTTTGGTCTTCCTTATTCATTGGCCAGCTATCACATGCATATGAGGCTATTGAAAACATCATGGCTTGGGTCAGGCACAACTTAGTCCTTAAAGTGACATCTTCCCTTTTTAATACTTTAAAGTGATCTTTTGCAGCAGATTTGCCCAATGCAATGTGTCCTCTGATTTCCTGACTGCTGCTTCCATGGGTGTTGATTGCAGAGCCAGGTAAAATGAAATCCTTGACAACTTCAATCTTTTCTCTATTTATCATGAAGTTATTTATTGGTTGAGGTGCAATCCATACTGAGGGCTGTAGTCTTTTATTTTCACCAGTAAGTGCTTCAAGTCATCTTCACTTTCAGCAAGCAAGGTTGTATCACCTGTATAACACAGGTTTTTTAAGTCTTCCTCCAATCCTGATGCCCTGTTCTTCATATAGTCCAGCTTCTTAGATATTTGCTCAGCGTAGAGATTGAATTAAGTATGGTGAAGGAATAAACCCTGTCACACACCTTTGTTCATTTTAAACCATGCAGTATCCCCTTGCCTTGTTTGAACGACTGCCTCTTGGTCTATGTACAGCTTCCTCATGAGCACAATTAAGTATTCTGGAATTCCCATTCTTTGTGATGTTACCCATAATTTGTTATGATCCACACAGTCTTTGTATGGTCAATAAACATCTTTCTTGTATTCTCCGGTTTCATCTAAGATCCATCTGACATCAGCAATGATATCCCTTGTTTCACAGCCTCTTCCAAATCTGGCTTGAACCTCTGGCAGTTCCCTGTCAAGGTACCACTGTAGCCATTTTTGAATAATTTTCAGCAAAATTATACTTGTGTGTGATATTAATAATATCATCCAATAATTTCCACATTCGTTTGGATCACCTTTCTTTGAAATAGACATAAATATGGATGTCTTCCAGTCAGTTGGCCAGGTAGCTGTCTCCCAAATTTCTTGGCATAGACGAGTGAGCAATTCCAGTGCCGCATCCGTTTGTTCAAACATCTCATTTGGTATTCCGTCAGTTCCTGGAGCCTTGTTTTTTGCCAATGCCTTCAGTGTAGCTTTGACTTCTTCCATTGGTTCTTAATCATATGCTACCTTCTGAAATGGCTGAACATTGACCAATTCTTTTTGGTACAGTGACTCTGTGTATTTCTTTCATCTTCTTTAGATGCTTCCTGTGTCATTCAATATTTTGCCCGTAAAGTTTATCAACATTTCAACTCAAGGCTTGAATTTTTTCTTCAGTTCTTTCAGCTTGAGAGATGCCAAGCGTGTTCTTCTCTTTTGGTTTTCTATCTCCAGATCCTTGTACATGTCATTGTAATGCTTTACTTTGTCTTCTCGAGCTGCCCTTTGAAATCTTCTGTTCAGCTCTTTTACTTCATCATTGCCTCAGCTCACTTTAGCTACTCTATGTTTAATAGAAGTTTCAGAGTCTTTTCTGACATCCATTTTTGTCTTTTCTTTCTTTCCTGTCTTTTTAATGACCTTTAGCTTTCTTCACATATGATGTCCTTGATGTCATCCTACAACTCATCTGGTCTTCAGTCATTGGTGTTTGATGCATCAAATCTATTCTTGAGATGGTCTCTAAATTCAGATAGGATATATTTAAGGTTGGCTCTTATGGACTTGTTCTAATTTTCTTCAGCTTCAACTTGAAACTGCATATTAGCAATTGATAGTCTGTTCCACAGTCAGCCTCTGGCCTTGCTCTGACTGATGATATTCAGCATTTCCATCGTATCTTTCCATAGATGTAGTCGATTTGATTGATGTGTATTCCATCTGGCAAGGTCCACATGTATAGTAGCCATTTATGTTGTTGAAAAAAGGTATTTGCAATGAAGAAATTGTTCGTCTTGCAAAATTCTATTGCGCAGTCTCCAGCTTCATTTCTATTACCAAGATCATATTTTCCAGCTACCGATCCTTCCGTGTTTCCAGCTTTCACATTCCAGTCACCAGTAATTATCACTGCATCTTGATTGCATGTTTGATTAATCTCAGACTGCAGAAGTTGGTAAAAATCTTCAAATTCTTCATCTTTGGCCTTAGTGGTTGATGCATAAATTTGAATAATAGTTGTAATATCTGGCCATCCTTGTAGGTGTATGGACATTATCCTATCACTGACCGAGTTGTACTTCAGGATAGATCTTGAAAATGTTGTTTTCGACAATGAAAGTGGCACCACTCCTCTTCAATTTGTCATTCCCAGCATGGTAGACCACATGAATGTCTGATTCAAAATGGCCAATACCAGTCAATTTCAGCTCACTAATACCTAGGATATCAATCTCTATGTATTTCATTTTTGATGGTTTCCAATTTTCCTAGATTCATACTTTGTACATTCCACTTTCATATTATTAATGGATGTTTGCAGCTGCTTCTTCTCATTTTGAGTCATGCCACATCAGGAAATGACGGTCCTGAAGGCTTGACTCCATCCATGTCACTAAGGCTGACTCTATTTTGAGGAGGTAGTGCTCCCCCAGTGGTATTTTGAGTGCCTTCCAACCTGAGTGGCTCATCTTCCGGCACTATATCAGACAATGTTTGGTGCTATTCATAAGATTTCCACTGGCTAACTTTTTTCAGAAGTAGACTGCCAGGTCCTTCTTCCTAGTCTTAGTCTGGATGCTCTGCTGAAACATGTCCACCATGGGTGTCCTTGCTGGTATTTGAATATTGGTGGCACAGCTTCCACCATCACAGCAACATGCAAACCAGCACAGTAAGACAAACTGACAGACACATGAGTTATAAGGTAGCTAAGTCTAAGTTTGGCCTAGTAACTTCTGGTTTTCCACCTTTGATCTCTCATTTGTCTTCTGAGCCCAGTGTAAAATTTTTGTAGCCTAGCCTCCATGTCTTGTGGACCTTGAACACATTTCTCTGGTTACCAGAGACCTGAGATTTGTTAATCGCACCTTTTGCTTACACTAGGTAACAAATGAAATCTTTTCCTAGAAGAACTATATGGAATACCATCAGGCTTGGCAGAGCAAAGACACAGTAGCCCTGGCAATCCACTAGTGCCTGGTCCTTATTTGACTGCAAATTACTCCAGTGGTCTTCACCAGCAATTCATGGGGATGCTCCGGTAACTGGCTTTGTGACTTTCATCATGTGGTCTGACTGGGTTATATCTAGCTTGGGCCAAAGAAAGATGATCTCCTTTTCCAGCATCTAAATCCTATGAATCTGTATGGCCACTCACTTTTCCAAAAAGTGAATTTTTACCTTTGTCCTGCTAACTCATTTGTCGAATTTTGCTCCATTCAAAAGTTGGAACAGACACAAACAGCAGTGACACAACATTTGCATATTCATAACTAGAAGATCTGGAGGTCACCCAGTGTCTTTCTCCTAATGGCACATTTAGTTATGTCTTTACAGCCCAATGACAACCCTTAGTAGACAAGAAGTTAATACATTAAAAACAAATGGAGCAAATCAAAACTTCAATGATATACCACCTCAACCCTATTAGAACTGCAATGATAAAAAAAAAAAAAAAACAGAAAACAGGTGTTGGCGAGGTTATGGAGAAACTAGAACTCTCATTTATTGCTGGCTGGAATATATAGTATAGTCTATGAAAAAAAGTTTAGCAGTTCCTCAAAAAGTTGAACACAGAAATACCATATGATCCAGCAATTCTAATCCTAGGTATATACCTAGAAGCAAAGGCAGGAACACAAACATGAACCTTTACAACAATGTTCACTGCAGCATTTTTGACAACAGCCAGAAGGTAGGAACGACTGAAATGTCCACCAAAAGATGAATGGATAAACATAAATGTGGTATATACATACAATGGAATACAATTCAGCCGTAAAGTATAATGAAGCCCTGATGTATTCCACAACATGGATAAGCCTTGAAAACATCATATCACGTGAAATAAGTCAGTCACAAAAGGACAAATATTGTATGATCTCACTTATATGAAATAAGCAAATATATAGAAGGCAAAGATTATGATGTTGCCAGAGGTGGGAAAAGGAGCCCTGGTGGCACAATGCTTAAGTGCTCGGCTGCTAACCAAAAGGTTGGTGGTTTAAACCCACCCAGCAGATCCATGGGAGAAAAGACCTGGCAATCTGCTCCTGTAAAGAAACCCTATGGGGCAGTTCTACTCTGACCCATAGGGTTGACAGAATCAACACAACAGCACACAACAACGGAGGTGGGAGGAAGGCGGAAAAGGTAGTTTTGCTTTAGGGACATTGAGTTAATGATGGTAGAACGGCTTGAAAAAGGATAGTGAGGATGGGCGCACAACTTCAAGAATCTAATCTATGCCACTGAATTGCGCAAGCAGAGATTGTTGAGACGGCGTAGGTTTTGTTGTATATATTTTTACCACACACACAAAAAAAAGGAAGGGCTACCTCTACATACTGAATTAAATTTTATTTTAAAAGGTAAAGCTTTATATATTCTTTCAAAAATGAAAATTCAAAAGTCTTAAGAGTTAATTACAAAGCTGTCTATAGCAGTAATTAAAGTAGTGGTAACATTTTGTCAGTTATAAATATCATAGAATTCAAATCGCAACTTGGATCCTCCGTGATTCAAGTGTTTTACCCACAAAATAAGGGTTGGTCAGTTTTAAGATAAAAACCCTCTGGGCGGCCTGTCTTGGGTCCTTTATGATCATAGTCCATCAGGTCACACCGTGGGGTAGCTGGCTGCAGTGGCGATTCCACAGTGGTTGTTCTGGTCTTTGGCCATCTTTACATAGCCATTCGTGCCCCAACTTGTACCCCAGCTGAAAGAAGAGCAGGTTTTCCATTTTAGACAAAGAATCAAACACATCTTAGATTTATTAATAATAATAGCTAATATCTAAATATTAAATATTTAATTATTTTATTAATATTTAAATAGTGCTTACTTTAAGTTAGGCACTATTCTAAGCTCTGTGACACATATTTACAAATGTATTAACTCCTATAGGTCCTTAACTTTCTAAGATACAAAGCTGAGGCAGAACTGGGATTCCAAGGTAGAGGTCTGTCTCTATGAACTATATTATACAACACTGCCAAAAAAAAAAATCATTTCAAAATTGATTCCTATAATCCTCAAGGCCTCTGGGGGCTGAAAAGTCAAATGCAACTGCAGGGCATCATATGATAACGGAAAGACTACACAGAGGACTTTGGACTCTGGATCAATCTTTCAGACTTCACAGAAAGAACAGGCAGAGGCAGACGTTTCTGCTCATCATACCTTGAAAAATCAGAGAAAGAAAAAGGAAACTAGCCCTCAACCACAATGCTTTATTTGAAACCCCTGGGATCAGATGTGGTTCTATAATAAAAATTTTAGAATTCAGAAATACAATGTTAAAAATATATTACTGCTCCTAACCAAGCTTGGTACAGGGTCTTATACTCAAACAATATTTCTGTGTCCACTCTAAGTGGGAGTAAGACTGCCAGGATTTCAGATTGAGCTGAAGGATTTATGGACCTGTATCCAAATAAAAAAAAAAAAAAAAGATTTTTCTTTTTTTTTTTTATCCAAATACTGATTCCAAACAATGATTCCCTTTTCGATTTCAAAAATAAGTATAATGTTTGGTGTTTTATACCTGTTCTTGACAATCCAAAATTTATTGTTTTCTGAGTCTTTTCCTTCAAAGCCATAGCCAACCAATAGAACACCATGATCCAGGTCTTTGCTGCTGCAGCCTGGCTCATAATAAATCCCTGGAAGAGTAAAATCCAAGACTGGGTGAGAAGCTCCACGTGATTCTGTGACAATACGCCAACCCACCAACCAGGGTAAGGGAGGCAACTCTAAACTCAGTGAAACGTCATAAGCAAATTCCCGGTAAGACTTAAAAACTATTTGCCACAGTAATGGCTGATAAAAAAAGAACATCAACCTCAAATCACTAGAAATTAACAAAATTCAAACTAAATCCAAGCTATTATTTTCTACTTTACAAAAAAACTCCAAAGATTTCCAAAAATAAGATCTATTGTTATCAAGGCCAAGGTGACCTAAGGCACTCGTCTACTAGCTGAAATACAAATTCCTTTCTATTCCTAGGATGTAAGCCTAAGGAAACAACACAAAACAAAAAGAACACTCGAGTCACAGGATTCTTTTCAGCCCCAATTATCATAGTAAAAAACTTGTGGAAAAAATAGGTTCTAATTACAGAACAGTTAAGTAATTCGGCTACATCTATAGAATAAATTACATAGCCATTTAAACGTATATATGAAGAGTTTATCATCATGGGAAAATGCTTACATTATGTCAAAGGGAAATATCCAGTAAAAAGGTAGCATGTACACCACGAACTCAACTATGTTAAATGCATACACTGAAAATTACTCATTTGGATGGAAGATTCTATACCAAAGAGTGAATCATGGTGGTGTTTTCCAATTCTGGCTGAATTTCTGTAATAAAAATACAAACACCTACCTGACTTGTAGAACTGGAAAGACTCATGGCCTGCATCAATAGCAACAGAAATGGGACCCACAGTTGCTACTGCCTTCATCAATGCCTTCTCTCGCTGAGGAATGTCCACAAAGCCAGTGTCATTGGCAGCAGAACATTCAGGCTTGTAGTTACAGGTATGTGTGTCCTGTAAACAGGAAAGCGACAGGATTGCTACCACCCACCTTCTGGGGAAGATGAGTTATAGGACCACAAGACTCAACACTTTGCAACTTAATGACTTTCAAGTCAACCTGGTTATAAAGTAGCCCAGGAAGTGAAATGTTATCAAAAGAAAAAAAAAAAATGCTATTGGTTGGTTCGAAATTGAAAAATTAACTGGTATCTCTTCAGTGAGATCCCCTAGGGCTACCTGCCCATAAGAAATATTTTACTATGAAAAAACATTCTATATATTCTATTATATATAGAATGATATGAATATCCTTCATGTTACCTAGAGATTAAGAACAGCTATTTAACAACCATCTAATCAGAGAACTGTGCAAAGGCTAATAATTTATAATGACTATTCTGACAATTGCAGATATAGATTCTACTACCTCAAATGTGAATGCTGAATATCTTTTATCTCTGAAAGTGTTCAACTTCCCAAAGGTAGAGCTGGAATGAAAACAAGATAACCCAAAAACCAAGCCCATTGCTATCGAGTTGAGTCCAACTTACAGTGACCTACAGGACAGAGCAGAACTGCCCGACAGGGTTTCCAAGGAGCAGCTGGTGGATTCAAACTGCCAAACTTTTGGTTAGCAGCTGAGCTCTTAAGCAATGCACTACTGGGGCTCTGAAAGCAAGATAAGGAACTTCATTTACCGTTGCAAGATATGGATAGGATTCCTCTGAATCAAGGCCTCCGTTGTCCTGAACATACTGGAAAGCATTATCCATCAGTCCACCATTGCAGCCTTCATTGCCTTCACGCCGAGAGCAGTCCACCAGGTTCTGTTCACTGAGTGAGACGAGTTTGCCAGTTTTCCGGAACATCTGTCCTTCCAGGGCACCAGTTGCACTAAAAGCCCAACAAGAACCACACTGACCCTAAAGAGGTAATTTTAAAAGTTATCAGTTTACAAAATAAATAGCAAGACTTGGACAACAGTCCATATATCCGAATACTCTGGGGGAGAAGGGGGGAAGTGAACTGCATGTCCCTCCATAGTCCAGCAAAGCAATGAGGTCAGTTCCTCTTTGGCGTTGCCATTCGAGATAGATCTGAGTCTGAATCATGACATACCTGATTCTTCACAGGAGTCACATAGCCTTTCTGAGTCCAATCCACAGATGTGGGGATATGACCAAAGACAGGTTCATAGAACAGCTTCCCCTTCTTGTGTTTCTGGTTTTGAAAGCCGTTCATCACCTGCCTGAATTCTTCATTGGTCTTCAAAGAAAAGTAAGTAATATGTTGAAAAAGCAAAGGATTATTTTGCTAAAGCATTAAGAAGAGGAAGTGCAGAATTAAGCAATCAATAAATGCCACACTCACCATGTCCCCAAAGGCATTCATGGCCATGGTGAAGCCATGTTTTCCTTGGCTGTACTCCTGATTGTGCCGTTCAATCATCTTCACATTCTTCTCCCACACTGCTCTCCTCCAGTCTTCTTCATTCTAGAGGCAAACATAACAGATTGTCTTTATTTCCCCTTAAAACCCAACCCTCCTCACCAAGTGGATCAGCAGATGGAAGAGAAACCACGGCCAAAGACAGATCTGTGCCTCTGAGTGCTGTCCTCCCAGCTGGGACACAGCAGGGCCATGTACATGGCCGCACTACACTCAGGAATGGGCACATGAAGTTCAGCCTTGGAAGAGCTGACCCCTAGAAGCTCCCATCTGGCTCCCAACTCCCAAAAGCAGGGCCGTGTGCACACCCGCACTGCACTCAGGAACGGGCACCATGAAGTTCAGCCTTGGAAGAGCTGGCCCCTAGAAGCTCCCATCTGGCTCCCAACTCCCAACAAGCAGGGCCGTGTGCACACCCGCACTGCACTCAGGAACAGGCACCATGAAATTCAGCCTTGGCAAGAGCTGGGACACAGCAGGGGCGTGTACCCGCCCACACTGCACTCAGGAACGGGCACATGAAGTTCAGCCTTGGCAAGAGCTGGGACACAGCAAGGGCGTGTGCACGCCCACACTGCACTCAGGAACAGGCACCATGAAGTTCAGCCTTGGCAAGAGCTGCTCCCTAGAAGCTCCCATCTGGCTCCCAACTCCCAACAAGCAGGGACCATTGTCTCCGGGGCCCCTCTGGACAGTTTCAGATGATACCAACCACAGCATATGGTTTCTTGTACGTTGACCTCCACTGGTTCCATTGCACATCTAAACTTTGATCAAGTTTTGGAGCAGCTGAGGCTACACCCAAGCAAAGGGCAGCCAGAAAGAGTGAAAGGTTCATGTTTCAAAAGCCTAGAAAGGAAAAAGAAATGAGTATCTGATTAGTCACTCATTTTTAAAAGTCACCTCATTCCCTCCTGAAAAGTTACAGCCACCAAGATGGAGTGAAAACATTTAAATTATCTTCTCAAGTATTTATAAAAAGACTGTGGAAGAAGGCTAAAGACCTGGGTTGAGAAAAAAATAGGCCAAGGACTTATCAAATGATGGAGGTATTTGGTTCTGCCACCAAATGAAAAGCAAAGGGACAAGTGCTATAGGAATTGGAACAACTTAATTGCAACAATGCAATGACAATTTTTGATAAGGGTCTCCCAGCACCTTATGCGTCAGGATCTCAGGCAGTATCTAGGAAATGGTTGGTCAAGGTTATTTACCAACGGGTTGGCCAAGGCAAAAACCCATCAGGACATTATTCAGGACGTCTGCTCCCCAGTGGGGGCAAGGAAATTCCTAAGATTTCTGAGTGACCCCCCCACACCTATCTTCTTGCCTAACATGCAGCAGGAGGAGACATATGTATTCAGAACTCCCTTTCCTTTTTTCCCAAGCCTCTGCTTCTTGCTTTGAAACCTTTCCTGCCATCCCCACACTTGGGCCTGTGCGGCCAAAGCCCCCCTCCCTCCCCAAACCGGGAACCGCGGTCACGTGGCCGCCCCGCCGGGAGCCGGAGCCCCCCAGCAGCGCCCCGGAAGGAGCAGGGGCAGGGGGTCCGGGCTCAGAGCCCAAGCCCCGGGCCGGGCCCCACACCACGCGTCGCGGGCTGGGCAGGGGCCGTGCCAGGCCTGCCCCCGCCCCTCCGCTTCTTCCCCGAGGATGTCGACGGCGCCGCAGGAAGCGCCGGCCCCTCACCCGGAGCGCGGGGTCAAGCGGCTCAGTCCTGCCCGGCCCGGGCACAGCGCGGCCCGGCTGCGGGACCCTGCTCGCTCTGGGACCCGCCCGGGTGGTCTCGGCCGCCCCGGGCCCCCGAGCCAGGGCCGGCAGCGCTGGCGGGCAGTCCGAACCCGACCTCGCCAGCGCCGGGCGGACGCTCTGGTCCCGGGGTCCCGCCGGCCCCCTCGCCGGAGTCCCCGCAGGGGCCCCTCCTCCAGGCCCAGCCACGACCCCGCCGGGGCGCTCACCTGTGGAGGCCGCGGCTGGCGCAGGCGCAGTCAGCACCAGCAGGTATGGGAATCGCTGATAACCGCGGCTGTTGTCGGGGGCAGTGGGCTCAGCCTTTAAAGCTCGGGGTTGTGGCCCGGGCGGCCCCGCCCACACCGCCTTCGCGCCCCGCGATTGGCTGCACCGGCCTCTGGGCGGGGCCGCCGGGCTCCGTGACTCCCTGGCGCGTGACCCGGCTCAGTCCTAACTCGTCGCGGGCGGGCGTGTCTGCCTCAGTGGACTCTAGGGATTGGCTGGGGGATGTGAGCTGGGAGTCTCCTCAGCGCAGAGGAGGGGTCTGCGCCTCCCTGAGGGCTCAGTTGAACTGATTATCAATTAACGCGATCGGCGAGTTATTGAAAAAAATGTCGGCCAAAACATCTGTATCCTTTTGTTCTAGAGTGTGTTCTATATATTTTTACCACGATAAAGCGAAATACTAAAGGGCCGAGTACCAGTAAACTATTCATTCTTGTGTAATCCAAAGCAAAGATGAGTCCGGATGGAAGAATTCAGAGCCCGCGGGGCAGGCGCATTTCCTCCCAATTTCTGGGTGGGATGCAGCTGGGTTTTAGAAAACTGTAGCCAGGAAGGTGAATCTCCTAAAAGAGATCAGTTGTCAAGGCCCAAATCCCAGGAGGAAAATAGGACTGGACTGCGTGGGTGCAGACTGGGTGGCATTTTCGGATGCGTCTTTTCCTGTCTTCTCTAGTTTAGAGGTTCTCTTTCCTCAAAACCACCAGAAACGAGTTATTTACAGGGGGGGAAAAGGTTTAATAAAATGGAGAAAAACATATAAGAATCGTGGAAACTGCTATTACTTCTCCACTCCGCATTATGGATTGTCTTCCTCAGTTTCCAAAGTGTGCTTCTTCTGAGATTTAAGAAATTTATTTTAATGGCATCTTATGTCAGGATTTAAATCATGCAGTCTGAGAAAACGTTTTAGACGGATGGGAAAAAATATACGTATATATATGACTAAGGATTTAAGGAACTCAATCCAGAAACATTTCCAAAAGCTTCTGTTTTCTACTGTATAAGAAACATACTCATTGTAGAAAATATCTTTTGGAAAAATAAACTCCCACGTTTCTTTCCCCATAACCCTTTTCTGTGAATGTGGTTGTTGTCAGGCGGGGTGGGGTCAGTTTGGAGTCATAGCAGCAGAAGGAAACACTGTCCGTTCCTGGGCCATCCTCGCTGTTGTTGGCTTTGCTTGAGCCCGTTGTTGGAGCTGCTGTGTCAGTCCATCTCATTGAGGGTCTTCCTCTTTTTCGCTGACGCTCTAGTCTACCAAGCATGATGTCCTTCTCCAGGGACTGGTCGCACCTGATAACATGTCCTAAGTATGTGAGAGGAAGCCTCACCATCCTTGCTTCGAATGAGCATTCTGGCTTCTAAGACAGATTTATTTGTTCTTCTGGCATCAATTCTTCTTTGGTCTTCCTTACTCAGTGTTCGGCTTTCACATGCATATGAAGCAATTGAAAACACCATGGCTTGGGTCAGGCTAGCATCTTTCTTAGTCCTTAAAGTGCCATCTTTGCTTTTTAACACTTTCATATCCAACTTTTTATTTTACAAAAATGTACATCAATTTGTAAACTCTTTTTACCAGAGATTAAATTGATAATCCTTCTAGAAGCACGACCACACAAATATTTTACAAAATAAATATATTAAGAATTTCATTTTATGACCTTCAGAAAAGTAGAAGCCTTTCTTTCTCAAACATGACTAGGGGCTAAAAGCTCTTAAAAAAAAAAAAAAAAGCTCTTAGGTGGTGTAAATGAGTAGTTTTTAAATACACGCTGGAATTCAACATAATCATTTAAGTGCAGAAATAAATGAATACCACCCAAATGAGAACAGAGGCCCTATATTCAGACCTTGCTTTAACAAGGGAGACAGCCGCCATCACTTGCAAGTGGCAGAGACTCAAAGGTGGTCAGGGGAGAAGGAAAGCTTTATCCTGAAAAAAAGGGAAGCTTTTTTTTGGGGGGGGGGTATACTCTGATTGGAGGTTGTTGGCATGCAGATATATTCGAAGAGGGCTAACTGGAAAGGGGTCATCCGATGTGACTGGTTTAGGGAGTAAATATGTCTTCCTCTGGCTTGTCCAGGTTTTGAAGTGGGGGCAAAATAAGGAAGTTGGCATCCACTGAGCAAGCCTTGACTCTGTGGAGCTGGTTGCTGGTTTGGCTTCTTTTGTGGGTCAGAGCTCTATTGTCATATAACGTCTGGCCATTGTCCGTTTGTTTACTCTGGTTATCATAGGAAATCTAAATTATTCTAACACTTGGGTTTTGTAGTTGCCCTGGGGCCACAGCTCCATAAGATTGCATAGGGTGGAAAAACCTGCTGCGGCATTAATGTCTGTGCCTTGAGCAAGAGCCTGGCAGGAGGCTGTGCGCCAGGTGCCGCTCCAAAGAATGGCATCCCCTTTGTTTCTTAGAATGTGATACAAGTGCAATGGAGGAAAAATGGACTCTCTTTATATCAAATATGCTCAAAATCTAAAATGAAACAAAAAATATCTAACTACAGGAGAAACATGGGAATTGCTGGGAGAAGGCCATTTAAGCAGAGAGTGGAAGACATCATTGCTCCAAATCAGGGCAACATCTATTTATGTATTAAAACCAAAAAACCAAACACTTTGCCCTGTAGGACAGAGTAGAACTGCCCCATAGGGTTTCCATGTCTGTAAATCTTTATGGAAGCAGACTGCCACATTTTTCTCTCCAGGAGCAACTGGTGATTTTGAACAGCCGATCTTTCAGTTAGCGCCTGAGTGCTTAACCACTACGTTACCAGGGCTGCTATTTATATGTAATCTGTTACGAAATGCATTATAAGCCAAAAAAAAACCCAAACCCATTGCCGTGGAGTTGATTCCGACTCACAGTGACCCGACAGGACAGAGTAGAAATGCCCCCATAGAGTTTCCAAGGAGTGCCTGGTGTATTCAAACTGCTTACCTTTTGGTCAGCAACCATAGCTCTTAACCGCTAAACTCCCAGGGTTTCCTAATGCGTTATAGAAAGTGGTAACACTAACCGTTTTGTTCCTTGTCTCACTCTTCTGTCCCCATTTCTTTGCAAAATAACTTTGATGAGTGCTAATTATTAAAATGTTCACATTTTAGTGAAGCAACCAAGCCGTAGCTCTGCCTTTGATGGTAAAATGCAGTTGACAGAGCTACCCAATTTCTATTTAAAATGCCATATCTGTGAAGAATATATTCTTGCATACTCCTCCATAGATTTGTTTTGCTTGCTAGTAAGACAGGATATAATTCTTTACCTAGTCTCTGGAAATTTTAAACTGTAGGGGAGCTAACAAATTAGCGTGGTGGGAATAAGACATTGAGGTCACTTAACAGCCTCCCCAGTATAACAACCCCCTCCAATTTGTTTAAATCCACTGAGCCCCGGATTACTATTAAAAAATGTTATACAGCAAACTGTCTATTTGCAAAGTGGTTTATTACCATTTATCATTGTTTGGAAAAGAGCCTATTTACGATTTGATGTCCATATGAAACCACTTATGAAATAATTTTATGAGTTATTGTACCCTTGTTTTCACGTTAGTGGGCCAGCCAGTTCATCTAGTAAGTAAATTAATCAGTACGACTTAATGAAGCTTTTTAGTTGTGGTCATTGTCTTTTGCTCGTTGTAGTTAGAGCACTTACTTAGTTAGACACGTTCTACATGTGACTTTCCTCGCAGCTTTCGTCAGGCTCAGTCTTTCCATTTTAACCTCTGAGATTAACCACTGTAATGTTGATTTTACAGCAGATGGGCACAGGCCATGGTTGATATATTTAAATGAGCTAATGGTGATGAAAAAAAAAATTTTTTTTATAGTGGTGAAGCGTTTTGTGAGTTGACTTTGTGGGATTTGTCCCTACCCCCAGGACTATGTTCCACAACCTGTCTTTTGGATCCCAGAGGATCTCTTCCTCAAACCTGAGAAAAGGCTTCTTAAGAAGCATGATGTATTAGTTTCCTAGGCTGCTGCAGCAAGTTTTTACGAATTTGGTGGCTTAAAAACCACAGAAATTTATCGTCACACTTCTGAAATCTGAAAGCATTATCACTGGGCCAAAATGAAGGTGTCAGCAGGGCTATTCTCCCTCCAAAGTTTCTAGGGAAGAATCTGCCACTTGCTTCTCCCCGGCTTCTGGTGCCTGCTGGCTTCCTTGGCATGTGGCTGTATCATTTCAGTTTCTGCCTCTGTGGTCACATTGCCTTCTCCTCTTCTGTGTCAAATCTCCCTCTGCCTCCCTCTTACAAAGACATTTGTGATTGTATCTAGGGTCCACCTTGATCAATAATCCAGAATAATCTCCCTATCTCAAGATCCTTAGCTTAATCACATATGCAAAGTCATTACCATATAAGATAGCATTTCTGGGTTTCCAGGATTAGGACCTGGTATCTTTGGGGGCCATTATTTAGCCTACTACACATGGCATCAGTAAAAATCAGTCCCTGGAGTAGACTAATCAAAACTTCGTGCTTGGCATAACTTTAGGTTGGCTTGACTAGGATAGCTAGGCCCTTAACTCTACCCACGTGAACACTCATCACTGTAACTTCTTTGCTTCATCTCAGGCCCAGACCCCTGCCTTAGGTGCTTGACTACAGACAACATTTCCTGCCTAGACTTTCCTATTATTGCAGTATTTGCCATAATTTAAGTTCCAAGACCTCCCCAGAAGTTCTTAGCATGTCCTTCCTCTTCCCACAGTTACCTACCCCACCATCTCTGCATATAAAAGCTTTGCTATCCTGCCGCTTCCCTTAGATATTTCTGGTTTAGGCTTTGAGCATCTCTCTATTGCAATAGTCCCCATTAGTAAAGTCTTCCCTGATTAATGTCAGGCTTGCTTTTCCCCCTGTATCACTACGGTAACTGGTAAAGACAGAGAAAACCTTTGTGCAGTTACAAGATCCAGCATATATCTGCCTTGGGGATTGTGTCAGAGGAAGGATATCTCAATCTGAGTGCTTGGTACTCTTGAAATTAAAGCCTTATTATCTGCAAAGATTCCTGTAATGATAGCGATGATGATTTTGATGATACGAATAGCTAAATAGCAGTTAAGTGCCTGGCACTCTACTGAGCATTTTCTACGTGTTTCTGCATTTAACCTTCACAGAGAGTGGTTCTCAAAATTGAGCAGGCATCAGAATCACGGGGACAGCTTGTGAAAACTCAGATTGCTGAGCCCTACCCCTGAGTGTATGGTTCAGTAGGTCTGTGACAGGGTTCCAGAATTCGCTTTTCTAACAAGCTCCCAACTAATGCTGATGGTCCGGGGACCCCACTTTGAGAACCACTGGCCTAGAAGATGGATGCTACTCTGTGCCCCATTTTGCAGCCAAGGACGATCGTCAGCAGTGGGGTATATGAGATCAAAGGCAGTAAATGAAAAAATGAAAAAATAACTTAAATGCACTTCAGGGGTATATGAGATCAAAGGCAGTAAATGAAAAAATGAAAAAATAACTTAAATGCACTTCAGGCCAGCAGGGCTTAGAAAAGGAGGCTGAGCTCTGGGGACATTGCCACATCCCTTAGCCCAGCCCCTCTCACTGTAATTCACAAACTCCACTCTGGTGCCAAGAGTACCAGGTGCAGTAAGACAGGAGCACCGAGGCCACGAGGCCACGGTGAGAAACAGCAGCAGCACTCCCAGTGCCAGGCTCTCAGCTCAGACTGCGGATTCCGCCTGCCCTGGAGTTAGGATGCTGAAAAGAAGAAAAGACAGGTGAGCCACGCAGAAGGTATGCTGCTGGGAAGGGTGGGGCCCCCATCTTCCTACCCCACCAGGTTCAGGAGGGTGTTTTGCCCTGTGCCTCCTGGGTGCTTCCTTGCTTGATCATTTCTCTGAGACAAAAAGCTCTGTACCTTACCTAGGATCAATTAAATATCAGGCTTTTAAGCCTATTTCAGAGGACAGTGTTTCCATGACTCATGGTTTTTGGAACGCTGAGCGTTAAAAAAGTAAGGCTTGTTCATCCGTTTACCAATTCAAAAACAGACACACAGAAAACATTCTTTTAAAAATAGGAGACCACAAAAAGTAAAAGCGACATGTAGTCAAGCTTCCTCAGTTCCCTCATATGACCCCCCTCAAAAAGCAAAACCAGGGAGGTCTTTTCAGTGTAAGCCTTGGAAGTGTTGCTGAGTCACTGGCTCCATGGGGCTGGTTGATGCTTGTATTTTTCTTGTGTATTACTTTTCATTTGTTGCTGCCTCCTGGTCTTAGTTTTACTGTCCTGAAATCAAACCTCTAGCCATGGTCTCAAGCACGTCTAACCTTTATCCTCAAATCTCTAGATCCGTGGGGTCCACTTAGTATCTCAGCTTCTACTTTTGAGCACTAGCCCACCCTCTGAATAAGAAATCAGATCTTTCTTTGTTGAGACAACCAGAGGCAATACCGTGAAGGATTAAGTAGAAAACACGCAGTTCTGATCTGAGTAAGCAATGACTGCTTTTTTTTCTTTATTGTTGAGAATATATACAGCAGTATATACACAAATTCAACAACTTCTACATGTACAATTCAGTTACATTGATTACATTCTTCAAGTTGTGCAACCATTCTCACCCTCCTTTTCTAAATTGTTCTTCCCCCAATAACATAAACTCACTGCCCCCCTAAGGTTCCTATCTACTTTTTCATGTTGGTGTTATCAGTACAATCCCATATAAATAGATCTTGAAAGAGCACAATGCTCAAGACAGACATTTTTTATTAGTTAACATAAACTATTGTTTGATTTTAAGAAGACTTCAGGGGATATTTTTGGTTTAAGGTTTAAAGCTTATCTCAGGGCAGTAGTTTCAGGGGTTCATCCAGCATCCGTGGCCCCAGAAAATCTGAATTCTGTGAGAATTTGAATTTCGGTTCTGCATTTCCCCTCTTTTGATCAGTATACTTCTTCAGAATCTTGTATCCAAATATTCAGCAATGGTAGCCAGGCACCATCCAGTTCTTCTGGTCTCATGGCAAAGGAAGGAGTTGTTCATGGAAGCAATTAGCCACACATTGCATATCCTTCTCCTATTCCTGACTCTTCTGTTGTTGTTAACATATCTATCACAGAACTTTTGCCAATTCACCTTTTTACAACTTAGTGTAAAACTCAGGTTTATGATGATGGAAAAATAGCACTGATTAAGGGTGGGTTGCACAGCCGATTAATACAATTGCTGTCACCTGCTTCTTTTAAATGTATTTTATTATTCATAGTGTCCTATACCCAGGTGGTGTTCTCCCACATCAGGGAGGAAAAATAAGGCTGTTGACAGAAGACACAGATCTCCCTGCTCTTGCAGCCCCACCTTGTGTGAAGTAACAAGGCTTGGAGTCTGCTGGCTCTGCCTGAGTGTGTCCCTGGCCAGCACCACATTTGCTGTCCGGGGAGCAAGGGCCACACAAGGTGGCTGTTCCAAGGCTAATTAGCGTCTGCACTTTGGATGTGGCACGTGTGTCTTATATATTCACTGACACCCCACACTGCCCCTCACACAGTCTCCCCAGCATCTGAATTTCCATCTGCTGCCTGTTAAAATTACTGACATGCAACACTCAGTGGTGTGGCTCCCTGGAGATAGTGAGTGAAATTTTAACCAGGGAAATTTGGGAAGTGGATAAAGGAAGAGTTTTTCTCCAAGAGCAAAGAAGGAAGTGGAACTAAACGATCGTTCGAGTAATATTAGAAATGGGTTTTAGTTACAGTAGCAGGACAGACAACACTAAGTTAAATACTGAGTTCCTTTTATGTCAGGCCCTGTGCTGAGGAGTCAATAATGAACAAACACTGACCCATCCCCAGCTCTGGGAGCAGATATGGTCAATAGGGTCCTGGGCATGAGTCAGATATTGCCTTTGAACGATACATAGACTTTGTGCTTCCTTTCTTCCCATTGACCTGATGATCGTGGCTGTTTTCTCATTTTGTGAGTCCCTTGATGGTGGAGTTTCCAGATAGCGATCCATTCCCTGATGAGGGGAACCCGCCAGAGCACAGCAGCCTCCTTTCTCCACGTTTCTTCAGGGAATGGAGAAGTCTTGAACAACAATAAGTAAAAGTTCGCTTTCTTACTCATAGTCTGGAAACACACTCTGCCAGGTGCCCTTCATCATGGGCTTGGCTTAACTGGGTTGATTCAGGTGTTTCTGCCTAAATAGAGGGTGGCCTCTGTCACTTGGCTTTGCTATAGGGTTACTGTCATGGATTGAATTATGTCCTCCCAAAAATGTATCAACTTGGTTAGGCCATGATTCCCAGTATTGTGTGGTTATCCTCCATTGTGTGATTGTAATTTTATGTTGAGAGGATTAGGGTGGGATTGTAAAACCACTCTTACTAAAATCACTTCCCTGACCCAATGTAAAGGAATTTTCCCTGGGATGTGGCCTGCACTACCTTTTATCTCTCAAGAGATAAAAGGAAGGGGAAGCAAGCGGAGAGTTGGGGACCTCATACCACCAAGACAGCAGCACCAAGAGCAGAGCGCATCCTTTGGACCTGAGGTTCCTGCACTGTGATGCTCCCAGAACACAGGAAGACTGATTCATCACAAGGACCTTCCTCCAGGACTGACAGAGAGAGAAAGCCTTCCCTGGAGCGGACACCCTGAATTTGGACTTCTAGCCTAATCGACTGTGAGGGAATAAACTTTTCTTTGTTAAAGTCATCCACTTGTGGTATTTCTGTTATAGCAGCACTAGATGACTAAGACAGTTGCCCTCCTTGTGACCTGTCTGGTCTGAATTTCAAAGAGTAGCATCATCGCACCATTGAACATCAGACTCCCCACACAGTAGATCCTTGCAGGAATCTCAGGTGATTTGCGGGTCCCCCGCAAAATTTTTTTTTTACGTCCTAACAGGGAGCCCTGGTGGCTCGGTGGTTGAGAACTACAGCTGCTAACCAAAAGGTTGGCAGTTCGAATCCACCAGCACTCCTTGGACACCCTATAGGGCAGTTCTACTCTATCCTATATGGTCTCTGTGAGTCGGAATCAACTCGGCAGCTGCAAGTTTGGTTTGGGTTTGGTAGGTGTTAATAGAGAAAAGGGCTGATTTCCTGACTGAGAGGACAGGTAATGCCAGCAATAATGCAGAGATAATGGAGGCCTGTAGTCTTTGAAGTTTTAAACAAAATATCGTCACCATCTTAAAAGTATTTCTTAGGGGAAAAATATTCATTTTAACAGAATGAAGCCCCTGCCTACCACCAAAGGTCTTAGCAGAATGTCTAGGATTATACATTTTATCCAATAGTATAAACTTTTCTTTTTAAATTCAATACTGTATCACAGACATCGTCCCTTGCCAATACATACAGCATTCCATTGTTCAGCTATATAATAAATCATTTAACAGTCTCCTTTTCTCCCATCCATGGACATTGAGATTATTATTGTTTTTATTTCCAAAGACTGCAGTAAACATCTTTGCATGTGTATCCTTATACCAAACCAAACCCAGTGCCATCGAGTCGATTCCGATTCATAGCAACCCTATAGATATGTGCAAATATTATGATGAAATTAATTCCCAGGAATGGAACTGTTATTCCATTCCAAGTTATTCCAGCTCCTTCCTGTGGTTCATAAGAATGTCCATTTCCTCCCAGTGCATGAATCCAGCTCATATTATAAGCAAAACATGATTAACTTGCTGTTTTACAGTATTGAAAACTCATGTGACATGCATTTTACCTGCAGAGCTGATTTAATTTAATTCATTCCTCATAATAACCACGTGTTTTTAATAACCATATGAGGTTGTTGTTGTTGTTAGCTGCCATCAAGTCGGTTTTGACTCATAGCGACCCTATGCACAACAGAATGAAACACTGCCCGGTCCTGCGCCATCCTTACACTTGTTGTTATGCTTGAGCTTACTGGTGCAGCCACTGTGTCAATCCACCTCACGGAGGGTCGTCCTCTTTTCCATTGACCCTGTACTCTGCCAAGCATGATGTCCTTCTCCAGGGACTGATCCCTCCTGACAACATGTCCAAAGTATGTAAGGCACAGTCTCGCCATCCTTGCCTCCAAGGAGCATTCTGGCTGCACTTCTTCCAAGACAGATTTGTTCGTCCTTTTGGCAGTCCATGGTATATTCAATATTCTTCGCCAACACCACAATTCAAAGGCGTCAACTCTTCTTCCGTCTTCCTTATTCATTGTCCAGCTTTCACATGCATATGAAGCAATTGAAAATACCATGGCTTGGGTCAGGCGCACCTTAGTCTTCAGGGTGACATCTTTGCTCTTCAACATTTTGAGGAGGTCCTTTGCAGCAGATTTGCCCAATGCAATGCGTCTTTTGATTTCTTGACTGCTGCTTCCATGGCTGTTGATTGTGGATCCAACTAAAATGAAATCCTTGACAACTTCAATCTTTTCTCCATTTATTATGATGTTGCTCATTGGTCCAGTTGTGAGGATTTTTGTTTTCTTTATGTTGAGGTGTAATCCATACTGAAGGCTGTGGTCTTTGATCTTCATCAACATTTGCTTCAAGTCCTCTTCACTTTCAGCAAGCAAGTTTGTGTCATCTGCATAACGCAGGTTGTTAATGAGTCTTCCTCCAATCCTGATGCCCGTTTCTTCTTCATATAGTCCAGCTTCTTGTATTATTTGTTCATCATGCAGATTGGATAGGTATGGTGAAAGAATACAACCCTGACACACACCTTTCCTGACTTTAAACCAGTCAGTATCCCCTTGTTCTGTCCAAACAACCGCCTCTTGATCTATGTAAAGGTTCCTCATAAGCACAATTAAGTGTTCTGGAATTCCCATTTTTTGCAATGTTATCCATAGTTTGTTACGATCCACACAGTCGAATGCCTTTGCATAGTCAATAAAACACAGGTAAACATCCTTCTGGTGTTCTCTGCTTTCAGCCAGGATCCATCTGACATCAGCAATGATATCCCTGGTTCCACGTCCTCTTCTGAAACTGGCCTGAATTTCTGTCAGTTCCCTGTTGATATACTGCTGTAGCCATTTTGGAATGATCTTCAGATCTATCCTGAAGTACAACACTGTCAGTGATAAGATAATATCCATACGGCTACAAGGAAGACCAGTTAATACGACTGTTATTAATTTACGCACCAACCACTAGGGCCAAAGATGAGGAAACAGAAGATTTTTATCAGCCGCTGCAGTCTGAAATTGATTGAACATGCAATCAAGATGCATTGGTAATTACTGGCGATTGGAATGCAAAAGTTGGAAACAGAGAAGGATTGGTAGTTGGAAAATATGGCCTTGGTGATAGAAACAATGCCAGAGATCGAATGATAGAATTTTGCAAGACCAACGACTTCTTCACTGCAAATACCTTCTTTCACCAACATAAACGGCGACTATACACATGGACCTCGCCAGATGGAACACACGGAAATCAAATTGACTACATCTGTGGAAAGAGATGATGGAAAAGCTTAATATCATAAGTCAGAACAAGGCCAGGGCCGACTGTGGAACAGACCATCAATTGCTCATATGCAAGTTCAAGCTGAAACTGAAGAAAATCAGAGCAAGTCCACGAGAGCCAAAATATGACCTTGAGTATATCCCACCTGAATTTAGAGACCATCTAAAGAATAGATTTGATGCATTGAACACTAGTGACCGAAGACCAGACAAGTTGTGGAATGACATCAAGGACATCATACACGAAGAAAGCAAGAGGTCACTGAAAAACAGGAAAGAAAGAAAAGACCAACATGGATGTCAGAGGAGACTCTGAAACTTTCTCTTGAGTGTCGAGCAGCTAAAGCAAAAGGAAGAATTCATGAAGTAAAAGAACTGAACAGAAGATTTCAAAGGGCCTCTCGAGAAGACAAAGTAAAGTATTATAATGACATGTGCAAAGAGCTGGAGATGGAAAACCAAAAGTGAAGAACACACTCAGCATTTCTCAAGTTCAGAACTGAAGAAAAAATTCAAGCCTCGAGTTGCAATAGTGAAGGATTTCATGGGGAAGATATTAAACGACGCAGGAAGCATCAAAAGAAGATGGAAGGAATACACAGAGTCATTATACCAAAAAGAATTAGTCGATATTCAACCATTTCAAGAGGCGGCATATGATCAGGAACCGATGGTACTGAAGGAAGAAGTCCAAGCTGCTCTGAAGGCATTGGCGAAAAACAAGGCTCCAGGAATTGATGGAATATCAATTGATATGTTTCAACAAACAGATGCAGCACTGGAGGTGCTCACTTGTCTATGCCAAGAAATACGGAAGACAGCTTCCTGGCCAACTGATTGGAAGAGATCCATATTTATGCCTATTCCCAAGAAAGGTGATCCAACCGAATGTGGAAATTATAGGACAATATCATTAATATCGAACCATATGAGGTAAGAAGTATTTAATTTATTTTACAATTGAAAATGAAATGTGAGTTAGCTGTGTGCCCCTAGGCAAAAAATTTAAGCACTCTGCTCTTCCCTTTTTTTTTTTTTTAACGGGAAAATAACCAATCAATCAGTTGCTATTGACTCAGTTCTGACTCATGGTGATTCCATGTGTATCAGTGTAGAACTGTGCGCCTTAGGATTTTCAATGCTTATTTTTTGAAAGTAGATCACCAGGTCTTTCTCCTGAAATGCCTCTGGGTGGACTCAAACAACGTTTTGGTTAGCAGCAAGTATGTTAACTCTTTGCATCACCCAGGGACTCCAAGACAGAAAAGGTAATATCTTCCGTATCTGCTATCTGGGTGTGATGCTCAGTTTGTCATTTTGGGTAGGCTACAGCCCCAATTATTCAATCAAACATTAATTTAGGTGTTGTGCAGGTGTTTTATAGATGTGGTTAAAGTCCATAATCAGTTGACTTTAAGTAAGGGCGATAATCCTAGATAACCTGGTGGGTCTGGTTTAATCAGTTGAAAGATGTGAAGAGCAGAGCTGAGGCTTCCCTGAGGAAGAAGAAATTCCACCTGTGGACAGCAGCTTCATCCTGTGCAGAGTTCCACCCTGCCCTTCCTGAGGCTTCCCTAAAGATTTCAGTTGCCTTACCGGCTCCTGCAATCATGTAAGTTAATTCCTTGCAATAAATCTCGTAATATATATCTCCTATTGGTTGTGCTTCTTGGGTTGAGCCCTCACTGATACTATAGGGACGTGTCAAAAATTAAAGCATGTATCTGCAAGGTATTTTATGGTGCCTGTGGATTGTTCCTGTGATGACATGATATGTTTACAGTTTAAATGAACTGGGGAGGATGCAGAGCAGAACTAAGGCCTGGGTCCTGGGATGTGGCTTGGCCACTAGCAGGCTGTGTGACTTTGAGTATGTCATGTCTTAGTTATCTAGTGCTGCTATAACAGAAATACTACAAGTGGATGGCCTTAACAAAGAGAAATTTATTTTCTCCCAGACTAGAAGTCCAAATTTAGGGAGCTGGCTGTAGGGAGAGGCTTTCTCTCTGTTGGCTGTAGGGGAAGGCCCTTGTCTCTTCAGCATCTGTTTCCTGATTCCCTGGAGACCTCCATGTTGCTTGGCAACTATCTTCCGCCATCTCTGCTTGCTAAATCTACTCCTTTTATATCTTCTAAAAGATTGACTCGAAATATACACTACATTAATCCTGCCTCGTTAACATAACAAAGAGAATCCATTCTCAAAAGTAATTATAACCACAGGTGTAGAGGTTAGAATTTAGAACTCATATTTTTGGGGGACACAGTTAAATCCGTGACAGTCATATAATTGTCTCTGTGTCTTGGTTTCCTCATTTATAAAATATGAAAAGAAGGAGCTAGACTAGATGCCTCTGAGGACCTTTCCAGGGCTACAAAACCTAGAATTATGAGCTTGCTTTGTATACACAACTAGGTTTTTAAGATTTCATTTTAATTTTCAGATTTATTGAAGTATAATTTACATGCAAAGGTATTCATCAATTTCGTGTGTACAAGTTGATGAGTTTTGACAAGTGCACCCAGCCATGTAGCCATCGCAATCATCATATAGAACGTTTCCATCCCTCCAAAACGTTCCCTCATGCCCCTTTGTGGTAATTTCCCTCCCCTTTTTTTTTTTAAGGGTGGCTCCTGGCAACCATCGATTTTCTTTCTGTCACTATAAACCAGCTGAAGTTGAGTCAACTTCAATTCATGGTGACCTCATGTATGATACTATATATTTGCCCTTTTAAGAATTTCATTTAAATGGACTCATACGGTATGTAGTCTTTTGTGTGTGGTTTATTTCACTTTGCACAATGCTTTTGAGATCTATGTCATTGGTTATGAGTACATTTTGATATAATTTCATACTTGCTATTTACATTTCTTCTAAAATAGCCTGTTTATGTCCTTTGCTCATTTTCTATTGGGTCATTGACCATTTCGTTATCAACTATAGAAACCTTTTTTACAAAAAGTCAATAATATCGAAGCTTCCTGAGTGTATCTTTTTCCACCAAATGGCCCTCTTGGAGCCTGTTTCTGACCACCTTCCAAGTTGAACAGAGAGCCACCTGCTCCAGCAGGATGAGTCCTTGGAAGGGGAAAGGAGAGGACAGAGCTCCTGTTTCAACCCCTGCTCCCTGGCTCCCATCTTTGGGGTGGCTCCTCAGTTGCACAGTTACCCACCTCCCTTCACCCCCGTCCCCACCTCCTACTCATCATCCCTGAGCCTTTGCCTCCTAGTCCTGGGACCAGAGACCCCACAGGGCCAAAGCCTGGTCCTTGTGTACCAGGCTGTCCCAAGACCACCTCTGGGAGACTCACAACCTCACTCGCTCTGCTTCATGACCTGCTATCCACACTCCCAGAAAACTTCCAAGTGCTAGATTTTCACTGCACTGGCTACTTCAATGTCTTAGTAAAAAAGGAGCATGTGTGCAAGGGGTTGCGGAGCTGGAGAATGAGGAGCCTAGTAGGGGAGGGACAGATAGGAGGTCACTCCAGCCCCACACAGCACCAGCAACCATTGGGATCCTGCCCCCATTGCTTCTCTGTCCCAGGCTCCACCACCATGCCCTGGTGTCGGGAAGATCCCATTGTCCCTCACTGCCCTGCCCTGGGTCCTACTGCATTTGGGAAGCCTCCTGGTACACAGAGTTCAGGTTCCATTGTAGTGCTGTGGCGTGGCCTCCACACTTCAGGCGCACTCTAGTTAAGGAGGCTTTCATGGACCAGCCTCAGTAGCTAACCACCAAGTGTTTGGTCTCTGTGAGAAAATACCATTTGGTTTCCAAACAGCTGACTGATCACACACTAAGAGCACACAACCTGTTTATAAGCTAGGGATTATCCTACTTAAATCTTGCAGGAAGCTTGAGCATGCTTCAAGCAGGTACAAATGAATTTTGCTGTTCAGTTTTTCTATTCTACAAGATGAATTGAAAAGGATATAAAGCAGCCAAGTGCTCTTTGAGAATCGGAGTGTTGACAATGGAAGAAAATGGTCTTGGTTTAACTCCAATAGCCACCTAACGTCTCTTTTAGTAAAAGCTTTTATTAACTTGAGAATATTTGCATTACAGTCCTCCTATGATTATTTCTAGTGAATTTTGTTCTGGAATTTCTTTATGGAACTCTCTGAAATTCCCATCTCTTAACATACTATATCCTCACGGGATCTGCAAATTTCCCAAATCCTTAGAGACTTGATGGTCGCCCCCTAGTCAGGAAGATTGTAGAAAGGCTACAACCTAATGACCTACAAATGCTCTTTTCAGTCTTCAGCGTCTGATTCTGGGATTCCTGAAGAGACCAGGAGCCTTTCTGAACATCTTTGGTAAGGAAAGACCATCTGCTTCCTACTGTTACAACACAGCTAACCATTGTGAAGCTCAGTGATAGGGGAAAATGTGTTTATTTTACCATGCGTGACCAGGTACACTCAGATTTACAGGTATGTTTGTACTATGTTTCATATTCAAATGTGCAGTTTCAACAGTTTACTTTGTAAGTTGTACTCTTTGTCTCCCTCCTATTCTCTCAAGTGCCAAGTACAGTATCATCGTGTGTGGGTGCTCTGTAAGGGCTAATTGATGGTGACCAGGATAATGATGTTGAGAAGTGGCCCCATGAAACCAATGAATCATTTAGTGGAAGAGGTCCAGGTATATTAGGTATGTTGCTTCACCAAACAGGTAATGTTGCATACCTCGGAGCAACACAGCATATTTTGTCTATCAGTGCCTGGTCACTATTGCCCAACAGAGCCAAAAAGCCTTCTTTGAAGAGAGTAGCACTTTTGAAAGATGTTAATACTGTACGCAGATTCTTAACGTGAGGTAAAGCTGCTTCTCTTGGCTCAGGTTACCACCAAAACTCATTCTCTTACCAATTGGGAATCAAATAAACAAAAAGATGAAGCAAGAAGTCTGAATCAGACAGTAAAAACAAACTAATCCACGTGAGTATTAATGCTTCGATAGTATTGTTCCCACCCTCCTGTGGAAAAGTTTGGTCACTTTAAAATAAATTGGTTGTGAAGTAGATATGTCTGTGTAGGTAAGCTTTTATAGGTAAGCTTTTGGTTTGCCAACGTGAAATTGCTGACATCAGGCCATTTTTTACTTTCAAAACGACAATTTTGTATGGTTCAATCTAATAAAAGATTAGAGGTTTTTTTTTTTTTTTACTTACAATATATATGTGTATATTTAAGCATAGGTGTCTGCTAACATAACTAATATGTCCTCCTGGCAAATTCAAGCTTACTCTTACTTAATCTTCCCTTTAGGTCTAGGTGTGGGAGAAAAAAGCACTTTATAAGTTTTCTAAAAATTAAAAGCCAAAAAAAAAAAATTAAATTGAAAATTAGAATTTTGAACATAAAACTTTTTCTACAGATGCCAAAACCTGGTTCTTAAGTGAATGTTTCTTTGAACAATCAGAGTTCTCATTGTTTTATATCAGGTCAAATCTGGAGGTCAAATCTGGTCTACAGACACATTCTATTCAGTCTGCACAATCGTCGTTAGGTGCTATCGAGTCAGGTTCTGACACGTAGTCCCTATGTACAACACAATGAAACACTGCCCAGGCCTGTACCATCCTCACAGTCGTTGTTACACAAGCCCATTGTTGCAGCCACTGTGTCAATCCATCTCACTGAGGGTCTTCCTCTTTTTCATTGACCCTCTACTTTACGAAGCATGATGTCCTTCTCCAGGGACTGGTCCCTCCTGACAACATGTCCAAGGTATGTGAGACGCAGTCTCGCCATCCTTGCTTCTAAGGAGCATTCTGGCTGTACATCTTCCAAGACAAATTTGTTCATTCTTTTGGCAGTCCGTGGTATATTCAATATTCTTTGCCAACAGCATAATTGAAAGGTGTCAATTTTTCTTTGGTCTTCCTTATTGTCCAGCTTTTGCTTGCATATGCGATGACTGAAAACAGCATGGCTTGGGTCAGGCACACCTTAGTCTTCAAGGTGACATCATAAACAACCATAAACATAATTAAATGTGAATTTCTTTAGATGAGGTATGAACTGTACAGTTGCTAAAGTCCTCACCACTTTCAACGAATTCCCTTCAGCATTCTTTGTATTTTCCTTAGGCCCCTCCAAAGCATTTGGACCTGCAGTCTCCATCTGAGATGGCATTGGTGTCTCATTGCTCATCTGAAGTCATGAAAACAAAATGAGTTAAGGAATTAAGAGGGAAGCAATGCTGCCACCACAGAGTCCACCTTATGGCCCTGTCTTGTTCTCAGCAGTGTGACTAAAAGACAAAATAAGAATGGGCAATAAGGCGGGAGAAGAGGTCAGCCACTCTCAAAATCCAAGAGATGTAAATGAAAAGAATGTATCTTTTTTTGAAACCTCTCACTTTTGGAAAATTTTAAAAGATTCTTGATATTTGGGGTTGATGCGATTGTGGAAAACAGGCCCTCTCACTTGCTGGTAAATTGAGGCAATTTTTTTAACTAGCAAATTGGAAATGTTTATCTTCTTTTAATGTACATATTGTCTGCCTCAGAAAATCCATTTTTCTTTATTAACTTTTATTGAGCTTCAAGTGAAAGTTTACAAATCAAGTCAGACTGTCACATATAAGTTTATATACACCTTACTCCGTACTCCCACTTGCTTTCCTCCTAATGAGTCAGCCCTTCCAGTCTCTCCTTTCGTGACAATTTTGCCAGCTTCCAACTCTCTCTATCCTCCCATCCCCCCTCCAGACAGGAGATGCCAACACAGTCTCAAGTGTCCACCTGATATAATTAGCTCACTCTTCATCAGCATCTCTCTCCTACCCACTGTCCAGTCCCTTCCATGTCTGATGAGTTGTCTTCGGGGAATGGTTCCTGTCCTGGGCCAACAGAAGGTTTGGGGACCATGACCACCGGGATTCCTCTAGTCTCAGTCAGACCATTAAGTCTGGTCTTTTTATGAGAGTTTGGGGTCTGATTCCCACTGATCTCCTGCTCCCTCAGGGGTTCTCTGTTGTGCTCCCTGTCAGGGTAGTCATCGGTTGTGGCCGGGCACCAACTAGTTCTTCTGGTCTCAGGATGATGTAGGTCTCTGGTTCATGTGGCCCTTTCTGTCTCTTGGGCACTTAGTTATCTTGTGGCCTTGGTGTTCTTCATTCTCCTTTGATCCAGGTGGGTTGAGACCAATTGATGCATCTTAGTTGGCTGCTTGTTAGCATTTAAGACCCCAGACACCACATTTCAAAGTGGGATGCAGAATGTTTTCATAATAGAATTTTTGCCCACTTTTTGATTGGGTTGATTGTCTTTTTGTGGTTGAGTTTTGACAGAATCATGTAGATTTTAGAGATCAGGCACTGGTCGGAGATGTCATAGCTGAAAATTCTTTCCCAGTCTGTAGGTGGTCTTTTTACTCTTTTGGTGAAGTCTTTAGATGAGCATAGGTGTTTGATTTTTAGGAGATCCCAGTTATCTGGTTTATTCCTAAGTATTTTATCTTCTTGGGGGCTTCTGTGAATGGTATTGATTTGGTTATTTCCTCTTCGATGTTCTTTTTGTTGATGTAGAGGAATCCAAGTGATTTTTGTATGTTTATCTTATAACCTGAGACTCTGCCAAACTCTTCTATTAGTTTCAGTAGTTTTCTGGAGGATTTGTTGGGGTTTTCTGTGTATAAGATCATGTCATCTGCAAATAGAGATAATTTTACTTCCTCTTTGCCAATCCGGATGCCCTTTATTTCTTTGTCTAGCCTAATTGCTCTGGCTAGGACTTCTAGCACAATGTTGCATAAGAGAGGTGATAAAGGGCATCCTTGTCTGGTTCCCGTTCTCAAGGGAAATGCTTTCAGGTTCTCTCCATTTAGAGTGATGTTGGCTGTTGCCTTTGCATAAAAATTGCATAGATGCCCTTTATTATGTTGAGGAATTTTCCTTCAATTCCTATTTTGCTGAGAGTTTTTATCATAAATGGGTGTTGGACTTTGTCAAATGCCTTTTCTGCATCAATTGATAAGATCATGTGGTTTTTGTCTTTTGTTTTATTTATATGGTGGATTACATTAATGGTTTTTCTAATATTAAACCAGCCTTGCATACCTGGTATAAATCCCACTTGATCGTGGTGAATTATTTTTTTTGATATGTTGTTGAATTCTGTTGGCTAGAATTTTGTTGAGGATTTTTGCATCTATGTTCATGAGGGATATAGGTCTGTAATTTTCTTTTTTTGTGAGGTCTTTACCTGGGTTTGGTATCAGGGAGATGGTGGCTTCATAGAATGAGTTGGGTAGTATTCCGTCATTTTCTATGCTTTGAAATACCTTTAGTAGTAGTGGTGTTAACTCTTCTCTGAAAGTTTGGTGGAACTCTGCAGTATAGCCATCCAGGCCAGGGCGTTTTTTTTTGGGAGTTTTTTGATTACCGTTTCAATCTCTTTTTTTATTATGGGTCTGTTTAGTTGTTCTACTTCTGATTGTGTTAGTTTAGGTAGGTAGTGCTTTTCCAGGAATTCATCCATTTCTTCTAGGTTTGCAAATTTGTTAGAGTACAATTTTTCGTAATAATCTGATATGATTCTTTTAATTTCAGTTGGGTCTGTTGTGATGTGGCCCATCTCGTTTCTTATTCAGGTTATTTGTTTCCTTTCCTGTATTTCTTTAGTCAGTCTAGCCAATGGTTTATCGATTTTGTTAATTTTTTCGAAGAACCAGCTTTTGGCTTTGTTAATTCTTTCAATTGTTTTTCTGTTCTCTAATTCATTTAGTTCAGCTCTAATTTTTATTATTTGTTTTCTTCTGGTGCCTGATGGGTTCTTTTGTTGCTCACTTTCTATTTGTTCAAGTTGTAGGGACAGTTCTCTGATTTTGGCTCTTTCTTCTTTTTGTATGTGTGCATTTATCGATATAAGTTGGCCTCTGGGCACTGCTTTTGCCGTGTCCCAGAGGTTTTGATAGGAAGTATTTTCATTCTCGTTGCATTCTATGAATTTCCTTATTCCCTCCTTAATGTCTTCTATAACCCAGTCTTTTTTCAGGAGGGTATTGTTCAGTTTCCAAGTATTTGATTTCTTTTCCCTAGTTTTTCTGTTGTTGATTTCTACTTTTATGGCCTTGTGGTCTGAGAAGATGCTTTGTAATATTTCGATGTTTTGGATTCTGCAAAGGTTTGTTTTATGACCTAATATGTGGTCTATTCTAGAGAATGTTCCATGTGCGCTAGAAAAAAAAGTATACTTTGCAGCAGTTGGGTGGAGAGTTCTGTATAAGTCAATGAGGTCAAGTTGGTTGATTGTTGTAATTAGGTCTTCCGTGTGTCTATTGAGCGTCTTCCTGGATGTCCTGTCCTTCTCCGAAAGTGGTGTGTTGAAGTCTCCTACTATAATTGTGGAGGTGTCTATGTCACTTTTCAGTTCTGTTAAAATTTGATTTATGTATCTTGCAGCCCTGTCATTGGGTGCATAAATATTTAATATGGTTATATCTTCCTGATCAATTGTCCCTTTTATCATTATATAGTGTCTTTCTTTATCCTTTGTGGTGGATTTAAGTTTAAAGTCTATTTTGTCAGAAATTAATATTGCTACTCCTCTTCTTTTTTGCTTATTGCTTGCTTGATATATTTTTTCCATCCTTTGAGTTTTAGTTTGTTTGTGTCTCTAAGTCTAAGGTGTGTCTCTTGTAGGCAGCATATAGATGGATCGTGTTTCTTTATCCAGTCCGAGACTCTCTGTCTCTTTATTGGTGCATTTAGTCCATTTACACTCAGCGTAATTATAGATAAGTAAGTGTTTAGTGTTGTCATTTTGATGCCTTTTTATGTGTGTTGTTGACAATTTCATTTTCTACTTACTTTTTTGTGCTGAGACGTTTTTCTTTGTAAATTGTGAGATCCTCATTTTCATAGTATTTGACTTTATGTTTGTTGAGTCGTTACGTTTTTCTTGGCTTTTATTTTGAGTTATGGAGTTGTTATACCTCTTTGTGGTTACCTTAATATTTATCCCTCTTTTTCTAAGTAAAACCTAACTTGTATTGTCCTATATCGCCTTGCATCCCTCTCCAAATGGCAGTTCTATGCCACCTGTATGTAGTCCCTCTTTTTGATTATTGTGATCCTTTACGTATTGACTTCAATGATTCCCTGTTTTGAGCTTTTTTTTTTTAATTAATCTTAATTTGTTTTTGTGATTTCCCTATTTGAGTTGATATCAGGATGTTCTGTTCTGTGACCTTGTGTTGTGCTGGTATCTGATATTATTGGTTTTCTCGTTTTCTGACCGATTTCCTTTAGTATTTCTTGTAGCTTTGGTTTTTGCAAATTCTCTAAGCTTGTGTTTATCTGTAAATATCTTAATTTCACCTTCATATTTCAGAGAGAGTTTTGCTGGATATATGATCCTTGGCTGGCAGTTTTTCTCCTTCAGTGCTCTGTATATGTCATCCCATTGCCTTCTCGCCTGCATGGTTTCTGCTGAGTAGTCTGAACTTATTCTTATTGATTCTCCCTTGAAGGAGACCTTTCTTTTATCCCTGGCTGCTTTTAAAATTTTCTCTTTATGTTTGGTTTTGGCAAGTTTGATGATAATATGTTTTGGTGTTTTTCTTTTTGGATCAATCTTAAATGGGGTTCGATGAGCATCTTGGATAGATATCCTTTCGTCTTTCATGATGTCAGGGAAGTTTTGTGTCAGGAGTTCTTCAACTATTTTCTCTGTGTTTTCTGTCCTCCCTCCGTGTTCTGGGACTCCAATCACACGCAAGTTATCCTTCTTGATAGAGTCCCACATGATTCTTAGGGTTTCTTCATTTTTTTTAATTCTTTTATCTGATTTTTTTTCAGCTATGTTGGTGTTAATTCCCTGGTCCTCCAGATTTCCCACTCTGCATTCTAATTGCTCGAGGCTGCTCCTCTGACTTCCTATTGCGTTGTCTAATTCTGTAATTTTATTGTTAATCTTTTGGATTTCTACATGCTGTCTCTCTATGGATTCTTGCAACTTATTAATTTTTCCACTATGTTCTTGAATAATCTTTTTGAGTTCTTCAACTGTTTAATCAGTGTGTTCCTTGGCTTTTTCTGCATACTGCCTTATTTCATTTCTGAGGTCATCCCTGATGTCTTGAAGCATTCTGTAAATTAGTTTTTTATATTCTGTATCTGATAATTCCAGGATTGTATCTTCATTTGGGAAAGATTTTGATTCTTTTGTTTGGGGGGTTGTAGAAGCTGTCATGGTCTGCTTTTTTATGTGGTTTGATATCGACTGCTGTCTCTGAACCATCACAAAGATATAGTAGTGATTTATTCTATATTTGCTCACTGAGTCTTATCTTGTTTTGTTTTCTTTCAATATACGTGGATGCACTACTAGATTGTGTTGTCTTGTTTGTTGTAGCCCTTGACTTACTTATGACCTATTACCAGGTGGTTTGGGCTGTTGCCAGATATATATGCCTGAGTCTATTCACTATTCTTGAGTAGAATCTGATTTTGGGTCATCAGGTGTGTGCTGCACCCTAACACCTATCCACCTCGGGAAGTAGTGGTGATAATTGTGTGCACCAGATTCTATTAGCAGCTGGGGTTCACACTCCGGGGGGAGGGCAGGATGCTGACAGGCTTCCCCCAAGTGTCAGTGAGGTAGGTGTGTCTCTATTCCTATAGCACCTTGGTGGGAGCGCTCTGCAGCTGTACCATAGGCCCCCAATGCAAGTACCTCTACTGATTGGTAGGTGTCACCCTCCTTAGACCCCTAAGGCAAGAGGCTAGGTGGTCTGGGGGGAGCTTCAGCCCTCAGTTCCCTGTTGTGGGTCAGTTAGGGCTCTGTTGAATAAGCAGAGGTATCAGACCTGGGAAACTTGTTTTTCCAGTAAATCTGCTTAAAAAAAATGCAGTCAGATCCCTATTAGAGCTGCCTTTGGATTATAACCGCCACCTTGTTCCCTGTAAGGATGAAAGCCCGAGATTTGGATCATATATGCTTGGCTGGAGCTGGTTCTGTGTTTTTAGTCCAATTAAAAAAAAAAAATTGGGGGGAAGGATTTTTGGTCCCTGGGTTTTTTGTGGTTGCTTCTCTCAGGCCAGAAGAATGGGTTAGGAAAAGACCAAAAAAAAAAAAAGGAGGGGGGGAAGCAAAGCCGCGGAGCCGGAGCCATTCTCCCTCTGGCTTAGGAAATTTCAATGTTAATGAAGTCGCCCGGGAAGGGGAGGGGAGGGTTCAGAAAAAGAGCAGAGAGTAACACCCTGGAATATAGCCAAAGTTGCTTATCTTGCTTGGGATGACTATTTTATCTGAGATTCCCGAGGGGCCTGTCGCCTATGTGTGCTGGCTGTGTGGAGATTGTCCCCAAAGGTCTGGCCCACTGAAGCCGTGGTCAGATCCTCCGCTGCCAGTCTCAAGCCCAGCGTCAAGGTTCCCCTGCTGGGACGCTGCACTCCCGGCTCCAAAATCAGTCGCTGTCTCCTGGGGACTTCTTGTCCTGCCAGCCGCGTGGCCATGCTGCCTGTGCGGACCGGCTGGGCCCCCTCCTGGGGTCAGTTCAGGGGGCTAGGGCTGCGCCCCGTGTTTGCGCCTTCACAGATGTCGTGTTCAGCCCCCCTGCGGCTAGTCCTAAGCCCGGTGCCAAGGTTACCTGACTGGGACACTGGCTCCAGGCTCCGAAAACAGTCGCTGCTTCCCCGTAGTTGTTTGTTCTCCGTCTCTGTCACTCAGGTCAACTCTTTAAATCTGAGTTTGTTGTTCAGGGTTCATAGATTGTCATGTATGTGATCGATTCACTTGTTTTTCCGAGTCTTTGTTGCAAGAGGGATCCGAGGTAGCGTCTACCTAGTTCGCCATCTTGGCCCCGTCCCTAAGAAAATCCATTTTTACCCTACAAAAATAGTCACATAAGCATGGAGATTACACACTTCAGAGAGTCCAAGATTTTTATTGTGGCACTGTTTATAATAGCTAGAAAGTGAAAACCACCTCTACATTTGCATGCTCTGTCTACCCGCATTGCACAGACAGACAGGCCTAGCCTCAAACTTTCAGGCAGCCATTAGACAGCCAGGAATGAGATGCATACACCCACTGGCATCAACCATTCTTTGAGAGCTATGTTCCTCTGTTATTGAGCTGGAAACATGAGACATTTACACAGTGTTGGCAGAGTGAAAGCCATTATTATTATTAATAGAAAGTAAGCAGTAAACAATAACAACAGATGCTCAAAGGGGAAGCACTTACCCTTCCCAGATTACCCATGTCGATTCTTATGTCTCTGGGCAAGTGTCTGTGTTTCAGGTTATATGCTGTGTTCACGTCACTGCCACCATTCTGCTTTAGGGACCTGTACCGCTCCTGAGGCTTCTGTGCATCTGGCTCATTGGTCCCTGCGGCCAGCTCCCGCCACACTACCTGGGCCTGTGGGGCTCTCTTGCTACCTGGGCCCAGGGGGAGGCATGCAGCCTCTACATAGGGCACACTCAGGCCTCCTCCCCAGCACAGGCAAAGTTACAGCTCTTTAGCTCTTCTAGCAAGCCTCCTGCTCAGAGGCATCTGGCTCCACCCTGCTGTAGGAAGACCCCTGCACTGGGCACTCTCAGGCGTCTGCCCTGCACAGGTAAGTGCTATAGCTCTTTTACCTCTGCCGGCAAGCATCCTTCCTGAAGGCACTCAGCTCTTGCTCTGTGGGCCAGCCATCCCACTGCAGCCACCCTGCACCATCTCATGCCATCATCAGTACTACAGCCATTTCTCCTGGGTCTAGGAGGTTGTCGGTGCAGGGAGCCCAGGTCCTTGGTCCAAAGGATGCACTCCACTCCAGAGTCTTTTTGATGGTAGTGGAATTCCCCCAACCTCTGTGGACTTGGCTCTTAGATAAGCCTACTCTTTGTCAATTTCAAGGCATGGTCTTCCCAGCAGTACCACAAACTGACCGATCACTTTGGTAGACCATAAGTCACTCAATTTGCGTATTTCCAGCCACTCATTTTGTGGGAGTTACAAGACCATGGCTAGAAAGGCCTATCAGAGCGATTCCTTGCACCTAGGACAGTGGTCCTCAGCAAACAGGTGATTTTGCCCCAAGGCAACATTTTGTCGATGTCTGCCGAGACGTTTTTGTGTTTTTTTTTTGGTGTGTTTGTGTGTGTGTGTGTGTTACTGGCATCTAGTGGGTAAAAGGCAGAGATGCTGCTAAACATCCTACAGTGTACAGAATAGCTCTCCACCACAAAAAATTATCTTGCCCAAAATGTCAATAGTGCTGAGGTGGGGAGACCCTGATCCAGACTGTGCAACAAACTATTAACAATTACCTCTGGTAGTGCTGTTTTTGTGTGGCGTCGAGTCGTTCTGACTCATAACGATCCTATATGACAGAGGAGAACTGCCCCATAGGGTTTCCCTGGCTGTAATCTTTATGACAGCAGATTACCAGGTCTTTTCTCCTGCAGAGCTACCAGTGGGTTCAAACTGCTGACGTTTTGATCAGCAGCTAAGCACCTAACCATTGTGCAATCAAACCAAAAACCAAGCCTGTTGCCGTTGAGTCGATTCTGACTCATAGTGACCCTATAGGACAGAGTAGAACTGTCCCATCGGGTTTCCAAGGAACGGCTGGTAGATTCGAACTGCTGACCTTCTGGTTAGCAGCCATAGCTCTTAACCACTGTACCACCAGGGCTCCATTGTGCCACCAGGGCTCCTTAACTTTATGTTCTCTTTTTATGTTGTTCAGTGTTTTGCTTTATTTAAACAAATTTATTTTTTCAATAGGTAATTAAGTCACTGGTTCAAATCCTAATAAAGTAGATAAAGGTATACATTGAAAAGTTTCCTCTCATCTCTCAGTCCCCACTCTATCCCATACGTGTAACATACACCGTTGGTTTCTTATGTATCCTTCCAGAATACAGTTGTGCATATAAAAACAAATAAAAATACAGATTACTTATTCACTCTTTTTCTTTTCCACAAAAGGTAACATATTCTATTCTATTTAACATCTCTTTTCCATTTAACAATGCACTTTATACTTTTGTATCATTTGTAAAAAAGCATTTTACAATGATATGCATTCTTTTCAAATTAAAATGAATGAGAAGGTGGGCGCTGGGTGGGAGTTGCCATTGTAGGGAGGAGTTACTCATTCACAAAGGTGGTGGCCACTTGCAGCAGTTGGGAAGCGAAGCAATATTTCAAAGATTGAGACAAAAGTAGCCATTTTAGGCAAAAAAAAAAAGAAGTCAGTAAATAATAGAGTTGCCTTGTGAGCGCTAATTTTGCTCTATTTAGAACGATAATCCCACATCCCTAGACAGTGATGGCCTCCTTATCCTGAAACACCTTGGCAAGCACACTCCTGGGTGACCTGGTCACGTATCTGCCCTTGCACCGCACTGTACTCAGAGAGCAGTACACACAGCCTCGGTGGTGGGCGGCACTGGCTTGGAGGCAGGGCTGAGGGTGAGTAGCCACACTGCCGCTTTCCAGCTCTGGGAGTTTGGGCAGGTTAGTAGCCCCCCGAGTCTTACTTTCCTCAGTTAGGAAATGGGGATAATAATTATCCTTTCCTCAGAGGATTGACGTGACAATTAAATGACATATATCAAGCATTAGCACATAGTAGGGTTATATTTTTGTCTTGTAGACTCAAAATTTCAGATCTATTTTGTGGAGTAAAACAGGCTGTTTGCTATTTACAAGATTACTTCTGAGTTGCAAAAATTATCTCACCCCCCACACACACTGCCCATGTTTTTAGTAATTCCTGTATCCACCCCACCCCATTCAGTCTTGGCTGCTATAATCAGATAACCGAACTGAACCTGTTCCTATCATTTCCAGGGTTTCCAATCAGATAGCACAAAAACCAAAAACACCGAACCCATTGCCATCAAGCCGATTCCTACTCATAGTGACCCCATAGGACAGAGTAGAACTGTCCCACAGAGTTTCCAAGGAGTGCCTGGTGGATTTGAACTGCCGACTTTTGGATTAGCAGCCATAGCTTTTAACCACCAGCCACCAGGGTTTCCAACAGAAAGGGCAAGGAAACTTTTCTTGCATCTGTAGTGGAAGTCTTAGAAGCAGACATTAACTTCCCCAAAACCAAAAATCAAACCCGTTGTTGTCGAGTCGATTCCAACTCACAGCGATCCTATAGGACAGAGTAGAATTGCCCCTGTAGTTTCCAAGGAGTGCCTGGTGGATTTGAACTGCTGACCTCTGGGTTAGCAGCCGTAGCTCTTAACTCCTACATGTACTTCTAGGGCTAATTTAATACTATTTATTGTGGGGGTCAAAGACAAAATCCTTCTCAGGGGTCTTGATTAGTTAAGAAAATATTATTTGAGAATTTGACATACAGGCAGTCATCACTTTTTTCTTTACTTCCTATGAACCAGGTTACCAAATTGGTCAAATATATCAAACAGTCATTGCAATAACCAAGCATATATATTAACAGCAAAGATAAAATTAATTAACATTATTAAGTTATGCTCCCAAATTAGCCATATATGTCCTAGGACTGTGCCCATGATATTGTATCTAGATATATGATAAAATTGCTACAAAATATTATGTACTTAAAATTTCATACATGCTAGAGAGATAGATAATCCTAACCAGGAAAGCTGCCAAAGTAAAAAAAAAAAGGGACCAATTTTCTTTTTTTTTTTTTTTTGGTGAGTGAATTGAAATTTTAAGTCTTTGAGTATTAAAAACAAAACAAGTATATAACTGCCTTTAGTTTGCTATAATTTTTGCTTATTGGCGCCTCTGAAAAAATGGAGACAAGATAAAAAAAGGCAATCTCTAAATAGAGTACATTTTTGGAATTTTAAAAAGCAGTTTTTACTGACTAATGAGCTCTTGCAAAATCAGATGTCTGATCCGTAGAAGCTGATGTTCTCTGGCCTGGGGTGCATATTTTTGAACAGGTCCATTTAGAGTCTAAGGAACAAGATAACGAGGGAGGCCTTAAGAACTCCTTCCTTGTCACTTGGAATCCTGAATTCACAGATCCTATTTTTTTTTTTATTTGCCCGGACTTGATTCTAAGTCAGAACTTGATACTCTCTCCTGTGGGCTATTTCAGACTCAGCACAAAAAGTGCTGAACTAAAAGCAGACACATAACGCTGGAACCACTGCAGAGTTACCATGCCCCTGGTGTCCCCTTTCCTAAACTATGAAAACATCGTGGGTGCTGGTTGGACCATCTGGGTCACAGGCAGTGCCCACCACGGGAAAGCATTTGTTCTCTGATGGAGCTATCTGAAATGGAGCTGCTGACAGGCGCTACATTTCTGACAGGAGAGCTGATTGCATTCCTAACGTGTGATTCCTGCCCCAGACCACAAGCTGGGGGAGGACATATCTCAGGCACTGTGACCCCTCTGCCCACTTCTGGACTCTTGACCCCTCTCATAAATGTCTCACTGCCGTTGATGATATTTGGCTTTCCTGGTTAAGTTGTAAGTTGTAGTTTTCAACACTAGGCTGATAAGCCGACTCTACTTCTCTCTTCTCTCCCGTATTTACACATATCTTGGGTCCCTGGTGGCGCAGTGGTTAAGAGCTTGGCTGCTAACCGGAAGGCTGGCAGTTCGTATCCACCAGGCTCTCCTTGGAAACCCTCTGGGGCAGCTGTGCTCCGTTTTGTAGGGTCACTCTGAGTCGCAATGGACTCGACGGCAGCGGGTTTGGTTTGGGTAAATCACGTTGATTAGCAAATGCCACTGTCCCGCCTGTGTGAGGAACTTTTAAATTTTAAGTTGCCGGTAGGTCTCATTGAGGGAATTTCAGAACTAAAATTAAACACTCCATTCTGAAAGTAAACCGTTCGACTCCTGTTAAAGTTGCCGTTTGAAAAACTACGCTCAGTCGTGCTTGTTAAGGGTATTCCTGCAGCTGGCCTTAGAAAAAGCTTCACTGAGTTGTTAAAGTAAATTAGAGCCTGTAGATAAACACGTTGTTTTCACTACCTTAAGAAGTTCCTCAGCAGCCCTAGACATTATCTCTTCTCTCAGCTAAATAAGCAGAATTTGTACTTTCCTAGGAGCTGGGAGGAGCCCTGGGGGCGCAGTGGTTCAGTAATACGCTGCTAAGCAGAAGGTCAGTAGTTCAGGTCCACTAGCCGCTCCTTGGAAACCGGGTGGGGCGGTTCTACTCCGTCTTTTCGGGTCGCTCAGGGGGGAATTGACTGGACTGCAACCGGTGTGGCTTTTCCTTGTAGGAACTAATGGTCAGTTGTGTATCCAAAGATTCCAATTAAGTTGGCCCAGCTGCAAATGTATCACTAAACTGTCGTGTTGAAATTGTTTATACTTTTCATTTTAGAAATATTTTCTTAGTTAAATTCTATCAGTAAGGAGAGATGATTTGTGTTAGACTAGAAACTGATGTAAAGAAAGTTTCACAGTTAATCGCCACGCTTCTAAATCTCACCTCCTTTCCTTGGAAACTCTAGGGACCTGTAGGGTCGCTATGAGTCAGAATCCACTGGACGCCAACGAGTTTTGTTTTGTTTCCAGCCGTTGCTTTAAAGTGAAACTGTTACCTGTGCTCTACTTTGTTAAATGCCGGTTGGTTTTGCCATAAGGCAGAGCCATACCCCTACAGGTAAACTGAACACATGCTCTCCCACGGTTCATTCCTTCAATAAATTTTATTTGTTTTTAATATTGAGTTGGAAACCCTGGTGGCGTAGTGGTTAAGTGCTACGGCTGCTAACCAAGAGGTCGGAAGTTCGAATCAGCCAGGCGCTCCTTGGAAACTCTATGGGGCAGTTTTACTCCGTTCTATAGGGTCGCTGTGAGCCAGAATGGACTCTAAGGCACTGGTGTTTTTTTGTTTTTTTTTTAATATTGAATTGGAGTGTTGGGTCTGGTGATTTCACTAGGACATCCCAAAGGGATTAATCTTTTCTAGGCTGCTGGCTGCCTAAATGATCAGGATGAAAGGCGTGGGACAGTATGTAAACTTATATTGAAATTTTCAAAAATTCACGATTTTGTCCTTACCAATTGCTGAACATAGTGTGCCTTCTTGGTGTCAAAGAAAGAAATTGACAGCAGATATCTTGCTTTGATTTTGGGGGTTTTCTTAACCATGAAACTAAACATTCACTTTGAAGAAATCCCTGACCAAAATTCATCGGACAGCAGCTTTTGTTTCACTATCTTTTCTTCCCTGTTAGAAGCCAAAAAAAAAAAAAAAAAAAAACCTAATAAAACCGGTTGCTGTGAAGTTCATTCCAATTTACGGCCACCCTATAGGACAGAGTAGAGCTTCCCCTGGTGGATTCCAACTGCTGACCATTTGGTCAGCAGCCTTAGCACTTAGCCACTACATAGCCACCAGGGTTAGAAGCCAAGCTTACTAAATTTAAATCTCAAAAGATATGGTCGGGTGGTGGGGCAGAGCCTATCTTGTAAACCGGTACCCAATGATCTCAGCAAAAGGGGGAGCGCAGAGTTCAGTCAAACATGTTAAGATATTTCTCCCTCCTCTTCTCTTAATAAGCCTCATTGTACCTAGCTTCTTCCAGCCATTTGCTTTTTCTGGAATCAGAATGGTCTCCGTATATGCATATAGAATAACTGCTCAGAATAAACCTTATGTTCAAATTTTGATGAGTTTTGATTATTTTTAACACTGGTTAAGTTGTATCATATGCATGCAAAAGCTGAACAATGAATAAGGGAGACTGAGGAATTGATGCCTTTGAATGATGGTGTTGGCGAAGAGTACTGAATATACCATGGACTGGCAGAAAAACGAATAAATCTGTCCTGGAAGAAGTACAGCCAGAATGCTCATTAGAAGCAAGGATGGCAATACTTGGTCTCACATACTTCGGACATGTTATCAGTAGGGACCAGTCCCTGGAGAAGGACATCACGCTTGGTAAAGTAGAGGGTCAGCGAAAAACAGGAAGACCCTCAATGAGATGGATTGACACAGTGGCTGCAACAATGGGCTCAAACACAGCAACAATTGAGAGGATGGCCTAAGACTGGGCAGCGTTTTGTTCTGTTGTACCTAGGGTCACTGTGAGTCAGAACTGACTCTACGACACCTCGCAGCAACTCTACAGCATGAACAAGAAGGTGTATCAAAATGTTTTCCCATGAAATGCTTTTGTTCCTCTTGCATGCAACCCTTCCAGATGAAAGGTCTGGGTGAGAATAGGGGATGATTAAAAAATGTTAAGCTGTAATTACTAAATGGGACACACTCATTCTGTAACAGGGAAAAAACAAAGGCTTGCCACCTGGAGAGGTGCTAGAGAAGGGGGAGGGCATTAATAATCTTTGTTATGAAAAACTGTTCCTTCCCAGAAAGTTTTTCTCTCTTCCTAAAGAAAACTACCCTACTGGTGCTGCCTTTCCATGCAGCTGAAAATATTGGTTCAAACCCACCAGACGCTCTGTGGGAGAAAGATGTGGCAGTCAGCTTCCATAAAGATTTACAGCCTTGGAAACCCTATGGGGCAGTTCTACTCTGTTCTGTAAGGTCTCCATAAGTCAGAATCCACTCAACAGCAATGAGTTTGGGGTGCATTAACAACTGATGTGTGTGTCCTCTGGGATTGTACTTCTTGTCTGTTGTACCTATTGTGACACTACCTCAGCCCTGGAAGGCTTTCAGGTCAGCTTTAGCTTAATGGCCAGAGTTGTGCTGTGTCCAACTGATGCCTCAGGCCAAATAAAAAAGGTTCTTACGGGAACTTAAGGAGGATTTCTTATGATTTATGGAATTTAACTGGCTAAGCCCAGGATTCCTAAAAGGCATAACTGAGATCAAATCAATACTGCAGGTTGGTCTCACCCTACTGCACGATTGATAATAATATTATCACCCTATTGATAATAAAAAAATAATTTCACTATAAAGACACCTTGGCCAAGGGACAAGGGTATGCACTGTGCTGAAGACAGTTAACATAGCAGGCCTGAGGCTGTCATCCTTAGAAAGGACTCCTTGCAAACTTGGCCCTTGGCATCTGGAAACCTGGAACTTGGGTTGGTTCTGTTGACATGTGAAAAACTCATAGTCTAAACTGAATTAAAATAAAGAGGTTTATTAAACGTTCAAGGCTGTTAAAGAGGGAACTACGTAGCCCATGAAATGGAATCATGAAGTCTGAGGCACAGCCATTACAAGGGTATTTTTATAGGGCTAAAACAAAGAACAGGGCTTTCAATATTCTGGTTGGTTTACAGTGATTGAGGTCAGTCAAAGGCGGGACAAAGTGAAGCAAGATTTTTAACATTATTTTAACAACACAACTGACATACATTGATTGGCTAAAAGACGTAATTGGAAGGTATGTGGTCGCAGATGTGGTCTCGTGACTGGTCACAGATGATGGCACGATGGATACTTACAGCATGAATGGTGGCGCGATGGATACTTTTGTGAACAGGTTGTTAAAAAGTTCCTCCTCCGGGGCATGACATCTCCTGGAGAGATCTGGAACAAAGGATTTTGATAAGGTTTGGTTACAGACACTATGACATGTAGTATCTACATCCTTAGCCTGAGCACAAATAAAGCATTTCATTGATGACAGCAGTAGGCATTGAATCTGTATGAAAGGTTACATGGAGCCTTACTTAGCATGAGTTCAGCCATTTATTTTAGGTCAGATGCCTCTTTTGATTTTATATCCCATGTCAGTTCCCATCATTCCCTAATGGATAAGAGTTGTTTACTCTACCTAAACTGTTTCCCAAAATTGGCTTATGCTGAACATCTTCTTTCCTTCTGGGAGTCTGGAATTTTGGTGATGTGCTAAGCAGAGGGTGCCTGTGTGACCCGCTCCTAATGAAAATCTTGGGCACCGAGTCTCTTAGGAGACTCATCATTGCTGGAGGAATTAGCATGTCCTGTGCAACTTCACTGGGAGAGAACTCTCGGAAGCTTGCCCTTGGTTTCCTCTAGACTACCCTCATGCGCCTTTTCCCTTTGCTGATTTTACTCTGTATTCTTTCACTTTAATAAACAGTAACTGTAAGTATAACAACTTCCGGGTCCTGTGAATTCTTCTAGGAAAACACTGAGCCTGAGGTTGGTCTTGAAACACAGACACAGAATTCTTTCTCTAATGCTGTTCTTTTCTGAGAAATATATGGAATTCTGTGATGCTCATCGTTATTTTTTTAATCTTTCAATAATACCTTCTATTGTTAGTTGTTGGTTGCCACTGAGTTGGTTGGAACTCGTGGCAATCCTAGGTACAACACAATGAAACGTCGTCCAGTCCTGCACCATCTTCATGACTTTTGACATGTTTGAGTCCATTTTTGTAGCTCTTGTGTAGTGCCTTCCAACTTAGAGGGCTCATTTTCCAGCACTATATTGGACAATATTCTGTTGTGATCCATAGGATTTTTATTGGCTAATTTTTGTAAGTAGATTGCCAGGCCTTTGTTCCTGGTCTGTCTTAGTCTGGAAGCTCCACTGAAACCTGTTCACTATAGGTGACCCTGCTGATATTTGAAATACCAGTGGCATAGCGTCCAGCATTGTGGCAACATGCTGGGTGGTGAATCAGCTTCTGTAGTAATTTCATAAATACCAGAAGAGAATACCCCTATGTATACCAGAGACAATTTGAAAATATTGTATAATTTTCTTTTTCCTTGATTGAATTTTCAATATATATATTTTTTATTCCTACAAATAAACTCTTTTTAACAATTGGGTCTTAATTCTACTCCTAAGTATGTAGCAGCTTCCGTGGGTTTTCCTTTCATCTCTATTAAATTCAAGAAGGAAATGCTTTCAAATGTGATCTTGATGATTTTCTTTCTCTCACCCGTTGGCCTGGGGTTTTGGGTAATTCATTGTTATTCATGGTAAATACATCTACAGCATGTATGTTAGTAGTCTATCCCTGTTAGAAGTCCACAGATAAAATCTTCACCCATCTGGTTTTTGTCTAATATAGCTGCTGTACTTTCTAGGAACATCCCTTCTCCCCAGAAACAATATTCTCTTTTAACATGTTATTTAAACATGTTCTAGATAATTTAGGGTGAAAGGTAGTGATACACTTTTACAGTGTGGGCTGCATAACCTATTTTCTGAACAATGACCGTGATATATTCCAATTCATTCAAAGTTGTGCTTATAGTAGACAACTTCAAGTTCTATTACAATACTCCCAAGGGTTTATGTTTGTTATCTTTGGACATTTGGGATACTGGATCAAAGTCTAGAAGGCTAGCTACAGAAAGAACACATATGGCCCCCGAAGGTGAGTGGAAACTGCATCCTTGGTGTAAAGCGTGGATGTCTCCCACTCAGGTCAGTCTGAGTTTGCCATCATTTGTAAGAAATGTGGGCATCTGTCTCCAAAAAAAAAAAAAATGTATATATATATATATGGAAACCCTGGTGGCGTAGTGGTTAAGTGCTACGGCTGCTAACCAAAAGGTCGGCAGTTCAAAACCACCAGGCGCTCCTTGGAAACTCTATGGGGCAGTTCTACTCTGTCCTCTAGGGTCGCTATGAGTTGGAATCGACCCGACGGCAGTGGGTTTGGTTTCTATATATATATATATATTTGTTGTTGTTGTTGTTAGGTGCTCCTTGGAAGCAAGGATGACAAGACTGGGTCTTACATGCTTTGGACATGTTGTCAGGAGGGATCAGTCCCTGGAGAAGGACATCATGCTTGGTAAAGTAGAGGGTCAGTGAAAAAGAGGAAGACCCTCAACAAGACGGATTGACACAGTGGCTGCAACAATGGTCTCAAGCACAGCAACAATTGTGAAGATGGCGCTGTACTGGGCAGTGTTTCATTCTGTTGTACATAGGGTCGCTATGAGTTGGAACTTACTTGACGGCACCTACCAACAACTGTGTACCAAGAATTGTTCTAGATACTTGATATCTGGTATCTCATTTAATCTCTCAACAACCATTCAAGGCAGTTATCATCCTCAGATGATGTATGATAAACCTAAGGCTCAATCGTTTTCATGCAAGCAAATCTTACATCATAACTATAATTTTAACCCCCTCCTTTCCACCCCAAGGTCATGTTTGTACCCCTGTAATGCCAAGCTACTTGTCAAAAGTGATACAAACTTAAGGTAACACTTGGCAAATGGTGAGTGAAAAACGATTACAGAAGGAACATACTGGAGATTAATTAGGAGGTAATGACAGCAAAAAAAAAAAAATTTTTTTTTTTTTTTTTAATGACAGCAAGCCAGGCGGCAGGTAATGAGGTCCTTGACTAGTGTCTTAATTTCCCAGGGCTGCCATAACAAAATACCACAAAGTGGGTGAATTTAAAGAACAGAAATTATTTTTCTCACAATTCTGGAGGCTAGAAGTTCAGATTCAGGGCCTCGCTAGAGCGGTCTGTTGGCTCGGGGGGAAGAGCCTTCCGTCTCTCTTTCAGCTTCTGCAGTCCCGGGTGTTTCTTGGCATTCTTGGTTTGTAGTCAGATCCTCACAAGTTCTCTTCCCTCTTTGTGTGTCTGTCCCCTTATCTGTCCTTCTCTTTTATAAAATACTAATCAGGAGGGATTAGGATCAGGACCCGACCTACTGTGTATGACTTTGTTAACTGATAACATCTGCAAGGAGAGGCCCTGTATCCTCAAGCAAGGTCACATTCGCAGGTACAGTTCTTTTTCGGGGACACAATTCAATCAATAACAACTAGGTGTAAGTGGCACAGTGGGTAAGAGCTTGGCTGCTAACCAAAAGGTCAGCTGCTCCTTAGAAATCTGTTAAGTTCTACTTTGTCCTATAGAGTTGCTATAAGTCAGAATCGACACGACAGCAACGGTTTGGTTTTTTAGGTATTAAGTAGTAGAAATGAGTAAGAAGGAAGAGGGGTGAGAGACTGATATGGGGATAGATCTGGAACCAGGTTTGTTACCAATTGTCAATCTGACACAAAGGGTCATTGTCTTTTCCCAAGTAACAATACACACGAAAGACAAACTTTATCTTCAGCAAGCTTTATTTTGCTCGAGTCAAGCAAAAGGAGTCAGAGAGGATCTAAGCCTCTCCAAAAGACTGACTTGAAAAGGGAAGCAAGGCTAGGGCTTATATGGGTTCAGTGGAGACAATAGAGTAATGAATATTTAGTGGGCTTCTTTCAAGGGGCGGGTACTTCTCAGAATGGCAGTGTATGTTAATTAGGTCACGCATGCATCTGGAATCCAAGAGGGAACCCTCTGATATTCAAGATGGACTCCTCTTGGCAGCCCTTGGCATCACTTATTATGGGATATAACACAAGTGCCCTAATCTTGGGCACTACGTTGCTATCTTCAGAGGGCTAAGGAAGGTTAAACAGCAGTCACACTTTGTTCTTCTGTGCATGGCAGAGCCTGTACAGGGGGAAGGGACTAGAAAAAACAGTAAGACCCCAACCCCCCAGTGCCATCGAGTTGGAATAGAAGAAGGAGATAGTAATTCCCGGGTTGTTTCAGCCTTATCTCATGTTGACAGGGTGTGGCTCTTGTTTACCCAACTTCTAGATGGTAATCTTTTAACAGCTCTTTTGTTCCACCAGCACAGTTAACCCTATCTGTCTCATGTTGGGTGTGGATGTTCAGGAAGACAAGGGTCCAAGATTAATGTGGTGTTTTAAGCCCAAATGGTGCTGCCACTAACAAAAACCAAGAAAAGCAGGTTTGAGAAACAGTTCTAAGAGGGGGGCTGGAAAATTGCCACCTAATTCCTGGCCCTGATATGAGGATGCCTTTCATCATAGTGAGGGCCAGTCACAAGGAGAACGTAGAAGTCATAGTCAGAGAAGAATGAAGAACTAAGACCTGGGTGTGTCTTGTGTGGATGAAGACTACTGTGCTGTGTTTAACATGTTTGTGGTATTAAGGTCACTCTTGTGCATCATCCACAAAGTGAGTGGCTATTTCCAGTGTCCATTTTCCAGGGAAGCTAGAGTTCATCAGGTGGGTCTACAAGTAGGTCAGTGCAGCTGTCCCTCCATGATATGTCTCTCTGCCTAAATTCCTATGGTCAGCTTGTTGGGGAGGGGAGTTAGCCAACTGTGAGTCTCCACAGTTGAATGGCAAGACGGTACCCACCACACAGAGACTGAAGCAGAGCTCAAATGAATTTAGCTTTGGAGAAACCCTCAAGTCCTGGAACTGAATCTCTCCACTTTACTTATGTTCTCTGTTCATTTCCATCAGTTGGTAAAAGTGTACTTAAATATTCCAGCACTTTTATCCGATTCTTTTCAGTAGAGACCTATAGAAGGGTACTTCTCTTATTGGTCTATTAGACTATAGGTCTGAATTTTCTCCCTCTGTAGCCCAACTCAAGGAGCCCTGGTGGTACAATGGTTAAAGCTTTCAGGTGCCAACTGAAAGGTCAGCAATTTGAACTCACCTGCCATTCTGCAGGATAAAGATGTGGCAGCCTGCTTTGGTAAAGATTTACAGGCTTGGAAACCCTGTGGGGGCAGTTCTATCTGATCCTGTAGGGTTGCTATGAGTTGGAATCAACTTGGAAGCAGTGGGTTTGGTTTTGGTTGGCAGTCCAACTGAAACAGATAGGGTTAACTGTGCCGGCAGCTGGACAAAAGAGGCGTTAAAAGATTATCATCTAGAAGTTGGGTAAACAGGAACCCACCCTGTCAACAAAAGAGCTTTTAAAAAGATTACCATCTAGAAGTTGGGTACACAGGAACCCACCCTGTCAACATGAGATAGGATCAGGGCAGCCTGTGAATTACTCTCTCCTTCTTAGTGTCTTTCTAGTCCCCTCCTTTGCAGGCTCCATATGTGCAGAGGAGCAGAGTGTGACTGCTGTTTGACCTTCCTTAGCCCTCCAAAGATGGTGATGTAGTGCTGAAGGTCAAGCGCACTTGCATTATATCCCATAACAAGTGATGCCAAGGGCTGCCGAGAGGAGTCCATCTTGAATATCAGAGGGTTCCCTCTTGGATTCCAGATGCATGCGCGACCTAATTAACATACACTGCCATTCTGGGAAGTACCCGCCCCTTGAAAGAAGCCCACTAAATATTCATTACTCTATTGTCTCCACTGAACCCATATAAGCCCTAGCCTTGCTTCACTTTTCAAGTCAGCCTTTTGGAGAGGCTTAGATCCCCGCTGACTCCTTTTGCTTGACTCAAGCAAAATAAAGGTTGCTGAAGATGAAGTTTATCTTTTCCATGTATTCTTACTTGGGAAAAGACAATGACCCTTTGTGTCAGATTGGCAATTGGTAACAATATTTGGTGAGCCAGCCAGGAGACTAGGGGCTCCAGTTAGCCCCCCATTAGGGGACACAGACTAGAGGGACTGAGCCTCCGGAACAGACTCCTACTCAGAGACAAGCGGCCACCCGGACCTTTTTGTCTGGTGTCTCTTTGAAGTGGTAAGTTCTGGCGACTCTCCCTCTCAGTCCTTCTTCCCCCTTCAGCAACTTTTATTATCCTTTTTTTTTTTTTCTCTGCATACCTTGTCTCCATTTCTTTTTCTCTCTCCTGCTTCTTCTTCTTTCCTCTTTCCGCTGAACGGGTTGCGATCCCCAGTGAAGGGGGTTTCACGGACAGCGTTCAGGTCATTTGACTTTCATGAAACAGTTTGGGGACAAGGAGTGAGTCCTTGTTAGGGGTGATGACCCCATATCCCAAGGGTGGGTCTCGGACCTTGGAGAGAGCCACGGTGAGCACCCACCGAGTGGGTCGGGCACCCCAGCAGAGGATCTGGGAGAGCACATGGTAAATTGAGCGGGTCGTGAACCTCCAATAGGAGGAGGCCTCAGAGAGTGCTCCAGAGCGGGTCACGTACCCCCAGCAGGAGGTTGAGAAGAATGCTCCGATAGGCTACTTCCTTGACCTTTTAACCTTTTTTTCTTTCTTCTTTTATTTTTAAACCATTCTTGGTCTTGGTGACTCTAGAGTTTTGGCAGCCGTATGAGTGTGTGGCGGTTGTCATTTTTGTGTGTCTGGATGTTGTCTGTCTCTGGTTGCTGCACCCTGCTTCTGGGGAATGGATTTAGAGGTCTCTGTTTAGATTGAGAGATTGAAGCCCCTCCGTTTGGTATTGGAGATAAAAAAAAAAAAAAACTAATATTGGAGATAAGAGGTATCTAAAAGATCGAAGTGGAGATTCAGATATTCCTAGTAATGTGTTAGACCTCACTAAGCCCTTTCTGACTTGTCTAGTCCGAGCGCTCTCTGTTTGTCTGATGTGTGACCAGGCCTGTCTGGGAAGGTTGAGACCACAAGATTATCTCAGCCGACTCTGTCTGTGTCTTATGTGTAATGTGTGTGTTGCATAGAAACTAATTGATGAAGAAAAATTCAGGTTGAATTGGAACATGCCTGTGGAGACTTCTGAAAATTTATCAGTTGGGCTGTTTACTGAACAATTGGTCATCTTTTGCTCTACATGGTTTAAAGAAAAAAGATAATTTTGTCTTAAGAGAAAAGTAACAGTTCCAGAACAGCAAAAAAGAAATTGTTATCTTTTTCCTTTCAAAATATCTGGAATTGGGATGATTCTCTCCAACCTCCAGTCTCCCTAGCTAAGAATTGGATTCTCTTATAAAATTGCTAAACGGCTTTGGTATTTACTGGATAGAGACCCTTTCAAAATGCCTTTGTATGTAAATGAATCAGAATGGGCTAATCTTGTCTTCTACCTTGACTTAAAAGGTAAGTAGGGTGGGGCAAAATCAGGCCTCCTTAGCCCCTGGCCCTCAGCTGCCAAGGTCAAATAGAAATCACAATGAGATGGCCTGGAGAAATGTTTAATTAGTCAGTTGAACAGAAACCTTGTGATTTCCAAATGGGAAAAATATGAGAAGTAGTAAAAAATCGAATGAAAATTTGGAATATTTAAAGAAACTTTATTTCAATTAGTTATATTTTATGGTTTACAGGCTTAAAATAATTTCTAAGATCTATTAGGTAACTTATCGATGTTAAATTGAATCTGCTTCAAAGACAAAGGCTCAGTCTGTCATTAGAATAAGATTCCTGAGTCGGAAACCAAGCCACATGGCTTTAAGAAAAAGCTGAAGTTTTATCTTATGATCTTTGGGTCAAATAACTAAAGTATTGTTTCTTGGTGACTTATGATAAACTCCTGACAAATTTGAAAGCCACAAAAATCTTTGTAAAGAAAAAGTGCTAAAAAGCCTTATTTAACATGTTATAAATTACATAGGAAGTGTTAAAATCATTAGAAGTGCCTGATTCTTTCTCTTTGGGTTGAAATTTATATGTTAGTATTCCCTCTTGTGTTTTTGCCTGATATTAGACAATAAATGCATGATATTATGTCATCTTAATTGCTAACTTGGTTGCAAATGTATTTATTTTTTGAATCTAGCATCATTAAAGTCAATAGTTTGATCGGAGAATTCACATCATTTACCCATGAAGTTATTTTTGTTGCTGTTCAGGTATTTGGAGATTTGATGGTCTTGGTATATTCTTGATATATCCTGACTATATGGTATTATGTTTCAAGATTATTATGTGTTACCTCCGAAGTTCTTTAAAAATATGGTTCTAAAACTTCTTTTTTTTAACTGATTTTATTTGGCCTTTGTGTTGTGCTTGTAATTAATTTCCATCAGGTCTTTCACCATTAAGAATTATGTTTATATGTTGATCATGACCATATTAAGTTTTGTCATCTACAGAGAAGTTTTTACTTTCTGAAAACATTTGACCAGAATATCTCAACAAAAAAAAGATGGAGTATATTGGACTTACAAAAGGGACTGTGACTAGACTCAATCAAAATTTAACAGAAGTTAACTACATAAGGCTGAGTAGACGATATGATACTATAGGTTTCATGTGGGAATATTGCTGATGTTTTAAGGTCTTTCTTTCTGGAAATAAGAACTGCTTTAAGGTCCTACTTTCTGGAGATAAGAACCCATAGTCCTCTTTTCTCCTAAATTATCTACCTAGTGTGTTTAGATATTGTAACTCCTGAATCAACAATCTCAGGTTTGGCAGGATATAGTTGCTGCTGAGGCACATGGGAAGCAGTTACTGATGCTGCTCATGCACAAACACCTCATGAGATTGGTTTTCTTGGTTCAAAGACCTTAGGGTCATGGTTTCATTGGTTATTTCAGACAGTTGGCCTAATGTTAGTGTTTCCATCCTTCCTCCTGATTTGCTGTATGGTGCCTGAGATCTTAAAAACAGATAGTAATTGAGCATATTTGATCAAAGATTCTATAACAAGATCATGATCCAAAAGAGAAAACCATGAGAGAGTTGTATGTAATTCTCCCAGAATCCCAATTTCTGGCTTTCATAGAGGCTGGGGCAACCCACACAGGCCATCACCTTTGGGTGTCCTTTTGAACATCGAGCTTTGAAAAAAAAAAAATTTCTGAAGCCACTTTGAGGTAAACAATTGTCCAGATAAACTAACAAGACTATTTTTGCTCTGGGCATTGTGTTTTTTTTTTTTTTAAAGAATTCAGTCTGTTCTGAGAAACTGACTCCCAAAATCAGTAAATAGAGTTAAGTTTAGGGTAAATCAGTAATCGGTTTAATCAGTCTTCAAGACAATGTTGTATGAAATACTTGTCTAATGTTTATAATCAAACTCTCACCCTCTTGCTATACAGAAAATTATGTATCTTAAGAAAACCAGGTTTTCAGAGATCGATCTCATGAGTCAGATTCCATTTTGTCTTAGATTCCACTTCTGCTTCTGAGAGAGTGACCCATAACTGTTAATAGGTAAACCAAGGAGGGGCAACTTGCCCTCAGGGAGAATACTAACTATGTTTTAGACAGATTAACTGGACACCTCCAACAAGAGAAGTCCATCCTGTATTATCTTGCTAATCATGAATTCTCTAATGAAAACTTGGTTGTCATATATAAGTTTTTCTATATTTTTCTGCTTTCTCTGGACAAACCATGTGTACCTTCTAGACGTGTTTTTTATGCGATATATTCACCTATATACCTAGTTTAGATGATCTGTTTTCAAATGATAGTGAATTTATGTAGACAATTTCTTGTTTAAATTCCTGATAAATGCATAGACAGTACACTTTGGTAACTTTAAGATTATCTTTAGATATCCATAGTAAATATTAGAAAGGTAATGTTAAATTTGTTACCCTTTGTAAAACAAGAGTCAGAAAAAAAAAAAAGCCTATTGGTCCAACACTCAGGGTATGGTGGGTAACTTTAATTCCTATTTACAGTATACTTGAGTTGGAGAAATCTTTAAGAAATTTATCAATCGCTATGGGACAAATAACAGACAAAGTTGCTAGTGGGATGGAAACACGACAGTGATTTCTGGCCTCATTAAGCCAAGGTGACATGACATAACAGGATAGCCTTAGGTTTTTATTTATTGGTCCAAGAAAAGTGTAGTCTGTGCCGTAACAAATACCTCTTGTTAAATAACACAAGAAAAGTAGAACACATAGAATTGGACAACAAGCTACTTGGTTATACACTGTAACACCCTTATAAATGCCAGATTGGGTTGGTTACTATCAAGAATAAGTACATGTGCTAGGTCACTACTGCAAGGGATAGTTCTGATAGTATTAGACATAATAAGATTTATCCCCTATTATCTTACACACTTAAAAGGCAAAAGAAAAGCCTCAGACTAAAATGTTGATGAGAACTTGCTCTTACTTAAGATCCCGGTGAAGATCCAGATGGTATCCGGTGAAAAGCCAGCACCGTGAGTTTAAAAAGGCTGTGGTGGCGGCCATCTAGGAGCTCAACTAAGTCCAGGTATTGATCATCGATGTGTTCCCTTGAGCATAGAGAATGTAACCCAGCTGGAGCTAGGCTCACAAGGACTCACAAAGACACATCAACTGACCCCTGAGGTAAAGACAATAGATGAGACAATCCTGAAAATTATCTTTTAGAGAACTTTTCACATAAAGCCAATCAAACAGAACACAAAAGACTTTCCACTCTTACCTTTTTTCTGTTAGCATTTAGTAAACAGAAAATTTGTTGGACCAATAAAACCCCCAAAATCCTGACAAATTGCCAGCCAATAATGCAGTCCCTGGAATTGATCCAGAGTGGGACTAGTATCCAAAGGAGGACATGAGTAGGCTGAGGCATTATAGAAAGTGCTTACTAAAAGGCTTTAAAACGGGTACAAACCAGAAAAACCTCTCGAAAATTTATGAAGTAATTCAGGGACCTAAAGAAAGACCCTCTGAGTTTCTTGAAAGAATTTTTCAGGCCTTCCAGAGACACACTGACACAGATCCTGAAGTTACTGAAAATCAACGAATGGTTAATACCATCTTCATAGGACAAAGCTCTATAGATACCCAAAAAAACTCCAGAAACTGGATGGAGGCCCAGACTGCAGCTGGTGAGATAGTCATGCACCTCCAGTAGTGGGGAGGGGCGGTGAACATAGAAAAATACAGGGGCTTGGCTTGTCAAGTACTTGAGTGTTATCTGGTCAGATAAGATGATAAGATGGGAGTGATGCCTGAAGTGGTGATAAGGTCCAAGCCTACCCCAGCCCAGAAACTGTGAAGCAACCACAGGCATTTGCCAGGCTCCTAGGATATTGGTGCCCCTTCTTACCCCATGTAGCCCATACCCTACGGCCCCTATATAAATTAGTGAAGAAAAAGTGAGACTAAAATAAACAAAACTGTTGAGTAAGAAAGTGATACAGGAGGATAGAGGAGAAGAGAATGAGTGAGAGAGACAAGGATTAGAGAGAGAGAGAAAGTGAGACTGGGGAGAGTTCTGGAAAGTGAGGGCGTGAGAAGGAGAGAGCCCATAAGAAAAGAGAGAGACACGGAGAATGTAAAGAAAAGAAAGAACAATGTGAGATTGAGAAATAAAAGAGAGAGGGGAGGCCAAGATATTTGATAGACAGTACAGGAGGCACTCCCCTCTATTACTTGGCTTCTATCCTTTTTGGGCCCCCTAGTTGCTATACTTCTACTTCTGATTTTTGGGCCTTGTCTCCTCAAGCTTCTGATAAAGTTTGTGTCCTCTAGGTTACAACAATTCCAAGATGATGCAGGGTTTCCAGCCCATTCCTGAAAGTGAGACCACCAGTCCTTGCAAAACTTTAGACCGGAGAGATTTCTACTCTGCTAGGCAGGCCAACAACCCAGTGTCAGCTTGAAAAAGTTACAGAAGAAGAGACCTCTGCTCCTACACCCTCATAAAGAATCATGAGTATGAAATGTCTCAGGGGGGAGTGAGACAGATAGGGTTAACTGTGCTGGCAGCTGAACAAAAGAGGTGTTAAAAGATTATCAGTTGGCAATTGATAACACAACTCAGAGATCTGGGTTTTTTTCATTTCAAGGGTTGACTCTTTGCTTCCTGAACTTATCCTTCTTATTTTGGAACAGAGCAACAGATCTGCCTCAGCTCATCTGCATGTACATAACTTACTACAGAATGCCTTCAGGAAGTTATGTCCCCAGGTGTTATGGTCCGAACTGTGTTCCACAAAAATGTGTGATGGGATGCTAACCCCTATACCTGTGGCCATAATCCTGTTTGGAAATAGGATTTTCTTTGTTATGTTACTAGATCACACCCAAATCACTTCTCAGTTATAGAGAAAATTAGACACACACGGGGAAGACAGATGCCATGTGAGGACAGTCTACAAGCCAAGGAACCAAGGAATGCCTGGGACTTCCTATGAGGAAGAAATTGATGTGGTTGAGACCCTGATTTGGACTTTCAGCTTTCAGAATGGTGAGAAAATAAATTTCTGTTCTTTAAAGCCACCCATTTATGGTATTTCTGTTGTAACAGCACTAGGTAACTAAGACACCAGGATACTGAGGGTCCTTAAGAACAGGAATCTTGGCATTTCTACGGTTCTATAGAAAAAATAATGGAGTCCCCGGGTGGTGCAAATGGTTAAACGCTTTGCTACTGACTGAAAGGTTGGCGGTTTGAGTCTACCCAGAGCCACCTGGGAAGAAAAGCCTGAGGAATCTATTTCTGAAAGGTCACAGACATTGAAAACCCTATGGAGTACAGTTCTACTCTAAAACACATGGAGTCACCATGAGTAGGAATCAGCTTGATGGCAACCGGTTTGGTTAGGAGACAGTGGTGGTTCAGTGGTACAATTCTCATTTTCCACGCTGGAGACCTGGGTTTGATTCCTGGCCAATGCACGTGAAGAGCAGCCACCACCTGTCTTTCAGTAGAGGCTTGCGTGTTGCTATGATGCTGAAGAGCTTTCAGCCACGGCTTTGAACTGTACCTTTTTTCCAGTCTGGTTCACCAAAAATGTGAAAATTCGGTTCTGTTCTGGTTTCGCCTCATCAATCATGACTGAACCAGTTCGAACTGGTTTGAACCTGTTTTTTTAATCTCTGATCTCAAATCTATCTTCTGCAAATGGATAATGTGGAGCAATTTCATCTGAAGAAATATGGCTATATTGCAAATATTTTTATGTTAACTTGAATTTTGTTCCTCCCAAGATTTTGTAGTTTTGAAAGTAGCAATATTAAAATATTTCTTCCTACACATTCATTAATAATTAAATCTAAAGTGACAATGATGTTCAGTTTTAATCACTGTCTTAAAACTTCAGTTTTAATCGCAGTCTTAACCACTGTCTTAACACGATGTAAAATACGTTATTTTTTAATTCTATTTTTAAATATATAGAGTTCACTGCAGCACTGAGTCACTTTAAAAATAGTATTGTGATAAAAACACAACATACTGTATAAATATTAAACTGAAGATATGAAATACTTTTATAGTAGGAAATTCTTAACACTATAAAATACATTGAAAACAAACTTAATTTTGATGTAGGTGACATTTCACTGCTAACAGTTAATGTTGTCGTTAGGTGCCATCAAGTCGGTTCCAACTCATAGTGACCCTATGTACAACAGAAGGAAACACTGCCCAGTCCTGGGCCATCTTCACAATCATTGTTATGTTTGAGCCCATTGTTGCAGACACTGTGTCAATCCATTTCATTGAGAGTATTCCTCTTTTTCGCTGACCCTCTAGTTTACCAAGTATGATGTCCTTCTCCAGGGACTGATTCCTCCTGATAACATGTCCAAAGTATGTGAGACGTAGTCTCACCATCTTTGCTTCTAAGGAGCATTCTGGTTGTACTTCTCCCAAGAAAGATTTGTTCGTTTTTTTGGTAGTCCATTGTATATTCAATATTCTTTGCCAACAGCATAATTCAAAGGTGTCAACTCTTCTTCTTCGGTCTTCCTTATTCATTGTCCAGCTTTTGCATGCATTCGTGGGCATTGAAAACACCATGGCTTGGGTCAGGCGCACCTTAGTCTTCAAGGTGACATCTTTGCTTTTCAACACTTTAAAGAGGTCTTTTGCAGCAGATTTGCCCAATGCAATGCATCTTTTGATTTCTTGACTGCTGCTTCCATGGCTGTTGATTGTGGATCCACTTTGACAACTTCAATCTTTTCTCCATTCATCATGATGACTAACAATAGTCACGTAGAATTGATAAGAATTTATTCACAAAATACTAGAAACACAAAGTGTGCTATCATACCTAATACATCAATAAAGGCAAAACAAAAGCAAAAAAAAAACAAACCCATTGCTGTCAAGTTGATTCTGACTCATAGCTGAGTAGAACTGCCACATAGAGTTTCCAAGGAATAGCCTGGTGGATTCGAATGGCCAACTTCTTGGTTAGCAGTCATAGCTCTTAACCACTATGCCACCAGGGTTTCCCATAAAGGCAAAGCTCAATAAAATATTTAATACTTTAATATTCACCCTAATTCTAAACTGAAGAGTTGCCATAACATTACAAAAAATAAACATTTTATTACAAATATGGATTCGTATAGATATACCCACTACCGTTGATATATATAGATATATATAGATTTAATATATGCAAATTAATGTAGACTTAATTCATCCACACATACACAGTTCATTAAGAAAACATCATTGCAATAAACCATAATTACACCTAATTTAAAGGAATGTCCTCTAATATTTTTTCCTTTAAGCTCTCAACTCTGACCTGAGTTGTAGTTGGTGCACCCCAAACTACCACAGCAATTTCATGTATTGTGAACGGTTTTCTTTCCAAAATTCAAGAAGACTTTTTTTCGCTCAACTCTTTGTACACCATCAAAGATTGTTAATATAGAGTCAATGTTAACACTGTAGTCATTTGATCTCAATTTAACTTTTTTTTTTCGTTTTGAGAAATAATTCCATCTCATCAACATCACCATTTGAAATGAGTACTTCCTGAATTGCTTTCCTTTTGTTACACTTTAAGTATTGCTCCTTTTCAGATTTTCTATCATTTCCCAAATGCTTTTTAAATGTCATATGGCCTTTACCTTAAGTTCAGGACTAATTAGAATTTGGTAATAAGGATCTAGATAAACTGCTCCTAATACACTATCATTTTCAATGATAACTTTTTCCGTGACAGTAAATTTTTCAATCACTGTGTTTCCAGATGTGTAACTAAGAGTTAATTTTGGCTTAGTTTCCACCCGTGTAACAAAAACGTCACTCATGGTTAATTGTTCCCTTTTCGATCTTACTATAACTTTCTTTAAATGTTTTAAAGTTTCCAAAATTAATTTGACATATGCCCATTTGACATTAAACCAAAACCAAAAAACCCAAACCTGTTGCCATCAAGTGGATTTCGACTCATAGTGATGCTATAGGACAGAGTAGAACTGCCCCATAGTTTCCAAGGAGCAGCTGGTGGATTCAACTGTTGACCATTTGCTTAGCAGCTGTAGCTCTTAACCACTGCGCCACCAGGGCTCCCATTTGTCATTAGAAAAGTAGTATTTCATATTATTCTCAGCTAACACATTTCAGAGATTTTTGCATCCTGGTAAGGTTTCAGAATCGACTTGAGGGCAACAGCTTTAGTAAAGTTTCTAACATGGTGTATATACCGTTCCATCTTGTTCATCAATCCAGTACAGTTTTCCTTAAATTATTTGCCAAAACTTTAGTAGACAATGTCGGAATATGAAGTATTCGAATGAGTTCATACCATTCTCCTAAAAATTCTTCCAGTTCTGCATTCTTTGTTGCGTCTTTAATAACTGATTGAAGTGTGTGTGCAGCAGCTTTATACCAGTCATTTCTTACCAACCTTATTGCTTTCCCCACGCTCTGCGATGGTTCCTGTCTGCTAGTCAGAGTGCACTAAGTCAGAGTCTTCAAAACTGTCTTTTTGCCCTGACATCTGCCATTCGATTTGACGATCATTTCTGAGCAAATCAACACATTTAAGCATATTAGAGTCATTAACCGTGGGTTGCTATGAGTCGGAATTGACTCGACGGCACTGGGTTGGGTTTTTAACCGTGGTTACAGAATCAATCTGATTTAAATCAATATTGTACGTCTCTAAAATTTGATAGTTTTTTTTTTTTTAATATACAGACCTGTGTTTTTTTCTTTTAATTGTTTCATTCCCAGTGACAACAGATGTATCTTACCATCTAGTGTGAACCGAGCATTAATTCCTCAGACCGATCAACTCAATCTACTGGCAACATCCCACTTTCAGAGACAATATTCATTTTTTATGGATTATACTAATTTTGGAGCTAAGCTTTAAGGACAAGTGAGGTGTCATTTCCCTAATATTCTCTGATTTGACTGGAAGATTTTACCAATTGAAGCAATAATCGGATTTTAAATTTAACAGAATCTTGAATATTCAATTAACTCCAACACAACCGCTAATTCAACACTTGCACTGATGACTGTCCACTGACTTTCACCCTAAGGCATTTGTTGTTTGTTGGTGGTGCTAATTTGGAGCCCTGCTGACACTCTCCAGTCTTCTGTCTTCGTGCTTTGCACCACATGGTGTTCATCCGTGCGGTGACGCTTCAGGTGCCTCTCGAGATTGCCTGCATGGTCTCCAACCATATCTGTGCTGCAGATTTTAAATGTGCTTTTATTTTCAATCTTCTCATAGTTGAAAAATTATCGACATGGATTTTCTCTGGTTCATCCCATACTAGAATTCAAGGAACAGGAAATAATAATAACATTAGGGCATTTTTTATAGTCACTATATTACATTCGAAACCCTGGTGGCACAGTGGTTAAGTGCTATGGCTGCTAACCTAAAGGTCGGCAGTTCAAATCCACCAGGTGCTCATTGGAAACTCTATGGGGCAGTTCTACTCTGTTCTATAGGGTCGCTATGAGTCGGAATCGACTCGATGGTAACGAGTTTTCGAGTTTTATATTACATTACAGGCCGTGGGGCACAGTGGTTAAGAGTTTGGCTGCTAACCAAAAGGTCTGCAGTTCAAATGCACCAGCGGCTCCTTGGGAACCCTATGGGGCAGCTCTACTCTGTCCAATAGGGTTGCTATGAGTCCAAATCGACTGGACAGCCACGGTTTGGTTTTTTTTTTTTGGGGGGGGAGGGGTTATATTACAATAAAAACTTTGATAACATAAAGAGACTAGAATGCATAAATACATTTGTAGAAATGAATTAGAGCCATTACGTATTAAAATGCTTCTAGCCATGTATCCTCAGTATATTAGAAAAATCGGAATAACTTCAATTTTACATTCTCAGGGTTTGCCAATTTCTTCCATTCCAAATCCCACTTTACAACATTCTTGTACATGTATCTAGCACCTTCTGAAGAAAAATGTCCCTTCAGAGTGATGCCATCAAGTTGTTTTCAGTGAAATAACGATATACCGCAATCGAAACACTTTCTTTCCTGCTAGTTGCTGATGTTGGTTGACAATGGAATTCGTGAGATAAATATCAAATTTAAACATATAAGTGCAAACAATGGGGGATAGTATATTTAAATTGAGATTCAATACAAGAATACAAGAATGGAATAATCAAAAAATTGTAAGCTATTTTCTAGTCCTTGAATTTAAATATCACACTTAAAAAATGTATATAATGAACATTTAAAATGTTTACAGTCACCTGACAAATTTCCGTTCACGTGCACCTCCGTTGGAACTCTCTGCAGTTTAACCAGCTTTCAGGTTTCTGGCTGTGAGTGTTCTCAGCCGCCGAGCATTTCTCACATCTTGGATGCACACAGCTAGAGTTCCTGTGCGAGGCCAAGCACCAAGGGGAAACCGCGAACTCCGACTGGCGGGTGAACCGTCTAGTGTGACAGCAATCACCACCTGCTAACGCGGCAGTGAGCTGTGCCCTCACCAGCCGTGTACCCGAGAAGCATTTGGCATACATGAGCACCAGGCGCAAATCAAACATAAATGGTCCAACGGTTTTGCTTACAAATTAAAAATTATCATTCAACTGAGAATGGCTGAGCAAAAAAAAAAAAATTTTTTTAATTTAGGTTCAGGTTCAAAAAAACATTTTTTTTTTTTTCCAATTCAGGTTCCAGTTTCACTCCTGCGAAAATTTTGTTAATTTTTGTTTGTTTTCGGTTTTGATTATTGGTTCCATTCCAGTTCAAAGCCCTGGTTTCAGCGGAGCTTTCAAACTAGACAAACTAGGAAGAAAGGCCTGGCAATCTACATCCAAAAAGTCAGCTAGTGAGAACCCTATGGATCACACCAGTCCATTCCCGTTAAAGCATGGGGTGGGCATGAATTGGGGGCCAACTTGATGGCGGCCAACAACAACGTAGGCAAAATAATGAGAGTCCCTGGATGGCAAATGGTAAAGCACTTGGGGCACCTCGGAGAAAGCCTTTTCGGATCAACTTCCGAAAGGTCAGAGCCACTGAAAACCTTATGGAGTGCAAGGGACAACTCAGAAAAGGAGGTGAAAATGGATGCACATCTCGAAGGATGTAATCAATGTCACCGAATTGTACATGTAGAAACGGTTGAATTGGTGTATGTTTTGCTGTGTATTTTCTCAGCAACAACAACAAATTTGCGAAAGGAAAATAACGTGGAAAATTATTAAAAAAAAACCCTGTGGAGTCCCGTTGTACTCTGAAACAGGGGTCATCATGAGTCAGAATCGATTTGACTGCAATTTTTTTTTTGTTTGTATTGTTGCTTTATAGACAAAATAATAGCCTGGCACATAGATGGATCACCCATAAAACCTTTTGCATTGGAAAACAGTCTTGGGAGATGGGATTGGTGTGGTCCTCAGAATTAAGGCTTGCGTTTAGAAAGTGGTCTGCTCCATCTCGCCCGATGTATTCTTATGTGAAGCTTTTCTGCATACACTTAGCATTTCCCAAGAAACAGGAAGATACCATTCTTATTGGGGAGAATGTTGCATCAAACTAGCAGAGTCAACCTCACAGTCTACATAGTAGCTTTGCCTTCATGAGATAAACACCACTTGAACACAATTTCATTATTTTACTGAGTCCCAATCCAGAAACTGCCTGTGGAAGGTGCCATGAAACACCACACGAGAATATATTTGGACGTACAAAATCTAGAGGCCAATAATGCAAAACTATAGATTTTTAAATGAATTCTATGGCAGTCAGAAAAGTCTCTATAATATTTCAATATTTTGAAATACTAAGACTTTTTTATGGCCCCAAATAAAGACTATCTTTGTAAATGTTCTACATGCATTTGAAAAAAATGTGTATTCTGCAGTTGTTGGGTATAGTGTTCTAAAATGATCAGTCAGACCCAGTTGCTTAAAAGCATTTTTCAACTACTTGATATCCTTGTAGGGTTTTTTTGTTTTTATTTTTGATCTAGTTCTATCAGTTATTGAGGAAGTGGTGTCAACTCTCCAAGTAAGAATGTGGGTTTGTCTACTTCTAGTTCTCTCAGTTTTTGCATCATGTGTTTTAGGGCTCTGTCATTAGGGAACACATATTTATGATTATTATGTTTTTCTGGATAAATTGTCCAGTTTTAAGATCATGAAATGTCTCTTGTAATATTATTATTGGTAACCACTGTCTCTACCTCAGTTTTCACAGTTACTTCAAATTTCTTATCCTTTTCACATTTGCAGTCTATACATCTTTGTCCTTCTTAAAAAAAAAAAAATCTGCCTTTGTTTTTGTAGTTACAGTACATGTCTTATAAAAAAGATATAGTTTGTATTTTTATCCAGTTTGAAAATCTTTAATTGGGGTGTTTAGTACATTTAATAAAATTATTGATACAGTTGCAATTAAGACTACCGCCTTGATTCTCATTTTCTATTTGTCCCATCGGTATCTTGCTTTTTTTTTTTTCTTTTGTGCCTCTGTTCCATTTTTCTTACCATTTCTGGATTAATCAAATACTTTTTAGTATTCCATTTTTATTCTATTGAATTTTTAGCTATACCTCTTTGTATTTTTTTTAGTGATTATTCTAGGGATTATAATATACAACCTTGGGTACCTTTCTGTATGTTTTTTTAGTGTTTGTTCGAGAGATTAAAAAACATGCATCCTCAGTATATCACAATCTACTTAAATACTGTGCCACTTCACATTAAATCTAAGAATCTTTCAACAATTAATTTCTACTTATCCCTTCCTTCTTATTATTGATGTGATGTATTTTATAGGGCCATATTTAATAAACCCCATCATTTAATTTTATCATTTGTCCTTTAAAGATCAAGCTGTCTTTCAAAAAATCAAGGGAAGGAAAATATTTACCACTTCCAATTCTCTTCACTCATTCCTGTGGATCCAAGTTGCTGTCTGATACGACTTCCTTTTAGCCTGAAAAACTATCATTTTTTTCCTAGTGCAAATCTGTAATGCAAGCTCTCTGCTTTCATTTATTGAAATATTTTTATTTCACCCTCAGTTCTGATAGATACTTTCCTATGATACAGGAATCTGGATGTAGAGTTCTTTTTTCTCTTTCAGCACTTAGAGAGGTTGCTCCCTTATATTCTGGCATCACTGTGTCTGAGGAGGAGTCCGCCATGATTTCTATGGGTGCTCCCCACCATGTATTCCCTCTGCAGCTTGTAAGATTTTCTCTTTATCTTGGGTTTTTAAGTTTTTCTATGATAACCTAGAAGTGACTTTCTTCAGATTTATCTTCTTTGGGTTTGACTGAGCTTCTTGGATCTATACGTTGATGTTCTTCCTGTTTGGGAAGTCTTTAGCTGTTATTTCTTTGAAGATTTTGTCAGTAGCTTTTCCCCTTCTCTGACTCCAGTTCTTGGTGGTGGTGTCATGAAGTCGATTTTTGACTCCTAGTGACCCCATGTGACAGAGTAGAACTGCCCCATAGGGTTTCCTAGGCTGTAATCTTCATGGGAGCAGATTGCCAGATCTTTCTCCTGCGGAGCCTCTGGGTGGGTTTGAACCATCAATCTTTTGGTTAGCAGCTGACCATGTAACCGTTGTGCCATTAGAGCTCCTTCCAATTACATGTAGGTTTGGTAAATTGATGCTTTTCTGTAGGTCATTAGAGACCTTTGCTAGGCCTCCTGGAGTCTCAGTCTGCTAAATTAGCCCTGGGCCAAGATTCTATGAAGAATTGCAAACAAAAGCTTTGCCATACTCCTCCCCTACCCCACATACTAGAATTTCCTCTTCTTAAGTTACTACCAATTGCCATCAAGTTGATTCCGACTCATGCCAACCCCATGTGTGTCAGAGTAGAACTGTGCCTCATGAGGTTTTCAAGGGCTGATTTTTTGGAAGTGGATCACCAGGCTTTTCCTCCAAGGTGCCTCTGGGAGAACATGAACCTCCAATTTTTGGTTAACAGCTGAGTACGTTAACCATTTGCACAACCCAGGGACTTTTCTTTAAGCATGCTGACCCAAATTCTAGCTACTTCAGCAGTTCAGCAATACCATTATGCCACTTGAGCTCAACCTCTTTGTCCCTCACTAGGAAAGTGTACAAAAGGCAAAGAGAAGGAGGTTTGAGGAACTAAAACCATGCCTTTCTTTTCCCCCAAGGATCACTGTCCCTAAATGCCTATTGTGCAATGCCTGAAAATAACTGCATGATATTTTTAAAATACATTTTAATACTTTATTTAGTTGTATTATATAATGTATACCTATACACCTATATATAGGTGAAGAATATTGAATATACCATGGACTGCCAGAAGAATGAACAAATCTGTCTTGGAAGAAGTACAGCCAGAATGCTCCTTAGAAATAAGGATGGTGAGACTTTGTTTCACATATTTTGGACATGTTATCAGGAGAAACCAGTTCCTGGAGAAGGACATCATGTTTGGTAGAGGGTCAGCAAAAAACAGGAAGACCCTGAACAGATGGATTGATATGGTGGCTGCAACAATAAGCTCAAGCATAACAACAGTTGTGAGGAAAGGATGGTACAGGACTGTTTTGTTCTGTTGTACACAGGGTTGGTATGAGTCAGAACCAAACACAGCACCTAACAACAACATATCCCTATATACATACATATATGTGTATAATACTTGTATTATTTTTCAATATTCAATATTATTTTTATTAAAAAAAATAATACAAGTATTATACACATATACCATGGACTGCCAAAAGAACGAACAAATCTGTCTTGGAAGAAGTACAACCAGAATGCTCCTTAGAAGCAAGGATGGTGAGACCGTGTCTTACGTACTTTGGACATGTTGTCAGGAGGGATCAGTCCCTGGAGAAGGACATCATGCTTGGCAGAGTACAGGGTCAGCGGAAAAGAGGAAGACCCTCAACGAGGTGGATTGACACAGTGGCTGCAACAATGAGCTCGAGCATAACAACGATTGTAAGGATGGCGCAGGAACAGGCAGTGTTTCGTTCTGTTGTGCATAGGGATGCTATGAGTGAGAACCGACTCGACGGCACCTAACAACAAACAACTTGTATTATTTAATACATTTTTTAATTTTAATTAAATTAGATTTAATAAACTTTAGATCAAATTTTACAGTGCAAATTAGTTTCTCTTTCAAAAATTTACACACAAGTTGTTTTGTAATATTGGTTGAAATTCCTGCAACGTTATGAGCACTCTCCCCCTTACTACCTCTGATTCCCCATGTCCAGTTTTCCTGCCCCTTCCTGCCTTCTCATCCTTACTTTTTGTCAGGTGTTGCCCATTTGTTCTCCTACACTTGATTGAATTGAGAAGCATGTTCTTCATGTGTGTTATTATTTGTTTTATAGGCCTGTCTAATCTCTGGCTGGAAAATGGACTTTGGGAGTGGCTTCAGTTCTGAGTTAGAAAGGTGTCGGGGGACCATAGTCTTGGGGGTTTCTCCAGTCTCTGTCAGACCAGTAAGTCTAGTTTTTTCTTGTGAATTTGAATTTTGATGTACATTCTTCTCCTGCTCTGTCCAGGAGCCTACATTGCAGTCCCTGTCAGAGCGGTTGGTGGTGGTAACTGGGCACCATCCAGTTTTTCTGCACTCAGGCTGGTGGAGGCTGTGGTTCATGTGGTCCATTAGTCCTTTGGACTAATATTTTCCTTGTGTCTTTGATTTTCTTCATACTCCTTTGCTCTGGATGAGATGGAACCAATAGATGTATCTTAGGTGGCTGCTCACAAGCTTTTAAGACTCCAGATGCTACTCACCAAAGTAGGATGTAAAACATTTTTTTTATGAACTATGTTATGCCAATCGATCTAGATGTTCCCCAAGACCATGGTTCCCAGCTCTCAGCTCCAGTAACTCAGTCCCTCAAGGTGTTTGGGTGTGTCTAGGAAGCTTCTATGACTGCCTTGGTCAAGTTGTGCTGACTTCCCCTATGTTGTCGTTCCTTTCACCAAAGTTAACACTGTCTACTATCTAGTTAGTGATTTTTCTTCCCCACCCCTTTTCTCTCGTGACACCATCAAAGATTGTTTTTTTCTTCTGTATAAGCCTTTTCTTGGATTTTTATAATAGTGATCTCATACAATATTTGTCTTTTGTGTTTGGCTTTTTTCGTTCAGCATAATGCTCTTCAGATTCATCCATGTTGAGAGATGTCTCCTGGTTTCATCATTGTTCTTTATCGTTGCATAGTATTCTGTTCTGTGTATGTACCATAATTTGTTTATCCATTCATCTGTTAATGGGCACTTAGGTTGTCTCCATCTTTTTGCTATTGTGAATAATGCTGCAATGAATGTAAGTGTGCATATGTCTATTTGTGTGGCAGCTCCAATTCCCTAGGATATATTCCTAGTAATGGGATTGCTGGATCATATGGTATTTCTATTTCTAGCTTTTTAAGGAGGTGCCATATCATTTTCTATAGTTGTTGTACCATTTTACATGCCCACCAGCACTGCAAAAGAGTTCCAATCTTGCTGAAACCTCTCCAACACTTGTTATTTTCTGTTTTTTTTTTTAATTTTTATTAGTGCCCATAATGATATCTCATTGTAGTTTTGATTTGCATTTCTGTAATGGCTAAGGATTGTGAGCATTTCCTCATGTGTCTGTTAGCTGCCTGAATGTCTTTTTTTGGTGACGTGTCAGTTCATATCATTTGCCTATTTTTTAATTGGATTATTTGCCTTTTTGTTGTTGAGGTGTTGAAGTATTCTATAGATTTTTGAGATTAGACCTTTCCTGGATATACTGTAGCCAAAATTTTTTTTCCCAGTCTATAGGTTCTCTTTTTACTCTTTTGGTGAAGTCTTTTGATGAGCTTAAGTGTGTAATTTTTAGGACCTCCCAGTTATCTAATTTATCTTCTGGTATTTGTGCATAGTTAATTATGGTTTGTATCGTATTTATGGCATGTATTAGGGCCTCTACCATTGTTACTATTTTTCTTCTATGAACCTTATCATTTTAGGTTTTATATTTAGGTCTTTGATCCGTTTCCAGTTAGTTTTTGTGTATAGGTCCTGTTTCTTTCTCTCTGTTTTTTTTTTTTTACAAATGGACATCCAGATCTGCCAGCACCATTTGTTAAAAAGACTGTCTTTCCCCATCTAATGGATTTTGGTCCTTTGTCAAAGATCAGCTGACCACAGATAGATTTATGTCTGGGTTCTCAATTCTGTTTCATTAGTCTATTTGTCGCTGTACCAGTACCAGCCTGTTTTGATCAACGTAGCCGTATAGTAGGTTCTGACGTCAGGTAGTGTGCGGCCTCCTATTTTGTTCTTTTTCTTCAATAATGCTTTGCTTATCTGAGGCAAATTTCCATATAAAATTGGTGATTAGTTTTTCCATCTTGTTGCTGTTGGTATAAGGATCAGGATTGCATTATATTTGTAGATAGCTTTGATGGAAATTAAAAAGTCACTTTTGGCAACCATAAAAATTTATTTGAATAAGGATCATAAATAAATACTAAAGAAAGTATATTTTCAGTCTAAAATTCTGTCCTCCAATAAAATACTTCAACTCAGTGGGAATGGTATGAAATAATCTAATGGTATTTTTTTTATAAGGACAACTGACTATTCATCTGAAGAAAATGAAAGTAAGCAACTGAAGGTTGAAGCTTACCTCACAGCCCACATCTTAGTTAACTAGTGCTGCTATAACAGAAATACTACAAGTGGATGGCTATAACAAAGAGAAATTTATTCTCTCACAGTCTAGGAGGCTAGAAGTCTGAATTCAGGGTGCCAGCTCTAAGGGAAGACTTCATCTGTCAGTTCTGGGGGAAGATCCTTGTCATCAGTCTTCCCCTGCTCTAGGAGTTTCTGAGTACAGGGACCTTAGGTCCAACGGATGTGCTATTCTCCTGGCTCTTGTTTCTTGGAGATATGAGCTCCCCATGTCTCTCTGCTCACCTCTCTCTTTTATATCTCAAAAGAGATTGACTTAAAACACAATGTAATCTTGTAGATTGAGTCCTGCCTCATTAACATAACTGCCTCTAATCCCACCTCATTAATATCATAAAGGTAAGATTTACGACACATAGGAAAATCCATCAGATGACAAAATAGTGGATGATCGCACTATACTGGAGATCATGGACTAGCCAAGTTGACATACATTTTTGGGGGACACAATCCAATCCATAACACCCCATCAAAAAAAAAAAAAAGCTACAACATACACTGGTTGGTAAATGGTTCGTTTTACTGTGGTTCATACATTTTAAATGGAAGACATACCTGACACTATGCTAAGTACCCAAAAGAACTTATTTGTGGTGGTATTATGACAGTTCAAGAAGCAGAAGTGCTTATTTTATACAATGGTATAATGCATAACTTATTTAATCACTGAGGAAACCCTCACAAATATTCCTTGAAGGTCTCACTGGACGTAGCTGAGTTACAGTCACACTCTAAGCCATGGTTTCTCAACAGGGAGAATATTGCCCTCAAGGAGGTAAAAACCAGCTCTTAGAAGGGGGACAAAAATCTTACTTTTCATGTATAAAGCACAAATACACAGTACATACATATACAGTATATCTTTGGTGTATGAAAATGTCATTGGAGTCGGGGCTACTAGGAAAATCTGAAAGTTTTCCTTGTGGGGAGTGAAAATAAAAAAGGTTGAGAAACACTACTCTAAGCAAGGCAGTCTTAGTCTAGGCTAAAGCCTTATCCCTGCATCATCAAGGAAGAGGTGGTTCTAATAATGAGGAGAAAGGGTAGGTGTGTTCTGGACATTCAACCAGTTGAATCTGTTCAAATTTCTACCATTTTTTTCACATAAACTCAAGAAATATTGGCCATTATGAGCAACATCATGATAAATGGAGAAAAGATTAAAGTTGTCAAGGATTTCATTTTACTTGGATCCATAATCAAAACCCACAGAAGCAGCCAGCAGTCAAGAAATCAAAATACACATTGCATTGGGCAAATCTGCTGCAAAGGACCTCTTTAAAGTGTTGAAGAGCAAGGATGTCAACCTGAAGACTAAGGTGCACCTGGCCCAAGCCGTGGTATTTTCAATCACATCATATGCATGTGAAAGCTGGACAACAAATAAGGAAGACTGAAGAAGAACTGACAGCTTTGAATTGTGGTGTTGGCGAAGAATATTGAATATACTGTGGACTGCCAAAATAATGAACAAATCTGTCTTGGAAGAGGTACAACCAGAATGCTTCTTAGAAACAACGAAGGTGGGACTGCATCTTACATGCTTTGGACATGTTGTCAGGAGGGATCAGTCCCTGGAGAAAGACATCGTGCTTGGCAAAGTATAGGGTCAGCGGAAAAGAGGAAGACCCTCAACGAGTGGATTGACACAGTGGCTGCAACAATGGGCTTAAGCATAACAACGATTGTGAGCATGGTACAGGACTGGGCAGTGTTTCGTTCTGTGGTACCTAGGGTCAGTATGAGTTAGAATCAACTTGATGACCCCTAACAACAATGACATGGTGGTAATCAAAACCAAAACCAAACCCCCTGCCGTTGAGTCGATTCCAACTCATAGCGACCCCATAGGACTCGATGATAGTAGTAATAACAATATGTAATATGTACATAACACTTGCAATTTGCTTTAGATAGATTATGCAATTTCCTCCTCTTAATAACCTGATGAGGGAGGTGATATCATCCCTATTTTGCAGATGAGGAAGCTGAGGGAAAGAGTTTATGTAACTTACCCACTGTCCCAAAGGAACTTAATTTCAGCACAGGTAGTCTTGCTCCAAGTACATGTTCTCAGCCACTATGCTATGTCAACAACAAAAAGAAAAGTATCGAGGTACACTATATGGCATTCTATCATTAAAAATTACAAATGTGGATACTGCACAGGCTATAGAAAATTGGGATTTACAAAATTCAATCTACATAAGCACATCAGGAATATAGAAGATAGAGAAAATTTTTGTTGGGGAGCACCACTGTTCATACATGCTCTTAAAATTAATGAGGTTTGTTTTACAAACAACTGTGCATGTAACCTTTGAATATTTTATGTAGTGTTCCCACTAAATGCTTTACTGGCCCTGAGACAAAACAAAAGTTTACAGAAAATATTGTTTGTCTTCTGTGCTGAAGAGGCATGTCATGGATTGAATTGTGTCTTCCAAAAACGTGTGTATCAATTTGGCTGGGCCATGATTCCCAGTATTGTGTGATTGTTCACCATTTTGTCATCTGATGTGATTTTCCCATATGTTATAAATCCTGCTTCTATGAGGTTAATGAGGGAGGATGGGTGGCAGTTGTGTTGATGAGGCAGGACTCAATTTACGTGACTGGGTTTTGTCTTAAGCTGGTTTATTTTGGGATATAAAAGAGAAGCGCACAGAGAGACAGAGGGCCTCGTACCATCAAGAAAGCAGTGCCTGGAGCAGAGCACATCCTTTGGACCTGAGGTTCCCACACATAGAAGCTCCTAGTCCAGGGAAAGATTGATGAGAAGGACCTTCCTCCAGAGCCAACAGAAAGAGAAAGGCTTCCTCTGGAGCGGACACCCTGAACTTGGACTTTTAGCTTACTTTGCTGTGAGGAAGTAAATTTCTCCTTGTTAGAGCCATCCACTTGTGGTATTTCTGTTATAGCAGGGCTAGATAACTAAGACAAGGCAGTTCAGTAACACTGGCCTTTCCTATACACATATGCCAGAAGACAACAGAATGTGATACGGCGTTTTGAACTTTTCAATGATTTCTCGTAAAGATTTTATTTGTTTTTAAGATAATGTGGGAAAGCATAGCTTATAATAATACTTAAACAAAGGCAACATAATTCCTACTACAGTGATGCTGGGTTCCAATGCATATATCAAACAAATAGCTAAGGGGCAGGCACATGTATGTACTCACATAGGAAACACTACAGAGTTCAAAGAATATTCATAGATAAAGTTGACCCTGTTGTTTTAATGATACAATTTTTCCTGGTCTGTAACATTTGCTTTATTCTGGTGAATGTCTGTGAATACTTTGTTATATGTTATCAAATGTTTGATATTACACATGAAACAAAAGTTCTTATATATCCATTTTTGGACAAAAGCCTTTACTTATTCTCAGATTGATAGTTTTTCCTCAGAACAGTCATTGACAGAATAAAATCTGAAGGTTTGTTGAAAATTTTCACATATGCAAAACATTTATACCCTTAATTATCTGATATTCAATATCATTTATTGTTAAAGAATGTAAAAATGGTGTGGCATCAGACCTCATCTAATTTCACCAGGGGGAGGAGAGAGAATCAAGGTCAGCATCAGCCCAAAGCTGATTCTTATGGAGTGGAGGCTAACATACCTCCTCTCTCCAATCTTTTCAGCAATTCTGACACCAGCTGTCCCTCCCACGGCACTCTTTGCTGGGTTTGATGATTTGTTGCAATGGTCATAGAGAACTCACAGACTATACTCACAGTTATCCTGTTTATTAGGGAAGTAACAGGTATTCAGGATCAGGAATGACACAAGGATACAGTTCTTTGGTCAGGAAAGCTTCTCGGCCATGCCCACAGGCAGGCCTCTTTCTTGGCTCCTCAACCCTCAGCCTGGCCTCTGCCCGACTCCAGCAAGCGTCATAAGGCTCTTTAGCTCTGCCAATAAGTGCCTGAATGCCCCCCATTCTGCCAGTGAACCTCGGCCAAAGGCACTCAGCTCTCGCTTGGTGAGTCAGGATGCCCCCTGTAGCTGCCTAGCTGTGTGGGCCAGGAAGCCCACCAAAGATGTCTCATTTGCATAGTCACCCAATCATTTTGTGGGAGTCATAAGACCAAGACTAGAAGGGCCATACATACTAAATAATTCACTGTACAGCAAGCAATTTTCTATATATATTGAGAGTTTGGATTTCTCCTCACGTATATCTCATTAATAACGAAGAACAATTGTGAACAAAAGCTTATGATCATGCAGGACACGTCAAGGGTTTCTATGTGATATCTGGAATATACACTGAGTACTGAGTTCTTATGGGAGTTATATTCAAGGGTGTACTATCTGAGAGATGGCTAGGGTATATAACAAATACATGCAGACTGTTAAAATCTCAGCAGAGAACATATTCCTCACAAAAATGTCTAAGTGCTGGATGTAGAGAAGGAAAACCCTGTTCCACACACTCTTAGACCCTAGCTACTTCCATCTGGTAATCGAATGTGTTCAGTGCAGTATTCCCAAGGTTGCTCTGAGGGTCTCTGTTCCATTCTGACCAGGGACAGGAGAACATGAAGGATTTTGAAGGATAAGTTTTATGAGATTTGTTTGTCAGCGATGTCCACTTTCTGCTAGCTAGAAATTGGTAATATAATCCCACTTGAATGAAAGAGTGGTTGGGAAGTTTAGACTAAGAGTGGGCCTAGGAAGAGGCCTGATGACAAAGTAGTCAGTATATGCCACATGGGAATTCCCCATGTGTAAATCAAGCTGAGGGCTGACTTTTGGTAGGAGGATTTTCCACATCTATTCCCAAACTTCCACAAGGTTTCTTTCATTTGTGTTTTGATATACTTGGAGGTCTCTACCGTCATGTATTTTCTGTCATACTGAGAAAGCTGGCTATTGGACAACAAATTTATTAAATTCTAAATTTCCTTCACTGTGTGATTTCTGTGATTTTCAACGAGGTTTCATTTCTGGCAGAAAATTTGCGTATTTTTATGACTTTCTTCACAGTGTGAGTTTGCTTTGAGTGCATACATAATATTCCCCACAGTCATTACCTTCATAGGCTTTCCTGCAAGATTCTCTGATATCCAATGAAAAATTGCTCATATACATTTCAAGGGTTTCTCTTCTGTGTAAGTTCTCTGATACTTCGTGAGTGTTGATTTCTTGCAGAGGATCTTTCTGTGTACATTAGCATTCATATGGCTGCTCTTGTGTGCAAGTTATTCAATCTTTTCTAAGCTCTGATTCCTGGTTGAACTCTTTCCTACTTTCATTACACTCAGAGTTTCTCTCTTATGTGTATTCTCTGACATATTTTGAGGTTTGATTTCTGACTGAAAATTTTCCCACATTTATGTTTAATCCCCTACGTGAGTCCTGTTATGTTCTGTAAAGCATGACTTTTGACTGAAAGTTTGCCCACCTTCATTACATCCATAAGGTTTCTTCCCTGTGTGAGTTTTCTGATGACTTCTTAACACTTGATGTCATGCTGAAATTTTCCCCACATTCATTATATTGGTAGGGTTTCTCTCCTGTGTGAATTATCTGATGGACTCTGAGGTGTGATTTCTGGTTAAAAAAAAATTCTTCCCCTATATTCATCACTTTCATAAGGTTTTTACCTTGTGTGTATTCTATGATGGACTCAGAGGTGTGATTTCTGGCTGAAAAATTTCCAACAGCCATCACATTTATAGGGTTTTGTTCCGTTGTGAATTTTGTGTTTTCTTAGGCCTGACCTCAGGTTGGGAATTTTCCCCTGTGTGAATTCTCTGATGTTCATTGAGGTATAACTTACAGCTGAAACATTTCTCCAAGCTGTCACATTTATAGGGTTTTTCCTGTGTGTGTGTTCTGGTGTATTATTGGCCTGACTTCACACTGAAACTTTTCTCACACTCTTTATATTCATAGGGTTTCTCCCCTGTGTGAGTTCTCGGATGTTGTATGAGGGTTGGCTTATCACCAAAAATTTTCCCACATTCATCACATTTATAGGGTTTATCTCCTGTGTGAATTCTCTGATATACTAAGAAGCTTGGCTTTTCACCAACAGGTTTCCCACATTTGTCACATTTATAGAGTTTCTTCCCTTTGTGAGTTTTCTGATGGGTTCTGAGGTTTGACTTAAAGCTGAAAAATTTCCCACATTCATTAAGTTCATAGGATCTTTCACCACTGTGTTATCTGATGTACTGTAAAGTGTGTTTTGTTGGTGAAAGTTTTCTCATATATGTTACACTCATAGGGTTTCTCTCCTGTGTGAATTCTCTGATGTACTACTAGGACTGTCTTCAATCTGAAAGCTTTCCCACACTGAATACATTCACAGAGTTTCTCCTTTGTGTGTGTTCCCTGATGTTTTCTTAGACCTTATTTAAGGCTGAAAGCTTTGCCACATTCAGAACACTCATAGGGTTTCTCCCCTGTGGAAGTCCTATGGTGGTTTCTGAGAACTGATTTTTACCTATAAGTTTTTCCACATTCATCACATTTATAGGGTTTTCCCCTTGTGTGAGTTCTCAGATGTAGTATGGCGGTTAACTTAGTGCCAAAAGTTTTTCCACATTCATCATATTTACAGAGTTTCTTCCCTGTGTGATTTCTCTGATGGTCTTTGAGGTATGATTTATGGCTGAAAAATGTCACTGAACAATTTATGTAGTAATTGTTAAATGGGAAACTAATTTGCTGTGTAAACTCACTGAAAACACAATAAAATACTATTTTAAAAAATCGGAGAAGCCTAACAATATAAAGAAGAACATGGCATCAGGATTTGAGGAAGATTCACTAACAACCTGCAATATGCAGATGACACAACCTTGTCTGACAAAAATGAAGACAACTTGAAGCACTAAGTGATGAAGGTCAAAGACCACAGCCATCAGCATAGATTACACCTGAATGTAAAGACACAACTGGACTGTTAAACAACATCATGATAAATGAAGAAAAAATGGAAGCTGGCAAGGATTTCATTCTACTTGGAAAAACAATCAATGTTCATGGAAGCAGTGGTCAAAAAACCAAATGAGTACTACACTGGGCAATCTGCTTCAAAAGACTTCTTTAGCTGCTAAAAAGAAAAGGTATCATTTTGATGACTAAGGTGTGCCTCACCTAAGTCATGGTCTTTTCAATTGCCTCATACACGCAAAAGATGGACAATGAAAACAGAAGACATATGAATTGATGCATTTGAACTGTGGTGTTCACAAAGAATACTGAATATACCATGGTATATTTAGGAGAATGAACTAATCAGTCTTAGACAAAATACAACCAGAATGCTCCTTAGAAGTGAGGATGGTGAGACTTTGCCTTGCTTACTTTAGACATGTTATGAGGGAAGATAAGTCACTAGAAAAGGGTATCATGTTTGGTAAGGTCAAGGGTAGGTGAAAATGAAAACACTCAATAAGATGGATTGACACAATAGCCTCAACAGTGGGCTCAAACATTTCAAAGATCACGGAGATGGTGCATGATGGGGCAGCATTTCCTTCTGTTATACATAAGGTCACCATGAGCTGGAGCTGACCCGATGGCAACAACTACAACAACAACAACAATAATAATAACAACAGAAGGAAAATATTACTGAACTTGAAAACACAGCAATAAATACTATTAAAAAGAAAACAGAAAATAAAAACTAGGAAATGCTATACAGAGCATCAGTGCCCTGTGGAACAATATCAAGCAATCTAACTTATGCAGAATTTGAGCTCCAGGAGAAAAGGAGGTAGTGGGGGCACAGAAGAAATCATGTGAAGAAATAATAGTCAAAATGTGGGAATGTTGATGAAGTCTATAAACCTAAAGATACATATGAAGTGAATCTCAAAAAGAAAAAAACACTAAAACAACAATAAATAAATAAAAAGTACATTATAATCAAATTGCTGAAAACCAGTAATAAAGAGAAAATCTTAAGGGACCAGGGGACACACACACACACACACAGAGATTTATTATGCACAGAGGAACAAACATAGGAATGAAATCTGAATTCTTGTCAAAAACTATGCAAACCAGAAGACGAGGGAGCAACATATTTAAACCATTGAAAGAAAAAAATGTAACCTAAAATTCTGTATGAAAGAAAATTAAGGCATTTTCAGGGAAAGGCTGACTTGTAATACATGAAAAGCTAAAGGAAAGTCTTCAGACAGAAGAAAAATGAAATCACTTATAGAGAACTACACAAAGGTTTAAGAGCATTATAAATGGTAATAAGTGATAAATATACATTTTCTCACCTAAATCATGTAAAAAAAAAATTGGTTGTTTAAAGAAAACAGTAACGATGTATTATGAGGTTTATAATATTTACAGAAATAAAATATATGACAACAATGGCACAGAAGATGTAAGACAGAAAATGAACTGTACAGTGGAAACGTTCTCAAAATGTTGCTGTTGTTGTTAGGTGCCGTCGTGTGGGTTCTGACTCACAGCGACCCTGTGCACAATGGAACGAAGCACTGCCCCAGCGTGAGCCATCCTCACAGTCGTTGCTATGTTTGAGCCCACTGTTGCAGCCACCATGTTAATCCATCTTGTCGAGGGTCTTCCTCTTTTTGGCTGACCCTCTACTTCACCCAGCATGATATCCTTCTCTAGGGACTGGTTCCTTCTGACAATATGTCCAAAGTACATGAGATGAGGTCTTGCCATCCTCGGTTCCAAGGAGCACTCTGGCTGTACTTCCAAGACAGACTTGTTTGTTCTTCTGGACAGTCCATGGTATATTCAATATTCTTTGCCAACACCATAATTCAGAGGCATCAATTTTTCGGTGTTCCTTATTCACTGTCCAGCTTTTGTGTGCTTAAGAAGTGAATGAAAATATCATGGCTTGGGTTTTGTGATAAGAGAAAGATATATATCATGCTGTAAGAGTCCCTTAAAATTGTTATGAAGTGTCTAGTCTGAATAAGAGAAGCTAAAGTGGGGTCCGGTCTTGGAATTCACTCTTGTAGAAAACCTATAGAACCAGAAAACTAAGATCGTTAGAGCAGTTCTCTCTGCTATCTTTATATCTAAGACAATGTGTTTTTTCCTTGTAACAAAGCCAAGAAGCTTTTATGTAACATCTACATTTTTAGAAAGAATGCCTCCCAATTACCCTGTGACCACTCTGTGAACTCTTCACGGTAACTAAGTGGCAACTAATCAACAATGCACCCACATTACTAATCAGTAGCTATCTTACTTCACCAAACACCAATCAGAATTTTGTTAACTGGTTGCCAAAGGAGCCTTAATACAAGCATCTCATGTCTACAGTTTATTCCCAGGAAACCTTAAAATAAAATTGAAAGCTACCAATCAATGTAATGTTAGTAAGTAGGTAATTACTCAACAAAAGCTGTGTAACCAATCATTATTAAGGTCCCACTTTGTTATCCCGCCTTTGACAAAGATGTATCTTTACTTCCTTCTGTAAGATTAGAAACTCCCTGATTGTGATTCAGTGGATTCGGCCAATCTCTGGTGCCTGGTGCACACTAACAGGTCCCCTCATTGCAATGATTGTCTTTGTCTCGGCTTTATAAAAATATCTTTTGATTAAATTTGTGTCAGTGATCTTTTTCTCCCATGCTAATTATAAACCCTATAGCAAACACGTACACAAAAAAAGAGATATAGTTAATAAGTCAATAATATAGATAAAAGCATAATTCTCATCACAAGGTAGCATGGTGAGAGAAAAAAAAACAGTAAGAGGTAAAAATGGAAAGCAAACAACAATATGGTAGCTTTAAATCCAACCCTTTTGATAAAGCTGTTGTGGTTGCTAGGTGCCATCAAATCAATTCCAACTCATAGCACCTGGAATCAGCTTGAAGGAACCTAACAGAATGAAAAGAAACAACTGAATGAAACACTGCCTGGTCCTGTGCCATCCTCATGATCATTGCTGTGTTTGAGCCCATTATTGCAGCCACTGTGTCAACCCATCTCATTGAGGGTCTTTCTCTTTTTTGCTGACTCTCTACCTTACCAAGCATGATGTCTTTTTCCAGGGACTGGTCTCTCCTGACAACATGTCCAAAGTAAGTGAGATGAAGTCTCGCCATCCTTACTTCCAAGAAGCACTCTGGCTGTACTCCTTCCAAGATGGACTTGTTTGTACTTCTGGCAGTCCATGTTATATTCAATATTCTTCACCAACACCATAATTCAAAGGTATCAGTTCTTCTTCAGTCTTCCTTACTCATTGTCCAGATTTTGCATGCATATGAAGTGATTGAAAACACCATAGCTTGGGACATTTAGGATCACAGATCTCGCTCTTTTGAAATATCAGATAAAACAAAGCCCGTCAGTGCAAGAGGATCCTGAAGCTTCAGAGTGACCCAAGGAAGCTGAAGAGACACTAAATACCTCAGAATACATTTGCCACATGGTGAGATTCCATCTACATTCACTTTGAATTTTATCCCTGGGGATCTGTGGATAAGACAGTCTGCTTAGTGCTGTGACAGCTGGTTTTAAGGCAGGTGCAATACTACAAAGGATCTGAGACTGGGAGTAAAACACACTTGCCTTTAAATACAAGCTCCATCACCAGCTAGCTTGTGCCTTGAGCGTATCATTTCACTAACTTAAAATTCAGTTTTTACAAAATGATACTAAAGAGGCGCACCAGCCCAGGGGCAAGGACCAGAAGACAGGAGGGGTCAGGAAAGCTGGTAATAGTGAACCCAAAGTGGAGAAGGAGTGTTGACATGTTTCGTGGGGTTGGTAAACAATGTCATAAAACAATATGTGTACTAATTGTTTAATGAGAAGCTAGTTTGTTCTGTAAACCTTCATCTAAATCATAATAATAATATCTAGTTTTTAAAATAATGCATTATTTTTTTAAAAGCAGATGATTATACCAATCTCATGGGATGGTTGTGAGATTTACTAGGACACCCAAAAAAAGGAACAAAGTGTCTCCTGGGAGTAATCACTTGTTCTTACTGATGACACCTGGATACATGCTTTACAGGTAACATCTAACGCTCAGAACGCCACGTGGCAGTCATTATTAATATGCTCACTTTCAGATAAGAAGCCTGATTCAAGTGTACTTAAATGGTCCCTGACTACAGGTGACCGATATGGACTTTACCAGGGTCCTTCTAGTCTCAGCCCCTTGCTTTCTGGCAAGTTCAAGGTCCACGATATGAACGTGCATTCTGCTCCAGCTGTTGGCGTGGGTTTTTTTCCGCTTGGGCTGCAGGGTGGGCCAGGGACATGGTCCCCTCACACCAGGGCCGTATCAAGCATCTCCTGACCAGGACTCAGTCCACCTGTGGCCTGGGAGCCCGTGAGGCCTTGGGTCTCTCCAACGGCCTTCTGCAGCGCTGGAGGTCCGTCCTGAGGGTTCCTGGGGCTTCCCGCTGTAGCCCCCTTGGGCAAAAGCCAACCCATACCAGATGGTCTCAAGACGTGTGGATCCCATGTACCACTGCGCTCTTACCCCAAGTCTGCATCATCTACTCCCATGTAGACCCTGAAGCTCCTTGAACCATCCTCACCACACAGCTGAGAAACACCAAGGACAGCAGGCGGTGCAATGGATGCACATGCGCAGTAGGATCCGAGAGGCCTGTCTGCACTCGGCACTGGCAACCAGCGCGATTCAAAATGACACTTCCCATAACTCTCTGCGCCCGGGCTTGTGGTGACTTTTGCCCACTTTTTTGGAAGGTTGGGAATACTGTGAAACTTGCATTTAGTCTGTGTATTAGGAATATTGGAGCTCTGGTGTCACAGTGGTTAAAAGATCGGCTGCTAACCAAAGGTCGCAGTTTGAATCCACCAGCTGTCCCATGGAAACCCTATGGGGCAGTTCCACTCTGTCCCACAGGGTCAGTCTGAGGCAGAGTCCACTCCATGGTAACAGGTTATTAGAAATACTAAGGAGAACTGTTCCTCTTGTTAGTCGTGAAAACAATATTGTAATTACGTAGTGTTAAAATACTAAAAGCGCAGGGAAACACCAGAAATTAGTGTAACAGAATATATTTATTGTGAGCAGATATGAATCAGGTAGCATCAAACTGAAAGAATCCAAAAGGTGTTCTGAAGGGCTAGTGAAAACACATTACATAGACGGGTCCTGCAGGGTAGTCTCCTGAAGGTCATTACAAATTCCTTTCATACTGGTTTCTCAGGAGATAACATCAGAGAGCGTGCAGGGTTTAAGGGTCAATCAGCTGTGAAAACAGTCATTAAGGATATGCCATATAGCCTAAAACACAGCTCCCAGTCAGACCCAGGATTCATGCATCTCGAAACTGCACATAGATAATTCTTCAAATCAGTCTCCAGTGCTTCCTAGGCTATCGTTTGACTTGAAGGTGACATCGGGAAAATCAGTTCCTGAGAGCGTCAAGGTTCAAAAGGATACCTAAGGGCAAATAGCCTGGGTGGGTCATCTCAACTCCAAGGACCCTAGAAATCTGTATTCCAGGAGAATTAAAATGGTTTCTCAGCAGGAAAATTTTATTTTAAAAGTCATATGTACTGATGTATATAGAATTGAAATTATATATATATAATTCTACACATTTTCAGACAAAACAATTATGCAAATAAGATAAAGCAAAGTGTTAAGGTGTTTTAAACTGAGAAAATATACACATGTGGATGCTTATTTCACAATATATTAATTTTTTGTATGTAAAATAATTTTTTGAATGTAACAAAGAAAAGAAGAACATGTATAGATTTTCTTCCACCAGTGTGTCTTTTATACTAAAAGCTGCCAAGAGAAGTCAAGGCACATAGAAATACCACATGGGAATAAGGCTGTGAATTAAATAGTAGAAAAGTGGGCATAGCAGTTCCATACAAGAGTAGTATCTGTGATTATCTTGTTTACCTCAGGAAGAAATCTTGTTTACCTCAGGAAGAAAACAAAACAGCTTTTAAAAAATACATAAGCAACCCTTGAAAATTTATAGCATGAAAATAAGAAAATGGTTATCATGCAGATCATACATATTCCAAAGATGACCCTACTTAAACCTTATGTCACATCCTACTGTCTTTTTACCAAATTAGGGACATGTGGGCACAATGGTCTAGGAAATTCTTTTTACTAAACTACGTGCATTGAGGATGTTTTTGATCAATACTTTACATTAATCATTTCTTCTAAAACAACGATTGTTTAAAAATTTGATCCTATTCACACTAGGGGAAGAAAAAGAAGTGTCATCAAGAAGTTAGTACAATATAAGTCAACAAAAGTGCAAAGTTTTAACCTTCAGCTCCTTTCCTAGCAGATGCCAGCCACCTGCCATGTCTGGGCCCCCAAATCCTGCCTCATGCACTCCCAGAATTGGGCTTGGGGGTGCTGAGAGGGGCAGGCAGAGCTGCTGCCAGACCCACCTGCCACCTACTCCAAGTCATAGATGGTGTGAAAAACAAGTATTTTTCATAAACAAATTGATAAGTTTTATGTATCCTTTTTAATTAAATGCAATTTTCTATATGAAAACCCTTGAATATTTAATGCGAAAACAAAATATGAAAATACTTAGTCAACCTAAATTTATTTATAAATTTTATTCAAACAGGACACTCTTCCTCATTACATTCTGTGAAAAATCATGAGTAAGCTTTGGTGTTTTTCATTCCTCTTCAAGTTCGGTGCTGAACAAGGTTGTTATATAAATCTTGTTATTCCTTAAACACTTCCTAGTTTTTCCTGTTTTCTTTATTTTATGTAAATGCACTTAAGAACTTATTTTTAAATTATAAGCACATGCTCAATTGATAAAAATTTCCCAATGAATGATGTGATAATGGATTCTTTCTCTCCTTTTCCATCTGTCCAAGGATGGGCCAGTAACATGAAACTTGCCTCCAAAAATGGAGGGCTCCAAGAAACCGAAAAAAGAGGTGGCAAATCCAGGGTGGCAGCAAATGAGTTTATTAGGGAGACTTACAAAAAGGTGAGTCCTGGGTGGCTGCAGGCCCAAAGCAGATCTCCACACTCTGCAGTGGAGGGCAGAGGTTTTTATAGTAGTGGTGGACAATAATGGCTACACGCTAGGGACCTACATAAGGATGACTGAGTAAACTGTAGTGAACTAGTGGACCACTTGAGGGTGCTCATTTTGGCCTTGCAAAGTCTGTTTCCCCTTCACCATCCCATTATCCAAATGTAACCAGTGTTAACCAGTGATTAGAACTAGACTTTATTCACTGCAGACACAAGCAAGCATAATACATTTTTCTTAAAGCACTATGAAAATGCAAGAATAGAGAATTGTTCAGTAAAAACTCTAAACCCATGTAAAAATGTAAAAGATGTTAAATATCCTTCAAAAAAGATGTACCATCAATGAATGTCACACAAGGCAGATCCCAAAAGAAAGTCACCAAGACACATTATAATCAAAATTGCCAAAATCAAAGACAAAGAATCTTGAGAGTGGCTAGGGATAAATGAAAACTCACCTACAAAGAAGAATCAACAAGACTAAGCTCTTGTTACTCAGCAGAAAGCAGGCAGGCAAGAAGGCAATGGGATGACATATATAAAGCCTTGAAGGAAAAAAATTGCCAGCCAAGAATTATATGTCCAGCAAAATTCTCTCAAATATGATGGCAAAATTAGGTCATTTCCAGATAAACAAAAGTGTCTTAGGCTGGGTTCTCTAGAGAAGCAAAACCAGTAAAGTGTATATATATAGAGAGAGATTTATATCAAGGAAACAGCTCACAGGATTGTACAGGCTAGAATGTCTAAAGTTTGTGGATCAGGATAGAGGCTTCTCTCAATTCATGTAGCTGCAGGGGCTGGTGAACTCAAGATCGGTAGGTTGGAGAGCAGGGCTTCTGCTCACAAGCTGTGAAGATTGACAAATCCCAAATTGGCAGATAAGCTGATAGCTCAAGTCCCAAGAACTGGAGGACAGATGAAGGGGAGACAGCTGCAGGATCCAGAGTGAGAAAAAAGCCAGAACGTCTGCTTATGTTTGGATTCAGGTCACACCCCCAAGGAAATTCCCTTTCAACTGATTGGCTACTCACAGCAGATTCAATCATGGGAGTGATTACATAATAAATACTGAGAATCTTGGCTCAGCCAAGTTTACACACAATCTTAACCATCTCAAGAACTTTAGGGAATTTTAAAAACCAAATCAAAATTACAAGAAATATTAAAGGCAGTCCTGTTAGAGAATCAGCAATATCAGACAACAACCCTAGAATAGAACACAGGACAAAACAACCAGATATTAACCCAGATAGGGAAGTTGTAAAACCAAATCAAAGCTAAAAAACTGAAAATAGGAAAACAGAGATGTCAATATGTAAATGATGACAATTTCAAAACAAAAAAGAGGGAATAAGTGGTGTAGTCATAGAACTTCCATATGCACAGGAAGTTAGGGCAGTATTGAGAAATAACAGATCAGGTTGAACCTAGAAAAACAAAGGTAAATTTTAAGGTAACTACAAAGGAAGCTAACAAATTTACCCATCAAAATAAAAAGAAGAAAAACATGAAGACTCAGCAAACACAAAATCAACAATAATGAAAAAGATGAAAAGAATATACATAAAGAAAAATGACTCAGCATAGAAAATTAAATGGAACAAAAAATCTGTCAACAACACACACACACACACACACATCAAAATGATAGCAGTAAACTCATACCTGTCAATAATGACACTGAATGTACATGGCCTAAATGCACCAATAAAGAGACAGAGAGTAGCAGAATGGATTAAAAAAAAAAAAAAAGATCTGTCTATATGCAGCCTACAAGAGACACACCTTAGACTCAAAGACACAAACTAAAACTCAAAGAATGGATAAAAATAGGTCAAGCAAACAGCAACCAAAAAAGAGCAGAAGTGATATTAATCTCTGAAAAGATAGACTTTAAAGCAAAATCCACCACAAAGGATAAGGTAGGACACTATATAATGATTAAAGGGTCAATACACCAGGAAGACATAGCCATAAAAAATATATATGCACCCAAGGACAGGGCTCCAAAATACATAAACTCTAACAACACTGAAAAGAGAAACAGACAGCTCGACGATAATAGTAGGAGATTTCAATACACCACTTTCAGTGAAGGACAGAACATCTAGAAAGAAACTCAATAAAGACACAGAAGATCTAAATGCCACGATCAATCAGCTTGACCTCATAGACATATACGTAACACTTCACCAAACAGCAGTGAAGTATACATTCTTTTCCAATGCACATGGAACATTCTCCAGAATAACCACATTTTGGTCGACAAAACAAGCCTTAACAGAATCCAAAACATCAAAATATTACAAGGCATCTTTTCTGACAATAAAGCTGTAAAAGTAGAAATCAATAACAGAAACAGCAAGAAAAAAAAAAAAAAAAAAACCAATACATGGAAACCAAACAACACCTTGCTCAAAAACTACTGGATTATAGAAGAAATCAAGGACAGAATAAAGAAATTCATAGAATCAAATGAGAATGAAAACACTTCCTATCAGAACAGACATAGCAAAAGCAGTGCTCAGAGGTCAGTTTATAGCAATAAATGCACACATCCAAAAAAAGAAAGGGCAAAGTCAAAACATTAACCTTACAAATCAAACAAATAAAAAGAAAGCAGCAAAAGAAGCCCTCAGGCACCAGAAGAAAGGAAATAATAAAAATTAGAACAGAATTAAATGAAACAGAGAACAGAAAAACAATTGAAAGTGTTAATAAGACCAAAAGCTGGTTCTTTGAAAAGATCAACAAAATCGATAAACCAATGGCTAAACTGACAAAAGAAAAAATAGGAGAGGAAGCAAATAACCCAAAGAAGAAATGAGATGGGTGATATTACAACAGACCCAACTGAAAAAAAAAAGGCTCATAACAGAATACAATGAATACATGTACTCCAACAAATTTAAAAACCTAGAGGAAATGAACAAATTTCTACAAATACACTACCTACCTAAACTAACACAAACCAAGGTTGAAAAACTAAATAAACACATAACAAAATATGAGATTGAAGAGGTAAAAAAAAAAATTCCGAACTAAAAAAATCCTGATCTGGATGCCTTCATTGGAGAATTCTACCAAAGTTTCAGAGAAGAGTTAATACTGATTAAGGCATTTCAGAGCATAGAAAAAGAAGGAATACTTCCAAACTTTCTATGAAGCCAGCATAACCCTGTTAGCTAAGCCAGGTAAAGACATCACAAAAAAGGAAAATTATAGGCCAATATGCCTCCTGAACATAGACACAAAAATCCTCAACAAAATTCTAGCCAATAGAATTCAGCAACAAATCAAAAAAACAATTCATCATGACCAAGTGGGATTCATACCAGGTATGCAGGGATAGTTCAACATCCGAAAAACAATCAATATAATCTGTCACATAAATAAAACAAATATACGCACCATATGATCTTATCATTTGATGCAGAAAAGGCATTTAACAAAGTCCAACACCCATTCCTGATAAAAACTCCCAGCAAAATAGGAAGATAAGGGAAATTCCTCAATGTAACAAAGGGCATTTATACAAGACCAACACCCAACATCATCCTAAATGGAAAGAGTCTGAAAGCATTCCCCTTGAGAACTGAAACCAGACAAAGATGTCTTTTATCACCACTCTTACTCAGTGTTGTGCTGGAGGTCCTAGCCAAGAGGAACAAGTCAAGAAAAAGAAATAAAGGGTGTTCAAATTGGTAAGGAAGAAGTAAAAGTATCCCTATTCGCAGATGATATGATCTTATACACAGAAAACCCCAAAGAATCCACAAAAAAACTACTGGAATTAATAGATTTCAGCAGAGTATCAGGATACAAGATAAACATACAAAAACCTGTTGGATTCCTCTATACCAACAAAGCGAACTTTGAAAAGGAAACCACCAAATCAATACCATTCCAATAGCCCCCCAGAAGATAAAGTACTTAGGAATAAACCTAACCAGAGATGTAAAGGAATTTTATAAGACACTAATGCAAGAAACCAAAGGAGACCAAACCAAAACCAAACCCAGTGCTGTTGAGTCGATTCCAACTCATAGCTACATAAGTGGAAAAACATACCATGCTCATGGATAGGAAGACTCAACATTGTGAAAATATCAATGCTACCCAAAGCAATCTACAGATACAATGCAATCCTGATCCAAATTTCAGTGGCACTTTTTAACAAGATGGAGAAACAAATCACCAACTTTCTATGGAAAGAGAAGAGGCCTGGATAAGTAAAGCATTACTGAAAAAGAAGAAAAAAGTGGGAGGCCTCACACTACCTGATTTTAGAACCTATTATACCACCACAGTAGTCAAAACAGATACATAGACCAATGGAACAGAATTGAGAACCCAAATATAAGTCCATGCACCTACAGAAGCAAGGATGGCAAGACATACTTTGCACGTGTTGTCAGGAGGGATAAGTCCCTGGAGAAGGACATCATGCTTGGTACAGTACAGGGTCAGCAGAAAAGAGGAAGACCCTCAACGAGATGAACTGACACAGTGGCTGCAACAACGGGGTCAAGCATAACAACGATTTTAAGGATGGCACAGGACCAGGCAGTGTTTTGTTCTGTGGTATATAGGGTCGCTATGAGTTGGAACTGACTCAACAGCACCTAACAACAACAACATGAACAGCTGGTATTTGACAAAGGCCCAAAGTCAGTTAACGGGGAAAAGACAGTCTCTTTAACAAATGGTGCTGGCATAACTGGATATCCATCTGCAAATTGAAACATGACCCATACCTCACGCCATGCACAAAAACTAACTCAAAAATGGACCAAAGACCTAAGAATAAAATCTAAAATGATAAAGATCATCGAAGAAAAAATAGGGACAATGCTAGGAGCCTCTATACATGGTGTGAATAAAGAAACTAAATAACTGAGAACTCCTAAAAATCAAACACTTATTCTCATCAAAAGACTTCACCAAAAGAGTAAAAAGAGAACCTACAGACTGGGAAAAAATTTGGCTATGACATATCCGATAAGGGTGTAAACTCTAAAACCTACAAGATACTGCAACACCTCAACAAGACAAATAACCCAATTAAAAAATGGGCAAAGGATATGACCAGACACTTCAACAAAAAAGACATTTAGGTAGCTAAGAGACACATGAGGAAATGTTCACAATCATTAGCCTTTAGAGAAATGCATATCAACACTATAATGAGATACCATCTCACCCCAAAAAGGCTGGCACTAATCCAAAAAACACAAACTAACAAATGTTGGAAAAACTGTGGAGAGTTTGGAACTCTTATGCACTGCTAGTGGGAATGTAAAATGATACAACCACTTTCTACAATGATAGGGCTCTTCTTTAAAAAGCTAGAAATAGAAATACCATATGATCCAGCAATTCCACTCCTAGGAATATACCCAAGAGAAATAAGAGCCATCACACGAATAGACATATGCACACTGATGTTCATTACAGCACTATTCACAATAGCAAAAAGATGGAAACAACTTAAATGACCATCAACAGAGGAATAGATAAACAAGTTGTGGTACATACACAAAATGGAATACTACACAACCACAAAGAACAATGATGAATCCTCAAAACATCTCACAACATGGATGAATCTGGAGGACATTGGTGAGTGAAATAAGTCAATCACAAAAGGACAAATACTGTATGAGACCACTATCGTAAGAAATCAAGAAAAGGTTTAAACAGAAAAAAGCATTCTTTGATGGTTATGAGGGCGGGGAGTGAGGGGGAAGAGAAATCACTAACTAGATAGTAGACAAGGATCAACTTCGGTGAAGGGAAGGACAACACACAAGAGAGGTGAAGTCAGCACAACTGGACCAAAGCAAAAGCAATTTCCTGAACACATCCAAACACTTTGAGGGACAGAGCAGCTGGGGGCTGGGGCCTACAGACCATAGTTTCAGGAGACATCTAGGTCAACTGGCATAACATAGTTCATTAAGAAAATGTTCTACATCTCACTTTGGTGAGCAGTGTCTGGGGTCTTAAAATGCTTGCAAGTGACCATCTAAAATACATTAATTGGTCCCATCCAACTTGGAGAAAAGGAGAATGAAGAAAACCAAAGACACAAGGAAAATATTAGCCAAAGAGACTAAAGGTCCCCATAAACCAGAAACTCCACCAGCCTGAGACAAGAAAACTAGATGGTGCCTGGCTACCACCCATGACTGCCCTGACACGGAACACAACAATGAGTCCCAGATGGAGCGGGGAAAAAAGCACAGAGCACAACTCAAATTCAAACATAAAGACCAGACACAATGGTCTGACAGATACTGGAGGAACGCCTGAAATTACAGCCCCCAGAGGCTCTGTTAACCCAGAACTGAAACCATTCCTGAAGCCCATTCTTAAGACAAAGATTAGACAGGAATATAAAACAAAAAATAATACACATGAGGAGTGTGCTTCTTAGTTCAATCAGATACATGAGACCAAATGGGCGGCTTCTGTCCGGAGGCAGGATGAGAAGGCAGGAAGGCAGAGGAACTGGTTGAATGGACAGAGTCTGGGGTGAAAAGGTGCCACATCATGGGGATTGCAACTAATGTCACAAAACGGTAAGTTTGTAAATTTTTGTATGAGAAATTAACTTGAGCTGTAAACTTTACCTTAAGCACACACACACACAAAAGATGTACTAGTTCATGCTGTTTCTCCACACCCTTTACAACAGTGAATATTATTATGGAGGATAAAAGAATTGACTATTCATGTTCTGGAGCCCTGGTGGTACAGTGGTTAAGCGTTCAGCTGCTAACCAAAAGGTGGGCAGCTGGAATTCACCAGCAGTTCGTTGGAAACCCTATGTGGCAGTTTTACTCTGTCCTACAGAGTCGCTATAAGTTGGTATTGGCTCAAAGGCAACAGGGCTGGTTTTTTGGTTTTACTCATGTTGTATATCCACATTTTTTATTGGGTTTGTATCATTTTTCTGTTTGATGTGTAAAATGTTTTATGAATTAGCCCTTCCTCATATGTGTTGCAATGGTCCCTGAATTTGTCTTGGATATTATTTATAACTTCTTGTTGTTGATTTTGGTCAATCACAATGTTAAGCTTTTACATAGTAAGGTTTACACTTTTGTCCTTGGTATCTGTGTCGTTCTTATACATTCACTTGCTTTCTTTTTAATCTTGAAACTTGATTATGGTGCCAGAGCTTAGACTTTGCATCCCACTAGAAATATATATTTTATTCTGTTTTAGGTGGAAATTACACAGCAAATTAGATTTCCAATCAACAATTCATACATAAATTGTTCCACAACATTGGTTACAATCCCCACAATTATTATCTTTACGAACTAAGTTATGCTAATTGACCTAGTTGTCCCACAAGCCTATGGTCTGGAGACTTCAAGCTCAGTAAATCAATCCTAGGAAGTGTTTGCCCATGTCTAGGAAGCATTATTGTTAGCTGTGCCACCATGTGGTTTACTGTATATGTGAATATATATGCTGTGCATACAAGCTTGTATATACATATGCCCACAAACATAACTGTATATCCAGACACATATTATCCAGACGCATATACTCCCATATGCCTTCCCACACGCATATAGCATATATATATGTAACCACTCACGTATTTTTTGCTTATTACTGTTATTGAAAGCTTGTATATGTTACAGTATTTACCATAGTTGCCCTTTATTCTTGAGTACCTCTTATTGTCTTCATTTTGACATAAATGCACATATAACAATTCTTATTTGGTTTATTATATTTAATTTTATCCTTCTTGTATTGTAAATAGAAGTTTAAATATATTTTCTAATACATTCTTATCCGTAGACAGGAAAGCTGTTGGTTTATATGCATTAATACTATTTCTTGTTGAATTCTCTTATAGTTTCAACTAAATGTTGTATTAATAATCTTGGGTTTTAATGTCCGTAATGTCAAGTTTGCTTGCTTTTTATATTTATAATTTTTTTCGTTTTTAATGAATCACATATTATAAGTCCATAAAAGTCTGGTGGGGCTATATGAAGCCAGCTGTAATACCATAAAATATAGTATTAAAATTAATTTCAAAGGTAGGTTTCTGGCTATGGAAGCATGAACAGGTCTGTGAATTCTCTCCCACAAATACAAGTATAAAAGTGGACAACATTGTCAAAAACAACCATTTTAGAATTTCAGAAATTGATCAAAATGCAATAATTTAGAAGCATTTATTAATGAATAACTGCTAGAAATTCAGGTAAGAACAGTGGGAGTCTGAGGTTTTGTTTGGGGTTGCTCCCATTCCCCCTTTCCAGTACAGTCAGTGAGAAATGTAGTTTTTCCAGGGTGGGTGTTTAAGTAGAAGTCTGAGGGGGAGGATCATCTACAAGCCAAGGAACCAAGGAATGGCAGAGACTACCTACAAGGAAAGAATCAGTGCACCAGAGATCCTGGCTTGGATTTTCAGCCTCCAGAATAGTGAGAAAAATAAATTTCTGTTCTTTAAAGCGGCCCCCCCAACCACCACTTGTGGTATTTCTACTACAGTAGCACTAGGTAACTAAGACAATCAGTAATAGCACTGACAGCATACACCTCCTGTAGTGAGGAGAGCCCAGCATTGTTGTTGTTAGGTGCCGTCGAGTTGGTTCCGACTCATAGTGACCCTATGCACAACAGAACGAAACACTGCCCAGTCCTGAGCCATCCTTACAATCATTGTTATGCTTGAGCTCATTGTTGCAGCCACTGTGTCAATGCACCTCATTGAGGGTCTTCCTCTTTTCCGCTGACCCTGTACCCTGCCAAGCATGATGTCCTTCTCCAGGGACTGATCCCTTCTGACAACATGTCCAAAGTATGTAAGACGCAGTCTCGCCATCCTTGCTTCTAAGGAGCATTCTGGTTGTACTTCTTCCAAGACAGATTTGTTCGTTCTTTTGGCAGTCCATGGTATATTCAATATTCTTTGCCAACACCACAATTCGAAGTCATCAGTTCTTTTTCGGTCTTCCTTATTCATTGTCCAGCTGTGGTATTGCTGTTAAGGGTGCATAACCTAAATCTAATTATAAAGAAATATCTGATAGAACTAAACTGAGGGGCATTCCTCAGAACATGTCCTGAACTCTTCAAATATGCTGTCTTAGGTATCTAGTGCTGCTGTAATATAAATTTGTCATTATGCTCCTCTCTAATCTTAAGTTCCTCTATTGCTTTGTCTGTGTGCTCCTTGGCTTGTTCTGCATTTTGCCTGATCTCCTTCCTGATTTCTTGAAGAGTTCTGTACATTAATCTTTTGTATTCTGCCTCTGGTAATTCCAGGATATTCTCTTCATCCAGAAGATTTCTTGATTCTTTGTTTTGGGAGCTTGCTGAAGCCATCATGGTCTGCCTGTTAACGTGATTTGATATTGACTGTTGTCTCCGAGCCATCAATAAGTTATTGTATTTATGTTTGCTTACTGTGTCCTAGCTTCTTGTTTTGTTTTGATATGCCCAAATAGGCTGCTTATGTGAGCTGGTTTGATTATTGGCACCTTGAAGCTGTAACATCCTGTCACCAGGTAGTTAGACCTGTTACTAGGTATGTGAGACCAGGAGTCCTCCTACTTTTCTTGTATGGATTCAGCTCAGGTGTCCAGGTAGTCGGTCACCAAGTGTGTGGTCCAGGCTTTCACCTACAGTCCTAGACAGGGTGCAAGGGATTCAAAGTCCGTGGACCCCTTATGCCTGTGCCTAGGCAAAGGAGCTGTTTCTGCCCTGAGTTCCTGGCTTAGGAGAGCTGGCAGATTATTTTTTCCTGTTTGTTAATTTGTCCCCTCTCCAAGGCTGGAAGAGTGACTCAGGGTGGATGACAGGTCCTACTTTTGGCCCACGGGAGGTGGCAATCTTTGAAGCTGGCCTGATCCCAGTGCAGAATGAGAGGGGGCAGGTAAATGTGAGAGAGGTTTTTCCCACAGGGGTGTTTTTTGATCCGCGCAGTTGGTTAGACACATGTACTTAATCTTTTGCGGATTCAACACTGCTTTTCACTGATTCTGGAGGTGTGAGTGGACTCTCTGCCACTTGGTCTCTCCTGATGTGGAAAACGCACCTCAAATGCCACTGCTTGTTTCATCACATAGTGGATCTGGCCTGCGGGGTGTCGATTCCTGCTGCGTCAGGTCTGGCAACTCCTCACTACTTCTGAACCATTTCTCCCTCCCCCTGAGCTCAGTCCAATTCCTCAAATTTGCCTTTGATGTTCAGGGCTCCTAGATTGTCATATATAATTGATTCACTTGTGTTTTCGGGTCTTTGTTGTAAGAGGGACCACAGGAAGTGTCTGACTACTCCACCATCTTGGCCCCACCCCTGGTGCTGTAATATAAATACAAGTGGGTGGCTTTAGCAGACAGAAATTTTCTCACAGTTTAGGAAGCTGGAAGTCCGAATTCAGGGCACTGGCTCTAGGGGAAGGCTGTCTGTTCTAGGGGAAAATCTTTGTCTCTTTCAGCTTGTGTTCCTTGGTTTCTTGGTGAGCTCCATGTGACATCCATTTTCCCCATTGTGTTCACTCCTCTCTGTGTCTAATCTGCTCCTTTTATATCTCAGAAGTAATTAGGTTTAAGACACACCCAACAGTAATACGGCCTCATTAACAAAGAAATGGAATAAAAAATCCATTACCATCAAGTTGATTATAACTCATAGCAACCCTATAGGACAGACTAAAACTGCCCCTTGGGGGTTCCAAGGCTGTAATCTTTACGGAAGCAGACTGCCACATCTTTCTCCCTCAGAGCAGCTGTTATGTTCAAGCTGCCGACCTTTTGGTTTGTAGCCAAGTGCTTAACCATTGCACAACCAGGGCTCCTTCTACAGGCATCCCCCACTGCTGTCAATTCCAACTCATAGCAACCCTACAGGACAGAGTAGAACTGCCCCATAGGGTTTCCAAGGAGCACTTGGTTGATTCGAACTGCTGACCTTTTGGTTAGCAGGTGAGCTCATAAACACAGTGCCACCAGGGCTCTTCTACAGGGGTTAGGATTACAACACATATTTTAGGGGGACACAATTCAATCTACAACATATGCCAATGTCATGAAATGCAAAGAAGGTCTGAAAAACTGCTTAAGAATAAGGAAGACTAAAGAGATAGGACAACATAATGCAATGCACAGTCTTGGATTTTAATTTTTGCTATAACCGAATTATTGGGACAATTGGTAAAATGTGAATAAGGTATATACATTACATAATACAGTCGATTCTTGTTCTTCACAGTAGTTGTATTCTAGCATTGCCACAGTAAATTAGCAAATATGAAACTATATACAGGGTCATTGTTGTCATGTGCTGTTGGTTCCGATTCACACTGACCCAATAGGACAGAATAGAACTGCCCCATAGCATTTTCTAGGATGTATCTTCACGGGAGTAGATTTCTAGGTCTTTTCTCCTGACTAGCTGCTGGTGGTTTCGAACCACCAATCTTTCAGTTTGCAACTGTGAGTACGCAAATTTGCAAATACGAAATTTGTGCCAAATGAGAACTATACTATTTTATTAGTGTTAATCTCCTGATTTTCATAAATGTACTGAGGTTCCTAAGAAAATTACTTGCTTTTAGGATATATACACTGAAGTATTTAGTAAAAATAGGCCTCATGTCTGTCACTTAGTCTTCAACATTTCAGGAAAACTTATGAACTCCATCCATTCAAGAGAGAGTAACAGAAATCTGATAAAATGTTAGCATTTGGGGGAGTCAAAAGGAATACTTTGTATTTTCCTGGCAACTTTTCTGTAGATCACATTAAAATAAAAATTAGCTCAGAAACAAATCAAAGTGTATACATGTTACCCGTGTTTATTGGCTATATAATAAAACCACTGAAAGACCAATGCTATTGTAGTCTTCAGGGAGACATACACTGCCTGGACTTGTGAGATATAAGAATTCTGTTACATCTGCTTCTCACTACATACCACCTTATTTTCTCCTGTTGCATTTCAGAAGCCCTAGAAGGTCATTCATTGGTGGATTTTGGATTAAACATCCTTCCCTGGAATAAATGAAGCAGGAGGATGAGATACTATGATTGTCTCATATGGGTTACCTGCCGCCCTGTTGCAGGATTTGTTATTAATGTCAGAAAGGAGCACAAAGCAGACATTTGCCACACCACAAGTGATAATTCATTACAAGAAAAAAAGTATTCCAAATCAAAGGGAATGATATGAAATAAACTAATGGTATAAAAACAGCTAGCTATTTATTACCCTGAAGAAATAGATGTTAATACTTAACCACATATCCCCCCACACACACAAATGCCACAACATATGTTGGTTGATGATTTAATGTGTTTCATATATTTAATATGTGAGACACGCCTGACAGTATGCTAAGTGCCCAAAGATAATATGACTGTTCATGAAGCAGAAAAACCTCTTTTACACAACGGCATAATGAATAACTTATCAGTGAGGAAATCCATAAAAATGTTCTTCAAAATTCTCCCTGGATGTAGCTGAGTTAGTCACACTCTAAGCTGTGGAATCCCAACAGGGAAAATACTGCCTCCAGGAAGGCAAAACTTACGTTCTTGAGGGGAGGAGGGACCAAAAAAAAAAAAAAAGCCTTATGTATAAAGTAGAAACACAGTATATAGACGGACATCTTTGGTACGAAAATATTGAGTTGGAGGCAACAAGGAAAATCTGAAAGGGTTCTTTGGGGGTGATAATGAAAAAAAGGTTTAAAAGTCTACTCCACAGAAGGTATATTTTCATGCTTAATCCAGGCTCAAGTCTTACCCCTGAATCACCAAGAGAGGAGTTGCTCTGATAGTGAGGAAAAAGTAGGGATGGGTCCTAGACAGCCAACCAACTGAATCTGTTCAATCTTTTAGCATTTATTCACACAAATTCAAGAAATATTGGCCATTATGATGGTGGCAGTAATAACAATACTTAACAATACATAAAACTTACCAGATACCATTCTCCCATTTACTTTACATAAACAACTTTAATCTTCATAATAACCTGATGAGGGAAATGACATCACCTCCACTTTGCAAATGAGGAAACTAAGGTACAGTTTATGTAACCTACCCAATGTCCAACAGGGATTAAAATTTTTTTTTTTTTTTACCCAATGTCCCACAGGGATTAAAAATTTCAGAACAGGTAGTCTGGCTCCAAGTACATGTTCTTAGCCACTAGGTCAACACCAGACAGAAAACTGCGCAGTACGCCATACGGCACTCTGTCATAGGAAGTACAACTTGCAGATACTGCAGGCGTTATAATTAGGATTTAATCAGTTCAGTTTATGTACGCACCTCAGGGAACATATCAGGAATATGAGGAAAGAGATACTTTTCTTGCTGACCACCACTGTTCAGAGTTGCTCTTAAAATCAGGCTTGTTTTACAAACCAGTTGTATATGTACACACATACTAAAAGATAACATGATGTGGTATGGTATTTTAAACTTTTCAGTTATTTTCCCGCAAGAGTTTATTTGTTATTAATATACTTGGGGGAAATCATAGTTTATAATAATTAAGTGAAGGGAACATAATTCTACTACAGTGATGCTGGGTTCCAATACACATACCAAACAAATAGCTAAGTGGTATGCACACATACATACTCACATAAGAAACACTACAGAATACTCACAAATAAATTGATGCTGTTGTTTCTATTATGCAAGTTCTTCTGGCCATTAAAAAGTTTCTTATTCTAATGAATATCGATGAATATTTTGTTATATGTTATTAAATGTTCTGATAGTATACATGAAGAATTCTGATAAAACAATTTCTAGATAAAAGCTTTTACTTACATTTCTCAAATCAGTATTTTTCCCTCAGAACACTCATTGATAAATAATAAGATAGGAATGTTTGTTGAAAACTTTCACACATTCAAAACATTTATACCTTTAATTAACTGATATTTAATGAGACATCACTTCTTGGTAAGGGCTTTCATATATATATTGAAATGTTGGATTTCTCACTACATATATTTCATTAATAATGAAGACTTGTGAATAAACGCTTATGATCATTCAAGATATTGTCAGGTGTTTGTCCTTTGTGGCATCTGTAATATACACTGAGTGCTGAGTTCTCACAGAAGTCACTATTCAAGGGTGCGTTAGCTGAGGGATGGCTACAATATGTTAGTAACAAGTACACCCAAATGGTAACATCTCAGCAGAGAACATGTTTATTTCTTCCTCACAGAAAGTTTAAGTATCAGAGGTAGAGGAATAAAGCCTTCTCCACATATTCTTAGACCCTGGTTCCTTTCACCTCATAATGATCTGCATTCAGTGCAGACTCTCAAGGTTGCCCTGAGAGACCATTCTGACCAGAGACAGGAGACAATGTCACTGACGTTGTTAGGCACCGTTGAGTTGGTTCCGACTCATAAAAGAGCCTATGTACAATAGAACAAAACACTGCCCAGTCCTCCGCCATCCCACAATCGTTGAGGGTCTTCCTCTTTTTCACTGACTTTACCAAGAATGATGTCCTTCTCCAGGGACTGGTCTCTCCTGATAACATGTCCAAAGTATATGAGACGAAGTCTCACCATCCTCGTATCTAAGGAGCATTCTGGCTGTACTTCTTCCAAGACAGATTTGTTCATTTTTCTAGCAGTCCACGGTATATTCAATATTCTTTGCCAACACCATAATTCAGAGGCATCGTTCTTCTTTGGTCTTCCTTATTCATATGCATAGGAGGCGACTGAAAATACCATGGCTTGGGTCAGGTACACCTTAGTCCTCAAAGTGACTAGCTACGAACTGGTAAAATGATCCCACTTGGATAAGAGGGGGCCTTGGAAGAGGGCTGGTGACAAAGTAGTCAGTATATACCACATGGAAATTACCTATGTGTAAGTTAAGGTGAGGGTTAATCCCTTTTAGAGGAGTATTTTCTATATCCATTCCCAAACATAAGGTTTCTTTTGTGTGTGTTTTGATATAGTATTTATTTTCTGTCATACTGAAGAAGTTGGCTTTTGGCCAACAAATTACATTCTAAGTTTCCTTCACTGAGATTTCTGTGGTGCTCAATGAGGTTTCGTTTCTGGAAGAAAGTCTGCGTATTTTTACGACATTCTCTTGAGTTCTCTGATATACAATGAAGAATGAACTCGGTCTGAAAAAACTGCCCATGTACACTTCAAGAATTTGTCTTGTGTGTAAGTTCTCTGACGTTTAGTGAGGGCTGATTTCTTGGACAGGAACTTTCCGTGAGCATTATATTCATAGGACTACTCCAGTGTGCAAGTTCTCAATCTTTTCTAAGTCTTGACTTCTTGAGATCTTTCCCATGTTCACGTTCATTACACTCATAGTTTCTCTCCTGTATTTTCTGATATATCTGAGATTTAATTTGACTAAAAGTTTTCCCATGTTCACGTTTAATCTCCTATGTGAGTCCTGTTATGATCTCTAAAATATGATTTCTGACTGAAAGTTTTCCCATATTCATTGCATTCATAGGGTTTCCTCCCTGTGTGGGTTCTCTGATGACTTCTTAAGCCTGATGTCACAGTGAAAGCTTCTCCACATTCATTACATTGATAGGGTTTCTCTCCTGTGTGAATTCTCTGATGACTTCTGAGGTTAGATTTCTGGCGGAAAGTTTTCCCGCACTCATCACATTGATAAGGTTTCTCCCCTGTGTGTATTCTATGATGAACTCGGAGGTTTGATTTTTGGCTGAAAAATTTCCCACAGCCATCACATTTATAGGGTTTTGCTCCTGTGTGAGTTTTCTGATGTTTTCTTAGGCCTGATTTCAGGTTGAAAGTTTTCCCACATGCACTACATTCATAGGGTTTCTCCCCTGTGTGAATTCTCTGATGTCCATTGAGGTGTGACTTCTGGCTGAAAGTCTTCCCACATTCATCACATTTATATGGTTTCTCCCCTGTGTGAGTTCTCTGATGTAGTATGAGGGTTGACTTATCACCAAAACTTTTTCCACATTCTTGACACTTATATGGTTTTTCCCCTGTATGAATTCTCTGATGGTCTCTGAGACTTGAATTATGGCTAAAAATTTTCCCACATTCATTACATTCATAGGGTTTTTCACCTGTGTGAGTTCTCTGATGTACTCTGAGGTGTGATTTGTGGGTGAATGTTTTCTCACATTCATTACACTCATATGGTTTCTCCCCTGTGTGAATTCTCTGATGTATGACTAGGCCTGCCTTCTGTCTGAAAGCTTTCCCACATTCAATACATTCATAGGGCTTCTCCCCTGTGTGAGTCCCCTGATGTTTTCGTAGGCCTGATTTCTGGCTGAAAGCTTTGCCACATTCAAAACATACATAGGGTTTCTCCCCTGTGTGAGTCCTCTGATGAAGAATGAAGAGTGACTTTTTACAAAACAATTTTCCACACTTGCTACATTCATACTGTTTCTCCTCTGTGTCAGTCCTCTGATTTTCTCTGAAATATGACTTCTGGTTGTAAACATTCTCACATTCACTATGTTCATAGGGGTTCTTCTTCCCTGAATGCATTCTCTGATGCGTCTTAAGGAATGATTCCCAGAGGAAAACTGTTCCACATTCATTACATTCATAGGTTTTCTTACCTATATGACTTCTCTTATGTAAAATGAAGTATGACTTTGTAAAAGATTTCCCACATTCTTTCCAATCATAGGGTTTTGCCCTTGTATGAGTTCTCTCATGTACAGTGAAGGCTGACTGGGAGCTGAAGTTTTCCCTGTATGTGTTATGCTCACAGGAATTCTCCATTGTGTGAGTTGTCTCATGTACTGTAACTGCTGAATCATTGCTGAAGTTTTTTCCATGTTCCAGGGGTTTCACTCCTGTATGGGTTCTCTGATGTTCTCTCAAGTGTGGTTTATGGCTAAAAATTTTCCCTCTTGTGTCCATTCTCTGAAGGTGAGTGATCCCACTGAAATTATTCCTATTTTCACTACATTCATAACCATTAAGTTCATAATTATTCTTCTCTAAGAGAATGTTCTGTGACAGAGTAAGGGTTGATTTATGACGTATGCTTTCTCCAAATTTATTATAAGATTTTCCTTTTGTGTGGGCACTCTTAAGTGTAATGAGGGCAGTTGCATTATGGAAAGGTTTTCCATGTTCACCATATTCAAAAGCTTGCTTCAAAGTCTGAATTTTCTGATACTGAATACCTTCCTTATTATGACTAAGAACTTCCACATTTTTATTACATTCGCAAGATTTTTCTTCAGTATAAGTTCTCTCATTCCTAATGTTGAGCCATTTCTCACATACATTAAACTCATCATCCTTCTCTCTTGAAGAATTAAAATGTGGATCCAATGGTATAAGACCCATATAAGTAGGCACTGTGGTGTCAAGGTTATAGTGCAATTTTCTTGAAGGATAATTGCCAATGCCTGGATTACATGGTGCTCTTGAATGTTTCTCTTCCTCTGTAGTCAGTGTATTGCTGTTGGTCAACAAAATTTGCCACAAATGTTTGTCTTTGTTTCTCTGGCAAGTCTCTGCAAAGTAATCAAGTTGGCAGACTTCTAAAAATGAAAAAAAAAAAAAAAAAATAGGAATACTGTATGACAGTGAAACTGAACACATCTCTTAGAAGGAATAGGACACACACACACACCCTATTATGTATTTATTTGACTCTAGTTTCCATCACAGTTTCTCAACAACAAAGTAATCTGAAGTTGCATTCCCTCTATTTCTTTCCTTTGGGAGTAAAATTTTATAGTAGGAAAAAAATTGGTAATGAATACACATACGTGTTTTCATTTTAAAATATGATTCTCAAAACTGGGTAGAGGAAAGAACATAAAAGGAATAGTGAATTTAGACTAGAGGAGTGATTTCAGAGTGATTTATTTTAGGGACAGGAAAATCTGTGAATGGGATGAATTCAACAAGGACTGTGAACAATAAATATAACGACAAGAAAAATTAGCAAAGATTTTCATGTTGTAATTCAGAGGATTTATTTGGGCTGGGGAGGAATATCAGTGTCTACGTTTTTACATGATCAAGTATAGATTACAATAAATTCAAGCCAAACTGAAACCCGCTGCTGTCCAGTTGATTCCGACTCATAGCGACCCTACAGGGCAGAGCAGAACTGCCCCACAGGGTTTCTGATGCTGTAAATCTTTACGGAAGCAGACTGACACATCTTTCTCCTGAGGATTGGCTGGTGAGTTAAAACCACGAATGTTTCGGTTAGCAGCTGAGTGCTTTAACCACTGTGCCACACGGCTCCTTATAGATTACAATAGGAGGATATCTATCAGTCTAAATGCTTCCTTGGGAATGCACTCTTTTCCATTCTACACATAAACACCAAAACAGATTTGGTACCAACTTCCTCTTGATTAAAGGAAGAATCCTAAAGCCCAGGCTCTAAGTCTTCTAGCTGTCATATATAGGAACACAAATACACAAGGCAAGCACAACACTGACAAGAGGAAAAGCCACATTTCCATATGGATTGGACTTACTGCCCTATTATGGCTTCGGTGTCTTTATACTGGTGTATTTTTCAGTGTTATTTTATAACAAACCTCTCAATTATCAAATCTTAATCTGTTATGAATTGAAGTATTGTCCTAACCTATGTACCTATAAATATCACACTGTTTGAAAGTTGAGGTTTTCTTTGGTTATGTAAATGAGGCCACACAGAGTAGGGTGGGTCCTAAACCTAATGACTTCTAAGTGGTGTCTTATAAAAACAGAACAGATGCATACACACACACAGAGAAGACAGATGCCACATGAATACCCTCAATACACAAAGAAACACCAAGGATTACTGGCAGTCACCAGAAACTAGGAGAGAGGTCCACAGAAAGAACTGGCACAGTGGAGACCTGATTTGGACTTTTAGCCTCCAGAACTGTGAAAAAATACATTTTTGTTCTTTAAAGCCACTCACTTGTAATATTTTTTGTATGGTAGCATTAGGTAACTAAAACAATCCCTTTCAATTTGTTCACTCATTTTCCTGAAATCAGTTTGCCTCCACCCAATCCTTAACTCTGTTTTCCATCTACCTGTCAACATAAAAATTTCTAAAGTTTCTAGTGACTAAAAGAGCCTTATGGCTCATATATTTTAACCTGTTCCCAGGAATTCTGGAAATATCCTTTACATTTATTTATTTATCATGAAAGTTTCTGTGTAGATTTGACTGATTACTTTGCTGCTAACCATATTCCATTCAACAATATACTACTTAAAAGTCATATAATAAATGTCTTTGAAGATCCTGAGTCCACTGCCCCAGGACCAGCAGAATAGAAGTGGCATCATTTTGAAAACCAAAGTTTTATACTAACTGAACACATTAAAAAAAAAAAAAAAAACCCACTGCTGTCAAGTCGATTTTGACTCATTGCAACCCTACAGGACAGAGTAGAACTGCCCCATATGGTTTCCAAAGAGCACTTGGTGGATTCCAACTGCTGACCTTTTGGTTAGCAGCCATAGTTCTTAACCACTATGCCACCAGGGCTCCAACTGAACACATAATAGTTGTTTATGCTGTCATTCTACAAGTCTATAGTATTTTCTGCTCTAGTCTGTCCAGGCTATTTTTATCCCTTTGAAATAAAATGGTAGGTTTTACTTAATAAAAACAGAGAGAGTTCTCTTGCCCATGACACTCAAGGTCATCTTATTAAATGTTAGAAACCTATGTTGCTGTATTATCATAAATAAATTGAATGAATGCCTGAATAACTGAATGAGTGACTGAATTAAAAAAAACATATATATAATATTTTAAATGCCTACAGCTATGCCTTGAGCTATAACTTTTAGAAGTGGCTTGTTTATTTTTACATATCTAGGTGATCAGGCTCACTGAAACACTTGAAACTTATTCTTTCAGAAAACAATCAATGATTAATGAATGAATATGTCCTGTTTCCAAGACTCCAGAAGTCTTGCAACCATGGTTCACTGATCTTGTGACTGTCTTAGTAAGGTTCCTATTCAAGCTTTGATAATGTTTAAGCACATTCTGCTCTCTTATAAGATTTATGTATTCTGACATAAATGTCAGCCATCAAAAATTTTTTGTTCAAAGTTCCTGGTAAAATTATATATATAAGTACAGGTGGTCCCTGACTTATGATGGGGTTCTGTTCTGATGACTACATCGTTTAAGTTGGCACTGACCAAAGTTGAATACTTTTTTTTTTACTTATACCCTGCTATACAGCAGTGTTTTCAACAGTAAATCATAACACTGAACATTTGTGAGTGACAACATCAGTAAATTACAGGTTCCAGCACTGTATGTAGAACATATTACTAATGATAAAATATACAAAAACAAACATACAGTCATAAGTGTGGTTCATCGTAATTCAAATATGTCGTAAGCTGAGGCCTCCCTGTACTCTGAAAACATGAATTCATCAGAGCCCTGATTCACTTGGTGATGATGTGCTTCCAAGTTGCAAATGGCCTATTAAACCTGCACAGCAATCTGTTTATGGTGTTCTGAATTGTTGATTTTCAACACCCTTAAATGGTCCCTTTGCAACAATAATCTCATACTGATACTCTTTAAATTCTTAAATTAGTGTGCATTCCAGCCTTAAAATCTAGATACCCCTCAAGGCAAAGCTACTTTCACAAACTGTCAAAAAAGAAAAAAAAAAAGGTTTATATCTTCTCACAAACTTAACCACCATTTACTTTAACATCTGTTAAAGTAACTACTGCCTGTGTCATTCATTTTAACAGCGGATACCTGGATAAAACTCATGCTATCAGGGACACACGATTTCTGAAGCAAGTCACTGTCACTAAAACTAGAATGCTTCTTTAAGTTGACTGCATGCCCATAGTTAAAGAGGCAGGATTTTTGTAGTTGTACCTAAAATAATGGTTCATCTTCAAGTAGTGGCACTCTTAGATGCTGTAAATATATATTTTATGCAGCTCTACTCATTTCCTAAATAAAAGGGTCACTGTGATTTATTTGCATCTGTCTGGATGTTGATTAAATCAGATATCCTTAAAGCTAGTATGTCTCAGAATTACCTAGAGAGCTCTTTGCCACACAATGGCTTAAGCCCAATGCCAATCTGCACCTCGTGATTCAAAAGTCCTGGAAATCTGACTTGGAGATCTACATTTAGGGACAGCGCTTTTTGAATGAATCAATATGAAGTAACTATTCTCAATCTTGGGGCCCTGATGGCACAGTAGTTAAGAGTTTGGCTGCCAGACAAAAGGTTGGCAGTTCAAATCCACCAGCTGCTCCTTGGAAACTCTATAGGGCAGTTCTACTCTGTCGTATAGGGTCCCTATGAGTTGGAATCGACTGGATGGCAATGAGTTGTTCTGGGTTTTATCACCAATCTATGGAGCCCTGGTGGTGCAGAGCTTAAAATGATAGGCTGCTAGAGGTTTGAACCCCCTGCCGCTCCACATGAAAAGATGTGGTAGTCTGCTTCCGTAAAGATTTCAGCTTTGAAAACCCTATAGGGGAGGTTCTACTCTGTCCTGTGGAGTTGCTGTGAGTTGGCATCGGCTCGACTGCAATGGGTTTGGTTTTGGGTTTGTTTTTTTTTTTTTTTTTTATCCCCAGTCTGGGTTAGGAGTCAATCCACAATGTAATTATGAAATATTTACTACCAAAGAGTAAAACAGAGGCCATTATAGTCCAGGTGGGGAAAGAAGCCTCATTCAATAACTATGTTATCCGGAATAGATTGTGGGGTAAATCTTATCTTCTTGTTATACAGCCATGAAGCGTTTTGGGAACTTTCAAATGCAAGAGATTCAGGTAGGCTAAAGTATTCCAAAACCATTCGTGGAAGTGGCAATTTAAACCAAAACAAAGCATGTACTAAAAAAACAATTACCCAGGCTTATCCCATGTGCCAGGCACAGTAAGAAATTTAATAAACTAATTTCTTCAAGAATTGGTTAGGGAAAGCATGCAATGATGAAAGGTGTGATGTAGGGAAGAATGTCACACGCCTGCGCGATATTTAGGAGCCTGGATCACACAGAGTTTGGCATGAGTGTAGGCAAGATAAATAAATAGATCTTAAAATGCAAGATGAGCTCATAACGTTGGGGTCACTTAAATACAAGAAGTTTAAATTTTTCATATTAAGTAATAAGAGGCAACTATAAGATTATTTTGTCACCACAGAGCAAGGTGAATTGGATGCTGTATTTAAATAATAATTCTAATTACCAAGGCAAGACTCTAGTTTTGGGTCACGTCAGTGACCGTGAGAATATGAGAGGCTGTGTCCATGTGAAGTGAACACCAGGAACTGCTGAAAGATCAGTAAAAGGATATTAGAGATGGCAGATCAAAAAATGTAAAGTGACTTCATGGTTGTCCGTTATCAGAGTAGGAAGAACGGCAAAAGAAAATAATTTAAGGGGAAGAAGGGAAAGACAAGGATTTTTGAGATTAAAAGTTAGTTTTCATTTTCCTATTTTGAGAACAAAGGGACCATTAACACTCCCGTAGAGATTTCTGAAGGCACAAGAAGCACGGAAAGAGTGTAGGTGAGACAAAGTATGTGCAAGTAACAAGTTGGCAGCAATCAGGATAAAGCAAAAAGCTGAAATCATGGAAATGGATGAGGCAATGCCGGAGCTGCCATACGGAAGAAGAGCAGAGCACGGTCTGTTCAGAGAGAGAGGGAAAGATTTCAGGGGGAGGAGAAGGGCTGGGAATCAAAGCTCATTCACTCAACAAACATTCACTCTCAGCCTACGGAATCGTTTCTTATGGCTGCTGTAACAAATCACCACGGTTGGTGGCATAAAATAACACAAATACATTATCTTACAGTTCTGGGGGTCAGGAGTGAAAAATGGGCCTCACTGGGCTAAAACGTCTCCTGTATTATCTTCTAAAACATTTCTAGCTTTCCCTTATACAATTCAGCCTTGAATCCACCTACAACTGATTTCTCTTCTCTGTTGTCTGATGAAAGGCAGTGTCACTTTTCATATGAGCAGCTTTCTCCAGGATTCTGCTATCATTAAGCATGTGTTTGTTTCTGTGCTCTCTACTGTTTCACTGGCCTATTTAATTACCCCCACACAACAGTGCCATTTGGTACTGGTTATGACAGCTTTACAACATGTCATAACAGCTGGTAGAGAAAGTTTTCCCACCTTGCTCTTCTCAAAATGTGTTTCAACTGTTACTGGGCCTTTGTATTTCCATACAAATTTTAGAATCAGCTTTTGAAGGTAAAAAAAAAAAAAAAAACATAGTGGAATTTTGTTTAGATTATTTTTAACATATAACCACATTGAAAAGAAATCAGTGTTCTAAAACAGAGTTGTTCTACCTGTGAACATGGTATATTACACTATGTAGTTTTTATTTAATGTCTTGTTTCTTTTTTGACTTCTGTTTAGATGTCTTCCATCATACTTATTTCAAAATATTTGCACCACGGTGTGTCTGCAGAATTTTTCTTACATGGTGGTGTTTCTCATTTGTCTAGTGTAGGTGAGCTGGTTTAACAATTTTAATTATTTTTACGTTGAGAATCATCTATTGGCTTTATTATTTATATCTTAGGAATGCATTAATTTCTAGTTTTATCTTTCTGAAAATACTTCAGCCCTATCTAGTCTTCTTCTCAAACTTCTTGCTTGATAAAAGAAGGATGTAAGACTACAAACTTTCTACTGCTCATTGCTTTATCTGTAGCCCAAAGGCTATAACATGTTTTTCATTTTTATATACTTCCAGATATTCTGCAATTTTGATTTACTCTTTGCTCAAATAGGTTTTAAAAATATACATACTTATTTTCGATAGAAGGATTTTAGTTTTTCTCATATTGCCTGTAATTTCTAATTTTATTGGACTATATTTCTACTTTGTGAAATTCATTGAAGTTTTCCTTTGATCTAAATTACTTACATTTTGTGAATATTCCGATGTTATTTAAAATGTTTATTCCATTTTTACAGTACAAAATTTGAAAGATATAGATAACTGTGAGACAAAGAATTAGATTTGGACTTTGTATTCTGAAAGATAAACCTTGAAATTTCCTGGGTAATCAAGGTATGTATGTTCAATGATTCAATCAGTCATGACTATGCAATGAGGCCCCAATCATAAGTATGCAATTAAGCCAATAAGGTCATGTATCCTTGGGGGCCTGGGGGCCTCACACTGGGACCCCACTTGGACTTTGCCCAATGTGTCTCTTAGTTTGTATTCTTTCTGGTTTTAATAAATCAGTAGCTGTAAATATAGTGTAACTATGAACTCTCTGAGTCTTTCCAGGGAATTATTAAAACCATGGGGGAAGTGAAAGCCAGCAGAGGCAGGGGTCTGTCTATTTGGCAGTTTGTAGGACTGTGTCTTTTTTAACTTATTCTGACCTAGCTAGGGGTGGCTAGGATCAAAGGGGGGCTGCTGGTCTGAACTGGAGGAAATCATATGGATTTCCAAGCTTGTGGCCAGTGCTCACTGACCTGGCCCTGGCCAGGTAGGGACGAGAGAGAGAAGAATATGACAGCCCAGATGTGAGGAGGCTGGGGAACCTCCAAACTTATGTCCTCCTGATCCAACCGTGAGTGACTGGGGATGACAGAGTGCTGCTTTGACTGGCTGACAATGAGGATGGAGGAGTGGGAAGGTGAGGACTGGATCCATTTCCAGGTAGGAAATGGATTCTTGTTGATCATCATGTAGTTGGCAACGAGAGTGGGAGGTACCCACTGTGACCCTAGCTTAGTGCAGGCATATATTTGATTCACTTTATAAAACGTGCTATTTATATCTTCTAGCGCAAGAGTTGGTAAAGTTCTTCTGTAAAGGGCCAGATAGTAAATATTTTAGACTTTATAAGTAATACAGTCTCTGTTGCAACTGTTAAATGCTGCCACTGTTTTGTGAAAGGATCCATACACAGTATGTTTACAAAAGGGTCCAGCTGAGTTATAATAAAACTTCACTTACAAAAATTGGCAGCTGGCTGGACGTGGCCCAAGGGCTGCTGTTTGGTGACCCCAGTGCTAGATAGGGTCTCACAGTTGTTGTGCACTGGATTTGGTATGAAATCAGGGAGGTATAATATGGTCTACTCTACTTAATATGTTTCTGTTTCTCTTTATATCTCTTGCAGTTTGTTATAAAACAAAAAGCTTATTTTTATGATGGTGTATTTGTTGCACAGATATTCAAAATGTTTCTATCCCCTTTTTAACCTGTCTTCTTTAGCATTATTTAAATGTACCTTTTCTCATTTGATGTTTTTTGATCTGAATTGAACTTTGAGAAGTAGTTAGATGATTTAACTAAATTATTTGTATGCTTATTGGCTTAATTATTATTTTGTATTTCAAACTTGCCAAGTTATTTCTTTGGTATATCATTTTGATAAAATCTCACACCAATTTTTATTAATAGGTGACTTTAATCTATTTCCATAAACTGCTATGACAGAAGTTTGTCTTACTTTATGTTGTATACTTACAAATTTTAAATAAAACCTTTTCAGCAATAGGTTTTTCATTTGCTCTGTTCACTGTATTTTTCTTCTAAAAACTAATAAGGCTGTATTTCTGCTCTAGTAGTTATCCTCACAACCATAATCTTATGTAATTTCTTAATCATCTATTTACTTAGATAGTAGCTAGTCATTCCTTATTATACAACCAAAGATGAAATCAGAAAGTTTCTTTTTTCTCATGTTAGGCCCCAATTTTAGGTGCTTTTATATGTTCAATTTTTATCTTTTTTTCATATTAAATATAATTACATTACTTGATTTCTCAGTATAACTGACATTTCTGGGCTCCCAGTTTTAAAGATGAAAAGATAAATGGTTTTTCTAATATCCCAAACATAAAGGCCTCAAAAATATCTTTGTCTAGCAGATCACTTTGTATTTAATTTCCTTGGCTACCTTCTGCCAATATTTGATAACTCACCTGGGGAGCACTTGTTTTGAAATTCTTCCTCTAATAACCATGGGTCTTCCCCTTGCTCCAACTTGATGATGACTTCTGGTTTTATAAAATTGTATCCTGTAAAGCGGAAATTCGGGTCAGCTGAATAGGCTTCAATGTTTCTAAATGTGAGGGAAGGTATAGCTTTAAGAACAGTACACTGAAGGTACTCATGTGACTCTTTCTTTGGAGAGGTAAAAACAAAAACATTTTATGCTCAAAAGGGATCAATCCCCTTAACTGCCTGAGTCACAGACAACCTAACGTTAAATTCTAATAAAAGTTCAAGTATTAAAAAGACACTGCACGTGAACTTCCTCTTCTGTCCATGACGGAGCAATTAGACCAATTCACCTGTCCAAGTTAAACAACTGGAAAACCATACAAAATATATGAAATAATGGTTGTTAGACATTGGTCAATAGGCATTACATGACTCAGTGATCGCTGAGGAAAGAGAAATAAATGAGTCGTGCCTTACAATTGCCACAGCAATCAAAGTTTCTAGGTCAAAACACAGAAAGGAAACACCCAAACGCAGGCTGGCAATCTCAGTAAGCTGAGGAGACAGGGTTGGAATTTTGGAAAAGTAAAAACATTAAAAAGCAAACAATAAAATCTAACACCCAATAATGTAAACTTCCTGACATGCAGAACCTAATCAAAACCTACCAGATATACAAAGAACCAGGAGCATATGACCTTTAAGCAGTAGAAAAACCAAACAATAGAAACACATCTAGAAATGACAGATATGATATAACCAGTAGTCAAAATATTAAAATAGCTACTATACTTCATATGTTCAAGAGCAGAGTAAAACACGAAAATGAGAAGAGAATGGAGGTTTGGGGAAAAGTTCCAAATCAAAATTTTAGACCCCAAAAATACAGCATCTGAAATGAAAAAAAAAAAAAAGCAAACAAAAACACTGTATATGATTAACAAGAGTTTAGATACCACAGCAGAGTAAGATTAATAAACTTTAAAGCATAGGAATAAACAATATCAAAAAAGAAACAGAAAATAAATAAAGACTAGGAAATACTAAGGAGCCTTCATGGCCCAGGGATTAAGAGCTCAGGCTGTTAATCAAAAGGTCGGCAGTTGGAATCCACCAGCTGCTCCTTGGAAACCCTGTGGGGCAGTTCTACTCTGTCCTATAGGGTTGCTATCAGTTGGAACTGACTTGACGGCAACGGGGTAAGGAAATACTAAACAGAGCACCAGTGACCTATGGGACAATATCAAACAGTATAACTTATGCAGAATTAGAGTTTCTGAAGAAAAGAGGAGAGTAGGGAGCACAGAAGAAAACATTTGAAGAAATAATGGCCAAAATGTTGCAATGCTGATGAAGTCTATAAACCCAAAGAGCTATGTTCAATGAAACTCAAGCAGAAGAAACATAAAGGAAAACTACAAAAAATATATTATAATCAAATCACTGAAAACCAATAATAATGAGTGTCTAAGTCATCTAGCGTGGCTATAACAGAAATACCACAAGTAGATAGCTTTAACAAAATGAAGTTTATTCTCTCACAGTCCAGTTGGCTAGAAGTCCAAAGTCAGGGTGCCAGTTCCAGAAGGCTTTCTCTCTCTGTCAGCTCTGGAGTAAGGTCTGGGAGCATCTCAGCACAGGAACCTCAGGTCCCAAAGACAGGCTCTGCTCCCACACTGCTTTCTTGGTGGTATGAGGTCCCTGTGTCTCTCTGCTTGCTTCTCTCTTGTATCTCAAAAGTGACTGGCTTAAGACACTATTTAATCTTGTAGATCTCATCGATATAACTGCCGCTAATCCATCTCACTAACATCATAGTGACAGCATTTATAACACATAGGGAAATCACACCAGATGACAAAATGGAAGACAATCACACAATACTGGGAATCACGACCTAGCCAAGTTGACAGATATTTCTGGGGGATACAATTCAATCCACGACAATGAGAAAATCTTATGTGGCCAGAAACAAAACACAGAATTATTATATACAACAAAACAAAGAAAAATAAAAGCTGAATTCTTGTCAGAAACTATATAAACCAAAAGATAATAAAACATCTTTAAAGTATGAAAAGTAAAAAAAATAAAAGCAACCTAGAATCCTCTACCACTCTAACAAAAAAGTTCCAAAATATAATGGAATTGGTTTTCACAGGAACGTGATACTGTGGGAATGGCAAGGGAGGACAATCATATTCATGAGCAGTGAGCTTTTTTCCCCTAGGGCTGACTATGGAGCCACCTGAGGGACTGGCGGATCTTACAGACTCCTGAGCAGGGCCCTATGAACAGTGCTCTGTTGACCAACAGAGTTGTTTGGTTTACAGATGGCAGTTCCAAGGTGGGTAGACAGCTGTTTGGAAGGTTGCTGGAGTATGACCAATTGATGAAAAAACTTGGGCTGAAAGACGTGAGAACAAATCAGCTCAGTGGACTGAACTGCATGGTGTTTTCCTTGCAGTGATGGAAGAACTATCCAGTGGTCTGGAGTTCAAGGCTGCAACTGTGGATGCCAGAATCAGTGATAATTCGTAAGCAAGAAGCTACACCTTTAAACTGTTCTGTCAGAATTCCTAAGGGCTTAATGGGATAGAGTGTGCCTTTACTCCATCTGAAAACACTGGGGCTGACAGTGAATGTGTAATGGTGGAGGGAGCCTATTAGTTCTATACCCATGTAATGCTACGTTCTATAAACGGGAGTGGACTAAGGGTGCTTCCTAGGCTATCATAGTTATCGACAATCTGGATCAACACAGTGGCCAAATCTAACTTTTCTTCCAAAGGTGGAAAAGTTTGGGCAAAAATCAATGACAAATGGAGAGAAGGAGAACTAGCAGTGGAGGGTAAAGGAATGAATAAATGGATAATGCAATAAGGGAAACCCAGTATTACAATGGTGCCTCAAGAAGACCCAGAGGAATAGATGATACTGTCTCTTTGCTCAGTTATGCCAGATGCCTGAAACTGTAAAACTGTATGTTTGGGAAGATAACCCCTGCTTCTGAAACCTGAAAAAGTTGAGTGGAAGCCTGAAAACCCCCCAAGTGGCATTGCTCTATGAGACATTTTGGCCATATGATATGATCACAAACCGAGCTGTCAATGACTATGTGGAACACTACAGTCCCTGAGTGGCACAAACAGTTAATGTGCTCGGATGCTAACCAAAAGGTTGGGGGTTCAAGTATACCCAGAAGTGCTTTGGAAGAAAGGCTTGGTGATCTATTTCCAAAAAATGAGTCACTGAAAACCCTATGGAGCACAGTTCTACTCTGACACACATGGGAGCGTTCTGGCTAAACTTCTTCCAAGACAGATTTGTTCCTTTTTTAAGAATGAACAAATGTTATGCCAAACGTTAGGCATATTCATACTGATACTATTGTGGTGTCTATTACATAAGTGCTATAAGAAATGTAGATGTTCAACAAATATGACTGCTTTGCTGTAAAAGAGCCTAGGCCAAAAGCCAGGGAATGGCCTGTGCAGTAAAGAATTAATGGAGCAGCCCTGGGTTGTCGAAGTTCTGAATATTCCAAAGAAAGGTCTGGTCCTTGCCTGACTCTTGGAATATAATCTCTAAACCCTTGGAATATCTGGCCTGATAGAAGTGTCTTTGTTTACCTGGGGCCTTGGGCCATTGCAGATAGCCTATGCTAACAATGTAATTATGGTAGTGACTCTAGGCCATGTGGTATCAGTTTATCTATGGAGAGACTGGAGAATGAGACTAACTAATGTCATCCATGCTGGTGCTGTGTGGTCTACATGACTGATGCCCTATAAAAACCCTGGACCCTTGGACTCTGGTGAGCTTCCCAGGATGGCAATACTTCATGAGTATTGTCAAACATCATTATGAAAGAGTTAAGCACTGCCCATAAGATTCTACTGGAAAAGGTCAACTAGAAGCTTGTGCCTTTTGCCCTTAGTGATTTTACACTGTGTCTCTTTGCTATAAGAAACCATAACCATGACTGCAACAGCTTTCCTAAGTTCTGTGAATCCTGAGGGTAGTCTTGGAGCACCCCTAACACAGATATATGTACTGAAAACTAAAATATTGCAAAAAACCAAACCAAACCCATTGCCAATGAGTCGATTCCAACTCATAGGGACCCTACAGGACAGAACAGAGTAGAACTGCCCCACAGAGTTTCCAAGAGTGCCTGGTGGACTTGAACTGGCAACTTTTTGGTTAGCAGCCATAGCACTTAACCACTATGCCACCAGGGTTTCCAAAATATTGCAAAGAAAAGCAAAAATCCTGGAAAAAAAAAGATATATATTATTTTCATGGAACAGAAGACTCAATATTGTTAAGATGTAAATCATTCCCAAATTGAGCTACGGATTTAAGGCACTTGCAATAATACCATCATCAGGGTTTTTGAAGAAATTTAAGAAGCAATTCTAAAATTTATATGGAAATGCAAAGAAAGTATAATTACCAAACAATTTTGAAAGTAAGACTAATGTTGGAGAACTTAGCTTCCCTGATTTCAAAATTTATTACAAACTTACTTAATCAAAAGAATGGTATCAGCATTAAAACAGACCTTCAGATCCAAGTAACAGAATATCCAGAAAGATAGTTTATTTCTGACAAAATACCAAGGCAGTTGAACGGGGTAAGAATAATCTATGCAGCAAATATTGCTGACATAATTGGAAATCAAGATTCAAAAAGTGAACTAGGACTTTTAATTTCACACATATGGGAAAATTACCTAGAAACAGATCACAGGCCTCATTTAAACCTAGTATTATAAAACCTCCTGAACAAAACCTGGGAGAAACTTTTAGTGACCTTGAATTAGGCAAAGAATTCTTAAACAGGACAAAAAAAGCACGCACATCATCATGAGTCATCAGGGAAAACATAAAACCCAGTAAGCTATATATAAAACCTTCACCAGAATGGGCAAACGTAGTAAGACTTACAATACCAGATGTTAGGCAGAATGTGGTACAATTTTTAACTCTCATCTATTGTTAAAAGGCATGAAAAACCACACGATTCCTTGGAAACATATTTGGCATTTTTAAAAAAGTTACACATATACTTATCCTAAGACCCAGCAAGTCTACTCCTTGGTATTTACACATGAGAAATGACAACATATGTTTACACAGAGACTTATACTCAAACACTTGTAGTAGCTTTATTCATAATGGGCCCAAACTGGAAACAACTCGAACGTCTACCAGCTGGTAAATGGATAACAGATTGTGGTATATGCATACAAATAAATACTACTCAAGAATAAAGAGATTAACATATTCATACACACAAGATGCATGAATCTCAAAAGCACTGTGCTAAGTGAAAGAAGTCAGACAATGAAGTGTGTATACTGTGTAATTCCATTTACATATAATGATAAAAGAGGCAAAACTATTGTGATAGAAAGAAGATCGCCAGATGGAAGGAGGGGAATGACTACATATAGCTACTAGGAAACTTTCTGGGGTGATGGAAATACTCTATGTCATAATTTTGGTGGTGGAAATCAACTATGCATTTCTCAAAACTCATGGAGCTGTACAATGAACAGTGCCAGGTTTTATTTTCTTCGTTACTCCTCAAAAAACGATGATTACAAAACTTAGGAAATAAAAAACTCGGAAATGCACGCTAGATGGAGTCGCATGGTGAGGTCTGCTCACCCACTGAGACGAGGTGGCTGTAGTTCTCCAGCATCACATCTCTGTACAGGGTCCTCTGGGCAGGGCCCATGTGCTGCCACTCCTCCTGGGTCAGCAACACAGCCACGTCCTTGAATGACACTGAAGCCTGTAATAGCATATTTTTATCAATACGAAAGGTTCAGAATTAGGTGACATGGAAAATATCTTTGAGAACTAATTCCTGTCATGTTTACCATTGAGAGTTAGAAACAAAATGTTGTAAAGGATGCCTATAATGGCTCTAAGTTTGTTTTATACTTTAGGAGTACCAATGCAATCAGTACAAATACCATTCTCATGCCCTAATTAATCTGAATTTATCTATATTATATACATACACCGCCAATTAATACTGACTGTGGTAAGCAGAATAATCGTCCTTACAAACGTTCATAGACTAACTTGTGAATGTATTACCTTCCATGGTAAAGGGGACTTTCTTTACACACGAGATTACATTAAGGACCTTGATGTGTGGAGAGTATCCTGGATTATCTGGGTAGGCCCACTCCAATCACGAGTCCTTAAAATCGGAGAATCTTTCCAAAGCTATGGTCAGAGAGAGAATGATACTGGAAGGTGGGTTAGAGAGTTAGGATGTTACTAGCTTAACTTTGAGGATGGAAGAAAGTTGCCATGAGCTACGGAATGTGGGTGGACTCTAAAAGCATTGAAAAGGCAAGGAAATGGATGATCCCACAGAGCTTGCGGAAAGGACCACGCTCTGAGCACCACCTTGATTTTAGCCTAGTGCGACCCATATCAGACTTCCGACCTACAGTACTATAATAAATTTGTGTTGTTTTAAGCTTGTGCTCATTTAGTGTAGCAACAATTGAAAATGAATACACTGCAAGAACTTAGAAACTTCCTTTTTAAAGATAAAATTATAACTAGGCTTCCTGTCATCTTTTCCTGTATTTGACTGGCTTGTCTTGAGCATTTGCTAAGGTACTCACTCCATCACTCACGGTCATTATACATGACCAGACCTGTATTTTAGAAGGAACGCTCTAAAAGAAGAGTGGAGGAGAACATCTGTGGTAACAAAACAGAAGAAGCCAACTTAAGCGACAGCCACCTATATTCAGGGAAAGAAGTGTGGATGAAGTACAGGAAATGGACTCGATGGCAACTAACAACAATAACAATACTATAACTGTATGACAAAAGAAAAATACGTGGAAGTAGGACAGTGGTAGGCCAAGGAAGTTGAGTAAACTCTGCAAGATTTAGTGTAGATGGTATCAGATAAGAAAAAATGGGAACACTGCTTATAATCTAACACAAAACATAGAAATGGTCAAAGGAACAGAGTTCTAATGAGATCCCAGAAAGTCTTCCAAGCTGAAAGTGAACAAGATTTAGAATCAAAGTATGCCTTAGAATCAGAACTTTGAACCCAGTTAGTTCTGGTTTGAACACCTGCTGATAATTTGCATTTCTAACAAGTTCTTAAATGCTAATGCTGCTGGTTAGGAACCAATTCTGAGACCACTAGTGAGAAACCCGTTGCAATCAAGTTGATTCTGACTCATAGTGACCCTATAGGACAGAGGAGAACTGCCCCAGAGTTTCCAAGGAGCACCTGGTAAATTCAAACTGCTGACCTTTTGATTAGCAGCCATAGGACTTAACCACTAGCCACCAGGGTTTCCAAGAACTACTAGTAGAAAAGTGGTTTTCAAAATTTATTACACATAAGAATCACCTGGGGATCTTGCTAAAATGTAGATTCTGCTTTGGTATATCTGGAGTGGAAATGCAAATTCTCAGCAGGGATTCGAACCAGAATGAACCCATTGGAAGCCCTGCTTAGGATGAATGATTGCCAGAGCAATTAATGGGAGGACCACAAGAGCACCTTGGGAGGCCCTCATTTTGTGTGTATGCAGCAGACAACTGCAGGGTACAGTGATGAGAAGAGCTCTCTAGATAAGGTTGGGGGAAATCTTTCAGAACTCTGGTATAAATAAGGCAGCAAAAGAGAGAAACAGAGACCAATTCTCATATTTGATGTTTGATGATGCTTCTGTAGAGGATATCATAGTCTAAAATTAATTTTCTAATTTTTACTAGAATATAGATGTAACATTAAGTTTTTTATACTGTCCTTGTCTGTAGCTACTTGCTAACTTCTATTATTAACTCTAATAGTTTATCTGTAGATTCTTCTGTATTTTCTTAATATGCAATCATGTGTCTCTAAAAAGCTAGTTTTATTTCTTCCTTTCCAATCCTTATACCTTTTATTTCTTTTCTTGCATTACTTCACTGCCTAAGACTTCCAATACAATGTTTGCAAACTCAGGTAGAAGCCTTCGATATCAAACTATAAAGTATAACATTTTCAGTAGGGGTTTTTTTTTTTTTTCATAGTTATCATTTATCAGATCAAGGAAGTTCTTTTCCATTCCGAATATGTTAAGAACTCTAATCATGAATGGATATTGCCATAGATTGAATTGTGCCCCCCAAAATATGTGTGGTAAATGCTAACTTCTACACTGGTGGTTATAAGTCCATTTGGGAATGGGTTGTGGAGTATTAGCGTAAGGTGTTTCTTAATTCAATCTCTTTTGAGATATAAAATAAATTAAACAAGAAAGCACTGCAAGCAGAGATGGGGAAGGGAGATGCCAACGCACATGAAGATTGCCCAGGAGCAAAAGCTCAAAGAGACAAGGACCTTCCCCCAAAGCGGAAAGAAACAGAAACCCTTCCCCTAGGGCCAGCGCCCTGAATTCAGAATTCTAGCCTCCCTCCTAAACTGTGAGAAAATAAATGTTTGTTAAAGCCACTCATGTGTGATATTTCTGTTATAGCAGCACTAGATAACTAAGGTATAAAGTATTCTCAAATTCATTTTCTACATCTAATCATATGACATAAGGAAGCCTGGTGGCATGAATAGTTAAATGCCCAGCTGCTAAATGGAAGGTTGGTGGTTTGAACCCACCCAGAGGCTTCACAGGAAAAAGACCTGGTGATCCCCCATAAAGATTAGAGCCTAGAATACTCTGTGGGGTGGTTCTACTCTGGGGTCACTATGAGTCAGAATCAACTCGACCACACGTAATAACAATCATATGACATAAGATTTCTGTCCTTTACTCTGTTACCAAGATGAGTGACAGGGATTTTGACTGTTAACTCAAATTTGCATTAACGGAATACATGTAACTTGGTTGACAATACTCCACATGTAGTATTATACATCACTGTTGGGAAAGTTAGCTCTGCCCATGACTCCTGGGAGAGGACCCTGAAAGCTCATCCCTGGAATTCTCCTGGACCCTGCACCAGATGCCTCTCCCTCTGCTGGTTTGACTCTACAGTCTTTCACTGTAATAAACTGTAACCGTGAGTATCACAGCTTTCAGTGAGCTGAGTCCTTCCTGTGAATTATCAAACCTCAGTGTAGTCTTGGAGGACCCCTGAACTTACAATTGGTATCAGAAATGAGGATGATTTTGGGGACCTCTGAGCTTGCAGTTTGTGTCAGAAGTGAGGGTGGTCTTGGGGACTCCCATACTTTGTAGCAATTCAATGCAGAAAGCATATTCTTTCAAACAAATGGTGCTGGAAATATTAGGCATACATAAGCAAAGAAAAAAACTAATCTTTAACCATTCTTTTCACTATAAACAAAAATTAACTCAAAATGATCACAGACCTAAATGTAAGGCCTGTAACTATAAAACTTGTAGAAGAAAACATAGGAAAAACCTCTGTTGAGTTAAACAAAGGTTTATTTAAAGGAGAAAAACAGCATAATTCATAAAAGAAAAAAATGTTGATTGAAAAATTAATAAATTAAAAACCTCTGCTCTTTGCAAAGGGAGCCCTGGTGGCGCAGTGGTTAAGTGTTCAGCTGCTAACTGAAAGGCTGGCAGTTTGAACCCACCAGCTGCTCCTCGGGAGAAAGATGTGGCAGTCTGCTTCCATAAAGATTTACAACCTTGGAAACCCTACAGGGCAGTTCTACTCTGTCACATGGGGTTGCTATGAGTTGAAAATGACTAACAACTCTTTCCACGACATTGTAAAGAATATGAAAAATCAAGCCACGAACTGGAAGAAAGTACACATAGTCTCCAACTTATGATGGGGTTTCATTCCAAGGACTCCATTAAGTTGGTTCTGGCATAAGTTGAATATCTTTTTTTTTTAGTTTTCATTATTGCTGCCTTTTATTACCTGTATCTTTACAAATCCGATCTTTGTTTTGGGGGGTTGGAAATATTACATATAAATTTACAGGTATATTTTAACACATACACACATACATTAAAAAATACACAAATCATAAAAATTTACTCCAACAATGAAGAAGAGTTGGACAACACTGGCATTTTGTCACGTTCGGTAATAACTCCACTTGTGGAAGCTTCTGGATCATCTGAATTATCCCTGGTAATGGGAACAGCATTTCCAGTCAAGAAATTAGCAAGAGTTGTCTGTATGGTCCTTTTCTTTTCTTCTTCATATATTTCGCAGTAACGTCTCACTGCTTCCCAAATCTGCCTATCGACTTTAGCAAAGTGATCAACATTTGGGTCCATGTTTTCAACCAACTGAAGCCCCTGATTTAGTTTAGAAAAAACTTCAGTTAATCCTTTCACTGAAATCATAACATTGAACATTTGCAGGTGACCATCTGAGAAATGATAACACCAGCAAATTACATGCTGCAACCATGTACGTAGTACATATTATTAACGATAAAATGTACAAAAAAACAGACAGTTCGAAGTGTACCTGCAAAAACATATTTAATTTCAGTTAAGGGTGATGGAAATAGAAACAAATACTGGTGATGGTTACAGAAGATGATGAACATAATTAATGTCATTGGGACCGGGCACAATATAGATTTTGTAGCCAGTCTTCTACATACAATCGTATCTAACCACCACCTCAGGAGAAGCAGGGATTGAGAGTGGGGTGGGCACAAGTGAACCTAAGGGGCAAGGGCTGTACCAGACTCATGTAGGTGCCCTGTGTCACATGCCCAGCCCCCAAGCCAGTATCTCCCCTCAGATGCCCCTGTGTCTTTATGAATCCTGCTCTGGGTCTTCTCTGATGCCACCTTAGAAACTTACCACACCCAAGAAACTATTACTAATTAACATAACGGCATGTGCACAGGACTGAAGGCACCCAGTCAGCCCTTAAATACGAACAGAAGCCAGTGGATAATGCCCACCCCCTCTTACAGGTGGCCTCCTCTGAGGGGCATTTGTTACTGCTTCTCAGAGGGTTCCTTGAAGGCCTGGGTCTAGGACCTCTCGTGAGAATGGGGTCAACCAGTAGACCAGGTTTCCTCCCTTCCCTGTTTCATTCTTTCCTGTATCCCAACTCCTCTGCTCTTTGAGTACTTCCCAACATTAACCACCTGCATAAAAGTCACCATCTCAAGGTCTTGGGAATCCATGCCATGTTACCCTCCACAATGACTGGATCAACATCCCATTTCAGCAGAGGCCAGACTCCTTGCAGTGTCCTTCAATACCCCACATGACCTGCCCCCATTCATCTGTTTTGTTACTCTTCCCTTATTTATTCTGCCCCAGCCACACTGGCCTGCTTGCAATTCTTGGAACACTTGTAGTACTGCCACCCCCCACCGCCCCCCCACGCCAAGGAATCTGCAGGTTACTCTTTTCTAGGTATCTCTGGTGCTTGCTCTCATTTCCTTTAATGTTTTCTCAAACATTTCCCTCTTCAGAAAGCCTACCTGGCCACTTTATTTAAAATTAAAACCTGTCCTTCCCAACCCTCTCCATGTTATTACGCAGCTTTACTTTTCAAAAATGCATTTAACCTGACTGGGTAATCCTACTTCTAGTATTTACCCTATAGTTTTATCACCTCTCCTATTTATCTATAAATATAAAGTTATTCATACATAATCATTTTAGACAACAGTTCCAGTGCCCTTCCTAAGAAGATGATGAGGATATGCACAGCACTTTCACATGATGAAATAATGTGCAGCTGCACAAAACAACACGGAAGGTCACTAAGTCCCTAGAGAAAGCATCCAGGATACATGGAAACAAAGATACGGAACAGGTGTAGATGGAATACAAACTGTCGGCTAGGAATGGGAAGGAAATTAGGATAAACGTATCCACATTTGCTTGCCCTTTCATAAATAAAGCTAGAAAGATATACAAGAAACCTACAGTGAAGTGGTTTGCTAGAGGCGGCAGAGGACTTTGGGACAGATGGGGAGAGGGATGGCAATAGGATTTATCAGTGTATACCTTTCTAGGTTTTATGGAAGTATGAATAGGTTACTTATTCAAAACAAAAAAAGAATGACAGCTGGGTGTGCAGAAGTGAAGGACACCAAGATGGTGACATGTGTCCCCTCTACTGTCAGTAGTTGCAGCGCACGGCCAGCAGAAAATGCCAGAACCACAAATGGACTCGGAAATCCAAGGGTTCAGATTAGGCCAACTAGAACATAGCTTGTCCTTTTTGATTGGCAGTCTCCATGTTCAAATAACATTTCAAAAGTGGTAATTAAGAAAAAATAGAAATCAATGATAAGCCTATGACTATTAATAAAATGATTTACTAATCAAAATCTTCACTTAGAGTTCCCACAATGACCACATGGAAGAGTCTCACAAGATCCACAAATAACAGGCAGTTTTCTTGTATAGATTTTTAGAAAAAACAAAAGAAACAATGTGAAAATACCCCAATTCCTTTTATGAGGCTATAACCATGATACACTACTGGACAGGCACATAAGAGAAAATTATGGGCTAAACTAACTTCTGCTACAGGAAAAAAAAAAAAATCCTAAAAATAGTATTTGCAAAAACACCCCTGCAACATATGCAAAAGTAACTCACCACACTCAGTAGTAAACAGGGTCCATACAGGAATTCAATGATACGTTAACATTACAAAATCCATTATTCTATTCATAATATTCACAGATTAAAGGAAACAGAATGTATTTTTATTCCAATAGATACTGAAAAAGTACTCAATACACATCCATGACTACACTGAAATCTAAGCAAAGCAGTAACTGGAGAGAAGCCACTTGTTCTGACAAAGGTCATCTACGAAAACCCAAAAGCAAACAACAGAATTAATAGGAAAATTATAAACATTTTTTCAAGACTGACTTGTATTTATTTATATTTTTCCTTTTCCATTTAATGTATGGACCCTTATAAACCTCGTAAATGCATTACAATACAAACTGGGGAATAAATAAAGATCTCACCTGAGACTCGTTCATTTTCTGTGGCTCTTGGGAGAGTGTAGACAATTGAGAAGGCTCAACTGTGGGGACAGAGAAGGACTGGGGTCACAAGATCTGGCCCATCTTAAAGCAACTAGATTCACCTCCCAAAATCTCGGTAGCTGGGGAGCAGCCTCCCTGTGGGAACACGGCCCGTGAGCCCTGGAAGAGGCATAGGGATGAGTGTGCTGAGGTGGCAGCACCTGTCCACAGCCAACTGTGAAATGATCATGGGAACTTGCAGTTTTAAACTGGCTGAATATAAAATCTTTTTCTACTGATTTAGCAATAATTTATGTATCCTTACAACTGATTAACGGAAACAACTAAGAAAACAGGATTACTAAGATTAAATTACACCAGAGGGTAAAGAAGCTATACCTTTATTCAGTAAAGTATTCAACGGAATTCAATTCACATCCATGACTTAAATCAAATCTAAACAAACTGGGAAGCAATTTACTTTTATTAAAATTGAGATAGTACAAAACATTCTTGGATTGCATCATTTATATTTTCCTAGTAATACTGTTTATTCCTTGAGGTACAAGTTTCAAAGAAAGCCCAGTAAAAGCAAGATTCCTTGTTTAAGCGTTTTAACCAAATTACGGTTTCTCAAAAGGCCCTTTGGTAAGAGGCTTTTGGTGACTGACCTGTGAGAGACCGAACTGCACTATGTTGTCCTCCTGGCTCTGTCACAAACTGGGCAGTCCTGGACAATTCACTGACTCTCTCAGGTTCTCTTTTTTTAAAGCTTTCAAAAGGGTCAGAAATCGATAACCACAGACATCTTTCATGAACCATCATTCTGGGATCTGTGAGGTCAGGATGATGTCACCAGTGTCACATGTGATGAACGACAATGTGTGAGAGCTACAACAGATTCGAAAAGAGCTACTGGAGAATGAATGGCTTGGGGGTCGTTTAGGGATAGGTAGGGACAGTCTCCTCACCTCTGGCTGGTTCTGCCTCAAGCCCACACCATGCCCTGACACTCTCTAATGAAGCAGCCTTTGCTGGTCAGCCCTCTGGACCAACCCAGCTCACCTCACTCTTCTCAAGCCTTACTCAAACTCTCCACTGTTACATAGCCTGTGGTGACTCCCGGGGATGGCTACGTCACCAGATCTGGCTCATTCTGGGCAAAGGGATCAGGAACTGCTTCTGGCTGTGCAAATCAGGACCTGCTCCTTTCTGGGCTCTTCCGCCTCTGTTCAAAAGTTTGGGTGAGAAGTCAAAGGTCAGCAGGGCGTTCTCTTGCAGATAAGATTCCTGTTCTCAGAGGCCTCCTACTTCCTACCTCACGAGAGGCTTTGTTACAAGGAAGCTGGGATTTGGGCCTAGGAATCATATTCATTTAGGAGTATCAGATAAAATGCACAGCCTGCCAGGGCAAGAGGGGCCTGCAACTTATGCTGAAGAGACCCTAAGTACCTAAGAATACATTTGCCACATGGTGAGATTCCATCCGCATTCACCTGCAATTTTATCCCTTAGGATTTGGGGATAAGACAGTCTGCTCAGTGCTGGAACCTCTGGTTTTAAGGCAGGTGCAATACTACAAAAGATCTGAGACCAGGAATAAAGCACACCTGTCTTTAACTACAAGCTCCATCACCTGCTAGCTTGTGCCTTGAGCATACCATTTTACTAACCTGAATCTCGGTTTTTAAAGCATTGCATTATTTTAAAAAAACAGTTCAGATATTATACCAATTTCACAGGATGGTTGGGACATTTACTAAGCCACCCAACAAAAGAAACAAAGTTAGTAATCACTTGTTCTTACTGATGACACCTGGTTACATGCTTTTCAGGTGGCATCTAACTCTCAGAACGCCACGTAGCAGTCAGTAATACCCTCATTTTCACGTAAGAAAACTGATTCCAGTTTACTTCTATGGTCCCTAACTACAGGTAACCGAGATGGAATTTACCTGGGTCCTTCTAGTTCCAGAGCCCGCGCTTTCTGGCAAGTTCAAGGTCCACAATTAAACGCACATTCTGCTCCAGCTGTCGGCGTGGGTTTTTCCTGCTCGGGCTGCAGGGTGGGCCAGGGACATGGTCCCCTCACACCGGGGCCGCACCAAGCATCTCCTGACCAGGACTCAGTCCACCTGCGGCCCGGGAGCCCTGAGTCCCTCCGATGGCCTTCTACGGCGCTGGGGGTCCGTCCTGGGGGTCCCTGTTCCCGTTCCCCCGGGCAAAAGCCAACCCATCCCGGGTGGTCTCCAAGACGCGTGGATTCCGAGTCCCTCTGCGTTCTCACCCCAAGTCCACACCATCTACTCCCGCGTAGACACTGAAGCTCGGGGATCCCGCCCACCGCACAGCCGAGCAAAGCGAACGTCGGCAGGCGCGCCACGGGTGCACATGCGCAGTAGGACCCGAGAGCCCCGTCTGCACTCCGCTCAGGCCGCCGGCGGGAGCCAAAACGCCACTTCCCATAACCCCCCGCGCCGGGGCTTGTGGTGCTTTTGCCAGCTTTTTCGGTCGGTTGGAGACACTGTGAAACTTGCGTTAGATTTGTGTATTGGAAGTAGTAAGGAAAATTACAGTTCCTCTTGTTAATCACGGAAGCGATATTGGAATGATGTAGGAGAATGTACTTAGTTTTAAAAGGTACGCCTATTGAAATATTTAGGATTGAAAGAATGGAGCTGTAATTTTTCAATTAAGTAGGGTTTAGCCCTCCTTAAACCTTACCTGAGCATCTTCTTATTACCAAATTAAGAACCAAACCAAAGGAGAGCCATTGTAGGCGAGTCGCCTTCGGCACTTATGCTGACCCTATAGGACAGAGTAGAACTGCCCTATAGAGTTTGCAAGGCTGTAATGTTTGCGGGAGCCCTGGTGGCCCAGTAGTTAAAAGCTACGCCACTAATCGGCGGTTCTGAATCCACCATCCGCTGTTGGAAACCCTACAAGGGAGTTCTGCTTTGCCCTATAGGGTCGCTATGAGTCAGAATCAACTCCACGCAATGGGTAATCTTTACGGAAGCAAAGTGCCACATCTTTCTCCCGGTCGGGCTGCTTTCTGAGTGCAAACCTCAGACCTTTCGCTTGCCAGCCCAGCGCTTTAACCACAGCGCCACCAGGGCTCCAAATTAAGGACGTGGGCGTAAAGTGTAAACACTTCTTTTTACTAAATTACATATATTGAACTTTTATTTGGTCGATATTATTTTACAGCATTCATCATTTTTTGTAAGGTAATAATAGATAAAAAATTGGATGCAATTAACACTGGGGAAAAAAAGGAATGGTGGAAGCAATAAATTAGTGCAACTTTGCCAATAGGGCGCAAAGCCTTACTCCTCAGCCCCGTTCCCAGCAAACGCTCGCCCTCTTCCCGCCTGGGACCCCAAACCCCGCCCCGCGCCTCGCCCCGCCGAGCCCAGCCTGGGGGCCCTGAGGGGGCGAGCGGGGCGTCCCCAGAGCGGCGCCACCTCCTCCAAGTGGTCGGAGCCTGGCTGCCGTGAACCGAGTCTCGGTCTACGCTGACTGGAAACCGAATCTTCTGTGTTGGTCAAGCTTCCCAAAAGGTCTGAATTTTCTGAAGTCTTTGCAAAAATGGAGGAGCCCTGGTGGCGCAGGGGTTAAGCGAGCAGAGACTAACCGAAACGTGAGCGGTTTGAACTCACCAGCGACTTCGCGGGAGAAAAGTGTGACAGTCTGTTTCCGTTAAAAACAAAACACCAAACGCACTGCTGTGGAGTCGATTCCGACTCATAGCGACCCTATAGGACAGAGTAGATCTGCCCCATAGAGTTTCCAAGGAGGGCCTGGCGGATTTGAACTGCCGATACCTTGGTTAGCAGTTGTAGCACTTAACCACTACACCACCAGGGTTTCCTCTGTTTCCCTAAAAAGAGTACATTAAAAAAAAAAAAAAAAGAGTACATATAGCCTTGGAAACTCTGTGGGGCAGTTCTCTGCCCTATAGGGTCCAATGGACTCGAAGGCAATGGGTTTAGTTTTCGAGTTTTGCAAAGATGGGCTCTATCATGTGGGCTTCCTTTGAGAAAGTAAAAGGGAACCAAACAAGCACGTATTTCCCATAAACAAGTTGTTAGGTTTGAAATACCGTTCTTTTTGATTAAACTCATTTTTCTACGTGAGACCTATTGAGTCTTTAATGTGAAAACTAAATGTGGAAGGATATAATAAACTGTCAGCCCAACCACATTCATTCACTTTATGCAAACACTGCGTTAGATAATCAAGAGTAAGCTTTGCAACTTTTTTTTTATCCCCCTTAAATTCTGTGCTCAACAAGGCTGTTAAATAAACCTTGTTATTCCTTAAACACTTTATAATGTTTTCCCTGTTTTCATTATTTTATGTAAATGCACTTAAGCATTTATTTTTAAATTATAAGCACGTGCTCAACTGATTAAAATTCCCCAGTGCCGTGTTGGTGTTCAGCCCTAGACTTTAATCGTGCAGACACAAGCAAACATACATTTTTCAGAAAGCATTATGACTACTTCTTCACTTGGTTTTATACTTAGCATTGTTTTGTGGGTCCAGTTGTCTGGTCGTGCTGTGTGGAACTATCTCATCCTTTTTCTTAGCTGCACATTATATATCATACTTATTAATATCAACCCCTTTCTGATGGGTACTTAATTTCTTTCCAATTTTCATTATAAATAATGTGCAGTGAATATCTTTGTCCATACATCTCTGCATATTTGTGTGATTATTTCTGGCACAAATGCCAAAAATATACAATTTTTCAGTTAAAATGTGAACACATGTAAAAATTTAAAAGATGTTAAACAGCCTTCAAAAAAGTTGTACCAAGTTAATGCTATTTCGCCACAGCTCTTGTTAGCTGCCTTCCAGTTGGCCCCAACTCAGGGGACCCGACTCATGGGGACCTTATGCCAAGGGAACGAAATGTTGCCCAATTCTGATGCTTCGGTGTCCCGCGCCATCTCCGCGATCTGTTGCGAATGGGAACCCACGCTACTTAACACCACTATTATCGTGAGGGATAAGTGAATTGACTATTCATGTCGTATATTCGTATTTTCATTGGGTTTGTATCATTTTTATCTTTGATGTGTAAGACATTTTATAAATTAGCCCTTCCCCATTTGAGAACCCTGGTGGCGCAGTGGTTAAGAGCTCAGTTGCTAACCAAAGGTCAGAGGTTCAAATCCACCAGCTGCACCTTGGAAACCCTATGGGCCAGTTCAACTCTGTCCTTTAGGGTCACTGTGAAGTGGAATACACTCAACGCAACTGGTTTGGTTTTGGGTTTTCCTCATATGTGTTGCAATGGACCCTGAGGGGCTATTATTAGCATTTATCTTTGGAAAGCAATAAAGAGACAAATTTTAAAAAGGACCCAAGCCAAAATTCTGGAACTGAAAAGTACACTCACATGAACATTCACCTAATATTTATTAAGCTCCATTAAAGACCAGGCAGCCCTGATGGTCTCGTGGTTAAGAGCTACACCGCTCATCAAAAAGTTGGCAGTTCGAATCCACCAGCTGCTTTTTTTTTAGTTCTACTCTGTCCTGTAGGGTCACTATGAGTTGAAATCAACGGGCTTGGCAACGGGTTTGTTTTTTATTAAGGGCCAGGTATTGCGCTAAAGGCAGGAGGTGCCAAAATACCAAGGTAAACCTACCAGAGGTGCCTTAGTTAATTGGCATAATAGCGGTAAGTACCAGGTGTTGCTGAAGACAGTGCAGGAAAGCAATTACTTTTGACTAATGAGATATTAACGAGACATTTGCTTGAGCCTTAAGAGATGAGCAGAATTTCATTAGTCAAGAGACCAGAGATGCATTCAAGGCCATGAAACTGAATGGTGAAAATATATAAACTTGAACAATTCATTATAAAAGGAACATGTGCTCATTTTAAAAGTGCAAACAATACAAAAGTGTTTTAAGTCATCACTCTCCAGTCCCATACCTCAGAACATGATTCTAACATTTTTCATTTCACACATACAGAATATATACGTTTATGATTATTAAAGTTTTTGTTTTTATAAAAATGAGATCAGACTGCATATTTTCTACAACTTGATTTTTGGTTCATATCATAGACTGTTTTCTATGTTACTACAACCAAATTGATGAATCTATAAGCTACATCCTGGTATAGCAGAAAGCCCATGAAATACTTATTCTCTTTGACAGAACAATTAAATGAAATTGAATTGATGATTTTATTGTTCTCTGGCGTACGCGGAGTCCCTGGGTGGTGCAATGTGCTCGACTGCTCGACAGAAGGCCACCCAGAGATGCCTCAGAAGAAAGGCCTGGTGACCTACTGCTAAAAAATCAGCTATGGAGGACCCTGCGGAGCACAGTTCTACTGTGACACCCGTGGGATTGCCGTGAGTAGGAGCTGACAGCAACTGGTTTTTATGGTTTATGCACACGTGTTCATCTGAGGAGAAACCACACGTGTTTTCCACCCAGGACATGGAACAGAATGGCAGGCCTACTCAAGGAAACAATTTCTTTGCTTCTTTCTTTCTAAGGTTTTTGTAAGTTTCTGTCTTAGACTTATATAAGTTTTATGAGCATCCCCGTCAGATTGCAGGAAGGCTGAAAAAAAGAAAAGAGTTGTGAGCTTCATAAAAATAAATAGGGAAAAACTAACACCAGCTTAACAGGGTCAGCAAACTCAACCATCACTACACAATGAGATGGTATCATTTCAATACGGATGAAACGAGTAGGCTTAATCGTTCATTTCCCCAGTGTTTTGATATTTACCTCAATGGTAGAATTACCTGATGGCAGAATGATGGCCCAACTGCTTTCAGAAATTAATTCCTTTGGGAGGAAAAAAAGATCATGTAAGATTATTGAAAACTATTTATGTTTTATTTCTTTTTCCCCCAAAATGAAACTCTTGTACCGTATTCTTGCGACGCCTAGAGACTTCTAGGATATCAGAATAACAGCAGAAGTTTGTGCATGAAAACAATAGATTTCTGCTGAAAGTGGTATCAATGCAGACAATTCTTTCACAGAGTAAGAATCCTCCAAACTTTTACCCTCCTCCGATGTATTAAGTGCAACCATGTAAAATGCCAATATCCAATCATTTTTTGGACTAGAAACAAATGGCAATTTCATATGGTTCCGTGTAATGTAATTATAAAAGATTAAAGCTATTAAAGTTAAGCTACTTAAAATTTTTTTTTTTTTTTATTTAGTAGGCACTAAGTTTTTACCCAAACCCAGTGTAACGGGTTTATGTTTTTACACATTCCAGTTAAGGAAGTCTTTTCAAAGTGGAACTTTGTAGAGAAAAACAAAAAACCTAAGGCCTAAACCTTGATGTACACCTTTATATTCAGAAGTTCATGTACATGTACACTTTTGTAGTTGAAGCAGCCAATGTTGCATGTGAGAGTTCACATGGAAGTTATCAGGATGTTAGTACCTGAGAGAGAATATCTGGATGTGGTTGTAACAAGTATGTTTTCATTAATAGTGTACCAACGTTAGAAAAGAGTTTCCCCCTTAAGAGGCATTTGAATTTTCCTCTTGGATTGTATAACTACCATTACTACTACTAAAAATAACAGGAGAAATAGGTAATTTCTGGCATTTGAGATATAAACCATTATTACTCAACAATGGAGGGTAGTAGGCAGATTCCAAAAAAACCAAACCCATTACCGTCAAGTAGAACAGCCCCATAGGATTTCCAAGGAGCGGGTGGTGGATTCCAACTGCCCACCTTTTGGTTAGCAGTTGCAACTCTTAACCACCGCAAAGAGAGAGTCTCCAACAGGTAGCCAGGACCAACTGAGAAATAATTAGCAATTTTGCAAGCTGACAACCATTGGTAGCTTGAAATCGGCCGTGGTGTGGATATTTCCACTACGGAAACGGATAATACAAATCAGAGGGCTTTTGAGTGTGCCCCTGTCTGGGAGAGAAGTGTTAGGTAGTAATCTTCATGACAGAGATTCAGGTGTATCAACCAGGACAGTTGCTCTGAAGCCTCAGTCACTCCCGTGCAGGTGTGATCTGCAGGCTTTCCTCTGAACACCTCACTAAGATTGGGAGTGCTTCTGGTGGTGGAGGAAGGCAGGAGACAGAACTGTCGGCGTTTAAGGGGACAAGTGTGTTGTGGGGGGGCAGACTAAGTGTTGGAGGGGGCAGGGCTGGCTGCACGGAGGGGAGGAGTTAGTACATAGAGTTATCAGTGTGTGAAGAGAAAGAAACTTGATCTACCTGGAAATTTTAACCACTGTCAGCCCCTTGGGGTTTGTAGCCCTATAAAAATAACCAGCACACATACACACAATGGAATACTATGCAACAATGAAGGACAATGATGAGTCTGCAAAACATCTCACAAGTTGGATAAATCTGGAGGGCATTATGCTGAGTGAAATAAGTCAATCACAAAAGGACGAACACTGTATGAGACCACTATTACAAAAACTCATGGTAACATTTACACACAGAAAGAAAAAATCTTCGATGGTTATGAGGGAGGGGCATCGTGGGGAGGGAAAAACACTAAATAGGCAATAGATAGGTGGTAACTTTGGTGAAGGGTAAGACGGTACACAATACTGGGGAAGTCAGCACAACTTGTACAAGGCAAGGTAGTGGAAGTTTCATAAACACATCCAAACTCCTTGAGGGACCGAATTACCAGGGCTGACAATGGTTGCCAACAGCCTGATGCAAGTCCACCCACAGTTGCATTGGAAGAAAAACCTGGAAATCTACTTCCAAAAAGTCAGCCATTGAAAACCTCGTGGAGCACATTTCTGCTCGGACACACGTGAGTTCGAAAAGGAGCCGATGGCAGCTGATGATGCTAACTGTAGAAACATAGAAAGGGTGTAACTCAAAAGTTGGGTGCAATTTTATTAGAGTACTAGAAAAAAATAAGAATGTTTTCCATGTTTCTTATCTCAGATTGACAGGAAGATAAAAGCAAATGTTGAATAGAATACCTAGTTAACCAGGACTGGCAAAAACTTCTATTTTGTGAGATGAAGTCAGGAAGAGGAATACACTAGATGGTGCTGTTTGCTTCTATTATACAACTCACAGTGGCTGATGTGGAGAATTCAAGTGTGTATTTAGAAGGCTGGGAAGGAGGAAATAAAAATAGAATTTCCTGAAGTTTTTGAAAGTCTGAAAAGGGCCCAGGGAGAGCCATTTCCTTAATTCTGTCAAGTATTCTTATTTTGCAAAATAGTATGATATGGGCAGACAGCTTCATTCATGCTAGGATGCTTCCTATCCCAGAGAGATGGGCAGTTATTCCTCAGGGACACGAACTTTTCACTATACACGGGCCTGTCACCTCCTCCAGGACAGACGGCCTTCTGCTTGTGATTAGCTCGGATCACTCTTGGAAACTACCATCAGCCCAGAGCAGCAGAGCTGATCACGTTCAGGGATGAGTGAGATCACGTGGAAAACTGCTGTCAGTGCTCACATATCCGAATGACACTTTTACCACCTCAAAGTTCAAAATCAGAAGCAAACAGCCTGTGGGGTATCGACTAGACACGGACTTTTGAGAAGGAAACAAAACCACCAAACTCTTACCTGGCTGCTCTTGCCATGTCTTGGTTGACTTTCAATTTGCCTTCCTCTTCCCCACATCTGTTTCCCTTTCCCCCACCTCTGCTATTCCTCAAACCTGGAATCACTTGGTGGCAGTCCTCAAAACTTCCTAGGAAGTTGGCAGTTTGAGGCTCATTTATTTTCTGCTAATTTTAACTTAATTTTTTTTTTTTTTTATTTCTGTCAGTGGAGGCTTATGGGTTGCTATGATGCTGAGGAGGCTTCAACTGGGCTTCCAGACTAAGATGGACTGAAAAGAAAGTCCTGGCAACCTACTTCCAAAAATCGGCCAATAGAAACTCTCTGAATGACAACAGTATGATCTGCAACTGACCATGAGGGTGGCAGAGGACCAGTCAGCATCTTGTTCCATCATGTATGGGGTCATCAGGAGTCAGGGCCAGCTTGATGGTAGCTAGCAACAACAGCAACAATTTTAATTTAGATTTTGAGGAATCAGGCAAGACATTATAATAGCTCATTAAAGAGCAACTGTTTTTATTTTCCTTTTTTAGTGGAATTTAAAACATTTCACATACACATTTTATTATATGGCTGTTAGTCAATTAACCTTTTGATGAAGTGAGTTGATTTCTTTAGTCATGGCTTTTGAATGAGAAATATTTTTCTGCCTTTTCTATCATGGCATTTACACCTCCAAACAGAGAGAGTGAAGCCGTTCTTATTGTACTGCATTAGTTTAACAAGAAAAATATTTTTCTAGGGCATCGGCTGCCCAAAGTTTAAAATCTGAGTGAAAAGGTTGCCCATTAACAGATCTTCAAAGATTAATTTTATGGAAGTCATTCATTGTACACATCTAGATGCACTATTTTATTTTTTAATTAAAAAAATAATTTATTTATTGTTGTTGAGAACATACACAGCAAAACCTATACCAGTTGAACAGTTTCTATATGTACAATTTATATTCTTCAAGTTGTGAAACCATTCTCACCCTCCTTTTCTGAGTTTTCCCACCCCCATTAACACAAACTCATTGCCCCCTAAGGTTCCTATCTAATCTTTTAGCTAGTTCTTAAAAGAACATTATGCTTAAGGCAGATCTTTTTTTGCTAGTTAGGCTAAACTATTGTTTGGTTCTAAGAAGACTTCGGGGGATATTTTTGGTTTAAGGTTTAAAAGATTATCTCAGGACAATATTTTCACCTACCCTCAATGGCTCTAGGAAGTCTGGAGTCCATGATAATTTGAAACTCTGTTCTGTATTTTCCCCCTTTTGATCAGGATTCTTCTATGGAATCTTTCATTGAAATGTTCAGTAATTGTAGCCAGGCATCATCCAGTTCTGGTCTCATGGCAAACGTGGCAGTTGTTCATGGAAGCAATTAGCCACACTTTCGATTTCCTACTCCTATTCCTCACTTCCTTCCTCTGTTGTGCCAGGTGAATAGAGACCAGTTGCTGTGCCTTAGATGGACGTCCTGCAAGATTTTAAGACCTCAGGGACTATGCAATGAACTAGGAGGCAAAACAGAAGCACCAAACACAGTGTTAAGCCAATTAACTGGGATGTCCCATGAAACCATGACCTTAAACTGCCAAACCAAGTAACCAAAATCCATGAGGTGTTTGGTTGTATATAAGTAGCCTCAGCAGCTGCTGGGTTTTTTTTGTTTGTTTTTTGGTCATTGTTATAAATATATCTATCACACAACTTTTGCTAGTTCAATTTTTTACAGGTGCACAACTTATTGACAGCAATTACAATAATTGGCTGTACAACCCTACCCTTAATCAATGTAATTTTTCCATCACCATTAATCCTTCTTTTTCTCCTCCCCCCTGCTCCTGGTAACTACTAATAAACATTGGTCTCTATGTATTTGACTTTTCTTCTCTTTTTATGTAAGTGAGGTCACACAAAATTTGTCCTTTTGCAATTGGCTTATTTCACTCATCATAATGTAGCATCCTTACTGTGCATGTATCAGGACTTCATTTCTCTTACTGGCTGAGTAGTACTCCATTGCATGTATGCACCAGATTTCGTTTATCCATTCATCTGTTCATGGGCGTTTAGGTTGTTTCCACCTTTTGGCTATTGTGAATAGTGCTGCAGTGAACTTTGATGTAGCACAAACTTTGTTTGGATCTTGTCTCTCTATATATATGTAGCCGGTAGTTGAAAAGGAGCCAGAGAGCGAAATATACATATTCTCTTTGGCTCCTTTGCAACTACTGGGTGAATATATGGGGAGAGGGCAAGGAGAATGTGCCCTGCCTATTATATGACAGTTTAATTGTTCACAGCATTTGTGAATGAAGGGGAATGAAAAGTGAAGGAATGGTGAAGTGTGGGAATGGTGTGATGGTTAATTTTATGTGTTGGCTTGGCTAGGCTATGATTCCCAGTGGTTTGTCCAGACCCCAGACTGGCTGCTGTTCTGCAATGTAATGTAATGAAATGTAATCACTTGCCTTGATGTGATCTGATGTGGTCAACCAATCAGTTGAAAAGGGAGTTTTCTTGGGGTGTAGTTTGCTTCCAGATTATAAATGGATGTTCTGGCAGAGCTACCTCTCGCTCTCTCTCAACCCTGCTCTAGTCTCATCTCCTGACCTACGGATCTAAGGACATAAGCTTGCAGAATTCTCCGGCATTTTGCCTGACCTGCAAATTTGGGATTTCTTGCCCCTGCAATCCTGTGAGCCAGCAAAGACCCCTGGCTTGTTGCCTTATCTACAAATTTGGGATGTACCAGCTCCCACAATTGCATGAGTCAGTCTCTTGAAGTAAATCTCTCTCTTCCACTCTCTCTCTCTATATGTAAACCAAGCCAAACCCACTGCCACTGAGCTGGTTCTGAGTCATAGCAACCCTATAGGACAGAGTAGAACTGCCCCATAGGGTTTCCAAGGAATGGCTGGTGGATTTGAACTGCTGATCTTTTGGTTACCAGCTGAGCTCTTAACCACCATGCCACAGGGCTCCGTATATGTATATACATATACATCTCACTGGTTTTATTCCTCTAGAGAAGCCAAACTAAGGTACTAAGATAGATGGGAAACTACAGAGCTAGTCATGATAATGTTTGTACTTTGAATAGTGAACCTATGTGGTGGTAGAGATCATTGATTTTGTTGAAAGATTGGGGTCATGTATAATGTGGACCCAATGTCCCTAGATTAGCTCAGCTCCCTCATGACATGTTTTCATAGTGCCTGCACATTGCTATCATCGCAGGCTGTTATTATGTATTATTAGTGTTATTCTTTGGTTATCTTTCTCTCCCACCAGACTATAAGCTCCACGAGAGCAAGGGCAGGTCTGTTTCACTCACCACTTTATTGCCATCACCAACCAGTGCCTGCACAGAGTAGATGCCCATTGCACTTGAAATAAAATGCAGACTCTTTACTCTGGCTCACACAGTTCTGTATAACTGGCCTCTGCTTCCTCTAATCTCACTGCAGTCCTTCGAAATAACCTAGAGAAAGTGGATTGGGAAAGGGGAGCTGGAAATTGTGTTAGTTATCTAGTGCTGCTGTAACAGAACTACCACAAGTGGGTGGCTTTAGCGAACAGTAAGGCTAGAAGTCTGAATTCAGGGTGCCAGTTCTCGGGAAGTCTCTCTCTCTCTCTCTGCTCAGGGGGACAACTTCTCTTTCAACTTCTCTTCCTTGGTTCCTTGGTGATCTTCAAGTGGCACCAGTCTTTTTCCGTTGTGCTTCCTTACTTGTGTGCCTACTCAACTCTTTTTATATCTCAAAAGTGATTAGGTCTAAGACACAGTCTACATTGATAATGGCCTCAATAACATAACAAATGGGATTACATTCACAGGTATAACTTCGAGTCAATTCTGACTCATAGTCACCCTATAGGACAGGGTAGAACTGCCCCGTAGGGTCTCCAAAGAATGGCTGGTGGATTTGACTATCGACCTTTTGGTTAGCAGCCTAGCTCTTAATCACTGTGCCACCAGGGCCCCATTCACAGGTATTGTGGTTAGGATTTACAACACAAATTTTTAGGGACACAATTCAGTCCACAACAGGAAGCTTTTCTGCACATAGAAAGCAAGTGCCAGCAAACACAAGACTTTTTCTTTTATCAGATGTTTATTGAGAACTTTCAATGTGACAAGTACCGGGGAGGCAATGGTGCTATAAACAGACATAATCCCTGCCCCAGGGTCCCTGCTGTTCTGCAGCTTATAGTCTAGTGAGGGAAATAGACCCTGGTGAAAGAGCCCGAACATGAGGTCAGCAGGTCAGCAGTGTAAAGCTTATAAGACCATCTAACAATGGAAACCAGCCTAGACCAGAGGAGTCCAGGAGGGCTTCCTATAGGAAGTAACATATCTGTTGAAAGTTGAGGGAACCCAGAGAAGGACATGTGCAAAGGCCCTCTGTTGAGAGGAAGCAGAACTTCTTCAAGAACTTCATAAAGATGAGATGTATGCAACACTGGAAACAGGGAGCCTAGTGCCAGGTGAGAAGCAAAGGTCAGCAGAGGCCAAGTTAGGCTCGTTCTTAGATGTTAAGGGTTGAAGTCTTTATTCTTAAACAATGAGTGGTTTTGAAATAAAGCAGAGGTTGACACGATAGGTATATCTTATTGGTTATCTACTGCTGCATAACAAATTACCTCCAAACTTAGCAGCCTAAAGGGTTCAGGAATCTGGGCAAGCTTAGCTGGGTCCTCTGCCTCTGGGTCTCCCACAAGGCTACAATCAAGGTGTCAGCTGAGGCTGTGGACATCTCAAGGCTCAGCTAAGAGAAGAGCCATGGCCAAGCTCACTCACCTGGGTAGGTCAAACTCCTCACTGGCCATTGGCTGGAGACATAAGTTCATTGACACATGGACCTCTTCACAGGGCTGCTTGCCAGAGTGAGGCAGAAAGAGAGAGAGATATCACAATCTGTAACCTAATCCCAGAAATTACATCCCATCACTTTCTCTTAGTCTATTCATAGAACTGAATAGGGGAGAGGCCTATGCACAAGTGTGAACACCAGGAGTTAGGAATCACTGAGCCATTTTAGAGGCTGCCTATTGTGGTGTGGAGCATGGATTGGAGGGATCAGATTGAATGCAGAGAGAATTCAGAGGTTATTGCAGGAGTCTAGGTGAAAGATGATGGTAGATTGTAGCTTGGATTAGGGAGGTAGTAGTGGTGATGGCGTAGTGGTTGATAGTGGAGTAGTGGTTAAGAGCTACGGCTGCTAACCAAAAGGCCAGCAGTTCAAATCCACCAGGTGCTCCTTGGAAACGCTATGGGGCAGTTCTGCTCTGTCCTATAGGATTGCTATGAGTCAGAATCGACTCGAGAGCAACAGGTTAGCGGTGACAGAAAGAAGCGAGTGTATAGGTGAGATGCTTAGGAGGTAACATAGACAGGTGATCAATTAGAGATAGGTTGAATGTGGGTGCTGGGGAAGGGAGAAATGTCATGGAGAATTCCTATGTGTCTGCTTTGTATGCAGGATAGATAGCGGTATCATTCATGGAGATAGTGACCATAAGAAGGAGCAGGTTAAGGGAGGGGCGTCAGGGGTTCCATCTTGGACGTGTTGATGCAGAAACTCTGCATGAGCAACCCAAGACTCTGGTTCACCTTAGTGGAGACTCTGGGTATGCAAGTGTAAGTCATAAGCTCAGAGGTGAAGTCCAGGTTTGGGATATGTGGTGAAATGACTTTTATGCTGTCTTTTGCTTTGGTTCTTTGGAAACCATCTTGAGAGGTTTTCCTCCCTAAGGCCTGAAGAGCTGTTACCTTTGCCCTAGTTCTTTGGAGAAACTACTTGGGAGACCTTCCAGGTTGTTTTCTACCCCAAATGGTTGTTATTTTTGCCCTGAGAAGAAACCGATCCCTGCTGGCAGAAAATGTTACTTTTGTACAAGACCTAAGTTGATTGACATCTCATGGGCTTATGACTTTCCCAAAATGACTGGCTGGGCCACAATCTTGCAATGGATTGATCAATTTACTATTCAAATAGTGGCTTGAAAATCTACCCAATAGGATTGAGCAACTTGCAGTCCATTGAGGGAATTGGTCAGTTGGTGGACCTACTGGGAGGGTCACACCTTGAAATTGACAAGAATTTGCTTATATAAGAGGCCAGCCCCACAGAAGTTTTTAGAGAGAAGAATGGCAAGGAAGGAACCTCAAGACTAAGAAGAGCCTGGAGCAGAGCAGTCTGGACCCTGAGTTCCTGCATGGGGAACCTCCTAAAGAGAGCTGTTATATGGGTTAAGGCTTGTAATACTGAAGATGGTAAGGAGCCTGGAAGGGGCCTGGCAGCAGAGAGCTGGCAGCGAGAGTTCCAGAAGGGTGCCTGGTGGCAGAGATGCCTGCCAGCAGAGAGGCCTGTATGGCTGAAAGGGGTCTGCTTATGTGGCCAAGAGCAGCTAAGAGAGCTGTCCTGCACTGAAGAAGGGAGGAATGTGTTATACACTTCAAGGGAGCCTTCCAGACCTTGACTACATGCTTCCTGATCCTGATCCTGATCCTGAGCTGTAGCCTGTTACTTCCAAGCTGATCCTGACCCCAAGCTGTAGCCTATTACTTCCCTGATAAACCACTTAATTGTAAGTACACTTTGTGAGTTCCGTAAGACGTTGCAGTGGAACAACAAACCAAGTGGGGAAGGAAAGAGTACTGATGAGAGGGGGAATGGCTGGTGTCAGAAATGGACTGGCACAGCAGCTTGGAGAAGTTGGAAATCTGGGATATATTTGATCTCTGCCTCATAGGAACCAACATTGTGCTTGCTGATTCTTACTTATGAAATTATTCATTTAGGATCTAAACGTGGATCATTAGCACGAACTTGCCTTGGGAAGAAAGCGCAGAGTGATGAGAAAAGAACCCAGGACTAAGTCTTGGCAAGCTCCACATTTCATGGTAGGGTAGAGAAGGAGGCTCCTAAAAAAAGGGAGATGAAGCAGGGCCAGATGAGAGAGACAATAGGGAAATGAGGAAGGACATTTTTCTGAGGCCCATGGAGGAGGATGTTCAGGAAGGAGGGAGTGACTAACAGTGTCAGAGGCTGCTGGGAGGTTAGGTAGTTGAGGGTCACTGGAGACCATCACTTATCAGCAAACTCTCACCGAGCATCTGCAAAGCCCCAGACACTGTGCCAGGTCCTGAGAGTACAAAAGTAGATAAGTCTTAGTCAGATAATGCCTTCCTGGACTTTTCAGTCTAGAGGCTGTGTAGGAACAGAACAAACTGACATACCATTTGAAATCCTTGAATCTCAGTGTTGAAGCTGCTATATCAAAAGTTACCAGTTACTTAAAATCTCGTTTTCTCTAACGGCCAAGTTGATAGATAAGTGGTGGTGATGGTTCCTGCACAGAGGCCCCTGGACTGACAGTGTAAGTCTGGTAGCCTCCTAAAAGACAGACGTGCCATGACCCCTATCCATCCTGGGAGATTCTAAGTCAATAGTCAAAGTGACCTAGGCAACTGATTTTTGAAAGTCCACAGTATAATCTGATGCTGAGGGAGGATGGAGAGCCCCTCAGAGGCCTGGATTGAATTCTGATTCCTCCACCAGTCAGTGCTCTTACATGTGCAGGCCAATCTTGCTGAGTTGCCTTTTCTCCCCTTGTGAAATGCGGATAATAACAGCTGCCCTACTAGGTTGTTGTAAGGATTGAATAGGACCTTGTTTCTGAAATTACCTGGGAGAATGGTTCTAAAAAATGGCAAAACCTTGGGTGGTTTAGAATAGAGCCTCTCAAGCACTGATGTGCGTATGAATCATCTGGAGATGTTGTTATAATGTAGATTCTCATTCGGTTGGTCTGGGCTGGAGGCCTGCGAGTCTGCATTTCCAATACACTCCCATGTGATGTAGATGCTACTGGTGTGGGACCACAAGACCTTTGAGTAGTAAGGGTTGAGGAAAGGCTCATGTGGGTTTACGAAAGGTCTTACTAGATGCTGGCATATGACGATATCACTGCAAAATTGTTTTCCAGCTGGATAAATGGTACCTTCTGTGATAGAGTCCCTGGGTGACACAAGTAGTTAAGTGCTCCACAACTAGTCAAAAGGTTGGTGGTTTGAACCCATCCAGAGGTGCCTTGGAAGACAGATCTGCTGATCTACTTCTGAATGGTCACAGCCTTGAAAATTCTGTGGAGCAGCTCTTCTAATGTTAAAAAATAAAATCTTGTATTAATACAAAAGACTAACACAATACTTGATTGCTCTATGATTTAATAAAGAATTTGCAAATTGGGGCAGTGTTCTTCTCACATAAGAGGAACTAGCTTCCAGAGAATGAAGAATTCAGAGACTTCAATAATTTTTTGCTTAATGAATATAAGTTTCCATGTCAATGAAGTACATAACAGTTACCGAGTTAGCATTAAAAATAGACTCCCGAAAATTTTTGCCCTTTACCCATCGTTAACTACGAGATCTCATGAAACTAAAATTTGGAGAAGGCCAGAGTCTTTTTCATTACACCACACGGTAATGGTTTTGTTATTGACTGCTCTTTTCGAGCAGCGGTGGTGATGGGCAGAGTTTAACCATGCTGGCAAAATCGATTAGCAATATTGGGTGAAAAAAACAGGCCAGTGAAGCTGCAGGCAAGATCAGTCTTTGGTCAGGGATTATTGAGTTCATGGACAAAAAAAAAAAAAAAAGAGCCTTTTGAAATAAAAGTAAAATATCTATTTTTAATAAAAAAATTCATTCCACACTAATTAACAACAACAATAACCGTCTTTGAGACCAATAACCAAAATAAAAGCCATGCTAACCCACAAGCTAGCAATCATAGAAACAGTGAGCCCTCAGTTCTGAGCACTGTGAAAATGAAAACCAGCAGCCTGCAGAGAAGCAGCAACAGAAAAATGGAATGCTAATTCAAACTTGGAATTGTTATAAACCACTGCAGAAGCAGCTTATGTTGCATAGGTTTGTGAATAAATCAACTCCACCCACAGCAAATGTGAGATATTTCAATAGGCTTCATACCAAATTAAACCAAACCAAACCCATTGCCGTCAAGTTGATTCTGACTCACAGCAACCCTATGGACAGAGTAGAACTGCCTGATAGTATTTCTGAGAGTGGCCAGTGGATTTGAACTGCCAACCATGGTTACCAGCCATAGCTCTTAACCACTGTACCACCAGGGCTCCAGTCATACCAAATTACTTCTGATTAAAAATATTCCCAAAAGGCAGAGCCAACATGGCGCTGTAGACAGAAGCACCATGCCATCCCTCTACATCAAAGACTTGAAAAACTAAGTAAAACACAGACAAGCATCAGTCCTGGAAGTGTACTAATTTCTAGAAACACAATACCTACCCAAACTAACAAAAAATGATGCTGAAAATCTGAACAGACCCATAACAAGAGATTGAAAACATTAAAAACAAAAACTTCCAACAACAAAAAAAGCCCTGGCCCGGATGGTTTCACTAGAGAATTCTACCAAACATTCAGAGAAGAGTTTACACCAGTACTACTCAAATTATTTCAGAACACAGAAAAGGAAGCAACACTTCTGAATTCATTCTATGAAGCCAGCATAACCCTGATATCAAAACCAGGCAAAGACAGCACAAAAAAAGAAAATTAGAGACCAATATCTCTCATGAATATAGATACAAAAATTTTCAACAAAATTCTAGCCAGTAGAATTCAGCATCGTTTCAAAAAAAACACACCATGACCAAGTAGGATTCAGAGCAGACGTGCAAGGATGGTTCAACATTAGAAAATCAATCAACATAACCCACCACTTAAATAAAAGGAAAGAAAAGAATCACATGATTGTCTCAATTGATGCAAAAAGGCATAGGACAAAGTCCAATACAAATTCCTGATGAAAACTCTCAATAAAATAGATATAGAAGGTAAATTTCTCAACATAATAAAGGGCATCTATACGAAACCAATGGCCAACATCATTCTTAATGGAAAGAGGCTGAAAACATTCCCCTTGAGAACAGAACAACACAAGGATGCCCTTTATCATCACTCTTGTTTAACATTGCACTGGAAGTCCTAGCTAGAGCAATAAAGCAAGAAAAAGCAATAAAGGGCATTCAAACTGGTAATGAAGAAGTTAAAGTGTCTCTATTTGCGGATGATACGATACTATACATAGAAAATGCAAAAGATTCCTCAAGACAACTACTGGAACTAACACAAAGATTCAGCAGAGTAGCAGGATACAAGATCAACATACAAAAATCAATTGGATTCTTATACATCAATAAAGAGAATGATGAAAAGGAAATCAGAAAAACAATACCATTTATAATAGCCCCTAAAAAAAATAAAATACTTGGGAATAAATCTAACTAGGGATGTAAAAGACATATACAAAGAAAACTACAAAACACTAATGCAAGAAACCAAAAGAGATCTACATAAATGGAAAGGTAGACACAGCATTCTGAAAATGACAATTCTACCGAAAGTGATTTACAAATACAATGCAATTCTGATCCAAATACCAACAACATTCTTTAAAGAGATGGAAAAACTAATCATTAACTTTACATGGAAAGGGAAAAAGCCCCAGATAAGTAAAGCGCTATTGAAGAAGAAGAATAAAGTAGGAGGACTTGCACTACCTGACCTCAGAAGCTACTATATAGCTATGGTAGTCAGAACAGCCTGGTACTGGTACAATGATAGATACATTGACCAGTGGAACAGAATTGAGAACCCAGATGTAAATCTATCCACTAACGGTCACCTGATCTTTGACAAAGGCCCAAAGACCATCAAATGGAGAAAAGACAATCTTTTTAACAACAAATGGTGCTGGCAAAACTGGATGTCCACCGGTGAAAAGATGAAACAGGACCCATGCCTCACACCATATACAAAACTAATTTAAAATGGGTCAAAGACCTAAATATAAAGCCAAAATCTATAAAGTTCATACAAGAAAAAATAGGATCAACACTAGAGGCCTTAATACAGGGCATTAACATGATACAAAACATAGGCAGCAACACACAAACTCCAGAAGAAAAGCTAGATAACTGAGATCTTCTAAAAATTATGCTCATCATAAGACTTCACCAAAACGTAAAAAGAGAACCTACAGACTGGGAAAAATTTTTTGGCAATTACAAATCAGACAAAGGTCTAATCTCTAAAATCTACAAGGAAATCCAACACCTCTACAACAAAAAGACAAATAATCCAATTAAAAAATGGGCAAAGGAAATGTTCATGATCTTAGCCATTAGAGAAATGCAAATCATAACTCAAATGAGATACCATGTCACCCCAGCATTACTGGCACAAATCAACAAAACAGGAAATAACAAGTGTTAGAGAGGCTGCAGGAAGATTGGAATTCTTATGCACTGCTGGCGGGAATACAAAATGATACAACCATTTTGGAAAGTGATATGGTGCTTCTTTAGAAAGCTAGAAATAGAAATACCATATGATCCAGCAATCCCACTCCTAGGAATACATCCTAGAGAAATAAGAATCTTCACATGAATAGACATATGCACACCCATGTTCACTGCAGCGTTGTTCACCATAGCAAAAAGACGGAAACAACCTAGATGCCTATCAACAGATGAATGGATAAAAAAACTGTGGTACATACGCACAATGGAGTATTATGCAACAATAAAGAACAACGAAGAATCTGTGAAGCATCTCATAAAATGGATGAATCTGGAGGGCATTATGCTGAGTGAAATAAGTCAATCCCAAAAGGACAAATATTGTATGAGACCACTACTGTAAAAACTCATGAAAAGACTTACATACAAAAAGAAACAATCTCTGATGGTTACAAGGGAGGGAAGGGGTGGGGGTGGAAAAAGACTTAATAGACAATAGATAAGGGGAAACTTTGGTGAAGGGTAAGGCAGTACACAATACTGGGGGAGCCAGCACAACCTGTACAAGGCAAGGTCATCGTAGCTCCGTAGACACATCCAAACTCCCTGAGGGACCCAAACGCTGGCCTAAGGGCTGTGGAGAAGGACCATGGTCTCAGGGAATATCTAGCTCAATTGGCATAACATAGTTCATAAAGAATATGTTCTACATTCTACTTTGGTGAGTAGCGTCTGGGGTCTTAAAAGCCTGTGAGCGGCCATACTCCACTGGTCTCACCCCTTCGGGAGCAAGGAAGAATGAAGAAAACTAAAGATACAAGGGAAAGATTTGTCTAAGGGACTAATGGACACATCTACCACAGCTTCCACCACACTGAGTCCAGTAAAACTGGATGGTGCCCTGCTACCACCACTGACTGCTCTGACAGGGATCACAATAGAGGGTCCCAGACAGAGCTGGAGCAAAATGTAGAACAAAATTCTAACTCAGAAAGAAGGACCAGACTTACTGGCCTGACAGAGACTGGAGAAATCCTGAAAGTCGGGCCCCTGAACACCCTTTTAGCTCAGTAATGAAGTCACTACCAAGGTTCACCCTTTAGCCAAAGATTAGGCACGCCCATAAAACAAAATGAAACTAAAGGGATACAACAGCCAGGGACAAGGACAAGGCATGAAGGGACAGGAAAGCTGGTAATAGGGAACCCAAGTTAGGAAGGGAGAGTATGGACATGTTGTGGGGTTGCTAACCAGTGTCATAAAACAATACGCATACTAACTGTTTAATGAGAAACTAGTTTGTTCTGTAAACCTTCGTCTAAAGTATAATAAAAAATTTTTTAAAAGTAATTAAAAAAAAATCTTTTTCCGAGACAAATGAAAATTAGCTCTTCACTCAGTGGTTGAGGAATTTAAGGTGATAGCGTTCAGCATTCATATGTTTATTTTGCGCACTGTATTTTAAACAGCAATTTGGAGAGTGTCTTTCAGAACTGCAATTTGCAGCAGCACAGAGAGTTGAGGAGGGTGATCGTGAATATGAGGTTCAAGTGATTGAACGTGCTAGTGATCTCAGGGAGGGAGTTAAGTTCGTTGTATGATACACAGCCCAGGACATCACATGTTGGACATGTTTTAAGCTGGTGATATTTGCAACAGGCTCCTCTTTGATGAGCAGATTGTACAGAGAAGTAAGATAAAAAAAAAAGATACGCATTGAAATTATGCAGGTAAAAGAATGAGGGCTTGGGAGAGAGGGTTTATGCAAAGAGAGGAGAAAGCATAAAGAACACCTAGCGGTCTTGAATATTCCCGAAGAGCTCTGACTTCTCATAGGCTGATCCATGGTCCCCATAAACACCCCAGTTTTTGACGTATCAAAACCACCCTGAGCACGAGGGACAGGCACTGACATTTATTCGTACTGACATTGTTGCAGATATTTCACATTCGTCTCCTTATTTAATACTCGAAACAACCAGATGATGTGGAACTATTATTATTCCCATTTTGACCTGTGAAAACGAAGGCCTAAATGTATATTTTGAAAGTGACGGAGCCAGGATTCAAGTTTCATGGAAAAGCCCATGCAATTGTCACACTCTCTGAGCTTCACTCATGTAAGTTTGACAAAGGCATTTTGACCTTGATGCCCCTTATTTACCTCTGCCTGCTTCTGACAGCTGTGCCACCCATGCTTCACTGAGGTCATATCTTGTGCATGACGCATTTTAAGTTAAAAATGGGCATTTTATACAAAATGCATATACCAAAAACCAAACCCAATGCCATCGATTCCAGCTCATAACGACCCTATAGGACAGAGTACAACTGCCCCATAGAGTTTCCAAGGAGCGCCTGGTGGATTCGAACTGCCAACCCTTTGGTTAGCAGCCGTAGCACTTAACCACTTCTCACCAGGGTTTCCAAAATGCATATAGTATGATCTAATTTTTCTAAGTCACCCTCAAATACGTGTATGTGTGTGTGCGTGTGTTCTTGTACATGATTCAGACTCCTGGGGTTTTCTCTCAGCTCTAAGAAGGGAGTGAGATGTTTGTCCCAGTAATGACTGATTTCCTTCAGGCCTGGTGGGAAGGGACTCAGAGTGGAATTTCATTTGATTTAGAGAAAATAATGTGCCATTTTATGTACATGCAGGGGGTAGTTAAAAATTCATAGCAGCGAGACTGAATCAAAACAACTCGAGTTCCCTCTCTTGGCTGCTCCAGCGCCCCTCTGCATCAAGGTCTTTTGCCGATGTCTTTACTCGTTTTTAGGGAGGCTACTTAGAGTAAGGCTCTGGAAGTCTTAGTGACTCAACTTGGAAAAAAATCCTGGAGGGGTGAGGATGGGCTATGTTTTCTCTCTGCCATTGGAGCTGGTTAGATAACAAGTATAAGAGTACGTGGCCAGTAAGATATAAAAAAAAGCCTACCAGAGATTGATTCCTCCTGGGGTGCCCAGGTTCTGAGGTGTCCCATGTGCACATCGGTGATTCCTGACCTGAGAAAGGCATCCTGCCATGGCTCTGACAGAGGGAGGACAGTAAAAGCCTGTACCTGACGACTCGGGACCCCTTAGTGGGAGGCAGCTTTTGACTACTATGCAAATTCTTACTTTAAGGCTGTAGCTGATTTGTAAGCGTGGTCATTTTGGGTCCTGTGAGTCTTCTTTAGCAATCACACTCTGCTTGACTGCCACTATTTTTTTTTAAATAATTTTTATTGTGCTTTAAGTGAAAGTTTACAAATCAAGTCAGTCTCTCACATAAAAACTTATATACACCTTGCTACATACTCCCAATTACTCTCCCCATAAAAAGAAAAAAAAAAATTTTTTTTTTTTTTTAAAAAGAAAGCCCACTCTCTCTCTCCACTCTCTCTTTTCATGTCCATTTCACCAGCTTCTAACCCCCTCTACCCTCTCATCTACCCTCCAGCCAAGAGATGCCAACATAGTCTCAAGTGTCCACCTGATCCAAGAAGCTCACTCCTCACCAGCATCGCTCTCCAACCCATTGTCCAGTCCATTCCATGTCTGAAGAGTTGGCTTCGGGAATGGTTCCTGTGCTGGGCTGACAGAAGGTCTGGGGGCCATGACCACTGGGGTCCTTCCAGTCTCAGTCAGACCATTAAGTCTGGTCTTTTTATGAGAATTTGGGGTCTGCATCCCACTACTCTCCTGCTCCCTCAGGGGTTCTCTGTTTTGTTCCCTGTCAGGGCAGTCATCGGTTGTAGCTGGGCTTGACTGCTGCTATTAATGCAAGGTACATACCCAGAAGAAATGAGATCAACAAAAGACAAATACAGGAATATTCATTCCAACTTTATTCATAAAGGTCAGAAACTGGAAACAGCTCAAGTGTTCATCAATATTAAAAGCACAAACCCATTGCTGTCGAGTCAATTCCGACTCATAGCATCCCTATAGGACAAAATAGAACTGTTCCATAGGGTTTCCAAAGGACCAGCTGGAGGACTCGAACTGCTGACCTTTTGGTTAGCAGCCATAGCAACTAAATCGTGGCGTATTCATATAGTAGACTATTACATTAAAAAACAAACAAACAAAAAAACATTGCCAGCGAGTTGATTCCAACTCATAGTGACCCAACAGGACAGAGTAGAACTGCCCCATACAGTTTCCAAGGCACACTTGGTGGATGCAAACTGCTGACCTTTTAGTTAGCAGCTGTAGCACTTAACCACTACTCCGCCAGGGTTTCAAGAATACTACGTAGTGATATAAAAAAAAAAAAACTGCTGATACTTATGTGCAACAACTTGGATGAATCTCCCAGACATTCTAGTAGAACAAAAAAGAGCAAAACAAAAAGCAGACACAAGAGACTACATACTATATAATTTCATTTATATGAAGTTCAAGAACAGGCAAAACTAATCAATGATGATAGAAGTCAGAAGAGTGGTTATCTTTGAAAATGTTCTATGTCTTGATCTGGATTGTGGTGGGTGTACACATGTGTAAAATTTCATTGAGTGCATACTTAAAATTATATCTTTTATGCACTTAGCTTCATGCATAATATGCTTCATTAAAAAACAAAACAAAGAAAGTAAAAACTCTTCCAGGTTCTGCAACAGAAGAAGAAATACTTGTCAGAATCCAAACAAATAAATGGTGGATGGAAATTCATTTGCAATTTTCTTTCAGGTAGAAACAGGGTGTTGTTATAGTTTGTTCATTCTAATTGCTGTATTGTAATCCACTATGGGGAAAATATTAAATGATGCAGGAAGCATCAAAAGAAGATGGAAGGAATACAGAGTCATTATACCAAAAAGAATTAGTCGATATTCAACCATTTCAAGAGGTAGCATATGATCAGATACCGATGGCACTGAAGGAAGAAGTCCAAGCTGCTCTGACGGTATTGGCGAAAAACAAGGCTCCAGGAATTGATGGAATATTAATTGAGATGTTTCAACAAACAGATGCAGTGCTGGAGGTGCTCACTCATCTATGCCAAGAAATTTGGAAGATGGCTTTCCTGGCCAACTGACTGGAAGAGATCCATATTTATGCCTATTCCCAAGAAAGATGATCCAACCGAATGTGGAAATTATAGAACAATATCATTAATATCACACGCTAGCAAATTTTTGCTGAAGATCATTCAAAAACAGCTGCAGCAGTATATCGACAAGGAACTGCCAGAAATTCAGGCCGGTTTCAGAAGAGGACGTGGAACCAGGGATATCATTGCTGATGTTAGACGGATCCTGGCTGAAAGCAGAGAACACCAGAAGGAAGTTTACCTGTGTTTTATTGACTATGCAAAAGCATTTGACTCTGTGGATCATAATAAATTATGGATAACATTGTGAAGAATGGGAATTCCAGAACACTTAATTGTGCTCATGAGGAACCTTTACAGAGATCAAGAAGCAGTTGTTCGGACAGAACAAGGGGATACTGATTGGTTTATAGTCAGGAAAGGTGTGCATCAGGGTTGTATTCTTTCACCATACCTATTCAATCCGTATGCTGAGCAAATAATCCAAGAAGCTGGACTATATGAAGAAGAACGGGGCATCAGGATTGGAGGAAAACTCATTAACAACCCGTGTTACGCAGATGACACAACCTTGCTTGCTGAAAGTGAAAAGGACTTGAAGCACTTACTGGTGAAGATCAAAGACCACAGACTTCAGTATGGATTACACCTCAACATAAAGAAAACAAAAATCCTTCACAACTGGAGCAATGAGCAACATCATGATAAACGGAGAAAAGATTGAAGTTGTCAAGGATTTCATTTTACTTGCATCCACAATCAACAGCCATGGAAGCAGCAGTCAAGAAACCAAAAGACGCATTGCATTGGGCAAATCTGCTTCAAAGAACCTCTTCAAAGTGTTGAAGAGCAAAAATGTCGCCTTGAAGACTAAGGCACGCCTGACCCAAGCCACGGTATTTTCAATCACATCATATGCATGTGAAAGATGGACAATGAATAAGAAAGATCGAAGAAGAGTTGATGCCTTTGAATTGTGGTGTTGGAGAAGAATATTGAATATGCTATGGACTGTCAAATGAACGAACAAACCTGTCTTAGAAGAAGTACAACCAGAATGCTCCTTGGAGGCAAGGATGGTGAGACTGCGTCTTACATACTTTGGACACGTTGTCAGGAGGGATCAGCCCCTAAGAAGGACATCTTGCTTGGCAGAGTACAGGGTCAACGGAAAAGAGGAAGACCCTCAACGAGGTGGATTGACATGGTGGCTGCAACAATGAATTCAAGCATAACAATGATTGTAAGGATGGTTCAGGACCAGGCAGTGTTTTGTTCTCTCATGTATAGGGTCGCTATGAGTCGGAACTGACAAGACGGCACCTAACAACAACAATAATCCACTGTGTGAATTACTACATTTATTTATTTATTCAACTGAAGGTAGACAGTTGGTTGCTTCTAGTTTGAGGCTGTATAGTGCTGCCATGAACATTTTTGTGCACGTCATCTGGTGAACCTATTACAATTTCTATCGGGTATATACCTAAGATTGGAATTTCTGGTCATAGTGTCCACAGTTTTCTTCTTTTTTTTTTTTTTTTTGTAGAGTAGCAAATAAAACCTTTAAAGTTATTTTGAAAAAGTATAAAAGACTACAATATAATAAGGTATTATCCTATAGTTAGAATTTATGTGCTTATTTTGATCTTGAGTGAAAACATTTGCATTTAAATTTGCAAGTAAATTGGTAAAAGGAAGGGGGCCCCTTGCTTAGGGGTCAAGATCCTTTTGCTGATTTTATGCATTGCTATAATCCTGGATTTGTGAGTTCCTGTCTATTTTACAGTATATGAAGGAGAAATCAATCTGATGTTATGCGCTAATAATTAAGACCATCAATATATGTAGTAGGAACACAAGAGCAATGACAAGCCATAAAATAGGAGAATATATTTACAACATATATTACCATCAAAGAATTACTATCTAAAGCTTTAAATGGCTTCCATAAATAAATGAGAATCAATGTGATAGAAAAATATGGACAAAAGAAATGGACAAACATTTTACAACAAAGGAAACACGAATAGCCAAAAACCATGCGTCAAGATGTTCAACCTCAGGAGGAATCACCGTGATCTTCTCCTTCTTTTTCTTTTTTATAATAGAGAATGAAGGAACTACCCAAAGTCATACAGGTAGGAAGTGATGGAGCCAGAACTCAGCCCAGGCAGATTGACTCTAGGAAGTGTTCACTTAACCATACTTAAGAGCTTCATTTTCTCACAAACGAAGCTAATTTCAAACACTGACCATGTTTAATGTGGCAGAATTTCAGTTACGGAAAACCTCCTAAAGACTTAGAAGACAAAAGCCAAACAAATTAATTAAACAGTTATTTTTTATTAACATTGGACTTGAACAGCAATAGCAAAAAAACCCAAAAAACTCATTCTCGAGTCAATTCTCACTCATAGCTATCCTATAGGACAGAGTAGAACTGCCCCATAGGATTTCCAAGGAGCACCTGGTGGATTCAAACTGCTGACCTTTCAGTAAGCAGCTGTGGCTCTTAACCACTACACCACCAGGGTTTCTGCAGCAATATTTACTGTTAAAAGAGACAGAGAGATTAACAGTTATCAGATAAAGCAACCACCACCTGAGCACTGACTACATCTAAAACATGTCTTCCTATTGACTTAGGAGTTAAACTGTAGCCATTACTCTCTGTTCTTGAGTATAAAGAATGTGACCCAACTGGAGCTGGACTCACAAGGACACATTGACTGGGCGCTGAGGTATAAAGACAATCTTGGAAAACGTCTTTTAGGAAATCTTAGATAGAGCACAAAGGACCAACGTGTTTTCCACTGTTACCTTTTTCGATTAGCAAATTAGTAAATAGTAAGATTTGTGGGTCCAGTGAAGACCTTCCTGACTGTTGTTACTGAAATTTGTACCAATAATTATTAAGAAAGGTAATTCAAAATGTAGAATGTTGTAGAGAAAAACTTGAACAATGTTTCAAGTTAAAACGGAGAGGTTTATTAAGGGTTTAAAACAACTGCAGCTGGGGGACTGCGTAGCCCATGGAAATGGAACCAGGCGGTCCAGAGGCAGTTTCATCTAAACAAGTATTCTTCTGGTGTAAAAGAGGAACCAAACCATGGGAATGCAATTACAGGACAATCAATGAATATTGTAATAATCACACTCTGGTTACTGATTATTAATAGCATAATTAGTGATTACAGAGAGTCTCACAGAACGCTCCGATCATGGTCATGAGATGTTTACATGTATTTTCTTTGTCTGTCTTGCAAAAATATCTTCTTGGCAGCAGCACACCGCACTCTTCCTGAGTCCGTATATTTTGAGGGGTACAGGTTGTCCCTTGGTTAAGACCTCTTGGGGCACGTGGTTTCACATCTTTGTTCTGACCACTGAGGAAAAACATGTTTTTCTTAAAAAAAATACAGCCGTTAGTCTAGAAATCTGGATTAAAATTAGATAGCATGGTCAGAATATTATGCCTACTGCACTAAAGTTGTCTAGTTCTGAGACAAGAATCACAGTAATTTAGCTGATCTGTGAAAAGGTGAAACCTTTAACCGTTTTATCCATTTGCAATGTCAATATATACTGGTGATTCTGTAACATTCCTCGGACTCAGTCAGACATAGCTCTGGCAGCATGGTTGTCTGCTTCCCACTTTTGTCTCTTGGAACTATGCCCAATAAAATGCTTCTTCTTCTTCACTGTAACTTTATGGTGACTTTACCCTAGGACACTATTATATCTCAGGGTCACCCCCGTCATACTGCCGGGAGCTTGGATTCTGAAGAAGAAGCCCCTTGGTTCTGAGTGTAGTTTAGGACATTCTGAGCAGACAAGAGGAACTTAACACAAGGGCTTGTTTTATATATATATATATATATATATATATATATATATATATATATATATATATATATATATATATATATATATATATATATATATATATATATATATATATATATATATATTTATAGACTTTATTTTTTAGAAAAGTTTCTGGTTTACAGAAAATTGAGCAGAAAGTACAAAGAGTTTCCATATGCTCCTTGATGCCCACCCTGACCCCTAGCTTCCCCTATTATTAACATCTTCTATTCCTGTGGTACATTTATTTCAAGTGTAAGTAAGGTAGAAATCCCTAGGCTGTGGAAAATTGCCTCAAGCAGCTTTGCATCAGAATCCTGTTTTCTTTGCTAAGTTCCCCCTACAGCTTTTCATAGAATCCTGCTTGGCATGACCTGTAATTTTACATTAAAATCCTGGTGATGCGTGAAGTCATATGTAAACCGCGTTGTGCCCTCATAGTGTGATTAAGAATGTTGCTGTTGTAACTTTTATGAACTTCCTACTTGTAAACCTCTTAAAAGTAACCATTCCCCTCGCCCTTGGGAAGCAGTTTTGGCAGCAGCAGCTCTGACTGCTTCCTTTCCTTGCGCAATGAAATAAAGGTGTCTTTTCTGCTCTCCCACCTCGGTCTCTCATTTATTGGCCCATACAAGTCATGCCGAGCAGTACCTGGGGTTTCCACCTGGCAACATAAGGGTGCTTATTTCACTGAGCTGTTTAGAGCAGCAAATAAAAATTTTAGAGTCATTTTGAAAAAAGTATAAAAGACTTTACAATATAGTAAAGCATTATCCTGTAGTTGAGGTTTATATGCTTATTTTGATCCTAGATAGAAAATTTTGCAAGTAAGAGGATGTCAAAGAACTGAATAATTGCAGAAATATTAATGGTTGCGAATTAATGGTATAGTAAGCTTTCTCTATGTGTAAACCTTAAGATGTGGAAAACAAACTCTAGTTCACAATTTTCTAACAACTTTACTCAAATTTTATTGTGCTAGAGAAACAATATAGTATTCTAATATAATATGAACAAATCAATGATATCCTAATAATATTGATAAAATGTTGTAGTCAGTATCAGTAATAAATGAACCATATGTTACTACCTGTAATAGATACTAAATTCTTTCAAATTCTTGCTGACCTAACTTTATGCCACAGCTTTATCTGTGCATGAAAAGCCTCAATGGACAAGTGGGTCAGTCATCACCTCTTGGGGATTCTGTAGCATCTTACTTTTCTTTCCAGCCACTGTGTCTATTCACAGAAGTCTGTGGAGAGGGAACACCCATAAATCTACTTCCTGGGACCTTGAGTAACACTCAGATTTGTGTCTCTCATTACCCAATAGTGGGCTAGATTGATTCCTACTTCGCATTCTACCTTCTACCCACCACCTCCCTCCCCTCCCCCTGCCCCCCATTTTCCTTTGACTTTCAAGGCTGGGGCCATTGAAGGCTTCTGGAAGCATTGCTATGCCGCTTCTCAGTGAGAAGCCTGTGTGACTGTGTGGGACAAAGAACTCTGGCCTTTGTCCCCGGTTTCTGGAAAAAAGCCTTCTGAATTTCTGGAACAATCAAGGTGTCTTTTTTTTTTTATAAAACAGTCAAGAAACTGGTTAGCAACTGAATTCTTAACCTCTGTGCCACAAGGCCTCCAAGAAACACTTAAACTTGTGCAAATGAGCTTGGGGCTACACAGGCCCACCCTGGCAGCAAATCTCAGGAAGGGAGGGGGCATGGTGCAACCGATCATACATATTCATTAATTAATGCATATGCATTAAGGCCCATCCATGCATATGCACTATTACAAGGGACCTTGGACCTTGGAGCTTTCTTTTGGGGCTACCTGGAGTGTTGAGAACATTCATGCCTGAGAGAAGGTGGCATGTCCCTGGGGATAGTAGAAGGCTGAAGGTGGGACCTCTCCTAGACCTTGCCCAATGCATCTCTTAGCTTGTATCCTCTCTGGATATAATAAACAGGTAATTGTAAGTATAGGTAATACCCGTTGCCATGGAGTCAATTCCGACTCATTGTGACTCTATAGGACAGAGTTGAACTGCCCCGTAGGGTTTCCAAGGAGCAGGCTGGTGGACTCAAACTGATGACCTATTGGTTAGTAGACTGTGAGCTGTTACAAAGAATTAATGAACCAGGCAATGAGACTCTGACTTAGCTCGGGGTGGCTAAGTTAGAGAACGGCTACACAGACAGTCAGTTTGTGAAGACCCAGCTCTGGGTGACAGGGTGAATGAGAAAAGCTGAGGATAGAGTCCTTATAGCTTGTGTCCTAGCCCCATGTGGCTAAAGAGAGGAGCCAGCTGACCTGAAATGCAGGGAGCTGAGTGGACTCCTGGACCTACGGCTGGTACCTGATGACCTGGCCCAGGGTGACCAGGGATGTTTTGACATGGCTCAGGGTAACCAGGGATGAAGTCTGACCTAACTCTGGGTGCTTAGGATCAGAGACAGGAAGTATCACAGAAGCAACTAGAGATGAGAAATGGAGCAGTGGGGAGGTAAAGTCTGGATTCACTTCCAGGTGGGAATTGGATTCATATTGATCCTTACTGCACAGTTAGTTATAAAGGTGGTATGGTGACCTCTCCTGATTCCTAAAATTCCCAAGCCACAAAGTGTTCGCATTAGTATCAGATGCCATGTTTTCTCCTCTGAGTTAATTTGTAGACCCAGGAGATATCACCTTACAGTGGAAAGATTCCTCTCAGTGCCATAGTTTAGAAGTGTGCAGGATCTTTTAAAATTGAGGTGCCTGGCATATCTGAAACGGTTGGTTAAGGTTTGGGTCTGACTCTATCATGTAACTTCCACTCTTGTCTTAGCAACAGTTAAGCTTTGTACAGACTTAATCATGCAGCCAAGGAAATGTTTTTCTCTGTAGCTAGGCTGCTGAATGTCAAAAGTACATCATGTAAAACCAGGGGAAGGGAGAATATCTAAACCATTTGTGTAAAATATTCTCAAAAAGAACTTTGCCTTAACCAAATTAATCTTTACACTCTGTTCTCAGAAAAACCATCATGCAATCGTTTGTGACCATTTTGTGACCCCCTTTGCCTTAGGTACTTCTGCAATTACGTGCTGTATCTAATCCCCTGGAAACCCTGGTGGCGTACTGGTTAAGTTCTATGGCTGCTAACCAAAGGGTCAGCAGTTTGAATCCACCAGGTGCTCCTTGGAAACTCTATGGGGCAGTTCTACTCTGTCCTATAGGGTTGCTATGAGTTGGAATCAACTCGATGGCACTGGGTTTGGTTTTGTTGGTTTGGTCTAAACATATATTCTGTAACCAAGTTAAGGTATCTAAAGGAAATGTTTGTCTTTGTAACCCAGTTAAAAAAAGAATGTCAGTATGTTCCCAGAGAAACCACATAGTAGCCAATCAACTAAACCCACATCTAGCCTTTGAACAAATCACAGAAGTCCTCCCCCCGCACCCCCCTCCCAAATGTTTCTCCCTGGACTACCTTACCTCACCAAGTCCCAATCAAAATATTGTAACATAAGTTCCTGGCTTAGCCCTATAGCCATGACCATGTGATTGCTGCTCTTACCTTGGACCATCTTACCTCACCAAACCCCAATCATATTACCTCAAATCGCAGGTTCGAGCTGCCTGCCGCAAAGCCAATACTGACACAGGAGGAGGTAAGCAGTAAGAGGGCTTTATTGAATACTGGTATTCAAGAGACAGAGGGGTTAAATTTCTCCCAAATTCTGTCTACCCTGAAGGGTTGATGGGAGGGTTTTATATGGGGAGGATCAGGGTTACCTAATGTTTTGAGCACGTAGTCCACAGATGGTCTTATACGTCACCAAACAACTACAAAAAAAAACTCTTTATTAAGCTAAAGATGTGCATATCAGGTATGCGGACTCTAATCAGTATATTTGTAACAGGCTGAAAACTCACATAAGAATCTCTTGGCTAGTGGAACTGTTTTGCCAAGTCCACTGTGGCTGAGATAGGGAGCAAGAAAGAAAGTTGCAGACTAAAAATGCCAAAGAGCCTTCTTGTCAGTTTGCAGGGTGAAGGCCATTTCTCAAGAGAACAAAAAAAGAAGAAGAAAGACCAAGGCCACAGGAGCTGAGAGAGCTCCGCACCCCTTTGGAAGAGACCGGTGCAGCTGGTACAATAAAAAAATGTTTAGAGATTACTTAGAGCATCGTTACGGCGTTAGTTATGTCAAGCTCTCAATCACCTATTTTGAGTAGGGGAAAACCTGTTGTAAGGTATTAGGGGGTTTGTTATGTTTTAAGAGTGGAACAGGCTGCTCAGCTATATTTTGAACAGACCCTGCACCATTTTCCAAGGACTAGAGATTAATCACAGCTTATATAGCTATACTAAAACAAATGAGAAAATATATTCTCTCTAATATTAAAACACTAAAAAAAATGCGTTTTTGCTACTTCAATCAGAATGTTGTAACACAAGTTCCTGGCTTAGCCCTATAACCATGGCCATGTGATTGCTGCTCTCCAGAGCTCTGACTTTCACTTTGTGGGAGTCACTGCATCCCAGGCTATAGTTGTGTTTTCTCTCAATAAATTTCTTCACTGTATTTTAAACACAGTGTGCATTGTGACTCTACCACAGAGGAGAGAAGAAATGGAATACCTCAGTGTCTTATCTAAAAGAAGAGCCAGGGGGCCCAGGGAGACTGAGGTTGGAGCTGGAGCTGCCACAAATGGGGACTGGCCTAAAAGTATACCCATGCTTGTTTTTATGTAAAAATAATCTTAAAATTCTATAATACGTAATAATACTACTGCTGGTTCTGGGTATATCATAAACAGCCCCTTCTGTGCTTAAACAAGTGGCCCAGAGAGTGAATGTGTTATGCAGTGAATACCCTGTGCTCCTCGTGTCTGTTCTGCTTCACATACCCAGCTCCCTAGACCCATCCTGGACCCTAGGTAAATTATAGTATGTTGCTCTGATCACATCACTATACTGCATGAAGGAATCAAAAGAGGATGTGGCCAAGGTTGGGATGAGCCAGCCTCATACCATGCTGAATAGGGCAGCTTTGGCTTCTTTTTTCAATTAGTGCCTTACTTGGTTTCAGGGTAGTTCAGGGAAGCTCTTTTAGAAGGGTGATGGGAGGCATGGGGCATGTAGTGCCACAGGTTCTTGGCTCCAAGCAAACCTCTCTCTTTTTATAATGAAGGTAAGGGAAAAATGAGCTCAATCATAAGTCAGATTCTGGGGCTTGGTACAGAAATTTGTAATATGCATTAACTCATAAGTTACTGCTAAGGAGACCTATCACAATACCCAGGATACTCTAGACCAGGGTGTCTCAACTTTGGTACTGCTGACATTTTGGGCCAGGTAATTCTTTGCAGTGGGGAGCTGTGCTGTGTATTATAGGATGTTAAACAGCCTCCCTGGCCTGTACTCACTAGAGCACCTTTGCAGTTGTGACAACCAAAACTGCTCTAGAGACTCTCTACCAGAAACGACCATAACCAGTTGAGACCAGCCTAGGTGCTTCTAAGACCGGGAGCAAAGGCCCTGAGATCGGAGGGTGCCTGTTTGAGAAATAGTGAAGAGACTGGTGTGGTTAGAGGAGAAGCAAGTAAAAGAGAAATAGGCTATACTATTCCCAAAGAATGATCAATAAATATTTGTTGAATGAATGAATGGAAAAATGAAGGCAGGCCTGTACTAGAATCATAAAGATAAAAATGATGTGGCCCTTATCTACAAAAAACTCACAATTAGGGGACACACGCATAGAATGATAACTACAATATAGTACACAATATGTTATGGCAGAGCTTCTGGAGGAATGCAGAGGAAGGAATAAATAACTTTGCTGGGAAATAGGGAAGAAGTCGGAAATATGGTTGTTGCTAAGAGTACAAGCTCTGGAGGCTGACTTTGTAGGTTCAGATATGGGCTCCATCAGTTATTAACTGAGATTTTGGGGCAAGTTCTTCACTTCTTTTAAGACTCATTTTTCCTTATTTGTAAAATGAGGATACTACCATGGAGTTATGAGGATTAAATGATAATTCATGTAAAGCCTGCAGAGAGGAAATGTTAGTTTATTTTATCATTATGAAGGGCAAATAAGGGAGACTTTTCTGAAATTACCACTTAAGAATCAAAGTTATAATCTTGCTAAAAGACAGCTCAGATAATTTTAAAATATTGGAGGTAATAGGGGGTTGAGTGTGGAACCTAGAGACTTAGAAAGACAGAGAACAGAGGGGCCCCCAAATCTGCAAACAAAGTAACCAGAAATGGGGCAGGGTGCAGAAACAAAGCCATTCCCCAGAACAATGGGGCAGGGTATCTAAAAAGTAGTCCGCAAACTTCTTTAAAGTTGCCTTTCAGAAGCAGCTGGAGAAAACCAGACCCAGGGACATGCACAGAACATCCACCTGTGACCACTGTGTAACCTTCCACCAGGGGCAGTGAGGGGCTACAGCCCCAGCTGGAGAATCAAACCCAGGGAGTGAGAGACTGCGCAGGCGCGACACCCCGTAATAAGTCCTGCTACAAATCCCAGAGGCCTCTGGGACAGGAGCCATCTTGGAAAGCTGCTGCGTGTGCAATATAGTTAACATATGCTCACCTGTGTCTATGAATAAACATGAATCTTTTCCCGCCCAAGAACTTTTAAAAACCTGGGCCAGTCTTTTGTTTTGTGAGACAGGGGTAAGCGCAGCTCTAGGCCCTCCTTGTCTCCTCTTGCAAGCCTTTTCAATAAAACTTTGCTGGTGTGGAAAACTACGTGCCTTACCTGCTCATTCTTGACCAGTGAGAGGCAAGAACCTTATTCCAGTAACGCTTCCACTTAAAATTACAAATCTTACTTAACTGGGACTTTCCAAACCCACATGCTCTTGAGACGTCTTCATAGTAAAGCCAAGAACCTTATACCTATTACAAATGAATGAAGAGAACGTGTGGCCCAGTCACAAACTTGCCCGCTTCAAAAGGACCTGCCTTGGCTTAAATGACATCTTTCCAGAACCTATCCCTTTTTCTCAACTACCTCAAAGATTATTATAAAATGGGACTGCTATCTTTCTCAAAGTCCTCGGTATCTCCTCTTGAATGCCAGGCTTCCTAGATGCAGCAATTTTGTTTAAACCCAAATAAAATCTTGGTTAAAATTTTTATCACTGGACTCCAGAATATGTCATTTAACAAGACATACATGAGAAAGGCTCGTCCAAACCAAAAAGCAGTTTGGGCCCTGGGAAAACCCACTCCTTGTGATGTTTGTGTTGCTGCTGAAACACCAACTACAGATCTGTTTGTCAGGGTTTCCAAGCATTCAGTGCTGAACACTGTGGATATCCAAAAGTTAAAACAGGGAGGTAACCCCTTGTTAATCTTGTGGAAGTTCTGCTAGTGATATTTGTTGGGAATCAATCTTTTCTTTTTTTTTTTTAAATAGGGAAAGTAGCTAAATTTTTTTTCTATTGTACTTTAGATGAAGTTTTACAGAGCAAGCTAGTTTCTCATTAAACAGTTAGTATACATATTGTTTTATGACATTAGTTAACAACCTCATGACACATTAACACTCTTCCTTTCTCTACCTTGGGCTCCCCATTATCAGCTTTCCTGTCTGCTCCTGCCTTCTCTTCCTTGGCCCTAGGCTAGTGTGCCCATTTAGTCTCATTTTGTTTTATGGGCCTGTCTAATCTTTGGCTGAAGGGTGAACCTCAGGAGTGACTTCATTACTGAGCTAAAAGGGTATACAGGAGCTATACTTTGAGGGTTTCTGCCGTCTCTGTCAGGTCAGTAAGTCTGGTCTTTTTTTGTGAACTAGAATTTTGTTCTACATTTTTTTCCAGCTTTGTCCAGGACCCTCTATTGTGATCCCTGTCAGAGCAGTAGGTGGTAGCTGGGCACCATCTCTTTGTACTGGACTCAGTCTCCTGGAGGCCGTGGTAGATGTGGTCCATTAGTCCTTTGGACTGATCTTTCCCTTGTATCTTTAGTTTTCTTCCGGAATCAATGTTTTCATTGCTGACATGTTAGATATTCTGGTTTATACTCTATGGTATTTATAGTCACATTTTCCTGAAGATACATAGTGTCAAGTCCAGAAAACACCTGTCCCCAGGAGAGCACTGAACTGTTGTACTAGCCAACTCATTCTTCTCCCACAATAATGAAGAGAATCAACTAACTCTTTGCCGTCAAGTCCATTCCAACTCATAGCGACCCTATAGTACAGAGTAGAGCTGCCCCATAGGGTTTCCAAGGAGCGGCTGATGAATTTAAACTGCCAACCTTTTGGTTAGAAGCCATGGCTCTTAACCTGTGCCACTAGGGCTCGAAAATGAAGAGAAGTCTGAAGTCTTGCAAATTTTATTTTAATGCATAATGTCCCCTTTCAGGGATGTTTTAATAGGTAGTCATGGTAGGAAAATTGAGAGAAATACTCTACTGTAGTTAAACTCTTGTATATTTACTAAGCTGTAGTGAACAATTCTTCACATCATGTGGTGAAAAACATGTAAAATTGTTCACTACAGATTAGAAAGTAAGCACAAGTAAGCTTGTGCTTACCTTGCTTATAAAACCTGTCCAAACCAAAAAAAAAAAAAAAAACCAAACCCACTGCCGTAGAGTCGATTCCGACTCATAGCGACCCTATAGGACAGAGTAGAACTGCCCCACAGAGTTTCCAAGGAGTACCTGGCAGTTTCGAACCGCTGACCTTTTGGTTAACAGCCATAGCTCTTAACCACTATACCACCAGGGTTTCCACCAGGGATTATAAATTTGAAAAGAGGCTTTGATTCTGTAGAAAGGTGCTGTGGGATTGGAGAGAGACAGATGTCAGCCATACCTAGAAGCAGAATCTTTGAAATTGTTCACTGCAATGATTTAGTGAGGTAGCACCATGCTTACTTGCCTATTGGGTAATCCACCCCTGCTTGCAATCCACGTAAGACCAAGGTTCTCCATCCCTGATTGCTCATTAAATCACCTAGACACTTATTTTTTACACTTGTATAATCTTTTTTTTTAACCATAGTAAAATATATATAAAAAATTTGCATTTTAACCGTTTTTAAGTGTACAGTTCAGCGGCATTAATTATATTCACAATGTTGTGCAACCATTACTACTGGTTGCATGCAAAACTTTGTAATCACCTCAGACAAAAACTCCATACCCATTAGCAGTCACTCGCCATGCTCCTCTCCCCCAGCCTCTGGTAATCACTAATTTATTTTCTCTCTATACAGTTGCCTATTCACTAGTTCTTATAAGTAGGATCTTACAATATTTCTCTTTTGCAACTGACTTATTTTACCTGGCATAATGTTTTCAAGGTTCATCCATGTTGTAGCATGTATCACAACTTCATTTCTCTTTAAGGATTAATAATATCCTGCTGTATGAATATACCACATTTTGTTTATCCATTCATTTATCGAAGGACATTTGGGTCGTTCGACCTTGGCAGTATTAAAAATACTGACGCCTGGGCCTCACCTCCAGATGCCCTGATTTAATAGGTCTGAAGTGGGACAAGGGCAAAGGTACGTTTCAATAGTTCCCCCAGCTGATGCTAGGAGCAGTCAGGGTTAAGAGCCTCTGACTCAAGGCCCCCTCGGAGCAGAGGGGCTGGAACAAACCTCTTGAAAATGATGCTTGACTCCTGGCTTGGATCCAGGACCTGAGGACATTGTAACACAGAAGGTTTCAGAGCAAAAGGTCAAGAGCAGGTGCTGAGCATCAGTACATGAAAAAGACAGAGGAGCCCTGGCTCCTCCTGGGGGCCCTTAGTCACCAACTTTTGCTGAGCATATGGTCTGTGTGGGCTTGTGCTGGGGGCCACTTGGTGGGTTGCCCAGAGACATGGAGCAGCCAATGGCGACCCTGGGGAGGAGCTCAGGCAGGAGTTTGTGAAGGTAGAGGAGGTAGAGTGCTGGGGGTAGAGGAAAGACACTGAAATGTCTGACCATAAAACCCGTTGCCATTGAGTCGATTCCAACTCATAGCAACCCCAGAGTAGAATTGCCCCATAAGATTTCCAAGGATCAGCTGGTGGATTCAAACTGCTGACCTTTTGGTTAGCAGCCAAGCTCTTAACCACTGGGCCACCAGGGCTCTTGACCATGTGTGTGTTTAATGAAGGGCAGGCATCCTGGTGACAGAGAGCGTGTTGGGAAGGCAGAGGCCATGGGTGGGGGCAGTGTTGACAGTGGAAGTATTGCCTGTCTCCAGAGCCCAGCGTCCACAGTAGAGTCCTTCTGTACTTCCTTTCCTCCTCCCCAGCAAAGGCAACAGCTGGTGATTTTATTTTCTAATTAAGAGTGTGAGTTTTTTGCATAGACCTCCTGGTTAATTTCTAATTATTTGGAGAATTAAATAATTTCTAGTTGTTTCTGAAGAGGTTCAAAATGTTCCTGCTGATTTGAATATCTTCACTTCATTGTTGGTAGGAATGATGTTCAAAGAAGTCCCTAGGTGGTGCAAATGGTGAAGTGCTCAACTACTTGCCAAAAGGTTGGCAATTCAAACCCACCCAGAGGCACCTTGGAAGATAGTCCTGGCGGTCTGCTTCCAAAAGGTCACAGCCTTGGAAACCCTATGGAGCAGTTCTACTCTGCACATATAGGGTTACCATAAGCAGGAATTGACTGAACAGCAACTAACAACAAGAACAAGGAATAGTGTTCGATTTTTTTTTTCCTCCAGCCTTTTTTAGCCCAACTGCATTATGAACTGTGATTCCAGTGTTATGGGTTGAATTATGTCACCCAAAAGGGTATGTTGAAGTTCTAACCCCTGTGACTGTGACCTTGTTTGCAAATAGTGTCTTTGAAAATGTTATCAGTTAGGTTAACATGAGGCCATACTGGAGTAGGGTGGGTCCTAATCCAATTTGAGCAGCATCCTTATATAAGAGACACAGAGAGACAGACTAAGGGAAGACAGCCATGTGACAACAAACCAGAAACAAGAAATGATCTTCCCTTCGAGCCCTCTGAGAGAACAAGGCCCTGCTGAAACCCTGAATTCAGACTCTTAGCTTCCAGAACTGTGAGACAATGGATTTCTGATGTTTTAAGCCATGCAGTTTGTGGTGCTTTGTTACGGCAGCCCTGTGTTCAAACATAGCTATTACTCATTTTCTGAAAAAAGGAAATTTGCAAAGATTCAACCATTTCTTGCCATGGTGTGGTATGATGCTACGAGAGAGTAGACAGTAACATCAGAGCAGGACCACATGTTCTCTGAAAGAGGGTCCTCACCAGGAGAGGCAGGCTTCACATGACTCGTTATTACTTCCTAGTTCAAAGGTCCTACCCCTTCTGTCCTCAGTAGCAGTTTCACAGTTACTAGTGTATCGTGGAATAAGTTTGAGGAGAAAGGAGGGCAGATACCATTAACTGATCCCTTAGTGTTTTTAAAATTAAAGCAGAAGAGGACAACACATTATTTGTATATACTGGGTTTGACCCCACAGTAAAAGCAGAGAGAGTGACATCTTTTTTTTTGCTGTGGAGCACTCATTTCCAGGAAGCAGACAGACTCTCCTCAGACAGGCATGGCCTGTACCTCCCCGCCCCACAGAGTTTGGCAATAAGACCTCCTCCAAGGCAGGCACAGCCCTGCAGCTAAATCGTCTCAAGTTCTGGTTCATTTCCGCTAGTGGAGTACCTAAAATTTTATCAGAAGAGATTATAAACTGACACTAAATCGTCCAAAGGCCCCAATACTTTGGCTTATTACTTGGTGGATTTATATTAAAACGATCAAGGAACTCTGTAGAATAAGAACATGTTGTATATTAAGAACATTTACCAAAGCCTTCTGCAACAGAGATCTTTATTGTGACATGTTAGAAAACAAAGAGAAATTGGCTGTAAGCAGTCAGGCTATAAACAGACCAAAATGCAAAAGCATACAATTTTCAGGTGCTTTTTATACAATTTTATACATGTACCGATTCATTGTAAGGGCCTTTCAGCACATCCTTTACAATCATTGAAACACGTACTTATGAGTAAGTTACTTACAGGCCATGGTTGGTTAAAGTAAAGACAAATAACTAAAATTATGGGTGACCTTTTCTTATTTTCTTTTCTAACAACTCGGTCTCTTGTCTCAGGGGTCCTGGGTTATTTATTTATTTATTTTGGTTATGTGGGCTACATGTGGTATTGGGTAGACCTGTAACACACTTCCTGGGGTAAATTGTCATTTAGTTTTTGGTACGCACATCCACAGTCCATTGAACTGGTTAGAGCACTCTTTTCCACCCTTTAATGTAGGTTTTTATTATTTGAAGTTCTACAGATCCTGACAAACAAGTTGGCTTTTTGTGCTTATGACCTGTTGTGATTAGGTTAACCCTTTATCAAACATAAATCACTGCTAGAGATTAGAGAAGACTCAGGGCAGTGGGTATTAGAGGACTCCTAAAGCAATCTCAAATCATATGGAACTCAAATTTTCTGGAAATCTCATTTAAGATATTTCTGACTTAACTATTATTAAATTACAGGTGAGCGAGAATTGGAGAGGAAGAGAAAAATCTTCTATTAAGAACCCAAAAGAGTAAATAATGGGAGAGATGAAAACTTGTCACAGAATTAAAAGCTGGTTGCTTCCCTACATTTTTCCAACCATAATCTATGCTCCTTTAAAAAGCTTACTTAGAGGGTTTCTTGTGCCAGAATTTAGCCACCTTTATTATCCAACCACATACACCCACTTCTCACTTATCAATATGGTTAGGTTTCAAAGACTAGGTTGTTATGTGAAAATTGGCATTATGAGAAAATGGAGGATGATGACATCAGATCACAAAATGGAGAATGACTACATCGTTACATAGCTGCCAAATTACATCATTTTATAACTTCCAAACTACTGAGAATCATGGCCCCAACAAGTTTACACATAACCTTAATCATCACAGCCAGCATTATTCTTGCCTCACACCTCGGTATTCTTTACTGCCTGCCATATGTCCTTAATTCACAAAACAGTCAGTAGATTTTTTACTATTGTCATAAATGCAAAATATCAGATAATGAGAAAGTTGGTAGATAAGGAGTAGGTGTATTTCTTTTCGACTATAAATTAGTAATTGCTAAAAAAAACTCCAAAAAACAGAATGATGGTGATGATAGCTGTCATCAAATTAATTCAGATTCATTTTGATATTATGTACAACAGAAAGAAACGTTGCCCAGTTCTGTGTCATTCTCATGATCGTCAGCGTATTCAAGCCCATTATTGCAGCTATTGTGCCAATCTCACGGAAAGACTCTCTTGCCCTCACTGGCCCTCTACTTCACCAAACTTGATGTCCTCCTCTAGGGATTGATCCCTCTGTGCAATGTTAAGTGAGTTGAACAGTGTTCTGTTGTGACCCATATGGTTTTCGTCTGCTAATTTTTGGAAGTAGATCATGAGGCCTTTCTTCCTAGTCTTAGTCTGGAAGCTCCTTTGAAATTCATCCACCGTGGGTGACCCTGCTGGTATTTGAAATACCAGTGGCATAGCTTTCAGCATCACAGCAACACACAAGCCGCCACAGTATGACATATCAACAGATGGGTGCTGGGAAAAATAATTAACAAATAAATTAGAAATAGTAAATTCAGGTCTTAACATACTTGGATTAGTCTTTATTATAGCTCTGAATCAGTTTATTTGATAAAATGATTACTGATGCCTATGTTAGTACTTAGGTGGGAGAGTCATAAAATCACATCAAGGTGCTTGATACCTGTCTTGAGGAGGACCTCAATAGGATGAACAGCAATGAATCCCTCCAAATTAAACACCCAGGACCTTACTTCCTTGGAATATAATTCTTCTAACAGGAGTAGACACAGGCCTCATAGCAGATTGGCAATCCCCCGAAAACAGTTTCTCAAATGACCAGAAGGGCATGTGAAAAAATATAAACTAGACCTTGGAAAAGTGCCACAAATTGTAAAACATGTAAATTTCACTGAAAAGCAATTGAAGAGATCCATGATGGGAGAGATTCTAAAACGCGTTTCCTGTAGTATCTTGTACCAAACCAAAATCAAACCCATTGCTGGCGAGTTAATTCTGACTCATGGTGACCCCATGTGTTACAGAGTAAAACTGCTCCATAGGGTTTTCTTTTTTTTTTTTTTTATAATAACTTTTATTAAGCTTCAAGTGAACGTTTACAAATCCAATCAGTCTGTCACATATAAGTTTACATACATCTCACTCCCTACTCCCACTTACTCTCCCCGTCTTGAGTCAGCCCTTTCAGTCTCTCCTTTCTTGACAATTTTGCCGGCTTCCCTCTCTCTCTATCCTCCCATCCCCTCTCCAGGCAAGAGTTGCCAACACAATCTCAAGTGTCCACCTGATATAATTAGCTCACTCTTCATCAGCATCTCTCTCCCACCCACTGACCAGTCCCTTTCATTTCTGATGAGTTGTCTTCGGGGATGGTTCCTGTCCTGTGTCAACAGAAGGTCTGGGGAGCATGGCCGCCGGGATTCCTCCAGTCTCAGTCAGACCATTAAGTTTGGTCTTCTTATGAGAATTTGGGGTCTGCATCCCACTGATCTCCTGCTCCCTCAGGGGTCCTCTGCTGAGCTCCCTGTCAGGGCAGTCATCGATTGTGGCCGGGCACCAACTAGTTCTTCTGGTCTCAGGATGATGTAGGTCTCTGGTTCATGTGGCCCTTTCTGTCTCTTGGGCTCTTAGTTGTCATGTGGGCTTGGTGTTCTTCATTTTCCTTTGCTCCAGGTGGGTTGAGACCAATTGCTGCATCTTAGATGGCTGCTTGTTAGCATTTAAGACCCCAGACGCCACATTTCAAAGTGGGATGCAGAATGTTTTCATAATAGAATTATTTTGCCAATTGACTTAGAAGTCCCCGCAAACCATGTTCCCCAGACCCCCGCGCTTGCTCCGCTGAGCTTTGAAGCATTCATTTTATCCCGGAAACTTCTTTGCTTTTGGTCCAGTCCAATTGAGCTGACCTTCCATGTATTGAGTGTTGTCTTTCCCTTCACCTAAAGCAGTTCTTATCTACTGATTAATCAATAAAAAACCCTCTCCCACCCTCCCTCCCTCCCCCCCTCGTAACCACAAAAGTATGTGTTCTTCTCAGGTTTACTATTTCTCAAGATCTTATAATAGTGGTCTTATACAATATTTGTCCTTTTGCCTCTGACTCATTTCGCTCAGCATAATGCCTTCCAGGTTCCTCCATGTTATGAAATGTTTCAGAGATTCGTCACTGTTCTTTATCGATGCGTAGTATTCCATTGTGTGAATATACCACAATTTATTTACCCATTCATCCGTTGATGGACACCTTGGTTGCTTCCAACTTTTTGCTATTGTAAACAGAGCTGCAATAAACATGGGTGTGCATATATCTGTTTGTATGAAGGCTCTTGTATCTCTAGGGTATATTCCTAGGAGTGGGATTTCTGGGTTGTATGGTAGTTCTATTTCTAACTGTTTAAGATAACGCCAGATAGATTTCCAAAGTGGTTGTACCATTTTACATTCCCATCAGCAGTGTATGAGAGTTCCAATCTCTCCGCAGCCTCTCCAACATTTATTATTTTGTGTTTTTTGGATTAATGCCAGCCTTGCTGGTGTGAGATGGAATCTCATCGTAGTTTTAATTTGCATTTCTCTAATGGCTAATGATCGAGAGCATTTTCTCATGTATCTGTTGGCTGCCTGAATATCTTCTTTAGAGAAATGTGTGTTCATATCCTTTGCCCACTTCTTGATTGGGTTGTTTGTCTTTTTGTGGTTGAGTTTTGACAGAATCATGTAGATTTTAGAGATCAGGCGCTGGTCGGAGATGTCATAGCTGAAAATTCTTTCCCAATCTGTAGGTGGTCTTTTTACTCTTTTGGTGAAGTCTTTAGATGAGCATAGGTGTTTGATTTTTAGGAGCTCCCAGTTATCGGGTTTCTCTTCATCATTTTTGGTAATGTTTTGTATTCTGTTTATACCTTGTATTAGGGCTCCTAGGGTTGTCCCAATTTTTTCTTCCATGATCTTTATCGTTTTAGTCTTTATGTTTAGGTCTTTGATCCACTTGGAGTTAGTTTTTGTGCATGGTGTGAGGTATGGGTCCTGTTTCATTTTTTTGCAAATGGATATCCAGTTATGCCAGCACCATTTGTTAAAAAGGCTATCTTTTCCCCAGTTAATTGACACTGGTCCTTTGTCAAATATCAGCTGCTCATACGTGGATGGATCTATGTCTGGGTTCTCAATTCTGTTCCATTGGTCTATGTGTCTGTTGTTGTACCAATACCAGGCTGTTTTGACTACTGTGGCTGTATAATAGGTTCTGAAGTCAGGTAAGGTGAGGCCTCCCACTTTATTCTTCTTTTTCCATAGGGTTTTCTTGGCTGTAATCTTTATGGAAACAGATTAGCAGACCTTTCTTCCGTGGTGCCACTGGATGGATTCGAACTGCCAACCTTTAGGTTAGTAGTCAAGCACAAACCGTTTGTACCACCCAGGGACCTGATATCTTGTACAGATGTTGTTTAAAAGAGAAAATAATTAGCCCAGGAAATCATCTGTCAGAGAACGATCAGAGGAACTCCTTGCTTCTATGATGACCTCAGGTAAAGACCAGGTCTTCTCCAGTGTTGATCTCCGTGATCCTCCAGAGCTGGCGAGGGAGTCTTGTTACCCCTTGACCCGTGGGGAAAATATTTACTCCTAATCACATGGTTTTTTTTTTTTTTTAATCACATGGTAGGCAGGGAAGCTGTCTGAAACCCAGACAGCCAGTCAGAGAAGCCATGCCAAGAATATTCCAAAATAAGTGTCTATAGAATTTGTAACAGTAAGATTTTCAACTAGCTAGAGTCTTGGACAAGCCATCTCTAAATCCTTGTACCTACAACTCAGATCGCTGGGTTCATCCCTGAGGGAACTTCAGAAAATCAAGGAGTAGGAAACTCAAATACTGTTGCAGCTCCACTTTTGGAAAATTCAGTCTTTACCATAAGCTTTCATGTTTCACTGGATGATCCAATCAATGGTATAATAATGATGATAATACGAAGAGAACAATGAGGTCTAGTTGAACGTTAAGAAGACAAAGAATGATGGTATTCTGGCTTTGCTGCCTTCTGTTCTTGTTTACAGTATCAGATGAGACTCGTATTTATGCTTGTAAAGATGCCCTTTCACATTTGACACTGAGTTCATCTGGTAAAAATAGCAAATCTTTGAGAAAATGTGAGTCTATCTCCCACAGAGGCCTCTATGGTGTGTAAACATTGCAAGCCTCCCTTCACTGTCCTTGCTGAATCTATAAGCCACAGTCACCCTGGCACCCTTGCAGCGGAGCCAGCTGCTCTCTGACCCACCCTTTGAATATGTCTGTGATCACCTCTGAAATCTCAGGCAGCTGTTGATGGACTATAAGATAGAAAACGATACTGGTGAAGAGTGAGCTTTTTGGATCAAGTAGACAACATAAGACTATATGGGCAGCTCCTGTCTAGAGGGGAGATGAGAGGGCAGATGGGGACAGAGGCACATTCCCCACTGACACAAGCCAGAGTAGAATGGCACTGGGAGGCAAAGAGGCAAGCCTCTTTGCCTCCCAGTGCCATTCTACTCTGGCTTGTGTCAGTGGGGAATGTGCCACCGGTTACATGTCTGGTAAATGGGACTTTCACTCTAGATGGAGACCTGGGACTCCTTCACCTGCTCACCACTGTTTGCTTGTCTTTTATCAAAAAAGGAGCCTCTTCAACAGCACTGCAAACCATCCTCTACCATGAGCATCAATATGAAGTCCAATGTACTCATCCTACAGTGACCTTGTGTGTGCGTGTTTTCTTTTCTTCATTTGAAAGACAAAGACGGTCCTAACACCTACATTGTTGTTATTAGTTGCCACTGAGTCAATCATAGCTCATGGTGACCCCATGTGTTACAGAGTAGAACTGCTCCACAGGGTCTTCTTGGCTGTAATTTTTTTTTTTTTTTTGCCATAGTTAATTTAAATTTTTTTTATTGTGCTTTAAGTGATAGTTTACAAATCAAGTCAGTCTTTCACACAAAAATTTATACACACCTTGCTATATGCTGCTAGTTGCTCTCACCCTAATGAGACAGCACACTCCTCTCTACCCTGTATTTCTGTGCCCATTCAGTCAGCTTCTGTCCCCATCTGCCCTCTCATCTCCCCTCTAGACAGGAGCTGCCCATATAGTCTTATGTAGTCTACTTGATCCAAAAAGCTCACTCTTCACCAGTATCGTTTTCTATCTTATAGTCCAGTCCAATCCCTGTCTGAAGAGTTGGCTTTGGGAATGATTCCTGTCTTGGGCTAACAGAAGGTCTGGGGACCACGACCTCCGGGGTCCTTCTAGTCTCAGTCAGACCATTAAGTCTGGTCTTTGTATGAGAATTTGAGATCTGCATCCCACTGTTTTCCTGCTCCTTCAGGAATTCTGTGTTGTGTTCCCTGTCAGGGCAGTCATTGGTTGTATTGGCTGTATTGTTTATGGAAGCAGATTGCCAGGCCTTTTCTTCTGCAGTACAACTGGGTGCATTCGAACTGCCAACCTTTATGTTAGCAGTTGAACACAAACTATTTGTGTCACCTAGGGACCTTATATATACATTAGGGAGTACTATGAGGTGTATTCAATCCTGGCCCCTGTACCTGTGGATGTGATCCTGTTTGGAAATAGGATTTTTCTTTTGTTATATTAATGAGGTCGTACCAGTATAGGGTGGGTTGTAATCCTAATCCCTTCTGAGTTATAAAAAGAACAAAATAGACACAAGTACGTACATGGAGAAGACAGATGACATGTGAGAACCCATCTAGAAGCAATGAAACTCCAAGGGTTGCTAGGAGAAACCAGAAACTAGGAGCGAGGCTCACAGAAGGAAATGACAGGACCAAGACTTTCATTTGGACTTCCAGAATCCAGAACTGTGGGAAAATGCATTTCTGTTCTTTACAGTCACCCACTTGTGGTATTTGTGTTACCACAGAACTAGTACTAACTAGTGGCATCAGAACTCATGTAACTTCGGGAGAGATAAGAATTACCATCGGCCCAAAGCTGATTCTATGAGGTGAAGGTCAGACACACCTCCACTCTCCAACATTTTTACCAATTCTGACACCAGCTGTCCCTCCTAAGGCATTCTGTATTTCTTTGCTGGATTTGATAACTCATTCCAGTGGCCACGCAGAACTCATAGATCATACTCACAGTTATGGGGTTTTTTAGAGAAGTAATAGATTATAACTTAGGATCAGAATCAACTTGTAAGTAACAGGGACAACTCAGGATACAATACTGTTTGTCAGTCAGGATAGCTTTCAACCAGGACAGCTCTCAGCTTCTTCTTGGCTGTGTCCACAGGTGGGCTGTGCTGGGTAGCCTCCTCTGGACCAGACTAGCCTTCTCTCGGCCTCTGTCCTACTTAGACAAGTATTACAGCTCTTTAGCTCTCCCAACAAGTGCCCAGAGGTACCCTACTCTGTTAGCAAGCCTTCAGCCCAAAGGCATTCGGCACTGCAGCTGTCTTGCCCTGGTTTCCTGGTTCTTGCTGCTCATAACGCTACCACTGTCTCGAGACTTCTTGTACCTTTTCCAGTGTTACAGTTCTCTCTGCTTCTGAGTTCTAGGAGGTTCTCAGGGCAGGAATCCTGGGTCCAAAGGATGCGTTCCACTCCAGGTTCTTCTTCTTATGGTACTGAGGCCCCCCTCAACTTCTGTGAGATTGACTCTTTTATAAGCCTACTCCTCCCACCAAGACCAAGAACTGGCCACTACCCTCTCCAGGCCACAGCCGCTTAATTTGCTTAGTAATCAGTCAACCCCTGCAAGGGTTTTATGTACCTTATTTGCATAGTAAACTGTCCAATCCCTACAAGGGTTTTACATACCTTATTTGCATAGCAAACTATCCAATCCCTGCAAGATTGTGGCCTTAGCAAATCATCTTGGCAGAACTACAAACTCAAGGCCAGGAAGGCCATATATATGAGAAACCCCTTGCACTGCAACTAGGTAATTGAGACAGGGGGTAACTAGTAAATTGCTCTCTGAAGTATTAGATACCAATGGCTATAGAGGTGCCCATGGCAGCACCTTGCACTTGGCTCCAGGACATAGATGTGCTATCACATGTAAAATGCAGAATGCTGGATGGTCTTCACAGATTACTAGGCTTATGGTGGGTGGATTTTAGGGTACTTGCCAAACTGCAGAATTATTCCCTTACCAGCTGTTATGGATCAGATGTGTTCCCCCAAAATATGTGTTGGAATCCTAACTCCTGTATATGTGGATGTAATCCTATGTGGAAATAAGGTTTTCTTTGTTATGTTACTAAAGCCATACCATTATAGGGTGTATCCTAAACCTAATCAGTTGAGTGATAAAAAGAGCAGATTAGACACAGAAACAAGAAAGAACAAGGGAAAAAATAGATGCCATGGGAAGATCACCAGGGAACCAAGAAACAGTGAGGCTACTGAAGCTAAAAGAGACAAAGACTTTCCACCAGAGCCAACAGAGAACATTCCCTTAGGGCTGGTGCCCTGAATTCCAACTTCTATCCTCCTTAGCTATGAGGAAACAAATTTCTGTTCTTTAAAGCCACCCATTTGTGATACTTCTGATACAGTAGCATTAGGTACTAAGAGACCGGCTTTGCTCCACAATAAGGATGGATTACCCAATAAGCAAGGTAAACATGTGCTTAGGGAATCAACAAAACAGGGGCACCAGTAGTCCAAAGCAAAGACCCATAGATGCCAAGAAGACAGGACACAGGAAAAGCAAGTGCCACGATGGAAGGGAACTGGCAGGGCACTAAATGAAACTGATAACATTTTATAAATTTTGCATACGACAACAACTGTATTTTCCTTTTCATTTTGGACCTATTGAGTATAATCTCACATTCAGTTCCCTCTCACTGACCATATAAGAATGCAGCAGCAGCACTATAATCACATGCCCAGTGAACTGGAAACAAGAATTAATGAAGAACATCAGTATTTGAAAGCGTTTGCAATACGTTTTGCTGTCATTATAACAATTGCTGAATGTCAACTACCTTTTTGAGGAAGAAATGAAATGTTTGGGTCCCCACAAAATGGAAATTTCTGGGGTTTACTTGAACTTGTTGTTCAGTTTGATCCGTTTTTAGTAGGTCACATTTCAAAATATGGTAACACAGGAAAGAGCAACCCATTGTATATGTTTAAAATAACGTGAAGAATTAATAAACTTAAGTGATAAAATTTGATCAATTATTTTCAGTGAAATAATGATAGCTCAATATTTCAGTTTGTCTGTAGATTCCAGTTCTGATACTTCTCATGCAGATCAGCTAAATATTGTTTTAAGATACATATCTCCAACAGATGGAAGCATTTTATCACATTTACTAACTTAAAAAGTCATACCAGTGAAGAAATTGCAAATCAGGTACTTCACTATTTAAGTGAAGTTTGGAAAATTAGTTTTTCTAAGTGTAAAGGCCAGTCCTATGACAATACTACCAATACTTCAGGGTATTATAAAGGCAAGCAACAGAAAATTTTAGAGCATAATGAATGTGCCATTTCATACTATGTGCTTCAAATTCACTTAATCTTGTAGGATGTAGTGGTTGTCTGGAAGCAGTTGATTTCTTTTCCCTACTCTTCAGTATTTTTGCTGCTTGTACTCCCTGATTGGCAGTTTTTAAAACATATATAAGCAATGACCAAGTATTAAAATGTCTTTCTAATACATGTTGGGAAGCGTATGCTGTAGCAACAAGTGCAATTCTGGAGTCATACCTTCAGGTTCTAAATACCTTAGAAAATGTTGCTGAAGACCAGACACAAAAAGGAGATACTCAAAGAGAAGCCAAAAACATCACCAACAAAATGCAAACACCAGAGTATGTATTTATGTTGGTTATATGTTGATGGACTACCAACTGAGATGTTTCAACAAAAGGATGTAGTGCTGGAAGTGCTCACTTGACTAAGCCAAGAAATCTGGAAGACAGCTACCTGGCCAAGTGACTGGAAGAGATCCATATTTGTACCCATTCCAAAGAAAGGCGATCCAAGAGAATGCAGAAATTACTGAACAATATCATTAATATCACACACAAGTAAAATTTTGCTGAAGATCATTCAAAAACAGCTGCAGCAGTACATCGACAGGGAACTGCCAGAAATTCAAGCCGGATTCAGAAGGGGAGTGGCCAGTGTTTTGTTCTGTTGTACATTGGATCACTATGAGTCAGGACTGTCTTGAAGACACCTAACAACAACATATGGAATAACATATTGCAACATTTTCATGAGATGAGTGAAGCTCTCCAAGAATCACAAGTGAATTTAAAGACATGCACAGATCTCTACCAGTCATTAACAGGGTATTTACAGAATTTAAGAGAAGATTTTGAAAACACAACAAAACAAATACTGCCAAATACTGATTATCAAGCAGTTCACCATTGCAGAAGCATTAGAAAGAAACAAGTAAATAATGAAGTGCTCCAGGAGTGTCATTGAGTGCCAGAAATCAATTTTCCATGACCACATACTACGTCAAGTGTGTACTTGAGTCTTGCATGAAAAGAAAGGGAAAGTCTATGAAGTTCTTTTGCGTAAATTTTCTTTCTTAAACAATGTGGATATACCTGGTGAAGAATGCATGCAGGCATCCAAGAAATCAGTGCAGGCTTATCCCGATGATTTAAATACAAACCTTTATGGAAAAGTGTGACAATTTCATTCTTACATGAGAACTAACTTTACAGATTCGGGAATGAGAAATTTTACTCATGTAGGCATGTATGATTTCATAATAGAAGAGAAAATACAACTCGTATTTCCCAATGTTGAAATTGCCTTACATGTATTCCTGACTTTAATCATCACAAACTGCATAACAGAACACTCATTTTCGTCCCTAAAGAGACTCAAAAACCTTCAGTGTACAATGATTCAGGAAAGACTCAATTCATTATCCTGTTTATGTATGGAAGTAGATATTGTTTGGCAGCTTAAGTTTGATGAAATCACTGAAGAATTTGTAAGAGCAAAGAATGGAAAGAAATGTTTTTAATTGTAATGTGTTAGAGATGAAAGATCTATCCAAAAATAAAATATAGTAATTTGTTGTAATATTTCTTTTCTGATCATTAAATTTTCTTTTATGACATCTTTTCATTTGTTGATTTATAATTATAGCATTTATTACAAAACAAGCATTAAAATTGAAGTATTGGCCATTTAAGGCAAAATTGGTGAAAGTCAATTTTTTGTTGTGGGAGATCAACAGAATTTTACATTGAATGTTGAAACAACTAAGTTCACTGACTCATTCTCTTTGTTGTAGCATATGTAGAATAGTCTTTTTATAGAAAATGTGGTATATAGTAAGAATCTTAGTAATCCACTTCCACTAGAACCTTTATAATCCAGTTCATCTCATTCTGCTAAAACAGCATTCACCCCTTTTGTGTTCATTCGCTAATATATAGCCACACTTAGAATCTGCATCACAGATAGCAAAGACACACACACACGTATTTATGAATATATATGTATATACGTTTATGTGTGTATATATATATACATTTTACAATTAAAAAGCAAACAAAATCAACCCATTGCCATTGAGTCGATTTCAACTCATAGCAACCCTACATATGTATTTATACAATACATATATATAATTCCAGAACACTTCATTTTGCTCATGAGGAACCTGTACAGAACAAGAGGCAGTCGTTCAAACAGACCAAGGGAATACTTAAGGATTTAAAATCAGGAAATCTGTGCGTCAGGGTTGTATCATTTCACCATACTTATTCAATCTGTATACTGAGCAAATAATCCAAGAAGCTGGACTATATGAAAGGGAATGTGGCACCAGGATTGCAGAAAGACTCATTAACAATCTGTGATATGCAGATGACACAACTGTGCTTGCTGAAAGTGAAGACTTGAAGCACTTACAGATTAAGATCAAAGAACACAGCCTTCAGTACGGAATACACCTCAAAGTAAAGAAAATGAAAATCCTCACAACTAGACCAATATGCAACATCATGGTAAACAAAGAAAAGGCTGAAGTTGTAAAGATTTCATTTTACTTGGATCCACAATCAACGCCCACAGGAGCAGCAGTCAAGAAATCAAACCATGAAAAGCTTTGGGCAAATCTGCAAAAGACCTTTTTAAAGTGTTAAAAAGCAAAGATATCACTTTAAGGACTAAGGTGCACCTGACCCAAGCCACAGTGTTTCCAATCACCTTATGTGCATGTGAAAGCTGGATAATAAATAAGGAAGACTGAAGAGGGATTGAAGCCTTTGAATTACGATGTTGGCAAAGAGTATTGAATATATGATGGATGCCAGAAGAACAAACAAATCTGTCTTGGAAGAAGTACAGCCAGAATCCTCCTTAGAAATAAGGTTGATGAGGCTACATGTCACATTCTTTGGACATGTTATCAGGAGGGATCAGTCCCTGGAGAAGGACATCATGCTTGGTAAAGTACAGGGTCAGCCAAAAAGAGGAAGACCCTCAAGGAGGTGGATTGACACAGTGGCTGCAACAATGGGCTCAAGAATAACAGAGATTGTGAGAATGGCTTAGAACAGGGTGTGTTTTGTTCTGTTGAACATAGTGTCGATATGAGTCAGAAGTGACTTTACAGCACCTAACAACAACATATATATACATGTGTATACATATATATACGTCACATATCCTGTTCAAATGCATGAATAAACAGAGGAGGGGAAGTAGATAGTGTTTAGGGCCCTCACTTGACTTAATCTGGTCCTGCTCCACTCTCATACCTGGGTACCTGGAACACAATTCTTGTAATGTGGCAGCGGTGCAGCATTTACGTGGAGGAGGAAACAATCTCCCTAGTCTTTCAACCAAATGGCTAAATTCTCACCACGACTGAGAGCTGGGAATCAAAAACAGTTGCTTCATTTTACAAAAACAAAAAAACCAAACCCATTGCTGTAGAGTTGATCCCAACTCATAATGACCCTGTAGAACAGAGTAGGGTTTCCAAGGAGTGGCTGGTGGGTTTGAATTGCCAACATTTTTGTTAGCAACCAAGCTCTTAACCACTCTGCCACAAGGGCTCCATACAAAGCAAAGTCACATCTAAAATTGCATTGAAGTGTGAACACATTTGCTACAATTAAAACATACGTAGTATAAATGTTGTCAGGCAATCCGTCGCCAGCACGGCACAGTGAAGAGGGCATTGGATGCTATGCCCCAAGTTTTGGATGATCAGGTCTTGCTGTGCAGACCTACTGAGTGGTATGGTCTTGGGCAAGTCTCTGAATGTCTCCAAGCCTCACTCATGAAGTGAGGGTGTTAACAAGGCATCCTCCCTCACTGGGCTGCTGTCAACAGTAAATGTGATAATGTGTCTGAGGACGCTGTGGAAGCGCAATCCAGATGTTCTCATTTGCAAATTCATTCCTTTTAGAGCTATGTGAATTGGGGGATGAGATGTTGAAAAATTCCTTGACACATAGAGCCCTGACTCACGTGATGCCAATTCACAGATGTCAGTCCCACCCAAGTTGGAGGCCTGCCTGACTGCCCTCTTCTCAGGCTGCTGCTCCTGGATTAGGCTTCCCCGGCCCCTCTCTTCCCTTTCTCCTCACATCTCACCTCGAGCCCATCCCCGGCCACAGTAGCACAGAACCATACTTCAGGCACAAGGTGATTAAACAGACCTTTGTAGTTGATCTAGGCTTAAACACCAAGCATATTTAAGTTTTTGTGCTAAAATGTATCGCAATTTCCAAAGAATGGACAAACAAATACACTTCTGAAGATCAGCATATGTGGACATTGAGGACTGCCTGGGCAATATTTTTCCATGTATAGACCTGGCATGAAATTTTTGTCTATTAGATAAGGAATATTCACACCTAAATGAAATGCCCTGGCTAAGGTTTAAAGCTTTTTTTTTAAGGTTTAAGGTTTTAAAGTTTTTAAGGTTTAAAGCTAGGAAGATCAAGTAGCAACATCATGAATGTGGTTCTACTTCTATTGCCAAAGCTTAATCAAGCTAGGAGCAGAAGGGAGCTTCTGCAATGTGATAAAATGTGTCCACAAAAAAACCTACACATCCCACTTTGGTGAGTGATGTCTGAGTCTTAAACGCTAGAAAGCGGCCATCTAAGATGCATCAATTGGTCTCAACCCACCTGGAGCAAAGGAGAATGAAGAACACCAAAGACACAAGTAATTATGAGCCCAAGAGACAGAAACGGCCACATGAATCAGAGACTACATCAGCCTGAGTCCAGAAGAACTAGATGGTGCCCGACTACAACCGATGTCTGACCTGACAGGGAACACAACAGAGAACCTCTGAGGGAGCAGGAGAGCAGTGGGATGCAGGTATTAAATTCTCATAAAAAGACCACGCTTAATAGTCGGACTGAGACTAGAATGATCCTGAAGGTTACGGCCCTCAGACCTTCTGTTAGCCCAGTACTGGAACCATTCCCAAAGCCAACTCTTCAGACAGGGATTGGACTGGACTATAAGATAGAAAATGATACTGGTGAAGAGTGAGCTTCTTGGATCAAGTAGACACATAAGACCATGTGGGCAGCTCCCTTCTGGAGGGGAGATGAGAAGGCAGAGGGGGCAGAAGCTGGCTGAATGGACACGGGGAATACAAGGTGGAGAGAAGGAGTGTGCTGTCTCATTAGGGGGAGAGCAACTAGGAGTACATAGCAAGGTGCATACAAATTTTTGTATGAGAGACTGACTTGATTTGTAAACTTTCAGTTGAAGCACAATTAAGAAAAAAAAAAACCCTACAGATGAATATTACTGGTGAGATACTGGGCATATCCCCCTAGGTTGAGAATAAGACAAAGATGCCCATTTGCACCACTCTGTTAACAGTGTTCTTGCTAGAAAACGCCATCATGTTTAGCAGAGGGCCAACAGAAATGCGGGAGCCCCTCCACAACCTTGACGAAGGACTCCAACGATCAACACTCACGAAGGTGGCCCAGGACAGGCGACCTTGCCTTCTGTTACACGTATGGTTGCCACGAGTCGGAGCTGATTTGACGGGCTGCTACGAGTCAGGATGGACTCGATGGCAATAGGATTAACCACAACATTCAACGTTGTGTTGGCTGTTCCAGACAGTACAAAAAAAATCAAGAAAAAGAGTTATAAAAATTAGACATTTTATAAAATTTTAATCTGACTTCCAGGGTGTCAGAGTAGAACTGTGTTCCGTAGGTTTTTCAATGGCTGATTTTTGGAAGCAGATCACCAGGCCTTTCTTCTGAGGCACCTCTGGGTGGACTTGAACCACCAATCTTTTGGTTAGCGGCTGAGCGCATTAGCCCTTTGTACCACCCAAAGACTCCAGCACTCAATGATCATACACAGAAAAGCACGACAATTTACCTCTTCGCTTAATACTCAGCACACTGAGAGAAATTTAATTCCCAACAAAATGCCATACTTTGCAGCCTGAGGGCTTCTTGGAATAATTTCAACAGTAAATTTGTTAAAAGATCTCTTCAAAATGCATTGTTGTGAATACTCTTAAGAGTAAGTAAAATGATTTCACTTTTAAGTGCTGGAAATAAGTAAGTACCTGATAATGGACTAATTAAATTCCCTTCCAAAAATCCTTAGCCTTTCTCTTACAAACCCTGGTGGTTTTTTTTAAGGGCACCAATTTTCCCTGAATAGTAAAAAACTTAAAGGTGGGAATAAATACCTGAACAGACAGAGCTGTTCTGTGTCTCTGAGGAGATTGTTATTCCCCACACAGCTGTGGTCTTGAAGACTTTTATACGTACGGTGTGTCATCACGTTAAGCCACTGTGCTGAAAACACACACCCGAAGGGAAAAATGAACAGGTACAGATGGTAAAATGTACGACTCGGTGGAAACTTTATTTAATAAAGTAATAAAACTTAAAAAAAAATTATTGAGGTAAAATAGATAACAAAAAATTTCCCCATTTAACCATTTTCAAGAACACAATTTGGTGACATGAATTACGTTCACCGTGACATGCAATCATCAGCACTATCCATTTAAAAATGTTTTTTCATCATCCCATGCAGAAACTCAGCACCCTTCAAGCAATTAACTCTTCATTTCCTCCTCTCCCAGCCCCTGGTAATCACTAATAAACTTTTGTCTCTATACTTTTGCCTATTCTAGATATTTCATACCAGTGGGATCATACAATATTTGTCTTTCGTGTCTGAATAATTTAACTCGGTACATTTTCAAGGTTCATCCGTATTCTGGCTGTATCAGGGCTTCATTTCTCTTTATGGCTCAGTAGTATTCTATTGTGTGTATGTATGTAGCACAGTTTGTTTACCCATTCATCTGTTGTTGGATACTTGTTTGGGAACTACGTTCAAGGTGACAAAGTTCAAGTTCAACCGTAAATAATGCCATTACTTTAAATGAATATGAAAACAGAAGGTTTTTATGTCAGGAATTTATGTCAGGAGACATAACTTTATAGTTAAGGATTGGAGTGGAAATCAATGCTAAAATGTCATTGTGATGATGGTGATGATGATACAAAAAATAACAAACAATTGTAAAATACTTTTTTCTCCCTGGACAGTCTGAAGCCCTTTCATGATCAGGTGAAAGGAGAGACGACTGGCAATGTGAGTGCACTGAGGTAAGATGAAGGAACCCTGGGTATATATGTATATATGGAAACCTTTGGAGCTGTGGGTATGTACTGTTGTGTAGATAGAACTTGGAGTTTTGATAGTTGACAGGAAAAGAAATGGGTTGTGGCCAAGGAGAGAGCAGGTGAGGATCATGGGGAAAGTGAAAAGGCACAGAGGTGATGAAAGGCAGATCTGTAGACTCAAAAAAAGGGAACCCTGAGATAGGGAATATGGGCCAATGGGACATTTTTGGACACTAGAACCTTTGCCCCAGTGGGACCCAGGGTGGACACAGTGGTAGTGAGTGGTGAGGGACAGGTGTTAGAGTCTTCAGTTCCTGACCCCATGATGGCCACCTCTCTCCCTTTTATCACCTCTTGGGCTGAGAGCCCCTGGGGGTCATCTGAGCACGTACTGATCCTTCGTTGGGAGCCTCACGCACTGTGTTCCTCAGTCTGATCCAGGAGATTAGTGTGTTCTTCACCATGTTCTCCATAAAGAAGGCGGGGACAGGCAGGATTTAGAGGAAACCTGGGGGACCTAGCCGACATGAGGCTATGGTTGGAGGCAGAGGGCATCCTAGCTTTTTCTTTTTTTTCCCCCCAAGGTTAAGAGAAACTTGGTAGAAAATCAGGACCAGGCTCCAGCTTCTAGACTATGTCTGCATCAGGATGCTCGCTACAGTGGAGCCAGAGCCTGAGAGGTGGCTTACAGGCCCAGGACAGGCATTAGGGTTTTGCATGTTACCTGGCAATCTTGATCACCGTGTGGTACTTCCTTTCGACTTTTGATCAGCCAAACACTTATGGAACAACCACGGAGTATGTAGTCAAGAGTGAGCAGTTCAATCGTATGTTGCTGTTGCTAGAGGCTATCCAGTCAACTCTGACTTCTGGTGGCCTTAGGTACAACACAACAAAACATTGTGCAGTCTTGTGTCATTATCAGTTTGTCTGCATGCTAGAGTCCATCAAGTAGCCCTGGTGGTGCAGTGGTTAAAGTGCTTGGCTGCTAACTGAAAAGTTGGTGGGTTGAACCCACTAACCACTCTGGGAGAAAAATGTGATATTCTGCTTCCGTAAAAATTACAGTCTTAGAAACCCCATGAGGAAGTTCTATTCTGTTCTATAGGGTTGCTATGAGTTGGACTTGACTCAATGGCAAAGAGTTTGGTTTTGGTGTCCTCATTGGCCCTCTACTTCACCAAACATGATGTCCTCCTCTAATGATTGATCCACCTGGTGATGTGTCCAAAGCAAGAGAGTCAGACAATGTTCTGTTGTGATCCACAGGGTTTTCACCGGCTGATTTTTGGAAGTAGATCACCAGGCCTTTCTTCCTAGCCCATCTTAGTCTGGAGGCTCCACTGAAACCTGTCCACCACGGGGACCCTGCTGGTATTTGAAATACTGGTATAGCTTCCAGCATCACAGCAACATGCAAGTCACCACAATACGACAAACTGATGTATTGATGGGCAGTAGTCAATCATATGAAAGGACTTTACAACAACAGACCACATTTCTTTCTGATTTCCACAGCTTCACCTAGGGTGTAAAATGACCAGAAGCTCATGACGCTTTAAGGGTGCCGTTATAATAGAAGTTGCCTCCGAAAATGCAGCGAATGTCACAGTCGAGTAAAATGTAATGGAAAGAGCAAGAGTTTTAACATCAAAACCAGGTGCCAAATCTGCTCCATCCCCAGAGGGACCTTGGGCAAGCAGCTTGACCTCTTAGTGCTTTTCTCTTGTCTATAAAATAAGGGTGATGTTTTTGTTGATACCGATGTTGATACCTCCTAGCTCATGGTGTTATGAGTAACACATAAAGTGTGAAAGGTCGAGCAAATGTCAGCTGTTCTTGCTCTTACTGAGGGTTAACATCCTTGGTCACATGAAATTCCAGCTCCAGCCTGTCTGGCCGGTAGCAGGGCATCCTGGAGTTGGGCATGACTGCGTTCTACATGAATGAGGTGGCTGCAGACAACCTCAGGCTTCAGGGAAACTCATCTTCAGATCCCAACAGTCAGCCCCAAAGGGATGGTGGAGGGCTTCTCTGCAGACATGATGGGGCAGGGGCAGTCTGAGTGTCTCAAAGGCTTATGCAAAATAAGCCCTACTTTACATTAATCCAAAAAAACCCATTGTGGTCGAGCCGATTCCAACTCATAGCAACCCTATTGGACAGAGTAAAACTGCCCCATTGGATTTCCAAGGAGAGGTTGGTGGGTTCGAACTGCTGACCTTTTTGGTTAGCAGCCAATCAAAGTGCTTCAGTAGTCTGAGTCTAGAATCAATAGTTTTGAAAACTTGATGAATAGGATCAAAGAAGAAACTACTATTTTAAAATTACCAGGTGGTTTCCTCTTTTTTGAGAGATGCCATTCGAATTAGTAGTTGTGGGAAAATTGCTCTTGTTTGAGAAAAGAGAAAACAAACAAAAAAAAACCCCAGTATTGTTTTTGGTTTTCCAAAGATAAAACCAAGATCCTACTCTGGAATGGAATTCAAAACAATGCTCAACCACATTGTATCTTATAATAGTGTGAAAAGTGGTCTCACTGTGGGTAGAATGGCATTTCTTCACTCACTGATTTACTTGTTCACTTACCTAGTGTGTACTGAGCTCCCACTATGCACCTGCCACTCTTCTAGCCCTAGGGCGCTGCCCTCATGCGGCTCACAGTCTAGTGATGGCGGCAGGCACCAACCAACCAATCACATTCCTGGGGCTATGTGCTGTGAAGTCAAGGGAGTGTGGGATGGGCAACTAGGCCTGGTCTTGGAGGGCTTCCCTGAATAAGTGTTTTTTTAGCTGAGATCTGAAAGATGAGTCAGAGTTTATAGTCAAAGGGGGGGGTGGGGCTGTGAAGGTGACATTGCAGGCAGAGGTAACGACAGGTACAAGTATCTTGAGGGAAGAGATAACCTGGACTATTCATGGACTGAAAAGAAAGCTATCAGGGCTGGTTTGCCAAGATTTGGGGTTGGTTGGGGGAGGTGTATGGCTCAGGGTGAGGCTGGAGTCCCAGGCAGTGCTAGACCACTCAGAGCCTAGATATTGGTCTTTGCCCTAAGACCAGTGGGAGATTATTGAAGGACTTTAATCAAGGGGTTGCCATAAGTCTAATCAACTTGAAGGCAATGGGTTTGTTTGTTTTTTAATCAGAGGGGAGGCCCTAGGTGGTACAAATGGTTAATGTGCTCAGCTGCTAACCAAAAGATTGGTGGTTGAAGCCCACCCAGAGGTGTCTTGGAAGAAAGGCCTGATGAGCCACTTGTGAAAAATGAACCATTGAAAATCCTGTGGAACACATTCTACTCCGAAACCCACGGGGTTGCTATGAGTCAGAGTCAACTTGATGGCAACTGGCTTTTTGGTTTAATCAGAGCATTGACATATTCGTGTTTTAAAAAATCACTTTGTTATCAGAGTGGGTGGAAGGGATGGTGGATGGGGGCTGACCAGTTAGGAAGGTGTCATATTTCCTCAGAAGAGACATGGCTGCCGCTTGGACGAGGGTGTTGGAGTTGGGATAGAAAGACATGGACAGATTTGAGAAAATTATAAGGCCGTATGGCTGAATTTGTTAATGGGTCCCTCGGGGGGTGAGGGAAAGGACACATCAAGAAACATCTCCTTGTTCCTGGGTGGATAGTAGTGCCATTAGTTTACATTACCTGCGACAGGTGGCATAGAGAGAAGAGGTTTGGAGAGTGGATCATGATTCTTGGTTTGGACATGGTGAGTCTATGGGCCTTTGTGAGGTTTGCAGCTGCCATTTTGGGGGGACTCTGAAATGGGGGGCATAGGCTCAGGGATCACTGAGGCCCACACTAATTTCTGGCTGTGTCTCTGATGATATAACCTGGCTTACCAAACCAAACAAAACCAAACCCACTGCCATGGAGTCGATTCCAACTCATAGCGACCCTATAGGACAGAGTTGAACTGCCCCATAGAGTTTCCAAGGAGTGTCTGGCAGATTCAAACTGCCAACCTCTTGGTTAGCAGCCATAGCACTTAACCACTATGCCACCACAGCACAGTGTTATTATACTCTGAAGTATGCCTATCACAGGACTTGTGTAACTCAGGACCACACCCAAAGAAAAACAGGTAGAGCAGCCAGTCTGCTTCATGCAGCTGACAGAAACAATTTCTCCTTCTCCTTCCAAATGGCTGTTCCCAAAGAAGCCAGGCTGGCTTTGTGACAGGACGCTGACAGAACAGTCTATGGTGTGGGTCATGGATAAAGCCGGGTGGAGACGCCCTCTCTCTGTGTGTCCTAATCCACCCCTTTAGACCGAGGGCGAGCAGTCCTCAGAGTGCTCCCGAAATGTCAGTATGAAAGGCAGGTATTGGGCACTGAGTGATTGACTCTAAATGTTACATCCAGTCACAGGCTTGAGTCCCTGCAACAGCTGCCTTTTCATTTAATGATGTCGGAAAATGAAAAGCATATGCATTTGGGATCTACTCAAGGCAGAAGTGCAGCTGCATTTCTGAGCTTCCCCCCTCCCTGCTCCTAGCTCCTGTGTAATCCCCAGGACCACCCCAGCCCCATTCTGAAGTAACCTCATTCTTTTTTCATGTCCCACTGATGAAATATTTGTAAAGACTTCGACTGAACAATCAAATGTCAAGAAAACAACAGTTTAAAAGGCTCTAGTTTTAGGACATGCCATCCAGGCCACAAAGCATTTAATGAATGCCTGCAATTAGTCACACAAGCCTGGAGAAGTAAAACCTGGCTGGACTGAGTGAGGACTTTTTAATTATGCCCATGGACTGAGTCCTTTCACAGTGTACAAAGGTGTACAGGCAAAATTCTGGGCAAGTTCAGAAATTTAACTTTCTGGAGGTGGCTGGTCAGAATCAATTTGAATGCGGATAGGATTATGAAATAAACGATTGGCATCAATGATTCACCCTCAGGTTTGATGATAAATATGTTACAAAAAATGTGATAATGTGCAAAAGGCAACCAGGATGACCTTGATGTGACCCCAAGGAAACACAATGTGATGTAAATTAGGCTACATATCCACAACCTCTCTGTCAGATCGTTGTACTGTGGTGGCTTGCGTGTTGCTAGGATGTTGGAAGCTCTGCCACCAGTATTTCAAATACTAGCAAGATCACCCACGGTAGACAGGTTTTAGCAGAGCTTCCAGACTAAAACAGACTAGGAAGAAAGGCCTGGCAATCTACTTCCAAAAATTAGCAAATGAAAACCTATGGAGCACAACAGAACATTATTCCACTAGCTTGCTTTAAACACATCATCAGAAGGGATCAAAAGCTAGAGGAGGAATTGCATTTAATCCCTATGCTTTTGTGTCTTGGTCACAGTCCCAGCAGGTAACACTTGAAGGCTAGATTTGTAGGTGTCTGTTCCTTTGTTCATCACTCTTCCAACCATTGCTCCACACAGGATCAGTACACATTACCTATTGACTACTAATAATTAAATAATTACTTAAAAAAATACTGTTAATTTAATTCTGGAAAAACTTTTGGAAGAGAGACATTGCTATCAGGTCACACTTGGTAAAAAAAGTTCACTCCAGTGGAGTTCTTTTCTTTCTTTCTTTCTTTTTTTAATCAAATCAAGTTCTAGCACCCAAACTCAACCACCGGCGTGGGTCTCAGAGACTGTAAGACTTGACCAGGAGAAAGATCAAACATGAGCATTAAAGTGTGACCTTCTGGGTCCCTGCAGGTCCACTCAGCATCACATTTAGAGCTGGGCAAATTCAGAAATTTAGCTTTCTGGAGGTGACTGGTCAGAATCAATTTATAAGTGGATAAGATTATGAAATAAATCATTTGCGGCAATGATTCCCTCAGGTTTGATGGTAAATATGTTACTCAGGAGAGTTTGTTGATTTTAAAATTTGTTAAAGAAGTTCAGGGTCCGGGCTCTGTGCTGCATTCAGGAGTACTTAGCTGTTCTGCACAGGGCTGATACGTCAGCTAATAGGTACGTATTAACCGTATTAACGATGCATTAATGATGTCAGATGTATCATGTTTCAGCTTTGTGTGCAAAGGTGGATAAGACACAGGAGTGTGGAAAACAGAGGGATGGAAAAGGAATACCAAAATTAAAACTCTTGGTGGGTGTACTGTAACTACTGTTTACACATGAAGAACCTCGATGGGGCACTAAAGCCAGTGCGTAGGCCTGAAGTTGGCATGACCTTGGCTCCAACTGACTCCCTGTCTTAGTTTCTTAGGGCCGTGGTAACACAAATACCACAAGTGAGTGGCTTTACAGAGCAGAAGTTAATTTTCTCACAGCTCTGGAGGCTAGAAGTCCAAATCAGGGTCTAAGCTTTCTCGATTCCTTCCTCGTCGGTAGTTCCAGGCATTCCTTGGGTGTTTGTCATTCCTTGGCTTGTAGATGATCCTTACATGGCATCTGTCTTCCCCTGTGTTGGCATATCTCTGTGTCTAATCTTCTCTTTCTGTAGTTCAGAAGTGGTTAGGTTTATTATCCACCCTTCCCTTGTGTGATTGCAAATGATTGATTGATTGGTTACATTAGATCGTATTATGGAAGGTAATCTGCTCTTAAAAAAAAAAAAAATCCTTTGTTGTCGAGTCGGTTTTGATTCATAGCGATCCTATAGGAAAGGCTAGAACTGCCCCACAGGGTTTCTAAGGAGCAGCTGGTGGATTCAAACTGCCAATCTTTTTGTTAGCAGCTGCGCTCTTAACCACTGTGCCACCAGGGCTCCAAAAAAGTGGGACACCAGCAACTTGAAAAGTGGAATTGAACCACTCTGTTGCTAGACAGTCTGCACCCCAGACCACTGAGGATCAGCTGGGCAATCTGCTGTACCTGGGGCCAACTGATTTAGTTTTATGATTAAATCATAAACAGCATACGGCCAAGACTTCAATACATGTCTTTGGAGGGTACAATTCATTCCATAACACTCCCTGATCCATTGACTAAACCACCCTGCCACTATCACCTCCTGTCGACCTGCCTCCTGCCATGGCAGCAAACACAGACCATGATTGGCTCGCTGCCAAATGGGCAACTTGAGGTGCAAAAACTAATACCAATAGAAGGCAGGGGAGCTTGCATTCTAGTCAAGAAGACAAGAGTCCTTAGTAGATAACATTTATTAAAGACTTTTAGATTTTGGGTGCAATTCAAGCACTTTGCATAGGTAATCCTCCAGCAGCCTTATAAGGTTGGCACTTTAAATATGAAGGAACTGAAGCTCAGCCTAAGTTAGGAAAGTGCTGCACAAGACTCTCCCTGCAGCCCCCGAACCCAAGCTCCTCTCCTTGCACTCAGCAGCCCAAAGGCATTTGGAAAGTGGAGGTGATTATTAGCTTGTTAATAATTCTGAGAAGTTCATCAGTAATTCTTTATATTTCTTCAGTCCAGAGTTTATCACACTTAGTTGACAATAAAACCCCCCTCCTTTCAAATGGGTGTTACAGATTAAATTGTGTCTCTACCTCCCCCATATGTGTTGAAGTCCTAACCCCTGTATCTGTAAATATGATTCTATTTGGAAACAGGTGTTTTCTTAATGAGGTCATGCCGGAGCAGGGTGGGTCCTAATCCTAATCACTTCTGAATGGTGTCATATAAAAACAGCAGAACAGACACAGACACACAGAGGGAAGACCAAGGAATGCCAAGGAACTCCTGGGGCTACCGACAAGGCAGGGCCCTTCCCTAGAGCCAGTGTCCTGATTTGGACTTCTTGCCTCCAAAACTGTGAGACAATAAATTCCTGTTCTTTAAAGCCACCCACCTGTGGTAGTTTTTGTTACAGCAGCACTAGGTAACTAGGACAATGGGATTGTTTTTTATTTCTCAGAACGCAGCGGCAGTGAACCAGGGCCTCTCTGGGCATCTCTGTGCAGGCCTGTGAGGAGCTTCCCTTCTCAGCTCTGTGAGGCATCACTGACGTGACTGTCACCAAACATGCGTGCCTCTCAGCCAGGCTCCAGGCAAGTGGCCTGCCCTGGATCAGCCTCTGTGGTCGGAACAGGAGGGAGGGGCAGGTTCACAAGGCCCTGGGGTCAGGGCCTGTATATTGGGGTGGCCAGTCCTGGAGAAAGACTCCACCTGCTCTTACTCATAAATCTTTTAAGTAAAGAGGCAGAAAGACAACTACAGTGATTTAAGAAAAAAATAAAAAGGGGGTGGTAAAAATTTCAGCTCAAGTAACTAGACAATCCAGGGGATAAAGCTGGCTCCAGGTCTGTCTGGGTCCAGTGATATTCTCTCTTTCTTTCTTTCCATCTTGGGGCTTTGTCTTCCTGTGTGTTGGCTTCATTCTCAGGCAGATTTCTCCCGCTGCTGACCAACAGCACTCCAGGCTCCATCGGCCTTCTTGTTGGTAGACCCAGAGAAAAGAGCTTCTGTTCCCTTCAGTTCCAGCCAGGTCCTGGCCCTGGCCCTGACTGAATTGGGTCATGGAACCATCTCCAAGCCAGCCTCTGGCACAAAGAGAACGTGGCACTTCGTGGCTGGCCAGGCTAAGGTCATGTGCTGAAGGGTGGGCCTGGCTCTGCGCCTTGCTGGCACTTTAGTGGCAGTCACTTCTGGATGTGTTTGGGTGAGATGGCCCACTCTTGTAAGTAATCCTCTGATTTGCCCTGTGGTGTTTGGGTGCTTCTCATATTGTCTGTATGCCTCAGACAGTAAATCTTTCCTAACCAGGATCTGTCTCCCTTCTCTCTTCCCCTCGCCTCTGTTCTGTACCTTGTACTGAAGCCTCTGAGCACCATCGTGTCTCCTTGGCTGCATCTCAGCTTCTGCGTAAGACAAACCGCCCAAGGTTATTGCACAGGCCTGCAAATCAAGAGCTCTCCTCTGTTTTACCATTCAATTGCTTTGTGAACAGGGACACTTTCTGCTTTAATTTCTTCTCTGACACTGAATTGCTTTTAGCTGTCAGGAAGCAAAAAAAAGGACCATTCTTTCTATTCATTGTTGAACATAAATAAAGCTATGGTTTAAATCCAGTAAAGCTTTTTTGAACAGCTGTGCTCGTCTCTAAGTTGGTACAATTCTGGATTTTGCCATTTTTAAGTCTATGTCTCTCAGGAGGTTATTAAAGGAAAAGTGATACCACTTTTGAAATAAAAAGCTGGAGGCTTAAAGTGCTTATCTTGAGTTTTAGCATTAAGGCACATTTGCCATATTTTGGCCTAATATTTTATAACTTTGACCACACTCTTATTTGTACTTTCATTCACCTTGAAGAGAGTGAAAGATCACGTAAGGGGTATATTTTCCAAATCAAGCCGTTGGGATCATCACAGTTTAAACAAAGACAATCCCTAACATCTGTAGAGTGCATTCTCCGCACTGCTGCCAGGGCTGTTCTACCATGTTACTAAGACAAGTGCTTATCAAGTTACTCTCCTGTTTAAAAACCTTTGATGATTTTCCATTGCCTGTGTGATAAATTTCAAACTCCTTAGCACAGTATTTTAAGGCCCTTCAGCATTTAACCCCAACCTCCCTTTCCTTTTTCCTCCCTCCACTCCCCACGACGACAGCACAGAAGCCGTTTCCTGCCTCCTTGTTTACTCGTTCTCCCTGGTGGTGCAAACAGCTTAACGCTCAGCTGCCAACCAAAAGGTTGGAGGTTTGCGTCCACCCTCAGACACCTCAGAAGAAAGGCCTGGCAATCTACTTCCAAAAATTCAGCCATTGGAAGACCTAGGGAGTGCAGTTATACTCTGACACCCATGGAGTCGCCATGAGTTGGAATTGACTGGACAGCAACTGGTTCCTTTTATACAAGTTGATTTCTCTGTCTGGGATGCTGTTTGGCCCCTCCTTCAAGGCTGGATGTCATCTTCTCTGTGAGACCTCCATGCCTTTCTGTGGCTAGAGTGCCCGCCCGTAGTACCACACATGCCCTTTTTAACAACCTTGCCACGCTGACTTGATTTTCTTCTCTGCTGGACTCTGAGTCCTCTGGGGAAGTGGTTCCCAAGAATCTGTGGGAACCAAGATATACTGATTCCTGAGCCCCACCCCATACCAAAAGACTTAGAACCTCTGGGCATGGGGCTCAGGAATCTGTATGTTTATAAAAGCTTTCCAGGTGATTTTGACTCAAAAGTGGGCTTGGGAACCACTGCCCCAGGACAATTCTGGTGTCTTCCACAAACCCCAGCCCAGCGATGGCAAGAAGGAAGCAGAGGAAGGGTTAGGGTGCACCAAAGGCTTGCTTTGTGCCAGGCATGGCACTTTCACAGGCTCACTTAGCCTCAGTCACCTTGAGGGACAGGTAATGTCGTGCCCATTACTACAGACAGGGAAATCAAAACTCAGCGAGTTAAAGCACCTTGTCCAAGGCCCACTGCTGGTAAGTAATGGAGCTGTTATCAGAACTAGCTCTGCTTTCTCTTGAAGGTCATGTTCTTTTTACTTAAAAAAAAAAAATTTAAGAACGTGTTAAATGATTGCTAGTTAAATTAAATTATCATCTATGTTTTTAGAATCTTCATGCCTTGCTCTACTAAATCAACCTGTAAGACCTATCAATGCTTAGATCTCATCACCATTCTCGGTCGTTAGACCTCTGTACAATGGGCAGTGTGGTTCAGTGGGAGAATCGTCACCTCCCATGTGGGAGACCCAGGGTTAATTCCTGGTCAACGTACCTCATGCACAGCCACGCCCATCTGTCAGTGGAGGCTTACGTGTTGACATGATGCTGAACGGAGGAGTCCCTGGGTGGTGCACACCGTTAAGCACTCAACTGGTAGCTATCCAGAGGTGCCTCGAAAGACAGGCCTGGTGACCTGCTTCCGAAAGATCACAGCCTTGAAAACCCTATGGGGTGGTTCTACTCAGCACACATGGAGTGGCCATGAGTCGGAATTGACTAGATGGCAGCTAACAATAGTGACAATGATGCCGAACAGGTTTCATACTAGAAAGAAAGGCCTGGCAATCTACTTCAGAAAATCAGCCAGTGAAAATCTATGGATCACAATGATCTGATAAGCAACCAATCATGGGGGTGGAGCAGGACTAGGCAGTGTTTTGTTCCATTTTCCTGGGGTGCCCCTTAGTTGGGGGCCTACTTGATGACAACTAACAACAACAACAACACAACTCCTAGCTGGTCTCCGGGGATCTTCCACCATCTCTCCTCTAACTCGCTTTCCTAACCGCAGCCAAGTGATTTATTCAAACACGGGAGTCTTCCAAAGAAGATTTATGGTAACTTTGGCCACATATAAACTTTTAATTTTGATAAAAATAAATATGTATTTTTTCCTTGATATCTTCAAGATTTTTGGACTTTATAATCAATGTTTAATGAGATCTTCCTTGCCCTCTGAGTAGAAATGGCACCTAACCACAACATCATCATTGCCCTCTAAATTTACAATGTGTAGAGTTTATCCACACTAGCATGAAAAGGCAAACCTTAGAAAAATGGGAAATAGGTATGAGCAAGCAATTCACAGATGAAGAAATCCAAATAATGAACAAAAAAATGTGAAGAAAGCCCCAGTCACTAGTGCTTAAAAAACAAAAGGATGTCATTCTACATAATACGAGACTAGAAAAAACTAAAAACAGTTAGGACAGTTACTGCTGGCAGCAATGTGGGGAGACGTGTACTCTCATAAACTGCTGGTACACATAGAAATTTCTCCAGCCTCCTTGGAAAGCATCCTAGTAAGATCTTAAAAACAAAACAAAACAAACGCCCAAACTGCAAACACTGTTTGTTCTAATTTCCCATTCCTGGGAACCCATTTGCTGGTACAAAACCATAAGGATAAAAGACGAGAGTATTTACTGTTGCATTGTTTGAGTGGCAAAACCCTGGGCATCACCCAACTGTCTATCTCTGACAGAATGGTGGACTTCATTACGGAATATCCACACCATGACATAGCATGACACCATTCAAAATGTGAATTGGAGCTACATTGACCTGGAAGCATTTGTATTTGGTACAGTTGAGTAAGGAAAGCAAGATGTAGAAAAGTGTAATATGATCTTATTTTGATAAATTTTAACACACACACTCATTCACACAAGGTCCTTTAGACATAGAATGCGTGTGTGTGTAAATACACGGTTAGGTGAACGTGGAGAAAAACACGGAGGGAGTCACATTAGGTTCACATGGGTTACTGGGTGCAAGCCAATGCAAGGAAGAAAAGGGAGAAGGTAAATAAAACTGTAATAAAATCCTATCAGCATGCATGGTATGATCCAGTTTCTGCATTTCCATAAAATTACATATGCATGTGTACATAGGCGTGTGGAGACCTGGTGGTGTGGCGGTTAAGAGCTCAGCTCCTAACCAAAAAGTCTGTAGTTCGAACTCAACAGCCACTCCTTGGAAATCCTACAGGGCAGTTCTACTTCTGCCCTATTGGGTTGCTACGAATTGGAATTGACTCGACGGCAATGGGTTTGGTTTGGGTTTTTTTTGTGTGTGTATGCACAAAATTTGACAAAAATTAAAAATGGAAATTGAGTCAGTTCATTCTTCTATTTAAACCTGTCAAAGGCTTTCTGTGGATAATTCCAGATTCTTTGGCCTGGACTTCAAAGCCCCTGCTCTGCTGTCCACCCTCCTATAGATTAGCTCCACTCCTCACTCTCTTTGCTGCAGACACACGTTTCCTGGTTCTTCATTGCGCTGTGCGCCCCTCCTTCCACGTATCCCTCTCCGCTCAGCCCGCCTGTTCCCTTTGGGTTCTTCACGCATGCTGTTCCCTCTGCCCAAGTGCTCCCCCTTCCTGTTTTCCTGGACAACTCTTTACTTATATTTATAGGTCTCAGCTTAAATGTCAATTCTAAAGGGCCATTCCCTGACCCTTAAACATGGTTCGGTACCCTCGATATTTATTTCCATGGTTCTCTGTCCTTGCTGAAATTCTATTTTATTTATTAACCTCCTTTGCTGCTAATCAAAAGGTTGGTGGTTCAAACCTACCCAGCAGCTCTGCAAGAGAAAGACCTGGTGATATACTCCTGTAAAAGTTAACCCAAAAAACCAAACCCAATGTTGTCAAGTCTATTCTGGCTCATAGCGACTCTGAAGGACAGAGTGGAACTGCCCCGTAGGGTTTCCAAGGCTGTAAATCTTTACAGAAGCCGACTGACAGAGCTTTCTCCCATAGAGCGGCTGGTGCGTTCAAACCACTGACCTTTCAGTTAGCAGCCAAGTGCTTTACCGTAAAGATTAAAAAAAAAAAACCAGAAACCCAAAACCAAACCCATTGCTGCCGAGTCTATTCCAACTCATAGCTACCCCATAGGACAGAGTAGAACTGCCCCATAGGGTTTCCAAGGAGCAGCTGGTGGATTCAAACTGCTGACCCTTTGGCTAGCTGAGCTCTTAACTACTGTGCCTCCAAAACCCTATGGGACAGTTCTACTCTGTAATATGGGGTTGCTATGGGCCAGAAACAATTCAGTGGCACCCAACAACAACCACCACCAAATTTTGAGGTTGTTGGTGGTTCAGTGGTAGAATATTCACCTTCCATGTGAGAGACCCGGGTTCGATTCTTGGCCAATGAGCCTCATGCACAGCCACCACCTGTCTGTCAGTGGAGGCTTGCGTGCTGCTGCGATGCTGAAAGGGTTTCAGTGGAGCTTCCAGACTAAGGTGGGCCAGGAAGAAAGGCCTGATGATCTACTTCCAAAAAGCAGCCAGTGAAAACCTCACCAATCACGAGGGTTTGACCACAGGAGGGCGCAGAACCGGGCAGCGTTTCGTTCACTTGTCTGTGGGGTCACCATGAGTTGGGGACCAGCAAGATGGCAGCTAACAACAATTAACTTTGCTCAGATTTTCCCAGCAGTAGTTGGTTGTTTATTTGTTACATCCAGATTGAATAAGATCCCATAGCAGGGGCCTGAATCTCCTGAATCCCATACCTCTAGGGACTGTGGGAACACTTCTTCGACCCTTATACCACCCCACGAAAGCTTAGCCCTGATGGGCCCTTCAGTTTTGCAGGGGAAGCAGAAGGAAGCGCTTCATGTCACCATATGGCATCTCTGTGGGCTGGGATGCCCTCCGCACCACTCTCCCACTTTCCCCCTGTGTCTGTCTGGTGACTTCTGTACCCTAGGTGTCCAGGGCTCCCCACTCTGCTCCTGTCCCCCAATGAGGTACTGCTTCTCTAGGCAGAGGGGCCCTAGGTGCTGTGGTTGATAGACGCGTGCTGCTCTGTAATCGGCCTCTGGGCCCGAGAGAAGGGTAAAGTGAGGATGGCTTGAAATCCCAGGAAGTGTCTGGGGGTTAGAAATGCCACCTGCTAAACCACCAGGGACTAACCAAGACAGGTGTGTGGTGCGGAGAGTTAGCACAGGACGCACAGCAGTGAGGGTCCACAGGAGAGCAGGCACAGCCACCAAGTTTATTAAGCATTATCTTTCTTTCACTGCATGGTTCTAATTAATGCATTCATGAAAAAAATCAACCAAACTCATATGAAAAGAAAAAGAAAATCAGCTCGGTTAAATTCCAAACGATGTTGTCAATACGCTCTCCTTTGTTATGATAAGAGCGTTATTTCTGCAAGTAGTTGCATTTCTGTGTTCACGAAAATGAGGGAAAGGAAGAAAAAATCTTACGACTGTTTTTCCAGAAGACCTGGTGAAGCCAGGTTCCCATCAAGATCATTGCTTTTGGCAAGCTTCGATAAAACATTTAGGTTTAAAAATGAGAGGAAAACGTGGAAATGAATTATGCTACATGGATCTTTGAAACAGGGGAGTGCTAATTCCAGGAGCTTTTTATATGAAATAACCGGAGCTTCATATCCCGTCTGCAGTCATCCCGTCCTCTGTGCAGAAAGGATTGAGCTGGATCACAACTCCCATTAGCACTGCGAGGAGAGGCTTCACATGTAAATCCCCTCACAAACGGGAGAGCAAATAGAGGGTGTTCTGCTTAGTATGTCAAAATAACTTGGGTGTTATCTTTTTCTCCTAGAAAAGCGCCCTTGGTGGCTTGTTATCTTTTTAGTGGATGACACGGGAAGCTCTCAGTTGACTATGTTTTCCTGTTTTTCCTTGTCATCAGGGTTGTCCAGCATCTTCAGCCTTTTCTCCAGCCTCTGCTTCCATTCTTCTCTGAGCCTGAGAAGGGGACACAATAGACACAGTTAAGTGCACTTGTTTCCACAACTACTGATCCAATGAAGTGCTATTGTTTTTTTTTCTCTAATGTTTTCTTTTTTTTTAAGGAAACAGATGGATTTTACAACTTAATAAAGAAAAAAAAAAATCAATAAACAAACGGACAAAAGCTATGAATAGGCAGTTGTCTCCAAAACTTAAACCTCAGATTGGTTTGTAGATCCAATATAATCTCCATCAAAATCCTGGCAGGACCTCTCTGTAGATATGGACAAGCGGATTCTAAATTTTATAAGAAAAGGCAAAAGAACTAGATTTTCCAAAACAATTTGAAAAAGAACAAACTTGGAGGACTCACACTATCTGGTTTCAAGACATATAAAACCAGTTGCTGGTTAGTTGATCCCAACTCATGGTGACTCCGTGTGTGTCAGAGGAGAACTGCGCTCATAAAGTTTTCTTTTTTTTCTTGCTTATTTATTTATTTTTTGGCTTGTTACTCTTTTATTGTACGTATTAGAAAACAAGTTCAAAGAGATTAAATGACTCGTGCATTTGATAACAGATAAATTTATCTAAATATTGTAATCCCCGAAATTAATACCTTTTGGCTTGAGGTTTCTTTTAAATTAATGACATTAATTTCTGATTAAATTAATTAGGTTTTTCTTCCTTGGATCCATAGCATGTTTCTTTTTAAAAAAAATTTACTGCACTTTGGGTGAGAGTTTACTGCGCAAATTAGTTTCTCATTCGAAAATTTATACACAAATTGTTTTGTGACATTGGTTGCAATCCCTGCAATGTGTCAGCACTCTCCCCCTTTCCCTTTACATCTCGGGTTCCCCGTGTCATTTGTCCAGGTTTCCTGTCCCTTCCTGCCCTCTCATCTTTGGTTTTGGGCAGGTGTTGCCCATTTGGTCTCGTATACTTGATTGACCTAAGAAGCATGTTCCCCATGCAAAAAAAAACCAAACCCACTGCCGTCGAGTCATTCTGACTCAAGGGCAGAGTAGAACTGCCCCATAGGGTTTCCAGGGAGTGCCTGGCGGATTCACACTGCTGACCCTTTGGTTAGCAGCCATAGCACTTAACCACTACGCCACCAGGGTTTCCAATGTTCCCCGCGAGTGTTACTATTTGTTTCATAGGCCTGTGGGTACTGGGTTTTATTCCTTAGCTAAAAAGTGGACTTTGGGAGCAGCATCAATTTTGAGTTAGCAGGGTGACTGGGGGCCATAGTTTCAGGGATTCTTCTTGTCTCTGTCAGACCAGTAAATGTGGTGTTTTTTTTTTTTTTTTTTAAATTTGAATTCTGTTCTACATTTTTCTCCTGCTCTGTCCAGAACTCTTTATTTTGATCTCTGTCAGAGCAGTTGGTGGTGAGAACTTGGCACCATCTAGTTCTTCTGGGCTCAGGCTGGTGGAGGCTGTGATTCACATGGTCCATTAGTCTTCTGGACTGATATTTTCCTTGTGTCTTTGGCTTTCATCATTGTCCCTTGCTGCAAATGTGATGGGACCAATAGATGTATTTTAGACGGCCGCTCACAAGTTTTTAAGACCCCAGAAGTTACTCACCAAAGTAGGATGTAGAATATTTTCTTTATGAACTATGTTATGCCAACTGACCTAGATGTCCCCTGAGACCATGATCCCCAGCCCTCATCCCAGTAACTCGGTCCCTCAAAGTGTTTGTATGTGTCTAAGAAGCTTCTATGGCTTTCCTTGGTCAAGTTGTGCTGAGGTCTCCTATATTATGTGCCGTTTTTCCTTTCACCAAAGTTAACACTTGTTCATAAGGTTTTCAATGACTGATTTTTTGGAAGTAGATCACCAGGCCTTTCTTCTGAGGTGCCTCTCAGTGGACTTGAACTGCCAAAATTTTGGTGAGCAGGTGGGCATGTTAACTGTTTCTACCACCCAGGGACTATCAAAGCTATCATGTTTAAGATGGTGTAGCATCAGGGAAGGAATAGACAAATCAATCAGTGGAACAGCATATAGAGTCTAGAAACCAACCCACACAAATATGGTCAATTGATTTTTGACAAATAGGCAAAGGCAGTTCAATGGAGGAAGGATTTTTTTTTTTTTTAAACAAATGGTGCTGCAACAACACTTGGACACTCATATTTAAAAAAAAAAAAAAAGACCTTGATCAGTTGTTGTCATTAGTTGCCATCTAGTTGATTCTGACTCATGATGACCCCATGCGTGCATAGTAGAACTGCTTCATAGGGCTTTCAAGGGTGTGGCCTTTGGGAAGGTGATTGCTCCACCTCTCTTCTGAGGCATCTCTAGGTGGGTTCAAACTGCCAACATTTCAGCTAGTAGTTGAGCCCTTAACCATTTTTGCCACCCAGGGACTCCCGTCTTGATCCAGACCCAAACCTTACACAAAATTAGCTCAAAATGGATCATAGACCAAAATGTAAGACTATAAAATATCTAGAAAAAGCACAAAAGTAATATCTTCATGACCTTGGGAAAGGAAAAGAATTCTTATATACAACACCAAAAGCACAATTCATAACAGGAAAAAATTGATAATTTAGATTTCATCAAAATTAAAAGCTTGCAACACCTATGCTCACCCAAAGACTTCACCAAAAGAGTAAAAAGATTACCTACAGACTGGGAAAAAGTTTTTAGTTATGACATTTCTGATCAGTGCCTGATCTCTAAAATCTACATGATGCTGTAAAAACTCAACTGCAAAAAGACAAATAACCCAATTAAAAAATGGGCAAAAGTTATGAATAGACACCTCACTAAAGAAGACATTCAGGTAGCTAACAGATATATGAGGAAATGTTCACGATCATTCTTAGCCCTTAGAGAAATGCAGATCAAAAGTACAATGAGATTTCATCTCACTGCAATAAGGCTGGCATTAATCCAAAAAACACAACATAATAAATGTTGGAGAGGCTGTGGAGAGATTGGAACACTTCTACACTGCTGGTGGGGATGTCAAATGGTACAACCACTTTGGAAATCTATCTGGCGCTTCCTTAAAAAAGCTAGAAATAGAACTATCATACGATCCAGCAATCCCGCTCCTTGGAATATATCCTAGAGAAATAAGAGCCTTTACGTGAACAGATATATGCACACCCATGTTTTTTACAGCACTGTTTACAATAGCAAAAACATGGAAGCAACCAACGTGCCCATCAACGGAGGAATGGATAAATAAATTACGGTATATTCACACAATGGAATACTACAGAACAATAAAGAACAGTGAAGAATCCGTGAAACATTTCATAACATGGAGGAACTTGGAAGGCGTTATGCTGAGTGAAGTTAGTCAGCTGCAAAAAGACAAATATTGCATAAGACCACTATTATAAGAACTTGAGAAATAGTTTAAACTGAGAAGAAAACATTCTTTTGTGGTTACAAGAGGGGTGAGGGAGGGAGGGTGGGAGGGGGCATTCATTAATTAGATAGTAGATAAGAACTACTTTGGGTGAAGGGAAAGACAGCACACAATACAGGGGAGGTCAGCACAATTGGACTAAACCAAAAGCAACAAAGTTTTCTGAATAAACTGAATGCTTTGAAGGCCAGTGTAGCAGGGGCAGGGGTCTGGGGACCATGGTTTCAGGGGACATCTAAGTCAATTGGCATAATAAAATCTATTAAGAAAACATTCTGCACCCCACTTTGAAGAGTAGCATCTGGGGTCTTAAATGCTAGCAAGCAGCCATCTAAGATGCATCAATTGGTCTCAATATACCTGGATCAAAGGAGAATGAAGAACACCAAGGACACAAGGCGATTACGAGCACAAGAGACAGAAAGGGCCACATGAACCAGCGACTAGATCATCCTGAGACCAGAAGAACTAGACGGCGCCCGGCTACAACCGATGACTTTCCTGACAGAGAACACAACAGAGAACCCCTGAGGGAGCAGGACAGCAGTGGGATGCAGACCCCAAATTCTCATAAGACCAGACTTAATCGTCTGACTGAGACTAGAAGGACCCCAGTGGCCATGGACCCCAGATCTTCTGTTGGTCCAGGACAGGAATCATTCCCGAAGCCAACTCTTCAGACATGGGTTGGACTGGATAATGGGTTGGAGAGGGATGCTGGTGAGGAGTGAGCTTCTTGGATCAGGTGGACACTTGAGACTATGTTGGCATCTCCTGCCTGGAGGGGAGATGAGAGGGTGGAGGGGGTTACAAGCTGGCGAAATGGACACAAAAAGAGAGAGTGGATGGAGATTGCGGGCTGTCTCATTAGGGGGAGAGTAATTGGGAGTGTGTAGCAAGGTGTATATGGGTTTTTGTGTGAGAGACTGACTTGATTTGTAAACTTTCAGTTAAAGCACAGTAAAAATTATATTAAAAAAGAATAAAGGCAAAATTACAGACATTTTTAGAAAAGCAAAAGCTGAGAAAGTTTACTAACAACTTTAAATTAAACAACTTTAAACTCATTAAATGACAATTTAAAGAATGTACATCAGAGGCGGGGCCAAGATGGCTGACTAGGTAGACGCTACCTTGGATCCCTCTTGCAACAAAGACTCGGAAAAACAAGTGAATCAATCACATACATAACAATCTAGAACCCTGAATAACAAACACAGACTTAAAGAGTTGACCTGAATGACAGAGACGGAGAACGAACAAATACGGGGAAGCAGCGACTGTTTTCCGAGCCTGGAGCCAGCGTGCCAGTCAGGTAACCTTGGCGCCGGGCTTAGGATTGGGCCCAGGGGAGCTGAACACAAAATCTTGTGACGGCGCAAACAAGGGGCGCAGCCCTACCCCCTGAACTGACCCCCAAAGGGGGCCCAGCCGGTCCGCGCGGATGGCGCAGCCACGGGGCTGCCGGGAGGAAAAGTTGCCGGGAGGCAGTGACTGGTTTTGGAGCCGGGAGTGCAGCGTCCCAGCAGGGGAACCTTGACGCTGGGCTTTGGACTGGCAGCAGAGGATCTGACCACAGCTTTAGCGGGCCAGACCATCGGGGTCAATCGCCACACAGCCAGCACACATAGGCGACACGCCCCTCGGGAATCTCAGATAAAATAGTCATCCCAAGCAAGATAAGCAACCTTGGCTATATTCCGAGGTGCTACTCTCCTGTTTTTCTGAGCCCCCCTCCCCTTCCCAGGGGGCTTCATTAACATTGGAATTTCCTGAGCCAGAGGGAGAACGGCTCTGGCTCCATGGCGGCTTTGCTTTTCCCTTTTTTTTTTTTGGTCTTTTCCTAACCCTTTCTTCCGGCCTGAGAGAAACAACCACAAAAAACCCAGAGACCAAAAATCCTTCCCTAATTGGACTAAAAACACAGAACCAGCTCCAGCCAAGCATATATGATCCAAATCTCGGGCTTTCATCCTTACAGGGAACAAGGTGGCGGTTATAATCCAAAGGCAGCTCTAATAGGGATCTGACTACATTTTTTTTTTTAGCAGATATTCTGGAAAAACAAGTTTCCCAGGTCTGATATCTCTGCTTATTCAACAGAGCCCTAACTGACCCACAACAGGGAACTGAGGGCTGAAGCTTCCCCCAGACCACCTAGCCTCTTGCCTTAGGGGTCTAAGGAGGGTGACATCTACCAATCAGTAGAGGTACTTGCATTGGGGGCCTAAGGTACAGCTGCAGTGCCCTCCCACCAAGGTGGTATAGGAATAGAGACACACCTACTTAACTGACACTTGGGGGAAGCCTGTCAGCATCCTGCCCCCTCCCCGGAGGGTGAACCCCAGCTGCTAATAGAATCTGGTGCACACAACTATCACCACTACTTCTCGAGGTGGATAGGTGTTAGGGTGCAGCACACACTTGATGACCCCAAATCAGATTCTACTAAAGAATAGTGAATAGACTCAGGCATATATATCTGGCAACAGCCCAAACCAGCTGGTAATAGGTCATAAGTAAGTCAAGGGCTACAACAAACAAGACAGCACAATCTAGTAGCCCATCCACGTATATTGAAAGAAAACACACCAAGATAAGACTCAGTGAGCAATTATAGAATAAACCACTTTTTTATATCTTTGTGATGGCTCGGAGACAGCAGTCGATATCAAACCACATAAAGAAGCAGACCATGAGAGCTTCTATAATCCCCCAAACAAAAGAATCAAAATCTTTCCCAAATGAAGATACAATCCTGGAATTATCAGATACAGAATATAAAAAACTAATTTACAGAATGCTTCAAGACATCAGGGATGACCTCAGAAATGAAATAAGGCAGTATGCAGAAAAAGCCAAGGAACACACTGATTAAACAGTTGAAGAACTCAAAAAGATTATTCAAGAACATAGTGGAAAAATTAATAAGTTGCAAGAATCCATAGAGAGACAGCATTCAGAAATCCAAAAGATTAACAATAAAATTACGGAATTAGACAACGCAATAGGAAGTCAGAAGAGCAGACTCGAGCAATTAGAATGCAGACTGGGAAATCTGGAGGACCAGGGAATTAACACCAACATAGCTGAAAAAAAATCAGATAAAAGAATTAAAAAAAAATGAAGAAACCCTAAGAATTATGTGGGACTCTATCAAGAAGGATAACTTGCGTGTGATTGGAGTCCTAGAACAGGGAGGGAGGACAGAAAACACAGAGAAAATAGTTGAAGATCTGCTGACAGAAAACTTCCCTGACGTCATGAAAGACGAAATGATATCTACCCAAGATGCTCATCGAACCCCATTTAAGATTTATCCAAAAAGAAAAACACCAAGACATATTATCATCAAACTTGCCAAAACCAAAGATAAACAGAAAATTTTAAAAGCAGCCAGGGAGAAAAGAAAGGTCTCCTTCAAGGGAGAATCAATAAGAATAAGTTCAGACTACTCAGCAGAAACCATGCAGGCGAGAAGGCAATGGGATGACATATACAGAGCACTGAAGGAGAAAAACTGCCAACCAAGGATCATATATCCAGCAAAACTCTCTCTGAAATATGAAGGCGAAATTAAAATATTTACAGATAAACACAAGCTTAGAGAATTTGCAAAAACCAAACCAAAGCTACAAGAAATACTAAAGGAAATCGGTCAGAAAACCAATAATATCAGATACCAGCACAACACAAGGTCACAGAACAGAACATCCTGATATCAACTCAAATAGGGAAATCACAAAAACAAATTAAGATTAATTTAAAAAAAATGCTCATAACAGGGAATCATTGAAGTCAATACGTAAAAGATCACAATAATCAAAAAGAGGGACTAAATACAGGTGGCATAGAACTGCCATATGGAGAGTGATACAAGGCGATATAGGAAAATACAAGTTAGGTTTTTACTTAGAAAAATAGGGGTAAATATTAAGGTAACCACAAAGAGGTATAACAACTCCATAACTCAAAATAAAAGCCAAGAAAAACGTAACGACTCAACAAACATAAAGTCAAATACTATGAAAATGAGGATCTCACAATTTACAAAGAAAAAGTCTCAGCACAAAAAAGTAAGTGGAAAAATGAAATTGTCAACAACACACATAAAAAGGCATCAAAATGACAACACTAAACACTTATTTATCTATAATTATGCTGAATGTAAGTGGACTAAATGCACCAATAAAGAGACAGAGAGTCTCGGACTGGATAAAGAAACACGATCCGTCTATATGCTGCCTACAAGAGACACACCTTAGACTTAGAGACACAAACAAACTAAAACTCAAAGGATGGAAAAAAAATATATCAAGCAAACAATCAGCAAAAAAGAAGAGGAGTAGCAATATTAATTTCTGACAAAATAGACTTTAAACTTAAATCCACCACAAAGGATAAAGAAGGACACTACATAATGATAAAAGGGACACTTGATCAGGAAGACATAACCATATTCAATATTTATGCACCCAATGACAGGGCTGCAAGATACATAAATCAAATTTTAACAGAACTGAAAAGTGAGATAGACACCTCCACAATTATAGTAGGAGACTTCAACACACCAATTTCGGAGAAGGACAGGACATCCAGTAAGAAGCTCAATAGAGACACGGAAGACCTAATTACAACAATCAACCAACCTGACCTCATTGACTTATAAAGAACACTCCACCCAACTGCTGCAAAGTATACTTTTTTTTCTAGCGCACATGGAACATTCTCTAGAATAGACCACATATTAGGTCATAAAACAAACCTTTGCAGAGTCCAAAACATCGAAATATTACAAAGCAACTTCTCAGACCACAAGGCAATAAAACTAGAAATCAATAACAGAAAAACTAGGGAAAAGAAATCAAATACTTGGAAACTGAACAATACCCTCCTGAAAAAAGACTGGGTTACAGAAGACATCAAGGAGGGAATAAAGCAATTCATAGAATGCAACGATAATGAAAAGACTTCCTATGAAAACCTCTGGGACACAGCAAAAGCAGAGGCCAATTTATACTGATAAATGCACACATACAAAAAGAAGAAAGAGCCAAAATCAGAGAACTGTCCCTACAACTTGAACAAATAGAAAGTGAGCAACAAAAGAATCCATCAGGCACCAGAAGAAAACAAATACTAAAAATTAGAGCTGAACTAAATGAATTAGAGAACAGAAAAACAATTGAAAGAATTAACAAAGCCAAAAGCTGGTTCTTTGAAAAAACTAACAAAATTGATACACCATTGGCTAGACTGACTAAAGAAATACAGGAAAGGAAACGAATAACCCAAATAAGAAATGAGAAGGGCCACATCACAAGAGACCCAACTGAAATTAAAAGAATCATATCAGATTATTACGAAAAATTGTACTCTAACAAATTTGCAAACCTAGAAGAAATGGATGAATTCCTGGAAAAACACTACCTACCTAAACTAACACATTCAGAAGTAGAACAACTAAATAGACCCATAACAAAAAAAGAGATTGAAACAGTAATCAAAAAACTCCCAACAAAAAAAAAAAAAACCCTGGCCCGGACAGCGTCACTGCAGAGTTCTACCAAACTTTCAGAGAAGAGCTAACACCACTACTACTAAAGGTATTTCAAAGCATAGAAAATGATGAAATACTACCCAACTCATTCTATGAAGCCACCATCTCCCTGATACCAAAACCAGGGAAAGACATCACAAAAAAAGAAAATTACAGACCTATATCCCTCATGAACATAGATGCAAAAATCCTCAACAAAATTCTAGCCAATGGAATTCAACAACATATCAAAAAAATAATTCACCACGACTAAGTGGGATTTATACCAGGTATGCAAGGCTGGTTTAATATTAGACAAACCAGTAATGTAATCCACCATATAAATAAAACAAAAGACAAAAACCACATGATCTTATCAATTGATGCAGAAAAGGCATTTGACAAAGTCCAACACCCATTTATGATAAAAACTCTCACCAAAATAGGAATTGAAGGAAAATTCCTCAACATAATAAAGGGCATCTATGCAAAGCCAACAGCCAACATCACTCTAAATGGAGAGAACCTGAAAGCATTTCCCTTGAGAACAGGAACCAGACAAGGATACCCTTTACCACCGCTCTTATTCAATTGTGCTAGAAGTCCTAGCCGGGGCAATTAGGCTAGACAAAGAAATAAAGGGCATCCGGATTGGCAAAGAGGAAGTAAAATTATCTCTATTTGCAGATGACATGATCTTATACACAGAAAACCCCAAGGAATCCTCCAGAAAACTACTGAAACTAATAGAAGAGTTTGGCAGAGTCCCAGGTTATAAGATAAACATACAAAAATCACTTGGATTCCTCTACGTCAACCAAAAGAACATCGATGAGGAAATCACCAAATCAATACCATTCACGGTAGCCCCCAAGAAGATAAAATCCTTAGGAATAAATCTTACCAAGGATGTAAAAGACCTATACAAAGAAAACTACAAAGCTCTACTACAAGAAATTAAAAAGGACATACTTAAGTGGAAAAACATACCTTGCTCATGGGTAGGAAGACTTAACATAGTAAAAATGTCTATTCTACCAAGAGCCATCTACACATACAATGCACTGCCGATCCAAATTCCAATGTCATTTTTTAAGATGATAGAGAAACTAATCACCAACTTCATATGGAAGGGAAAGAAGCCTCGGATAAGCAAAGCATTACTGAAAAAGAACAAGAAAGTGGGAGGCCTCACTCTACCTGATTTCAGAACCTATTATACAGCCACAGTAGTCAAAACAGCCTGGTATTGGTACAACAACAGGCACATAGACCAGTGGAACAGAATTGAGAAGCCAGATATAAATCCATCCACATACGAGCAGCTGATATTTGACAAAGGCCCAGTGTCAGTTAATTGGGGAAAAGATAGTCTTTTTAACAAATGGTGCTGGCATAACTGGATATCCATTTGCAAAAAAATGAAACAGGACCCATACCTCACACCATGCACAAAACCTAACTCCAAGTGGATCAAAGACCTAAACATAAAGACTAAAACGATAAAGATCATGGAAGAAAAAATACGGACAACCTTAGGAGCCCTAATACAAGGCATAAACAGAATACAAAACATTACCAAAAATGATGAAGAGAAACCAGATAACTGGGAGCTCCTAAAAATCAAACACCTATGCTCATCTAAAGACTTCACCAAAAGAGTAAAAAGACCACCTACAGACTGGGAAAGAATTTTCAGCTATGACATCTCCGACCAGCGCCTGATCTCTAAAATCTACATGATTCTGTCAAAACTCAACCACAAAAAGACAAACAACCCAATGAAGAAGTGGGCAAAGGATATGAACACACACTGCACTAAAGATGATATTCAGGCAGCTAACAGATACATGAGAAAATGCTCTCGATCATTAGCCATTAGAGAAATGCAAATTAAAACTACGATGAGATTCCATCTCACTCCAACAAAACTAAAAACAAGGCTGGCATTAATCCAAAAAACACAAAATAATAAATGTTGGAGGGGCTGCAGGGAGATTGGAACTCTTATACACTGCTGGTGGGAATGTAAAATGGTACAACCACTTTGGAAATCTATCTGGCGTTATCTTAAACAGTTAGAAATAGAACTACCATACAACCCAGAAATCCCACTCCTCGGAACATACACTAGAGAAATAAGAGCCTTCACACAAACAGATATATGCACACCCATGTTTATTTCAGCACTGTTTACAATAGCAAAAAGCTGGAAGCAACCAAGGTGTCCATCAACGGATGAATGGTTAAATAAATTGTGGTATATTCACACAATGGAATACTACACATCGATAAAGAACAGTGACGAATCTGTGAAACATTTCATAACATGGAGGAACCTGGAAGGCATTATGCTGAGCAAAATTAGTCAGAGGCAAAAGGACAAATATTGTATAAGACCACTATTATAAGATCTTAAGAAACCGAGAAGAACACATACTTTTGTGTTTATGAGGGGGGGTGGGAGGGAGGGTGGGAGAGGGTTATTTACTGATTAGTTAGTAGATAAGAACTACTTTAGGTGAAGGGAAGGACAATACTCAATATACGGAAGGTCAGCTCAACTGGCCTGGACCAAAAGCAAAGAAGTTTCCGGGAGAAACTGAATGCTTCAAAGGTCAGCGGAGCAAGGGCGGGGGTTTGGGGACCATGGTTTCAGGGGACTTCTAAGTCAATTGGCAAAATAATTCTATTATGAAAACATTCTGCATCCCACTTTGAAATGTGGTATCTGGGGTCTTAAATGCTAACAAGCGGCCATCTAAGATGCAGCAATTGGTCTCAACCCACCTGGAGCAAAGGAGAATGAAGAATACCAAGGTCACACGACAACTAAGAGCCCAAGAGACAGAAAGGGCCACGTGAACCAGAGACCTACATTATCCTGAGACCAGAAGAACTAGATGATGGCCGGCCACAATTGATGACTCCCCTGACAGGGAGCACAACAGAGAACCCCTGAGGGAGCAGAAGATCAGTGGGATGCAGACCCCAAATTCTCATAAAAAGACCATACTTAATGGTCTGACTGAGACTAGAGGAATCCCGGCGGTCATGGTCCACAAACCTTCTGTCGGCACAGGACAGGAACCATCCCCGAAGACAACTCATCAGACATGAAAGGGACTGGACAGTGGGTAGGTGAGAGATGCTGAAGAAGAGTGAGCTAATTATATCAGGTGGTCACTTGAGACTGTGTTGGCATCTCCTGTCTGGAGGGAGGATGGGAGGATAGAGCGAGTTGGAAGCTGGCAAAATTGTCACGAAAGGAGAGACTGGAAGGGCTGACTCATTAGGGGGAGAGCAAGTGGGAGTACGGAGTAAGGTGTATATAAACTTATATGTGACAGTGTGACTTGATTGGTAAATGTTCACCTGAAGCTCAATAAAAGTTAATAAAAAAAAAAAAAGAATGTACATCAGGTGGAATAGATAAAAGGTCCAATATGTAAGAAGAAGAAATTATAAGTGAGGATTTCAATAAATCTGTGGCTAAAACAAACAAAAAAAAAAAAAAGGAAAAATTAAAAGCTTGCTCTGTGGAAGACTCTGTTAAGAGAATAAAAGACAAGCCACATAGGAGCCCTAATACAAGATATAAACAGAATACAAAACATTACCAAAAATGATGTAGAGAAACCCGATAACTGGGAGCTCCTAAAAATCAAACACTTATGCTCATCTAAAGACTTCACCAAAAGAGTAAAAAGACCACCTACAGACTGGGAAAGAATTTTCAGCTATGACATCTCCGACCAGCTCCTGATCTCTAAAATCTACATGATTCTGTCAAAACTCAACCACAAAAAGACAAACAACCCAATCAAGAAGTGGGCAAAGGATATGAACACACACTGCACTAAAGATGATATTCAGGCAGCCAACAGATACATGAGAAAATGCTCTCGATCATTAGCCATTAGAGAAATGCAAATTAAAACTACGATGAGATTCCATCTCACACCAGCAAGGCTGGCATTAATCCAAAAAACACAAAATAATAAATGTTGGAGAGGCTGCGGAGAGATTGGAACTCTCATACACTGCTGGTGGGAATGTAAAATGGTACAACCACTTTGGAAATCTATCTGGCGTTATCTTAAACAGTTAGAAATAGAACTACCATACAACCCAGAAATCCCACTCCTAGGAATATACCCTAGAGATACAAGAGCCTTCATACAAACAGATATATGCACACCCATGTTTATTGCAGCTCTGTTTACAATAGCAAAAAGTTGGAAGCAACCAAGGTGTCCATCAACGGATGAGTGGGTAAATAAATTGTGGTATATTCACACAATGGAATACTACGCATCGATAAAGAACAGTGACGAATCTCTGAAACATTTCATAACATGGAGGAACCTGGAAGGCATTATGCTGAGCGAAATTAGTCAGAGGCAAAAGGACAAATATTGTATAAGACCACTATTATAAGATCTTGAGAAATAGTAAACCTGAGAAGAACACATACTTTTGTGGTTACGAGGGGGGGAGGGAGGGAGGGTGGGAGAGGGTTTTTTTTATTGATTAATCAGTAGATAAGAACTGCTTTAGGTGAAGGGAAAGACAACACTCAATACATGGAAGGTCAGCTCAATTGGACTGGACCAAAAGCAAAGAAGTTTCCGGGATAAAATGAATGCTTCAAAGCTCAGCGGAGCAAGCGCGGGGGTCTGGGGAACATGGTTTGCGGGGACTTCTAAGTCAATTGGCAAAATAATTCTATTATGAAATCATTCTGCATCCCACTTTGAAATGTGGCGTCTGGGGTCTTAAATGCTAACAAGCAGCCATCTAAGATGCAGCAATTGGTCTCAACCCACCTGGAGCAAAGGAAAATGAAGAACACCAAGCCCACATGACAACTAAGAGCCCAAGAGACAGAAAGGCCCACATGAACCAGAGACCTACATCATCCTGAGACCAGAAGAACTAGTTGGTGCCCGGCCACAATCGATGACTGCCCTGACAGGGAGCTCAGCAGAGGACCCCTGAGGGAGCAGGAGATCAGTGGGATGCAGACCCCAAATTCTCATAAGAAGACCAAACTTAATGGTCTGACTGAGACTGGAGGAATCCCGGCGGCCATGCTCCCCAGACCTTCAGTTGACACAGGACAGGAACCATCCCCGAAGACAACTCATCAGACATGAAAGGGACTGGTCAGTGGGTGGGAGAGAGACGCTGATGAAGAGTGAGCTAATTATATCAGGTGGACACTTGAGATTGTGTTGGCAACTCTTGTCTGGAGGGGGGATGGGAGGATAGAGAGAGAGGGAAGCCGGCAAAATTGTCAAGAAAGGAGAGACTGAAAGGGCTGACTCAAGATGGGGAGAGGAAGTGGGAGTAGGGAGTGAGATGTATGTAAACTTATATGTGACAGACTGATTGGATTTGTAAACGTTCACTTGAAGCTTAATAAAAGTTATTATAAAAAAAAAAAAAAAAAAAGACAAGCCACAAATGGGGAGAAAATACATGACCCAGTAATCTTAATCCTGGGAATTTACCCAGGAGAAATAAAAACTTCTGTTCACGCAAAAATCTGTATGAGAACATTTACAGTAGTTTTATTCATAATTACCAAAAACTGAAAATAACCTAAATGTAATTCAAATGGGGAATGGATAACCAAACTGGTACACACATGCAAAGGAATGCTACTTACCAATAAAAAGGAATGAATTATTGATACACACGATAAGAATGAATCTCAAAAGCACTTTTCTAAGTCAAAAAAGTCAGGCTCAAAAGACTACATACTATATAATTAATTCATTTACTTGGCATTCAGGAAAAGGCAAAAGTATATTAAAAAAAAAAAAAAACCCGCTGCGGTCGAGTCGATTCCGACTCATAGCGACCCTATAGGACAGAGTGGAACTGCCCCATAGAGTTTCCAAGGAGAGCCTGGTGGATTCAAACTGCTGAGTATTTGGTTAGCAGCCATAGCACCTAACCACTACGCCACCAGGGTTACCATGGGGATGGGGAAAGATCAGTAGTCGCCAGGCATTGGGAGTTGGGAAGGAGTTGAGCACAAGGGGGCAGTATGAGGGAATTTTTTCAGAGGGAAGGAACTGTTATATATCTTGATTGTGCTAATGATAACATGACTCTAAGCATTTATCAAAACTCACAGAACTGTAGACAAAAAGAAATCCATGGTGCTTATAGATCAATTAAGAAAAAGAAAATCTATAGGCAAATGGGTAAAGGCTATAAATATGCAGCTCCAGAAGAAAAATTCCACATGGTTTCCATACATATGAAAAGATATCAACCTAAATTGCAATTAGTTAAATTCAGTTTAAAACAATGAAGTTACAACCTCACTGATTAGATTTACAACGATTAAGAGCTTGACAATACCCAGTGTTAGCGTTAGTGTGGAAATAGGCATTCCCATGCTCAGGGTGGAAGTCTGACCAGTAGGGACCCTGGTGGTGAAGTGGTTAAAGAATTTGGCTGCTAACCAAAAGGTTGGCAGTTTGAATCCGCCAGCTGCTCCTTGGAAACCCTGTGGGGCAGTTCTACTCTGTCCTATAGGGTTGCTATGAGTTGGAATTGACTTCATGGCAATGGCTTTTTGTTTGTTTGTTTAGTACATAAATTTATTTTCTCCAGTTCTGGAGTCTAAAAGTCCAGACCTTTGGAACACAGGGAGGCAAAATGTACCAAAAATTTAAAAACTCTTATCTCTTTTTTTTTAATCAATTTTTGTTGTGCTTTAAGTGAAAGTTTACAAATCAAGTCAGTCTCTCATACAAAAATTTATATACACCTTGCTATACACTCCTAGTTGCTCTTCCTCTAATGAGACAGCACACTCCTTCTCTCCACCCTGTATTCCCTGTGTCCACTCAGCCAGCTTCTGACCCCCGCTGCCCTCTCATCTCCCCTCCACACAGGAGCTGCCCACATAGTCATGCACCTACTTGATCGGAGAGGCTCACTCTTCACCAGTATCATTTTCTATCCCATAGTCCAGTCTAATCCCTGTCTGAAGAGTTCACTTTGGGAATGGATCCTGTCTTGGGCTAAAAGACAGTCTGGGGACCATGACCTCTGGGATCCTTCTAGTCTCAGTCAGACCATTAAGTCTGGTCTTTTTACAAGAATTTGAGGTCTGCATCTCACTGCTCTCCTGCTCCCTCAGGGGTTCTGTGTTGCGCTCCCTGTCAGGGCAGTCATTGGTTGTAGCTGGGCACCATCTAGTTCTTCTGGTCTCAGGCTAATGTAGTCTCTGGTTTATGTGGCCCTTGCTGTCTCTTGGGCTCATAATTACCTTGTATCTTTGGTGTTCTTCATTCTCCTTTGCTTCAGGTGGGTTGAGACGAACTGATGCATCTTAGATGGCTGCTTGCTAGCATTTAAGACAACGGATGCCACTCTCCAAAGTGGGATGCAGAATGTTTTCTTAGTAGATTTTATTATGGCAATTGACCTAGAGTTCCCTGAAACCATGGTCCCCAGACCCCCACCCCTGCCTTTGAAGCATTGTTTATTCAGGAAACTTCTTTGCTTTTGGTTTAGTCCAGTTGTGCTGACCTCTCCTGTATTGTGTGTTGTCTTTCCCTTCACCTAAAGTAGTTCTTATCTACTATCTAATTAGTGAAAACCCCTCTCTTTCCCTCCCTCCCTCCCCAATCTAGTAACCATCAAAGAATATTTTCTTTTCTGTTTAAACTATTTCTCAAGTTCTTATAATAGTGGTCTCATACAATATTTGTCCTTTTGCAACTGACTAATTTCACTCAGCATACTGCCTTCCAGATTCCTCCATGTTATGAAATGTTTCACGGATTCTTCATCATTCTTTATTGTTGTGTAGTATTCCATTGTGTGAATATACCATCATTTATTTATCCATTCATCCATTGATGGGCACCTTGGTTGCTTCCATCTTTTTGCTATTGTAAACAGTGCTGCAATGAACATGGGTGTGCATATATCCATTCGTGTAAAGGCTCTTATTTCTCTGGTATATATTCCAAAGAGTGAGATTGCTGGATCATACGGTAGTTCTATTTCTAGTTTTTTTTAAGGAAGTGCCAAATTGATTTCCAAAGTGGTTGTACCATTTCACATTAAAAACTCTTATCTCTTGATCTGACAATTTAATTTCTAGGAATTTACTTATTCATGTGCAAGTATGCTTATTACAACATAGTAAAGTCAGAAAATGAAAAACAATCTAAATGTCCTTCAGATGTGATTGGTTAAATACATCTGCGCATCGTTACAATGGAATACAATAAAGAAGAACAGAACGTGCTGATACAGAAAAACCTCCAAGATCTACGAAGTACAAGGTGCAGAATAGTGAAGATAGCAGACACCCATTTTACATAAAAATGCAAGATGCATATTCATTTGCTTATCCAAACTGAAGACATTATTGATGTCAGTTATCTCTGGAAAGCAGGTCTAGGAGGCCAGATGGGAGAGAAACTCATTTCTCATTATATACCCTTTCGTGAGGTTTGAATTTTTTTTTAATTGTTAAACAAATAAAGTGAATAAATACTTACTATAGGAAGCCAGAATATATAAGCAGGAATAAAGAAAAATGGAATTATACTTTAATTTTTCACTTTTATAAATAACCCTAAAATGGGTATGATAACACTTAATACTCTCCATATCCCAGTCTGTTTTCCTCAGAGAGATTCCCAGAGGTGAAACGACAACTTAGTGAGTATAAATACTTTGAAGGTTCTTGGCACCTTTTACCAAATTGCTTCAGGAAAATTTCTTTACTTAAAACTCTGCTCACTTATGGGCCCAAGAATGAATGAATGGAAAGAATCTGGAGTGCAGGCCTGGTGTCTGGTGGTGGTTATGGTTTAAACACACTAGCAACCAAAGATGGAAAGTTGCAATATTGAGAGAGGAATGAGGGATATGGGAGAGCATTGCTGAGATATTGGTTATCATCATCATTCTACCTCAACTGTAAGTAAAGGGAATGACAGAAAAATGTACTTTCCCTATTTGAAAAAACCCATTGCCGTCGTCGCGTTGATTCCGGCTCAGTAACACCAGGGCTCCTCCTATTTGAAAGGGGAGGTAAAACACAGAACGACTGCTCTCTCCTTAGTGGTAACTGCCTCACGCCTGGACACAGCTCCTTCCACACTGCCCTGCACCAGGCATCAGAGAACACTTTACTTAACAAATGATGATTTATTGAGCTTATATAACTTTCTATTTTGATATCTGCCTATTATTAAGTTACATAATTTTATTTCTTCATTACAGTTATTATGTATTCATTCTGTGTTTTAATTTGTAATCAACCTCTCCAACCTGGAGAGTACCCAGGTTCATGAGCTCTCCTTGTTAAGCATCTCTGAAAGGCTCTGTAACTAAATCTGTCTTCAAGGACATGACTTTTGTCACTTGGGATCTTTTAAGGCTCCCTAATAAGGCTCACCGTCGCCTGAGGGTTTCATTGACCTTGATGGGCTTCGTAGCATAATGTAGATTCATTCACGTCTTAGTTTCCTAATGCTGCCGTAACACAAGTATCACAAGTGGGTCGCTTTACAGAACATAAATTCATTTTCTCAACGTTCTGGAGGCTAAAAGTCCAAATCAGGGTCATGGCTGTGTTGCTTCCTTCATTGTAGTTAGTCCTGGGAGTTCCTTGCTTGGTTCCTTGGCTTGTAGACAATCCTCGTGTGGCATCTGTCCTCTGGATGTGGGTGTCTCTGTGTCTAATCTGTTCTTTTTATAACTCAGAGGTGATTGGATTTAGAACCCACCCTAATCAGATATGATCTAACTAACATAATGAAGAAGAGCTAATTTCCAAACAGGATTACATCCACAGGTATAGGGATTAGGATTCCAATATATATTCTTTTTTGGGAGGAAGGGGGGTGGGAGGACACAATTTAATCCATAACATTCATTAACCCCGAGGACTTTAGCTTTAACTTGATGTGGTAGTCATGAAAATGTACTGCTCAGATATTTTGCATGGGGACCATAATTGATGGTTGGCTGCAGCTACTTTGTTTCTGTATCTGCTCCAAGCATTGGTACCAAGGCCAAACATCTTGAGGGCTGCTCCCAGTCAATGACTGAGCATGGCAGCAGTACTGATACAGGCCCATTCCTACAAGATACAGAACTTCTTTAACAGTGACTTTAGCTGAGGGCCTCCTCATCAGTCTGCCAAAAGCTTTGTTAGGTCTGCCATGTGGTCTACCCAGTCTTACTTCCTTCCCTTTCTTCTTCATAGAGGTCAGATCTGCCTCACAATCTGGTGACTCTGTACCTTCTCTAACTAACTGACTAACTAACTAACCCATTGCCACCGAGTCGATTCTGACTCATAGTGACCCTATAGGACAAAATATGACTGCTCCAATAGGGTTTCCAAGGAGCAGCTGGTAGACTCATACTGTCAGTCTTTTTGGTTAGCAGCCTGAGCTCTTAACCACTGTGCCACCACGGCACCGTGCCTCCTCTGGCTCCTTCCCAATGGTGTCCCAGAACTGGTTCACACCAGTTTGTGAGGGTAAATTATTCTTTTTTCATGCTGGTTATTAAATACAGACATTATTAAAAAGTAAATGAGATATAAATTTGCCATCAAATTATATTAGAAACAAAGATAATAAATATTCAAAACTCATCACTTCCTAATTATTTTACCACACTTTACAACAATCTCCTCTCTCTAGGTTATTTAGCTCTACTAGATAGATCTGCGTGGTGAAAGGACTATAGGATGGAGTGCTATGGCCAGCATCTCAGCTCCTTTCCGTTGATGTCCATTGGTAGTATTTGCATCATGGAAACTGGCAAACACTATAAGTCATGGTTTGATATTTGTCTGGATTTGATACTTGTTTGATTCATTGTCTGGAAAAAGGATTAGCAAACTATGGCCCTCAGGCCAAACCTGGCCAGTAGCCTGTTTTTGTAAGTGATGTTTTATTGTAATACAGTCCCACTCATTTGTATGCATATTGTCTATGGCTGCCATCTTAGTTTCTGAGTGCTGCTATAACAGAAGTACCACAAGTGGGCTGCTTTAATGCACAGAAAGAGGCTAGAAATCCTAATTCAGGGTGCTGGCTCTAGGGGAAGGCTTTCTGTCTCTGTTGGGTCTGGGGGAAAGTCCTTCTCTCTTTTCAGCTTCTGTTTCTGAGTTCCTGGGTAATCTCCACATGGCATCTATCTTCCCCTATTTGTGCTTGCTTGCTTCTGTGCCTAATCTGCTCTTTTTATGTCACAAAAGCAATTGGATTAAGACATATCCTACACTTATATGGTCTTATTAACATAACAAAAAATCCTATTCGCAAATGGGATTACATCTATAAGTACAGAGATTAGGATTCCAACATATTTTGGGGGGACATAATTCAATTTACAACAGCTGTTTTCACACTGCAATGATAGAGTCGAGTAGTGACACAGACCACATGACCCGTAAAACCAAAAACCAAACCCACTGCCGCCAAGTCGATTCTGACTTATAGTGATCCTGTAGGACATAGTAGAGCTGCCCCATAGGGTTTTCAAGGCTGTAAATCTTTATGGAAGCAGACTGCCACATCTTTCTCCTGCAGAACGTTGGTGGATTTGAATCGCTGACATTTTGGTTAGCAGCTGAGCAGTTTAAGCACTGTGCAACCAGGGCTCCTCATATGACCCATAAAGCCAAAAATATTTACTATTTGGTCCTTTACAGAAAATGTTTGCTGACCTCTGGTCTAGACTTGCAGGAGAAAGACGTGGCAGTCTCCGTCCATAAAGATGATAGCCTTGGAAATCCTATGGGGCAGTTCTACTCTACCCTATGGGGTTGCTGTGAGTTGGAATCAATTTGATGGCAAGGGGTTTTGGTCTAGACTTAAGAAAGTGATGAGAAGCTGTTAATTATGCAGATTAAAGTGTGTCATCTGTTATGCTTGTAGCTATTGCAATGTAAATAGGAAAAAAAGGGAATATTCTTTTATTAATACAAAATTATTATCATCAGATGTGAGTGACTTCTTTGCTGAATTGTTAGTAATCAACCCTTGATTCATTACCTGATTTAGTCAAATCATGGCTGAATTGCAACCACAGGTTGGCTATGAATGCAAGAGTAAAAACTGACAAAAGCATACTGTGAGACTCAGTTGGCCGAATGGAAATTACAATAAAGAGAATTGTGTATTTTCTTAGCAGTAAAGTGTGTGCTACCCACCCATTATATAAGTAAAATTTATAAGAAACAGATGTATCTGTACGTGCACACATTGCCCCCTCAGAGAGCCAGGTGTTAAGCTTTAATCAGCACACTTCCTTCTCATTTTTCTCTCCCAGGTGTTTCCCTCAATAAATCTCTAGCACATCTCACCTTCCCTTCTGCTTCTTGGAGGATCCGAGTAACGCACTCGGTATGATGTATTTATTCTAGGAACAGAATTTAGAAATCTGGGGCTCATGACACATCTATTCACTTAATTTTTATAGCAGCTCAGTCCTGGTGGTACAGTGGTTAAATGCTTGGCTGCTAAGTGAAAGGCCGGTGGTTCAAATCCACTGAGCAGCTCCTTGGAAGAAAACACATGGTGATCTGCTCTCCTAAAGATGAAAGTCTAGGAAATCCTATGGGGCAGTTCTACTCTGTCCTGTAGGGTCGCTGTGATCAGAATTGACTCAATGGTACACAACAACGGTACAACTATTTATTGCCAAATGGGAATGGACTCAGGTCTCCACCACCCAAATGCTCTTAAAAACCTGTTTCATGAATATTTAGACAGTTTGCTGCCCCTTTCTAGTTAATCTCTTTCATCAGTGTGTTGCTTCCATTTATCTTTGGGTTCTCAGTAAACTAGTGAATACAAATGCATGTGTGGACTTTCTTTTAGTAGGGAAGGTCAAGATGAAGAAAATTATGCATAAAAATCAGTGTATAGAATCAGATACAGCACAGGAGCAATACCATTGGCATTCAAGCTCAAAGAGAATTTTTTTTCTCTTAAGCTTAGAAATATTGGCCTCACTTTTCAAATGGAGACCAAATAGCTTTTGATATTTATTGTTGTAGATTTACCTGATCAATGGAGGAGCTGTAGTTAATACCCTGGAACGTGAAGTCTCCTTGATGAGTACGGGGTTTAACTAGAAGGCAGGGTGGTGGTTGTGAGATTCTTAAGCGAGAATCATAATGTCCTTACTGGGAACCAATGAAAATCAATTGGGCCCATAGTTATGTTTTTTCTACCTTGTGCTAGGCACTAAATATGTGTGTCAGTTTGAGTCCCCCAAGAGGCAAATTTGGGGGAAACACCTGTGAAAAATAAAGGATGAGAGAAATGAAGTAGTCAGGCACAGCCTTCAGACTTCAATGCTGGTCTGTGAAAGAAGAGAGGGCAGGTAGCATAATCAGGAAGGAAGAGCCCCATACCATAGCAGAGTTTTGAGAAAGCTTTGGCTGGGCTGATAGGGAGTCCCTGAACAAAAATTGCCCACCAGATGACCCCTGTCATGCAAGAATTGCCCAGAACTAATAACCCTGCCATTCTCAGTCACTGGCTGGGACCAGCCTAGGGCAATTGTGGCCTTGACACAAACACAATGGTGGTCCCAGAAGGGTAGGAGCTAGGGTTACCAGACAACTATGCTTCCTACAGCAAGTTCTCTTGAAGAGGATCCAATCAGGGCACTTCCGTGGCCACCAATATATGTAAAAAAGAGTAAATAAATAAATAAAAGTAACCCTGCCTTCCCATTGGTCTCAGGGGCCATTTAGCTCAATTGGCATAACATAGTTTATAAAGAAAATGTTTTACATCCTACTTTGGTAGGGTTTTTGTTTTTGGTAAGTAGCGTCTGAGGTCTTAAAGCTTGTGAGCAGCCATCTAAGATACTCCACTGGTCCCACCCCATCTGGGGAAAGGGAGAATGAAGAAAGTCAAAGACACAAGGGAAAGATTTGTCCAAAGAACTAATGGACCACAACTACCACAGCCTCCACCAGACTGAGTCCAGCACAACTAGATGGTGCTGAGCTACCACCACCGACTGGTCTGACAGGGATCACAATAGAGGGTCCCGGACAGAGCTGGAGAAAAATGTAGAAAGAGATTCTAACTCATAAAAAAAGATCAGACTTACTGTTCTGACAGAGACTGAAGAAACCCGGGAGTATGGCCCCCAGACACCCTTTTAACTCAGTACTAAAGTCACTCCCAAGGTTCACCCTTCAGCCAAAGATTAGACAGGCCCATAAAACAAAACGAGACTAAATGGGCACACCATCCCAGTAGCAAGGATGAGAAGGCAGGAAGGGACAGGAAACCTGGTAATAGGGAACCCAAGGTTGAGAAAGGGAGAGTGGTGACAAGTCGTAGGGTTGGCAAACGATGTCACAAAATAGTACGTGTATTGTTTAATGAGAAACTAATTTGCTCTGTAAACCTTCATCTAAAGTACAATTAAAAAAAAAAGAAAAAAAATCTTGTCCTCAAGGAATTTGTAGTTTACTGAAGTCTTGATCTCTCACTTAGGATCTCAGTACTTCTGTCTTAATCTCTGTGATTTTTAAATTAAAATTTTTTTTATTGTGGTAAATATATATGTAACAAAACATGTGTCATTTCAACATACTTCTGGGCTTTGGTTTTACTATGAAAAGGACAGATAATGATTTTGCCACTCCTGCTGTGATACTGTAGGGAACATGCCTTTACAGCTGTTTTTCCACAGTGGGGACAAGGTGCCTGATCCTGACTTCCTGTGACCTGCAGCTCACCAGCTAGGTCTCTGGTCATGGGGCAGAGCTCAGTCAGATGATACAGGCTGACAAGACTTAGCTCCAGCATACTGATCTGACCAGCTGAGTTTCCCAGCCACATCCCCTTAGCCTCTCCGTACGAATGAAAAATCCAACTAATGTTTTTCTTACTGGCTATTCTTTCTGGATTCAATCCCGTGTTACAGAAAGTTTAAAGTAATGATTTCATCTGGCTAGCAGATTAAGAGTTGGGTATCTTGTGACTTGTAGCCAAAAGCATCCTGACTGAGAGCTGATAAGCAGGGATCAGAGCAGAGGGAGCCGAGTCCTGGTAAGCCCCTCTCCCTACCAAGTTCATCAGATTTAATACCAACCTGGCACCCAGTTCTGTCGTATTCTGAAGAGCTATTTTGAAGACCACAATCCTTGTATGAAAACATTTTTTATTGTCTGTGTAAGCACTGCACAGTGTCTCAGTTATAGTTACAGAGCAGTCCCTTAGATGTCCATATGATTTATGGTCCAAACTGAGATACATTTGGAAATAAAAGGGTATGCACTCAATAATTACACTGGGAGGATAGGTGTACATGCAGACTGTCCCAGGCAAGCCAGGGTGTATGGTCATCCTACTTACACTGTACTTGATTTTTCTTAAATTATCACCATCGTTTATCTACAAACAGTCTCCAACTTCTCCAGGAGACCAGCCCCGTCCATGCTGTGTGGCCAGACTTTTAAGCCAGACTCAGAGAGGACTAGGGGGTTTCCAGTTCTGGAGCCACCCACTTAGCCTTGTGATCTCACCTCCAGGGCCTCTGCCAGAATTATCAGTTACCAGGATAAACGGATTCACTCCAGCTCTGGCCTCATTTGTCTCTGTCAATGAACCCACAGGTGTGGGCTAATGAGCATGTCCTGGTCAAACACCTGCTTCCCCCCCACCCAGCTTTGGCACAAGTTTTTGCAGGGTTAGCCCAGCACGGGGAGAGGGACTCAAGGCATTATTGGTTGTGTTCTTCTATCATTAAAGGGGTTGGTGGAAAGCTTGGAGGGTTTTGTCTTCTATTGTTCACCTAGAGCATTTTTTTTTATTTGCATGGTGGCTTGGATTTACCTTTTATAAATGGAAGGTAGAATAAAAACGGATGTAGGAGTTATGTGTGTGTGCGTGCACTACAGTATAGTGGAGTTTGGGGAGTCGTCACCCACGGGGACCCAGTGATTTATGATTCATTCATTGGGCTGCAATGAATGCTATAGGATCACTATTCTGTCAGGTCAGAGTTTCAAACCGTTTGATCCGATTAGCAGGGATTTAAACGAATGTTCTGATATTCTGGTTTTGATTGGGAAAATCTAGATTCTCTCCCTCTCACACTTTTTTTTTTGTGCAGCCTGGCTCATCTGGGATGTTAAGAGTGTGTGTTTAGCAAAAGCAAAAGCAGAAACACTACATTTTCATTCATCATTTACCAAATTCAGAAGGCTTACAGTCAATAAGGGCAAGAGCCCTGGTGAGTGGGGCTCAAGAATGGATGAGACATTTCACCAAAGAGGATATTCAAAATAACCAACAGTCACATGAAAAGGTGCTCACTGTCACTAGCCATTAAAAAAAAAAAAAATTAGGGAGCTGCAAATCGAAACCACAGTAAGATACCACCTCACCCCTACTAGAATGACAATGATCAAAACAAAAAAAAAAAAACCAGAAAGCAACAGGTGTTGGTGAGGTTGTGGAGAAACTGGAACCCCCAGCCACTGCTGCTGTGAATGTAAAATGGGGTAGTCACTGTGGAAAGCAGTTTGGCAGTTCCTCAAAAAGTTGACCATAGAGCTACCACATGACCCTGCAGCCCCAATCCTAGGTATACACCCAGAAGAAATGGAAGCAGAAATGCAAATAGAAACCTGTACACCCATGTTCACTGTGGCACTTGTCACAACAGCCAAAAGGTAGAAACAACTAAAATGGATCAACAAAAGGTGGTATATACACACAATGAAACACTACTCAGCCCTAAAGTGAAATGAAGCCCTACAACATGGATGAACATAGAAAACACTATGCTGAGTGAAACAAGCCAGTCACAAAAGGGCAAATATTGTTTGATATCACTTACATGAAATAATCAAATATATATTAAAAAAGAAAAGAAACCAAAAATTATTAGTGGTTACCAGGGGTGGGAGGGAGGAAAGGGAAGTTTTTTGCTTAGGGGCATACAGCTTGTGTTAATGGTGGTGGAATAATTTGGAAAAGGATGGTGATGAAGGTTGTACAACATCAGAATGTAATCAATGCCACTGAGTTGTACACGAGGAAATTGTTGAAGGTTTTGTTGTATCTATTTTTACCACAATAATAAAAATAAAAGAACAGATGAGAGGACCACAGAAAGCTGCTAACACCTTACAACCTTCCTCTGCTCTGAGCAATGCAGAGACAATACTCTGCTCCTTATAAATGCACCTGGAAAAAGATAATGATGAAATGCTTCATGACATGCATATTTTGAAGCTTTATTCTTTTGGTCATAGAAGGAAGAGAGAAGCACCCCGAACTTTAGAAGGGGAGTCACCCCTGAGGCACACACAGGAGCCTGGAGAATTATCACATTTGTTCTATGGACAATTTGTAATTGGTCGTCTTTGTTTACAACTTTTTTCCTAATTACAAAATGGCACAGTATCATTGTAGAAAGTTTGGAAACAATAGGATAGCGCGCACACACATGCAAATCTGCCATCCTACCAGCCCAAAACAGTTCCTCTTAGTATCTTAGTGTCACCACCTGTCAGTTTGTTGTAATGTGGTGGCTCGTGTGTGGCTATGATGCTGGAAGCTATGCCACTGGTATTTCAAATACCAGCAGGGTTACGCATGGTGGACAAATTTCAGTGGAACTTCTGGACTAAGACAGACTAGGAAGAAAGGCCTAACAATCTACTTTTGGAAATTACCCAGTGAAAGCCATAACAGAATATTGCCCGATATAGTGTTGGAAGATGAGCCCTAGGATAGAATGCACTCAAAATACACAGTGGCTGTGACAACGGACTTGAGCAGTCAACGATGGTAAAGATGACATGGGACTGGGCAATGTTTCATTCTGTTGTACATGGGGTCACCGTGAGCAGGAGCTGACTCATGGCAACTAACAACAACACCTTAGTGTGTTTTCTTTTAATCTTTTTCTTATACATATAGATAGACTGTGTATATACGTTAACATTTTGACAAAAATCAGGTCATTTTGCAGATTTTGCTTTTAATCCAGCACCCCAGGGCTTCTGGAAGGGAAGATACAGTAGAGTGCTCATGATGGGAGCTGGTTTCCAGTGGGCATAGAGGCCAGGACTGGGGAAGGAGGATGGCAGGCGCCACATAACTGGCTATCGCCTTAGCTCTCCTTGGCTCCACTGGGACTCTCCAGGACTGGATGCTCTCATATGTGACTCTTCTGGCAAGTAGAAAAGCCTTTATCTGCCCACCAGGCAACCAGGAAGGTAGCTGAAGTGGTGGCGGAGCTGTTCTCTGGGTATGGAGAGGCTATTTCCCCTCTGGGGCTGAAGACAGGGTTTTAGAAGTTAACGCTGAGTTCAACGCATGTGAATCGGGCATAGTTTCAGCTCTGCCTGCACTGAGCAGACACCAGATCATGAAGTCACAGTGTCTGCTGTCCTCAGTACACACCTGGCGCGCCACTTCACTCTCTGCTGCAAGTGGCCATCTCAGCAAATAGACAGCCAGGCTGGGCTGCTCCCATTTTAGGGACAGAGAACCCAAACAGGCCCTGAAGTGTTGAGCTGATCTGTCTGCACTAAGGTACTGCATGCAAGAGGACGGTTGCTGGCCCTTTCATCCAAAGCCACATGGACACTTTTGGTGACACATGTCTTCTCACACAAGTAAAATGTTTCCCTCTCAGCAGGCTCTTTTAGCTAGTGAGAGAAAGACCATATTACCCTTCCCCCAAACCAAATCCAAACCCACTGCCATCAAGTCAATTCCGACTCATAGAGACTCATAGCTACCCTGTAGGACAGAGCAGAACTGCCCAACAGGGTTTCTAAAGCTGTAATCTTTATGGAAGCAGACTACCACATCTTTCTCCTGAAGAGCAGCTGGTGGGTTCGAACCACTGAGCTTTTGGTTAGCAGCCACATGCTTTAAGCACTGTGCCACTAGGGCTCTTTACCCAGCCCTCAAGAATCCTAAAATGTATCATTCCAGACATGGAACCTTTCTTTTTTTAAATTCGTTTTTCACACAAATGTCTGTTGTCCTAACTCTGAAATTCAGTTAACTTCATGTGCTAGGGACTGTAACAGAGAAGGAGCGAGGGAGAAAATTTTCCTCATCAAGATATGAATAACACAACCTTATTTTTGTTTACGTAAAAAAAGGTTTACCCATATATATAGGTCAGTGGTTCTCAAATGGCGACAACTTTGCCCTCCAGGGGACATTCGGCAACATCTGGAAATATTTTTGGCTGTCACAATGGGGGATGGGAGTTACTGGTATCCAACAATTAGAGCCCAGGGATGCTGCTAAACATCCTATAATGCATGAGAAAGCCCCTCAACAAAGTATTATCCTTCCCCAAAATGTCAGTAGTGCTGGCATTGAGAAATCATGGTATTGAAGGTGACAAGAATGAAGGCATAGTGAAAAGAATTCAGTCCCCCTGGCTTCACATCTGGTGCAAATGGTTAACAAGCTCAGCTGCTAACTGGACGGTTGGCAGTTTGAGTCTACCTGAGGGCACCTTTGAAGAAAGGTCTGGTGATCTACTTCCAAAAATCAGCTATTAGAAACCCCGTGGAGCACAGTTCTACTCTGACACACATGGGGTCACCATGAGTCGAAGTTGACTTGACAGCAACTGGAAAAACCTACTTTAAAAAAAAAAATAGTAGAAGAACAAGCTACATACTTTCTCAGGGCACTTCTTCCCTGACGATTTTCCTCCAGCTCTCGGTAACAAGTCTGTTTGCTAATTTCTTTCTCCCAGAAGCTTTTGAGCTCATGACAAGTTTCACAGCAGAAGACCTCTCGGCGGGTGTATTGATTGTTCATCCCCTGAAAGATAAAAGGAAAAACAAATCCCAGACCCTCAGATAAGACTGCCATAATTTTGGAGTGATAGCAAAATGAGTTTGAATCCAGACACTGCCATTTATAATTTGCCTACTTCCCATACACACATCCCACTCCAGTTCTAAAGAGCAGAGCCTGCCTGGAACACAGGTGACAGTTATCCCCCACTCCTGTCTTCCAAGTCAGATTTCTTACTTATTTTCTTTTTTCCACTAAGGATTCAGCGCATAGCATTCAAGTAAATTCCTAGTCACTTGCCACTGAAAAAGAAGTCCTTAACACACGTCTATTTTATCAGGTTGTACACTTGCATTCACAGCACTAGATTATGGGATGTGTGCCCCTGTATAGCAACTAGGCTTCCTAAGGTTTAGTTCAAACTCCAACCCACTGCCGTCGAGTCAATTCCGACTCATAGCTACCCTATAGGACAGAGTAGAACTGCCCCTTGGAGTTTCCAAGGAGAGCCTGGTGGATTTGGACTGCTGGCCTTTTGGTTAGCAGCTGTAGCTCTTAATCATTATGCCACCAGGGTTTCCGTTCAAACTCCAGGTGTGCCTAAAAAAGGAGAGTTGTCATGGAGTTGATTCCGACTCACAGTGACCCCATGTGTGTCAGAGTAGAACTGTGCTTCATAGGGTTTTCAGTATTTTTTTCCTGGAAGTAGATCACCAGGCCTTTTTCTGAGGTGCTTCTGGTTGGACTCAAACCTTCAATGTTTTAGTTAGCAGCAAGAGTGTTAACTGTTTGCGTGACCCAGGGACGCCCAAAGGGTATCTAAGGGCTTTCATTTCCTGATGCGACCTTTGCCTATGCCAATGGGAAATAAGACACCTGTAATGGTACTTGCTTTGCAGCAGGAGAAAGATGTTAATATAGAACTTGCAATCATCTGCATGACTTATCCACAAATTTCTTTGTAACAAAATGCTTCTAAAAATTTTGAGTTTATATTAAGTACATGGCATTGAAAGAAAAGATAATTTGGTTCAATAAGTGTTCGATGGTTTTGTTTTGTTTTCTTTCCTCAAAAACTAGAGGAACTTTTTATCCAGAAGAGCCTCATTAAGAAGGAAAGAAGCCTGTGCAGCAACGTAGGCTGCTCGTGTCCTGATGCCAGGTCACATCCACGCCATCTGGGAAGTACGGTGCATGTTTGAATACAGAAGGAGGATTTACTCTAGTAGACGCTGCAGTTGCATAATTATGAGCTGGGTTATGAGAAGTAGCTGAAAGAAGGGTGGCTTCCACACACCCAGGGAGTAAATTAAATCAGGGTGCACGTGAAAGAAACCAAGCAGTGGATGCATGTGGGTGCCCTTCCTGTTCCCTCCGGGGCCGAAAAGCACTTCTGGGCGCTTTGTGTTTGTGGAGGAGCTTGAGTGCAGTGGAGTGGCTGTGACCTTCGGGGGACTTAGGATGGGTCATGAACTCAGATATCCCAAGGGCCAGGCAGGTGTCAAAAAGAAGCAAAGCTCCTGGACCTGCACTACAGGGAGAGATGGACACCATGGTCATCTGAAGACCACATGCTCTGCTCATACGCATTGCATTCAGAAAGATGTCAAACACCGTGCCACCGAACGAGAAGATGACTTTTTGGCTGCATGTATCCTCTTAAAGGATGCATGCCTATGTTATTCCTTCTTTTGGAGTCCCTGGCTGGCACAAACAGTTAACATGCTCAACTGCTAACAGAAAAGTTGGAGGTTTGTGTTTACCCACAGGCACCTTGGAAGAAAGGCCTAGTTATCTACTTCTGAAAATCAGCCACTATGGAGCACAGTTCTACTCTGACACATGTGAGTTTGCCATGCATCGGTGTCGACTTGACGGCAACTGATTTACTGGTTTTCTTCCATTACTTTTCTCAAAACCCCCTCCCAAGGCTCCCTGTGAAGGGCACCCTGAGCTATTTTGCTTTCTCTCTGACTTCCTCCTTCCTTCCTTCCAAGTCTCAGAGCAGCCTCCTTTCCTGCCTCTGCACTCAAGCAATCAAATACCACCCTAGCTGGCCAGATTCACTCTTGCTGTTATCAGCTAGAATCGAGTTCTTCACCATGCCTCACCTCACCGTTGTGGACACCTCACACGTGGATCATCTGTCCTGCCTGCCAAATGCAGCTTGGGTTCCGCCTCGCTCACCAGGTCCTGAGGCTGTGCAAGAGGAGCCAGGATGGCAAGGGAGCAGAGAAGGGGCTCAGCCCAAGTGCAGAGAAGACCTGCCATCACTTCAAAGATTTGTGGCTTTGGCCAAATAAGCCCTTTTCTTGCTCTGAGCCTCAGTTTCACTATTTGTGAAGTGGGGACTAAATGTGATGACAGAGAAAAATGCCTAATGCACTACTATTCGTTCACCAGATGTTTATCTACTGAAGTACTAAATGCTTGTCCTCAGAGAGCTCACAGTCTATTTTGGGGACCCGAGGTTGGCAATTCGAATCCACCAGCTTCTCCTTGGAAACTCTGTGGAGCAGCTCTACTCTGTCCTATAGGGCTGCTATGAGTTGGAATTGACTTGATGACAATGGGTTTGGTTTGGTTTTTGGTTTCAGTAATCAGGAGTCTGGGGTGGCACAAACAGTTAAGTGCTCAGCTACCAGCTCAAACTTTAGTGATTTGAATCCACCCAGAGGTGCCTTAGAAGAAAGACCTGGCAATCCACTCCCAAAAGATGACAGTCATTGAAAACCCTATGAAGCACAGTTCAACTCTGACACACATGGGGTCACTTTGAGTTGGAACTGACTCATCTGCAACTCTTTTTTTTTTTTTTAGTAACCAATCAAAACTGTCAACTGCAACTGAATCACCACCATAATACAGTCTCACTATCTTTAGTTTACACGATATTAAATGCTTTGCTTTTTATTGACTCAACCCATATTTGAGGATAATTTATCTCTGTTGCTGGGTTGTCAGAATTAGAAAGCCTTCTTTCACAGGGTTAAGATGCTTCCCATGTTGTACAACATCCCACCCTAGACCATGTACAGAGAAAGCTTTTAGCAAAAGCTCCTGGTGATGAGTTTCACCCTTATATCATTTGCTGTTGTTGTTAGGTGCCGTCAAGTCAGTTCCAACCATAGCGACACTATGTACAACAGAATGAAACACTGCCTGGTCCTGCACCATCCTCACAATTGTTGCTATGCTTGAGCCCATTGTTGCAGCCAGTGTGCCAATCCATCTCATTGATGGTCTTCTTCTTTCTCTCTGACCCTCTACTTTACTAAGCATGATGTCCTTCTCCAGGGACTGATGCCTCTCGATAACATGTCCAAAGTATGTGAGACGTAGTCTTGCCATCCTTGCTTCTAGGGACCATTCTGGTTGTACTTCTTCCAAGACAGATCTGTTCGTTCTTTTAGCAGTCCACGGCATATTCAAAATTCTTTGCCAACACCATAATTCAAAGACGTCAATTCTTCTTAAGTCTTCTTTATTCATTGTCCAGTTTTGGCATGCATACGAGGCAACTGAAAACACCATGGCTTGGGCCTTAGTCTTCAAGGTGACATCTGTGTTTTTCAACACTTTAAAGAGGTATTTCACAGCAGATTTGCCTAATGCAATGCATCTTTTGATTTCTTGACTTCTGCTTCGGTGAGTGTTGATTGCGGATCCAAGTAAAATGAAATCCTTGACAACTTCAATCTTTTCTCCATTTATCATGAAGTTGCTCATTGGTCCAGTTGTGAGGATTTTTGTTTTCTTTAAATTGAGGTGTATTTGATCTTTATCAGTAAGTGCTTCAAGTCCTTTTCACTTTCAGCAAGCAAGGTTGTGTCATCTGCATAATATAGGTTGTTAACTCATCTTCCTCCAATCTTGATGCCCTGTTCGTCTTCATAGAGACCACCCTCTTGGGTTATTTGCTCAGCATATAATGGTGAAAGCATACAACCCTGACGCACACATTTCCTGACTTACATCATTTAGGATGTTATCTTTGGGGGCAGCCCCTATAAGCGCAGTCATTGGGTGATGTCCAACACGTTTAAGAAATGATTATTGTACTAAAGTCGACAGTTGCCACTCTGCTAAAGATTGGACTCATCTCCCTGTTATTTCACAGCCTAACTGCTTGTTTTGTTAGAAACAGCTGGGAAACGTGAACTTCGGCATTTAGGACTACGACAACTTGTAAGAACTTCTATAAGAGGGAATGCATTTTGCTTTTAGATGGGCAATGTCATCCCTTTCCCCCCTTTTTACTTGTTTCGCATTTTTTGGTCCCATTTCCTGTGCTCACTGTGAGCACTGCTGTTGTAGTTGGTATCACCATCTTTGTACCCTCAAGAAACAGATTTGATAGCAATCTTAGAAAAGCATTTTCAGCAAAATACCAAAATAAGGCAGGAAACAGAAAATTAAAGGTGTCCAGTCCTCCTTGGGGTATTGATGGAAAATGTAAGCACTGATAGTGTCTCTCTCTGCACCTACACCTGATCCAAGCAGAAAATCATCAACTGTGTGCTGTATTTATACAGTGCTGCCCCCAGAGGGGCTCAAATGACAGTGAAAGGCTTTACTTTCTCAAGTTGTTATCTTAGTGGGGTCAGGAAGTAAGGAAAGCCACTGTGATCTCCTGTTGGATGGATTAGTGGTGCTTTTATAGTCACAGAAATAGGAAATATAAGGAATGTGCATATACATAAATCTATCAGGTACCTGAGCCCTCCTGAATCACTTTTAAAGACTGACATGACCAAGCTCCTACTCTTTACATGAGGAGCTTTTCAAAGTCAGGTGTTTCCTTTCTGTTGATGTTTTTATAAATCCAACTCAGATCTTCCCATTCATCCCTTCTAAGTTTCAACTTGCTACTTTCATCTCCTACCGCCTGCCTGTCAGTTTCTTGTACCATGGTGGCTTGTGTGTTGCTATAATGCTGGAAGCTACGTCACCGGTATTTTAAATGCCAGCAGGATCACCCATAGTGGATAGGTTTCAGCACGGCTTCCAGACTAAAGACAGACTAGGAAGAAAGGCCTGTCAATCTACTTGCAAACAGCAAAAAAAAAAAAAAAAAACACTGCCATTGAGCCTATTCCGACTCACAGCGACACTATAGGACAGAGTAGAACTGCCTCATAGAGTTTCCAAGGAGTGCCTGGTGGATTCAAACTGCCAACCTTTTGGTTAGCAGCCGTAGCTCTTAACCACTACGCCACCAGGGTTTCCTTCCAAACATTAGCCAATGAAAACTTTATGGATCACAACACAACACTGCCTAACTCTCTTGCTTTGGATAGGTCATCAGGAGGAATCAATTGCTAAAGGAGGACATCATTCTTGGTGAACTAGTGGGCCGGTGAGGGCGTGGGGACTCTCAGTGAGATGGATAGGCACAATAAGTGCAATGGTGGACTCAAACATGCTGGCATTTTGCTCTGTTGTACACATGGTCACCATGAGTTGGAGTCAACTCGATAGCAGCTAACCACGACAACAACTTTCATCTCTTGGTGTATACAGTTTGGGGGGTACATGGGTTTGTGCAAGAGAGGAAGCACAGTCTACACAAGATCTTCATCACTTCTGACACCAATTGCAAGTTCAAAGGGTTCTCAAAGTCACCCTCAGTTTTAATAATTCACTAGAAGGGCTCACAGAACTCACTGAAAGCTATTACACTCAGGGCTATAGTTTATTACAGGCAAAAGATACAGCTAAAAGCAGCCAAGGGGAGAAGTGCACAGGGTAGAGTCCTGGAGAAGTACCAGACGTGGAGCTTCCATTGTCCTCTCCCTGTGGAGTTACAGACATGTTACTTTTACTGGTATTGATGAGTGACAATACACACAGAGTCTTGCCAACCAGGGAAGTTCACCCAAGTGTTGGTGCTCAGTTTTTATCGGGGCTCAATCACCGACTGCCCACTTGGCTGACCTCTAGTCTCCAGGAGCTACAGAGGCAGACCTGATACCACGTTGCCCAAAGCCCCCATCCTAAATCACATTGTTACTATCTAGCTGGATGAGGTCTTCCAGGCAAAGATGCTCCTATCAAGCATGACATTTCAGGGGTCTACAGATCACCTCCCAATAGTCTCGGGCAAAGGCCTAATGTCTCTTTAATAAACAAAAAACCAAAACAAACCAGTGGCAGTTGAGACAGTTCTGACTCATGGTAGCCACATATGTGTCAGAGCAGAACTGTGCTCACAGGGTTTTCAATGGCTGATTTTTCTGAAGTGGATCACCAGGCCTTTCTCCCAAAGCACCCCTAGGTAGACTCAAACCTGCACCCATTTCGGCTGCAAGTTAACTGCACCACTCAGGGACTCCAGACCTTTCTTTAAACCACAACCAAACCCACTGCCGTCAAGTTGATTCCGACTCATAGCGACCCCATAGGACACAGTAGAACTGCCCCAGAGGGATTCTAAGGAGCAGCTGATGGATCCAAACTGGCGACCTTTTGATTGGCAGCCAAGCTCTTAACCACTGTGCCACCAGGGCTCCAGACCTCTCTTTGGATAAGATTAATTCTTGACTACCGAGTGTGTGTGCTTTTTAATGTCCTTTTAGTTCTTCTAATCCTAAGATTCTCCAAGAATTTCATTTTCTTGACAACCAGAGAGCTGTGTTGTCCCCTCCCTCCCAGTGACTCAAAAATCAGGACCAGCAAATTTAAACATCTATAATGACCACAAGGTCACATAAATGAATTGTTCTGGTGGTTTTCATAATAAACACTTAGAAATAGTTTCTGCTTCCTCCCTTTAAAATACCTGGTTCACTGCATTTATCTTTCTGTTCCCCTAATTTTGACTAAAAAAACATGGGTATGGAGAAATATTTCTCTTCTTTAAGATCAGCAAAAGGGTGAAATTCATTGGCACTGGCAACTGATATTCAGCCATTGGTAGGCAACAGGGAGTGGAAGTGAGTCTAGAGATGGAGCAGGTCTTTATTACTTAAAAAACAAAAAACAAACCTGCTTGCCATCCAATTGATTCTGACTCATGGCGACCCCATGTGCTTCAGAGTAGAACTGTGCTCTATAGGGTTGTCAATGGCTGTGAGCTTTTGGAATTAGATTTCCAGGTCTTTCTTCTGAGGTACCTCTAGGTGGATTCAAACCGCCAACCTTTAGATTAGCAGCTGAGCACTTTACAGTTTGTGCCACCCAGGGACTCTGCCCCACCAAAGGGCCAAAAAAAACTGCTGCCAGTCCTTCACCTACTGGCTGATGGGCTGCTTTTTTGTGATCTCTGGCTTATTTTATTGCTATTTATTAAGTAATTAGTAAATAACCTTTACTCTTCAAAGTGTTTTACATCTCGCACTCAATTCTCACAGCAACCCTATTCTTATCCGCATTTTTCGGAGGACGCTCAAGGAGGCAAGCCATTGCCCAAAGTAACATTGTTGATGGTGGCAGAGCTGGGATTCAAACCCTGTCCAATTCCAAAGCCTGCCGTCATCACTATTACACTATTTACGCTGCCTGCCCACCAGGAAGGAATGGCAGCTTATGGGAAGAGCTGGGTAAAGCATGCATCATGGTGAAATTTATTTTATCGAGGCACCACTAGATTAACTAGATTAAAATTTTTTTCAAGATTGTTGTTGGTGTTAGCTGCTTGTGGTAAGTATTTAACACCTGCCACAATAAGTGCTTAGTAAGATCCTGGGTTGTCAAATCCATAATGTTGGTCACACATCAGGGGCCACAAGCTCCTAAGCTTTCGGGGTCCAGGTGTGTGTAGAGGGGTCTGCGGTGACTTCCAGAGTGCACGGCTCATTTAAGGGAGTCACTGCCACTCAGCTCCAACTAACTGTTGTTGCCAGTTGGGCATGGTCCCAGTATTGCCAGATATTCTGATTTTTCAAGAGAAGCAGAAAACTCCAATTTCTAAAAATGTGTAATTGCCTTATTTTTAAATACTGATAATGAATTAAAACATTCTAACGCATTGTGCTGACCATCAAAACTTGTCTGGTCACCAGATTTGGCCTTTGGGTCACTAGCTTTTGAGCACTGACTTACATGGGAATATGGGTAAAACCTCTGGGTTCCCCATTGTCCTCAGAGCCAGGCCTTAGATTCCAGGAGAAGTGTGCTCTGGCCCACGCAGAGTTAAAGTAAAACATCAAAAAGCAAAAGCAAGTAGACTTTAGGCCCGTCACCTCCCAGTGGCACTACTAACCACTGCAGTTTTTGCCTTGGTTATGTCTAGGCTATTCAATTTGATGACTGGTCACCTAACTGGGGCTGGAAGGGAAGTGGGGGACTCTTAAGAGTCCCATCCTGCCATGCACAGAGAAGCCCTGGTTCTGCCCAGCTCCCAACTCATGAGAGCTTGTGCCTGGCTGAGTTAGGACCAGGAGCCAGGCCTCCATTTTCTGTAGCTCTGATCCTTGTCCCTCAACTAGACTCTAAACTCCTGTGGGGCAAGGGCCTGACTTAAAACGGTGCTTTTGACACACAGAATTAAACCAGCTGCTGTCAAACTGTGCTCCATACAGTTTTCTGATTTTTCCAAAGTTGACGGCCAAGCTTTTCTTCTGAGGCACTTCTGAGTGGACTCGAACCTCCAGCTTTTCAGTTAGTAGCCAAGTTCTTAACCATTTGCACCACCCAGGGACTCTTCACACAGTGAGTCGTACATAGACTCGTTTGCCTAATGGAAAAAACACCTATGGTTTCCTCATGCCTACACCATTACCTGATCAATCAAAATTCTCCTAAGAATTTGAGCTGAAAGTGATAACTTCTTTAGCAAATTTTATATTCTCTGCCTATTAAAACTTTTTAAATGAAAAAATCCCAAACCCATTGCCATCAAGTCAATTTCAACTCATAGTGACCCTATAGGACAGGGTAGAACTGCCCCTTAGAGTTTCCAAGAAGCACCTGGTGGATTCGAACTGCCAACCTTTTGGTTAGCACCCGTAGCTCTTAATCACTACGCCACCAGGGTTTAAATACAGAATTTGGAAAAAATATTGTTCTTCTCCTTATCTGCCCACGCCTCACCCTGAAGTTCCAGCCCAGTAGCTACTTGACTATCACAAATCAATGTTACTTTTCTTCTGAAGAGAAAAATGGGTGATGTGTCCCTTTTAAAAGAGTAGGTTCTAGCCAGGGCCTGATTTCCCCAAAGAGTTAGGTTTCCAGAAAGATCAAAAACTCCTTAACCATCTCTAATTGTCCTGTTGAGTGAGAATAAAATCACGTGGTGGTTGTCACACATTCCTGTCCCACTGAGTGTGTTTTCTAAACTAGCTTGATTATTCTGATCAGTGAAGCGTAATTCCTCAGAAACCCAAGAGGAGGGAAAGAGGCTGTTAAACCCATTGTTGTTAAGTCGATTCCCCAACTCATACTGACCCTATAAGACAGCGTAGAATTGCCTCACAGGGTTTCCAAGGAGCGACTGGTGGATTCAAACTGCCAACCTTGTGGTTAGCAGCCTGAGCTCTTAACACCATGCCACCATGGAAAGAGGCAGCTGTGTCTAAACATGACAAGTTCAGGAGGATTGCTACAGTGGGAGGAGGAAACAGCGGGCACTGTGGTCCAGGAGAGCAAACACACTTAGCACACTTGGACTGGTGTTGAAGGAAGTAAGACACTTTAGAGCAAAAAAGTATAGAAACTTACAGTAGCATCTCCTCTTTTTTCTCTCCCTGAGTATTTTAGGACAGTTTTTTTCCCTCTGTTTGTTTTTGTTATCATGGCCCATATATTTGCGAGGTGCATATCAAAATTACTGCATGCCATAATTTATACACTCTTTCTTGTCGGAAAACTCCCAATTTGTTCTAAAGGTAACATAAGATCTACAGTATTAGCAAAGACGGTCCATTAAGACTACATTTTTAAAAATGTAAATACAGTGCATGCACGTGGTAAAATATTTCAGAAAGTCCTGAAGGATATAAAACTAGAAGCCTTACTTCTCCTTGTCGCCACCAGCTACACTTCCTACAGATATTCACAGTTGATGTCCTATTTACACATTGATTTTAATGAAAGCACACGTATGCGTATGTGTGTGTGTGTGTGATGTTTTCTTTTATGCAGGCAGGGCCTTACTTCATATGCTGTTCTACATTTTGCTTTTTCACTTAAAGACACGTTTCCTTACCAGCACGTTCTTTTTCACGGCTGCAAGAGTAATCTGTGTACGGATATAACATAACTTATTTCTAATTATGCTCGTATTGATGGGCATCTAGATTAATTCTTGAGTCTATTATAAAAAAGTGCCAGAGTGAATGCACACATTTTGTTCACATATAGAAGTGTATTTGTGGTATAAACTCCTGGAAGTTTAATTTTTTGTCAAAAGGCACATGCAATTAAAGGTCTAATGCAGAATTCCATATTGCCCTCGGCAGCTCTGTGAGTGTGGAAATATGGGTTTAGAAGAGCCTCTTCTAGAGCAGAACTTCTGGTCTACCCTGGACAGAAGACCAGCCTGTCACTGCAGGTGATGTGCCTTCAGTGCAGAGACACAAGCACAGCTTATGGCCTTGTACTCAGGGGGACGTACCTGAATGCGCCACCCCAAGGCAGAAGCTGGAAGGTATGTGGCACTCAAAAAACATATGTTGAATTAATGAATCATGGCAGTGCTGAAAGTGAGATAGTGTATGTTTCAATTCGATGATGCTTCAAACCTTCACTTTGTTTAAAAAGCTTCTTTTTTTAAGATTTTGGAAAAGACACTTCGCTGTAGTCTCCTCATCTGTGAGATGAGGTGTTTGGTGTCAGGAAAATCTTATCAGAATCAAGTTCAAGTAACAGCCTGTTTCTTCCAAATCACAGGCTCTCCCCAGTGAGGATAGCTGGCTGCCTTGCACATATGTGAAGGGCAAATATCAATAACTAGACAGACCTTTTGCAAAAGGAGGCTGATCCTTGATAAATCACCCAGAGCCAGGGGCATTTTGACTAGAGTTTATGTATTTTGAGAGAACTGGTTCTCTGTGCAGGAAATAACTACCAGTTTGGAAAAGTCGTAATTCCAATGGCAAGTTTTAAATTTACTTTACTAGGGTTGCTACAAGCCAGAATCAACTTGATGGCAGCAGGTTTAGTTTAATAAACTTATGAGAGTCCCTCGATGGAGCAAATAGTTAAGCACTTGGCTACTAGCCAAAAGGTTGGTGGTTCGAACCCACCCAGAGATGCCCTGGAACACAGACCTGGTGATTGCTTCCAAATGTTTGAGCCAAGCCTTGAAAACCCTATGGAGCAGTGTTACTCCGCACAGATGGGGTTGCCATGAGTCAGAATCGACTCAACGGCAACTGACAACAGCAAATTAAGTTGTGTGTAAAGAACCCTAGAACTCACTATATCTTCATAAACATTTAAGTAAAAAATAACATTTACTGAATCTTGACTTACATAGGGCTCACGCACTTTTGTCCAATGAGGGGCCAGATAATAGTCAATTGTATAAACAAAAAACAAAAGAAAATTCCACAGTTTGATTTCGCAAGTCCCAGGTTATCAGTCAAGTAAAAACTCCAAATTAGTCAAGTAAAAACCCCAAATTAGTCAAGTAAAAACCCCAAATTTAAGACTAATCCTCTTGACCATCAGCTTCCTGAGAAGCCTCTGTGGTCCACCACCTATAATGAACATTTCCTTGGGACTAAGTCATCTATCAATCAACATGTGATATTTTCTTTGTTTCATTTTAATAGAGCCTCAGTCACTGAGATTAACACTGATTTCTGGCTTTTCCACACGCTTTAACTTGAAATTCTTGCATTACTGATGTGCAGAAATCAGGGATAAAAAAGATCTATTGGCCTGACTAAGTCACTTCCAAACTGGTACAGGGTAGGGTGTTCAAAGTCAGGAGAAAAGGAGTCCAAGTGACCAACAAAATAAAGATCTGCCTCAATTCCCAGCCTCAAAAGTGGGATGAACACAATCTCAATGCACGATACCTTTAAGGTGAATTTGCAGGTGAGTTGATCACCTGCTCAGGTGCAAAGGAGGGCAAGTCTCCCAGCCCCACTCCTGCCTCCTCAGCTCTTGGATTTGCGAAGGCCACCGCTGCAGTCCTGAGGTCGTATTGTTGCAGCGCTTTATATGTGGAGTGGAGGAGTTACAGAAATCCTCAGCCTTTCAAGGTCATCTGAGCCCAATTAGTAGCAGAATCAGGCAATACCTTTCCAGGGACATTGTAGCCTTCCCTCATGGTGAGAGATGGCTTAAAACTAATTCCATCTCTTGCTACCCGACCCGCCCTGGTACAGGCGAGCTTCTGTTTTGGCAGGTCCCGTGAGGGCTATGACTTGGCCTGAACCGAGAAAGATGATTTAGAACATGTACCGGATTATCCATGTGCTCTGCTCCTCTGTGACTTGTGAAAAGCTACTCCCTGCCCTTAAGTGTGTAAAGGGGACTCAAAGGGTGAGACGAGTCACATTTGGGTGTAACATTACAGGAAGACTTAAGAGAGGCATCTTGTTCTTTGGAGCCATTAATCCTTGTATAAAATCTGGTGATGACATATCACGGTCTGCTTGGTTCTCTACTAGCTGTGGCAGGAACTGACCCCTAGGGAGTGTTTTCCAGTAAAATGCATCCAGCTGAGATCGTCTTCTCCTTTTAGAGTAGCTCTTATTCCATTATGGAGGAGTACATTTTGTTCTTAGGAAAAACATTTAGAATACTCACTCATCTGATAATAAAAATAGCTCTGGTTTTCATCAAATCCTTCTACTGTGCTACTAATTGCATGCCCATCGCTTGGCTCAGTGGCTTATAAATTTATAACTCACATTACACATGGCAACCTGGTCTAATACTGATGTTAAAATTTTATCTTGCTGAAATGATAATGGTGCGCTGGTGGCACAGTTGTTAAAAGCTTGGCTGCTAACCAAAAGGTCGGCAGTTTGAATCCACCAGTCACTCCTTTGGAAACCTTATGGGACAGTTCTATTCTGTCGGATAGGGTTCCTATGAGTCGGAATTGACTTGACAGCAATGAACTTGTTTGTCTGTTTGAAGTGGTAATATTTGATGTTGAGTCCGTGGATGTATTTAGTAAGTCTATTTACTTTAAACTGGATGCCTAATTTAATAGTGAAGCCAAATCTTACAGAGGAGAATTTTTCATACGGAAAGAGAAGAGTCATTTTTACAGGGTACCACCTATACAAAAGCAACATGTTAAAGAGAAAACAACTCAGTATGAAAATGTTTCCCAGGAGCATACTGAAATCACAGAAGTGACAGATCATTAACTGACTCAGTTTCTCCTTCCTTCTTTCCTTCTCTAATTCTTTATCTCTCACATTCTTTCCTTTATTCTTTCGCCTCCTCCCTTCCCCTCCTCCTCTCCTTTCCACCTCCTTCTTCTTCTTTCCTTCTATCCCTCTCTTTGCTACCTCAAAGGCTGTGAAAGTTATTTCAGTTACATGACATTCCTCAGCATTTATGCCATTAGCAAGACTCCAGGAAGGTCATCCAAACGGTTCTTACATGGTGTTACTCCACTTGGCTTATAACAGTTCTGTAAATATCTACTTAATCTACTAACAGGGAATTTTGCAGAATCTAAAATTTGTTCCACTAAAAGAATGAGCATATATGTTCTTCCTAGTTCAACCGGGTTTCTAATGTACAAGTATCTGGATGTTGAAATATTGATCCTACTTTTATTTTATTTATTTTGTTGTTGCTGTTGAGAATATACACAGCAAAACATACACCAATTCAACAGTTTCTACATGTACAATTCAGTGTCACTGATTACATTTTCCAAGTTGTTCAGCCATTCTCATCCTCCTTTTCTGAGTCATTCCTCCCCCATTAATTTAGGCTCACTGCCCCCTAAGGTTCCTATCTAATTTCTCGAGTTGTTGTCAATTTGATCCCATATAGATGGTTCTTAAAAGAGCGTAATGCTCAAGACAGACATTTTTTATTGGTTAAGCTAAATTATTGTTTAGTTTTAGGAAGACTTCAGGGGATATTTTTGGCTTAAGGTTTAAAAATTATCTCAGGACAATAGTGTCAGGAATTCATCCAACCTCCATGGCTCCAGAAAGTCTGAAGTTCATAAGAACTTGAAATTCTGTTCTGCGTTTTCCCCCTTTTGACCAGGATTCCTCTATGGAATCTTATTTATTTATTTATTTATTTCAACTTTTTATTGTGCTTTAAGTGAAAGTTTACAAACCAAGTCAGTCTCTCATATAAAAACTTATATACACCTTGTTATATATTCCTAGTTCCTCTCCCTCTAATGAGACAGCACGCTCCCTCCCTCTACTCTCTATTTTCTTGTCCATTCCACCTGCTTCTGACCCCCTCTGCCCTCTCATCTCCTCTCCAGACAGGAGCTGCCCACATGGTCTCATGTGTCTGCTTGATCCAAGAAGCTCACTCCTCACCAGTATCATTTTCTATTTTACAGTCCAGTCCAATCCCTGTCTGAAGAGTTGGCTTTGAGAATGTTTCCTGTCTTGGGCTAACAGAAGGTCTGGGGACCATGACCTCCAGGGTCCTTCTAGTCTCAATCAGATCATTAAGTCTGGTCTTTTTACAAGAATTTGAGGTCTGCATCTCACTGCTCTCCTGCTCTCTCAGGGGTTCTCTGTTGTGTTCCCTGTCAGGGCAGTCATCGGTTGTAGCCAGGCACGATCTAGTTCTTCTGGTCTATGTGGCCCTTACTGTCTCTTGGGCTCATAATTACTTGTGTCTTTGGTGTTCTTCATTCTCCTTTGCTCCAGTTGGATTGAGACCCATTGATACATCTTAGATGGCCACTTGCTAGCATTTAAGACCTCAGACGCCGCTCTCCAAAGTGGGATGCAGAGTGTTTTCTTAACAGGTTTTATTATGCCAATTGACTTAGATGTCCCCTGAAACCATGGTCCCCAAACCCCTGCCCGTTACCCTGGCCTTCGAAGCATTCAGTTTATTCAGGAAACTTCTTTGCTTTTGGTTTAGTCCAGTTGTGCTGACCTCTCCCGTATTGTGTGTTGTCTTTCCCTTCACCTAAAATAGTTCTTATCTACTATCTCATTAGTGAAAACCCCTGTCCCTCCTTCCCTCCCTACTCTCATAGCCATCAAAGAATATTTTCATCTCCGTTTAAACTGTTTCTTGTGCTCTCATACAATATTTGTCCTTTTGCAACTGACTAAGTTCACTCAGCATAATGTATTCCAGATTTCTCCAAGTTATGAAGAGTTTCATGGATTCATCATTGTTCTTTACTGATGCATAGTATTCCATTGTGTGAATATACCCTAATTTATCCATTCATCCATTGATGGGTGCCTTGGTTGCTTCCATCTTTTGCTATTGTAAACAATGCTGCAGTGAACATGGGTCTGCATGTATCTGTTCCTGTAAAGGCTCTTATTTCTCTAGGGTATATTCCATGGAGTGGGATTGCTGGATCATATGGTAGTTCTATTTCTAGTTTTTTAAGGAAGCGCCAAATCAATTTCCAAAGTGGTTGAACCATTTTACATTCCCACCAGCAGTGTAGAAGTGTTCCAGTCTCTCCACAGACTCTCCGACATATATTGTTTTGTGTTTTTTGGATTAATGCCAGCCTTGAGTGAGATGGAATCTCATCGTAGTTTTGATTTGCATTTCTCTAATGACTAATGATGGTGAGCATTTCCTCATGTATCTGTTAGCTACCTGAATGTCTTCTTTAGTGAAGTGCCTGATCATATCTTTTGCCCATTTTTTAATTGGGTTATTTGACTGTTTGTAGTTGAGTTTTTGGAGAATCATGTAGATTTTAGAGATCAGATGCTGATCAGAAATGTCATAGGTAAAAACTTTTTCTCAGTCTGTAGGTAATGTTTTTACTCTTTTGGTGAAGTCTTTGGATGAGCATAGGCGTTTGATTTTTAGGAGCTCCCAGTTATCTAGTTTCTCTTCTGCATTATTAGTAATGTTTTGTATACTGTTTATGCCATGTATTAGGTCTCTTAGCATTGTCCCTATTTTTTTTTAATTAATTTTTATTGTGGTTTAAGTGAAAGTTTACAAATCAGGTCAGTCTCTCATACAAAAATTTACATACACCTTGCTGTACACTCCTAATTGCTCTCCCTCTAATGAGATAGCACAGTTCATCCCACTCTCTCTCCTCATGTCCATTCGGGTAGTTTCTGGCCCCCTCTGCCCTCTCATTTCCCCTCAAGACAGGAGATGCCAACATAGTCTCATGTGTCTACTTGATCCAAGAAACTTGTTCTTTACCAGTATCATTTTCCATCCCATATTCCAGTCCAATCCCTGTCTGAAGAGTTGGCTTTGGAAACAGTTCTTGTCTTGGGCTAACACAAGGTCTGGGGACCATAGCCTCTGGGGTCCTTCTAGTCCCAGTCTGAGCATTAAGCCTGGTATTTTTACGAGAATTTGGGGTCTGCATCCTACTGCTCTCCTGCTTTCTCAGGGGTTCTCTGTTGTGTTCCCTGTCAGGGCAGTCATTGGTTGTGGCCGGGCACTATCTAGTTCTTCTGGTCTCAGGCTAATATAGTCTCTGGTTTTACGTGGTCTTTTCTTTCTCTTGGGCTTGTAATTACCTCATGTCTTTGATATTCTTCATTATTCCTTGCTGCAGGTGGGTTGAGACCTATTGATGCATCTTAGATGGCCTCTTGCTAGCGTTTAAGACCCCAGACGCCACTCTCCAAAGTGGGATGCAGAATGTTTTCTTAATAAATTTTATTATGCCAATTGGCTTAGATGTCCCCTGAAACCATGGTCCTCAGACCCCTGCCCCTCCTACGCTGGTCTTTGAAGCATTCAGTTTATTCAGGAAACTACTTCTGGTTTAGTCTGGTTGTGTTGACCTCTCTTGTATTGTGTATTGTCTCTTCCTTCACCTAAAATAAAACTTATCTACTATGTAATTAGTGAAAATCTCTCTCCCTCCCTCCCTCCCTTCCTCCTCTCATAACCATCAAAGAATATTTTCTTCTCTGTTTAAACTATTTCTCCAGTTCTTATAATAGTGGTCTATGCAATATTTGTCCTTTTGCAACTGACTAATTTCATTCAGAATAATGTCTTCCAGATTTCTCCATGTTATGAAATGTTTCATGTTTGGTTTTTAGGAGCTCCCAGTTATCTGGTTTCTGTCCTGCAGTTTTAGTAATGCTTTGTATACTGTTTCTGCTATGTATTAGGGCTCCTAACGTTGTCCCTATTTTTTCTTCCATGATCTTTATAGTTTTAGATTTTATGTTTAGGTCTTTGATCCATTTTGACTTAGTTTTTGTGCATGGTGTTAGGTATGGGTCTTGTTTCATTTTTTTGTAGATGGTTCTCCAGTTATGCCAGCACCATTTTTGAAAAACTGTCTTTTCTCCAATTAACTGACTTTGGGCCTTTGTCAAATATCAGCTGCTCATATGTGGATGGATTTATGTTTGGATTCTCATTTCTGTTCCATTGGTCTATGTATCTGTTGTTGTACCAGTACCAGGCTGTTTTGACTACTGTGGCTGTTTTGACTACTGTGGTGGTATAACAGGCTCTAAAATCAGGTAGTGTGAGGCCTCCCACTTTGTTCTTCTTCAGTAATGTTTTACTTATCTGGGGTCTCTTCCCTTTCCATAAGAAGTCGGTGATTTGTTTCTCCATCTCACTAAAAAATGCCATTGGAATTTAGATCCAGATTGCATTATATCTATAGATAGCTTTGGGTAGAATAGACATTTTCACAATGTTGAGTCTTCCTATCCATGAGCAAGGTATGTTTTTCCACTTATGTAGGTCTCTTTTGGTTTCTTGCAGTAGTGTCTTCTAGTTTTCTTTGTACAGGTCTTTTCCGTCTCTGATTGGATTTATTCCTAAGTATTTTACCTTCTTGGGGGCTACTGTAAATCGTATTGATTTGGTGATTTCCTCTTCAACATTCTCTTTATCCAACTGATTTTTGTATGTTTATCTCGTATCCTGATACTTCACTGAACTCTTCTATTAGTTCCAGTAGTTTTCTTGTGGATTCTTTGGAGTTTTCTGTGTATAAGATCACATCATCTGCAAACAGGGATACTTTTAGTTCTTCCTTATCAATTTGGATGCTCTTTATATCTTTTTCTTGCCTTATTGCTCTGGCTAGGACCTCCACCAATCTTTGGCTGAAGGGTGAACCTCAGGAGTGACTTCATTACTGAGCTGAAAGGGTGTCTGGGGGCCATACTCTCAGGGTTTCTCCAGTCTCTGTCAGGCCAGCAAGTTTGGCCCTTCTTTTTGAGCTAGAATTTTGTTCTACATTTTTCTCCAGCTCTGACTGGGACCCTCTCTCGTGATCTCTGTCAAAGCAGTCAGTGGTGGTAGCTGGGCACCATCTAGTTGTACTGGACTCGTCTGGTCGAGGCCATGGTAGTAGATGTTGTCCTTTAGTCCGTTGGACTAATCTTTCGCTTGTATCTTTGGTTTTCTTCATTCTTCCTTGCTCCTGAAGATGTGAGACCAGTGGAGTAACATACATGGCCACTCTCAGGCTTTTAAGACCTCAGATGCTACTCAACATGGTGAATTTTTTTTTTTTTTGATAATGTTGTTGAGTTCCATTGGCTAGAATTTTGTTGAGGATTTTTGTTGAGGGACATTGGTCTGTTATTTATTTATTTGTGGTGTCTTTACTGGTTTTGGTATCAGGGTTATACTGGCTTCACGGAATGAGTTTGTGAGTGTTCCATCCTTTTCTATGCTCTGAAATACCTTTAGTAGTAGTGGTGTTAACTCTTCTCTGTAAGTTTGGTAGAATTATCCAGTGAAGCCATTGGGCCAGGGCTTTTTTTGTTGGGAGTTTTTTAATTACCTCTTCAATCACTTCTTTTGCGAATGGTTTATTTAGTTTTTTTCCCTCAGTTTGTGTTAGTTCAGGTAGTTGTTTCTAGAAATTTGTCCATTTTGTCTAGGTTTTCAAATTTGTTGGAGTACAGTTTTTCATAGTATTCTGTTACGATTCTTTTAGTTTCAGTTGGGTCTGTTGTGTTATCATCCACCTCATTTCTTACTCAGGTTATTTGCTTCCTCTCCTGTTTTTCTTTTGTCAGTTTGGCCAATGGTTTATCAATTTTGTTGATCTATTCAAAGAACCAGCTTTTGGTCTTGTTAACTCTTTCAATTGTTTTTCTATTCTTTTTTTTTAATTAAATTCTGCTCTCATTTTCATTATCTCCATTCTTGTGGAGCCCATGGGCTTCTTTTGCTGCTCTCTATTTGTTCAAGTTGTAGGGTTAATGTTTTGATTTTGGCCCTTTCTTCCTTTTGGATGTATGCATTTATTGCTATAAATTAATCTTTAAGCATGGCTTTTGCTGTGTCCCAAAGGCCCTGGTAGGATGTGTTTTCATTTGCATTTTATTCTGTGAATTTCTTTTATTCTGTCCTTGGTTTCTTCTATAATCCAGTAGTTTTTGAGCAAGGTGTTATTCAGTTTCCTTTTTTTTTTTTTTGTCTTGCTTTTTTAGTTACTGATTTCTACTTTTATGGTTTTTTGGTCACAGAAGATGCTTTGTAATATTTTGATGTTTTGGATTCTGTTAAGGCTTGCTTTATGGCCTAATATGTGGTCTATTCTGGAGAATGTTCCAATGTGCATTGGAAAAGAAAGTATACTTGGCTCCTGTTCAGTGGAGTGCTCTATATATGTCTATGAGATCAAGTTGGTTGATTGTGGCATTAAGATCTTGTTTTTATTGAGCTTCTTTCTGGATGTCCTGTCCTTCATCAAAAGTGGTGTGTTGAAGTCTCCTACTATTATTGTGGAGCTGTCTATTTCTCTTTTCAGTGCTGTTAGAGTTTGTTTTATGTATTTTGGAGCCCTGTGCTTGGGTGCATAAATATTTATTATGGTCATGTCCTTCTGGTGTATTGGCCTTTTAATCATTATATACTGTCCTTCATTATCCTTTGTGGTGGATTTTGCTTTAAAGTCTATTTTGTAAGAAATTAATATTGCCACTCCTGTTCTTTTTTGATTGTTGTTTGCTTGATATATTTTTTCCATCCTTTGAGTTTTAGTTTGTGTCTTTGAGTCTTAGGTGTGCCTCTTGTAGGCAGCATATAGAGGGATTGTGTTTTGTTTATCCATTCTGCCACTCCCTGTCTCTTTACTGGTGCATTTAGTCCATTTACATCCAGCTTAATTATTGATAGGTCTGAATTTAGGGCTGTCATTTTGACATATTTATTTGTGTGTGTCTGTGTGTGTGTCTGTTTCACAGTTTCTTTGTTCCACTTAATTTTCTGTGTGGAGTCATTTTTCTTTATGTATTTTTTTCATATTTTTTATTGTTGATTTTGTATTTGTTTAGTCTTTATGTTTTTCTTCTTTTTTATTTTGATGTGTGGATTATTAGTTTCCTTTTTTTTTATGGTTACCTCAGTATTTACCTCTATTTTCCTAAGTTTAAATCAATCTTTTATTTCATAATATCACCTTGACTTCTTCTCCATATGAAAGTTCTATGACTACATTATTTAGTTCCTTTTTTCTTGTTTTAATGTTGTCATTATTTACATATTGATGTCTCCATTTCCCTATTTTCAGTTTAATTTATTTTTGTGACTTTCCTATGTGGGTTTGTATCTGGTTGCTCTATCCTGTGTTCTAGTCTTGGGTTGTTATCTAATGTTATTGATTTTCTAATCAGAGGACTCCCTTTAGCATTTCTTGTAATTTTGATTTGGTTTTTACAAATTCCCTTAACTTCGTTTATCTGGCAATGCCTTAATTTTGCCATCATATTTGAGAGACAGTTTTGCTGGATAGATAATTCTTGGTTGGCAGTTTTTTTCCTTCAAGGCTTTATATATGTCATTCCATTGCCTTCTTGCCTTCATGGTTCCTGCTAAGTAGTCAGAGCTTGGTCTTATTGACTCTCCTTTGTAGGCGACTTTTTATCCCTAGGTGCTCTTAAAATTCTCTCTTTGTCTTTGGTTTTGGCAAGTTTGATTATACTATGTCTTGTTGACTTTCTTTTGGGACCTACCCTGTGTGGGGTTTGATGAGCTTCTTGGATAGATATCGTCTCATCTTTCACAATATCAGGGAAGTTTTTTGCCAATAAATCTTCAACAATTCTCTGTGTATTGTCTATTATCCCCCCCAACCCCCGTTCTGGTACTCCAATCACTCATAGGTTATTCTTCTTGATACCAAACAAAAACCAAACCTGTTGCTGTTGAGTCGATTCCAACTCATAGCAACCCTGTAGGACAGAGTAGAACTGCCCCACAGAGTTTCCAAGGAGTGCCTGGTGGATTTGAACTGCTGACCTTTTGGTTAGCAGCCGTAGCGCTTAACTACAATGCCACAAGGGTTTCCCTTCTTGGTACAGTCCCACATAATTCTTAGGGTGTCCTTTGAATACTTTTATCTGATTTTTCCTCAAATAAATTGTTGTCAAGTGCTTTATCTTTCATCTCAGTAATTCTGACTTCCATTTCCTCAGTTCTGCTCCTATGACTTTCTATTGAGTTGTCTAATTCTGAAATTTTATTGTTAATCTTTTGGATTTCTATTTGCTCTCTATGGATTTTTGTAGCCTGTTAAATTTGTCATTATGCTCTTGTATAACTTTCTTAAGTTCCTCTGTTGCTTTGTCTGTGTGTTCCTTGGCTTGGTCTGCATTTTGCCTGATTCCTCCCTGATCTCTTGAAGAGCTCTGTGTATTAATCTTTTGAGTTCTACCTCTGGTAATTCCAAGACCTTCTCTTCCTCCAGGAGGTTTTATGCTGAGCAAGTTAGGGGGCTGATGGCTGCCGCTGAGTGCCTGGGTGGAAGGTGTGTCCCTCTTCCCTAGAGCATGTAGGTGGGTGTGTTTTGTAGCTGGACTTTGGGCACCCAATGCTGTTGGCTGTAATGACTGGGAGGCACCACTTATTCTCAGGCCCCTGTCATGGGTGGCTAGGTAAAGGGGGTGGAACCACCATTCCTCAGGCCCTTGATGTGGGTAGGTGAGGACCCTGCTTAATGGGCAGGGTGCTGTCAAATGTCAGGAGTCTGCCACTCCCCCTTAGGCGCTGCAGTTAAAGATAGGCTTCAGGTATATACCCTGTTGTACTATGCTAATGAGGGCCTGCACTGTTGAAATGGGCCCACAGAGGTCTAGGCAGGGATGAGAAGCATCCAAAGTCCATGGACCCCTTGTGCCTGAGCCTAGGCAAAGAGGCTGTGCCTGCCCTGGGGTCCCAGCTTAGGAGAGCTGGCAGATTATTTTTTCCTGTTTGTTATTTCTTAATTTGTTCTGTCTCCAAGCCAGGAGAATGGCTCGGGATGCGTGACAGGTCCCACTCCTGGCCCAGGGAGCGCTGCAACCACTGAAGCTGGCCCAGTACTGGAGCAGAGCAGGGAGGGGGCAGGTGAATGGAGGGAGGTAATTCCCAGAAAGGGTTTTTCTGATCCTGTGTGGTAGGGTAGATGCTTACACTTAACTTTCACAGATCTAGCATTGCTTTCCCCTGGTTCTGCAGGCTTGAGCAGACTGTCCACTGCTCAGTTTCTCCTGGTGTGGAAAACATCCTGAGCGCTACTCCCTGCCTCAGCCAGTGTGCAGTGGCTGATCCAGCCTGCAGGGTGCCGGCCAGGTCAGGTCTGGCAAATCCTTGCTGCTTCTCTCTGCTACTCAATCTGACTCCTCAACTTTGTCTTTGATGTTCAGAATTTCTAGATTGTCATATATAATTGATTCACTTATTTTTTCAGGTCTTTGTTGTAAGAGGGACCACAGGAAGCACCTGACTACTGTGCCATACTGGCTCTGCCTCCACAGTTTCTGAATTTTTAAAGAAATCCATATATAAACTTAAAAAAAGTGGTCACTGATAAAGGTAAAACAGCTATTCTGGATAATGAAATGGAATAAATAATTATAATAAAAAAGGAAACTATGAGTGAAAATTTATGTCCTACGATAATATGTGAGAAGGCAAAAAAGGAACAGATGGAAGAAAGTAATTTTAAGCTTATATTAGAAGGAATTTATCCTGACCTAAGAAAATCTGGTCTTTAGACTGAATAAAATCATTGAGCCCCAGGGTTCAATGAATGAAAAACAAAAACAAACTCACCTTAGAAATATCCTGGGGAAATTCCTGAATTATGAGGACAAAGGAAAGCTCTGCTAAGATTCCAGAGAGAAAGAAGGGGTTAGAAAAGAGAAGAGACTCTGCCTAGTGTTGAACTGGGCATTAGAAGATAAGAAAGCCACATTTTAAGACCACTGCAGTAAATGGGCCAGGATTCAGGATTTCTATGTCTGTGAGGACATGCAGAGCCTCAGAGTGCACATGTTCACTGCCCTATCTGAAGAATATTCTGGAAGAGATCTTGCAAAAAAAAATGGCACTTGAATCAGAAAAGTATAGCAGATGGGAAGTCAGCAAGGTGAAGAGGATGGGAAAAAATGATGAACAATGGATCTTGCCAACTGGGTGATAATGATAACAAACAACCAAAACTTAGTTGCCTTCCAGTCCATTCCAACTCATGGTGGCCCCATGTGTTACAGAGTAGAACAGCTCCATAAGCTTCTCTTGGCTGTAATCTTTATGGAAGCAGATCGTCAGGCCTTTCTTCCACAACGTCACTGGATGGGTTTGAATCGCCAATCTTTAGGTAAGCAGTCGAGCACAAATCATTTGCACCGCCCAGGTAAAAAATGACAAATAAGGATTGTTAAACCAGAAATGGCATATATCCTGAGGGAGAATCTAAGGAAAGTAAGAAACTGCAAATCTTAAGTTATCTGAGCAAAACCCAGAACTTGGTATGTATGGGAAAGAGGGAAACTGGGGGAGATAAAGCATTCTCAGCTCTTGGTGGAGGAGAGAGGAAGTGAGCAAGGAGAAGTGCTGTGAGGCCTTCAGGTCTACAAGAGAGGAGAGAAGAGGGAAGAAGGCAATTGAGAAGGGACGAGGAGAGGTAACTGCTTACCTCTTACCTGAGTGTGTGGCTTGTTAGGACTCAGTCAGTCTTCGCTGGCTGATGGAGGGGATGTCAGGGGTGAGGTGGTTAGGACTTTATTTTAACGAACCAAATGCTTCCTCTGCAGACCTGTGGACATGCTGGCTGGGCACCGCACCAGGTATGGGGATACAGAGTCCTGTCACCAGAATCGACATTCAGAGGGGGCAGCAGGCAGAACTGCAGTTGGTTCAGTTGATCAAACTGTTGTGACCAGAGGCTTGCAGGCACCTCAGGACCGATAGTTCAGCACTGGCTAATTCAGTGTTCATAGTGACTTTATAGAACACAACTACTGGGAGTAATAAGGGTCAACTGCATAGCTATAGGTGCAAATTCGTTGTTTCTCCTCACTCACATCATGACTGGCCAATTTATTAACTTGTGGTTCTCTGAAGTGCTCATGGGCCATCTCCTGAGAGTCTTACCCTCAGCCTCTTCCACATCAGGGTACTCTAAGGTAAATGCAAAGATGTGCTTGTGTTTAAGTTTTTATTTCTTGTCATTTTAAAGAAAGTTTCTGATTGCAAAAGTGATACATATACCTATAGTTTTAAAAATTTTATGGTTAAGTCTAATAAATCCTATAGCTGACCCTTTGTTTAAAGTATTCAAACTTGATTTCTTCTAAAAAAAAAAAAATCCTCCAAGGTACACAGTATCAGTCTTTTGAGCAGTTGACTAACTCACACTACATTTTCTAGTTGAATCCTTTTTCCCTTTATTTCTTAGCCCATTAAATGATTTATAAAATTATTATTTTTCTATTCTCTTCTGTTACGGCAATTGTTCTTATACTTGACCTTAGTTAATTTCTACAGTTAATCTATATTATATATTCAGCATAAGTAGAAGGTCAGCAAAAAAGAGGAAGGCCTTGATTTAGGAGACAATACTGGAGCAATTATTCCCTGACCTTGAACATAAAGAATGTGACCCAGTTGGTGCTGGACTTACAAGGAACAAGGACTCCCAAGAACTCACAAGGACACATCAACTGGGCCCTGAGGTATAAAGACAATAACTAGGACAATCTTTGAAAATACCTTTTAGGGAAACTTTCACATAAACTAATCAACAAAACACAGAAGACCTACACACTTTCCACTCTTAATCTTTTCTATTAGCATTTACTGAATAATAATATTTGTTGAACCAGTGAAGACTTTCCTGACTGACTTTACTGAAACTTGTATCAATGATTGTTAAGGAAGGTGGTTCAAAATGTAGAATCACTGTGATTTGGCAGTTTTTAGCCAAATTGTGAAAAGGTGAAACTTTCAATGATTTTACCCATTTGTAATGTTAATATATACTGATGATTCTGTAATATTCCTTGGACTTGGGCAGACAGGGCTCTGGCAGTACGCTTTTCGATTTCCCACTTTTGCCTATTCTGTAATATTCCCTGGACTTGGGCAGACATGGCTCTGGCAGCATGCTTGTCTGTTTCCTACTTTTGCCTCTTTGAACATATGCCAAATAAACCCTTTCTTTTTGCTTTACTATCACTTTGCAGTGATTCTACCCTAGAACAACCCGACTCATAGCGACCCTATAGGACAGAGTAGAACTGCCCATGGGGTTTCCAAGGAGCGCCTGGTGGATTCAAACTGCTGACCTTTTGGTTAGCAGCTGTAGCTCTTAACTACTAAGCTACCAGGGTTTCCAAAGAAAACTTAATGGACTCAAATATACCAATGATCATGAAAGTGGCACAGGATTAGGCAATGTTTCTTTCCGTTATTCATGAAGTCACCATGAGTTGGAGCTGACTCGACAACAACTAACAACAACCACCATCTCAAAAGAACTGGGTGTGGTAGCAGAAAAATGTCCCCCCACACAAAGATGTCCAAGTCCTAATCCCTGGAACCTGTGAATATGTTTCCTTACTTTGCAAAGGGGAATTAAGATTGCAGATGGAATTAAGGCTGATAATCAGCTGACCTTAAAACAGGGAGATGATCCTGGATTATTTGGAGGTGCCCAGTATAATCATACCATCTTTAAAAGCAGAAGAGAGATGCAGAAGAGGAGGTCAGAGTGATGCAATGCAAGAGGGACTCGACTTGCCCTTCCTTGCTTTGAATATGGGAAGGGGACATGAGCCAAGGAATGCAAGTTGCCTCTAGAAGCAAGAAAATTTAAGAAAATGGATCCTACTCAGAGCCTGTAGAAAGGACCACAGCCCAGTGTCAGATTTTGGATGTATAGTTAGAGAATAAACTTGTGTTGTTTAAGTCACCCAAGTTCATACTAATTTGTTATAGCAGCAATAGAAAACTAATACACTCTTTATATGCACCATCGCCCCCCTTGTTGAATTAAAAGAATAAGTCAGATACTGAAAGATTAAAGGAGGATGTTTTTTGTCTATTTAAATTTCTTCCCATTCACCTGATGTAAAACTTTTAAACAAAACAATACATGGCAGAAGGGAGCAGGGCAAGAGGGTAAGAAAACACAATGTCGACTCCGAATTTTATCCATTAAAGTATGACGTGATAAATTCATTGAGGTATGGGGAAAAACCACAGAGAATAAAATGGACATATGGTTGAGTTCATATTTTAAAGGCAATTGAAATAGAAAATGTTTGCTTATCTTGGAAACTGTCATTTTCTCTCTCAGCTACCTCACACAAGTGTTGTTAAGCTGTTAAGCTCTTGTAGCCAATAAAAGGCTATGAGATAGATGGAGGCTCTCAGTATCGAAAGATAGGCCTCTGACAGCCCTTATCAACCTTGTCAGCATTAATCTCACAGTAATCAAGAATAAACCAGTCACCCTGGCTGAGACAGACCACTTTCATGTACACTGTAAATGCTAGCACAGGTGGGGGCTTGAAGGTGGCATACACTTTGAAAGAATGATGCCCAATTTACATAAACAATAGTTCATGGAGAGATGTCCTCAAGGATTATTACTGTTTTCAGTTTAACCAGAGATAATAGGACTTTTTTGTGTGAAGTATATAAAGATAATTTTTAGTTATTATTTTTGAAAATTTGAGCAGATGCGATAACCAAGATCTAAAGCAGTGCTTTTCAACCTTGGCTGCATATTGAAATCACCTGGGGGGATTTCAAAAGTATAAATGGCCTGATATACAACATATTAATCAAACCAGGAGAAACCCAGGCATCACTATATTTTTAAAAACAACTTCTTTGAGGTATAGTTTGTTGTTGTTGCTGCTGTTGTTAGGTGCTGTTGAGTCGATTCCAACTCATGGTGACTCGGTACAACAGAATGAAACATTGCCTGATCCTGCGCCATCCTATTTGAGACCATTGTTACAACCACTGTGTCAACCCATCTTCTTTTTTTTTTTTTAATTTTTATTGTGCTTTAAGTGAAAGTTTACAAATCAAGTCAGTCTCTCATACAAAAATTTATACACACCTTGCTATGTACTCCTAATTGCTCTCCCCTTAATGAGACAGCACACTCATTCCCTCCACTCTCTCTTTTCTAGTCCGTTCGGCCAGCTTGACCCACTCCACCCTCCCATCTCCCTTCCAGACAGCAGATGCCAACATAGTCTCTTGCCTCTACTTGATTCAAGAAGCTCACTCTTCACCAGTATCATTTTCTATCCCACTGTCCAGTCCAATACCTGTCTGAAGAGTTGGCTTTGGGTCTCAGTCAGACCATTAAGTCTGGTCTTTTTAAGAGAATTTGGGGTCTGCATCCCACTGCTCTCCTGCTCCCTCAGGGGCTCTCCGTTGCGTTCCCTGTCAGGGCAGTCATCGGTTGTAGCCCGGCACCATCTAGTTCTTCTGGTCTCAGGCTGATGTAGTCTCTGGTTTATATGGCTCTTTCTGTCTCTTGGGCTCATAGTTACGTTGCGTCTTTGGGGTTCTTCATTCTCCTTTGCTCCAGGCGGATTGAGACACATTGATGCATCTTAGATGGCCACTTGCTAGCATTTAAGACCCCAGACACCATTCTCCAAAGTGAAATGCAGAATGTTTTCTTAATAGATTTTATTATGCCAATTGACTTAGATGTACCCTGAAACCACAGTCCTCAAACTCCCACTCCTGATACGCTGGCCTTAGAAGTGTTCAGTTTACTCAGGAGACTTCTTTGCTTTTGGTTTAGTACAGTTGTGCTGACCTCACCTGTATTGCGAGTTGTTTTTCCCTTCACCTAAAATAGTTCTTATCTACTATCTAATTAGTGAAAACCCCTTTCCTTCTCTCCCTCCCCCCCCCGCCCATAGTCATCAAAGAATATTTTCTTCTCTGTTTAAACTATTTCTCCAGTTCTTATAATAGTGGTCTTATACAATATTTGTCCTTTTGCAACTGACTAATTTCACTCAGCATAATGGCTTCCAGATTCCTCCATTTTATGGAATGTTTCACAGATTCATCATTGTTCTTCATCGACGTGTAGTATATTCCGTTGTGTGAATATACCATAATTTATTTATCCATTCATTCGTCTGGATGGGCACCTTGGTTGCTTACATCTTTTTGCTATTGTAAACAGTGCTGCCATGAACATGGGTGTGCATATACCTGTTCGTGTAAGACTCTTATTTCTCTAGGATATATTCCAAGCAGTGGGATTGCTGGGTCATAAGATAGTTCTATTTCTAGCCTTTTAAGGAAACGCCAAATTGATTTCCAAAGTGGTTGTACCATTTTACATTTCCACCAGCAGTGTTTACGTGTTCCAGTCTCTCCACAACCTCTGCAACATTTATTATTTTGTGTTTTTGGATTAATGCCAGCCTCGTTGGAGTGCGATGGAATCTCATTGTAGCTTTGATTTGCATTTCTCTAACGGCTAATGATCATGAGCATTTCCTCATGTATCTGTTCACTGCCTGAATGTCTTCTTTAGTGAAGTGCCTGTTCATACCCTTTGCCCATTTTTTAACAGGGTTATTTGTCTTTTTGTAGTTGTTTTTGTAGTATCATGCAGATTTTAGAGATCAGGTGCTGATTGGAAATGTCATAGCTAAAAACTTTTTCTCAGTCTGTAGGTAATCTTTTTACTCTTTTGGTGAAGTCTCTGGATGAACATATCAACCCATCTTCTTGAGGGTCCTTCTCCAGGGACTGGTCCCTCCTGATAACATGTCAAAAGTACATGAGACAGAAGTCTCACCATCATTCTGGCTGTTCTTCTTCCAAGACAGATTTGTTCGTACTTCTGGCAGTCCATAGTATATTCAATATTCTTCGCCAACACCACAATTCAAAGTCATCAATGCTTCTGCAGTCTTCCTTATTCATGGTCCAGCTTTCACATGCATATGAGGTGACTGACAATCTTGTCAACACTTTATATTTCTTTTTTAATTATAGCCATTCTAGTGGGTGTGTAGTGGCATAGTTTGGTGGTTTTAGTTTTCATTTCTATAATGACTGTTGATGTAAAGCACCTTTTCTTATTACCATTTGTATGTCTTATTTGGTGAAGTATCAATTCAAACCTCTTTTGCCAATTTTTAAAATTGGGTTGTTTGACTTATTATTGAGTTGTAAAAGTTGTTTATATAGTCTGGATACAAGTCCTTTATCAAATATACAATTTGCAAATAGTTTCTCCCAGGCTGTGCCACATCTGTTTAGTTTTTAAATAGTGGCTTTGAAGTACAAAATTTTAAATTTTGATTTTGTCCAATTTATTATTATTATTTTTTAATTTTTATGGATCTTCTTTTTGTGAGGTATCTAAGAACTCTTTGTCCAACCCAAGGTCACAAAGATTTTGTCATATGTTTTCTTTTTGACATTTTATAGCTTTACCTCTTACATTTAGGCTGATAGCGCATTTAGAATTAATATTTTGCATGGTATGAGATGAAAATCTAAATTTATCTTTTTGCATATGAGTGTCTAATCAGTCCACCACCCTTTATTGAAAAGAAGATCCTTTCCCCATTGAATGTCTTTGGCACTTTTGTTAAAAATCACTTGACAATCTGGGCAGCTGAACAATTCTCTTCTGTAGGATTGATAAGCCTGTCCTTATTACGGAAACCCTGGTGGCTTAGTGGTTAGTGTTATGGCTATTAACCAAGAGGTCGGCAGTTTGAATCCTCCAGGTGCTCCTTGGAAACTCTATGGGGGCAGTTCTAGTCTATAGGGTCACTATGAGTTGTTATTGACTCAATGGCAGTGGGTATCCTTATTACCACACTTTTGGGGTAGATTTATAGTAAGTTTTGAACCAATTTTGTTCTGCATTTGGTTTTAGAATCAGCTTGCCAATTTCTTACAAAACTTAGTTCATAGAGATTGCACTGAATCTATAAATTACTTTGGGGAGGATCTATAGATCATTTTAGGAAGGATTCCCATCTTAACAACACTAACTCTTCCAATCTGTGAATGTGGAATGTCTCCACTTATTTGGATCTCTAATTTCTCTCAGAAATGTTTTGTAGTTTTTATTTTTCAAGTCTTTACACTTGGTGGGTGGGTTTATACTTCTTTTATAAAAAATTTTCCTGGGTAGGTTATTCTTTTTGATGCTTTGTGAATGAAATTGTTTTCTGAATTTCGTTTTTTGAGTTGTTCATTGCTAGTATATAGAAATGCAATTAATTCTTTTAATATTGACCTTGTATCCTATGACCTTGCTAAACTAACTTATTATCTCAAGTAGATTTTTGTGGATTCCTTAGCATTTTCTATATGCAGGGTTATATTTTTCACCAATAAAGTTTTACTTCTTTCATTCCAATATGCATGCCTATTTATTTATTGTTCTTCTTTGATAAATCTGGCTAGAACCTCCAGTACAAAATTGAATAGAACTTGTGAGAGATGATATCTTTACTTTGTTCCCAATCTTTAGGGGAAAACCATTCAATGTTTCATCATCAAGTAGGATTTTAGCTTCAGGTAGTTTGTAGGTACCCTTTATCAGATTGAGGAATTCTCTTCTATTCCTAGTTTGTTGACAGTTTTTTAATTTTTTTTTTAATCATAAGTAGATGTTGAATTTTTTCTAATGCTTTCTGTGAGTCTGTTGAGATGATTAGGTAGTTTTTGTCTTTTATTTTAATTCATTTATGTATGTTAAACCAACCTTGCCTTTCTGGGATACATCTCTTTTTTATTTGCTGCTGGATTCAGTTTGCTAATTTTGTTAAGGCTTTTGCATCTATGTTCATGAGGAACATTAGTCTGTAGTTTTCCTTCCTAGTGATGCCTTTGCCTGGCTTCGATATTAGGGTAATACTGATCTCCTAGAATTAGTTAGGTAGTACTCCCTCTTCCTGTATTTTCTGGAAGGGTTTATGAACGATTGGTATTTCTTCTTTAAATATTTTGATAGAATTTACGAATATAGTCATCTGAACTTGGACTTTCTTTTATAGGAATAACTTTCATTATTAATTAAATTTCTTTACTTATTATATATCTAACCAGGTTTCCTATTTCTTCTGAGGTCAGTTTTGTCATTTTGTGTATTTGTGCATTTGATTTAAGACACCCAACTTGTTGGCCTAAAGTTGTTCATAGTAGTCCCCTATAACCGTCATAATTTCTGTATGGTTGGTAGTGATGTCCTTTTCATTTCTGATGTTAGCAAATTGTGTCTTCCCTTTCTCTCTCTCTCTTTTTTACAGTCAGTCTAGCTGAAGTTTGTTAATTTTATTGATATTTTCAAAGAACCACCTTTCGGTTCGATTTATTTTATCTATTTTTTCTCTGTCTTTCATTGACTTGCACTCTAATCTTTATTAATATCCTTCCTTTTGCTAGCTTTCAGTTTACTTTTTCTAGCTTTTTAATGTATAAGCTTAGGTTATTTATGTATTTTCTAATAATAGGCTTTAAAGTCATAAATTTCTCTGTAAGCACTGCTTTAGTGCATCTCACCAATTTTTATAAATAGTGTTTTTGTCTTCTTTTATTTCAAAATATTTTCTAATTTCCCTTGTGATTTCTTCTTTGATCCCATGAGTTACTTAAAGGTGTGGTTTAATTTTTAAAAATTTGGGCATATTCCAATTTTTTTAACTTCTAATTTATTTTGTAGTCAAAGAATATACTTTGTAGGATTTCAGTCCTTTTAAATTTATTGAGACTTATTTTACAGCCCAGCATATGGTCTAAAACCCACAAAAATAGAGAATTTTTTATCTGTGCTTGAAAAGAAAAGTAATTCTGCTGTTGTTAGATACAGTGTTCTACAAATGTCAGGTCAAGTTTGTTGATAGTGTTGTTCGAATCTTCTATATCCTTGCTGATTTTTTTGTCTAGTTGTTCTATCAATCATTGTGATTAGAGTGTTGAAGTCTCCAACTGTTATGCCTAGTTCCCCTTTCAATGCTGTCAATTTTTTTTTTCATATATCTTTGGGCTCTGTTGTTAGGTACATATTCATTTATAATTGTATCTTACTGATAGATTAATCCTTTTATCATTATGAAATGTCCCTAATTATCTAGTAATATTTTGTTTTACATTAGGTAGCTACTCCAATTCTCTTATGGTTATCCCTTGCATGATATATCTTTTTTCATCCTTTGATTTCCAACCTATTTTTGTCATTGAATCTGAAGTCTGTCTCTTCTAGATAGCACGTACTTGATTTTTTCTCTTATTTTCTTAGTCCAGTGTGTTTAGTCCATTCACACTGAATGTAATTATTGATATGGTTGGATTTACACTTGCCATTTTGGTATTTGTTTTCTAAATGGCTCATGGGATTTCTATTCCTCTGATCCTTCTCTACTGCCTTATTTTGTGTCAGATAAATATTTTCTAGTGTATCAGTTTAGTTTCTTTGATGTGTGTTTTTCTAGGGGTCTGGTTTTCACCAACTACCTTTCTGGTCTCCTGCTCATGTGTCCAGCCTTGTGCATACTTGCATCCTTACACTTGCTTACATACTTCCAGAGCATCAGAGATACGTCTGAGCCCATTGGAGTCTGCAATGGCTGTTTCATTCCCTGGATCTCATTGTTACATTTCTTCCTAGTCTGCTAGTTTGCTGCTTGCCCCTAGTATGACTGCAGTCTGAATCTAGTTGTATTGTTGGTTTTCCTTGTTCCTTTGCAATCAAGATTGCTATTGTTTCCACCTATGCCTATGGGTTTGGTTTTTTTTCTAAGCTTCACTTCAAATCAAAGGAATCCCCTCTGGCAGTGAAGCTGTAGGCTTTCACCAAATGCCCTGCCCTTGTAGAACTACTGCAGTGACTGAGAGGGGAGGGAGGTGGGAGTAGTCCCAGGGAAGGGGGACACAGACTCCCATAGTTCTTTCCTTAGGTTCAGAAGTCCTTCTTGAATAAATGCTTCCCAATCTGTCCTACATCTTTGGTTGATTTCCAGAGTTCTCAAAGGGTGGTTTTGGGTAATTTTGTCCAGTTTTATCACTGCTTTTTGTGAAGAGGATTTGCTGAGCACGTCACTCTTCCATTCCAGAACTTCTGACATCATTACTTTTAACACTCCCAAGATGATTTCTATATGGTGCTTGAACTGAGAATCACCATATTCAGAGAGACTACTCTAATTATTTGGCCATCAATGTTGGGCTGCTCTGATAAAGATCAGTTCACATTCAGAACCATCTGTCTCCAATGGGGACAAACAACCTTACCTTAAATTAGTGTTAATAATGTTTCTATGAGTAGGAATATCCTTATTAAACTTATCCCTAAAGAAATGACTAACGTTCCTAAACAGGAAATCATAAGTATTTTATTTGCTGAGCATTTACTGAATGCTTCCTGTAAGATGCACCCTGAGCTAAGCAATGTACGTACATTGCTTCATGTAACCCTCACAATAATCCTAGGATGTGGTCACCATTATTATTTCTCTCTCTTTCACAAATGAGAAAAATTGATGCTCAAGTCACACAGTCATTGAGTCCCTTTCGTCAAATATGACTCCACGCCGTTTCATATAGTCACCTAACTGTATGGTAGAGCAGGATTCTCAGCCCTGGTTATACATCAGTACACCTGTGGAGCCTCAAAAATTTCTTTTCCTTGGCTCCATCTCCAGACAAATTTAATCAGAGCCTCTGTAGGATGGGCCCAGAAGCATGAATAGACTTCAAAAGCTCCTCTAGTGATTCTAATGTGAATCCAATCTTTAGACCTACTACTTCAGAACCCTTAATTTATGATGAACTAAAGAATGCAAAAAACTACAATTTCAATTAAATAAACCTTTACATGCAGGGTCCTGAATGAAAAGTGAGGTAGGGGCTCTGTGTATACAAGCCCTGACACATGGTAAGAGCGCCATAAAGTCATCAGCATGCCCATCAGCACCATCAGCAGCAGCAGCGGCAGCACTATCAACATCAGCACCATCAGCATGACCATCCTGAAGTGGCATCAGTGGGTCAAAGGGTGTAGAAGAATGACTACAATTGAATGCACACTCCAAAGTGCTTCGTGAAAGGATTGTGCTAATTTATATCATTCATTCTCCTAGCTAAGCAGAACAGGGATTGCTTCAAGATCATTCCCAGCTAGGCTGGGGTCTGGTGCAGCTGGAAACGAGGTTGCTGAGTGGCCCTCTGGGGTCATCCTGTCCCTGACCACTACAATCACTTCAGTTTCTAGACAGGAAACAGGATTAACATGAGTGTGGGGGAAAGAGATGCTCTCTCTGAGGCTCTGCTCTGCTTATATGGGCAGCTCATGTTCCTGGTACTCTGACAATTTGAATGACACATGGGTGCCTCAGTCAGTTATAGAATTTACACCCAGTCCCTGGGTGATACAAATGGTTAGCATGCTAGGCTGCTAACTAAAAGACTGGAGGTTTGAATCCACCCAGAGGCACTTCTGAAGAAAGGCCTGGCATCTACTTCTGATAAATCAGCCATTGAAATACCTATGGAGCATAGTTTTACTCTGACACACACGGGATTGCCATGAGTCAGAATCGAATTGATGGCAACTGGATAACTGGTTAATTCTAAAGTAAGAAGGTCTCAGTAATAATAATAATAACCTCAAAAATAAAAAAATAATGCATGCACTAGTGAAGGCTCCACGTGGGTAGGACTTTGTTTTCTTAACTGCCATATCCCTAACCGGCACTCTGTAATATTTGTTCGTGGCATGACAGGGGCATGAATTTGTAAGATAACGATAGATGCTCAGAGGATGGTCCTCATAACACAGGTGTATGCATCAGCCGGGAGACAGTGCAGGGCCCCACACACATCTGTGGAGCCACGTCCCCTGTGGGTTCAATCTCCACACACATGAACTTCCACACTTCCTGAGGACACAAGCATTAGTTCTGCAGCTGATGCAACCCTGGCCCCTACTCCAGAAAGGCCCAAGATCTCCCTCTCTCATTTGTTCCATTTGTCGTGCTCATGGTCCCTGCTGGTGATCTGGGCTGGGCAGATTAGATAGTGCCCAGGACACTGGTTCTGCTCTGTTAGCACCTGCAAGGACCCAGTCAGCGATGCGGGATAGAGAACAGCTATGATCAGTCCCTAACTCCCTCCTGGCCATCACCTCTAAATTGCCATGAGATCTCAGAAGCTGGACTTTACTGTTCTTGGAGCCCAACAGTGTTACTAGTGTGGCTCACTTAAGTCCCACTTGTTTATTTAGAGATTAAAGACAAACTACCAGGGGAACCGGCTGGTCACAAAGTGAGCCTCGATAAACTCTGCAGGGAAGAATCCTGATGTCTGTTGTTGGGAATTCCCCTTTCTTCCTCCCTCCTACCTTCCCTTCCTCTCCTCTACCTCTCATCCAAAACGTGATTTCAGCTCCAACAATAATGGTTTAACAAAATGTTTAATGCAAGTGTTTTAAAGAGCTAATTTCAGTAGGGAAAAAGAGCATTGTCAGGGGCTGAGGCATGTAACTGATAATGGTAGTCTCTCTCACTTGCAAGTGTGCTATACCCAGAACAGGAATCTGCTATGATCTTTGCTTTGCCTGGCTTTATTATTACTATTACATTTTAATCATAATAGTAGTTTGGGAAAAAATCCAGTTACTACAGGAAAAAAAAAAATAACCAACCATTTTGGACAAATAAAATGTTTCTCCCATTAAACGGAAAATCCTTTTTCCCCCTAAACTTCCCCAGGCAATTTTCTCATCTGTGTAGTTTATGGAAACCCTGGTAGCGTAGTGGTTAAGTGCTAAAACTGCTAACCAAGAGGTCGGCAGTTCAAATCCACCCAGCACTCCTTGGAAACTCTATGGGGCAGTTCTACTCTGTTCTATAGGGTCGCTATGAGTCAGAATTGACTCGGTGGCAGTGGGTTTAGTTTTTTTGGTTTGGCGAAGTTTATACCTATTTGAAAATGATGACAAAATATTGTATGTCCAGCTTCCCCTTTTTTATCTTTAAACCCATAAACTGTTCAGATTCTGAACTCAGGGAACGTGACTGGGATTTCATGGGAGGGTTTCCTGGGTTGTATTGAGACCTCTTTCTACCCAGTGGACAATGTCTGTTCCCCAAACTCTGTGGAGAATGTCCACACCCATCCCCAGCACCCATCCACAGCAGTGACAATGTGTAAGGTCTAGCTGGGGGTTTTCTCTTGGGTTTTGGGGCTGACTTTTCCTTTATTACCTTTGCATTTCTCTTCTCGACAGCTTTTAAAAACTATTGAAATATGAGCCTGAAAATGATTGAGAACTCAAATATTTTCTCAATATATAATATAGCCCAAAGACTATAAATAAAATATATCTTACAGTTTCCCAGTAGATGCGGTATAGTGCCAAATGGATCAGAAAAAGAAGCCTGCAAAGAAAAAAATGCCTTTTTTTTTTTTTATGATGGAAGTTCACAACATGAAATATACAAGTAGCAATTTGCATAGGCATAAAGCTAATCTTCAAAAAAATTAAAACTAATTAAATCACATATCCTTTCATCACTTGTATATTTTAGTTAATGTTGAAAGAGTTACAAAGTTTTATCAGTGAGACAGAAAAGTGTAAAGTTGAAGGGAAACCGGTGAATGCATTGGAGTTTATTTTTAAAATTCTCTGGGGTCTCCCATTAGCTGAAAGACTTCTGACCTTACCTGATGTCGCAGCTCCAGACATTTTCCTACAGCCACTGCAGGGATGAAGTTGTCTTTCTCTCATCAGTGCATTTCAGGAAAGATTTCCAAGGAAGCTGCGTCCAAACAGACCCTGGGATCAAGGCATCAAGACACAGGATGGAGAAGAACAGGAGCCCAGATGCATTCCTCCCTCTGCCTGGACCTTACAAGAGATCAATGGGATAAGTTTGAGTGTCGCCCACAGCCCTTTGGACTAAGCCTGGGTCTGCTTCCAAACCCTTCTTTTGTAATTTGTAATAGGATGACGAAATGCCAATCTATTAAGAGTGCTCAGGAAGAAGGATTTTGGAAAGGTCATGATTCATTTCCTTTAGTCTTTCTGTTCCTAAAATAGAAGAAATTAAATAATTTAAAAGCCACCCAATAGCTTTTCCTCTCCAGGCAACCACTCTCTTTCCATATAAACACAACCTCTGCTTGGCTTCCAATTTGTTGGCTCAGACGATTCCTAATCACAGATGCCATTAGTTGGTTGGAGTCACCTGGAAGTAACTGAATGCTGGGTGCTCTGCGGTGACAAATGGAACAGGGACCTAAGGGCTTCATTGCTCTGAAAGCCCCTGGACACTTCCATCCCTCAGCTGCTCCATGAGTTCAGCACACTCCAGCTCCAGGCGCTGCCTTGGTTTTGGAAATACAGATTCCACCATGGACCAGTCCTGATGGAGGCTGTGAGGGTGGTCAAAAGTTGAGGTGAAACTGGCAGCTGTTGAGGTGTATAAGGAAGGCTGTAATGTGAGTGAAGGATGGAGACACTTGTAAAGGGAGTCATAGGGACACCCATTAACCCGTTGCCACCCAGTTGATTCCAACTCATAGCGACCCTATAGGACAGAGAAGAATTGCCCCCATGGGGTTTCCAAGGAGTGGCTGGTGGATTTGAACTGCTGATGTTTTGGTTAGCAGCCAAACTCTTAACCACTGTGCAACCACGGCTCCAGAAGCCATGGGAACACAGAAGCCATTTAAAGTCTTCACAATTAAAATGCAGTCTTCTTCGGTAATCCAGTATTTTTCTTGCTTTAATTTTTTCAGGTGAAGTTTAAGATGCTCATTGGCTCTTATCTGCCTTGGTGAAATTTCAGAGTTTAAAAATAGTGCTTATGAGTCGGAATTGACTCAATGGCAGCGGGTTGTTGGGTAATATATACAGCAGTTGATAAATATTCATTTCTGGTCTCATGAGCTTAGATTTTTCATGTGGGTTAATGCAGAGAAAGCAGCAATGAGCTCACTGAGCTAAAGGACATTTCCTGGAATCCTTCCTCTACCACAAACTTTGGCAAGTTAAGTAACTTCAGTTCCTTCATTAACAAGAGCTCAATTCATATTTGTTGAATGAATGGATAAATAGCTGAATTGGGATGTGACAGTGGTTTGGACGTAAAATACATTAACTCCTGTGACCTACTGAGGGCCCTCTAGTCCCACTCTCAGAGTTCCTCATTAGGAATCAGAAGGTGGCTTGTTTGAAAAGAAACTGGAGCCAAGAGAGTTATCCACACCTCAGTAGGCAGGATGCACTGGCATTGCTCCACCAGGGCTAATATTGTTTCTGCTGGGCTCGGAACCTCCCTCTCCATGGATGGAAAACTCTCATGAGTCCCTGTTCTTTGCACTCTAGTCTTTGAGGTCCCAAGCTGATCATACTGGGATGATAAAGCAGTCCTTCGTCAGTTGGCATGGTGCCATTGTAGAATGAAAGAAAACGTCTTAGCTCTTTATATTAGTTTCAAGACCTGGTTTGGAAAATCTTTTAACCTTCATACTTGATTAATTTTACATTTTGGTACCTTGAAATAGCAAAATAGTCACATCATCATGACTTTTTGAAGCAGACTAACCTGACTTTGATCCCCACAATTTACCAGCCATTTGAAGTTGAGTAACTTCCTTATGTAGTATGAGGCTCAGTTTCCTTATCTTTTAAAAAAATATTTTATCATGTTTTAGGTAAAAGTTTATGCTGTAAATTGGGTTCACATTTAACAATTTTTATACAAATTTTTCTGTGACATTGGTTACAATTTTTACAATGTGTCAGCACTTTCATTATTTCCATTCTGTTTGTTCTGTTTCCATTGATGTAGTTTCCTTTCCTCTCCTTGCCTTGTCATCTTTGCTTTCGGGTAAATGTTGACCGTTTGGTCTCATAGAGTTGAGTATTTAAGGGAGCACATTACTCACAGGTGATATTGTTTATTTTATAAGCCTATCCATTATTTAGCTGAAAAGTGACCTCTAGGAGTAGCTTCAGTGCCAAATTCAAAGGGTATCTTAGGGTGACAGTCTCAGGGGTTCCTTTTGGGAGCCTGGCCCTTTTCTGACCTTTGTACTTTGTTCTACATTTTTCTCCCATTCTATCTGGGGCCTTCTATTGTGTCCCTGGTCAGAATGGTCCGTAGTGGTACCCAGGCACCATCTAGTTCTTCTGGTCTCAGGTTAGAAGAGGCCGTGGTTAGTGTGGGCTATTAGTCCTGTGAACTAGTTTCTTCTTTGAATATTTGGTTTCCCTTCATTCCCTTTTGCTCCAGAGGAGTAGAGACAAATTGTTGTATCTTAGATGGCCACTTGCAAGCTTTTAAGACCCCAGACACTACTCAATAAACTAGGGTGTAGAACATTATTTTTTGACATATGTTATGCCAGTTGACTAAGTTGTCCCCCAAGACTATGGTCATAAGCCTTTATTTTATTTTTTATAATTTTTATCGTGCTTTAAGTGAAAGTTTACAAATCCAGTCAGTCTTTCACACAAAAACTTATATACACCTTGCTACATATTCTGAATTACTCTCCCCCTAACGAGACAGCCCGCTCTCTCCCTCCACTCTCTCTTTTCCTGTCCTTTTCACCAGCTTCTAACCCCCTCTACCCTCTCATCTCCCCTCCAGGTAGAAGATGCCAACACATTCTCAAGTGTCCACCTGATCTAAGAAGCTCACTCCTCACCAGCATCCATCTCCAACACATTGTCCAGTCCAATCCATGTCTGAAGAGTTGGCTTTGGGAATGATTCCTGTCCTGGGCCAACAGAAGGTCTGGGGGCTATGACCACCGGGGTCCTTCTAGTCTCAGTCAGACCATTAAGTCTGGTCTTTTTATAAAAATTTGGGGTCTGCATCCCACTGCTCTCCTGCTCCATCAGGGGTTCTCTGTTGTGTTCCCTGTCAGGGCAGTCATCGGTTGTAGCCAGGCACCATCTAACTAACCTGGTCTCAGGATGATGTAGTCTCTGGTTCTTGTGGCCCTTTCTCTCTCTTGGGCTCATAATTACCTTGTATCCTTTGTGTTCTTCATTCTCCTTTGATCCAGGTGGGCTGAGACCAATTGATGCATCTTAGATGGCTGCTTGTTAGCATTTAAGATTCCAGACGCCACTCTTCAAAGTGGGATGCAAAATGTTCTCTTAATTGATTTTATTACGCCAATTGACTTAGATGTCCCCTGAAACCATGATCCCCAAACTCCTGCCCCTGCTACGCTGGCCTTCGAAGCTTTCAGTTTATTCAGGAAACTTCTTTGCTTTTGGTTTAGTCCTGTAGTGCTGACCTGCCCAGTATCGTGTGCTGTCTTTCCCTTCACCTAAAGTAGTTCTTGTCTACTATCTAATTAGTAAATACCCCTCTGCCACCTTCCCTCCCTCCCCCGTCTCGTAACCACAAAAGAATGTTTTCTTCACAGTTTAAACTATTTCTCAAGTTCTTATAATAGTGTCTCATACAGTATTTGTCCTTTTGCAACTAATTTCACTCAGCATAATGCCTTCCAGGTTCCTCCATGTTATGCAATGTTTCACAGATTCCTCACTGTTCTTTATCGATGCCTGCTATTCCATTGTGTGAATATACCATAATTTATTTACCCATTCATCCACGTGGATGGGCACCTTGGTTGCTTCCATCTTTTTGCTATTGTAAACAATGCTGCAATAAACATGGGTGTGCATATATCTGTTTGTGTAAAGGCTCTTATTTCTCTAGGATATATTCCAAGCAGTGGGATTGCTAGATCGTATGGTAATTCTATTTCTAGCTTTTTAAGGAAATGCCAAATCAATTTCCAAAGTGGTTGTACCATTTGACTTTCCCACCAGCAGTAAAGAAGTGTTCCAATCTCTCCACACCCTCTCCAACATTTATTATTTTCTGTTTTTTGGATTAATGTCAGCTTTGTTGGAGTGAGATGAAATCTCATGGTAGTTTTGATCTGCATTTCTCTAATGGCTAATGATTGTAAACATTTCCTCATGTATCTGTTAGCTACCTGAATGTCTTTTTTAGTGACTTGTCTATTCATATTTTTGCCCATTTTTTAATTGGGTTGTCTTTTTGTAGTAAAGTTTTTGCAGTATCATGTAGATTTTAGAGATCGGGTGCTGATCAGAAATGTCATACCTAAAACCTTTTTCCCAGTCTGTAGGTAGTCTTTCTACTCCTTTGGTGAAGTCTTTGAATGCATATAGGTGTTTGATTTTCAGGAGCTCCCAGTTATCTAGTTCTTCTGCATTCTTAGTAACATTCTGTATACTGTTTATGCCATGTATTAGGGCTCCTAACATTGTCCCTATTTTTTCTTCCATGATCTTTATGGTTTCAGATTTTATATTTAGGTCTTTGATCCATTTTGAGCTCATTTTTGTGCATGGAGTGAGGTATGGGTCTTGTTTCATTTTTTTTGCAGATGGATATCCAGTTATGCCAGCACCATTTGTTAAAAGGACTGTCTTTTCCCCATTTAACTGTTTTGGGGCCTTTGTCAAATATCAACTGCTCATATGTGGGTGGATTCTCAATTCTGTTCCATTGGTCTATGTATCTGTTGTTGTACCAGTACCAGGCTGTTTTGACTACTGTGGAGGTATAGTAGGTTCTATAATCAGGTAAAGTAAGGCCTCCCACTTTGTTCTTTTTCAGTAATGCCTTATTTATCCGGGGCCTCTTTCCTTTCCATATGAAGTTGGTGATTTGTTTCTCCATCTCATTAAAGAATGCCATTGGGATTTGGATCGGAACCACATTAAATGCACAGATCGCTTTTGGTAGAATAGAAATTTTTATAACGTTAAGTCTTCCTATTCATGAGCAAGGTATGTTTTTCCACTTACGTAGGTCTCTTTTGGTTTCTTGCAGTAGTGTCTTCTAGTTTTCTTTGTATAAGTCTTTTACATCCCTGGTAAGATTTTTCCCTAAGTATTTTATCTTCTTCGGGGCTACTGTAAATGGCATTGATTTGGTGATTTCCACTTCGATGTTCTTTTTGTTGGTGTAGAGGAATCCAGCTGATTTTTGTATGTGTATCTTGTATCACGATACTCTGCTGAACTCTTCTATTAGTTTCAGTAGTTTTCTGGAGGATTCTTTAGGGTTTTCTGTATTTAAGATCATGTCATCTACAAATAGAGATACTTTTACTTTTTCCTTGCCAACCTGGATGCCCTTTATTTCCTTAGCCTAATTGCTCTGGCTAGGACCTCCAACACAATGTTAAATAAGAGCGCTAATAAAGGGCATACTTGTTTGGTTCCCAATCTCAGTGGGAATGTTTTCAGGCTCTCTCCATTTAGGGTGATGTTGGCTGTTGGCTTTTCATAAATGCCCTTTATTATGTTGAGGAATTTTCCTTCTATTCCTATTTTACTGAGAGTTTTTATCATGAATGGGTGTTGAACTTTGTCAAATGTCTTTTCTGGATCAATTGATAAAATCATGTGATTCTTTTGTTTTAATTATGTGGTGGATTACTTTGTTTTTCTAATGTTGAACCATTTCTGCATACCTGGTATGAATCCCACTTGGTCATGGTGAATTATTTGTTTGATATGTTGTTGAATTCTATTGGCTAGAATTCCACTGAGGATTTTTGCATCTGTGTTCAAGAGGGATATAGGTCTATAATTTTATTTTCTTGTGGTGTCTTTACCTGGTTTTAGTATCAGGGATATAGTGACTTCATAGAATGAGTTTGGTAGTATTCCTTCCTTTTCTATGCTCTGAAATACCTTTAGTAGTAGTGGTGTTAACTCTTTTCTGAAAGTTTGGTAGAACTCTGCAGTGAAGCCGTCCGGACCAGGGCTTTTTGTTTGTTGGGAGTTTTTTGATTACCTTTTCAATCTCTTCTTTTGTTATGGGTCTATTTAGTTGTTCTACCTCTGTTTGTGTTAGTTTAGGTAGGTAGTGTGTTTCTAGAAATTCATCCATTTCTTCTAGGTTTTCAAATTTGTTAGAGTACAATTTTTCATAGTAATCTGATGTGATTCTTTAAATTTCAGTTAGGTCCGTTGTAAAATCGCCCATCTCATTTCTTATTCGGGTTATTTGCTTCCTCTCCTGTTTTACTTTTGTCAGTTTGGCCAGCGGTTTATCAATTTTGTTGATTTTTTCAAAAAAGAAGCTTTTGGTCTTGTTAGCTCTTACAATTGTTTTTCTGTTTTCTATTTCATTTAGTTCAGCTCTAATTTTTATTATTTGTTTTCTTCTGGTGCCTGTGGGTTTCTTTTGTTGCTCTCTTTCTATTTCCTGAAGTTGTAGGGATAATTCTTTGATTTTGGCCCTTTTTTCTTTTTGTATGTGTGTATTTCTTGATATAAATTGGCCTCTGAGCACCGCTTTTGCTGTGTCCCAGAGGTTTTGATAGGAAGTGTTTTCATTCTCATTGGATTCTCTGAATTTCTTTCTTCCATCTTTAATGTCTTGTATAATCCAGACTTTTTTGAGCAGGGTATTGTTCAGTTTCCAAGTGTTTGATTTCTTTTCCCTGCTTTTTCTCCTATTGATTTCTACTTTTATGGCCTTATGGTCGAGAAGATGCTTTGTAATATTTCAATGCTTTGGATTCTGCTAAGGCTTACTTTATGCCCTAATATGTGGTCTATTCTAGAGAATGTTCCATGTGCACTAGAAAAGAAAGTACATTTGGTTGCTGTTGGGTGGAGTGTTCTGTATATGTCTATGAGGTCCAGTTGGTTGATTGTGGCATTTAGATCTTCCGTGTCTTTATTGAGCTTCTTTCTGGATGTCCTGTCCTTCACCAAAAGAGGTGTGTTGAAGTCTCCTACTATTATCGTGGAGCTGTTTATCTCACTTTTCAATGCTGATAGAGTTTGTTTTATGTATCTTGCAGCCCTGTCATTGGTGGCATAAATATTTAATATGGTTTTATCTTTTTGGTGTAGTGTCCCTTTATCATTATATCATGTCCTTCCTTATCCTTTCTGATGGATTTAACTTTAAAGTCTATTTTGTCAGAAATTAATATTGCCACTGCTGCTCTTTTTTTGATTGTTGTTTGCTTGATATATTTTTTTTCCATCCTTTGAGTTTTAGTTTGTGTCTCTAAGTCTAAGATGTATCTCTTGTAGGCAGCATATAGACAGATCTTGTTTTTTAATCCATTCTGCCACTCTCTGTCTCTTTATTGGTGCATTTAGTACATGTACATTCAGGGTAATTATAGGTAGGTATGAATTTAGTGCTATCATTTTGATGTCTTTTTTGTGTGTGTTGTTGACAGTTTCTTTTTCCCACTCAATTTTATGTGCAGAGTAGATTATATATCGTCCTTTCCTCATATTTGTTGTTGTTGATTTTGTTTCTGCTGAGTCTCTTATTTTTTTTTCTTGTGTTTTATTTTGATGAGTAGGATAGTCTGTCTCCTTTGTGGTTACCTTATCATTTACCCCTATTTTTCTAAATTTAAACCTAACTTTTATTTCTTTGTATCACTGTATCTTCCTCTTCATATGGAAGGTGTATGATTACATTTCTTAGTCTCTCTTTATTATTCTAACGTTGTCTTCTGTTATATAATAACATCGCTGTTACCCTGTTTTGAGCTTTTTTGTTTTGTTTTATATCTTGCTTTGTTTTTTTGGATTTCCCTGTCTGGGTTGACTTCTGGTTGCTCTGCCCAGTGTTCTAGTCTTGGGTTGATACCTGATATTATTGATTTTCTAACCAAAGAACTCCCTTTAGTATTTCTCATAGTTTTGGTTTTTACAAATTCCCTAAACTTTTGTTCATCTGGAAATGTCTTAATTTCACCTTCATAGTTAAGAGACAGTTTTGCTGGATATGATTCCTGGTTGCCAATTTTTTTCCTTCACTATTTTAAATATGCCTTCTTGCCTGCATGGTTTCTGCTGAGTAGTCCGAGCTTATTCTTATTGACTCTCCTTTGTAGGTGACTTTTCGTTTATCCCTTGCTGCTCTGTTCTTATAATTCTTTATCTTTGTTTTTGGCAAGTTTAATTATAATATGTCTTGGTGACTTTCTTTTAACATCTACCTTGTGTGGAGTTCGACGAGCATCGTGGATAGATATCTTCTCATTTTTCACGGTATCATTAAAGTTTTCTGCCAACAAATCTTAACAATGCTTCCAGTATTGTCTGTTATCCCTCCCTGTTCTGGTACTGCAATCAGTGGTAGGTTATTTTTCTTGATAGAGTCCCACATGATTCTTAAGTTTTCTTCATTTTTAAAAATTCTTTTATCTGATTTTTCTTCAAATATATTAGTGCCAAGTGATTTATCTTTGAGTTCAGAAATTTTAGCTTCTACTTGCTCAGTTCTGCTCCTCTGACTTTCGAATTGCCTACTTCTGTGATTTTATTGTTAATCTTCTGAATTTCTGATTGCTGTCTGTGTATGCATTTTTCCAGCTTATTAAACTTTTCATTATGTTCCTGAATAATCTTTCTAATTTCTTCAATTGCTTTATCTGTGTGTTGCCTGATTTCCTTCCTGATGTCTTGAAGGGTTCTGTATATTAAGCTTTTGTATTCTGCCTCTGGTAATTCCAGGAATGCACTTTCATCTAGAAAATCCCTGAATTCTTTGTTCTGAGAGCCTGGTGATCATTGTCTGTTTCTTCATGTGGCTTGATATGACTGTTGTCTCTGAGCCATCTATAAGTTATCGTATTAGTTTATGCTTGCTTACTGTGTCGTAGCTGCTTGCTTTGTTTTGTTTTGGTATACCTCTATGGGTTGCTTGAGTGAGCTAGCTTGATTATTTTCACCTTTGGAGCTCTGACATCCTGTCCCCAGATGGCTAGAGCTGTTATCCAGTATATCAGTCTAGGCGTCCATTCAGTTTTCTTGTATGAATTCAGCTGAGTTTTCCAGGTAGCTGATCATCAAGTGTGTGGTACATGCTGTGTCCTACAGTCTTAGAGGGGCAGGGGTGATTGGTGTATATACTGGTATCTGATTGCAGCGGGTGGGGGGGGGTCACACTTTGAACAAGGCACGGGGCTGAGAACCAACCCCTGAGTGTCTCTGAGGAAAGTGCATCCCTGTTTCCTAGAACATGCAGGTGGGTTGGTTCTGCAGAGGGACCATGGGCACCCAAAGTTTTTGGGTCTAAGAACTGGGAGGAACCAGTTATCTTTGGACCCATATTGTGGGTGGCTGGGTGACCGGAGTGGAGCTACCACCCCTTAGGTCCCTGATGTGGGTAGGTGAGGACCTTGTTTAATAGGCAAAGCAATGTCAAACATCAAACACCCACCTCTCCACTGCACAGCTGAAATGGTTGGAGTCTGCCGACAACGGCCTATTCTCCTGAAATAGGTCCACACAGGTCCATGCAGAAGGGAAAGGTGCTCAAAGTCCAAGGGCAGTTTATGCCTGGATTGGAGCTGCTTCTGTCCTGAGCTCCCCCGGTTAGTGGAGCTAGCAAATTATCTTTTCCCCCAATTGCCAATTTTTTCCTTCCCCAAGGCCAGGAGGATGGCTTTAGGTGCTCAGGAGTGCCTATCTCAGGCCCAGGGAATTCAGCTGCTGAAGCCAGCCTGGGTGTGGGGCGGGGGGGGGGGGGCGCAGTAAAATATATGGAAGTACTTACCTTTTGCTGAGAGCGCCATTCTTCTGAGGTTCTGGAGGTGTGAGGAGGCTGTGTGGCTGGCTGCTTCTTCTTGATGAAACTGCAGTGGAACGCTAGTACCAGCCTGCCGCCGCTGCTTAGGGAATGGTGCCTGAGGGCTCCCCGTGATTCAGGTCCAGTAACTCCTCTTCACTTCTGAATGGTCTCTTCCTCCCCCTGCCCATCAGTTCATTTTCTAAGCTTGTGTTTGAAGCTTAGGGCTCCCAGCTTTTAACAAATATACTCATTTCAGTTGTTTTTTTGGGTCTTTGTTGTAAAGAAGGCTTGCCGGAAGCATCTGTCTATTCCGCCGTCTTGGCTCTGCCGGTCATAAGCCTTTTAATCCAGTAAACCAATCCTGTGAGTTGTTTGGCTATGTCTAGGAAGTCTCTGTGCCCCTTATGTGCTTTATTGCTTTATTTATACACAAATATCATGCGCCTTCTAAATTTGTTTGTCAGCTGTGCCCGTCCCCAAGAGGTATTTTCGTAAGCATGCTATGCTAATTTTTTTTACAGAAACTGGCATTGCACCATTTACGAAAATACCTTGCAGGGGGAGGGTGCAGCTGGCAAACAAGTGTAGAAGGTGCATGTTATTTGCGTAAAAATACAGTGTATATATACATATATGGATATTTACATGGCACACATAAACATATATATGCATATTCCTACAGATACACCTATACATGCATGTGCATGTACTCATATATGCCTTCCCATACACACATATGCATACATATCTACCTACGTACAGCACACGTATTTTTTGGTTGTTATTATGGTTGTTGCAAAATTCTGCATGTTATAGTATTTACTGAAATTGTCCCTTTTTCTTGTGCACTTCTTAAAAAACTAAAAACTCAACTCGTTGCCATGGAGTTGATTCTGACTCATAGCCACCCTACAGTACAGAGTAGAACTGCCCCATGGGTTTCCAAGGAGCAGTTGGTGGATTTGTACTGCCGGCCTTTTGGTGTACTTTTTAGTGTCTTCATTTACCTTGGTCAAGTAATACATATTTCATCAATATTTGATATTGTCTTTGCCAACACCGAAAATAAGAAGTGTCTATTATCTAGAAAGTGATTCTCCCTCCCTCACTCCTTCCCTGGTAAACATACAGCATTTGTCCTTTTGTGACTGACTTATTTCACTTAGCCTAATGTCTTCTAGATTCATTCACGTTATAGGTTGTTTCATGGACTCTTCATTATTCTTTACAGTTGTGAAGTATTCCACTGCATGTATGTACCACAAATTGTTTATCCATTCATCCATTGATGGGCACTTAGGTTGTTTCCATCTTTTTGCTATTGTGAATAATGCTGCAATGAACATAGGTGTGCATATGCCTACTCACCACTCTTATATCTCTTGGCTATATAACTAGGAGTGGACTGCTAGATCATAAGGTATTTCTATTTCTAGCTTTTTGAGGAAGCACCATACCATTTCCATAGTGGGTGTACCATTTGACAATTCCACCAGCAGCGTGTAAAACTTCCAATCTCCCCACAACCTTGCCCGCATTTGTTTTCTGTTTTTGTTTTGTTTTTTAAAATCACTGCCATTTTTACAGTGGTGAGATGGTATCTCATTGTAGTTTTGATTTGTATCTCTCTAATGGCTAATGATTGTGAGCAACCTTTCATGTATTTGCTGGCTATCTCAATGTCTTCTTTGGTGAAGTGTCTGTTCATGTCCTTTGTCCATTTTTTGATTGGACTGTTTGTCTTTTTGGTGTTGAGTTGAAGTTTTCTATATATTTTAGAGATTAGACTCCTGTCAGATATGTCATTGCCAAAGATTTTTTTCCCAGTCCGTGTGTTCTCTTTATACTGTTTTGGTAAAGTCTTTTGATGAGCTTTTACATATTTAATTTTTAGGAGATCCCAATTATCTAATTTATCTTCTGTTTTTTGTGCATTTTTAGGTGACTTTGATAGGCTATTAATGCCAAAAACTACGTTCCCTAGTTTTGTGCCTATGTTATCTTCTAGGAACTTTATAGTTTTAAATTAACATTTAGGTCTTTGATCCATTTTGAGTCAGTTTTTGTGAGTGGTGTGAGGTATGGATCCTGTTTCATTTTTCTGCAAATGGATAACCATTTTTGTGAGCACCATTTGTTAAAGATATTGTTTCTTCTCCACTGACTGGACTTACTGATGGAGATCAAAGGCTATAGCCTTTAGTATGGATTACACCTCAACATAAAGAAAACAAAAATCTTCACAACTGAACCAATAAGCAACATCATCATAAATGGAGAAAATATTGAAGTTGTTAAGGATATCATTTTACTTGGATCCACAATCAACACCTATGGAAGCAGCAGTCAAGAAACCAAACAATGTACTGCATTCGGTAAATCTGCGCAAAAGACCTATTGAAAGTGTTAAGAAACAAAGATGTCACTTTAAAGTGCACCTGACCCAAGCCCAGGTATTTTCCATTACTTCATATGCATCCAAAAGCTGGACAATGAATAAGGAAGGCTGAGGAATAATTGATACCATTGAATTACGGTGTTGGCAAAGAATATTGAATATACCTTAGGCTGCCAGAAGAATGAATAAATCTGTATTGGAAGGAGTACAGCCAGAATGCTCCTTAGAAGCAAGGAAGGGGAGGCTTCATCTCATGTACTTTGAAAATGTTATCAGGAGGGAACAGTCCCTTGAGAACGACATCATGCTTGGTAAAGTAGAGCATCAGGGAAAAAAGGGAAGACCCTCAATGAGATGGATTGACACAGTGGCTACAACAATAGGCTCAAACGCAGCAATGATTGTGAGGATGGTGAAGGTCCAGGCAGTGTTTCGTTCTGTTTTACACAGGGTTGCTATGAGTTGGAACTGGCTTGATGGAACCTAACAACAATAACATTGTTTTCCTGAATTCTTCTAGGGTTTTTGTCTGTGTTTTCCTTATCTCTTTGAGGACACTCATCAGGTAGTTCTTCCTCAGGAAGGTATTCTGTCCCTTTATTTTGCTCACTTGTTTGAGCCATCTTATCATGTTTCTTCTTATGATTTGTTATTGTCTGTTACCTCTGAGGCATTAAGGTGTTTATTTATATATTTCTGTATTGATTGTATGTTTCTTTTATCCCGATTTTTTTGTTTTGTTTAGTTTTTTTTTATTAACTTTTATTGAGCTTCAAGTGAACATTTACAAATCAAGTCAGACTGTCACATATAAGTTTATATACATCTTACTCCTTACTCCCACTTGCTCTCCCCCTAATGAGTCAGCCCTTCCAGTCTCTCCTTTCCTGACAATTTTGCCAGCTTCCAACTCTCTCTATCCTCCCATCCCTCCTCCAGACAGGAGATGCCAACACAGTCTCAAGTGACCAGTTGATATAATTAGCTCACTGTTCATCAGCATCTCTCACCTACCCACTGTCCAGTCCCTTCCATGTCTGATGAGTTGTCTTTGGGAATGGTTCCTGTCCTGTGCCAGAAGAAGGTTTGGGGACCATGACCGCCAGGATTCCTCTAGTCTCAGTCAGACCATTAAGTTTGGTCTTTTTATGAGAATTTGGGGTCTGTATCCCACTGATCTCCTGCTCTCTCAGGGGTTGTCTGTTGTGCTCCCTGTCAGGGCAGTCATCGATTGTGGCCGGGCACCAACTAGTTCTTCTGGTCTCAGGATGATGTAGGTCTCTGGTTCATGTGGCCCTTTCTGTCTCTTGGGCTCTTAGTTGTCGTGTGACCTTGATGTTCTTCATTCTCCTTTGCTCCAGGTGGGTTGAGACCAATTGCTGCATCTTAGATGGCCGCTTGTTAGCATTTAAGACCCTAGACGCCACATTTCAAAGTGGGATGCAGAATGTTTTCATAATAGAATTATTTTGCCAATTGACTTAGAAGTCGCCTTGAACCATGGTCCCCAAACCCCCGTCCTTGCTCCGCTGACCTTTGAAGCATTCATTTTATCTCGGAAACTTCTTTGCTTTTGGTCCAGTCCAGTTTAGCTGAGCTTCCATGTATTGAGTGTTGTCCTTGCCTTCACCTAAAGCAGTTCTTATCTACTAATTAATCAGTAAAAAACCCTCTCCCACCCTCCCTCCCTACCCCCCGTAAAAGTATGTGTTCCTCTCAGTTTATACTATTTCTCAAGATCTTATAATAGTGGTCTTATACAATATTTGTCCTTTTGCCTCTGACTAATTTCGCTCAGCATAATGCCTTCCAGGTTCCTCCATCTTATGAAATGTTTCATAGATTCGTCACTGTTCTTTATCAATGCGTAGGATTCCATTGTGTGAATATACCACAATCTATTTAACCATTCATCCGTTGATGGACACCTTGGTTGCTTCCAGCTTTTTGCTATTGTGAACAGAGCTGCAATAAACATGGGTGTGCATATATCTGTTTGTGTAAAGGATCTTATTTCTCTAGGGTATATTCCGAGGAGTGGGATTTCTGGGTTGTATGGTAGTTCTATTTCTAACTGTTTAAGATAATGCCAGATAGATTTCCAAAGTGGTTGTACCATTTTACATTCCCACCAGCAGTGTATAAGAGTTCCAATCTCTCTGTAGCCTCTCCAACATTTATTATTTTGTGTTTTTTGGATTAATGCCAGCCTGGTTGGAGTGAGATGGAATCTCATCGTGGTTTTAATTTGCATTTCTCTAATGGCTTTTGATCGAGAGCGTTTTCTCATGTATCTGTTAGCTGCCTGAATATCTTCTTTAGTGAAGCGTGTGTTCATATCCTTTGCCCACTTCTTGATCGGGTTGTTAGGCTTTTTGTGGTTGAGTTTTGACAGAATCATATAGATTTTAGAGATCAGACGCTGGCCGGAGATGTCATAGCTGAAAATTCTTTCCCAGTCTGTAGGTGGTCTTTTTACTCTTTTGGAGAAGTCTTTAGATGAGCATAGGTGTTTGATTTTTAGGAACTCCCAGTTATCTGGTTTCTCTTCCTCATTTTTGGTAATGTTTTGTATTCTGTTTATGCCTTGTATTAGGGCTCCTAAGGTTGTCCCCATTTTTTCTTCCATGGTCTTTATCGTTTTAGTCTTTATGTTTAGGTCTTTGATCCACTTGGAGTTAGTTTTTGTGCATGGTGTGAGGTATGGGTCCTGCTTCATTTTTTGCAAATGGATATCCAGTTATGCCAGCACCATTTGTTAAAAAGACTATCTTTTCCCCAATTAACTGACACTGGGCCTTTGTCAAATATCAGCTGCTCATATGTGGGTGGATTTATATCTGGGTTCTCAATTCTGTTCCACTGGTCTATGTGCCTGTTGTTGTACCAATACCAGGCTGTTTTGACTACTGTGGCTGTATAATAGCTTCTGAAATCAGGTAGAGTGAGGCCTCCCACTTTCTTCTTCTTTTTCAGTAATGCTTTGCTTATCCGAGGCTTCTTCCCCTTCCATATGAAGTTGGTGATTAGTTTCTCTATCACCTTAAAAAATGACATTGGAATTTGGATTGGAAGTGCATTGTATGTATAGAGGGCTTTTGGTAGAATAGACATTTTTACTATGTTAAGTCTTCCTATCCATGAGCAAGGTATGTTTTTCCACTTAAGTATGTCCTTTTGAATTTCTTGTAGTAGAGCTTTGTAGTTTTCTTTGTATAGGTCTTTTACATCCTTGGTAAGATTTCTTCCTAAGGATTTTATCTTCTTGGGGGCTACTGTGAATGGTATTGATTTGGTTATTTCCTCTTCGATGTTCTTTTTGTTGATGTAGAGGAATCCAAGTGATTTTTGTATGTTTATCTTATAACCTGAGACTCTGCCAAACTCTTCTATTAGTTTCAGTAGTTTTCTGGAGGATTCCTTAGGGTTTTCTGTGTATAAGATCATGTCATCTGCAAATAGAGATAATTTTACTTCCTCCTTGCCAATCCAGATGCCCTTTATTTCTTGTCTAGCCTAATTGCTCTGGCTAGGACTTCTAGCACAATGTTGAATAAGAGCAGTGATAAGGGGCATACTTGTCTGGTTCCCGTTCTCAAGGGAAATGCTTTCAGGCTCTCTCCATTTAGAGTGATGTTGGCTGTTGGCTTTGCATAGATGCCCTTTACTATGTTGAGGAATTTTCCTTCGATTCCTATTTTAGTGAGAGTTTTTATCATGAATGGGTGTTGGACTTTGTCAAATGCCTTTTCTGCATCAATTGATAAGATCATGTGGTTTTTGTCTTTTGTTTTATTTATGTGGTGGATTACATTAATGGTTTTTCTAATATTAAGCCAGCCTTGCACACCTGGTATAAATCCCACTTGGTCGTGGTGAATTATTTTTTTGATATGTTGTTGAATTCTATTGGCTAGAATTTTGTTGAGGATTTTTGCATCTATGCTCATGAGGGGTATAGGTCTGTAATTTTCTTTTTTTGTAATGTCTTTACCTGGTTTTGGTATCAGGGAGATGGTGGCTTCATAGAATGAGTTGGGTAGTATTCCGTCATTTTCTATGCTTTGAAGTACCTTTAGTAGTAGTGGTGTTAACTCTTCTCTGAAAGTTTGGTAGAACTCTGCAGTGAAGCCGTCTGGGCCAGGGCTTTTTTTTGTTGGGAGTTTTTTGATTACCGTTTCAATCTCTTTTTTTGTTATGGGTCTATTTAGTTGTTCTACTCCTGAATGTGTTAGTTTAGGTAGGTAGTGTTTTTCCAGGAATTCATCCATTTCTTCTAGGTTTTCAAATTTGTTAGAGTACAATTTTTTGTAATAATCTGATCTGATTCTTTTAATTTCAGTTGGGTCTCTTGTAATGTGGCCCTTCTCATTTCTTATTTGGGTTATTTGTTTCCTTTCCTGTATTTCTTTAGTCAGTCTAGCCAATGGTTTATGAATTTTGTTAATTTTTTCAAAGAACCAGCTTTTGGCTTTGTTAATTCTTTCAATTGTTTTTCTGTTCTCTAATTCATTTAGTTCAGCTCTAATTTTTAGTATTTGTTTTCTTCTGGTGCCTGATGGATTCTTTTGTTGCTCACTTTCTATTTGTTCAAGTTGTAGGGACAGTTCTCTGATTTTGGCTCTTTCTTCTTTCGGTATGTGTGCATTTATCGATATAAATTGGCCTCTGAGCACTGCTTTTGCTGTGTCCCAGAGGTTTTGATAGGAAGTGTTTTCATTCTCGTTGCATTCTATGAATTTCCTTATTCCCTCCTTGATGTCTTCTATCACCCAGTCTTTTTTCAGGAGGGTATTGTTCAGTTTCCAAGTATTTGATTTCTTTTCCCTAGTTTTTCTGTTACTGATTTCTAGTTTTATTGCCTTGTGGTCTGAGAAGATGCTTTGTAATATTTCGATGTTTTGGATTCTGCAAAGGTTTGTTTTATGACCTAATATGTGGTCTATTCTAGAGAATGTTCCATGTGCGCTACAAAAAAAAGGATACTTTGCTGCAGTTGGGTGGAGAGTTCTGTATAAGTCAATGAGGTTAAGTTGGTTGATTGTTGTAATTAGATCTTCCGTGTCTCTGTTGAGCTTGTTACTGGATGTCCTGTCCTTCTCCGAAAGTGGCGTGTTGAAGTCTCCTACTATAATTGTGGAGGTATCTATCTCGCTTTTCAATTCTGTTAAAATTTGATTTATGTATCTTGCAGCCCTGTCATTGGGTGCATAAATATTTAATATGGTTATATCTTCCTGATCAATTGTCCCTTTTATCATTATGTAGTGTCCTTCTTTATCCTTTGTGGTGGATTTAAGTCTAAAGTCTATTTTGTCAGAAATTAATATTGCTACTCCTCTTCTTTTTTGATTGTTGTTTGCTTGATATATTTTTTTCCATCCTTTGAGTTTTAGTTTGTTTGTGTCTCTAAGTCTAAGGTGTGTCTGTTGTAGGCAGCATATAGATGGATCGTGTTTCTTTATCCAGTCTGAGACTCTCTGTCTCTTTATTGGTGCATTTAGTCCATTTACATTCAGTTTAACTATAGATAAATGTTTAGTGTTGTCATTTTGATGCCTTTTTATGTGTGTTGTTGACAATTTCATTTTTCCACTTACTTTTTTGTGCTGAGATGTTTTTCTTAGCAAATTGTGAGATCCTCATTTTTGTAGTGTTTTACTTTATGTTTGTTGAGTCGTTATGTTTTTCTTGGCTTTTATCTTGAGTTATGGAGTTGTTATACCTCTTTGTGGTTACCTTAATATTTACCCCTATTTTTCTAAGTAAAAACCTAACTTGTATTGTCCTATATCACCTTGTATCACTCTCCATATGACAGTTCTATGCCACCTGTATTTAGTCCCTCTTTTTGATTATTGTGATCTTTTTCTTATTGACTTCAATGATACCCTGTTATGAGCTTTTTTTTTTTTTTAATTACTCTTAATTTGTTTTTGTGATTTCCTTATTTGAGTTGATATCAGGATGTTCTGTTCTGTGACCTTGTGTTGTGCTGGTATCTGATATTATTGGTTTTCTGACCGATTTCCTTTAGTATTTCTTGTAGCTTTGGTTTGGTTTTTGCAAATTCTCTCAGCTTGTGTTTATCTGTAAATATCTTAATTTCGCCTTCATATTTCAGAGAGAGTTTTTCTGGATATATGATCCTTGGCTGGCAGTTTTTCTCCTTCAGTGCTCTGTATATGTCATCCCATTGCCTTCTTGCCTGCATGGTTTCTGCTGAGTAGTCTGAACTTATTCTTATTGATTCTCCCTTGAAGGAGACCTTTCTCTTCTGCCTGGCTGCTTTTAAAATTTTCTGTTTATCTTTGGTTTTGGCGAGTTTGATGATAATATGTCTTGGTGTTTTTCTTTTTGGATCAATCTTAAATGGGGTTCGATGAGCATCTTGGATAGATATCCTTTCGTCTTTCATGATGTCAGGGAAGTTTTCTGTCAGGAGTTCTTCAATTATTTTCTCTGTGTTTTCTGCCCTCCCTCCCTGTTCTGGGACTCCAATCACATGCAAGTTATCCTTCTTGATAGAGTCCCACATGATTCTTAGGGTTTCTTCATTTTTTTTAATTCTTTTATCTGATGTTTTTTTCAGCTATATTGGTGTTAATTCCCTGGTCCTCCAGATTTCCCAGTCTGCATTCTAATTGCTCGAGTCTGCTCTTCTGACTTCCTATTGTGTTGTCTAATTTTGTAATTTTATTGTTAATCTTTTGGATTTCCACATGCTGTCTCTCTGTGGATTCTTGCAACTTATTAATTTTTCCACTATGTTCTTGAATAATCTTTTTGAGTTCTTCAACTGTTTTATCAGTGTGTTCCTTGGCTTTTTCTGCAGTTTGCCTTATTTTGTTTCTGAGCTCATCCCTGATGTCTTGAAGCATTCTGTAAATTAGTTTTTTATATTCTGTATCTGATAATTCCAGGATTGTATCTTCATTTGGGAAAGATTTTGATTCTTTTGTTTGGGGGATTGTAGAAGCTGCCATGGTCTGCTTCTTTACGTGGCTTGGTATCGACTGCTGTCTCCGAGCCATCACTAAGATATAAAAACTAAAAAAAAAAAATAGTAGTGGTTTATTCTATAATTGCTCACTGAGTCTTATCTTGTTTTATTTTCTTTCAATATAAGTGGATGGGCTACTAGATTGTGCTGTGTTGTTTGTTGTAGCCCTTGACTTACTTATGAGCTATTACCAGCTGGTTTGGGCTGTTGCCAGATATATATGCCTGAGTCTATTCACTATTCTTGAGTAGAATCTGATTTTGGGTCATCAAGTGTGTACTGCACCCTAACACCTATCCACCTCGAGAAGTAGTGGTGATACTTGTGTGCACCAGATTCTATTAGCAGCTGGGGTTCACCCTCCGGGGGGGGGGCAGGATGCTGACAGGCTTCCTCCAAGTGTCAGTGAGGTAGGTGTGTCTCTATTCCTATAGCACCTTGGTGGGAGGAAACTGCAGCTGTACCTTAGGCCCCCAATGCAAGTACCTCTACAGATTGGTAGGAGTCACCCTCCTTAGACCCCTAAGGCTAGAGGCTAGGTGGTCTGGGGGGAGCTTCAGCCCTCAGTTCCCTGTTGTGGGTCAGTTAGGGCTTTGTTGAATAAGCAGAGATATCAGACCTGGGAAACTTGTTTTTCCAGAATATCTGCTAAAAAAAAATGCAGTCAGATCCCTATCAGAACTGCCTTTGGATTATAACCGCCACCTTGTTCCCTGTAAGGATGAAAGTCTGAGATTTGGATCATATATGCTTGGCTGGAGCTGGTTCTGTGTTTTTAGTCCAATTAGGGATGGATTTTTGGTCCCTGGGTTTTTTGTGGTTCCTTCTCTCAGGCCAGAAGAATGGGTTAGGAAAAGACCAAAAAAAAAAAAAAAAAAAGAAAAGCCGCTGCAGAGCCGGAGCCGTTCTACCTCTGGCTCAGGAAATTCCAATGTTAATAAAGCCGCCTGGGAAGGGTGGGGGAGGGTTCAGAGAAACAGGAAAGTAGCACCCCGGAATATAGCCAAAGTTGCCTATCTTGCTTGGAATGACTATTTTATCTGAGATTCCCAAGGGGCCTGTCGCCTATGTGTGCTGGCTGTGTGGGGATTGCCCCCGAGGGTCTGGCCCGCTGAAGCCGCGGTCAGATCCTCCACTGCCAGTCCAAAGCCCAGCGTCAAGGTTCCCCTGCTGGGACGCTGCAGTCCCGGCTCCAAAATCAGTCGCTGCCTCCCAGGGACTTCTCATCCCGCCAGCCGCGTTGCCGTGCCGCCTCCGCGGACCGGCTGGGCCCCCTCCCGGGGTTATTTCAAGGTAGTAGGGCTGTGCCCCCTGCTTCCGCCGTGACAGCGCCCAGTCAAAAGCCCAGCGCCAAGGTTCCCCTGCTGGGACGCTGCACTCCTGGCTCCAAAATCAGTGGCTGCCTCCCGGGGACTTCTCGTCCCACCAGCCGCGTTGCCGCGTCTCCTCCACAGACCGGCTGGGCCCCCTCCCAGGGTTAGTTCAGGGAATTAGGGCTGCGCTCCGTGCTTGCGCCATGATCGCCCCAGTCAAAAGCCCGGCGCCAAGGTTTCCCTGCTGGGATGCTGCATTCTGGGTTCCAAAACCAGTCACTGCCTCCTGGGGACTTCTCCCACCAGCTGTGTCGCCACGCCGCTCCGCAGGGACCAGCTGGGCCCCCGCCTGGGGTCAGTTCAGGGGGCTAGGGCTGCTCCCCTTGTTTGCACCATCCCAAGATTTTGAATTCAGCTCCCCTGGGCCCAGACCTAAGCCCGGCGCCAAGGTTACCTGACTGGGACGCTGGCTCCAGGCTCCGAAAACCGTTGCTGCTTCCCCGTATTTGTTCGTTCTCCGTCTCTAAATCTGTGCTTGTTGTTCAGGGTTCGTAGATTGTTATGTATGTGATTGATTCACTTGTTTTTCCGAGTCTTGGCTGCAAGAGGTATCCGAGGTAGCGTCTACCTAGTCCGCCATCTTGGCCCCGCCTCCAGTTTTGTTTAGTTTTGATATATCAGAAGCTTTGTTTCTTTTCTTTCTGTTTAGAATGTTTTTCTTCCTTTGTATTATCTTGATTGTTTTTTTGTTACTGGTCCATGTGTGACTTTGTTGGTGTCGGTAGACTATGTGTGATTTCTTCTTACTAGAGGGTATGGTGGGTCACACCCATGTGTGTGTCCCCTTTGGTTAGGCTCTTACGTCTTCCCTTACAGGACTGAGTGAAAGTGGGAGAGCAGGTTCTTTCCCTGATACTGGGTGACAAGTGGATGGTCAGGGTCCCTCCTCAGCCCTTGTGGGACAATAGTTCATGGCTCTAACAGTGGTTTATTATTTTCACCATTAGATTTGTTGGGCAGAAATTTAAAAAATAAAATATCCTGCCAATCCAGAACATCTTCTCCACAAATGAAGAAAAGGCATAAAACAGTCTTATTATTGAATAACATTAAGCCAGACTTAATGGGGTCCCTCTGAGGTCCTGGAAATCAGCTGTTGAGTGAGCCTGAAGCTCAGCACCATGTCTCCTTCAGGGCTTGGTGTAATTACAGTATCTCCATTGACAACTCTATTTAAAAATCACATCACCGACTTTAATAATTAAAGAAGGGCTCAAAGAAAGCACATGAGCTAATACAATTCGGAAAAAAATTATCTCTTCTTACTAGTAATGAGATACAGAGTTAAGACTGAGGAAATATATTCCCCTTGCCTTAGAGAGCAAATGCAGATCTTTACTAAAGCAAACAATTCTCCTCCTTTTTTGGAATCTAATAATTTTTAGTTTTTTAAATAGGTTATCTTATACTTTCCACTGTTTTTTTATTTGGACAGTTAAGACTCTGAAGAGGCTGCAAGAGGTCTCCTTTAAATGACAAAGAGACCAGATTAACATCCTGTTGCTTGCTTCCACTTTGGTAAAATTAACAGGAGCTCAGATTGGTTGAGGAGCTCTGGTGGCACAATGGTTAGGCACTCAGTTGCTAACTGAAAGGCTGGCAGTTCAAACTCACCAGAAAAGACCTGGAGATCTGCTTTCATAAAGATTACAGCCTAGGAAACCCTATGGGGCAGTTCTACTCTGTCCTGTAGGGTCGCTACGAGTGGGAATAGACTCAATGGCACACAACAAAAACGAGATTGATTAGAAGGTGGGCGCATTGATGGTTCAGTGGCAGAGTTATCCCTTTCCATAAGTAGACCTAGGTTGGATTCCTGGTCAATGCACTTCATGTACAGCCACCACCTGTCTGTCAGTGGAGGCTTGTATGTTGCCATGATGCTGAACAAGTTTCAATGGAGCTTCCAGACTAAGACAGACTAGGCAGAAAGGCCTGTTATCTACTTCTGAAAATCAACTGGTGAAAACCCTATGGATCAAAACACCATGATTGGTATCTGCTACCAATCATGGGACGGCACAAGACTGGGCAGCATTTCTTTTCATTGTGTATGGAGTTGCCATGAGTCAGGGACTGACTCTACGGCAGTTAACAACAGCAACAACAAGTTTGAGCACTTACTGTAAACTAGGCACTGTAAGAGAGCCTGACAATGTTATCTCCTAATGATTATAATACCTACCACATATGCCAAAGCAACCTTTCTTTAATTAAAAAAAAATGATAAAAACAAAGCAGGCTGAACTCCAGCCATCTTAGTCTGGGTTGTCTAGGGGATCAAACCAGTGAAGTGTACATATAAAGATACAGAGACAGGTTTACATCAAGGAAGTGGCTCACGTGGTTTTGGATGCTGGCAAATCCCAAAACCATGGGTCAGGTGGAAGGCTGAAGGTTTCTGCTGGCTCAATTGGTTTCAGGAGCTGACAAACCCAAAATCTGCAGGTCAGGTGTCCGGCTGAAGACTTCTACAGGTATACACCCCGAAAACCAGAGGTCAGGTGATGAGAAGAGTGTAGGGTCAAGAGAAGAGAGCAAGCCTTGCTGGAACATCCATTTATATACCAGAGGCAGGCCACACCCCCAAAGCAACGCCACTTTCAAGATTGGCTGATCACATTAGGTCACATCATGGAGGCGATTACATTATACTACATTATGGATGAGAAATCAGTCCAATGTCTGTCAAATGACCAAGAATGATAGCCTAGCCAATCTGATACAAAACATTAACCAGCACACCAGCCCTTAGCCCAGGTCCTTGCCTTATTACTCCTTTGCCTTTTACAGCCAATTATGAGAGCTGGCTCTAATACCTTACCTCCCATTTACATCTGAACCTACCGGAATCTAGTTTCTGAATTTATCTTTCCACAAAAATTGCCTGGAAGACTTCAGTGGTTTATAGATTAACAAATCCAATGGACATACTTCTGAACTTCTGTTGCTTTACTTCTCTATCACATTTATCACTGTTCACTGTTTTCTTCTTGGAACTCTTTTCATGGATGTATTTCTAGCTTCCAAGTCATCATTGCTCTGGTTTTAAACATGAGGTTGATTCTCAGTTAAATTTATGGTTTCTTCTTCCTCTACTTCTTAAATGTAGATGCTCCTCACGGTTTCCTTTTTCTTCTTTCTTTTCTCATGCTCTGAGTTTGTTGTAGGCCATACCTTTCTCTCCTCCTCCTCCTCATCTTTCTCTTTCTCCTCCTTATTTCATCTCATAAATTGTAATCCATTACTATCATTATTTATTTTAATGCTCCAACGGTGCCAAATTTGACCAGTGGAAGCCCCTTCAAGATGGTTCCTATGCTTTTTTGATAGATACCTGTCATTATTTGAGCATTTTCTTTCTTTATTGCAAACAAAATACCCACATTTATCTTCAACTTTTCCTGCCCCAGGGTTTTAATTAGTCTCTCCAATCCTCCAAGGAACACCTGGTTCTCTTTAGTGGTAAATGGCACTTAGAAATGAAGATATGAGCATTAGTAGTGCTTATTGTTAATGGTTTGTCATATCTTCCAGGCCTTCTCAAGAAAAAAAGAGGTAGGAAATGTGTGAATGCATACACACACACATATTTACTTCTATTTCTCTCCGTTTTCCTTTCTTCCTTCCTCTTCCTTTCTCCCTCCTTCCCTCTCACTCTATCTATCCATCTATCATCTATCTCTCTATCAACTACCTACTTACCTATGTATCATCATCTATCTATAAAGACCAAAGTCATAATGACGTCTTTACTTTCAATGCAACATCAGAACTTCACAGGGTATAATCTAGTTTTTCCCCTTTCTATATAAAAAAAAAAAAAAATTTTTTTTTTTTTTATATTTATAGCTCCCCCATACATCTGTTAGTTTGTCATACTGTGGGGGCTTGTGTGTTGCTGTGATGCTGGAAGCTATGCCACCAGTATTCAGATATGAGCAAGGTCACCCATTGCAGACAGGTTTCAGCTGAGCTTCCAGACTAAGACAGTCCAGGAAGAAGGACCTGGCAGTTTAATTCTGAAAAGAATTGCCAGTGGAAACCTTATGAATAGCAGTAGAACATCGTCTAATATAGTGCCAGAATATAAGCCCCTCAGGCAGGAAGGCACTCAAAACACAACTGGGAGAAGACCTGCCTCCTCAGAGGAGAGTTGACCTTAATGACATGGATGGAGTAAAGCTTCCTGGACCTTCATCTGATGATGTGGCATAACTCAAAATGAGAAGAAACAGCTGCAAACATCTATTAATAATCATAACATTGAATGTATGAGGTATGAATCTAGGAAAATTGGAAATCGTCAAAAATGAAATGGAATGGGTAAACATTGATATCCTAGGCATTGGTAAGCTGAAATGGACTGGTATCAGCCATTTTGAATTGGACAATCATATGATTAACTATGCTAGGAATGACAACTTGAAGAGGAATGCCTTTGCATTCACTGTCAAAAGAACATTTCAAGATCTATACTGAAGTACAATGCTGTCAGTGATAGGATAATATCCATATGCCTACAAAGAAGACCAGATAATGTAACTATTATTCAAATTTATGCACCAACCACTAGGGGCAAAGATAAAGAAACTGAAGATTTTTACCAACTTCTGCAATCTGAAATTGATTAAACATGCATTCAGGGTCCATTGATAATTACTGGTGATTGGAATATGAAAGTTGGAAACAAAGAAGAAGGATCAGTAGTTGGAAAATATGGCCTTGGTGACATCTGTGGAAAGAGACGCTGAAAAAGCTCAATATAATCCGTCAGAACAAGGCCAGGGGCCAACTGCAGAACAGATCATCAATTGCTCATATGCAAGTTCAAGGTGAAACTGAAGAAAATTAGAACAAGTCCATGAGAGCAAAAGTACAACCCTGAGTATGTCCCACGTGAATTTAGGGACCATCTCAAGAACAGATTTGATGCATTGAACACTAATGACCGAAGACCAGGTGTGTTGTGGAATGACATCAAGTACATCATACGTGAAGAAAACAAGAGGTCATTAAAGAGACAGGAAAGGAAGAAAGGACCAAGATGGATGTCGGAAGGGGCTTTGAAACATGTTCTTGAACGTCGAGTAGCTGAAGCCAAAGGAAGAAATGATTACGTAGAAGAGCTGAACAGAATATTTCAAAGGGCAGCTTGAGAAGACAAAGTATTATAATGAAATCTGCAGAGACCTGGAGATAGAAAACCAAAAGGGAAGAACATGCTGGGCATTTCTGAAGCTGAAAGAACTGAAGAAAAACTTCAAGCCTCGAGTTGCAATGCTGAAGACTCTACAGGGAAAATATTGAACGATGCAGGAAGCATCAAAAGAAGATAGAAGGCAGTCACAATTTAAAAAAGAATTGGTCAACATTCAACCATTTTAGGAAGCAGCACTTGATCAGGAACTGATGGTACTGAAGGAAGAAGTCCAAGCTGAGCTGACGGCATTGGCGAAACAACAAGGCTCCAGGAATCAATCGAATATGAATTGAGGTGTTTCAACAAATGATGCAGCACTGGAAGTGCTCACTCATCTATGCCAAGAAATTCGGAAGACAGCTACCTGGCCAACCAACTAGAAGAAATCCATATTTATGCCTATTCCCAAGAAAGGTGATCCAACCGAATGCAGAAATTATCGAACAATATCATTAATATCATACACAAGTAAAGTCTTATGGACGATTATCAAAAGCAGCTGCAGCAGTACATCAACAAGGAACTGCCAGAAATTCAAGCCAGATTCAGAAGAGGACGTGGAACTGGGGATATCATTGCTGATGTTAGAGGGATCCTGACTGAAAGCAGAGAATACCAGAAAGATGTTTACCTGTGTTTTACTGACTAAGCAAAGGCATTTGACTGTGTGGATCGTAACAAATTATGCATAACATTGGGAAGAATGAGAATTCCAGAACACTTAATTGTGCTCATGAGGAACCTGTACACAGATCAACAGACAGCTGTTGGAACAAAACAAGGCGATACTACTTGGTTTAAAGTCAGGAAAGGTGTGCATCAGGGTTGTATCCTTTCACTATACCGATTCAATCTGTATGCTGAGCAAATAACCCGAAAAGCTGGACTCTGTGAAGAAGACTGGGACATCAGGATTGGAGGAAGACTCATTAATAACCTGCGTCATAGAAATGACACAACCTTGCTTGCTGAAAGTGAAGAGAACTTGAAGCACTTACTGATGAAGATCAAATACCACAGCCTTCAGTATGGATTACACCTCAACATAAAGAAAACAAAAATCTTCACAATTGGACCAATGAGCAACATCATAATAAATGGAGAAAAGATTGAAGTTGTGAAGGATTTCATTTTACTTGGATCCACAATCAACAGCCATGGAAGCAGCACTCAAGAAATCAAAAGACACATTGCATTGGCCAAATCTGCTGCAAACGACCTCTTTAAAGTGATGAAAAGCATGGACGTCACCTTGAGGACTAAGGTGCACCTGACCCAAGCCATGGTATCTTCAATCGCATCATATGAACATGAAGGCTGGAAAACGGATAAGGAAGACTGAAGAACTGACGCCTTTAAATTGTGGTGTTGATGAAGAATATTGAATCTACCATGGACTGCCAAAAGAACAAATCTGTCTTGGAAGAAGTACAGCCAGAATGGCTCCTTAGAGGCAAAGAAGGTGAGACTGCATCTTACATACTCAGGACATGTTTTCAGGAGGGATCAGTCCCTGGAGAAGGGCATCATGCTGGGTAAAATACAGGGTCATCGGAAAAGAGGAAGGCCCCCAATGAGATGGATTGACACAGTTGCTGCAATAATGGGCTCAAGCATAACAGTGTTTCATTCTGTGGTACATAGGGTCGCTATCAGTTGGAACAGACTAGATGGCACCTAACAACAGCAACAACACAGCTTATTATTATAATTGCTGTCAATAACTTGTAAAAAGTTGATGGGGAAAGTTATGTGATAGATATATTTACAACAACCAAAAAAAAAAACAAGTAGCTGCTGAGACTGCTTATGTACAACCCAATACCTCAAGGGATTTTGTTCCTCAGTTTGGAGGTTTAAGGGTTATGGTTTTATGGACATCCCAGTTAACTGGCCTAATAATGTGTTTAGTGCTGTTCTACCTCCTAGTTCATGCATAGTGCCTGGGTTTTAAAGGCTTTCAGGTGACTACCCAAGGAACAATACATGGTCTCCATTCACCTGAAGTAACAGAGGAAGGAGGAAAATCAGGAATAGAAAGAGGATATTGAATGTGTACTAATCGCCTCCATGAACAACTGCCTCCTTTACCATGAGACCAGAACTGAATGGTGCCCAGCTGCCATCACTGAACAGTTTGATGAAAGATTCAATAGAAGAATCCTGATCAAAAGGGGGAAAATTTCAGAACAGAATTTAAAATTCTCATGGACTCTAGACTTTCTGGAGCCATGGACGGTAGATGAACCCCGACACTACTGCCTTGAGATAGTCTTTAAACTCTAAAGCAAAAATATCCCCTAAAGTCATCTTAAAACAGAACAATACTTTAACCAAACTATTAAAAAAGGCCTGCCTTGAGCATTACGGGAACCCTGGAGGCATAGTCATTAAGAGCTATGTCTGCTAACCAAAAGGTTGGCAGTTCGAATCCACCAGGCACTCCTTGGAAACTCTATAGGGCAGTTCTACTCTGTCCTATAGGGTCGCTATGAGTTGGAATCAACTCGACAGCAACAGGTTTGGTTTTTGGTTTTTTTGAGCATGATGCTCTTTTAAGAACTACCTATATGGGATCATATTGACAAGAGCAACTGGAGTGTTTACATAGGATATTAGCAGACAGTAAGTTTATGTTACTGAGGGAGAAAGAACCACAAAAGGAGGGTAGGAATGGTTGTAAAATTTGAAGAGTGTAATCAAAGTCACTAAACTGTACATGTAAAATTGTTGAACTGATATATGTTTTATTGTGTATATTCTCAACAACAGCAAAATAAATAAAATTTAGGAAAAAGATATAAGGGGAAGGAGATGACATATGCAGTATACACTTATGCATAATTTAAAAATGCATAGATACAAACACTTAGAATTAATCATAATGAAAAACATCTAGGGTAGAATGAAAAATGTTACAGAAAGATAAAAAAGGAGCCTGAAATAATTAGATAGACATACTGTGTTTCTTACAGGAAAACTGGACATGATAAAGATGGAATTTTTAACAAATTGGTATATAATTCTCTTATGATTTCAGTCATAATTTCAATTGGATTACTTTTTATTACTTAAAAAAATTAACTTAAAAATACTCCAAAAGGTGAAAAGCAAGCATAAAAGGCAAAAAGAAATTTGGAGGAACAGAATAATGTGTTCAAAGTGTGATCATTAAGACAGTAAGATTTTCCCTGGGCCTGAGTGAGATAGGTCCTCTTGCACATCCTGAGCCATTCTCCCAGCCTTGGAGAAGGAATCACTTCACAACTGGGGAAAAGATGATCTGCCAGCTACACTAACCTGGGAAGCTCAGGGCAGAAGTGGCTCCTGTCCAGGCACAAACGGTCCGGGGACTTTGAATACCTTTCCCCCCCTGCATGGACCTCTGCAGGCCTATTTTGGGAGACACAGGCATTTGTTGACAGGCTGCAACTGTTTCAGCTGTACGGTGGAGAGGTGGGTGTTTGATGTTTGACACTGCTTTGCCTATTAAACAGGGTCCTCGCCTACCCATATCAGGAGCCTAAGGGCTGCTGGCTCCACTCAGGTCACCCAGCCACCCGTGAAAGGGGTCAAAGGAAACCTGGTATCTCCCAGTCCTTACAATCAAAAGCATTGGGTGCCCAAGGTCCGTCTGCAGAACCCACCCACCGGTGCACTCTAGGGAAGAGGGGCACGCTTTCCATACAGACACTTGAGGGATGGTTGTCAGCCCCCTGCCTTGTGCAGAACATGACTCCCTCATGCAACCAGATACCGGTACCTACACCAATTACCCCTGTCTCTCTAGGACTGGAGGACAGAGCCTGTAACATGTACTTGATAACCAACTACTTAGACACCTGAGCTGAATCCATATAAGTGAATGGACTCCTAGGCTCATATACCTGCTAACAGCTCTAGCCATCCAGTTACACGATGTTAGAGCTTCAAAGGTGAAAATAAGCTAGCTCACTCAAGCAACCTATTTGGACATATCAAAACAAAACAAAGAAGCTAGGATATAGTAATCAAACATAAAATAAACTAACACAATAACTTATAGATGGCTCGGAGACAACAGTCAAAATCAAATCACATAAAGAAGCAGACCATGATCACTTCAACAAGCTCTCAAAACAAAGAATCAAGGGATCTTCTGGATGAAGGTGCATTCCTGGAACTACCAGATGCGGAACACAAAAGTTAACATACAGAACTCTTCAAGACATCAGGAACGAGATCAGGAAGGAGAATAGGCAATACAGAGAACAAGCCAAGGAACACACAGAAAAAGCAGTTGAAGAAATTAAAAAGGTTATTCAAGAACATAATGAAAAATTTAATAGGCTGCAAGAATGCATAGAGAGACACAAACCAGAAATTCAGATTAACAATAAAATTACAGAAGTAGACAACTCAATAGAAAGTCAGAGAAGCAGATTTGAGCAACTGGAAGGCAGAATTTCTGAACTTGGAGATGAAGCACTTGGCACCAATATATTTGAAGAAAAATCAGATAAGGGAATTTTAAAAAATGAAGAAACCCTAAGAATCATGTGGGAGTCTACCAAGAGAAATAAACTACCAGTGATTGGAGTACCAGAACAGGGATGGATAACAGAAAATGCAGAGAGAATTGTTGAAGATTTGTTGGCAGAAAACTTCTTTCATATCATGAAAGATGAGCAGATATCTATCCAAGATGCTCATCAAACTCCACATAAGGTAGATCTTAACAGAAAGTCACCAAGACATATTATAATCAAACTTCCCAAAACCAAAAATAATAGAATTTTAAGAGCAGCTAGGAATAAAGGAAAAGTCACCTACAAAGAGAGTCAATAAGAATAAGCTTGGACTACTCAGCAGAAACCATGCAGGCAAGAAGGCAGTGGGATGACTTATATAAAGCATTGAAGATAAAAAATTGCCAGCCAAGAATCATATATCAAGCAAAACTGTCTTTCTAATTAAAAAAAAAAAAAAAAAAGAGGACATTTCCAGATAAACTGAAGTTTAGAGGATTCGTAAAACTATAAGAAATACTAAAGGGAGTTCTCTGGTTAGAAAATCAATAATATCAGATATCGACCCAAGAATAGAACACTGAACAGAGCAATCAGATATCAACCCAGATAAGGAAACCAGAAAAATGAACCAAGATTTAAAAAATGCTCAAAACATGGAAACAGCGATGTCATTATGTAAAAGAAGACAATACCAAAACAATAAAGACGGAATAAGAAAAGTAGTCAGAGATCTTTCATACAGAGAAGAAGACAAGGCGATATAAAGAAACAGAAGTTACATTTAAACTTAGAGAAATAAGGGTAAAAAGGGCCACCACAAAGGAGGCTAACAATCCTACACATCAAAATAAAATAAAAGAAAAAAAAAGACACTCAGCAGAAACAAAATCAAATACAACAAATAAGAGGAAAAGACAATATATAAAAATAAACTACTCAGCACAAAAAATTAAGTGGGGAAAAGAAACTGTCAACAACACACAACAAAAGACATCAAAATGACCACACTAAACTCATACCTATCCATAATTAGGCTGAATGTAAACAGACTGAATCCACCAACAATGAGACAGAGTGGCAGAACAGATTAAAAAAATACGATCCGACTATATGCTACCTACAAGAGACACATCTTAGACTTAGAGATACAAACTAAAACTAAAAGGATGGAAAAAATATATCAAGCAAACAACAATCAAAAAAGAGCCCGAGTGGCAATATTAATTTCTGAGAAAATAAGACTTTAAAATTAAATTCACCACAAAGAATAAGGCAGGACATTATACAATACTTAAAGGGACAATATACCAGGAGGATATAACCATATTAAATATTTATGCATCCAATAACAGGGCAGCGAGATATATAAAACAAACCCTAACAACAGTGAAAAGTGAGATAGACAGCACCACAATTATCGTGGGAGACTTCACCACACCACTTTCCGTGAAAGGACATCCAGAAAGAAGCTCAATAAAGACACAGAAGATCTAAATGCTACAATCAACCAACTTGACCTCATAGATAGATACAGAGCATTCCACCCAAAAGCAGCCAAGTATACTTTCTTTTCCAATGCACATGGAACTTTCTCTAGAATGACCACATATTAGGTCATAAAGCAAGCCTTAGCAGAATCCAAAACATCCAAAAATTACAAAGTGTCTTCTCTGACCATAAGGCCATAGAAGTAGAAATCAATAACAGAAAAAGCAGGGAAAAGAAATCAAACACTTGGAAACTGAACAATACCCTGCTCAAAAACAAGGGCATTATAGAAGACATTAAGGATGGAATAAAGAAATTCATAGAATCCAATGAGGATGAAAACACTTCTTATCAGAACCTTTGGGAAACAGCAAGAGCAATGCTCAGAGGTCAATTTATATCAATAAATGCAAACATACAAAAGGAATAAAGGGACAAAATCAAAGAATTATCCCTACAACTTGAACAAACAGAAAAAGAGCAACAAAAGAAACCCTCAGGCACCATAAGAAAGCAAATAATAAAAATTAGAGCTGAATTAAATGAAACAGAGAACAGAAAAACAATTGAAAGCGCTAACAAGACCAAAAGCTGGTTCTTTGAAAAAATTAACAAAATTGATAAACCATTGCCCAAACTGACAAAGGAAAAAAGGAGAGGAAGCAAATAACCCAAATAAGACATGAGATGGGTGATATTACAACAGACCCAGCTTGAAATTAAAAGAATCACATCAGACTACTATGAAAAACTGTGCTCTAACAAATTTGAAAACTTAGAAGAAATGGATGAATTCCTAGAAAAACACTACCTACCTAAACTGATACAAACAGAGGTAGAACAACTAAATAGACCCATAACAAAAGAAGAGATTGAAAAGGTAATCAAAAAACTCCCAATAAAAAAAACCCTGGCCCAGGTGGCTTCAGTGCAGCATTCTACCAGACTTTCAGAGAAGAGTTAACACCACTACTATTAAAGGTATTTCAGAGCATAGAGAAGGACGAAATACTCCGAAGCTCACAAGCTCATTCTCTGAAGCCACCATATCCCTGATACCAAAACCAGGTAAAGACACTACAAAAAAGAAAATTACAGACTTATATCCCTCATCAAATTAGATGCAAAAATTCACAACAAAATTCTAGCCAATAGAATTCAACAACATATCAAAAATTAGTTCACCATGAGCAAGTGGGATTCATACCAGGTATTCAGGGATGGTTCAACATTAGAAAAACAATTAATGTAATTCATCATATAGATAAAACAAAAGACAAGAACCACATGATCTTATCAATTGATGTAGAAAAGGCATTTGACAAAGTTCAACACTCATTCATGATAAAAACTATCAGCAAAATAGGAGACGGAAAATTCCTCAACATAATAAAGGGCATTTATACAAAGCCAACAGCCAACATCATCCTAAATGGAGAGAGTCTGAAAGCATTCCCCGTGAGACTGGTAACCAGACAAGGATGCCCTTAATTACCACTCTTATTCAACACTGTGCTGGAGGTCCTAGACAGAGCAATTAGGCTAGATAAAGAAATAAAGGGCATCCAGATTGCTAAGGAAGAAGTGAAAGTATCTCTATTTCCAGATGACATGATCTTATATACAGAAAATCCTAAAGAATCTTCAAGAAAACTACTGAAACTAACAGACGAGTTCAGCAAAATATCGAGATACAATATAAACACACAAAAATCAGTGGGATTCCTCTACACCAACAAAAAGAACACCGAAGAGGAAATCACCAAATCAATACCATTTACAGTAGCCCACAAGAAGATAAAATACGTAGGAATAAATCTTATCAGAGACATAAAACACATACCTTGCTCATGGATAGGAAGACTTAACGTTGTGAAAATGTCTGTTCTACCAAAAGCCATCTACAATTCCAATTCAAATTCCAACGATATTTTTTAATGAGATGGAGAAACAAATCACCAACTTCATATAGAAGGGAAAGATGTCCCAGATAAGTAAAGCATTACTGAAAAAGAAGAACAAAGTGGGAGGCCTCACTGTACCTGATTTTAGAAACTATTATATTGCCACAGTAGTCAAAACAGCCTGGTACTGGTACAACAACAGATACATAGACCAATGGAACAGAATTGAGAATCCAGACAGAAATCCGTACACTTAAGAGCAGCTAATACTTGACAAAAGCCCAAAGTCAGTTAAATGGGGAAAAGACATTCTCTTTAACAAATGTTGCTGGCATAACTAGATAATCATCTACAAAAAAATGAAACAAGAACCATACCTCACACCATGTACAAAAACAAACTCATAATGGATCAAAGACCTAAATATAAATCTAAAATGATAAAGATCATGCAAGAAAAAATAGGGATAATGCCAGGAGCCCTAATACATCTAATAAAGAGTATACAAAACATTACTAACAAGGCAGGAAAGAAACTAGATAACTGGGAGGTCCTAAAAATCAAACACCTATGCTCATCCAAAGACTTCACCAAAAGAGTAAAAAGATTACCTACAGACTGGGAAAAAGTTTTTAGCTATGACATTTCTGATCAGCATCTGATGTCTAAAATCTACATGATACAGCAAAAATTTAACTACAAAAAGACAAATAACCCAATTAAAAAATGGGCAAAGGATATGAACAGGCAGCTCACTAAAGAAGACGTTCAGGTAGCTAACAGATACAGGAGGAAATGCTCACAATCATTAGCCTTTAGAGAAATGCAAATCAAAGCTACAATGAGATTCCATCTCACTCCAACAAGGCCCTGGTAGGGAGCGCAAAGCAGCGCCCCTGAGAGAGCAGGAAAGCAATGGGATGTAGACCCCAAATTCTTGTAAAGAGATCAGACTGAATGGTCTGACTGAGAGTAGAAGGACCAAGGAGGTCATGGTCCCCAGACCTTCTGTTAGCCCAAGACAGTAACCACTCCCAAAGCCAACTCTTCAGACAGGGATTGGACTGGACTATGGGATAGAAAATGATACTGGTGAAGAATGAGCTTCTTGGATCAAATAGACACATGAGGCTATGTTGGCATCTTCTGTCTGGAGGGGAGATGAGAGGGCAGAGGGGGTCAGAAGCTGGCCAAATGGACATGAAAATAGAGAGTGGAGGGAAGGAGTGTGCTGTCTCATTAAGGGGAGAGTAAATTTTCGTGTGAGAGACTAACTTGATTTGTAAACTTTCACTTAAAGCACAATAAAAATTTTAAAAAATGGGAAAAGGATATGAACAGGCACTTGACTAAAGAAGACATTCAGGTAGCAAACAGACATGAGGAAATCCTCATGATCCTTAGTCATTACAGAAATGAAAATCAAAACTACAATGAGATTCCATCTCACTTCAACAACGCTGGCATTAATCCAGAAACACAAAATAATAAATGTTGGAGACGTTATGGAGGGACTGGAACACTGATATACTGCTGGTGGGAATGTCAAATGGTACAACCACTTTGGAAATCGATTTGGCGCTTCCTTCAAAAGCTAGAAATGGAATTACCATACAATCCAGCAACCCCACCCCTTGGAATACATCCTAGAAAAATAAGAGCCTTTACACGAACAGATATATGCACACCCATGTTCACTGCAGTATTGTTTACAATAGCAAAAAGGTGGAAGCAACCAAGGTACCCATCACTGGATGAATGGATAAATAAATGATGGTATATTCACACAATGGAATACTATGCTTCGATGAAGAACAATGATGAATCCGTGAAACATTTCATAACATGGAGGAATCTGGAAAGCATTATGCTGAGTGAAATTAGTCAGTTGCAAAAGGACAAATAGTATATGACACCACTATTATAAGAACTCGAAAAATAGTTTAAACAGAGAAGAAAATATTCTTTGATGGTTACAAGAGTGGGGAGGGAGGAAGGGAAAGGAGCTTTCACTAATTAGATAGTAAAAAAAAAAATTAGATAGTAGATAAGAACTATTTTAGGTAAAAGGAAAGACAACACACAATTCAGGAGAGGTCAGCACAACTGGACCAAAGCAAAAGCAAAGAAGTTTCCTGAATAAACTCTACACTTCAAAGGCCAGCGTAGCAGGGGCAGGGGTTTGGGGACCATGGTTTCAGGGGACATCTAAGTCGATTGGCGTAATAAAATCTATTAAGAAAGCATTCGGCATTTCACTTTGAAGAGTGGCGTCTGGGGTCCTAAACACTAGCAAGTGGCCATCTAAGGTGCATCAATAGGTCTCAAGCCACCTGGAGCAAAGGAGAATGAGGAACACCAAAGACACAAGGTAGTTATGAGCCCAAGAGACAGAAAGGGCCACATAAACCAGAGACTACATCATCCTGAGGCCAGAAGAACTAGATGGTGCCCAGCTACAACTGATGACTGCCCTGACAGGGAGCACAACAGAGAGCCCCTGAGGGAGCAGGAGAGTAGTGGGATGCAGACCCCAAATTCTTGTAAAGAGACCAGACTTAATGGTCTGACTGAGACTAGAAGGGCTACGGAGGTCATGGTCCCCAGAACTTCTGTTAGCCCAAGACAGGAACCATTCCTAAAGCCAACTCTTCAGACAGGAATTTGACTGGATTATATAGAAAATGATACTGGTGAAGAGTGAACTTCTTGGTTCAAGTACACACATGAGAGTATGGGGGCAGCTCCTGTCTGGAGAAGAGATGAGAGGGCAGAGGGGGTCAGAAGCTAGCCAAATGGACACAAAAATTGAGAGTAGAGGGAAGGAATCTGCTGTCTCATAATAGGGAGAATAACTAGGAGTATATATCAAGGTGAATACATGTTTTTGTAAGAGAGACTGACTTGGTTTGTAAACTTTCACTTAAAGCACAGTAAAATTAAAAAATATATATGATAAGAAGAGTAGATAGAAAATTTATTGTTAGGTGCCGTTGAGTTGGTTGTTGTTGTTAGGTGCCATTGAGTAAACACTGCCTGGTCCTTCGCTATCCTCACAATCATTGTTATGCTTGGGCTCATTATTGCAGCCAGTGTGTCAATCCATCTCACTGAGAGTTTTCCTCTCTTTCCCTGACCCTCTAATTTACCAGGCATGATGTCCTTCTCCAGGGACTGATCCCTCCTGATAACATGTCCAAAGTATGTGAGACGCAGCCTCGCCATCCTTGCTCTAAGGAGTATTCTGGTTGTACTTCTTCCAAAACAAATTCGTTTGTTCTTTTGGCAGTCCATGGTATATTCAATATTCTTTGCTGACACCACAATTCAAAGACGTCAACTCTTCTTCGGTCTTCCTTATTCATTGTCCAGCTTTCACACACATATGATGCAATTGAAAATACCATAGCTTGGGTCAGGCACACCTTAGTCTTCAAGGTCACATCTTTGCTTTTTAACACTTCAAAGAGGTCATTTGCAATAGATCTGCCCAATGCAACGCGTCTTTTGATTTCTTGACTGCTGCTTCCATGAGTGTTGATGGTGGATCCAAGTAAAATGAAATCCTTGACTTCAATCTTTTCTCCGTTTATCATGATGTTGCTTATTGGTCCAGCCGTGAGGATTTTTGTTTTCTTTATGTGGAGGTGTAATCCATACTGAAGGCTGTGGCATTTGATCTTCATCAGTAAGAGCTTCAAGTCCTCTTCACTTTCAGCAAGCAAGGTTGTTTCATCTGCATAAAGCAGGATAGACATTCCTAAAATAGACTAAAATATTCCACAAAGGAAGTTTCAGAAATCAGTGCAGGCACAGATGAATTATTCAATGTACATTCAGGGTATTGTCTTTTTAGAAAAAAAAAAATCAAGAGAAATTTTCACCAAACCAGGTATATAAATAATATTCAATCTTTTTATCTTCAGAATGAAAGGGTTGGTTAAGGGATCTCCAAGTATTTCCTGTTCTCTTGGTCTCTGAGCTAAAAATCTTAAGGAGTAGAAGTTATAAACAGGATCCAATGAAACCAAACTCACTGCCATAGAGTCAATTCTGACTCATAGTGACCCTATAGTGCAGAGTAGAATTGCCCCAGAGGGTTTCTAAGGAGGAGCTGGTGGGTTTGAACTGTTAGCTTTTGGGCTAGCAGCTGAGCTTGCTACCACTGTGCCACCAGGGCTCCATAAATAAGATGGGGGGATAGAAATTAGAAAAAAACTGAAAGAAAAAAAGCTAAAGTTACAACACAGGCACACCCACCCACACAAATACCCTACAGATTAAAGTAAGATTTCTCTACACACAAATGGGAGCAAAACAAAACTGAACAAAACAACCATTAAACATATTTGCCAGACACGAAATCAGAATAACTTGCAGGGTTTATAACTGGTAAGTGGGAGCACCCAGGTTCCTTTTCCCCTTTTGCTTCGCTCTCTTCTGTTCTTTAAAATCTCTACTTACTTTGCTACCTCAGTATAGAAAATTGGGAGGGGAAAGAATAATTTGACATAATTTAGGTATTACAGTAAAAGTTTCCGGCAGGTGTAAATATAAATGCTTATTGGGTAGTTTATGTATCAAGTTCATAATTAAGACTTAAGGAAAAAATCTAAATTATGAAACTTGAAGAAATTTTGAAAAATTGCAATAGATTCAAGGGGCTCAAGTATCCCATCTTTGAGAATCTAGTTATTTCTTCTGAATGAAAAATATTGATGTAGCTGAAGTAATTTTGTGGAGTGCCCTGCAAATTATGATGAAGAAAACTATAACTCATTACCTTTGCCTGGTGTTGGACTCTACCTAGCATTATACATAATTTGTAGAAAAGTATCTGTGCAGAGAAATCTATAAAAACCACTTAGTCATCTGCAGAGTAGTTTATTCAGATGAAGGCAACAAGAAGAAAACTCTATCTTCTCACACAGCGTAATGCTGTTTCTGATGAAATTCACCTGGGGCCACATAAGAACTGTGGTGTAGTAATTAGGTACACCCAAATAGCTTCCCAACGCACAGAAATCATCTCTGGTGGTAACCGAATCAAGCAAAACAGGCATGAAGTTAAGCAGATAAATTTCATTTCAACGCTAAGTTTCAGCTAGTGGGGAAGTCGTGGCACAGTGCCAGGTGCAGGGACAGAGGGTGACTTCTCCGCTTTCACCACTAGCTACTGCCTGTAAGTTTAACTTCAGCTGTAGTCAGCACAGGAAACCCTGGTGGCGTAGTGGTTAAGTGCTATGGCTGCTAACCGAGAGGTTGGCAGTTTGAGTCCGCCAGGCGCTCCTTGGAAACTTTATGCGGCAGTTCTACTCTGTCCTATAGGGTCCTATAGGGTCACTATAAGTAAGAATTGAGTCGACGGCAATGGGTTTGGTAGTACATTCTGCTAGTTTAGTTTTTGCTGTTGCTGCTGCGGTTTGTTTTTTTTTATAACAACCAAAAACAAAATGAACAAACAAAAAACCAAGCCAGTTGCCATGAAGTCGATTCCGACTCATGGCAACCCCATGTGTTTCAAAGTAGAACTGAGTTTCATTGGGCTTCCAATGACTGTGATCTTTCAGAAATAGATCTCCAGGCCTTTCTTCCAAGATGCCTCTGGGTGGATTTGAACCATTTGTGCTACCCAGGGATTCCTTTATAATAATAGCTACCATCTATTGATTTTTTGATCACTGAATTTTACAACAACTTTTAAAGATAGGATTATTAGCTTCAATTTATCAGTGCAGTAACTGAGGTTCAAAAAGATCAGGTTTTCTCGTCTCTGTCTAGAGTTATTCAGCTTCTAGGGAATCGACTCGACGGCACTGGGTTTTTTTAGGTGATAGAAGCATTAACTGAACCCAAATCTGCAGAATATGTACCATTATATATACCTCCTATGTTCAGAATAAGGCATAGAATTAAAAAAAAAAAAAAAACCACCCTTAAATATTTTGGTAATGATGATTTTGCAATAGTCTGTTGCTGATTCAATCCGTACAAGCAACATTCAATGAAATTTCTCTAGCACCACATCTCAACTCCACATTTATTTATTTATTTATGCCCTAGTGTGTCTTAGAGGAGTCCGTGCATAGTGCAAACAGTTAACGCGCTCAGCTGCTAACTGAAAGGTTGGTGGTTCTAACCTACCCAATGGCTTCAGCTCCACGGGAGTTAAAAGACTTTGTGATCTGCTCCTGTAAAAATTATGGAGGCTGTGCATATTCCTATGGCAATTTCAGTCCCATAGATTCTTCCTTTAGTAATGTTCTCACTGTTGTTAGCTGAGGTTGAGTCAGCCCCTGACTCATGGTGACCCCACGCACGATGGGATGAGACCATTGTGATCCATAGGGTGTTCAGTGGCTGATTTTCAGAAGATCTCCAGGCCTTTCTTCCTAGTCTATCTTAGTCTGGAAGCTGAACTCAAATAAATCCAGCATCATAACAACATACAAGCTTCCACTGACAGATGGGTGGTAGCTGTACATGAGGTGCAGTAGCTGGGAATCGAACCCAAGTCCCCTGCATGGAAGGCAAGAATTCTACCACTCAGCTATGACTGCCCTCAAATGTCCTCATTAATATTTTATATTTCAGAATTTTTAAAGCCTGGCCTTACTTTTTGCACATTACCTACTCTATGTTCACCTTCAGGTTTCTCCTATCAAATGAATCAAATATAGAGAAACCTTACCAAATATGGAACTGGGCTCTAAAGATAATAAATCATGTGCCATTTTTTGTCATGCTTTCATGATTTGTGTCACGGTGAGAGAGAAACGATGCCCCTGCGTAGTTCATAGAGTCTGGTGGTCAGTATGACAGGTTTATAGTCATGCAAGGTTGAAATGTGATCACAGAAAACCTCCTCAGGAAAGAGTAGAGAAGGGCTGAAAATATATCTGTAAAACTGTTTTTCTGAAGAGTAGAATACTATTCTGAGAACTATGAGGTATGAGTTTGTGTTTATAAATTCCAATTAGATCACTGGAAGATTATTATAATATAATATCAGTATAATATTAGTAGTAAAAGACCCAAGGAAGGACACAGACAATTGTTAACGTTTCCTTAATTGTTCACAACTGTATCTTAATAGGAAACGCTGATGGCGTAGTGGTTAAGTGCTACAGCTGCTAACCAAGAGGCTGGCAGTTCGAATCTACCAGGCGCTCCTTGGAAACTCTATGGGGCAGTTCTACTCTGTTCTATAGGGCCACTATGAGTCAGAATTGACTCAACGGCAGTGGGTTTGGTTTTTTTTTTTTTTTTTGGTATCTTAATAGATTATAAGAATATTAAAACTATTAAGGTATTTAAAGAGTACTAATATAACCCTCACATTATATTTATAAAGAAAAAGATCTAAAATTTTTAAGAAAACTGCACAATGGAAAATTATATAGTGATGATCACTATAGTTTGAATCATGAGTTGGACCTGAGAAGTGTAATTATAACAGTAGCTAAATGTGAGAGTGAGTTCAGAGGTGTGGTTGAGTCAGACACTTAAAAACATGTGCGTTTTGACTCATTGGAGCTTGTCTTATTGGCCCACATGGAGGGTAACTATTAAAATACATTAAAAAAAAAATCCAGCATCCAACAAGGTAAAATATTTAACACCTAGCATCCAATCAAAAATTATCACACACACAAAGAATCAAAAAAACACAACCCGTAATAAGGATAAAATTCGGTCAATTGAAGTTCACCTAGAATTGTTAAAGGTGTTAGAAATTTTAGACAAGGACATTAGAGTAGTTAATACAACAGTATTCCATATGTTAAAAAGTTAGGAGACATAGAAGGTATAAAAAATATATAAATCAAAATTCTAGACATGAAAATGATGTCTGAAATGAAAAATACACTGGATGGGATTAATGGAAGATTAGATATTATAAAAGAAAAGATTAGTAAACTTGGAGAACTAGCAACAGAAATCATGCAAAATTAAATACAAGAATAATAATTTTAAAAACAAGCAGTATCTGAGCTATGGGACAACTCTGCATGGTCTCATATATGACCTGGAGTCCTGCGGGGGTGGGGGAGAAGAAGGGGGGAGGAACAAAGAGGGGGAGAAAAAATGTTTGAAGAAATAATGGCAGAAAACTTTCCAAATCTGATGAAAACTGTAAGCCCACAGTTCCAAGATGCTCAACAAACCACAAGCACAAGAACCATGAATAAAACTACACAAAGGTACATCATAATCAAATTCCTCAAAACTAGGTCCCTTCATAGTGTGAGCAGTTTGCAATCTGCTGCTAACCTAAGGGTTGGTGGCTGGAACCTACCCACCAGTACCGTGGAAGAAAGACCTAGCAATCTACTTCTGTAAAGAATACAGCCAAGAAAACTCTGTAACACATGGAGTCACCACGAGCTGGAATCAACTCAGTGGCAACAATTTTTTAATGATAAATAGGAAATCCTAAAAGCAGCAAGAGAAAAAATAAGTCACAATGCACACACAGGAAGAAAGATACAGATTACAGCACATTTCTTGTTGGAAACAATGCAAGTAAGAAGTGCTAAAAGAAAAATTGTCAACCTAGAATTCTATATCCAGTGAAAATATCCTTCAAAAATGAGAATGAGAAGATAAGCCACAGACTGAGAGAAAATATTTGCAAATTTGCTAAAGACAATGGGCCACCTAACCCAAGCCCTTGTCAGTCCCTGTCCTAGATTTCAGTGGCACTAATCCCTATCTGGGAACTCTGGTGGCATAGTGGTCAAGTGCTAAGGCTGCTAACCAAAAGGTCAGCAGTTCAAATCCACCAGGCGCTCCTTGGAAACTCTATGGCACAGTTCTACTCTGTCCTATTCGGTCACTATGAGTCAGAATCAACTCATATGGCAACGGGTTTGGGTTTTTTTTTGGTGTTAGTCCCTATCTGTGTTCCTCATTTGTCAAAGCAAAGGTGATGGCCTGCTTGTGCTTGTGTTTTACTGAGGGGAGGATGGCGCCACCATTCAGAGAGCCTCCCCACCCACCTCTGATCCCATAGGTCAGAAGGGAAAAGTCTCAGAAATAACACTGGTTCTGGCTGCCACAAATGTGAGCTCTTCATGCTTATTAGGGCCCTCCTTAGTGCTGTATGTCTTGCTATAGTTCCGGGGTTTTGGAGTCCTTTTCACATTTGCTTAATACGTTAAAAATAAGAATATATCTTAATCCAATCATCAAATAATCCCTCTACACAGAGAATGGAATTATTGTTTCTGCTCTGCATTGCTATTTCAGTTTTTCCTCTCACACTGTTCTATCCCCATTGGAATATGAAAGGATTACCCGAAATTGCTATATACTTTTCTCTTAATTTGTCAATTTTTTTGCATCCTGTTGTTTGTTTATTCCTTCATAAACATGAAATCCAATTGCAATCAAGTTGACTTTGACTCATGGCAACCCGTGTGTGTCAGAGTAGAACTGTGCTCCATAGGTTTTCTTAAATGGCTGATTTTTCAGAAGTTGATCACTGTGTCTTTCTTCAGTGGCACCTCTGGGTAGATTCAAACAACCAACTTCTCAGCAGCACACATTAACCATGTACCCCACCCAGGGACCTCTTCATAAATATAGGCATTTATTATTTAACTGAAATGAACCCTTACTGCACTTTAATTGCATTTTCTTGAGGTCAAGCATACATGGGGCTTAGCGAAAGGCCCAAAATCTTACTGTCGTTATTATTTCCCCTTGCGTTTCTGTTCATCAGATAGCAGGTATGTAAAACAGCTTTCTCATAGAAGACATAGTCTATTTTGATAAAATTAAATATGAATAGAAGGCAGTAATTTTCAGGAGACAGACTTAGTAGTTGTGGCCTGGCTCTGTGGCCTTGGGGTAGTCATTTAAATTCTCTGCTCCTCATTTTCCATATCTGGAAAACGAAGAATCTGAACTAGGTGACATATATAGAGTGAAAGTCTATTCCAACCAACTTATAGTTCTTGGCTCTTAGAAACACTGACATCATTAATCAGGTAGCACTGCTAGCCTAACCTTTAAAATGCTACTTTAATTGTTTGGGGAGTCTATCCACTTTGTCTGATGGCAAATCAATGGCATGTGGAAAGCACCTTAAGCTCCGCTGCGTAGCTGCCAAAAGAATAGGATAATGAACCCTGTTGTCTTTCATTTTCCTACTGAGAGACATTAACAGGGGCTTGCTTACATTTTGGCATCCCCTGACCCCCCAGGCTGCAAGCTTTAGGAGTCGTCTTTAGAAGCTATAGTAGGCTAAGCCAGAATAATGCCCCATAACTGGGCGAGGGGAAGGTTCTCCCTAGGACAAAGCAATAGAAAAGCAAAACAAAGTCACAGTATGACAATCATCAAAGAGCAGCTTATATATATGTTTTTTGCTCTTATTTTGAAAGTTCTAAAATTTAAAAATTATATTATTTTTTTAACAAGCCAGTTTTCTACCGCCACAAGAATGAGAGTGCACTGAATGCCACATCTACATGACAATCTCCATTTCATAAGCCAAGGAGAGAATAATGAGTCCTAAACCTTATAGGGTCGCTATGAGGCAGAATCAACTCGAAGGCACTGGGTGGGTAAAGCAAACCTGGGATCCCTGGTGGAGCAGTGGTTAAGAGTTTGACTGCTAACTGAAAGACTGGCAATTTGAATCTACCAGCTGCTCCTTGGAAACCCTATGGGGTGGTTCTACTCTGCCCTATAAGGTCACTATGAGCTGGAATTGACTTGGAGGCAATAGGTTTGGTTTGTTTTTAGGGTCGGAACAAACAGCACTATATATCTCAGCAGGTATAGCCGTTGGTGTTCGTATTTACTATTTTAAATCATAAAAAAAAAACCTTACATTATATTGAGGATATTTTGTTTAGAAAGGGAATTAAATCCTTAACAAAATTCCTAAGCAATCCATTCAAAATAGCTTTCTTTAGTCTGTTTGTTCTTTTAGAGTTTAGTATGAAAGATATTAAAGTAAATGCACAGTGTTTGATTAGCCTTTTTTTTTTTTTTTGGAAGACTAAAATTTTTATTACCATATATATACATTTCAAGTTACTAGAATAGCATTTTCACTATTGCATATTTTACAGTTGTTATTGCTTGATTTGTATATGAAAGATGTCCTTATATAATGCTAATTTATTCTGACATAATTGAATATTTTCATCTGTACAAGTAAATGTATGTCTATGGAATTAATAAGGTATGGAATTAACATCTGTGGGTGATGGGCATCATTAATCTTCAGCCTAAGTTTAAGAGAAACATCAGCAGGTGACATGCTGATGGGTGGAAAAACCCACTTGAAGGAAGCTGAAAGGATGCTAATGGCTCCCGGGAGAAGGTACATGACTGATACTTATCCTGCTGGATCTTCTCATTTAAAACCCTAAGGAAGAGACTTGCCTGCCTCAGCCCATTTTGGCATCTACACAGACAAGATTTAAATTATGGCTGGGAAGGACAAACGAAGTGAAATAATGAAATCCCAAGAAAATGAAAGCATCATATGGGAAAAGGAGGGGAATATATTTATGCCTTTATAAGAACTACATTTTTACATTGATTCATTTACCTTTACTTTCTTAAATATTCATTGAAAAAAATTTTTAATGTAAGACAAGATCCCAGTAAGGGTATGGGAGTTATTTTTCTCTCATATTACCAAATAGAAGATTTAGTGACTTTTTCTTTTTTAATTGTCATGAGGAAATTCTAAAACTAAACAAACTTATGGCAAATATGGACAACTGTCAAATTAGAATTATTTCATAGTAAATTGCTCCCAGTCCTGTAACAAATTTTATAGATGGAAATACAAGAAGGATGGATTGCTTTTCTGTTTTCCTGTATTTATTACTCATTTATATATTTATTTACATTGATACACATATTTATAAATGCATAGAAGATCTGGTAGGGTACACTCAAATTAATAACAATGGTTACAGTTGGGGTTAGGATAGGTTTGGATAGGGAACAAATATCAATTCTTTAGTAAAAAAAAGTATGATTTTTGATGGAGCAGGGACACTATAGTATTACAATAGGTCATTTCATAGAAGTGCTTCTTATTCTGTAATGTCTATCGGAATTACCTAAAGGGCTGGTTAATACAGATTCCTGGGGTCTACTCCCAGAGATTATGATTTAGTAGGTTTGGGGAGACATGAGATTATCTCTTTGTAGCAAGTTCCCAGGGGATGCTGATGATGCTAGTCCACGGACCACGTTGCTAAGGCTCTAGTGCTGACTGCCTGGGCTCAGAATCTCATGCCACTAGCTGGGTGTCAATATCTTTCTGCCTTCAACTCTGAAATGCAGTTAAAAATAGTATTTTCTTCCTAGGGCTATTTTAAGGTTAAATGCATTAATTTATGCAAAGTACTAGAAGAGGGAAGGCTCATTATTTTAAGTACTTGATAAGTACCAACTATTATAATTATTCGTTTTATAATCATCATCTCCATCAAAGAAAATCACAGTTTTAAGAAACCTTAAAGGTCCTCTGGTTTCTAGCAGATATCTAATTCTCTCTTCTAAAGCCTTACCACATGGCCTTCCCATCCCATGCTTCTATGAAAATCTTTACTTTTACTAACATTGAGAGCTTGGAAGCTGATTGTTTTTCCATTTTTCTTAGGCTACAAGGACTCTCAGAATTAAAATTATGACCCAACTCCAGTATCATATATATAATACCAACAAGGTATTATGTCATGCATTCTTGATTTAATTTAATTTTTCCCCTTTATTTTATTCTCTACCTATTTTCTCATTGTTTGTCAGCTTCTTTTTTTCTATCCTACTTGATACTATATATTTCTGTGGATTACTGCAACACCCTTATGTTAAATGAGGTGTATTAAAATAAACAAACTAGAAATGAATATGGTGCTAAAATACTTATTCTTGTGTGTTTTTCCACATGATTGCAAATATGCAGATACATATAAACAGCCAATAAAAATGAAATGACAAATAAATCAGAAGACAAATGAGAGCAAGTAAGGTGTGAGGCTTACGGGAATGATGGGTTGCTCCGTATAACCTGTGTCTGCACAGTCACAGGAAAAGGTGTCCAAGGACCAGGAACATTCATCCCCAAGCTCACAGTAGCCGGGCAAACACCTAAAAGATGACAGACACAACCACTATTTCACTTTTTCAGTCATTATAAGTGCCTTATTTACTAAAAACAGGTTAATGTGAAAGAACAACATATACAAGAAAATTCCACATGACTTATGATTACTGGGTCTGCCATTAAGGTTCTCTAATCTTAGTGATCAATTATAGATTAATAAATCCATAGAATTACCATATGACCCAGCATTTCTACACCTACCTTTATAGCAAAAAAAGATAACTGGAAATAGATATTCTAACATAAACTTGTACACAAATGTTCATAGCAGCACTATTAACAATAGCCAAAAGGTAGAAACAACCCAAGTGTCTATCAACAGATGAATGGATACCACCAAAATGTGGTATACTCACACCATGGAATATTATCCAGCCATAAAAAGAAATGAAGTACTGGTACATGCTATATAACATGAGGGATCTGGAAAACATTATGTTAAGTGAAAGAAGGCAGGGGCAAAATGTCACATATTATGACTCCTTTTACAGGAAATATGGAGAATAGACAAATGGTAGAGAGAGAAAGTAGATTAGTGTTTTCCAAGGGCTGGGGGAAACGGCAATGGAGAGCGACTGCTTATTAGGTCTGGGGTTTCCTTCTGGGGGGATGAAAATGTCCTGGAACCTGATAGTGGTGATGGGTGCACAATGTCGTGAATGTACTGAATGCCACTTGCACACTTTAAAATGATTAGTCTTATGTGTATTTTACTACCAAAATTGATTATACAAAAAAGTAATAAAACTATATTCCATGATTTATTTAAATTGGTCTTACTGTAGTTTATATTCTCTCCTCACTGAATTCACATCACTGCAAACCAGAACTATTTTCAGCACATCTTCTTCTGGCCTCTGTAATGTTATTTCCTGAGATACAGACATCACGACTTTCAGTGCGTACATCTTATACAGATATGAAGTGAGTATACGGTTATTTATATTTATTCCATTTCTATTCAAATTGTTTTCACATGATATAAAGATTGGCTGCAATTAATGATACTTAAACTGAAGTATATCACATTGTCACACAGGGATAAATTTAAAAATAGTTAAACCATGAACATCCAGCCTTAAAATATTTTCTTCTAAAGAAAATTATACAAGACGCAAAAAGAAACAGAATATCAACTGTGTAAGGATAACATAAAACCAAACGAAACCCACTGCTACCTAATTGATGCCAACTCATAGCGACCCTATAGGACAGAGCAGAACTGCCCCATGGGGTTTCCAAACAACAGCTGGTGGATTTGAACTGCCAGCCTTTTGGTTAGCAGACAAACTCTTAACCACTGTGCCACTAGGGCTCCAAGAATGACATAGGAAGCTCAAAACTGAACAGAAGCCTAAAAGCCATAGTTTAAAGCTGTACTAAGAACAAGATAGGCTGACCAGGATAGGACCTTTGCTGAGGGCTAGACAGTGACCTGGGAACAAGTGGAAGACATGAAAGAAAAACTACTATTTTGTTTCTATTTTTTAACCCAAGGGGACTGATTTATAAATTTTTAAAAAATGTAGAACAAACATCATTAAAAGGAAGCTGAAAAAACAAGATACAGGAGCGCATCTGCCCATTTCCGTTTTCTCCAACAAGTAGAAAATGTCACTCTGGGCAGAGAAACACCTGTCGATGTAATTGGAGAATGTTCTGGATCCTTGTCAATAAGATATGGGATATGTGAGGTACACCTGAGGACTGGAAGTGGGGAAATCCATTTAAAAACAAAAACAAAGGAGAAACAGAGATTTCTGGATGTGCTTCAATGAGTTTACGACAGCTTGTCAAACCATTTGTGGACACAGGGAACACGCCTGGGGTTGCACCAGCAGAGGTGTAGGTGCGCACAGCACCCTTCCCGACACATGGAGTTAATGACCTTTCCCAACAAGTCACTGGGGGGATATGGAGGAAAGTGAGAGTGAACAAAGCTAACATAACAGAATGGAAAATCTGGACAGGATATATAACAGAGATCAAGGGAACCTCCACATTTAGTACCAAAAATAAATTCCATGAATTTTTAAAATGATTTTTTCCATTGCATTCATTGTCTCTAATTGTTACACATTCTACATAAAGTACAGAAGTCATTTGCTTATGTCAAAGTCAAGATCAGAAAGGTAAACAGTTACAAAACAAAAACCAAAAGGTAAAAAGGTTTTTTTAAAAAAGGTTAAACATTCCAGGGCAGGGGGGCAGGGGCTGGGGGACCCCTGGTCAATGCTTTCCCGCTCCCCAACCCCGCCCAGGAGACTTTGGTCTTCAGCTCACTGTTTGATATTTAAAAGCCTTTGACTTTTCTGGACTCTGTTACCTCAATTATAAAACTGTGGGGCTGTCCTACTCCACCGGCCTCCCAGGAATACTTGGAGGACATGGAAGGAGAGCACGCCATGTACACTGGCAAGCACACGATAAGAGAGAGGGGGATTTATCGTGAAGTAGTGGTGACCACCCCAGGCCTGGCCTGAGTACCATAGCCTTCCTCCACTGCCAAGAATGCTGCTGGGGAGGTAGGAGGGAATCAATTCTAATTCTAATCTAATCTAATTCTAACTCAGTTTCCAGGCTGCAGGGCGAGGGCCTGGAATGTGAGGTTGTGGGGAAAGAAGTGGTCCCGGTACCGGGAAAGGCAGAGGGGGTGACAGCCTGGGCCCCTGTTCTGGGTAGGAGATTGGACTGATGAGAGGCTGGGAGGTTGGGAAATAAGACCTCCTCCTTATAGTTGGACGACAAAGGCCCAGGAAGAAAGCTGAGGAGATGGAGGCTGACAGGAAGCCTCAGAGGCCTGTATTTAGTCTGTCCTATAAGATCGATATGAGTCGGGTGTGTTGTTTTTTTGTTTAGGATTCCTTTGAGGAGGAACGAGGGGCTTGGGGAGAAGAAATCATGGCATTCCCTGGCCTGCCTACCCCCCAACACCCTACCATCCTGGCAATCCAGCATGGACCACAAGCTTAAGGTCAAGACTTTGACTAATTATATGAAGGTAACGAGGATATGGTAAAGTAGGTGTGGATTGACCAAAAAGAGACCCTCAAGAGTGAGTAAAGGAGTAAGGGTGACAGGTGAGGATCGGGGGGTGGGGGAAGAGGAGAATGGGGAAGGTGTTCCATTATGTGAATATACCATATACCATAGTGTTCCATTATGTGAATATACCATAATTTATCCATTCATCCGTTGATGGGCACCTTGGTTACTTCCATCTTTTCGCTACTGTAAACAGTTGAACAATGCATATTTTGTGAGTAATTGACAAGATATCAAAATAATGTCATTCAAACAGAGAAAATCAAGTGTGTATCCCGACTGAGGTGGCAGTTCTATCATTCACAGTGAATGGACCTGACTGCTCCCTGATCCACTGATGGCTGAGTCGGGGCTGCCCAGCGAGGGCCCCCCCCATGAGTGGAAGGTCCTTTCTCACTGCCCTCCCACCACCAAGGCTGAGTTCCAGGCTGGGGTGGATAACCAGTGAATGTAGTCCTGGGTGTATGCCAAGATTCAATCCAATCCCAAAGTCATGATTGATGGCTATTAGAAAATTTCTCATTTTATATATTCTTCATCTTTGAATATTTTTTCCTACAAATCAAAAGAATGTGCACACAGGTATTAAATAAATCAAGTTCATATGAGTGAATTTTTCATTTAGTGGGAATTAATGTTCTTTTAAAATATCACTACATTTGATTTGTAAATTAAAACCTGTTTAATTAGAGATAATAATTTTTCCATTAGTATTTAAAATAGGATTGACTAACAGACCCTACTCTATGAAGTTGAAAATAATAATACATTTTGAAAAGTCTATCATGTGTAGCTACATGACCTTTTGATTTTTTAAATCTGCAGTGTTTATTTATTTATTGGAAGTAAATACCAAATGAAAGACACTAAGGCATACCAACTATAGAAATATTTTCTGGGCATAGCCAAGTGATTTTTTTCAGGCAAAATCATGGCAAGATAACTGTGGTTATAATACTTAATTAAAAAAAAAATTTTTTTCTTGTCTTATCTTCTCCAATGAATTCCTTTATCTTGCTCTGCACCGTGATAGTGGCACGCCCATATTTTTTGAGTCTCTGTCATTATGCACATATCTTCATCACTTTCTGGGACTCAGACTTTTCTGGGAGAGGTTACTTTTTTTTTTCCTACAGAAGAGGTATTATTGGGTGGCTGACAGTACAAATTGAGAGAATAGCAACCTGACAAAATCCCCTGCTCCCAAAAATATCATCCAACTGGCAGGGGTAGGGTTGCAAAAGCCAGCTTGCTAACTGATCACATGCATATTTGATTGGACTAAAACAATCAGTTTTCCTTTCAGAATGTCCTAAACAATGAAACTGTACATTTTAAAATACATTTATGGCCACTGATAATTAAACTGTCAGCATTATTGTCTATGAAGTGAGTAGCTTGGGGCCAAATTAAGTGAAAATTTGTAATTCATATATCTTCTAATGAAATACTATCATTTGAAAAAAGCAGTTTATACAAGTAATGATGCAGCTTTCTTATCTTCAATGTAAATATGACTATTTCAACAGATAATAGACAGACTGAAACGCTTTTTTCTAGCTTTCCATATTTTTTAAAACGGACGTGCCAAAATAGAAACTCGAGATTGGCCTTACCTGTGTGTGATACAGCACCAGCTGATCTGGAGGTCACAGCGCCCCCTGCTGTACTGAGATGAGATCTACATCTTCGTCACCAATGGAAAGGAGCTGCAGACAGCCCTGAAATCCCCCTAGGGGCGATTCATAGTCAGAGCTGGAGCTGTTGTTGGGACAGCCTGAATATACAGACACACACAAGAGAAATCAACATTCATGACAAAAATATCTAAGTTTTTATTACATAAAAGACTACCACCTGTCCTTGTTTCCAGACACTGAGTAATGGACTTCACATAATATGAGACAGATACACCGAGCACTGGGGAGGAGACAAGGACACATGTTGGAATTGATCAAGTTTCATATAATACCTAGAGCTGGAAATAAATATGGAGGAAATTAAGATTTAAAAGTCTTACGACAGGAATTACTGCACATATAATTGCAGGGAAGCTTGATTTCTTTGTTAAAAATCTCATCTAAGATGCTCAATATAGAAGACTTTGGCCTTAGGACCTGGCTGGAAAACACTGGCCCAAAAGACTGTATTCAAGTTATTCTTCAACATAAAGAATTGGCTGGGAATGGCTCTTACACAGGAAATCCTGGGGATGTTTGAGGCAAAACAAGAAATTGATTTTTTGTTGATGAGGGAGAAAGCTCATGGCAGATAATATTACTGAGGTCTATGTAGAATATAGAATGAGTCTCTGTAAGACCCATCTTAGTTTATTTCTAAATGAGAAAGGAACTCTCTAAGCCCCCTCCCAAATCCTTCAAACATGCCAATGTTCTCTGTCTAGATAGGTGTTGTTTCTCTCAAATTCTCTGTATCTAATTTTGGAACACTAAAATATAGGTTCTTCTTTTTAAATCATTTTCTGTATTTGCATACTGCTTTCCCACCTTCCTGTATAACTGGTTTGATATTTTCTAAAAGAAATATTTAACACCCTTCTCCCCAAACTATGATAATTAATCTAGAAGCTAGTTATCCTGGTGCTGATACCTCAGTGTAGACACTGATAATAAGATTTTTTTTTAACCATTTTGCCTGTGGGCATTGTGTTCTCAGTGTTTTGACTCTTGAACCTTGTATATATTTTATACCTTTAAAAGAATTTCTGAACTCATAAGTTATTTTTCCTCACCATTTCTCTTTATTCTTGGTCTTTTTATAACCCCCAAAAAATAGAAGTATATAAACATGTACACGGAGAAAGCTGCTCATTGGTTAAGCAGAGAACCAATCAGCTTCAAAGAATAGTCCCAAAACATCTTGACAATGAAGGGCACTGTCTATCTAAACATAATTCAGCTATGGTAAACAGAATTGTTTGTTCCAAATAGTTTAGGGTAATATGTATATTTAATATATATGTCATGTACTGTATTTTTGTTTAAGTTATATGAACTTTAATAATTAAATAACTAGGACTGCAGCAGTGTGGATGTTTTGTGGGAAAGCACACTTAGCCCCTCTATCAGAGACCCAGAGACCTGGGACCAGAAATCTAAATACGTGGATTTATCACACTCTCAAAAACAATCTTATACCCAATAAAGGATTCAAGGGACCTCCTTTTTTAAATTTCATGTGAATCTATAATTACGTCAAAATAAAAAGTTTAAAAAATAACTCCGTCAAAAGAAATATGCTAATAAACACGGAACTTAATAAGATTGGAACATTTGTCAGAAATAGATTGATATAGACTCCCTGTGGTTAACACCCTTGGTTGTTGCTTAATTTGATTCAAAATCTACCTCATGCCAAGTATTACAACTAACATATCTGTGACATAGTTTGCTGTAACAGTAACAATGATATTTGGGAGTTACACAAAACAAGGCGGATCATAGCCATCTGATATTCTTAGTTTGTCTAAAAAAAATCATTTAGTGAGGATTGGTTAAAGGTGTAGAAAGAGATACGTACTTCCAAAAGGTGGACTTGAGAGTGAATGCCCTCACCTATCACCTCCTTTGCCCCTTCCTCTGCCTCCATTTCCTGCAGGGCTCAATGTAGAAGTTCATCAAGAATTTGGAAGGGCAAATGCCCTAGTTCTATGTATTCATCTCTCCCCTTTAGATTTAAATCCCTTAGCAACAATGCCCTTAGCAACAGTGCCCTTAGTAATAGTGCCCTAACAACAATCCCTTTCAGAACAATGTTTTTATCACAATGTATTTAATTTCAATGCCCTTACAACAATGCCCTTAGCAAAAATAGCACTTAGTAACAAAACTGTTAGCAACAATGGCCTCAGCAACAATTTCACTTACCAACTGCTGTTGTTGTTAATCAATTCTGACTCATGGCAACCCCATGTATGCAGAGCAGACTGCTCCTTAGGGTTTTCAAGGCTGTGACTTTTCCAACAATACGCTAAAAACAACACTCTCGGTAACAACACACTTAAAAAGTGCCAACTTAGCAACAACATCCTTAACATCATGCATTTTGCAATGTAGCCACTAGCAACACTGGAATTTAATAAAAGTGCCTTTAGCAACAGTCCCCTAAGCAATAACCCCATTAGAAAAAATGCTCTTAGCAACAATGCTTCTAGTAAGAGTGCCCTCTGAAACAGCACCTTAGCAAAAGTGCCTTTAACAATAACACCCTTAACTTTGGAATAATACACTTAGAAATAAGTCCCTAAGCAATAGAGTCCCTAGCAACAATGAACTCAGCAACAGTGACCATTCACCATGATACCCTTACCAGTGCCCATAGTAACCATGCCCTTAGCAACAACAATACCTGTATCAACAGTGGCTTTAACAAACAGTGCCTTAGTAACAATGCTCTTAGGATCACCCCTTTAGCATCAATGTTCTTTACAGCAATATGTCTATCAACAGTACCTTCAGCAACTATCCCCTTAAAATAATGCACATAACACAAATTTCCTAGCAATAATGCAGTTAACATCAACACACTTGGCAAAACCGTCTTTACCAACAATGCTTCTTAGTGACAATTTCATTACAATAACACCCTTTGGTTACCATTGGTATAATAGCCACTTTGTAGGCCTCTGGACCTCGTTGGTAGTATGTTACTCCGGTTCTAATACATTTAGCGTTAAGGTGGGTCCGTTTTCAAATGCACGAAACTCAGCAGACTGGAGTTGGAGCCTCACTGTTGTGTAGGTTGAGCATTCCGTAAGGTGATGCTTCCTGGATGTGTTCGTGTAAGCTTTTGTAAACTTTTATTCCTTTATTTCTGTGAGACAAAGCTTGCAAGCATAATTACGGCCTTCCTGTGTGATAGTTGGGAGCCCTAATGAGTTCGTTTTGGTTTTTCTGTGTCATATTTGGCAAACCTGAGGCTCCCATGGAACCTAATGGAAAGGCTCCCACAATAAATTCTCTATTTAGATCTCACAGTCATACTGTCATACCACAGGCCAGTGGCGCCAAAGTGACACTAGCCTCATTGGTGGACAGCATTACCAGATCACATTTCTCAAAATCCATATTACCAACCAAAAATTTAAGCACATCTTATTAGTAAGCATGCATTCCAATACCAAAAACACATGCCATCAAAAAAAATTTTTTTTAATTAAAAATTTGGTAGCTAAAGGGTTAATATTATTACCTTTAGCAATAATGGCATTAGTAACAATAGACTATAGCAATAACAATTCCCTTAGCTATAATGCCCTTTCAATGCCTTTAACCACAATGCCCTTAGCAAAAGTGGTTCTCACAGACAATACCCTTAACAACAATAACCTTAGTAACAATTCCCTTAGTAACAACAGTCCTTAAAACAATCGCCGTTAGTAACAAGTGCCCTAGCAACAGCACCCTTAGTAACAACACTCTTAGCAACAATGGACTTTAGCAACATTTATCCTCAGCAACAATGTCGTTTTCAACAACATCCTTCGGAACATTGCCCTTAGCAACAATACCCTTAAAAACAGTGGCCTTAGCAACAACTTTCTTAGCAACAACACCCTTAAAATCAATTATTTTTAGAAAATAAAACTCTTTTTTAAAAAGCTCTTTATAACGATATATAAAGAACAACCTTAGCAACAACTTCTTCATTAATTTTCTTAGCAAAAACACCTTTAGCAACCACGTTGAAAAATTTCCTTAACATCTACAACTTGGAAAAACATCCTTAGTAACAAAACCCTTAGCAAGAGTTCTTTTAGCATCAGTATCCTTAACTCCAACATCCTTAACTTCAACATGAGACTTAATGACAACACCCTAGCAACAATGCCCCTTGTAACAATGCTCACTGACACAATGGTCACTGAGAACTACACCCTTATCAAAAATACTCCTAGTAACAATACTTTTAGCCACACGACTTAGAAATATCCTTAATTTCATTGTCCTTATCAAAGATGCCTTTAGCAACTCTGTCCTTAGGAACAGTGCTGTTAGCAACAACCCACTAGCAACAACACACTGAGCAACAGAGCCCTCAGCAAAATACTCTAAAGAACAAAGCCTTAATTAGCCATGACATTTTACAAAAACATGCTTACAATAAACGCCCTTAACCATAGTACCTCTTGATGTCAGTCATTTATCAATAACGTCCCTAACAACAATGTCCTTAGTAACAATGACCATTTGAAACAAAGTCCTTAGCAATGAGGCTATGACTACCAATGCCCTTAGTAACAATGCTATATAGCAATAATAACCCTTACAACAGTGCCATTAACCACAACAGACTTAATTACCATCACCTTTTGCAACAAGGCACAAAGAAACACCAATAGCAACATCACAATTAGCATAATGCCCTTATTAACTGTGCGCGTAGCAACAGCACCCTTAGCAATAACACCCATAGCTACAACACCCTTAACATCATGTCATTAGAAAAAACAAACAGTAAAAACATCCTATCAACAATGCCCTTGGTAACAATATCCTTTAGGAACTATAACCTTAGCAACAGTGACTTAAGAACAATGCCCTTAGAAAAATTTGTACTTAGATAAAATAGTCATAGCAACAACGCCCTTAACTTCAACACCCTTACTCACATTGGCCCTTTGAAAGGTCATCCTTAAGAATAAAAAAAAATTTAGCACAATGCCCTTAGCAACAATGCAACAAATAACCATGGCCCCAAGCAATAAGGAACTCAGAATAAAAGACCTTAGAAACAAAGCCTGAGCAACAATACCACCTTTAGCAACAATGCCATAGCAATAAAGTTCTTAGCAAAAATTGCCTTAGCCAAAAGGTTCTCAGCAACAATGCCCTTAAGAACAATGGAACTCAGGAATAGCTTTCTTATCATCAACACCCTTGGTAACAATGAACTTAGGAAAACTGGTGTCTTAGTCATCTAGTGCTGCTGTAACAGAAATACCACAAGTGGATGGCTTTAACAAACAAAGTTTATTCTCTCACGGTCTAGTAGGCTACAAGTCCAAATTCAGGATGTCAGCTCTAGGGGAAGCCTTTCTCTGTCAGCTCTGGAGGAAGGTCCTTGTCATCAATCTTCCTCTGGACTAGGAGCTTCTCTGCGTAGGAACACCACGTCCAAATGATGTGCTATGTTCCTGACGCTGCTTTCTTGGTGGTATGAGGTCCCCCTGTCTCTCTGTTCACGTATCTTTCTTACATCTCAAACGAGATTGGCTCAAGATGCAATCCAACCTTGTAGACTGAGTTCTGCCTCGCTAACATAACTGCCGCCTATCCTACCTTATTAACATCATAGAGGTAAGATTTACAACACATAGGAAAATCACATCAGATGACAATATGGTGGACAATCACACAATACTGGGAATCATGACCTAGCCAAACTGATACATATATTTTGGAGGGACACAATTCAATCTATGACAACTGGCACTTAGAAACAGTGGCTGCAGTAACATTTGTAGTGACACCCTTAGCATCACTGCCTTTAGCAACAGTGCCATTATCCACAATACCATTAACGTCAATCTCCTTGCAACGATGCCCTTATTAACAATGTTCCTTAGCAACAATGTCATTAGTAACAGTACTAAAGAAACAAGCCCCGTAACAAGAATGCCTTAGCAACAAAACTCATAGCCACAATGCTCTTTTCAACAGTGCTCTTAACAAAACTGGACCTTTAAAACAATGACCTCAGTAACAATGCTCTTTCCAACAATACGCTCAGTGCAAAAAGGCCTTTAACAACAACACCCACAGTAATAATGCCCACAGCAACAAAGCTCTAAATAATCATGACCTTCCTTCAATAACAACACAATCAGAATGAATGCCCTTAGTGTCAACCACTCACCAACCACATCCTTATCAACAATGTCTTTAACACCAATGTACTCAGCAACAAAGGCCATAGCAACAATGCCCCTGGAGAGCACCACTAGCAACAATGGCCACAGCAACAGTGGTACTTTGAAACAATATCCTTAACAAAAAGGCCATTATTATCAAATCCCTTAGTAACAATACCACATAGCAACAATGGCCCTTACAAATACACCAGTTGCCACAAGGCACTAACTACCTTAGCAACAAGGCATATAGCAACCACTGGCAACAATGCCTTTAGCAACACCATCCTTATAAATTGCACCCTTAACAACACCTTTTTTTAAACAATGTCATTGGCAACAATTTTATTTAGCAACAACTCCCTTAGCAAAAATGTACTTAGCAATAATGTTTTAAATTTCAATGCCCTTTGCAAGAATTCCTTCTGCAACACATAACCTTAGTAACTACAGTCTTAGCAACAATACCCTCAGTAATATTACTTTGTGTAACCATGGCTCCGAACAACAAGTTAGTTCTAATAATCCGCTTACAACATCACCCTAAGCCCCAGCACACTTAGGAAAGAGCCATTAGCAATATTGCCATAACAAGAGAGCCCTTAACAAACACTGCCTTTAGCTACAGTGGCACATAGCAACAACACACTTTCCAACAATATACGTAGCAACAATGCACTTAAAATCAATTCCCTTAGCAACGACACACTTATTTACAGGACTATTAGCAAACACCCTCCTTATCAACAACGCTCTTCACAGTGATCTAAGTAACAGCACTCTAGAAAAGGTGTCATTAGCAACAACACCAGTAACAATTACGCCATTTAAAACCTTACCCTTAGCAATATTGTCCTTGGCAAAATCACATTAAGCGCCGATACCAACAAGAACAATACCCGTACTAAAAACATATTTAACATTAATGTTGTTGTTGTGTTGTTAGGTGCTGTCAAGTTAGTTCTGACTCACAGCGACCCTATACACAACAAAACAAAACAGTGCCCAGTCCTAAGCCATCCTCACAATCACTGTTATGCTTGAGCCCATTGTTGTGGCCACCATGTCAATCAATCTTGTTGAGGGTCTTCTTTTTTGCTCTCTACTTTACCAAGCATGGTGTCCTTCTCCAGGGACTGATCCCTCCTGATAATATGGCCAAAGTATGTGAGAGGAAGTCTCATCATCCTTGCTTCTAAGGAGCATTCTGGCTGTATTTCTTCCAAGACAGATGTTTGTTCTTTTGGCAGTTCATGGTATATTTGATATTCTTCACCAACACCAAGGTGTCAATTCTTCTTCAGTCTTCCCTATTCATTGTCCAGCTTTCACATGCATATGAGGTGATTGAAAACACCATGGCTTGGGTGAGGTGCACTTTAGTCTTCAAGATGACATCTTTGCTTTTTAACACTTTAAAAAGGTCTTTTGCAGCAGATTTGCCTAATGCAATGCATTTTTGATTTCTTGACTGCTGCTTCCATGGGTTTTGATCATGGATCCAAGTAAAATGAAGTCCTTGATGACTTCAATATTTTCTCCATTTATCATGATGTTGCTTATTGGTCCAGTTGTGAGGATTTTTGTTTTGCTTCTCTTGAGGTGTAATCCATACTGAAGGCTGTGGTCTTTGATCTTCAAGTCCTCTTCCCTTTCAGCAAGCAAGTTTGTGTCAGCTGCACATCGAAGGTTGTTAACGAATCTTCCTCCAATCCTGATGCCCCATTCTTCATCATATAGTCCAGCTTCTCAGATAATTTGCTCAGCATATTGAGTGAATAAGTATGGTGAAAGGATACAACCCTGACACACACCTTACCTGACTTTAAACCATGCAGTATCCCCTCATTCTGTTTGAATGACTGCCTCCTGATCTACATACAGGTTCCCCATGAGGACAGTTAAGTGTCCTGGAATGCCCATTCTTTGAAATGTTATCCATACTTTGTTATAATCCACACAGTAAAATGCTTTTGCATAGTCAATAAAACACAGGTACACATCTTTCTGGTATTCTCTCCTTTCAGCCAGAATCCATCTGACATCAGCAATGATATCCCTTGTTCCATGTCCTCTTCTGAATTTGGTTTGAATTTCTGGCAGTTTCCTGTCCATGTACTGATGCAACCGCTTTTGAACGATCTTCAAAATTTTATTTGAGGGGAGGCAGAGCCAAGATGGAGGAATAGACAGACGCCTCCTGCGAGCCCTCTTTACAACAAAGACCCCCCAAAAAACAAGTGAAACGAGTATATCTGTGACAAACCGGGAGCCCTGAGCTTCAAAGGCAAGCTTAGAAAAAGAACTGAGGGTCAAGCCATTCAGAAGTGGAGAGGAGTTACTGGACCTGGATCGCGGGGAGCCCTCAGGCACCATTCCCGGAGCTGCGGCGGTGGGCTAGTACTAGCATTCGGCTGTAGTTTCCTCAGGGAGAAGCAGCCAGCCACACAGCCCACTCACACCTCCGGAACCTGAGGAGAATGGTGCTCTCGGCAAAAGCTAAGTTAAAAAAAACAAGCTAAGTACTTGCATATATTTTAACGCACCCCCCACCCCACCCGCAAACCGGCTTCAGTGGCTGAAATCCCTGGCCCTGAGATAAGCACTGTTGAGCACCTAGAGCCATCCTCCCAGCCTTGGGGAAGGAAAAAATTTGCGTTTGGGGGAGAAGATAATTTGCTAGCTCCACTAACCAGGGGAGCTCAAGACAGCAGCAGCTCCTGGCCAGGCATAAACCGTCCGTGGATTTTGAGCACCTTTTGCTCCTGCATGGACCTGTGTGAGACTATTTTGGGAGAATAGGCTTTTGTTGGCAGACTCCAACCATTTCAGCTGTGTGGTGAAGAGGTGGGTGTTTCATGTTTGACACTGGTTTGCCTATTAAACAAGGTCCCCACCTACCCATATCAAGGACCTAAGGACTGGTAGCTACACTCAGGTCACCCAGCCACCCATGACAGGGGTCCAAAGATAACTGGTACCTCCCACTCCTTACAAACAAAAACACTGGGTGCTCATGGTCTGTCTGCAGAACCCACCCACCTGCATGCTCTAGGGAACAGGGACATGCTTTCCCCAGAGACACTCGGGGGTCAGTTCTCAGCCCATTGCCTTATTCAGAGCATGACCCCCACTGCAATCAGATACTGGTATATACTCCAATCACCCCTGGCCCTCTAAGACTGTAGGGCCAGAGCCTGTACCACACACTTGATAACAGCTACCTGGAAACCTGAGCTGAATTCACACAAGAAAACTGAATGGACTCCAAGACTGATATACCTGATTACAGCTCCAGCCATCTGGGGACCACACATCAGAGCTCCAAAGGCGAAAATAATCAAGCTAGCTCACTCAAGCAACCCATAGGGGTACACGAAAACAAAGCAAAGCAAGAACCTATGACACAGTAAGCAAGCATAAACTAATACAATAACTTACGGATGGCTTGGAGACAACAGTCAATATCAATTCACAAAAAGAAACAGACCGTGATCACCTCAACAGGCTCTCAAAACAAAGAATCCAGGGATCTTCTAGATGGAAGTGCATTCCTGGAATTACCAGAGGCAGAATACAAAAGCTTAATATACAGAACTCTTCAAGACATCAGGAAGGAAATGAGTCAATGCGCAGAACAAGACAAGGAACACACAGATAAAGCAATTGAAGAAATTAGAAAGATTATTCAGGAACATAATGAAAAGTTTAATAAGCTGGAAAAATCCATAGACAGGCAGCAATCAGAAATTCAGAAGACTAACAATAAAATTACAGAAGTAGACAATTCAATAGAAAGTCAGAGTTGCAGAATTGAGCACGTAGAAGCTAGAATTTCTGAACTCAAAGATAAATCACTTGGCACTAATGTATTTGAAGAAAAATCTGGTAAAAGAATTTAAAATGAAGAAACCTTAAGAATCACGTGGGACTCTATCAAGAGAAATAACCTACGAGTGATTGGAGTACCAGAACAGGGAGGGATAACAGAAAATACGGGGAGATTGTTAAGATTTGTTGGCAGAAAACTTCCCTGATACCGTGAAAGATGAGAAGATATCTATCCATGATGCTCGTCGAACTCCACACAAGGTAGATGTTAAAAGAAAGTCACCAACACATATTATAATCAAACTTGCCAAAACCAAAGATAAAGAGAGAATTTTAAGAGCAACGAGGCATAAACGAAAAGTCACCTAAAGAGGAGAGCCAATAAGAATAAGTTCAGACTACTCGGCAGAAACCATGCAGGCAAGAAGGCAATGGGATGACATATTTAAAATATTGAGGGAAAAAAATTGGCAGCCAGGAATCATATATCCAACAAAACTGTTTCTTAAATATGAAGGTGAAATTAAGACATTTCCCAATGAATAGAAGTTTAGGGAATTTGTAAAAACCAAACCAAAACTACAAGAAATACTAAAGGGAGTTCTTTGGTTAGAAAATCAATAATACCAAGTATCAACCCAAGACTGGAACACTGGGCAGAGCAACCAGAAGTCAACCCAGACAGGGAAATCCAAAAAAACAAAGCAAAATTATTAAAACAAACAAAAAAGCTCAAAACAGGGTAACAGCGATGTTATTATATAAAAGAAGACAACATTAGAATAATAGAGAGGGACTAAGAAATGTAATCATACACTTTCATATGAAGAGGAAGATACGGTGATACAAAGAAATAAAAGTTAGGTTTAAATTTAGAAAAATAGGGATAAATAATAAGGTAACCACAAAGGAGAAAAACTATCCTACTCATCAAAATAAAATACAAGAAAAAAATGGAGACTCAGCAGAAGCAAAATCAACAACAACAAATATGAGGAAAGGACAATATATAATCTACTCAGCTCATAAAATCAAGTGGGAAAAAGAAACTGTCAATAACACACAAAAAAAACACATCAAAATGATAGCAGTAAATTCATACCTATCCATAATTACCCTGAATGTAAATGGACTAAATGCACCAATAAAGAGGCAGAGAGTGGCAGAATGGATTAAAAAACAAGATCCGTCTATCTGCTGCCTATAAGAGACACACCTCAGTCTTACAGACACAAACAAACTAAAACTCAAAGGATGGAAAAAAATATATCGAGCAAACAACAATCAAAAAAGAGCAGGAGTGGCAAGAGTAATTTCTGACAAAATAGACTTTAAAGTGAAATCCATCATAAAGGATAAGGAAGGACACTATATAATGATTAATGGGAAAATACAGCAAAAAGATATAACCATATTAAACATTTATGCACCTAATGACAGGGCTGCAAAAAAAAAAAAAAAAAATGACAGGGCTGCAAGATACATAAAATAAAAGATAAGCATTGAAAAGTGAGATAGACAGCTCCAAAATAATAGTAGGAGACTTCAACACCCCACTTTCTGTGAAGGACAGGACATACAGAAAGAAGCTCAGTAAAGACACAGAAGATCAAAATGCCACAATCAACCAACTTACCTCACAGACATATACAGAACACTCCACCCAACAGCAACCAAATGTACTTTCTTTACTAGTGCACATGGAACATTCTCTAGAATAGATCACATATTAGCTCATAAAACAAAACTTTGCAGAATCCAAAACATTGAAATATTACAAAGCATCTTCTCTGACCATAAGGCCATAGAAGTGGAAATCAATAACAGGAAACTCAGGGAAAAGAAATCAAATACTTGGAAACTGAACAATACCCTGCTTAAAAAAAGACTGGATTATAGAAGACATTAAGGATGGAATAAAGAAATTCAGAGAATACAATGAGAATAAAAACACTTACTATCAGAACCTTTGGGATGGCAAAAGTGGTGCTCAGAGGCTAATTTATATCAAGAAATGCACACATACAAAAGAAGAAAGAGCCAAAATCAAAGAACTATTCCTACAACTTGAGCAAATAGAAAGGGAGCAACAAAAGAAACCCACAGGCATCAGAAGAGAAGAAATAATAAAAAATACAGCTGAGCTAAATGAAATAGAAAACAGAAAAACAATTGAAAGAATTAACAAGACCAAAAGCTGGTTTTTTGAAAAAATCAACAAAATTGATAAACCACTGCCCAAACTGACAAAAGAAAAACAGGAGAGGAAGCAAATAACCCGAATAAGAAATGAGATGGGCGATTTTACAACAGACCCAACTGAAATTAAAAGAATCATATCAGATTACTATGAAAAAACGTACTCTAACAAATTTGAAAACCTAGAAGAAATGGATGAATTCCTAGAAACACACTATCTACCTAAACTAACACAAACCAAGGTAGAACAAGTAAATAGACCCAAAACAAAAGAAGAGATTGAAAAGGTAATCAAAAAACTCCCAACAAAAAAAGCCCTGGTCCGGAGGGCTTCAGTGAGTTCTAGCAAACCTTCAGAGAAGAGTTAACACCACTACCAATAAAGGTATTTCAGAGCATAGAAAAGGACAGAATACTACCAAACTCATTCTATGAAGCCACCATATCCCTGATACCAAAACCAGGTAAAGACACCACAAGAAAAGAAAATTATAGATCTATATCCCTCATGAATGTAGATGTAAAAATCTTCAACAAAATTCTAGCCAATAGAATTCAACAACATATTAAAAAGTAATTCACCATGACCAAGTGGGATTCATACCAGGTATGCAGGGATGGCTCAACATTAGAAAAACAATTAATGTAATCCACCACATAAATAAAACAAAAGACAAGAACCACATGATTTTATCAACTGATGCAGAAAAGGCATTTGACAAAGCTCAACACTCATTCATGATAAAAACTCTCAGTAAAATAGGAATAGAAGGAAAATTCCTCAGTATAATAAAGGGCATTTATACAAAGCCAACAACCAACATCACCCTAAATGGAGGGAGTCTGAAAACATTCCCTTTGAGATCGGGAACCAGACAAGGATGCCCTTTACCACCTCTCTTATTCAACATTGTATTGGAGGTCCTAGCCAGAGCAATTAGGCTAGATAAAGAAGTAAAGGGCATCCAGAGTGGCAAGGAAGAAATAAAAGTATCTCTATTTGCAGATGACATGATCTTATACACAGAAAACCCTAAGGAATCCTCCAGAAAACTACTGAAACTAATAGAAGAGTTCAGCAGAGTATCGGGATACAAGATAAACATACAAAAATCAGTTGGATTCCTCTACACTAACAAAAAAAACATCGAAGAGGAAATCACCAAATCAATGCCATTTACAGTAGCCCCCAAGAAGATAAAATACTTAGGAGTAAATCTTACCAGAGATGTAAAAGACTTATACAAAGAAAACTACACTACACTTCTGTAAGAAACCAAAAGAGACTTACATAAGTGGAAGACCATACCTTGCTCGTGGACAGCAAGACTTAACATTACAAAAATGTCTCTTCTACCAAAAGTGATCTATACATTTAACGCAATTCTGATCCAAATCCCAATGACATTGTTTAATGAGATGGAGAAACAAATCACCAATTTCATATGGAAGGGAAAGAGGCCCCGGATAAATACGGCATTACTGAAAAAGAAGAACAAAGTGGGAGGCCTTACTTTACCTGATTTTAGAACCTATTATACTGCCACAGTAGTCAAAACAGCCTGGTACTGGTACAGCAACAGACACATGGACCAATGGAACAGAATTGAGAATCCAGACATCAATCCATCCACATATGAGCAGTTGATATTTGACAAAGGCCCCAAAACAGTTAAATGGGGAAAAGACAGTCTTTTTAACAAATGGTGCTGGCATAACTGGATATCCATCTGCAAAAAAATGAAACAAGACTCATACCTCACTCCATGCACAAAAACTAACTCAAAATGGAACAAAGACCTAAATATAAAATCTAAAATGATAAAGATCATGGAAGAAAACATAGGGACAACGTTAGGAGCCCTAAGACATGGCATAAATACCATACAAAACATTATTAAGACTGCGGAAGAAAAACTAGATAACTGGGAGCTCCTAAAAATCAAACACCTATGCTCATCCAAAGATGTCACCAAAAGAGTAAAAAGACTACCTATAAACTGGGAAAAAGTTGTTAGCTATGACATTTCCAATCAGCATCTCATCTGTAAAATCTACATGATACTGCAAAAATTCAACTACAGAAAGACAAATACCCCTATTAAAAAATGGGCAAAAAATATGAATAGACACTTCAATAACGAAGACATTCAGGTAGCTAACAGATACATGAGGAAATGTTCATGATCATTAGCCATTAGAGAAATGCAGATCAAAACTACGAGATTTCATCTCACTCCAACAAGGTTGGCATTAATCCAAAAAACACAAAATAATAAATGTTGGAGAGGCTGTTGAGAGATTGGAAAACTTCTGCACTGCTGGTGGGAATATAAAATGGTACAACCACTTTGGAAATCGATTTGGCGCTTCCTTAAAAAGCTAGAAAGAGGGAGCCAAGATGGCGGACTAGGCAGACGCTACCTCGGATCCCTCTTGCAACAAAGACACGGAAAAACAAGTGAATCAATCACATACATAACAATCTACGAACCCTGAACAACAAACACAGATTTAGAGACGGAGAATGAACTAATACGGGGAAGCAGCGATTGTTTTCAGAGCCTGGAGCCAGCGTACCAGTCAGGTACGGCACAAGCACAGAGAGCGGCTCCACCCCCCTGAACTAACCCCGGGAGGGGGACCAGCCGGTTCCGCGGGCGGCGTGGGATGCAGCCGGTAGGAGAAGTCCCCGGGAGGCAGTGACTGGTCTTGGAACAGGGAAAGCAGCGTCCCAGCCGGGGAACCGTCCCGCTGGGATTTGGACTGGACGCAGGTACGGGTTAAACACGGAGAGCTGCTCCACCCCCCTGAACTAACCCTGGGAGGGGGACCAGCCGGTTCCGCGGGCGGCGTGGGACGCAGCCTGTAGGAGAAGTCCCTCGGAGGCAGCAACTGGTATTGGAGCGGGGAGAACAGCGTCCCAGCCGGGACACTCGGTCACGGCACAAGCACGGGGAGCTGCTCCACCCACCTGAACTAACCCCGGGAGGGGGCCTAACCGGTTCTTAGGGGTGGCACGGCAACGCGGCTGGAGGGACGAGAAGTCCCCGGGAGGCAGCGACTGATTTTGGAGTCGAGAGTACACAGTCCCAGCAGGGGAGCCTTGACGCTGGGCGTGGGGCTGGAAGCGAGGATCTGACCGTGACTCCAGAGGGCCAGACACCCCAGGGGCAATCTCCACACAGCCAGCACACATAGGCGACGTGTCCCGCAGGAATCTCAGACATAATAGTCATTCCAAGCAAGACAAGCAACTCTGGCTATATTCTGAGGTGCTACTCTCCTATCTCTCTGTTCCCTCCCCCACCCTCCCCAGGCGGCTTCATTAACATCCGAATAGCCTGAGCCAGACAGAGAACTCTGATAGGGATCTGACTGCATTTTTTTTTAGCGGATTTTCTGGAAAAACTAGTTTCCCAGTGATGGCTCGGAGACAACAATCCATATCAAACCACTTAAAGAAGCAGACCATGACAGCTTCTACAACCCCCCAAACAAAAGAATCAAAATCTTTCCCAAATGAGGATACAATCCTGGAATTATCAGATACAGAATATAAAAAACTAATTTACAGAATGCTTCAAGACATCACAAATGAAATAAGGCAAACTGCAGAAAAAGCCAAGGAACACACTGATAAAACTGTTGAAGAACTCAAAAAGATTATTCAAGAACATAGTGGAAAAATTAATAAGTTGCAAGAATCCATAGAGAGACAGCATTCAGAAATCCAAAAGATTAACAATAAAATTACAGAATTAGACAACGCAATAGGAAGTCAGAGGAGCAGACTCGAGCAATTAGAATGCAGACTGGGACATCTGGAGGACCAGGGAATTAACACCAACGTAGCTGAAAAAAAATCAGATAAAAGAATTTAAAAAAATGAAGAAACCCTAAGAATCATGTGGGACTCTATCAAGAAGGATAACCTGCGGGTGATTGGAGTCCCAGAACAGGGAGGGGGGACAGAAAACACAGAGAAAATAGTTGAAGAACTCCTGACACAAAACTTCCCTCACATCATGAAAGACGAAAGGATATCTATCCAAGATGCTCATCGAACCCCATTTAAGATTGATACAAAAAGAAAAACACCAAGACATATTATCATCAAACTCACCAAAACCAAAGATAAACAGAAAATTTTAAAAGCAGCCAGGGAGAAAAGAAAGGTTTCCTTCAAGGGACAATCAATAAGAATAAGTTCAGACTACTCAGCAGAAACCATGCAGGCAAGAAGGGAATGGGACAACATATACAGAACACTGAAGGAGAAAAACTGCCAGCCAAGGATCATATATCCAGCAAAACTCTCTCTGAAATATGAAGGCGAAATTAAGATATTTACAGATAAACACAAGTTTAGAGAATTTGCAAAAACCAAACCAAAGCTACAAGAAATACTAAAGGATATTGTTTGGTCAGAGAACCAATAATATCAGATATCAGCACAACACAAGGTCACAAAACAGAACGTCCTGATATCAACTCAAATAGGGAAATCACAAAAACAAACAAATTAAGATTAATTAAAAAAAAAATACACATAACAGGGAATCATGGAAGTCAATAGGTAAAAGATCACAATAATCAAAAAGAGGGACTAAATACAGGAGGCATTGAACTGCCATATGGAGAGTGATACAAGGCGATATAGAACAATACAAGTTAGGTTTTTACTTAGAAAAATAGGGGTAAATAATAAGGTAACCACAAAAAGGTATAACAACTCTATAACTCAACATAAAAGCCAAGAAAAACATAACGACTCAACTAACATAAAGTCAAACACTATGAAAATGACGATCTCACAATTTACTAAGAAAAACGCCTCAGCACAAAAAAGTATGTGGAAAAATGAAATTGTCAACAACACAAATAAAAAGGCATCAAAATGACAGCACTAAAAACTTATTGATCTATAATTACTCTGAATGTAAATGGACTAAATGCACCAATAAACAGACAGAGAGTCAAGGACTGGATAAAGAAACATGATCCATCTATATGCTGCGTACAAGAGACACACCTTAGACTTAGAGACACAAACAAACTAAAACTCCAAGGATGGAAAAAAATATATCAAGCAAACAATAAGCAAAAAAGAAGAGGAGTAGCAATATTAATTTCTGACAAAATAGACTTTAGACTTAAATCCACCACAAAGGATAAAGAAGGACACTACATAATGATAAAAGGGACACTTGATCAGGAAGACATAACCATATTCAATATTTATGCACCCAATGACAGGGCTGCAAGATACATAAATCAAATTTTAACTGAATTGAAAAGTGAGATAGATACCTCCACAATTATAGTAGGAGACTTCAACACACCACTTTCGGAGAAGGCCAGGACATCCAGTAAGAAGCTCAATAGAGACACGGAAGATCTAATTACAACAATCAACCAACTTGACCTCATTGACTTATACAGAACTCTCCACCCAACCGCTACAAAGTATACTTTTTTTTCTAGCGCACGTGGAACATTCTCTAGAATAGACCACATATTAGGTCATAAAACAAACCTTTGCAGAATCCAAAACATCGAAATATTACAAAGCATCTTCTCAGACCACAAGGCAATAAAACTAGAGATCAATAACAGAAAAACTAGGGAAAAGAAATCAAATACTTGGAAAATGAACAATACCCTCCTGAAAAAAGACTTGGTTATAGAAGACATCAAGAGGGGAATAAGGAAATTCATAGAAAGCAACGAGAATGAAAATACTTCCTATCAAAACCTCTGGGACACAGCAAAAGCAGTGCTCAGAGGCCAGTTTATATCGATAAATGCACACATACCAAAGAAGAAAGAGCCAAAATCAGAGAACTGTCCCTACAACGTGAACAAATAGAAACTGAGCAACAAAAGAATCCATCAGGCACCAGAAGAAAACAAATAATAAAAATGAGAGCTGAACTAAATGAATTAGAGAACAGAAAAACAATTGAAAGAATTAACAAAGCCAAAAGCTGGTTCTTTGAAAAAATTAACAAACTTGATAAACCATTGGCTAGACTGACTAAAGAAATACAGGAAAGGAAACAAATAACCCAAATAAGAAACGAGAAGGACCACATCACAACAGAACCAAATGAAATGAAAAGAATCATTTCAGATTATTATGAAAAATTGTACTCTAACAAATTTGAAAACCTAGAAGAAATGGATGAATTCCTGGAAAAACACTACCTACCTAAACTAACACATTCAGAAGTAGAACAACTAAATAGACCCATAACAAAAAAAGAGATTGAAACGATAATCAAAAAACTCCCAACAAAAAAAGCCCTGGCCCGGACGGCTTCACTGCAGAGTTCTACCAAACTTTCAGAGAAGAGTTAACACCACTACTTCTGAAGGTATTCCAAAGCATAGAAAATGACGGAATACTACCCAACTCATTCTATGAAGCCACCATCTCCCTGATACCAAAACCAGGTAAAGACATTACAAAAAAAGAAAATTATAGACCTATATCCCTCATGAACATTGATGCAAAAATCCTCAACAAAATTCTAGCCAATAGAATCCAACAACACATCAAAAAAATAATTCACCCTGATCAAGTGGGATTTATACCAGGTATGCAAGGCTGGTTTAATATCAGAAAAACCATTAATGTAATCCATCACATAAATAAAACAAAAGACAAAAACCACATGATCTTATCAATTGATGCAGAAAAGGCATTTGACAAAGTCCAACACCCATTCATGATAAAAACTCTTACCAAAATAGGAATTGAAGGAAAATTCCTCAACATAATAAAGGGCATCTATGCAAAGCCAACAGCCAATATCACTCTAAATGGAGAGAACCTGAAAGCATTTCCCTTGAGAACGGGAACCAGACAAGGATGCCCTTTATCACCGCTCTTATTCAACATCGTGCTTGAAGTCCTAGCCAGGGCAATTAGTCTAGACAAAGAAATAAAAGGTATCCAGATTGGCAAGGAGGAAGTAAAGGTATCACTATTTGCAGATGACATGATTATATACACACAAAACCCTAAGGAATCCTCCAGAAAACTACTGAAACTAATAGAAGAGTTTGGCAGAGTCTCAGGTTATAAAATAAACATACAAAAATCACTTGGATTCCTCTACATCAACAAAAAGAACACCGAAGAGGAAATAACCAAATCAATACCATTCACAGTAGCCCCCAAGAAGATAAGATACTTAGGAATAAATCTTACCAAGGATGTAAAAGACCTATACAAAGAAAACTACAAAGCTCTACTACAAGAAATTCAAAAGGACATACTTAAGTGGAAAAACACACCTTGCTCATGGATAGGAAGACTTAACATAGTAAAAATGTCTATTCTACCAAAAGCCATCTATACATTTAACGCACTTCCAATCCAAATTCCAATGTCATATTTTAAGGGGATAGAGAAACAAATCACCAATTTCATATGGAAGGGAAAGAAGCCTTGGATAAGCAAAGCATTACTGAAAAAAGAAGAAGAAAGTGGGAGGCCTTACTCTACCTGATTTCAGAACCTATTATACAGCCACAGTAGTCAAAACAGCCTGGTACTGCTACAACAACAGGCACATAGACCAATGGAACAGAATTGAGAACCCAGACATAGATCCATCCACGTATGAGCAGCTGATATTTGACAAAGGACCAGTGTCAATTAACTGGGGAAAAGATAGCCTTTTTAACAAATGGTGCTGGCATAACTGGATATCCATTTGCAAAAAAATGAAACAGGACCCATACCTCACACCATGCACAAAAACTAACTCCAAGTGGATCAAAGACCTAAACATAAAGACTAAAACGATAAAGATCATGGAAGAAAAAATTGGGACAACCCTAGGAGCCCTAATACGAGGCATAAACAGAATACAAAACATTACCAAAAATGATGAAGAGAAACCAGATAACTGGGAGCTCCTAAAAATCAAACACCTATGCTCACCTAAAAGACTTCACCAAAAGAGTAAAAAGACCACCTACAGACTGGGAAAGAATTTTCAGCTATGACATCTCCGACCAGCGCCTGATCTCTAAAATCTACATGATTCTGTCAAAACTCAACCACAAAAAGACAAACAACCCAATCAAAAAGTGGGCAAAGGATATGAACACACATTTCACTAAAGAAGATATTCAGGCAGCCAACAGATACATGAGAAAATGCTCTCGATCATTAGCCATTAGAGAAATGCAAATTAAAACTACGATGAGATTCCATCTCAAACCAGCACGGCTGGCATTAATCCAAAAAACACAAAATAATAAATGTTGGAGAGGCTGTGGAGAGATTGGAACTCTTATACACTGCTGGTGGGAATGGAAAATGGTACAACCACTTTGGAAATCTCTCTGGCGTTATCTTAAACAGTTAGAAATAGAACTACCATACAACCCAGAAATCCCACTCCTCGGAATATACCCTAGAGATACAAGAGCCTTCACACAAACAGATATATGCACACCCATGTTTATTGCAGCTCTGTTTACAATAGCAAAAAGTTGGAAGCAACCAAGGTGTCCATCAACAGATGAATGGGTAAATAAACTGTGGTATATTCACACAATGGAATATTATGCATCGATAAAGAACAGTGACGAATCTGTGAAACATTTCATAACATGGAGGAACCTGGAAGGCATTATGCTGAGTGAAATTAGTCAGAGGCAAAAGGACAAATATTGTATAAGACCACTATTATAAGATCTTGAGAAATAGTAAACCTGAGAAGAACACATACTTTTGTGGTTACGAGGCGGGGAGGGAGGGAGGGAGGGAGAGGGTTTTTTATTGATTAATCAGTAGATAAGAACTGCTTTAGGTGAAGGGAAAGACAACACTCAATACATGGAAGGTCAGTTCAATTGGACTGGACCAAAAGCAAAGAAGTTTCCGGGATAAAATGAATGCTTCAAAGGTCAGCGGAGCAAGGGCGGGGGTTTGGGGAACATGGTTTGCGGGGACTTCTAAGTCAATTGGCAAAATAATTCTATTATGAAATCATTCTGCATCCCTCTTTGAAATGTGGCGTCTGGGGTCTTAAATGCTAACAAGCGGCCATCTAAGATGCATCAATTGGTCTCAACCCACCTGGAGCAAAGGAGAATGAAGAACACCAAGGTCACACGACAACTAAGAACCCAAGAGACAGAAAGGGCCACATGAACCAGAGACCTACATCATCCTGAGACCAGAAGAACTAGTTGGTGCCCGGCCACAATCAATGACTGCCCTGACAGGGAGCACAGCAGAGGACCCCTGAGGGAGCAGGAGATCAGTGGGATACAGACCCCAAATTCTCATAAAAAGACCAAACTTAATGGTCTGACTGAGACTAGAGGAATCCCGGCGGCCATGGTCCCCAGACCTTCTGTTGGCACAGGACAGGAACCATCCCCGAAGACAACTCATCAGACATGAAAGGGACTGGACAGTGGGTAGGTGAGAGATGCTGATGAAGAGTGAGCTAATTATATCAGGTGGACACTTGAGATTGTGTTGGCAACTCTTGTCTGGAGGGGGGATAGGAGGATAGAGAGAGAGGGAAGCCGGCAAAATTGTCACGAAAGGAGAGACTGAAAGGGCTGACTCAAGAGGGGGAGAGCAAGTGGGAGTAGAGAGTGAGATGTATGTAAACTTATAAGTGACAGACTGATTGGATTTGTAAACGTTCACTTGAAGCTTAATAAAAGTTAATTAAAAAAAAAAAAGGTAGAAATAGAACTAACATACGATCCAGCAATCCCACTCCTTGGAACATATTCTAGAGAAATAACAGCCTGTACACGAACACATATATGCACACCCATGTTTATTGCAGCATTGTTTACCATAGCAAAAAGATGGAAGCAACCAAGGTGCCCATCAATGGATGAATGGATAAATACATTATGGTATATTCACACAATGGAATAGTACACATCAATAAAGAACAGTGAGGAATCTGTGAAACATTTCATAACATGGAGGAACCTGGAAGGCATTATGCTGAATGAAATGAGTCAGCTGCAAAAGGACAAATATTGTATGAGAGCACTATTCTAAGAACTTGAGAAATAGTTTAAACTGAGAAGAAAACATTCTTTTGTGGTTGCGAGAGGAGGGAGGGTGGGAGGGTTGGAGAGGGGTATTCACTAATTAGTTGGTAGATAAGAACTACTTTAGGTGAAGGGAAAGACAACACACAATAAAGGGGAGGTCAGCACAACTGGACTAAACCAAAAGCAAAGAAGTTTCCTGAATAAACTGAATGCTTCGAAGGCCGGTGTAGCAAGGGCACGGGTTTGGGGACCATGATTTCAGGAGACATCTAAGTCAACTGGCATAATAAAATCTATTAAGAAAACATTCTGCATCCCACTTTGAAAAGTGGCGTCTGGGGTCTTAAACGCTAGCAAGCAGCCATCTAAGATGCATCTGTGAGTCTCAACCCATCTGGATCAAAGGAGAAGGAAGAACACCAAGGATACAAGGTAATTACAAGCCCAAGAGATAGAAAGGGCCACATGAACCAGAGACTACATCATCCTGAGATCAGAAGAACCAGATGGTGCCCGGCTACAACCGATGACTGCCCTGACAGGGAACATAACAGAGAACCCCTGAGGGAGCAGGAGAGCAGTGGAATGCAGATCGCAAATTCTCATAAGACCAGAACTAATGGTCTGACTGAGACTAGAAGGACCCCGGTGGTCATGACCCCCAGACCTTCTGTTAGCCCAGGACAGGAACCATTCCCCACGCCAACACTTCAGACAAGGATTGGACTGGACAACGGGTTGGAGAGGGATCCTGATGAGGAGCGAGCTTTTGGATCAGGTGGACACTTGAGAGCATGTTGGCATCTCTTGCCTGGAGGGGAGATGAGAGGGTAGAGGGGGTTAGAAGCTGGTGAAATGGACACAAAAAGAGAGAGTGGAGGGAGAGAGCGGGTTGTCTCATTAGGGGGAGATAATTGGGAGTACGTAACAAGGTGTATATAAGTTTTTGTGTGAGAGACTGACTTGATTTGTAAACTTTCATTTAAAGCACAATAAAAATTATAAAAAAAAAATTTACTAGCATGTGATATTAATGATATTGTTCAATAATTTCTGCATTCTGTTGGATCACCTTTCTTTGGAATAGGCATAAATGTGGATCTCTTCCAGTCACTGGCCATATAGCTGTCTCCCAGTGAAAACCTTATGAATAGCAGTGGAACAGTGTTAATGCCATTAAGGACAACAAAATTACCAACTCTTGTAGAGAAACAACTTTCACCAAAGCCTTGTGCAACAAAGAGATTTTTATTGTGATATATCAGACAACAAAGATGGGAAATTGGCTGCAAACACTCACACTACAAACAGAACAAAATCCAAAGAAGTAATCTATAAGTGCTTTTTATACAATTTTGATAGGTGCTGATTCATTACGAATAAATTACTCATAGGCTATGAATGGTTAAAGTAAATACGAAGAACTAAGATCATGATTGGGTAAACTTTGCTTGTTTTTCTTTTATAACAATTTGGTCTCTTGGCTCGGGGTCCTTAGTTTGTCATAGGATGGTTGTTTTTTTTTGTTTTGTGGGCTACATATATACTCTCGGGTAGGTCTTTCACTTGCTTCCTGAGACAAACTATTATTTAGGTTTGGTACTCACATCTACTGTCCATTAGATCACTCTGGCCTGCTCCTTTCACGTAGGTTTCTATTGTTTTAAGCTTCTCAGATTCGGACAAACTAGTTGGCCTTTTGTGGTTATGGCCTACTTGGTTAGGTTAAGCCTTTATCATAACAAAACCCAAGAAACAATCTCTTTAGCAACAACAGGCCTTGGTTACAATGGTCCTTATGAATAATACCCTTAGCAAGCATACCCTTACATAAAATATAATAAACAACAACACCTGTAGTAAAATGGCCCTTGCCAAAAAGTCTTTATCAACACAACACCCTAAGGAACAACTTTAACATAACATCACTACCAACAACACCCTTAAGGACAATACCACTCAGCAGCAACACACTTAATGACTAAGTCCTTAGTAAGAGTTCACTTAACTACGGTGGCTTAGCAATGGCGCCTTTAGCAAAGTCACCCTTAGGAACAATGAACATGTTTAGGAAAAATGTCTCTTAGAAACAATGGTGTAAGCAACATTATCCTTATAAAAAATTCTTGTAAAAACAAAGCCCTCAGCGACAACATTCAAGTAACAAAGCCCTTAATAACAAAGACCTTTAACTTCAATGCCCTTGAAAACAATGTCCTTTGCAACAGTGCCCTTAATATCTCTTACCAACTGTTTCCTTTGCAAAAATCCATTTAGCAACCACACCTCTAGCAATCAAAACCTTCGTAGCAGTGCCCTCAGCAACAGCACTCTTAGAAACAGTGCTCTTATCAACAAGGCCTTTAGAAACAGCACCCATAGCAGCAATGCCATTAGTAACAATGGCCCTTAGCAAAGCTTTCCCTCAGGAACAAGACTCTTAGAAACAATGCCCTTAACAAGACTACATGCCATGTAGAATTTTAATCTTAGAGATTAAGAGAGAGATACTCAGGTTTGTTATGCATAAGCTCATTTAGTTTACTCCAAAGTAGACATGGCAAGGCATGCAAGTAAGACCTCATGACACACATTTAGAATCAGAATTAACAATTACAATGTCAGTTCAGTAGTTAGAGTTCAAACATTTAGACTTCAGGCTTTTACCTTTTACAAGTGGTCTTGGGAGGATGACTTGACCACAGCTTGAACTCAGTGGAGGACCCCTGTAGATAGGGTCTGAGGTCAGTGGTGGCAGGCAGTCTCAGCAAGCTCTCGGACTTCAGAAAGAGTAAGAGATTAGAGAAAGACTCCTTTGCCTCTGACTTTTCACAATGAGTGAGCAGAAATTCAGGGTTTCTATGTAAAATTCTCACCTTGACCTCACAAGATACATGCCAATATGACCTCAAAGAGTACTATGTTATGTCTTCTTTCCAGGGTTAAAGATTAGCACAATGTAGCATCTTCTCTTCAAGGTTAGAGATTAGGGAGGTAGTTTACAAAGATAAACTATGTTTTCTTTTATCCCAGCATGCAAGGTCAAAGTCAACTTCAAGGTTGTTTACATTCTTCACATACTTCACATGCTTCTGTGTCTTAGTTCAGAAATTTTTTGTCTAAGTTCAGAAATTTTCTAAATAACTTTCCAATGACTTATAAGTTTCTAATGACTTATATTTAATGCTAGAGTACCTCACAAAAGTACACATATTTCTAAATTCATGAGTACCTATACATATGTATATTTTGAAAGCATAATAGTGACACACTGTATGTGATTTGGAAGCATTATAGAAACATACAGAATGGTACCCATAACAACAGACTCCTTAAGCCACAACTTCCTTAAAAATGATCTAAGTAACAAGGGCTCTTAGGGGACAATGCACCAAAAGATCCCTCAACAACAATATAAACTGTTAAAAAAAAATTGTGCTCAATAAGAACATATATAGGGGATAGAGAGAGTTGGAGGCTGCCAAAGTTTTCACGAAAGGAGAGACTGGAAGGGCTGACTCATTAGGGGGAGAGCAAGTGGGAGTAAGGAGTAAGATGTATAGTAACTTATATGTGACAGACTGACTTGATTTGTAAACGTTCACTTGAAGCTCAATAAAAGTTAATAATAATAATAAAAAAGAACATATATAGGAACCATTCCCTTACAACAATGCCTTCAGCAAGAACAAACTTAACATTTCTACAAACTTGACATTTTTAGCAACAGTGAACTCAGCAACACCACCATAGCACATTTTCAACATCAACGGCCTTAGCAACAATGTCTTTTGCAACAATGGCTCTAAGCAACAATATCCTTAATATCCACCAACAATGTCTGAAATTTAAATATGATTAGCAACAATGACCTAAAGAAATAGAGTCCTTAGCAAGAATGTCCTTTTGCAACAATACCCACAACATCAATGGTCTTAATTTCAACATTCTTCAAATTAATGGCCCTTAGCAAAAATACCCACAGCAAAAGTGTTCTTGCAAAAAATCTCTTTGCAACAACACACATAGCAACACCTTAAATAACTGTGATCTTTAGCAACAATGCACTCAGCGTAAATGCCCTTTGTAACAGTACACTTAAAATCAGTGTACTACACAACAGCCAGCAACTTTAACATCATAGGAAGAAAACCTTTAGTAAAAATGGCTCCTAGAACGAGGACCTCAGCATCAGAAGCTTATCAACATCTTAGTAAAAACTCCCTTAACATCAACACCTTACCAACAACACATGTTGTCACTATATCCTCAGTAAACATGGCCCTTAGCCACAATCCTCTTAGCAACAATGATCTTAGAAACAGCACCCTTGCCAGTGACAATAACAACCATGCCCTTAAGCAAAGACAGGCTTAGCAACAGTGCACTTAGCAAAAAACTCCAAAGGAACAATACTCTTGATTCAAGTAGCCATTAGAAACAATGCTGCAACCAAAAACACACAGAGCTATGACATCCTTAGCAACAGTATCCTTAGGAAAACTACCTAAAAAATTGTGGTGGTTGTGTGTCACCTTGGCTGGGCCATGATTCTAAGTGGTTTGGCAGTTATGATGTAGTTTGGCAGTCACATAATGATGTAATCACCTCCATGATGGGATCTGCTATGATTAGCCAATCAATCGAAAGAGAGTTTCCTTGAGGGTGTGGCCTGCATGGAATATAAGTGGACTTTCTGGCAAGGCTCATGGGCTTTTGCTCGCTCTGGGTCCTGCAGCTGGCTTCTGCCTGTCTGACCTCCAGTTCTTAGGACTTGAGCTAGCAGGTTACCTGCCCTCTAACCTACTGATCTTGGAATTTATCAGTCTCTGCAGTCTGTGAGCCAGAGCCCTACTGCCTGACCTGCTGATCTCGAGTTTGCCAGCCCCTGCGGCTCTGTGAATCAGGAGAAGCCTCCAGAATGACCACTGTTCTTGGGACTTCCAAGCCTCTAAAACCATGTGAGACATTTCCTTGATATAAATTTCTCTCTGTATACATTTATATGTGTAATGGATTGAATTGTGTCCCCCCAAAATATGTGTCAACTTGGTTGGGCCATGTGTGGTTATCCTCCAGTTTGGGATTTTCCTGTGTGTTATAAATCATAATCTCTGCCTGTGGTTAAAAGGACTAGGGTGGGATTGAAACACCACCCTTACCCAGGTCACTTCCCTGATCCAATGCAAAGGGAGTTCCCCTGCGGTGTGGCCTGCACCACCTTTTATCTCTCAAGAGATAAAAGGAAAGGGAAGCTAGCAGAGTCAGGGACCTCATAATACCAAGAAAGCAGCACCAGGAGCAGAGTGTGTCCTTTGGACCCGGGGTCCCTGCACCTGAGAAGCTCCTCAACCAGAGGAAGACTGAGGACAAAGACCTTCCTCCAGAGCTGATAGAGAGAGAAAGCCTTTCCTCGGAGCTGATACCCTGAACTCGTACTTGTAACCTACTGGACTGTGAGAGAATAAACTTCTCTTTGTTAAAACCATCCACTTGTGGTACTTCTGTTACAGCAGCACAATATGCTTTACTAGTTTTGCTTCTCTAGAGAGCCCAGCCTAAGAAGGGGGCATTAAGTTTATGCCAAAGGTGGGGGAATGGTTTGGAAAAGGATAGAGAATGAGTGCACAACTTGACGGTTATAATCAATGTCAGTGAATTGTACATGTAGAAATTATTGAGATAGTGTGTTTCGTCATGTATATTTTCACCACAATAAAAAAAAAAAAAAACCATTTATTTAATTGAAGTCCAGCATATGTTTTACTATGACTTTCACATTCTTTCCTAGAGAATATTTACTTAAGCATTAGAATACGGAAGGAAATAAAAACATCTAACTAAAGCAATAGATTTTTAAATGTGACACACACTACTGATGATGTGAATTTGATTTTAGTATCCCACTGATACTTGGAGAACACTAAGAAGAATAAAATCCAAGAGTACAAGCAGGCATCATGCCATTCCTTCAGTTTGGCCCCTCTTATGAGAGAAGTCATGGTGAACCCTTCAGGACTCTCATGTCATCCATTGCAAAGCCAGAGCACACAGGCACAGCTTTACAGAATGTGGCCCAAGAGGGAATGACCGAGTCTTGTGAGAAGACTGAGGAAGTAATGTGGAAATAAAACATTGGAATAAATGAGCATTTCTCCCGATAGAAACAGTAGAGTCCTTAGGAATGAATCTTTAAAGGGTTTGGATTACTAATTTTTTTATTAATATTTTATTTCAATTTTGGAGAAAATAGAGCAGAACTCGCTTCCACTCAACAGTTTCTGAACATAACGATTAGAGGCATGCTTACATTCTTCACATTGTGTCAACATTCCTGTTCTTTCAATTCTAGTTGTTTCACTTCCATTCACTTAATCTCCCTGCCCCCCAACTTTCTCTATGTTTTAAAATAGCTGTTGGCCCTCTGGTCTTATATATATAATTTTTAGTTTAAAAGTAACTTCAGGGGATAATTTCAATTCAAGGTTTCAAGAACATCTCAGGGCCAGAGTCTCAGGAACGCCTCCGGCCTCAAAAGGTTCAGTAAATCTGGATTATTTAAGAATTTGAAGTTCTGTTCCAAATTTTCTCCTTTTTTTTTTTTTTTTTTATCAGGGTTAATCTATTGTGTTCCTGATCAAAACGTTCTGTAGTGGTAGCCAGGTACCACTTCTGGTGTCAAGGTGGAGGAGACAGTGGTTCATGTAGAGAGTTAGTCCTATAGTCCAGTTCCTTCTCTGATTCTTGGGTTTCCTTCTTTCATTTTTGTTCCAGATACTAAAGACCAAGAGTTGTATCTTAGATGGCCACTCATAAGCTTTTAAGATCCCAGAGTCTACTCATGTCTACTAGGGTTGTGCGCTAGAATAGAATAAAAGTTGCAGCTTGGGAGGCCAGATATTCAGAAAGAACTTCCTTTAAAATGCATGATAAAATATTAAAAAGTATCTGTTTTAATGCATGGCTGAATCAAAATATGGGAATTCTTCGAAGACCTGGAAGGACAAGAAAGTATGAACACAGAGGTGCTGAGTGGGTGAGTAGGCAGGCATTTTCCCTGGGGTATCTCCCTACGCCTAGTGGCTCAGAGCCTGGGTCTTAAAGGGCCATGAGCACCTAATTCAGGAGACAGTGCTTGATGCTCAAGCAGGGTAGAATATAGGTTACAATGCCTCCCACATAAATCCAGGCTCTCTAAAGGGCAGCATTCTAAGTGCCTAAACTAGGAAAATCCTTTATCCGTAAGAAGACAGTGAAAATATATGTTTGTCTTGATCTTGGCACCCATTAGGGCAGGAAATAAATGAGAAAAAGTTTTCTGTGATAATTCTTAAATATAAGACAGCAGTCTAGGTACAGATCTAAAAGACTTGAAAGAGTGACTCAAACAGGCATATGTATACCAATGTTCACTATAGCACTATTCACAATAGCCAAAAGGTGGAAACAACTTAATTGTCCCATCAATGGATGAATGTAAGCAAAGTGTGGTACCTACATATAATGGAATAATACCCAGCCATAAGGAGAAATTAAGTCTTGATGCCTGCTACAACACGGACAAACCTTGGAAACATTATGTTGAGTGAAATAAGTCAATCAAAAAAGGACAAATATTGTATGATCTCACTTACATGAAATAAAAAGAATAGGCAAATGTATGGGGACCAAAGTTTATTAGTGATTACCAGGCGCAGAAGGGATAGGGAAAGGGGGAATCCTTGTTTAGGAAGCAGTGAGTTTCTGTTGGTGGGAAATTTGGCAATGCTTATGGGTGATGGTTGCACAAAAGAATTAATGTAGTTGATATCACTAAATTGAACACCTAAAAAATGCTGAATTGGCAAACATATATATTTTTACAAGAACAAAAAGACAACACCCATGTGGTTTGGGGGTTGAAGTCACGCTATCTATGGCCTGAAAACACTAGGTTGGTAAGCTAGCCTCCTCTCATCCTGGGAACCAAATGAGCTAAGAAGTGAAGACATTAATAGGCTCACACATATTTGGAATATGATTTATGACAAAGCTGTCATTACAGGTAAGTGGGGAAATAGTGTATCTTTCAGGAAACAGCACTGAGATAATTACTCTGTATATGAAAAAAATAAAAATGAACCCTTACCCTACATACCAAACACAAAGCTTATTTTAATTGATTAATATCAATATTGTTAATGTCAGTTTGTTTTTTTTTTTAATTTTAGAAGGCCTACAGAGAGAATATCTTTTGACCTCAGGGTAGCGAAGAAGAGCAAACCGTAAGGGAAAAAATAATATCAAGATTTAAATTAAATTTTAATTAATTCAAAATTAAAAACTTCTGTTCAAAATTAAAAACTTCCATTCATTAAAAGATACCATAGTGTGAAATACAACCCCAAAACTTGGCAAAGATATTTGCAACTCATCTTTCCTAGAACGGTTTAGTATCCAGAATACATAACCCCCTCCTATAATCAGTAAGAGAAAGACAACGATCCTATCAAAGAGTTGGCACAAAGAGCCAGTAAGCATATGAAAAAGTGCTCAACCTCATTAGTAATCACGGGAATAAAATTAAAATCACAATTAGACTAGATGCCATTTCGCATATGTTGGAAAATCTTAAACAAAAATCAGAAAAAGTGAAGTTTTGACAAGTATGACACATAATGGAAATACTCATTCAATATTAGTAGGAGGCCAACCAATTTAGAAAGAAGTTTGATATTACCTCATAAAGTTGATCACGCATGTACTCTATGACGCAGTAGTTCCAACACAACCTAATACAAAAAATATATATATATATATACCCCAGTAAAACTCTTGCATTTGTACACCAAGAGACATATAAGAATGTTCATAATACAAAAAACAGAAACAATTCAAATGCCCGTGGATATGTGGAATCAGTAGATAAATTACAATATATTCTGCCAATATGATACTTTAGAGCACCAAAAATGAGTGAACTACAGTGATACAAATTCTCAAAAATACAGGGCTCGTTATGAAAACAATAACTGGATCCATTTAATACAAAATTAAAGTATGTGCATGTAAAATTACACAACATTCAGTTGCAAAACTATAATGACAAGCAACTGAATAATTAACAGAAAATTAAGGATAGTGGTTACTTTTTATGGAAAAAGTGAATGGCATTGAAGAAAGGCATTGGGATTTTCTAAGGTATTGGAAATATTCTATTTCATAACCTGAATGCTGGGCACATATGCTCATTTTGTTAATCTTCCCAAGCTGTACACATATGATATAAATCCACTTTTGCTTTTATTATCTATTTCAGATGGGAGTATTATAAACAATTTTGTATGAATGCATTTGTAAATAAGTGGGATGGAAACATTTTTGAGAAAAACATCAAAGTTGACACATGAAGAATTAGAAAACGTGAATGAACTCTATAGCATTTAAGTTATTGAGCTGACAATTAATAATAATTCTACAAGGAAAAACATGAGGCCCAGATGATATTACAGATGGAGACCACTCCTTAACTCATATGATGAGGCTACTATAATCTTGATATTGAATATCTCACTCTTGTACACAGAGACTAATATTGTAAATAAAATACTAGGAAAGTGAATCCAGCAATGTATAAAAACCATGATCAAGCTGGGTTAGTCAAAGAATTCAAGTTTATTTCATGTTAGAAAATCTATTGCTGAAATTGTCTGTGTGTAAGGGAATTTTAAAAAATTGAGGTACCTGATAAGGCCTGAAAAGGCTGGCTTGAGATTTGGGTATGAGTCCTTGGTTACTAGTTCCATTTTCACCCTAACAACAGCTGTCTTCCATGCTGTTTCTAAGAGAGGAATGTCCAGTAATGATGAGGTAACTATCCTTGGCTCCCCTCCCCCTTGTCACATACCCTTGTAATTACCATACTATAAACAAACTATGGAAACCCTAGTGGCATAGTGGCTAAGTCCTACAGCTGCTAACCAAAAGGTCGGCAGTTTGAATCCACCAGGTGCTCCTTGGAAGCTTTATGGGACAGTTCTACCCCATCTTATAGAGTCACTAGGAGTCCGAAATGACTCTCAGCTACGGATTTGGAACCAATCTAAGAAAGACACATATATCCTTTTAAGCCATAAGGAAGTCCTGCCTTATGAGTTCTCACCACAGGACGTTGTGCCTTATGAGTTCCTGCCACAGGAAGTCCCGCCTTATAATGATCTGTTACCAATTAAGTAATGTCTTTTGATGATCTAAGTTTGTAAATAGCAATCAAGTAATGTGCTTCATGTTCTTTGTCCTTCCCCCTTATAAAACGTCACTGCTGAGTCACCATATTGGATTACTGGGGTCCATTGCATCTAATTCAGTCTGTCTCTGGATTGAGCTGTCCCTTTACTTTCAATAACTCTCTCAATTTTACTTTAATCAGAGTACAAGTGATTACTCTTAGACATCTTCATGCTAACAAAGCAAAAAGAAAAATTATACAACGGTCTCAAAAGGCCTATAAAATTATTTGACAAAGTTCAATAATCATTCATGATAATTTTTTTTTAAAACGAGGAATAAAAACAACTTCCTTAACCTGATAAAGAGAATCGACAGATAACCTACAGCAAGCATCATTATTGTGTGATGAAACACTGAAATCATTCCTTTTAAGATCAGGAAAAAGACAAGCATACTACTGTCACATCATTCAGGGGACCAACGAAGAATTGACGCATTCAAATTGTGGTGTTCGGGAAGAATGCTGAATATACCACGGACTGCTAGAAGACCAAACAAAGCAGTCATGGAGAAAGCACAGCCAGAATGCTCATTAGAAACGAGGATTGTGAGACGTTGTCTTGCTTACTTTGGACAAGAGGGACCAATCTCTGAAGAAGGACATCATGCTTGGTAAAGTGGAGGGTCAGTGAAAAAGAGAGAGATCCTCAATGAGGGTGGCTGCAACAATGAGCTCAAACATAGCAATGATTGTGAGGATGATGCAAGGTCAGGCATTTTGTTCTGTTCTACATAAGGTCACTATGAGTTGGAGCTGACTCGACAGCACCTAACAACAACCACCACTGTCACTAAACTCTTTCCTAATATTATATAGAAGAGAAGCAGCCCAAATACATCCAAGACAATCCCATAGAAGGATAAAGTGTGCTTTTGAGGGTGGGAGGTGGGACTCACCCTATCAGATATAAAGACTTACTGTAAAACTATAGTAACAAAGACCATGTGAATTGCTATTGCAGTGGGCAAATAGGCATTACAACAGAGGAGAGCCTGCCAAAGATCTATGCATAAATTTATATAAACTCAATATATGCCAGAGGTGACATGACAGAACAGTGGGGAAACAGTCTGTAAAATAAGTGGTATGAGCAACTGGTATCTATACGGAAAAAAATTAGAACAGATCACTGCTCCGGGACTCACACAAAGGTCAGATCTAGACGGACAAAGTATTTAAATATGAAAAGCAAAACTTAAAATCTTTTAGAAGTCAATATGGAACAGGCTGCTCAGCCATATCTTGAACAGAACCTGTGCCATTTTTCCCTTCCCTAGCCTGTCTCTGTCTTCAAGTATGATTTTGCTGTTAGCTCCTCTAAAAGTTAAATGTTGACCAATGTTTCCCCTAGGACCGTGGAAAAACAAGTGATATTGATCTAAGCCTGTCAAACAGGAAGATGCTCCTCCAGATGGCGCCAGTCACCTCCTGAGCTGATGAGATAATGGCAGGAAAAGATCAACATGTTTGATATGTGATCACCTAAACCACACAGAAAGAGAATGGACATTCCACAAATTCCTAAAACCCATGTCCCCTTTTCCCTATAAGACCCCAGCTAAACTCCAGTTTCTCGAGATAGACAGCTTTAGGAGAAGATCATTCCCCTCTGTCTCCATATACTGCTACCTACCTCACTCCTGTGTCAAGAATTGGCCGTTTGCATAAGGTGGCTCTAACTCGAAGGAATTGTGGTAACAGATACAGGAGAATAACTTACTATGTGCTACACATACTCTGTGTACTACGTACTATGTGTGTGTGTTTGTTATATATAAGTATAGTATGTAAGCTTCTATGCAGTGTATGAGTGTTTACTCTTGTAGAATGTCAAAATAGTTTCTTCTCAACTCCCCACATGTTCTTTACACTGTTCCGTCATGTTTCCCTCCTCATCCCGACAGGGTCCTGGCTGTCCTGCCTGAGTTACTGGGCTGTGCACAGGGATATTCTGGATGCTTCTGCTCCCTCCCATCATCACCCCACTTTGCTGGAGTTGTTCCTTCTCCTTCTCCCCCTTTCTGCCTCTGTATGTCTCATTCATGATGCAAAGTCGAGAGGAAATCGTAGCTCGTTTAAGAGACCTTCTGAAAGCCCTGAAAAGTGAATGTCCCCTCATTCATTATTCCCCACAACTGAAACACCAGAAGTTAGTGGCTTTAAAGAATGGAAATTTGTTTTCTCACAGCCCTGCAGGTTTAATGCCTGAATTCAGGATGTGACTCCAGGGGAGATCCTTCCCTGTGGATAGCCCCTTGGCACATCTTGGCACCTGTCTTCTCCCTGTGCATATTTGTATCCTGCCCTTTTTATAACATTAGTGATTAGGTTTAGGACTTACCCTACTTTGGGTTATGTTAATGACTCATTAACATAAGAAAACCCTATGGTTTGGTCAATCTATAACAAAAGAAAACTCATGTCAACATCCTGAATAATCAGAAACTTTCATCTGCAAGTCAAATTCATTAAAAATCAGAGAAACCTCAGGAAAAACCCAAGGACTGCTATAAATATAAAAAAGCCTTTACCAAGAAATTAATCCCATTAAACATCAAATAATTAATATTAGGCTGAAATCATAAACAGTTTGAATGAATGAATGTTTTCAACAAATATAGTTATGGATTGAATTGTGTCCCCCCAATATACATGTTATAAATCCCAAACTCTATGCCTGTAGTTGGAACCCTGGTGGTGTAGAAGTAAAGAACCACAGCTGCTAACCAAAAGGTTGGCAGTCTGTATCCATCAGCTGCTCCTTGGAAACCCTATCGGGCAGTTCTACTTTCTCCTATAGGGTTGCTATGAGTTGGAATCGACTCCAGGGTCATGGTTTGGTATGCCTGTAGTTATAATATCATCTCAGAATAGGCTGTCTTTGTTATGTTAATGAGGCAGAATTAGTGTAGTAAGTATCTTGAGTCAATCTTTTTTCGATATAGAAGAAGAGATTAAATGCGAGCTAGCAAAAATAACCAAAGTTGGTGGCTTTAAAGCAGAGATGGGGGAAGATAGATGCCAAGCCACATGGAGATCTCCAAGGAACCAGAAAATAAGCTAAAGAGCTAAGAACCTTCCTCAAGATCTTACAGAAAAAGCCTTCTCCTAGAGTTGGCACCCTCAATTTTGACTTCTAGCCTTCTAAACTGTGAGAAAATGAATTTCTCCTTGTTAAAGCCATCCGTTTGTGGAATTTCTGTCATAGCAGCACTAGATAACTAAGACAAACACTGAACATTTATTTTGTAGTACATTATTTTTTCTGGGAGGAAACGCATCTGTTTCAGAATTCTGGATAAAATCTTGATCTAGAACTGATGTACCACAATTCATGTTTGGTATATGATACTGAAGGTTTTATAAAAAATGTGTAACAAAATATTTACCTATGAAAAGTGTAGGTTTAAACATGGAGATACTTCGGGCCACAGTAGCAAACATATTTCTGAACAGTCTCTGAGAAATGTGGTGCTTCTGTACCTGGGGAGGCTATATAACAGATGTTTGATGTTTTTCTTTATCTTAACATGACATCGTAGTAGGAAATACTGATCTTTAGTTTAACAAATATCATGAAATAAACTTTCATTTGCTTAACTAAATTATTGTCTATTTATATCATTAAAATTATTGATGCATTAAAAGAAATGTTTGAAGTTTAAAATATTGTACCACATAGCCTTTCTTAGACTGTTTACCAGCCTGCATAAATGGCCATGATAATTGTTACTGAATTGAGTTGTCAGTGAAAAGCTATACAATATTTTTGTGACTTTTCAACTTTCAGAGCAAGCCATGAGTATAATAAATATTTTCAAAAAATGTCAAAAGTTACAAACACAGATATGTAAAGTACCAGCCTGTTTTAATTTAAGAAAGCAGCAGTGATAAAAGGTACTCACTATATTGTACATAGGAAAATGTTATATACCATAAAGAAAATATTCTTATATTCTATATGTTGGATATGTCTCAGTGAGGCTCCTATATAGGCTGGGGTATAAGAATCCTAAGTTTTAGGAAATTAACTTTGTGCAATTATATATATTATATATATATAATAATAGAGTGTCATATAGTGTATTCTGCTCTTTTCTTCCTAATTTTAGCAAGAGTGGTTAAGAACATAGGCTTGGAGCCAGGTTACTTGACCTCAAATACTAGATCAGCTGGTGACCCTGAGTAATATGGATAATATTACTTTCTCCATGGTTATTATGAGGATAAAAAATGTACATACATACTTACATATGCATATGGCAGTGGTGAAGAGGATATTACCACTTGTCTGTCAGTTTGAGATACTGTGGTAGCTGGCATGTTGCTGTGATACTGGAGGCTATGCCACTGGCATTTCACATACAAGCAGGGTCACACATGGGGGACAGGTTTCAGCAGAACCTCCAGACTAAGATAGATTAGGAAGAAGGACCTGGTGGTTTACTTCTGAAATAACTATCTATCCAAGATGCTCATCGAATTCCACATAAGGTAGATCTTAAAAGAAAGTCACCAAGACATATTATAATCCAGTTTGCCAAAGATAAAGAGAGAATTATAAGAGCAGCGAGGGATAATTGAAAAGTCACCTACAAAGGATAGCCAATAAGAATAAGCTGAGACTACTCGGCAGAAACCATGAAGGCAAGAAGGCAATGGGATGACATATTTAAAAAATTGAAGGAAAAAAATTGTGAGCCAAGAATCATATATCCAACAAAACTGTCTCTTAAAAATGAAGGTGAAATTAAGACATTTCCAGATAAACACAACTTGAGGGAATTCATAAAAGCCAAACCAAAACTACAAGAAATATTAAAGGGAGTTCTTTGGTTACAAAATCAATCTCAGGTATCAACCCAAGACTAGAACACTGGGCAGATCAACCAGAAGTCAATGCATACAGGGAAATCCAACAAAAGAAAGCTAGATAAAAAAAAAAAAAAAATGCCCAACACAGGGTAATGACAATGTTATTATATATAAGAAGACAGGAGGCGGGGCCAAGATGGCGGACTAGGTAGACGCTACCTCGGATCCCTCTTGCAACAAAGACTCGGAAAAAAAAGTGAATCGATCACATACATAACAATCTACGAACCCTGAACAACAAACACAGATTTAGAGACGGAAAATGAATAAACACGGGGAAGCAGCGACTGTTTTCAGATCCTGGAGGCAGCATCCCAGTCAGCGGATTTTCTGGAAAAACCCCAGTGATGGCTCGGAGACAGCAGTCGATATCAAACCACATAAAGAAGCAGACCATGACAGCTTCTACAACCCCCCAAACAAAAGAATCAAAATCTTTCCCAAATGAAGATACAATCCTGGAATTATCAGATACAGAATATAAAAAACTAACTTCCAGAATGCTTCAAGACATCAGAAACGAAATAAGGCAAACTGCAGAAAAAGCCAAGGAACACACTGATAAAACTGTTGAAGAACTCAAAAAGATTATTCAAGAACATAGTGGAAAAATTAATAGGTTGCAAGAATCCATAGAGAGACAGCATTCAGAAATCCAAAAGATTAACAATAAAATTACAGAATTAGACAACGCAATAGGAAGTCAGAGGAGCAGACTCGAGCAATTAGAATGCAGACTGGGAAATCTGGAGGACCAGGGAATTAACACCAACATAGCTGAAAAAAAATCAGATAAAAGAATTAAAAAAAAATGAAGAAACCCTAAGAATCATGTGGGACTCTATCAAGAAGGATAACTAGCATGTGATTGGAGTCCCAGAACAGGGAGGGATAACAGAAAACACAGAGAAAATAGTTGAAGATCTGCTGACAGAAAACTTCCCTGACATCATGAAAGACAAAAGGATATCTATCCAAGATGCTCATCGAACCCCATTTAAGATTTATCCAAAAAGAAAAACACCAAGACATATTATCATCAAACTTGCCAAAACCAAAGATAAAGAGAAAATTTTAAAAGCAGCCAGGGAGAAAAGAAAGGTCTCCTTCAAGGGAGAATCAATAACAATAAGTTCAGACTACTCAGCAGAAACCATGCAGGCAAGAAGGCAATGCGATGACATATACAGAGCACTGAAGGAGAAAAACTGCCAGCCAAGGACCATATATCCAGCAAAACTCTCTCTGAAATATGAAGGCGAAATTAAGATATTTACAGATAAACACAAGCTGAGAGAATTTGCAAAAACCAAACCAAAGCTACAAGAAACACTAAAGGAAATTGTTTGGTCAGAAAACCAATAATATCCGACACCAGCACAACACAAGGTCACAAAACAGAACATCCTGATATCAACTCAAATACGGAAATCACAAAAACAAATTAAGATTAATTAAAAAAAAATGCTCATAACAGGGAATCATTGAAGTCAATACGTAAAAGATCACAATAATCAAAAAGAGGGACTAAATATAGGTGGCATAGAACTGCCATATGGAGAGTGATACAAGGTGATATAGGACAATACAAGTTAGGTTTTTACTTAGAAAAATAGGGGTAAATATTAAGGTAACCACAAAGAGGTATAACAACTCCATAACCCAAGATAAAAGCCAAGAAAAATGTAACGACTCAACAAACATAAAGTCAAACACTATGAAAATGAGGATCTCACAATTTACTAAAAAAAAGTCTCAGCACAAAAAAGTAGGTGAAAAAATGAAATTGTCAACGACACATAAAAAGGCATCAAAATGACAACACTAAACACTTATTGATCTATAATTACGCTGAATGTAAATGGACTAAATGCACCAATAAAGAGACAGAGAGTCTCGGACTGGATAAAGAAACACGATCCGTCTATATGCTGCCTACAAGAGACCCACCTTAGACTTAGAGACACAAACAAACTAAAACTCAAAGGATGGAAAAAATATATAAAGCAAACAATAAGCAAAAAAGAAGAGGAGCAGCAATATTAATTTCTGACAAAATAGACTTTAGACTTCAATCCACCACAAAGTATAAAGAAGGACACTACATAATGATAAAAGGGACAATTGATCAGGAAGACATAACCATATTAAATATTTATGCACCCAATGACAGGGCTGCAAGATACATAAATCAAATTTTAACAGAATTGAAAAGTTAGATAGACACCTCCACAATTATAGTAGGAGACTTTTTTTGCAGAAGGACAGGACATCCAGTAAGAAGCTCAATAGAGACACGGAAGACCTAATTGCTACAATCAACCAACTTGACCTCATTGACTTCTACAGAACTCTCCACCCAACTGCTGCAAAGTATACTTTTTTTTCTAGCGCACATGGAACATTCTCTAGAATAGACCACATATTAGGTCATAAAACAAACCTTTCCAGAATCCAAAACATCAAAATATTACAAAGCATCTTCTCAGCCCACAAGGCAATAAAACTAGAAATCAATAACAGAAAAACTGGGGATAAGAAATCAAATACTTGGAAAATGAACAATACCCTGCTGAAAAAAGACTGGGTTATAGAAAACATTAAGGAGGGAATAAGGAAATTCATAGAATGCAACGAGAATGAAAACGCTTCCTATCAAAACCTCTGGGACACAGCAAAAGCAGTGCTCAGAGGTCAATTTATATCGATAAATGCACACATACAAAAAGAAGAAAGAGCCAAAATCAGAGAACTGTCCCTACAACTTGAACAAATAGAAAGTGAGCAACAAAAGAATCCATCAGGCACCAGAAGAAAACAAATAATAAAAATTAGAGCTGAACTAAATGAATTAGAGAACAGAAAAACAATTGAAAGAATTAACAAAGCCAAAAGCTGGTTCTTTGAAAAAAATTAACAAAATTGATAAACCATTGGCCAGACTGACTAAAGAAATACAGGAAAGGAAACCAATAACCCGAATAAGAAACGAGAAGGGCCACATCACAACAGACCCAACTGAAATTAAAAGAATCATATCAGATTATTGCGAAAAATTGTACTCTAACAAATTTGTAAAACTAGAAGAAATGGATGAATTCCTAGAAAAACACTACCTACCTAAACTAACACAATCAGAAGTAGAAAAACTAAATAGACCCATAACAAAAAAAGAGATTGAAATGGTAATCAAAAAACTCCCAACAAAAAAAAAGCCCTGGCCCGGACGGCTTCACTGCAGAGTTCTACCAAACTTTCAGAGAAGAGTTAACACCACTACCACTAAAGGTATTTCAAAGCATAGAAAATGATGGAATACTTCCAAACTCATTCTATGAACACCCATGGAAGCAGCAGTCACGAAATCAAATGACGTATTGCATTGCGCAAATCTGCTGCAAAAGACCTCCTTGAAGTGTTGAAAAGCAATGATGTCACTTTGATGACCTAGATGAGCCTGACCCAAGCCAAGCCATGGTGTTTTTCAATCGCCTTCTATGCGTGCAAAAGCAGGACAATGAATAAGGAAGACCAAGGAATGGATGCCCTTCAATTATGGTGTTGGAGAAGAATACTGAATGTACCATGGACTGCCAGAAGAACAAGCAAATCTGTCCAGAAGAAGTACAAGCTACAATGCTTCTTTGAAGCGAGGATGGTGAGACTTTATCTCACGTTTTTTGACATGTTATCCGGAGGGACCAGTTCCTAGAGAAAGACATCATGTTTCGTCAGATAGAGGGTCAGTGAAAAAGAGGAAGACCCTCGATGGGATGGATTGGCACAGTGGCTGCAACGATGTGGTCAAACATAGCAACAATTGTGAGTATGGCACTGGACAGGGCAGTGTTTCATTCTGTTGTATATAGGGTTGCTATGAGTTGGAACCAACTGGATAGGACCTAACGACAAGAGAATACACCATGTAGACCTCCAGATATGGGGAAGAATAGTTGACCAAAGACCCTAGCTGCTGTCCTGTGAAATTCATCCCTTTTGCATAGTATCTTACGCTGGGTTCTCTAGGTAGGCAAAAATAATTAAGCATATAATATATAAAGACACACAGAAGGAAAGATTTATTTCAAGGAAATGGCTCACACAGTTGTGGAGACTGGCAAGTTCCAAAGTGCACTGGTTATGTGTCCGTGGAGGCTTCTCCTGATTCATACGGTTGCAGGGGCTGACGAACTCAGAATCGACAGGTCAGACTACAGGCTGCTGGCTCACAGGGCTGTGGAAGCTGGTAAATCCCAAAGTTGGCAAATCAGGTGACAGGCTGCTGGCTCACAGGACTGCAGAGGTGGCCAATCCCAACCTTGGCAGGTCAGGCAACAGGCTGCCGGTTTACAAGGTTGCAGAGCTGGAAAATCCCAAAATCAGCAAGTCAGATGAGAAGCTGCTGGCTCCATTCACAAGAACCAGAGTTCAGATGATGACTAGCCAGAAACAGGATCCAGAGCAAGCAAGCAACCTTTGCCAGAATGTCCATATATGTCTTGGGTGTAGGCCATGCCCCCATGAAAACTTCCCTTACAACTAATTGGCTGATCACATCATGGAGATGATTTCATTATATCACAAAATGGAGGATAGTTACATCAGATCAGAAAAGGGAGTATAATTACATAATACTGGAGAATCAGGGCCTACCCAATTTGACACATAAGGTCCATGCCTCCCACCAACTGTTCCCTGCAAGTACCTCAGCACGGCAGAACTGAAACAGGCCTATAACTGCAGATATAGGATTTCTCTGAGAACCTACTTTTGATCAAGAATCCCCTGATTGCCTTGTAAAGCTACTTTGAAATGTTTAGCATTCTGGCACAATTTTCCCTAACCTTCCTTTCTTCTTCACTCAGTATCAGACTAGCATCATGATCTCTGATATCTGGGTGGGTAAGAACCTCTTATGAAAAATCCAAAGTCCTTAACATTAAAAAATAATAATTATGAATTTTTATTAAATCAAAATCACTGATTTCTGTTCAATTAAGGATACTACGGATAGCATTAACAAATGAAAAACAAATTGCAAGAAGATTTTGTATAATAAACTGATAAGGAAATGATGTCTAAATATAGAAGCAATCCTTGGAAATCAAATTTTAAGTTCAGGAGCAGGTGAGTGACATCACCCAGACGGTGCCTTAAGCAGCTCCATTCTCCATCCCCAGGAACAATAAAAAGTAAGCAGGAAGTGGTACAATCCACTTTATCAGTCCTCTGGAAACCAGACGAAGGTTTAAATCAAACAAGTGAATTCTAAATCAAGAAAAAGGTAACTACAAACTGTTAGAAATATTTTGTGGTGTTTTTTACTTGCCCATGTCCCACCACACCCCAGTTCAGCAGCAATCTTAAAGCAGCAGCAACCTGCATTTCCAGACAGCAACCTTTGTTCCTGGGTCAGGAGAACAGAGGAGACTTTATTTGCAAATTATTGTGTGTGTTCAGCCTAACCCGTGTGGGGCTATCTAAAGAGCCCAGTAAGGCATTCGTATCAGTTTTGCGTAACACAGAAGTCAAGCTGCAAAATCAGTGGACACTGCTCAGAAAAACTGCAAACAAAACTAAGAAGTCACAGATGCCTGGGGTAAAAGACATTCAAAACATAATAGCCCACCTAAAACCCAGTGCAATAGACTGCCTAAGACATGAGAGTAAAAATTGAGGAAAGCTTCTTTGTGAAGTTAGAACATTCAAAAGCACCCAGGTATGTAGGGGGATGTAGAAAGCAACATGCATATATCCATGGAATGATAAACACCGTCATAATATATGGTGAAAGGTTCAGGTTCTTCAGTGATTTCATTCTACTTGGATCAACAATCAGTGGCCGTGGAAACAACAGTCAAAAAATCAAACAACCTATTACACTGGGCAAATATGCTGCAAAAGACCTCTTTAAAGTGTTAAAAAGTAAAAATGTCACTTTGATGACTAAGGTGCACCTCATATGCATGCAAAAACTGGATAACGAAAAAAGAAAACAAGAGAAGAATTTATACATTTGAACTGTGGTGTTGATGAAGAATATTTAATACACCACAGACTGCCAAATGAACAAATCAGTTTTAGAGAAAATACAACCAGAATGCTCCTTAGAAGTGAGAACAAGACTTTGTCTTGCTTACCTTGGACATGTCATCAGGAAAGACCGATCATTAGAAAAGGACAAAAAGAGGATCAGCAAAAACAATGGAGACTTTCTCAGAAAGATAGGTTGACACAATAGCTGCAACAAGGGGCTGAAATACATCAACTATTGTGTGACTGTTGTAGAACTGGACAACTTTTGGTTCTGTTATACATAAGGTCACTGTTATGGATTAAATTGTGTCCCCCCAAAATAAGTATTGTAATTCCTAACCCCTGTACCTATGGTTATAATCCCATTTGGGAATGGGTTTTCTTTGTTATATTAATAAGGCAGTATTAGTAAACGGTGTGTCTTAAGTCACTCTCTTTTGATATATAAAAGAAATTAAACAAGCCAGTGAGGAAGCAGAGATGGTGGAAGATAGGTGCCATGCCACATAAAGATTGCCAAGGAGCCAAGGAATAGAAGTTGAAGAGACAAGGACCTTCCCCCAGAGACAACAGAGAGAGAAAGTTTTTCCCTAGAGTTGGCACCCTGGTTTTGAATTTCTAGCCTCCTAAACTGTGAGAAAATAAATTTCTGTTTGTTAAGGCCACCCACCTGTGATATCTCTTTCATAGCAGTACTGGATAACCAATACAGTCACCATGAACCAGAGCAGACTCAATGGCAACTAACAACAGCAACAAACAAGATGTACGCCTAGGGCAAGATGAACGCTCAGAGAATACCTGAGAAGAACCTGTGCCTTCACCCGGGGCTGATCACTAGGCTCAGTGCAAACCTGTGTAAGTATTGAGGAAGAGGTCTGGCACAGAGTCAATCTGCAAAGACTGGGAGTAGTGTGTTTGTTGTTTGTTTTTGGCCCCGGCATTCAGAGAAATCTCTGCCAAAACCGTAGCTGAATACAGTCTGATGAACAGAGATTTCAGTGATGCACACGACTTGGAAAGAGTATTTGCAAAAATCATTGAGAAAGGCACTAAACAAACTAGAACAGCCTTCAACAGTCAAAAAAAAAAAAAAAAAAAAAAACAGCAAACCCTGAAGAAAGGGGAGAATCTGACTTCCAGAGATACCACATTATAATATTCAAATGTCTAGTTTTCAACAAAAAAATTACAAGTCATACAGAAAAACAGGAAAAGATGGCCCATTCCAAAGAACAAACTAAAGGAACAAAATTTCCTGAGGAAGCCCAGACAATGAATTTACTAGACACAAACTTTAACATATCTGACTTCAGTATACTCAAAAGAAAAAGAAAACGCTTACAAAGGAAATCAGGAAAATGACGTATGAACAAAATGAGAAGATCCATAATTAGATAAAAAGTTATAAAAGGAACCAAATAGAAATACTGGAGATGAAAAATACAACAACTTAAATGAAAAAAAAATCATTGAATGGGTAATTTCAGCAGCAGAAGAAAGAAGCAGTGAATCTGAAGATAGGACTACTGAAATTGTCGAGTTTAAGGAGCTGAAAGAAAAAAGAATGAAAAAAGGTGAGCAGAGTCTAAGAGGCTGGTGAGACACCATTAAGCAGACCAACATACACGTTATGGGTGTTCCAGAAGGAGAACAGAGAAAGGGGTGGAAATATTATTTGAAGAAATAATAGCTGAAAACTCAAATTTGATGAAAGATATGAACTGACACATTCAAGAAGCTCAATGGAATCCACACCTGACACATTGTAACTGTAAAAACAGAGAGAATTTGGAAAGCAGCAGGAGAGAAGTGACTTCATACATACAAAAAATCCCCAACCAAATTCCAATGGCATTGTTTAATAAGATGGAGAAACAAATCACCAACTTCATATGGAAAGAGTAGATGCCCCAGATAAGTAAAGCATTACTGAAAAAGAAGAACAAAGTGTGAGGCCTCATACTGCCTGATTTTAGAATCCATTATACCACCACAGTAGTCAAAACAGCCTAGTACTGGTACAACAACAGATACATAGACCAATGGAACAGAATTGAGAATCCAGAAATAAATTCATCCACCTATGAACAGTTGATATTTCACAAAGGCCCAAAATCTGTTTATTGGGGAAAAGATAATCTCTTTAACAAATGGTGCTGGCAAAATTGGATACCTATCTGCAAAAAAAAGAAATAAGACCCATAACTCATACCACACACAAAAACTAACTCAAAATGATCAAAGACCTAAATATAAAATCAAAAATGGTAAAGACCATGGAAGAAAAAATAGGGACAACACTAGGAGCCCTAATATCTGACATAAACAGAGTACAAAACATTACTAACAATGCACAAACACCAGAAGAGAAACTAGATAGCTGGGAGCTTCTAAAAATCAAACACTTACCTTCATAAAAAGGCTTTACCAAAAGAGTAGAAAGACAACCTACAGGCTGGAAAAAAAAAATTTGGCTACAACAAATTTGATCAGCGTCTAACCTGTAAAATCTACAAGATACAGCAAAACCTCAACAACAAAAAGACAACCCAGTTAAAAACTCGGCCAAGGATATAAACAGGCACTTCACCAAAGAAGACATTCAAGCAGCTAACAGATACACGAGGAAATGCTCACAATCATTAACCATTAGAGAAATGCAAGTCAAAACTACAATGAGATACCATCTCACCCCAACAAAGCTAGCGTTGATCCAAAAAACACAAAATAATTAATGTTGGAGAGGTTGTGGAGAGATTTATACACTGCTGGTGGGAATGTAAAATGATACAACCACTTAGGAAATCAATTTGGCACTTCCTTAAAAAGCTAGAAGTAGAAGTACTAGGCGATCCAGCAATCCTACTCCTTGGAATACATCCTAGGGAAATAAGAGCCGTCACACGAATGTATATATGCACACCCATGTTCATTGCAGCACTGTTCACAATAAGCAAAAAGATGGAAACAACCTAGGTGCCCACCAATGCACGAAAGGATAAACAAATTATCGTATATTCTCACAATGGAATACTAGCGATGGTAAAGAAAAACAACGAATCTGTGAAACATCTCATAACATGGATGAATCTGGATGACATTATATAGAGTGAAATTAGTCCCAACACAACAAATATTGTATGAGACCGCTATTATAGGAACTCAAGAAAAGGTTTAAACACAGAAGAAAACATTTTTTGATGGTAACGGGAGTGGGTAGGGAGGGAGAGGGGTATTCACCAACTAGACAATAGATAAGAATTATCTTAGGTGAAGGGAAGGACAACACACAATACAAGGTAAGTCAGCACAACTGGACTAGACCAAAAGCTAAGAAGTTTCCTGAATAAAACCAAACACTTTGAGGGACAGAGTAGCAGGGGCAGGGGTCTGGGGACCTTAGTTTCAAGGGACATCTAGGTCAATTGGCATAAGAAAGTTTATTAAGAAAATGTTCTGCATCCCATTTTGGTGAGTGGCATCTGGGGTCTTAAAAGCTAGGAAGCAGCCATCTAAGATACATCAATTGGTCCCAACCCAGCTGGAGCAAAGGAAAATGAAGAAAATCAAAGGCACAAGGAAGATATTAGCCCAAGAGACAGAAAGGGCCACATAAACCAGAGACTCCATCATCCTGAGACCAGAAGAACTAGATGGTGCCCAGCTACTACTGACTGCCCTCACAGAGAGCACAACAGAGAGTCCCTGATGGAGCAGGAGAAAAGTGGGGTGCAGAACTCAAATTATAGTAAAAAAGGCCAGACTTAGTGGTCTGACTGAGACTGGAGGGACTCCGGAAGATATGGCTCCCGGACTCTCCGTTAGCCCAGAACTGAAATCATTCCCGAAGCCAACTCTTCAGATAAAGATTAGACTGGACTATAAGACATAAAACGGCACTCATGAAGAGAGTGCTTCTTAGCTCAAGTAGATACATGAGACAAAATGGGCAGCTCCTGTCTGGAGGCGAGATGAGAAGGCAAAAAGGGACAGGAACTGGTTGAACGCACACAGGAAATCTGGGTGGAAAGGAGGAGTGTGCTGTCACATTATAGGGAGACTGTGTATAAATTTTTCTATGAGAAACAAATTTGAACTGTAACCTTTCACTTACAGCACAATTAAAAAAAAAGATCCTCGATAAGAATTTCTCATAAAAAGACAACAAAAGAACAAAAATAACATGGAGGCCAGAAGACAGTAAGAGAAAATATTTAAAGTGCTAAAAGGAAAAAAAAAATCAACCAAAAATTACATATCCTGCAAAACCACCCTTTAAAAATGAGGATAAAGACATTCCCAGAAAAACAAAACCTGAGGGGTTTGTCACCACAAAACGAGTTCTACAAGAAAGCAGACAGAAACTCTAAGTTGTCTGAAGAAATAATAGTAATTTTTTTTTAAATCTCTGGTAAAGGTAATTACATGGGCAAATATAAAAGCTAGTACTATTGTGTTTTTTGTTCTTCACCAAATATCTACTTTTATGTCTCACATGATTTTAAAAACAATGCATAAAAATTATAAATTTATGCTATTGGGCACACTATGCAGAAAGATGTAACTTCTGACAAAAACAACATAAAAGGGGGGAGACGGAACTGTAGAGGAACAGAGGTTTTGTATGCTATTGAACTTAAATTGGTGTGAGATGTGGACCATCCTTGAAGTAAATAATCTGGCCTTTGGTCTGATTGAGAGCAGGAGCACACCTCATGTGCATCAGAGTGGCTGAAAAGACCAAGGGGGACCACCTGGGGTCTAGTGCTGATTGAAGCTCAGAAGGCATGATGTAACCTATCACGGCCATGTCATGAGGCCAATAAAGACCTTGGAAGACAGAGCCTCAGTGGAGCTTCCTAGGGGGTGAAAGCAAACATTTGCTCTCAGGAGAGTTGGTACATCCTCTGCGAACATGGAAGCACCGTGCCGAGACTCTGCTTAGGCCTCGTCCTACATGTTTGTATCCTTTTTTCTGCTAGATTAAATATAGCCTTTTTCCTGGAGTTCGTGAGTCCCTCCAACGGATTATCAGATGTAAGAAACAGAAACAGAATTGTATCCACCAACTGAGCCCAGGTGAATGGGTATTAGAAAGAGAAAGGGCTCGAACTACAGACCTAGTGCTGGGTGAATAGCCATGAAAGAAAGAGCTGTGCTAGCAGGTGGGGTGTGAACTGACCAGGGAAGGAAAGCTGGTATTTCCATAGGATGCAGCTGTGTCTATGAAGTGGGGTTTATTTATTCACCACACATTTGAAGTCAGAAGTGGATGAGCTCAGCCCCCTGGACTGGTTTGATACAACTGGCAATGAAGAGGGAATTTGGTTGAGTTGTCTTGACTTTGCAGATGGCATTAATTCAAACTAGACTGTCATACGTTTAAGATGTTAGATGTAATCCCATGGTAACCACAAAGAAAATATCTTTAAAACTATACACAAAAGGAAATGAGAAGGGAATAAAAATGGTCACTATGGGTTGAATTGTGTTCCCAAAAAAAGATCTTTTTTTTAATTTTAATTTTCTTGTGCTTTAAGTGAAAGTTTACAAGTCAGTCTCTCATACAAAATTTATATATACCTTGTTATGTACTTCTAGTTGCTCTCCCCCTAATGAGATAGCACACCCCTCTCCACCCTGTATTCCCCATGTCTATTCAGCCAGCTTCTGTCCCCCTCTGCCTTCTCATCTCCCCTCCTGACAGGAGCTGCCCACATAGTCTTACGTGTCTACTTGAGTCAAGAAGTTCACTCCTCACCAGGATCATTTTCTATCCTATAGTCCAGTCCAAACCCTGTCTGAAGAGTTGGCTTTGGAAATGGTTCCAGTCTTGGCCTAACAGAAGGTCTGAGGACCATGACCTCTGGGGTCCTTCTAGTCTCAGTCAGACCATTAAGTCTGGTCTTCTTACAAGAATTTGAGGTCTGCATCCCACTGCTCTCCTGCTCCCTCAGGGATACTCTGTTGTGTTCCCTGTCAGGGCAGTCATAGGTTGTAGCCAGGCACCATGTAGTTCTTCTGGTCTCAGGGCCCTTTCTGTCTCTTGGGCTCATAATTACCTTGTGTGTTTGAGACCAATTGATGCATCTTAGACGGCCACTTGCTAGCGTTTAAGACTCCAGACGCCACTCACCAAAGCGGGATGCAGAATGTTTTCCTAATAGATTTTATTATGCCAATTGACTTAGATGTCCCTGAAACCATGGTCCCCAGACCTCTGCCCCTGCTACGCTGGCCTTTAAAGCATTCGGTTTATTCAGGGAACTTCTTTGCTTTTGGTTTAGTCCAGTTGTGCTGACCTCTCCACTGTTTTGTGTTGTCTTTCCCTTCACCTAAAATAGTTCTTGCCTACTATATGATTAGGGAATACCCCTCTCCCTCCTCCCCCTCACCCTCATAACCATCAAAGAATATTTTCTTTCCTGTTTAAGCTATTTCTTGAGTTATTATAAGCCGTCTCATCAATATTTGTCCTTTTGGAACTGACTAATTTCACTCAGCATAATGCCTTCCAGATTCTTCCATGTTATGAAATGTTTCACAGATTCGTCATTGTTCTTTATCGATGCATAGTAATCCATTGTATGAATATACCATAATTTATCCATTCATCTGATGATGGGCACCTTGGTCGCTTCCATCTTTTTGCTATTGTAAACAGTGCTCCAGTGAACATGGGTGTGCATATATCTGTTCGTATAAAAGGCTCTTATTTCTCTAGGATATATTCCAAGGAATGGGATTGCTGGATCGTGTGGTAGTTCTATTTCTAGCTTTTTAAGGAAGGACCAAATCGATTTCCAAAGTGGTTGTACCATTTTACATTCCCACTAGCAATGTAGAAGTGTTCCAGTCTCTCCACAACATCTCCAACATTTAGTATTTTGTGTTTTTTGGATTCATGCCAGCCTTGCTGGAGTGAGATGGAATCTCATTGTAGCTTTGATTTGCATTTCTCCAATGGCTAATGACTGTGAGCATTTCCCCATGTATCTGTTGGCTGCCTGAATATCTTCTTTGCAGAATGCCTGTTTATAACCTCTGCCCATTTTTAATTGGGTTATTTGTCTTTTTGTTGTTGAGTTTTTGCAGTATCATGTAGATATTAGAGATCAGGCACTGGTCAGAAATGTCATAGCTAAAAACTTTTTCCCAGTCTGTAGGTAATCTTTTTACTCTCTTGGTGAAGTCATTGAATGAGCTCCCAGTTATCTAGTTTCTCTTCTGGTGTTTGTACATTGTTAGTAACGTTTTGTACTCCGTTTATGCTATGTATTAGGGCTCCTAGCGTTATCCCTATTTTTTCTTCCATGATCTTTATCGTTTTTGATTTTATATTTAGGTCTTTGGTCCATTTCGAGTTAGTTTTTGTGCATGGTGTGAGGTATGGGTCTTGTTTCATTTTTTTGCAGATGGATAGCCAGTCATGCCAGCACCATTTCTTAAAGAGACTGTCTTTTCCCTATTTAACAGACTTTGGGACTTTGTCAAATATTAGCTGCTCATATGTGGATGGATTTATGTCTGGATCCTCAATTCTGTTCCATTGGTCTATGTATCTGTTGTACCAGTACCAGGCTGTTTTGACTACTGTGGCAGTATAATATATTCTATAATCAGGTACTGTGAGGCCTCCTACTTTCTTCTTCTTTTTCAGTAATGCTTTATTTATCTGGGGCCTTCTTCTTTTTCAGTAATGCTTTATTTATCTGGGGCCTCTTCTCTTTCCATATGAAGTTGGTGATTTGTTTCTCCATCTCATTAAAAAATGTTCTTGGAATTTAGTTCATAATTAGATTGTATCTATAGATCGCTTTCCATAGAATAGACATTTTTAGAATGTTGAGTCTTCCTATCCATGAGCAAGGTACGTTTTTCCATTTCTGTAGGTCTCTTTTGGTTTCTTGCAGTAGTGTCTTCTACTTTTCTTTGTATAGGACTTTTACGTCTCTGGTAAGGTTTATTCTTAAGTATTTTATCTTCTTTGGAGCTACTGTAAATGGCAATTGATTTGGTGATTTCCTCCTCAATGTTCTCTTTTTTGGTGTAGAGGATCAAACTGATTTTTGTATGTTTATCTTGTATCCTGACTCTCTGCTGAACTCTTCTATTAGTTTCAGCAGTTTTCTTGAGGATTCATTAGGATTTTATGTGTATAAGATCATGTCATCTGCAAACAGAGATAAGTTTACTTCTTCCTTACCAATCTGGATACACTTTTTTTTTTTTTTTCCTAGCCTAACTGCTCTGGCTAGGACCTCCAGTACAATGTTGAATAAGAGTGGTGATAAAGGGCATCCTTGTCTGGTTCCCAATCTCAAGTGGAATGATTTCAGACTCTCTCCATTTAGGATGATGTTGGCTGTTGGCTTTGTAAAAATGCCCTTTATTGAGGAATTTCCCTTCTATTCCTATTTTACTGAGAGTTTTTATCATGAATTGGTGTTGAACTTTGTCAAATGCCTTTTCTGCATCAGTTGATAAAATCATGAGATTCTTGTCTTTTGTTTTATTTGTATGATGGATTACATTAATTGTTTTTCTAATGTTGAACCATCCCTGCATACGTGGTATGAATCTCACTTGGTCATGGTGAATTCTTTTTTTGATATGTTGTTGAATTTTATTGGCTAGAATTTTGTTGAGGAGTTTTGCATCTAAGTTCATGAAGGATATAGGTCTGTAATTTTCTTTTTTGTGGTGTCTTTACCTCATTTTGGTATCAGGGATATGCTGGCTTCATAGAATGAGTTCGGTAGTATTCCGTATTTTTCTATGCTCTGAAATATGTTTAGTAGTAGTGGCGTTAACCCTTCTCTGAAAGTTTGGTAGAGCTATCGAGTGAAGCCGTCCAGGAAGGCCTTTTTTGTTGTTGGGAGGTTTTTAATTACCTTTTCAAGCTCTTCTCTTGTTATGGGTCTATTTAGTTGTTCTACCTCTGTTTGTGTTAGTTTAGGTAGGTAGTGTGTTTCTAGAAATTCCTCCATTTCTTCTTGGTTTTCAAATTTGTTAGAGTATAATTTTTCATAGTAATCTGATATGATTCTTTTAATTTCAGTTGGGTCTGTTGTGATATTGCCCATCTCATTTCTTGTTCGGGTTATTTGCTTCCTCTCCTGTTTTTCTTTTGTCAGTTTCACCAGCAGTTCCTCAATTTTGTTGATTTTTTTCAAAGAACCAGCGTCTGGTCTTGTTAACTCCACTTGTTTTTCTATTCTCTATTTCATTTAATTATGCTCTAATTTTTATTATTTGCTTTCTTCTTGTACCTGAGGGTTTCTTTTGTTGCTCTCTATTTGTTCAAGTTGTAGGGATAATTCTTTCATTTTGGCCCTTCTTTTTCTATGTGTGCATTTATTGCTAGAAATTGACCTCTGGCCACTGCTTTTGCTGTTTCCCAAAGATTCTGATAGGAAGTGTTTTCATTCTTATTGGAGTCTATGAATTTCTTTATTCCATCCTTAATGTCTTCTATAACCCAGTCATTTTTGAGCAGGGTGTTGTTCATTTTCCAAGTGCTTGAATTCTTTTCCCTGCTTTTTCTGTTATTGATTTCTACTGTTATGGCTTGATGGTCAGAGAAGATGCTTTGTAATATTTTGATGTTTTGGATTTTGTTAAGGCTTGCTTTATGACCTAATATATGGTCTATTCTAGAGAACGTTCCATGTGCATTGGCAAAGAAAGTATACTTCGCTGCTGTTGGGTGGAGTGTTCTGTATATGTCTATGAGATCAAGATGGTTGATTGTCGCATTTAGATCTTCTGTATCTTTATAGAGCTTCTTTCTGGATGTTCTGTCCCTCACTGAAAGTAGTCTGTTGAAGTCTCCTACTATTATTGTGGAGCTGTCTATCTCACTTTTCAATGCTGTTAGAGTTTGTTTTATATATCTTGCTGCCCTGTCATTGGGTGCATAAATGTTTAATATGCTTATATCCTCCTGGTATATTGTCCCTTTAATCATTATATAGTGTCCTTCCTTATCCTTTGTTGTGGATTTAACTTTAAAGTCTATTTGGTCAGAAATTAATATTGCCACTCCTGCTCTTTTTTGATTGTTGTTTGCTTAATTTTCTTTTATCCTTTTGTGTCTTTAAGTCTAAGGTGTCTTTTGTAGGGAGCATATAGATGGATTGTGGTTTTTTTTTTTTTTTAATCCATTCTGCCACTGTCTGTCTCTTTATTGGTGCATTTAGTCCATTTACAGTCAGCATAATTATGGATAGGTATGAGTTTACTGCTGTTGTTCTGATGTCTTTTTTGTGTGTGTTGTTGACAGTTCTTTATTCCACTTACTTTTTTGTGCTGAATAGTTTATGTATTGTCTTTTCCTCTTATTCGTTTTTGTTGATTCTGTTTCTGCTGAGCCCTTATGTTTTTCTTGTATTTTATTTTGATGTGTAGGATTGTTAGTGTCCTTTGTGGTTACCTTAATATTTACCCCTATTTTTCTAAGTTGAAACCTAACTTTTATTTCTTTCTATTGCCTTGACTTCCTCTCCCTATGAAAGACCTATGACAACAGTTTTTAGTCCCTCTCTATTGTTTTAATGTTGTCATCTTTTACATAATGACATCGCTACTTCCCTATTTTGAGCATTTTCTTTTATCTTGATTTATTGTTGTGGTTTTCATATCTGGGTTGACATCTGGTTGCTTTGTCCTGTGTTCTAGTCTTGGGTTGATATCTGATGTTATGGATTTTCCAACCAGAGAACTCCCTTGTAGTTTTGGTTTTGTTTTTGCAAATTCCCTAAACTTCTGTTTACCTGGAAATGTCCTCATTTCGCCTTCATATTTGAGAGACAATTTTGGTGAATATATGATTCTTGGCTAGCAACTTTATTCAATGCTTTACATATGTCATCCCATTGACTTCTTGCCTGCATGGTTTCTGCTGAGTAGTCTGAGCTTGTTCTTACTGACTTTTCTTTGTAGGTGACTTTTCATTTATCTCTTGCAGCTCTTAAAATTCTCTCTTCATCTTTAGTGTTGGCAAATTTGATTATAATATACCTTGGTGACTTCCTTTTGGAATCTACCTTATGTGGAGTTCGATGAGCATCTTGGATGGGTATCTTTTCATCTTTCACAATATCAGGAAATTTTCTGCCAACAAATCTTCAACAACTCTCTCTGTATTTTCCGCTACCCCTCCCTGTTCTGGTACTCCAATAACTCATAGGTTATTTCTCTTGATAGTGTCCCACATGATTCTTAGGGTTTCTTCACTTTTTAAAATTCTTTTATTTGATTTCTCTTCGAATATATTGGTGCCAAGTGTTTTATCTTCTGCCTCACTAATTCTGACTTCCAGTTCCTCAATTCTGCTCCTCTTTCTACTGAGTTGTCTAATTCTGCAATTTTATTGTTAATCTTCTGAATTTCTGATTGCTGTCTCTCTATGGATTCTTGCAGCCTATTAAACTTTTCATTATGCTTTTGAATAACCTTTTAATTTCCTCGACTTCTTTATCTCTGTGTTCCTTGGCTTGTTCTGTGCTTTGTCTTATCTCCTTGATGTCTTGAAGAGTTTTGTATATTAATCTTTTGTATTCTACCTCTGGTAATTCCAGGAATACATCTTCATCTGGAATATTCCTTGATTCTTTGTTTTGAGAGCTTGTTGAAGTGATCATGGTCTACTTCTTCATGTGATTTGATATTGACTGTTGTCTTCAAGCCATCTATAAATTATTGTATTAATTTATTTTACATTTGCTTAGTGTATCCTACCTTCTTGTTTCATTTTGTTTTAATATACCCAAATAGGCTGCTTGAGTGAGCTAGCTTTATTATTTGCACCTTTGAAGCTGTAACATCCTGTCACTAGATGCCTATAGCTCTTACCAGGTATACAAGCCTAGGAGTCCATGAGTCCATTTACTTTTCTTGTATGGATTCAGCTCAGGTATCCAGGTAGATGGTCACCACGTGTGTGGTGCAGGCTCTGTCCTGCAGTCTTAGAGGGACAGGGGTGACTGGTGTAGGCACAGGTATCTGGTTACAGCAGGGGTCATGGTCTGAGCAAGGCAGGGGACTGACAACCATTCCCAGAGTGTCTGTGAGGAAAGCGCATCCCTGTTCCCTAGAGTTCACAGGTGGGTGGGTTCTGCAGCTGGACCATGGGAACCCAGTGCTTTTTGTTGTAAGGACTGGGAGGCACCACTTATCCTTGGACCCCTGCCACAGGTGGCTAGGTGCCGTGGGTAGAGCCACCAGGCCCCTGATGTGGGTAGGTGAGGACCCTGTTTAATAGGCAAAGTGGTGTCATATATCAGAAACCTGCTTCTCCATCACACAGCTGAAACAGTTGAGGTCAGATCTCCAGCACATACCACGTTACAGTCTGCCAAAAATTGCCTAAGCTCCTGAAATGGGCCCATACAGGTCCATGCAGGAATGAAAGGTATTCAAAGTCCATGGGCCATCTATGCCTGGACAGGAACCGCTTCTACCTTGAGTTCCCAGCTTAGGGGAGCCGACAGATTATCTTTTCCCCCAATTGTTAATTTATTCCTTCTCCAAAGCCAGGAGAATGGCTCAGGATGCACAGCAGGAGGACCTATCTCAAGCCCAGGGAAATCAACAGCTACTGAAGCTGGCTTGGGGGCTGGGGACGTGGTAAATTAGATGCAATACTTAGGTTTCGCCGAGAGCACTGTTTTCTGATTCCGGAGGTATGAGTAGACTGTGTGGCTCCCTGTCTCTCCCTGAGGAACCCACATCCCGAAAGCCACCAGTTCTGCCACAGTTGTGCCAGGAGATCGTGCCTGAGAGGCGCCACTTCCCACTGAGTGAGGTCTGACAACTTCTTGCCGCTTCTGAACTGTCTCTCCCTCCATCTACTGCTCAGTCCGATTTCCTAACTTTGCCTTTGCTGTTCAGTGCTCCTACCTTGTCATATAAATAATTGCTTCACTTGTTTTTGGGTCTTTGTTGTAAGAGGGATCACTGGAAGTGTCTGACTACTCTGCCAGATTGGTCCCACCCCACCCACTTTTGCTAAAGGCTTTTTTGTTATGGGACTTCATGAAGAGTGTCATTTTTTCTAAGGGTGCTTTTGTTAAAGGCAATAATGCTGAGGGTGCTGCTGCTAACGGCTTTGTTGGTAAGGGCCATTGTTGATATTGGTCTTTGTTGCGAAGGGCATTTTTATTGGTGTTTTTGGCTAAGAGATTTGTGTTAAGGGCCACTGTTGCTAAGTGCTTTGTTGTGAAGATTGTTGATGTTAACAGCATTGTTAATAAGGACATTGTTGCTAAAGATGTTGTTGCCAAAAGGATGGTTACTGAGGGCCTTCAACTTTAAAGGCATTGTGGATTAGGGCAGTTGTTGCTTAAGGTTATTTTTGCTAAGGGCATTGATGCCGAGTGCTTTTTCTAGTGGGACTGTTGCTAATGGAGTTGTTCTTAAGACCATTTTTGGTAAGGGGTTATTACTAAGGGGATGGTTGATAAGAGACTCTTGTTTAGGCCATTGTTGCTAGGGGAACTGTTCCTAAGGGCCATTATGGCTACACTTCATTTTGGCTCAGGGTATAAAGGAAATTGTTGCTAATGGTATTGATGCTAAGAGTATTGTTGCTAATGGCACTGTTGTTAGGGTGATGTTGGTATAGCCATTGTTTCTAAAGGCCACTTTGAAAAGAGCATCTTTCTAAGGGTGTTGTTGCAAAGAGCAATGTTGTTATGGCTGCTTTTACTGAAGGCACTGTTTCTAAGGATGATGTTTATAAGAGTGCTTTTGTTAAGGGCATTGATGTTTGGTGTTTTAAGGGCTATTTTTGTTAGGGATGTTGTTGCTGAAGGTATTGATGTTAAGGTCACTGTTGATAAGTGCATTGATGCCAAGGCATTATTTCTAAGGGCATTGTGGCTAAGGGCTCCATCACTAAAGGATGCTGTTGGTTGTTACTAAGGATACTGGTGCTAAGAGCTGTTGTTGCTAAGTGCATTGATATTAAGGATGTCATGCTATGAATGATGTTGCTAAGGATCATTGTTGCTAAGCTCATTGGTGCTAAAAATGTTAACTTTGTAAAAATGTTAAATTTGTTCTTGATAAAAGCATATTTGCCAACAACATGGTTTCAATGTGTGTTCTTGCTAAGCACAATTGTTTCTAGCAGTTTGTATAGTTGTTGAAGGAGCTGTTAGTACGTTGTTGCTGAAGGCCCTTGTCGCTTAGATCAATTTTAAGGAAGTTCTTGCTACAGAATTTATTAAGGGTACTCTTGTTAAAAGCATTGTTTCTAAGGGTATTGTTCATAATGAAATTTTTGCTAAGGGCCATTGTTACTAATGGCATTGCTGCTATGGGCACTTTTGCTAAAGGACTGTTGTCTAGAGTACTGTTTCTAAGGGAGCTGTTGCTGAGGGCACTGCTGGTAGGAGTGTAGTTGTTAGAGGCGTTGAGACTAATGGATTGTTGCAAAGGACCACAGTTACTAAGGTCATTGTTTCCAAGACTGTTGAAGTTTAGGGTCTTTGTTGCTAAGACCTTTGTTACTAGCAGGCTGTTGCTAAAGGTGTTGTTGCTATGGGTATTGTTTGTAAGTGTAATGTTGCTTACAACACTGTAAGAGCCATTACAGCTAAGTGCATTCATTGTTCCCACATGTGTTTTTGCCATAGGTGCTTTTTTGAAGGCTGCTATAGCTAAGTGCCCTGTTGCTAAGGATGTAGCTGCTAAGTGTGTTGTTGCTAAGCAGAATTGTTATTAAGGGTGTTCCTGGCAGTGATATTATGATAAGGTCATTGCTAATGGCAGTGATAAAAGGTTTGTTGTTAAAGGCTGTACTTACTACAAGTGTTGTTTACTGGAGTGTTTTTAAGGGCACTCTTGCTAAGGGCATTGTCCATTGTTGCTAAAGACGTTGGTCAGTGTAACACCAATATTTCAACTATGCCAGGCATCTAGTTCCGATAAAAAAAAAAAATACCGGTCATCTATTCTCTCCTCTCTCCCCCATTCATCTAGGGCTAGGTCAGCAGACCCTCTTCAGCTCAGCCAGCCCCCTTTTCACTTCTCCATTCAGCAGGCACAGCTGCAAGCTCCTTTTGGTTTGACAATTCATTGAAATGACTCATAGAATGTATACTGAAAGGGCTAGCTTTAATTCAGCAAGAAAAGTATACAAACACACACTGCAAGTTTTGGGAGGGGTCACAGTGTGACGCTTGTATGCCCCCAGGGGTTGTTTTAAACCTCCCAGGGGCAGGGGTTTGCTCTCACCAACCAGGAAGCTCCTTAGTCTCAGTCCTCTGAGCCTTTTTATTGTTCTCATCTTTTGTTCCTGCCTTATGCCTCATTGCTTATAAATGAAGTGTTACTGAGATTACATCATGCCTCCTGAGGTCAGACTCCGAGAGTGGTTCCTTTTGGTTTGTCTTGCCCATCCTAATCAGCCTCGCACATTGGTAAGGGTAGAAAGAACCAGGACGAAAGATCAAATTTTTTACTGCAAGAGGATTTATTCTCTCCCTCAGACTTGGGTTTTGTCGATAACTAAATTATTGCTGATAACGTTGATCTTAAAGATTTTCTTGCTAAGGGCATTGTTTTTGTTGGTTAAAAGCATTGATGTTAAACCCACTTGTGTTGTTGTTGTTAGGTGCTGTTGTTTCGGTTCACTGCCTGGTCCTGCATGGGCCATCCTCACAATGATTGTTATGCTTGAGCCCATTGTTGTAGCCACTGTGTCAATCCACCTCGTTGAGGGTCTTCCTCTTTTCCACTGACCCTGTACTCTGCCAAGCATGATGTCCTTCTCCAGGGACTGATCCCTCCTGACAACATGTCCAAGGTATGTAAGACTCAGTCTTGCCATCCTTGCCTCTAAGGAGAATTCTGGCCGCACTTCTTCCAAGACAGATTTGTTCGTTCTTTTGGCAGTCCATGGTATATTCAATATTCTTCACCAACACCACAATTCAAAGGCATCAGTTCTTTGGTCTTCCTTATTCATTGTCCAGCTTTCACATGCACATGATGCGATTGAAAACACCATGGCTTGGGTCAGGTGCACCTTAGTCTTCAAGGTGACATCTTTGCTCTTCAACACTTTAAAGAGGTCTTTTGCAGCAGATTTACCCAGTGCAATGGGTCTTTGGATTTCTTGACTGCTGCTTGCATGGTTGTTGATTGTGGATCCAAGTAAAATGAAATCCTTCACAACTTCAATCTTTTCTCTGTTTATCATGATGTTGCTCATTGGTCCAGTTGTGAGGATTTTTGTTTTCTTTATGTTGAGATGCAATCCATACGGAAGGCTGTGGTCTTTGATCTTCATTAGTAAGTGCTTCAAGTCCTCTTCACTTTCAGCAAGCAAGGTTGTGTCATGTTCATAACGCAGGTTGTTGATGGGTCTTCCTCCAATCCTGATGCCCCATTCTTCTTCATATAGTCCAGCTTCTTGGATTATTTGCTCAGCACACAGATTGAATAGGTATGGTGAAAGAATACAACCCTGGTGCACACCTTTCCTGACTTTAAACCAATCAGTATCCCCTTGTCCCGTCCGAGGAACTGCCTCTTGATCTATGTAAAGGTTCCTCACAAGCACAATTAAGTGTTCTGGAATTCCCATTCTTCACAATGTTATCCATAATTTGTTATGATCCACAGAGTTGAATGCCTTTGCATAGTCAATAAAACACAGGTAAACACCCTTCTGGTATTCTCTGCTTTCAGCCAGGATCCATCTGACATCAGCAGTGATATCCTGGTTCCACATCCTCTTCTGAAACCAGCCTGAATTTCTGGCAGTTCCCTGTCGATATACTGCTGCCCCTGTTTTTGAATGATCTTCAGCAAAATTTTGCTTGCGTGTGATATTAATGATATTGTTCTATAATTTCTACATTCGGTTGGATCACCATTCTTGGGAATAGGCATAAATATGGATCTCTTCCAGTCAGCTGGCCAGGAAGCTGTCTTCCATATTTCTTGGCATAGACAAGTGAGCACCTCCAGTGCTGCATCCGTTTGTTGAAACATCTGCATTGATATTCCATCAATTCCCCAGAGTATTGTTTTTCGCCAATGCCTTCAGAGCAGCTTGGACTTCTTCCTTCAGTACCATCGGTTCCTGATCATATGCCATCTCTTGAAATGGTTGAACATCGACTAATTCTTTTTGGTATAACGATTCTGCGTATTCCTTCCATCTTCGTTTGATGCTTCCTGCATCATTTAATATTTTCCCCATAGAATCCTTCATTATTGCGATTCGAGACTTGAATTTTTACATCAGTTCTTTCAGCTTGAGAAACACTGAGCGTGTTCTTCCCTTTTGGTTTTTCATTTCCAGCTCTTTGCACATGTCATTATAATACTTTACTTTGTCTTCTCAAGCAGCCCTTTGAACTCTTCTGATCAGTTCTTTTACTTCATCAATTCTTCCTTTTGCTTTAGCTGCTCGACGTTTGAGAGCAAGTTTCAGAGTCTCCTCTGACATCCATCTTGGTCTTTTTTTCTTTCATGTCTTTTCAATGACCTCTTGCTTTCTTCATGGATGATGTGCTGGATGTCATTCCACAACTCTTCCGGTCTTTAGTCACCAGTGTTCAATGCGTCAAATCTATACTTCAGACGGTCTCTAAATTCAGGTGGGATATACTCAAGGTCATATTTTGGCTCTCTTGGACTTGCTCTGATTTTCTTCAGTTTCAGCTTGAACTTGCATATGAGCAATTGATGGTCTGTTCCACAGTCGGACCCTGGCCTTGTTCTGACTGATGATATTGAGCTTTTCCATCATCTCTTTCCACAGATGTAGTCAATTTGATTTCTGCGTGCTCCATCTGGCGAGGTCCATGTGTATAGTCGTCGTTTATATTGGTGAAAGAAGGTATTTGCAATGAAGAAGTCGTTGGTCTTGCAAAATTCTATCATTCGATCTCCAGCATTGTTTCTATTACCAAGGCCATATTTTCCAACTACCGTTCCTTCCTCTTTGTTTCCAACTTTCGTATTCAAATCACCAGTAATTATCAATGCATCTTGATTGCATGTTTGATCAATTTCAGACTGCAGTAGCTGATAAAAATCTTCTATTTTTCATCTTTGGCCCTAGCGTTGGTGCGCATATTTGAATAATAGTCGTATTAACTGGTCTTCCTTGTAGGCATATGGATATTATCCTACCACTGACAGCATTGTACTTCAGAATAGATCTTGAAATGTTTTTGATAATGAACGCAACACCATTCCTCTTCAAGTTGTCATTCCCAGTATAGTAGACTATATGATTGACTGATTCAAAACGGTCAATACCAGTCCATTTCAGCTCACTAATGCCTAGGGTATCCACGTTTATGCGCTCCATTTCATTTCTGATGATTTCTAATTTTCCTAGATTCATAGTTTGTACATTCCAGGTTCCAATTATTAATGGATGTTTGCAGCTGTTTCTTCTCATTTTGAGTCGTGCCACATCAGCAAGTGATGGTCCCGAAAGCTTTACTCCATCTACATCATTAAGGTCGACTTTACTTTGAGGAGGTAGCTCTTCCCCAGTCATTTTTTTGAATGCCTTCCAACCTGGGGGGGCTCATCTTCCAGCACCATATCAGACAACGTTCTGCTGCTATCCATAAGGTTTCACTTGCTAATACTTTTCAGAAGTAGACTGCCGGATCCTTCTTCCTAGTCTGTCTTAGTCTGGAAGCTCAGCTGAAACTTGTCCCCCATGGGTGACCCTGCTGGTATCTGAATACTGGAAGCATAGCTTCCAGGGTCACAGCAACACGCAAGCCCCCACAGTATGACAAACTGACAAACACATGGGGGAAGTTATTTGTGGTAAATATATTTCTAAGAATAAAGTTGCTAAGGGTAATGTTATTGGTTATTGGTTTTGCTAAGGGCACCTTCTCTAGGATGCTTTTTACTGTGAAGAGCATTGTTGATAGGGGGCGTGTTTGCTAAGGGTTCTGTAAATAAGTGTGTTGTTGTTAAGGTTATAGATGTTAAGAGCATTGTTGGAAAGGGTGTTTGCTGAGCACCATTGTTGCTAGGGGCAATTTTTTAAAGGGCTTTTTTGCTATGTGGATGTTGCTAATAGCTCTGTTTGTAAGTATGCTGACACTTGGTGTCCTCTTGTAAGGGAGTTCTTCTATGTTACTTGCTGCTAAGAGCTGTGGTTATACAGGACAGAATTACTAAGGGCATTGTTGCTAAGGCCATAGCTGCTAACAACATTATTGCGAAGGATATTGTTGCAAAGGGAATTCTCGCAAAGGGCACTGAAGTTAAAAGCATTGTTCTTAAGGACATTTTTGCTAAGGGGGTTGTTGCCAATTAACATTGTTGCTAATGGCATTGTCATAAAAGGTTTTGTTAAGGGTGCAATTTATAAGGACTCTGTTGCTAAAGATGTTGTTCATGATGTTGTTACTATGTGCCTTGTTGCCAAGGGCAATGGTAGTTAGCGCCTTGTGGCTAAGGGTGTTTTTGTAAGGGCCATGGTTGCTACATGGTATTGCTACTAAAGGAATTGATACTAATTGTTGCTGTCGTTGCTGTTAAGGACACGATTTCGAAGTACCATTGTTACTAAGGCTATTGTTGCTGGTGGTGCTCTCCAGGGGCATTGTTGCAATGGACTTTGTTGCTGAGGGCATTGTTCTTGAAAATATTGTAGATAAAGATGCAGTTTGCTAAGTGGAGGATGCTAATGGCATTTATTCTAATTGTGCTATTAAAGGCCGTGATTGTTTAGAGCATTGTTGATGCAAGACACTCACAGTTTGTATCCAATTTCTAGATAGCCAGAAGACCGTTAGAAAAAGGGTATCAGTTGCTAATAATGATTAGTCCATGGGTATCACATCCAATCAGAGCGTGAACACATCAGACACTCCCAGAGCATTAGCACATGGAAAGGAGCTTTTATTACTTACAACAGAAGCAGACAGAACACCAGAACAAATGCAGATCCATTTTTGAGCACTGCCCCAACTCAGGAAGGATGTACAGGTAGAGATAACACTTCCATGTGTACCGCACTTTGTGGCATGGGTGAGGGATTCAAAAAGGGGGGAGGGTCTACCTTCTGTTGGTACCTCAGGAACAGGTGGACCTAGTTAGGTGGGCTGGACACTATGCTACATGTACTTCAACATAGCACCAGCCATTTTTATACCTCAAATCCAAGCTGGCCATCTACACAGGCAAATCAGCCTCAGAGGGTGGGGGTCAGTGGAGGCCGCATCATGCTCCTTTCCTGAGGCTTGTTGCCAAGGTGATGGGTTGGGACCTCCCAACTTACTTGCAAGTGTTGCCTGGCTGTTTTAGAAAGAAAAAAATGTGCCTTAATTGCTTAGGTTATTTTCAAAAACCAGAGACAACAGGCCAAACAGACATGTTTGTCCCACAGCTGCCATTGGCATTGTTGCTAAGGGTGTTGTTGCTAAAGTTCTTTTTGCACAGAGCCACTATTACTAAGGGTATCATTGCTAAGAGCATTGTTGATAAGGCCATTATTTCAAAGGGCCAATTTTGTTAAGGACATCTCTGAAAAGAGCATTGCAGTTACAGGTTTTGCTGTTAAGGGCGTTCTTGCTAATGGGATTCTTCCTAAGATAGTCTTACTAACAACATTGTTGCTAAGGGTGTTTTGCTATGGGCCACTGTTAGTAAGGTCATTACTGAGAAGTTAAGCGTGTTGTGGACAGGGTTGCTAAAGGAAATGATACTAAGGGTGTCACTACAAATGTTGTTACTATAGCCGTTGTTTCTAAAGGCCAATTTTCCTAAGTTCATTGTTACCAAGGGCACTGATGCTAAGAAAGTTTTTCTTAAGTTCCGTTGTTCTTAAGGGCATTGTTGCTAGGGTGTTTTTGTGAGTGTGTTGTTGCTAATGACGTGGATGATAAGGATGTTATTACTAAGGGTGTTTTTAGGGACATTGTTGCTGAAGATCTTTTGGTTAAAGGCAATTTTTGGTGAGTTTTGTTGCTATGACATTGTTGTTAAAGTTGCTGTTGCTCACAGCTCTGTTTCTAAAGTCTTTTATTCTGAGTTAAATTTTGCAAAGGGTCACGGTTATGTGGTGCGTTGTCACTAAAGTCACTGTTGCTAAGGACATTTTTTCTTAGTTTTTTTAGTTTTTAAGGGTGGTCTTGTATAGGGTCATTGTGAATAAGAGTATTGTTGCCAAGGGTATTGAAGTTAAGCATGTTGTTGCTAGGACCTTTTTTTCTAAGTGCCAGTTTTACTAAGGACATTCGTTGTTCCTAAGTCACGGTTGCTAAGGATATTGTTCCCAAGGCCATTGTTGATAGGATGTCATTGTTACAACAGTCCTTGTTGTCCTTTTAACATGTGTAAAATCTGTAATTGCTTCACCTCCCTCATTCCTGATATTGGCTTTTTATTTTTTTTCCTAGTCTTTAATTTCTGATTAATCTTGCTAGAGGTTTATCAATGTTACTAATTTTTCTGGAAGAACCATAATTTGGTTCCAATGATTTTTCCGTACTGTTTTCAAATGCTCTATTTCCTTAATTTCTGCCCTTATACTTTTTGTATGTTTACCTTGGGTTTCATTTGTTCTTCTTTCTCTAGTATAAGTTTCTCATGAATTTGAGACCTTTTTTCTTTCTTTACTATATGTGTAAATTGCTTCAATTTTCCCAGTAAGTACTGTTTTGGCAGCATTGCACACATTTTGATATACTGTGTTTCCATTTTTATTTATTTTCAACTAATTTCTAATTTCCTGGTTAATTTCTTCTTTAGTCCATGAGTTATTTAGTAGTATATAATTTCATATCCAAATTTTTGTGGATATTCTTGAGCTCTTTGTGTTATTGCTTTCTAAAGTAATTCAGTTGTTGTCAGAGGACAAATCTTGTATCACTTGAACAGTTTTAATTAACTAAATTAAGCAAATTAATTATCTAAGTTATTTAATTCATTTTAATTAGATAATTCATTTCTTCTGACTTATTTCATGGTCCAGAGTATGATACGATGATCTTTTTCCCTAGTTACATTCTTTGGTCTGAAATCCACTTTGATGTTAATACATATATCCATGGCAATTTTTTTTTTAAAATTTTTTTGTTAGCATGGAATATCTTTTTCCATTTTTTTCCTTTTAACCTATTTGTTTCTTTATATATAAAGTGTACGTCTTGTAAGCAGCATACCTTTAGTCTTGCTTTTTTACCATCTGACAATCTGTGACTTTTAATTGTGGTATATAAACCATCTAAATTTAATGTGATTATTGATGTGGTTAGATTTGAGTCTAATTTTACTTTTTTGTTATTTCTTATCTTCTTTTGGATAAAGTACAGATCGAATAAGTATGGTGAAAGAATATAACCCTGATGCACACCTTCTCTGATTTAAAACCCTGCAGTAACCCCTTGTTCTGTTCAAACAACTGCCTTTTAGTCTATGCATAGGTTCCGCATGACAACAATTAAGTGTTCGAGGATTCCCATTATTCGCAATGTTATCCATAATTTGTTATGATCCATACAGTCGAATGTCTTTGCACAGTCAACAAAACACAGGTAAACATCTTTCTGGTATTCTCTGCATTCAACCAAGCAAGATCCATCTGACATCAGCAACAATATCCTTGTTCAACATCCTCTTCTGAATCCAGCTTGAATTTCTGGTGGTTTCCTGTGGACGTACTGCTGTAATCGTTTTTAAATTATCTTCCGCAAAATTTTACTTGCGTGTGATACTAATGATATTGTTTGGTAATTTCTGCATTCCTTTGGATCACTTTTATTTGGAATGGGCACAAATATGGACCTCTTCCAGTTTGTTGGCCAGGTTGCTGTCTTCCAAAGCCCTTGGCACAGACGAGAGAGTGTTTCCAGCTTTGCATTTGTTTTTTGAAACATCCCATTTGGTATCCTGTCAATTCCTGCAGCCTTGTTTTTCACCAATGTGCATATATGTGCACATATAGATACATCTATATGTGCACACATATGTACACACACATACATACCCATACTCATATATGCATATATACATACATACGTAAATACACAAAAATTTTGTTGTTGTTGTTCATGTTGTTGCAACATTACATAAGTCATATCCTTTATCAAAAACATCCTTTTCTCTTGTGTACTTTTTAGTAACATCATTCATCTTGGACAAGCTGTGTTCTCTTCACCCACATTTGGTGCTACCTTTCCCATCAGCAAAATATACATGATGTCACTTTGAGGACTACAGTGTGCCTGACTCAAGCCATGGCATTTTCAGTCACCTCACAGGCATGCAAAAGCTGGACAGTGAATAAGAAAGACCTAACAAGAATTGATGCCTTTGAATTATGGTATTGGCAAAGAATATTGAATATACCAAGAACTGCCAGAAGAACAGACATATCTGTCTTGGAAAAACTACAGCCAGAGTGCTCCTTAGAAGCAAGGATGGTAAGACTTCATCTCACACACTTTGGTCATGTTATTAGGAAGGACCATTCCTGGAGAAGGACAACATACTTGGTAAAGTAGAGGGTCAACAAGAAAGAGGAAAACCCTCAATGAGATGGATTGACACTGACTGCAAGAATGGGCTCAAACATAGCAATGATTGTGAGTATGGCACAGGACTGGGCAGTGTTTTGTACTAAGGGTCGCTTTGAGTCCTGCCACATTAATATAACTGCCTCTAATCCTGCCTCATTAACATCAAAGAGGTAGGGTTTACAACCCATAGAAAAATCACATCAGATGACAAAGTGGTAGGCAATCACACAATACTAGGGATCATGGCCTAGCCAAGTTGACACACATTTTGAGGGTACACAATTAAATCCATAACACTTCCACACTGTTTTCCACATTAGTTATAGCATTTTACAGTCCTACTAGCAGTGGATAAGGGTGTCAATCTCCCCACATCTTCTCCAGCATTTGTTGTGTTCTTTTTGATCAGTGCCATTTTGGCAAGGGTGAGATGATACCTCATTGTCATTTCGATTTGCATCTCTCTCTAATGGTTAAAGTGAGCCCTGGTGGCACGGTGGTTAAGAGCTCTGCTGCTAACCAAAAGGTTGGCAGTTCAAATCCACCAGCCATTCCTTAGAAACCCTATGGGGAAGTTCCACTCTGTCCTATATGGTTGCTATGAGTTGGAATCAACTAGACAACAACAGGTTGGTTTGCGTTTCAATGGTTACAGAGGATGCCTGGTGGCGCAGTGGTTAAGTGCTCGGATGCTAACTGAAATGCTGGCAGTTCAAACTTACCAGCCACTTTGCAGAAAAAAGATGTGGGTCTGCTTCCATAAAGATTAATGCCTTGGAAATCCTATGGGGCAGTTCTACTCTGTCCTCTAGGGTCACTGTTAGTCAGAATTGACTCAATGACAGTGGGTTTGAGTTTTTGGTTAATGGCTGAAGATCATGAATATCTTTTCATGTGTTTCTTGGCTGCTTAAATGTCTTCTTTGGTGAAGTGTCTATTCATGTTTCTGCCCATTTTTTAACTGGGTTGTTTCTCTTTTTGTTGTTGAGTTGAACTTTTCTATATACTTTACAGATTAGACCCTTAAAAGATATATCATTCCCAAAGATTTTTTTTACCAGTCTGTACGTTGTCTTTTAGTTTTTTTGATAAAATCTTTTGATGAGCATAAGTATTTAATTTTTATGAGGTCCCAGTTATCTATTTTGTCTCCTGCTGTTCTTTCATTTGTAGTTTTATTTGATAATCTTTCATTTAAAAAAAAAACAAAGTCCAATAGTTTTGACCCTATATTTTCTTCCAAGAACTTCATGATTTTGGCTTTAACATTTAGGTCCTTGATATATTTCGAGTTAGTTTTTGTACATGATGTTAGGTATGGGTCCTGTTTCATTTTCCTGCATAGGATATTCAATTTTGTCAGCACTGTTTGTTAAAGAGATCGTCCTTCCCCATTGAATAGCCTTTGACCCCTTGTCAAAAATCAGTTGTCTAGAGATGGATGGATTTATTTCTTGGTTCTCAATTCTACTCCCTCGTCTATATGTTTATCATTGAACTAGTTCCAGGCAGTTTTGATTACTGTAGCTGTAGAGTATGTTTTGAGGTTGGAGAGTGTGAGGCCTCATACTCTGTTCTTTTTTGATTTTGCTTTGGCTATTCAGGTACTCTTTCTTTTCCAATAAAGTTGGTGTTTTCTTTAGCGGTGTTTTATCTGCTGTTACTCTCATTCAGTATGTTTTTCACATCATATACTGTATTTTCAACTCTAGGAGTTTCATTTTGGTATTTTAATATTTTATAGCTTCCATGTCTCTCTTTCAGGAGCCCTGGTAGTGCAGTAGTTAAGTCCTCAGCTGCTAACCAAAAGGTCAGTGGTTTGAAACCCCCAGGTGTGGCAGTCTGCTTCCATACAGATTGACAGCCTTGAAAACCATTCGTGCAGTTTTACTTTCTCCTATGGGGTTGCTATGAGTCGGAATCAACTCAATGGCAATAGTTTTTTTTTTTTTTAAGATGTCTATCGTACTTATGCTTTCCTTTACCTTCTTGAATATACAGCATATATTTGTAAGGAGGCAGTTCTTCAGACAAAGCTGGTGGCCATGTCTTTCTTGTTCTTCCCCCTGCTAGCCTCTTTAGAGCTAGGAACTAATCACCGCCCCTCCCCCCTAGACTGATGTTTTTCAGCTGAGTTAAAGAGATACTGCTCTAGGCTGGTGCCAAGGTGTCTGACTATACCGCCTCCTTGGGTGGTAAAGTTGGAAAACCTACATTGCGCTCCATGTAGCAAATTAAGTAGACATAAAATGGCTGAAGGGGGACTTCACAGTCCCTCATCTACAGAGGCAGGTGGGAGTGTAAGGGGGAGGGGGAGAGCTTGCTCTCGAGAGTAGGAAGAGACAAGGGGTGGTGACTGACATTTCTCAATAAGATAGTCCCTATAGAGGAAGAGACAGGTGGTGGTTACATTCCTTAATAAGATGACCCCTACGTAGTTAAACGTTAAGCCAAGGAAATGGTCCATATAGGGGTCTCTAACTTGATAAATCCCTAACTTGATAAGGTCCCTAGCTTGGTAATTAAACGTTAAGCCAAGGAAATACTCTCTATAGGGGTCCCTGACTTGGCTCTTAAACGTTAACAGGGAGGGATAAGAGAAAAAGGGTATAAAACCCTAAGAAAATGACTATCAGGGCACTCAGATTCTTTCTTTACCTGAGTAGCCCGCTTGACACTCCCTAGTCAAGTGTACTTTCTCTACTAACCCTCTGCTTGCTACTAAACCTCTGCTTGCTTGTCACCATTTGTTTCAGTGTTTGAATTCTTTCCTACATCGAAGAGAAGAACCGAGACTATTCTCCAGTAACAGGTGCATGGGTAGCAGAGCTTTCCATCCCACCTAACTGGCCTACCTAGCCAGGTAAGATTAGTTTAAGGAAGGCCCTTTGAGATGATCACCTACAGTACAAAATGTGGAACTTGTAGAAGCATCATCATCTCCACCCAGACAGCCTTTTCAAGCTAAGGGGGACCAGCTCAAAAATGGATCCGCATTTGTTCTGGTATACTGTCTGGCTCTTTTTGTAAATACTAAAAACTACTTTCTATATGCTATATTCCGTATTCATGTCTTGATGGAATGGATACGGTATTCATGAAGGGGTCACTATTAGTGATTGGTGTCCTCTTCCTATTTAGGATCCTGGGATCTTCAGGGAGACAACCTATGAGTGTTTCACAGATGTGATATAGTTGACAGGATTCTGACACAGCCAAAACATAGCACATTGGAAAAGTAAGGGAGGATACCCCTCAATTTTTGTCCCAGGGTGGAAATGTGAGCCTGGGGGATAAAAGGTCAGAATTTTTGGAGGAGTTGTGTGGAAGATATGGGAATAATTGGAATGAGGGCATTAACTAACCTGTCCAAGTCAGCTGTGTGGGTCGGGGCTGAGCACCAGGAATGTGGAGATTCAATTGCCTGTCAGATTACTGAAGCAGCATTGAGCTTCTGGATATGTGGGGCCGCAAAAGTATGCCTGCAGGAGTCCACTGAGGGGACTTGTGGGCACTGCCTGCCTGGCACCTGTCAACTAGTGTTGGGGATGTTCGAAAGGATTTTAGTGGGATGGCCACTGTGCGTTGCCAGTGGGCCCCGTTGTGAACCTTCAGGCTGCTACTCTCTCCTGAAAGGCTATGTAGCTGTAGATTTGGGGGAGAGATAGGGTGAGCTCACAAAGGGCCTCTGTAAGAAAAAAACCCTCAGATTTAGACTGTAAGGGGAAAGAGAGGTTTGGATGAAAATTAAAAGGTTTAAACAGGCTTTGTGTGAAATGTTTAGAAAGAAAAGTTTTCCAAATGAATTTTGGAAGGAGCAAAAACACTGTACAATGAAGACAATGCTGCTACAAACTTTACTTTAAAAGGGGTGAGGTAGGCAAACCCTACTTTTATCACTAATGCTTGGCAAGGAGCAGTATGATTCCAATTCCCAGCTGGAAAGTGGATCCAGGCCTCACCTTCCTACATTTCCATTCCTCATTGCCAGCCACTTGGCTTGGCAATAACTCTCTCTATTCCCCTGGGACTAGGTCACAAGCTGGAAGGACTCTATCCTTCTTCATCAACTATCCACACAGCCTTTCCCTATCCTCCAGCCACCCAGAGCTGGGTCTACACAAACCAACTCTGTACTGCCAGCCCCTGCTGGCTTATTGCCCATGTGGGTTCATTAATTCTCTATAACAGCTCACAAAATTCATGGAGACTGTTAGTTATACTTACAGTTACCCATTTCTTATAACCAGAAAGGATATAAACATAGAGACGCATCAGGCAAGGTCAGGGAGACTTCCCAGCATGTGGCCTCCATTGTCCCTGGGGATATGCCACTCCCTGTCCTGGGGACAGATGTGTCTTACAGATCCAGGAGACCTCAAAGAGATGGCTCCAAGATCCCTGGGAACCTCAATGAATATGCATGACTTGGGCCTTATGATCAATCCAATCGATGAATATGCACGACTTCATTAGCTCCCCCCCCCCCCCCCCCGGCTTCCTGAAGTTACTTCACCTTGTGTGGGGCCTGTGTAGCCTCTCAAACCAAGTTCTTTGTCCCACAGTATATAACGGGGATACTTTTGCTTGCTTGGATTGTATGTAAATGTCCAGAAGACTTGCAAGCCCATCCTTAGGCCAGATTTGACTGGACATGCTAAGGATTTCAGGAACTAAAATTTGCTGGAAAAGCTAAAGGCTGCTCATTTCAATACAATAGTCCTGTGTGAAGAACAGAATGGGGCTTGGGTCAAAGTGAACATCACCCAGACAAGACCGTTAAACTTGAGAGTAAGAAATTTGAATATTATTACTTGCAGATGAAAAGACTCCATTTGCCTTTGCGAATTCAGTGCAAATGGTTTGCCAGCCTGTGTTGAGGTCCCCCCGCCTCCCTTCTCATGAGCAGCGACCACTGGCCTGGCTGTAGAGTCAGGAAAAAAAGGCGATGAAAACCTGGCCTATTAAGGGAATGCCTACGTGGGACACAGCCCTGTGAAAATCAGAGGGTCCACTGTGGCATGGCATGGCAGTGCCCATGAGAAGAACCCCTTTTCCAGGACTGGAAGCTGGCTGTGGCTGCAAGCAAATGTATACTTGCTTGTGGAGACCAGGTGGGTCCATGAGATGAACAGAGGAGGGACAGGAGCAGTAGTGCGGAGATGGGCTAAACCTTGGCATAGTCCTCTTGCCTCATCTGAGGCATAAAAGGCCAGTAAAAACTGTGCTGCATGCCAAGAGGAGACAGATTCCAGAGACTACGCAGGCACGTTCCCCAGGGAGAAGGCCTTGATGCTGGTAGACATGGAGGCTACACTTACTTTGAACTGAACTTTGCTTAAGGATGCGGATGCTGAGAGTTTTGCAAAGAAGCCAAAACATAAGATCCTGCATAATTCTTCAGACTAGAGGCCATGGCTTTATTCCCAGAGAAAATGGGCAACTAAAATACTGGCTGTCTAAAACAGGGGGAAATATAGGCATTAAGGGCCGGCTTGCACATCTTCCAGGAGCCCTGGTGACGTAGTGGTTAAAGCGCTCGGCTGCAAACCAAAAGGTCAGTGATTTGAACCCACCAGATGTTGCAGTCTGCTTCCATAAAGATTATAGCTGTGGAAACCCTATGGGGCAGTTCTACTCCCTCCTAGCAAATCAGTTCTACGGCCACGGGGTTGCACATCTTCATGATGTGTGCTCATATCCAAAAAGAGGGGGGACAAGGGAGGATCCCCACTAGATTCCTTCGTTTTTACATTGGCCTAGGTGAGTCAACTGCCTACAGAAACAAGGGGCTGTATTGCCAACCAGCTCCAGATAACCTGCCAGCCCCCAGTGCACAATGAGGACTGCAGCTTAAAGACGTGCCACGTGGCACTCGTTGGTTCACAGACAGTTCAGCTGTGCTAAAACCAGGGCATGTGAGAAGATCAGCAGCTGTCATCAGCCTTGGCAATGGAGTTGTGGTAACTGATGGTGGATGTGGGCACGACGCCCAATGGACTGAGCTCTGTGTGGTATGGCTTGCAGTGGTCCAGACCTCCGATGGGCCGGCGTGCATTTATACTGAGTAAGAGCAAGTAAACTGAAGCGCTTGACTCAAGTAAAATGGCTGCTTTAGAGTTTGGGGCCCTACTCCATCTTGCCTTCCTTTGATTATGTATAGTTTTGCAGGAGCTATCAAGTCCCTTCCTGAAACAATGTCTCAGGAAGAAGACCTTGATGTTGACGCTTATCTAGGTCTCCTAGGCAACTGCTGACAAAAAATTTCACTTGAGCAAGCTGTTTCTAAGACAGAAATGTCCTCTAACCTTCCACCTCCTAGCGCTACTTCCACTAACCTGCCTTGTATTAATCTAAGTTGGTAATGTCCACTCCAAATAGCACAGCTCAAGTCCATTGTTCTCATCCCTTAAAAGGCCTCTGCAGCTTCACCATTTTGGAAGCATTTCTTCTTTAAAATTAGACGTTTTCACCAGTCCACACTGTGAATGAACCTGCAGTACATCTCCTTGCTTTACTTTAACAGAGTAAGTGTTTATTACACTTAATTGGTACTGACTCATGGGCAGCCACCAATGGACTGGCTCTGAGGTCTGGAGCCTGGAGAAGACTCTCGGACAATTAAACACTCCCAGGTGTAGGATGTCGACACCTGGGTCAAGCTGATGAGCGGTCTGACTTGTTTGTCACCTATGTCGATGCCCATAGCAAAGGGCCTTGCAGGACTGAGCACCCATGGAATAAGGTGGTAAATGATGCTTGACTGAAGGCCCTGGGACGTGATGAAGATGACATCAATAAGACATCAAAGTCTTGACTTCTTTTGAGTACCTAGTCTAGTGTGCAGGGCCTTCTGGGCCAAGAGACTCCACTGAGGAGTTTTCAAGATGCCTGTTTATGGGCCCCCTGTTTATATGGGCCATATCTTAGGGTACCTGAGAGGTGTTTCAGTTGTTTCCACTGAACTCTCTATGGAGGAAAATGGCAAAAAGGTGTGGGTACACACCACAGACAGGAGAGAAAAGGGGGAGGCAGCGGTAATGAGAAAACGTCAGACTGGGTGGCCATAGACCAAAAACAAAAAACATTTCTCCCTAGATAGTGAGGGAGCTGCTCCTTCCCCATGACAACTGAGGGGTAGGGGTTGAGGAGGGCCATTCATGATTCTATGAGTTTGACAAAGGCGGGACAGTAGCCTGGCAAGACAAGGCCCAGCAGGAAATCTCACAAACTGTTGGATCTGCCATCCAGAACCCCACTCCACCTCTGAATCAAGTGATCCTTTGGCACTTCTGGTCCTAAAAGTCACAGTTCACAACTTCACCGCTGTCAAGAGGCAGAACCCAGTATCGTAATGGTGATTCGACTGTGGGAAGTGCCTGGACCAAATGGAGCCACCTATGTTGTTAACTGTTGCCAAGATTTATACAATTATATCCAGCCTGAACTCTGGCTAGACTGGGCCCTTAAATGTTTGGCTTACATGTTTAGATACAAAAGCAAGTTCACTGGCTATAGACAGGGAACCCACTTGGCTCTTCTGTGTTTGACCTGTTAAATACTTGGTTACCCGCTGAAAGGAGATCCTGGCTGAAGTCAATAATACAGGAATGTCTGATAACCCAGCTTGTGGTAGTTACAAATACAGTGTCCAGGTGTTGTACACACACCCTTTTCATTTGGGTTGTTATCCACCCTCTGCCGCAATATCCAAGGAGGGTAGTGGGCTTATAAAATTAACCATGCTTAATGAGAACAGGTAAGAGCTGAGAGGTGGACTCATCCAGTGTATTTTTCTTATCCCACCATCCACTGCCATCGAGTTCATTCCGACTCGTAGTGACCCTATAGGACAGAGAACTGCCCCATAGAGTTTCCAAATAGCTGCTGGTGAATTTGAACTGCCGACTTTTTGGTTAGCAGCCGTAGCTCTTGACCACTATACCACCAGGGTTTCCATTTTTCTTATCAGATACTGTATTTTCATGTCTATAAGTCTGATTTTGGTATTTTAGTATTTTACAGCTTCCATGTCTCTCTTTATCCTACCTAGGCTTTCTCTACCTTCCCGAATATATGGAATAGTTTGTAAGGAGGCAGTCCTTCTGACAAGCCTGGCAGCCATGGCTGGTGGGTATGTCTTCCCTGTTTCTCACCCAGTTAGCATCTTTAGGGCTCGGGACAAACCACTGCACCCCCATTCTGAGCCTGCTCTTTTTCAGCAGAGTCAGAGATACCATTCCAGGCTGGTGCCAAAGTGTCTGACCATACCCCCCACCTCGGGTGCTCAGCCTGGAAAATCTATATTGCATTCCGTTTAACGAGTTGACACTGATGTTGACGTATAAAAATAGCTGGGGGGAGGGACTTCAGAGTACCTCTGGCACCAGGTTGGTGCACACATAGCAGACCTCTCCATCTCACAGAGCTAGCCTACCCAGCCAGGGCAGATTGGATTAAGGAAGGCCCTTAGAGTTCCTCACCTACAATGCAAAGTGGAGGCACGTCTCTACAGGGGCAGTTTCCAGAAGACAAGGGGACCAATTCATTGTAAAACTCTTCCTTGGGTCTCCTGACTACAGTGTTTAGTGTGGGGGCATGCGTAGAGAAGTTTTCCCTCCCCACCAGTACAGCTTTGAGCCAGGGGACCACTCATCGTGGAACTATTGCTGTCATATGCTAATGGCTGTCTGTGGGTAATTAAAAAGGCTTTCAATTTGCCAACATAGTGACTGTCTCCTAAGTACTGCTTGATCAGATTAGATGGACACAGCACCCTTACAGTGGCCATTGCCACTGGGTGGAATCCTCATTCTAGCATCTTGTTGTTGCTTAGAACTTTGAGGCATTCTGTGTGTGCAACACAGTTACAGTATCATTTTTTAGACCGTTCACATATAAAGTGATGATTTATACAGAGAGATGTCTGCCATGTTTGTAGCTCTTTTCTACTCATTGCATTTGTTCTTCATTTCCCATTCATTTTCTGCCTTCTTTGGTTTTAATTGATCTTTTTATGATTCATTTTTATTTGTTTAAGCACATTAATTATATTCATGGAAATTTTAAATCATTACCCCATATTTCACAATATACATTTCTAACAAATGTAAATCCGCCTTCAAATAACACTGTATCACCTTACGTGTAGTGCTGGTACCTTACAACAGAGGATGTCTAAGTCTTCCATCCCATTCCTTGTGACGCTGCTGTAATTCACTTCACTTCTATGCTACAATTACCCAATACATTGTTACTATTATTGGTTTAATCAGTTATCTCTTAGATTAAGAAAAGTAAAGCATTTTATTTTACCTTCATTTATTCCTTCCCTTACACTTTCTTTACTTAGATACATGTTTCTGACCTTTACCATGTTCTTTTTGCCTAAAGAACTTCTTTTAACATTTACTCAAAACAAGTCTATACATAATGAATTCTTTCAGGTTTATTTGTCAAATAAAGTCTTTATTTCTCCTTTACTTTAAAAGATTTTTTTCTGGGGGGGGGGATAGAGAATTTAAGGTTTCGTGGTTTTTGTCTTTCAACACCTAATTTCACTCCGCTCTCTTCTTGCTTGCATGATTCCTGACAAGAAGTTGGCAGTAATTCTTATCCTTTTTCCTCTATAGGGAAGGTGTGTTTTTCCTTTAGCTTCTTTGAAGATTTTCTGTCATTGGGTTTCTGCAGTTCGAATATATGCCTAGATTTGGTTTTATTTGGCATTTATCCTGCTTCATGTCCCCGAGACTCTTGTATCATTGATTTGGTGTCTGTCATTAATTTAAAAATGTCCTCAGCCATTACTTCAAATCTTTCTTCCGTTTTATTCTTGTTCTCTTCCTAGTATTGCAATTATGTGTATATTACACCTTTTGATACTGTTCGTTTTAGTACATAGAGTTTGTTTTCTTTTTTTCTGTTGTCATTTTAGTTTCAGAAACTTTTACAGTATTTTAAAGCAAATGATACGTGCCTTCTACGTTTGTTTGCCAAGCGCTCCCTTCCCCTGTGAGATATTTCCACAAGTGCCTGTAATAGATTGAATCGTGTCCCCCCAAAGTATGTGTCAACTTGGCTAGGCCATGTGTGGCTGTCTTCCGTTTTGTGATTTTCCTATGTGTTACAGATCATACTCTCTGGTTACAGAGGATTAGGGTGCATCTGTGACCCCCTTACCCAGGTCATATTCCTGACCCAATGTAAAGGGGGTTTCCCTGGGGTGTGGTCTGCACCAACTTTTCTCTCTCAAGGATCAAACAGAAAGGGAAACAAGCATAGAGTGGGGATCTTATACCACCACAAAAGAAGCACTGGGAGCAGAGCATGTCCTTTAGACTCAGGGTTCCTGCACAGAGAAGCTCCTACTCCAGGGGAAGACTGACGAGAAGGATCTTCCCTCCAGAGCCAACAGAGAAAGCCTTCCCCTGGAGCTGATGCCCTGAAATTTGGACTTGTAGCCTAGCAGACTGTGAGAGAATAAATTTCACTTTCTTAAAGCCATTCACCTGTGGTATTTCTGTTATAGCAGCATTAGACAACTAAGACAGTGCTGCTATGCTAATTTTTTACATGCTGCTGTAAAAAAATTAGCATAGCACACTTACAAAAATACCTCGTGGTGGGTAGTAGTCGGCAAACAAATGTAGAAGGCGCACATTATCTTCATAAAAACATGGTATTGGCCTGTATTCAACTTCACTGATTCTTCCTTTGGCAGTCTCAAGTGTACTGATAGGCTCATTAAAGGTGTTCATTTCTATTGCTGTATTTTTTATTTGCAGTATTTCCTTTCTTTCTTAGTTTCCATCTTTCTGTTTATATTACCCACCTGGTCTTGCATGCCATCTATTTTTTCCAGTAGCATCCTTAACATATTAACCATAGTTACTTTTAATTCTCTGATAATTCCAACATTTGTGTCATACCTGTGTCTGCTTCTAATGATTGCTTTGTCTCTTCAAACTATTTTTCTTGCCTTTGGCATGTTTTGTAATGTTTTGCTGAAGGCCAGACAAGTTGTATCAGGTAACAGGAACTGAGGTACATAGGCCTGTAGTGTGAAGATTTATGGCTATGAGCTGGGAGGTATAAGTTTTGTTGTAACTATAGATATCAGGGGCTTCAAATTCTTCTAGTGCCCCTATCTTTGTCTCTTCTTGACATTGGGCTTCCCTAATTACTACTAATCAGAGACAGTCTGTTATCTTACGGGTAAAATTCACAGGCATTATATAGAATTCCTGTTGGTATAGTGGTTAAGGTGTGGGAGAAGAAGAGTGCTCCCTAATCTACCAATTAAATCTCAGTCTAATAGTTTACCTGTGTCTCAGACTGACTTTCCAAGTGTCCCTGACCCTTCTACAGGGAAACACCTTTTCCCCCTTTTTCCATTATTAACTTCACGGGCTGTAGCATTCACTATCTCTTTCTATGAAACCTTCACCCTGTTAACTATATTTTTCTTCCCCTTAGGTGATATAGGAAGGCTGAAGGGGGGCTGGAGTGGGAAGAATCCCCTTCTCCTAGCTAGCGAAAGGCTTTGGCAATCTTTTTCCTCAACAGTAGGCCTTTGCTAAGGAGAAAACTCTGGGTGTATTTCACAATGATTACTCTTTGCCTCTTCCTATCAGAGCCAAAAGGAGATCCGTGTCAGCTCTCCACAGTCAAGCCCTCGTGGGGTTCCTGGAAATAAAGCATATTAAAGTGTGGGGGCCTCGCTATAGATATACTCCCCCGAAGTTCCTCTCTCTTAAACTAGTTCACATTCAGCTTCCAGTAATTAATCAAAATTACCATTGAAGTGTTTCTACCAGCTTATGGCTCAAGTAATCTCTCTTCTAGCTAAGAAGACCTTGGTGATATGTCTGTAATGTGCCTTTCCTTCCAGAGTTCAGGGTAGATGTTTGCCCTGTAAGCACAGGGCAGATAAAGCATGCAGAAATCAACAAGCTCAGAGTTGAAAAAAAATTATTATTAATAGTTCAGGGGTTTAAATAAGGATTTTGCTTACTTTGTTCTCTGAGCTGACTGCATCTAGTACCCTGAAATGAGAACAAAGTGGCCAAATGTTTTCTTGGCTAAGGCTATACTGCACTATACTGTTTTCCCAAAAGTATAGTCTGCTTTCAGTATCAGTGCTCTGTTTCTGGCATGAAGTAACTCTTTTCCTTGCCATTCCAAAACCAGCTGTCCTAACAGGGTAAAAATACCACGCTGCACAGTGTGAGCTGGCATCATGATGCTGGAGATCCTAGATGGGATGCTGAGGCCATATGCCCACTAGGGGGCTGGGGAGATGCCTCGTTTTACAGTGACTCAGTTCAACATGAACCAGCAGACTGGGATAAAATGAAGGTCAAAAAATACGTGAGAATGAACATCCACTACACAGATAAACATGTATAAGGTTACTGAGAAATATATGGATCTCTATCTCTGTACAAAAACAGAGGCAGATTAATATTCACACATAGCAGGCTGGCCAAAATCTAACAGCATCAAGGTAAGAAAAGCCAAAAGAAGTTACATAAAGAGTCATTCAGGAGAGAGAAGTGGGCAGATCCAGAGCAGGACTAACTGCTGCTTCTTACTAGAACTCACCAGTAGTAATGAATCAGCTGCATATGGACTCAGAGAGAGGCACAACACAGCTCAGATACAGTTCAGAAACACAGAACTCAAGCTATTCCTCCATTTAAAAACTGCACATTCCTCAGTGAGCTTGCCCATAAACTTTTCATTATACATTTTCTATAAAACTTTATAATATTACAAACCAAACATGAGTTTCGGTATACCAGTTTCAAGTGAACATTTTATCTACAATTCTGAAACTGATACACTTCCTCAGAAAAACTTATCTGACGTAAAACAAACTTCCGATATTTAAAATGACATGTATTCAAAATATTTATAAGATTTTAGAATAATCTTAGTTATGTGATGTTCAATGGGATTCACTTTATGGTAAATAACGCTTTCTTGTTTTCCCCTAAGATTTCCGATTTTCAACAAAGGCTTCTTATCTTTCAGGATGTTGACTTCCCTGTGTGGAGTTTCTGATATACTATGACTGGTTCAGTTCTCACAAATCTTCACACGTTCATTATACTCAGAGAGTTTCATCCTACTTTATCAGAGAGTTGACTAAGCTTTGAACATCTGACAAAGAGACTAAAACTTGTAAGATCTTGACAGAATACAAGCTTAAATCTTCCTGGGGGTGGGGGGAATGGGGGAGCCACCTGGTGAAGGTCTAGAAGTAGAGAATTCTGTTCTACCCAGCTAAGAGGCTTTAGCTTCTTTTGCCTTTTGCCCCATCATGTTAAATACACACACCCATGTTTGTGGTAGAAATCATCCCCATTACAGTTTAATAGAGGCCAGTATGAATGTGAGGTAATTTTTTAAGGGCCAGTGTGGAGCGTAATATACACAAGTAGTATTCACATTTCATGACCAGCCTGACTTCAGTGAACAACGAATTGGGAAATTAAGACAAGTTATTTGTCTAATGGAAAGAAAAATGGTTAAAGGGACTATTTCCCAGTCTATGTAACATGGATTTCTCCACTGTGTGAGTTATCTAATAAGGAAGAACTTCCTTCATAAGACCTTCCCCAAGTTCATGACATGTAAGCGTTTTCTCTCTGGTGTGAATTCTGGTGTGATGTATTCTAAGAGCCGCCTTCTGGACAAAAGTTTTCCCACATTCACTACATTCATACGGTTTTTCTCCTGTGTGAATTTTCTGGTGTACTCTGAGAGTTGAATTTTGGGCAAAAGCTTTCCCACATTCATTACATTCATAGGGTTTCTCCCCTGTGTGAATTCTCAGGTGCGCACCAAGGTTTGACTTCTGGGAAAAAGTTTTCCCACACTGATTACATGCATAGGATTTCACTCCTGTGTGAATTCTCTGATGTACTCTGAGGGCTGAATTATGGCCAAAAGGTTTTCCACATATATTACATTCATACGGTTTTTCCCCTGTATGAATTCTCTGATGTGCACTAATGTATGACTTCTGGGAGAAAGTTTTCCCACATTCATTACATTTATAGGGTTTCTCCCCTGTGCGAATTCTCAGATGTGCTGTAAGGTGTGATGTCTTTGAGAAAGTTTTCCCACATTCACTGCATTCATAAGGTTTCTCCCCTGTGTGAGTTCTCTGATGTGCTCTGAGGGCTGAATTGTCAGCGAAGGTTTTCCCACATTCACTACATCCATAAGGTTTTTCTCCTGTGTGAATTCTCTGATGTGCACAGAGGTGTGTCCTTTGAGAGAAAGTTCTCCCACACTCATTACATCCATAGGGTTTCTCACCTGTGTGAATCCTTTGATGCACTATGAGGGTTGCTTTATAGACAAAAGTTTTCCCACATTCACTACATTCATAGTGTTTTTCCCCTGTATGAATTCTCTCATGTCCACTGAGGTATGATTTCTGAGAGAAAGTTTTCCCACATTCATTACATTCGTAGGGTTTCTCCCCTGTGTGAATTCTATAATGGGTATTGAGGTGTGTCTTCTGGGAAAAAGTTTTCCCACATTTATTACACTGATAGAGTTTCTCCCCGGTGTGCATTTTCTGATGTGCTCTGAGGGCTGAATTATGGGAAAAAGTTTTCTCACAGTCATTACATTCATATGGTTTCTCACCTGTGTGAATCCTCTTATGTACTCTGAGGGCTGAACTATGGGCAAAATATCTCCCACAGACATTACAATTATAGGGTTTCTCTCCTGTGTGAATTCTCTGGTGTACCCTGAGAGTTGAATTTTGGGCAAAAGCTTTCCCACATTCGTTACATTCATAGGGTCTCTCCCCTGTGTGAATTCTATGATGTGCTCTGAGTGCTGAATAATCAGCAAATGTTTTTGCACATTCATTACATTGATAGGGTTTCTTTCCTGTATGAACTCTGTGATGTGCAATGAGCTGTGTCTTGTGAGAGAAGGTTTTGCCACATTCATTACATTCATAAGGTTTTTCTCCTGTGTGAATTTTCTGATGTGCTCTGAGGGTTGAATTATCAGCGAATGTTTTCCCACATTCATTACATTCATAGGGTTTCTCCCCTGTATGAACTCTCTGATGTACAATGAGGTGTGTCTTTTGAGAGAAAGTTTTCCCACATTTATCACATTCATAGGGTTTTTCCCCTGTGTGAACTCTCTGATATTCTCTGAAATGTGATGTCTTGGCAAATATTTTCCCACATTCTCTACCTTGATAGAGTTTCATCTCTGTGTGCGTTCTATGGTGTATCTTGAGAGCTGACTTCTTATAAGATTTCCCACATTCACTGTATAAATCATGTTTTTCCTTTGTGTGCATTCTCAGATGTTCACTGAGGTCTGACTTCCGACAGAAATTTCTCCCGCCTTCACTCCATTTATTGAGCTTCACCACATGAATTCCAGGATGTTGAACAGGGTGTGACTCTGACCAAAGGGATTTCTCACATTCATAAGGTTTCTCCCCTGAGTGGGTTCTCTGCTCCTGAATGAGGTGTACTTCCTGGTAGAAGGATTTCCTGCTTTCATTACATTTAAATGACTTCTCTCCTGTGTCACTTTGCTGATATACATCGAGGGCTGTGTTCTGACAAAATGATTTCCCATATTCACCACATTTGCAGGAGTTCTCTTCTGTATGATTTCCCTGATGTAGTGGTGGGTCTAGTTTCTGGTAGACAGCACTTGTACATTCATTATATTTACAGCATTTATCCTCAATTTGTGATTTCTGAGGTATTATAAGTCCTTATTAAAAAAAAAAAAAAATTTTTTTATAAGGGCTGATCTCTGCCTAAAATTTTCTTCACATTTATTTTTTTCAAAGGCACTCTGTCCTGTGACAGTTCTCTGAGTCTGAGTGAGGTGTGACTTCCTGCTGAAATCATTTCTACTTTCATTACATTCAGAGGGTGTCACAGCCATGTGAACTTTATTATATTCCACAATGGTTGTTTTCTCAAAGGATTTTCTACATTCATTAAGATCAGAGAATTTCTCCCTTGTGCCAGTTCTCATGTGGTTAAATAGAGGTGGCTTATCATAGTTTTTCTGAAATTCATCATATCTACAGGATTTCTCTCCTGTGTGAGAACACACAGGTGAACAAACAATCTTACCGTGGAAACCTTTTCCAAACTGATTACACTGAAAAGATCGTTCAGAAGTTTGAAATTCCTGACGCTGGTCTGTCTTATAATTGAGGGCTATCATATTTTCTTTCTACTCGGAAGATTTTTCTCGATTATTGGTTCTCTTATGCTTAATATCAAACTGCCAGTTTTCACATATATTCACATAATCGGTCTTGTTTCTGGAATAGTTTCTATCACTAATAATTAATTCAGAAACAACTGGCAAACTCATTCTACATGACTCACCTTTACAGGGTATTTTTCCTGAAAAAAGTGGAGCTATGTTGAAATTAAATGGTTTTTGTAAAACTTTCTGTCCTTCTTTATTCAATGTTTTGTCACTGATGAAGATTAATTGCCCCTGATGTTTCTTTTTTTTTTGATGATTCTCCTTAATGTGGACATTAACCTTGCAATACCCTAAAATAAGAAAAATCGAAAACATCTTGTGAATCTTAACATTTCTTATGGAGCGAGGTTTACAGACATATTAATTATGTGTTTTATTCTATGGTTTCTGGTCATGTTTCCAAAGGTTAAATAATTCATATGTAAACACACACACACACACACACACACACTCTCTCTCTCTCTTTTCTTCATCCATGTTGTATAAAAACAGGTATTACTCTCAGTGCTGGCCAATATGAAGTAGCCCATTCCCCCCAAGTTCTCCCTCTTACAATTAAAAAAATGAAACATACAAAAACCTATTGCCTCGAGTTGATTCTGAATCATAGTGACCCTACGGGACAGAGTGGCCCCACAGGGTTTCCAAGGAGCAGTTGATCTCTTGGTCTTAACCACTATACCACCAGGGCTCCACAAAAATACACTAAAATATAAAAAAAGGATAGCCTTCAAGACTTGAGCAATGACAGTGCAGAAAATTCTTAGGCCTTTCATTCTCCTTCACATGGACCCTAGACTAGGCACTGGAAAAATCTGTAATTTTGGGCCAACAAGGGGCACAGATAGAACTCCATGAAGAGACTTGTCCTTCTAGCCAAAGGTCCAGGAAAGGGGCGTTGGGGTGGGGGGGGGCAGCTAATGCAACAAAAAACCTTTCTGACAACACCAACCAACCAACCAGTTGCCGTCGAGTCAGCTCCAACTCATGACAACCCATTACGTGTCAGAGTAAAGCTATGCTCATGTGGTTTTCAAAGGCTGAGTTTGCAGAACTACATTGCCAGGCCTTTCTTCCAAGGCACCTGTGAGTGGACTTGAACCTCCAACCTTTCTGTTAGCAGCCGAGCATGTTAACCTTTTGTACCACTGAGGGAATGTACCCAAATGTAATGGGATGAATTTTGTCCTGCACAAGGACATCTTCAAGTCCTATCCCCAGATAACTGTGAATGTGACCTTATTCGGAAATAGGGTCTTTGCAGAAGTAATACGTAAGTTGAGTCATACAGGATTACAATAGGCTGTACATCCAGTCACTGGTGTCTTTATAAGTAACACGGAGACACACAGGAGACAGCCGTGAGAAGGCAAAGGCAGAGACTGGAGTGACGTAGCTACAAGCCAGGGAGTGCTAAGGATGCCAGCAACCACCAGAAGCTAACAAGAAGCATGAAACAGATTTTTCCTCAGAGCCTCCCTAAGGAACCAATCTTGCCAACACCTTGATTTCAGACTTCCACATCTGAGGGAGAATACATTTCTGTTGTTTTAAGCCATCCAGTTTGTGGTACTTTGATACAGCAGCATTTGAGCCAAACAAAAATGGAATACCCCTCCTTGGGGTTCTAGTGGGGCTGTACAAGGAATTAAATCTTCGACCCCCATCCCCTTTTTCCCACTCTCCTCTGCCTAACAAAAGCAGGTAGTGGTGTTGATTCTTCTGCTCAGTGGTATTGGCAACACCAAGAATGGAGCTAATCTTCCATCCTCCACTTAGAAGAAGCAGGTGATGCTCCAATTACAACTAGGTATTGGAAGCAGCAGGGCCAGTCTGGAGCTGATCCTCCACCACACTTGGCAGCAACAAGACTGAACAAAATGGTGCAAGGCTGTCTAGTCAGCATTCCAGTTCTCCCACTCACACAACCAGTGTTAGTAAGACCCAGTGAGGGGCTGAGCCTCAAACCCCACCTAGCGTCAATGTAATGATGAGAGGTTAGGTTTGTCAGCATTTTGTTCCCCATCACACCTGGTATCAGGGGTGCCCAGGAGGGGATTAAGTGTCCATTCCCACTTGGCACCAAAAAGGTGGCACAAGGTAGACCTATTTAGTACTCGTCCATTCCTTGCATTTTATTCCTTTACTTACGTAGTCCGTTTATATATATTGCAATTAATATATTTAGGTTTATGTCCACCATCCTATTATTCATTTTCCAATTACACTGTTTCATGTTCTTTTTTCTTCCTTTCTTGCCACTTTGAAAATAGTCAAACTTCTTTTCCAATTTAAATTTTTCTGGCTGGTAATTTTTAGTTGGGTATTCTTTTATTAACCTTTCATTGGACATTCAAGAGAGTAAGTCATAAATCACTGAATTACAGTAAACTATTACTTTTATTACTTTCCCTTTTACTGATAGTGTCTTGGAGTCTTTTAACTCTACTTCTAAACTGCATTTTGTGTTCTCATGTACTTTGCTTATGCGTGTATTTTAAAGTTCTTAAGACTTTAAAATTATTGTTTTGCAGGATAAATATTAAGTTATTTTTACCCACAATTTTACCCTTTCCTTTGTGCTTCATTCCCTATTATCTTTATTCCTTCTGTATTTTTATATTGCTATCATGGATATTTTCCTTCTGCTTGAAGAACTCTCTTAAGTTTTCCTTTTAGTTCAGGACTGTTGCTAATGAACTCATTTCATTTTTTACCATCCAAAATAATTTAATTTCAGTTTTAGTTGTGAAGGATAATTTTGCTAGCAATTATTTTTCTTCAGTACTATAAAACTTTATCATTCCATTCTCTTCTGACTTTGAATGTTTCTACTGAGATGTCAGTTGTCAGATTTATTTTTGCAAGGTGTTCTAAGGTGTCTTTTCTCATGGGCTGCTTTCAACATTTTACCTCTGATGTTGGTTTCAGCAGTTTTACTTTTAATGTGCTGATGTGTGTTTTCTTTGTCCCTTATGGGTTTTGCAGAACTTCTGGAATCTCCAGTTTGATGTCTTTTCTAAATTTTGTAAAATCCTTGGGGATTATCTCTTTGAATATTGTTTCCGACCTTTCTTTTTTCTTTCCACTGGGGATTTCAATGATATATAACAGAAATTTTTTGTACCATGACCCACTAAAAATTATGTAATTATTTTTCCTTGCCTTCTTCTTGCTATGTTTCTGGTAGTCCACTATTCCAGCTTAATATTTTTGTGTTCCACTATGTTCAATCAATTCTTAAACCCATTCAATAAATTGTTCATTTCAGATATTTTTTTAGTTCTAAAATGACCACTTCCCTTTTGGTTTAAGCTCAGGTATGTAAAGAGCTAGAAATAACATTTCTTTTAACCTTACAAGAACAAAGCTGGAAAACTGCATTATCAAAAACTTTTCATGAACTCAATAGAAAACTGAGGTTGCAGGGTAACCAAGTAACCAAAAATATGGAGACAGATGCCTGCCAGGCAAGATAGGGCCTGAGTATTTGTTTACATAGGACAGATGCTACAAATGCAATATAAGCTGGAAAGAAGAGACAACTAAACATATTAATGAATTGTTAACAGCCAAGGGTGGAACTGTATGAGAGTACAAAGCCCCTACAGGCAGCAGATAAGAGGTCTGCACACTACTACAAAATTTCCCTCCGTGAGTCAAACCAGGAGCTCACATAAAAGACCATGAAGAATTCTGAGGATATTTCATTCATAGGACATGCTGGGGATGGTAACAGCAGCACTTACAAAATTTCGCCGGGAACCATATCTCTCTATATTTGGGAACAAAAGTCTTTATCTGCAAGGGCAAGAACAAAATCTGTTACTATAGGGCAATAATGGCAACTCACAGCAGTTAGTGGAAGGAAAGTAAGAAGAAAAAAAACAGCACAGACCTCTGAGGAGAGGCAAGAATACATGGTAGGCCTAATATTACAGCTAGCACTGGTGATTATCAAAATTCCCAAACTCAAGGACTCAATTCATTCAACAACAGTAGATTTCACATTCTTCCCAAGTGCACATGAAACATCCATCTAGACAGGCCACATTCTGGGCTCTAAGACAAACCTTCACAAATACAAAAGGACAGAAATCATACCAAGTATGAGCTTAAGCCACAGCCAAATTATACTAGAAAACTGTAACACAGGGTTATCTGGAGAATTAAAAAATATTTGGAAGTCAACAAACTTCCATGGGTCAAAGAGGAAGTGCCACAGAAAATGAAAGATATTTTGAAGTGAAAATGAAGAAAAAATAGATACATAGAAATTTGAGGGAAGACACTAAAGCAGTGCTTAGAGATAAATGTATAACCTAAAACATTTATATCAGAAAACAAGAAAGGAATCCAATCAGTTATCTAAGCATCTACTTTAAGAACCCTGACATATAGCCACTATGGAAAATTATACGGTGCTTCCTCATAGGGTTGCTATGAGTCGGAATCGACTTGACGGCACTGGGTTTCCTCAAAAAGCTAGAAATGGGAATACCTTATGATCCAGCAATCCCATTCCTAGGTATACCCTAGTGGTCTAATTGCAGTGACATGAATAGACATATGCATACCTATGCTCATCACAGCACTACTCACAACAGAAAAAGATGGAAACAACCTAAGTGCCCATTCACGATGAAGGGATAAACACAATGTATATGTAACACAATCAAACACTACATGACCATATAAAGAATAAACATAATGTGGATGAATCTGTAGGACACTATGCTGAGTGAAATAAGTCAATCACAAAAGGACAAGTATTATATGATCTCACTTTTATAAGACAAGAATAGATATATACACAGAGATCAAAGCTCTTTAGTGGTTACCGGGAATGGTGGGGGGAGGCAAGGGAGAAGCACTATTGAGACAGTAGGCACTTGTTATTTTTGGTGATGGGAAAGGTAGTATCAAACATGGGTAAAGTGTACATGCTTGATCAAAGTAAACAATGTCACTAAGAAATGCACAAGAGAAAAATGTCTTTGGTAAAGGATATCATAAATATAATTTTGCAACAATGCCAACGACAAAATGTGTGTGTGGTTACACAAATATGTATACAGGCATACAAGTATATGAATATGTGGGTACCTATGTATGTATGCACAGACAGAAGTACCTAAAGGCATTTGTACATATAGGTATGTGTGTACATGCATGTATGTACATATACATAATAAACCACCCAGGGGACACAGGTAAAGATACTTTTTAGATATAACCAAATACCTTACAAGATTGCTTTTCCAGGTTTGAAGGTTTAAGACCATAGTCTTATGGAACAATTCACGAATTTGGCATAATATTGTTCGTAAAGTATAAGTTCTACATCTCAACGTACTGAGTAGTGTCTGGGATCTTAAAAGCTTGCGAGCAGCCTTCTAAGATGCAACTATTTGTCTCTACTCATCTGGAACAAGAGAAAGATGGAAGCCAAAGACTCAGAGAAGAAAGTAGTCTTCAAGACTCATAGTCTACACTAACCATGGCCTCATCTACCCTGAGACCAAAAAAATTAGATGGCGCTTGGCTACCATTACTGACAGTTCTGATCAGGGCCACAACAGATGGATCCTACAGAACGGGAAAGAAATGTGGAACAGAATTCAAATTCTTAGTAAGTCCACTCTTATGGAACTGTTTGAGACTAGAGGACTCCCTGAGACTATCACCCTGAGGTAATGCTTTAAACCTTAAACTGAAATTACCCCTTGAGGTCCCCTTTTAGCTAAAAAACAGATTGGCTCATAAAATAAAGAATATCACCTGTGAGTAATGGTCAAAGTTACTCTAAAATGAAGACGAGAAGGTAAGGTGGCAGGAAACTAGAATACTGAAAATGGTACAACCAGAATGGAATGAATGAGAATAATGACATAGTGTGAAAAATGTAACCAATATCACTGAATAACTGTTTAGAAATTGTTAAATGGGAACTGAATTTGCTGTGTAAACTTTCACCTTAACCACCATGAAATGTATATATTAAAAAAAAAGAACCTTGACAAACAGAGGATATTAAATCCAAAGCAGGCAGAAAGGAGGAGATAATAAAATTATAGCAGAAAACAATGCAACTGAAAACAGGAAACTACAGAGAGAAAAAACAATCAAACCAAAGCTGAGTTCTCTGAAAATAAAAATTTTAAATGATTAAAACCAACGGAGGAAAGAAAAAGAAAACACAAATTACCAGTATTAGCAATGCAAGCTGGAACATAACTACCGGCACAATAGACTTCAAAAAAATAATAAAACTACTCAAGACAAAATAGATAACCTGAATACACAGCTATATTAAAACACTAAATATGTAGTCAAAACATTCTGAAAAAACAGCTCCACACCCAGATGGTTTCATTAGTGAATTCCACTGAAGATATAAAGAAAAAATAACACCTATTCTACATAATCCCTTCCAGAAACCGCAAGATGAGGGAACATGTCCCAAATAATTTTATGAGACCTGCATTACCTTCAAAACAAAATGAGACAAAGAAAATTCTAGAAAAGAAAACTACAGACCAGTATCCCCTATGATACACACAAAAGTCCTAAAAAAAAAAAAAGCAAAAAGAATACAGCAATATGTACATATTAAAAAAATACATTATGAGCAAGTGAGGTTCATGTGAGGACTGCAAAAGTCTTGCAACACTAAAAAATCAATGTAACATATCATATTAACAGTATAAAGAATTAAAACCACATAATCACATCAATTGATGCATAAAATATTTGACAAAATTTTTCAAAATCCTTTAACTTAATAAAGGGCCTCTACAAAAAAACCTACAGCTAGCATTGTACTTAAGGGTTTGAGACTGAATACTCTTCTCCTAAGATCTGGAAAAAGAGAAGGGCCTCCTCTCTCATCACTTCTACTCAAGATCATACTAGAAGTTGCAGTCATTGAAATAAGGCAAGGATAAAAATGAAAGATGTGAAGTCTATACAGAAAGTCTCCAAAAATATCTACAATAAACCTCTCTGGATTAGTGCTTCCAGCAAAGGTAGAATGCAAGGTCAACCTACAAAAGCAAATCATATAGCTACGTACCAAAAAAAACCAAATCAAACCAGTTGCCATTAAGTCGATTCCAACTCAGAGCTACCCTATGGAACCGAGTAGAACTGCCCCATAAGGTTTTCAAGGAGCGACTGGCTGGTGGATTTGAACTGCGGACCTTTGGGTTAGCAGCCAAATGCTTTAACCACTGAGCCACCCCGGCCGCAGCTATGCGCCAACAGTGATCAAATAAAATTTGAAATTAGACAAACAAAACAAACAAGAAAAAGCAGACAAAAACTTAGCATTCAGATGCTGAAAACTACAAAACACTGGTGAAAAAAGTCAAAGAAATCCTAAATAAATGGAGAGGCATATTGTTTTTATGGAGTGGATGATTCTATTCTGCTGAGATGTCAATTCTTCCAATTTAAGTTATAGATTCAAGGTAATCCCAAATGAAATGACTGCATGTTTTTTCGTAAATATCACGAAGCTCATACAGAAGGAGAAAACTGAAGGATTCATGCTACCTGATTTCATGATTTAATATAAATCTACAGTAATTGAGACAATGTAGTATTTGAAGAAGAAGGGACATGTAGACCAAAAAAAAGAACAGAAAGGCCAGAAATAAACTCACACAAATACAGTCAACCACTTTTGGACAAAGGTGTAAATGCTATTCAACGGGGAAAATACAGTCTTTTAAATAAATGATGCTGGAATTATTGGACTTTCTTTTACAAAAAAAAAGAACTTGAATACACCTCATAGTTTCTATGAAAATTACCAAAAAAACTAAGTTTAAGACATGAAACTATAAAACTTCTAAAAGAAAATAAATGAATCAATCTGTGTTACCTTGTGTTTGGAAGTTTCTAGACAGGACACCAAAAGCATAATCTATAACAGAAAATCAATAAATTGGACTTTATCATAATTCATGTTCAGGTTTAGCACGATTTCCCTGAAATCGTTATCAACAGACGCGTCACTACCGTCAAGTGGAGAAGGAAGTCCTGGTTCTCCACATAACTTCTGCTGACTCCCCAGGACCTGGAGACAAAGGCTGCTGCATTAATACTAGATGGGGCTGGGAGCTCTGGTGGTGCAGTGCTCAACAGCTCAGCTGCCGACCAAACCCCACAGGGCAGCTCTACTCTGTCCTATAGGGTCGCTCTAAGTTGGAATCGACTTCACGGCAGCAGGTAGGGGTGGGAAATCAAGTTCTACCTTGACACAGGCCACTCTGTACTTCCTCAGGTCCCAAGTCCCTAACTCATCTGCCTTCTTTTTCTACCTTTCAGAATCCTAAGTTTGTTATACACATGTATGTAAGTTGTTTTTTAAGTTAGGAGCCCTGGTGGTACAGTGGTTAAGAGCTTGGATTCAAGTCAGTAGTTTGAACCCACCGGCCACTCCATGGGAGAAAGATGTGGCGGTCTGCTTCCGTAAAGATTACAGCCTTAGAAAGCCTACGGGGCAGTTCTGCTTTGTCCAGTGGGGTTCCTATGAGTAAGAATCAACTCGACAGCAATGGGTTTTGGTTTGGTACATATATACATACATATGCACATACATATACATACATGTATGTGAAAATACATATTTATCTGTAGCCTGGAAAGAAGAGAGAGAAGCGCACTTACTTCATCTTGTCCTGGTGGTGTAATGGTTAAGAACTATGGCTGCTAACCAAAATGGCAGTTCGAATCCAACAGGCACTCCCTGGAAAATGTATGGGGCAGTTCTATGCTGTCCTATAGGGTCACTATGAGCCAGAATCAACTTGATGGCAACGAATTTGTTTTTTTTTTTGTCCCTGTTTAGTGCTTTTTAAATCTTATTAAAAACTTCCCTAAGCAGAGTCATGAACCTACTTTCCTGTATCATCTTCTAGAATATTTCCAACGTAGCTTTAATAATTAGTTCTTTAAGCCACTGAAAAAGATTTTTTGTTTTGGCCCATATGGATAGGTCAGGTTCCTTTGCCCACGGTTCTGCAGTACTCTGTCAATCAAAAGCCAATTGTCTATAAAGAGAACATTCTTCCTCAAACACTTTATTCTGTTTCATTGATCTATTTTTCCCACCCTCAGCACCATATTATTTGATTACTAAGAGTTTTACATGAAGCCTTGATATCCAGTAGAACAAGTCTTCCCAAATTGTTGTCTATGAATGAGAGATTTTTTTGGTATTACATTAAATCTATACTAATATATCCCCATCTTCTTTTAAATAGATGCTTCCTCTCTTTTGTCTTCATTAGGGTTGGTTAAAGTTTCATCCATTTTATTGCTTTTTATTCTAAGAAATAGTCTACCATTTCTATTTTCTAGTACGTTAATTTCTAATTTTTATTAAATGTTCCTGTTTTACTGACTATATTTTTGGTCTTGCTCTTGCTTAGTTCATCAATATAAACAAGAGACTACAAATTTACCTGTGTCCATTAATCTAGCTATATCCTAAGATTTCTAATACACAGTTACATTATGTTCTAAATATTGTGCAATTCTGGATTTGATTTTGTTTCTCATACATTGTCTAAAAGACAATTTTTTTCACATTTCCATGGGGACTTTCTTGTTTATCACTGATTGCTAGATTTATCAAACTAAGTTTGGAATATTTTTTATGATAATTGATTTCCAAGATTTATTAGAGTTTTCTTCTGAGACTAGTATGCTTTCATGATCTCACAGTTATTTCATGGGAACCTGAAACGCTTGTTCTTTGCTTTAAACATATACATGCACAAATGTATGGTTCAAGTTAATATAAATGTCATTTATATTATCAATAGGCCTTATTTAATGTCAAATGTACCTATTATTTCAGGAAAAGATGTGGCAATCTGCTTCCGTAAACATTTACAGCCCTGCTGGAAACCCTGTGGGGCAGTTCTACTCTGTCTTATAGGGTTGCTATAAGTCAGAATCAACTCGAAGGCAATGAGTTTTTGGTACTATTTATTACTATTTAATCAGATGAGATGTAGTACAACTTTTTAATTCTAATATATTTTAACTTCTTAGAGTTGAGGTATTCTTTGTTTAAGGAACACTGACATCAGGTTATTTGATGAGGTCATTCAAAAGGCTTATATACTTACTTTAAATAGTGCTCTTTAACTACAGTGTCGTCATTTAGCATATTCATTGCCTAAATTCAAACCTGATTAATAAAACAGGAAACCCTAAACTGTTTTATTTTTGACATAACTTTACCATTCTTTTACTACAATTTTTCTAGGTTATTTAGTTAGGTCTATCTTTTTTAACAATCAATGCAATTATTTACAGTTAGTGATTGGCAGACGTTTGATCAAAATTATGTCAATCTTTATATTACTGCTATGGGTTGAACTATGTCCCCCAAAAACATATGTTGAAGTCCTAACTGTCCATACCTAAGAATGTGACCTTGCTTGAAAACAGGGTCTTTGCAGATGTAATTAGTGAAATTCACATGAGGTCACACTGGAGTAGGTGGGCCCTAACCTAATCTGACTGGCGTGGAGAAGAGACACAGAGAAACACATAGGGAAGAACACATGAGCCAGTGGAGACAGAGGCTGGAGTGACGCATGTGTGAGCCAAGGACCACCTGGAGCCACCTAAGGCTGAATGAGGGAAGGAAGGATTCCTCCCCTAGGGCACTCAGAGAGAGTATGGCCCGCCCACACCTCAACTTCAGACTTCTAGCTTCCAGAATTGTGGCAGAATCAATTTCTGTTGTTTTAAGGCACCTAGTTTGTGGCTCTGTTACGGCAGTCCTAGGAAACTAATACAGTTATGCTGTCTGTTTATAGGGCTCCACAAAAAAAAAAAAAAATTTCAGTAAGTATGTTTTAACTTCCAATAACTAAAATGACTTCACTATTTTGTTCTAGGAATTATACTGAAAATTATTAACTTTTTAAAATTCCCGGAAATGTCTATTAGTTTAGGCAAAGGCCAAAAGGTACATGAGATGATGTTCAGTGTTGTCATCAGGGAAATCAAAACTACAACGATGAGTCGAAGAGTCAGACAATAACAAGTACTGGCAAGGACATGGAGAAATCAGAACACTGATACGCTGCTAGTAAGAATGCACAGTCAAGCCTGAGAAAGCCAGAATCTGTGTAAGGCACTAACCTGTCAGAGAAAGAAAACGCAAATATTTTCCACTAAACCAAGTGATACAAAAGTGGTAAGACTGCACCCTGTCACAGGCAGAAAACTTGAAAAACAAGGCAGTTCCACTGATAACCGGCTCTCACAGGTTCAACCGTAAAATGGTACAGTTAGCTTGAAAAATGGTCTGGCAGTTCCTCAAATGGATAAACAGAGTTACGTGACCCAGCAATTTCACTTGTAGGTATACACTCAACAGAAACAAAAACACATATCCATACAAAAACTTGCACATGAATGTATTAAAAAAAAAACAAAAACCAAACCTGTCGCCGTCAAGTCAATTCCAACAGCGTTATTCACAATAGCCAAAAGGTGGAATGCCACATGTCTATCAACTGATGAATGGATAAATAATAAACAAATGTATATATCCATGTAATAGAATATTATTTGGCCATAAAAAGGAATGAAGAACATGCTACAAGATGAACCTTGTGAACAGTATGCTACGTAAAAGAAGCCAGTCATAAAAGATCACATATCATATGATTCCATTTATATTTCATATTTTTACGTATTTCCAGAATAGGTAAATCTACAGAGTTAAGGCTGGGGGTAATGGGGGACTAAGGTGGGTGGGCGGTAATAGCTAAAGGATATAGGGTTTCTTTTTGAGGTAATGAAAATATTCTAAAATTGACTGTGCTGATGGTTGCACACATCTGTGAATATACTAAAAACCACTGAATTATACACTTCAAATGGATGAATTGTACAGTATGAGAATTCTATTAATAAAGCTCTTAAAAAAAAAATAAGAACTTTTCAATGTTGTTCCCCCCTAAGGTCTAACCACCCCATGTTTCCTTCTGCTACGCCCAGAAACTCACCTGGGTGGCTCTGGTTTGGAAATTTTTCCTCTGAGGACCAGGGGTCTTCTCCCTGCTCCAACTGAAAGATCACCTCGGGTTTGGTAAGGCAATACCCTGTAAACAAGGAACAACTGAGAATATATACATATATATATATATATATTTATATATATATATATATATACACACACACATATAGACCAGATCCATGGAGATTTTGGGTTTTGCAGGTGGAGAAAGATATAGCAGCAGAAGCAGCACAATAAAGGTACTGGCTTGAAGTTTTCAATGGGAAGGTAACAACAGAATCATTGCTTCTGTTGCTCTAAAGATTTCAATGACCTTAGACCTCTTAATCAAAAGCCCGAACAACATTAACCTCTATAAAGTGGTTCAAGTGTTTTAACAACTTAAAAAAAAGGAAATGCATTCTAGATGGAGTCACATGGTGAGGTCTGCTCACCCACTGAGACGAGGTGGCTGTAGTTCTCCAGCATCACGTCTCTGTACAGGGTCCTCTGAGCGGGGCCCATGTGCTGCCACTCCTCCTGGGTCAGCTCCACAGCCACGTCCTTGAATGACACTGAAGCCTGTAACAGCACATCTCTGATCAATCTGAGGAGTCCAGAATCAGGTGACATGGAAAATGCTTTTGGAAACTTGTATCATGTTTACTGCTGAAGTTTAAAACAAAATGTTATAAAGGATGCCTACTATGGCCCTGGAGTCCTGGTGGCACACTGGTTAAGAGCTTGGCTGCTAACCAAAAGGTCAACAGCCTGAATCCACTAGCTGCTCCTTGGAAACCCTATAGGACAGTTCTACTCTTTCCTGCAGGATTGCTATGAGTCAGAATCAACTCGACGGCAATGGGTCTTTTTTTTTTTTCTTATTATACCCCTAATTTTTTCTTAAACTTTGGAGTTACTCAATTATTTAAAGATGCTTTTAACATACCATAATTTATTTATTTATATTTATGAATTATAGATTTCCTTAAGATGAAAAATTAAATGTAAATAGTCTTCCTACGATCTTTCCCACATCCCAATATATTTCTTGGCATTCCCTACGATGCTCACATCCTTCTTGGAGATTACTTCTATAATGGAAGCCAAGAAAGACATACAGATAAACACCCGAAGTATTACACCTGATCAGATTTATAGATAAATAAACATATAAAGATGTACAGATCTTCTCGATCTCTAGAAGAGTTAGCTGAACAGGCAGTTGGAATCAAAAAGACCGGTGTAAGAGAACATCACCTACACTGAAATAAGAGCAACATATATAAGAGTAGGGACCAATTCACACGGCAGAAGCAGGGACAGATTTGATAACTACTTTCCTGGGCAGCTACACTGGTTAAATGCAGGTGCCCTAAAATGATAACTGGGAAACAAAAGACAAAACTGTGCTAGAAGTTTTAGTGAGACAGATCTCCTTGTGTTGCTACCTTTGCAACACAAAGCTGAAACTGTCCCTGAACTAGTAAACGCATGATTTCAAGAGTACAGATGGGAAAGACAGGATGAAGACAATCATTTAAGGGTCATCAGTAACTCAGGTGGTAACTGAAGACATCGGAGGCAATTAGACAGCTCCTTGGGCACATACAGGAGGAAGTAAACGTACGAAAGATCATTTGAGAGACCATACATATTAAAATATCAAAAAACAATCTCGAAAGTAAATCTGCAGCTCCAGTTTGGTAAATCTGTTAATATCAGAGGAACTGCATCTGCCCACGTGCCAACTTTGCCTTCCCATTGATCTGTATTTCTGTATTTTCTCTGAGCGGTTCTGAGCCATTTCTAGTTCCACTTTTCCATATTAATGGTAGACCCACCCATAATCCCTTATAATCGCCCTTGTAAAACAAGAGGTTTATTGAAAACTCACCTGAGATACACTCATTTTCTGCTCTCCTAGAAGAGGGTAGAAAACTGTGAAGCTTCAGCTAGGAAGGAAAGAGGAATGGGGTCAGGAGAGACCTGATCTGTCTTACAGCTGCTACACTGACAGCTTCAGGATCTCATCACAGCAGCGGGAGGAAAAGCCTTCCTATGGGAGGATTTCCCGTTAACCCTTGAGTAGAGGCTAAAAGTACCACACAGAAGTAGCACCACCAGAACACATGGATCTCAGACATGATCATGTGGACTTAACCTGGCATTTTCCATGGGCGAAGGTAAACTGTTTTCTACTGATGTATTAGCAACTTATATACCCTTCCAATTAAAGAAAAAAAAAAAAAACAGAGGGTAGGTTAAACAAATTTGGGTACACTGAAGATGAAACCCCCTACCTTCATTAAAACTAATGTTGAAAAACTACTCAGGCCGGACTGTTCATCAAGTTCCTATTAAGTTTGTCTTTACACCTTGAGTTACAGAAGCCACAAAACAGAAACTCTGAAATATAGATGAGGTACTTTATGTACTGACTGTATTTTTTACCTTTTTGTTCTAAATTGGTTGCAGTTTCCTCAAAACAACCTTTCGATAAGATACTTAGGAAATTCACCTGTGTCAGCGAAAAGCACTATGCTTTGTTCCTAACTCTGCCCTGGGGAACTCTATAGGTCATTCATCTGAAGCCCAATATTTCTCAGCTTCCAACATAGGAAACTCTTCCAGTGCTATCATTTTATCCTTCTATATACTCAGAAAAGAGGGAGCACCAGGATCTCTCCAAATGCCACATATGGTGATGGACGTGGTATGAGGGCAGCTCAGAAGCCAAAGAGAGAAGGAAGACAATGGGGGCTGCTTAGGATTTCATCATCTCTGGCGGATTCTGCCTTCCCTGGAGATCATGCCCTTACCACCTCTCCAGTGAAGTGGCTTTTCCTGTGTTGCCTGACAGTCACCCATCCCTCTTAACCTCAGGTCAACCTTCTGCAAGTTGGTCCAGTGTCCACTACCACACAATCTGTGCTGGTTTCTGAATGTAGTAACATCATCAAGTCAGACTCATACTATGCAAGGGGATCAAGAATGGCTTCTGCGTGGGGAAACTGGAACCCTTATCCATTGATGGCGGCAATGCAAAATGGTACAGCTGCTGTGGAAAACAAAGTGGCGGTTCCCCCAAAAAACTAAGAATAGAGCTACCATATGACCCAGCACTTCCACTCCTAGCTACATACCCAAAAGATCTGAAAGTAGAGACTCAAAAAGAGACTTGTACAGAATTGTTCACTACAGCACTATTCACAATAGCCAAAAGGTGGAAACAACCTAAATGCCCAGCAACAGATGAACCGATAAACGAAATGTGGTACATACGTACAATGGAACACTACTCAGTCAGTAGGGGTATTGAAGTCTTGATACATCTACGGTATGGATGGCAGTTTCAAGACATTATGCTGAGTGAAATAAACCAATCACAAAAGGACAAATATCGCATGACCTCGCTTACATACAAAGACAAGGAAAGGCAAATGTATAGGGACCAAAGTTTATTAGTGGTTTCCTGGGGTGGAAGGGAGGAGGAAAAGAGGGGTTAACGGTGATGGAAATACTGCATTGATTAAGAAGGGTAGGGCTGCACAGCTGATTATCACACTTGCTATCAACAAGTTGTATACCTGCAAAAAGTTGAATTGGCAAAAGTTGTGTGATAGCTATATTTACAACAATGACAAAAAAAGGGTAGCTGCTGAGGCTGCTTATGTACAACCAAATACATGAGAGTTGGTTCCTTGGTTTGGAGGTTTAGGGCTATGGGGTTTCATGGGACGTTCCAGTTAATTGGCCTAATGTTTCGTGCTTCTCTTTTACCTCCAAATTCACTGCATAGTGCCTGGGGTCTTAAAAGCTTGCAAGCAGCCATCCAAGGCACAACAACTGGTCTCTATTCACCTGCAGCAACACATGAAGCGGGGAGTCAGGACTAGGAGGAGCATATGGAAGGTGTGGCTAATTGCCTCCATGAACAACTGCCTCCTTTGCCATGAGACGAGAAGAACTGGATGGTGTCCAGCTACCATCACTCTACATTTTGATCAAAGATTCTGTAGAAGAACCTGATCAAAAGGGGGAAAGTGCTGCACAAAATTTCAAATTCTCATATATGCTAGACTTTCTGGAGCCACAGAGGGTAGATGAACCCAAGAAACTACTGCTCTGAGATAATCTTTAAACCTTAAACCAAAGTTATACCCTGAAGTCACCTTAAAGAGTGTAGCTTAAGGAGCAAAAAAGGTCTTCCTTCAACATTATGCTCTCTTAAGAACTATCTTTATGGGACCAAATCGAAAACAGCAACTCAAAAGATTAGATAGGAACCTTGAGGGGCAGTGAGTTTATGTTAACAAGGGAGGAACAACTCAGAAAAGGAGGGTGAGAATGGTTGTACAGCTCAGAGAATGTAATCAGTGTCACTGAATTGTACATGTAGAAATTGTTCAACTGATGTATGTTTTGCTGTGAATATTTTTAATAACAACAACACAATTAAATAAAATTTAGAGTAAAAACAGAATGTCTTCTGGTGAACCGAATCAGGACCTGCTCCTTCCTGGGTTCTTCTATCTCTGCTCTGTAGCTTTCATGAGGATTCTATGTCAAAAGGGTATTCTACCCGGTGGGAGCTCTGTCCCTGGGGCTCCCCATAAAAGAGCTGCTTTGTTCCACAGGGGCTGTGACTTGGACCCGGGAAACAAATTCATCTTATTTGAAACCTTCGTTTAAGACCCTGAACTCTTTTGGAATTCAGTCGAACTGTGCCATTCAGTAATGTAGCCCTCAGCCACATGAAACTACTGAGCCCCTAAAATGTAGCTAGGGCCACAAGCTGAAATAATATTTTAGATGTACTGACTTAAATAAAATACATCAGTAAAATTAACTTCACCCACTTTCCGGTGGTGAAAAATATTGACTATACTGTGACCGTGGACTGCCAGAAGAACAAACCTATCAGTCAGAAGAAGTACAATCAGACTGCTCCTTAGAAGCAAGGATGGCAAAACTTCCACTTGCTTACTTTGGTCATTAGGAAAGAAAAATCACTAGAAAGGGACGACATGTTTACTTAAAAAGAGGGTCAGCGAAGACAAGGGAAACCCTTCGTGAGAGTAACACAATAGCCACAAAAAAACGGACTCAAACATTCCAGCGGTCATAAACATGGCACAGGACAGGTCAACATTTCATTCTGTTATACATAAGGTCACCATGAGTCAGAGCTGACTCAACTGCAACTAACCACACGTCAAAAGCTGATAAATTACATTGGTGCTTTACATGACCTTTCAATCGGACAGCACTGCACTAGCGTATCAGAACGTGCCTTTGAGGACAGAGAGCCTGGACAGTGCAGGAAGATTCAAGAGCCTCAATCTGATCTCGCGGCTCTGGAGAAACCCCCAAAATCCCAGAATATATTTACCACATGGTGAGATTCTGTCCATATTCCCTTGACAATCATATCTCTGAGGATTTGGGCCAGGACACTCTGCTAGTGCTCTGAAAGTGGCAACTCTGGGGTTTAAACAGGTAGACTATTAAGAACAGCAGGAGACTGGAAGTGAAGCAAAACGGTATTTTCATTCTAGTTCCCTCACCCATTCTTTTGTGACCTGTGATATATAATTTTACCCTCTGGAACTTTTTTTTTTTTAATGGCAGGTTTATAACAAATAGGATTGCTGTGAGGATTAAATGAGATACCAACTGAAAGGAACAAAGTGTCTCTTAGTCGATAACGCTTACATTTACATGGTGATTACTGCAGGCACTTGACAAAATGTTTTATCATGTCAATTTATTTCTCAGAATAGCAGCAGTTACAATTAATATCCTCATTTGCAAACGAGTGGCCTCTTACCCAGGTTACTATCTAGCCCTTGCTTACAGGTGACAGAGCTGGAATTTACCTGGTCTCCAGAAAAAAAAAAAAAACATATTTCTTTTTTTTTTTCTGGCTCAGTTAACCACTTGGCTTATAACCAAAATATTGGAGGTTCAGCCCACCCAGAGGTACCTCGAAAGAAAGCCTTCGCAATCCACTTCTGAAAAGTTTGCCGCTGAAAACCCTGTGGAGCACGGTTCTACTCTGACACACATGGGGTTGCCATCAATTCGGAGTCCACTCCATCGCAACTGGTTTGTTTTTTGTTTACTTCTGGTCTCAAAACTCCCAGACCCCGCATATTCACTGCTCCCGGTTTAAGGCACATTCGCAGTCGGCCTTATAAATGCACAAGCCCCTCCCGACACCGGCATTGGCCTTTCTCCAATGCGGCTGCAGGCTGGGCAGGCACACCGTCCTGCACGCCCGGCCGCACCAAGCACCTTCTCCTGACGGCCTCGGTCCCACCAGCGCCTCCGGAGCCCAAAGGGCTCGGGAAGAGGGGTGAGCCGCCTGGGAGTTCCCGTGACCATCTCTCCCCGTCCCGCAGACACAGGTTTACCAGTACCAGCAGGTCACCAGCGCTCTCTCCCCAACCGTATAACCTGGGGTTCCGCGTAGACCGGAAGGCTTAGAGATCCCCTCCGGTTCAAGTCAGGCAACGTGGCCTGAGGCGGCGGATCCGGGTCTGCACATGCGCAGAAGAAACCCAGCAGTCCCGTTCCCAGAGTGCTGTGCGGCGAGCCAGGCGAGTTGAAGACTACATTTCCCGTGAGCCTCTGTTCCCGCGGGACAAGCTTTTTGAAGTGTTTGGCTTCCTTGTCCTTGTGTGCCCTCAATTAGTTTCTGGCTTCCTTAGGTTAGAAAAGGTAGGTGAGTGTAGGCCCTGACGCCTCTAGCCCAGTTTCTCCTTAAATGCCCAAGTTTTGGGCTAGACTTTAGGAGATAACAACGCACTGCAGTGTGTGGTTCTCAATGGCATCCTGGCTGGAGAAAACTGCAAAAAACAAGAGACATTAATTTTAGGGAAACGTGAACATGGACTGGAACTTAGAAACATTAAGGGAAATTACCATTACCGACTCAATGGCAATGGGTTGGGTTTTTTGTTAGTATGATAATATTTGGACAGTGTAGGAAATTTTTCTTCTATTTTAGAGCTACACACTAAAACATTTACAATTATGAAATTATGTACAGGTAGTCCCGAACTTACCAGGTATTAAGACAAACATGCACTTACCACCATGGGTTTGTTTCTTTTATTGGTACATATTATTTTTAGTAACATGCACTACATACAACGTTATCTGTACATTTATATGTCATGTTTCCAACCCTCAAAGACAAAGATCAGATTTTTAAAAATACTGATTAAAAAAAAAAAAAAAAGAGGCATTACACATGTCAGAACTGACTTATGGCAGAGTCACTGGAATGGAACCCTATCTTAAAGTCGGGAACTATGAGATGAATTCGAGATAGACAAACTGCACTTAGAACAGTCTGTTTTTTGTATCTTAGTGTTAGTAATGTACTACGTACATACAGTGTTGCAGTGTGTAGTTTGCTGATGTTATTCTCAGATGTTCAAAGATAGGATTTATAAAGATAATGATAGTAAAAGACAATAAAAATGAAAACTAGAAAAAGAGATATGTGACTTATGTCAGAACCAACAGTACAACAGAGACGTTGGAACAGAACTCCATTCTAAGTCAGTGACTACCTGTATTTTTAATGTAAAATAGTTTAACAAATCAGAGAAAGCAACTATGGAAAAATGTTAAAAATGATTAAATCTGTGTAATATGTGTATCTGATGCTAATTTTACTATTTTCTACTATTCTGAAGATTTGATTTTTTTTTTTAAATACACAATAAAAACCATAGGGTATGAAGGAGGACTGTTCTGTTTGTCCAGAAGTGTGCCTTTTAAACTCCAAGTTGCCCAGAAAAGTAAAAGTATATATAAATATATCAATAAGGCTGTAAAATGTAACAAATACTAGAAAATAGAGCCATGGTTAACCAGAAACAAAACAAAAGGCTGACATCTGTGACCACTAGTTTATCTCTTCAGGGAAAACAAAACAAGCTAGTTGTTTAAAATTACACAAGTAATATATGAAAATACATACTACTCAAAATAAGAAAATGGTTGTTATAGAAATCTTTCATTTCCTTGAGATGACCTTTCTTAAAATGTGTGCACACACCTGGTTTTGTTTTGTTCCGTTTTTACAGATTAGGACTAACTTTAGGTTAGTTAGGACACAATAACATCAATTGTTTTTATGTGGTATGAAAAGAAATTTCAAAGGATAGCAAGACTTCATCTCTTGTATTGGATATGTCATCAGGAGGAATCAGTTCCTGGAGAAGGACATCATGTTTCATAAAGTAGAGGGTCTGCAAAAAAAAAAGACCCTCAATGAGACAGATTGACACAGTGGCTGCAACAATGGGCTCAAACATAACGAGACTGTGAGGATGGTGCAGGACCAGGCAGTGTTTCTTTCTGTTGTACATAGGGTTGCTTTAAGTTGAAACTGACTTGATGGCGCCTAACAACAACAACAATAAAAACAAATTAGAAAATAAGTTTTGTTCTCTTGACACTGAAGAAAACTTTAATAAATACCTATTTCCTAGATAAGGAGTGTAAAATATTTTTGATAAAATTCCAATCAGAATGTAAAAAGGTTTTTAATGTGTGTAAAGATATGAGTCGGAATCGACTCAATGGCAATGGGTTTTTGGTTTTTTAAAAAGGTTTTTAATGTGTTTTCTTTTTGGAATTTTTATTTTTTGTTTGCTTATCTTTAGGACCTATTCCAAATTTCATTTGAATAAAAATGTGTGTCAATGATTTGAAGAAAATTAGAAATGCACAACCCTGCCTCCATGTTAACATGTATTGCTAAAATACTTTTTAAAATGGTCCTGATGCAGTAAGAGTGCAGGGCTAGGAATAAGAGAACGTCAGAATGTAGTGTGTGACAGATATGCCCTTTCTCAGTGGTGAAAAAGAGAAGTTTCAATAACCTCTTAGGACTAGAAGAAAGTAAAGACCTATACACAGTTTTCAAATAAAATAACTTTCAAGTTTTAAATGTTTCAAGGAACTTTTCTCATTTATTCAGGAAAACATACATTTTATTAAAAATCAAAAAACTAAATCTGTTGCCGTCTGAGTCGATTTTGACTCGCAGTGATGCTACAGGACAGAGTAGAACTGCCCCATAGGGTTTCCAAGGAGTGGCTGGTGGATCTGAACTGCTGGCCTTCTGGTTAGCTGCTAAATGCTTAACCGCTGCACCACCAGGGCTCATTTTTTTTAATGTTACGTTAAAAAAAAAAAAAAATCAGCTCCTTCCCCAGGAAAAGTTTGTCCCCCACCTGAGACCCACCTCAAGCCCTGTCCTAAAGTCTGGAGCCAGGCCTAGGAGTGCTGAAAGTGATGGGAGGAGCCTCAGACAGGGCATGCAGTGGGTGATTGGTATCTTCTGGGCTGGGTGCTGCCTGTGTACACACAATGGGCATGGGAGTAGATGGGCAAACAAAAGAAAGGGACCCTGGAGGTGGTGTGAAGCTCTCAAGGCAGCTCCCAAACTGCCTCTGCAACTTCCTGGGTGCCTCCCCCGAGCCCATTCTGTCGAGTCTGGGGGCATTGCACAGTCTTGGGGGGGACACTTTATTCTGCCTACAGTAACATCCAAGTGCGTGGCTAAATTTTTGTGTTTTATTCTCTTTATCGTGTTTCAAATTATATAGCTTTTAAGCAGTATGAAATGGTCTTTCTGAAGTATAGTCATACTTCACCAATGATGCTTACCTTGTGTGTGTTGCTGTAATAATTGAGGTTCCTTTTCTTAGCTTACCACATATGTTTTAAACAAAACTGTGAAGTAAGTGTATTACCATTTTATGTGAATTTCAATGTAGCTTCAACCTTTTGATGCTGTAACTGTTTCAGTAAGTGTTATTTCAAACTAATGGTAGAGAATTATTTGACCAAAAGAGCTGGTCTATGATGCCTTTTATCAAAAACGTAAATGCACAGAGGAATACCAGACATTAGTGTGAGTAGATACATTCAAGTCTGGCAGTGACAAACCAAATGTATCACTTGAAAGATAGTGAAAGCAGGTTATGCAGATGGAGGCATACCTAACGCACGGCAGGCACAGCCACTGAGCAGTCTCTGTTAAGCCTGCATGGCCCAACATCCTTCCTCAACCACAACAGACACAGAGGCTTAGCGAGGTGGAGCCAGAGGGGTCACCTGCCCCTGGGCACAAGTTCAAGGGGTGCCAGAAGGGGCACAGAATGACATTCAAAGGTGCCGCAAATATGAACAGTGCCTGACCCAGGCAGCTGGACAAGAGGGGAAGATGTTTCTGCTGACACATCATGGCTATCAACATCTATTCATCTTGAAATTGGGTGGGGGGGTGCACAACTTACCGATTGCCGGTGGGGGCTCCTTACCCTCACTAAACCCCTGCAAGGTGTGCAGTTTCAGTGCTTGTCACAGGCACTATTTTCCATAGATAAGCCTCTGTATACAGGTAACAGATTTTCACTGGGGGACCTTTGGATATAGAATTACAGCATTTGTTTGTCAGGAGTCAGTTGCGTTGATGCCTTCCACCCAGACACTCAGGGGCAGCTATCAACCCCCTGCCTTGCTCAGCACATGAACCCCTACTGCAGCCAGATACCTGTGCCTACACCAATCACCCCTATAAATGAGAACTTGGACCACACACTTGGTGATCAATGACCTGGACACTTGAGCCGAATCCACACAAGAAAAGTAAATGGACTCCCAGGTTCACATACCTAGTAATGGCTCTAACCACCTGGTGACAGGATGTGAAAGCTTCAAAGACACCAATAATCAAACTAGCTCACATGACCACCCTATCTGGGCATATCAAAACAAGAAGCTAAGATACAGTGAACAAACATAAAATAAATAAATATAATAACTGATTGATGGCTTGGAGACAACAGTCAATATCAAATCACATAAAGAGGCAGACCATGATGGCTTCAACAAGCCACTACAACAAATAACCAAGAAACCTTCCAGAGGAAGATAACTTCTTGGAATTACCTAAGGTAGAATACAACAGATTAATATACAGAACTCTTCAAGAGATCAGGAAGGAGATCAGACAAAATGCAGAGCAAGCCAAGGAACAGATAAAACAACAGAAGAACTTAAGAAGGTTAGACAAGAGAATAATGACAAATTTAACAGGCTGCAAGAATCCATAGAGCAACAGCAAACAGAAATCCAAAAGATTAACAACAAAATTTCAGAATTAGACAAATCAATAGAAAGTCATAGGAGCAGAATTGAGGCAATGGAAGTCAGAATTAGTGAGAGTGGAAATAAAGCACTTGACACCAACTTATTTGAGGAAAAATCAGAAAAGAATTAAAAAAAATAAAGAAACCCTAAGAATTACACTGTATGTTTTTGGGTATCAAGAGGCAATAACCTACGAGTGACTGGAGTACTAGAACCGGGGAGGGGGAGCGGGAGAAATAACAAAGAAAATACAGAGGGCATTGCTGAAGATTTGTTGGCAGGACATGTCTCTGATATCATGAAAGATTAGAAGACATCCACCCAACAAGCTCATCAAATTGCACACAAGGTAGATCCCAAAAGAAAGTCACCAAGACATATTATAATCAAACTTGCCAAAACAAAAGATAAAGAAAACATTTTAAGAGCAGCCAGGGATAATCGAAGAGTCATCTACAAAGAAGAGTCAATAAAACTAAGCTCTGACTACTTCGCAGAAACCAGGCAGGCAAGAAGGCAATGGAATGACGTATATAAAGCCTTGAAAGAAAAAAATAGCCAGCCAAGAATTATATATCCAGCAAAACCGTCTCAAATATGATGGCGAAATTAGGGAATTACCAGATAAACAGAAGATTAGGGAATTTTAAAAACCAAATCAAAACTACGAAAAATACTAACAGGAATCCTCCAGTTAGAAAATCAATAACATCAGATAACAACCCAAGATTAGAACACAGGACAGAGGAACCAGATATCAACCCAGATAGGGAAGTCACAAAAATAAATCAAAGCTAAAACACTGAAAATAAGGAAACAAAGACATCAATATGTAAAAGATGACAATATTAAAACAAAAAAGCGGGACTAAACAATGTAGTCATAGATCTTTCATATGGAGAGCAAGTCAAGGCGATATCGAGAAATAAAAGATTGGTTAAACTTAGAAAAATAGAGGTAAATATTAAGGTAACCACGAAGGAAACTAACAATCTTACACATCACAATAAAAAAACAAAGACTCAAAAAAAAAAAAGACTCAGCAAATACAAAATCAACAATGAAAAAGATGAAAAGAAAATAAATAAAGAAAAATTACTTGGCACAGAAAATTAAATGGAACAAAGAAACTGTCAACAACACACACGCAAAAAAAAAAAATCAAAATGACATCACTAAACTCATAAAAAAAAATTTTTTTTAAACTCATAAAAAAAAATTTTCTTAAAACTCATACCTACCAATAATTACGCTGAATGTAAATGGACTAAAAGCACCAATAAAGAGAAATGGAGTGGCAGAAGGGATAAAAAACATGATCCGTCTATATGCTGCCTACAAGAGACACACATTAGACTTAAAGACACAAAACAAACTAAAACTCAAAGAAAGAAAAAAAAATACATCAACAATCAAAAAAGAGCAGTAGTGGCAATATTAATCTCTGACAAAATAGACTTAAAAAAAATCCACCACAAAGATAAGGAAGAACACTATATAATGATTAAAGGGTCAGTACACTAAAAAAAAAAAAATTTTTTTTTTTTTACACTAGGAGGACATAACCATAATAAATATTTATGTATCCAACAATAGGGCTCCAAAATACATAAATCCTAACAGCATTGGAAAGAGAAATAGACAGTTTCCTCAATTATAACAGGAGACTTCAACACACTACTTTCAATGAAGGACAGGACATCCAGAAGTTCAATAAAGATACAGAAGATCTAAATGCCACAGTCAACCAACTTGATCTCATAGACATACATAGAACACTCCACCCAACAGAAGCCAAGTATACTTTCTTTTCAAATGCACATGAAACATTCTCTAGAATAGACAAATATTAGGCCACAAAGCAAGCCTTAACAGAATCGAAAACGCTGAAATATTGCAAAGCATCTTTTCTGACCATAAAGCCATAAAAGTAGAAATCAATAACAGAAAAAGCAAGGAAAAAAAAAATCAAACACATAGAAACCGAACAACACCTTGCTCAAAAACTACTGGGCTATAGAAGAAATTAAGTCCGGAATAAAGACATCCACAGAATCAAATGAGAATGAAAACATTTTTTGGGACCCAGCAAAAGCCGTGCTCAGAGGTCAATTTATAGCAATAAATGCACACATCCAAAAAGAACAAAGGGCCCAAATCAAAAGATTAACCCTACAACTTGAACAAATAGAAAGAGAGCAGTAAAAGAAGCCCAAAGGCACCAGAAGAAAGGAAATAATAAAAATAAAAGCAGAAATAAATGAAACAGAGAATAGAAAAACAATTGAAAGAGTTAACAAGACCGAAAGCTGGTTCTTTGAATAGATCAAAAAAATCGATAAACCATTGGCCAAACTGACACACACACACAAAAAAAAAAAAAAAAAAAAAAAACGAGAGGAGGCAAAGAACCTGAATAAGATGAGATGGGCAATATCACAACAGACCCAAATGAAATCAAAAGAATCATAACAGAATACTATGAAAAACTGTATTCCAACAAATTTGAAAACCTAGAGGAAATGGACAAATTCTAGAAACACACTACCTACCTAAACTAATACAGAGGTAGAACTAGTAAATAAACCTATAACAAAAGAAGAGATTGAAAAGATAATTTAAAAACTCCCAACAACAACAACAACAAAAAACCCTGGCCCTGATGGCTTCACTGGAGAATTCTACCAAACTTTCAGAAAAGAGATAACACCACTACTACTAAAGGTATGTCAGAGCATAGAAAAGGATTGAATACTCCCAAACTCATTCTATGAAGCCAGCATAACCTATAGCGACCCTATAGGACAGAGTAGAACTGCCCCACAGAATTTCCAAGGAGTGCCTGGTGGATTCGAACTGCCGACCCTTTGGTTAGCAGCCGTAGCACTTAACTACTACGCCACCAGGGTTTCCATAATGCATAACACAAAGCCAACAGCCAACATCATCCTAAATGGAATCAGACAAGGATACCCTTTACCACGACTTCTATTCAAGATTGTGCTGGAGGTCCTAACCAGAGCAACTGGACTTGAAAAAGAAATAAAGGGCATCCAAAATGGTAAGGAAGAAGTAAAAGTATCCCCATTTGCAGATGACATGATCTTAAACACAGAAAATTCCAAAGAATCCACAAGAAAACTACTGGAACTAATAGAAGATTTCAGCAAAATATAGGATACAAGATAAACAGAAAAAAAAATCTGTTGGATTCCTCTACACCAACAAGGAGAACTTCACAGAGGAAAACACCAAATCAATACCATTTACAATAGCCCCCAAGAAGATAAAATACTTAGGCATAAATCTAACCGGAGACATAAAAGACCTATACAAAGAAAACTACAAGACTACTGCAAGAAACCAAAAGAGACCTACATAAGTGGAAAAAAATGCTCTGATCATGGATAGGAAGACTCAACAGTGTAAAATGTGAAAATGTCAATTTTACCCAAAGTGATCTACAATGCAATTCCGATCCAAATTCCAGTGAGTTTTTTTTTTTTAAGTCAACACTCTCCCTTCTTGACCTTGGGTTCCTTATTACCAGCTTTCCTGACCCCTCCTGCATTCTAGTCCTTGCCCTGGTGCTGTTGTGCCCTTTTAGTCTCATTTCGTTTTATGGGCCTGTCTAATCTTTGGCTGGGGTGGGGGGGACTCAGGAGTGACTTCATTACTGAGCTAAAAGGGTGTCCAGGGGCCATACTCTTGGGGTTTTTCCAGTCTCTGTCAGGCCAGTAAATCTGGTCTTTTTTTGTGAGTTAGAATTTTGTTCTACATTTTTCTCCAGCTCTGTCTGGGACCCTATATTTTGATCCCTGTCAGGGCAGTCAGTGGTGGTAGCTGGACACCATCTAGCTGTATTGGACTCAGTCTGGTGGAGGCCATGGCAGATATGGTCCATTAGTCCTTTGGACTTAGCTGTCTTCATTCTTCCTTGCTCCCAAAGTGGGGAGACCAGTGGAGTACAGTAGATGGCCAGTCATGGTTTTGAAGACCCCAGATGCTACTTACCAAAGAAGAATGTAGAATATTTTCTTTATAAGTGATGTAATGCCAATTGAGCTAGTTGTTCCCAAGACCATGGTCCCCACAGTCCTCAGCCCAGCAATTCAGTCCCTCGTGAGTTTGGCTGTGTCTATGGAGTTTCCAGGATCTTGCCTTGTGCAAGTTGTGCCGGCTTCCCTAGTACTGTGTGCAGTCTTACCCTTCACCAAAGCTACCATGTATCTATTCTCTATTAAGTGTTTTTCCATCCCCACCTGTCCTCTCCCTTGTAACCATCAAAGATTGTTTCTCTTTGTGTGTTAACCTTTTCATGAGTTTTTACAGTAGTGGTCTCATACAATATTTATTCTTTTGTGATTGATTTATTTCACTCATCATAACGCCCTCCAGATTCATCTATGTTATGAGATGCTTCACAGATTCATTATTATTCTTTAATACTCCATTGTAGGTACCACAGTTTGTTTATCCATTAATCTGTTGATAGACATGTAGGTTTCCTTTTTTTGCTATTGTGAACAATGCTGCAATGAACATGGGTGTGCATATATCTGCTCGTGTGAAGGCTCTTATTTCTCTGGGATATATTCCTAGAAATGGGATTGCTGGATCACATGGTATTTAAATTGCTGGCTTTCTAAGGAAGTGCCGTATCGTTTTCCAAAATGGTTGTATCATTTTACATTCTCACCAGCAGTGCATAAGAATTCCGATCTCCCCATAGCCTCTCCAACATTTGTTATTGCCTGTTTTTTTTTTTTTTTTATTAGAGTCAGTAATGCTGGAGTGAGATGGAATCTCATTCTGGTTTTGGTTTGCATTTCTCTAATGGCTAGTGATCGTGACCATTTCCTCATGTGTCTGTTGGCCGCCTGAATGTTTGTCTTCTTGGTGAAATGTCTGTTCATTTCCTTTGCCCATTTTTGAAATGGGTTTTTTGTCTTTTTGTTGTATAGGTATTGGGTTTTCCTGTAGATTTTAGAGATTAGACCTTTGCCTGATTTGTAATAGCCAATTTTTTTTCCCCAGTCCGTAGGTTCTGTTTTTATTCTTTTGGTGAAGTCTTTTCATTAGCATAAGTGTTTCATTTTTAGAAGATCCCGGTTACCCAGCTTATCTTCTGTAGTTTGTGTGTTGTTATGGTTTGTATCCTGTTAATGCCATGTATTAGGGCCTCTAGAATTGATCCTATTTTTTCTTCTACAAACTTTATAGTTTTTGGCTTTATATTTAGGTCTTCGATTCATTTTTAATTAGTTTTTGTGTATGGTGTGAGGTATGGGTCTTGTTTCATTTTTTTTTGCAGATAGACATCCAGTTTTGCCAGCACTATTTGTTAAAAAGACTGTCTTTTCCCCATGTGATGGACTTTGGGCCCTTGTCAAAGATCAGGTGACCACAGGTGGATGGATTTACATTTGGGTTCTCAATTCTGTTCCATTGGTCAATGTATCTGTCATTGTACCAGCACCAGGCTGTTTTGAGTACTTTATCTGTATAGCAGGTTCTGAGATTAGGTAGTGCGAGTCCTCCTACTTTATTCTTCTTCTTCAATAGTGCTTTACTTATCCAGTGCTGCTTCTCTTCCCATATAAAGTTAATGATTATTTTTTCCATTTCTTAAAAGGATCTTGTTGGTATTTGGGTCAGAATTGCATTAGATTTGTCAATTGCTTTGGATAGATTTGTCATTTTCACAATGTTGAGTCTATCTGTCCACAAACATGGTATTTTTTTTTTTATGTCATTTCTTTTGGATTCTCGCAGTAGTGTTGTGTAGTTTTGTTTGTATAGGTCTTTTACATCCCTGGTTAGATTTATTCCTAAGTATTTTTTTTTTTTTTAGTGGCTATTATAAATGGTATTGTTTTCCTGATTTCCTTTTTATCATTCTCTTTATTGGTGTATAGGAATCCAACTGATTTTTGTACTTTTATCTTGTATTGTGCAACTTTGCTGAATCTTTTTATTAGTTCCAGTGGCTTTCTCATGGAGTCTTTTGGGTTTTCTGTGTATAGTATTGTATCATCTGCAGATAGGAACACTGTAACTTCTTCATTACCTCTTTGGATGCCCTTTATTTCTTTTTCTGGCGCCATTGCTCTAGCTAAGACTTCCAGCCCAATGTTAAACAAGAGTGGTGATAAATGGCATCCTTGTCTTGTTTCTGTTCTCAAGTGGACTGTTTTCAGCCTCTCTCCTTTAAGAATGATGTTGGCCGTTGGTTTTGCACAGATGCCCTTTATTATGTTGAGAAAGTTTCCTTCAATACCTATTTTATTTAGAGTTTTTATCAGAATGGGTGTTGGACTTTGATGCTTTTTCTGTGTCACTTGAGATGGTCATGTGATTCTTTTCTTTCCATTTATGTGGTAGATTACATTGATTGATTTTCTAATGTTGAACCATCCTTGCATTCCTTGTATGAATCCCACCTTGTCATAGTGTATTATTTTTTGATATGATACTGAATTTTATTGGCTAGAATTTTGTTGAGAATTTTTGCATCTATATTCATGAGAGATATTGGCCTGTAATTTTCTTTTTTGTGGTGTCTTTGCCTGGTTTTGGTATCAGGGTTATGCTGGCTTCATAGAATGAATTCGGAAGTATTGCTTCCTTTTCTATGTTCGAAATGGTTTGAGTAGTACTGGTGTATGCTCTTCTTTGAATGTTTGGTAGAATTCTCCAGTGAAGCCACCTGGGCCAGGGCTTTTTTATTGTTGTTGTTGGGAGTTTTTGTTTTTTTTTTTAATTACCCTTTCAATCTCTTGTTATGGGTCTGTTCTGATTTTCAACATCATTTTGCATTAGTTTGGGTGAATAGTCTATTTCAAGAAACTTGTCCATTTCCTCTAGGTTTTCAAATTTGTTGCAGTATAGTTTTTCATAATACTCTGTTCTGATCCTTTTTATTTCAGTTGGGTCTGTTGTAATGTCCCCCATTTCTTTTTTATTTGGGTTATTTACATGTTTTTCTTTTGTCAATTTTTTTCTCAAGTTTTTCTTTTATCAACTTGGCCAGTGGTTTGTTGATTTTGTTGAACATTTCAAAGAACCAACTTTTGGTTTTGCTGATTCTTCCTATTGTTTTTCTTCTCATTTATGTCTGCTCTGATCTTTATTTTTTCTTTCTTCTGGTGGTTGTGGGTTTTTTTTTTTTTTCTTTTGCTGTTCTCTTCCTATTTGTTCAAGTTGTGTAGCTAATGTTTTGATTTTGTCCCTTTCTTCTTTTTTGATGTGTGCATGCACTGCTATAAATTGACTTCTGAGGACTGCCTTTGCTGTGTCCCAAAGGTTTTGGTGTATGATGTATTTCCATTCTGGTTTGATTCTAGGAATTTTTTTAATTCTATCTCTTAGTTCTTCTATTACCAGTTTTTTTTTTTTTTTTTTTTTAAGCAGGGTGTTATTCAGTTTCCATGTAATTTTTTTTTCTTTTCCTGCTGTTAATTTCTACCTTGATGATATTGTGGTCGGAGAAGATACTTTGTATTATCTACATGTTTGAGATTTTGTTGAGGGCTGCTCTGTGGCATAAGATGTGGTTTATTCTGGAGAATGTCCCATGTGCATTGGAAAAGAATGTGTACTTTGCAGCTGCTGGGTGGAGTGTTGTATATGTGTCTGTGAGGTCAAGTTGCCTGGATATGCCCTTTAGGTCTTCTTTATCGAGTTTTTTCCTAGATGTTCTGTCCTTTACTGCGATTTGGGTTCTTGAAGGTTCCTAGTATTATTGCGGAACTGTCAATTTCTCTTTTCAGCGCTGTTAGAGTTTGTTTTATGTGTTTTGGAGCCTTGTCATTGGGTGTGTAGATGTTTATTACGGTTAAGACTTCTTGATGGATCATCCTTTAATCATTATTATAGTGCCCTTCTTTGTCTTTTATGGTGGATTTCGGTTTAAAATCTATTTTATCTGAGATTAGTATTGCCACTCCTGCTCTTTTTTGGTAGCTTTTTGCTTGATATGTATTTTTTCCATCCTTGATTTTTAATAAATGTACATTTTTGTTTCTAAGGCGTGTCTCTTGTAGACAGCATATTGATGGATCCTTTTTTTTTTTTTTTTTAAATCCATTCTGTCACTCTCTGTCTCTTTATGGGTGCATTTAGGCCATTTATATCCAGTGTAATTATTGATAGGTGTGAGTTTATCATTGTCATCTTGTAGTGCTTTTTTTTTTTTTTTTTTTGTGGTGCTGACTTTTTTTTGTTCCTCTTACTCTCCAGTGGTGAATTCTTTTTGTTTGTGTATTTTTTTCTTTTCCTTTTTTGTAGATTTTGTTTTTACTCAGACTTTATATTTTCCTTCTTTATTTAGATGACTAGGTTTGTTAACTGTCTTTGTGGTTACCTTGAAATTTATCCTTATCTTTCTTAGCTTGAAGCTTCTATTATTATTTGGTATCGCCTTGCCTTCCTCTCCATTAGAAAGTTCCATACCGACACCATTTATTCCCTCTTTTATTGTTCTGACGTTGTTGTCATTTACAGATTAACCTCTCTGGTTCCCTGTTGTAATTCTTTTGGTTTTGGAGAGTCCTTGAGAGTTCATTTCTTAGGTTGACATCTGGCTGGTATGATCTTGCATCCTAGATTCAGGCTGTGATCTGATGTTGTTTGTTCTCATACAATAGTTCTTGAAAATTTCGTTTCGTTTTTACATATTACCTTAATTTCTGTTTCTCTGGAAATGTCCTAACTTCACCATTATATTTTAATGAGAGTTTTGCAGGATATATTATTCTTGGTTGGCAATTTTTTTCTTTCAAGGTTTTATATATGTCTCCTATTGCCTTCTTGCCTGCATGGTTTCTGCTGAATAATCAGACCTTATTCTGAATTTTCCCCTCTGTATGTGGCTTTTCGTTTTTCTTGAGCTGTTCTCAGGATTCTTTGTTTGTCTTTGGTTTTAGTGAGTGTGATTATGACATGCCTTAGTTATTTTCTTTTGGGGTCTATCCTATATGGGGTTCACTGAGTTTCTTAGATGGTCAGCTTTTCATCTTCATGATATTAGAGAAGTTTTCTGTCTGCAATTCTTCAATGATCCTGTCTGTATTTTCTGCTTTCTTCCCCTCTTTCAGAGCTCTGATTACCTGGAAATTTTTGCTTTTGATTGTGTCCCACATAATTCTCAGGGTTTCTTTATTTTTCTTTTCTGATTTTTTTTCCCAAATAAAGTGGTATCTAAGTGTTTGTCCTCAACTTTGCTGATCCTGTCTTACATCATTTCAAACCTGCCCCTTAGCCCTTCTATGACACTGTCCATTTCTGAAAGCTTGTTGTTTTTCTTTTGGATTTCTAATTGTTGTTTTTGTATGATTTCTAGTTGTGAATTTATTTTGGCATTTTGTACCTGTATCGTTTTCCTGAATTTTTCCCATTTTTTGTCTGTATTTTCCATGACTTTGTCTGCCTTTTCCATGAATCTGTCTATTTTTTTTCCTCATTTTTGTCTGCTTTTTGCTTCAACTCTTGGATTGCTCTGAATATTAGAGATTTGAATTCCCTTTCAGGTAGTTCTAGTACCTTTTTTCTACTGGAAAGTCATCTGGTATTTTATTTGGATGCCTACTGGAACCATCCTGTCCTGTATTTTTTATATGTTTTGATATTGTCTCCTGTCTTTCAGACATTCAGTAGTTATTTTCTTTATTTTTTTTCATTCTGTTTTTTGTTTCATTCTGTGTTTTCATTGTATTTGGTTATGTCTGAGTAGGCAGGCTGTGCATTCTTTGTTGTTTGCTTGTCAGTGGGTATGATATTTTCACCTCCTTGTCCAATGGGCAGGGCCAGTCACTCGGCTGTGGTGAAGCAGGTTTGGTCCAGGTGAAGGAGCAGGGCTGGGATGGGTTGTTTTGGGCACATACTAGGGCCAACAGGGTTTTTTAGGAATCAGTGCAGGGCAGGTTCCTATAGGCCATGCTTATGCTGCTTGGAGGTGTGATGTTCAGCACATGGGGCAGGTAGGCAGGAGTGAGCAGGCAGTTTGTGATATGTGAAGCTAAGATACCTATGGTAAAGAAGAGAGGAGAGAGAAACAGGAGCAAAAAATAAACAAAAAAGAAACAACAACAACAAATAAAAGAATGCTAAGGGAGCTTGTTGGAGTGGAGAGACAAGAAACTGAGAAATGGAGAAAAACAAAAAGAAAAAGGAAAAAATAAAATAAATAAAAATTAGAAAAAGAAAAGAAAAGCCTCCAGGGATCCCACCCCGTGGCTGTGACAACCAGGGAAGTGGCTCCCAGGGCATGCAGTACAGCCTGGCTAGAAGGGGCTCCTGAGACACGAAGAGAAAAATAAAACAAACAAAACAAAATAAAAAAGCAAATGCCCCCAGGGGTCCCACCAGTGTGGCTGCACAGACCGGGGAACTGTTCCCAAGCTGGGCAGTACAGCCCGGCTAATAGGGGTTCCCAAGCTTCAAAAAGAAAAAGAAAACAAACAAACAAAATTAAACAAACAGCCTCGGTGATCCTACCAGCATGGCGGCACAGTCTGGGGAAGCGGTTCCCCAGCCAAGTGGTGGTTCACAGCCTTTCAGGAAGAAGCAAAGCTGGTACATGAAGCCAGGTGTTTCAGAGGAAGGAGAGGGAGCTGGTGAGAGGCAGGGAGGAAACCAAAAGAATTTGAAAAAAGCAACACTAGCAATATACAAATGGCACTGATGGTGCAGGCCAGTGTGGGTGGGGTGAATCCAAGCAGTACGGTGCCTCCTGGCCAAGAGACTGCAGTCAGCAGGAAGCAGTGGATGCCTGGTGAGAGGGGAAGGGTAAGGGTTGGGAAAGGGTATATTGCTGGTTACTGGGTGTTCTGTCTACTGCTGGGAGCTCCGTGAAGCTACTTCTCTGTGTTCCCTGTCTCCCAATCTCCGATGTGGGCAGGTTGAATCCAAGCAGCACAGACCCTACTGTTTCTGGCTGGCTGGCTGGCTGAGCAACCCCAGCCAGCTAGGAAGTGGTGGAGCCCAAGCAGCAGGGTGGAGAAGGATAGGGGGTGGGAAAGCATGTATCAGTGGTTACCAGTGTTCTGTCTTCTGCTGGTCGCTCTGTGAAGCTGCTTTCCCATACTCCCTGTCCGCCCACCTCCAACAGGAGTCCATGATGGCAAATCCATGCTGCGTTAGGTGATAGGGGACCTCTGCACGTATCTCTTCTCACTCTCTGTTTTCTGTCAGTTTGTTATTCCACTTGGTGGCTGGCTGAGTTCTTTAACTCTTCGTTTGACACTTAGGGTTCCAGGATTGACATTTGTCTCTGTTTTACTTAGTTTTTCAGGTCTTTGCTGTGGAAAGACAGCATAGTGCTTCTCTCTATAGTGCCATGTTGGCTCCGCCTCCCAATGACATTTTTAATGAGATAAAGAAACAAATCACCAACTTCATATGGAAAGGGAAGAGGCCCCAGATAAGTAAAGCATTACTAAAGAAGAAGAACAAAGTGCGAGGCCTCACACTGCCTGATTTTAGAACCTATTATACTGCTACAGTAGTCAAAACAGCCTGGTACTGGTACAAAAACAGATACATACATGAATGGAACAGAATTGAGAATCCAGACATCAATCCATCCACATATGAGCAGTTGATATTTGACAAAGGCCCCAAAACAGTTAAATGGGGAAAAGACAGTCTTTTTAACAAATGGTGCTGGCATAACTGGATATCCATCTGCAAAAAAATGAAACAAGACCCATACCTCACACCATGCACAAAAATGAACTCAAAATGGATCAAAAACCTAAATATAAAATCTAAAACAATAAAGATTATGGAACAAAAAATAGGGACAATGCTAGGAGCCCTAACACATAGCATAAACAGAACACAAAACATTACTTACAATGCACAAACACCAGAAGAGAAATTAGATAACTGAGAGCTCCTAAAAATTAAACACTTATGATCACCAAAAGAGTAAAAAGGAAAAAAAAATTGGCTATGACATATCTGATCAGGGTCTAATCCCTAAACCCTACAGATATTGTAAAATTTCAGCAAACAAAAAGACAAATGACCCAATTAAAAAATGGGTAAAGGATATGAACAGGCACTTCACCAAAGAAGGCATTCAGGCAGCTAACAGATACATAAATAAATGCTCACAATCATTAGCTGTAAGAGAAATGCAAATCAAAACTACAATGAGATAACATCTCACCCCCAAAAAGCTGGCATTACTTCAAAAAACACAAAATAATAAATGTTGAGAGGTTGTGGAGAGACTGGAACACTTATACACTGCTGGTGGGAATGTAAAATGGCACAACCACTTTGGAAATTGATTTGGCGCTTCCTTAAAAAGCTAGAACTAGAACTACCATATGATCCAGCAATCCCACTCATTGAAATATATCCTAGAGAAATAACAGCTGTCACACGAATAGATATATGGACATTCATGGTCATGGCAGCACTGTTCACAATAGCAAAAAGATGGAAACAACCTAGGTGCCCATCAGTGGACGAATGGATAAACAAATTATCGTATATTCACAAAATGGAATAGTAGCAATGATAAAGAACAACAATGAATCCTTGAAACATCTCATAACATGGATGAATCTGGAAGGCATTATGCTGAGTTAAATTAGTCACAAAAGGATAACTATTGTATGAGACCACTATTATAAGAACTCTAGAAAAGATTTAAACACATAAGAAAACATTCTTTGATGGTTACAAGGGTGGGAAGGGAAGGAGAGGGGAATTCACTAACTGGATATTAGACGAGAATTATCTTAGGTGAAAGGAAGGACAACACACAGTACAGGGAAGTCAGCACAACTGGACTGAACCAAAAGCTAAGAACTTTAGTGAACACAACCAAACACTTTGAGGGACAGAGTAGCAGGCGTGGGAGTCTGGGGACCGTGGTTTCAGGGAACATCTAGGTCAACTGGCATAATAAATTTTATTAAGACAATGTTCTGCATCCCACTTTGGCGTGTGGCATCTGAGGTCTTAAAACCTAGCGAGTGGCCATATAAGATGCATCAATTGGTCCCAACCCACTTGGAGCAAAAGAGAACGAAGACTACCAAGGACGCACAGAAAATATGAGTCCTATAGACAAAAAGGGCCACATAAAGCACAGACTCCATCAGCCTGAGACCAGAAGAACTAGATGGTGCCAGGGTACCACCAACGACTGCCCTCATAGGGAACATAACAAAGAGTCCCTGATAGAACAGGTGAAAAGTGGGGCACAGAACTCAAATTCTAGTAAAAAGACCAGACTAAATGCTTTGACTGAGACTGGAGAAACCCTAGAAGACACGGCCCCTGGACTCTCTTTAACCCAGATCTAAAACCGTTCCTGAAGCCAACTCTTCAGACAAAGTTTAGACTGGATTATAAGACAAAATGATACTCATGAAGAATGCATTTCTTAGTTCAAGTAGGTACACAAGACTAAACGGGTAGCTCCTGTCCAGAGGTAGGATGAGAAGGCAGAGAGGGATTGGACCTGGTTGAATGGACACGGGAAATTCGAGGTGGAAAGGAGGAGTGTGCTGTCACATTATAGGGATAGCAACTAGGATCACATAACAATGTGCATATAAATTTTTGTTTGAGAAACTAATTGAGCTATAAACTTTCACCTAAAGCACAATTAAAAAAAAAAAAAGAATCACATGTGTTGATCCTCAAGTTCTTAAGAATTTAAGGTATCAGGGTTTGGGCAGGGTAGTCTCCTGAAAGCCACTGTAAATTCCTTTTATGTTGATTACTCAGGAGACAGAGTCAGAGCCTGTGCAGGGCTTCAGGGTCAATCAGTTGTAAAAAGGGAGTCATTAAGGATATGCCATATATCAAAGAACTTCTGAAAATTTCATCATCAAGGAATTTTGCTTTAAGGGAGGTTTTATTGTTCCTGACCTGGAGTCAATGTCTTTAAGCTAGCCCAGCACAGCCTGTTTAGGATTTGGGGGTGTTTACACTTTTAAACAGTAATATAAGGCTGTTCATATGTGATCAATAACAATACTGAAGATTTTTTAATATGCAAATTGAGTGATATTACATGATTTTTTATCAGAATGGGTAAGGAAATGCAAGAAGAAGATAATGTTTTGTTGGAAACATATCCTCTGACCAGGGAAATTTTAATTGTGCAAATTGTGTCTAAGGCTGTATACTAAGTTACCTCTGATAGGTTGGTTGACTTAGCATATGTGGTGTATAATGCCGTGTGGTGTAATTTTTCCCTTTTTTACAGAGAAAAGGCTAACTTGATGGCTGTTTTCACTGTAGATAGCATAGGGGCTGGGGAGAAGGGAAAAGTGATTAAATATCTTGTCAGTGTTTGTCATGGATTGAATTGTGTCCCCCCAAAATAGGTGTCAACTTGGGTAGGCCATGATTCCCAGTATTGTGTGGTTGTCCTCCATGTTGTAATTTTAATTTTATATTAAAGAGCGTTAGGGTGGGATTGTAACACCCTTACTAAGGTCACATCCCTGATCCAATAAAAAGGGAGTTTCCCTGGGGTGTGGCCTGCACCACCTTTTATCTCTCAAGAAATAAAAAGGAAAGGGAAGTGAGCAGAGAGGGAGGACCTCATATCACCAAGAAAGCAGTTGCTGGGAGCAGAGCGCATCCTTTGGACCTGGGGTCCCTGCATGGAGAAGTTCTAGTCTAGGGGAAGATTGGTGGGAAGGCTGACAGAGATAGCCTTCTCCCGGAGCTGACACCCTGAATTTGGACTTTTAGCCTACTTTACTGTGAAGAAATAAATTTCTTTAAAGCCATTCACTTGTGGCATTTCTGTTATAGCAACACTAGATGACTAAGACACTGTTTTATGCTAATGATAGTGCTTTAGAATTAGAATTACATCCCAGAACTAGCAAACAGAAAAATGTTATGGCAAGATAATAGCAAAAGCAAAAATAAAGGATTTTTCTTCAAAAATAAACTAAAATATGAATTGACGCATAATGATTGGCTGCAGGGCCTCCTCTGGAGTCCCTGGGTGGTGCAAATGAGCTTGGCTGCTAAGTGAAAGGTTGGAGGTTTGAGTTCATCCAGGGGCACCTCAGAAGAAAGGTTTAGTGATCAATTTCTGAAAAATCAACCACTGAAAACCCTATGGAGCACAGTTCTATTCTGATACACATGGGGTTGCCATGAGTTGGAGTCAACTTGATGGCAGATGGTTTTGTTGGATTTTTTTTTTTTTTTTAACTAGGTCTCCTTTAGGTAAATTTTAAAAGAATTTTTTAAAGGTAACTGCAAGGACTAAAGTGCCAGGAAATGGCTTCGACCTTATCTCAGTGTCACATCTTGCATACTCTCTCTTTAGAACAATTAGAATGTTTATTTTTTTGTACCTTTTAATTTAGATTTACATTTTAATAAATGGACAGACAGACACACACAAATAAAGATCTGGATCCAAACTGCAAACTGTGTCAAAATTTGCATTATCAATACAAGTGTTAAATGTAAAGAAAAATCAATTCAGACACTCTGAAATTCCCAACTCAAAATTACTGGTATTTCTACTTCAGTAGTGTCTTAGTCATTGAGTTCTGCTATAACAGAAATACCAGAAGTGGATGGCCTTAACAAAGAGAAATTTATTACTTCACAGTAAAGTAGGCTAAAAGTCCAAATTCAGGGTGTCAGCTCCAGGGGAAAGCTTTCTCTCTCTGTTGGCCTTGTCATCAGTCTTCCCCCAGACTAGGAGCTTCTCTGCTCAGGGACCTCGGGTCCAAAGGATGCACTCTGTTCCCAGCACCGTTTTCTTGGTGGTATGAGGTCCCCTCCCTCTGTTCACTTCCCTTTCCTTTTTATTTCTTGAGAGATAAAAGGTGGTGCAGGCCAAACCCTAGGGAAACTCCATTTACATGGGATCAGGGATGTAACCTGAGCAAGGGTGTAACATCCCACCCTAATCCTCTTTAACCACAGGCAGAGATTATGATTTATAACACATAGGAAAATCACAAAATGGAGGACAACCACACAATACTGGGAATCATGGCCTACCCAAGTTGACACATACTTTGGGGGCACACAATTCAATCCATGACAAGTACTTAGTAGATAATTATTTATCATTAATGTTCTTTTAGTATAATACATGTGTTTTAAAACTATACTAAATTAAGGTGAATTTCAAAACCTGTACTTGTCTAGTCAGTGGTAGGTGATCACTTGTCTACCTCAAAAAATGAAAACAACACTGGATTGTATTAGCAGATTAGACACTGCAGAGTAATCAATTAGTGAATTTGAAAACATAGCAATAATAACTATCAAAAAGGGTACATGTACAGTTAAAAGGTTCAAGAAAAAAAAAAAAAAAAGTAACAGTAAACCAGTTACCAGAGAGGCAATATCGGTCAGTCTACAATAGGTGCAACGAGCATGCAGAGGGACAGGAAAGGGAGGCCAGAATTAATATGTCAAGTAATAATGGCCAAACATTTTTCAGATAATATGGAAACCATAAAGCCACATGTACAACAAGCTAAATGAACCCTAAGTAATTAATAGGCAAAGATAGTCTGACTGAAGAGAAAAGAAAGACCCAACTATAAGCTGTCTACAAGGAACCTACTTTAAATGTTTAGATACAGAGAGGTTAGAAGGATGCAAAAAATATAATATGCAAATAATAAACAAAAGGAAGCTGAAGTGGCTACATCGATGTAAAAAAAAAAGTAAAAAAACAGGCATAAAGAGAAACACTGCATAATGATAAAAGGGGGAATGCAGTAAGATTACATAACAATACCGAATATTTATGCACCAACTTACAAAGCTTCAAAATGCATTAAGGAAATCTAATAGTGTGGAAAGAAGAAACAGACAAATCCATAATTAAAGGTGAAGATTTCAACACTCTTTTTTCAATAACTGGTAGAACAAGTGGACAGAAAGGTGTAATAGAACAGCTCCACCGTACAGCCCTATGTGTCAATATCCACCTAGGACACAGAGGAAAGTCTTGAATCGCAGCTTATCTGAGTCTTCCCAGAACACCTCGTGATCCTCCTGGAAGACAAAAAGGATGGTAGGCTTGGGAGGAGCTACCACGAGGTCATCTCCAGCTCACCTCCCTGTCTCCCCTGGGAGGTTATCATGACATAGTTTTTCATCTGTGGTGGTTGATGTTATGTGTTAACTTGGCTAGGCTATAATTCTCAGTGTTTGACTGGTTAATGTTCCATGATATAATATAATGTAATCACTTTCTGTGATGTGATCTGATGTAATCAGCTGATCAGTTGAAAGCAGAGTTTCCTTGGGGGTATGGCCTGCAAATAGAATATAGATGGTTGTTCTGAGAAAGTTTGATTTCTCTTTTTGGACCCTGCATGTTTCCTACCTACAGATCTTGGGAAGTAAGCCTACAAAGTCTCTCTGGCCTGCCACCTGACCTGTGGATTTTGAACTTGCAGCCCCCACATTCCCATGAGCCAGCAGAGGTCTCCAGCCTGCCACCTGACCCTACTGATTTGGGACTTGCCCACCCCCACAATTGTATGAGCCATTTCCTTGAAGTAAACCTGCCTCTCTCTCTCTCTCTTTCTCTCTCTATATATGTCTCACTAGTTTTGCTCCATGATATCATCACTTCCTGGTTATGAGGTATGAGCGTTCTGCTCTGCCCCCAACTCAAAATTGAGTGTAGACTATAATCCTTCTTAGCTCCAGTCTAGAATTGTCTCCTCGGTCACTGGGTATCCCATAAGTTGTGTTGCAGTCATCTGATAATTTTTATTTCAGTGATGTCCTTTTCAGTGTGTGGGACAAGAGCTGGGAAGCTGGCACCTTTGGCTACTCTTCCTTTCACTGTCTGTATAAATAATTAATTGTCTGAATCTATAAGTGACTTGTATCTTTACAGACCGAATCAGTGAAGTATTGGTCTTGCATGCTGTGTGTGCTTGACAGATGTGATGGTGCCAACATGGATGGATAAAGTTTCACTTTAGAAGACATGGGGACATGCAGGCCAGGTTAGGCCATTAGAAAGATTCCCTGGGAACTGGTAGCCATGCTCTCACATACATGATGGTGGGGAGTGGGCATGGGATGGGGGTATGGCATGTAAGGGTCCTCCAGATAAGGGATTTGGCTGGCCAGGTTAGGAGAGAAAAGAATGGTAGTATACAGGATTGCGCGGGCCAGGTTAGGTGATAACAGAAAGGTTATTGGGCTCTGGTAATGCTTGGTCTGCCCTAAGTGATGGTGAGGTGGACAGGGAAGAGCAATGTTGCCCTACCTTTCCCCAGCCACCATCCAGCCTGTGCAGCCTCTACAGGGCCGAGTTAGGAGTTATGAGAGAACTCCTGGGATCTAGTAGCATAAGCTACCTGTTGAAACATGTTTGGAGGTCTAGCAGCTGAGGGTGCCTTAAGTTGCTGTTAAACGTGCTTTTGTTGAGGCCTAGCAAAGGGCCAATTTAGACTGAAAGAAAGGGCAAAGCTGTGCTTCCAGTGAAGCTGCTTCCTCTGCCTCCTCCCACCCCCTTCCCTGAGCTTCCAATGAGGAGGTGGGATGTTCTTCTGGCAGCTGGGAGTAGCTCCTGGGGTGCCAGTGTAAACTCTGTGGCCTATATTTCTGGTAAAAAACGCCCAATAATGTTTGGGCAAACTTGTAGTGAAGCGGGGACGGGGGCGAGAGTTAAAACGATGCTGTGAGTGAGGCTCTGAGCTCATTCCTTGTGTGTTCTGCTGTGAGAATGGGTAACTGGAATCGATGTATCTTTAAACCGTAAATATATTTAAAATGTTAAAAAGTCTTTTGATGCCCAAAGTTTTCACTGTACAAAAGATGATTTTTTTTTTTGTTTGGGAAGTAAAAAAAAAATCTGAGTTTTGGTGGCCTTGGCTGCCTACCAGCAGAGGAGATTGATAAGCCCCAACAAAATTCAAGGCCAGCCTAGACTCCACTTGTCAAGTGGTCGACTTCCAAGCTTGAATCCTAACAGTCAAAGAAAAAACTGCTAACTTTCACAAAGTTGCTGAAACAAGTGTAACTCTGCAAAAGTTAACCCATTTGTGCTGGAGTAAAAGCAGCCATACTACACTGGGCTTTGGCCACACCTGCTCCTGAAAGATTGACTACACCTGCTTTTTAACTCTTTCCCCCTAGAGGAATCATGCAATATCCCAACAACAGTGTCTTCCAGACAACAATTGCTCCAATGACCTCCAACAATGTTTGCTCAGTCCCCCTGGGTTGCAGGGATGTTTATGATGGGCTCTGTAATGTCAGAGAACCACCACCAGGCCTGAATACCTGTTGATCTTTACCGTACTTTATGACACACTTTACCAAAGGTGTATTTTGATAACTGGGGTGTTATTCTCCCTTTGTTTCTTGGTGAAATGTCTAGTGCTATCGTACAAACACTTTGCCAGCCAGTATGGATTCCAGAAAAACCAAACCCGTTGCTATCGAGTCGATTCTGACTCATTGCCACCCTATAGACCAAGGATAACCACCCCACAGGGTTTCCAAGGCTCTAATCTTTATGGAAGCAGACTGCCACATCTTTAGCAACCAAGTGCTTTACCTACTACGTCATCAGGGCTCCTAGTACGGGTACAATTAGTTCAAATTTCCCATCAAAACACAAAATAAAGTGCCGCACAGAAAAGCTACTGCAAAGCAAAAAATGTTTTTTCAGCACACTCTGGGGTGTGGATGGAGTGCCCATGATTCTGGGCTGGGCTAACGCTGGCCAGTGTCAGAGTCAGCCAGGCCTGCCTCATCTGCACTTGAACCATGCGGTGTGTGTGGAACTTTTAAATTCTGAGGGGCTGGTAGTTCCAACTGGGGGCATTTCAGAACTAAAATTAAGCACTGCAGTCTGTAATTAAACTGAGGTTTTAGATCTACACTCCTGATAACCATTTAGCTTCTGTTAAAGTTGCTGTTTGAGAGAGTCCCTAATGGAGCAGGAGAAAAGTGTGGAACAGGACCATGTAAAAAGACCAGACTTAATGGTCTGACTGAGACTGGAGGAACCCCCAAGACCATAGCCCCCAGACTCTCTGTTAACCCAGAACTAAAACCATTCCCGAAGCCCACTCTTCAGAAAAAGATTAGACTGGACTATAAAACATAAATAATATTCCTGAAGAGTGTGCTTCTTAGTTCAAGCAGATACACAAGACCAGATGGGCAGCTCCTGTCCACAGGCAGGATGAGAAGGCAGAAAGGGACAGGAGCTGGCTGGAGGGACACCGGAAACTCCGGGTGGAAAGGGGGACTGTGCTGTCACATTGTAGGAATTGCAACTAGTGTCACATAACAATATGTACATAAATTTTTGTATGAGAAATTAAGTCAAGCTGTAATCTTTAGTACAAAATTTTAAAAAGTTGCTGTTTTGAAAAACAAAGCTCAGTCAAGCCTGTTAAGAGGCTTCTTAAAGATGGCCTTAGAAAAACGTCATTGAGTTGTTAAAAATAAATTAGAGGCGGAGCCAAGATGGCGGACTAGGCAGACGCTACCTCGGATCCCTCTTACAACAAAGACACGGAAAAACAAGTGAATCGATCACATACATAACAATCTACGAACCCTGAACAACAAACACAGATTTAGAGACGGAGAACGAACTAATACGGGGAAGCAGCGATTGTTTCCAGAGCCTGCAGCCAGCGTACCAGTCAGGTACGGCACAAGCACAGAGAGCGGCTCCACCCCCCTGAACTAACCCCGGGAGGGGGACCAGCCGGTTCCACGGGCGGCATGGGACGCAGCCGGTAGGAGAAGTCCCCGGGAGGCAGTGACTGGTCTTGGAGCAGAAAGAGCAGCGTCCGAGCCGGGGAACCGTCCCGCAGGGATTTGGACTGGACGCAGGTACAGCATAAACACAGAGAGTTGCCCCACCCCCCTGAACTAACCCTGGGAAGGGGACCAGCTGGGTCGCGCGGGAGGTGTGGGACGCAGCCGGTAGGAGAAGTCCCTGGGAGGCAGCGACTGGTATTGGAGCAGGGAGAACAGCATCCCAGCCGGGACACTCGGTCACGGCACAAGCATGGGGACGTGCTCCACCCATCTGAACTAACCCCGGGAGGACGTTCAACTGGTTCTCGGGGGCGGCAAGGCCACGCAGCTGGAGGGACGAGAAGTCCCCAGGAGGCAGCGACTGATTTTGGAGTCGAGAGTGCACCGTCCCAGTAGGGGAGCCTTGACGCTGGGCGTGGGGCTGGAAGCAGAGGATCTGACCATGACTCCAGCGGGCCAGACCCCCCGGGGGCAATCTCCACACAGCCAGCACACATAGGCGACACGCCCGCGGGAATCTCAGATATAATAGTCATTCCAAGCAAGACAAGCAACTCTGGCTATATTCTGAGGTGCTACTCTCCTATCTCTCTGTTCCCTACCCCACCCTCCCCAGGCGGCTTCATTAACATCTGAATAGCCTGAGCCAGAGGGAGAACTCTGATAGGGATCTGACTGCATTTTTTTTTAGCGGATTTTCTGGAAAAACTAGTTTCCCAGTGATGGCTCGGAGACAACAATCCATATCAAACCACTTAAAGAAGCAGACCATGACAGCTTCTACAACCCCCCAAACAAAAGAATCAAAATCTTTCCCAAATGAAGATACAATCTTGGAATCATCAGATACAGAATATAAAAAACTAATTTACAGAATGCTTAATGATATCACAAATGAAATTAGGATAACTGCAGAAAAAGCCAAGGAACACACTGATAAAACTGTTGAAGAACTCAAAAAGATTATTCAAGAACATACTGGAAAAATTAATAAGTTGCAAGAATCCATAGAGAGACAACATGTAGAAATCCAAAAGATTAACAATAAAATAACAGAATTAGACAACGCACTAGGAAGTCAGAGGAGCAGACTTGAGCAATTAGAATGCAGACTGGGACATCTGGAGGACCAGGGAATTAACACCAACATAGCTGAAAAAAAATCAGATAAAAGAATTAAGAAAAATGAAGAAACCCTAAGAATTATGTGGGACTCTATCAAGAAGGATAACCTGCGGGTGATTGGAGTCCCAGAACAGGGAGGGGGGACAGAAAACACAGAGAAAATAGTTGAAGAACTCCTGACAGAAAACTTCCCTGACATCATGAAAGACGAAAGCATATCTATCCAAGATGCTCATCGAACCCCATTTAAGATTGATCCAAAAAGAAAAACAGCAAGACATATTATCATCAAACTCACCAAAACCAAAGATAAACAGAAAATTTTAAAAGCAGCCAGGGAGAAAAGAAAGGTTTCCTTCAAGGGAGAATCAGTAAGAATATGTTCTGACTACTCAGCAGAAACCATGCAGGCAAGAAGGGAATGGGACGACATATACAGAACACTGAAGGAGAAAAACTGCCAGCCAAGGATCATATATCCAGCAAAACTCTCTCTGAAATATGAAGGCGAAATTAAGATATTTACAGACAAACACAAGTTTAGAGAATTTGCAAAAACCAAACCAAAGCTACAAGAAATACTAAAGGATATTGTTTGGTCAGAGAACCAATAATATCAGATATCAGCACAACACAAGGTCACAAAACAGAACGTCCTGATATCAACTCAAATAGGGAAATCACAAAAACAAATTAAGATTAATTAAAAAAAAAAATACACATAACAGGGAATCATGGAAGTCAATAGGTAAAAGATCACAATAATCAAAAAGAGGGACTAAATACAGGAGGCATTGAACGGCCGTATGAAGAGTGATATAAGGCGATATAGAACAATACAAGTTAGGTTTTTACTTAGAAAAATAGGGGTAAATAATAAGGTAACCACAAAAAGGTATAACAACTCTAAAACTCAAGATAAAAACCAAGAAAAACGTAACGACTCAACTAACATAAAGTCAAGCACTATGAAAATGAGGATCTCACAATTTACTAAGAAAAATGCCTCAGCACAAAAAAGTATGAGGAAAAATGAAATTGTCAACAACACACATAAAAAGGCATCAAAATGACAGCACTAAAAACTTATTTATCTATAATTACCCTGAATGTAAATGGACTAAATGCACCAATAAAGAGACAGAGAGTCACAGACTGGATAAAGAAACACGATCCATCTGTATGCTGCCTACAAGAGACACACCTTAGACTTAGAGACACAAACAAACTAAAACTCAAAGGATGGAAAAAAGTATATCAAGCAAACAATAAGCAAAAAAGAAGAGTAGCAATATTAATTTCTGACAAAATAGACTTTAGACTTAAATCCACCACAAAGGATAAAGAAGGACACTATATAATGATAAAAGGGACAATTGATCAGGAAGACACAACCATATTAAATATTTATGCACCCAATGACAGGGCTGCAAGATACATAAATCAAATTTTAACAGAATTGAAAAGCGAGATAGATACCTCCACAATTATAGTAGGAGACTTCAACACACCACTTTCGGGGAAGGACAGGACATCCAGTAAGAAGCTCAACAGAGACACGGAAGATCTAATTACAACAATCAACCAACTTGACCTCATTGACTTATACAGAACTCTCCACCCAACTGCTGCAAAGTATACTTTTTTTTCTAGCGCACATGGAACATTCTCTAGAATAGACCACATATTAGGTCATAAAACAAACCTTTGCAGAGTCCAAAACTTCGAAATATTACAAAGCATCTTCTCAGACCACAAGGCAATAAAACTAGAGATCAATAACAGAAAAACTAGGGAAAAGAAATCAAATACTTGGACAAGGAACAACACCCTTCTGAAAAAAGACTGGGTTATAGAAGACATTAAGGAGGGAATAAGGAAATTCATAGAAAGCAACGAGAATGAAAATACTTCCTATCAAAACCTCTGGGACACAGCAAAAGCAGTGCTCAGAGGCCAATTTATATCAATAAATGCACACATACAAAAAGAAGAAAGAGCCAAAAGCAGAGAACTGTCCCTACAACTTGAACAAATAGAAACTGAGCAACAAAAGAATCCATCAGGCACCAGATGAAAACAAATAATAAAAATTAGAGCTGAACTAAATGAATTAGAGAACAGAAAAACAATTGAAAGAATTAACAAAGCCAAAAGCTGGTTCTTTGAAAAAATTAACAAAATTGATAAACCATTGGCTAGACTGACTAAAGAAATACAAGAAAGGAAGCAAATAACCCGAATAAGAAATGAGAAGGACCACATCACAACAGAACCAAATGAAATTAAAAGAATCATTTCAGATTATTATGAAAAATTGTACTCTAACAAATTTGAAAACCTAGAAGAAATGGATGAATTCCTGGAAAAACACTACCTACCTAAACTAACACATTCAGAAGTAGAACAACTAAATAGACACATAACAAAAAAAGAGATTGAAACGGTAATCAAAAAACTCCCAACAAAAAAAAAGCCCTGGCCCGGATGGCTTCACTGCAGAGTTCTACCAAACTTTCAGAGAAGAGTTAACACCACTACTACTAAAGGTATTCCAAAGCATAGAAAATGACGGAATACTACCCAACTCATTCTATGAAGCCACCATCTCCCTGATACCAAAACCAGGTAAAGACATTACAAAAAAAGAAAATTATAGACCTATATCCCTCATGAACATTGATGCAAAAATCCTCAACAAAATTCTAGCCAATAGAATCCGACAACACATCAAAAAAATAATTCACCCTGATCAAGTGGGATTTATACCAGGTATGCAAGGCTGGTTTAATATCAGAAAAACCATTAATGTAATCCATCACATAAATAAAACAAAAGACAAAAACCACATGATCTTATCAATTGATGCAGAAAAGGCATTTGACAAAGTCCAACACCCATTCATGATAAAAACTCTTACCAAAATAGGAATTGAAGGTAAATTCCTCAACATAATAAAGGGCATCTATTTTTATGCAAAGCCAACAGCCAATATCACTCTAAATGGAGAGAACCTGAAAGCATTTCCCTTGAGAACGGGAACCAGACAAGGATGCCCTTTATCACCACTCTTATTCAACATCGTGTTGGAAGTCTTAGCCAGGGCAATTAGGCTAGACAAAGAAATAAAAGGTATCCGGATTGGCAAGGAAGAAGTAAAGTTATCACTATTTGCAGATGACATGATTATATACACAGAAAACCCTAAGGAATCCTCCAGAAAACTACTGAAACTAATAGAAGAGTTTGGCAGAGTCTCAGGTTATAAAATAAACATACAAAAATCACTTGGATTCCTCTACATCAACAAAAAGAACACCGAAGAGGAAATAACCAAATCAATACCATTCACAGTAGCCCCCAAGAAGATAAGATACTTAGGAATAAATCTTACCAAGGATGTAAAAGACCTATACAAAGAAAACTACAAAGCTCTACTACAAGAAATTCAAAAGGACATACTTAAGTGGAAAAACATACCCTGCTCATGGATAGGAAGACTTAACATAGTAAAAATGTCTATTCTACCAAAAGCCATCTATACATTTAACGCACTTCCTATCCAAATTCCAATGTCATATTTTAAGGGGATAGAGAAACAAATCACCAATTTCATATGGAAGGGAAAGAAGCCCCGGATAAGCAAAGCACTACTGAAAAAGAAGAAGAAAGTGGGAGGCCTCACCTTACCTGACTTCAGAACCTATTATACAGCCACAGTAGTCAAAACAGCCTGGTATTGGTACAACAACAGACACATAGACCAATGGAACAGAATTGAGAACCCAGACATAGATCCATCCATGTATGAGCAGGTGATATTTGACAAAGGACCAGTGTCAATTAACTGGGGAAAAGATAGCCTTTTTAACAAATGGTGCTGGCATAACTGGATATCCCTTTGCAAAAAAATGAAACAGGACCCATACCTCACACCATGCACAAAAACTAACTCCAAGTGGATCAAAGACCTAAACATAAAGACTAAAACGATAAAGATCATGGAAGAAAAAATTGGGACAACCCTAGGAGCCCTAATACAAGGTATAAACAGAATACAAAACATTACCAAAAACGATGAAGAGAAACCAGATAACTGGGAGCTCCTAAAAATCAAACACCTATGCTCATCTAAAGACTTCTCCAAAAGAGTAAAAAGACCACCTACAGACTGGGAAAGAATTTTCAGCTATGACATCTCCGACCAGCACCTGATCTCTAAAATCTACATGATTCTGTCAAAACTCAACCACAAAAAGACAAACAACCCAATCAAGAAGTGGGCAAAGGATATGAACACACATTTCACTAAAGAAGATATTCAGGCAGCCAACAGATACATGAGAAAATGCTCTCGATCATTAGCCATTAGAGAAATGCAAATTAAAACTACGATGAGATTCCATCTCACACCAGCAAGGCTGGCATTAATCCAAAAAACACAAAATAATAAATGTTGGAGAGGCTGCGGAGAGATTGGAACTCTCATACACTGCTGGTGGGAATGTAAAATGGTACAACCACTTTGGAAATCTATCTGGCGTTATCTTAAACAGTTAGAAATAGAACTACCATACAACCCAGAAATCCCACTCCTAGGAATATACCCTAGAGATACAAGAGCCTTCATACAAACAGATACATGCACACCCATGTTTATTGCAGCTCTGTATACAATAGCAAAAAGTTGGAAGCAACCAAGGTGTCCATCAACGGATGAATGGGTAAATAAATTGTGGTATATTCACACAATGGAATACTACGCATCGATAAAGAACAGTGACGAATCTCTGAAACATTTCATAACATGGAGGAACCTGGAAGGCATTATGCTGAGCGAAATGAGTCAGAGGCAAAAGGACAAATATTGTATAAGACCACTATTATAAGATCTTGAGAAATAGTAAACCTGAGAAGAACACAAAAAAAAATAATAATAAAAATAAATTAGAGGCTATAGATAGTCAAAAAAACAAACAAACAAAAAACCATTGCCATCAAGTTGATTCCAACTCATAACGAGCCTACATGACAGACTAGAATTGCCCCATAGGGTTTCGAACTGGTGGATTAGAACCGCTGACCTTCTGGTGAGCAGCCGCAGCCCTTAACCTCTATAAATAAACATGTTGTTTTAACTCCCTTAAAGAAGTTCCTCAGCAAGCGCCTAGGCCTTACCTCTTCTTCTCTCAGCTAAATAAAACCAAACCAAACCCATTGCCGTGGAGTTGATTCCAACTCATAGCGACCCTATGGACAGAGTAGAGCTGCCCCATAGGGTTTCCAAGGAGCACCCGATGGATTTGAACTGCTGACCTTTTGATTAGCAGCCACAGCTCTTAACCACTACACCATCAGAGTTTCCATCTCAGCTAAATAAGCACAGTTTATTGACACTTTCTTAACTGATGTAAAGAAAGTTTCAAAGTTAATTGCCACCCTTGTAAATCTCACCTCCTTTCTTGCCGTTGCTTTGATGTGAAACTGTTATCTGTACTCACTCTACTTCGTAAATCTCTGTTTTGCCTGTAAGGCAGAGCATACCATTACCGACAAACTGAACGGCATACTCTCGCAGTTCATTCCTTCAATAAATTTTATTTGTTTTTAATATCAAATTAGAATGTTGGTCCAGTGACTTCAGTAGAATAGTGGAAAGTGGATATTAACAGTGAAATTATAATGTGTTAGTCTCCACATGTTTGGTTTTGGGTTTTGTTTTTAAATATTTCATGAAAAATGTCATAAACATCAGCACCTGATGGTGTTCTCTCAAAGGATCAGTGGAAACTGCCTTAGGAGCCAATCTCCGGCAGCTACAGTCTGAAGAGAGTCAGAAAATGTGTGAATGGCATTCCTTTACTTTTGTGCCAAATCAGCCCCTACACACATGCACCAATTGTTGTTTTCTGTGGTAATTCATTCTTAATTTTGAAGAAATAATAAAAAATATGTCATAGCTTACAGGATATTTTCACATTTCACTAACTCCAAATATGGCACTATGACCACAAAAAATTCATGCTTCCTATAAGGTAGCTATGAGTCGGAATCGACTCGACGGCACCAGGTTTGGTTTTGGTTGGTATGTAGGTGTTGATAGGAAAGCGTTGCCCACACAGGGACTACATGTCACACCTTCTTTTGTACCTAGATGGAATTGTGTAAAAAACCCTTGCCAATGGAATAGAAGTGAAAGTGATGTGGGTTACTTCTTGGCTGAATGGATAAATATTGGCTGCTCAATCCTCCATCCTTTCTCTTTACTCAACTGGCTGAATGAAGAGGAACCAGAGTAGGACCCTGAGGATCCTAAGAGATGATAAGCAAAATGTTAGCATTCTAAGCCCTTAAGTGACTACTTAGAAGAGAGCCACTCAGGAAAGATACTTGACATACTTCAGTCTATGAAATGAGTAAGAAATAAACTTCAGTTGTCTTATATCACTGATACTTTTGGACTTGTTTCTGGCAGTGTCTAGAGCAAAATCTGTTCTGACCAACTTAATGACCATGAATCCAACCTTCAGTGCCTGGTACATTGAGAACATTCAAAAAAGTTGAATAAATAGATGAGTGGATGGATGGAAAATTGGATACATGAATGACAATAGTCTTATATCCTGAGGTTTTAAATCTGGAGAATATAATCTGCCATAAACAATGCACAAGTTGGCAGTTGTCAATTTATCCAATTCATGGGCACTACAAGAAAAAAGGTTTTTGAAAGAACTGTGAATGCCATTGAAGATGGTAATGCACAACTATTGAGGGACCATCTGCCACGGCTTCTTTACCTCCCATTTGGGTGGCCCAAGTAAAGGCTGCGGGCCCAGAACATCTCTGATAAGGAGGCTGGAGATTGAGTCTCTCACTCTTTTCCAGTGTCTTCTCCATATCAGAGAAGCCTTCTCCCTGTTCTGGTTGCACAGCAACTTTCTCTGTCTCTTGCACATGTGTGGCCACTATGGCACCTGGCCAATCCCATTTCTATATTTGTTTGTGACAAGGAGGGAACGGGGTCTTTGTCGTGTACCAGCCATACACAGGGATGATCTTGTGGCCATGGGAGACCACCAGAGAAGCTGCTCTCACTGTCTCTTCTCTGTGTGAGTAATTGATAGACTGTATGCAGTCTGGTCTGTTGTTGGCAACCTCAAACCTTGGTACAACTACTGGTAAATTCCCTCCAGGAATACTAGAAATATCGAAAGTGTTATTAAGTAGAAACTAAAGAGAAGATATAAATTTATTCTCTAACAATATTCTTCATAATTTTAAGCGTAATTTCTCTTATACATCACACAACTAAGGCAGTTTTGAAGTTCTTGCTAGAGGTTGGTCTATTCCCTTTCCTGAGCAGCTGATTAAGTTCACTTTCCAATCACTCCCCCTGTGTGGTTCTCACTCCTGGGCCAGCATGCACCAGTCCTAATTTACCTGAGGCAGGTACTCAACAACAAGGGACAGCCACTATGGCCCCTGAGCCTACAGAATTATTCAAAATGTCCAATCCTCAGGAAGCCCATGAAACCTAGCTAACCCTACCCTGCTAGCCATACATAAACCCTCTCCTACAATTCCAGCTTATTGTCACCTCTTTCTTGGGCGTAGCCCCTTTGTGGCCCTGCGTTGAGGTATGCTGTGGCTTCCTCTCTGGGACCTGTGAGTAATACATTCTATTTGTGTTCTACCCTTCCTGCATGAGTCTCACTTCCTTATGCCTCACCTGACAGACCATCCAAAATATCCACAAGCCCCTTTGGGTCAAACTGATATGCATGGTTATATGAGCCATTCGTTTTATAAAGAGACATTTGTAAGTGTTTAGAGGGTTATATTACAAATTGGTACTAGTATTTACGGGTGGAATTAATGAGATTTTTAGCTGTCAACATTTGTTTGAAATTTTAGAGTGTGTATTCCTTTTACAGTTGTTTAAAAAAACCTCAATAAAGCTATTCTTAATTTATAAGGACTAAGGGACCCTACTGGTGCAGTGGTTAAAGCAATCAATTTGAAACCACCAGCGGCTCTGCAGGAGAAAGGTGGGTGGCAGTCTGCTGACACAGAGATTTACAACCTTGGAAACCCTTTAGAGTTGCTATAAGTCGGAATCAACTTGACGGCATTGGGTTTTTGGTGTTAAGTGTGTAGTCCGCGTCTGTTGTTGGCAACCTCAAACCTTGGTATGACAACTACTCGTAAATTTCCTCACAAGAATATCAGTAATATATAAAAAGGAATGTAAAAAAATGTACTCTGTTTAATAATGAGATTATTTTTTACTCTAAGATTAGATTCTTTCCTGGACAACTTATTCCTCCCAAGAGAATCTTTTAATAGTGATTTACATTAGTGCATTTGTATTTCATCAAAGATCATGTCTTTCTTGACTAAGAGTCCTAGGAGAAGACAACTCAAGATTACCATAGTGTCCACAGTGCTGCAATAGAAATAAATGTAAATTGTCTCTGAAACTGTACTATGTTAATGCAATGATGACACACTTTAAACTCATCTCTTACAAGGCAGCACCTAGTTTTCTCAAAGCATCAAGTTCTGCTGCACTGAAGCTCGTTAAGTGCCATGTGGGTCTCCTCGGAACATTAGGCTCAGCAGTCCTTGGAGTCCAGATTAGCATGGAATATCTTTAGGTGAATGACCATTTGTACACAATAAAGAGAAGTCCCTGGAACGTGCAAACAGGATAATATGCTTGGCTGTCTACTGAAAAGCTGAGGTTAGAGTCCACCCAGAGGCACCTTGGAAGAGCGGCTTGGTGATCTACTTCCAAAGAATCAGCCACAGAAAACTCTGTGGAACAATTCTCCCCCGACACATATGGGGTTGCTGTATGAATTGAGGTCAACTTGATGGCAACTGGATACACCAAAAAGAAGCTGTATGAAGAGGATATGTGGTACTAGGTAAGAAGGGCAGCAGGCACAGGAGAGAATTAGAGCAGCAAGACTGCTGGCTGATTACGCATGGTCTTTTGTGATATTTCATCATTTAATAGTTCTTTATATTTTCAAAAGTCTTTGGCATCTTCTGGATAAACTGTCACAGCTGCCAATTTTGCTCAATGAAAGCTAAGCACATGAATAATGGGGTATGTGTCATGGATTGAATTGTGTCCTCCAAAAATATCTGTCAATTTGGCTAGGTCATGATTCCCAGTACTGTGTGATTATCCACCGCTTTGTCATCTGATGTGATTTTCCTTCGTGTTGTAAATCCTATCTCTATGATGTTGATGAGATGGGATTAGCAGCAATTACGTTGATGAGGGAGACCTCCTACTACCAAGAAAAAACAGCCTGTAGTGAGCGAGTCCTTTGGACCCAGGGTTCCTGTGCTGAGAAGGTGCTAGTCCGGGGCAGATTAATGACAAGGACCTTCCTCTAGAGCCAACAGAGTGAGAAAGCCTTCCCCTGGAGGTGACAACCTGAATTCGGACTTCTAGCCTACTGGCCTGTCACAAAATAACCTTGTTCGCTAAAGCCATCCACTTGTGGTATTTCTGTTATAGTAGCACTAGATGACTAAGACAGTATGTAATGGAGAGACTGAAATCAAACATATAATTTTTAACAGCTCACAAAACAAACTGATTTTCATGTCCTTGGAAACACCTTGTTATTCCTGAAAGTGAAGAATTCCCTGAAACAGGAATCTGATCGCAGAGCAAAAAACGTTTCCTTTGACTGTATTTTACTTTCCATGAAGGACTGGAGAATTTCCCATTCCTATCCCAATCAGAGACCAATTTAAAAACAGTGTTTCTATATTGCAGTCATACTATTGGGATTCAGCCCCAAACTTTGAAAGTCATGGCCATGTTTTCTCTTTGTCCATGTAGAAACTAGTCTTGAGGCTCTCTGGCTAAGCCTGCTGCTCTAAAAACAAAAAGAGAAGACAAACACCATGTTTTCACACAGCCCAACCTGCCAGTTCATTCCTAGAGCAGTGAAGTGGTAATGCCCCAGCTGGGCCATGGTGAGATCCAAGTCCATCAGGGCACTTCAGCCTATGAACCCCAGGATGTTCTCCCACCATTCCTGAAGCCATGCAAGGGCTGTCCGATGCCCACATAAAGGGTGCATCATGTATGGAATGTCCTGGGGATGAGACTTTGGGATGAGGCTGGGAATTTCTGTTAGAACTCCAGGATTGGGGTCAGGGGACTCCACTGTCTTCCAGCATCTGCCAACAGGGAAACAGAACCTTGGGTAACTCACTCCATTGGGTGGTGCCCCGTGTTGTTAGATGTTTCCGAATCTGCTAGAGGCTCCTACTGTCTAACCAAACCAAACCCACTGCCAACTCATAGTGACCCTATAAGACAGAGTAGAACTGCCCTGTAGAGTTTCCAAGGAGCACCTGGTGGATTCAAACTGCCAACCTCTTGGTTAACAGCCATAGCACTTAACCACTACATCACCAGGGTTCCTACTGTCTAGAGACTCTAAAAGCGGAGGGTTAAGATTGCACAAGCCCCTCTGTCTTGATGCTGGACTGCAACAGCAGCTTGCCAGTCTTCTTGAGGCTCCCAGTGACTGGACATGTCTATGTGAACAAACCAAAGGCCAAGCACAAAGCAGTGGCTTTCTTTTCACTGTGACACTCTTCACATTGATTCCAAAAGGCTGACCTTACATGACATGTGGGCAATGGCAAGGCCACTTAAAAGGCTGAGAAGAAATTCAGTACAGTTCACTGGCTCTTTTAATTTATACAGATGTTCATAGGTTTTCAAATGTCCACTAAGGACAGTAGTTATGTCAAGACAACATCTTCACGTGAAGCCTCATCATAAGTAGGTTCATTGTTCTTGTCAGTGTGACCTGACAGGCTAGTATACTTAATAACACAGCGAATTTTGATATAACAGTAATTTCAGCATGTGAGAATCCTTCACATGCAAAAGCAAAATAGAAAGATTGTTTAATATATTGTCTATTTGAGATAACAATCTAGAACATCAAGCTCGAGGCAATCCACAAGGGAATGAAGTGAAATAAAAGTTTTTTGCTAGTGTTCATTTTTCTAATATTCCAGATCCGCATATTTAAAAACAGCTCAGATCCTCTAATTCAAAGATATACTGTATTTACCTCATTTAACTTAAGGAAAAGAACAGACCCAGCACAGGAGACATTTATCAACTTGGGGCATATTCATCTCTTCAATGTACCCTTTCAATTGATCAATCCCTGAAAATAAAATGAAGGCCATCAAACAGAAAACACAAGAAAAAACATTTTTAAAAGGTTTTTAAACTGTATGATTCACACAACAATTTTCACACTAAGTGAGGATAAAGCTATCTGAAACTCAAAGAATGAAAATTAAATATACCATTAAAACTTAGTACTATCTCATTTGGCCCAGATCATCAATTAAATCTAAATATTTCACTAAATTAAGTTTTGGAGAGTATTTCAAAATGGACATCACTTCAATCGTGATTGTCGCTTTACGAACAAGTATGTGTCTTTGATTTTGAATTTTATAAGATGAAATGTCTACCTTAAATAGTTTACCAGAAAGCAGCATATGTAACCAGCTTAAGGTGTGTTCCCTGGGATCTTTATTTAAAATGCTTATCTAAAGTCCTCACTACAAGATGACTTAACCCTAATGGCATATGCTCCAGGAACTACTTAGAAAGTCAGTGTATTTTATTCAGGTCTGATTCTGTTTTGATTGGTGCCTGGTTGAGAGAAAGGAGGGAGAGCACCCTGGAATGGTGCAACACGGACCTGCTGTGCACAGGGGTTTCAGGTGTTTCATCTTTATGACCACATTCCACACTCCTCAAGTCCAATCACTCTGAACTAACTGCAGTTCCCCCACAGAAGCCATGCTTCTTGCACCTCCCTGTCCTTGCCCGTGACTTTCCCTCTGTCTGGGATGCCCACAACAGCTCCACCCTCCCACACTCACCTATTCCAGGTCATATTTGGGAAAGTCCTTAGTTATCCTTGATGGTTCAAATCAAAATCTCATCCCCTTTGAAACCTCTGTGACTACTATAATCCAACCTGCAAATTTAGATCCATGTCTTCTTTGCTCCCACAACACCCTCAAACACTTCAATTACAGTACCTTCTGCATTCTAATTATTTGGTTACTGTCTGTCTGCCTTAGTCAACTCTGAGTTGATGTACTGTATTATTCATGTCTGCATCTGCAGAGTCTCACACAGGGCTCCCTCCATAGTGGGGGAATAGTCAGAGGTGCAGTAATGGACCCTTCAGTGCTAAGATTCTACGGTCTCTACCAAAACTTGCCTTGATGGTCTTCAAGATTTAGTTTTAAATGCTATTTAATAAGCAAAAAATTGGTTGTGTTTCACTTTGAACTAGGTTAATCCTTCTCATGAAATAATAAATTACTTGGAGGCTGTTTAAATGATCTGTATAAACAGGGCTCAGGAAAATGGATATAAATGGCTTATAGGTGCCATTAAGTTTTTCTCTTTCATAGAATTTTTTACTTATGTTACTGTCTTAAATACTCTTGTTTGAAAGAGACAGACACCGATTATAGGTGACTTAATCCAAAACAGGAGAGATTATTCTAATGGTAGGGATATGAAAGCTTCAAGAAGAGCTAGACAGGATGCTGGAAAGAGCCCAGCATCTGGTCCAACCACTCTCAGAAGATCTCTCCCCGGGCCCTCTCATCTGTTCTTCCAGTTTTACTTTCCACATTACTTCACTTTTTCTTTTACAGACTGGATCTATCTGCTTTTCTAAGCCGTTGGCCAATTACGGTAGCACCAGAGTTCCCAAATTTAAATACTGTTTAAGTTACATGACCTGTAAAGACAGACTAACATCTCTGAATCTCAATTATAGATCTTTCAAGAGGAAATGCAGTTGGCCCAGTTTGGGTCATCTGTCCACTTTTAAATAATCAGCTCAGACAATAATAATGATTAGATAACAAAAGTTCACCACAAGGCTAGGTCATCCTTTGAGTCCTAAGCCCCTCACCGAGTGTGCCTGCTCATATCCAATTTACTTAGTCCTCTGATAGGTCCCTTATGTATTTTATCCAGGAGTTTTAGTTGTAATCAGTAGAAGAGATGAGGAGTGTGTTTCCTCCTTTACCAAAACTGAAATTCTCCAACTGGAATATGTGGAGCTGTGTGTGTTCAATATGCCCTTGTTAAAATTCTGCAAAATCTTAGAAATATGACCAAAAAAGCATCAAAACAGTAATTCTAATGATACCACTTAGTATTCTTTTTTTGTCAGTGCTTAAAATTTCAACTTCAATTTTGATATATACATATAATACATATACATGTATTATTATATAAAAATTATAATAAGAGAATGCAGTGTTACCTAAAATCAAAGAATATATATGTGCAGCTCTTACAGTTTTAACTACCAAAAAATAATGACCTCTTCCGTCACAAAGAGCATTTGAAGTTTTCATATATTTTTTCTCTTCTGCTTGGTGACAGAAAAAGTAGGAAGCAAGCCCCAAAATTTACTTAGTAGAAGTTTGTGATGCAACTAATTGCTTATTATACAATTTAGAGTTTCAAATATCAGGAAAGATGATCACATGTCCAAATTGACTGTGAAATCTAAAGTTTTTGGTCCGAATAAGTATTTATAGAATCTACTTATTTGTATTTTTACTTTAAAAACAACCAAAAAATCGGACACATTTTCCTTTGTGAGGTTAACTTCTAAAGACAGCTTAATTATCTGTAACATCTGGAATTCCATGCAAGTATTTTATTCATAAAATTTTTAAAAGCCAGAATTTTCACTGGATGTAGGTAGACACTGATAACATTGCTATGATACTCATCTTTGGCACAACAATGAAAAGATCTGATAAATACGTGGAAAAGGAGTGAGCCAGCAGTCTTTCAAAAATTAACTAGGCTATTCCCACTCTGTTGGTGGATGAATGGAGGGAAGATCAAGGCCCTGATGGAAGTCTCTGCGATTGGTTAGAAAAGATGGGGACCTATCTTAGTTATCTAGTGCTGCTATAACAAAAATACCACAAATGGATGTCTTTAACAAACAGAAATTTTTTCTCTCAGTCTAGGAGGCTATAAGTCTGAATCCAGGGCACCAGCTGCAGAGAAAGGCTTTCTCTCTCTGTCAGTTCTGGAGGAAGGTCCTTATCAAATCTTTCCCTGGTCAAGAAGCTTCTCAGCACAGGGACCCTGGGTCAAAGGATGTGCTCTGCTCTCAGCTCTTCATGCCTAGTGGTAATGAGGACCCACTTCTCTCTGCTCGATTCTCTCTTTTATATTTCAAAAGAGACTGACTCAAGAAACAACCTAATCTTGTAGATTGAGTCCTGCATCATTAACATAACTGTTTCTAATTCTGCCTCATTAATATCATAGAAGTTAGGATTTATAACATATAGCCTAATCACATCAGATCGCAGAATGGTGGACAATCAGACAATACTGGGAGTCATAGCCTAGCCAAGGTGACATACATTTTTGGTGGATACAATTCAATTCAGAATAAGAATGAAAGATGAGGCATCACTATTAATCCATAGACATTAAAAGGATAATAAGGGAATACTGCAAAGTAACTCTATGCACATAAATTGAAAATCTTAGAGGGAAAAGACCAATTCCCTGAAACACACTAACTATAAAAACTCACTCAAGAATAGCCTAAATAGCCCCTTCTATTAAAGAAATCTAATTAGTAGATAAATTTACAACAAAACCTATGAAAGCTGGAAACTCTGTAAGGTGGAAACTTAACAGAGAAAGAAAACTCAAATATTTTTCACTAAATAGAGAGTGATAAAAAAGTGGTGACTGCACCTGGTCAAAGGCAGAAAGCTTACGCGACCTGGAAAAACAAGGTAGTCCCATTGAGTTCTAGCTTTCACAGGTTTCTCTGCAAACCACACACACACAAAAAAAACTCCAGGTCCAGATAGTTTCACTGACGAATTCTATAAACATACACAAAAGACTACCTTGTTCTATGTAATCTTTTCAGAAAATAGAAGAGAGTCCTTCCCAAATCATTTTATAAGGCCAGCATTACCCTGATATCAAAACCAGGCTGACAGTAGAAGAAACTTACAAACCAATACGCTTTATGAACTAAGACACTAAAACATACACCAAAAAAATTAACAAATCAAATCTACCAACATATAAAAGAAATAACACATCACTAATACATCAAATGGAGTTTCTCACCCAAAAGCAAGGCTAGTTTAACATTCAAAAAAAGCAATCAGTATAAAGCACCACACTGACAAAAGAAACAAGGAAACAAATGAGCATCTCGACAAATGTAGAAAAACTATCTGACAAAATCCAAAATCCATTCAAGATAAAAACTCAGAGCAAATTATGAACGCATAGAAATTTCCTCAATCAGACAAATGACATCTACGATAAATCTATAGGCTCCATCATACTTAATGGTGAAAAACTGAGTATTTTCCCCCTAAGATCAGAAACGAGGCAAGAATTTCTACTCTCAACATGTCTATTCACTATCAAAGTGGAAATTCCAGCAAGTGCAATAAAAAGAAATAAAATGCAAGGCATACAGATTGGAAAGGAAGAAATAAAATCATTACTATTTGCAGGTAACACAATGACTATGCAGAAAATTCCAAGGAATCTACAACAGAAAAATGCTCTCCGAAATAATAAATCAGTTTAGTACTGTCACAAAGAGGTCAACAGACAAATATTAATCAGATTTTTATATACCAGCAGTGAACAACTAGAAGCAGTTTTTTTTAAAGTACAATTTATAATAATATGCACCCCCAAAAGTAAAATATTAGGTATAAAACTAACAAAATACGTACAGGGTAAGTTTGCTGTAAGCTATAAACACTGATGAAACAAAAAAAGACATAAGAACCTGAGAGACATATTACATTCATAGATTGATAGACTCTTTTATTCTCCCCGTATTCACCTATAGGTTAAACAATCTTAACCAAAATTCCAGCAGAATTCTTGGTAGATATAAAACCAAACCAAACCCATTGCCATTAAGTTGATTCTGACTCATGGTGACCCTACAGGACAAGGTAAAACTGCATCATACAGTTTCCAAGGAGTGGCTGGTGGATTTGAACTGCTGACCTTTTGGTTAGCAGCTGAGCTCTTAACCACTGCACCACCAGGGCTCCTTGTATAATTGTAAGTTGATAGTTTTATTTCTTTCAGTTTGTTAGGTTCACAACCCTCTGGGATTAATGTCCTTTGTGTCTTGATGTCCAATGTATTGAAAACCATACTTTCACATATTTTAACTCTTTAGCTGAGTCGAGCAGGAGCATAAACCAAGTCTATTACTCCCTATTTCTTAGAATATAACACTTCTCATAGCTTACATTTAATTATTGACATAATTGTGTTTAATTTTATCATCTTACTATATTTTTATATTTCTCCCCTGTGTACTATTTTCCTTCTTGCATTCTTTCCTTCAGATTAATCAATTATTTTTAGTATTCATTTTATCCTTTTATCAGTATTTATGTATTACTTTTTTTTTTAAGTGGATGCTCTGGGAATTAGCATGCTTAATTTCACACATTTTACTTGAAATTAGTATCAAATCTTAGAGTAGCTGGTATATCTGAGTGTTATTGTTATTTGTTGGATTTTTAAAAATCGAAGATAATAATGGCAGCAGATCAACACAGCCTCTGGAAAGTGATAGAACTCTCAGGTATATGAGGTTGAGCTGCTCTCATGTATTCAAGCATGTAAATGTATGTATTCATGCAACATTTAATAGGAATGTATACATTTTTTACACATAGCATCAAAGACATTCTGTATTAGTATGCTGACCAAAAGGTTGGAGGTTTGAACCCACCCAGTGGCAGTGAGGGACAAAGAATGGCACCTAAAAAGAATATAATTATTTGCCCAGAGAAAATATCTTCCAAATCTTGAAAGTGAAATAAAGACATTTTCATTCACACAAAAGGTGAAAGAATGGATCTTCCACAGACCTTCTTTATAAGACATGTTACAGAATGTCCTTTGGGCAGAAGGAAAATGATACAAGATGGAAATCCAGGTCTACAAAAAAAGGAATAAAGAGCATCGGAAAGGTAACTACATGAATACATACATGTTTTTCTTATTATTTAAATCTTTTTAAAAAATTGACTGCTCAAACAGAAGTAATAACAATGAAATGTTGGGTTAGTAACACAGGTAAAAATAAAATGTATAAAAGCAATAGCACAACGGTTAGAAGGGAGAAATGGAAGTATTCTTTTGTAAGGTTCTTATGCATGAAGTAAAACAATATCACTGCAGGTAGACTATGATAAGTTAAATGTGTACACTACAAATGTAAATGTAATCACCAAACACACACACGTGCACACAGTCACAGAGTTACAGCTAATAAGACAGTAAGTTAAAAAGTAATCATTACAAATACTCAATTAATCCCCAAGAAGGCAGAAAAAGAGGAAAAGGGAAACAAGAGATAGTACAAATAAAAAACAAACAGTGGAATGATAGAATTAAACATTTCCATACCAATAAACATATTAAATTTAAATTGTTTAAAAAAAGCACCTATTAAATGTAAAGATTGTCAAATGCATTAAAAAGCAAGACCCAAATATGTGCTACCTATTTTTTTTTATACCAAATAATACCAAATAAACCAATGTGAAACCTGAACTATGAACTTAAAGGATGGCACCATGTGGAAATCCAATATTTTTGGCACTGTTTATTGAATAGATTTTTCTTTCACCATTGAATGGACTTAGCACCTTTGTCAAAATTGGTTGACCACAGATGTATGGATTTATTTCTGGACTCTGAATTCTATTTCATTGTTCTATATGTCTATCAAACCCTGGAGGCATAGTGGTTAAGAGTGTGGCTGCTAACCAAAAGGTTGGCAGTTCAAATCCATCAGGCGCTCCTTGGAAATCCTATGGGGGCAGTTCTACTCTGTCCTATAGGGTCGCTATGAGTTGCAATTGACTCAACGGCAATTTTTTTTTTTTTTTTTTGGATATGTTTATCATTATACCAGTAGCAGGCTGTTTTTCCCCATGCATCTGTCACTTGGTTGTACTGTGGTGGCTTGCCTGTTGGTGTGATGCTGGAAGCTATGCCATGGGTATTTGGTCGCCCATGGTTGACAAGTTTCAGCAGAGATTCCAGACTAAGACAGACAAGGAAGAAGGACCTGGCAATCTATTTCTGAAAGAATAGGCCAGTAAAAACCTTAAAAATAGCAGAGGAACATTGTCTGGTATTGTGCTGGAAGATGAGCCCCTCAGGTTGGAAGGCACTCAGAATGCGGCTGGCAAAGAGCTGACTCCTCAAAGTAGAGTCAGCCTTAACAATGTGGATGGAGTCAAGCTTTCCGGACTTTCATTTGCTGATGTGAAATGACTCAAAATGGGAAGAAACAGCTGCAATCATCCAGAAATAACTGGAACATGGAATGTATGAAGTATGAATCTAGGAAAATTGGGAATTGTCAAAAATGAAATGGAACACATAAAGATCTATATCCTAGGGATTAGTGAGCTGAAATAGACTGGTTTTGGGCATTTTGAATCAGACAACCATAAGGTCTACTATGCCAGGAATGACAAATTGAAGAGGAATGGTGTCACATTCACTGTCAAAAACATTTCAAGATCTATCCTGAAGAACAATGCTGTCAGTGATAGGATAATGTCTATAGGCCTACAAGGAAAACTAGTTAATATGACTATCATTAAAATTTATGCACCAACTACTAAGGCCAAAGATGAAGAAACTGAAGATTTTTACCAACTTCTGCAGTCTGAAATTGACCAAACATGCAATCAAGGTGCACTAATAATTACCGGTGACTGGAATGTGAACGCTGGAAAAAAAGAAGGGTCGGTAGTTGGAAAATATGGCGCTGGTGATAGAAACGACATATGATACAATTTTGCATGGCCAACGACTTACTCACTGCAAATACCTTTTTTCAACCACATAAACAGTGACTAGAGTCGGAATCAACTCGATGGCACTGGGGGTTATACATGTGGACCTCACCAGATGGAAAACACAAGAAACAAATCGACTCCAAGTGTGGAAAGAGATGATGGAAAAGCTCAGTATCATCAGTCAGAACAAGGCCAGGGGCTGACTACAGAACAGACCACCAACTGCTCATACGCAAGTTCAAGGTGAAGTTGAAGGAAATTTTAGACCAAGTTCACAAGAGCCAAAATACAATCTTGAGTATATCCTACCTGAATTTAGAGACCATCTCAAGAACACATTTGATGCACTGAACACTAATGACAGAACACCAGATGAGTTGTGTGATGACGTCAAGGACATCATACACGAAAAAAGCGAAAGGTCATTAAAAAGACAGGAAAGAAAGAAAAGGCCAAAATGTATGTCAGAAGAGACTCTGAAACTTGTTCTTGAATGCAGAGTAGCTAAAGTGAATGAAAGAAATAAAGAAGTAAAAGAGTGGAACAGAAGATTTCAAGGGGTGACTTCAGAAGACAAATTAAAGTGTTGTAATGACATGTGCAAAGACCTGGAGTTAGAAAACCAAAAGGGAAAACTATGCTCTGCATTTCTCAAGCTGAAGGAACTGAAGTAAAAATTCAACCCTCAAGTTGCTTTTTTGAAGGAGTCTGTGCGCAAAATATTAAATGAAGCAGGAAGCATCAAAAAAGATGGAAGGACTACACAGTCACTATACCAAAAACAGCTGGTTGATATTCAACGATTTCGGGAGGTAGCATATGGTCAAGAACTGATGGTATTGAAGGAAGAAGTCCAAGCTTCACAGAAGGCATTGGGGAAAAATGATGTTCCAGGAATTGACGGGACACCAATTGAGATGTTTCAACAAACAGATGCAGTGCTGGAGATGCTCACTCAGCTATGCCAAGAAATTTGGAAGACAACTACCTGGCTAACTGACTGGAAGACATTCATATTGTGGCCATTCCAAAGAAAGGTAATCCAACAGAATGTGGAAATGATTCAACAATATCATTAATATCACATGCAAGTAAAATTTTGCTGAAGATAATCAAAAAACGATTGCAGCAGTACATTGACATGGCAAAACATGAAATGAGGGATATTATTGCTGGTGTCAGATGGATCTTTGCTGAAAAGCAGAGAGTACTAGAAAGATATTTACCTGTACATAGAACAAGATAAAATAAAAAATTTTACCTGTACATAGAACAAGATACAGCTGTTCAAATAGAACAAGTGAATACTGCATGATTTAACGTCAGGAAAGGTGTGCGTCAGGGTTGTATCGTTTCACCATACTTACTCAATCTGTATGTTGACAAATAATCCAAGAAGCTGGACTATATGAAGAAGAATTCAGCATCAGGATTGGAGGAAGCCTCACTAACAACGTGCAATATGCGGATGACAAATCTTGCTTGCTGAAAGTGAAGGAACTTGAAGCACTTAACTGATGAAGTTCAAAGATTACACCCTTCAGTATGGAATACACCTCAACATAAAGAAAACAAAAATCCTCACAACCAGACCAATAAGCAACGTCATGATAAACAGAGAAAACACTGAAGTTGTGAAGGATTTCATTTAAGTTGGATCCACAATCAACACCCATGGGAACAGCAGTCAAGAAATCAAATGAAGTATTGTATTCAGCAAATCTGTTGCAAAAGACCCTTTTAAAATATTGAAAGACAAAGATGTCACTTGGAGGACTAAGGTGCACCTGACCCAAGACACGATATTTTCAAATGCCTCACAGACATGCAAAAGCTGGACAATGAATAAGGAAGGCTGAGGAAGAATTGATGTCTTTGAATTATGACGTTGTCCAAGAATACTGAATATTCCATGGACTGCCAGAAGAACGAACAAATCTGTCTTGGAAGAAATACAGCTAGAGTGTTCCTTGGAAGTGATAATGGCGACTTTGTCTCCCATACTTTGGATGTGTTAACCGGAGGGGCCACTTCCTGAAGAAAGACATCATGATTGGTAGGGTAGAGGGTCAGCAAAAAAGAGGAAGGCCCTTAAAGAGACGGACTGACACAGTGGCTGCAACAATAGGCTCAAACATAGTAATGATTGTGAGGATGGTGCAGGACCGAACAGTGTTTCATTCTCTTGTACATAAGGCTGCAATGAGTCAGAACTGACTTGATGGAATCTAACAACAGCCAGGCCATTTTAATTAGTGTGGCTTTATAGTGTGCTTTGAAATTAGAAAGTGTGAGTCCTCGTACTTTATTCTTCTTCTAAGATTGCTTTAGGTATTCAAGGTCCCTTACACTTTCATATAAATTTGAGGATTGGCTCTGCAAAGCAATCTTAACAGTCAACTGGAAAAGTTATGATTGGTCCATGACCTTTAAAAATTTTTGTCAAAATTTTAAAAACTTTGTTACTGTCAGTTGTATATGTATAGGAAAGAGGAAAAAAATATTAAAACCAATGTTCATTAAATAGAGTATAATTTAGAATGTTAGAAACATCAAGAATTAAAGGTTTTATTTATTTGAGAAAGGAACCCTGGAGGTGCCATGGTTGAAGTGCTAGGCTGCTAACCAAAAGTTTGAACCCACCAGTTGCTCCGCAGGAGAAAGATGTGGCGATCTTAAACCTATGGGGCAGTTCTACTTTTTCCTGTAACGTTGCTATGAGTCAGAAACAACTCAAAGGCAAAGGGTTTGGTATTTATTTATGAACAGAAGAAAAAAAAAAAACCCATTATAAAGAGTAGCTCAAACAGGGCTTGCTTCCTCTTTGTCATATAATATACAATAGATAGGAAGCATTTTTTTTCTGTTTTGGTAAATTGTCATACTCCTTTCTAAGTTTGGACCAGCATCCAACATTTTATCCTTTGAACTTTTAATCATGAAATATCTACAAGAGTTCCTTTAATATGAAGTTTTTTTTTGCCAGCATCATTTCTTCTGGGGCATCTTCATTATTTTTGTCACTATCACATTCCTCATTTATGCCATGATGTTCACCTTCACTAAGTTCTGCTGGCTGCACATCCAGAGTCTCTTCAAAAGTAACACTATTGACATTCCCACCTCCAGCTATTTCCTCTACAACTTCATTTATGTTTGATACAAATTTCACTTCTAGCATTATCACTTTTCATTTCTTTGCTGAATTTTAATCTTTGTTGAACAATTCCCTCTTTTGATTACTCACTTTTGTAAAATACCATGTGGCTCATCAACGCACTATATGTTTTGCTGTCTGTGCATGAACTGAATAAAAGATACACAGTCACCAGCTACTGACAGACTTAGAAAGAAGCGATGTTATTGGTCAGTGATTATAATGAGCAACTGTGTTTACATAGCAGTTTGTGGACTGAACAGTTATCAGTGAAGTTTCTATTCTGTGAATTTACTAGCAGTTAATCTACCACACGAAGTGAAATGTGAACTATGCTATTGTGGAACTGGCGTTATTTAACTAAATTGTGGTAACTGAAATTCATAAATATTGGAACCATGTGATGCAAAGGGTGCCAGTATATAAATGACACTGAAAACTTAATAATAAGAACATAAACAATCCAATAAAAAAATCAAGCAACTGATTTATACAAACACTTCAATAATGATGATATACTAATGGCAAATAAAGCTATGTAAAGAGTCTCAACATCATTAGACATGGAAATGGGAATTAAAACCACAACGAGAAACTACTACACACCTATTACAATGATAAAATTTTAAAAAGTGATCAAACAAAGTGTTTGTGAAGATGTGGATGAGCTGGAAATATTATAAACTGCTATTAGGATTGAGAAATAGTTAAACCAATTTGAAAAACAAATTGGTGGTTACTCAAAAATTAAACATACACCTACCATTTGATGCAGCCATTCCACTCCTAGGTATTTGTCAAAAAGAAATGAAAGCATATGTGCACATGAAGACTTGTACAGGAATGTTTATAGCAGGGTATTTGAGATTGCTGTTGTTGCTGTTAGGTGCCGTAGAGTCGGTTCCGACTCATAGAGACCCCATGCACAACAGAACGAAACACTGCCTGGTCCTCAGCCATCCTTACAATCATCGTTATGCTTGAGCTCACTGCTGCAGCCACTGTGTCAATCCACTTCGTTGAGGGTCTTCCTCTTTTCCACTGACTCTGTATTCTGCCAAGCGTAATGTCCTTCTCCAGGGACTGATCCCTCCTGACAACATGTCCAAAGTATGTAAGACACAGTCTCACCATCCTTACTTCTAAGGAGCATTCTGGTTGTACTTCTAAGGCAGATCTGTTCTTTTCTTTTGGCAGTCCATGGTATATTCAGTATTCTTCACCAACACCATAATTCAAAGGCGACAACTCTTCTTCAGTCTTCCTTATCCATTGTCCAGCTTTCACATGCATATGATGCGACTGAAAATACCATGGCTTGGGTCAGGCGCATCTTAGTCTTCAAGGTGACATCTTTGCCCTTCAACACTTTAAAGAGGTCCTTTGCAGCAGATTTACCTAATGCAATGCGTCTTTTGATTTCTTGACTGCTGCTTCCATGGCTGTTGATTGTGGGTCCAAGTAAAATGCAATCCTTGACAACTTCAGTCTTTTCTCTGTTTATCATGATATTGCTCATTGGTTCAGTTGTGAGGATTTTTGTTTTCTTTATGTTGAGGTGCAGTCCACACTGAGGGCTGTGGTCTTTGATCTTCATTAGTAAGTGCTTCAAGTCCTCTACATTCAGCAAGCAAGGTTGTGTCATCTGCATAATGGAGGTTGTTAATGAGTCTTTCTCCAATCCTGATGCCCCGTTCTTCTTCATATAGTCCAGCTATATTGAGATAGTTAAAAACAGAAAATAACCCAAATGTCCATCAACAGTTGAATGGATAAACACACTGATATATTCATATAGTGGAATACTACTTAACAATAAAGTAAAGCATGAACTATTGTTATATATTACGATGCAGACGAATCTCAAAATAATAATGCTGAGTGAACACAGACAAAAACCCAGTACATACTGTATGATTCCATTTGTATAAAAATCTACAGAATGCAAATTAATCAATAGTGACAAAAACAGAAGATCAACCATGGCCTAGGAATGGGGCAGTGGCAGGAATAAAGGGATTAAAAAGGGGCTCCAGAAAACTTTGAGGTCTGATGTTTATATTCATTATCTTGATTCTCGCTATAGTTTCATAAGTTTATAAATAGTTCAGATCTCATCAATGTGTACATTTTAAATGCGTGCAATTTATTGCATGTCAATTGTACGCTAATGAAGTTCTTTTAAAAAACTTCAAAGCTGGTTAAAAAAAGTGATCAAAGCACTTCATTTAAAAGCTATATTAGATTTAAAAACAACTATTAAAGGAACACACTAGTTATAAGAGAGCTAGTGTGCAGCTATATTAATAACATACAGTAGAGATTTAAAGATATTTAAAGATTTTCTAGAGACAACGAGAAACATTACATACTAGTAAAAAAAATTAATCAAGTATACAGAATAATCCTAAATTTGTAAGCACTAGTAAGATTCAAAATCCATACAGCAAAAATTGACCAACTAGAAGGAAAGAGACAAATCCATAATGCTAATCCATTCTCTCAGTTACTAATGCAACAAGCGGACAAAAAAGAAAACATAACTAAGGAAAAGAAAACCGTAAGAAAACATAAGATGTCAACGATTCTATCAACCACCTTCAGCAAACTGACATTTATAGAACACTACAAACAACAGGTAAGGAGTCCCCTAGGCTGCGCGAAGGGTTAATTCCTTGACACTTGCCCAAAGATTGGTGGTTGGAACCCACCAAGAGTTGCCTCTGAAGATAGGCCAGATAATCTGCTTCTGAAAGGTCACAGCCTTGTGTTAAAAATATAATCATGTATTAATTCAAAAGTATAGCACAATATTTGATTGCTCTATGCTTTAATAACCAATCTGCAAATTGGAGAAATGTTTCCTCATGGAAGAGGAAACCCCTTCTAGTGAATGAAGAATTCATAGAGACTTTAACTTTTACTTAAAAGTTAAAGGTGATGAAGTATTTAATGGTTAGTGAGTTAACATTAAAAAGGTAACTTCATGAAAGATTTGCCCCCTACCTACCCGCCTGCAGTCCCAAGACCTCCAGAAATTTAAATTAAAATCCTTTCTAAGACCCAGTTATTTTCTGCTTTGAATTTTTTGTTGATACCATGTGTTATCATTAGCGGAAGCATGCTGAATCATTGCATGTGTCTGAATTTTCGGTAGCCAGTACGGATTTTTTTTTCTTGCCCCCTCCCACAAGCCTACCTCAGACTGCAGTGCAACAAATGTCCCACTAATTCTATCCCGAGTATGTCTCAAATAAAATTTTTCAAAATTTATATTTTTCCTACCAAAAATTCAGACACCTCATACAATTTCCTATAAAAATAGTAATTTGCGGTACACGCAAGCCCATTTCTTCAGTTTTAAAGTCATAAAAGATTCCCCCCCTCCCCAGGTTTGAGGCAGCTGGCACTGTCACTGGGAAGCACCTTCCCAATAAACCTAAGAAGTCAAAAACGTTGGTAGGCAACCATATATTCCATAGGTCAAGAATGAGTTAAAGAAGCAGGTTCTTTCTCATTTAATCACAGGTTAATGATTTTTGTTTTGCTCTGCTTTCGGAACGGCATTTTGGATGAAAAAAAAACTGCTGGCTGGTTAATTTTGGGTCAGGAATTTCTACGCCTGTGGGTAAGAAAATCCCTCTTGAAATAAAAATAGGATATCTATTTTAAAAACAAATTTGATTTCACACTTGAAAACCCTATGGAGCAGTTCCACTCCAACGGACTCCACTGGCAACAAACAAATCAGTTACAGAGAACACCTTTTCTGGTGCTTCCCTTTCAAAACAGATTCTGTGCCATGAAACGAGTTGTAATAAAATAAACGGATTTAAATCATGCAGAGTACGGCTGCTGAGGTTATTAGAAAACCCCAGGAAGTGTTTCTTGGGCGGGAGATAGAGTTCCGGGTTGGGGGGCGGAGTAAGGAGTTGGGGAGCGCTTTTCCTAAGAAAGGATATGATTATGTTATATTTGTATATTTTCATTTATAAAACGTACGTTTTCTTGAAGAGGTAGAATTTTTCTCTGAAAATTTAAAGCTTGAAAGTTATTCGTTTTACTTCAGAGGACCCACACACACTCACTGTATCTCCTACATCACCAACGGAAGCGGAAGCACTTAAAAAAAAAGTCAGTTCTAGTGAATGCGCAGGCTCACAGGAAATGCAGTCTTGAATATGAGTAGTTCACTGCCTGCACTCCGGGAACGGGTCTTCTCGTCCACTCTGCGCATGTGCACCCTCAACCCCGCCTCTTCATTTCCGCCAGCTTCTTCCCGAGGAAGACACGGTCTCGCAGTTCTTGGTTAAGCCGCTCGGAAGGTGAGAGCGCGGGGGCTCCGGGGCTCGGGGACTTCGTTGGGCCTCGGAATTTTCCCAGAAAGTGTAGTTTGTGCCCCGGCAGGCGGGAGCAGGAAGTGCCCCGAGGGCCTGTTTACGAGCCTTACACCTCAATCACTTGTAACTAGTGCAGAAGTAAGTAACCTAGATACTTACTTGCTTAGGTTAGCCATCCGAAAAGGGGGATATTGATAGTAATTCATGGTATTAGTGTGAGAATAAATTGTTACCTGTAAGATCTTTTCTCAAATGCTTGTTAACTACAGCGTGACTGTCAAGAGTATAGTGTATTTATAACCCATTATAATTAGCACTTTATTCCAATCCTTTGTTGTCTCATTTGACCCTGATAACCACCCTCTTTCTCTGTGTCATAAATATACCTTTAAAAACGAGAACGCAGGCAGAGAGGGGTGAAAGGATATACCCAGCGTCACAAATCAGTGGGCAAAGAAGCTAGGATGCAGATGCAGGTATTATTTGCTCCCAGTCTCTTGCTGGTCCTAATATCTCCTTTGCCTAAAACCCAGCTTTGCAGCCTTCACAGCACTTAGCACAGGCTCCTGCGCCCAAGTCCACAGGGATGTGACTGTGAACGGAATCTCACTATGTGTAAGTATATTCTGGGATTTCTGGCTTCTCTCAGGCCTTGGGTCATACTGAGGCTCCTGGCCTTTCTGCACTGTCGAGAATCTCTCTTTCCTTAAAGGCACAGTCTGATATTTTTGTGTAGTGTGCTCCAAAATCAAAAATTAAACCCATTACCATCCAGTCGATCCCGACTCACAGCAGCCCTACAGGACAGAGTAGGACTGCCCCGTAAGGGTTTCCAAGGAGCACCTGGTGGATTCGAACTGCCAACCTTTTGTTTAGCAGCCAAACTCTTAACTACTTCGACACCAGTGTTTTCATAGTGCACTCCAGTAGGATATGCAAGCCACATAGTAATTTTAAATTTGCCACTAGCCACAATGAAAGCAGTACACAAAAAGGAACAGGTGAGGTGGTGTGGTATGGTTTTCACAAAAGACGTAACTAGCCAATTCTGTGGAAAACCTAAACAGCCTCCTGTCTTTTTTTCCAGATCTAAGCTGCTGTCACACTGTCCATCTCCACATGTGGCATCTAGAAATAATCTGAGCTCCCTCTAATCTAAGCATATACAATCACAGCGCGATCGTACTGGAAGAGATTTCTGATTCTAATTGAGCCTGAAATTAATGACTCTTCTAGGGTTACCCAGGGCAGAACCAGGAACAAACCCTAGTACTGTTTATCGTGTCACAGCAAAGTTGCTAGAGGCACCGTATCGAAAAGTCTTTTGGGGAAACTGTAACCAGTTTATAATAAAAACTTAAACATAGTTTCCATGTCACAAAGCATGCTGTTATGTTTTTAAGAGTTTACTCTGTATGTTTAACTCAGGGCTTGTTTTCTACATGTTATTAATAGGAACTGAATTAACAACTTAGCCTGAGTACTTTTTGGATAACATTGATTTTGATGAAGGTATAGGGTTTCCTCTCTAGTAAGATGTGACCTGTAAGATATTTTCCCAAGTGCCTGTTAACTAAAGTGTAACTGTAAAATGAATTATGTATTTGTAACCTGCTATCATAATTAGACTCTGTCCTGTAGGGTCGTTATGAGTCAGAATCGACTCGATGGCAACGGGTTCGGTTTTGGATTTATCATAATTAGAGAGTACTTTCTTCCAAGGAAACCGTGGTGGTGTAGTGGTCAAGTGCTGTGGCTGCTAACCAAAAGGTCAGCAGTTCGAATCCACCAGGCACTCCTTGGAAACCTATGGGGGCAGTTCTACTCTGTCCTATAGGGTCTCTGTGAGTCAGAATCGACTTGATGGCAATGTATTTTATTCCAAACCTTTATCTCATTTGATCCTCGTAACTACCCTTTTTCTCTGTGTAAACCTGAATTTGTCTAACCAGTCCTCTGTTGTTTTCACTTTTTGTTAATTAGGAGGAAGGGGATGTAATTATTAATATACCAATAAAAATCAGGCTTTATTCATTCAGTGAAAACGCAAGGATAAACCCACGTGGTCATATCAAAGATACACATATTCAGGTCGTGCTGCCCCTGTGTGGTGCCTCCTGCCTGTCCCAGGGATCAAAGGGACATTCTTACACAGAGAGGCCTTTTCTGTAGCTGGTGTGATGAAATTTTTAGGCAAGTGAGTGTGGGAGTTAACCAAGTCTCTCATTGCACCATTCCTTTTTTCTTCTCCACAGCTGAATCTTCACAGTTCTCTACAGTGTGTCAAGAACAGCAGAAAATGAACAAATCTTCGGTGAGTTATTACAACCACTTTGCTTTAGAATGGTTTTTATAGATCTTTAAGGGACCACACATTAACACAGGAAAATGGAAATGGATCAGAGTCATTCAGGGAGGATAGAGAAGAGCAGATGAATAGCAGAGCAACGTTGGCATGTGGATCGATGGAGGTCTTCTGATGTTACAGGTTTTCCAGGGTGTAGCTGTGAGATTATTTCTGAGCTGTCTGTTAGCCACGGTGGAAAGTCAGACAGATGATAATATTTTAAAGATTTGCATTGATGAAAAGAACGGACCAACTGATTCTTCAGGGGATGTAAATATAATTGACAGTAAGAATATATCTTTGTTGATTTTCTAGTAGGTGATTTAGTGAACAGCCTTCCAGTAATAACCCTGAATAATGCAGTCGTTGCCTTTACTTGTTGTTCAGTGGAAGTAGAGCGCTGTGTGCCAAAATAGAACTTGGACAGTACTGTGCCCAGGAAATGAGAACACAAGGGTTGAATGAGACACCTTTCCAAGGAATTGAGTGCACATCTGTGGTGCAGTGAATTACTTAATATGGCCCTTCTCGCCACAGATTTTGTAACTCCTACCAAATGACTAGGTAGCACTATGCGTATAAGGTGCTTGTGGCCCACCAAGGGGATTGGATAGCTTGCTAATGATGTAGATATGGTGTGTGGTACTCTTACGGCAGTGAGACCATGCAAATGAAGTATTCAGAACCCTAATGAGGGGATTGGTCACTTTTGCCATCCCACTAGGCTTAAAAGCCAATTCCAGAGCAGAGAGAGGATCTCACCACCACCAAGAAAGAAGAGGCGGGGGTGGAGTGCGTCCTTTGGGCCTGGGATCCCTGCTGTAAGAAGCTCCTGGAACCAGGAGACTGAGAGAGCTGTAACACCAAAGACAGCAAGAAGCTGCAGCAAAGGCAGTAGACTGTGCAGTGAGTTTCCTGGCCCACAGAGCAAGAAAGCTGAGCACCTTCGGGTAGCAGGCTTGTTGGCCCAGTAGGGTCCCTCTGGGTGCTTGGTGGAGCTAGGTTTGCCCATCTACAAAGCTTGAGCTGAGTGCCTTCGGGCCAGGGCTTACTGGTGCAGTGTGGTGCCTCTGAGTACTTATCAGCAGAGCTGTAAGAGTTCTGTAACCCTTGCCCAAGCAGGGCAGAAGCCAGGCTGAGGGGCTCAGGACCAGCAAGGTACCTGCCTGTGGGCATGGCTGAGAAGAGGTTGTCCTGATTAAAGAGCTATATTCTGAGCATTCCTGTAACCTGTTACTTCCTTAATAAACCCCATAACTGTGAGTATGGTCTTCTAGTTTTGTGTGGCCATCGCAGTAAATTATGGAACCCAGCAGATGAGTAGAGAGTACTGTGGTAGGGACACACGGTGTCAGAATTGGTAAAAAGGGCTGGTGAGAGGAGATACAGGCATACTAGTTTTATTGCTCTCCACTTCATTGTGCTTCGCAGATAATGCATTTTTTACAAATTGAAGGTTTGTGGCAACCCTGCATCGAGCATGTGTCTGGGTGTCGTTTTTCCCAACAGCATGTGCTCACTTCATGTCTCTGTCACATTTTGGTAATTCTCACAATATTTCAAACTTTTTCATAATTATGGTGATCTGTGATCAGTGATCTTTGATGTTACTATCGTGATTGTTTTGGGGCACCACAAACGACACTTCTTAATAAGTTCATCTCTGAATGAAAGATCATACTTCCTGAATAAGGAGCTGGGACACCAAAGAATTCTGTTTCCATTTCTCTTAAATGCCACCTCATTTCTGTGCACTGTTTTCATCATCATTCCTATAGAGACCAGTGCACCGTTTTTATACCCACTAAGACTAAACCTGTTCTGAATGAAAGAAGCCCAGGGCACATTTTCTTCTCTCCTTAACGCTTCCCCTAATTTTGTAATGCTCATTCTCATAGTCATAAAGTCCTAATCTCTTCAGCACTGTACATACCTTTGTGAGATCCACTAAGCTTCTTGTGGGTAAGTAAAGTCTCCTTGGAGGGGATAAAATATAGAAAATATTAGGAATTATGAGAAGATGGCTTGCTCATACATGGGAAACATGTAGTGAGAGAAAGAAGTAGCAGATTGATTGACCAATGAATTGAATCAGATCAGGAATTTAACCCATTTACATGTCTTTTTATACTTGGATTTATTTTTTCCATCTTAGTTCATTATTAATTTTGGTATGAGATGTTTGTATCTTTCAGAACTATATATCTTGTTTTACAGACTAGTACACTTATGTGACCATTGTATTTGAAGCCTTAGCTGGTGAAATATGTCAAGAAAGAGCTATAAAACACATAAAGATTGAAAAGCAAGGAATAAAGGTCTCATGTTTTATAGATTATGTTATGTACATAGAAACTTCAAAGTACTCTACAGATAATGGATAATGTGTATTTAGAAGTATTTTTGAACATGTCAATCTGCACGCTGAGCAAATAATCCAAGAGGTTAGACTATATGAAGAAGAATATGACGTCAGGATTGCGGGAAGACTCATTAACCTATGATATGCAGATGACACAACCTTGTTTGCTGAAAGTGAAGAGGGCTTGAAGCACTTACTGATGAAGATCAAAGACCACAGCTTTTCGTATGGATTGCATCGCAACATAAAAAAAACAAATACAAAAGGACCAATAAGCAACATGATGATAAATGGAGAAAAGATTGAAGTGGTCAAGGATTTCATTTTGTTTGGATTTACAATCAATGCCAGTGGAAGCAGCAGTCAAGAAATTAAATGATGTATTGCATTGGGCAGATCTACTGCAAAAGATCTCCCTGAAGTGTTGAAAAACAAAAGTTGAAAGGACTGAGGTATGCTGCTCCAAGCCATATTTTCAGTTGCCTAATGCATGCGAAAGCTGGACAATGAATAAGGAAGACCAAAGAAGAATTGACATCTTTGAATTATGGTGTTGACGAAGAATATTGAATATACCATGGACTGCCAGAAGAAGAAACAAGTCTGTCTTGGAAGAGGAAGCCCTGGTGGCAAAGTGGTTAAGTGCTACAACTGCTAACCAAAGGGTCAGCAGTTCGAATCCGCCAGGCGCTCCTTGGAAACTCTATAGGGCAGTTCTACTCTGTCCTATAGGGTCACTGTGAGTCGGAATCGACTCAGCGTCACTGGGTTTGGTTTTTGGTTTGGTCTTGGAAGAAATACAGCCAGAATGCTCCTTGGAAGCAAGACTTTGTCTCACATGCTTTGGACATGTTATCAAAAGGGACCAGTCCTTGGAGGGTATCATGCTTGATAAGGTGGAGGGTCAGCAAAAAAGAGGAAGACCCTCATTGAGACAGATTAACACAGTGGCTGCAGCAATGGGCTCAAATATAGCAGTGATTGTGAGAATGATGCAGGACTGGGCAGTGATTCGTTCTGTTGAACATATGAGTTGGAACCAACTTGATAGCACCTAAAAACAACATTAGACATGAGGTCAAAATTAAGAAATGTATGTTTATGTTTTGGCTACAGACAATGGGAAATGAGCTTTTAAGAAGTGATACTATTTACAAAAGCATTGTCAAAATCAGATACCAAGGGATAAGCTCTTGCTGCTCTCTTTGGCTGCATCCATTAAGTCATGGCTTTGAATCTTTCTCCCATTCCACGTGGAAAACTCTTACCACCACCTTTTCCTCCAGCCATTTCCAGTATTTACACAATGAGGAGCACCCAGGACACTGGTTGTCTTTCCGTTGATTGCTCTACCACTCATTTGCCCATTGCCCACTTATAAGTTCTAGCTTTTATTGAATTTGAACTGGGAGGCCTTTCTAACTCTGTTAGGAATCTTGCTCCCTCAAGTCTACTTTGTATGAAGCTTTAGGAAACATGTCCTTGTTTTTTCTTTTTTTCCCCCCTTAGTTTTCAAGGTTCTGCCCTCTCCTGGTTTTCTGTTACCACTGAGGAAATTTCTTCTCAGTGTTTATGTCATAGTGTTTTTCAGCCATCCTTTTTAAGGTTGGTGTTCCCTCATGGTACTTTAAAATGACTGGTTGCCTTTGTTGAATTCAGTCACGATCTGATTTACTGATGACTACTAAATGTTTGTCTCCATCCTATACTGTCTTTCTGTACTCTAAAATCATATGTCTACCTGTTCAGGGGACAGTTCTTCCTTTGTGTTCCCCAGAGCCTTCATTAGCTGCATGAATATGCCTCGCTCTAACATTTTTTTTCTTCTGATCTGTATCTCGGTATATTTTTGAAAAGTTATCTAGCTGCTAGTACAATTAGAATGTTCAGTTGTACAAGAAATTAGCGAGCAAATTCTGTTGCTGCATCTGGTATGGGAATAGTTTCCTATTCTTATGTTGATTACTATTACACTAATAAAGGTTTTCATCTGTTACACTTCTCTGATTCTAAATTCTTTTTAAGCTGTTCTTCACCCTTCTAGGGCATTCATCCTAGAGTACAAATCCAGTAATATTTAACATCTCCAGAGCTTACATGTATTGAATTTCTTGACTCACCATTATTTACGGTTGTGATCTTAACGGAGGATGTGAACACTCAAATACTGGAGTAATCTGTTGGAATATGGAAAAAGAGTTGTAGGAAGTCTTACTTATATTTGATATTTTTAAAAGTCTTTAATTCATAAATATGTATATATAACAATCCGTGGTCTAGGTCCCTGGGTGGCACAAATGGTTTGCTCTTGGCTACTAATTGAAAGCTTGGCTGTTTGAATCCACCCAGTGGTGCCTCAGAAGAAAAGCCTGGTGGTCTGCTTCTGTAAGGTTAACAACCAAGAAAACTCTGTGGAGTGTGGTTTTACTGTGAAGCCCATGGGGTTGCTGTGATTTGGAATTGACTCAACAACATGCTAAATCTTTTTATTAAGTAATTCTAAAGTATAATATGATATTGGGTCCAAAACTGATATCCTTTTTAGCCATTTGTTTTAAGAGTAAACTTGATAAGAATTAGATCCAAAATGTATTTTCCATGCCGTTTGTTTCTGAACTCTTCAGATTGATCAGAGATGTGCTGTTACAGGCTTCAGTGTCATTCAAGGACGTGGCTGTGGAGCTGACCCAGGAGGAGTGGCAGCACATGGGCCCTGCTCAGAGGACCCTGTACAGAGACGTGATGCTGGAGAACTACAGCCACCTCGTCTCATTGGGTGAGCAGACCTTACCATGTGACTGTCTGGGGTGCGTTGCCTTTTTTCCTTTAAGTATCAAAACACATGAACTCTTTATAGAAGTTAATGTTAATCAGTCAGCCTTTTGATCTAGGAGTCTAAGGCACTGAACCTTTTTGAGCAATAGAAACAACATTTCTGTCATCATCTCCCTGCTGAAAAGTTCAAAAGAGCGCTTTCATTTGCCTCTTCTGGAGCTATCTTCCTCTGCCTTCATTTGGTCTAAACTCTCTGTTTTTCCCTGTTTACAGGGTATTGCATTACCAAACCAGAGGTGATCTTCAAGTTGGAACAAGGAGGAGAGCCCTGGCCCTTAGAGGAAGAATTCCCAAACAGTGGCTACCCAGGTGAGTTTCTGAACACTGACAGATGGAATCCTGGGATAATTAGACCTTAAGGTTAAATATCTTTGAAAAATTTTTTCAGACACTTTTTTTTCCCACGTGAATTTTATTTTATTTATTTATTTTTTAAAATAATTTTCATGGTGTTTTAAGTGAAAGTTTACAAATCAAGTCAGTCTCTCACATATAAACTTACATACACTTTACTGCATATTCCCATTTACTCTCCCCCTGATGAGTCAGCCTGCTCCTTCCTTCCAATCTCTCCTTTCATGACCATTTTGCCAGTTTCTAACCCTCTCTACCCTCCCATCTCCCTTCCAGACAGGAGATGCCAACACAGTCTCAAGTGTCCACCTGATACAAATATCTCACTCCTCATCAGCATCTCTCTCCAACCCGTTGTCCAGTCCATTCCATGTCTGATGAGTTGTCTTTGGGAATGGTTCCTATCCTGGGCCAACAGAAGGTTTGGGGACCATGACTGCTGGGATTCTTCTAGTCTCATTAAGACCAGTAAGTCTGGTCTTTTTATGAGAATTTGCGGTCTGCATCCCACTGTTCTGCTCTCTCAGGGGTTCTGTGTTGTGCTCCCTGTCAGGGCAGTCATCGGTTGTGGCCGGGCACCATCTAGTTCTTCTGGTCTCAGGATGATGTAAGTCTCTAGTTCATGTGGCCCTTTCTGTCTCTTGGGCTCATAATTATCTTGTGACCTTGGTGTTCTTCATTCTCCATTGATCCAGATGGGTTGAGACCAATTGATGAATCTTAGATGGCCACTTGTTAGCATTTAAGACCCCAGACGCCACACTTCAAAGTGGGATGCGGCATGTTTTCTTAATAGAATTTATTTTGCCAATTGACTTAGATGTCCCCTGAAGGCATAGTCCCCAAACCTCCGCCCCTGCTGCACCGACCTTCAAAGCATTCAGTTTATCCAGGAAACTTCTTTGCTTTTGGTCCAGTCAGACACTTTTTAAGAGGCCTAATGTCTTCATGAGTTTAGAAAGGATATAGTCAATAAAATATATAAAGGGGAGTTGTAACTTAGAGGAAGAAATGTACGCATGATGAAATCTTTCGTCTTGAAAAGCTGATGTTTCAAAGATAAATTTTAAAACTCAGAAATCAAGTAATAGAGTTATAAGTATGTTTAATAGTCCAAGGATCCAAACTAACACATTATAAAGTCAACACAAATTGTTTTTGTGTTGGAGGAGGCAAAAGTAGACAGGAAACATAGTAATTTCATTATTACCGTTAAAACAAAACCATTGCCATCGAGTCGATTCCGACTCATAGCAACCCTGTAGGAGGTTATATCTAGACGTTGCCAAAACTAATAGACAGTTTCAGGAATTTTTAAAAGTTGTAGTTTTCAATGTAATCCCTAGAGAAAGAATAAAATCATTTTAATTAACAGAAGTAATACATATTTAAATATATTTTGTGAAGTGCTACAAACCGTATAACATAAAAATTGACATAATTTTCATAAGCATGTCTGGCCATCGAAAGTATAGATGACTGGATGAAATTGACTGAATTAAATAGAAAGAGATCCCTAAATAAGTAACTTAGATTGCAGTTGAAGAATTGTGAAGTTGCTTAGTCAATGAAAACAAAGTCTTGCAGGGTTTCATGATGTCTTTATGTTTGAGGTTTGAAGTCAGGGAATAAAGGCTTTAAATAGAAAGAAGGGACTTGAAGCTAAAGAGCATAATTTACATAAGCATTTTGATTATATATCAAATAACAAAATTACTGTTTATAACAAAAAATGTTGATACTGTTACAAGATGTAAGAATTCATTAGAAGTAGCCCATTGTAGTCTAGTTGATTTGCAACTCATGGGAGCTGCATGTGTTACAGGTGCAACAATTCCATAAGGTTTTCTTGGCTGTAATTTTTACAGAAGCAGGTGGCCAGGCCTTTCTTCTGGTGGGCTTGAACCACCAACCTTCAGTTAATAGTCATGCACAAAGCATTTAAGCCACTCAGAGAACTTTCATTAGAACTAGTAAATCAAAACATACCTCATCTAATTATATGTATATAAAAAAAAAAAACCCAAATCCATTAATGTCAAGTTGATTCCAGCTTATGCCACCCCATGTCTTAGAGAGTAAAACTCTTCCATAGGGTTTCCTTATCTGTAATCTTAAAGAAGCAGATTGCCAGACTTTTGAAATGCCCTTGGAATAACCAAAAGAAAGTAAAAATATATTACTTCTCCAAAAAGGAAACTAATAAGTTCAACAAATCAGAATTATCACAAACAGTAGTCTGTGGTCAGAGTTTGACTAATCTAGAAATTGATGGTAAAATGAATAAATAAAAAACACCTTCCAGATGAATATTTAGAAAATGACCTGTTTTAACCAATGTGGGTGAAAAAGGAAATCAAATCCAAAATTGTAGAATATTTTTAAAATGATGAAAATGATAACCATGTATATCTGAAACGGAAACCCTGGTGGCGTAGTGGTTAAGTGCTTTGGCTGCTAACCAAAGGGTCAGCAGTTCAAATCCACCAGGCGCTCCTTGGAAACTCTATGGGGCAGTTCTACTTTGTCATATAGGGTCGCTATGAGTCAGAATCGACTCGATGGCACTGTTTTTTTTTTTTTTATATTGGAAACTTAAGGATAGAGTTGAAGTCATGATCAGAGATAAAACTTTATATTAATAATGCCTTTACCCTAAATCACATTGTTAGCATAAACTTCCTGGTGTGGTTCAAGGCCATGGGTACACATAGACACTTTTATCAGGCAGGATATTCCGAGGGCCTAGAGGTTATTATCTCCCAGGTCTGGTCAACGGCCAGTCTTTTCTTTGGAATGTGCAGAGTTTGAGTATCCCAAGACTGCTGAGTCAGCCCTTCACTGCATAATAACAGAGATACATCTGAGTTTGAGAAGGGAGACAGGAGGCTTGTTAGATGAGGAATATCCAGGTAAATTCAAATGTGTTGTTAATGATTCTAAACAGGTGTTGATGTGGGTGTTCTTTTGATTATAGGCAGTCCCTACATCATGACCATCCGACATGTACGACCAGTAGTTATGAACAGACCCCTGTAAAGCCTATTATGTTAAAAATTTGAGGTGCATACAATGGTCCATGATAACAAATGGGTGCTGCTTTGCAGTGCACATCAGAGCGTTATTATTATTACTGTATTATTATGGTAAAGATGGTTTTGTGTATCTGGAAGTGTTTCTTTAATGTTTTTTAGGCATAGGAAGGCACACTATATACTAAAGGCAAACATTTGACTAATGTTAGATGTGAACCGTACCTAACTCTTCCAACTTACATACCAATTTGACTAAAGGACAGACTTAAGAACAGAATATGTTCATGAACCAGGGACTGCCTATATTAAGTTTTTTGGTTTTATATAAGAATATAAGAGAAGCGAAGACAGCATAGGTAAGTATTTAAAGATAGGTCTGTTCATATTTTTAAAAAGTTTACATAAAACTGTATAACTTACGTTCCTTCACTTTTTCCTTAATTTGTTGTGAGGTCTTCTCAGACTTGTTTTCATTCTCTCCTTAAACTTGAAATTGTATTCCAAAAGCTCCAATAATCTGCCAGACGTTTTGATGCCCTAAATGGTGTTGATCATTTACCTGCAATTCATATCATTTTGATTTCTTGACAAAACCCTAATTTGGATTTGTCCTACTTCCTTGAGTATGTACCTACATTTGGTCTGCCCCCCCCCCCCGCCCCTTTTTTTGTTTTAACAATTATATCTTATCCTTAATGCCTGGAACAAAACCAGACACTGTCAAAGTAATGGGTGTAGAGCTGCTCCTAGTGTTCCCTTATTATCCCTGTAAGTTTGCTCTGTCTGTAGCTATGTACCTGCTTGAATTCTTATAGTGGTAATTTGTTTCTTCTCTTTATTTCTTGGTCAGTCAACCTGGGGATTTATTAATTTTTCATCTTTACAAATAATTGTTGGGCTTCCTGTATATTCTTGCCCTCCCCCTTGGGTCTGTACTTTTTTGTTTGTTTTTTTCTCCCATCTGAAATGGTTTGCCCCAGTGCCCTAAAGCAATGGTTTTGTCACTGTTTTCCCTTACTGTTTAAGGATTTTCTTCCATAGCATAGTTCAGGGAGATGGTTATAGGTTGAGTTTTGTCAGTGGCTGCTGTTTCTAATCCCTAGCTTATGCCATAAGGGAAGCTTTCTCAGGATTCTCCTTGAATTTCCCTGGGAGTGCCTGATGTCACTGATGTAGGAAAGATTTTGCAAGAGGCTACAAACCTGCAGCCCTTGAGGTCTTTACACTTTCATAGTATCCCATACTTGCCCTTTAGCAGTTTATTAAAACCTTGGTTTTCTGGTGGGTTCATGAAAAGTTGATGATTATGAGATTACCAACCTTTTTTTTGTTTGTTTTAAGGGTGAAAGTGACACTATTTCTAGCTTTCTATCTATCCAAGGTGAAACCAAAAGTGAAATCATTTTAGAATGAAACAAAATATCTGAAATTAAAAACTTGTTAGAGGACTTTAACCATTGATTAACAACAAAAAAAAAAACCATTGCTGTCAAGTCGATTTTGACTCATAGCGATCCTATATTTAGACACCATGTAGTATAGAATTACTAAACTGAAGAGAGGTCAGTGCAATAGAAACCGTAAGCATAAAGAGGAAATTGAAAGGAAACACATAATGAATCATGACTTCATGAGATATCATAAAAAAAATTCTATCATGTATTTTTCCAGCAAGGAGAGGAAAAAGTGCAAAAGCAATATTAAAAGAATTTTAAGTGAGGAAGGATATCAAGCTGGAGATTCTAAAAGTTCTGCAAAACCCAAAACAGGACAAGCACAAAGAAAATCACACATAGACATATTAGAGTAAAACTTCTGACATCAGAGACAAAGGGAAAATATTCAAAGTAACCAGCGAGAAAAGACCTATTAGAAAAAAAAACAAAAAGCAAAACTGACAAATCCCTTCCCAACATAAACACTAAAAGCCAGAATGATATATTTAAAGGGCTGAAAGTAAGTGACTACCAAAAAGAAGTTTGTATTCAACAAAAATACCTTTCAAAACTGTAATTGGCAATAAAAATTATTTCAGACTGAAAAAAATTTAGAAATTTATTAGCAACAGTCCTGCCTTAAAATAAATATTAAAAAGGGGTTCTTCACACATAACAAGGCTGAGGAGAAGTAACTGGAATTCTCAGACGTACTTGTTTGAAATATAAATTAGTCCAGCCATTGTTTGGCAGTACGTATAAAAGCTTCGCCTTTGCGTACCTTATCACTCAGCAAATCTCTTTTTGTAGGATTACAGTGTAAATGCACACAACATGTTTGCCTAGACATGTACTAGAATGTTCATGGTTTTATCTGATTTAGCCAGAAGCAGGAAACTACAAAACGTACAACAATTGAATGGATAAATTATGGCAGATTCATCCAAGGGAATATACAGCAGTAAAAATATGAAGAGTGTTCTACTACATAAAAAGTATGAATGTGACTCAACAAAACTAATTTTTAGAAAGCTAGATATAAAAACATCTATCCATCCATCCTTCTGCCTGCCCACCCACCCATCCATCGAAAATACAAAGGAAATACAAATTACTCTATGCCATTAGAAGTCATGGTAGTGTTTATCCTTGCTAGAGGGTAGTGATTGCAGGGGTACTCAGGAGGAGCTTCCGTTATGCTCATAGATGTTTGTGCCATCAACTGGGTTCTTGTTTCATGGGTTTGTTTAAGTTTTATACTTATGTGTGTAGTTTTCTGTGTTATCATGATTATGTTTCATTTAAAGGGGGTCCTTGGGTGGTACAAATGGCTAACTTGCTCAGCTGCTAACCATATAGTGGTTGGAGTCTACCTAGGGTCACCTTGGAATAAAGACCTGGTGAACTACTGCTAAGAAATCTACCATTGAAAATCCTATGGAGGGACAGTTGTACTCTGACTTAAAAGAGTCGACTTCATGGCAATTAGTTTTTTATTTAAAAAGTTGTAAATGAACGATACAGGCAGGAACTAGTTTTAGAATTTGAGTATGTAAAAGGATGCAAGAAGGCCATTATTGTAAAGATTTTTTTTTTTTTTTTTTGAACAGTACATCAGGAAACTCACCTAGAAGAGAAATTCTACAAATATGGTGAATTTGATAAGTTTTTCTGCGAGAATTCATTCTTCAGTATACATCAGCAAAGTGACACAGGACAGAGGTCCTTTGAATGTGATGAACGCAGGAAATCCATTTATCAGAAAGCACACCTCATAAAGCATCAGAGAACCCAATTAGGGAAGAAGCCCTATGAGTGTAAGGAATGTCGGGAATCCTTTGGTTGGAAGTCACACTTAATTGAACACAGTGGAACTCATATCGGGGTCAAATTCTATGAATGTAATGAATGTGGGAAAGCTTTCTGCCAGAAGTCAAACCTCAGTGAACATCTGGGAACTCACACAAGAGAGAAACATTATGAACATAATAAAGGTAGAAAATCTTACAAGAGCTTATTAGCTCACAAAGAGCACCAGAAAGGAGACACAGAGAAGAGACTCTGTAAATGTAATGAATGTAGAAAAGTGCTCTCCCAGAATTCAACCTTCAGAGCACATCAGCGAATTCACACAGAGGAGAAACCCTACAAATGTAGTGAATGTGGGAAGACCTTCTCCCAGAAGGCACATCTCATTACACACCAGAGGATTCACACAAGGGAGAAACCCTACAAATGTAATGACTGTGGGAGGTCTTTCTCCCAGAAGATACACCTCAGTGCACATCAGAGAATTCACACAGGGGAGAAACCCTACAAATGTAATGACTGTGGGAGGTCGTTCTCCCAGAAGAAACACGTCAGTACACATCAAAGAATTCACACAGGGGAAAAACCCTATGAATGTAAGGAATGTGGGAAAACTTTCTCCCAAAAGACACACCTCATTATACATCAGAGAATACATACAGGGGAAAAGCCATATGAATGTAAGGGATGTGGGAAAACATTTGCTGACAATTCAAGCCTCAGAGTACATCAGAGAATTCACAAAGGGGAGAGACCCTATGAATGTAACGAATGTGGGAAAACTTTCTATATGAAGGGGAATCTCATTACACACCTACGACTTCATACAGGGGAAAAACCCTTTGAATGTAATGAATGTGGGAAATCTTTCTCCCGTAAGGACCACTTCACTGCACATCAGAGAATTCATACAGGGGAGAAACCCTACAAATGTAATGAATGTGGGAGATCTTTCTCCAGTGAGACATACCTCAGTAACCATCATAGAATTCACACAGGGGAAAAACCCTATGAATGTAATGAATGTGGGAGATCTTTCTCCCATAGGGCAAACCTCAGCACACATCAAAGAATTCACACAGGTGAGAAACCGTATGAATGTAATGAATGTGGGAAAGCTTTTGCCCGAAATGACAGTCTCATAGCACACCAGAGAATTCACACAGGAGAGAAACCCTATGAATGTAATGAATGTGGAAGAGCTTTCTCTGTAAAGTCGTACCTCATTTCACATCAGAGAATTCACACAGGAGAGAAGCCTTATGAATGTAAAATATGTGGGAAAGCTTTTGCCCAAAATTCAAATCTCAGAGTACACCAGAGAATTCACACAGGAGAGAAATCCTATGAATGTAATGAGTGCGGGAAGACCTTCTGTCAGAAGCCAGGACTCAGAGTACATCAGAGAATTCACACGTGGGAAAAACCTTACAAGTGTAATGGATGTGGGAAAACTTTTGCTGATACCTGTACCCTCAGAAGTCATTGGTGAATTCACATGGGATGAACCCTGTGTATGCAACAAATGTGGGAAAGCTTTTGTGTGGAAGGCGTCCCTTAGAATTCATCAGAATTTATGCAAGAGAGAAACCTTTTCCATGTAAGTCACCTTATTAGATAACTGCCGACACCCACAGAAGCAGCAGTCAAGAAATCAAACGACATACTGCACTGGGCAAATCTGCAAAAGACCTTTTTCAAGGGTTTTTAAAAAGCAAAGATGTCACTTTGAGGACTAAGGTGTGTGTGATCCAAGCCATGGTATTTACAGTCACCTCAGATGTATGTGAAAGCTGGACAATGAGTAAGGTTAAAGACCAAAAAAGAATTGATGCCTTTGAATTATGTGTTGGCAAAGAATATTGAATATACCATGGACTGCCAGAATAATAAACAAATCTGTCTTGGAAGAAGTACAGTCTGAAAGTAAGGGTGGCAAGGCTTCATCTTGTGTGCTTTGGACATGTTAGCAGGATCAGTCCCTGGAGAAGGACATCTTGTTTGGCAAAGTAGGTCAGTGAAAAAGAGGAAGGCCCTTGATGAAATGGATTGACACAGTGGCTGCAACAGTGGGCTCAAACATAGCAACGTTTGTGAGGATGGTGCAGGGTCGGGCAGTGTTTCATTCTGTTGTACGTAGGGTCACTGTGTGTCGGAAGCAGCTTGACAGTACCTAACAAAAACAATTAGATAATTCCCGGAAGGAAGAAACTCAGGTCATGTAGTCCAACAACTTGTTGACCTGTAACCATGTTCTTTCACACTAGGCACATGTTCTTTCACATAGCTATTCTAAAATTCTCAATTCATCTATGTCCAGGTGACGGCTATTGTGCATATTAATTGTATATACCGCATTCAAGTCTGGCCCATTAAAGATTTACCTCACAGTCTCCCTGACACTGTTAAAATGGAAGGGAGATAATTTCCATAGCAAACTTGGATGTCATACATTAAACATGGCAGAACACAGGGTGAAAGAAGCTGGAGTCCCTGAATAAGTGGACTGAGCAGAATTCTTCCCTACTAGATCTTCACCAGTTGACTTTTGACTTTTTTAAAGCAAAATATAAATTCGTGTTGTATATAGGTCTTGCAAATTTGACTCTTCTGCACATTGTTTAGACATCTCCCTGTTTGGGAGAGATTAAACCCTGTGACTATATTGAATGTGACTTGAATTGTAGGAATTTCGCCAATCATTGTATATCGAAAAACTCCCTCAAGAATGATGTCTTAGTTACCCATCGTTGCTATATCAGAAATATCGCAAGTAGGTGGCTTAAAGAACAGGAATGTATTGGTTCTCATAGCCCTGGAGGCTAATAGTCTGAATTCAGGGTGTAGTACTAGTAGGAGACTCTTGTCAGTACCTCTTGGCATTCTTTGGTATTTGTTTTTTGTGGTGTCTGCAACAATATGTAACATAAGTAATTAGGTTTAGGACCCACCTTCCTTTGGCATGACCTCAATAACATAACAAAGGAAACCTGTTTCCAAAGAGGGTCATAGTTACAGGTACAGGGGTTAGAATTTCAACACATACATTGGGAGTACACAGTTCAGTCCATTACAGAAGAAAATGCTTGTGAACATCTTGAATGATCAGAAACTTTCATCTGCAAGTCAAGTTCAGTAAAACTTAGAGAAACCTGGGGAAAACCCAAGGACTGCTATAAACAAAACATTTACCAAGATATTAATCCTCTTGTACATCAAATAAGATTACCCTGACATCATAAATAGTTTGAATAAATGTATGAATGTTTTTGACAAATACTGAGCATTTATTTTTCAGCATATATTTTTTCTGGGACAGAATTCTCTTTAAGAATACTGGATAAAATCTTCACCCAGAACTGATGTCCCACAGTTTATGTTTAATATGTGGTACTAAAGATTTTATACAAAATACATAACAAAATATTTACCTATGAAATGTGCTGTTTTAAAAATGAAGATATTATGGGAAACACTACTAAACATGTTAGTGAACAGCCTGAGCAATGTGGTGCTTTGGTACATGGGGCTATGTAACTTTCTGTTTATGGGAACATGACATTATAGGAAATATTTACCTTTAATAAACTTCGATTTTCCACCCTATTGTCTCTTTATATCATTAATCATGATAAATGGAGAAAATATTGAAGATGTCAGGGAGTTCATTTTACTTGGATTCACAATCAGTGCCCATGGAGCAGCTGTCAAGAAATCAAATGACATATTGCATTGGGCAGATCTGCAAAAGACTCCTTTAAAGTGTTCAAAAGCAAAGGTGTCACTTTGAGGACTAAAGTGTGTCTGGCTCAAGCCATGATATTTTCAGTTGCCTCATGCATGTGAATGCTGGACAATGAATAAGGAAGACTGAAAAATTGATGCCTTTGAATTATGGTGTTGGTGAAGAATGTTGAATATACCGTGGAGTGCCAAAAGAATGAGTAAATCTGTCTTGGAAGAAGTACAGCCAGAATGGTCCATGGAAGTGAGGATGGTGAGACTTCATCTCATGTGCTTTGGACATGTTATCAGGAAGCACCAGTTCCTGGAGAAGGACATCATGCTTGGTAAGGTAGAGGGTCAGCGAAAGAGAGGAAGGCCCTCAACGAGATGGGTTGACACAGTGGCTGCAACAGTGGGCTCAAACAGCAATGATTGTGAGGATGGCACAGGGCTAGGGAGTGTTTTGTTATGTATGTAGGGTTGCTATGAGTTGGAACCGACTTGATGGCACCTAATAACGTTTATACTATTGATACATTAAAGGATTTTCTTGCGAATTAAAATAACTACGTAGCCTTTCTTATACTGTTTCCCTGCCTGTGTAAAAGTCAGATATTGGCTGTATGCTGTGTACAAGAGTCTCTCTTTAGATCCGAAGATACAGGCTGAAAGTGAAAGGGTGGAAAAAATATGCAAATAGCAGAATTCAGCTGAAGTGGCTATGTTAATATCAGACAGTAAGACTTTATGTCAAGCTATTACAAGAGGGTAAGGAAGGATATTGTGTAGTAATAGGTCAGTTGCTCAAGAAAATATAACGATTATAAACGTGCATAACAATAAAAAAGGAAGGATATTGTGTAGTAATAGGTCAGTTGCTCAAGAAAATATAACGATTATAAACATGTGCATAACAATAAAAAAGAGCCCTAAAATATGTGACTGAAATATTGACAGAATTGAAGGGAGAAACAGTTAAAAAATAATAATTGGAAACTTCAGTACACCACCTTCAGTAACGGATAGAACATCTAAACAGCAGATCAGTAAGGAAATAGAGGACTTGGACACTATAAACCAACTAGACCTCAGACATAGAAAACTACCCAGCAACAGCAGAATACACTTTCTCCAGGCTCCTACCCAGTATAAATTATATCTTAGGTCACAAAACAAGTCTCATTTTTTTAAAATTCAAGTTATACAAAGTATCTTCTCTGACCACAATGGAATAAAACAGAAAACTAATAACAAGAAAAACTGGAAAATCCACGAATATATTGTAATTGAAAATGACAGTTTTTTAAAGTGCTGTGTTGCTTGTGGCACCTGTTACTAAGCCATTGTTGCTAAAGTTATTGTTGGTAAGAGAATTGCAGCTAAAGCATTGTAGGTAAGGACGTTTTGTTAAAGATGTTGCTGCTAAGTGAAGGAGAAAACTGGCTTTGCCAGGCCAAACATGGCAGCCTCATGCTTCCTGTTAGCTCACTGCTGTTTTCTAAGCCCCTGTTATATGACCTTGCTGAGGCAGTCTTGTAATTCCCTGGCGTGTAGCCGCATTTGTCTTTGACCACTGTAAAACCTCTGCCCGTCTGCCTCCCACCTTTGGGTGTGGAGGTCTACTTTGGGCCTGCTGCTGTAAGGGACCGCCGCTTTGTGTGTAAGTCTCCCTAATGAAACTCCTTTGTTGTCACGTTGGAATTGACTGCCTCTTTCCCTCTCTCGGCACCGTCCAACTTCGGAGGCAAATTTCAAGTTACTGGTCCATATCTGGGCAATTGGCAGGTCATCCAGGAGACTGAAGAAATGGCAAGTGGGAGTGAGGCACCCATACGGGAAACCCCAGGTTGGCCAGCAACCTCCATGTGAGCGGGTCTAGCCTGTATGTTTGATGCGTGTGGTCTGCTGTGTAAGTATAAGGACTGGCCCAAAACACCAAGCAGCATAGTACAGTAGTGGGAAGACATGTGCCTTCGTAACTGTGGAAAGGAAGCTAGAGCAGTAGAGGCTGTGGGGTAGCCATTGCTTTTGGCAGTGTGGCTGGCCACCAATGCCCAGCTAGCTGCCGAAGTGTGCATAAGAGCCCAGAAGGAAGCGCTGCAATTAGAAATGTGCGCCAGTCCTGTGTGGCAACAACTGGTGTATTAAGTAGCTGCATCCGAGAGCAGGATGAGCAGTCGAAGATGCTTACCTGTGGGTTTATTAAGATGGGGGGAAGGAAGGTGCCAAAGGCAAGGATTAGGACAGTGTTGATGAGAGGTGATTGGCATGCCAAAAGTGGAATCTGTGGGAGAGTGGATTGAGTAGCGAATTGGATGTGGAAGTGATAGTGGAGGAGGAGTCTGATGCAGAGCTCTCCCCCTCTGTACAGCTGCTCGTTACTCATAAGATGAACCTGATGACCCCAGATAATTCCCACCAGCCTGTTCCAGGACAATGCAGAAATACACCCCCACTGAGCTGATGGAGTTGTGTGGGAAATTCCAGCAGAAAGGAAAGGAAACTTGCAGTTTGGTTACTACATCTGTGGCTTATTGGGGAAGATGGTGTCTCTTTAAATGAAGCCAGGGTAGAAAAAATGAGCAGCATAATCCCCCACTCCACAATCCGTCAGCATTTACATGCAGCTCGGAACGCAGAGGGCACATAGCATGCTGTGTTAGATCTGGCCAATGTGTTCTTTACCATCCTTCAATCTCCATCCACCCAGGATTGGTTTGCCTTCACCTGGGAGGGGCAGCAATGGAAGTGCACCGCCAGGAATATGTACCTAGTCCCACTATTAGCCATGGTATGGTGGCTAGAGATCTCTTTTCTGCTCCCTCCTTCCTTCCCATGGCATCATGTTAACTGCTGAAGGTGTTTTTTGTTACAGGAATGTGTAGAGGCCCTAATCATCCACCTATAGGGAAGAGAATAGGCTGTGAATCCCCATAACATGCCAGGGCCAGGAACATTGGTAAAATTCCTGGGGGTCACCTGGTCAGGTAAGACCTGTGTGTTGCCTGAAGCCATAGTTGATAATATACAAGTTTACCCCATCCCTAGGACGTAAAAGGAAGTGCAGGCCTTCGAGAGTCTTTTGGGGTATTGGAGAGTATTCCCCACTTGGCCCAGTGTTTGAGACCACTCTATCAACTGGTTTAAAAAAAAAAAAAAAAAGGTACAGCTTGGGATTGGAGTAATGAACAGCAGCACATTTTTGAGAAAGTAAAGGTGTTCGTTGCACAACTGAAAGCACTGTGCACAATACGGGAAGGGTTCCCCTCCTGGCTAGGTGTGAGCAGCATCGAGGATGGCTTTCGCTGGGTCTTGTGGCAAGATCAGGATGGAACTAAAGTCTCTCTAGGGTTTTGGTCACAGCTGTGGAGGAGGGCAGAAAATTGATACAGTCCCATGGAGAAACAATTGTTAACAGCCGGTAATGCTCTCCACTAGGTAGAGCTGTTAATAGGGACAGAGCTGTAACCCTTCGCACTGCTTTGTCCATAAATGGGTGGGTCAACAGGTTTTCTCCAAGGCGTCATCAGCTATCACCCAGACAGCTACGCTGACCAAATGGCATGCATACCTGCAACAGTACAGTGACATTTCTGCCAGTCCACTGTCACAAGAGTTACAGGCTATACTTGGTCTAGTGACATATCAAGATGGGCCCCCAGCACAGGCTAGTGGACCACCGGAGCCACTTCCATCTCCTCCAAGAGAGGGGAAGGCACCCTGCCAGCAGCCTCCTGGTACACAAATGGCTCTAGCTGAGTTACGCCACCACCGTGGATGGTGTTAGCTGCACAAGCCTCCACAGATACCATTTGGTTTGAAACCGGCTCAGGGCAAAGCAGTCAGTGGGCCAAATTAAGGGCCATGTGGATGGTCAACCCATGAACTTTGGCCCTTAATCCTGTGTATGAACAGCTGGGCTGTAGCTTGTGGGCTGACTAAGTGGATAGGCTAATGGTGTAGGGAGCAGTGGACAATAATGTGTGAAGTCCTCCAGGGGAAAGCCTGGTGGCAAGACATCTGGGATCACCTCCAAATCCCAGATGTTGACATGTTCATAGTGCTTTAAGTGAAAGTTTACAAATCAAGTTGGTCTCTCGTACAAAAACTTACATACACCTTGTTTTGTAATCCTAGCTGCTGTTCCCCTAATGAGACAGCACACTCCTCCCTACCCTATATTCCCTGTGTCCATTCAGTCAGCTCCTGTCCCCCTCTGCCCTCTCCTCTCGCCTCCATACAGGAGCTGCCTACATAGTCTCATGTGTCTGCTTGAGCCAAGAAGCTCACTCCTTACCAGTATCATTTTCTGTCTTATAGGCCAATCCAATCCCTGTCTAAAGAGTTGGCTTTGGGAATGGTTCCAGTCTTGGCATAACAGAAAGTCTGGGGACTGTGACCCTCTGTGACCTGTTTTTCATGTAGCAGCTAATTTAGCCCTTTCCCTGCCGAGAAACCAAGGAGCAGACACTATAACACAAGTTAGAATGGTGCATTCTGAGGGAGACGCTGCCCAGTGGATTCACCAGAAAAGCAGACACCATAGTGCCTCTGTTGGTTGGAAAATAGCCAAGGAGGCAGGCATATCAGTGAAACATAGTGATCTGGTGGGTGCTGTGCAAAATTACCCTGTGTGCTCATGTCAACAGCCAAGGCATCGGCCCATGATCCTAGAAAGATACATAAGGGAACACAGCCAATGACAGACTGGCAGGTAGTTTATATAGGGCCTCTGTCCCCTAGTGAAGAAATGAAGTATGTTGTTGCTTGTGTGGACACTGTCACTGTCTTGACACAGGCGTTCCAGTGTAAATGAGCAAACCAGGCTACTATAATAAAGGGGTTACAAAAATTGAGCGTTACGTACAGGATACCCTGAAGAGTTGATAGTGACCAGTGGACACATTTTACAAGCCATGATGTACACAAATGGGTGGCTGAGAATGAGGTACAATGGCATAACCACTTGCCCTATAATCCCCAGTCCGCAGGCCTGTGGTAAAGAATGGTGTCCTAAAATAACAAATACAAATGCTTACAAAGCTTCCCTGGCAGGGTGGACCACAGTGCTGCTTGAGGCTTTGAAGTTGATAAGTTTGGCTTCCACTGGGGTCTTTAGTCTCTTATGCCAGACCAGGAGCCCTGAGTGTGTCCAGCAATGATCCAAGTGATGTTGCAAGCTCCTGAAGTGTATCCACCAAGGTTTTTGCCAGAACAAAATAGCATGGTCCTCCAGACACTCCAGGACCTGGCGCCAGGAAGTGGAACCATCTATTGCCACTTGTCATAGGTCACCCCACCAGGGTGGTTTGGTTAGTTCATCCCCGTGGAGACAGAGGAACCAATCAACCTAACATGGGAGCTCACCATTCTACTGCACGGAGGGCCGCAGCAGTCACACGTCACATGAAAGGGAACAACGACTATACCGCTAGAGACAGAAGTGGGTCTCCTTTTCTGGCATAGAGCAAAATGGGGAACTTTACTCACAAGCTGTCAGGTGTGACCTCCCTGAGGCAGACACTTATGGTACACTCAGCCAGAAAAAGTGCCTAGAGCAGCCACTGTTGTCATCACCTGAGGGGAAGCCATTAGTGTGATCGTAATAGAAGGGGAAGATTTACCCCTCTTAGTACCTACAAAACACCTATCTTTCTGACCGTAGGTATGGCCTACTTTGCATCCTTGCCTTTGGGGCTGCCAGTCTCTTCCTAGAGTGAACTCACAGCTTTGCTGTAGTTCACAACAAAAGCAGCTACTGGGTCTGTGGACAACTCTCCTCAAGCACTAGAGGCATGCCTTGGAGTGTGGAGCCTTGACCGGAACAGATTGGGCAGCTGTGAGAGAGATGTGTGGGTATGAAAGCCTTTTTAACTAATTGGGGAGTAACAGGAGAGGGGGACTCAGCATCACCTTTTCCTGGACTCCGACTGTCGTGGATACCCACATCTTGGTAAGAGACCGCAACTCCTCTTGCATGTGGCCATGAGAGCATGTTTACCACCTCTAGGGTGGTTTAGTTTTGTTGGTACCTGATTGGGGTGTACTAGGCAAACCAGCTTCTGTCTGTTTTGAACCAAGGAAGACCCCATGGGTTCCCCTGTCTCCCCCTAACTCCCCCTACCCCCGGCTCCCTCCAAGTCCTCCACCCGCATAGTGGGCTGGACTTGTGTGTCCTACTGCAAACAGGTGATAATACTGAATACCACTGACTGGTTGCAGTATAAACGCCCCAGCTGGAAGGCAGGAGAGTAGTTTGCTTCTAATGGCACTCAGGGGCTGTGTGGCCACTACCTGTGGCCCTGGTTGCCCTGTGGTGGATAGGGCACTGCACTTTGGGGTTACCTCTGCTGTAGGGACTGTCATGGAGTTTATAACAAAACCTCTGAATTACCCCATGATGAAAGCCCGGTGGACCAAACATGGTCTTTTCCATTGGTATGGTTACCTTTTAACTGTCCCCCCTCCCCTCACCGCCCATGGGCTCCTTAGAAGTAATGGGACAAATTGAAACTTTAACTGATTTTACTGAACATGCCCTGGATGACAGCAGAGAAAGTTTGCAGCTATTAACTGCTGAAACCACCCAAATGAGGAAGGTGGTCCTTCAGAACCAGAATACCCTGGACATTCTAACAGCTGCTGAACGTGGGACATGTGCCATAGTAAAGACTGAATGTTGTACCTTCATACCAGACTACCACCAGAACACAACTGATCTATTAGGCCACTTGAAGAAGCAAATAGAAGCCCTGGATACATCTGATGGATGATCTGCTGTGGCCACCTGGTTTTCCTCTTTCTCCTCTAGTTGTCATGGTGTTTTGATGGGTCTTGGTCTTTTCCTGGGTGTAGGGATTGTCTGCTGTGTCTGTATTGCTGGTGTGGTCTGTGCCTCCAATTGCAACAATGCTGTTTATTCCTACAGTGACACCTCCTCTCCGAGCCCTCAGGGAGTTTGTGGAAGAGGGGGAATGCATCAGATTATAAGAACCAGCCTTGAGGGGTGGACTGAAGGGGAAAACAGGCTTTGTGAGGCCAAACATGCCTGCCTCACACATTCTGTTAGTTCACTGCTGTTTCTATTAGCTCACTGCTGTTTCCCAAGCCCTTGTTATGTAACATTATTGAGGCAGTCTTAAGTAACTCCCTGGTGTGTAGCCACTTTTGTCCTTAACCATTGTAAAACCTCCACCCACCCTCTACTGCTGGTTGTGGAGATCTCCTTACGTACCACAGCCAGGTACGTAAGTCACTAATAAAACTCCACTGCCATGCTGGAGTTGCCTGCCTCTTTCTTCATTCTCTCAGCACCTTCCTATTTTCAAAGCAAATTTCAAGTTACTGGTCCATGTCTGGACACTAAGGTCTATTGTTATTAAGGGTAAGGCTGCCAGAGGATGTTGTTAGTAAAGGTACTGTTGACTAGGGTGCTTTCTGAAGGGTCTTGTTGATATTGGCAGTGTTGATAAAATGTTTTTGGAAAGGGTGTTCTTATTAAGGGTGTTACGTTCAGGATGTTGTGACTAAGATAGTGTTACTACAGGCATTATTGCTAAGAATGTTGGTGCTAATAGAATTCTTTTTGCTCAGGTCATTTTAAGAGCTTTGATTCTAAAGGCATTAATGCTAAGGACATAATGCTAAGGGAATTAATGCTATGGGCATTGTTACTAATGGCACTATTGCTAAGGAGGTTGTTTTAAGGGCATTGTTTCTCAGGGCCGTTATTTCTAAGCATTGGTAAGTGTGTTGTGGCTAACGGGCATTATGTTGGGCCATTTTTTAAGGGACATTTTGCTCAGATGTTATTCAGTTTTGCTAAGTGTTTAGCCAGAGGCATGGTTTTTAATAGTATTTTTGCTAAGGACATTGATGCAAAGAACATTGATGTTAGGGGCATGATGTGACTTGCATTGATGCTAAGCATGTTATCATTAAGGGTTTGTTTGTTTTTAAAGGTGTTGTTGCTAAGGACATTGTTTCTAAGGGCCATTGTTGTTAAGGCTATTTTGAGGAAAGATACTACTATTTAGAGTGTTTTTGCCAGGGTCACTGTTGCTACAGGTGCAGATACTTAGAACATCTCTTATAATGGCATTGTTGTTAAAAATCTTAGTTGATTAATATTGTTGCTATGGACCATTGTTCCGAGTGTCATTGATGTTAAGGGCCATTGTTGTTAAGAGCTATGGTTATTAAGGGGTAGTAGTTAAAAGTGTTATTGCTAAGGGAATTGTTTCAGTTAGATATTTGCTAAGGGAAATTGTTGCTACAGGCTTTTATTGCTAATAAAGTTGTTGGCAAGGCTGTTGTTGCTATTTAAACTGATGCTAAAAGCACTGTTGATATAAGAACTGTTGCTTAGTCTGTTGTTGCTGAGGGCTGGCCATTTTTGGTAAGAGCATTGTTGCTAAGCACCATTGTTTCTAAGGGTGTTGTTGCTAAAAGGAGTGTTAATAAGGGCACCGTTGCAGAGGGCCTTGTTGCTAAGGAGGTTGTTAGTAAAAGTGTTGATGTTCAGCTCATTGTTAATAAGGTCACTGGTTTAAGTGAGATGTTAAGGGAAACTTGCTGTTTCTAGTGTGGTTGCTACTTGTCTTTTACTAAGGCCGTTCTTGCTAAGAGTTCTGTCATTGTTGCTAAGGGCATTAGTGTTAATGACATTTGCTAAAGGCCTTGTTCCTAAGGTCATTGCCTATAAAGGTATCGTTGCTAGGAGTGTTCTTGCTAGAGATGTTGATGTTAAGTTTGCTTTTGCTAAGGGCATCATTACCAATGACAGGGTTGCCATGAACATTGTTAAAAACAATTCTTGCTAGGCTCCATTGTTGTTAAGGGCATTGTTTCACAGAGTGTTTTTACTCAGAGCATTTTTTGCTGAGAGTCATTGTGCTAAGGGCGTTGTTGATAAAGATGTTGCCATAAAGGTTGTTGTTATTAAGGGTGTTGTTGCTAATGGCCATTGTTGCTAAGTATATTGTTACCAAGGGTGTCTTTATCCGGGGAGTTTAAGGGCATTATCACTAATGGCCATTGTTACTAGGGCATTGATGTTAAGGACTTTGTTGCTAAAGGGACGTAGTTATTTAGGGTGCAGTTTTTAATGGCATTATGTTAAGGGAATTATTGGTAAAGATGTTGTTGATAAGGGCTATTGTTGTCAGTGGTGATGTTATAAGGCCAATGTTGTGAAGGCTGTGGTTGGTAAAAGCCATTTTGCTACAGACATTGTTGCTATGGATTTTAGGGTGATCCATGCTAAGGGTAATTTTTAATAAAGGAATTGTTTAAAACATTGTTGATAATGGTATGGATGCCATTGTTTCCATGGGGCGTTTTTGATAATAACCTTATTTCAAAGAGTATTGTTCCTAAGGGGATTGTTTCTAAGTGCATTGTTGCTAAGAACATTGTTTCTAAGTGTGTTGCTCCTTAGCGACATTTTTGCTAAAAGCACTGTTGCTGGTGTGTCAGTGCTAGTGGCAATTTTGCTAAACTGACTGCTAATCTGGACATTATTGTTTGAGTGTTGTTGCTAAGGTGGTTGTTGCTGTGGACATTTTTACTCTTTGCCACTAAGGGCATTGTTGCTAGGGGATTGCTGTTAAGGTCATTCTTGCTAATGTTGTTGTTACTAAGGGTGATATTTGTAAAGACAATTAGGTTTAAGAGTCTTTGTTCACTTAGGTGTTGGTTGCATGTAGTTCTAAGTGTCTTGTTGCTAATGTCATTGAGGTCAAGAACGTTTTTGTTAAAGGCATTGTTGGTAGGGGTAGTGTCAGTAGCACCATAATTTCTTCATCTTCTCTCTCTCTTTTTTTTTTTTGCCTCTCAAGAAGATTGTATAATTTTATTGTATTATATTCACACTATCGGCATATGAAACATTATCACTAATGGCCATTCTACTCATTCTTTCTACCACATTTTATTTTTTCATCATTGAAGTTAGCCTGATTTTTTTTTAATAATTTGTTTTACTTTTTGATGTTGCTGAGAATATATGTAGCAGAACATACACCAACTCAACAATTTCTGTATGTATAATTCAGTGACATTATTTACATTCTTCAAGTTGTGCAATCATTATCACCATCCTTTTCTGAGTTGTTCATCCTCCGTTAACATAAACTCACTGCCCCATAAGTTTCTTATCTGATCTTTTGAGTTGCTGTTGTCAATTCAATTCCATATCGATGTTGTTGTTGTTAGGTGCCATCAAGTCGGTTCTGATTCATAGTGACCTTATGTACAACAGAATGAAACACTGCTGATCCTGTGCCATCCTCACAGTCATTGTTATGTTTGAGCCCATAGTTGCAGCCACTGTGTCAATCCGTCTAGTTGAGGGCCTTCCTCTTTTTCACTGATCCTCTACTTTACCAAGCATGGTGTCCTCCAGTGACTGATCCTCCCTGAGAACATGTCCAAAGAACTTGAGACGAAGTCTCGCCATCCTCACTTCCAAGGAGCACTCTGACTGTATTTCTTCCAAGACAGACTTGTTTGTTCTTCTGGTAGTCCATGGTATATTCAGTATTCTTCACCAACACCATAATTCAATAGCATCAATTCTATTGTCCAGCTTTCCCATGCATAGGAGACAATATAAAATATCATGGCTTCAGTAAGAAGCATCTTAGTCCTCATAGTGACATCTTTGCTTTTTAACACTTTAAAGAGGTCTTTTGCAGCAGATTTACCCAATGCAATGCGTCGTTCGATTTCCTGACTACTGCTTCCATGGGCATTGATTGTGGATCCAAGTAAAATGAAATCTTTGACAACTTCAATCTTTTCTCCATTTATCATGCTGTTGCTTATTGGTCCAGCTGTGAGGATTTTTGTTTTCTTTATGTTGAGTTGTAATCCATACTGAAGGCTGTAGTCTTTGGTCTTCATCAATAAATGCTTCAAGTCCTCTTCACTTTCAACAAGCAAGGTTGTGTCATCAGCATATCGAAGGTTGTTAATGAGTGTTCCACCAATCCTGATGCCACATTCTTCTTCATATAGTCCAGCTTCTTGGATTATTTGCTCAACATACAGATTGAATAAATATGGTGAATGAATGCAGCCCTGATGCACCCCTTTCTTGATTTTAAACCATGCAGTATCCCCTGATACTTCCCTGAAATGGTTGAACACTGACCAATTCTTTCTGCTACCAAAAAATCCAAATCCAAATCCATTGTCATCGAGTTGATTCCAACTTATAGCTCTGTATTTCTTCCATCTTCTTCGGATGCATCCTGCCTCATTCAGTATTTTGCCCATATAATCCTTCAAATTGCAACTTGAAGTTTGAATTTTTTCGTCAATTCTTTCATCTTGAGAAATGCTGAGTGTGTTCTTCCCTTTTGGTTTTCTAACCCCAGGTCTTTGCACATTTCATTATAATATTTTATTTTGTCTTCTTGAGTTATACTTTGAAATCTGTCCATCTCTTTTACTTCATTTTTTCCATTCACTTTAGCTGCTGTGTTCAAAAGCAAGTTTCAGAGTCTCTTCTGACATCTATTTTGTCCTTTCCTTTCTTTGCTGTCTTTATATATGATGTGCTGGATGTCTTCCCACAACTTGTCTGGTCTTCAGTCATTAGTGTTCAATGCATCAAATCTATTCTTGAGAAGATCTCCAAATTCAGGTGGGGTATATGCAAGGTCATATTTTGGCCCTTGTGGACTTGTTTTTAATTTCTTCAGCTTCAACTTGAACTTGCATATGAGCAACTGATGGTCTGTTCCACAGTCAGCCCCTGGCCTTTTCCTGACTGATGATATTGAGCTTTTCCACCATCTTTTTCCACAGATATAGTTGATTTGATTCCTGTGTTTTCCATCCAGTGAAGTCCACATGTATAAAACCCAGCCCAGCAACAGGGTTGAGTTTTATACGTGTGGACTTCACCGGATGGAAAACACAGGATTGCCATTTATGTTGGTGAAAAAAGATATTTGCAATGAAGAAGTCATTGGTCTTGCAAAGTTTTATCACACGACCTCTGGCATCATTTCTATCACCAAGACCATATTTTCCAACTACCAATCCTTCTTCATTTCAAACTTTCATATTCCAATTACTGGTAGCTGTCAATGCATCTCAATTGCATGTTCGATCAAATTCAGACTGCAGAAGTTGGTAAAAATCTTCAATTTCCTCACCTTTGGCATTATGAGAGATCTATCTGTGAATAGATTCTTTACTAGTTAAGCTAAACTATTGCTTGGTTTTAAGAAGACATCAGGGGATATTTTTGGTTAAAGGTTTAAGGATTATCTTAGGGCAATAGTTTTGGAGGTTCATTGAAGGAAATGGCTCATGCTGTTGTAGAAGTTGACAAGTCCCATGTCTGTGGAACAGACATCAGGCCGGAGGCTTCTCTTGACTCGTGTAGCTCTGGGGGCTGATGAGCCCAAGTTCGGCAGGTTAGATGGCAGGCCACTGGCTCATGGGCTGTGGGGGCTGATGAATACATGATTGGCAGGTAAGACAGGAGGTTTCTAGCTCACAGGCTGCCTGTTAGATGGCAGGCCATTGGCTCATGGGCTGTGGGGGCTGATGAATAGATGATTGGCAGGTAAGACAGCAGGTTCCTGGCTCACAGGCTGCCAATGCCAGTGAATCTCAGGATTGGCAGACAGTATGGCAGGAGACTGGCTCAAGTTCCAAGAACTGGTGATTAGATAATGACAAGCTGGATGCAGGATCCATAGTGCAGAAAAGCCAGCAAGCTTTGCGAGAACATCCATATATGTTGGATGCAGGCCAGACTACCAAGGAAATTGCCCTTACAACTAAGTGACTGATCACATCAAATCATTTCATGGTAGTGATTACATTATATCACAAAATGGAGGGTAACTGCATCATTACAGAACTGCCGAACCACTGAGAATCATGGCCCAGCACAAACTGAACCATCACAGCCCACCCCTTCCCAACTTGGCATCTGTACACATCTTAAAATATACACAATCTCTAAATAAAGACAATTGCAAAGTCATACTTGCGCCTAATATGATACAACTAACATCCATATAACCAAAGATGCACTGGCTCCGTTTATGTCTTATATTTTATAAGTGAAGAAAACACAAATATTTGATGCACACATAAAAGGAAGGAATAACAATTACTGTCCCCATTTCTGCAACTGGTCATGTGGTTGTAACTAGTATTTAGAACTATTTTCTTCCACCACCCATTCTGTATTCCCTTTACCCTCAGCAAGCACCTCAGCTGATCATGCTTTTGCTTGGTGGGGTGACTGAACCTTCACTCCCGAAGGATCTGGGCCACTAGTAGTCATGGTGGAATTGGGTTGCTCTAGTTTTCCATTGACTTTAATCATAGGGCATGGTAGTACTAAGAGACACTCTAAGGGATCTCCTATATTCCAGACATACTCTTTTTTACCTATGTTATGCAACATCAATCTGATTTTTATTTAATCAGGATCTGTCACACCAGGCAATACAGTAACTCCCTTCTTTGCCTGTTGATCCAGAGGTATGAGGACCCCAAAGTGGCTGGGTGGCATTCTTAAGTTTCAGCTCAGTGGAATGAATCAGTGTTGTGTCTTCTGGTGGGAGCATTCCTGCCTTTGGACATATGACCTCTAGACCCACAGAGCATACAGTTGCAGGTACAGGAAGCAAACATTTTATGAGTCGGTCACTAGGGGTAATAGTGAATGGTGCCACTCCCATTTCTATCCCTTGATTCCTGGACTCATGAATCCTGGCTATGGGAGAAACAGCACCATATTGGACTCTGGTTTAGAGCATATACAGCCTCCTAGAGAATATTGCCCCAACCCTGCATGGTGTTACCACTTAGCTGACGTAATTAATTGCGTCTTTAGAAGGCCATTCCATCGTTTTATCAAGCAGCTGCATCAGGAATACAGGGAACATAGTAAGACCTGTGAATTCCATAAGTGTGGTCTTATTACCACACTTTACTTGCTATGAACTGAGTTCCTTGACTCAAGGCAATGCTGTGTGGATTATTATGACAGTGGACAAAGCATTCTGTAAGTCCATGGATGGTAGTTTTGGAAGAAGTATTATGTGCAGGGAAGGCAAATCCCTATCCAGAGTAAGTATCTATTCCAGTAAGAACAAAACGTTGCCCTTTCCGTGATGGAAGTGGTCCAATGTAATCAACCTGCCAGTAGGTTGCTGGCTGATCACCTCGAGAAATCGTGCCACATTGGGGACTCAGTGTTGGTTTCTGCTGCTGGCAAATTGGGCACTTAGCAGCAGCTGTAGCCTTGTTGGCCTTGGTGAGTGGAAGTCCATGTTGCTGAGCCATGCATAACCTCTATCCTTGCTACCATGGCCACTTTGTTCATGAGCCCATTGTGCAAAGATGTGAGTGACTGGGGAAAGAGGATGACCGGTTTCCACAGAACACATTGTCAGTTCCACTTTATTGTTAAAATCCTCCTCTGGCAAGGTGAGCATTCACATGAGACACAAATATCCTCACTTCTTTGGCCCATCCAGAGAGATCTATCCACATACCTCTTCCCCATACCTCCTTGTCTCCAATTTTCCAATCATGTACCTTCCAAGTCTCTGATCATCCAGCCAAACTATTGGCCACAGCCCATGAATCAGTATACAGTCACACATCTGGGCATTTCTCTTTCCAAGCAAAGTGAACAACCAGATGCACCACTGGATGTTCTGCCCATTGGAAGGATTTCCCTTCACCTCTGTCCTTAGAGAGGTCCTGGAAAGGGGCTGTAGTGCTGCCACTTTCCACTTTCAAGTGGTGCCTGCATATCACATGTAACCATCTGTAAACCAAGCACGAGTTTTCTCTTCCTCAGTCCAATAAGGAGCATCCCATAAAGCCATAGATGCAGATTGGGAGAAGGTAGGTAATGTTATAGGAGTGGAGCATTTTGGGCCACTTTCTCATGCAACTTACTTGTGCCTTCAGGTCCTGCTCGGGCATGATCTCATATATACCACTTCCATTTAATGATGGAGTGCTGCTGTGTGTGTCTGATTTACGGCTCTGTGAGTCAGCCAACATTCAGTTCATGCCACATGGTGACTTGGTGTCACATGGTTAAGTGTTCTGTCTCTACTAAGGCCCAGTAACACGCTAAAAGCTGTTTTTCAAAAGGAGAGTAGTTATCTGCAGAGGATGGCAGGGCTTTGCTCCAAAATCGTAAGGGTCTGTGCTGTGATTCACCAATAGGTGTTTGCCAGAGACTCCAGACAGCATCTGTATTTGCAGCTGGCACTTCAAGCACCAGGGGGTCAGCCAGATCATTTGATCCAAGTAGCAAAGCAGATGCACAGCAGCCTGAACCTGTTGTAGAGGCTTCTCTTCTGGGCCCACTCAAAACTAGCAAGTTTTCAAGTTGCTTGATAAATAGACCGTAGTAGCACACCCAAAAGAGGGAGGGACATGTTGCCTTCAAAATCCAGAGGCCCACCAAGCATTGTACCTTCTTTTTAGTTGTGGGAGGGGCCAGATGAAATCATATAATCCTTTTTTTTAGAAGGAATATCTTGACATGTCCCATGCCACTGGACCCCTAGAAATTTCACTGAGGTAGTAGGTGCCTGATTTTTCGTAATAATTTCCCACCCTCTAGCATGCAAATGTTTTACCAATAAGGCCAGAGTTACTGACAGTTCTTCCTTACCAGGTCCAATCATATATCATCATCAATATAATGGGACAGTGTGATGTCTTGTGTAAGGGAAAGGTGATAAGTTCCTTGTGGACCAAGTTATAACATAGGGCTGGAGAGCTGATATACCCTTGAGGTAGGACAGAGTCGGGTAGGGGGAGGCACCCAGGAAGTTGCAGAGGCAGTTTGGGAGCTGCCTTGAGAGCTTCACACCACCTCCAGGGTCCCTTTCTTTTGTTTGCCCATCTACTCCCATGCCCATTGTGTGTACACAGGCAGCACCCAGCCCAGAAGATACCAATCACCCACTGCATGCCCTGTCTGAGGCTCCTCCCATCACTTTCAGCACTCCTAGGCCTGGCTCCAGACTTTAGGACAGGGCTTGAGGTGGGTCTCAGGTGGGTGACAAACTTTTCCTGGGGAAGGAGCTGATTTTTTTTTTTTTTTAACATACATTAAAAAAAATGAGCCCTGGTGGTGCAGCGGTTAAGCATTTAGCAGCTAACCAGAAGGCCAGCAGTTCAGATCCACCAGCCACTCCTTGGAAACCCTATGGGGCAGTTCTACTCTGTCCTGTAGCATCACTGCGAGTCAAAATCGACTCAGACGGCAACAGATTTAGTTTTTTGATTTTTAATAAAATGTATGTTTTCCTGAATAAATGAGAAAAGTTCCTTGAAACATTTAAAACTTGAAAGTTATTTTATTTGAAAACTGTGTATAGGTCTTTACTTTCTTCTAGTCCTAAGAGGTTATTGAAACTTCTCTTTTTCACCACTGAGAAAGGGCATATCTGTCACACACTACATTCTGACGTTCTCTTATTCCTAGCCCTGCACTCTTACTGCATCAGGACCATTTTAAAAAGTATTTTAGCAATACATGTTAACATGGAGGCAGGGTTGTGCATTTCTAATTTTCTTCAAATCATTGACACACATTTTTATTCAAATGAAATTTGGAATAGGTCCTAAAGATAAGCAAACAAAAAATAAAAATTCCAAAAAGAAAACACATTAAAAACCTTTTAAAAAAACCAAAAACCCATTGCCATTGAGTCGATTCCGACTCATATCTTTACACACATTAAAAACCTTTTTACATTCTGATTGGAATTTTATCAAAAATATTTTACACTCCTTATCTAGGAAATAGGTATTTATTAAAGTTTTCTTCAGTGTCAAGAGAACAAAACTTATTTTCTAATTTGTTTTTGTTATTGTTGTTGTTAGGCGCCATCAAGTCAGTTCCAACTTAAAGCAACCCTATGTACAACAGAAAGAAACACTGCCTGGTCCTGCGCCATCCTCACAGTCTCGTTATGTTTGAGCCCATTGTTGCAGCCACTGTGTCAATCTGTCTCACTAAGGGTCTTTTTTTTCCCAGACCCTCTACTTTATGAAACATGATGTCCTTCTCCAGGACCTGATTCCTCCTGATAACATATCCAAAATACGAGAGATGAAGTCTTGCTATCCTTTGAAATTTCTTTTCATACCACATGAAAACAATTGATGTTATTGTGTCCTAACTAACCTAAAAAAAAAAAAAAAAAAAAATTTTTTTTTTTTAAGTTAGTCCTAATTTGTAAAAACGGAACAAAACAAAACCAGGTGTGTGCACACATTTTAAGAAAGGTCATCTCAAGGAAATGAAAGATTTCTATAACAACCATTTTCTTATTTTGAGTAGTATGTATTTTCATATATTACTTGTGTAATTTTAAACAACTAGCTTGTTTTGTTTTCCCTGAAGAGATAAACTAGTGGTCACAGATGTCAGCCTTTTGTTTTGTTTCGTTTTGTTTTTGGTTAACCATGGCTCTATTTTCTAGTATTTGTTACATTTTACAGCCTTATTCATATATTTATATATACTTTTACTTTTCTGGGCAACTTGGAGTTTAAAAGGCACACTTCTGGACAAACAGAACAGTCCTCCTTCATACCCTATGGTTTTTATTGTGTATTTAAAAAAAAAAATCAAATCTTCAGAATAGTAGAAAATAGTAAAATTAGCATCAGATACACATATTACACAGATTTAATCATTTTTAACATTTTTCCATAGTTGCTTTCTCTGATTTGTTAAACTATTTTACATTAAAAATACAGGTAGTGACTGACTTAGAATGGAGTTCTGTTCCAACGTCTCTGCTGTACTGTTGGTTCTGACATAAGTCACATACCTCTTTTTCTAGTTTTCATTTTTATTGTCTTTTACTATCATTATCTTTATAAATCCTATCTTTGAACATCTGAGAATAACATCAGCAAACTACACACTGCAACACTGTATGTACGTAGTACATTACTAACACTAAGATACAAAAAACAGACTGTTCTAAGTGCAGTTGTCTATCTCGAATTCATCTCATAGTTCCCAACTTTAAGATAGGGTTCCATTCCAGTGACTCTGCCATACGTCGGTTCTGACATGTGTAATGCCTCTTTTTTTTTTTTTTTTAATCAGTATTTTTAAAAATCTGATCTTTGTCTTTGAGGGTTGGAAACATGACATATAAATGTACAGATAACCTTGTATGTAGTGCATGTTACTAAAAATAATATGTACCAATAAAAGAAACAAACCCACGGTGGTAAGTGCGGTTTGTCTTAATACCTGGTAAGTTCGGGACTACCTGTACATAATTTCATAATTGTAAATGTTTTAGTGTGTAGATCTAAAATAGAAGAAAAATTTCCTACACTGTCCAAATATTATCATACTAACAAAAAACCCAACCCATTGCCATTGAGTCGGTAACGGTAATTTCCCTTAATGTTTCTAAGTTCCAGTCCATGTTCACGTTTCCCTATAATTAATGTCTCTTGTTTTTTGTAGTTTTCTCCAGCCAGGATGCCATTGAGAACCACACACTGCAGTGCGTTGTTATCTCCTAGAGTTAAAGTCTAGCCCAAAACTTGGGCATTTAAGGAGAAACTGGGCTAGAGGCGTCAGGGCCTACACTCACCTACCTTTTCTAACCTAAGGAAGCCAGAAACTAATTGAGGGCACACAAGGACAAGGAAGCCAAACACTTCAAAAAGCTTGTCCCGCGGGAACAGAGGCTCACGGGAAATGTAGTCTTCAACTCGCCTGGCTCGCCGCACAGCACTCTGGGAACGGGACTGCTGGGTTTCTTCTGCGCATGTGCAGACCCGGATCCGCCGCCTCAGGCCACGTTGCCTGACTTGAACCGGAGGGGATCTCTAAGCCTTCCGATCTACGCGGAACCCCAGGTTATACGGTTGGGGAGAGAGCGCTGGTGACCTGCTGGTACTGGTAAACCTGTGTCTGCGGGACGGGGAGAGATGGTCACGGGAACTCCCAGGCGGCTCACCCCTCTTCCCGAGCCCTTTGGGCTCCGGAGGCGCTGGTGGGACCGAGGCCGTCAGGAGAAGGTGCTTGGTGCGGCCGGGCGTGCAGGACGGTGTGCCTGCCCAGCCTGCAGCCGCATTGGAGAAAGGCCAATGCCGGTGTCGGGAGGGGCTTGTGCATTTATAAGGCCGACTGCGAATGTGCCTTAAACCGGGAGCAGTGAATATGCGGGGTCTGGGAGTTTTGAGACCAGAAGTAAACAAAAAACAAACCAGTTGCGATGGAGTGGACTCCGAATTGATGGCAACCCCATGTGTGTCAGAGTAGAACCGTGCTCCACAGGGTTTTCAGCGGCAAACTTTTCAGAAGTGGATTGCGAAGGCTTTCTTTCGAGGTACCTCTGGGTGGGCTGAACCTCCAATATTTTGGTTATAAGCCAAGTGGTTAACTGAGCCAGAAAAAAAAAAAGAAATATGTTTTTTTTTTTTTTCTGGAGACCAGGTAAATTCCAGCTCTGTCACCTGTAAGCAAGGGCTAGATAGTAACCTGGGTAAGAGGCCACTCGTTTGCAAATGAGGATATTAATTGTAACTGCTGCTATTCTGAGAAATAAATTGACATGATAAAACATTTTGTCAAGTGCCTGCAGTAATCACCATGTAAATGTAAGCGTTATCGACTAAGAGACACTTTGTTCCTTTCAGTTGGTATCTCATTTAATCCTCACAGCAATCCTATTTGTTATAAACCTGCCATTAAAAAAAAAAAAGTTCCAGAGGGTAAAATTATATATCACAGGTCACAAAAGAATGGGTGAGGGAACTAGAATGAAAATACCGTTTTGCTTCACTTCCAGTCTCCTGCTGTTCTTAATAGTCTACCTGTTTAAACCCCAGAGTTGCCACTTTCAGAGCACTAGCAGAGTGTCCTGGCCCAAATCCTCAGAGATATGATTGTCAAGGGAATATGGACAGAATCTCACCATGTGGTAAATATATTCTGGGATTTTGGGGGTTTCTCCAGAGCCGCGAGATCAGATTGAGGCTCTTGAATCTTCCTGCACTGTCCAGGCTCTCTGTCCTCAAAGGCACGTTCTGATACGCTAGTGCAGTGCTGTCCGATTGAAAGGTCATGTAAAGCACCAATGTAATTTATCAGCTTTTGACGTGTGGTTAGTTGCAGTTGAGTCAGCTCTGACTCATGGTGACCTTATGTATAACAGAATGAAATGTTGACCTGTCCTGTGCCATGTTTATGACCGCTGGAATGTTTGAGTCCGTTTTTTTGTGGCTATTGTGTTACTCTCACGAAGGGTTTCCCGTGTCTTCGCTGACCCTCTTTTTAAGTAAACATGTCGTCCCTTTCTAGTGATTTTTCTTTCCTAATGACCAAAGTAAGCAAGTGGAAGTTTTGCCATCCTTGCTTCTAAGGAGCAGTCTGATTGTACTTCTTCTGACTGATAGGTTTGTTCTTCTGGCAGTCCACGGTCACAGTATAGTCAATATTTTTCACCACCGGAAAGTGGGTGAAGTTAATTTTACTGATGTATTTTATTTAAGTCAGTACATCTAAAATATTATTTCAGCTTGTGGCCCTAGCTACATTTTAGGGGCTCAGTAGTTTCATGTGGCTGAGGGCTACAGTACTGAATGGCACAGTTCGACTGAATTCCAAAAGAGTTCAGGGTCTTAAACGAAGGTTTCAAATAAGATGAATTTGTTTCCGGGGTCCAGGTCACAGCCCCTGTGGAACAAAGCAGCTCTTTTATGGGGAGCCCCAGGGACAGAGCTCCCACCGGGTAGAATACCCTTTTGACATAGAATCCTCATGAAAGCTGCAGAGCAGAGATAGAAGAACCCAGGAAGGAGCAGGTCCTGATTTGGTTCACCAGAAGACATTCTGTTTTTATTCTAAATTTTATTTAATTGTGTTGTTGTTATTAAAAATATTCACAGCAAAACATACATCAGTTGAACAATTTCTACATGTACAATTCAGTGACACTGATTACATTCTCTGAGCTGTACAACCATTCTCACCCTCCTTTTCTGAGTTGTTCCTCCCTTGTTAACATAAACTCACTGCCCCTCAAGGTTCCTATCTAATCTTTTGAGTTGCTGTTTTCGATTTGGTCCCATAAAGATAGTTCTTAAAAGAGCATAATGCTGAAGGAAGACCTTTTTTGCTCCTTAAGCTACACTCTTTAAGGTGACTTCAGGGTATAACTTTGGTTTAAGGTTTAAAGATTATCTCAGAGCAGTAGTTTCTTGGGTTCATCCACCCTTCGTGGCTCCAGAAAGTCTAGCATACATGAGAATTTGAAATTTTGTTCAGCACTTTCCCCCCTTTGATCAGGTTCTTCTACAGAATCTTTGATCAAAATGTAGAGTGATGGTAGCTGGACACCATCCAGTTCTTCTCGTCTCATGGCAAAGGAGGTAGTTGTTCATGGAGGCAATTAGCCACACCTTCCATATGCTCCTCCTAGTCCTGACTCCCCGCTTCCTGTGTTGCTGCAGGTGAATAGAGACCAATTGTTGTGCCTTGGATGGCTGCTTGCAAGCTTTTAAGACCCCAGGCACTATGCAGTGAACTTGGAGGTAAAAGAGAAGCACGAAACATATTATTAGGCCAATTAACTGGAACGTCCCATGAAACCCCATAGCCGTAAACCTCCAAACCAAGGAACCAACTCTCATGAGGTATTTGGTTGTACATAAGCAGCCTCAGCAGCTACCCTTTTTTTGTCATTGTTGTAAATATAGCTATCACACAACTTTTGCCAATTCAACTTTTTGCAGGTATACAACTTGTTGATAGCAAGTGTGATAATCAGCTGTGCAGCCCTACCCTTCTTAATCAATGCAGTATTTCCATTACCGTTAACCCCTCTTTTCCTCCTCCCTTCCACCCCAGGAAACCACTAATAAACTTTGGTCCCTATACATTTGCCTTTCCTTGTCTTTGTATGTAAGTGAGGTCATGCGATATTTGTCCTTTTGTGATTGGTTTATTTCACTCAGCATAATGTCTTGAAACTGCCATCCATACCGTAGATGTATCAAGACTTCAATACCCCTACTGACTGAGTAGTGTTCCATTGTACGTATGTACCACATTTCGTTTATCGGTTCATCTGTTGCTGGGCATTTAGGTTGTTTCCACCTTTTGGCTATTGTGAATAGTGCTGTAGTGAACAATTCTGTACAAGTCTCTTTTTGAGTCTCTACTTTCAGATCTTTTGGGTATGTAGCTAGGAGTGGAAGTGCTGGGTCATATGGTAGCTCTATTCTTAGTTTTTTGGGGGAACCGCCACTTTGTTTTCCACAGCAGCTGTACCATTTTGCATTGCCGCCATCAATGGATAAGGGTTCCAGTTTCCCCACGCAGAAGCCATTCTTGATCCCCTTGCATAGTATGAGTCTGACTTGATGATGTTACTACATTCAGAAACCAGCACAGATTGTGTGGTAGTGGACACTGGACCAACTTGCAGAAGGTTGACCTGAGGTTAAGAGGGATGGGTGACTGTCAGGCAACACAGGAAAAGCCACTTCACTGGAGAGGTGGTAAGGGCATGATCTCCAGGGAAGGCAGAATCCGCCAGAGATGATGAAATCCTAAGCAGCCCCCATTGTCTTCCTTCTCTCTTTGGCTTCTGAGCTGCCCTCATACCACGTCCATCACCATATGTGGCATTTGGAGAGATCCTGGTGCTCCCTCTTTTCTGAGTATATAGAAGGATGAAATGATAGCACTGGAAGAGTTTCCTATGTTGGAAGCTGAGAAATATTGGGCTTCAGATGAATGACCTATAGAGTTCCCCAGGGCAGAGTTAGGAACAAAGCATAGTGCTTTTCGCTGACACAGGTGAATTTCCTAAGTATCTTATCGAAAGGTTGTTTTGAGGAAACTGCAACCAATTTAGAACAAAAAGGTAAAAAATACAGTCAGTACATAAAGTACCTCATCTATATTTCAGAGTTTCTGTTTTGTGGCTTCTGTAACTCAAGGTGTAAAGACAAACTTAATAGGAACTTGATGAACAGTCCGGCCTGAGTAGTTTTTCAACATTAGTTTTAATGAAGGTAGGGGGTTTCATCTTCAGTGTACCCAAATTTGTTTAACCTACCCTCTGTTTTTTTTTTTTTCTTTAATTGGAAGGGTATATAAGTTGCTAATACATCAGTAGAAAACAGTTTACCTTCGCCCATGGAAAATGCCAGGTTAAGTCCACATGATCATGTCTGAGATCCATGTGTTCTGGTGGTGCTACTTCTGTGTGGTACTTTTAGCCTCTACTCAAGGGTTAACGGGAAATCCTCCCATAGGAAGGCTTTTCCTCCCGCTGCTGTGATGAGATCCTGAAGCTGTCAGTGTAGCAGCTGTAAGACAGATCAGGTCTCTCCTGACCCCATTCCTCTTTCCTTCCTAGCTGAAGCTTCACAGTTTTCTACCCTCTTCTAGGAGAGCAGAAAATGAGTGTATCTCAGGTGAGTTTTCAATAAACCTCTTGTTTTACAAGGGCGATTATAAGGGATTATGGGTGGGTCTACCATTAATATGGAAAAGTGGAACTAGAAATGGCTCAGAACCGCTCAGAGAAAATACAGAAATACAGATCAATGGGAAGGCAAAGTTGGCACGTGGGCAGATGCAGTTCCTCTGATATTAACAGATTTACCAAACTGGAGCTGCAGATTTACTTTCGAGATTGTTTTTTGATATTTTAATATGTATGGTCTCTCAAATGATCTTTCGTACGTTTACTTCCTCCTGTATGTGCCCAAGGAGCTGTCTAATTGCCTCCGATGTCTTCAGTTACCACCTGAGTTACTGATGACCCTTAAATGATTGTCTTCATCCTGTCTTTCCCATCTGTACTCTTGAAATCATGCGTTTACTAGTTCAGGGACAGTTTCAGCTTTGTGTTGCAAAGGTAGCAACACAAGGAGATCTGTCTCACTAAAACTTCTAGCACAGTTTTGTCTTTTGTTTCCCAGTTATCATTTTAGGGCACCTGCATTTAACCAGTGTAGCTGCCCAGGAAAGTAGTTATCAAATCTGTCCCTGCTTCTGCCGTGTGAATTGGTCCCTACTCTTATATATGTTGCTCTTATTTCAGTGTAGGTGATGTTCTCTTACACCGGTCTTTTTGATTCCAACTGCCTGTTCAGCTAACTCTTCTAGAGATCGAGAAGATCTGTACATCTTTATATGTTTATTTATCTATAAATCTGATCAGGTGTAATACTTCGGGTGTTTATCTGTATGTCTTTCTTGGCTTCCATTATAGAAGTAATCTCCAAGAAGGATGTGAGCATCGTAGGGAATGCCAAGAAATATATTGGGATGTGGGAAAGATCGTAGGAAGACTATTTACATTTAATTTTTCATCTTAAGGAAATCTATAATTCATAAATATAAATAAATAAATTATGGTATGTTAAAAGCATCTTTAAATAATTGAGTAACTCCAAAGTTTAAGAAAAAATTAGGGGTATAATAAGAAAAAAAAAAAAGACCCATTGCCGTCGAGTTGATTCTGACTCATAGCAATCCTGCAGGAAAGAGTAGAACTGTCCTATAGGATTTCCAAGGAGCAGCTAGTGGATTCAGGCTGTTGACCTTTTGGTTAGCAGCCAAGCTCTTAACCAGTGTGCCACCAGGGCTCCAGGGCCATAGTAGGCATCCTTTATAACATTTTGTTTTAAACTTCAGCAGTAAACATGATACAAGTTTCCAAAAGCATTTTCCATGTCACCTGATTCTGGACTCCTCAGATTGATCAGAGATGTGCTGTTACAGGCTTCAGTGTCATTCAAGGACGTGGCTGTGGAGCTGACCCAGGAGGAGTGGCAGCACATGGGCCCCGTTCAGAGGACCCTGTACAGAGACGTGATGCTGGAGAACTACAGCCACCTCGTCTCAGTGGGTGAGCAGACCTCACCATGTGACTCCATCTAGAATGCATTTCCTTTTTTTTAAGTTGTTAAAACACTTGAACCACTTTATAGAGGTTAATGTTGTTCGGGCTTTTGATTAAGAGGTCTAAGGTCATTGAAATCTTTAGAGCAACAGAAGCAATGATTCTGTTGTTACCTTCCCATTGAAAACTTCAAGCCAGTACCTTTATTGTGTTGCTTCTGCTGCTATATCTTTCTCCACCTGCAAAACCCAAAATCTCCATGGATCTGGTCTATATGTGTGTATATACATATATATACATATATATATATATGTGTATATATATATATGTAAAAATATATATATAAAAATATATATATATATGTATATATCCTCAGTTGTTCCTTGTTTACAGGGTATTGCCTTACCAAACCCGAGGTGATCTTTCAGTTGGAGCAGGGAGAAGACCCCTGGTCCTCAGAGGAAAAATTTCCAAACCAGAGCCACCCAGGTGAGTTTCTGCGCGTGGCAGAAGGAAACATGGGGTGGTTAGACCTTAGGGGGGAACAACATTGAAAAGTTCTTATTTTTTTTTAAGAGCTTTATTAATAGAATTCTCATACTGTACAATTCATCCATTTGAAGTGTATAATTCAGTGGTTTTTAGTATATTCACAGATGTGTGCAGCCATCACCACAGTCAATTTTAGAATATTTTCATTACCTCAAAAAGAAACCCTATATCCTTTAGCTATTACCGCCCACCCACCTTAGGCCCCCATTACCCCCAGCCTTAACTCTGTAGATTTACCTATTCTGGAAATACATAAAAATATGAAATATAAATGGAACCATATGATACGTGATCTTTTATGACTGGCTTCTTTCATGTGGCATACTGTTCACAAGGTTCATCTTGTAGCATGTTCTTCATTCCTTTTTATGGCCAAATAATATTCTATTACATGGATATATACATTTGTTTATTATTTATCCATTCATCAGTTGATAGACATGTGGCATTCCACCTTTTGGCTATTGTGAATAACGCTGTTGGAATTGACTTGATGGCGACAGGTTTGGTTTTTGTTTTTTTTTAATACATTCATGTGCAAGTTTTTGTATGGATATGTGTTTTCGTTTCTGTTGAGTGTATACCTACAAGTGAAATTGCTGGGTCACGTAACTCTGTTTATCCATTTGAGGAACTGCCAGACCATTTTTCAAGCTAACTGTACCATTTTACGGTTGAACCTGTGAGAGCCGGTTATCAGTGGAACTGCCTTGTTTTTCAAGTTTTCTGCCTGTGACAGGGTGCAGTCTTACCACTTTTGTATCACTTGGTTTAGTGGAAAATATTTGCGTTTTCTTTCTCTGACAGGTTTGTGCCTTACACAGATTCTGGCTTTCTCAGGCTTGACTGTGCATTCTTACTAGCAGCGTATCAGTGTTCTGATTTCTCCATGTCCTTGCCAGTACTTGTTATTGTCTGACTCTTCGACTCATCGTTGTGGTTTTGATTTCCCTGATGACGACCCTGAACATCATCTCATGTGCCTTTTGGCCTTTTCCTAAACTAATAGACATTTCCGGGAATTTCAAAAAGTTAATAATTTTCAGTATAATTCCTAGAACAAAATAGTGAAGTCGTTTTAGTTATTGGAAGTTAAAACATACTTACTGAAATTTTCTTTTTTTTTTTTTTTTTTTGTGGAGCCCTATAAACAGCATAACTGTATTAGTTTCCTAGGACTGCCGTAACAGAGCCACAAACTGGGTGCCTTAAAACAACAGAAATTGATTCTGCCACAATTCTGGAAGCTAGAAGTCTGAAGTTGAGGTGTGGGCGGGCCATACTCTCTCTGAGTGCCCTAGGGGAGGAATCCTTCCTTCCCTCATTCAGCCTTAGGTGGCTCCAGGTGGTCCTTGGCTCACAGATGCGTCACTCTAGCCTCTGTCTCCGCTGGCTCACGTGTTCTTCCCTATGTGTTTCTCTGTGTCTCTTCTCCACGCCAGTCAGATTAGGTTAGGGCCCACCTACTCCAGTGTGACCTCATGTGAATTTCACTAATTACATCTGCAAAGACCCTGTTTTCAAGCAAGGTCACATTCTTAGGTATGGACAGTTAGGACTTCAACATATGTTTTTGGGGGACATAGTTCAACCCATAACAGTAACATAAATACTGACATAATTTTGATCAAACGTCTGCCAATCACTAACTGTAAATAATTGCATTGATTGTTAAGAAAGATAGACCTAACTAAATAACCTAGAAAAATTGTGGTAAAAAGAATGGTAAAGTTATGTCAAAAATAAAACAGTTTAGGGTTTCCTGTTTTATTAATCAGGTTTGAATTTAGGCAATGAATATGCTAAATGACGACACTGTAGTTAAAGAGCACTATTTAAAGTAAGCATATAAGCCTTTTGAATGACCTCATCAAATAACCTGATGTCAGTGTTCCTTAAACAAAGAATACCTCAGCTCTAAGAAGTTAAGATATATTAGAATTAAAAAGTTGTACTACATCTCATCTGATTAAATAGTAATAAATAGTACCAAAAACTCATTGCCTTCGAGTTGATTCTGACTTATAGCAACCCTATAAGACAGAGTAGAACTGCCCCACAGGGTTTCCAGCAGGGCTGTAAATGTTTACGGAAGCAGATTGCCACATCTTTTCCTGAAATAATAGGTACATTTGACATTAAATAAGACCTATTGAGAATATAAATGACATTTATATTAACTTGAACCATACATTTGTGCATGTATATGTTTAAAGCAAAGAACAAGCGTTTCAGGTTCCCATGAAATAACTGTGAGATCATGAAAGCATACTAGTCTCAGAAGAAAACTCTAATAAATCTTGGAAATCAATTATCATAAAAAATATTCCAAACTTAGTTTGATAAATCTAGCAATCAGTGATAAACAAGAAAGTCCCCATGGAAATGTAAAAAAAATTGTCTTTTAGACAATGTATGAGAAACAAAATCAAATCCAGAATTGCACAATATTTAGAACATAATGTAACTGTGTATTAGAAACCTTAGGATATAGCTAAATTAATGGACACAGGTAAATTTGTAGTCTCTTGTTTATATTGATGAACTAAGCAAGAGCAAGACCAAAAATATAGTCAGTAAAACAGGAACATTTAATAAAAATTAGAAATTAACGTACTAGAAAATAGAAATGGTAGACTATTTCTTAGAATAAAAAGCAATAAAATGGATGAAACTTTAACCAACCCTAACGAAGACAAAAGAGAGGAAGCATCTATTTAAAAGAAGATGGGGATATATTAGTATAGATTTAATATAATACCAAAAAAATCTCTCATTCATAGACAACAATTTGGGAAGACTTGTTCTACTGGATATCAAGGCTTCATGTAAAGCTCTAAGTAATCAAATAATATGGTGCTGAGGGTGGGAAAAATAGATCAATGAAACAGAATAAAGTGTTTGATGAAGAATGTTCTCTTTATAGACAATTGGTTTTTGATTGACAGAATACTGCAGAACCGTGGGCAAAGGAACCTGACCTATCCATATGGGCCAAAACAAAAAATCTTTTTGAGTGGCTTAAAGAACTAATTATTAAATCTACATTGGAAATATTCTAGAAGATGATATAGGAAAATAGGTTCATGACTCTGCTTAGGGAAGTTTTTAATAAGATTTAAAAAGCACTAAACAGGGACAAAAAAAAATAAATAAATTCGTTGCCATCAAGTTGATTCTGGCTCATAGTGACCCTATAGGACAGCATAGAACTGCCCCATACGTTTTCCAAGGAGTGCCTGTCGGATTCGAACTGCCATTTTGGTTAGCAGCCATAGCTCTTAACCATTACGCCACCAGGACGAGATGAAGTACTTGTGCTTCTCTCTCTTCTTTCCAGGCTACAGATAAATATGTATTTTCACATACATGTATGTATACGTATGTGCATATGTATGTATATATGTACCAAACCAAAACCCATTGCTGTCGAGTTGATTCTTACTCATAGGAACCCCACTGGACAAAGCAGAACTGCCCCGTAGGCTTTCTAAGGCTGTAATCTTTACGGAAGCAGACGGCCACAACTTTCTCCCATGGAGTGGCCGGTGGGTTCAAACTACTGCCTTGAATCCAAGCTCTTAACCACTGCACCACCAGGGCTCCTAACTTAAAAAACAACTTACGTGCGCATATATAACAAACTGAAGATTCTGAAAGGTAGAAAAAGAAGGCAGACAAGTTAGGGACTTGGGACCTGAGGAAGTACAAAGTGGACTATGTCAAGGTAGAACTTGATTTCCCACCCCTACCTGCTGCCGTGAAGTCGATTCCAACTTAGAGCGACCCTATAGGATGGAGTAGAGCTGCCCTGTGGGGTTTTGGTCGGCAGCTGAGCTGTTGAGCGCTGCACCACCAGAGCTCCGACCCACCCAGTACTAATGCAGCAGCCTTTGTCTCCAGGTCCTGGGGAGTCAGCAGAAGTTACGTGGAGAACCAGGACTTCCTTCCCCACTTGACAGTAGTGATGCGTCTGTTGATACGATCTCAGGGAAATCGTGCTAAAACTGAACATGAATTATGATAAAGTTCAATTTATTCATTTTCTCTTATAGATTATGCTTTTGGTGTCCTGTCTAGAAACTTCCAAACACAAGGTAACACAGATTGATTCCTATATTTTCTTTTAGAAGTTTTATAGTTTCATGTCTTAAACTTAGTTTTTTTTGGTAATTTTCATAGAAACTATGAGGTGTATTCAAGTTCTTTTTTTTTTGTAAAAGAAAGTCCAATAATTCCAGCATCATTTATTTTCCCCATTGAATAGCATTTACACCTTTGTCCAAAAGTGGTTGACTGTATTTGTGTGAGTTTATTTCTGGCCTTTCTGTTCTTTTTTTTGGTCTACATGTCGCTTCTTCTTCAAATACTACATTGTCTCAATTACTGTAGATTTATATTAAATCATGAAATCAGGTAGCATGAATCCTTCAGTTTTCTTCTTCTGTATGAGCTTCGTGATATTTACGAAAAAACATGCAGTCATTTCATTTGGGATTACCTTGAATCTATAAATTAAATTGGAAGAATTGACTTCTCAGCAGAACAGAATCATCCACTCCATAAAAACAATATGCCTCTCCATTTATTTAGGATTTCTTTGACTTTTTTCACCAGTGTTTTGTAGTTTTCAGCATCTGAATGCTAAGTTTTTGTCTGCTTTTTCTTGTTTGTTTTGTTTGTCTAATTTCAAATTTTATTTGATCACTGTTGGCGCATAGCTGCGGCCGGGGTGGCTCAGTGGTTAAGCATTTGGCTGCTAACCCAAAGGTCAGCAATTCAAATCCATCAGCCAGTCGCTCCTTGAAAACCTTATGGGGCAGTTCTACTTGGTCCTATAGGGTCGCTCTGAGTTGGAATCGACTTAATGGCAACTGGTTTGATTTGGTTTTTTTTTCGGTACGTAGCTATATGATTTACTTTTGTAGGTTGACCTTGCATTCTACCTTTGCTGGAAGCACTAATCCAGAGAGGTTTATTGTAGATATTTTTGGAGACTTTCTGTATAGACTTCACATCTTTCATTTTTATCCTTGCCTTATTTCAATGACTGCAACTTCTAGTATGATCTTGAGTAGAAGTGATGAGAGAGGAGGCCCTTCTCTTTTTCCAGATCTTAGGAGAAGAGTATTCAGTCTCAAACCCTTAAGTACAATGTTAGCTGTAGGTTTTTTTGTAGAGGGCCTTTATTAAGTTAAAGGATTTTGAAAAATTTTGTCAAATATTTTATGCATCAATTGATGTGATTATGTGGTTTTAATTCTTTATACTGTTAATATGGTATGTTACATTGATTTTTTAGTGTTGCAAGACTTTTGCAGTCCTCACATGAACCTCACTTGCTCATAATGTATTTTTTTAATATGTACATATTGCTGTATTCTTTTTGCTTTTTTTTTTAGGACTTTTGTGTGTATCATAGGGGATACTGGTCTGTAGTTTTCTTTTCTAGAATTTTCTTTGTCTCATTTTGTTTTGAAGGTAATGCAGGTCTCATAAAATTATTTGGGACATGTTCCCTCATCTTGCGGTTTCTGGAAGGGATTATGTAGAATAGGTGTTATTTTTTCTTTATATCTTCAGTGGAATTCACTAATGAAACCTTCTGGGCATAGAGCTGTTTTTTCAGAATGTTTTGACTACATATTTCTTGTTTTAATATAGCTGTGTATTCAGGTTATCTATTTTGTCTTGAGTAGTTTTATTATTTTTTTGAAGTCTATTGTGCCGGTAGTTATGTTCCAGCTTGCATTGCTAATACTGGTAATTTGTGTTTTCTTTTTCTTTCCTCCGTTGGTTTTAATCATTTAAAATTTTTATTTTCAGAGAACTCAGCTTTGGTTTGATTGATTTTTCTCTCTGTAGTTTCCTGTTTTCAGTTGCATTGTTTTCTGCTATAATTTTATTATCTCCTCCTTTCTGCCTGCTTTGGATTTAATATCCTCTCTTTGTCAAGGTACTTTTTTTTAATATATACATTTCATGGTGTTTAAGGTGAAAGTTTACACAGCAAATTAAGTTCTCATTTAACAATTTCTAAACAATTATTCAGTGGTATTGGTTACATTTTTCATACTATGTCATTATTCTCATTCATTTCATTCTGGTTGTACCATTTTCAGTATTCTAGTTTCCTGCCACCTTACCTTCTCGTCTTCATTTTAGAGTAACTTTGACTATTACTCGCAGGTGATATTCTTTATTTTATGAGCCAATCTGTTATTCAGCTAAAAGGGGACCTCAAGGGGTAATTTCAGTTTAAGGTTTAAAGCATTACCTCAGGGTGATAGTCTCAGGGAGTCCTCTAGTCTCAAACAGTTCCATAAGAGTGGACTTACTAAGAATTTGAATTCTGCTCCACATTTCTTTCCCGTTCTGTAGGATCCATCTGTTGTGGCCCTGATCAGAACTGTCAGTAATGGTAGCCAAGCGCCATCTAATTTTTTTGGTCTCAGGGTAGATGAGGCCATGGTTAGTGTAGACTATGAGTCTTGAAGACTACTTTCTTCTCTGAGTCTTTGGCTTCCATCTTTCTCTTGTTCCAGATGAGTAGAGACAAATAGTTACATCTTAGAAGGCTGCTCGCAAGCTTTTAAGATCCCAGACACTACTCACTACGTTGAGATGTAGAACTTATACTTTACGAACAATATTATGCCAAATTCGTGAATTGTTCCATAAGACTATGGTCCTAAACTTTTAAACCTGGAAAAGCAATCTTGGAAGGTACTTGATTATATCTAAAAAGTATCTTTACCTGTGTCCCCTGGGTGGTTTATTATGTATATGTACATACATGCATGTACACACATACCTATATGTACCAATGCCTTTAGGTACTTCTGTCTGTGCATACATACATAGGTACCCACATATTCATATACTTGTATGCCTGTATACATATTTGTGTAACCACACACATATTTTATTTTGTTGTTGGCATTGTTGCAAAATTATATTTGTGACATCCTTTACCAAAGACATTTTTCTCTTGTGCATTTCTTAGTGACGTTGTTTACTTTGATCAAGCATGTACACTTTACCCACGTTTGATACTACCTTTCCCATCACCAAAAATAACAAGTGCCTACTGTCTCAATAGTACTTCTCCCTTGCCTCCCCCCACCATTCCTGGTAACCACTAAAGAGCTTTGGTCTCTGTGTATATATCTATTCTTGTCTTATAAAAGTGAGATCATATAATACTTGTCCTTTTGTGATTGACTTATTTCACTCAGCATAGTGTCCTACAGATTCATCCATATTATGTTTATTCTTTATATGGTCATGTACTCTTTGATTGTGTTACATGTACATTTTGTTTATCCATTCATCGTGAATGGGCACTTAGGTTATTTCCATCTTTTTGCTGTTGTGAGTAGTGCTGTGATGAGCATAGGTATGCATATGTCTATTCATGTCACTGCTATTAGACCACTAGGGTATACCTAGGAATGGGATTGCTGGATCATAAGGTATTCCCATTTCTAGCTTTTTGAGGAAACCCAGTGCTGTCAAGTCGATTCCGACTCATAGCAACCCTATGAGGAAGCACCGTATAATTTTCCATAGTGGCTATATGTCAGGGTTCTTAAAGTAGATGCTTAGATAACTGATTGGATTCCTTTCTTGTTTTCTGATATAAATGTTTTAGGTTATAAATTTATCTCTAAGCACTACTTTAGTGTCTTCCCTCAAATTTCTATGTATATATATTTTTTTTATTTTCACTTCAAAATATCTTTCATTTTCTGTGGCACTTCCTCTTTGACCCATGGAAGTTTGTTGACTTCCAAGTATTTTTTAATTCTCCAGATAACCCTGTGTTACAGATTTCTAGTATAATTTGGCTGTGGCTTAAGCTCATACTTGGTATGATTTCTGTCCTTTTGTATTTGTGAAGGTTTGTCTTAGAGCCCAGAATGTGGCCTGTCTAGATGGATGTTTCATGTGCATTTGGGAAGAATGTGAAATCTACTGTTGTTGAATGAATTGAGTCCTTGAGTTTGGGAATTTTGATAATCACCAGTGCTAGCTGTAATATTAGGCCTACCATGTATTCATGCCTCTCCTCAGGGGTCTGTGCTTTTTTTTTTCTTCTTACTTTCCTTCCACTAACTGCTGTGAGTTGCCATTATTGCCCTATAGTAACAGATTTTGTTTTTGCCCTTGCAGATAAAGACTTTTGTTCCCAAATATAGAGAGATATGGTTCCCGGCGAAATTTTGTAAGTGCTGCTGTTACCATCCCCAGCATGTCCTATGAATGAAATATCCTCAGAATTCTTCATGGTCTTTTATGTGAGCTCCTGGTTTGACTCACGGAGGGAAATTTTGTAGTAGTGTGCAGACCTCTTATCTGCTGCCTGTAGGGGCTTTGTACTCTCATACAGTTCCACCCTTGGCTGTTAACAATTCATTAATATGTTTAGTTGTCTCTTCTTTCCAGCTTATATTGGATTTGTAGCATCTGTCCTATGTAAACAAATACTCAGGCCCTGTCTTGCCTGGCAGGCATCTGTCTCTCGCCATATTTTTGGTTACTTGGTTACCCTGCAACCTCAGTTTTCTATTGAGTTCATGAAAAGTTTTTGATAATGCAGTTTTCCAGCTTTGTTCTTGTAAGGTTAAAAGAAATGTTATTTCTAGCTCTTTACATACCTGAGCTTAAACTGAAAGGGAAGTGGTCATTTTAGAACTAAAAAAATATCTGAAATGAACAATTTATTGAATGGGTTTAAGAATTGATTGAACATAGTGGAACACAAAAATATTGAGCTGGAATAGTGGACTACCAGAAACATAGCAAGAAGAAGGCAAGGAAAAATAATTACATAATTTTAGTGGGTCATGGTACAAAACATTTCTGTTATATATCATTGAAGTCCCCAGTGGAAAGAAAAAAGAAAGGTCGGAAACAATATTCAAAGAGATTTTACAAAATTTAGAAAAGACATCAAACTGGAGATTCCAGAAGTTCTGCAAAACCCATAGGGGACAAAGAAAACACACATCAGCACATTAAAAGTAAAACTGCTGAAACCAACGTCAGAGGTAAAATGTTGAAAGCAGCCCATGAGAAAAGACACCTTAGAACACCTTGCAAAAATAAATCTGACAACTGACATCTCAGTAGAAACATTGAAAGTCAGAAGAGAATGGAATGATCTATTTTTATAGTACTGAAGGAAAATAATTGCCAGCAAAATTATCCTTCACAACTAAAACTGAAATTAAATTATTTGGGATGGTAAAAAATGAAATGAGTTTATTGGCAACAGTCCTGAACTAAAAGGAAAACTTAAGAGAGTTCTTCAAGCAGAAGGAAAATATCCATGATAGCAATATAAAAATACAGAAGGAATAAAGATAATAGGGAATGACGCACAAAGGAAAGGGTAAAATTGTGGGTAAAAATAACTTAATATTTATCCTGCAAAACAATAATTTTGAAGTCTTAAGAACTTTAAAATATACACATAAGCAAAGTACATGAGAACACAAAATGCAGTTTAGAAGTAGAGTTAAAAGACTCCAAGACACTATCAGTAAAAGGGAAAGTAATAAAAGTAATGGTTTACTGTAATTCAGTGATTTATGACTTACTCTCTTGAATGTCCAATGAAAGGTTAAAAAAAAAAAAGGAATACCCAACTAAAAACTACCAGCCAGAAAAATTCAGATTGAAAAAGAAGTTTGACTATATTAAAAGTGGCAAGAAAGGAAGAAAAAAGAACACGAAACAGTGTAATTGGAAAATGAATAATAGGATGGTGGACATAAACCTAAATATATTAATTGCAATATATACAAACGGACTACGTAAGTAAAGGAATAAAATGCAAGGAATGGACGAGTACTAAATAGGTCTACCTTGTGCCACCTTTTTGGTGCCAAGTGGGAATGGACACTTAATCCCCTCCTGGGCACCCCTGATACCAGGTGTGATGGGGAACAAAATGCTGACAAACCTAACCTCTCATCATCACATTGACGCTAGGTGGGGTTTGAGGCTCAGCCCCTCACTGGGTCTTACTAACACTGGTTGTGTGAGTGGGAGAACTGGAATGCTGACTAGACAGCCTTGCACCATTTTGTTCAGTCTTGTTGCTGCCAAGTGTGGTGGAGGATCAGCTCCAGACTGGCCCTGCTGCTTCCAATACCTAGTTGTGGTAATTGGAGCATCACCTGCTTCTTCTAAGTGGAGGATGGAAGATTAGCTCCATTCTTGGTGTTGCCAATACCACTGAGCAGAAGAATCATAACACCACTACCTACTTTTGTTAGGCAGAGGAGAGTGGGGAAAAAGGGGATGGGGGTCGAAGATTTAATTCCTTGTACAGCCCCACTAGAACCCCAAGGAGGGGTATTCCATTTTTGTTTGGCTCAAATGCTGCTGTATCAGAGTACCACAAACTGAATGGCTTAAAACAACAGAAATGTATTCTCCCTCAGATGTGGAAGTCTGAAATCAAGGTGTTGGCAAGGTTGGTTCCTTAGGGAGACTCTGAGGAAAAATCTGTTTCATGCTTCTTGTTAGCTTCTGGTGGTTGCTGGCATCCTTAGCACTCCCTGGCTTGTAGCTACGTCACTCCAGTCTCTGCCTTTGCCTTCTCACGGCTGTCTCCTGTGTGTCTCCGTGTTACTTATAAAGACACCAGTGACTGGATGTACAGCCTATTGTAATCCTGTATGACTTCATCTTAACTTACGTATTACTTCTGCAAAGACCCTATTTCCGAATAAGGTCACATTCACAGTTATCTGGGGATAGGACTTGAAGATGTCCTTGTGCAGGACAAAATTCATCCCATTACATTTGGGTACATTCCCTCAGTGGTACAAAAGGTTAACATGCTCGGCTGCTAACAGAAAGGTTGGAGGTTCAAGTCCACTCACAGGTGCCTTGGAAGAAAGGCCTGGCAATGTAGTTCTGCAAACTCAGCCTTTGAAAACCACATGAGCATAGCTTTACTCTGACACGTAATGGGTTGTCATGAGTTGGAGCTGACTCGACGGCAACTGGTTGGTTGGTTGGTGTTGTCAGAAAGGTTTTTTGTTGCATTAGCTGCCCCCCCCACCCCAATGCCCCTTTCCTGGACCTTTGGCTAGAAGGACCAGTCTCTTCGTGGAGTTCTATCTGTGCCCCTTGTTGGCCCAAAATTACAGATTTTTCCAGTGCCTAGTCTAGGGTCCATGTGAAGGAGAATGAAAGGCCTAAGAATTTTCTGCACTGTCATTGCTCAAGTCCTGAAGGCTATCCTTTTTTTATATTTTAGTGTATTTTTATGGAGCCCTGGTGGTATAGTGGTTAAGACCAAGAGATCAACTGCTCCTTGGAAACCCTGTGGGGCCACTCTGTCCCGTAGGGTCACTATGATTCAGAATCAACTCGAGGCAATAGGTTTTTGTATGTTTCATTTTTTTAATTGTAAGAGGGAGAACTTGGGAGGAATGGGCTACTTCATATTGGCCAGCACTGAGAGTAATACCTGTTTTTGTACAACATGGATGAAGAAACGAGAGAGAGAGAGTGTGTGTGTGTGTGTGTGTGTGTTTACATATGAATTATTTAACCTTTGGAAATATGACCAGAAACCATAGAATAAAACACATAATTAATATGTCTGTAAACCTCTCTCCGTAAGAAATGTTAAGATTCACAAGATGTTTTCGATTTTTCTTATTTTAGGGTATTGCAAGGTTAATGTCCACATTAAGGAGAATCATCAAAAAAAAAAGAAACATCAGGGGCAATTAATCTTCATCAGTGACAAAACATTGAATAAAGAAGGACAGAAAGTTTTACAAAAACCATTTAATTTCAGCATAGCTCCACTTTTTTCAGGAAAAATACCCTGTAAAGGTGAGTCATGTAGAATGAGTTTGCCAGTTGTTTCTGAATTAATTATTAGTGATAGAAACTATTCCAGAAACAAGACCGATTATGTGAATATATGTGAAAACTGGCAGTTTGATATTAAGCATAAGAAAACCAATAATCGAGAAAAATCTTCCAAGTAGAAAGAAAATATGATAGCCCTCAATTTATAAGACAGACCAGCGTCAGGAATTTCAAACTTCTGAACGATCTTTTCAGTGTAATCAGTTTGGAAAAGGTTTCCACGGTAAGATTGTTTGTTCACCTGTGTGTTCTCACACAGGAGAGAAATCCTGTAGATATGATGAATTTCAGAAAAACTATGATAAGCCACCTCTATTTAACCACATGAGAACTGGCACAAGGGAGAAATTCTCTGATCTTAATGAATGTAGAAAATCCTTTGAGAAAACAACCATTGTGGAATATAATAAAGTTCACATGGCTGTGACACCCTCTGAATGTAATGAAAGTAGAACTGATTTCAGCAGGAAGTCACACCTCACTCAGACTCAGAGAACTGTCACAGGACAGAGTGCCTTTGAAAAAAATAAATGTGAAGAAAATTTTAGGCAGAGATCAGCCCTTATAAAAAAAAGTCTTTTTTTTTTTTCTCATAAGGACTTATAATACCTCAGAAATCACAGATTGAGGATAAATGCTGTAAATATAACGAATGTACAAGTGCTGTCTACCAGAAACTAGACCCACCACTACATCAGGGAAATCATACAGAAGAGAACTCCTGCAAATGTGGTGAATATGGGAAATCGTTTTGTCAGAACACAGCCCTCGATGTATATCAGCAAAGTGACACAGGAGAGAAGTCATTTAAATGTAATGAAAGCAGGAAATCCTTCTACCAGGAAGTACACCTCATTCAGGAGCAGAGAACCCACTCAGGGGAGAAGCCTTATGAATGTGAGAAATCCCTTTGTTCAAAGTCACACCCTGTTCAACATCCTGGAATTCATGTGGTGAAGCTCAATAAATGGAGTGAAGGCGGGAGAAATTTCTGTCGGAAGTCAGACCTCAGTGAACATCTGAGAATGCACACAAAGGAAAAACATTATTTATACAGTGAATGTGGGAAATCTTATAAGAAGTCAGCTCTCAAGATACACCATAGAATGCACACAGAGATGAAACTCTATCAAGGTAGAGAATGTGGGAAAATATTTGCCAAGACATCACATTTCAGAGAATATCAGAGAGTTCACACAGGGGAAAAACCCTATGAATGTGATAAATGTGGGAAAACTTTCTCTCAAAAGACACACCTCATTGTACATCAGAGAGTTCATACAGGGGAGAAACCCTATGAATGTAATGAATGTGGGAAAACATTCGCTGATAATTCAACCCTCAGAGCACATCAGAAAATTCACACAGGAGAAAAACCTTATGAATGTAATGAATGTGGGAAAACCTTCTCTCACAAGACACAGCTCATTGCACATCAGAGAGTTCATACAGGAGAGAAACCCTATGAATGTAATGAATGTGCAAAAACATTTGCTGATTATTCAGCACTCAGAGCACATCATAGAATTCACACAGGGGAGAGACCCTATGAATGTAACGAATGTGGGAAAGCTTTTGCCCAAAATTCAACTCTCAGGGTACACCAGAGAATTCACACAGGAGAGAAACCCTATAATTGTAATGTCTGTGGGAGATATTTTGCCCATAGTTCAGCCCTCAGAGTACATAAGAGGATTCACACAGGTGAGAAACCATATGAATGTAATGACTGTGAGAAAACTTTTTCCCATAATTCAGCCCTCAGAGCACATCAGAAAATGCACACCGGGGAGAAACTCTATCAGTGTAATAAATGTGGGAAAACTTTTTCCCAGAAGACACACCTCAATACCCATTATAGAATTCACACAGGGGAGAAACCCTATGAATGTAATGAATGTGGGAAAACTTTCTCTCAGAAATCATACCTCAGTGGACATGAGAGAATTCATACAGGGGAAAAACCCTATGAATGTAGTGAATGTGGGAAAACTTTTGTCTATAAGGCAACCCTCATAGTGCATCAAAGGATTCACACAGGTGAGAAACCCTATGGATGTAATGAGTGTGGGAGAACTTTCTCTCAAAGGACACACCTCTGTGCACATCAGAGAATTCACACAGGAGAAAAACCTTATGGATGTAATGAATGTGGGAAAACTTTCGCTGACAATTCAGCCCTCAGAGCACATCAGAGAACTCACACAGGGGAGAAACCTTATGAATGCAATGAATGTGGGAAAACTTTCTCAAAGACATCACACCTTACAGCACATCTGAGAATTCGCACAGGGGAGAAACCCTATAAATGTAATGAATGTGGGAAAACTTTCTCCCAGAAGTCATACATTAGTGCACATCAGAGAATTCATACAGGGGAAAAACCGTATGAATGCAATATATGTGGAAAACCTTTTGGCCATAATTCAGCCCTCAGAGTACATCAGAGAATTCACACAGGAGTGAAATCTTATGAATGTAATCAGTGTGGAAAAACTTTTTCCCAGAAGTCACACCTTGGTGCGCACCTGAGAATTCACACAGGGGAAAAACCCTATGAATGTAATGAATGTGGGAAAGCTTTTGCCCAAAATTCAACTCTCAGAGTACACCAGAAAATTCACACAGGAGAAAAACCGTATGAATGTAGTGAATGTGGGAAAACTTTTCTCCGGAAGGCGGCTCTCAGAATACATCACACCAGAATTCACACCAGAGAGAAAACGCTTACATGTCATGAACTTGGGGAAGGTCTTATGAAGGAAATTCTTCCTTATTAGATAACTCACACAGTGGAGAAATCCATGTTACATAGGCTGGGAAATAGTCCCCTTAACCATTTTTCTTTCCATTAGACAAATAACTTGTCTTAATTTCCCAATCTGTTGTTCACTGAAGTCAGGCTGGTCATGAAATGTGAATACTACTTGTGTATATTACGCTCCACACTGGCCCTTAAAAAATTACCTCACATTCATACTGGCCTCTATTAAACTGTAATGGGGATGATTTCTCCCACAAACATGGGTGCTGTGTATTTAACATGATGGGGCAAAAGGAAAAAGAAGCTAAAGCCTCTTAGCTGAGTGGAACGGAATTCTCCACTTCTAGACCTTCACCAGGTGGCTCCCCTATTCCCCCCACCCCCAGGAAGATTTAAGCTTGTATTCTGTCAAGATCTTACCAGTTTTAGTCTCTTTGTCAGATGTTCAAAGCTTAGTCAACTCTCTGATAAAGTAGGATGAAACTCTCTGAGTATAATGAACGTGTGAAGGTTTGTGAGAACTGAACCAGTCATAGTATATCAGAAACTCCACACAGAAAAGTCAACATCCTAAAAGATCAGAAGCCTTTGTTGAAAATCGGAAATCTTAGGGGAAAACAGGAAAGCCTTATTTACCATAAAGTGAATCCCATTAAACATCACATAACTAAGATTATTCTAAAATCTTATAAATATTTTGAATACATGTCATTTTAAATATCGGAAGTTTGTTTTACGTCAGATAAGTTTTTCTGAGGAAGTGTATCAGTTTCAGAATTGTAGATAAAATGTTCACTTGAAACTGGTATACCGAAACTCATGTTTGGTTTGTAATATTATGAAGTTTTATAGAAAATATATAAGGAAAAGTTTATAGGCAAGCTCACTGAGGAATGTGCAATTTTTAAATGGAGGAATAACTTGAGTTCTGTGAACAGCACCAATAAATGTGTTTGTGAACTGTGTCTGAGCTGTGTTGTGCCTCTCTCTGAGTCCATATGCAGATGATTCATTACTACTGGTGAGTTCTAGTAAGAAGCAGCAGTTAGTCCTGCTCTGGATCTGCCCACTTCTCTCTCCTGAATGACTCTTTATGTAACTTCTCTTGGCTTTTCTCACCTTGATGCTGTTAGATTTTGGCCAGCCTGCTATGTCTGAATATTAATCTGCCTCTGTTTTTCTACAGAGGTAGAGATCCATATATTTCTCAGTAACCTTATACATGTTTATCTGTGTGGTGGATGTTCATTCTCACGTATTTTTTGACCTCCGTTTTATCCCAGTCTGCTGGTTCATGTTGAACTGAGTCACTGTAAAACGAGGTATCTCCCCGGCCCCCTAGTGGGCATATGGCCTCAGCATCCCATCTAGGATCTCCAGCATCATGATGCCAGCTCACACTGTGCAGCGTGGTATTTTTACCCTGTTAGGACAGCTGGTTTTGGAATGGCAAGGAAAAGAGTTACTTCATGCCAGAAACAAAGCACTGATACTGAAAACAGTATAGTGCAGTATAGCCTTAGCCAAGAAAACATTTGGCCACTTTGTTCTCATTTCAGGGTACTAGATGCAGTCAGCTCAGAGAACAAAGTAAGCAAAATCCTTATTTAAAACCCCGGAACTATTAATTTTTTCCAACTCTGAGCTTGTTGATTTCTGCATGCTTTATCTGCCCTGCGCTTACAGGGCAAACATCCACCCTGAACTCTGGAAGGAAAGGCACATTACAGACATATCACCAAGGTCTTCTTACCTAGAAGAGAGATTACTTGAGCCATAAGCTGGTAGAAACACTTCAGTGGTAATCTTGATTAATTACTGGAAGCTGAATGTGAACTAGTTTAAGAGAGAGGAACTTCGGGGGAGTATATCTATAGCGAGGCCCCCACACTTTAATATGCTTTGTTTCCAGGAACCCCACGAGGGCTTGACTGTGGAGAGCTGACACGGATCTCCTTTTGGCTCTGATAGGAAGAGGCAAAGAGTAATCATTGTGAAATAAACCCAGAGTTTTCTCCTTAGCAAAGGCCTACTGTTGAGGAAAAAGATTGCCAAAGCCTTTCGCTAGCTAGGAGAAGGGGATTCTTCCCACTCCAGCCCCCCTTCAGCCTTCCTATATCACCTAAGGGGGAGAAAAACATAGTCAACAGGGGTGAAGGTTTCATAGAAGGAGATAGTGAATGCTACAGCCCATGAAGTTAATAACGGAAAAAGGGGGAAAAGGTGTTTCCCTGGAGAAGGGTCAGGGACACTTGGAAAGTCAGTCTGAGACACAGGTAAACTATTAGACTGAGATTTAATTGGTAGATTAGGGAGCACTCTTCTTCTCCCACACCTTAACCACTATACCAACAGGAATTCTATATAATGCCCGAGAATTTTACCCATAAGATAACAGACTGTCTCTGATTAGTAGTAATTAGGGAAGCCCAATGTCAAGAAGAGACAAAGATAGGGACACTAGAAGAATTTGAAGCCCCTGATATCTATAGTTACAACAAAACATACCTCCCAGCTCATAGCCATAAATCTTCACACTACAGGCCTATGTACTTCAGTTCCTGTTACCTGATACAACATGTCTGGCCTTCAGCAAAACATTACAAAACATGCCAAAGGCAAGAAAAATAGTTTGAAGAGACAAAGCAATCATTAGAAGCAGACACAGGTATGACACAGATGTTGGAATTATCAGAGAATTAAAAGTAACTATGGTTAATATGTTAAGGATGCTACTGGAAAAAACAGATGGCATGCAAGAACAGGTGGGTAATATAAACAGAGAGAAGGAAACTAAGAAAGAAAGGAAATACTGCAAATAAAAAATACAGCAATAGAAATGAACACCTTTAATGAGCCTATCAGTACACTTGAGACTGCCAAAGGAAGAATCAGTGAAGTTGAATACAGGCCAATACCATGTTTTTATGAAAATAATGTGCGCCTTCTACATTTGTTTGCCGACCACTACCCACCACGAGGTATTTTTGTAAGTGTGCTATGCTAATTTTTTTTACAGCAGCATGTGAAAAATTAGCATAGCAGCACTGTCTTAGCAGTCTAATGCTGTTATAACAGAAATACCACAGCTGAATGGCTTTAAGAAAGCAAAATTTATTCTCTCACAGTCTGCTAGGCTACAAGTCCAAATTTCAGGGCATCAGCTCCAGGGGAAGGCTTTCTCTGTTGGCTCTGGAGGGAAGTTCCTTCTCGTCAGTCTTCCCCTGGAGTAGGAGCTTCTCTGTGCAGGAACCCTGAGTCTAAAGGACATGCTCTGCTCCCAGTGCTTCTTTTTTGGTGGTATAAGATCCCCACTCTATGCTTGTTTCCCTTTCTGTTTGATCCTTGAGAGAGAAAAGTTGGTGCAGACCACACCCCAGGGAAACCCCCTTTACATTGGGTCAGGAATATGACCTGGGTAAGGGGGTCACAGACGCACCCTAATCCTCTTTAACCACAGATTATGATCTATAACACATAGGAAAATCACAAAACGGAAGATAGCCACACATGGCCTAGCCAAGTTGACACATACTTTGGGGGGACGCAATTCAATCTATTAGAGGCACTTGTGAAAATATCTCACAGGGGAAGGGAGCGCTTGGCAAACAAATGTAGAAGGCACGTATCATTTGCTTTAAAATACTGTAAAAGTTTCTGAAACTAAAATGACAACAGAAAAAAAAAACAAACTCACTATGTACTAAAACGAACAGTATCAAAAGGTGTAATATACACATAATTGGAATACTAGGAAGAGAACAAGAATAAAACGGAAGAAAGATTTGAAGTAATGGCTGAGGACATTTTTAAATTAATGACAGACACCAAATCAATGATACAAGAGTCTCGGGGACATGAAGCAGGATAAATGACAAATAAAACCAAATCCAGGCATATATTCGAACTGCAGAAACCCAATGACAGAAAATCTTCAAAGAAGCTAAAGGAAAAACACACCTTCCCTATAGAGGAAAAAGGATAAGAATTACAGCCAACTTCTTGTCAGGAATCATGCAAGCAAGAAGAGAGCGGAGTGAAATTAGGTGTTGAAAGACAAAAACCACGAAACCTTAAATTCTCTATCCCCCCCCCCAGAAAAAATCTTTTAAAGGAGAAATAAAGACTTTATTTGACAAATAAACCTGAAAGAATTCATTATGTATAGACCTGTTTTGAGTAAGTGTTAAAAGAAGTTCTTTAGGCAAAAAGAGCATGGTATAGGTCAGAAACATGTATCTAAGTAAAGAAAGTGTAAGAGAAGGAATAAATGAAGGTAAGATAAAATGCTTTACTTTTCTTAATCTAAGAGATAACTGATTAAACCAATAATAGTAATAATGTATTGGGTAATTGTAGCATAGAAGTGAAGCGAATTACAGCAGCGTCACAAGGAATGGGATGGAAGACTTAGACATCCTCTGTTGTAAGGTACCAGCACTACACATAAGGTGATACAGTGTTATATGAAGGCGGATTTACATTTGTTAGAAATGTATATTGTGAAATGTGGGGTAATGATTTAAAATTTCCATAAGTATAATTAATGTGCTTAAACAAATAAAAATGAATCATAAAAAGATCAATTAAAACCAAAGAAGGCAGAAAATGAATGGGAAATGAAGAACAAATGCAATGAGTAGAAAAGAGCTACAAACATGGCAGACATCTCTCTGTATAAATCATCACTTTATATGTGAACGGTCTAAAAAATGATACTGTAACTGTGTTGCACACATAGAATGCCTCAGAGTTCTAAGCAACAACAAGATGCTAGAATGAGGATTCCACCCAGTGGCAATGGCCACTGTAAGGGTGCTGTGTCCATCTAATCTGATCAAGCAGTACTTAGGAGACAGTCACTATGTTGGCAAATTGAAAGCCTTTTTAATTACCCACAGACAGCCATTAGCATATGACAGCAATAGTTCCACAATGAGCGGTCCCCTGGCTAAAAGCTGTACTGGTGGGGAGGGAAAACTTCTCTACGCATGCCCCCACACTAAACACTGTAGTCAGGAGACCCAAGGAAGAGTTTTACAATGAATTGGTCCCCTTGTCTTCTGGAAACTGCCCCTGTAGAGAGGTGCCTCCACTTGCATTGTAGGTGAGGAACTCTAAGGGCCTTCCTTAATCCAATCCGCCCTGGCTGGGTAGGCTAGCTCTGTGAGATGGAGAGGTCTGCTATGTGTGCACCAACCTGGCGCCAGAGGTACTCTGAAGTCCCTCCCCCCAGCTATTTTTATACCTCAACATCAGTGTCAACTCGTTAAACGGAATGCAATATAGATTTTCCAGGCTGACCACCCGAGGTGGGGGGTATGGTCAGACACTTTGGCACCAGCCTGGAATGATATCTCTGACTCTGCTGAAAAAGAGCAGGCTCAGAATGGGGGTGCAGTGGTTTGTCCCGAGCCCTAAAGATGCTAACTGGGTGAGAAACAGGGAAGACATACCCACCAGCCATGGCTGCCAGGCTTGTCAGAAGGACTGCCTCCTTACAAACTATTCCATATATTCGGGAAGGTAGAGAAAGCCTAGGTAGGATAAAGAGAGACATGGAAGCTGTAAAATACTAAAATACCAAAATCAGACTTATAGACATGAAAATACAGTATCTGATAAGAAAAATGGAAACCCTGGTGGTATAGTGGTCAAGAGCTACGGCTGCTAACCAAAAAGTCGGCAGTTCAAATTCACCAGCAGGTATTTGGAAACTCTATGGGGCAGTTCTCTGTCCTATAGGGTCACTACGAGTCGGAATGAACTCGATGGCAGTGGATGGTGGGATAAGAAAAATACACTGGATGAGTCCACCTCTCAGCTCTTACCTGTTCTCATTAAGCATGGTTAATTTTATAAGCCCACTACCCTCCTTGGATATTGCGGCAGAGGGTGGATAACAACCCAAATGAAAAGGGTGTGTGTACAACACCTGGACACTGTATTTGTAACTACCACAAGCCGGGTTCTCAGACATTCCTGTATCATTGACTTCAGCCAGGATCTCCTTTCAGCGGGTAACCAAGTATTTAACAGGTCAAACACAGAAGAGCCAAGTGGGTTCCCTGTCTATAGCCAGTGAACTTGCTTTTGTATCTAAACACGTAAGCCAAACATTTAAGGGCCCAGTCTAGCCAGAGTTCAGGCTGGGTATAATTGTATAAATCTTGGCAACAGTTAACAACATAGGTGGCTCCATTTGGTCCAGGCACTTCCCACAGTCGAATCACCATTACGATACTGGGTTCTGCCTCTTGACAGCGGTGAAGTTGTGAACTGTGACTTTTAGGACCAGAAGTGCCAAAGGATCACTTGATTCAGAGGTGGAGTGGGGTTCTGGATGGCAGATCCAACAGTTTGTGAGATTTCCTGCTGGGCCTTGTCTTGCCAGGCTACTGTCCCGCCTTTGTCAAACTCATAGAATCATGAATGGCCCTCCTCAACCCCTACCCCTCAGTTGTCATGGGGAAGGAGCAGCTCCCTCACTATCTAGGGAGAAATGTTTTTTGTTTTTGGTCTATGGCCACCCAGTCTGACGTTTTCTCATTACCGCTGCCTCCCCCTTTTCTCTCCTGTCTGTGGTGTGTACCCACACCTTTTTGCCATTTTCCTCCATAGAGAGTTCAGTGGAAACAACTGAAACACCTCTCAGGTACCCTAAGATATGGCCCATATAAACAGGGGGCCCATAAACAGGCATCTTGAAAACTCCTCAGTGGAGTCTCTTGGCCCAGAAGGCCCTGCACACTAGACTAGGTACTCAAAAGAAGTCAAGACTTTGATGTCTTATTGATGTCATCTTCATCACGTCCCAGGGCCTTCAGTCAAGCATCATTTACCACCTTATTCCATGGGTGCTCAGTCCTGCAAGGCCCTTTGCTATGGGCATCGACATAGGTGACAAACAAGTCAGACCGCTCATCAGCTTGACCCAGGTGTCGACATCCTACACCTGGGAGTGTTTAATTGTCCGAGAGTCTTCTCCAGGCTCCAGACCTCAGAGCCAGTCCATTGGTGGCTGCCCATGAGTCAGTACCAATTAAGTGTAATAAACACTTACTCTGTTAAAGTAAAGCAAGGAGATGTACTGCAGGTTCATTCACAGTGTGGACTGGTGAAAACGTCTAATTTTAAAGAAGAAATGCTTCCAAAATGGTGAAGCTGCAGAGGCCTTTTAAGGGATGAGAACAATGGACTTGAGCTGTGCTATTTGGAGTGGACATTACCAACTTAGATTAATACAAGGCAGGTTAGTGGAAGTAGCGCTAGGAGGTGGAAGGTTAGAGGACATTTCTGTCTTAGAAACAGCTTGCTCAAGTGAAATTTTTTGTCAGCAGTTGCCTAGGAGACCTAGATAAGCGTCAACATCAAGGTCTTCTTCCTGAGACATTGTTTCAGGAAGGGACTTGATAGCTCCTGCAAAACTATACATAATCAAAGGAAGGCAAGATGGAGTAGGGCCCCAAACTCTAAAGCAGCCATTTTACTTGAGTCAAGCGCTTCAGTTTACTTGCTCTTACTCAGTATAAATGCACGCCGGCCCATCGGAGGTCTGGACCACTGCAAGCCATACCACACAGAGCTCAGTCCATTGGGCGTCGTGCCCACATCCACCATCAGTTACCACAACTCCATTGCCAAGGCTGATGACAGCTGCTGATCTTCTCACATGCCCTGGTTTTAGCACAGCTGAACTGTCTGTGAACCAACGAGTGCCACGTGGCACGTCTTTAAGCTGCAGTCCTCATTGTGCACTGGGGGCTGGCAGGTTATCTGGAGCTGGTTGGCAATACAGCCCCTTGTTTCTGTAGGCAGTTGACTCACCTAGGCCAATGTAAAAACGAAGGAATCTAGTGGGGATCCTCCCTTGTCCCCCCTCTTTTTGGATATGAGCACACATCATGAAGATGTGCAACCCCGTGGCCGTAGAACTGATTTGCTAGGAGGGAGTAGAACTGCCCCATAGGGTTTCCACAGCTATAATCTTTATGGAAGCAGACTGCAACATCTGGTGGGTTCAAATCACCGACCTTTTGGTTTGCAGCCGAGCGCTTTAACCACTATGTCACCAGGGCTCCTGGAAGATGTGCAAGCCGGCCCTTAATGCCTATATTTCCCCCTGTTTTAGACAGCCAGTATTTTAGGTGCCCATTTTCTCTGGGAATAAAGCCATGGCCTCTAGTCTGAAGAATTATGCAGGATCTTATGTTTTGGCTTCTTTGCAAAACTCTCAGCATCCGCATCCTTAAGCAAAGTTCAGTTCAAAGTAAGTGTAGCCTCCATGTCTACCAGCATCAAGGCCTTCTCCCTGGGGAACGTGCCTGCGTAGTCTCTGGAATCTGTCTCCTCTTGGCATGCAGCACAGTTTTTACTGGCCTTTTATGCCTCAGATGAGGCAAGAGGACTATGCCAAGGTTTAGCCCATCCCCGCATCACTGCTCCTCTCCCACCTCTGTTCATCTCATGGACCCACCTGGTCTCCACAAGCAAGTATACATTTGCTTGCAGCCACAGCCAGCTTCCAGTCCTGGAAAAGGGGTTCTTCTCATGGGCACTGCCATGCCATGCCACAGTGGACCCTCTGATTTTCACAGGGCTGTGTCCCACGTAGGCATTCCCTTAATAGGCCAGGTTTTCATCACCTTTTTTTCCTGACTCTACAGCCAGGCCAGTGGTCGCTGCTCATGAGAAGGGAGGCGGGGGGACCTCAACACAGGCTGGCAAACCATTTGCACTGAATTCGCAAAGGCAAATGGAGTCTTTTCATCTGCAAGTAATAATATTCAAATTTCTTACTCTCAAGTTTAACGGTCTTGTCTGGGTGATGTTCACTTTGACCCAAGCCCCATTCTGTTCTTCACACAGGACTATTGTATTGAAATGAGCAGCCTTTAGCTTTTCCAGCAAATTTTAGTTCCTGAAATCCTTAGCATGTCCAGTCAAATCTGGCCTAAGATGGGCTTGCAAGTCTTCTGGACATTTACATACAATCCAAGCAAGCAAAAGTATCCCCGTTATATACTGTGGGGCAAAGAACCTGGTTTGGCCCTTTGACTCTGGTTTCTGAAAATAACCTGAGGGATCAAAATGCCCTTATTTTCCAAAATAGCCTGACAAGTAGAGGCTACACAGGCCCCACACAAGGTGAAGTATCTTCAGGAAGCCGGGGGGTGGGGGGGGGAGCTAATGAAGTCGTGCATATTCATCGATTGGATTGATCATAAGGCCCAAGTCATGCATATTCATTGAGGTTCCCAGGGATCTTGGAGCCATCTCTTTGAGGTCTCCTGGATCTGTAAGACACATCTGTCCCCAGGACAGGGAGTGGCATATCCCCAGGGACAATGGAGGCCACATGCTGGGAACTCTCCCTGACCTTGTGATGCATCTCTATGTTTATATCCTTTCTGGTTATAAGAAATGGGTAACTGTAAGTATAACTAACAGTCTCCATGAATTTTGTGAGCTGTTATAGAGAATTAATGAACCCACATGGGCAATAAGCCAGCAGGGGCTGGCAGTACAGAGTTGGTTTGTGTAGACCCAGCTCTGGGTGGCTGGAGGATAGGGAAAGGCTGTGTGGATAGTTGATGAAGAAGGATAGAGTCCTTCCAGCTTGTGACCTAGTCCCAGGGGAATAGAGAGAGTTATTGCCAAGCAAGTGGCTGGCAATGAGGAATGGAAATGTAGGAAGGTGAGGCCTGGATCCACTTTCCAGCTGGGAATTGGAATCATACTGCTCCTTGCCAAGCATTAGTGATAAAAGTAGGGTTTGCCTACCTCACCCCTTTTAAAGTAAAGTTTGTAGCAGCATTGTCTTCATTGTACAGTGTTTTTGCTCCTTCCAAAATTCATTTGGAAAACTTTTCTTTCTAAACATTTCACACAAAGCCTGTTTAAACCTTTTAGTTTTCATCCAAACCTCTCTTTTCCCTTACAGTCTAAATCTGAGGGTTTTTTTCTTACAGAGGCCCTTTTTGAGCTCACCCTATCTTTCCCCCAAATCTACAGCTACATAGCCTTTCAGGAGAGAGTAGCAGCCCAAGGTTTCACAGCGGGGCCCACTGGCAACGCGCACAGTGGCCATCCCACTAAAATCCTTTCGAACATCCCCAACACTAGTTGACAGGTGCCAGGCAGGGAGTGCCCACAAGTCCCCTCAGTGGACTCCTGCAGGCATACTTTTGCGGCCCCACATATCTAGAAGCTCAATGCTGCTTCAGTAATCTGACAGGCAATTGAATCTCCACATTCCTGGTGCTCAGCCCCGACCCACACAGCTGACCTGGACAGGTTAGTTAATGCCCTCATTCCAATTATTCCCATATCTTCCGCACAACTCCTCCAAAAATTCTGACCTTTTATCCCCCAGGCTCACATTTCCACCCTGGGACAAAGATTGAGGGGTATCCTCCCTTACTTTTCCAATGTGCCATGTTTTGGCTGTGTCAGAATCCTGTCAACCATATCACATCTGTGATACACTCATAGGTTGTCTCCCTGAAGATCCCAGGATCCTAAATAGGAAGAGGACACCAATCACTAATAGTGACCCCTTCATGAATACCGTATCCATTCTATCAAGACATGAATACAGAATATAGCATATAGAAAGTAGCTTTTCGTATTTACAAAAAGAGCCAGACAGTATACCAGAACAAATGCGGATCCATTTTTGAGCTGGTCCCCCTTAGCTTGAAAAGGCTGTCTGGGTGGAGATGATGATGCTTCTACAAGTTCCACATTTTGTACTGTAGGTGATCATCTCAAAGGGCCTTCCTTAAACTAATCTTACCTGGCTAGGTAGGCCAGTTAGGTGGGATGGAAAGCTCTGCTACCCATGCACCTGTTACTGGAGAATAGTCTCGGTTCTTTTCTTCGGTGTAGGAAAGAATTCAAACACTGAAACAAACGGTGACAAGCAAGCAGAGGTTTAGTAGCAAGCAGAGGGTTAGTAGAGAAAGTACACTTGACTAGGGAGTGTCAAGTGGGCTACTCAGGTAGAGAAAGAATCTGAGTGCCCTGATAGTCATTTTCTTAGGGTTTTATACCCTTTTTCTCTTATCCCTCCCTGTTAACGTTTAAGAGCCAAGTCAGGGACGCCTATAGAAAGTATTTCCTTGGCTTAACATTTAATTACCAAGCTAGGGACCTTATCAAGTTAGGGACTTATCAAGTTAGAGACCCCTATATGGACCATTTCCTTGGCTTAACGTTTAACTACGTAGGGGTCATATTATTAAGGAATGTCACCACCCCCTATCTCTTCCTGTATAGGGACTATCTTATTGAGAAATGTCAGTCACCACCCCTTGTCTCTTCCTACTCTGGAGAGCAAGCTCTCCCCCTCCCTCTTACACTCCCACCTGCCACTGTAGATGAGGGACTGTGAAGTCCCCCTTCAGCCATTTTATGTCTACTTAATTTGCTACATGGAGCGCAATGTAGGTTTTCCAACTTTACCACCCAAGGAGGCAGTATGGTCAGACACCTTGGCACCAGCCTAGAGTAGTATCTCTTTAACTCAGCTGAAAAACATCAGTCTAGAGGGGAGGGGCGGTGATTAGTTCCTAGCTCTAAAGAGGCTAGCAGGGGGAAGAACAAGAAAGACATGGCCACCAGCTTTGTCTGAAGAACTGCCTCCTTACAAATATATGCTGTATATTCAAGAAGGTAAAGGAAAGCATAAGTACGATAGACATCTTAAAAAAAAAAAAAAAACTATTGCCATTGAGTTGATTCCGACTCATAGCAACTCCATAGGACAAAGTAAAACTGCACGAATGGTTTTCAAGGCTGTCAATCTGTATGGAAGCAGACTGCCACACCTGGGGGTTTCAAACCACTGACCTTTTGGTTAGCAGCTGAGGACTTAACTACTGCACTACCAGGGCTCCTGAAAGAGAGACATGGAAGCTATAAAATATTAAAATACCAAAATGAAACTCCTAGAGTTGAAAATATAGTATATGATGTGAAAAACATACTGAATGAGAGTAACAGCAGATAAAACACCGCTAAAGAAAACACCAACTTTATATGGAAAAGAAAGAGTACCTGAATAGCCAAAGCAAAATCAGAGAAGAAGAACAGAGTATGAGGCCTCACACTCCCCAACCTCAAAACATACTCTACAGCTACAGTAATCAAAACTGCCTGGAACTAGTTCAGTGATAAATACATAGACCAGGGAGTAGAATTGAGAACGAAGAAATAAATCCATCCATCTGTAGACAACTGATTTTTGACAAGGGGTCAAAGGCTATTCAATGGGGAAGGACGATCTCTTTAACAAACAGTGCTGACAAAATTGAATATCCACATTCACGAAAATGAAACAGGACCTATACCTAACATCATATATAAAAACTAACTCAAAATATATTAAGGACCTAAATGTTAAAGCCAAAATCATGAAGTTCTTGGAAGAAAATATAGGGTCAAAACAATTGGGCTTTGTTTTTTTTTTTAAATGAAAGATTATCAAATAAAACTACAAATGAAAGAACAGCAGGAGACAAAATAGATAACTCGGACCTCATAAAAATTAAATACTTATGCTCTTCAAAAGATTTTATCCAAAGAACTAAAAGACAACGTACAGACTGGTAAAAAAATCTTTGGGAATGATATATCTTTTAAGGGTCTAATCTGTAAAATATATAGAAAACTTCAACTCAACAACAAAAAGAGAAACAACCCAGTTAAAAAATGGGCAGAAACATGAATACACACTTCACCAAAGAAGACATTTAAGCAGCCAACAAACACATGAAGAGATATTCATGATCTTCAACCATTAACCAAAAACTCAAACCCACTGTCATCGAGTCAATTCTGACTAACAGTGACCCTAGAGGACAGAGTAGAACTGCCCCATAGGATTACCAAGGCATTAATCTTTATGGAAGCAGACCCACATCTTTTTTCTGCAAAGTGGCTGGTAAGTTTGAACTGCCAGCGTGTCAGTTAGCACCTGAGCACTTAACCACTGCGCCACCAGGCATCCTCTGTAACCATTAAAACGCAAACCAACCTGTTGTTGTCTAGTTGATTCCAACTCATAGCAACCATATAGGACAGAGTGAAACTTCCCCATAGGGTTTCTCAGGAATGGCTGGTGGATTTGAACTGCCAACCTTTTGGTTAGCAGCAGAGCTCTTAACCACCGTGCCACCAGGGCTCACTTTAACCATTAGAGAGAGATGCAAATCGAAATGACAATGAGGTATCATCTCACCCTTGCCAAAATGGCACTGATCAAAAAGAACATAACAAATGCTGGAGAAGATGTGGGGAGATTGACACCCTTATCCACTGCTAGTAGGACTGTAAAATGCTATAACTAATGTGGAAAACAGTGTGGAAGTGTTATGGATTTAATTGTGTACCCTCAAAATGTGTGTCAACTTGGCTAGGCCATGATCCCTAGTATTGTGTGATTGCCCACCACTTTGTCATCTGATGTGATTTTTCTATGGGTTGTAAACCCTACCTCTTTGATGTTAATGAGGCAGGATTAGAGGCAGTTATATTAATGTGGCAGGACTCAAAGCGACCCTAGGTACAAAACAGTGCCCAGTCCTGTGCCATACTCACAATCATTGCTATGTTTGAGCCCATTGTTGCAGTCAGTGTCGATCCATCTCATTGAGGGTTTTCCTCTTTCTTGTTGACCCTCTACTTTACCAAGTATGATGTCCTTCTCCAGGAATGGTCCTTCCTAATAACATGACCAAAGTGTGTGAGATGAAGTCTTGCCATCCTTGCTTCTAAGGAGCACTCTGGCTGTAGTTTTTCCAAGACAGATATGTCTGTTCTTCTGGCAGTTCTTGGTATATTCAATATTCTTTGCCAATACCATAATTCAAAGGCATCAATTCTTGTTAGGTCTTTCTTATTCACTGTCCAGCTTTTGCATGCCTGTGAGGTGACTGAAAATGCCATGGCTTGAGTCAGGCACACTGTAGTCCTCAAAGTGACATCATGTATATTTTGCTGATGGGAAAGGTAGCACCAAATGTGGGTGAAGAGAACACAGCTTGTCCAAGATGAATGATGTTACTAAAAAGTACACAAGAGAAAAGGATGTTTTTGATAAAGGATATGGCTTATGTAATGTTGCAACAACATGAACAACAACAACAAAATTTTTGTGTATTTACGTATGTATGTATATATGCATATATGAGTATGGGTATGTATGTGTGTGTACATATGTGTGCACATATAGATGTATCTATATGTGCACATATATGCACATTGGTGAAAAACAAGGCTGCAGGAATTGACAGGATACCAAATGGGATGTTTCAAAAAACAGATGCAAAGCTGGAAACACTCTCTCGTCTGTGCCAAGGGCTTTGGAAGACAGCAACCTGGCCAACAAACTGGAAGAGATCCATATTTGTGCCCATTCCAAATAAAAGTGATCCAAAGGAATGCAGAAATTACCAAACAATATCATTAGTATCACACGCAAGTAAAATTTTGCGGAAGATAATTTAAAAACGGTTACAGCAGTACGTCCACAGGAAACCACCAGAAATTCAAGCTGGATTCAGAAGAGGATGTTGAACAAGGATATTGTTGCTGATGTCAGATGGATCTTGGTTGAATGCAGAGAATACCAGAAAGATGTTTACCTGTGTTTTGTTGACTGTGCAAAGACATTCGACTGTATGGATCATAACAAATTATGGATAACATTGCAAATAATGGGAATCCTCGAACACTTAATTGTTGTCATGCGGAACCTATGCATAGACTAAAAGGCAGTTGTTTGAACAGAACAAGGGGTTACTGCAGGGTTTTAAATCAGAGAAGGTGTGCATCAGGGTTATATTCTTTCACCATACTTATTCGATCTGTACTTTATCCAAAAGAAGATAAGAAATAACAAAAAGTAAAATTAGACTCAAATCTAACCACATCAATAATCACATTAAATTTAGATGGTTTATATACCACAATTGAAAGTCACAGATTGTCAGATGGTAAAAAAGCAAGACTAAAGGTATGCTGCTTACAAGACGTACACTTTATATATAAAGAAACAAATAGGTTAAAAGGAAAAAAATGGAAAAAGATATTCCATGCTAACAAAAACATTTAAAAAAAAAAAATTGCCATGGATATATGTATTAACATCAAAGTGGATTTCAGACCAAAGAATGTAACTAGGGAAAAAGATCATCGTGTCATACTCTGGGCCATGAAATAAGTCAGAAGAAATGAATTATCTAATTAAAATGAATTAAATAACTTAGATAATTAATTTGCTTAATTTAATTAATTAAAACTGTTCAAGTGATACAAGATTTGTCCTCTGACAACAACTGAATTACTTTAGAAAGCAATAACAGAAAGAGCTCAAGAATATCCACAAAAATTTGGATGTGAAATTATATACTACTAAATAACTCATGGACTAAAGAAGAAATTAACCAGGAAATTAGAAATTAGTTGAAAATAAATAAAAATGGAAACACAGTATATCAAAATGTGTGCAATGCTGCCAAAACAGTAGTAACTGGGAAAATTGAAGCAATTTACACATATAGTAAAGAAAGAAAAAAGGTCTCAAATTCATGAGAAACTTATACTAGAGAAAGAAGAACAAATGAAACCCAAGGTAAACATACAAAAATTATAAGGGCAGAAATTAAGGAAATAGAGCATTTGAAAACAATACGGAAAAATCATTGGAACCAAATTATGGTTCTTCCAGAAAAATTAGTAACATTGATAAACCTCTAGCAAGATTAATCAGAAATTAAAGACTAGGAAAAAAAATAAAAAGCCAATATCAGGAATGAGGGAGGTGAAGCAATTACAGATTTTACACATGTTAAAAGGACAACAAGGACTGTTGTAACAATGACATCCTATCAACAATGGCCTTCGGAACAATATCCTTAGCAACTGTGACTTAGGAACAACAAATGTCCTTAGTAAAACTGGCACTTGGAAAAAAAGGTCCTAGCAACAACATGCTTAACTTCAATACCCTTAGCAACAATACTCTTATTCACAATAACCCTATACAAGACCACCCTTAAAAACTAAAAAAACTAAGAAAAAATGTCCTTAGCAACAGTGACTTTAGTGACAACGCACCACATAACCGTGACCCTTTGCAAAATTTAACTCAGAATAAAAGACTTTAGGAACAGAGCTGTGAGCAACAGCAACTTTAACAACAATGTCATAGCAACAAAACTCACCAAAAATTGCCTTTAACCAAAAGATCTTCAGCAACAATGTCCCTAAAAACACCCTTAGTAATAACATCCTTATCATCCACGTCATTAGCAACAACACACTCACAAAAACACCCTAGCAACAATGCCCTTAAGAACAACGGAACTTAAGAAAAACTTTCTTAGCATCAGTGCCCTTGGTAACAGTGAACTTAGGAAAATTGGCCTTTAGAAACAACGGCTATAGTAACAACATTTGTAGTGACACCCTTAGTATCATTTCCTTTAGCAACCCTGTCCACAACACGCTTAACTTCTTAGTAATGACCTTACTAACAGTGGCCCATAGCAAAACACCCTTAGCAACAATGTTGTTAGTAAGACTATCTTAGGAAGAATCCCATTAGCAAGAATGCCCTTAACAGCAAAACCTGTAACTGCAATGCTCTTTTCAGAGATGTCCTTAACAAAACTGGCCCTTTGAAATAATGGCCTTATCAACAATGCTCTTAGTAATGATACCCTTAGTAATAGTGGCTCTGTGCAAAAAGAACTTTAGCAACAACACCCTTAGCAACAATGCCAATGGCAGCTGTGGGACAAACATGTCTGTTTGGCCTGTTGTCTCTGGTTTTTGAAAATAACCTAAGCAATTAAGGTACATTTTTTCTTTCTAAAACAGCCAGGCAACACTTGCAAGTAAGTTGGGAGGTCCCAACCCATCACCTTGGCAACAAGCCTCAGGAAAGGAGCATGATGCGGCCTCCACTGACCCCCACCCTCTGAGGCTGATTTGCCTGTGTAGATGGCCACCTTGGATTTGAGGTATAAAAATGGCTGGTGCTATGGTGCTAGGTTGAAGTACATGTAGCATAGTGTCCAGCCCACCTAACTAGGTCCACCTGTTCCTGGGGTACCAACAGAAGGTAGACCCTCCCCCCTTTTTGAGTCCCTCACCCATGCCACAAAGTGCAGTACACATGGAAGTGTTATCTCTACCTGTACATCCTTCCTGAGTTGGGGGAATGCTCAAAAATGGATCTGCATTTGTTCTGGTGTTCTGTCTGCTTCTGTTGTAAGTAATAAAAGCTCCTTTCCATGTGCTAATGCTCTGGGAGTGTCTGATGTGTTCACGCTCTGATTGGATGTGATACCCATGGACTAATCATTCTTAGCAATTGATACCCTTTTTCTAACGGTCTTCTGGCTATCTAGAAATTGGATACAAACTGTGAGTGTCTTGCATCAACAATGCTCTAAACAATCACGGCCTTTAATAGCACAATTAGAATAAATGCCATTAGCATCCTCCACTTAGCAAACTGCATCTTTATCTACAATATTTTCAAGAACAATGCCCTCAGCAACAAAGTCCATTGCAACAATGCCCCTGGAGAGCACCACCAGCAACAATAGCCTTAGTAACAATGGTACTTCGAAATCGTGTCCTTAACAGCAACGACAGCAACAATTAGTATCAATTCCTTTAGTAGCAATACCATGTAGCAACCATGGCCCTTACAAAAACACCCTTAGCCACAAGGCACTAACTACCATTGCCCTTGGCAACAAGGCACATAGTAACAACTTCATGAACAACATCTTTAGCAACAGAGTCCTTATAAATTGCACCCTTAACAAAACCTTTTATGACAATGCCATTAGCAACAATGTTAATTGGCAACAACCCCCTTAGCAAAAATGTCCTTAAGAACAATGCTTTTAACTTCAGTGCCCTTTGCGAGAATTCCCTTTGCAACAATATCCTTCGCAATAATGTTCTTAGCAGCTATGGCCTTAGCAACAATGCCCTTAGTAATTCTGTCCTGTATAACCACAGCTCTTAGCAGCAAGTAACATAGAAGAACTCCCTTACAAGAGGACACCAAGTGTCAGCATACTTAGAAACAGAGCTATTAGCAACATCCACATAGCAAAAAAGCCCTTTAAAAAATTGCCCCTAGGAACAATGGTGCTCAGCAAACACCCTTTCCAACAATGCTCTTAACATCTATAACCTTAGCAACAACACACTTATTTACAGAACCCTTAGCAAACACGCCCCCTATCAACAATGCTCTTCACAGTAAAAAGCATCCTAGAGAAGGTGCCCTTAGCAAAACCAATAACCAATAACATTACCCTTAGCAACTTTATTCTTAGAAATGTATTTACCACAAATAACTTCCCCCATGTGTTTGTCAGTTTGTCATACTGTGGGGGCTTGCGTGTTGCTGTGACCCTGGAAGCTATGCCTCCAGTATTCAGATACCAGCAGGGTCACCCATGGAGGACAAGTTTCAGCTGAGCTTCCAGACTAAGACAGACTAGGAAGAAGGATCCGGCAGTCTACTTCTGAAAAGTATTAGCAAGTGAAACCTTATGGATAGCAGCAGAACGTTGTCTGATATGGTGCTGGAAGATGAGCCCCCCCAGGTTGGAAGGCATTCAAAAAAATGACTGGGGAAGAGCTACCTCCTCAAAGTAAAGTCGACCTTAATGATGTAGATGGAGTAAAGCTTTCGGGACCATCACTTGCTGATGTGGCACGACTCAAAATGAGAAGAAACAGCTGCAAACATCCATTAATAATTGGAACCTGGAATGTACAAACTATGAATCTAGGAAAATTAGAAATCATCAGAAATGAAATGGAGCGCATAAACGTCGATACCCTAGGCATTAGTGAGCTGAAATGGACTGGTATTGACCGTTTTGAATCAGTCAATCATATAGTCTACTATGCTGGGAATGACAACTTGAAGAGGAATGGTGTTGCGTTCATTATCAAAAACATTTCAAGATCTATTCTGAAGTACAATGCTGTCAGTGGTAGGATAATATCCATATGCCTACAAGGAAGACCAGTTAATACGACTATTATTCGAATATACGCACCAACACTAGGGCCAAAGATGAAAAATAGAAGATTTTTATCAGCTACTGCAGTCTGAAATTGATCAAACATGCAATCAAGATGCATTGGTAATTACTGGTGATTTGAATACGAAAGTTGGAAACAAAGAGGAAGGAACAGTAGTTGGAAAATATGGCCTTGGTAATAGAAACAATGCTGGAGATCGAATGATAGAATTTTGCAAGACCAACGACTTCTTCATTGCAAATACCTTCTTTCACCAATATAAACGACGACTATACACATGGACCTCGCCAGATGGAGCACGCAGAAATCAAATTGACTACATCTGTGGAAAGAGATGATGGAAAAGCTCAATATCATCAGTCAGAACAAGGCCAGGGTCCGACTGTGGAACAGACCATCAATTGCTCATATGCAAGTTCAAGCTGAAACTGAAGAAAATCAGAGCAAGTCCAAGAGAGCCAAAATATGACCTTGAGTATATCCCACCTGAATTTAGAGACCGTCTGAAGTATAGATTTGACGCATTGAACACTGGTGACTAAAGACCGGAAGAGTTGTGGAATGACATCCAGGACATCATCCATGAAGAAAGCAAGAGGTCACTGAAAAGACATGAAAGAAAGAAAAGACCAAGATGGATGTCAGAGGAGACTCTGAAACTTGCTCTCAAACGTCGAGCAGCTAAAGCAAAAGGAAGAATTGATGAAGTAAAAGAACTGATCAGAAGAGTTCAAAGGGCTGCTTGAGAAGACAAAGTAAAGTATTATAATGACATGTGCAAAGAGCTGGAAATGAAAAACCAAAAGGGAAGAACACGCTCAGTGTTTCTCAAGCTGAAAGAACTGATGTAAAAATTCAAGTCTCGAATCGCAATAATGAAGGATTCTATGGGGAAAATATTAAATGATGCAGGAAGCATCAAACGAAGATGGAAGGAATACGCAGAATCATTATACCAAAAAGAATTAGTCGATGTTCAACCATTTCAAGAGATGGCATATGATCAGGAACCGATGGTACTGAAGGAAGAAGTCCAAGCTGCTCTGAAGGCATTGGCGAAAAACAATACTCTGGGAATTGATGGAATATCAATGCAGATGTTTCAACAAACGGATGCAGCACTGGAGGTGCTCACTTGTCTATGCCAAGAAATATGGAAGACAGCTTCCTGGCCAGCTGACTGGAAGAGATCCATATTTATGCCTATTCCCAAGAATGGTGATCCAACCGAATGTGGAAATTATAGAACAATATCATTAATATCACACGCAAGCAAAATTTTGCTGAAGATCATTCAAAAACAGGGGCAGCAGTATATCGACAGGGAACTGCCAGAAATTCAGGCTGGTTTCAGAAGAGGACGTGGAACCAGGGATATCACTGCTGATGTCAGATGGATCCTGGCTGAAAGCAGAGAATACCAGAAGGATGTTTCCCTATGTTTTATTGACTATGCAAAGGCATTCAACTCTGGATCATAACAAATTATGGATAACATTGTGAAGAATGGGAATTCCAGAACACTTAATTGTGCTTGTGAGGAACCTTTACACAGATCAAGAGGCAGTTGTTCGGATGGAACAAGGGGATACTGATTGGTTTAAAGTCAGGAACGGTGTGCACCAGGGTTGTATTCTTTCACCATACCTATTCAATCCGTATGCTGAGCAAATAATCCAAGAAGCTGGACTATATGAAGAAGAATGGGGCATCAGGATTGGAGGAAGACCCATCAACAACCTGCGTTATGAACATGACACAACCTTGCTTGCTGAAAGTGAAGAGGACTTGAAGCACTTACTAATGAAGATCAAAGACCACAGCCTTCAGTATGGATTGCACCTCAACATAAAGAAAACAAAAATCCTCACAACTGGACCAGTGAGCAACATCATGATAAATGGAGAAAAGATTGAAGTTGTGAAGGATTTCATTTTACTTGGATCCACAATCAATAGCCATGCAAGCAGCAGTCAAGAAATCCAAAGACCCATTGCACTGGGTAAATCTGCTGCAAAAGACCTCTTTAAAGTGTTGAAGAGCAAAGATGTCACCTTGAAGACTAAGGTGCACCTGACCCAAGCCATGGTGTTTTCAATCGCATCATGTGCATGTGAAAGCTGGCAATGAATAAGGAAGACCAAAGAAGAACTGACGCCTTTGAATTGTGGTGTTGGTGGAGAATATTGAATATACCATGGACTGCCAAAAGAACGAACAAATCTGTCTTGGAAGAAGTGCGGCCAGAATTCTCCTTAGAGGCAAGGATGGCAAGACTGAGTCTTACATACTTTGGACATGTTGTCAGGAGGGATCAGTCCCTGGAGAAGGACATCATGCTTGGCAGAGTACAGGGTCAGTGGAAAAGAGGAAGACCCTCAACGAGGTGGATTGACACAGTGGCTACAACAATGGGCTCAAGCATAACAATCATTGTGAGGATGGCCCATGCAGGACCAGGCAGTGAACCGAAACAACAGCACCTAACAACAACAACACAAATGGGTTTAACATCAATGCTTTTAACCAACAAAAACAATGCCCTTAGCAGGAAAATCTTTAAGATCAACGTTACCAGCAATAATTTAGTTATCGACAAAACCCAAGTCTGAGGGAGAGAATAAATACTCTTGCAGTAAAAAATTTGATCTTTCATCCTGGTTCTTTCTACCCTTACCAATGTGCGAGGCTGATTACGATGGGCAAGACAAACCAAAAGGAACCACTCTCGGAGTCTGACCTCAGGAGGCGTGATGTAATCTCAGTAACACCTCATTTATAAGCAATGAGGCATAAGGCAGGAACAAAAGATGAGAACAATAAAAAGGCTCAGAGGACTGAGACTAAGGAGCTTCCTGGTTGGTGAGAGCAATCCCCCTGCCCCTGGGAGGTTTAAAACAACCCCTGGGGGCATACAAGCTTCACAGTGTGACCCCTCCCAAAACTTGCAGTGTGTGTTTGTATACTTTTCTTGCTGAATTAAAGCTAGCCCTTTCAGTATACATTCTATGAGTCATTTCAATGAATTGTCAAACCAAAAGGAGCTTGCAGCTGTGCCTGCTGAATGGAGAAGTGAAAAAGGGGCTGGCTGAGCTGAAGGGGGTCTGCTGACCTAGCCCTAGATGAATGGGGGAGAGAGGAGAGAATAGATGACCAGTATTTTTTTTTTTTATCAGAACTAGATGCCTGGCATAGTTGAAATATTGGTGTTACACTGACCAACGTCTTTAGCAACAATGGACAATGCCCTTAGCAAGAGTGCCCTTAAAAACACTCCAGTAAACAACACTTGTAGTAAGTACAGCCTTTAACAACAAACCTTTTATCACTGCCATTAGCAATGACCTTATCATAATATCACTGCCAGGAACACCCTTAATAACAATTCCGCTTAGCAACAACACACTTAGCAACTACATCCTTAGCAACAGGGCACTTAGCTATAGCAGCCTTCAAAAAAGCACCTATGGCAAAAACACATGTGGGAACAATGAATGCACTTAGCTGTAATGGCTCTTACAGTGTTGTAAGCAACATTACACTTACAAACAATACCCATAGCAACAACACCTTTAGCAACAGCATGCTAGTAACAAAGCTCTTAGCAACAAAGACCCTAAACTTCAACAGTCTTGGAAACAATGACCTTAGTAACTGTGGTCCTTTGCAACAATCCATTAGTCTCAACGCCTCTAACAACTACACTCCTACCAGCAGTGCCCTCAGCAACAGCTCCCTTAGAAACAGTACTCTAGACAACAGTCCTTTAGCAAAAGTGCCCATAGCAGCAATGCCATTAGTAACAATGGCCCTTAGCAAAAATTTCATTATGAACAATACCCTTAGAAACAATGCCTTTAACAAGAGTACCTTTAATAAATTCTGTAGCAAGAACTTCCTTAAAATTGATCTAAGCGACAAGGGCCATCAGCAACAACGTACTAACAGCTCCTTCAACGACTATACAAACTGCTAGAAACAATTGTGCTTAGCAAGAACACACATTGAAACCATGTTGTTGGCAAATATGCTTTTATCAAGAACAAATCTAACATTTTTACAAAGTTAACATTTTTAGCACCAATGAGCTTAGCAACAATGATCCTTAGCAACATCATTCATAGCATGACATCCTTAATATCAATGCACTTAGCAACAACAGCTCTTAGCACCAGTATCCTTAGTAACAACCAACAGCATCCTTTAGTGATGGAGCCCTTAGCCACAATGCCCTTAGAAATAATGCCTTGGCATCAATGCACTTATCAACAGTGACCTTAACATCAATACCTTCAGCAACAACATCCCTAACAAAAATAGCCCTTAAAACACCAAACATCAATGCCCTTAACAAAAGCACTCTTATAAACATCATCCTTAGAAACAGTGCCTTCAGTAAAAGCAGCCATAACAACATTGCTCTTTGCAACAACACCCTTAGAAAGATGCTCTTTTCAAAGTGGCCTTTAGAAACAATGGCTATACCAACATCACCCTAACAACAGTGCCATTAGCAACAATACTCTTAGCATCAATACCATTAGCAACAATTTCCTTTATACCCTGAGCCAAAATGAAGTGTAGCCATAATGGCCCTTAGGAACAGTTCCCCTAGCAACAATGGCCTAAATAAGAGTCTCTTATCAACCATCCCCTTAGTAATAACCCCTTACCAAAAATGGTCTTAAGAACAACTCCATTAGCAACAGTCCCACTAGAAAAAGCACTCGGCATCAATGCCCTTAGCAAAAATAACCTTAAGCAACAACTGCCCTAATCCACAATGCCCTTAAAGTTGAAGGCCCTCAGTAACCATCCTTTTGGCAACAACATCTTTAGCAACAATGTCCTTATTAACAATGCTGTTAACATCAACAATCTTCACAACAAAGCACTTAGCAACAGTGGCCCTTAACACAAATCTCTTAGCCAAAAACACCAATAAAAATGCCCTTCACAACAAAGACCAATATCAACAATGGCCCTTACCAACAAAGCCGTTAGCAGCAGCACCCTCAGCATTATTGCCTTTAACAAAAGCACCCTTAGAAAAAATGACACTCTTCATGAAGTCCCATAACAAAAAAGCCTTTAGCAAAAGTGGGTGGGGTGGGACCAATCTGGCAGAGTAGTCAGACACTTCCAGTGATCCCTCTTACAACAAAGACCCAAAAACAAGTGAAGCAATTATTTATATGACAAGGTAGGAGCACTGAACATCAAAGGCAAAGTTAGGAAATCGGACTGAGCAGTAGACGGAGGGAGAGACAGTTCAGAAGCGGCAAGAAGTTGTCAGACCTCACTCAGTGGGAAGTGGCGCCTCTCAGGCACGATCTCCTGGCACAACTGTGGCAGAACTGGTGGCTTTCGGGATGTGGGTTCCTCAGGGAGAGACAGGGAGCCAGCCACACAGTCTACTCATACCTCCGGAATCAGAAAACAGTGCTCTCAGCAAAACCTAAGTATTGCATCTAATTTACCACGTCCCCAGCCCCCAAGCCAGCTTCAGTAGCTGTTGATTTCCCTGGGCTTGAGATAGGTCCACCTGCTGTGCATCCTGAGCCATTCTCCTGGCTTTGGAGAAGGAATAAATTAACAATTGGGGGAAAAGATAATCTGTCGGCTCCCCTAAGCTGGGAACTCAAGGTAGAAGCGGTTCCTGTCCAGGCATAGATGGCCCATGGACTTTGAATACCTTTCATTCCTGCATGGACCTGTATGGGCCCATTTCAGGAGCTTAGGCAATTTTTGGCAGACTGTAACGTGGTATATGCTGGAGATCTGACCTCAACTGTTTCAGCTGTGTGATGGAGAAGCAGGTTTCTGATATATGACACCACTTTGCCTATTAAACAGGGTCCTCACCTACCCACATCAGGGGCCTGGTGGCTCTACCCACGGCACCTAGCCACCTGTGGCAGGGGTCCAAGGATAAGTGATGCCTCCCAGTCCTTACAACAAAAAGCACTGGGTTCCCATGGTCCAGCTGCAGAACCCACCCACCTGTGAACTCTAGGGAACAGGGATGCGCTTTCCTCACAGACACTCTGGGAATGGTTGTCAGTCCCCTGCCTTGCTCAGACCATGACCCCTGCTGTAACCAGATACCTGTGCCTACACCAGTCACCCCTGTCCCTCTAAGACTGCAGGACAGAGCCTGCACCACACACGTGGTGACCATCTACCTGGATACCTGAGCTGAATCCATACAAGAAAAGTGAATGGACTCATGGACTCCTAGGCTTGTATACCTGGTAAGAGCTATAGCCATCTAGTGACAGGATGTTACAGCTTCAAAGGTGCAAATAATAAAGCTAGCTCACTCAAGCAGCCTATTTGGGTATATTAAAACAAAATGAAACAAGAAGGTAGGATACACTAAGCAAATGTAAAATAAATTAATACAATAATTTATAGATGGCTTGAAGACAACAGTCAATATCAAATCACATGAAGAAGTAGACCATGATCACTTCAACAAGCTCTCAAAACAAAGAATCAAGGAACATTCCAGATGAAGATGTATTCCTGGAATTACCAGAGGTAGAATACAAAAGATTAATATACAAAACTCTTCAAGACATCAAGGAGATAAGACAAAGCACAGAACAAGCCAAGGAACACAGAGATAAAGAAGTCGAGGAAATTAAAAGGTTATTCAAAAGCATAATGAAAAATTTAATAGGCTGCAAGAATCCATAGAGAGACAGCAATCAGAAATTCAGAAGATTAACAATAAAATTGCAGAATTAGACAACTCAATAGAAAGAGGAGCAGAATTGAGGAACTGGAAGTCAGAATTAGTGAGGCGGAAGATAAAACACTTGGCACCAATATATTCGAAGAGAAATCAAATAAAAGAATTTTAAAAAATGAAGAAACCCTAAGAATCATGTGGGACACTATCAAGAGAAATAACCTATGAGTCATTGGAGTACGAGAACAGGGAGGGGTAGCAGAAAATACAGAGAGAGTTGTTGAAGATTTGTTGGCAGAAAATTTCCTGATATTGTGAAAGATGAAAAGATATCTATCCAAGATGCTCATCGAACCCCACATAAGGTAGATTCCAAAAGGAAGTCACCAAGGTATATTATAATCAAATTTGCCAACACTAAAGATGAAGAGAGAATTTTAAGAGCTGCTAGAGATAAATGAAAAGTCACCTACAAAGAAAAGTCAATAAGAACAAGCTCAGACTACTCAGCAGAAACCATGCAGGCAAGAAGTCAATGGGATGACATATGTAAAGCATTGAATAAAATTGCTAGCCAAGAATCATATATCCAGCAAAATTGTCTCTCAAATATAAAGGCGAAATGAGGACATTTCCACATAAACAGAAGTTTAGGGAATTTGCAAAAACAAAACCAAAACTACAAGGGAGTTCTCTGGTTGGAAAATCCATAACATCAGATATCAACCCAAGACTAGAACACAGGACAAAGCAACCAGATGTCAACCCAGATATGAAAACCACAACAATAAATCAAGATAAACGAAAATGCTCAAAATAGGGAAGTAGCGATGTCATTATGTAAAAGATGACAACATTAAAACAATAGAGAGGGACTAAAAACTGTTGTCATAGGTCTTTCATAGGGAGAGGAAGTCAAGGCAATAGAAAGAAATAAAAGTTAGGTTTCAACTTAGAAAAATAGGGTAAATATTAAGGTAACCACAAAGGACAATAACAATGCTACACATCAAAATAAAATACAAGAAAAACATAAGGACTCAGCAAAAACAGAATCAACAAAAACGAATAAGAGGAAAAGACATAAACTATCTGAGCAACAAAAAGTAAGTGGAATAAAGAACTGTCAACAACATACACAAAAAAGACATCAAAACGACAGCACTAAACTCATACCTATCCATAATTATGCTGACTGTAAATGGACTAAATGCACCAATAAAGAGACAGACAGTGGCAGAATGGATAAAAAAAAAAAAAACCACAATCCGTCTGTATGCTCCTTACAAAAGACACCTTAGACTTAAAGACACAAAAGGATAAAAAAAAAAAAAGCAAACAACAATCAAAAAAGAGCAGGAGTGGCAATATTAATTTCTGACCAAATAGACTTTAAAGTTAAATCCACAACAAAGGATAAGGAAGGACACTATATAATGATTAAAAGGACAATATACCAGGAGGATATGAGCATATTCAACATTTATGCACCCAACGACAGGGCAGCAAGATATATAAAACAAACTCTAACAGCATTGAAAAGTGAGATAGACAGCTCCACAATAATAGTAGGAGACTTTCAACAGACTACTTTCAGTGAGGGACAGAACATCCAGAAAGAAGCTCGATAAGGACACAGAAGATCTAAATGCGACAATCAACCAACTTGATCTCATAGACATATACAGAACACTCCACCCAACAGCAGTGAAGTATACTTTCTTTTCCAATGCACATGGAACGTTCTATAGAATAGACCATATATTAGGTCATAAAGCAAGCCTTAACAAAATCCAAAACATCAAAATATTACAAAGCATCTTCTCTGACCATCAAGCCATAACAGTAGAAATCAATAACAGAAAAAGCAGGGAAAAGAAATCAAGCACTTGGAAAATTAACAACACCCTGCTTAAAAATGACTGGGTTATAGAAGACATTAAGGATGGAATAAAGAAATTCATAGACTCCAATAAGAATGAAAACACTTCCTATCAGAATCTCTGGGAAACAGCAAAAGCAGTGGCCAGAGGTCAATTTCTAGCAATAAATGCACACATAGAAAAAGAAGGGCCAAAATGAAAAAATTATCCCTACAACTTGAACAAATAGAGAGCAACAAAAGAAACCCTCAGGTACAAGAAGAAAGCAAATAATAAGAATCAGAGCATAATTAAATGAAATAGAGAATAGAAAAACAATTGAAGGAGTTAACAAGACCAGTAGCTGGTTGTTCGAAAAAAATCAACAAAATTGATGAACCGCTGGAGAAACTGACAAAAGAAAAACAGGAGAGGAAGCAAATAACCCGAACAAGAAATGAGATGGGCGATATCACAACAGACCCAACTGAAATTAAAAGAATCATATCAGATTACTATGAAAAATTGTACTCTAACAAATTTGAAAACCAAGAAGAAATGGAGGAATTTCTAGAAACACACTACCTACCTAAACTAACACAAACAGAGGTAGAACAACTAAATAGACCCATAACAAGAGAAGAGTTTGAAAAGGTAATTAAAAACCTCCCAACAAAAGAAAAACCCTTCCCAGATGGCTTCACTTGCGAGCTCTACCAAACTTTCAGAGAAGGGTTAACGCCACTACTACTAAACATATTTCAGAGCATAGAAAAATACGGAATACTACCGAACTCATTCTATGAAACCAGCATATCCCTGATACCAAAATCAGGTAAAGACACCACAAAAAAGAAAATTACAGACTTATATCCTTCATGAACTTAGATGCAAAAATCCTCAACAAAATTCTAGCCAATAAAATTCAACAACATATCAAAAAAAGAATTCACCATGACCAAGTGAGATTCATACCATGTATGCAGGGATGGTTCAACATTAGAAAAACAATTAATGTAATCCATCATACAAATAAAACAAAAGACAAGAATTTCATGATTTTATCAACTGATGCAGAAAAGGCATTTGACAAAGTTCAACACCCATTCATGATAAAAACTCTCAGTAAAATAGGATAGAAGGGAAATTCCTCAACATAATAAAGGGCATTTTTACAAAGCGAACAGCCAACATCATCCTAAATGGAGAGAGTCTGAAATCATTCCACTTGAGATTGGGAACCAGACAAGGATGCCCTTTATCACCACTCTTATTCTACATTGTATTGGAGGTCCTAGCCAGAGCAGTTAGGCTAGGAAAAAAAAAAAAGTGTATCCAGATTGGTAAGGAAGAAGTAAACTTATCTCTGTTTGCAGATGACATGATCTTATACACAGAAAATCCTAATGAATCCTCAAGAAAACTACTGAAACTAATAGAAGAGTTCAGCAGAGAGTCAGGATACAAGATAAACATACAAAAATCGGTTTGATCCTCTACACCAAAAAAGAGAACATTGAAGAGGAAATCACCAAATCAATACCATTTACAGTAGCTCCAAAGAAGATAAAATACTTAAGAATAAACCTTACCAGAGACGTAAAAGTCCTATACAAAGAAAAGTACAAGACACTACTGCAAGAAACCAAAAGAGACCTACAGAAATGGAAAAACGTACCTTGCTCATGGATAGGAAGACTCAACATTCTAAAAATGTCTATTCTGTGGAAAGCGATCTATAGATACAATCTAATTATGAGCTAAATTCCAAGAACATTTTTTAATGAGATGGAGAAACAAATCACCAACTTCATATGGAAAGAGAAGAGGCCCCAGATAAATAAAGCATTACTGAAATAGAAGAAGGCCCCAGATAAATAAAGCATTACTGAAAAAGAAGAAGAAAGTAGGAGGCCTCACAGTACCTGATTACAGAACATATATTATATTGCCACAGTAGTCAAAACAGCCTGGTACTGGTACAACAGATACATAGACCAATGGAACAGAATTGAGGATCCAGACATAAATCCATCCACATATGAGCAGCTAATATTTGACAAAGTCCCAAAGTCTGTTAAATAGGGAAAAGACAGTCTCTTTAAGAAATGGTGCTAGCATGACTGGCTATCCATGTGCAAAAAAAATGAAACAAGACCCATACCTCACACCAAGCACAAAAACTAACTCGAAATGGACCAAAGACCTAAATATAAAATCAAAAACGACAAAGATCATGGAAGAAAAAATAGGGATAATGCTAGGAGCCCTAATACATGGCATAAACGGAGTACAAAACGTTACTAACAATGCACAAACACCAGAAGAGAAACTAGATAACTGGGAGCTCATTCAATGACTTCACCAAGAGAGTAAAAAGATTACCTACAGACTGGGAAAAAGTTTTTAGCTATGACATTTCTGACCAGTGCCTGATCTCTAATATCTATATGATACTGCAAAAACTCAACAACAAAAAGACAAATAACCCAATTAAAAATGGGCTGAGGATATAAACAGGCATTCTGCAAAGAAGATATTCAGGCAGCCAACACATACATGGGGAAATGCTCACAGTCATTAGCCATTGGAGAAATGCAAATCAAAGCTACAATGAGATTCCATCTCACTCCAGCAAGGCTGGCATGAATCCAAAAAACACAAAATACTAAATGTTGGAGATGTTGTGGAGAGACTGGAACACTTCTATATTGCTGGTGGGAATGTAAAATGGTACAACCACTCTGGAAATCGATATGGTCCTTCCTTAAAAAGCTAGAAATAGAACTACCATACGATCCAGCAATCCCATTCCTTGGAATATATCCTAGAGAAATAAGAGCCTTTTATATGAACAGATATATGCACACCCATGTTCATTGGAGCACTGTTTACAATAGCAAAAAGATGGAAGCGACCAAGGTGCCCATCAACAGATGAATGGATAAATTATGGTATATTCATACAATGGATTACTATGCATCGATAAAGAACAATGACAAATCTGTGAAACATTTCATAACATGGAAGAATCTGGAAGGCATTATGCTGAGTGAAATTAGTCAGTTCCAAAAGGACAAATATTGATGAGACGGCTTATAATAACTCAAGAAATAGTTTAAACAGGAAAGAAAATATTCTTTGATGGTTACGAGGGGGAGGGGGAGGAGGGAGAGGGGTATTCCCTAATCATATAGTAGACAAGAACTATTTTAGGTGAAGGGAAAAACAACACAAAACAGTGGAGAGGTCAGCACAACTGGACTAAACCAAAAGCAAAGAAGTTCCCTGAATAAACCGAATGCTTTAAAGGCCAGCGTAGCAGGGGCAGAGGTCTGGGGACCATGGTTTCAGGGGACATCTAAGTCAATTGGCATAATAAAATCTATTAGGAAAACATTCTGCATCCCGCTTTGGTGAGTGGCGTCTGAAGTCTTAAACGCTAGCAAGTGGCCGTCTAAGATGCATCAATTGGTCTCAAACACACAAGGTAATTATGAGCCCAAGAGACAGAAAGGGCCCTGAGACCAGAAGAACTACATGGTGCCTGGCTACAACCTATGACTGCCCTGACAGGGAACACAACAGAGTATCCCTGAGGGAGCAGGAGAGCAGTGGGATGCAGACCTCAAATTCTTGTAAGAAGACAAGACATAATGGTCTAACTGAGACTACAAGGACCCCAGAGGTCATGGTCCTCAGACCTTCTGTTAGGCCAGGACTGGAACCATTTCCAAAGCCAACTCTTCAGACAGGGATTGGACTGGACTATACGATAGAAAATGATCCTGGTGAGGAGTGAACTTCTTGACTCAAGTAGACACGTAAGACTATGTGGGCAGCTCCTGTCAGGAGGGGAGATGAGAAGGCAGAGGGGGACAGAAGCTGGCTGAATAGACATGGGGAATACAGGGTGGAGAGGGGTGTGCTGTCTCATTAGGGGGAGGAGCAACTAGAAGTACATAACAAGGTATATATAAATTTTTGTGTGAGAGACTGACTTGATTTGTAACCTTTCATTTAAAGCACAAGAAAAATTAAAATAAAAAAAAAAGATCTTTTTTTGGGAACACAATTCAACCCATAGTGACCATTTTTATTCCCTTCTCATTTCCTTTTGTGTGTAGTTTTAAAGATATTTTCTTTGTGGTTACCATGGGATTACATCTAACATCCTAAATGTATGACAGTCTAGTTTGAATTAATGCCATCTGCAAAGTCAAGACAACTCAACCAAATTCCCTCTTCATTGCCAGTTGTATCAAACCAGTCCAGGGGGCTGAGCTCATCCACTTCTGACTTCAAATGTGTGGTGAATAAATAAACCCCACTTCATACACACAGCTGCATCCTATGGAAATACCAGCTTTCCTTCCCTGGTCAGTTCAGACCCCACCTGCTAGCACAGCTCTTTCTTTCATGGCTATTCACCCAGCACTAGGTCTGTAGTTCGAGCCCTTTCTCTTTCTAATACCCATTCACCTGGGCTCAGTTGGTGGATACAATTCTGTTTCTGTTTCTTACATCTGATAATCCGTTGGAGTGACTCACGAACTCCAGGAAAAAGGCTATATTTAATCTAGCAGAAAAAAGGATACAAACATGTAGGACGAGGCCTAAGCAGAGTCTCGGCACGGAGCTTCCATGTTCGCAGAGGATGTACCAACTCTCCTGAGAGCAAATGTTTGCTTTCACCCCCTAGGAAGCTCCACTGAGGCTCTGTCTTCCAAGGTCTTTATTGGCCTCATGACATGGCCGTGATAGGTTACATCATGCCTTCTGAGCTTCAATCAGCACTAGACCCCAGGTGGTCCCCCTTGGTCTTTTCAGCCACACTGATGCACATGAGGTGTGCTCCTGCTCTCAGTCAGACCAAAGGCCAGATTATTTACTTCAAGGATGGTCCACATCTCACACCAGTTTAAGTTCAATAGCATACAAAACCTCTGTTCCTCTACAGTTCCGTCTCCCCCCTTTTATGTTGTTTTTGTCAGAAGTTACATCTTTCTGCATAGTGTGCCCAATAGCATAAATTTATAATTTTTATGCATTGTTTTTAAAATCATGTGAGACATAAAAGTAGATTTGGTGAAGAACAAAAAACACAATAGTACTAGCTTTTATATTTGCCCATGTAATTACCTTTACCAGAGATTTAAAAAAAAATTATTATTATTTCTTCAGACAACTTAGAGTTTCTGTCTGCTTTCTTGTAGAACTCGTTTTGTGGTGACAAACCCCTCAGGTTTTGTTTTTCTGGAAATGTCTTTATCCTCATTTTTAAAGGGCAGTTTTTCAGGATATGTAATTTTTGGTTGATTTTTTTTTTTCCTTTCAGCACTTTAAATATTTTCTCTTACTGTCTTCTGGCCTCCATGTTATTTTTGTTCTTTTGTTTTCTTTTTATGAGAAATTCTTATCGAGGATCTTTTTTTTAATTGTGGTGTAAGTGAAAGGTTACAGTTCAAATTTGTTTCTCATAGAAAAATTTATACACAGTCTCCCTATAATGTGACAGCACACTCCTCCTTTCCACCCAGATTTCCTGTGTGCGTTCAACCAGTTCCTGTCCCTTTTTGCCTTCTCATCTCGCCTCCAGACAGGAGCTGCCCATTTTGTCTCATGTATCTACCTGAGCTAAGAAGCACTCTCTTCATGAGTGCCATTTTATGTCTTATAGTCCAGTCTAATCTTTATCTGAAGAGTTGGCTTTGGGAATGATTTCAGTTCTGGGCTAACAGAGAGTCCGGGAGCCATATTTTCCATAGTCCCTCCAGTCTCAGTCAGACCACTAAGTCTGGTCTTTTTTACTATAATTTGAGTTCTGCACCCCACTTTTCTCCTGCTCCATCAGGGACTATCTGTTGTGCTCTCTGTGAGGGCAGTCAGTAGTAGCCGGGCACCATCTAGTTCTTCTGGTCTCAGGATGATGGAGTCTCTGGTTTATGTGGCTCTTTCTGTTTCTTGGGCTAATATCTTCCTTGTGCCTTTGGTTTTCTTCATTTTCCTTTGCTCCAGCTGGGTTGGGACCAATTGATGTATCTTAGATGGCCGCTTCCTAGCTTTTAAGACCCCAGATGCCACTCACCAAAATGGGATGCAGAACATTTTCTTAATAAACTTTCTTATGCCAATTGACCTAGATGTCCCTTGAAACTAAGGTCCCCAGACCCCTGCCCCTGCTACTCTGTCCCTCAAAGTGTTTGGTTTTATTCAGGAAACTTCTTAGCTTTTGGTCTAGTCCAGTTGTGCTGACTTACCTTGTATTGTGTGTTGTCCTTCCCTTCACCTAAGATAATTCTTATCTACTGTCTGGTTGGTGAATACCCCTCTCCCTCCCTACCCACTCCCGTTACCATCAAAGAATGTTTTCTTCTGTGTTTAAACCTTTTCTTGAGTTCTTATAATAGTGGTCTCATACAATATTTGTTGTGTTGGGACTAATTTCACTCTATATAATGTCATCCAGATTCATCCGTGTTATAAGATGTTTCACAGATTCGTTGTTTTTCTTTACCATTGCTAGTATTCCATTGTGAGAATATACGATAATTTGTTTATCCTTTCGTGCATTGATGGGTACCTAGGTTGTTTCCATCTTTTTGCTTATTGTGAACAGTGCTGCAATGAACATGAGTGTGCATATATACATTCATGTGACAGCTCTTATTTCCCTAGGATGTATTCCAAGGAGTAGGATTGCTGGATCGCCTAGTACTTCTACTTCTAGCTTTTTAAGGAAGTGCCAAATTGATTTCCAAAGTGGTTGTATCATTTTATATTCCCACCAGCAGTGTATAAGTCTCTCCACAACCTCTCCAACATTAATTATTTTGTGTTTTTTGGATCAACGCTAGCTTTGTTGGGGTGAGATGGTATCTCATTGTAGTTTTGACTTGCATTTCTCTAATGGTTAATGATTGTGAGCATTTCCTCGTGTATCTGTTAGCTGCCTGAATGTCTTCTTTGGTGAAGTGCCTGTTTATATCCTTTGCCGAGTTTTTAACTGGGTTGTCTTTTTGTTGTTGAGGTTTTGCTGTATCTTGTAGATTTTACAGGTTAGACGCTGATCAAATTTGTTGTAGCCAAATTTTTTTTTTCCAGCCTGTAGGTTGTCTTTCTACTCTTTTGGTAAAGCCTTTTTATGAAGGTAAGTGTTTGATTTTTAGAAGCTCACAGTTATCTAGTTTCTCTTCTGGTGTTTGTGCATTGTTAGTAATGTTTTGTACTCTGTTTATGCCAGATATTAGGGCTCCTAGTGTTGTCCCTATTTTTTCTTCCATGGTCTTTACCATTTTTGATTTTATATTTAGGTCTTTGATCATTTTGAGTTAGTTTTTGTGTGTGGTATGAGGTATGGGTCTTATTTCTTTTTTTTTTTGCAGATAGGTATCCAGTTTTGCCAGCACCGTTTGTTAAAGAGATTATCTTTTCCCCAATAAACAGATTTTGGGCCTTTGTGAAATATCAACTGTTCATAGGTGGATGAATTTATTTCTGGATTCTCAATTCTGTTCCATTGGTCTATGTATCCGTTGTTGTACCAGTACTAGGCTGTTTTGACTACTGTGGTGGTATAATGGATTCTAAAATCAGGCAGTATGAGGCCTCACACTTTGTTCTTCTTTTTCAGTAACGCTTTACTTATCTGGGGCATCTTCTCTTTCCATATGAAGTTGGTGATTTGTTTCTCCATCTTATTAAACAATGCCCTTGGAATTTGGTTGGGGATTTTTTGTATGTGTCAAGTCACTTCTCTCTTGCTGCTTTCCAAATTCTCTCTGACTGTTTTTTACAGTTACAATGTGTCAGGTGTGGATTCCATTGAGCTTCTTGAATGTGTCAGTTCATATCTTTCATCAAATTTGAGTTTTCAGCTATTATTTCTTCAAATAATATTTCCACCCCTTTCTCTGTTCTCCTTCTGGAACACCCATAACGTGTATGTTGGTCTGCTTAATGGTGTCTCACAAGCCTCTTAGACTCTGCTCACTTTTTTTCATTCTTTTTTCTTTCAGCTCCTTAAACTCGACAATTTCAGTAGTCCTATCTTCAAATTCACTGCTTCTTTCTTCTGCTGCTGAAATTACCCATTCAATGATTTTTTTTTCATTTAAGTTATTGTATTTTTCATCTCCAGTATTTCTATTTGGTTCCTTTTATAACTTTTTATCTAATTATGGATATTCTCATTTTGTTCATACGTCATTTTCCTGATTTCCTTTGTAAGCGTTTTCTTTTTCTTTTGAGTATACTGAAGTCAGATATGTTAAAGTTTGTGTCTAGTAAATTCATTGTCTGGGCTTCCTCAGGAAATTTTGTTCCTTTAGTTTGTTCTTTGGAATGGGCCATCTTTTCCTGTTTTTCTGTATGACTTGTAATTTTTTTGTTGAAAACTAGACATTTGAATATTATAATGTGGTATCTCTGGAAGTCAGATTCTCCCCTTTCTTCAGGGTTTGCTGTTTTTTTTTTTTTTTTTTTTTTGACTGTTGAAGGCTGTTCTAGTTTGTTTAGTGCCTTTCTCAATGATTTTTGCAAATACTCTTTCCAAGTCATGTGCATCACTGAAATCTCTGTTCATCAGACTGTATTCAGCTACGGTTTTGGCAGAGATTTCTCTGAATGCTGGGGCCAAAAACAAACAACAAACACACTACTCCCAGTCTTTGCAGATTGACTCTGTGCCAGACCTCTTCCTCAATACTTACGCAGGTTTGCACTGAGCCTAGTGATCAGCCCCGGGTGAAGGCACAGGTTCTTCTCAGGTATTCTCTGAGCGTTCATCTTGCCCTAGGCGTACATCTTGTTTGTTGCTGTTGTTAGTTGCCATTGAGTCTGCTCTGATTCATGGTGACTGTATTAGTTATCCAGTACTGCTATGAAAGAGATATCACAGGTGGGTGGCCTTAACAAACAGAAATTTATTTTCTCACAGTTTAGGAGGCTAGAAATTCAAAACCAGGGTGCCAACTCTAGGGAAAAACTTTCTCTCTCTGTTGTCTCTGGGGGAAGGTCCTTGTCTCTTCAACTTCTATTCCTTGGCTCCTTGGCAATCTTTATGTGGCGTGGCACCTATCTTCCACCATCTCTGCTTCCTCACTGGCTTGTTTAATTTCTTTTATATATCAAAAGAGAGTGACTTAAGACACACCGTTTACTAATACTGCCTTTTTAATATAACAAAGAAAACCCATTCCCAAATGGGATTATAACCATAGGTACAGGGGTTAGGAATTACAATACATATTTTGGGGGGACACAATTTAATCCATAACAGTGACCTTATGTATAACAGAACCAAAAGTTGTCCAGTTCTACAACAGTCACACAATAGTTGATGTATTTCAGCCCCTTGTTGCAGCTATTGTGTCAACCTATCTTTCTGAGAAAGTCTCCATTGTTTTTGCTGATGCTCTTTTTGTCCTTTTCTAATGATCGGTCTTTCCTGATGACATGTCCAAGGTAAGCAAGACAAAGTCTTGTTGTTCTCACTTCTAAGGAGCATTCTGGTTGTACTTTCTCTAAAACTGATTTGTTCATTTGGCAGTCTGTGGTGTATTAAATATTCTTCATCAACACCACAATTCAAATGTATAAATTCTTCTCTTGTTTTCTTTTTTCATTATCCAGTTTTTGCATGCATATGAGGTGCACCTTAGTCATCAAAGTGACATTTTTACTTTTTAACACTTTAAAGAGGTCTTTTGCAGCATATTTGCCCAGTGTAATAGGTTGTTTGATTTTTTGACTGTTGTTTCCACAGCCACTGATTGTTGATCCAAGTAGAATGAAATCACTGAAAAACCTCAACCTTTCACCATATATTATGACGGTGTTTATCATTCCATGGATATATGCATGTTGCTTTCTACATTCCCCTACATACCTGGGTGCTTTTGAATGTTCTAACTTCACAAAGAAGCTTTCCTCAATTTTTACTCTCATGTCTTAGGCAGTCTATTGCACTGGGTTTTAGGTGGGCTATTATGTTTTGAATGTCTTTTACCCCAGGCATCTGTGACTTCTTAGTTTTGTTTGCAGTTTTTCTGAGCAGTGTCCACTGATTTTGCAGCTTGACTTCTGTGTTACCCAAAACTGATATGAATGCCCTACTGGGCTCTTTAGATAGCCCCACACGGGTTAGGCTGAACACACACAATAATTTGCAAATAAAGTCTCCTCTGTTCCTCCTGACCCAGGAACAAGGGTTGCTGTCTGGAAATGCAGGTTGCTGCTGCTTTAAGATGGCTGCTGAGCTGGGGTGTGGTGGGACATGGGCAAGTAAAAAACACCAGAAAATATTTCTAACAGTTTGTAGTTACCTTTTTCTTGATTTAGAATTCACTTGTTTGATTTAAAGCTTTGTCTGGTTTCCAGAGGACTGATAAAGTGGATTGTACCACTTCCTGCTTACTTTTTATTGTTCCTGGGGATGGAGAATGGAGCTGCTTAAGGCACCATCTGGGTGATGTCACTCACCTGCTCCTGAACTTAAAATTTGATTTTCAAGGGTTGCTTCTATATTTAGACATCATTTCCTTATCAGTTTATTATACAAAATCTTCTTGCAATTTGTTATTCATCTGTTAATGCTATCCGTAGTATCCTTAATTGAACAGAAATCAGTGATTCTGATTTAATAAAAATTCATAATTATTATTTTTTAATGTTAAGGACCTTGGATTTTTCATAAGAGGTTCTTACCCACCCAGATATCAGAGATCATGATGCTAGTCTGATACTGAGTGAAGAAGAAAGGAAGGTTACGGAAAATTGTGCCAGAATGCTAAACATTTCAAAGAAGCTTTACAAGGCAATCAGGGGATTCTTGATCAAAAGTAGGTTCTTAGAGAAATCCTATATCTGCAGTTATAGGCCTGTTTTAGTTCTGCCATGCTGAGGTACTTGCAGGGAACAGTTGGTGGGAGGCATAGACGTTATGTGTCAAATTGGGTAGGCCCTGATTCTCCAGTATTATGTAATTATACTCCCTTTTGTGATCTGATGTAACTATCCTCCATTTTGTGATATAATGAAATCATCTCCATGATGTGATCAGCCAATTAGTTGTAAGGGAAGTTTTCATGGGGGCATGGCCTACACCCAAGACATATATGGACATTCTGGCAAAGGTTGCTTGCTTGCTCTGGATCCTGTTTCTGGCTAGTCATCATCTGAACTCTGGTTCTTGTGAATGGAGCTAGCAGCTTCTCATCTGACTTGCTGACTTTGGGATTTTCCAGCTCTGCAACCTTGTAAACCGGCAGCCTGTTGCCTGACCTGCCAAGGTTGGGATTGGCCAGCTCTGCAGTCCTGTGAGCCAGCAGCCTGTCACCTGATTTGCCTCCCACTTTGTTCTTCTTTTTCAGTAATGCCGTATTTATCCGGGGCCTCTTTCCCTTCCATATGAAGTTGGTGATTTGTTTCTCCATCTCATTAAAGAATGTCCTTGGAATTTGGATCGGAATTGCATTAAATGTATAGATTGCTTTTGGTAGAATAGACATTTTTATAATGTTAAGTCTTCCTATCCATGTGTAAGGTATGTTCTTCCACTTATGTAAGTCTCTTTTGGTTTCTTGCAGAAGTGTACTGTAGTTTTCTTTGTATAAGTCTTTTACATCTCTGGTAAGATTTATTCGTAAGTATTTTATCTTCTTGGGGGCTACTGTAAATGGCATTGATTTGGTGATTTCCTCTTAGATGTTCTTGTTGTTCGTGTAGAGGAATCCAACTGATATTTTTATGTGTATCTTGTATCCCGATACTCTGCTGAACTCCTCTGTTAGTTTCAGTAGTTTTCTGGAGGATTCCTTAGGGTTTTCTGTGTATAAGATCGTGTCATCTCCAAACAGAGATACTTTTACTTCTTCCTTGCCAATCTGGATGCCCTTTATTTCTTTATCTAGCCTAATTGCTCTGGCTAGGAGTCCAGCACCATGCTGAATAAGAGTGGTGGTAAAGGGCATCTTTGTCTGGTTCCCGACCAAAAAAAAAAAAATTTTTTTCTCCATTTAGGGTGATGTTGGCTGTTGGCTTTGTATAAATACCCTTTATTATGTTGAGAAATTTTTCTTCTATTCCTGTTTTGCTGAGAGTTTTTATCATGAATGAGTGTTGAACTTTGTCAAATGCTTTTTCTGAATCAATTGATAAAATTATGTGATTCTTGTCTTTTGTTTTATTTATGTGGTGGATTACATTAATTGTTTTTCTAATGTTGAACCATCCCTGCATACCTGGTATGAATCCCACTTGGTCATGATGAATTATTTTTTTTGATATGTTGTTGAATTCCATTAGCTAGGATTTTGTTGAGGATTTTTGCATCTACATTCATGAGGGATATAGGTCTATAATTTTCTTTTCTTGTGGTGTCTTTACCTGGTTTTGGTATCAGGGATATGGTGGCTTCATAGAATGAGTTTGGTAGTATTCCGTCTGTTTCTATGCTCTGAAATACCTTTAGTAGTAGTGGTGTTAAATCTTCTCTGAAAGTTTGGTAGAACTCTTCAGTGAAGCCATCCGGACCAGGGCTTTTTTTGTTGGGAGTTTTTTGATTACCTTTTCAGTCTCTGCTTTTTTATGGGTCTGTTTAGTTGTTCTACCTCTGTTTATATTAGTTTAGCTAGGTAGTGTGGTTCCAGGAATTCATCCATTTCTTCTAGGTTTTCAAATTTGTTTGAGTATAGTTTTTCATAGTAATCTGATACGATTCTTTTAATTTCAGTTGGGTCTGTTTTAATATCGCCCATCTCATTTCTTATTTGGGTTACTTGCTTCCTCTCCTGTTTTTCTTTTGTCAGTTTGGCCAGTGGTTTATCAATTTTGTTGATATTTTCAAAAAACCAGCTTTTGGTCTTGTTAATTCTTTCAGTTGTTTTTCTTTTTTCTATTTCATTTATTTCAGCTCTAATTTTTATTATTTGTTTTCTTCTGGTGCCTGTGGGTTTCTTTTGTTGCTCTCTTTCTATTTGTTCAAGTTGTAGGGATAATTCTTTCATTTTGGCCCTTTCTTCTTTTGTATGTGTGCATTTATTGATATAAATTGTCCTCTGAGCAGTGCTTTTGCCATGTCCCAAAGGTGCTCATAGGAAGTGTTTTCATTCTTATTGGATTCTATGAATTTCTTTATTCCATCCTTAATGTCTTCTGTAATCCAGTCTTTTTTGAGCAGGGTATTGTTCAGTTTCCAAGTGTTTGATTTCTTTTCCCTGGTTTTCCTCTTAATGATTTCCACGTTTATGACCTTATGGTCAGAGAAGATGCTTCGTAATATTTCAATGTTTTGGATTCTGCTAAGGCTTGCTTTATGACCTAATATGTGGTCTATTCTAGAGAATGTTCCATGTGCACTAGAAAAAAAGATATACTTGGTTGCTGTTGGGTGGAGTGTTCTGTATATGTCTGTGAGGTCAAGTTGGTTGATTGTGGCATTTAGATCTTCCGTGTCTTTATTGAGCTTCTTTCTGGATGTCCTGTCCATCACTGAAAGTGGTGTGTTGAAGTCTCCTACTATTCTTGTGGAGCTATCTCACTTTTCAATGCTGGTAGAGTTTGTTTCATGTATCTTGCAGCCCTGTCATTGGGTGCATAAGTATTAAATATGGTTATATCTTCTTGGTGTATTGTCCCTTTAATCATTATATAGTGTCCTTCCTTATCCTTTGCAGTGGATTTAACTTTAAACTCTATTTTGTCAAAAATTACTATTGCTACTCCTGCTCTTTTTTTTTTAATATTTTTCATTGAGCTTTAAGTGAACGTTTACAAATCAAGTCAGTCTGTCACATATAAGCTTATAATACACCTTACTCCATACTCCCACTTACTCTCCCCCTTATGAGTCAGCCCTTCCAGTCTCTCCTTTCATGATAATTTTGCCAGCTTTTAACCCTCTCTACCCTCCCATCTCCCCTCCAGACAGGAGATGCCAACACAGTCTCAAGTGTCCACCTCATACAAGTAGCTCACTCTTCATCACCATCTCTCTCCAACCCATTGTCCAGTCCCTTCCATGTCTGATGAGTTGTCTTCGCGAATGGTTCCTGTCCTGGGCCAACAGAAGGTTTGGGGACCATGACCGCCGGGATTCCTCTAGTCTCAGTCAGACCATTAAGTCTGGTCTTTTATGAGAATTTGGGGTCTGCATCCCACTATTCTCCTGCTCCCTCAGGGGTTCTCTGTTGTGCTCCCTGTCAGGGCAGTCATTGGTTGTGGCTGGGCACCATCTAGTTCTTCTGGTCTCAGAATGATGTAAGTCTCTGGTTCATGTGGCCCTTTCTGTCTCTTGGGCTCATAGTTATCATCTGACCTTGGTGTTCTTCATTCTCTTTTGATCTAGGTGGGTTGAGACCAACTGACGCATCTTAGATGGCCACCTGTTAGCATTTAAGACCCCAGACGCCACATTTCAAAGTGGGATGCAGAATGTTTTCATAACAGTATTATTTTGCCAATTGACTTAGAAGTCCCCTTAAGCCATAGTCCTCAAACCCCCGCCCTTGCTCCGCTGACCTTTGAAGCATTCAGTTTCTCCTGGAAACTTCTTTGCTTTCGGTCCAGTCCAGTTGAGCTGACCTTCCGTATATTGAGTATTGTCCTTCCCTTCAACTAAAGTAGTTCTTATCTACTAACTAATCAGTAAATAACCCTCTCCCACCCTCCCTCCCTCCCACCCTCGTAACCACAAAAGTATGTGTTCTTCTCAGTTTATACTGTTTCTCAAGATCTTATAATAGTGGTCTTATACAATATTTGTCCTTTTGCCTCTGACTAATTTCACTCAGCATAATGCCTTCCAGGTTCCTCCATGTTATGAAATGTTTCACAGATTTGTCACTGTTCTTTATTGATGCGTAGTATTCCATTGTGTGAATATACCACAATTTATTTACCCATTCATTCATTGATGGACACCTTGGTTGCTTCCAGCTTTTTGCTATTGTAAACAGAGCTGCAATAAATGTGGGTGTGCATATATCTGTTTGTGTGAAGGCTCTTGTATCTCTAGGGTATATTCCTAGGAGTGGGATTTCTGGGTTGTATGGTAGTTCTATTTCTAACTGTTTAAGATAACGCCAGATAGATTTCCAAAGTGGTTGTACCATTTTCCATTCCCACCAGCAGTGTATAAGAGTTCCAATCTCTCCACAGCCTCTCCAACATTTATTATTTTGTGTTTTTTGGATTAATGCCAGCCTTGTTGGAGTGAGATGGAATCTCATTGTAGTTTTGATTTGCATTTCTCTAATGGCTAATGATCGAAAGCATTTTCTCATGTATCTGTTAGCTGCCTGAATATCTTCTTTAGTGAAGTGTGTGTTCATATCCTTTGCCCACTTCTTGATTGGGTTGTTTGTCTTTTTGTGGTTGGGTTTTGACAGAATCATATAGATTTTAGAGATCAGGCGCTGGTTGGAGATGTTGTAGCTGAAAATTCTTTCCCAGTCTGTAGGTGGTCTTTTTAGTCTTTTGGTGAAGTCTTTAGATGAGCATAGGTGTTTGATTTTTAGGAGCTCCCAGTTATCTGGTTTCTCTTCGTCATTTTTGGTAATGTTTTATATTCTGTTTATGCCTTGTATTAGGGCTCCTAAGGTTGTCCCTATTTTTTCTTCCATGATCTTTATCGTTTTAGTCTTTATGTTTAGGTCTTTGATCCACTTGGAGTTAGTTTTTGTGCATGGTGTGAGGTATGGGTCCTGTTTCATTTTTTGCAAATGGATATCCAGTTATGCCAGCACCATTTGTTAAAAAGACTATCTTTTCCCCAGTTAACTGACACTGGGCCTTTGTCAAACATCAGCTGCTCATATGTGGATGGATTTATATCTGGGTTCTCAATATCTTCCTGATCAATTGTCCCTTTTATCATTATGCAAGTGTCCTTCTTTATCCTTTTTGGTGGATTTAACTTTAAAGTCTATTTTGTCAGAAATTAATATTGCTACTCCTGCTCTTTTTTTGCTTATTGTTTGCTTGATATATTTTTTTCCATCCTTTGAGTTTTAGTTTGTTTGTGTCTCTAAGTCTAAGGTACGTCTCTTGTAGGCAGCATATAGACAGATCATGTTTATTTATCTAGTCTGAGACTCTCTGTCTCTTTATTGGTGCATTTAGTTCGTTTACATTCAGTGTAATTATAGATAAGTATTCTTTTTTATGTGTTTAGTGCTGTATTTTGAGGCCTCTTTATGTGTGTTGTTGACAATTTCATTTTTCCACTTACTTTTTTGTGCTGAGACGTTTTTCTTTGTAAATTGTGTGTTCCTCATTTTCATAGTATTTGACTTTATGTTTGCTGAGTCGTTATGTTTTTCTTGGTTTTTATTTTGAGTTATGGAGTAGTTATACCTCTTTGTGGTTACCTTAATATTTACCCCTAGTTTTCTAAGTAAAAACCTAACTTGTATTGTCCTATATCGCCTTGTATCCCTCTCCATATGGCTGTTCTATGCCACCTGTATTTTGTCCCTCTTTTTGATTATTGTGATCTTTTACATATTGACTTCAATGATTCCCTGTTTTGAGCATTTTTTTCTTTTTAAAATTAATCTTAATTTTTTTTGAATGTGATTTCCCTATTTGAGTTGATATCAGGATGTTCTGTTCGGAGACCTTGTGTTGTACTGGTATCTGATATTATTGTTTTTCTGACCAAACAATTTCCTTTAGTATTTCTTGTAGCTTTGGTTTGGTTTTTGCAAATTCTCTAAGCTTGTGTTTATCTGTAAATGTTTTAATTTTGCCTTCATATTTTAGAGAGAGTTTTGCTGGATATATGATCCTTGGCTGGCAGTTTTTCTCCTTCAGTGCTCTAAATATGTCATCCCATTGCCTTCTTGCCTGCATGGTTTCTGCTGAATAGTCTGAACTTATTCTTACTGATTCTCCTTTGTAGGAGACCTTTGTTTTCTCCCTGGCTGCTTTTAAAATTTTCTCTTTATCTTTGGTTTTGGCAAGTTTGATGATAATATGTCTTGGTGATTTTCTTTTGGGATCAGCCTTAAATGGGGTTCGATGAGCATCTTGGATAGATATCCTTTCATCTTTCATGATGTCAGGGAAGTTTTCTGCCAACAGATCTTCAACTATTCTCTCTGTGTTTTCTGTTATCCCTCCCTGTTCTGGGACTCCAATCACACACAAGTTATTCTTCTCGATAGAGTCCCACCTGATTCTTAGGGTTTCTTCATTTTTTTAAATTCTTTTATCTGATTTTTTTTCAGCTATGTTGGTGTTAATTCCCTGGTCCTCCAGATTTCCCAGTCTGCATTCCAATTGCTCGATCTGCTCCGCTGACTTCCTATTGCGTTGTTTAATTCCGTAATTTTATTCTTAATCTTTTGGATTTCTGCATGCTGTCTCTCTACGGATTCTTGCAACTTATTAATTTTTCCACTATGTTCTTGAATAATCTTTTTGAGTTCTACTGCTTTATCAGTGTATTCTTTGGCTTTTTCTGTAGATTGCCTTATTTCATTTCTGAGGTCATCCCTGATGTCTTGAAGCATTCTGTAAATTAGTTTTGTATATTCTGCATCTGGTAATTCCAGGATTGTATCTTGATTTGGGAAAGATTTTGATTCTTTAGTTTGGGGAGGTGTAGAAGCAATCATGGTCTGCTTCTTTATGTGGTTTGATATCGACTGCTGTCTCCGAGCCATCACTAAGATATTGTAGTGATTTATTCTATATTTGCTCACTGAGTCTTATCTTGTTTAGTTTTCTGTCAATATACGTGGATGGGCTACTAGATTGCCCTGTCTTGATTGTTGTAGCCCTTGAGTCACTTATGTCTTATTACCAGCTGGTTTGGGCTATTACCAGATATATAAGCCTAAGAGTCCATTCACTATTCTTGAGTAGAATCTGATTTGGGGTCATCAAGTATGTGGTGCAGACTGTCACCTATCCACCTAGAGAAGTAGTGGTGATAGTTGTGTGTACCCGATTCTAGTAGCAGCAGGGGTTCACACTCTAGGGGGGGCAGGATGCTGACAGGCTTCCCCCAAGTTCCAGTGAGGTAGGTGTGTCTCTATTCCTAAAGCACTTTGGTGGGTGGGCTCTGCAGCTGTACCTTAGGCCCCCAATGCAATTACCTCTACATATTGGTAGGTATCACCCTCCTTAGACCCCTAAGGCAGGAGGCTAGGTGGTCTGGGTGGAGCTTCAGCCCTCAGTTCCCTGTTGTGGGTCAGTGAGAGCTCTGTTGAATATGCAGAGATATCAGACCTGGGAAACTTGTCTTTCCAGTAATCCGCTAAAACAATTACAGTCAGATCCCTCTCAGAAATGCCTTTGCATCATTATAAAGCCACCTTGTTCCCTGTAGGGATGAAAGCCCAAGACTGTGGATCACATATGCTTGGCTGGAGTTGGTTCTGTGTTTTTAGTCAATTAGGGAAGGATTTTTAGTCCCTGGGTTTTTTTGTACCTGCTTTTCTCAGGCCAGGAGAATGGGTTCGGAGAAGACCAAAAACAAAAAAAGAAAGAAAAATCACAGGGCAGTTCACTCTCTGGCTCAGGAAATTCCAATGTTAATGAAGCCGCCTGGGAAGGGGAGGGGAGGGTTCAGATAAATAGGAGAGAGTAGCACCCTGGAATATAGACAAAGTTACTCATCTTGCTTAGGATGACTGTTTTATCTGAGATTTCCGAGGGGCGTGTCGAGTGTGTGCGCTGGCTGGGTAGAGATTGCCCCTGAGGGTCAGGCCCACGTCCCGTGCTTGTGCTGTCTCAGAAGCCGTGGTTAGTTCCTCCACTCCCGGTCCAAAGCCCAGCACCAAGGTTCCCCAGCTGGGACGCCACAGTCCTGGCTCCAAAACCAGTTGCTGCCTCCCGGTGACTTCTCCTCCTGTCAGCCGCATCGCTGTGCTGCCTGCGTGCATTGGCTGGGCTTCCCCCAAGGTCATTTCAGGGGGCTAGTTCTGCGCCCCTTGTTTGCGCCATCTGAGGATGCCGTGCTCAGCTCCCCTGCGCCCAGTCCAAGGCCCGGCGCCAAGGTTTCCTGACTGGGACGGTGGCTCCAGGCTCCAAAAACAGTCACTGCTTCCCTGTGGTTGTTCGTTCTCAGTCTCTGTCACTCAGGTCAACTCTTTAGATCTGTGTTTGATGGTCAGGGTTCGTAGGTTGTCATGTATGTGATCGATTCACTTGTTTTTCCCAGTCTTTGTTGCAAGAGGGATCCGAGGTAGCTTCTACCTAGTCATCCATCTTGGCTCCACCTCCTCCTGCTCTTTTTTGATTGTTGTTGCTTGATATATTTTTTTCCATCCTTTGAGTTTTAGTTTGTGTCTCTAAGTCTAAGATTTGTCTCTTGTAGGCAGCATATAGATGGATCTTGTGTTTTAATCCATTCTGCCACTCTCTATCTCTTTATTGGTGCATTTAGTCCATTTACATTCAGGATAATTATGGATAGGTATGAATTTGGTGCTATCATTTTGATGTGTTTTTTTGGGTGTTGACAGTTTTTTTTTCCCACTTGATTTTATGTGCTGAGTAGATTTTCTTTTTATATTGTCCTTTCCTCATATTTTTTGTTGTTGATTTTGTTTCTGCTGAGTCTGTATTTTTCCCTTGTATTTTATTTTGATGAGTAGGATAGTTTGTCTCCTTTGTGGTTACCTTATTATTTACCCCTGTTTTTCTAAATTTAAAACTAACTTTTATTTCTTTGTATCGCCATATCTTCCTCTTCATATGGAAGGTGTATGATTACATTTCTTAGTCCCTCTTTATTATTTTAATGTTGTCTTCTTTTATATAATAACATTGTCATTACCGTGTGTTGGGCTTTTTTTTTTTTTTTTTTTATCTAGCTTTGTTTTGTTGGATTTCCCTGTATGCGTTGACTTCTGGTTGATCTGCCCAGTGTTCTAGTCTTGGGTTGATACCTGATATTGATTTTCTAACCAAAGAACTCCCTTTAGTATTTCTTGTAGTTTTGGTTTGGCTTTTATGAATTCCCTCAAGTTGTGTTTATCTGGAAATGTCTTAATTTCACCTTCATATTTAAGAGACAGTTTTGTTGGATATATGATTCTTGGCTCGCAATTTTTTTCCTTCAATTTTTTAAATATGACATCCCATTGCCTTCTTGCCTTCATGGTTTCTGCCGAGTAGTCTCAGCTTATTCTTATTGGCTATCCTTTGTAGGTGACTTTTCATTTATCCCTCGCTGCTCTTATAATTCTCTCTTTATCTTTGGTTTTGGCAAACTTGATTATAATATGTCTTGGTGACTTTCTTTTAAGATCTACCTTATGTGGAATTCGATGAGCATCTTGGATAGATAGTTATTTCAGAAGTAAACCACCAGGTCCTTCTTCCTAATCTATCTTAGTCTGGAGGTTCTGCTGAAACCTGTCCCCCATGTGTGACCCTGCTTGTATGTGAAATGCCAGTGGCATAGCCTCCAGTATCACAGCAACATGCCAGCTACCACAGTATCTCAAACTGACAGACAAGTGGTAATATCCTCTTCACCACTGCCATATGCATATGTAAGTATGTATGTACATTTTTTATCCTCATAATAACCATGGAGAAAGTAATATTATCCATATTACTCAGGGTCACCAGCTGATCTAGTATTTGAGGTCAAGTAACCTGGCTCCAAGCCTATGTTCTTAACCACTCTTGCTAAAATTAGGAAGAAAAGAGCAGAATACACTATATGACACTCTATTATTATATATATATAATATATATAATTGCACAAAGTTAATTTCCTAAAACTTAGGATTCTTATACCCCAGCCTATATAGGAGCCTCACTGAGACATATCCAACATATAGAATATAAGAATATTTTCTTTATGGTATATAACATTTTCCTATGTACAATATAGTGAGTACCTCTTATCACTGCTGCTTTCTTAAATTAAAACAGGCTGGTACTTTACATATCTGTGTTTGTAACTTTTGACATTTTTTGAAAATATTTATTATACTCATGGCTTGCTCTGAAAGTTGAAAAGTCACAAAAATATTGTATAGCTTTTCACTGACAACTCAATTCAGTAACAATTATCATGGCCATTTATGCAGGCTGGTAAACAGTCTAAGAAAGGCTATGTGGTACAATATTTTAAACTTCAAACATTTCTTTTAATGCATCAATAATTTTAATGATATAAATAGACAATAATTTAGTTAAGCAAATAAAAGTTTATTTCATGATATTTGTTAAACTAAAGATCAATATTTCCTACTACGATGTCATGTTAAGATAAAGAAAAACATCAAACATCTGTTATATAGCCTCCCCAGGTACAGAAGCACCACATTTCTCAGAGACTGTTCAGAAATATGTTTGCTACTGTGGCCCGAAGTATCTCCATGTTTAAACCTACACTTTTCATAGGTAAATATTTTGTTACACATTTTTTATAAAACCTTCAGTATCATATACCAAACATGAATTGTGGTACATCAGTTCTAGATCAAGATTTTATCCAGAATTCTGAAACAGATGCGTTTCCTCCCAGAAAAAATAATATACTACAAAATAAATGTTCAGTGTTTGTCTTAGTTATCTAGTGCTGCTATGACAGAAATTCCACAAACGGATGGCTTTAACAAGGAGAAATTCATTTTCTCACAGTTTAGAAGGCTAGAAGTCAAAATTGAGGGTGCCAACTCTAGGAGAAGGCTTTTTCTGTAAGATCTTGAGGAAGGTTCTTAGCTCTTTAGCTTATTTTCTGGTTCCTTGGAGATCTCCATGTGGCTTGGCATCTATCTTCCCCCATCTCTGCTTTAAAGCCACCAACTTTGGTTATTTTTGCTAGCTCGCATTTAATCTCTTCTTCTATATCGAAAAAAGATTGACTCAAGATACTTACTACACTAATTCTGCCTCATTAACATAACAAAGACAGCCTATTCTGAGATGATATTATAACTACAGGCATACCAAACCATGACCCTGGAGTCGATTCCAACTCATAGCAACCCTATAGGAGAAAGTAGAACTGCCCGATAGGGTTTCCAAGGAGCAGCTGATGGATACAGACTGCCAACCTTGTGGTTAGCAGCTGTGGTTCTTTACTTCTACACCACCAGGGTTCCAACTACAGGCATAGAGTTTGGGATTTATAACATGTATATTGGGGGGACACAATTCAACCCATAACTATATTTGTTGAAAACATTCATTCATTCAAACTGTTTATGATTTCAGCCTAATATTAATTATTTGATGTTTAATGGGATTAATTTCTTGGTAAAGGCTTTTTTATATTTATAGCAGTCCTTGGGTTTTTCCTGAGATTTCTCTGATTTTTAATGAATTTGACTTGCAGATGAAAGTTTCTGATTATTCAGGATGTTGACATGAGTTTTCTTTTGTTATAGATTGACCAAACCATAGGGTTTTCTTATGTTAATGAGTCATTAACATAACCCAAAGTAGGGTAAGTCCTAAACCTAATCACTAATGTTATAAAAAGGGCAGGATACAAATATGCACAGGGAGAAGACAGGTGCCAAGGTGTGCCAAGGGGCTATCCACAGGGAAGGATCTCCCCTGGAGTCACGTCCTGAATTCAGGCATTAAACCTGCAGGGCTGTGAGAAAACAAATTTCCATTCTTTAAAGCCACTAACTTCTGGTGTTTCAGTTGTGGGGAATAATGAATGAGGGGACATTCACTTTTCAGGGCTTTCAGAAGGTCTCTTAAACTAGCTACGATTTCCTCTCGACTTTGCATCATGAATGAGACATACAGAGGCAGAAAGGGGGAGAAGGAGAAGGAACAACTCCAGCAAAGTGGGGTGATGATGGGAGGGAGCAGAAGCATCCAGAATATCCCTGTGCACAGCCCAGTAACTCAGGCAGGACAGCCAGGACCCTGTCGGGATGAGGAGGGAAACATGACGGAACAGTGTAAAGAACATGTGGGGAGTTGAGAAGAAACTATTTTGACATTCTACAAGAGTAAACACTCATATACTGCATAGAAGCTTACATACTATACTTATATATAACAAACACACGCACATAGTACGTAGTACTCAGAGTATGTGTAGCACATAGCAAGTTATTCTCCTGTATCTGTTACCACAATTCCTTCGAGTTAGAGCCACCTGATGCAAACGGCCAATTCTTGACACAGGAGTGAGGTAGGTAGCAGTATATGGAGACAGAGGGGAATGATCTTCTCCTAAAGCTGTCTATCTCGAGAAACTGGAGTTTAGCTGGGGTCTTATAGGGAAAAGGGGACATGGGTTTTAGGAATTTGTGGAATGTCCATTCTCTTTCTGTGTGGTTTAGGTGATCACATATCAAACATGTTGATCTTTTCCTGCCATTATCTCATCAGCCCAGGAGGTGACTGGCGCCATCTGGAGGAGCATCTTCCTGTTTGACAGGCTTAGATCAATATCACTTGTTTTTCCACGGTCCTAGGGCAAACATTGGTCAACATTTAACTTTTAGAGGAGCTAACAGCAAAATCATACTTGAAGACAGAGACAGGCTAGGGAAGGGAAAAATGGCACAGGTTCTGTTCAAGATATGGCTGAGCAGCCTGTTCCATATTGACTTCTAAAAGATTTTAAGTTTTGCTTTTCACATTTAAATACTTTGTCCGCCTAGATCAGACCTTTGTGTGAGTCCCGGAGCAGCGATCTGTTCTGATTTTTTTCCATATAGATACCAGTTGCTCATACCACTTATTTTACAGACTGTTTCCCCACTGTTCTGTCATGTCACCTCTGGCATATATTGAGTTTATATCAATTTATGCATAGATCTTTGGCAGGCTCTCCTCTGTTGTAATGCCTATTTGCCCATTGCAATAGCAATTTACATGGTCTTTGTTACTATAGTTTTACAGTAAGTCTTTATATCTGATAGGGTGAGTCCCACCTCCCACCCTCAAAAGCACACTTTATCCTTCTATGGGATTGTCTTGGATGTATTTGGGCTGTTTCTCTTCTATATAATATTAGGAAAGAGTTTAGTGACAGTGGTGGTTGTTGTTAGGTGCTGTCGAGTCAGCTCCAACTCATAGTGACCTTATGTAGAACAGAACAAAATGTCTGACCTTGCATCATCCTCACAATCATTGCTATGTTTGAGCTCATTGTTGCAGCCACCCTCATTGAGGATCTCTCTCTTTTTCACTGACCCTCCACTTTACCAAGCATGATGTCTTCAGAGATTGGTCCCTCTTGTCCAAAGTAAGCAAGACAACGTCTCACAATCCTCGTTTCTAATGAGCGTTCTGGCTGTGCTTTCTCCATGACTGCTTTGTTTGGTCTTCTAGCAGTCCGTGGTATATTCAGCATTCTTCCCGAACACCACAATTTGAATGCGTCAATTCTTCTTTGGTCCCCTGAATGATGTGACAGTAGTATGCTTGTCTTTTTCCTGATCTTAAAAGGAATGATTTCAGTGTTTCATCACACAATAATGATGCTTGCTGTAGGTTATCTGTCGATTCTCTTTATCAGGTTAAGGAAGTTGTTTTTATTCCTCGTTTTAAAAAAAAAATTATCATGAATGATTATTGAACTTTGTTAAATAATTTTATAGGCCTTTTGAGACTGTTGTATAATTTTTATTTTTGCTTTGTTAGCATGAAGATGTCTAAGAGTAATCACTTGTACTCTGATTAAAGTAAAATTGAGAGAGTTATTGAAAGTAAAGGGACAGCTCAATCCAGAGACAGACTGAATTAGATGCGATGGACCCCCGTAATCCAATATGGTGACTCAGCAGTGACGTTTTATAAGGGGGAAGGACAAAGAACATGAAGCACATTACTTGATTGCTATTTACAAACTTAGATCATCAAAAGACATTACTTAATTGGTAACAGATCATTATAAGGCGGGACTTCCTGTGGCAGGAACTCATAAGGCACAACGTCCTGTGGTGAGAACTCATAAGGCAGGACTTCCTTATGGCTTAAAAGGACGTATGTGTCTTTCTTAGATTGGTTCCAAATCCGTAGCTGAGAGTCATTTCGGACTCCTAGTGACTCTGTAAGGTGGGGTAGAACTGTCCCATAAAGCTTCCAAGGAGCACCTGGTGGATTCAAACTGCCGACCTTTTGGTTAGCAGCTATAGGACTTAGCCACTATGCCACTAGGGTTTCCATAGTTTGTTTATAGTGTGGTAATTACAAGGGTATGTGACAAGGGGGAGGGGAGCCAAGGGTAGTTACCTCATCATTACTGGACATTCCTCTCTTAGAAACAGCATGGAAGACAGCTGTTGTTAGGGTGAAAATGGAACTAGTAACCAAGGACTCATACCCAAATCTCAAGCCAGCCTTTTCAGGCCTTATCAGGTACCTCAATTTTTTAAAATTCCCTTACACACAGACAATTTCAGCAATAGATTTTCTAACATGAAATAAACTTGAATTCTTTGACTAACCCAGCTTGATCATGGTTTTTATACGTTGCTAGATTCACTTTCCTAGTATTTTATTTACAATATTAGTCTCTGTGTACAAGAGTGAGATATTCAATATCAAGATTATAGTAGCCTCATCATATGAGTTAAGGAGTGGTCTCCATCTGTAATATCATCTGGGCCTCATGTTTTTCCTTGTAGAATTATTATTAATTGTCAGCTCAATAACTTAAATGCTATAGAGTTCATTCACGTTTTCTAATTCTTCATGTGTCAACTTTGATGTTTTTCTCAAAAATGTTTCCATCCCACTTATTTACAAATGCATTCATACAAAATTGTTTATAATACTCCCTCCTATTATTTCATCTGAAATACATAATAAATGCAAAAGTGGATTTATATCATATGTGTACAGCTTGGGAAGATTAACAAAATGAGCATATGTGCCCAGCATTCAGGTTATGAAATAGAATATTTCCAATACCTTAGAAAATCCCAATGCCTTTCTTCAATGCCATTCACTTTTTCCATAAAAAGTAACCACTATCCTTAATTTTCTGTTAATTATTCAGTTGCTTGTCATTATAGTTTTGCAACTGAATGTTGTGTAATTTTACATGCACATACTTTAATTTTGTATTAAATGGATCCAGTTATTGTTTGCATAACGAGCCCTGTATTTTTGAGAATTTGTATCACTGTAGTTCACTCATTTTTGGTGCTCTAAAGTATCATATTGGCAGAATATATTGTAATTTATCTACTGATTCCACATATCCACGGGCATTTGAATTGTTTCTGTTTTTTGTATTATGAACATTCTTATATGTCTCTTGGTGTACAAATGCAAGAGTTTTACTGGGGTATATATATATATATTTTTTGTATTAGGTTGTGTTGGAACTACTGGGTCATAGAGTACATGCGTGATCAACTTTATGAGGTAATATCAAACTTCTTTCTAAATTGGTTGGCCTCCTACTAATATTGAATGAGTATTTCCATTGTGTGTCATACTTGTCAAAACTTCACTTTTTCTGATTTTTGTTTAAGATTTTCCAACATATGCGAAATGGCATCTAGTCTAATTGTGATTTTAATTTTATTCCCGTGATTACTAATGAGGTTGAGCACTTTTTCATATGCTTACTGGCTCTTTGTGCCAACTCTTTGATAGGATCGTTGTCTTTCTCTTACTGATTATAGGAGGGGGTTATGTATTCTGGATACTAAACCGTTCTAGGAAAGATGTGTTGCAAATATCTTTGCCAAGTTTTGGGGTTGTATTTCACACTATGGTATCTTTTAGTGAATGGAAGTTTTTAATTTTGAACAGAAGTTTTTAATTTTGAATTAATTAAAATTTAATTTAAATCTTGATATTATTTTTTCCCTTACGGTTTGCTCTTCTTCCCTACCCTGAGGTCAAAAGATATTCTCTCTGTAGGCCTTCTAAAATTTAAAAAAAAAAAACTGACATTAACAATATTGATATTAATCAATTAAAATAAGCTTTGTGTTTGGTATGTAGGGTAAGGGTTCATTTTTATTTTTTTCATATACAGAGTAATTATCTCAGTGCTGTTTCCTGAAAGATACACTATTTCCCCACTTACTTGTAATGACAGCTTTGTCATAAATCATATTCCAAATATGTGTGAGCCTATTAATGGCTTCACTTCTTAGCTCAATTGGTTCCCAGGATGAGAGGAGGCTAGCTTACCAACCTAGTGTTTTCAGGCCATAGATAGCGTGACTTCAACCCCCAAACCACATGGGTGTTGTCTTTTTGTTCTTGTAAAAATATATATGTTTGCCAATTCAGCATTTTTTAGGTGTTCAATTTAGTGATATCAACTACATTAATTCTTTTGTGCAACCATCACCCATAAGCATTGCCAAATTTCCCACCAACAGAAACTCACTGCTTCCTAAACAAGGATTCCCCCTTTCCCTATCCCTTCTGCGCCTGGTAATCACTAATAAACTTTGGTCCCCATACATTTGCCTATTCTTTTTATTTCATGTAAGTGAGATCATACAATATTTGTCCTTTTTTGATTGACTTATTTCACTCAACATAATGTTTCCAAGGTATGTCCGTGTTGTAGCAGGCATCAAGACTTAATTTTTCCTTATGGCTGGGTATTATTCCATTATATGTAGGTACCACACTTTGCTTACATTCATCCATTGATGGGACAATTAAGTTGTTTCCACCTTTTGGCTATTGTGAATAGTGCTATAGTGAACATTGGTATACATATGCCTGTTTGAGTCACTCTTTCAAGTCTTTTAGATCTGTACCTAGACTGCTGTCTTATATTTAAGAATTATCACAGAAAACTTTTTCTCATTTATTTCCTGCCCTAATGGGTGCCAAGATCAAGACAAACATATATTTTCACTGTCTTCTTACGGATAAAGGATTTTCCTAGTTTAGGCACTTAGAATGCTGCCCTTTAGAGAGCCTGGATTTATGTGGGAGGCATTGTAACCTATATTCTACCCTGCTTGAGCATCAAGCACTGTCTCCTGAATTAGGTGCTCATGGCCCTTTAAGACCCAGGCTCTGAGCCACTAGGCGTAGGGAGATACCCCAGGGAAAATGCCTGCCTACTCACCCACCCACTCAGCACCTCTGTGTTCATACTTTCTTGTCCTTCCAGGTCTTCGAAGAATTCCCATATTTTGATTCAGCCATGCATTAAAACAGATACTTTTTAATATTTTATCATGCATTTTAAAGGAAGTTCTTTCTGAATATCTGGCCTCCCAAGCTGCAACTTTTATTCTATTCTAGCGCACAACCCTAGTAGACATGAGTAGACTCTGGGATCTTAAAAGCTTATGAGTGGCCATCTAAGATACAACTCTTGGTCTTTAGTATCTGGAACAAAAATGAAAGAAGGAAACCCAAGAATCAGAGAAGGAACTGGACTATAGGACTAACTCTCTACATGAACCACTGTCTCCTCCACCTTGACACCAGAAGTGGTACCTGGCTACCACTACAGAACGTTTTGATCAGGAACACAATAGATTAACCCTGATAAAAAAAAAAAAAAGGAGAAAATTTGGAACAGAACTTCAAATTCTTAAATAATCCAGATTTAATGAACCTTTTGAGGCCGGAGGCGTTCCTGAGACTCTGGCCCTGAGATGTTCTTGAAACCTTGAATTGAAATTATCCCCTGAAGTTACTTTTAAACTAAAAATTATATATATAAGACCAGAGGGCCAACAGCTATTTTAAAACATAGAGAAAGTTGGGGGGCAGGGAGATTAAGTGAATGGAAGTGAAACAACTAGAATTGAAAGAACAGGAATGTTGACACAATGTGAAGAATGTAAGCATGCCTCTAATCGTTATGTTCAGAAACTGTTGAGTGGAAGCGAGTTCTGCTCTATTTTCTCCAAAATTGAAATAAAATATTAATAAAAAAATTAGTAATCCAAACCCTTTAAAGATTCATTCCTAAGGACTCTACTGTTTCTATCGGGAGAAATGCTCATTTATTCCAATGTTTTATTTCCACATTACTTCCTCAGTCTTCTCACAAGACTCGGTCATTCCCTCTTGGGCCACATTCTGTAAAGCTGTGCCTGTGTGCTCTGGCTTTGCAATGGATGACATGAGAGTCCTGAAGGGTTCACCATGACTTCTCTCATAAGAGGGGCCAAACTGAAGGAATGGCATGATGCCTGCTTGTACTCTTGGATTTTATTCTTCTTAGTGTTCTCCAAGTATCAGTGGGATACTAAAATCAAATTCACATCATCAGTAGTGTGTGTCACATTTAAAAATCTATTGCTTTAGTTAGATGTTTTTATTTCCTTCCGTATTCTAATGCTTAAGTAAATATCCTCTAGTAAAGAATTTGAAAGTCAGAGTAAAACATATGCTGGACTTCAATTAAATAAATGTTTTTTTTTTTTTTTTATTGTGGTGAAAATATACATGACAAAACACACTATCTCAATAATTTCTACATGTACAATTCACTGACATTGATTATAACCGTCAAGTTGTGCACTCATTCTCTATCCTTTTCCAAACCATTCCCCCACCTTTGGCATAAACTTAATGCCCCCTTCTTAGGCTGGGCTCTCTAGAGAAGCAAAAATAGTAAAGCATATTGTCATAGTCATCTAGTGCTGGTATAACAGAAGTACCACAAGTGGAGAGAAGTTTATTCTCTCACAGCCTAGTAGGTTACAAGTACGAGTTCAGGGTATCAGCTCTGAGGGAAGGCTTTCTCTCTCTATCAGCTCTGGAGGAAGGTCTTTGTCCTCAGTCTTCCTCTGGTTGAGGAGCTTCTCAGGTGCAGGGACCCCGGGTCCAAAGGACACACTCTGCTCCTGGTGCTGCTTTCTTGGTATTATGAGGTCCCTGACTCTGCTAGCTTCCCTTTCCTTTTATCTCTTGAGAGATAAAAGGTGGTGCAGGCCACACCGCAGGGGAACTCCCTTTGCATTGGATCAGGGAAGTGACCTGGGTAAGGGTGGTGTTTCAGTCCCACCCTGGTCCTTTTAACCACAGGCAGAGATTATGATTTATAACACACAGGAAAATCCCAAACTGGAGGATAACCACACATGGCCCAACCAAGTTGACACATATTTTGGGGGGACACAATTCAATCCATTACACATATAAATGTATATAGAGAGAAATTTATATCAAGGAAATGTCTCATATGGTTTTAGAGGCTGGAAAGTCCAAGAGCAATGGTCATTCTGGAGGCTTCTCCTGATTCACAGAGCCGCAGGGGCTGGCAAACTCGAGATTGGCAGGTCAGGCAGTAGGGCTCTGGCTCACAGACTACAGAGACTGATGAATTCCAAGATCAGTAGGTAAGAGGGTAGGTAACCTGCTAGCTCAAGTCCTAAGAACTGGAGGTCAGACAGGCAGGAGCCAGCTGCAGGACCCAGAGTGAGCACTAGCCCATGAGCCTTGCCAGAAAGTCCACTTATATTCCATGCAAGCCACACCCTCAAGGAAACTCCCTTTCGATTGATTGGCTAATCATAGCAGATCCCATCATGGAGGTGATTACATCATTATGTGACTGCCAAACTACATCATAACTGCCAAACCACTGAGAATCATGGCCCAGCCAAGTTGACACACAACCTTAACAATCATACCCCTAAGCATAAACTCCTTCTCCTACCTGCCCCACCCCCATTGTTTTTGTTGTTAGTCGTCCTCAAGTCAACTTCAATTCACTGAGACGGTGTGTGTCAGAGTAGAACTGTACTCCATAGGGCTTTCAAGCTGTGATGTTTTGGAAGCAAATCACCGGGTCTTGAGCTACCCAACTTTTAATTAGTAGTCAAGCACTTAACCCTTTGTGCCACCAGGGACTCCTTCCCACCCGTGGTAACTACTAATAATAAGCTTTGGTTTGTATATATTTGCTTATTCCATATAAGTGATATCACACAGTGTCCTTTTGCAATTATGCCTGTATATTTTTATAAAATTTTTTGAAAGTTGTAAAATAAACTCGATTGGCTTTATTCTACTACAGATTATAAGTAGCTTTATAAGAGTGAAAAACTTGCATTTTTATTTTAAAATATTCCTTAAAAACGTGAAACTCACCAGTGTTATTTTTTATTATACGAGTTTTACTTCTTAGCTCTGCAGAACATAAAATCAAATTTCATGTTCCGGCTGCTTTTATGGGTAGTTATGTTTTTCCAAAAATTATAATTTAATAATGTCTAACTTCAAATATCATGAGAAAATTTGATTCATTTTCATATACCTTTGGCTAAAGGAAGTCTAATTTTACATCTATATGACATGTGGCTAGAAATCTATGTGGAGGCTAAAGCAAAATGTAGAAGTTGAGGACAAGATTTCTGCCAAGTCTGGAGAACATGAATGAAACCTGGTCTCATAGGGCAAATATGTAAGATAATAAGTAAACTAAACCTTAGAGATAATAACTAGGTGATTTTTTTTTTTTAAGTTTATGTGTAACAAACCCTCTTAGAATAGCCCTACATTCCAGACAAGCTGGCATCGGCACTCACTGACCCCTGAGACATCATCACTTGTCTTCTTAGTTAAATAAAATTCTTGGGAAGAAAGGATTTCAAGAGACATTTTAATGAATTTCTGAAAGACTCATTCCCTGGCTTTCTTTCTTCCTTTTGTTGTTGTTAGGTGCCGTCGAGTCGATTCCGACTCATAGAGACCCTATGCACAACAGAATGAAACAGTGCCCAGTCCTGAGTCATCCTTACAATCGTTGTTATGCTTGAGTTCATTGTTGCAGCCACTGTGTCAATCCACCTCGTTGAGGGTCTTCCTCTTTTCCACTGACCCTGTACTCTGCCAAGCATGATGTCCTTCTCCAGGGACTGATCCCTCCTGACAACATGTCCAAAGTATGTAAGATGCAGTCTCGCCATCCTTGCTTCTAGGGAGCATTCTGGTTGTACTTCTTCCAAGACAGATCTGTTCGTTCTTTTGGCAATCCATGGTATATTCAATATTCTTTACCAATACCACAATTCAAAGGTGTCAGCACTTCTTCGGTCTTCCTTATTCACTGTCCAGCATTCACATGCATATGATGCAATTGGAAGTACCATGGCTTGGGTCAGGGGTACCTTAGTCTTCAGGGTGACGTCTTTGCTCTTCAACACTTTAAAGAGGTCCTTTGCAGCAGATTTACCCAATGCAATGCATCTTTTGATTTCTTGACTGCTGCTTCCATGGCTGTTGATTGTGGATCCAAGTAAAATGAAATCCTTGACAACTTCAATCTTTCCCCCATTTATCATGATGTTGCTATTGTCCCAGTTGTGAGGATTTTTGTTTTCTTTATGTTGGGGTGCAATCCATATTGTAGGCCGTAGTCTTTGATTTTCATCAGTAAGTGGTTCAAGTCCTCTTCACTTTCAGCAAGCAAGGTTGTATCATCTGCATAATGCAGGTTGTTAATGAGTCTTCCTCCAATCCTGATGTCCCGTTCTTCTTCATATAGTCCAGCTTCTCGGATTATTTGCCCAGCAGACAGATTAAATAGGTATGGTGAAAGAATACAACCCTGGTGCACACCTTTCCTGACTTTAAACCAATCAGTATCCCCTTGTTCTGTCCGAACAACTGCCTCTTGATCTATATAAAGGTTCCTCATGAGCACAATTCAGTGTTCTGGAATTCCCATTCTTCACAATGTTATCCATAATTTGTTATGATGCACAGAGTTGAATGCCTTTGCATAGTCAGTAAAACACAGGTAAACATCCTTCTGGTATTCTCTGCTTTCAGCCAGGATCCATCTGACATCAGCAATGATATCTCTGGTTCCACGTCCTCTTCTGAAACCAGCTTGAATTTCTGGCAGTTCCCTGTTGATATACTGCTGCAGCCATTTTTGAATGATCTTCGGCAAAATTTTGCTTGAGTGTGATATTAATGCTACTGTTCTATAATTTCCACATGTGGTTGGATCACCTTTCTTGGGACTAGGCATAAATATGGATCTCTTCCAGTTTTCTTTGTTCCTAAGACTATAAAAACCCCATACTGGCGGAGCCAAGATGGCGGACTAGGCAGACGCTACCTCGGATCCCTCTTACAACAAAGACACGGAAAAACAAGTGAATCGATCACATACATAACAATCTACGAACCCTGAACAACAAACACAGATTTAGAGACGGAGAACGAACTAATACGGGGAAGCAATGATTGTTTCCAGAGCCTGGAGCCAGCGTACCAGTCAGGTATGGCACAAGCACAGAGAGCGGCTCCACCCCCCTGAACTAACCCCGGGAGGGGGACCAGCCGGTTCCACAGGCGGCGTGGGACGCAGCCGGTAGGAGAAGTCCCCGGGAGGCAGTGACTGGTCTTGGAGCAGAAAGAGCAGCGTCCGAGCCGGGGAACCGTCCCGCAGGGATTTGGACTGGACGCAGGTATGGCATAAACACGGAGAGTTGCTCCACCCCCCTGAACTAACCCCGGGAAGGGGACCAGCTGGGTCGCGCGGGCGGCGTGGGACGCAACCGGTAGGAGAAGTCCCTGGGAGGCAGCGACTGGTATTGGAGCGGGGAGAACAGCGTCCCAGCCGGAACACTCGGTCACGGCACAAGCACGGGGACCTGCTCCACCCATCTGAACTAACCCTGGGAGGAGGCCCAACTAGTTCTCGGGGGCGGCACGGCCACGCGGCTGCAGGGACGAGAAGTCCCCGGGAGGCAGCGACGGATTTTGGAGTCGAGAGTGCACCGTCCCAGTAGGGGAACCTTGACGCTGGGCGTGGGGCTGGAAGCCGAGGATCTGACCGTGACTCCAGCGGGCCAGACCCCCCGGGGGCAATCGCCACACAGCCAGCACACATAGGCGACGCGCCCCGCGGGAATCTCAGATATAATAGTCATTCCAAGCAAGACAAGCAACTCTGGCTATATTCTGAGGTGCTACTCTCCTATCTCTCTGTTCCCTCCCCCACCCTCCCCAGGCGGCTTCATTAACTTCTGAATAGCCTGAGCCAGAGGGAGAACTCTGATAGGGATCTGACTGCATTTTTTTTTTAGGGGATTTTCTGGAAAAACTAGTTTCCCAGTGATGGCTCGGAGACAACAATCCATATCAAACCACTTAAAGAAGCAGACCATGACAGCTTCTCCAACCCCCCAACAAAAGAATCAAAATCTTTCCCAAATGAAGATACAATCTTGGAATTATCAGATACAGAATATAAAAAACTAATTTACAGAATGCTTAATGATATCACAAATGAAATTAGGATAACTGCAGAAAAAGCCAAGGAACACACTGATAAAACTGTTGAAGAACTCAAAAAGATTATTCAAGAACATACTGGAAAAATTAATAAGTTGCAAGAATCCATAGAGAGACAACATGTAGAAATCCAAAAGATTAACAATAAAATAACAGAATTAGACAACGCACTAGGAAGTCAGAGGAGCAGACTCGAGCAATTAGAATGCAGACTGGGACATCTGGAGGACCAGGGAATCGACACCAACATACCTGAAAAAAAATCAGATAAAAGAATTAAAAAAAATGAAGAAACCCTAAGAATTATGTGGGACTCTATCAAGAAGGATAACCTGCGGGTGATTGGAGTCCCAGAACAGGGAGGGGGGGCAGAAAACACAGAGAAAATAGTTGAAGAACTCCTGACAGAAAACTTCCCTGACATTATGAAAGACGAAAGGATATCTATCCAAGATGCTCATCGAACCCCATTTAAGATTGATACAAAAAGAAAAACACCAAGACATATTATCATCAAACTCACCAAAACCAAAGATAAACAGAAAATGTTAAAAGCAGCCAGAGAGAAAAGAAAGGTTTCCTTCAAGGGAGAATCAGTAAGAATATGTTCTGACTACTCAGCAGAAACCATGCAGGCAAGAAGGGAATGGGACGACATATACAGAACACTGAAGGAGAAAAACTGCCAGCCAAGGATCATATATCCAGCAAAACTCTCTCTGAAATATGAAGGCGAAATTAAGATATTTACAGACAAACACAAGTTTAGAGAATTTGCAAAAACCAAACCAAAGCTACAAGAAATACTAAAGGATATTGTTTGGTCAGAGAACCAATAATATCAGATATCAGCATAACACAAGGTCACAAAACAGAACGTCCTGATATCAACTCAAATAGGGAAATCACAAAAACAAATTAAGATTAATTAAAAAAAAAAATACACATAACAGGGAATCATGGAAGTCAATAGGTAAAAGATCACAATAATCAAAAAGAGGGACTAAATACAGGAGGCATTGAACTGCCATATGGAGAGTGATACAAGGCGATATAGAACAATACAAGTTAGGTTTTTACTTAGAAAAATAGGGGTAAATAATAAGGTAACCACAAAAAGGTATAACAACTCTATAACTCAAGATAAAAACCAAGAAAAACGTAACGACTCAACTAACATAAAGTCAAGCACTATGAAAATGAGGATCTCACAATTTACTAAGAAAAACGCCTCAGCACAAAAAAGTATGTGGAAAAATGAAATTGTCAACAACACACATAAAAAGGCATCAAAATGACAGCACTAAAAACTTATTTATCTATAATTACCCTGAATGTAAATGGACTAAATGCACCAATAAAGAGACAGAGAGTCACAGACTGGATAAAGAAACACGATCCATCTATATGCTGCCTACAAGAGACACACCTTAGACTTAGAGACACAAACAAACTAAAACTCAAAGGATGGAAAAAAGTATATCAAGCAAACAATAAGCAAAAAAGAAGGGGAGTAGCAATATTAATTTCTGACAAAATAGACTTTAGATTTAAATCCACCACAAAGGATAAAGAAGGACACTATATAATGATAAAAGGGACAATTGATCAGGAAGACATAACCATATTAAATATTTATGCACCCAATGACAGGGCTGCAAGATACATAAATCAAATTTTAACAGAATTGAAAAGCGAGATAGATACCTCCACAATTATAGTAGGAGACTTCAACACTCCACTTTCGGAGAAGGACAGGACATCCAGTAAGAAGCTCAACAGAGACACGGAAGATCTAATTACAACAATCAACCAACTTGACCTCATTGACTTATACAGAACTCTCCACCCAACTGCTGCAAAATATACTTTTTTTTCTAGCGCACATGGAACATTCTCTAGAATAGACCACATATTAGGTCATAAAACAAACCTTTGCAGAGTCCAAAACATTGAAATATTACAAAGCATCTTCTCAGGCCACAAGGCAATAAAACTAGAGATCAATAACAGAAAAACTAGGGAAAAGAAATCAAATACTTGGAAAATGAACAATACCCTTCTGAAAAAAGACTGGGTTATAGAAGACATTAAGGAGGGAATAAGGAAATTCATAGAAAGCAAAGAGAATGAAAATACTTCCTATCAAAACCTCTGGGACACAGCAAAAGCAGTGCTCAGAGGCCAATTTATATCGATAAATGCACACATACAAAAAGAAGAAAGAGCCAAAAGCAGAGAACTGTCCCTACAAATTGAACAAATAGAAACTGAGCAACAAAAGAATCCATCAGGCACCAGAAGAAAACAAATAATAAAAATTAGAGCTGAACTAAATGAATTAGAGAACAGAAAAACAATTGAAAGAATTAACAAGGCCAAAAGCTGGTTCTTTGAAAAAATTAACAAAATTGATAAACCATTGGCTAGACTGACTAAAGAAATACAGGAAAGGAAACAAATAACCCGAATAAGAAATGAGAAGGACCACATCACAACAGAACCAAATGAAATTAAAAGAATCATTTCAGATTATTATGAAAAATTGTACTCTAACAAATTTGAAAACCTAGAAGAAATGGATGAATTCCTGGAAAAACACTACCTACCTAAACTAACACATTCAGAAGTAGAACAACTAAATAGACCCATAACAAAAAAAGAGATTGAAACGGTAATCAAAAAACTCCCAACAAAAAAAAGCCCTGGCCCGGACGGCTTCACTGCAGAGTTCTACCAAACTTTCAGAGAAGAGTTAACACCACTACTACTAAAGGTATTCCAAAGCATAGAAAATGACGGAATACTACCCAACTCATTCTGTGAAGCCACCATCTCCCTGATACCAAAACCAGGTAAAGACATTACAAAAAAAAGAAAATTATAGACCTATATCCCTCATGAACATTGATGCAAAAATCCTCAACAAAATTCTAGCCAATAGAATCCAACAACACATCAAAAAAATAATTCACCCTGATCAAGTGGGATTTATACCAGGTATGCAAGGCTGGTTTAATATCAGAAAAACCACTAATGTAATCCATCACATAAATAAAACAAAAGACAAAAACCACATGATCTTATCAATTGATGCAGAAAAGGCATTTGACAAAGTCCAACATCCATTTATGATAAAAACTCTTACCAAAATAGGAATTGAAGGAAAATTCCTCAACATAATAAAGGGCATCTATGCAAAGCCAACAGCCAATATCACTCTAAATGGAGCGAACCTGAAAGCATTTCCCTTGAGAACGGGAACCAGACAAGGATGCCCTTTATCACCGCTCTTATTCAACATCGTGTTGGAAGTCTTAGCCAGGGCAATTAGGCTAGACAAAGAAATAAAAGGTATCCGGATTGGCAAGGAAGAAGTAAAGTTATCACTATTTGCAGATGACATGATTATATACACAGAAAACCCTAAGGAATCCTCCAGAAAACTACTGAAACTAATAGAAGAGTTTGGCAGAGTCTCAGGTTATAAAATAAACATACAAAAATCACTTGGATTCCTCTACATCAACAAAAAGAACACCGAAGAGGAAATAACCAAATCAATACCATTCACAGTAGCCCCCAAGAAGATAAGATACTTAGGAATAAATCTTACCAAGGATGTAAAAGACCTATACAAAGAAAACTACAAAGCTCTACTGCAAGAAATTCAAAAGGACATGCTTAAGTGGAAAAACATACCCTGCTCATGGATAGGAAGACTTAACATAGTAAAAATGTCTATTCTACCAAAAGCCATCTATACGTTTAACGCACTTCCGATCCAAATTCCAATGTCATATTTTAAGGGGATAGAGAAACAAATCACCAATTTCATACGGAAGGGAAAGAAGCCCCGGATAAGCAAAGCACTACTGAAAAAGAAGAAGAAAGTGGGAGGCCTCACCTTACCTGACTTCAGAACCTATTATACAGCCACAGTAGTCAAAACAGCCTGGTATTGGTACAACAGACACGTAGACCAATGGAACAGAATTGAGAACCCAGACATAGATCCATCCACGTATGAGCAGCTGATATTTGACAAAGGATCAGTGTCAATTAACTGGGGAAAAGATAGCCTTTTTAACAAATGGTGCTGGCATAACTGGATATCCCTTTGCAAAAAAATGAAACAGGACCCATACCTCACACCATGCACAAAAACTAACTCCAAGTGGATCAAAGACCTAAACATAAAGACTAAAACGATAAAGATCATGGAAGAAAAAATTGGGACAACCCTAGGAGCCCTAATACAAGGTATAAACAGAATACAAAACATTACCAAAAATGATGAAGAGAAACCCGATAACTGGGAGCTCCTAAAAATCAAACACCTATGCTCATCTAAAGACTTCTCCAAAAGAGTAAAAAGACCACCTACAGATTGGGAAAGAATTTTCAGCTATGACATCTCCGACCAGCGCCTGATCTCTAAAATCTACATGATTCTGTCAAAACTCAACCACAAAAAGACAAACAACCCAATCAAGAAGTGGGCAAAGGATATGAACACACATTTCACTAAAGAAGATATTCAGGCAGCCAACAGATACATGAGAAAATGCTCTCGATCATTAGCCATTAGAGAAATGCAAATTAAAACTACGATGAGATTCCATCTCAAACCAGCACGGCTGGCATTAATCCAAAAAACACAAAATAATAAATGTTGGAGAGGCTGCGGAGAGATTGGAACTCTCATATACTGCTGGTGGGAATGTAAAATGGTACAACCACTTTGGAAATCTATCTAGCGTTATCTTAAACAGTTAGAAATAGAACTACCATACAACCCAGAAATCCCACTCCTAGGAATATACCCTAGAGAAATAAGAGCCTTCACACAAACAGATATATGCACACCCATGTTTATTGCAGCTCTGTTTACAATAGCAAAAAGCTGGAAGCAACCAAGGTGTCCATCAACGGATGAATGGGTAAATAAATTGTGGTATATTCACACAATGGAATACTACGCATCGATAAAGAACAGTGACGAATCTCTGAAACATTTCATAACATGGAGGAACCTGGAAGGCATTATGCTGAGCGAAATGAGTCAGAGGCAAAAGGACAAATATTGTATAAGACCACTATTATAAGATCTTGAGAAATAGTAAACCTGAGAAGAACACATACTTTTGTGGTTACGAGGGGGGGAGGGAGGGAGGGTGGGAGAGGGTTTTTTTATTGATTAATCAGTAGATAAGAACTGCTTTAGGTGAAGGGAAAGAGAACACTCAATACACGCAAGGTCAGCTCAATTGGACTGGACCAAAAGCAAAGAAGTTTCCGGGATAAAATGAATGCTTCAAAGGTCAGCGGAGCAAGTGCGGGGGTCTGGGGAACATGGTTTGCGGGGACTTCTAAGTCAATTGGCAAAATAATTCTATTATGAAATCATTCTGCATCCCACTTTGAAATGTGGCGTCTGGGGTCTTAAATGCTAACAAGCGGCCATCTAAGATGCAGCAATTGGTCTCAGCCCACCTGGAGCAAAGGAAAATGAAGAACACCAAGGCCACACGACAACTAAGAGCCCAAGAGACAGAAAGGGCCACATGAACCAGAGACCTACATCATCCTGAGACCAGAAGAACTAGTTGGTGCCCGGCCACAATCGATGACTGCCCTGACAGGGAGCACAGCAGAGGACCCCTGAGGGAGCAGGAGATCAGTGGGATGCAGACCCCAAATTCTTATAAAAAGACCAAACTTAATGGTCTGACTGAGACTGGAGGAATCCCGGCGGCCGTGCTCCCCAGACCTTCAGTTGACACAGGACAGGAACCATCCCCGAAGACAACTCGTCAGAAATGAAAGGGACTGGTCAGCGGGTGGGAGAGAGACGCTGATGAAGAGTGAGCTAATTATATCAGGTGGACACTTGAGATTGTGTTGGCAACTCTTGTCTGGAGGGGGGATGGGAGGATAGAGAGAGAGGGAAGCCGGCAAAATTGTCAAGAAAGGAGAGACTGAAAGGGCTGACTCAAGAGGGGGACAGCAAGTGGGAGTAGGGAGTGAGATGTATGTAAACTTATATGTGACAGACTGATTGGATTTGTAAACGTTCACTTGAAGCTTAATAAAAGTTAAAAAAAAAAAAACCCATACTGCCTTATCTTAGGCGCAACACCCAACCTCATGCTGTGTTTTGTCCAATTCGTGAACTGTGTGATGGAATAATCATCTCTAGTATTGCTTTGGAAACCCTGGTGGCGTAGTGGTTAAGTACTACAGCTGCTAACCAAAGGGTCGGCAGTTCGAATCTGCCAGGTGCTCCTTGGAAATTCCATGGGGCGGTTCTACTCTGTCCTATAGGGTCGTTCTGAGTCGGTATCGACTTGATGGCACTGGGTTTGGTTTTTGTTTTTTTTTTAGTATTGCTTTTAACTTTGTTTCTATTCCCAGAAATTCTTTCACAGACTGCTCCAAAGAGTGCTGCAAGTAAGAAGTTTAAAAAATGAAAGCAATACATGTACGTACGAAATCATCCAAATTCCTTGATAGACAAAAAAATTAAAACAAAGAATATTATTTTTTTCTTCCACAGGCCCTGGTCCTTCTTTTCAAAGATAGGCAAATTTTACCATTTTCCTTTTTTACTATATACCATTCCCTTGAACTGTAAATAATGCTTTGTAATTTCCTAATTTGTTTTATCAATTTTAAGTAAAATCTACTGACTTCTTATGAATGATAGAGAATATAGCTCATTTACCCTACTGACTTCTCCTAAATTTGTATTTTTTCATTTGTTCTGCAACCTATAATTTAAGTTTTTTTTTCTGCCTTCTTGAAATAGTGTATTTACTCTGCATAATAATAGACTTAACTAATAAACTGTTCATCCAATTCAAACAGCTCTTATTGGCTCACTGGGCTGTGAAGATTAATGCTCAACTTTTCTTCCTCCCAACATTACCCATCCTGGATCTCAGCTTTTAGCAATTTTAGCTGTATGTTTGTGTTAGCAAGTTTCAACATCAATTAAGTCCTGTTTTGTAATTATAATAAAGCCTTCCATGATTTGTCCATAGGTTGATTTTGATCATGAAATCCCAAATGAAATTACAGCTTTACGATTATATATATACTTTTTTAACTGTAAGTGCAGGTAGCGTGATTGGATGTGTATGAAGGTGATGAAATCACAAAGAATTCAAGGCCCAAGAATCATGGTTAAATTAATTATATTCTCCCCACTAACTGTTGAAATCATGCCATTTTTTACATACATCATCAGTTTTAAACCACGTTTCTGAAATGAAATGCAATCTACCATTGATAGCATTTTAAGTTCACAAAAATGTAGTTGTTTTCCTCAAATTTTGTATATTTGTGGTACATTTTTTATCTCCTAGGAATTTATACTTACCAGTGTTTTGAATGATTAAAAAGAAAACACAACACCTTCTTCAGCATATCACTAAATTATTGCTAAACGATTGATTTTTGGCAAACAGATTTCTAAGTCTACTGCACAACTCTTATTGAACTACATTCAACAGTACCTTGGATCCAGTCACCCTGTCTTTAATTAAATTTCCTTTTCATTTTATTTTCCTGAGTGAGTGCATGACAGTTCATTTTTTCAGTCTCCTTACATGTAATCAAGAAGGCTTTAATTCCTTTCATATTGCATTAATATCTTAATTTTATAGTTGTAAATGATTTATACCCAGAGCATTGAAGACTTTATTTTCTGTTTTGTAACATCCTGTTGAAATGATGACAAGTCAGATCATCTTTTAAGGAAAATTTAATTGACATCAGGCTTTGGAAGAGCGATGTTGGAGACAGAAATACAATACAGTAACATATGAAAAGAATTGAAAGGAAAAAAGTGTTTAAGTCTTGTATTATATGTAGCCAAGCTCTTTTAAATATGAGGGCACAAATAAGATGTTATCAGAAAAATAAGGCCTCAAAAGTTTTACTTCTATAAATCCCTTTTGAATACATTCTTAGAGGAAATACTCCAGTAAAAAGAAAAATAAACCTGGAAACATGCTGCTAGGTTTGTGGAATCACCGTTTGAATAATTAACTTAGTGTTGTGTCTCAGGAAAAGACAACTTTCAGCACAGTCAGTGAGATAGAGGCATAATATGCTGACCAAGTTGTCTAATTTTAATCTGGATTTCTAGGCTAACAGCTATGTCCTTTTGAGAAATATGTTTTTCCCCAGTGGTCAAAATCAGGATGTGAAACCATGTATCCTGGGGGGTCTTAACCAAGTAACCATCTGCATCCCTCAAAATACACACATCATCTGGGTGCTGTTGCCAACAAGATATTTTTGTAAGGTAGACTAAGAAAATATATGTAAGCATCTTGTGATCATGATGTAATTATCCTTTTAAATTATCTGTAATCATTAACTATACTGTTAATAATCAGCAACCAGTCATAAGACGGGGAAGAGAGGGGCCCCTAAATCTGCAAAGTAACAGGAAATGGGCCAGGGGGCAGAAACAAAGCCATTCCCCAGAACAATAGGGCAGGGTATCAGAAAATAGCCCACAAACTTCTTTAAAGTTGTCTTTTTCAGAAGCAGCTGGATAAAACCAGTCCCAGGGACATGCGCAGAACATCCACCTGTGACTGCTGTGTGACCTTCCACCAGAGGCAGTGAAGGGCTGCAGCAGCAGCCAGGAGACTGTGCAGGTACGACACCCCATAATAAATCCTGCTACGAATCCCAGAGGCCTCCAGGACAGGAGCCATCTTAAAGCCATCTTAGAAAGCAGCTGTGCGTGCATGATAGTTAACATATCCTCACCTGTGCCTCTGAATAAACATGAATCCTTTTCCCCCATTGAAGAATTTTTAAAAGCCCATGCAAGTCCTTTGTTCTGTGAGACAGGGGTAAGTGTTGCTTAGGCCCTCCTCATCTCCGCTTGCAAGCCTCTTCAATACAGCTTTGCTCATGTGGAAAACTCTTCATGCCTTACCTGCTCATTCTTGACCAGCAAGAGGCAAGAACGTTATTCAATTCCACCAACAGTCAGAGTGTGATCATTACAGTATTCATTGATTTTCCTATAAATGTCCTCCCTATGGTTTGGTTCCTCTTTTTACCCCGTAACAATTCTTATATAACAAAACTGCCCTGGAACTACCTGGTTCCATTTTCAGTGGGCTATGTAGCTCCTCAGTTGCAATTGTTTTAAACCTTTAATAAACCTCTCTGTTTTAACTTGAAAGAGTGTTCAAGTTTTTCTCTACAACAGTTTATCATACCTTAAGAATACATTAAAACACAAAGTATCCAAAACAACCTAGAAGTAAACTGTCAGAAAACAGCCCCTTGGACAAGGGGCTGTCATGGTGGAGAAAGCAAAGCCAGAGGGAGTGGGAAGGGGGCAGGGTACTAGCTTTGTGGCTGAGATGATATTAGTATTGATACATATAAGAAATTAAGGAGGAAATTGTTTTAATGATATTACCTTGGGTGAGGTATAGTAAGGCCACAAGCAGATTAAAAGAGAGACTGTAAAAGTTTTCAAGGTTTTTTTTTTTTTTTTAATTAGATTCACAGTTTCCTGGGGAGAACAAAGCAGGCCACGATGCTGGGCCACTCAGAGCATTGTGCCTGGGGACAGCGTAAAAAATTAACTGGAGCTGTTGGAAACAATATGTATGGCAAGGAGGGTGGGTTGGAAACAATATGTATGGCAAGGAGGGTGGGTTTAGCTAGGTTCTGTGGGCTTCCTCGGAATGGGGTATTTTGGATAATCCTGCAGGCTCCGGGGCATTGAGTCTGTCCCTAGTTGTTGGGTACCTGGCCCCAGGGCAATTAATGTGGGTGCAGAGTGGCCCAGGAGTGTGAGAATCTGATAAGGGGAGTCATTGCAGAGTGGATTTAATCAGCTCCATAAAAAGGCAAACTGACTGGCCTCCAAGGGCCTCAAAACTGGGCCAAGACAGCATTTATGAGATATTATAGAAATTAACATAAATAATGATATAACCACATACACAATATTAAACATTTGCAAATTTCAAACAAACAGAAGAGAATTTGATCTAGAAAGTGGAAGGTGAAAAGGGGGGGCATAAAGTATGGAAAACAAAGCATAAAATAAGATGGTAGAAATAAAAACCCACTGCCATCGAGTCGATTCTGACTCATAGTGACCATATAGGTCAGAGTAGAACTGCCCCATACAGTTTCCAAGGAGTGCCTGGTGGATTTGAACGGCCAACCTTTTGGTTAGCAGCTGTAGCACTTGACCACTAAGCCACCAGGGTTTCCATGGTAGAAATAAGTCATATATGTTTTTTTTTTTTTCCTGACAATCTGTACCTGGTGAAACTCATGTGAAGTTGTTCACTATAGATTAGTAAATAAGGACAAGTAAGCCCATGCTTACCTTACTTATTGGGTAATCTGCCTGTGATTATGTGGGAAAGCTGGAGTTGAAGACAAGAGCTCCTGAGAGTAAAAATCTCTGGGAAATTGCCAGAATTTCTGGGAGAACTCTAGACTTTCAGGAGCTATGAAATTGGTGGGGGTCAAGTTAAAGTCTCTAAGGGATTAATGAAACCAGGTAATATCTGGGTTACAAGTGGAAATGACTAGGAAATTGCACTAAGGTCTATGACAGCATGAAAGGGCTGAGGTGGAAGGCCCAGAGGAGGGTGGAGGGACCTGCTGAGCCAGATCATGGGGGGCTATAGATTGGATTGTGTACACCAAAAAGATATATTGAAGTCCTAACATTACCAGAATAAAGTTCTTGCCTCTCACTGGTCAGGAATGAGCAGGTAAGGCACGTAGAGTTTTCCACACGAGCAAAGCTTTATTGAAGAGGCTTGCAAGTGGAGACGAGGAGGGCCTAAGCAACACTTACCCCTGTCTCACAGAACAAAGGACTTGCCTGGGTTTTTAAAAGTTCTTGGCCTGGAAAAGATTCATGTTTATTCGGAGGCATAGGCAGGGATATGTTAACCAAGGAGCATGCAGCAGTTTTCTAAGATGGCTCCTGTTCCGGAGGCCTGTGGGATTCGTAGTAGGACTTATTATGGGGTGTCGTACCTGTACAATCTCTCACTCCCCAAGTTTGATTCCCAGCTGCTGCTGCTGCCCCTCACTCACTGCCCCTGGTGGAAGGTCACACAGCGGTCACAGGTGGATGTTCTATGCATGTCCCTGGGGCTGGTTTTATCCAGCTGCTTCTGAAAGACAACTTTAAAGAAGCTTGTGGGCTATTTTCTGATACCCTGCCCCATTGTTCTGGGGAATGGCTTTGTTTCTGCCCCCTGGCCCATTTCCTGTTACTTTGTTTGCAGATTTGGGGGGCCCTCTGTTCCCTGTCTTACTAACCCTTGTACCTATGTATATGACCTTGTTTGGGAAAGTAGTGTTTTTCTTTGCAGATGTTATTAGTTAAGGAGTTCACATCCGAGTAGAAAAATAAAACAAAAAGCAGAAACCCTGTTGCCGACACCCTATAGGACAGAGTAGAACTGCCCTATTGGGTTTCCAAGGAGTGGCTGGTGGATTCAAACTGCTGACCTTTTGGTTAGCAGCTAAGCTCTTAACCACTGTGCCATAGGGCTCTTATCAGAGTACGGTGGGTCCTAATTCCTTCCGAGTGGTGTTTTATAAAAGCGGAGAACAGACATTGAGACAGAATCACACACTAGGGGAAGACACCATGTCAAGATACATCTATAAGCCAAGGAATGACAACAAATACCTAGGGCTACCAAAAACTGGAATAGATAAGGAAGGACATTCCACTAGAGTGGCAAGGAGAGCATGGCCCTGGAAACACCCTGGAGTGGGACTTCCGGCCTACAAAACTTCTAGACAATAGGTTTATGTTGTTCAAGGTTACCCTCTGGTATTTTGTTATGGGTGCCCTAGGAAACCAAGACATGGGGGGAGGGGCTGTGGGTCAGCCTTCTCTTGCTGTCCCCTCCCCCATCCCCAGGAACCCTTTGTGATGAGGCTATAGCTCTGTGATGTGGCTATAGTTCTGTGATGCGGCTTTAGCTCTGTGATGCGGCTACAGCTCTGTGATGCAGGCCTGAACCCTTAGGCCAGAGATCACTGGCAGTGCCCAGTTGCCTGAGAGCAACAGAGCGATTCTGACCATGGAGAGTTACCTTTTTCCGCTGAAAAGCTTTAGTGTTACCTGGATGAGCTCCAGCTCCACTTCCTGGGTCCTTGAAACCATCGTGGGCTTCCTGTGTGGAGTGGGGCTCTTCCTCCTGTTACTCCCCTGCCTCCAGAGTAGTCCACCCTTACCACCGCCTGAGAAAAATATAAACATCAAAAAGGTAAGGAACCCTTGGTCCAGACCCAATAGACACTGGTTCTCTTTCTCTCTCTCTCTTTTTTTTTTTTTCTCTATTCCTATTTCCATTTTCCAAATCAACTAAAGAGACTCCTGAGATGGGAGACCTCAGGAAAGACTGGAACATCAGCCTTCCAAAGACAGGCCGGGCAGGGCAGGGGCTAGAGTGGGCACCAGGATTTCTATCTGAAGATCTCAGGCTATCTGTCTGCTGTGACAGAGGGCTCCAGGGGGAACTCCAAAGACGGTGACTCAGTGGCCCAGAGCTGGATTACTGAGAGTTCAGAAGGCTGGAGCCCTCAGCACTGGTTCATCAGTCACCGTCCTGTGGCAGGTGTCCCTGGGCCAAGCCCTTCCTCTGTGTCAGGGCTGATCTGGGGAGCTGTGCTGAGCCCCTGAGAGCCTCTGACCAGGGACTGGAGCCGAGCTCTGGCCTCGGGAGGCAGAATCCTACCTGACAGAGCACAGACGCATGTGTAGGTCTGAGAGTCCAAGCAGAGGAATGTGACTGAAGAAATCCAGGCTAGATCTCACGTAGAAAATCCTTCACTGAGTTGTTCAAAGAAGGAAAACAGAAAATGTTTTTATTCACTATAAGAACGAATAAAAGAAAAAAACACAGAGCTCCATTAATTCAATGCAGAAAGTTATTGTATTCATTAATAACGAATGTCTGCAGCTTATCACAGAGAACAGTGAGAATTGGGTCCCAGTCCCTCATTTTTTGTGTGTATCTCAGCCTCAAGTGGAGACACGGAGGAGGAGCAGGAAGAACAAAAATGAAGCTGTGAAAGGTAAGGTTCTGCCCACTCAACCGAGCTCCCACCCCACGCACTAAGCCTAACCCTTCCTGTCCCTGAGGGCTGGTCCCGGGTCTCAGAGGACGCCAGTTGCTGGAGTACATCCCTCTCTCAGGAAACGGCCCTGAGAGGGAGGCTCCTGCGGAGTGAATCAGAACCTGAATACTTACCAGATTCCGTCCTGGGCCTTGGGGGAATGAAGCCATGATGGGCCTCGCGGGGGTGTTGCCCAGTAGGGGGCAGTGTGAGACATAAGGAACTAGTAACTGGTGGATCCGGAGATGGAACATCCGGGTCCAGCTAGGACCAGCTGTTGAACTTTGCCAAGGCTCAGATTCCTCATTGAGATGTCAGGGGATAATGAACGTGGAAAAAAAAAAAAAATTTTTTTTTTTTGAACGTGGAAGCACCTTGTAAATGACAAAGCACCTTGCACGAGTGAGACTTGCATTGAGGGTCAGCGATCATGTGACCTTGGACTTTGAATCTTGGGGTCTTAGAGTCTAATCTCCCAACGGTGTTCCCCTCAGGGACATTCCACTCAGCTTCTTGTAAGGTTCCTAGGCCGACCTTTACCATACTAGGCCACGTTCTTGATTTTCAGCTTGCAGAAGTTGCCTGAAAGAATTACATAAGGCTCGGGGCCTGATTTCACGTCTGCAAAAGTGAGTAACCTTTCCCCTTCTCTTCCTACCAGGGCCTCCTGTGTGACCCCAGGGTAGCAGGGCAGCTGGGGTTGAGGTGGAGGGCGCCTGTGGGGAGGGAATGTGACGAAATTCCTTGGGGGAGGGAGACCAATAATTTGGTGAGTTAGGGCGTGGGATGGGTGCTGCTGACATCAGGGTGCGGAGAAGGGCGGGGCGTGCGTGGCAGGTGCCCCCATCCCTGCAGGTCTGCCAGGCCCTCCTGGCCCTTCGACTCCTGGCTGCAGCCTGGTCCTCTGTCTCCTGCAGCCGCCTGGGAAAGCCCCCTGACAAGGACAGCATTCGTCAGCAGTCACATCAAGACCCCTCCTGTGGGGTGGGCAAAAAAGAACCTGCTGAAGACCATCGGCCATGTGCAGAACCCCCAGAAGGTGCTGTTCCTCTGGAGTCCGTAGTGTCCTCTTCTGCTTCTGCAGCTCCTCCAACCCAGCCCCCTCGACCTCTGACCTCTGCCCTCTCACCGGACCTGATGATCCCCTCTGTTTCTGATCTTTCACCCTCACTGAGTGTCTCTCCACCACCAGAACCGCCTCTCCCCCTTGACAGCCTTTCACCCCCACCACTTGCTCTTCCTCCTTCCCTACCACACTCCCCTGATTCCTTTGCTGGCCTTCAGCCACCAACAACCTTTTCTGCATCACCACTGCCAGATGCCACTTTGACACTTTCTCAGTGTGACTCGATGGCGATGGCACTCCCACTGAGCCCCTTTTTGGGGAGCCCCTTTCCAGACAACTGCTGGTTGACTTCTTCTGTCCCAGCAATCACAGGCCTTGATGCCTCAAGCCGTCCCATTTCGACCCTCTCCTGGTGGCAGGTGGCTGCCAAGGCCTTGGGCCTGCCCACCTCAAAACCTTGTGAATCCCAGCAAGGACATACTTCCTGCCAATCGCAGGAGTCTGCTTTCTGGGGAGGCCATACAGACAGAAGCATAGGGACTGGTAATCCCACTTTCCTCAACCCAAATGTCCAGAAGCTCCTGGAAATACAAGTCACAAAGAGTGTCGAGTTCAAGATTTGGGAGGAAAAAGAACAGGATGGGTCATTTCCAAATCAAATGAGCTCAGACTACCACCTGAATTCTTTGAGGAATATGATGCTAAAATCATTGGGCGATGAGCTGGACACCACAGTCTCCCAACCCATCTGGAGCACCAACGGCAAACCACAGCAGCTGCTCTCATGTCGCAAGACCTTGCAGGACCACCTACCGCAGAAATGCAGCCAGCTCTTCTGGGGGCTCCCCTTTCTGCACAGCGAGTCACTGGTTGCTACTGTCATGGCCTCTGGTTCCACATTAGAGCTTCCCTCTGTTCTGTTCAATGGACTGTCTAATGCCTTACCAATTCAAATGCAGGCTAAAGTGTCTCCTTTAGTTTCCCAGCCTCAGTCCTTGCGACACCCTGTGGCCCACCTTCAACCTTTGATTTTAACCATGTCTCAGTCCGAGGCCCCATCTCTAGCTCAGGTCCAAACCCAGGCTCGTCAACAGTCCTCACTCCCAGGCCTACCTTCTTCTCTACCCCAGTTTAGGGCCAATGGAGTATCCTGCCCTAGAGTCCAGAATGAGGCAAAATGTCTCATCTCAACTGAAATTCAACACCTGGAATGGCCCTTGTTGCAGGAACAACTAGAAAGTGGGAGGGCTTTACCCCATGTGGCCGAAAGATCTCAGGAAGCCTTCAGTCCTCTCAGTCCCAACCTTTCTCAGGATAGTCAGGCCTCCCAGGCTCACAAGTCGGACTCCACCCTTCCTGAAGATTTTGTGAGTCCCGAGCTCAGGAAGCAACTGGAGCAACACCTTCAAAAGAGGCTCATCCATCACCAGTGGGGCCTGCCTGGCAGGATCCAACAGTTTCTAAAACTGACACAACCTCAGGAAAAATTTCCAAGGCCATGCCAGGCAGAGGACCAGAAAGGACCCTCATGGCCCTCCGTACATGGGAGCTGCAAGGATGTAAAGACAATGGGATCCAGGCGCTCAGGAAGCTCCCGTGTGTGCAGCTTGGCAAATTTCCATCTAGGAAGGAATCTGAGCAAGGATTCGGGGCATAGTCTGGGAAAGGTCCCAAAATATAATATATCCCAGAGATCAGAAAACTTCCCAGTGAAGGTTCTGGGGGCAGACTCTAAGAATGAATCAAAAAATGATTTGATGAGGCATTCAGGGAGTAACTCAGGAAATTGCATATTAAGGGGCCCACATAAGACACAAGTAGAAAACACCCTGAAAGTCCATTTGGGCAGGAAGTGGGGGCAGATTATTGAGGATCAGATCCCTGTGGGTGTCCATCATTCCTGGCTTGCTGCCAACCGTACTTTGGCCAAGTCTGACACTTATACAAAAACTGGAAGTCTGGTGTCACCAAAGGGTCAGGCATACTGTGTAAATGCCACCCAAAATCTTTCCTTTCTCAATCCAGGCACTCAACAGGTGCTGGAAACGCATATTGTAAAGTTTCGGATGGGACACCGATGGTGTCTACTCCTCAAAGTCCTTAAGGCCATAAATCTCTTTAAGACAAGAAAGGGCAACTCATTGCCCTTTCTGCAGGCTGCCTTTACTTCTTCAGCCACTCATGAATCTTGGCCAGACTCAAAAGCTGAGGCTGCCAGATTTCTGGGAGAAAACTTTCAAGCAGTCTGGGGAGAGAAGGTGACACCAAAAAAATCAGTCCCCACCCTGGAGAGCCCTCTCCCTGCCTCCTCACCTGTAGGTGAGGAAGTCCAGAGAACCCTGAGGTGGACCCCACCTGATAATGACAATGGGCCTTCAGAGGCCCCTCAGAGTGGGCAGAAGGGCAGGCAGCCTTTTCAGCCCCTCACATCCAGCGTTGTGGGCAGAGCCTTGCAGATTGGGACTATCTTGGGGGCCCAGAGAGGCAGCCTAGAGCTGACACCAAGTCAATCAATGGCCTGGAAGGGGCTCAAGGAGAAGAGTGTAAGAGGTGTCTCAGGAGGCCCCAGCCCTAGCATAGCAATGCTGGAGATGAGCTATGAATCCCAATCTTCAGGGGCTGAAGACACCAGGCATGCATTAGTGGCCAAGGGGTCCTCTGCACTACAGCTGCAGGATAGAGACATTTTGAGATCCAGTACGCTGGCAAAATCTCAAAACATAAATGTGGATCTAAAGGACTTAGGGGCTTCAGGGACCAGTAAAAGCCCCCTACCTTCTGGAATGTCTGTTCAAGATCCAGGAGAGCCTTGCTTTAAATCACAGGTGATTAGTGAGTTTGAGTTCAAGATGGAGGCACAGCCAGAGGACCAGCCTCAAGGCTGTCCCTCTGAGATGCCCCTTCAAGATTATGCGGCTGAGGTGCTCCTTGCTGCAGATAATTTGGTTTGTCAGATCTCTCAGTCCCATCCCCGGAGCGTGTCTAGTGGAGACATGGCAGCTTCCCAGGTACTACATGACCTCACAGCAGCCAGGAGGAGTAGCCTGGGACAGCAGGAGTCCAAGATCCCAAACCTGCAGGACCAATGGAAGAGCCAGAGCAAGACTTCTGCCCCCACTGACAAGAAAAAGGATTGTAGGAGGCCCAAACCAGAAGACTGTGAAGAAGAGTTGGCAGGACTGGGCGCCTCCCAAGCCAATGGGGTAAGCCAACTTTCTCAGGTCAAGGGAAAAGGAGACATCACTGAGAGCAAGTACCTCCAGTTAGTGCCAGAGAAGGGACAGGCTCCTCTAGAAGGCCATTTCAGGAAAAGGATGAAGTGTTTCCTTCAGCGGATTTGCCCCCGTAAAAAGGACAAAGGGCAGGATGACCCTCTGCAAAAAGGAAATCCTGTCTCAGCCTCTCCCCAGAGCCACAGAGCAGTCAAAAGCAGGTTGGCCTTTACTGACAGGGGGGCCACTGAGGCTCAGGCACTCATGACAGCTGTCGGCCAAATTCTAGAGGAGAAAATGGCACTTCAGCTTGGACTTCATCCTTCAAAGTTAAGTCAACAAAAAGAGGAAATCAAAGAAAGCCAGGCCCTGGTTGGTGGGCATTCCTCTTACCATGGGGCTCCCTCCTACCCCAAGCACAGGAGAGTGATGAATGATACAACCTGTCATCACCAAGCCACCCCTGAAAGCCAGAGTTGTCCTGTCAGGGAAAGGCAGAACAGAGACCAACATTCCTTGAAAATTATAAGATCCAACAATGAGAAATTATGCATGAGGCATTCCGCGTCACTGCCCCCCAGGGAGCCGATGTCCCCGGTCAGTTCCCAGCACCATGAGTCAAGGATGTGGGCTGCCTCAGGCTGCCGTCACCACTGCCCACGTCACTGTCTTCGGGAATATGTCTTGTCTAGTCAACTAGAACATGCTTCTGCAGCCCTTCTTCGTAAGGAAACTTCTACCCAAGGAAATATTCAGTCTGTGCCAGGTTAGCACATCCTTTGTGTGCTAACAGCTTCTTCCAGCCAAGCTATTTACGGTTCCCCAATACATATGTTTTCTTCTCAGAAGAGTGTTGTGACTTCTGTCTGTGCCATGCTGAGGTGTAGGGGAGGGGTCAGTGTCTGCTTCTCCTGAGCACCTGCTTTGGCTTCTAGAAGGGATGGGTGGGGGGCATGGAGGGAGGTTGACGGTGGCCTTGGACATCCACCTGTACCACAGGTTCCTTCACTGCACCTGCTCAGATGTCCTAGTTTTAAAGAGGTTTGTTTTTATAATACTGTCACTGAAAAAAACAAACTAAATCAAAAAAGCACTGTATAAACATGCAGGGCTTGTCAAGATGAGAAAATCAGTGAAGACCCCACCTCAGGATTTGGCTCAAACTGTCTTTCACTGCTTTCTCTCTACCTTGAACTTTACGCAGCTGCAGGGGGATGGGCTTGCAGAAATGTAATAGGGGCGAGAATTCTGCACTCAGGCTCCAGCAAGTGTTCGAGCTGAAGTTCGAGCTGAGGAGCTTCACGTGTCACAAAGTGGGCACGGGACATTCGGGGGGCTGCCCTGGGACTCTCTTCTCTCCCTGATGAAGAGTGGGGAGATGGGCCCTGCAGCCCCCTCCTTGGCTTACCCATAAAAAAATGTACAGGGACACCTTCCCCTGCCTCTGTCTCTCTCATGCCCTAGAGCAACAGCGAGGATGGAACTTCCAGCTCTGTGATGTGTAGGTGGGGAGCTGCCAGGAAGGCTGTTGAGGGCTGTTTTTACCCCCTGCCCTAAAAGAATAGTGTGCCCTCTCAATGGCCGTGTTCATGGGTTTCCTACCTTCCCCTCTGTCTCAGCCCAGAGAGGGAGCAGCCAGCTCAGGGCAAGTGGTACAGGGTAAGTGTGTGTGTAGTAACCGCTGACTGTTGGGCACTGTGGTCCTAGGGTGGAATGTGGTGAAGAAGAATTGAAGGGTTGGAGCCAACAATGGAGGAAAAGGGGCATAGGGTGTGCAGAAATGGTGCAGTAAACAAGGAGCCACCTGAGCTACCCTTACCATCTTCAGGCCTAGAAGGGGGGAGAAGGTAGGAGCTCTACTCCAGATCTCCCCCAACCCCTGTCCGGCTCAAGCTCCTCCCTCAGCAGCCTCTATCTCCTACAGAGAAGGCTGGCTTAGAGAAGTGAAGCCGTTGAGCCAGGAAGTTTACTTTCTCAGTAATATATTTAAGATTGCACACCACTGTCTTCCCTGACTCTCACCTCTTAAGTGCTAGAGAGATGAGTTAATTAATAGGGGAAAGCAGAGATTAGGGAGCTTGGGGGTGACTCCCAGCCTGGAGCCTCTTACACATACACGTCTCCAAGGAATGCTCCCAGGACGGAGGGGCTTTAAAGGGCTGAGGGTCCCAAAGCAAGTCACCCCTGGCTCCCAGTCCTTGCTCACCCCTACCTCCACCCCTGGCGTCAGACAAGATGTGCACAACAAGGGGACTCAAGTGACCCACGTAAATGAGGGGACACGGTCCAGGAGTGGTCCCTGTTCTCCCTCTGCTCCTACGTAGGTTTTCCTCTTCTCCAGCCCCAGCCAACATGGGAAGGCAGCAGGGCCCCCAAAAGCTGGAAAACTCATTAGCTAATGCTTTGTGGAATCAATTGCTGCTGGAACCAACTCTAGGGTAAAGTGTCACGATTGTGGTGATGCTAACTGGAACAGCAAGAAAAGTGACAGGAAGAAGTCCTTTACCCTTCATCCTTCACCCTTTTCCTGCCTCCCAGTGTTTTCATAAGCAGAGTAAAAACAGCTAAGAAAGAGGTCTCCCACAGACACCTCCCACAGAGACTTCACTGAGACCTTCCACACAGACCCACACTCAGAGATCTCACACAAGGGCCTCATACAGAGACCTCCCAAAGAGATATCTCCCAGAGAGAACACACACAGAGACTCCTAGAGACTTCATAAGACCTCCCACCAAGACTTTGAAGAGAACCTCACCCAGAGACCTCACAAGGAGACTTCCCATGGAGACCTCTCACAGAGACCTCAGAGACCTCCCACAAGGACCACACAGAGAACTCCTGGAGATTTTGCACAGATTTCACAGATACTGCATGAAAAGACCCTCATATACAGACTTCATACACAGACCCCCCCACACAGAGACCAGAGACACTCACACAGTCCTTCCAGAAAGATCTCCCACAGAGACACCACACAGACTTCCCACAGAGATCTCCCATGGGTATAACACACAGTCCTCACATAGAGACCTGGAGAAGAGAACTCATGCAGAGACCCCACATCCATCCTTCAGGAGCCTGAGTAGCTACCCACTGACAAGTCCCGAGTGGATAGGACACCGATTAGCAAACTGATAGGTGGACTGTCAGCAGCTGTGCATCCCGGAGATCCCTGAGACACTTAGACATCGTCAGCATTTCACCAAATGGGCTGCTCTGCCTGGGGAAATGCTCATGAATTTTCTTTTATAATGACACTGCTTCTGATCAAAGGAATTGCAGATTACACACATCAACATGCAAAAACCTTTCCACCACAGGTTTTCCTTAGTTTGAGCTCTGACCCACAGTTTAAAGCATCATGAACTTTGAAAATAAGTAAAACATTGCCAGCATCCAATGACGGAAAATATTTCATTAGTCCAGTTTTTGTTATCACCCTGTCAACTGGCATCAGTGTCATTTTTACTTTCGGGCGGACAAGTTCCTATGCTCAAGATGACTGACTTCTGTACTTTGGAAACATGAGGAGGAAAGTCCTACAGCAAATGGACTTCAGGAGTGAAATGAATAAGGAAAGATGGGTCTTGATTCCCACTTGCTTCCAGGCAAGTGGTATAACTAGTACATTATTTTGCACATTTGTGTCAAGCTTGTAGGGTTTTTTTGTTAAATGAAACAAGCTACATTAACAAACGTGAAGATGTTTCACAAATGGGACTGGTTTCTGGCAATATTACTGTTGTATCCTCTAGCAAAATTGTAATTGTAGGTGGCACAGACAGTTTGTGCTGGACTACTAACCTAAAGGTTGTCTGTTCGATCTCACCCAGTGGTGCTGCGGAAGAAAAGGCCTGGCAATCCGCTTCCATTAAGGTTACAGCTAAGAAAATCCCATGGAGCAGTTGAACTCTGTAACACATGGGGTCACCGTGAGTCAGAATTGACTCGATGGCAACTAACAACAATAGTGTAACTGTGTTTACTATTAATATTTGTTAATTAAAATGTGGTAATGCCCTCAAATCATATTACACGTATTTCCAAGATATGACAAGGTCTTTATGTTCAACTAACATAGATTATACTTACGGATTATCTAGAAGAGTTTATTTTTTAAAATAGTTCTAACAAATGCACATTTTCCAAGACTCCAACGGTCAGGCTCCTGTTTTATATTCATTACAGGGTTAAAAAAAAAAAAGGAGACAATAATTTTGAAATCTTCGGAAATACACTACTTTATCTGTGCTTGAGATATGCATCTGCCCCAATAAAATTACTGAGAAAGTGGCATTTCAACAACTGAGCTGAAGAAAGTATACATTTGTTCAGTATTTTTGTTAAAATCATTATCTAAGCTCTTACTGTACAACCGACACTGTCCAAATGGAGCATTTAGATGAGACTTTGTAGTTCTTGTTGCTCGTAAGCAGCCTAGTGTCCTTGCCTTAGGAAACTATGGATGGCTAACCTGTCAAGCGTGTGTTTCTGGTTAAGTCTCTCAGATTACCCATTGAGATGACAACCTCACAGTTCCTTCTCTAAGGGAAGCGAGCTGACACAAGAGTTCTTCGGGTGTACGTATTTATTATGAAGGATAAAACATAATCAGGCGGTAAAATCCTTAACAAAATCATAACTATTTTATTAAATATATATTTACTCCTTTAGAATCGGGTAGTGAGATGTCTTTGATTGCCCTAGATATCTAGTGCTGCTATAACACGTATGCTACAAGTAGGTGGGTTTCAAAGAGCACAAATTTATTTTCTTACAGCTTAGGAGGCTAGATGTCTGACTTCAGGGCACTGGCTGTAGGGAAGTCTGGTTCTCTTTTGGCTCCACGTAAAGATCCTTGTCTGTTTCTGTAGCCGAGGCTTTCCTTAGATCCTTGATGACCTTCATGAGGCATCTAACCTTTCCCCACCTCCACTCCCATTTGTGCTTGCTTTTGTGTCTAATCTGCTCTTTCATCACTCAAAAGTGATATGCCCTACACTGACATGGCCGACTTAACAACAACAACAACAAAAAACAAACCCTCTGCCATCGAGTCAATTCCAACTCATAGCGACCCTGTAGGACAGAGTAGAACTGTCCCATAGTGTTTTCAAGGAGCACCTGGTGGATTTGAACTGCCAACCTTTTGGTTAGCAGGTGTAGCTCTTAACCACTATGCCACCAGGGTTTCCTAACATAACAAAGAAAACCCTATTCCAAAAAAGGGTTACATCCACAGGTAAAGAGGTTAGCATTCCAAAACAATTTTTGGGAGAGACACAATTCAGTCCTTAACAATAACGTTATTGAATCACGAAACTATGCAAAGTAGCCATGGATGTCCTCTTAAGGTCCTATCAATAGTATTTTAATAACCAGTATAACCCATCATTTCCTTTTGGACACATATTCCATGCTTTCCACCTTAATGTCATACTACACCACTAGTTGTTGTGGAGTCATGGCTACCCTATGTGTGTCAGAGTAGAACTGTCCTCCACAGCGTTTTCAGAGGCTGATTTTCCAGAAATAGGTTGCCAGGCCTTTCTTCCAAGGTGCCTCTGGGTAGACTAGAACCTCCAACCTTTGGTTTAGCCACAGAGGACATTAACGGTTTGTACTACCCAGTGGCTCCACAGCCATGTAAGTGAAGCTTCCTTCTTGGAAGTATAAGCCTGTATTTCACAGTCACTTCTTTAAATGAGATGAAACTAAATTCCAAAAAAAGTTATAAAATAACGCAACACTGGCAAAATAGATGGATTTAGAAAATGTGAGTGTCCTTCCCAGGAAAACACGATTACCTCATTATATCCAAATCACAAGAAATACGGGTGACCCAGCTCTTTGGTTCTCAGCATTTTTGTGGTTTAGCTGCAGATCAGTGACTTCTGAGGAAACCCAGCTGATTTTGAGAGTTCCTCACCTTCAGTCACTGTAGTGACATCTTCAGCTCTTCCTCCTCTGAGCCCGAAAGCTGGAATTGCCACCTCTTGCTCTCTGTGGGTAGCCCTGATGGCACAGTGGTTAAATGTTTGGCTGCTAACCAAAAGGTCGGCAGTTTGAACCCACCAGCTGCTCCTTGGAAACCCCATGGGGCAATTCTACTCTGTCCTATAGGGTCGCTATGAGTTGGAATCGACTCTATGGCAACAGGTTTGGTTCTTTTTGGTTTTGCTCTCTGTGGTCTTCACAGTCTCTCCCACATGTTTCCAATGACCACTTCAACCACTTCTCTCAGCTCCGGGGCAGCCCTCAGACTTCAGGAGCAAGACCACTGTCCTTTCTATTCCTGTCATAATTTTAGGCTGTTAACACCCTATATACCTACTTACAATGAAATTAAAATTATTTTGTAGAGTGAGGTCCCTGGAGTGAGATCTACTCTCCACCTGTTGGAGGTCTGTTACCTGGGAAGTCATTCATTGCCTAGATTTATGAATTTAATAAAATTGTATTATTTTATAAATTTTACTTATTTTATTTTGTAAGATGTTATTTTATTATTTGACAAAATCTAGATCTAAGGATTTAGGTTCTGTTTTGATATTTCTAAAAGTATCTGTGCTTATCTAAATATTTGCCAATTTTTCTTCTTTATACCAAAAAATGTTAAGCATTTATCTGTGAAGAGAACAATATTGTTGTTGTTTTTCACCTTGTGTATTTATTTCAATATTAAAACCTTTAGTATTCCAGCACAAAGAAGAATCTTGATTCCTTGGGAAAAAAATCAACCTTAAGGACTTATTAGTTAAAAGCTTAGCATTTTAGATGTGAAGACCACCTGACCATTAAGAAAATTTTTCTCCATGAGTTGGTAAAACCAAACCCAGTGCCATCGAGTCAATTCCTACTCATAGCGACCCTATAGGACAGAGTAGAACTGCCGCATGGTTTCCAAGGAGCACCTGGCAGATTCGAACTGTGGACCCTTTGGTTAGCAGCCGTAGCACTTAAGCACTATGCCACCAGGGTTTCCCATGATTCGGTAGAAAGCCCTAAAAGCTTAGGAACAGAAACAAATTGAGGATTAAAAGCCAAATCACTGAAATGAAGTCATCTGAGAAAGTTTGTGATATTCTTCTGCACCCATATTAAGTGGGGACAGTTTTGGGTGGCGAGAAGAGCTTCTAGGCGGTTCAGAGAAAAGAGCAGGAGGGTACACTGTAGCCCCAGAATTGAGCATGGCCAACACCCTGCAGGGCTTCCTGTGGTCCCCTGGCCATTGGACTCTGTCAGGCTCAAGACAATCCAGGGAGTGGCTTGTCCGAAGGCAGATGTTCCCATTCTCCCTTCCTTTGCTTCCCAGTTAAACACATGTTATCACCTGCCGCTTAGAGGGGAATTATTTTATTAACTAGCTGTCAAGGTCCTCTGGTGCAAATTGTTTGCCCTCAACTGCTAACCTAAGAATTGCTGGTTCAAATCCACATAGTAGTACCTAGGAAGAAAGGCCTAGCAATCTGCTTTCATTAAGATTACAGCCAAGAAAACCTATGGAGCAATTCTACCCTGCATACATGGGGTCACTATGAGTCGAAACTGACTCAGCAACACGGTTTTGGTTTTAGCGGGGTTTTTTTTCTTTTTTAATAGTGCTTTAAGTGAAAGTTTAGAGTTCAAGTTAGTTTCTCATACAAAAATTTATGCACACATTGTTATGTGACCCTAGTTGGTCTTCCTATAAGGTGACAGCACACTCCTTTCCACCCTGGATTTCCTGTGTCCGTTCAACAACGTCCTGTCCATTTTGACTTCTCACCTTGCCTCCGGATGGGAGCTGCCCATTCAGTCTCATGTATCTATTGAGCTAAGAAGCACTCTCTTCACCGGTATCATTTTGTGTTTTATAGTCCAATCTAATCTTTGTCTGAAGAGTTGGCTTCGGGAATGATTTCAGTTCCGGGCTAACAGAGTCTGGGAGCCATGTCTTCTGAGGTCCCTCCAGTCTCAGACCATCAAGTCTGGTCTTTTTACTAGAATTTTTGAGTTCTGCACCCTACTTTTCTCCTGGTTTCATCAGAGACTCTGTTGTGTTCCCTGACAGGGCCATCATTGGTGGTAGCCGGGCACCATCTAGTTTTTCTGGTCTCAGGCCGATGGAGACTCTGCTTTACATGGCCCTTTCTATCTCTTGGGCTCATATTTTGCTTGTGTCTTTGGTGTTCTTCATTCTCATTTGCTCCAGGTGGTTTGGGACCAGTTGATGTATTTTAGATGGCCACTTGCTAGCTTTTAAGACCCCAGACGCCACTCATCAAAATGGGATTCAAAACATTTTCTTAATAAAATTTGTTATGCCAATTGACCTATTTCTTCCCTGAAACCATGGTCCCCAGACCCCTGCGCCTGCTACTCTGTCCCTCAGACTGTTTGGTTGTATTCAGGAAACTCCTTAGCTTTTGTTTTAGTCCAGTTATACTGACTTCCCCCCGTATTGTGTGCTGTACTTCCCTTCACCTAAGATAATTCTTATCTACTGTCTAGTTAGTGGATACCCCTCTCCTTCCCTCCCTCATCACCATCAGAGAATGTTTTCTTCTGAGTTTAAACCTTTTATTGAGTTCTTATAATAGCTGTCTCGTACAATGTTTGTCCTTTTGTGACTGACTCATTTCACTCAACATAATGCCTTCCAGAATCATCCATGTTATGAAATGTTTCTCAGATTCATCTTTGTTTTTCATCCCTGCATAGTATTCCATTGTGTGAATATACCATAATTTATTTATCCATTCATCTATTGATGGGTACCTAGGTCAACACTGCCATCTTTTTCCTATTGTGAACATGGGTGTGCATATATCTATTCATGTGAGAGCTCTTATTTCTCTAGGATATATTCCAAGGAGTAGGATTGCTAGATCGTATGGTGCTTCTATTTCTAACTTTTAAGGAAGCGCCAAGTCAATTTCCAAAGTGGTTGTACCATTTTTGTACCATTTTACATTTCCACCAGCACTGTGTAAGTGTTCCAGCCTCTTTACAACCTCTCCAACATTTATTATTTCATGTTTTTTGGATTAATGCTAGCTTTGTTGGGGTGGGATGGTATCTCACTGTACTGTTGATTTGCATTTCTCTAATGGCTAAGGATCTAAGGATCAAGAGCATTTCCTCATGTGTCTGGTAGCCACCTGAATGCCTTCTTTGGTGAAGTGCCTGTTCATATCCTTTGCCCATTTTTTAACTGGATTGTCTTTTTGTTGTTGAGGTTTTGCTGCGTCTTGTAGATTTCAGAGATTAGACACTGATCAGATTTGTCCTAGCCAAAAATCTTTTCCCAGTTTGTAGGTTGTCTTTTTACTCTTGGTGGTCTTCAGATGAGCATAAGTGTTTGATTTTTAGGAGCCCCCAGTTATCTAGCTTCTCTTCTGGTGTTTGTACATTGTTAGTAATGTTTTATATTCCCTTTATGCCGTGCATTAGGGCTCTTAGCATTGTCCCTATTTTCTCTTCCATGATCTTTATTGTTTTAGATTTTATATTTAGGTCTTTGATCCATTTTGAGTTAGTTTTTGTACGTGGTGTGAGGTATGGGCCTTGTTTCATTTTTTTTACAGAAGGATATCCAGTTATGCTAGCACCACTTGTTGAAGAGACTGTCCTTTCTTCCAATTAACAGACTTTGCACCCTTGTCAAATATCAGCTCTTGTTGGTGAATGAATTTAGTATGGGTTCTCAGTTTTGTTCCATTGGTTTATGTATCTGTTGTTGTACCAGTACCAGGCTGTTTTGACTACCGTGGTGGTATACTAGGTTCTAAAATCAGGTAGTGTGAGGTCTCCCACTTTGTTCTTCTTTTTTAGTAATGCTTTACTTATCCAGGGAAACCTTGGTGGCATAATGGTTAAGCACTACAGCTGCTAACCAAAAGGTCAGCAGTTTGAATCCACCAGGTGCTCCTTGGAAACTATGGGGCAGTTCTACTCTGTCCTCTAGGGTTGTTATGAGTTGGAATTGATTCGACGGCAGTGGGTTTGGTTTTGGTTTGGTTACTTATCCAGGGCCTCTTCTCTTTCCATATGAAGTTGCTGGTTTGTTTCTCCATCTCACTAAAAAATGCCATCGGAATTTGGATTGGAATTGCATTGTATCTGTAGATCACTTTGGGTGGAATAGACATTTTTACAATGTTGAGTCTTCCTATCCCTGAGCAAGGTATGTTTTTCCTCTTACATAGGTCTCTTTTGCTTTCTTGCAGTAGTGTTTTGTAGTTTTCTTTGTATAGGTCTTTTATATCCCTGGTTAGATTTATTCCTAAGTATTTTATCTTCTTGGGGCTATTGTAAATGGTATTGATTTGGTAATGTCCTCCTTGAAGTTTTCTTTGTTGGAGTAGAGGAATCCAAATGATTTTTGTATGTTTATCTTGTATCCTGATACTTTGCTGAAATCTTCTACTAGTTCCAGTAGTTTTCTTGTGGATTCTTTGGGGGTTTTCTCTGTATAAGGTCATATCATCTGCAAATAGAGATACTTTTACTTCTTCCTTACCAATTTGGATGCCTTTTATTTCTTTTTCTAGCCTAATTTCTCTGGCTAGGACCTGTAGGACAATGTCAAATAAGAGTGGTGATAGAAGACTTTGGTTCCCATTCTCGAGGGGAATGCTTTCAGACTCTCTCCATTTAGGATGATGTTGGCTATTGGCTTTGTATAAAAGCCCTTTATTGGGTTGAGGAACTTCCCTTCCCACCCTATTTTGCTTGGAGTTTTTATGATGAATGGGTGTTGAACTTTGTCAAATGCCTTCTCTGCATCAATTGATAAGATCATGTGGTTCTTGTCTTTTGTTTTATTTCTGTGATGGGTTACATTGATGGATTACATTATTTTTCTAATGTTGAACCATCCCTGCATACCTGGTATGAATTCCACTTGGTCATGGTGAATTATTTTTTTGATATATTGTTGGATTCTATTGGCTAGAATTTTGTTGAGGATTTTTGCGTCTATGTTCACGAGGGATATAGGTCTGTAATTTTCTCTTTTTCTGGTGTCTTTACCTGGTTTTGGTATCAGAGTTATGCCGGCTTTATAGAACGAATTTGGGAATGTTCCATCCCTTTCTATTCTCTGAAATAACTTTAGTAGTAGTGGTGTTAACTCTTCTCTGAAAGTTTGGTAGAATTCTCCAGTGAAGCTGTCAAGGCCAGAGCTTTATTTTGTTGGGAGTTTTTTAAATTACGTTTTCAATCTCTTCTTTTGTTATGGGTTTACTTAGCTGTTCTACCTCTGTTTGTGTTAGTTTAGATAGGTAGTATGTTTCTAGGAAACCCTGGTGGCGTAGTGGTTAAGTGCTACAGCTGCTAACCAAAAGGTCGGCAGTTTGAATCTACCCGGTACTCCTTGGAAATTCTATGGGGCAGTTCTACTCTGTCCTGTAGGGCCGCTATGAGTCAGAATCGAGGGCGGTGGGTTTGGTTTGGTTTGGTTTTGAGTGTTTCTAGAAATTTGTCCATTTCCTCTAGGTTTTCAAACTTGCTGGAGTACAATTTTTCGTACCATTCTGTTATGATTCTTTTTATTTCAGTTGGGTCTGTTGTGATATCGCCCATCTCATTTCTTATTCAGGTTATTTGCTTCCTCTCGTTTTTTTTTTTTTTTTTTTTTTGGTCAATTTGGCCAACAGTTTATTGATTTTGTCGATCTTTTCAAAGAACCAGCTTTTGGAGTTGTTAGCTCTTTCAATTTTTTTTCTATTCTGTATTTCATTTATTTCTGCCCTAATTTTTATCATTTGCTTTCTTCTGGTGCCTGAGGGTTTCTATTGCTGCTCACTTTCTATTTGTTCAAGTTTTATGGTTAATTCTTCGATATTGGCCCTTTCTTCTTTTTGGATCTGTGCATTTATTGATATAAATTGACCTTTGAGCACTGCTTTTGCTGTGTCTCAGAGGTTCTGGTAGGATGTGTTTCCATTCTCATTTGATTCTATGAATTTCTTTATTCTGTCCTTAATTTCTTTTATAACTGGTAGTTTTTGAGCAAAGTGCTGTTCAGTTTCCATGCGTTTGATTTTTTTTTTTTTTCTTGCTTTTTCTGCTATTGATTTCTACTTTCATGGCTTTATGTTCAGAAAAGATGTTTTGTAATATTTTGATGATTTGGATTCTGTTAAGGCTTGCTTTAATATTTTGATGATTTGGATTCTGTTAAGGCTTGCTTTAATATTTTGATGATTTGGATTCTATTAAGGCTTGCTTTATGGCCTAATATGTGGTCTATTCTGGAGAATGTTCCATGTGTGTTGGAAAAGAAAGTATACTTGGCTGCTATTGGGTTGAGTGTTCTGTATATTTCTATGAGATCAAGTTGGTTGATAGCGGCATTTAGGTCTTCCATATCTTTATTGAGCTTCTTTCTGAATGTTCTGTCCTTCACCAAAAGTGGTGTGTTGAAGTCTCCTACTATTATTGTGGAGCTGTCTATCCTTTTCAATGCAGGTAGAGTTCATTGTGTGTATTTTGGAGCCCTGTTGTTGGGTAAGTAAATATTTATTGTGGTTACGTCCTCCTGATGTAGTGACAGTTTCTATAGTGTCCTTCCTTATCCTTTGTGGTTGATTTTACTTTAAAGTCTATTTTGTCAGAGATTAATATTATCACTTCTGCTCTTTGTTGATTGTTGTTTGCTTGATATGTATTTTTCCATCATCTGAGTTTTAGTTTGTTTGTGTATTTAAGTCTAAGGTGTGTCTCTTGTAGGCAGTATGTAGACGGATTGTGTTTTTTTAATCCGTTCTGCTACTCTAGGTCTTTTTATTGGTGCATTTAGTCCATTTACACTCAGCGTAATTATTGATAAGTCATAAAAAAAATTTTTTTATGAGTTTAGTACTGTCATTTTTATGTAGTTTGTGTGTGTGTGTGTGTTGTTGACGGTTTCTTTGTTTCATTTAATTTTCTGTGCCATTATTTTTCTTCATGTATTTTCTTTTCATCTTTGTCATTGATGATTTTGTAGTTGCTGAATCTTTATATTTTTCTTGTTTTTTATTTTGATGTGTAGGATTGTTAGTTTCCTTTGTGGTTTCCTGAATATTTGCCTCTTTTTTTCTAAGTTTAAACCAATCTTTTATTTCTTGATATCACCTTGACTTCCTCTCCATGTGAAAGATCTATGACTACATTATTTAGTTCCTTTTTTTGTTTTGATGTTGTTGTCTTTTACATATTGGCGCCTTTGTTTCCCTGTTTTCAGTGTTTTAGCTTTGATTTATTTTTCTGACTTCCGTCCTGTGTTCTAGTCTTGGGTTGTTATCTGACGTTATTGATTTTCTAACTGGAGGACTCCCTTTAATATTTCTTGTAATTTTGGTTTGGTTTTTGCAAATTTCCTAAACGTCTGTTTATCTGGTAATTCCCTAATTTCACCATCATATTTGAAAGACAGTTTTGCTGGATATATAATCCTTGGCTGGGAATTTTTTTCCTTCAAGTCTTTATATATGTCATTCCATTGCCTTCTTAGCTGCATGCTTTCTGTTAAGTAGTTAGAGCTTATTCTTATTGACTCTCCTTTGTAGGTGACTTTTTGTTTATCCCTAGCTGCTCTTAAAATTATCTCTTTATCTTTTGTTTGGCAAGTTTGATTATAATATATGTCTTGGTGACTTTCTTTTGGGGTCTACCTTGTGTGTGGTTCGATGACCTTTTTGGGTAGATATCTTCTCATCTTTCACGGTATCAGGGAATTTTTCTGCCAACAACTCTTCAACAATTCTCTCTGTATTTTCTGTTATTCCTCCCTGTTCTGGTCCTCCAATCACTGTTAGGTTATTCCTCTTGATAGAATCCCACATAATGCTTAGGGTTTCTTCATTTTTTTAAATTCTTTTATCCTGTTTTTTCCTCAAATAAGTTGATGCCAAGTGCTTTATCTTCAGTCTCACTAATTCTGATTTCCATTGCCTCAGTTCTGCTCCTTTGACTTTCTGTTGAGTTGTCTAATTCTGAAATTTTATTGTTAATCTTCTGGATTTCTGTTTACTGTCTCTCTATGGATTCTTACAGCCTATTAAATTTGTCAGTGTACTCTTCTGTAATCTTAAGTTCTTCTATTGCTTTGTCTGTGTGTTCCTTGGCTTGTTCTGCATTTTGTCTGATCTCCTTCCTGATCTTTTGAAGAGTTCCATATATTAATCCTTTGTATTCTACCTCTAGTAATTCCAAGAAGTAATCTTCCTGAAGCTGCCATGGTCTGCCTCTTTATGTGATTTGATATTGACTGTTGTTTCTGAGCCATCAATAAGGTGTTATATTTATTTATTTTATATTTGCTTACTGTGTCCTAGCTACTTGTTTTCTTTTGTTTTGATTTGCCCAAATAGGCTGATCATGTGAGCTAGTTTGATTATTGGTGCCTTTGGAACGCTAATGTCCTGTCACCAGATTGTTAGATCTGTTACTAGGTATGTGAGCTCAGGAGTCTGTTTACTTTTCTTATAAGGATTCAGCTCAAGTGTCCAGGTAGTCACCAAGTGTGTTGTGCAGGCTTTCACCTACAGCCCTAGGTGGGCAGGGGTGACTGGAGTAGGCACAGGTATCTGGATGCAGTGGGGGTCATGTGCTGAGCAAGGCAAGGGGTTGACAGCTGCCCCTGAGTGTCTAGGAGGAAAGTGTGTCCTTGTTTCCTAGAGTGCTTAGGTGGGTGGGTTTTGCACCTGGATTGTGGGTACCCAGTGCTGTTGGCTGTAAGACTGGGAGACACCACTTATTCTTGTACCCCTGTTGCAGATAGCTAAGTGTCATGGGTGGAACCATCAGTGCTCAGGCCCCTGATGTGGGTAGGTGAGGACCCTGGTTAATGGGCAGAGTGGTGTCGAATGTCACAAACCTGCCACTCTACCATGTAGCTGATACAGTGAAGTTTGGCTTCAGGTATATACCCTGCTGTACTGTGCTAATGAGGCCCTATGCTGTTGAAATGGGCCCACTCAGGTATATGCAGGGGTGAAAGGCATTCAAACTCCATGGACCCCTTATGCCTATGCCTAGGCAAAGGAGTTGTGCCTGTCCTGAGTCCCTGGCTTAGGGGAACTGGCAGATTATTTCTTCCTGTTTGTTAATTTGTTCCCTCTCCAAGGCTGGGAGAATGGCTCACTGAAGCCAGCCCAGGGCCCAGTGCAGAGTGGGGAGGGAGCAGATAAATGGGAGAGAGTTTCTTCCCAAACGGGGTGTTTTTCGATCTGCGCAGTAGGTTAGACACATGGACTTATCTTTTGCCAGTTCGGTGTCGCTTTTCACTGGTTCTGGAGACTTGAGTAGGCTCTCGGGCCGCTCTGTCTTGCTCAATCCGGAAAATGTGTCCTGAATGCCAGAGCTTACCTCACTGCATGTGCCAGCTGATCTGGCCTGCAGGGTGCCAGTTCCTGCTGGGTCAGGTCTGGCAACTTTTGGCTGCTTCTGAACTGTCTCTCCCTCCCACGCCACTCAGCCTGATTCCTCAACTTTGCCTTTGATGTTCAGGGCTCCTAGATTGTCATATATAATCAGTTTACTTTTTGGGGGGGCTCTTTGTTGAAAAAGGGACTACTTGAAGCGTCTGACTACTCCGCCATTTTGGTCCCGCCTCAGGTTTTGGTTTTATAGTAAGGTTTACCACTGCCTTCTTTTATAATCTCAAGTTAGAAGTGGATTACCACTGTTTAAATCATCCTATTTAAATAACAAACCACATGAATTTTTTTCTCCTAAAAGTGGTCTACCTTTGTACAGTGGTTTAGAGCTCGGCTGTTAACTAAAAGGTCAGCAGTTCGAATCCACCAGCTGCTCCTTGGAAACTCAATGGAGCAGTTCTCCTCTGTCCTATAGGGTTGCTGTGAGTTGCAATTGACTCGACAGCACCAGGTTTGGTTTTTTTAGCTTTGTAGTGAACTGAGTCTGTCAAGGTGACTTGAACAGGAGTCACAGTGACATAAGAACAAATCAATGACAGCTGAAGGCTATTATTTCACATTAAGGAGCAAAGCCTCTGCAGACTTGGTGAGGTGCAGCAGTTATTCCTCACGAATTTGACTCATCTGATACAATTCTAGGATTTGAGATCACCACGTCCAATCTGAGAGGGCTTGAAAGGAAACTCTGTTGTCCTAAGCCTCACTGTAACAAACTTTTACTACATCCTTATCATGATAACAGATGCCTCATGTGAAAATGGCTTACAAGTAAAACCGTTTTACAAAAGCAGAAAGACTTGCTTATTTAAAACTAATGTAATTTGAAAACTGTCTGTAATCCAAAAGGTAACATTCTTAAGTTTTCATTTGTTCTCCTTACCCTGTTGTGAATCTTCCATTTTATGACCTACTTCCAGTAGATAAACCAAAAAAAAACCCAAACCTTTTGTCATCAAGTTGATTCTGACTCATAGTGACTCTGTAAGACAGAGAAGAGTTTCCCCATAGGGATTCCAAAGAGCAGCCGGTAGATTCAAATGCTGACTTTTCGGTTAGCAGCTGAGCTTTTATCTTCTGCGCCACCAGGGCTCCAGTTGACAGGCCACATGAGTTCAGCGATGCTGTGCCATGATTTCATGGAGCAAAATTTCTCAAACTGGGCAACAAAAAACAGTGTTTTTTCAAAAGTTTCCATCATCAAAGAAGTCTGGAAAACTTTCGTTTAAACAAAAAAGAGTGTGTGTGTTTTTCACTCATTTGTGTGAGTATATGTGCGTGTAGAAATTGTCAGGGAATTTATGATGCTCCACGATGGACATGTATCATAATATTTCTCAAACCTATTTGAGTTTCAATATCTTGTTTCTATGTGAAGAAACATCAAGATTTTGCAGGAATAGTTTTTAAGAGGTCTGGAAGTTTGTTAAACAAGACAACAAATACTAAAAATATACACATTAATACAAACATAATGGACACTAAATATGCACACTGTTTTCAGTCAGCATTACTAAAGGAGGTTCCAATGATTTTTGGTGGCATAGAATGTTTTTTTCCTCCTCAGATGCATATAATCTTTACTCATGGAAACTCAAAAATCTCATTCGTATGACCTAGTGTTAGTCTCACATAGTTTTAAAGTAGGAGAAAGAATTTGGTATCTTAGGAGTACATTGTATTGTAAAAAATACATCATACCAGGGTTCAAGGTCACCAACAAACACACTCTATTTGTGCATGGAACACTGCTCACATAGAGAGGAGTCAGAGCAAGATCAGCTTCTCTAGTGGTCACTGGTCTCCCATGGCCAGCAGGCTCATCTCTGTGTATGGCCAGTGCAGGGCAGATGTTCTACGTTCATCCCTATCATGCTGTGTTCAAGAGACCCTGTTCCCTCCCTGCCAGAAACAGATAGAAGTGGAGTTGGCCAAGTGCCATATGGTGCCCACATATTTAGAAGTGACAGAGAAAGTTACTGTGTGCCCAGATCAGGAGGAAGTCTTCTCTGATAAGAAGGGACTGGGAGACAACAAGGATACCCAGTTCCTAGCCTCCTAGCCAGAGAATGTTCTGGGCCCAAGGCCTTTGCTTAGGAAGCCCAGATAGGAGGCATAGGGGCAGACTGTTCCCCCCACAAATTCCTTTAGAGAAAGTATCACTTCCTGCAAAATAAACAGTTTGCAGAGAAGCTGAGTCCCCGTGTGAGCAGTGATCTGTTCCAATTGGCATATTCCATCACCACAGCATCACAGGCCTGAATATACAAGAGAGAGAAACCTGGCTTCTGGAACATGGAAACCTGGCTTTGGCCCTTATAATTTATAATCCCATTACCTTCTGAGAACTAGTTTTTATTTAGTTCCCACTTTGTACAGTGGGGAAACCCTGGTGGCGTAGTGGTTAAGTGTTACAACTGCTAACCAAATGCCGGCAGTTCAAATCCACCAGGTGCTCCAAGGATGGTCACTATGGGTCGGTATCGACAGCAAACAGTTTTTTTGAGGGGTTTGTGTAGTGGACTCCCTGGGTGGTGCAAACAGTTAAGCACTTGGGTACTAACCAAAAAGGTTGATGGTCCAAATTCTACCCAGAGGTGCCTCAGAAGAAGGTCCTTCTGGAAGGTCACGGCCGTTGAAAACCCTGTGGAGTGCAGTTCTGCTCTGACACACAGAGGGCTGCCACCAATCAGAGGAGACTTGACGGACCTTTTTTTTTACTTTGTACAAGACAGTAATGCTGATACGTTTTCAACATATGCAAATAATAGAACATTTGCTAAATATAGTACTTGAATTGTGGTAAGACGTTTAAGTTTTTTCTAGGAAACAATTCTTGTTTTTTATGGTTGTAAGAAAAAGACATACTGGTCAGGTAGAGGGTCAGTAAAAAGAAGACCCTCAAAGAGGTGGACTGACACAGTGGCTGCAAAAATGGGCTCAAACATAGCAATGACTGTGAGGATGGCACAGGATCTGGCAGTGTTTCGTTCTGCTGTACATAGGGTCAGGGTCACTATGAGTTGGAATCAACTCAACGGCATGTAACAAGAGCATGTAGATGGTTACAGAGAGGATAAAGATTTATGGAGTTATAAGTGTAAGCTGAGAAAGCAGGGAAGAACAGTAACACGGAGCTCTAGGCATTTCTCTGGCAGAAAACATCATCCAGTCCCTTTGCAGTTCTCTCTCACTCTTGCTCTCTCTCACCCACACACCCCCTACTATGTGGCAAGCACTGTGCTTGAACTGCGGATACTATGGTAAGTTAAAAAATAAATAATTCGCCTACACATTAAATTTATATTCCAAGATGAACAAAGTGAACACTAATCAAAGAAACACACAACTGTAAAATCACAACTATAGGTAATGACCATAACCACTGGGTTAAGCTAAGCTGGTTCACCGTTGTCAGGTCCCCTTCACGCTGAGACCTCACTCAAACCGCAGTAAAGTGTGTTACAAGTAAATGTGGTGGGTAAGTCATGTTCTGTTGGGGAGATTAAGGAAATTCCTCAGCCTTCTATATCTGGAACTGTGCAATTTGGAATGTCAGGAACAAAAGTGGGAGTGTTATCAAGGGTCCCTACCTTGGTTGAACCCAACCAGATTTGCACTGCGCAATAAGGCTATTGAGGCAGCCTGGAGTCACATTAGCAAATTAATTTTGCCAGCAGCTAGAAAAAGGAGACAGTAAGGGCTAGAATCTTCAGAGAGACTGTCTCCTGGATTTGCCTAACAGCCAGGTATTTAAGGGCTTGACAGGAGGGGCCTTGCTGTCTAATCATGAGGTTTGGTGGTGGGGGTGGGGGGGGGAAGCGGAGATTTCCAAGAAGGGGTTGGGCTGTGTAAATGCAGGTGCACACACAGGATTTCTTCAAGATGGAAGTCCTTTGGTTCCCTTTGACATAACTCATTATGGGATGTGACCCAAGCCTACTGTTTTCCTTTGTCACATCACCTCCTTTGGCAGGCACGGGAATGTAAAACAGCAGTCACTCTTCTTTTGTTCATGCTCTGCACCTGTGGAAACCTGCAAGCTCTACATCAACAGTGTATTTGCAATATCTTAGAACATTTCAATTTGTTCCACCACAAGGCCGGAACATTTTGCCACACAGGGCCTGTGCCTTCTGTTCTAATCTCCAGGAGGAGGGTTACAGTTGCACCCCTGCCAGTAGGTCAGGTTGTTTATTCTACTCTGTCCTGTTTGACCTTTTCCTGGCCCAGTGTTGGGGGCCCAAGCGGCCCTGCTCCAGCCTAATCTTGTCTCAGGAGAGACCGTCCAGAACCTCAACTAACTAGGCTTTCTCTCCCCAGCTATTGAACCTCCAATCACTCGCCCTATGTCCACTCCTGTTCCCCTCTGGCCTGTTCACAGAACTGTCAAAAAGATCCCTTAAAATGTAACCCTGATTGTGCCAACCCCTGCTCAGAACCGTTGAATGACGTTCCACCTAACTATGATAAATCCGAAGGTCTTACTTGTATCTCAGAGTCCCACAAGATCTGCCACCGGTGGATGAACTGATACATGACTTCACTTCCTGTTTCACATCTTGGTTGTCCTTCTACTGGCTCTGTGTTAGCCACACCATGTTAAATGAGGCAAACATGTGCCCTGCTTTCACAGAACTCACAACCTAATGTGGAGACAGTCAGATACAATTATACAAACGCAAATAGGAAATAATTATCCTTCCTGGTAAGATCTGAAGTCAATAGAAAAAGTACTGAAATAGAGAAAATTTATGAGTCTTCCTTTTGATGAAGTTAGACAATGCTTCTCCATATCCTCTTTTGAGGGCAAAAGTCATATCTTTTCCTTCTACTACCCTTTCCTACCCTACTCTACCTTTTCCTGCCCCACCGCTGACCCAACGAAATACTGATGACAATTTTTACTCAGTATAAAGCACATTTATGTGCATTAAAGCATGGGACACCAGTACATAATGGAAATATTACATGAACTAATACTATAAAACCAATCACATAATAAAAATTAAAAAGAAAATTTAGGCTTGATAGATAATAAAGATAATAATATGTACAATAGCCAAATATTTTGGATTTGAACTTGAGATAAAAGTGTAGATGAAAAAGGAAGAAATGGGAGCCTTTATTAAGAACTGAAGGACAAATGAAAAATGTGGCTCGCTTAGCCAAAGATCTGCCTTTCTTAGTTGCTGCCGAATGTTAGTTTCGTAACAGGACATGATTGCAATGAATCGATTCTGCTCAAAGTGCTAGGACGAGTCCTGCACACACCCTCCGTTTAGAGTAACCTGTAAATTCCTGTAGACTATAGTTGGACATGGAGTCCCTGGGTGGTGCAAACGTTAATGTCCTCAGCTGCTAACCAAAAGGTTGAAGATTCAAATCCCCCCCGAGGTGCCTCAGAAGAAAAGCTTGGCAAGCTACTTTTGAAAAGTCATCCACTGAACAGCATATGGAGCACAGTTCTACTCTGACAGGCATGGGGTCACCATGAGCCTGAGTCAGCTCTGCCGGCAAGAGGTTTTGGGGTTTATAATTGGACTTGCAGCTCATATTTCATCCTCTGATGCATTTTAAACACCACTGAACTCCATTTTTATTTTACATCTTTAAGGCTTCCAGGCTTTGTTTCACAATTTCATTATTTAATGCCCATTTATTTTATTTAGAAAAGCGTGATCACCTGCTCCATATTGATCTGTCACTGTTTAAACTATCATTCTTTATTTGCATTGATTTGAAAATTCAAATTTCATTTGTATTTGTCTTTGGAAAGCAGTCAGAGCCAGCCTCAGGGGTCATTTTCCCTGAGTCCCCAGGCCCCTCTTCTCCCAGCCTCAGGTGGTGCTGGGTTCTGGAGGTAGGAGGCAGCAGGACCAGAGCCCATGCCTGGGTGCGGCTGATTTGGAGATGCCACTGGGTTGTGGGCCTCCTGCAGTGTTTCGCCCTGGGCCTCCCGGGATGCTGCCTCTGAGTGTGGGTGTATGGCCTGGGGAGCTGAGGGAACTAAGTTCTCCGCTGATCTTCAGAAGCCACGCCCAGGGTTTAGAGTGTGGCCTTCCTCCTGAAGCCCTGGATGTTCTGTGCTGACACCAGACCACCCACCAGCCCTTCTCGGTCTTCATTGCCGTTTTCTCACGCCTGTGTCCTTGGAGGTGGCTGGGACCATCCACTGCTTGTCTGTGTCCAGGGAGCGCCCAGGGCACAGCCTCCGGGACCAGGGCTCGTCTGTCTGGCAGCCGTCCCTTGCGCTGTGTGGATCCCTGAGGCTGACTGAGCACCCCAGGGCACAGGTGAGACCACGGACCACCAGGCAGGGCTGGGTGCACTGCACTGGGGGAGGCCCGGGTTCCCACAGAGCACCGAAGTTTCCTACAGGTCATCCTGGGGGAAATCCGGTAAGCCCTGACCCCGAAGCTTTAGATGCAGGATGCGTGGCTCTCAGGCTGGGGCCCCTAAGATCCAGGCAGGGGCTGCCCTGCAGAACCGTCCCCACTCCAGCTTCCCCTTGTATCCCTGGCTCCAGCTGAGTCAGGGACAAGACAAAGGACCCCAGGGTCCCAGCACTAAGCTGTCTTCCCTAGTCCACAGGAGCACCTCCGGTCAATGTGTCCCCTGGTGTGTGGCTCCAGTTCTGTTCACATTCTTTTCTTTTACATCTGTGGCCATCAAGCCATTCCGACTATGGGTGACCCCATGTGTTTCAGAGTAGAACTGCTCTATAGGGTCTCTTAGTGGAAACAATAAAGTGCTTGATCACTAGCCAAAAGGCTGGCCCTTGGAACCCACCCGGGGGCTCCTTGAAAGCCAGGCCTAACAATCTGCTTTTGAAAGGTCACAACCTTGAAAATCCTGTGGAGCTGTTCCACTCTGCAGACGTGGGGTCCTCATGAGGTGGGATCTTCTGGATCTATTGTACTTTAGATGAAGGTTTACAGAGCAAACTAGTTTCTCATTAAACGGTTAATACACATATTGAGATAGATAGACTAGAACAATAGGAAAGATCTGTGGAAACAGCCTTGACAAAAATGTATCTGCATGCAAAGGCCACGCCCTGAAGAAATTCTCAGCGTGTAGAGACAGTCTCACCACAGAGCCCATAATCTGCAGAAGCGATCTAGAAATTGCTTCACTTGCTTAGCCTAGCTTAACCACAACCTTGTCTTTCAAGAAAACAGGTGCCGAGCATGCATGCAAAAGGTAGCCAGGTCTGCGAGATGACCTTCTCTCAGAATCCACTGTGCTATCCAACCCACTGGCGGGATTCGACCCGGTGGAGTGAGGGAGCTGTGCAAGTGCCACATCCCATAACGAGTGATGTTAACAGTCCCAGAACCCTTTGCCGCAGACCCCATCTTGGCCAGGGGCTGTATGCGCACCTCGTTTCCATAGCCATACCAATTCCCTGAAACCCCTGCCTTTTTCTCAGAAACTGCATGAATAAAGAAAGGCCACTTAACAGAACCCTGTACATAAAAGCAGTAACCTCCCTGATAAAGAGAGTCAGTCTTTTGGAGAGGTGTAGTCCCCCAGATGACTCCTTTTGCTTGACTCAAGCAAAATAAAGCTTGCTGCAGATAAAGTTTGTTTTTCGTGTGTGTTCTTATTCTGGAAAAAACAAGGCCCTTTTGTGTCAGGTTGGGAATTGGTAACAATATTGTTTTGTGACATTGGTTGCCAACCCCTCACCATGTCAACACTCTACCCTTCTCCACCTTGGGTTACCCATTACTAGCTTTCCTGTACCCTCCTGCATTCTCATCCTTGCCCCTGGGCTGGCGTGCCCATTTAGTCTTGTTTTGTTTTATGGGCTGGAGAGTGAACCTCAGGAGTGACTTCAGTACTGAGCTATAAAGGTGTCCGGGGGCTAACAACAAATCTTTACGGAAGCAAATTCCTTTACTCAAGCCAGGACTTTCTTTTCTGGTGCTTCTGGGTGGATTCCAACAGCCAACGTTTTTGGTTAGTAGATGAGCGCAAACCATTTGTGCCACCCAGGGACTTTCTCTTCTAGAACTACTTTATTCAGCTGGGGAGTCAACCCCACAGGGAGGAGTGGCATTCCTGCCCAGTCCTGCTCACCTGGGCCAAAACCAGCATGCCTTCTGGACATCTTCTGTGGGTGAGGGGCTTGGTTTGTTTTGTTTCCTAGATCACTGTGTAGAGAATCAGGTTTCTGCGGAAGTCCTTTGATAATCTGCAATGTCTGCCAGTTACTATAGTATTTTCTTATCCTAATGACTATCATCATTCCACATTGTTCTTCGGTACCCAATTTATTTTATCCAGTGCCTTCAAGGGTACCTCTTTTAGGATTTTACTGTTTACTTTTTTCTGTCTAGAGTAATGCCTGTCTATCCCAAACAGTTTTTTCTCCATTATTTCCTCAGTGTCCGCCCCAAACCCTGTCTTTGCCTCCTGGGCCATGGTCAGTGATGTCTCCACCTGTGTGCTCTGAGCGTGTGACCATTTGGCCCCAAGGTTCTGCTGGGCCAGCATCACTAGGACACAGGGGTAGGCCTGCTTTTGGGTATATTTTTCTTGGATATTACTCATCAATTATTAAATTACAAATAGCCTAGAAATTAAAAAAAAAAAAAAGATTTGTGCTTGGATTGTGTGTGTCATTGCCCTTAAATCCATCAGCACAATGTACTCAAATCCAGTAACTACCATCAGTAATTTGTGTTCTATTAAACTTCTATTTCCTATTGTCTTCCACACTTAAAGAAATGTTCTCTACAGAATTTCAGACACAGAGCAACATAGAAATTTTGCTATGTCTTTCTTTTGTCAACTTTCAAAAAAATTTGTGAATAAAATGAAAATGTGAACACTATAAAAAATCAAAATCTACTTTGATTTCCAATTTTATTAATATGTACATTTATATTTCAATAGAACTCAATTCTCGGCCCCTGATGACTACTTTTTTTTCCTCCAAAGTAATCCCTAAACAGTTATCAATAGTTTGTATACGTAACGTAGAAAACATTCTTCACTCAGGTAAATAACCCAAGGGATGGCCGAGTTCCCTGTGACAAATGGAGCTCTCATACTCTGGTTGACTAATAAAGGCAAGAAAAGGTTACTAAAGCTAAGATCGATACAAAATCAAAAGAATACATTTTAGTTTGACTCTGAAAAGTGCAAATCAATCTATTATCATTAAATTTGAGAAATCTATATATGTTCTGTTAATGGCTGACTACTGACCTCACAAGGAGCCCTGGTGGCACAATGTTAAGCACTCAGCTGTTAACCAAAAGGTTGGCAGTTTGAATCCACCAGGAGCTCCACTGAAGAAAAGAACCTGGCAATCTGCTCCCTTAAAGATTACAGCCTAGGAAACCCTATGGGGCAGTTCTACTCTCAACTGGTCCAATAAGCAACATCATGACAAACGGAGAAAAGATTGAGGTTGTCAGGGATTTCATTTTACTTGAATTCACAGTCAATGCCCATGGACAAGAAGTCAAGAAATCAAATGACACCTTGCATTGGGCAAATCTGCTACAAAAAAACCTCTTTAAAGTGTTAAAAAGCAAAGATGTCACCTTGAAGACTAAGGTCTGCCAGACCCAAGATACGGCGTTTCCTGTCGCCTCATATGCATGTGAAACCTGGACAATGAGTAAGGAAGGCCGAAGAATTGATGCCTTTGAATTATGGCGTTGGCAAAGAATATTGAATATACCATGGACTGCCAGAAGAACGAACCAACTTGTCTTGGAAGGACAGCTAGAATGCTTCTTGGAAGCAAGGGTCGTGAGACTTCATCTCACATACTTTGGTCATGTTATTAGGAAGGATCAGTCCCTGAAGAAGGACGTCATGTTTGGTAAAGTAGAGGGTCAGTGAAAAAGAGGAAAACCCTCAAAGGGATAGATTGACACAGTGGCTGCAACAATGAACTCAAACATGGCAGTGATTATGAGGATGGTACAGGATCAAGCAGTGTTTCATTCTGTTGAACATAGGGTCACTATGAGTAGGAACTGACACGACAGCACCTAGCCACAACGAGTCTTCATTTTAGAGATATATATTACAAAAAGTTCCTTGCCCTGTCTCCCTCTCAAGTTTGCCCACAGGATGAAACCAGAGGTATATAACATAAAATATTATTAGTGAATCAAAAATTCATCGAAACTTTGGTCCTAGAGAAAAATGTGCAGGTGTAAGTATAAGGACGGGGAGAGTGAGAAGGAGCAGAAGGAAATGTCATTGAACTGAAGTTTGAGAGCACCTATTTAAATTATTTTAAAAGTTAATATAAATAACCATAAACCAGAAGAGGGGATACATAACCCCAATTTCAGTTAGAACTTAACAACAAGTACCTTGGAAGACGGGGCTGGCAATCTGCTTGAAAAGGTCACAGCTTTGAAAACGCTATGAAAACTCTACTCGGAACACATGGAGTCACCATGAGTCAGGATCGACCAGAAGGCAACAAAGAACAAGAACAAAGTCAGCAATATAAGAACTGGAGGACTCCCACAGAAATTGGTCTTGATTGATTGCAGTTTTTCAGAAAACACATTTGTGAAAAATTTACTCTGCACTTTTTTTATGTGTGTGTGTGTGGTAAATATATGTGTAACAAAACATTCGCCATTTCAACATCTTTTACACGTGCAATTCAGGGACGTTATATTCATCACGTTGTGCAGCCATCACCACTGTCCATTTACTGTTTTTTTCTGTCACCTTTAACAGAAGCTCAGTGTCCCCTGAGCAATGTCCCCCTTTGCTTCTCCCACCCATCCCTGATAATTACTAATAAACTTAGATGTATATGCTCTTGCCTGTTCTACATATTTCATGTAAGTGGAATCATACAATATTTGTTCTTTTGTGACCGTCTTGTTTCATTCAGCATAATGTTCTCAAGGATTATCCATGTTGTAGCATATACCAAAACTTCATTTCTCTTTATGGCTGCATAATACTCCATTGTGTGTACGTACTACATTTTGTTTACGCACTCATCTATTGATGGACATTTAGGCCCTTTCAGTCTTTTGGCTATTGTGAATACGGCTGAAATGAACATTAGTGTATGAGCATCTGTTTATGTTCCTGCTTTTGGGTATATTCCTAGGAGTGGGATTGCTGGGTCATATGGTAATTATGGAGCCCTGGTGACACCGTGGTTAAGAGCTCAGCTGCTAACCAAAAGGTCGGCAGTTCAAATCCACCAGCCAAGTCGTGGAAACCTTGTGAGTCGGTTCTACTCTGTCCTATAGGGTCACTATGAATCAGAATTCACTCGACGGCAATGGGTTTTGTTTCTTGTTTTTTTTTTTTGTGGTAATTATATGTTTAACTTTTTGAGGAACTTCCAAGCTGTTTTCCGTAGTGGCTATACCATTTTATCGTCCCACTAGCCATCAGTGAGGTTTCTAATTTATCCACATTCTCACCAAAACATGTTGTTTTCTGTTTTGTTTTTTTAAACGTATCACAATATTCTTAGTGGGTGTGAAGTGGCATCTTACTGTGGTTTTGATTTGCATTTCCCTAATGACTAATGAGGCTGAGCGTGTTTTCATGTGCTTGTTGGGCATCATTTTTTCTTTGGTGAAATGCCTTTTGAAGTGCTTTGCCTACTTTTTAATTGTGTTGTCTTTTTATTGTTAAGTGGTAAGATTTCTTTATATATACTGGATTTTAAACCCTTATCAGATGTATGATTCTCAAACATTTTCTCCCAATCTGTAGGTCTATCTTCACTTTGTTGATAAAGTCCTTTGGTGAACAAAGGCTTTTAATTTGGATGAAGTCCAAACTACCTATTCTGTTGCTTGTGCTTTTGGTGCCTATGGTGAAATGAATTACTTTATGTGGCCTTTCCACCACTTGTCTATAAGTTTGTCATACTGTGGTCACTTGCGTGTTGCTGTGATGCTGGAGGCTATGCCACCGGTCTTTCAAATATCAGCAGGGTCACCCATTGTAGACAGGTTTCAGTGGCGCTTCCAGACTAAGACAGACTAGGAAGAAGGACCTGGCAATCTACGTCTAAAAAAAATTGGTCAGTGAAAACATTATAAATAGCAGCAAAAAGTTGTCTGATATAGTGCTAGAAGATGAACTCCTAAAGTTGGAAGGCACTCAAAATATGACTGGGGAAGAGCTGCCATCTCAAAGTAGAGTTGAACTCAATGTCCTAGATGAAATAAAGCATTTGGGACCTTCCTTTGCTGATGTGGCATGACTCAAAATGAGAAGAAACAGCTGCAAACTCCACTAATAATTAGAATGTGGAATGTAAGAAGTATGAATCTAGGAAATTGGAAGTTATCAGAAATGAAATGGAACGCATAAAGATTGATATCCTAGGCATTAATGAGCTGAAATGGACTGGTAATGGCTGTTCTGAATCTGACAATCATATGGTCTACTATGCCAGGAATGACAAATTGAACAAGAATGGCATTGCATTCATAGTCAAAAAAGCACTTCAGAGATCTATCCTGAAATACAACACTGTCAATGATAGGATAATATCCACACACCTACAAGGCAGACCAGTTAATACGACTATTAATCAAATTTACACACCAATCACCAAGGCCAATGATGAAGAAATTGAAGATTTTTATCAACTTCTGCAATCTGAAATTGATCAAACATGCAATCAAGATGCATTGATAATTACTGGTAATTGGAATGCAAATATTAGAAACAAAAAAGGAGGGTCAGTAGTTGGAAAATATAGCCTTGGTGACAGAAACAACCCCAGAGATTGCATGATAGAATTTTGCAAGACTAATGACTTCTTCATCACAACAACCTTTTTTCAACGACATAAATGGAGACTATACACGTGGACCTTGTCGGATGGAATACACGGGAATCAAATTGGCTGTTATCTGTGGAAAGAGAGGATGGAAAAGCTCAATATCATCAGTCAGAACACAGCCAGAGTCCTACTGCAGAACAAACCATCAACTGATTATATGCAAGTTCAAGTTGAAGGTGAAGAAAATTAGAACAAGTCTACAAGAGCCAAAATACGACCTTGAGTTTATCCCACCGAATTTAGAGATCATCTCAAGAATAGACTTAAAACGGTGAATATTAATGACCGAAGACCAGACAAATTGTGGAATGACATCAAGGACATCATACATGAAGAAAGCAAAAGGTCATTAAAAAGACAGGAAAGAAAGAAAAGACAAAAATGGATGTCAGAAGAGTCTCTGAAGCTTGCTCTTGAACGTAGAACAGCTAAAGCAAAAGGAAGAAATGATGAAGTAAAAGCTGAACAGAAGATTTCTAAAGGTGGCTGGAGAAAACAGAGTAAAGTATTAGAAAACCAAAAAGGAAGAACTTGCTTGACATTTCTAAAGCTGAAAGAACTTAAGAAAAATTCAAACCTTGAGCTGCAATATTGAGGGATTCTATAAGGAAAGTATTAAATGATGCAGGAAGCATCAAAAGAAGGTGGAAGGAATACACAGAGCCACTGTGCCAAGAAGAATTGGTCAATGTTCAGCCATTTCAGGAGTTCATTGAAGGAAGAAGTTCAAGCTGCACTGAAGGCATTGGTAAAAAAAACAAGGCTCCAGTAACTGACAGAATAGAAATTGGGAAATTTCGAAGGGATGCAGCACTGGAGGTGCTTTCTTGTCTATGCCAAGAAATTTGGAAGACAGTTTCCTGACCAACTGACTAGAAGAGATCCATATTTGTGCCCATTTCAAAGAAAAGTAATCCAACAGAACGTGGAAATTATCAAACAATATTGTTAATATCACAAGCAAGTAAAATTTTGATGAAGATAAATCAAAAACAGTTGCGGTAGTGCATTGACAGGGAACTGCCACAAATTGAAGCCGGATTCAGAAAAGGACATGGACCAAAGGATATAATTGCTGATGACAGATGGATCTTGGATGAAGGCAGAGAATACTAGAAAAATGTTTACCTGTGTTTTATTGACTATGCAAAGTCATTTGACTATGTGAATCATAACAAATAATGGATAAAATTATCTTGCCTAAGGAATCCTTGAAAATTGCAATTCGAGGCTTGAAATTTTTCTTCAGTTCCCTTGAGAAATACCGACCATGTTCATCCCTTTTGGTTTTCTGACTCCAGGTCTTTGCACATTTTGTTTTAATACTTTGTCTTCTCGTGTTGCACTTTAAATCTTCTGTTCACCTCTTTTACTTCATCGTTTCTTCCAAGTTTTCAGAGTCTCATCTGACATCCATTTTGCTTTCTGCATGTATGATGTCCTTGATGTCATCGCACAACTCATCTGGTCTTTGGTCATTAGAGTGATGGTCTCTAAATTCAGGTGGGATATACTCAAGGTCGTATTTTAGCTCTTATGAACTTGCTCTTATTTTCTTCTTCAGCTTCATCTTGAACTTCCATGCAAGCAGTTGATGGTCTTTTCCACAGTTGGTCCCTGGCTTGTTCTGACTGATGATATTGAGCTTTTGTATTGTTTATTTCCACGTATGTAGTTGATTCAATCCTTGTGTTTTCCATCCAGTGAGGTCCACATGTATAGTCCCCCTTTACGTTTTTGAAAAAAGGTACTCTAATGAAGAAGCTGTTGGTCTTGTGAAATTCTATCATGCAATCTCTGGGGTTGTTTCTATCACCAAGGCCATATTTTGCAACTACTGACCCTTCTTCTTTGTTTCCTCTATTTGTATTCCAATCACCAGTAATTATTAGTGCATCTTGATTGCATGTTGGATCAATTTCAGATTGCAGAAGTTGATAAAAATCTTCAATTTCTTCATCTTTGGCCTTGGCGGTTGGTGTGTAAATTTGAATAATATTCAAATTAATTGGTCTTCCTATCACTGACAGTGTTGTACTTTGGAATGCCGTTCTTGTTCATTTTGTCATTCTTGGCACAGTAGACCATATGTAACCAAAAAACCAAACCCACTGCCATCGAGTTTATTCCAACTCATAGCGACCCTATAGGACAGAGTAGAACTGCCCCATAGAGTTTCCAAGGAGTGCCTGGCAGATTTGAACTGCCGACCTCTTGGTTAGCAGCTGTAACACTTAACCACTACACCACCAGGTTTTCCATGACGTGGATGGAGTCGAGCTTTTGGGGTCTTCATTTGCTGATGTGGCACAACTCAAAATGAGAATAGCTGCAAACATCCATTAATAATCAGAACACGGGATGTACGAAGTAGGAATCTAGGAAGACTGGAAGTTGTCAAAAATGAAATAGAACATATAAAGATAGATATCCTAGGCATTAGTGAGCTGAAATGGACTGGTGTTGGACATTTTGAATTGGACAATCATATATATATATATGGTCTATACAATCATATATATGGTCTATACAATCATATATATGGTCTATACAATCATATATATGGTCTATATATATGATATTTGATATATTTGAATTGGACAATCATATATATGGTCTATACAATCATATATATATGGTCTATACAATCATATATATGGTCTCTATGTATATGATATTTGATATATTTGAATTGGACAATCATATATATATTGACAACTTCCAATCTTCCTAGATTCCTACTTCGTACATCCCGTGTTCTGATTATTAATAGATGTTTGAAGCTGTTCTCATTTTGAGTTGTGCCACATCAGCAAATAAAGGTCCCAAAAGCTTGACTCCATCCATGTCATTGAACTGGTTGCTGTTGAGTCTATTTCAACTCATAGTGACCCTATAGGACAGAGTAGAACTGCCCTATATGGTTTCCAAGGAGCAGCTGGTGGATTTGAACTGCTAACCTTTTGGTTAGCAGTAAAGCTCTTAATCAATTCACCACCAGGGCTCCATGTCATTAAGGTCAACTCTATTTTGAGGAAGCAGCTCTTCTTCAGTAGTATTTTGAGTACTTTCCAACCCATGCGGCTTGTCTTCTGGCACTATATCAGAGTGTCCCTCTGCTATTTGTAAGATTTTCACTGGCCAATTTTTTTCAGAAGTAGACTGCCAGGTACTTCTTCATAGTCTGTCTTAGTATGGAAGCTCCACTGAAACCTGTCCACCAAAGGTGACCCTTCTGGTATTTGAAATACTGGTGGCATAGCTTCCATCGTCAGAGCAACACGCAAGCCACCATAGTATGGCAAACTGACAGATGCGTGGTGGATACTCTGAATATAAGTCCTTTATTTATCAGGTAGGTTGTTACGTGCGATAGAATCGGTTCTGACCCAGAGATCCTATAAGACAGAGTGGAACTGTCCCATAGGGTTTCCTAGGCTGAAATCTTTTACTAGAGCAGTCCCCAGGCCTTTCATTCAGCAGAGCAGCTGGTGGGTTCAAAGAGCCAAACTTTTGGTTTGCAGCCGACTGCTTAACCACGGCTCCTATTAGGTATAAACTTTGAAAATATTTCCCTCAGTCTGTGGTTTGTCTTTTCATTCATGTAACAGTGTCTTTTGATGAGCAGAGGTTTTGTCATTTTAAAGAAGTCCAATTTATAGTTCTTTTGTATGGATCATTTTTTAGGCATTGAACTTGAGAGGTATTTGTCTTATTCACAAAAGATTTTCTCCCGTGTGTTTTCTCTAGAAATTCTTTAGTATTAATTTATAAACTTAGGTCTATGATAAATTTTGGAAACTCTGGTGGCGTAGTGGTTAAGTACTACAGTTGCTAACCAAGAGGTCGGCGGTTCGAATCTGCCAGGCACTCCTTGAAAACTCTATGGGGCAGTTTTACTCAGTCCTATAGAGTCACTATGAGTCGGAATCGACTCGACGGCAGTGGGTTTGGTTTTGTGGTTTATGATACATTGTGAATTTTTACTTTTTTTTTTTTTTTATAATAACTTTTATTAAGCTTCAAGTGAACGTTTACAAATCCAATCAGTCTGTCACATATAAGTTTACATACATCTCACTCCCTACTCCCACTTACTCTCCCCGTCTTGAGTCAGCCCTTTCAGTCTCTCCTTTCTTGACAATTTTGCCGGCTTCCCTCTCTCTCTATCCTCCCATCCCCCCTCCAGACAAGAGTTGCCAACACAATCTCAAGTGTCCACCTGATATAATTAGCTCACTCTTCATCAGCATCTCTCTCCCACCCGCTGACCAGTCCCTTTCATTTCAGATGAGTTGTCTTCGGGGATGGTTCCTGTCCTGTGTCAACTGAAGGTCTGGGGAGCATGGCCGCCGGGATTCCTCCAGTCTCAGTCAGACCATTAAGTTTGGTCTTCTTATGAGAATTTGGGGTCTGCATCCCACTGATCTCCTGCTCCCTCAGGGGTCCTCTGCTGAGCTCCCTGTCAGGGCAGTCATCAATTGTGGCCCGGCACCAACTAGTTCTTCTGGTCTCAGGATGATGTAGGTCTCTGGTTCATGTGGCCCTTTCTGTCTCTTGGGCTCTTAGTTGTCATGTGGGCTTGGTGTTCTTCATTTTCCTTTGCTCCAGGTGGGTTGAGACCAATTGCTGCATCTTAGATGGCTGCTTGTTAGCATTTAAGACCCCAGACGCCACATTTCAAAGTGGGATGCAGAATGATTTCATAATAGAATTATTTTGCCAATTGACTTAGAAGTCCCCGCAAACCATGCTCCCCAGACCCCCGCGCTTGCTCCGCTGAGCTTTGAAGCATTCATTTTATCCCGGAAACTTCTTTGCTTTTGGTCCAGTCCAATTGAGCTGACCTTCCATGTATTGAGTGTTGTCTTTCCCTTCACCTAAAGCAGTTCTTATCTACTGATTAATCAATAAAAAAACCCTCTCCCACCCTCCCTCCCTCCCCCCCTCGTAACCACAAAAGTATGTGTTCTTCTCAGGTTTACTATTTCTCAAGATCTTATAATAGTGGTCTTATACAATATTTGTCCTTTTGCTTCTGACTAATTTCGCTCAGCATAATGCCTTCCAGGTTCCTCCATGTTATGAAATGTTTCAGAGATTCGTCACTGTTCTTTATCGATGCGTAGTATTCCATTGTGTGAATATACCACAATTTATTTAACCATTCATCCGTTGATGGACACCTTGGTTGCTTCCAACTTTTTGCTATTGTAAACAGAGCTGCAATAAACATGGGTGTGCATATATCTGTTTGTATGAAGGCTCTTGTATCTCTAGGGTATATTCCTAGGAGTGGGATTTCTGGGTTGTATGGTAGTTCTATTTCTAACTGTTTAAGATAACGCCAGATAGATTTCCAAAGTGGTTGTACCATTTTACATTCCCACCAGCAGTGTATGAGAGTTCCAATCTCTCCGCAGCCTCTCCAACATTTATTATTTTGTGTTTTTTGGATTAATGCCAGCCTTGCTGGTGTGAGATGGAATCTCATCGTAGTTTTAATTTGCATTTCTCTAATGGCTAATGATCGAGAGCATTTTCTCATGTATCTGTTGGCTGCCTGAATATCTTCTTTAGTGAAATGTGTGTTCATATCCTTTGCCCACTTCTTGATTGGGTTGTTTGTCTTTTTGTGGTTGAGTTTTGACAGAATCATGTAGATTTTAGAGATCAGGCGCTGGTCGGAGATGTCATAGCTGAAAATTCTTTCCCAATCTGTAGGTGGTCTTTTTACTCTTTTGGTGAAGTCTTTAGATGAGCATAGGTGTTTGATTTTTAGGAGCTCCCAGTTATCGGGTTTCTCTTCATCATTTTTGGTAATGTTTTGTATTCTGTTTATACCTTGTATTAGGGCTCCTAGGGTTGTCCCAATTTTTTCTTCCATGATCTTTATTGTTTTAGTCTTTATGTTTAGGTCTTTGATCCATTTGGAGTTAGTTTTTGTGCATGGTGTGAGGTATGGGTCCTGTTTCATTTTTTTGCAAATGGATATCCAGTTATGCCAGCACCATTTGTTAAAAAGGCTGTCTTTTCCCCAGTTAATTGACACTGGTCCTTTGTCAAATATCAGCTGCTCATACGTGGATGGATCTATGTCTGGGTTCTCAATTCTGTTCCATTGGTCTATGTGTCTGTTGTTGTACCAATACCAGGCTGTTTTGACTACTGTGGCTGTATAATAGGTTCTGAAGTCAGGTAAGGTGAGGCCTCCCACTTTCTTCTTCTTTTTCAGTAGTGCTTTGCTTATCCGGGGCTTCTTTCCCTTCCATATGAAATTGGTGATTTGTTTCTCTATCCCCTTAAAATATGACATTGGAATTTGGATAGGAAGTGCGTTAAATGTATAGATGGCTTTTGGTAGAATAGACATTTTTACTATGTTAAGTCTTCCTATCCATGAGCAAGGTATGTTTTTCCACTTAAGTATGTCCTTTTGAATTTCTTGTAGTAGAGCTTTGTAGTTTTCTTTGTATAGGTCTTTTACATCCTTGGTAAGATTTATTCCTAAGTATCTTATCTTCTTGGGGGCTACTGTGAATGGTATTGATTTGGTTATTTCCTCTTCGGTGTTCTTTTTGTTGATGTAGAGGAATCCAAGTGATTTTTGTATGTTTATTTTATAACCTGAGACTCTGCCAAACTCTTCTATTAGTTTCAGTAGTTTTCTGGAGGATTCCTTAGGGTTTTCTGTGTATATAATCATGTCATCTGCAAATAGTGATAACTTTACTTCTTCCTTGCCAATCCGGATACCTTTTATTTCTTTGTCTAGCCTGATTGCCCTGGCTAAGACTTCCAACACGATGTTGAATAAGAGTGGTGATAAAGGGCATCCTTGTCTGGTTCCCGTTCTCAAGGGAAATGCTTTCAGGTTCTCTCCATTTAGAGTGATATTGGCTGTTGGCTTTGCATAGATGCCCTTTATTATGTTGAGGAATTTTCCTTCAATTCCTATTTTGGTAAGAGTTTTTATCATGAATGGGTGTTGGACTTTGTCAAATGCCTTTTCTGCATCAATTGATAAGATCATGTGGTTTTTGTCTTTTGTTTTATTTATGTGATGGATTACATTAATGGTTTTTCTGATATTAAACCAGCCTTGCATACCTGGTATAAATCCCACTTGATCAGGGTGAATTATTTTTTTGATGTGTCGTTGGATTCTATTGGCTAGAATTTTGTTGAGGATTTTTGCATCAATGTTCATGAGGGATATAGGTCTATAATTTTCTTTTTTTGTAATGTCTTTACCTGGTTTTGGTATCAGGGAGATGGTGGCTTCATAGAATGAGTTGGGTAGTATTCCGTCATTTTCTATGCTTTGGAATACCTTTAGTAGTAGTGGTGTTAACTCTTCTCTGAAAATTTGGTAGAACTCTGCAGTGAAGCCGTCCGGGCCAGGACTTTTTTTTGTTGGGAGTTTTTTGATTACCATTTCAATCTCTTTTTTTGTTATGGGTCTATTTAGTTGTTCTACTTCTGAATGTGTTAGTTTAGGTAGGTAGTGTTTTTCCAGGAATTCATCCATTTCTTCTAGGTTTTCAAATTTGTTAGAGTACAATTTTTCATAATAATCTGAAATGATTCTTTTAATTTCATTTGGTTCTGTTGTGATGTGGTCCTTCTCATTTCTTATTCGGGTTATTTGTTTCCTTTCCTGTATTTCTTTAGTCAGTCTAGCCAATGGTTTATCAATTTTGTTAATTTTTTCAAAGAACCAGCTTTTGGCTTTGTTAATTCTTTCGATTGTTTTTCTGTTCTCTAATTCATTTAGTTCAGCTCTAATTTTTATTATTTGTTTTCTTCTGGTGCCTGATGGATTCTTTTGTTGCTCAGTTTCTATTTGTTCAAGTTGTAGGGACAGTTCTCTGATTTTGGCTCTTTCTTCTTTTTGTATGTGTGCATTTATCGATATAAATTGGCCTCTGAGCACTGCTTTTGCTGTGTCCCAGAGGTTTTGATAGGAAGTATTTTCATTCTCGTTGCTTTCTATGAATTTCCTTATTCCCTCCTTGATGTCTTCTATAACCCAGTCTTTTTTCAGGAGGGTATTGTTCATTTTCCAAGTATTTGATTTCTTTTCCCTCGTTTTTCTGTTATTGATCTCTAGTTTTATTGCCTTGTGGTCTGAGAAGATGCTTTGTAATATTTCGATGTTTTGGACTCTGCAAAGGTTTGTTTTATGACCTAATATGTGGTCTATTCTAGAGAATGTTCCATGTGCGCTGGAAAAAAAAGTATATTTTGCAGCAGTTGGGTGGAGAGTTCTGTATAAGTCAATGAGGTCAAGTTGGTTGATTGTTGTAATTAGATCTTCCGTGTCTCTGTTGAGCTTCTTACTGGATGTCCTGTCCTTCTCCGAAAGTGGTGTGTTGAAGTCTCCTACTATAATTGTGGAGGTATCTATCTCGCTTTTCAGTTCTGTTAAAATTTGATTTATGTATCTTGCAGCCCTGTCATTGGGTGCGTAAATATTTAATATGGTTATGTCTTCCTGATCAATTGTCCCTTTTATCATTATATAGTGTCCTTCTTTATCCTTTGTGATGGATTTAAGTCTAAAGTCTATTTTGTCAGAAATTAATATTGCTACTCCTCTTCTTTTTTGCTTATTGTTTGCTTGATATACTTTTTTCCATCCTTTGAGTTTTAGTTTGTTTGTGTCTCTAAGTCTAAGGTGTGTCTCTTGTAGGCAGCATATAGATGGATCGTGTTTCTTTATCCAGTCTGTGACTCTCTGTCTCTTTATTGGTGCATTTAGTCCATTTACATTCAGGGTAATTATAGATAAATAAGTTTTTAGTGCTGTCATTTTGATGCCTTTTTATGTGTGTTGTTGACAATTTCATTTTTCCACACACTTTTTTGTGCTGAGGCGTTTTTCTTAGTAAATTGTGAGATCCTCATTTTCATAGTGTTTGACTTTATGTTAGTTGAGTCGTTACGTTTTTCTTGGTTTTTGTCTTGAGTTATAGAGTTGTTATGCCTTTTTGTGGTTACCTCATTATATACCCCTATTTTTCTAAGTAAAAACCTAACTTGTATTGTTCTATATCGCCTTGTATCACTCTCCATATGGCAGTTCAATGCCTCCTGTATTTAGTCCCTCTTTTTGATTATTGTGATCTTTTACCTATTGACTTCCATGATTCCCTGTTATGTGTATTTTTTTTTTAATTAATCTTAATTTGTTTGTTTTTGTGATTTCCCTATTTGAGTTGATATCAGGACGTTCTGTTTTGTGACCTTGTGTTGTGCTGATATCTGATATTATTGGTTCTCTGACCAAACAATATCCTTTAGTATTTCTTGTAGCTTTGGTTTGGTTTTTGCAAATTCTCTAAACTTGTGTTTGTCTGTAAATATCTTAATTTCGCCTTCATATTTCAGAGAGAGTTTTGCTGGATATATGATCCTTGGTTGGCAGTTTTTCTCCATCAGTGTTCTGTATATGTCGTCCCATTCCCTTCTTGCCTGCATGGTTTCTGCTGAGTAGTCAGAACATATTCTTATTGATTGTCCCTTGAAGGAAACCTTTCTTTTCTCCCTGGCTGCTTTTAAAATTTTCTGTTTATCTTTGGTTTTGGTGAGTTTGATGATAATATGTCTTGGTGTTTTTCTTTTTGGATCAATCTTAAATGGGGTTCGATGAGCATCTTGGATAGATATCCTTTCGTCTTTCATGATGTCAGGGAAGTTTTCTGTCAGAAGTTCTTCAACTATTTTCTCTGTGTTTTCTGTCCCCCCTCCCTGTTCTGGGACTCCAATCATCCGCAGGTTATCCTTCTTGATAGAGTCCCACATAATTCTTAGGGTTTCTTCATTTTTTTTTAATTCTTTTATCTGATTTTTTTTCAGCTATGTTGGTGTTGATTCCCTGGTCCTCCAGATGTCCCAGTCTGCATTCTAATTGCTCGAGTCTGCTCCTCTGACTTCCTAGTGTGTTGTCTAATTCTGTTATTTTATTGTTAATCTTTTGGATTTCTACATGTTGTCTCTCTATGGATTCTTGCAACTTATTAATTTTTCCAGTATGTTCTTGAATAATCTTTTTGAGTTCTTCAACAGTTTTATCAGTGTGTTCCTTGGCTTTTTCTGCAGATATCCTAATTTCATTTGTGATATCATTAAGCATTCTGTAAATTAGTTTTTTATATTCTGTATCTGATAATTCCAAAATTGTATCTTCATTTGGGAAAGATTTTGATTCTTTTGTTTGCCGGGTTGGAGAAGCTGTCATGGTCTGCTTCTTTAAGTGGTTTGATATGGATTGTTGTCTCCGAGCCATCACTGGGAAACTAGTTTTTCCAGAAAATCCGCTAAAAAAAAATGCAGTCAGATCCCTATCAGAGTTCTCCCTCTGGCTCAGGCTATTCAGATGTTAATGAAGCCGCCTGCGAGCAGTCCAAATCCCTGCGGGACTGTTCCCCGGCTCGGATGCTGCTCTTTCTGCTCCAAGATCAGTCACTGCCTCCCGGGGACTTCTCCTACCGGCTGCGTCCCACGCCGCCCGTGGAACCGGCTGGTCCCCCTCCCGGGGTTAGTTCAGGGGGGTGGAGCAGGTCTCTGTGCTTGTGCCGTACCTGACTGGTACGCTGGCTCCAGGCTCTGGAAACTATCGCTGCTTCCCTGTATTAGTTCGTTCTCCGTCTCTAAAGCTGTTTGTTGTTCAGGGTTCGTAGATTGTTATGTATGTGATCGATTCACTTGTTTTTCCGTGTCTTTGTTGTAAGAGGGATCCGAGGTAACGTCTGCCTAGTCCGCCATCTTGGCTCCGCCAATTTTTACGTTTTTTAATGGAGCAATCTAGGGAACAAAGCAAACAATCAGCTATCTATATATGTGAGGATTTATTTCTGGACCCTCTATTCTGTTTCTTCTATTTGTCTATCTTTACAGCAAGACACATCTTGATTGTTGTAATTTTACCAGCAGTTGTGTTAATTGTTGAACTTTATTTTTCATTTTCAAAGTAATGTTGGTCATTTTAGGTCCTTTGCATTGTTATATGAATTTTAGTATCAACTTGCTAATTTCTCTGAAAAGATCCCCTGGGCTTTTGATTTGATGGTCCTGAATGACTAATTTGACATCTCAAAAATATTGAGTCCTCTGACCCCTGAACATCATGGAGCTTTCAGTTTATTTAGGGCTTCTTTCATTACTCCCAAGTTACGTTTTGTAATTTACAGAAGAAAGGTCTTAACACTTTTTCGTCAGATCTATCCTTAACTATTTCATTGTTTTGGTGCCATTATAAATTGTATTTTTCAAATTTAATTTTCTCTTGTTGGTTGCTAGCATACAGGAAGACACTGGTATATCCATCTTGTGTCCTTCCTTAACTCAATTTTTAATTCTACTGGATTTTATGAGATTTTTCTATATAGATGATAATGTCAAGTCTTATGAAAATAAAACAATTTTACTCTTCCTTTCCAATCCACATGCCTTTAAATTTCTTTCTTTCTTTCTTTCTTTTCGGCTTTATTGCATTGACTGGAACCTCCAGTATAATCAAGAATAGAAGTGGCGAGAGCTGACATCCTTGTCTTATTCCTGATCTCTGGGGGAAAGCATGTAGTCATACTACACTAAATATGATGTTACCTGTAGGTTTTTCTGTAAATGACTTTATTAGGTTGGAGAAGTTTCCTTTTAGTACTAGTTTGCTCTGTGTTTTTAATCTTTGCCTATTTTCAGGTGATAAAATATTTTTTTCTTTTTCAATTTGATAATTTTGTGAAATATACCACCTTATGTTTTGTGGTAAATGTGTTTGTAACAAAATATTTGCCATTTCAACATTCTTCACATGTAAAACTTAGTGACATTAATTGTATTCACGTTGTGCAACCATCACCCTTATTCATTTCCAAGCTTTTCCATCACGTTAACAAAAGGCTAGTGTCTCCTAAGTAGTGGGTCCCCTTTTCCCCCTCCCTCTTGCCTGCCCCTGATAACCACTGATAACCTCAGGTCCGTATACATTTACCTCTTCTCAATATCTTATATAAGTGGAAAAATACAAAATTTTCCTTTTGTGACTGACTTATTTCACCCAGGTACCCTGGTGGCACTGTGGTTAACAGCTTGGCTACTAGCTGAAACGTTGGTGGTTTGAACTCACCAGCTGCTCTACAGGAGGAAGATGTGGCAGTCTGCTTCTGTAAAGATTTATAGCCTTGGAAACCCTTGAGGGCAGTTCTACTCTGTCTTGTAGTGCTGCTATGAGTCCAAATTGACATGATGGCAATGGGTTTGTTTGTTGGTTTCATGAATAATGATGTTGATCGTCTTTTCATGTATTTTTTAGCCATTTGTGTATGTTCTTTGGTCAAATGTCTATTCGTGTCCTTTGCCCATTTTTTTAATTGGGTTGTCTTTTTGTTCTAGGAGTTATGTATTCTGGGTATTAATCCCTGTGATGGTTAAGCTTGCGGGTCAACTTGGCTGGGCCATGATTCTCAGTGGTTTGGCAGTTATGTAATGATGTAATTTGGAACTTATGTAATGATGTAGTCATCCTCCATGATGTGATCTGATGTGATCAGCCAATCAGTTGTAAGGGGAGTTTCCTTGGGGGTGTGGCCTGTATCCAGTATACATATGGACGTTCTGGCAAAGCTCATTTGCTTTCTTTTGATCCTGAATCCAGATTGTCATCATCTTGCCTCCTCTTCTTGGGAGTTGAGCCAGCTGCCCTCTGTACTGCCTGCTGATCTTGGGTTCACCAGCCCCTGTAGCTAGTGAGTCAGGAGAAGCCTCACAGCTGATACCTGACCTATGTACTTGGAACTTGCCAACCTCTACAACTACGACTGCTGTTTCCTTGAGATAAATCTCTCTCTATACATATGTATATGCTTCACTGGTTTTGCTTCTCTAGAGAACCTGTTTTATTGACTATGCAAAGGCATTCAACTGTGTGATTCATAACAAATGATGGATAACATTGTGAAGAATGAGAGTTCCAAAACACTTTACTGTGCTCGTGCAAAACCTGTACATAGACCAAGAGGCAGTTGTTCAAACAGAACAAGGGGATACTGCATGGTTTAAAATCAGAAAAGGTGTGTGTCAGGGTTGTATCCTTTCACCATACTTAGTCTGTATGCTGAGCAAATAATTAGAGAAGCTGGGCTATATGAAGAAGAACAGGGCATCAGGATTGGAGGAAGACTCCTTAACAACCTGCAATATGCAGATGACACAACCTTGCTTGCTGAAATTGAAGAGGACTTGAAGCACTTACTGACGAAGATCAAAGACTACAGTCTTCATTCCGTATGGCTGCATCGCAACATAAAAAAAATGAAAATCCTCACAACTGGACTCATTTCAGTTGGATCCACAATCAACGCCCGTGGAAACAGTGGTCAAGAAATCAAACGATGTATTGCATTGGACAAATTTGTGGCAAAAAGCCCCTTTAAAGTGTTGAAAAACAAAGATGTCACTTTGAGGACTAAGGTGCGCCTGATCCAAGCCATGGTATTTTCAGTTGCCTCGTATGCATGCAAAAGCTAGACAATAAATAAGGGAGACCAAAGAAGAATTGATGCCTCTGAATTGTGGTATGTCAAAGAATATTGAATATACCATGGACTGCCAGAAGAATGAACAAGTGTGTCTTGAAAGAAGTACAGTCAGAGCACTCCTTGGAAGCAAGGATGGTGATACTTTTGTCTCACGTACTTTGGCCGTGTTATTAGGTGGACCAGTTCCTGGACAAGGACATCATGCTTGGTAAAGTAGAGGGTCAACAAAAAAGAGGAACACCATTGGCAAGATGGATTGACACAGTGGCAGCAACAATGGGCTCAAACATAGCAAAGATTGTGAGGATGGCACAGGACTGAGCAGTTTTTCATTCTGTTTTACATGGGGTTGCTATGTGTCTGTATCGGCTTGACAGGACCTAACAACAATAAAGTTAGAAATATTCTAAATAACTTTCTGGTGACTTATAGGGATAGCTTCTATAGGCTTATAAGCTGCTAATGGCTTGTGAGTTTTCTGCTTAATGGGCACCACAGAAGTATATATATATATTTGTTTCTGATTTCATATTATGAGTGAGTTGGAGTTTAAAAGCATAGCAGTGTTTGAAAGCATTATAGAAACATATATAATAGTAACTTATACCAATGTGATTTTAGACATTATATAAACATACATAACAATAGCGTTGAAGGTAAAAAGAGAAAAAAAATTTCTGGAAACACTAATTATAAGAGAGGTATTGTGGCTATGGGAAACCCTGGTGGCATGGTGGTTAAGAGCTACGTCTGCTAACCAAAAGGTTGGCAGTTGGAATCCACCAGGCACTCCTTGGAAACTCTATGGGGCAGTTCTACTCTGTCCTATAGGGTCGCTGTGATTTGGAAAGGACTCAACAGCAATACTAGTATCAGACAGCACAGATTTAAAGATACGGAATATTTCTAGCAACAAAGAGAAACATTACATATTAAAAAAGAAAAATTGAACAAAGAGGAAAATCTAAATATGTACACACTAATAACAGATTCAAAAATTCATACAGCAAAAAATTGACCGAACTGAAAAGAGAAATTGATGAATCCTAATCCTAACCTATTTAACACCACCTTTTTTTTTTTTCTCAGTTACTAATAGAACAAGTATACCCAAAAAGAAAACAAAGCAAAACAGAACCGTAAGGAAGTATAAGTTTTCACCGATACTATCAGCCACCTTGAGCTAATGGAAATTAATAGAACACTACAAACAATGGTTAATGAGAATGCCTTTTCTGGTGCTTCCTTTCCAAAATAGATTTTATCTGTGCCATAAAAGTAGTTGTAATAAAATTCAAACGATTGAAATCATGCAGAGTACGTTCTATGGTGAGTGCTGAATTTATTAGAAAACCCAAGGCTGTGTTTGGGAGCACAAGACAGGGTTCTAAGTTGGGGTCCCAAGAGGCAGTGAGGTAGTGGTTTGGGGGTGACTGTTTCTAGGAAAGGATTTGATTATTTTATATTTACATACTTATATTTATTTTTGTTGTTACTTCCTTCCAGTCAATCCCTACTCTTGGTATTTCCATGTGTTACCAAGTAGAACTGTCCTATAGGGTTTTCTTGACTGTATTAAAAACTCAAAGAAATTGAAACATAAAGTTTACTCTGAGCAGTTATTACTTGCAGTTATTATTTACACATATAGGGAGACTTCTGATTTCAAAAAAAGCAAATGGCTGGAAGTAAGCTAGTTAAAAGGCTTATAAAGAGAAAGGGAAGGAGAAAAATAGATGATCAACCATTGGCTAATCCTAACATGATTGATGAACCCTGTTCCTCCCCCTTTTACTGAGATCAACTGATACTTGGTTATAAGGTGGTTTCTGGAATCTCCACCTACGTGCAACCAACCTTTTGGAGTAGACTTACAACGGGAAAGAAAAGATGAGCAACTTTGGGTGAAAAGACCGCTGGCAGCGTTAATTTTTGGTCAGGAATATTTTTATGGTTATATATATATTTTTTTTTATGGGTAAGAAAAACCTTAAAATCAAATAGGATGTCTGTTATTAATTTTTTCTCTTCAACAGTTGTAATTGTTACGGAAGCAGATGGCCAGGTCTTTCTCCAACAGAGCCTGGGTAGTCCAGTGCAAACCGCTTGTGCCAACCAGAACGTATAAATATAGAACGTTATGTTTTCTTGAAGAAATTAGATTTTTTTGGAAACATTTAAATCTGGAACGTTATTTGTTTAATGTGAGAGGATCTACAATCAAACACAACCAAGACACCTTCCAGATTGTTAATAGAAGCAGAAACTCATATTTAAAAAAAAAAAAAAAATCACTTCTATAGATGCTGGGGAAACCGTGGTGGCGTAGTGGTTAAGAGCTAAGGCAGCTAACCAAAATGTTGGCGGTTCAAATCCACCAGGCGCTGCTTGGAAACTCTATGGGGCAGTTCTACTTTGTCCTACAGGGTCGCAATGAGTAGAAATCACTCCGTGGCGATGGGTTTGGTTTTTTGGTTTCATCCATCCCGGAGGTTTCTGGGAAATGCAGTCTCGAGCGTGACTAGTTCACAGCGCAGCACTCTGGGAACGGGTCCTCTGGGGTCGCCCTGCGCATGTGCAGTTTCAGCAACTACTCCCCTCTTCCCTTCCGCCATCTCCTTTGTCTGGTCAAGATGGTTTTGCAGCTTCTGGGTCTCAGCCGCGTAGAGGGTGAGAGCGCAGGGGTGCGGGTGCCCCGTCGGGCCTCGGAGCTTGGCGGGAGGGTTTAGCTTGTGCCCGGGAGGCGGGAGCGGGAAGCGCCCCCAAGGGATCCTCGTACACCCATTCACGAGCCTTACAGCTCAATCACCTGTAACCAGCGCCGAGATAAAGAAATAACCAAGGTGCGAGTCAGGTCGTCTGAAACTGGCGATAATAATAATATTTCTGGTATTATTGTGAGAATAAGTTGTCACCTAAGACATTTTGCCGATTGCCAGTTAACTGTACCGTAACTGCCAAGTGTACCGTGTAACTGTAACCTGTTACCATATTTAGAAGTTTATTCCAATCTTTTGTTGTCTCATTTAATCATCATAATCATCTTTGTCGTTATAAACATACCATTAGAAAAAACACGGGCTGAGAGAGGCGAAATGATATACCCAACGCCGCAAACCTGAGTGAGGGGACAGGGTGCAAAGGCAATATTATTTACTCCCGATCTCGTACTTGTTCTAACATCCTTTCTGCCCCAAACCCAGCTTTGCAGCTTTTACAGCGCTTAGTACGGGATCCTGTCCCCAAGTCCTCAGGGATGCAACTGTGAAGAGACTATGGACAGAATCTCACTATGTGTAAGTACCTTCTGGGAATTCTGGTGTCTCAGAGCCCTGGGTCAGACTGAGGCTCCTGGCCTCTCCTGCACTGTCAGACTCTCTCTGTCCTCAAAGGCACTGTCTGATATTCAGTGCAGTGCTCTCCGATGGAAAGATAATGCCAATCCCATATGTGATTTTTAATTTTTTAGTAGCCACAGGAAAGACAGTACACAAAAACAAACAGGTGAAATTATTTTCAATAACATTGTGTATTTAACCCCACAATATTATTTGCAGTTGAGGCAGTGAGTACATTTAGCTATTCATTAAGTGTATTTGATTAGGGGCTACAGGAAGGAGCCCTGGTGGTGCAGTGGTTAAATGCATGGCTGCTGTCAGAAAAGTCGGTGGTTTGAACCCACCAGCAGCTCCATGGAAGAAAAGACCTGGTGATCTGCTCCCATAAAGATTACAGCCTAGGAAACCCTATGGAGCAGTTCTAGTCCGTCACATGGGGTATTAACAGTTGCAATCAACTTGATGGCACACAACAACAACAAGCGGCTATAGTACTGTTTGCATAGTTGCACTGAATTGTAAGAGAGTCAGGTTTAGTATCTTAATTGAAGTGTTCAACTAAAGTAAATTTGTTTCCCAGCCCAGATCCAGACCCTCAGGAACAAAGCAGGTCTCATGAGGCAGGAAGAGGGAGCCCCAGGGACAGGAGTCTCATCTGGAAGAACACCCTTTTTGACAGAGACCCCTCATGAGAGTTTCAGAGCAGAGGCAGAAGAGGCTAGAAAGGAACAGGTTCTGGTTTTCACAGCCAGAAGCAGTTCTTGATCCTCCTACCCAGAAAGACTCAGACTTGGTGCCAGAAGTGCCCCCAAGGGATGCTCATATGCCCATTCACGAAGGGAGTACTACCTCCAGAAGCCATCACAAACTGTGCCAGTGAACACTGTGGACCAACCTGGAGAAGGTGATGACCTGGGATTGAGAAGGATGGGTGACTGTCAGGGAACACAGGAAAAGCACTTCACTAGAGGGCTGGTGAGGCATGGTTTCTGGGGACAGCAAAAGCAGCCAGGTCTGATAAAAACCTAAACAGCCCCTCATTTTTCTTTTTTTCCAGATTCTCGCTGTGGCATCTAGACATATCCTAAGGCTCCTTCTATCCTGGACATATAGAATCACAACATGATAGTACTGGCAGGGAGTTCTGTAACTGACTCTTGAAAGCCCCTCAGCATTAAACCTGGCATGAATTGACGCTGTTAGGTCACCCAGTACACAGCCAGGCACAAAACTCATTGCTGTTTAATCTGCCACAGCTAAGTCACTAGAAGCAGCTTATCATAAGGTCTTTTGGGGAAACTGCAACCAATTTAGAATAAAAACTTAAAAATGCATTGCATGTCATAAAGTGTGCCATCACATTTTTCAGAGTTTACCATGGATCCTCTAACTCAAGGTCTAACGTGTCACTATGTTGTTGTTAGGTGCCGTCAAGTCAGTTCTGACTCATAGTGACCCTATTGTACAACAGAACGAAACACTCCCCAGTCCTGCGCCATCCTTACAGTCGTTGCTATGTTTGAGCCCATTGTTGCAGCTGGTGTGTCACTCCGTCTTGTTGAGGGTCTTCCTTTTTTTTAGCTGACCCTCTACCAAGCGCGATGTCCTTCTCCAGGATCTGGTCTTTCCTGATAATGTGTTCTGGCAGTACTTCTTCCAATACAGATTTATTCATTCTTTTGGCAGTCCATGATATAATCGCACATGAGGCAATTGAAAATACCCTGGCTTGGGTCAAGTGTGCCTTAGTCTTCAAAGTGACATCTTTGCTTTTTAACACTTAAACATCGTTAACACTATAAACACTATTAATAGAAACTAGATTAACAATCTAGCTTGAACACTTCTTGGATAACATTAATTTTAACGAAGGTGTAAGAGGGTTTCATATCTGGTGTAAATTAATTTGTTTAACCATCCCTCTGTTGTTTTTAAAATTTCTTGTTAATTAGTAAGAGAAAAACTAAAAACAAACCTGATGCTGTGGAGCTGAAGCGACCCTATAGGACAGACTAGAACTGCCCCATAGGATTTCCAAGGCTGTAATCTTTTAAGGAAGCTGACTGCCACATCTTTCTCCTCCAGAGTGGCTGGTGGGTTTGAACTGCTGACCTTTCAGTTAGTAGCCGAACGCTTAAGCATTGCACCACCAAACCAGAAACACCAAACCCATTGCCATTGAGTTGATTCCAACTCATTGGGTTTCCATGGAGTGGCTGGTGGATTCAAACTGCCGACCTTTTGGTTAGCAGCCAAATGCTTAACCATTGTGCCACCAGGGCTCCCTGGCTCCCTAATTAGTAAGAAGGGTACATAATTACTAACATGTAAATGGAAAATGGTTTCCTTTCGCCAGTGAAAATGCAAGGTTAATCCCACATGGTCATATCAGAGATGTACTTATTCAGGTAGTGCTGCCCACATGTGGTGCTTCTAGCTCCTTGAGGGTCAAGGGACCATTCTCCCTCAGGGAGGCCTTTTCTCCAGCTGGTGTGATGCAGTTTTTAGGCAGGTGAGTGTAGGAGTTGACTAGGTTTCTTATGATCCATTCTTTTTTCCCTCTCAGCTGAATCTTCTGTTCTCTACAGTCTCCCAGGAGCAAGAGAAAATGAATAAATCTTGGATGAGTTGTTAAACCACTTTGCTTTATAATAGATTTTATAGGTGTTTAAGCATCCATCCAAAAACACAGCAAAGTAGAAATGCATCAGAATCATTCATGGAAGACATAGAAGAGCAAATCGATAGCCAAGTTGGCATGTGGATTGACACAGATCCACTGATGTTACAGGTTTTCGAAGGTGGAGTTGCAAGTTTATGTCTGAGCTTTCTGACTGCCATGGCAGAGTGAGACAGACAGTATTTATTTAAAGATTTGCATCGATGAAAAGAGTAAACCCACTGATTCCTCATGGGATGTAAATGCAATCGAAGGTGAAAAAATCTTTGTTGGTGTTAAAGTAGGTGATTCAGTAAACAGCCTTCCAGTAATAACCCCAAAATAATGAGTACAGTATGTTACCTCTACTTTCTCTTGCACGGAGGTAGAGGGCCGTGTGCCAAAGCAGAGCTCAGTCGGTACTGTGTCCAGGGGACAAGAACACAGGGTTGAATTGACACCTTTCTGATGAATGGACTGCATGACCTTAAAGTAACTCTCCATAAATATCTTTCTCAGTCCTTATACTATGGAGGTTGATCTGCAGAGGGCTTACAGTTTTATTCTGTGGCAAATATTTCCACACATACTATTCACACTTAAAATCAGTGGATGACGTCTTAGTTTCTCTCCCTACTTGCCTGGGATCCCCATTCACCAGTGACCTGATTGTAATCAAATCAGGTGGCCCTTGTCTAGTCTGCGCCTTTTTTGACATTTCTGCAGCATTTGTCTCCTCGCTGTGTCCATTGAAAAGTCTCTCTGTTAGTGTTTGTGACACTCTCCTCTGGCTCTCAGCTACCCTGTTGAGGTTTACATGGCCATCTTCCTTCTTTTGTCCTTTCACATGGTTCATCTCCAAGTTTCCATGCTTGACCAGTTAATTTCTATTGTCTCTGACCGATTTCATTGTCTCAGTGCTTTTTACAGTTACCTATATGCTGGCCCTCCCAAATATGTCTCTTCAGCTTAGACCTCTCTCCCAACGTTAGACCTATGCACTGTGATGTAAGAAGTTTCTGCAATGATGGAAATGTCCTATATCTGCACTCTCTAAAGGGTAGCCACTAACCACGTGTGACTGTTGAGTACTTGAAAGGTGGCCAGTGCAACTAAACAACTGGTTCTTGGTTTTTATTTAATTTTCTTAATTTTACATTAAACTTAGTCACTTGTGGCCACCATATTGGACAGCACAGCTTTACATTTCTATGTCCGACTACCTCTTCACATTGATGTAGATTTCTAAAAGGTCTCCTCAGCTCAACTGGTCCAAAATGAAAGTCAACATTGACAACTGCTCCCAAACTAAACCTTGGTAATCATTAGATGATGTCACCTCAACTGAGACAGTCACCCAGTTTATAATAGTAGGATTCATTCTAAGCACGTCTGTCTTCCAACACCTGGGACATCCATTGAGTAATTATATCTTGCTATTTTGGCTATCGTAGGTCAGAGATTGAAAGATCTTAATGAGTCAGCCTAGTATTTCTCAAGTTGGCTATCGTAGGTCAGAGATTGAAAGATCTTAATGAGTTAGCCTAGTATTTCTCAAGTTTATTCCTCCATTTTTCCTACTTCTGCCAAGCTTTCATTTTTTCTTCACTGAACTTGTGTAACAGCTTTTATGAGTCTTCTCTTTTTGTTCCTCCACTCAACTACATCTGCCTCTTAGGTAACTCATCTGAGTGCTACCATTTGTTCCCTGTGGAAATCACTGCAGTGGCTCCTCACCCCTATACAATAAAAGCCCTAGCATTTTAGAAGGACATACAGGCCTTTGTAGGCACAATCCCTTCCCATTTTTTAAAAATAATGTTGTGTTTTCAGTGAATGTTTGCACAGCAGTTTAGTTTCCCACCCAACAGTTTCTGCACAGATTGTTCAGTGACGTTGGTTACATTCTTCATAATGCGTGAATGTTCTCATTATTTCCATTATGGTGATTCTATATCCATTAATGTAGTGTCCCTGCCCCTTTGTGTATATCCATCTTTGTTTTAAAGTGATTGGTCTCATACAGATGATTTTTTTAAAGGAACACAGTACTCATGGGTGATAATCTTTATTTTGTGAGCCAATCTGTTATATAGCTGAAAGGTGATCTCAGGTGCTAGTTTTGGTTCAGGGTTTAAAAAGTATCGGAGAGCAATAGTCTCAGTCCTCCGGTCTCAACTGGTCCAGTGAGTCTTTTTGTTTTTTTAAAGAATTTGAGGTTCTGTTCCACGTTTTTCTCCCATTCTATGAGGATCCATCTGTTGTGGTAGTGGTAGCTGTGTACCATCCAGTTCTGGTCTCAGGGTGGATGAGGCCGTGGTTCGTGTAGCCCATTTCACCTTTTTTAATTGAAAAGCTTAATTCAAAAAGTATTTCTTAAACTGCTGTGATGTCCCAAGGGATGAGATGTGTGCTATAGTTACATATTGAACAGTACAGATATTTCCCTTTCTTAATGGATTTCACAGTTTAGTGGGGAAGATGACATTTAAAAAAATTGGAAATGTAACTTTATTCTAAATCAAAACCAAGTCTCATTTAATTTCTTCAATATAGTTTACACCTGGCCCTGCCTCGTGTCATGTTCTCATTGTCTGCACTGACCTGTGTTCCCTTAAACTGGCTGTCTTGGTCTGTCACGAGCAGATCTGGTTGCCCCATGAAGGAAACAATTGCTTGTCTCTTTTGCCTGGCCTATGTCTTCACCAATTACCCCTTGCTTTCTGAGTCCTCACAGGCCCCTGCCTTGCCCCTGTCTGCACTTCATGCAGTGGTGGAAATGAACTGCTGCTTTTCTCCCTGCAGTTATACCTCTATCCTTCAAGGTCCTGAACCAAAATGGGCCCAGCTCAGTTTCTTTCTCTGGGCCTCACTGATGGCGGCTGCACATTAAGCTCAGTTCTGAATGAAAGATCATACCCCCTGAATACACAGCTGGGTCACCCAAGAGAACTTGTTTCCCTTTTCTCTTAAATGCCACCTCATTTCTCAAGTAGAGCCTGTGCACTGTTTTCATCCCAGAGAAACCTGTGCACAAACACTAGGCCCGTTCTGAATGAGATACACCCAGGCACAGTCTTTCCTGAGCGCTTTGTTCTCTGTCCTTATGCTTCCCCCAGTATTGTGGCAGTCATTCTTACAGTCCTGAAGACTAACCTCTTCTGCACTGTGTGTGCCCTTGTGAGAACCACTAAGCTTCTTGTAGGCCAGTAAAAGTTTCTTGGAGGAGTTAAAATATAGAAGATATTAGGGATTATGAGACGATTTCTTGCTCATACATGGGAGACATGCTGAGAGAAAGAAGTAGCTGATTAATTAATCAATGGATTGAATCAGAGAAGTTAAACCATTTACTTTTGTTTTTATACTTGGATTTATTCTTTTCATCTTAATTTGTTACGCATTTGCATATAAAGTATTTGTTGTATTTCTTTCAAAACTATATTATGTAATAACATTTTGCCTTATGATCTAGTGTATCTACACGATCATTTAACTGGAAGTCTTTGCTGGTGAAATAAAGCACAAAAGAGATATAAAATATACAAAGATTGAAAAGCAAGGAATAAAAGTGTCATATTTTACAGATTACGTTGAGTAGATGCAAACTTCAAAGTAATCTATGGATGATATATTGAATTAAGTGTATTTAGAAGGGTCTTTGGAGCCCTGGTGGCGCAGTGGTTAAGAGCTCGGCTGCTCACCCAAAGGTTGGCAGTTCGAATCCACCAGCTGTGCCTTGGAAATGCTATGGGGCAGTTCTACTCTGTCCTGCAGGGTCACTGTGAGTTGAAGTTGACTCGATGGCAACAGGTTTGGTTATTTTGGTAAGCAGGGATGTTAGACATGAGGTCAAAATTTAGGAATAAAATATATGTCTATGTCTCAGCTAAAATAATAGGAAACAAACTTTTAAGAAGTACTGTTTACAAAAGCATTGTCTGTTATCAATTGAATTGTGTCCCCCTAAAATAGGTATTGGAATCCTAACCCTTATACATATAGATATGATCCCATGTGGCAAAAGGATTTCTTTGTTATATTAATGAGGCTGTGTCAGTGTAACGTTTCTTTTTTTAAAAAATTTTCTTATTGTGCTTTAAGTGAAAGTTTACAAATCAAGTCAGTCTCTCATACAAAAATTTATATACACTTTGCTATATACTCCTAATTGCTCTCCCTATAATGAGACAGCCCGTGCTTTCCCCCCACTCTCACGTTTCGTGTCCATTCCACCAGATTCTACCCCCCTCTTCCCTCTCATCTCCCCTCCAGATAGGAGATGCCAACATAGTCTCAAGTGTCTACTTGATCCAAGAAGCTCATTCTTCACGAGCTTCTTTTTCTATCCCATTGTCCAGTTCAATCCCTGTCTGAAGAGTTGGCTTTGGGAATGGTTCCTGTCCCAGGGTAACAGAAGGTCTGGGGGCCATGACCGCCAGGGTCCTTCTAGTCTCAGTCAGACCATCAAGTCTGCTCTTTTTATGAGAATTTGGGTCTGCATCCCACTGCTGTCCTGCTCCCTCAGGGGCTCTCTCTGTTGTGTTCCCTGTCAGGGCAGTCATCAGTTGCACCCGGGCACCATCTAGTTCTTCTGGTCTCAGGATGGTGTAGTCTTTGGTTACGTAGCCCTTTCTGTCTCTTGGGCTCGTAATTACCTTGTGTCCTTGATGTTCTTTATTCACCTCTGCTCCATGTGGGTTGAGACCAATTGATGCATCTTAGATGGCCACTTGCTAGTGTTTAAGACCCCTGATGCTGCTCTCCAAGGTGGGATGCAGAATGTTTTCTTAATAGAATTTATTATGCCAATTGACTTAGATGTCCCCTGAAACCATGGTCCCCAAACCCCTGGCCCTGCTACTCTGGCCTTTGAAGCATTCAGTTTATTCAGGACATTTCTTTGCTTTTGGTTTAATCCAGTTGTGTTGACCTCCTCTGTATTGTATGTTGTCTTTCCCTTCACCTAAAGTAGTTCTTATTTATTATCTAATTAGTGAACACCCCTTTCCCTTCCTCTATCCTGCCCCGCTCTCGTAACCATCAAAGAATATTTTCTTCTTGAGTTCTTTAAATAGTGGTCTCATACAATATTTGTCCTTTTGCAACTAATTTTACTCAGCATACTGCCTTCCAGATTCCTCCATGTTATATAATATTTCACAGATTCATCACTGTTCTTTTTGGATGCATAGTATTCCATTGTGTGACTGTACCATAGTTTATCCATTTATCCATTGATGGGCTGTTGTAAACAGTGCTGCAGTAAACATGGGTGTGCATATATCTGTTTGTGTAAAGGCTCTTATTTCTCTAGGATATTGGAGTGGGATTGCTGGATCTTATGGTAGTTCTATTTCTAGCTTTAAGAAAGTGCCAAATCGATTTCCAAAGTGGTTGTACCATTTTACATTCCCACCAGCAGTGTATAAGTGTTGTAGTCTCTCCACAACCTCTACAACATTTATTATTTTGTATTCTTTGGGATTATTGCCAGCCATTGTAGTTTTGATTTGCATTTCTCTAATGGCTAATGATCGTGAGCATTTCCTCATGTATCTGTTAGCTACCTGAATGTCTTCTTTAGTGAAGTGTCTGGTCATATCTTTTCCCGATTTTTTAATAGGGTTATTTGTCTTTTTGTAGTTGAGCTTTTGCAGTATCATGTAGATTTTAGAGATCAGGCGCTGATCGGAAATGTCATAGCTAAAAACCTTTTCCCAGTCTGTAGGTAATCTTTTTATTCTTTTGGTGAAGTCTTTGGATGGGCATAAGTGTTTGATTTTTAGGCGCTCCCAGTTATCTAGTTCTTCTTCTACATTGTTAGCAATGTTTTGTATATTGTTTATGGTATGTGTTACGGCTCCTAACATTATGCCTATTTTTTCTTCCATGATCTTTATCATTTTAGATTTGATATTTAGGTTTTTGATCCATTTTGAGTTCATTTTTGTGCATGGAGTGAGGTATGGGTCTTGTTTCATTTTTTTGCAGATGGATATCCAGTTATGCCAGTACCATTTGCTAAAATGACTGTCTTTTCCCCATTTAACTGCTTTCGAGCCTTTGTCAAATATCAGCTGCTCATACGTGGATGGATTTATGTCTGGATTCTCGATTCTGGTCCATTGGTCTATATATCTGTTGTACCAGTACCAGATGGTTTTTTTTTTTTTTAAATAATTTTTATTGAGCTTTAAGTGAAAGTTTACAAATCAAGTCAGTCTGTCACGTATAAGCTTATATACCCCTTACTCCGTACTCCCACTTACTCTCCCCCAATGAGTCAGCCCTTCCGGTCTCTCCTTTCGTAACAATTTTGCCAGTTTCTAACCCTCTCTACCCTCCCATCTCCCCGCCAGACAGGAGATGCCAATACAGTCTCAAGTGTCCACCTGATACAAGTAGCTCACTCTTCCTCACCGTCTCTCTCCAACCCATTGTCCAGTCCCTTCCATGTCTGATGAGTTGTCTTCGGGGAATGGTTCCTGTCCTGGGCCAACAGAAGGTTTGGGGACCATGACCACCGGGATTCCTCTAGTCTCAGTCAGACCATTAAGTCTGGTCTTTTTATGAGAGTTTGGGGTCTGATTCCCACTGATCTCCTGCTCCCTCAGGGGTTCTCTGTTGTGCTCCCTGTCAGGGCAGTCATCGGTTGTGGCCGGACTCCATCTAGTTCTTCTGGTCTCAGGATGATGTAAGTTTCTGGTTCATGTGGCCCTTTCTGTCTCTTGGGCTCATAGTTGTCGTGTGACCTCGGTGTTCTTCATTCTCCTTTGATCCAGGTGGTTTGAGACCAATTGATGCATCTTAGATCGCGGATTGTTAGCATTTAAGACCCCAGATGCCACATTTCAAAGTAGGATGCAGAATGTTTTCATAACAGTATTATTTTGCCAATTGATTTAGAAGTCCCCTTAAGCCATAGTCCCCAAACCCCTACCCTTGCTTCGCTGACTTTTGAAGCATTCAGTTTCTCCTGGAAACTTCTTTGGTTTTGGTCCAGTCCATTTGAGCTGACCTTCTGTGTATTGAGTATTGTCCTTCCCTTCACCTAAAGTAGTTCTTATCTACTAACTAATCAGTAAAAAAACCTCTCCCACCCTCCCTCCCTCCCTACCTCGTAACCACAAAAGTATGTGTTCTTCTCAGTTTATACTATTTCTCAAGATATTATAATAGTGGTCTTATACAATATTTGTCCTTTTGCCTCTGACTCATTTCGCTCAGCATAATGCCTTCCGGGTTCCTTCATGTTATGAAATGTTTCACAGATTCGTCACTGTTCTTTATCGATGCGTAGTATTCCATTGTGTGACTATACCACAATTTATTTAACCATTCATCCGCTGATGGACACCTTGGTTGCCTCCAGCTTTTTGCTATTGTAAACAGTGCTGCAATAAACATGGGTGTGCATATATCTGTTTGTGTGAAGGCTCTTATTTCTCTAGGGTATATTCCGAGGAGTGGGATTTCTGGGTTGTATGGTAGTTCTATTTCTAACTGTTTAAGATAACGCCAGATAGATTTCCAAAGTGGTTGTACCATTTTCCATTCCCACCAGCAGTGTATAAGAGTTCCAATCTCTCCGCAGCCTCTCCAACATTTATTATTTTGTGTTTTTTGGATTAATGCCAGCCTTGTTGGAGTGAGATGGAATCTCACCGTAGTTTTAATTTGCATTTCTCTAATGGCTAATGATCGAGAGCATTTTCTCATGTATCTGTTAGCTGCCTGAATATCTTCTTTAGTGAAGTGCGTGTTCATATCCTTTGCCCACTTCTTGATTGGGTCGTTTGTCTTTTTGTGTTTGGGTTTTGACAGAATCATGTAGATTTTAGAGATCAGGCGCTGGTCGGAGATGTCATAGCTGAAAATTCTTTCCCAGTCTGTAGGTGGTCTTTTTACTCTTTTGGTGAAGTCTTTAGATGAGCATAGGTGTTTGATTTTTAGGAGCTTCCGGTTATCTGGTTTCTCTTCGTCGTTTTTGGTAATGTTTTGTATTCTGTTTATGCCTTGTATTAGGGCTCCTAAGGTTGTCCCTATTTTTTCTTCCATGATCTTTATCGTTTTAGTCTTTATGTTTAGGTCTTTGATCCACTTGGAGTTAGTTTTTGTGCTTGGTGTGAGGTATGGGTCCTGTTTCATTTTTTTGCAAACGGATATCCAGTTATGCCAGCACCATTTGTTAAAAAGACTATCTTTTCCCCAATTAACTGACACTGGGCCTTTGCAAATATCAGCTGCTCATATGTGGATGGATTTATATCTGGGTTCTCAATTCTGTTCCACTGGTCTATGTGTCTGTTGTTGTACCAATACCAGGCTGTTTTGACTACTGTGGCTGTATAATAGGTTCTGAAATCAGGAAGAGTGAGGCCTCCCCCTTTCTTCTTCTTTTTCAGTAATGCTTTGCTTATCCGAGGCTTCTTTCCCTTCCATATGAAGTTGGTGATTTGTTTCTCTATCACTTTAAAAAATGACATTGGAATTTGGATCGGCAGTGCATTGTATGTATAGATGGCTTTTGGTAGAATAGACATTTTTACTATGTTAAGTCTTCCTATCCATGAGCAGGGTATGTTTTTCCACTTAAGTATGTCCTTTTTAATTTCTTGTAGTAGAGCTTTGTAGTTTTCTTTGTATAGGTCTTTTACATCCTTGGTAAGATTTATTCCTAAGTATTTTATCTTCTTGGGGGCTACTGTGAATGGTATTGATTTAGTTATTTCCTCTTCGATGTTCTTTTGGTTGATGTAGAGGAATCCAAGTGATTTTTGTATGTTTATCTTATAACCTGAGACTCTGCCAAACTCTTCTATTAGTTTCAGTAGTTTTCTGGAGGATTCCTTAGGGTCTTCTGTGTGTACGATCATGTCATCTGCAAATAGAGATAACTTTACTTCCTCTTTGCCAATCCGGATGCCCTTTACTTCTTTGTCTAGCCTGATTGCTCTGGCTAGGACTTCTAGCACAATGTTGAATAAGAGCAGAGATAAAGGGCATCCTTGCCTGGTTCCCGTTCTCAAGGGAAATGCTTTCAGGTTCTCTCCATTTAGAATGATGTTGGCTGTTGGCTTTGTATAGATGCCCTTTATTATGTTGAGGAATTTTCCTTCAATTCCTATTTTGGTGAGAGTTTTTATCATAAATGGGTGTTGGACTTTGTCAAATGCCTTTTCTGCATCAATTGATAAGATCATGTGGTTTTTGTCTTTTGTTTTATTTATATGGTGGATTACATTAATGGTTTTTCTAATATTAAACCAGCCTTACATACCTGGTATAAGTCCCACTTGGTCGTGGTGAAGTATTTTTTTGATATGTTGTTGAATTCTATTGGCTAGAATTTTGTTGAGGATTTTTGCATCTATGTTCATGAGGGATATAGGTCTGTAATTTTCTTTTTTTGTGATGTCTTTACCTGGTTTTGGTATCAGGGATATGGTGGCTTCATAGAATGAGTTGGGTAGTATTCCGTCATTTTCTATGCTTTGAAGTACCTTCAGTAGTAGTGGTGTTAACTCTTCTCTGAAAGTTTGGTAGAATTCTGCAGTGAAGCCGTCCGGGCCAGGGCTTTTTTTTTGTTGGGAGTTTTTTGATTACCATTTCAATCTCTTTTTTTGTTATGGGTCTATTTAGTTGTTCTACTTCTGAATGTGTTAGTTTAGGTAGGTAGTGTTTTTCCAGGAATTCATCCATTTCTTCTAGGTTTGTAAATTTGTTAGAGTATAATTTTTCGTAATAATCTGATATGATTCTTTTAATTTCAGTTGGGTCTGTTGTGATGTGGCCCTTCTCGTTTCTTATTCGGGTTATTTGTTTCCTTTCCTGTATTTCTTTAGTCAGTCTAGCCTGTCATTTATCAATTTTGTTAATTTTTTCAAATAACCAGCTTTTGGCTTTGTTAATTCTTTCAATTGTTTTTCTGTTCTCTTAATTCATTTAGTTCAGCTCTAATTTTTATTATTTGTTTTCTTCTGGTGCCTGATGGATTCTTTTGTTGCTCACTTTCTATTTGTTCCAGTTGTCGGGACAGTTCTCTGATTTTGGCTCTTTCTTCTTTTTGTATGTGTGCATTTATCGATATAAATTGGCCTCTGAGCACTGCTTTTGCTGTGTCCCAGAGGTTTTGATAGAAAGTATTTTCATTCTCGTTGCATTCTATGAATTTCCTTGTTCCCTCCTTGATGTCTTCTACAACCCAGTCTTTTTTCAGGAGGGTATTGTTCAGTTTCCAAGTATTTGATTTCTTTTCCCTAGTTTTTCTGTTATTAATTTCTAGTTTTTTTGCGTTGTGGTCTGAGAAGATGCTTTGTAATATTTCGATGTTTTGGATTCTGCAAAGGTTTGTTTTATGACCTAATATGTGGTCTATTCTAGAGAATGTTCCATGTGCGCTAGAAAAAAAAGTATATTTTGCAGCAGTTGGGTGGAGAGTTCTGTATAAGTCAATGAGGTCAAGTTGGTTGATTGTTGTAATTAAGTCTTCTGTGTCTCTACTGAGCTTCTTACTGGATGTCCTGTCCTTCTCTGAAAGTGGTGTGTTGAAGTCTCCTACTATAATTGTGGAGTTGTCTATCTCACTTTTCAGTTCTGTTAAAATTTGATTTATGTATCATGCAGCCCTGTCATTAGGTGCATAAATATTTAATATGGTTATATCTTCCTGATCAATTGTCCCTTTTATCATTATGTAGTGTCCTTCTTTATCCTTTGTGGTGGATTTAAGTTTAAAGTCTATTTTGTCAGAAATTAATATTGCTACTCCTGCTCTTTTTTGCTTATTGTTTGCTGTGATATATTTTTTTCCATCCTTTGAGTTTTAGTTTGTTTGTGTCTCTAAGTCTAAGGTGTGTCTCTTGTAGGCAGCATATAGACCGATCGTGTTTCTTTATCCAGTCCGTGACTCTGTCTCTTTATTGGTGCATTTAGTCCATTTACGTTCAGCGTAATTATAGATAAATAAGTGTTTAGTGTTGTGATTTTGATGCTTTTTTATGTGTGTTGTTGACAGTTTCGTTTTTCCACTTACTTTTTGTGCTGAGACGTTTTTCTTAGTAAATTGTGAGATCCTCGTTTTCATAGTATTTGACTTTATGTTTGTTGAGTTGTTAATGTTTTTCTTGGCTTTTATTTTTAGTTATGGAGTTGTTATACCTCTTTGTGGTTACCTTAATATTTACCCCTATTTTTCTAAGTAAAAACCTAACTTGTATTGTCCTATATCACCTTGTATCACTCTCCATATGGCAGTTCTGTGCCACCTGTATTTAGTCCCTCTTTTTGATTATTGTGATCTTTTACCTATTGACTTCCATGATTCCCTGTTATGAGCTTTTTTTTTTTTTTAATCTTAATTTGTTTTTGTGATTTCCCTATTTGAGTTGATATCAGGATGTTCTGTTTTGTGACCTTGTGTTGTACTGGTATCTGATATTATTGGTTTTCTGACCAAACAATTTCCTTTAGTATTTCTTGTAGCTTTGGTTTGGTTTTTGCAAATTCTCTAAGCTTGTGTTTATCTGTAAATATTTTAATTTCGCCTTCATATTTCAGAGAGACTTTTGCTGGACATATGATCCTTGGCTGGCAGTTTTTCTCCTTCAGTGCTCTGTATATGTCATCCCATTGCCTTCTCGCCTGCATGGTTCCTGCTGAGTAGTCTGAACTTATTCTTCTTGATTCTCCCTTGAAGGAGACCTTTCTTTTATCCCTGGCTGCTTTTAAAATTTTGTCTTTATCTTCGGTTTTGGCAAGTTTGATGATAATATGTCTTGGTGTTTTTCTTTTTGGATCAATCTTAAATGGGGTTCGATGAGCATCTTGGATAGACATCCTTTCATCTTTCATGATGTCAGGGAAGTTTTCTGTCAGCAGATCTTCAAGTATTTTCTCTGTGTTTTCTGTCCTCCCTCCCTGTTCTGGGACTCCAATCACACGCAAGTTATCCTTCTTGATAGAGTCCCACATGATTCTTAGGGTTTCTTCATTTTTTTTAATTCTTTTATCTGATTTTTTTTCAGCTATGTTGGTGTTAATTCCCTGGTCCTCCAGATTTCCCAGTCTGCATTCTAGTTGCTCGAGTCTGCTCCTCTGACTTCCTATTGCGTTGTCTAATTCTGTAATTTTATTGTTAATCTTTTGGATTTCTGCATGCTGTCTCTCTATGGATTCTTGCAATTTATTAATTTTTCCACTATGTTCTTGAATAATCTTTTTCAGTTCTTCAACAGTTTTATCAGTGTGTTCCTTGGCTTTTTCTGCAGTTTGCCTTATTTCATTTCTGAGGTCATCCCTGATGTCTTGAAGCATTCTGTAAATTGGTTTTTTATATTCTGTATCTGATAATTCCAGGATTGTATCTTCATTTTGGAAAGATTTTGATTCTTTTGTTTGGGGGGTTGTAGGAGCTGTCATGGTCTGCTTCTTTATGTGGTTTGATATCGACTGCTGTCTCCGAGCCATCACTAAGATATAAAAAAAAAAAAAAAAGATATAGTAGTGGTTTATTGTATAATTGCTCACTGAGTCTTATCTTGTTTTGTTTTCTTTCAGTATACGTGGATGGGCTACTAGCTTGTGCTGTGTTGTTTGTTGTAGCCCTTGACTTACTTATGACCTGTTACCAGCTGGTTTGGGTTGTTGCCAGATATATATGCCTGAGTGTATTCACTATTCCTGAGTAGAATTTGATTTTGGGTCATCAAGTGTGTGCTGCACCCTAACACCTATCCACCTCGAGTAGTGGTGATACTTGTGTGCACCAGATTGTATTAGTAGCTGGGGTTCACCCTCCGGGGGGGCAGATGCTGACAGGTTCCCCCAAGTGTCAGTGAGGTAGGTGTGTCTCTATTCCTATAGCACCTTGGTGGGAGGGCACTGCAGCTGTACCTTAGGCCCCCAATGCAAGTACCTCTACTGATTGGTAGGTGTCACCCTCCTTAGACCCCTAAGGCAAGAGGCTAGGTGGTCTGGGGGGAGCTTCAGCCCTCAGTTCCCTGTTGTGGGTCAGTTAGGGCTCTGCTGAATAAGCAGAGATATCAGACCTGGGAAACTTGTTTTTTAGTAAATCCGCTAAAAAAAGTGCAGTCAGATCCCTATGAGAACTGCCTTTGGATTATAACTGCCACCTTGTTCCCTGTAAGGATGAACGTCCGAGATTTGGATCATATATGCTTGGCTGGAGCTGGTTCTGTGTTTTTAGTCCAATTAGGGAAGGATTTTTCGTCTCTGGTTTTTTGTGGTTGCTTCTCTCAGGCCGGAAGACTGGGTTAGGAAAAGACCAAAAAAAAAAGGGAAAAGCAAAACAGCGGCGGAGCCGGAGCCGTTCTCCCTCTGCCTCAGGAAATTCCAATGTTAACGAAGCCGCCTGGGAAGGGGAGGGGGTGGTTCAGAAAAACGGGAGAGTAGCACCCCAGAATGTAGCCAAAGTTGCTTATCTTGCTTGGGATGACTATTTTATCTGTTGCCTATGTGTGCTGGCTGTGTGGAGATTGCCCCCGAGGGTCTGGCCCGCTAAAGCCGCGGTCAGATCCTCCGCTGCCAGTCCAAAGCCCAGCGTCAAGGTTCCCCTGCTGGGACGCTGCACTCCCGGCTCCAAAACCAGTCACTGCCTCCCGGGGCCTTCTCGTCCCGCCAGCCCCGTCGCCGCACCGCCCCTGCGGACTGGCTGGGCCCCCTCCCGGGGTTAGTTTAGGGGAGTAGGGCTGCACCCCATGTTCGTGCCGTGAGTAGATGCCGTGTTCAGCTCCCCTGGGCCCAGTCCAAAGCCCGGCGCCAAGGCTCCCCAGCTGGGACGCTGCACTCCCAGCTCCAAAACCAGTCACTGCGTCACGGGGACTTCTGCCACCAGCTGTGTCGCCACGCCGCCCGCGGACCGGCTGGTTCCCCTCCCGAGGTCAGTTCACGGGGGTAGGGCTGTGCCCCTTGTTTGCGCTGTCACAAGATTTTGTGTTCAGCTCTCCTGGGCCCAGTCCTAAGCCCGGCGCCAAGGTTACCTGACTGGGACCCTGGCTCCAGGCTCCGAAAACAGTCGCTGTTTCCCCGTATTTGTTCGTTCTCTGTCTCTGTCATTCAGGTCAACTCTTTAAATCTGTGTTTGTTGTTCAGGGTTCGTAGATTGTTATGTATGTGATCGATTCACTTGTTTTTCCAAGTCTTTGTTGCAAGAGGGATCTGAGGTAGTGTCTACGTAGTCAGCCATCTTGGCCCCGCCTCTGACCAGATGGTTTTGAGTACTGTGGCAGTATAATAGGTTCTAAAATCAGGTAGAGTAAGGCCTCCCACTTTGTTCTTCTTTTTCGGTAATGCTTTGCTTATCCGGAGCTTCTTTCCCTTTCATATGAAGTTGATGATTTGTTTCTCCATCTCAGTAAAGAATGTTGTTGGAATTTGGATTGGAATTGCATTAGATCTGTAGATCGCTTTTAGTAGAATAGACATTTTTACAATGTTAACTCTTCCTATCTGTGAGCAAGGTAAGTTTTTCCACTTATGTAAGTCTCTTTTGGTTTCTTGCAGAAGTGTTCTTTAGTTTTCTTTGTATAAGTCTTTTACATCTCTGGTAAGATTTATTCCTAAGTATTTTATCTTCTTGGGGGCTACTGTAAATGGTATTGATTTGGTGATTTCCTCTTCGATGTTCTTTTTGTTGGTGTAGAGGAATCCAGCTGATTTTTTATGTTTATCTTGTATCCTGATACTCTGCTAAACTCTTAGTTGCAGTAGGTTACTTGAGGATTCCTTAGGGTTTTCTGTGTATAAGATCACGTCATACTTTGACTTCTTCCTAGCCAATCTAGATGCCTTTATTTCTTTATCTAGCCTGATTGCTCTGGCTAGGACCTCCAGCACAATGTTGAATAAGAGTTGTGATAAAGGGCATCCTTGTCTGGTTCCCGATCTCAATGGGAATACTTCTGGCTCTCTCCATTTAGGGTGATGTTGGCTAGTGGCTTTGTAGGAATGCCCTTTATTATGTTGAGGAATTTTCCTTCTATTCCTATTTTGCTGAGAGTTTTTATCATGAATGGGCATTGAGCTTTGTCAAATGCCTTTTATGTATCAGTTGATAAAATCATGTGATTCTTGTCCTTTGTTTTATTTATATGATGGATTGCATTAATTGTTTTTCTAATGTTGAACCGTCCCTACATACCTGGTATGAATCCCAGTTGGTCATGGTGAATTATTTTTTTTGATATGTTGTTGAATTCTATTAGTTAGAATTTTGTTGAGGATTTTTGCATCTGTGTTCATCAGGGATATAGGTCTGTAATTTTCTTTTGTTGTGGGGTCTTTACCTGATTTTGGTATCAGGGATATGCTGATACCAGTAGAATGAGTTTGGGAGTATTCCATCCTTTTCTGTGCTCTGAGATAGCTTTAGTAGTAGTGGTGTTAACTCTTCTCTGAAAGTTTGGTAGAACTCTGCAGTGAAGCCATCCGGGTCAGGGCTTTTTTTTGTTGGGAGTTTTTTGATTACCTTTTCAGTCTGTTCTTTTGTTATGGATCTACTTAGTTGTTCTACCTCTGTTTGTGTTAGTTTAGGTAGGTAGTATGTTTCTAGGAATTTATCCATTTCTTCTAGGTTTTCATATTTGTTAAAGTGCAATTTTTCATAGTAATCTGATATGATTCTTTTAATTTCAGTTGGGTCTATTGTAATATCACCCATCTCATTTCTTATTCTGGTTATTTGCTTCCTCTCCTGTTTTTCTTTTTTGTCTGTTTGACCAGTGGTTTATCAATTTTTTTGATTGTTTTCAAAAAACCAGCTTTGGTCTTATTAATTCTTTCAGTTATTTTTCTGTTTTTATTTCATTTAGCTCTGCTCTAATTTTTATTATTTGTTTTCTTCTGGTGCCTGAGGGTTTCTTTTGTTGCTTTCTGTATTTGTTCAAGTTGTGGGAATAATTCTTTGATTTCGGCCCTTTCTTCTTTTTTGTATGTGTGCATTTATTGGTATAAATTGACCTCTGAGCACTGCTTTAGCTGTGTCCCAAAGGTTCTGATAGGAAGTGTTTTCATTCTCATTGGATTCAATGAATTTCTTTATTCTGTCCTTAATGTCTTCTATAACCCAGTCTTTTTTGAGCAGGGTAGTGTTCAGTTTCCAAGTGTTTGATTTTTTTCCCCTGCTTTTTCTCTTATTGATGTCTACTTTTATGTCCTTATGGTCAGAGAAGGTGCTTTGTAATATTTCAATGTTTTGGATTCTGCTAAGGCTTGCTTTATGACCTAATATGTGGTCTATTGTAGAGAATGTTCCATGTGCACTAGAAAAGAAAGTACACTTGGTTGGTGTTGGGTGGAGTGTTCTGTATATGTCTACGAGGTCAAGTTAGTTGGTGGTGGCATTTAGGTCTTCCATGTGTTTATTGAGCTTCTTTTTGTATTTCTGTCCTTCACTGAAAGTGGTGTGTTGAAGTCTTCTACTATTATTGTGGAGCTGTCTATCTCACTTTTCTCAATGCTGATAGAGTTGTATCTTACAACCCTGTCATTGGGTGCATAAATATTTAATATGGTTATATCTTCTTGATATATTGTCCCTTTAATTATTATATAGTGTCCTTATCCTTTATGAAGAATTTAACTTTAAAGTCTATTTTGTCAAATTAGTATTGGCACTTCTGCTGTTTTTTGATTGTTGTTTGCTTGATATATTTTTTTCCATCCTTTTCAGTTTATTGTGTCTCTAAGTCTAAGGTATGTCTCTTTTAGGCAGCATATAGACATATCGTGTTTTTTAATGCATTCTGCCACTCCCTACCTCTTTATTGATGCATTTAGTCCATTTACATTCAGCATAGTTATGCATAGGTATGAATTTAGTGCTGTCATTTTGATGTCTTTTTCTGTGTGTTGACAGTTTCTTTTTCACACTTAATTTTTTGTGCTGAGTAGATTATATATTGGTTTTTCCTCATATTCGTTGTTGATTTTATTTCTGCTGAATGTCTGTTTTTTTCTTGTATTTTATATTGATGGGTAGGATAGTTTGCCTCCTTTGTGGTTACCTTATTATTTACCCCTATTTTTCTAAATTTAAACCTAACTTTTATTTCTTTGTATCGCCTTGTCTTCTTCTCCATATGAAAGATCTGTGACGCCATTTCTTAGTCCGTCTTTATTGTTTTAATGTTTTACATTCTAACATCACTGTTTCCCTGTTTTCAGCATTTTTTTCTCTTGAATTATTTTTGTGATTTCCCTCTCTGGATTGATACCTGATTGCTCAGCCCAGTGTTCTAGTCTTGGGTTGATACCCGATATTATTTATTTTCTAACCAAAGAACTCCCTTCAGTATTTCTTGCAGTTTTGCTTTGGTTTTACGAATTCCCTAAACTTCTGTTTATCTGGAAATGTCCTAATTTCACCTGCATATTTGAGAGACATTTTTGCTGGATATATGATTCTTGGCTGGCAATTTTTTTCCTTCGTTTTTTTGTATGTGATCCCGTTGCCTTCATGCCTGCATGGTTTCTGTTAAGTAGTCCAAGCTTATTCTTATTGACTCTCCTTTGTAGGTTACTTATTGTTTATCCCTAGCTGCTTTTAAAATTCTCTCTTTATCTTTGGTTTTGGCAAGTTTGATTATAATATGTCTTGGTGACTTTCTTTTAACATCCACCTTATGTGGAGTTCGATGAGCATCTTGGATAGATACCTTCTCGTCTTTCACGATATCAGGGAAGTTTTCTGCCAACAAATCTTCAAGAATTCTCTCTGTATTTTCTGTTGTCCTTCTCTGTTCTGGAACTCCAATTACCTGTAGGTTATTTCTCTTGATGGAGTCCCACATGATTCTTGAGATTTCTTCATTTTTCAAAATTCTTTTATCTGATTTTTCTTCAAATATATTAGTGCCAAGTGCTTTATCTTCAGGTTCTCAAATTTTGCCTTCCATTTGCTCAGTTCTACTCCTCTGACTTTTTATTGAGTTGTCTAATTCTGTAATTTTATTGTTAATCTCCTGAATTTCTAATTGCTCTCTGTCTATGGATTTTTACAGCTTATTAAATTTTTCATTATGTTCCTGAATAACCTTTTTAATTTATTCAGCTGCTTTATCTGTGTCTTCCTTGGCTTGTTCTGCATATTACCTGATTCCTTCCTGATATCTTGAAGAGTTCTGTATATTAACCTTTTGTTTTCTGCCTCTGGTAGTTCCAGATAATGCACTTTCATTTAGAGGATCCCTGGATTCTTTGTTCTGAGAGCTTGTTGAGGTGATCATGGTCTGTTTCTTTAAGTGACTTGATATTGATTGTTGTCTCCGAGCCGTCTATAAGTTATTAGTTTATTTTATGTTTGCTTACTGTATTGTAGCTTCTTGCTTTGTTTTGTTTTGATATGCCCAGATGGGTTGCTTGAGTGAGCTAGCTTGATTATTTTCACGTTTGGAGCTCTGACATCCTGTCCCCAGCTGGCTAGAGCTGTTATCAGGTATATCATTCTGGGAGTCCATTCACTTTTCTTGTATAATTCAACTCAGGTGTCCACATAGCTGGTTATCAAGTGTGTGGCACAGGCTCTGTCCTACAGTCTTAAAGGGGCAGGATGATTGGTGCAAGTGCCGGTATCTGATTGCAACAGTTGGTCATGCTCTGAACAAGTCAGGGGGCTGAGAATCGTCCCGCACATGTCTCTGAGGAAAGCGTATCCCTGTTTCCTAGAGCATACAGGTGGGTGGGTTCTGCAGACGGACCATGGGTGCCCAATGTTTTTGGTTGTAAGGACTGGGAGGTACCAGTTGTCCTTGGACTTCTGTTGCGGGTGGCCGGGTGACCTGAGTGAAGCCACCAGTCCTTGGGCCCCTGATGTGGTAGGTGAGGACCCTATTCAATAGGCAAAGTGGTGTCAAACATCAAACACCCATCTCTCTATCGCACAGGTGAAACAGTTGTAGTCTGCAACAAGGGCCTATTCTCCTGAAATAGGCCCACACAGGTCCATATATGGGGGAATGGTACTCAGAGTCAACGGACCGTTTATGCCTGGACAGGAGCCGCTCCTGTCCTGAGTTCCACGGTTAATGGAGCTGGCAAATTATCTTTTCCCCCAATTGCGAATTTATTGCTTCTCCAGGGCCTGGAGGATGGCTCTAGGCACTCAGCAGGGCCTATCTCAGGCCCAGGGAAATCAACTGCTGCTGAAGCTGGCTTGTGGGTGGGGGGAGCAGTAAAATATGTGCAAGCACTTAGTTTTTGCCAAGAGCGCCATTCTTCTCTGGTTCCAGAGGTGTGAGTAGGCTGTACGGCTGGCTGCTTCTCCCTGAGGAAACTGCTGCTGAACACTAGTATCAACCCGCCACAGCCGCTCCCTGGAATAGTGCCTGAGGGCTCCCGGTAATTTAGGTCCGGTAACTCCTCTCCGCTTCTGAACTGCCTCTTCTTCCCCCTGCCCCTCAATTCATTTTCTAACCTTGCCTTTGATATTCAGGGCTCCTAGCTTGTCATAAATATACTTGTTTCACTTGTTTTTTCGGGTGTTTGTTGTAAGAGGGCTTGCTGGAAGTGTCTGTCTATTCCACCATCTTGGCTCTGCCTCTCTGTACCGTGTTTCTTAACCATTCGCTTGAGATATATAGGGAGCAGATTAGGCACAGAAGCAAGTAAGAAGAAATGAGGGAAAGATAGATGCCAGGTGGAGATTACCAAGGAACACTGAGAAGACCAAGAGCACTAGTGAAACTGAGAAAAGGATCGTCCCTCAGAGTGGGCAAAGAGAGAGCCTTCTCCTAGAGCCAGCACCCTGAATTCATACTTCTAGCCCCCCAAAATGAGAAAATAAATGTCTTTTCTTTGAAGGCACCCACTTGTGGTATTTCTGTTACAGCAGTTCTAAGAAACTAAAACATTGTCAAAATGAAATACCAAGGAATAGGTCTCTTCTTCCTTCTTTGGCTGCATCCATACAGCCAAGATCTTAAAGCAATTCTGCCATTCCGTGGGGAGAGCTCTTTCCATCAACTCTTCCTCCAGGCTTTTCTAGTATTTACACAATGGGGAGCACCCAGGACACTCTGGTTAATTGTTCTGTCATTCATTCACCTACTGCCCACTCTTAAGTACCAGCTTTTGTTGAGTTTGAACTGGAAGATCATTTTGACTTTAGGAATCCTGCTCCTTCAGTCTTTTGTTCCTATATTAAGTTTTAGGAAATAAGTCCTTGGTTTTTCCTGTCTGGTTGTTCAACTATGTATTTTTCAGAAATTACTGGAAATGTCTGGCTTTTTGATGGTACTCCTCCCCCTTATTGCACTATTTTTCTACGTTTATTGTAGATGTTACACTGCTTCTGATGATATGTTTGCAGGCAAAGGAGGTAAATGTGTATGTCAGTTTGTTGGCTTGAATAGGAAGAGGCTTTTTTTTTTTTTTAACTTAATTTCCAAGACTCTACCCTCTCCAGGTTTTGTTTTACTGTTTTGAAAATTTCTTCTGAGCCATCATATTCTATTTTTCAGCCAGCCTCTTTATGACTGACATTTCCTCATGGTACTTTCTTTCCTTAATCTGTATAGACTTTGGGATGCCTTCTTGCCCCTGATGACTTTGGTCGTGACCTAACTTGCTAATGACTACTGAACGCGTGTCTCCATCCTGCACTTTCCTTCTGTGCTGTAAAATCATGTGTCCACCTGTTTCAGGGACAGCGCTCCCTTTGTGTTCCACAGACCCTTCAGTAGCTACATGAATATGATGTGCCTCAGTCTGATATGTTCTTCTTCTGATTTCTGTATTTCACATGGCATGGAAAGTTGTCTAGCTGCTAGTGCAGATAGAGAGGAGCCCTGGTGGTGCAGCGGTTAAGCGCATGGCCTCTAATTGAAGGGTTGGTGGTGCGACTACATTATCAGAATGTAACACCAACCCAGCAGCTTTGCAGCAGAAAGACCTGGTCATCTGCTTCTGTAAAGATGACAACCTGCAGACCTGTATAGGGCAGTTCTCCTCTGTCACATTGGGTTGCTATGAGTTGAAAATCAACTCAATGACTCCTGACAACAATAACAGCAATGCAGCTAGAATATTTAGTTGCCCAAGTGCAACGAACTGAGTGAGACAAATCAGATGAAATGGTGCCAGGCTGTTTGGATCAGAGTGGATAATACGCTACTCGTGGCGTTGTCACAGGCTTTTGTAACAGTAATCAGGATGGTAATAAACGGAGCAGGGTTTATCAAGAGCCAGGTTATTCCAAAAGGCTCCTGTCTAATGGTGGGATATTTTTGTCACTTCCGTGCATGCCTCTCAGTGCACCATGGATGAGAGAACAAAGAGGCCTGGGACTTATATAGATAAACTGGAGGGGCATATGTCCTGCACTACAGGGAAGCAAGGGGAGCGGAGGTAAGATGAAGTGCCTTTGTTCAGGTGCACCTGGCCTTGGCTTTGTCTTGTTTAGATGCAAGACTTCATAACCAGAAGAACATTTCTTTCCTTCTAGATGAAGGAGCCCTGGTGGTACAGTGATTAAGCACTCAGCTGCTAACTGAAAGATCAGTGAGTGGTTCGAATCTATCAGCTGCTCCGCGAAAGAAAGATATGGCAGTCTGCTTCTATAAAGATTACAGCCTTAGAAACTATATGAGGCAGTTCTACTCTGTCCGATAGGGTTGCTGTGAATTGGAATTGACCCGGCAACAGGTCTGATTTTTGGTTTTAGTTACAAGATTAGTTAACGATGGTCATGGAGACAGAGAAAATTACTGTGAGCTCAGAACCAGAAGGAAGGCTTCTCTGACAAGGACAATAAAATAGGAAAGAGAGTGAGACTCAGTTCCCAGCCTCGTTATCAGAGAGTGCTCTGAGACCAAGGCCACAACTGAGTTGTCCTGGATGGGACTTGTAAAGGCAGACTGCCCTCCCAGCAACAAGAAACTAGTGAGCAAGTTCTGTCGATGCGTCTGGTATAGGATGAGTGTCCTCTTCCTTTGTGCGTTGCAGTTACACTAATGAAGAAGTTAATCTGTTATACTGCTGTCTTTGGTTCTCAGTACCTTTTAAGCTTTTTTTCACCCTTCTAGAGCATTCCTTCAAGAATACGAATCCAGTAATAGTGTCTCCAGAGCTTACATGTGTTTTCTTCTTTGTCTCCCCACTGTTTACCGTGGTGATCTTAAAGGAGAATGTGAATACTCTGGATATACTGGAACAATCTATTGGGATATGGAAAAAGTTGTAGGAGGTCTGTTTACATGTAACATTTTACCTCTTAAAACATCTGTAATTCATAAATATATACATAATGATTTATGGTGACTTCAACCTCTAACTACTTGAGTAATCCCAAAGGATAACATAAAATTGGACCCAAAATGGACATCTTTTTATAGTCATTTGTTTTACAACTTTAGGAGTGACGTGATAAGAATTAGATCCCACATATGTTTTCCATGACACCTGTTTCTGGACCCCTCAGATTGATCAGAGATGTGCTGTTACAGGCATCGGTGTCATTCAAGGACGTGGCTGTGGAGCTGACCCAGGAGGAGTGGCAGCACATGGGCCCCGCTCAGAGGACCCTGTACAGAGACGTGATGCTGGAGAACTACAGCCACCTCGTCTCAGTGGGTGAGCAGACCTCACCGTGGGATTCCATTTAGAATGCATTTCATTTTTTTAAACTCTTCGTAAAACTTAACATTAATCAGTGTTTGGATTTAGGGGTCTAAGGTACTGAACCATTTTGAGCAACAGAAACGACATTCCTGTTGTCATTGCCCCACTGACAAATTCAAATCAGCACTTTCATTTTGCCTTTCTTGGAGGCATATTCTTTTGCCTTCGTGTGGTCTAAACTCTCAGTTTTTCCCTGTTTACAGGATATTGCATTACCAAACCAGAGGTGATCTTCAAATTGGAACAAGGAGAAGAGCCTTGGTCCTTAGAAGAAGAATCCCCAAACCATAGCTACCTGGGTGAGTTTCTGAACCCTGGCAGAAGGAATTCTGGAACAGTTAGACCTTAGGGTAAAAATCTTTTGAAAACTTTTTCAGAAACTTTTTAAGAGGCACAGTGCTTTTGTGAGTTTAGAAAGGTTGTGTCTGAGAAATTATAGAAGGGGACATTGTAACATGGAGGAAGGAAGATAAGCATGATGAGTTTTTCATCTGTAAAAGCTGATGTTCCAAACATAGTTTTTAAATCTGACAAATCAAGTAATAGAGTTACAAGTTTATTTAATAGTCTAAGATCCAAATAACACATTATAAAGTCAGCACAAATTGTGAGTGGAGGAGGTAAAGGTAGGGAAGAAATACACAGTAGAAGCTGCAAAAGCTGGAAACTCTAAGGCAGAAACCTGTCAGAGAAGGAAAACTCAAATATTTTCCACTAAAACGAGCAGTAGAAAAGTGATAAGATTGTACCCATTGAAAGTGGAAAACTTGCGAGACCTGGAAAAACAAGGCAATCCCGTGGAGTTCTGGCTTTCACAAGTTTCACTGTACTAATATCGTTATTCCTTATAGGAGGCAATATCTAGTTATTGCCAAAACTGATAGACAATTTTATGAATTTCAAAAAGTAGTTTTACGTATATTCCCAAGAGCAGGAATAAAATCATTTTAGTTATGAGAAGTAAAACATACTTACTGAAATATATTTATGAAGCTCTATAAACAGCATAATATAAAAATTGGCATAGTTTAGATAAGCATGCCTGCCAGTCAAAAATGTAAATGATTGGATCAAACCGATTGAATTTAATGAAAAGGAAATCCTTCAATAAGTAACTTAGAAAGGGTGCAATGAAAGAATTGTAAATTGTTACATCAATACAAACAAAGTCATTTAGGGTTTCATAATCTAAGTATCTTTGAGGTTTCAGTTTGGGAAATAAATTCATTAAAAGAAGGAAGGCACTTCAAGCTAAAGAGCACAATTTAAAGTGAACCTATAAACATTTTGAATATCTATGCACCAAATAACCTAGTATTGATGTTCATAAGACAAAAAAAATACAGGAGCTATATATATAACTAGAAGATAAAAATCATTAGAACTAGGAGATCAGAATGTCCTCGTCTGATTACATAGCAGGTACAGTGGACATTCAATAAGTATGGATATTGTTGTTAGTTGTTGGTGATATAGAGACAAATAAATAACATTTATATTAATGTGAACCATATATTATGTGTATATTTGTGTATGCTGAAAACAAGGACACTTTTCCAGTGCCCACGGAATAACCTAAATAAAGTAAAAATACACTATTAGTCCAAAAAGAAAGCTAATAAGTTCAACAAATCAGAATTATCACAAGTACTATTCTCTGGTCACAGTTTGACAAATCTAGAAATTGATAATAAAATAGGTAAATAAAAATCTCTTCCACATGGGAATTTTAGAAATTATCTCAATAATGTGGATAAAAATTAAAATCATATCCAATATTGCAGAACATTTGTGAAATGATGAAAACAATAACCATGTGTATTAGAAATTTAAGGAGCCCTGGTAGCACAGTGGTTAAGTTCTCAGCTGCTAATTGGAAAGGTTAACGGTTCACACCCATCGCATGGCTCTGCAAGAGAAAGACGTGGTGATCTGCTCCTGTAACGATTGTATCCTAGAAAACCCCTTGGGGGCAATTCTGCTATCACGTGGGGTCGATATGAGTTTGAATCAACTTGACGGTACCCAACAGCAACAATGTTAGAAATTTATGGATATAGCTAAAGTTGTGATTAGAGGTAAATTTGTAATTTCATTTATATTAATAAAAAATTTGTTCAGCATAAATCACATTGTTACCATAAACTGTCTGATGTGGTTCAAGGACACAGGTATACAGAGACACTCCTATTAAGCAGGATATTCCAAGGGCTTAGAGGTGATCTCCCAGGCCAGGTCAAGGGACAGCCTTCTCTTTTGAACGGGTGAGAGTTTGAATACCCAAGACTGCTGAGTCAGCCCGTCACTGCACAATAGTAAAAATGCATCTGGGTGTGAGAGGGGAGGCAGGAGACTGGATAGGTGAGGAGTATTTAGGTAGTTTTACGTGTGTTGCTAATGATCTTAAACTGGTGGTGATGTGGGTGTTCATTTGATTATTAAGCTTCTAGGTTTTATATAACAAAATGAGAGATGTGGAGAGACTACCTATGTGATGTTGAGTAGAAGTGGCAGCAGAGAATATCCTTGTTCTTTTCCTGTAGTAAGGGAAAAGCATTCAGTTTGTCACCCTTTATTGTGATGTTAACTGTACATTTTTTATAGATGCCCTTCATTAGGTTAAGGTAGTTGCCTTCTCTTTCAGTTTTGGTGAGATTTTTACATTGAATGGATGCTCAGCTTTGTCAGATGGTTTTTCTGTATCAGTTAATGTGACCATGTGGTTTTCATTCTTTGGACTTATAATATGGTGGGTTACATTGATTGACTTTTGAATGTTGAGACAGCCTTGCATTCTGGGATGGACTCTACTGGGTTGTGACATGTTATTTTTATAAATTGCTGATTTTGATTTGCTGTTATTTTCATGAGAATGTTTATGTTTACATTCATGAGGGGTATTGGTCTACAGCCTCCCTTGAACTGCCATTTTTCTGGTAAATGAGGGTAATGTAGGCCTTATAAAATGATCTTAGAAATATTCCCTTATCTTCTGTTTTGCAGAAGAGATTGTGGAGAATGTTTGGTTGTATTCGCTAATAAAATCACTTGACCTGTCACCTTCTTTTTGGAAGGCTTTTATCTATGTATTCAATATTTAAAACAAATATACATTCATTTAGGTCATGTAAGTCCCTGGGTGGTGCAAACAGTTAACTTGCTTAGCTGCTGTCCCAAAGGTCTAACCAGGGGTGCCTTGGGAGAAACTCCTGGTGATCTGTTTCTGAAAAAAACACCCACGGTTTTACTGTGACAGATGGAAGTTCACCGTGAAGTCAAAGGAGACAAGATGGAAAATGTTCTTGTTCTTCTTGGATGAGTTTGACAGCTTCTGTCTTTTGAAACATTGGCCCACTTCATCTAAATTTTCAAATTATTGGGCATAGAGTTGTTTGTAATATTCCCTTATTATGTATGTCTTTAATGACTGTTGTATCAGTAGTTATGTCCTCTTGTGTTGTTGATACTGATAATTTATTTCTTTTCTCTTTTTTTTTCTTGGTCAATATGTCTAGGAGTTTATCTTTTTTTTTTAATCTTTTCAAAGAACCAATGTTGGTTTCATTGATTTTTGTCCATTTTTCTGTTTTCAGTTCCATATATTTTTGGTCAAATATTTGTCATTTCTTTCCTTCTGTTTATTTTAGGTTTAGTTTGTTCTGCTTTCTCTAGTTTCTGATCCTATTACTGATTTGGATCTTTCCTTTTTTCTGACGTGAGCATTTATATGTTTTCTGCTGGGCACAGCTTTAGCAGCGTGCCACAGTCTCCATGTGTACTGTGTTAATTTGCATTCAGTTTTAAAAATGTTTAATTTCTCTTGAAATTTTCTTTTGACCAGTAGTTTCTTTACAAATGCATTGGTTAATTTGAAATATCGTGGGAATTTCAGTGTATTGGTGTGCTGTTGATTTTTAGTTTAACCTTGTTGTGGCTCAGGAACATTCTTTATATGATTTCTATTCTTTTAATTTTGAGAATTTTGACAGTGATTATTGGCCAAAATGTGGTCTATCTTGATGAATATTCCATGTGCAATTGAGAATAATTAAATTCAGCTATTGGATGGATTGTGTCCTCCCTGGGTTTTAGGCGTGTGGTTTTCAGAAATGCTCAACTCCATTCTACTTGTAGTGTTGGGTCTACTATGTGTCTCTGTATACTCGTGGCATTGAACCACACCAGACAGTTTATGCTAGCAGTATGATTTATGCTCAGTGCAGTTTTTTAAAATATAAATACTGTACCACTTGGGTGCTTGATGTTGACTAGGCTTCATATGTCATGATGTAATTTATCATGATCAAGTGATGAGGCCGCTAAGAGCCCTGAGCCCTGTGGCTCAGATGGAACTTCCTGGTTGGTAAGAGTGAACATCTGTTTTGGGGAGGGTCGTGCATCCCCTTAGGAGCTCTCGTGGTGAAACAGTTAACATTTGGCTGCTAACAGAAGGGTTGGTGATTTGAACCCACCAGTTGTTCAGTGGGAGAAAAGACCTGGTGATCTGTTCTATAAATATTATAGTGTAGGAAACCCTATGGGGCAGTTCTGCTCTGTCATATATAGTTGCTATAAGTTGGAGTCAACTTGACAGCTCACAACAATAATAACAGTGCATCCCGTTGGGATATGGAAGTCCTACACTGGAAACTTTGACGGATCTTGCCAGCTAATCTGATACATAAACAGACATATATATATAAAGTTACTTACAGGAAATACAAAGACGAGGTCGTGATAAGTGTTTATCTTTGTCAGAGGGTAGTGAGTGAAAAGGTACTCAAGAGCGCTTGTGGGACACTTGTAAACGTTTGTGTCCTTAACTGGGTTCTTGTTTCATTGATTTGCTCAGGTTTTGAAAATCATTACGTTGTATGCTTATATATGCACTTTTCTGTATTTATGATATTTTTTCATTTAAAAAGGGAGTCCTTGGGTGGTCAAATGGTTAACATGTTCAGTTGCTAACCAAATACTTGGAGGTTTGAGTGTACTCAGATGTGCCTTGGAAGAAAGGCCTGGTGATCCTCTCCTGAAAACTCAGCCACTGAAAACCCTATGGAGCACAGCTGTACTCTGACACATGCAGAGTTGCCATGAGTTGGAGTTGATTCAACAGTAACTTTTTTCATTTAAAAAATTATGAATGAATGATATAGGTAGTAACAGCTTTTTGACTTTAAAATGTGTATAGGAAGATGGGAGAAGGCTTTTATAAGCTTTTTTGTTTAGTTTTTCTTCAAGGTTTGAGAAAATGCCTTGTACTATAAGATATCTAGGTTCTGTTTAGGGCTGTAAAAGTGGCATGGGGGTAGCATCTGACCTTCTGTAACTTCACAAGGGGGAGGGAGAGTCAAGATCAACAGCCCAAGGCTGATTCCAATGAGGTGGAGGTCAGACATGCCTCCTCTCTTGGCAATCTTTACCAGTTCTGACGCCAACCGTCCCTCCCATGGCACTCTACTGCTCTGCTGGGTTCAATAATTCATTGCAGTTGTCACACAGAACTCACAGACAGTACTCACGATTATGGGGTTTATTAGGGAGGTAATAGGTTACATTTCAGGATCAGGAATGCTCAGGATACAATTCTTCCATCAGAGCAACCTTTTTTCCAACTGTGCCTGCAGGCAGGCCTCTCTCTGGCCCTCTGCCTCTGCCCTGCTCGGGCAAGTCTTACAAAGCTCTTTCAGTTCTGTTGATAAATACCACGAGGCACCCCACTCCACCAGTAAGCCTCAGCCAGAAGGCTCTCAGTTTTAGCTCGATGGGTCAGCAAACCTAGCTCTACCAAGTGCCCAGAGGCACCTTCCTCTGCCAGCAAGTCTCCTGCCTAAAGGCTTTCTTGCTCTGGGGGCTGGGAAGCCCACCGTGCTGTCTTCTGCTGGTCACTCCTGCCGCCATTTCTCTGCCACTGCTTGCCACCATCTTCGGTGTCACAGCTCTCTCGGGTCTCCTGGCTCCAGGAATTTCTCAGCACAGGGATCCTGGGTCCGCTCTTGCTCTTGGCCCTCCTTCCTTGGAGGTGGTGAGGTCCTCTCCTGCTCTGAAATTGGCTCTCTTTTAAGCCTAATGGGGTGGCGACACTGACCAATGCCCTCGGTGGGCCACAGTTACCTTGTTTGCACAGTCCCACTCAGTCACTTCGGTGGGAGTTAAAGACCATAGCAAGAAAGACCACACAAAAGCCATCCGTCACCCCAGAATGGCCAAGGCAGGAGTGCAGACTGAGTAAAAGTATGAGTACAGGATTATTTTTGAGACTGTGCCTTTCCATGCAGCAAAAAGCCCGGCCAGAATACTACTGATGGTAATGTGTACTTTTGGCATGGTACCTGAAACATCTAACATGTATCCAGTAAGTGTAGAATTTTGTCAGTATGGCGACCTTTACCTGTCTTTACCTGATCCTTATTGTGGTAGATTTAGGACCAACAAAGGTTTTCAGCTTAGGGTCACATTGTAGCGCTGAATGTGAATAGCATCAGAGTAGCGATAGTCAAGCACACATGAACATGTTGATGATAAAAGGGTATATATGATATTACCAAAGGTCTTAAGAGCAGTTGGAAACAGAATATTTTAGATTCTTAAAGTAACTATTAAGGAGTCTTCTTGTTTCAGGGGAATGACTACCATATTTTTACACAAATAACATGCATGCTCTGTTTGTTTGCCAGCCACTCTCTTTCCCCATGAAGTATTTTCATAAGCAATGCCAATTTGTTTCACATTTTGCCATAAAAAAATCAGCACAGACTGCTTATGGAAATGCCTCACAGAGGAAGGGAGCAATTGGCAAACAAACGTAGAAGGCTCACATTTGTGTAAAAATACACTGGTTTGGGAAAAGTCAAAGAGCAGATTGACATGCGAAAACTGAAGATGAAATGATCATGTTAACTACTGAACAATTCTGATAGATTAAACCAAAGACCCCCTTGCCAAAATCTAGTGGTGGATCTAATTTATCTGCAATGATGGCTTTTCTCTCATTAATTTTTAACTTCCTGTTGGATATTTGTGTTCCTGTGAATTACAGCTGAAAGAATTAAGGGTCTGAACTAGAGGACACAAGGAAATTGGTGATATTATAAATGTAATTGTTTGTTGGTAGGTAGAGTGGTAAAGGAGGATATGGAATCAGAAACATGTAGATTAGTGAGTATCTTACTAGTGCGTTCTAGATTCTAGATGGTATAGGGATCTAAACTTTGGTCTACCATACCAAACCCTTCTCCTGATATCCATGAAAAAAATTGTAAACTGAGTTATCTTCTTATGCCACATGCTTAAGTTTATAGTATTTATTGGATTCATCCCATTCTCTGATTTTCTGGTTGTCTGATAAAACCAGTACTACAAAACTCTCTATTCCTCTATTCACTGTTCCTTATTTTTCCCTTTCTCTACTCAGTATTTAAAATTCTGTTTACCAAATGCCAAATGCTACTCATTTCCTCTCCCATTTTTTCTACACCAGTTTTTTTTTTTTTTTAAACAATGAGGTGGATAACCAAGGGTATGTGTGTCTTTTTCTTTGGGTATGTATGAAAATTATTTAGGCTTAGGGAACAGAATCAGATACCATAGAATAGAATGCATGATATGACATGTGTCCATAAGCCACCCTTGATAAGGAATGTAGGATTTATAATGTTCCCATTATTTTTATTTTAGAAAATTACAAAGCAGATGTCTATTTCAAGAGGAGTAAAGGAAATGAAGAAAAACATCTGTGGGAAGTAATACCCATCAATAACAAAATATTGACTAGACAAGGAGAGAAAATTTTGGAAAAACCATGTAATCCGGGCACAGCTTCATTTTCTTCAAGAAAAATTCGCTGTAAATGCGACTTATGTAGAATTAGTTTCCCAATTGTTTCTGAATTAATTATGAGTGATAGAAATTCTTCAGGAAAGAAGGCTGATTATATTACCGTATGTGAAAAATTACATCTTGATATTAATAATGAGGGAACTCATGCTGGAGAGGAATTTTATGAATGTAATAAAAATGTGAAGGGTCTCAGTTACGAGGAAGGTCTTTCCCAGAATCAGAAGTTTCAAATCTTGAAAGAAGCTTTTGAATATAATGAATTTGAGAAAGGTTCCTGTGATAAGGCTGCCTATATTACCCCTGAAAGTTCTCACATAGAAGAGAAATCCAGTAAGGATGACAAATTGAGTAAAACCTGTGGTAAGACAATTCTGTTTGACCACAAGAGAACTAGCACAGTGGAGAAGTACTCTGGTCTTAACCAGTGTGTGAAATCCTGTGAGAAGTCAACTTTCATGGACTACAATAAAGTTCACGTGGCTTTGTCACACTGTGAATGTAATGAAAATGGGAATAATTTCAGCAGGAAGTCACAGCTCACTCAACCTCAGAGAAGTGTCACGGGACAGAGTACCTTTGAAAGGAGTACGTGTGAAGAAAACTTCGGACAGATCTCAACTTTCATGGTACATTGGAGAACACCAACTGAAGATAAATCTTTTGAATATAATGAATACGGGAGTTCTTTTTACCCAAAGTTACACCTAATGGTACATAAGGAATCTCACATAGAAGAGAAACTGTGCAAATGTGATGAATTTGATAATTTCTCCCAAATCTCAGCCGTGAGTAGTCATCAGCAAAGTGACACAGGAGAGAAGACTTTTGAATGTAATGAGCACAGGAAATCCTTTTACCAGAAAGTACACATCACTCAGCATCAGAGGATGCATTCAGGGGAGAAGCCATATGAATGTAAGGAATGTGGGAAATCCTTTTGTCAGAAGTCACACTTAATTCAACATCATGGAACGCATACGGGTGTCATACTCTGTGAGTGTAATAATTGTGGCAAAACTTTCTGTCAGAAGTCAACCCTCAGTGTGCATCTGAGTACTCACAAAAAGGAGAAACATTATGAACATAATAAATCTTACAAGAGGTTAGCTCTCAAAGAACACCAGAAAACAGTCACGGAGAAGAAACTCTTTAAATGTAATGAATGTGGAAAAGTGTTTCCCCATATTTCAGGCCTCAGAGCACATCACAGAATTCACACAGGGGAAAAACCCTATAAATGTAATGAATGTGTGAAAACCTTCTCCCAGAAGTCACACCTCAGTAGACATCAGACAGTTCATACAGGGGAGAAACCCTATCAATGTAATGAATGTTGGAAGACCTTTTCCCATAAGACACAGCTCAGAGCACATCAGAGAATTCACACAGGGGAGAAACCCTATCACTGTCCTGAATGTGAGAAAGCTTTTACCCAAAATACATCTCTCAGAGTACACCTGAGAATTCACAGAGGAGAGAAACGCTACGAGTGTGATGAATGTGGGAAAGCTTTTACCCAAAATGCAACTCTCAGGCTGCACCAGAGACTTCACACAGGAGAGAAACCCTATGAATGTAATGAATGTGGAAGATCTTTCTCCCTAAAATTGTACCTAATTTCACATTTGAGAATTCATACTGGGGAGAAACCCTACAAATGCAATGAGTGTAGGAAAACATTCTCCCGAAATTCAGGTCTCAGGCTACACCAGAGAATTCACACAGGGGAGAAACCCTATGAATGTAATGAATGTGGGAAAGCTTTTGCCCAAAATTCAAATCTCAGAGTACACCAGAGAATTCACACGGGAGAGAAATCCTATGGATGTAGTGAATGTGGAAAAACCTTCTCTCAGAAGAAAAACCTCAGTGAACATAAGAAAATTCACACAGGCGAGAAACCCTACAAATGTAATGAATGTGGGAGATCTTTCTCCCAGTATTCAGGCCTCAGAGCACATCAGAGTATTCACACAGGGGAGAAACCCTATGAATGTAATGAATGTGGGAAAACCTTCTCTCAGAAGAAAAATCTCAGTGCACATCAGAAAATTCACACAGGTGAGAAACCCTATGAGTGTAACGAATGTGGGAAGAATTTTGCTCATTATTCTACTCTCAGAAGACATCAAAGAACTCACACGGGATTAACCTTAGGCATGCAATAAATGTGGTAAAAGTTTTTTTGGGGAAGGCAACCCTTGGAGTACAAGATTCACACAAGAGAGAAACCCTTTGCAGGTATGTCATACGTATTAGATAATTCACATAAGGGAGAAACCCACAGCTTATACACTGGCAACTTCTTCACCTCTATTTCTTTTTTTCTTAGGCTCATAGCTATTCTAGTTTTTCCAACTGTCTATTGCACGTTAGTTGGATATGCCACATCCACGTCTGGCCGATCGGAAACTTAAACCTCACATTGTTTCTGACCCTGTTGAAATGAAGATGATTTCCGTGGTAAACTTTGGATGTTATCCGTTAATGTGGCAGAATACAGAGTGAAGGAAGCTAGAGTCCTTGCATAACTGGGTTGACCACAGTTCTTCCCTTTTGTATCTTCAGTAGTTGACTTTTTTTTTTTTTTCAGTGAAGAAATAAGTTTGTGTTCTCTTTAGTTCTTGCAGATTTGGCTGTTACTGTACCTTGCTTAGTTATCTGTCTGGTAAGGATGGATGAAACCCTGTGACTCCAATGAAGTGAGAATCCAGCCATTCATTGTACGTCAGAAAAAAGTCGACAGGAAAGGTGTTTTAGTTACCTAGCGCTGCCATAACAGAAATACCACAGGCAGGTAGCTGTAAAGAACAATTTGCTTTCTCACTGTCTTGGTGACTAAAACTCTGAATTCAAGGGATGGCTGTAGAGGGAGGTGTTTTCTTTGTTGGCAGCCTTTTTGCATTTGTCTTCCCCCTGTTTTTGTCTGCATTAATTTTGCTGTTTTTATAACAAACAGGGTTAGGACCCATCATATTCTGACATGAGCTCATTAGCATAAGAAAAACCTTGTTTCCAAACAGTCATATTTACAGGTATAAAAAACTGAAACCCATTGCCCTCGAGTTGAATCCGACTCACAGTGACCCTATAGGATAGAGTAGAACTGCCCATAGAGTTCCCAAGGAGTGGCTGGTGGTTTCTAACTGCCAAACTTTAGATTAGCAGCCGTAGCTCCTAACCACTGCGATTTTAACACATATTTTGGCAGGACACAATTCAGTCCATAACAAAAGAACTCTTGTCAACATCCATAATGATCAAAAACTCTTACCTGCAAGTCAAACACAGTAGAAATCAGAAATCTCAGGAAAAATCCACATAAACATGTGAAAGCCTTTAGCAAGCAATTAATCCCTTTGAACATCAACTGGTTATGATTGGCCTGAAATTTTAAATAGTTTGAATGTATGAACATTTTCAACAAATATTGAACATTTATTTTGCATTATTCTATATTTTCTGGAAGGAAATGCATCTGTTCCAGAATTCTGGATTAAACCTTCACCTACAAGTGATGTACCAGAAGTCATGATTTGTATATGATAGCTGAAGCTTTTATAGACAATTTGTAGTAAAACATATACCTATGAAATGTGCAGTTTTAAAAATGGAGTTATTCAGGGCCACAGTAGTGAACAAATTTGTGTGCAGCCTCTGAGCAATGTTTGCTGCTTCTAAATGTGAGAAGGCTACATAACAGATGTTTCATTTTTTGTGTATTGAAGCGTGACAGCATTAAATTGGAAATGTTTACACTTAGTTTAATAAATTGTGAAATAAACTTTGATTTTCCACACTAAATTGTTGTCTCTTTATATTATTAAAACTTTTGATGTATTAAAGGTAATATTTGCAGTTTAAAGTATCTTATCACATAGGCTTTCTTGGTCGTATTTTTGTTAGGTGCCATGGAGTTTACCTCAGCTCATAAAGACCTTATGTATAACAGAAGGAAACATTGCCCAGTACTGTACCATCTTCACAATTGTTGGTATGTTTGAGTCCATTGTTGCCACCACTGTGCCAGTCTATCTCATTGAGGGTCTTCCTATTTTTTGCTGACCCTCTGCATTACCTACATGATGTCCTTGTTCAGTGATTGGTACCTTCTGATGACTTGTCCAAAGTAAGTGAGCAACTCCCTTCTAAAAAGCATTCTGGTTGTACTTCCTCCAACACTGATTTGTTTCTTTTTCTGGCAGTCTATGGTGTATTCAGTATTCTTCACCAACAGTGCAATTCAAATGTGTCAGCCCTTTTTCAGTATTCACTTTTCATTGTCCAGCTTTTGCATGCATATGAGGCAATTGAAAATACCATGCCGTGGGTCAGGTGCACCTTAGTCATCAAAGTGACATCTTTGCTCTTTAGAAATTTAAAGAGGTCTTTTGCCACAGATTTGCCCAATACAGTACGTCATTTGATTTCTTCACTGCTGCTTCCCTGGCCGCTAACTGATGATCCAAGTAGAATGAAATCCCTGAGGACTCCAATTTCTTCACCATTTATAATGATGTTATTTATGGTGCCAGTTGTGAGAGTTTTTGTTTTTTTCATGTTCAGGTGTCGTCCATACTGAGGGTTGTAGTCTTTTACCTTCAGCAGTAGGTGTTTCAAGTCATCCTCATTTTCAGCATGCGAAGTTGAGTTATTTGCATATTGCAAGTTTTTGATGAGACTTCCCTCAATCGTGATGCTCTGATCTTCATACAGTCCAGCTTCTCAGATTATTTGTTCATGATACAGATTGAGTAAGTAAGGTGAAAGGATACAGCCCTGCCAATGTCTTTGCGTAGTTGAAAAAGCACAATAAACATCATTCTGGTATTCATGACATCCTTCTTCCATGTCCTCTTCTGAATCTGGCTTGAACTTCTTGCAATTCCTTGATGTATTGCTACAGCCATTTTTAAATTACATTCAGCAAAATTTTGCTTGCATTTGATTTTAATGATATCGTTTGATAATTTCTGAATTCTGTTTTGATAGGCAGTCAGTTGGCCAAGTAGCTGTCTCCCAAATATCTTGACGTAGATGAATACATGTTTCCAGCATTGCATCTGTGTGTTGAAGCATCTCAGTTGGTATTCCGTCCATTCCTGGAGCCCTGTTTTTCGCCAGTGCCGTCAGTGCATCTTGTACTTCTTCCTTCAGTACCAGTGGTTGTTGATTGTATGTTGCCTCCTGAAATGGTTGAACTTGAACCAATTCTTTTTGGTACAGTGACTCTGTGTATTCCTTCCATCATTTTGTTGTTGTTGTTCTTGCTGAGAATATACACAGCAAAACATACACCAATTCCACACTTTCTACACGTGAGCATGTTGTTGGTGTGTGCTGTAGAGTTGATTCCGACTCATAACTGCCCCATAGGGTGTCCGAGGCTGTAATCCTTACGGGAGCAGATTGCCACGTCTTCTGAGGAGTGGCTGGTGGGTTCAAACCTCCGACCTTTTGATTAGCAGCTGAGTGAGTGCATAACGGTTGTGCCACCAGTGGTTCTTTCCATCTTTTAACGCTTTCTTCAATCCTTCAATATTGCCAGCTCGAGGCTTGAATTTTCTCTTTGATTCTTTCAGCTTGAGAAATGCCAGTTGTGTTCTTCCCTTTTGGTTTTCTAACACCAGTTCGTTGCACATTTCATTATAATAGTTTAATTTGTGTTCTTGAGCTGTCCTTTGAAATCTTCTGTGCAGCTCCTTTATTTCATTGTTTTTTCTGTGAGCTTCCACTCTGCACTCAGGAGCAAGTTCCAGAGTCTATTCTGACATCCATTTTTGTCTTTTGTTTCCTGTCTTTACTGACCTTCTGCTTTTTTATGTATGGTGTCCTCCCACAGCTCTTTTTTGGTTTTTGGTCGTAAGTGTTCAGTGCATCAAATCTATCCTTGTGATAGTCTCTAAATTCAGGTGAGATGTAAGGTCAAGGTCATATTTTGAGTCATGGATTTGCTTTGATTTGCTTCAGCTTCAGCTCGAACTTGCATGTGATCAATTGATGGTCTGCTCTGCAGTCATTCCCTGGCTTTGAGTTTCTTCATTAGCTCTTTCCACAGATGTAGTCTATTTGATTCCTGTGTACTCCATCCAGTGAGATCCGGGTTATAGTTGTTTGTGTTGTTGAGAAAAAACTATTTCTGATGAATAAGTCCTTTGTCTTGTAGAATTCTATCATGAGGTCTCCAGGATTGTTGCTATCAGCAGGCTGTATTTTCTAACTACTGGTTCTTCTTTGTTCCCAACTTTTGCATTGCAATCACCAGTAATTATCAGTGCATCTGCATTGCACGTTTGATCAATTTCAGACTGCAGCAGTTTGAAAAACATCTTCAATTTTTTCATTTATGGTTATTCTAAAAGCATTAAAAAAAACAAAACTGAGTCATGAAAACAGGTGTCTGTCTTCTGTACTGTGTTGTGATATTATAGGACTTCTTAAGCAGTTTTTTGTAAATAGTTTATTTTTGTTGTTGAGAATGTGCACAGCGTGACATATACCAATTCAGCAATTTCTATATTTACAGTTCAGTTTCACTGATTACATTCTTCAAGTTGTGCAACCATTCTAACCCTCGTTTTCTAAATTGTTCCTCCTCTATTTACATAAACTCTCTGCCCCATAATTCTCTTTATCTAATCTTTCAAGATGCTGTTTTCAATTTGATGCTATATAGACAGTTCTTTAAAAGAGTACACTGCTCAAGACATATTCTTCATTAATTATGCTAAAATATTGTTTGGCTTAAAGAGACTTCAGGGCATATTTTTTATTTAAGATTCAAAGGTTATCTCAGGGAAATAGTTTTGGGGGTTTATCCAGCCTCTGTGGCTCCAGAAAGTCTGAGCTCCATGAAAATTTGAAATTCTCTTCTACATTTTCCCCTTTTTGATCAGGATTCCTCTATAGAATCTTTATCAAAACATTCAGTAATGGTAGCCAGGCCCCAAGCAGTTCCAGTGTCATGGCAAAGGAGGCATTTGTTCATGGAGGCAATTAGGTATGCGTTCTCTTTCATCTTATTTTTGACTCTCCTGCTGCTTTTAATGCTCCAAGCAATTAAAGACCAACTAGCACTACACAGTAAATTAGGAGGTAGAACAGAAGCACTAAAAAGATATTACACCAGTTAAGTGGGGTATCTCATGAAACCATTACCCTAAACCTCTAAACCAAGAAACCAAATCCCATGATGCATTTGGTTGTACATAAGCAGGCTGAGTAGCTGTCCCCTTTTTTTGTTGTAAATATATCACACAACTTTTGCCAATTCAAGTTTTCATAGCTGTACAACTTATTTACATCAATTACATTAATCAGCTGGTCAGTCCTTACCCTTAATGAATGCTAATTTTCTATCACCATAAACTGAAATTCAGTGCTTCATAAGCAATAGCCCTCTCCCTGCTTCTGCCCGTGATAACCATTAATATACTTTGGTCCCTGTACATATGCCTGTTCTTGTCTTTTCATGTAAGTGAAGTTATGCAATATTTGTCCTTTTTTGATTGACTTACTTCATTCAGCACAGTATCTTTAAGCTCCATCCATGTTGTAACCTACATAAAGGGTTAATTACAGATTAGAAAGACTTCTGCAATTTTGTTAATTGGTTTTTTGTATGAAGCCTTACTTTTTCTTTAATACTGCCTGCTTTTTTTTTTATTATGCTTCAAGTGAAAGTTTACAAACCAAGTCAGTCTCTCATACAAAAACTTACATACACCTTGCTATAAAAAAAAAAAAAAAATTTTTTTTTTTTTATATACTCCCAGTTGCTCTCCCTCTAATGAAACAACACACTCCTTCCCTCCACTATTTTCGTGTCCACTCAGCCAGCTTCTGTCCCCTCTGCCCTCTCATCTCCTCTCCAGACAGGAGCTGCCCACATAGTCTCCTGTGTCTGCTTGATCCAAGGAGCTCACTCTTCACCAGTATTATTTTCTGTCTCGTGATCCAGTCCAATACCTGTCTGAAGAGTGGGCTTTGGGAATGGTCACTGTCTTGGGCTAACAGAAGGTCTGGGGACAATGACCTCTAGGGTCCTTCTAGTCTCAGTTGGACCATTAAGTCTGGTCTTTTTACGAGAATTTGAGGTCTGCATCCCACTGCTCTCCTGCTCCATCAGGGGTTCTCTGTTGTGTTCCCTGTCAGGATAGTCATCGGTTGTAGCTGGGCACCATCTAGTTCTTCTGGTCTCAGGCTGATGTAGTCTTTGGTTTATGTGTCCCTTTCTGTCTCTTGGGCTTATAATTACGTTGTATCTTTGGTGGTTTTCATTCTCCTTTGCTCCAGGTGGGTTGAGACCAATTGATGCATCTTAGATGGCCGCTTGCTAGTGTTTAAGACCACAGACGCCGCTCTCCAAAGTGGGATGCAAAATGTTTTCTTAATAGATTTTATTATGCCAGTTGACTTAGATGTCCCCTGAAACCATGGTCCCCAAACCCTCTAATACTGCCTGCTTTTGTGTTTTGCTGGGTTTTTTTATAGTGAGCCATTTTGGTTCCTTTCTCCTTTCATTTTATGTATGTTTTTTAGTAATTTCTTAGTGGTTACCATGAATATTAGATTTGATATCTTGCATTTATTTATAACATCCTAAGGTAAGTTTATACCAACCTAACTTCAGGAACATGGAAAAAATTATATACCTATACCATCCCCTCCCCGCCAATGTTGTTATCACTAATTAAATCTTTATAGTTGATATGCTCTATAACATAGTTTTATCCTTCCTTTTTATACATTGGCATTAAAAAGCATGAAAACAAAACAATTAGAATTATCAAGTGTGAATACCTTATTACTAGTCCTTACACTTATCCATAAGGAGCCCTGGTAGTACAGTGGTGAAGCACTCGGCTGCTAACCAAAAGGTCGGTGGTTCAAAGCCACCAGCAGCTCCATGCGGGAACTATGGGGCAGTCTGATTCCCTAAAGATTACAGCTTTGGAAACCCTCAGGGACAGTTCTGCTCTGCCCTGTAGGGTTGCTGTGAGTCAGAATTGACCTAACGGCAATGGGTTTGATTTTTGGTATACTTACCCATGCAGTTCCCTTTACTAGAGCTCTTTCTTTTTATGTATGGTTTTGAATTATTTTCTAGTGTCTCTTCTATCCGGAGGAATCTCATTAATATTTTTTTGTAGGGCCGATCTGGATATGAACCCTCAGCTTCTGTTTGGGAATGCTTTAACTTCACCCTCATTATTAAAGGACAGTTTTGCTAGGCATAGTATTCTTGCTTGACAGGTTTTTGTTTGTTTGTTTTTTCTTCCAGCACTTTAAATATACCATTCCATTGCCTTCTGGCCTCCCATGTTTCTGAGAAATTGACATTTACTCTCATTGGAGATCCGCTCTATGTGACTGTTCACTTCTCTCTCACTGTTTTCAGGATTTTCAGGTCCTGATTATGATGTCCCTCGGTATAGATTTCTTTGATTTATCCTGCTTGGATTTCATGGAACTTCCTGGATTTATAGATTCATGTACTTCATCAGAACCAGGAAATTGTGTTATTTCTTCAAATATTCTTTCTCTCCCTTTTTCTTACCTCGTTCTGGAATTCCTATGATGTGTATATTAGGCCTCCTGATGTCCCATAATTCCATTTAACTGCTCAGCAGTCTTGAGTCTCTGTTCTTTTTTTTTAAATTGTACTTTATTTAGATGAAGGTTTACAGAACAAACTGGTTTCTCATTAAACAGTTGGTACACATATTGTTTTATGACATTGGTTAACAACTCCATGACATGACAGTACTCTCCCTTCACGACTCTCCCTTCTCTACTCTTACCAGCTTTCCTGTCCCCTCCTGCCTTCTAGTTCTTGGCCCTGGACTGTTACGCCCCTTTAGTCTCGTTTCGTTTTATGGGCCTGTGTAATCTTTGGCTGAAGGGCGAACCTCAGGAGCAACTTTGTTACTGAGCTAAAAGGTTTTCTGGGGGGCCATACTCTCCAGGTTTTTCCAGTCCCTGCTAGGCCAGTAAGTCTGGTCTTTTTTTGTGAGCTAGAATTTTGTTCTACGTTTTTCTCCAACTCTGTCTAAGACCCCATATTGTGGTCCCTGTCAGAGCAGTCAGTGGTGGTAGCCAGGTACCATCGAGCTGTACTGGACTCAGTCTGGTGGAGGCTGTGTTAGATGTGATCTTTTAGTCCTGTTGGCTAATCTTTACCTTGTATGTTTACTTTTCTTCATTATTCCTTGCTCCCGAAGGGGTGAGACCAGTACAGTAGCTTAGATGGCCACTCACAGGTTTTTAAGACCCCAGATACTACTCACCAAAGTAGAACATAGAGCATTTTCTTTATAAAATATGCTATGCCAATTGAGCTACATGTTCCTTGAGACCATGGTCCCCACAGCCCTCACTCCAGCAGTTTGGTCCCACAGGGGGTTTGGATGTGTCAATGGAGCTTCCATGACCTCGCCTCGTACAAGTTGTGTTGGCTTCCCCAGTATTGTGTACTGTCTTACCCTTTACCAGAGTTACCGCTTATCTATTATCTATTTAGTATTTTTCCATCCCCACCCCTCCCCTCCCTTATAACCATCAAAAATTGTTTCTTTTCATGTGTAAACCTTTTTGTGAGTTTTTACAGTAGTGGTCTCATACAATATTTGTCCTTTTGTGATTGACTGATTTCACTCAGCATATTGCCCTCCAGATTCATACATGTTATGAGATGCTTTACTGATTCATCATTGTTCATTATTGTTGCATGCTACTCCATTGTATGTATGTACCATCGTTTGTTTATCCATTCATCTGTTGATGGGCATATAGGTTGTTTCCATCTTTTTGTGAACGGTGCTGCAGTGAACATGGGTGTGCATATGTCTATTTGTGTGACAACTTTTATTTCTCTAGGATATATTCCTGGGAGCAGGATTGCTGTATGCTATGGTATTTCTATTTCTAGCTTTCTAAGGAAGCGCCGTATCATTTTCCAGAATGGTTTCATCATTTTGCGTTCCCATCAGCAATGCATAAGAGTTACGGTCTCCCTGCAGCCTCTCCAACATTTGTTATTTCCTGTTTTTTGACTCATGCCAGTAATGCGGGGGTGTGATGGTATCTTATTGTGGTTTTTGATTTGCGTTTCTCTAATGCCTAGTGATCACGAGCATTTCCTCATGTGTCTGTTGCTGCTTTAATGTCCTCCTCATTGAAGTGTCTATTCATTTCCTTTGCCCATTTTTAAAATTGGATATTATTGTCTTTTTATTGTAGAAATGTTGAATTTTCCTGTAGATTTTAGAGATTAGACCCTTGTCTGATTTGTAATACCCCAAAATTTCTTCCTCGTCTGTAGGTTCTCTTTTTACTTTATTGATGAAGCCTTTTGATGAGGATAAGTGTTTAATTTTTAGAAGATCCTGGTTAGCTTATCTTATGCAGTTCGTGTGTTGCTGGTTATAGTTCATATCCTGTTAATGCTGTGTATTAAGCCCCCTAGCATTGATCCTATTTTTTCTTCTACGACCTTTATAGTTTTTGGCTTTATATTTAGGTCTTTGATGCATTTTTAATTAGTTTTTATGTATAGTGTGAGGTATGGGCCATGTTTCTTTTTTTTTGCAGATGGACATCCAGTTTTGCCAGCACCATTTGTTAAAAAGACTGTCTTTTCTCCATTTGATGGACTCTGGGCCATTGTCGAAGACCAGGTTACCATAGCTGGATGGATTTAAATCTGCGTTCTCAATTCTGTTCCAATGGTCAGTGTATCTGTCATTGTACAGTCCCAGGCTGTTTTGACTGCCGTAGCTGTGTAGTAGATTCTCAGGTCAGGTGGTTTGAATCCTCCTACTTTATCCTTCTTCAATAGTGCTTTGCTTATCCAGGCTTCTTCCGTTTCCATATAAAGTTAAGGATTAGTTTCTCCATCTCTTTAAAGCATGTTGTTTGTTGGTATTTGGATCAGGATTGCATTGTATTTGTAAACTGCTTTGGGTAGAATTGTCATTTTCACAGTGTCGAGTCTACCTATCCATGAACATGGTATGTTTTTCCATTTATTTAGGTCTCTTGGTTTTTTGCAGTAGTGGTTTGTAGTCTTCTTTGTATAGGTCTTTTACACCACTGGTTAGATTTATTCCTAACTATTTTATTTATTAGGGGCTATTATAAATGGTATTGTTTTCTTGGTTTCCTCTTCATTGTTCTCTTTATTGGTGTGTAGGAATCCAACTGATTTTTGTGTGTTTATCTTGTATCCTGCTAATCTGCTGAATCTTTCTATTAGTTCCAGTAGTTTTCTTGTTGCCGCTTTTGGGTTTTCTATGTATAGTATCATATCATTTGCAAATAGGGGCAGTTTAACTTCTTCATTACCAATTTGGATGGCCTTTATTTCTTTTTCTTGCCTCATTGCTCTAGCTAGGACTTCCAGCACAGTGTTAAACAGGGGTGATGATAATGGGCACCCTTTTGTTGTTCCTGTTCTGAAAGGGAGTGTTTTCAGCCTCTCTCTGTTAAGAATGATGTTGGCTGTTGATTTTGGATACATGCCCTTTATAGGATCGCTATGAGTGAGAATCGGCTCGACGGCACTGGGTTTTTTTTTTTGAGGGGGGGGACCCTTTATTATGTTGAGAAATTTCCCTTCTATACCTATTTTATTGAGAGTTTTCATCAGGAATGGGTGCTGGGCTTTGCTGAATGCCTTTTCTGCATTGTTTGAGATGATCATATGATTCTTTTCTTTCCTTTTATTTATGTTGATTGATTTTCTAATATTGAACCATCCTTGCATACCTGGTATGAATCCTACTTGGTGGGGGTGTATTTTTCTGATATGATGTTGACTTCTATTGGCTAGAATTTTGTTGAGAATTTTTACATCTATGTTCATGAGAGAGATTGGTTTGTAATTTTTTTTTTTTTTGGTGTCTTTCCCTGGTTTTGGTATCAGGGTTATGCTGCATTCATAGAATGAATTCTGACTGTTGCTTCCTTTTCTGCGTTCTGAAATAATTTGAGTAGTGTAAGCTCTTCTCTGAATGGTAGAATTCTCCAGTGAAGCCATCTGGGCCAGGGTTTTTTTTTTTGTTGTTGTTAGGAGTTTTTTTTATTACCTTTTCAGTCTCTTCTCTTGTTATGAATCTGTTCAGATTTTCATCATTTTGTGTTAGTTTGGGTAGGTAGTGTGTTTCTAGAAATTTGTCCATTTCCTCTAGGTTTTCAAATTTGTTGGAGTATAGTTCTTCATAATACTGTGTTCTGATGCTTTTTATTTCAGTTGGATCTGTTGTAATGTCCCCAGTTTCATTTCTTATTTGGTTATTTGCATCCCCTCCTGCTTTTCTTTTGTCAGTCTGGTCAGTGGTTTGTTCATTTTGTTGATCCTTTGAAAGAACCAACTTTTGGTTTTGTCGATTCTTTCTATTGTTTTTCTATTCTCTTTCATTTATTTCTCCTCTGATCTTTATTTGCTTTCTTCTGGTGGCTGTAGGCTTTTTTTTGTTCTTCTCTTTCTATTTGTTCAGGTTGTATGGCTAATGCTTTAATTTTGTCCCTTTCTTTGTTTTTCATGTGTACATCTATTGCTATAAATTGACCTCTGAGCACTGCCTTTGTGTATCCCACAGGTTTTGGTATGATGTGTTTTCATTCTTGTTTGATTCTAGGAATTTTTTTGTTCCATCTCTGATTTCTTTTATTGCCCAGTGGTTTTTAAGCAGGGTGTTATTAAGTTTCCATGGAATTGATTTTTCTCCTTGCTCTTCCTGTTCTTAAATTTCTCATTGATGGCATTGTGGTCAGAGAAGATACTTTGTATTATCTCAGTGTTTTGGATTTTGTAGAGGGTTGCTCTGTGGTCTAAAATGTGGTCTGATCTGGAGAACATTCCGTGTGTATTGGAAAGGAATGTGTGTTTTGCTGCTGTTGGGTTTAGTATTCTATATATGTCTATGAGGTCAAGTTGTCTGATTGTGCCCTTTAGCTCTTCTGTATCTTTGTTGAGTTTCTTTCTAGATGTTCTGTTCTTTCCCGAGAGCGGTGTGTTGAAGTCTCCTGCTGCTGTTGTGGAACTGTCAGTTGGTCTTTTCAGTGGTCTTAGTTTGTTTTATGTATTTTGGAGCCCTGTCAGTGGGTGCATAGATGTTTATTATGGTTATGTCTTCATGATGGGTCATCCCTTTAATCATCGTATCATGCCCTGCTCTCACACGGATCACAAGAGAGGGTCCTGGACAGAGCTGGAGAAAAATGCAGAACAAAATTCTAACTCACAAAAAAGACCAGACTTACTGGCCTGAAAGAGACTGGAAAAGCCCTGAGAGTATGGCTTCTGGACATCCTTTTAGCCCAGTAATGAAGTCACTTCTGAGGTTCACCCTTCAGCCAAAGATTAAACAGGTGTGTAACCAAAACTCTGCCAGCTTGCACACCCATAACTTAAGCCTCCAAAACAGACAGAACAGATCTCTCTGGGGGTCAGTTCAGGTCTGTCAGTCCCCCCTTCCAGTCAGTACTGAGGACTACTGACTGAGGCTGCTGTGTGCTAGGAAGCAGGAGACTTGAGTGGAGCCTGTATGCACTGCCAAACATACTGTTGGTGGGGCTCTGATATTAACGAGCAAACCTCCCTGGAGGTCCTTTTGGAGAATGCCAGTCCCTGCCCCAGGTCCAGAGGACGCATTCTGCTTCTGGTGCTGCCTTCTTGGTGGTATGGGTCCTCAGCTATCTGCTTGCTTCCCTTTCCTTTTATCTCTTGAGAGAGAAAAGATGGCGCAGACCATACCCCAAGGAACCTTCCTTTACATTGGATGAGGGACGTGACCTGGTAAGGGTGTTAAAATCCCACCCTCATCCTCTTATCATAAAAGTACAATCACAAAAGGGAGGACCACCACAGAATACTGAGAATCATGGCCTAACCAAGTTGATACACACATTTTTGGGAGGACATAATTCAATCCATGACATTCTACGCTTTGGCCCCCCAAAATCACATCCTTGCAACATGGGGAACATATTTATCCCATTATATCATAGCAAAAGTCTTAATTCCAAGTCCAAAATCCAAAAATTCCTCTTCATCTCTGAGATGTAGAATACAAGTTATCTGCTTCCAAAGGTATAATGGCAGAACAGGCACAAACTAGACATTTCCGTTAAAAATGGGAGGAACTGGAGGAAAAGAAGGGATACCAGGCACCAAGCAAGTCAGCAGAATGCATTACATTAGTCCTCAAGGCTTTGAAATAATCCTCTGTTCTCTGAGACAAGTTACACAATAATCCTGCCCTCTAGACCCTAGGTATTGGCCACACTCTCCAGATTCTGAGTGGAGACCCCTTGGCTCTGGGCTTCAGCTCTGCCTTCTAGACCCACTGGGACAGGAACTCTGCTCCCTTGGCTTTGGGCACACCACTCTCCTAGTCCATCTGAGTGGCGACTACCACCCTTAGAAACACCAGAGGTCGTGGCTCTACCCTTTGAAACCCCTAAAGTGATGACCATACATTTTGAGACTGAGACAGCTTGGCTTCTTGTGTTCTTTGTCTCTTCAGTTTCTGCTTCCTGGTTTCTTGGCCTCTCGGCTCATCAGGCCTCCCGCCTGCGTCTGCCTTGCTGGGGTAAGTGTTCTAAATCTCTGTAGCTCCGCTGATAAGTGCTAGAGGCACCCTGCTCCTCCAGGAAGCCTCCTGCGCACAGGCACTCAACTCTCTTGCTCCATGGATTGGCAAGCCTAGCTCCACCGATAAGTGCCCAGAGGCACCCCACTGTGCCAGGAAGCCTCCTGCACAGAGGCACTCAGCTCTTGCTCTGTGGTCAGCTCCAGTGCTATCTGGCACTGGTCTTCTGGTTCTACTGGTGCTGGTTCTCTGTCGCTGTCGCTTCTCTGCTATTGGTGGTCCTTTACCACTGCCACTCTGCTATCCATTTGCAGTTTCAAAACCTCTTCCACATTTTAGGTTATCTGTTAGAGTAGCACCCCATTCTTGGTACCAAATTCTGTCTTAGTTATCTAGTGCTGCTATAACGGAAATACCACAAGTGGATGTCTTTAACAAAGAGAAGTTTATTCTTTCACAGCCTGCTAGGCTACAAGTCCAAATTCAGGGCATCAGCTCCAGGGGAAGGTTTTCTCTCTGTGTCAGCTCTGGAGGAAGGTCCTTGTTGTGAGTCTTCCCTTGGTTTGGGAGCATCTCAGTGTAGGAACCTTAGGTCCACAGGACACACTCTGCTCCCAGAACTTTTTTCACGGTGGTATAAGGTCCCCAACTTTTCTTGCTTCCCTTTCCTTTTATCTCTTTGCAGGCCACATCCCAGGGAAACTCCCTTTACATTGGATCAGGGATGTGACCTCAGGAAGGGTGTTAAAATCCCACCCTGATCCTCTTAACATAAAATTAAAATCACAAAGTGGAGGACCACCACAGAATAGTGGGAATCATGGCCTCACCAAGTTGATAAACACATTTTTGGGGGGCCATAATTCAATCCATGACAGCATGGCAAACAAATATCTTCACAATCTGTACCATGCCTATGTTTTCAGCTTCATCTGTCACTACTATTTTCTCTCCCTTTCACCCTGCCCACAGTGCCCTGTCACCTCTAGCCATACATCCATACATACAAGTTTTCTCATTACCAAAACTTTGCACCTCCTGTGTGTCCCTTTTGTCTTGAAAACAACCAGTCCCTTCCCTATAAATCCTCTTAGAAGACCTCTCCTCAAAACAAAAGCCACCATCTCTGTGAGAATTTCCCTGGCCACAATCCTCAGCTTTCATCACGCAATGTTCACTCCTTAGTACCTTGCATCTACACCCCTGACAGACAGGATCTCAGGGTAAGTATAGATTTTTTTATATGTCCCCCACAGAAGACTGAGAGACATTTAGATGGTAGGAAGGTTATCTTAATCAGTTTGTATTCCTCAGCACCTAACAGAGTGCTAGGCACATTGAATGACTAGACAGATTGACAGCTGTTACATTCAGTATTATATTCAGTTTTCTGTGCAAATCAAGGGAAGATGAGGCTATAGAAGTTCATCTAGAGGAGCTGGTGTCTTCAGTCAACGTGCTATTAAGTTGATAAAGCCAGAAAGGTCATTTTGACCCGAACTGCTGATTTTCTTGAGTTCAGGCTTTGTATCTTTCTCAATTAAATTTCATTTTGATAGATTCAATGTTTTAGTTTTATGATGCTGATTCTTTTAGTATATTCTTACTCTCTCTCCTCTCCTGTCTCCTATCTTCCCATCTGTTTTATAGCAGGTACAGCAAATCAGTTTGTATTAAAACAGGTAATTAATAAGCCAAAATATAAATTTCATCAAATTCTGTCAGTGACTTTGCCTGTGTTACATATTTTAAAAAATACCTTACTTCTTTTTATTATTGGAAAAGTGTCTACCAGGTCATTCTTATATCCTGGTCTCCAGCTTGGAGATGGTGTCCATCTCTGTTGGAGATGGTGTCTATCTCTGTCTGAGATGGATTGACACAGTGGCTGCAACAATGGGCTCAGGCAAAAGAGCGAACAAATCTGTCTTGGAAGAAGTACAGCCAGAATGCTCATTAGAAGCGAGGATGGTGAGGCTTCATCTCACATTCTTTGGACACGTTGTCAGGAGGGATCAGTCTCTGGAGAAGGACATCATGCTTGGTAAAGTAGAGGGTCAGCGAAAAAGAGGAAGACCCTGAATGAAATGGATTGACAGAGTGGCTGCAACAGTGGACTCAAGCATAACAACGATTGTGAGGATGGCACAGAACTGGGCAATATTTCATTCTGTTGTACATAGGGTCGCTATGAGTCAGAACCGACTCGATGGCACCTAAGAATAGCAACAACAATGTTAGTACTGATAGGAACTTATGTAAGTTAGTAGCCCCATCCTAAGAGAAGGAATGAGTCCCTGATTGGTACAGACTTTTAACTCACTTGGCTGCTAACTGAATGGTTTGATTTGGAGTCCACCCAGAAACACCTCAGAAGAAAAGCCTGGCAATCTACTTTTGAAAATCAGACACTTGAAAATCGTGTGGAACACAGTTCTTCTCTGATACACATGGGGCCACGATGAGTCAGAGTAAACTCCACAGGCGATTGGCAAGAGAAGGAAACTAGCATCTGCTAAGGATTCCTATCTCACTGCATCATTTCACAAGTGCCTTACTTCCAGACTTTCCTCATATGGCCGTTTTTCCAACCTATTTCTCCACTTGACAAATAAACTTTTTTAAAATTTTAATTTGTTGTGTTGAGAATATACACGTAGCAAAACATACACCAATTCAACCATTTCTACACGTACAATTCAGTGACATCAATTACATTCTTTGAGTTGTGCAGCTACTGTCACCCTCCTCTTATGAGTTGTTCCTAACCCGTTAATACACTCACTGCCCTCTAAGGTTCCTATCTAATCTTTCGAGTTTCTGTTGTCACTTTGATCCCATATACTTTTTAATGCTCACGGCTGACCTTTTTTTACAAGTTAAGCTAGACTATTATTTGGTTTTAAAAAGACTATTTTTGGTTCCAGTTTTAAATATTATCTCAGGGCAATAGTTTCAGGGTCATCCAGCCCCCTTGGCTCCAGAAAGTCTGGAGTCCATGAGAATTTGAAATTCTGTTCCACATGTTCCCCTTCTTGATCAGGATTCTTCTATGGAGTCTTTCATCAAAATACTCAATTATGGTAGCCCAGCATCATCCAGTTTGTCTGGTCTCATGGCAAAGGAGGCAGTTGTTCACGGAGGCAGTTAGCCACACGTGTCATGTCCGCCTCCTATTCCTGATGCTCCTTCTTCCTCTGTTGCTCCAGGTGAATAGAGGCTAATTGTTGAGCCTTGGATGGCCACTTGCAAGCTTTTAAGACCCCAGGCGCTGTGCAAGCAACTAGGAGGTAGAACAGAAGTACCAAACACATCATGAGGCCAATTATTGGGATGTCCCATGAAACCATGACTCTAAACCTCCAAACCAAGGAACTAAATCCCATGAGGTATTTAGTCATACATAAGCATCCTCAGTAGCTTTTTGTTGTTGTTGTGAATATATCTATCACACAACTTTTGACAGTTTAATTGAATATTAGCCAATGGTGATTTGTTAAAGTTTACGGAAACATTCCTGTTTTTAATCATTTAGATTGTTTTTGTATTCTTGTAGTGCATTACAATAAGATTGGTACCATAAGGCTCTTATAAGTTTTTTTAGAAGAAAAAAAAACTTTACCACCACTACCTGTACCACCTATACTGACATCACCACGTATTTGTTTTTTTTTGTTTGTTTGTTTGTTTTTGAGCATCTTAACCTATTTTCTAGCAAGGATGTCATCGGGCACTCCATTTCCCAACCTACCTTTTTCTTAAAATATCCAAATATTTGAGTCTGGAAGGAGAAATTAAAAGCCAACTCTGGACTTGTTACACTATTCTGTTTCCTACCCAGGCATTCATAATAATTAATGGAGTTTCTGTATTCCTGGAAGCAAGATCCTTTGCTCTCACATGAACCAGCAGTGGGGCTTGGAGGTTGTCAAGGCTGACAGATCTCAGCGGGATGTTGGTAACCTTCCAGGTAGTCAGCTTCCTCCTCCATCAGACTTGCGGGCTTCACTGGCAGCCATCTCTGCCTTCAGCTGATTTCTGCATCACCGTGTACATCTCCTCCTGCAAGGTGGGTGGGCACATGTTGCCTCTGATCTGCTGCTGCTGCTGAACCTGTTGTTTGTCATCACGTGAGCCTGGGGAGCTGCTCTTCTCTAGACTGTATAACGTCACTGCTTATGTCTCATGCCTCAGGTTTCGGCCCTTCCTCCCCCACGTCCCAACCTCCATCTCCGTTTTCTTGACACAGCTTTTCTTTTCACATGACCACCTCGGAATCTTTGACAGCCTGCCTTCCTTGAAGAAATAGTTTCCTTTATTCAGCTGAGGAGAATTTTACCAACTCTACTAGACAGACAGAAGTTTAAAGTGTTGTTGCTCGGTACTTTTACCCTCTGCTTAATCAGGGAAAGCACACTGTATTTAATATGCACCAAAAAAAAAAAAACATTACTCTCCCCACACCTTGCAGTTGTTTGTAGTCTGTAAAGAATGAACTGTTTCACAGCTTAAAGAGCACCATTACTACTTAGTGCAGATCTCACAAGACCTGATGTGGGCTTATGAAATATCTAGTAAGATTTTAAATGCTGTTTCAATTTCAACCACTATTCTCACATTGAAAATTTCAGAGACATTTAAAGAGAGTTGGTGTCTCACTTTTTCTCTGACTTTTAACCTCTCTTTACCTCGAGAAAATTATTCTCTGCTTTTATTACATTGCACCTACTTTAGGCAATGTCTGAGGTGAAAATCAGTGACTAGGACTGTTGCTCAGACTCTAAGGAAGGATAATAGGGCTCTTCGATGACAAAACAGTTCCTTAACCTATAGAGTAGTAGGTTAACTGAGGTTAACTATCTGTTAACAGTAAATCTATAGACCACTCCCTGGGAGTCTCCTTGATCACAGGAGGACATGAGGTTGCTTGCACCCCTTCAACTCTTTCCATCCTTAATTAGAACAACTTTTGGTTTTAAGACTGACTCTGTGGAAGCCAGATAGGTGTGTGCCTTGTGAAGTGATTTTTGACTAGTTGTCATGACAGTCTTCTACAGGATTTAAATGTAGATACCAGTAATCATCCTAAGTTGAACTTAGTTTTACACAGATAACTCACTTTGCATGATTTTGCTGTATCTCTATTAGAACCATCTGTATTTCTTTCCTAAGGTTACTGTAACAAATTACCACAAACTGGGTGGATTAAAACAACGGAAATTTATTCTTCCAGAGTTCTGGAGGCCAGAAGTCCAAAATCAGGATGTCTGTGAGGTTGCTTTCTCCTGGAGGCTCTGAGATCGAAGCTGCTCCCTGTCTCTCTGCTAGATTGTGGCGGCTGCAGCAGTCCTTGGTGTTCTTTGGCTTGCAGGTGCATTACTCCAGTCTCTGCCTCTGTCATCACATGGCATTCTGCATGTGTCTCTGTGTACCTGTGCCTCCATGTAAGGACACCAGTCATTGAATTTTTTGTTGTTAGGTGCTGTCAAGTCAGCTCTGACTCACAGCTATCCTATAGGACAGAGTAGAACTGCCCCATAGGGTTTCCAAGGAGTAGCTGGTGGATTTGAACGGCGAACCTTTTGATTAGCAGCCTTAGCACTTAACCACTACACACCAGGGCTCCTCATTGAATTTAGGGCCCACCCTAATCCAATGTGAACTTGTCTTAAATTGATTACAGTTGCAAAGACCATATTGTCAAATAAAGTCACATTCACAGGTACTGGTAGGTTAGCAATTCAGCATATCTTTTTTGGGGAGGGCACACTTCAACCACAACACCACCTTTACCTGTGTCTATCTCTGGTAGGATTTTGTATCTTGGTAGCTTAATGTTTTTCTGCTAATAATACCTCCATAAAGCAATACATTCTCCAGGTTGCAGCTATTTGATTAAATTTGTCCTGACACTCTAAGAAGATTCAAAGCCTTTCAGTATTTACATTACCTGAAATTACTGTCTTTATTCAAATGTCTTTTTTAAGTTAACATTTCACTCACATATATTATTCATCATTCATGTCTAAGAGACAATAGAAAATAATTAAAGAACTGAAATTTGCAATTCTTGCCAAATGGTAGCTGTCTTAGGCTGGGTTCTTTAGAAAAGCAAAACCAGCAAAGTGTGTGTATACGCACACACATATACACACAGATTTATCTCAAGGGTATGGCTAATATGGTTGTAGAGGCTGGCAAGTTCTAAGTCCATGGGTCAGGTGTCAGGCTGGAGGCTTCTCCTGACTGTTAGTTGCAGGGTTTGACGAATCCAAGATTAGCACGTAACACAGCAGGCTGCTGGCCCAACTCCCAAGAACCAGAAGTCAGATGCTGATGAGGTGAATACAGGATACAGAACAGAGCAAAAGCAAGCGAGCTTTGCCAGAAAGTCCACATATATTGGATGCAGACCACACCCCTAAGGAATCTCCATTTGAACTGATTGACTACTCATATCAGATCTCATCATGGAGTTGATTACATCATTATACGACTGCCATACTACATCATAACTGCAAACTACTGAGAATCATGGCCCAGCCAAGTTGACACAAAACCTTAATGATCACAGCCCACCCCTTGTCAACTTGTCACCTATACACGTCTCCTTAAACCATATGTATTCTCTGAGTAAAGAGAATTATAAAGTCATTCTAGCAGCTATCGTGGTACAGCTAACACTCATACAACTGAAAGCGCACTAGCCCTGTTTAAATCTTACAAGTGAAGAAAACGAAAATATTCGATGCATACATACAAGGCAGAAATACTCATAACAATTACAGTCCTTATATCTGCAATGGTCATGTGGTTGTAACTGCTATTTTTTTTTTTCTTCCACCACCCATTCCATATTCCTTTTGCCCTCAACAAGCACCTCAGCTCGTTGTGGTTCTTTGCCTGGCGGGGTAACCCAGACCTTCATTCCTGCCTGAAGGATTTGGCCCATTAGTAATCATGTCGGAATGGGGTTGCTGTGGTTTTCCATTGGCTTTAATCACAGGGCATGGTAATACTAAGAGATGCCCTAAGGGATCTCCTGCATTCCAGACATACTCTTCTTTAGCTCATTACATAATATCAATCCCATTTCCTTTTGGTAGTCAGGATCAATCATACCAGCCAATATGGTAAATCTCTTCTTTTCCTGTTGATCCAGAAGCATAAGGATCCCAAAGTGGCCAGATGGCATTCTTCACTTCCAGTTCAGTGGAATCAGTGATGTGTCTCCAGGTAGGAGCATTCATCCCTTTGGAACGAAGACCTCTAGACCTGCAGAGCATAGGGTCGTAAGGACAGGCAGCAAAATTTTGTGAGGAGGTCACTAGGGCTAGTAGAGAGTGGAGCCACTCCCATTTCCACTCCTTGATTCCTGGACTCAGGAATCCTGGTTAAGGGAGACACGGCAGCATATATTGGATGCTGGTTTAGAGCACATACAGCCTTCTGGAGAACATTGTTATAACCCTGTGAGGTATTGCCACCTAGCTGGTGCTGTAGTTGTGTCTTTAGAAGACCATTCTATTGTTCTGTTAAGCCGGCTGCTTCAGGATGACAGGGAACATGGTAAGATCAGTGAATTCCAGGAGCATGGGCCCACACTGCACTTCATTTGCTGTGAAGTGAGTCCCTTGATCCCAGGCGATAATGTGTGGGATACCATGGAAGTAGATAAGGCATTCTGTAAGTCCACAGATGGAAGTTTTGGCAGAAGCATAGCATGCAGGGAAGGCAAATCTATATCCAGAGTAAGTGTCTATTCCAGTAATAACAAAATGCTACCCTGTCCATGATGGAAGTGGCCCAGTGTAATCAGTGTGCCACCAGGTTGCTGGCTGATCACCTCAAGGAATGGTGCCATATTGGGGACTCAGTGTTGGTCCCTGCTCCTGGCAGATTGGGCATTCAGCACTGGCTGTAGCCAACTTAGCCTTGGTGAATAGAAGTCCATGTTGCTGAGCCCATGCATAACCTCCATCCCTGCTCCATGGCCACTTCGCTCTTGAGCCTATTGGGCAATGATGGGATTAGCTGGGGAAAGATGAAATCTGGTTTCCACAGAACATGACATCCTATCCACTTTATTGTTTATCCTCTGCTGAGGTCACCCTTTGGTGAGCACTCACACGAGACAGAAATATCTTCACTTCTTTGATCCATTCAGAGAGGTCTGTCCACATACCTCTTCCCCACAGAGTTCCTTTTCTCAATTTTGCAATCACATTCCTTCCAAGTCCCTGACCATCCAGCAAACCATAGGCCACAGCCAACAAATCAGTATACAATTGCACATCTGGCCGTTTCTCCTTCCAAACGAAGTGAATAAACAGATACACTACTTGAAGTTCTGCCCATTGGGAGGATTACCCTTCACCATTGTCCTTCAGGGAGGTCCCAAATAGGGGCTGTAGTGCTGCTGCTGTCCACTTTCAAGTCACGCCTGCATATTGAGTGGAACCATCTGTAAACCAGGCATGCGTTTTCTCTTAGTCAACTGATCATAAAGAACTCCCCATAAGGCCATAGGTGCAGGCTGGGAGATGGAAGGTAATGTGACAGGAGTGGAGACCATGGGCATTTGGGCCACTTTTATTTATTTTTTATTTTTATTGTGCTTTAGATGAAAGTTTACAAATCAGTCTCTCAATATAAAAATTTATATACACTTTGCTATGTACTCTTAGTTGCTCTCCCCCAATGAGACAGCACACTCCTTCTCTCCAATCTGTATTCCCTATGTCCATTCAACCAGCTTCTGTACCCCTCTGCCTTCTCATCTCCCCTCCAGAGAGGAGCTGCCCACATAATCTCATGTGTCTACTTGAGCCAAGAAGCTCACTCCTCACCAGTATCATTTTCTATCCCATAGTCCAGTCCAATCCCTGTCTGAAGAGTTGACTTTGGGAATGGTTCCAGTCCTGGGCTAACAGAAGGTCTGGGGTCCATGACCTCCAGGAACCTTCTGGTCTCAGTCGGACCATTAAGTCTGATCTTTTTACGAGAACTTGAGGTCTGCATCCCACTTCTCTCGTGCTCCATCAGGGATTCTCTGTTGTGTTCCCTGTCAGAGCACTCATTGGTTGTATCCAGGCACCATCTAGTTCTTCTGGTCCCCAGCTGATGTAGTCTCTGATTTTATGTGTCCCTTTCTGTCTCTTTGGCTCATAATTCCCTGTGTCTTTGGTGTTCTTCATTCTCCTTTGCTCCAAGTGAGTTGAGACCCATTGATGCATCTTAGATGACCACTTGCTAGCATTTAAGACCCCAGATGCCACTCTCCAAAGTAGGATGCAGAATGTTTTCTTAATAGATTTTACTATGTCAGCTGATTTGGATGTCCCCTGAAACTATGGTCCCCAGACCCCCGCCTCTGCTACTCTGTGGGCCACTTCTTCGTGCTACTTACTTGTGCCATCAGGTCCTTCTTGGGCTTGATGTTGTATATACCACTTCCATTTAATGATGGCTCAGTGGGGTCAGACAACACCCAGTTCATGATTAGCACCTTAGGCTTCATGGTGACTTGGTGGCCCATGTTTAAGCATTCTGTCTCTGTTAAGGCCCAGTAACAAGCCAGAAGCTATTTCTCAAAAGGAGAGTAGTTATCTACAGAGGATGGCAGGACTTTGCTCCATAATCCTAAGGGCCTGTGCTGTGATTTACCAATACAGGCCTGCCAAAGACTCCAAACAGCATCTCTGTCTGCCACTGACACTTCAAGCACCACTGGATCAGTAAATATAATAAGATATTAATATATTATTTTCTAACTTCCCAAAGTCACTGATAAATTATATGGTGTCATTAACATATTTGATTTCACTATTATAAAATGGGTGTCTAATATTCCCTGTGTGATGCAAATTGATTGCTCATTTTGCATTATTTTTGCTTTTGGCTTACATAGCTACACATGTACATGTAAAAATATTTATGTTTAAAAATATCTAAAATAAGAATGCCATGGTCAACAATGTTTTGCTTTCAAAAATAACAGTATATTCTTATTTTATCATTTGTATTTTTCTTTATAAAGATTGATTAATAAATTTTATTTCCAAAATTTATACTACATAATATGTATGTATGTATTATAAATACCAAATTTTTCCATGCTTGTTTAACATACATAAATCATCAAGGATTAATTCTTAAGTGTGTATAAAGTTTTATTTCATCATCTAGTGGGAAAAATGGGTGTAGGGCTGAAGATACTTCCTGTGCATTAAATCATGATCTTCAGATATAAATATGATCTCCAGAACACTTTCTAGATTGAATAAATACACCTAGGGAATTACTTGAGCACCTATGTATACCAGTATTGATGAGCACTTAGTGAGCTAATGTAAATGCTTTCTGTTTGAATCAGGAAAGATAGAACTGAATATGTTTGTATAATTTCTCCAGCATAAATGTGGGCTAAACATCTTGAAATGAAAGGCTTTTCAAGATGGATGTACAGATAGTCCCTGACTTACCACATATTCGAGTTATGATGAACTGTAATTACACTCACCTGTTTTTCTTTTCTTTGTTCGTCTTAACATAAGTAATACGTACTGCATACAGAGGTACAGCTCGTTATTTGCTGATATTATCATTCTCAGATGTAATGTTTCCAATCCAAAGACAAATAAAGATCAGATTTATAAAGATACCGATCATAAAAGGTAATAGAAATGAAAACAAAAAAAATAAAAAAGAAGCATTCGACTTATATCAGAACCAACTTACGACAGAGTGGTCGACAGAATGGACCCCCATTTTTATTCAGGGACTACCTGTACATGAATATGCCAAACTATATATTTCATTTTAAAATACACTAAGTACTTCTTTATGACACCTATATGCCTAATTTTCTCTCTGAACATCTGGCTAACTTCAAAGTTCATTGGATTGATAAATGCACAGGAGAAGTAATAATAATGAGCATAAAGTCTCAAGTTGTTATGATTTTCCACAGAAGGGAATAAAATGTGTAACTGTCAGTACCAAAAGCTGACTTTACCACTCAGTAGAAACACAGTTAACTGTATAATAATTCTACCCTGCTGGCTTAGTGGTTAAGTACTACGGCTGCTAACCAAAATGTCGGCAGTTCGAATCCGCCAGGTGCTCGTTGGAAACTCTACGGGCAGTTCTACTCTGTCCTATAGGGTCACTATGGGTCAGAATCGACTTGACAGCAGTGGGTTTTTTAATTCTACCTCTCTTTAATCTGGGCCAAATTTACGGTAGCTTCATTCTATTTGTTCTTCATATGTAGCAGGATTTTACCTTGGGAAACTTTTGCTTCACACCCTCTCAGATCAGGGGATCCAGACCATTAAAGAAGACAGTTCGTACTACTCTATGCAGTCTCGCCCAGGGCTGCTACAATCGAGGTGCCCAGACAGTACAGTGAAAAACATGCCCAGCAACAGGTAGCAACCCTGCAGCATCGCACTTGTTTTCCTCCTTCATCTTCAAGAAATCTGCATGCACCTGTGAAGCCAAGGGTAGACACAAGGGCAGCCTGACCACCACTGTCATTGAGCTATGAAGTGGGTGAACTTGGGCTGGTCCTCTGCCCTCTGTGTCCAATACATGGAATTTGGGCCCCAGAAAAGAGCTCTACCATGACAGTAAGCTATTCGGCCAGTTGATTGGGAATTTCAGAACTTGGGCTAGAAGGGACTTTCAGTATCCTCTAATTAAGATCCCTTCTGTGTCCCAATTTCCTATTTTCCTACTTTCAAATGTAAAAGTAAACATGCTGGGGAAAATGTTGCAATTATAAAAAAGATTCATATCATGGTATTGAATTGACCCCCCAAATGAATGAAAGTTGAGGAACTGGGATATATATATTCAATGAGATTTTTAGTTGTATGAGTCTTTATCAGTGGCCCTATTGGACTCAGTGAGTTTGAGACATTCAAGCCCTAGGACCCTTTAAAAAACGATATGGTCTAGAATAAGTTCTCATTTATTATCATAAATGAGGAAGAAATATGAAATTGTTGTGATTTCATTCTGTTTGGATCACTAATCAATGTCCATGGAAGCAGGGGTCAATAAATCACAGGATGTACTGCATTGGGAAAATCTGCTGCAAAACACCCCTTTAAAGTTTGCAAAAGCAAAGATGTCACTTTGAAGACTAAAGTGCCCCTGACCCAAGCCATGGTATTTTCAGTTGCCTCATATGCGTGTGAAAGCTGGGCAGTGAAATAAGAGGACAGAAGAAAAACTGATACCTTCAAATTGTGGTGTTGGGAAGAATATTGAATATACCGCGGGCTTCCAGAAAAATGAACAAATCAGTCTTAGAAGAAATAGAACCAGAATGCTCCTTAGAAGTGAGGATGGCGAGACTTCAGCTCACTTACTTTGGACATGTCTTCAGGAAAGACCAATCACTAGGAAGGACATTCGATTTGGTAATGTCAGCAAAATGAGGGAAATCTTCAATGAGATGGATTGACATAATAGCCAAAGCAACGGACTCAAACACAGCAGCAATCATGAAGATGGCCCGGGACTGGGAAACATTTTGTTCTCTTATTTATAAGGTCGATATTAGTTGGTGTCAACTCCAGGGCAACTCACAACAACAGGGTCTGGCATGAGGATGGTCGGAGTTCACCTAGTTCATCACCTTGAGGAACAGTTAATATACCTTGTCTGAGGACCTGACCAAGCACTGGCCCGTGGCCTTCAGGTTACTAAGGAGAGTTTTGTTTTTAATTTTGCAATCTTATTTAGGGTTTCTTTTTAAATGGTTCCTTTATTTTCTCTTTTCTGCTGTATAATTTTATTTTATTTGTTTTAGTAATTCCATTCTAACAATTTGTAAGGCTAAAAGGGTATTTTTTAGTTATTCTAGTGGTGATTTTTATAACTGATTATATTTATATGCTCAAATCATTCTGTTTCTTAATTTGTTTTCTTTATAGGGAAGGTCATTAACAAACATTTTTTAGCAAGCACTACAGACACAGGTTGTCTGGTGTAGTGAAAAGAGAATTGACTTTGAGGAGAGACAGACCCCTTTGGCACAACTGGTGTCTGGTGGCCACCTAACCACTGTTATATCCTTCACCAGTGTAGCAAACTATTATAGTTATTCACTGAAACATGTCTTTTGAGGTTCCAGATGATTTTGTTTTCTAGAGTTTATACTTTGAACTAGACAATTTGGAATTCAACTGTTTTTAATTAATAGATATTTGTTAAATATATAACTAATGTCCTCTAGACAAAAGGCAAAAAAGCTCACCAAACAAATGAGTCTTGTTACGGACTGAATTCTGCCCCCCGCCTCAAAAAAAAAGTTGTTGGAATCCTAACCCCTCAATCTTTGGATGTAATTCCATTTGGGAAGGTGGCTTTCTCTGTTGTGTTAATGAGGTCATATCAGTGTAGGCGTGTCCTAAACCTAGTCACGTCTGAGTTATAAAAAGAGCAGATTAGATGCATAAGAGAGCACATTTAGAGGGGTGGGTAGATGCCATGTGAAGAGAACCAAGGAAACGAGGAACACTGGGCCTACAGAAGCTGAAAGAGACAAGAACCTTACCCCAGAGCAGCCATAGGAAGCCTTCCTCTAGAGCCAGTGCCCTGAATTTGTACTTCTAGGCTCCTAAGCTGTGATAAATTTCTCATCTTTAAAGCCACGCACTTGTGGTATTTTTGTCACAGCAGCACTAGATAACTAAGGCAAGTCTGTTCTAGTCTTGTGATCAAATTATTTTCTGGTCCTAAGTTCTTAAAAAGGCACACGCTTGCTTTTGGAGACTATCAAGCTTCCATTTAGCCCGTTATAGTATGTAATGATGTTCTAAATAGAAGAAGAATATACCAGGAAATACAATTCCAGCATTCACAGGTGAGCATATTCAGACCCTAACTCACAGAAGAGACTTAGTGATGGGAGATAGGAACATGAAATTAATTATAAACTTGTAAGTAAATTATCTGATGTAGCTAGTTATACATTTTAATAGGTAACCATTGATAATCATGTGAAGTTAGTGAAACACACATTTCCCGTGCAAGATCTTGATTTGATCAAAAAGGAACATTACATAGATATAAAGGGGACTATTAATCAAATTCAAGAAATTCCATCTTGTACATCAATGTTCACCGCAGCACTTTCACAATAGCCAAAAGGTAGAAACAGGCAAAATGCTCAGTAACAGATGAATGGATAACCTAAATGTGGTATACACCTACAGTGGGATATTACTCAGCCGTAAAGAGAACCGAAGTCCTGACGCATGCCACAACATGCGTGCACCTTAGAAACATCATGCTGAGTGAAGTCATTCACAGAAGGACAAATACTGTATGATCTCCCTTACGAAATATGCAGATATAAAAAAAAAAAATTTTGCAGTTATATAGAAGCCGAAATTATTAGTGGTTACCAGGGGTGAGAGGAAGGGGGAAAGGGAGAGTTCTTCCTTAGGGGGTTTTGAGTTAATGTTAAGCCTGGTGGAATAATTTGAAAAAGGATAGCTATAAGGTTGCACAACATGAAGAAAGTAATCAGTCTCACTGCATTGCACATGTGGAAATTGTTGAGCGGTGAAGGTTTTGTTATGTGTATTTTCACCACAAAAAAAAAAAAAGGAGGAAGTAAGGAAAGAAGAAAGGAAGAAATTTGATCTGAACCAAATTTACAAACTCCTGGAATTTAAAGGCAGCATCACTCTAAAATCTTGTAACAAAACACAACACGTTTACCTTTTCGGTTATGCCAACCAGTTTCCATGGTGATAGTAAGTACTCATAAGTGTGTTTCTCTCTTTAATACCTATACATGTGTGTTAGAAGTAAAAAATAGAAAACCGTATGTATGTATAATGTATGTGACCCTTGTATTTTAAGCAAACTACATATATGAACTAAAGATTTGCATTCCTAGTGCCATTTAGGCTCGTTGAGGGAGTGAATATCTTTAAGTTTACTGTTGGTTGATGACAGGCAGTGGCAATGACGTGGAGCCAGTTTGTCAGCTAAAGATAAGATGATGCACATAAAAGTCCTGAGTCCAAGGGCTCTTACCCTTCCTACTACATCTTTCCCTGGTTCTTCAGGGCAGTTAGCGGCCCTTTCCCTTAGCTTGTCCCCCACTCTGAGCCTGGCCGTATGCTTTGCAGGATGCCATGAATACAAAGGTACATACAGCCCAATTCATGACCTCAAGAGCATTTTAGCAGAAGTAAATATTCACAGAAGTTAATATAATAAGTCAAATAAAATGCATGCCATAAAAGAGGTATGACTGTAATGCCAAAGAAGCTTAAAGAATGAATCACATTTTTAGCTAGGGCAATAACAAGAAAGCTACCTGGAAGGAGTTTCATTTAGGCTGATTTTGACACTTGGGTAGGATTCTAACAGGCAGAGAGGTACAAGGGGCACTCGAGACAGAGACAATGCCATTAGCTAATGAAGGAGGCATGTTTTGGGCTAATGTGAGTGGTCTAGTTTGACTGAGTGGGGTAAAAGGCAAGGTAAGACCAATGTGAAGGATCTAGAAAGTTAGGGTCTGGATACAAAACGTTGAGGAAAAGGAGAAATATCTGAGTTACAGTGTGATGTATAGCTGTGTTTTAGAAAACTCATCACCTGATTTTAATATGAATTGAGCAGTGAGAGACTAGAGATGAGAAAGCCTGGTAGGATGTGAACGGTGATTAATAGGGGGGGATTAAGAGGAGGAGCTATGTGCAGACAGATGGTCTTTAATTAATTAATTAATGCTGGACACTGGGGATAGAGTATTGAACAAACATTTTTTATAATCTGATGTGATAACAGACATTAATCAAATAATCGTGCATACTTGAGGAGAATCATGACAGTAATAAATATTTGGCAGAGGTAGTTTGACTCTAGTGGGACTTGAGCACTTGAAGAGTGATGATATTACCTTCTGAGTCCCAGCTAATACCACATTAAGGAATGTGGGTGTTCTCATCTAGATAATGAGGGACCACTGAAAGTTGTAGATCAGTTGTTGTTAGGTGACATCGAATTGGTTCCGGCTCATAGCAACCCTAATGTACAACAGAACAAAACACTGCCTGGCCCTGTGCCATCCTGACAATTATTGTTATGCTCGAGCCCATTATTGTACCACTGTGTCAATCCATCTCATTGAGGGTCTTCCTCTTTTTCGCTGACCCTCTGCTTTACCAAGCATAATATCCTTCCCCAGGGACTGGTCCCTCCTGGTAACATGTGCAAAGCATGTGAGACAGTCTTGCCATCCTTGTTTCTAAAGAGCATTCTGGCTGTACTTCTTCCAAGACAGATTTGTTCATTCTTCTGGCAGTCTGTGGTATATTCGATATTTTTCGCCAACACTGTAATTCAAAGGCATCAGTTCTTCTTGGTCGTCCTTATTCATTGTCCAGCTTTTGCATGTGTGTGAGGCTACTGAAAACACCATGTCTTGAGTCATTTTTGCTTTTTAACACTTTTAAAGCAGATTTGCCCAATATAATGTTTCATTTGATTTCTTGAATGGTGCTTCCATGGGTGTTGATTGTGGATCCAAGTAAAATGAAATCCTTGACAACTTCAGTCTTTTCTGCATTTATCATGATGTTGCTATTGGTCCAGTTGTGAGGATTTTTGTTTTCTTTATGTTGGGGTGCAATCCATACTGAGGGCCTTAGTCTTTGATTTTCATCAGTAAGTGCTTCAAGTCCTTTTCACTTTCATCAAGCAAGGTTGTGTCATCTGCATAACACAGGTTGTTAATGAGCCTCCCTCCAATCTTGATGCCCCATTCTTCTTCATATAGTCCAGCTTCTCAGATTATTTGCCCAGCATACAGATTAAATAAATATGGTGAAAGGATACAACCTTGATGCACACTTGTCCTTACCATGCAGTATACCCTTGTTCTGTTCGAATAACTGCGTCTTATTTTACGTACAAGTTCCTCATGATTAAGATTAAGAAGTAGCCTTTCCTGTTGTCCTCCTGCTGGTGTAGTCTTCTTTCCAGAGGTGGGGTGTTATATCGTGTTCACTCTGACATGCTGAAAGCTTCATCAGTAAGATAATGAATTGCATATATGCCTTTCACACCTTAGGTCTACTTTCATTCAATCAAATGCTTCTTTAAAGAACGCCTCTGTGAAAACTTCAATAATTTATCCGTAACAATATAGAATCTGTACCTATATTGTAACCTTTTGAAGAATTAGTATATTCTGACTTTCGTACATTATATTGTTTAATTTTTTGAAGTTGCTTTTGGGAATATATGGATTATATTTTCTTAAATTGGTTGATATAAAGTTAAAATAAAAATAAGGGAAGCCAAGTGACATGGAGAGCTCTAACTTCATAAAATGTTTCCAAGAATCTTATGGAAACTGCCACCAAGATCTCTACTATGTGTAGGCTCAATTTGAACCGTTTCCTTAAAATTTAGTGCCCAGAAAACTTTATCTCAATTAACGTATTTCTGTAGTTCCTTTTTTTCTAAAAATCAGTATTTTTACTTGTTTCATCTTGCGTTCAAAGATGCTGAGGATGAATTTGGATGGTAAGGCATGATGACTCTTTTAAGTCCATTAGTTTCACTATATAGGAGGTCCTAGTTTTCTCCTCTTTTATTGAATTGAGTGTGCCTGTGACCCATTCAGAAACACTGGTGCTGTGGTAGTTACGTGCTGTGGCTGCTAACAAAAAGGTCAGCAGTTTGAATCCACCAGCTGCCCCTTGGAAACTCTATGGGGCAGTTCTGCTCCGTCCTGTAGGCTCACTATGAATTGGAATCGACTTGACAGCAATGGATTTTGTTTTGTTTTGTTTTTTATGATCCATTCTTTTGGCTACCTGAAAGAAACTCAAAGTAACCTGGACATTTAGATTAATCAGAACATTCCATTAATATTCTAGTCAATCAAGTGTCTATGTGGCATTCTGATTCTACTCTGTAATTGAATTCACCTTGATTTCTCAGGGTGTGAAATAACTGTGTGAGTTCGAAGGCCCTTGGGGAGAGCACTTTACCTATGTTCCTGACATTCGCATTTACAATTAGCACACTGAGGCCCTTTTGGGAATAATCAGTTCAGCTGGCTTCAAATTTTTACAAAGTATCACCACAGTAAAAAATAAAATAGGTAGTTAAGTATAGGTTTGTGTGAAAAATTACAGCTTTACCTTCTAAAGCTGTGAGTTTGCTGATAAACATGCACCTAAAGGCTTTAGTTAACAAATGGGGATTTAGAAATGAAATGTCATTGCCTTTCTGAGCTGTGCCCTTCTTAACTATGTTTTTATAGTAAATACCCTAGAAAATGATAAAACTTCTCAAAAAAGCTTTGTGTATGTATATGTATATTTATTTGTATATGTGTGTGTTTAAGGTTTATATTGTATTAGGATTATAAGATTTAAACCAGTTGCTCTCAAGTTGATTTCGACTTATGACCACGCCTTGTGTGTCAGAGTAGAACCGTGCCCCATAGGTTATAAGACTTTATGGTTCTAAAAACTTTAAAGGGGGATACGAGGATGTAAGCAAAATAAACAAGAACTGTCAGGACGTGCTTAACTGTACATAAAGTTACTTATTAGTGGCATCCACCACTCATCTGTCAGTTTGTCATACTGTGGTGGCTTGTGTGTTGCTGTGATGTTGGAAGCTATGCCACCAGTATTTCAAATACCAGCAGGGTCTCTCATGGTAGACAGGTGTCAGCAGAGCTTCGAGACTAAGACAAACTAGGAAGAAGGACCTGGCAGCCTACTTCTGAGAAAAACTGGCCAATGAAAACCTTATGAATCACGGAGGAATACTGTCTGATACACTGCTGGAAGGTAAGCCTCTCAGGTTGGAAAACAAAAAGATCTATTGCCGTCGAGTCAACTCCAACTCATAGCGACCTATATGTCAGGGTAGAATTACTCCATAGGGTTTCCGAGGAGCGCCTGGTGGATTTGAACTGCTCTCAGCCACTGCGCCACCAGCGTCTGCCTCAGGTTGGAAGACACTCAAAATAGGACCTAGGAAGTGATAATCCTCCAGAATTTTAGAGCCTTATCGCTAGATTTGGAAAGGCTGTTTACACCACAGCTCAGCTACATAGGTACTATCTTACTACTCTCTTTCCTGAGGCATGGTTAACTTGTTTGTAAAATTGAAGAGTCAGAGTAGATAGCTCTAAACTCTCTTCTAAGCACAAATCTGGTCTTACACATTTAGTTCGTCTAATTCAACTGCCAGCTCTTGAAGGCCTTCTTTGTGTAGCATCCCCATATGACTGTTGCCTAGCCCTACTGAAGAGGGGCTGGAAGCAGAACAGGGAAGACTGGGTTCATTACAGACACTGTTGTTAGGTGCTGTCGAGTGAGTTCCGACTCTGGGTACAACAGGACCACACACTGCCGAGTCCTTCACCATCCTCACTATCGTTATGCTTGAGCCCATTGTTGCATCCACTGTGTCAATCCATCTCGTCAAGGGTCTTCCTCTTTTTTGCTGGCCCTCTACTTTACCAAGCATGATGTCCTTCTCCAATTACAGACATTACTCTTTGGTAAATAAAAGCCAGTGTTTTTGACCTCTCTTTTTTAGTAAGTTTTATCTCCATTTCATATGTCACCTTCTCTCTTCCAGGTCTTACACTTTCAGCTAATTGTAGTTATTTCTGTTAAATTCATGTTTTCAGAATCCTCAGTCTGCCATTTTCTTCTTTCTGGTGCTATCCTGCTTCATAAATGCCCTTCTTATATTGTGCAGCCCACCCTGATGATGCTACTGAAATAGCCTGATCATGGATCAATATGCTGGTACTGTTGCTGTATTCCTTCAGTGGCTGGTTAAGCTTTTCATGCTTAATATTTCTAGTCAGTATGGTTTTTAACATTAAAATGCAGATATCATCTAGTGTTTCTTCTCCTTAAATCTTCTTTAAATATTTAATTTATAGTTAATAATTTCTTGGTATTAAAATTGTGATAAATTACTGTAGTATGTTCACTGTATTTCTATTAATGTAGCAAAAGTAAAGCATAACTCCTTTGAAATTGTTAATCTTATGGAGTTGTTTTGTTATTCTGGAGGATTTCGATTTCTTAATAAATTCAGGCTCCTTTTTCTCTCTTGTGGTACACATATTCTTTTTTCTTTTGTGGATGCTAATTATATTTCACTATTTTATTTTTTTGTGCTTTATATGGTTTACAGAGCAAACCAGTTTCTCATGAAACAATACACATATTGTTTTGTGACAGTTGTTGCCAACCGCATGATGTGTCAACGTTTTACCCTTCTTGACAAACAAACAAAAACTCCAACTCTATACTGGTGAAAAGAGCTCACTAATGGGAATGCTCATTATGCCAGCAAACTGAGCAAAAAGAGTTATAACTGTCAAGTCCATAAAGAGTTACAGCCTTGGAAACCTTATGGGGTCACTGCAAGTTGGAACTGACTTGATAACAGTAAGTTTGGTTGGTATACATAAGTCTTAGCAAGAGTCTTATCACAAGGAAATACATAATTAGCTCAACTCAAATTTACTGTATGATATGAGCCATCTTTTCATTACCACTAATTTTTTTCCTGATGTTCTGTGCAGAAGATAAATATATATGACACGCAAGTCTAGACCATATGTTGGCTACACTAGCCTTTTAGATAGGAATAGAGAAATGGCCAAGAGAATATACTGAGTGGTACATTAATTTGTGATCTGTGGTTGTTTTTTGTTTTTAATCATAATGAGTTTATGTCTGATTTTTTTGAAATCATGCTGAGTTCATATTACACAATAAAAAAGAAGTTAATTCTTCAAAAACACATAACTTTAAATGAGTAAATACCTGACAAGAGAGCTTCAGACTACATAAAACAAAAGATGATTGATCTAAAAGAAGAAATAGACAAATACACAGTGATAGTAGGAGATCATACTACTTCTTATTCAATAACTGAAAGAACAGGTAGAGAGAAAACCAGTAAGTACAGTTAGTCCCCCACTTACACCAGGGCTCCGTTCCAACGACTCCTTCATAAGTCGGTTCTAGGGTAAGTTGAATCTCTCTCTTATTTTAGTTTTCGTCATTGCCTGCTATATGGCAGTGTTTTGAACAGGAAATCATAACGCTGAAATCCACGAATGACGTCAGCAAATTACTCCAACATTGTATGTAGTATGTATTACTAATAATAAGATCTTTTTAAAAAGCAGTTGTAACTGCCATTTGTGGTAACTTAAAGATACCATAAGTCAGGGACTACTTGTATATGGATGATTATGTGTGTGTACATATATATATATATAAAATGAAAAGTAAAACATATCGAGATTTGTGGGATGAAGCAAAAGAGTGCCTACAGCAAAATGCATAGCGTTAAATGCTTGTATTAGAAAAAAGGAATGACCTCAAATCCGGAACCGAAACTTCCTCCTTAAGAAACTAGAGAAAGAAGAACAAATTAAATCTAAAGATAGCCGAAGAAAGGAAAGACTAACGATTAGGGAAGAAGTTGTAAACTGAAAACAGCAAGCAATAAAGAAAATCAAAAGGTGGTTCTTTGAAATAATTAATGAAATTAATGAATCTCTAGCCAGACTGAAGAGGATAAAGATGACACAGATTACCCATATCAGGTTTGATAGAGGAGTTATCACTAAAGACTTCACAGCCATTAAAAGGATAATAAAAGAATACTGGAAACAACTCTACACACACAAATTCAACAACTTAGAGAAAATGGACCAAAGACTTGAAAGACACAAACTACCAGACTTTAGTGAAGAAATAGATATCCTGAATAGTCCTAGATCTATTCAAGAAATTGAATTCACAGATTGTTTTACTGGTGAATTCAATCAAACATTTAAGGAAAAAAAAAAAATAATTCCAACTCTATACACCTTTTCCAGAAAATAGAACACTTCCCAACTCATTTCATGAAGCAAGCATTATGGTAATACCAAAATAAGAAAATTATTAAGGAAAAAAAACTGATGAACACAGCTGCAAAAATTCTTAACAAAAGATTATCACAATCCAGCAATATATGAAAAGCATAATACCTTAATAAACAAGAAATACATGGCTGATTTACCATTCAAAAATCAATGTAAGCTATAATAATATTAGACTATATTAAAAATATGATCATCTCAATCGATGCATTTGATAAAATGCAACACCTATTCCTGACTGAAAAACATCCTCAGCAAGTTAGGAATAAAAGGTAGTTTGCTTAAGCTAATAAAGGATATTTAAATAAATCTATAAGAAATATACTTAATGGTGAGAGACTGAATGACTTATCCCTAAACATGGGAACAAGGCAAAGTTGTCTCTTTCACCGCTCATATTCATTATTGTGTCAGGAGACTTGCACAGTGCAGTAGGCAACAGTAAGAGGTAAAAGGCATACAGATTAGAAAGGCAAAATTAAACTGTCTCTATTTTATTCGTAGGTCAAGTGATTGTTTAGGGAGAAAAATCCCAAAGTACCTACGAAAAGGTTTCTATAAGTAATAAGTGAAATTAGGAATGTGTTAGTATCCAGAGTTAATGTACAAAGTCAATACTTTTCTTATATATCAGCAGTGGACAATTGAAAAGTTAAAAAAAATACTATTTGCAATAGCAGGAAAAAAAATTAAGTTCAATCTCAAATCTAACAAAATATGTGCAGGAGCTGTATGTTCAAAGCTACAAAATATGAATGAAAGAAATCATAGAAGATTTAAGTAAAAGGAGTGGTATACCATGTCCATAAAGTAACAATATTGTTAAGATGTCAGTTTTCCCTGTTTGATCTATAGAATATCACCAAGCTGATTCTCAAACTTATCTAGAGAAGCAAAAGTACTAGACTAGCCAAAACTATTCTTAAATAGAACAAAGTCGTAGAGCACAAACTACCCGATTACAAGACTATTAAGCTATAGCAACCAAGACATTGTGGCTTTGATGAAAGGCATGACACATAGACCCATGCAACAGAATAGAAAGCCCACATATGAACTCACACAAATATATTCCATTGACTTTTGGCAAAGATGCAGAGGCAGTTAAAGGAGAAAGAATAATCTCTTCAACAAATAGTGCTGGAAAATGCATGAAAATGAACCTTGATACCTTCACACCTTATACAAAATTTAACTCAAAATCAATCATTGTCCTAAATGTAAAATCCAAAACCTTAAAACTCTGTAATAAGATATCTGTGAAAATAGGCATGGCTTTGGGTTTTTTGATGAGTTTTTACATACGACACCAAAAGCATGATTCATAAAAGAAAAAAAAAATTGAAAAAGTAGACTGTATTACATTTAAAACTTTTCACACTATGAAAGACACTCTTAAGAGAATAAAAAGCCAAGACAAACCTGGGGAAATTATCAGCAAAATACGTATAAGAGATTTTATCTAGAATATATGAGAATATATAGAAATCTTAAAACGCAAAACACAAAAGGATGCAAATAAAAATATGAAAAAATATTTGAGCAGATACATTTCCAAAGAAGATATACATATGACAAATAAACATATGAAAAGATAGTATTATTAATCAATAGGGAAATGCAAATTAAAACCACAATGACACAAGTTTTGTTATATATAGCATATACAGGATTTAAAAAGAAAAAAGTCAGCTACAACTACAAATGCATTAGAATGGGAAACAAAACAAGACAAACACAAAAACCCTGAGAGTATCAACAGTTGGACAGGATATGAAACAACAGGAATCCTCACTCATTGTTGGTGGGAATACAAACTGGTAGGGCCACTTTGGAAGGCAGTTTGGCAGTTTCTTAAAAAGTTAAACATGACAAAAAAAAGGGATAAATCCAGCCATTCCATTCCTACGCATGTAATTACCAAAGTATAATAAAAACATTTTTATCTAAAAACATGTATGCAAATGTTTATAACAGCTTTATTCATATTCATCAAAAACTGGAAATGACCAAGCTGTCTTTCAGCAGGTGAATAGTTAAATGAACTGTGGTACATATATACAGTGGGACACTACTCAGCAATAAAAAAAAATATAAAGGAATAAACTATTGACTCACAACAACATGGATGAATTTTAAATGCATTTTGCAAAGTAAAAGAATTCAGACCCAAAAAGCTACATAGTGTGTGATTCCATTTATGTGACATCCTGGAAAAGGAAAAATTATAGGAACAGAAATCAGATCAGAGGTTGACAAAAGTTGTGGGGGGAAGAAAGGTTGACTATAAAGGGGTCATGCAAGAGAAGTTTTAGGATGTATGTCCTGGGGGATGGACACATGGCTGTATAGATATTTGTTAAACCCCACAGAATGGTACATCACAAAAAGTTAACTTTGTGCACATTGAAAGTATATCAGCCAATTCTGCCTTGGTTATTTAGTGCTGCTATAACAAAAACATATTTTCTCACAGTTTAGTAGGCTAGCCGTCTGAATTCAGGGTGTGGGCTCTAGGAGAAGGCTTTCTGTCTTTCGGCTCTGTGGGAAGGTCCTTGGACAAGGACCTTTGATCTTCTGCTCCTGGGTGATCTTCATGTGGCTTAGCATCTCTCTTTCTCTGTCTCAGCTTCTCTGCCTTGCTCGTTTAATGTCTTTTATATCGCGAAAGAGATTGACTCAAAACATACTCTATGCTAATCTTGCCTTATTAACACAACAATGATGACACATTCCCAAGAAGGATTTTAATCAGAGGCATACCGAAACAAAAAACAAAACAAAACAAAAAAACTCAAACGAGTTGACCTCGAGTCCATTCGACTTAGCAACCCTATGATACAGAGTAGAACTGCCCCAGTAGGGTTTCAGAGAGCTGCTGACCTTTTGTTCAGTAGCCATAGTTCTTAATCAGTGTGCCACCATAGCTCCAACCACAGGCACAGAGGTTAGGAATTACATATTCTGAGGGGACATAATTCTATCCATAACAACCACAATGTCAAAAAACCTCAGAAGGAAAAGGAAGCTGAGCAAGGTAACTTTGGAAAGTGGTATTTTGACTGCATATTATAACGCTAAGACAAAAAAAACTGTACAAAAACACTTCAGTTTATGAAAAATTTATCATAGGGTTAAGAGTTAACAACTCTGAAATTATTCTACATGTATACTAGGCTAGGACAAATAAGCAAATAAATTATAGATAATGTGAGCTAGATTTCTCATTCTTAAAAAATGAAGTCATAAATAAGCAAGAGTGGAAGACTAGAATAAATAATGTGGCACTGCACATAAAGAGATCAGCGTGAACTCATGTTTATTTTTACATAGATAAATACAGAAATGTCTGCATATCTATAAATATATGTATATATATATATATACACACGGGTGAGTATACACACCTATTTCCTGGCTCCACCTGCCAAGAAGCAGAGACATTTCAGAAGTAGTGAGCACACAGTGTACAGATATTGGTTTCTAATACCATTCTCTAATATAAGGAATGTGGGGCTTCTTGGAGAAATGTCTGCTTTAGGCCTGGGGCAGTGAAAATGTAAGACAATCCTGGAGCATCTTGTAGTACCAGAAAGCAAGGAAGTGTTCCAAAAACAAAGAATAGGGGCATGTCAAAGGGATGAGCCGAACTGAAAGAGCCCCCAATTGACATACAGCATATCTTCACTTATTTGGAAGAAAAGTCAAAGTATTCAGTTTACCCTTCCACGTTTATAGATAAGTCACATGAAATGTTCGTTCATTTTAAACTCATAGTTGATCAACAGTAGAGCCATCCGGTTTTTCCCTGAGGCAAAAAACCCTTGTTATGCTCATGGAACTTTTTGATGATTAAAGTATTGGAACCCGGAGGCCGTGGGTGAGACAGGGATGCCGCCAGTGGAGGTGCATGGTGTTGTTAGGTGCCATCCAGTCAGTGCCAGCTCATAGCGACCCTATGCACAAAAGAAGGAAACACTACCTGGTCCTTCGCCATCCTCACAATTGTTATGTTTAAGCCACTGTGTCAGTTCATCTCATTGAGGGTCTTCCTTTTTTTCGGTGACCCTCTACCAAGCATAATGTCCTTCTCCAGGAACTGGTCCCTCCTAATAACATGGTCAAAATACGTGAGACGAGGACTTGCCGTCCTCGCTTACAAGGAGCACTCTGGCTGTATTTCTTCAAAGACAGACTTGTTCATTCTTCCAGCAGTCTGTCATGGATTGAATTGTGTCCCCCCAAAATGTGTGTCAACTTGGCTAGGCCATGATTCCCAGTATTGTGTGGTTGTTCACCGTTTTGTCATCTGATGTGATTTTTCTATGTGTTGTAAATCCTACCTCTATGATGTTAATGTGGCAGAATTAGAGAAAGTTGTGTTAATGAGGCAGGACTCAATCTATAAGATTAGGTTGTATCTGGAGTTAATCTCTTCTGAGATATAAAAGAGAAAAGCAAGCAGAGAGACGGGGGACCACATACACCAAGAAGCAAGAGCCAGGACAATATTGCATTCTTTGGACCTGGAGTCACTGTGCTGAGAAGCTCCTTGACTAAGGAAGATTGATGACAAGGACCTTTCCCCAGAGCTGACAGAGAGAAAAGGCCTTCCCCTGGAGCTGGCACCCTGAGTTCGGACTTCTAGCCTCCTAGACTCTGAGAGAATAAATTTCTCTTCATTAAAACCATCCACTTATGGTATTTCTGTTACAGCAGCACTAGGTAACCAAGACACAGTCCATGGTATATGCAGTATCCTTTGCCAACACCTTAATTCAAGGCAACAATTCTTCTTTGGTCTTCGTTAGTAATTGTCCAGCTTTCACATGCATATGAAGTGACTGAAAATACCATAGTTTGGGTCAGGTGCACCTTAGTCCTCAAAGTGACATTTTTGTTTTTTAACACTTTAAAGAGGTGTTTTGCGGAAGATTTGCCCAATGCAATGCATCGTTTGATTTCCTGACTGCTGCTTCCATGGGCTTTGATTGTGGATCCAAGTAAGATGAAATCCTTGACAACTTTAACCTTTTCTCCATGTATCATATGTTGCTTATTGGTCCAGTTGTGAGGATTTCTGTTTTCTTTTTGTTGAGGTGCAATCCATACTGAAGGTTGTAGTCTTTGATCTTCATCAGTAAGTGTTTCAAGTCCTCTTCACTTTCAGCAAACAAGGTTGTGTCATCTGCATATTACAGGATGTTAATGAGCCTTCCACCAATCCGGATGCCACATTCTTCTTCATATAGTCCAGCTTCCTGGATTATTTGTCAACATACAGATTGAATGCGTAAGGTGAAAAGCATGCCACTCTGACGTACACCTTTCTTGATTTTAAACCATGAAGTATCCTCTTGCTCTGTTGGAACAACTGCCTCTTGGTCTATGTATGGGTTCTGCATGAGTACATTTAAGTGTTCTGGAATTCCCATTCTTCTCAATGTTATCCATTTCCACTGCTGTTCAGAAGATTTTCACTGGCCAATTTTTTCATAAGTAGACTGCCCGGTTCTTCTTCCTAGACTGTCTTAGTCTGAAAGCTCCACTGAAACCCGTCCACCAAGCGTGACCCTGCTTGTATTTGAAATACTGGGGGCAAAGGTTCTAGCATCAAAGCAACACAAAAGCCGCCATAGTATGACAAACTGACAGACATGTGGTGGTACATGGTAGGGAAGATATTCCCCAAACTGGTAGACCCAGGAATCACTGCTATAGAGAGAGAAAGAACAGCTACTTTGGTGTCAGTCTGTTGATCAATATTGATGTGCCATGTTTTGTAGAATAATGAAAATAATATTTTCCAGCAAAACATGGAATACCAAAAGAAACCCAAACCCAGTGCTGTCGAGTCGATTCCGATTCATAGCGACCCTATAGGACAGAGTAGAACTGTCCCATAGAGTTTCCAAGGAGCACCTGGCGGATTCGAACTGCCGACCCTTCTGTTAGCAGCCGTAGCACTTAACCACTATGCCACCAAGGTTTCCAAAACATGGAATAGGCAATTAAAATTATTAGGCAATAATCATTCAGGAATATTTTTTACCTCTTTTTTTCTTACACATTTTCATACAAAAAATGTTTTGAAACTTTTTCAAACATTCAGAAATTATATTAAAATAGAAAAAATTGTATAGAGAGTTGTTTTTCACTACCCTATTTTACATATATTAGTTAATATGCAAATGGTTCTACAGACTTTTCAACATCAGATGTTAAGGGAAACAAGGAATTCCTCATATTTAGAATGACTGACATACATGTATAATATATGTAGCTATTACAAGTTGCGTTTTTAAATTATTTTAAAGGAGTATCTTGTTTAATAATGTTGTTGTTAGGTGCTGTCCAGTTGGTTGTGACTCATAGTGACCCTATGCACAACAGAAGGAAACATGCCTGGTCCTGCGCCATCCTCACAATCATTGCTATGTTAGAACGCATTGTTGTAGTCACTGTGTCAATCCATCTCATTGAGGGTCTTCCTCCCTCTTGCTGGCCCTCTACTTTACCAAGCATAATGTCCTTCTCCAGGGACTGGTCCCTGCTGATAAAATGTCCGAAATACAGGAGATGAAGTCTCGCCATCCTTGCTCCTAAGGAACATTCTGACTGCACTTCTTTCAAGACAGATTTGTTCATTCTTCTGGCAGTTGATGGTATATTCAGTATTCTTTGCCAATATCATAATTCACATGGCATCAATTCTTCTTTGGTCTTCCTTATTCGTGGTCCAGCTTTTGCATCCATAGGAGGCAACTGAAAATACCATGGCTTGGGTCAGGTGCACCTTTGCTTTTCAACACTTTAAAGAGGTCTTTTGCACAAGATTTGTCAAATGCAAATTTGGTAATAGTTTCTTTTAAATAAAATTTTGACATACGATAAATAATAATGCAGCTGAATTTTTCACTGAAGATTTTTAAAAGCTGCAAGGATATCTATGTTTGATCTATAAAATAAGTGCCCTGGATTTTATAATTTGGAAGTTTCTTTGCACTATTGAAATCTGAATTTTTAATCTTATTTTATTCTTACAGATGTTTCCCCAAACATTATATTCGCCACTTGAAAGAGTTAAAACCCTTTTTCTAAAAAAGAAAAAATATTTCATTAGTGTGACTTATACATAGGGTAGATTAGAAAGCACTATTTCTCTGAGAATTGATAAGTTTTTACTAAAATAACACTTTTTAACAGTCACTACAGTAAGTACAGGAGTCCTGGGTGGCACAGATAGTTAAGCACTTGACTACTAGCAGAAAGGTTGGCAGGTTGAACCCACCCAGATACATCTTGGAAGACAGAAGAAAGGCCTGGCGATCTGTTCCTGAAAGGTCACAGCCTTGAAACCCATATGGAGGAGCTCCACTCTGCACACATGGGGTTGCCATGAGTCAGAATTGACTGTAATGCAACTGGTTTGGTTAGATTTGGTGTAGTAAGTACTGGGAATGTGGTCAGACAGACCTCACTCCTTACTCCTGCCTGCAAGGAGCCTAATGGGAGAAACAAATGTCAAGAAATTCAGTGGCTGTCACAAAGGAAGAAGTGCAAGGGGGTCTGGAGGATATAGCACATGAACCTGACTTCGTTGGGGGAATCAAAGAAGGCTTCTGAAGTAAGCAGTGTTTGGGGCAAGAGCTAAAGAATAGCTGGGGTTCTTTTCTGAGAGTGAGGGTCAGCAGGTTAAGGTGAGATCATTCCTGTGTCCACACCCTCCAGCCAAAGACCACCAGGAGCACACCTGTGAGCAAGCCGAATCTTGAACAAATTGGTTAATTATTCGGTGCACCGAGAAAGAACATGCACCATGGGGAAATATGGGGTATCTTAGTAGGAAGGTATTAGAACCTATTATAACATTTGGGCTTTGGTTGGGTGATTTGGGGGCGAGTCTAAGGAAGTGCTGCTCACTACAGATTAGACGCTGTCAAAAATCGTAGGCAATTCTGTGACTGAGTGTGTCAATGAATCTTCTCTATAAGGAAGGGTAGACTATAGCAAGGACAAAGCTGTTATTAATAAAGAAGTCACTCATTTTAGCCCAGAGAGTGGGGTGTTTGGTATTTTGTGGGTGGCACAGTGACCTTGTTTTTGTCTTTACTTAGACAAAACTATGAATTGCCTTTTTCTTTTTGCCTCACTTTATCATGGTCTCAGAGTAACCTTGCTTGATACCGGTATTCTGTGAGATTATTTATGTCTACCAGAATAACACGGCCTAGCTCGGACTGCCAGGCCAACTTCAGCATATCAGGGGCTAGTATTTTAATTTAATTTTTCTCACCAGAAAAAAGAAACATTGGGTGGAAAAGCTTCAATTAGGAGATATAATTCTATAATTTTAGAAGTTAAAAAAATGTAGACATCTAGTAAAACCCACTGAGATTAAGATAGTGAAGGGCCTTGGTACTTTGAATGTATTTTCTAAGATTGGCTTAATGCTCCTACTTCTAAACGTTACATTTGTTATATTTTGATTAGAAAATTCATAAATGTTATGGCCATGAAGATTTTGGTTCTTTCCACCTCCCTTCCTTACTTTCTCAGCCCAAGCCTGATGACTCCCTTCGTATAGGATTTCACCCTCTGTCACTATTGAAATTCTTGGTACAAGTTGTTGCTGAGCCTTCTGATTTGCCTTCCCAGCACCCCAGAAAACCGAACCCATTGCCATCGAGTTGATTCAGACTCATAGTGACCCCATAGGACAGAGTAGAACTGTCCCATAAGATTTCCAAAGCTGTAATCTTTACAGAAGCAGATTGCCACATCTTTTTTTTGTGAAACAGCTGGTAGGTTTGAACGGCTGACCTTTTGGTTAGCAGCCAAGCGCTGAACAGTGTGCCACTAGGGATCCCAACCCCACCACCTCACCACCTCAGAAAACCATTGAAATGATATTAAAGAGGAATGTTATAAAATGAGGAAGACACTCATTTGACCACTGCTCAGAAATCCATATTCTAATACAGGGGAAAAAAAGATTTCCTAATAAAAACATAGCCACCATAACCCATGAATCAAGTAAGATGAAGTTAAAAATAGAGTCCTATTCCAAAGATCATTAAGTGTGACTTTTTTCCAGTTTGTAATTTACAGTATTTCTGCCACCCCTTCGTTCCTCTATCAGAGAGAATAGTGCCACAGTCCAATCAAATGTTCCATTTTGATGGCCATATCTCTCAGAGCAAATTGGAAGATTTTCACACCTTCACTGAAACTTTTACTGACATCCAGCTTCACCTTGACAAGTATATCTGATCCCCTCCCTTGTGTCAGTGATCTCTTAGGGTGTGAAATGATGACACATCTATTGCCGAGGATGACTGGATGGTGCAGACAGTGGGTGGTGGATCGAGCAATGTAGACCCTTATTTCAATCTATTTTCTGTGTGCAGTGTTTTGTCCAAGAGAGATTGGTCTTAACATCAACATTGAATTACTTCTCCTTTTCAGCTTGTTCTTCGCACATTATCCTTCATTATGGCAAGTGCTGACAACCCAACTACAGAGGTAGCCTTGACTAAAATTTGATTATTGATTAAACACTCTTCATCTTATGTCACAATACTGAAATAATGGAGCGGAAGAAAGGTGTTTCAGATCTGTCTTTGCTGAAGCTGACTCACAGCAGTTGCTCAGCCTAGTTGCTAGGACTCTTTCTTAGCGTGCCACTTTGTGAGCGAGATCAGTGATTTTGCACGCCAGGAATATTGACCCAATGTTTAATTCTGTCCGTTATTTTTAAACCTGCGTGTTTATTTGTAGAGTCACTACATCAATGTATTTGACTTTGCCAATAAGATTCTGCTTGTCTTTTCTCTCCCTGGGACTGCTTTACATGATCCAAAGCAAATAACATCTGCTGGTGGATTCTCCGTATATAAAACTGAAGTTTTTTTTTAAATTAATAATGAAACGACTGCCTTCAGAATTTTGCCTGTCTTTGAAAAGCTGTAGGACACTTCTTACATTCTAACATAAATGTAAACCATTGGATCCTTGACTACGAGTCACCTTCCTGGGTAAGGTGGGTGCCATTGTTCACCAGTCTCCACTAGATGCTGATAGCAGGGGAATCTGAGGTCCTCACTCCTTCTGTCCCCACAGCTCTGCCAGCTGTGGAAGGTCCTGAGTTTCCTGTACTGTATTCTAACTGGTTCTGGGCTGTCCTCTACGCCACCGACACAGCCTTTCCCCACTGATTTGTGGTCCCTCTGGCCCAGGGGTGTGTAGTGTATGGAAGAGTTTTCTCACCTCTGTGCTACCTGCCAGGGCTGAGGGGACCCCACAGAGTGCTAAGAGCTTGGTGAAATGACTCTTCCAGGGTTTACTCATGGTCCTCCTTCTTTGTTGACAGGCTCCATGTGTGGCTTGCCCGGTGGAGTCCAGAGTCCATGGTCTTGTTGGATCTGGATCTGTGGCTTTGAAAAGACCCAGACTCTGGCTCATGTTCTCCAACATTTAAATCATTCTCCCCATTAGTAAAAAAGTTTCCTGAGCATGTGGCTCCAATACATATTTATTTTATTTGCAAATTTTACACTTGCAGTATGTTTCTGTAATTTATATGACAAAACTTACACAAATATAGGAATTTAAAAAGTACAAGATGAAAAAGAATATAAATGGAAGTTCCAGTCCACCACGCTGGTGGTGAGCCTCGCACTCAGAGTCCTCCACTCCCAATTTACCTGTCCTTGACTTCAGGTGAGGCTGTGTATGGGGTGGGAGTGGGGCTGGAAGGTGCAAAACAAGGAAGGCATCTCCAGGAAGTAGATTTTGTATACTTTTTCTTCCTTCCTTCAAATTTTTTTTATACAATCATTTTGAATTGCTGATAGTTTCAGGATTCAGAGCCTACAGCTGCCGTTGAGTCGATTTCTACTCATAGCAACCCTATAGGACAGAGTAGAACTGCCCCAAAGAGTTTCCACGGAGCAGCTGGTAGGTTTGAACCTCTGACTTTTTGGTTAGCAGCCGAGCGCTTGAACCATTGCGCCACCAGGGTTCCTTAGAATTCAGAGAGAGGTATGCTTTTAATGATGGAGTTTCACCTGGAGAGGGAAGCTGAGCACAGAACACTGCACTGGTTTTCATGGAAGTTAATAAAGTCAAGTTCTCCTCAGGTGTCAATTTCTTCCTTTTAAACTGTGCCATGATTAAAATAACAGACTGCTATCAAGAAGAGTTTCTATACTCTGAAATATGTGTTTTCTAAAGGCAAAGTGATTTCTTTTTGCCTGAAACAGTAATACATATCATAACCTGGTGATGCTGGAAATAACTTCCTAGGGGGAGATCACCTGGCTAAGCTATGAAAGGGGTTCTTTCAAAGAGATTGTATGGTGTAGTAAAAGAAGTATTTCACCTGAGTCAGAAGATGTGGAAATGGCCTAGATGTGTGGGTGGGGAAATGTCTCTGGGCCTCAGTGTCCCTCTTTGTTAGTTAGGTGACTGGGCTATAGAAAAGGGCCATGAGCATTTTTTCATAATGACTCTTCTTCCTGCCTCTTCCTTCTTCTCCTGCTCCTTTTGGGCTTCTTCTTCTTCTCATCCTCTTCCCCTTCCCCCGCTACTTCATCTAAAAACCCATTGCCATTGAGTTGATTCTGACCCTTAGTGACCCTATAGGACAGCGTAGAACTCCCCTATAAGGTTTCCAGGGAGCGGCTGTTGGATTCGAACTGCCAGCTTTTGGATTAGCGGCCGTATCACTGCGCCATCTAAAGTCACCAGAAATTCTCCAGGCAATTAGGAATGGTTTGGGTGCGATGGTGGTGACCAGTAGCATCATTCTGAGTAAAATGGGTTAGAGTTGGTGGGGCGGGGGAGAGGAGAGTTGTAGAAAGCAGCACCCAGTGCTCTTTTGGCCAAGCTCTTTTTCCTCACTTCATTGATTGAGAAACCTTATAAACAAAGTCCTGGCCATGGGAAACAGACCCTAGGCCTGCCTGTCCTTCTTTATCTACCGTCTTCAAATTCTTCCGTCAGACGGCCTCTTTGGAAGCTTCCCTGCTCTCATAGCTATAAAATATGTACTCATTAGTGGAGCAAAGATATCTCAGCTCCCTACCTGAAGTCTTCCTCTTTTTTTATACTGGGAAAAGTTTAAGAAAAGGTAACTATGTTTCCAGAAAATATTCGTGCTGGTCCCATGTTCCATTCCAAAAGGGATAAGAGGGAGCCAAGATGGCGGACTAGGCAGACGTTACCTCGGATCCCTCTTACAACAAAGACACGGAAAAACAAGTGAATTGATCACATACATAACAATCTACGAACCGTGAACAACAAACACAGATTTAGAGACGGAGAACGAACTAATACAGGGAAGCAGCGATAGTTTCCAGAGCCTGGAGCCAGCGTACCAGTCAGGTACGGCACAAGCACAGAGACCTGCTCCACCCCCCTGAACTAACCCCGGGAGGGGGACCAGCCGGTTCCACGGGCGGCATGGGACGCAGCCGGTAGGAGAAGTCCCCGGGAGGCAGTGACTGATCTTGGAGCAGAAAGAGCAGCATCCGAGCCGGGGAACCGTCCCGCAGGGATTTGGACTGCTCGCAGGTACGCCATAAACACGGAGAGTTGCTCCACCCCCTGAACTAACCCCGGGAAGGGGACCAGCCGGGTCGCGCGGGCGGCATGGGACGCAGCCGGTAGGAGAAGTCCCCGGGAGGCAGCGACTGGTATTGGAGTGGGGAGAACAGCGTTCCAGCCGGGACACTTGGTCACGGCACAAGCACGGGGAGCTACTCCACCCATCTGAACTAACCCCGGGAGGGGGCCCACCTGGTTCACGGGGGCGGCACGGCCACGTGGCTGGAGGGACGAGAAGTCCCCGGGAGGCAGCGACTGATTTTGGAGTTGAGAGTGTACCGTCCCAGTAGGGGAGCCTTGACGCTGGGCGTGGGGCTGGAAGCGGAGGATCTGACCGTGACTCCAGCGGGCCAGACCCCCTGGGGGCAATCTCCACACAGCCAGCACACATAGGCGACTCGCCCGCGGGAATCTCAGATATAACAGTCATTCCAAGCAAGACAAGCAACTCTGGCTATATTCTGAGGTGCTACTCTCCTATCTCTCTGTTCCCTCCCCCACCCTCCCCAGGCGGCTTCATTAACATCTGAATAGCCTGAGCCAGAGGGAGAACTCTGATAGGGATCTGACTGCAGTTTTTTTTTAGCGGATTTTCTGGAAAAACTAGTTTCCCAGTGATGGCTCGGAGACAACAATCCATATCAAACCACTTAAAGAAGCAGACCGTGACAGCTTCTCCAACCCCGCAAACAAAAGAATCAAAATCTTTCCCAAATGAAGATACAATTTTGGAATTATCAGATACAGAATATAAAAAACTAATTTACAGAATGCTTAATGATATCACAAATGAAATTAGGATAACTGCAGAAAAAGCCAAGGAACACACTGATAAAACTGTTGAAGAACTCAAAAAGATTATTCAAGAACATACTGGAAAAATTAATAAGTTGCAAGAATCCATAGAGAGACAACATGTAGAAATCCAAAAGATTAACAATAAAATAACAGAATTAGACAACACACTAGGAAGTCAGAGGAGCAGACTTGAGCAATTAGAATGCAGACTGGGACATCTGGAGGACCAGGGAATCAACACCAACATAGCTGAAAAAAAATCAGATAAAAGAATTAAAAAAAATGAAGAAACCCTAAGAATTATGTGGGACTCTATCAAGAAGGATAACCTGCGGATGATTGGAGTCCCAGAACAGGGAGGGGGGACAGAAAACACAGAGAAAATAGTTGAAGAACTTCTGACAGAAAACTTCCCTGACATCATGAAAGACAAAAGGATATCTATCCAAGATGCTCATCGAACCCCATTTAAGATTGATACAAAAAGAAAAACACCAAGACATATTATCATCAAACTCACCAAAACCAAAGATAAACAGAAAATTTTAAAAGCAGCCAGGGAGAAAAGAAAGGTTTCCTTCAAGGGAGAATCAATAAGAATATGTTCTGACTACTCAGCAGAAACCATGCAGGCAAGAAGGGAATGGGACGACATATACAGAACACTGAAGGAGAAAAACTGCCAACCAAGGATCATATATCCAGCAAAACTCTCTCTGAAATATGAAGGCGAAATTAAGATATTTACAGACAAACACAAGTTTAGAGAATTTGCAAAAACCAAACCAAAGCTACAAGAAATACTAAAGGATATTGTTTGGTCACAGAACCAATAATATCAGATATCGGCACAACACAAGGTCACAAAACAGAACGTCCTGATATCAACTCAAATAGGGAAATCACAAAAACAAACAAATTAAGATTAATTAAAAAAAAAAATACACATAACAGGGAATCATGGAAGTCAATAGGTAAAAGATCACAATAATCAAAAAGAGGGACTAAATACAGGAGGCATTGAACTGCCATATGGAGAGTGATACAAGGCGATATAGAACAATACAAGTTAGGTTTTTACTTAGAAAAATAGGGGTATATAATGAGGTAACCACAAAAAGGCATAACAACTCTATAACTCAAGACAAAAACCAAGAAAAACGTAACGACTCAACTAACATAAAGTCAAACACTATGAAAATGAGGATCTCACAATTTACTAAGAAAAACGCCTCAGCACAAAAAAGTGTGTGGAAAAATGAAATTGTCAACAACACACATAAAAAGGCATCAAAATGACAGCACTAAAAACTTATTTATCTATAATTACCCTGAATGTAAATGGACTAAATGCACCAATAAAGAGACAGAGAGTCACAGACTGGATAAAGAAACACGATCCATCTATATGCTGCCTACAAGAGACACACTTTAGACTTAGAGACACAAACAAACTAAAACTCAAAGAATGGAAAAAAGTATATCAAGCAAACAATAAGCAAAAAAGAAGAGGAGTAGCAATATTAATTTCTGACAAAATAGACTTTAGACTTAAATCCACCACAAAGGATAAAGAAGGACACTATATAATGATAAAAGGGACAATTGATCAGGAAGACATAACCATATTAAATATTTACGCACCCAATGACAGGGCTGCAAGATACATAAATCAAATTTTAACAGAACTGAAAAGCGAGATAGATACCTCCACAATTATAGTAGGAGACTTCAACACACCACTTTCGGAGAAGGACAGGACATCCAGTAAGAAGCTCAACAGAGACACGGAAGATCTAATTACAACAATCAACCAACTTGACCTCATTGACTTATACAGAACTCTCCACCCAACTGCTGCAAAATATACTTTTTTTTCCAGCGCACATGGAACATTCTCTAGAATAGACCACATATTAGGTCATAAAACAAACCTTTGCAGAGTCCAAAACATCGAAATATTACAAAGCATCTTCTCAGACCACAAGGCAATAAAACTAGAGATCAATAACAGAAAAACGAGGGAAAAGAAATCAAATACTTGGAAAATGAACAATACCCTCCTGAAAAAAGACTGGGTTATAGAAGACATCAAGGAGGGAATAAGGAAATTCATAGAAAGCAACGAGAATGAAAATACTTCCTATCAAAACCTCTGGGACACAGCAAAAGCAGTGCTCAGAGGCCAATTTATATCGATAAATGCACACATACAAAAAGAAGAAAGAGCCAAAATCAGAGAACTGTCCCTACAACTTGAACAAATAGAAACTGAGCAACAAAAGAATCCATCAGGCACCAGAAGAAAACAAATAATAAAAATTAGAGCTGAACTAAATGAATTAGAGAACAGAAAAACAATCGAAAGAATTAACAAAGCCAAAAGCTGGTTCTTTGAAAAAATTAACAAAATTGATAAACCATTGGCTAGACTGACTAAAGAAATACAGGAAAGGAAACAAATAACCCGAATAAGAAATGAGAAGGACCACATCACAACAGAACCAAATGAAATTAAAAGAATCATTTCAGATTATTATGAAAAATTGTACTCTAACAAATTTGAAAACCTAGAAGAAATGGATGAATTCCTGGAAAAACACTACCTACCTAAACTAACACATTCAGAAGTAGAACAACTAAATAGACCCATAACAAAAAAAGAGATTGAAACGGTAATCAAAAAACTCCCAACAAAAAAAAGTCCTGGCCCGGACGGCTTCACTGCAGAGTTCTACCAAATTTTCAGAGAAGAGTTAACACCACTACTACTAAAGGTATTCCAAAGCATAGAAAATGACGGAATACTACCCAACTCATTCTATGAAGCCACCATCTCCCTGATACCAAAACCAGGTAAAGACATTACAAAAAAAGAAAATTATAGACCTATATCCCTCATGAACATTGATGCAAAAATCCTCAACAAAATTCTAGCCAATAGAATCCAACGACACATCAAAAAAATAATTCACCCTGATCAAGTGGGATTTATACCAGGTATGCAAGGCTGGTTTAATATCAGAAAAACCATTAATGTAATCCATCACATAAATAAAACAAAAGACAAAAACCACATGATCTTATCAATTGATGCAGAAAAGGCATTTGACAAAATCCAACACCCATTCATGATAAAAACTCTTACCAAAATAGGAATTGAAGGAAAATTCCTCAACATAATAAAGGGCATCTATGCAAAGCCAACAGCCAATATCACTCTAAATGGAGAGAACCTGAAAGCATTTCCCTTGAGAACGGGAACCAGACAAGGATGCCCTTTATCACCACTCTTATTCAACATCGTGTTGGAAGTCTTAGCCAGGGCAATCAGGCTAGACAAAGAAATAAAAGGTATCCGGATTGGCAAGGAAGAAGTAAAGTTATCACTATTTGCAGATGACATGATTATATACACAGAAAACCCTAAGGAATCCTCCAGAAAACTACTGAAACTAATAGAAGAGTTTGGCAGAGTCTCAGGTTATAAAATAAACATACAAAAATCACTTGGATTCCTCTACATCAACAAAAAGAACACCGAAGAGGAAATAACCAAATCAATACCATTCACAGTAGCCCCCAAGAAGATAAGATACTTAGGAATAAATCTTACCAAGGATGTAAAAGACCTATACAAAGAAAACTACAAAGCTCTACTACAAGAAATTCAAAAGGACATACTTAAGTGGAAAAACATACCTTGTTCATGGATAGGAAGACTTAACATAGTAAAAATGTCTATTCTACCAAAAGCCATCTATACATTTAACGCACTTCCGATCCAAATTCCAATGTCATATTTTAAGGGGATAGAGAAACAAATCACCAATTTCATATGGAAGGGAAAGAAGCCCCGGATAAGCAAAGCACTACTGAAAAAGAAGAAGAAAGTGGGAGGCCTCACCTTACCTGACTTCAGAACCTATTATACAGCCACAGTAGTCAAAACAGCCTGGTATTGGTACAACAACAGACACATAGACCAATGGAACAGAATTGAGAACCCAGACATAGATCCATCCACGTATGAGCAGCTGATATTTGACAAAGGACCAGTGTCAATTAACTGGGGAAAAGACAGCCTTTTTAACAAATGGTGCTGGCATAACTGGATATCCCTTTGCAAAAAAATGAAACAGGACCCATACCTCACACCATGCACAAAAACTAACTCCAAGTGGATCAAAGACCTAAACATAAAGACTAAAACGATAAAGATCATGGAAGAAAAAATTGGGACAACCCTAGGAGCCCTAATACAAGGTATAAACAGAATACAAAACATTACCAAAAATGATGAAGAGAAACCCGATAACTGGGAGCTCCTAAAAATCAAACACCTATGCTCATCTAAAGACTTCACCAAAAGAGTAAAAAGACCACCTACAGATTGGGAAAGAATTTTCAGCTATGACATCTCCGACCAGCGCCTGATCTCTAAAATCTACATGATTCTGTCAAAACTCAACCACAAAAAGACAAACAACCCAATCAAGAAGTGGGCAAAGGATATGAACACACATTTCTCTAAAGAAGATATTCAGGCAGCCAACAGATACATGAGAAAATGCTCTCGATCATTAGCCATTAGAGAAATGCAAATTAAGACTACGATGAGATTCCATCTCACACCAGCAAGGCTGGCATTAATCCAAAAAACACAAAATAATAAATGTTGGAGAGGCTGCGGAGAGATTGGAACTCTCATACACTGCTGGTGGGAATGTAAAATGGTACAACCACTTTGGAAATCTATCTGGCGTTATCTTAAACAGTTAGAAATAGAACTACCATACAAGCCAGAAATCCCACTCCTAGGAATATACCCTAGAGATACAAGAGCCTTCATACAAACAGGTATATGCACACCCATGTTTATTGCAGCTCTGTTTACAATAGCAAAAAGTTGGAAGCAACCAAGGTGTCCATCAACGGATGAATGGTTAAATAAATTGTGGTATATTCACACAATGGAATACTACGCATCGATAAAGAACAGTGACGAATCTCTGAAACATTTCATAACATGGAGGAACCTGGAAGGCATTATGCTGAGCGAAATTAGTCAGAGGCAAAAGGACAAATATTGTATAAGACCACTATTATAAGATCTTGAGAAATAGTAAACCTGAGAAGAACACATACTTTTGTGGTTACGAGGGGGGGAGGGAGGGAGGGTGGGAGAGGGTTTTTTTATTGATTAATCAGTAGATAAGAACTGCTTTAGGTGAAGGGAAAGACAACACTCAATACATGGAAGGTCAGCTCAATTGGACTGGACCAAAAGCAAAGAAGTTTCCGGGATAAAATGAATGCTTCAAAGCTCAGCGGAGCAAGCGCGGGGGTCTGGGGAGCATGGTTTGCGGGGACTTCTAAGTCAATTGGCAAAATAATTCTATTATGAAATCATTCTGCATCCCACTTTGAAATGTGGCGTCTGGGGTCTTAAATGCTAACAAGCAGCCATCTAAGATGCAGCAATTGGTCTCAACCCACCTGGAGCAAAGGAAAATGAAGAACACCAAGCCCACATGACAACTAAGAGCCCAAGAGACAGAAAGGGCCACATGAACCAGAGACCTACATCATCCTGAGACCAGAAGAACTAGTTGGTGCCGGGCCACAATTGATGACTGCCCTGACAGGGAGCTCAGCAGAGGACCCCTGAGGGAGCAGGAGATCAGTGGGATGCAGACCCCAAATTCTCATAAAAAGACCAAACTTAATGGTCTGACTGAGACTGGAGGAATCCCGGCGGCCATGCTCCCCAGACCTTCAGTTGACACAGGACAGGAACCATCCCCGAAGACAACTCATCAGAAATGAAAGGGACTGGTCAGCGGGTGGGAGAGAGATGCTGATGAAGAGTGAGCTGATTATATCAGGTGGACACTTGAGATTGTGTTGGCAACTCTTGTCTGGAGGGGGGATGGGAGGATGGAGAGAGAGGGAAGCCGGCAGGATTGTCAAGAAAGGAGAGACTGAAAGGGCTGACTCAAGACGGGGAGAGTAAGTGGGAGTAGGGAGTGAGATGTGTGTAAACTTATATGTGACAGACTGATTGGATTTGTAAATGTTCACTTGAAGCTTAATAAAAGTTACTATAAAAAAAAAAAAAGGGATAAGAATGACCACAGACTTAGCTTATAAGCCACTTCTGTAAAAATGAAGATCCTGGCCTACAATCTAAAGAAGGAAAAAAAAAAAAAAAAAGAATATTAATGTATTAATGCACTCAATCCAGAAGGCCAGCTAAAGCACAAAAATGCTTAGACCAAAATGCTGTGTCATCCACCAACGCACGTTTTCCTGTGAAAAATGCTAGCATTTCCTAAATTATCTATTCTGCTGAATGTTGCATTATTTAATACCTCTTTCTAAATATTAGTTTCGTCTTAAAGAGATGATTTATTAACATAGGCTTATACTTCGAAAAAGCAAGTGCCTTTTCCATGCTTGTGGGATGATACGGACGTGAAAAGCATGGAATTGTACATAGGGAAAAAAATGAGTGATTCTGGTTAAAATATTATTGATAGGACCTCACAGGACATCCATGGCTACTTTCCATAGTTCTTTGACTCAATAACATCATAATAAACCTAACGAATCTCAAAAAATTTGTAGCTATGATTTTGTAAAATCATGACTGGGTATGTCTGATTCTTAATTAAAAATAAATATACACCCAAAGAGTAGTCTTGTTAGTTCATTCTGCTCTTTTTAGAGAAGGAACCGTTAGACTGTCATCCCATGGGTAATCTGAGTGACTTCTCCAGTGAAACCCATTTGACAGCTGTTACTGAAATAGATTTTACCAGGAAAAGGAAAGCAAGCTTCTTAGGAATAGTCTTAACTAAGTGCACACTTAGAAAGTGTTAGGAGTTATATAGGAAGTGAGACCTTTGATTATTAATTATTGTAATTGAATAGGTTCCTGGGTGGTGCCAGCAGCTTGCTCTTGGTTACTAACCTAAAAGTTCTCTCTTTGAGCCCACCCAGCCATGCCACTGAAGACAGGTCTGGTGAAGTGCTTTTGTAAAGATTCCAGCCAAGAAAATCCCACGGAGCTCAGTCCTACCCTGACACACATGAGGTTACCCTGAGTTAGAATCACCTAGATGACAACAGGCTTTTTTTTTTTTAATAGAATGCAGATTAATTGTACACCTTCTTCAATTATATATCAAAATATCCTTTCCCCAGTCATTTTACTGGGGCAGTGTATATCTCAAAAAAGGATTAAATGATATATTCTTTTTAAGATTTTAAAAACTACTCTAAGCCATGTGTCCTTTTTGTAGCCTTGTAATAAATTTAAAACATAGCTGGACTTGACCAGGTTTTGGAAAATGTGCATTTCTTAGAATCAGTTTAAAAAAACAAATCCTTCTAAACAGTCTAGCAGTTCTGGCATTGTTAGCTGAGCATGAGGATTCTGTCATATTTTTGGAAATGTGTAGTATCGTTTGAGGCCATAACCACATTTTAAGGAGTAAAACAATTAACATAATTTAATCTTTTAGTTTCATTTTTAAGCAGTAACTATAAATTTGTCAAAAGGATGTAACATGGATATTGCGAGAAATCTAATTTGTGAAAAATATTCAGATATTTGACAATATAGTTGGTTTCATTTAAAAATAAAACAAACCCCACGAACGTGACACAAGCTGTGATGTGCAACATAACGTACCAGTTTTACGGCTCCCCAGGGAGTGAGCGTGGGTGCATCTCTGAAAGTCAGTCACTTTGAGTGCAAGAAGTGGCTCTCAACAAGATGAGAAATGTGACCCTGGTGGCATTTAACTGGATGATAACAAAAACTGGGCAAGTGAGACATTGCCCCTCCTTAGAAGCTCGGGAACCCTGGTGGCGTACTGGTTAAGTGCCACAGCTGCTAACCAAAGAGCTGGCAGTTCAAATCCTGCCAGGCGCTCCTATCAACTTGACGGCATTGGGTTTGGTTTTTTGGTTTTACAAGCAGGGAAAGATTTACTTATTTTAAAAGAGTATGATTTTCTTACCCGTTGGTCAGAGCACAAGCTAATGAAAACCTATAGAGGAAAGTTTTGTGCAGGTTTATGTGTGGAATCTATTTCTTTTGCTCAGAAGTAAAAACATAAAATACAAAAATACACAAATGTTTCCTCTGGTGTGCACAGCTGCTAATAGTCCTCCTGCACTGCCACTTGGATAAATAGTTTCATAGCTACTCAGAAGGACCTGTCAGTGGGTGCCTGCTCAGGCTCCTTAGAATGGCTGTAAGGTCTCTTTGGGAGGTCTTGGTGTGTGAACTCCATGAAATCTCTGTGAAAAGTCTCTGTAGGAAGAATCTCTGTGGGAGGTCTCTGTCTGAGGTCTATGGTGAGAGGTCTCCAAGTGAGCTTTCTGATTGGGGTCTCTCTGTGAGGTCTTTGAGGTTTCTGTGGGGGTCATTGTGAGGTCTCTGTGCGGAGTCTCTTTGCAGAGATCTTTCTGTGAGGTCTCTGTGTAGATCTCTTCACTTCTGACCTTACTGCACCTGATGGGAAGACCAGGGGGCAGGAGAAAGGGAAGGGAGTCGCTCCTTTCACTCTTCTTTCTGTTCAGTCAGTCACCCCATCTGTGCACTTCTCCGGCAGAACAGTGGGAATCAGCAGCCGTTGGTCCAAAACTCACCTCAGCGGCAGCCAGGCACACCCTCGACCTTCTCACCACCTGAGGGCCCAGGCAGCTCTCTGCTCAGAGGCCCCCGGGCCCTCCTGCAGATGCAGGCTCTGCCCTCACTGTTGCACCCACTCTGGAGGCTGCTTCGGAATCAGGGCCCAGGGGCAGCACCTGGCTGTAGGGAGAACTTGATGGTACCAGCAGCTGGGCTCTGGGGCCCTGGTGTCCTGACCGAGATGTGGAGGACAGGACTTGGTGTTGTGGAACCGCAGGAGGCCCTCCATCATCATCTATATCGTGGCACCTCCTGGAGCGGAAATCTCCACCTTGGGAATGATGCCCCTCTAGTTGGGCCTCACTGAGAGCCCCAGGTATGGCACAAAGCATGAAAAACTTTCTCTAGAGAAATTGCTCTTCTCCTCCCTGCTTTTTTAGGGGCTCTCTTGCTTTTGCTCATGGTCCAGGGCCGGGGAAGAGGAAGAACAGAGGCCACTCCTGAACTGTGCCACCTCATTTGATCAGAGGCAGTAAGAGCTGATGGCCCTCCTGATAACATGTGCATTTGGACATGTTCTCAGGAGGGAAGTCCCTGGAGGATATCATGCTTGATAGAGGGTTAGCGAAAAAGAAGACCCTAGAGGAGGTGGACTGACACAGTGGCTGCAACAATGGGCTCAAGCATAACAAAGATTATGAGGATGGTGCAGGACCTGGCAGTGCTTCGTTCTGTGGTACAGGGGGTTGATATGAGTCAGAAGCAACTTGATGGCACCTAACAACAAGCTTGAATCCAGTTTGCACTAAAGTGAGTGGTACTTGAAGATTTGTACAGATTCCTTCTTCAAACGTGTAAACTGCACGTTGCTCTTTCCCTCCCAGCTTTCCTCGGTACACCCACCCCTAGGTCCATAGCCAACAGTCAGTGATAACTGCACACACACTTGCCCTGTATCACTGGTAGGTAACCCGGGAACAGGACCACTGAGAGGGGTGAACACAGCCCTCAGCAGCCTCCCTGGCTCCCCACCCACATGTCACAGAGCTGCAAGTTCCTGTCCTTGCTGCTGTGCTAGGGCATGAGAGACACAGAGGGAAGGGAAGGGTATCCCTGTACATTTCTTTATGGGTAAGCTAAGAGGGGCGAAGTGAAGAGGCTCCCAGGGCAGCCACCAAACATCCTGTGTCCATTCTGTCCTGGCCCGATTACGCCTCTGCAGCTTCATAACGTCTTCATAGGGTTTTTTTCATCTTGACAAGCCCCCTGAAAGCTTTTATTCATTTTGTATGTGTGTGTGTGTAATGACAGTATTATGAAAACATAAGGTGCAAACTAAAGCACCTGGGTGGAGATGGGTGTGCAACAGCACTGTCAACCTCCCTCCATGCCTCGTCCCTTCTAGAAGCCAAAGCAGACACTCAGACCTCTCCCATTCACTCCAGCACAGCACAGACAGAAGCCACAACCCTTTTATGTGTGAAAACACATGTATTAGGGGATAATAACTATATTGGCTGGGAGAGGTTAGCACATAGGGAATGTGCTAACATGAGAATAAAGGGTTTTTTTTTTTGCTTGGGCAGAATATTCTTACAAGAAAAGACTAGGGAAGCCTTTTCGGGTTGACTGTAACAGACACCTGTCTAATGGCAGAATGTTGTTGAATGATGAGGACAGCCTGAGGCACCGCACAGCCTTGACATATACTGGCAAGGACTGATTGGGGATACATTCCCCTGAGAAGGCAGTGGCCGAACACCGATTTTGAATTTCACCATCGTGTAGGGATTTGTGCGTCCGTCATGGGTCCCTTTGTTCCCGATAGGACTCTGGCCCTCAGGGATGGCTTGGTGATGGCAGCCCGTACCACTCAGTTCTCTCCTGTGCTCTGGGAAAGAGGGAGCCTTGTGGTAGGATGCATGCCCACCAACCGAGTCCTGACTTTCCTGGATTGCCTCTGTTGGCTGATTTAACTTTGAGGCATATAGTTCTTGCTGAAGCCTTAATTTCTCTGTTAAGATCTGGCCAACAGCTGTCATAAGTGTCTGAGCCTCTGTGGCTCCCCTGTCCATAAAAACTGATCTGCTTTTGACTGGTCCGTGGCTCTGGGCAGAGGCTGAAGCTGGCTTTCCTTTTTGCAGGGGATCACCCCACCCTTTGCCCTTCGTATTAGGGCCAATGCTTTGAATGAAGCTACTCATCCTTTTTTTGAAGTGGCCTTCTGGAGGGGCATGTCCCTTCTCTGCTGAGAGCTGGGGGGATGTGATGCCAAGGGACTCTACCGACCGCTTATCCTGGCCAGGCTGGCTCATCCCACTCGCTGGGGAGGCCCTTGATCTTGCCAACCCTTCTTCACACACTTCTGTTTTCCGCCTCCTCACATCCGTTGTCTCATCGCTGGGGGCAGAAATCTTGCTCTGACTCCTCCATGGATCTTGAAGTTTTGGGGTCTTGGGATCCTGCTGCCCCAGGCTGCTCCCTCCGGCTGCCATAAACTCATTTAGCACTTTTGATGCTGGCATGTCCCTACTGGACACACGCTTCAGATGGGAGTGAGAGGACTGAGAAGCCACGATATCCGAGACAAGAAGCACATCAGTGGCACAGTGTTGAAGAATCATTTTGGTGGCATGGTCCCGAAGGAGCACGCCAGCGGGACAGCCTTGAGGCTGGTTTGCTGTCTCCAATTCCCTTTTGATCTCTTCACTAAGTACTGGATCCTGAACAGACATTCTAGGAGGCGAGGGGCTTTTACTAGTCCCTGGAGCCTCTAAGCCGCCCAAATCCACATTTATGGTTTGGGATTTTGCCAGCACACTAGTTTCCGAGATGCCTCTATCTTGCAGCTGTGGTGCATAGGACCCTTTGGCCACTGCTGCCTCCCTGGTCTTTTTGGCCCTGGAAGGTGGGGTTTGTCTCAGAGTCACCTGGACTTCCTTCACGTATAGGTGAGGGGGCAGGGAGAGGATTCGTCCGGGTGGGGTCTGACATTTTGGGTGTAGCCTTCTCTCCCCTGCCTGCCTGTGCGTTTTCTCTCTGGATACTGGCAGTCTTAGCTCTTGAGCAGGTCCAAGATTCATGAGAAGGTGAGGAGTGAAATCCATACATGGAAGGTGGTGATGACTGAGTCTCACTCAAATTGAGATTCATCGGCTCACCCGCCTGAACAGATAGGTCCCACTTGTGCCTCACAAATCTTTTAATATGTGCCTCCGGGGCCTTCCATGTGCTCGGAGTGAGGAATGAAAACTCTTGGGTGGTGCTCTCGTGGTGTGCCTGTTGAGTATCAGACTTGGGCAAAGTATGGTTGGCAGCAAGCCAGGAATGGCTTACACGTAAGGGACTCTGACCCTCCATAATCTGCCCCAACTCTCTGCACCCAGGGACTTCCAGGGTCTTTTCCAGCTGTTTCTTAGCTGGGTTCATGGTTTGTAATTTTTCGTGTTATTCCTCGTGTAGCTCGTCGAATCGCTTTTTAACTCTTTCTCAGAGTTTGTCTGCAGAACCTTCACTGGGGATTTTTCCTAGCCCTGGGATATATTTTGGGACTTGCCCCAGATCCTTGCCCAACTCCTTCCCTAATTTGAAATTGCAGCTTTTTTGGTTGCTGGATCCCACCTTCTTTATATCCTTGCTGCTTTCACCTATAAACACAGGAGGCCATGAGGGTTCATGCTGGTCCTTTGACTGACCTGTCCTTGGTAATTCTCCCCAAGGTTTTGCCCGTTCCAGAGACACTTGGATCCTGCTGGGCAGACTCTGCTTGTGTTGGGTGAGCCTCTTTTGAATGTATTGTTCCGTTTGTTTCTGGAGCTCAGTTCTGCTACGAACATCCCCAGGAATGATGGAGTCTGACTTGTAGGCCTCAGAGGCCCTGCCGTCCTGGGGAAGGCTGGGACTGAAAGGACTGAATGCTCTCTGAGACCCTTTCGCCACAGAGGGTAAAGCCCTCCCACTTTTCAGTTGCTTCTGCGACAAGGGTGATTCTAGGTGTTGAATTTCAGTCGAGGTGAGAGATTGTGTTTCAGTTTGGGAACTAGGGCAAGATACTTCATAGGCCCTAACCTGGTCTGTAGAAGCTGGTGGTGGGATTTGGAAAGAGGATAGGAGAGGGGTCTGGGTGAGGACTGGGGCCAGAGGTGGGGCCTGGGGTTGGTCCTTAGGGTGGGGCAAGGGCTGGGGCTGGGAGCACACTGAGGATACTTGAACTGGGCAGGCACTAGAAATTCTGTTGAATAAAACAGGGGGAGACTGTAGTGGGGAAGAGCTCCCAGAGACCCAGGCAGTAGGCAGCAGGGATTCACTGTGCAGAGAGGGGAGGCCCCAGAAGAGCTGGTTACATTTCTGATGGAAATGGTCCCCCGAGGCCTTGGGATATATGAGCTCCTGAGGACTGGACAGCTGCTCTGGTTTGCTCCAGTATGGCCAGGGGACTGTGGTGGTCTGCTCATGACTGAGTGATTTTAAAGTCCCCCAAGAATTCAGGTGATAGTCTGGGCTCACATGTTTGTTAAACGATCCATCCTTTTCTTTTTCTTTCGAAAGCTCCAATTCCACTCTCTTTGCGATTTCTATTTCCAAGAGCTTGTGGACATCAGGGTTAGGGACAGAAGGACTCCCAGCTTCTGTGCTCCCGTCTGTGCGACCTCCCCAGGAAGCGGGCTTTGATGGGTGTTCAGAAGTATGCTCTTGCTGGGATTCGCAGTGTTTCCAGGTGGGAATCCAAAAGGCCTTGGCAGCCGCCCACCACCAGAAGAGGGCCGAAATGGGTTGACTTGAGCAACCAAGGCCTGTGATTTCTGGGACAGAAGACGCCAAAACATACGAGTTACCTGAATAACTCTCTGGGGCGGTCTTCCTGTCAGAAGAGTCGTCAGTTGTCCAGTCTTCAGTTATCCAGCCAGAAGAGTCCTCGGTCTTCAAGTCGCATAGATCTTCTGGAGGTTTTGCTGAAGCGGCGGAGGCCAGATGACGAGGGGGCCGGGTCGGAGGCGCCCTGGCAGAGCAGGGGGACACCACGGAAGCAGCACTTTCCGCGGGCTCTGCGCACTGCCGACGACGGGCTTCAGCAAGCGCTCTTTTGCGCACCGGACCAAAAGGTTCTCCACGTTTCCGCTGATGAAAGCTGCCCTCGTCGGGCCGCTTTCCCAGGAGGCTGCAGGAGACAGAAGACCAAGGAGGGGCAAATGGCTTGGAGAACTTTGCAGGCCCAGGATGGGTGCGGCATCTGCCGCGCACGCCCGCCCCTCCCCATGCCTGGACGTCACCTGCCCCGCCCACGCCGGGACATCATCCACCTCTCCCCACGCCCTGACGTCACCTCCCCCTCCCCCTCCCCACGCCCTGACGCCCTGACGTCACCTCGCGCTGACATCACGGTGCTCCCTGACATCACACTGCTCCCGTCCGCAAGGACTTCTCTCACATTGCCTACGCACAGGCGCCATCCAAGGCAGCCCTATCTGCTCTGCGGCCCTGGGGTTACTCAGGAGCCCTTAATAGGAAGACGGACACAGGAGAGAAGGGGAAGGGTTACTCACGTTTGCAGAAGCGCAATCAGGCCCCTAGCCTCTTGCAGTTTTTTCATACACCTGCAAGCTGGAAATCAGGAGAGTGGGTTACGGTGGTGCAGGTCAGGGCCTAGGAACCTTACAAGAAGCTGAATGGAATGTCCCTCTGGGGACACCATTGGGCGGTTAGTCTGTGGGAGCCCAAGCTTCAGAGTCCAAGGTCACAGGATCCCAGACGCTCATAGCAAGGCTCACTTGTGTGAGGTACTTTGTCATTTACAAAGTGTTTCCACGTCCGTTATCCTCTGTGACATCTCAGTGAGGAATCTGAGCCTTGTTAAACAGCTCGTGGTAGTTGGACCTGGATGTCCCGCCTTCAGATTCACCATTTCTCAGTTCATTACATCCCACACCGCCCCCTACTGGGCAACACCACCGCGAGGCCCAGCGTGGCTTTAATCCCCCTCCACCCGGTCCCCCCCGCCCCCCAAGGCCCAGCGGGAAACCTGAGAAGTATCCAGGCTCTGATTCCCTTCCTGGGAGCCTCCCTCTCAGGGCTGTTTCCTGAGAGAGGGACATACTCCAGCAACTGGCGTCCTCCGAGTCCTGGGACCACCCCTCAGGGACAGGAGCGGTTAGGGTTAAGGTGGGATCTCGGTTGAGTGGGCAGAACCTTACCTTTCTCCGTCTTCCTTTTGTTCTTCCTGCTCCTCCTCTTTGTCTCCATGTGAGGCTAAGATACACGAAAAGAATGAGGGACTGGGACCCAATTCTCTCCCTGCTCGTTTGGACGAGGTGCCGATATTCGGTATTTATGAATAAAATGACTTTTTACATTGAGTTCATTGAGTTCTGCGTTTTCCCTTGTATTCGTTCTTACAGTGAAAAAAAACATTTTCTGTTTTCCTTCTTTGAACAGCTCAGTGAAGGATTTTCCATGTGAGATCTAGCCTGGATTTGTTCAGTCACATTCCTCTGCTCAAGAAGGGCACAGACTCTCGGACCTACACATGCCTCTGTGCTCTGTCAGATAAGCCTTTCGGAGGCCAGAGCTTGGCTCTGGCCCCTGATCAGAGGCTCTCAGGGGCTCAGCACGGCTCGCCAGATCGGCCCAGACACAAAGGGAGGTCTTTGCCCAGAGACACCTGCCCCGGAAGGCAACTGATGAACCAATATTGAGGGCTGTGTCCTCCCGCAGGGATCCCAAACTCGCAGTAATCCAGTCTTCGGCCTGTGTTTAGAATTTCGCCCTGGAGCCCTCTGTCACAGCAGACAGATGCTCTGAGATATTTAGATAGAAATCCTGGTGCCCGCTCTAGCCCCTGCCCTACTGGCCTGTCCCTAGAAGGCTGATATTCTAGTTTCCTGAGGTTTCCCATCTCAGGAGTCTCTCTAGTTAATTTCGAAAGTGGAAATTGGAAAAAAAAAAAATAGAATCTCTATTGGGGCTGGGTGGAGGATTCCTTACCTTTTTGATGTTTATATTTTTCTCAGGTGGTGGTAAAGGTGGATTGCTCTGGAGGTAGGGGAGTAACAGGAGGAAGAGCCCCACTCCACATAGGAAGCCCACGATGGCTTCAAGGATCCAGGAAGTGGAGCTGGAGCTCAACCATGTAGCACTAAAGCTTTTCAGAGGACAGAGGTAATTCTCCATTATCTGAAAGGCACTGTTGCTCTTAGGCAACTGAGCACCTTGAGCACACTCTGGCTTATAAATCCTGGCCTGCATCAGAGAGCTGTGGCCTCATCACAAAGGGCTCCTGAGGGTGGGGATGGGGATAGCAAGAGGAGGCTGACCCAGAGTCTCTCCCATCACCATCCAGCCCAGCATATCCGTCCACCCTTTTGGGCCTTCTAGATCTATCTTTCTCTGGGCCTTTCAACTCCACCTTCTCATCCTGTCTTAGTAGACCTCCAGTGCAATTTTCTATTCATTACACCTGTAAGCCGTATATTACCTGGTTCCCTTTATCCTTTAAGAGATTTAGGCTGCAGCACCCTCAATCTCATAGCTTTTGTTAAACCTGAAGTTCTCCCAGGAATCTTGACTATTTCACAGAGATTTTACTCTCAGGATCTCCTCTGTCCCCAACTTCAGTTTTCCCATCTATAATTTTTACTTTATTCAACACAGACATAGAACTTAACTTTCTTTTATAAATACTTAATGTTGTCAATTATGAGTATTAAGTTTTTATTTTTTGTTTCCGTCAACTGTTTCCATCTTCATTCATAGCATCTAACACAAAAATACAAACTAAAGATTTATTATTTAAAATTCACAAACTACATATGTATAACAAAAATTAAACCTTCAAGTGATTTTTTTGGTTTTGTTTTGCTTTTTTTTTTTTTTTTTATTAACTTTTCTTGAGCTTCAAGTGAACGTTTACAAATCAGGACAAACTGTCACATATAAGTTTATATACATCTTACTCCGTACTCCCACTTGCTCTCCCTCTAATGAGTCAGCCCTTCCAGTCTCTCCTTTCGTGACAATTTTGCCAGCTTCCAACTCTTTCTATCCTCACACCCGCCCTCCAGACAGGAGATGCCAACACAGTCTCAAGTGTCCACCTGGTATCATTAGCTCACTCTTCATCAGCATCTCTCTCCTACCCACTGTCCAGTCACTTTCATGTCTGATGAGTTGTCTTCGGGAATGGTTCCTGTCCTGGGCCAACAGAAGGTTTGGGGACCATGACCGCCGGGATTCCTCTAGTCTCAGTCAGACCATTAAGTCTGGTCTTTTTGTGAGAATTTGGGGTCTGCATCCCACTGTTCTCTTGCTCCCTGAGGGGTTCCCTGTTGTGCTCCCTGTCAGGGCAGTCATCGGTTGTGGCCGGGCACCATCTAGTTCTTCTGGTCTCAGGATGATGTAGGTCTCTGGTTCATGTGGCCCTTTCTGTCTCCTGGGTTCTTAGTTATCATGGGACCTTGGTGTTCTTCATTCTCCTTTGATCCAGGTGAGTTGAGACCAATTGATGCATCTTAGATGGCCGCTTATTAGCATTTAAGACCCCAGATGCCACATTTCAAAGTGGGATGCAGAATGTTTTCATAATAGAATTATTTTGGCAATTGACTTAGAACTCCCCTTAAACCATGGTCCTCAAACCCCTGCCCTTGCTCCGCTGACCTTTGATGCATTCATTTTATCCCGGAAACTTCTTTGCTTTTGGTCCAGTCCAGTTGAGCTGACCTTCCATGTATTGAGTATTGTACTTCCCTTCACCTAAAGCAGTTCTTATCTACTAACTAATCAGTAAAAAACCCTCTCCCACCCTCCCTCCCTCCCCCCACCGCCTCGTAACAACAAATGTATGTGTTCTTCTCAGTTTATACTATTTCTCAAGATCTTATAATAGTGGTCTTATACAATATTTGTCCTTTTGCCTCTGACTAATTTCGCTCAGCATAATGCTTTCCAGGTTCCTCCATGTTATGAAATGTTTCAGAGATTCGTCACTGTTCTTTATCGATGCGTAGTATTCCATTGTGTGAATATACCACAATTTATTTAACCATTCGTCCGTTGATGGACACCTTGGTTTTTTCCAGCTTTTTGGTGTTGTAAACAGTGCTGCAATAAACATGGGTGTGCATATATCTGTTTGTGTGAAGGCTCTTATTTCTCTAGGGTATATTCCGAGGAGTGGGATTTCTGGGTTGTATGGTAGTTCTATTTCTAACTGTTTAAGATAACGCCAGATAGATTTCCAAAGTCGTTGTACCATTTTCCATTCCCACCAGCAGTGTATAAGAGTTCCAATCTCTCTGCAGCCTCTCCAACATTTATTATTTTGTGTTTTTTGGATTAATGCCAGCCTTGTTGGAGTGAAATGGAATCTCATCGTAGTTTTAATTTGCATTTCTCTAATGGCTAATGATCGAGAGCATTTTCTCATGTATCTGTTAGCTGCCTGAATATCTTCTTTAGTGAAGTGCGTGTTCATATCCTTTGCCCACTTCTTGATTGGGTTGTTTGTCTTTTTGTGGTTGTGTTTTGACAGAATCATATAGATTTTAGAGATCAGGCGCTGGTCGGAGATGTCATAGCTGAAAATTCTTTCCCAGTCTGTAGGTGGTCTTTTTACTCTCTTGGTGAAGTCTTTAGATGAGCATAGGTGTTTGATTTTTAGGAGCTCCCAGTTATCGGGTTTCTCTTCCTCATTTTTGGTAATGGTTTGTATTCTGTTTATGCCTTGTATTAGCGCTCCTAAGGTTGTCCGTATTTTTTCTTCCATGATCTTTGTCGTTTTAGTCTTTATGTTTAGGTCTTTGATCCACTTGGAGTTAGTTTTTGTGCATGGTGTGAGGTATGGGTCCTGTTTCATTTTTTTGCAAATGGATATCCAGTTATGCCAGCACCATTTGTTAAAAAGACTATCTTTTCCCCAATTAAGTGACACTGGGCCTTTGTCAAATATCAGCTGCTCATATGTGGATGGATTTATATCTGGGTTCTCAATTCTGTTCCATTGGTCTATGTGTCTGTTGTTGTACCAATACCAGGCTGTTTTGACTACTGTGGCTGTATAATAGGTTCTGAAATCAGGTAGAGTGAGGCCTCCCACTTTCTTCTTCTTTTTCAGTAATGCTTTGCTTATCCGAGGCTTCTTTCCCTTCCATATGAAGTTGGTGATTTGTTTCTCCATCACTTTAAAAAATGTCATTGGAATTTGGATCGAAAGTGCGTTGTATGTATAGATGGCTTTTGGTAGAATAGACATTTTTACCATGTTAAGTCTTCCTATCCATGAGCAAGGTATGTTTTTCCACTTATGTAGCTCCCTTTTAGTTTCTTGCACTACTACTTTGTAGTTTTCTTTGTATAGGTCTTTTACATCTTTGGTAAGATTCATTCCTAAGTATTGTATCTTCTTGGGGGCTACTGTGAATGGTATTGATTTGGTGATTTCCTCTTCGATGTTCTTTTTGTTGATGTAGAGGAATCCAAGTGTTTTTTGTATGTTTATCTTGTAACCTGAGACTCTGCCAAACTCTTCTATTAGTTTCAGTAGTTTTCTGGAGGATTCCTTAGGGTTTTCTGTGTATAAGATCATGTCATCTGCAAATACAGATAATTTTACTTCTTCCTTGCCAATCCGGATGCCCTTTATTTCTTTGTCTAGCCTAATTGCTCTGGCTAGGACCTCTAGCACAATGCTGAATGAGAGCGGTGATAAAGGGCATCCTTCTCTTTCCCGTTCTCAAGGGAAATGCTTTGAGGCTCTCTCCATTTAGAATGATATTGGCTGTTGGCTTTGTATAGATGCCCTTTATTATATTGAGGAATTTTCCTTCTATTCCTATTTTGCTGAGAGTTTTTTATCATGAATGGATGTTGAGCTTTGTCAAATGCCTTTTCTGCATCAATTGATAAGATCATGTGGTTTTTGTCTTTTGTTTTATTTATATGGTGGATTACATTAATGGTTTTTCTAATAGTAAACCAACCTTGCGTACCTGCTATAAGTCCCACTTGGTCATGGTGGGTTATTTTTTTGATATGTTGTTGAATCCTATTGACTAGAATTTTGTTGAGGATTTTTGCATCTATGTTCATGAGGGATATAGGTCTGTAATTTTCATTTTTCGTGATGTCTTTACCTGGTTTTGGTATCAGGGAGATGGTGGCTTCATAGAATGAGTTAAGTAGTATTCCATCATTTTCTATGCTTTGAAATAGCTTTAGTAGTAGTGGTGTTAACTCTTCTCTGAATGTTTGGTAGAACTCTGCAGTGAAGCCATCTGGGCCAGGGCTTTTTATTGTTGGGAGTTTTTTGATTACCTTATCAATCTCTTTTTTTGTTATGGGTCTATTTAGTTGTTCTACTTCTGATTGTGTTAGTTTAGGTAGGTGGTGTTTTTCTAGGAATTCATCCATTTCTTCTGGGTTTGCAAATTTGTTAGAGTACAATTTTTCGTAATAATCTGATATGATTCTTTGAATTTCAGTTGGGTCTGTTGTGATATGGCCCATCTTGTCTCTTATTCAGGTTATTTGTTTCCTTTCCTGTATTTCTTTAGTCAGTCTGGCCAATGGTTTATCAATTTTGTTAATTTTTTCAAAGAACCAGCTTTTGACTTTGTTAATTCTTTCAATTGTTTTTCTGTCCTCTATTTCATTTAGTTCAGCTCTAATTTTTATTATTTGTTTTCTTCTGGTGCCTGATGGATTCTTTTGTTGCTTGCTTTCTATTTGTTCAAGTGGTAGGGACAGTTCTCTGATTTTGGCTCTTCTTTTTGTATGCGTGCTTTTATTGATATAAATTGAACTCTGAGTACTGCTTTTGGTGTGTCCCAGAGGTTTTGATAGGATGTGTTTTCATTCTCGTTGCATTCTATGAATTTCTTTATTCCCTCCTTAATGTCTTCTATAACCCAGTCTTTTTTGAGCAGGGTATTGTTCAGTTTCCAAGTATTTGATTTCTTTTCCCTGATTTTTCTGTTATTAATTTCCACTTTTGGCCTTGTGGTCTGAGAAGACGCTTTGTAATATTTCGATGTTTTGGATTCTGCAGTGGTTTGTTTTATGACCTAATATGTGATCTATTCTAGAGAATGTCCCATGTGCACTAGAAAAAAAAGTATATTTTGGGTGGAATGTTCTGTATAGGTCTATGAGGTCAGGTTGGTTGATTGTAGTAATTAGGTGTTCCATGTCTGTATTGAGCTTCTTACTGGAAGTCCTATCCTTCTCCAAAAGTGGTGTGTTGAAGTCTCCTACTATAATTGTGGAGGTGTGTATGTCACTTTTCAGTTCCATTAAAGTTTGTATTATCTATCTTGCAGCCCTGTCATTGGGTGCATAAATATTTAATATGGTTGTATCTTCCTGGTGAATTGTCCCTTTAATCATTATGTAGTGTCCTTCTTTATCCTTTGTGGTGGATTTAACTTTGAAGTCTATTTTGTCAGAAATTAATATTGCTACTCCTGCTCTTTTTTGATTGTTGTTTGCTTGATATATTTTTTTCCATCCTTTGAGTTTTAGTTTGTTTGTGTCTCTAACGCGTGTCTCTTGTAGGCAGCATATAGACGGATCATGTTTCTTTATCCAGTGTGAGGCTCTGTGTCTCTTTATTGGTGCATTTAGTCCATTTACATTCAGTGTAATTATAGATAAGAATGTGTTTAGTGCTGTCATTTTGATGCCTTTTTGTGTGTGTTGTTGCCAACTTCATTTTTCCACTCACTTTTTTGTGCTGAGACGTTTTTCTTTGTAAATTGTGTGTTCCTCATTTTCATAGAGGTCGGATTTATGTTTGCTGAGTCGTTATGTATTTCTTGGTTTTTATTTTGAGTTATGGAATTGTTAGACCTCTTTGTGGTTACCTTAATATTTGCCCCTATTTTTCTAAGTAAAAACCTAACTTGTATCGTTCTATATCACCTTGTTTTCCTCTCCATATGGCAGTTCTATGCCTCCTGTATTTAGTCCCTCTTTTTGATTATTGTGATCTTTTACATAATGACTTCAATGATTCCCTGTTTTGAGCATTTTTTTTCTTTTTAAAATTAATCTTAATTTGTTTTTGTGATTTCCTTATTTGACTTGATATCAGGATGTTCTGTTCTGTGTCTTTGTGTTGTGTTGTTATCTGATGTTATTGATTTTCTGACCAAACAATTTCCTTTAGTATTTCTTGTAGCTTTGGTTTTTGCAAATTCTCTTAGCTTGTGTTTATCTGTAAAAGTTTTAATTTCACCTTCATATTTGAGAGAGAGTTTTGCTGGATAAATGATCCTTGGCTGGCAGTTTTTCTCCTTCAGTGCTCTATATATGTCATCCCATTGCCTTCTTGACTGCATGGTTTCTGCTGAGTAGTCTGAACTTATTCTTATTGATTCTTCTTTGTGGGAGACCTTTCTTTTATCCCTGGCTGCTTTTAAAATTTTCTCTTTATGTTTGGTTTTGGCAAGTTTGATGATAATATGTTTTGGTAATTTTCTTTTTGGATCAATCTTATATGGGATTGGATGAGCATCTTGGATAGATGAGCTTTAATCTTTCATGATGTCAGGGAAATTTTCTGCCCACAGATCTTCCACTATTCTCTCTGTATTTTCTGTTATCCCTCCTTGTTCTGGAACTCCGATCACATGCAAGTTATTCTTCTTGATAGAGTCCCACATGATTCTTAGGGTTTCTTCATTTTTTTTAATTCTTTTATCTGATTTTTCTTCAGCTATATGGGTGTCAATTGCTTTATCCTTCAGTTCCCCCACTCTGCATTCCAACTCCTCGATTCTTCTCCTCTGACTTCCTATTGAGTTGTCTAATTCTGTAATTTTACTGTTAAGCTTTTGGATTTCTGAATGCTGTCTCTCTATGGATTCTTGCAACTTATTAATTTTTCCACTATGTTCTTGAATAGTCTTTTTGATTTCTTCAACTGCTTTATCAGTGTGTTCCTTGGCTTTTTGTGTAGATTGCCTTATTTCATTTTTGAGGTCATCCGTGATGTCTTGAAGCATTCTGTAAATTAGTTTTTTATATTCTGCATCTGGCCATTCCAGGATTCTATCTTCATTTGGGAAAGATTTTGGTTCATTAATTTGGGGCGTTGTAGAAGCAATCATGGTCTGCTTCTTTATGTGGTTTGATATCGACTGTTGTCTCCGAGCCGTCTATAAGATATTGTAATGATTTATTTTATATTTGCTCACTGAGTCTTATCTTGTTTTGTTTTCTTTCAATATACGTAGATGGGCTACTAGATTGCGCTGTCTTGATTGTTGTAGGCTTAGAATCACTTATGTCCTCTTACCAGCTTGTTTGGGCTGTTACCAGAAATATAAGCCTAAGAGTCCATTCACTATTCTTGAGTAGAGTCTAATTTTGGGTCACCAAGTGTGTGGGGTAGACTGTCACCTATTCACTTAGAGGAGTAGTGGTGAGAGTTGTGTGCACCAGATTCTAGTAGCAGCAGGGGGTCACCCTGCAGGGGGTGCAGGATGCTGACAGGCTTCCCCCAAGTGCCAGTGAGGTAGGTGTGTCTCTATTCCTAAAGCACTTTGGTGGGTGGGCTCTGCAGCTGTATCTTAGGCACCCAATGCCTGTACCTCTACAGATTGGTAGATGTCACTAACCTCAGACCCCTTTGGCAGGAGGTTAGGTGGTTTGGGTGGAGCCTCAGCCCTCAGTTCCCCGTTGTGGGTCAGTGAGGGCTCTGTTTACTAGGTAGAGATATCAGACCTGGGAAACTTGTCTTTCCAGTAATCCACTAAAACAATTACAGTCAGATCACCATCAGAATTGCCTTTGCATTATAATAGCCACCTTGTTCCCTGTAGGGATGAAAGCCCAAGACTGTGGATCACAAATGCTTGGCCTGAGCTGGTTCTGTATTTTTAGTCCAATTTCAGGCAGTCAGGAAAGGATTCTTGGTCCCTGGGATTTTTGTAGCTTCTTCTCTCAAGCCAGGAGAATGGGTTAGGAAAAGACAAAACAAACAAACAAAGAAAAAAAAAACCGCAGAGCACTTCACTCTCTGGCCCAGGAAACTCCAATGTTAATGAAACCACCTGGGAAGGGGAGGGGAGGGATCAGATAGATAGGAGAGAGTACACCCAGGAATATAGACAAAGTTACTTATCTTGCTTTGGATGACTGTTTTATCTGAGATTCCCCAGGGGCGCGTTGACTGTGTTTGCTGGCCGGGTAGAGATTGCCCTCGAGAGTCAGGCCTGTGTCCTGTGCTTGTGCTGTCTGAGAAGCCATGGTTAGTTCCTCCACTCCCAGTTCAAAGCCCAGCGCCAAGGTTCCCCGGCTGGGATGCCGCACTCCGGGCTCCTAAATCATTTGCTGCCTCCCGGTGACTTCTCCTCATGTCAGCCCCATCGCTGCGTTGCCTGCGTACATTGGCTAGGCTTCCCCCAGGGTAAGCTCAGGGGGCTAGGGCTGCGCCCCGTGTTTGCGCCGTCTCAGGATGCCGTGCTCAGCTCCCCTGTGCCCAGTCCAAAGCTTGGCACCAAGGTTTTCTGACTGGGACGCTGGCTCCAGGCTCCAAAAACATTCGCTGCTTCCCCGTGGTTGTTCATTCTCTGGTTAGCCCCATCAGTGTGCGGCCTCCTTGTGCTGGCTGAGTCTCTATGGAGGTTACCCCAGGCGGCTAGGGGTTAGGGCTGTGTCCCGTGACTTCCCTGCCTCAGCAAGCCGCAATCAGCCCCACCACTCGGCACCAGGGAACCATGGGGGCTCAAGTCTGTGGGGTGGGTCGAGGGTTCCAGAAGCAGTCGCTGGTTCAGGGCGCAGCTTTTCGCTCACCTGTCACTCAGGTCAGCTCTTTAGATCTGTGTTTGATGGTCAGGGTTCTTAGATAGTCATGTATGTGATCAATTCACTTGTTTTCTGAGTCTTTGTTGCAAGAGGGATCCGAGGTAGCATCTGCCTAGTCAACCATCTTGGCCCCGCCTCCTCAAGTCAATCTTTTCTGAGATATAAAAGAGAAAAGTGAACAGAGAGATGAGGGGCTTCATTGCCACCAAGCGAGATGAGCCAGGAGCAGAGTGTGTCCTTTGGACCCTGTGTCCCTGCACTGAGAAGCTCCTAGAGCAGGGGAAGATGGATGACAAGGACTTTTCCACAGAGCCAACAAAGAGAAAAAGCCTTCCCCTGTGAGCTGATACCCTGGATTTGAACTTCTAGCCTTCTTACCCCCGTGTGTGGATTTGACTGTGTGGGTCAATACAAATTATGGACAACATTACAAAGAATGAAAATTCCAGAACACTTAATTGTGCTCATGAGGAACCTGTACCTAGATCAAGAGGCAGTTGTTCCGACAGAACGAGGGGTTACTGCATGGCTTAAAGTCAGGAAAAGTGTGTGTGAGGGTTGTATCCTTTCACCATTTAATCCGTATGCTGAGCAAATAAAACAAGGAGATGGACTATATGAAGAAGAGTGGGGCATCAAGATTGGAGGAAGATTAACAACCCACCTTATGCACATGACACAACCTTGCTTGCTTAAAGTGAAGAGGACTTGAAGCACTTACTGATGAAGATCAAAGACCACAGCCTTCAGTAGGGATTATATCTCAACATAAAGAAAACAAAAATCCTTACAACTGGACCAATAGGCAACATCATGATAAATGGAGAAAAAATTGAAGTTGTCAAGGATTTCATTTTACTTGGATCCACAATCAACACCCATGGAAGGAGCAGTCAAGAAATCAAAAGACACTTTGCATTGGGTAAATCTGCTGCAAAGGACCTCTTTGAAGTATTCAAAAGCAAAGATGTCACCTTGAAGACTAAGGTGCACCTGCTCCAAGCCATGATATTTCAATTGCATCATATTCATGCGAAAACTAGACATTGAACAAGGAAGACCGAAGAAGAATTGACGTGTTTCAATTGTGGTGTTGGCGAGGAATATTGAATATATCATGGACTGCCAAAAGAACAAACATCTGTCTTGGAAGAAGTACAATCAGGAAGCTCCTTAGAAGCAAGGATGGCAAGACTGTGTCTTACATAATTGGACATGTTGTCAGGAGGGATCAGTCTCTGGAGAAAGACATCCAGATATATATTACAGATAAATAACGTAGATATGAACTGCCCTGCAGATATACATTGTAGGTATATACTGCAGAAAACCCCGGTGGCATAGTAGTTAAGAGCCACAGCTGCTAACCAAAAGATCAGCAGTTCGAATCCACCAGGCGTTCCTTGGAAACCACATGGGGCAGTTCTACTCTGTCCTGTAGGGTTGCTGTGAGTCAGAATCGACCTAACGGCAATGGGTTTGGTTTTTGGTATACTTATCCATGCAGTTCCCTTTACTAGAACTCTTTCTGTTTATGTATGGTTTTGAATTACATTCTAGTGTCTTTTCCATCTGGAAAAAAAAAATTATTTTATTATTATTTTTTTTTTCAGATCTCATTAATATTTTTTTTGTAGGGCTGATCTGGATATGAACCCTCAGCTTCTGTTTGGGAATGCTTTAACTTCACCCTCATTATTGAAGGACAGTTTTGCTAGGCATAGTATTCTTGCTTGACAGGTTTTTGTTTGTTTGTTTTTTCTTCTAGCCTCCCATGTTTCTGAGGAGAAATTGACATTTACTCTCACTGGAGATCCGCTCTATGTGACTGTTCACTTCTCTCTCACTGTTTTCAGGATTTTCAGGTCCTGATTATGATGTCCCTCGGTATAGATTTCTTTGGTTTATCCTGCTTGGATTTCATGGAACTTCCTGGATTTGTAGATTCATGTCCTTCATCAGAATCAGGAAATCGTGTTATTTCTTCAAATATTCTTTCTCTCCCTTTTTCTTACCTTGTTCTGGAATTCCTATGATGTGTATATTAGGCCTCTTGATGTCCCATAATTCCATTTAACTGCTCAGCAGTCTTGAGTCTCTGTTCTTTTTTTTTTAATTGTACTTTATTTAGCTGAAGGTTTACAGAACAAACTGGTTTCTCATTAAACAGTTGGTACACATATTGTTTTATGACATTGGTTAACAACTCCATGACATGTCAGTACTCTTTCCTTCACGACTCTCCCTTCTCTACTCTTACCAGCTTTCCTGTCCCCTCCTGCCTTCTAGTTCTTGGCCCTGGACTGTTATGCCCCTTTAGTCTCGTTTTGTTTTATGGGCCTGTCTAATCTTTGGCTGAAGGGCGAACCTCAGGAGCAACTTCATTACTGAGCTAAAAGGTTGTCCAGGGGCCATACTCTCTGGGTTTTTCCAGTCCCTGCTAGGCCAGTAAGTCTGGTCTTTTTTGTGAGTTAGAATTTTGTTCTACAATTTTTCTCCAGCTCTGTCCAAGACACCATATTGTAGTCCCTGTCAGAGCAGTCAGTGGTGGTAGCCGGGTACCATGGAGGTGTACTGGACTCAGTCTGGTGGAGACTGTGTTAGATGTGATCTGTTAGTCCTTTTGACTAATCTTTACCTTGTATGTTTAGTTTTCTTCATTATTCCTTGCTCCTGAAGGGGTCAAACCAGTACAGTAACTTAGATGGCCACTCACATGTTTTTAAGACCCCAGATGCTACTCACCAAAGTAGAATGTAGAACATTTTCTTTATAAAATATGCTATGCGAATTGAGCTCGATGTTCCTTGAGACCATGGTCCCCACAGCCCTCACCCCAGCAGTTTGGTCCCACAGGGGGTTTGGATGTGTCAATGGAGCTTCCATGACCTCGCCTCGTATAAGTTGTGTTGGCTTCCCCAGTATTGTGTACTGCCTTACCTTTCACCAGAGTTACCACTTATCTATTATCTATTTAGTATTTTTCCATCCCCACCCCTCCCCTCCCTTATAACCATCAAAAATTGTTTCTTTTCGTGTGTAAACCTTTTTGTGAGTTTTTACAGTAGTGGTCTCATACAATATTTGTCCTTTGGTGATTGACTGATTTCACTCAGCATATTGCCCTCCAGATTCATCCATGTTACGAGATGCTTTACAGATTCATCATTGTTCGTTATTGTTGCATGCTACTCCATTGTGTGTATGTACCATCGTTTGTTTATCCATTCATCTGTTGATGGGCATATAGGTTCTTTCCATCTTTTTGTGAACAGTGCTACAGTGAACATGGGTGTGCATATGTCTATTTGTGTGACAACTTTTATTTCTCTAGGATATATTCCTGGGAGCAGGATTGCTGTATGCTATGGTATTTCTATTTCTAGCTTTCTAAGGAAGCGCCATGTCATTTTCCAAAATGGTTTCATCATTTTGCATTCCCATCAGCAATGCATAAGAGTTTCGGTCTCCCTGCAGCCTCTCCAACATTTGTTATTTCCTGTTTTTTTGATTCATGCCAGTAATGCTGGGGTTTGATGTTATCTCATTGTGGTTTCGATTTGCGTTTTTTTTTTTTTAATGCCTAGTGATCACGAGCATTTCCTCATGTGTCTGTTGCTGCTTTAATGTCCTCCTCAGTGAAATGTCTATTCATTTCCTTTGCCTGATTTTTAAATTGGATATTATTGTCTTTTTATTGTAGAAATGTTGGATTTTCCTGTAGATTTTAGAGATTAGACCCTTGTCTGATTTGTAATACCCCAAAATTTCTCCCTCATCTGTAGGTTCTCTTTTTACTTTTTTGATGAAGCCCTTTGATGAGCAAAAGTGTTTAATTTTTAGAAGATCCCGGTTATCTAGCTTATCTTATGCAGTTCATGTGTTGTTGGTTATAGTTTGTATCCTGTTAATGCTGTATCTTAACCCCTCTAGCATTGATCCTGTTTTTTCTTCTATGACCTTTATAGTTTTTGGCTTTATATTTAGGTCTTTGATCCATTTTGAATTAGTTTTTGTGTATAGTGTGAGGTATGGGTCGTGTTTTTTTTTTTGCAGATGGACATCCAGTTTTGCCAGCACCATTTGTTAAAAAGACTGTCTTTTCTCCATTTGATGGACTCTGGGCCATTGTCGAAGATCAGGTTACCATAGCTGGATGGATTTAAATCTGGGTTCTCAATTCTGTTCCAATGGTCAATGTATCTGGCATTGTACAGTCCCAGGCTGTTTTGACTGCTGTAGCTCTGTAGTAGGCTCTCAGGTCAGGTAGTTTGAATCCTCCTACCTTATCCTTTACTTATCCAGGCTTCTTCCCTTTCCATATAAAGTTAAAGATTAGCTTCTCCATCTCTTTAAAGAATGTTGTTTGTTGGTATTTGGATCGGGATTTCATTGTATTTGTAAACTTCTTTGGGTAGAATTGTCATTTTCACGGTGTCGAGTCTACCTATCCATGAGCATGGTATGTTTTTCCACTTATTTAGGTCCCTTGGTTTCTTGCAGTAGTGGTTTGTAGTCTTCTTTGTATAGATCTTTTACATCCCTGGTTAGATATATTCCTAAGTATTTTATTTTTTAGGGGCTATTGTAAATGGTATTGTTTTCTTGGTTTCCTCTTCATTGTTCTCTTTATTGGTGTGTAGGAATCCAACTGATTTTTGTGTGTTTATCTTGTATCCTGCTAATCTGCTGAATCTTTCTATTAGTTTCAGTAGTTTTCTTGTTGCCGCTTTTGGGTTTTCTATGTATAGTATCATATCATCTGCAAATAGGGGCAGTTTAACTTCTTCATTACCATTTTGGATGGCCTTTATTTCTTTTTCTTGCCTTATTGCTCTAGCTAGGACTTCCAGCACAGTGTTAAACAGGGGTGATGATAATGGGCATCCTTTTGTTGTTCCTGTCCTCAAAGGGAATGTTTTCAGCCTCTCTCCATTAAGAATGATGTTGGCTGTTGATTTTGCCTAGATGTCCTTTATAAGGTTGCTAGGAGTCAGAATCAGCTCAACGGCACTAGTTTTTTTTTTTTTTTTTGGCCCTTTATTATGTTGAGAAATTTCCCTTCTATACCTATTTTATTGAGAGTTTTCATCAGGAATGGGTGCTGGGCTTTGTTGAATGCCTTTTCTGCATTGTTTGAGATGATCATGTGATTCTTCTCTTTCCTTTTGTTTAAGTTGATTCATTTTCTAATGTTGAAGCATCTTTGCATACCTGGTATGAATCCTACTTGGTGGGGGTGTATTTTTCTGATATAATGTTGACTTCTATTGGCTAGAATTTTCTTGAGAATTTTTATATCTATATTCATGAGAGAGATTGGTTTGTAATTTTTTTTTTTTTTTTTTTGGTGTCTTTGCCTGGTTTTGGTATCAGGGTTATGCTGCATTCATAGAATGAATTCTGATTATTGCTTCCTTTTCTGCATTCTGAAATAATTTGAGTAGTGTAAGCTCTTCTCTGAATGGTAGAATTCTCCAGCAAAGCTATCTGGGCCAGGTTTTTTTTGTTCTTGTTGTTGGGAGTTTTGTTTATTACCTTTTCCATCTCTTCTCTTGTTATGAATCTGTTCAGATTTTCATCATTTTGTGTTAGTTGGGGTAGGTAGTGTGTTTCTAGAAATTTGTCCATTTCCTCTAGGTTTTCAAATATGTTGGAGTATAGTTCTTCATAGTACTGTGTTCTGATCCTTTTTATTTTAGCTGGGTCTGTTGTAATGTCCCCAATTTCATTTCTTATTTGGTTATTTGCATCCCCTCCTGCTTTTCTTTTGTCAGTCTGGTCAGTGGTTTGTTCATTCTGTTGATCCTTTGAAAGAACCAACTTTTGGTTTTGTTGATTCTTTCTATTGTTTTTCTGTTTCTCTATTTCATTTATTTCTCCTCTGATCTTTATTTGCTTTCTTCTGGTGGCTGTAGGCTTTTTTTGTTGTTCTTCTCTTTCTATTTGTTCAGGTTGTATGGCTAATGCTTTGATTTTGTCCCTTTCTTTGTTTTTCATGTGTACATCTATTGCTATAAATTGACCTCTGAGCACTGCCTTTGTGTATCCCACAGGTTTTGGTATGATGTGTTTTCATTCTTGTTTGATTCTAGGAATTTTTTTGTTCCATCTCTGATTTCTTTTATTGCCCAGTGGTTTTTAAGCAGGGTGTTATTAAGTTTCCATGGAATTGATTTTTCTCCTTGCTCTTTCTGTTCTTAATTTCTCATTGATGGCATTGTGGTCAGAGAAGATACTTTATATTATCTCAGTGTTTTGGATTTTGTAGAGGGTTGCTCTGTGGCCTAAAATGTGGTCTGATCTGGAGAGCATTCCATGTGTGTTAGAACGGAATGTGTACTTTGCTGCTTCGGGTTGAGTATTCTATATATGTCTATGAGGTCAAGTTGTCTGATTGTGCCCTTTAGCTCTTCTGTATCTTTGTTGAGTTTCTTTCTAGATGTTCTGTTCTTTGCCGAGACCAGTGTGTTCAAGTCTCCTGCTACTCTTGTGGAACTGTCAATTGCTCGTTTCAGTGGTCTTAGTTTGTTTTATATATTTTGGAGCCCTGTCAGTGGGTGCATAGATGTTTATTATGGTTATGTCTTCATGATGGATCATCCCTTTAATCATCGTATAATGCCCTGCTCTCACACGGATCACAAGAGAGGGTCCTGGACAGAGCTGGAGAAAAATGCAGAACAAAATTCTAACTCACAAAAAAGACCAGACTTACTGGCCTGAAAGAGACTGGAAAAGCCCTGAGAGTATGGCCTCTGGACATCCTTTTAGCCCAGTAATGAAGTCACTCCTGAGGTTCACCCTTCAGCCAAAGATTAAACAGGCCTATAGCCAAAACTCTGCCAGCTTGCACACCCATAACTTAAGCCTCCAAAACAGACAGAACAGATCTCTCTGGAGGTCAGTTCACGTCTGTCAGTCCCCCCTTCCAGTCAGTGCTGAGGACTACTGACTGAGGCTGCTGTGTGCTAGGAAGCAGGAGACTTGAGTGGAGCCTGTATCCACTGCCAAACATACTGTTGGTGGGGCTCTGATATGAACGAGGCAAACCTCGCTGGGGGTCCTTTTGGAGCATGCCAGTCCCTTCCTCAGGTCCAAAGGATGCATTCTGCTTCTGGTGCTGCCTTCTTGGTGGTATGAGGTCCCCAGCATCTGCTTGCTTCCCTTTCCTTTTATCTCTTGAGAGAGAAAAGATGGTGCAGGCCACATCCCAAGGAAACTTTCTTTACATTGGATCAGGGACGTGACCTGGTAAGGGTGTTAAAAGCCCACCCCGATCCTCTTAACATAAAATTACAGTCACAAAATGGAGGACCACCACAGAATACTGGGAATCATGGCCTAACCAAGTTGATACACATATTTTTGGGAGAACATAATTCAATCCATGACATTCCACCCTTTGGCCCCCCCAAAAATCACATCCTTGCAACATGGAGAACATATTCATCCCATTATATCATAGCGAAAGTCTTAACTCCAAGTCCAAAATCCAAAAATTCCTCTTCAACACTGAAATCTAGACTACAAGTTATCTGCTTCCAAAGGTATAATGGCAGAACAGGCACAAACTAGACATTTCCGTTACAAATGGGAGAAACTGGAGGAAAAGAAGGGATACCAGGCACCAAGCAAGTCAGCAGAACGCATTACATTAGTCCTCAAGGCTTTGAAATAATCCTCTGTTCTCTGAGACAAGTTACACAATAGTCCTGCCCTCTAGACTCTAGGTATTGGCCACACTCTCCAGATTCTGAGTGGAGACCCCTTGGCTCTGGGCTTCAGCTCTACCTTCTAGACCCACTGGGACAGGAACTCTGTTCCCTTGGCTTTGGACACACCATTCTCCTAGTCCATCTGAGTGGCGACTCCCACCCTTAGAATCACCACAGGTCATGGCTTCACCCTTTGAAACCCCTGAGGTCATGACCATACGTTTGAGACTGAGGCAGCTTGGCTTCTTGTGTTCTTTGTCTCTTCAGTTTCTGCTTCCTGGTTTCTTGGCCTCTAGGTTCCTTGGGCCTCATGCCTGCGTCTGCCTTGCTGGGGTAAGTGTTCTAAATCTCTGTAGCTCCACTGATAAGTGCTGGAGGCACCCAGCTCCTCCAGGAAGCCTCCTGCGCACAGACGCTCAACTCTCTTGTTCCATGGATTGGCAAGCCTAGCTCCACCGATAAGTGCCCAGAGGCACCCCACTGTGCCAGGAAGCCTCCTGCACAGAGGCACTCACCTCTCTTGCTTCGTGCTCAGCTCCGGTGCTATCTGGCACTGGTTTCCTGGTACTACTGTTGCTGGTTCTCTGTCGCTGCCGATTCTCTGTCACTGCCGCTTCTCTGCTGTTTGTGGTCCTTTACCACTGCCGCTCTGCTATCCATTCGCAGTTTCAAAACCTCTTCCACATTTTAGGTTATCTGTTAGAGTAGCACCCCATTCTTGGTACCAAATTCTGTCTCAGTCATCTAGTGCTGCTATAATAGAAATACCACAAGTGGATGGCTTTAACAAACAGAAGTTTATTCTCTCACAGCCCGCTAGGCTAGAAGTCCAAATTCAGGGTATCAGCTCCAGGGGAAGGTTTTCTCTCTGTGTCAGCTCTGGAGGAAGGTCCTTGTTGTGAGTCTTCCCATGGTTTGGGAGCATCTCAGTGTAGGAACCTTAGGTCCACAGGACACACTCTGCTCCCAGAACTTTTTTCGTGGTGGTATACGGTCCCCAACTCTCTTCTTCCTTCCCTTTCCTTTTATCTCTTTGCAGGCCACACCCCAGGGAAACTCCCTTTATATTGGATCAGGGATGTGACCTGAGGAAGGGTGTTAAAATCCCACCCTAATCCTCTTAACATAAAATTACAATTACAAATTGGAGGACCACCACAGAATACTGGGAATCATGGCCTCACCAAGTTGGTAAACACATTTTTGGGGGGCCATAATTCAATCCATGACAGCATGGCAAACAAATATCTTCACAATCTGTACCATGCCTATGTTTTCAGCTTCATCTGTCATTACTATTTTCTCTCCCTTTCACCCTGCCCTCAGTGCCCTGTCACCTCTAGCCATACATCCATACATCCATACATATAAGTTTTCTCATCACCAAAACTTTCCCCCTACTCTTTGTCCCTTTTGCCTTGAAAACAACCAGTCCCTTCCCTATAAATCCTCTTAGAAGACCTCTCCTCAAAACAAAAGCCACCATCTCTGTGAGAATTTCCCTCGCCACAATCCTGAGCTTCCATCACGCAATGTCCACTCCTTAGTACCTTGCGTCTCTACACCCCTGACAGACAGGATCTCAGGGTAAGTATGGATTTTTTTATATGTCCCCCACAGAAGACTGAGAGACATTTAGATGGTAGGAAGGTTATCTTAATCAGTTTGTATTCCTCAGCACCTAACAGAGTGCTAGGCACATTGAATGACTAGACAGATTGACAGCTGTTATGTTCACTATTATATTGAGTTTTCTGTGGAAATCAAGGGAAGATGAGACTATAGACGTTCATCTAGAGGAGCTGGTGTCTTCAATCAATGTGCTATTAAGTGGATAAAGCCACAAAGGTCATTTTGACCCAAACTGCTGATTTTCTTAAGTTCAGGCTTTGTATCTTTCTCCATTAAATTTCATTTTGATAGGTTCAGTGTTTTAGTTTAGCTTTATGATGCTGATTCTTTTAGTATATTCTTATTCTCTCTCTCCTCTCCTGTCTCCTATCTTCCCATCTGTTTTATAGCAGGTATAGCAAATCATTTTGTATATTAAAACAGGTAATCAATAAACCAAAATATAAATTTCATCAAATTCTGTCAATGACTTTGCCTGTGTTACATATTTTAAAAAATACCTTACTTCTTTTTATTATTGGAAAAGTGTCTACCAGGTCATTCTTATATCCTGGTCTCCAGCTTGGAGATGGTGTCCATCTCTGTCTGAGATGGATTGACACAGTGGCTGCAACAATGGGCTCAAGCAAAAGAGCGAACAAATCTGTCTTGGAAGAAGTACAGCCAGAATGCTCATTAGAAGCGAGGTTGGCGAGGCTTCGTCTCACATTCTTTGGACACATTGTCGGGAGGGATCAGTCCCCGGAGAAGGACATCATGCTTGGTAAAGTATAGGGCCAGCGAAAAAGAGGAAGACCCTCGGTGAAATGGATTGACACAGTGGCTGCAATAGTGGACTCAAGCATAACAACGATTGTGAGGATGGCACAGAACTGGGCAGTATTTCATTCTGTTGTACATAGGGTCACTATGAGTCAGAACCGACTTGATGGCACCTAACAATAGTAACAAAAATGTTAGTACTGATAGGAAGTTATGTAAGTAGCCCCATCCTAAGAGAAGGAATGAGTCCCTGATTGGTACAGACTTTTAACTCACTTGGCTGCTAACTGAATGGTTTGAGTTTGGAGTCCACCCAGAAACACCTCAGAAGAAAAGCCTGGCAATCTACTTTTGAAAATCAGACACTTGAAAATCGTGTGGAACACAGTTCTTCTCTGATACACATGGGGCCACGATGAGTCAGAGTCAACTCCACAGGCGATTGGTAAGAGAAGGAAACTAGCGCCTGCTTAGGATTCCTATCTCACTGCATCATTTCACAAGTGCCTCACTTCCAGACTTTCCTCCTATGGCCATTTTTCCAACCTATTTCTCCACTTGACGGATAGACTTTTTAAAAATTTTAATTTGTTGTGTTGAGAATATACACGTAGCAAAACATACACCAATTCAACCATTTCTACATGTACAATTCAGTGACATCAATTACATTCTCTGAGTTGTGCAGCTACTCTCACCCTCCTCTTATGAGTTGTTCCTCCCCCGTTAATACACTCACTGCCCCCTAAGGTTCCTATCTAATCTTTTGAGTTTCTGTTGTCACTTTGATCCCATATAGTTTTTAATGCTCACGGCTGACCTTTATTTACTAGTTAAGCTAGACTATTATTTGGTTTTAAAAAGACTATTTTTGGTTCCAGTTTTAAATATTATCTCAGGGCAATAGTTTCAGGGCTCATCCAGCCCTCTTGGCTCCAGAAAGTCTGGAGTCCATGAGAATTTGAAATTCTCTTCCACATGTTCCCCTTTTTGATCAGGATTCTTCTATGGAGTCTTTGATCAAAATACTCAGTAATGGTAGCCCAGCATCATCCAGTTCATCTGGTCTCATGGCAAAGGAGGCAGTTGTTCACGGAGGCAGTTAGCCACACGTGTCATGTCCTCCTCCTATTCCTGATGCTCCTTCTTCCTCTGTTGCTCCAGGTGAATAGAGGCCAATTGTTGAGCCTTGGATGGCCACTTGCAAGCTTTTAAGACCCCAGGTGCTATGCAAGGAACTAGGCGGTAGAACAGAAGTACCAAACACATTATGAGGCCAATTATTGGGATGTCCCATGAAACCATGACTCTAAACCTCCAAACCAAGGAACTAAATCCCATGAGGTATTTAGTCATACATAAGCATCCTCAGTAGCTTTTTGTTGTTGTTGTGAATACATCTATCACACAACTTTTGACAGTTTAATTGAATATTAGCCGATCGTGATTCGTTAAAGTTTACGGAAACATTCCCGTTTTTAATCATTTAGATTGTTTTTGTATTCTTATAGCGTATTACGATAAGATTGGTACCATAAGGCTCTTATAATTTTTTTTAGAAGGAAAAGAAAAACTTTACCACCACTACCTCTACAGCCTTTACCACCTATACTGACATCACCACCTATTTGTTTTTGTGTGTGTGTGTGTTTTGTTTTGTTTTGTTTTCTTTTAGCGTCTTTACCTATATTCTAGCAAGGATGTCATCGGGCACTCCATTTCCCAACCTACCTTTTTCTTAAACTATCAAAATATTTGAGTCTGGAAGGAGAAATTAAAAGCCAACTCTGGACTTGTTACACTATTCTGTTTCCTACCCAGGCATTCATAATAATTAATGGCGTTTCTGTATTCCTGGAAGCAAGATCCTTTGCTCTCACATGAACCAGCCGTGGGGCTTGGAGGTTGTCAAGGCTGACAGATCTCAGTGGGATATTGGTAACCTTCCAGGTAGTCAGCTTCCTCCTCCATCAGCCTTGCGGGCTTCACTGGCAGCCATCTCTGCCCTCAGCTGATTTCTCCATCACCCTGTACATCTCCTCCTTTCAAGGTGGGTGGGCACATATTGCCTCTGATCTGCTGCTGCTGCTGAACCTGTTGTTTGTCATCACGTGAGCCTGGGGAGCTGCTCTTCTCTAGACTGTATAACGTCACTGCTTATGTCTCATGCCTCAGGTTTCGGCCCTTCCTCCCCCACGTCCCAACCTCCATCTCTGTTTTCTTGACACAGCTTTTCTTTTCACATGACCACCTCGGAATCTTTGACAGCCTGCCTTCCTTGAACAAATACTTTCCTTTATTCAGCTGAAGAGAATTGTACCAACTCTAATGGAAGTACAAAGTGTTGTTGCTCAGTACTTTTACCCTCTGCTTAATCAGGGAAAGCACACTGTATTTAATACGCACCAAGGGAAAAAAAATTACTCTCCCCACACCTTGCAGTTGTTTGTAGTCTGTAAAGAATGAACTGTTTCACAGCTTAAAGAGCACCATTACTACTTAGTGCAGATCTCACAAGACCTGATGTGGCTTATGAAATATCTAGTAAGATTTTAAATGCTGTTTTAATTTCAACCACTCTTCTCACATTGAAAATTTCAGAGACATTTAAAGAGAGTTGGTGTCTCACTTTTTCTCTGACTTTTAACCTCTCTTTACCTCGAGAAAATTATTCTCTGCTTTTATTACATTGCACCTACTTTAGGCAATGTCTGAGGTGAAAATCAGTGACTAGGACTGTTGCTCAGACTCTAAGGAAGGATAATAGGGCTCTTTGATGACAAAACAGTTCCTTAACCTATAGAGTAGTAGGTTAACTGAGGTTAACTGTCTACCTGTTAACAGTAAATCTATAGACCACTCCCTGGGAGTCTCCTTGATCACAGGAGGACATGAGGTTGCTTGCGCCCCTTCAACTCTTTCCATCCTTAATTAGAACAACTTTTGGTTTTAAGACTGACTCTGTGGAAGCCAGATAGGTGTGTGCTTTGTGAAGTGATTTTTGACTAGTTATCATGCCAGTCTTCTACAGGATTTAAATGTAGATACCAGTAATCCTCCTAAGCTGAACTTAGTTTTACACAGATAACTCACTTTGCATGGTTTTGCTGTATCTCTATTAGAACCACCTGTATTTGTTTCCTAAGGTTACTGTAACAAATTACCACAAACTGGGTGGATTAAAACAACAGAAATTTATTCTTCCAGAGTTCTGGAGGCCAGAAGTCCAAAATCAGGGTGTCTGTGAGGTGGATTGCTCCTGGAGGCTCTGAGAGCGAAGCTGTTCCCTGTCTCTCTGCTAGATTGTGGTGGCTGCAGCAGTCCTTGGTGTTCTTTGGCTTCCAGGTGCATTTCTCCAGTGTCTGCCTCTGTCATCACATGGCATTCTGCATGTGTCTCTGTGTACCTGTGCCTCCATGTAAGGACGCCAGTCATTGAATTTTTTGTTGTTAAGTGCTGTCAAGTCAGCTCTGACTCACAGCTATCCTATAGGACAGAGTAGAACTGCCCCATAGGGTTTCCAAGGAGTAGCTGGTGGATTTGAACGGACAACCTTTTGGTTAGCAGCCTTAGCAGTTAACCACTACACCACCAGGGCTCCTCATTGAATTTAGGGCCCACCCTAATCTAATGTGACCTTATCTTAAATTGATTACAATTGCAAAGACCATATTGTCAAATAAAGTCCCATTCACAAGTACTGGTAGGTTAGCAATTCAGCATATCTTTTTGGGGGAGGACACAATTCAACCACAACACCATCTTTCCCTGTGTTTATCTCTGGTAGGATTTTGTATCTTGGTAGCTTAATGTTTTTCTGCTAATCATACCTCCATAAAGCAACACATTCTCCAGGTTGCAGCTATTTGATTAAATTTGTCCTGACACTCTAAGAAGATTCAAAGCCTTTCAGTATTTACATTACCTGAAATTACTGTCTTTATTCAAATGTCTTTTTTAAGTTAACATTTCACTCACATATATTATTCATCATTCACATCTAGGAGACAATAGAAAATAATTAAAGAACTGAAATTTGCAATTCTTGCCAAATGGTAGCTGTCTTAGGCTGGGTTCTTTAGAGAAGCAAAACCAGCAAAGTGTGTGTATACGCACACACACACGCACACACACAGATTTATCTCAAGGATATGGCTAATATGGTTGTAGAGGCTGGCAAGTTCTAAGCCTGTGGGTCAGGTGTCAGGCTGGAGGCTTCTCCTGACTGTTAGCTGCAGGGATTGACGAATGCAGGATGAGCACATAAGACAGCAGGCTGCTGGCCCAACTCCCAAGAACCAGAAGTCAGATGCTGATGAGGTGAATACAGGATACAGAACAGAGCAAAAGCAAGCGAGCTTTGCCAGAAAGTCCACATATATTGGATGCAGACCACACCCCCAAGGAATCTCCGTTTGAACTGATTGGCTACTCATATCAGATCTCATCATGGAGTTGATTACATCGTTATACGACTGCCATACTACATCATAACTGCCAAACTACTGAGAATCATGGCCCAGCCAAGTTGACACACAACCTTAATGATCATAGCCCACCCCTTGTCAACGTGGCACCTATACACGTCTCCTTAAACCATACGTATTCTCTGAATAAAGACAATTATAAAGTCATACTAGCAGCTAACATGGTACAACTAATACTCATATAACTGAAAGTGCACTAGCCCTGTTTAAATCTTACAAGTGAAGAAAACAAAAATATTCGATGCATACATACAAGGCAGAAATACTCACAACAATTACAGTCCTCATTTCTGCAACTGGTCCTGTGGTTGTAACTGCTATTTAGAGCTACCTTCTTCCACCACCCATTCCATATTCCCTTTGCCCTCAACAAGCACCTCAGCTGGTTATGGTTCTTTGCCTGGCGGGGTAACCCAGACCTTCATTCCTGCCTGAAGGATTTGGGCCATTAGTAATCATGTCGGGATGGGGTTGCTGTGGTTTTCCATTGGCTTTAATCACAGGGCATGGTCATACTAAGAGATGCCCTAAGGGATCTCCTGCATTCCAGTCATACTCTTCTTTAGCTCATTACATAACATCAATCCCATTTCCTTTTGGTAATCAGGATCAATCACACCAGCCAATATGGTAAATCTCTTCTTTGCCTGTTGATCCAGAAGGATAAGGATCCCAAACTGGCCAGATGGCATTCTTCACTTCCAGTTCAGTGGAATCAGTGATGTGTCTCCAGGTAGGAGCATTTATCCCTTTGGAACAAAGACCTCTAGACCTGCAGAGCATAGGGTCCTAAGGACAGGCAGCCAAATTTTGTGAGTGGGTCACTAGGGCTAATAGAGAGTGGAGCCACTCCCATTTCCACTCCTTGATTCCTGGACCCAGGAATCCTGGTTAAGGGAGACACGGCAGCATATATTGGGTGCTGGTTTAGAGCACATACAGCCTCCTGGAGAACATTGTTACCACCCTGTGAGGTATTGCCACCTAGCTGGTGCTGTAACTGTGTCTTTAGAAGACCATTCCATTGTTCTATTAAGCCAGCTGCTTCGGGATGATAGGGAACATGGTAAGATCAGTGAATTCCATGAGCATGGGCCCATGCTGCACTTCATTTGCTGTGAAGTGAGTCCCTTGATCCAAGGCAATGCTGTGTGGGATACCATGAAAGTAGATAAGGCATTCTGTAAGTCCACAGATGGAAGTTTTGGCAGAAGCATAGCATGCAGGGAAGGCAAATCTATATCCAGAGTAAGTGTCTATTCTAGTAATAACAAAATGCTACCCTATCCATGATGGAAGTGGCCCAGTGTAATCAATGTGCCACCAGGTTGCTGGCTGATCACCTCAAGGAATGGTGCCATACTGGGGACTCAGTGTTGGTCCCTGCTCCTGGCAGATTGGGCATTCAGCACTGGCTGTAGCCAACTTAGCCTTGGTGAATAGAAGTCCATGTTGCTGAGCCCATGCATAACCTCCATCCCTGCTCCATGGCCACTTTGTTCTTGAGCCCATTGGGCAATGATGGGATTAGCTGGGGAAAGATGAGGTCTGGTTTCCACAGAACATGACATCCTATCCACTTTATTGTTTAAATCCTCCTCTGCTGAGGTCACCCTTTGGTGAGCACTCACACGAGACAGGAATATCTTCACTTCTTTGATCCATTCAGAGAGGTCTGTCCACATACCTCTTCCCCATAGAGTTCCTTTTCTCCAATTTTGCAATCACATTCCTTCCAAGTCCCTGACCATCCAGCCAAACCATTGGCCACAGCCAACAAATCAGTATACAATTGCACATCTGGCCGTTTCTCCTTCCGAACAAAGTGAATAACCAGATGCACTACTTGAAGTTCTGCCCATTGGAAGGATTACCCTTCACCATTGTCCTTCAGGGAGGTCCCAAATAGGGGCTGTAGTGCTGCTGCTGTCCACTTTTGAGTCACACCTGCATATTGTGTGGAACCATCTGTAAACCAGGCATGAGTTTTCTCTTCCTCAGTCAACTGATCATAAAGAACTCCCCATAAGGCCATAGGTGCAGACTGGGAGATGGAAGGTAATGTGACAGGAGTGGAGACCATGGGCATTTGGGCCACATGTTTTTATTTTTATTGTGCTTTAAGTGAAAGTTTACAAATCAGTCAGTCTCTCAATACAAAAATTTATATACACTTTGCTATGTACTCTTATTTGCTCTCCCCCAATGAGACAGCACACTCCTTCTCTCCAATCTGTATTCCCCATGTCCATTCAGCCAGCTTCTGTACCCCTCTGCCTTCTCATCTCCCCTCCAGAGAGGAGCTGCCCACATAATCTCATGTGTCTACTTGAGCCAAGAAGCTCACTCCTCACCAGTATCATTTTCTATCCCATAGTCCAGTCCAATCCCTGTCTGAAGAGTTGTCCTTGGGAATGGTTCCAGTCCTGGGCTAACAGAAGGTCTGGGGACCACGACCTCCAGGAACCTTCTGGTCTCAGTGGGACCATTAAGTCTGATCTTTTTACGAGAATTTGGGGTCTGCATCCCACTGCTTTCCTGCTCCATCAGGGATTCTCTGTTGTGTTCCCTGTCAGGGCACTCATTGGTTGTAGCCGGGCACCATCTATTTCTTCTGGTCTCCAGCTGATGTAGTCTCTGATTTATGTGTCCCTTTCTGTCTCTTGGGCTCGTAATTACTTGTGTCTTTGGTGTTCTTCATTCTCCTTTGCTCCAAGTGAGTTGAGACCCATTGATGCATCTTAGATGGCCACTTGCTAGCATTTAAGACCCCAGACACCACTCACCAAAGTAGGATGCAGAATGTTTTCTTAATAGATTTTACTATGCCAGTTGACTTAGATGTCCCCCAAAACTATGGTCCCCAGACCCCCGCCTCTGCTACTCTGTGGGCCACTTCTTCATGCAACTTACTTGTGCAATCAGGTCCTTCTTGGGCTTGATCTTGTATATACCACTTCCATTTAATGATGGCTCAGTGGGGTCAGACAACACCCAGTTCATGATTAGCACCTTAGGCTTCATGGTGACTTGGTGGCCCATGTTTAAGCATTCTGTCTCTGTTAAGGCCCAGTAACAAGCCAAAAGCTATTTCTCAAAAGGAGAGTAGTTATCTACAGAGGATGGCAGGACTTTGCTCCATAATCCCAAGGGCCTGTGCTGTGATTCACCAATACAGGCCTGCCAAAGACTCCAAACAGCATCTCTGTCTGCCACTGACACTTCAAGCACCACTGGATCGGTAAATATAATAAGATATTAATGCATTATTTTCTAACTTCCCAAAGTCACTGATAAATTATATGATGTCATCACCATATTTGATTTCACTATTATAAAATGGGCATCTAATATTCCCCATATGATGCAAATTGATTGCTCATTTTGCATTATTTTGACTTTTGGCTTACATAGCTACACATGTACATGTAAAAATATTTATGTTTAAAAATATCTAAAATAAGAATGCCACGGTCAACAATGTTTTGCTTTCAAAAATAACAGTATATTCTTATTTTATCATTTGTATTTTTCCTTATAAAGATTGATTAATAAATTTTATTTCCAAAATTTATAGTACATGATATGTGTGTATGTATGTATTATGAATACCAGATTTTTCGATACTTGTTTAACATACATAAATCATCAAGGATTAATTCTTAAGTGTGTATAAAGTTTTATTTCATCATCTAGTGGGAAAAATGGGTGTAGGGCTGAAGATATTTCCTGTGCATTAAATCATGATCTTCAGATATAAATATGATCTCGAGAACACTTTCTAGATTGAATAAATACACCTAGGGAATTACTTGAGCACCTATGTATACCAGGATTGATGAGCACTTAGTGAGCTAATGTAAATGCTTTCTGTTTGAATCAGGAAAGATAGAACTGAATTTGTTTGAGTTTGTATAATTTCTCCAGCATAAATGTGGGCTAAACATCTTGAAATGAAAGGCTTTTCAAGATGGATGTACAGATAGTCCCTGACTTACCACATATTCGGGTTATGATGAACTGTACTTACACTCACCTGTTTTTCTTTTGTTTGTTCGTCTTAACATAAGTAATACATACTGCATACAGAGGTACAGCTCGTTATTTGCTGATATTATCATTCTCAGATGTAATGTTTCCAATCCAAAGACAAATAAAGATCAGATTTATAAAGATACCGATCATAAAAGGTAATAAAAATGAAAAGAAAAAAATAAAAAAGAATCATTCATCTTATATCAGAACCAACTTACGACAGAGTGGTCGACAGAATGGTCCCCCATTTTTATTCGGGGACTACCTGTACATGAATATGCCAAACTATATATTTCATTTTAAAATACACTAAGTACTTCTATGACACCTATATGCCTAATTTTCTCTCTGAACATCTGGCTAACTTCAAAGTTCATTGGATTGATAAATGCACAGGAGAAGTAATAATAATGAGCATAAAGTCTCAAGTTGTTATGATTTTCCACAGAAGGGAATAAAATGTGTAACTGTCAGTACCAAAAGCTGACTTTACCACTCAGTAGAAACACAGTTAACTGTATAATAATTCTACCCTGCTGGCTTAGTGGTTAAGTACTACGGCTGCTAACCAAAATGTCGGCAGTTGGAATCCACCAGGTGCTCGTTGGAAACTCTACGGGCAGTTCTACTCTGTCCTATAGGGTCACCATGAGTCAGAATCGACTTGACAGCAGTGGGTTTTTTAATTCTACCTCTCTTTAATCTGGGCCAAATTTACAGTAGCTTCATTCTATTTCTTCTTCATATGTAGCAGGATTTTACCTTGGGAAACTTTTGCTTCACACCCTCTCAGATCAGGGGATCCAGACCATTAAAGAAAACAGTTGGTACTGCTCTATCCAGTCTCGCCCAGGGCTGCTACAATCCAGGTACTCAGACAGTGCAGTGAAAAACATGCCCAGCAACAGGTAGCAGCCCTGCAGCATCGCATTTGTTTTCCTCCTTCATCTTCAAGAAATCTGCATGCACCTGTGAAGCCAAGGGTAGACACACAGGCAGCCTGACCACCACTGTCATTGAGCTATGAAGTGGGTGAACTTGGGCTGGTCCTCTGCCCTCTGTATCCAATACGTGGAATTTGGGCCCCAGAAAAGAGCTCTACCATGGCAGTAAGCTATTCGGCCAGTCGATTGGGAATTTCAGAACTTGGGCTAGAAGGGACTTTCAGTATCCTCTAATTAAGATCCCTTCTGTATCCCAATTTCCTATTTTCCGACTTTCAAATGTAAAAGTAAACATCCTGGCAAAAATGTTGCAATTATAAAAAAGATTCATATCATGGTATTGAATTGACCCCCCAAATGAATGAAAGTTGAGGAACTGGGATATATATATTCAATGAGATTTTTAGTTGTATGAGTCTTTATCAGTGGCCCTGTTCGGCGCAGTGAGTTTGAGACATTCAAGCCCTAGGACCCTTTAAAAAACGATATGGTCTAGAATAAGTTCTCATTTATTATCATAAATGAGGAAGAAATATGAAATTGTTGTGATTTCATTCTGTTTGGATCACTAATCAATGTCCATGGAAGCAGGGGTCAATAAATCAAAGGACGTACTGCATTGGGAAAATCTGCTGCAAAAGACCCCTTTAAAGTTTTCAAAAGCAAAGATGTCACTTTGAAGACTAAAGTGCCCCTGACCCAAGCCATGGTATTTTCAGTTGCCTCATATGCATGTGAAAGCTGGGCAGTGAAATAAGAGGACAGAAGAAAAATCGATGCCTTCAAATTGTGGTGTTGGGAAGAGTATTGAATATACCGTGGGCTTCCAGAAAAATGAGCAATCAGTCTTAGAAGAAATAGAACCAGAATGCTCCTTAGAAGTGAGGATGGCGAGACTTCAGCTCACTTACTTTGGACATGTCTTCAGGAAAGACCGATCACTAGGAAGGACATTCGATTTGGTAATGTCAGCAAAATGAGGGAAATCTTCAATGAGATGGATTGACATAATAGCCAAAGCAACGGACTCAAACACAGCAGCAATCATGAAGATGGCCCGGGACTGGGAAACATTTTGTTCTCTTATTTACAAGGTCGATATTAGTTGGTGTCAACTCCAGGGCAACTCACAACAACAGGGTCTGGCATGAGGATGGTCGGAGTTCACCTAGTTCATCACCTTGAGGAACAGTTAATAGACCTTGTCTGAGGACCTGACCAAGCACTGGCCCATGGCCTTCAGGTTACTAAGGAGCGTTGTTTTTTTTAATAATTTTTATTGAGCTTTAAGTGAACGTTTACAAATCAAGTCAGTCTGTCACATATAAGCTTATATACACCTTACTCCATACTCCCACTTACTCTCCCCCTGATGAGTCAGCCCGCTCCCTCCTTCCAGTCTCTCCTTTTGTGACAATTTTGCCAGTTTCTAACCCTCTCTACCCTCCCATCTCCCCTCCAGACAGGAGATGCCAACACAGTCTCAAGTGTCCACGTGATACAAGTAGCTCACTCTTAGGAGAGTTTTGTTTTTAATTTTACAATCTTATTTAGGATTTCTTTTAAAATGGTTCCTTTATTTTCTCTTTTCTGCTGTATAATTTTATTTTATTGTTTTAGTAATTCCATTCTAATGATTTGTAAGGCTAAAAGGATATTTTTTAGTTATTCTAGTGGTGATTTTTATAACTGATTATATGCTCAAATAATTCTATTTCTTGATTTGTTTTCATTATAGGGAAGGTCATTAACAAACATTTTTTAGCAAGCACTACAGACACAGGTTGTCTGGTGTAGTGAAAAGAGAATTGACTTTGGGGAGAGACAGACCCCTTTGGCACAGCTGGTGTCTGGTGGCCACCTAACCACTGTATATCCTTCACCAGTGTAGCAAACTATTGTAGTTATTCACTGAAACATGTCTTTTGAGGTTCCAGATGATTTTGTTTTCTAGAGTTTATACTTGGAACTAGACAATTTGGAATTCAACTGTTTTTAATTAATAGATATTTGTTAAATATATAACTCATGTCCTCTAGACAAAACGCAAAAGCTCACCAAACAAATGAGTCTTGTTATGGACTGAATTCTGCCCCCCGCCTGAAAAAAAAAGGTGTTGGAATCCTAACCCCTCAATCTTTGGATGTAATTCCATTTGGGAAGGTGGCTTTCTCTGTTGTGTTAATGAGGTCATATCAGTGTAGGCGTGTCCTAAACCTAATCACGTCTGAGTTATAAAAAGAGCGGATTAGATGCATAAGAGAGCACATTTAGAGGGTTGGTAGATGCCATGTGAAGAGAACCAAGGAACTGAGGAACACTGGGCCTACAGAAGCTGAAACCTACAGAAGCTGAAAGAGACAAGAACCTTACCCCAGAGCAGCCATAGAAAGCCTTCCTCTAGAGCCAATGCCCTGAATTTGTACTTCTAGGCTCCTAAACTGTGATAAATTTCTCATCTTTAAAGCCACCCACTTGTGGTATTTTTGTCACAGCAGCACTAGATAACTAAGGCAAGTCTATTCTAGTCTTGTGATCAAATTATCTTCTGGTTCTAAGTTCTTAAAAAGGCACACGCTTGCTTTGGGAGACTATCAAGCTTCCATTTAGCCCGTTATAGTATGTAATGATGTTCTAAATAGGATAAGAATATACCAGGAAATACAATTACAGCACTCACAGGTGAGCATATTCAGACCCTAACTCACAGAAGAGACTTAGTGATGGGAGATAGGAACACGAAATTAATTATAAATTCGTAAGTAAATTATCTGATGTAGCTAGTTATACATTTTAATATGTAACCCTTCATAATCATGTGAAGTTAGTGAAACACACATTTCCAGTACAAGATCATGATTTAATCAAAAAGGAACATTATCTAGATATAAAAAAAAAATTTTTTTTTTTTTTTATAAAGGGGACTATTATTAATCAAATTCAAGAAATTCCATCTTGTACATCAATGTTCACCGCAGCAGTTTCACAATAGCCAAAAGGTAGAAACAGTCAAAATGCCCGTTGACAGATGAATGGATAACCTAAATGTGGTATACACCTACAGTGGGATATTACTCAGCCATAAAGAGAACCGAAGTCCTGATGCATGCCACAACGTGCGTGCACCTTAGAAACATCATGCTGAGTGAAGTCATTCACAGAAGGACAAATACTGTATGATCTCCCTTACGAAATATGCAGATATATAGAAGCCAAAATTATTAGTGGTTACCAGGGGTGAGAGGAAGGGGGAAAGGGAGAGTTCTTCCTTAGGGGGCTTTGAGTTAATGTTAAGCCTGGTGGAATAATTTGAAAAAGGATAGCTATAAGGTTGCACAACATGAAGAAAGTAATCAGTCTCACTGCATTGCACATGTGGAAATTGTTGAGCGGTGAAGGTTTTGTTATGTGTATTTTCACCACAAAAAAAAAAAAAAAAGAAAAGGAGAAAGTAAGGAAAGAAGAAAGGAAGAAATTTGATCTGAACCAAATTTACAAACTCCCAGAATCTAAAGGCAGCATCACTCTAAAATCTTGTAACAAAACACATCACGTTTACCTTTTCGGTTATGCCAACCAGTTTCCATGGTGATAGTAAGTACTCATAAGTGTGTTTCTCTCTTTAATACCTATACATGTGTGTTAGAAGTAAAAAATAGAAAACCGTATGTATGTATAATGTATGTGACCCTTGTATTTTAAGCAAACTACATATATGAACTAAAGATTTGCATTCCTAGTGCCATTTAGGCTCGTTGAGGGAGTGAATTTCTTTAAGTTTACTGTTGGTTGATGACAGGCAGTGGCAATGACGTGGAGCCAGTTTGTCAGCTAAAGATAAGATGATGCACATAAAAGTCTTGAGTCCAAGGGCTCTTACACTTCCTACTACATCTTTCTCTGGTTCTTCGGGTCAGTTAGCGGCCCTTTCCCTTAGCTTGTCCCCCACTCTGAGCCTGGTCGTATGCTTCGCAAGATGCCATGAACACAAAGGTACATACAGCCCAATTCATGACCTCAAGAGCATTTTAGCAGAAGTAAACATTCACAGAAGTTAATATAATAAATCAAATAAAATGCATGCCATAAAAGAGGTATGACTGTAATGCCAAAGAAGCTTAAAGAATGAATCACATTTTTAGCTAGGGCAATAACAAGAAAGCTACCTGGAAGGAGTTTCATTTAGGCTGATTTTGACACTTGGGTGGGATTCTAATAGGCAGAGAGGTACAAGGGGCACTCGAGACAGAGACAATGCCATTAGCTAATGAAGGAGGCATGTTTTGGGCTAATGTGAGTGGTCTAGTTTGAGTGGGGTAAAAGGCAAGGTAAGACCAATGTGAAGGATCTAGAAAGTTGGGGTCCGGATACAAAACGTTGAGGAAAAGGAGAAGTATCTGAGTTACAGTGTGGTGTATAGCTGTGTTTTAGAAAACTCATCAGGTAATTTTAATATGAATTGAGCAGTGAGAGACTAGAGATGAGAAAGCCTGGTAGGATGTGAAAGGTGATTAATGGGAGGGATTAACAGGAGGAGCTATGTGCAGACAGATGGTCTTTAATTAATTAATTAATTAATTAATGCTGGACACTGGGGATAGAGTACTGAACAAACATTTTTTATAATCTAATGTGACAACAGACATTAATCAAATAATCATGCATAGTTGAGGAGAATCATGACAGTAATAAATATTTGGCAGAGGCAGTTTGACTCTAGTGGGACTTGAGCACTTGAAGAGTGATGATATTACCTTTTGAGTCCCAGCTAATACCACACTAAGGAATGTGGGTGTTCTCTTCTAGATAATGAGGGACCACTGAAAGTTGTAGATCAGTTGTTGTCGTTAGGTGACATCCAATTGGTTCCGGCTCATAGCAACCCTAACGTACAACAGAACAAAACACTGCCTGGCCCTGTGCCATCCTGACAGTTATTGTTATGCTCGAGCCCATTGTTGTCCCACTGTGTCAATCCATCTAACTGAGGGTCTTCCTCCTTTTCCGCTGACCCTCTGCTTTACCAAGCATAATATCCTTCCCCAGGGACTGGTCCCTCCTGGTAACATGTGCAAAGCATGTGAGACAGTCTTGCCATCCTTGTTTCTAAAGAGCATTCTGGCTGTACTTCTTCCAAGACAGATTTGTTCATTCTTCTGGCAGTCCGTGGTATATTCGATATTTTTCGCCAACACTGTAATTCAAAGGCATCAGTTCTTCTTTGGTCTTCCTTATTCATTGTCCAGCTTTTGCATGTGTATGAGGCTACTGAAAACACCATGGCTTGAGTCAGGCGCGCACCTTAGTCCTTAAGGTGACATTTTTGCTTTTGAACACTTTTAAAGCAGATTTGCCCAATGTAATGTTTCATTTGATTTCTTGAATGGTGCTTCCATGGGTGTTGATTGTGGATCCAAGTAAAATGAAATCCTTGACAACTTCAGTCTTTTCTGCATTTATCGTGATGTTGCTATTGGTCCAGTTGTGAGGATTTTTGTTTTCTTTATGTTGGGGTGCAATCCATACTGCGGGCCTTAGTCTTTGATTTTCATCAGTAAGTGCTTCAAGTCCTTTTCACTTGCAGCAAGCAAGGTTGTGTCATCTGCATAACACAGGTTGTTAATGAGCCTCCCTCCAATCCTGATGCCCCGTTCTTCTTCATATAGTCCAGCTTCTCAGATTATTTGCCCAGCATACAGATTGAATAAATATGGTGAAAGATACAACCTTGATGCACACTTTTCCTTACCATGCAGTAAACCCTTGTTCTGTTCGAATAACTGCGTCTTATTTTACGTACAAGTTCCTCATGATTAAGATTAAGAAGTAGCCTTTCCTGTTGTCCTCCTGCTGGTGTAGTCTTCTTTCCAGAGGTGGGGTGTTATATCATGTTCACTCTGATATTCTGAAAGCTTAATCAGTAAGATAATGAATTGCATATATGCCTTTCACACCTTAGGTCTACTTTCATTCAATCAAATGCTTCTTTAAAGAACGCCTCTGTGAAAACTTCAATAATTTATCCGTAACAATATAGAAACTGTACCTATATTGTAACCTTTTGAAGAATTAGTATATTCTGACTTTCCTACATTATATTGTTTACTTTTTTGAAGTTGCTTTTGGGAATATATGGATTATATTTTCTTAAATTGATTGATATAAAGTTAAAATAAAAATAAGGGAAGCCAAGTGACATGGAGAGCTCTAACTTCATAAAATCTTTCCAAGAATCTTATGGAAACTGCCACCAAGATCTCTACTATGTGTAGGCTCAATTTGAACCGTTTCCTTAAAATTTAGTGCCCAGAAAACTTTATCTCAATTAACGTATTTCTGTAGTTCCTTTTTTTCTAAAAATCAGTATTTTTACTTGTTTCATCTTGCCTTCAAAGATGCTGAGGATGAATTTGGATGGTAAGGCATGATGACTCTTTTAAGTTTATTAGTTTCACTGTATAAGAGGTCCTAGTTTTCTTCTCTTTTATTAAATTGAGTGTGCCTGTGACCCATTCAGAAACACCGGTGCTGTGGTAGTTACGTGCTATGGCTGCTAACAAAAAGGTCAGCAGTTTGAATCTACTAGCCACCCCTTGGAAACTCTATGGGGCAGTTCTCCTCCGCCGTGTAGGGTAACTATGAATTGGAATCGACTTGACAGCAATGGATTTTGTTTTGTTTTGTTTTTTATGATCCATTCTTTTGGCTACCTGAAATAAATAACTCAAAGTAACCTGGACATTTAGATTAATTACCTATGTTCCTGACATTCACATTTACAATTAGCACACTGAGGCCCTTTTGGGAATAATCAGTTCAGCTGGCTTCAAATTTTTGCAAAGTATCACCACAGTAAAAAATTAAATAAAATAAGTAGTTAAGTATAGGTTTATGTGAAAACTTACAGCTTTACCTTCTACAGCTGTGAGTTTGCTGATCGACATGCACCTAAAGGCTTTAGTTAACAAATGGGGATTTAGAAATGAAATGTCATTGCCTTTCTGAGCTGTTCCCTTCTTAACTATGTTTTTATAGTAAATACCCTAGAAAATGATAAAACTTCTCAAAGAAGCTTTGTGTATGTATATGTATATTTATTTGTATATGTGTGTTTAAGGTTTATATTGTATTAGGATTGTAAGACTTAAACCAGTTGCTCTGAAGTTGGTTTCAACTTATGACCACCCCTTGTGTGTCAGAGTAGAACCGTGCCCCATAGGTTATAAGACTTTATGGTTCTAAAAACATAAAAGGGGGGATACGAGGATGTAAGCAAAATAAACAAGAACTGTCAGGACGTGCTTAACTGTACATAAAGTTACTTATTAGCGGCATCCACCACTCATCTGTCAGTTTGTCGTACTGTGGTGGCTTGTGTGTTGCTGTGATGTTGGAAGCTATGCCACCAGTATTTCAAATACCAGCAGGGTCTCTCATGGTAGACAGGTTTCAGCAGAGCTTCGAGACTAAGACAAACTAGGAAGAAGGACCTGGCAGCCTACCTCTGAGAAAAACTGGCCAATGAAAACCTTATGAATAACAGAGGAATACTGTCTGATACACTGCTGGGAGATAAGCCTCTCAGGTTGGAAAAAAAAAAGACCTATTGCCGTCAAGTCAATTCCAACTCATAGCGACCTATATGTCAGGGTAGAATTACCGCATAGGGTTTCCGAGCGGCGCCTGGTGGATTTGAACTGCTCTCAGCCACTGCGCCACCAGCGTCTGCCTCAGGTTGGAAGTGATGATCCTCCAGAATTTTAGAGCCTCATCGCTAGATTTGGAAAGGCTGTTTACACCACAGCTCAGCTACATAGGTACTATCTTACTACTCTCTTTCCTGAGGCATAGTTAACTTATTTGTAAAATTGAAGAGTCAGAGTAGATAGCTCTAAACTCTCTTCTAAGCACAAATCTGGTCTTACACATTTAGTTCATCTAATTCAACTGCCAGCTCTTGAAGGCCTTCTTTGTGTAGCATCCCCATATGACTGTTGCCTAGCCCTACTGAAGAGGGGCTGGAAGCAGAACAGGGAAGACTGGGTTCATTACAGACACTGTTGTTAGGTGCTGTCGAGTGAGTTCCGACTCTGGGTACAACAGGACCACACACTGCCGAGTCCTTCACCATCCTCACTATCGTTATGCTTGAGCCCATTGTTGCATCCACTGTGTCAATCCATCTCGTCAAGGGTCTTCCTCTTTTTTGCTGGCCCTCTACTTTACCAAGCACGATGTCCTTCTCCAATTACAGACATTACTCTTTGGTAAATAAAAGCCAGTGTTTTTGACCTCTCTTTTTTAGTAAGTTTTATCTCCATTTCATATGTCACCTTCTCTCTTCCAGGTCTTACACTTTCAGCTAATTGTAGTTATTTCTGTTAAATTCATGTTTTCAGAATCCTTGGTCTGCTATTTTCTTCTTTGTGGTGCTATCCTGCTTCATAAATGCCCTTCTTATATTGTGCAGCCCACCCTGATGATGCTACTGAAATAGCCTGATCATGGATCAATACGCTGGTACTGTTGCTGTATTCCTTCAGTGGCTGGTTAAGCTTTTCATGCTTAATATTTCTAGTCAGTATGGTTTTTAACATTAAAATGCAGATATTATCTAGTTTTTCTTCTCCTTAAATCCTTTTAAAATATTTATGGTGTGCCTTATAGTGAATAATTTCTTGGTATTAAAATTATGATAAATTATTCTAGTATGTTCACTGTATTTCTATTAATGTAGCAAAAGTAAAGCATAACTCCCTTGAAATTGTTAATCTTATGGAGTTATTTTGTTATTCTGGAGGATTTCGATTTCTTAATAAATTCAGGCTCCTTTTTCTCTCTTCTGGTACACATATTCTTTTTTCTTTTGTGGATACTAAATATCTTTCACTATTTATTTTATTTTATTGTGCTTTAGATGGTTTACAGAGCAAATCAGTTTCTCATGAAACAATACACATATTGTTTTGTGACAGTTGTTGCCAACTGCATGATGTGTCAACGTTTTACCCTTCTTGACAAACAAACAAAAACTCCAACTCTATACTGGTGAAAAGAGCTCACGAATGGGAATGCTCATTATACCAGCAAACTGAGCAAAAAGAGTTATAACTGTCAAATCCGTAAAGAGTTACAGCCTTGGAAACCTTATGGGGTCACTGCAAGTTGGAACTGACTTGATAACAGTAGGTTTGGTTGGTATACATAAGTCTTAGCAAGAGTCTTATCACAAGGAAATACATAATTAGCTCAACTCAAATTTACTGTATCATATGAGCCATGTTTTCATTACCACTAATTTTTTTCCTGATGTTCTGTGCAGAAGATAAATATATATGACACGCAAGTCTAGACCATATATTGGCTACACTAGCCTTTTAGATAGGAATAGAGAAATGGCCAAGAGGATATACTGAGTGGTACATTAATTTGTAATCTGTGGTTGTTTTTTCATTTTAATCATAATGAGTTTATGTCTGATTTTATTGAAATCATGCTGAGTTCATATTACACAATAAAAAAGAAGTTAATTCTTCAAAAACACATAACTCTAAATGAGTAAATACCTGACAAGAGAGCCTCAAAATACATAAAACAAAAGATGATTGATCTAAAAGAAGAAATAGATAAATACGCAGTGATAGTAAGAGATCATACTACTTCTTATTCAATAACTGAAAGAACAGGTAGACAGAAAACCAGTAAGTACAGTTAGTCCCCCACTTACACCAGGGCTCCGTTCCAACGACTCCTTCATAAGTCGGTTCTAGTGTAAGTTGAATCTCTCTCTTATTTTAGTTTTCGTCATTGCCTGCTATATGGCAGTGTTTTGAACAGTAAATCATAACGCTGAAATCTACGAATGATGACGTCAGCAAATTACTCCAACATTGTATGTAGTATGTATTACTAATAATAAGATCTTTTTAAAAAGCAGTTGTAACTGCCATTTGTGGTAACTTAAAGATACCATAAGTCAGGGACTACTTGTATATGGATGATTATGTGTGTGTACATATATATATATATAAAATGAAAAGTAAAACATATCAGGATTTGTGGGATGAAGCAAAAGAGTGCCTACAGCAAAATGCATAGCATTAAATGCTTGTATTAGAAAAAAAGAATGACCTCAAATCAATAACCTAAGCTTCCTCCTTAAGAAACTAGAGAAAGAAGAACAAATTAAATCTAAAGATAGCTGAAGAAAGGAAAGACTAACAATTAGGGAAGAAGTTGTAAACTGAAAACAGCGAACAATAAAGAAAATCAAAAGGTGGTTCTTTGAAATGATTAATGAAATTAATGAATCTCTAGCCAGATTGAAGAGGATAAAGATGACATAGATTACCCATATCAGGTTTGATAGAGGAGTTATCACTAAAGACTTCACAGCCATTAAGAGGATAATAAAGGAATACTGGAAACAGCTCTACACACACAAATTCAACAACTTAGAGAAAATGGACCAAAGACTTGAAAGACACAAACCACCAAATTTTAGTGAAGAAATAGATATCCTGAATAGTCCTAGGTCTATTCAAGAAATTGAATTCACAGATTGTTTTACTGGTGAATTCAATGAAACATTTAAGGAAAAAAAATAATTCCAACTCTATATACCTTTTCCAGAAAATAGAACACTTCCCAACTCATTTCAGGAAGCAAGCATTATGGTAATACCAAAATAAGAAAATTATATTAAGGAAAAAAAACTGATGAACACAGCTGCAAAAATTCTTAACAAAAGATTATCACAATCCAGCAATATACGAAAAGCATAATACCTTAATAAACGAGAAACACATGGCTGATTTACCATTCAAAAATCAATGTAAGCTATAATAATAATAGATTATATTAAAAATATGCTCATCTCAATAGATGCATTTGATAAAATGCAACACCTATTCCTGACTGAAAAACATCCTCAGCAAGTTAGGAATAAAAGGTAGTTTGCTTAAGCTAATAAAGGATATTTAAATACATCTACAAGTAATATACTTAGCGGTGAGAGACTGAATGACTTATCCCTAAACATGGGAACAAGGCAAAGTTGTCTCTTTCACCGCTCATATTCATTATTGTGTCAGGAGACTTGCACAGTGCAGTAGGCAACAGTAAGAGGTAAAAGGCATACAGATTAGAAAGGCAAAATTAAACTGTCCCTATTTGTGGGTTAAATGATTGTTTAGGGAGAAAAATCGCAAAGTACCTACAAAAAGGTTTCTATAACTAATAACTGAAATTAGGAATGTATTAGTATCCAGAGTTAATACACAAAGGCAATACTTTTCTTATATATCAGCAGTGGACAATTGAAAAGTTAAAAAAAATACTATTTGCAACAGCAGCAAAAAAAATTAAGTTCAATCTCAAATCTAACAAAATATGTGCAGGAGCTGTATGTTGAAAGATACAAAATATGAATGAAAGAAATCATAGAAGATTTAAGTAAAAGGAGTGGTATACCATGTCCATAGATTTAAAGTAACAATATTGTTAAGATGTCAGTTTTCCCTGTTTGATCTATCGAATATCACCAAGCTGATTCTCAAACTTATCTAGAGAAGCAAAAGTACTAGACTAGCCAAAACTATTCTTAAATAGAACAAAGTCGTAGAGCACAAACTACCCGATTACAAGACTATTAAGCTATAGCAACCAAGACATTGTGGCTTTGATGAAAGGCATGACACACAGACCCATGCAACAGAATAGAAAGCCCACATATGAACTCACACAAATATATTCCATTGACTTTTGGCAAAGATGCAGAGGCAGTTAAAGGAGAAAGAATAATCTCTTCAACAAATTAGTGCTGGGAAATGCACGAAAATGAACCTTGATACCTTCACACCTTATACAAAATTTAACTCAAAATCAGTCATTGTCCTAAATGTAAAATCCAAAACCTTAAAACTCTGTAATGAGATATCTGAGAAAATAGGCATGGCTTTCGGGTTTTTGATGAGTTTTTACATACAACTTCAAAAGCATGATTCATAAAAGAAAAAAAAATTGAAAAAGTGGACCGTAATACATTTAAAACTTTCACACTATGAAAGACACTCTTAAGAGAATAAAAAGCCAAGACAAACCTGGGGAAATTTTCAGCAAAACGCGTATAAGAGATTTTATCTAGAATATATAAGAATATACAGAAATCTTAAAACTCAAAATACAAAACGATGCAAATAAAAATATGAAAAAATATTTGAGCAGATACATTTCCAAAGAAGATATACATATGACAAATAAACGTATGAAAAGATACTCAGTATTATTAATAGGGAAATGCAAATTAAAACCACAATGACACAAGTTTTGTTATATATAGCATATACACGATTTAAAAAGAAAAAAATCAGCTACAACTACAAATGCATTAAAATGGCAAACAAAACAAGACAAACACAAAAACCCTGAGAGTATCAAAAGTTGGACAGGATATGAAACAACGGGAATCCTCACTCATTGTTGGTGGGAATACAAACTGGTAGGGCCACTTTGGAAGGCAGTTTGGCAGTTTCTTAAAAAGTTAAACACAACACCTACCATAAATCCAGCCATTCCATTCCTAGGCATGTAATTACCAAAGTATAATAAAACATTTTTATCTAAACTCCTGTATGCAAATGTTTATAGCAGCTTTATTCATATTCATCAAAAACTGGAAATGACCAAGCTATCTTTCAGCAGGTGAATAGTTAAATGAACTGTGGTACATATATACAATGGGACACTACTCAGCAATATAAAGGAATAAACTATTGACTCACAACAACATGGATGAATTTTAAATGCATTTTGCTAAGTAAAAGAATTCAGACCCAAAAAGCTACATATTGTGTGATTCCATTTATGTGACATCCTGGAAAAGGAAAAATTATAGGAACAGAAATCAGATCAGAGGTTGACAAAGGTTGTGGGGGGAAGAAAGGTTGACTATAAAGGGGTCATGCAAGAGAAGTTTTAGGATGTATGTCCTGGGGGATGGACACATGGCTGTATAGATATTTGTTAAACCCCACAGAATGGTACATCACAAGAAGTTAACTTTATGCAAATTGAAAGTATATCAGCCAATTCTGCCTTGATTATTTAGTGCTGCTATAACAAAAACTTATTTTCTCACAGTGTAGTAAGCTAGACGTCCGAATTCAGGGTGTGGGCTCTAGGAGAAGGCTTTCTGTCTTTCAGCTCTGTGAGAAGGTCCTTGTCTCTTTGAGCTTCTGCTCCTGGGTGATCTTCATGTGGCTTAGCATCTCTCTTTCTCTGTCTCAGCTTCTCTGCCTCGCTTGTTTAATCTCTTTTATATCTCAAAAGAGATTGACTCAAACATACCCTATGCTAATCTTGCCTTATTAACACAACAATGATGACACATTCCCAAGAAGAATTTTAACCACAGGCGTACCGAAACAAAAAACAAAACAAAACAAAAAACCTCAAATCAGTTGACCTGGAGTCGATTCGACATAGCAACCCTATAAGACAGAGTAGAACTGCCCCAGTAGGGTTTCAGGGAGCTGCTGACCTTTTGTTTAGTAGCCATAGTTCTTAATCACTGTGCCACCATAGCTCCAACCACAAGCACAGAGGTTAGGAATTACATATTTTGGGGGGACATAATTCTATCCATAACAACCACAATGTCAAAAAACCTCAGAAGGAAAAGGAAGCTGAGCAAGGTAACTTCGGAAAGTGGTATTTTGACTATACAAAAACACTTCAGTTTATGAAAAATTTATCATAGAGTTAAGAGTTAACAACTCTGAAATTATTCTACATATATACTAGGCTAGGACAAATAAGCAAATAAATTATAGATAATGTGAGCTAGATTTCTCATTCTTAAAGAATGAAGTCATAAATAAGCAAGAGTGGAAGACTAGAATAAATTATGTGGCACTGCACATAAAGAGATCAGCTTGAACTCATGTTTATTTTTACATAGATAGATACAGAAATGTCTGCATATCTATAGATATACATTGGTGAGTATACACACCTATTTCCTGGCTCTGCCTGCTAAGAAGCAGACATTTCAGAAGTAGTGAGCACACAGTGTACAGATATTGGTTTCTATTACCATTCTCCAATATAAGGAATGTGGGGCTTCTTGGAGAAATGGCTGCTTTAGGCCTGGGGCAGTGAAAATGTAAGACAATCCTGGAGCATCTTGTAGTACCAGAAAGCAAGGAAGTGTTCCAAAAACAAAGAATAGGGGCATGTCAAAGAGATGAGCTGAACTGAAAGAGCCCCCAATTGACATACAGCATATCTTCACTTATTTGGAAGAAAAGTCAAAGTATTCAGTTTACCCTTCCACGTTTATAGATAAGTCACATGAAATGTTCGTTCATTTTAAACTCATAGTTGATCAACAGTAGAGCCATCTGGTTTTTCCCTGAGGCAAAAAACCCTTATTATGCTCATGGAACTTTTTGATGATTGAAGTATTGGAACCTGGAGGCCGTGGGTGAGACAGGGATGCCGCCAGTGGAGGTGCATGGTGTTGTTAGGTGCCATCCAGTCAGTGCCACCTCATAGCGACCCTATGCACAAAAGAAGGAAACGCTACCTGGTCCTTCGCCATCCTCACAATTGTTATGTTTAAGCCACTGTGTCAGTTCATCTCACTGAGGGTCTTCCTTTTTTTTGGTGACCCTCTACTTTACCAAGCATGATGTCCTTCTCCAGGAACTTGTCCCTCCTAATAACATGGTCAAAATACGTGAGACGAGGACTTGCCGTCCTCGCTTACAAGGAGCACTCTGGCTGTATTTCTTCAAAGACAGACTTGTTCATTCTTCCAGCAGTCTGTCATGGATTGGATTGTGTCCCCCCAAAATGTGTGTCAACTTGACTAGGCCGTGATTCCCAGTATTGTGTGGTTGTTCACCGTTTTGTCATCTGATGTGATTTTTCTATGTGTTGTAAGTCCTACCTCTATGATGTTAATGGGCAGAATTAGAGAAAGTTGTGTTAATGAGGCAGGACTCAATCTATAAGATTAGGTTGTATCTGGAGTTAACCTCTTTTGAGATATAAAAGAGAAAAGCAAGCAGAGAGACGGGGGACCACATACACCAAGAAACAAGCGCCAGGACAATATTGCATTCTTTAGACCCGGAGTCACTGCGCTGAGAAGCTCCTTGACTAAGGAAGATTGATGACAAGGACCTTCCCCCAGAGCTGACAGAGAGAAAAGGCCTTCCCCTGGAGCTGGCACCTGAGTTCGGACTTCTAGCCTCCTAGACTCTGAGAGAATAAGTTTCTCTTTGTTAAAACCATCCACTTGTGGTATTTCTGTTACAGCAGCACTAGGTAACCAAGACACAGTCCATGGTATATGCAGTATCCTTTGCCAACACCTTAATTCAAGGCAACAATTCTTCTTTGGTCTTCGTTAGTAATTGTCCAGCTTTCACATGCATATGAAGTGATTGAAAATACCATAGTTTGGGTCAGGCGCACCTTAGTCCTCAAAGTGACATTTTTGTTTTTTAACACTTTAAAGAGGTGTTTTGCGGAAGATTTGCCCAATGCAATGCATCGTTTGATTTCCTGACTGCTCCTTCCATGGGCTTTGATTGTGGATCCAAGTAAGATGAAATCCTTGACAACTTTAACCTTTTCTCCATGTATCATATGTTGCTTATTGGTCCAGTTGTGAGGATTTCTGTTTTCTTTTTGTTGAGGTGCAATCCATACTGAAGGTTGTAGTCTTTGATCTTCATCAGTAAGTGTTTCAAGTCCTCTTCACTTTCAGCAAACAAGGTTGTGTCATCTGCATATTACAGGTTGTTAATGAGTCTTCCACCAATCCAGATGCCACAATCTTCTTCATATAGTCCAGCTTCCTGGATTATTTGTCAACATACAGATTGAACGCGTAAGGTGAAAGCATGCAACTCTGACGTACACCTTTCTTGATTTTAAACCATGCAGTATCCTCTTGCTCTGTTGGAACAACTGCCTCTTGGTCTATGTACAGGTTCTGCACGAGCACAATTAAGTGTTCTGGAATTCCCATTCTTCTCAATGTTATCCATTTCCACTGCTGTTCGTAAGATTTTCACTGGCCAGTTTTTTCATAAGTAGACTGCCAGGTTTTTCTTCATAGTCTGTCTTAGTCTGAGAGCTCCACTGAAACCTGTCCACCAAGCGAGACGCTGCTTGTATTTGAAATACTGGTGGCAAAGCTTCTAGCATCAAAGCAACACAAAGCCGCCATAGTATGACAAACTGACAGACATGTGGTGGTACATGGTAGGGAAGATATTCCCTAAACTGGTAGACCCAGGAATCACTGCTATAGAGAGAGAAAGAACAGCTACTTTGGCGTCAGTCTATCGATCAATATTTAAGTGCCATGTTTCCTAGAATAATGAAAATAATATTTTCCAGCAAAACATGAAACACCAGAAAAAACCCAAACCCCGTGCTGTCGAGTCAATTCCGACTCATAGCGACCCTATAGGACAGAGTAGAACTGCCCCATAGAGTTTCCAAGGAGCACCTGGCAGATTTGAACAGCCAACCCTTCCCTTAGCAGCCGTAGCACTTAACCACTACGCCACCAGGGTTTCCAAAACATGGAATAGGCAATTAATATTATTAGGCAGTAGTCATTCAGGAATATTTTTTACCTCTTTTCTTCTTACACATTTTCATACAAAAAATGTTTTGAAACTTTTTCAAACATTCAGAAATTGTTTTAAAATAGAAAAAATTGTATAGAGAGTTGTTCTTCACTACCCTATTTTGCATATATTAGTTAATATGCAAATGGTTCTACAGACTTTTCAACATATCAGATGTTAAGGGAAACAAGGAATTCCTTATGTTTAGAATGACTGACATACATGTATAATATACGTGGCTATTACAAGTTGCATTTTTTAATTATTTTAAAGGAGTATCTTATTTAATAATGTTGTCGTTAGGTGCTGCCCAGTTGGTTCTGACTCATAGTGACCCTATGTACAACAGAAGGAAACATGCCTGGTCCCACGCCATCCTCACAATCATTTCTGTTTTAGAACGCATTGTTGTGGTCACTATGTCAATCCATCTCATTGAGGGTCTTCTTCCCTCTTGCTGGCCCTCTACTTTACCAAGCATAATGTCCTTCTCCAGGGACTGGTCCCTGCTGATAAAATGTCCGAAATACAGGAGATGAAGTCTCGCCATCCTTGCTCCTAAGGAACATTCTGACTGTACTTCTTTCAAGGCAGATTTGTTCATTCTTCTGGCAGTTCATGGTATGTTCAGTATTCTTTGCCAATATCATAATTCACATGGCATCAATTCTTCTTTGGTCTTCCTTATTCGTGGTCCAGCTTTTGCATCCATACGAGGCAACTGAAAATACCATGGCTTGGGTCAGGCGCACCTTTGCTTTTCAACACTTTAAAGAGGTCTTTTGCACAAGATTTGCCCAATGCAAATTTGGTAATAGTTTTTTTAAATAAAATTTTGACATGATAAACAATAATGCAGCTGAATTTTTCACTGAAGATTTTCAAAAGCTGCAAGGATACCTATATTTGATCTATAAAATAAGTGCCCTGGATTTAAGAATTTGGAAGTTTCTTTGCACTATTGAAAATTGAATTTTTAATTTTATTTTATTCTTACAGATGTTTCCCCAAACATTATATTGGCTACTTGAAAGAGTTAAAACCCTTTTTCTAAAAAAAGAAAAAATATTTCATTACTGTGACTTATACATAGGGTAGATTAGAAAGCACTATTTCTCTGAGAATTGATAAGTTTTTATTAAAATAACACTTTTTAACAGTCACTACATTTTTACAGTAAGTACAGGAGTCCTGGGTGGCACAGATAGTTAAGCACTTGACTACTAGCAGAAAGGTTGGCAGATTGAACCCACCCAGATGCATCTTGGAAGACAGAAGAAAGGCCTGGCGATCTGCTCCTGAAAGGTCACAGCCTTGAAACCCCTATGGAGGAGCTCCACTCTGCACACATGGGGTTGCCATGAGTCAGAATTGACTGTAATGCAACTGGTTTGGTTAGATTTGGTATAGTAAGTACTGGGAATGTGGTCAGACAGACCTCACTCCTTACTCCTGCCTGCAAGGAGCCTAATGGGAGAAACAAATGTCAAGAAATTCAGTGGCCGTCACAAAGGAAGAAGTGCAAGGGGTTCTGGAGGATAGAGCACATGAACCTGACTTCGTTGGGGGAATCAAAGAAGGCTTCTGAAGTAAGCAGTGTTTGGGGCAAGAGCTAAAGAATAGCTGGGGTTCTTTTCTGAGAGTGAGGGTCAGCAGGTTAAGGTGAGATCATTGCTGTGTCCATGCCCTCCAGCCAAAGACGACCAGGAGCACACCTGTGAGCAAGCCGAATCTTGAACAAATTGGTTTATTATTGGGTGCACCGAGAAAGAACATGCACCGTGGGGAAATATGGGGTATCTTGTAGGAAGGTATTAGAACCTATTATAACATTTGGGCTTTGGTTGGGTGATTTGGGGGCGAGTCTAAGGAAGTGCTGCTCACTACAGATTAGACGCTGTCAAAAATCGTAGGCAATTCTGTGACTGTCTCGATGAATCTTCTCTATAGGAAGGGTAGACTATAGCAAGGAGAAAGCTGTTATTAATAAAGAAGTCACTCATTTTAGCCAAGAGAGTGGGGTGTTTGGTATTTTGTGGGTGGCACAGTGACCTTGTTTTTGTCTTTACTTAGACAAAACTATGAATTGCCTTTTTCTTTTTGCCTCACTTTATCACGGTCTCAGAGTAACCTTGCTTGATACCGGTATTCTGTGAGATTATTTATGTCTACCAGAATAACACGGCCTAGCTCGGAGTGCCAGGCCAACTTCAGCATATCAGGGGCTGCTATTTTAATTTAATTTTTCTCACCAGAAAAAAGAAATATTGGGGGGAAAAGCTTCAATTAGGAGATATAATTCTACAATTTTAGAAGTTAAAAAAAATGTAGACATCTAGTAAAACCTACTGAGATTAAGATAGTGAAGGGCGTTGGTACTTTGAATGTATTTTCTAAGATTGGCTTAATGCTCCTACTTCTAAACTTTACATTTGTTATATTTTGATTAGAAAATTCATAAATGTTATGACCATGAAGATTTGGTTCTTTCCACCTCCCTTCCTTACTTTCTCAGCCCAAGCCTGATGACTCCCTTTGTATAGGATTTCACCCTCTGTCACTATTGAAATTCCTGGTACAAGTTGCAGCTGAGCCTTCTGATTTGCCTTCCCAGTGCCCCAGAAAACCAAACCCATTGCCATCGAGTTGATTCAGACTCATAGTGACCCCATAGGACAGAGTAGAACTGTCCCATAAGATTTCCAAAGCTGTAATCTTTACAGAAGCAGATTGCCACATCTTTTTTTTGTGAAACAGTTGGTAGGTTTGAACGGCTGACCTTTTGGTTAGCAGCCAAGCGCTGAACAGTGTGCCACTAGGGATCCCAACCCCACCACCTCACCACCTCAGAAAACCATTGAAATGATATTAAAGAGGAATGTTATAACATGAGGAAGACACTCATTTGACCACTGCTCAGAAATCCATATTCTAATAAAGGGGAAAAAAAGATTTCCTAATAAAAACATAGCCACCATAACCCATGAATCAAGTAAGATGAAGTTAAAAAAGAGTCCTATTCCAAAGATCATTAAGTGTCACTTTTTTCCAGTTTGTAATTTACAGTATTTCTGCCACCCCTTCGTTCGTCTATCAATGAGGATAGTGCCACAGTCCAATCAAATGTTCCATTTTGATGACCATATCTCTTGGAGCAAATTGGAAGATTTTCACACCTTCACTGAAACCTTTACTGACATCCAGCTTCACCTTGGCAAGTATATCTGATCCCCTCCCTTGTGTCAGTGATCTCTTAGGGTGTGAAATGATGACACATCTATTGCCGAGGATGACTGGATGGTGCAGACAGTGGGTGGTGGATCGAGCAATGTAGACCCTTATTTCAATCTATTTTCTGTGTGCAGTGTTTTGTCCAAGAGAGATTGATCTTGACATCGACATTGAATTACTTCTCCTTTTCAGCTTGTTCTTCGCACATTATCCTTCATTATGGCAAGTGCTGACAACCCAACTACAGAAGTAGCCTTGACTAAAATTTGATTATTGATTAAACACTCTTCATCTTATCTCACAATCCTGAAATAATGCAGCGGAAGAAAGGTGTTTCAGATCTGTCTTTGCTGAAGCTGACTCACAGCAGTTGCTCAGCCTAGTTGCTAGGACTCTTTCTTAGCGTGCCACTTTGTGAGCGAGATCAGTGATTTTGTACGCCAGGAATATTGACCCAATGTTTAATTCTGTCCGATATTTTTAAACCTGCCTGTTTATTTGTAGAGTCACTACATCAATGTATTTGACTTTGTCAGTAAGATTCTGCTTGTCTTTTCTCTCCCTGGGACTGCTTTACATGATCCAAAGCAAATAACTTCTGCCAGTGGATTCTCCATATATAAAACTGAAGTTGTTTTTTTTTTTTTTTTTAATTAATAATGAAACAACTGCCTTCAGAATTTTGCCTGTCTTTAAAAAGGTGTAGGACACCTGTTACGTTCTAACATAAATGCAAACCATTGGATTCTTGACTATAAGTCATCTTCCTGGCTAGGGTGGATGCCGTTGTTCACCATTGTCCACTAGATGCTGATGGCAGGGCAATCTGAGGTCCTCACTCCTGCCCGCACAGCTCTGCCGGCTGTGGAAGGTCCTGAGTTTCCTGTACTGTATTCTAACTGGTTCTGGGCTGTCCTCTACGCCAGGACACAGCCTTTCCCCACTGACTTGTGGTCCCTCTGGCCCAGGGCTGTGTGGTGTATGGAAGAGTTTTCTCACCTCTGTGCTAACTGCCAGGGCTGAGGGGACCCCACAGAGTGCTAAGAGCTTGGTGAAATGACTCTTCCAGGGTTTACTCATGGTCCTCCTTCTTTCTTGACAGGCTCCATGTGTGGCTTGCCCGGTGGAGTCCAGGGTCCATGGTCTTGTTGGATCTGGATCTGTTGCTTTGAAAAGACCCAGACTCTGGCCCATGTTCTCCAACATTTAAATCATTCTCCCCATTAGTAAAAAAGTTTCTTGAGCATGTGGCTCCAATACATATTTATTTTATTTGCAAATTTTACACTTGCAGTATGTTTCTGTAATTTATATGACAAAACTTACACAAATATAGGAATTTAAAAAGTACAAGATGAAAAAGAATATAAATGGAAGTTCCAGTCCACCACCCTGGTGGTGACCCTCGCACTCAGAGTCCTCCACTCCCAATTTACCTGTCCTTGACTTCAGGTTCAGGTTTTTTTTTGACTTCAGGTGAGGCTGTGTATGGGGTGGGGGTGGGGCTGGAAGGTGCAAAACAAGGAAGGCATCTCCAGGAAGTGGATTTTGTATACTTTTTCTTACTTCCTTCAGATTTTTTTTATACGATCAGTTTGAATTGCTGATAGTTTCAGGATTCAGATCCTACCGCTGCCGTTGAGTCGATTTCTACTCATAGCAGCCCTATGGGACAGAGTAGAACTGCCCCAAAGAGTTTCCACGGAGCAGCTAGTAGGTTTGAACCTCTGACTTTCTGGCGAGCAGCCAAGCGCTTGAACCACTGCACCACCAGGGTTCCTTAGAATTCAGAGAGAGAGGTGTGCTTTTAATGATGGACTTTTACCTGGAGAGGGAAGCTGAGCACAGAACACTGCACTGGTTTTCATGGAAGTTAATAAAGTCAAGTTCTCTTCAGGTGTCATTTTCTTCCTTTTAAACTGTGCCATGATTAAAATAACAGACTGCTATCAAGAAGAGTTTCTATACTCTGAAATATGTGTTTTTTAAAAGGCAAAGTGATTTCTTTTTGCCTGAAACAGTAATACATATCATAACCTGGTGATGTTGGAAATAACTTCCTAGGGGGAGATCACCTGGCTAAGCTATGAAAGGGGTTCTTTCAAAGAGATTGTATGGTGTAGTAAAAGGAGTATTTGGCCTGAGTCAGAAGATGTGGAAATGGTGTAGATGTGTGGGTGGGGAATATCTCTGGGCCTCAGTGTCCCTGTTTGTTAGTTAGGTGACTGGGCTATAGAAAAGGGCCATGATCATTTTTTCATAATGACTCTTCTTCCTGCCTCTTCCTCCTTCTCCTGCTCCTTTTGGGCTTCTTCTTCTTCTCATCCTCTTCCCCTTCCCCCTCTACTTCATCTAAAAACCCATTGCCATTGAGTTGATTCTGACCCTTAGTGACCCTATAGGACAGAGTAGAACTCCCCTATAAGGTTTCCAGGGAGTGGCTGTTGGATTCGAACTGCCAGCCTTTGGATTAGCGGCCGTATCACTGCGCCATCTAAAGTCACCAGAAATTCTCCAGGCAATTAGGAATGGTTTGGGTGCGATGGTGGAGACCAGTACCATCATTCTGAGTAAAATGGGTTAGAGTTGGTGGGGCGGGGGAGGGGGAGTTGTAGAAAGCAGCACCCAGAGCTCTTTTGGCCAAGCTCTTTTTCCTCACTTCATTTATTCAGAAACCTTATAGACAGAGTCCTGGCCATGGCAAACAGACCCTAGGCCTGCCTGTCCTTCTTTATCTACCGTCTTCAAATTCTTCCGTCAGACGGCCTCTTTGGAGCCCTCCCTGCTCTCATACCTATAAAATATGTACTCATTAGTGGAGCAAAGATATCTCAGCTCCCTACCTGAAGTCTTCCTCTTTTTTTATACTGGGAAAAGTTTAAGAAAAGGTAACTATGTTTCCAGAAAATATTCGTGCTGGTCCCATGCTCCATTCCAAAAGGGATAAGAATGACCACAGACTTAGCTTATAAGCCACTTCTGTAAAAATGAAGATCCTGGCCTACAATCTAAAGAAGGAAAAAGAAAAGAATATTAATATATTAATGCACTCAATCCAGAAGGCCAGCTAAAAAAAAAGCACAAAAATGCTTAGACCAAAATGCTGTGTCATCCACCAGCCCACGTTTTCCTGTGAAAAATGCTAGCATTTCCTAAATTATCTATTCTGCTGAATGTTGCATTATTTAATACCTCTTCCTAAATATTAGTTTCATCTTAAAGAGAGGCTTATATTTCTGAAAAGCAAGTGCCTTTTCCATGATTATGGGATGATGCAGATGTGAAAAGCATGGAATTGTACATAGGGAAAAAAATGAGTGATTCTGGTTAAAATATTATTGATAGGACCTCACAGGACATCCATGGCTACTTTCCATAGTTCTTTGACTCAATAACATCATAATAAACCTAACGAATCTCAAAAAATTTGTAGCTATGATTTTGTAAAATCATGACTGGGTATGTTTGATTCTTAATAAAAAATTAATATACACCCAAAGAGTAGTCTTGTTAGTTCATTCTGCTCTTTTTAGAGAAGGAACCGTTAGACTGTCATCCCATGGGTAATCTGAGTGACTTCTCCAGTGAAACCCATTTGACAGCTGTTACTGAAATAGATTTTACCAGGAAAAGGAAAGCAAGCTTCTTAGGAATAGTCTTAACTAAGTGCACACTTAGAAAGTGTTTGGAGGTGTACAGTAAGTGAGACCTTTGATTATTAATTATTGTAATTGAATAGGTTCCTGGGTGGTGCCAGCAGCCTGCTCTTGGTTACTAACCTAAAAGTTCTCTCTTTGAGCCCACCCAGCCATGCCACTGAAGACAGGTCTGGTGACGTACTTTTGTAAAGATTCCAGCCAAGAAAATCCCACGGAGCTCAGTCCTACCCTGACACACATGAGGTTACCCTGAGTTAGAATCACCTAGATGACAACAGGCTTTTTTTTTTTTGATAGAATGCAGATTAATTGTACACCTTCTTCAATTATATATCAAAATATCCTTTCCCCAGTCATTTTACTGGGGCAGTGTATATCTCAAGCACAGAGTAAATGATATATACTTTTTAAGATTTCAAAAACTACTCTAAGCCATGTGTCCTTTTTGTAGCCTTGTAATAAATTTAAAACATAGCTGGACTTGACCAGGTTTTGGAATATGTGCATTTCTTAGACTCAGTTTAAAAAAAACAAATCCTTCTAAACAGTCTAGCAGTTCTGGCATTAGGATTCTGTCATATTTTTGGAAATGTGTAGTATCATTTGAGGCCATAACCACATTTTAAGGAGTAAAACAATTAACATAATTTAATCTTTTAGTTTTATTTTTAAGCAGTAACTATAAATTTGTCAAAAGGCTGTAACATGGATATTGCTAGAAATCTAATTTGTAAAAAATATTCAGATATTTGACAATACAGTTGGTTTCATTTAAAAATAAAACAAACCCCACGAACATGACACAAGCTGTGATGTGCAACATAACGTACCAGTTTTACGGCTCCCCAGGGAGTGAGCGTGGGTGCATCTCTGAAAGTCAGTCACTTTGAGTGCAAGAAGTGGCTCTCAACAAGATGAGAAATGTGACCCTGGTGCCATTTAACTGGATGATAACAAAAACTGGGCAAACGAGACATTGCCCCTCCTTAGAAACTCGGAACCGTGGTGACGTACTGGATAAGTGCTACAGCTGCTAATCAAAGTGCCGGCAGTTCAAATCCACCAGGCGCTCCTTGGAAACCCTATGGGGCAGTTCTACTCCGTCCTATAGGGTCGCTATGAGTCAGAATCAACTCGACGGCATTGGGTTTCCTTTTTTGGTTTTAGAAGCAGGGAAAGATTTACTTATTTTTAAAGAGTATGATTTTCTTACCCGTTGGTCAGAGCACAAGCTAATGAAAACCTATAGAGGAAAGTTTTGTGCAGGTTTATGTGTGGAATCTAATTCTTTTGCTCAGAAGTAAAAACATAAAATACAAAAATACACAAATGTTTCCTCTGGTGTGCACAGGTGCTAATACTCCTCCTGCACTGCCACTTGGATAGTTTCATAGCTACTCAGAAGGACCTGTCAGTGGGTGCCTGCTCAGGCTCCTTAGAATGGCTGTAAGGTCTCTTTGGGAGGTCTTGGTGTGTGAACTCCATGAAATCTCTGTGAAAAGTCTCTGTAGGAAGAATCTCTGTGGGAGGTCTCTGTCTGAGGTCTATAGTGAGAGGTCTCCAAGTGAGCTTTCTGATTGGGGTCTCTCTGTGAGGTCTTTGAGGTTTCTGTGGGGGTCATTGTGGGGTCTCTGTATGGAGTCTCTCTGCAGAGCTCTTTCTGTGAGGTCTCTGTGTAGATCTCTTCACTTCTGACCTTACTGCACCTGATGGGAAGACCAGGGGGCAGGAGAAAGGAAGGGAGTCGCTCCTTTCACTATTCTTGCTGTGCGGTCAGTCACCCCATCTGTGCACTTCTCCGGCAGAACAGTGGGAATCAGCAGCCGTTGGTCCAAAACTCACCTCAGCGGTAGCCAGGCACACCTTTGACCTTCTCACCACCTGAGGGCCCAGGCAGCTCTCTGCTCAGAGGCCCCCGGCCCCTCCTGCAGATGCAGGCTCTGCCCTCACTGTTGCACCCACTCTGGAGGCTGCTTCAGAATCAGGGCCCAGGGGCAGCACCTGGCTGCAGGGAGAACTTGATGGTACCAGCAGCTGGGCTCTGGGGCTCTGGGGCTCTGGTGTCCTGACTGAGACGTGGAGGACAGGACTTGGTGTTGTGCAACCCCAGGAGGCCCTCCATCATCATCTATATCGTGGCACCTCCTGGGGCGGAAATCTCCACCTTGGGAATGATGCCCCTCTAGTTGGGCCTCACTGAGAGCCCCAGGTATGGCACAAAGCATGAAAAACTTTCTCTAGAGAAATTGCTCTTCTCCTCCCTGCTTTTTTGCGGGCTCTCTTGCTTTCGCTTATGGTCCAGGGCCAGGGGAAGAGGAAGAACAGAGGCCACTCCTGAACTGTGCCACCTCATTTGATCAGAGGCAGTAAGAGCTGATGGCCCTCCTGATAACATGTACGTTTGGACATGTTATCAGGAGGGAAGTCCCTGGAGGATATCATGCTTGATAGAGGGTTAGCGAAAAAGAAGACCCTCGAGGAGGTGGACTGACACAGTGGCTGCAACAATGGGCTCAAGCATAACAAAGATTATGAGGATGGTGCAGGACCTGGCAGTGCTTCGTTCTGTGGTACAGGGGGTTGATATGAGTCAGAAGCAACTTGATGGCACCTAACAACAAGCTTGAATCCAGTTTGCACTAAAGTGAGTGGTACTTGAAGATTTGTACAGATTCCTTGTTCAAACGTGTAAACTGCATGTTGCTCTTTCCCTCCCAGCTTTCCTTGGTACACCCACCCCTAGGTCCATAGCCAACAGTCAGTGATAACTGCACACACACTTGCCCTGTATCACTGGTAGGTAACCCGGGAACAGGACCACTGAGAGGGGTGAACACAGCCCTCAGTAGCCTCCCTGGCTCCCCACCCACGTCACAGAGCTGCAAATTCCCATCCTTGCTGCTGCGCTAGGGCATGAGAGACACAGAGGCAGGGGAAGGGTATTTCTTTATGGGTAATCTAAGAAGGGGGAAGTGAAGAGGCTCCCAGGGCAGCCGCCAAACATCCGGTGTCCATTCTGTCCCGGCCTGATTATGCCTCTCCAGCTGCATAACGTCTTCATAGGGTTTTTTTCATCTTGACAAGCCCCCGAAAGCTTTTATTCATTTTGTATGTGTGTGTGTGTAATGACAGTATTATGAAAACATAAGGTGCAAACTGAAGCACCTGGGTGGAGATGGGTGTGCAACAGCACTGTCAACCTCCCTCCATGCCTCGTCCCTTCTAGAAGCCAAAGCACTCAGAAAGAGTAGACACTGACCTCTCCCATTCACCCCAGCACAGCACAAACAGAAGCCACAACCCTTTTATGTGTGAAAACACATGTATTAGGGGATAATAACTATATTGGCTGGGAGAGGTTAGCACATAGGGAATGTGCTAACATGAGAATAAAGGGGTTTTTTTTGCTTGGGCAGAATATTCTTACAAGAAAAGACTAGGGAAGCCTTTTCGGGTTGACTGTAACAGACACCTGTCTCATGGCACAATGTTGTTGAATGATGAGGACAGCCTGAGGCACCGCACAGCCTTGACATATGCTGGCAAGGACTGATTGGGGATACATTCCCCTGGGAAGGCAATGGCCGATCACCGATTTTGAATTTCACCATCGTGTAGAGATTTGTGCGTCCGTCATGGGTCCCTTTGTTCCCGATAGAACTCTGGCCCTCAGGGATGGCTTGGTGATGGCAGCCCGTACCACTCAGTTCTCTCCTGTGCTCTGGGAAAGAGGGAGCCTTGTGGTAGGATGCATGCCCACCAACCGAGTCCTGACTTTCCTGGATTGCCTCTGTTGGCTGATTTAACTTTGAGGCATATAGTTCTTGCTGAAGCCTTAATTTCTCTGTTAAGATCAGGCCAACAGCTGTCATAAGTGTCTGAGCCTCTGTGGCTCCCCTGTCCATAAAAACTGATCTGCTTTTGACTGGTCCATGGCTCTGGGCAGAGGCTGAAGCTGGCTTTCCTTTTTGCAGGGGATCACCCCGCCCTTTGCCCTTCTTATTAGGACAAATGCTTTGGATAAAGCTACTCATCCTTTTTTTGAAGTGGCCTTCTGGAGGGGAATGTCCCTTCTCTGCTGAGAGCTGGGGGGATGTGATGCCAAGGGACTCTACCGACCGCTTATCCTGGCCAGGCTGGCTCATCCCACTCGCTGGGGAGGCCCTTGATCTTGCCAACCCTTCTTCACACACTTCTGTTTTCCGCCTCCTCACATCCGTTGTCTCATCGCTGGGGGCAGAAATCTTGCTCTGACTCCTCCATGGATCTTGAAGTTTTGGGGTCTTGGGATCCTGCTGCCCCAGGCTGCTCCCTCCGGCTGCCATGAACTCATGTAGCACTTTTGATGCTGGCATGTCCCTACTGGACACACGCTTCAGATGGGAGTGAGAGGACTGAGAAGCCACGATATCCGAGACAAGAAGCACATCAGTGGCACAGTGTTGAAGAATCATTTTGGTGGCATGGTCCCGAAGGAGCAGGCCAGCGGGACAGCCTTGAGGCTGGTTTGCTGTCTCCAATTCCCTTTTGATCTCTTCACTAAGTACTGGATCTTGAACAGACATTCTAGGAGGCGAGGGGCTTTTACTAGTCCCTGGAGCCTCTAAGCCGCCCAAATCCACATTTATGGTTTGGGATTTTGCCAGCACACTAGTTTCCGAGATGCCTCTATCTTGCAGCTGTGGTGCATAGGACCCTTTGGCCACTACTGCCTCCCTGGTCTCTTTGGCCCTGGAAGGTGGGGTTTGTCTCAGAGTCACCTGGACTTCCTCACATACAGGTGAGGGGGCACGGAGAGGATTCGTCCGGGTGGGGTCTGACATTTTGGGTGTAGCCTTCTCTCCCCTGCCTGCCTGTGGGTTTTCTCTCTGGATACTGGCAGTCTTAGCTCTTGAGCAGTTCCAGGACTCAAGAGGGGGTGAGGAGTGAAATCCATACATGGAAGGTGGTGATGACTGAGTCTCACTCAAATTGAGATTCATCGGCTCACCCGCCTGAACAGATAGGTCCCACTTGTGCCTCACAAATCTTTTAATATGTGCCTCCAGGGCCTTCCATGTGCTCGGAGTGAGGAATGAGAACTCTTGGGTGGTGCTCTCGTGGTGTGCCTGTTGAGTAGCAGACTTGGGCAAAGTACGGTTGGCAGCAAGCCAGGAATGGCTTACACATACAGGACTCTGACCCTCTGTAATCTGCCCCAACTCTCTGCCCCCAGGGACTTCCAGGGTCTTTTCCAGCTGTTTCTTAGCTGGGTTCCATGGTTTGTAATTTTTCGTGTTATTTCTCATGTAGCTCGTCGAATCGCTTTTTAACTCTTTCTCAGAGTTTGTCTGCAGAACCTTCACTGGGGATTTTTCCGAGCCTTGGGATATATCATATTTTGGGACTTGCCCCAGATCCTTGCCCAACTCCTTCCCTAATTTGAAATTGCAGCTTTTTTGGTTGCTGGATCCCACCTTCTTTACATCCTTGCTGCGTTCACCTATAAACACAGAAGGCCACGAGGGTTCATGCTGGTCCTTTGACTGACCTGTCCTTGGTAATTCTCCCCAAAGTTTTGCCCGTTCCAGAGACACCTGGATCCTGCTGGGCAGACTCCGCTTGTGTTGGGTGAGCCTCTTTTGAATGTATTCTTCCATTTGTTCCTGGAGCTCAGTTCTGCTACGAACATCCCCAGGAATGATGGGGTCTGACTTGTAGGCCTCAGAGGCCCCGCTCTCCTCGGGAAGGTTGGGACTGAAAGGACTGAATGCTCTCTGAGACCCTTTGGCCACAGAGGGTAAAGCCCTCTCACTTTTCAGTTGCTTCTGCGACAAGGGTGATTCTAGGTGTTGAATTTCAGTTGAGGTGAGAGATTGTGTTTCAGTTTCGGAACTAGGACAAGATACTTCATAGGCCGTAACCTGGTCTGTAGAAGCTGGTGGTGGGATTTGGAAGGAGGATAGGAGAGGGGTCTGGGTGATGACTGGGGCCAGAGGTGGGGCCTGGGGTTGGTCCTCAGGGTGGGGCAAGGGCTGGGGCTGAGAGCACACTGAGGATACTTGAACTGGGCAGGCACTAGATATTCTGTTGAATAAAACAGGGGGAGACTGTAGTGGGGAAGAGCTCCCAGAGACCCAGGCAGTAGGCAGCAGGGATTCACTGTGCAGAGAGGGGAGGCCCCAGAAGAGCTGGTTACATTTCTGATGGAAATGGTCCCCCAAGGCCTTGGGATATATGAGCTCCTGAGGACTGGACAGCTGCTCTGGTTTGCTCCAGTATGGCCGGGGGACTGTGGTGGTCTGCTCATGACTGAGTGATTTTAAAGTCCCCCAAGAATTCAGGTGATAGTCTGGGCTCACATGTCTTTTAAACGATCCATCCTTTTCTTTTTCTTTTGAAAGCTTCAATTCCACTCTCTTCGCGATTTCTATTTCCAGGAGCTTGTGGACATCAGGGTTAGGGATAGAAGGACTCCCAGCTTCTGTGCTCCCATCTGTGCCACCTCCCCAGGAAGGGGGCTTTGATGGGTGTTCCGAAGTATGCTCTTGCTGGGATTCGCAGTGTTTCCAGGTGGGAAACAAAAAGGCCTTGGCAGCCGCCCACCACCAGAAGAGGGCCGAAATGGGTCGACTTGAGCAACCAAGGCCTGTGATTTCTGGGACAGAAGACGCCAAAACATACGAGTTACCTGAATAACTCTCTGGGGCGGTCTTCCTGTCAGAAGAGTCGTCAGTTGTCCAGTCTTCAGTTATCCAGCCAGAAGAGTCCTCGGTCTTCAAGTCGCATAGATCTTCTGGAGGTTTTGCTGAAGCGGCGGAGGCCAGATGACGAGGGGGCTGGGTCGGAGGCGCCCTGGCAGAGCAGGGGGACACCACGGAAGCAGCACTTTCCGCGGGCTCTGCGCACTGCCGACGACGGGCTTCAGCAAGCGCTCTTTTGCGCACCGGACCAAAAGGTTCTCCACGTTTCCGCTGATGAAAGCTGCCCTCGTCGGGCCGCTTTCCCAGGAGGCTGCAGGAGACAGAAGACCAAGCTTTAGCCAGAGGCAAACGGCTTGGAGAACTTTGCAGGCCCAGGATGGGTGCGGGAATCCGCAAGGCACGCCCGCCCCTCCCCATGCCTGGACGTCACCTGCCCCGCCCACGCCGTGACGTCACCCACCTCTCCCCACGCCCTGACGCCCTGACGTCACCTCGCCCTGACATCACAGTGCTCCCTGACATCACAATGCTCCCTGACATCACACTGCTCCCGTCCGCAAGGACTTCTCTCACATTGCCTACGCACAGGCGCCATCCAAGGCAGCCCTATCTGCTCTGCGGCCCTGGGGTCACTTAGGAGCCCCTAATAGGAAGACGGACACAGGAGAGAAGGGGAAGGGTTACTCACGTTTGCAGAAGCGCAATCAGGCCCCTAGCCTCTTGCAGCTTTTTCATACAACTTCTGCAACCTGGAAATCAGGAGAGTGGGTTACGGTGGTGCAGGTCAGGGCCTAGGAACCTTACAAGAAGCTGAATGGAATGTCCCTCTGGGGACACCATTGGGCGGTTAGTCTGTGGGAGCCCAAGCTTCAGAGTCCAAGGTCACAAGATCGCAGACGCTCATAGCAAGGCTCACTTGTGTGAGGTACTTTGTCATTTACAAAGTGTTTCCGCCTCCGTTATCCTCTGTGACATCTCAGTGAGGAACCTGAGCCTTGTTAAACAGCTCGTGGTAGTTGGACCTGGATGTCCCGCCTTCAGATTCACCATTTCTCAGTTCATTACATCCCACACCGCCCCCTACTGGGCAACACCACCGCGAGGCCCATTGTGGCTTCAATCCCCCTCCTCTCGGTCCCCCCCGCCCTCCCCAAGGCCCAGTTCGAAACCTGAGAAGTATCCAGGTTCTGATTCCCTTCCTGGGAGCCTCCCTCTCAGGGCTGTTTCCTGAGAGAGGGACGTACTCCAGCAACTGGCGTCCTCCGAGTCCTGGGACCACCCCTCAGGGACAGGAGCGGTTAGGGTTAAGGTGGGATCTCGGTTGAGTGGGCAGAACCTTACCTTTCCCCGTATTCCTTTTGTTCTTCCTCCTCCTCCTCTTTGTCTCCACTTGAGGCTAAGATACACGAAAAGAATGAGGGACTGGGACCCAATTCTCTCCCTGCTCGTTTGGACGAGATGCCGATATTCGGTATTTATGAATAAAATGACTTTTTACATTGAGTTCATTGAGTTCTGCGTTTTCCCTTGTATTCATTCTTACAGTGAATAAAAACATTTTCTGTTTTCCTTCTTTGATCAACTCGGTGAAGGATTTTCCATGTGAGATCTAGCCTGGATTTGTTCAGTCACATTCCTCTGCTCAAGAAGGGCACAGACTCTCGGACCTACACATGCCTCTGTGCTCTGTCAGATAAGCCTTTCGGAGGCCAGAGCTTGGCTCTGGCCCCTGATCAGAGGCTCTCAGGGGCTCAGCACGGCTCGCCAGATCGGCCCAGACACAAAGGGAGGTCTTTGCCCAGAGACACCTGCCTCGGAAGGCAACTGATGAACCAATATTGAGGGCTGTGTCCTCCCGCAGGGATCCCAAACTCTCAGTAATCCAGTCTTCGGCCTGTGTTTAGAATTTTGCCCTGGTGCCCTCTGTCACAGCAGACAGATGCTCTGAGATATTTAGATAGAAATCCTGGTGCCCGCTCTAGCCCCTGCCACACTGGCCTGTCCCTAGAAGGCTGATATTCTAGTTTCCTGAGGTTTCCCATCTCAGGAGTCTCTAGTTAATTTCGAAAATGGAAATTGGAAAAAACAAAACAAAAAAAAAAAAATAGAATCTCTATTGGGGCTGGGTGGAGGATTCCTTACCTTTTTGATGTTTATATTTTTCTCAGGTGGTGGTAAAGGTGGATTGCTCTGGAGGTAGGGGAGTAACAGGAGGAAGAGCCCCACTCCACATAGGAAGCCCACGATGGCTTCAAGGATCCAGGAAGTGGAGCTGGAGCTCAACCAGGTAGCACTAAAGCTTTTCAGAGGACAGAGGTAATTCTCCATTATCTGAAAGGCACTGTTGCTCTTAGGCAACTGAGCACCTTGAGCACACTCTGGCTTATAAATCCTGGCCTGCATCAGAGAGCTGTGGCCTCATCACAAAGGGCTCCTGAGGGTGGGGATGGGGATAGCAAGAGGAGGCTGACCCAGAGTCTCTCCCATCACCGTCCAGCCCAGCATATCCGTCCACCCTTTTGGGCCTTCTAGATCAATCTTTCTCTGGGCCTTTCAACTCCGCCTTCTCATCCTGTCTTAGTAGACCTCCAGTGCAATTTTCTATTCATTACACCTGTAACCGTATATTACCTGGTTCCCTTTATCCTTTAAGAGATTTAGGCTGCAGCACCCTCAATCTCATAGCTTTTGTTAAACCTGAAGTTCTCCCAGGAATCTTGACTATTTCACAGAGATTTTACTCTGAGGATCTCCTCTGTCCTCAACTTCAGTTTTCCCATCTATAATTTTTACTTTATTCAACACAGACATAGAACTTAACTTTCTTTTGTAAATACTTAATGTTGTCAATTGTGAGTATTAAGTTTTTATTTTTTGTTTCCATCAACTGTTCCCATCTTCATTCATAGCATCTAACACAAAAATACAAACTAAAGATTTATTATTTAAAATTCACAAACTACATATGTATAAAAAAATTAAACCTGCAAGTGATTTTTAAAAAATTTTAATAGCATACTTCTGAAGTTTGGAAATCTTAAACTACACAGAGCCTTTTGGGGCATGCTCTACACAGACACTCACACACACTTTACAATACATGGTGTACACACGCACAGACTCTGAAATGCTTTGAATCAAGCATTTCCTCCTTTTCTTTGAATCTTTCGTAAGTTGTCTTGACCTTATTTCTTCTTACTCTGCCCAAAGTAAAGACAGTCCCCACTCTCTGCACCAAAGTTTTGAAATGTGTGCCACACCCACAAGTCAGGAATGGGTTAGGGAGAGTTAAGGTACTGTTATGAATTGAATTGTGTCCCCCAATTGCATGTCAACTTGACAAGGACATGATTCCCAGAATTGTGTGATTGTCCACCATCATCTCATGTGATTTTCCTGTGTGTTATAGATCTTACATCTGTGATGTTAATGAGGTAGGATTAGCGGCGATTGTGTTAATACGGCAGGACTCAGTCTACAAGATTTGGTTGTCTTGAATCAATCTCTTTTGAGATGTAGAAGAGAGAAACGAGCAGAGACATGAGTACCTCATGCCACCAAGAAACAAGAGCCAGAAGATTAGCATGTCCTTTGGACCCAGGGTCCCTGCGCTGAGAGGCTCCTCGACCAGGGAAGATTGATGACAAGGACCTTCCCCCAGAGCCAACAGAGAGAGAAAGCCTTCCCCTGGAGCTGGCACCCTGAATTCGGACTTCTAGCCTCCTAGACTGTGAAAGAATAGATTTCTGTTTGTTAAAGCCATTCATTTGTGGTATTTCTGTTATAGCAGCACTAGATAACTAAGACAGATGCTACTCAGGAGCCCCAACAGCACAATGGTTAAGCATTCGGCTGTTAACCAAAAAGTTGGTGGTTTGAACCCACCCAGTGGCTCTATGGGAGAAAGACCTGGCGGTCTGCTCCCATGAAGATTATAGCTTAGAAAACCCTATGGGACAATTCTACTCTGTCAACTCAAGAGCTCCTTAGGATGACCTGGGAGAACCAAGTATTTGGGGCTCTTCCTGATCTTGAGCAGCCTCTTTTGATATCCCTGGTATGTTCTATATGTTCTCTTCTTCTGAGTGTACTTTACCTCCCCTCTCCTGCCCTCTCCAGGTCCCTGAAGCCTCATGTCTGGCCTGTACCATATAGAGAAGGAGCTTTGAATCCTATACTAAGTTCCCTTGTGACACCATTCTACGAAGAACTCGGAATACATTTAGGGATGGTATTTTTTTTATATATTATTTTATTGTGTTTTCAGTGAAGGTTTAAACAGCAGTTTAGGTTCCCATTCAACAATTTTACACAAATGTGTTTAGTGACATTGGTTTCATTCTTCACAATTCATGGATATTCTCATTATTTCTGTTCTGGTGGTTCAGTTTTCATTAATCTATTTTTTCTGCCCCCTTACATTCTCATCTTTGTTTTAAAGTAATTGTTGATTGGTCTGAGGGATGGTATTTTTTAACACTACATGGTGCTTTTTTTTTTAACAGTCTATATGGACATGAAAATAATGAATATTTTCTACTTGTTGGCCAAGAAGTTCTAATACAGCTTTAATAGGGATTATTTTATTTGGCTATATTGTCATGCATGTACATGCTCATGAACACATCTTCACATCTCCTATTGCTTTTATCAGTCTACAGTCTCTACATGCTTTATGACATCGTCAGCATTGTGACATTGCCTAGTTACCCCCTGTCTTAGTTATCTAGTGGTGCTATAACGGAAATACCACAAGTGGATGGTTTTAACAAACAGAAATTTATTCTCTCACAGTCTAGGTGGCTAGAAATCCAAATTGAGGGTGGCAGCTCCAGGAGAAGGCTTTCTCTCTCTCTTGGCTCTGGGGGAAAGTCCTTGTCATTAATCTTCCCCAGCCTAGGAGCTTCTCAGTGTAGGAACCCCAGGGACAAAGGATGTGCTATTCTCCTGGCTCTTGTTTCTTGGTGGTATAAGGTCACGTCTTTCTGCTCTCTTCCCTCTTTTATATCTCAGAAGAGATTGGCTTAAGACACAACCTAATCTTGTAGATTGAGTCTTGCCTCATTAACATAACTGTCACAATTCCTGCCTCATTAACATCATAGAGGTAGGATTTACAACACGTAGGAAAATCACATCAGATGACAAAATGGTGGACAATATTGGGAACCATGGCCTAGCCAAGTTGACACATATTTTTGGAGGACACAATTCAATCTGTTACATCCCCCAAGATGGATAACTCAGGTAACTAGGGAGTATGGCAGGTCCTAATGTGAACCATTAAAGTCATTGTGTAGGCATGGTTGCTCTCAGTGTTGACCTCAGTGAGGGTGCCTGGGTGGCACAAATGGCTAAGTGCTCAAGTACTAGCCAAAAGTTTGGTTAGAACCCACCCTTGGGAGACAGGTCTGATGATCTTCTAGAAAAGCCTATGGAGCAGTTCTACTCTGCAAACATGGGGTTGCCATGAGTCAAAAATGACTCCACGGCGACTAGCAACAGGATCAATGGGGTGCATGGCTGGAAGACTTATGATTGAGGTGGGACTTTCACCTTGACTTAGAACTCATGCTTGGGAATGTTTGGAGTCACCTTTCGATCACTCCCACCAGGCCACTGCTATATTGGTAAACAGGCTTTGTGTGAGGGAGCAGGAACTTGAGAGTAGAGAGAACTGGTCACATTAGCTCCACATTTAGGTAAAATATTTGTTTCAGGACCCTCTCTTCATCAAAAGCTGCGCTCCCTTCTGGTTTTCTGTGTGCATGTTTTCATCTACATGACTCTCCTTCATAGACTTCACTTTGCTGACACAAATCATTAGTTTTTTTCTCATCTACCTACTGGGTTGCTTCATTCTTTTTTTTTTTTTTTTACTTTAGATGAAGTTTTGCAGAACAAAACTAGCTTCTTATTAAACAATTAGTACACATTGTTTTGTAACATTGGTTACCAACCCCATGATGTGTCAACACTCTCCCTTTTGACCTTGGGTTCCCTATTACTAGCTTTCCTGTTCCCTCCTGCCACCTAGTCCTTGCCACTGGACTGGTGTACCCCTTTAGTCTCATTTTGTTTTACAGGCCTGTCTAATCTTTGGCTGAACAGTGCATCTCAGGAGTGACTTCATTACTGAGCTAAAAGGTTGTCTGGGGGCCATGCTCTCAGGGTTTCTCCAGTCTCTCTCAGGCCAGTAAGTCTGGGCTTTTTTGTGCATGTGTTAGAATTTTGTTCTGCATTTTTCTTCACCCTCTGTCTGGGACACTCTGTTGTGATCCTTGTCAAAGCAGTCAGTGGTGGTAGCCGGGCATCAGCTGGTTGTGCTGGACTCAGTCTGGTGGAAGCTGTGGTAGTTGTGGTCCATTAGACCTTTGGACTAATCTTTCCCTTGTGTCTTTGGTTTTCTTCATTCTCCCTTGCTCCCAATGGAATGAGACCAGTGGAGTATCTTAGATGGCCACTCACAAGCTTTTAAGACCCCAGACACTACTCACCAAAGTAGAATGTAGAACATTTTCTGTATAAACTGTATTATGCCAATTGAACTAGATATTCCGCAAGACCATGGTCCCCGCAGCCCTCAGGTCCCTCAGGGAGTTTGGATGTGTCCATGGAGCTTCCGTGACCTTGCCTTGTACAAGTCGTGCTGGATTCCCCAGTATTGTGTACTGTCTTACTCTTCACCAAAATTACCACTTACCTATTGTCTATTTAGTATTTTTCCATCCCCATCCATCCCCTCCCTCATAACTATCAAAGACTGTTTCTTTTTGTGTGTAAACCTTTTTATGAGTTTTTATAGTAGTGCTCTCATACAACATTGTCCTTTTATGATTGACTTATTTCACTCAGGATAATGCCCTCCAGATTCATTCATGTTGTGAGATGCTACCCATATTCATCATTGTTCTTTATCCTTGTGTATTACTCCATTATGTGTATGTACCTTAGTTTTTTTAACCATTCATCTGTTGATGGGCATCTAGGTTGTTTGTTTTTTTACTATTGTGAACAGTGCTGCAATGAGCATGGGTGCGCGTATGTCTATTCATGTGACAGCTCTTATTTCTCTAGAATATATTCCTAGAAGTCAGATTGCTGGATCATATGGTATTTCTATTTCTAGCTTTCTAAGGAAGTGCCGTATGGATTTCCAAAATGGTTATACCATTTTGCATTCTGACCAGTAGTGCCTAAAAGTTCCAATCTCCTTATTGCCTCTCCAACATTTATTATTTTGTGTTTTTTTGATTCGTGCCACTAATGCCAGGGTGAGATGCTATCTCACTTTGGTTTCGATTTGCATTTATTTAAAAAAAAAATGGCTAGTGATCACAAGCACTTCCTCGTGTGTCTATTAGCCACTTGAATGTCTTCTTTGGTAAAATGTCTATTCATTTCCTTTGCCCATTTTTAAACAGATTATTTTTCTTTTTGTTGTAGAGGTGTTGGGTTTTCCTATAGATTTTAGAGATTAGACCTTTGTCGGATTTATCATAGCCAAAAATTTTTTCCCAGTGTGTAGATTCTCTTTTTACTCTTTTGGTGAAGTCTTTTGATGAGCATAAGTGTTTAATTTTTGAAGAAGATTTCTGGCTAGGACTTCCAGCACAATGTTAAATAGGAGTGATGATAAAGGGCATCCTGTCTTGTTCCTGTTCTCAAGGAGAATGTTTTCAGTCTCTCTCCATTAAGAATGATGTTGGCTGTTGGTTTTGTATAAGGAAAAAAAAAAAATAACCCACTGGTTTTGTATAGATGCCTTTTATTATGTTGAGGAGTTTCCCTTCTATACCTATTTTATCGAGAGTTTTTATCAGGAATGGGTGTTGGACTTTGTTGAATGCCTTTTTTGTGTTGATTTAGATGATCATATGATTCTTTTATTTATGTGGTGGATTACATTGATTTTATAATGTTGAACCATCCTTGCATACCCGGTATAAATCCCATTGGTCATAGTGCATTGTTTTTTATATGATGCTGAATTCTATTGGCTAGAATTTTGTTGAGAATTTTTGCATCTATATTCATGACAGACATTGATCTGTAATTTTCTTTTTGTGTGTGTGTGGTGTCTTTGCCTGGTTTTGGTATCAACATTATGCTGGCTTCATAGAATGAATTTGGAAGTATCATTTCCTTTTCTACACTCTGAAATAGTTTGAGTAGTACTGGTGTAAGCTCTTTTCTGAATATTTGGTAGAATTCTCCAGAGAAGCCATCTGGGCCAGGGCTTTTGTTATTGTTTTTGTTGTGAGTTTTTTCGTATTATCTTTTCCATCTCTTCTCTTTCTATGAATCTGTTCAGATTTGCAACATCATTTCATGTTAGTTTGGGTAGGTAGTGTGTTTCTAGAAATTTCTCCATTTTGTCTAAGTTTTCAAATTTTTTGGAGTATAGTTTTTCATAGTACTCTGTTATGATCCTTTTTATTTCAGTTGGGTCCGTTGTAATGCCCCCATTTCATTTCTTATTTAGGTTATTTGTGTCCATTCCTATTTTTCTTTTGTCACTTTGGCTAGTGGTTTGTTGATTTTGTTGATCCTTTCAAAGAACCGGCTTTTGGTTTTGTTGCTTCTTTTTATGGTTTTTCCATTCTCTATTTTATAATTTCTGCTCTGATCTTTATTATTTCCTTTCTTCTGGTAGCTATGGGCTTCTTTTTCTGTTCTCTTTCTATTTGTTCAGGTTGTAGCTAATGTTTTGATTTTGTCCCTTTCTTCTTTTTGGATGTGTGCATCTATTGCTATAAATTGACCTCTGACCACTGCCTTTGCTGTGTCCCAAAGGTTTTGGTATGATGTGTTTTCATTCTAGTTCGATTCCAGGAATTTTTTGATTCCATCTTTGATTTCTTCTATTATCCAGTGGTTTTTAAGCAGGGTGTTATTCAGTTTCCATGTAATTTTTTTTTTCCTTGCTCTTCCTTTTGTTAGTTTCTACTTTGATAGTGTTGTGGCCAGAGAAGATACTTTGTGTTATCTCAGTGTTTTGGATTTTGTTGAGGGCTGTGTTGTGGCCTAAGATATGGTCTATTCTGGACAACATTCCATGTGCTTTGGAAAAAAATGTATACTTTGCAGCTGTTGGCTGGAGTGTTCTATGTATGTCTGTGAGGTCAGGTTGTTTGATTGTGGCCTTTAGATCTTCTGTATCTTTGCTGAGATTCTTTCTAGATGTTCTGTGCTTTACTGAGAGTGGTGTGTTGAAGTCTCCTGCTATTATTGTGGAACTGTCAATTTCTCTTTTCAGAGCTGTTAGAGTTTGTTTTATGTATTTTGGAGCACTGTCATTGGGTGTGTACATATTTATTACAGTTATATCTTCATGATGGAGCATCCCTTAAATCATTATAGTGCCCTTCTTTGTCTTTTATGGTGGATTTTGTTTTCAAGTCTATTTTATCTGAGATTAGCCTTACCACTCCTGATCTTTTTCAGTAGCTTTTTGCTAGATATATTTTTTTTCCATCCTTTGGTTTTTAATAAATTTACATCTTTGTTTCTAAGTTGCATCTCTTGTAGAAAGCATATTGATGCATCCTGTTTTTTTTTAATCCATTCTGTCACTCTCTGCCTCTTTACGGGTGCATTTATGCCATTTACATTTAGTGTAGTTATTGATAGATGTGAGTTTAGTGCTGTCATTTTGTAGTGCTTTTTTTGCAGTGCTGACATTTTATTTGTTCCTCTTACTCTTTTGTGCTGAATTCCTTTTGCTTCTGGATTTTTTCATTTCTTTTGTTTTTGTAGATTTTGTGTTTACTGAGACTTCATGTTTTTCTTCTTTATTTTGATGAGTTTATTAACTTTCTTTGTGGTTACCTTGAAATTTACCCTAGTCTTCCTATGTTTGAAGCAATCTTTTATTGGTATTTCCTTGCCTTCCTCTTCACTAGAAAGTTCTATACCTACACCATTTATTCCCTCTTTTATTGTTCTAATGTTGTTGTCATTTACAGATTAACCTCTCTGGTTTCCTCTTGTAAATCTTTTAGTTTTGAATATTTCCTTGAGAGTTCTTTTCCTAGGTTGGTATCTGGATGGTGCAATCTTGCATTCTAGATTCAGACTGTTGTCTGATGTTGTTTGTTCTCTTACTGATGGACTCCCTTTAATAATTCTTGTAAGTTTGGTTTGGTTTTTACATATTCCCTTAATTTCTGTTTCTCTGGAAGTGTCCTAATTTCGCCATCATATTTGAGTGAGAGTTTTGCAGGATATATTATTTTCAATGGACAGTTTTTTTCTTTCAAGGTTTTGTATATGTCATCCCATTGCTTACATAGTTTCTTCCAAGTAATCAGAGTTTAGTCTTCTTGTTTTCCCTCTGTATTTGACTTTACATTTTTCTCGAGCTGCTCTCAGGATTCTTTCTTTGTCCTTGGTTTTAGCTAATTTGATTATGATATGCCTTGGTGATTTTCTTTTGGGGTCTATCCTATAAGGGATTCGTTCAGCTTCTTGGATAGTCAGCTTTTCATGTTTCATGATATTAGGGAAGTTTTCTGTCAGCAGTTCTTCAATAATCCTCTCTGTGTTTTCCATTTTCTTCCCCTATTCTGGAACTCCAATCATTTGCAGATTTTTGCTTTTGATTGTGTTCCACAACATCCTTAGTGTTTCTTCATTTTTCTGTATTCTTTTTTTCTGATGTTTCCTCAAAGTGGTATCCAAGTATTTGTCTTCAGTTTTTTTGATTCTGTCTTCCATTGTTTCAAACCTGCTCCTCAGACCTTCTATGACACTGTTCATTTCTGAAATCCTGTGTTTATCTTTTGGATTTCTAATTGCTGTTTTTGTATGATTTCTAATTGTGAGTTTATTTTGACATTTTTTTCCTGTATTATTTTCCTGAATTCTTCTGTTGTTTTGTCTGTCTTTTTCATGACTTTGTCTGCCTTTTCCATGATTGTGTCTATTTTTTCCTCATTTTTGTCTGCTTTTTCCTTCAACTCTTGGATAGCTCTGAGTATTAGAGATTTGAATTCCCGATCAGATAGGTCCGGTGCCTTTTCTTCTACTGGAAGGCCATCTGATGTTTTATTTTGGACACCTACTGGAACCATCCTGTCCTGTTTTTTTAAATATGTTTTGATATTGTCTGCCGTATTTGGTACATTCAGTAGTTATTTTCTTCATTCTATTGATTGTAGATTTGTTTCATCCTGCTTTTTTGTTTTATGTGGTTTTGTCTGAGCAGGCAGACTGGGTATTCTTTGCTGCTTGCTTGTCTGTGCACATGACACTTCTCACCACCTAGTCAAATGGGCAGGGCCAGTTGCTCAGCTATGGTGCAGCAGGGCATGTCCAGCAGAAGCGTAGTGGCTGGGATGGGTTTTTTGTGGCACATACAGGGGCTGACAGTGTGGGGTCGGGAGTCAGCCCAGGGCAGGTTCCAGTAGACCGTGTCTGTGCAGGTGCTGTGTATGCTGCTGGGAGTTCCATGAAGCTGCCTTCTCATACTTCCTGTCTATCAATCTCGGTGGCTGAGGAGTCCAAGATGGTGAATCCATGCCATGTTAGCTGATAGGAGACTTCCACTCTTTATCTCTACTCGCTGTCTTGTTCTCTGTCAGTTTCTTATTCCATTCAGTGCTTGAGTTCTTTATCTCTTCGTTGGACACTTAGGGTTCCAGGATTGATGTTTGTCTCTGTTTTACTTTGAGTGTTTGCTGTGGAAGGATGGCATGGTGTTTCTGTCTATAGCACCATGTTGGCTCTGCCTCTACAAATCGTTAGTATTGTTCATCCAACCCTTTCTCCTACCTGCCTATTGCAAAGATAGCAAGTATTCCCAGAGTCAGTCCTTTCTCTGTTAGCTACTTCAGATGAAATAAGTCCAAAGGAACTTATCTGACTTTCCAAAACTTTCCAAACTGCTGTGCCCTCAGTAGATCCCTGGGGGATTCGGGAGCTCTGATGCACACTTTGGGAAAACTCTGCAACTTATCCTGGGTGGGCTGACTTGGGTGCCTTCTTTTGTCTTCCTTCTTCTTGTCAGTCTGTACTATAGTTAATTGCTCTTCCTCGTAGTGCCTGTAAGACCCTTCTTCCTGCATTTAACAATACCTTGGCCCTTGGGCATCTTTTGAGCCTTGGGAATTTTTGTGGGCTCCAATGTGGGCTGAAGTCGCAGTTTTGTTTTGTTTTTTCCTCCCACACGTTTCCATAGTTGGGAAGGAAGGGAAGAAAAAGTTCTCAGAACAGGAAAGTGACTTTCTAATCTGCATATACATCTCTGCCCCAGTATTCTTTGATTATCCTGAAGTTTCTAAAAAACAAATAAATATACCCACAAAGACATTTCACATTGTGAAGTTAAATTTCCTGCAAATAACCCTCACATTGCCTATGCAAGAAATTCACATAACCTCCAAAGCACAGCCTTATCACAGTCAATGCATCCCTATCTCATTGGAAACCTCGAGTTACATTTCATAACACATTTTCATTGTCAGCTTTTGTGAGCCTCATGCCCAATCATCATTCCTAGTTCCCACAGGAAGAGAGTAAGTGGGGGAATATGGGCTGATAGGAGAGTGCTGGCAAGAAAAGAGCCATCACTATGCGTGGCTCCTCCTTTGGACTTATTAATTGATTTAGAAATTCCCTGGAGGAACAGAGGCTTCACTTACCAAGTTCCCTTTGATATACATAAGTGCTAAATATCCAAATTTGTAGAGTTTTTATACAACTATACCCTGGTGGCATAGTGTTTAAGTTCTACAGCTGCTAACCAAGAGGTCAGCAGTTCAAATCCACCAGGCACTCCTTGGAAACTCTATGGGTCAGTTCTGCTCCATCCTATGGGGTCGCTATGAGTCGGAATCAACTCGACGGCAGCCAGTTTTTTGGTTTTTTTATACATACACACTCATAGATTATAGAAAGACAATCTTCTACTATGGGGTCCCTAGATGGTGCAAATGGTTTGCGTTTACCTGCTAACTTAGAGGTTGGTGGTTGAAATCCACTCAGTGGTACCACAGAAGAAAAGGCCTGGTGATCCATGGAGCAGTTCTACTCTATAATACATGGGTTTGCTATTAGACAGAATTGACTAACAATAACAACAATCTTCTATTTGAACAAAAAAATAACCTTGATTATACCAATAGAGGTCTTGTGTAAGTTGTTCTTATTACCCTAAGCTGGTAAACTTATTTCTGATTTACACATACTTTTGATAACAGAATTTGCTGCATAGATAACTCTCTCACCAATCAAAAAAATCATTTTTAATGTCTTTCTCAACAGATAAAAGATCAACATACTTAATAAGTCAAGTAAAGGTCTTTTTTTTTTGGAGCTAGGGCTGAAATTCGAGTCTGCTACTTTACTGCCTCAGGTTGTCAGATGATGTCGGGACACATAAAGAAACACAGAATCATATCAAGAAAAGTGCTGGGCATATTCTAAAGTGATTTTATTTACTTTATATTTAAAAACACTCATATACCACTTACGAAGTATCAAGCATGGTTTTAAGTGCTTTTAAAATATTAGCCATTGAATAGTTAAATAGTTAATAGTTGAAGGAAAGCACCAGTCATCAAACAAACTGAGGATTATTAATTTACTGCAGCAAGGGAAAGTGCATACCACAGGGACCCTGGGGCATCTGAGAAAGAGTGAGTTGGGAGGGACTCTTTGGGAGGTTAGGCTTATGCAGAATGAGTCTGCGGGAGTAGGGGAAGTGAGGGTCAGGTGTGGATTCAGTCCTGTCATGGAGCAGAGATAGGTTGGCTGTTGGGGATACCAGCAATCTTTTTTTCTGGAGGCTGGGGATGTCCTTGATAAGAAAGCAACAATCACTCAATAGGAGAGGGTCTGTATGGCCTCAAGAGAGACATTGTATACGAGGCCTTTGCCATGTCCCATAAGAAATACTGTTTTGGGTGCTGGTAGGAACATCCGTCTAATGGTTAAATGTTCAGCTACTAACCAAAAGGTTGGTAGTTTGAGTCCTCCCAGAGGCACGTCAGAAGGCCTGGTGATCTATTCTCAAAAGAACAGCCACTGAGAACCCGGTGGAGCATGGTTCTATTCTGACACACATGGAGTGGTTTGAATTGGACTTGTTTGTTTGTTTGCTTGCTTTTAAACATTTTTATTGTGCTTTATGTGAAAGTTTACACAGCAGATTGCTTTTCCATTCAATAGTTCATGGGACTAAGGGGAAAAAAAGGGAAGACTAAAAAAAAAATCCAGCATCCATTTATTAATATGCATGCCACCCAATAGAAATTTTGAAACTTTATCCTTATAATAAAGTAAAATTTTCAAGAAAGTGTCCTACAATTTTTCCTCCTTTATAAACTGCAAATGATATGGATTGTTGTTTGGGTCTGAAAACAATGTACGTGTTTATTTTAGCATCACGAATCTTCTCATCTTTAATGTGCTGTATTTTGCTTATAATTTGCTTATATATTGTGTATCCCTGTTCAAGCCCTAGGTAGCACAAATGGTTAAACACTTAATAACTAGCCAAAATGTTGGGAGTTCACACCTACTCAGAGGCACTCAGAAGAACGTCCTGGTGATCTGCTCCTGAAAGGTCCCAGCCTTGAAAACTATGGAGCAGTTCTACTCTGTGACACGTGGCGTCTCCAGGATTTGGGATCAGCTCAGCAGCAGCTGGTTTGCTTTTGGTTTATCCCTGTTCGGGAGGGCGATTGTGGCTTTTCTTGAAATGCCAGATTCCTGTTCTCATGTCCACCGCAGTCTTCCGGTTTGCCCTTTCCCTTAGTCTCGGTGTTCTCTGCTGTGAAGTACAATGCTGATCTCTGGATTGTAACATGGTAAGTTCTGGCAGTGTAGACAGGATGAGAGAAATTCGCCACTGCTGTACATAAAGAAATGAAAATTCTCAGGAAAATGTGAATGGATGCAAAAAATCATCGAGTCTATGTGATGAATGCAAGGTTATTTTAACATTCAATAATATCAGTCAATATTACACATCACATTGAAAGAATAAAGGAGGAAAACCCCATGAACACTTTAACAGATGCAGAAAAAGCATTTGCTATAATCTGATACCTTAGATGACTTGTTTTCCTCCTGCATCATATTTTTGACAATCCTGACTTGGCATCTTCCTCAGGGTTTACTCATTCTTTTCTTTTTTATTATTGAAGGTCGTAGTAAGCCATCGGTTTAGTGACTTTTGCAAACTGTTTTTGCAAAGACAGGAAACAGCTCTTGCAGTCTTTGCAGTTTGCTTCTGTACTAGGGCACCTATCATAGGTGGAATTGTGTCCCCCCAGAATATCTGTCAACTTGGCTAGATCACGATTCCCTCGTATGATTGTCTACCATTTTATCTTCTGATGTGATTTCCCTATATATTGTAAATCCTATCACTATGATGTAATAAGATGGATTAGCGGCAGATATATTGATGCGGTCTATAAGATTAGGTAGTGTCTTAAGCCAGTCTCTTTTGAGATATAAAAGAGAGAAGCGAGCAGAGAGACAGGGGACCTCATACCACCAAGAGAGCAGCACCGGGAGCAGAGCGCATTCTTTGGACCTGGGGTCCCTGCTCCTGAGAAGCTCCTCGACCAGGGGAAGATTGATGACAAGAAATCTTCTTCCAGAGCCAACAGAGAGAGAAAGCCTTCCCCTGGAGCTGACACCCTGAATTTGAACTCGTAACCTACTAGACTGTGAGAGAATAAATTTCTCTTTGTTAAAGCCATCCACTTGTCATATTTCTGTTATAAAAAAACCCAAACCAAACCCAGTGCCATTAAGTCGATTCCTACTCATAGCGACACTGTAGGACGGAGTAGAGCTGCCCCATAGAGTTTCCAAGGAGCGTCTGGCGGATTTGAACTGCCACCCTTTTGGTTAGCAGCCGTAGCACTTAACCACTACACCACCAGGGTTTCCATTTCTGTTATAACAGCACTAAATGACTAAGATAACACCCCTTTCTCTCTTGCCCCAGGCAGCTACAGGCCATTCAGTCCACCCTACAGTGGATTGATTGTATGTGACATTTTTTCACTTCTCCACCCTGCACTATCTCCGAGACGGGTGAAACAGAGGCGCTCATTTTGCTTTGGTGCTTTAGGGAGCAACCTGACAGATTTAGACAGAGATACACAACAGTGCAGAGGGCATGGCCTCCCTCCATCAGAACCTAAGTCAGGGTCCAAGCTGGAACATGGGCTGTTGCTTCAAGTCAGCTGCTGAGCCAGGGTGGAGGAGGGGTACAGTTCTGTAATAAAAGGTCACAGAGCTTTCCTTGAGTTTTCTTGATGTTGTCTTTTTCTTGATCTAGCATTCGCTTGGTTGCTGTGAACTTCTGTCTCTATCAAAGCTCTGACAAAGTTAGGTCTCACAGTTTCTGCTTGTTTTTGATGTTTCCTTTGGGGACAGGTGTGTGGAGATTTTTACTCTGCCATCTTGGTGACATCTACATGCCCATTTTTTATGAAACACTTTGCTCCTTTTTTTGATGCCATATGATAATTCTACAACCCTATGGGGCAGTTCTACTCTGTCCTAGAGGGTCACTGTGAGTCAGAATTGCCTCTCGACAGCAATGGGATTTTCTTTGGTTATGATAGGTCTGCAGATTCAAGTGGCGACTACATAAAAGTCACAATTTTCCAGAGTAAGATTTAAGAGAATGTGCCCTCGATCAGGGTCCTACCAGGGATTCCAGCTGTCAGTATTTCCCTCACCATTTCAGATACAGCAAGGGATCCCATTTTACTGCCTAGGAAAGCAGAAACTAAAGCAATATCACTTTGAGCCCAGCATTTGCTCAGAGGACGAGCCAGCTCTTCTAACTTCTTTATTGGGATTGTTCCGCTGGCATTTACTTGTCAGGCACTGGCTTCAGGACTACAAACAAAGAGAAGCCATCATCAAGGAATTCACAGCCAGTGGAGGAGACATTCCTCTAAACACGGCAATTAGAGTAAGACCATGATTTTTATCAGTCGGTCCCCATTTCTGGCTTCTTCACACAAGACTTCTGGGACTGTGAGGCCCTCACAGGTCAGTCTGCTCAGAGCAGTCACTCACATTACTCAGACAATCTCACACATGCTCATCCAACTGACTGACCGTGGGCCTCAGAGATAGTTTGGTGAGAGGATGTATTTTAAAACGTAAAATACATTCTACATTTTCAATAAAAGAAAACCCTGCTGGAAAACCTAATTCCAATTAAAACGGTGTTTTATAGTAGAGAGGCACTCTTGAGGCTTCAATAAAGATCCACCTTCCAAATTCTGCAGTGCTGCACTGGATTATTCCTCTGATGTATGTGATAATTTTGATCACTGTAATAAGAGGACGTAAGCTTTGGAGGCACCTACTGCTCAGCGATTAAGGTGAGTTTCCGAAAAGTTTTCTTTTTGTCTCCTATTGAATCATTACTGACGTTAATAGGATCCGGAAAAGCAATAAAAAGACCTATTAATATACTGCACATATTACTGCTTCCCTTTCCAATTCTAGGAGCCCTGGTGGTGCAGTAGTTAAGCACTCAGCTACTAAGCAAAAGGGTCTGTGGTTGGAATCCACCAGCTGCTCCATGGAAAAAGATGTAGCAGTCTGCTTCGTAAAGATTTGCAGCCTTGGAAGCCAGATGGGGCGGCTCTGCTCTGTTCGATAGGGTCGCTATAAGTCAGAGTCGATTTAGCCTCAATGGGTTTGACGTTTTTGGTTTTCCAATTCTAGTAATTCATTTAATTTTGTGTTAATCTCTAATTGAGAAACTTAAGTTGTCTTTTCTTTGACAAATAATTTGAATCTTAAGCAACCATAAGTTTCCTATTAATTCAAGGGGTGGACAGACCACTAGTTCATTTAGATAATATGTTCCCGATATCTTTTTAATTAATGTCCTCTTGAGAAGAAGATAAAAATAACTTTTTATAGTTTAAATGCATTGGTTTCCTGTCAAAATACATTTTAATAGCATTTTATCATACAAGATGCTATATTTTCATGCTACGTCCTCCACATCTATCCATGTGCATTAGGCTATGGGTATTTTTCTCCAGGTAAATTGCTTGAACCTATGCTATGGCATTATGTTTACTCTGCCCAGCTACCCCCAACCTGTTTCTTTTAATCCCTAACCCTCTTCAAGGCCTGAATGTATGTTGCATTTCTTTCTGAGAAGCTGGGAAGAATGCCCACTAAAAAACAAAGAAAAAAAATCCTCCCTTTTTAATTACCATTGATTTTTACTCTTCTCCCTCTGTGTGAGGTCTGGTGATGATGGTGATGTAGCGTGAACATTTCTCTGCTTGTATGCTATGCTTTGTGTGGATAATGTGAACTTCCTGTTTTGGATAATTTACTGTGTTCTCTACTCAGGACCGAACAGGTAGTGAGCATATTGCTATAAGGCAAGAAACCGTGAGGAATGAAATGGATTTAAAACAAACAAGTAGCCGTGGTCCCCTGTGTGTTATACGTTACGTCAGATGAGGGACAAATGGAGGCGATGCAGAGAGAGACAATGGAATTGACATGAAGAAATAACCTCTCTACTCCTATTTTCTTTCGTGGTACCAGGATGGATTAAAAACCTCAAAGCACATAGAACTATTGAGTTAGAAATTATAGTGTAATTAAAACATCCATTATAACCCAAAGAATAAAATAAACACCCAGCAGTCCTTATTAATATAAATAAAGGATTAACCATAAAAATAAATAGGGGGTAGAAGACAAATCTCCCTTACAGAAGAATTACAACTAATGTATATAGATACCCCTCCCTCCAGGAGTTGGTGTTTAATTTCCCTCCCCTTGAGTGTGGGCTGGTTTTAGTGACTGGCTTATCACTAATAAGACTAAAAAAAATAAGACTGGAGAGGAAAAAGTAGTCCTTAGAGTGGAGAAGCCTGCCTGCCTGCCATCGAGTTGACTCCAACTCATAAAGACTTATGTAGGACAGAATGAAACATTGCCAATCGCCAGCATGTTCAAGTACATCATTATGGCTATTGTGACGACCCATCTCACTGAGGGCCTCCCTACCCTCATTGGCCCACTAGTTCACCAAGCATGATGCCCTCCTCTAGTGATTGATCCCTCCTGGTGCTTTGTCCAAAGCAAACCAGTTGGACAACATTCTACTGTGAGCCATAGGGTTTTCGTTGGCTAATTTTTGGAAGGAAATTCTGGTGGTGTAGTGGTTAAGTGCTACAGCTGCTAACCAAAGGGTCAGCAGTTCGAATCTGCCAGGCGCTCCTTGGAAACTCTATGGGGCAGTTGTACTCTGTCCTATAGGGTCGCTATGAGTCAGAATCGACTCAACGGCACTGGGTTTGATTTGGTTTTTTGGTAATTTTTGGAAGTTGATTGTCAGACTTTTTCCTAGTCTGACTTAGACTCGAAGCTCCACTGAAACCTGTCCACCATGGGTGGCCCTGCTAGTGTTTGAAATACCAGTGGCATAAACTTCATCATCATAGCAACACGCAAGCCACCATAGTATGACAAATTAATAAACATAGTTGATTCTAAATTCACCTGGTAATTAGGGTGGCCGTTTGTGTTTGCTAATTGCCTTTAAGCCAAGGAAAAATAAATTTCTCGTGTCTTTATGACAGCATATAGATTTGCAGCTTGGACCCAGCTGCCAGCTAAAGATAGGCTCCTACCCTCCCACAGAAACTGGGAGATAGGGGTACTATCTTCCTAGATGACTGCGTTTCAAAGATATGGCTCCCAGGTTCTTGAGGGAACATTCCTAAGTCATAAAACTGTCATGGGGCTTCTTTAGCTTTTAAAATATTCACATACATCTCAAAGAGGTAGAGAAAAAAAATGATAATTAGAAGTTTTCTAAAGGAAATGCTCTAAGAAAGGGAGGAAGGTATTTCCTTTTTGCACCAGGGAAAATTATTTCATTTTCTTTTTCAATTTTTATTTACACATAAAATAGTATTTCAGTTCTTTTCAGGACCTGAATCCAGCTTTTACTATTGTTACGCATACTTTACTAATGTAGATAACAGAGTATGCCCACGTAAGTTTACTGAATAAACATTCCTTTATCCATGTTGTCAAAGATAAAACTCAAGTAAGCAAAGAGATTGATTTTATTCAAGTTATTGCAATAAAAAAAAAAAAAACTGAATAAACATTTCTTTATCCATGTTGTCAAAGATAAAACTCAAGTAAGCAAAGAGATTGATTTTATTCAAATTATTGCAATAAAACACCACAAATCCACAGATCAGGGTGTGTCAGGAGGGTTGTTTTGTCCTAGACTTTTTGTGACCCCAATACCCCGCGGCATGTTTTTTCCTTTTTCAAAATAGGCAACTGAGAGCTTAACATAACTAAAAAACCCAAAAAACCCACTAAGGCCGTGATAAACTTGTAAGTTGTTCTTCCTCTGCCTGCCTCCTTCACATACCTCTGTTGATGACTTTATTTTGACCAAATGTTAATGACTTTGTTCTTTGTTTTAAAACTGATGCAAATAGGCTTTTGTTCTGTCCGGGCTATCTGTGGCCTACAACCCCCACAGGAAAGTTGGAGCCCAGGTGTATCTTTAGCCTAATAAAGAAATGCCTGGCAGGGGACTACAAAGACACTTGTAACCCTTGTTAGATTCTATATAAGCCCTAATGTAAAACTGCTCTTTGGGACTCCATAGAGACAGCCTGTGTTGCTGCCGGGTCCCGGTGATGTATGCATCTCCTTAATAAACTTTCTCACTCTTTCTGACTTGGAGTATGTTTCATTGGCTCGACTGCAGGGCACGGACCTTAATCGGTAACATTTCCTTAGGGAGAAGAGGACAAGTTACAGTTGGGATTGTTTTGTAATCAGAAGTCTCAGTTAGCCCAATAGGGAATGTTTATCTCTGTATCTAGCTAGTTTCAGGTGGACAAGCAATTCTAGTCTCAGCTAATTATTTATGAGACAGGGAACAGAAAGTTGGAGGGTCTGTGTTTGGCCTTATCAGCAGGTCCAGTCATAGGTCAGTTCTCCCTATGATCTTTCTCCAAAGGTCTGTGTTTTACCTTGCCACAGGTAAACAAGGATGGGAGTCATGAGAAAGACTGGACAGTGCGTCTTATGGAAATCATATGGGGAAGGGTGGTTCCTCAGAATAAGCTGATTACGGGGGAAGAAGGGGGTGGGGGGACTCTGGAAAACAAAAGGTGGGGAGGTTTCTTAACTTTTGCTGTTTTCTGGGAGTGCCAGGCCCAGTTAAGGTCAACACTGTCATTCCCTGCTTTTGTTTAAGATGACCGAGTATCATTCTCTGCTGAACCGTGCAGAGGCTCCTGAGTGGGACAAAGTAAGAGCCAAGAAACAGTCTCCTGAGGACGCTTGTTGGCCTTGCTCTGCAAAATCATTTGAACCGTCTGCTGAGAGGTGCCAGCAAAGCTCAGTTAGTCGTTTTAGAGTCCTAGGCATCAGGCATCTTAAAAGAGGATGCCTGAAATGAAAAAGAGAAATATTAATATAAAATGTTCTCTTAATGAGACAGGAATTGAACCCCTCGTCCAGTGGAATCTAAGAGATCGGTGCTCCTTGAACTTCTTGCAGCTAAAAGGAGGTCGATGTCCTTGGTGATGATGTCCACAGTCTTGGTTACCTGTAACATAAAGGCATACATCACCCAAACGTGTCACTGGACTTCCTTAGTGGCCCACACAGTAGGTTGTCCAGGGAAAAATCCGGCCCACACATGATCTTGTACAGTGATGAGTCCTTCCAGGTATATATCAAGTCCTTTGGCCTTAGCTCCCAGTGCTTAGATCCTGGGGGAAAAGGCCCTCTACAAGGCAAGAGAAAGTCCCAGTAGGGATATGGGCAGTCAATTTTAGTTCTCGGTGATGCCAAGTCAGGTGGGAGGGAGAAAAGTTGGAAATATTACTTTGCAGGATTCTAGCCAGATACTGAAAGAACTCAGAGTAACTGAATATATATTAAGAGATGACAATTTGTGCAAGCTAAGAGGGTCCAGTCTAATTTCACGTTGGTACCCAAAATGGTTTTTACACAGTTGGAGAGGTAGTTTGCATATCCATGAGTTACCTGCAATTAATAACAAAGTACCCAAGCCCAGCCCATTGCTGTTGAGTGGGTTCCAACTCACGGTGACCCCGTAGTACAAAATAGCTCAAAGACCAAGAACAGGGTGAGCATCTGATTAGCTGTGCTTTAGCTTTCAGTTGAAATGCAAAATTTCTCTGTGCAGTCACTATGCCCTCTTTTGGTCAAACATAAACTCAAAGAAAGATTATTGATCATAAAATACAACTACTCCCATTAGATTTGGCTTGATTATTTACATAAGGGCAACAAAAACGGTAATTTACCTTTTAGGCATTGTTAAGTTTGCTTTACTGCTAGTTTGCCTAAGAAACTCAGATTGGACTTTTTAAAATGTCTCTTGAATGTAGAAAGGCAACCCAAGAAGTCACCATTAGAATTCACCTGTAAGACTTATAAATGCAGGTGAATTCTTCTCTTCTTGAGGTCTCCAAAATATACTAACATTCCTAGGCCCGCCAAGAAATGACCTTCCTTACTCACCTCTAAGGCTATGGACCCTGTAAGTCAGATACAGGCCACTCTCCCAAGAGGACTTTGTAAGCATTGACTCCATAAATACAACCTTGTGTCTTCAAAGTGTTGAGCCATCTTTGATTATATGAACCTCATTCTCAAACACGAAGTTTTAGTCAAACCCTTGGTTCGATAACCAATATTTTCAATTATATTCTGTTCTTATTGAACCTATGAAAATAATTACATTGCTATAAAAATAAAAATAGTAAGAGTTTTCAAATTCTGGAGGGATCAGGCAGGGCGAAAAAGGTAAATGTTTAATTTTTGTTTATAAAATATGTTGTTGTTCAGTGCCGTCGAGTCGGTACAGCCTACTAAATTGTTATAAACAGCTTAAGAGAAAAGAGAAAGGGCTTTTTTTAATATCCAAAAAATAGAATATTAATATATCAACGATGCAGAATGGAAGTAATGAGAATGTTCCTGCATTGTGAAGAATGTAACCAATATAAACAACTTCCGATTTTATAAGCAGCTACCTTGACGTAGACAACAATTTTGCTGTGTTATGATGTGACATAGCCCTTAGTTTATGTATGACACCCCAAATGTGCATCCCTGATCATGAACCTATGATGTGAGTTACCATGATGCAGTGTGAGTTGGACAACCCATGATAAAGACCCTTATCATGTAAGATCAGAGGGACTAAGCCACGTAATAACCTCAGGCTTTTGCCCTTCCAAGGAGAGCAAGGTAGAGTCAGAGCTACTCTTTATCAATCAAGTCTCTGACGCTCTCTGAAGACTGAGACTGCTGGAGTCTCTGTTGTGGAGACTCTGCTTGCCACCACTGACCTTGGACCCCAGCTACAAGGGACCTCCACGGAGTTTGAGCCACCTGTCAAGCCTTCCTCCTGAGACCGTGCCTGGAGGCTGAAGATTTGGACTTTCATTATTGGACTAACCTTACCCTACCTTGATTCTCCAGGTCTAAATGAATGTCTTGGGGTCTTACCTTGTGTTCAGTGCCTTGACTACCTTGCAATAAACTAAGTGAGTTTATGCATGATAATCCTGAAAATTTCTATGATTATTTTAAAATAAAATCCCCATGAGACAAATATTCCATCCAAAACCACAATCATCATTTCAGTCGGTTCTAAGTAATTAATTCTTGTTCTGCTCAATCTTAGGTTAGAAATCTTGTGAACCCATCTACTTCTTGACTAGAGTTTGGGAAATTCTGCCTCAGTCAACTGGCTTGGTCTCAAAGTTTTTTAAGGGATGCCATAGAAGCCTGTGACTAAGAGTACCCGCCATAGTCCTTTCCCAAAGGGCTTGGAGGCAGTCTTTCTTTGAATACAAGGCACTCTGGCCTATAGCTGATTGCAAATGCTTGTAGGGGAGCATCAGAGTAAAACAAAAACAAATATCTTTAGTTTACAAAAGGCTTAAAATGTCTGTGGTTAACTTTATTATTGATTATTTTCAAAAGTGTAAGAACTAATGAGATAATGAAAGTTCATTACAAGAACACTACAACTGACCAGGAAATTTGGTTGTTTCTGTGGCATGCAAAATTAAATGAAGTCAATCCAAAAAGTTGTAGACAAAATGTAAATATCTGTAGATATAATGATTAACTGTACTTTCCAAAAGAGTGGATATTGCATCTAATTTGGCAAAAAAAGAACACATTCATTAACAGACCCAAATATATATAGCCTCTTTTTACCACAAAAAAATTTAGAGGCAAAAAGTATGTAAGCTTAAATTTATGCTTAGCAATTAATGATTTGGTATTCTATATTAGAAATAATCTAGGTGTCTAATGAATAGCCATTCATTACTTCAATTTAGTATAACTCTGAGATTTTAAGTTACCGAAAAGATCTTGGAAACTACCTTCATACTACAAATTACTGCTGAAATAAAGTTGTCCAAATAATAATTCCTTTTGGTTAAGCACACATACACATTTTCATAATCTTAAAATATCTAGTAGATGTAATGCTAGCTTATTGGGTCACAAAACCCATGTAAGTTTAGGAAAAACATACCCAAGTAGAATAAAAATTTTACACTTGACACTGATATGTTAGAAGACATAGCTGTTTTTTATTAAACAAACAGTATTAAATTAATCTAATTTGCCAAATATTTACCTAAATTATGTGAAATTGAAATTTTAAAAAATTTTGCTAAGTTTCTATAAGAATACTTTTTGCAAATGCATAATGAGAATATCGAAGTTCAGTTTCCTTAATCTTCGTGAATTTTATGAATATTCAATTTGCGTAAGTGCTTATTTATTTCTAAACCAATCAGAATAGATAGATACCCTTTAAAGAATTTTGTAATCTAATTTGGTAATACCGTTTGGAGGTAGCAAAATATTACACACTCACAAGCACCTAACCACATGTACTGACTCCCAGCCAGGGAAGTAAAGACCTAACAAAGGAAGTGTGACTCTAATACTTCACAATATATTTTCTCCTTTTCAAAATGAGCGATTGAGAGCTTGACATAACTAATGCCATAATGATACTCTAAGTAACTTACAAGTTTTTTTTTTTTTTAATTACACCAGCTGCACTGGTCTATCTCCCTCTTATTCGTTCTTTTGGGAAATGGCTTTGAGCCTGCAAGATGGCAGCTAGGAAGGCTACCTGGTGCTTTTGGTCTACAACTTTCTTTCTTGCTCCCTATCTCAGTCAGAGTAAACTTGGCAGGCCAGTCCCACTAGATGAGAGATTTTTATGTAAGTTTTTTTCCCTATTACAAATAGAAAAAGTACAGTCCAGATGTCCAGCATGCATATCTTTAGTTTAATAAAGAGTTTCTTATAGTCGTTTTATAATGTATACAACCATTTGTGGGCTATGTACTTGAAAACACTAGGTAATCCTTGCCAAAATAATATATAAGCTCTGATGTAGAAATTGCTTTTCGGGACTTCATAAAGACAGCCTGCATTGCTGCCGGACTTCCCATTGATGTCACCTCCTAATAAACTTTCTGTCTCTTTCTGACTTGGAGTACATTTCATTGGCTCGACTGCTACAGGGCACAGACCACAACTGGGTAACAGAAGCAAAGGCTGTGAGGTTCACACCTGGGGGCAAGACATCTCATTTGTTTCTAATTATTTGAAAAAATTTTAGGACAATGTATACCTTCTGATAAAATTTAACTGAGAGAAGATTGTTCTCTTGATCTGAGCCTCACAAGGTATCAGCATAGCAAAACCTTTAAGGGACTTTAGGTTTGGCCACTGTACTCAAGTTCGGCAGTGCCTCCCTTTTAGTCCACTCTTTTCATAGTTACCCCTTCTACAATTTCAGTTTCTACAATCACAATTAACCCTTTTAACAATCGACACTCACAACTGAATCATGTAAATCCTATCGGCATCTTCCCCCTCCCTCTCTTCCCCAGACCCATCAGGAAAAGAGGTATCTATTCAGTGGGGCTCTTTCCTTGTCCCCCTCATTTTGAGTGCAAGCACACCTACGGAACAATATAAGCCAGCCACTTCATGCTTTTATCTCCACTCCCCCCGCCCCCCGCCATTTTAGATAGCCAGTTTCTAAATTGCCTGTCCCTATCAAACCAGTGGAAACCATTGTGGTGTAGTGGTTAGGTGCTATGGCTGCCAACAAAAAGGTCAACAGTTTGAATCCACCAGGCACTCTTGGAAACTTTATGGGGCAGTTATACTGTGTCCTATAGGGTTGCCATGAGTCAGAATCAACTCGACAGCAATGGGTTTGGCTTTTGGTTATCAAGCCAGTACTCTGAGGAGACAAGCATGTGGCTTGATCTGAAGAACCTTCTGTTCTGGTTGGAATTTGAGCATCTGAATCCATAAGCAAAGTTCAGTCCACAGCAAGCCATCAAATTGCAGTAATTTACACCAGCTTATGGTGTTTGGTGTTAAACATCTTTCTCTTCATTCAGGGGAGCTCTGGTCAGCTCATCCCTACCTAGCCACTGTGGGCTAGGTCAGTGGGTACCAGCCATGGGCTCAGGAGTCCACACATCCTCCTACACTTCAGACCACCAAGCACTTTCTCTCTCATCTCTAGCACCCATGGGCTAAGTCAATAGATATCACGTGTAGGCTCAGGAGTCCACACAACTCACTGCACTTCAGACCAGCCAGCCCTTTCTCTCTCTCTCTCCTAGCCCCCATGGGATAGCTCAACAGGTACCAATGGAACATGTCCAAACTCAGCCCTTTTCTTCATTGCTGTACCTCCCCTAGTTCCACCATCAAATGGACCAGGTGGTCACCACAAGAGATCATATTGGGCCATCTACTCGCTGACTCCCTTTAATTTCCAGTCCTAGAAGGGGGTTCTTCTGATGTGTACTAACTTTTCCTGCTTTGATGTATCCAACAGCAAACTGCTTACTTGAAATTCAAAAAGCAAAGCATTTTTTTCCCTTGCAGGTCCTTCCTTCAAATGCAAATCTCCTGTTCTTTCAGCAGCTCTGGATAGATCTGTATGTCTTTTCAAATACATATTCCCTGGTTCTGAAGGTTCTGTGTGGGCCTCAGGATTTTCGATCTAAGCCCCCAATACTTTATACACACAGCTACTGCATTCAAACCAACAGCCTATATCTCTTTCAGGCAAATCCTAGTTCCCCTTGTAGCATATTCAATCAAGTATTGGCTGAAGGCAGAGTTACATGCTCTCTGTAATTTATAATACCCAATCTATATATTTCTGTGCCACTGCTTCCTGTCATTTCTCACCATTTCTGGTGTTACAGATCTCTCTGTCTCCTGGGTCTAGGAGGTTCTCAGTGCAAGGGATGTGCTCCACTCCTAGCTCTCCTTTCTTGGTAGTAGTGGTCCCCCCCTGCTTTCTTCTCTCTCCTTTTAACTCTTATAAGATAAAAGGTGTGACTGAAGTAAGGGTGTGACTTGATTAAGGGTGGTAAATGTGGTGACTGAGGTAACAGTGGTGACTTGAGGTACTCCTTCTAGTAAGGTGATGACTCAAGATACATCCCACCCTACTCCTGCATGATTAATGTAATGGACAATGCACTTCAAAATGGAGCAATAACCACAGGCATAAAGGCTAGGGTTTACAACACATCACAAAATGGAAGATAATTACATCAGATCACAAAGTGGAGGACAACCACACAATATTGGGGATCATGGCCTAGTGATATTGATACATATTTTGGGGGGACGCAGTTCATTCTGCAACATTCTACCCTTAGTTCCATGCAGTCATTGTGTGGGAATCACAAAGACTATGGCTAGAAGGGCCATATTAAGTAATTCACTGTACTCCACTAATCTTAGCTTTTTAAAGATTTTTATCAACTGGTTTTGGTATCAAAAATCTCTCTACCTGACCATTTAATTCATTGGTATGGATATGAACCTAGTTCTGTGGCTGGGGGTGGAACATTTCCCAATTTTGGGTTTTTATTGTGATTTTCAAAGCTCCTCTACAATAGAGAGTCCTCATTTATTGTTCATGTTGGGGACCCACCAAATTTCTGATAACTGTATTAAGACAGTATTTTTCTTGCTTTAACCTCAACGTCCACCTTACTTATCTTATTTTTTAAAATCTCTTTTAAACATCTTCACCCTCTTGGGGGAAATCCCTTGACTCTTTCTTTACTCTTCTCTTGGTAAGTAGTTTAGCCTTCCCTTCTTTAACATAACCTTTCTTTGTATATAAACTTATCAAATCTTAGCTAAATTTTTAGCGTTTTTCCTTCTAGGTTTGTCCTATGCTTCATTTTTTCACTTTCTGAAACCTCTAAATTTTTACTTTATGGCAAAATTACCCCACATTCTCTTACCAAAACACATCTTGTATACTCAGTCTACTTAAGTTACTTAAAAAATCTTGGAAATGGCTTTTATGTTGACATACTATAGAATATAACTTTTATCAGAATAAATTTAGTTTCACTAATTCCTGGGAATATTAGGGTTATTGAACGTATATAACTACTTACTTATCACTACACAAATCAGAATAAAGCTATTCGAAGGGATATTATAATCTAATTTGATAATACCATCTGGAAGTAGGAAAATATCACATTTTTATAAACCCATCTTCTGCTTCACTTTAAAGACTCTTTTACAGAAGGGATTTAGAATATTTTTTGTCTTTCGAAGCCTCATTTTATCAACCAAAATAAACAATCTATCTCTTTAACAGTGCACTCTTTAAATGAACCGATATCTATTTAAATAGTTTCTCAAAATAGCTAGTAATATTTCAGACTACCTCTAGGATGTTCAGTCCATTTTTTAAAAAACAAACAACTGTGTGGAAGTAAATTGCTGTGCTACTTAAGGGCAATTACCCCACCAGTATTTGGCCGTAGTCTGAATTATTTTGTCTACTACATGGTGGGTAAGATGATGCAAAGTTTTCAACACTGGAAATGTTAAGGCCTCTGGTAGAACTGGGTTACTGTCCTGACCTTCCCAGAGTCCAGATTATAGGCTTAAATGACAACAGTGGTGTTCTGTCAAGGATCCTACTTGGACCTGAATGGATTCAGACTTTTGGACTTCCTGAATCTGGTTAAATACTCCCACAAGTTATAATTTGTGTTGACTCTGGGGAAGAGGCTGCTTTCATAATGGCGTTTAATGCCGATGTGGTGAGTCCAGTGTTGATCAAAAGCCATCAAGTCTCCCCATTAACTTTGAGATCTGTTTCCCATTTTGGTCCAGCTGGAGCAATGCCTGCAGCCTGCAAAGATCTTCCCCAGAGCCCCATCAGTTTTGAACGGCTGGGAGCATGTAAATACTGGGAGAGCAGCTTGTTTCATAATTGGAGTTTCTGTTTTTGAATCTATTCTTCTGTCTAATTTTTTTTACAATCTTTTTCCAGTGCCCTGATTGTTTCTAATTGTTGTTTTTGTTATTGTTAAGTGCTGCCCAATCAGTTCTGACTCATTGCAACCCTACGTACAACAGAATGAAACACTGCCCGGTCCTGCACTATCCTCACAATCATTGTTATGACTGAGCTCATTGCTGCAGCCACTGTGTCGGCCTGGCTGAGACGTTCTCAGGGCTGCACTGCACTCTGAGGTTTTTCTTTCCCAGGCTCCCTCTTTCCTGTCTCCTTTCTCAGGTGTCAACCTGTACCCCAATATGAATGCTTTCTCTTGCTACTCCAGCTCCACCACCTCATAATACTCCACAGGCGTTTCGCCCAACAAATCACTAGCATGTATGATGGCATCGTGGCATCTGCTCCTTGGAAGACCCAAACCGACCCACTAAGATAACCAAGAAAGGCCCACCTTTGGCCCTGCTAGACACCACTGTTCCATAGCAAGTGGATCATTTTTCCAGAATGGAAGGTAGCACTCAACTCAGCTTAACATTCAAGGTAAGAAAGCAAGGGTTGTTTCCACTCCAGAGAATGAATGATCTATCTGGGCTACACATGAGAAAAGCGTGGAGAGTAATAAATAGGAAGTACCTCCAAAGGGCTGCAAATGCTTCTGAATTTAAAATAGAAACAGCATTTTCTTACAAAACCACATAGATCTTAAATTTAATAGTCCGATTTTTAAAAACTTCCACAAATTTAGAAATATCTTTTAAGCTTGAAATATTTGCATGATTTATGTCATGTTTACTCTCCTTAAGGATGTTTTGTTTGTTTGTTCTTAAATGCAATTTGACATTTTTTTGTAATACAAGGTAATTCAAAACAAATTAAAAGGATAACTGTTGTGTGTCTTTGAGTGGACTCCGACTCGTAGTGACACTACAAGACAGAGTAGAACTGCCCCATAGGATTTCCTAGGCTGTAATCTTTATTTAATCTTTATGGGAGCAGATTGCCAGGTCCATTCTCTAACAGGACTGCTGGTGGGTTCAAACCACTGACCTTTTGGTTCGTAGTCAAGCACCACCAGGTCTCCTAAAGGATGACTTTTGTTGTGTGCCATTGAGTTGATTACGACTCTAGAGCCTATGAATTGGTTCCCCACACATTCCGTTTTCATAGTCAAAGCACTCTTACCTCTTCATCTGTTTAAATACCCCAATCCAGCTGAGAAATTTTTTTGCATGTTCTCTTACTCATCAGGTAAGATTTCAGTATTTAAATAGAAAAAATGTTTTGCCTCTTTGTGGAGTCAGAGACTACTCCTGCCTGCAGCCCTTCCCCAGTCTTCTGCCTGGCTCAGCCCACCTTATCACTCATGTCTCAATGCAAATGACCCTCCACATAGAGGTCTTCCCCGACCATGGGTCTGAAGTAAACCCTTCACACTCTTTACCACCTTGGCTTGTTTATTTTTTGTGGTGTTTATTACTAACTAAAATTATTTTTCTTTGATTACTCCCTCAGAAATTAAGAGAATTTGTATTTAACCACAATGAGATCCCATTTCCCAATGTTCAAATGGGACATATTTAAAAAGAGTGACATTATTAAGTATAAGAAATGAGGTGGAGCTCCTGGAACTTTTAACTGCCAGTGGGATGCAAACTGACACAACCACTTTGGGAAACACTTTATCATAACCTGATAAAGTGGTTAAGCACTTGGCTGCTAACCAAAAGATGGGTGGTTCAAATCCACCAGCCACTCTGCAGGAGAAAGATGTGGCAATCTGTTTCCTTAAAGATTATAGTCTTGGAATCCCTATGGGGGAGTTCTACTTTGTCCTATAGGGTCACTATGATTTGGAATCAACAACAATGGGTTTTTAGAAAATTCGAAGTGTGCCAATCTTTTGTCACAGCAAACAAAAAAGAAAAAACCAAACTGACTGCCATCAAGTGGATTCTGACTCATAGCGACCCTATAGGACAGAGTAGAACTGCCCCATAGGGTTTCCAAGGAGTGCCTGGTGGATTTGAACTGCCAACATTTTGGTTAGCAGCCAAACTCTTTACAGCTGTGCCACCAGGGGTCCCTTTGTCACAGCAATTCCACTGTATATACTCTAGAGAAATTCCAGCCCTTATGTCCAGGAAAAATATATAAGAATGTTCATAGCTGTTTTTATTGTAATAGAAAATATGGGAAACGACTCCAATCTAAAGAATTAGAATGAATACCTTTACTTAATATAGTTTTATGATGGAACAGAATAAAGCAAAGAAAATAAATAGACTATGGCTAAACTCATGATAAGAATGAATATTACAAGCAAAATAGTGAGCAAAGAAAGCAAGTTGCAAAAAAATACACATAGTATGATGCCATTTATCTGAGTTCAAAACTATGCAAATCAAAGCAAGATCTTATTTAGCAGTGCATTCATGTTGATGAAACTACAAAGAAAAACAATAGGAATAATAAGCAGGATGGGATTGGAGAGGGACCAAGAGAGGCCTTCAAAGATATGAGTAAGTTTTCATTTCTTAAAGTGGCTGTACATGGGTACTCACTTATCATTACATCTTCTGCATAACTTATGCACGTGATTTTGCAAATTTTAGAAGACAAAGCACAGTTATAATGCCAAGAAATGACTGGGGAGGGGGTGGGGAGGGACTGTAGCAATAACAACAAATGAGCCCTGTCTGCTAGAAACTATGACGCAGGATACAGAAAAAGCAGTTTCTAATGACTGCGTTGTGATCCAGAGCCAAACCTTAGTTCCACAACATTTTTTTTTTAGCTGTCACATATAAGTTTATATAAACCTTACTCCGTACTTCCACTTGCTCTCCCCCTAATGAGTCAGCCCTTCCAGTCTCTCCCTTCATGACATTTTTGCCAGCTTCCAACTCTCTCTATCCTCCCATCCCCCCTCCAGACAGGAGATGCCAACACAGTCTCAAGTGTCCACCTGATACAAATAGTTCACTCTTCATCAGCATCTCTGTCCTACTCACTGTCCAGTCCCTTTCATGCCTGATGAGTTGTCTTCGGGAATGGTTCCTGTCCTGGGTCAACAGAAGGTTTGGGGACCATGACCGCCGGGATTCCTCTAGTCTCAGTTAGACCATTAAGTATGGTCTTTTTATGAGAATTTGGGATCTGCATTCCACTGATCTCCTGCTCCCTCAGGGGTTCTCTGTTGTGCTCCCTGTCAGGGCAGTCATCTATTGTGGCTGGGCACCAACTAGTTCTTCTGGTCTCAGGATGATGTAGGTCTCTGGTTCATGTGGCCCTTTCTGTCTCTTGGGCTCTTAGTTGTCGTGTGACCTTGGTGTTCTTCATTCTCCTTGGATCCAGGTGGGTTGAGACCAATTGATGCATCTTAGATGGCTGCTTGTTAGCATTTAAGACCCCAGATGCCACATTTCAAAGTGGGATGCAGAATGATTTCATAATAGAATTATTTTGCCAGTTGACTTAGAAGTCCCCTTAAACCATGATCCCCAAACCCCCGCCCTTGCTCCGCTGACCTTTGAAGCATTCAGTTTATCCCGGAAACTTCTTTGCTTTTGGTCCAGTCCAGTTGAGCTGACCTTCCATGTATTGAATATTGTCCTTCCCTTCACCTAAAGCAGTTCTTATCTACTAACTAATCAGTAAAAAACCCTCTCCCACCCTCTCTCCCTCCCCCCCCGTAACCACAAAAGTATGTGTTCTTCTCAGTTTATACTATTTCTCAAGATCTTATAATAGTGAACTTATACAATATTTGTCCTTTTGCCTCTGACTAATTTCGCTCAGCGTAATGCCTTCCAGGTTCCTCCATGTTATGAAATGTTTCACAGATTCGTCACTGTTCTTTATCGATGAGTAGTATTCCATTGTGTGAATATACCACAATTTATTTACCCATTCCTCCATTGATGGACACCTTGGTTGCTTCCAGCTTTTTGCTATTGTAAACAGAGCTGCAATAAACATGGGTGTGCATATATCTGTTTGTGTGAAGGCTCTTGTTTCTCTAGGGTATATTCCGAGGAGTGGGATTTCTGGGTTGTATGGTAGTTCTATTTCTAACTGTTTAAGATAACGCCAGATAGATTTCCAAAGTGGTTGTACCATTTTCCATTCCCACCAGCAGTGTATAAGAGTTCCAATCTCTCTGCAGCCTCTCCAACATTTATTATTTTGTGTTTTTTGGATTAATGCCAGCCTTGTTGGAGTGAGATGGAATCTCATCGTAGTTTTAATTTGCATTTCTCTAATGGCTAATGATCGAGAGCATTTTCTCATGTATCTGTTAGCTGCCTGAATATCTTCTTTAGTGAAGTGCGTGTTCATATCCTTTGCCCACTTCTTCATTGGGTTGTTTGTCTTTTTGTGGTTGAGTTTTAACAGAATCATATAGATTTTAGAGATCAGGCGCTGGTCGGAGATGTCATAGCTGAAAATTCTTTCCCAGTCTATAGGTGGTCTTTTTACTCTTTTGGTGAAGTCTTTAGATGAGCATAGGTGTTTGATTTTTAGGAGCTCCCAGTTATCTTGTTTTTCTTCATCATTTTTGGTAATGTTTTGTATTCTGTTTATGCCTTGTATTAGGGCTCCTAACGTTGTCCTTATTTTTTCTTCCATGATCTTTATCATTTTAGTCTTTATGTTTAGGTCTTTGATCCACTTGTAGTTAGTTTTTGTGCATGGTGTGAGGTATGGGTCCTGTTTCATTTTTTTGCAAATGGATATCCAGTTATGCCAGCACCATTTGTTAAAAAACTATCTTTTCCCCAATTAAGTGACACTGGGCCTTTGTCAAATATCAGCTGCTCATATGTGGATGGATTTATATCTGGGTTCTCAATTCTGTTCCATTGGTCTATGTGCCTGTTTTTGTACCAGTACCAGGCTGTTTTGACTACTGAGTTCCACAACATTTTAAGGATTTCCAGTGTTGGAAGCAGTGGCGCTCTGTTGCCCCCCGCTGCACTGTTTACAACAAGTTAAAGTCAAGTACTGGTGACAGATTCTAACCCTAAAACAAGATGTGGAGTTTTACTTCTCCTCTAACACTTGTCACTTACACTTGTGTTTTTGGAGTCAGACTATGGTTGTTTTCATAGATATGGGTCTGATGGCATGATGTGACAGCACTGGGTCCCTGACTGTGTCACCACAGAGCCTCTTTGAATCAGGTGACCCTGACTACACCGGATGCCTGAATCCACAAGAGCTGGAAAGTGTTGGCAAGGGGGAACAAATGTGTATGAATTCAGGTCAGTGGCTCTCCGGGTTAACTGACCCTGGGGCATACATGTAACTGCTAGAAAAAATACTTTTCAGAAGATAAATTATACACTACCGAGAAGGGTGAATATTAAAGTACATAACTGGCTTCATAGAAATTTAAATATGATTTTTATACATTTATTTTGCTTTAGAACCCATTTTGCTGTCAAGTTGATTCCGGCTCACAGCAACCCTATAGGACAGAGCAGAACTGCCTGGCAGGGTTTTCAGGGAGTGGCTGGTGTATTAGCACTGCTGACCTTTTGGTTAGCAGCCATAGCTCTTAAGCACTATGTCACCAGGGCTGTTATAGTTGTAATAAAATAATCCTGAACATCTATATGTATAACATGTTCTTTTTATACGACACGTATGAAGATCATAGGTATGTATATTGAGTAGTCAGAATCACAGCATTTTGTAGCTGGTGGTGTTACCGGAGACTGGCAGGGAGAGGTGGAGAGTTTACGCTCGAGAAGAGGAAGAGACAAGGGGTGGTGACATTCCTCGATAAGACAGTCCCTACAAAGGAAGAGACAGGGGGTGGTGACATTCCTCAATAAGATGGTCCCTACATAGTTAAACTTTAAGCCAAGGAAATGATCTTTACAAAGGTCCTAATTTGATAAAGTCCTTAACTTGATAAAGCCCCTAACTTGATAAGGCCCCTAACTTGGTAATTAAACCTTAAGCCAAGGAAGTTGTCTCCATCGGGTATCCTGTCCTGGCTTTTAAATGTTAACAGAGGTAGATAAGAGACAAGAAGGGTATAAAACCCTAAGAAAACGACTATGGGGCACTCAGATTCTTTCTCTACCTGAGTAGCCCGTTTGACGCTTCCCAGTCAAGTGTAATTTTACTACCAACCCTCTGCTTGCTAATAAACCTCTGCTCACTCGGCACTATTTGTCTCAGTGTTTGAATTCTTTCCTACACCAGAGACAAGAATCAAGGCCATTCTCCAGTAGCAGTGGCATAGTGGTTAAGTGCTACAGCTGCTAACCAAAAGGTCAGCAGTTGGAATCCACCAGGTGCTCCTTGGAAACTTTATAGGCAGTTATACTCTGTCCTATAGGGTTGCTGTGAATCGGAATCGACTGGACCCCAACAGGTTTGTTTTTTTGGTGAAACAGTGGTTAAGAGCTTGCTGGCTAACCAGTAGGTTGGCAGTTAGAATCCACCAGCTGCTCCTTGGAAACCCTATGGGGCAGTTCTACTCTGTTCTATAGGGCCACTATGAGCCAGAATCAACTTGACAGCAAATGGTCTGGGTTTTTTTTTGTTGTTGTTGTTGTTGTTTATTAACGTCCTCCACCTCACATGCTAGATGAGTAAATTGATATTCAGGGAAAATAGGTAATTTCTTTTCAGTCAGAGACGAATTTGGGCCAGAACCCAGGTCCTCCTGACCCTCAGTGAGGAAACAGTGTAAAGATTTTAGTAAATTTAAGACATTTTAGCAGGAGCTGCAGGGTTTTTATTGTCCTTCCATTTTCTGCTTATAGAATGTTTCATGGGAAATAAGCCATATTGCTGTACTTTGTTATGAGCTATCCTTGCTGTAAAACAATGCTGGAATCAGCTCTTATAAAGTCCCCAGCCCAGGAGCAGGCAGATCAGGGACAGTACAGCAGAAGGGACAAGGATCCAGAGGTGCCATGTGGACCAATGATCTTCTCCAACTCCCACAAGAGCTACAGTAAGCTTCCTCATGCGCACGGACACTCTTTCAGGGAGGATGAGTAGGGAAATGAGGACCCGTGAAAAGTGAAGTAGACTCTTAAGGAGAACACTGCAATCAAAAGAAACTACTTCATTCAGCCCTTGTTATTATTGTCTAATTTTTATTATGATAATTTCCAAACATACAGGAAAATATAAACATCTTTTAAATCAATTTGTCTTTTGGGTAAACTAAATTTTAAAATTACATGGAGATTGTTCAAATCAGGAAGGGTGAGATCATTTGAAATATCCATCTATTATCTAAGAATGCTAAAAGTAGAGCCTTATGAGAAAAAAATAGGCAACAAATATCCTTATACTAACACATGTGAGGGGGTTTTACGGATTGAATTGTGTTCCCAAAAAGATACGCTGAAGTTCTAAGCCCTGGTACCTGTGAATGTGCCTTCGTTTGGAAACAGGGTCTTTAAAGAGGTTATCAGTTAACATGAGGTCATATAGGAGTAGAAAACCAAACCAAACCCATTGCTGTCCAGTTGATTTCGACCCATAGCGACCCTATATGATAGAGTAGAACTGCCACATAGGGTTTCCAAGGGGGCATCTGGTGGATTTGAACTGTGGACCTTTTGGTTAGCAGTCGTAGCTCTTAACCACTATGCCACCAGGAGTACGGTGGGTCCTAATTCAATCTGAGTGGTATCTTTATTAAAGAGAAGGAGAGACACGCAGACAGAGAGAGATACAGAGGGAAGAATGTCATGTAACAATGGGGCAGAGATTGGCGTTATACATCTACAAGCTAAGGAACACCAAGGATTGCTGCCCACCACAGAAGTTGGGAGAGAGGCAGAGAACAGCCTCTCCCTCAGGGCCTCCAGAAAGATCTAGTCCTGCTGACACCTTGATTTCAGACTTCTAAAACTCTGAGACAATAAACTTCTGTTGTTTTAGGCCACTCAGTTTGACACCCCCTCCTAAACTTTCCCCCACATAGAGTTCGGTGTCTCCTAAAATTAAATGCTAGCAAATATTTAAATACCAGCTCAGTGACGATCCAATTTTCTGCCTATCAGTGTAGTTATACTTCTATTTTGTCCTCCACAAACCAAAAGGATCTGAAATACTCAGAACATTCATTCTTAGAGGAACAAATAAGAGTAATTCAGCATCTTCACTAAATTAGCAATTACAAAGATGGCTGCAATGGTTAACTATTACAGCTTAAATAAATGCTACGATGCTGGAAGCTCTGCCACTGGTATTCAAATACCAGCAGGGTCACCCAGGGCAGACAGCTTTCAGCTGAGTTTCCAGACTAAGACAGACTAGGAAGAAGGACCCCATGGTGTGCTTCTGAAAAGAATTAGCCAGTGAAAACCTTATGAATAGCAGTGGAACATTGTCTGATATAGTGCCAGAAGATGAGCTCCTCAGGTTGGAAGGCACCCAAAAGACCGCTGGGGAAAAATTGCCTCCTCAAAGTAGCGTCAAACTTAATGATGTGAATGGAGTCAAGCTTTAGGGACCTTCATTTGCTGATGTGGCATGACTCAAAATGAGTAGAAACAACTGCAAATATCCATTAATAATCAGAACATGGAATGTACAAACTATGAAACTAGGAAAACTGGTAATCATCAAAAATGAAGTGGAATGCATAAACATCAATACCCTAGGCATTAATGAGCTGAAATAGACTGGTATCGGCCATTTTGAATCAGACAATCTTATGGTCTACTATGCCGGGAATGACAACTTGAAGAAGAATGATGTTGCATTCATCATCAAAAAGAACATTTCAAGATCTATCCTGAAGTACAGCACTGTCCATGGTAGGATAATATCCATATGTCTACTAGGAAGACCAGTTAATATGACTATTATTCAAATTTACACACCAACCACTAAGGCCAAAGATGAAGAAATAGAAGATTTTTACCAACTACTGCAGTCTGCAATTGATCGAACATGCAATCAGGATGCATTGATAATTACTAGTGATTGGAATTTGAAAGTTGGAAACAAAGAAGAAGGATCAGTAGCTGGAAAATATGGCCTTGGTGATGGAAATGATGATGGAGATCGCATGATAGAATTTTGTAAGACCAATGACTTCTTCATTGCAAACACCTTTTTTTCACCAACATAAACGGTGACTATACACATGAACCTTGCCAGATAGAATACACAGGAATCAAATCAACTATATCTGTGTAAAGAAACGATGCAAAAGCTCAATATCATCAGTCAGAACAAGGCCAGGGGCCTACTGCAGAACAGACCATCACTTGGGTCATATGCAAGTTCAAGTTGAAACTGAAGAAAAGTAGAACAAGTTCATGAGAGCCAAAATACAGCCTTGAGTATAAAAACCCACTGCTGTCGAGTCAATTCCAGCTCACAGCGACCCTATAGGACAGAGTAGAACTGCCCTGTAGAGTTTCCAAGGAGTGCCTGGCGGATTCAAACTGCCGACGTTTTGGTTAGCAACCATAGCACTTAACCACTCAGCAGCCAGAATTTAGACAGCATCTCAAGAACAGACTTGACGCGTTGAACACTAATGACCAAAGACCAAACGAGTTGTGGAATAACATCAAGGACATCATACATGAAGAAAGCAAAAGGTTATTAAAAAGACAGGAAAGAAAGAAAAGACCAAAATGCCTTTTCAGCACCATGTGTGTGGTACAGGCTCTGTCCTACAGTCTTAGCAGGGCTGGGGTGATTGGTGTAGCTGCAGGCATCTGGTTGCAGCAGGGGGTCATGCTCTGAACAAGGCAGAGAGCTGACAACCATCCTCCAAGTGTCTGTGAGGAAAGCACATCCCTGTTCCCTAGAGTGCATAGTTGGGTGAGTTCTGCAGATGTACCGTGAGCACCCAATGCTTTCGATTTTACTGACTGGGAGGTATCAGTTATCCTTGGACCCCTGTTGTGGGTGGCTGGGTGATGTGGGTGGAGTCACCAGTCCTTAGGCTCCTAATGTGGGTAGGTGAGGGCCCTATTTAATAGGCAAAGTGGTGTCAAACATCAAACACCCAGCTCTCCACCACACATCTGAAACAGTTGAAGTCCACCAACAAGGGCCTATTCTCCTGAAATAGGCCCACACAGGTCCATGTAGGGGGAAAAGGTATTGAAAGTCCACAGACCGTTTATGCCTGGAGAACAGTTGCTTCTGTCCGGACATCCCCAGGTTAGTGGAATTGGCAGATTATCTTTTCCCCCATCTGTGAATTTATTCCTTCTCCAAAGCTGGGAGAATGGCTCAGAATGCTCAGCAGAGTCTATCTTAAGCCCAGGGAAATCAATAGCCACTGAAGCCAGCTTGGGGGCTGGGGGCATGGTAAAATATATGCAAGTACTTAGCTTTTGCTGAGAGTGCCACTTTTCTCTGGTTCTGGAGGTGTGAGTAGGTTGCGCGGCTGGCTGTCTCTCCCTGAGGAAACTACGGCCGGAATGCTACCACCAGCCTGTCACAGTTGCTCCCAAGAATGGTGCCAGAGTGTTCCTGGTGATTCAGGTCTGGCAACTCCTCTCCACTTCTGAACCATCTCTTCCTTCCCCTGCCACTCAGTTCGTTTTCTAACTTTGCCTTTGATGTTCAGGGCTCCTAGCTTGTCATAAGTATAATTGTTTCACTTGTTTTTTTGGTTCTTTGTTGTAAGAGGGATCACCTGAAGCATCTGACTGCTCCGCCATCTTGGCCCCTCTTCTCTTTTCATCTTTTTGCTATTGTGAACAATGCTGCAATGAACATGGTTGTGCTTTTATCCATTTGTGTGATGGCTGTTATTTCTCTATGATATATTCTAAGGAGTAGAATTACTGGATCTTATGGTACTTCTATGTCTAGCTTTTCAAGGAAGCACCAAATCAATTTCCAAAGCTGTTGTACCATTTTACATTGCTGGTATTTTTTAGAGATTTTGTTAAGCCATATATCTATTTGGGGAGTATTGAGATTTTTGATATATTGAGTCTCTCCCACCATGATCATTGTATGTCTTCAATTTATTCAGGTTTTCTTTGATTTCTTTCATCAGCTACATAGTTTTCAGCATACAAGACCTGCACTTTTTTTTAGATCTGCACTAAGTACTTCATTTATTGAGTGATTGTAAATGGTGTTGTGTATTAATTTCAGTGGCCACATGTTCATAGTTAGCATAGAGAAATATAATATTTTTTCTGCATGTTTTTCTTGTATGCTGTGAAGAAATTAATTCTTTTTTGATAGGTGACCTATCACTTGACTCAAAATTCACAACTGCTAGTGTTTTGACAATTTCTGATTACAAGTATTATCTATATACAATCAAACTTCCATTATCTCAGACTAACCCACGATAGAGCCTAAAACTTCTGCTCTAAGAGAAACAATTAGGAACAAAAGTTTATCCCAAATGTTTACTTTTTCTCTACTTATATTTTACAAGTAAAGGGCATATTTTTCATAAAAATCATTAAAATATCACCCCTGTGAGGCAAACTTTAAAGCATCCAAGCTTTAGTTTATGAACCAATACAAATTAGAATCACTTCTAAGGTTTCATTAGGTCAAAAGTCTGTCTTTTCTTATAATTGCCTTCTGGAAAAATGACAGGTGCATAGATTCTGCAAGATTCAATTTAATTTTAATCTAATAAGGGAGAAAAGCATAGATAGAGGTGATGGTACTAAAGACGCAAAGGATTTAAGTTAGATTAAAGGAAAGAAGAGAAATAGAATACTTTTCTTCCCCATAGTAGGAAGTTGTGTGGGGATTATGATTTTCTTATCTCAGTCACAAGCAAATGCTCTCTAGTGAGTTCCAGGTTTATAAGCCTTTCTTATGTTGTTGAGGGAAATTGCATCATTTTTCCCCAGGTGTCTCTATTTCTGCTGTAAAGCATAGTGGTAAAGAGTCTGGCCCTAAAGCCCTATCACTTAGGTTCTGATTAGGGATTCCACTTCCCGGTTGTGTGACCTAGAGCCATTCAACCTTTTTATGCCTCAGCTTTCTTATGAAACACGGTTAAAAAGTATCATCTACCTCACGGTTATAGGGAGATTTTAGGAAGTTAAGAGATTTAAGCACTTATACTTAGAAGCATTTATAGGGATAGTATGGGGGCACTGGTGGTTCAGTGGTAGAATTTTTGCCTCTCATTTAGGAGACCCAGGTTTGATTCTTTGCCAATGCATTTTATACACAGCCACCACCTGTCTGTCAGTGGAGGCTTAAATGTTACTATGATGCCAAACAGGTTACAGCAGATCTTCCAAGTTAGGATGGATTAGGAAGAAAAACCTAAAAATATACTTCTAAAATCAGTCAGTGAAAGCACTATGGATCACAACAGTCCATGGTGCATGAGGTTGTCATGAGTCGAGGGTCAACCCAAAGGCAGATAAAAACAACAACAACATAAGGCAGTATATACTACACACACACACACACACACACACACACGTATATGCATGTGTGTGTGTGTATTCACATACACTCACAGGAAGAGACAGAGTTAGTGTTGACTTCATAGCTGTAAGACCTCTGCATTTTACAGGGCCAGTGCTCAGAAAGGCCCTGAGCTTGTGGTTGAATACTCTGTAGTTGCCACCTTAAAATTCTTAATAATTTTAACTCTGAGCTTATGTTTTCTAAGTAAAGCTCTATGTGACAATGGAGCATGTACTGAGGCTGGGAGCCTCCAGCTGACTCCCGCTAGCCACTTCCCAAGGATAGGTTCTCTCTCAGCCACCCCTTCTCTGACACCCAGTACCTTGGGAGTACATGGCCTCTCCCCACCCCTGACCTGCAACCACTACCCTCTACCTGCGCAGTGACTGTGTTGGTCAGGTCAGTAAGGGTAGGCTCCACATCTGGCATTGTTCTCTGCTCTGGCAGGACCTGAGTGCAAAGAAAGTCAAGTTTGGCACATGTTCCCCAAAGTACCTGGGGGCAGAGTGTGGCAGCCACCTCAACCAGATTCTGAGACCATCTTAGTGCAGAGGTTTAAAGACTCTAAGGGGTACTTGGGTGGTGCAAACAATTAAGCACTTGGATGCTAAGTGAAAGATCAGAGGTTTAAGTCGACAGAGAGGCACATTGGAAGAAAGGCCTCATGACCTACTTTTTGAAAAATCAGCCATGGAACACCCTAGGAAGGTCCTCCCTCAAGATGGAGACATATGTACCAGGATGTCTCAAGTTCCCCACAATAAATTGAGTGAAAAAAGAAACTAGATAGCACAAAAAATATTTTGGATCTGATAGACTGGGAGCTCAAATGATCAGGCCAAGAAAGGAAAGCACCTGGCTGAAGGAAGAAGAAAAAGCAAGAATAAAGGTAGGAAAATCTTTCTCGCCACTCACCTGCCCCCATGTAAAGTGAGAGTCACAAATATGATGAGTGATTAATGGAGCCACGCTGTGAAATACAAAAAGTGAATCATCTCTCTAGGGCTAGGAGAGCAGTAGAGGAACTTAACTTTTACTGAAGGTTTGCTTCTTCAATGTCTTAATATCTTTCTGGGGACAGCCAGGAAAACAATCCACAGGGAGAAAGCAGCCCTCTCCCCATCCAATAAAAAAACATCCAATAAGACTGAAAAAAAAAAAATGAAGAGGGGAATAATTTGCATTGCTTCCAGGCTCCATAATAATAGACACCCAACAAGGAACTTAATTGATATAAACAATAGGGTGATTCTCTGAGTCTGCCCCCAGAAACTTAAAACTTTTGAAACACCTAAAACTTGTGGAACCAGATAAGAACATTATATCAACAAAAGGAGTTCCTGGGGCCCCGCTGCAGCAGTGGGGATGAGGCACAAGTCCCCAGAATGGTTGAGTCAGTGCTGGGAAAACTATAAGGCCAGAGTGTCCTCTGTGCAATTTAGGGGAAAAGGGAGGAAATAAAGGGGGAAAAGCATAATCCCTTGAGAAAGAGAAAGTCCCAAGTTCCAGAATTACCACAGTAAAATAACCAAATCCTAAGTCTCAACGAAAAATTATAAGGCATACAAGAACACAGGAGAAGGTGGCCCAATTAAAAGAATATTTTGAAGAACAAAGTAGAATGTGTCACGCTTCCTGACTTCAAAACATATTTACACAACTACAGCAATCAGAACAGCCTGGTAGTGGTTTAGTGATAGATGCATGGCCCAACAGAATAGAATTGAGAATCCAGAAATAAATTCATACTTCTTTGGTCAGCTGATTTTTGACAAGAGTGCTAAGTCCATTCAAGGGGGACAGAACAGTCTCTTCAACAAACGGTGCTTCATAAATGGACTTCCACATGCAAAAAAAATGAAGCAAGATCCATATCTCACACCATACACAAAAACTAATTCAAAATGGATCAAGGACCTAAATGTTAAATCTAAATCATAAAGTTCCTGTAAGAAAATATAGGGGAAAAGTTATGGTAACCAATTTTTTTTTATTGATAGATTATCAAACACAACAATGAATACACAATCAGCAGAAGAAAAGAATAGAAAATAGGGGCCTCATAAAAATTAAATATTTATGAACATCAAAAGACTTTATCAAAAGAGTAAAAGACAACCTACAGACTTGGAAAAATAATCTTAGGGAATGATACATGCAATAAGGGTCTAATATCTAAAATATAAAACTTCTACAACTTAACAACAAAAAGGCAAATAAACCAATCAAAAACTGGGCGAAAGACATGAGCAGACACTTCACCGAAAAGGATATTCAAAGGCCAATGAATAAATGAAAACCAACTGATCGTCATTAGCCATTAGAAAAACCCAGTGATGCAAATAAAAACAATAAAGAGATACCACCTCACCCTCATTGGAATGACAATGATTAAAAAAAAAAAACAGAAAATAACAAACGTTGGTGAGGATGGGGGGATCAGAACCCTTACCCATTGCTGGTGGGACTGTAAAATGGTACAACCATTGTGGAAAACAACATGACAGTTTCTCAAAAAACTAAAAAGAGAACTACCATATGATCCAGCAATTTCACTTCAAGTACATACCCTAGGGACATAAAAGCAGAGACAAAAACAGACACATGTACACTTATATTCATTGCAGCACTATTCATAATAGCAAAAAGGTGGAAACAATCTAAGTATCCATCAACAGAAGACAAGATAAACAATATATTGTACATACACACAACGGAATACTACTCAGCCATAATGAGAAATGAAGTCCTCATACACGCTAAACATGGATGGACTTCGAAGACATTATGCTGAGTGAAACAAGTCAATCACAAAAAGACAAATACTGTATGACCTCACTTATATGAAAAGATAAGAATAAGTAAATATATACAGGCCAGTGGCTATTAGTAGTTACATGGAGTGGGAGGGTAGATGAAGAGAGGAATTTATTCTCTGAGAGGTAGTGGTTTTATGTTTATGGTAACAGGAAAATCGACATCTGTTACGGATTGAATTGTGTCCCACATAAATGTGTGTCTACTTGGCTAGGCCATGATTCCAGTATTCTGTGGTTGCCCTCCATTTTGTGATTTGATGTAATTATTCTGTTTTGTTAATCCCAACCTCTATGGTGTTCTTGTTGATGTTAGGTGCCGTCGAGTTGGTTGCGACTCATAACGACCCTATGCACAACAGAACGAAACGCTGCCTGGTCCTGCGCCATCCTTACAATCGTTGTTATGCTTGAGCTCATTGTTGCAGCCACTGTGTCAATCCACCCTGTTGAGGGTCTTCCTCTCTTCCACTGACCCTGTACTCTGCCAAGCATGATGTCCTTCTCCATGGCCTGATCCTTCCTGACAACATGTCCAAAGTATATAAGACACAGTCTTGCCATCCTTGCTTCTAAGGAGCATTCTGGTTGTACTTCTTCTAAGACAGATTTGTTCGTTCTTTTGGCAGTCCATGGTATACTCAATATTCTTCGCCAACACCACAATTCAAAGGCGTCAACTCTTCTTCGGTCTTTCTTATTCATCGTCCAGCTTTCACATGCATATGATGTGATTGAAAATATCATGGCTTGGGTCAGGCACGCCTTAGTCTTCAAAGTGACATCTTTGCTTTTCAATACTTCGAAGAGGTCCTTTGCAGCAGATTTGCCCAATGCAATGCGTCTTTTGATTTCTTGACTGCTGCTTCCACGGCTGTTGATTGTGGATCCGAGTAAAATGAAATCCTTGACAACTTCAATCTTTTCTCCTTTTATCATGATGTTGCTCATTGGTCCAGTTGTGAAGATTTTTGTTTTCTTTATGTTGAGGTGTAATCCATACTGAAGGCTGTGGTCTTTGATCTTCATTAGTAAGTGCTTCAAGTTCTCTTCACTTTCAGCAAGCAAGGTTGTGTCATCTGCATAACGAGGGTTGTTAATGAGTCTTCCTCCAATCCTGATGCCCCGTTCTTCTTCATATAGTCCAGCTTCTCGGATTACTTGCCCAGCAGACAGATTGAATAGATATGGTGAAAGAATACAACCCTGATGCACACCTTTCCTGACTTTAAACCAGTCAGTATCCCCTTGTTCTGTCCGAACAACTGCCTCTTGATCTATGTAAAGGTTCCTCATGAGCACAATTAAGTGTTCTGGAATTCCCATTCTTCACAGTATTATCCATACTTTGTTATGATCCACACAGTCAAATGCCTTTGCATGATCAATAAAACACAGGTAAACATGATCTCTGCTTTCAACCAAGATCCATCTGACATCAGCAATGATAACGCTGGTTCCACGTCCTTTTCTGAAACCAACCTGAATTTCTGGCAGTTCCCTGTCGATATACTGCTGCAGCCGTTTTCGAATGATCTTCAGCAGAATTTTGCTTGTGTGTGATATTAATGATACTGCTCTATAATTTCCACATTTGGTTGGATCACCTTTCTTGGGAATAGGTATAAATATGGATCTCTTCCAATCAGTTGGCCAGGAAGCTGTCTTCCATATTTCTTGGCATAGACGAGTGAGCACCTCCAGCGCTGCATCTGTTTGTTGAAACATCTCAATTGATATTCCATCAATTCTTGGAGCCTTGTTTTTCTCCAATGCATTCAGAGCAGCTTGGACTTCTTCCTTTAGTATCATCGGTTCCTGATCATATGCCACCTCTTGAAATGGTTGAATATTGACTAATTCTTTCTGGTATAATGACTCTGTGTATTCCTTCCATCTTCTTTTGATGCTTCCTGCATCATTTAATATTTTCCCCATGGAATCCTTCACTATTGCAACTCGAGGCTTGAATTTTTTCTTCAGTTCTTTCAGCTTGAGAAATGCCGAGCATGTTCTTCCCTTTTGGTTTTCCCTGTCCAGCTCATTGCACATGTCATTATAATACTTTATTTTGTCTTCTCGAGAGTCCCTTTGAAATCCTCTGTTCAGTTCTTTAACTTCATGAATTCTTCCTTTTGCTTTAGCTGCTCGACGCTCAAGAGCAAGTTTCAGAGTCTCCTCTGACATCCATCTTGGTCTTTTCTTTCTTTCCTGTCTTTTTGGTGACCTCTTGCTTTCTTCATGGATGATGTCCATGATGTCATTCCACAACTTGTCTGGTCTTCAGTCACTAGTGTTCAATGTGTCAAATCTATTCTTGAGATGGTCTCTAAATTCAGGTTGGATATACTCAAGGTCATATTTTGGCTCTCGTGGACTTGCTCTGGTTTTCTTCAGTTTCAGCTTGAACTTGCACATGAGCAATTGATAGTCTGTTCCACAGTCGGCCCCTGGCCTTGTTCTGACTGATGATATTGAGCTTTTCCATCGTCTCTTTCCACAGATGTAGTCAATATGATTTCTGTGTGTTACATCTGGCGAGGTCCGTGTGTATAGTTGCCGTTTATGCTGGTGAAAGAAGGTATTTGCAATGAAGAAATTGTTGGACTTGCAAAATTCTATCATTCAATCTCTGGCATTGTTTCTATCACCAAGGCCATATTTTCCAACTACTGATCCTTCTTCTTTGTTTCCAACTTTCACATTCCAATCGCCAGTAATTATCAATGCATCTTGATTGCATGTGCAATCAATTTCAGACTGTAGCAGCTGATAAAAATCTTCTATTGCTTCATCTTTGGCCCTAGTGCTTGGTGTGTAAATTTGAATAATAGTCATATTAACTGGTCTTCCTTGTAGGCGCATGGATATTATCCTATCACTGACAGTGTTGTGCTTCAGGATAGATCTTGAAAAGTTCTTTTTGATGAATGCAACACCATTCTTGTTCGAGTTGTCATTCCCAGCATAGTAGACTATAGGATTGTCCAATTCAAAATGGTCAATACCAGTCCATTTCAGCTCACTAATGCCTAGGATATTGATGTTTATGCATTCCATTTCATTTTTGACAATTTCCAATTTTCCTAGGTTCATGCTTTGTACATTCCAGGTTCCAATTATTAATGGGTGTTTGCAGTTGTTTCTTCTCATTTTGAGTCGTGCCACATCAGCAAATGAAGGTCCCGAAAGCTTTACTCCATCCACGTCATTAAGGTCGACTCCACTTTGAAGAGGCAGCTCTTCCCCAGTCATCTTTTGAGTGCCTTCCAAGCTGGGGGGCTCATCTTCCAGCACTATATCAGACAATGTTCCACTGCTATTCATAAGGTTTTCACTGGCTAATAATTTTCAGAAGTAGACTGCCGGATCCTTCTTCCTAGTCTGTCTTAGTCTGGAAGCTCAGCTGAAACCTGTCCTCCATGGGTGGCCCTGCTGGTATCTGAATACCGGTGGCATAGCTTCCAGCATCACAGCAACACACAAGCCCCCACAGTACGACAAACTGACAGATACGTGAGTGTTAATGAGGTAGAATTAGAGGCAGTTATGTTAATGAGGCAGGACAACAATCTACAGGATTAGGTTGTACCTTGAGTCAATCTCTTTTGAGATATAAAAGAGAAAAGCAAGCAGAGAGAGGGGGTCTTTTTCCCACCAAGCAATAGGAGTCAGGAGCAGAGTGCATCCTTTGGAACCTGTGTCCCTGTGCTGAGAAGCTCCTAGACCATCAGAATACTGATGACAAAGACTTTCCCCCCGAGCTGACAGAGAAAGACTCCCCCTGAAACTGACTTCCCGAATTGGTCTTTTAGCCTCCTAGACTGTGAGAGAATAAGTTTCTCTTTGTTAAAGGCAACCACTTGTGGTATTTCCATTATAAAAGCAGTAGAAAACTAAGACAGAATTTGATACCTGGAGTGGGGTGGTGCTCTAACAAATACTTAAATGTGGAAGTGGTTTTGTAAGTGTGAATTAGTAGAGGCTGGAAGAGTTTTAAGGTCCCTAATAGCAAAAGCCTAGACTACCTTGAAAAGACTGTTGGTGGAGTTATGGCCATCAAAGGCAATTCTGGTGAGGGCTCAGAAGGAAGCGAGGAGAGCTATAATACCAGAGACAGTACAGATGATGAGAAGCAGCAGCAGAGAAATGGCAGCAGCAGAACCAGAAGATGGGTGTGAGGCAGTATAGGAGCCAACTGATAGAGCAAGAGAGCTGGACACCTTCAAACAGGAGGCTTCCTGGTGGAGTGGGTTGTCTCTGGGTACTTATCATTAGAACTAGGCTTACCAACCCAGGGAGCTAAGGAGATGAGTGCCTTCAAGCCAAGGCTTACTGGCAAAGTTTGGTGCCTCTGGGCACTTATTGGAAGAGCTGAAGAGCTTTATAACACTTGCCTGGGCAGGGCAGAGGCCAGGCCAGCCCAAGAGGAGCAGAGGGGCCGAGAGACAAAGGAACCAGGGAGCTGAAGCTGAAGAGACAAGGAGCATGGGAAGCAGAGCTGCCTCTGTATCAAAGGATAGTGCCATGACCTCTGGGTTCTCAAAGGGTTGAACCTTGGCCTTCTAGGTCTTACAGGGTGGGGCCATAGCCTCCTAGGTTTCAAAGAATCAGATCTTCACCAACTCAGTTTCCAAGTGTGGGGTTGCTATTCACAAATGCCAGGGGGATGGGGTCAGATTCACTGCCCAAAGCTGAGGGACTGGGTCTGCCATGCCCAAGGCACAGAAGAATGGGGCCTGCCAGTGCTGAAGGGGTATGGTTGCCACTCAGATGAACTAGGAGATTGGGGCCAGCCCAAATCCAAGGAAGCAAAGTTGTCATCCCAGTGGGCCTGGAAGGCAGAGCTGAAGCCCAGCATCAAGAGGCCTCCTCCCAGAATCCAGAGAGCTTGGCCAATGCTCAGAGTCTGGAGGGCAAGGCCATTGCTCAGATGGTCTCAGAGAACAGAGGATTATTTTCAAGGCTTGAAGAGCTAACGTAAATTGTTCTGCTGGGTTTTGGACTTGCGTGGTGTCTGTCATCCCCTTATTTCCTCCAATTTCTCCCATTTGTAACAGAAATGTCTACCTTGTCCCTATTCCACCATTGTACTTTAGAAAATACATTCTTAATTTCACAGATGAAGAGAAATTTTGCAGAAGATGAAATTTTGGACTTGGAGTTGACTTAAGACTTTTGGGATGATATGATGGGGTGAGTGTGTTTTATATATGACAAGGACATGAATTTTTTGAGGCCAAAATGTGGAATGTTATGGATTGAATTGTGTCCCCCAAAAACGTGCATCAACTTGGTTAGGCCATAATTCCCAGTATTGTTTGGTTGTCCTCCATATTTTGTGATCTGGTGTAATTATCCTATGTATTGTAAACCCTAACCTCTATGATGTTAATGAGGCAGGATTAGAGGCAGTTATGTTAATGAGGCAGGACACAATCTACAGCAGTAGGTTATATCTTGAGTCAATCTCTTTTGAGATATAAAAGAGACAGGTGAACAGAGAGATGAGGGACCTCATTGCCACCAAGCAAGAAAAACCAGGAGCAGAGCGAGTCCTTTGGACCCTGTGTCTCTGCACTGAGAAGCTCCTAGAGCAGGGGAAGATGGATGACAAGGACTTTTCCACAGAGCCAACAACGAGAAAAGGCCTTCCCCTGTGAGCTGAACTAGATTTGAACTTCTAGCCTTCTAACCCCCAATGTGTTCCACCATTCGACTGTGTGGATCAATACAAATTATGGATAACCTTGCAAAGAATGGGAACTCCAGAACACTTAATTGTGCTCATGAGGAACCTGTACCTAGATCAAGAGGCAGTTGTTTGGATAGAACAAGGGGTTACTGCATGGCTTAAAGTCAGGAAAGGTGTTTGCCAGGGTTGTATCCTTTCACCATTTAATCTGTATGCTGAACAAATAATACAAGGAGATAGACTATATGAAAAAGAGTGGGGCATCAAGATTGGAGGAAGATCATTAACAACCCACGTTATGCACATGACACAACGTTGCTTGCTGAAAGTGAAGAGGACTTGAAGCACTTATTGATGAAGATCAAAGGCCACAGCCTTCAGTAGGGATTACACCTCAACATAAAGAAAACAAAAATCCTTACAACTGGACCAATAAGCAGCATCATGATAGATGGAGAAAAGATTGAAGTTGTCAAGGGTTTCGTTTTCCTTGGCTCCACAATCAACACCCATGGAAGCAGCAGTCAAGAAATCAAAAGACACATTGCATTGGGTAAATCTGCTGCAAAGGACCTCTTTGAAGTGTTGAAAAGTAAAGATGTCACCTTGAAGACTAAGGTGCACCTGACCCAACCACGGTATTTTCAATCGCATCATATGCATGCGAAACCTGGACAATGAGCAAGGAGGGCTGAAGAAGAATTGACGAGTTTGAATTGTGGTGTTCGCGAAGAATATCGAATATACCATGGACTGCCAAAAGGACAAACAAATCTGTCTTGGAAGAGGAACAACCAGAATGCTCCTTAGAACCAACGATGGCAAGACTGTGTCTTACATAATTGGACATGTTGTCAGGAGGGATCAGTCTCTGGAGAAAGACATCCAGATATATATTACAGATATATACTGTAGATATGTACTGCCCTGCAGATATATATTGTAGGTATGTACTGCAGATATATACTGCAGAAAACCCTGGTGGCATAGTAGTTAAGAGATACAACCAAAAGCCTGGCAGTTTGAATCCACCAGGCACTCCTTGGAAACCCTATGGGGTAGCTCTACTCTGTCCTATAGGGTCACTATGAGTCAGGATGGACTCAACAGCAACAGGTTTTGGAAACCCTGGTGGCATAGTGGTTAAGAGCTACAGCTGCTAACCAAAAGATCAGCAGTTTGAATCCACCAGGCATTCCTTGGAAACCATATGGGGCAGTTCTACTCTGTCCTATAGGGTTGCTACGAGTTGGAATCGACTTGATGGCAACAGGCTTGGTTTATATTCTGCAGATATATACTGAATATATATGAGGCACTTATACACTGCAGATATATACTGGTGATACATATTCAGATACATACTGCAAACATATACTGCAGATATATCTGCAGATGTATACTGCACGGCAGGTATATACTAAAAACACATACTGCAGACATACACCGCATATATATTGCAGATAGATAATGTGGCTGTATACCATTGATAAATACTTCTGATATATTCTGCAGATATATACTGCAGATACATACTACAGACGTATACTGCAGGCAAATAGTGCACTGAAGATACATACTGCAGATCTATCCTGCAAATACTGCAGACTTACTCCAGATATAGACTGGAGATAAACATACTGCAGATACGTACTGCATTGCAGATATATACTGCAGATGTACACTACAGAAGCATACCACAGATATATACTGCAGTGATATACTGCAGTTGTATATTGCAGATACCTACTGCAGAAATATATTTCATATATGCATTGGAGATGTATAGTGCAGATATACACTGCCCTGAAGGTATATAATGGAGCTATATGCTGCAGACATATGTTTATGTGTGAAATATTTTTACATATGAAAGATTTTTATGTAGGAAATATTTTACATTGAAAAACGTCTTTATGTGTGAAACACGTCTTTATTTCAGAAACACTTTATATGTGAAACATGTCTTTATGTGTGAAACACTCCTTTATGCGTGAAATACACCTTTATGTGTGAGACATGTCTTTATGTGTGAAACACATCTTTAAGTGTGAAACTAATCTTTATATTGAAACACATCTTTCTGTGTGAAACACGCCTTTATGTTGAAACACATATTTTGGTGGGAAACATCTTTATTCATGAAACATGTCTTTATGTGGGAAACATGTCTTTATGTGGGAAACATGTCTTTATGTGGGAAACATTTCCTTATGTGTGCAAACTTCTTTTTGTGTGATAAATGTTTTATGCATGAAATATGTCTTTATGTGGGAAACATGTCTTTATGTGTGAAACATTTCCTTATCTGTGAAAACTTCTTTTTGTGTGACAAATGTTTTATGCATGAAACATGTCTTTATGTGTGAAACACATCTTTAAGTGTAAAATTCTTTTTTATGTGGAGATACATCTTTATGTGTGAAACTCATCTTTATGTTGAAACATGTCTTTATGTGTGAAACTGCTTTTTATGTGTGACACACATCTTCGTGTTGAAACGTGTGAAGTATGTCTTTACAAATGAAATGCAACTCTTTGTGTGAAACACACCTTTATGTGTGAAACATGTCTTTATGGTGAAACACAACTGTTGAAGAACACCTTTTTGAATGAAACACATCTTTATGGTAAAACACATCTTTATGTTGAAACACGTCTTTGTGTTGACACACATCTTTTTGTGTGAAACATATCTTCATGATGAAACACGTCTTTACGTGTGAAACGTGAAGTTTTGTGTGGAACACATCTTTACACTGAAACACGTCTTTACATATGAAACATGTCTTTTTGTGTGAAACAACTTTTTGTGTGAAACACGTCTATATGTGAGAAACACGTCTTTTTCATTTCTTGATGTTGAAACATAAATTTTTGTGTGAAACACGTTTTTATCTTGAAACACATATTTATGTTGAAATGTATCTTTGTGTATGAAACTTGTCTTTAAATGTGGAACTCGTCTTTATGTTGAAACACTATGTGTGTCTCCTCTTTATGTTGAAACATATCTTCATGAGTGAAAAACGTCTTATGTGTTAAAATGAATTTCTGCGTGTAACACTTTATCTTGAAATACATCTTTATGCTCAAACACGTCTTTATGTGTGAAACTCATCATTAAGCGTGAAACTTGTCTTTATATTGAAAGGTGTGCTTATATGTGACTCATCTTTATGTTGAAACACATCTCTATATTAAAACATGTCTTTATGTGTAAAACACAACTTTCCGTGTGAAACAAATCTTTATGTTGAAATGCATCTTCACATGTGACACACGTCTTCATGTGTGACGTGCATCTTCATGTGTGACACACGTCTTCAGGTGTGAAACCTGTGTGTATCTATGCAACCCACATAAGAAATGTAGTTATATATGAAATATTTTTATATATGAATGTGTTTGAAATAAGAAATATTTTTATATATGAAATATTTTTATATGAGTAGTTTTATATAGGAAATATATAAAACATTTTGTCTGTTAAATACATTTTTATGTGTGAAACACATCCTTATGCGTGAAACATATCATCATGTGAAACAATTCTTGATATGTGAAACAAGTCTTTATGTTGAAACACATCTTTTTGTGTGAAACACATCTTTTTGTGTGAAACACATCTTTGTGTATAAAACTCGTCTTCATGTGGAAACATGTGTTTACATGTGAAACTTGCCTTTATGTGTGAAACTTATCTTTTTTTTATAATTTTTATTGAGCTTTAAGTGAACGTTTACAAATCAAGTCAGCCTGTCGCATATAAGCTTATAGACCTCTTACTCCATACTCTTACTTACTCTCTCCCTAATGAGTCAGCCCTTCCAGTCTCTGCTTTCGTGACAATTTTGCCAGTTTCTAACCCTCTCTACCCTCCTATCTCCCCTCCAGACAGGAGACGCCAACGCAGTCTCAAGTGTCCACCTGATACAAGTAGCTCACTCTTCATCAGCATCTCTCTCCTACCCATTGTCCAGTCCCTTCCATGTCTGATGAGTTGTCTTCAGGAATGGTTCCTGTCCTGGGCCAACAGAAGGTTTGGGGACCATGACCGCTGGGATTCCTCTAGTCTCAGTCAGACCATTAAGTCTGGTCTTTTTATGAGAATTTGGGGTCTGGATCCCACTGATCTCCTGCTCCCTCAGGGGTTCTCTGTTGTGCTCCCTGTCAGGGCAGTCATTGGTTGTGGCCGGGCACCATCTAGTTCTTCTGGTCTCAGGATGATGTAAGTCTCTGGTTCATGTGGCCCTTTCTGTCTCTTGGGCTCATAGTTATCGTGTGACCGCGGTTTTCTTCACTCTCCTTTGATCCAGGTGGGTTGAGACCAATTGATGCATCTTAGACGGCCGCTTGTTAGAATTTAAGACCCCAGACGCCACATTTCAAAGTGGGATGCAGAATGTTTTCACAATAGAATTATTTTGCCAAATGACTTAGAAGTCCCCTTAAGCCATAGTCCCCAAACCCCCGCCCTTGCTCCGCTGACCTTTGAACCATTCAGTTTATCCCGGAAACTTCTTTGCTTTTGGTCCAGTCCAGTTGAGCTGACCTTCCGTTTATTGAGTATTGTCCTTCCCTCCACCTAAAGTAGTTCTTATCTACTAACTAATCAGTAAATAACCCTCTCCGACCCTCCCTCCCTCCGCCCCTCATAACCGCAAAAGTATGTGTTCTTCTCAGTTTATACTATTTCTCAAGATCTTATAATAGTGGTCTTATACAATATTTGCCCTTTTGCCTCTGAATAATTTCACTCAGCATAATGCGTTCTAGGTTCCTCCATGTTATGAAATGTTTCAGAGATTCGTCACTGTTCTTTATCGATGCGTAGTATTCCACTGTGTGAATATACCACGATTTATTTAACCATTCCTCCATTGATGGACACCTTGGTTGCTTCAGCTTTTTGCTATTGTAAACAGAGCTGCAATAAACATGGGTGTGCATATATCTGTTTGTGTGAAGGCTCTTATTTCTCTAGGGTATATTCCAAAGAGTGGGATTTCTGGGTTGTATGGTAGTTCTATTTCTAACTGTTTAAGATAACGCCAGATAGATTTCCAAAGTGGCTGTACCATTTTCCATTCCCACCAGCAGTGTATAAGAGTTCCAATCTCTCTGCAGCCTCTCCAACATTTATTATTTTGTGTTTTTTGGATTAATGCCAGCCTTGTTGGAGTGAGATGGAATCTCATCGTAGTTTTAATTTGCATTTCTCCAGTGGCTAATGATCGAGAGCATTTTCTCATGTATCTGTTAAAAAAAAATTATCTGTTAGCTGCCTGAATATCTTCTTTAGTGAAGTGTGTGTTCATATCCTTTGCCCACCTCTTGATTGAGTTGTTTGTCTTTTTGTGGTTGAGTTTTAACAGAATCATATAGATTTTAGAGATCAGGCGCTGGTTGGAGATGTCATAGCTGAAAATTCTTTCCCAAACTGTAGGTGGTCTTTTTACTCTTTTGGTGAAGTCTTTAGATGAGCATAGCTGTTTGATTTTTAGGAGCTCCCAGTTATCTGGTTTCTTTTCGTCATTTTTGGTAATGTTTTGTATTCTGTTTATGCCTTGTATTAGGGCTCCTGAGGTTGTCCCTATTTTTTCTTCCATGATCTTTATTGTTTTATTCTTTATGTTTAGGTCTTTGATCCACTTGGAGTTAGTTTTTGTGCATGGTGTGAGGTATGGGTCCTGTTTCATTTTTTTGCAAATGGATATCCAGTTATGCCAGCACCATTTGTTAAAAAGGCTATCTTTTCCCCAATTAACTGACACTGAGCCTTTGTCAAATATCAGCTGCTCATATGTGGATGGATTTATATCTGGGTTCTCAATTCTGTTCCATTGGTCTATGTGCCTGTTGTTGTACCAATACCAGGCTGTTTTGACTACTGTGGCTGTATAATATGTTCTAAAATCAGGTAGAGTGAGGCCTCCCACTTTCTTCTTTTTCAGTAATGCTTTACTTATCTGAGGCTTCTTTCCCTTCCATATGAAGTTGGTGATTTGTTTCTCCATCACATTAAAAAATGTCATTGGAATTTGGATCGGAAGTGCATTGTATGTATAGATGGCTTTTGGTAGAATAGACATTTTTACTATGTTAAGTCTTCCTATCCATAAGCAAGGTATGTTTTTCCACTTAAGTAGGTCCTTTTTAGTTTCTAGTAGAAGTACTTTGTAGTTTTCTTTGTACAGGTCTTTTACATCTTTGGTAAGATTTATTCCTAAGTATTTTATCTTCTTGGGGGCTATTGTGAATGGTATTGATTTGGTGATTTCCTCTTCGATGTTCTTTTTGTTGGTGTAGAGGAATCCAACTGATTTTTGTATGTTTATCTTGTAACCTGAGACTCTGCCAAACTCTTCTATTAGTTTCAGTAGCTTTCTGGAGGATTCCTTAGGGTTTTCTGTGTATAAGATCATGTCATCAGCAAATAGAGCTAATTTTACTTCCTCCTTGCCAATCTGGATGCCCTTTATTTCTTTGTCTAGCCTAATTGCTCTGGCTAGGACCTCTAGCACAATGCTGAATAAGAGTGGTGATAAAGGGCATCCTTGTCTGGTTCCCTTTCTCAAGGGAAATGCTTTCAGGCTCTCTCCATTTAGAGTGATGTTGGCTGTTGGCTTTGTATATAAAAAAAAAAAAATAGATGCCCTTTATTATGTTGAGGAATTTTCCTTCAATTCTTATTTAGCTGAGGGTTTTTATCACGAATGGGTGTTGGATTTTGTCAAATGCCTTTTCTGCCTCAATTGATAATATCATGTGGTTTTTGTCTTTTGTTTTATTTATATGGTGGATTACATTAATGGTTTTTCTAATATTAAACCAGCCTTGCATACCTGGTATAAATCCCACTTGGCCGTGGTGGATTATTTTTTTGATATGTTGTTGAACTCTATTGGCTAGAATTTTGTTGAGGATTTTTGCATCTATGTTCATGAGGGATACAGGTCTGTAATTTTCTTTTTTTGTGATGTCTTTACCTGGTTTTGGTATCAGGGATATGGTGGCTTCATAGAATGAGTTAGGTAGTATTCCGTCATTTTCTATGCTTTGAAATACCTTTAGTAGTAGTGATGTTAACTCCTCTCTGAAGGTTTGGTAGAACTCTGCAGTAAAGCCACCCGGGCCAGGGCTTTTTTTGTTGGGAGTTTTTTGATTACCATTCCAATCTCTTTTTTTGTAATGGGTCTATTTAGTTGTTCTACTTCTGATTGTGGTAGTTTAGGTAGGTAGTGTTTTTCCAGGAATTCATCCATTTCTTCTAGGTTTACAAATTTGTTGGAGTACAATTTTTCATAATAATCTGTTATGATTCTTTTAATTTCAGTTGGGTCTGTTGTGATGTGGCCCATCTCGTTTCTTATTCGGGTTATTTGTTTCCTTTCCTGTATTTCTTTATTCAGTCTGGCCAATGGTTTATCAATTTTGTTAATTTTTCAAAGAACCAGCTTTTGGCTTTGTTAATTCTTTCAATTGTTTTTCTGTTCTCTAATTCATTTAGTTCAGCTCTAATTTTTATTATTTGTTTTCTTCTGGTGCCTGATGGATTCTTTTGTTGCTCACTTTCTATTTGTTCAAGTTGTAGGGACAGTTCTCTGATTTTCGCTCTTTCTTCTTTTTGTATGTGTGCATTTATCGATATGAATTGACCTCTGAGCACTGCTTTTGCTGTGTCCCAGAGGTTTTGATAGGAAGTATTTTCATTCTCGTTGCATTCTTTGAATTTCTTCATTCCCTCCTTAATGTTTTCTATAACCCATTCTTTTTTCAGCAGGGTATTGTTCAGTTTCCAAGTATTTGATTTCTTTTCCCTAATTTTTCGTTATTGATTTCCACCTTTATGGCCTTGTGGTCTGAGAAGATGCTTTGTAATATTTCGATGTTTCGGATTCTGCAAAGGTTTGTTTTATGACCTAATATGTGGTCTATTCTAGAGAATGTTCCATGTGCGCTAGAAAAAAAAGTATACTTGGCAGCAGTTGGGTGGAGTGTTCTGTATAAGTCAATGAGGTCAAGTTGGTTGATTGTAGCAATTAGGTCTTCCGTGTCTCTGTTGAGCTTCTTACTGGATGTCCTGTCCTTCTCCAAAAGTGGTGTGTTGAAGTCTCCTACTGTAATTATGGAGGTGTCCATCTCACTTTTCAGTTCTGTTAAAGTTTGTTTTATGTATCTTGCAGCCCTGTCATTGGGTACATAAATATTTAATATTGTTATAGCTTCCTGGTCAATTGTCCCTTTTATCATTATGTAGTGTCCTTCTTTAGCCTTTGTGGTGGATTTAACTTTAAAGTCTATTTTGTCAGAAATTAATATTGCTACTCCTCTTCTTTTTTGCTTATTGTTTGCTTGATATATTTTTTTCCATCCTTTGAGTTTTAGTTTGTTTGTGTCTCTAAGTCTAAGGTGGGTCTCTTGTAGGCAGCATATAGACGGATCGTGTTTCTTTATCCAGTCTGAGACCCTCTGTCTCTTTATTGGTGCGTTTAGTCCATTTACATTCAGCATAATTATAGATAAGTATGTGTTTAGTGCTGTCATTTTGATGACTTTTTATGTGTGTTTTTGACAATTTCATTTTTCCACTTATTTTTTTGTGCTGAGACGTTTTTCTTTGTAAATTGTGTGTTCCTCATTTTCATAGGATTTGACTTTACGTTTGCTGAGTCGTTATGTTTTTCTTGGTTTTTATTTTGAGTTATGGAGTTGTTATACCTCTTTGTGGTTACCTTAATATTTACCGCTATTTTTCTAAGTAAAAACCTTACTTGTAATGTCCTATATCGCCTTGTATCCCTCTCCATATGGCAGTGGAACTTATCTTCAAGTGTGAAACTTGTCTTTATGTTTCAACACATCTTTTAGTGTAAAACTTGTCTTTACATTGAAACTCGTCTTTGTGTGAAACACGTCTTTGAAACAACTTTGTGTGAACACATCTTTCTGTGTGGAACATGCCATTATTGGTGAAATATGTATGTATGTTGAAACATGTCTATGTATGTGAAACACGTCTTTGTGTGAAAACGTCTTTATGTGTGAAACATGTCTTGTGTTAAACACATCTTTCTCTGCGAAACACATCTTTATATATGAATCAGGCCTTTTATTTGTGAAACACATATGTAAGTATGAAATTATGTGAAATATAAATGAAATATTTTACATATGAAAATATTGTCATATGATACATTTTTGTACATGAAATATTTTTACACGTGAAATATGTATGTATATAAAATATTTTTATGTAATACTTTATATAAGAAATAATTTTTATATGAAATGTTTTTATTTATGAAATATTTCTATACATAATTTTGTACATGAAATATTTTAACATGTGGAATATTTTTACATGTGAAATATTTTCACAGAGAGAATATATTTATATATGGAGTAGTTTATTTATGAATTATTTCATATGTGTATATTTGTGTATAAGTAACATAGAAAAATAAGAAGTATTTTATATGAGATAATTTCTTATATGAAAAGTTTTTATATAAAAATGTTTTTATAAATGAATTGTTTTTATATCTGAAGCAGCTTTACATATGAAATTCTTTTATACAAGAAATATTTTTGTATTAGAAATGTTTTACATAAAAATATTTTCATATTTGAAATATTTTTGTAGTTGAAATATTTATACATATGAAATATTTTATAGATGAAATGATTTTTATATATGAAATTTTTTACATATGAAATATATTTATATATGAAATATTTTTTGTATGAAATGTTTTTATATAAGAATGATTTTATAAAACAAATATTTTTATATTGGAAACATTTTTGCATATGAAATTTTTTTATTTCAAATATTTTTACACATGGAATATATTTATGAAATATTTTTATCCAGGAAATAGTTTTCTGTTCGAAATATTTTTACATATGAAATATACTTATATGTGAAATATTTTATACATGAAATGTTTTTATAGATGATTTATATAAGAAATGATTTTTATATATGAAATGTTTTTATATATCAGATTTTATATTTTATACATAAATATATTTATATACTTTATACATGAAACATTTTATATGTAAATTATTTTTACATAGGGAATATTTTTACATGTGAAATTTTTACATATGGAACTTTTAACATGAAATATTTGTACACAAGAAATGTTTTTATATAAGAAATAATTTTTCTAAGAAATGTTTAAATAATCTAATGTTTTTATATAGTTTTTATATATGAAGTAGTTTTATATATGAAATATTTCATATATGACATGTTATGTAAGACAAATTTTTATGCATGAAATATTTTATATACAAAATATCTTATTATGAAATGTTCTTATATATGAAATATACTTATATATAAAATTTTTTATAAAAGAAATATCTTAACATATGAAATATTATATATTATATTTAAAAATGAAATATATACACATATGGAATCTTTCTATATATTGAATTTTTTACATATAAATTTTAATATGTGAATGTTATATGACATATTTAAATAAAATTAATATTTTATGTATGAAATATTTTAATATATCATATATTTTATGTATGTAAAATGTCTCTGCATGCGAAACACACCTTTATGTTTGAAACATAACTTTATGTGTGAAATATGTTTATGTGTGAAATGCTTCTTTTTGTTTGAAACACATCTCTATGTTGAATCACATAATTATTTATGAATCACTTATTTTTGTGTGAAACACCTCTTTTTGATTGAAACACGTTTATGTTGAAAAGGTCTTTTTGTTGAAACAAATATGTACATGTGATAAAATTTTTGAGTAAAACAAATTTTTATGTGTAAAGCACTTCTTTTTGTGTTAAATAGATCTTTGTACCAAATACGCCTTTATTGTGAAATACTTCTTTGTATGTGAAACACATTTAAGTATGAATACATACATGAAATACAGTTTAAAAGAAATATAGGTATAATTGAAATATAGTTATATGTGAAATATTTTTGTATATAATTTTGTTATAAGGTATATTTTTATTATGAAATATTTTATATATAAGAATTTTATATTGGAAATATTTTTATATATGAAATACTTTTATAGTTCAAATATTTTTACATATGATATTTTTTACATTTGAAATATTTTTACATATAAAGTATATTTATGAAATATTTTTCTATTGGAAATATTTTTACATATGGAATATATTTACATATGAAATAGTTTTACTTGTGAAATATATTTATACATGAAATATTTTCTTATCAGAAATAATTTTATACATGAAGTGTTTTTATAGATGAAATAAATTTATATATGAAATGATTTTTATATATGAAATGTTTTTTATATGAAATATTTTTAGACAGGAAATACTTTTACATGTGAAATATTACATATGAAATATATTTATATAGGAAATATTTGTGTATGTGAAATATTTTTAAATAATTATTTTGCACATGGAATATTTTTGTACATGAAATATTATGAAATATTTTTATATAAGAAATATTTTGCATATTAAATGTTTTTATGCATGAAAGGATTTTATAGATGAAATGATTTGTATACATGAAATGTTTTTATATGAAATATCTTTATACATGGAGTATTTTTCTATTTGAAATATTTTCATATATGAAATATTTTTCATATAAAATATTTTTACATATGAAATATACTTATAAATGAAATATATATAAGAAATAATTTTATACATGAAAAGTTTTTATAGACAAATGATTTTATATATGAAATGTTTTATATATGGAATATTTGTATACATATTTTTGCACATGAAACATTTTATATATGAAATATATTTCCATATGGAATATTTTTACAGATGAAACATATTTACATATGAAACATTTTACATATCAAATATTTTTATATAAGAAATGTTTTATATACAAAATATATAAGAAAGATTTTTAAATATATGAAATATTTTTATACAAGAAATGTTTTTATATATGGAATATTTGCATATATGGAACATTTTGTGTGTGAAACATACTTTTACGTGTGAAATACATCTTTATGTGTGAAACAGTTTATATTGAAACACATCCTTATATTGAAACACGTCTTTATTGAAACATGTCTTTATGTGTGAAACTCATCTTTATGTTGAAACATGTCTTTTTGTGTGAAATTCATCTTCATGTTGAAACGGTCCTTTGTATATGAAACCCATCTTTAAATGTGAAACATCTTTATGTGTGAAACATGCCTTTACATGTGAAACACATCTTTAGGTGTGAAACATCTTTATGTGTGAAACATGTCTATATGCGTGAAGCACGTATTTATATGTGAAAAACATGCAAATATGAAACACATAAAATAAAGCTATATAAGAAATATATTTGAAATATACTTATATATCAAATACAATTATATGTAAAATATTTTTATATGAGAAAAAGTTTGATTTTGGGGGGAATGAAATATTTTTATATATATTTATATTTGAAATATTTACCTATGAAATATACATATATATGAAATATTTTTCCATGAGAAATAATTTTGTATAGAAATATTTTTATACATTACATTTTTATATGTGAACTATTTATATACATATTTTTATACCTAAAATATTTTTATGAAATACTTTATATATGAAATGTTTTTATATATGAAATATAGTTCTATATGAAATATTTTAACAAGTAATATATGTGTATAAGAAATTTTTTATATATGAAATATATGTATAAATGAATTATATTTAAATATCAAATATTTTACATATATATTTTTACATAAGAAATATTTTTGTATAAGAAATATTTTATACATGAAATATATTTATAAATGAATTATATTTAAACATAAAATATTTTTACATAAGAAATATTTTTGTTTATGAAACTTTTTAAAATATATGAAGTGTTTTCATATAGAAATATTTTTATGTGGTAAATATTTTATATATGAAATAATGTTACATTTGAAATTTTTTTAATATATTAAATGTTTTGCATGTGAGATATTTTTACATATGAAATATATTATATGTGAAATATTATTATATATTAAATATTTTTGTATTGAATATTTTAAATATTTTATATAAGAAATGCTTTAATTATGAAATATTTTTATACATGATATGATTTTATGTAAGAAAGGTTTTCATACATCACATGTTTATACTTAATATTTTTATACTTGAAATATCTTATACGAGGAATATTTTTAAGTGAAATATTTTTATACCTGAAATATATTTATGATATATTTTATATATGAAATATAGTTCTATAGGATATATTTTTCTATATAAGAGATATTTTTGTGTAAGAAATCTGTTTTATATGAAATGTTTTTGTATATGAAATTTTTTAATAGATGAAGTGTTTTCATATAGGGAATGTTTTTACATATGAAATATTTTTATGTATGAAATATTTTATGTGTGAAATGCATCTTCATTCATGTGAGAGACATGTCTTTATACTGAAACACATCTTTATGTTGGAACATTTCGTTATGTCTGAAACTCATCTTTAAGTGAGGAACTGTTCCTTATGTTGAAACACTTCTTTATGTTGAAGTAAGTATGTGTGAAAGATGCCTTTATTGTGAAAGTTGCCTTCCAGTGTGAAATATGTCTTTCTGTGTGAATCACATATGTATGAGTGAAACACATCTTTATGTGTTAAAAACATGTTTACATTGAAACACATCTTTTGTGTGAAACTCGTCTTTGTGTTGAAACTCATCTTTATGTGTGAAACACGACTTTGTGTGAAACTCATCTTTATGTTGAAACACTGTGTGTGAAACGTATTTGCGTGTGAAACACATTTTTTATATGTGAAACAAGTCTTTATGCATGAAACACATCTTTATGTTGAAAGACATCATATTGAAACATCTTTATGTGTGAAACACGTATGTAAGTATGAATCAAGTTGTAATATAGTTATATAAGAAATACTGTTATAGTTCAAATGTATATGAAATGTTTGGTGTAAGATATATTTTATTTATGAATAGTTTACATATGAAATATTTTTACATATGAAATGTATTTGTATTTGAGATACTTCATATAGGAAATTTTTTATGTGTGAAATATTTTTATAAGAAATTTGTAATAATATTGTTATATCTAAATTTTTTACACATGAAATATTTTTCTATTTGTGAAATAATTTTATATATGAAATATTTTTCTATTTGAAATATTTTTACCTATGGAATTTTTTATATATGAAATATTTTTATATAAGAAACAATTTTATATGTGCAATATTTTTATAGATGAAATGATTTTGTGTATGAAATGCTTTTAAATATGAAATATTTTTTACATAAAATATTTTATATATGAAATGTTTTTACATGTGGAATATCTTTATACATGAAATATTTTATATATTTTTTAATTTACATGTGAAATGTTTTTATAAATGAAAATTTTTTGTATATGAAATATTTTTATACAAGAAATATGTTTAAATAACAAATAATTTCATACATGAATTGTTTTTACAGATTAAATGATTTTATATATGAAATAGTTTTATACATAAAATATTTTACATATGAAATATATTTATACATGAGATATTTTTGTGTACAAAATATTTTATATAAGAAATATTTTAATATTTGAAACAAATATGAAATATTTTTTCATTTGAAATATTTTTACACATGGAATATATTTATGAAATATTTTTCTACATGAGATATTTTTACATATGAAATATTTTATACAAGAAAAAAGTCCACATGAAATATTTTTATAGATGAAATGATTTATATAAGAAAAGAATTTATATGAGATATTTTTATACATTATATATTTTATAAATATATTTATATATGAAATGTTTTTATACATGAAATATTTTATATGTAAAATATTTTTACATATGGAATATGTTTACATATGAAATATTTTTATGTAAGAAATATATTTATATATGAGCTATTATATATAAAATATTTGTACACAAGAAATACTTTTGTATAAGAAATAAGTTTCATATGAAGTTTTTATATATTGAATATTTTTATATATAACAAACACAAACACATTTTTATTGTGAAATAGTTTTATTTATAAAATTTTTATATATGAAATGTTTTATATATTACATGTTTTTATATCAGACACATTTTTATACATGAAGTATTTGTATTTATGAAATATTTCTTATATATAAAATATTTATAAATGTTCTTATATATGAAATATATGTATATATAAAATATTTTTATAAAATATTTTAACAAATGAAATATTTATAAGTGAAATATATTTACATATGAAATATTTTTACATAAAAATATTTTTAGAAAAGAAATTTTATGTAAGAATTATTTTATTTATGAAATGTTTTTATATGCAATGTTGTTATATATGAAATATTTTTATATATACCATATTTTTATATAATAAATATTTTATGTTTGAAATATTTTACGTGAAAAATGTCTTTGGCACACATCTTTATGCATGAAATACATCTTTATGTGTGGAACACGTGCTTACATGTGAAACACACTTTTATGTGTAAAACACATCTTTAAGTTGAAATGTCTTTAAGTGTGAAACTCATCTTTATGTTGACACGTGTCTTTATGTGTTAAACACATCTTTATTTGTGATACACTTGTTTATGTGTGTGACACATTTTTAAGTGTGAAACTTGTCTTTATTTTGAAATACGTCTGTATTTGTAAACATTTCCTAATGAGTGAAACGTCTTCTTGTGGGAAACACTTTTTTTGGTGTGAAACAGGTCTTTATGTGTGAAAATCATTGTTTTAGTCATCTAGTGCTGTCATAACAGAAATACCACAAGTGGACGGCTTTAACAAACAGAAATTTACTTCCTCACGGTAAAGTAGGCCAAAAGTCCAAATTCAAGGCATCAGCTCCAGGGGTAGGCTTTCTCTCTCTGTTGGCTCTGGAAGAAGGTCCTTGTCCTCAATCTTTGCATGGCTGAAGGTCTTCTCAGGTGTAGGGACCCTGGTCCAAAGGACACACTCTGCTCCTGGTGCTGCTTTCTCGGTGGTATGAGGTCCTCAACTTTCTGCTTGCTTCTCTTTCCTTTTATCTCTTGAGAGATAAAAAGTGGTGCAGACCACACCCCAGGGAAACTCCCTTTACCTTGGATCAAGGTGGTGATCTGAGTAAGGGTGATGTTACAATCCCACCCTAAGCCTCTCAACATAAAATTACAACCACAAAATGGAGGACAACCACACAATACTGGGAATCATGGCCTAACCAAGTTGAAACACATATTTTTTGGGGGGGACATAATTCCATCCATGACAATCATCTTTATGTTGAAACATTTGTGTGTGAAACACATCTTTACGTGTGCAACACATCTTTTATTATGAAACTCATATTTACAATGAAAAACATGTTTATGTGTGAAACATGTCTTTAAGTGTGAAACTCATCTTTATGTTGAACCATGACTATGTTGTCAAGAAATAATTTTATACATGAAATGTTTTTATAATTTGAAATGATTTTATATATGAAATGATTTTTACATATGAAATATTTTTATCTATGAAATATGTCTGCATATGGAATACTTTTACATATGAAATATTTTTCCAGATGGTATATTTTTACATATGAAATATATTTATATGTGAATTAAAAAATATATACAATTATAAATAAAAATTTATATGTGAATTATTATATGTTAAATATTTACATATAAGAATTTTTTACATAAGAAAATTTTTATATGAAATGTTTTTATATATGACATGTTCTTCCATACGACACACTGCATAGAAAATAAAAGACCCCTGAAGAAGCAGCCTGGGGAATGATCCTACATAAGGAAGGCCAGCAGAAGATAGTCCAGGAGCAACGTAGGGAAGGAAGTGGAGACTTAAAAGGGAAGCGAATTGCACCAACCAGAAGAAAGGGTTTGGGGACAGATGGAAAGGAGGTAAAGGGACAATCCAGTGGTCAAAAGCTCCCAGAGGTGTGAGGTCCCACAGTGTGTGACAATCCACTGATGTCAGCTATTAGAAGGTTGATGTCGTGACCAGAGAGCAGCCAGAGCCAGAAATGGAGTGGCAACATTGACTGGGAGAACATGTCATCTAATAGAATTGGAGAGAATTTGGGAAGGAGAGTAGAGCTACGTTGACTTCGTAACAGGGGAAATTAGAATCAGGATGGTGGTTTAACTGGAATATTCCTACTTTGTGTGTTGAAGAGAAATTTCAGATTTTTTTTCCAACAAAATAATTCCATAACTCTACATTTTGGGAGCAATTTTGTGTCAGAGTAATTGGATGAAGACTGTTCACTTGTTGCAGTTTTATATCTGCCAGAATTCTATTGATGTTTTCTTTGAGGAAAGAAAGTAAACACTTGTAAAAATTAAATGTAGTTCACATTAATTTCTTATGTGACCTTTCTATAAGATACTTAATACTGTGACTCTGGTTCAAAATCTAAAGCCCTAGCAAACGAAGTAGTTGACACAAAGGTCATGAAGATACCAACATTGCAATGGCTTTGGTTTTGTTTTGTTAATCCATTCCATTCCCTTTTGTCCCTTTGATACTTTCAAATTCTCTCACAAGAACAAAGGTTCCTCCCACCCCAAAGACTTGATCATTTTACATAATTAGAACTTACCATATTATAACTTTTATTTACAAAATACTGTATATAGAGGTGGCATCTCACAAATCATAAAGACTGGAGACAAAGAGGCTGACATTAGGAAGAGATAATGCAGTTCTGTGGCCTATTAAGAGGGCAAAACAGCAAGTGAAAGAAATAGTTCTGTTCAAACTTCTATTCCATATCTATTCCACGTCCCTTCCATATCTACTCCATGTCTGTTCCGCATCATCTATTCCACCTCATCTATTTCATGTCAATTCCACACCATCTATACCCCCATTTCACCTCTATTTGACATCTATTCCACATCTTTTCCACCACCTCTACTCCCCATCATCTATTCCACGTCTATTCCACATCCTTTACTCTACGTCTATTCCATATCTATTCTGTATCTATTCCACATCATCTATTTCACATCTATTCCCCAACTCTTCCTCATTTATCCATGTCTAGACAATGTCTATTCCACCTAAATTCTGCCTTTGTCCCACATACATCAATTCCACTTCTGTTCCACGTCAACTTCACATCTATTCTATGACTATTCCACATTGCTTCCACATTTGCTCTACTTATTTCCACATCTATTTCCCCTCATCTATTCCACGTCTATTCCACGTCCATTCCACGTCCATTCCACCTCTATTGCACATCTATTCATACATATTCCAAATCTTTTCTACCTCATCTATCCGTCTATCCCACACCATCTGTCCCACATATGTTCCATCACTATTACACTTCTATTTCACCTCTGTTCCACATCAGTTCCACACCTATTCTATATCTCTTCCACATCGTCTATTCCACGTCTATTCCATATCATCTGTTCCTTGTCTACTCCATATATCTTCCACTGCTATGATGCCTCTATTCCACGTCAGTTAAACACCTATTCAGCTCTAATTCCACATCGCTTCCACCTCTAGTCTGCATCTCTCCCATACCAATTCCACATCTATACCATATCACTTCCACATCTATTTCTCATCTATTCCCCAACTATTCCAATGTCTATTCCCTGTCTACTCCACATCTATTCCAACTCTATTCCATGTCTATTCCACCTCAATTCCATCTTTCACATCAATTCCACATCTATTCCACACCAATTCCACACGTAATCCACATCTACTCCACATCTCTTCTACATCTATTCCACGACTACTTCACGTCTCTTCCACATTTATTCCACATCTATTTCCCCTCATCTATTTTTTATCCATGTTTATTCCACATCATTATTCCACATCTATTCCACACCATCTATTCCATGTCTTTTCTATATCTATTCCATGTCTATTGCACATCTATCCCATATCTATTCCACTTCTATTCATATGCATTCCACATCTATCCCACATCAACTCCATGTCTATTCCACATATCTTCTACCGCTATTCCACATCTCTTCTACCACTATCCCACATCTAATCCAAATCTATTCCACACAAATTCCACGTTGTCTATTCCATACCATTTTTCCACGTCTCTCTGTTTGTATTTCAAGTCAATTCCACTTCTATTCCATGTCTATTTCATGTGTATTCCACATCTATTCCACCTATATTCAAAGTCTCTTCCATGTCTAGTCCACTTCTATTCCACCTCTATCCCACATTTATTCTATATCATCTATCGCATACGTATTCCATGTCAATTCAATGTCTCTTAAATGTCTATTCTACAAATATTCCATGTCTATTCCACGTGTATTCCACATCCATTGCACATCTATTCCCTGTAATGTATTCCAAGTCTATTCCGCATCATCTATTCCACTGCTATTCGACATCTATTCCACATGCGTTTCACATGTGTCTTAGACTGGTTTTCTAGAGAAGAAAAACCAGTAAAGCATATATGTATTTACAGAGAGAGAGAGATACTTATGTCAAAGAAATAATCACTCACGCAGTTTTTAGAAGCTGTAACATCCAAAGTCCATAAGGCAAGAAAGAGGATTCTCCTGATTCACATAGCCATGGGGGCTGGCAAAACCAAGATTGGCAGGCCATAAAACAGGGCTGTTGCAGACTTCTGCTGATTCTCATAGCTGCAGAGGCTGGAAAACCCAAGACAAGCAGGCTAGAGAGCAGGGTGATTGCAGGCTGTGAAGATCAACAAATCTCAAGATCAGCTGCAGGTAAGATACCAGCTCAAGTCCCAAGATCTGGAGGTTAGATGAACAGGAGCCAGCTACAGAATCTAGAACAAGCAAAAGCCTCAGCAAGGTGAGCAGGAAGTGCCAGGTGGCTGAGGGTGGAGGAAGACAAAGGCTGTGGGGGAGGTCAGTGAGCCACCACAGGCCCTGCCCCCACTGGTACCACAGCAGATCCCATCATGGGGGTGATCACGTATCAAATCTCAACAGGGAAGTGATCACAATATTATACAACTGTCAGAACACTGAGAATCATACCCAGCCAAGCTGACACACAATCTTAACCATCACATGTATTCCTCGCCTATTCCATATCCTATATTATGCATCTATTCCATGTCTATTCCACATCAGTTCCACAACTATCCCATGACTATTTCACATCTATTTCATGTGTACTCCACATCTATTCCACATAATCTATTCGATGTATATTCCATATCATCTATTCTACTTCTACTCCATGTCCATTCTACGTCTATTCCAAGTGTATTCTACATGTATTCCACATCATCTATTCCATGTCTAGTCCACATCTATTCCACCACTATTCCACATCTACTGCACATCTATTACACCTCTCTATTACCCACATCTATTCCATGTCTATTGAACATCTATTTCAGTCTATTCCACATCTACTCACCGTATTCCACAACTATTCTACCTCTATTTCACCTCTACTCCACACCGATTCCATATCCATTCCACATCTACTCCACATCATCTAACCCATATTTATTCCACATCTATTCCACGTCTATTTCATGTCTATTCCACATTATGTACTCCACGTCTATTCCAAGTTTATTCCACATCTATTCCAAGCCTATTCCACATCTATTCCAAGCCTATTCCACGTCCATTCCAACTCTATTCCACGACTATTCTACTTCTATTCCATGTCTATTTCATATCTGCTTCACCTCTATTTCACATCTATTCCACTTCTACCCTACATCTATTCCATATCATCTATTATACGTCTCTTCCACATCTATTTCACATCTATTCCACATCTACTCCAAGTCAATTCAACATCCATTCCAAGCTGATTCAGCATTTATTCCACCTATATTGCACATTTATTCATATCTGTTGTTGTTAGGTGCCATCGAGTCCATTCTGACTCATAGCAACCCTATGTACAATAGGACAAAACACCACCCTATTCTGTGTCATTCTCACAATCCTTTTTATGCTTGAGCCCATTGTTGCAGCCACTGCATCAATCCATCTTGTTGAGGGTCTTCCTCTTTTTCACGGACCCTCTATTTTACCAAGCATGATGTCCTTCTCCAGGGACTGGTCCCTCCTGATAACATGTCCAAAGTATGTGAGATCAAGTTTCAACAACCTTGCTTCTAAGGAGAATTCTAGCTGTACTTCTTCCAAGACAGATTTGTTTATTCTTTTTGCAGTCCATGGTATATTCAATATTCTTCGCCAACACCACAATTCAAAGGTGTCAATTCTTCTTTGGACTTCCTAATTTATCATCCAGCTTTCACATGAATGTGAGGCAATTGAAAACACCATCGTTTGGGTCAGGTGCACTTTAGTCTTCAAGATGACATGTTTGCTTTTCAACACTTTAAAGAAGTCTTTTGCAGCAGATTTGCCTAAGGCAATGTGTCTTTTGATCGTTTGATTGCTGCTTCCGTGGACTCCAATTGTGGATACAAGTAAAATGAAATCCTTGACAACTTCAATCTTTTCTCCATTTATCATGACGTTAATTATTGGTCCAGATGTGATATTTGTTTTCTTTATGTTGAGGTGTAATCCATACTGAAGGCTGTGGTCTTTGATCTTCATCAGGAAGTACTTCAAGTCCTCCTCGCTTTCAGCAAGGAAGGTTGTGTCACCTGTATAACACAGGTTGTTAATGAGCTTTCCTTCAATCCTCATGGCACATTCTTCTTTGTATAGTCCAGCTTCTTGGATTATTTACTCAGCATACAGATTGAGTAGATATGATGAAAAGATACAACCCTGACAAACACCTTTCCTAACTTTAAACCACGAAGTATCCCCTCGTTCTGTTCAAATGACTGCCTCTTGATCTATGTACAGCTTCCTCATGAGCACAATTAAGTGTACTGGAATCCACACATTATTTGTTATGATCCACACAGTCCAGTGCTTTGGTATTCTCTGCTTTCAGCCAGGATCCATCTGGCATCAGCAATGGTATCCCTGGTTCCATGTCCTACTCTGAATACAGATTGAATTTCTGGCAGTTCTCTGTCTATGTACTGCTGCAGCCACTTTTGAATGATCTTCAGCAAAATTTTACTTGCATGTGATTTCAATGATATTGTTTGATAATTTCCACATTCTGTCGCATCACTTTTCTTGGGAATAGGCATAAATATGGATCTCTTCCAGTCCGTTGGCCAGGTAGCTGTCTTCCAAATGTCTTGGCATAGACAAGTGAGCATCCGTTTGTCAGAACATCTCAGTTTGTATTCCATCAATTCCTGGAGCCTTGTTTTTTTGCCAGTGCCTTCAGTGCAGCTTGGACTTCATCCTTCAGCACCATTGGTTCCTGGTCACGTGCTACCTCCTGAAGTGGTTGAATGTCAACTAATTCTTTTTGGTACAGTGATTCTGTATATTCCTTTCATCTTCTCTTGAAGCTTCATGCATTGTTTAATATTTTCTCCCATAGAATCCTTCAACATTGCAACTCAAGGTTTCAATTTTTTCTTTGGTTCTTTCAGCTTGAGAAATGCCGAGAATGTTCTCCCCTTTTGGTTTTCTATCTCCAACTCTTTGAACATGTCATCATAATACTTTACTTTGTCTTCTCGAGCTACCCTTGGAAATCTTCTCTTCAGCCCTTTTACTTCATCATTTTTTCCTTTTGCTTTAGCTACTTGACATTCAAAAGCAAGTTTCAGAGTTTCTTCTGACATCCACTTTGGTCTTTTCTTTATTTCCTGTCTTGTAAATGACCTTTTGCTTTCTTCATGTATGGTGTCCTGATGTCATTCCACAACTCTTCTGGTCTTTGGTCATTAGTGTTCAACGCATCAAATCTATTCTTGAGATAGTCTCTAAATTCAGGTGGGATATACTCAAGGTTGGACTTAGGCTCTTGTGGACTTGTTCTAATTTTCCTCAGTTTCAACTCGAACTTGCATATGTGCAATTGATGGTCTGTTCCACAGTCAGCTCCTGGCCTTGTTCTGACTGATGATATTGAGCTTTTCCATCATCTCTTTCCACAGATGTAGTTGATTTGATTACTGTGTATTCCATCTGGCAAGGTCCATGTGTATAGTTGCTGTTTATGTTGTTGAAAAGAGATATTTGCAATGAAGAAGTCATTGATCTTTCAAAATTCTCTCATGCCATCTCGGCATCATTATATTTTCCAACTACCGATCCTTCTTCGTTTCCAACTTTTGCATTCCAATCACTAGTAATTATCAATGCACTCCAATTGCATATTTGATCAATTTCAGACTGCAGAAGTTGGTAAAAAAATCTTCAGTTTCTTCATCTTTGGTCTTAGTGGTTGGTGCGTAAATTTGAATAATAGTCTTATTAACTAGACTTCCTTGTAGGCATAAGGATATTATCCTGTCACAGCATTGTACTTTAGCATAGATCTTGAAATGTTCTTTTTGATGATTAATGCAACACCATTCCTCTTCAAGTTGTCACACCTACTGTGTGCTGTTGATTTTACATTCCTTATGTCTAAACTTCATAACAACTTTGGAAGATTAGGTATCAATATCCTGTAAAAATGATGTGGGGGCAGTGTCTGACCTCCTCCACCCCACAAGGGGAAGGAGAACCAAGATTAACAGCTCAAGGCTGACTCCCGTGAGGTCGGGGCCAGACAAGTCCCCTCTCGCCCCTATTTTTACAAATTCTAACACAAACCGTCGCTCACACCTCACTCTCCACTTCTCTGCTGTGTTCGATAATTCATTGCAATGGCCACACAGAACTCACAGAACTTACTCATGATTATGGAGTTTATTAGGGAAGTAACAGGTTACAATTCAGGCTCAGGACACTCAGGATACATTTCTCTCATCAGGACAGCCTCTTCCTAGCCGTGCTTGTAGGCATGCCTCTCCCTGGCCCTAGGCCTCTCCCTGAAGGCACTCAGCTTTCTCTTTCCATGGGCCTGGAAGCCCACCGCACTGTCTCCTGCTACGGGGTCACTGCTGCTGGGTCTCTCCTGTCACTGCTCCTCACCCTCTTTGGGGCTACAGCTTGCTCCCTATCTCCTGCTTCTAGGAGCTTCTCAGCTCAGGGATCCCAGGTCCAAATGACACTCTCTCTGCTCCTGGCTGTTCTTTGGTGGTGGCAGGATCCTCCTCTCTGCTCTGGAATTGGCTCTCTTTTAAGACAAAACTGACCAATTCCCTTGGTAGGCCACAATTACCCTATCACACAATCACTTGGGTGGGGGTTACAAGACCCTGGCTAGAAAAAAGTATTTAACCTGCGCCCACCCCCTGGCTTTTCTAGCCAAGGTTCTTTCATGTTTGAATGATAACTTCCACTCCCAATCATTTTACCACTCCAAAACTGCCCTGAGGGTGAGGCTATTCAGGTTATTCAGGTACCAGCCATTCAGGTTTGCTGTAGGTGTCCATCTGATTTGGTCAGGCTCTCCAACAGTTCGTCTAGTCTTTGACTTCACCCTTTCTGGCCTCTGGTAAAATTTAACTGAGAGAAGATAATTTCCTTGCTCTGAGCCTCACAAGGTATCAGCATAACAAAACCTTTAACGGACTTTAGGTTCAGCCACTGTAATACAGCAGTGCCTCTGCCTTAGTCCACTTTTATACTTACAGCTTCTACAGTTATAATTTTTACAATCACGATTAACTCTGTTAACAATTAGCCCTCACAGCTGAATCATATAATCCTATCAGCATTTTCCCCCACCCTCTCTCCCCAGGCCCATCAGGAAAAGAATAGGAATCTATTCAGTAGGGATCCCCCTTTGTCCTCCTCATTTTGAGCGTAAGCACACTCACGAAAGCTTGTAAGCTAGCTGCTTCACACCTTTATCTCCTTCCCCCCATTTGAGATAATAGCCAATGTTTAAATTGCCCATCCCTATCAAACCAGTACTGAGGAGACAAACATGTTCCTCGGTATTGAAGATTCTTCTGTTCCAAGTGGAACTTTGAGCATCTACGTCCATAAGCAAAGTCCAGCCCAGGGCAAGTCATCAAATTGCAGCAATCTACACCAGCTCATGGTGTCAAACATCTTTCTCTTCATTTGGTTGAGTTCTGGTCAGCTCATTCCTAGCCATCCAAGCTAGGACATACTGGGAGTTCACACACACCTCTCGGCACTTCAGGCAGCCCCTTCACACACTCTCATCCCTGGCCCCCTTGGGCTAGGTCAATGGGTTCCACCCATAAACTTCAAGAGTCCAACAGCTCCTTTTACTTCTAACCAGCCAGACTTCCTCTTTCTCTCACTCCCTAGCCGCCATGGGCTAAGTCAATAGGTACCAATGGAAGATATCCAAAATCGGCCCATCTCTTCATTGCTGCATTTCTCCCACTTCCACTCATTGAGTGGACCCAGGTGGTCACCACAAGTGAGGAGACTGTGCTCATAGGCTCCCTTTAACTTCCAGTCCTGGAAGAGGTTCCTTCCTATAGGCACTGACGTTTCCTGCCTGGATGCAACCATCAGCAAACCACTTGCTTGAAATTCAAAAAAGCAAAGCAACCAATTTTTTTCCTGTAAATTCTTCCTTCAAATGCAATCTTCTGTTCTCTTAGCAGCTCTGGGTGGTTCTGCATGTTTTTTCAAATGCAAGTCTGGGTGGGGCTCTGATTTTCAACCTAAGGCCCCAACTCTATACACAGGGCTACCGCATTCAACCAACATGTGCTTCCCTTGGGCAAATCCTAGTTCTCCTTTTAGCATATCCAATCAAGTATTAGCTGAAGGTGCAGTTGCACACTTTCTGTAATAATACCCAATATTCATTTCTAGTATACATTTAGGTCCACGTTACGACATTAGGTTAGAGAAACATTCAATATCCATAGTACATTCAGATAAATGCAAAATCCTAAACATATAACCTTTTGAAAACATTCCAGTTTAGTCATCTGTATACCTTAACTATCTTTCCTTATATACTTATGGCCTTGGGCCTCTGGTTAGGTGGAAACAGAAAAGTCTGGCTGCCCATCTGTCATCCTGCTTATCTGGCTGGGCTTTTGCCCCAGGCCAGCCACTTCAGATGCAGCTTTTCAAACATTACAAGTAATGACGACCAAAGTAGTGATCTCTTCAAACCTCTTCAAAAGTTTCACTTCCCAAACCCCTTCATTCTTTCTCTTTCAAAGTCCCATGCTTTCATGAGTCCAAAGCCATTGCAAAGAATCGCTCTTCTGATGCCAATTATAAAAATGGCTTGAGGGCAGTGTCTGACCTCCTCTTAATTCACAAGGGGAAAGGAGAATCAAGATCAACAGTGCAAGGCTGATTCCCATGAGGCAGAGGTCTGACATGCCTCCTCTCTCTGCCTTATTTACTAATTCTAACACCAATTCTTCCTCCCACAGCACTCTCTACTGGGTTCAATAATTCATTGCAATGGCCACACAGAACTGACAGACCATACTCACAATTATGGGGTTTATTAGGGAAGTAACAGTTACAATTCAGGCTCAAGAACACTCAGGGTACAATTCTTCTATTAGGATAGTTTCTACCCAGCCATGCTCACAGGCACACCTCTCCCTGGCCCTCAGTCTCTGCCCAAAGGCACTCAGCTTTCTCTCTCCATGGGCCAGAAAAACCACCACATCGTGTCTTGTTGCCAGGCCTTCCCTTCCTTGGTGGTGGTGGGATCCTCCTCTCTGCTCAGGGAGATTGCTCTTAAAAGAGACAAAACTGATCAATCCCCTTGGTAGGCCACAATTACCCTATCACACAATCACCTGGGTGGGAGTTACAAGACCATAGCACAAAAGTGATTAATCAATAATCAATCGCACCACAGCTGCTGGTTTGGGGGTCCCTTGTAAGCTTCGCTGTCCAGCTGCGACACACACAAAGCTTGAGGAGGCGGTGGATGAAAGTCATCCAGGCTATCTTCGCCAGGTTTCCAGGCTCAGTGGAGGAGGTGGGGGTGGGAGAAGAGCTTCAGGTGTGGGGTTGGAAGCGGCACTGGGTTGCAAGACCTTTACAAACACTTCATTGTCATAATCCTCCTGAGGCAGTGGGGAGGCCTGCAGAATCAACTCGGATATTTGGAGGGAGATCCTCCCTGGACCCCTTGGGGCCCCAACAGGTATGTCTGGCTCAGAAGTGCTGCTTAAACTTGGAAGACTCTGCTGTTTTTTGCAGTGCTTCAGGTTTACAAACTCTGGTGACAAGGATTCCTCAGGAAGGCTGTCCTCTCGGACTGTGCAGGCCCATTTTACTGAAGGGGGACAAGGCCTCTGAGGCAGCAAGAACTTTTTCTCATCCCCTCCCTTATCCCGTTCTCTGGGCTGGTGGATTCCAGGCCTCTGAGACCCGGAGGCTGGGTCAGGCTGGGACCACTGGCTTCTGGAGGTTATTCCAGGGGTGCCTGGCTGTGCTTCCCAGCCTGCTGGACAGCAGCAGCCTGTGAGTGGTAGGTGGATGGCACAGTGGAAGTTAGAGTGGAGCTGAGTGGGGTCAGTGGTCCCATTCTGGTGTCTATAAGATTGCTCTGAATTCCTGCTGGCAGTGGCCTGGGGCAAGGTGTCCCGCTAGCTTGTCTACAAGGGTCCAGGGTTCTAGGACATTCACTGTGAACTGAGGGGCCACCAATTGCTCTGTAGCCTGCACTACCCCAACAAGGTCTAGGATGGTGTGTGAACAGTGGCATCTCTTCACAGCCTCTTTCTGAACAACTGAGTAACCTAGATCCAGGGCCAGCCAAGGAGCATGAATTCTTCACAAGAAGACCAAAGCTATTGTTGTCACTCAAAAGCATATCCTGATGCTTTTTGTCTGCAGCGGGAGATGACCTGGACTACACGTGGACAGGGACAGCCAGGATGTGTGAGTGCTCCAGCAGGTCCTCAGCTGACTTGGGCTTCCCGGTTCTCCCAGCTGTGGCTCCCCAGATGTATGTCTTCCCAGGGGTCCTGTCTACACTCTAGGGACCCTGAGGCCCACAATTGGCCTCTACCTCCACCGAGCTGCTTGGACCCAGTTGGCACCCTTGAGGCCTGGTGATCCCCACGCCTATTCCACATCTAATTCATGTTTATTTCGCCTCTGTTCCACATCAATTTCACATTTATTCCACACCTATTCCATGTCATCTATTCCACATCTTTTCCATGTCTTTTCCACATCCATTCCACATCATCTATTCCACCTCTATTCCATGTCTATTACTCACCTATTTCACATCGTCTATTTATACCACATCTATTCCACGTTTTTTCCACGTTTCACGTGTATTCTGCGTCTATTCCATCTTTATTCCATGTCTATTACACCTCTATTTCATGTCTATTCCAAGTATGTCCCACCTCATTTATTCCACTTCTGTTCCAAATCACCTGTTCAAAGTGTATTCTTCACCTACTCCAAGTCTGTTCCATGTTGATTCCATGCCTATGCCACATCATCTATTCCATATCTTTCTACATCTATTCCATGCCTATTCCACGCCTATTCCATACCTATTTCACATCTATTCCACATCTATTGAACATTTATTCCACATCTATTTCATGCCTATTCCACACATATTCCATATCATCTATTCCACATCTTTTCTAGGTCTATTCCATGTCTGCTTTGCATTGAATTGTTTCCCCAAAAAATATGTGTCAACTTGGTTAGGCTCTGACTCCCAGTATTGTGTGGTTGTCCTCCATTTTGTGACAGATGTAATTTTCTTATGTGTTGTAAATCCTAACCTGCCTGTGGTTAATGAGGCAAGATTAGATTATGTTAAAAAGGATTAGGGTGGGATGTAACACCTTTACCCAGGTCACATCCCTGATCCAATGTAAAGGGAGTTCCCCTGGGGTGTGTCCTGTACAGACTTTTATCTCACAAGAGACAAAAGGAAAGGGAAGCGAGAGTTTAGGAACTCATACCGCCAAGAAAGCAGTGCCAGGAGCAGAGCATGTCCTTTGGACCTGAGGTTCCTCTGAGGAGAAGCTCCTAGACCAGGGAGAAGATTGATGACAAGGACCTTCCCCCAGAGTTGACAGTGAGAAAGCCTTCCCCTGGAGCTGGCACCCTGAATTCAGGTTTGTAGCCTACTGGACTGTGAGAGAATAAACTTCTTTTTGTTAAAGCCATCCACTTGTGGTATTTCTGTTCTATCAGCACTAGAGGACTAAGACAACATCTATTTCACGTCTATTCCATGTCTACTCCACATCTATTCCATGTCTATTGGACATCTATTTCAGGCCTATTCCACATCTGTTCCATGTCTCCTCCACATCTATTCCGTATCTATTTCACATCTATTCCACCTCATTTATTCCACTTCTATTCCAAATCAACTATTCTACATCTATTCTACATCTATTCATAGTCTGTTCAATGTCGATTCCACGTCTATTCCACATCATCTATTCCACGTCTATTTTGTGTCTGTTCCACCTCTATTTCTCATCTATTTCACATCATTTATTTCACATCTATTCCACATGTATTTCACCTCTATTCCACACCTATGCCACATCATCTATTCCACATCTTTTCCACATCTATGCCACATTGTTTCCACACCTGTTTCATATCATCTCTTCCACGTTTATTCCATATCTATTCCATGTCTTTACCATGTCTATTACGTGTCTATTTCATATCTATTACTCATCTATTCCACACCTGTTTCACATATATTCCAAATCATCTATTCCACATCTATGCCGCATCTATTCCACATTTATTTCATGTCTATTTCTCGACTATTTCATCTATTCCATGTCTATTCCACATCTCTACCACATCTGTTCCACCTCTATTCCGTGTCTATTATACGTCTATTACTCATCCTTTCCAAACCTATTCCACAACTATTTTATAGTTATTCCACATCTATTCCATGTTTATTCACATGTATTTTATGTCTATTCCACCTCTATCCCATAACTATTAACACCTCTACTCCATGTCTATTCCACATATATTTCACATCTATTCCAAATATTTTCCACAACTATCCCACATTCATTCCACATCATCTATTCTATGTCTATTCCTTATCTTCTATCCCATGTCTATTCCACATACTCTATTCCACTTTTATACCACGTCCATTCCATGTCTATTCCACCTCTATTACAGAGCTATTCCGCATCTATTCCACATTGTCTATTCCATGTCTATTCTTCATATATTGTATGTCTACCCAAGTCTATTCCTCGTCTATTCCACCTCTATTCTACATCTACTCCACAGTTATTTCACATGTATTCCACCTCTGTTCTACCTTTATTCTACATGTATTCCAACTTATTTATACCATTTCTATTCCACATCATCTATTCCACATCTACTCTACGTTTATTCCAAGTCTATTCCATGTCTATTTCGTGTCAATTGAGATTCTATTCCACATCTATTCCACGACAATTACAAATCTATTCCACGTCTATACCACATCTACTCAATCTCTATTCCACGTCTATTACACATCTACGCCACCTCATCTCTTACACGTCTATTTCACACCATCTGTTCCATGTCTATGCCCCGTCTATTCCACTATTCCACCCTTATTTGACATCTATTCCACAAATCTATATCAATTCCACATCTATTCCACAACTATTTCACACCTATTCCACATCTATTCCACATCGTCTATTTCACGTCTATTCCACATCATCTATTTCATACCTATTACACATCTATTCCATATTATCTATTCCATGTCTATTTCACATCTATTCCACTTCTATTCTACTTCTACTCCACCTCATTTATTCCACTTCTATTCCAAATCGTCTATTCTATGTCTATTCCCAGTCTGTCCCATGTTGATAACATGTCAATTCCATATCCTCTATTCCATGGCTATTCCACATTGATTCCACATTTACTCCACCCATACTCCATACCTATTCCATATTTATTCCAAATCATCTATTCCACACCATTTATTCCACATCTTTTCCACACCTATTTCACAGTTTTCACATCTATTCCGTATCATCTATTCCACATCTGTTCCACATTTATACCATGTCTATTCCACCTCTATTCCACGTCTACTTCATATCTATTACTCATCTAATCCACATCTATTACACACCTATTTCACATATATTACACATCTATTCCGTGTCTATTGCACTTCTATTTCACATCTATTCCAACTCTCTTTCACCTCTATTTGACATATATTTCATATCCTACATCTATTCCAAATCTGCCCCAAATCAATTCCATATCATCTATTCCATGTCATTGCCACATCATCTATTCTATGTCTATTCCACATCTACTATTCATCTACTATTCCACGTCTATTTAACATCATCTATTCCACATTCATACTCTGTCTATTCCATGTTTATTCCACGTTTTTTTCAGGTGCATTCCTTGTCTATTCTACATCTATTCCACGACTATGCCACATCTATTCCACCTCTACTCCAAGTCTATTCCATGTCTTTTCCATCAGTATTCCACCCCTGCTGTTGTTATTAGGTGCCTTCCAGTTGGTTCTTACTCATAGCAACCCTGTGTACAACAGAACGAAACACTGCCCAGTCCTGTTATCATCACAATCATTGTTATGCTTGAGCCCATTGTTGCAGCCACTATGTAAATCCATCTCATTGAGGGTTTTCCTCTTTTTTGCTGACCCTCTACTTTACCAAGCATGATGTCCTTCTCCAGGGACTGATCCCCCCTGATAACATGTCCAAAGTATGTGAGATGTAGTCTCGCCATCCTTGCTTCTAAGGAGTATTCTGGTTGTACTTCTTCCAAGACAGATTTGTTCATTCTTTTGGCAGCCTGTGATATATTCAATACTCTTCACCAACACCATAATTCAAAGGTGTCAATTCCTCTTTGGTCTTCCTTATTCATCATCCAGCTTTCACATGCATATAAGGCAATTGAAAGCACCAAGGCTTGGGTCGGGTGCACCTTATTCCTCAAAGTGACTTCTTTGCTTTTCAACACTTTCAAGAGGTCTTTTGCAGTGGATTTGCCCAATGCAATGTGTCTTTTGATTTCTTGACTGCTGCTTCCATGGCTGTTAATTGTGGATCCAAGTAAAATGAAATCCTTGACAACTTCAATCTTTTCCCCATTTATCATGATGCTGTTTATTGATCCAGTTGTGAAGATTTTTTTTTTTTTTTATGTTGAGGCATAATCCATACAGAAGGCTGTGGTCTTTGATCTTCATCAGTAAGTGCTTCAAGTCCTCTTCACTTTCAGCAAGGAAGGTTGTGTCATTTGTTGTTAATGAGTTCAGGTTGTTAATGAGTCTTCCTCCAATCCTGAGGCCCGTATTTCTTCACTCAGTTCAGTTTCTGAGATTATTTGCTCAGCATACAGATCAAATAAGTATGAAAAAAGAGTACAACCCTGATGCACACCTTTCCTGATTTTAAACCATGCAGCATCTCCTTGTTCTGTTTGAACAACTGCTTCTTGATTTATGTATACGTTCCTCATGAGCACAATTAAGTGTTCTGGAATCCCCATTCTCCACAACTTTATCCATAATTTGTTATGACCCATACAGTCGAATGCTTTTGCATAGTCAATAAAACACATGTAAACATGGTTCTGGTGTTCTTTGCTTTCAGCAAGAATCCATCAGACATCAGCTATGATATCCCCAGTTCCATGTCCTCTTCTGAATCCAGCTTGAATTTCTGGCAGTTCCCTGTGGATATACTGCTGCAGCCCCTTTTAATGGTCTTCAGCAAAATTTTACTTGCATGTGATATTAATGATATTGTTTGATAATTTCCACATTCGGTGGGATCACCTTTCTTGGGAATAGGCATAAATATGGATCTCTTCCAGTCGGCTGGCCAGGTAGCTGCCTTCCAAATTTCTTGGCATAGACAAGTGAGCACTTCCAGCATTGCATCTGTTTGTTGAAACATCTCAATTGGTATTCTGTCAATTCCTGGAGCCTTGTTTTTTGTCAGTGCCTTCAGTGCAGCTTGGCTCTCTTTCTTTAGTACTATCAGTTCCTGATCATATGCTACCTCCTGAAATGGTTGAACATTGACCAATTCTTTTTGGTACAGTGACTCTTGTGTATTCTTTCCATCTTCTTACGATCCTTCCTACATTGTTTAATATTTTCCCCATAGAATCTGTCAATATTACAATACAGATTTAAGTATAAAAACTAGTATTCTAGATTGCTTTAATCTTAATTTTCAAAGTTCTTGTTTTAGTTTAAAAACCATAATGAATTTATTCTTTGTTTCATTAGTTTTATCCTGTTTTTGTAGCATGTTTACAGCACAAATTAGCTTCTCATTCAAAAATGTATACACAAATTGTTTTGTGACATTGGTTGCAATCCCTGCAATGTGTCACAAAAACAATACAAGAAAAAAAAATGACAGAATAAACAGGCTGCTAGAAACCATACAAAAGCAACAACTCAAAATCCAAAAGATGAGCAACAAACTTTCAGAATTAGATAACTCAATAGAGGGTGATAGGAGCAAAATTGAGACAATGAAAGTCAGAATTAGTGAAATTGAAGATAAATCTTTTGACTCCAATTTGTTGGAAGAAAAAACAGAAAAAATAATGAAAAATGAAGAACACCTAAGAATTATGTGGGATACTATGAAAAGGAAAAATCTATAACTGATTGAAGTTCCAGAATAGAGGTGGGGGGCATAACAGAAAACACAGAGAGAACTGTTGAAGATTTGCTGGCAGGAAACTTCCCTAATATCATAAAAGACAAGAAGGTATCTATCCAAGAAGCTCAATGAACCCATATTCGGTATATCCCAAGATCACCAAGACATAATGATATGGATTGAATTGTGTCCCCCCAAAATGTGTGTCAACTTGGCTAGGCCATGATTCCCAGTATTGTGTGATTATCCACCATTTTGTCACCTGATGTCATTTTCCTATGTGTTGTAAATCCTATCTATCTCTATAATGTTAATGAGGCAGAATTAAAGGCAGTTATGTCAATGATGCAGGACACAATCTACAAGATTAGATCATGTCTTAAATCAATCTCTTTTGAAATATAAAAGAGGGAAGTGAGCAGAGAGACGGGGGACCTCCTACTACCAAGAAAGCAGAGCCAGGAGTGCATGCCCTTTGGACCCAGAGTCCCTGCACTGAAAAGCTCCTAAAACCAAACCAAAACCAAACCCAGTGCCATCAAGTCGCGTCTGACTCACAGCAACCCTATAGAACAGAGTAGAACTGCCCCATAGAGTTTCCAAGGAGCGCCTGGCAGATTTGAACTGGCGATTCTTTGGTTAGGAGCCTAGCACTTAACCACTACGCCACCAGGGTGGTGTAACCAGTGGTTAAGTGCTACTGCTGCTTACCAAGAGGTCAGCAGTTCAAATCCTCAAGGCACTCCTTGGAAACTCTATCGGGCAGTTCTGCTCTGTCCTATAGGGTCGCTATGAGTCAGAATCGACTCGATGGCAGTGGGAAAAGCTCCTAAACTGGGGAAAATTGATATCAAGGAACTTCTTTCAGAGCTGACAGAGACAAAGCCTTCCCCTGGAGCTAGTGCCCTGAATTCGGACTTTTAGCCTACAAGAGTGTGAGAGAGTTCATTTTTCTTTGTTAAAGCCATCCATTTGTGGTATTTCTGTTATAGCAGCACTAGATAAGTAAGACACATATCATAATCAAACTTGCTAAAACCAAAGAAAAAGAAAGAATCCTGACAGCGGCTAGGGATATCAGAAAATAACCTACAAGGGAGAACCAATAAGACTAAGCTGTGGTTACCGAGCAAAAACCATGCGGGCAAGAAGGTAACTGGACGACATATATAAACCCCTGAAGGACAAAAATTGCCAGCCAAGAATTATATATCCAAAAAAATTGTCTCTCAAATATGATGGCGATATTAGGTCATTTCCAGGTAAACAGAAATTAAGGGAATGTGTAAAAATCAGACCAAAATTACAAAAAATATTAAAGGGAGTCATCTAGTTAGAGAAGCAACAACACTAGACAACAATCTAAGACTAGGACACAGGATAGATCAACCAGATACCAACCCAGAGAGGGACTCCTCAAAAATAAAACAAAGCTAAAAGACTGAAAATAGGGAACCAGAGACTTAAATATGTAAATAACCACAATATCAGAAAACAAAAACAAGGCAAAAAATGATGTAGTCATAGAACTTCCATATGGAGAGGACGTCAAGGTGATATCAAGTAATAAAAGACTGGTTTAAAGTTAGAAAAATAAAGGTAAATTTCAAGGTAATCTCAAAGGATGCTAAGAAACCTACTCATCAAAATAAAAAAGAAGAAAAACATAAAAACTTAACAAACACAAAGTCAACAATAATAAAATAAATGAAAAGAAAATTCATAAACACAAAAATTAAGCGGAACAAAGACTCTGTCTGCCCCGCAAAAGAAAATTACAGCAGTAAACTCATACCTATCAATAATTACACTGAATGTAAATAGCCTAAATGCACCGGTAAAAGACAGAGAGTGGCAGAATGGATTAAAAAACAGGATCCATCTATATGTTGTCTACAAGAGACACTCCTGGGACACAAAGACATAAACAAACTAAACCTGAAAGGATGGAAAAAAACATATCAAGCAAACAATAACCAAAAAAGACAGGAGTGGCAATGTTAATCTCTGATAAAATAGACTTTCAAGCAAAATTCACCATAAAGCATAAGGAAGGTCACTCTATAGTGACTAAGGAGGACATACTCTTAATAAAAATGTATGCACTCCATGACAGGGCTCCAAAATACCTGAAACGAAGTCTAATGGCATTGAAAAGACAGTTCCACAACGGTAGTAGGAGACTTCAACACAGGAGACTGGGTGAAAAGACACAAACATCTAGAAAGTAGCTCAGTAAAAAAAAGAAGGTCTACTGCCGTTGAGTCAATTCTGACTTATAGTGACTCTAAGGACAGGGTAGAATTGCCCCATAGAGTTTCCAACGAGCACCTAGGCGGATTTGAATTGCTGACCTCTTGTTTTTTTTTGTTTAGCAGCCATGGCACTTAACCACTACGCCAGCAGAGTTCCTTGGGGAAGCACACAGCTCTAAATGGAGGAGTGGAAAGCTCAGGCCGGGCGGGGCCCAGCGCACCCCTGCCCCGCCCAGTCTGAGGCCCCGCCCCACTATTTCCAACCCCAGGCCCCGCCCCCTGCGGCAGCCCCACCACGCCTCCTGCACTGCTCCGCCACGCCCCCCGCACGCCCCCCCATCGGCCGCGCCAATCCGCCGCTCCCTGCCCAGCCCCGCCTGGAGCGCCATTTCCTGCCGACTAGGCGGCGGCTCGCTGGAGCGGCGGTCCCACGAGGGTGAGTGGGTGTTGTCTTTCTAGTTCACACGCGCGCTCCGCGTTGCCTCTTCTACCCCTGCTCTCCGCTTGGGGTCCCGGGATCCCTGAGGACGTTCAAGTCCTGGCGCCCGCCCGGCTGTCGTCCCGGGTCCCCGTCCGTTTCTCGTTAAAGGAGCCCCGAGCCGGAGCGCCCGGCCTTCCTGCCTCCGAGGGTGATCCGCCTGCCCCCTTTCCTGTTGGACCGCTCCCGCCACCTCGCGCCAGCGAAGGCCCCTCGGGGCTTGTCGCCTGCGCCCCAGCGCTGTCTCCTATGCTCTCGGGGCGGCCCCAGCCGCGCCCATGCCCGGGGATGCGAGTCAGAAAGTTTTGTTCAGTTTATCATTTTCAAATAATCTGTTTATTCCTTTCATTCCTGAAGCTTATCATTTCTTGAAAGTTTTATTGATATTTGCTTAATTTTTAATGTGATATTTGGGTTTCCTTTTTCCCTCTCTTGCTTTACAGATTTGAACAGTCGGTTTATTTGTTTTCAGCCCCTGCAGCCCCCTTTTTTTTTTTAAAGGTTCCAGGGTGGCTCAAACGTTTGCGCTGGTGTGCTGACCAGTTTGAATCCACTCAGTGGCACCGCGGGAGAGAAGCCTGTTCCTTTGTAAAGACGACAGCCAGGAAAACCCTGTGGAGCCGTTCTAGGCTGTAACACATGGGGTTGCCATGACCTGAACTGACACCAGGACTATTTTTTGTTTTTGTGTTTCCCCTTTCTTTGTTTTTAGTATTACGTTTTTAAAAAATACATTTATTTCAAGATTAGGGCTTTGACCACATTACCTGGCTTTGAGTACTTTGATTCTTCGTGGTGACAGTGGCTCCAGGTTGTTCGTTTACCAGTTGTCACATAGGTCATAAAAACTTTTCTTAGGATCAGATTCTAAGTATGTAAACTATAATTTTGGTTTTTGATTTTAGTTTTGCTTCCACTATATGATTTTTATTTACTTTCATTTTGATTTAGCTCTGCAACAACTATGGTAGACCTCATACTGCCTATTCTTTTTTTTTTTTTTTTTTTTGAGCTTGTTTCACAGCTTTATTTCTAATTGAAGACAACATAATATTCAGTGATAGGAGAATTGTTAAATACGGTAACATATTGTCTTATTTGAAATTAGCTGACATTTTCTCAGTGACTCGATACATGGTCATAATTCATGAATGTTTAATTGGTATATCCGTGTCTTTGATAAAGGTTCAGTGTGTATTCGCTAATTTGTTGTTGTTAGGTGCCCTGAAGTTGATTCTAACAGGTAGTGACACCATGTGACAAAAAACTGCCCCATAGGATTTTCTAGGCTCTAATCTTTAACGGGGAGCCCTTGGTGGCACAGTGGTTAAAAGCTCAGCTGTTAACCAAAAGGTTGGCAATCCGAATCCACCAGCTGCTCCTTGAAAACCCTGTGGAGCAGTTCTACTCTGTCCTGTAGGGTTGCTATAAGTCAGAATTTACTCCATGGCAAGGGGTTTGCTTTGGTTTTTTGTAATGTTTAAGGGAGCAGATTGCCTGGTCTTGGATTCGAACCGGCACCCTTTCATTTAGCAGCTGGGTGTGTAACCACTGCACCGCCAGGGCCCCTTATTCACTAATTCAGATATACTAAATCTTTAGTGGAAACCCTGGCGGTGTAGTGGTTAAGAGCTACAGCTGCTAACCAAAGGGTTAGTGGTTCAAATCCACCAGGCGCTCCTCGGAAACTCTATGGGGCGGTTCTCTATTTTAATCCTCAGTTTGCTTACGTTTTATTGTATTATGTTGTTGCTGCTGTTAGGTGCCGTCGAGTCTGTTATGACTCACAGCGGCCCTGTGTACAACAGGATGAAATACTGCCCAGTCCTGCGCCATCCTCATTATTGTGGCTATGTTTAAGCCCATTGTTGTAGCCACCGTGTCAGCCCATCTTGTTAGGGTTTTCCTCTTTTTTGCTGATCCTGTACTTTACCAAGCCTGATGCCCGTCTCCAGGACTGGTCCCTCCTGATAAAATGTCCAAAGTACATGAGTTGAAGTCTCACCATCCTTTCTTCAAAGGAACATTCTGGATGTACTGCTTCCAAGATAGATCTGTTCTGGTAGTCCATGGTGTATTCAATATTCTTCGCCAGCACCACGATGCAAAGGCGTCAGTTCTTCTTCCGTCTTCCTTATTCATTGTCCAGCTTTCCCATGCATATGAGGCGATTGAAAATACCACGGCCTGTGTCAGGTGCCCCTTAGTCCTCAAAGCAGCATCTTTGCTTTTCAACACTTTTTAAAGAGGTCTTTTGCAGCAGATTGGCCCAGTGCAATACATCATTTGATTTCTTGACTGCTGCTTCCATGGGCATTGATTGTGGATCCAAGTAAAATGAAATCCTCAACAACTTCAGTATTTTCTCTGTTATTGTATGCATTACAACCAAAACATGTTGCCATCAAGTCGATTCTGACTCATAGCGACCTTACAGGACGGAGTAGAACTGCCCCATAGGGTTTCCAAGGAGCGACTGGTGGATACAAACTGCCAGCCTTTTTGTTTAGCAGTTGAGTGAGTTCTTTAACCACTGCGCCACCAGGGGTCCATATGCATTATAGACATGGTGATTTCAGTGGGAATTGTTTTTAATTTTTCCCTTCGAGCTTGATTAGTCAATTTTTTTAAATTTGTTTCCATTTAATCATGTTTCTGGCATACATTTTTATGTGCATACGTAGATGCGAAATATCCCATCTTCTTGTTTAATTTTCCTTTTTGCTAGTTGCCATTGAGTTGCTTTCGTCTCACGGCAACACCATGTGTTACAGAGTAGAACTGCTCCATAGGATTTTTTATTGACTGTAATCTTACTGGAAAATGAAGGCACTGTTTGTATACTGTACCTTCTTATTGCAACCAAACAAAAACCCTTTGCCAGCAAGTCAATTCCGATTCGTTGTGACCCTGTAGGACAGAGTAGAACTGCTCCAGAGGGTTTCCAAGGGGCAGCTGGTAGATTCACAGTACCGACCTTTGGTTAGCAGCTGGGCCCCCCTTATTGCAGCGGGGTTGCTCTAATGGGTAATCATGTATGGATTTCCTTTGTAATCCACACAGATGTCCCAGGAACAATCTTTATTCTTTCTCCTTTTCTTTCAAGAAAATTAAATAAAGCACTACCGGATTTCGTACAACTATAGTTAGCCAAACTCCAGGTTAAGGGCACTGGCCTCCAGACTGCCAAATCTAAGACTTCTGATACCAACTACAAGTTAGGGAGTTTACCAAAACCACCCTTAGATTCCAGGTAGAAATACTCTCAGAACTCACTGGAAGCTGTTACACTCATGATCGCAGTGTTACGGGGAAAACATAGAAATGAGAACCAGCCAAAGAAGAGACACAGGGCAGAGTACAGGAGGATTCCAGATGTCAAGCTTCCACACCCTCAGGTAATCATACCTGTGGAGTATTGCCGGCCCTAGATGCTCACACGCACTTCACTGTCCAGGGTCCTTTTATCTTTATTTTATTTTTTGCTTCTTCATCACACTGATGTGATTGATTGACTTATTGCCCACGTGGCTCAACTCCAGCCCTCCGCTTGCATTCCCATCCCCTAAGTCTGGCTGGTATCATGGTGGGGGCCTAGAGCCCTGTCATAAGAAACCCAAACATCCTTTTGTAAATGCCTCTGCATCCCTTTTCTTCTAGCCTGTGGTTAAACATTACATATTTCAGAAGAGCAGACTGCTTGGCTTCCTAATCAACTCACCCTCACGCCCCCGTGCAAAATCCCAGATAACGGTCCAGAGACAGTCCCTCCCCTCATTGGCTTTCCCTTCCCCCCGACATGTCACATCTGGGCATCCAGGTCAGGACCTCATGCCTTCTCTGCCAAATTCGTACTTCCCAGACCCCCCGTTTCCTACCACTTATTTTAAATTAGCCAGTCGTCCCTATGCTCATGAAATAAAATGTCTTCCCCCCTTTGGACCCTATTAAAGGCTGAGCCTAGGTCTGTTTGCGAGCTTTGATTCTCTACTTCTTTGGCTCTCACTGTGTGGCCCTCGAGTGTGCTCCCCCCCGGGCCCTGTGAGTCATAAACAGTCATTTCCTCGTTTTGGTTGTTGAATGTTAAAGTGCGGCTTTGTAACCAAATAAAACCTCCACCTAATTTCCACTCAGTGGTCTCTCCAGCTGACCCCCTTCTGGGTGGCCGTGTGTTTCCTCCTACAGTGGGCTCTCATTTACCTCTTCATATTTGTCTAACGTTAACACGAGCCGCAACTCTTTGATCAAATGATTGGTCTTTCTGGCATGACCAGCTTCCACTCTGTCACCTCTTTAGTATAAACTATCAGGCGAGGACCAAGGGGCCTACCAGGAATCACAAAGGTAGCGCTGTCACTCTGGAAGTTCCAAGGGCTTAGAGGTTACTCCCAGGAGCCAGGACAAAGGGCAGAACTCTCTTCGTTGTTACTAGTTGCCATTGGGTCCATTCTGACTCATGGCGACCCCATGTGTTCAGAGTAGAACTGCTCCGTAGGGTTCCAAGGCTGTGCCCTTTTGGAAGCAGATCGCTAGGCCTTTCTGTCTTCAGAGGCACCCTTGGGTAGGTTTGAACTGCCAACCTTTTGGCTAGTAGCCGAGCACTTGACTGTGCCACCCAGCTGCCATAGCTCCCTCTCCTTTACTACAGAAGTAGAATTTAAATACGTTCATTGTACTAAAATGCTGAAAAACATCAACGGAAAATGATGATGAAAATCCATTGCTCAAAGACAGCTGCTCTTTTTTTGGTTAATTATACTGTTGGTGTGCATGCACCATCGGTTTCTATGAAAGACATTTTATCATTTCATAAACAAGTTTTACATATTTTTCCCATGGCCTTAAATATTTTTATACTATCATGTCAATAAGGAGCCCTGGTGGCGAAATGTTTAAGCGCACAGCTACTAACTGAAAGGTTAGCGGATTACGCCACCCAGCGGCTCTGTGGGAAAAAGACTTGGCAATCTGCTTCCAACTCATAGTGACCATATAGGACAGAGTAGAAGTGCCCCATAGGGCTTCCCAGGAGTGAGTGGTAGAACTGCCGACCTTTTGGTTAGCACCTGAGCCCTTACCACTGCACCACCAGGACTCCCTCATAAAAATTTCGTCCTAGAAAACCCTATGGGGCAGTTCTGCTTAGTCACATGGGGTAACTAGGAGTCGGAATCAACTTGATTGCACCTGACAACAACAATATCATCATGTTAATAGTAGTAAAAATAGCAACTAATTGTATATAGCCATGTACGTGTACATACGTAATGACTTTTTAACTAATTCTTTGTTGTTGGTTTTTAACTTGTTTCAAGCTTTCTCAGTTTGGAAACCCTCTGCCAGTGTCCTTTCAGTGGTGTATAATTTACTTGACTTTTTGATTCTTTGGGCTCAGTTCTAGAACCCAGCCACCTGCTTTCTGCCATTTGTTAAGATGTTTGACCCAAGGCAAGTTGGAGTCTGTGACACAGTTTTGTTCTCCCTCAGGTGAGAACAGATCATTTCTGTTACGATCACAGGGTTAGATCCTAACCTTTCTTTTAAGCCTCTTACGGACTCTTTGTCATGCTTAGTGAAATGAATTGTTGGTCTTGTTCATCTGAGAAATTATACCTCACTTGGTAAATAGAACGTAATATTTATCACTTGGTTAAAGAAAACCATATGTTGGATTGTTTTTTCATTTGTATATTTCTTTTACCATCCACACAAATATAAAATCCATAGCAGATCTTATAGTCTCAGCAATAACTCCCCGTTCTCCCCTCCCGAGTCCCTGGTAGCAATAAAGTTTGGTCTCTATGATTATAGATTAAAATTAGGGATCTATAACTTATTCACGATTATCTTACCCATCCATACCCTTACCTCAATCAAAGCTGATTCATATGCTTCTTGACTCCCCATGTGAAAATAAGAACAACCCCTCCGACACCACCAACACCACACTGTGGGCACTTGGTGAAATGTGTTTTTCATGTTAACTACCGTTGATGTTGTTGATGAATAAAGAAGACCGAAGAAGAATTGACACCTTTGAATTGTGGTGTTGGAGAATAATATTGAATATACTATAAAAAATGGACGGCCAAAAGAACGAACGAATCTGTCTTGGAAGAAGTACAACCGAATGCTCCTTAGAAGTAAGGATGGCAAGACTACATCTCACATACCTTGGACATATTGTCAGGAGGGATCAGTTCCTGGAGAAGGACATCATGCTTGGTAAAGTAGAAGGGTCAGCAAAGAAGAGGAAGCCCCTCAATGAGATGGATTGACACAGTGACTGCAACAATGGGCTTAAGCATAACGACGATTGTGAGAATGATGCAGGACCGGGCAGTGTTTCATTCTGTTGTACATGGGGTCACTATGAGTCAGAACCAACTCAACGGCACCTAACAACAACCATTGATAATACAAGGATTTGTCTGTCCGTAGATTTCCCCCAGAAGGAGTGGGTATGTTGTGTCCTGCTCAGAGGGCTTTGTAAAGGGACATAATATTGGTGAACTACGGGAACCTGGTCTACCTGGGTGAGGTAGGAGAAGCCAGGATCTGTACTTGGATGTCTTTGCATTTTACATTGTGAGTCTCTTGAGAGCCTCTGCCTTTTTTGACTGAGTTTCCATTTCCTTCTTTATGGCAGTGATTGAGGCTTTGTTAATTCAGAACTGAAGAGCTTCATAGCGTGGCATCTGAACTTTTACCTTCCCCTTTCTTCAAATGATCTGCCCTGGGTTGATGGTGGTTCCGGAACTTGAGCGTACATAAAACCTGTGGCCGGCATTTCAGACATCCAGTGTCCTCGTCACTCCTCTGTGCTTTTGATTTAGCAGTTCATAGAAGAGTGCTTAGAGGTCTGCACCTTTAAAATGATCCCTAAGCATTTAGAAGGAAGAGGCCAGTGGCTCCTTTTTTTAAAAAAAATGTTGTGGTAAAATATATATAACTAAAATTTTACCATTTTCACTATTTATAAGTGTATTCTTCAGTGATATTAAATACATTAATGCTGTGCAGCTGTCTCCACCATCCAATTCCAAAACTTTTTCATCATTCAGACAGAAACTTACCACCCCTTAAGCAATAACTTCCAGTTCCCTTCTCCCCTGAGTCCCAGGCAGCCACTGATACGCTTTGGTGTCTATGCTTTTGCCTGTTCTATGTATTTCATGTAAATTATATAAAATTTGCCCTGTTATGTCTCACTGATTTTACTTAGCACAGGGTTTTCAAGGTTCTTCCATACTGAAGCATGAACAGAATTTCTCTTATGAATGAATAATATTTCATGTTTTTTTTTAATCTATCCGTATGTTAATGGCACTTGAGTTGTTTCCTCCTTTTGGCTACTGTGAGTAATGTTGCAGTGAACATTGGTATACAAGTATCTTTTGAATCCCTGTTTTCAAGTCTTTTGGTTGGGTTCAAACTGCCAACCTAGGAGTGGAATGTCTGGGTCATATGGTAATTCAATGTTTAACTTTTTGAGGAACTGCCAAACTATTTTCCATGGTGGTTGTACTGTTTTATATTCTCACCCACAGTTCGTGATGGTTCCCGTTTCTCTACGTCCTTGCCAACACTCATACTTTTGCATTTTTCTGATAATAGCCATCCATAGTGGGTGTGAAGTGGTATCTCATGTGGTTTTGATTTGTATTTCCCTAAGTGACTAGATGACATTGAGCGTATTTTCATGTGTTTATTTGGTTATCTTCTTTGGAGAAATGTCTAAGTCCCTTGACCATTTTTAAAATTTGCAAGTAGATTGCCAGGCCTTTCTTCTGCAGTGACTTCCATAGGTCTTATTAATTTGTTTCTGTAATGTTTTATAGTTTTCCCTGTACAGATCTTTCACCTCCCTGGTTAAATGTATTCCTGTGTTTTTTTGCTTTTGGATACTATTGTAAATGGAAGGGTTTTCTTAATTTCCTTTTTAAGTTGTTCATTGCTAGTTTATAGAACCACAGCTGATTTTTCTGTATTGAACTGTCTTACAACTTTACTGAATTAATTTATTAGCCCTAGTACTTGTGTAAATTCTTTGGAATCTTCTGTATATAGGATCATATCATCTATGAATAGTTTTACTTCTTCCTTTCCCATTTGGTTACCTTTTATTTCTTTTTCTTACTAATTGCTGTGACCAAAACTTCCAGTACAATATTGAATAGCAGCGGTGAAAGTGGACATACTGGTCTGTACTGTCCTTCCCCCAAAAAACATCGATTCCAAACCATAGTGACCCTCTAGGATAGAGCAGAACTTACCCATAGGGTTTCCAAGGAGTGGCTGGTGGATTTAAACTGCAGACCTTTTGGTTAGCAGCCGATAATCTTTCTCTATTGAGTATGATGTTAGTTGTGGGTTTTTCAAAAATGCCTTTTAGCACATTGAGGAATTTCGGTTCTATGTCTAGTTTGTTGTAGTGTTTTTATCATGAAAAGGTCTCAGATTTTGTCAAATGCCTTTTCTGTGTTGATGGAGACAATAATGTGATTCTTTTTCTGATCGTTAATGTGGTGTATTACATTCATAAGGGAGATTGGTTTGTAGTGGTGTCCTTGTCTGGCTTTGGTTTCAGGGTATTGCTGGCCTTGTAAAAAGAACCATTAAGTGTTCCCTCACAGTCATTGCTATGTTTGAGCCCATGACTTGAACCTAAAACAACAAAAATAAAAATGTATTTATTTCTACTGCCTGGGTTCTCTGGACTCCAGCTGCCAGGATCTTCAGCTTTAGGCATTCTTATAGTTTGGCTGGAAGTCCAAGTCCCCCATGGAGCCTCACTTTGATTCCATTAGTTTTAGGCCTCCCAAGCAGCCTGCAACCCACCCAGGTCTTGACCCCTACCTCTCTTAGGCTGGGTCATGAAGACTGGAGGATCGTCCCCTTCAGACTAGAGTCCTGCCCTATCTGCCATCCCCCTGCCAGACGGAGGGTCCCTCACCCCCACACTGAGCCACTGTCCTCAGACTAGGGCATGACCTTAGGAGAGGGGCTGCCACAAGGGATGCTGGGCAGGCCTTGCAGAATTTCTTCCACCTCCCCTTCGAGGGAGAGGTAGAAATTCGTGAGGAGTTGGGATCCTTTGGTGCTGTTGAAGTCACCTTGTTTCTTACAAGGTTTACAAACAGCAGAAAGTGGTTCCTTTTTAAAAAATGTGCTTAATTTCCAGCAGATGTCACTTAAGGGGTTTCCCATTTGATACCCATGAGGGTCATTTCTTTGAATACCATCGGCACGCTCGCCCTTTGTACATGTCTTGGATAAGGAGAGGTGGCTTCCATAGCTACTACCAGCTTCTTGTTGCTCTGGAATTTTCCTTAAGACTGGAAGGAGTTAAAAATGAATCAAGTTTCAGAGCAAGAGCCGGCCAAGGCTGGGCCTGGAGGTTGAGCTCCCTCTGCACCTTCCCTGCCTCAGAGCTCTGGGACTGAAGCCTGGCCTTGAGGGGCAGGGGAGCTGTGAGATTCACAAGGCGAATGTGCATGATGGCAATGTAAGGGAAGGAGTCTAAAACAGGTTGTGCACTTCTGGCCTTTGCAGATCAGTTTGCGATGGTCCCTCCCCTAGCCCCCGTCCTGTCACTGCCACCTCAGGCCTCCCAGCCTTCCCCATCTCCCTGAGGGGGTGAGAAAAGGGCAGCAGAGCAGAATTTCAATGAGCCCTCCCTATGCTGTGACCCTTTCCTGTCCTCCAGCACAGCCTTTCCCCCACACATTCCTTTTGTCTGCCCTGCTCTCTCCAGGCTCCTGGTAGGGCATGATTCACAGTCTCCAGCCTGTACATGAGAGCTGGGCACTGGTCTCCTCCCCTACCCTAGGAGAGGGAGGCCACGACAGGAGCACCCTGGAACCCAGGTCAGTTGCACCTCTCTCCCAGCGTGTGCCATCTGCTACCTGTCAGCCTCTCTTTGCAGGCTTCCATCCCAGGCCCCAGTCAAGATGGTGGAGCAGCTGATCTGCCCCTCTTTCCTGGATCTTTCCGAGGCACCTCGTGGCCTCTGCCCTCACCTTGGCTTTTGGCACCCCCTCTCCACCTAACTCCAGCCATCCCTCAGCCTCAGGGGTCAGGCCCCAGTCTTTCCAGGAAGGCTGAGATACTGGACACCCTCAGACTCATGAGCTAGGTAGGGCAGGAAGGAGGCAGCCCTCAGGGCCTATGTCCCAGTTATGGGATGGCTCTCTCCTGGCCCAGGCCCCTACAGGGATTCTTGCTCTCTGTCTCCTGTGTCTAGGTGTCCACCCTGTGGCAAGTTTCGCTGCTAATCCGCACTCTACTTTGGAGACAGCCGTGGACGGGCGCATGGGCCCTCCTTCCCTCAGGCATTTCTCTGCACACTCAAACCAGTGTGCTCTAGCCGCGGGAGTCTGAGGAGACTAGGGTGGCATCTACTTTCAGTGATGAGTGCAGCCCGAGCCGGGAGGCTGGGAGAGGCAAGCAGGGCCCAGCTGGGCCACTGAAGCCAGCCTAGGTGTAGGAGGCATGAACCGACCTGGTAGGCGGGCTGAGACAGGGCATCTGTGATAGAATGTTCCTTCCTTCAGTGAGTGCTTGGATGTGGGCACCCCGGGGGTCTTGTGAAAATGTGGATTTTTCTCTTGGGTGGGGCGTGAGAGTCTCTATATCAAACAAGCTTTGCGTTTATGCTGAAAATATTACAGAAATAGGATGTGAATTAGAACTAGAGAATGCTTTTAGAGGAATTAATAATAGGAAGGGTAATACTTAAAGAGGAGCCACTGGTATACACACAGATCAAGCAAGCGAGAGAAGAGAGAAGACATTTGCACCAAGACCAAGAAATACAAGAGTAGGAGTCAGCTGGGTGGGGTACAGGGGAGGAAAGACATGAGAACAGACGTGGGGACAGCTCCTTAGGGAAAACTTAATGATTTTATGATTTATTGGTTGATCGATTATTATAAGTTTGAAAGAGAATGTGTTCAGTAATTCTCTGAGATTTCTGGAAAGCCTGGGGAGTGGTGGTCTCATGGCCAGAGAATGAAGGAAAAAAAAAAATTAAGAAAGAAATGTTAGTTGCAAAATCAGGAAAAATGCCGATCACATATTACCATGCTATAAATGAAAGTTTAAAAAAAAAAGCACAACAGAAGAGTTTCAGCTGCACATAATGAAAAATCAGTGACACGTGATGAGTTCATTGACATGAACTTGAAAAATACATTCTCCCTGAAAATTTACCCATGTTGATATTGAAAAAAGCGTGTGGGTTGTTCTACAAGGTGAACCCTTAACCTCATAGGTGAATCCTCAGCCCAAGCGGTAGACATCTAAGACCCTGGAGGAAGCCAGTTCACGATTTCCAGCCTGGTCAGGCCTGGGTGCCTCTCATGCTCTGGGATGAGGAAGCCCCTCCCTCTGTGACTTTTTTGCCAGAGGAAGAGGCCTGTGGAGCTGCGTGAAGAGTGCGTGTGCTCTGGAAGGCTGGAGCAGGATCTGCCTTAAATGCAAATATCCTCAGAGTGGAGCATGGCCTTGAGCCTGGAGGGAAGCCCTCTCCAGGGAAAGAGCTGGAGGCCAAGAACCTGTCACTCCTTCCTTACCCAACACTGTCTCCTCCTTCCATTTCAGGTTCCAGGTGTGGTGCAGGGAGAGCTAGTCCAGTCAGGCAGTGGGGGACGGAGGACGACCATCTTGCATATCCATGCAATCATAAGTAAGGATTTTAATTGCTCTGACTGGCTCTGTGGACCAAACATCATTTGTCTTCCTGCCAGCTGCCTAGTGGCCCTGCTTACACTACCATCCCTCTTCCTGGAGTGGCTTCTTGGGCTTAGAGAGCACATTCACTTAGACCTCCAGAAGCTGGAGCCAGGAAATGGTGAGTACTGCAGAGAACTGGGGTATTGTTACCATAAAGGGTGAGACTAGGTATGAATTGTTAGGGAGTGTGTGCTCTGGGCCCTGAGGTTCCTCACAGAGGAGGCCAAGGGACTGAGCCCTAAGAAGCATCCTGAGGTCCTGCTGCACGGTCACTGACCTCTTCACACGTGGATTTTCAAGCTTTGGATGACTGGGGTCACCTTCCTTCTGTGACTCTGAGGGCAGGCACCATGGGGCTTTAATATCCCCATCCTTGGCCTTGGTTCTCTGTGTTGAATGACAGAACCATCTGACCAGAGTCTGAAGATGGAGCTGCTCTGGCTGAGGAGACTGAGCCCCATGCCCTCCAGAGCCGTCCTTGTCCCATCCCTGCAAACAGTTTTCTTGGCTTTTCCCAGGCACTGGAGCCTTTTCTGTGCAGTTCTAATACACATCACACTGTGTGAAGTGGTAGAAAACGGGGAAGAGAGTTGGTAGTAAAAGTCCCTGACTGTTAATGGGGTCCTGGGTGGGGCTTGGTTCTCTCATAAATTCATCAATGAAATGAGGCAGGGATACTGAGTCCAGCTGGATCCCATGTGGGGTCTGCAGATCTGTCCTTTTTGGAGGGACACTTTTCCCTTGAGGCTTTCAAGTACGTGGGAAGCGTGTTTCCCCCAGTCTAAGTCTTGCCTAGAGCTGGTGTTAAGCCCTATAATTTTCACCTATTCTCCACAGTCTTGAATGGGAATCGAAAATAAAAGTTTTTTTTTTTGTTTTTGTTTTTGCTAGACAAGGTCAACAGAGGAGATGACGTACTTAACTTCTTGGGTTTAAAGTTTCCATTGGAAGAAAATTTCTAGATCAGTTTGTGTTTCTACTGAGAATTTTTCCATTTAATGAATATAAACTTCTCACACACAGAGGAATGCCTGTTTTAACTAATTTCTAAGATCCAGGTATCAAAAGTTTAGGCATGTAAGGCCTTCTGAACTAAGACAAATCAAAATAAACGGGTTTTCACATGACTTTGTAAAGTTATTATGTGCAAGTTATATTTCTTTCATGTTTTAAGCTGTTGCTTTATGGCTTTATTGTCAGATGTCTCATAACCAAGGAGTGCGTAAACTGTTGCTGTGTAGTTTAATTAACAGGAATCTACATCCCTGATAATAAATAGACTTTTTCAGTTTTTATGACTTCCCAGTGTGTCCTACCCTGATCTCATCAACTTTCTGCCTGGAGATTATTGCTATCTGTATTTGAGAAGTTTATAATTGCTGGTAACAATAACTCTGACACTCCAGTCTATTTATTTTTTTTGTTCATAACATTTTATTGTTTTTTTCAGTGAACATTTACACAGCAGATAAGTTCCCATTCAACAATTTTTACACAAATTGTTCGGTGACATTGGTTACATTTTTTATAATTCGTGAACATTCTCTTTATTTCTGTTCTCATTGTTCCCTTTCTATTAACTTAGTGTCCCCTGCCCCCTTACATTCTTATCTTTGTTTTAGAACAATTGTTGACCTTTTGATCTCATATCCCAGTAAAAACAAAAAACCCAGTGCCATCGAGTCGATTCTCATATAGATGATTTTTTTAATGGAGCATTGTACTCTCAGGTGATAGTCTTTATTTTGTGAGCCAATCTGTTATTTAGCTAACAGGTCACCTCAGGGGCTAGTTTTGGTTCAAGGGGTAAAGAGCATCTCAAGGCAATAGTCTTGGGGAGCCCTCCAGTCTCAACCAGTCCAGCCTCTCTCTTTTATATTACTTTTAGGAATTTGAGATTCTGTTCCATATTATTCTCCCATTCTGTCAGGGTCCATCTGTTGTGGCCCTGATCAGAATGGTCAGTGGTGGTAGCCAGGCACCATCTCATCTGCTTCTTCTGGTCTCAGGGTAGGTGAGGCCATGGTACTGTAGACTAGTTTCTTCTTTGAGACTATGGTTTCCTTCTTTGTCTTTTGCTCCAGATGGATAGAGACCAATAGTTGTATCTTAGATGGCACACACAAACCTTTAAGACCCAGACACTACTCACCAAACTAGGACATGGAACAATAAACTTTAACAATACTATGCTGCATGACTGAGATGTCCCACAACACTATGGTCCTAATCCTTCAAACCCATGAAACCAGTTCCCCGGGGTGTTTGATTATATCTAAGAAGTATCTGTAAATGTGACACCCAAGTCTTAATCCATAATCTCTATACCTTGTATTGTTTAGTTTTGCCCCTTTGGCACTCTCTGTAAATTTCATTATAACTGTGACTTGTTTCCCTCAGAATGCTTTTGGGTTTCATACATGTTGGTGTCTGTAGCTCTAGCCTACCCGTGTTGCTGTGTACGCATGCTCCCGTTGTATGAATGGGCCAGAATTTACCTACCTATTGTAGAGTCTATAGGATTTGGGTGGTTCAAGTCTAATTTTTGCTCCTGTGAATATTCTGCTCTTAATCTCTTCATTCTCTTTCCAGTATCCAAGTGCTCTTGTGCAATAACTCTCTAGTGAGGGGAAATCAATGAATTGTAGACTATAGCCAACTTCAAATTTACTAAAAGAACTGATGTATTTTACAAATTTTCCCTTCCACAAAATAATGTATATATATTTTATTTGTTCCATTTCTTAATCTAATGAAGTAATTTTTGCTCTTATAATCAGTGTCTAAAACATGCTCTTATAATCAGTGTATAAAACAGTATTTTACTCCTGAAAAGGCTGTGCATATTTCCCACTTTTAATTTACATTTCTATGACTCTTTGGAAACCCTGGTGGCATAGTGGTTGAGAGCTATGTCTCTCAAAAGGTCAGCCATTCAAATCCACCAGGCACTCCTTGGAAACTCTATGGGGTGGCTCTACTTTGTCCTATAGGATCGCTATGAGTCAGAATTGACTCAATGGCAATGGGCTTTTTTGGTTTTTCTATGACTTTTTAGCACTTTTTTAATAAACTTTGGAAATTTTTCCCTACAGTATAAATTTTTACACTCATTTTTGCTGCTGTTTGAGGAATTGTGAATTTTAATGTAGTTGAATTATGAATTATAAGATTTTTTCTCTATTCTGATGTCATAAAGTCATTTGCTTATAACTTCTGAAAGTATTATAATTTTACATTCTCATAATTAAAGCTGATTTACCTGGAATTGATTTTTACATATGGAGTACACAGGAATAGACTATTCCAATTAGATAATTATTTGATAAAAAACAAAGCTTTTGCCTTCTACTTGATTCCAACTTACGGTGACTGCATTTGTTGTAGAATAGAACTGAACTCCATAGGATTTTCAATGGCTGATTTTTTTGAAATAGATTGCGAGACCTTTCTTCCAAGGCATCTGTACCTTGCCTTCAACCTCCAACCTTTTGCTTGGTAGCCAAGCACTTAATTGTTTATGCAACCCGGGGACTCCAATTAGTTGATTCTGCCCCACGTATTAAAGTGCAGTGCCTTCTGTCACTACCCTGCGCTGCTTGCTGGATCTTGAGTCAACTTTCCATAGAGATTGGTGAGCCTTTTCTGGGACTGGCTATTCTTTTCTGCTTGTCCGTTGTGTATTCATATAATGATACTATACTGTCTAAAATATTATAGCCCCATTTATAAAATAAGTATACATGAATATAATTTTATATGTGATATATGTGGACTAGCTCAGGCCTTATTCCTTATAATTCCTGGGCTATTTATGGACATTTGCAATTACAAAGACATTGGAAGAATTTTTGTGATGTTAAAAAAAAATAAAATTGAAATTTTATGGAAGTGCATTGGAAATAATGATCTGTTTGTGGAGAACAGTTGTCTAAGAGTATGTGCTATCTTTTCATTTATTTCAGTCTCTTTGGAGACCATTTAATAAGGTTTTATGATTTCCTCATTGGAAGAAATTATGACATAAAAGAGCTGAACAGAAGATTTCAAAAGCTTGAGAAGACAAAGTGTTATAATGAAATGTGTGAAGACCTGGAGTTAGAATACCAAAAGGGAAGACCACACTCGGTATTTCTCAAGCTGAAACAACTGAAGAAAAAATTCAATCCTTGAGTTGCAATTTTGAAGGACTCTATGGGCAAAATATTGAATGATGCAGGAAGCATCAAAAGAAGATGGGAAGGATACACAGGGTCACTATACCGAAAAGAATTGGTCGATGTTTGACCATTTCAGGAGGTAGCATATGATGAAGAATCAATGGTATTGAAGGAAGATGTCCAAGCTGCCCTGAAGGCATTGGAGAAAAACGAGGCTTCAGGAATTGATGGAATATCAATTGAGATGTTTTGACAAACAGATGCAGTGCTGGAGGTGCTCACTTGTTATGCCAAGAAATTTGGAAGACAGCTACCTGGCTAAATGAATGGAAGAGATCCATATTTGTGCCCATTCCAAAGAAAGGTAATCCAACAGAATGTGGAAATTATGGAATAATGTCATTAATATCACGCTCAAGTAAAATTTTGCTGAAGATCATTCAAAAGCGGTTGCAGCAGTATGTTAATAAGGAACTCGCAGAAATTCAAGGGGGACTTAAAAGAGGATGTGGAATGAGGGATATCATTCTGATGTCAGATGGATCTTGGCTGAAATCAGAGAATACCAGAACAATGTTTACCTGTGTTTTATTGACTATGCAAAGGCATTCGACTGTGTGGATCATAACAAATTATGGGTAACAGTACAAAGAATGGGAGTTCCAGAACACTTAATGTGCTGATGCTGAACCTGTACGTAGACTAAGAGATGGTCATTCGAACAAAACAAGGGGATACTGTGTGGTTAAAAATCAGGAAAGGTATGTATCAGGGTTGTATCCTTTCACCATACTTATTCAGTCTGTATGCTGAGCAAATAATCCAAGAATCTAGGCTGTATGAAGAAGAATGAGGCATCAGGATTAGTGGAAGACTCATTAGTAGACTGATACATGCAGATGGCACAAACTTGCTTGCTGAAAGGGAGCAAGACTTGAAGCACTTACTGAAGAAAATCAAAGACTACAGCCTCCAGTATGGATTACACCTCACCATAAACAAAACGAAAAACCTCACAACTGGACCGATAAACAATGTCACGATAAAAGGAGAAAACATTGAAGTGAAGGATTTCATTTTACTTGGATCCACAATCAACGCCCACGGAAGCAGCAGTCAAGAAATCAAACGATGTATTGGGCAAATCTGCTGCAAAAGACCTCTTGAGAGTGTTGAAAAACAAAGATGGCACTTTGAGGACTAAGGTACGCCATGATATTTTTAATCACCTCATATGTGTGCAAAGCTGGACAGTGAATAAGGAAGACCGAAGAAGAATTGATGCCTTTGAATTATGGTGTTGGTGAAAAATATTGAATATACCATGGACTGCCAGAAGAACGAACAAATCTTTCTTGGAAGAAGTACAGCCAGAGTACTACTTGGAAGCAAACATGGCAAGACTTCAACTCACATACTTTGGATATGTTGCCAGGAGAGACCAGTCCCTGGAGAAGGACATCATATTTGGTAAGATAGAAGGTCAGCAAAAAAGAGGAAGACCCACAAGAAGATGGACTGACACAGTGGCTGCAACAATGGGCTCAAACAGCGATGATTGTGAGGATGGCCCAGGACTGGGCAGTGTTCTGTTTTGTTGTACATGGGGTTGCTATGAGTCAAATGGCACCTAACAGTAAAAACAGTTTCCTCATTAGAATCTCTTATTAATGCCATTCCTTTTTGATACCTTTTATCCTTACTAAAAATATATCTTTTTAAAATTGATTTCTCAACTGCTTGGTGCTAGTGTATATAAACAAAATATTTAAAATAACCCTTACCTGGATATTTATTTTATAACCTGATTACTGTCAGTCCTGTAATCATCTATACCGTCTTTAGGGGTTCTACATATATAATTATTTAACCTAAAATTGTAGTGTTTTTTTTTTTATCTTTAATGTTCTTACCGTCTTTACTTTTTTTCTTCTCTCTTTTTTGATATCTATCAGCTACAATCTCTAGGATAACATTGAACATGAATGGGATAATGGGTATCCTTGTTTTTTTTTACCTGCTTTTACTAGAAAAGTGTTGAAGTATTCATTACATATTTTCTTTGATGTACATTTTTTGTATATACTCATTTTCATCATTTCTTACCTGATTATGGCCATAACCTTCTAACATATCTCCCAGATTTTACATTTGCCCCCACCCGCGGTTTCTTTAAATTCTTTAAGAACTACTATATCATTTTCCATCTCTGACCAAAGGGGTAAAAATTGCTATGCATTTTACTCAGGTTAGAAGCCGTAGTCTTTTCAGAAACCGGCATGTTCCCCAGAACATGATAAGCCCACTGGCTCCAGTCACCTCTCCAGATTCCTCTGTTGTTAGGCTCCAGCATCTCACCCTGCTCTGGTCATGGTGGGGTTTGGGTCTTCCTAAAACATACCAGGCACACTCCAACCTCTTGGCCTGTGCTCTGGCGTTTCCTCCTCCTAGAATAATCTCTTCTTAGCTATCCCTTGGGTCATTCCTTCACATCTTTCAAGTCTTAGCTCAGATCATTCTTTTCAATAAATTCAATTAATTAGGTTATGGAAATCACAGGGCAAACAGCTGCCCCCCAAACTGCAGGGTCAAATAGAAAATGTGCTCCTGGGCCTCTGCTCTGGAATGGTTGTATCTGCCCAAGTGTCCCTCCAGTTTTGGGGTCAGTCGTTTGTCCTGTGACCTCAATACCATGGGTTTAGTATGTTCAGCATTTTTCTTGTTGTGAGGACAAGAGCGATGCTTCCAGGCTCTTTGCATATTGGATCAAAACCGGAAAGTCTTCATTTGTGTTTTGTATCATTACTGTTATCTACTTTCTTTTTCTTTCTTGATAACATTTATTCATGTTGCTTTTATTTTTCCAGTGCCCTAGTTTGAACATTTACTCTTTGCTATTGATGTTTTTGTTTTGTGAATAACCAGTGTATTTTCCCTTTCTCAGACCTGAAGGTCAGTGGCGCTCTTTGATTCCTGTGCCTCTCCGTTGGGAGTTGCTGAAGTCGATGAGTACGAGTGTTTGCAAAATCATCACAGAGCACTTCCAAGTTTTTAGAATTGAGAGTGCAATTTTTTTCTTTCCCTTACTAAGCCAGGTTTCACTAGCTAGTGTTTCCTAAAATGATTATTTTACTTTCCCCTGCACTAACTTAGTAAAAATAAGTGTGCTTATGTTACTGCTTATCCCGACTATGCTGCATTTTTCCTAGCACTTACCACCACGTGCTGTTATGTTTTTGTGGTGGTTGTTAGTTGCTGTGGAGTCCATTCCAACTCATAGCAACCCCGTATGTGCAGAGTAGAGCTGCTCCATAAGGTTTTCTAGGATGTGACCTCTCAGAGAAGATTGCCAGGCCTGTCTTCCAAGGAACCTCTGGGCAGCTTTGAACCACCGGCCTCTTGGCCAGCAGTCAAATGCTCAACTATTTGTGGCACGCAGAGGACCTGACATTGTATTTCATTTATTTACTGCCCACACCCAAAGAAGTTACGATCCATGTGCATCTGGATATTGCTGTTTTGCTCAGTGCTGTATCTGCTTTGCCCATGTGAAGTAGACTGTGTGTCAGTATTATCTAAATCAGTTTTAATAAGTGGAAGAGCCTGTAGGGAATCAGCCTTGCCTGAGACACACAGCTCTGCCAGGAGAAGGAGCTCCAGGTTGTCTGAATTGAATAGAATGTTTCCTTGGTCTCCTCTCCCTACTGCCCAGCAGATGATCCATGTAATTGAGGATTAACAACCAGAATAACAAGCACATTGTAGGCATATGAACAAAAATGTAATTGTCAGGAATTTAGTCTTAGGCACATTGATCTGCATTCAGGCCCTGGCTCAGCAACATACCATTTGGGCAGTATGGAGCGTGTGATTCATTGATTGTGTCTTTTCTCGGCTATAACCCGTTTGAAGCAGTATCTGCTAAGGAGAGGCATGAGGATTAAATGAGCTAGTGTGGTGAAAGCATTTTGCATAGCCCTTCAAATACTGTAGTTACTCAATAAATGCAATATTTTATCTTGAATATATCGTAGGAATGGAAGTTAGGATTTTTGAAGGCTTTAAAATATGTAACCTGGCCCACTGCAGTGAAGGAGACTTTTGAACGTGGCACTGGATCAATGTTTGCTGTGACACTGTCATACCAGGATTGATAAGGGATGACCTTGACAGCTCACTTCACCACTAGCCTATCTATTCTACAGCTGCTCAGCTGTTGAGTAAAATTGTAGCATCGAGAGTGCAGTGTAGCAGCCGTTAGTCTGCTCACTACGTGTGAGAGCCGGAGGGTAGATGCCATTTCACAGAGGCCAGTCCTGCAGCCCAGACAGTGCTCAGGGTTCAGGTAGCCATGACTGTGTGCCTTCTCAGGGCTGCAGATGAGTTCAGCGTCTAGAGGATTGATGTGTAAGTCTGCTTCCTGGGATGCACAAGCCTTTCAATAGCTGAATCCTCTGGACTTCAATGAACTTACTGGAAAATGTGAATATTAACCTCTTGCTCACAGTCAGCAAACACTAGGGCGTGCTATTCTGGTTCTTCAGAGATTGGGCTCTTTGTCTTCTTGTAACATTAGCCCGTGTTTGTGTGGGTGTCTCTGTTGAGGGGAGCAGTCACTAGTAATTGCTGTGCAGTAGCTTTGTGTCTCAAAGTTTGGAAATTGTGATGGTATCTGGATTCTTTTGTTTCCTGCCTCTCACCTGAGCTCTGTTTACCTTTTCAATACCCTTGCCTAGCTCCATGAAGGGACAGAGTTCATGACAGCACAGCCACAGGGTTATAGAAAAGTCAGTGACAGCCATGCAAAAATTCATAGTTCTCTTTTAAGCAGAGGTGTTGTCAGCTCCTGATCACCTGGAGTTCTTTAAGAAAATACGACAAGCTTAGGGCCTTGGGTTTCCAGTTTGTTTGTACAGGCCACTGGGCCTCCCATGGCTGGTGAAGGGTGGGCAAAAGGGAAAACTGCCAGTTCTGCAGTGTTTCCCAGTTGTGAACATCTCGTCCTGCTTTCACCTCATGCTTTACGTTTTGTTAAATATTCTGGTGGACCTTGTGCAAGGACGTGAACTTTTTTTTTTCCCTGCAAGGAAGTGATGATCCTGATGTGGAAATAACGCTTTCATTTTAGAGCATTTCTCCAGTTTATGGTGTGTGTTCTGACTGTTCTAGACCATATAGATAGAGAAGAATGAGAATAGAATTGATCACTGTCAAACTGTGGAGAGAACTTCATTGCGTTAGTGTTGTTAAATCTCTGAGACAGGATGCAGTCAGTGAGGAGGTGAATGCAGACAGTGAAGGGATGAGGCTGATGGCTAAACTCTGGAGTAGACCTTAGTGGAACACAGAGCCCTGTGTCAAATCTCCGTGAAATCTCAGTTCCCCAGGGCCGTCAGCCTCACCCTTCCTTTCACACACACTGGAGTGCATGGTACCTTGCTGAACCAGAACATGTGGAACGTTTCAGGATTCAGCTTTTGAGGATGTGGCTGTGGACTTCACCCAGGAAGAGTGGGCATTGCTGGATCTGTCTCAGAGGAAGCTCTACAGAGATGTGATGGTGGAAACCTTCAGAAACCTGGCCTCAGTAGGTATGGATGGCTTCTTTTTTTAAATTTATTCTTTAGTGACGAAATATACTCATCGATATTGCTCTGGTGTGTGGGCTTTGGAAGGGGAATACATTGTTAAATGAGACAAGTGTGGACATTTGCTCTCTGAAGCATGCTTATACTGCCTTCCCCATGAATACAAAGCTCTCTGTATTAAACTAACTTCTCATTTCTATTGTGGTTAATAGCCTTAAGGCTCTTTAAATGTTTTAAGTGTGAGCATTGATTTCAGAGGTTTCTATGGAGATAGAGTAAAATTTGTAGTCTAGGATCTTGTAAAAGGGTCCTCCTCTATCTCCAGAGACCCTGAAGACCAAAGTATTGATTGGCTCAGCGTCAGGGAAATGTTCATCACCCTTCCCTGTCTTCCCTCATGATACGCCTTTCTGCATGCTCACCATGTCAGCTACACCCATTTGTCCTCCCAGAGTAGCAAGAGAGCACTCACCTAGAGCCACTGCGTTGGGGGGCACTGGGAGGCAAGAATCCTTTCAAAGACCAGGCCAGCATGGAGGGAGTTATATTTGAATAAATCAGAAAAAGTCTCTTTTGGATTAAAGAGTATGTTCTTCATAGATACCTGAGCTTGCTTTTCTGGCTTTTATCAATCCTAACACACCTGTGTTCATGGAAAAAGACCATCCCTTTTTCCTCTTTTAATGTTCCATGTGCATTGTAACCTTTCTCCTTTGCTATCCTAATTATGCACTGTTTATGTCACAGTCACCCTTAATCTTCATGGATGTATTTCCTAGTAAATTGCTTTTTGAAAATTGCCAAAGTACTGAAACAGCAAAATGTGTCAGAGTCTTTCTGTTCTTACAGCTGCCTTTTCCCTCTGAGTAATTCCTTTCTTTTTTGTTTCATATTGTGAACCACAACTTAAATCATTGGGTCAGTTTCTCAAAAACTTAACAATGGAGAAAAGCTATCCACTGAAAATATATTACGATTCATGAAAAATGACACCTGGTCCTCCATGGTAGTAGAAATGTGCGAATTACATGGCATTGAAGATCAAGATAACGAGAAAACACATGTGAGGTGAGTGTCATTCACTAGAGAGACAGCAGTGCTTCAGGAGAGTCTTAAGAAGGTGTCATGGCATTAAAATATTTATATGTGATGGAAGGAACCCAGGTGGCACAAATGGTTAAGCACTCGACTACTAACCAGAAGATTGGAAATTCGAACCTACCCACTTACTCTGCAGGAGAGATACCTGGCAGTCTATTTCTGTGATAGTTATAGCCAAGAAAACCCTATGGGGCAGCTCAAGTAGAGCTGTCACATGGGGTCACTATGAGCTAGAATCAGCTCAACAGCACCTAACAACAAAAATAATACATGCATACACATATGTATATATGGAGCCCTGGTTGCACAGTGGGCTAAGAGTTTGGCTGCTAACCAAAAGGTTGGCAGTTCAAACACAACAGCCGCTCCTTGGAAACCTCATGAGTTGCCATGAGTTGGCCTCTCAACCCTTGACTCAACAGAAATGAGTCTATATATATATGTGTGTGTGTATGTATGTGTGTGTGTGTGTATATATATATGTATAAAAACAGAACAAAACCTGTTGCCATTGAGTCAATTCTACCCTATAGGACAGAGCAGAACTGCGCCACAGGATTTCCAAGTTGCAGCTTGTGGATTCAAACTGCTGACCTTTTCTTTTTTTTTGGTGTAGCAGCTGAGCTCTTAACCACTTGGATCTATACATATATACATATATATATGGATACATATCCATATATGTGTCCATATATATATACACACATATACAGTCACAGATCACTTAATGTCCACAGTACATTCCGTGAAGTAGGCTTTGTATGTTGCGTGAACACCACATTATAATAGGTAGTCCCTGGGTGATGAATATCTGACTTATGCCAGCTTGTGTACAGCCTGTAGGTATGAACCAACTCTTATAAAACTTACTGTATTAAAAATTCAAGGTACATACAGTGATTCATAATAACGAACAGACACTACTTTGCAACATGCATCAGAACATTATTGTTATTACTGTGCTATTATGGTAAAGATATTGTAGCGTATCAGAATTTCTGGACTCAATTATAACCTTATGGGACCATGGACGTACATGTGATCAGCTATTGCCTGAAAATACATTTTGAAGCGCTTTACGTGTATTTCAAACTTGTTACCATTGAGTCTATTCCAACTCATGACAGAGCTGCTGGGTGAATTTGAACCACCAATCTTTAGGTTCTAGTCAAGGGTAAATCTTTTCTGCCATCCAAGTATCTTATATTTGTATGTAAAACCAGGTCTTATATTGTGTGTTCATAGAACTTTCACAGTATACTATTTTCATAAATGTGAGTCAAATATTGAGTATTTGAAACATATTTCACTTATGTATAATTATCAGAAAACCCGATATTTTAGAAACAGAGTGAAAATAATAGTAGCCGCACTGCCAGATGATTTAATCTATGAAACATGGGACAATTTAGGGCAAAAAAATACATGTTTACCATATGTGTTAGTGGTGAAATGGTTACAGATTTGTATCCAACAACATGCTGCCTATTTTTGACAGGAGGCATATGGTAGAGAATCTCTGTGAAAGTAATGAACACAATCAGTGTGAACAGACCTTCAACTGGATCCCAGATCTTTCTGTGCTCAGAAGAACACCTATGGAAGCATACCCTTCTGAATGCCTTGAATGTGGAAAATCCTTGATGGATCATTCATCACTTACGCATCATATCAGATCTCACTCCGGATGCAGTGCCTCTCAGTGTAGGGAATGTGGAGAATCCTGCACTTGTCCCTCTTACCTCAGCACTGCTGTGAGAACTCTTACTGGGGAGAAACCCTATGCACATAAGGAATGTGGGAAAGCCTTTCATAACTCCTCAGGCCTCACTGGACATGTAAGAATTCACAGTAGAGAGATGCCTTACGAATGTAAGGAATGCGGCAAAGCCTTTTGTCATCCTTCAAACCTGAATAGACACATGAGAATTCACAGTGGAGAGAGGCCTTATGAATGTAAGGAATGTAGCAAAGCCTTTAGTCAGTTCTCACACCTTACTAAACATATAAGAAGTCACAGTGGAGAGAGGCCTTATGAATGTAAGGAATGTGGCAAAGCCTTTCATCAGTCCTCCAACCTCACTACACATATGAGAACTCACAGTGGAGAGAGGCCTTATGAATGCAAAGAATGTGGGAAAGCCTTTAGTCAGTCCTCAAATCTCACTGCACATATAATAACTCACAGCGGAGAGAGGCCTTATAAATGTAAGGAATGTGGTAAAGCCTTTCGTCATTCCTCACACCTCACTAGACATATGAGAATTCACAGTGGAGAGAGGCCTTATGAATGTAAGGAATGTGGCAAAGCCTTTCGTCAGGCCTCAGACTTCACTAAACATATGAGAACTCACAGTGGGGAGAGGCCTTATAAATGTAAGGAATGCGGCAAAGCCTTTCGTCAGTCCTCAGACTTCACTACACATATGAGAACTCACAGTGGAGAGAGGCCTTATGTATGTAAGGAGTGTGGCAAAGCTTTTAATCAGTCATCACACCTCACTGTACATATGAGAAGTCACAATGGGGAGAGGCCTTATGAATGTAAGGAATGTGGCAAAGCCTTTAGTCAGTCCTCAAACCTCACTGAACATGTGATAATTCACAGTGGAGAGAGGCCTTATGAATGTAAGGAATGTGGCAAAGCCTTTAGTCAGTCCTCAAACCTCATTATGCATAAAAGAACTCACAGTGGAGAGAGACCTTATGGATGTAAGGAATGTGGCAAAGCCTTTCGTCATTTCTCACACCTCACTACACATATGAGAGTTCACAGTGGAGAAAGGCCTTATGAATGTAAGGAATGTGGAAAAGTCTTTACTCAGTCCTCAAACCTCACTATACATATGAGAAATCACAGTGGTGAGAGACCTTAAGTAAAGAATGTGGGAAAACCTTTAGTCAGACCTCTAACCTCACTATACATATAAGAAACCACAGTGGTGAGAGGCCTTAAGTAAGGAATGTGGGAAAGCCATTAGTCAGTCTCCAGTTCTTACTGAGCATAAATAACCTCGCAGTGGGAGAGAGTTTGTGAATATAAGGAATATGGGAAAGCATTTAGTTGTTATTCCTTATCCTTCACTGAATACATAAGAAATCACCCTGGGAGAGAAACATTTTGAATATATGGAATGTGGGAAACTCTTTTATGAATCCTCAAACCTTACTAATCACATTAAAAAATCACAGTGGAGAGATAATTTAAATGTAAGGAATGTCAGAATGTTTTCAGATGTCCCACTTCCTTTGGAACACATCTGAGAAAGATAGTGGAGAGAAACAATGTGTGTTTCAGTAATGTTGGGTAGCTTTGATCTTTTTTTTTTTTTTCTTACCTGAAAGAACATATATAGCAGAGAAACCATGTAAGTGTAAGGAATGTGGGGAAATTTTTTTTTCTCTTGTATTTTCAAAGACGTTCTAATTTGCGCGCATGGGAAAACCTTCCCTAGGCATAGGAGTTGTGAGTGGTGACACTGGAGAGACATCATGTAAATGTAAGGTTCCTGGGAGCACCTACAAGTCTTTTTAAATTCTTAGATGTCGTGAGCTACTACACTGTGGATAAATCCTATGAATGTAAAAGATGATGGACGCCTTCAGTGTCCCTCCTTACTCAGGACACCAATGAAGCCTCACACACTAGAGAGACACTGTGACTATAAGCATTGTGCAAAAGCCTTCATTCACATGTGTTTTGAAGCACATTTTCTTTTTATCAACTATGTTAAATTTTAATTTTAATTTTTTTTTTCAGAGTATAAAGCAATGTGTTCTCATTGTAGAAAATTTGACTTTAATTGAAAAGAGTGTGGAAAAAGCAGAAATTACTTAAAATCTCACCACTCTTGTGTGGTCAAATGAGTTGTTTTCTGTGGTATTTTTACTTGGTTCTTTGGAAAAACAGCTTGACGAATTTTTTTTGCCCGTAAACCCTGAGGAGTTATCTTTGCTCTGGTTTTCTACCCCTGAGAATTTTTTGCCTTTGTCCAGGTTGCTATTTCCTGGGTATGCTGTAAACAACTTGATGATTTGATACTTTTTATTTAGCCCTGGGATGCAATCTGCCCTGTAATTGGTCTATTTTATGCACTTTGAGGGATTGGTCAACGTATTATGCAAATTGAGTGATTTGCAGTCCACCGAAGGGATTGATGTCTTTGTGGTCCTGCTGGGAGGGCCATACCTTGAGACTGACAAGGAGTTTGCTTATATAAGCAGCCAGCCCACAGGTTTTTAGAGGCAAGAATGGAGAAGCAGAGAGAGAGAACGCAGGGAACCTCCTAAAAGAGCTGTAACACTGAAGCCAGCAAGGAGCCCAGAAGGGGGCCTGTGGCAGCGATGACTGCAGAAAGCTACTATTAGGAAAGTAGCTAAGAGCTAAGCAAGCTGCTACGCTGGTTGTGTGTTGGGCCAGTTGGCAGCGGAGAGGTCGACAAAGGCAAAGAGGCCTTTGTGGCCTTGTAGGGGCATGCAGTGTCAAGAGGGAGCATGCATGACCAAGAGGAGGCCTTCACTACCGAGAGAAGGCCTGTCCTGATGGGGCCAAGAGGAGGTCTGTCCTAAGGGTTTGAGAGAGGATGGGCACTACCAAGTGGGTGCAGGCATGGCCAAGAGAAGGGCCTCCCTGCTTGCATAGCCAGGAAGAGCTGAGAGAGCTGTCCCGCATCGAAGAAGCTATGGAAGGGTGTGCTCACCACTTCAGGAAATCCAGAACTTGCCCATGTGCTTCCCGATCCTGATCTCAAGTTGTTCCTGTTGCCTCCAGGCTGATCCTGATCCCAGGTTGTAGCCTGTTACTTCCCTAATAAACCACATAACTGTTGAGTATGGCCTGTGAGTTATGTGTGACCATTGTGACAAATTATCAAACCCTTCAGAGAAGTATGGAGTGCCATGGGAGAAAATGGCCGGCGTCAGAAATGATGAAGTTTGACCTCCACCTCATAGGAAGCAGCTCCGCCCTGATCCTGCTTCTTATTGTTCCTCAGGAATTTGGAAGATTCCTTGAGCCAGAACACACTTGGTAGTTTGGTTATTTTTTTTCAGCCTTAATACAAATAAATGTTTTTAATAGAATCAGGGTTGTACTGTGTGTTTAGTGTAGTAGTGGATATTTTTGCATTCCCCTTTCTCCCTAAACACTATCATGATCCCTGGTGGACTGATGAGGAAACTGCACAGAAAGTTTTAACCCAAAATCATTCCGCAGAAATGCACCTGTCTGAAATAGCAGTGTGGCCAGCAGGGTTTGTATGGACAGATGGCTCTTTCTGGGGTCCTAGGGCAATGATGGGTCCACACAGAGCCCCAGTGTGACCTGTCTGCAGTGGTACTTCTGTCCCATACTGACACAGAGCCTTGTCGGGGTAATTCTGACAATCCAAGGGTGTGCCGTGGGCCAGGAATTGATGCTGCAGTTGCTGGGCTTCACTGGAATACTAGTTCCTGCCTCACCTGCAGAGCCTGGAAAGTATGGAAGCCCAGCTAGAATTCCTGTATTAGGGGGGGACAAGGCAAGGGATTGTTGGACCTGTAGGTTCCCACACTGAGCTGGGAGCTGCCTAACTGACTCCTCATGTAAGGGGCTGGGGAAATGGTGTTTGCAGGTAGCAGAAGCCATGATGGTGCCTATTGATTGTAGTGATAGATAGTGGAAACCATGAAAGTCAGTGCCCACCACACAAAGAACTGTTACATAAATGCCTGTTCACACATCAGGGTATTAAATTGCGACCAAAAGATTTTTTTTTTTCCAAAAAATTCAAAATAGTAATTCGCTTTTGGAATGTGGATTGACAAATGCATTAAGTCTTACAATCAGTGGCACAATGAAAGTACAGAATAGTAACTCTCTTCCCCCCGCCAAAATCCCTTGTGCTGTTCCCTTTAAGTAAAACCCTCCCTAACTCTGAATCCCTGGCGGCTGTTCCTGTACATATGCACTGTGTAACATTTTTATTCTGGCTCCTTGCACTTAGCAAATGCATTTGAGAGTCATCCAAATTGATGAATGTATGGATAGTTTGTTCCTCTTCCTGCTTTACAGTATTCCCTTGTATAGACATACCATGGAAACTATGGTGGTGTAGTTGTCTGAAGTGAGTTTTCTCATCTTGGTAATAGGCTGAGTCCAGATGTGGCCCTGTGGGAGCTGGAGGTTCCAAAAGTGATGATGCGGAGGTCAAAGGTTGTTGGTCCCATAGGGGAAACTCCAGATTGGTGGCCCCTTTTCCAAGAGCCTAGCTATTTTTGGCCTTACCCACCTAGGTCTCAGCTCATCCCACATGCTGGTATAATGGCCATCACCTGGGGCTTGGGTCGTGAGGCAGGTTGGGAAACATGGGGAGTGCCTTTTCGACTACTAGGCTCTACCCTACCAAAGCCTTCAAAGCAATATTTATGTCCTTTCACCAAAAGAAAAAATCTCCACCTTTCTGGTCAGGGAGACTGTCTCAGCCCTATCATCTCCTCCTGGAATTGGCAAGTCTGTCCTGTCCTGCTGAATGCTGGGTATAATTTCACTGACTTTGGGTGTCAGGTTATCTTAGGTATCTAATGCTGCTATAACAGAAATACCATAAGTGGGTGGCTCTAACAAATTTATTTTCTTACAGTTTAAGAGACTAGAAGTCCAAACTAAGGGTGCCGGCTCAAGGGGAAGGCTTTCTCTCTGTTGGCTCTGGGGGAAGGTCCTTGGCCCTTGGCTCCTTGGTGGTCTTCATGTGGCATGGGGGTCTATCCTCGCTCCTCATCTCTGCTTTGCTTGCTTCTTTAATCTCTTTTATATTTCAAAAGAGACTGACTCAAGATATAACCACAGGCTGTTATGGATTGAATTGTGTACTCAAAAAATATGTATTGTAAATCCTAACCTCTTTGCCTGCCATTATAATCCCCTTTGTGAATGGGTTGTCTTGATTATGTTAATGAGACAGGATTAGTGTAGAGTGTCTTGAGTCAGTTTATTTTGATATAAAAGTAATTAAATAAGCAAGCAAGTGTGCAGAGATGGGGTAAGATAGGTGCCAAGACATACGGAGACCTCCAAGGAGGCAGAAGCTGAAGAGAAAAGGACCTTCCTTCAGAACGCACAGTAAGAGAGATAGCCTTCCCCTAGAGCTGGCACCCTGAATTTGTACTTCTAGCTTCCTAAACTGAGAAAATAAATTTCTGTTAAAGCCACTCACTTGTGGTTCCTCTTATAACAGCACTAGATAAGAAAAACACAAGCATAGAGATCAGAATTTATAACACATTTTGGGGGGACATAATTCCATCCATAACATTCCACCTTTTGGCTCCCGAAAATTCATGTCCTTGCCACACATTCACTCTAGCACATCATCCCAAAAATCGTAAAGCAACACCAAGTCCAATATCTCATCTTCTGAATCATCTAAATCAAATATGGGTTAAACTTTAGGTGTATTCCATCCTAGCGCAAAATTCCTCTTCATCTGTGAAGCTGTGAAATCTATAATACAAGTTATCTGTTTCCAAAGTACAATGGGGGAACAGGCACAAGGTAGACATTTCCATTAAAAATCAGAGAAATTGGAGAAAAAGAAGGGATAACAGGCACCAAGAAAGTCCAAAACCCAGCAGAACAAATTACGTTAGCTCTCAAAGTTTGGAAATAATACTCTGTGCTCTAAGACCATCTGGGGTAGGGCCCTGCCCTCCAGACTCTGGGTTTTGGCCGTGCTGTCTGGATTCTGGGTGGAGGCACCTCAACCCTAGGCTTCAGCTCTGCCTTCCAGGCCCACTGCTGGAACAGCAGCTCTGCTCCCTTGCCTTTGGGCAGCCCCATTCTCCTAGTTCATCTGAATGGTGGTCCCACCCCCTAGCTCCCATCAGGCCCAATTCTTCTGTCCCTTGGGCATGGAAACCCCACCCCCTCAGCTTTGGGCAATGGCACCATCCCCCTGGCACATCTTAAAGGCAGTCCCACACTCTGGAACTAAGTTGGTGAATATCCCACTTTGAAACAAGAGGCTGTGGCCCCACCCTCTGAGATCAAGGAGACCCTGGCCCCACCCTTTGAAACCGAGAAGGCCCAGCTTCCTGTGCTTCTTCCAGCAGTTCTCCTGATCTCCAAACTCCTCCAGGGATGGTTCTTTGCTTGGAGGACAACAGATGTAACTCGTTTGGCCTGTTTTCTGCCTCTAGAATTCCAATAGGCAGACAACCTGCTCTCCTTTTGTTCTTTCTCTGTCCCCTTAAGTCTAAGCTGATGGGTTTTCTGCTGTGATAGCTGGTTAGATCCATCAGTTGCAGCCTTAATCTTTTTTAAAAAAGATTGTGTAGCCATGTCCTTGGTGAACATTCTAGGATATGTGTTTTTAGTTTATACAACAAAATTTTCTAAATCTTTAAGTTCTGTTTTTGTCTTGCACAGTTCATTTATAAGCAGCAAGGAGAAACCATGCAGCCTCTTTAGGATTTTCCTTAGAAATCTCATCAGCCAGAAATCCAAGTTCATAGCTTACAAATTCTGCCTTCCACCAAACATCTGAATATAATTCAGACAAGTTCTTTGCCACTGCATTAAAAGCATCGCCCTTCCTCCATTGTCCAATCACATGTTCATCATTTTCTTTTAAAGCTTCACCAAAAGTGCATTTAAAGCCCACATTTTTATCATCATTCTGTTGTTGGTGCCATATGTATTCTTTAAGACAATAGAGACTTTATAGCTCTCTTCACTTCTTTCTGAGCCCTCATCAAAATTGACTTTGATGTTTGCAATTCTACCAACAGTATTTTCAAGGCAATCTAGGCTTTTTCTATTAGGCGCCTTAAAACTCCTCCAGCTTCCATTCATTACCCAATTCCAAAAGCACTTCCACATTGTAGGTATTTGTTAGAGCAGCACACCACACTCTTGGTACCAAATTCTGTCTAAGTTATCCAGTACTGCTATAACAGAAATATCATAAATGTGTGTTTTTAACAAACAGAAATTTCTCATAGTTTAGAAGTCCAAATTCAGGGTGCTGGCTCTTGGGGAAGGCTTTCTCTTTTTTGGGTCTCAGGGGAAGTCCTTATTCTTTTGCTCCTTGGTGCTCTTCATGTGGCATAGGGGGTCTGTCCTCTCCTCTCATCTCTTCTTTGCTCTCTTGTTTAATCTCTTGTATCTAAAAAGAGGTTGACTGAAGTTATACAGTAATCCTTCCTCATTAACATAACAAAAGCAACCCATTCCCAAATGGGATTATATTCACAAGCATAGAGGCTAGGATTTATAACATTTTGGGGGGACATAATTCAGTCCATAACATGGTTTTTGAAGTTTCATAAATTATATTCAGGTGAAAAAGGATTTCAGATTATTACAGAACCCATGGGTCTAAATAAATCCATAAGTGAATGAATGAATATAAGTAACACATTTACCACAAAGAAAAACTCCTCAGCTGTGTTCTCAAGTCATTTCCAACTCACCACACTTCCAGAGCACAGAAAATCCTTCACAGCTTAAAAAAACAGCTGTCTCTAAGAAATAATATAAAGGGGCAGGACAAGATGGTGGAGTAGAAAGTTGCAAAATAAGAATCCCCATAAGGAGATTGAAAACATTAAAAATAAAGAAAAAATGGAACTGAAGAGTAAAATAAATTAGAAACTGCAAGAGAAACATGCAACAGTAGATTCAGGGAAACAAAATAGAATGTATGATGGTTACGGTTGTATGTCAGCTTGTCTGGGCCCTGATTCTCAGTGGTTTGGCAGTCGTATCATGTGATCACCTCCATGATGGAATCTCCTGTGAATAGCCAGTCAGTTGAAAGGGGTTTCCTTGAGCATGTGGCCTGTATCAAATAGAAGTGGTCATTCTGGCAAGGCTCATGGGCTTTCGCTTGTGCTGGATCCTGCAGCTGGCTCCTCTTTGTCTGACCTCCAGTTCTTAGGACTTGAGCTAGCAGCTTACCTACCGTCTTTCCTGCCCATCTTGAGATTCGCCGATCTTCACAGCCTGTGAGCAACAGCCCGGCTCTCCGAGCTGCCCATGTTGGGTTTACAAGCCCCTGCAGCTACTAGAATCAGCAGAAGACTCTATCCTGACCTATGGTCTTGGGCTGTTCCAACCTCTACAACTATGTGAGCCATTTCCTTGATATAAATCTCTATGTATATTAATACGCTTTACTGGTTTTACTTCTCTAGAGAACCCAGCCTAAGGCAATAAGTGAACTAGAAGACATAGTAACTGAACTTATTAAGTCTCCAAAGAAACAAGAGAAAAGAACAAAGTAATCAAAGGCAAATTAAAATATGGGATGTAATAAATATAATTATTGACATTCGAGGGCTTCATGATAATAATAAATGTATAGAAAGATTTTCCAAGAAATAGTCATGGAGAATTTTCCAGACCTGAATGATGAACTAATCCTGCAAATACAGGGAGCTACACTAACTCCAGACAGAAGAAATACAATGAGGTCCGCTCTAAGACACATCATAATAAAATCTTGAAAATCAAAGGCAAGGAGAAAATTCTGAAAGCAGTAAGAGAAATGCACACTAAAACACACCAAGGATCCACCTTAAAAGTTACCACAGATCTCACCCCAGAAACCCTGGAAACCAGAAGACAATGGAGAGGGATATATAAAATATTGAAGGAAAAAAACTGCCAACCAAGTGTTTTTTCCCAGCAAGGCTGTCATTCAAAAATGAAGGGGAAATCAAGACATTCCCAAATAAACAGAAGTTTTGGGAATCTGCCACTACCAGACCGGCTCTGCAAGTATTACTTAAGGGAGTTCTACAAGAGGAAAAGAAAAAACATTAAATACTTGAATCTACAGATGAGAAATAAACAGTGAGAGAGAAAGAGAGGGAGAGATCTCCAAAAACCATAGCATCATGGGCAAATATAAGGACCAGGTAGACAATATTTGCAGGGAAGAAAATAAGTTCCACAATCGGTACATCAACTGAGTAAGAAATAAGTACAAATTTAACTTACTGTATATAGAATATACAGTGATGTCAAAGGAGAATCACCAGCAGAAGAGGTGGCGGGAGGAGCAAAACAGGAATAGTTTTAGTATGTTAATGTGTGTAACTTATTGTTTGTATGTTAAATATTGTCACAGTTGCAAGTTGTATAATGTAATATTCATGGTACCACTAAGAAAACAGCTAGAAAAAAATCCACAGAAGAAATCAAAAAGGCTGATCACAAAAAAAGCAGTGAAACACAAAAAACAAAGTTGAGATAAAAAGACGAAGAACATATAAGACACTCAAAACACTGAATGAAGTAGATACTTCATTTTTCAGTAATAACCTTAAATGTAAATGATCTAAACTCCCCATGCAAAAGGGATAAAGTGACAGAATAGATTAAAAAGAAAACATTATTTTCCTTCCTACTAGAAACACAGATGTAAGTACAAAAACAGACTGAAAATAAAGGGGTGGAAGAAATAATTCCATGCGAACAGTAAACAAAAGAGCAGGAGTGTTCATCCTGGTATCAGATAAAATAGCCTTTAAATCAAAATCTATGACAAGATATAAAGAATATATTTTTTATTACATAGTAATAAAAGGGTCAACCCATCAATAGCATATATGAGTTATAAATATATATGCACCAAATATCAGTTCTCTAAAATATATGAAACAAATACTAATATGAAAGGAGAAATAGATAACTTCACAATAATAGTTGTGGACTTCACCATACCAGTTTGAATTCTAGACAGAACATATAAAATGAAGATCAGTAAGGATGTTGAAAACGAAAATAAAACCGTAAGCCAATTTGACCTAATGGACATACAGAACACTCCACCCACAGTCAGAACAATACACGTTTTTCTCCAGTGCACATGGATCATTTTTCCAGAATAGACCATATGCCGCGACACAAAGCAAGTCTCTCGAAATTTTTTTAAAAACGAAATACAAAGTGTAGTCTGTATGCTGAACAAATAATACGAGAAGCTGGACTATATGAAGAAGAAAGGGGCATCAGGATTGGAGGAAGACTCATTAACAACCTGCGTTATGCAGATGACACAACCTTGCTTGCTGAAAGTGAAGAGGACTTGAAGCACTTACTAATGAAGATCAAAGACCACAGCCTTCAGTATGGATTACACCTCTTTATGAAAACAAAAATCCTTACAAGTGGACCAATGAGCAACATCATGATAAACGGAGAAAAGATTGAAGTTGTCAAGGATTTCATTTTACTTGGATCCACAATCAACAGCCGTGGAAGCAGCAGTCAAGAAATAAAAAAACGCATTGCATTGGGCAAATCTGCTGCAAAGGACCTCTTCAAAGTGTTGAAGAGCAAAGATGTCACCCTGAAGACAAAGGTGTGCCTGACCCAAGCCATAGTATTTTCACTCCCATTATATGCATGTGAAAGCTGGACAATGAAGACGGAAGACTAAAGAAGAGTTGATGCCTTTGAATTGTGGTGTTGGCGAAGAATATTGAGTATACCATGGACTGCCAAAAGAATAAACATCTGTCTTGGAAGAAGTGTGGCCAGAATGCTCCTTAGAGGAAAGGACGGCGAAACTGTGTCATACATACTTTGGACATGTTGTCAGGAGGGATGAGTCCCTGGAGAAGGACATCATGCTTGGCAGAGTACAGGGTCAGCAGAAAAGAGGAAGACCCTCAAAGAGGTGGATTGACACAGTGGCTGCAACAGTGAGCTCAAGCATAACAACGATTGTAAACATGGCGCAGGACCGGGCAGTGTTTCATTCTGTTGTGCATAGGGTCACTATGAGTCAAAACCGACTTGACAGTACCTAACAACAACAACAACAAATAAAGCACTACTAAAAAACTATTGCATCATAGAAGAAATTAAAAGTGAAATTAACAAAAATACTTGGAATCAAATAAAAATGTAAATGCAACGTATCAAAACCTTTGGGAAACAGCAAAAGCAGTACTTAGGAATTCACAGCAATAAATGCCTATGTTAAAAAAGAAGACAGACCCCAAATCAATAACTTAAACAGACAACTTGAACAAATAGAAAAGGAAGAGTAAAAGAAGGCCAAATCTCCCAGAGGAAAGAAAATAATGATCACAGCTGAACTGAACAAAACAGAAAAACAATAGAATCCACAAAACCAGAAGTTGGTTCCTTGAAAGGATCAAAAAAAATAGAGAAATTACTGGCTAGACTTCTAGTAGGAAAAAAAAGAAGCGGTAAATAACCAAAATGAGAAATAAAATAGGAGACATAACAACAGACCAAAATGAGATAGAGGATCAGAACAGAACACTATGAAAAAGTGTACTCCAACAAATTTGAAAACCTAGAAGAAATGGACAAATTCCTAAAAACACACTACCTACATAAACTAATGCAAATACACATAGAAAATCTAAACAGACCCATTACAAAAGAAGAACTTCAAGATATCATCAAAAAACTACATGGATAAGAAGACTCAACATTGTTAAAATGTCTCTTCTACCAAAAGTGATCTGTAGATACAATGAAATTCCAATCCAAATTCCAATGACATTTTTTAACGAGATGGAGAAACAAATCACCAAGTTCATATGGAAGGGAAGGAGGCTCAGGATAAGTAAGCATTACTGAAAAAGAAGAACAAAGTGGAGGCGTCACACTACCTGATTTGAGAAATATTATACTGCCTCAGTAGTCCAAACAACCTGGTACTGGTATAACAACAGATACATGGACCAATGCAACAGAATTGAGAATCCACACATAAATCCATCCACGTATGAGCAGCTTATATTTGACAAAGGCCCAAAGTCAGTTAAGTGGGGGAAAAGACAGACTCTTAAACAATTGGTGCTGGCATAACTGGATAAACTTCTGTGAAAAAAATGAAACAAAACCCATACCTCACACCATGCACAAAAACAAACTCAAAATGGATCAAAGACCTAAATATAAAATCTAAAACAATAAAGATCTTGGAAGAAAAAATAGGGACAATGCTAGGAGCCCTAATACATGGCATAAACAGTATACAAAAATTACTAACAATGCACAAACACCAGAAGAGAAACTAGATAACTGGGAGCTCCTAAAAATCAAACATCTTTGCTCATCCAAAGACTTCACCAAAAGAGTGGAAAGATTACCTACAGACTGGGAAAAAGTTTTTAGCTGTGACATTTCCGATCAGTGTCTGATCTCTAAAATCTACATGATACTGCAAACACTCAACAACAAAAAGACAAATAACCCAGTTAAAAAATGGGCAAAGGATGTGAACAGGCAGTTCACCAAAGAAGACATTCAGGCAGCTAACAGATACATGAGGAAATCCTCACAATCATTAGCCGTTAGAGAAATGCAAATCAAAACTTCAGTGAGGTACTGTCTCACTCCAGCAAGGCTGGCATTAATCCAGAAAACACAATAAGTATTGGAGAGTTGTTCAGAGACTGGAACACTTACACACTGCTGGTGGGAATGTAAAATGGTACAACCACTTTGGAAGTTGATTTCACGCTTCCTTAAAAAGCTAGAAATAGAGCTACCATATGATCCAGCAGTTCCACTCCTTGAAATATATCCTAGAGAAATAAGAGCCTTTACACGAACAGATATATGCATACCCATGTTGAACGCAGCAGTGTTTACAATAGCAAAAAAGATGGAAGCAACCAAGGCGCCCATCAATGGATAAATGGACAAATAAATTATATTCACACAGTGGAATACTACGCATCGATAAAGAACAGTGAATCCATGAAACATTTCATAACATGGAGGAACCTGGAAGGCATTATGCTGAGTGAAATTAGTTGCAAAAGGACAAACATAGTATGAGACCACTATTATAAGAACTCAAGAAATAGCTTAAACAGAGGAAAATATTATTTGATGGTTACAAGGGTGGGGAAGGAGGGAGAGAGGTATTCACTAATTAGATAGTAGACAAGAACTATTTTAGGTGAAGGGAAAGACAACACAATACGGGAGAGGTCAGCACAACTGGACTAAACCAAAAACAAAGAAGTTTCTTGAATAAATCAAACACTTCAAAGGCCAGAGTAGCAGGGGCAGGGGTCTGCGGACCATGGTTTCAGGGGACATCAAGGTCAATTGGTATGATGCAATTATTGGGATGTGGAGCCAAGATGGCAGAATAGACATACTCTTCTGGCGAGCCCTCTTTACAACAAAGACCGGAAAAAACAAGTGAAACGTGTATATTTGTGACAAGCTGGGAACCCTGAGCATCAAAGGCAAGCTTAGACAATGAACTGAGGGGCAGGAGGAGGAAGAGACCGTTCAGAAGTGGAGAGGAGTTACTGGACCTGAATCAAGGGAAGCCCTCAGGCACCATTCCTGGAGTGGCGGCAGTGGCAGCAGCAGGCTGGTACTAGCGTTTGGCCGCAGTTTCTTCAGGGAGAAGCAGCCAGCCACACAGCCTACTCACACCTCCGGAACCTGAGGAGAACGGCGCTCCCGGCAAAAGCTAAGTACTTGCGTATATGTTACTGTGCCCCCCGACCCCCAAGCCAGCTTCAGCAGCTGAATCCCTGGGCTTGAGATGGACCCTGGTGAGCACCTAGAGCCATCCTCCCGGCCATGGGGAAGGAAAAAATTTGCAATTACGTGGAAAAGATGATTTCCTAGCTCCGTTAAGTGGGGGAGCTCAGGACAGAAGCGGCTCCTGTCCAGGCATAAACGCCCGTGGACCTTGAGTACCTTTCCCTGCTGCATGGACCTGTGTGGGCCTATTTCGGGAGAATAGGCCCTTGTTGGCAAACTCCAAACATTTCAGCTGTGCGGTGGGGAGGTGGGTGTTCGATGTTGGACATTGCTTTGCCTATTAAACAAGGTCCTCACCTACCCACATCAGGGACCTAAAGACTGGTAGCTCCACTCAGGTCACCCAGCCACCTGCGATGGGTCCAGAGATAACCGGTACCTCCCTGTCCTTACAACCAAAAACTTTGAGTGCCCGTGGTCCCTCTGCAGAACCCATCCACCAGCATGCTTTAGGGAACAGAAATGCATTTTCCTCAGAGACACTTGGGGGTTGGTTCTCAGCCCCCTGCCTTGTTGACTCCCTGCTGCAATCAGATACCGGTATATACGCCAATCACCCCTGCCCCTCTAAGACTGTAGGACAGAGCCTGTACCACACGATGATCAGTTACCTGAAAACCTGAGCTAATTCATACATGTAAACTGAATGGACTCCTAGGCTGATATACCTGATAACAGCTCTAGCCAGCTGGGGACAGGACACCAGAGCTCCAAAGGCAAAAATAAGCTAGTTCATTCAGGCAACCCACAGGGGCATACAAAACAAAGCAAAGCAAGCAGCTATGACACATTAATCAAGCATAAACTAATACAATAATTTTTAGATGGCTCGGAGACAACAGTCAATATCAAGTCACATAAAGAAACAGACCATGATCACCTCAACAGGCTCTCAAAACAAAGAATCCAGGGATCTTCTAGATGAAAGTGCATTCCTGGAATTACCAGATGCAGAATACAAAAGTTTAATATACAGAACCCTTCAAGACATCAGGAAAGAAATGAGGCAATACGCAGAACAAGCCAAGGAAACACAGATAAAGCAATTGTAGAAATTAGAACAATTATTCAAGAATATATTGAAAAGTTTAATAAGCTGGAAAAATCCATAGACAGACAGCAATCAGAAATTCAGAAGATTAACAATAAAATTACAGAAGCAGACAACTCAATAGAAAGAGGAGCGGAGTTGAGCAAGTAGAAGCTAGAATTTCTGAACTCGAAGATAAATCACTTGGCACTAATATATTTGAAGAAAAATCAGATAAAAGAATTTAAAAAAATGAAGAAACCTTAAGAATCATGTGGGACTCTTATCAAGAGAAATAACCTACGAGTGATTGGAGTACCAGAACAGGGAGGGATAACAGAAAAAACAGAGAAAATCGTTGAGGATTTATTGGCAGAAAACTTCCCTGATATTGTGAAAGATGAGATATCTATCCAAGATGCTCATCAAACTCTACATAAGGTAGATGTTAAAAGGAAGTCACCAAGACATATTATAATCAAACTTGCCAAAACCAAACATAGAGAATTATAAGAGCAGCGAGGGATAAACGAAAAGTCACTTACAAAGCAGAGCCAATAAGAATAAGCTCGGACTACTCGGCAGAAGCCATGCAGGCAAGAAGGCAGTGGGATGACATTTAAAAAATTGAAGGAAAAAAAATGCCTGCCAAGAATCACATATCCAGCAAAACTGTCTCTTAAATATGAAAGTGAAATTAAGACATCTCCAGATAAACACATGTTGAGGGAATTTGTAAAAACCAAACCAAAACTACAAGAAATACTAAAGGGAGTTCTTTGGTTAGAAAATCAATAATATCAGGTATCAACCCAAGACTAGAACGCTGGGCAGAGCAACCAGAAGTCAACCCAGACAGGGAAATCCAAAAACAAAAAGCAAGATTATATATATAAAAAAAAAGCCCAAACCAGGTAACAGTGATGTTATTATATAAAAGAAGACAACATTAAAATAATAAAGAGGGACTAAGAAATGTAATCATACACCTTCCATATGAAGAGGAAGATACAAAGAAATAAGTTAGTTTTAAATTTAGAAAAATAGGGGTAAATAATAAGGTAATCACAAAGGAGACAAACTATCCTACTCATCAAAATAAAATACCAGGGAAAAATACAGACTCTGCAGAAACAAAATCAGCAACAACAAATATGAGGAAAGGACAATATATAAGGAAAATCTACTCAGCACATAAAACCAAGTGGGAAAAAGAAACTGTCAACACACAAAAAAAGACAGCAAAATGATAGCACTAAATTCATACCTATCCATACCCAGAAAACCCAGTGCCGTCGAGTCGATTCTGACTCATAGCAACCCTATAGGACAGAGAAGAACTGCCCCATAGAGTTTCCAAGGAGCACCTGGCGGATTTGAACTGCCGACCCTTTGGTTAGCAGCTGTAGCACTTAACCACTACACCACCAGGGTTTCCATACCTATCCATAATTACCCTGAGTGTAAATGGACTAAATACACCAATAAAGAGGCAGAGAGTGGCAGAATGCATTAAAAAACATGATACGTCTATATGCTGCCTACAAGAGTCACACCTTAGAGACACAAACAATCTAAAACTCAAAGGATGGAAAAAAATATATCAAAGAAACAACAATCAAAAAAGAGCAGGAGTGGCAATATTTATTTCTGACAAAATAGACTTTGAAGTTAAATCCATCAGAAAGGATAAGGAAGGACACGATATAATGATTAAAGGGACAATACGCCAAGAAGATATAACCATATTAAATATTTATGCACCCAATGACAGGGCTGCAAGATACATAAAACAAACTCTAACAGCATTAAAAAGTGAGATAGACAGCTCCACAATTATAGTAGGAGACTTCAACACACTACTTCCAGTGAAGGACAAGACATCCAGACAGAAGCTCAATAAAGACACGGAAGATCTAAATGCGACAATCAACCAACTTGACCTCGTGGACATATACAGAACACTCCACCCAACGGCAGCCAAGTACACTTTCTTTTCTAGTGCACGTGGAACATTCTCTAGAATAGACCACATATTAGGTCATAAACCAAGCCTTAGCAGAATCCAAAACATTGAAATATTACAAAGCACCTTCAGTGACCATAAGGACATTAAAGTGGAAATCAGTAACAGGAAAAACAGGGAAAAGAAGTCGAACACTTGGAAACTGAACAATACCCTGCTCCAAAAAGACCAGATTATAGAAGACATTAAGGATGGAATAAAGAAATTCATAGACTCCAATGAGAATGAAAACACTTCCTATCAGAACTTTTGGGATACAGCAAAAGCAGTGCTCAGAGGTCAATTTATATCAATAAATGCACACATCCAAAAAGAAGGAAGGGCCAAAATGAAAGAATTATCCCTACAACTTGAACAAATAGAAAGAGAGCAACAAAATAAACTCACAGGCAACAGAAGAATACAGATAAGAAAAATTAGAGCAGTACTAAATGAAACAAAACAGAAAAACAACTGAAAGAATTAACAAGACCAAAAGCTGGTTTTTTGAAAAAATCAACAAAATTGATAAACCACTGACCAAACTGACAAAAGAAAAACAGGAGGGGAAGCAAATAACCCGAATAAGAAATGAGATGGGCGATATTACAACAGACCCTGCTGAAATTAAAAGAATCATATCAGATTACTATGAGAAATTGTAATTTAACAAATATGAAAACCTAGAAGAAATGAACAAATACTTAGAAACACACTACCTACCTAAACTAACACAAACAGAAGTAGAACAACTAAATAGACCCATAACAAAAGAAGAGATAGAAAAGGTAATCAAAAAACTCCCATCAAAAAAAAAAAGCCCTGGCCTGAATGGCTTCACTGCAGAGTTCTACCAAACTTTCAGAGAAGAGTTAACACCACTACTACTAAAGATATTTCAGAGCATAGAAAAGGATGGAATACTACCAAACTCATTCTATGAAGCCAGCATATCCCTGATATGAAAACCAGGTAAAGACACCACAAAGAAAGAAAATTGCAGACCTATATTCCTCATGAACTTAGATGCAAAAATCCTCAACAAAATTCTGGCCAAAAGAATTCAACAACATATCAAAAAAATAATTCACCATGACCAAGTGGGATCCATTCCAGGTATGCAGGGTTGGTTCGACATTAGAAGAACAATTAATGTAATCCATCACATAAATAAAATAAGACAAGAATCACATGATTTTATCAATTGATGCAGAAAAGGCATTTGACAAAGTTCAACACTCATTCATGATAAAAACTCTCAGCAAAATAGGAATAGAAGGAAAATTCCTCAACATAATAAAGGGCATTTATACAAAGCCAATAGCCAACATCACCCTAAATGGAGAGAGCCTGAAAGCATTACCCTTGAGAACAGGAACCAGACAAGGATGTCCTTTATCACCACTCTTATTCAACATTGTGCTAGAGGTCCTAGTCAGGGCAATTAGACTAGACAAAGAAATAAAGGGCATCCAGATTGGCAAGGAAGAAGTAAGATTATCTTTATTTGCAGACGACATGATCTTATACACAGAAAACCCTAAGGAATCCTCAGGAAAACTACTGAAGCTAATAGAAGAGTTCAGCAGAGCATCAGGATACAAGATAAACATACAAAAAATCAGTTGGATTCCTCTACACCAACAAAAAGAACATCGAAAAGGAAATCACCAAATCAATACGATTTACAGTAGCCCCCAAGAAGATAAAATACTTAGGAATAAATCTTACCAGAGATATAAAAGTCTTATACAAACAGAACTACGGAACACTTCTGCAAGAGACCAGAAGAGACCTACAGAAGTGGAAAAACATACCTTGCTCATGGATAGGAAGACTTAACACTATAAAAATGTCTATTCTATCAAAAGCAATCTATACATTTAATGCAGTTCTGATCCAAATTCCAATGACATTCTTTAATGAGATGGAGAAAGAAATCACGAACTTCATACGGAAGGGAAAGAGGCCCTGGATAAGTTAAGCATTACTGAAAAAGAACAAAATGGGAGGCCTCACTCTACTTGATTTTAGAACCTTTGATATTGCCACAGTAGTCAAAACAGCCTGTTATTGGTACAACAACAGATACATAGGTCAATGGAACAGAATTGGGAATCCAGACATAAATCCATTCACATATGAGCAGTTGATATTTGACAAAGGCCCCAAAACAGTTAAACGGGGAAAAGACAGTCTTTTTAACAAATGGTGCTGGCATAACTGGATATCCATCTGCAAAAAAATAAAACAAGACCCATACCTCACTCCATGCACAAAAACGAGCTCAGCATGGATCAAAGACCTAAATATAAAATCTAAAACGATAAAGATCATGGGAGAAAAAATAGGGACAACGTTAGGAGCCCTCTCATTGCCATTGAGTCGATTACGACTCATAGCGACCCTACAGGACAGAGTAGAACCGCCCCATAGAGTTTCCAAGGAGCACCTGGTAGATTTGAACTGCCAACCTTTTGGTTAGCAGCTGTAGCACTTAACCACTACACCACCATGTTTGTAGACATGTATGTAAACAGTATACAAAACATTATTAAGAATGCAGAAGAAAAACTAGATGACTGGGAGCTCCTAAAAATCAAACACCTATGCTCATCTAAAGACATTACCAATAGAGTAAAAAGACTACCTACAGACTGGGAAAAAGTTTTTAGCTATGACATTTCCGATCAGGGCCTGATCTCTAAAATCTACATGATACTGCAAAAACTCAACTACAAAAAGACAACCCAATTAAAAAATGGGCAAAAGATATGACCAGACACTTCACTAAAGAAGACATTCAGGTAGCTAACAGATACATGAGGAAATGCTCATGATCATTAGCCATTAAACACAGCGACCCAGAGAAATGCAAATCAAAACTACAATGAGATTTCATCTCACTCCAACAAGGCTGGCATTAATCCAAAAAACACAATAAATGTTGGAGAGGCTGTGGAGAGATTGGAACACTTATACACTGCTGGCGGGAATGTAAAATGGTACAACCACTTTGGAAATTGATTTGGTGCCTCCTTAAAAAGCTAGAAATAGAACTACCATAGGATCCAGCAATCCAACATCCTCAGAATATATCCTAGAGAAATAAGAGCCTTTACATGAACAGATACTTGCACACCTATATTTATCGAAGCAATGTTTACAATAGCAAAAAGATGGAAGCAACCAAGGTGCCCATCAATGGATGAATGGATAAATAAATTATGGTATACTCACACAGTGGAATACTACTCATCGATAAAGAACAGCGATGAATTTGTGAAACATTTCATAACATGGAGGATCCTGGAAGGCATTATGCTGAGTGAAATTAGTCAGTTGCAAAAGGACAAATATTGTATAAGACCCCTAGTATAAGAACTTGAGAAAAATTGAAACTGAGAAGTAAACATTCTTTTGTGATTACGAGAGGGGAGAGGGAGGGAGGGTGGGAGAGGAGTATTCACTAATTAGATAGTATCTAAAAACTACTTCAGGTGAAGGGAAAGACAACACCCAATACAGGGGTGGTCAGCACAACTGGACTTAACCAAAAGCAGCTTCCTGAATAATCTGAATGCTTCGAAACCCGGTGTAGCAGGGGCAGGGGTTTGGGGACCATGGTTTCAGGGGACATCTAAGTCAATTGGCATAATAAAATCTATTAAGAAAACAATCTGCATCCCGCTTTGAAGAGTGGTGTCTGGGGTCTTAAACGCTAACAAGCAGCCATCTAAGATGCATCAACGAGTCTCAACCCACCTGGATCAAAGGAGAATGAAGAACACCAAGGACGCAAGGTAATTACGAGCCGAAAAGACAGAAAGGGCCACATGAACCAAAGACTACATCATCCTGAGACCAGAAGAACTAGATGGTGCCTGGCTACAACCGATGACTGCCCTGACAGGGAACACAACAGTGAACCCCTGAGGAAGCAGGAGAACAGTGGGATGCAGACACCAAATTCTAGTAACAAGACCAGACTTAACGGTCTGACAGAGACTAGAAGGACCCCGGTGTTCATGGCCCCCAGACCTTCTCTTGGCCCTAGACAGGAACCATTCCTGAAGCATACTCTTCAGACATGGATTAGACTGGATAAGGGGTTGGAGAGGGATGCTGGTGAGGAGTGAGCTTCTTGGATCAGGTGGACACTTGAGACTATGTTGGCATCTCCTGCCTGGAGGGGAGATGAGAGGGTAAAAGGAGTTAGAAACTGGCGAAAGGACACAAAAATAGAGAGTGGAGGGAGAGAGCGGGCCGTCTCATTAGCGGGGGAGCAATTGGGAGTATGTAGCAAGGTGTATATAAGTTTTTGTGTGAGAGACTGGCTTGATATGTAAACTTTCACTTAAAGCACAATAAAAAGTATATTAAAAAAAGAATGCACATATCACTGATTGGTAACTAGTCAACAAAATCTCTTTAAACCAATCATTGTAAAGATCCCACTTTTATTATCCTGCCTTTGAAAATGATGTATCAATGAATAAGCAATCAGAATATTGAAGTCTCTTTTTTTTTTTTTGAGCCCTATAAAAATGTTTTTATGATTACTGTGCCTTGAATCTCGTGGTTCCAATTTCATGGGCTACAGAGATCCCCAGTTTGAACTGTCTTGAACCTTTAATAAACCTCTGTATTTTAGTTCAAACGAACAAACGGAGAACTTTCCGCTTGAGAATGCGAATGAGACAAGGATGCCCATTATCACAAAAAAACCAACTCTTATTCAATATTGTACTGAAAGTTGCAGCCAGAGCAATAAGGCAACAAAGACAAACAGGGTATCCAAGCTGGAATGGAAGATGTAAAACTATCTCTTTTCGCAGATGCCATGATCCTGTACATAGGAAATCCTGAAGATTTCACAAGAGAACTGCTGGATCTAATAGAAGAATTCAGCAACTTTGCAGGCTACAAGATCAGCATGCAAAAATCATTTGGGTTCCTTTACACTAGCAAAGAATATTCCAAAAAGGAAAACAGTACGATTTACGATAGCTTCAAAATGATAAAATACCTAGTAATTAACCTAACCAGGGGCATGAAAAATCTATACAATGAAAGTTACAAAATACTACTGCAGAAGACTACAAGTGCACTACATAAGTGGAAGGACATTTCATGCTCATGGGTTGGAAGACTTGTAGTGAAAATGTCAATAATACCTAAAGCAATCTACGGATAAAATTCAATCCAATACAAATCTCAACAACGTTTTTTACTGAAATAGAAAAACTAATGACCAAGTTTATGTAGATACTTCTATCTGTGCAATCATGTACACACCTGAGGCCCTGAATAGCCAAAGCAAGATTGAATAAGAACAAAGTAGTAGGACTCACACTCCCCAGTGTCAAGGCATACTATACAGCCACTGTAATAAAAACAGCCTGGTACTGGTTCATTGATAGACACATAGACCAGTGGAATAGAATTGAGAACCCAGAAGTAAATCCATCCATTTATGGATAACTGATTTTTTATTATGGGCCAACATCCATTCAATGGAGAAGAAACAGTTTCTTTGATAAATGATGCTGGCAAAACTGGATATCCACTTGGCAGAAAAGTGAAACAAGATGCATATATCACACCATACATGAAAACTAACTCAAAAAGGTTAAAAGACCTAAACGTTGGACCTAAATTATGACGTTCCTAGAAGAAAACAGAGAGAGAAAACATGGGACTTAATTTTAAAAAAAAAAGGCTGGAACCATTCCCAAAGCCAACTCTTCAGACATGGATTGGACTGGACAATGGGTTGGAGAGGGATGCTGGTGAGGAGTGAGCTTCTTGGATCAGATGGACACTTGAGACTAGGTTGGCAGCTCCTGCCTGGAGGGGAGATGAGAGGGTGGAGGGGGTTAGAAGCTGGCGAAATGGACACGAGAGTGGAGGGAACGGGCAGGCTGTCTCATTAGGAGGAGAGTAACTGGGAGTGTGTAGCAAGGTATATATGGGTTTTTGTGTGAGAGACTGACTTGATTTGTAAACTTTCACTTAAAGCACAATAAAAATTATTAAAAAAAAAAAAAGGCTAAGAAACATAACTACAAATGAACAAATGTTGTTGCCTTCAAGTTGGTTCAGACTCATAGCGACCCTATGTACAACAGAATGAAACACTGCCTGGTCCTGCATCATCCTCACAACCATTGTATTGCTTGAGCCCATTGTTGCAGCCACTGTGCTGGTCCATCTCGTTGCGGGTCTTCCTCTTTTTGCTGACCCTGTACTTTACCAAGCATGATCTCTTTCTCTAGGGTCTGGCCCTTCCTGATAACATATCCAAAGAATGTGAAACAAAGTCTAACCATCCTTGCTTCTAAAGAGCATTCTGGCTGTCTTTCTTTCAAGACAGATTTGTTCATTCTTCTGGCAGTTTCTGGTATATTCAGTATTCTTTGCCAACACCATAATTCAAAGGCATCAATTCTTTTTTGGTCTCCCTTACTCAATGTCCAGCTTTCTCATGCATATGAGGTGATTGAAAATACTGTAGTTTGGGTCAGGTGTACCTTAGTCCTCAAAGTGACATCTTTGCTTTTTAAAACCTTAAAGAAGCCTTGTGCAGCAGATTTGCCTGTTGTTTGATTTCTTGACTGCTGCTTCCATGCATGTTGATTGTGGATCGAAGTAAAATGAAACCCTTGACAACTTCAATATTTTCTCTGTTTATTATGATGTTGCTTATTGGTCCAGTTGTGAGAATTTTTCTTTATGTTGAGGTGCAATCCATAATGAAAGCCATAGTCTTTAATCTTCATCAGTAAGTGCTTGAAGTCCTCTTCACTTTCAGCAAGCAATGTTGTGTCATCTGCATAACGCAGGTTGTTAATGAGTCTTCCTCCATTTCTGATTCCCCTTCTCTGATTATTTGCTCAGCATACAGATTGAATGAGTACGGTGAAAGGATACAACCCTGATATACACCTTTGCTGTCTTTAAACCATACAGTATCCTCTTGTTCTGTTTGAACGACTGCCTCTTGATCTATGTACAGGTTCCTCATGAGCACAGTTAAGTGTTCTGGAATTCCCATCCTTTGCAGTGTTATCCATAATTTGTTACAATCCACAGTCGAATGCCTTTGCGTAGTCAGTAAAACACAGGTCAACATCTTTCTGGTATTCTCTGCTTTCAGCCAAGATCCATCTGACATCAGCAATGATAGCCCTCGTTCCACATCCTTTTCTGAATCTGGCTTGAATTTCTGGCAGTTCCCTGTCAATGTACTGCTGCAACTGCTTTTGAATGATCTTCAGCAAAATTGTACTTGCACATGATATTAACGATATTGTTTGATAATTTCTGCATTCTGTTGGATCATTTCTTCAGAATGGGCATCAAGATGGATCTCTTCCAGTCAGTTGGCCAGATAGCTGTATTCCAAATTTCTTGGCATAGAATAGCGAGCACATCTATCCCTGCATCAGTTTGTTGTAAGATTTCAGCTGGTATTCCATCCATTTTGGGGGCCTGCTTTCTTGCCAGTGCCTGCAGTGCATCTTGGACTTCTTCCTTCCGTTCCATCAGTACTGAGTACCTCCTGAAGTGACTGAACAGCCATCACTTCTCTTTGGTATAGTGACTCTATGTATTCCTCCCATCTTCTTTTGATGCTTCTTGCGTCAGTCAATATTTTGCCTGTAGACTCCTTCAATATGACAACTCAAGGCTTAAATTTTGTCTTCAGTTCTTTTAGCTTGAGTAATGCTGAGCATGTTCTTCTCTTTTGGTTTTCTAACTCCAGGTCTTTGCACATTTCATTATAATATTTTCCTTTGTCTTCTCGAGCCACCCTTTGAAGTCTTCTATTCAGTTCTTTTACTGCATCATTTCTTCTATTTGCTTTAGGTACTCTATGTTCAAGAACAAGTTTTAAAGTCTCTTTTTACATGCATTTTGGTATTTTCTTTCTTGCCTATCTTTTGATGACCTCTTAACTTTATTCACGTATGATGTCCTTGATGTCATTCCACAACTTGTCTGGTCTTTGGTCATTAGTGTACAGTGCACCAAGTCTGTTCTTGTGATAATCTCTAAATTCAGGTGTGATATACTCAAGGTAGTACTTTGGCTCTCATGGGCTTGCTCTCATTTTCTTCCATTTCAGCTTGAACTTGCATATGCGCAATTGATTGTTCTGCAGCTGGACCCTGACCTTGTTCTGAATGATGATATTGGGCTTCTCCCCTCTGATAATCCTAGGCACTAGGTGACTCACAGCATACCTTGAACCTGCTGCCAGACTGCATTACATTTGCCTTTTGCATACTACTCTCCCAGCGGGAGACCCTCTTTTTTTTGGCTTCCTTAATTCACATCTTAATGCAAGATGGTGCTCCAAAGCTAGTTCTTTCTACCAAGAAGCTTTTCCAGTTCACAAGTAGAGAGGAGCTCTCCCCTCATCTGAACTCTCAGACTCTTCAATTGGTTATAGACAAGTGTTCTTTCATCTCCCATAGGTAAACAATCCCCACTCATTCACGTGATAAAATCCTTGCCAGCAGGAGTCCATCTCTAACACTATGTCCTGAAATTCCTTACATGGCCCAGCATAGTAGTTATGAGAATGGACTTGGGTACTGTACAGCCCCAGGTCCTAGTCCACCCAACACACTTTGAGCACTCAGCATAGTAGTGTCTGGAACATAGTAAAAGCTTAGCAAGTAAGTGCAGAGTCAATGTTAATTTCTCACACAGCTAGAGAGCATTTTTACAGTTTACAAAGCACCTCTCTCTACTATTTTCTCCAAGTCTCAAAACAATTCCGTCGCTTTTATCTTTACTCTCTAAATTGGGTAGACTAGAGAAGAGCTGGAAATATCTTGTGTCAGGTCACATCGGTATGCCCAAGACCCATCCAGACATTATACACAGTAAAGCATGCATCTGAAACAGTCAAGCTTCCTGTGTACAGGACCAGATAAAAGCTTGGGTATGTTGCTTGATTCTAGATAAGCTCAAAAAAATTTAAAAATATGGGCTAATTAATGACAAGACCAAATCTAAGTTTTAAAAGTTCCATGTATACAAAAGACTCGAAGCAGCAGCTGATTATCCAGTCAAGAATTGCTGTTTTACTTAAGTGTCTTAGCTTTCTATCATGTCAAAGTAATTTTGATCATGTTATACAACGACTTTGATTTGCCTCGGGAATGAAAAAATGTATTTTTACGGCTAGGATTACTGCCTTAAGTCTGAACCTAATTTATTTCTTATTGTCATGGATTCAATCATGTCCCCCAAACTATGTCAACTTGGCTAGGTCATGATTCCCTTGTATGATTGATTGCCTACCATTTTATCTTCTGATGTGATTTCCCTATGTGTCGTAAATCCTATCACTATGATGAAATGAGATGGATTAGTGACAGTTATATTGATGAGATATACAAGATTAGATAGTGTGTTAAGCCAATCTCTTGAGATATAAAAGACAGAAGCAAGCAGAGAGACAGGGGGATCTCATACCACCAAGAACACAGCCCCAGGAGCAGAGCACGTCCTTTGGATCTGAGGTTCCTGCGCTGAGATGCTCCCAGATCAAGGGAAGACTGATGACAATGACCTTCCTCCAGTGCCAACAGAGAGAGAAAGCTTTCCCCTGGAGCCGGTGCCCTGAATTCAGACTTCTAGCTTACTGGACTGTGAGAGAATAAACAACTCTTTGTTAAAGCCATGCACTTGTGGTATTTCTGTTATAGCAACACTAGATGACCAAGACACTCATGTACTAGCCCAGCAGTATTAGTTAGACCAGTTCCCTCCACACAGAGCATAACTTAGCTCATTAACAAGCAAACCACCGAGGGAATTGATTGATATGGTACCTTATCATGTATACCTTTATGGAAAGCAACTTTGGGCCTCTAAATCCTTTTCAGTGTTATCAAGGGTTGAGACAAAGATGGCCAGAAACCCAGCTGTACATTCTAAATCCAGATGTTTGTAATGAGTGGGGATAATGCACAATGGAGAAGGTACTAGATGTGGTTTTTACAGAAGAAATGTCAGAGGGCCCACCTTATGACATCTCAGGTAGCCACTTTGTAATGTTCAGCACCACTATGAAGTTATTTATTCCAACACTCTTGGGATTAAAAATGCTTCCTGTTGATTCTGGGGGTTCAGGATTGAGAATCATGTATTCAACATGCCAGGCAGTACATTAGGTATATGGCTGACATTCAGGCATCACCTTGCCTGTCCTTTATTATCTCTCATCTCCAAGAGAATTTCTCTCTTCAGTGAGTCCACCCTCACTCTCTTCCATACCCGCAACTCTCCGCTGTGGCCAGAATTGCAGCATCTCCCCCCTGACTTTTGGAATCTCCCAAAAGGACATGCAAGTGTGGGTACCAACCCCCTGGGAACTAACAGCTGTAGCCCAAAGGTTTTTAAGGGCTCAGTGAGACCATGAGTACATTAATAGAGCTACTTGATCCATTAACTTTGACACAAAGTCTAGACTTCATTAATCTCTAACCTTGCCTTTGCAACTTCTCTATTATCACGAAAATAAACATCATGACGTGAGACTTGTCTGTCTTAAGAGATCTTTGCTATACGATCCAACCTAGAGCCCACCCAACCAGTGACAAGGTGCCCTAGTCCTTCTCCAGGCTCAGCTCAAGCTGCGGGCACTGAGGTGGAGCCACCATCATCCTCCAGCTGCATGTAGATACAGAAGTACTTTTTAGCCATCCTCGTAGGTCTGAGAAACGGTTCCCAGAGCCCCATGGGTAATGGCAGGAGGTGGGGAGAGCAGCACCAGACAACAGTAGCCCCCAGAGGAGATGAAATACTTTGGTGGCTATTTGAAAGGCCACTATTTCATGACCTTTTTCCATTTTTAAGGACAACAGCTTGTGCTATGAAGAAAGCAGCCTTGAACTTGAATCCCAGCTACACCATTTATTTGCTTTTGAACTTGGAGGAGTCATAATCTCAGATCCTCACTTGTACATCGAGTGCTAAGTGACAGCGTGCAAGCCAGCATCTGGCTCACAGAAGGTATTCAGTGTGAGAGTGAAGAGGCTGCTGGTCCAGAAAGGGCTTCTTGGGGAAGCAGGCTTGAGGACAGGCCAGAGGACAGGAGAGTTCAGGGCTCCCAGGTCACCTGCCCTACAGCACCATGTCTCAGGCTGCAAGGACAGATAGGAGACGGCAGCTGCATTCTTCAACTCACTGGGGCTCTTCTTTCAGCAAAAGGAAAAAAAAAGAGGGTATGGGGGATCAATTAACTGGCCCAGAGCCCCTTCAGCTCTATGAAAGAAATTTGAGTGAGGCAGCAGAGGACGCAGGCTTAGATCCCCGGGTCTCCAAGGCAAGGTTTGTAGACACCAGCCACTTAACCCTCACCTGACTTTGGAAGGATCATCATCAGATAATGGAGCTTAGATGTCTATGGGGTGACTCTTTAAAAAGAAAATAGGTCAGTAACTTAGTAAATAAGATGTATTCATTGAACTGTGCTATGTTAAAACTAGCCTTAATGCTATGCCTGTTTTATTGAATTCTCCTCTTAGAAGTGCGTCTACTGTATGTTATACCCATTTCTATTGAGTCGATTCCAACTCATAACAACCCGATAGGATAGAGTAGAACTGCCCCATAGGGTTTCCAAGGAGTGGTTGGTGGATTTGAACTGCCAGCTTTTTGGTTAGGAGCCATAGCTCTTAACCACAGCACCACCAGGGCTCCATATCTAATGTAGATAACCTTGAACAGGAAAAAGTCCAACTTATGCACAATGAGAATGTGCAGTGATTTGAAAATTGCTGTAGCACTAGCTATAGACTCATCTGTTTGCAAAGCCCAGCGTGAGTAGTGGATGTTCAATTGAAAACAAATGGTACTTAACAAATAGACACAACCAAGGAGGGATTCAGTAGCAAGTTCCCACTTAAAGCTGGGGAAGCGAATTCACTTGTTCTTCCCTGGGAACCAGAGGTTTCTATAGGTTTATATTGACAATTCCAATTTCTTCTCCGTTTATCACTATGGATGGCCACTTGCAACAATAGGCTTTTATAGGCAATTCGGGGGGCTTTGTGTCATGGAGAATAAAACCTAGCAGTCAATGGCTTCTGGGATAATGGCCCACTTCTCAATAGTTCTCTCTTCTAGGACAGCACAGGTCCCACCCCAGATTTCCAGAATCACAGCGGGTAGCTACCTTGTAGCTAATTTTCCCTTACATGACTCCACTGCCATCCCCAGTCGTAGCCAATTGAAGAGAGGATCCTGCTTTTGATCTAAGCAGGGCCAGATATTCTGAGAATTTGGAAATAGACCTGGAAGAGTCTGTGTAGCCAAGGACAACATGTTGACTCAGTAGTGGGCAGCCATTTTCTACCCTGGCTCAGACTTCCTTTAGCGAGTTTGTTTGCAACCATTTGCTGGGCCTGCTCCTGCTGCAAATTGGAGGTGTTGACAGTAAGGCTGGTCTAAGGTGGTAGAAATGGGGGACAGGTGATCTATTCCAGAGACATTTCAGAGATGGAAGAGATAGTCCTTCAGTGTGGCTTACATGGGCTTGCTTACAAGCCACAGGGAAGAAACCAGGGGAGAGGGACTGGAATTCCTAGAGGGGAAAGGCTTCCAGAAGGCAGGGCCATGACAGGGGAGTCTCCTTCCAGAAGGGGGTCTTGTCCACACTAAGCTCTTGGAGGGAGGAATGGCATCTATCTTCTTCACTGCTGCTTTTCTGCACTGCCTGGGGCAAGTTGCCCTTTGTAGGGGTTCATACATTTAAAAGAAAAGGAACAAGGAGCTCCCTTTTCTCTGAGCCTGGATGTAAGAACATGAGAGTTGAAAATGAAGGAGGGAGGTTTATAGGCCTTGGACTGAAGTTCAGAACCCCTTTCATATTGTTCCTCTCCATTCCTCCCCAAAGCTTCCAAGAGCATGACCCGTGCACATCCCAATTTACGGAAGAGGAAGCAAGGGCTAAGAGACAAAACAGGCTTCGAGGACAAAAAGGACTCCTGTAGAGTCAATTCCTGCGCCCTTTAGTTTCATGACAGAGCGATCAAGTAGCATCGAAGTGAAATTATTTTCTTTTCCAAAGAGAAAGATGTTAAGACCAACCTCATGAACTCACCTGAGCTCAATCTAAGGACTGTCAAAATTATCCAACTCATGTAATTGAAATGAATTTACTGAAGCTAGCCTGAGGTGTTTCCTCAAGAAATATTTGTCTTAAGAGTTGCCCCAAGTAGTATGATTACATTTAAAAACACTACTTTATGTTTGTGAATTAAATGCAAATTCAGATGATGTTTATATCTCTCATTCCTCACAGGGATATAGTTCATCAGCAGCTTCACTCTGATTGGCAGGCCCTGTGCTAAGCTAAATTTGGAAAAACAGATGTGGCCTTGTTCTCGTGACCAGATGGTTTCATGGTCTCTGTGGGGAGACCAATGCGTTAACCCAGGAGTCGCAGAGTAGTGAAAGTATGTAAGTATAGTTTGAGAATGCACAGTTGAAGGGACTGGCCCCGCAGGGGCCCAAGGCAAGGGCTGCCGCTGAAGTGCCAGCTGCACTTGGCTCTCCACAGGGAAGCTGTTTGCCAGCCTCCCACAGCTGGAGAGGGCTGTCTCCAAAATCATAGGCAGTGACCCTAAGGGCAACAATTTTCTTTATACCAGTGGAAAGTGCATCATCCTAAGGAACATTGATGTAACACTCTCCTTCCTCTCTGGCACTGGGTTCCATGTCTCTGTGCTACCTATCAGAGTCTTAATTCTCCTTCCTTTTCCACTCTACACCTCCAGCCCAGTGGCTGAGCAGGGTGAGGGTGCCATGCCCCCTCCACCTGGGGACCACATCCTGGATACCTGGAAACTGGTTTCAGTTCACCCAGTCCTAATTCTTTTTCTTCGTGTAGAGACTGAAACTGAGATTAGTTGAGTTATTAAGAGTCAGGGCTCTGGATTTGAGGGATCAGATGGATCCCACCAGTTACTACTTTGGAGTGGTGACTTGGTCTTCTCTGATCCTGTTTCCTCATCTCTAAGATGGAGATGATAATCACCCCAAGTTTTCCTGGCTGCCTGTGCAGAGTGAATGAGATATGAGATGTCCCCCAAACCCAGCTGGTGCCTGGCACTCAATGGGCACTTGGTCAATGGCAGTTACACATAATCATTATTAATATTCCCTGTGTGACCCAGCCGGGATGAACACCCAGGCCTCTGGCCTCTAGCCCAATCTGAGCCCCAGTGCAAAACCAGGAACCATTTTATTATTCCCATGAGTCATTCACTGCAGGCATCCTGTACCCAGGCTGAAAATGCTTCTAGAGCCAGCTCCTTGGGAATTCCTTGCAAATTCATGTTATTCCTCTGTAATCCCTAAAATGTCCAAATCTGCTTCTCAGCCTACCTCAATTTCAGAATTGCATATTTAAATGTTGCTTGTCCCTTCCCCATTCTGAGTGATGGAGTGGCACGGAAGCTGGAGGTGCAGCATGGCCATATGGGGATGTTTCCCGAGTGCAGTGCTTAGGGAGTGGGCCTTTTGCATAGTATATAAGTGGATAATTTGGATTCAGTGATGCTCACAAGGGGATGCCAACTCACATTCATATCGCTTGTGATTACTCTTTGTGGGTAGGGATAGTCACTAATCAGAAGCATGTGGCCTCCCAGAACTACGCAGTTGGAGGAATGAAGGACTCCTTGAACCTTGTCTTAAAAAGATGGGGTCTCAATCCCCATCTTTCTGGTTAGGCTCTTGTTCCTTTGCTGGAAGATGGAGCTCCCTTTGTCTGCTGCTGCCCTGCCCAAGATAGCTGGCCTCCTCAAAAGAGAGTGTGGGTGGTTGTGAATGTGCTTTGAAGGTACTAACAACTTGGCTAGTCACATGGATCCCAAGAAAGCTCATCCAGCCTTGCTCAGAACTGGGGAAAGCACTGCCAAGGACTTGGATCATAATGATCCAGTAGTCTCCAGAGTGAGGTCCTGAAGTTTTGAGAAACCAAAAATTGAGATATCCCTAAGTAGGTTCTCACAATAATGAGCCCTGTGGTTAAAAAGGTCAGTTTGAAATCCTTCAACTGCTGCATGGGATAAAAGACCTGGCAATCTGCTCCTGTAAAGATTTCAGCCTAGGAAACCCTATTGGACAGTTCTACTCTGTCCTATAGGGTCACTATGAGTCAAAATCGACTTGATGGCACCCAACAACAACAACGGGTTCTCACATAGTAGTTTGACAAATAAAATGTACTGAGTACTTTCAGTGATACAGAGCAGGAGAATACTCGGGTTTGCCCCTAATAAGACATACACATGAGGTTTTAAAATAAGGCCACAATGTCAGTGCAGTCTTCAAAGCAGTTCCAGGTAACCAGGAAGGGTGTCGGGAAGAGTCCTAGCTTGATGTACCAGTGTGTGCCAGGTACTCTGAAAGGTTCTTAGACTGCAGCATTCCCTGGAACCCCCACAACAGGCCCATTACTCTGAAGAGACACCTGAGGCTAAACAAGGTGAAAGAGATGGACAGCTGAAGCTGCTTTCATTGCAGATACTCTTCACAGCCATGGGCCTTCCTGTGCAGGAAGATTCTGACTTGGGAAACCCATTCTGCCTTCTTGGTCTGAGTTATTTTTTCCCCAGGGTTTAGCGTTTTCACCTGAGGGTGCATCTACTTTTCTTTTCATCTCTTTTTAAGTTTCTCTAGGGCCAGAACACCATGGATGCTGCTAATGCACTCCTGCCTGTCCAGACATGGATCAGGCACTTAGGCTGTCCTTAGTTTGATTGATGGATAATTGGTAATTGAGTAAAGATGGGTCCCATTTTTATTTGGAGAAAATATTCTGGGGAAAAAGTGAGACAAATTGTCATAAACACCAGGATATAGGAAGGCAGATGGTTTGGTTGGAATACAGGCTCAGAGATAGAGCAGAGAAAGGAAAGAGAGGTTGGGACCAGATCATGGAAGGCCTAACAAATGTCTAATTGGCAACCCAAACTTAACATGCCTCCAAACATTCTGGATTTCCTGTGTCCCCTTTCCCCAGAAGTGCAACACCATTCCTCCAGGTGTTCAGGCCCTGAACCTTTGAACCCAACTTGGCTCCTCCACTTCTCTTCCACACTACGTTACATGCATCAGTATGTGCACCATGCTTGAGAGAAGATTCTCACCGAGGTGGGACAACTCGAGATCCAGGGGGTTTAGGAACACTTCCTGGCAGCACTGGTACCTGTGGGTTGCCTGGGGGTGGATCCTTCTAACATGGGTTGTCTTGTGGGCACAGTGTTACATGATCCCCTGTTACCTGGAGGCCCTTGTCCCCTCTGCCCTCTCCTTGCCCTCTATGCAAAGGTTGGGAAGGATTATTCCCGGTGGCTATGAAGGAACTTCTTCATGACTGAAAACTGTCCAGGATCACTTTCTCGTGAAAACACAGCTCTTTGCAAATGAGCTTCCTGGTAGTACCCCCTGCATGCTGCCAAAAGCATCCAGCAGATTTGTGATGTAGGCAAATTTGGGGCCTGCTTTTTAAAAGTATTTAATTCTTAGATTCCAGAACTAAACCATATTTGAAAAAAAAAATATGCAAGATTGGGGGACAGAGGTGGTTCAGTGGTAGAATTCCCATTTTTCACGTGGGAGATCTGGGTTGTATTCCCGACCAGTGCACCTCATGAGCAGCCACTACCCATCTGCCATTGGAGGTTTGGGTGTTGCTGTGATGCTGAACAGGTTTCAGTGAAGCTTCCAGAATAAGACAGACTAGGAAGAAAAGCCTGTGATCTGTTTCCAAAATTTAGCCAATGAAAACCCTGTGGATCACAACAGTCCACTCTGCAACCAATCATGAGGATGGCACAGGCCTGAGCAACATTTTGTTTCATTGTGCATGGGGTTGCCATGATTCACGGCTAACTTGATAGCAGCTAACAACAAAAAGAACATATAAAAGTAAACTTAAGTAAAATTTTAGTAAATTTAAGTCAAACACTCAGCAATTTGGCATTGCTGTACATCCAAGTGTGTCATTGTTAGACTTGTCTCCTTGAACAGGGTGTAGACCAGCCTGGGGGTTGTTGAGCTCAGGCTATGAGTTCTGTGCCTCATGATTTACTACCAGTGAAGTGCAGTAGGACCATGTACACATCCCTGCTGGGCCTCCGGGACAGTCGTTGGTCCTGTCCACAGGGAGCTCACGGTCTCTTCAAGGACACTGGTTCCCATGCAGCATGATTTCCAAGCCCGTCTCTCTGGAATCAGAGTTGATGTTTATCCAGCAAAAGGAAGTGGTGTGTATGATTAAAGCATGGACAGAAATGACCGGGCAGCAGCATGTGTGAGGGCTGCTCATCATTGAGTGATGGAGGTCGGAGCTGGAGCGGTGCAGGTCCTGTGTTCTGACTTCCTTCCAGAAGTGAAGAAACCAAGGCCCAGAGATGATGTCATCCTTGTCGAGGTCACAGACCTAGGTGGGGCTTGAGCTGCGATGAGGGTGCAGCTCGGTGACTCAGCCCATCGACCCTTCAGTGCATTGGGCCCTGGGACAGCTCTGTGTCCCTCATGCTTCCAGGTGTACAATACGGGCTTCATGAGTGGTAGGCTCAGGGGAGGTGTTTCCATTTCCCTGTCCCTCCATCCCTCTTTGTTTTCCTCTTCATCCACCTCCTGTACTTTGCAAACAAATTAGTTCCCTTACAAATACATATCAGGCATCTGCCTTGGGGCAAAGCCCATGCCAGGTGCTGGAGTGGAGCTCGAATAAGCTCCCTATTCTCATGGAGATCAGATCCAACAGGGAAACCGACAGTCAAAGGCTAAGTGAGGAAGCCAAGGGCACATCAGGGAATCTGAGTGGCTCATAGGGCCAGGGAAGGCCTCCCTGGAAAAAGACTGATAAGCATAGACCTGAAGGATCAGTCGTGTGCAGCTCAATGGGGGAGAGGGTTCCAGGCCAAGGTTGCAGTGCTCAGAGGCCTGGAGACTGCAGAGGACATGATGCGTTCGAGGCCTGGAGGTTTGTCAGCGACTGCAGCAGTGCATAGGAGGGGCATGGGTGGGACTAGGGCTGTGGGACTCAGGCTGGTCAGGCAGCCCTGTGACAGAGGCCACAGAGACCATGAAAAGGTGACAGGAGCAGATCTACCATAAAGAGTTTATTCTGCGCGTAAGATTATAACATCATGCAACAAATGCTCATCGGCCAGTACAGCCAACCCTTAGTTCTCAACGTGTCCAACACACACTAAGCCTTTGCCTTGGTGTGCCAGGCCCAAAGCCTTAGTGCCCAAGGGCGGAATCAGTAGTTATCAATGAGTGATGGTTTTGCTACCCAGGGGACATAATGGCAATGTCTGGAGAAATTTTTAGTTGTCACAGCTGAAATGGGGATACTACAGGCATCTGGTAGATAGAGGCCATGTTGTTGTTGTTAGATGTCATCGAGTTGATTCAGACTCATAGTGACCCCATGTGACAGAGTAAAGAGAAGGAGGGAGCTAAGCCCACAGGCTACAGCCACAGAACACTCATATCTCTGACTTTCAGTTGCCTGGGAACGTGGTCTTCATGGACAGGAAACCAAGGCTCGGAAAGGCACCAAGATCGTGCTTGGTGGTGATAAGCCAAGTAAGAGCTGAGCTCTGGGCCCTTGTCACCCATAGAAAGGACCACATTCTTTGGCTCATTCATTCTCTCTCTCTCATTCTTCCTTTCAGCAAACATTTGTTGCTCGTCTGTCTCTCCCAGAGCCCGTGTTTGGTGCTGAAGTAAGAGAAGAAGACATAGTTCCTCTTCCCAGTTTGGCATCTGGGCTGTAGAGCTACTCAGGCAGGTTGAAACAGGCAGGGGAAGATTTAGGAATTAGTAGCTCCAAATGGTGAGGAACTCTGGTATCACAGTAGTTAAGCGCTCAGCTGCTAACCAAAAGGTCAGCAGTTTGAACCCACCAGGCTTTCTGCGGGAGAATGATGTGGCAATCTGCTTCCATTAGGATTTATGGCCTTGGGAAATCCTATGGGGCATTTCTACTCTGTCTTACAGGGTCCTGTGAGTCGGAATCAACTAGATGGCAACAGGTTTGATTTTTTTTTGGTTTAGCTCCAAATGGCTCAGTTTCCCTCCCATCTCCCCCACCCCCCCACCCCCGCCCCACGCAGCTCTTACTGACTCTTCCCACCCCACCCCTGCCCCACCTCTGGGCGCTGCTAAACATCCTACAATTCACAAAACTGTCCAGCAAAGAAGTATCTGGCTTAAAATGTCGGTAGTGCCAATGTTGAGAAACCCTGGTAAATAACATTCTAAAACCCTGGGTTAAGCACTTTAAAAGGGAAATGTCCTGAGTGTTTGGGGAACAAGAGGGAAGAGTCAGCTGGGCCACAGAGCAGCAGGAAAGGCATCTGAAGAAGGGACATTTGAGTTGGGCCTTGTGAATGAGTAAACAGTTCACCAGGAAGAAGAACGAGACAGAAAGAAACATAGCAGAGCTGGGAAGATTCTAGGCGAGAGGGAACAGCCTGTGCACGAAGGTTGGGAAGTTTCACTTGTTTACTCAAAGCACCACGGTGGGCTCCTTCAGGTAGTTTTGGGTAGTCCTGTGTGTTTGTTTTCTTATCCTGGGGGAGGGGAAGGGAGTTATATTGAAGCTGTCTTTGAAGTAAGAGGAAAGTTTGCAGCCCTGTTCTTGTTGGGTTGTAGAAGTAGGGCCCTGCCCTGGAGTGGTTGGAGACACTTGTCCCAATCCCCTCCCCAGTCCTGACCCTCAAATGTAGGCCTCTGTCTTCTGCAGGGCCATGTTACCTCAGGTAGACTCCAGAGTTGAAAGCGTCCTTTTTGGGCTTCTCTCCCAATGTCTCAGTGGTGAAATCTCCCAGCTTTGGTGGGGGGTACCTCACTGCCTGTAACGATACACCCCTTCTAGCATGGCTCCAATAGATCCTGAGCTGTTGTCAGCTGGCTTGTAGCTTCCACCTACAAGTCTTAGCTCTGCTCTCTGGGGCCAGCACCCAGAAAAAGCCAGCCCCTCCTCCACAGACTAGACAAAAATGCCCCCACATATGCATGCCATCCCTAGCCCCCTACCCCCACCCTGCTTTTAGGATCTTCAAGGGCACTGCCTGGTTCCCATGCCATGTTTTCAAAGCCTGTCTTTCTGGAATCAGAGTTGATGTTTATCCAGTGTCATTTGGTGCCGGGCACCAGCCAAGCACTTGTGTGATGTCTTGTTCTCTTCAGTTTCCACACCTGTAAAAATGGGCAGATGCACTTATTCCAGGGTCAGTGTGAGATTTAACTGAGTCCGTTCATAATATCCTTAGAAGATGGCCCGGAATGGGACAGACTCTCACATGACAAGCACGCTATTCTGTCTTCTTCCCTACTACCTGTGTGGGAGGGTGCTGGTCTGTCTTGGCACAGGTGAGGACTCTGGACCTCAGGGACGTGCTGGGACAGACCCCTGGCAGTTGCCTTCAAAGTCTGACATCGTGACTGTCCTCAGAATGGCCCTGTGCAGGTACCAGGTGGGTCAACGGAAAGTGGGTGACAGGAATGGATGCGCCCGTGATGTGCCCAAGGCCACACAGTGAGTCCTCAGGGCTCCTGACTTCCAAGACATGATTTGTTCATCCTAAACTGTGTGTGGGCAGGGCGGGACTGGAGGCAGGAACAGAAAGTCATCAGGGAAGGTGGGCCATCAGGTGAGTCACCTGTCTGCACGTAATTCTGAGACGCAAAATTGTCAGCCACATCAAAATGTTATCCCCTGAGTTAAAGAATCCATCCGGCTAGCATTTGCACCAACTATAAGTAAGAGAATAAAACCAGAGAACTATAAGGACTATTACTTGAGTTCAAGGCCCAGCCCCATCACTTAGAGCTGGGTGGCCTTCGGCACACAGTGTCTCTGTGCCTTGATTTCTTCTATAATATAGGGTTACAAGGTTATGTTCTGTACTGGGGTTTTGTGAGTTTTCGAGAGAATGAATTAAAGGGTTCTCTCGATGGCACTGGGTTACTGGGTACCCAGGGCCTGTCTGAGAGCGAATAGGCAAAGATGATTACGATGATGATTTATTAATACCTGGCTCCAAGGCCCAGCCATGCCCAGTAGTCTTGCCCCTTTGAGGTGTTTGGAGGCTACAGTGTTGACTCAGACATGGGCCCTGCCCTCCATGGGGGCCAGTCTAGTGCAGGAGGTAGGAGGGCTATAAAAGTGACGTGTATCACAAGGTAGAAAGGAATGAGTGGTGGGGTGGATGGTGAGGAGTAGTCTGGCTCTCTGGGTGAGAGAGGTCATTACAGATTACAGCATCAGGGAAGGCTCCTGGGGGAAGTGGCTTTTGCCTGGCCCTAGAAGATAATTAGAGGGAGTTTGGGGATTAGGAGGAAGGAAATGTTTCAGATGGTGGCTCGTACTGGAAGCAGATAAAGGAAAACATGTCAAGGTGTGATTTGATGGTTAGGGCTGGAGCTCAGAGGGTGACAACTTGTAGTGAGTTTGGACCTTACTCTGGATGAAAGGGAGCCATTGAAGCTTGTTGAGCAGGGCTGTGCTCATCTTTCCAGGTAGGCCAGTGCACTTTGACTTCACAGGGTTGGCTGCAGAAATCATCCTGGGCCGTTCCTACATTGATGCTGGTCACCATTTGCATCAAGATGTTTGTTTGCAGCTGGTTCTGCGGAGCCTAGCACAGAGAAGAAGCTGGGGAATTCTTTGAAAGAATGAGTGAATCACAGTCCACATTCTATCTGTCTTTTGAAGTAGTGTGTGTAGTGGCTAGGGGCTTAGCTCCTGCGTTCATACTTGCCTGTGGGTAAATTCCAGTCTGGGTGTGCATAGGTTGGTGTTGCTGCTCTGGAGCTGGGTTAATTTGTAGTAATTTGTGATTGGCCTTAGTAACCAGTGAACAGAGAAGAGTCCCCACAGTTGTGCTGGATATACAGGTCCAACAACAGCAGACAGTGGTTGCAGCCTCTCTTGCTTTCAGGAACTATAGGTATTTGGAGAGTTGTTGTTGTTAGGTGCCATCGAGTCAATTCCGACTCATAGAGACCCTATGTACAACAGAACGAAATATTGCCCAGTCTTGTGCCGTCCCCACAATTGTTGCTATGTTTGAGCTCATTTGTTGTTGCAGCCACTGTGTCAGTGCATCCCACTGAGGGTCTTCCTCTTTTTCCCTGACCCTGGCCACAGACACACAGCAGGTTGGTGGGATTCGCAATCCCACAGGTGGAGGGTCCAGCCACTGCCTACCCTTGGTCCTGGGTGCTTGAAGGGCTTGGGGAAAAAGGCCTGTCCTTGGGCCGCAGTTTCACAGGGGTCTCATGGAGCAATGGCTTCAAACCTGTTTGTGGAGGAAGGTTGCAGGCAAGGCTGGGAGAATGTGCCCTGGGGCAGCGCGGACATTAGTGCCAATTCCATCCCCCTGGGAAGACACGCTCACCCCTAATTTTCTGCTTCCACCCTCACATGGTTCCAGAGGGTCCACATGGGATAAGAGGAGGGAGGAGTGAGTCTGATGGCGGAGGAGACCCCTTATGGGGTGGGCCAGGAGACTGTGGAGATCCCCAGGAGACACCTGACAGCCCTGGGCACCTGTGTTGTTTTGTGTTGTTTATTTAAACATTTATGTTGTGCTTACTCTGTGCTAGGAACCATGGACCAGATCTAATAATTAAAAAGTTTACTGAAAACAGTATGCTTATGTGTGATGCTTTGATGTCCTTTATCTGGCAGGCCTCCAACATCCAGGAAAATTCTCATATAGGAGACAGCTCCGTACATACATTCACAGCACCATGATGTTCTGGATAGGTTATAGTTCGGGTTGTTAAGAGCTGTAGGGTTTTAGTTTCAGGGTCAGAGTCTAGCATCCAGGATCAGAGTTCAGGGTTGAAGGACCAAGATCAAGGGCCAGGTTAGGGGTTAAGGAGTTAGGTTTGGGGTTGGTTTGGTATTTAGAATTTAAGAGTTCAAGGGTTAGAGTTAGTGCTTGGTTACTAACTTAAGGATTGGTTGTTCAAACCCACCCAGAAAGGCCTCTAGGGAAAGATCTGCCAATCTACTTCCTGAAGTTTACAGCCATGAAAAACCCTATGGAGCACAGTTCTATTCTGAAACACATGGAGTCTCCATGAGTCGTTGTCATGGATTGATAATGTCCCCTGAAAATATGTGTCAAATTGGCTAGGCCATGATTCCCAGTATTGTGTAGTTGTCCTCCATTTTGTGGTCTGATGTAATTGTCCTATGTGTTGTAAATCCTAATCTCTGCCTGTGGTTAATGAGGCAAGATTAGGTTATGTTAAACAGGATTAGGGTAGGATGTAACACCCTTACTCAGGTCACAGCCCTGATCCAATGTAAGGGAGTTTCCCTGGGGTGTCGCCTACATCACCTTTCATTTTACAAGAGATAAAATGAGAGTAAATGAGCAGAGAGATAGGGGCCTCCTACCACCAAGAAAGAAGAGCCAGGGCAAAAGATATGAATAGACACTTCACTAAAGAAGACATTCAGGTAGCTAACAGATGCTTGAGGATATGCTCATAATCATTAGCAATTAGAGAAATGCAAATCAAAACTACAATGACATTCCATCTCACTCCAACAAGGCTGGCATTAATCCAAAAAACACAAAATAATAAATGTTGGAGAGGTTGTGGAGAGGCAGGAACACTTATACACTGCTGGTGGGAATGTAAAATGGCTCAACCACTTTGGAAATCGATTTGGCACTTCCTTAAAAAGCTAGAAATAGAACTACCATACGACCCAGCAATCCCACTCCTTGGAATATATCCTAGAGAAATAAGAGCCTTTACACGAACAGATACATGCACACCCATGTTTATTGAAGCTCTGTTTACAATAGCAAAAAGATGGAAGCAACCAAGGTGGCCATCAATGGATGAATGGATAAATAAATTATGGTATATTCACACAATGGAATACTACCCATCGATAAAGAACAGTGATGAATCTGTGAAACATTTCATAACATGGAGGAATCTGAAAGGCATTATGCTGAGTGAAATTAGTTGCAAAAGGACAAATATTGTATAAGGCCATTATTATAAGAACTCGAGAAATAGTTTAAATAGTTAAACAGAGAAGAAAATATTCTTTGATGGTTATGAGAGGGGGAGGGAGGGAGAGGTGTATTCACTAATTAGATAGTAGATAAGAACTACTTTAGGTGAAGGGAAAGACAACACATAATACAGGCGAGGTCAGCACAACTTGACTAAACCAAAAGCAAGTAAGTTTCCTGAATAAACTGAATGCTTCAAAGGCCAGCGTAGCAGGGGCGGGGGTTTGGGGACCATGGTTTAAGGGGACATCTAAGTCAATTGGCATAATAAAATCTATTAAGAAAACATTCTGCATCCCACTTTGGAGAGTGGCGTCTGGGGTCTTAAACGCTAGCAAGCGGCCATCTAAGATGTGTCAATTGGTCTCAACCCACCTGGATCAAAGGAGAATGAAGAACACCAAGGATGTAAGGTAATTATGAACCCAAGAGACAGAAAGGGCCACATAAACCAGAGGCTACATCATCCTGAGACCAGAAGAACTAGATGGTGCCTGGCTACAACCGATGACTGCCCTGACAGGGAACACAACAGAGAACCCCTGAGGGAGCAGGAGATCAGTGGGATGCAGACCCCAAATTCTCATAAAAAGATCAGACTTAATGGTCTGACTGAGACTAGAAGGACCCCAGTGGTCATGGCCCCCAGACCTTCTGTTAGCCCAAGACAGGAACCATTCCCAAAGCCAACTCTTCAGACAGGGATTGGACTGGACAATGGGATAGAAAAAGATGCTGGTGATGAGTGAGCTTCTTGGATCAAGCAGACACATGAGACTAGGTTGGCATCTCCTATCTGGAGGGGAGATGAAAGGGCAGAGGGGGTCAGAAGCTGGCGGAATGGACATGAAAAGACAGAGTGGAGGGAAGGAGTGAGTGGGCTGTCTCACTAGGGGGAGAGCAATTAGTATATAGCAAGGTCGATTCGACAGCGGTGGGTTTGGTTTTGGTTTGGTTTAGCAAGGTGTATATAAATTTTTGTATGAGAGACTTACTTGATTTGTAAACTTTCACTTAAAGCACAATAAAAAAAAAAAAGATCAGGAGCAGAGTGCATCCTTTGGGCCCAGGGTCCCTGCACTGAGAAACTCTTAGACCCAGGGGAAGGTTGATGACAAGGACCTTCCCTCAGCTCCTTCCCCTGGAGCTGGCACCCTGAATTTGGACATCTAGCCTCCTAAACCCTCCAGAGGTTTCTCATACTCACTCAGGTCTGAGAACCACCAACTTGAGCAAACCCTTTCGTTTTCAGGTGGGGAAGCTGAGGCCCAGGGAAAAGAGACATAGCTGAACAGGAGGCCGTAGTTATCCTTCCAAGCCCAGCCCAGGTGCAGCCGCCTCCAGGAAGCCTCCCTGGGCCAATGCCTAGACTGCTGATCCAGGGGCAGGAGTGGGCAGCACTGGTTGCTTTATGTCACCACATCCAGTCAGTGGCAGAACTCAGTAAGCATGCTTGGAATGATCTAACGAATGTGGGCTCCCTGAAGACACTGTGGGTCACTCAGTGCCTGCCTTGGGACATGCCTCCCTCCCGTGGGGACCCAGTCCCCTGCACCTCACCTAAGCTGCATGTACAGTTGAGCGACTCCACTAAGACGGTACGATTCTGAGTTTAAAGGTGACCTTTGGGCAGTCACCTTTGTCAGTTGGGCCTGCAGGGCCCTAGCTTCTGGGGTCATCAGAGAAGGCACATTCCGAGGCCCTGGCCTCTCTGCCTGTGGAAGCAGCAGGTGCTCAAGAGGTGCTAAAGGGGGCATGGGGACTTTTGCTGGACATGGATCCACACCTCACCACCTCCTTTACAGGTGAGAGTTGCATGCTTAGGGTGAAGTCATTTGTCTGGAGACAATAGGCCCAGGGACACCCTGCCCCATACAGCCACCTCAGAGTCCAGTAACACCAGCCAATTCAGGACTAGTCACTTGACACATTGCTCCACACCAATATCCACCACCTGTGCAGATCCTGGGTCACCCAGGGAACACACCCCCTACACACCTACCCCTGTAGGAGCATCCAGGAGAGCCTGTGACCACAGATCGGGGCAGGGTCCCACCCTCGGTGGATGCCCCAGCTGCACAGGAGTGGGTATACAGTCCCTATTGGTAATGGCTAAAATGACATCAGTATGAATGTACAAAGCACGTACGTAATGCACATGTAACACCTGGTCGCGCGTGGTCAAACTAAATGTAGAGTTTACTGCTAAGGAATTCAGGAGGGAGGAGATGTTCACTTTGTCTTGCACACTTGTAAACCATTTGATAAGTTTTTGAAACAGCATGTGTGTTTTGTCAGTTTTTAAATAACTATTTTTGTGTGTGTGCAAGAAGCTGACTTTTGAAAGTAGCATTTCTGACAAAGGAACATTAATAAAGGCCTGTTCCCCAGATGAAAGTGTTGGGCTGGCCGAGGAGGCGTGGGCAGTACATCTGAGCCTCCGCTGGGTGGGTGGTTCGGGGGAGTTTACAGTCCACATTCATCCGCCACCCAGGTGTGGAGGCTGGGATGGGGAGGACTGCTGTAAAGGATGTGAAGCAGAGGTATGAGCTGCAAAGATGTAAACTCACTCACAGTATGGGACCTTTGTTCAAGGCAGTGGGCTTCATGAATGGGAAATGCCCAGGAGGAGGACGTGGGCTGGGTGATGCAGGGGGCAGACACAGCCTCTCCTGAGAAAGGGAACAGGCCCTGGATAAGTAAAGCATTACTGAAGAAGAAGAACAAAGTGGGAGCCCTCACACTACCTGATTTTAGAACCTATTACACAGCCACGGTAGTTAAAACAGCCTGGTACGGGTACAACAACGCATACATAGACCATTGGAATGAACTGAGAACCCAGATGTAAACTCATCCACCTGATATTTGACAAAGGCCCAAAGTCCTTTCAATGGGAAAAAGTCAAGGCTCTTTAACAAATGGTACTGTCATAACTGGATATCCATCTGCAAAAAAATTAAACAAGATTCATACCTCACGTCATGTACAAAACTAACTCAAAATGGATCAAAGGCCTAAATATAAAATCTAAAATGATAACGATCATGGAAGAAAAAGTAGAGACAACAATAGAAGCCCTAATACATGGCAAAAACAGAACACAAAACAATCAACAATGCACAAACACCAGAAGAGAAACTAGATAACTGGGAGCTCCTAAAAATTAAACTCATGCTCATCAGAAGACTTCACCAAAAGAGTAAAAAGGTTACCTACAGACTGGAAAAAAAAAAAATGTGGCTACAACGTACCCAATAAAGGTCTAATTTCTAAAATCTATAAGATACTGCAACACTTCAACAACAAAAAGACAGATAAGCCAACTAAAAAATGGGCAAAGGACATGAAGAGACACTTAACCAAAGAAGACATACAGGTGGTTAACAGATACATGAGGAAATACGATCATTAGCCATTAGAGAAATGCAAATCAAAACTACAATAAGATACCATCTCATCCCACAATGTACTAATCCAAAAAACACAGAATAATAAATGTTGAAGAGGTTTAGAGAGACTGGAACAGTTGTGTACTGCTGGTGGGAATGTAAAATGGTACAACAACTTTGGAAATCCATCTGGTGCTTCCTTAAAAAGCTAGAAATAAAATTACCATACGATCCAGCAATCCCACTCCTTGGAATATACCCTAGAGAAATAAGAGCTGTCACATGAATAGATACATTCATAACCATGTTCATTGCAGCACTGTTCACAATAGCAAAAAGATGGAAACAACCTAGGTGCCCATAAACAGACGAATGAATAAACAAATCATGGTACATACACACAGTGGAATACTCTGATGAACGGTATGAATCTGCAAAACATCTCACAAAATGGTTGAATCTGGAGGGCATTTTGCTGAGTGAAATGTTAGTCATAAGAGGACAAATATTGTATGAGACCACTATTATAAGAACTCAAGAAAAGGTTTACACAGAGAAAAAAAATTCTTTGATGGGTATGAGGGTGGGAAGGGAGGGAGAAGGGAAATCACTAACTAGACAGTAGACAAGTGTCAACTATGGTGAAGGGAAGAACAACACACAATATAGGGGAAGTCAGGATAACCGGACCAAAGCAAAACCATAGAAACCCTAGACACATCCAAACACTTTGAGGGACCAAGTAGCTGGGGCTGGGGGCTGGGGACCATGGTCTTGGGGGACATCTAGCTCAATTGGCACAACATAGCCAACAGACAATAGATAAGTGGTAACTTTGGGGAAGGGTAAGACAGTACACATACTGAGGAAGCCAGCACAACTTGTCAAAGGCAAGGTCATGGAAGCTCCATAGGCACATCCAAACTCCCTTAAGGACCGAATTACTGGGCTGAGGACTGTGGGGACCATGGTCTCCGGGAACATCTAGCTCAAATGGAATAACTTAGTTTATAAAGAAAATGTTCTGCATTCTGCTAAGGTGAGTAGCACCATCCTCACAATGGTTGTGCTTGAGCCCATTGTTGCAGCCACTGTGTCAGTCTATCTTGTTGAGGGTCTTCCCATTTTTCACTGGCCCTCTACTCTACCAAGCATGATGTCCTTCTCCAGGGACTGATCCCTCCTGATAACATGTCCAAAGTATGTGAGATGTGGTCTCACCATTCTTGCTTCTAAGCAGCATTCTGGTTGTACTTCCTTCAAGACAGATTTATTCGTTCTCTGGCAGTCCATGGTATATTCAACATTCTTCGCCAACACCACAATTCAAAGGCGTCAACTCTTCTTCAGTCTTCCTTATTCATTGTCCAGCTTTCACATGCATATGATGCGATTGAAAATACCATGGCTTGGGTCAGGCACACCTTAGTCTTCAGGGTGACATCTTTGCTTTTCAACACTTTAAAGAAGTCCTTTGCAGCAGATTTGCCCAAAGCAGTGCATCTTTTGATTTCTTGACTGCTGCTTCCATGGGTGTTGATTGTGGATCCAAGTAAAATGAAATCCTTGACAATTTCAATCTTTTCCCCATTTATCATGATGTTGCTTATTGGTCCATATGTGAGGATTTTTGTTTTCTTTACGTTGATGTGTAATCCATACTGAAGGCTGTGGTCTTTGATCTTCATCAGTAAGTGTTTCAAGTCCTCTTCACTTTCAGCAAGTAAGATTGTGTCTTCTGCATAATGCAGGCTGTGAATGAGTCTCCCTCCAATCCTGATGCCGCATTCTTCTTACTACAGTTCCGCTTGTTGGACTATTTGCTCAGCATACAGATTGAATAAGTATGGTGAAAGGATACAACCGAAACACCCACCTTTCTGACTTTTAAACCACATAGTATCCCCTTGTTCTGTTCGAATGACTGCCTCTTGATCTATGTACAAGTTCCTCGTGAGCACAATTAAGTGTTCTGAAATTCCCATTCTTCGCAACGTTATCCATAATTTGTTAAGATCCACAAAGTTGAAAACCTTTGCATAGTCAATAAAACACAGTGAACATCTTTCTGGTATTCTCTGCTTTCAGCCAGAATCCATCTAATATCACTAATGATATCCCTAGTTCCACATCCTCTTCTGAATTTGGCTTGAATTTCTGACAGTTCTCTGTGGATATATTGCTGCAGCCGCTTTTTAATGATCTTCAGCAAAATTTTACTTGCTTGTGATATTAATGCTATTGTTTGATAATTTCCACATTCAGTTAGATCACTTTCTTGGGAATTGACATTATTAATAGGATTATTAAAGCTAGGTTTTAGAGGAGGTTTAGGTTAGGGTTAAGATGAAGGGAATGATTAGGGCTAGGTCTGGGTCCAAGGCTAGTCTAGGGTTAGTTTTAGAGTTTAGGCTAGGGCAAGGGCCAAGGTTAAAATTTAGGTTAGGAATAGGGCTATTGGTAAGGTTAGGGCTAGGGCTAGGGTTAGGACTAAGTCTAGGTTTAGGGTTATGGTTAGGGTGTGGGTTAGGTTAGGATTTTGGCTATTTTTAAGGGTATGGCTAGGGCTAGGGTAAGACTTGGTCTAGGGTTAAGATTAGGGCTAGAGTTGAGATTAATGTTAGGACCAGGGCTAGAGCTAGGGCTAGGGCTAGGGGTTTAGTTAGGATTAGGGGTACGGATGGCGTTATGGTTAGGGTCAGGTTTGGGTTTAGTGCTAGGGTTAGGGTTAAAAGTAGTTCTAAGCCAAAAGCTAGGGTTCAGGTTAATGCTAGGCATAGGGCTGTGGCCAGGGTTAGGGCTTGGGCTAAGTTAAACTTATGATTAGGGTTAAAGCTATGGTTTGGGTGAGTGTTAGGCTAGGGTTATGGTCAGGGTTAAGATTAGGCTTGGGCTACCGCTAGAGGTAGGCCTAGGTTTAGTGCATTGGGTATGGGTAGTGCTAGGTCTATGCCTAGGGTTAGTGTCAGGACAAGGCTTGGGTTTAGGGCTAAGGTTGGTTTTAGGGTTACTGCTAGGCTTATGGCTTTGTTATAGGCTAGGCTTATAGCTAGGTTTTGGGTTTGGGTCTGGTTAGTGTTCGGTTTAGCCTTAAGCATATGGCTAGGACTAGGTTTAGGGCAAGGTCTAGGGTTAAGGTTAATGCAAGTTTTTGAGTTAAGGTTAGTGTTCCATTTAGGGTTAGGGTGTTATTAAGGGTAGGGGTTGCAGGTTGGGGTAAGGGTAGAGTTAGTAGTATGGTATGGTAGGGTTAAGTTTAGGTTATATTTGGGTTAAGGTTATGTTTAGGGTTAATGTCAGTATTAGAGTTATTGATTTATTTTTTGGTTATTGTTAGCATTTAGAATTTAGTGTTAAGGTTTAAGGTTTAGGGACTAGGAACTAGGGTTTATGATTTAGGGTATAGGGCTTAGAATATAGGGCGTAGGGTTTAGGATTTAGGGTTTAAGGTTAGAGTTTGGTTCGGGTTAGGATTAGGTTGAATTTTAGTGTACCTGGTTAGGTTCCAAGGATATGGTGTAGGGTTAGGGTTAGTGTTATGGTTTTTGTCTATAGTCTATGTCTCTGGGTCCAGGTTTAGGATTAGAGTGAGAATCTATTTTTCATAGTCCAGGCTAGGTTTAGGGTTAGGGCTAGACTAGGGTTAGGGTTAAGATTAGGGATAGGGCTCAAGCTAAGTCTAGGTTTAGGGCTAGTGTAAGGGGTAGGACTAGGGCTAGGGTTAATACAAGGGTTAGGTTTAGGAATAGGGTTGGTTTTGGGTTAGTGTTAGGGTGAATGCTAAGTTTGGGGTTAGGCTTAGAGCTATTGTTAGGGTTAGGGTTAGGCCTAGGGTTCTGGTGATGGCTAGGTCAGGGCTAGGGTTAGGTTTCAGGCTAGGTGTAGGGCTATGTCTAGGGTTATGATTAAGGTTAAAGTTAGTTCTAGGTTTAGAGTTAAGACTCTACTAATGTTTTCTTAATTGTTGCAACCAATTCTTCCGAAGGTCTGTTGGAAACAAAGACAAGAACCTATGTATTGCCAATAGCGACAGCCTGGAAAAGAGGCGTCAAGAAGTGACTTGTAAAGAATTGGGCAAGGGGTGAGAGCAGGGATGCCAAGCAGATGAGCCTGAGGTGGTAGACAATCTCTGGGAAGGACCTGTGTGGGACAAGCACATGTTCAAGCATGAGGTTCAGAAGTGGTGGGGAGAAGCCTGATAAAGGCCTGAATGTTCAGCATTCATTCAGGTAGGACTAGACTCTTGTTATGCGGAAATCAGAGAAATTGGAGACATCCGGGTTATACTGAAAAACACATACACACAGCAGAAATCTCCCTTTGTAGTAGAACTCTGAAAAGAGCTCATGGTCCAGAACATAATGCAAACTTCCCCGGCCACAGAACCTGCGAATCCCAAGAAGTATCAACCCTTTATCTAGGCAGCCACTCTCCTGATATCAGCAGGGGAGAAGAATATACATAAAGGTCAGCCTATCATCCCCAAATCTGGCTCACAATCCTGCCCATGGTGGCACTTGTAGGTGAAGGGAGAAGTCCTAAATTTTAAAGGGAGATGGTGTGACTTGAGCTACACCACTAGTTAACTGGGTAGGGTGAGGTTTGGTGGAAACTGTCAAGTGTCCTGGTTACAAGCAAATGTGGAACATGTTGACTTGCCCTAGCATCGGGGACACCAGTGTCCAGAAATGTCAACAATGACTTCAAAGTACAGATGAGGAGCCCCATGAAACCAGGCTCCACACAGACACCATGTTGGCTTTGTTCAGGGCAGTATTCCTGGTGCACGTACCAAAACCGACAAACTCCTTGCCGTAGAGTCAGTTTCAACTCATAAAAACCCTAAAGGACAGAGTAAAACTGCCCCCTAAGGTTTCCAAGGCTCAAGGCTGCCATCTTTACGGAAGCAGACTGCCACATCTTCCTTCTGCAGAGTGGCAGGTGGGTTCAAACCGCCAACCTTTCAGTTAGCAGCTGAGTGCTTTAACCACTTTGCCACCAGGGCTCTTTCTCTGGCATATAGAAGGTGATTAAAAAAAATTGTATGTAACTGAATGAGTTAGAGGTAGGGAAGCGGACTTGATCCCAGCTGCAAACTAAGAGACCTAATTAAAATCTAAGTCTACTGGGAAGCATTGAAAACAAAGCTACTTTTGTTGATTCAGGATGCAGCTTGACCTCAGTTCAAAGTGGGAAGTATCATTACAGTACATTTGCGCAAGGTTTTTTTGTTTTGTTTTGTTTTGTTTAAATCTATTTTCAGCTACTAGTTTATCACTTAATAATTTCATAAAAAATTAGGAATCAGAAAAACATGGCTTAAGTAATGTTATTTTTGTATGTTACCTCCTAGAGTTTTTCACTCATCGAAGTGCGATAATAATTTCCTTTTTAGTATTGGTTAAGCACTGGCTGTTAAAATTGTCTTCCAAGTACAATCTCACTGGCCACCCATAAAGGCCAAAGTCAAGTGTAACAATGGGCTGCACACCACACCTAAGGAAGAACACAGAGTAGGTGCTCCACAGGTGCTGTGTGCTAGCATCCTCACCAGAACCCCCAAAGTGAATAAGATTATTCCTATTTTGCACATGAGTGGGACCACCAGGGAAGTTGAGAAATTTGTTTAAATAGTTAGTATTGATGGAGCTATGCCAGTCTGGCATTAAAGGCGAAACTCTCGTTCAGCACATAGTACAGTCTGTGGCTTCTTCATGCAATGATGTAGGTGTCTGTGTAGTCTTCTGCCCTAAAGCATCTGTTCCCTTCTCAGCCAAAGGCCTGTACTTTCATTATTAAACATTGTACATAGGATTCTGTTAAGTCCATAAGATTTCCAAAACAACCTTTTTTGGAAGGGAACTTGGCACTGTTAATTAATTAAAATTGATAAGAAAATACCCTTAGACCCAGCCACCCACTCCAGGCACTTTAAAACTACAAGTATATAAGGATATATGTAGCCTTATTGATTATGGAAAAAATAACCTTGAAACAAGTTAATACCTTCCCGTGTTAGAATGAGTAAGTCATGGTCTAGGTGGATATGTGGGTGCTCATGAGAATGACCTTGGGCCATATTTGCAGCTGCTGGATGCTCTGAAGGGAGTAAACTCCACTGAAGGCTTTCAACCGTGGCTTGCTTTCAGATGACTCAGAACTTGCTCTTTTGGTGATCCCACCTTACTCTGACCTCCAGAACCTTCCTTCCTGTGCCTTGATCACCTCTTCACCATCAGAGAAACAGCACCCCAGCATTCTCATAAGGTGCATGTCCACATTTTTGGCATACTCCCTGGTTTGACTGCACCATCCTCAGGCCTCACATCCCATCTGTCAGACTCTTCCTCCAAAATATCTCACCACCTCCCCTGCTACAACCGTCACCCAAGCCACCACCACCTCTCATCTGGCCTGTGACAGCAGGCTTCCAACCCCTTGAGTCCACCCTGGCCCCTACAGCCTATTCTACACACTGGAATTGGAGCGATCATTCCAAAGTAAAAACATTTGTGTCATTTTTGAGGCCTTCCAGTGGCCTCCATCTGACTTAGAGAAAAGCCAACATGCCTTGAAGAGGCTACTCCTCTCACTGGCCTCATTTCCTCTACATTCCTTCTCACTTGTGGCACTCCAGCCACACTGGCCCTAGTCTGTCCTTCTGCATCCCAAACAAACTCATTTCTTCTCTGAGCCCTTACACAAGCTATTCCTTATGTTTTCAAGGCTAGTCCCCTAAGCTGCCCCATAGCTACTTCCTCCTCATCATTCAGATCTTAACTAAAATATCTGTTCCTGAGAGAGGCCATCTCAAACCAGGAGAAACCACCTCCACTAATTATCTTTTCCATGGCGATTATCAGTACTTTAATTATTTTATTTCTTTGTTTATATGTGTATTCCCTATCTTCCTGCATCAGTGTATAAGCTCCTTGAGGGCAGGACTCTACCTGGCCTGTGTCTAGAATAATGACAAACTCACAACAGGAAATTGGGAAATCTATACATGGAAATAGGGATCTAAACAAAAGTGATGTGTCAAATTGTTAACATTGATTCCCCTAAGCATGGAGAGATGAGAAAAACAAAGACCATAAAATGAAGAGAAAAATTTGCACGATAAGAATGCTTGTGTGGTGGTACATGTTAGACATGTTTTGTGCATACATAAAACTGAGCATATGTGAGTGTGTGTGTGTGTGTGTGTGTGTGTACTTAGTAAGAAATGAGTGAAAGGATTATCCTAAAAATGTCAGTTGTGGTTATCAGGGTGGTAAGATTGCAGGTGATGTCTATTTTCTTTTTTTTTAATCAAATGCTCTCTTTGGGAAACAAATTTACAAGTATGCTGATTGGCCTCGTTGAGGATGAATTCCCTAAACTTCTGTTTATCTGGAAATGTCCTAATTTCACCTTCATATTTGAGAGACAATTTGCTGGATATATGATTCTTGGCTGGCAATTTTTTTCCTTCAATTTTTTATATAAGTCATCACATCGTCTCCTTGCCTGCATGGTTTCTGCCGAGTTTTTTTTTTTTTTTTTTTCTAGTCGAGTAGTCCAAGCTTATTCTTATTGGCTCTCCATTGTAGGTGACTTTTCGTTTATCCCTAGCTGCTCTTTAAAATTCTCTCTATCTTTGGTTTTGGCAAGTTTGATTATAATATGTCTTGGTGACTTTCTTTTAACATCTACCTTATGTGGAGTTCAATGAGCATCTTGGATAGGTATCTCATCTTTCATGACATCAGGGAAGTTTTCTGCCAACAAATCTTCAACAATTCTGCCTGTATTTTCTGCTATCCCTCCCAGTTCTGGTACTCCAATGACTCATAGGTTATTTCTCTTGATAGAGTCCCACATGATTCTTAAGGTTTCTTTGTTCTTTTTTTTTTTTTTTTAATTCTTTGATCTGATTTTTCTTCAAATATACTAGTGTCAAGTGCTTTATCTTCAAGTTCAGAAATACTGCCTTCCACTTGCTCAAATCTGCTTCTCTTTCTCTTGAGTTGTCTACTTCAGTAATTTTATTGTTAATCTTCTGAATTTCTGATTGCTATCTATGGATTTTTCCAGCTTATTAAATTTTTCATTATGTTCCTAAATAATCTTTTTAATTTCTTCAGTTGCTTTATCTGTGTGTTTCTTGGCTTGTTCCACATATTGGCTCATTTCCTTCCTGATGTTTTGAAGGGTTCTGTATATTAATCTTTTATATTCTGCCTTTGGTAATTCCGGAAGGCACTTTCATCTAGAAAATCCCTGGATTCTTTATTTTCAGAGCTTGTTGAGGTGATCATGGTCTATTTCTTTATGTGACTTGATATTAACTGTTGTCTCCGAGCCATCTATAAGTTATTGTATTAGTTTATGTTTGCTTACTGTGTCGTAGCTTCTTGTTTTGTTTTGATATGCCCAAATGGGTTGCTTGAGTGAGCTAGCTGGATTATTTTCGCCTTTGGAGCTCTGACATCCTGTCCCCAGATGGCTAGAGCTATTATCAGGTATATCAGTCTAGGAGTCCATTCATTTTCTTGTATGAATTCAGCTCAGGTATCCAGGTAGCTGATCATCAAGTGTGTGGTACAGGCTCTGTCCTACAGTCTTAGAGGGGCAAGAGTAATTGGTTTAGGTACCAGTATCTGGTTACAGCGGGGGGTCACACTCTGAACAAGGCAGGGGGCTGAGAATCATCCTCTATGTGCCTCTGAGGAAAACGTGTCCCTGTTCCCTAGAGTGTACAGGTGAATGTGTTCTGCAGACGGACCATGGGCATGCGGTGTTTTTGGTTTTAAGGACTGGGAGATACCAGTTATCCTTGGACCCATGTTGTGGGTGGCTGGGTGACCTGAGTGGAGCTACTATTCCTTAGGCCCCTGATGTGGGTAGGTGAGAACCCTGTTTAAATAGGCAAAACAATGTCAAACATCAAACACCCACCTCTCTGCTGCACCGCTGAAACAGTTGGAATCTGCCAACCCAGGTCCATGCAGAGGGGAAAGGTACTCAAAGTCCATGGACCGTTTATGCCTGGACAGAAGCCGCTTCTGTCCTGAGCTCCCCTGGTTAGTGGAGCTGGCAAATTATCTTTTCCCAGTTGCAAATTTATTCCCACACCAAGGCCAGGAGGATGGCTCTAGGCACTCAGCAGGGCCTATCTCAGGCCCAGGGAAGTCAGCCACTGAAGGCAGCTTGGGGCGGGGGGGCAGTAAAATATACAGAAGTACTTAGCTTTTGCCAAAAGCGCCGTTCTTCTATGGTTCCAGAGGTGTGAGTAGGCTGTGTGGCTGGCTGCTTCTCCCTCAGGAAACTGCGGCCAAATGCTAGTACCAGTCCACCGCTGCCAGTCCCGGGAATGGTGCCTGAGGCCTCCCCATGATTCAGGTCTGGTAACTCCTCTCTGCTTCTGAACAGTCTCCTCCTCCCCGTTTCCCTCAGTTAGTTTTCTAAGCTTGCCTTTGATGTTCAGGGCTCTCAGCTTGTCACAAATATACTCGTTTCACTTGTTTTTTCGGGGCTTTGTTGTAAAGAGGGCTTGCCAGAGGCATCTGTCTATTCTGCCATCTTAGCTCCGCCTCGATGTCTATTTTCTTAATTTTATTTTGTTATTCATTAAAAAAAGAAAATCAACATTGCGAGGGAAAAGAAAGAGCATGACTTTGGAACCATACAAAACTGGATATGGGTTCAAATTCAGACTTTACCCCTTCCTAAAAAAAAAAAAAACTTTTTTTTTTTAATCTATGTGATATGAGGCAGAATATGTCATCAAGCTCAGTCTTTGTTTCTCTATCTGTAAAATGGGCCTGATTCAGCACCCACCACACAGGGCTGTTTTGACATCAAAGAGCTATATATTTAGTACAGTGTCTGACACATAGTTCTCAGAAAGAACTAGTATTATTATTATAAAGTGTTTTGCACCTCAGTTTTCAAAGAGCTTACTAGGTCATATTTCTTTGTGTCTTTGAAAGTTTCTTGGTCTCTGAGAATGCCTTTTTAAAACCATAATACCCTGATGGAGCAAAGATGACAGACTAGTCAGACCTACTAAGCCATCCACTGCAACACAGACCTGAAAAATCAAATAAAACAGATACAAATGTCAGTCCTAGAACACTGACCTTTCAGTGAAGGGATAATTATTAGATTGGAAGTCACTGAGGAAAAGAAGAAACCGATAGAAAACAGGTAAGGAACAGAGGTATGGAGTGGAGGTTCCTGACCAAACAGCATGACTCAGCATTGCTTTCCTGGAATATAGCCAACAACCTGGCACACAGAAAGGCACCTCCACAGAATTCCCAACAGGAAATAGAGGTACAGCACGAACACACCTAGGACTAAGTAAGATCATGTTTGCTGGCTGCAACTCAAGGAGAAGCCCAGACTCTCTGATCCAGTAAGTTCAGGAGCATACTCCTACAACCCCCATCCCTCTAGTGAATGGTGGCTATAACCACCTCATTGCAGCAACCCTGATTGCTGGGAACCAGAGTACAAAACCACCCTATTGCCCTCCTCCATCTAGCCCCCACTGCCCTTGCCTTCATATTCCTTCCTACCTCTCTCCTCTGTCCTGCCACCTGCAGCCCCAGGGGAACCTGGCTCAGACCGCAAACCCCTTCCCACCAGATCCAGACCCCTCCCTCTGGCAGCCACAGCACTGAGGGAACCTAGCCAGACCCCAGGTCCCTTCCCGCCAGTTCTGGACCCCTCCTCTTGCCCACAGAAACCCTGCGGGGACCTGGCCTGGATGCCAAGCCCATTGCTGCTGGCTCTGGAACCCTTCTGCTGCTTGCTGTGGCCCCAAGGGGAACCAGCTTGGACCCCAGGACTGTTTCTGCCAGCTCTGGACCTCTCCCCTTGCCTATCACAGCCTTGAGGGGATCCGGCCCAGAAGCCAGGCCCCTTGCCACTGGCTCTGGACCCCTCCTTCAGACCACAGGGGCCCTGCTCCAGCCACCAGCCCATTTCACGCTACACACAAATTATTCCATCTCTGTCCCTTCCCTTTCTGCTGAACCTGCCCAGCTGCACCATAGCTAAGCAACTGGCCCAGCACACTAGGACAAGGTGGTGAGAACTATCGTGCTCACAGACAAGCAAGCAACAAAGCACACCTGGCCCAGGCATAACCAACCAACCAAACAAAGAAAAAGGCAGGATGAAACAAACAAAACTATAATCAATAAAGAAAACAATACCTGAATATCTCAGAGACAGCAATGTCAAAACACACACACAAAAAAGACAAGATAGCTTCAGTAAGTGAAAAGAATAAAACACCAGTTGATCTTCTAGCAGAAGAAAAGGCATTGTAACTACATGGTAGGGAATTCAAAAGTCTAATATTCAGGGTTGTTCAAGAGATTAAGAGATCAAGGAAAATGTAGACAAAATCATGGAAAACACAGACAAAGCACTAGAAAAATTCAAGAAAATAATACAAGAACAAACTGTCAAAGTAAAGAAACAATTAGAAATCATAAAAAAAAAAAAAAAAACAGCAACTGGAAATCCAAAAGATAAACAACAAAATTTCAGAAACAGACAAAACAATAGAAGGTTTTAGGAGCAAATTTGAAACAATGATAGACAGAACCAGTGAAATTGGAGACAGATCTATGGATGCCACTTTGAGTTAAAAATCAGAGAAAAGAATGAAGAAGAAAACCTAAGAACTATTTGGGATACAATAAAAAGCAGAAATTTGCACATGATCGGGGTTCCAGAAGGGGGAGAAAATGGAAAATACAGAGAGGATCGTTGAAGATTTGCTGATAGAAAACTTCCCTAATATCATGAAAGATGAAAAGCTGGCCATCCAAGGAGCTTGACAAACCCTACATAGGATAGATTCCAGAAGAAAGTCATCAAAACATATCACAATCACTCGCCAAAACCAGACAAAGAAGGAATTCTGAAACCAGCTTGAGAAAAACTCACATACAAAGGTGGAGCAGTAAGACTAAGCTCTGATTACTCAGCAGAAAACATGCAGGCAAGAAGACAATGGGAGGATATATATAAAACCTTGATAGAAAAAAATTGCCAACCAAGAATAACATATTCTGCAAAATTCTCTCTCAGATATGGTGAAATTAGGGCATTTTCAAATAAACTAAAATTAAGGGAACTTGTAAAAACCAAATCAAACCTACAAGAATTATTAAAGGGAGTCCTTCGGTTAGGCTATGAGTCGGAATCGACTCGACAGCAGTGGGTTTGGTTTTTTTTGTGGGTTCAGTTAGCCACCCAAGAATATCAGACAACAACCTGAATTGAGGACATAGGTCAGTATCAGCCAAGTACCGACCTAGGTAATGAACTCTCAAGGATAAAACAAAACTAAAAGATTCAAAACAGGGAACAAGAGATGTCAATTTGTAAATGTCAGAACAATAAAAGGTGAATACACAGTGTATTTATTGAACTTTCAAATAGACAGGAAGTCAAGGTGATATCAAGTAATAAAAGCCTTGTTCAATCTTAGGAAGAGAAGGGTAAATTTCAAGGTAACCACAAAGAAAGTTAACAAACCTACTCATCAAAATAAAGAAGAGAAACAAAAAGTCTCAGTAAACTCAAAATCTACAATAATGAAAGAAATGAAAAGAAATTTCACAAACAAAAGGAATTCAGCAAAGGAGAGTAAGAGGAACAAATAAAACATCAGCACCATAAAAAAAAAAAACACTACAAAGTGACAGCAATAAACTCACATCTATCAAAAATCACACTGAATATAAACAGTCTAAATGCACCCATAAAGAGAGAGTGACAGAATGGATACCAAAAAAAAAAAAAAAATGAGCCATTAATATGTTGTCTACAAGAGACACACCTTAGACACAAAGAAGTAAATTTATTAAAAATCAAGGGATGGAAAAAATATACCAAACAAACAGCAGCCAAAAAAGAGCAAGGGTGGCAATACTAATCTCAGATAAAATAGACTTTAAGGCAAAATCCACCGGAAGGGCATTACATAATGATTAAAGGGACAGTCCACCTTGAAGACATAACCATAATAAATATCTATACACCCAATGAAAGGGCTCCAAAATACATAATACAAACTCTAACAGCACTGAAAAGAGAAATTTGCAGTTTCACAATTAGTAGGAGATTTAAACACGCCACTCTCAGTAAAGGACAGAACATCTAGAAGAATTCTCAACAAAGATACAGAAGACCTAAAAGCCACAATCAACCATCCTGACCTCATAGACATATATACAACATTCCACCCAACAGTAGCAAAGTGTACATTCTTTTCCAATGCACATGGGACATTCTCCAGAATAGACCACATCTTATGCCACAGAGAAACCCTCAACAAAATCCAAGGCATTGAGATAATACAAAGGATCTTCTCTGATCACACCATAAAACGAGAAATTTATAACAAGAGCAAGGAAAAAAAACAAATACGTGGAAACTGAATGACACCTTGCTTAAAAAACACTGGGTAATGGAAGAAATCAAAGATGGAGTAAAAAAATTCCTAGAATCAAATGAGAATGAAAACACATCATACCCAAACCTATGAGACACAGCTAAGGCAGTGCTCAGAGGTTAAATTATAGTAATAGGTGAACACATCAAAAAAGAAGAAAGGGACAAAATCAAAACATTAGCCCTACAACAAACAAGTAGAAAGAGGACAGCAAAAGGAGCCCACAGCCACCAGAAGAAAGGAAATAATAAAGATTCCCCAAGATTAGAGCAGAAATAACTGAAATAGAGAACAGAAAAATGATAGAAAGAATCAACAAAACCAAAAGTTGGTTCTTTGAAAGGTTCAACAGAATCAACAAACCATTGGCTAAACTGACAAAAGAAAAACAGAAGAGGAAGGAAAGAACCTAAATAAGAAATGAAATAGGGGACATTACAACAGACCCAACTGAAATAAAAAGAATCATGACAGAGTACTATGAAAAACCATACTGCAATAAATTTGAAAACCTAGAGAAAATGGGCAAATTTCTAGAAAACACCACCTACCTAGACTAACTCAAACTGAGGTAGAAATTCTGAACAGATCCTTAACAAGAGAAGAGGTTGAAAAGGTTAAAAAAATAACAACTCTGAACAAAAAAAGTCCTTGGCCAGATGACTTCAGTGGAGAGTTCTACCAAACATTCAGAGAAGGGCTTGCACCACTACTACTCAAACTATTTCAGAACAAAGAAAAGGAAGGGATACTTCTGAATTCATTCCATGAAGCCAGCATAACCTGCATACAAAAACCAGGCAAAGACACCACAAAAAAAAGAAAATTATAGACCAATATGTCTCATGAACCCCCACGTGTCTGTCAGTTTGTTGTACTGTGGGGGCTTGCGTGTTGCTGTGAAGCTGGAAGCTATGCCACCGGTATTCAGATACCAGCAGGGTCACCCATGGAGGACAGGTTTCAGCTGAGATTCCAGACTAAGACAGACTAGGAAGAAGAATTAGTCGATGTTCAACCATTTCAAGAGGTGGCATATGATCAGGAACCAATGGTACTGAAGGAAGAAGTCCAAGCTGCTCTGAAGGCACTGGCGAGAAACAAGGCTCCAGGAATTGATCTCCATCAATTGAGATGTTTCAACAAACAGATGCAGCACTGGAGGTGCTCACACGTGTATGCCAAGAAATATGGAAGACAGCTTCCTGGCCAACTGACTGGAAGAGATCCATATTTATCCCTATTCCCAAGAAAGGTGATCCAACCGAATATGGAAATTATAGAACAATATCATTAATATCACATGCAAGCAAAATTTTCCTGAAGATCGTTCAAAAACGGCTGCAGCACTATATCGACAGGGAACTGCCAGAAATTCAGGCTGGTTTCAGAAGAGGACATGAAACCAGGGATATCATTGCTGATATCAGATGGATCCTGGCTGAAAGCAGAGAATACCAGAAGGGTGTTTACCTGTGTTTTATTGACTATGCAAAGGCATTCAACTATGTAGATCATAACAAACTATGGATAACATTGCAAAGAATGGGAATTCCAGAACACTTAATTGTGCTCATGAGGAACCTTTACATAGATCAAGAGGCGGTTGTTCGTACAGAACAAGGGGATACCGATTGGTTTAAAGTCAGGAAAGGTGTGCGCCAGAGCTGTATTCTTTCACCATACCTATCTGTATGCTGAGCAAATAATCCGAGAAGCTGGACTATATGAAGAAGAACGGGGCACCAGGATTGGAGGAAGACTCATTAACAACCTGCGTTATGCAGACGACACAACCTTGCTTGCTGAAAGTGAAGATCTTCACTTACTAATGAAGATCAAAGACCACAGCCTTCAGTTAGGATTGCACCTCAACATAAGGAAAACAAAAATCCTCACAACTGGACCAATGAGCAACATCATGATAAATGGAGAAAAGATTGAAGTTGTGAAGGAGTTCATTTTACTTGGATCCACAATCAACAGCCATGGAAGCAGCAGTCAAGAAATCAAAAGATGCATTGCATTGGGTAAATCTGATGCAAAGGACCTCTTTAAAGTGTTGGAAACCAAAGACGTCACCTTGAGGACTAAGGTGTGCCTGACCCAAGCCATGGTATTTTCAGTCGCATCATATGCATGTGAAAGCTGGACAATGAATAAGGAAGACCGAAGAAGAATTGACACCTTTGAATTGTAGTGTTGGCAAAGAATATTGAATATACCATGGACTGCCAAAAGAACGAACAAATCTGCCTTAGAAGAAGTGCAACCAGAATGCTCCTTAGAAGCAAGGATGGCGAGACTGCATCTTACATACTTTGGACATATTTTCAGGAGGGATCAGTCCCTGGAGGAGGACATCATGCTTGGCAGAGTACAGGGTCAGCAGAAAAGAGGAAGACCCTCAACGAGGTGGATTGACGCAGTGGCTGCAACAAGCATAACAACAATTGTAAGGATGGCTCAGGACTGGGCAGTTTTTCGTTCTGTTGTGCATAGGGTTGCTATGAGTCGGAACTGACTCGACGGCACCTAACAACAACAATGTCTCATGAATATAGATGCAAAATTCCAGCCAATAGAATTCAGCATCATATAAAAAAATATACCATGACCAAGTGGGATTCATACAAGATATGCAAGGATGGTTCAACATTAGAAAATCAATCAACATAATCCACCACATAAATAAAATAATCACATGATCATCTCAGTTGATGCAGAAAAGGCATTTGATAAAGTCCAACACCCATTCCTGAAAAACACTCTCAGTAATATAGGGACAGAAAGGAAATTCCTTTGTATCTATACAAAACCAACAGCCAGCATCATTCTCAATGGAGAGAGACTGAAAACATTCCCCTTGAGAATAGGAATAAGACAAGGATGCCCTTTATCATCACTCCTATTTAACATTGTGTGGAAGTCCTAGCTAGAGCAATAAGGCTAGAAAAAGAAATAAAGGGCATCCAAATTAGTAAAGAAGAAGTAAAACTATCCCTATTCGCAGATGATATGATACTATACATAAAGAGAACACTAAAGACTCCACAAGAAAACTACTGGAACTAGTAGATTCAACAAAGTAGCAGGATACAAGATAAACATAGAAAAATCAGATTCCTATACACCAAGAAAGAGAACTACGAAAAGGGAATCAGGAAGTCAATAACATTTACAATAGCCCCTAAAAAAATAAAATACTTAGGAATAAATCTGACCATGACATAAAAGACCTATACAAAGAAAACTACAAAACGCTACTGCAAGATACCTAAGAAATGTACATAAATGGAAAAACATACCATGCTCATGCTCATGCTCATGCTCATGGATAGGTAGACTCAATATTGTGAAAACGTCAATTCTACCCAAAGCAATCTACAAATACAAATGCATTCCCAATCCAAATACCGACAGCATTCTTTAACTAGATCAAAAAGCTAATCATTAACTTTTTATGGAAAGAAAAGAAATCCTGGATAAGTAAGGCATTACTGAAGAACAGGAACAAAGTAGGAGGCCTCAAACTACCTTACCTCGGAACCTACTATACATCCATTGGAGACAAAACAGCCTAGTACTTGTACAATGACAGACACATCGACCAATGGAACAGAATTGAGGACCTAGGTGTCAGTACCTATGGTCACCTGATCTTTGACAAAGGCCCAAAGTACACCAAATGAGGAAAGACAGTCTTTTTAACAAATGGTGCTAGCAAAACTGAATGTCCATCTGTAAAAAAATGAAACAGAACCCACACCTCACACCATACACAAAAACTAATTCAAAATGGATCAAAGACCTGAATATAAAACCAAAAAGTATAAAGATATGGAAGAAAAAATAGGGTCAGTACTAGGGGCCCTAATATGGGGCATAAACAGTATATAAACCATAACCAACAGTACATAAGCACCAAAAGAGACACTAGATAAATGGGATCTCCTAAAAATTAAACACTTATGCTCACCCAAAGAATTCACGGAAAGAGTAAAAAGAGAACCTACAGACTGGGAAAAAAATTTTGGCTATGACGTTTCTAACAAAGATCTAATCTCTAAAATCTATAGGAAAACCCAACACCTCTACAATAAAAAAGAGACAAATAATCCAATTTTTTAAAAAAGGGCAAAAGATATGAACAGACACTTCACCAAAGAAAATATTCAGGAGGAGGCGGGGCCAAGATGGCAGATTAGGTAGACGCTACAGCGGATCCCTCTTGCAACAAAAACTCGGAAAACCAAGTGAATCGATCACATACATAACAATCTACTAACCCTGAACAACAAACACAGATTTAGAGACGGAGAATGAACAAATACGGGGAAGCAGCAACTGTTTTCGGAGCCTGGAGCCAGCGTCCCAGTCAGGTAACCTTGGCGCCGGGCTTAGGGCTGGGCCCAAGGGAGCTGAACTCAAAAATCTTGTGACGGTGCAAACAAGGGGCACAGCCCTACCCCCCTGAACTGACCCCGGGAGGGGGCCCAGCCAGTCCGTGGGGGCGGCGTGGCTATGCGGCTGGCAGGACGAGAAGTCCCCAGGAGGCAACGACTGATTTTAGAGCCGGGAGTGCAGCGTCCCAGCTGGGGAACCTTGGCGCCGGGCATTTGGCTGGGCGCTGTCAAGGCACAAGCACGGGGCACAGCCCTACTCCCCTGAACTAACCCCGGGAGGGGGCCCAGCCGGTCCGCGGGAGCGGCGCAGCGACGCGGCTGGCGGGCCGAGAAGTCCCCGGGAGGCAGTGGCTGATTTTGGAGCCGGGAGTGCAGCGTCCCAGCAGGGGAACCTTGACCCTGGACTTTGGACTGGCAGTGGAGGATCTGACCACGGCTTCAGTGGGCCAGACCCCCGGGGGCAATCTCCACACAGCCAGCACACATAGGCGACACGCCCCTCGGGAATCTCAGATAAAATAGTCATTCCAAGCAAGACAAGCAACTTTGGCTATGTTCCGAGGTGCTACTCTCCTATTTCTCTGAATCCTCCCCCACTCTTCCCAGGCTGCTTCATTAACATTGGAATTTCCTGAGCCAGAGGGAGAACGGCTCCGGCTCCGCAGCGGCTTTGCTTCCCCCCCCCTTTTTTTTTTTTTTTTGGTCTTTTCCTAACCCATTCTTTTGGCCTGAGAGAAGGAACCACAAAACAGCCAGGGACCAAAAATCCATCCCTAATTGGACTAAAAACACAGAACCAGCTACAGCCAAGCTATATGATCCAAATCTCTCGGACTTTCATCCTTACAGGGAACAAGGTGGCGGTTATAATCCAAAGGCAGTTCTGATAGGGATCTGACTGCATTTTTTTTAGTGGATTTTCTGGAAAAACAAGTTTCCCAGGTCTGATATCTCTGCTTATTCAACAGAGCCCTAACTGACCCACAACAGGGAACTGAGGGCTGAAGCTCCCCCCAGACCACCTAGCCTCTTGCCTTAGGGGTCTAAGGAGGGTGACACCTACCAATCAGTAGAAGTACTTGCATTGGGGGCCTAAGTACAGCTGCAGTGCCCTTCCACCAAGGTGCTATAGGAATAGAGACACACCTACCTCACTGACACTTGGGGGAAGCCTGTCAGCATCCTGCCCCCCCCCGGAGGGTGAACCCCAGCTGCTAATAGAATCTGGTGCACACAAGTATCACCACTACTTCTCGAGGTGGATAGGTGTTAGGGTGCAGCACACACTTGGTGACCCAAAATCAGATTCTACTCAAGAATAGTGAATAGACTCAGGCATATATATCTGGCAACAGCCCAGACCAGCTGGTAATAGGTCATAAGTAAGTCAAGGGCTACAACAAACAACACAGCACAATCTAGTAGCCCATCCCCGTATATTGAAAGAAAACAAAACAAGATAAGACTCAGTGAGCAATTATAGAATAAACCACTACTATATCTTAGTGATGGCTCGGAGACAGCAGTTGATATAAAAACCATGTAAAGATGCAGACCATGACAGCTTCTACAACCCCCCAAACAAAAGAATCAAAATCTTTCCCAAATGAAGATACAATCCTGGAATTATCAGATACAGAATATAAAAAACTAATTTACAGAATGCTTAAAGACGTCACAAATGAAATTAGGCAAACTGCAGAAAAAGCCAAGGAACACACTGATAAAACAGTTGAAGAACTCAAAAAGATTATTCAAGAACATAGTGGAAAAATGAATAAGTTGCAACAATCCATAGAGAGACAGCATGCAGAAATCCAAAAGATTAACAATAAAATTACAGAATTAGACAATGCAATAGGAAGTCAGAGGAGCAGACTCGAGCAATTAGAATGCAGAGTGGGAAATCTGGAGGGCCAGGGAATTAACACCAACATAGCTGAAAAAAAATCAGATAAAAGAATTTAAAAAAATGAAGAAACCCTAAGAATCATGTTGGACTGTATCAAGAAGGATAACTTGCATATGATTGGAGTCCCAGAACAGGGAGGGAGGACAGAAAACGCAGAGAAAATAGTTGAAGATCTGCTGACAGAAAACTTCCCCAACATCAGGAAAGACGAAAGGATATCTATCCAAGATGCTCATCGAACCCCATTTCAGATTGATCCAAAAAGAAAAACACCGAGACATATTATCATCAAACTTGCCAAAACCAAAGATAAAGAGAAAATTTTAAAAGCAGCCGGGGAGGAAAGAAAGGTCTCCTTCAAGGGAGAATCAATAAGAATAAGTTCAGACTACTCAGCAGAAACCATGCAGGCAAGAAGGGAGTGGCATGACATATACAGAGCACTGACGGACAAAAACTGCCAGCCAAGGATCATATATCCAGCAAAACTCTCTCTGAAATATGAAGGAGAAATTAAGATATTTACGGATAAACACAAGTTTAGAGAATTTGCAAAAACCAAACCAAAGCTACAAGAAATACTAAAGGATATTGTTTGGTCAGAAAACCAATAATATCAGGTACCAGCACAACACAAGGTCACAAAACAGAACATCCTGATATCAACTCAAATAGGGAAATCACAAAAACAAATTAAGATTAATTAAAAAAAAATGCTCATAACAGGGAATCATTGAAGTCAATATGTAAAAGATCACAATAATCAAAATGAGGGACTAAATACAGGTGGCATAGAACTGCCATATGGAGAGTGATACAAGACGATATAGAACAATACAAGTTAGGTTTTCACTTAGAAAAATTGGGGTAAATATTAAGGTAACCACAAAGAGGTATAACAACTCCATAACTCAAGACAAAAGCCAAGAAAAACGTAACGGCTCAACAAACATAAAGTCAATCACTACGAAAATGAGGATCTCACAATTTACTCAGAAAAAAGTCTCAGCACAAAAAAGTAAGTGGAAAAATGAAATTGTCAACAACACACATAAAAAGGCATCAAAATGACAACACTAAACACTTATTTATCTATAATTACGCTGAATGTAAATGGACTAAATGCACCAATAAAGAGACAGAGAGTCTTGGACTGGATAAAGAAACACGATTTGTCTATATGCTGCCTACAAGAGACACACCTTAGACTTAGAGACACAGACAAACTAAAACTCAAAGGATGGAAAAAAATATATCAAGCAAAAAAGAAGAGGAGTAGCAATATTAATTTCTGACAAAACAGACTTCAGACTTAAATCCACCACAAAGGATAAAGAAGGACACTACATAATGATAAAAGGGACAATTGATCAGGAAGACATAACCATATTAAATATTTATGCACCCAATGACAGGGCTGCAAGATACATAAATCAAATATTAACAGAACTGAAAAGTGAGATAGACACCTCCACAATTATAGTAGGAGACTTCAACACACCACTTTCGGAGAAAGACAGGACATCCAGTAAGAAGCTCGATAGAGACACGGAAGACCTAATTACAACAATCAACCAACTTGACCTCATTGACTTATACAGAACTCTCCACCCAACTGCTGCAAAATATACTTTCTTTTCTAGTGCACATGGAACATTCTCTAGAATAGACCACATATTAGGTCATAAAACAAACCTTTGCAGAGTCCAAAACATCGAAATATTACAAAGCATCTTCTCAGACCACAAGGCAATAAAACTAGAAATCAATAACAGAAAAACTAGGGAAAAGAAATCAAATACTTGGAAACTGAACAATACCCTCCTGAAAAAAGACTGGGTTATAGAAGACATCAAGGAGGGAATAAGGAAATTCGTAGAATGCAACGAGAATGAAAAAATACTTCCTATCAAAACCTCTGGGACACAGCAAAAGCAGTGCTCAGAGGCCAATTTATATTGATAAATGCACACATACAAAAAGAAGAAAGAGCCAAAAGCAGAGAACTGTCCCTACAACTTGACCAAATAGAAAGTGAGCAACAAAAGAATCCATCAGGCACCAGAAGAAAACAAATAATAAAAATTAGAGCTGAACTAAATGAATTAAAAAAAAAAAGAGAACAGAAAAACAATTGAAAGAATTAACAAAGCCAAAAGCTGGTTCTTTGAAAAAATTAACAAAATTGATAAACCATTGGCTAGACTGACTAAAGAAATACAGGAAAGGAAACAAATAACCCAAATAAGAAACAAGAAGGGCCACATCACAGCAGACCCAACTGAAATTAAAAGAATCATATCAGATTATTACGAAAAATTGTACTCTAACAATTTGCAAACCTAGAAGAAATGGATGAACTCCTAGAAAAACACTACCTACCTAAACTAACACATTCAGAAGTAGAACAACTAAATAGACCCATAACAAAAAAAGAGATTGAAACGGTAATCAAAAAACTCCCAACAAAAAAAAGCCCTGGCCCAGACAGCTTCACTGCAGAGTTCTACCAAACTTTCAGAGAAGAGTTAACACCACTACTACCGAAGGTATTTCAAAGCATAGAAAATGACGGAATACTACCCAACTCATTCTATGATGCCACCATCTCCCTGATATCAAAACCAGGTAAAGACATTACAAAAAAAAAAGAAAATTACAGACCTATATCCCTCATGAGCATAGATGCAAAAATCCTCAACAAAATTCTAGCCAATAGAATTCAACAACATATCAAAAAAAAAATTCACCATGACCAAGTGGGATTTTTACCAGGTATGCTTTTATGCAAGGCTGGTTTAATATCAGAAAAACCATTAATGTAATCCACCACATAAATAAAACAAAAGACAAAAACCACATGATCTTATCAATTGATACAGAAAAGGCATTTGAGAAAGACCAACACCTATTTATGATAAAAACTCTCACCAAAATAGGAATTGAAGGAAAATTCCTCAACATAATAAAGGGCATCTATGCAAAGGCAACAGCCAACATCACTCTAAATGGAGAGAACCTGAAAGCATTTCCCTTGAGAACGGGAACCAGACAAGGATGCCCTTTATCACCGCTCTTATTCAACATCGTGCTAGAAGTCCTAGCCAGAGCATTAGGCTAGACAAAGAAATAAAGGACATCCGGATTGGCAAGGAGGAAGTAAAATTATCTGTATTTGCAGATGACATGATCTTATACACAGAAGACCCTAAGGAATCCTCCAGAAAACTACTGAAACTAATAGAAGAGTTTGGCAGAGTCTCAGGTTATAAGATAAACATACAAAAATCACTTGGATTCCTCTACATCAACAAAAAGAACATCGAAGAGGAAATAACCAAATCAATACCATTCACAGTAGCCCCCAAGAAGATAAAATACTTAGGAATAAATCTTACCAAGGATGTAAAAGACCTATACAAAGAAAACTACAAAGCTCTACTACAAGAAATTCAAAACGACATACTTAAGTGGAAAAACATACCTTGCTTATGGATAGGAAGACTCAACATAGTAAAAATGTCTATTCTACCAAAAGCCATCTATACATACAATGCACTTCCGATCCAAATTCCAATGTCATTTTTTATGGTGATAGAGAAACAAATCACCAACTTCATATGGAAGGGAAAGAAGCCTCGGATAAGCAAAGCATTACTGAAAAAGAAGAAGAAAGTGGGAGGCCTCACTCTACCTGATTTCAGAACCTATCATACAGCCACAGTAGTCAAAACAGCCTGGTATTGGTACAACAACAGACACATAGACCAGTGGAACAGAATTGAGAACCCAGATATAAATCCATCCACATATGAGCAGCTGATATTTGACAAAGGCCCAGTGTCAGTTAATTGGGGAAAAGATAGTCTTTTTAACAAATGGTGCTGGCATAACTGGATATTCATTTGCAAAAAAATGAAACGGGACCCATACCTCACACCATGCACAAAAACTAACTCCAAGTGGATCAAAGACCTAAACATAAAGACTAAAACGATAAAGATCATGGAAGAAAAAATAGGGACAACCTCAGGAGCCCTAATACAAGGCATAAACAGAATACAAAACATTACCAAAAATGACGAAGAGAAACCAGATAACTGGGAGCTCCTAAAAATCAAACACCTATGCTCATCTAAAGACTTCACCGAAAGAGTAAAAAGACCACCTACAGACTGGGAAGGAATTTTCAGCTATGACATCTCCGACCAGCGCCTGATCTCTAAAATCTATATGATTCTGTCAAAACTCAACCACAAAAAGACAAACAACCCAATCAAGAAGTGGGCAAAGGATATGAACACACACTTCACTAAAGAAGATATTCAGGCAGCTAACAGATACATGAGAAAATGCTCTCGATCATTAGCCATTAGAGAAATGCAAATTAAAACCACAATGAGATTCCATCTCACTCCAACAAGGCTGGCATTAATCCAAAAAACACAAAAGAATAAATGTTAGAGAGGCTGCGGAGAGATTGAAACTCTTATACACTGCTGGTGGGAATGTAAAATGGTACAACGACTTTGGAAATCTATCTGGCGTTATCTTAAACAGTTAGAAATAGAACTACCATACAACCCAGAAATCCCACTCCTTGGAATATACCCGAGAGAAACAAGAGCCCTTCACACAAACGGATATATGCACACCCATGTTTATTGCAGCTCTGTTTACAATAGCAAAAAGCTGAAGCAACCAAGGTGTCCATCAATGGATGAATGGGTAAATAAATTGTGGAATATTCACACAATGGAATACTACGCATCGATAAAGAACAGTGACGAATCTGTGAAACATTTCATAACATGGAGGAACCTGGAAGGCATTATGCTGAGCGAAATTAGTCAGAGGCAAAAGGACAAATATTGTATAAGACCACTATTATAAGATCTTGAGAAATAGTATAAACTGAGAAGAACACATACTTTTGTGGTTACGAGGTGGGGAGGGAGGGAGGGAGGGAGGGAGGGAGGGAGGGGGTTTTTTACTGATTAATTAGTAGATAAGAACTGCTTTAGGTGAAGGGAAGGACAACACTCAATATATGGAAGGTCAGCTCAATTGGACTGGACCAAAAGCAAAGAAGTTTCCGGGATAAAATGAATGCTTCAAAGGTCAGCGGAGCAAGGGCGGGGGTTTGGGGACCATGGTTTAAGGGGACTTCTAAGTCAATTGGCAAAATAATTCTATTATGAAAACATTCTGCATCCCACTTTGAAATGTGGCGTCTGGGGTCTTAAATGCTAATAAGCGGCCATCTAAGATGCATCAGTTGATCTCAACCCATCTGGAGCAAAGGAGAATGAAGAACACCAAGGTCACACAACAACTAAGACCCCAAAAGACAGAAAGGGCCACATGAACCAGAGACCTACATCATCCTGAGACCAGAAGAACTAGTTGGTGCCTGGCCACAATTGATGACTGCCCTGACAGGGAGCACAACAGAGAACCCCTGAGGGAGCAGGAGATCAGTGGGATGCAGACCCCAAATTCAGATAAAAAGAGCATACTTAATGGTCTGACTGAGAATAGCGGAATCCCGCCGGTCATGGTCCCCAAACCTTTTGTTGGCACAGGACGGGAACCATCCCCGAAGACAACTCATCGGACATGAAAGGGACTGGACAGTGGGTAGGAGAGAGTTGCTGATAAAGAGTGAGCTAATTATATCAGGTGGACAGTTGAGACTGTGTTGGCATCTCCTGTCTGGAGGGGGGATGGGAGGATAGAGAGAGTTGGAAGCAGGTAAAATTGTCACGAAAGGAGAGACTGGAAGGGCTGACTCATTGGGGGAGAGCAAGTGGGAGTACGGAGTAAGATGTATATAAACTTATATGTGACAGACTGACTTGATTTGTAAACGTTCACTTGAAGCTCAATAAAAGTTAATAAAAAAAAATATTCAGGCAGCTAACACATGAGGAAATATCGTGATCACTAGCCATTACGGAAATGCAAACCAAAACCACAATGAGATACCATCTCACCCTGACATTACTGACACTAATCAAAAAAACAGAAAATAACAAATGCTGGAGAGACTTTGGGGAGATTGGAACTCTTATGCCCTGCTGGTGGCAATGCAAAGTGGTACAACCATTTTGGAAAATGATACGATGCTTCTTTAAAAAGCTAGAAATAGAAATACCATATGATCCAGCAATCCCACACCTAGGAATTTCTCTAGGAATATATCCTGGAGAAATAAGAGCTGTCGCACGAATAGATACATGCACATGGCAGCATTATTCACAATAGCAAAAAGGTGGAAACAACCTAAGTTCCCATCAACAGATGAATGGATAAGCAAACTGTGGTACATACACACAATGGAATAGTACGCAGTGATAAAGAACAATGACGAATCTGTGAAACATCTCACAACATGGATGAATCTAGAGAGCATTATGCTGAGTGAGAGAAGTCAATCACAAAAGGATAAATACTGTATGAGACCACTATTATAAAAACACATGAAAATGTTTCCACACAGAAAGGAACAATCTTTGAGGGTTACAAGGGAGGGAGGAGAAAAACATTAGCTAGATAGTAGATAACTGGTAACTTGGGTGAAGGGTAAGACAGTACACAATACTGGGGAAGTCAGCACATCTTGACCAGGGCAAAGTCATAGAACCTTCACAGACACATCAAAACGCCCTGAGAGACTGAGTTACTGGGCTGAGGGCTGGGGACCATGGTCTCAGGGAACATGTAGCTCAAATGTTCTACATCCGCCTTTGGTGAGTAGCAACTGGGGTCTTAAAAGCCTGCGAGCATCTGTCTAAGATACACCTACTGGTCCCATCCTGGTTAGAGCAAATGAGAATGAAGAAGACCAAAGGCATAAGGGAAAGGTTAAGTCCAAAGGACTAATGGACCACAGCTGCCACAACCTCCACCAGACTGAACTAACTAGATGGTTCCCGGTTACCACCACTGACTGCTCTGGCAGGAATCACAATACAGGGTCCCAGACAGAGCAGAAGAAAAATGTAGAACAAATTCACCAAAAAAAAACTAGACCAGGCTTGCCAATCTGACAGAGACTGGAGAAACCCTGAGAGTATGGCCCCCAGATACTCTTTTAACTCAGTAATGAAGTCACTCCTGAGTTTCACCCTTCAGCCAAAGATTAGATAAGTCTATAGAGCCAAAAAGAACACACATGAGGGATGTGCTTCATACCTCAATCATACCCATACTAATGGGTACAGCAGCCCAAAAGGAAAGACTGGAAGGCAGGAAGGGACAGGAATACAGTTCAGACGGAAGCAGGGAACCCGGGGCAGAGAATGGGAGAGTGTTGACACATGGCAACCAAAGTCACAAAATAATTTGTGTATTAATTGTTTAATAAGAAACGAATTTGCTATGTAAACTTTCACCTAAATCACAATTAAAAAAAAAAAAAAAAACCGTATGGAGCACAGTTCCACTCTGACACACAGGGGGTCGCCGTGAGTCAGAATCACCTTTATGGCAACTAGTCTGTGCAAGGATCAAGAGACATGAATCAAAAAACTGGGTTCAAATATCCACTTTGTTGCTTATTGACTGTGTGGTTTCTGTCAAATCTTTTACATTCTTTGGGCCTATGTTTGTTTTCCATGCCTCATCCTCCCCCATTCCCCACCCCCTCACACATACACTTTGGAGTGTAAAATAAAAGGTTTGTCTAAATGACCTCTCAAAGCTTTTGTAAGAAACTGATTTTTTTTGTTTCAATATTTGTATGTTTTCTAACATAAACTTTTAGTTAAAAAATAGTGCATACTTGTCAAAGAATTAGCAAGTCATTACGAAGACTTTTGATGAATGAAAATAAAATACAGCCAAAAAAAAAAAGGAAAACCTCAACATCCCTGAAAGACAATCACATCTTGAGCTTCGATATCTGGCATGTTTGTCAATTAGTTTATGGCATACTTAGAACACGTCTCTGTAGGACAGTGTCTTGAGGTGCTGCCAGATACAGTGGTTTTCCAGGTCCCACAGGTTCAGCCACTAAAAACAGTGTTCCTTTGACCTAGTTACTTCATTTCTATGGAGTCACAGTAATACAATATGAGGGCGGCACTGGGGTGGGAGCAGAGAATGTCAACAAGGAAGGGTAAGTGCCCCAAGGGCAAAGGTGGTGCAGGACAACTATCTCCGCCTTTCCCAGCCCTCATGAAGCAAGATCAGCTGAAGTGTAGTTCAGACATCTTCAAGGCAAGAGGTCAAGGCCTAGGGACATGGCCAGTCCCTCAGCCCACTCCACCATGGAGCCACTTATGGACTCTATGGTTGCCTGGAAGGGCCTTATATGCAAGCAGAAAAGTGCCAGGATAAAGAATATACAATTTTCCATACATTTAAAAAGAGCTAGAGGTGTATACAGGACCAACTATCCCAGTTTGCCTGGGGCTGCTCTAGTTTAAACACAAATGTCGCACATCCTGGGAGCCCTTAGTTCCAGGCAAGCCAGGCCAGTCAGTCACCCTAATTATCGGTTGTGAGGTAGCACCCCATAGTTCATGAAGTATTATTGAAAAAGCCTTATCTGGCTTCTACAAGAAAGTCAGACAGTGAGTTAATAGGTTTTGCTTGTGTTTGTAATTAAATTGGACTATATACAATCTACGTCTTTCTAAAGGTAATTATGGATAACATTGCGAAGAATGGGAATCCCAGAAGGCTTAATTGTGCTCATGAAGATCCTGTACATAGATCAAGAGGCAGTCATTTGAACAGAACAAGGGAATACTGCATGGTTTAAAGTCAGGAAAGTGTGCATCAGAGTTGCATCCTTTTACCATACATAATCTGTATGTTGAGCAAATAGTCCGAGAAGCTGGACTACATGAAGAAGAACAGGGCATCAGGATTGGTGGAAGACTCATTGACAACCTGCGTTATGCAGATGACACAACCTTGCTTGCTGAAACTGAAGAGGGTTTGAAGCACTTACTGATAAAGATCAAAGATCACAGCCTTCGGTATGGATTACACATCAACATAAAGAGAACAAAAATCCTTACAACTGGACCAATGAGCAACATCATGATAAATGGGGAAAGGATTGAAGTTGTCAAGGATTTCATTTTACTTGGATCCACACTCAACACCCATGGAAACAGCAGTCAAGAAACCAAAAGACTCATTGCATTGGGCAAATCTGCTGCAAAAGACCTCTTTAGATTGTCGAAAAGCAAAGAAGTCACTTTGAGGAATAAGGTGTACCTGACCCAAGCCATGGTATTTTCTGTTGCCTCATATACATGCAAAAGCTAAACAAAAAATAAGGAAGACCAAAGAAGAACTGACACTTTTGAATTGTGATGTTGGCAAAGAATATTGAATATACCATGGACTGCCAGAAGAATGAACAAACCTGTCTTGGAAGAAGTACAACCAGAATGCTCCTTAGAAGCAAGGATGGCAAGACTACATCTCACATAACTTTGAACATGTTTTCAGGAGGGATCAGTCCCTGGAGAAGGACATCATGCTTGATAAAGTAGAGGGTCAGTAAAAAAGAGAAAGATCGTCAACGAGATGGATTGACACAGTGGCTGCAACAATAGGCTCAAGTATGACAATGATGTGAGGATGGCACAGGACCAAGCAGTGTTTCATTCTGTTGTATGTAGGGTCACTATGACTCGACGGCACCTAACAACAACAACATATATAGTCTGATTGTTTTCTTATTTTCCATTATACAAAATACCAAATCTCACAATAATTTTTTTATTTGATAATGTCTCCACTAGTGTTGAAATACTTTATAACACTTTATCCTCCGTATACTATTTAGAATAGTTTATTCTGAAATTGCATTTCTCAGAGCTCTTGGGATAGGAGAAGGCAGGAGGCAGTATCTTTTGCTTATTATATTTCTTATACCCCTGTGTCAATGAAACTACATCATCCTTTGTAAAAATCAAGAGAATCCTGATAATTCCTTTGACCATTCAATATCTTATCTGTAATCTTTCAACGCATCTGTTTGGTTGAGGTGTAGTCGTCAAGTGATGAACTGCACGTCTGTCTCCTTTGGCAATTTACATTGTATTTTGTTTTGAGTTTATCTTTGCTTAATGGGCTTTGATAAGGCCTATGGGTCTCAAGCTGGGTTACAAGAAACCCCAGCTTTCCACACAGGGTACACTTGGCTATTGGTCTTAACTTAGATCATGCCAGAGCAGTTGCATTTGTATGGAAACAAACTTGTCATTGCACTCCGACCAAAGGCTCACAAAGATCAAATAAGTCATAACGTAATATGTGATATCTTAGAGGCAAAAACACAATAAAAATCCACCTTAATCATTAAGAGGATCATTTCTCCCAGTCACTACCTTTAAGATTATGAAAGGATAGCAGATTAAGAAAGGATAACTTGCTCAACTACATTACTTAATAGATGAAACCCACAGAAGTAAGGTAACTTGGTCAAAGTGACACTGGTTTTAGTAGCTGAACGTGTGGGAACTGGAAAACAATGGGAATATTGTTGAAACTTTACAACTGACATCTGATTTCAAGCCAGTGAGATTAATGACTTAATAAACTCAACAGCAAAAAAATTGTTAAGAGGAAATGAAAGACAACTTCATTTAGGACTTATTTTTTTGCGAAAAAATTTAAAATAAGAGCAGATTAAAGAAAATAAGATTGATTCACTCAGAGAACTGTGGAATACGTTCATAATCTCTTAAAGCATTGTAGTGAAATCAGAATATCCCAAGCTTTCCCAGCCTGTGAGTAAAAATGCTACCATATGAAGATTAATGCCGCAATCTCACGGCTTTGAGCACTCCCTTTTACACACACCCACACATGCACACACACACACACATCTGCTCATGCTGGCATTTAGTCCCTACCAAAGTTGCATTTGGAATAAATCTCCAACAGCTTGTCCAATGAACTCAACTGCAAGTCCATCCATGCCCTTGGCCTCTCCCTGGTGATACCGTTAGGTGCAATGAGCATTTGGAGTCCCAGATACAATGCCAAGCAGTGGAGGCTTGTCTGCTGCTGCTCTTCTCCACCCCCTAGATGGGAAGAATGCATCTCTCCCACTCTGGGTCAAGACAATGACACTCCCTATCCCAAAGCCTACTGAAACCAAGTCAGAGCACAAGGCCATTTTGTTCATTACTCACCTAATCTGACAAATCCAATTTGTGAGACAACATCAAATTGCGGTCAGAAACTCCTGGGTTTTCTGCCTCACTTTGAACCCTGGCACCATCACTTATTGGCTACGTGGCTTTGGGCACCATACCCAATCTCTCTAATCCTGTTCACCTATATTTAAAATGCAGAAAATGATCACAGATTTGTTCTGATGCCTCAGCGACTGTGTATTAAAGGCCTAGTAGCTGCTAAGTTTCAATAAATGTGCCATTATACTTTCTGTGTGTCAACACTGGGTATACAGTCATGAATAAGATGCAGACTTGTCCTCAAGCTGCTTACAATCCAGCGGGTCAGTTGCATTTATTTCCCTTCAAGTATTTGTTAGCAGATGAATAATAAAAGAGTATTGTTTTCAAAAAGATGAAAGTCTACAAAGGAAGAAAGAATGTTTGGTACACAGTTGTAACAAGTACAATAACAAAGAAGTGTGCACTAGGCACTGAGAAAGTGATTAGGAAATTTTTTAATGATAGTAACATGATCTAGGGTATATTGGTTGACCTGCCACTTGCAAAACACACTCCGCAGGAAGCAAGAATGGGATTAGGCCCCAGGAGCTTTCCGTTCATTCCACCGGAGGCAGTGAGGAATGGGAGCAGACATAAAGGTGAGTTTTGAGCCAACAATAAAACTATTAAAATCAAATTTGTAGAGTCAAGATCAGCTGTCTAGGCTGAAGGTAGAAACAACACTGAACAAGGGAGCCAACAGAATGCAACAGCAGAAATATTAGGGTCTTGAGCATGGCACGACTGGAGTTCAGATATCCAATGGCCTTCGTTTTTTTTTTTTGCTTGTTGTCCCTTAAAAGAATGCTTATGGGCATTATTTTCTTAAATGAAGAGGAAGAAAAGAAAAAATCTATGCAATTCTGCACATACGAAGTTGATATTAACTTTTTATCATTATTTTAGAGATTAAAAGAATGTATTTTCCAGGATATTGAAGACAGATTTTCAATATATTTTTGTCAAACTCTTGGGGGTAATTTGGCTCTTTCATGCTATAGAAAATAACCACCCTTTAGCCTACTTGCCAAAGCCAGTTCTCATTATCAAAATAGTTCGTCAAATTCAACTCACTTCCTAGTAGAAAAATTCTGATTTTGTTGTTTAATTCAAATAAACATGGTATTAGGGATCTTTGTGACAGGAGACTTTGCAAGAGTCTATTGCTTTTTTTTATTGCTTAGAGGAAAGGACATTAAGGAGCAACGCTTTCTCAGATTTTCTCTTTGTTTGGATCCCTAGGTGTTTGAATCCTCCATGATAAGATTTGGGGTGGATGAGAGATTTTGGTGATGTGGGAGAAGGGTCACTGTGGAAGGAGAGGTGGGAAAGAAAGAACTTGCAGAACCAAGGCACATTCTCAGGCTGGTTAGCTTCACAAAAGAGAATACACAGTAAGGTAAGGATCAGGCAATTGGTTACCTAAAAGCTATCCGTGGCTGTGTATCCCCTGGAAAGTCTTCTCATATTCCAAGGGATATATATACACCAGTTTGAACACTAGTGCTCTAAATTCCCTCAGGTTCATAGTGTATGACTGGATTAGATGGAACAAAAAGTACAGCATTAAACAACAACAACAAAAACCCATTGCCATCGAGTCAATTCCAACTCTGTACAATAGCGGCCCTATAGTACAGAGTAGAACTGCCCCATAGGGTTTCCAAGAAGCAGCCAGTGGATTCGACCTGCCAACCTTTTGGTTAGCAGCCAAGCCTTAACCACTGCACCACCAGGGCTCCAATAAAAGGTAAAAATGCAAGGAAAGTGTGTGTGATGCAGAAGAGGGGATATAGGGAGATGATACCTGAGTTGAGTCTTGAAATATAGCTAAGAGTTAGATTGACAAATGAAAGGGAAGGCAAAGGAGGCTATTCCAGATAGAGGGGAATTATAAAATATGAGAGCACAATGACATATGTATAGAACAGTACCAGAAGATGAGTCTGAGAGGTGGGTGGAGCTGTGCATGTCATGCTAATGAGTTGGAGTCTTATCCTGGAAGAAAACAGGAGACCTTGAAGGATTTTTTGGAAGGACATGACATAATCAGATTGATTTGTGATTTAGGAAGCCCCATTTTGTGTGAAGCGTGCAAGCATATGTAGAAGTGAAATTAATTTGAATAATATATTTTATTTAACGTAATAAAAAAATATTTTTTAATAATATCTAAAACATCATTTTAACATGTATAATATAAAAAACAATGAGATGCTTTACATTTATTTGTGCTCAGTTTTTGAAATTTTGTATCTTTTACCTTTACAGCATATCTCAGTTTGCACAAGCGACATTTCAAATGCTCCGCGGCCACATGTGGCTAGGGTCTACAGTAGTGGACAGCACAGCTATAAAGCTTCAGGCTGCCCCATTTTCATCCTGTCAGTAACTTGAGGGAAAACGTTGTGTCCCATGAAATATCAAACTCTGTTACTTTATGTGCCCAGCTTTGTAAACTTTGGCCCGGATCTGAGCTGCGCAGGTGGATTTACTTCCCAGCACACATTTGCCAGCATCACAAGACTCCTATATGTTACTGAGCAACCAAAATGCACCATATTTTTAAAAAAGATTTGTATTATTAAAAGGTGATAGGCTGAATATATTTTTTCTTTTTCTGTTGATTACAAAGGGACCACAGAAGGCAATTTTTAGGTGATTAAACTATTCTGTATGATCTCGCGGTGGCGAGTGCATAACCCTATCGTTTGTCAGGGTCCACAGAGCTTCTAGCACAGAGTTAACTTTACTGCGTGCAAAGGAAAGGGAGACCTCAGAGCAGAATGCTGAATGTGACAAATGAATCTAACTATATTACAAGTGTATGACATAACCTCGCCAAAGGGGGTGGGAAAAAAGAAGATAATTTCAGTAATTTGGGGAAGTGTATTGACTAAATACTTAATTTAAGGCTAAAGACAAAAAGAACTGTACATAAACACTGTAATCTAGTTGGTAAATTTGTTTCTACAGAGTTAGAAATTCTGAAAGTACTTCACATGTATGTATACCAAGGTGAATAAATAAGTTCAAAAATTACGCACACACACACATATATATATTGTATATATAACAAACAAGCAAGGAGAGAAGGCTAGAATGAACACTAAGGTGCTGGATTAGAAACAGAGACATTAGAAAGACGTAAATGCATATAACAATAAATATAGAGATGTGTGTATACATGAAAGGGCCTTGAAGCATTGACACGTCAGTAGCAACGAGCACACCCAGATCTTGGTTTCTAAATGCCATTCTCCAATAAAGAAACTAGAAATACTATATGACCCAGCATTTCCATTCCTATGTGTAGATGCAGGAAAAGACTTGAAAGCAGAGACTCCAAAAGAGTCTTGTACACCAATGTTCATTGGAGCTCTATTCACAATAGTCAAAAGGTGGAAACTACTTAAATACCCATCAACAGATGAATGGATAAACACAATGTGATACATACATACAATGGAATATTATTTAGTAGGAAAAAAGAAAAAAGCCTGGATACTAGCTACAATATGGATGGAGTTTGAAGATATGCTGAGCAAAATAAGCCAATCACAAAAGACGACCTCACTTATGGAAAAAAGACAAGAAAAGGCAAATGCATAGAGACCAAAGTTTATTAGTGGTTATTAGGGGCAGGAGGGAGGGGAGGAAGGGGGATTAACAGTGATGGAAAAATTATTGTAACTGTCAATAAGCGGCACAACTGTAAAAAGTTGAACTGGCAAAAGTATGATATATTTACAATAAAGACAAAAAAAAAAAAAAGAGTAGCTGCTGAGGCTGCTTATGTGCAACCAAACATCTCATGGGATTTGATTCCTTGGTTTCAAGATTTAGGGTCATGGTTACACGGGACATCCTAGTTAATTGGCCTAGTAATGTGTTTAGTGCTCTGCTGTTTCTGTTCTACCCCATAGTTCATTTTGTAGTGCCTTAAAAGCTTGCAAGCAGCCATCCAAGGCACAACAATTGGTCTTTATTCATCTGGAGCAACAGAGGAAGAAAAAGAAGAGGAGGAGGATACGGAATGTGTGGCTAATTGCCTCCATAAACAACTGCCTCCTTTGCCATGTGACCAGAAGAACTGGATGGTGCCCAGCTAAAAATACTGAACATTTTAATCAAAGATTTCACAGAAGGATCCTAATTGAAAGGGGGAAAATGCGGAACAGAATTTCAAATTCTTACGGGCTCCAGACTTCCTGGAGCCATGGAGGGTGGATGAACCCCTAAAACTATTGCCCTGAGATAATCTTGTTAAACCAAAAATACCCCCTGAAGTTTTCTTAAAACCAAACAATAGTTTAGCTTAACAAGTAAAAAATGTCTGCCTTGAGCATTATGCTCTTTTAAGAGCTATCTATATTGGATCAAATTGACAACAGCAACTCAAAAGATTAGATAGGAACCTTGGGGGCAGTGAGTTTATGTTAATGGGGGAGGAGCAACTCAGAAAAGGAGGGTAAGAATGATTGCACAACTCAAAGAATGTAATCAATGTCACTAAATTGTACATGTAGGAACTGCTGAAAAAAAGAAAGAAAACCTATAGAGCACAGTTCTACTCTGACACACATGGGTTCACCATGAGTCAGAATCAATAAATAACAACAAAAGTTTATGTCCCATAAAAGGAAGACACAATGCTTAGGGGACACTGAGCTTCTGTTAAAAAAAAAATGCTGTTGTATTGCTTCTGACTCATAGCGACCCTATAGGACAGAGTAGAACTGCCCCATAGGGTTTCCAAGGAGCGCCTGGTGGATTTGAATTGCCGACCTTTTGGTTAGCAGCCGTAGCCCTTAACAACTATGCCACCACAGTTTCCAAGAGCTTCTGTTAAGGGTGATGAAAAAATTGGGGAACGATTAATGCTGATGGTTGAACAACATGATGAACATAATTGATGTCAATAATAAAAAAAAGAAAGAAAGAAAACTAGAAACGGGATGAGAAAATACAAGGTGAGCCTGAAGCATCTTGTAGTGTCAGAAAGTAAGGAAGTGCTAAAAAATCAAATGGAAACAAGTCAAAAGAATATAGGAGCAAACCTGCAAACACTCGCAATGGCCAAAGCTGGAAAAAATTGAGCAACAAAATAAATAATAATAGAATCCTAGGTTGACATTTCTTTCTTTCAGTACTTTAAAGATGTTGCTCCACTAGCTAGCATTGTTTCCAACAATAAATATGCTCTCATACTTATATTTGTTCCTCTGTATGTAATGTATTTTTTTCTCAAACTGATTTTAAGATTTTCTGTTTATAATTAAAGTAATTTGATTATGATGTGTTTTGGTGTAGTTGCTTCATGTTTCTTATGATTGGGGTTTGCTGAGTTTCTTGGGTCTGTGGGTTTTATAGTTTTCATCAAATTTGTAAAATTTTGACTGTTATTTCTTCACTTTTCTGTTTCTCTCCCCACTCTCCAGTGGTGACTCTAATTACACATTTGACACTTTGAAGTTGTCACACAGCATACTTAACTCTCCAATACCGTTTGAGCTTATGCTCCCACGAACTCACTATTCTTCAACTATACTAGCCTTCCTTCTGTTCTTAAACAGGGTCTTTGGCATACCTTTCCTGTTACTCAAAACATCGTTATCTCTCTGCTTAGAAAATAGCTGACTCCATCTCATTCTTTAGGTTTATTCTTACTTGACATTCAATCTATAGTTCATTTCTGTCATATCCTGTTTATTTTTCTATATCACTAATCTACAATCGTGTGCTTTTAAAACTATGTATCTGTTTTTTCACTTACAATTTTTTTTATCCACATAAACTTAAGTTCCACAAATGAGACAGATAGGGTTAACTGTGCCGGTGGCTGAACAAAAGAGCTTTTAAAAGATTATCATCTAGAAGTTGGGTAAACAGGAACCCACCCTGTCAACATGAGATAGGATTGGGGCAGCCCGTGAATTACTATCTCCTTCTTAGTGTCTTTCTAGTCCCCTCCTCCTTTGCAGGCTCCATGTGCACAGAAGAGCAGAGTGTGACTGCTGTTTGACCTTCCTTAGCCCTCTGAAGATGGTGACATAGTGCCGAAGATCAAGTGTGCTTGCACTATATCCCATAATAAGTGGTGCCAAAGGCCGCCGAGAGGACTCCATCTTGAATATCAGCGGGTTCCATCTTAGATTCCAGATGCATGGGCAACCTAGTTAACACAACCTAATTAACGTACACTGCCATTCTGAAAAGTACCCGTCCCTTGAAAGAAGCCCACTAAATATTCATTACTCTGTTGTCTCCACTGAACCCATGTAAGCCCTAGCCTTGCTTCCCTTTTGGAGTCAGTCTTTTGGAGAGGCTTAGATCCCCTCTGACTCCTTTTGCTTGACTCAAGCAACATAAAGCTTGCTGAAGATAAAGTTTGTCTTTTGCGTATATTCTTACTTGGGAAAACACAAGGACCCTTTGTGTCAGATTGGCAATTGGTAACACAAAGACAAGGAACTGTTTCATGCTTTTATTCCCAGTGGTCAGTATAATCCCTATGATTTTATTCTTTCTCCTAGCATTCCTCAGATGCAATGAGACAATAACACTCCTCATTGTCACGGATTGAATTGTGTCCCCCCAAAATTCATGTGTCAAGTTGGTAAGGCCATGATTCCCAGTATTCTGTGGTTGTCCTCCATTTTGTGCTTGTAATTTTATGTTAAAAGGATTAGGGTGGGATTCTAACACCACCCTTACCCAGGTCACCTCCCTGATCCAAGGTAAAGGGAGTTTCCCTGGGGTGTGGCCTGCACCACCTTTTATTTCTCAAGAGATAAAAGGAAAGGGAAGGAAGCAGAGAGTTAGGGACCTCATACCACCAAGAAAGCAGCCCCGGGAGTCGCTGTGCCTGAGAAGCTCCTCAACCAGGGGAAGATTGAGGACAAAGAGACCTTCTTTCAGAGCTGACACAGAGAGAAATCCTTCCCCTGGAGCTGAAGCCTTGAATTTGGACTTTAAGCCTACTTTACCATGAGGAAATAAATGTCTCTTTGTTAAAGCCATCCACTTGTGGCATTTCTGTTATGGCAGCGCTAGATGACTAACAGAGTTATAGAACATTATTATCATTAGTCCATGTAAAGCCCTTCTCTTGTTGTATTATTTTCTTCTTTATTCCTAGTCCTTACTGCAATTGCCCTCTCTGGAAACATCCACTTTAAGGACACACTGAATATATATCTTTAAGCGTGAATGTAATCTTGTAAAATATATAATGTGGAAGCTTTTTTTTTCCTTGAGTGTATGTGTTTGTACTTTACAGATGTACTGTTTCTTATTTATTTCCATACACTGCACAGTAAGGTCTACTCCCATTATTGTATGTACATAATCTGCTGTGTGGTGTTCCATGTATGCCTCTGCCACATTATACTTATCTATCCTCCTTCTGGAAACCCTGGTGGCATAGTGGTTAAGTGCTATGGCTGCTAACCAAGAGGTCGGCAGTTTGAATCCACCAGGCGCTCCTTGGAAACTCTATGGGGCAGTTCTACTCTGTCCTATAGGGTCACTATGAGTCAGAATCAACTCAACAGCAGCGGGTTTTGTTTTGTTTTGTTTTTTTATCCTCCTTCTAATGAATATCTAGGTTTTGCCCAACACCCTCCTCCCACAAATAATGTCACAACAAAAATTCTTATCGATGGACTGGTGTGAGAATTTCTCTGAGATACATAAGCATGGGATATTGGGTTACAGGAAAATGCATATTTACTTCACTAAGCATTGCCTGATTATTTTCCAGAAAAGTCTGAATTCCCACCAGCAGAAGAGTAGACTATTGAGATTTGTGTCTTATTTGGTCCCTTATTGGCAGCAAAACAGAGGCAGGTTTCTTTTTTTTCTCCCTTTTTTTTTTTTTAATTTTGTTGTTATTGAGCACAGGCAAGTTTCTTAATATGTCTCATTGTGTTTTTTCCATATGTAAAATGGAAATAAAAAAATATCTACCTAAATAATTTTGAAGTGAAAATTAAAAGCAACATAACATGTAAATCACCTTGCGCCAAGTAATCACTCTTTAAATCTAGCTAGTGTTTTAGTGTTACTATCATCTCTCTCCTTTCAGCTTGTATGCGCCATGATGACAAGCATAAGTCTTAAATTACTTTTGCCTGTCTCTCTTCTCTCATCCCTAATTCTTTGAGTTATTAACTGCCATGGGAGTATCCTTATTAATCTGACAATTTGTTTCTAGAAGTGGAGGTAGCTGAATTTGATTTGACCAATAGAGTAGCAAGTGTATTAATTACAACAAAAATCTTAAAATATTTTGGTAAGAATAAATCACGTTTAAGTCATTTATTTTATTAGACTCTTTGTAGTAAAGGAGTAATTCAGTAGGCCTGAGTTGTCCAAACCCTGCACATTCCAAAAAATATGCCTTGACCAGCTTCTGGGAGATAACCTCGAAGCCCTTAGAATATCCTGACTGGTAAGAGTGTCTTTGTTTATGTGGGGTCTTGGGCCATCCTGATAGTATACTAACAATGTGATTTATGGTGGTGGCTTTGGGCCATGTGGTATCAGTTTGACCTCTGGAGGGGCTGTTGACTGTGTAAATAAGTTCTGCCATATGAGTGACACATACTGACATAACTAACCCTCAACAAAAACCCTGGACACCAAAGGCTTGGGAAAACTTCCCCGGTTGGCAATACTTTGTGCTTATTGTCACACATTGTTACTGGAAGAATAAAGCACTGTCCATCTAACTCCATTCTTGTAACTCCACTGGGAGAGGACAACTGAAAGTTTGTGACTGGTCTCTCCTGGACTTTGCCTTAAGTGCCTTTTCCCTTGCTGACTTGAATCTGTATCCTTTCATTATAATAAAACAACACTGTGAGTATAACAACTTTTCTGAATTTTGTGAGATCTTCCAGCAAATCACTGAACATGAGTATAGTCTTGTGGACCCCCAACTCTGAATCATTAAATATTTGATTTTACTGTAATATGTCCTTAACTTTACCCTAATCATAAATTTCACCTTTCAAACAACATGATTACTTTGTTTAAGTGGAAAAAAAAATCAACAAAAATATAAATAAGCAAACTTTCAAAATTCTACCACGCCCCCCCAAAAAAACTCTATTAGCACATTTTGCAATATCAACCATCAAAGATACAATGCCATCATGATCTTGTAATCCTTTTGAAATTTGCCTCAGTAGAATTGCACCTTGTTTTACAGTTAAAATATACACTGCTAGTGTTATAGCAAACTTTAGTGGACGTTGTGACACAGAAAAAATAAACTTGACTTCCGATTCAGATGGAGCCTTGGTGGCGCAGTGGTTAAGAGCGCAGCTGCTAACCAAAGTGTCAATAGTTCAAATCTACCAGCCTTTCCTTGGAAACCTTTGGGGCACCTCTACTTTGTCCTACAGGGTTGCTATGAGTTGGAATCAACTTGACAGCAATGGGTTTGGTTTGTTGGTTCTCTGGTTAAGACGGTGGTGTAGATAGGTGTACCATAGCATCACCTTAAAACAAACAGTGGTGTCGCTAGAAATGAGGGGTGCAAACTGCACCGAGTGACATTGTCAGAGGGAGCAACACGAAAATGACTGTCCATAAAATTTTTGTGCAGTGTTTTAGCAGAAATTTATTATTTTTTATAAAAATATCCCTGTAGTTAGTTATCACAACAAAATTTTTTTCTTAAGCCCAGCTTACATGTATCAATATACCTATAAGGCTAAAATTGTATGATAATTTATTTTTCAAACCTTCTGGTGTACGCCCGTCAGAGTTGTCATTATTATCCAATTACAATGATACTTTAATCACATGGTTTTGTCTACAAGCACTCGCTGTTTTTGTTGCTGCCGGTGTTTATACAGTCGCTGATATTGTCAAGTTTTCTGGTGTTTTCGCTACACTATTGTGGTAATTAATATTTGTGAACCTATATCCATAACATTTTTGAGGATGAAACAGTAATTAAAGGAAAAGGAGAAAATCAAAAAAGGCTTCCACTCAGTTACTAATAACGTTGAAACTAATAATGTTGTAATTGAATGTAGACAGATTTGACAAAACAATTTTGTTGTTAGTATTGATATAATCTACGAAATACTACACTTCAGCAATTTACAAATTATATATATCATGTCTTAGTTATCTAGTGCTGCCATAACAGAAATACCACAAGTGGATGGCTTTAACAAAAAGAAATCTATTTCCTTAGTAAAGTAGGCTAAAAGTCCAAATTCAGGTCATCAGCTCCAGGGGAAGACATTCTCTCTCTGTTGGCCTTCTCATCGATGTTCCCCCAGACTAGGAGCTTCTTCATGCAGGGACCCCGAGTCAGGAGGATGTGCTCTGCTCCTGATGCTTCTTTCTTGGTGGTATGAGATCCTCAGCTCTCTGCTTGCTTCCCTTTCATCTCAAGAGATAAAAGGTGGTGCAGGCCACACCCCAAGGAAACTCCCTTTATCTTGGATCATGGAGGTGACCTGGGTAAGGGTGGTGTTACAATCTCACTCTAATCCTCTTTAACACAAAATTACAATCACAAAATGGAGGACAACCACAGAATACTGGGAATCATGGCCTAACCAAGTCGACACATATTTTGGGGGGACACAATTCAATTCATGGCAATCACATATTATTCTATGATTAAATATGATAATAAACATCACTAAGGATTCTGTATGGTCTGGTATGGGAGGAGGTCCATGGGGGTGCAGGGGTGACACCATGAGTTGCTACACTGGGAGACACCAACCCTAGTGATGCTAACGACAACAAAGACTCAAAAAACTAAGTGAAACAGACACAACCAATGACCTCGAATACCAGAACATCATATTAAGGGTTGAAGAATTGAACATCAATTGGAAGAACAGATAGAATAAGACCAGCAGGAACGTGGCGATTCACAGATTATCTATGCTTTGCCTGCTGACCTGGTGCCACAGGGCTATTTTTGGATGGCAGCAAATAACATCCCTTTGTGAGGAGCCCAGGAAGGCAAATTCACAGAAAACCAGATGGAAAGAAATGAGGTGGACTGGACATGTGCTGAGCCGGAACACACCACAGAGGGTGATGGATGGGACCAGCATAGCCCTGAAACCAGTGAAACGCAGGGAAGTGCTTCTGGAGTACAGAGAGGCCAGCTGAATTGGCAGAGCCTCAGAACAGGGGATAGAAAAGACAGCAAGTGCACATCTGCTGGAGGTACAAAGGGAAAGTACATGAGGGCAGATGAGCGCTCCAGGGTCCCTGGCAAGTGCAGAGAAGGGAGGAAGCTAGGAACTAGTGCCAGGACTGCTTGTCAGAGGCAGCATCCAACCATGTGGATGGGAGTGGCCCATTGGAGAGTAAACTGGGAGAGTAATAATTAGAAGACCCCTACCTAGAACTGGACCTATGATGGCATCCATCCTTCCCATCCCTGTGGAGCAACACTGCCCCACCCAAACCCCTCTAATCATCTCAGCGTGCACGCAGGCCCCAGCATCCCATAGCACCCAGGACGCACACACCCTCCCTGCCACCTGTCCCTCCTTGGAGAGTGTGGCACCTGGCACCACCTTGTGTCCAGGCTCCACCCACACTCCTCCCAACCCCCAGTGTGTAATGTCACACCTCCCACACCCTACCTGGTCATGCAGGCTGTCCATGCATATGCAGAGGCTTCCAGCCCTTCCCCATGCTTGCACAGAGGGCTTGCCTTACCTATCTCGGTAACACTGCCTCCTGTGATTATAAGATGACCTGTCCTGATCTCCAGGGGCCACACTTAACTGCTTGCATCAACACAGAAGGACCACACTACCTCTCAAGAGCTGCAGAGGGAGCCTGATCACCCATCACCTGGTCCTCCTCATTGGGGAAGGGATTTGCTCTCACGCCTCCACGGAAGACATACGTGCCTAAAGACATAGGTCCCACTGTGTGTGTGACCCACCATACACATCTGCCAGAGAAAAACACACCCAGCCAACCAAAGTCATACATAGACCAATAACACACACAGAGAAATGCAATAATTTTAATAATACAAAGAAACGCCAACAAAAAGAACATTGAAGAGGATATCATCAAATCAATACCACTTATAGTAGCCCCCAAAAAGATAAAATACTTAGGACTAAATCTTACCAGAGATGTAAAAGACCCTATACAAAAAAAACTGCAACGCGCTACTGCGAGAAAACAAAAGAGACCTACATAAGCGGAAAAACATACCTTGCCCATGGACAGGAAGACTTAACATTGTAAAAATGTCTATTCTACCAAAAGCAATCTATACATACAATGCAATTCCAATCCAAATTCCCATGACATTTTTTAATGAGATGGAGAAACAAATCACCAACTTCATATGGAAGGGAAAGAGGCCCCGGATAAATAAAGCATTACAGAAAAAGAAGAACAAAGTGGGAGGCCTCACACTCCCTGATTTTAGAACCTGTGATACCGCCACAGTAGTCAAAATAGCCTGGTACTGGTACAACAACAGATACATAGACCAATGGAACAGAATTGAGAATCCAGACATAAGCCCATCCACATATGAGCAGCTGATATTTGACAAAGGCCCAAAGTCAGTTAAACGGGGAAAAGACAGTATCTTTAAGAAATGGTGCTGGTATAACTTGATATCCATCTGCAAAAAAAAAAGAAACAAGACCCATTCCTCACTCCATGCACAAAAACTAACTCAAAATGGATCAAAGACCCAAATATAAAATCTAAAACAATAAAGATCATGGAAGAAAAAATAGGAACAATGCTAGGAGCCCTAATACATGGCATAAACAGTATACAAATCATTACTAATAATGCAGAAGAGAAACTAGGTAACTGGGAGCTCCTAAAAATCAAACATCTATGCTCATCCAAAGACTTCACCAAAAGAGTAAAAAGACCACCTACAGACTGGGAAAAAGCTCTTAGCTATGACATTTCTGATCAGCATCTAATCTCCAAAATCTACATGATACTGCAAAAACTCAACTACAAAAAGACAAAAGCCCGATTAAAAAATGGGTAAAGGATATGAACAGACACTTCACTAAAGAAGACATTCAGGTCGCTAACAGATACATGAGGAAATGCTCATGATCATTAGCCATTAGAGAAAGGCACATCAAAACTACAAAGAGATTCCATCTCACTCCAACAAGGCTGGCATTAATCCAAAAAACAAAATAATAAATGTTGGAGAGGCTGTGGAGAGACTGGAACAATTTTACACTGCTGGTGGGAATGTAAATGTACAACCACTTTGGAAATCAATTTGGCGCTCCCTTAAAAAGCTAGAAATAGAACTACCATATGATCCAGCAATCCCACTCCTTCGAATATATCCTATAGAAATAAGAGCCTTTACATGAACAGATATACGCACACCTATGTTCACTGCAGCACTGTTTACAATAGCAAAAAGATGGAATCAACTAAAGTGCACGTCAATGGATGAATGGATATATAAATTATGGCATATTCATACAATGGAATACTACATATCAGTAAAGAACAATGATGAATCCATGAAACATTTCATAACATGAAGGAATCTGGAAGGCATTATGCTGAGTGAAATTAGTCAGTTGCAGCAGGACAAATATTGTATGAGACCACTATTATAAGAACTCAAAAAATAGTTTAAACAGAGAAGAAAATATTCTTTGATGGTTATGAGGGTGGGGAGGGAGGGAGAAAGGGAGGGAGAGGTGTTTTCACCAACTAGACAGTAGATAAGAACTATTTTAGATGAAGGGAAAGATAACACACAATACATGAGAGGTCAGCACAACTGGACTAAACCAAAAGCAAAGAAGTTTCCTGAATAAACTGAACACTTTCAAGGCCAGTGTAGCAGGGGCAGGGGTTTGGGGACCATGGTTTCAGGGGACATCTAGGTAAATTGGCATAATAAAATCTATTAAGAAAACATTCTGCATCCCACTTTGGAGAGTGGCATCTGGGGTCTTAAATGCTAACAAGAGGCCATCTAAGATACCTCAACTGGTCTGAACCCACCTGGAGCAAAGGAGAACAAAGTACACCAAAGACACAAGGTAATTATGAGCCCAAGAGACAGAAAGGGACACATAAACCAGAGACTACATCAGCCTGAGACCAGAAGAACTAGATGGTGCCTGGCTACAACTGATGACTGCCCTGACAGGGAACACAACAGAGAACCCCTGAGGGAGCAGGAGAGTAGTGGGATGCAGACCTCACATTCTCATGAAAGACCAGATTTAATGGTCTCAATGAGACTAGAAGACCCCAGTGGTCATGGTCCCCAGACTTTCTGTTAACCCAAGACAGGAACCATTTCCAAAGCGAACTCTTCAGACAGGGATTGGACTGGATTATGGGACAGAAATTGGTACTGGTGAAGCATGAGTTCCTTGGATCAAGTGTACACATGAGACTATGTGGGCAGCTCCTTTCTGGAGGGGAGATGAGAGGGCAGAGGGGGTCAGAAGCTGGCCAAATGGACATTAAAAGACAGAGTGGAGTGAAGGAGTGTGCTGTCTCATTAGGAGGAGAGCAACTAGGAATATATGACAAGGTGTATATAAATTTTTGTATGAGAGACTGACTTGATTTGTAAACTTTCACTTAAAGCATAATAAAAATTTATATATATATATATATATACACACATACCTGAAACAAATGTGGCCAAATGTTAAGATTTAACAAATAACAAAACTGGGCAGGAGATACATGGGAGTTTATCATATTATTGTTTATAGTTGTCTCTGTGCAAGAAATATTTCATAATAAGAAAGATAATTAAAAAAATAATAATACAAAGGAAGGGAAGCAATCTAAAGAGAAAGGGAAGAAGCTAAGATATTGATAAATAAGCTCGGTCAGTTGGTATAATATAGCTCATAAAGTTATGTTCTACATCATCATTTTATATATATATAAAGACAAACATAAATAAAAAATATACAAGTAAATAAAACCTTTGTGTCTCAAAGACAGCAATCAATTACAAATCATAGGAAGAAAGAGGAAAAGATGGCTCAAGCAAACAAACAAAAGAAAGGGGCAGAAATTTTCTCTGAGTAAGAACAAATAATAGAACTACTGGACAAAGACTTCAAAAAACTAGTATCAAGACTTCTTAAAGAGATCAAGGAAAACATGGAAAAAGCTCTGGACAAATTCAGGAAAACAATACAAGAACAAAACAAGAAACTAAAAAAAAACTAGAAACTCAGAAGCTTAACAATAAAATAACAGACAACTCAATGCAAGGACATAGGCACAGAATTGAAACAATGGAAGGAGGAATCAGTGAAGTAGAGAACAAATCCCTTGATGTTACTCAGTATGAGGAACAAAAAGAAAGAAGATTGAAGAAAAATGAAAAAAGCCTACGAGTTATATGGGACGTCATCAACAGGAATAATATATACATAGTAGGAATCACAGAAGAGAAAGAGAGAAAAAAGTACAGAAAGAATTTTTGAAGAATTAATAGCAGAAAACTCCTCAAATATCTTGACAGAAAAGACTTTCATCGAAAAAGCTCTACAGACTCTGTACAGGACATATCCCAAGATAAATTCACGAGATACGTCATAATCAAACTTTCCAGTTGCAAAGACAAAGAAACAATTTTGAGAACAACACATGAAAAGCCAAGTATCCCCCACAAAGAGGTCCCAATAAGGTTGTTGTTGTTTTTAGGTGTCATCAAGTTAATTCCGACTCATAGGAACCCCATGTATCAACAGAACGAAACACTGCCCAGTCCTGCACCATCCTAACAATCATTCCTATGTTTGAGCCCATGGTTGCAGCCACTGTGTCAGTCCATCTCATTGATGGTCTTCCTCTTTTTTGCTCACGCTTTACTTTACTAAGCATGATGTCCTTCTCCAGGAACTGGTCACTCCCGATAACATGTCCAAGGTATGTGAGATAAGTCTCACTGTCTTTGCTTCTAAGGAGCATTCTGGCTGTACTTCTTCCAAGACAGATTTCTTTGTTCTTCTGAAAGTCCATGATATATCCAATATTCTTTGCCAACGGCATAATTCAAAGGCTTCAATTCTTCTTCAGTCTTCCTTATTCATTATCCAGCTTTTGCATGTATATGAGGCAATTGAAAATACCATGGCTTGGGTCAGGCACACCTTAGTCTTCAATAAGATTAAGCACTGATCTCTCGTCAGAAACTATGCAGACAAGAAGGCAATGAGATGATCTATACAAAGTCCTGAAAGAAAAGAACTGTAACCAAGAATTTTATACCCAACAAAACTGTCATTTGGAAATGAAGGAGAAATTAGGGCATTCTCAGATAAGCAGAAATTAAGGGAATTTGTAACCACCAGACTAGCCCTACAAGAAATATTAAAGGGAGTTCTTCAGATAGAAAACAAGTGACATCAGACAACAGTCTGAGGTTAAGACACATAACAGCATCACCCTGATACCAAGCCAGGTGAAGATATCATAATAGTAAAAAAAAAAAAATTTTAAATGATTCCTGGGAACCTGTGATACAAAGTTGTAATCAACAACAACATCAAAGCGTGAGGGGGAAATGATTGGTATAGTTATAGACCTTCCATATGGTGAGGAAGTTAAGGCGATTTCAATATATAAAAGACTGTTTTAATGTAGAATGTCAAATGCAAAGTTCATGGAAACCACAAAGAAAACTTATAAATCCATTCACCAAAATAAAGAAGAAAAACAAAAAGACAGTAAACACAAAAGCATCAATAATAAAGGAAAACCCCTATACAGTATGAAAATTTGTATGTAGAAATATATGTATACTATCTATGGATAGTATATGGAGATACATACTGTATATGAAAAATCTGTATACAGTATGGAAAGCAAAGAACAAAGAAACCATTAACACCACACATTAAAAAAGCATAACAAAATGGCTGCAGTAAATTCTTCCCTATCGATAATCACACTGAATGTCAATGGATTAAATGCACCAATCAAGAAACACAGCGCAGCAGAATAGATTTTAAAAAACAGAGCAAAAAACATAACCTATCCATATGTTGCCTACAAGAGATACAACTTAGGCACAAAGACATAAATATGTTAAAAATCAAAGGATGGAACATGTTGGTAATTGCTATGGCATGTATAATTTTAAAACAACAGTATAAACAACCAAAAAACATATATATGGGTATGTATGTATGGATGTAGGCATACAGAGTAGAACTGCCTCACAGGGTTTCCAAGGAGTGGCTGATGGATCCGAACGGCCCACCTTTTGGTTAGCAGCCGAGCTCTTAACCCCTGCTCCACCAGGGCTCCATATACATGTACATCAAAAACCCAAACCAAACCCACTGCTGTCAAGTAGATGCCAACTCATAGCAACACCATAGGGTTTCCAAGGCTGTAAATCTCTACAGAAGCGGATTCTCACATCCTTCTTATGCAAAGTGGATGGTGGTTTCAAACTGCCGACCTTTGGGTTAGCAGTCGAACACTCTAACCGCTGTGCCACCAGGACTTCCTATATATGTGTATAGGTATATATATGTGTCTGTATATAGGCTGTGCATATGTATATGCATCTATGTGACTGTATACACACACACACATATATATACAAAACAAAGCACATAGGGAGCACAGTTACGGATACTTCTTAGACATAACCAAACACCTCGTGGAACTGGATTTCTGAGTTTGAAGGAGTAGGACCATAGTCTCTTTGGACATTTCAGTCAAAGGACATAATACAGTTCATAAAGTTATGTTTTACATCCTGGTTTGGTGAGTAGTGACTGGGGTCTTAAAAGCCGCCAAACGACCATCTAAGATACAACTATTGGTCTGTATTTGTCCAGAGCAAAAGAGAAAGAAGGAAATCAAAGAGTCAAGGAAGACACTAGTCTACAGGACAAATAGCCTACAAGAAGCATGGCCTCATCTACCCTGAGAGCAGAAGAACTGCACAGTGCTCAGATACCACTACCAACCCTTCTAATCAGGGCCACAAGAGATGGACCCTGATAGAATGGGAGAAAAATGTGGAACAGAATCTCAAATTACTGAAAAAAAAAAAAAAAGGTACTGGACTTGTTGAGACTGGAGGCCTCCCTGAGACTACTGTCATGGGATACTCTTCAGACCTCGAACTGAAACTAACTCCTGAGGTCACTTTGTAGCTAAATAACAAATTGGCTCAAAAGATAATGAATATCAGCTACAAGTACTGTGCTTCTTTAAAAAACCACCTGTACGAGACCAAATGGTCAGCAATTACTTTAAATCGAAGATGAGAATGTAAAGAGGGCAAGAAAACTAGATGAATGGAAAAGGAACAACCAGAACGGAAAAAACGAGAATGTTCATGCATTGTGAAGAATGTAACCAATGTCACTGAACAATTTCTGTAGAAATTATTGAATGGGAAACTAAACTGCTATGTGAAACTTCACCGAAAACACAATAAAATATTATTAAAAAAATAAAGCATAACAATACCATTTACAATAGTTCCCCAAATGATAAAATACTTTGGAATAAACCTAACCAGTATGTAAAAGCCTTATACAATGAAAACTATAAAGCTATAATACTCTTTTAGTCTCTCGTAGTACTGTTTTACAGTTGGAAGGTTTTATAAATGGAAGGACATTTCATGCTCATGGATTGGAAGACTTAATATTGTAAAAATGGGTAGCCAAAGCGATATATAGAAACAATGCATTCCTGATCCAAAGTCCAATAACATTCTTTATGGAAATGGAAAAACCACTCTTCAACATTACGTAGAACGGAAGAGGCCCCAAATAGCCAAAGCAACACTAAAGGATACAAACGAAGTAGAAGGCCTCACAATCCCCAATCTCAAAACATACTCTACAGCTACACTAATCAAAATGACCTGGTACTGGTTCAATGATAGACACATAGACCAGTGGAATAGAATTGAGAACCGAGAAATGAATATATCCATCTATGCACAACTGATTTTCGACAAGGGGTCAAATCCATTCAAATGTGAAGAAAGAATCTCTTTAAAAAATGCTGCTGGCAAATAAGATATTCACTTGTAGAAAAATGAAACAGGACCCATACTTCACACTACACAGAAAAACTAATTCAAAATGGATCAAAGACCTATATGTTAAACCTAAATTACAACATTCATGGAAGAAAACTTATAAACAAAACTATGGGACCTATTTAAAAAAAAAGGAAGATTATTGAACACAACTAAAAATTCAAACAGTAAAAGACAAATTAGATAACTGGGATCTCATAAAAATAAAGTACTTATGTTCATTAAAACACTTTATCAAAAGAGTAAAAAACATAACCTAAAGAATGGGAAACAATCTTTGGGAATGAAATATCTGATAAGGGTCTAATGTCAAAAATATATACAAAACATCAGCGACTCAACAACAACAAAAACAAACAACCCAATTAAAAAATGGGCAAAGGACATGAGCAGACACTTCACCAAAGAGGGCATTCAAGTGGCCAGCAAACACGAGGAAATGTTCAAGATTATTAGCCACTAAACCAAAAAAACCAAACCCACGGCCGTTGAGTCAACTCCAACTCATAGCGACCCTATAGGACAGAGTAGAACTGCCCCACAGAGTTTCCAAGGGGCACCTGGCAGATTTGAACTGCCAACCTCTTAGTTAGCAGCCATAGCACTTAACCACTACACCACCAGGGTTTTGTTTTCTTTTTAGATATAAATCAAAACTACAATGAGATATCATCTCATCCCTTTTAAAATGGAACTGATTTAAAAGAAAAAATAGAAAACAACAAATGCTGGAGAGGATGTGAGGAGATACGAACCCTTATCCATTTACTGGTGGAATTGTAAAACGGTACAACTGCAATGGAAAACAGTATGGTACTTTCTCAAAAAGCTAGAAATAGAGCTACCTTTTGACCCAGCAATTCCACTCCTATGTATATACCCTAGAGATCTAATAGCAGTGACACAAACAGACATGTGCACACCTATGTTCATTGCAGCACTATTCACAATAGCAAAAATGTGGAAACAACCTAAGTGTCCATCAGTGGATGAATGGATAAACAAAATGTGGTACATATATACAGTGGAGTACTATGCAGCCATGAAGAATAATGACGAGTATTTGATACATAATGTGAATAAATTTGGAGAGTATTATGCTGAATGAAATAAGTGAAACACAAAAGGACAAATATTTTATTATTTTACTTTCATAAAAACCTAAGAATAGGTAATATAGAGAGACTAACATTCATTGGTGGTTGCCAGGGATGGGGGAGGGAGAAGGTAGATCACTCACTAGATAGTAAACAAAAAACCTAGTGCCATTGAGTCAATTCCAACGATAGTAGACACTTGTTATTTTTGGTGATGGGAAACACAACACAGAAAATGGATGAAGTGTACACAGCCTGATCAAGACAAAAGATGTCACTAAGATGTACACAAGAAAAACAGACTTTGGTTAATTCCTATGGCATATATCTATGGAGCCCTGGTGGCAAAGTGGTTAAGAGCTCAGCTGCTAACCAAAAGGTAGGCAGTTCGAATCCACCAGCCACTCCATGGAAACCCTATGGGGCAGTTCTACTCTGTCCTATAGGGTTGCTATGAGTTGGAAACAACTTGATGACAATGGGTTTTATGGCATATATAATTTTACAACAAGAGAAACAACTAAAAAACTATGTGTGGGTATATATATGTATGTATGCATGTATGTGTATAGGTAAGTATATGAGAGTACACATGTGGGTGTATACGGGCATGTATGTGTGTGCATGCATATATATTCGTATATATAATAAAGTACATGGGGGGACAGTTACAAATACTTCTTAGACATAACCAAACATCTCCCGGGATTGGTTTTCTGGGTTTCAAGGGACAACTTGATCAACTGGCATACTATTGTTTGTAAAGTTTATGTTCTACATCTTAGTTTGGTGAGTAGTGTTCAGGGTCTTAAAAGATTGCGAGCTGCCATCTAAGATACAACTGTTGGTCTGTTCTCATCTTCAAGAAAATAGGAGGAAACCCAAGACTCAGAAAAGAAACTGATCTGTAGGACTGATTGTCTACATGAATCATCTTCCCTGAGACCGGAAAAACTAGATGGTGCCCAGCTACCACTTTTGATCATTCTGATTAAGCCCACAATAGATGGATCCTGATAAAATGGAAGAAAAATGTGGAAAAGAACTTTAATTTTTTTTTTCTTGCCAATTCAACTTTTTTAAAATTGTACTTTAGATGAAGGTTTACAGAACAACCTAGCTTCTCATTAAACAGTCAGGACACATATTGTTTTAAGACATTGGTTAGTAACCCCACAACATGTCAACAATCTCCCTTCTCGACCTTGGGTTCCCTATTACCAGCTTTCCTGTCCTCTACTGGCTTCTAGTCCTTGCCCCTGGGCTGGTGTGCCCCTTTAGTCTCATTTTGTTTTATGGACCTGTCTAATCTTCAGATGAAGGGTGAACTTCAGGAGTGACTTCATAACTGAGCTAAAAGGGTGTCCAGGGGCCGTATTCTCAGGGCTCCTCCAGTCTCTGTCAGGCCAGTAAGTCTGGCCTTTTTTTGTGAGTTAGAATTTTGTTCTGCATTTTTCTCCAGCTTTGCCCTGGGCCCTGTATTGTGATCCCTGTCAGAGAAGTCTGTGGTGAGAGCCGGGCACCATCTAGTTGTACTGGACTCAGTCTGGTGGAGGCCGTGGTGGTTGTGGTCCATTGCCCTTTGGACTTACCTTTCCCTGTATCTTTAGTTTTCTTCATTCTCCCTTGCTCCTGAAGGGGTGAGACTAATGGAGTATCTTAGATGGCCATTCACAGGCTTTTAAGACCCCAGATACTACTCACCAAAGTAGAATATAGAACATTTTCTTTATAAAATATGTTATGGCAATTGCACTAGATGTTCCCCACGACCATGGTCCCCACAGCCCTCAGCCCACCATCCCTCAGGGAGTTTGGATGTGTCTATGAAGCTTCCATGACCTTGCCTTGTACAAGTTGTGCTGGCTTCCCCAGTTACTGTCTTACCCTTTACCAAAGTTACCACTTATTGTCTATGTAGTGTTTTTCCTTCCCTACCCCTCCCCTCCCTCGTAACCATCAAAGATTGTTTCTTTTTGTGTGTAAACCTTTTCATGAATTTTTATAGTAGTGGTCTAATACAATATTTGCCCTTTTGTGATTAACTTATTTTACTCAGCATGATGCCCTCCAGATTCACCCATGTTATTAATCTGTTTCACAGATTCATCGTTGATTTATCATTGTTCTTTATCATTGTGTAGTTCTCCACTTTGTATATGTACATAGCTTGTTTATCCATTCATCTGTTGATGGACATCTACGTTGTTTCCATCTTTTTGCGTTGTGATCAATGCTGCAATGAACATGAGTGTGCATATGTCTATTCCTGTGACGACTCTCATTTTTCTAAGATACATTCCTAGGAGTGGGATTGCTGGATCATACGTATTTCTATTTCTAGCTTTCTAAGGAAGCATCATATTTTTTTCCAAAATGGTTGTATCAATTTACATTACCACCAGCAGTGCATAAGAGTTTCAATCTCCCTGCAACCTCTCCAACATTTGTTATTTTATCTTTTTTTGATTAGTGCCAGTAATGCTGGGGTGAGATGGTATCTCAGTGTGGTTTTGATTTGCATTTCTCTAATGGTGAGTGATCCTGAGCATTTCCTCATGTGTCTGTTAGCCACTTGAATGTCTTCTTTGGTGAAGTGTCTGTTCATTTCCTTTGCCCATTTTTTAATTGGATTATTTGTCTTTTTGTTTTAGAAGTGTTGGATTTTCCTGTAAATTTTAGAGATTAGACCTTGGTCGGATTTGTAATAGCCAAATTTTTTTTCCCAGTCTTTAGGTTCTCTTTTTAGTCTTTCAGTGAAGTCTTTTGATGAACATAAATGTTTAATTTTTAGAAGAGCCCGGTTATCTAGCTTATCTTCTGGAGTTTGTGTGTTGTTAGTTATGGTTTGTATTTTGTTAATCCTGTGTATTAGGGTCTCTAGCATTGATTCTATTTTTTCTTCTATGATCTTTATAGTTTCTGGCTTTATATTTAGGTTTTTCAAGAATTTTGAATTAGTTTTTGTGTATGGTGTGAGGTATGGATCCTGTTTCATTTTTTTGCAGATGGACATCCAATTTTGCCAGCACCATTTGTTAAAAAGACTGTCTTTTCCCCATTTGATGGACTTTGGGCCCTTGTCAAAGATTGGCTGACCGTAGGTAGATGGATTTACATCTGGGTTTTCAATTCTGTCCAATTGGTCAATGTATCTGTTGTTGTACCACTGCCAGGTGGTTTTGACTACCACAGGTGTATAGTAGGTTCTGAGATCTTCTCCAGTAGTGCTTTACTTATTCAGAGCTTCTTCCCTTTCCATATAAAGTTAATGATTAGTTTTTCCGTGTCTTTAAAGAATGTTGTTGCTATTTGGATCGGGTTGCATTGTATTTGCAAATTGCTTTGGATAGAATTGTCATTTTCACAATGTTGAGTCTACCTATCCATGAGCATGATATGTTTTTCCATTTATGTAGATCTCTTTTGGTATCTTGCAGTAGTATTTTGTGGTTTTCTTTGTATAGATCTTTTACATCCCTGGTTAGATTTATTCCCAAGTATTTTATTTTTTTAGGGGCTATTATAAATGGTGTTGTTTTCCTGATTTCCTTTTCATTATTCTCTTTCTTGGTGTATAGGAATTGAACTGCTTTTTGTATGTTTATCTTGTATGCTGCTACTCTGCTAAATCTTTCTATTAGTTCCAGTAGTTTTATCCTGGAGTATTTTGGGTTTTCTATGTATAGTATCATATCATCTGCAAATAGAAACAATTTTACTTCTTCCTTGCCAATTTGGATGCCCTTTACTTCTTTTTCTTGCATTATAGCTCTAACTAGGACTTCCAGCACAGTGTTAAATAGGAGTGGTGATAAAGGGCATCCTTGTCTTGTTACTGTTCTCAAGGGGAATTTTTCAGCCTCTCTCCATTAAGAATGATGTTGGTCTTTGGTTTTGCATCAATGCCCCTTATTATGTTGAAGAATTTCCCTTCTATATCCATTTTATTGAGAGTTCTTATCAGGGATGGGTGTTGGACTTTGTCGAATGTCTTTTCTGTGTCAATTGAGATGATCATGTTATTCTTTTACTTATGTGGTGGGTTTCATTAATTGATTTTCTAATGCTGAACCATCCTTGCATACCTAGTATGACTCCTACTTTGTTGTGGTGTATTATTTTTTCAGTACGTTAAATTCTATTGGCTAGAATTTTGTTGAGAATTTTTGCATCTATATTCACGAGACATATTGGTCTGTAATTTTCTCTTTTTTGTGGTGCCTTTGCCTGATTTTTGGTATCATGGTTATGCTGGCTTCATAGAATGAATTCAGAAGTATTGCTTTCTTTTCTATGTTCTGAAATAGTTTGAGTAGTACTGGCATAAACTCTTCTCTGAATGTTTGGTAGAATTCTCCAGTGAAGCCATCTGGGCCAAGGTTTGTAGTTGTTGTTGTTGGGAGTTTTTTTTGTTTTTTTTTTTAATTACCTTTTCAATCTTTTCTCTTGTTATGGGTCTGTTCAGATTTTCAACATCATTTTGTATTAGTTTGGGTAGGTAGTGTGTTTCTAGAAATTTGTTCATTTCCTCCAGGTTTTCAAATTTGTTGGAGTACAGTTTTTCATAATACTCTGTTATGATCCTTTTTATTTCTGTTGGGTTTGTTGTAATGTCCCCCATTTCATTCTTGTTTGGATTATTTTCGTCCTGTCCTGCTTTTCTTTTGTCAGTTTGGCCAGTGGTTTGCCAATTTCGTTGACCCTTTCAAAGAACCAAATTTTGGTTTTCTTGATTCTTTCTGTTTTTCTATTTATTTCTGCTCTGATCTTTATTATTTCCTTTCTTTTGGTGGCTGTGGGCTTCTTTTCTGTTCTCTTTCAATTCATTCGAGTTGCGTAGCTAATGTTTTAATTTTATCCCTTTCTTGTTTTTTGATGTGTCCACCTGTTGCTATAAATTGACCTCTGAGCACTGCCTTTGCAGTCCAAAGTTTTTGGTATGATGTGTTTTCATTTTTGTTTGATTCTAGGAATTTTTTTTATTCCATCTCTGATTTCTTCTATTACCCAAGGGCCCAAAGTCCATCAAAGAGGGAAAATCAATTGCTTCCATGTAATTGATTTTTTTTTCTTTGCTCTTCCCATTGTTAGTTTCTCATTGATGGCATTGTGGTCAGAGAAGATACTTAGTATTATATCAACACTTTGGATTTTGTTGAGGGTTGCTCTGTGGCCTAAGATGTAGTCTATTCTTGAGAACATTCCATGTGGGTTGGAAAAGAATGTGTATTTTGCAGCTCTTGGGTGGAGTGTTCTAGATATGTCTATGAGGTTAAGTTGGCTGGTTGTGTCTTTTAGGTCTTCTGTATCTTTGTTGAGCTTCTTTCTAGATGTTCTGTCCTTTACTAACAGAGGTGTATTGAACTCTCCTATCATTGAGGAACTGTCACTTTCTCTTTTCAGTGCTGTTAGAGTTTGTTTTATGTGTTTTGGAGCCCTGTCATAGGGTGCGCTGATATTTATTATGGTTATGTCTTCATGATGGATCATCCCTTTAAACATTATATAGTGCCCTTCTTTGTCTTTTATGGTAGATTTTGTTTCAAAGTCTATTTTATCTGAGATTAGTATTGCCACTGTTCTTTTTTTGGTAGCTGTTTGCTTGATATATTTTTTTCCATTCTTTGATTTTTAATGAACTTACATCTTTGTTTCTAAGGTGAGTATCTTGTAGACAGCATATTGATGAATCTCAATTTTTTTTTTTTAATCTATTCTGTCACTGTCTGTCTCTTTATGGGTGCACTTAGGCAGTTCAGTGTAATTATTGATAGGCGTGAGTTTAGTGCTGTTATTTTGTAGTGCTTTTTTTTGTGTGTGCTGACATTATCTTTGTTCCTCTTACTTTCCTGTGCTGAATTCCTTTTGTTTGTCAATTTTTTTTCATGTCTTTGTTTTTGTAGATTTTGTTTTTACTGAGACTTTATGTTTTTCTTCTTTATTTTGATGAGTAGGCTTGTTAACTTTCTTCATGGTTACCTTGAAATTTACGCTTATCTTCCTAGGTTTCAGCCAGTCTATTATTACTTGGTATCACCTTGCCTTCCTCTCCATTAGAAAGTCCTATGCCTACACCATTTATTCCCTCTTTTATTGTTCTGATGTTGTTGTCATTTACAGATTAACCTCTCTCTGGTTCCCTGTTGTAAATCTTTTGGTTTTGAACTGTCCTCAAGAGTTCACTTCCTAGATTGGTGTCTGGCTGGTGTGATCTTGCATCCTAGATTCAGGCTGTGGTCTGATGTTGTTTGTTCTCAGAGTGAAGGAATTCCTTTAACAATTCTTGTAAGTTTGGTTTGGGTTTTACGTATTCCCTTAATTTCTGTGTATCTGGAAATATCCATCATATTTGAACAAGAGTTTTGCAGAATATATTATTCTTGGTTGGCAATTTTTTCCTTTCGAGGTTGTATATATGTCATTCCATTGCCTTCTTGCTGGAATGGTTTCTGCTGAGTAGTTAGAGTGTAGTCTTATTGTTTCTCCTCTGCATGTGACTTTTGGTTTTTCTCGAGCTGCTCTCAGAATTCTTTCTTTGTCTTTGGTTTTATTGAGTGTAATTATGATATGCCTTGGTGATTTTCTTTTGAGGTCTATCCTATATGGTGTTCACTGATCTTCTTGGATGGTCAGCTTTTCATCTTTCATGATATTAGGGAAGTTTTCTGTCAGCAATTATTCAATGATCCTCTCTGTGTTTTCCATTTTCTCCCCCTGTTCTGGAGCTCCAATCACTCTCAAATTTTTGCTTTTTATTGTATCTCACATAAGTCTCAGGATTTCTTCATTTTTCTTCATTCTTTTTCTAATTTTTTCTCAAACAAAGTTGTATCCAAGAATTTCTCTTCAATTTTGCTGATCCTGTCTTCCATTGTTTCAAAGCTTCTCCTCAGACCTTCTATGACGTGGTCCATTTCTGAAATCTTATTGCTCATCTTTTGAATTTCTAATTGTTGTTTTTGTATGATTTCTAGTTGTGAATTTATTTTGGCCTTTTCTTCCTTTTCTGTCTGTATTTTCCATGAATTTTCTGCCTTTTTCATGAATTTGTCTTTTTTTTTCTTCATTTTTGTCTGCTTTTTGCTTCAACACTTGGATAGCTCTGAATATTAGAGATTTGAATTCCCTATCAGGTAGTTCTAGTGCCTTTTCTTCTACTGGAAAACCATCTCGTGTTTTATTTTGGATGCCTACTGGAACCATCCCGTCCTGTTTTTTATATGTGTTGATGTTGTCTGCTGTCTTCAGGACATTCAATAGCTATTTTCTTCATTTATTGATTGTAGGTTTGTTTGTTTCATCCCGCTTTTTGGTTTTATTTGGTTATGTTGGAACAGGCGGGCTGTGTGTTCTTTCTTGTTTGCTTGTCCATGGGCAGAACACTTTTCACCTCCTTGTCCAATGGGTAGGGCCAGTCGTTCAGCTATGGTGCAGCAGAGCAGGTCCAGCTGAAGGGGAGGGGCTGGGGTGGGTTGTTTGTGGCACGTATTGGGGCCAAGAGGGCAGGCCAGGGGTCAGTGCAGGGTAGGTTCCAGTAGGCTGTGCCTGTGCTGCTCGGGGATGTGACGTTCAGCACACAGTGTGGGTAGGCAGGATCGAAGGGGAGGTTGTGATGTGTGGAGCTAATATGTGTATGGGAAAAAAACGGAGAGAGGAGAAACAGGAGCCAAACAAACAAAAGTGCTGAGGGATCTTGCCGTTGGAGTGGAGAGATGAGAAACCAAGAAATGAAGAAAAACAAAGAAAGAAAAATTTAAAAATAAAATAGATGACCCCAGGAATCCCACTGGCAACTGGGGAAGTGGCTCCCAGGCCTCAGGACACAGCCTGCCTAGAAGGGGTGGAGATGGCACACATCACCAGGTATTCAGGAGACAGGAAAAGAAGGAAAACAGAGAGAGATGAGAGACTGAGAAATGAAGAAAAATAAAAGGAAAAGATAAAAATAAATAAATAAAAAAGAAAGGCTACCAGTGATCCCGCTGATGTGGCTGCGCAGATGGTGGAAGTGGCTCCCAAGCCGCACAGCCCAGCCTGGGTAGAAGGGGCAGAGATGGCACACAACACCAGGTATTCAGGAGGTAGGAAAAGAAGGTAAGTAGAGAGAGAGAAAAGCTGAGAAATGAAGAAAGAAAAAAGAAGAATAGTCCCCAGGGATCCCACCAGTGTGGTGTTGTAGACCAGGGAAACAGTTCCCCAGGCAAGTGGTGATTTACAGCCTGTGAAGAAGAAGCAAAGATGACATACAGAGCCAAGTGTTCAAGAGAAAGGAGGCAGAGGAGGTGGGAGGCAGGAAAAAAAACAGAAGAAGCTGAAAAAAGCAATAACAAAATGGCACTGAAGGAACCAGCTGGTGTGGGCAGGAGGAATCCAAGTGGCGTGGAGCCGGCGCCTCCAGGGCCGTGGTCACACAGCCCACTGGGAAATGGCAGAGGCCAAGCAGAGGGAAGAAGAGTGGGGAGTGGGAAAACGTGTGTCACTGGTTACCGGGTGCTCTGTCTCCTGCTGGGAGCTCCATGAAGGTGCTTTCCCATATTCCCTGCCTGCCAGTCTCCAACAGGAGTCCAAGATGGTGGATTTGTGCTACGTTAGCTGATATGGGACCTCCGCTCATATCTCTCCTCACTCTGTTCTCTGTCAGTTTCTTATTCCATTCGGTGCTTGGTTCTTTATCTCTTCATTTGATGCTTAGGGTTCTAGGATTGACATTTGTCCCTGTTTTACCTAGTTTTTTGGGTCTTTGCTGTGGAGGGATGGCCTGGTGCTTCTGTCTATAGCACCATGTTGGCTCTGCCTCTCTAGAACCTCAAATTAAAAAAAAATCCAGAATTACTAGACCAGTTGAGATGAGAGGACTTACTGAGACTAGTGCCCTGAAATGCTTTTTAAACTATGAACCAAATCTATCCCCTGAAGTAATCTTTTAGCTATACGACAGATTGACTCACAAAATAAAGAATATCACCCATGTATTGTTTCTATAAAAATTCATTTCTATTTGAGCAAAAGGTCAAAAATTACCTTAAAAAAAATGAGAAGGTAAGAGGGCAAGGAAACTAGATAGCCGAAAATGGAACATCCAAAACAGAAATAATGAGAATGTTCACATAGTGAAGAAAGTAACCAATGTAAATGAACAATTTGTGTAGAAATTCTTGAATGGGAGCCTAATCTGCAGTACAGTCATCCACCACATAATGTCCGTTATGGCAACGTCCAACCACGTATATGTCTGTGGTCTGATAAGTTGATAATAGAGTTCAGAAATCCCAATAGAATGGAATGTACCAGACATAACCAGATGTAACAAAGGCAATAGCTTCCTGCATGCAACACATATATCTCATGACTATTGTATACAAAATGATTGTGCTGCCAGGCATGTAATGGTACAGTACATACCTTAAAAAAGAAAAGAAAAACTAAACCTGTTGCCTTCAAGTTGATTCCGACTCATAGTGACATACAACCTATAATACATATATCTGGATAGTTGTAATAAACGCCTATGTTACTGGCTTATGTATGTATTGTACTGAACTATCTGTAGTCCCCAGGGTTACGAATGTCTGACACACCTACAACTCGCTGTTATGAACCAAGTTCCGTAAAGCCTATTGCATTAAAAATTCCAGGTGCATACAATGGTTCATAATAACAAACAGGCACTACTTTGTGACGTGCATCAAAACATTATTATTATTACTATTGTATTATGTTAAAGATGTTTTAGTGTATCTGTGTTTCTTTAATGTTTTTATGCATAGAAAGATACACTCTATACTATATGTAAGACAAACATTTGACTGAAGTTAGATACAAATTTTACCTAAATGTTCCAACTTATGTACAAATTCAACTTAAAGACAGATTTAGGAATGGAGCACCATCATAAGCCAGGGACTGCCTGTATATAACATGGTGTTCACACAATGCCCAAATCACATTATCTCCTATTTCATACAACGTATCATGGATGAATGGATGTTAAGCAATGGAGGCGGTATAAGCTTTCACCGAAAACAATGAAATACCGTTTTTCAAAAAGTTGAATGTAAACTTACCATATTACCCAGAAATTCCACTCCTAGGTATCAACTCAAGAGAAATGAATACTTATATCCACACAAACATTTGTACATAAATGTTTATAGCAGCATTACTTAACAGCCAAAAAGTGCAAATATGGCCATTAACTTGTGAATGGATAAATTTTGATGTATCCATTAAAAAAGAGACAGAGAAAAAAACTTCAAGAATCTCCCTGTAGTTGCCTGTAGAATAACTCTATTATGAGTTAAGAGAAATGGTCTGCAAAATTTTCTATTTTATGCACCCAGGAATAAGAAACTAATATTCTAGCTCAGAAGCAAAATACACATGATAATCAAACAGCTTGGCATAATGCATGTATTTCCCCTTTTATTTTAAAAGCTATTTGTTCAAGTATAACATTCATTCAGCAAAGTAGACCTAGATAAGTATATACCTGGCAAATTTTCACCAAGTGTACGGGTCTGTGTAAGCAGCACCCAGATCCAGAAACCGATCATCATTGGCCCTAACACACCTCTAGGAGACTAGTTACCCTGATTTCAAACACCACGTATTAATCCTACCTTTTTGGGTTTTTTTTTTAGGCTCTAAATCTTTTTTATTTGTAAGTACACTTACCTATCCTTGTGGTAATTTTAAAATTTTTAAATTTATTTTGCTGTTGTTATTGAAAATATACACAGGAAAACACACACCAAGTCAACAGTCTCTACACATACCGTTCGGTATTCTTTAAAGTGTGCAACCGTTCTCACCCTCCTTTTCTGAGTTGTTCCTCCCCCATTAACATAAACTCACTGCCCCCTTAGCTTCCAATCTAATCTATCAAGTCGCTGTTGTCAATTTGATCCCATACAGATAGATTGTAAAAGAGCACAATGCTCAAGGCATACATTATTTACGACTTAACCTGAACTAATCTTTAGTTTTAAGTAGACTTCAGGGGATATTTTTGGTTTAAGGTTTAAAGATTTTCTCAGGGCAATAGTTTCAGGGAGTTCATTCAGCTTCTGTGGCTCTAAGAATGTTGTATTCCATGACAATTTGAAATATTCTTCTGCATTTTCCCTTTTTTTGTTCAGGATTCTTCTGTAGAATCTTTGATAAAAACAGTTCAGTAGTGAAAGCCAGGCAACATTTAGCTCTTCTGGTCTCATGGCAAATGAGGCAGTTGTTCACAGAGAAAATAAGATAAACACTCTATTTCCTCCTCGTATTCCTGAGTCTCATTCGTCCTCTCTTTCTACAGATGAATAGAGACCACTCGTTGTACATTAGTTGTCCGCTTGCAAGCTTTAATACCCCCGGGTACTACACAGTGAACTAGGAGGTAAAGCAGAAGCACTAAGTACGTTATTAGGCCAATTTACTGGGATGTTCCAGGAACCATAAGCCTAAACCTCCAAACCAAGGAACCAAATTCTATCAGCTGTTCGGCTGTACATAAGCAGCATCAGCAGCTACTCTTTATTTTTGTTGTTGTTGTAAATATATCTATCACACAACTTTCGCTGATTCAACTTCTTACATGTGTACAAGTTATGGACAGAAATTACATTAATTGGCTGTGCAACCCTTCCCTTAATCAACGCGATTTTTACATCATCGTAAACTGAAACTCAGCACTCCATAAGCAATAACTCTATATCCCCCTGCCTCCAGCCCCTGGTAACCATTAATAAACTTCAGTGTCTATATATTTGCCTTGTCTGGTATTTTTATGTAAGTGAGGTCATACAATATTTGTCCTTTTGTGACTGATACAATGTCTTCAAGCTCCATCCATATTGTAGCATGTATCAAGACTTTGTTTCTTCTACTGGCTGAGTAGCATTTCAATGTATATATGTACCACATTTTGTTTATCCATTCATCCATTCATGGGTATTTAGGTTTTTTCCACATTTTGGCTATTATGAATAGTGCTGCAATTAACATTGGTATATAAGTACCTGCTTGAGTCTCTGCTTTCAAGTCTTTTGAGTATATACCTAGGAGTGGAATTGCTGGGTCATATGGCTGCAGCAGTATATCAACAGGGAACTGCCAGAAATTCCAGCTGGATTTAGGAGAGGATGTGGAACCATGTAAGTCATTGCTGATGTCAGATGGATTTTGGCTGAAAGCAGAGAGTACCAGAAAGTCGTTTACCTGTGTTTTATTGACTATGCAAAGGCATTTGACCGTGTGGATCATAACAAATTATGGATAACATTGTGAAGAATGGGAATTCCAGAACACTTAATTGTGCTCATAAGGAACCTGTACATAGATCAAGATGCAGTTGTTTGAACAGAACACAGGGATACTGCATGGTTTAAAGTCAGGAAAGGTGTGGGTCAGGGTTGTATCATTTCACCATACTTACTCAATCTGTATGCTGAGCAAATAATCTGAGAAGCTGGACTATATGAAGAAGAATGCATCATCAAGATTGGAGGAAGACTCATTAACAACCTGTATTATGCAGATGACACAACCTTGCTTGCTGAAGGTGAAGAGGACTTGAAGCATTTATTGTTGAAGATCAAAGACCGCAGCCTTCAGTATGGATTACACCTCAATATAAAGAAAACAAAAATCCTCAGATCTGGACCAATAAACATCATGATAAACAAAGAAAAGATTCAAGTTGTCAAGGATTTCATTTTACTTGGATCCGCCAACAAGAAATAAAAGCAGCAGTCAAGAAATCAAAAAACGCATTGCATTGAGCAAATCTGCTGCAAAAGATTTGCTCTGCTTGCTTCCCTTTCCTTTTATCTCTTGTAAGATAAAAGGTAGTGCAGGCTACACCCTAGGGAAACTTCCTTTACATTGGATCAGGGATGTGACCTGAGCAAGGGTGTTACATACCACCCTTACCCTCTTTAACCACAGGCAGAGATTATAGCACGTATGAAAATCACAAAATGGAGGACATCCACACAATACTGGGAATCACGGCCTAACCAAGTTGACACATATTTTGGGGGGCACAATTCAATCCATGACAAACATCATGCCTGGTAAAGTAGAGGGTCAGTGAAAAAAGGGAAGACCCTCAACGAGATGGGTTGACACAGTGGCTGCAACAATGGGCTCAAGCATAACAATGATTGTGATGATAACACGGGACTGGGCAGTGTTTCATTCTGTTGTACGCAGAGTTGCTAAGAGTCAGAACCGAATCAACAGCACCTAACAACAACAAATGGTAGTTCTATTTTTAGTTTTTTGAGGAACCACCACACTTTTCCACAACGACTGTAACATTTTGCATTCTCACCAGCAACCAATATCGTGGTGTTTATTGGTCCGGATCTGAGGATTTTCGTTTTCTTTATGTTGAGGTGTAATCCATACTGAAGGCTGTGGTCTTTGATCTTCAACAATAAGTGCTTCAAGTCATCTTCACTTTCAGCAATTTCCCCACATCCTTGCTAACATTTGTTATTTTTATTTTTTTTTAATCTTAGCTGTCCTAGTAGTAGTGAAATGGTATCTCATTACGGTTTTGAATTGCATCTCTCCGATGGCTAATAACGTTGAGCATCTTTACATGTATTTGGTGGCCATTTGAATGTCCTTTTTGGTAAAATGTCTATTTAAGTCCTTTGCCCATTTTGTGATTGTGTTATTTGTCTTTTTGTTGTTAAGCTGTCAAAGTTTTATGTATATATTTTGGTTATTAGGTTCTTATCAGATACATGGTTTCAGAAGATACCGGTTCAGAAGCCGGTTAGCTTGTCTTTTCACTTTTTTGGCAGTCTTTTGATGAACAAAAGTTTTTAATTTTTATGAGGCCCCATTTATTTATTTTGTCTTTTCCTGTTCGTACTTTTGTTATTATTAGATAATCTATTGGTGGAAGTTAGGCTTGTCGACATTGCCTCTGCATTTTCTTCTAAGAATTTTATGGTTTTAGTTTGCACATTTAGGTCTTAGATCCATTTTTAATTTGTTTTGTGTATGGTGTGAGGTATGCATCCTATTTCATTTTTCTGCATGTAGAAATCCAATTTTCCTGACACCATTTATTGAAAACACTCTTCTTTCCCCATTGAATGAACTTGGCTCCCTTGTAAAAAATCAGTTGAACATAGATGAATGGGTGTATTTCTGAACTGTCAATTCTACGCGTCTTTTGGAAACCCTGGTGGCATAGTGGTTAAGAGCTACGGCTGCTAACCATAAAGGTTGGTGGTTCGTATCCACCAGATGCTCCTTGGAAACTCTATGGGGCAGTATTATTCTGTCCTGTAGGGTCGCTATGAGTTGGAATCGACTTGACGCCACTGGGTTTGGCTCTGGGTTTTAAAGGGTGATAATGAGTCGGAATCAACTGGACGGCAACGGGTTTTTTTTGTTGTTGTTATATTGGAGCCCTGGTGATGCGGTGGTTAAGAGCTGAGCTGCTAATTAAAATGTTGGCAGTCCAAATATACCAGCTGCTCCTTAGGAACCCTATGGGGCAGTTCTACTTTATCCTATAGGGTCACTGTCATGGACTGACATGATCTCCCCCCAAAAATGTGTGTATCAACTTGGTTAGGCCATGTGTGGTTGTTCTCCATTTTGTAATTTAATTTCATGTTAAGAGGATTGGAGTGGGGTTGTAATACCACCCTTACTCAGGTCATTTCCCTGATCCAATGTAAAAGGAGTTTCCCTGGAGTGTGGCCTGCACCACCTTCTATCTCTCAAGAGACAAAAGGAAAGGGAAGTGAGCAGAGAGTTGGGGACCTCATACCACCAAGAAAGTAGCACCCAGAGAAGAGCACGTCCTTTGGACTTGGGGTCCCTGTGCCTGAGAAGCTTGTCAACCATGGGAAGATCGATGACAAGGAGTATTCCTCCAGAGCCAATAGATAAAGACAGCCATCCCCTGGAGCTGACACCCTGAATTTCAACTTGTAACCCACTAGACTGTGAAAGAATATACTTCTCTTTGTTAAAGCCATCCACTTGTGGTATTTCTGTTATAGCAGTACTAGATGACTAAAACAGTCACTATGAGTCAGAATCAACTAGACGGCAATGATTTATTGTTATACCGGTGCCGAACTGTTTCGATTACTATAGCTGTATAATATGTTTTAAAATCAGGAAGTGTGAATCTTATTTTATTCTCTTCTTTCAACATTGCTGTAGCTATTCGGGGTCTCTTGCCATTCCATGTAAAGATGAGGTTTAGTTTTTTTTATTTTTATAAAGAAGCTGCTGGAATTTTCATTAGGATTTTATTGAATCTGTAGATTGATTTGGGTAGGACTGACATGTTAACAATTCCAATCCATTAACATGGAACATCGTTTAATTTAATCAAGTCTGCTTTAATCTCTTTCAGTACTGTTTTATAGTTTTCATTGTATAAGTCATTCACACCCCTAGTTAAATTTATTCCTAGGTATTTTATTCTAGTAGATGCTGTTGTAAATGGTGTCATTTTCTTAATTTCCCTTTCAGTTTTCTCATTGCTGCTGTATAGAAGGAAACCCTGGTGGCGTAGTGGTTAAGTGCTACGGCTGCTAACCAAAGGGTCGGCAGTTTGAATCTGCCAGGCGCTCCTCGGAAACTCTATGGGGCTGTTCTATTCTGTCCTATAGGGTCGCTATGGGTCATAATCGACTCGACAGCACTGGGTTTGGTTTTTTGGCTGTATAGAAACTGAACTGATTTTTGTTTGTTGACCCTGCAACTTTACTAAATCCCTCGATTACCTCTAGAAGCTTTCTTGTGCACCATTTGGGATTTTCTATATGTAGAATCATATCATCTGAAAATAGAGATAATTTTTCTTCTTCTTTTCCAATCTGGATACCTTTTATTTCTTTTTCCTGTCTTATTGCTGTGTGTTATGGATTGAATTGTGTCCCTCAAAAATTTGTATTATAAATCCTAACCCCTATACCTGTGGTAATAATCTCAATTGGGAAGGTGTTTCCTTTGTTATTTAATGATGTAGTATAGTGTAGGGTGTGTCTTAAGTCATTTTTTTTGAGATATATACATCTGCCAACCAAAAGTTTTGCAGTTCAAATCCACCAGGCACTCCTCAGAAACCCTGGGGCAGTTCTACTCTTTTCTATAGGGTCGCTATGAGTTGGAATTGATTCGATGGCGATCTTTTTTTTTTTAAGCAAGAATACATGGGGGATGATAGATGCTATGCCACATGAGATCTCCAAAGAACCAAGATGCAGGTGATGAAAAGAGACAATGATCTCCAAGAACCCACAAAGACAGAAAGCTTTGCATTAGAGCCGGCGCCCTGAATTTGGACTTTCAGCTTCCTAAATTCTGAGAAAATAAGTTTCTGTTGTTAAAGCCACTGCCGCCACTCATCTGTCAGTTTGTCATACTGTGGTGGCTTGTGTGTTGCTGTGATGCTGGAAGTTATGCCACTGGTATTTCAAATACTAGCAGGGTCACCCATGGCGGACAGGTTTCAGCTGAGCTTCTAGACTAAGACAGACTTGGAAAAGATCCTGGTGATCTACTTCTGGAAGAAGTGGCCAGTGAAATCCTTATGAGCAGGAGCAGAACATTGTCTGATATAGCGCCAGAAGATGAATGCCTCAGGTTGGAAGACACTCAGAAGATGACTAGAGAAGAGCTGCCTCCTCAAAGTAGAGTTGACCGTAACGACATAGATGGAGAAAAGCTTTTGGGACCTTCATTTGTTGACGTGGCACAACTCAAAATGAGAAAAAACCACTACAAATATCCATTAGTAATTAGAATGTGGAATGTACAAGGTGTGAATCTAGGAGAACTGTAAGTTGTCAAAAATGAAATGGAGTGCTTGAAGATTGATATCCTAGGCATTAGTGAGCTGAAATGGACTGGTATTGGCTATTTTGAATAAGACAGTCATATGGTCTACTGTGCTGGGAATAACAAATTAAGAGAAACAGCATTGCATTCATTGCCAAAAAGAAGATTTCGAGATCTACCCCGAAATACAATGCTGTCATATCCATATGCCTACAAGGAAGACCTGTTAATACGAATATTATTCAAATTTACACACCAACCACTAAAGACAAAGATGAAGTAATTGAAGATTTTTACCAAATTCTGCAGTCTGAAATTGATCAAACATGCAATCAAAGTACATTGATAATTACTGATGATTGAAATGTGGAAGTTGGAAACAAAGAAGGAGCAGTAGTTGGAAAACATGGCCTTGGTGATACAAACAATGCTGGAGATAGCATGATTAGAATTTTGCAAGACCAATAACCTATTCATTGGAAATATCTTTTATCAGTAACGTAAACGACGACTACACACGTGGCACTTGCCAGATGGAATACACAGGAATCAAATTGGCTACGTGTGTGGAAAGAGACAATGAAGAAATGCGATATCATCAGTCAGAACAAGGCCCAGGGGCCGACTGCAGAACAGACCATCAATTGCTCATATGCAAGTTCAAACTGAAGCTGGAGAAAATTAAAACAAGTCCACAAGAGCCAAAGTAAAACCTTGAGTATATCCCACCTGAATTTAGAAACCATCTCAAGAATAGACTTGACACATGGAACACTAATGACCAAAGACTAGACGAATTGTGGGATGACATCAACAACATGAAGAACACAAAAGGTCATTAGAAAATGGGAAAGGAAGAAAAGATCAAAAAGGGTCTCAGAAGAAACTCTGAAAGTTGCTCTTGACCGTAGGGTAGCATAAAGCAAATGAAACAAAAGATTAAGTAAAGGAGCTGAACAGAGGATTTCAAAAGGCAGCTGGAGAAAACAAAGTAAAGTATTATAATGACATGCGCAAAGACCTGGAGATAGAAAACCAAAAGGGAAGAAAACGCTCAGTATTTCTCAAGCTGAAAGAACTGAAGAAAAAATTCAAGCCTTGTGTTGCAATACTGAAGGATTCTACGGGCAAAATATCGAATGACGCAGGAAATGTCAAAAGAAGATGGAAGGAATTCACAGAATTATTGTACCAAAAAGAATTAGTGGATGTTCAGCCATTTCAGGAGGCAGCATATGATCAAGAACTGATGATATTGGAGAAAGCAGTCCAGGCTTCACTGAAGGCATTGGCGAAAAACAAGGCTCAAGGAATTGATGGACTACTATTTGAGATGTTTCAACAAATGAATGCGATTTTGGAAGGACTCACTGGTCTATGCCAAGAAATTTGGAAGACAGCTAACTGGCCAACCAACGGGAAGAGATTCATATTTGTGCTCATTCCAAAGAAAGGTGATCCAACAGAATGTGGAAATTATCAAACTATCACTAATGTCACACATAAGTAAAAGTTTGCCAATGATAATTCAAATCAGTTGCAGCAGTACATGGACAGTGAACTGCCAGATATCCAAGCTGGATTCAGAAGAGGACGTGGGAGGAGGGATATCATTCCTGATGTCAGATGGATCATGGCTGAAAGCAGAGAATACCAGAAAGATGTTTACCTATGTTTTACTGACTATGCAAAGGCATCAGACTGTGTGGATCATACTAAATTAAGATTAAAATTGTGAAGAATGGGAATTCCAGAATATCTAATTGTTCTCTTGAGGAACCTGTATATAGAACAAAAGGCAGTTGTTTAAACAGAAAAAGGGGAAATTGCATGGTTTAAAATCAGGAAACGTGTGTGTCAGGATTGTAGCCTTTCACCATACCTATTCAATCTGTTTGCCGAGCAAATGATCTGAGAAGATGGACTATATGAAGAAGAATATGGCATTAAAAAAAAAAAAATTAGAGTTGGAGAAAGACTCATTAACAACCTGTGTTATGCAGTTGACACCGCTTTGCTTGCTGAAAGCACAGAGGACTTGAATCATTTACTGAAGAAGATAGAAGACTATAGCCTTCAGTATGGATAAAACCTCAACATAAAACAAAAACCCTCACAATGGAACCAATAAGCAACGTCATGATAAACAGAGGAAAGATTGAAGTTGTCAAGAATTTCATTTCACTTGAATCCACAATCAACACTCATAGAAGCAGTAGTCAAGAAATCAAAAGATGCATTGCATTGGGTCAATCTGCTGCAAGATCTCTTTGGAGTGTTAAAAAGCAAAGACGTCACTTTGAGGACTAAGGTGCTCCTGATCAAAGCCATGGTATTTTTAATCACCTGATATGCATTGGAAAGCTGAACAATGAATAAGGAAGACTTGATGCATATTAATTATGATTTTGGTGAAGAATACTGAATATAACATGGACTGCCGGGAGAACAAACAAATCTGTTTTGGAAGAAGTACAGCCAGAATGCTCCTTAGAAGTGAGGATGGTCAGATTTCATCTCACATACTTTGGACCTGTTATCAGGAGGGACCAGACCCTGGAGAAGGACATCATGTTTAGTAAAGTAGAGGGTGAGCAAAAAAGAGGAAGACACTCAACGAGATGGATTGACACAGTGGCTGTAACAATGGGCTCAAACATGGTGTGATGGTTAAGATTGTGTGTCAACTTGGCTGGGCCATGATTCTCAGTGTCTATATGTGATCACTCCCACATGGGATCCGTTGTGAGTAGTCAATCAGTTGAAAGGGAGTTTCCTTGGGGGTGTGGCCTGCATCTGAATATAAGCAGACATTCTGACTTTTTGATCACTATGGAACCTGCGGCTGCCTCCAGTTCCTCTGACCTCTGGTTCTTGGGACTTTAGCTATCAGCTTATCTGCCGATCTTGGGAGGTGTTGATCATCACAGCCTGTGAGCAGAGCCCAGTTCTCTGACCTGCTGATCTTGGGCTCCCCAGCACCTCCAGCTACGTGAATCAGGGGAAACCTCTATCCTAATCGACAGACTTGGGACGTTCCAGCCTTTACAATTGCGTGAGCCATTTCTTTGATATAAATCTCTCTCTATATATATTTGTATTCTTTACTGGTTTCGCTCTTCTAGAGAACCCAGCCTAAGACACATAGCAGTAATTGTGAGGATGTCATAGGACAGAGCAATGTTACATTCTGTTGTACATAGGGCTGCTATGAGTCAGAACTGACTAGAGGGCATCTAACAATAACAAAGTCAGCCACTTGTGGTATTACTGTTATAGCAGCACTAGAAAACTTAGGCACTTTTGCCAAGACTTCTACAATACTGAATAGAAGCAGTGAGAACAGGTGCCCTGTCTTCCTGTTTTCAAGAGGAAAGCTCTCAATTTTTCTCAGTTAAATACAGTGTTGGCTGCTGTCTTTTCTTATATGTGCTGAACTATATTGAGGCGTTCCCTTCTACTCCACTCTTCTTGAGGGTTTTTATCAAGAAAAGATGTTGTTTTTTTAATGAGGTGGAGAAACAAATCACCAACTTCATATGGAAGGGAAAGAAGCCCTGGATAAGTAAAGCATTACTAAAAAAGAAGAACAAAGTGGGAGGACTCACTCTACCTGATTTTAGAACCTATTATACTGTCACAGTAGTCGAAACAGTCTGGTACTGGTACAATAACAGACACCTAGGCCAATGGAACAGAATTGAGAATCCAGATATAAATCCATCCACATATGAGCAGCTGATATTTGACAAAGGCCCAGTGTCAGTTAATTGGGGAAAAGAGAGTCTTTTTAACAAATGGTGCTAACATAACTGGATATCCATCTGCACAATAATGAAACAGGACCCACACCTCACACCATGCACAAAAACTAAGTCCAAATGGATCAAAGACCTAAACATAAAATCTAAAATGATAAAGATCATGGAAGAAAAAAACAGTTAGGAACCCTAATACATGGCATAAACAGGATACGAAACATTACTAAAAATGCCAAAGAGAAACCAGATAACTGGGAGCTCCTAAAAATCAAACACCTGTGCTCATCTAAAGACCTCACCAAAAGAGTAAAAAGACCACCTACAGACTGGGAAAAAGTTTCAGCTACGACATCTCTGACCAGCACCTGACCTCTAAAATCTGCATGACTCTGCTAAAACTCAACCACAAAAAGACAAACAACCCAATTAAAAAATGGGCAAAGGATATGAACAGACACTTCACTAAGGAAGACATTCAAGCAGCTAACAGATACGTGAGGAAATGCTCTCGATCATTAGCCATTAGAGAAATACAAATCAAAACTACAATGAGATTCCATCTCACTCCAACAAGGCTGGCACTAATCCAAAAAACACAAAATAATAAATGTTGGAGAGGCTGTGGAGAGATTGGAACACTTCTACACTGCTGGTGGAATGTAAAATGGTACAACCACTTTGGAAATCGATTTGGTGCTTCCTTAAAAAGCTAGAAATAGAACTACCATAAGAAACCAAAACCCAGTGCCTTCAAGTCGATTCCAACTCATAGTGATCCTATAGGACAAAGTAGAACTGCCCCATAGAGTTTCCAAGGAGCACCTGGCAGATTTGTACTGCTGACCCCTTGGTTAGCAGCTGCAGCACTTAACCACTACGCCACCAGGGTTTCCATAGAACTACCATACGACCCAGCAATCCCACTCCTCGGAATATATCCTAGAGAAATAAGAGCCTTTACAAGAACAGATACATGCACACCCGTGTTTATTCCAGCACTGTTTACAATAGCCAAAAGATGGAACCAACCAAGGTGCCCATCAGTGGATGAATGGATAAATAAATTATGGTATATCCACACAATGGAATACTACGCATCGATAAAGAACAGTGATGAATCAGCAAAACGTTTCATAACATGGAGAAACCTGAATGGCATTATGCTGAATGAAATTAGTCAGTTGCAAAAGGACAAATATTGTATAAGACCACTATTATAAGACCTTGAGAAATAGTTTAAACTGAGAAGAACACACTCTTTTGTGGTTACGGGAAGGGGGAGGGAGGGAGGGTGGGAGAGGGGTATTTACTAAATAGATAGTAGACAAGAACTACTTTGGACGAAGAGAAGGACAACACTCAACACAGTGGAGGTCGGCACAGCTGGACTAAACCAAAGAAAAGAAGTTTCCTGAATAAACTGCTCCGAAGGTCAGCGAAGCAGGGGCAGGGTTTTGGGGACCATGGTTTCAGGGGACATCTAAGTCAATTGGCATAATAAAATCTATTAAGAAAACATTCTGAATCCCACTTTGAAGAGTGGCGTCTGAGGTCTTAAATGCTAGCAAGCGGCCATCTAAGATGCATCAATGAGTCTCAATCCACCTGGATCAAAGGAGAATGAAGAACGCAAAGAACGCAGGATAATAAGGAGCCCAAGAGACAGAAAGGGCTACGTGAACCAGCGACTACGTCATCCTGAGACCAGAACTAGATGGTGCCCGGCCACAAAAAATGACTGCCCTGACAGCGAACACAACAGAGAACCCCTGAGGGAGCAGGAGACCAGTGGGATGTAGACCCTAAATTCTCATAAAAAGACCAGACTTAATGGTCTGACTGAGACTGGAAGGACCCCGGTGATCATGGCCCCCAGACCTTCTGTTGGCCCACTACAGGAACCATTCCTGAAGCCAACTCTTCAGACATGGATTGGACTGGATGACGGGTTGGAGAGGGATGCTGGTGAGGCGTGAACTACTTGGTTCGTGTGGACGCTTGAGACTACATTGGCATCTCCTGCCTGGTGGGGAGATGAGAGGGTAAAGGGGCTTAGAAGCTGGCAAAATGGTCAGGAAAAGAGAGAGTGGAAGGAGGGAGCGGGCTGTTTCATGGAGGGGAAAGTAATTGGGAGTATGTAGCAAGTTGTGTATGGGTTTTTGTGTGAGAGACTGACTTGATTTTTAAACTTTCACTTAAAGCACAATAAAAATTTAAAAAAAGATGTTGGATTTTATCAAGTGCTTTTTCTGCATCCATAGAGAAGATCATGTGGTTTTTTCCTTTGTTCTACTGATGTGGTGTCATGGATTGAATTATGCACACCCCCAAATGTGTGTATCAACTTGATTAGGCCATGATTCCCAGTTTTGTATGGTTGTCCTCCATTTTGTGATCGTAATTTCATGTACAGAGGATTAGGGTAGGGTTGTAACACCACCCTCACTTAGGTCACCTCCCTGATCCAAGGTGAAGGGAGTTTCCCTGGGGTGTGGCCTGTACCACCTTTTATCTCCCAAGAAATAAAAGGAAAGGGAAGTGAGCAGAGGGTTGGGGACCTCATACCACCAAGAAAGCAGCACCAGGAGCAGAGTGTGTCCTTTGGACCCGGGTTCCCTGCAACTGAGAAGCTCCTCGACCACGGGAAGATTGAGGACAAGGACCTTCTTCCAGAGCCAACAGAGACAGAAAGCCTTCCCCTAGAGCCGTTGCCTTGAATTTGGACTTTTAGTCTACTTTACTGTGAGGAAATAAATTTCTTTGTTAAAGCCATCCACTTGTGGTACTTCTGTTATGGCAGCACCAGATGACTAAGACGTGGTGTATTATGTTGATTGGTTTTCTAATTTAAAACCATCCCTGCACTCCAGGAATAAACCCCACTTGGTCATGGTGTATGACTCTTTTAATATGCTGTTGAATTCTATTTGCTAGTATTTTCTTGAGGACTTTTGTGTTTATATTCATAAAGAATATTGGCCGCTAGTTTTCTTTTCTTGTGGTTTCTTTGTCATATCAGGGTTATGTTTGCTTCATAGAACGAGTTGGGAAGTATTCCTTCCTCCTCCTGTCTTTTGTTGTCCTTGTTGTTAGGTGCCATCAAGTCGGTTGCAGCTCATAGTGACCCTATGTACCACAGAACAAAACACTGCCCGGTCCTGTGCCATGCTCACAATCCTTATGTTTGAGCCCATTGTTGCAGGCACTGTGTCAATCCCTCTCGGTGAGGGTCTTCCTCTTTTCCTCTGACCCTGTACTTTACCAAACATGAAGTCCTTCTCCAGGGACTGATCCCTCCTGACAACATGTCCAAAGTATGTGAGATGCAGTCTCACCATCCTTGCTTCTAAGGAGCATTCTGGTCGTACTTCTTCCAAGACAGATTTGTTCGTTCTTTTGGCAGTCCATGGTATATTCAATATTCTTCGCCAACACCACAATTCAAAGGCATCAATTCTTCTTTGGTCTTCCTTATTCATTGTTCAGCTTTTGCATGTATATGAGGCTATTGAAAATACCATGGCTTGAGTCAGGCACACCTTAGTCTTCAAGGTGACATCTTTGCTTTTCAAAGATGTCATTTCGAAGGGGTCCTTTGCAGCAGATTTGCCCAATGCAATGCATCTTTTGATTTCTTGACTGCTGCTTCCACGGGTGTTGATTATGGATCCAAGTAAAACGAAATCCTTCACAACTTCAATCTTTTCTCAGTTTATCATGGATGTTGCTTGTTGGTCTAGTTGTGAAGACTTTCATTTTCTTTATGTTGAGGTATAATTCATACTGAAGGCTGTGGTCTTTGATCTTCATCAGTAAGTGCTTCAAGTTCTCTTCACTTTCAGCAAGCAAGATTGGGTCATTTGCATAATGCAGGATGTTAATGAGTCTTCCTCCAAATTGATGCCCTGTTCTTCTTCATATAGTCCAGTTTCTCGGATTATTTGCTCAGCATATAGATTGAATAGCATATAGATTGAATAGGTGAAGGGATACAACCCTGACCCACACCTTTCCTGATTGTATCCCCTTGTTCTGTCCAAACAACTGCCTCTTGATCTGTGCATGAGTTTCTCATAAGCACAATTAAGTGTTCGGGAATTCCCATTCTTCCCAGTGTTATCTGTAATTTGTTATGATCCACACAGTCCAGTGCTTTTGCATAGTCAATAAAGCACAGGTAAACACCCTTGTGGTATTCTCTGCTTTCAGCCAGGATCCATCTGACATCAGCGTTGATATCCCTGGTTCCACGTCCTCTTCTGAAACCAGCCTGAATTCCTGGCAGTTCCCTGTCGATATACTGCTGCAGCAGCTTTTGAATGATCTGCAGCAAAATTTTGCTGGCATGTGATGTTAATGATATTGTTTGATAATTTCTGCATTTGGTTGGATCACCTTTCTTGGGAATAGACATAAATATGGATCTCTTCCAGTCAGTTGGCCAGGTAGCTGTCTTCCAAATTTCTTGGCGTAGATGAGTGGGCACTTCTAGCGCTGCATCCGTTTATTGAAACATCTCACTTGGTAGGTATTCTGCCAATTCCTGGAGACTTGTTTTTTGCCAATGCCTTCAGTGCAGCTTGGACTTCTTCCTTCAGTACCTTCGGTTCCTGATCATATGCTACCTCTTGAAATGGGTGAACGTCAGCCACTTCTTTTTGGTATAATGACTATGTGTATCCCTTCCAGCTTGTTTTGATGTTTCCTGCATCTTTTAATATTTTCCCCCATAGAATCCTTCACTATTGCAACTCGAGGCTTGAATTTTTTCTTCAGCTCTTTCAGCTTGAGAACTGCTGAGCGTGTTCTTCCCTTTTGGTTTTCTATCTCCAGCTTTTTGCACATGTCATTATAATACTTTACTTTGTCTTCTGGAGCTACCCTTTGAAATCTTCTGTTCAGTTCTTTTGCGTCATTATTTCTTTTTACTTTCGCTGCTCGACATTCAAGAGCAAGTTTCTGAGTCTCTTCTGTCATCCATTTTGGTCTTTTCTTTCTTTCCTGTCTTTTCAATGACCTTTTGCTTTCTTCATGTATGAAGTCCTTGACGTCATTCCACAACTCATCTGGTCTTTGGTCATTAGTGTTCAATGTGTCAAGTCTATTCTTGAGATGGTCTCTAAATTCAGGCGGAGTATACTCAAGGTCATACTTCGGCTCTGGTGGACTTGTTCTAATTTTCTTCAGTTTCAACTTGAACCTGCATATGAGCAATTGATGGTCTGTTCCACGATTGGCCCCTGGCCCTGTTCTGATGGGTGATATTGAGCTTTTCCATTGTCTCTTTCCTCAGATGTAGTCGATTTGATTCCTGTGTATTCCATCTGGTGAGGTCCATGTGTACAGTCACCATTTATGTTGGTGAAAAAGGGATTTGCAATGAAGAAGTCTTTGGTCCTCCAAAATTCCATCATGCGATCTCTGGCGTGGTTTCTATCACCAAGGCCATATTTTCTAACTACCGATCCTTCTTCTTTGTTTCCAACTTTCACATTCCAATCACCAGTAATTATCAGTGCATCCTGATTTCATGTTTGATTGATTTCAGACTGCAGAAGCTGGTGAAAATCTTCAGTTTCTTCATCTTTGGCCTTAGTGGTTGGTATGTAAATTTGAATAATAGTCGTATTAACAGGTCTTTCTTGTAGGCGTATGGATATTATCCTATCACTGACAGCATTGCATTTCAGGATAGATCTTGAACTGTTCTTTTTGGCGATGCATGCAACACCATTCCTCTTCAAGTTGTCATTCCCAGCATAGTAGACCATGTGATTGTCTGACTGAAAATGGCCAACACCAGTCCATTTCAGCTCACTAATGCCTAGGATATCAACATTAATGTGTTCCATTTCATTTTTAGATTTCCAATTTCCAATTTTCCTAGACTCATACTTCATACATTCCATGTTTCAATTATTAATGGATGTTTGCAACTGTTTGGTCATTTTGAGTTGTGTCACATCAGCAAATGAAGGTCCGGAAAGCTTGACTCCATCCACGTCATTAAGGTTGACTCTACTTTGAGGAGGCAGCTCCTCCCCAGTCGTCTTTTGAGTGACTTCCAACCTGGAGGGCTCATCTTCCAGCACTATATCAGACAATGTTCCACTGCTATTCGCAAGGTTTTCACTGACTAATTCTTTTCAGAAGTAGATTTCTGGATCCTTCTTCCTAGTCTGTCTTAGTCTGGAAACTCAACTGAAGCCTGTCTGCCATGGGCGACCCTGTTGGTATGTGAATACCAGTGGCACAGCTTCCAGCATCGCAGCAACAGGCAAGCCCCCACAGTATGGCAAACTGACAGACAAGGGGGAATCTCTGTCTTTTGGAAGAGTTGGAACAAGATTGGTGTCATTTCGTCTTTAAATGTTTGGTAGAATTCTCCAGTGAAGCTATCTCATCCAGGACTTTTTTTGGGGATGTTTTTGATCACTCATTCAATCTTTTTACTTGTTACGGGTCTGTTGAGCTTTTCTGTGTCTTATTGGTCAGTTTGGGCAGGCTGTGTTCTTCTAAGGATTTGTCCATTTCATCTAGGTTATCCAGTTTATCGCCATATGGTTGTTCATAATGTTCTGTCACAATTCTGTTTATTTTTTATTGGATCAGTTGTAATGTTTACTCTTTAATTTCTTGTGTTGGTTATTTGCATCTTTTTACTTTTTTTCTTTGTCAGTCTAGCAAAAGGCCTGTCAATTTTATTGATTTTTTTACATAACCAACTTCTGTGTTTGTTGATTCTCTCTATTGTTTCCTGCTTTCAAATTTGTTTATGCTTTGCTCTTTGTTATTTCCTTTCTTTCGATAGGTTTAGGCTTAGCTTGCTCTTCTCTTTGTAGTTCCTCAAGTTATAGAGTTAGGCTGTTGATTTGAGATCTTTGTTCTTTTTTCCTGTAGGCGTTTATTGTTATAAGTTTCCCTCTGAGTGCTGCCTTCGCTGCATCCAGTAAGTTTTGATATGTTGTTCTTTAATTTCCATTTGACTCTAAGAAATTTGCACTTTCTCTTTTGACTTCCTCCTTGACCCATTGGTAGTTTAATAGTGTGCTGTTTAATTTCCATGTTTGTGTATTTGCCAGGTTTTTCTTTTTTCTGTGATTGATTTCTAGCTTCACTCTATTGCTATCAGAGAAAATGCTTTGTATGATTTCAATATTTTTAAACTAATCAAGACTTGCTTATGACCTAACATGTGGTCTATCCGAGAGAATGATCTGTGTGCACCGGAGTAGTGTTTATTGCGCTTTGTTGGGTGTTGTCTTCTATATATGTCTGTTAAGTGTAGTTGGTTTATAGTGTCATCCGGGTCCTGTGTTTTCTTATTGATCTTCTTTCTAGAATTTTTTCCAATATTGAAAGTGGTGTATTAAGATTTCCAACTATTATTGTTGTATCAAGCATGAATACTTAATTACTCGTCCTTGTCCATGCAATTCCCTTTATTATAGATCTTTCTTCTTATGTATGGCTTTGAATTACTTTCTAGTGTCTTTTCCCTTCGATTTGCAGAGCCCTGTTGGTGTAGTGGTTAAGCGCTTGGCTACTAACCAAAAAGCACTATTGTTGTAGTGCTGTTTCTCCCTTCAATTCTATCAGTGTTTGCTTTATACATTTGGGCGCTCTGATGTTGGTTGCATGTATATTTATGATTGTTAAATCTCCTTGACTAATTGACCCTCATATCACTATATAATGTCCATCTTTATCTTTTCTAATAGATTTTGTCTTAAAGTCTACTTTGATATTAAGATTGCCAACCTAGCTCTTTTTTGGTTATTATTCACATGGAATAGCTTTTTCCATTCTTTCACTTTCAATTTATTGGTGTCTCCGGGTCTAAGGTGTGTCTTGTAAACAGCATACAGTTAGATCATTTTTTTAAAAAAATCCATGCTGCCAATCTCTGCCTTTTGATTGGAGGTTTAGTCCATTGACACTCACTGTAAGTACCAGTAAGAAGTTACTTACTTCTGCCATTTTGTTATTTTGTGTGTGTGTGTTTTAAGCCTTATTTCTCTTTGTCCTTTACTATTGCCTGCTTTTGTATTTTGTTGGTTTGTTATAGTCGGCCATTTTGGCTCCTTTCTTCTTTCCTTTTGGGTACATTTTTTAAAGCTTTTCTTAGTGGTTATCATGAATATTACATTTAACAGCTTGTATTTATAACATCCTAGGGTACGTGGTTACCAACTTCAGTAATATATAGGAAAGTCTATAAGTATACCATTACTCCTCCACTCCCCTTTTTGTTGTTGTTTTCACTAATTACATCTTTATATTTCATGTGTCCTGTACCATAATTTTACATCTGCTTTTTATACATTTGTCATTAAAAATCATGAAGGACAAAACAATTAGAATTATCAAGCATGAATACCTTATTACTCATCCTTATACTAGTCCATGCAATTCCCTTTATTATAGATCTTTCTTTTTATGTATGGCTTTGAATTACTTTCTAGTGTCTTTTCCCTTCGATTTGCAGAGCCCTGTTGGTGTAGTGGTTAAGTGCTTGGCTACTAACCAAAAAGCTGTCAGTTCAAATCCTCCAGCCACCCTTGGAAACCCTCTGTCCTGCAGGGTCGCTATGAGTTGGAATTTGACTTGACAGCAGTGGGTTTGGTTTGGTTTTTCCCTTTCATTTGCAGAACTCACATTGGTATTTTCTGCAGGGCCAGTCACGTGGATGTGAATTCTCTCAGATTCTGTCATTCTTGAAGTACAGTTTTGCTGGGTATAGTATTCTTGGTTGACAGCTTTTTGTTGTTTGTTTTTCTTTCAGCACTTTAAATATACCATTCCATTGCTTCTGGCCTCCAATGTTTTTGAGGAGAAATCAGCACTTAATCTTATTAGGGATCCTTTGTATGTGTTTGCTTCTCTCTCATTGCTTTCAGGATTCTCTCATTATCCTTATTTTTTGAGCACCTGCTTATGATGTACCTCGTTGTAGATCTCTTTGGTTTTATTCTGCTGGAGTTCTTTGACCTTCTTGGATTTGTAGATTCATGTCGTTTGTCAGATTGAGGAAATTTTCTGTCTTAATTCTTAAAATATTCTTTCTGTCCCTTTCTCTTTCTAATCTCCTGGAACTCTCATGATGCATATATTAGCTCTCTTGATGTTGTCCCATAATTCCATTAAACTGTGCTCAGCCTTTTTGAGCTTTCATTCTTGTTGCTCCTCGGCCTCTGTAATTTTGACTGTCTTATCCATTAATTCACTGATTCTTCTACCAGATTAAATCTGTTATTAAATCCTAACTCCGCTCATTTTTGAACTTAATGTAAAAGGAATCATATTGTCTGTATTCTTCTATATGTGGTTTCTCTTGCTTATCATTATCTTTGTGAGATTCAACCATATTGTTGTGATAGTTGTAGTTCATTTTTATTACAGTGCTTTACAGTATTCCATTGTGTAAATGTGCCGTGATTTTTGAGACAATGAATATATTTCAATTTATTTCCATAATAACACATTGTTTTGTTTAGAGCAGGGTTTCTCAACCTTTGTTTAGAGCAGGATTTCTCAACCTCAGCACTATATGTACTTTGGACCAGATAATTCTTTGCTATGTGGTTCTATCCTTTGCATTATCAGCTGTTTAGCATCATCCTTAGCCTCTTCCCACTGGATTACAATAGCACCCCCACCCCTAAAAAAAAAAAAAAAAAACCCTAGTCATGACAATTAAAACAACAAAAAAAGAAAACTCATTCCCAGCAAATGTTCGCTGGGAAGCAAAATAACTTTTGGTTGAGAACCACTTGTTTGAAGAATGGGACAATTTTACTTAACCTTGGGATTTATATAACTTGTTGCATTGGAGAAAGCCTAATCTTTTCTTTTAAGTGTTCCTCTCACTTTTGTTAAATTTAAGCATGAGAGCAAGTATAGTCCACCTACACACAAGTAATGAGACAAAGAGCAAAACTCGAGACTATTTCAAAAGGGAGGAACCATAATAACATATTAAAAGAAGTAACAGAGACTTCTACAAACTGTGTGTTTGTGTGATGTTCTCAAATGTTGCTCAACAGTTCTCACAGTCACTGAGAGTGAGAATATCCAGAGGGAAAGAAAAAATTATAGAAAACGCATTGAGACATACCCTGCTAAAAGTTTTATATTAATGATCTTATTTAACTGTGACATTATTATCCACATTTTCAAGATGAGAAACTGAGACTTAGAATGATTAAAAATTTGAATATTACACAGGTAATTATAGAAATTTCACTAAAGCAGAACAAACCTCCTTAGGTTCTAGCACTGAATATATTTCTATGAAGATGTAAAATTTGAGGACTCTAATGAAATCTTTGTAGTTCAAAAAGACTTTATGCAATTGCAAACAGAGAAACTGAGAGTTCAGTTAGAACACAAACTCAGATATAAGAACGTGATGAGGAGGTGTATAGGGTACAGACGAGGAACAGGGATGAAGTAGGGAGAGAATCTCAACAGGACCAATACAGCCATTCCATTTGGAAACAGCTGATTAAGGGGAATGTCTTAGTCATCTCGTGCTGCTATAACAGAAATACCACAAGTGGATGGCTTTAACAAAGAGAAATTTATTTTCTCACAGTCTAGTAGGCTAGAAGTTCAAATTCAGGGCATCAGCTCCAGAGGAAGGCTTTCTGTCTTTGTCTGCCGGGGAGGAAGGGCCTTCTTATCAGTCTCCCCCTGGACTAGGAGCTTCTCCTCACAGGAACTCCAGGTCCAAAGGACACGCTCTGCTCCCAGTGCTTCTTTCTTGGTGGTATGAGGTCCCCACCCTCTGCTTGCTTCTCTTTCATCTCTTATAAGATTAAAGGTGGAGCAGGCCACACTCCAAGAAAACTCCCTTTACATTGGATCAGGAATGTGACCTTACTAAGGGTAGTGCAATCCCACCCTAATCTTCTTTAACATACAGTTTACAATCACAAAATGGAGGACAACCACACAATACTGGGAATCATGGTCTAACCAAGTTGACACATATTTTGGGGGGACACAATTCAATCTGTGACAGGGAATAAGTCTATTTTATAAGAAGGGATTGGAAATTAACTTCAGAACTGCTGTACGTTGCTTATAAATCACTGGATAAATATTCAAACATAAAGTATTTAATAACACTGTGTATATATATATATATATTTGTGTGTGTATATACATATAATTACATTATATGATTTATGTAATTAATAAGCTAAGTACTTATATCCCAGTTTATAAATGAGGAAAATGAGGATTAGCAAGATTAAGTAACTTTCCCAAGGTTACACAACCAATAAGTGTGAAGATGAAATTTCAACTCAAGCTGGTCTTTTAACCACTATGTGCTAACACTTCCTTTTGCTTTTTTCCTAAAAGTTGGGAATTATAAGAACTCCTGCAAGTTTTTCTGTATTGGATATATGATTCCCATTAACCTCAAGTGACAATTCCAGTCAAAGTCCTAAAACTTAGTAAGAACTAAAAAGCAGCATCCTAACCCTTGTTCTTAATGCTTTGGGGTCTGCTACTGGTTCCATATGTACCGAGACATAGGTGTTTCTGCCTTCCGACACAGGATCAGTAATACACAATACACTGTATGAATTTAGTAAAACTAAATAGAAAAGAATCTTAACTCCACAGAATGGGAACTTCCTTCCTAACTATGCCCTGTTGAAACAGCATTATCTTGGCTTAATTTAATTCTGTAAGCACTTACTGAGTACCTCCTATAATCAGGGCACTGGACTAGGACATGGGGCTACAAAGGTGGGTAAGAGAAGTTCTTTGTTATAAAGAAGAATGTAGGCAGAATTCTAAGATGATCCCTGTTTAATTATCTAGTGCTGCCTTAACAAAATATACTGCAAGTGGAAGGCTTTAATTACAACCGGCTGCTAATCTTTTTTTTTTTTTGGCTAATCTAAAAGTTGGCGGTTCAAACTACTCCATAAAGATAACAGCCATAAATACTGCAGCAAAGAAAACACTGTGGAGCAGTTCTACTGTGTAACAAATGGGGTCCCAATGAGTTGGAATTGACTCAACAGCAATGTTTGTTTTTTTTTTTTTTCACTTTCGGTAGCTTTAAAGAACAGGAGTTTATTTTCTCACAGTTCTGGAGGCTGAAAGTCCAAATTAGGGTCTCGGCCACGTGTATTCTTTCTGTGAGACTCTCTCCTAGTTTTTGGCATCTGTCAGTGATCCTTTGTGTTCCTTGGTGTCTGTCTTCCCCCGTGTGTGTCTTTGTATGTATTCTGCTTTTTTATGACTCAGAAGTGATTAGGTTTAGGAGCTACCTTAATCTGGGATGACATCATTAACATAAGAAAACACCTATTTCCAAACAGGGTCACATGTACAGCTAAGGGGGCCAGGACTTCAATACATAACTGGGGGACACAATTCAGTACACAACAGCCCCAAGATTCCTGCCTCCTAGTATACATGTCCTGTATAATCCTCTTCCCTTGAGTGTGGGCAGGACCAGTGGACATGATGGGATATCACTCCTGGTATTAAAAAAAATAAAAATGAATTAGCCAACTTTGAGTTAATCAAAAGGGAGAGTATCCTGGATGGACCTAATAGAATCATTAAAAAAAAAAAAAAAAAGATGCCGTTGAGTTGATTCCATCCAACTCATGGCAACCCCATGAGTGTCAAAGTAGAACTGTACTCCATAGGGTTTCAATGGCTGATTTTTTTGAAGTCGATCAGCAGGCCTTCCAAGGTGCCTCTAACCACCATTAACGAAATTTCTTTCATTCTTTTTGCTATTAATATTCTTTAAAAGATCAGGCTGTATTATTGCTTTATAATCTTTTCACTTTACAGTATTTCAGGCATAGCTTTCTACACTATTCATGCATATATTTCAAAATCAATAAAGATATGAAAAACTGTTCCCATTCTCCTGAAATCCAGATTTCTGGGGTCCATGGAGTTGGGGTGACCCATCCAGGCCATTTGCTCTTTGGTCCCTTTGTACTTTGAGCCTTTAAGGAACTGGTTTTCCTAAAGTCATCTTCAAGTCAAATGATAGCTTAGTAAGCAGCTTAGTGGAGATTGTTTTGCCTTAGGCATTGGGCTCTTTTGGAGAATTATCTATGTGCATCAGTTTCAAGACACAGGAACTCCAGAGTCTGACTGGAAGCTGTGTTTTAGGATATATAAAAAAACATGTCCTTAATGACTCTGTTTTTACAACTGACTGACCCTGAAACCCTGCACATGTTCTATCTCCTGAGAAACCAACATTAAAGGAATTTGCAATGACCTTCAGGAGACTACCGTGCCCAGACCCCACCTATATAACCTGTTTTCACTATCCCCTCTTCCCAGTGCCTTCCCAATACTTCTGGTGTTTGATGCTGCCTGACTGGAGTTGTATTTACTCACAATAAATATATTGTTAACACTAATTTCTAGGGTTTCCCTGCACATTTAGATTTCTAACAAATAAAAAAGCAGCACTCCTCAAACTGTGTCCTACATTTTCTCAGAGACATTAATCAGTGTTTCAAGAATAAAAAGTGTGTTCAAGTAATTTTGGGAAACCAAAATAAAAACTATCAATTCAATTCCAACTCATGGCAACCCCATGTGTTTCAGAGTAGAACCGTGCTTCAGAGGGTTTTTAATGACTGTCATCTTTTGGCAGTAGATCGCTCTGGGTGGACCTGAGTTTGGGAAACACTGATCACTGAACTCTCTTCCTGGAGAATCATGATATGTATTAGCATATTAAAACTTAGAGAAAGCCTGGAACAAAACATTTTTAATTTTGTTACAATTTAAAATACAAAGTTATTTTCCACCAGGAGAAGACTCTCCCTCCTGCATAACTATTAACATCTCGAGGAGTATAGTTTCATTAATAATAATGGATAGATCTAAACCACCCCCAGATGAGACAAGGCAACACAGATCGTTTAGTGAATGCCATTACTCTCCTAGAGCCTGTTGTTGTTGTTGTATGCTGTCAAGTTGATTCCGGCTCATCGTGACCCCACAGGACAGAGTAGAACTGTCCCACAGGGTTTCCAAGGCTGTAATCTTCACGGAAGCAGACTGCCGCACCTTTCTTATGCGGACCACTGACCTTTCGGTTAGCAGCCAAGTGCTTAACAACTGTGCCAGTAGAGCGCCTTCCTAGAGCCTAGGATGTTGAATTATAAGGAACCCTGTGTCTTTAATCTTGACCAGGGCAAAATTAATTAGAAGTAAAGGACAAGGGTCTATACAGTTATACAGTGGTTAAGTGGTTAAGTGCTACCGCTGCTAACCAAGAGGTCGGCAGTTCAAATCCGCCAGGCGCTCCTTGGAAACTCTATGGGGCAGTTCTACTCTGTCTTCTAGGGGCGCTATGAGTCGGAATTGACTGGACAGCAATGGGTTTTAACTGTCAACATAATTCAATAAACAATCTCTAAAAAAATTACTTTTATGACTCTCCAGATCAAGGGACCAGACCTCACAGTGCCATCATCAAATATTTTTTATGGTATGGTAAAATCTGCGAAGTCTGTGTAAGGCGGAAACCTATCAGAGAAGGAAAAACTCAGTATTTTCTACTAAAATGAATGACAGAAAAGTGGTAAGACTGCACCCTGTCACAGGCAGAAAACTTGTGAGACCCAGGAAAACAAGGCGGTCCTGTTGAGTTCTGGCTCTCACAGGTTTCACTGTATTATATTTTTGGCACTGCATTTTAACTGGGGTTTTCACAAACTGGTAGGCATTTGGAGGACAATAAGGAAGACAACAGGTTTGTCTTGGCATTTTAAACAAGTGGAATTAGATATAGAAGGCAGAATCAGAATCAAAGCAAGGCTGAACCAGGCAGGCAGCCTTTGTCAAAAAATGACAGCTATCGATAAATGGATTGCATCTGTTTAACATATCCTCTTCTCCGAATATGTTTATGTAGAGGGTAGAGGGCTATCTGCCTGAGATACCGTGGGGGGAATTTCCTGCTCTCAGCCCAAGGCTGGTAGCTTCTAGGAATCTGATCAGTCTCCTAGTGTGGACTAGAGTTCTCAACCAAGATCAAGTAGCAGTAAAATCCCTGCAGTAAAGGGTTGTCTAGGTAGATTACTTGAGCTCAAAAAAGGCGTCTGTGTTTTTATAACAAGGGCAGATTTTGGACATCAATGTGCTTTGGGAAGCAATGTCTTAACAGTGAGTGCAAATTAAGCTATACTAAGGTTGTGCCAGCCCAAGACCTGGGAGGGGCCTGGGCCAGCAGTTACATTACAGTAGCACACACAAGAATCTTTGAATTCTGCACAGACCAGGTCATGAGATGCAAATCAGTAGTGGACTGATTGGACTTAATTCCATCTGGGAATTTTTAATAAACTGGAAGGCATATGGTCTTCAGTGTTTCAAGGGAGGTGCTCGTAATCTTTTGAAGACAGCATTGATGCTTAAATATCTTAGGAAAAAAATATTCTGACTTTTTTTGTACTCTAAATTTCTGAAGCAGGTCCCGCATATAACCTCAGCTTTGTAACTGGCCAAGCCCTTTACTTCTGAGGATTTGGGTCGGTGTCTTAGATACCCAGTGCTGCTATAACAGAAATAACACAAGTGTGTGGCTTCAGCAAACAGAACCTTATTCTCTCACAGTCTAGTAGGCTACAAGTCCAAATTCAGGGTGTCAGCTCCAGAGGAAGGCTTTCTCTGTTGGATCTGGTGGAAGGTGTTTATCATCAATCTTCCCCTGAACTAGGAGCTTCTCAGCACAGGGACCTCGATTGAGTTCAAGGACTCCAGCTCCTGGCTCTACTTTCTTGGTGGTATGAGGTCCCCACGTCTCTCTGCTCGATTCTCTCTTTCATATCTCAAAAAACATTGGCTTAAAGCACAATCTAATCTTGTAGATTGATTCCTGTCTTATTATCATAACTGCAGCTAATCCCATCTCATCATGTCATACAGATAGGATTTACAACACATAGGAAAATCAAATCAGATGACCAAATGGTAGACAATTCACACAATACTGGGAACCATGGCCTAGGCAAAGCGATACACATATTTTTGGGTGACACAATTCAATCCATGACAGTCGGCATCAGCAAAATGTTGTTGCTGTTAGAAGCTGTCCAGTAGGTTCCAACTCATAGCGACGCTACATACAACAGGACAAAACACTGCCTGGTCCTGTGTCATCCACAGAATCGTTGTTATGCTTGAGTCCATTGTTGCAGCCACTGTCTCAGTCCATCTCACTGAGGGTCTTCCTCTTTTTCGCTGACCCTCTACTTTACCAAGCATGATGTCCATCTGGAAGGACTGGTCCCTCCTGATAACACGTTCAAAGTATGTAAGACAAAGTCTCGCCATCCTTGCTTCTAAGGAGCATTCTGGTTGACTTCTTTCAGATTTTTTCATTCTTCTGGCAGTACATGATATATTCAATATTCTTCGCCAACACCACAAATCAAAGGCATTGATTCTTCGTCTGTCTTCCTTATTTATTGTCCAGCTTGCACATGAATATGAGGTGACTAAAAACACCAGGGATTGGGTCAGGTGCGCCTTAGTCCTTAAAGTGACATCTTTGCTTTTCAACACTTTAAAGAGGTCTTTTGTAGCAGATTTGCCCAATGCAACGCATCTTTTGATTTCTTAACCGCTGCTTCCATGGGCGTTGATTGTGGATCCAAGTAGAATGAAATCTTTTACAACTTCAATCTTTTCTTCGTTTATCATTATGGTGCATATTGGTCCAGTTGTGAGGATATTTGTTTTCCTTATGTTGAGGTCTAGTCCGTACCGAAGGCTGTGGTCTTTGATCTTCATCATTAAGTGCTTCAAGTCCTCCTTCAGCAAGTAAGACTGTGTCATCTGCATAACGCAGGTTGTTAATGAGTCTTCCTCCAATCCTGATGCCCCGTTCTTCTTCATATAGTCCAGCTTCATGGATTATTTGTTCAGCATACAGATTAATTAAGTATGGTAGAATGATACAACCTTGAATCACACCTTTCCTGACTTTAAACCACATGGTATCCACTTGCTCTATTCAAAAGACTGCCTCTTGGTCGAAGTACAGGAATTCCCATTCTTTGCAATATTATCCATAATTTGTTATGATCCACACAGTTGAATGCCTTTGTATAGTCAATAAGCCACAGATAAACATCTGCTTTCAGCCAAGCTCCATCTGACATCAGCAATGATATCCCTTGTTTTACATCCTCTTTTGAATTTGGCTTGAATTTCTGGCAGTTCCCTGTCGACGTACTGCTGCAACTGCTTTTGAATGATCTTCAGCAAAATTTTACTTGAGTGTGATACTGATGATATTGTATGATAATTTCTGCATTCTGTTGGATTACCTTTCTTTGGAATGGGCACAAATACAGGCCTCTTTCAGTCAGTTGGCCAGGTAGCTGTCTTCCAAATTTCTTGGCACGGAAGAATGAGCAGTTCTAGTGCTGCATCTGTTTGTTGAAACATCTCAATTGGTATTCTGTCAATTCCTGGAGCCTTTTTTTCACCAATGTTTTCAGTGCAGCTTGGACTTCTTCCTTCAGTACCATCAGTTCTTGATTAGGTGCTACATCCTGAAATGGTTCAACTTTGACCAATTATTTTTGATACAGTGACTGTGTATTCCTTCCATCTTCTTTTCATGCTTCCTGCATCATTAAATATTTTTCTTGTAGAATCCTTCAATATTGTAACTCAAAGCTTGCATTTTTTTCTTCAGTTCTTTCATCTTGAGAAATGCAGAGTATGTTCTTTCTTTTGGTTTTCTATCTCGAGGTCTTTACACATTTTCATTATAATACTTCACTTTGTCCTCTCCAGTGTACTTTGAAATCTTCTGTTCAGCTCTTTTACTTCATCATTTCTTCCATTTGCTTTAGCTACTCTATGTTCAAGAGCAAGTTTCAGAGTGTCTCCTGACATCCATTGTGGTCTTTTCTTTCTTTCCTGTCTTTTTAATGACCTTTTGCTTTCTTCATGTATGATGTCCATGGTATCATTCCACAACTCACCTGGTCTCTGGTCATTAATGTTCAACGCATCAAACCTATTCTTGAGATGATCTCTAATTTCAGGTAGGATATACTCAAGATTGCACTTTGGGTCTCATGGACTTTTTCGAATTTTCTTCAACTTCACTTGCATATGAGCAATTGATGATCTATTCTATGGTTGGCCCCTGGCCTTGTTCTGACTGATAATTTTGAGCTTTTCTCTCATCTTTTTCCACAGCTGTAGTCAGTTTGATTCCTGTGCTTTCTATAGGCGAGGTCCACATGCATAGTTGCCATTTATGTTGTTGAAAAAAAGGTATTTGCAATGAAGAAGTGGTTATTCTTGCAAAAATCTATCATGTAATCTCTGGTATAGTTTCTATCAACTACTGATCGCTCTTCTTCATTTCCAACTTTTGCATTCCAATCATCAGTAATTATCAATGTATCTTGATTCCATGTTTGATCAATTTCAGATTGCAGAAGTTGGTAAAAATCTTCAATTTCCTCATCTTTGGTCTTAGTGGTTGCTGTGTAAATTTGAATGATAGTGGTATTAACTGGTCTTCCTTGAGGGGTGTATGGGTACTTTCCTGTCACTGACAGCACTGTACTTCAAGATAGATTTTGAAATGTTCTTTTTGCTGATAAACGGAACGCCATTTCTCTTTGTCATTCCCGGCACAGTAGACCACCTGATTGTCTGATTCGAAACGGCCAATACCAGTCCATTTTCACTCACTAATGCCTAGGATATCGATGCTTATGTGTTGCATTTCATTTTTGATGACTTCCAATTTTCCTAGATTCATACTTCATACATTCCACATTCTAATTATTAATGGATGTTTGCAACTGTTTCTTATTTTGAGTTGTGCCACATCAGAAAAAGAAGCTCCTGAAAGCTTGACTCCATCCACATCATTAAGGTCAACTCTACTTTGAGGCAGCTCTTCCCTGGCCCTATTTTGAGCACCTTCCAACCTGAGGGGCTCATCTTCTGACACTATGTCAGACAATGTTCTGCTGCTATTCATAAGGTTTTCACTGCTCAATTTTTTCAAAGTAGACTGCCACGTCCTTCTTCCTAGTCTGTCTTAGTCTGAAAACTCCACTGAAACCTGTCTACCAAGGGTGGCCCTGCTGGTATTTGAAACACCAGTGGCAAATCTTCCAGTATCACAGCCACACACAAGCCACCACAGTATGACAAACTGACAGATACATGGTGGATCAGCAAAGCAGTATGTAGTATCTCACGAGGTCTTTATGGGCCAGTAATAATAACAATAGTATTTATGGAATCATGATTAGTGTCACTGGTTTCAGTACACCTTACGCAAAACAGGAGCCTTGATGTCACAGTGGTTAAGGGCTACAACTGCTAACCAAAAGGTCAGCTGTTTGAATCCACCAGCTGCTCCTTTGAAACCCTATGGGGCAGTTCTACTCTGTCCTGTAGGGTTGCTGTGAGTCAGAATCCACTCAACGGCAATGTATTTTTGTGTTTGTTTTGATTTGATTTACTCAAAATAGGTTATTGACTCCATTTTACCAGTGAAGGTCCTTGACTTTGAGTAATAAGTTCATATTCATCCTGTTGGTACTAAGAGCATGCCAAATTAACTTAGGGCTCCGAACATGGATGGTGGCTATGTAAGTTTTGAGGCCAAAACTCCATTTTGAATCAAAAGTAACTTCTGCTTCGAGAATGGGGCCTGTTACTTCTCTAACTCTCCACCGTACCCTGAGAAAATTACTTGGTAAACAATTTGAGAAGAACGTGATTTTGTTTCCTTAAAGGTTTTGCTTGCTTGAAAACTTTCCCTGCCAGGAAGCCGAGTCCTAAATAATTCTCAGAAGAGATGCTTACTCAAAATAAGCCTTAGAATCATGCATGTCTCCCTGCAGTCATGCAAGGAGGGTCTCACGATTGTTCCAAGGCCAGGTGTACCCAATTTAATTACCTTGTAATTAAAAAATTTTTTTTAGAAATGCATGTAATCTTCTACCAATCAGATGTACCCTCACCCAATTTTGTAACCGTTACCTAAATGTCAACCAACCATTGAATTTTTACTGAGGTTTCTTGTATTTTATTATAAAACTGTTTGAACTATCTCCTCCTCTTTGGACCACTCAGTTCAGAACCCTCTGGACCTTGTGATTCCTAATTTGCAAATTGCCCTGCCTCTCAATAAGCTCTTTACTTTTAATTTCAACCAGGTTCTGCCGTTTTGCTCTATGACAGTACCATGAGGTGACTCGTGAGCTGGAACAGAGGTCTGCATGTTTCCTAAGACTGTGCCCTTCCCACGAATCCCACGGACCTGGTAAGCTCCGTCAGGTTCTCTTTTCATTTTGGATGGGGAACGGAAAATTGTAGTTACAGTGCATATGCCCCTCCTCCAGTACGAGATTGCAGATCGGGGGACTTTTCTGTTGTCAGAACGTGTCCATTTAAATACATGCTGGAGGCATCAGGAATTAGTCCTTTGGCGGGTTGGCACCAAATCAGGACCACTAAGTACTGCTAACATCGAGAAACACTCGTGCTCAACCGCCTACCCACTCGCGGGACACAGCCCTGAGCCTCCAGGGAAAAAGAAACTAGGGATGGGGGGCTCCAGGAGATGACGTATTTCCGGCTCGCCGCCGTAGCCGAGGCGCCAAAGCGGCGCACGGGACGTGGAGGCGGGGATTGAAGTGGGCGGGCATAGCTGGAGACCCGGGGCGGCAGCCCTGCTTGAGGCGGGGGCGTGGCCTGATAACTGGAGCTGGGCTGCAGCGGGGCTAGGGGCTGGGCCGGCGAGCGGCCGAAGGAGAGGCGTGGGATACTTTCCGTCCGGCCGGCTGCTGACGCCGCCGGCTTCCGCAAGTACCGCAGTTGGTGAAGGTGGTGTGACGTGCGGATCCTGAAGCTGCAGTCCGCTCCTCGCCTCCAGCCTTGGCCGCCCCCTGCACCCCTCGGCGTCGCCGCTGGCGCTGGCGCTGCCGTCCGACCCCCAGGCCGCTGCGGGCCGTGGAGCTCATGAGGGCGCGGGCCCAGTCGCCGCCTCTGCGGCGTCGCCCGGGTTCCGGAGCTCCCCGAGCCGACGCGGGCATGACCACGGTATGAGCGAGGAGCCGCCGCCCCAGCCGGAGAAGGCAGCGCCGGAGCCCGAGGCGAGAGCTATGCCGGAGAAGCGCGCGGGCGCGCAGGCCGCAGGCAGCAGCTCGGTGAGCGCGGGCGAGGGTCCGGCCGCGTGTGCTCCGAGGTCCGAGGTCACGGGAAGCTGAGGGTGGAGGGAGTCGTGCTTCGCGGCTGAAGTCCGGGGCCGCGGCCCTGGCACCGGAGCCCGCCTGTTTGTGTAGCCGGCCTTGGTGGAGGGACAGGAGCTTGGTGGAGGGACAGGAGCTTGGTGGAGGGACAGGAGCTCGGAGCGGAGGAAAGCCCCTCCTTTTAGGGGGTCGAATTCACCAGTAATACCAGCTTTGGTGGAGACTTCTCATCATTAGACAAAACTTTAGAATAGGTGGTTTGGTTATTTTTTCAAAAAGCACCGAACCTGGGGCAGTTACTGTAAGAAATTGGGTTAGTTCAGAATTCTCCATACGAGTGACAGTTGATGGAAATGTCATGGTGCAGTTTTTGTCCAGGACTACTTTAGACCATGTATAGGGAGCCTTTAGAATCAGGCATTTGGCTCTAGACTTAACCAAATAGCAAACCGGGAAGTTGTAGGCTGAGCAGCGCCTGCTTCCTGGCTTCCTCTTTCTTCTGTCGGGTCGCAGGCTTGGTCAGGCCTACCAGAAACCGAAACCCGTTGCCGTCGAGTCGATTCCCACTCATAACGAACCTATAAGGCAGAGTATAACTGCCCCAGAGGGTTTCCAAGGAGCGGCTGGTGGATTCGAACTCCGGACCTTTTAGTTAGCATCCAAACGCTTAACCATTCCTAAGGGGAGCAGAATTTCTGAGGAAGCTGAGGCTCCCAGGGTCCGGTTGAGGAGCCTGTTCAGGCCGGTCTCTCCAGTTTTACGTGAGTTTGAATGAGTTCTGACACCAGCACGGGAAAGCCCTGGTTTAATTGCCCTGGATTCTGCAAAACAGGCTTTATCAGCATGGCTTTTGTTCATAGGGTGGAATATTAAGCATAGAGAGGCTTATTATTTGTGCTATTTCTTCAAGGCCCAAGTTTAAAAAGGAAAAGAAAAATTTTTGTGTGTCTATTTAGCACATGAAATACAGTAGAAAACATTACAAATAACAGAAGCCGACGTGGAAATTTAGTTTATGTATCTAATTTTGCTTTTAGTTAAACAGCGTGTGCATACTTGGTAATGCGAATCCCCATTAGTAGAGTTGGGAGGGTGAGTGAAGTAGAAGGAGCAGTAAGTAGAATGGAGCCAGCAGAGTTGATTTCTAGTCCTAGTTCCAGTCTTGCCACTTAGTGCCTAATCTGTAAAATGAGGGCTTGGTAATGTTGAAGGCCTGTCCCAGCACACATGACTCCTTGCTTTAAAAAAAAAAAAAAAAAAATGGGATCCCCTTATATCAAAGACAGCATCTCTGTAATATGGAAAGCTTATCTTGGCAGAGGGAGAGAAATTCTGTAGAACTGGCTTCTCTCATTTTATATTGGCTTCTCTTGTTATGTAAAAAGTAGACTTGTCATCTCCCTGCTCCCTAAACAAAACCAAACCACCAGGTCCTTCTGTCTTCTTTGAATTGATGAACAGTAATTACTAAGCAGTAGACAAGCTAGTAAGCTGAGAGGTAGCCTCGCATCCCTTCCTATAGTTACAATATCCACCTAAGTTTAGCACATGAAGGTTTTCCATTTTTATGCTCTGCACTGCATTCCTCTGGTTCAGTTCCTCAGCATTTTTGACCTAGGCTTTGACTATCTCATTTTAGACCCTCGCACTGCCTCAGCTTCATTCTGCCCTCCACATTGCTTGATTATATTCATCTAACATGTAAATATGATCATTACTGCTGACCTTAAAATTTTTTCGTTGGCTCCCCATGGCTTACTGGATAAAAAGAAACTGGCAGGTCAAAGCATCATAGCATAGTGATTAGGTAAGCTAGCTTGGAATCCTAGTTCCCACCTTATATTAAATGTGTAATTTTGGGCAATTTACCTAATCTCTTTGAATTAATAATCAGCCTTCAAAATAATCATCTAGTACTTATTAAAAAAAAAAACTACTTAATAAACTTTAGCTATTTTTGTTATTCTCCCATCCATCTGTCCCTTGGTCATACTGTGGTAGCTTTTGTGTTGCTGTGATACTGTATGCTCTGCCACCCATATTTCAAATACCAGTAGGGTCTCTTATAGTGGACAGGTTTCAACAGAGCTATCAGACTAATACAGACTAGGAAGAAAGGCCTGGTGATGTGTATCCAAAAATTAGCCAACAAAAATCCCATGGATTACAACAGAATATTGTCCGATATAGTGCTGAAAGGTGAGCTCCTTGCATTGGAAGGCATTCAGAATACTCACTGGCCACAACAGTGGACTTGAGCATACCAACAACTATGAAGATGGTATAGGACCAGGCAGTGTTCCATTCTGTTGTATGTGGCATCAACATGCGTTCTTATTTCTCGGTATATTTTGCATAGATGATTGGTCAGAATGTTTAGGTGATCCTCAGTCTGCAATAAAAGTATTCAGTTCTCCCATTTCCTAATCCAGGTAGGAACTAGACCCTAACCTTGAAGTTGCTAATTTTATATGTTTAGAGCAAGAACTTTTGAGGGATGTTTACTCACAGAAGCCTAAACACTTTATTCCCTGATTTCTTCTCCTTTGGCTTCTGATGCTACTCTGCCAATTTTGGCCACTGGTGGATTCCTGCCCAGTCTTTCTTGTCTCTTGAGGGTGTAGCATGGAGTTAGGATTGATAAACTGCAAGGAAAACCAAGAATGAGTTTCCTTGGTGCTGGCTAAATGCTCAGTGAGATGACTAGCAGGGGCAGATGGCAGAGTTCAGACACTGGTGCTTTTCTGAGTGTGTGGAAATTGGCAGCTTGTGTTATATGCCAAAAAAAAACCCAAAACCCATTACCATTGAGTTGATTTTGAGTCAGTGGCAACCCCGTGTGCTACAGAGTAGAACTGCTCTATAGGGTTTCTTTGGCTGCAATCTTTACTGCAGATAACCAGGCTTCTTTTCTGGGGTGCCACTGGGTGGCTTCGAACTACCAGCCTTTAGGTTAGTAGTCGAGTGCAAACCATTTGCACCACCCCGGGACCTTTTGTCATATCCCAGTGCCCCCAAATTAAGCATTTTTCCTGCTTGCATTTTCTTTCTAGGATCACATCCACACTTCAGGTGTCATGTCTTACATAGCCCCTGTGATTTGATTTCATTTAAGTCTTAGGATTTTCTTGTAAGTTGTTCCCAGTGGCACTCATGGTTTCAGGTTCTTACATGCTACTAATAATCATGGGGAAAACTATCCATGTACAGGGCTTTGGCTGACAACTTTTTTCTACCTTGTTTAATACTGGCAAAGAGAGTATTGAGCTGAAAAATAGGAGTATCAAGGATTTACTCCAAGTGATCATTGCCTTCTGGAAAAGGGAGATGTGTGAGTCAAAAAAGCTCTTGCTCTGTCCCTTCCAGACTGTTTGTGTACACATACACTTTGAGGTGTCTTATCAGGATTATTTGCGTATCACAGCAGATTGCCTGTGGCACTTAGTCTTCATACCCTGGTAGAGGAAAAGTACTTTTGGGATCATTTATCCTTGGCATCCAGTGGATAGTAAAGATCTTCTGCAAAGAAATGCATGGGCACAACCAAGTTTTATTTGGAGGGGGTTGAAAATAGACACAGCAAAACCTGTTCCCATTGCAGTTTCTAGACATAAGGAACAGTGACATTGGTTACATTCTCTACATGGTGTCAGTGTTCTCCTCGTTTCTGTTCTAGTTTTTCACTTCCATTTACTTAATCTCCCTGTCCCCTATCCTTCTCATAATATCCTTCTCATAGATGCTGTAAAATAGATGTTGAACCTTTGGTCTTACATAGATTTTTTTTTTTTTAAAAGAAATGTAGTAATAAAGGGTGACAGTGTTTACTTTCTGGGCTAAACTGTTACTTAGTTTAAAGGTGACTTCAGGAGATAATTTCAGTTCAAGGTTTGAAGAGCAACTCAAGACTATAGTCTCGGCGACTCCTCCAGCCTAGTAGGTCCAGTAAGCCTTAATTCTCTTAAGAATTTCAAGTTCTGTTTCACATTTTTATCAAGATTCGTCTGTTGTGTTTCTGATCAGAATATTCAGTAGTGGTAGCCAGGCACCATCTACTCTGGACTCAAGAAGGAGGCAGTAGTTCAAGTAGACGTACTGTAGTCCAGTTCCTTCTCTGATTTTTAGGTTTCTTTCTTTTTCTTGTTCTAGGTGAATGAAGACCAATAGTTGTATCTTAGATGACCAGTTCGTAAGCTTTTAAGACCCCAGACACTACTCGTTATACTGGGAAGGTAGAACATAAACTTTAGGAACTATATTATGCTAACTGACTGAATTGTCCCACGAGACCATGACCCCAAGCCCCCAAACCAAGAAAACTAGTCCCGTGAGGTGATTCGTTATGCCTAATTACAGTATAACTGGTGAAAGCTGGAACCTATGTAAGGTAGAAACCTGTCAGATAAGGAAAACTCAAATATTTTCCTCTAAAACGAGTGAGAAAAGTGTTAAGACTGCACTCTGTCAAAGGCAGAAAAACAAGGCCGTCCTGTTGAGTTCCCACTCTCACAGGTTTCACTGTTGTATCAGCACCTGTAAGCCGCGCCCCCCTTTTTGGGGTGGTTGTTATTGTTGCAAAACTGTATGCAACCTAGCATTTTCTCATTCATCACTTTTTCCCTAGGTACAGCTTATTGACATCATTTCTTCAATTATTTTCTTCTAAAACCAGTGAGAAAAATGTTAAGACTGCACTCTGTCAAAGGCAGAAAAACAAGGCTGTCCTATTCAGTTCCCACTCTCACAGCTTTCACTGTAGTATCAGCACCTGTAAGCCCCCCTTGCCTTTTTGGGGTGGTTGTTATTGTTGCAAAACTGTACACAACCTAGCATTTTCTCATTCATCACTTTTTCCCTAGGTACAGCTTATTGACATCATTTCATCCATTATGCTGTGCAAACTTCACCTACCTTTTTAATTTTTATAAGCAAACAGTGACTACTACCTAGGGAATACTTCTTTTCCGCCACCCTCCATCCCTGGTAACTACTGATGAACATTAGTTTCTGTATATTTACTTATTCATGTCATTTCATAAAAGTGAGAGCATACAATATTTGGGAGTTTTTTGTGATTGACTTATTTCACTCAACATAACGTCCTCCAGTTTCATCCATGTTTCAGGATATTTTGGTAACTCATTTTTCTTTATCGCTGAGTAGTATTTCATTGTATGTATGTATGTACCACACTTTATCTGTCCATTCATCCATGAATAGGCACTTAGATTGTTTCCACCTAGTTGTTATTGTGACTAGTGCTGCGATGAACATGGGTATGCATATATCTGTTTGTGTCAGTTCTGTTAGATCCCTGTGGTACATACTTAGAAGTAAAACTACTGGTATCTCATTGTGGTTTTGATTTGCATTTCTCTAATGGCTAGTGATCACAAACATTTCCTCATGTGTCTGTTGGCTGCTTGAATGTCTTCTTTGGTGAAGTGTCTGTTCATTTCCTTTGCCCATTTTCTTTTTTAGTAAAGCAAAAGAAAGTTTTATTTGGCCTATATTCAAAAGGGCAAAAGTTGAGAAGCGGGCAAGCATGCTGCCAGAGCCATGTCTGCCCGATTCCAAGGAAATATTACAGAATAAGGTAGAATGGGAAAACGGACAAGCATGCTGCCACAGCCACATCTGCCCGAGTCCAAAGAAAGTTACAGAGTCATAAGTATACATTAACATTACAAAATGGGCAAAACCATTGAAAGTTTCACCTTTTCACAGCATGGCTAGAAATTGTGATCCTATGTTTTGAATCATCTTTCTTTACAAACATTGGTAAAGGTTTCAGTAATCAACAGTCAGGAGGGTCTTCACTGGTCCAGTAAATTTCTGTTGACTAAGTGCTAATAGGAAACCCTGGTGGCATAGTGGTTAAGTGCTACGGCTGCTAACCAAAGGGTCGGTGGTTTGAATCCGCCAGGCGCTCCTTGGAAACTCGATGGGGCAGTTCTACTCTGTCCTATAGGGTCACTATGAGTCGGAATCGACTCGGGCACTGGGTTTAGTTTGGTTTTTAAATGCTAATAGAAAAAGGTAAGAGTGGAAAGTCTTTGGTTCCCTAAAGATATTTTCCAAGATTATCTTAGCTATTTGTCTTTATACCTCAGGGCCCAGCTGATGTGTCCTTGTGAGTCCTTATGAGCCCAGCTCCACCTGCGTCAAATTCTCTATCCTCAAGGACAGGGAATGATGACTCCAGTATTATTTCCTAAATCATTCCCTTATTTTGATCGGAGATAGGCGATAACACGTCGATGATCAATACCTGGACTTTGCTGAGCTCCTAGATGGCAGCCATGGCAGTTCTTTAGACTGACAGTGCTGGTTTTCCACCAGATACCATTTGGTTCTTTACGAGAATCTTAAATAAGAGCGGTGTTCTAATCAGTCGCATTGCCAAAGTGAGCAGACTCAATGTACGTCAACATTTTAACTGGAGGCTTTCTTTTGTCTTGTAAGTGTGTACGACAGTAGAGGGTAAATTTTATTATGCCTAATACTATCAGGATGTGGACTAAGAATGTTGCTTGCCCACGTACTTATTCCTGATGGTGACCAACCAAATAAATCTGGTGTTTTAAGGGTGTTACAGGTATAACCAAGTAACCTGCTGTCTAATGTTATATATATCTTGTTCTACTCCTGTGTTATTTATGCAAATGTAACAAGAGGTATTTGTTACAGCACAGACTACACTTTTTTGGGACAATAAAAATCTCAGGCTGTTCTGTTATCTCATGTCAGCTTGGTTTATGAGGTTAGAGATCACTGTTGTGCTTCCATCTCTCTAGCAACTTCATCTGCTATTTGTTCCATAGTGATTGATGGATTTTTAAAAAGATTTCTCTAATTCACATATACTATAAGTACGAATTAAAGTTCCCAGCCATACCCTGAGTGTTGGACCAGTGGGCTTTCTTCTGACTCTCATTTTACAATGGGTAACAAATTGACATTACCTTTCCAGTGTTTACTGGCATCATCATTATGAATATCTAAAGGTAATCCTAAGGTTCCCAAAGTGCATTGCCCAAGCATTCACCAGGAATCTAAACAAGAGATTGCCCATGTAAATTCACTGTCAATTGGAAAGGGATGATCTAAATTAATTTAGTTGGATCTACCACACAAATGCATACCTCTATAAAGGACACTCAAAGCTTGTCTAGAGAAAACAGAAGGTGTAGAAAAATTTACATGTGACAAACAAGTTCCCATTAAAGAATATATGATTAGCAAGATAATACTGGATAGACTTCTCCTGTTGGAGGTCTCCAGTTAATCTGTCTAAAACTTACCAAGTGTTCTCCCTGAGGGCAAGCTGCCCCTCCTTGACTTACCTATTCACAGTCATGGGTCACTTTCTCAGAAGCAGAAGTAGAATCTAAGACAAAATGGAGTCTGAGCCATGACATCTGATCTCTTCTGAGAACCTGATTTCTTTAATTAATTTTCTGTATACCAAGAGGGTGAGAGTTTGATAACAAACATTAGACAGGTATTTCACAGAACATTGTCTTGAAGACTTATTAAACCCATTACTGATTTACCCTAAACATAACTCTCAGTCTGATCTTTGGAGTCAGTTTCTCAAAACAAACTGAATTCTTGAAAACAAAAGGCACAATGCCCAGAGCAAAAGGGTCTTAACAGTTTATCTGGGTTATCGTTTGATTCAAAGTGGCTTCAGGAATCAGTTTTTTTCTCAAAGCTTGAGGTTCAAAAGGATACCTAAAGGCGATGGCCTGTGTAGGTTGCCCCAACTTCTATGAAAGCCAGAAATCTGGATTCCAAGAGAATTACGTACAACCCTCTCATGATTCCCTCCTTTGGGTCATGATCTCGTTAGAGAATCTATAATCAGAAATGCTCAGTAAATGGTAATTGGGTACCATCTGGTTTTTAAGATCCCAAGAACCATACAGCAAATCAGGAGGTAGGATAGAAACACTGACAATAATATTAGGCCAGTTGTCCGAAATAACCAATGAAACCATGACTGACCGAGGAAACAAACCTCATGAAGTGTTTGTTTATGCCTAAGCAGCATCAGTAACTGCTTTTCGTGTGCCTCAGCAACAGCTGCATTCTGCCAAACCTCAGACTGAATAGTTTTCCAGGGCTTCTTCCATTTCCATATAAAGTTAGTGATAAGTTTTTCCGTCTCTTTAAAGACTGTTGTTGGTATTTGAACGGGATTGCATTGTATTTGTAGAACACTTTTGGTAGGGTTGTCATTTTCACAATGTTGAGTCTACCTATCCATGAGCGTGGTATGTTTTTCCATTTATGTAGATCTCTTTTGGTTTCTTGCAGTAGTGTTTCATGTTTTCTTTGTATAGATCATTACATCCCTGGTTAGATTTATTCCTAAGTTTTTTTTTTTTTTTTTTAGGGGATATTATAAATGGTATTGTTTTCATGATATCCTTTTCATCATTCTCTTTCTTGGTGTATACGAATCCAGCTGATTTTTGTATGTTTGTCTTGTATCTTGCTAATCTGCTGAATCTTTCTATTAGTTCCAGTAGTTTTCTTGTGGGGTCTTTTGGGTTTTCCGTGTGGTGTGTCAGATCATCTGCAAATAAGGACAGTTTAGCTTCTTTATTACCAATTTGGATGCCTTTTATTTCTTTTTCTTATCTTATTGCTGAGCTAGAATTTCCAGCCAAATGTTAAATAGGAGTGGTGATAAAGGACTGTCCTTGTCTTATTCCTGTTCTCAAGGGGAACGTTTTCAACCTCTCTCCATTTTGAATGATGTTGGCCGTTGTTTTTGCGTAAAAAAAAAAAAAAAAGCGTAGATGCCCTTTATTATGTTGAGAAATTTCCCCTCTATACCTATTTTATTGAGAGTTTTTATCAGGAATGGGTGTTGGACTTTGTTGACTGCCTCTTCTGTGTTGGTTTAGATGATCATGTAATTCTTTCCTTTTATTTATGTGGTGAATTAAGTTGATTTTTTTTTAATGTTGAATCATCTTTGCTTACCTGGTATGAATCCTACTTGGCTGTGGTGTATTATTTTTTTGATACGGTGCTAAATTCTATTGGCTAGAATTTTGTTGAGAATTTTTACATTTATATTCATGAGAGAGACTGGTCTGTAATTTTCTTTTTTTGTGGTGCCTTGATGATTGCCTGGTTTTGGTATCCTGGTTATGCTGGCTTCATACAATGAATTCAGAAGTATCGTTTCCTTTTCTGTGTTCTAAAATAGTTTGAGTAGTACTGGCATAAGTTCTTCTCCGAATGTTTGGTAGAATACTCCAGTGAAGCCATCTGGGCCAGGGCTTTTTTTGTTTGTTTGGAGTTTTTTTTTTTTTTAATTACCTTTTCAATCTCTTTTGTTACGGGTCTGTTCAGATTTTCAACATCATTTTGTGTTAGTTGGGTAGGTAGTGTGTTTCTAGAAATTTGCCCATTTCCTCTAGGTTTTCAGATTTCTTGGAAGTACAGTTGTTCATAGTACTTCTTTATGGTCCTTTCCGTTTCACTTGGGTTGGTTGTAACGTCCCCCATTTCATTTCTTGTTTGGTTATTTGCATCCTCTCATGTTTTTCTTTTGTCAGCTTTGTCAGTGGTTTGTCGATTTTGTTGATCCTTTTGAAGAACCATATTTTGTTGATTCTACTGTTTTTCTATTCTCTATTTCATTTATTTCTGGTCTAATCTTTATTACTTCTGGTGACTGTGGGCTTCTCTTGCTGTTCTCTATTTGTTCAAGTTGTGTAGCTAGTGTTTTGATCTTGTCCTTGTTTGATGTATGCATCTATTGCTATAAATTGACCTCTGAGGACTGCCTTTGCTGTGTCCCAGAGGTTTTGGTATGGTCTGTTTTCATTCTTAAAAGATTCTAGGAATTTTTTGATTCCGTCTCTGATTTCTTCTATTACCCAGTGGTTTTTAAGTAGGGTGTTATCCAGTTTCCATGTAATTTTTTTTTTTTTCTTATTCTTCCTTGTGTTGATTTCTACTTTGATGGTGTTGTGGTCAGAGAAGATACTTTCTATTATCTCAGTGTTTGGAATTTTGTTGAGGGTTGCTCTGTGGCCTAAGATGTGGCCTATTATGGAGAACGTTCCATGTGCTTTCGAAAAGAATGTGTACTTTCCAGCTGCTAGGTGGAGTGTTCTATATATGTTTATGAGGTCAAGTTGGCTGATTGTGCCCTTTAGCTCTTCTGTATCTTTGTTGAGGATCTTTCTAAATGTTCTGTCCTTTACGGAGAGTAGTGTGTTGAAGTCTACTATTATTTTGGAACTGTCAGTTTCTCTTTTCAGTGCTTTTAAAGAGTTTATGTATCTTGGAGCCCTGACATTGGGTGTGTAGATGTTTATTACGGTTAAGTCTTCATGGTAGATCGTTCCTTTCCTTTAATATAATAATCATTCCTTTCTTTGTCTTTTATGGTGGATTTTGTTTTAAAGTCTATTTTATGTGAGATTAGCATTGTCACTCCTGCTGTTTTTTGGAAGTTATTTGCTTGATATATTTTTTTCCATCCTTTGATTTTTAATAAATTTACATCTTTGTTTCTAAGGCGTGTCTCTTATAATAAGACAGTATATTGATGGATCCTGTTTTTTCATCCATTCTGTCACTCTGTGTCTCCTTATGGGTGCATTTAGGCCATTTACATTCAGTGTAATTATTGGTAGGTGTGAGTTTATTGCTTGCATTTTGTAGCACTTTTTTTTTTTGTGGTGCTGACATCTTCTTTGTTCCTTTTACTCTCCTGTGCTGAATTCCTTTTGTTTATGGATTTCTTTTTCATTTGTTTTTGTAGATTTTGTTTTTATTACAACTTCGTTTTCTTCTTTATTTTGATGAATAGTTTTAACTTTCTTTGTGGTTATCTTGAAATTTATCTTCCTAGGTTTGAACCAATCTATTATTATTTGGTATTGCCTTGCCTTCCTCTCCATTAGAAAGTTCTATACCTAGACCACTTATTCATTCTTCTGTTGTTCTGATGTTGTTGTCATTACAGGTTAACCTCTCTGGTTCCCTGTTGTAATTCTTTTGGTTTTGTATAGTCCTTGGGAGTTCATTTCCTAGGTTGGTATCTGGCTGGTACAATCTTGCATCCTAGATTCAGGCTGTGGTCTGATGTTTGTTCTCAGACCGAAGGACTCTTTTAATAATTCTTGTAAGTTTGGTTTGGTTTTTATGTATTCCCTTAATTTTTGTGTATCTGCAAATGTCCTAATTTCACCGTCATATTTGAATGAGAGTTTTGCAGGATTTGTTATTTTTGGTTGGCAGTTTTTTTCTTTCACGGTTTTTTATATGTCATCCTGTTGCCTTCTTCCCTGCATGGGGAATTCTGTGGAATTATCAGAACTTAGTCTTATTGTTTCTTCTCTGTATGTGACTTTTTGTTTTTCGTGAGCTGCTCTCAGAATTCTTTTTTTTGTTTTGTTTTAGCGAGTGTGATTATGCCTTGGTGATTTTGTCGTGGGGTCTATCCCATATGGGGCCTATTGAGCTTCTTGGATAGTCAGCTTTTCATCTTTGATGGTATTAGAAAAGTTTTCTGTCAGCAATTCTTCAGTGGTCCTCTCTGTTTTCCGTTTTGTCCCCTGTCCTGGAACTCTGATCACTTGCAAAATTTTGCTTTTGATTGTATCCCACATAATTCTCAGTTTCTTCATTCTTTTTTCTAATTTTTCCTGAAACAGAGTTGTGCCCAGGTGTTTGTCTTCAGTTTCACTGATCCTGTCTTCTGTTATTTCAAACCTGCTCCTCACCCTTCTATGACAGTGTCCATTTTTGAAATCTTGTTTATTTTTTGGATTTCTAATTGTTTTTGTATAATTTTTAGTTGTGAATTTATTTTGGGATTTTGTTCTGTATTGTCCTGAATCCTTCCACTTTTTTGTCTGTATTTTCCATGAATTTGTCTGCCATTTCCATGAATTTGTCTCTTTTTTCCTCATTTTTGTCTGCTTTTTGCTTTACCTCTTGGATAGCCCTGAATAGTAGAGATTTGAATTCCCTATCAGGAAGTTCTGGTGCCTTTTTTTCTACTGGAAAGTCATCTGGTGTTTTATTTTGGATGCCTAATGGAAGCATCCTTTTTTTTTTTTTTTTTTTAATACATTTTGGTATTGTCTGCTGTCTTCAAGACATTCAATAGTTGTTTTCTTCATTTGTTGATTGTAGTTCTGTTTGTTTCATCTTTTTTGTTTTATTTGATTATGTCTGAGCAGGCTGGCTATGCATTCTTTGTTGTTTACTTGTCTGTTGTCAGGATGCTTTTTACCTCCTTGTCCAATGGGCAGGGCAGGTTCTGCTGAAGGAGAAGAGCTGGGTTGGGTTGTTTGTGGCATGCACTAGGGCCGACATAGTGGGCCAGGAACCTATGCTGGGCAGGTTCTAGTAGGCCGTGCCTGTACTGCTCGGGGGTGTGATGTTCAGCATGGTGCAGGTAGGCAGGAAGGAGGGGGGAGGTTGTGATGTGTGGAGCTAATACAGGTATGGGTAAGAGGAGAGAGAAACAGAAGCAAAAAACAAACAAACAAAAAGAGTGCTAAGGGAACTTGCCGTTGGAGTGGAGAGATGGGAAACTGAGAAATGGAGGAAAGGAAAAAGAAAAAATACTAGATAAAAATCTGGAAGGAAAGAAAAGAAAAGCCCCAAGGGGTCCCACTGGTGTGGCTGCAAAAACTGGGGAAGTGACTCTCAGGCTAGAGGTTGTGTGGATGTCACATAGTGCCAGGTATTCAGCAGACAGGAAAGGAAGGTAAGTATAGAGAGATGAGAACTGAGAAGTGAAGAGAGACAGAAAGGAAAAAAGAGAAAAATAAAGAAAAAATAAATACCCCAGGATTCCACCTATGCATCTGCGCAGATCGAAGGAGTGGCTCTTAAGCCGTGCAGTGCAACCTGGCTAGAAGGGGCTCCCAAGCTGTGGAAAGAAAAAACAAATAAACAGAACAAAGAAAAAAAAAAGCCTTGGGGATCTCACCATCATGGTGTCGTGGACCAGGGGGGTGGTTCCCCAGTCAAGTGTTGCTTCACAGCCTTTCAAGAGGAAGCAAGGATGGCACACAGATCCAGATGGTTGAGAGAAAGGAAGGCGGGGGAGGTGGTAGGGGATACGGAAGAACCTAAAAGAAACAGAAAAAAGCAATGCTAGCAACAGAGAAATGGCACTCAGTGTGAGTTGGGTGTATCCAAATAGCCTGGGACCGAAGCAGTTGCCTCCAGGCCAAGACACCATGGCTGGTGGGAAACAGAGGAGGCCAAGGGAGCGGAGCGGGGGAAGAAAGGTGAGGGTTAGGAAAGTGTATATTGCTGGTTACCAGGTGCTCTGTCTCCTGCTGGGAACTTTGTGAAGCTGCTTTCCCATCCTCGCTGTCTGCCAACCTCTGATGTGGGTGGGGCGAATCCAAGCGGCACAGACGCTGCACTTCCTGGCTGGCTGAGCCACCACTGCCAGCCAGGAAGCATGGAGGTGGAGCTGGAGCAGTGGGGAGAGGATAGGGGTGGGAAAGTGTGTATTGCAGGTTACCAGGTGCTCTGTCTCCTGTTGGGAGCTCCATGAAGCTGCTTTCCCGTGCTCCTTGTCTGCCAGTGTCTGACAGGAGTCCAAGATGGCAAATCTGTGCAGCATTAGCTGATAGGAGACTTCCGCACGTATTTCTCCTTGCTCTCTGTTTTTTGTCAGTAACTTATTCTGTTCGGTGCTTAGCTGAGTTCTTTATGTCTTCATTTGACACTTTGGGTTCCAGGACTGACGTTTGTTTCTGTTTTGCTTAGTTTTTCAGGTCTTTGCTGTGGAAGGACAGCATGTCACTTCTGTCTATGGCACGATGTTGTTCAGAAGTCACCATCATTCTTGAAAGACAGTTTTGCTGGCTCTAGTATTCTTGATGGACAGGTTTTTTTTTTTTTTTTTTCCCTTGGCACTTTAAATATTTCATTCCATTGCCTTCTGACCTCCAGTGTTTCTGAGGAGAAATCGGCATTTAATCTTACTGGGGATTGTTTGTGACTGTTTGCTTCTGTCCCACTGCTTTAAGGATTCTCTCTTTATCTTTACTTTTTGAGAGCCTAACTGCGATGTGTCTTGATGTAAATCTCTTGGATTTTTCCCGGTTCGAGTTCTTTATGCTTCTTGGATTTGTAGATTCGTGTCCTTCGTTAGATTGATGAAATTTTCTGTCATTATTCCTGCAAATACTCTTTCTGTCCTTTTCTCTCATCTCCTTCTGCAATTCCTGTGATGCATATATTAGGTCTTTTGTTGTTGTTCCACAGTTCTGTTAAACTGTGCTCTGCTTTTTTGAGCCTGTGTTTTTAGTGCTCTTCTGCCTTGGTAATTTTAACTGTTTTATCCTCTGATTCACTGATTCTGCATTCTGCCCGATTAAATCTTTTGGTAAGTCCTTCTGTTGTGTTTCTCATCTCATTTAGTGTTTCTTCAATTGCAGTATCTCTTTTTTTTTAGATTTTTATTTTGTTCTTGCATTTTCCTTATTTTTTGAAGTCTTTGTGTTTTTCCTTTATTATTTAATTATGTTTGACATTGTATTATATTCCATGTTTTTCGTTATTTGATCATCACCAGATGCATTTTTACTCCCTTCATCATATTCATTTGGATGGATGATCATTTCTCTGTTTTGTGTGTCTTGTAATTTTTTGCTGGGGCATTGGTATTTTTGAAGATGTTAACTTTCCCGCTTCTCCCCAGTATTTGGTGTTTTTGCATGCACCGCTTTCTTCAACAAACTCTTAGACAGGTGAGCCTTCGGCCTGTGCTTACCATTTCCTCTCTCTGTGATGCCTCCTTCTCTCTCCATGGTTTAATTAGGATCTGAAAGTTCCAGATCTCGGTTTACAACTTTCAGTGTCTCCCAAACACATCAGAGAGCATGCTGTGGTCAGTCTGTTTGCCAGTGGGCACTGCTACTCAGGCAAGATACCATGCACTAATCAATCTTTCCACCAGAATGGGCAGCCCTCTTTTTCCAGTTATTATTCCCTTCCCTGCTCTGTTTCTGCAACCACATTTTCAGTTGAAAAACCCACACCCAGAGAACCCCCTTAAGGGCTGGTTGTTGCCCTTTGGTTTTGCCTGAGGCTTCCTACCCTGCTCTGTGGAGACTGTACCTGAGCTGGCATTCAAGGGAAACACAGGCCAAGTTTCCTCTGTTTCAGGTGGAGGAGGGGTGGCACTCCCTAGAAGGACCTCCAGAAGATCTGTCTTGTTGGTTTTAGAGCCCTAGTGGTCCTGTGGTGGGGGGACAGGTAGAGTAGCCTTCACTTACATGACCCTCCTTCTGGGTCCACTGTAGAGAACCTTCTGTAGGAGAGCTTATCAGTCCAGCAGCTAACAATTACTGTGTGGAGTGAGATTGTTGTATTCCAAAAGGACTCCCAAGAAGGTTTGCCTTGTTGCTTTCAGAGCCTACCTTGTAGTATTTTGGCTATGGGCATAGCCACCACTCAAGATGCCTGCCTTCTAGCATACAGTAGTCTTAGTCAGCAGTCTTCAACACCATCTGGAAGGGGAGAAGATAGACCCAAATTGACCCCCCATGAGATGTGTCCTGTTGGTTTCAGAGGCCTGAGCTATTGGGTGAACAGGGAGGCAGGTAGAGTGCTGACTATAGGAGCAGACTCCACTGCAGGGGCCTTTTGTAGCAGTTTGCAACAGCCTGGCAATCAACAATTACCAGGTTGGGGAGGGCGTGTCACACTCCAGTCTGACTCCCATAGAGGTTTCCCATCTTGCTTTCATCCTTCCTGACCCCCCAGTAGATTGTTGGCTGTGGGTGTAGCCTCTGCTCAAGGTACCTCCATCCCAGCACACAGCCGCTTTGGTCAGCAGTCCTTAGTGCCAACTGAAAGGGGAAGACAGACCCAAACTGATTCCCCAGGAGCCCTGTCCTGATGGTTTCAGAGGCCTGAGCTATAGGATGTACAGGAAGGCAGGTAGCATGTTGATTTGAGAGCAGACTCCACTGCAAGGGCCTTCTGTAGCAATTCACAGTAGGCTTGCAGCAGACCGTGTCTGCTTGGGGGAGGTGCCGGCACACTCCACATAGACCCTGGAGAGGTATGCCTTGTTGAGTTTATAGCAGAAGCTTGAGGTCCTGTCTCTTTGTACAGGTAGGTGGTGTGGTGGTTAGGGAAGCTGGCTCTTTTACTTGGGCTACTTCTCCAGTCCACAGCATCCAGCAGCCCACGTGGCTGGGGGTGAGGCAGGGACGGTGGGAGAAGTGGTTTTCCTATCGTATGCGACTCATTGATTAGTTGATTCTTGCCTGTTTGCAGTTCCCTGCTGCTCTCCTCTGCTCCCTTATTCAGAGTCCCTCAAAGCCAAGCACCTTTGCCTTGTATTTATTATAGTATTTGTGGGGGAGAGTGAAAACGCTGGTCTGTTTGTGCCACCATCTTCCCAGAATTTCCCAAAGCCTCCATCCTTTTACTTTTTACTTATTTGTGTCTTTGTATTTAAAGTGAGTTTCTTATAGGCAGCGTACAGCTTGGGTCTTGTGTTCTATCAATTCAGACAATCTCTGACTTTTAATTAAGGTGTTTTGATTATTTACATTTGGTGTATTATTGATATGGTCAGTCTGTCATCCTGGTACTTGTTTTCTGTTTGCCCCATCTGTTCTTTGTTTCCTTATTTCTTTAAGTCTTATTTTGGATTTAGTACTTTTTAAGGATTCCATTTTATGTAACTGTCTTTGTTGGTGATTGCTTTCAGTTTCATAATGCATTGCTCTTGATTCCAACTCATAGTAACCCTAGTGCTATGCTATATTTTGGGTTTTACTATACTGTCATTTCTCCTGTCCTGGCCATTCGTGTATTGTCGTTAAACCCACTGTTGTTATTCACTTCAATTACGCATGTTATTTGTGTTTAAATAGGTGATTGTCTTTTTTTTTAAATTTAATTTAAAAATCTTGGAGTGCAGAACTCATGGTACTCTTCATTCCTCTGTGTGGAAGCATATTTTTATCTGATATTTTTTTTCTTCTATTCTGAAGGACTTCCTTTAGCATTTCTTGTGTAGTGTGAGTATATTTTTTGATGAATTCTTTCAGCTTTCATACACCTGAAACACTCATTTCATCTTCCTTTTAAAATGTTTTTATAGTATAGGATTTTGATTGATAGTTATTTTTTTCAATGTTTTAAAATACTTTGTTCACTGTGTTCTTGCTTGCATTGTTACTAAGAAGAAATCTTCTATCATCTTTACCTTTGTACCTGTGTACATAATGTGTTTCTTTCCTCTGGCTGCCTTTGAGATTTTTGTCTTTTTATCTGTGGCTTTGAACAATATGATTATGATGAGCTTTGATGTAGGTTTCTTCATGTTTTTTGCCCTCAGGGTTCATTGAGCTTTTTGGATTTATGAGTTTATAGCCTTCATCAAGTTAAAAAAATTTCATCCATTATTTTTTCAAATGTCCCTACCCCACCCCCCTTTTAAGAGACTCTACTTACCCATGTATTAGGTTACTTAAAGTCTCATAGCTCATTGATGTTCTTTTAATATTTAAAATTTTTTTTTTCTGTTACTTGTTTTGAATAGTTTCCATTGCTGTGCCTTCAAATTTAGGAATCACTAATTCTGCATTGTCTAATCTGCCATTAATTTATTAGGTGCGTTGGGTAGAGTATTCATTGTGGGGCTTGTTATTCACCACTACAAAGGTAAGGCCTTCCTGAGTAATCTACTCAGTGCCCTTTGAATAAGAGTTTGTCAGTCTGCATGGCGGAAATAGGCATAAGCCCATTGTGACATCTGCGCACATCTGCGCACTGTTCAGATTCTTTCCCTCTGCATTGGGTAATTTCCTCAGATGTATGTACTCGAGGAGGTCTTTCTGTAAATTTCTGAGCTTTCCTCTATGTATCTCTCTCTCCTTCTGGTATTCTTCCTGTAAATTCTAGCTGCCTTGGCCTCACTTGGTTCTCAATTCTGTTTCAACTCAGAGAGTCTGCCTGACTTGGCCTCGGTTCCTCCCCCCTGTGCTGAGATCTGAAAACTCCATCAAGGCAGTAAGCTAGGGCAGTGGTAAGGCACAACTTGTCTCCTGCCTTTCAGGGATTTCTGGTTTCCAGGGCCTTGGAATTTGCTGACTTGTGTATTTTTGTCTCGCCTTTTTTTTTTTTTTTTTTCTTTTTGGTTGTTTCGGACTGAAGGGTAAATCCCGTCCCAGTTATTCTATCTTGGACTGAAGCAGAAATGTTTCTCTTTGTTTTTTAACACGTCCTACTAAAGATGTGTCAATCTTTTTTGTTTTGCTTTTTTTTTTTTTAATAACATTTTATTGTGTTTTTGGTGAAAGTTTACACAGCAAATTAGGCCCCCAGTTGACAATTTCTACATAAAATATTCAGTGACATTAGTTACATTTCTCAGAGTGTGTCAGCATTCTCTTTGATTTGCTTTCTGGTTGTTCAGTTTCTAGTGCTTTAGTTTTCCTGCCCCCCTTGTCTTCTCATGTTTGCTTTAGAGTAGTTGTTGACCTTTTGGTCTGACATGGTGGTCTTTTAGTGGGGTAGTGTACTCTCAGGTGATATCCTTTACTTTGTGTGCTGATCTGTTATTTTGCTAAAACATGACCTCAAGGGATAGTTTCTGTTCAAGGCTTAAAGAGCATCTCAGAGCATGGCTTCTGGGGTTTTAAAAGCTAGCGACTGGCCATGAAAGATGCGTCAATTGGTCCTGACTCACCTGGAGCAAAGGAGAATGAAAAACAACAAAGACATATGGAAAATATTAGGCCAAGAGACAAAAGGGGCCACATAAAACAGAGACTCCATAGCTTGAGACCAGAAGAACTTAAATGGTGCCTGGTTACCACCAATGACCTCCCTGACAAGAAACACAACAGAGAGTCCCTGACAAAGCAGGAGAAAAGAGGGGTGCAGAACTCAAATTCTGGTAAAAAGACCAGACTTAATGGTCTGGCTGAGACTGGATGAACCCCGGAAGACATGTCCCCTGGACTCTTTGTTAACCCAGATCTAAAACCATTCTCGAAGCCAACTCATAAGACATCTGAACTATAAGATATAACATGAGACTCATAAATTTATGAGTGTGCTTCTTAGTTCAAGTAGATAAAAAAAAAAAAAAACACGAGACTAAATGGGCAGCTCCTGTCTGGAGGTGAGATGAGAAGGCAGAAAGGTATAGAAGCCTGTTGTACATGGAAAATCCAGGGTGGAAAGGAGGAATGTGTGATCACATTATAGGGATAGCAACTAGGGTCACATAACAATGTGTGTATAAATATTTGTATGAGCAACTAAGTTGAGCTGTAAACTTTCACCTAAAGCACACTGTTTAAAAAAGCAACAAGAAAAAAGTATCTCAGAGCAATCATCTCAGGGAGCCCTCTAGCCTCAACTGGTCTAGTAAGTCTGGACTTTTTAAGAATGTGAGTTCTGTTTGCATTTTTCTCCCATTCTCTCAGGGTCCATCTATTGTAGCCCTGATCAAAATCGTTGGTAGTGGTAGCCGGGCACCATCTACCATATTTTTACACAAATATCGTGAACCTTCTGCATTTGTTTGTGAGTTCTTCTGGTCTCAGTGTAGACAAGACCGTGGCTTGTGTAGGCTGTTAATGCTGTAGACTAGTTTCTTATATGAGACTTTGGTTTCCTTCTTTGTTTTTCTTTTGCTCCTGACAAGTAAATACCAATAGTTGTATCTTAGATGGATGCTCACAAGCTTTTAACACCCCAGGTGCTACTCACCTCAGTAGGATGCAGAACATGAACTGTGTAAGCTGTTATGCCAATTGACTGAGTTGTCCATGAGACTAAGGTCCTAAGCCTTCAAACCCGGAAAACCAGTCTCACAAAGTGTATGATTATATCTGAGACATACTTGTAGCTGTGTCCTCTATGAATATATATGCGTGCACACACATATCTGTACATATAGATACTTAATCTGTGTGCACGTTAAGAGTACACCTTTACCTACCTGTACACTTGTATGCCCATGAATCTGCATATATAACCATACATTAGTTTTTTTGATATTGGCGATGTTGTTGCCAAATTATGTATGTCAGAGATGTATCAATCTTAATAGCCCAACTTTTGGCTTTACTTATTACTCTTATATCTATGTTATCTGATCTGTAAAGTTGGCTGCCATCTTTATTTTTTCTACCCTTTTAAGGTTTTTGTTGTAGCTCTTCTGTACTTCTTCAGGTGGATGATTAGCTCATGGTTTCTCAGGCCACCTTTTCTGGTATCCAGTGATGATGATGTTGTTAGGTGTTGTTGGGTCGATTTCAACTCACAGTGACCCCATGAGACAGAGTAGAACTGCCCCATAGGGTTTTTTTTTTTTTTTTAATACTTATTATTTTGTTGTTGAAAGCATGGTTGTTGTTAGGTGCCGTCGAGTCGGTTCCGACTCATAGCGACCCTATGCACAACAGAACGAAACACTGCCTGGTCCTGCGTCATGCTTACAACTGTTGTTATGCTTGAACTCATTGTTGTAGCCACTGTGTCAGTCCACTTCGTTGAGGGTCTTCCTCTTTTCCGTTGACCCTGTACTCTGCCAAGCACGACGTCCTTCTCCAGGGACTGATCCCTCCTGACAACAAGTCCAAAGTATAGTAAGATGCAGTCTCGCCATCCTTGCCTCTAAGGAGCATTCTGGCCGCACTTTTAACAAGACAGATTTGTTTGTTCTTTTGGCAGTCCATGGTCTATTCAATATTCTTCACCAAAACCACAATTCAAAGGCGTCAATTCTTCTTCAGTATTCCTTATTCATTGTCCAGCTTTCACATGCATATGATATGATTGAAAATACCATGGCTTGGGTCAGGCGCACTGTAGTCTTAAGGGTGACATCTTTGCTCTTCAACACTTTGAAGATGTTCTTTGCAGCAGATTTGCCCAACGCAATGCGTCTTTTGATTTCTTGACTGGTGCTTCCATGGCTTTTGATTGTGGATCCAAGTAAAATGAAATCCTTGACAACTTTGATCTTTTCTCTGTTTATTATGATGTTGCTCATTGGTCCAGTTGTGAGGATTTTTGTTTTCTATATGTTGAGGTGTAATCCGTACTGGAGACTGTGGTCTTTGATCTTAGTTAGTAAGTGCTTCAAGTTCTCTTCACTTTCAGCAAGCAAGGTTGTGTCATCTGCATAACGTAGGTTGTTAATGAGTCTTCCTCCAATCTTGATGCCCCGTTCTTCATATAGTCAAGCTTCCTGGATTATTTGTTCAGCATACAGATTAAATAGGTATGGTGAAAAAATACAACCCTGACGCACACCTTTCCTGACCTTAAACCAATCAGTATCCCCCTGTTCTGTCCGAACAACTGCCTCTTGATCTATGTAAAGGTTCCTCATGAGCACAATTAAGTGTTCTGGAATTCCCATTCTTCGCAGTGTTATCCATAGTTTGTTATGATCCACACAGTCGAATGCCTTTGCATAATCAATAAGACACAGGTAAACATCCTTCTGGTATTCTCTGCCTTCAGCCAGGATCCATCTGATATCAGCAATGATACCTCTGGTTCCATGTCCTCTTCTGAAACCAGGCTGAATTTCTGGCAGTTCTCTGTCGATATAGTGCTGCAGCCGTTTTTGAATGATCTTCAGCAAAATTTTGATTGTGTGTGATATTAATGATATTCTATAATTTCCACGTTCGGTTGGATCACCTTTCTTGGGAATAGGCATAAATACGGATCTCTTCCAATCAGTTGGCCAGGAAACTGTCTTCCATGTTTCTTGGCATAGACGAGTGAGCACCTCCAGTGCTGCATTGAAACATCTTAATTGGTATTCCATCAATTCCTGGAGCCTTGTTTTTCGCCAGTGCCTTCAGAGCAGCTTGGATTTCTTCCTTTCAGTACCATCGGTTCCTGATCATGTGCCACCTCTTGAAATGGTTGAATATCAACTAATTCTTTTTGGTATAATTACTCTGTGTATTCCTTCCATCTTCTTTTGATGCTTCCTGCGTTGTCTAATATTTTCCCCATGGAATCCTTCACTATTGCAACTCGAGGCTTGAATTTTTTCTTCAGTTCTTTCAGCTTGAGAAACACTGAGCGTGTTCTTCCCTTTAGGTTTTCCATCTCCAGCTCTTTGCACATGTCATTATAATACTTTACTTTGTCTTCTCGAGAGGCCGTTTGAAATCTTCTGTTCAATTCTTTTACTTCATCGATTCTTCCTTTTACTTTAGCTGCTTGATGCTCAAGAGCAAGTTTCAGAGTCTCCTCTGACATCCATCTTGGTCTTTTCTTTCTTTCTTGCCTTTTTCAGTGACCTCTTGCTTTCTTCATTAATGACGTCCTTGGTATCATTCCACAACTCATCTGGTCTTCGGTCACTAGTGTTCAATGTGTCAAATCTGCCCTTGAGATTGTCTCTAAATTCAGGTGGGATGTACTCAAGGTCATATTTTGGCTCTTGTGGACTTGCTCTGATTTTCTTCAGTTTCAGCTTGAACTTGCATATGAGCAGTTGATGGTCTGTTCCACAGTCGGCCCCTGGCTTTGTTCTGACTGATGATATTGAGCTTTTCCGTCGTCTCTTTCTACAGATGTAGTCAGTTTGATTTCTGTGTGTTTGTTCCATCTGGCGAGGTCCATGTGTATAGTCGCCGTTTATGTTGGTGAAAGAAGGTATTTGCAATGAAGAAGTTGTTGGTCTTGCAAAATTCTATCATTTGATCTCCAGCATTGTTTCTATCACCAAGGCCATATTTTCCACCTACTGATCCTTCTTCTTTGTTTGCAACTTTCACATTCCAATTGCCAGTAATTATCAATGCATCTTGATTGCATGTTCAGTCAATTTCAGACTGCAGCAGCTGATAAAAATCTTCTATTTCTTCATCTTTGGCCCTAGTGGTTGGTGTGTAAATTTGAATAATAGTTGTATTAACTGACCTTCCTTGTAGGCATATGGATATTATCCTATTACTGACACCGTTGCACTTCAGGATGGATCTTGAAATGTTCTTTTTGACAATGAATGCAACACCATTCCTTTTCAAGTTGTCATTCTCAGCATAGTAGACTATAGGATTGTCCAATTCAAAATGGCCAATACCAGTCCATTTCAGCTCACTGATGTGTAGGATATCGATGTTTATGTGTTCCATTTCATTTTTGACAACTTCCAATTTTCCTAGATTCATACTTCGTACATTCCAGGTTCCGATTATTAATGGATATTTGCAGCTATTTCTTCTCATTTTGAGTCGTGCCACATCAGCAAATGAAGGTCCTGAAAGCTTTACTCCATCCACATCATTAAGGTCGACTCTGCTTTGAGGAGGCAGCTCTTCCCCAGTCACCTTTTGAGTGCCTTCCAAGCTGGGGGGGCTCATCTTCCAGCACTATATCAGACAGTGTTCCACTGCTATCCATAATGTTTTCACTGGCTAATGCTTTTCAGAAGTAGACTGCCGGGTCCTTCTTCCTAGCCTGTCTTAGTTTGGAAGCTCAGCTGAAACCTGTCCTCCTTGGGGACCCTGCTGGTGTCTGAATACCAGTGGCATAGCTTCCAGCATCACAGCAACACACAAGCCCCCACAGCACGACAGACTGACAGACACGTGGGGGTGTTTTGTTGTTGTTGTTGTTGTTGAAAGTATACATAGCAAAAACATTAAATGAGTAATTTTTTATGAGCATCAGCACAGAGCTGGTTCCTATAAGGTGGGGGTTAAAGATGTCCCAAATTTCCAACTTTTCCAAACTACTGTACCAGTCCATTATCTGTAACGTCAACTACTCCTCCTCCCCTCAGCACTCTCTCTTGGGTGTTTGCGTTCTGGAATTTACTGCAGCATCTCACAGAACTCATGAATTGTGTCAAAGAAATGGTTCACATGGTTGTGGCGGCTGCTAAGTTCCAAATCCATGGGCCTGGCATAGGTTCTCCCAACCCACGTAGCTGCAAGGTCTGACGAACCCAAACTGGCAGGTCAGACCATAGGCTGCTGGCTCAAAAGGCTGTGGAAGTTGGTAGTCAGGTCAGATGATAGGCCACTGGCCCAAATGGCTGCCGAAGCTGGTGAATCCCAGAGTTGGCAGGCTGGATGGCAGGCCGCTGGCTTAAGTCCCAGGAACCAGAGATCAGACAGTGACAAACCAGATGCAGGATCCAGGTACAGAGAGAGAGAGCCCTGCCAGAGCATCCACATATGTACCTTAGATGCAGGCCATACCATGGGGAAGGCTGTGACTTGAGTAAGGACGGGATTTGAGTCAGTCCCTCCTGCAAGGCTGTGACTCTAGATATAGCCCATTGTTAATCTGCCTCGCTAACATAGAAAACAAACAAATCCAAACCTGTTGCAGTCAAATCGATTCTGACTCATAGCAGTGACCCTATAGGACAGAGTAGAACTACCCCAGAGGGTTTCGAAGGAGCAGCTGGTGGATTCAAACTGCCAACCTTTTGGTTAGCAGCTGAATGCTTAACCACTGTGCCATTAATATATAGAGGTTAGGATTTACAACACATAAAATGGAGGATAATTACATCCAATCACAAAAAATGGAGAACAACCATGCAATATTGGGAATCATAGCCTAACCAAATTGACACATAATCCCCAGTCATCATAGGTTCCATATGCCTTATTTGCATAGTCTCACTCAACTGTATGTGAGTCACAAAGACTGTGGCTAGAAGGGCCGTATTAAGTAATCCATTGCACTATAGACCACTCTCTGGCTCTTCTAGCCATGACTCTTTCGTACCTGAAGGATTCCCCGGCCCTTCCCCCACCCCAGTCATTTTACCAGTCCAAAAACATCATTAACAGTTAGTCCTTCAGTAGGTCCTAAGAGTGAGGTTATTCAGGTATCAGCCATTCAGGTCCATCTGACCTGGTCATGTTCTCCAGTAGTTCATGTCATCTTCACCCTTCCTGGCCTCTGATAAAATTTAACTGAGAAAAGAGTATTCTCTTGCTCTGAGTGTCTCTTGAGATATCAGCATAATGTTAGATTTCCCCCACTGCATAACCGATTTATTCATTTCTTTACCTTCAGCTATTATTTCTCCTTCCACTTGTCATTTATTTTCACCCAAACTTTTCCACCTTGGGAAGGGACATCAGGTTCAGCTGCTGTGCTAGTTTAGATTGCTGGTAGCAAGACCAGTCTAGCAAGAGCTTCCCCCTCATTCCATTCCCACTCATGTTGGATAGGGTTGCATAGGTACAACACAAGTGGGCTAGCTGTCCTCCTAAGCAATATGGCAGTATTCACCGTCAACCCCAGTTTTGCCAGTTGAGGGGAAGGTACGATCCATCCAATCAGGCCGTTGGGAATTCTGGTTCAGTGGTGTAGCTACAATCTCCTGCTTAGGGATCACTCCTCCTCTTAGCAGCCGCAGCTGCATCCCTGGTCCTGGGATCGCAGCAGCTGGAAGGAAAAAAGCAGTTTTAGGTAATGTAGAACTGTACAGTGGTACCAGCATCCTTCCGCATTTCCTTGTCCTCAGATACCCCATAGAAGTCTGTCCAGTGGTGATTCTCCTTTTGTCGCCGTCAATATTGAGTGTGAGCACACACTCATGGAGGCGTGTGAGCCAGCCCTTCATGCCTTTATCTCCCCCCTGTTTTAGGTAACAAAGGTTACAATTGCTTGTTCTAATTCTCTATGAAACCATTACTCTGAGGGTGGTATGCAACATGGTATGTCCATTTAATATTTCTCGGCCTGTTGCTGCACCCCGTGGGCTGTAAAATGTATTCCTTGGTCTGATGAAATATAACTTGGTGACCTGAATTGGTACAGTATCTTTTGTTCTAATCCCTTAATGGTGTTTTTGGCATTTGCATCTGTCACAGGATATGCAAAGCCCAGTTCAGAGTAAGTATTCCTGTGAGGACCCATTGTAGCCACCTGGTGCCACTGACATCATTGGTCCAATATAATCAACTTGCCAGCCTTGTGCAGGGCCTTCCCCCTGGGGAGTCTGCCCCATAGCCACCTGTAACCTCTGCCTTTCTTGCTGGTAGGCAGAGCAGTTCTGGTTGACATTTTGTGCCTCGGAGGGTGCAAGAGGGATGTGTCTAGATTCAGCCCATCTATGCATTACTGCAGAACCCCCATGTCTGCTCATTTCATGGACCCAATTGGCCACCTCAGGTGAGCATACCAACAGGTCTACTTGCTGATTCCAGTCGCCTTCCAATCCAGGAAGGGGGTTTTTCTGATAGGCATCAATGAGTCCTACTCTAATGTGCCCTCTAAATTCCCAGAGTGCTTTCCATAGATCCATACCCCACATGGGTGTCCCCTTAAGAGTCATATTGTCCATTGCCCATTTTCCTGACCGTATAGCCAGGCCATTGGCCACTGCCCATGATTCAATAAAAATCCAAACATATGGGCTCTCACCATTGCACAGTTCTTGTATCATGGCTGGGAAGACAGCATGCAGTTCAACCCATTGAGCTGACTTGTTCTTACCTTCTTTAGACTCTTTCCATCTGTTGGACTTAATGCAGCAGCTTTTCACATCACATGTTGTCCACATACCCTGGAACTGCCATTCGTGAAACAAGTATCCTGTTGGTCAGCAGAAAATTGTTCATAAGGCACGGTCCATATAGCAGTATGTTTTGGCAGCTTCTAAGGTTGGCCTATGGGAAAAGAGGCTACCTGCTCGTGGAATATGGTGGGTGCCTCTCTGTATTCCCGCAGTAGCTTGTTCTTATATGAACCATTTCCATTTTATTATGGAACTATTTTAGGCACCACCTTCCTTGTTAGAGTGTTTCTCTGACATCACCGAAGATGTTATGGGTATTTCAGGTCTCCTGATGATTTTACGTCCTTCTGTCATTGAGACAGTCTCAATCAACTATTCTCACCCTCTTTTTTGGAGTTGTTAATCCTTCATTGAGATAATGCCCCATAGAGTTTTCTAGGCTGTAATCTTTATAGCAGATCGCCAGGCCTTTCTCCTGTGGAGCCCACTGGGTAGGTTTGAACCACCAACCTTTTGGTCAGCAGCCAGGCACTTAACCATTAATCCAACAGGACTCCTTAATATCCAGCGATATTCATTTTAAATTAATAGTTGCCTTTTTACCTGGTTTAACAAGTACTTAATCTTATTTAATCAGTATTTCTGTCTGTGACTGTTTTGTTGTACGCTCTAGCTCAGTGATTTCCTACCATTTCTTTCCTTCTGCATCAACCGTAGGCCATCCTCTCAAAATATTTTTATGGAGAAGACTACCATGAGTACTCTGACATGCATTGAAGGGAGAGGGAACAACACTTCGTAGCAAAGGCAATGTGTGCAGTGTGGAAAAAGTTCTCTCTTCATCATCACCATTCTGTATGCTTCCTCTTCATCATCATCATTCTGTATGCTTCCCAAACCCCCATTTGTCCTCCCCTCTTTTGAAAAGCACAGTTCCAGCTTATACTAGGAACCAAGTTAACATTTTATGTATCATACTAGGTCCTGAGATGTAGGTTCAGTCCCTGGGTGGCACACATGGTTAAGCACTTGACTAGTAGCTGAACGGTTGGTGGTTTGAATCCACTCAGAGGTACTTTGGAAGACAGGGGGTCACAGCCTTGAAAATCCTATGGAGCAGTTATACTCCATACATGTGGGGTCACCATGAATCAGAGTCAACTTGACAGTAACAAGAACAAGAGAGAAATTGAGGCAGAATAACACCTAAAACATGAGTGTTTTCCTGCCTTTGTTATTTCGTCTTCCTAAGTCAAGCGGTTCTCTTCGCACTTATCTAGTTTTGCTAGACTTTTTTCCCCCCAAAATTGTGTTTATAGTGTTCTAAGGAATGTGGTATGGTTTTACTGACCATAATTCATCCAGTCGCAGGACAGCTCTGAAGTAGATGGTAGTGCAGTCTGTGATTTAAAGGTGAGACATATAAGTGCATTTTATGACTTGCTGAAAATAACCAGGCTAGCTGAGTGGTGGAGCCGGCACTATCCTCATCTCCACACACTAATTCTTAAGTTTGGAAGCTCAATATCTCGTGTTACAGAGTCGCCTATAGAGTTAATTCTGGTTTTCCTATTCACTAGTAGAAGAAGTGATTTAACCATTGTTTGCCTTAAATTTGTGTGCAGTTACAGAGTTAGATATTGACAGATCGTCACTCCAGTCTTAACTAGCCCCATTGCGCTACACTACTGATAATTAAATTGGGTCAAGCCAATAGTAGGTTTGAACAAAAATGTAGAATTTTTTGGCTATTCTGCTTAATAATCATTTACTATATTATGTGACTAATACCTCTAATATGAAGATAGCAAATGTTCACTTAAGATTATGAATTTTATATTTTACTAGTGCTTCATGGACAGATCTATGAAGTACTTAAGTGAAAGTATCATTCCTCTAATGATGTTCTTTTGCAAGTAAGACAGGCAATTTTTTAATCCTGGGATGTGATAAAGGTATACAAACTATATATAAGGTCAATAACATGCTAATGTGGTGTTCCCTGAAGCAAAATATCGGTTTTATGTTTTATTAGCCAACCTCTAACACACATGAGTATCATGGGTTATAAAGTAATATGATGATACATGATGAGATACGGGGATTATATGTAGCATTAAAAGTCTTGAATACTGATACAGAGAAGTCTTCAATACTTGAATTGAGATTCCTTTAGAATATATTCTTCAGGTGACATAACTTGTATGGAGGTCAGACAGTTAATTTCTTAAAAATCCCATACTAGATGCAGTATTGCAAATCGAGGCTTTAATTTTTTCTTCAGTTCTTTCAGCTTGAGAAATGTCAAGCGTGTTCTTCTCTTTTGGTTTTCTATATCCAGGTCTTTGCACATATCATTATAATACTTTGTCTTCTTGAACTGCCCGTTGAAATCTTCTATTCAGCTCTTTTACTTCATCATTTCTTCCTTTCGCTTTAGCTACTCGATGTTCAAGAGCAAGTTTCAGAGTCTCTTCAGACATCCGTTTGGGTCTTTTTTTCTTGTCTTTTTAATGACCTGTTGCTCTTCATGTATAATGTCCTTCCACAACTCATCTGGTCTTTGGTCATTCGTGTTCAGTGCATCAAATCTATTCTCAAGATGGTCTCTAAATTCAAGTGACATATGCTCAGGGTCATACTTTGTCTCTCGTGGACTTGTTCTAACTTTCTTCATTTTCAACTTGAACTTGCATATGAGCAATTGATGGCCTGTTCCATGTTCCACAGTCAGTCCGTGGCCTTGTTCTGACTGATAATATTGAGCTTTTCCATCATCTCTTTCCACAAATGTAGTCGATTTGGTTCCTGTGTATTCCATTTGGTGAGGCCCATGTGTATAGTCGCTGTTTATGTTGGTGGAAAAGCTATTTGCAGTGAAGAAGTGGTTGGTCTTTCAAGATTCTGTCATGCAATTTCTGCCATCGTTTCTAACATCAAGGCCATGTTTTCCAACTACCAATCCTTCTTTGTCTCCACCTTTCGCATTCCAATCACCAGTAATTATCATGCATCCTCACTGCATGTTTGATCAATTTCAAACTGCAGCAACTGGTAAAAATCTTCCATTTCTTCATCTTTGGCCTTAGTGGTTGGTGTGTAAATTTGAATCATGGTTGTATTAACTGGTCTTCATTGTAGGTTTATGGATATTATCCTATCACTGACAGCATTGTACTTCAGGATAGAGCTTAAAGAAAGAATTCAAGCCTTGCATTGCAATATTGCAGGATTCTATGGGGAAAATATTAAATGATGCAGGAAGCATCAAAAGAGGGTAGAAGGAATACATAAACTCACTTTATCAAAAAGAATTGGTAGACGTTCAGCCGTATCAAGAGGTAGCATATGATCAGGAACCAATGATACTGAAGGAAGAAGTCCAAGCTGCACTGAAGGCATTGGCAAAAAACAAGGCTCCAGGAATTGATAGAATACCGATTGAGATGTTTCAGCAAGTGGACACAGTGCTGGAAGTGCTCACTCGTCTATGCCAAGAAATTTGGAAGACAGCTACCTGGCCAACTGACTGGAAAAAAGAGATCCATATTTATGCCTATTCCCAAGAACAGTGATCCAACCGAATGTGGAAATTATCAAGCAATATCATTAATATCACATGTAAGCAAAATTTTGCTGAAGATCATTCAAAAACAGTTGCAGCAGTATATCGACAGGGAACTGCCAGAAATTCAGGCCGGATTCAGATGAGGACCTGGAACCAGGGATATCAATGCTGATGTCAGATGGATCCTGGCTGAAAGCAGAGAATACCAGAAGGATGTTTACCTGTGTTTAATTGACTATGAAAAGGCATTGGACTGTGTGGATCATAATAAATTATGGATAACATTGCAAAGAATGGGAATTCCAGAACACTCAATTGTACTCATGAGAAACCTGTGCATAGATCAAGAGGTAGTCCTTGGAACAGAACAAGGGGATACTGATTGGTTTAAAGTCAGGAAAGGTGTGCATCAGAGTTGTATCCTTTCACCATACCTATTCAGTCTGTATGCTGAAGAAGAACGGGGCATCAGGATTGGAGGAAGACTCATTAACAACCTGTGTTATGCAGATGACACAGCCTTGCTTGCTGAAAGTGAAGAGGGCTCGAAGCACTTACTGTTGAAGATCAAAGACTACAGCCTTCAGTATGGGTTACATCTGAACATAAAGCAAACAGAAACTCTCATAATTGGACCAATAAGCAACATCATGATAAACGGAGAAAAAAATTGAAGTTGTCAAGGATTTCATTTTACTTGGATCCACAATCGACACCCACGGAAGCAGCAGTCAGGAAATCAAAAGACTCACTGCATTGGGCAAATCTGCTGCAGAAGACCTCTTTAGAGTGTTGAAAGCGAAGATGTCACCTTGAGACTAAGTTGCCTCATATGCGAGTGAAAGCTGGGCGATGAATAAGGAAGGCTGAAGAAGAATTGATGCCCTTGAATTGTGGTGAAGGATATTGACTATACCATGGACTACCAAAAGAATGAGCAAATCTGTCTTGGAAGAGGTACAACCAGAATGCTCCTTAGAAGTAAGGATTGCAAGACTACATCTTATATACTTTGGACATGTTATCAGGAAGGATCAGTCCCTAGAGGAGGACATCATGCTTGTAAAGTAGAGGGCCAGCAAAAAATAGGAAGAACCTCAACAAGACGGACTGACACAGTGGCTGCAATGATGGGCTCGAGGATAAAGGTGGTGAGGATGGCACAGGACCGGGCAGCGTTTCGTTCTGTTGTACATAGGCTCGCTATGAATGTGAACTGACTCAACAGCACCTAACAACAACAGATGCATATCAAAACTTCTGTGAGAATACCATTTCACTTGCACTAGGATGGCTAAGATTTAAAAAGAAAAATAAATGTTGGCAAGAATGTGGGGAAATTGGAACCTTTGTTCATTGCTGGTGAGAATGCAAAATGTACGACCATTGTGGAAAATAGTGTGGTGGTTCCTCAAAACTAAAAATAGAATTGTGGCATGACCAAGCAATTCTACTACTAAAAATATACCCAAGGGACTTGAAAACAGCAGCACAAACAGGCATATGTACACCAGTGTTCATTGCAGCATTATTCACAATAGCCAAAAGGTGCAAAGTTCATCAAAGTTGAATAGATAAGCCAGGAAGAGAAATGAAGTCTTGATACATTCTGCAATATGGTTGGAGGTTGAAGACAGTAAATTGTACATGTCGAACTGTTGAATTGGTGTATATTTTGCTGTGTATATTCTTAACAACAACAACAAAGTAAATTTTTTAAAAGGTCAGTAGACCATAGATGTGTGGGTTTATTTCTAGACTCTGAGTTCTATTTTACTGGTCCGAATGGACACGACAGCAACAAGTTTGGTTTGGTTTTTTGGTGTGTCTTTTAGGTCAGCAGTTCGAATCCACCAGGTGCTCCTTGGAAACCCTGTGGGGCAGTTCTACTCTGTCCTGTGGGGTTGCTGTGAGTCAGAATTGACTCGACGGCAGTGGGTTTGGTTTTTTGTTATACCAGTACCGGCTGTTTTGATTACTATTGCAGTATAATATGTTTTGAAATCAGGAAGTGTGAGTCCTCCTACTTTTTTTTCAAAATTACGTTAGCTGTTTGGGGCCTCTTGGCATTCCATATAAATTTGAAGATTAGTTTTTTTCATTTCTCGAGAGAGGAATGTTGGAATTTTGATCAGGATTGCATTGACTTCCCAACAACATTAAGTCTTCCAATCTGTGAACGCAGAACATCTATCCATATACTTAAGTCTGTTTTAATCTATTTCAGCAGTGTTTTCTAATTTTCATTGTATAAGCCTTTCACATTCCTGGTTAAATTTATTCCTAGTTATTTTATTCTCTTAGATGCTATTTAAATGGAATCATTTTCTTAATTACCCCTTCAGATCTCTCATTGCTATTTTATAGAAACCCAGCCGATTTTTGTTTGTTGACCTTGTACCCTGCTATCTTGCTGAATTCATCTATTAGCTCTGAAAGCTTTCTTGGGACCCTTTGGGATTTTCTACATATATGATCATGCCGTCTGCAAATACAGATAATATTACTTCTTTTCCGATCTGGGTACTTTTTGTTTATTTTTCTTTTCTTTTTGCTCTGGCTAGGCCTTTAAATACAATATTGAATAGAAGTGGTAAGAATGGACACCCTTTTTTGTTCCTGATTTCAAGGGGAAAGCTGTCAGTGTTTCTCCATTAAGCATAGTGTTAGCTGTCGGCTTTTGATGTATGCCCTGGATCATATTTAGGAACTTCCCTTTTGTTCCAGTCTTCTTGAGGATTTTCATCAAGAAAGGGTATTGAATTTTATCAAGCACTTTTTCTGCATCCATAGAGGTGATCGTGTGGTTTTTTTCCTTTGTTCTGTTATGTGGTGTATTGTGTTGATTGGGTTTCTAATTTTAAAACATCCTTGCATTCCTGGAATAAACCCTACTTGGTCACGGTGTATAACTCTTTCAATATGCTGTTGGGTTCTGTTTGCTGGTATTTTCTCAAGGATTTTTGCGTCTTTATTCATAAGGGATATTGGCTACTAGTTTTCTTTTCCTGTGTTATCTTTGTCTGGTTTTGATATCAGGGTTACGTTTGCTTCATAGAATGAATTAGGGCGTATTCCTTCATTCTCTCTCTCTTTTGGAAGAGTTGAAACAGGATTTGTATCAATTTTTCTCTAAATGTTTGGTAGAAATCCCCCAGTGAAGTCACCTGCTCCAGGATGTTCTTGTTGAGAGGTTTTTGATCACTGATTAAATCTCTTGTTACAGGCCTGTTGAGATTTTCTATTTCCTCTTGAGTCATTTTGGACAGATTGTGTCCTTCTAAGAGTTTGTCCATTTCATCTAGGTTATTCATTTTGTTACCATACTGTTCATAATATTCTGTCATAATTCCATTTATTTCTATCAGATCACTTCTTTTTTTTTTTTAATTTTTGTTGTGCTTTAAGTGAACATTTACAAGTCAGTCTCTCACACAAAAACTTATATACACCTTGCTACATACTCCCGGTTGCTCTCCCCCTAATAAGACAGCCCACCCCCTCCCTCCAGTCTCTCTTTTTGTGTCTATTTTGCCAGCTTCTAACCCCCTCTACCCCTTCATCTCCGCTCCAGGGAGGAGTTGCCAGCATAGTTTCAAGTGTCCACCTGATCCAAGAAGCTCACTCCTCACCAGCATCCCTCTCCAACCCTTTGTCCAGTCCAGTCCCTGTCTGAAGAGTTGGCTTTGGGAATGGCTCCTGTCCGGGGCCAACAGAAGGTTCTTCTAGTCTCAGTCAGACCATTAAATCTGGTCTTTCTACAAGAATTTGGGATCTGCATCCCACTGTTCTCCTGCTCCCTCAGAGGTTCTCTGTTGTGTTCCCTGTCAGGGCAGTCATTGGTTGTAGCCAGGTACCATCTAGCTCTTCTGGTCTCAGGCTGATGTAGTCTCTGGTTTATGTGGCCCTTTCTGTCTCTTGTGTCCTTGGTGTTCTTCATTCTCCTTTGATCCAGGTGGGTGGAGACCAATTGATGCATCTTAGATGACCGCTTGCTAGTGTTTAAGACCCCAGACGCCACTCTCCAAAGTGGGATGCAGAATGTTTTCTTAATAGATTTTATTATGCCAATTGACTTAGATGTCCCCTGAAACCATGGTCCCCAAACCCCTGCCTCTGCTATGCTGACCTTCAAATCATTCCGTTTATTCAGGAAACTTCTTTGCTTTTGGTTTAGTCCAGTTGTGCTGACCTCGCCTGTATTGTGTGTTATCTTTCCCTTCACCTAAAGTAGCTCTTATCTACTATCTAATTTTTTTAATTAGTGCATACCCCTCACCCACCCCCTCCCTCCCCCCTCTCGTAATTATCAAAGAATAGTTTCTTCTCTGTTAAAGCTATTTCTTGAGTTTGTATAATAGTGGTCTTATGCAGTAATTGTCCTTTTGCAACTGACTAATTTCACTACTATCAGGTCACTTTTAATGTTTCCTCTTAATTTCTTGTTTTGGTTATTTGCATCTTTTTTCTTTGTCTATCTAAAAGGCTGTCAGTTTTATTGATCTTTTTATATAGCCAACTTCTGGGTTTGTTAATTCTCTGTTGTTTCTGTTTTTTACTGTATTTATTTCTACTCTGTTTTTTCTTGTGGGTTTATGCTTAGTTTGCTCTTCTCTGTCTTTCTAGTTCCTCAAGTTGTAGAGTAAGGCCGTTGGTTTGAGATCTTTGTTCTTTTTTCCTGTAGGCATTTATCGTTACAAGCTTCCCTCCGAGTACTGCCTATGCTGCATCCCATAAGTTTTGGTATGTTCTTTAATTTTCATTTGACTCTAAGAAATTTGTGATTTCTCTTTTGATTTATTCATTGATTCATTGGTTGCTTGATAGTGTGTTGTTTAATTTCCATATGTTTGTGTACTTTTTTTTTTCTTCTGTTACTGATTTGTAGCTTCACCCCATTGTGGTCAGAGAAAATACTTTGTATGATTTCAGTCTTCTTAAATTTATTGAGACTTGCTTCATGACCTAACATGTGGTTTATCCCGGAGAATAATTCATGTGCACTGGAGTAGAGTGGATATTGTGCTTTGTTGGGTGATGTGTTCTATGTATGTCTGTTAAGTGTAGTTGGATTATCGTGTCATTCAGTTCCTGTGTTTCCTTGTTCTTCGTTCTAAATGTTTTGTCCACTGTTGAAAGTGGTATATTGATGTCACCAACTCTTAATGTTGTGCTGTCTAGTTCTCGCTTCAATTCTATCAGTGTTTATGTATTTACGTGCTCCAATGTTGGGTGCGTATATGTTTATAACTGTTTAATCTTCTTGATGAGTTGACCCGTCTGTCTCTATAATGTCCATCTTTATTTCTTCTGACAGATTTTGTCTTAAGTCCGATATTAAGATTTTTACCTCAGCTCTTTTTTGGTTATTACTTGCATGGAATTTTTTTTCCAGTCTTTCACTTTTATCCTATTTATGCCCTCAGGTCTAAGTAAGGTGTGTTTCTGATAAACAGCATATAGTTGAATCATGTTTTTATTTTGTTTTATCCATTCTGCCACACTCTGCCTTTTGATTGGAGCATTTAGTACATTTGTGTTCACCGTAATTACCTATAATAAGTGTCTTCTGCCATTTTGTGTATGTGTATGTCTTAAGCCTTATTTCTGTTAGTCCTTTACTACTGCCTACTTTTGCATTTCTTTAGTTTATTGTAGTGAGCTGCTTTGGTTCCCTTTTCCTTTTTGTACGTTTTTTAGATATCTTTTTAGCATTTCATTTACATTTCATAGCTTGTATTCATAACATCCTAGGATAAGTTGGTACCAGTTTAACGTCCATAACATACAAGAAATTTTATACCTGTATTATCCCCCCCATTTTGTTATCACTAATTACGTCTTTATATTTCATGTGCCGTGTGACATAGTTTTATCCTTGCTTTCCCTTTCACTCTTAAAAGTTACTGTTTTGGCCACCCTACTCATAGCAGAGAAGCAGTCTGGAATAATGGAAAGCGTCATATAGAGTAATCCTGTAGCCAGGGATCCATTAATAGAAGTTGGACATGGTTGGAAAAAGAGGCATATCTATACGTAGAATGAGATGTTTTTCATATGTTGAGTTATAGTGTTGCCAGAACACTATAATAGTGCAGTTAACACTGGTTATGCATATATCACTGCTACTCAATTCAACCCCTTCCACTATCAAAAAACATTGTTTCATGCTCTAACTATAATGTAAAAAAAAAGTAAAGAAAGATTTAACAAAATACAATGTATTTCAAAATATAAATGTTCAGGCATGCCTGAACATCTAAGCCATTATTTTCTAGGCAGTAGAAGCACCTGAGAGATGATGTTGAGAGAGATTTGTAGAATTTTTTCATTTGGGGTTGATAGTTGAAGTAGCATTAATTGAGAAGAACCATTCATTCCTGTACTCCTTGGGAAGAGATCAGTGCTCTTGGTTTACGAGGACGAGTATAGGGATTAGCCAGTGTACTCTAAACCCAGTGCCCTCGAGTCGATTCCAGTTCATATCTATGGCTGCCCTAATTTTTCCCTGGAGCTTGGGGGTGTGCGTATTGATCCCATGTGTGTGTTTTGCATATGACTGCTTTGATTTCGTCTAGCATAGGCATGCCTGAACATTTATATTTTGAAATACATTGTATTTTGTTAAATCTTTCTTTACTTTTTTTTTACGTTGTAGTTAGAGCATGAAACAATGTTTTTTGATAGTGGAGGGGATAGAATTGAGTAGCAGTGATATATGCATAACCAGTGTTAACTGCACTACAGAGCTCAGGCTCTGTAGGCATTAGGAGCACCTGAATTCAAATGAAGGTTCATGGATGGTGCAAAATGGTTTGTGCCTGACTACTAACCTAGAGGTTGGCAGTTCCCACAGCACCGTGGAAGTAAAGCCTGGCAATCTGCTTCTGTAAAGCCAAGAAAACCCAATGGAGCAGTTCTGCTATGTAACTCATGAGGTCACCATGCATTGGAATTGACTCGACGGCAATTAGTTTTTTTAGTTCAAATGCTGCTTGTATAGCCACACGCCACTTATTACTTGTTTTCTCCACAAGTTTAGACAAGTTTCATTCTGAGGGCTATGAGAAGTTTGATCCTGAGAAGCTATCATTGTGGTTGCTCAGCTGCCAACTGTGGGCGAACTTTCCACAGGTGGGCAGCCTGGCAAGGTGACTCCGATTGAAGCTGTGTCTACATGTTCTGTTGCTATCTCGTACCAACCTGGCTCCTGGGATCCCCAGTAGTAAAGTGAAATATAGAGGCTCAGTGGCTGCATTGACCTTTGGTTTAAGAGAAGCCCTCCTAAGATCCCTCAGAAGGCCGTAGCACTTGCCACGGTGCTGTTTGATTGGTGCCTTTCTCATTATCATATGCTCCCTCCGCTTGGCAGGCTACATCAGCAAAGGGGAGGAATGAGTGCTTTCTTGTGTGCAGGTACTGGACTGGTTTCTTGTAGAACTCAGAAAACCTCCGTGAGCAGGCCAGAATCTGCTTATCATGGTGCTTGAGGTTGCTCTGGTGAACTTGAGGCCAAGCTTGGTGTCTCCTGGGTCTTGAGACAACCAGAGACAGCATCAAGGCAGACCACTAACCCTACTTGGGCCTGATCTAATCATGCAAATCCTTTGAAAGGCAGAAAAAGAGGACAGAAGGAAAGATTCAAAGTGTGAGGAGGACTTGACAAGCCATTATTGGTTTGACGATGGTGGGGGTGTCACATGAAAACAATTTTGAGCAGCCGGAAGGAGTTGTTTGAGGTCCCTACCAACAGCCAGCAAGGAACAAGACCGCCAAGGAATTGGATTTTGCCAGTACCTGAATGAGGTTGGAAGTGGATTGTTCCCCTAGAGCCTCCAGAAAGGAATATAGCCCTTCCAATACTTTTTTCAGCCTTAAGAAACCCTGGGCAAAGGACCTAGTTGAGCCTGCCTAGACTTCTGACCTACAAAACCATAAGATAATAAATGGGTGTTGTTTTAAGCTGCAAAAAAAAAAAAAAAAAACCAGTCTCAGTTTCTCTCTCCTTCTGTCCCTCCTTCCATGTATCGATATTCCTGGTTGTGTTTCTCTAAAGAACCCTAAGACAGCCATCTTAGGCTCCCTTAGAGAAGTTTGTATTTATTCTTAAATAATGTGTTCTCTGTCTCAAGATCTTTACTTGAACTGAAAGATTATGGTGTAGTGAAGGTATCCCCCTCCTTTTTTTTTTTTTTTAATGTAAAATTACCGTTTTAATGATTTTAAAAGTACAATTCACTGGCTTTAATTACATTTACAATGTCATGCAACCCTCACCACTTTCTCTTGCCAAAGAAAAAATTTTTTATCATCTCCAATAGAAACAGAGTACCCATTAAACAACTCCTTATTCTCCCCTAAATTAGCCAACCCTCTGGTAATCACTAATCCATGTTGATCTCTGTATTTGCTTATTCTAAATGTTTCATATAAGTGGGATCATACAATATTTGTCCTTTTCTGCCTGGCTTATTTCACTTAACATAATGTTTTCCAAGTTCATCCGTGCAGTGGCATGTGTCAGACCTTCATTTCTCTTTATGGCTGAATATATTCCATCATATTTATATACCACATTTTGTTTATCCATTCCTCTATTAATGGGCATGTGGATCATTTCCACTTTTCGGCTGTTGTGAATAATGTTGCAGTGAATATTAGTGTGGAACTGTGTTTGAGTACCTGCTTTCATTTCTTTTTTGTATATACCTAGGAGTGGAATTGCTAGTCATATGGTAGTTCTGTATTTAACTTTTTGAGGGACAGCCAAACTGTTTTCCACAGTAGCTGCACCATTTTACAGTCCCACCAGCAATGTATGAGCGTTCCGGTTTCTCCACATCCTCACCAACACTTGATATTTTCTGTTGTTTTTTATTTATTTATTATAAAAGCCATTCTAGTGAGTACTAAGGGGTATCTCATAGTATTTTTCTTTTTTTGGTTGTTGTTGAGAATATAAACAGCAAAACATACAGCAATTCAACAGTTCTGCATGTACAGTTCTGTGACATTGAGTTTGCAACTTTTCTTACCCTCGTTTTCTGAGTTGTTGCTCTGCCATTAACATAAGCTCATTGCCTCCCTAAGCTTCCTATCTGATCTTTTGAGTTGCTGTTATCAGTCTGATCCCATATTGATCTTAAAAGAGCATATACTCAAGGCAGACATTTCTAACTAGTTAAGCTAAACTGTTGTTCTGTTTTAAGAAAATGTCAGGGGATATTTTTGGTTTAAGGTTTAAAGATTATCCCAGCATAATAGTTTTAGGGGTTTTTCTAGCTTCCGTGGCTCCAGAAACTCTGTAGTCCATGAGAATTTGAAATTCCGTTCTGTATTTTCCTCCTGTTGACCAGGATTCCTTTATAGAATCAAAATATTTAGGAATGGTGGCCAGGCACCGTCTAGTTCTTCTGGTCACATGGCAAAGGTGGCAGTTGTTCATGGTGGCAATTAGCCATACGTTCCATATCCTCCTATTTCTGACCCTCCTTTTCCTCTTTGCCCCAGACAATAGAGACCAATTGTTAAGAGCTTAAAAGCTTTCAAGACCGCAGGCAGTACACAGTGACCTAGGAGGTAGAACAGAAGAACTAAACAGGTTATTAGGCCAATTACCTAGGTGTTTTTTTGTTTTCTTTTCCAGTTTTTAAATTTTTATTTATTTTTTGTTATTGTTGAGACTGTACACAGCAAAACATACAGTAATTCAGTAGTTGCTACATGTATAATTCAGTGCTCTTCTATTTTTTTTAATGCAGTTTTAAGTTTAGATTATGCAGTGATCATTTTTAGTAGTTACTCCCAAATAAGACATTACATTATCGGAACCTGTAACATTTTGTATCTGGGACTATTAACACGCTCCATTTTTTTTTTAATTCTTTTCTCATGAAAAGCTGTGGCTTTATTCTCTAACTGAAGTGGTTATGTAGTTCTTAGCTTCTGGACTCTTGGTTGGCCACCTGTATGGAATCGGAGAGCAGGCTGGTGGGGAGGGAAGAGCAGCCACAGCACTGCATGTCCAGGGAAATAACAGCCTCTTTGTCCTTCTGCTTCCATGTTGGCAAGTCACTAGTGTTTATCAAGTATTGTGATCTTTGAGTTAGGCATCATTGTGGGACAAATGGGAGTAGCTTTCATCCTTATCCTTTTCTAATTGACAGCCGATGGCCTGATTGAGAAAAGCCAAGTGCCCTAGTTTGTACAAACTTTTCAGGTCTTATTGAGAAAGCTGGTGAGGGGGCTGATGAAGATTACCACACACTAGCTGGGGGTGGGTGGGTAAATGAAGGTCTGCACTTTGCTTTGCCTGAGGGATTGGCTATATCTGACTCTTGTCATCTCCTACTAGGGTTGTTGCAGTGCAGGCTGCCTACCATGTTATGTGCTGATTCTCTTTGTGGAAAGATGTAGGCTCTACATGAGAGACAGTATAAAACAGTGATGAGTAACACACAACCTGTTGAATACCAGCTCAAGTACTTACTGACAGTGTGAATTGGACAAGTTATTTAAATTCTCTACGTATGAATTCCGTAACCTGTAAAATTGGGATAATAATACCTATTATCTCAAAAAGTGGCAGTGAGGATAAAATGTATATAATGTTCTTTGATCAGGGCCTGGCACCATGTCTGCTGCTGCTGCTGTTATAGGATAATTCTTGCCAGTGTCTAGTTCAGAGCCCTTTGTCATAGACTGTCAGGAAACCCTGGTGGCATAGTGGTTAAGTGCTGTGGCTGCTCACTAAGAGGTCGGCAGTTCAGATCCGCCAGGTGCTCCTTGGAAACTCTATGGGGCAGTTCTACTCTGTCCTATAGGGTTGCTATGAGCCGGAATCAGCAGTGGGTTTGGTTTTTTGGTTTGGTCACTGATCTGTGTCCTTTTCCTTCAAAGTGCTTATTTCCATTTGTAATTTTTCATTCCATGAAATGAGAGCAACTACCACTTCTTGTGTTGTTCACCCTTTCCCCCAGCATCTAGCTGATATACAGTACCCGTTGCCATCAAGTTGATTCCAACTCATAGTGACCCTATAGGACAGAGTAGAACTGCCCCATAGGGTTTACAAAGAAGCTGATCTATAGTAAAGTTCCACAAAGCTCTATAAATATTTGTTGAATGAATAAAATTACTTGGATTTAGATACTTTCGCTCTTAAAGAATGTTGGTAGAGATGGGACTGTTTACCAAAACAGATAATTCTTGGCATCGTGATTTGCTTTAAGTTGGGTATTTGCATTAAGTATTTGGTACATTAAGAGTTGAGCAAAAAACTTCTATTTTACAAATAGTTAATGAATGCTTAATCTAACAAGGAGCTCTGGTGGCACAATGGTTAAGCACTCGGCTGCTAACTGAAAGGTTGGTGGCATGAACCCACCAAGCGGCTCCGAGGAAGAAGGACCTGGTTGATCCACTCCTATAAAGATTACAGCCTGGAGAACCCTATGGGGTAGTTATACTCTGTCACAAGGGGTCACTGTGAGTCAAAAATTGACTTGACAGCACCCAACAACAGCAGCAACAACAATTCATCCAACATGGTAAGCTTATCATTTATTCAACTGTTCCATGTAGTGCTGAGAAGATTTCTATAATTTTTATTAAAAAGTTATTTCATCTGGAGAGATGAGCAGTAAAGTTAGGTCTTTAAGTAATAATAGTACTATTAGGTGGAAGAAGAACAAATTCTTGAAGTGTAGTCATTTATTTGTTTTAAAAACCATTTGTATTCATCTTCGTGTTTAAATATATTTTTTTAAATTTCAGGTAAAGAATTTCTGCTTTTTTTTTTTTTTTTTCCCTTAATACAACATTTTTACTGACCCGGTAGATATCAGTGGTCTAGTCAAAAAGTAACAAATGTGTGAGTTCTTAAAACACTGAGGGCTCATAGTGAAACATATTTTTAATATGCCTCTTTAGTAGTAATGAGAAATGGTTGAATATGAATCTTGTTGGCAGTACTTTTCTTCAACTATGGAATACCATTTTTCAGTTAGAATACATTTTAATATTTCTGTTTCCTGCTTGGAAGTACAACAGGGCCAACCAGCAGTTTACACAGTTAGATTCTTGGTTCCTTAGCTTACTCTAGGTTAATATTGTGCAGAATGCATGTACGTGATGATCAGGGGGTTTATTACTGCAAATGATCAGAAGTCCAGCAATAGAGTGCTTATTAGCTCAGCAGCTTAATCATATCACCAAGGACGTGGGCTCGTTGTATCCCTACTCTCTGCTCTTCCCAGCATGCTGGCTTTTGATTCTCAAGATTGACCACTTGAGGTTTCAAGATAAGTATCACATCCTTATAAAACAGTGCCCCAGAACAGGAAGCAATAATGTTTTGTTATGTGTCCCTTGAAGGGTGAAGAAATATCCTAAGTCATCCCACATATTTGCCTTCCTATCCCATTGGCCATAATTGGGCCATGTGCCCCCTTCCTGTTTTAAATCATGGAATTATCAAGGTTGACTTGGGGAGCCCTCCAGCCTGCAGCCTGAGAGAGGCCTCCTTGTGGACACGGTTACTGAAACATGAACAAAATTGGGGATCTGTTTGCAAGTGTCTCTTGGGCAGAGTAGGAAGCTGACCATTGGTGCCATGAATGCTTGTTATCTGCTGAGTTTGGGGTACATTTAGGGAAATAGTATGAGATCCCTGCCTTTGAGAGGTATGGTGTAGGAAGACTTGTCCTGAATGGAAAAGAAGATACAGGGACGTGGCAGGGAAGCACCTGCCTGTACTCAGGGAGTCAAGGTATGGCAGCAGCTTCTCAGATATTAAATTACTGTACTGGGTTATTGTAACTTGTGAACTCCCCCTTGTATTTTTATAGAAACATCAAATGCCACTTCTCTGATACCAAAGACATGTTGACCAGTCCAAATCAGTTTATTATCAGTTCTTTTCCCCTCTGTTCCACTTCTGTTCAGACACCAGTGGCACTCGCAGCACTTACTCCTTTGACCTGACTACCTGGAGCTAGGTCATATCTCACAAGTTGAAGGACACAGGTCTCCAGACTGCCAATTCTGCGCAAGACGTCAGACGCCAGTCACCAGCTGTGAGCTTGGAGTCCCCGTGACACCTTCACTTTTGATCTGTTGATGATAAATTTGGTGTTTTCTCACTAGCCCCTCAAGATAACAGTTGTAAACTCAGGGGGATAACAGTTGTAAGCTCAGGAGTTCCCCTCACTGCTGACCTGCTGGCTACAAATTTCGTGTTTTCCCACTACTTCAGGATGCCGGTTGTACACTTGGGGGTCCCCAGGATTCCTCTCACTCTGACCTGCTAGCTGAAAATTTGGGGGTCCCCAGCCCCTTTCACTTCTGACCTGCTGCCTCGCACTACTTCCTTCAGTTTGATAATTACTGGAACAACTCAAAGAACTCAGGAAAGCAGTATACACCTACTCATTTATCAACTATCTCATCTGACATTTTGCACTTATGACAGTAATTTGAAAAATCTGACTATTTTGCACGTTAAAGACGTGCATCTGGCAGTAATGAACACTGAGGTGCAAGGCGGGAGTAACGCTGGCTGTAATGTTTAATGTTATGTGTCAGCTTGGCTGAGCCATGATTCTCAGTGGTTTGGCAGTTATGTAATGATGTAATTTGGTAGTTAAATAATGATGTAGTCATCCTCCATTTTGTGATCTGATGTAAGCAGCCATTCAGTTGAAAGGGAGTTTTCTTGGGAGTGTGGCCTGCACCCTAATTTTCACATAATGCTGATTTTCCCGTAGCAACCTGGTCTTTGGAACCTAGCCCTGTAGGTAAGTGAGGAGTGTGTGTACTTACAAGTACGGTTTTATTACAGTAAAAGGAAACAACTCATGACCAGTATAAAGAAGAGACACATAGGACAAGGCCTGATAAGTTTCCAAAGTCAGAGCATCCATGGTTGGATCATACCTCTATCCCCCCGAGAACCTCTGCTCCCAGGAAGTGGTCATTCTGGCCTGGTCAGCCCCCACCTAAGAGTGACCTCATTATCATGAACTCTCAAGTGTGGTCTGGAGGCCTCTTAGATAGCAAAGACACTACAGTCACTAGGGAAATTCCAAAGTTTTAGAGGTTATTGCTTAGGAACCAAGGTCAGAGGTCAAATTCTTTGGGAAAAGTTACATTCTTTACCTCACAGTATTCCACTTATTTATATTGGAGTTGGCAAACTTGTCCTGTAAAGGACCTGTTAGTAAATATTTTAGGCTTTGTGGCCATACTGTTGCTATTGAAACTAGTCAGCGCTGTCCTAGCACAGAAGCAGCTATTAGGTGTGAATGAATAAGTTGGACTATGGTCCAAAAAAACTTAATTTACAGAAAGAAATGGTGGGCTGGATAAATGAAAGGTTGGTGGTTCAAACCCACTAGCCGCTCCATGTGAGAAAAATGCGGTGACCTGCTTCTATAAAAATTACAGCCATGGAAACCCTATGGGGCAGCTCTACTCTGTCCTGTTGGATTGCTATATGGTCATTGCTGTGAGTCTGAATCAACTCAGTGGCAATGGTTTTTAATGTGTTTGGGCTAGATTTGGCCCAGGGCCTATTTGCTAAGCCCTGCTCTGATATTTAATTGCACTAGTTTTTTTTCCTGCTATATTCTTGTCTGGCTGTTCATTCATTCATTTGATTTTTAAAAGGATGGGCTTATTTTGGGTTTTTTTTTTTTTTTTTTTCCTGCTATATTCTTGTCCGGCTGTTCATTCATTCATTTAATTTTTAAAAGGATGGGCTTATTTTTTCTTTTTATTTTATTGTGGTAAAATAAACATAACATAAAATTTACCTTTTTTGAAGGTACAATTTAATGGTGCTAAGTACATTCACAATGTTATGTAACCATCACTACTGTCTATTTCCAGATCTGATCATCTCAAAAGGAAACTCTATACTCATTAAAAAATGACTGTCCATTAGGTCCTAGTAACTTCTGTTCTGCTTTCTGTCTCTGAATTTGCCTCTTCTAGGTACCTCCTATAAGTGGGATCATACTCTGTGTGTGTGTGTGTGTGTGTGTGTGTGTGGCTTATTTCACTTAGTGTAGTGTCTTCAGGACTCATCCATGTTGTAGCATGTATCAGAATTTCATTCCTGTTTTATAACTGCATGATATTCCATTGTATGTATATACCACATTTTGTTTATCTGTTCATTGATTGATGGACAGTTGCGTTGTTTTCACCTTCTGGCTATTGTGAGTAATGTGAACATTTGCATACAAGTATCTGTTCTAGTCTCTGTTTTCAATTCTTTTGGATATATATATCTAAGAGTGAAATTTCTGGGTCACAAGATAATTCTGTGTTTAACTTTTTGAGAAACTGCCAAACTTCTCCACGACAGCTTCACCATTCTACAGTCCCACGGGCACTGCACAAGCATTCGCATTTCTTCATATCCTCACTAGAACTTTTTTTTTTTGATAGCCATCCTATTGCATGTGAAGTGGTATCTCATTGTGATTTTGATTTGCATTTCCCCTAAATACTAATGACATTGAACTTTTTTTTTCATGTGCTTATTGGCCATTTAAGGAGCCCTGGTGGTGCAGTGGTTAACCACTTGGCTGCTATAAGCAAGGTTGGCAGTTCAAACCCACCAGCCGCTCCATGGGAGAAAGATGTGTTAGTCTGCTTCTGTAAAGATTGTTATTTTTCTTAGATGCCATCAAGTCAATTCCAACTCATAGCGACCCTGTGTACAACAGAATGAAACAGTGGCTGGTCCTGCGCCATCCTCGTGATCATTGTTACGCTTGGCCTATTGTTGTAGCCACTGTGTCAGTCCGTCTCTTTGAGGGTCTTCCTGTTTTTCCCCTAGTCCTTAAAGTGACGTCTTTGCTTTTTTAACACTTTAAAGAAGTCTTTTGCAGCACATTTGCCCAGTGCAGTGTGTCATATGATTTCTTGACTGCTGCTTTTATGGGTGTTGACAGTGGATCCAAGTAAAATGAAATCCTTGACAACTTCAGGCTTTTCTCTGTTTATCACGATGTTGCTCATTGGTCCAGTTGTGAGGATTTTTGTTTTCTTTATGTTAAGGTGTAATCCATACTTAAGGCTGTGATCTTTGATCTTCATCAGTAAGTACTTCAGGTCCTCTTCACTTTCAGCAAGCAAGGTTGTGTCATCTGCATAACGCAGGTTGTTAATGAGTCTTCCTCCAATCCTGATGCCCCATTCTTCTTCATATAGTCTGGCTTCTCAGTATACAGATTGAATAGGTATAGTGCAAGGATACAACCCTAATGCACACCTTTTCTGACTTTAAACCACAGTATCCCCTTGTTCTCTTTGAACGACTGCCTCTTAGTAGAAGTACGCGTTCCTCATGAGCACAGTTAAGTGTTCTGGAATTCCCAGTCTTCTCAGTGCTATCCATAATTTGTTATGATCCATGCAGTCGAATACCTTTGCATAGTGCATAAAGCACAGGTAAACATCGTTCTGGTATTCTCTGCTTTCTGCCAGGATCCATCTGACATCAGCAATGATATCCCTGGTTCCATGTCCTCTTCTGAATTTGGCTTGAATTTCTGGCAGTTCACTGTCTATGTACTACTGCAACTTCTTTGGAATGATCATCCGTAAAATTTTACTTGTGTGTGATTTGAATGATACCGTTCGATAATTTCTGTGCTCTGACAGATCACACTTTTTTGTAATAGGCATAAATATGCATCTCTTACAGTCAGTTGGCCAGGTAGCTGTCTTCTAAATTTTTTAATCATGGACGAGTGAACACTTCAAGTGCTGCGTCCATTTGTTGAAACATCTCAATTGGTATCACATTAATTCCTGGATCCTTATTTTTTGCCATTGCCTTCAGTGCAGCTTGGACTCCTTTCAGTACCATCGGTTCTTGATCATATGCTGCCTCTTGAAGTGGTTGACTGTCGACCACTTCTTTTTGGTACAGTGACTATGTATTTCTTCCATCTTCTTTTGATGCTTCCTGCATTGTTCAGCATTTTGCCCATAGAATCCTTCACTATTGCAACTCGAGGCTTGAATTTTTTCTTCACTTCTTTTGGCTTGAGAAATGCCGAGGGTGTTCTTCCCTTTTGGTTTTCTAACTTCAGGTCTTTGCACATGTCATTATAATACTTTGTCTTCTCAAGCCGCCATTTGAAATCTTTTGTTCAGTTTTTTTACCTCATCATTTCTTCCGTTCACTTTATAAAGCTACTCTCCATTCAAGAGCAAGTTTCACGGTCTCTTCTGACATCCATTTTGGTCTTTTCTTTCCTTCCTGTCCTGTTTAACGACCTCTTGGATACGTCATTTATGATGTCCTTGATGTTGTTCGACAGCTCACCTGGTTTTAGGTCATTAGTGTTCGATCTGTTCTTGAGATAGTCTCTAAATTCAGGTGGCATATACTCAAGGTCTTATCTTGGTTCTCGTGGACTTGTTCTAATTTTCTTCAGCTTCACCTTGAACTTACATATGAGCAATTGTGATAGTCTGTTCCGCAGTCGGCCCCTAGCCTTGTTCTGGCTGATTATATTGAGCTTTTCCATCGTATCTTTCCATAGATGTAGTTGATTTGATCCTGTGTATTCCAGCTGGCAAGGCCCACGTGTATAGTCACTGTTTATGTTGTTTAAAAAGGGTTATTTCCAATTTCCAATGAATAGGCCTTTCATCTCACAAAATTCTATCGTGCGATCTCTGGCGTTACTTCTGTCACCAAGGCCATATTTTCCAACTACTAATCCTCTCTTTGTTTCCAACTTTCACATTCCAATCAACAGTAATTATCAATGCATCTTGTTTGCATGTTCAGTCAATTTCATACTGCAGAAGTTGGTAAAAATCTTCAATTCCTTCATCTTTGGCCTTAGTGATTGGTGTGTAAATTTGAGTAACAGTTGTATTAACTGGTCTTCCTTGTAGGCATGTGGATATTGCGCTATCGCTGACAGTGTCGTACTCTGTAAAGATTACAGCCTTGGTAAACCTATGGGGCAGTACTGCTCTGTCCTGCAGGGTTGCTAATAGTCGGAATCAACTCAACAGTAGTGGGGTTTTGGTGGCTGAAACAGTTCAGCACTTGGCTGCTAACTGAAAAGCTGGTAGTTCAAACTTACCCAGCTGCTCCACAGGAAAGACCTAACAACCTGCTTCTGTAAAGATTAGAGCCAAGAAAGCCTTATGGGAACAGTTCTTCTCTGTCACATGGTGTTGCTATGAGTTGAATCAACTTCCTGGCACCAAGAAGAACAAAATTGCCATTTATATATCTTTGGAAATTTTTTATTTAAATCCTTTGCCCATTTTTAAATTGTTGTCGTTGAATTGTAAGAGTTCTTTATATATTCTAGAGATAAAACCCTTATTGAACTCCCCGGGTAGTGTAAATGGTTAATTCTCTCGACTGTTATCCAAAAGGTTGGAGACTTGAGTCCACACAGAGGCCTGCCCATCTACTTCCAGAAAATCAGCCATTGAAAACCCTGGGGAGCACACAGTTTTACTCTGACACACATGGGGTTGCTATAAGTCAGAATCAACTCAACAGCAACTGGCTTTAATCCCAAATCAGATATATGATTTGCAGATATTTCTCCTATCGTGTGGATTTCTATCTCACTCTCTTGATGGTGTCTTTTGATGCACAAAAGTTTTTAATTCTGATAGTTCAATTTTAATGGGTCAGTGATAAAGAGGAAGACGCTTAACGAGAGGGATTGATGCAGTGGCTGTAACAATGGGCTCAAACATAGCAACGATTGTGAGGATGGCACAGGACTGTTTTCCGTAGGATCACTATGGGTCGGAACTGACTTGATGGCATCTAATAACAATTTATCTTTTTTTTTTTTCCTATTATTACCTGTGATTTTGGTGTCATACCTAAGAGTCCACATTCACATCCAAGGTCTTGAAGCTCTTGCCCTAAGTTTTCTTGTAAGAATTTCATAGTTTTAGCTCTTAGACTTAGGCCTTTGATCCATTTTAAGTTGGCTTTTGTATGGAGCCCTGGTGGCATTGTGGTTAAGCTGCTAGCCAAAAGGTCGGCAGTTTGAATCCACAGGTCACTCCTTGAAAACCCTGTGGGGCAGTTCTCTGTCCTGTGGGGTCGCTGTGAGTCGGAATTCGCTCAATGGCAACAGGTTTTGTATATGTTGTAAGCTAAGAGTTCCAACTTCATTCTTTTGCTTATGGATATGTCGTTTTCTCAACACCGTTTGTTGAAAAGACTGTCCTTTCCTCCTTGAATGATCTTGGCACCCTTGTCGAAAATCAATTGACCATATATGTGAGGGTTTATTTTTGAACTCTATTCTATCGCATTGGTCTGTATGTCTTTTGTAATCCCAGTATCATACTTCTTTTATTGTTGTTGACTATTCTGAGTTCTTTGAAATTCCGTATGAATTTTAAGATGGTTTTTTTTCTATTTCTGTAAAAAACACTGTTGTGATTTTGGTAGGCATTGCATTGAATCTGTATTTCACTTTGGGTAGTATTGTCATATAGTCAAAGAATATTAAATTGAGAGAGATTTTAGATTTCTTCTCCAGAAGTCACAAACTAGTAGCTGCAGAAAGCTAGCAGAATAGGCAGTTTTTTTTTTAATAATTTTTATTGTGCTTTAAGTGAAAGTTTACAAATCAAGTCAGTCTGTCACATATAAACTTATATACACCTTACTACATACTCCCATTTGCTCTCCCCCTAATGAGTCAGCCCTCTCCCTCCTTCCAGTCTCTCCTTTCATGACTGTTTGCCAGTTTCTAACCCTCTCTACCTTCCCATCTCTCCTCCAGAAAGGAGATGTCAATACAGTCTCAAGTGTCCACCTGATACAAGTAGCTCACTCCTCATCAGCATCTCTCTCCAACCCATTGTTCAGTCCCTTCCATGTCTGATGAGTTGTCTTCGGGAATGGTTCCTATCCTGGGCCAACAGAAGGTTTGGGAACCATGACCGCCGGGATTCTTCTAGTCTCAGTCAGACCATTAAGTCTGATCTTTTTATGAGAATTTGGGGTCTGCATCCCACTGTTCTCCTGTTCCCTCAGGGGCTCTCTGTTGTGCTCCCTGTCAGGGCAGTCATTGGTTGTGGCCGGGCGCCATCTAGTTCTTCTGGTCTTAGGATGATGTAAGTCTCTAGTTCGTGTGGCCCTTTCTGTCTCTTGGGCTCTTAATTATCTTGTGACCTTGGTGTTCTTCATTCTCCTTTGATCCAGGTGGATTGAGACCAATTGATGCATCTTAGATGGCCGCTTGTTAGCATTTAAGACCCCAGACACCACACTTCAAAGTGGGATGCAGAATGTTTTCTTAATAGAATTTATTTTGCCAGTTGACTTGGAAGTCCCCTTAAGCCATAATCCCCAAACCCCCGCCCTTGCTCTGCTGACCTTCGAAGCATTCAGTTTATCCAGGAAACTTCTTTGCTTTTGGTCCAGCCCAGTTGAGCTGACCTTCCCTGTATTGAGTATTGTCCTTCCCTTCACCTAAAGTAGTTCTTATCTACTATCTAATCAGTAAATAACCCTTTCCAACCCTCCCTCCCCCGCTCATAACCACAAAATAGGCAGTTTTTCAAACAAAATAAAAACAAAAAAGGTAGATTTTGACACCTTTAGTTATGGAATGCCTTTTTTAAACTTAACACTTGACTGAGTCCTTATTTCTTACTGCCCCTCCTCCCCCTTGAAGTCCTTTAAATCATCTATCCTGTCTCTGAAGCTTTTGAGCCTATGGCCCCCATGCCCATCTCTGTCATTACTTAGCTAAGGAGACTGAAGGCCTTGGTCTCAGGAAGACCCAGTTGATTTTTTACCAAAGCTCCGGTGATTTTTGTTTGTTTGTTTTTGTTAGAGACTTTCTTAAGATAGTGGATTTCTTATATCTGTTCATTGTTTTTCATAATAACTTTCTTTCTTTTTTAGCTACAAGGCTTTGGTCGACCAAGTGTATACCATGCTGCTATTGTCATCTTCCTTGAATTCTTTGCGTGGGGCCTGTTGACAACTCCTATGTTAACTGTAAGTATTGCTGAACTGGATCATTATTTATAAGATTAGAAGAAAAATTACTTTTTTTTTTAATTTAATTTTGTTGTGAATATACACAGCAAAACATAAACCATTTCAACAGTTATCTACATGTACAGTTTGTTGACATTGATTACATTCTTTGCGTTATACAACCGTTCTTACTCTCCTTTTCTGAGTTGTCCCTCATTAACATAAATTCACTGCCCCCTAAGGTTCATAGGTAATCTTTTGATACATAGTTCTTAAAAGAGCATAATGCTCAAGGCAGACATATTTTATTCATTAAGCTAAACTATTGTTTGATTTTAAGAAGACATTGGGGGATATTTTTGGTTTAAGGTTTAAAGATTATCTCAGGGCAGTAGTTTCAGGGGTTCATCCACCCTCTATGGCCCCAGAAAGTCTGAAGTCCATGAGAATTTGAAATTCTGTTCTGCATTTTATCCCTTTTGAACAAATTGCATTGATTAAGGGTAGGGTTGCACAGACTATTATTGCGATTGCTGTCAATAAGTTATATACCTGTAAAAAGTTTGATTGGCAAAAGTTGTGTGGTAGATACACTTAACAAAAAAGAGTAGCTACTGAGGCTGCTAATGTACAACCAAAAACCTCATGGTATTTGGTTCCTTGATTTGGAGGTTGAGGGTCGTGGTTTCACGGGACATTTCAGTTAATTGGCCCAATAACATGTCTAGTGCTTCTATTCTACCTGAGGTAGACTACCTCCTAGTGTGCTGTGTAGTGCCTGGGGTCTTAAAAGCTTGCAAGAAGCCATCCAAGGCACAACAGGTGGCCTCTATTCACCTGGAGAGACAGAAAGAATGAGAGTCAGGAATAGGAGGAGGATATGGAATGTGTGGCTCATTGCATCCATGAGTTGCCTCCTTTGCCGTGAGACCAGAAGATCCAGATGATGTCCAGCTGCCATCACTGAACATTTGATCAGAGATTCTGTAGGAGAGTCTTTGATTAAAAGGAGGAAAATGCAGGAGAATGGCTCAGGACACATGATGGGTCCTACCTCCGGCCCAGGGGACGCAGCAGTCTCTGAAGCCGGCCCAGAACCAGTGCAGAGTTGGGAAAAACAGGTAAATGAGAGAGGTTTTCCCCAAAGGGGTGTTTTTTGATCCGTGTAGTAGGTTATACACACGTACTTATCTTTTGCCGATTGAGCGCCACTTTTCACTGGTTCTGAAGGCTCAAGTAGACACTTCGCCACTTGGTCTCTCCCAATGTGGATAATGAACTCTGAGCACCACTGCTTGCGTCATTGTTCATGCCAGCCAAGCCAGCCTGCCAGGAGCTTGTTCCCACCAGGACAGGTGTGGCAACTCCTCACTGCTTCTGGACTGTCTCTTCCTCTGCCGCTCAGTCTGATTCTTCAAATTTGCCTTTGATGTTCATGGCTCCTAGATAGTCGTATATAATGGATGCATTTTTATCTCACGTCTTTGTTGTGAGAGGGACCACAGGAAGCATCTGAGTACTCTGTCATCTTGGCCTTGTCTGGTATTTTTTTCTTTAGATGGTATTCTTAATGGAATTTTGTTCTCAGTTTTTTCTCTTTGGATTGTTTGTTGATGTTATACAGAAACAATTGATTTCTGTATGTTCTTGTAACTGCAACATTGTTAATTTATTTATTAGCTCTAGTAGCTTTCATATGGATTCTTTGGGATTTTCTGTGTATAGGAACATGTCATCTGGGAATAGTTTTACTTAATCCCTTTATAATTTGGATGCTGTGGAAAGGTGTGGTGTGAACCCAGCCTGCTGTCTTTCCCTGTGACCCACAAATAGAATCTATGCTTAGGACTAGATTTATCAGACTGGCTTCATGGATGGGGTGAGAGTGATTTTTTTTTTTTTTAAAGCTAAGATTTTTAGCAGCTGATTCAATTTTTTTAATTAGATATGACTATTTAGATTTTCTATTTTTTTCTAGTGTATTTTGGTAAGTTGTGTTTTTCAAGGGGTTAAATGTAAATTAGTCCAATTTAGTAATTATTTATTGACGTTTCAAAAACAGATGTGAGGCTGAAAGCACTCACTTCCTTATGCCAAGAAATTTGGAAGACAGGTACCTGGCTAACCGACTGGAAGAGATTCATATTTGTGCCCATTTCAGAGAAAGGTGATCCAACAGAATGTAGAAATTATGGAACAATATCAGTATCACATGCAAGTAAAACTTTGCTGAATATAATTCAGAAATGGTTGCAACAGTACACCAACAGAGAACTGTCAGAAATTAAAGCCATATTCAGAAGAGAATGTGGAACAAGGGATGTCATTGCTGATGTCAGATGGATCTTGGCTGAGAGCAGAGAATACCAGAAAGATGTTTACCTGTGATTTCATTGACTACATAAAGACATTTGACTGCATGGATCATAACAAATTATGGATAACATTGTGAAGAATGGGAATTCCAGAATACTTAATTGTGCTCATGTGGAACCTGTACATAGACCAAGAGGCAGTCTTTTAAACTGAACAAGGGGATACTGCATGGTTTAAAGGCAGGAAAGATAAGTGTCAAAGTTGTATCCTTTCAGCATACTTACTCAGTCTGTATGCTGAGCAAATAATCCGAGAAGCTGGACTATATGAAGAAGAATAAGGCATCAGGATTGGAGGAAGACTCATTAACAACCTGCATTATGCAGATGACACAACCTTGCTTGCTGAAAGTGAAGAGGACTTGAAGCACTGACAAAGATCAAAAACCACAGTCTTCAGTATGGATTACACCTTAATGTAAAGAAAATAAAAATCCTCACAACTGGACCACTGAGCAACATCATGATAAACAGAGAAAAGATTGAAGTTGTCAGGGATTTCATCTTACTTGGATCACAATCGGTGTCTATAGAAGCAGCAGTCAGGAAATCAAATGACACATTACACTGGGCAAATCTGTTGCAAAAGACCTTTTTAAGGTTTTAAAAAGCAAAGATGTTGCTTTGAGGATTAAGGGTCGCCTGAAAAAAAATTTTTTTTTTTAATTTTTTGACCCAAGCCATGGTATTTTCAGTCACCTGTTAAGCATGTGGAACCTGGACAGTGAATAAGGCAGACTCAAGTAGAATTGATGCCTTTGAATTATGGTGTTGGTGAAGCATATTGAATACGTACTATGGGCTCTGCCAGAAGAAGAAACAAATCCATCTTGGAAGAAGTACAGTCAGAATGTTCCTTATTAACGAGGATGGTGAAACTTCATCTCTCATACTCTGGACATGTTACCAGGAGGGACTGTTCCCTGAAGAAGGACATCATGCTTGGTAATGTAAAGGGTCAGCAAAAAAGAGGAACACCCTCAATGAGATGGATTTGACACAGTGGCTCTAACACGGGGCTCGAGCACAGCGACAGCTGTGAAGATGGTGCAGTGTCGGGCAGTGTTTTGTTCTGTTCTACACAGAGTTGCTATGAGTTGGAACCTATTCCATGGCACCTAATAATAAGTCCAATTTGTTTGCATAAAGTTGTTTGTAGTATCTCTATTCTTGCTGTTGGTAATTTGTGAGGTTGTTTTTTTTTTTTCCTAGAACTTATCAATTTTGTCAAAGAAGTTACATTTAATTTTGTTGATTTTCTTTATTGGGGGGTTGGATTTTATTTCATTGATTTCTGCTCTTTTTTATTTTGTTATCTTTTGGGGGGAGCCCTGGTGGCACAGTGGTTAAGAGTTATGGCTGCTAACCAAAAAGTCAGCAGTTTGATTCCACCAGCTGTTCCTTGGAAACCCTATGAAGCAGTTCTACTCTGTCCTATAGGGTTGCTATGAGTAAACCCTATATTTGGGGGGATTGGATTTGCTGGGGGTTTTTTCCCCTCATTTTTTGAGATGGGAGCTTAGAACATTGATTTCAACCTTTTTCTCTTCTGTTATATGTATTTGAGGCTTTGAATTTCTATGTAACAATACACTTAGCTAGTAGCCCTTGGGTTTTGATATGTTGTGTCTTTATTACCATTTGGCTCAATATTTTTTAAAAATATTCATTGCGAGTTTCTCTTTGACCTTTCAGGTGTTGGGTGTATATTGTCTAACTTCCAAACATCTAGGGATTTTTCTCTCTTGATTACTGTGTGATCAGAGAATATAATATAAATGATTTTAGTCCTTTGAAATGTGTTGAGGCTTGCTTTATGTCCTAAAGCATGGTGAATTCTGGTAACTGCTCCATGTGACCTTGAAGACAGTGTGTATTCTGTAGCTAGAGTAGTGTTTACTATATGTCACTGATGTCAGTTTTATTCATTATTTTTGATACATTTGATATTTTCACTGATGTATTTGTCTCCTTGTACTGTCTGTTGAGTCGTGTGCTTATCCACATTTTTCATTATTGTTATGCACTTAAATTCAGTATTTTCAGACATCTTAATACGTTGTTTTATTGTTATGTACAGTCACTATTCAGCAACATTTACTCTGCTGTTTACCCATTCTCATGTTCTTCATCCTCTTTCTGTATTCTGTGTTTCCTTCTGTAATCAATTCTTGACAACTATTCTTTAGTTTTGTTTAACTTGGTACAGGTAACCGTGCAGCACATTGTTTTTAATGCATGTGATATCTTGACTCTGTCGGAGGACACTTATACTTACTTTAAAGCTTTCTTCTCTTTCCTACCATAATTTGGCTATTTGGAAGTATACTGTCAGGGTCGATCTAATGAATCATGCCGACCATGGTAATTATACAGATCAGTCCAGGGAAATAAGATTGCTCACTCCCAATGCCTAATTATGTGGTGGATATCAAATCCCACTCCATACACCAACTGCATTCTGCTGAAATTTCTGCTTCCCTTCCCTGTTCAGTTCAGACCCCAGCTAACCCACACAGCCCTTCTCTCTCTCATCACCTGCCACCTGGGGCTAGGTCAGTAGGCAACAGTCCCTAGCTCGGGAGTCCACGGGACTTCCTTCACTTGAGACCAGCCAGCTCCCACTACACCTTGTTGTTGTTAGGTTCCATCAAGTCAGTTTTTGACCCATAGTGAACCCATGTGACAGAGTAGAACTGCCCCACAGAGTTTTCTAGATGGTGATCTCTATGGGTACAGTGCTTTGGGTCCTATAATTTGCTGTAGTGACTCGCAGAGCTCACAGGAAATACCGCACCTGCAATAACAGGCTTTAATATAACAAAAAAGGATACAAATTAAGTAATGTTCAGGGCAGGGTCCAGGAGGGGTCCCAGTGCGGAGTGTCTATGTCGCACGTACCCCGCCAGCAGATACTCACTCATACACTTTGAGCTTTAGGTCTCAGAGCTTTTATAAGCTTCACCTCATGGCCATGATAAATTATATCATGCCTCATGAGACATAGTCAGCATCTCCATCTTGGTCTGGTCACCCCCCATTTAGCCTCTTGTGTAGTCTGCCTCTCAAGAACCCAGACCAAAAGATCAAATTGCTTTTTTGCACCTCCCAGGAAGTAAGGTAGATTATCTGTTTCTTTTTTTGTGTCCTTGTTTGTACCTTTCAGTAATTTTCCTCACATTTTTTTTTTGTTGTTGCATTGTGTATATTTCTTTATATTTACAAAGGAGGTCATAGATCGGGGTTCTGAAAACACATATCTTCGGGGGCTAGGCAAGTAGAGTAAAATATAAGAAAACGGGATAAGTGACTTGGTGTCACTGTTAGAATGCAGCAGTAGATACTATCTGCTTACTTAGTCAATCAGTGATATCAGTTCAGGCCTCATGTTTCAAGATCTTTGGACTTTCTAGGAGAAACTAGAAAATCACATGGATTTTGGCAAAAGTTTCCTAAAATTTGCACCTTAACAATGACTCATGCTTTGAAAAACACTGTATGAGTGTAAGCACATCAGTTTGCAGATAGGGCATAGCCAATCTGCCACCTGTGATAGTAGCTAAAGTATAGTTCTCCAGTCCAAGTAGGAAGCCCTGTTCCTTAAAATTGAATGCAAGAACTGGCTGTAAGAGCGCTCTGTGAAAGTGTGGGCACTCTGGGATTTCCTCCAGAGTACTCGAATAACTTACTATCTGGTTATAGGGCTTTGTGTCATCTTGGCAGTCATGAGTGACCTGGGACACTATTCTTTTTGAATCCCACTCATTCAGTTCTGCAAGTATCCCACTAAGAAGTCCCACTTCAGAGAACTATGCTTGTAATGTTTATCTCAGGGACAAATATGGAGGTAAGCAGTTTCCCCCCACCCCCCTGAACTTTTTTAATTGTGGTAAAAATACATGTCACCAAAAATTGCTGTTTCAGCCGGTCGTCAGTGTATAGTTCAGCGGTGTTAATCATATTTACCATGCTGTATAGCCATTGCTACCATCCATTTCCCAAAAAAAAAAAATTATCACCTCAAACAGAAACCCAGTATCCTTTAAGCAATAACTCCCCATTGTCCCTTGCTCCATCCTGTGGTAACTACTGATAAATATTTGTCTCTATGCATTTCCTGTTCTAGATATTTCATGGAAGTGGCATCGTGCAGTATTTATCCTTTTGAATCTTATTTCACTTAGCATAATGTTTTCAAGGTTTATCCATATTCACAGCATGTATGGGAACTTTTCTTTTTGTGGCTGAATAATATTCCATTGTATGTATAGACCATGCTTTGTCCATTAATCTATTCATGGGCATTGGGTTGTTCTCACCTTTTGGCTATTATAAATAATGCTGCAATAAATATTGGTGTACAAGTGTCCATTTGTGTCCCTGCTTTCAAGTCTCTTGGGTATATACCTAGGAGTAGAATTGCTGGGTCATATGATAATCCTTTGTTTAACTTTTTGAGGAACCACCAAAACTGTTTTCCACAGCTGCTGCACCAGTGTAAATATTCCCGTCGGCAATGCAAGAGGGTTCCAGTTTCTCCACATTCTCTCCAACATTTGATTTCCATTTTTCCAGTAATAGCCATCCTAGCGGATGTGAAGTGATATCTTGTGGTTTTGACTTGCGTTTTCCTAATGACTAGTGATATTGAGCATCTTTCATGTACTTATTGGCCATTGTATATCTGCTTTTGAGAAATGTCTGTGTATGTCCTTTGTCCATTTTTAAATGGGTTTATTTGTCTTTGTTGTTGAGTTTTGGTGGTCAGCAGCTTTGAGACCAAGGTACTGTGGAGTTTATAATGTGACCTTTTAATAGCCTATTCACTTCTGGCTGTTTTTTCCTACCCTTAAAAAAAAAACAAACAAGCCTGTTGCCATTGAGTCGATTTCAACTCATATCGTGACCCTGTAGGACAGAGTAGAACTGCCCCATATGGTTTCCAAAGATCGCCTGGTGGGTTCGAAGTGCTGACCTTTAGGTTAGCAACAGTAGCTCTTAGCCACTACGCCACCAGGGTTTCTTACCCCTGGGTTCTGGAAAATTCACTTCTTCAAAATGCCCTGTTTCATCAATCCTTTTAGGTTTTGATGTCAGCCTTTTCCCATCTGCCCTGTATCATCCAGAAGTTTCCTATTTCTTCTGCCATATCAGTGTAATTTTAAATGGAAGTGGGGGGAAAAAACAGCTGTGTGTATATGTATTTGTATGTAAGTACATGTACATGTGTGTATACATGTAGATATTTCCTAGCTCTCCTGTTCTATAAGTCAGCTCACTTTCCTAAACTTTCAAAAGTTGTTTTTTAAGTGACAAGCAAATGTTGCTGTATTTCACGTTTATTATAGTCATTCCCGAGAATAATTAAAAGAGATCTATACTTTTTTTGTTTTGTTTTTGTTTGTTTGTTTATAGAGAGAGATGTTAAAACCCACCTGAGGTATTTAACATACCATACTACATTCTGGATTGATTTTATTTATTTATTTTATTTTTTACCTATTTTCTAGTTCATTAGTTTTCTCTTCAGCAATGTCTAATCTTTTTTTAAACGTATTCATTCAGTTCTTAACTTATTTTTCCATTTAGCAATTTCTTTTTGTAACTTTTAAATCTTTTATGTTTGTTTTATAGTTTCTGTTTTAAGAATTTCAAGTTTGTCTTCTTTATGTTGGAATGTAGCAAGCATATTCATTTTAAAGTCTGTGTCCGATAATTCCAAGATGTGAAATCTTCGAGGGTCTGTTTTTGGTTTGTTTGTTTGTGGTTTTTTCTTTCTTTCTGATTCTTACTTATGGTATCTTATTTCCTTTTGTATATGGTTGTCTTTGATTGTGTGCTGGTCATTATATTTGGAAAAAATATATGTATGGCCGGTTGGAAGCTTCTCTTCAGAGGTCCTTTTAACTTTTTTTTCTTTGAGATATCTGGAAAGCCTACCAGTCTGAAATCACTATAATATAAATTCAAGGCTTTAAATTTTCACTACTCCCTAGATAGCACACATACTAGATGACAGGGAGATGAGCTGCAGGTCTGTACCTGAGTTTGTATAACCCTTTGCGTGCCACATTAAAGTTGTGGAGGGTAGGGGTAGCCAATCAACAACTTATTTTTGCTGCAAATGTTTTTGTGGCAAAAACAACTTTGAGTCCTCAGCTTACATCTTTGGGTTCTTACACCTTCAGGGTTTTGCCTTTTGAGCTTTTAATATTTTTTGAATTTTTTCATATTTTTAAACTTCTCATTACAAGGTAGATTTTATTTACCTAACCTGCCATTAATAAAGGCATAAATCTGTTCCTTTAGTTTGTATTTAAATTTTTCCTATGTTTGTTCGCTTTTTGTAGGTTCTACATGAAACATTTCCTCAACACACATTCCTCATGAACGGTCTCATTCAAGGTGTAAAGGTAAGAACAATTTTTATGTGGTTCACAGTGAACGAAAGCCAACGACTGGTTCGTAGTTTAACTCTGGAGGTTTAAGCAGGCCTTAGGGAAGTGATTACTATTTGTGCTAGAGACCTAAGTCTGCATTCTTCACTGGGTTACCAAAATCAAAACAAAACAGCATAAATCCATAAAGCATAGAATGGTTTACTGGTAAAAGCAGTATGAATATTTTATAGGACTTACTTCATTTTTATTAACATGTACATAGCAGTTTATAAAGGTTTTAATTATTATGTGAACTTTTCAACTACTTTGCCTTTTGATGGAATGAGGTAGGCAAATGCTGCCAACTTCTTTTTAGATATAGACCTTGAGATGGAGGAAGAAGAAAGCAGCAAGATTTAGTTGGGTATGTAGTCTTTGGCAAGTCTGGTGTTCTAGTCAAAACTTGCTGAGTCTTCAGCCACTTGACTTAATTAGTCTTAATTCATTGTTCAGGTTTTAATGTGATAACAGAGAAGCTTATAAATAAGGGATTAAAATATAATGGTATGTTCCAATCCCACTTTATAGTAATATATATGGGTATAGGGTCTAATTTCCCAGTTTAGATAATGTCAGTCTGTGCATAATTTTACTTTGTGCTTAACAACACCTTTAAATGGACATTTGGGTTGTTTCTACTTGTTAGCTATTATGAACAATGCTGCTGTGAACATTTGTGTACAAGTTTCTGTGTAGATAATTTGTTTTTTCTCTTGAGTAGGTTTGCTAGGTCATATGGTAACTCTAAGGACCCCTGGTGGTGCATGGTTAAGTGCTTGACTGCTAACTGAAAGGTTCCAACCCACTTAGCCACTCCACAAGAGAAAACTTAGTGATTTGCTTCCATAAAGATTACAGCCTAGAAAACCATGGGGTAGTTCTCCTCTGTCACATGGGGTCACTGTGAGTTGAAATTGACTCAATGGCACCTAACAACAGCAACAACTTGGTTACTCTGTATTGAACATCCCAATACCCTATCTCCGCTTTGTTTTTCTCCAAAGGATGTCTCACCATCTAACCTCACTGATGAAGATTCCTAGGTGGCACAAGCAATTTGCATGCAACTGCTAACCTAAAGGCTGGTGGTTTGAACCCACCCAGCAGTGCTGCAGAAGGAAAGGCTTGGTGGTCTGATGCTGTTAAGATTACAGCCAAGAAAACCCTATGGAGCAGTTCTACTCTGTAACACGTGGGGTCGCCTTGAGTCAGAACCAACTTGGTGGCAACTAACAACAACAAACCTCCTTGACATGCTGTATATTTTGCTTCATCCTTATCTTGTTATTGCCTGTCTTTGCCCCTCCTTTTCTAGTTTGGAAGTTTCTTGAAGGCAGGGATTTTTTGTCTGCCTAGCCTAGTGGCACCTAACAGTTCTCAGCACATTACAGGTACTCAGTAAATAATTGTTGGCTTAATATTTCTTTCTAGTCTTTTTCTATGCATTTTTATATATAAGATCCTGCTTATAGGTAGCCTATAACTGTGTACCTGTTTTTTTTTTTCCTTGTATCAACACTCAGTGATTATATCATAATTATTTTAATAATGACATTAAAAACTATGTAAAATACAGACAGCCGTCTCTTTGCACTGTTCTGATATGTGCAAATTTCAGTTAGGACAGTTAAATAATACCAGTCCCCCAACAACATGGTTCAAATTTCAGTTACCATGGTATATTAACTGTGAATAATTACATACATACAAACTGTGTTGCTAACCCTTCAGTCCACAAATCACTACGAGAATATTAAGCGTACATCATGATTGGTGACCAGTAACAGATAGCAAAGCATGTAACTGCATTAACCTTCTTGTCTACCACTGATAAGCTCACATGATTTTTTACAAAAATGAATAATCAAAAGGTGGAATTGACCAACAAGAATGAAAGTACAGCAAAGATAAAAACAAGTGGTAACACTGGGACTGAAATTCAAATCAAACATCAGTGGAGTTATAGAAGAAATACCTGAACATGGAAATGTTGACAGTGTTGCCATTCAAGAGAGGAACTTAGTGAAGGGGAACTTAACAAATTAACATAAATGTGAAAAGTAGTTGTGATGAAAAGAGTGAAGAGTCCCAGAAGAAACAAACTTCACATCAAAGGAACTCTCAGAGATACTGCAAAGGAGAAAAATGCTGGAAGCTGATTCAGAGTTAGAAAGAAGTATGACAGTTTGCCAAGACATAGAAAAGATGCTCACTCCTAATTTATACAATGAAAAGGTGAGCCCTATTCAAACTACTCTTGACAAGATTTTACAAAGAAATAAAACACTTTAATTTGCAACATTTTAATGTTGTAAATGAGTGTACTAAATAAACATTAGTTTAATTTTATTTTTTTCATTTCCCTAAACATTTATAACGGAGCGCTGGTAGCACAACAGTTCAGTGCCTAGCTACTAGCCAAAAGGTTGACAGTTTGAACCCATCCAGCAGTTGCATGGGAGAAAGACTCAGCAATCTGCATCCGTAAAGGTTACAGCCAGGAAAACCCTATGGAGCAGTTCTGCTCTATCATATGGGGTTGCTAGGAGTAGAAAACTGACTTGACGGCATCTAACAGCAACAACAAACATTTATAACTGACAGTAAGAGAGTTTTCAGTGTTTTGACAAAAATTTTTAAAGATCAGGGAATAATCATAATTTTTCAATTTATTATTAAGCTTATTTTACATAGTTTCAGCTTACACAGTCATTTTTACGATATGGCACTACCATACAAAGCAAGAACTGCTTGTATTATTTGTAGTGGCTATATACAGTTCCAACATGTAAATATACATACTGTAATTTATTCATCCATATTCCTATACTGAGGATTTTCAGTTTCAAATTCCTGGAGATAATTCGGTAATGAAAGTTTTATAATAAATCATTGCCTGACATTTTTTTTAAATCATTTCCTAAAAATAGAGTTGTAAAGGTGTAACTAGTGAGCAAAAAGGCTTGAGCCTTTTTAAAGGTCTTGTGCATACGAAAAGGTCTTGTGCATAGGATCACAGGAGAAAGACGTCGTCGCAGTTTGCTTCTGTAAAGATTTATAGGCTTGGAAGCCCTGTGGGGCAGTTCAGCTTGATGGCAGTGGGTTTGGTTTTGTTGGTACATACAGTACCAAATTATCTTCTAGAACAATTGTGCCATTTCACATTCCACCAGCAGTATATAAGTGTCTGTCTCATTACACTCTAATACAAGCACTATTTTTAGATCTTTACCAGCTTAATAGCTTGAAAATGGTATCTCTCTGTTAATTTTATTTATCTTTGATTGCAAGTAAGGTTGGATATTTTTTCATATTTGCCTGCTACTTTCGTGAGTTATCTTTTAAATTTTTATTTTTCTGAGGAGGATTGCTCGATTATTTTTAAGAAGTGTATTCTATGAATATCCCGCCATATTTTAATGGCTATTAATTTACTTTCTGTCCCTCTTAACAGTTATAAACAAAATTAACTCATACCTGATTCCACTTCTGAGATTCCCAAACTCTTACTTGCCAATCATTTTTCTACATCAATTTTTCCTTTTATGACATTGAAGCATATGTTAGATGTTGTTATGTGGTTAGCAATAAGTCATTTTTCCTACACTTTGTCAGAGGAAACCGTGGTGGCCTAGTGGTTAAGTAATTTTTCTTTGCGGTGTAAACCCCAATTTCTGCCTGTAGTTAGTGAGGCAAGGTTGGGTTAGGTAAAAAAGGATTCGGCTGGAATATAACACCCTTACTGAGGTCACATCCCTGATCCAATGTAAAGGAAGTTTCCCTAGGGTGTGGCCTGCATCACCTTTTATCTTACAAGAGATGTAAAAGAGAGAAGTGAGCAGAAAGACAGGGGGACCTCATACCACCAAGAAGTAGTGCCAGGAGAAGAGCATGTCCTTTGGACTGGGGTCCTTGCACTGAGGAGCTCCTAGTCCGGTAGAAGATTGATAAGGACCTTCTTCCAGAACTGACGGAGAGAGAAAGCCTTCCCCTGAAGCTTTGCCCTGAATTTGGACTCCTAGCCTACTTGACTCTAAGAGAATAAACTTTTGTTGGTTGAAGCCATCCACTTGTGGAATTTCTGTTATAGCAGCACTAGATAACTAAGACACCAAGTTTTGATTTGGCATATGAACTCTTCAGTGTGACTGTTGGGTGAAGTGAATAATCAGAGTGATTGTAATTCATTTTATTCAATAAGTCCTGCTGGTCTCACTGCCCTGTGTATATCTTGAAACTTCTTGTAATTTTCAAGTTAATAGATAAGAAGAAAGGGATAAGGAACCTTATATGTCCCAGGTTGATTTACATCTAGAGTGATTTATGTCTAGAATGAAGAGAGCAGCTCTAAAGCAGGCAGCTTTAATTCTGTCTAGACTCTTGGGTGCAGTGTAGACATACTTAGCTTTGACATCACAGGGAGGGCTTGGAAAGGGGAGAAAGTGCGAGACACATTGAGCCAAGTCAGGGCGGGGCCACAGAGGCCCTCGCAGGCTCTCTTCAATCCATATATGCTTTTTCCCAGTCTAGACATGACTGCCAAGTCTGATCATAGATCTCTTGCCAGGACACTCTTCCAGGGACATTTAATATATTTCTGCAGTCCTAGGAGTTGCTACTGAACTGTCTCATGGTGCTTTTTAAATGAGATAAGCTATGAGCAGTGCTTGCCATAGTAGCTTAGCATAAGCACACACAGGAAATATTGGATGATGTTAAGAGTCCTTATTTTGAAAAAAAAAAAAAAAGACATCTTGAAAGTCCTTTCATAGTTGTTTGGAATCGTGGATATTATGGAATGCTTTCCATGTGTGTAATGCATACGTACAGGACATTCAGGCGGCCAGCAAACACATGAGAAGATGCTCATGATCATCAGCCATTAGAAGGATGCACATCAAAACTACAGTGAGATACCATCTCACCCCAGCTAAAATGCCACTGAGAAAAAAACAGATAGCGACCGATGTTGGTGAGGATACTGGGAGATTGGAAACCTTATCCATTGCATGTGGGACTGCAAAATGGTACGATCATTATGAAAAACAATATGGCACTATCTCAAAAACAACTAGAAATAGAGCTACCTTATTTTTATGTAAGCCACTTGCTCCTTCAACATTTGTTTGCCAGCCACTCCCACCCACGAGGTATTTTTGTAAGCATGCTATGCTAATTTTTTTATAGCAACATGTAAAAAAAATTGGCATAATGTGTTTACAAAAATAGCTTGTGGGGGGGGCAGCACTGCTGGCAAGCAAACAGAAGGCACGCATTGTTTGCATAAAAATACGGTACTTCATGATCAAGCAATGCTATTCTTAGGTATATACTGTAGAGACCTAATAGAAGTGGCACGAACAGACATACGCACACCTATGTTCATTGCAGCATTATTCACAATAGAAAAAATGGAAACAGCGAAAGTGCCCTTCAACCAATGAAGCAAAATGTGGTACCTACATAGAATGGAATACTATGAAACCATGAAGAACAACGATGAGTCCGTGAAACATAACATGAATGACCTGGAGGACATAATGCTAAGTGAATAAGTCAATCGTTGTTGTTAAGTGCCGTCGAGTCAGGTCCTACTCATAGTGACCCTGTGCACAACAGAATGAAACACTGCCCAGTCCTGCGTCATCCTCACACTTGTTGCTATGCTTGAGTCCATCGTTGTAGCCACTGTGTCAGTCCATCTTGTTGAGGGTCTTCCTCTTTTTCATTGACCTTCTGCTTTACCAAGCCTGATGTCCTTCTCCAGGGACTGATCTCTCCTGATAATATGTCCAAAGTATGTGAGATGTAGTCTCACCATCCTTACTTCTAAGGAGCACTCTGGTTGCACTTCTTCCAAGACTGATTTATTGTTCATTTCGCACTCCACGGTATATTCAGTATTCTTCGCCAGCACCACAATTCAAAGGCATCACTTCTTCGTCAGTCTTCCTTATTCATTGCCCAGCTTTTGCATGCATCTGAGGCAATTGAAAACACCATGGCTTAGGTCAGGTGCACCTTAGGCTTCAGGTGACATTTTCTTTTCAATACTTTAAAGAGGTCTTTTGCAGCCCATTTGCCCAGTGCAGTGCATCTTTGAATTTCTTGACTGCTGCTTCCATGGGTGTTGATTATGGATCCAAGTAAAATGAAATCCTCGGCAACCTCAATCTTTTCGCCATTTAACATGATATTGCTTACTGGTCCAGTTGTGGGGATTTTTGTTTTCTTTATGTTGAGGTGTAATCCATATTGAAGGCTGTAATCTTTGGTCTTCATCAGGAAATGCTTCAAGTCTTCTTCACTTTCAGTAAGCAAGATTGTATCTTCTGCATAACGCAGGTTATTAATGAGTCTTCCTCCAATCCTGATGCCCCGTTTTTTTTCATATAGTCCAGCTTCTCAATTATTTGCTCCGCATACATATTGAATAGGTATGGTGAAAGGATACAACCCTGACCCACACCTTTCCTGACTTTAAACCAATCAGTATCCCCTTGTTCTGTCCGAACAACTGCCTCTTGATCCATGTAAAGGTTCCTCATGAGCACAATTAAGTGTTCTGGAATTCCCATTCTCTGCAATGTTATCTATAATTTGTTATGATCCACACAGTCAAATGCCTTAGCATAGTCAGTAAAACACAGGTAAATATCTTTCTGGTCTTCTATGCTTTCAGCCAGGATTAGTCTGACATCAGCAGTGATATCCGTGGTTCCACGTCCTCTTCTGAATCCACCCTGAATTTCTGGCAGTTCCTTGTCAATATACTACTACAGCTGCTTTTGAGTGATCTTCAGCAAGATTTTGCTTGCATGTGATATTAATGATATTGTTTGATAATTCCTGCATTTGGTTGGATCACTTTTCTTGAGAATAGGCGTAAATATGAATCTCTTCCAGTCAGTTGGCCAGGTAGCTGTCTTCCACATTTCTTGGCATAGATGAGTGGGCACTTCCATCACTGCACCTGTTTGTTGAAACATCTCAGTTGGTATTTCATCAATTCCTGGAGCCTTGTTTTTTGCCAACTCCTTCGGTGCAGCTTGAACTTCTTCCTTCGGTACCATCGGTTCCTGATCATACGTTACCTCCTGAAATGGTTGTACATCAACTGATTCTTTTTTGTGTCATGCCTCTGTGTATTCCTTCCATCTTCTTTGGATCCTTCCTGTGTCGTTTAATATTTTCCTGATAATACTGCAACTCGAGTCTTGAATTTTTTCTTCTGTCCTTTCAGCTTGAGAAATACTGAGCGTGTTCTTCCCTTTTGGTTTTCTATCTCTAGATCTTTGCATAGGTCATCATAATACTTTGTCTTCTCAAGCCACCCTTTGAAATCTTCTGCCCAGCTCTTTTACTTCATCATTTCTTCCTTTTGCTTTAGCTACTCGACATTCAAGAGCAAGTTTCAGAGTCTCTTTTGACACACATTTGGTCTTTTCTTTCTCTCCTGTCTTTTTAATGACCTCTTGATTTCTTCATGTATGATGTCCTTAATGTCATTCCACAACTTGTCTGGTCTTTGATCATTACTGTTCAGTGCTTCAAATCTACTCTTGAGATGGTCTTTAAATTCAGGTGGGGTAAATTCAAGGTCATACTTGGCTCTCATTGACTTGTTCTGATTTTCTTCAGTTTCAGCTTGAACTTGCATGTGAGTAATTGATGATCTGATCCACAGTCAGCCCCTGGCTTGTTCTGACTGGTGATATTGAGCTTTTCCATCATTTCTTTCAGATGTAGTCAATTTGATTCCTGTGTGTGTGTTCCATCTGGAGAGGTCTGTGTATAGAGTTGCCGCTATGTTGGTGAAAAAAGGTATTTGCAGTGAAGATGTCATTGGTGTTGCAAAATGCTGTCATGTGATCTCTGGTATCATTTTTATCACCAAGGCCATATTTTCCAGCTGCCGACCCTTCTTTGTTTCCAACTTTCACATTCCAATCACCAGTAATTATCAGTGCATCTTCAGTGCATGTTTGATCAATTTCAGACTGCAGAAGTTGGTAAAAATCTTCAATTTCTTCATCTTAGGCCTTAGTGGTTAGTGCGTAAATTTGAATAATATTACTAAGTGTATGCATATTATCCTGTCACTGATAATCTTGAAGTGTCCTTTTTGACGATGAATGCAACACCATTCCTCTTGAAGTTGTTATTCCCAGCGTAGTAGACCCTATGGTTGTCTGATTCAAAATGACCAATACCAGTCCATTGCAGCTTATTAATGCCTAGGATAACGATCTTTATGCATTTCATTTCTTTTTTAATGATGTCCAATTTTCCTAGATTCATAGTTTGTACATTCCAGGTTCCAATTTTTAGTGGATATTTGCAGCTGTTTCTTCTCATTTTGAGTCATGCCACATCAGGAAATGAAGGCCCCAAAAGCTTAACTCCATCCCCATGTCATTAAAGTCAACTCTGCTTTCAGAAGGCAGCACTTCTCCAGTGGTATTTTGAATGCCTTCCTCCCCAACCTGAGGGGCTCATCTTCCAGCAGTACTTCAGACAATGTTCCACTGCTATTCATAAGGTTTTCACTGCCTGATTCTTTTCAGGAATAGACTGCCGGGTCCTTCTTTCTAGTCTTTCTTAGTCTGGAAGCTCAGCTGAAACCTGTCCACCATGGGTGACCCTGCTGGTATTTGAATACTGGTGGCATAGATTCCAGCATCACAGCAACACACAAGCCCTCGCAGTACAACAAACTGACAGATGTGTGGGGGAAGTCAATCGTGTTGTTGTTAGGTGCCGTCGAGTTGGTTCCTACTCATGGCAACCCTGTGCACAACAGAACGAAACACTGCCCAGTCCTGCGCCATCCTTACATTTGTTGCTGTGCCTGAGCTCATTGTTGCAGCCGCTGTGTCAGTCCACTTCGTTGAGGGTGTTCCCCTTTTCCGCTGCCCCTGTACTTTGCCAAGCATGATGTCCTTCTCCAGAGACTGATCCCTCCTGACAACATGTCCAAAGCGTGTGAGACGCAGCCTCGCCATCCTTGCTTCTAAGAGCATTCTGGTTGTACTTCTTCTAAGACAGATTTGTTTGTTCTTTTGGCAGTCCATGGTATATTCAACATTCTTCGCCAACACCACAATTCAAAAGCGTCAATTCTTCTTCAGTCTTCTTACTCATTGTCCAGCTTCCACATGCATATGATTCAATTGAAAATACCATGGCTTGTGTCAGGCACACCTTCGTCTTCAAGGTGACATCCCTGCTTTTCAACACTTTAAAGAGGTCCTTTGCAGCAGATTTACCCAATGCAATGTGTTGTTTGATTTCTTGACTGCTGCTTCGATGGGCGTGGATTGTGGATCCAAGTAAAATGAAATTCTTCACAACTTCAGTCTTTTCTCCGTTTATCATGATGTGGCTCATTGGTCCAGTTGTGAGGATTTTCGTTTTCTTTATGTTAAGGCGCAAGCCATACTGAAGGCTGTGGTCTTTGATCTTCATTAGTAAGTGCTTCAAGTTCTTTTCACTTTCAGCAAGCAAGGCTGTGTCATCCGCATAACCCAGGTTGTTAATGAGTCTTCCTCCAATCCTGATGCCCCGTTTTTCTTCGTATAGTTCAGCTTCTTGGATTATTTGCTCAGCATACAGATTGAATAGGTATTGTGAATGGATGCAACCCTGACGCACACCTTTCCTGACTTTAAACCAATCAGTAACCCCTTGTTCTGTCCGAACAGCTGCATCTTGATCTCTGTACAAGTTCCTCATGAGCACAATTAAGTGTTCTGGAATTCCCATTCTTCCCAATGTTATCCATAATTTGTTTTGATCCACACAGTCCAATGCCTTTGCATAGTCAATAAAACATAGGTAAACATCCTTCTGGTATTCTCTGCTTTCAGCCGGCATCTATTTGACATCAGCAATGGTGTCCTTGGTTCCACGTCCTCTTCTGAAACCATCCTGAATTTCTGGCAGTTCTCTGTTGATATAGTGCTGCAGCCATTTTTGAATGCTCTTCAGCAAAATTTTGCTTGCGTGTGATATTAATGATATTGTTCTATAATTTCCATGTTTGGTTGGATCACCTTTCTTGGGAATAGGCATAAATATGGATCTTTCCCAGTCAGTTGCCCAGGAAGCTGTGTTCCATATTTCTTGGCATAGATGAATGAGCCCCTAGTGCTGCATCCGTTTGTTGAAACATCTCAATTGATATATCGTCAGTACCTGGAGCTTTGTTTTTCGCTAATGCCTTCAGAGCAGCATGGACTTCTTTCTTCAGTACCATCGGTTCCTGATGGTATGTTACCTCCTGAAATGGTTGAACATCAACTAATTCCTTTTGGTGTAATGACTCTGTGTATTCCTTCCATCTTCTTTTGGTGCTTCCTGCGTCATTTAATATTCTCCCCGTAAAATCCTTCACTATTGCAACTCAAGGCTTTGATTTTTTCTTCAGTTCTTTCAGCTTAAGAAACGCCCTTTTGGTTTTCTATCTCCAGCTCTTTGCACATGTCATTATAATACTTTACTTTGTCTTCTCGAGCCGCCTTTTGAAATCTTCTGTTCTTTTACTTTATCATTTCTTCCTTTTGCTTTAGCTGCTCGACGTTCGTGAGCAAGTTTCAGAGTCTCCTCTGACATCCATCTTGGTCTTTTCTTTTCTTCCTATCTTGGCAGTGACCTCTTGCTTTCTTCATGTATGATGTCCATGATGTCATTCCACAACTCGTCTGGTCTTTGTTCACTAGTGTTCAGTCATACAAGGACAAATATTGTATGATTCTACTCTGTCATACCGTCTCTTGTAGCACCAGATGTGGGTATTTGTACTAAAGAATATGACACAAGTAATTTGGCAACAACACCATCAATAACCAAAAAAGTATGTATGGTCACATATAGGGGCCTTGGTGGTGCAGTGGTTAAGAGCTTGGCTGCTAACTGCTAGAAGTATAATGACACTGAACAATTTGTATAGACATTATCAAATGGGAACCTAAGTTGCTGTTTAAACTTTCACTAAAAACACAGTAAAATATTATTTAAGAAAATACATGCATATGAACATACATATACAGAATAAACTTTTAAATTCTTAATTTGAAGAAGAACTGGAATAAAGATTATCCTTTATATTATCTGTGAATAAATCATTAACAACCTACTTGAGAGAGATGGCATTGTACTTTTTATATATAGTCTTTTATAACAGAATGTTAATTTACCCACTAGTACTTACAAGTAGGTTAGCGTGATACTTTATATGCTTTAGGTTAGAGGAAGTGAAATGTTAATAATAAGTTAGTTTAATAATTTTTCTGAATTATGGGCTTAAGAGTCAGCAGTCAGGCTATGGAGCCAGACAGACGCTTGTGCTGAACCCTGCCTCTGCCACTCGTGAGCCTGAGTTCTTGGGCTGGTATCTTGATAGGACCTACCTCACAGGTAGAATTCGTGTGAAATGTATAGGACAATGTGTGGTATAGATGAATGCTAGCTCTTACTATTTTAAAATATATGCTGAGATTTCTTGGAATCAGAATTTGAAACAGTGGCCATACTTGCATACTTTACAAAGAAAAGGCCTGTTTCTTTATATTTTCATTAAATAAGTTTGATTTGCTCTTTCATTCTGCTTTTGTTTGTTCCTGTTTTCTTTTAGCGACTCTTCTTGTTTCTCTCCCTTTACTATCCCTCTCCCTGACACCAAGAGCCCCAGCTCCCCTGCCCATATTGCTCTTTTACTAGAGTTTCTGGCTCATAGCTATTCTCTGACCCTTCTCGTCCTCACAAATCCACTTTCCAGGTAATCACTTAATGGAGTTAAACTTAATTTATGTGACTGGTTTCCCTTTTGCCCTGTTAATCTGATTTATGTGCGCTCTGTACTGTGCAGGGTCTCAGTAATGTCCCAGGTCAGAAAGCTGACCCCTGGTTTAATATTGTTTTTGTGGGAGAAGATTCACGTTTGTTAGATATGTAAATAAGAACCACAGTTCCATTGGTGAGATTTTTCTTTTTGATCTACTTAAAGACATGAGATGTAAAAATGTGTTATTAGTAAAATATGAAAAATAAAAACAAATGAATCTGATTTGTGGGTAGCATATGTTTACGTGTTTCAAGTTCCTCCTGGCTTATCAGTGGAACTTGAATCGTTTTTTGTAAAATGTGATATTTTTCACAGAAGAATGAAAAATTTTCAGAAATGCTTAAATGACTTCGTACTTCATTCTTTAGCTGTTGTTTCATCAAACTCTGTTGTAAAGTTAATTACAATGTTTGAAGGAAAACAAAACACTACTATTAGTTTTAAAACATTTTAAGGGTCTTGACACAAATTGTTTTAGCCAAATATTTTGCCAACTGCATATGTTAAGGAAATATATGCTGAAGCCTTTTAAGCCTTTATGGTGTCAATATAAATTGTAAGCTTTATAAATGTTTGCTCCAGGTGAGTTGTATTTGCCATTCTCTTTGTGCTTTTGAAAATTTATTGGATAATTGCATTTAATTACCATTTTGTCAAATCAGAACCTATAAGGCCATGTCAGAATTACTGGCCAAGTAATTGTGCACCTTACACACCTAGTTGGACTGGAGGATAGCTACACTGAAGTGACCGTGATTAACTGTTGGTTCACTTTGCCATCCACACCCTGAGACCTATCAACCATGTTTTATCTAGTACTTGTTGGGCTGTGGTTGTATAATAGGAATATTTCAGACTAAAAACGGCTTTGATGTCAGCCTGGTTTAGTTTATTCTCATTTGCAAATTGTGCTCTACAACTTTAGGACTATTGAAGCACTTGCTCTGTCAATCAAGGTGCAAAATGTTCTGCTTAGTTATAACTCTGATAATGTGGCCTGATGGAATGGATTTAGGACCAGTTTAGGGACTCAAGAAACAACTCTGGCGTAGAAGAAAGTATTTGCTTTTTAGAACATAAAACTTTTCCAAAGAGGCAAGCGTTTCATTAAATTTTATTTTCTTGCTGTTGCTAGTTGCCGTCTAGTCAGTTCTGACTCATGTCAACCCCATGTGTGCAGAGTGGAACTGCTCCATAGGGTTTTTAAGGCTGTGACCTCTTGGAAGCAGATCTCCAGGCCTGTCTTCTAAGGCACTCTGGGTGGTTCGAGCTGTCAACCTTTTGGCTAGTAGTCGAACACTTAACTGTATTTTAGCACCTTAATAAAAAAGTAGAGTTTTCCAGAGGGTATTTTCATTGCCTGTTGTTGTCACTGAGAATTTTATTTAGATAATATTATTTAATAAATGGGCTAAATTACAATTTAAATCCATAATCTTAAAGATGATAATCTTTTTTTCTATAAAAACTGTGTTATTTTAAATATAACTGTAATACTTGGCCTTCATATATCCTTTGTTTAAGAATGGCATACATTCTGTCTATTAAAGCAGTATGTGAAATCTGAAATTATCATATATCCAATAAGTTTTCTTGGGTTTTTTGCACTTAAAAAGGTTTTGTTTTGGTGGTTGTAATGTCTTTTGCCGTGCCTTCTTAAATTTCTTTAAATAATTTTCTTGACCAGTTCTATACCACCTAGATACTCGGATACTTGATACTTACAGAGAATTTTGACAGCATACGGAAAGATTTTATTTTTTAAAATTCGTGAACCTGGCAGATAAAAATCCTGAATTTGAGCTCTGTTTCTGCAGTCTTTTAGCTCTAAATTAAGACAGATCTTTTAATGCTCAATCTTTTAGTCTCTCTTAATATGAGAACAAGCCTCATTAATACCCTTGAAGGCCCCTCTGGCTCAGAAATGGCTAGATTTGATCCCTGGGACTTGAGTTCATTTTAATCTGAGAGAAACAAAAAGCTTTTCTCCTCAGCTTACCTTCCCTCCCTTCCATCCTCCCTCTCAATTACCCTACCTCAGTTTACCTGTCTTCACCTTGCACTCTGGTTTTAAGGGGTGGCCGGTAGGATTCAAAATCCTGTTCCTTTTTGGAAACTTCTGTGAGTTGATTTCCTCTTAAAAGTTCTATTCAATTGACCAAGCATTTTTGAGAGTTGATTTTTGCCAGCCCCTGAGTGCGTGTATGTGATAGGCACCGGGGCACGAAGGTGAAAAGAAACATCATCCCTCTGACTTTATTTTAATTCCTAATCCAACAAAGATAGACAAATAGCAAATAATTGTAATTGAGTTAGCATATTTGTAAATAATTGTAAGTTACAAGAGAGGAGATCTGCACCTGGTGGGAGGAGTTCATTTGTTTGTTTTGCCCCAAACTCTGAGTGTTAAATTTTGCTTGAAAAGATAAGAGTAACTGTTTATGTTACTCCTTGGGGTCTTAAAGAATGACTAGTAGTTTATTTGGTCCAGTGTAGAAGCACATGCATGCTTAGGAAACCTGTTGCCTTCTAGTAGATTCTGCATTGGCGCAAAGAAACATGGTATGTTGGGAAAACTAGAAGTATTGCATGTAGCCAGCATATAGGATGTGTTCAGAGGCCAGATTTTAGAGGGGTCCTATATAAAATTCTTGAATATTGAATAGCTAAAGCAAAAGGAAGAAGTGAAGTAAAAGACCTGAACAGAAGATTTCAAAGGACGGCTTGAGAAGACAAAGTAATGAATTGTGAAAAAACCTGGAGATAGAAAACCAAAAGTGAAGAACTTGCTCAGCATTTTTCAAGCTGAAAGAGCTAAAGGAAGAAATTCAAGCCTTGAGTTGCAGTACTGAAGGATTCTGCAGGGAAAATGTTGAACAATGCAGGAAGCGTCAAAAGAAGATGGAAGGAATACGCAGAGTCATAGCACGAAAAAGAATTGGTCGACGTTCAACCATTTCAGGAGGTGGCTTATGATCAAGAACCGGTGGTATTGAAGGAAGAAGACCAAGCTGCACGGAGGACAATGGCAAAAAATAAGTCTTAAGGAATTGACAAAATACCAATTGAGATTTTTGTACAAGTGGTTGCAGCGCTGGGAGTGCCCACTGGTCTCTGTCAAGAAATTTGAAAGACAGCTGCTTGGTCAACCAACTGGAAGAGATCCGTATTTCTGTCTATTGCAGAGAAAGGTGATCCAACAGATTGTGGAAATTATTGAACAATATCATTAATATCACAGGCAAGTAAAATTTTGCTGAAGGTGATTCAAAGCGATTGCAGCAGTACATCGATAGGGAACTGCCAGAAATTCCAGCCGGATTCAGAAGAGGACAGGGATATCATTGCTGATGTCACGTGGCTCATAGCTGAAAGCAAAGTATACCAAAAAGATGTTTACCTGTGTTTTATTGACTATGCAGAGGCATTCAACTGTGTGGATCATATTATAACATTTCAAAGAATGGGATTTCCAGAACACTTAATTGTGCTCGTGAGGAACTTGTATACAGAACAAGGATACTGCATGGTTTAAAGTCAGGAAAGGTGTGGGTCAGGGTTGTATCCTTTCACAATACCTATTCAATCTATATTGCTGAACAGATAATCCGAGAAGCTGGACCATATGAAGAAACACGGCTTCAGGATTGGAAGAAGACTCACTAACAACCTGTGTTATGCAGAGGACACAACCTTGCTTGCTGAAAGTGAAGAGAACTTGAAGCATTACTGCTGAAGATCAAAGACTACAGCCTTCAGTATGGATTATACCTCAACATAAAGAAAACAGAAATCCTCACAGCTGGACCAATAAGCAACATCATGATAAACGGAGAAGAGATTTAAGTTGTCAAGGATTTCATTTTACTTGGATCCACAGTCAACACCCATAGAAGTAGCAGTCAAGAAATCAAATGACACATTGCATTAGGCAGATCTGCAAAAGACCTCTTTCAAGTGTTAGAAAGCAAAGATGTCACTTTAAGGAATAAGTTGCTTCTGACCCAAGCCATAGTGTTTTCAGTTGCCTCATATTCCTGCAAAAGTTGGACAAGGAATAAGGAAGGCTGAGGAAGAATTGATGCCTTTGAATTGTGGTGTTGGCAAAGAATATTGAATATACAATGGACTGCCAAAAGAACAAACCATTCTGTCTTGGCAGAAGTACAGCCAGAATGCTCCTTAGAAGCAAGGATGGCAAGACTTTGCCTCACATACTTTGAATGTGTTATCAGGAGGGACTAGTCCCTGGAGAAGGATGTCATGCTTGGTAAAGCAGAAGGTCAGTGAAAAAGAGGAAGACCCTGAATAAGATGGATTGACACAGTGGCTGCAACAATGGATTCCAGCATAACAACAATTGTGATGTTGGCGCTGAACTGGGCAGTGTTTTGTTGTGTTGTACATAGGGTCTCTATGAGTCAGAACTGACTCAACAGCACCTAACAGGAACAATATGAAAATTCAAACACAAAAGTAGAGAGAATAACATAATTGACACCCATGTGCGCATCACCCAGTTTCATTAATTATCAGCATTTTCCCACTCTTGTCTCATCCAGCCCATTCTCCCCTCCAACCCCCATTTTTGTCCATGGTATTTAAAAAGCACATTTTAGATGCTCATTATTTCATCCATAAATACTTTAGCTAAAGATTGTTGCCCGATTGGAGCAGTCAAGCCAATGAAACGTACTCCAGGTCAGAGAGAGAAAGTTTATTTAGGAGGTGACACCAGTGGGGAATCTGGCAGCAATGCAGGCTGTCTTTATGGAATCCCAAAAGGCAGTTTTACATTAGAGCTCATATATGATTTTTACAAGGTTTATAAATGTCTTTGTAGCCCGCAGATGGCATGGCCAGATGAGTTATTCATTACAAGCTAATTAAAAGAGACTTTATCAGACTAAGGAAACCCTGGTGACTTAGTGGTTAAGGGCTACGGAGACTTTATCAGACTAAGGAAACCCTGGTGACTTAGTGGTTAAGGGCTACGGCTGCTAACCAAAGGGTCAGCAGTTAGAATCCGCCAGGTGCTCCTTGGAAACTCTATGGGGCAGTTCTGCTCTGTCCTGTAGGGTCGCTATGAGTCGGAATCGACTCGACGGCAGTGGGTTTGGTTTGGTTTTTGGTATCAGACTAAAGCGATATATGCCGGCCATTTCCTTATCAGGTTAAAGATATACATGTCAGACATCTGGGTTCTTCCTCCATGTGGGGGGTCGTAAGTCACAGGTTTTGTTCTGTGTAGACAGAACAAAACAAAGTTGTTAACAAAGATATTCAAAAAGGAGAAGGCTGGCAGAGGAAGGCAAAAAAAAAAAAAAAAAAACTTATAGGTTCATCATAGCCTTAGTTATGTCAGGTTCTCAATTGCCCACTTTGTAAAGGAGGAAACATGCTGGGGAGTATTAGGGTCACAAGACTTTAAACTCTGCCCAGTGGAGGGCCATTGAAGGGTTTTAAAGGAATCAAAGAGCTGAGGTTTGCAGCTTCTAAAGGCCCCTGATGGGTATGTAGAGGGCAAATTGGAGGGAGGCAGGACTGGGGTCAGAGGCCAGTAAGAATACTGTTTTGCAATTTAATCCAGGCGAGAAATGCGGAGGGCTTCTGAGATGAAGTGTGTCATAGCAGGGGATAGAAGGAGAGGATGAAGAAGAAAGAATAGTCTGAAAAATAGCCTTTGGGAAATAGAGGGAGACAGCTTTTGATGCCTTCTTATCCGAGGTGGGAAATGTGAGAGGAGGTTTACAGGGAATGATGTGCTTATGTAACCTGACTCATTCAAAGCAATAGCGAATGAAAGAGAAAGAAGCAGCTTTATTTATTAGGCCATGTAAAGGAGTGCACTCGGACTCCTGTCGCCAAGATGCTCCTCAAACAATAAGAGCTCAAGGGGTTTATATAAGTAAATTGGGTCTGGGGTCTTCGGGAATGCCTCAAGGTGGGGCCAGCTTGCTGATTGGTCTGGCTGGAAAAGGCATTCCCGGGGTGGCTGGGTCTTCTATGCCTGCTCAGTGTGAGAGGGGGGCTGCAAAGATGGTATTTTGCCCACATCCAGGGTGTAGACAGGATGTGTTTTTCAGCCTCTCACGTCCATAGGTCATCCAAAGGACATGGTCATCAGTATTGCACATGTCAGGCGGGCCAGACCCGGTTCTTGCCCATTTTGGGTGGTCTTGTGACCCCAGTTTCTTGTTTTTCTCATCTGAGCCGGAAGCAGGAAGCATACCTAAATAAGGAGATAGCTTCAAGAGAGGGAGTTACTTCCTATGTTACCTAATAAGGAGACAGCGTAAGTGCGCGGAGGTGGTTGCTATAGCACAGTGAGATGGCAGGCACACTCGTGATATGTGCACGTAGAAAAGTCCACTTGGTTGTAGGTGCAGATCTCAGAAGAAAAGTTACTACCAATGAGAGATTGAAAAGCAGTCGTGCATGATGTAGTCGATGAGGTGTCTCGGCAGAAAGATCTGGTGATCTCCTTCCAGAAAACCAGGCACTGAGAACCCTCCAGAGCGCAGTTCTCTGACACACACGGTGCCCCGCCGAGTCGGCGGCTGGCCTGGTGGCTGTGTGTGCGGACAGCATGTGAAGTGAGGGCCACGGCGGGAGAGACCTGGGTACCCCGGGGTTTACGTGGCAGGCCTGTGGCCAACTCGCAGGGCGCTGAGGACAGGTGAGTGATGGATATGAGAATGACCGGCTGACAAAGTGACTGGCAGGTAGTGGGTGAGTAGGGCTAGTTTCTTCACTTCCTTTGCTTATATATGGTGGTATTTATGTTGAGCTACCTTCCCCGTGGAAACCCTGGTGGCGTAGTGGTTAAGTGCTACGGCTGCTAACCAAAAGGTCGGCAGTTGGAATCCACCAGGTGTTCCTTGGAAACCATACGGGGCAGTTCTACTCCATCCTGTAAGGTCGCTATGAGTTGGAATCAACTCGACAGCAATGGTTTTTTTTTTTTTCAATCTTCCCCTTAGCCTCAACTCTTATCCAAGTTGCACTATCTCCTTCCTAAATTCACCAGGCAGATATAACCTTTATGTTGACTGACAGAGAATCTACTTTTCTTTTTGACATTTAGTATGTGCATTCTCATCCTATCCGTCCGTTTTAGATTACAGACCCATTGAAGCCAGAAGGCTTGTGTTCATTTGGGTGTCTTCATCGCACCAGTTAACTCCGCTTTGCACACACCAGATATGAAGTACATATTTATTGAAATGAATTGAGTTCCTGGCTTCTTCCCATATGCTTGGCGTGTATTCATCTTTAGGGCCAACTGTGGATATATAGTTCACATCGCCTCTCTTTTCCAGTTTCTTCTGAAAAAAAAAAAAAACCCTTTTTTACCCCTTTTTTCTCTAACAGCACATTTAAAAATTTTGTTAGAATTCTTAAAAGGTCACTTTGCAATCACAAGTAGTTTGTATTTAATGTTTCAGATTATTCTGTTTGGGGGCCAATGAAATGAATTGCAGCTAATACATTCAGAAAATAAGAATTACAAGTACTGAGGAATCAAATTACAACCCTAACCTTTGTTTCTTTTGTCTTCTCCAGGGCCTGTTGTCTTTCCTGAGTGCCCCCCTCATAGGTGCTCTGTCTGATGTGTGGGGGAGGAAGCCCTTTCTCATTGGCACAGTCTTCTTCACCTGCTTCCCAATACCACTGATGAGAATCAGCCCATGGTGAGTGGTTCAGCGCCTTCCACTGTCATAACCCTCTCTTAGGTCACATGTAAGTAATACAGTTCTTAACCATTTCAAAGTGGCTGTATCTGTATTTTCATTTTACCACTTTAGTAATCCTGGAAGCAGGCTGGGTAATTGCCTTCAGGACTGTTTTATAAATGGCGAAAAGAAGACATTACAAAATGAAGTCTAAGATTAGTTATTTAGGTGAAGAAATAGAAATAAAACATGGCTGTAAATGCAGCTGTTGTTGCCAGGAGTTCAGTGATCTGAGTTCAGCTCCAGGAATGAGCTGACAATCCCCAGCACTCATTGTTGTGGCTCAGTTGACTTTGGAAATTCATTATTTTTGTCAGCTCCTTGCTTTGGGACACTGATATGACCATACCTTATATCATAATAGGGAGGAATCCCTTTTTTGTATACTGTAGTAATATAAATTAGACTAATAGCCTATTCGTAATCATGTTATGAATTTTAATTTGATTTCATTTCTTTCCTTCAACATGATGAACAGGGAGAAAGTATTTAACACATAATCAAAGTCTTTTTAGTTACCAAAGATGGGGCATAGTTGTGGGTTGGAATTTATAAGTGAATTGTAAGTTATGTCTCTGGAGGCCAAGAGAATGGTATTTTGGCCGATACTCCTATTGCTGAAATCCTCTTCATATGTGAAGCATGGAAATGTTTGTTGGGTTTGTTTGTTTGTTTGGTTGATTTAAATGCTGTTAATAGATTTTCTTTTTTGGCTCATGTGAAAATATCCTAATTTGATTATCTGATAGGAATTTTATGTCAACATTTGTCAAATTCTAAATTTGTTAGTACCCATAATAGATTCTTTTAATTTCTCTTAAGTTTTATAAAATACTTCTTTGGTATTTGGACTTTCTAAGAACACGTTATGTTTTTCTAATGAGCTAGGGCTTTTTAAATGTTCTCTCAATAACTAAAAAAAAAATTTTTTTTTTAGACATTTACATTTCTTATTAAGCTTGATTCTTATAAATTTTATGCTTTTTGTTCTAATATAAAATGAATTCTTTTAATTGCTTGGTGTTCTAGGTATATTAATGCCAGTTGTGAATAATTTTACCTCTTCCCTTCCAATTTTTAAGCTGCCGACTGCTTTTGCTAATTGTGCGAATGAACAATGTTAAATAAAAGTGATGATCGTGGATTCATCTTCTTGATGTATATAATGGCAGTGTTGTAATGTTTCATCATTAAACTAGGCTAGCTTTTAGGTTGAGACATACTCATTTCTATTTTATGCAGAATTTTTCTTTTTTGAAATCAAGGTTGAATGTTAAATTTTATCACATGCTGTTTTTGGCATCGATGGAGATTACTCAGTTTTTCTCCTTAGCTCTGTTAATATGATTAATTAATAGTTTTTCTAATATTGAAACAGCCTTATATTACTGGAAGAAACTCCACTTTTTATTCTGTTAACATTTTTTTTCTAAATTTCACTTATTTTGTTATTGTTGAGAACGTACACAACAAAACCTACACCAAGTCAACAATCGCTGTATGTACAATTCAGTGACGTGGATTCCATTCTGTGAGCTCTGCAGCTGTCCTGACTCTTTTCAGAGTTGTTCCTTGCCCATTAACATTAACTCACTGCCCCCTAGGTTTCTGTCTTAACTTTAGAGTTGCTGTTGTCAATTTGATCCCATATGGATAGATCTTAAAAGGCCACAATGCTCAAGGCAGGCATGCTTTTACTAGTTAAGCTAAACTATTGTTTGGTTTTAAGAAGACTTCAAGGGATATTTTGGTTTAAGGTTTAAAGATTATCTCAGCGCAATAGTTTCAGGGGTTCATCCAGCCTCCATGGCTCCAGAAAGTCTGGAGTACATGAAAATTTGAAATTTTGCTCTGCATTTCCTTCCTTTTGATTGGGATTCTTTTAAAGAATCTTCGATCAAAATTTTCAGTAATGTAGATGGGTACCATCCAGTTTTACTAGTCTCATGGCAGAAGAGACAGTTGTTCCTGGACGCAATTAGCCACACATCCATTTCCTCCTATTCTTGACTCTCCTACTTCCTCTGTTGCCCCAGGCAAATAGAGACCAATTGTCCTGCCGTGGATGCCACTTGCAGGCTTTTAAAACCTCAGACATTTTGCAGTGATCTAGGAGGTAGGACAGAAGCACTAAACACATTATTAGGCTAGTTAACGTATATGTGCCGTGAAACCATGACCCCGAACCTCCAAACCAAGGAAACACACAGACCCCATGAGGTTTCTGATTGCACATAAGCAGCCTCAGCAGCTACTGTTTTTTGTTTTTTTTTTGTGGTGTTGTAGTAAATATATCTATCACATAACTTTTGTCAATTCAACTTTTTACAAGTATACAACTTACTGACAGCAGTTACCGTAATCAGCTGTGCAACTTTACTCTTAATCAATGAGATTTTTCCATCACTGTTAACTCCTATTTCCCCCTCCCTCTCGTCCCTGGTAACCACTAATAAACTTTGTTCTCTATATATTTGCCTTTTCTTGTCTTTTTATATAAGTAAGGTCATCTAATACTTGTCCTTTGTGTTGGCTTATTTTGCCTAGTATAATGTCTTCAAGCTCCATCCATATCATAGCATGTATTAAGACTTCTTTTCTCCTGCTGGCAGAGTAGTGTTCCATTGTAGGTACGTACCACATTTTGTTTATCCATTCATCTGTTGATGGGCATTTATTTTGATTCCACCTTTTGTTTATTGCATATAGTACTGCAGTGAATATTGGTGTACACATCTCTTTTTGAGTCTCTGCTTTCAAGTCTTTTGGCTATATACCTAGAAGTAGAATTGCTGGGTCATATCACAGTGTTATTTTTAGTTTTTTGAGATACTGTCACACTGTTTTCCACAACAGAGTCATATACCATGAATGACCAAGTGGAATTTATTCCAAGAATGCAGGGATGGTCCAACATTAGAAAATCAAAGCAATATACCACATGAGTAGAAAGAACAAAGGTGTAGTGTGATGGATTGCTTTTGTGTGGCCTTTCTTGCCGTGGTCTTGTAACTCCCGCTCAAGTGATTGGGCAGGACTGCGCAGATAAGGTAATCATGGCCCACCAAGGGCATTGGTGAGTTTTGCAATCTCACTACCACCAAGGAAGAACAGCTAGAAAAGAAGTTCGTCCATTGGACTCCGGATCACTGCGCTGAGAGGCTCCTGGAAGCAGGGTACAGAGAGAGAAAGAAAACTATAACACTGAACACCATGAGAAGCGGTGACAAAGAACGGTGGCAGAGCAGACCGGCAGTAGCTGGCACAGTGGGCTTTCTGGCCCACAGAGTGAGGAAGCTAAGTACCTTTGGGCCAAGGCTTACTGGTGGAGTGGAGCGTCTCTGGATACTTACCGGCGGAGCTGAAAGAGCTTTGTAATACTTGCCTGAGCAGGGCAGAGGCTGAGGGCAAGGGAAAGCCCCGCCTATGAGCACTGCAGGGAAGAGGCTGTTCTGATAGAAGAACTGTATCCTGAGCATTTATCAGCCTGAATTGTAACCTATTGCTGCCTTAATAAACCCCATAATCGTGAGTATTGTCTGTGAGTTCTGTATGGACATTGCAATGAATTATCAAACCCAGCAGAGAAGTAGGGATTACTGTGGGAGGGATGGTTGGTATCAGAATTGGTAAAGATGGTAGAGAGAGAGGAGGCATGTCTGATCTCGGCCCCATAGGAATCAGCTTTGGGCTGTTGATCCTGCTTAAGTTAGAGGAGGTCAGATACTACCCCTTCACCATTTTTACAAAAGGAAAAGAGCTACTACACCATCTCTATGGATACATTTGGTAAAATACAATACCCTTTGTTGATGACAACCCTAAAGAAGATTGGAATAGAAGGGAAATTTATCGGTATGATTCAGGGCATATATGAAAAACCAACAGCCAACATTATACTTAATGAGAAAGACTGAGAGCTTTCCCATTGAAATCGGGAACAAGAGTGCCCACTCTCAGCAATGTTAATCAATATTGTATTAGAAGTCTTAGCCAGAGCAAGAAGACAGGAAAAAGGAATAAGAGGTATTCAGATTGGAAAAGAAGTAGTAAAACTATCTGTTCATAGATGATATGATCCTATATATAGAATATCTAGAGCTAATAGAGGAATTTAGCAAAGTTGCAAGGTACAAGATCAACAAACAAAAATCACTTGGGTTTCTATGCACCAGCAATGAAAAATTTCAAAAGGAAATTAGGGAAACAATTCCATTTACAATAGCATTTAAGAGAATAAAATACCTAAGAATAAATCTAACCAGGGATGTGAAGGACTTATGCAATGAAAACTATAAAACACTGCTGATAGAGATTAAAGAAGATTTAAATAAATGGAAAGATTGGAAGACTTAATATTGTTGCTAAGATGTCAGTACTACCCATTGTGATCTGTAGATTCAACATAATTCAGATCAAAATTCCAGCAGCCTTTACAGAAGTAGAAAAACCAGTCTTCAGCTTTATGTGCAATGGGAAGAGACCCCAAATAGCTGAACAGCATTGAGAGAGAACAAAGTAGGAGGGCTTACACTTCCTGATTTTAAAACATAATATACAGCTACAGTAATCAAGTCAGCCTGATACTGGGTATAACAACAGCCACATAGACCAATGGAATAGAATTGAGAGCCCAGAAACAAACCCACACATCTATGGTCAACTGATATTGACAAGGGTGCTAAGTCCATTTGATGGAGAAAGAAGCGTCTCTTCAATAAATGGTGCTGGGAAAAACTGGATTTCCAAATGCAAAAAAATGAAACAGAATCCGTGCCACACACCATGCACAGTAACAAAATCAAAATGGGTTAAGGTCCTGAATGTGCAAACTAAAACCATAAAATTCTTAAAAGAACAAGTAGGAACAACACTGTCAGGCATCACTTTCAACAATTAATTATCTGATATAATAACAGAAGTACAAACAGTATAAATAAATAAATAGACCTCATTTGGATGGACCTCATCCAAAGACTTTCCAAAAAAAGTGAAAAGACAAGCTACTGACTGGGAGAATCTCTTTGAAACCATGTATCTGACAAGAATCTCATAACCAACCAACAACAAAAGATAAATGCCATAAAGATAAATGTCATAAAATGGACAAAGGACTTGAATAGACATTTCTTCAAAGAGGACATTCAGATGGCCACCAAACACATGAAAAGATGCTCAGCTTTGAGCATGAAAAGTCATTATCCATCAGAGAAATACAAATCAAGACCACAATAAAGATACCATTTCACTCCCACTAGGATGGCTAAGATTTAAAAAAACAAAATAAAATACGTTGGTGAGGATGTGGGGAAATTGGAACCCTTATCTATTTCTGTTTGCTAATATTTTAATTAGGTCTTTTTCATCTATGCATATGGCAGAAATTTTTGGTCTTAATTATTTTAATATTTTTTCTTGTGCCTTGCATTTTGTGTGGTCCTTTTATATTCATTTACTGTATATGTCTTTTTCTTAGCTAACGCTAAGAAATTTGGAGAGTTTCTGTTTTTCTTCTATTGGCTGCCTTTAAAACTATGACCTTAACCCTTATTTTTTCTTTTTTTAGACCATGTGTACTAAACCCCCTTTGACGAGCAATGAAAAAATTAATATGTTTCTACTTCTTCCTCCCCATCTTGATTTTAGTTAATTTTATTAATTGCCTTTATATTTACATATATATATACCCACACATACACACATAAATATGTATTCACGTATATAGGAGCCTTAGCTATGCAGTGGTTAAAGCGCATGACTGCTAACTGAAAGGTTGGTGGTTCGAAACAACCAGCAGCTCCAAGGAAGAAGGATGTGGCAATCTGCTTCCGTAGAGATTTACAGCTTGGAAACCCTATGAGGTTGATGTGCGTTGGAATTGATTCGACTACAGTGGGTGTATATATGTATGTATGTGTGTGTACATATATAATTTATAATCTTTACATGGAATCTTTGGCTCTGGTTACAAAAGATAAGTAAATATATATGCACTCTCTCCTGGGTAATTAGAATAATTTTTTTACAGGTGGTATTTCGCGATGATTTCCGTGTCTGGAGTCTTCTCAGTCACGTTCTCTGTGATATTTGCGTATGTAGCTGACATCACTCAGGAGCATGAGCGAAGTACTGCTTATGGATGGGTAAGATTATAGACTTTCTATTTTTTTAACCAAGCAGTCATTTACATTTTATTAAAAGCTCACAGGAAAATGAGATTTAAATTAAGTGATAAACGTTGATTTACATAAAAGGAAACTTAGAGCAATTGAAATAAAAAGAGCCTCTATGAAAAATTAAAATAGCAAAATAAAAATTGCTGGTAATTTATTCCCTGGTGCCAGTGTTGGAAGATTGGTAGGAATGTGTGAGTTGTTAGTTGTAAAGTTTAAAAATATATAGGTTTGTTTCTCGTTAGCTGATCTCTTGAGTAACCTAAACAGAAAACAGGTGCTAAGATAGGCCTCTGTGCACCTGATTTGAATTGAAGAGGAGTTAGACCCTCAGCTGTGTTAACCCGTTGTTAGTTATTGCTGGTTGTGTGTCTCAGGCACTAATTTAGGCCACAGTACAGTAGAAAAAGGACTGCACTCATTAATTCAGCGAATAATTACTGAATAAATAACAAAAATTATAGGGGACTTTCTTTTTTTTTTTACATTTGGGTGTTAGCCATTTCTAGTTTTCTCAGGGGTGATAATGGTATTGTAGTTACGTAGGAGAAGAAAGACTTACTAGAAGGTGGCTGCTGCATTTTAGGTCAGAGTGTCGTCATTGCTCTGCGAGTTACTTTAAGGGAGGAGAGAGGGCTTGTGAGCCTGTGGGTGAGCATGTATTAACACATCATGAATGTGTGAACCTGGTGGGACGTGTAGATGTGCACTGTGCTCTTCTTTCAACTTTGTTTTAAAATGTTCACATTAAGAAAGTAAAAGAAGAAAGATGGTGTTGGGGGACAGCCCTAGCAAGGGAAGACCCTCACTGTGCATCCTGGCAGATAACCCAAAGAACTGACACATAGCCCTTTCCAGATTCATACGTTTATTCAGGGAAACTTACTAACACGGGCAAGCAGCTACTCTCTCCAGTGGCAGCGGCTGGAGTACTTTCCACAACCACCTAGCAAGGGACCCAAGCTTATATACCCTTCCAGCTGGGACCAAGGCTCATCGTTTTCTCCCACGTCCTTGGGCAGTCAGTGTTCCCAGGGACTTCATGTCCAGGCCCAGATGTTTTCCTTCTTGTTGCTAAGGCATTCCTCAGCCTTGGCTGCTGGCCCAGTCATGCCACTCCTGGCCTTGAACCTTAGCCCGAGTCCATCCTGAATTCATCCCCAGCATGCTTCGGGGAAGAGCAAAGCTGACTCCATTAGGGAGGGGGTGCATATAGCTGAATAGCAATACTCTACAGATGGTCTGGCTGTACTGTAGAAAATAAGTTGGAGGGGTTGGTGAATGCCAGAAACCCAGGTTACTTCTGCCTTCCCTGGGTCTTATTTTTCTTTTAAATCCCACTGCTTGAGGTACAATAAGTAGTCATTTAATATGACTGATAGATTGGTGATAACTGCATGAATGAGTGATGGACATATAAATGAGTTACTGCTGTTGCTGTACGACAAAACACCACAGCAGTTTTTACTTAACTGACTTTAGACATCAGTAGTTTGGAACTTCTCTTCAACTTCCCCTAAGCTGTTACCCGCTGTCCCTTCCTACCTTCCCTCCTTCCCTGAATGTCTTTCATCCCAAGTCCTAAAACAGTGGTATCTCCAGAGTACTGGGGAGGAGGACAGAGAGAGAAGCGGCCCAGGCCCACAGGAAGGCTTCACAAAGCCAGGATATTCAAGCTGGGCACGAGGGTTGGTCAGCAGAGTCAAGGGTGCCGAAAGCCCCATTTATCAAACACATATGCAGTTTTTCTCTTCATCTCGAGATACCTATTTAGATACTGGTCACCTTCAATTTCGTTAGATCTTTGTCTTGCTTTGAGCTGGAAGACCATTCACAAAAGCTGTCGTGCTGAGCAGCAGTACAATAGTAGTGCTGTTTCAGAGAGCGCTCTGGAACCAGAAGTGACTGTGATTGACTTAGTTACCCTCTCTGTAGCTCTGTTCCTCACCTGTAGCATAACAGTTATGAGAGTGGGAAAAATTCCTTAAGAGACTGGAAAATATTTTTTAATTTTTGCTCACCTGTGTGAGGTTAAATTCCGCTGCCATCGAGCCGATTCCAACTCATAGCTACCCTATAAAACAGAGTAGAACTGCCCCATAGGGTTCCCAGGAACAGCCGGTGGATTTTAACTGCCGGTCTTTTGGTTAGCAGCCAAGATCTTAACCACTGGGCCACCAGGGCTCCATGTAAGGTTAAGACAGTTATTCAACTTTTCCATTGCTGTTTCCTCATTTGTAAATTGAATAGTAGAGTACCCGTCCAATTTACACCAGGAATACTATGAGAGTTAAGATAATGGCAATAGAGGGTTCCAGACAGAGTGGGAGAAAAATATAGAACAAAATTTAAATTCACCAAAAAAAAGACCAGACTTAATAGTCTGACAGAGGCTGGAGGAACCCCCAAAACTATGGCCCCTGGACACCCTGCTAACTCAAAATTGAAGCCACTTCTGAATTCTACCTTTCAGCCCCAAATTAGACAGGCCTGTAAAACAAAAAATAACACACAACTTAGTTCAGTCAAGTATAGGAGACGTAATGGGCAACACCGTCCAGGAGACCTAATGGGAAGCACCTGCCCAAAAGCAAAGATGAGAAGGCAGGAAGGACAGGGAACACTGGGCACTGGGATCCCCGGGGTGTAAAGGGAAAGGGAGATACTGTTGACACATTGTGGGGATTGCAACCAATCTCACAAAACAATTTGTGTAAAAAAAATTTTGAATGAGAAACTAATTTGCACTGTAAACTTTCACCTAAAACACAATTAAAAAAAAAATTACTTGATTTAAAAAAAAAGACAACAGAGAAGTCCTTATGAATAAATGAATGATTAAAACATTTTATGCAGATATGAGGTTTTTAGTCTTATTCTAGAAACATGTAACTGTTAGATTTGGAGTAATAGGTCGTTGAATCCCACACCACCTGGGAACCCTGCAGCAGTGTTCCCACACCACCTGGGGACCCTGCAGCAAGGTTCCCGCACCACCGGGGGACCCTGCAGCAGTGTTCCCGCACCACCGGGGGACCCTGCAGCTGTGTTCCCGCACCACCGGGGGACCCTGCAGCAGTGTTCCTATACTACCTGGGGACCGTGTAGCAATGTTCCCATACTACCTGGGGACTGTGTAGCAATGTTCCCGTACCACCTGGGGACCCTGCAGCAGTGTTCCCATACCACCTGGGGACCCTGCAGCAGCATTCCTGCGCCACCTGGGGACCCTGCAGCAGTGTTCCTGTACCACCTGGGGACTGTGTAGCAATATTCCCGTACCACCTGGGGACCCTTAAGCAGTGTTGCCATAATGATTTATAGGTCGTTGCAATTTCTGGCCTTGATCTTCCTCTGGGAAAATTTTAAGAGTGGGTGATTTTTCATCATATTTATCTGACACATGTTAAGTAAACCAAAACCAAACCCACTGCCGTCAAGTTGATTCCAACTCATAGTGACCCTATAGGACAGAGTAGAACTGCCCCATAGTTTCCAAGGCTCGCCTGACGGATTCAAACTGCTGACCTCTTGGTTAGCAGGCGTAGCACTTAACCACTACGCCACCAGGGTTTCCAGCATATTAAGTACTCAGTAAATATTTTAATGAAGGAATTTCTGTTTTACAAATTGGAATTCTCCTGTTTTTTCTTTTTTGCCGGAAATGCTTCTATTCAGTCATTGGCTTTTCTAATATTTTTAGTATAATACTTATGTCAGACCTCTGAAGACAGCCCCAACAGTCTGTTTCTGACAGGTCACAGCCTTAGAAAACCTATGAAGCAGTACAGTACTCTGCACATAAGGAGTCCATATGAGTTGGAATCAGCTTGATGGCAGCTAATAACAGCTTATATCGGATACATTGTATTTTAATAGTTACTTGTGGGGAGGGGGTTATGGATGAAGGAAAAATGTCATTGGCTTACCAGTAATCATAATTATAATCCTAGTGATTTTTGTAGTTTTATTAAAATCTATTAGAAGTTTAAATAATCAACTTTAAATAACCAAAAGATACGCTTTTGGTGCCCAATCTGCTTGTGTGTTGGATACTGCCCATTTATGCTTTTGAATGTTCAAATTGTATTCTAAAATAAAGTGGGCATTCCACATGCTTACAAGAATCCAGTGTGAAGAGACTCAATATAGCTTAAGGCTGCAGGTGTAGTTAACTGGCTCTGTGATCTCTGGTACTAGATGGAGGTCAGGGGGTGACAAGAGGACAGAAATCTGCAGCCCAGAGACCTCTTTAGTGAAAAAGCTTCAATCTCTTCCTCAATAAGTTCTTCTGTTCTTTTTTGTTAAACTGCGTGTGTGTGTGTGCGCACGTGCACATGTATGCACACACTCGTTTTGTGTAAGGATAGGATTTTTCCCCCCTCGGTGCTAATAAAATGGTGAACCAGAGCAGTGTTTTTGGAAGTTGAACTTAAACATTAAGTATAGCCCCTGAGTAATTCATAGATTTTATATCAACCCCACAGATATTTTTTTTTTTATGTCCCTTCTCCCCATGTCCCCCTTCCCCACTTCGCCATCTTAAGAAGACCAAAGATTGTATGCTATATTTATGGGAAAGGGTTTCACATTTTTTATTTCTGATAAGATCATTAGTTTTTACTCTTATAGCTCTCTAGGCTTTCTCCAGTTAGCTAATAGCTTTGTCAACAAAGCCTTAAAACAAAATTACTTTGTCATTTTTAAAATTTGCGTGTAACAGATTGCTTTTGTCTTGCTTAAAACCTGGGATGGAAATCCACAGGTGTGCACCTGTGGGACCCTGGGTGAGAGTACGCTTTCCCTGCAGGTCTCAGCCACCTTTGCAGCCAGTCTGGTCAGCAGCCCAGCTATTGGAGCATACCTGTCTGCCAGTTATGGAGACAGCCTTGTGGTGCTGGTGGCCACAGTCGTGGCTCTTTTGGACATCGGCTTCATCTTATTGGCTGTTCCAGAATCTCTGTCAGAGAAAATGAGACCTGTTGCCTGGGGAACTCAGATTTCATGGAAACAAGCAGACCCTTTTGCGGTAAATAAAAACATGCTTCCTTTCCTAAATATTTTTTCAAGTCATGCAAATAAAAGAACATTTCTGCATCCTGAAGGATCCATTTCTTTTTACAGTAGAAATAGAAAATGTTTAGTTGCAGGTAAAGGATTAAGGGAGTCTGAGCACCAAGAAATTATGTAGAATTAGCACTTCTTAATCAAGCATGTCACTTAAGGGAGAAAAAATGTCCAGCTGTTTCTTGGGAAAGAATTTTTTTTTCTTTCGCATGGTTGTTTTCATCCTTTGTTTACTAAATAAATGAAGGTATTTGAAGTGGTCGTTTTCATTTCCTTTAATTCAAAAAGGACAAATGCATTTGGTCAGACCAGAGTAGTTACAACTGAATTGTTGGTTGACAATCCACTTTGTCCAGAGGCTTTGAACTTGCATTTTGCAGATTAAATAGATTCTTTGTTTTCTATAATCATTTTTGTTGGGGGCGAGGGGAGATGTCACACTTAACACCTAGAAAAAGTACTGAGAAAAGTACTGAGTGTTACCGCCCAGCCCCCAACCTTACCTGGTTTGAAATTGTTCTTGAATATGTGTAGAAAAAAACCTAGAGATTTGATTTTTGCTTTTTATTCCCCAGGTTCACCTTTTAGGGAAAATACATGTAATAAGGAAACTAACTTGTATCATCATAAGTTCTTTTCTAAAAAGGACTGTCAGGGCACGTCTGAGGGCCCCTGCCTGCTGTCTGGGTGCCATCTTGTCAGACAGTGAGAAGATGTATTTGCAGGGGGAAGCCAGGAGTGCCCTGGGAACAGGCAGGCACTCCCCCTTTCTGGTCATGTAGTGATCAAGTTACACATAGGAGCTCCTCTGTAAAACGGAAACATTTGTGGCTTACTTTTCAGGGCTGTTGTGAGGATTTAGCTAACATGTGTAAAGTTACCTAGTCTAGGATCCAGTGTGTAGTGGAGTCTCAGTAGATATTAGCTACTTTAGCAAGTAATAATATAAAGATACAGTTATGATGACCTAAAACACACTGCAGCACTCTCAAGTACTCAGATATTCAACAGTTGTGTGTGGAAAAGAGTATGAGGATTTTTTGACAAAGTTGTAACATTCAGAAGTTTTTACTGATCAAAGAGTCACCCTCATTATCATTGACCCCACATCTAGAGCGTACTTATTGTCTACTAGTTTTACAGGCAAATAATTGAATATTAATATTTTAAAGAATAAAGTGAAAATTTTTGTCCAATAAAAACTCTGTACTGATTATGGCTATAAAGAAGTTATATTAGGAATGAGAGGGTAAAGTGATTTTTCTTAAAAGGCTCCAAGTGAGTGTATATTTTTCCCAGATCTGTTCATAGTCTTCAGAATGTGAATCAGTATTAACAAAAATTAGCAAGTTTTTTTTTTTTTTTTTAAAAAGGCTGCGAGTTGAACCTGTCATGTTTGAAACATAGACCTCTGAAATCAGGATGTGTGACTTCCATAGAGATAGATGGTGAGGGGTTAAAAGTTAAAGTTCAGTTCCTTTTATATTTTAGACAACTTTGTTATCTGCCTTTTTAGATCAAAACGATGAATCCAGTGCCCCAGAACGTCAGTGACATTAGTATCTATTTGCTTTTTTATGTGTTTTCTTTCTCCTTATTGCCAGTCATTGAAGAAAGTTGGAAAAGATTCTACCGTTTTACTAATCTGCATCACCGTGTTTCTTTCATACCTTCCTGAAGCTGGACAGTATTCAAGTTTTTTTCTCTATCTCAGGCAGGTAGGTAGCAGTTGCCTGGTAGCCTTTGAACCTGAGGAATATCAAAGATTGGACTCTGTCTGCAGGTATTTTGGGAAAAACAATGTAGATAAAAATATATGTGAACTTGAGACTATGTGGGTGCTCCTGTCTGGAGGCAAGATGAGAAAGCAGAGGGAGACAGGAGTGGTTGAATGGACATGGGGAATACAGGGTGGAGAGGAGGAGTGTGCTGTCTCATTAGGGAGAGAGTAGCTAGGAGTACATAGCAAGGTGTGTATAAGTTTTTGTATGAGAGACTGACTTGATTTGTAAACTTTCACTTAAAGCAAAATAAATAAAAACATGCCAAAGAGGTTGCAGGGAGATTGGTACTCTTGTGCACTGCTAATGGGAATGTAAAATGGTATAACCACTATGGAAAACGATATAGCACCTCCTTAAGAACTAGAAATAGAAATACCATACAATCCAGCAGTCCCACTCCTAGGAATATATCCTAGAGAAATAAGAACTGTCACACAAATAGACATATGCACACCCATGTTCATTGCAGCGTTATTCACAATAGCAAAAAGATGGAAAGACTGTGGCCCCTGGACACCTGGCTAAATTCAGAACTGAAGCCACTCTCAGAGTTCACCTTCCAGCCAAAGAGTAGACAGGCTATAAAACAAACAATAACACAGGTGAGGAACATGCTTCTTAGTTCAATCAAGTATACAAGGCCAAATGGGCAACACCTGCTCAGAAGCAAAGACAAGAAGGCAGGGACTGGAAACAACCTAGGTGCCCATCAACAGATGAATGGATAAACAAACTATGGTACGTACACAGAATGGAATACTACTGAACGATAAAGAACAATGATGAATCCGCAAAACAGCTCACAACATGGATGAATCTGGAGGACATTATGCTAAGTAAGTCAGTCACAAAAGGACAAATACTCTATGAGACCACTGTTACAAAAACCCAGGAAAAGGTTTACACGCAGAAAAAGTCAATCTTTAATCTTTGATGGTTATAAGGAAGGGAGGGGTAATAGCTAACTAGATAGTAGACAAGTATTAACTTTGGTGAAGGGAAAGACAACACACAATATAGGGGAAGACACAACTTGACCAAGGCAAAGTCATAGGAACTTCCTAGACACATCCAAATACCTTGAGGGACCGATTTACTGGGACTGAGAGCTGGGGACCATGGTCTCGGGACATTTAGGTCATCTGGCACAACATAGTTCATAAAAACAATGTTTTATATCCTACTGTGGTGAGTATACAGTCTGGGGTCTTAAAAGCTTGTGAGCAGCCATTTAGATACATTTCTTCCGACTCGACGGCAGTGGGTTTGGTTTTTTTTGGTTTATTGGTCCCATCCCGTCTGGAGCAAAGGAGAGTGAAGAAAACCAAAGACACAAAGAAAATACTAGGCCAAAGGACTAATGGGCCACATGAGCCACAGCCTTCACCAGCCTGAGCCCAGAACAACTAGATGGTACCTGGCTACCGCCACCAATAGTTCAGACAAGGATCACAATAAAGGATCCCAGACAGAGCAGGAGAAAAATATACAAAATTCAAATTCACAAAAAAGACCAGACTTACTAGTCTGACAGACTAGAGGAACCCCCAAGACTATGGCCCCCAAACACACTGTCAACTCAGAACTGAAACCACTTCCAAGGTCCCCCTTTCAGCCAAAGATTAGACAGGCCTATAAAACAAACAACACACATGAGGAACGTGCTCCTCTTTAGTTCATTTAAGCATACGAGACCAAACGGGCAACACCTGCCCAAAACGAAAGACGGGGAGGCAAGAAGGGAGAATTGGACGAATGGACACAGAGTATCCAGGGTGGAAAGGGAAAGTGGGAGAAGGCTGACACATTGCGGGGCTTGCAATCAATGTCACAAAACAATTTTATGTGTAAATTTTTTAATGAAAAACTAATTTGTGCTATAAACTTTCACCTAAAACACAATAACATTAAAAAAAAAAAAGTAAATTAAAAAATATGTATATGTGAACTTATAGTTATAAATGTACCTGCTGACATACATATATATATGGGAACTTGCTTCTATTTATAAATGCATCTGCTGACATACAATCAGTAAACCAGTTACTAGTTGCTCTCAAGTCAGTTCCAACTCATGGTGACCCTGTATGTTTCAGAGTAGAACTGTGCTCCATAGCAGAGGACCTTTCATACAATGATGTTTTAAAATACAGTAAAATGTTTACTGTGGAAAAAAACTCTATGGGAATTATACAGAGAGAAAGAATTTGCAGAAAACAAAATTAATCATAATGTTTTAATTTTTTAATATTACCCATTAAATTTCATAGAGACCTAAGGTTTGTTTCAGGAATACCCCTGATCTGGGTCTGATTGCAGCTAGTTTTCTGAGCTGAAAGAAATGTCTTAAGCAGGCAGCAATATTCCACTGTGTAGCTCAGTTGCTGTTGTAGACTTCGAGGTAGCTAACAATAATCAAAATAATTTTTTCTCTCCTCTTTTTTTTTCCCTCTCTAAAAAACGATAACCCTGTTTTGTTCCCCAAAAGAGGCAATAGACTTAAGGCAGTTAAAAGGAAAAAAAAAAAGTTCCCTTTTCCAACTGTTCTTTCAGGCCTCTGTAACTGCTCAGACCTGAGTTTCCTTTACAGCACTGCCATGGCCTTGTACTAATCAGTAGTCACACTGGAAGGAAAACCTCCTGGTAATGGTTTACTCCACTGTGGCAGATCAGGTCTCCTCCTAAGATAAACTTCTCTGTTTTTTAAGATATTTAAAAATGAAACTTCCTAAATTCTTATTTTGATACCTTTACAAAGAGTATGAGCCTATGATATATAGTGGCATTTAAGTAAAACTTTTTTTCAAGCAGTTCTGTTTTGCTCACTTTTGGAGAATGGATGGTGGAGACTTAAGAGGAAGGAGAGAGAGATACTACGCATTTAAAGTAGAAAATTAAGGAGGGGAAAAGCCCAAGGAAGACAGTAAAAAATCGTATCTCATCCGTTCACACACATAAAAAACCTGTTGCCGTTCAGTCGATTCCGACTCATAGCAACCGGAAAGGACAGAATAGAACTACCTCATAGGGTTTCCAAGGAGCAGCTTTTGGTTAGCAGCTGAACTCTTAACCACTGTGCTACCAGGGCTCCTCACATAAAACAACTGTACATATTTTATTCTTTTAGCCTTTTTTTCTCCGTATATATGCTTATAAGCACTACTGACAATTTCAACAAATCAGAATTATTCTGTTATTTTGTAATTATGCTTGTTTTTAAGAGAAGTTCACACACACTTTTTTTAGTTAAAATTGCACTTGATATTTGTAAATCATATGTCTGATAAAGGATATATAAAGAATATCTAAAGAACTCTTAAAACTTAATAAAAAGACAACCCAATGGAAATATCGGACAAAGGATTTCTTTAAGGAAGTCTCATGGATTGAATTATGTTGCCCCACAAAATGTGCGTATCAACTTGGTAAGCCCCTGATTCCCCCGTGTTGTGTGGTTGTCCTCCATTTTGTGATTGTAATTTTATGTTAAGAGGATTAGGGTGGAATTGTAACACTACCCTTACTCAGGTCACCTCCCTGATCCAATATAAAAGGAGTTTCCCTGGGGTGTGACCTGCACCACCTTGTATCTCAAAAGATAAAAGGAAAGGGAAGTAAGCAGAGAGTTGAGAACCTCATACCACCAAGAAAGCAGCACCTGGACCAGAGCGTGTCCTTTGACCTGAGGTTCTGCACTGAGATGCTCCCAGACAAGGGAAGACTGAAGACAAGGACCTTCCTCCGGAGCTGGCAGAGAGAGAAAGCCTTCCTCTGGAGCTGGCACTTCCCTTCTCTTTGTTAAAGCCATGCACTTGTGGTATGTCTGTTACAGCAGCGCTAGCTGACCAAGACAGGAAAACATACAGATGATCAGTCAGCACGTAAGTTACCATATGGCCAGGCGGTTCCACTCCAAGATAAACCCAAGAGAAATGAAAACTCATGTCTGCACAGAAACTTGTACACAAACGTTCATAGCAACAGTATTCATCATAGCCCCCGAAGTGGAAGCAATCCACATATCCATCAGCTGGTGAATAGGTAAACAAATGAAGCATATCCATATAATGGATTTTTTTTAGCAATTAAAAAGAGTGAAGTACTGATACTTGCTAAAACATGGATGACCCTTGAAAACATGCTAAGTGAAAGAAACCAGTCACAAAGGACAGCATATTATTGATTCCATTTATATGAAATGCCCAGAATAGACAAATCTGTAGAGATAGAAAGCAGGTTAGTGGTTGCCAGGAGGTGGGAGAATGGGACTCCTAATGGGTGCTGTGTTTCTTTGTGGGTAATGAAAATATTCTAAAACTGATCGTGGTGATGGTTGCCTAACTGTGGATATACTAAAACCAGGGCTGTTGTGAGGATTTCAGTTAGCATGCGAAAGTCACCTAGTCTGGTGTCCAGTGTGTAGTAGGGTCTCAATATCTACTAGCTGTATTAGCTATTACAATGGATGATTTATGGTATTTAAATTGTATCTAAATAAAACTGTTTAATACATAACTATATTTACAAATAAGCCTGAGAAATAATCAAGTCTTGAATGAAAACCAAAAAAAACCTGTTGCCGTCAAGTTGATTCCAACTCATAGCAACTAGCAGAGAGAGTAGAACTGCCCCATAGGGTTGCCAAGGAGCAGCTGGTGGATTCCAACTGCCAGCTTTGGGTTAGCCACCATGTGTTAATCACTGTGTATAAGGCAGCCTACATTTTCAGGTTCTAAGTTTTTTTTAATTTGGTTAGAGGGTAATGGAACATTGTTAATGTCAGCAGCAGTGGATTGGAAGCCAGGGGCAGCCCTAGCTCTTTTAACTAGTTGTGTGACTTGAAGCAAGACACTTAACGAAACTTCAAAAGAAAACCTTTATTAAAAACTTAAAAGTTACGCATTTCGGAGCTGCTGTTAAGGCTGAGGCTTAGAAATCATTGCCAGCTGCTCATTAGAATTACCAAGAGAGGTTTTAAAAAACACACCCTTGCCTGGGCCATCCCCCCAGATACGCAGTGTGATTTAATTGGTCTCCAGCGGGCTCTAGCATCTCATTGCCCCTCCGCCCCGCCTGCCTTTTGTGTTCCGCACGTGATCTTAATAAGCAGCAGGAGTCAAGAGCCACTGGCTTCGCTACTGAGAGAATTCTGTACTGGCAGCATCAAAAGTCAAATCATTTTCTTTCATGTTCCCCCCAGTGCTCTATATCAGTTATATGTGTCTGTTGGGCTGGAGATGGAGAGAGACTATAAAACAATAGGTAGGCCTATAATAGAAATATTTTCTAAAAAATATTTCCTAGTTTGTATTGACTCATAGCAGTTTCTTATTCAGTGAAATCTGTGAGAGCTGGAACTCATCAGGACTGCCGTATTTTTCTGGGTTTCATAAGTTTCCCACCTTCAGCAGGGTGCAGTCTTAACACTTTTCTATCGCTCGCTTTAGTGGAAAATATTTGAGTTTTCCTTCTCTGACACATTTCCGCCTTACTCAGTTTCCAGCTTTCACAAGTTTTACTGTTTCAGATTTAGATACAAATTCCTGGTTAAATAGGCTCAACTTTCAGTCCTGCCATCATCTGCCACTGTCAAGGTTTTGTGAACTTTTCTCAAATGCTTTTCCTGGGGCTTTAGTAGAATATAACATTTCTTAGTAGCTGTTTTTATAATGTCTGTATTACTAAGATGTTTTCTTTTCATTCCACAGGTCATAGGCTTTGGGTCTGTTAAAATTGCAGCATTCATAGCTATGGTGGGAATTCTGTCTATTGTGGCTCAGGTGAGTATCATCTTAACCATACCACTTTTTTTTAAGCTTTTTATCCTGAAATAACCATAGATTCACAGGAAGCCGCAAAGAAATGTATAGGGAGATCCTGTGAACCCCCCCCACCCCCATGGTAATATCTTGCACAATTGTGGTAAAATATCACATTGATACAGTCCATAGAAGCACACTGTTGTCCACAGAAGCATACTGTTTTTAATATCATGTCTAGGTTATAATTTAGGAGGAATTTAATCCAATATTTTAGTACTTTTTAGAGTACTTACACCTTCTTTTGGGTTAATTCTTTTGTTGGCTTTTATACCAATCAAAATTATAAATAATTGCGGTCTAAATCTTGATATGGCAATATTAGCTTAACTAGGAGAATACTTCGACATCATTTTAATATTGAAAAGTAAGTAGAAATAAAAGCAATGAAAACCCATAACTCTTCCATCGCCTGCTGTCCCCAAGATCAGTGGATTAGAATTTACATAATGAGTAAAGAATAAATATTTCCCTGTGTGTTATTAAGCTAGGACTACAAAAGGGAGGGTATCCAGCCTTTAAATTAATTCACTGTAGTGCTTCAGGGGATCCGCTACCAGTGGGACAGTCACAAGCTGCTTTTCTGCAGCAGCCGCATAGTTGGCTGAGCAGAGCGCTCTGCTGCGAGAACTCTCCAAGAGGAGATAAGAAGGCCGGGAACCGGCTTCCCCCAAATGTTAAAATCGACAAGGCCAGGGGAAATGCATCAAGGCAAAGGCTTTTCTTACTTTAACCTTTTCAGGTTGTCAGGATTTTGGGTTATTTTCTGTATTAACTCTAGTCAGTCCATTAGCCTAGAGTCATCTTTTATTCAACTCTTTTTCAGTCTGTCTCAAACTAATTATTTTTAGCAGAGTATGTATTTGTTAAGGTCAGATCCCAACTTTGTGAAACTATTAACCTCCATCGAAATCCCACATGCTTTGTAAATGTTTAATTAGCAGGGGTTTTCTATTCACAGATGGTTGAATGATTGGCATTTCTCCAAAGAGACTGAGGTGTCGTCTCCTTCCCAGTCCTGATAACTGGTGAACGATAACTGGTGAACAGCTATTAGTAAGAGATAGAAGGATCCAGTGAGTTTTTGGGGAGCATTAGGTAAACGGGGGGAGACTGAAAGCCCCAGGTCCAGCTGAGAGCCCTAGAAGCTCCATCCCTGCAGAACTGAATCAGTACTGCCCAGTCTCCAAGATTCAGAACCACAAAATGGGCCTTTAGAGGTCCCAGTCATCAGTCAGTGGGTCTCACTCAGAGAGCTTGCATTCACATTCTGTGTTCACATGAATTCTCAAGATTTCTGTCTTTTACTTTGCAGACAGCCTTTCTCAGCATCTTGATGAGATCATTAGGGAATAAGAATACTGTCCTCCTTGGTTTGGGCTTCCAGATGCTCCAGTTGGCGTGGTATGGTTTTGGATCTCAGGCCTGGTAAGCCTCTTCCTTACGCTCTCATCAGCTAACAGACAAATGCACCCTCAAATGGAGTTTGACCTGAGTGCAGTGAGAATTTTGTTGCTGCATAATTTTCAGAATGTTATAGAACTTTACTGATTAGGTGTATTCAGCATTTCAAAAACCATTTAGACTTTAATTTGGGGAAAGGTAATTCAGGGTTATTTATAAAAATTGTTTTCACCTTAGTGGGCTGTCATTAAGTAGTTACTTAATTGAATGTGTGTCCACAGCCCTCACCCTCAGGGTCCCCAGTAATATTTTAACTCTCCTTTTTAAGTTCATTTGTCAATTCATAAAGACATTGCGTATAGTCAAAAGCATAATGAAAGACGAGGAGAAATGACCAATTGTGGCAGGCGGCACTGCCATAATCAGTGGGAACATAACCTGGGAACATAACCATTATAAAGTAAAACATTTAAGTTAAACCAACACTAAAATCTCCTCCAAAATCATGTGTGTCCAGAGACAGCTATTGCTGCTAGCCTATTAGATTCTCAGAAACAGGAAGGAAGGTCAAGATACGCCCTGTGGAAAAAAGAAGAAATAAAAAGAACCCAGAGTGCTCTTTTGTTATGTGGTAGCTTTCTCTGTGTTTCTCAATACCAAATACCAGATTGCATGTCTCCATTTTAAACATTAATTTTTTTTTTTTTACATATGTAAATGGATGACATAATCTAGAGAAGCTAGAAAAGCTTTAGTGGTCAGTGGTCAGTTTGGGGAGCAAATGCATGTGAGAAAAGAGTCTTTGTCTTTCTCTTTGTGACTTCTTATCAGCCCAACGTGGTTGATTGCTCTTGTTCTTTACAATTTTGGTCCTATGAACTTTGGTTTATTAGCTGATCCAGTCAAACCCATTCAGTGTTAAAAAGGCTTTGTGGGATAAAGTGTTTTTCTTTAACACCAAGGATGTGTGTTTCAGCCCGAGCCCCACTCAGGCCACAAGCCCATTCCTTCTCATATTCACACTTAGCACTTAAGCCCCCTTCTTTGAAAAAAGAACTTCAGGTCCCTGTCTTTTAGTTGGTGGCACTATATGCCTTGGCATAGAAAACAGAGCAGCTTCAAGGCCAACAGAAGATGAGCCTTTGAGAAGTACAAAGCAGAAAGTTGGAGATTAGTGGGGAAAATGCAGTGTTTACATAAGCAAAAGAAATGCCCGTATGAAATTCATGGAGTTTATATCTAAAGCTGGTAAATAGGGAAACCAGGGAGAAGAAGAGAATTTGAAAGAAGTAAAATTAAAAAGTGAAACTCTCGCAGCCCCTCTACCCCATCCCAGCCCATGAAGTGATCAGTATTAAAAGAGTGATATATAACCTTCCAAGTTAAAAAAGAAAAAAATCTACTTTTTAAGAGGAGAAATAAATAAAACTTAACATGAGGAAATAGAAAACATTTGTACATTTGCGACTGATTGTACTCTGAACACTGAGCTCCCTGGGCTGCCTGCCCACCTGACTGCAGGCTGTCCTGTCGTTGCAGGATGATGTGGGCAGCGGGGACCGTGGCCGCCATGTCCAGCATCACATTTCCAGCAGTCAGCGCCCTTGTCTCACGGAATGCAGAGTCCGACCGGCAAGGTGAGGCCGCTGTCACCCTCACTGTCCTCCCCCTTCAGCTGAGGCCGACTTGCCACGAGCATGAGAAGCTCTGGTACCTCTCCGCCAAGCCAGAAGTGGCAGCCATGTCTTGCCTTCTCAGTGATCATACCTGTCTTTCTTGCCAAATAGGAAAGTTCGAGGGAAACGATGGTCTTCTTAGGCTCTATATTCTGCTTTGATCTTATACTCATATTTTGAAAACCTCGATTCATCAGTTTAGAATACTAAGAACTCTCCATCTTCTGTTTTCACTTTTGTCCATTACCACCAGAATTAACTAGATTATACTCCCTTTTTAACATGTGTTTGTTAAATAATGACAGAGCAGCTAGTAATGAGTTGTATAAAAATGGAACACTCAAAGTTTGTTAGCTTGATTTAGGAAATGGTTCTCTCAGGGGAAAAAGAAGAAGTAAATCTGTGTGGTTGTTGATAATTGGATACAAAGTGAGAGACGAAATTAAAATGCGGAGTAGCATGCCACCTTCTAAACTCCTAACTCGTTCTTTCTTGTGCCTCCACTTCCCTACCTGGTAGTTCCTGCTGCAGGAATTAATCCTTTTCTTTCTGCATCTCTTTGTCGCTCACCTTAATTCAGAGAAAAGTTTTTGTTTTTTTAATTCTTGAGTCCTTTTAAAAGTTTCAATAAAAACCTAGATTGGAAAAGATAGTTTATTCACTGTACCTGTTTCTCCACATCAGAAATTAGCCATCTTATTCATACCCATTTTCAAATAGTGTCACTTGTAGACCACAGGTGACCACCTCTGGCTTTGAGAACTAAGCCTGGTGGTCCACGGTAGCCTCGTGTTTTGGGGGAGGTGTCAGGTCTGTAAATTGGGCACCGTCTCATGGGAGCTAGCGCTACCTTGGTGTCTGTCATACCCTGTCCGTGCCTCCTGTCACTCAGGGCACGAATTTCCTTTAGCTGTTTTTACAGACGTTTCCAAGTGTCAGCATTATTGGGCTATGTTATATTAGGTTGAATTATATCAAGTTGCCAATATTTGACTATTTTTGACTTACAAAAACATCTGTTTCATATGGTTCAAGCAGATTTTTTACCTTCCACTTTAGAAACCAGATCTATCTAGAAATCGACACTTGTGGAATTTTTCAGTACAGGTCGTCAGGAAGGCGCTGCCCAGAATGCAAAGAGCAGCTGTAAGGAATGGAGTCTGTGCCCAAGAAGCTTGTAGAGCAGCCAGGACGGCTGTGTGCTCCCATGTGGGCAGGATGTTATTGTCACAGCACCATTAAATGAACAGAGCGGGGACGTCTCAAGCAGCGCAAAAGTGGAAATTGCCCGTAATTAGGGAATATTAAAGTTTTGCTTTTTATCATTCCCCATTTATAGGCAGGTGTTTCTGTTCTAGAGGAATTCTGCCCCAAAGGGATTTCAGAAGCGTCACTATCATTTCATCTTGTGTTAGATCTTAGGTCAGAGAGTGAGGGCATTAAAAGGACACAGTAACAACCAAGAAAACATTTGTGGGATGAATGAAAATATGATGGCCTAAGTATTCATAGTCTACTTTTCTTAGCATGCTTTCTAGCCAGTTCAGCTCAGCTGAATGAGTATGTCATAGTTTGTGAGAAAGTACTGTTAAGCTGCAAATCTTGAGATGTTTTACTGAAAAGACTGGCTCCCTTACTTCTCTTTGTTCTAATTTAGGAGTTGCCCAGGGGATAATAACTGGAATAAGAGGACTCTGCAATGGTCTGGGACCTGCACTGTATGGCTTCATATTCTATATGTTCCACGTCGAACTGACTGAAATGGAGCCAGAACTGAATTCTGACAAAGCTGCCCTGCAGGTAAATTGGTAATAAGCCTAGTTTTATAACAACGTTAGTGTCAGATGATAGCAAAATCTTCTGACCTTAAATTTGGAGCAAGTTCTTACTTATGTAATATGACTGTTGTATTTGACGATAGTAAGTTCAGTGTTCAGTGCTTCCTGAGTCTCTGATATAAAAGATTTGTCTTACTTTTGTTCAGAATGCTGTCCTCTGGCTAAGCCCAGGCAAAAGAAAATATGAAATGACCTAAAAATTCAGCTTAAATATTGAGCTAGAGTACATTCTCTGTTTATTTGATATTTCTTCCCTTCTTCCATCTAATCAAAATTTAGTGTAGATTTCTGTACAAAACTAGAATTTAATGTTCATATATAGAAGTGGATGATCCGAAGTCATTGGATGGGATTAGAGATAAACAGCTGTCACTTATAGGCTTACAGGTTTGGTTAAGCCATTTATAAGTGGTACAGAGAGCAGTGATGAGTTGCCACTTGTCATTCCAAAGACTAGCTCTATTAGAACTTGCCTTCTCAGTTAATGAGACATTGGTTTTTGAGATTGCCATGATTCACTTTTTGATGGTGTGCTTTTTTGGGGTCATCGAGGACTGATTTGGGATTGAAAAAACTAACTGAATTCTTCGTCTTCATTTGTTTCCCACACCCATCAGGGAGCTGTCATCCCAGGCCCGCCATTTTTATTTGGGGCATGTATAGTTCTTATGTCTTTTGTGGTTGCTTTATTTATCCCTGAATACAGTAAAGCCAGTGCAATTCACAAACATAGCAGCAGCGGCATCAGCGGCAGCCTGAACAATGCCCCAGAACGGGGCACTGATGAAGACATTGAGCCACTGCTGCACAACAGCAGCATCTGGGAACTCTCTTCCTTTGAGGAGCCCGGGAATCAGTGCACTGAGCTGTAAACTCAGCAGAAAGGGTGATTGTGCACATGCAGTCTTTGGGAGCCATGGAGGGAGCCACGCCACATGGAGACCTCATGGTGCTGGAGGAGAGATGCTGGCATCCTTCAGAGCCAAGTTTGATAAGTGACCCTCTTCTACTCCTCTTCCCATCTTCCTCTTTGTCCTCCTACTTCCCTTTTGTCCTTTTTTCTTTGTACATTAGAACAAGTTAAGATTTGAAATGCAAATGATATGCAACTCTCAAGGTTATCTGGAGTCTGAGCTTTGAAGCTCAAATAGAAAAAGTCATATATCTCTGGGAAAAAGGATAGCTTTCCTTTAACAACTCCAGAGTAAGCATGACAGCAGTGTTTCCAGGCCCTTTTCAGCAGAATATGCAGGATTGTAGTAGGACTGCCATCTTTGGCAAGATTTCAGGTAAAGAATCCTCCTCATTTTACTTCTCCCTGTTTCTCTGAACGCATGCCTGCATAGCCCATAGGTGTTCATGAGGGGCCGCTCTTAAGAGTCACTCACTGAGTATCAGGGGTCTTTGTTCAGAGGTCATAGGAAAGCCTAGTTTACTTGCCTTTCATTCTTTCTCCTTCCTATTCTTGTCGAGAATGAAATTCCACACATGTACCTATAGTCATATATGTGATCAGTGATTATCTTTACCAGATGAAGAAAATGTTTCTTTAATCATGTAGCACTACCAACACAGATTCCTGCCCCTGGTGTCTCAGTCCAACCCAGAGTGATTTTACAGAAGGAAAACACAGCAAGCATTCTGATGTAGCACAGAAATTGGAGGATGCTTCTAATTATGTTCTCAGCAAATGTGAACATTCCTGAGTGTGGATAACAGTAACTGAAAACCAGAGTAGTTTATATTCAAGTTCGGGCCCACAGACTTCATTATCAGTGTTTGTACTTCTCCACGTCTCCCTTGTCTGACTTCTCAAATAATTTTTCCTACCCATCACACTTCTGCCTTAACTGTCCTCTGTAGTATGCCTTTGTTTTCAACCATAATCTTCATTCATTTCACTCTGTTTATCTCACTTTTAAATCTCGTGGGAATATGCACATCAGATTTCTTTCTAAAATATGCTTTAGTGAAGCTCAGTTTCACAAGTGTCTTGCTAATTTTTCAAGATACTTTATGGACTAAGAAAACTTTACAGATTTATATGTATTTTGCTGCACCAGTAAATGGGTATTAAATCTGGCCTACCTTTAACAGTGCACTCCTTTGAAAGTTTTATAGGTATGAAATATATGTAGATATTTGTAAGGGGTTTTCAATTTTTCTGATGGGGTGCTGTGTAAATCTTGTATTTATAAATGTAATAAAGATATTGACAAAAATATATATACAACTTTTATAAAGGATTGTGTACTGACTGAATACATTTAAAAGAAAATATATTTTGAAATCTGTTCTGCCGTGAACAGAGATAATGTATCTTTTTACTATGCTGTTGGTTTTTAAGTTAAGCTTCCTAATGCATAATAAATTTGCAATGGATACCTTTATGTCTTTTGTGTTTCTTTAAAGGGAATAGTACCATCGGTCTTCTGGATTCTGTTTCGGGTGGCTTCCAAGTAAAATGAATTATTGTACACTAATGTAAAAGATGTATGTATTTTCAAAAACAAGTTTAATTTTAGCACACTTCCTTCAAGTTTGCGTTAAAACTCAGATCATTTAGAAGTTTATATATGTATAATATATATATTTTTTAAATGCCCCCATAACATCTTTATTTCTGCTTTTTACCACTGCTTATCACAACTGCAGTTACTTTACCCAGTATGACCGATGTCTTTTTATTCTTTTTTTAATTATAGGTTGATTTTTAAATTGAGGTAAAATTCACATAACCTAATTTTCAGCCATTTTAGCATATATAATTCAGTTGTTTTTAGTAAATTCATAGTGTAAACAACCACCATCTTATTCTACAATATTTCCGTTACCCCAAAAAGAAACCCCATACCATTAGCAGTTACCCCCAGTTCCTCCTTTCCCTGTCCCCTGGCAACCACTAATCTACTTTTTGTCTCTATGGATTTGCTTATTTTGGGCATTTCATATATAAATGGAAACATACAATATATGGCCTTTTGTGCTTTCTTTTGCTTGGCATAATAATTTTCAAGGTTCACTAATGTAGCATGTATCAATACTTATTCCTTTTTATAGCCCAAAAATATTCCCGTGTATGGATATACCACTTTTTTTTTTTTAATCCATTCATCAATGGATGAACATTTGGGGCATTTACACTTTTTGGCAAATATGAGCAGTGCTGTTTTACGATACAAGTTTTTGTGTGAATGTACATTTTCATTTCTTTTCACCATCTACCTAGAAGAATCCCTGGGTGGTGCAGATGGTTAATGTGTTGGGCCACTGACAGAAGGGTTGGAGATTCTAGTCCACCCAGAGGCACCTTGGAAGAAAGTCCTGGCAATCTACTTCTAAAAAATCAGCCATTGAAAACCCTACAGAGCACGGTCCTACTCTGACACATGGGATTGCCATGAGCTGGAATGAACTCAGCGGCACCCAGTTATATACCTACGAGTGGAACTGCTAAATCATACACCATATTTTTGTGCAAATAACATGTTATACATTTTTTTGCCAACTGCACCCTCCCCTTGCGAGGTATTTTCACAAGCATGCTCACGTATAACATGCATATTATTTGTGTAAAAATATGGTAGTAGGAGCCCTTGTGGCACAGTGGTTAAGAGCTCAGCTGATAACCGAAAAGTTGGCAGTTCGAATCCACCAGCCGCTCCTTGAAAACCCTATAGGGCAGTTCTACTCTGTCATGTAGCGTTGCTATGTGTTGGGATCAACTCAACAGCAACGGGTTTGGTTTATTTTATTTTATTTGGTTTTAGTGGGTTTAAAGTAATATCTCATCATAGTTTGAGTATCTTTGGAAGAATGTGTATTCAAGGCACCTGTCCATTTTTTTTAATTGGGTTATTTGTCTTTCATTGTTGAGTTTGTAAGAGCTCTTTTCATGTATTCTGGATTCTAGACCCTTATTAGATATATGATTTGCAAATATTTTCTTCCATTCTGTTGGTTGTCTTGATAGTGTCCTTTGATGCACAAAATTTTTAATTTATATGAAGTTCAGTTTATCTCTTTTTCTGTTGTTGCCTATGTTTTTGGTGTCATATCTAAGAATCCATTGCAGATCCAAGGTCATGAAAATTTTCTCTTGTTTTCTTCTAAGAGTTTTATCATTTTAGCTCTTAAATTTAGGTCTTTGATCCATTTTGTGTTGATTTTTGTATAAAGTGTGAGATGGGGGTCCAACTTCATTCTTTTGCACGTGGAGATCCAGTTGTTCCCAATACCACTTGTTGAAGTGACTATTCTTTCCCCATTGAATGGTCTTTGCACCCTTGTCAAAAATCAAATAACAATAGATATATGGGTTTAATGCTATGCCACTGGCCTGTATGTCTATCTTTATGCCAGCACCTAGGTTTAGATTACTGTAGCTCTGTAGTTTTGAAATTGGGAAGTATGAGTCCTCCAACTTTGTTCTTTTTCAAGATTATTTTGGCTATTCAGGGCCCCTTGCAATTCCATATGAATTTGAAGATTCAGCTTTTCCATTTCTGCAAAGAAGGCTGTTGGAATTTTGATGAGGATTGGATTGAATCTGTAGATCACTTTGGGTAGTATTGACATCTTAACAATATCAAGTCTGCCAATCCATGAACACGGGATTTCTTCCCATTTACATCTTCTTTAAAGTCTTTTCAGCAGTGTTTTGTCGTTTTTTGGTATACCAGTTTTGAACTTTCTTGGTCAAATTTATTCCTAAGTATTTTATTATTTTTAATGCTATTGTAAATGGAGTTTTTTCCCTTAATTTCATGTTAGGATTGTTCATTGCCACTACTATATAGAAATAGAACTGATTTTTTTGTGTATGTTGACCTTGTATCTACCCATTTCCTGAATTCATTTATTAGCTCTAACAGTGTTTTTTGTGGATTCCTTAGGGTATTCTGCATATAGAATCATATTATCTATGAATAGAGATAGTTTTGCTTCTTCCTTTCCATTTTGGATGCCTCCTTTCTTTTTCTTGCCTAATTGCTGTGGCTAAGATTTCTAATACAGTGTTAAATACAGTGGTGATCCTACCGGGTAGACCGTCAGGTATTATGTTAGCTGTGGGTTTTTTCTAATGCCCTTTATCCTGTTGAAGAATTTCCCTTCTAGTCCTAGTTCATTGAGTGTTTTTATCATGAAATAGTGCTGTCAAATGCCTTGTCTGCATTGAGGTGATAATGTGGTTTACATTCTGTTAATGTAGTGTATTCCATTGATTTTTGTATGTTGACTCACCCTTGCATGCCTGGGATAAATCCCACTTGGTCATGGCATATAGTTCTTTTAATATGCTGTTGAATTGTTTTTGCTAGCATTTTGTTGAGGATTTTTACATCTCTATTCATAAGGGATATTGATCTGTAGTTTTCTCGTGATGTCTTTGGCTATGGAGTCAGTGTAATGCTGGCCGTAGGAAAATTCCTCCTCTGTTTTTTGGAAGAGTTTGACCAGGATTGGTGATAATTCTTTAAATGTTTGGAAGAATTCACCAGTGAAGCCATCTAGCCTATTTATTCTTAAAAGCAACTATAGTAGTCATGGTCTATTCAGAAACCACACCAGTTATTTAAACAGAGAATTTAATATAAAGAATTGTTTACTGTTAAGTAGGCAACTGAAAGACTAAAATGAGAACTCTGAGCAGTGGGCATTCAGTCTTAAACTTCAGGACTTGTGAAACACAGATTCTATCTAGGTCCTGCCCTCAGAATTGCTTACTGATTCAGTAGGCCAGGGGTGGTTACTAAGAATCTGTATTTCTAACAAATTCCCAGGAGATGCTGATATTGCTGATACTGGGACTACAGTTTTACAGCCACTGCTCTAAGGTATCACAGGGGTAATGAATGCGGTTTCCCCAGTCCTGAGGGAACAAGGGGTACATGTTTGAATTATTAAAATTTAGAATCTTAGAGAGGGCCCCCTGTGTGGTTAGAGCTAAGACTTCTGTAGTGGGGCCACCAGCTGGTTGGTACCAGTGTTTCTAGGCTTGGAGAAGGGGCCCGTGGGGCTGGTGTCTGGGACTGGGGCTGGCACAGTATACCTGGTTATGTACTTGTTGGAGAAAGCTGCTATGAAGACGTGCTGCCACTGCCAGGTTGAAGAAGCATCCCTGGGATGCAGCTCAGATGAATAAGAAGCAGACAAGAAATAAGAAGTCAGGCTCGTCTTTCTTGAGTCTATCCTCCAGTGCTCAGAGTTAGAGATGGTTACTAGGTGTGATGGTGAAAGGAGCCACTCCACTATCCTCCTCTATTGGCAGAGCTAGCACAGAGCCAGCTGGCAAAGCAAAAATGGATGTGCACAGCACAGAAGGTTAGGTCAGAGCCGAGAGACAGTAACTGAATAACTGGCACAGTCAACATGTGTCCTGCACATATTTGAACGTCTTCCCTTGAACCAACACCATTCGCCCACCTAACGAGGTGCAGTTATCTTAGGTACAAACAACATGTCCCCCAAAATGAGATATAAAATCCCAGAAGTCATCTCTAGATTGTGTTGATTTTATCTGCCCCAAAGCAATCACAGTCCCGTCTGAATATTCTCTTACTAACAGGTAATGTTAAGGTCCAACAAAAAAAATGAGGAGGGGAGAGAAGAAGAAAATACTTATTTTGTACAAATACAGATAACAAGCAAGGAAGATGTGCAGCTGCTCCTGTCCTTATTTCTGTGGTCACAAGGCCTTAGCTGGTATTTATAACTTCCACTGCATTCCGTATTTGCTTTGCCCTCAGTAGAGCCTCAGCTTATTGGGGTTCTTTACCTGATGGGTGACCCAAACCTTCATTCCTAAAGGATCCGAATCCTCCAGCAGTCTTGCCTTGTTTTGGTTGCTGTAATTAATCTTCCTCCTGGGCATGGAAGTACTAAGAGGTGCCTCAGATTCCCCTGGGTTCCACATATAGCCCTCCTTGCCCCCAATGTTGGCAGCGATGTAATTTCCCCTTGGTAATCAGAATCAGTCATGCCAGCCAATAGAGTAACTCCTTATTTGCTTGCCACCTCAGTGGCACAAAGAGGCCAAAATGGCCAAATGGTCATATCCTCCCAGTGCAGTGGAATCTATATGTCTGCTTGTGGCAGCATAATCCCCATAGAAACAAAAACCTTTCACCGGCAGTGCTCAGAGTTAGAGATGGTTACTAGGTGTGATGGTGAAAGGAGCCACTCCACTTCCCTCCGTGAATCCTGGGCCATTGTATTCTGGCTTTGAGAGAGATAGCATTATCTCTGATATAATGTTTCTCATTCAAAGTAGATCCTGCATCTTGTTAGAAACCCATCCTTATTTCTCTTTTGATCACAATTCTTTGTTCAGAATAATACATTTTATTGTATAAAGCAGGAGCTCTAGTGGCACAATGGTTAGGCAGTCGGATGCTAACAGAAAGGTCGGTGGTTTGAACCTACCAGCCACTCCACAGAAGAAAAGACCTGGTGATGTGGTCCCACGAAGATTACAGCATAGGAAACCCTTCGGGGCAGCTCTGCTGTGTCATACAGCATTGCTATGAGCCAAAGTCAACTCAACGCAAAAGAACAGCATTGTATTTGAAATATCAGTGACACACAACAACTAAATATTTGAAATAGCTGAAGCTTACAAGCTTATAAAGTTTAAAACAGTGAAAAATGGTTACATTAAGATAAGTACTGAACCAATAAACAGCATCATGATAAACGGAGAAAATACTGAAGTTGTCAAGGATTTCATTTTACTTGAATCCACAATCAACACCTGTGGAAGCAGCAGTCAAGAAATCAAATGATACATGGCATTGGGTAAATCTGCAAAAGATCTCTTTAAAGTGTCTTTTTAAAAAGCAAAGACGTCACCTTGAAGACTAAGGTGCAACTGACCCAAGCCATGGTGTTTTTAATCGCCTCACATGCACGCGAAAGCTGGATGATGGATAAAGAAGACCAAAGAATTGACGCCTTTAAACTGTGGTGTTGGCAAAGAATATTGAATATACATGGACTGCCAAAAGAACAAACAAATCTGTCTTGGAAGAGATACAGCCAGAATGCTCCTTAGAAGCAAGGATGGCAAGACTGCATCTCACATACTTTGGACATGTTGACAGGAGAGATCAGTCCCTGGAGAAGGGAATCATGCTTGGTAAAGTAGAGGGTCAGTGAAAAAGAGGAAGACCCTCAAAGAAATGGATTGACACGGCGACTGCAACAACGGGCTCAAGTACAGCAGCAATTGTGAGGATGGTGTGGGACTGGGCAGTGGTTCGTTCTGATGTACATTGGGTCACTATGAGTTGGAACTGACTCAGTGACACCTAACCACAAAAACATTCACGAGACAATTGGATTGAAATAGAGAAAAAAAATTTGTATTTCTATGTACTGTACTAGCAACGAGCAATTGGAACGCAAAATACAAAACTATACTGTTCACAGTGGCTCCCCTCAAAATTCAATATAAATATAATAAAACATGTAAAGGATCTGTATGCAGAAAACTACAAAACACTAGTGAAAGAAATCAAAGAAGACCTAAATAAATGTTGAGTCAGTTTGGCAAAGATGTTAATTCTCCCCATACTGACCTATAGATTTACTGTACTTCTTACCAGTGTCCCAGCAGGATCTTTGTAGTTACAGAGAAGCTAATTCTAAAAAACTTATCTTGAAAGACTAAGAAGTTAAAATAATTGAAAAAGAATAAAGTTAAAGGAGTCATATTCCTAATTTTAAGACTTTCAATAAAGCTGCAGTGATCAAGACAGTGTGGTAATGGCAAAAGAACACACAAATAGATCAATGGAACAGAATTGAAAACCCAGAAATAGCGCCACAGATGTATGGCCAACTGATTTTTTACAAATGTGAAAAAGCTATTTAGTGGAGAAAGGTAATGCGTGTAGATCTAAGTGATTTAAACCGCTGTATGGTATTTTATTGTAGAAATGAGGCTCCTTTATGACATTTAACTTTTCTATATCTTTTTAATGTATTTTCCACATAGTAACTGGAGGGATCTTGTTTAAAAGGCAGATTGTCCTTCATTTGTTCAACCCCTCTCCCTCCACTGTCTTCCCTATGGCCTCCCAGGCCCACCCTATTGTTTCCCTAGTTGTTGCTTAGACCTGTAATTCTGTCTTTGGCTCCCTGCACCCAACCTATCGTGTGTATGTACTGCAGACACCTTTCTCTTGGTCTCTGCCTCTATCTTAATATGGAGAGGACAACCACACCAATATCTAGCAGTGAAGATTGAGCAGGCATGAACAAATTATGTTCTTTTAATCCAACTGTATTCTCAGCAGAGCTAATCTGGAATGTTTAAAAGTCTTCATAATGGCATCATTGTACTTCATGAGCATCACACATCTGAGGGTGTTGCTCTTGATTTTACATTGGTAAGGCAAGATGTTGCTAGTTCCTTTTCTCTCTGCTTTGTTAATGTGTACACATCCACATTGTCACTACAGGCAGTGTCTTAACAAGTCATCCACGTGATTCCATTGCCAGATGGTAACCAGCTTGAGGTAATGACTTCCGTTCATCTAGTTATTTCTAACAGAGTGCCTGGCATGGAATTGGTTCTTGGCTAGTCTTTGTTGGCTAAAAAAAGGGACCTCCTATAGCCTCTCCCTTGATCTAGCTAATGTATTCAGGGCATTGTCTCCCTCCCCCTCAGGTACTTTACAGTCCCACGTGTTTAGAAGTGGCCACAGCTAGGGTCCCAGGTGGGGGGCCTGGTGTTTGAATACAGAGAGGCAGTGCTCTTAGATAGGGAGAAGACTGGTGCAAAAACAGCAACAGCTGGCACTTTCAGGGTGTGCCTGTTGTTAATAACTACAGCCTTCAACAATTTAAGAGAAGGAAGAGGAGCGAACTCTGAGGAAGGGGAAGAATCTGATTTCTGAGTTACCACATTGTATTAATCAAATTGCTGATTTCCGAAAGAAAAAAAAAAATCACAAGGCATGCAAAGTAATAAAAAAGGATGACTCATGCAAAATAACAATACAAAGTGACAGAAACCATCCTGTGGAAGGACAGATAATTTACTAGACAAAAGTTTTAAACACTTTTAAATATGCTGAAAGAGCTAAAGGCCATTAGGAAAATGATACAGGAAGAAAACAAGAATATTAAGAGAATTTTTTTTTTTAAGGAACCAAACAAATACTAGAGCTGAAAAAATACAATAATGGAAATAAAACATAACGAGGAGGTCAGCAGCAGATTTGAGGTGGCAGAAAAAAATCAGCAAATTTGAAGATAGGCAGTTGAGATTATTGAGTCTGAGAAGAAAAAAGAATGAAACAGTGAACACAGAGCATAAGGGACTTGAGGGATACCATCAAACACCAATGTAAGGAATCCCAGAAGAAGAAAGAGGAGCAGAAAGAATATGTGAAGAAATAATGGCTGAAAACCCAAATTTGATGAAAGACATGAATTCTACACATTCAAGAAGCTCAATGAACTCCAAGTAGGATAAACCACAGTGATTCACACTGAGACACATTATCATCAAACTCACAAACTAAAAGAATCTTGAAAGCAACAAGAGAAGCAAATGGTCACCAGTGAGGGATCCTCAATAAGGTTAAGCACTAATTTCACCTCAGAAATCATGGGCAGCAGTGGGTTGACATTTTAAGTGCCAAAAGAAAAGAATTGTAAAGCAAGAATTCTGTGTCTAACAAAACTAACCTTCAAAAGTGAGGGTAAAATTAAGACAATCTCAGACAGACAAAAGCTGGGTGAGTTCATAGCCACAAGAGTGGCCCTACAAGAAATGCTAAAGGGAGTCCTTCAGGTTGAAAAGAGGATTATATACAGTAACTCAAAAACATATGAAGAAAAAAAAAAAAAAGACGCCCAGTAAAGATCATTTAATGGGTAAATATAAAGGTGAGTTTTATGGTATTTTAGTGTCGCAACTTTGTTATGTCTTACAAGATTTAGAAGAAAAATGCATAAAATGTATATGTTACTGGAAACACAAGATGTAATTTGTGACAACATAGGAGGGGGAGGGTGGTATAGGAACAGTTTTTGTATGTTATTGAATTATCATCAGCATAAAGCTGGTTCCTATGAGGTGGAGGTCCAGTATATCTCCACCTTCCCACTTCTCCATTATTTTTGACACAAGCCACTCCCTCCCATGCCACTCTGTGCTTCTCTGCTGGGTTCGCTAATTTGTTGTAATGGCCACAGACCATACTCATAGTTATGCGGTTGATTAGGGAAGTAACAGGCTACAAGGAGTGCTGGTGATGCAATAGTTAAAGCACTCAGCTGCTCACTGAAAGGTCAGCAGTTCAAACCCACCAGGGGCTGCTCCATGGGTGAAAGATGTGGCAGTCTGCTTCCATAAAGATTTACAGCCTTGGAAACTCTATGGGACAGTTCTGCGCTGTCCTATAGGGTCATTATGAGTCAGAGTCAACTCGACAGCAACAGGTATTGAAGTTAAGTTGGTATCAGTTTCAACTTGTTAGGTGCCATTGAATTGGTCCCAACTCATAGTGACCCTGTGTATAACAGAACGAAACACTGGTCCTTCACCATCCTCGCAATTGTTATGCTTGAGCCTATCATTGCGTTCACTGTGTCAATCCATCTCGTTGAGGATCTTCCTTTTTTTTCACTTACTCTCTGCTTTACCAAGCATGATGTCTTTCTCCAGGGACTGTTCCCTTCTGATAATATGTCCAAAGTATGTGAGAAGTCTTGCCATTCTTGCTTCTAAGGAGCATTCTGGCTGTACTTCTTCCAAGACGGATTTGTTTTTTCTTCTGGAAGTCTATGATATATATTCAGTATTCTTCACCAACGCCAAAATTCAAAGGCATCAATACTTCTTCACTCTTCCTTAGTCATTGTCCAGATTTCACATGCATATGAGGCGATTGAAAACAACATGGCTTGGGTCAAGCACACTTTAGTTCTTAAAGTGACATCTTTGCTTTTTAACACTTTAAGGAGATTTTTTGCAGATTTGCCCAATGCAATGCATCAATTTATAACAATCAATATTAACTAAATTGTTATAAATTTAAGATGTTAAATGTAATCCCCATGGTAACCACAAAGAAAATATCTTTAAAAATATACTCAAGGAAACAAAAGAATCAAGAGAGTTCACTCTAAAAAGTCAACAGAAAACTAGGCAGTATTGTAAGAAATGAGACAAAAAAGGTATAAGACACCCAGAAGTGCCTCAGAAGAGAGACCTGGCTATCGTGAATAGTCACAGTCTTGAAAATCCTATGGAGCAGTTCTACTCTGCACACATGTGGTCTCCATGAGTTGGAATCAACTTGACAGCAAAAAACAACATCAACATGCAAAACAGTGAAGTGGTAGAAGTAAGTGCTTCTTTATCAGCAATAACTTTAAAAGTTAATAGATTACAGTCTTTAATCAAAAAGGAGAAATTAGCAGAATGGATAATAATCCAACTATAAGCTGTCTACAAAAGATCTACTTTAAACAAAGACACTGGTAGGTTGAAGGTGAAAGGATGGGAAAGAACAGTGTATTCAAATAGTCAAAAGAAATTGGGTTGCTATATTAACGTCAGACAAAATAGACTTTAAAAATCTGTTACTGACAAAGAAGGACATTACGTAATGATAAGAGGGTCAATTCATCAAGAAGATATAACAATTACACATGCATCTAATAACCAAAAAAAAAAATTCTGTAGGTTGTCTCTTCCCTTTTTTGTTGAAGTTCTTTGTTGAACAGAAGTTTTATTTCCCAAGCCCCTTTGTTCTTAGAAAGTCCCATGCTTTCAGGAGTTGAGTCCTTGCAAAGAATCCTTTTCCTGACGCCACCTGTAAAATCAGCTTGGGGGCAGTGTTTGACCTCCTCCACCTAGCGCAAGGAGTTGCCTTAATGGGTATAGCCCTGTTGAGGGTTCTGGGGCCCCAGGACTAAATCAGTCACCACTCTGAGTATGCACCAGGGGAAGCATCTCAGCACTGGAGGCCTCAGGGGCTGAGGAACTGGGTCCTCTTCTGGGAGACTAGACAAAACGGGTTTTAACCTCGGTCTGAACCATGATTTTACATTGTTTTGCAAATTCTTATTTTACCACAACCACATAAAAGCTTCAACATCCATTTTCTCATCCCACTTTAGTACAGAACAAATCTAACTGCAGTATGGTATTAAAATTTCAGGGTCCATTCCAAGGCCAGTGTTGGCTGTCCCCGAGCTCGTATTGGGGCCATGTGGTGTTACAAAAAAATTCCATTTTAGACTTTTTCATTGGGTCATATCCAAAATAAGACGAATTCTTGGAGGCGGAGCCAAGATGGCGGAATAGACAGAGGCTTCCGTCGAGCCCTCTTTACAACAAAAACCCGAAAAAAAACAAGTGAAAGGAGTATATTTGTGACAAGCTGGGAGCCCTGAGCATCAAAGGCAAGCTTAGACAAGGAATTGAGGGGCAGGGGGAGGAAGAGGCTGTTCAGAAGCGGAGAGGAGTTACTGGACCTGAATCGCGGGGAGCCCTCAGGCACTATTCCTGGAGCAGCGGCGGCGGCGGGCTGGTCCTAGCATTGGGCCGCAGTTTCCTCAGGGAGAAGCAGCAGCCACACAGCCCACTCACACCTCTGGAACCTGAGGAGAACACCGCTCTTGGCAAAAGCTAAATACTTGGGTATATTTTACCGCGCCCACCCGCACCCCCAAGCCAGCTTCAGCAGCTGAATCCCTGAGATAGACCCTGGTGAACACCTGGATTCATCCTCCCGGCCTTGAGGAAGGAAAAAATTTGCAACTGGGGGGAAAAGATAATTTGCTAGCTCCATTAACTGGGAGAGCTCAGGACAGAAGCGGCTCCTGTCCAAGCATAAACCATCCGTGGACCTTGAGCACCTTTCCCTTCTGCATGGGCCTGTGTGGGCCTATTTCAGGAGAATAGGCCCTTGTTGGTAAACTCCAACTATTTCAGCAGTGTGGTGGAGAGGTGGGTGTTTGACGTCTGACATTGCCTTTTAAACAAGGTCCTCACCTACGCACATCAGGGACCTAAGGACTGGCAGCTCCACTCAGGTCACCCTGCCACCTGCGACATGGTCCAAAGATAACTGGTACCTCCCAGTCCTTACAACCAAAACCTTTGGGTGCCCATGGTCCCTCTGCAGAACCCACCCCCCAGCACGCTCTAGGGAACAGAGACATGTTTTCCTCAGAGACACTTGGGGGTCAGTTCTCAGCCCCCTGCCTTGTTCAGAGCGTGACCGCCTGCTGCAATGAGATACCGGTATATATGCCAATCACCCTTGCCCCTCTAAGACTGTAGGACAGAGCCTGTACCACATACTTGATGATCAGCTACCTGGAAACCTGAGCTGAATTCATGCAAGAAAACTGAATGGACTCCTAGACTGATATACCTGATAACAGCTCTAGCCAGCTGGGGACAGGACACCAGAGCTCCAAAGGCGAAAATAAGCTAGCTCACTCAAGCAACCCATAGGGGTATACCAAAACAAAACAAAGCAAGCAGCTACAACAGAGTAAGCAAGCATAAACTAATGCAATAACTATTAGATGGCTCAGAGACAACAGTCAGTATCAAGTCACATAAAGAAACAGACCATGATCACCTCAACAGGCTCTCAAAGCAAAGGATCCAGGGATCTTCTAGGTGAAAGTGCATTCCTGGAATTACCAGATGCAGAATACAAAAGTTTAATATATGGAACCCTTCAAGACATCAGGAAGGAAATGAATTAATGCTCAGAACAAGCCAAGGAACACACAGATAAAGTAGCTGAAGAAATTAGATTATTCAGGAACATAATGAAAAGTTTAATAAGCTGGAAAAATCCATAGACACACAGCAATCAGAAATTCAGAAGATTAACAATAAAATTACAGAATTAGACAACTCAATAGAAAGAGGAGCAGAATTGATCAAGTAGAAGCTAGAATTTCTGAACTCGAAGATAAATCACTTGGCACTAATATATTTGAAGAAAAATCAGATAAAAGAATTTTAAAAAATGAAGAAACCTTAAGAATCACATGGGACTCTATCAAGAGAAATAACCTACGAGTGATTGGAGTACCAGAACAGGGAGGGATAACAGAAAATACAGAGAAAATCATTGAGGATTTGTTGGCAGAAAACTTCCCTGATACTGTGAAAGATGAGAAGATATCTATCTAAGATGCTCATCGAACTCCACATAAGGTAGATCTTAAAAGAAGTCACCAAGACATATAATCAAGCTTGCCAAAACCAAAGATAAAGAGACAATTATAAGAGCAGCAAGGGATAAACGAAAAGTCACCTACAAAGGAGAGCCAATAAGAATAAGCTCAGACTACTTGGCAGAAACCATGCAGGCAAGAAGGCAATGGGATGACATATTTAAAAAATTGAAGGAAAAAAATTGCCTACCAAGAATCATATATCCCTCAAAACTGTCTCTTAAATATGAAGGTGAAATTAAGACATTTTCAGATAAACACAAGTTGAGGGAATTCATAAAAAACAAGCCAAAACCACAAAAAATACTAAAGGGAGTTCTTCGGTTAGAAAATCAATAATATCAGGTATCAACCCAAGACTAGAACACTGGGCAGAGCAACCAAAAGTCAACCCAGACAGGGGAATCCAAAAAAAACAAAGCCCAAAACAGGGTAACAACAATGTTATTATATAAAAGAAGACAACATTAAAATAATAAAGAGGGACTAAGAAATGTAATCATACACCTTCCATATGGAGAGGAAGATATGGTGTTACAAAGAAATAAAAGTTTTAAATTTAGAAAAATAGGGGTAAATAATAAGGTAACCACAATGAGATAAACTATCCTACTCATCAAAATAAAATACAAGGGAAAAATACAGACTCAGCAGAAACAAAATCAACAACAACAAATATGGGGAAAGGACAATATAGAAAGAAAATCTACTCAGCACATAAAATCAAGTGGGAAAAAGAAGCTGTCAACAACACACAAACAAAAAGACATCAAAATGATAGCACTAAATTCATACCTATCCATAATTACCCTGAATGTAAATGGACTAAATGCACCAATAAAGAGACAGAGAGTGGCAGAATGGATTAAAAAACAAGATCCGTCTATATGCTGCCTACAAGAGACACACCTTAGACTTAGAGACACAAACAAAAACTCAAAGGATGGAAAAAAAATATATCAAGCAAACAACAATCAAAAAAGAGCAGGAGTGGCAATATTAATTTCTGACAAAATAAGACCAATTCTTTAAAATACACCCTAGAGGACTACGTTCTGGAACGCTCTATTTCCCATGGTACCAAAACCTAAAACTACAGAATGCCTATTTAGAACAAAAATATTTGACCCGATCTTCACTGGCTAAGCATTACCAGAATCTACAGTCTTTCTACTTTTCTACAAATAGGACTTACTTCTATACCAAAGCTGGAGTCACAGATGGCTGGTCAAAATGAAAGTGTTTGCCCTGACCTTCACTGGCTAAGCATTACCAGATCTACGGTCTATTCACTTTCTGAACAATAGGACCTATTTCTGTACTCACCAAGGGTGTTTTTTCCCTCTTCCCAGGGAACCTGACACTGTTCTCTCTCCTCATGTCCACCACTGAGAGGTCCAAGGTTAGCTCTGGCTTTGAGGGCCAAAACAAATCTCCCTCAGAGAAAGATTACTGGCATGCACAGGGGAGAAGCGGTCAGTTCCTGTCAGCTGGAGGCGATCTTCCGGATTTAGGCAGTGCTGGTCCCATCTGGGTTGCCGGAATTTGTTACCCAAAGCAGGTCCTGCTTGGTGCGGCTTCTTGTCAATGAAGACACACCGAGGTGAGGAGGGAGGAAGAGTGTCCAGTGCAAGCATCCAGACAAGGAGCCAAGTAGGTGCATACCTCAAATCAAGCCCCCTAAATAAAGGGAGGCAGGTCCTTTTATACGGTCTCTCATGGACTACATAGGTTATCATGGCACGCAGGTGCGGTAAGTCAATTAATTTTTTTCTTTTGGCATGTAGGCTAGTAAACAGTTTGTCTTGAGCCGTACCCAGCATTTTGACGGCAATAGGAGGAGTTCTGCTTGGTCTGAGCAGCTCCCAGTTGAGCCACACTCATGGCCATCACCTAAGCTTTTGTTTGCTAAAGGACAGGAGGAGCAGGTAAGCAGCTCCCTGCTGCTCTGGCTATCAATAACCCAGTAACACTGCCGTCGATTCCGACTCATAACGACCCTATAGGCCAGAGTAGAACTGCCTCATAGAGTTTCCAAGGAGCGCCTGGCGGATTCGAACTGCTAACCTTCTGGCTATCAGTGGCATTCCCTTATTCTTGTAATCTGTGGAAGGTCAATAGTAGTGTCTCCTGTTTATGCCTGACATTTAATTTGTATCTTTTCTTATTCTTTCGCAGTCTAGCTAAAGATTTGTCAATTCTGTTGATTTTTACCAACAACCATATTTTGGTTTTCTCTTTTTTTGTTATTGTTCTTATTAATTTCATTGATTTCTGCTCTAAAATTTATTTTTCATGCCATTTATTTCTTTTTCTCATCTAAAATTTATTTCCACCCTTCTATTTGCTTTGTATTTAGTTTGCTGTCTTCCCTTCTCCCCAGTGATTTGATTTTTTTTTCTTTTCTGATACAGGAGGTTATATCTATAAATTTAAAAAGTCAGCCATTGAAAACCCTAAAAAACCCAGTTCTGTTCTGACACACATGGGTCAGCAAGAGTCCAAATAACTCAATGGCAACTACAAATTACCCTTTAATTTGAAAAAGAGAAAGAAAGCTGCAGATTACCCTCTAATTACTGCTTTACTATATTGCATACATTTTGATATGTTGTGCTCTTGTTTTCATTCCTTTCAAAGTATTTTCTCAACTACCTTTCATTTATTGTTTGACCCATGAATTATTTAGAAATGTGTAGTTTAATTTCCAAATATTTGTGGTTTTCCCAAATTTCTTATAGTTATTCGTTTATTTCTAATTTAATTCCATTGTCATCAGAGAACATACTTTGTGTGATAACAATCCTTTTAAATTTGGGATTTGTTTTATGGCCTAGCATATGGTCTATCCTGGAGAATGTTCTGGAGAATGTTCTGTATTCACTTGAAAAGAGTCTATCTGCCACTGTTGTTGGGTAGAGTGTGCTAACTGACATTTGTCACTTAGTTCAAGTTCTTTGATAGTATTGTTCAAGTCTTCTATATAATGGCTGATATTCTGTGTAATTGTTATATTTCATTACTGAAAGTGGGTTATTGAAGTCGCCAACTATTATTGTTTGTCTCTTTCTCCCTTCAAGTCCATCAGTTTTTGCTTCATGAAATTTGGGGCTATTACTTGGTACACAGGATTATTATTGCTATATTTTCCTGATTTTATACTTTTAAAATGTCACTGTCTCTAATAGTGGAACTGTGGTGGCAAAGTGGTTAAGAGCTCTGCTGCTAACCACAAGGTCAGCAGTTGGAATCTACTGGCCATTCCTTGGAAGCTCTATGGGACAGTTCTATTCTGTCCTTCCTATAGGCCACTATGAGTCTGAAATCAACTTGACAGCAATGAGTTCAGGTCTCTAATAGCATTTTTGTATTATATTAATATAACCACTCCAGGTTACCATTTTCATGATACATATTTTCTATTCTTTTATTTTCAACCTGTTTGTGTCTTTGAATCTAAAGTATCTTATTGACACCATATAGTTGGAGCTTGTTTTTTTTGTTTATTTTGGTTTTTGTTTGTTTGTTTTTATCAACTCTGTCACTGCCTTTTGATTGGAGTGTTCAATCTCTTCACATTTTTTTAAACTTCATTGCTTTGTTTTCTTTTTCTCTGCACCGTTGGAAGACTGGAATGTAATTATTTTCTCTCAACTAGAAAGATTTGAAGATTAATAACTTCTTGCCTTCTGAAAAGGGAAATTAACTCTTTGCATTGCTAATTATACTAACTTAGAATTTAAGTGGCCATGGCAAATGGTTGTGAAAGAAAAAGAGGAAGGAGAGTAAGCAGAGGGGAAAAAGAGGTTTTGTTCAGAATTAAAGAGATCAAAGGCAGAAGTAGAAGTGAGCCTAAGAGCAGAACCACACACCACTCAGTGGTCGATCCCAGGGAGCTAGTGAGGCCTCACTTTTAATAGCTCTGTGGTGCTCTAGGGAGGTAGATCTCCAAGCAATGAGAGCCCCAACCTTTCTGAAATTTTCTGAAGCCCAAGTGAGTGAATGCTGCTGGAACTCAAGGGAATGTGTAGGCTATAAAAATGGATGTTTAGGCAGTCATTAATGGTGACAGATTACTACTAAAGGGAGGGAACTCCCTGATGTCTTAGCGCAGCCTAAAGACTCTAGAACATATGCAAGCAGTGTTCGAAAGCTGGGCTGGGGGTCGGGGTGTGGGGGGAATGCAGTAATGAATGAGATTGAGCATGGTTCAATGGAAATGTAGAGTTGAGTTAGTTTATTTCTTTCTTTCAAGACTGCATGCCATTTATTTCTTTTTCTTGTCTGCTTGCATTGACTAGGACTTCCAGTCAGGAAAGGTGTGCATCAGGGTTGTATCCTTTCACCATACTTATTCAATCTGTATGCTGAGCAAATAATCCAAGAAGTTGGACTATATGAGGAAGAATGGGGCATCAGGTTTGGAGGAAGACTCATTAACAACCTGTGTTATGCAGATGATACAACTTGCTTGCTGAAAGTGAGATGGAATTGAAGCACTGATGAAGATCAAAGCCCACAGCCTTCAGTATGGATTACACCTCAACATAAAGAAAACAAAAATCCTCACAATGGACCAATAAGCAGCATCATGATAAATGGAGAAAAGATTGAAGTTGTCAAAGATGTCGTTTTACTTGGATCCACAGTCAACATGTCAGAAAATCAAAAGATGCATTGCATTGAGCAAATCTGCTGCAAAAGACCTCTTTAAAGTTTTAAAAAGCAAAGATGTCACCTTGAAGACTAAGGTGCGCCTGACCAAAGCCATGGTGTTTTCAGTCACCTCATATGCATGCAAAAGCTGGACAATGAATAAGGAAGACCAAAGAATTGACACCTTTGAATTGTGTTGGTGAAGAAAGACTGCCGAAAGAACAAACAAATCTGTCTTGGAAGAAGTACAGCCAGTTTGATCCTTAGAAGCAAGGATGGCAAGACTTCATCTCATGTACTTTGAACATGTTATCAGGAAGGATCAGTCCCTGGAGAAGGACATGATGCTTGGTAAAGTAGGGGGTCAGCGAAAAAGAGGAAGACTCCCAATGAGATGGATTGACGCAGGGGCTGCAACTATGGGCTCACTCATAGCAACGATTACGAGGATGGCGCAGGATTTGGCAGTGTTTTGTTCTGTTGTACATAGGGTCGCTATGAGCTAGGACTGACTCAATGGCACCCAACAACCACAACACGACTTCCAGTATGATGCTGAATAGGCATGGTGAGAGAGGGTATCTTTGCCTTTTTGAGGAAAGAATTCATTCTTTCACTGTGAAGGATGATGTTTGCCCTTGGTTTCGTGTGGTCCATTCACACTTAATGTTATTATTATGTTGTTAATTATTTTATTTTTGATGTTATTATTGAAGGACAATTTTTCTGGATATAGAATTCTTGGCTGACAGTTTTTCTTTCAGCACTTTGAATGTTATTACATTGCCTTTGACTTTCCATTTTTTCAGATACAAAGTCAGCCATTGGTCATATTGTTGTTCTGGATGTAATCGTCTTTTTCTCTTGGTATTTCAAGATTTTTTATTGTCTTGTAACAGTTTAATTATAGTGTGCTTAAGTTTGAATTTCTTTGTACTTATCCTATTTGGGTTTTTTTTTTTTTTTTTTTTTTAGCTTCTTAGAGGAGTAGGTTAATGTTTTTTTGACAAATTTCAGGAGCTTTTGACCATTACTTCTTAAAATATTTTTTGCCCCTCTTTCTTTCTCCTCTCTTTCTGGGACTCTGTGTGTTAATATGCTTAATGGTGTCACAGCCTTCTGAGACTGTATTCATTTTTCTTCATTCTTTTTAGTTTTTGTTCTTCAGATTGGTTAACTTCTATTGATCTATTTTCATGTTCTCTCATTATTTCTTCTCTCTCAAATCTTTTGTTGACCCCCCTCTAATTAATTTTTCACTTGTTATCGTACTTTGTAACACCAGTATTACCATTTTGTTCTTTGTTTTTAAAATAAGTGCTATATTTTCACCAATACTCTTTATTTAATGAGTCATTGTCATATTTTTCTTTAATTCTTTAAACAAGGTTTCATCTAGTTATTTTAACATATTTATAATAACGTCTTTGAAGTCTTTGCTAAGTCCATCTGTTCCCCCCAGAAAGTTTCTATTTAGTGCTTTGTTTCCTGTGTTTCACATTTTCCTGTTTCTTTGTAAGCCTTGAATTTTTTGTTGTTGCTGCTGTTGCAATCTGAGCATTTTAGATAATACATTGTAACAAGTCAGTATTTTGATTCCCCCACAACACCCTGGGGATGATTATTGTTGATTTTTTAGTGACATAGTTGGAGTAATTCTGTATAGCCTGTTCCTCCACAGTGTGCAGCCACTGAAGTCTTTGCTCAGAATTATTATTTTGTTTTGCTCTTGTTTTTAATTCCGAGGGACTGCCCCTTGGTCAGCATAGCTAAGTGCTCAGTCAATGATTGGTCACAAGTTATGCTTAGACACTTTGAGCTATTTGCCAAAGATGACTTGGGACTCTATTTAAAATTCAAACACTTTACATCGTCCCCAGTTTTTACTTTCTGCATTGACAAGTCCTCACATTTAGCAAGGCATGAGTAGCTCATTTGAATTCTTTCCAATTCCTTCTGACCATGTGTGCAGCCTTGTGGCTCGGTATAGCTTTCCAGATCACCAGAGATTATAGTAGGATCTCATCAAGGCCCATTTTGGCTGTCTTCCTCCTCAAATCTATCTATTCAATTCTTGGCTGGTCTGCTGGTCTGTTACTTGGCACAACCAATATCGAAATCTCAGGCTAGCTGTGACATTAGCCTTCCTTAATTCTTTCCCACTGAAATTGCTAGTGTTTTTGATATCACTACTGGACATGTAATTTTCTATGCTGTACTCCAAATGAAGTCAGCCACATAAGGCAGTCCTCCGAGCCTAGCCTGTCCTGGTAGAACTTCCATGACACAGAGCTTGGTGGGGAAAAGAACAGGAAATGGCTAAAATGCCACAGACTCCCATTGTTATTATTGAGCTTATTTATATTTTCTTGAATAAGTACATATCAATGTATTATAGCCCTTGTTCAGTATTCTCAGTCCTGAAATGATTGTTTTAGGAAAATTATGTCCAGTTTTCTTGTTGCTTTTGGGGGAGAGGATTTGACATGCTCCTCACTCAACCATCCAGAAGTCCTATTTTGTTAATTTTTTGTAAAATCTTTTTATGTCCAGGGAGATAATTTGTTTTCGTGTGTGCCTGTGTTTAGTCTATTTAGTTATACAGTAGTCCCCCCCTTATACATGGGGTACGTTCCAAAACCCCCTGTGGATGCCTGAAACCATGTATAGCACCAAATCCTGTATATACTATGTTGTCTCCTACACATAAATACCAATGATAAAGTCTAATTTATAAAGTCTAATTTATAAATTATAGATTAACAACAATAACAGAACAATTATAAAAATATACTGTAATAAAAGTTATGTGAATGATGGAGCTGGACAGTGCAAGAATTCATCATGCTTCATACTCATTTAACATTTTCCAGCTGCGGATAACTAAAACTGCAGGATATGAAACCTCAGATAATGGGGGACTGCTGTATATAAACTTGGATAGAATTGATATCTTTATGATAGTGCATCATTCAAAAACAAAGTATTAGCATGTGATCAAGAGAGGAGGCAGTCCTTTGTATGGCCCACTGGCTATAGTTATTCCCCATTCCTTCCCCTGTTGGCATATTTTATGCTTTGGGACAAACAACAGTCCACCCTAAAGTCCAAGATTTTGTTCAGATAAGCATCAGGGGCCTGGAAATAGGCTAACAACAGATCCCTGCAAGAAGAAACCTTAGATTTGGGCAGTAAGGACAAAGGGAGGTTTGGGTAAGAACTGAATGGTTTAGACAGGCTTTATGTAAAATTTTAGGGATAAAAACTGTTTCTGAATGTATTTTGGGAGAAGGAATATTGTGTCTAAAAGGGGAATGCTTTGCCAAACTGGGACTGTGTGTAAAAAAGCTGAAGACGGGGGCTAAGATGGCTGAGTAAGACATTTCCGGTGAACTCTCTTACAACAAAGACCTGAAAAAACAAGTGAAATTATTACATTTATGACAAGCTAGGAGCCCTGAACATCAAAGGCAATGTTAGAAAATGGACTGAGCAGCAGAGGGAGGGAGAGACAGTTCAGAAGCAGAGAGGAGTTGCCGGACCTGAATTGCTGGGAACCCTCTTGCTGTGGAGGGCTGATGGTAGAGTTCAGCTGCAGTTTCTTCAGGGAGAAACAGCCAGCCACACAGCCTACTCACACCTCCGAAACCACAGAAGAACAGTGCTGTCAGCAAAAGCTAAGCACTTCCATATATTTTACTGCACCCCCTGCACCCAAGTCGGCTTCAGTTGCTGTCGATTTTCCTGGGCCTGAAAGAGGTCCTTCTGTGTATCCTGAGCCATTCTCCCAGCCTTGGAGAAGGAATAAATTCACAGTTGGGGAAAAGATAATCTGCCAGCTCCACTAACCTGGGGAGCTCAGGACAGAAGTGGCTCCTGTCCAGGCAGAAAGAGTCTGTGGACTTTGAACACCTTTCACCCCTGCGTGGACCTGTGTGGGCCTATTTCAGGAGAATAGACCCTTGTTGGCAGACTGCAACTGTTTCGGCTCTGGGGTGGAGAGGGGGGTGTTTGATGTTTGACACCACTTTGTGTATTAAACAGGGCCCTCACCTACCCACATCAGGGGCCTAGGGACTGGTGGATCCCCTCAGTTCACCCAGCCACCCACAACAGGGGTCCAAGGATAACTGGTATCTCCCGGTCCTTACAACCAAAAGTACTGGGTGCCCTGGTCCATCTGCAGAATGCACCCACCTGTGCACTATAGGGAACAGGGACACACTTTTCTCACAGACACTCAGGGGTTGGTTGTCAGCCCCCTGCCTTGTTCAGAGTCACCCCCTGCTGCAACCAGATACGGGTACCTTCGCCAATCACCACTGCCCTTCTAAGATTGTAGGACATAGCCTGTACCACAGACTTGATGACCAACTACCTGAACACCTGAGCTGAATCCATACAAGAAAACTGAATGGACACCTAAGCTCATATACCTGATAATAGCCCTAACCATCTGGTAACAGGATGTTAGAGATTCAAATGTGAAAATAAGGTAGCTCACTAAAGCAACCTATTAAAAAAAAGACATATCAAAAAAAAAAAAAAAGCAAGATGCTAGGATACAGTAAGCAAACATAGAACAAATTAATACAATAATTAATAGATGGCTCGAATACAATACATAAAGAAGCAGACCATGATCACTTCAACAAGCTCTCAGAACAAAGAGTCAAGGGATCTTCTGGATGAAGGTGACTTCCTGAGATTACTGGATGCAGAAAACAAAAGATTAATATACAAAAATCTTCAAGACATCAGCAAGGAGGTAAGGCAATATGCAGAACAAACCAAGGAACACACAGATAAAACAGTTGAAGAAACTAAAAAGGTTATTCAAGAACATAATGAAAAACTTAATAAGCTGCAAGAATCCATAGACAGCAATCAGAAATTACAGAATTAGACAACTCAATAGAAAGAGGAGCAGAATTGAGCAAGTGGAAGGCAGAATTGTTGAGACTGAAGATAAAGCACTTGGCACCAATATATTTGAAGAAAAATCAGATAAAAGAATTCTGAAAAAAGAAGGAACCATAGGAATCATGTGGGACTCTATCAAGAGAGATAACCTACTAGTGATTGGAGTACCAGAACAGGGCAGGTTAACAGAAAATACAAAGAGAATTGTTGAAGATGTGTTGGCAGAAAACTTCCCTGATATCATGAAAGATGAGAAGACATCTATCCAGTATGCTCGTGGAACCCCACATAAGGTAGATCTTAAAGGAAAGTCACCAAGACATATTATAATCAAACTTGCCAAAACCAAAGATAGAATTTTAAGAGCAGCTAGGAATAAATGAAAAATCACCTACAAAGGAGAGCCAATAAGAATAAGCTCGGACTACTCAGCAGAAACCATGCAGGTAAGAAGGCAATGGGATGACTTATATAATGCATTGATGTAAAAAAATTGCCAGCCAAGAATCATATACCCAGCAAAACTGTCTCTCAAATATGAAGGCGAAATTAGGATATTTCCAGATAAACAGAAGTTTAGGGAATTTGTAAACACCAGACCAAAACTACAAGAAATACTAAGGGGAATTCTCTGGTTAGAAAATCAATAATATCAGATATCGACCCAAGACTAGAGAACTGGACAGAGCAATCGGATGTCAACCCAGATAGGGAAATCACAAAAATGAATCAAGATTAAAAAAATGATCAAAACAGGGAAACAGCGATGTCATTATGTAAAAGAAGACAACATTAAAACAATAAAGAGGGACTAGGAAATGTAGTCAATAGATCTTTCATATGGAAAGGAAGACAAGGTGATATAAAGAAATAAAAGTTAGGTTTAAACTTAGAAAAATGGGGATAAATATTAAGGTAACCACAGAGGAGACTAACACAATGCTACTCATTAAAATAAAATATGAGAAAAAAAATAGAGACTCAGCAGAAACAAAATAGTGAATAGGAGGAAAAGGCAATATATAAAGATAAACTACTCAGCACAAAAAACTAAGTGGGAAAAAGAAATTGTCAGCAACACACAAAAAAAGACATCAAAATGACAGCACTAAACTCATACCTATCCATAATTATCCTGAATGTAAATGGATTAATGCACCAATAAAGAGACAGAGAGTGGCAGAATGGATTACAAAAAAAAAAAAAAAAAAAAACACAATCCATCTATATGCTGCCTACAAGAGATGCACCTTAAACTTAAGAGACACAAACTAAAACTCAAAGGATGGAAAAAATAAGCAAACAATCAAAAAAGAGCAGGAGTGGCAATATTAATTTCTGACAAAATAGACTTTAAAGTTAAATCCACCACAAAGGGTAAGGAAGGACATGATATAGTCATTAAAGGGACAATATACCAGCAGAATATAACCATATTAAATACTTATGCACCCAATGACAGGGCTGCAAGATACATAAAACAAACTCAAAAAGCATTGGAAAATGAGATGGACAGCTCCGCAATTATAGTAGGAGACTTCAACACACCACTTTCAGTGAAGGACAGGACATCCAGAAAGAAGCTCAGTAAAGACACGGAAGATCTAAATGCCACAATCAACCAACTTGACCTTGTAGATATATACAGAACACTCCACCCAACAGCAACCAAGTATAGTTTCTTTTCTAGTGCACATGAAACATCCTCTAGAATAGACCACATATTAGGTCAGAAAGCAAGCCTTAGCAGACTCCAAAACATCGAAATATTACAAAACACCTTCTCGGACCGTATGGCCATAAAAGTGGAAATCAATAACAGACAAAGCAGGGAAAAGAAATCAAACACTTGGAAACTGAAAAATACCCTGCTCAAAAATGACTGGGTTATAGAAGACATCAAAGATAAAATGGAGAAATTCATAGAATCCAATGAGAATGAAAACACTTCCTATCAGAACCTTTGGGACACAGCAAAAGCAGTGCTCAGAGGTCAATTTATATCAATAAATGCACACATACAAAAGAAGAAAGGGCCAAAATCAAAGAATTATCCCTACAACTTGACCAAATAGAAAGAGAGCAACAAAAGAAACCCTCAGGCACCAGAAGAAAGCAAATAATAAAAATTAGAGCAGAATTAAATGAAATAGAGAACAGAAAAACAATTGAAAGAATTAACAAGACCAAAAGCTCATTCTTTGAAAAAATTAAAATTGATAAGCCAAGGGCCGAACTGACACACACACACACACACACACAAAATGATAGGAAGAAAATAACCTGAATAAGAAATGAGATGGGCAATATTTCAACAGACTCAAGTGAAATTAAAAGGATCATATCAGATTACTATGAAAAATTCTACTCTAACAAATTTGAAAACCTAGAAGAAATGGATGATTTCCTAGGAACACACTATCTACCTGAACTAATACAGAGGTAGAACAACTAAATTAACCCATAACAAAAGAAGAGATTGAAAAGGTAATGAAAAAACTCCCAACAAAAAAAAGCCCTGGCCCATTCGGCTTCACTGCACAGTTCTACCAAACTTTCAGAGATGAGGTAACACCACTACTTCTAAGGTATTTCAGAGCATAGAAAAGGAAGGAATACTCCCAAACTCATTCTATGAAGCTACCATATCCCTGATACCAAAACCAGGAAGAGACACCACAAAAAAAAGAAAATTACAGACCTATATCCCTCATGGAAACCCTGGTGGTGTAGTGGTTAATTGTTATGGCTGCTAACCAAAGGGTTGGTAGTTCAAATCCACCAGGGGCTCCTTGGAAGCTCTATGGGGCAGTTCTACTCTGTCCTGTAGGGTCGCTATGAGTCAGAACCAAATCGATGGCCCTGGGTTTAGTTTGGTTTTGGTATATCCCTCATGAACCTAGATGCAAAAACCCTCAACAAAATTCGAGCCAATTGAATTCAACAACATATCAAAAAAATAATTCACCATGACCAAATGGGATTCATACCAGGTATGCAGGGATGGTTCAACATTAGAAGAATAATTAATGTAATCCATCATATAAATAAAAGACAAGGATCACATGATTTTATCAATTGATACAGTAAAGGTATTTGACAAAGTTCAACACTCATTCATGATAAAAACTCTCAGCAAAATAGGAATAGAAGGAAAATTCCTCAACATAATAAATGGCATTTATACAAAGCTAACAGCCAACCAACATCATCCTAAATGGAGAGAAACTGAAAGCATTCCCCTTGAGATCGGGAACCAGAAAAGGATGCCCTTTATCACCACTGTTATCCAACATTGTGCTGGAAGTCCTAGCCAAAGCAATTAGGCTAGATAAAGAAATAAAGGGCATCCAGATTGGTAAGGAAGAAGTAAAAGTATCTCTATTTGCAGATGACATGATCTTATACACAGAAAACCCTAAAGAATCCTCAAGAAAACTACTGAAACTCACAGAAGAGTTCAGCAGAATATCAGGATACAAGACAAACATACAAAAATCAGTTGGATTCCTCTACGCCAACGAAAAGAACATCGAAGAGGAAATCATCAAATCAATATCATTTACAGCAGCCCCAAAGAAGATAAAATACTTAGGAATAAATCTTACCAGAGACGTAAAAGACCTATACAAGGAAAACTACAAGACATTACTGCAAGAAACCAAAAGAGACCTACATAAGTGGAAAAACATACCTTGCTCATGGATAGGTAGACTTAAGGTTGTAAAAATGTCTGTTCTACCAAAAGCCAAATTCCAATGACATTTTTTAATGAGAAGAAACAAATCACCAACTTCATATGGAAGGGAAGGAGGCCCCAGATAAGTAAAGCATTACTGAAAAAGAAGAGCAAAGTGGGAGGCCTCACACTACCTGATTTTAGAACCTATTATAACACCACAGTAGTCAAAACAGCTTGGTACTGGTGCAACAACAGACACAGAGAAATGGAACAGAATTGAGAATCTAGACATCAATCCATCCACATATGAGCAGCTGATATTTGACAAAGGCCCGAAGTCAGTTAAATGGGGAAAAGACAGTCTGTTTAACAAATGGTGCTGGCATAACTGGATATCCAACTGCAAAAAAATGAAACAAGACCCATACCTAATGCCATGCAAAAAAAGAACTCAAAATGGATCAAAGACCTAAATATAAAATCTAAAACGATAAAGATCATGGAAGAAAAAATAGGGACAATGCTAGGAACCCTAATACATGGTATAAACAGTATACAAAACATTACTAACAATGCAGAAGAGAAAGTAGATGACTGGGAGCTCCTAAATGTCAAACACCTGTGCTCATCCAACGACTTCACCAAAAGAGTAGAAAGATTACCTACAGACTGGGAGAAAGTTTTTAGCTGTGACATTTCCGATCAGCTCCTGATCTCTAAAATCTACATGATACTGCAAAAACTCAACTGCAAAAAGACAAATAAACCACTTAAAAAATGGTCAAAGGATATGAACAGGCACTTCACTAAGACGTTCAGGTAGCTAACAGATACATGAGGAAATGCTCACGATCATTAGCCATTAGAGAAATGCAAATCAAAACTACAATGAGATTCCATCTCAGTCCAACAAATGGCATTAATCCAAAAAACACAAAATAATAAATGTTGGAAAGGTTGTGGAGAGACTGGAACACTTCTACACTGCTGGTGGGAATGTAAAATGGTACAGCCACTTTGGAAATCGATTTTGTCCTTCCTTAATAAGATAGTAATAGAACTACCATACGATCCAGCAATCTCACTCCTTGGAATATATCCTAGAGAAATAAGAGCCTTTCCACAAACAGATATATGCACACCCATGTTCATTGCAGCATTGTTTAGAATAGCTAAAAGATGGAAGCAACCAAGGTGCCCATCAACAGATGAATGGATAAATAAATTGTGGTATTTTCACACAATGGAATACTACACTTTGATAAAGAGCAATGATAAATCCATGAAACATTTCATAACATGGAAGATTCTGGAAGGCATTGCGCTGAGTGAAATGAGTCAGTTGCAAAAGGACAAATATTGTATGAGACCACTAATATAAGATCTCAAAAAATAGTTTAATCAGACAAGAAAATATTCTTTGATGGTTATGAGAGTGGGGAGGGAGGGAGAGGAGTTTTCACTAATTAGATAGCAGATAAGAACGATTTCAGGTGAAGGGAAAGACAACACCCAATACAGGAGAAGTCAGCACAACCAGACTAAACCAAAAGCAAAGAAGTTTCCTGAATAAACTGAATGCTTTGAAGGCCACTGTAGCACGGGCAGGGTTTAGGGACGGTGGTTTCAGGGGACATCTAAGTCAATTGGCATAATAATATCTATTAAGAAAACATTCTGCATCCCACTTTGTCTTAAATGCTAGCAAGCGGCCATCTAAGATGCATCAATTGGACTCAAACCATCTGGAGCAAAGAATGACGGACACCAAAGACACAAGGTAATTATGAGCCCAAGAGACAGAAAGGTCCACATAAACCAGAAACTACATCAGCCAGAGACCAGAGGAACTAGAGGGTACCCGGCTACAACCGATGACTGCTCTGACAGAGAACACAACAGAAAGCCCCTGAGGGAGCAAGAGAGCAGTGGGATGCCGTCCTCAAATTCTTGTAAAAAGACCAGCCTTAATGGTCTGACTGAGACTAGAAGGACCCCAGAGTTTTCTGTTAGCCCAAGACAGGAACCAAACCAACTCTTCAGACAGGGATTGAACTGGACAATGGGATAGAAAATGATACTGGTGAAGAGTGAGCTTCTTGGATCAAGTAGACACTTGAAACTATGTGGGCAGCTCCTGTCTGGAGAGGAGATGAGAGGGCAGAGCGGGTCAGAAGCTGGCCAAATGGACATGAAAATAGAGAGTAGAGGGAAGGAGTGTGCTGTCTCATTAGAGGGAGTGTATAGCAAGGTGTATATAAGTTTTTGTATGAGATACTGACTTGGTTTGTAAACTTTCACTTAAAGCACAATAAAAATTAAAAAAAAAAAAAAAAAGCTGAAGAAGTGCAAGCCCACCTTTAGGCCAGTTTTGACTGAGCATGCTAAAAGGGGAACTAAAATTTACCCAAAAGCGCACATGTTGGTTATTTCAATACAATAGTCCTGTGTGAAAAACAGACTGGGGCTTAGTTTGAAGTGAACCGCAACCAGCCAAGATAGTTAAACTTTGGAGCATTAAATTTGCACATAATTTCCTGCAGACAAAAAGACTCTGCAAACAATCAGCTCTGTGAACTGAGCCACATGCAGTTTGCCAGCTCCTTTGAATTTTTTTCTGTGTTCGTGGGCAGTGACTATCAACCTGTCTGTGGAGTCAGGAAAAAGGTAATAAAAAGGAGATTAAGAAGATTCCCATTGGGGCGCAGACCTGTAGAAATCTGAGGGGTGCATTGAGGCAGTAACGTTAGTGCCCATGGGAAGAACCCCCTTTCCAGGACTGGAAGCTGGTCACAGCTGGTGAGCAGATGTTTGGTTGCTTAAGGTGACCATGTGGGTCCATGAGGTGAATAGAAGTGGGTGGAGAGCAGCGATAGAGATGGACCGAGTCTGGGCATGTTCCTATCGCACTGTCTCAGGCAGGAAAATCTAGTAAAAACAGTGCTTTATGCCAGCGTGAAATACTACATGACCTTGTGGGCAGCTTTCCTGGGGGAAAGGCCCTGTGCAGAGCTGGCAAGTCAAACTGATGCTGGTAGCCTGGGGGACTACACTTACTTTGGACTGGACTTTGCTTATGGATGCAGATACTCATATTTCTACGAAAGAGCTGGAACAGAAGATCCTGTGTGTTTTCTTCAGACTATGGAGCATACTTTTATCCCCAGAGTAATAATGGGCAGTTTAGACATTGGTTGTCTAAAACAGGGGGAAATAAAGACTATATGGGCTGGCTTACACATCTTCACAAGTGTGTGCTTACGCTCAAAATGCAGAGGGCCTAGAAAGGATTCTCACTGGATAGATTCCTTTGCATTTTGGTGGAGCTGGGGTCTTCCCCTGCCTACATAAACGTGGCTGCATTGCTAACTGGTGCCTCTCTCATGGTGCCAGATAAGCTGCCAGCCCCCAGTGCACAGGAACCGTGGCTTAAAGACACTACCCTCTGGCACCCACTGGTTCACAGACAGTTTGACAAAGCTAAAATCAAGGAGGTATGAAATGGTCAGCAGCCACCATTACCTCAACACTGGAGATGTGGTGACTAACAGTGGACAAGGGTGCAGTGCCCAGTGGGCTGAGCTTTATGCAGTATGGCTCAACATAGCCTGCTCCTGGGATGGGCCTATGCACATTTATACTGACTCATTGGCGGTCAACAGTGGATTGAATGTATGGTCCGGAACCTGGAAAAAAAACTCTTCGGCCTTTAAAGGCTTCCTGGTGTTATAAGGGGGGGGGGGGGGGGGGGCGGAGCTTGCACTTGGGAAGAAGAATAGACTGGGTGGTGACATTCCCCAATAAGACAGTCCCTACAGAAGAAGAGACGGGGAAAGTGACATTCCTCAATAAGATAGTCCCTAAGTTGTTAAGGTCCCTGATCTGGCTGTTTAACGTTAACAGGGAGAGATAAGAGAAAAAGAGTATAAAACCCTAAGAAAACAACTATCAGGGCTCTCAGACTCTATATCTGAGTAGCCCGCTAGTCAAGTGTACTTTTGGTACTAACCCTCTGCTAGCTAATAAACCTCTGCTCACTTGGCACTATTTGTCTCAGTGTTTGAATTCTTTCCTGCACCGAAGACAAGAACCGAGGCTATTCCCCGGTAACAGTGAGAGGTGCTGACATATGGGCCAAGGTGAATGAGCTGTTTCACCTGTATGTCACCCATGTCAATGCCCATGGCAAAATGCCTTACAAGACTGAGCACCCATGGAGTCAGGCTGAAGATGCCTGCCTTCAGGCCCTAGAACGTAACAAAAAAACGACATCTATCAGATGCTAGAACCTAGGAGTCCTGACTCCTCGACCGTACCTAATTCAATGGGCAGAATCTGCTGGGACAAAAGACTCCACTGAGGAGCTTTCAGGATGCTGCATCTGACTTATTGGGCCCCCTGTCCCTGCTGACCATATTTTAAGATACTTGAGAGGTGTTTTCGTTGTTTCCATTGAACCCCTAAGGAAGAAAATGGCAGAATGATGTGGTTGCAGACCACAGATGGGTGGAAAAAGGGGGAGTGGTGGCAACGAGAAAAGTTCAGACTGGGTGGTCAAGGATGGAAAATCCATTTTTCACCAGGTAGGGAGAGAGCAGCTTCTTCCCCATGACAGCTGAGTGTGGGGGTGGGGAGGGTCATTAATAATGTTTCTGAGTTTGGTAGCAGTGGGACACCAGCCTGGCGAGATAACACCAATACGGTAACATCAGGAGGGAACCTCACAGACTGCAGGATTTGCCACCCAGAACCCCATTCTGCCTTTGTATCTAGTGATTTTTGGTGCTTCTGGTCCTAAATTACACTGGCATACCCAATGTCATGGCCCACAACTCCACTCATATGAGAAGAGGTGGAGGCAAGTGTCATACTGGGAAGTTCCTGCACCAGCTGGAGCCCTCTATGTTGTAACTGTTATCAGGACATACGCAATTATACCAGGCAGAACCCTGGCTGGAGTAGACCCTTAAATCTTTAAATGGGTGGCTGGGTGCCCTAGGGATGCCGTTTACTCTGGTGAGGGGAAATTATACGGCTCACTGGAGCAGCGTGTTAAAACTGTTCCAATAAGTTGCTTAGGGCTTTCCCAATGATGTACATGACAGTGGCTTTGCATCCTTTATCAAGTCTTTGCTCCCTTGGCTGGGAGTGAATGCGAACAACAGAATGATAAGAACCTTGTCATCAATAATGGCTGAAATAGCTAGGCACCTCTGATGCTATTCAACGAGAGCAGTGGCCTCTTAACTCACTGGTAAAGGTTGTCTTGGATAACAAAATTATACTAAATTTTTTGATGGCACAACAGGGTGGCATTTATGGTAAAGCCCACACCTCCTGTTGTACTTGGACGAGCACCTCCGGCCAAGTAGAAATACAAATTCATAAGTTCCAGGAACAAGCTCACTGTCTGCAGAAAGTGAGCCCACCTGGCTCTTTCTCATTTGACTTATTTAGTACTTGGTTACACACTAAATGGGGATTGTGGCTAGGGTCAATTCTACAAGCAGACCTATCACCCTGCGTATAGTAATCCCTCTGTTTAGACTCCTCAAACATACTATGTCCAGGTGTTGTGCAGAACAGTTTTCTTTCGGCTTGTTAATTACCTAAAGGAGATAAACCTCCACCCTTATGTCTGAGGCAGGCTTATAAAATTGATCATCCTTAAGCAGAATGGGTAAAACAATAGCTGAGGGGTGGATTGAGAGGAGGCAGTCCTTCAGATGGCCATCAGCTAAGTTCCTCCCAGTTCTCCCCCTCCCGCCATGGCATTTTTAGGCTCCATGACAAAAAAGAGCATGCTATACAGTCCAGATAAGCATCAGGGCTAAGGTAATGAAATTTCTCACAAAATTCCACCTGGTGCCCAAATGTCTAATCATAGCCCCTCTTTGAATGGTCAGGAGGGACGATCTACATTGTAATCCATGCAGTGAGTCACATAGGCCCTGGACTATAAAACTGGCTGGGAGAGGGGCTTCTGAGTCCCTCACCTATGATGCAAAGTGGGAGCACTGGTAGAAGAGTCTCCATCTCCACCCAGACAGCTTTGTGAGCCATGGGGTACCAGCTCACCGTGGAACTGTTCCTATTGTTTTCTGTAATTAAATGGCTTTCATTTGCCAGCATTTTATGTCTCGCGTGTGAGGCTCAACCACACTAGATGGACATAGCACCCACAGAGGGGTTGATGCTACTGGGTGTGGTCCTCATCCTTGTAGCCTCGTGGCTGCTTAGAATCTTAGGAATGCCTCTGAGACAACCTGTGTGACTCACACAGATATAGTCTATTTTTGTGATTTTCTGTAATACAAAGTTTTCCTCTTATAGGTTTTAAAACTTTAGCCCTAAGTATTCATTTCAGTTCTTTTATCTTTTTTTATGTTGAGGTTTTCCTGTTGTCATAATCTACTTTTTTTAAGGAAATGAAGGCTATTAGCTTTGTGTATTATTTTTAAATCCTGCTACATTATTGAATAATTTTATTATTGTTATTATTGATCAGAGATTTTTTAGATATACCATCATATCATAGGCCAATCGTTTTACTTTTTTTAATTTTGATAACTAATTAATTTCTCTTGTTTGATTTCATTGTACGTCAGCAATAAAATGTGGGCATACTTGCTTTGTTTCTAAACTTAGAGGAAATATTTATAGTGTTTACCAATTAAGTAAGATACTTGTTTTAGGGCTAGGATATATATGTATATATACACACACATATATACTTGTTTTAGGGCTAGGAGATACATATATATACATATATATCTCCTAGCCCTAAAACTGGTATATGTATATACTTGTTAAATCAGCAATGTGTATTTAGATTTTAGGCTTTTTCTCCTTAGATCTACTTATATGATTATGATTATGTTAACTGAATTCCTAATATTAAGGCATCTTAGAAATCTTGAGTTAAATTTTACTTGGTCAGGTTATATTCTTTTAATATGTTGTTAGATTTTGCTAGTATTTAAAATTTATATATCAATAGTCATTACTGAGACCTGTTTGTAATTTTCATGGATACTTTTCAGATTTTGGTACCAAAACTTAACTGATACCTTATTATGTTTGTCCCATTAAAAAGAGCTGTCCTTCTTTTTCTATGCTCTTGAACAATGTAAGTAGCTTTGAATTAACTGGTCTTCGAAGGTTTGATAGAATTCTCCTGTCAAACTATTTTTGCCCACTGCTATTTTGTGGGATAGTTAATAACTTCTGTTAAAATTAGTTTATGCTTTTTATCATAACTTGAGTCAATTTTATTAAATGTATTTCCCTAGGAAACTATTTATCTGAGTTTTTAAAATTTTTCATAGAATTGTGAAAAGTCTATTTGAACTTTAAAATTTCCTCTTTCAATAGTTATTTTTCCTGGTCATTTCTTATATTGTATATTGTGCTTTTTTTTTTTTTCTTGATTTCTGTTAGTGAGTGGCTTGACTATTTTGTTGAGGTTTATTAAAGAACCAATGTTTTAATTAATTATCTCTTCATACATGTATTTTTCATTACTCTTTTAAGCTTTATTAATTTTGAATTTTAATTTTATAATTTTCCCTTCCATTTTCTTATAGTTTACCTTGTTCCTTTTGCATATGTGAATGTTAGAAACTCAGGTGCTCGCACTCTGAACTGGGTGACTTCAGACCTAAATTAAAAACTCCATTCTCATTCTATTCTTCTAAAGAAACCATTCAGCATTTTGTCAAAGTTTTATTGCTTGGAAAACAAAGAAGGCAGGAATCAGAATTTCTAAACTGGTTAAAAAATTGCCTAGTGCCTGTTAAGAATGTTTACACGGCTGGTACCAGGGAGGCACCTTGATCAAAAAGAGGTTGATAATGTTAAATGAAGGGCTAATATTGTTAAATGAAGTTAGAGCCTATAAATAACTTTATAGCCAAGGTAGGTTTATATCAAGACCTAGTTCCATGTCCTGACTCCCAAATTAATTTTTACACATTAGGATTTTCCCATTGTATTTCTACTTATTCTTTGTAAATTTGAAACTAGGCAGAGACTAAGTGTGTTAAAATAAGAAGGCAGATTGCAGGTGTAAAAGTTTTGACTGTAACTCAAAAAGTCCAGAGATTCAGGCTTTAACTTATGTAAATAAACTTACTATCTTAACTGCTTTCAGGGAATTCACCCAGTGAATGCCTGGGCCCTAACTCACTCCACCTTAGCTGGATGGGTGATGTTTACATTTCAAAAGGCTTCGAATCTAGAGCTGATTTAATTTTCACTCTTTCCTAACTAATGGTCAATTTTACATTTCAAGGACTCCAATTAGGTTGGACTCAGCCTGGAATCCATCACTAAACCCCCACATCAAGAATATCTATACATTTCACTTCAGAAATACTGGCTTAGTCAAATTGTATCAGGAATAAGAGATTTGTGTTAGGCTAGAGATTGATGTTAGGAAAGTTTGTAAATTTCTCCTTCCTTCTCCTGCACTTCTTTGATGTGAAACCATTTGCATTTCTTTATTCTGCCTGTTAAATAACCCACTGTGTTCCCTGCAATGCAGAACACACATGGTGGTCTGTTTGAATGCCACATGTTTCTCCATTCTGCTAAATGAAATTATTCCTTCAATAAAATTTTTTATTTTAATTTCTATCTGAGCATCGGTCTAGTGTTTACACTGAGACATTTCTAGGCAACTACCACTAAGGGACCCAAAGGATTTTACCTCTGCAGCATTCGGGGCAGCGAGAAAATTGGAGCTTCTGGCACCAGCAAAGGCCTCTTGGGCCTGTCTGCTTCTTGCAAGGTCCTGGGAGTTGCAGCAGGTAAACAGCTCTCAGGTCTGAGCCCCACTGACTTAGTGTAAAGGCTCCCAGACTTTTGTTGAAGAATTTATCTTCCTCTCTTCTCTCTGTCTTTTAAACAGAATGTAAGTTCCTTTGTTTTAGGTACCAGACCTCAGAACCTTGAGAAGCCACATTTCCAAACTCTGTGGCACTCTTTTGTTAGGGATATTAGCCAGTCCTGAGAAGCTGAAAGCTCTTATCTTTTGTTTGAAAAGCTTCTGAAGCTTACCTTATACTGCCTCTGGAAATACGGGAAATGCCAAGTCTAAGAGCAATGTGGAGCCTCCTCCAAAAACTCCTGGTTCATTATATGAATAAGCATTATGATGCTTTATTTCTGTCTGCTTAACATGATTTGACAGGGGCAGTTTGGATGAGTGGCCACTTTACAAGACATTGGAAATTTCTGAGATATCTTTCCTGAGCAGTTAATTAGAACAAAAAGGATACCCTATTTAAAAAAAAAATTTTTTTCAATGGGACTTTTTTTCTGATTGATAATTTCCCGCTTCTATTTTATGTGTGTGCATGTGCACCTTAGATGAAGGATTGCAGAGCAAATCAGTTTCTCAATAGACAATTAATACCCGTATTGTTTTGTGACATTGGTTGCCAACCCTGAGACATGTCAACACTCTCCCCTTCTCAACCTTGGGTTCACCATTTCCATTCGTCCAGCTTTCCTGTCCCCTCCTGCCTTCTCATCCTTGCCCCTGGGCTGTTGTGCCCATTTAGTCTTGTATACATGGTTGAATTATGTGTGTTAGTGTTTGTTTTATAGGCCTGTATGGTTGAAGGGTGAACTTCAGGGGTTACTTTGGTATTGAGTTAAAAGTGTGTCTGGGGGCCATACTCTTGGGGTTTCTCCAGTCTCTTTTGGACCAGTAACTCTGGTCTGTTTTTTTTTTTTTTGTAAGTTAGAATTTTGTTCTACATTTTCTCTAGCTCTGTCCAGGACCCTCTATTGTGATCTCTGTTAGAGCAGTTGGTGGTGGTAGCCAGGCACTATCTAGTTGTGCTGGACTCAGTAGGGTGAAGGCTGTGGTAGTTGTGGTCCATTAGTCCTTTGGATTAATCATTTCCTTGTGTCTTTGTTTTCTTCATTTTCCTTTGCTCCAGACGGGGTGGGATCAGTGGAGTATCTTAGATGGCTGCTCACAAGCTTTTAAGACCCCAGACACTACTCACCAAAGTATGATGTAGAACATTTTCTTTATAAACTTTAAGCCAATTGAGCTAGATGTGCTCTGAGACCATGGTCCTCAGCCCTCAGCCCAGTAATTAGGTCCCTCAGGGAGTTTGGATGTGTCTATGAAGCTTCTTTTTTTTTTTTTAAGCTTCTGTGACTTTGCCTTGGTCAAGTTGTGCTGACTTCCCCAGTATTGTGTTCTGTCTTACCCTTCACTCAAGTTACCACTTGTCTATTTTCTAGTTAGCATTTTTCCCTCTCCATCCCTCCCTTCCCTCGTAACCACCAAAGATTGTTTCTTTCTGTGCGTAAACCTTTTCATGAGTTTTTATAATAGTGAGCTCATACAGTATTTGTTCTTTCATGATTGACTTATTTCACTCGGCATCATGCCCTCCAGATTCATCCATGTTGGGAGGTGTTTCACAGATTCATCGTAGTTCTTTATCATTGCATAGTATTCCAACGAGTATATGTACCATAGTTTTGTTTACCCATTCATCTGTTGATGGGCAATTAGGTTGTTTCCATCGTTTTGCTATTGTGAAAATGCTGCAAAGAACATGGGTGTACGTATGTCTATTTGTGTCATGGCTCTTTTTTCTCTAGAATATATTCCGAGAAGTGGAATTGCTGGATTGTATAGTATTTCTATTTCTAGCTTTTTAAGGAAGCACCATATCATTTTCCAAAATGGTTGTACCATTTTACATTGCCACCAGCAGTGCATAAGAGTTCTAATCTCTCCACAGCATCTCCAGCCTTTGTTATTTTCTGTTTTTTATTATTATTATTATTCATGTCAGTAATATCAGAGTGAGATGAGATCTCATTGTAGTTTTGATTTGCACTTCTCTATTGGCTAGCATTTCCTCATGTGTCTGTTAGCTGCCTGAATGTCTTCTTTGGTGAAGTGTCTATTCATATCCTTTGACTATTTTTTATTTGGATTATTTGTCTTTTTGTTGTAGAGGTGTTGGATTTTCCTATAGATTTTAGAGATTAGACCTTTATCGACTATGTCACAGCCAAAACTTTTCTCCCAGTCTGTAGGTTTTCTTTTTACTCTTTTGGTGAAATCTTTTGATGAGCATACATGTTCAATTTTTAGAAGATCATAGTTATCTAGCTTATCTTCTGGTGTTTCTGTATTGTTAGTTATGGTTTATATCCTATTTATGCCTTGTATTAGGGCCTCTAGCACTGACTCTACTTTTTCTTCTATGATCTTTATAGTTTTGGGTTTTATGTTTATGTCTTTGATCCATTTTGAAGTCCTTTTTGTATATGGTGTGAGGTATGGGTCCTGTTTCTTTTTTTTACACATAGACATCCAGTCTTGCCAGCACCATTTCTTAAAAAGACTGTCTTTTCCCCATTTAATGGACTTTGGGCCTTTGTTGAAGATCAGGTGATCACAGGTGGATGGATTTACACCTGGGTTCTCAATGCTGTTCCATTGGTCAATGTATCTGTTGTTGTACCAGTACCAGGCTGTTTTGACTACCCTAGCTGTATAGTATGTTCTGAGGTCAGGTAGTACGAGGCCTCCTACTTTATTCTTCTTCTTCGATAGAGTTTTACTTCTTCAGGGACTCTTTCCTTTCCATATAAAGTCAATGATTAGATTTTCAATCTTGTTAAAGAATGCTGTTGGTATTTGGATCAGAATTGCATTGTATTTGTTGATAGCTTAGAGTAGAATTGACATTTTCACAATGTTGAGTCTACCTATCCATAAGCATGGTACGTTTTTCCATTTATGTAGGTCTCATTCGGTTTCATGCAGTAGTGTTTTATAGTTTTCTTTGTATATATATTTTTTATGTCCCTGGTTAGATTTATTTCTAAGTATTTTATTATTTTTAGGGGCTGTTATAAATTATGGAAACCCTGGTGGCATAGTGGTTAAGTGCTATGACTGCTAACCAAAGGGTCGGCAGTTCGAATTCACCAGGTGCTCCTTGGAAACTCTATGGGGCAGTTCTACTCTGTCCTATAGGGTTGCTATGAGTCGGACTCGACTCGATGGCACTGGGTTTGGTTTTTTTTGTTTGTTTGTTTGTTTTATTATAAATTATATTGCTTTCCTGTTTTTTTTCTTCATTCTTTTTCTAGGTGTATAGGAACCCAACTGATTTTTGTATGTTTATCTTGTGTCCTGCGACTATGCTGAAACTTTCTATTAGTTCCAGTAATTTTCTTGTGGAGTTTTTTGGATTTTCTACAGATAGTATCTTATCATCCATGAATAGGGATAGTTTTACTTCTTCCTTAACAATATGGATGCCCTTTCTTTCTTTTCCTTGCCTTATTGCTCTACCTAGGCCGTCTAGCACAATGTTAAATAAGAGTGGTGATAAAGGGCATCCTTGTCTTTTTCCTGTTCTTGGGGAAAATGTTTTCAACTTATCTCCATTGAGAATGATGTTGGCTGTTGGTTTTGTATAAAAAAAAAAGTTGTGGTTGAGTTGATTCTGACTCATAGCGACCCTACTGGGCAGAGTAGAGCTGCCCCACAGAGTTTCCAAGGAACACCTGGTGGATTCCAACTGCCGACCTTTTGGTTAGCAGCCGTAGCTCTTAACTACTACTCCACCAGAGTTTCCCTTTATTATGTTGAGTAATTTCCCTTCTATACTGGGTTTTGGGTTATTCCTATTTTATTGAGAGTTTTTATCAGGAATGAGTGTTGGACTTTATCGAATGGCTTTTCTGCATTGATTGAGATGATCATGTGAGTTTGTTTCTTTTATTTATGTAGTGGATTACTTTGATTGAATTTCTAATGTTGCACCATCTTTGCATACCTGGTATGAGTCCCACTTGGTTGTGGTGGTTTTTTTTTTTTTTTTATATGATGTTGAATTCTATTGGCTAAAATTTTGTTGAGAATTTTTGCACCTGTATTCACGAGAGATATGGTCTGTAATTTTTTTTGTAGTGTCTTTGCCTATTTTTTTTGTATCAGGGTTATGCTGGCTTCATGGAACAAATTTGAAAGTATTCCTTCCTTCTCTATGTTCTGAAATAGTTTGGGTAGTACTCGTGTGAACTCTTCTCTGAAGGTTTGGTAGAATTCTCCAGTGAAGCCACCTGGACTAGTACTTTTTTAGGGGGGAGCTTTTTTTTTTTTTTTTTAACCTTTTCAATCTCTTCTCTTGCCATAGGTCTGTTCAGATTTTCTACCTCAGTTTGTGTTAGTTTTGGTAGGTAGTGTGTTTCTAGAAATTTATCCATTTCCTCTAGGTTTTCATACTTGTTGGAGTATAGTTTTTCATAGTATTCTGTTATGACCCTTTTTATTTCAATTGGGTCTGTCATAATGTCCCGCATTTCATTTCTTATTTGGGTTATTTCCTTCCTTTCCTGTTTTTCTTTTGTCAGTTTGGCCAACGGTTTGTCGATTTTGTCGATCATTTCAAAGAACCAACCTTTGGTTTTATTGATTCTTTCTATTGTTTCTCTATTCTCTATTTCATTTATTTCTGCTCTGGTCTTTATTATTTCCTTTCTTCTAGTACATAGGGGCTTCTTTTGTTGTTCTCTTTCTATTTGTTCGAGTTGTATAGCTAATGTTTTGATTTTGTCCTTTTTTTTTTTGAGGTGTGCATCTATTGCTGTAAATTGACCTCTGAGCACTGCCTTGGCTGTATCTCAAAGGTTTTGCCATGACGTGCTTTCATTCTCCTTTAATTCTAGGAATTTTTTAATTCTGTCTTTGAATTCTGCTATTACGCAGTGGTTTTTAAGCAAGGTGTTATTCAGTTTCCATGTATTTGATTTTCTTTCCTTGTTCTTCCTGTTATTAATTTCTACTTTTATAGTTTTGTGATCAGAGAAGATACTTTGTATTATCTCAGTGTTTTGATTTTGTTGACGGTTGCTTTGTGGCCTAAGACATGGTCTATTCTGGAGGACGTTCCATGTGCTTTGGAATAGAACGCATACTTTGCTGCCATTGGGTGGAGTGTTCTATATATTCTATGAGGTCAAGTTGGTTGATTGTGCTCTTTAGATCTTCTGCATTTTTGTTACGCTTCTTTCTAAATGTTCTGTCCTTTACTGAGAGTGGTGTGTTGAAGTCTTGTACTATTATTGTGGAACCGTCAATTTCTCTTTTCAATTAGAGTTTATTTTATGTATTTTGAAGCCCATCATAGGGTGTGTAAAAATTTATTATGGTTGTGTCATCATGGTGAATCGTCTCTTTAATCATTATGTAATGCCCTTCCTTGTCTTTTGTAATGGGTACTGTTTTAAAGTCTGCTTTATCTGAGTTTAGTATTCCCACTCCTCCTCTTTTTTGGTGGCTGTTTGCTTGATATATTTTTTCCATCCTTTGTTGATATATTTAGGCCTTCTTTTTTTAATAGGTGTCTCTCCTGTAGATAGCATATTGATGGGTCCTGTTGTTTTTTATCTGTTCTGTCACTCTCTGTGTCTTTATGGGTGCATTTAAGCCTTTTACATTCTGTGTGATTATTTATAGGTGTCAGCTTATTGCTGTCATTTTGTAGTGCTTTTTTTGTGGGGGGGGGGCTCACATTTTCTTTGTTCTACTTACTCTCCTGTGCTGAATTCCTTTTGTTTGTGGGTTTTTCTTTTTTACTTCTTTCATTTTTGTAGATTTTGTGTTTACTGAGACTTTGTTTCTCTTCTTTATTTTGATGAGTAGGTTTGTTAACTTTCTTTGTGGTTACCTTGAAATTTACCTTTATCTTCCTAAGTTTAAATCAGTATTTTATTACTTGATATCACCTTGACTTCCTCTCCATTTGAAAGTTCTATACCCATATCGTTTATTCCCTGTTTTATTGTTCTGACATTGTTGTCATTTACAGATTGACATTTCTGGTTCCCTGTTGTAAATCTGTTATTGTTTTATCCTTGAGAATTCTTTACCTAGGTGAGAATCTGACTGATTTTATCTGTGCTAGAGTCAGGTTTTTTTTTTTTTTTTTTCCTGATGTTGGTGGACATGGCCAGTCGTTCAGCTGTGATGCAGCAGGGTAGGTCCAGTGGAGGGAGGGGTGAGGATGGGTCATTTGACGCATGATCTGGGGCTGGCAGGGTGGGGCTGGGTGGCAGGGTGGTGCAGGGTCTGGGGGTCTGTGCAGGTGTTACTCAGTGGTGCAGTGCTTGGCAGGCAGTGCAGATAGGCAGGAGAAATGGGAGAGGTTGTGATGTATGGAGTTAAGTGGGTGAGAGAAACAGAATCAAATAAGAAAAATGAAGGGGGAAAAAGTAAATAAAATGGTGGCACAGTGTGTTTCAGTGGGTGGGAGGGTCAGACCTGGGGAGGCTGTGTGCTGGTGGCTATCTAGCTGAGCAGTGCAGCATGGCCCTTCAAGAAGGGGTGGAGATGGTGCACCGGGCTAGGTTGGCAGGAGACAGAAAAGGAAGGAGGAAGAGAGAGATGGGAAACAAAATAACAAAAAAAATCCCAAAAACAACAACAAAAATATGGTGCTGAGGGACTGGCAAATGGGGGTAGCACAGTAGTGGGGGCAGACCCAGGGAGTCTGTGTGCCAGTGGCTCTCTAGCCAAGCAGTGTGGCAAAGCCTGTCAAAGAAGGGTGGGGACAACACAGGTCTACTTAGATGGCAGAAAGGAAAGCAAAGAACAGAGAAAGAAGAAACAGAAAGAAAAAAATGGCACTGAGGGAGCCAGCTGGTGGGCATGGCATGGAACTGGGGAGGCTGTGCTTGTGGTTCTGTAGCCGAATGGTGCAGCACAGCCCATCAAGAAGGGATGGGGAGGTGCATGGGGCTTGCTCAGTGAGAGAAAGGAAAGGAAGGAAGGGAGAGAGAAGAAACAGATAAAAATGGTGCTGAGAGAGCTGCTGGTGGGGGCAGCACGGAACTGGAGAGGTCGTGCCATTGGCTTGCTAGCCAAGCAGTGCAGCACAGCCCATTGGGAAGCAGCAGGGTCAGTGCATGGGCTAGCTGAGTAGGAGAAAGGAAAGGAAGGAAGGGAGAGAGAGAGAGAAGAAACAAATAAAATAAAAACAACAACAAAATTAAAAAATATATGGAGCTGGGAGAACCAGCTATTGGGGGTGGGGCAGAACCCGGTAGCAGTTAGCTGATGTCTCTCCTGGCCCACTGGGAAGCAGTGGAGGCCATGTAGAGGGAAGAAGATCGAAGGGTGGGAAAGCATGTATCCCCAGTCTCTGTCCTGTGTTGAGAGCTCCATGAAGTTGCCTTCCCATACTTCCTGTCCACAGTCCTTGGTGGCTGTAGTCCAAGTTGGCAACTCTGTGCCACATTAGCTGGTAAGGGACCTTCACTCTGTAGCTCTCCTCATTCTGTCTTCCCCATCAATTTCTTATTCCATTTGGTGCTTGATCAAGTTCTTTATCTTTTCATTTGATACTTAGGGTCCCAGGATTGACGTTTGTATCTGTTTTACTTAGTTTTTCAAATCTTTCCTGCAGAAGGACAGCATGATGTGTCTGTCCATACCACCATGTTGGCTCTGCCTCTCTCTGATTGGCAGTTTGAAGCCTCTAAAAGACATCAATAAAGTAAAATATCTTCTCGGCAGAATTCTGTATCTAAATTGCCTGAGCAAAATAAAGAATTTCAGGATTCAGTTTCTGAATTAACTAAGAAAAATAAAGAATTGTAAAGCTAGAGCTCTGCTGTACTTACCCCCACCTCTGTTGCAGCTCCCTCTGCTGCTCTTCTGGCAGTTGTCTGTCTGTACCCTCCTTGAACACCTCCCCTACAGCTGCCTCTGCCTCCCTGTCAGTAGCCTCTTCTCTGTATCCTCCTCTGCCTCTTTATACTGGAAAATCCTGTCTGAACTTCCTTTCTTCTCCAGAGGAGAAGCTACTTAAGATTCAAAGTAAAAAAAGCCCAAAATTAGATCTAAACTAGAGAGTCCAAAAGAAAGTTCAGAAGCAGGGACCCTAAAATCAGAAAACTCAAAGCCAGAGCCTATAGTTGAAATGCCTTTTAAAATTTGCTCTGCAGAATCTGGAGTAAGCACTAGAGAAAATCCAAAGAGCACTGTTACTACTTTCATTCCCTAGAAAAAATGGAATTACTTAGCATTGTTAAAGATTTTCCAAACTTATTTGAGGATCCTCACAGATTTGCTAAAGAATTCAAGGTCCTTATTAATGTTTACCAGCCTGGATTGTCTGATTTATATCAATTAATCCATATGTTCGTTGACCTTGGGGAAGCCAAATTATGGTTAGAATGTGCTGAATTGAAAAGTCGCCAAGATGATTTAGCTTTAGATACAAACAAAACAGCTGATGTCTTTCTCAAAGAGGCTAAAGACAAAGCCAGTAAGCTAGGTGATACAATCCTTAAGGCCTTTCCCCCAAAATTTGACTGGACAAAATCCATTCTTGTACACAAAACAAAGATGAAAGCATTTATGTATTATCAATCCCAATTATTCCAGAAGTTTTTGGAACAGTCTGGCCTGAACCCTTCAGATGAAGGACCAAAGGGGGCCTTTAATATGGTATTTATTTCTGGCCTCATGCCCAAAATTTCAGCATTAGTTAGGAGGCATCATTTAGACCGGAAGGCAGCTTCCACTGAAGAATTAACAAGCTCGTGCACCTGCCCAAACTTTAGAAAAAAAAAAGCAGACTGCTCAAACTAACAAATTAAATAAATTAAGCCCTTCCATTACAATAGCTACAAGAGCCTGCTTAGAAAAAGGGTTTTAAACTCTCCAATGGACCTAAAACTGGTCTCTGCAACTACTGTAAAAACTCTGGCCATTGCAAAAGCAAATACCTGACGTTAAAGAATTAAACAGAAGGTGCCCACCTCAACCACGTCTCCTTCCCATGATTCAGAATTTAGGGGCTCTACAAAACAGGGACCTTTCCTATGGTCGTTCTAAACTCTCAAGGAGAAACAACTATATGTATTAATGGAGAACTTTGTAATTTTTTAAATAATTTTTATTGTGCTTTAAGTGAAAATTTACAAATCAAGTCAGTCTCTCACACAAAAACCCAGATACACCTTGCTATATACTCCCAATTACTCTCCCCCTAATAAGACAGCCTGCTCTCTCCCTCCACTCTCTCTTTTCGTGTCCATTTCACCAGCTTCTAGCCCCTCCACTCTCTCATCTCCCCTCCAGGCAGGAGATGCCAACATAGTCTTAAGTGTCCACCTGATCCAAGAAGCTCACTCCTCACCAGCATCCCTCTCCAACCCATTGTCCAGTCCAATCCATGTCTGAAGAGTTGGCTTCAGGAATGGCTCCTGTCCTGGGCCAACAGAAGGTCTGGGGGCCATGACCACTGGGGTCCTTCTAGTTTCAGTCAGACCATTAAGTCTGGTCTTATGAGAATTTGGGGTCTGCATCCCACTGCTCTCCTGCTCCCTCAGGGGTTCTCTGTTGTGTTTCCTGTCAGGGCAGTCACCGGTTGTAGCCAGGCACCATCTAGTTCTTCTGATCTCAGGATGATATAGTCACTGGTTCATGTGGCCCTTTCTGTCTCTTGGGCTCGTAATCGCCTTGTGTCCTTGGTGTTCTTCATTCTCCTTTGATCCAGGTGGGTTGAGACCAATTGATGCATCTTTGATGGCTGCTTGCTAGCGTTTAAGACCCCAGACACCACTCTTGAAAGTGGGATGCAGAATGTTTTGTTAATAGATTTTATTATGCCAGTTGACGTAGATGTCCCCTGAAACCATGGTTCCCAGACCCCTGCCCCTGCTACGCTGGCCTTCGAGGCATTCAGTTTATTCAGGAAACTTCTTTGCTTTTGGTTTAGTCCAATTGTGCTGACCTCCCCTGTATTGTGTGCTGTCTTTTCCTTCACCTAAAGTAAAACCTTTAAAATTTCTTAATTGATTTGGTGGCTACCTTATCCACAGTTAACCCCACCTGTCAGAAAAATTCCCTGCCCTGGAGTAAAAAGACTTCAGTTACAGCGTGTGTTACAAATAAGAAACAAACATTTCATTCTCAATCTGTGCCAATTTCTCTTGTCCTTCGAAGATTTTGCATCCCTTTCTGCTAAGCTCTGAAACTCCTGTTAATTTAATAGGAAGAGATATTTTATTTAAATGGAATTGCGATTTATAATTAAGAAAAGGGGGGAAATATTATTAATCTTGCCTGATAATCAGAACTCAGGAATAGGCAACATTCAGAAAGAACAGGCTATCTGCCATATGCAAGCCCTTACTATGCCTCCTCAAAATTCTGTTCTAACAGATCCTCTGCCCCCCTCCCCGAAGTTATTTCTCAGGTTCCCAAAACTCAGTGGGCCATGAACCTATTAAAACTCAAGTAGACGTATCTAATCTTTTGCCCAAGATTTCACAATACCCACTTAAATGAGAGGCAAAAGAATAAATAAACCTTATTATTTAAGATTTTCTTTGTCAAGGGTTGACCCCTGCACTAGTCCTTTCAACACCCCATCCTTCCAGTTAAGAAACTTTATGGTAGAGGTTGGCATTTTTTCAGGAGTTAGGTGCAATAAACTTCATTGTTATTCCTAGATATCCGCATTGTCCCTAACCCACACCTGTAGTATCCAACGTTCCCCCTGAAGCAGTATGCTTTACTGTTATAGACCTTTGTAGCACATTTTTCAACATTTCTGTTAAAACTGAAAGTAGATATTTGCTCACTTTTAGTTGAGAAAATCAACAACTTACTTGGAATGTCATGCCCCAAGGTTTTACAGAGCCTCCCAATTATTTTTTATCAAATTTTGCCTGCAGACCTGAAACCTTTGCAATTTCCAAATTAAAAAAAAAAAAAAAAAACAAACCCAGTGCTGCCAAGTCGATTCCGACTCATAGTGACCCTATAGGACAGAGTAGAACTGCCCCATAGAATTTCCAAAGAGCATCTGGCGCATTCGAACTGCCGACTCTTTGATTAGCAGCTGTAGCACTTAACCACTGCGCCAACAGGGTTTCCAATTTCTAAATATATCTACCTTATTACAATATGCCAATGATTTGCTGGTGTGTTCAACCTCTCAAAGGCTTATCTGGAGGACAGCATAGCCCTGCTAAAACGTTTGTCTGTTTGTGCGTGTCTTAGTCATCTAGTCCTGCTAGAACAAAAATACCACAAGTGGATGGATTTAACAAATAGTTTATTCTCTCACAGTCTAGTAGGCTAGAAGTCTGAATTCAGGGCACCAGCTCTAAGGGAAAGTTCTCCTTCTCTGTCGGTTCTGGAGGAAGGTCCTTGTCATCAATCTTCCCTTGGTCTAGGAGCTTCTCCACACAGGAACCTGTGCCCTGTACCTGGCACTGCTTTCTTGGTGGTATAAGGTTCCCAACTCTCTGCTTGTTTCCCTTTCATCTCTTGTGAAATAAAAGGCGGTGCAGGCCATAGCTCAGGGAAATTCTCTTTACATTGGATCAGGAATGTGACCTTACTAAGGGTGTTATAATCCCACCCTAAACCTCTTTAACATAATCTAATTTTTTCTCATCAACCACAGGCACAGATTAGGATTTACAACACATGGGAAAATTACAATCACAAAATGGAGGACAAGCACACAATACTGGGAATCATGGCCTGACCAAGTTGACACATATTGGGGGGGGGGCTCACAATTCAATCCATGACAGTGGGCATAAATTTTCAAAAGAAAAATTGCAATTAGCTCAGCCTTCTGTCAAATATTTAAGACATTTAATTTCTGCAGAAGGCATTTCTATTGACCCTAAGAGAAAAGAGGGCTCTTTTCCCCTGCCTAAAACGAAGAAACAAGGGGATTTCTGGGTCTTTGCAGTTATTGTCAAGCCTGGATTCCTAATTACTCTCTTATGGCACTGCCTTTATATAAATATTTGAAAACCTCTGAGGCCGACCCATTCTATCATACCCCAGAAGATCAAGGGGTGATAACTAAGTTAAAAGAAGCTTTGACTGAAATACATGCTTTAAGATTTCCTATCATTTGGACTTTGCATATTTTGTGCATGAATTTTCTAGTGATGCTTTAGGTGTTCTTACACAGAAACGCGGGGGATAAAATAGGCCTGCATGTTACTATAGCCTGTAGCTGGACCTGTGGCCAGAGCCTACCTCCCATGCTTTAGGGTGGTAGCTGCTACAGCAAAATTAGTATAAAAGATGGCAGATATAGTTTTGAGAAACTTTTTAAATGTATATGTATCTCATGCTCTATGTGCATTGCTTAATTCTGCTTTAAGTCAACATTTATCTGCCAGGAGACTCACTTCTTGGGAGCGTCTTCTGGCAGCTTCTAATATTCAGTTACATACAACAGTGACTTTAAACTTGGCTACATTCTCCCTACAGTTGAGAAAGATGACTGTCTTTCCCATGATTGTTTAGACTTAACTGAGTGGCTTCTGACTTCTCGGAGTGATTTAAAGGAAACTCTTCTGACAGACCCTGATATAATATTATTTGTAAATGGCTCTTATTTGAAACTGACTCCTAGCTCTCACTATCAGGCTGGCTACGCTCTTACAACTTCTAACAAAGTCCATGAAAGCCAGCCACTCCCCAAAGCTAGTTCAGCTCACCAAGCTGAACTTATTGCTGTTACCAAAGCATGTAAACTGGCTAAAGGAAAGTCCATAAATGTTTTTTCTACAGATTAAAAAATGCATTTGGGAGGGGCGGAGCCAATATGGCGGACTAGGCAGACGCTACCTCGGATCCCTCTTACAACAAAGACACAGAAAAACAAGTGAATCGATCACATACATAACAATCTACGAACCCTGAACAACAAACACAGATTTGGAGACGGAGAACGAACTAATACGGGGAAGCAGCGATTGTTTCCAGAGCCTGGAGCCAGCGTACCAGTCAGGTATGGCACAAGCACAGAGAGCTGCTCCACCCCCCTGAACTAACCCCGGGAGGGAGACCAGCCGGTTCCGCGGGCGGCGTGGGACGCAGCCGGTAGGAGAAGTCCCCGGGAGGCAGTGACTGGTCTTGGAGCAGGAAGAGCAGCGTCCCAGCCGGGGAACCATCTCGCCGGGATTTGGACTGGACGCAGGTACGCCATAAACACGGAGAGCTGCTCCACCCCCCTGAACTAACCCCGGGAAGGGGCCCAGCCGGGTCGCACGGGCGGCGTGGGATGCAGCTGATAGGAGAAGTCCCCGGGAGGCAGCGACTGGTATTGGAGCAGGGAGAACAGCGTCCCAGCTGGGACACTCGGTCACGGCACAAGCACGGGGAGCTGCTCCACCCATCTGAACTAACCCCGGGAGGGGACCCACCTGGTTCGCGGGGGCGGCACGGCCACGCGGCTGGAGGGACGAGAAGTCCCCGGGAGGCAGCGACTGATTTTGGAGTCGTGAGTGCACCGTCTCAGTAGGGGAGCCTTGACGCTGGGCGTGGGGCTGGAAGCGGAGGATCTGACCGTGACTCCAGCGGGCCAGACCCCCCAGGCAATCTCCACACAGCCAGCACACATAGGTGACGCGCCCGCGGGAATCTCAGATATAACAGTCATTCCAAGCAAGACAAGCAACTCTGGCTATATTCTGAGGTGCTACTCTCCTATCTCTCTGTTCCCTCCCCCACCCTCCCCAGGCGGCTTCATTAACATCCGAATAGCCCGAGCCAGAAGAAGAACTCTGATAGGGGTCTGACTGCATTTTTTTTTTTAGTGGATTTTCTGGAAAAACTAGTTTCCCAGTGATGGCTCGGAGACAACAATCCATATCAAACCACTTAAAGAAGCAGACCATGACAGCTTCTCCAACCCCCCCAAACAAAAGAATCAAAATCTTTCCCAAATGAAGATACAATCCTGGAATTATCAGATACAGAATATAAAAAACTAATTTACAGAATGCTTAAAGATATCACAAATGAAATTAGGATAACTGCAGAAAAAGCCAAGGGACACACCGATAAAACTGTTGAAGAACTCAAAAAGATTATTCAAGAACATAGTGGAAAAATTAATAAGTTGCAAGAATCCATAGAGAGACAACATGTAGAAATCCAAAAGATTAACCATAAAATTACAGAATTAGACAACGCTATAGGAAGTCAGAGGAGCAGACTCGAGCAATTAGAATGCAGACTGGGACATCTGGAGGACCAGGGAATCGACACCAACATAGCTGAAAAAAAATCAGATAAAAGAATTAAAAAAAATGAAGAAACCCTAAGAATTATGTGGGACTCTATCAAGAAGGATAACCTGCGGGTGATTGGAGTCCCAGAACAGGGAGGGGGGACAGAAAACACAGAGAAAATAGTTGAAGAACTCCTGACACAAAACTTCCCTGACATCATGAAAGACGAAAGGATATCTATCCAAGATGCTCATCGAACCCCATTTAAGATTGATCCAAAAAAAAATGCATTTGGAATTGTTTGTGAATTTTGAATATTATGGTAACAAAGAGCTTTCTTAATCTCCTCTGGTAACACTATAAACAATGGGGCTTTGATAGCTGACCTATTAGACAGCTTGCTGCTCTCTTTTGAAATTACTGTAGTTAAAAGACAAGCACATCAGCCAAAGGAAGTGCTTCAAACTGAGGGAATTAGAAGAAATTATCTGGCCAATGCAGCTGGCAAGAAAGCTGCTTCCCAAATGATTGTTGCCCCTGTAATAGCAAAAGCGTGTGTACAGGGGCTGCTGGAAGAACACATAGAGAGCTGTTCTCATAAAACCACTGGCATATTCACATCCACCAAAAAGAAGCTTTCAAAACAGCAATTGGCTCAATGTAATGAAACTGAAGCGTAGAAAAAGGCTGTTACCAAGACCCTGACGCTAAGCTATGGTTAGGACATAATGCCAAACTGTTCTTCCTAAACTTTTACACATCCATAGGATGAGGACTCTCCATGAGAATACTTATTTAGGGAGAGACAAAATGATTGAGGTTTTAAAGAAATACTGGTGGGGAAATTTTTCTGAAGCACCTGAGTGTGTGGTCACCCACTGCTCTACCTGCTCTTGTTACAAACCTGGAAAACATCTTAAGGCTTCCTCTGGACAATATCCTTTGCCTTCCAGGACTATGTTCAAATAGCAGTTGGACTTTATCCAGCTTCCAACTTTGAGTGGTTACAAATATGGCCTAGTAATGATTTGTAGATTTTCACACTGGGTAGAAGCTTTTATCTGTCAACGTGCCACTGCTTCTTTTGTGGCAAAGAAGCTCCTTGAAAATATAATACCTACCTGGGGAGCACCCAAAATTCTTTGCAGTGATCAGGGAACTAATTTTATTGGGCAAGTTATTCAGGAATTATGCCAAGTTTTTCCCATATACCAAAGATTACATTGCCCTTATCACCCACAATCCTCTGGGCTTATAGAAAGAACTAATGGTATAATAAAAACTCAACTTGCTAAACTTTCTGAACCCTTAGGTTTGCCATGGACCAAAGTTCTCCCTTTGTTGTTGTTAGGTGCCATCAAGTCGGTTCTGACTCATAGAGACACCATGTACAACAGAAAAAAAAAGGTTCTTCCTTTAGTCCTAAATTTAAGTAGTCCTTTCAGATCTCATAAACTTACTCCTCATGAAGTAATTACTGGAAGGCCCATCATCCTTTCCTACATTTCCTCTAATGATTCTAACTTAGAACAACCTGAATTATTAAAATATTGTCAATCTCTAATGCAGTACTCTAAGAAATATTTTTCACAAATTAAAGAGGCATTTGAGAAGCACAAATCTAATATTCTTCCCTCAATATTACCTCAAGAGATTATGTTTATTGGAAAAGACATCAACTAAAAGATTCTTTGGGACCCAGCTGGAAGGGGCCTTATCTTGTCCTTTTGACTAACCCTTGCATAGTTAACTAGAAGGAATTAACCCTTGGATTCACTGATCACAGTTGAAGAAAGCTAAAGCACCCATTTAGACTTGCCAGCCAGCAAGAGATTTAAAACTCAGGCTGAAGGAGCACCCTGGCAATCAAAAGGAAGCCACTTCAAAGCCAAGCCACTGACCCCAAAGTCACAGAGTGAGATCTCATGCAAGCTGCTGAAATCTATGAACTCTGGTTCTTAACTGTTGCATTTTAATAGGTTTGACTGTTGTTGCTCAATTGTAGAATTATTTTTTAGTAGCTTTAGTAATCACTGAATATCTTTAAATCCAGTTTAACCTTTTTATTCTTTATATCAGTATTGAAATAGTTTAATGCTTATAACCTTTTGAAATAGTCTTATTTTACCTACTTGTATTCATCTCTTAGTCAATTACTAGGAAAAAGAACGTGTTTTATACTCATTAATTTCCCTTTGCTTTACTGTGTTGTTTTAAGTAAGCTTTTTTATTATAAGGTTTATAATAAGTTTCATCCTTTTTTTGTTATAACCATGTCATGGATTGAATTGTATCCCCCAAAAATATCTGTCAACTTGGCTAGGTCATGATTCCTAGTATTACATGATCGTCTATCATTTTGTCATTTCATATGATTTCCCTATGTGTTGTAAATCCTATCACTATGACGTTAATGAGATGGATTAGCAGCAGTTACATTGATGAGATCTACAAGATTGGATAGTGTCTTAAGCCAGTCTCTTTTGAGATATAAAAGAGAGAAGTGAGCAGAGAGACATGGGGACCTCATACCACCAAGAAAGGGGCACAAGGAGCAGAGCATGTCCTTTGGAACCAGGGCTCCTGTGCGGAGAAGCTCCTAATACAGGGAAAGGTTGATGAGAGGGACCTTCCTCCAGAGCCCACAGAGAGAGAAAGCCTTCCCCTGGAGCTGATGCCCTAAATTTGGACTTGTAGCCTACTAGACTATGAGAGAATAAATTTCTCTTTGTTAAAGCCATACACCTGTGGTATTTCTGTTATAGTAGCACTAGATAACCAAGACAAACCACCACTGATGCCTGGAAAGAAAACATTTTTATGAAATTAGCTCAATCAGTTGCCAGTGCCAGCAATTTAACAGAATGTTGGGTATGTCACTCTGCCCCACAATCCACATGGGACCACACAGATCCTCTTGCTGTGCCAGTTTTAGATTATGTCAAACATAATTTTATTATTGCTTTTGCAAAAATATTTAAATGAACCATCTGTGTCAAACTATGGTTATCCCAGAATTGTCCACTTATCCATCAGTTCCCTGTTTCAGTCTTTCCTGTGTATAGACAGAATGTTCTACTCTGTCCACACTGTGAAATTTTTGTTAATGATGCTTGATATTATCACTTAGTAATAGATAACTGTGTCATATTTATCCAAATCTCCCTACTTGTGCTTGCCTCTTGGATCCTCTAAATTTTAAAGAATTTTCCATTTATGATGACCCATTAACTGCTATGTGACTTAAGAGAGCCAGTCAGTCCGTTCCATTTTCCGATATCCAAAGTGGAAAAGGCATTTTATGTTCCCCATCTGAGTATGTCTTTTTATGTAGAGAAACAACAAAAAAAGTACAATAATTCACCTGATACTTGATCTTTGCAATGTTTAGATAGTTAAAGTATGACAGGCCCATGTACTTCAGGAATATTAAGAGTATTATTCCTGGTCATTTCTTGTATATATATATATTCTTTTTTTTTCCTTCATTTTTTTTTTTTTTTTAGATTAGTGAGTGGCTTGACTATGTTGTTGAGGTTTTTTAAAGAACCAGCATTTTAATTAATTGTTTGTACATTTTTATATTTTTCATTGCTCTTTTAAGCTTTATTAATTTTGGGTTTTAATTTTATAATGTTCACCTTCTATTTTCCTTTGGTTTACTTTGTTGTTCCTTTTGTGTATGTGAATGTTAGAAACTCAGGTGCTTGCATATCTGAATTGGGTGACTTCAGACGTAAATTAAGAACTCCATTCTGATTCTAGTCTTCTAATAAAGGCATTCAGCCTTTTGTCAAAGGTTTACTGCTTGAAAAACAAAGAGGGCAGGAATCAAAATTTCTAACCTGGATAAAATATTGTCTGGTACTTGTTAAGAATATTTACACAGAAGGCAGAGCCAAGATGGTGGCTTAGTCACACACACCATAACGTTCCCCTATACCAAAGACCCAAACCAAAGAGAAGCCAATAACAATCTGGGAACCCTGAACATCAAAAAAGGTCTAGGAACTGAACTGAGCGCCAGTTGGAAGGAATCAGGAAAGCAACAAAAAAGGAGTAACAAAGAATGGAGGAGCTCAGCCAGCTGTACCCGCTAGTTGTGGCTAACTTAGGACAAAGCCAGCAGTGAACTTGGGTGAAGAAAACAGCAAAGCAACTTCACAACTTTCCCAAAAGGGACAGAGAACCTCTATAGACACACATGGAAAGATGCTGGGTAATGGGTATGAGATCCAGAACTGGAGATATTCAGGAGCAGTGGCCCTTGACCTCAGTGGTGAGTGGTGTGCATGAAATGGTGGACCCATGGAGTGTCAGTAGCGGCTCTCCCACCCAACCAGTCCCCTGGGTGGGGCCCCCTCCTCACACTTGAGAGCAGACAGGTCCCACTCCCTGCCTGCAGCAGATGCAAGGTGCCTTGCACCTGCATATCCTAGCAAGAGGAATGCACTCCCCCTCAACTCATTCTCTTAATCAGAGGCAGCAGAGGGTCCCATACCTCGACTGCCTTGCCTGACTGGGGGACCTCAGCAAGAGCCTATCCTCTTCCCCCTACCCCACTCAAGCCTATCCACATAATGAATGAAACTGGGCATGCCCCCGTGTGAGTGCCTGCCTGCCACCTACTCCCCCATGAAGGCCTAGTGCGGGGCAGCAGCAGTGGGACAGTGAGAGAGCTTGCCTACTGTTGTCTCCCTCTTCCCCTTCCAGTGCAAGGCAGCACCTCTGTGCATATATCTGCCAGGCATGACTCCATCCCCTAAACCATCTAGCAAGGGGCAGAGGAGCTACAACTATGTGCACATCCCCCCGGAGGCCCTTTCCTCCCTGCTCTTGTTCAGTGCAGGGCAGAAGAGGAGTAAGTGTGCTCGTATCCACCTCCTGCACCTCCCTCCCTCTTCCCACCAGCGACAAACAGATACAGTGTGACTAAGTGAACATCTGCCTGCCATTCCTTCTAGCCTTCCCCTGCCCAGGAGGAGGTAGAGGTAAAGAGACTGTGTGAACTTCCATCCATCATCCCTCCTCTACCAACCACACCTCCCCCGCAACCCACAAGAGGAGACAAGCAAGTCCCCACTCGCCCACCACACCCACCACATCTGCCACTCTAGCTATACAAAAGCACCGTTCTCCACTCCTGAGCCACTGAAGTGAAGACAGACAAAGGCCAAAGCCCAAACAACTAACTCTCAGCTGACCCACAAGATCAGTAAACAGAACCTGAGCTCAAACACCCAACTGCCACCCCACTCACCCAAAGAAGGAATGCTTGAGCAAGGCCAGTCCAGTGACCAGAACACCACTCCAACCATGCCTGCCAGAAATCACCAAAAGGACCAAGCAATCATACAAATAAAAAGTAAATACAATAATCCCTTAGTGTCCCGAAGACAACAGAGAATAGCAAACCACCTAAAGAAGCAGGATAAGACGGCCCCAGCAAATGACCATAATAAACCAAACCCATTGTCGTTGAGTCAATTTTGACTTATAGTGACCCTACAGTTCAGGGCAGAACCGTCCCATAGAGTTTCCAAGGAGTGCGTGGTGGATTCAACCTGCCAACCTTTTGGTTAGCAGCTGTAGCTCTTAACCACTATTCCACCATGGTTAGAAATCATCCCTGGGGAAGAAAAGGTAATGGAGCTTCATGAAAAGGAATTCAAAAGGCTTATGTATAGGGTCCTCAAAAGAATCAAGGAGAACACAATCAAAACCAAGGAAAGCACAGACAAAACACTAGAAGAGTTCAGGAAAACAATACAAGGGGAAAAAATGACAAAATGGACAATTGGAAATGATACAGAAACAGAAACTAGAAATCCAGAAGCATAACAATAAAATAGTAGAAATTGACAACTCAATGGAAAGTCATAGGAGTAGAATTGAAACCATGGAAGACAGGATCAGAGGAATAGAAGACCAGTCCCTGGGCACCAATCTGTTCAAGGAACAATCAAAGAAAAGAATGAGGAAAAATGAAAGAAACCTAAGAGTTATGTGGGGCACCAGAAAGGGAGGAGTCAACAAAAAGCACAGAGAGAATTGTTGAAGAATTTCTGACAGAAAACCTCCCTAATATCATGAAAGATAAGAAGATGACCGTATAAGAACAACAACAAACCCCATACGGAATAGACCCCAAAAGAAGAACACTGAGGCATGTCATAATCAAACTTTCCGAAACCAAAAACAAAGAATCCTGCAAGTAGTTCAGAAAAAAAACAAAAGATCACCTACAAAGGGGCATCAATAAGACTAAGTTCTGATTACTTGCAGAAACCATGCAGGCAGGAAGGCAATAGGATAATATGTATAAAACCTTGAAAGAAAAAACTGCCAACCAAGTATTATATATCCAGCAAAAATATCCCTCAAAATATGATGGTGAAATTAGGACAATTCCAGGTAAATAGAAATGAAGAGAATTTGTATAAACCAGACCAACTTTACAAGAAATGTTACAGGGAGTCCTTTGGACAGAAAACTAACAGCACGCCAAAAAACAACTTAAGATTAAAATATATGACAACATCAGGCAGATATCAACTCAGAAAAAGAACTCTCAAAAATAAAATAAAGCTAAAAGACAGAAAGCAGGGAACCAGACATGTTGATCTGTAACTGACAACCACTTCAAAACATAAAGGGGGAATAAATGGTATAGGCTTAGAGCTTTCATATGGAGAGGAAGTGAAGGTGATATCAAGAAATAAATTACTGCATTAAACTTAGGAAGATAAAGATAAATTTCAGGGTAACCACAAAGAAAGTCAACAAACCTACTTATAGAAAAAAAAAAAAACATAAAAATTCAGTACACGCAAAACCACAAACAATGAAGGAATTGAAAAGACAAGCCACAATAAAAAAAATAAATAAAATAAAATAAATCACCACAGAAAACTAAGCAGAACAAAGAAACCATCAACACCACACACACGCAAAAAAAAGAAGAAAATGAAAGCAACAAACTCATACCTACCAATAATCACACTGAAAGTAAATGGCCTAAATGCATCAGTAAAGAGATGGAGAGTGGCAGAATGGATTAAAAAAACAAAACAAAACACAACCCATCAATATGCTGTCTGCAAGAGACACATCTTAGACACAAAGATATACATAAGCTAAAACCTAAAGGATGGAAAAAGATGTATCAAGGAAACAATTACCAAAAAAGAGCAAGAGTGGCAAAATTAATCTCTGATAAAATAGATTTTAAAGCAAAATCCACTATAAAAGACAGGGAAGGACATTATATGATGATTTAAGTATCAATCCACCAAGAGGACATAACCATAATAAATACATACGCAAACAACAACAGAGCTCCAAAATACATAAAACAAAACCAAACAGCACTGAAAAGAGACATAGATACTTCCACAATAATACTAGTAGACCTTAACACACCACTCTCAGTGAAGAACAGAATATCTAGAAAGAAGCTCAACAAAGACACAGATCTAAATACCACAATTAACCAACTTGACCAGAAGACATATACAGAGCACTTAACCAACAGCAGCAAGGTACGCCTTCTTTCCCAGTGCTCAAGGATCATTCTCAGGAATAGTCCATGTTTTAGGCCACAAAGCAAGCCTTGCCAAATTCAAAAAACATCAAAATAATACCAAGCATCTTCTCTGATCACAACACTATAAAAGTAGAAATCAATAACAGGAAGAGCAAGGAAAAAATCTTATAAATGAAAACTAAATAACACCCTGCTTTTAAACTACTGGTTAACAGAAGAAATCAAACATGGAATTAAAAAATTCCCAGAATCAAATTAGAATGAAAATACACCTTACCAAAACCTTTGGGACACAGGAAAAGCGGTGCTCAGAGGTCAATTTATAGCAATACATGCACACATCAAAAAAGAAGACGGGACAAAAATCAAAATATTAACCCGACAACTTGAACAATTAGAAAGAGAGCAGCAAAAAAACTCACAGTCGCCAGAAGAAATGAAATAATAAAAATTACAGCAGAAATAAATGAAACAGAGGAAAGAAAAATAATAGACTCAACAAGACTAAAAGCTGGGTTTTTTTTTTTAAAGGATTAATAAAATTGACAAACCACTGGCCAAACTCACAGAAGAAAAAATGGAGAAGACGCAAATAACTCAAATAAGAAATGAGATGGGTGACATTACAACAAAGCCAACTGAAATAAAATGGATCATAACAGAATACTATGAAAAACTGTACTCCAACAAATTTGAAAACCTAGAGGAAACAAATTTCTAGAAACACACCACCTACCTAAATTAACATAAACTGAGATAGAAAATTTGAACATAACCCTAACAAAAGAAGCAATTGAAGGGTCATTAAAAAAAAAAAAGAAAACCTCAGTCCCGATGGCTTCACTGGAGAATCCTACCAAACGTTCAGAGAACAGTTAATACCAATTATTCTCAAACTATTCCAGAATATATAAAATAAAGGCATACTCCTGAATTCATTATGTGAAGCCAGTATAACCCTAATACCAAAGCCAGGCAAAGACACAACTAAAGAAGAAAACTACAGAACAATATCCCTCATGAATATAGATGCAAAAATTGTTAACGAAATCCTAGCCAGCAGAATTCAACAGTATATCAAAAAAAATAATACATCATGACAAATGGGATTCATACCAGGCATGCAAGATTGGCTCAACATTAGAAAATCAATCAACATAATACACCACATAAATAAAACAAAGGAAAAGAATCACATGATCACATCAATTGATGCAGAAAAGGCATTTGATAAAGTCCATCACCCATTCCTGGTAAAAACTCTCAGCAAAATAAGAATAGAAGGGAAATTCCTCAACATAATAAAGGGAATTTATATAAAACCAACAACCAACGTTATTCTCAACGGAGAGAATCCGAAAGCATTCCGGTTGTGAACAGGAATCAGACGAGAATGCCCTTTATCACCCAAATTGTATTGGAAGTCCTAGCAAGAGCAATAAAAGGAAATGAAGAGCATCCACATTTGTAGGGAAGAAGTAAAACTACCGCTATTCACAGACGATATACTATATGTAGAAAATCCAAAGGACTCCACAAGAAAGCTATTGGAACTAATAGAAGCGCAAAGCAAAACGGCAGGATACAGGATTAACAAAAAAAAAATCAGTTGGGTTCCTCTACATCAACAGAGAAATGTGAAAAGGAAATCAGGAAAACAACACCATTTACAATAGCCCCACAAAAGATAAAATCCTTAGGAATAAATCTAACCAGAGATGTAAAAAACTTATACAATGAAAACTACAAAACACTACTTCAAGAAGCCAAAGGGGAGCTACATAAATAGAAAAACATACCACGGTCTTGGATAGGAAGAATTAACATTGTGAAAATATCGATACTACCCATAACAATATATAGATATAATGCAATCTCCATCTAAATCCCAGCAGCTTTCTTCACTGAGATGGAAAAACTAATCACTAACTTTACATGGAAGGGAAAGAGGCCTCGAATAAGTAAAGTTTTATTAAAAAAAGAAGAGCAAAGTAGGAGATCTTGCACTACCTGATCTCAGAACCTACTTATACAGCCACGATAGTCAAAAGAGCCTGGTACTGATACAGTGACAGGCACATTGACCAATGGAACAGAATAGAGAACCCAGATGTAAATCCATCCACTTATCGAAAGCTGATGGTTATGATGATTATGGACAAAGGACCAAAGTTTATTAAATGGGGAAGAGACAGTCTCTTCAACAAACGGTGCTGGCAAAATTTGATATCTATCTGTAAAAAAATGATACAGGATCCACACACCATACACAAAAACTAACTCAAAATGGATCAGAGAACTAATTATAAAACCTAAAAATATAAACATCATGGAGCAAAAATTAGGGGCAATGCTAGGGTCCTTAATATACGGCACAAATAGAATACCAAACATAACTAAAATTCACACACAGAAGAAGATGAAATTGACAAATCGGACCTCCTAAAAATTAAACTCCCACGTGTCTGTCAGTTTGTCATACCGTGGGAGTTTGCATGTCGCTGTGATGCTGGAAGCTATGCCACCAATATTCAGACACCAGCAGGGTCACCCATGGAGGACAGGTTTCAGCAGAGCTTCCAGACTAAGACAGACTAGGAAGAAGGACCCAGCAGTCTACTTCTGAAAGAATTAGTCAGTGAAAACCTTATGAATAGCAGCGGAACACTGTCTGATACAGTGCTGGAAGGTGAGCCCTTCAAAAGACGACTGGGGAAGAGCTGCCTCCTCGGGTAGAATCGACCTTAATGATGTGGATGAAGTCAAGCTTTCGGGACCTTCATTTGCTGATGTGGCGTGACTCAAATAAGAAGAAACAACTGTAAACATCCATTAATAATCTGAACCTGGAATGTATGAAGAATGAATCAAGGAAAATTGGAAATCATCAAAAATGAAATGAATTTGAGTTCTGCTCCACACTTTTCTCCTGCTCTGCCAGGGACTCTCTGTTGTTCTCCCTGTCAGGGCGTTGGTTGATGGTAGCTGGGCATCATCTAGTTTTTCTGGTCTCAGGCTAATGGAGTCTGTGGTTTATGTGGCCCTTTAGTCTCTTGGGCTAAAAAACAAGCTTTTAAGATCCCAGTTGCCGCTCACCAAAGTGGGAAGTAGAACATTTTCTTAATAAACTTTGTTATGCCAATTGACCTAGATGTCCCCCAAAACCATGGTTCCCAGGCCCCAGCCCCAGCTACTCTGTCTTTCAAAGCGTTTTGTTGTGTTAAGGAAACTTCTTAGCTTTTGCTTTAGTCCAGTTGTGCTGATTTCCCTGTATTGTGTGTTATCATTCCCTTCACCCAAGATGGTTCTTGTCTACTGTCTAGTTAGTGAATTCCCCTCCCCCGTCCTCCCCACCCTCCTAACCATCAAAGAATGTTTTCTTCTATGTTTAAAACTTTTCTTGAGTTCTTATAATAGTGGTCTCATACAATATTTGTCCTTTTGTGACTGACTAATTTCACTCAGCATAATGCCCTCCACATTCATCCATGTTGTGAGATGTTTCTTGGATTCATCATTGTTCTTTATCATTGGGTAGTATTCCATTGTGTGTATGTATCATAATTTGTTTATCCATTTGTCTATTGATGGGCACCTAGGTTGTTTCCATCTTCTTGCTATTGTGACCAGTGCTACAATGAACGTGAATGTGCGTGTATCTATTCGTGTGATGGCTCTTATTTCTCTAGGATATATGGCAGGGAGTGGGATTGCTGGGTCATATGGAACTTCTATTTCTAGCTTTTTAAGGAAGCGCCAAATCATTTTCCAAAGTGGCTGTACCATTTTACATTCCCATCAGCAGTGTAGAAGTGTTCCAGTCTCTCCACAACCTCTCCAACATTTACTATTTTGTGTTTTTTGGATTAATGCCAGCCTCATTGGAGTGAGATGGAATCTCACTGTAGTTTTGATTTGCATTTCTCTAATGGCTAATGATCATGAGCATTTCCTCATGTATCTGTTAGCCACCTTCGTCATTTGATTTCTTGACTGCTGCTTCCATGGATATTGATTGTGGATCCAAGTAAAATGAAATTCTTGACTACTTCAATTTTTTCTTCATTTATCGTCATTTTGTTTATTGGTTAAGTTGTGATGAGTTTTGTTTTATTCATGTTGAGGTGCAATCCATACTGAAGGCTATAGTCTTTGATCTTCATCAGTAAGTGCTTCAAGTCCTCTTCACTCTCAGCAAGCAAGGCTGTGTCATCTGCGTAACGCGGGTTGTTAATGAGTCTTCCTCCAACACTGATGCTGTGTTCCTCTTCATATAGCCCAGCTTCTCAGATTATTTGCTCAGCATACAGATTGAATAGGTATGGTAAAAGGATACAACCCTGACACCACTCAGTATCCCCTTATTCTGTTAGAATGACTGCCTCTTTGTCTATGTACAGGTTCCTCGTGAGCACGATTAGGTGTTCCGGAATTCCAAATCTTTGCAATGTTATCCATAATTTGTTATGATCCACATAGTCGAATGCCTTTGCATAGTCAATAAAACAGAGGTAAACATCTTTCTGGTATTCTCTGCTTTCAGCCAGGATCTCCCTGACATCAGCAATGATATCACTGGTTCCATGTCCTATTCTGAATCTGGCTTGAATTTCTGGCAGTTTCCTGTCGATATACTGTTGCAACCACTTTTGATGACCTTCAGCGAAATTTTACTTGTATGTGATATTAATGATATTGTTAGATGATCTCTGCATTTGGTTGGATTACTTTTTTTGGGAATAGGCATAAATATGGATCTCTTCCAGTCGGTTAGCCAGGTAGCTGTCTTCGAAATTTCTTGAAACAAGTGAGCTCTTCCAATGCTGCATCCATTTGTTGAAACATTGCAATTGGTATTCTGTCAATTCCTGAGCCTTGTCTTTTGTCGCTGCCTTCAATGCTTGGATTTCTTCTCTCAGTACCACTGGTTCCTGATCATACGCTACCTCCTGAAATGGTTGAACGTCAACTGATTCTTTTTTGGTATAGTGACTCTGTGTATTGCTTCCATCTTCTTTGGATGTTTCCTGCGTTGTTTAATATTTTCCCTGTAGAATCCTTCAGTATTGCAACTCAAGGCTTGAATTTTTTCTTCAGTTCTTTGAGCTTGAGAAATGCAGAGTGTGTTCTTCCCTTTTGGTTTTCTATCTGCAGGTCTTTTCACATATCAATATAATGCTTTACTTGGTCTTCTCAAGCGACCCCTTGAAATCTTCTGTTCAGCTCTTTTACTTAATCGTTTCTTCCTTTCACTTTAGCTACTCGATGTTCAAGAGCAAGTTTCAGAGTCTCTCCTGAAATCCACTTTTGTCCTTTCTTTCCTGTCTTTTTAATGACCTCTTGTGTTCTTCATGTATGATGTCCTTGATGTCATTCTGCAACTCATCTGGTCTTCAGTCATTAGTGTTCATACCATCAAACCTATTCTAAATTCAGGTGGTATATGCTCAAGGTTGTACTTCAGCTCTCGTGGACTTGTTCTAATTTTCTTCAGCTTCAACTCGAACTTGCATATGTGCAATTGATGGTCTGGTCACAGTCGGCCCCTGTCCTTGTTCTTACTGATTATATTGAACTTTTCCATGGTCTCTTTCCACAGATGTAGTCAATCTGATTCCTTTGTATTCCATCTGGCAAGGTCCATATGTATAGTCACCGTTTATATTGGTGAAAAAGGTGTTTGCGATGGAAAAGTCGTTGGTCTTGCAAAATTCTATCATGTGATCTCCAGCATAGTTTGTATCACCAAGGCCATATTTTCCAACTACCCACCCTTCTTTGTTTCCAGCTTTCAAATTCTAATCACCAGTAATTATCAGTGTATCCTGATTGCATGCTCGATCAATTTCAGATTGCAGAAGCTGGTAAAAATCTTCAATTTCTTCATCTTTGGCCTTAGAGATTGGTGTGTAAATTTGAATAACAGTCGTACTAACTGGTCTTCCTTGTAAAAAAAAAAGGTCTTCCTTGTACACGTATAGATATTATCCTATCACTGACAGCATTGTACTTCAGGATAGATTTTGAAATGTTCTTTTTGACAACGAATACAATGCCATTCCTCTTCAATTTATCATTCCCAACATAGTAGACCATAAGATTGTCAGATTAAAAATGGCCATACCAGTCCATTTTAGCTCACTAATGCCTAGGATATCGATGTTTATGCATTCCATTTCACTTTTGATGATTTCCTGTTTTCCTAGATTCATACTTCATACTTTCTACATTCTGATTATTAGTGGGCATTTGCAGCTGTTTCTTCTCATTTTGAGTTGTGCCACCTCAGCAAATGAAGGTCCTGAAAGCTTGACTCCATCCATGTCATTAAGATCGACTCTACTTTGAGGAAGCAGCTCTTCCCCAGTCGTATTTTGAGCGTTTCCAAGCTAAGGAGCTCATCTTCCAGCACTATATCAGACAATGTTCCGCTGCTATTCATAAGGTTTTCACTGGGTGATTCTTTTCAGAAGTAGACCCCCGGGTCCTTCTTTCTAGTCTGTCTTAATCTGGAAGCTCAGCTGAAACCTGTCTACCGTGGGTGACCCTGCTGTATCTGAATACCAGTGGCATAGCTTCCAGCATGACAGCAACATCCAAGCCCCCACCGTATGATAAACTGGCAGACGCATGGGGGCAGGTAATCATAGGTGGATGGATTTACATCTGGGTTATCAATTCTGTTGCACTGGTCAGTGTGTCTGTTGTACCAGTACCAGGCTGTTTTGACTACCATAGGTGTCTAGTAGGTGCTGAGGTCAGTTAGTGGGAGGCTTCCAACTTTGCTCTTCTTTAGTAATGCTTTACCTATCCTGGGCTTCATTCCTTTCCATATAAAGTTAGTGATTAGTTTTCCCATCTCATTAAGGAATACAGTTGGTGTTTGGATCAGAATTGCATTGTATTTGTAGATTGTTTAAGTAGAATTGACATTTTCACAAATTCGAGTCTACCTATCCATGAACATGGGATGTTTTTCCATTTATGTAGGTCTGTTTTGGTTTCTTGCGGTAGTGGTTTGTAGATTTCTTTGTATAGGCCTTTTAGGTCCCTAGTTAGATTTATTTCTAATTTTTTTTTTTTTTTTTTAGGGGCTATTATAAATGACGGAGCCCTTTTGGTACAATGGTTGAGAGCTTAGGTGCTAACCAGAAGCTCAGCAGTTCCAATCTACAAGTTGCTCCTTGGAAACTCCATGGGGAAATTCTACTGTCTTATAGGGCCACTATGTTTTGGAATTGATTCAATGGCAATGGATTTGTTTTGTTTTGTTTTTTTTTGTTTATTATAAATGGTATTGCTTTCTTGATTTCCTTTTTGTAGTTCTCTCTAACAGTATATAGGAATCTGATTTTTGTATGTTTATCCTATATCCTGCTCCTCTGCTGAATCTTTCTATTAGTTCAGGTAATTTTCTTGTGGAGTCTTTAGGGTTCTGTACATATAGTATCTCATCATTTTTGAATAGGGATAGTTTTACTTCTTCCTTATCAATTTGGATGCCCTTTATTTCTTTTTCTTGCCTTACTGCTTTAGCTAGAACTTCAAGCACAATGTTAAATAGGAGTGGTGATAAAGGGCATCCTTGTCTTGTTCCCATTTTCAGGGGGAATGATGTTGGCTGTTGGCTTTGTATAGGTTCCCCTTATTATGTTGAGGTGTTTACCTCCAATTCCTATTTTATTAAGTTTTTATGTGGGATGGCTGTTAGATATTATTGAATACCTTTTCAATGTGATGATCTTGTGATTCTTTTGTTTTAGTTATGTGGTGGATTACATTGATTTTCTGATGATGAACCCTCCTTGCATACCTGGTATGAATTCCTCTTGGTCATGGTATATCGTTTTTTTTTTTTAATTTGATGCTGAATTCTATTAGCTAGAATTTTGTTGAGAATTTTTGTGTGTATGTTCATGAGAGATATTGGTCTGTAATTTTTTGTGTGTGTGTGTGATGTCTTTGCCTGGTTGTGGTATCAGGGTTACGCTGCTTTATAAAATTAATTTGGAAGTATCACTTCCTTTTCTATGTTCTTAAATAGCTTGAGTAGTAGTGGTGTAAGCTCTTCTCTGAATGTTGGTAGAATTCATCCAGGCCAAGGCTTTTTTGTTGTTGAGAGTTTTTTAGTTAACTTTTCAATTTCTTGCTATGGGTCTGTTCAGATTTTCTATCTCAGTTGTGTTAGTTTAGGTAGGTAGTGTGTTTCTAGAAATTTTTCCATTTTCTTTAGGTTTTTTTAATTTGTTGGAGTACAGTTTTTCATAGTACTCCATTATGATCCTTTTTATGCCTGTTGGATCTGTTGTAATGCCCCCATTTCACTTCTTATTTGGGTTATTCGCATCCTTTCCTGTTTTTCTTTTGCCATTTTGGCCAGTGGTTTGTTGATTTTGTTGATCCTTTCAAAGAACCTACTTATGGTTTTGTTGATTCTTTCTATTGTTTTTCTATTCTCTATTTCCTTTATTTTCGGTCTCATTTTGTTATTTCCTTTTTTCTGGTGGCTGTGGGTTTCTTTTGCTGTTCTCTGTTTGAGTCGTAAATCTAATGTTTTGATTTTATCCCTTTCTTCTTTTTTTGGTGTGTGTGCATCTTTTGCTATAAATTGACCTCTGAGCACTGCCTTTGCTGTGTCCCAAAGGTTTTGGTAAGATGTGTTTTCATTCTAGTTTGATTCTATTAGCACAGCATGTTTATGAAGATACCTCTAGCGGGGAGGGCATGGATGGCAAACATTGAAGGCACACATTATATATGTATAGACAGTCCCTGACTTATAGTGGGGTTCCATTCTAATGACTCTGTTATAAGTCAGTTCCTTATTTCACATTAACAGCCAATGCTTCTTATGGTACAAAAAATTGGATAAGATCATGCTATAGGCCTGGTCGGAAACGCTGGTGGTGTAGTGGTTAAGTGCTACAGCTGCCAACCAAGAGGTCAACAGTTTGAATCCTCCAGGTGCTCCTTGGAAACTCTATGGGGCAGTTCTACTCTGTCCTATAGGGTCGCTATGAGTCAGACTCGACTCGAAGGCAATGGGTTTGGTTTTTTTTTGGTATAGGCCTGGTTTACGGTGAAGTCAGTGTCAGTGCCCTAATAATGAAGTCAGAGTTGTAACGGCTGTCAGGCACATGTGCAGTTCAATCGTCATATGTCTTTACGAGTTGAATATTGCCCAGCTCTCTATCTGTTATGACTCCTGACACTCACTTCATTGTAGACCAGGCCAGAGCCTACTAACAGCAATATTTTGAACAGTAAATCATAACATTGAACAACTGCAAGTGAACATCTGGAAATGATATCAGCAAACTACATGCTGCAACACTAGTATATATTACTAACAATAAGATGGACAAACAAATCATAAAATAAAAAAAAATGTATTAAGTGCAGTTCGTTGTAACTTAAAGACCTCCTGAGTCAGGGACTTCCTGTATAATATGCACACACACACGAGAAACACATATATATGGGAGAGAAAGTAAATGGGGCAAACTTTTTTTAAAAAACATGTAAAGCTAATGTATATTGCCAAAAGTCAGAACAGTAGTTGCATCTGGAGAAGTAGGAGATAGTGGCAATCAACAAAAGACCAAATTTTAAGGACATTTCTCTGGACATTCTCTTCTTGAGCTTCTGAAGCCTACAGGGAGGTAAAAATACTTGGTGTGCCAAAAAATAGACTCCTACTGTCTATTAGTTGTTTCAAGTGTTCTGGTAATTTCATGTCACAAAACAGTTGTTATTGAGGAAATTTTAGATGATTTAAAAGTAAATCACGGGAGGCAAATAAAGTATTAGGATAATGAAGGCCTTGTTTTTGTAAATGGATAACAAATCTTCCCTGCAGAAGAATTACAAATAATTTATGTAGATATTGTCCCCCCAGAAAAGGTGGAGCATAATGCCTCACACCTTAAGTGAGGGTTGTTCATAGGGAATTACTTCCAGAGAGTATAATAAAGGAGAGGAAATAACTTTACAATGGAGAAACCTCACAAACATTACTTCAAGCCAGATGATAAAAGTCGATATCAACAGTGATAAGCCATGTTGATAGAATTTACTCTTGATGTGATGAGAACGGCCTTTACCTCTGTGGTGTTCATTCCCCAAACTCATAACCCCCATCTTATGAGACAAACATCAAACTAACACAAATTGAGGGGCATTCTATAAAAACACCCGACCAGTACTCCTGGAAACTACAAAGGTCATCAAAAACATACCTAAGAACACATGACAACTCAGTGACCTCAGTAGGGTTGGTGTCACCCAGTGTGGTCACCATCCTTAAGTGGGGCTGGCCAGCAAACGCCACCTGGTGGGCTGAGCGCTTGACCCCGCCCTGCCCCACCTTCCTGCATTTCCTCCCCTGTCCCATTGGCCAAGGCAGAGACCTTCCCCTCCGCCCAATAGCAGGCACTCCGCCTACACCATGACTCGGGTGTGTGTAACGAATTACTGTTCCTTACAAATGGGTGACACTCACCTTTGTGATGCCACTGCCGTGGTAGCCCCTTCCCCTGAGGTGCCTGCCTGCTGCTCTAGCCCTGGATCCTGGGGTCATTTTGGTGTCACCCCTCTGACACCGTCAGGGGGTGCGGTTGGCACCCCGCTAGTGACAACTAAATGAAATATGGTATCTGGATGGGATCCACAGTCAGAAAAAAGACATTTGAAAAAATGGATACAAAAACCTCACCTAATGATCAGGGTTTGAAGAGAATTTCTGCTCAGTGATTCTTGTTTCTAGCCACACTGCACTCAACACAGCCCGCAACGCTGACCCTCAGATTTCCTCACTGACCTATCCTGGATCACCAGAAGCTAGGGGTCCTTTTGCTGTTGAGTTCACCTTTGTGTTGCCAGCGTCTGTCCCGAACCTGGACCTGGGCGGCACTCGCAAACATTTTTTTGATTTAAAGAAATATAAGGAATGAAACCTCCTCGGTTCCCCAACACTCCGCATTTTGCACAGTGGCAGTCGTCCGTTCTCATCCCAGCCCTGGCTCGCCGCAGTCCTCGCGGCTCACACTTTAACCCGGAACGCAGAAGCCCCGGGGAAGTAAGGGCTTCGGTCACACGAGCGCAGGGAGGGCCTGTGGGCAACCTAGAGTGACGGCGCTCTGGTTCCATCCTGCTGTAGTCCGAGGGGAGGTACTTCTGCCTGTCTGTTTTCCGTCTAAAGACTCGCCTCTGCACGGTACGTACAGAACTTCAACTAGGCGGCTGGGGAGCTGGAGTAACTGGAAGGGCGCCGCCATGTTGGCGCCAACCTAAACCACTGAAGTAGCGGGAGCAGAGCGAGGTGTGGATTATTCAATCTCCGGCTCAGCAAATCACTGCTGAGCATGCGCACACCCAGGCGGGCCGTGCGGACTCCCACAGGGCCTGAGGGACGTTGAGAAAGAGGAAGCCGGTCCTGTTTTAGTTCCAGTGACTGTAGACACCGCCACAGGTAAATGCCACTGTCCTGAGAGAGTGTGGGGGAGGGGCAGGTGAGTGCAGGGATGGGCTGAGGGAAGAAGAGTTTTTGGTGTCCGCTCTGAGCAATCCGGCTCAGTCACGGGGGAGGGTCAGTGGGTCGAATAATGGGAAGTGGGTGTGACCTTTCGTGGTGGATCTCTGGGCTGAGTGATGGGCGGACGAGGGTCCGTGCGCGGGAGGGGAGACGGGGGCTTGGGAAATGAGCGGTCTGAGGGATGAGTCATGCTGTTCTGTGTTGATTTTCTCTCCTGTATGCTTTTTTTTTTTTTTTTTTATGCTTACCGGTCTGTTTACATTCCTGTTTCTGATTTATTATCATAGTATATTTTGCTGGGGATTTAAAAAACATATATAGCATTGCATATAATTTTCCATTTACCTTATTTTGATCTCTTCCATATCCAGATTAGTAGTTCCTTTGACATCCCTAAGCAGGAAACCGTGGTGGCATAGTGGTTAAGTGCTGCGGCTGCTAATCAAAAAACTCAGCAGTTCAAATCCACCAGGCGCTCCTTGGAAACTCTATGGGGCAGTTCTACTCTGTCCCATAGGGTCGCTTTGAGTTGGAATTGACTCGATGGCAACGGGTTTTTTGTTTTGTTTTGACATTCCTAATAAAATATTTATATGTCTTTCTTTTTTTCTCTTATCAGGCATTCCAAGAGTTCATGTATTTTATTGGCTATTTTGAAGCAGCAGCTTGGTTTTCTTTATACTCCCTGGTGGTTGTGTGCTGCGGTGGAGTCCCTCTGACTCATGGCGACCCATAGGGTTTTCTTGGCTGTAATTTTTATGGAAGCAGACCACCAGGCCTTTTTTTCTGGGTGTCGCTGGGTGGGTTCCAACACCAGCCTTTTCTTCTGATGTAATTTGTTGTTCTTTCCCTTGTTAAGTTTTATACTGTATACATTGAGGGGTGTAAAATTTCCTCTAAATACAGTTTTATCTAGGAAATGTGTAATTTCATTTTGATGTTCCACTGAATTACTTAGGAGAGTTTCTTTATTTCCAAATTCTTAAAATAGCTTTTAATTGTTTATTGTTTATTTTATTGTATTGCCAAAAAATGTAGCCTGTCAAAGTCTCAGCTTTTAAAAATCTGTGCTCTTCTTTAAAGGCAAGTTACGCAATAAACTTTGTAAACTTTGTAAATGTTCCATGGATATCTTCTCTTTGTATGGTGCAAAGATATCTTTATATATATTAACTTTTTGCTTGTTTCTGTTTTTCAAATTTTCTTTACTTTTCCTGCTTTTGGTCTACTTCATTCATCGTATTGCCTAGTGGTTTATTTTATAGCCGTATTTGTCTCTTTGTTTTAGATGACGTGCTTCACGAATGGGTATTGGACTTTGTCAGATGCCTTTTCTGCCTCTATTGAGATGATCATGTGATTCTTTTCTGTTGTTTTATTTAATTGGTGGAGCTCTGGTGGCATAGTGGTTATGAACTCAGCTGCTAACTAAAAGGTCAGCAGTTCAAATCCATCAGCTGCTCCTTGGAAACCCTATAGGGCAATTCTACTCTGTCCTATAGGGTCTCTGTGAGTCAGAATCGACTTGACAGCACCTAACAACAAACTTGTAAATAATAGATGCCTTTTGTTTTTTCAAATCCAACCTATGGTTTCTGTTCATAGGAGATGTTTTCCCCTTCAGGTTAGTGTAGTAATGATCTGATTTTATGCCTTCCCTCTTAATTTATATTCATATTTATTTTAACTTTATTATTTTCTTCTCTTCCCTTTTGTACTTTTCATTGGTTCAGTAAGATTTCTATTCATTCTGTTTCCGTTCTGCACCCTATATAACCTCTGTTTTTCCTGAGATAATTAGGAATGTTTTAGGATATTAATAATAACATGGAATATTATTAACTTTCTCCCTTAGTGATCTCCTTATCATACCATCATCATTCTTTTTATAATTATATTTCTTGTAAGAATTATTGCTGAACACTACTTTCCTATTTGAGATTTCTCATTCATTTTGTTCTGATTCATTTTGCATTTATTTGGAATACTTCTTTGTGTATTTTCCTCAGATAAAGATAGAGATACTCTGCAAGTGTTTTCATTTCTGCAAATGTCTTTCTCTGGCTCTTACAGAGGAATGACTTTTAGATGCGATTTCTAATATCATTTAGGTTTCATTACTACGGGAGCTCCGGTGCCACAGTCGTTAAGCGTTTGGCTGATAACCAAAGGGTCGGCAGTGAATCCACCAGCCGCTCCTTGGAAACCCTATGGGGCAGTTCTACTCTGTCCTTTAGATAGGGTCGTTATGAGTTGAAATTGGTGATGATTTGAGGGGTCTGTGAAGTCAGATAGGGAACCCTGGTGGCACAGTGGTTAAGTGCTTGGTGCTAACTGAAAAGCCGGAAGTTCGAACCGAGCAGCTGCTCTGTGGGAGAAAGATGTGATAGTCTGCTTTCTTAAAGATTACAACTCTGGAAACCCTATGGGACAGTTCTGTGTCATGCGTCGGAAATCGACTTGATGGCAGCAGGGTTTTTTTTTTTTTGGTGAAGTCAGATAATGCTGTTATGTGGGACGCAGTGATTGCATTCTGTGTGGATTACTGATTTTGTAATAAAACCAAGACCAATCCATTGCAGCCTATTTGGTTCTGACTCATAGTGACCCTCTAGGACAGAGTAGAACTGCCGCATCGAGTTTCCAAGGCTGTAGTCTTTATGGAAGCATACTGCCACATCTTTCTCCCATGGAGCAACTGGTGGGTTTGACCCAGCAACCTTTCAGTTATCAGCCCAGTATGTAACCACTGTACCACCAGGGCAATTTAGCTAATATTTAATGAAAGTTTATGTGCCATGCATGAGCAGGGTGCTTTTCAAGTACAGGTAGTCCTCAACATATGACGGGGTTCTGCTCTGACAACTGTGATATAAGTTGGTTCGGATATAGGTTGAATACCTCGGTTTTTTTCTTTAGTTTTCATTATTACTGCCTTTTATTATCAGTATCTTTATAAATCTGATCTTTATTTGTCTTCTGGGGTTGGAAACTACAGTTGTATTTACAGATATATTTTAATACATTCAGACATAAAAAAATACACACACCCATAAAAAAGGGATGATGCTAGTATTTTGTGAGTTGTGTTAATAACTCCACTTGTGGAGGGTTCTAGATTATCCCTGGAAATGGGTATAGCGTTTCTAGTGAGAAGATTAGGGAGAGTTGTCTGTATGGTCCTTTTATGCACTGCAATGTCGTATGTAGTATACATTATTAATGATAAGATGTACGGGGAAAAAAAAAAGGTGGTCATAAGTATGGTTTGTCCTAACTTGAATATGTCATAAATTGGGAACTTCTGTATTATGAGACAGGTGTGTTTATCCCAAAAGTGTAAAGACAAGAAAATGTACTCTGAAGTGAATTCTCCTAGCTAGAAGGTGAAAGAGCTGGAATTCACATGTATGTTGATTTTGTCCCACATGTTGTCTCTGGACGCTCACCCAGCTTCAGGCTCCTGGGAAAATTGGAGTTCTAAGATACAGAGGTGAGGCCCAGTATAAACATGCCAGCTAAGGAGAACTTGTCCCAAAGGCCCCACGTTCCAGCTTGGTAGGAGTGTGATAGCCCCTGTAAGGGGAAGGAAGGAGCCCCAGACACCAAAGTGAGCAACACTTGCCTGATGTCACAATATGCTGAGCCTGTTCCCTCTAGTGGGAGAGATTTTTAAAACTTTTTATTAGGAAAATCTTCAAACTTACACGAAAGTAGAGAGAATAGTATAGTGAATACTGTATACCCTCATCACCCAGTCTCAACAGTTAACATTTTGTTATTCCTTTCCACGTGCTTTGTTTTGGCTGAGTATTTTAAAACAAATCCCAGGAACCATGTCATTTCACCCATAAAGACTTCAGCATGCAGGTCCAACTGTTATGGACTATTTTTTTTGGCATTATGTCAGTAACTCGGTAATATCATGTGATACTTTAATCCATAGTCAAATTTCCCTGATTATCTAGAAATGACTTCTTAAGCATTTTACTATGAAAAATTTTCAAGTATATACAAAAGTAGAAAGAGTAGTATAATTGCAATGCAATTAATTACTTTTGTGTGCATAGAGAGGAGGAACCCACCACCGCCAAGGAAGGAGAGACCAGACCAGCAGGAAGACCCGGCAGCAGGAGGCAGTGTGGTGGGCTTCCTGGCCCACTGAGAGAGAAAGCTGAGCGCCTTTGGGCAGTGACTGAGGGCCAGGCAGAGGCGTGCCTGCAAGCATGGCTGGGGAGAGGTTATCCTGATGGAAGAACTGTATCCTGTGTGTTCTTGAGCCTGAATTGTAACTGTTACTTCCCCAGTAAACCCCATAATTGTGAGTATGGTCTGTGAGTTCTATGTGGCCACTGCAATGAATTTTCAAACCCAGTAGAGGGTGCTGCGGGAGGGATGGTTGATGTCAGAGAATTAGTAAAGATGGCAGAGAGAGGAGGCATGTCTGACCTCTGCCTCATGGGAATCAGCCTTGGACTGTTGATCTTGATTCTCCTTTCCCCTTGTGAAGTAAGAGGAGGTCAGACATGTTACGGAACCCTAGAAGGTGGGTCCTTGTCCCGTGCAATCAGACTTGCCAATTATCTGGACACCAGTCTTTGAGAAAGAGAAAGTAACTTCATTGTAATGCATAGAGCAAGGAGCCAGGAGGAAGTTCCTCAGGCCGGCTCACCAAGTTATGGGGATGCAGGGCTTACATGTGATTTGGGCAGCAAGGTGGCAGCCGCGTGGGCATCCTGAGGAGGGAAAATTCTAGAAGGTAGCCAGGAAACAGGAGGCGATGTGGCTCTTGTGGGACTCTCGCTACGGAATAGGGTCCGTATGATGATTTTTCCTTCTCATTCATCCCACCTGTTGCTCCGTCTTCTTTTGAAGTCAGTTAGCAGTCACAGTTGGCCCTTCTGAGCATGAACTCTAGCTTGGGCTAGTTTAAGGGCTAATGGAAATTTGCTGGGATTCCTAGGGTCAGGTTACAGATGCAGCCTTTAAGGTGTGTTTGCAGTAATGAACCCCCATATATGTGATAACCAACTTCCACAATTATCAACTCTTGCCCAGACATGCTGTCTGTGGCCTCCCTTCTACCACAGTTTTCCCCTTCTACTGGATCATTTTAAAAGCATTGTGTCATTTCATTCATAAATATTTTAATATGTAAATCTAAAAGATAATACTTTTATAAAAATAGCCATACTACTATACTTACATACAAAAAAAAATTACAATATGTTTTTAATATCATTTTATGTGCTTTGGACTGGTAGGCAGATTTATAGACTTGGTTAGATTCAGTTGCTTTTTTGTTTTTTTTTTTTTTGCAAGACTGTTTGCCAGGTAGTATTGTATCCTTTCATCAGGAAGTTTATAATGTCTGTGTGTTGTAACATAGGGAATTGTCATGAGGGATAAGAATGAGGATCAGGACAAATCTGGTTTCTGTGAAGTGGAGGTCAGACATATCTCCACTTTGCAACTTCTTCGCCATTTCTGACACTAGCCGTTCCTCCCCCACGTCACTCTCTACTTCTCTGCAGGATTCAATAATTTTTTGCAATGGCCACACGGAACTCACAGACCATACTCTCAGTTATGTGGTTTATTAGGGAAATAACAGGATACAACTTGGGATCAGGGTCAAGAAGCACACAGGCAAGGTCTGGAGGGCTCCCCTGAAGTAGAGAGCACATCCCTCCCTTCTTCACTGCAGGCCAGCTTTCTACCAGGACAGCTCTCTCAGCTGCTCTCTGCCATCAGACCTCTCTCTACCCTGTCCGCCTTTCTGCTGTTAATGGTCTGGCTCAGAGCCAGTGTGGCAGTCCCCTCAGCTGTGCAGGCCCCCTGTCAGCTGTGCAACCCCCTGTCAGCTGTACAGGGCCCCTCTCTCAGCTATGCAGGCCCTGTCTCAGCTGTGCAGCGCCCCCCCTCAGCTGTGCAGACCCCCGCCTCAGCTGTGCAGGCCCCCTGTCTCAGCTATGTAGGCCCCTCTCAGCTGTACAGGCCCCCTCTCAGCTGTGCAGGCCCCTCTTGCAGCTGTGCAGGCCCCCTCTCTCAGCTGTGCAGGCCCCCTGTCTCAGCTGTGCAGGCCCCCTCTCTCAGCTGTGCAGGCCCCCTCTCAGCTGTGCAGGCCCCCTCTCTCAGCTGTGCAGGCCCCCTCTCAGCTGTACAGGCCTCCTATCAGCTGTGCAGGCCCCCTCTCATCTGTGCAGGCCCCCTCTCATCTGTGCAGGCCCCCTCTCAGTTGTGCAGACCCCCCTCTCAGCTGTGCAGCTTCCCCCCACCCCTCCCCACACCCCCACCTTAGCTATGCAGGCCCCCTTAGCTGCTGGCTCTACTGCAAGGCCCCTTTCAAGCCTCTCACTGCCAGGTCTGCTTCCTGGCCCCTTCTGGGCCTCTTGTTGTCTTCAGTGTTACTGCCCTTGACCAGTATTACAGCTCTTTTAGTAGGTTCCTCTGGTAGTAACCGTGGGTCTAAATTTCTCTGCTCCAGGCTCTTGTTTGTCTTGTGGTTTCCTCTTCCTCTTCTAAACCCTCTATGGGGTTGGAGGCCTATGTAAGGAAATTGCTTGTCAATTACAAGGCGTGGCCCTCCCAGCAGGACAATGAGTCAACCAACCTCTATGGACCAAAGGTTGTTCAATCCTATTGGGTGGTTTTACATACCACCTTGCCAATTAGTAAACTGACCAATATCTGCAAGATGAGTGAAGTAGACCAATCACAGGGCAGACTCTGGCCCAACCAATCATTTTTGGCAGAATTACAAACTCAGGGCCAGAAAGGCCATGTGTAAGAGAAACCCATTGCACTGCACTCTGGTTGTCTCTCTTTTTGTGATGTGAGCAGCTATCGATGATCATTCCTAGATCCATTATTTCATTAGGGGTGCAAAATGAACATTCCATTTCTACCATTCCTTCATTTATTAGCAGGAATATTTATATAAAGAGAAACTCTTTCATCATATGTTTGGTTATCCTAAAGTACTGCTACATTAGAAAGGTAGCAGAAATGCTTGACTCTTCCCTCTTTTTTTTTTAAACCAGTTCCAAAAATATTGATTTGGTTTGCTAGAATCTTCTAAAGTTCCTAGAAATGTTGTCTATTTTGATCTGGGTGGCAGATGCACAAGTGTGTACATACTGAAAAATGCATCAAGTCGTATACCTAATATCTATGTACTTTATGTAACTTACAGTCCTTAGGTGATGCAACAGTTAAAATGCTTAACTGATAACCAGAAGGTTGGAAGTTCAAGTCCACCTAGAGGCACCTCAGAAGAAGGCCTAGCAATCTACTTCTGAAAAATCAGCCATTGAAACCCCTATGGAACATGATACAACTCTGGCACACACGGGGTCACCGTGAGACAGAGGTGACTCAGTGACAATTTTTTTATACCATAATAAAAAAAAATAATGAAGAAGTAAACAAGAAGTTTTGCTTGTATTAGAAAACTGTATTTCACAGGAATACTTCCGGTATAAAAATTCAAAGTAAAAATAAATTTTAAAAATTAGTCATGAAAAAATACTGGGGTGGGCAAATCTAGGGTAAAGGGGACACAGTGACCAATGTGTGAGCCTTGATCTGAGCAAAACATCAAGAAAAAAGGTGTTTCTGGGATAATTGGGGATATTTGAGTATGACTGAATATTATGAACTGAATATTAGAGTTTTATTATAGAATTACTATTTTGTGAGGCATGATAATGGTCTTTTAGGAGATTTATGCTGATGTATTTAGGCATGAAGTGTCACAATGTCTGCCATTTTTCAAATGGTTCAACAACAACAAAAAAGTATATGAATTTATATGTGACTCTGTGTGACTAGGAGCCCTGGTGGTGCGGTGGTTAAGCGTTTGGCTGCTAACCAAAAGGTCAGCAGTTCGAATCTGCCAGTCGCTCATTGGAAACCCTGTGGGGCAGTTTTGCTCTGTTCTTTAAGGTCTCTGTGAGTCGAAACTGACTCGATGGTACCCAGCAACAACAGCAGCAGCAACATGTGTGACTAAAGCAGCCCTGGTGACTCAGTGGTTCAGCACCTGGCTGCTAACCGCAAGGTCGGTGGTTCAAACCCACCAGCCCACGTGAGAAAGATATGGCAGCCTGCTTCTGTAAAGATGACAGCCTTGGGAACCTGACGGAGCAGTCCTACTCTGTCACATGGGGTGGCCATGAGTTAGAATTGACAGTACCCAACAACAACGTGTGTATGTATAGAGAGATAAATACGGCAAATGCTAAGTTTGAAACTAGGTAGGTGGTATATGTGTTTCTTGTACTAATCATGCAACTTTTCTGTTAGAAAACTGACATAAAAAAATTGGTCTCAGTCAGTAAGTGACTTGGTTTAAGTCTTAAGGTTTGTTATTAACTAGAACTAGATTCACTTACTGCATTGTAGCTAAGACAGAGTTTCCATTAAAATTCCCTTGTGGGAACAGTAAACGAGACAATAGTGAAAAAACTGCAAAGCTCCTTCTTTTTGGTCTTCCCTGTGGATGTTCTCACTACCTGGGATGGCTGATCACAGCAGCTCAGTAAAATCATTAATAGGACAATATATTCTAAAAAAATTTTGTTTACTAGCAAATAAGAATATAAAAATATAAATTACCTAGAATTTTTTCATCATTCAAATATAATATCTGTTAACATGTGAGGATATTTCCTTCTATGTATGTGCGTGAATGCGTTCATGTATGTGTGCATGTGTATGTATACACCCATAGAAACATATAGTTTAATGAAAACAGAATTATCCTGTTGGGTACATCTTTATTTTTACCTGAAATTTTAATATAAATATTTCTCTATAATATTTTAATGCTACGTAACATTATCTTTGGATGTCTATGGATTACTTAAGCAATCCACATTATTATATATTAAGATGTTTCTAGCCTATCTTTGATATTAGCCATGCTGTGATAAAACCCCTACATTTAAATCCTCATGTAATCCGGGATGATTTTTTAAAAATAATTTATTTTTGGGAGAGCAGTTAGGAGTATATAGCTAGGTGTATGTCAATTTTTGTATGAGAAACTGACTTGATTTGTAAACTTTCACCTAAAGCACCATAAAAATTAGAAAAACAAAAAGGAGCGAAGTATTGATACATGCTACAATACAATGGCAGACATCGTGACACTTCATGCCTAAATACATCAGCATAAATCGTCCTAAGTGAAGGTAAGCAGACATACATGGTCATATATTGTATGACACCATTTATATGAAATATCCAGGATAGGTAAATCCATAGAGACAGAAAGCCAATTGGCGGTTACCTGAAGCTGGGAGTACAGAATGGAGAGTGACTGCTTAATGGGTGTGGGCTCTCCTTCGGTGGTAAAGACAATGTTTTATAACTAGATAGTGGGGATGGGTGCAGAGCATTGTGAGTGTGCTAAAGGCCACTAAATTTTACACTTTTATGTTATGTGAATTTTACCTTGATTAAAAAAAGTCTTATGATAAAAATAACATGGTATTAATATGCTAGATGTAAGATCATTATCTTTGCCAGATATTTTCCTGTATCAATTTTATTCTTCAAAATATAATGGAGAAACCAAAGATTCAAAGAAGAAACTGCAGGACTAATAGCCCACCCAAACCACGGCCTCATCTGCCTTGAGACTGGAAGAACTCGATGGTGTCTGGCTATCACTACTGACCATTCTGATCAGGGCCACAAGAGATGATCCCTGAGAGAACATGAGAAAACAGAACAGAACTCAAATTCTTAAGAAGTCCAGACTTACTGGAGTAGTTGAGACTGGGGACTCCCTGAGACTATTACCCTGAGATACTCTTCAAACATTCAATCTAAACTATCCCCTGAAGTCGCCTTTTAGCAAAATAACAGATTGTTATACAAAATAAAGGATATTACCTGTGAGTAGGGTGCCCCATTAAAAAACATTTGAGACTAAAAGGTAAACAATTACTCTAAAGCAAAGATGAGAATATAAGGGTGGGGAAACTAGAGTACTGGAAATGGGACAACCAGAAAGCAATTAAAGAGAATGTTGACAGACTGTGGAAAATGTAACTAATATCTCTGAACAATTTGTGTACAAATTGTCAAATGGGAACCTACTTTGCCGTATAAACATTTACTGAAAGCACAATAAAATTGATTTAAAAAAAAGTTCATTTTTGTTGTTCTTGAGAGTGTACCCAGCAGAACATACACCAATTCGACAGTTTCTACATGTAGAGTTCAGTGGCACTGATTACTTTCTTTGAATTGTGCAGCCGTTCTTACCCTGCTTTTCTGAGTTGTTTCTTCCCCATGAACATAAACTCACTGCTGCCTAAGTTTCCTATCTAATGTTTTGAGTGGCTGTGGTCAGTTTGATCTCATATAGATAGATCTTAAAAGAGCTCAATGCTCATGGCAGACATTGTTTACTAGTTAAACTAAAGTGTTGTTTGGCTTTAAGAAGACTTCAGAGGATGTTTTGATTTAAGGTTAAAGATTATCTCAGGGCGATAGTTTCAGGGGTTCATCCAGCATCCAAGGCTCCAGAAAATCTGGATTCCATGAGAATTTTTTTTAAATGGTATTTTATTGTATTTTTCATGAAAGTTTACAAAGCAGTTTAGTTTCTCATTCAATAATTTCTACAAAGATTGTTTAGTGACATTGGTTACATTCTTCACAATTATATGAATAATCTCATTATTTCTGTTCTGATTGCTACATTTCCATTAATCTAGTTTCCCTGTCCCTTAACCTTCTTATCTTTATTTTAAAGTAATTGTTGACCATTGGGTCTCGCATAGCTGATTTTTTAAAGGAGCACAGTACTCATAGGCAATAGTCTTTATTTTGTGAGCCAGTCTGTTATTTAAAAGGCGATTGCAGGGCTTGTTTTGGTTCAGAGTTTACAGAGCATCTCAGGGCATTAGTCTTGGGAAGCCCTCTAAGAATTTGGGTTTGTATTACACATTTTCTCCCATTCTTTTGGGGTCCATTTTTTGTGGCCGTGATCAGAATGGTTGCTAGTGGTTGTTGGGTACCATCTAGTTCTTGGCCTCAGGGTAGATGAGGCCATAGTTCATGTAGAGTGTTAGTTCTGTATCCTAGTTTCTGTAAAAATGGAGTGGCAGAGAGGCGTCTGAGCTTCTCTGACTTCACGGGGGGGTTGGGGGGAGAAAGAATCAAGATCACCAGCCCAAGGCTGATTCCTGTGAGGTGGAGGTCAGACGTATCTCCTCTCCAACCTTTTTACCAATTCTGACACCAACCATCCCTCCCATACCACTCTCTACTTCTCTGCTGTGTTCATAATTTGTTGCAGTGGCCACACAGAACTCACAGACCGTACTCACAGTTATGGGGTTTATTAGGGAAGTAACAGGTTACAGTTCAGGTTCAGGAACACTCAGGATACAGTTCTTTGATGAGGCAGCCTCTTCTCAGTCATGCCTGCAGGTAGGCCTGTCTCTTTTCCTCGGCCCCTTGGGCCTCTTGGGCTGGCCCAGCTTCTGCCCTGCTTGGGCAAGTGTTACAAAGCTTTTTTGGCTCTACTTGAGGCACCTCACTCTGTCAGTAAGCCTCAGCCCAAAGGTGCTCAGCTCTCTCGTTTGGTGGTCAGTGAGCTTAGGTCTGCTGCCAAGTGCACAGAGGCACCCCACTCTGCCAGCAAGCCTGCTTCCTGGAGGTACTCAGCTTTCTTGCTCTGTGGGTGGGCAAGCCCCATGCCCAGAGGCACTCTGCCCTGCCAGCAAGCCTCCTGCCTGAAGGTGCTCAGCTTTCTCGCTCCGTGGGCCAGGAAACCCACTGCACTGTACTACTGCGTTCTGGTTCTGCTGGCTCTGCCGCAACTGTTTCTCTGTTGCTACTTCTTGCTGCCTGTCACTGTCTCTGGTGTCATAGCTCGCTCTCTGTCTCCTGGGTCTAGGAGGGCTTCAGCACAGGGATCCCGGGTCCAAAGAGTGCACTCCTTGCTCTTATTTCTTGGTGGTAGTGAGGACTCCCCTGACTCAGGGATTGGCTCTCTTTTAAGCCTAGAGGAATGGCAAAACTAATTCCCTTGTTGGGGTTCCATATATCTTATTCGCATGGTCCCACCCCCACAAGGATGCCATGCACCTTATTTGCATTATTAGCAAGCTATCCAGTCCTCTTGGTGGGCCACAAGCACCTCATTTACATTCCCTCACCCAGTCATTTGGTGGGAGTTACAAGACCGTGGCAAGAAAGGCCACATAAATGTGATCCATTGCACTGCAGTTTCCTTCTTTCTTTTTGTCCTGGACCAGTAGAGACCAATAGTTGTATGTTAGATGGCTGCTTGCAAGCTTTAAAGACCCCAGACACTGCTCACCAAACTAGATGTAGAATATAAATTTTATGAACTATATTATGCCGGTTGACCGAGTTGTCCCATGAGACGATGGTCCTAGGCCTTCAAACCCAGAAAGCTAATTTCAGCAAGTGTTTGTTTATATCAAAGAAGTATCCATATCTGCGCCCCCATGTGCTTTATTGTATATAGTAAAACCTGTGAAAGCCAAAACCTGTGTAAGGCAGAAACCTGTCAGATAAGGAAAACTCAAAGTATTTTCCGCTAAAATGAGAGCTAGAAAAGTTGTAAGACTGCACCCTGTCAAAGGTTGAAAACTTTCGAGACCCCAAAAGACAAGACAGCCCCATTGAGTTCCAGCTCTCACAGCTTTCACTGTATATGAATATATATGCATGTACACACTTACATATGCATATACATTTGCATACACCTTTTTTTATATATATACACCTATATATATACACCTATATATATACACATATACATACCCACATATACATATGTGTACACCAATCATGCATACCTGGAATAAATCTCACTTGATCATGATATATACCCTCTCCTCACTTATCAGCATAGATAGGTTCCAAAGACCAGGTTGTTATGTGAAATCAGTGTTACGTGAAAATGAAGGATGACCACATCAGATCACAATGGGGAGGATCACTGCATCATTACATAACTGCCAAATTACATCATTAAATAAGTGCCAAACCACTAAGAGTCATGGCCCAGCCAAGCTGACACATAACCTTAACTACCACAGCCAGTGTTACTCTGGCCTGGCACTTTGCTGTTTGTTACTGCTAGGTGTATGTCGTTAATGTGCAAAATAGTAGATTTTCCACTATTGTAGTAAATGGGAAATGTCAGATAATGAGATAATAAGTGAGGATAAGGTATGTAATTCTTTTTAATATACTGTTGGATTCTTTTTGCTAGTATTTTGTCCTAAATTTTGACATCCATATTCATAAAGGATATTGATCTGTAGTTTTTCTTGTGGTTTCTTTGTCTGGTTTTGGTACCTGGCTTTATAGAAAGAATTAGGGAGTATTTCTTCTTGTCAGTTCTTCTCTAATTGTTTGATAGAATTCCACAGTGAGGCTGTCTGGTCCTGGACCTTTCTTTGTTGGGAGTCTGTTTATTACTGATTCAATATCTTCACTTTTTATGGGTCTGTTGAGGTTTACTACTTCCTTTTGAGTCAGTTTAGGTGGGTTATGTGCTTCTAGTAATTGTCCATTTCATCAAATGTATCAGTTTTGTTGGAGTGTATTTGTTCATTGTATTCAGTTGTGGTTCTTTTTACTTCAATTGGGTGAGTTGTAATGTCTCCACTTTCTTATTTTGGTTATTTCACCTTTGTCTCTTTGTCAAACCAGCAAGTGCTTTGTCAATTTTATGGATCTTTTCAAAGAACCAATTTCTGAATATTTTAATTCTTTCCACTGTTTTTCTGTTCTCTATTTCATTCATCTCTGATCTTTATTATGTTTTTCTTCTAGTAGCTTTAGTTTAGTTTGCTCTTTTTTTAGTTTCTCAAGCTGTAGAGTTAGACTATTTAGTTGAGACCTTCTTTTTTTAATATAGGCATTTATTGCTATAAATTTACCTCTGAAGACTGCCTTTGCCACATCCTGTAAATTTTGGTATGTTGTGTTTTCATTTATCTCCAGGTACTTTTAATTTCACTCTTAATTTCTTCCTTGACCCAATAGTTATTTAATAGTGTGTGGTTTAATTTCCACAAATTTGTATGTTTTCTATTTTTCCTTCTGCTTTTAATTCCTAATATTATTCTTTTGTGGTCAGAAAAGATCCTTTGTATAATTCCAACCTTCTTAAATTTGTTGAGACTTTTTTTGTGGACTGTTATATGGTCTATTCTGGAAAATGATCCATGTGCACAGGAGAAAAATGTGTATTATTCTGATGATGGGTGGAATGCTCTGTATATGGTGCAAATAATGAGCATATTACACATTTTTTTCAACTGTGCCCTCCACCTGTGAAGAATTTTCATAAGCACACTATGCTAATTTTTTTTACAGCAGAGTGTAAAAAAATTAGCATAGCATGCAAAAATACTTTGTGGGGGGGATGGCACAGTTAGGAAAAAATTTTTTTAACACATGCATTATTTGTGTAAAAGCACAGTATGTCCATTAGGTCTGATCGGCTTATGGTATTATTTAATCCGTCTATGTCCTTACTGATCTTCTGTCTAGAATTGAAAGTGGTGTATTGAAGTCCCCAACTATTATTGTAGAATTTTCTGTTACTCCTTTCATATCAGTCAGTATTTGTTTCATGTATTTTGGAGTGCTCATATTAGGTGCATATATGTATTTATAATTGTTTTGTTTTCTTGATCAAATGACCCTTTTATTATTATGTAATATCCTTTATTTTTGTAATTCTGCTTTCAAGTCTATTTTATCTCATATCAGAATGGCTATCTCTGCTCTTTTTAGGTTACCAGTTACATCGAATATTCTTTTCCATCCCTTTCCTTTCAGTGTGTTTGTATCCTTGTGTCTAAGGTGTGTTTCTTGTTGGCAGCATAGGATGGATCATGTTTTCTTTTAATCCATCCTGTCACTCCGTGGTTTTTGAACAGGGAATTTAGACCATTTATGTGGTTTTTTTTTTTTCTTTCTTTTTCAACTGTGCTTCAGGTGGAACTTTACAGAACAAATTAGTTACTCATTCAATAATTTATACACAAATTGTTTTGTGACATTGTTTGCAATCCCTGTGATGTGCCAACACTCTCCCTTTATACACCCCAATTCCCTGTTTCCATCCCTCCATTTTTTTATGTCCCTTCCTGCCTTCTTGTCTTGCTTTTGGGCAAGTGTTGTCCTGTTAGTCTTGTATACATGATTGAACTAAAAAGCATGTTCCTCAGATGTGTTATTATTTGTTTTATAGACCTGTCTAGTCTTTGGCTGAAGGGTGAACTTTGGGGGTGGCTTCAGTTCGGAGTTAAAAGGGTGTCTGGGGGCCATAGTTTCAGGGGTTCTTCCAGTCTCTGGTCTGGTCTACTTTATTGTGTATGTGAATTTGAATTTTGTTCTACATTTTTCTCCTGCTCTGGTGGAACCCTCAGTTGTGATCCCTATCAGAGCAGTTGGTGATGGTAGCTAGGCACCATCTAGTTCTTTTTGGCACAGGCTGGTGGAGGCAGTAGTACTTGTGGTCCATTAGTCCTTTGGACTAATATTTCCCTTGTGTCTTTGGTTTTCTTCATTCTTCCTTGCCCTGGATGAGATGTATCTTAGATGGCTACTTGCAAGCTTTTAAGACCTCAGACACTACTCACCAACATAGGACGTAGAACATTTTCTTTATGAACTTAGTTGTGCCAATTGATGTAGATGACCCCTGCATTCATGGTCCCTACCCTTCCACCCCAGTCACTCAGTTCTTCAGGGTGTTTGAATGTGTCTATGAAGCTTCTATGACTTTGTCTTGGTCAAGTTGTCCTGACTTCCCCTATATTGTGCTCTGTCTTTCTCTTCACAAAAGTTAACAGTTATCTGCTATGTAGTTAATGATTTTCCTCCACACCCATGCCCTCCTTCATAACTATAAAAGATTGTTTCTTTCTGTGTGTAAACCTTTTCTTGAGGTTTTATAATAGTGGTCACATATTGTATTTGTCCTTTTGTCATTGACTTATTTCACTCAGCATAATGCCCTCCAGATTTATCCATGTTGTGAGATACTTGGCTGATTCATCATTGTTCTTTATCATTGTGTAGTATTCCATTGTGTGTATGTACCATAATTTGTTTATCCAGTCATCTGTCGATGGGCACTTAGGTTGTTTCTATCTTTTTTTCCTATTGTGAATAATGCTGCAACGAACATGGATGTGCATATGCCTGTTTGTGTGATGGCTCTTATTTCCTTAGGGTGTATGCCTAGGAATGGGATTGCTGGACCATATGGTATTTCAATTTCCTGCTTTTTAAAGAAGTGCCATATTGTTTTCCATAGTGGCTTTGCATTCCCACCAGCAGTGCATGAGAGTTCCAATCTCCCTGCAGCTTCTCTAATGCTTGTTCTTTTTTTTTTTTTTTTGATTAGTGCTAGTAATGTCGGGGTGAAATGGTATCTCATTGTAAGTTTGATTTACATTTCTTTAATGGCTAATGATCGTGAGCATTTCCTCATGTGTCAGCTGCCTGAATGTCTTCTTTGGTGAAGTGTCTGTTCATATCCTTTTCCTATTTTTTAATTGGACTATTTGTCTTTTTGTTGTTGAGATGTTGCAGTATGTTGCAGATTTTAGAGATTAGACCCTTGTTGGATATGTTGTAAACAAATTTTTTTTCCAGTCTGTAAATTCTCTTTTTTATTCTTTTAAAGAGGCTTTTGATAAGCATAAGTGTTTTTTAGGTGCCCCCAGTTATCTAGTTTATCTTTGGTGCTTGAGCATTGTTAGTTATGGTTTGTACTCTATTTTTGCCATATATTAGGGCCCCTAGCGTTGTTCCTATTTTTTCTTCTATGATCTTTATAGTTTTAGGTTTTATATTTAGATCTTTGATCCATTTTGAAGTAGTTTTTGAATATGGTATGAGGTATGGATGCTGTTTCATTTTTTAACAGATGGACATCCAGTTTTGCCAGCACCATTTGTTAAAGAGATTATCTTTTCCCCACTTAATGGACTTTGGGGCTTTGTCAAAATCAGCCCCTATGTGGATGAATTTACACCTGGGATCCCAATTCTGTTCCGTTGGTCTATGTGTCTGTCACTGTACCAGTGCCAGCCTGTTTGGACTACTGTGGCTGTATAGTAGGTTCTGAGATCAGGTAGTATGAGGCCTCCTGTTTGTTCTTATTTTTCAATAATGCTTTATTTATCCGGGGCCTCTTTCCTTTCCATATTAATTAAGTGATAGTTTTTCTTGTTAAAGAATGCTGTTGTTATTCGGATCAGGATTGCATTATATCTGTAGGTTGCTTGATATATTCTTTTCCATCCTTTGATTTATGTCTTTGTGTCTAAGATATGTCTCTTGTAGACAGCATTTTGATGGTTGTGTTTTTTATCCATTCTGCCACTCTTGTCTCTATGGGTACATTTAAACCATTTAAATTTATTGTGGTTGTTCCTCGGTATGAATTTATTGCTATGATTATGCTTTTTTTTTGCGGTGCCGATGTTTTCCTTATTCCTCTTACTCTCTTGTGTTGAGTTCCTTTTTTTTTTTTTATGGGTTTTCTTTTCTTTCATTATTGTAGATTTTGTGTTTTTCTGCTTTTCTTATTCTGATTGAGTTTGTTAACTTTTATTGTGATTTCCTTGAAATTTACCCTTATCCGCCTAAGTTTGAACCAGTCCTTTATTACTTAATATTGCCTTGACTTCCTTTCCATTTGAAAGTTCTATACTTTGTTTTGACGTTGTTGTCATTTACACATTGACATCTCTGGTTCCCTGTTTTAAGTCGTTTGGCTTTGTTTTATTATTGAGAGTTCTTTGTCTAGGTTGGTATCTAGCTGTTGCTGTCCTGCGTCTTAACCTCTGATGTTTTTGGTTCTCTAACCAGGGGGCTCCCTTCAATATTGTAAGTTTGGTTTGGCTTTTGCCAGTTCTCTTAATTTCTTTTTATCTTGGAAATGTCTTAATTTCACCATCATATTTGAGAGAGAGTTTTGCAGGATATACTGTTCTTGGTTATTATATTATATATTGTTATTATTACATGCAAAAACCTGGAGATGGAACACCAAAAGGGAGGAACATGCTCTGCATTTCTCAAGCTGAAGGAACTGAAGAAAAAATTCAAGCCTCAAGTTGCAGTATTAAAAGATGCTGTGGGGAAAATATTAAACAACTCAGAAAGCATCAAAAGAAGGTGGAAGGAACACACAGAATCACTATTCCAAAAAGAATTGATCACCGTGTAACCATTTCAGGAGGTACCATATGAACAGGAACCAGTGGTACTGAAGGAGGAAGTCCAAGCTGCACTGGAGGCATTGGTGAAAAACAAGGCTTCAGGAACTGATGAAATACCAGTTGAGATGTTTCAAAAATGGATGCAGCGCTTGAAGTACTCACTTGTCTATGCCAAGAAATTTGGAAGATGGCTACCTGGCCAATGGACTGGAAGAGATCCATATTTATGCCTATTCCCAAGAAAGGTGATCCTACTGAATGCAGAAATTATCAAACAATATCATACACAAGTAAAATTTTGCTGAAAATCATTCAAAAGTGGCTGCAGCAGTATATTGATAGGGAACTGCCAGAAATTCAAGCTAGATTCAGAAGAGGATGTGGAACCAGGGATACTGCTGATGTCAGATGGATCCTGGCAGAAAGCAGAGAATACCAGAAAGATGTTTACCTGTGTTTTATTGACTATGCAAAGGCATTTGACTGTGTGGAGATTGGGAAGAATGAGAATTCCAGTACACTTAATTGTGTTCATGAAGAACCTGTACATAGATCAAGAGACAGTCATCTGAACTGAGTGGTATAAAGTCAAGAAAGGTATGCGTCAGGGTTGTATCCGTTCACCATACGTATTCATTTTGTATGCTCAGCAAATAATCTGAGAAACTGGACTGTAGGAAAAAGAATGCAGCATCAAGATTGGAGGAAGACTCATTAACCTGCATTATGCAGATGACACAACCATGCTTGCTGAAAGTGAAGAGGACTTGAAGCACTTAATCATGAAGATCAGAGACTACAGCCTTCAGTATGGATTACACGTCAACATAAGGAAAACAAAAATTCTCACACTGGACCAATAAGCAGCATCATGATAAATGGAGAAAAGATTGACATTGTCAAGGAGTTCATTTTCCTTGGATCCACGGTCAATACCCATGGAAGCAGCAGTTAAGAAATCAAAAGACACATTGCATTGAGCAAATCTGCTACAAAAGACCTCTTAAAAGTGTTGAAAAATAAAGATGTTACCTTGAAGACTAAGGTGCGCCTAATCCAAGCCATGGTGTTTTCAGTCATCTTCTATGCATCTGAAAGCTGGATGATGAATAAGGAAGACTGAAGAATTGATGCCTTTGAATTGTGGTGTTGGAGAAGAATATCAAATATACCATGAACTGCCAAAAGAATGAACAAATCTGTGTTGGAAGAAGAGCAACCAGAATGCTCCTTAGAAGGAAGGATGGCAAAACTGTGTCTTACATACTTTGGACATGTTGTCAGGAGGGATCAGTCCCTGGAGAAGGACATCATACTTGGTAAAGTAGAGGTCAGCAAAATAGAGGAAGACCCTCAATGAGATGGATTGACATGGTGACTTACCAATGGGTTTAAGCATAACAATGATTGTGAGGATGGTGCAGGACCAGGCAGTGTTTCATTCTGTTGTATATAGAATCGCTATGAGTTGGAACTGACTTGATGGCACCTAACAATATTATTCTTGGTTGGCAGTTTTTTTTTTTTTTCTTTCAAGGTTTTATATATGTTATCCCACTGCCTTCTTGCTTGCATAGTTTCTGCCGAGTAATCAGAGCGTAGTCTTATGGTTTCCCTGTTGGAAGTGACTTTGTTTTTCTTGAGCTGCTCTCAGAATTCTTTCTTTGGTTTTGGTTTTGGCAGTGTGATTATGATGTGTCTTGGTGACTTTCTTTTAGAGTCAATCCTATGTGGGGCTGTTGAGCTTCTTAGTCGGTCTGCTGTTCATCTTTCATGGTATTTGGGCAGTTCACTGTCAGCACATCTTCAACAATCTTTTCTGTGTTTTCCATTTTCTCCTCCTGTTCTGGAACTCCGATCAGGAGCAAATGTTTGCTCTTGATTGTGCTCCTCATAATTCTTAAGTGTACTTCATTTTTCTCAATGCTTTTCTCTTATTTTTCCTCAAAGTGGAATCCATGGGTTTGTCTTCAGTCTTGCTGATTGTCTTCAGTTGTTTCAAATTTGTTCCTATAACTCTCCTTTAAGTTGTCCATTTCTGAAATTTTGTTGTTTATCTTTTGGATATCTAGTTGCTGTTTTCGTATGCTTTCTATGTGTTTACTTTGATGTTTTGTTCTTGTATTGTTTTTTTTAATTCTATTTTTTCCTTGTTTTCCTTGATTTTGACTGTGTTTTTATTAGTTTTATCTGCGTTCTTTATCTCTTTCCTTATTTCTTGGAGAGTTCTGGATATTAGTCTTTTGAATTCCATATCGTATAGTTCCACTGCTTTTTCTTCTACCAGAAGGACATGATTCTTTATTTTGGTCATTTGCTGGAGCCATCTTGTCTTTCTTTTTCATATGTTTTGATATTGCCTGCTCTCTCTGAGACATTAAGGTATTATTTTCTTTATTAATTGTACATTCATTTGTTTCATCCTGCATTTTTGTTTGGTTTTGATATGTCAGAGTGGGCTGGCCAGGCATATTTTGCTGCTTGTTCTTCTGTAGGCATGATAGTTGTCACCACCTTGTCCAGGGGGACATGACAGCAAAAGGAAGGGTGAGCCTGTTTTGCTGTACACTGGTTTGGTGAGGTGGTTAAGGGTGGACTGGGTGGGTGCTATCAGTCTCCTGATATAGGTACAGCGGTGTGGGAGCTTTCCCAGCCCCATGCCTGATGGCTGGTGTTGTCAGATGGGGAGCAATGTGGGCTCACTTCCAATCATTTAGCAGCTGCTCAAATGGCAGGAGAGAGGGGGCAGTGCGGGCCTGATGTGGCGGTTGGCCTGAGCAACAAGGGTATTCTATCCATAGCAGCATGTTGGGGGGGGGTGGCTAGTGGGGCAGTGGCATAAGGAGCTAGTTGGGAATGGAGAAAGAAAAGAGAAAGACAAAAAAAGTAGCCAGTGTGTGGGGGCTGGGCAGACCTGGGGGCCAGAGGGAAAGGGGACAGGTGGCATACGAGGCTATGTGGGAGGTTGAAAGAAAAGAAAGTAAAAGAAAAATAAAATAAGTGGTGGTGCGATGGGGGCGGGATTGTCTTGGGATGGCATTGGTGGCCCAGGGCAGCAGGGGTGGAGGTATCATATGGGGCTAGGTCTGAGGGAGAGGAAAAGAAGGGAGATCAAAGAAAAAAATAATAAACCGGCAGTGCTGTGGGGGCTGGGCAGACTCAAAGGCCAGTTGGAAGAGAGTGAATCTGATGTGCAGAGGTAGGTGGGAGGAAGGAAAAAAAGAAAGAGAAACAAAAGCAAAAAAAGAAAAATGGTGGCAAGCAGGAGCCTGCTGGTGAGGGGAGGTGGACCTGGGGTGGTGGCTTGCGGTGCTTCTCTAGCCAAGCGGCACAGCATGGCCCATCAGGAAGGGGTGACAGCAGCATAGGGGTCTAGGTGGGAAGGAGAAGGAAAAGGAAGAAAGGGAAAAAAAAAGAAAGAGAAAAAAAAATGGCATTGAGGGAACCGGCCTGTGGAGGTGGAGCACACCCAGGGCAGCAGTAAGCCGGTGTCTCTGCAGTCAAGCGACTGTGGCCCATTGGGAAGCAGCGGAAGCAGTGTACAGGGCAGAAAGCTGAGACAAGCATGTTTCTCTGCTTGCCAGGTGCTCTGCCTCCTGTTGGGAGCTCCGTGAAGTTGCTTTCTTATATTCTCTGTCCGGGGTTGTTGATGGCTGTTCTCCAGGATGGCAAAGCTGTGCTGCGTTAGCTGGCAGGGGACCTTCACTCTGTAGCACTCCTTGTTCTCTGTTCTCTGTCAGTTTCTTCTTCCATCTGGTGCTTGATCTAGTTCTTTATCCCTTCATTTGAGGCTTTGGGTTCAAGGATTGACATTTGTATCTGTTTTGCTTAGTTTTTTGGGTCTTTGCTACAGAGAGACAGCATGGTGCTTCTCCCTATACTGCCATGTTGGTTCCACCTCAGATTGTATACATTTAAGGTAATTACTGGAAATAAAATACATACATCATTTTGCTGATTGTGTTTTGAGTGTCTTATATCTTCTTTGTCTCATTATTTCCATATTTCTGTTATTTTTTGTGTTTAGCAGCTTTTTTGTGTTGTCTTTTTTATTTTTTCCTTCTTCCCATTTGTGTATTAGTGATTACAATAAGTATTCATTGAACAACTTACAAATCCAGCAGTTTATTTCAGCTTGCTGCCAAAATTTAACATACAAATAAGTAACATGTATTAACGTACTAACTCTTTTCCTGTTTTGCTTCTTCCTCCCCCTTTTCTGTTGTTGTGTCTCTATTTACATCATTATGCAACTTATATCCAGTAGATTTAATTAGTACTTCCTCCTTATGCACTTTATATTGTATTGTTGAACATAGGAATTTGAAATTTTGTTCTGCATTTTCCACATTTTGATCAGGATTTTTCTATATAATTCTTTTTTAATTAATATTGTGTTGGGTTTTCAGTGAAGTTTCACACAGCAGCTTAGTTTTCCATGTAGCAATTTCTACACAAGTTGTTCAGCGACATTGGTTACATTCTTCACAGTGTGTGAACATTTCATTATATCCATTCTGGTTATTTTGTTTCTCCTACGGAATCCTTGATAAAAATGTTGAATAGTGGTAGCTGGGCACTATGCAGTTCTTCTGGACTTATGGAAAAGGAGGCAGTAATTCATGCAGGAAATTAGCCTCATACTCCATTTTCTCCTATTCCTGACTATCCTTCTTCCTCTGTTGCTTCAAGTGCATAGACACCAATTGTACCTTTTCTTGTTTATTCTAATTTTATTTTGTAGTTGTAGAGAATATACAAAGCAAAACATAATACCATTCCAACTGTTTCTACACATACAATTCAGTGACATTGATTATGTTCTTTGAGTTGTACAATCATTTGCACCTTTCTTTTCTGAGATGTGCCTCCCAAATAAACTTATCACACCCTAAGGTTCCTATCTTTGGAGTTGCTGTTGTCACTTTGATCCCATATAGATAATTCTTAAAAGAGCATAATGCTGCTGAGGGAGAGTGCAGTGCCTTCCAACAGGACACTTGGGGGCAAAGTGGGATGGCTCTGGGCACTTATCGGCAGAGCTAAAAGAGCTTTGTAGCACTTGCCTCAGCAGAGCAGAGGCCAGGCCAAGGACTGAGAGCCAAGGCCTGTCCTGAGGCAGCTGAAAGGAACCTGTCCCCAAGGGCCAAGAAGAGCCTTGCGTGGCCCAAAGGAGCTGAGAGAGCTGTCCTGCACTGAAGAAGGGAGACTTTGCCTTCTTTCTTATTTTGATTATTTGCATCTTTTTCTTTCTTTGTCATTCTAGCTAAATATTTGTCAGTTTTGTTGACCTATTCACAGAATCAACTCTGGTTTTGTTGATTCTGTTTATTGTTTCTTTGTTTTCAGTTTTCTGCTCTGATTTTTGTTATTTCCTTTATTGTGGTAGGTTTGGCTTAGTTTGCTCTTCTTTTTCTAGTTCCTCATGTTGTTTTGAGTTAGACTGTTGATTTGAGATCTTTGTTTTTTCCTTTAGGCATTCATTGCTGTAAGATTCCCTCTGAATACTGCCTTTGCACATCCCATAGGTTTTGGTATGTTGTGCTTTCATTTTCATTTGACTGAGAAATTCGCGATTTCTCTTTTGATTCTTCCTTGACACATTGGTAGGTTAATAGTGTGTTGTTTAATTTCCATATGTTTGTGCATTTTCCAGTTGTTTTTTTCTTCTTTTTCTGTCATTGATTTTAGCATCACTCCATTGTGTTCAGAGAAAATACTTCGTGTTATATCAGTCTTTTAAAATTTATCGAGACTGGCTTTGGGACTTAGCTTGTGGGCTGTGCTGGAGAGTGATTCATGTGTACTAGAGTAGAACACACAATGTGCTGTTGTTGGCTGGAGTGTTCTATATATGTCAGTAAATTCAGTTAGTAGTATCATTCAGGTCCTCTATTTCTTTATGTTCTTTCTAGATGCCCTGTCCAATATTGAAAGTCATGTATTGAAATGTGCATCTGTTATTGCAGTGCTATCTATTTCTCCAGTTCTATCAGTGTTTGTTTTATATAGTCAGGTGCTCCGATATTGGGCGTGTATATATTCGTGACTGTTAAATATTCTGGATTAATTTAACCTTTTATGACTATGTAATGTCCTGGGATGATTTTTTTTATGATATAGTCCTAGCAATAAATTTCCAAGTCAGAGGTTCATGAGCACTAAATAATGTATGCATCAGTGTGTGACATTTGCATACTCCCTTTTCTCATATGTCCCCTTGCCCATCTGTTTCCTCAGATCTCTCTGCCTCTTTCTCAGAAGAGCCAGAAATGACCATGTCCCTGGTGAGTTATTATTTGTTCATTTATTTGTTGCTTTCTTTATTTTCCAGTAGATTTTAAAAGGCCTCTAATGAGTTTCCGAGGAGTGCCTGGTGGATTTGAACTGCCGACCCTTTGGTTAGCAGCCGTAGCACTTAACCACTACGCCACCAGGGTTTCCCCAAGTAAGATGGACAAGCATAAATAAATAAAAACTAAGATGGGAATATCAACTCCAAGTCAAGTTTGGAATTTAGATATGTGAGTTATGTGGCCTCACACATTTATGAACTTTCAACTCTAAGATTGTCTCTTACCTATGGAAATTAGATATATGATTTATGCTGTTGACAAGTAACAATTTATTTTAGCTATGGTAAAGATATCCTGGTTCTTGATTTTCTGATTCCGATGTTTGAGATAATTTTTGATAAGTCTTCAGATGATTAGTGACACAACAGTGTACTCAACAATAAACCTCTTATAAGTATATTAACAGGTTTTCTATTATTGCCTGCTCACACCTTTAATTGCATATGAATTCAGGTTCTGAATTAGTAGATCTGGGATGGGATCTGAGAGCCTGCATTTCTCAAAAATTTTTGTGGGATGTCAGTGTTTATCCAAGGACTGACCTCTGAAGAAAGGTTTTGAGGTTTTGTTATGAGCAAGTATTGAATTTTGTCAAATACTCTTTCATAATCGATGTACATGAATGCTCATGTGATTTTTTTTCTTTAACTTGTTGATAATGATAGATTACATTGATTGATATTTGAGTACTGAATAAACTCCATTTGGTGATGATATATGATTCTTTTCGTATATTGTTGAATTGTATTTGCTAATACTTTCTTCAGGATTTTTGCACCATAGTCATGAAGGATATGTGTGTGTGTGTATATATATATGCACACATATGTATGTATACATATATATATATATGTTTTTTGAGGGGGTAGTGTTCTTGGTTTTGGATCAGTAATATTGGCCCCATAAAATGAATTGTAACGTATTGCTTTATCTTGATTATTCTGGAAGGAGTTGTGTATAATTTGCGTTTCATTTTCTATACAGTCTTTGTATAAATTTTTGTATCATGGTAATTCTGGCCTCAGAATAAGCTGGGAAGTTTCCCCTCCTATTTTCTGGAAAAGATTATGTAGAATAGATGTTAATCCTTTAAATGTTTGTTAGAATCTCCAGAAAAATCATCTGGGCTTAGATAATTTTTTATTGGAAATTTCAAAATTACCAATTCAATTTCTTTAATACTTATAAAAAAAAATACTTATAGGACTGTTCAAATGATCTATTTTATAAATAGTTTAATTAATTAAAAACGCAAATTATTTATTTTATTTTGGGATAGTTGTAGTAGTTTGTGCTTTTTGAAGAACTGGTTTGTTTCATATAGGTTGTCAAATTTACTTTTTTTTTACTTTCAGCTTACCTATATCACTGTACACTATTGTCTATCTCATTACCCAATATTTCAACACCTACAACAATAGTAAAAAATCTACTGTTCAACAATTTTTTGTGTTAAGGATGTACGTCTGGCAGTAACAAACGCCAAGGTACAAGGCAAGAGTAACGCTGGCTGTAATGGTTAAGGTTATGTGTCATCTTTGCTGGGCCATGATTCTCAGTGGTTTGGCAGTTATGTAATGATGTACTCATTCTCCATTTTGTGATTTGATGTGGTCATCCTCCATTTTTGAAGAAAACCAATTTTTGCCTAATTACCTGGTCTTTGGTAAGTTTCTTTAGGCAGCATATAGATGGGTCATGTGTTTTTATCTACACTGTCAATTTCTATCTTTCGTTAGTATATTTAAACCATCTACATTTACTGTAATTATTGAGTAGTTAAGGCTAAGCCTGCCATTTTATTTTTTGTGCTATCTTTGGTCTGTTTTTCTTTTTTTTAAGCTGACTTTCTCTGGATTCACCCGTTGCCATCGAGTTGATTCCAATTCATAGTGACCCTATAGGAGCGAGTAGAACTATCCCATGAGATTTCCAAGGCTGTAATCTTTATGTCACATTCTCCTCCTGTGGAACGGTCGGTGGATTCCAACAGCGTATCTTTTGGTTAGCAGCCAAGTGCTTAACCACTGCACTACCAGGTCTCCTTTGTCTGGATTACTTGAACACATTTTGGAATTCCATTTTAATTCACAATCTAGAATTCTGCATTCAAGCAAAGTCCATTTGTTGTTGTTTTCAGATGCCGTCAACTCAGCCCTCAACTCGTGGTGACCTCATGCACAGCGGAATGAAACACTGCCCAGTCCTGCGCCATCCCCATGCTTGGTTTTGGATTGGACCATTGTGATCATAGGGTTTTCACTGGTTTATTTTTGGAAGTAGGTCACGAAGCCTTTATTCCTAGTCCATATTAATCTGTGTGCTCCTCTGAAACCTGATCAGCATCATAGCAACATGCAAGCCTCCACTGACAGAAGGGCAGTAGCAGCTCATGAAGTGTATTGGCTGAGAATTGAACCCAGGTCTCCTGCATGGAAATTAAAAATTCTACCACTGAACCACCACTGTTCCCGAACTCAATTTAGTGAGGGTAAAATAAAGACATTTGCAAACATGCAAGTGCCCCAAAAATTTTACTTCCCATACACACTTCCTGGAGAGCTACTGGAGGATATGCCCTAAAAATGAAAGCAAATTCAAGAAAGTGCCAAAAAACCCCTGAACTCTGTAGGTGTGTATAGTCAAAAGGGCTCTATACTACAGTGGTGCCCTCTTACCTGTCATTTGGCTAGAGAGAGTATACCTCTTTCTCCATTGAGTACAATGTTGGCTGTGGGTTTTTCATAAATGTACTTTATAAAATTGAGAGATTTCCCTTCTGTTTCTATCTTGTTGAGTGTTTTTTACAATGAAAGGGTGTTGAATTTTGTCAAATGCCTTTTCCTTATCGACTGAGATGATGATGGGCCCTTTTCCTAATTCTATTAATATAGCGTATAACATTGATTTTGGCTATGCAAAGGCATTCAGCTGCAGATCATAACAAATTATGGATAACATTGCTAAGAGTGGGCATTTCAGAACACTTAATTGTGCTCATGAGGAACCTATACATAGATTAAGACGCATTCGTTTAAATGGAATGAAGGGATATTGCGTGGTTTAAAATCAGGAAAGATGTGCGTCAGGGTTGTATTCTTTCACCATACTTATTCAGTCTGTATGCAGAGCAAATTATCTGAAAAGCTGGACTATATGAAGAAGAACATGGCATCAGGATTGGTGGAAGACTTATTAACAACCTGTGATACGCAAATGATGCAACTTTGCTTGCTGAAAGCAAGGAGGACTTGAAGCACGTACTATTGAAGACTAAAGACTACAGCCTTCAGTATGGATTACATCTCAACGTAAAAAAACTAAAATTCTCACAAGTGGACCAATAAGCAGCATCATGATAAATGGAGAAGACATTGAAGTTGTCAAGGATTTCATTTTACTTGGATCCACAATCAACACCCATAGAAGCAGGAGTCAAGAAATCAAACGATGTATTGCATTGATCAAATCTGCTGTAAAAGACTTCTTTAAAAAAAAAAAGCGTTAAAAAGCAAAGATGTTATTTTAAAGACTAAGGTGCACCTGACCCAAGCTGTGGTGTTTTCGATTGCCTCAAGCACATGAAAGCTGGGCAATTAATAAGACCAGAGAAGAATTGGCGCCTTTGAATTATGGTGTTGATGGAGAATATTGAATGTACCATGGACTGCCAAAAGAATGACCAAATCTGTCTCGGAAGAAGCACAGCCAGAACGCACCTTAGAAGCAAGAGTGTTCTTTGGACATGTTACTAGGAGGGGCCAGTCCCTGGAGAATGACATCATGCTTGGTAAAATAGAGGGTCCGTGAAAAAAAGGAAGACCATCAAGGAGATGAATTGACACTGGGTGTGCACTGGCTGCAACGATGAGCCTTAAGCATAGCAGTGATGGTGCATAACCAGGCAGCGTTTCCTTCTGTTATACATAGGGTCTGTTTGACTTGGAACTGTCTCAATGGCACCTAACAACAGCAACATTACATTGGTTGATATTCTAATGTTAAACCATCCTTGGGTTTTTGAGGTATATTCCACTTGATCATGATCTATAATCCTTTTAATATGTTTTTGGATTTGGTTTCCTCATATTTTGTTAAGTATTTTTGCATCTATGTTCATTAGGGATATTGGTCCGTAGTTTTCTTGTGCTGTCCTTGTCTGGCTTTGGTATGCTTGTCTCATAGAATGAGCTCAAGAGTGTTGCCTCCTCTTCTATTTAAGTAGAATTGGGGTCTTTTCTTCCATAGATGTTTGATAGAATTTCCTAGTAAAGCCAGCTGGTCAATGACTTTTATTGTTGGGAGGTTTTTAATACTGATTTAATCTCTTCACTTGCAGTGGGTCTGTTGAGATCAGTTCTTTCTTCTTGAGTCAATATAGGGAATTTAGGTGTTTCGAGAATTTTGCCCATTTTGTCTAAGTTATCTAATTTGTTGGCCTGCAACTATTCATAGTATTCTCTTATAATCTATTTTATTTCTATAGAGTTGGTTGTAATGTTCCCAGTTTTGTTTTTCATTTTAGATATTTGCATCTTCACTCTCTTTTTATTAGTCAGTCTAGTCAAAAGTTTGTAGATTTTATTGATCTTTTCCAAGAGTGAAGTGCTAGTTTTGTTGATTCTCTTTATTGTTTTTCTGTTCTCTATTTCATTTATTTCTGCTCTGATCTTTATCATTTCTTCTGATAATCTTAGGTTCAGTTTGTTCTTCCTTGTCCAATTTCTCAAGTTGAAGAGTTAGGTCATTAATTTGAGATCTTTGCTCTTTATTAACATAGGCATTTTTTGGTATAAATTTTCCTCTGAGTACTGCCTTCACTGCATCCCATAAGTTTTCATTCTCATTTGACTAAGTACTTTTCAGTTTTTCTCTTGATTTCTTTTACGCATTGGTTGTTTGGTAGTGTATTACTTAGTTTCCCCATGTTTGTGCATTTTCCAGGTTTCTTTATGCTATTATTTTCTAGCTTCACTCCATTGGGATCAGAAAAGATACTTTGTATGATTTCAAGTCTTTGAATTTATTGAGACTTGCTTTGTGTCTAAGATATGATCCGTCCCGGAGAATGTTCCATGTGCACTGTAGAAGAATGTATATTGTGCTGTTGTTGTTGGATGAAGTGTACTATACATGTCTTTTAAGTCTAGTGTTGGTCCAGTCTTCTGTTTCTTTATTAATCTTCTTTCTAGTCTTTTTTAAAAAAGATTATTATTGAAAGTGATGTACTGAAGTCTCTGCGGTGTGATGGATTACTTTTGTTTGGCCTTTCTCACCACGGTCTTGTAATTCCCACCCAAATGATTGGGTGGAACTGTGCAGATAAGGTAATTCTGGCCCACCAAGGGGATTGGGGAGCCCTGGGCCCTGGTGGCACAGTGGATAAGAGCTCAGCTGCTGACCAAAAGGTCGGCAATTTGAATCTACCAGCTACTCCCTGGAAACCCTATGGGGCAGTTCTACTCTGTCCTGTTGGGTTGCTATGAGTTTGAATCGACTTGACAGCAACGGATTTGGTTTTTTGGTTAAGATTACTTTTCAATTTTGCCATCTCGCTAGACTTAAAAGAGCCAATTTCAGAGTAGGGAAAGGATCTTACCACCAAGGACATAAAGGCAGAAGTGGAGCGCGTCCTTTGGACCCAGGATCCCTGAGCTCCTGGAACCAGGAGATAGAGAAAGAGAGTGAGCTGTAACACTGAAGATGGCGAAAAGCAATGGCAGAGAAACAGCAGCAGGATACAGCGCAGTGGGCTTCCTAGCCCACAGAGCAAGAAAGCTGAGTGTCTTTGGGCAGGAGGCTTACTGGTGGAGTAGGGTGCCTCCGGCACTTGGCAGAGATGGTTTGCTGACCCATGGAGCTAGAGCTGAGTGCCTTTGGGCCAAGGCTTACTGGCAGAGTGGGGTGCCTTTGAGCACTTATTGACATAGCTAAAAGAGCTTTGTAACTTGCCCAAGCAGGGCTGAGCCTGAGGTTCAGAGAGGTGTGCCTCCGGGCACAGTGAAAAGAGGCTGTCCTAATGGAAGAACTGTATCTGAGCATTACTGAACCTGAATTTTAACCTGTCACTTCCCTAATAAACCCCATAATCATGGGTATTGTGTGTGAGTTCTGTGTGGCTACTGCAGTGAGTTATCGAAACCAGCAGAGAAGTGCCACGGGATAGACGGTTGGTGCCAGCATTGGTAAAGATGATGGAGAGATGAGGCATGTCTCTCTTCTGCCTCATATGAATCAGGCTTGGGCTATTGATCTTGATTCTCCTTCCTCCTGGTGAACTTCGAGAAGGTCAGAAGCCACCCCTGCCACACCATTTTTACGGTCTCCAACCGTTATTGTGGAGTTGTCTATTTTTTCCTTTAAGTAGTGTCTGTCTGCTTTGCAGATTTTGGGGCTCTGGAGTTAGGCGTTAGTATTTATAATAGTTAAGTCTTCTTGATGAATTGTCCCTGTTATTATTATGTAGTGTCCTTTTTTGTTTCTTATAATAGATTTTGACTTAAAGTCTATTTGTCTGGTATTAAAATTGCCATACCTGTTCTCTTTTGGTTTCTGTTTGCATGAAATATTTTCTTCCATCCTTGCATTTTCAGTCTGTGTCTTTGTGCCTGAGGTATGTCTCTGGTAGATAGCATATACATGGGTCATGTTTTTGTATCCATTGTACCACTCTCTGTCTTTTGATTGGAGCTTTAATCTATTTACATTCACGATAATTTGATAAAAAGAGTAATTCTGCCATTTTGTTGTGTTTTGTGTGTCTTATACTGTTTTTGTTCCACTCCACTTTTTCTCCAGTGCTGACTTCTTTTGTGCGTAGATTTTTTGTGTGTGCATGCTGAACCATTTTGTTTCTCTTCTTTCTTTTTTTTAAAATAATATTTTATTGTGTTTTTTGGTGAAGGTTTACACAGCCGTTTAGGCTCCCATCCAGCAATTTCTACACGAGTTGTTCAGTGACATTGGTTACATTCTTCACAATGCTTGAACATTCTTATTATTTTCATTCTGGTTATTCTGTTTCCATTAATCTAGTTTCCCTGCCCACTTTATTTTAAAGTACTTGTTGACCACTGGTTCCATCTGTGTTTTGTGTATCAATTTTTAATTTACTTTCTTTATGGTTACCTTTAGAATTACATTTAACAATTTACATTTGGAACAGCTGGGCTTATATTGATACCAACGTAACATACAATCTATACCTATGCCACTGCCCCTGTCCCCGTTTATGTTGTTGTTTAAACTAATTACATCTTTATACCTAGATATGGTGGAAACCCTGGTGTCATATTGGTTAAGTGCTACAGCTGCTAACCAAGAGGTCAGCAGTTCGAATCCACCAGGTACTCCTTGGAAACTCTATCGGGCAGCTCTACTCTGCTCTATAGGGTCGCTATGAGTCAGAATCAACTCGATGGCAGTGGGTTTGGTTTTTGGTTTTGAGCTAGACATGCTATAATTTAACTTTATTTCATTATTATTATATGTGTGTGTTTATTTGTTCCTCTATTTTTATCTTATTTTATTACTTTATTACAGTATCTTAACTCTGGCTTTTATATTTGTCAAGCCATTTCCTTTAATGGTATTTTTTTTTCCCCTGTATGTACAACTTTAAGTTACTATCAAGTGTCCTTGATTTTCCTTCTGGAGGACACTCTTGAGCATTTCATATAGGGCTGGTCTGATGGTAACAAATTCCATCAGCTTTTGTTTATCTGGGAACATCTTAATTTCACCCTCACTGCTGAAAAACAGTTTTGCTGCATGTAGTATTATTGGTTGACAGTTCTTTTCTTTTAGCACTGCCTTCTTGCCTGCATGGTTTCTGCAGGGAAATTGGTACTTAATCTTATTAAAGACCTCATGAATATGATTCTTTGCTTCTCTTGTGCTGCCCTCAAAATTTTTTCTTTGTCCTTGGTTCTTGAGATTTTGATTATAATATGCCTCAGTGTGGCTCTGTTTAGATTTATCCTAACTGGAGTTCGTTGAGCATCTTGAATGCGTAAGTTCTTGTCGTTCATCATATTTGGGATTTCTTCAACCATCATTTCTTTGAAAATTCTTTCTGTACCTTTTGCTCTCTCTTCTCCTTCTGGGACTCCAAGTAAGCGTGTATTATTCTGCTTGATGGTGTCCCACAGATCCATTAGACTTTGCCTTTTTTTTGTTTTTCATTCTTTTTTCTTTTTGCTCAGACTTTACAATTTCAATTACTGGATCTTCGAGTTCACTGATTCTGTCTTCTGCCAATTCAAATCTGTTCCTAAGTCCTTCCAAAGAATTGTTCATTTCTGTTACTACACTTTTCAGTTTCAGTATTCCTATTTTTAAATTTCTATATCTTTATTGAAATTTTTGTTTTGTTCTTGGATCACTTTCCTGATTTCCTTTAATTTTTTTCTGTGTATTCCTTTAACTCTCTGAGCACAATTAATGCTGCTTCTTTAATGCTTTTGTCTAGTGATTCTGTTATCTATTTCTGTCCTCTTATTTTGGTCTTTTTCTTGGGCCATTTTTTTCCTGCTTCTTCATATGCTTTGTAATTTCTGTTCGTAATAGCGATATTAAGGTATTTTACTGTGGTTACTCTGGAGATTTGATTCTTCCTGTCTCTAGGGTTTGCTCTTCTTCTCTTTATTGTTGTTGTTACTGTTATTTTAAATTATTGATGGTTGTATTTCTCTGCTTCACTTCCAGACTCTCTGTCTGGGTTCATTTGCTGTAGTCCCTTTCCTGTTAGTTTCTCTGTCCAGGGGCAGTAGCCATCACTGTTTTATCTCTAGGTTTCTTGAGTGGGAGGATACCTCAGCACCAAACTGTATGGCTTGCAGTACTTGTGGTCACTTCCCCTTAGGATATTGGGAACATTGACTATATTACCCTGGCTCCTGACTCCTTCCATCCCAAACTATGCTGGCTATGCCCCTCCAGCACCAGCCCCTCATTTGGGAATACAGATGTTTCTGAGAGCTAACCACAAATCCTACCTCTGTGTCCTTGGCTATGCCTGTCTGGCACTAGGCCCCCCACCATCCGTGAGCTGCACGTGTCACAGACATACCCCACCACTCCCATTCCAGGAACGTTGGCTGTGTTAAACCAGATGCAGAGTTCTACCCTGGAAGCAACAGCTGTTGCCAGTTTACCCTGTGTCACTGTTTATGAACTGCAGCCAACTCTGTGTTCACGTCATTGCTCCTTTTTGAGATCCACAGGTTACCCCTGGCCACACGGTGCTTACTGTGCCATTCTGTCCCAGGTCTGACTGCTCAGGTGTTGCTTTGGTCTGTACTGTCCTCACCCAGTCTCTCTTTCCTGAGCCCAAGTATTCAGAAACTCAAACTCTCACTGTACTTGCCAGGCCACTTCTCCCCAGGCCCAGATTCTCAGTGCCTTCTCCAGGTCTTGGCTGTTCATAAAGTCCAAGCTGCACTGCACTCAGTATGCCACTTCCTCCTGAATCCCACATAGTCCCAGGCCTCCAGTGTGCCAAATCACCCTTTCTTAGGTCTAACTGCTCATTCGTACCCAAGCTGCATTCACTGGTGCCTGGCTGTTTGCAAAGTCTTGGCCTTACTGTGCTGTGCACACTGCTCCCTCCCAGGACCCCTGCAGCTCCAGGATTGTGGCGTGCCAAAGTGCCCTTTCTTAGATCTGTATGCTCAAACTTCCCTGCCTGTAGTGCCTTCACTGTGGCCTGGCTGTTTGCAAATTCCAGGCCTCTCTGCAGCCCACACAGTGCTCCCTCCTGGGACCCACGCTTCCCCAAGCTTGTGATGAACCAATGTGCCCTTTCTTAGGTATGCATGCAGAGGCTTCTCTGCTCATGGTGCCGTCACCAGGGCCTGGCTGTTGGCAAATCCCTGCCTCACTGTGCTCCGCACAGCACTTCCTCTTAGGACCCACTCTGTCCCAAATCTGTGGTTTTCCTCAGCACCCTTTCTTAGGTTTGCTTACTTAGGCTTTCCTGCCCTGGGATGTCTTCACTGGGACCTGGCTGTTTACAAACCTCAGGCCTTGCTATGCTCTGCACAGGTTGCTCCTGCCCCAAGATGAACATACTGTGTTTGGGAGGAGAGTAAGATGAAGACGCTTTGCCAGCCTCCACTCTCCCATGGTCAGTATGTTATCTTTCCTTGATTCAGTGTTCCCTTTGGCCCTTCAACCCTTCTTCTGATATCTGGAGTTAGGTGACTACCAATTTTATCAGTATTTGCTTATTTTCTTCTGTGATATTTGTGGGGGTTTGAAGTGTGCAACTGCTTATGCTGCTATCTTGCTCTGCCTCCTGCCAATTTTTTTTATTATTTAAAAATATATGTAACACACATTTGCTAATTCAGTGTTTTTCATGTGTACAATTTAGTGACACCAATTACATTAACCATGTTGTGCAACTATCACCAATACCTGCTGCCAAATTCTCTATCCCCATAAACAGAAACTCTATGCTTCCTAAACAACGATTCCCCCTTTCCCTCTCCTTCCTGCCACTGGTAACGACAGTAAACTTTATCCATTGCCTTTGAGTCAGTTCCGACTCATACTGACCCTATAGGACAGAGTAGAATTGCTCCATAGTGTTTCCAAGGAGCACCTGGTGGATTTGAACTGCTGACCTTTTGGTTAGCAGCCAAACTCTTAACCCCTATGCCACCAAGGTTTCCCAATCAACTTTGGTCTCTATGTATTTACATGTTCTTGTTATTTCATGTAAGTAAGATCATACAGTATTTGTCCTTTTGTGATTGACTTTACTTCACTCAGCATAATGTTTTCAAGGTTCATCCATGTTGTTGCATGTGTTGGGACTTCATTTCTCTTTATGGTTGATAATATTCCCTTGTATGTGCGCCTGACCCAAGCCGTGGTATTTTCAATCACATCATATGTATGTGAAAGCTGGACAACGAATAAGGAAGACCGAAGAAGAGTTGACGCCTTTGAATTGTGGCATTGGCGAAGAATATTAAATATACCATGGACTGCCAAAAGAACGAACAAATCTGTCTTAGAAGAAGTACAACCAGAATGCTCCTTAGAAGCAAGGGTGGCGAGACTGCATGTTACATACTTTGGACATGTTGTCAGGAGGGATGAGTCCCTGGAGAAGGACATCATGCTTGGCAGAGTACAGGGTCAGCGGAAAAGAAGACCCTCAGCGAGGAGAATTGACGCAATGGCTGCTACAATGAGCTTGAGCATAGCAATGATTGTGAGGATGGCGCAGGACCGGGCAGTGTTTTGTTCTGTTGTGCATAGGGCCGCTATGAGTCAGAACCGACTCGACAGCACCTAACAACAGTAACGATGTACGTACCACATTTTGTTTATCTCGTCATCTGTTGACGGGCATTTAGGCTGTTTCCACCTTTTGGGTTTTGTAAATAACGCTGCAGTAAACATTATTGTGCATGTGTTGGTTTGCATCACAACTTTCAAATCTCTTGGGTATATATGTGGAGTCCTTGACAGTGTAAGCTAGTTCCTTTGTGGCGCTTAGCTGCTGACCAAAAGGTTGGCGATTAGAGTTCACCCAGAGGCACCTTGGAAGAAAGGTTGGTGATCTGTTTCTGAAATATCAGCCATTGAAAACCCTGTGGAGTACAGTTCTCCTCTGACGCACATGAGGTCACTATGAGTCAGAATAGACTCCAAGGCAACTGGTTTGTTTGTTTGTTTGTTTGTTTGGAGAGGTATATGTGGGGGGGTGGGGAGGTGGAAATGCTGGTTTATGTGGTGTTCTACGTTTAACTTTTGAGGAACCACCAAACTCTTTTCCACAGTGCCTGTACCATTTTTCATTCTGCCCAGCAATGGATTAACATTCTAATTCTCTACATCCTCATCAATATTTGTTGTTTTCTTTCTTTTTTTAATCTGAGCCATCTACTGGGGGTGAAGTGGTATCTCATTGTGGTTTTGACTTGCATATTCCCAGTGGCTAATGATGTTGAACATCTTTTATGTGCTTGTTGGACATTTGTGTATTTTCTGTGGTGAAATGTCTATTTAAATCCTTTGCCCACTTTTTTATTGGGTTGTTTGTTTTTTTGTTGTTGGAGTTATTTATATATTCTGGATATTAAACCCTTTTTATTGTGATTCAGATGAAAGTTTACAGAGCAAATTCATTTCAGATTCAAAAATTTAGACACAAATTGTTTCATGGCATTGGCTGCAGTTCTGCATTGTGCCAGCACTCTCCCCCCTTGAGTCTATGGTCCTTTGTTTTTGAGCCTGGGAGCGCCATCCTGTGAGGTGTTTAGTTCCCAGCTGTGCCACTTGTGTGCTGTATTGTCTATATTAACATATGAGGAGCACCTACAGTCATGTATTTAGAAATTTCCACCTTTGAACCTATATCTGCTGATGGGTGTGTTCCCTTACCCACGCCCTCACCTCTTGGTGTATCTGTCTGTGTATCAATTTGTAGATTATTATTCTTTGATTCTATTATTGCAGGATTGTCTATGCTATCATAGTTATCATAAAAAAAAAAAAGTTGTGCATTATTCCTCCATTCCTCTCAGTGTCCTCTTTTGCCTTGGTCATGTTGTGCTGATTTCTCTCATATTGTGTATTGCCTTTCCCTTCACCAATATAAACTCATGTCTATCTCTTAGGTGATTCCGCCCTCCCATCCCTGGTAACCATCAAAGAGTCTTTTTTTTCCTTCTTTTCCTGTGTGTAAACCTTTTGTTATTACTTTATAAAAGTGATCTCATACAATATTTGTCTTTTTGTGATTGTCACTTACTTCACTCAGCATAATGCCCTCAAGACTCATCCATGTTGTGAGATGTTTAGCGAAACCATCATTATTCTTTATTGTTGCATAGTATTCCATTGTGTGTGTGTACCACAGTTTGTTAATCTGTTGATGGGCACTTAGGTTGCTTTCACCTATTTGCTATTGTGAATAACGCAGCAATGAACATGGGTGTGCATATGTCTATTTGTGTCACAGCTCTTATTTCTTTAGTGTTTATATCTAGGAATGGGATTGCAGGATCGTATGGTTTTTCTATTTCTAGCTTTTTGTGGACGTACCATACCATTTTCTGTAGTGATTGTATCATTTTACATTTCCACCAACAGTGTATAAGAGTACCAGTCTCTCCACATCCTTGCCAACATTTCAACATTTGTTATTTTCTGTCTTTTTTTATTAGTGCCAGTAATGTTTGGGTGAGATGGTACCTCATTGTAGTTTTGCTTTGCATCTCTCTGATTGCTAATGATTCTGAGCATTTCTTCATATGTTTGTTAGCAGCCTGAAGATCTTCTTTGGTGAAGTGTCTATTCATTTCTGTTGCCCATATTTTAATTGGATTATTTATCTTTTTTGTTGAGGTGTTGAAGTTTTCTATGAATTTTAGAGATTAGACCCTTGTTGTATATGTCATAGCCAAAAACTTTTTCTCAATATGTGAACTCTCTTTTTACTCTTTCAGAGAAATCTTTTAAGTGTTTAATTTTTAGGAGGTCCCAATTATCTAGCTCATTTTCTTGTGTGTGTACATTTGTATTTATGTTTGGTAATCTACTTATGCCACATATTAGGGACCCTACTGTCGCCCCTAATTTTTTCTCCATAATCTTTATAGTTTTTGTTTTTTTTATTTAGGTCTTTGATCCATTTTGAGTTAGTTTTTGTATATGGTGTAGGTGTGGATCCTGTTTCATTTTTCTACAGATAAAAAAAAAACCCACTGCTGTCGAGTCGATTCCGACTCATGGTGACCAGTTCGAACCCACCAGGCGCTCCTTGGAAACTCTACAAGGCAGTTCTACTCTGTCCTATAGGGTCGCCATGAGTTTCTACAGATAGATATCCAATTTTGTCAGCACCATTTGTTGAAGAGACTGTCTTCTTTCTCATTCAATAGCCTTTGGTACTTTGTCAAAGATCAGCTGTTCATAAGTGGATGGATTTACATCTGGGTTCTCTATTCTGTTCCATTGGTCAATGTGTCTGTCAGTGTACCAGTACCAGGCTCTTCTGACTATTATGGCTGTACAGTAGGTTCTGAGATCAAGTAGTGTGAGACCTCCTACTTTGTTCTTCTTTTTTAATAAGGTGTTACTTATTTGGGGCCTCTTTCCCTTCCATATAAAGCTGTTTTATTGTTAGGTTCCGTTGAGTTGGTTCTGACTCATAGCGACCCTATGTACAACAGAACAAAATACTGCCGTGTCTTGCGCCATCCTCACAATTGTCGCTATGCTCGAGCCCCTTGTTGCAGCCACTGTGTCCGTCCATCTTGTTGAGGGTCTTCTCCTTTTTCTATGACCATCTACTTTACCAAGCATGTTGTCCTTCTCCAGGGACTGATCTCTCCTGATAACATGTCCAAAGAACCTGAGACGTAGTCTTGCCATCGTTGCTTCTAAGGAGCATTCTGGTTGTACTTCTTCCAGACAGATTTGCTCCTTCTTTTGGCAGTCCGTGGTATATTCAATATTCTTCGCCAACACCACAACTCAAAAGTGTCAGTTCTTTTTCGGTCTTCCTTATTCATCATCCAGCTTTCTCATACATATGAGGCAATTGAAAACACCATGGCTTGGGTCAGGTAAACCTTAGTCCTTAAAATGATATATTTGCCTTTTAACACTTTAAAGAGTTCTTTTGCAGCAGATTTGTCCAGTGCAATGCATCTTTTAGTTTCTTGACTGCTGTGTCCATGGGTTTTGATTTTGGATGCAGGTAAAATAAAATCCTTGAATTCAGTCTTTTCTCCGTTTATCATGATGTTGCTTATTGGTCCAGTTGTGAGGATTTTTCTTTATGTTGAAGTATAATCCATACTGGAGGCTGTGGTCTTTGATCTTCATTAGTAAGTGCTTCAAGCCTTCTTCACTTTCAGCAAGCAAGTTCTGTCATCTGCGTGACACAAGTTGTTAATGAGCCTTTCTCCAATCCTGATGCCGTGCTCTTTATATAGTCCAGTTTCTCAGATTATTTGCTCAGCATATAGATTGAATAGGTATGGTGAAAGGATACAACCCCGATGCACACTTTTCCTGACTTTAAGCCACTCAGCATCCCTTGTTCCTTTCAAACAGCTTCCTCTTGATCTATGTACAGGTTCCTCATGAGCACAATTAAGTGTTCTGGAATTCCCATTCTTCACAATGTTATCCATAATGTTATGATCCACACAGTGGAATGCCTTTGCATAGTCAATAAAACACAGGTAAACATCTTTCTGGTATTTTCTGCTTTCAACCCGGAACTATGTGGCATCAGCAATGATATCCTTCATTGTTTGTCCTCTTCCGAATCCAGCTTGAATTTCTGGCAATTCACTATTGACGTGCTGCTGCAATCACTTTGAATGATCTTCAGCAAAATTTTACTTGTGTGTGATATTAATGATATTGTTTGATAATTTCTACATTTGGTTGGATCACCATTCTTGGGAATAGGCATAAATATGGATCTCTTCTAGTCTGTTGGCCAGGTAGCTGTTCTCCAAATTTCTTGGCATAGAAGAGTGAGCACCTCCAGCACTGCATCTGTTTGTTGAAACATCTCCATTGGTATTCTGTCAATTCCTGGAGACTTGTTTGTCACCAGTGCCTTCAGTGCAGCTTGGACGTCTTCCTTCAGTACCATCGGTTCCTGATCATATGCTACCTTCTGGAATGGTTGAATGTTGACCAATTCTTTTTGGTACAGTGATTCTGTGTATTCCTGCTATCTTCTTTTGATGCTCCCTGCATCATTTAATATTTTCCTTATTGAATCCTTTAATATTGCAACTCAAGGCTTGAATTTTTTCTACAGTTTTTCAACTTGAGAAATGCTGAGCATGTTTTTCCCCTTTGGTTTTCAAAAAAAAAAAAAACGTTAATTGGATTCTTAATTTTAAAAAGTTAGTGATTTGTTTTTCCATCTTGGTGAAGAATATTGGGATTTGGATTTCATTATATCTGTATGTTGCTTTGGGTAATGTTGACATTTCCACAATGTTAAGTCTTCCTATCCAAGAGCATGGTGTGTTTCTGCATCTGTGTAGATCTTTGGTTTCTTGCGGTAGTGTTTTATAGTTTTCTTTGTGTAAGTCTTTTATGTCCCTGGTTAGATTTATTTCTAAGTGTTTTCTATTTTGGGGGACTGTTGTAAATGGCATTGTTTCTCTGATTTCATTTTCACAGTTCTTTTGTTGATGTAGAGAAATCCAGCTGATTTTTATATTAATCTTGTATCCTGCCACTTTGCTTAATGCTTTTATTAGTTCCAATAGCTTTCTTGTGAAGTCCTTAGAATTTTCTATGTATAGGATCATATCATCAGTGAATAGGGATAGTCTTATTTCTTCCTTACCAGTGTGGATACCGTTTATTTTCTTTTCTTGCCTTACAGCTCTCACTAAGACTTCCAATACAGCTTGAATAAAGACTGAGATAAGGGGCATCATTGTCTGGCTCCCGTTTGCAACCAAATGCTTTCAGATTCTCTTTGTTAAGGATAACGTTGGCTGTTGGTTTTATATAAATTCCCTTTGTTATATTGAGGAATTTCCCTTCTTTTCCTATTTTGCTGAGAGTTTTTATCAGGAATGGGTGTTGGACTTTATCAGATGCATTTTCTACATCGATTGATATGATCATGCGAATCTTTTCCTTTGTTTTATTTATGTGGTGTATTACATTGAGTGATTTTCTAATGTTAAGCCAACCTTGCGTGCCTGGTATGAATCCCAGTGAGGTGTGATGTGTTCTTTTTTTTGATATATTGTTGTATTATATTAGCTAGGATATTTTGAGAATTGTTGCATCAGTATTCATGAGGGGTATTGGACTGTAGTTTTCTTTTTTAGTGGTGCCCTTGCCTGGCTTTGGTATTAGGGTCATTCTGGTTTCATAGAATGAGTTCAGGAATATTTCTTCCTTTTGTATATTGTGTAGGAGCTTAAGTAGAATTGGTGTCAACTTTTCTCTGAACGTTTGGTAGAATTCTCCAGTGAAGCCATCTGGACCAGGGCTTTTTTTTTTTTTTTTTTGGTTGGGAGTTTTTTATGACCTCCTTCAATTTCTTCTTTTGTCATGAGTCCATTCAAATTTTCTACCTCAGTTTTTGTTAGTTTAAGTAGGTGGTGTGTTTCTAGAAATTTATCCATTTCCTCTAGGTTTTCAAATTTGTTGGAGTAGTTTTTCATAGTATTCTGTTATAATTCTTTTTATTTCAATTGGTTCTGTTGTAATGTCACCTGTCTCATTTTATCCAGATTGTTTGCATCTTCTCCTGTTTTTCTTTTGTCAGTTTGGCCAGTGGTTTGTCAATTTTATTAATCCTTTCCAAAAACCACCTTTTCGTCTTGTTTATTCTTTCTGTTGTTTTTCTGGTCTCTTTCATTTATTTCTGCTCTAATTTTTATTATTTTGTTTTTCTGGTGACTGTGGACTTCTTTTGCTGCTCTTTCTAATTATTCAAGGTATAAGGTTAATGTTTTGATTTTTGTCCTTTCATTTTTGATGTGTGTGCTTATTGCTGTAAATTGACTTCTGCGCATGGCTTTTGCTGTGTCCCAAAGGTTTTTATGTTGGGTTTTCGTTCTTATTTGACTCTAGGAATTTTTAAATTTCATCTTTGATTTCTTCTGTTACGCAGTAGTTTATTTAGTTTCCATTTATTAGATTTTTTCCTTGCTCTTATTGATTTCTACTTTTACAGCATTGTGATCAGAGAAGATGCTTTGTATTATTTCAATGTTTTTGAATTTATCAAGGCTTGCTTTGTGGCCTAAGATATAGACTATTTCTGAGAATGATCCATGAGCACTGGAGAAAAATGTTTGCTTTGCTGCTGTTGGGTGATGTGTCTGTATATGTCTATGAGGTCAAGTTGGTTGTATGTACTATCTAGGTCTTTTGTGTCTTTGTTGAGTTTTTTTCTAGTTGTTCTGTCCTTCACCAAGAGCGGTATGTTAACATCTCCTAGTATTATTGTGGAAGTGTCTATTTCTCTTTTCAGTACTGTTAGATTTTGCTATATGTATTTTGGAGCTCAGTTGGGTGCATATATATTATGATTGTGTCCTCTTGGTGGATTGACTCTTTAAACATTATATAATGTCCCTACTTGTCTTTTATAATGGATTTTGCTTTAGAATCTATTTTATCAGAGATTAATATCACCACTCCTGCTCTTTTTGGTTATCATTTGCTTGATACATCTTTTTCCATTCTTTAAGTTTTAGTTTATATTGTTTTGTCTAAGGTGTGTCTCTTGCAGACAGCATATTGATGAGCCATGTTTTTTTAGTCCATTCTGCCACTCTTCGTGTTTTTACTGATGCATTTAGGCCAATTATGTTCACTGTGATTATTGATAGTTATGAATTTATTGCTGTCATTTTCTTGTGATTTGTGTTTGAGTGTTTGTGTGTGTGGTGTTGGCTGTTTCTTCATTCCACTTAATTTTCTGTGCTGAGTTTTTTTTGTGTGTGTGTGGCTTCTCTTTTCATTTTTGATTTTGTGTGTGCTCAATCTTTATCATTTTCTTTTATATTTCAATGAGTAGGTTTGTTAACTTACTTCGTGGTTTCCTGAAATTTACCTTTATCTTCCTAAGTTTAAAGAAGTAATTTGTTTTTTGATATCACCTTGACTTCCTCTCCATAGTAGTCCTTAACCTATATTCTTTATTCCCTCTTTATGTTTTGAAATGGTCATCAGTTACAGAGAGACGTCTCTGGTTCCCATCTTTTAGCTTTATTTTATTTTTGAGAGTACTTTATCTGAGTTGGTTTCTGTCTGTTGTCATGTGTTTTAATCTCAAGTTGTTGTCTGGTATTTTATTTGTTTTCTTTTGGAAGGACCCCTGTAATATTTCTTGTATAGTTTGTCTGGTTTTTACAAAGTCTTTTAATTTCTGTTTATCTGGAATGTCCTCATTTAACTATCATATTTGAGGAATAATTTTGCTGAATATGTAACCCTTGGTTTGCAGTTTTTTTCTTTCACGGATATATCTATATCTGTATGTATATGTGTATCTCTATCTATATCATCGCATTGCCTTCTTACCTGAATGGTTTCTGCCGAGCAATCAGAACTTAGTCTTATCAATACCTCTTTGTAGGTGATCTTTCATTTTTACTGAGCTGCTTTCAGGATTCTTTCTTTGTCTTTGTAAAGTTTGATTATGATATGTCTCAGTGTTCTTTTATTGGAATCTATTCTGTATGGGTTTCATTATGCTCCTTGTATGGTTGTTGTCTTGTCTTTCATGACATTAGGGAAGTTTTCAGTCAGCAGTTCTTCAGAAATTCTCTCTGTGCTTTTTGTTGAGTCCTCCTCTTCTGGGATTCTGATCACACATGCGTTATTCCTCTTAATGGTGTCCTACATAACTCTTAGGCTTTTTTTTTTTTTTAGTTTTTCCTCAGATCAATAAAGGGATTGGTTTTCTATTCCGCTGATCCTGTCTTCCGTGGTTTCAATTCTACTGCTATGACTTTCCATTGAATTGTCAATTTCTGAAGTTTTATTGTTAAGCTTCTGGATTTCTAGTTCTGCTTCTGTATCATTTCCCATGGTCTATTTATTTTGACATTTTGTTCTTGCATTGTTTTCCTGGATTCTTCTAGTGTTTTGTCTATGCTTTCCTTGGTTTTGCCTTGGTTTTCTATAGTTTCATCTTTGTTTTCCTTGATTCCTTTGAGGACCCTATACATAAGTCTTTTGAATTCATTGTCAAGAAGCTCCATTACCTTTTCTTCCTAAGAGAGAATTTCTAGTTCTTTATGGTGGCCACTTGCTGAGGCCATCTTCCCCTGCTTCTTTAGGTGGTTTGCTATTGTCTGTTGTCTCTGGGACATTAAGGGTTCTTGTATTTATATTTTATTTGTATAATGTTTGCTGGGTCCTGTTTGTTTTGTTTTAGTGATTTCTGGCAGGTGTGACTGGATTGTGCTCTGGTCACTAGATCACTAGACTGTCCATGCTGGAGCCCTCCCTACCTGTCTTTCGGTCAGTAGAGTGGTGGGTAGGTGTGGGAGCCCATATCTCTGTTTCTGATCTTGCAGGACAACTGAAGGTCAGTTGGTTGGGCTTTACCTCTGTGTTCAGTTTCGTGGCTTAGGAGCAGGGAATGATGCTCTCTGTGCAGGTGGAGCAGCCAATGTGGTGGGTGTGGTGGGTGAGTAGGGGCATGTTTGTCTTCTCTTGCTGGTTGCAGGGGAGGTGGTGTGGGTGGTATGGGGGGTGGTAGGGGATGTTCACACAGTAGCTCTACCACCACTTCCTCCTGGGCAGGGGGAGGAAGGAAGGAACAGCAGGCGAATATTCAATCCGTCATGCCGCATCTATCTGTGGTGGGAAGGGGGAGAAAGCTACAGTGGGTGGGTATGCACGCGCTCACTCTTCATCCCTGTACTGGGCAAGGGGAGGTGGTATGCACCCCATAGTCATAGGTCCTCTGCCACTTGCTTTGCAGGTTAAGGGATGGATTAGAGCATGGGAAATGCATACACAGTCATGTCACCTCGTGTGAGGTGAGGAGAGGAAAGAAGGAGCTGCCTGGGAATATGCACACAGTTGCACCTCTGCCTCTTGCTGGGTGGATTAAGCGATGGGTCACTCCTAGAGAATGCACGTGGTTATAACACCTCACATCACATGGCGGGGGAGGGATGAAGGGACTTCGGGGGGTTGTGCACATAGTCACAATTCTGCCCCTTGCTGAGCATAGAGGGATGGAGTCATATCTGGCAGTTATGTGCACAGAGGTGCTTCCTTGTGTTAGGCGAGGACAGGGAGGAAGGAGCTACTGGGGAATGCACACGCAGTCACAATTCCTCTGCCCCTCGCTCGGCAGGTTAAGGGAAGGGGTCATGCCTGGTGAATGTAAGCATGGTGGTGCCACCTTGCGTCAGTTGGTGGGCAGGGGAAAGAAGGGGCTGTGGTGGGATGTGTGCACAGTCACAGTTCCCCTGTTCCCCTTAAGGGAGAGAGTCACACCTCGGTGGATGCATGCACAGAAGCGCCACCTTGTGCTGGAGGGAGATGTATACACAGTCACAGCTCTTCTACCTCTCGCTAGGCAGGTTAAGGGACCAAGTTGCACTTGGTGGATGTATACACAGAAGTGCTACCTCATGGTGGATGGGGGGAAGAAGGAGGGAGCGGTGGGCACGCTCTCTCACTGTCCAGCTGCTGCTACCCTCCACTGGGCCCTTAAGCAGGGAGTAGGTGGCAGGCAGGCACATGCATGGGGGCACGCCTAGTCTCACTTATCAGGTAGGCAAATAGGAGTAGTGGATGGGGTTGGATGGGGCGGGGGGAAGAGGATAGGGTCGTGCTATAGTCCCCCAGTCAGACAAGGTGGTTGGGGTATGGGGCTCTCTGCCACCTCTGATCAGGAGGTTTAGGTGTGGCAGAGTGTGTTCCTCTGGCTAGGATACACGGGTGCCAGGGCACCTTGCATCCACATGAAAACCTGTCCTCTCTTGCATCTGAGTTGGGGGGGGGGCCGGGGGACCAGTTGGGTGGGAGAGCTTCCACTGACACTCCACGAGTCCTCCACCTCGTGTAACTCTCACCCCTGAAGCGGCAGCTCCTGAGTATCTCTGGTTCTGGACCTGGCACCGTCCCCATGTCGGCTTCCTCATGTGTATCTACAGAGGTTCTCTATCCCTTTTGGGAAAGTTAAGAAGTTGCCCTACTGTTTTCTTCACCCAGGGTCGCTGCTGGCTTTGTCCTAAGTTAGCCGCAGTGGGCCAGGACAGCTGGCTGAGCTTCACCATTCCGTGTTATTCCTCTTTCACTGCTTTCCTTATTCCTTCCAGTTGGTGTTCAGTTCAGCCGTTAGACTTTCTTTTTGATGTTCACGCTTCCTGGATTGTTACCTGCTTCTGTTTTGATTGGGTTTTTGGTGCAGGGGGACATTATGGTGTGTGCGACTAAGCCGCCGTCTTGACTCTGTCTCTTAAACGCTTTTCTGATACATGGCTCCAAAAGTTTTCTCCAAGTCTATGTTGTTAAAGTCCTTTGTTAAACAAAAGTATTTTCATTTTGATCATGTCCAGTATATCTGTTTTGTCTTTTGTTGTGAGTGTTTTTTTGTCATATCCAAAAATCCATTGTTAAAAAAGTAGGTACTGAAGGAATACCCCTATATTTTCTTCTGGGAGTTTTATGGTTTTAGTTCTTACTTTTAGGTTCTTGATCCATTTTGAGTTAATTTTCATATATGTGATGTGAGGTATGGGTCCAGCTTTGTTCTTTTGCATGTGGATATCTAGTTGTCCCAGCACCGTTTGTTAAAGAGACAAATCTTTTCCAGTTGTTTAGACTTAGCACCCTTGTCAAAAATCAGTTGACTGTAGATATATAAGTTTATTTCTGGACTCTCAATTCCATCCAATTTGTCTATATATCTATTTTTATACCGGAACAAGACTCTTTTGATGACTGTAGTTTTATAGTATGTTTTGAAACCAGGAATTGTGAGTCTTCCTACTTCGTTCTTTTTTTGGCAAGATTGCTTTGACTATTTGGGATTCTTTGCAGTTCCACGTACGTTAGGGGATTGGTCTTTCCATTTCTGCAAAGGAAGCTTTTGGACTTTTGATAGGCCTTGCCTTGAATCTATAACTCACTTTGAGTAGTGTTGGCATCTTAACAATGTTAAGTCTTCCAATCCATGAACACTGAATGTCTTTACATTTATTTAGAAATTCTTTAATATTTTTAAGAGTGTTTTATAATTTTCATTGTATAAGTGAAGGATGACTTTGAATGGAAGAATCAGCATCAAGCTGGTTCCTATGAGGTGTAGGTCAAGTATATTCCACTATTCAATTTCTCCATGATCTCTGACACCACCTGCTCCTCCCTCAGCACTCTTTTTCTCTGTTGGATTTGGTAATTGGCTATAATGTTTCACAAAGCCCATGAATACTTAGGGTATGTGGTTTATTGGGGTAAAAGACTAACTCGGGAATAACTGCATATGAATATGATTCAACACAGTATCCACATCAGGAAGAGGCACACAGGCAAGATCTAAAAAGGCCCTCTAAGCAGACAGCGGAGCCCTCCCTGGTGGCACAGTGGTTAAGAGCTATGGCTACTAACCAGTTTGAATCCACCAGCCGCTCCTTGGAAATCCTATGGGGGCACTTCTACTCCTATAGGGTCGCTGTGAGTCAGAATTGACTCAATGGCAATAGGGTTTTAAACAGAGAGCATGTCCCTCTCTTTGTCAGTCAGGAAGCTTTTGGCCAGGACAGCCTTTGAAGCAGAAATACCCCCTGACGGTGTAGCTCTTGGAATAGAAGTGTTCCCTGTCTTCTCACAGTTGCCTGCATTTCGGGCCTGGTGCTGCTACTTTAGGCCACACTCTTCCACTGCCTCTGAATTGAGCTCCTCAACTGCCTAAGGGCTAGTCTCTGCCCCTGCCTCTGGGCCAGGTTCTGCTGCTGCCTGTGATCCAGGCTCTACCTCTTCTCTTTTGGCTGGTAGGCCCTTTTTTTTTTGGTTGGGACTGCTTCCCCACCATGCAGCTCTCAGCTACCACTGCTGTCAACTGGCCTGGCACTTAACCAGTACAGCTCCACCTGGCACAGCTCTCAGTCAGGTCTGAGAGGGTTATCAGTGCAAGGCTTCCAAGTCCCGAAGGATGTGTCATCCTTCTCGGCTCTAGTGAGCTTTTGTGTTCCAGGGCCCCCTTTTTTTTGAAGCCAGTTTTTTTTTTTTAACTATGGTAAAATATATATAACATAAGAATTTTCAATTTTAACCATTTTTAAATGTATTTTCAATGGCATTAATTATATTCACTATTTTGTACAACCATCACCATTATTTGTTTTCAAAATTTTCATCATTCCAAACAGTAACAGTAACTCTCTAGCCATTAAGCAATAATAACTCCCCATCTGTCTTTCCTTCCAGCCCCTGGTAACCAGTAATCTGCTTTCTGTCTCTATGAATTTGCCAATTCTAGATATTCCATATATATGAAATAATACGTTATTTGTCCTGTAGTGTCTGGTTTCTTTCACTTAGCATAATATTTTCAAGGTTTATCTATGTTGTAGCATGTATCAGAACTTCAGTCCTTTTCATGGCTGAATAATATTCCATCGTATGGATATGCCACATTTTGTTTATCCATTGATGGACACATGGGTTGTTTCCACATTTTGACTTTTGTAAATAGTTCTGTGATGAATACTCATATTCCATTATACGGATATGCCACATTTTGCTTATCCATTGATGGGCACATGGATGGTTACCACATACTGACTTTTGTGAATAGTGCTGCAGTGAATATTCACATACAAGTATCTATTTGAGCCCTTGTTTTTAATTCTTGTGGGTATATATCTAGGAGTGAAATTGCTGGGTCATAGCCAGAGTCTTTTTGTAGCTGAATTTCAGAAGTGGCAGTCTATTGCCTTTGACATATTTGCTTTGTTAGAAAAACGTCAGTAGACCTGTGCACACTCAAGGGAAGGGGATTACCCTGGATCATTGTGAGCCAATATAGGGCCTGCCTACCACAGTCCACTCACCGTTCACAAGCTGAGTGAAGTTAAAATCTCCATGTCTCAGTTACTCGGTCTGTAAAATGGGGTCATAGCAACTGTCGCACATGGTTGCTGTGAGGGCAATACACAACAATGTGTGGAACAGCCAAGCCTAGTGCTGGCACAAGACAGCTGTGTGCCTCCTCTCTCCCCTGAGCCACAGAAGAACCATGCGTTAAACACTTTTCATGACTATGTCTGCAAGTTAGAAATTTATCCACATAGATTAAGCTGTTTTGGAAACTCACTTTCAGAGAACTCTCCAGATAAAATTATGTTTATGTCAAAGAGCCTGGAATAAAGGGCTCTCTATTTAAAGGCTGCCAACACGCATGAGGAGGCGGGATCAGTACGGTGTTAATAATTACAGTGTGGGTGTGAATATTCCATGGATTATGAAATGCTTGCAAAAAATGGGGCCTTTTGCCACACATCTCAGTCATTAGCAAGGTTTCACATTCAAAATTAGTCAGAAAAGGTAATTAGTTGTCAAGGAGTGATTGTAGCCGCGTCCTTAACATGACGGATGTCTGTGCAAGCTCACGCTAATAATGGCTCGTGGAATTTTCGTTCAGCAGACAATCAGCAGTTTGGCGGTTAGCAGACAGTCTGAGAATCAATCACGATGGTAGTCAATAATTTATCGTTTCTCTTTAAAATCTGGAACCGGCATCAGCTTAAACAGAAGTGAGCACCAATGGGGGAAGCTTGGCATCAGCAAAATCCCGAGCCCTCGTTGGGCCTATTTAAACCAGTGTCCATTTTCTACCCAGTGCAGAGCAGAGAAGTTGTCTGAGTCCGTCCTGGGGCAGAAGCAGCCACATGCTATTAAAATAAAAACAGGGAAATCATGACATAGATATTAATTTTTTAATTGAAGTATTTTATTATGTTTTCAGTGAAAGTTTACACAGCAAATTAGGTTCCCATTTAACAGTTTCTACACAGTTTATTCAGTGACATTGGCTACATTTTTCAGTGTGTCAACTTTCTCGTTGTTGTTGTTCTGGTGGTTTTGTTTCCAGTAATCTAGTTTCATTGCCCTCTTGCCGTCTCTATTTGTTTCTGAGAAAATGTTAATCATTTGGTTTTATATAGATGATTTTTTAAAGGAGCACCGATAATATTGTTTATTTTATTAGCCAATGTGTTACTTAGCTACAGGGTGACTTCAGGGGTCAGTTTGGTTCCAGGTTTGAAGAGTATATTGGGGCAGTAGTCCTCGAGAATCCTCCAGTCTCAATCGTCCAGCAAGTCTAGACATTTTTCTAAAGAATTTGAGCTTTTGTCCAAATTTTGCTCCTGTTCTGTCAGAATCTGTCTATTGTGTTCCTGATCAAAATGGTCAGTAGCGGTAGCCGGGCACCATCTTCTATATTTTTATGTAGATGATGCGCACCTTCTATGTTTGTTTGCCAGCTGTGCCCTGCTGCTGTGAAGTATTTTCGTAAATGCCATTATACCATTTTTTTTACATGTTGCTGTAAAAAAATTAGCACTTATGAAAATACCTTGGGGCCGGGGGAGGTTGTAGCTGGCAAACAAGCATAGTGTGTTATTTGCATTAAAATACAGTAGTTCTTCTGGTCTCAGGGTAGATGAGGTGTAGACTATTAGTCCTGTGGACTAGTTTTTTCTCTGAGTCTTTGGTTTCCTTCTTTCTCTTTTGTTCTTGACAAGAAGAGACCAATAGTTGTGCCTTAGCCGCTCACAAGCTTTTTTTTTTTTAATTATGCTTTAAGTGAAAGTTTAGAAATCAAGTCACTCTCTCATATAAAAAGTTATATACACCTTGCTATGTACTCCTAACTCCTCTCCCCATAATGAGGTGGCACGTTCCTCCTCTCACCCTGTGTTCCCTGTATCCATTCAACCAGCTCCTGTCCCTCTCTACCCTCTCATCTTGCCTCCAGGCAGAAGTTGCCCATAGTCTCATGTGTTTACTTGAGCCAAGAAGCTCACTCTTCACCAGTGTCATATTCTGTCTTATAGTCCAGTCCAACCCCTGTCTGAAGAGTTGGCTTCGGGAATGGTTTTAGTTATGGGCTAACAGAGTCCAGGGGCCATGACCTCTGGGGTCCTTCTGGTCTCAGACCATTAAGCCTGGTCTTTTTACTAGAATTTGAGGTTTGCATCCCACTTTTCTCCTGCTCTATCAGGGATTCTCTGTTGTGTTCACCGTCAGGGCAGTCTTTGGTGGTAGCCAGGCACCTTCTAGTTCTTCAGGTCTCAGGCTGATGGAGTCTCTGGTTTATGTGGCCCTTCCTTTGCCTTGGGCTCATATTTTCCTGTGTCTTTGGTGTTCTTCATTCTCCTTTGCTCCAGGTGGGTTGAGACCAATTGATGCATCTTAGATGGCTGCTTGCTAACTTTTAAGACCCCATATACCACTCACCGAAGTGGGATGCAGCATGTTTTCTTAATACACTTAGTTATGCCTGTTGACCTAGATGTTCCCTGAAACCATGGTTCCCGGACCCCCCCCCCCCTCCCCGCTACTCTGTCCCTCAAAGTGTTTGGTTATATTTAGGAAACTTAGTAGCTTTTGGATTAGTCCAGTTGTGCTGACTTCCCCTGTATTGTGTGTTATCCTTCCCTTCCCCTAAAATAATTCTTGTCTACTAATTAGTGAATACTCCTCTCCCTCCCTCTCCACCCTCCTAACCATCAAAGAATGTTTTCTTCTGTGTTTAAACCTTTTCTTGAGTTCTTATAATAATGGTCTCATACAATATTTGTCCTTTTGTGACTGACTAATTTCACTCAGCATAATGCCTTCCAGATTCCTCCATGTTATGAGATGTTTCACGGATTCATTGTTCTTTATTGTTGCATAGTATTCCGTTGTGTGAATATACCATAATTTGTTTATCCATTCATCCATTGATGGACACCTTGGTTGTTTCCATCTTCTTGCTATTGTAAACAGTGCTGCAGTGAACATGAGTGTGCATATATCTATTTGTATGATGGAAAACAGAGCCCATTTGAATTGTCTTGTTAAAGAAAGGACTCACTGACTCAGTAAATTAATCGGTACAATATGAATGGCAGAGTATTTTTTTCTTTTTTAAGTGATCTTTTATTGAAATATGGCAGACATACAAAAGAATGCACGAAATATATGTATGCAACTTGATGAATTTTTACAACTTTTTCCTGTGTCATCAGCATGCGGATGGAAAAAAAAAACTAAAAAACAGAACATTATTAGCACCACAGAAGGGATGGCATGATATTTTTAATGAGATTTATTTTTTTCTTCTTAATGTAAAAAGTAGGTGTTTAGTGGAAACCTTATATGCTGTCAAAAATTACTAATTTTTTTTAAATTTAAATTACTAAATACAAAAAATTATGTCAAAAATTACTAAAAATAAGTTCCTGAATACCTTGTTCTCACCCCTCAGTCTTGATCCTTCACATTGAATAGGAATGTGTTTTTACAGGGATCAGTGTCATTCAAGGATGTAACTGTAGACTTTACCAGGGAAGAGTGGCAACAATTGGACCTTGCTCAGAAAAGCTTGTACAGGGATGTGATGCTGGAAAACTATTTCAACTTGGTTTCAGTGGGTAAGCATAGCTTTGCTGGGTATAATTTTAAGCCTGTACCTAATTGAGTGTTTTGTTTTTGTTTTTCCTCAGTGGAATTTCTGCAATCTATGGGATTTCTGAAGTATGTGGGACTTCAAAAGACTGTGGGACATCTGAAGTTGTGAAATGGTTTTGTCCTTATTTTATCTCATGTTCTTAATAATCTCTTTGGGGTATTATGAATATAACTGTTCCCAGTCAGCTTTTCTGAAAATTAAATGAAATGCTTCATTGTATGGCCATTGAAACCAAGCTCTATCATTTCCTGTTAATAGGGTATCAGATATCCAAACCAGAAGTTATCTTCAACTTGGAGCAAGGAAAAGAGCCACATATGTTGGATGATGGTGAAATCTCAAGTCAGAGCCGTCTAGGTAAGTACGGAACCAAGAGACAGTGTGACCGAACTGCAGTTGTACTGGAAGAGGCTGATAACATTGAAGCGCTATTAAGATAACTTTCTTTATGCATTTTAAACTTCTAGAACTGCTTGAATAAAGTTTGATATTGGTCCCTCAGATATCTAAATTCCATCCCCACTTAAGGACTGTTGCCCTATCGGTTTGTATTCTTCTTTGCTTGACTTTTTAAGGAGGGGATGTGCTACAGTTACTGGTAGTTTGAGTCATATCCCACCCTATATCATCCCTAGGATCCTACTTACTTGCTTTTTTTTCCTTCCTCTAGTATTCTATGCTTTCTACCTTCACCAAGGTCTTAGATCCTTTTCTTATACATTCGGATATTCGCAGATATGCCTTCTTTCAAAATTACTGGAATCATACTCCTGGTGGTTCCTTTTCATTTTCTCTTAGTGCCTCAGAATTGTCTTCTAGAGCTGGCCTTATTTTATAGTCTCCTAAACTTCTATATCTCCATTACTACCCTTCAGTTGTTGACTTTGAAGGTACTGTTGCCTACATTTGGGGCCAGCTTTTTGCTGAATTTGACATTTTCTTTCTACTTGTCTAATATAACACAGTATTGACTTGGTCTCTCTGACTAATTTATTTATTTTGATATTTTTTAAAAAGTTTTTGTACCCCATGCACAAAAGGTAGCTCTCAGTTTGTAGCACAATATCATTATCAATGTGTTTAAGGCCCCTTCTTTATTTATTTATTCCTCTTTATCACCATTCACTATACCCATTTTTATCATTCCAGTAGGCAACTGCTCTAATGTATATGACATGTTTGCTATCTATCTTTGAATTTGTGGGGTATTTTGTAAAATCTAAACTGTTGGTATTTTTAATTTATACAAGTAGTACTGAGTAATATATCCTATTCAGTTTCTTTTTTTCACTAAGTGCTAAATTGGTTCATGTTATAATATGTTTGTCTAGTTCATTGCTTCTCACTGCTGCATAACTTTCCATAGTGTGGATATATATCACATTTTATTTGTCCAGCATCCCAGCTACTACAAACAGTGCTGCAGTAAATTTCTTCATGAATTATTTTCTAGATTGGCTATGTTATTCTATAATCCTCTCAACATTCCACAGAGATAATGGTTTTCCCACATCCCTGTCAATACCTAGTATTATCCAAATTTTTAATAATTTGGCTAACCTGATGAGTTTTAATTACCAATTATTATTTTAATTTGTGTTTTCTAATAAAATGCTCTGAACATTATGATGGTTAAGGTTATGTGTCAACTTGGGTAGGCCATGATTCTCAGTAGTTTGACAGATATTATGTAATCATCTTCCATTTTGTGATCTGATGTGAACAGCCAATCAGTTGAAAGGCCAATCAGTTGAAGGCCAATCAATTGAAGAGCCAATCAGTTTCCTTGTGGGTGTGTCCTGCATCCAGTATATATGGATGTTCTGGCAAAGCTCTTGCTGGATCCTGGGTTAGACTTGTTATCCTCTGAATCCCAGTTCTTGGGATATGAGCCAGCAGCCTTCCACTTGACCTGCAGATCTTGGGATTTGCCAGCTCCTGCAACCCCATGAACCAGCAGCCTTCCACCTCATCTGCTGATTTTGGGATCATCAGCCTCTACAACCATGTAAATCAAGAAAAGCCTCTAACCTGACACCTAACCCATGGATTTGGGACTTACCAGCCTCCACAACTGTGTGAGCTGTTTCCATGAAATAAATCTCTATCTCTCTCTCTACACTTCACTGGTTTTGCTCCTCTAGAGAACTCAGGTTAAGCCATTTGGTACTGAGAGTGGTTCTAGAGGAATAAAATCTTAAGAATGAGTTTTCAAAATTGGTTCTCATGTCTGGCGAGACTTAAATACACTGATGACTCTAATTCCAGTAAGGAAGAGGGCACAGCTAATTCATGGCATGAGGTGGCATTAGAAATATGTAAAATATCACCACCATTGGATCAAATATTTGTGAGAAACAAAGCTCTGGGTGATTATATATTTGACAGCTTTTAGCATTTCTGTCAAACTGAGAAATATAGGGAGGCTGGTTGGTTGACCTTGCTTTTTCTAGACAAAGTGGTGAAAGAAAGAGATGAGCTCAGGCCTTCAGAGTCCTAGCTCAGGTACCGCATGAAAGGCCTGAAAGTTGCCGCTTGTGCCCTGAAAAAAAGCATCATTTTTTGTAGTAACAGAGTTGATATTGCCAAAAATGAAACCCAGAGTCTTGTCCTAAGAGTGGCTGAATGATAACACCAATTATATTCCCAACCTCGAATAGTGTCTGAAGTTAAAGTGAGGGCAGTGTTTGGGAAGAAATGGGATCCTGATATTTGGTATGGGGACATATGGGCAGATAATCAGGAAGCTGGGGACACTGAGTCCCTAAATTCCTTTGAATCACTCCTAAGAACAGAACAAGCCCTCTAACTCCCATCTGTAGAGCTTATTCAGTCTTAGTCTGCTAAGCCACCCTCTGCAGTAGAACCATTATTCCTTTCACCCCCATTTGATGAGATTAACCCAGCTGTGTCTGAAGGGCCTTTGTCTAAGATATCATCTAGGGAGTCATCTGCGGCATTGCCTGGGGCATCACCTGAGACAGATGCTTTAAAAGACATTGTCGAATGTCCCTCAGACCCACTCCCACCATCCATTTTTGCTTCTGGACCTATGACTAGGCTTAAATCCCAGTGAACCCCAAGAGGTGAAGTATAAAGTGTGACCCATGAGTAGGTATGCTACATTCCAAAAGAACTCTACTTGAGTTATCTAATATATACAAACAGACACCTGGGGAATATGTGTGTAAATGACTGTTGAGGGTGTGGGATAATGGTGCAGATAACATAAAGATGAATCAGTCTGAGTTTATGGGTATGGGTCCACTAAGCACAGATTGTTCATTGAGTTTTTTTTAGCTCGAGAGGTTAGAAAAGGATCTAATGGTTTATTTGGATGGTTCACTGAAGCATGGATTAAGGGTAGTCTACACCAAATCAAGTTGAAATGGTAGACGTTCCTTGGTATACTGTAGAAAAAAGTATCCAAAGGCTTAGGGATATTGGCATGTTAGAGTGGAATTATCAAGTTGGACCCACAGACTCACCCATGGAGTGCCCAGAGGACACACCTTTCACCACAATGGTGAAGAACAAATTTGTGAAGGGAGTTTCCGAATCCTTGAAGACTGCTGTGATTGGTATCGTGTGTAAGTCAGATTTGACAGTGGAAACTGCCCTGACTGAATTAAGATACCTAATTACAATGGGGCTGATTGGACCCAGTGGTAGTAGGGGCCAAGGTGGCACTTAATCATTAAAGACAGGGTAGTCACAGTTACCATAATGGACAGCAGAGTCAAAGCAGTAATCAGAATAGCCTGACTGGTATGGATTTGTGGTGTTGATTACCTTGTCATGGTGTCCCTAGGAGTGAAATAGTTGTGAAATCTACTAAATTATTTACTTGATCTGTACAAGTGGAAGAATTCTGAGTGAAGTGAATGGCAGTCTAACTCGAATCACCAGAACAGAGAGTCATAGCCCCTCAATCAATTCTCAAACTTGAGCCACTTTACAGACCCACAACCTCTTGAATTAAGGGGAGACTGGGTCCCATTGAAGAAGGACTCTGCTATACTGCCAAAAATGTATACTGCTAATCTTTCAGCCTTCTCCAAAGGTATCTACGGCCTTTGACGAGAGAGACAATTCATTGGGGAAAATGAAATAATCAGATTTTGGGGGATTACTGGACACTGACTCTTAACTTACACTATTTCCAGGAGACCTAAATGCTACTGTGGCTCACCAGTCACAGTGACTACATATGAAGGCCAGGTTATGAATGAGTCTTAGCTCAGGTCCATCTCACAGTGGTTCCAGTGGGTCCCTGAATCTATCCTGTAGTGATTTCCAAAGTTCCAGAATGCATAAGTGGAATAGACATGCTCAGCAACTGGCAGAATCCCCACATTGGATCTTCGTCATGTAGAGTAAGGGCTATTATGGTAGGAAAAGCCAAGTGGAAGCCATTAGAACTGCCTCTACCTAGGAAAATAGTAAACCAAAAGCAGTACCACATTCCTGAAAGGATTGCAGAGATTACTGCCACCATCAAGGACTTGAATGATGTAGGGGTGGTGATTCCCACCACATCCCCATTCAACTCACCTCTCTGGCTTGTGCAAAAAACAGATGGATCTCAGAGAATGATAGTGAATTACTGCAAACTTAACTAGGTGGTGACTCCAATTGCAGCTGCTGTTCCAGATGTGGTTTCATTGCTTGAGCAATGAATACATCTCCTAGTACCTGGTATGATCTAGCTAATGCCTTTTTCTCTGTACCTGTTTCAAAGGACCAAAGGAAGCAGTTTGCCTTCAGGTGGCAAGGGCAGCAATACACCTTCACTGTCCTACCTCAGAGGTATATCAATGCTCCATCCCTTTGTCATAATTTAGTCTGCAGTGACCTTGATTGCCTTTCCCTTCCACAAGATGTCACATTGGTCCATTACATTGATGATATTATACTGGTTGACCTAGTAAGGAAGAAATATCAATGACTCTAGACCTTTTGGTAAGATATATATCTCATCCTGTATCTTGTATTAGAATCTGACTTCATTTTTAATGTTTGACTGCTGATACCTTCTAAGCCTTGTCCCTTCCTCCCCTTCTACCCCACATGTGGGCAAGCTGAAAAGAAAGCCTGGGTACTGCATCCCTTAGCATGGTGTGAGGTTCTGTGAGACATAATAAATCCACTCTTTCTGACAGCAACTATGAGGATAATAATCTCCACTTTTACTTCTCTGTTATACTTTTGTTCAATTCTGACCTCATTTGCCCGTGTAGTATTACCTGAATATAGGTTCTGCCTCGTGCAACTTTGAGTCAATGAAAGTACACCAAGGTGAGGAAATAGAAGGGCATTTATTGCAAGCGTGCAGGCAAGGAGCAAGGACGTGTATATCTCCAATCAAGCTCCCCGAACCAAAGGAGGCAGAACTTTTTATACCGTCCCTCACAAGGAAGTACATACAAACATTGTGGACTAATAGGTTATCATGGCACGCAGGTGCAATAAGATAAGTTGCATTTTTTCCCCCAGTGTGTACAGAAAATGTCAGATAATCTCTACCTGGGGTGGGGATCTTAATATTCAATTAGGTCTTAATGAGGAATAGGTTACTTTAGGACAATTTTGAGGCTAGTAAACAATTTTGCCTGATTTAAGGCAGAAGCTGAGTTACAGACAGTGCTCAGGTTCTTGGTAATGGACAGGTGGAGCAGGTCTGGCTTGATAGCAGCTGAGCAGCTGCTGGTTGCACTCAACTATCAGTCCCTCCTTCTCTTTGAGGATATGGCAATAAGTCATATTCCCTTGGTTGTGGAGAGCACCTTCTAAATGGGGTAGTGGCTTCTTGATGTAGAGGATTGTATTAAACATAAGTTTTAACCTCATGCTTGAGGAGCCGACCCCAAGATAGGCAAAAGGGCAGACACTGAAAACAATAACATACAGTTAGCCTGACTGCAAAAAAAAGAAAATGAGACCAAAAAGGTTTTTGAGCCATCCAAAGTTAGGAAGCCTTGATATAGCAAGTCAGATAGTCCTTTGGAGTCATCTGTTGCATCTGTTGCCTTTTGTTGTAGCTGCTGTAGATTTAGTTCTATACTTCATTGGAAGTGTTCATCCAAACGTAGCACAAGGTATTAATAACTTTACAGACGCCACCTTGTTGAGCTAAAATAAAATCAATAGTTATGCAGTTGTCTAGGGCTACTTTAGTTAGGGAGTTAAGGGACTTTACTTGAGCCTGAAAGGCCGTAACCATATCTCAGATGATTCCTTCCATTGTTACTGACGCATTTCTGACTCATCTCTCAAGTTGTGCAGTTCCCATTGTCCAAATGAGGGACCTGGGGAAAGAATAACCTCCTGAGTACTCACTGATTACGTGGCATTGGCCAGACTCACCCCAATCTTTTCCCCACAGACAGAGGCCTTTTTTTTTATAGGTGGTAGCTGGTCAGGTCCAAACTAGTTGTCCATTGTATGCTCTCATTATATGAATAGATACCAAAAGGTATGCCAGGATGTCCCAGCGTACAGTGTCCAGTCATTTTCCAGCCATCTAAACATTGAATTGCCTAGGCATAGCATTCAGGAGTTGGGCCTGGGGTTTGGAATTCTGGGTGCCTTTTACCTCTGCACAGAAATACGTAGCCTGAAGGGACCCAAAGTGCACCTGCTCCTATGTCATTATTTGAAAAGGAAATGGTCTGGTTTATTTGATTAAGCCACAGCTCATTTACTGAGTTGTTGCACACAGGTAAAAATCCCCAGCAAGTGGGAGCATATAACTTGCTGCACATAGGTGGTCTGGGCTTGGAATTTGTCTTCAAGTCTGTTTTGCAGGGCCTATTTGCAAGCTGTTGGGATAAACTGGGAATTATGTGGGGATTCAGTCATCCAGTCAGTGCAGTTGCCAAATTTCCACTCTCCATTCTCATAGTGGGAGCAATTTCTTTTTGCCATTTCAGTGTCATTAACTCAGGAGCGTTGGGTTAGGTTAAAACAAGGTGCCCAGGGTCCAGGGTGCCATAGCCTGACGTGTATCGCTCACTTGAAATTGCTGTAGAGTTGATGGTGGCATGAGGAACTAGGCTATAGTTGTATACTGGAACTGCTAGTGGATCAGAATTTTCGTGGGTTGATTTTGTCATTGGGTGGCAAATCCAACATTTAGTGACGTTGATGGCACTTGCTACAGATCGGACTAATTTGACAAAAGCATATCTCTGCCAAGACCATGTGAAGGACAGAGTTAGGAGAAGAATGAAGGTGAAGTACCACAGCTTCATATTTGCATGAAACAGGGTCTAGCTTAAGAGACCTGCGATTTTAAACAGGGTAAATATGAACAGGAAGGCAAAAATCACAGTTAACAGGATAAAAACATTGAAAATTAAACTCGTACTCTATCAGTTGAAAACTCAGAGTCTCCTAAATAAAATCTTCAGGTCTTGTAATGGTTGACAGCTCCAGTTTCCTGAAGAGTTGTCATTGTAGGGTCGGGGTCTAGGGCAAGTGCCGCTTTCAGCCGGGTGTGGTGAATCCAAGGTTTGACTCCCTTCAGTTTGACCTCTGTATGGGTGATGAGAAGCACCTCGAAGGGTTCTTTCCACATGGGCTCGAGTAGCCTGTCTTTCCAGGTGTACAGCAGGACCCAATCCCCAGATTAAAGTGGGTGGGCTGTCAGGTCAAGAGGGTGTTCTTGTCTGGCAAGGGTCTGTCTGTGGAGGGAATAAAGGACAGCAGACAAAGAACGCAAATACTCTTGTACGGTTTTTTCACGTAATACAATTAAATGGTCACCATTTGTCAGCCCATGACTTTTCAGGAGGGGCTTCCCATAGGCTAGCTCAAAAGGGCTTAATTTGAGGTTGCTTCTGCAAGCTGCCCTAACCCTAAGCAAGGCTGTAGAGAGAGCCTGTATCCATATTAATTTTGCTTCTTGACACACCTTTGTTATGTGTCTTTTAAGCATCTGGTTCGTTCTTTCAACCTGTCCGCTGGTTTGTGTTCTCCAGGCTGCATGTAGTCACTATTTGATATCCAGGAAATGTGTGACTGTTTGGGTTACTTCAGCTATAAAGTGAGGTCCATTGTCACTTCCTGTGGAAGCAGGTAATCCAGACTGTGGAATGATGTAATGTATAAGATGTTTGGCTACTACTTTAGGTTTTTCAGTTCTGCATGGGAAGGCTTTAACCCAACTGGAAAAGGTATCTTCAAGGAGTAAAAGATACTTGTAGTTTCCAATGGTGTGAGGCATTTCAGTAAAATCTAATTGCCAGTCTTCTCCTGGTGCTGGGTCTTGGTACTGTACTCCAGGGAAAGAAGGAGGATGATGAGGTTTTGAATTTTTTTTATATAGATGGGACACTTTTGATAACTTCATTTGTGGTGGAATGAACTTCGGTGCTTAATATATGCTGTCTTATCCATTCATACATACTTTCATGTCCATAGTGGGAGGATGCATGGGCATTTTTCAAAATGGGATACAGCATCTGTGCAGCAACTAGAACCTTTCCTTGTGGAGTGTATCTTGCTTCCTACATCTCGAGTGGCTCCTTACTCTTCAGCCCATTTGTGGTCTTCTTCTGAATATCCTGGGTCGTCTTCTTTTGGGATCCCTATCTGAGGCATCAAAGGGGCCACAATGACAGATTGTGATTGCATTTTGGCCACTGCTTTTGTAGCTTCATCAGCTCTCTGGTTCCCTTAATAACATCTGTATCTCCTTTCTGGTGTCCTTGACAATGGATGACTGCTACTTTTCTTGGTAACCAGACAGCTTGTAGTGCCTGGAGGATTTCTGTTGCATATTTCATTTCCTGTTCTGCAGTATTACAGAGGCCTGTTGATTTCCAAAGGGCTCCATGAGCGTGCAAAATTCCCAAAACATACTTTGAGTCCATGTGAACGTTCACTGTTTTACCTTTGATAATTGGAGAGCCCTTACCATGGCAATGAGCTTAGCATTTTGAGCTGAAGTTCCTGGTGAAGTGTTTCTGCTTCAAGGATTTCCCAGGGTGTCACTATAGCATATCCAGCGTTATCTTTTTCCATATTCCATGAAGCTACTTCCATCTGTTAAGATCTCAAGGTCAGGGTTTTGGAGAGGCTTATCACTCAAATCAGGTCTGCTCCAATAAACTTCATCTATTGTTTGAATGCAGTGGTGTCCCAAACCAGGGCTGGTTTGTGAAGGCAACAATGTAGCTGGATTTAAGGTGGTTGCTTCTTTTAAAGTTGCATCTGGGTTGTCTAATAAGACAGTTTGGTACTGAGCCACCTGCCCTGCTGTCTTCCAGTGAGCTCCTTTTTGTCCTGGTATTGTCAAGACCATATGAAGAATAAACACAGTGGTTTGTTGCCTCAAACTTAGCTTTCCTGCCGCCTTTAAAATTAACACTGTAGCTGCCACAGCTTGTAGACAAGCAGGCCACCCCGTAGTGGTCATGTCTAGAATCTTGGAAAAATAAGCAATAGGTTGTCACCAGTCCCCCATCTTTTGGGTTAGGATGCCTGCAGCTATTCCTTGACTCCTATGCATGAACAATTCAAAGGGTTTTGCTAGACTGGGGAGCCCCATCACTGGGGCTGATAAAAGTTTTTCTTTAATTGTCTGGACGGCTTGTTCTTGTTCATCAATCCAAATAAAAGGATCTCAATCTTTTCCTTCAGTTGCCGTATATAAAGGTTTGGCTATTAGTCCAAAGTTGGGAATCTACATTTTGTAAAAACCTGACATTCCTGGGAATCCTTGGAGTTGCCACTGGACCAGGGAGGCATGATTGCACAAATAGCTTCTTTTCTCTCTGAGAGCAATTCTCTTTTTCCCTGTTGTTGTTGGGTGCCATCAAGTCGGTTCCGACTCATAGCGACACTGTGCATGACAGAACGAAACACTGCCCGGTCGTGCGCCATCCTTACAATCGTTATGCTTGAGCCTATTGTTGCAGTCGCTGTGTCAGTCCACCTCGTTGAGGGTCTTCCTCTTTTCTGCTGACCCTGTACTTTGCCAAGCATGATGTCCTTCTCCAGGGACTGATCCCTCCTGACAACATGTCCAAAGTGTGTAAGACTCAGTCTCACTATCCTTGCTTCTAAGGAGTATTCTGGTTGCACTTCTTCTGAGACAGATTTGTTCGTTCTTTTGGCAGTCCGTCGTATATTCAATACTCTTCGCCAACACCACAATTCAAAGGCATCAATTCTTCTTCGGTCTTCATTATTCATTGTCCAGCTTTCACATGCATGTGATGCGATTGAAAATACCATGGCTTGGGTCTTTTTTGGGTCAGGAGCACCTTGGTCTGCAAGGTGACATCTTTGCTCTTCAACACTTTAAAGAGGTTCTTTGCAGCAGATTTGCCCAATGCAATGTGTCGTTTGATTTCCTGACTGCTGCTTCCATGGCTGTTGATTGTGGATCCAAGTAAAATGAAATCCTTGACAACTTCAATCTTTTCTCCATTTATCATGATGTTGCTTATTTATTGGTCCAGTTGTGAAGATTTTTGTTTTCTTTATGTTGAGGTGCCATCCATACCGAAGGCTGTAATCTCTGATCTTCATTAGTAAGTGCTTCAAGTCCTCTTCACTTTCAGCAAGCAAGGTTGTGTCATCTCCATAATGCAGGTTGTTAATGAGCCTTCCTCCAATCATAATGCCATGTTCTTCTTCATATAGTCCAGCTTCTTGGATTATTTGCCCAGCATACAGATTGAATAGGTATGGTGAAAGGATAAAACCCTGACGCACACCTTTCCTGACTTTAAACCAATCAGTATCCCCTTGTTCTGTCTGAACAATTGCCTCTTGATCTATGTAAAGGTTCCTCATGAGCACAATTAAGTGTTCTGGAATTCCCATTCTTTGCAATGTTATCCATAATTTGTTATGATCCACACAGTCGAATGGTTTTGCGTAGCCAATAAAACACAGATAAACATCCTCTGGTATTCTTTGCCTTCAGCCAGGATCCATCTGACATCATCAGTGATATCCCTGGTTCCATGTCCTCTTCTGAAACTGGCCTGAATTTCTGGCAGTTTCCTGTCGATATACTGCTGCAGCCGTATTTCAATGATCTTCAGCAAAATTTTGCTTGTGTCTGACATTAATGATATTGTTTGATAATTTCTGCATTCAGTTGGATCACCTTTCTTGGGAATAGGCATAAATACGGATCTCTTCCAGTCAGTTGGCCGGGAAGCTGTCTTCCATGTTTCTTGGCATAGATGAGTGAGCACCTCCAGCACTGCATCTGTTTGCTGAAACATCTCAGTTGATACTCCGTCAATTCCTGGAGCTTTGTTTTTCTCCAGTGCCTTCAGAGCAGCTTGGACTTCTTCCTTTAGTACCATCGGTTCCTGATCATATGCCACTTCTTGATATGGTTGAACATTGATTAATTCCTTTTGATATACTGACTCTGTGTATTCCTTCCATCTTCCTTTGATGCTTCCTGCATCATTTAATATTTTCCGCATAGAATCCTTCACTGTTGCAACTCGAGGCTTGAATTTTTTCTTCAGTTATTTCAGCTTGAGAAACGTCAAGCGTTCCCTTTTGGTTTTCTATCTACATCTCTTTGCACATGTCATTGTAATACTTGGTCTTATCTAGCCGCCTTTTGAAATCTTCTATTCATTTCTTCTACTTCATCATTTCTTCCTTTTGCTTTAGCTGCTTGACATTCGTGAGCAAGTTTCAGAGTCTCCTCTGACATCCATCTTGGTCTTTTCTTTCTTTCCTGTCCTTGCAGTGACCTCTTGCTTTCTTCAGGTATGATGTCCCTGATGTCATTTCACAGCTTGTCAGGTCTTTGGTCACTAGTGTTCAATGTGTCAAATCTATTCTTGAGATGGTCTCTAAATTCAGGTGGGATATACTCAAGGTGATATTTGGGCTCTCATGGACTTGCTCTGATTTTCTTCAGTTTCAGCTTAACTTGCATATGAGCAATTGATGGTCTATTCCACAGTCGGCCCCTGGCCTTGTTCTGACTGAGGATATTGAGCTTTTCCATCATCTCTTTCCAAAGATGTAGTCAATTTGATTCCTGTGTGTTCCATCTGGTGAGGTCCCTGTGTATAGTTGCTGTTTATGTTGGTGAAAAAGGTATTTATAGTGAAGAAGTCATTGGTCTTGCAAAATTCTATCATTCGATCTCCTGCATTGTTTCTGTCGCCCCCACATGTCTGTCAGTTTGTTGTACTGTGGGGGCTTGTGTGTTGCTGTGATGCTGAAAGCTATGCCACTGGTATTCAGATACCAGTAGGGTCACCCAGGGAGGAAAGGTTTCAGCTGAGCTTCCAGACTAAGACTAGGAAGAAGGACCTGGCAGTCTACTTCTGAAAAGCATTAGCCAGTGAAAACCTTATGAATAGCAGCAGAACATTGTCTTTTTCCCTGAAAGAGGTGAACACCCAGGAATGTAACTTCGGCTTGGGAGATCTGGGCCTTAGGTCTGGATACATTATACCCAGCCTGGCCCAGAAAGTTAAGAGTAGAGATGGCGTTTGAATTTATTCTTCCTTAGGCTTGCTCGCTTTGAGCAAGTCGTCCACATACTGAAGCAGAACTCCATTTTGAAAGGCTAGCTGTTTTAAATCCTTAGCCAGAGTGATACCGAACAATGTGGGCTGTTTTTGAACCCCTGCGGGAGTACAGTCTAGCAGAACTGTTGCTTATTGCCCCTTTCGGGGTCCTCCCACTCAAAGGCAAACAGTTCTTGGCTTTCAGAATCTAATGGTATACAAAAGAAGCCACCTTTTAAGTCCAGAACAGTAAACCAAGCAAAATCTCCTGGAAGAGTGGCTAGCAAAGTATATGGATTTGGTACTACAAGACAGACTGTGTCTGATCTGTATAGTGCTGCTATAGCAGAAATACCACAAGTGGATGGCTTTAACAAACAGAAATTTATTCTTTCACAGTCTAGGAGGCTAAAGTGTGAATTCAGGGTGCCAGCTCCAGGCAAAGGCTTTCTCTGTCAGCTCTGGGGAAAGGTCCTTATTGATCTCGCCCTGGTCTAGGAGCCTCTCAGTGCAGGCACCCCAGGTCCAAAGGACGCACTCTGCTCCTGGTACTGCTTTCTTGGCGGTATGAGGTCCCCGTGTCTCCCTGCTCTCTTCTCTCTCTTATATCTCAAAAGAGATTGACTTAAAATATGACCTAATCTTGTAGATTGAGTCCTGCCTCATTAACGTAACTGCGTCTAATCTTACCTCGTTAACATCATAGAGGTAAGATTTACAGCGTATAGGAAAATCACATCAGATGACAAAATGGTGAACAATCACACAATACTGGGAATCATAGCCTAGCCAAGTTGATGCACATTTTTGGGAGATGCAATTTTTTAATTCAGTCTAGAAGAGACTATTTGGTTAATTGCTTCGAGGTCTTGAACAAACTTATAATCATTAAAATGAGGTTTCTTTACAGGCAAAACTGGTGTTCTATAAGTGGATTGGCATGGTCTTATGTGTCCAGATTTTAGATGTTGGTGGATAAATGGGTGGAGGCCTAGTTTCACCTCTAGCCTTAGAGGGTATTGCTTCAACCATGGTGGGTCGATTCCTGATAACACTTCAGCCTTGACTGGAACAACATTTGTAGCTCACCCTGGTTGCCCTTGCACCCATACCCAAGGGACTACCACATCTTTTATCTGTTTAGACACAGTCTTAGTGGGGCTACAGTGGACATCCTGAGGGTCAACAGGTGGGCCTGCATTCTCCACCCTTTCCTTTTTGGTACTGTTAAATTTAGTTTACCATCTTGGAAAAAAGCACATCTCACCCTAGTAAAGGAACTAGGCACTCCAGCATGTAGAGAAAAGAGTGAGTCAAAGTAGGGTCACCAACCAAATACTCCATGGGTTGGATAAAATTTCTAGTAAGGTTTTTTTCCTGTAATTCCTACCACTGGTATTGATTTCTTTGATAAGGCCCCCTTCATATTGCTAATAACCAAATGGGTGGCTTCTGTGTCCAATAAAAAGTCAAATCATTTCTTCACTGACCTTTACTTTAACCAGGATTTCGTCAGGTGAAACTGGAATAAGATTGGCCCCTGGTCCCCCTCAGTCTGACTCTTCCCCTTGTTGTATCATAACCTTTTCAGGTTCCTTAGAAGCCCTCTGTCTCTTAGGGCATTCTTTCTTCCAATGTCTCGTTTATACCACACACATTGGTTTTTCCCTAGCTTAGGCTGAGTCCCTGATCCCAGGGAAAATTTCCCCGGTGCTTTTTTTAGGGGCAGAAACTTCCTCTTGGCTGGAAGGCAGCTGCAAGCATAACTACTTGCTGCTTGGTAGGCTGGTTCTCCTTTTTCTCCTGCACTTGTTCTCAGGATAGACCTTGAAGGCTATTTCTACCAACTGTTATATTCCCGTTTCCACATTGCCTTCTACCTTCTGTAATTTCTTTCTTATGTCGGGGCACTTTGCCCTATGAATATTCATATTTACCATATGAGCGTTTTCAGGCTCCTCAGGAAATTGTTTGAAAACCGTGAAAATTTGTTCAAGGAAGGTAGAGGGGTCTTCCTCCATTTTTTGTTTGACTTCATACACTTTGTTTAAATTATGTTGTTTGGGTGCCCCATTTTTGAGCCCAGGGAGCAAGCAGTCACAGTACTGACTTAATCTGGCACGGCCAGCCTGGGTGTTTGAGTCTCCCAAACTGGATCAGTGGCCGGTACAGCCAAATCTACAAGAGGGTGGCCATCGGCATTTTGCTGGTGGAGCCTGTCTGCTTCTTCCCTGACCTTTTCGAAAACCATTCTCCTCTGTTCCTGAGTGAGTAAAATGTCACATAAGGCTTGACACTTTGCCCACTTTGGGTTGTGGGTTTTAAAAAGAGAGGCAAAGAGATCATGCATTCCCTTAGGATCATCTCGGTATGCTGGTAGATTGTTTGTCCAACTGAGTAAGTCAGAAGTCGTGAATGGGCTATGTACCCAGACCACGGCTGGGGCTCCCTCTGCCCCGTCTTCGCCTCCACCTGGTGCAGGGAGTTACCTCAATGGGTATAGCCTTATAGAGGGTCCTGGGGCTCCTGGACAAAATCGGGTGCCATTGTGAGGTGTGCTGGGGAAAGCATCGCAGCACCAGAGGCCTTGGGCTGATGGAGATTTACAGGATAACGGGAGGTCTGTGACTTCCAGTTAAAACTGGGTCCTCTTCCAGAGGACTAGATAAAACAGGGGTTTTAACCTCAGTTTGAACCATGATTTTACATTGTTTCTACAAACTCTTATTTTGCCACAATGAGATAAAAGCTTCAACATACATTTTATTATCCCACTTTCCTTCTTTAAAACCAAAAAACCAAACCCACTGCCATCAAGTCAGTTCTGACTAAGAGCAACTGTCATAGATAGAATTGTGTTCCCCAAAAGTATGTGTTAACTTGGTTAGGCCATGATTCCCAGTATTGTGTGGTTGTCCTCCATTTTGTGATTTTCCTATGTGTTGTAAATCATAATTTATACTACAAAAAAAAAAAAGATAGAAGAGCTCTGATTCGCTGTTTTGCCCATGTAGCTAACCTTAGTTTTCAGTCCCTCCAGTAGTTAAGTGTGGCCCAAAACCCCCGCCATAAATCACATTTTTAGCAAAGGTTATCTAGTGTGGCACAAGGTCCCCAAGTAAACAAAGACATTTATCAGGCCAGAATATTCTAAGAATTTAGAGATTACCCGCCAGGAGCTATGGACTCAGTGGCAATGGGTTTTGTTTTTTTTTTTAATTCTTTACTACACAGCACTTCCACAACATAGGTTCTGCCTTGACTTTAACATTTGCTAAAATGCACCAGTTGTCAGATTGTTACGACCTTAATGTTGTTGATTTTGACTCATAGAGACTCTACGCACAACAGAACGCAACACTGCCCGGTCCTACGCCATCCTCACAATTGTTGCCACGCTTGAGCGCATTGTTGCAGCCACTGTGTCAATCCATCTCATTGAGCATCGTCTTCTTTTTTTCTGACCCTCTACTTTACCAAGCATGATGTCCTTCTCTAGGGACTGATCCCCCCTGACAACATGTTCAAAGTATGTGAGACATAGTCTCGCCATCCTTACTTCTAAGGAGCGTTCTGGTTGTACTTCTTCCAATACAGATTTGTTCACTCTTTTGCAGTCCGTGGCATATTCAATATTCTTTGCCAACACCACAATTCAAAGGTGTCAGTTCTTATTTGATCTTCCTTATTCATTGTCCAGATGCATATGAGGCAATTGAAAACACCATGGCTCGGGTCAGGCATATCTTAGTCCTTGAGGTGGCATCTTTGCTTTTCAATACTTTAAAGAGTTCTTTTGCAGCAGATTTGCCCAGTGCAGTGCATCTTTCGATTTCTCGACTGCTGCTTCCACGGGTGTTGATTGTGGATCCAAGTAAAATGAAATCCTTGACAACTGCAATCTTTTCTCTTTTTATCATGATGCTGCTTATTGGCCCAGTTGTGAGCATTTTTGTTTTCTTTATTTTGAGGTGTAATCCATACTGAAGACTGTGGTCTTTAATCTTCATCAGTAAGTGCTTCAACTCCTCTTCATTTTCAGCAAGCAAGGTTGTGTCATCTGCATAACGCAGGTTGTTAATGAGTCTTCCTCCAATCCTGATGCCCCGTTCTTCATATAGTCCAGCTTGCTGAATTATTTGCTCAGCATACAGATTGAATAGATATGGTGAAAGAATACAACCCTGACGTACACCTTTCTCAACTTTAAACCATGCAATATCCATCCCCTTGTTCTGTTTGAACAACTGCCTCTTGATCCATGTACAGATTCCTCATGAGCACAATTAAGTGTTCCAGAATTCCCATTTTCTGCAATGTTATCCATAATTCGTTATGCTCCAAACAGCCGAATGCCTTCGCATAGTCAATAAAACACAGGTAAACATCCTCTGGTATTTTCTGCTTTCAGCTAGGATCCATCTGACATCAGCAGTCATATCCCTGGTTCCACATCCTCTTCTAAATCTGGCTTGAATTTCTGGCAGTTCCCTGTCGATAGACTGCTGTAGCAGCTTTTGAATGATCTTCAGCAAAATTTTCCTTGCGTGTGATATCAATGATATTGTTCGATAATTTCAACATTCAGTTGGATCACCTTTCTTGGGAATAGGCATAAATGTGGATCTCTTCTAGTCGGTTGGCCAGGTAGCTGTCTTCCAAATTTCTTGGCATAGGTGAGTGAGCACTTCCAGCGCTGCAACCATTTGTTGAAACATCTTAATTGATATTCTGTCAATTCCCAGAGCCTTGTTTTTTGCCAGTGCCTTCAGTGCAGCTTGGACTTCTTCCTGATCATATGTTACCTCCTGAAATGGTTGAATGTTGACCAGTTCTTTTTGATATAGTGACTCTGTGTATTCCTTCCGTCTTGATGTTTCCTGTGTTGTTTAATATTTTCCCTGTAGAATCCTTCACTATTGCAACTTGAGGTTTGAATTTTTTCTTCAGTTCTTTCAGGTTGAGAAATGCTGAGCATGTTCTTCCCTTTTGGTTTTCTATCTCCAGCTCTTTGCAAATATCATCATAATACTTTATCTTCTCAAGTTGCTCTTTGAAATCTTCTGTTCACCTCTCTTACTTCATCATTTTTTCCTTTTGCCTTAGGTACTCGATGTTCAAGACCAAGTTCCAGAGTCTTTTCTGACATCCATTTTGGTCTTTTCTTTCTCTCCTGTCTTTTTAATGACCTCTTGCTTTCTGCATGTATGATGTCCTTGACATCATTCTGCAACTTGTGTGGTCTTCAGTCATTAGTGTTTAACATGCCAAATCTATTCTTGAGATGGTCTCTATATTCAGGAGGGGTGTACTCAAGGTCATAGTTTGGCTCTGTGGACTTGTTCTAACTTTCTTCAGTTTCAGCTTGAACGTGCATATGAGTAATTGACGATCTGATCCACAGTCGGCCCCAGGCCTTGTTCTGACTGATGATATTGAGCTTCTCCATCATCCCTTTCCACAGATGTAGTCGATTTGATTCCTGTGCATTCTATCTGGCAAGTTCCTTGTGCATCGTCGCCATTTATGTTGGTGAAAAAGGTATTTGCAATGAAGAAGTCATTGGTCTTGCAAAATTCAATCATGTAAAAATCTCTGGCACCGTTTCTATCACCAAGGCCATATTTTCCAACTACCGGTCTTCTTTGTTTCCAACTTTCAGATTCCAATCACCAGTAATTATCAGTGCATCCTGATTGTGTGTTCAGTGAATTTCAGACTGCAGAAGTTGTTAAAAATCTTTAATTTCTTCATCTTTGGCCTTCGTGGTTGGTGCTTAAATTTGAATAATAATCATATTAACTGGTCTTCCTTGTAGGCATATGAATATTATCCCATCACTGACAGCATTGTACTTCAGAATAGATCTTGCAATGTTCTTTTCGGTGATGAATGCAGCACCATTCCTCTTCAAGTTATCATTCCCACATTGTTGACCATACGATTGTCTGATTCGAAATGGCCAATACCAGTCTATTTCAGCTCACTAACCTAGGATATCGATGTTTATGTGTTCCATTTCATTTTTGACGATTTCCAGTTTTCCTAGATTCATACTTTGTGCATTCCAGGTTCTGATTATTAAGGGATATTTTCAGCTGTTTCTTTTCATTTTGAGTCATGCCATAACAGCAAATGAAGGCCCCATAAGGTTTGACTCCATCCACGTCATTAACGCCAACTCTGCTTTGAGGAGGCAACTCTTCTCTAGTTGTGTTTTGAATGCCTTCCAACCTGAGGGGCTCATCTTCCAGCACTATATCAGATAGTGTTCCGCTGGTATTCATAAGGTTTTCACTGGCTAATTCTTTTCAGAAGTAGACTGCCGGGTCCTTCTTCCTGGTCTCTCTTAGTCTGGAAGCTCAGCTGAAACCTGTCCGCCATAGGTGACCCTGCTGGTATTTGAATACCAGTAGCATAGCTTCCAGCATCACAGCAACAAAGAAGCCCCCACAGTATGACAAACTGACAGACACGTAGGGACTCAGTACTGGGGCTCAAATTACTGTTATACTTTGGGATCCCACTGAATTTAAACAAGAAACCCCTTATTGCCTTGAAGGGAGTTTCTGAACATAAAATACAGGACAAACTGATATACATTGTTAGAATAATGCCTTCCCTAAATCCCCCCAGGGTCATAGCCCCTATTGCCCTAAAATATCCTGTAGTGGGCATGGATGCTATGACTCAATGAGTAATAGATTAAAATTAAATTATGTCTGTGTCACTTACAAATTGGCTTCACAATGAAACCCCACGGATGTCCCCCTCTACCCTACCGCCATTTAAAGTATCTAAGATGCCCCATTGTAAATCAAAACAGAGCTTTTAAGGATTCAAAACCATTATATAAGATATATTCAGAGAAGAAATGATTATCCTCATTATAACCTGTAAATATTCTGCTGTTACAGATTTGGCTATTAATGTTCTTTTTTAGTGCCTATTTCAATAGCTACTCAGCCACAGCTTGCTTTCACCTCTGAAGGGACACAATATACCTTTATTCACAGGGTACCTTGGCAGCCTTACCTTCACACACAGTCTTTGCAGGCAAGATCTTGACTGTATCCACCTTTTCCCAGGAGTACTGTTACGACATTACATTGATGACATCCTTTTTCCAAGGACATCTCTTTGACACACACATTAATGACATACAAATACTCACTGTGTTAATAAAAATCAACATAAGGCCAGTTCCCAAAATGTGAAGATAACTTGTTTTCCTGCTTCTCCATTATCCTACTCCTAGTCTCCCACATGGCACTTTGTCTCTCTGACCCTAAACACCCAGAGTTAGGTCAGACCTTATAAGTTAAAAGGACTCTGTCCTTTTAGATCAGCTGCCTACATAGCCTTTCTCTGACCACCAGCTACATTCAGTCCTCTGTGCTGCCTTTTGCTGCTCCTAAAAAAGAAAAGTGTGTTGAATAATTCACTAGAATGACTCACAGTGACTACCTGTACTTACAGTTATTTGTTGTAACCAGAAAGGATACAAATGAAGAGCCACCTCAGGTGCAGTCCAGGTCTCAGCACAAGGCCTCCATTGTCTCCAGGGACATGCCACCCTCCCTGGTGCATGAATGTTCTCACCAATCCAGGAAGCCCAGCTGCTTTTATGTTCAAGGTCGTTCATAACAATGTATATTTATGATTAGGGCCTCATTGCACAGTCATGATTGATCAAATCAATGAATATGCATGATTGATTGCGTTATTCCCCCTTCCCCTCCTGAGGTTAGTTAGCGTGCCTGATTTGTAACCGTCACTCATTTGCACACCTTTCCTAGCCGTTTTAGAAAAATGAAGGTACCTAGATTGTTTGAGAAATTTCAAAGGCTGTTTTTTCATTCACAGGAGACAAAGGTCAAATCTAGTTCTTAGTTACATACTCAAAAAGGAGCTTACAAAAAGGGGATGGACTAGTGCACTACCCGTAGTACAAGTTCCTGCCACCTTAGTGAAATTCTTGAAAATTATTTGGTAAGCTAAGGGTTGCTCTATCGCTTACACTGTCAAGGAACAACGATTGATGCAGTCAGCACCTACGATATTAAAAACAGGCCGAACATCTAGGCCTTTTAGGGTTCTGGTGCCAGCGTACTGTAAAAATGGTGTGAGGGCGGTGTCTGACCTCTTCTCTCTTCACAAGGGTGAAGGAAAAATCAAGATCAATAGCCCAAGGCTGATTCCTGTGAGGCGAAGGTCAGACATGTCTCCTCTCTCTGCCATCTTTACCAGTTCTGACACCAGCCATCCTTCCTGTGGCGCTGTGTACTTCCCTGCTCTGTTTGTTAATTCGTTGCAGTGGCCACACAGAACTCAGACAATACTCACAATTATTGGGTTTATGGGGGAAGTAACAGGCTACAGTTCAGGTTCAGGAACACTCAGGATACAGTTCTTCCATCAGGACAGCCTCTCTTCAGCTGCGCCTGCAGGCATGCCTTTTTCTGGCCCCTCAGCCTCTGCCCTGCTCCACAAGTTTTACAAAGCTCTCTTTTTTACCTCGGTCAGTTAGTGCCCGGAGGCACCCTACACCACCACAAAGCCTCCTACCAAAGACACTTAGCTTTCTCACTCTACGGACTGGGAAGCCCACTGCGCCATCTCCTGCTGCCATTTCCCTGCCACTGCTTCTCGCCATCTTCAGTGTTACAGTACTTTCTGTCTCTGTCTTTCTCTCTCAGTCTCCTGGTTCTAGGAGCTTCTCAGCACAGGGATCCCAGTTCTAAAGGATGCACTATGCTTCTGGCTGTTCTTCCTTGGTGGTGAAGAGATCCTCCTCTTTCCACCTCTGGGATGGTTCGTTTTAAGCCTAGTGGGATGGGAAAACTGACCAGTCCCACTGGCAGGCCACAGTTACCTTATTTGCACAGTCCTACCCAATCACTTTAGTGGTTAAGTGCTACGGCTGCTAACCAAAATGTCAGCAGTTCGAATCCGCCAGGCGCTTCTTGGGAACTCTATAGGGCAGTTCTACTCTGTCCTATAGGGTTGCTATGAGTTGGAATCGACTTGACGGCAGTGGGTTTTTTTTTTTTTTTTTGGACCCAATCACTTGGGTGGGAATTACAAGACCATGGTGAGAAAGGCCACACAAATGGGATCTATGGCACCACCCACACTACTCATTCACAAATATTAGATAAGCCCATTTATATTGTTATTTGCAAATCAGTCCACCTTGAATGGGGCCCCATTCAACAAAAGCCTCTAGAATCTGTCTAAATTGCAAGATAACAGGCATTCCTATTAGTTCCCTCAGAGACTCCTTCATTATAGAGGCTTTGTCAACATCCTGTCTTGCTTCCTGAAGTCTCTGGCCCACCTATGGTGGCCATAAGTTACCTGTGGGCTTCTGGTGCAAGAAACTGCCCTCCTCTACCCCATGCTATATGTACTTAGAGTGGCATGTGCTAACCATGTACTGGGATCTCCTGGAAATAGAGGCTGTCACAGACCATGAGCTTTTGCCCCTTTTTACCCAATGTCCATTATACCTTGGATCATGGAAACAACACCCAATCTGGTGTGGCCATTGAGGCTTTCTTGATACAGGATGGATCTAAACTGGGCACTCTGGCATATCCTAACCTGCAGGAGGCGGTGGCCTCCCCGTCTTCAGTCCCTTGCCAGATGCCGTGGTGCTGGAAGAGGTCACCTCTCCCTTAGACCTCGTGACTACCTGTGATGCCTCTTGGGATCAACCAAACGGACAGTAATGGGAGTTCATAAACTTTGTAGGCAGCATCACCTCTGTCACACATGATAGAGTTCATTGGAGAGCTGTTGCTTTTTATCCCTTAACTGGGACCTTCCTGCTAAATTTGGGGCCAGGGGTCAGCACGAATGGCCAAACCTGAGGCAGTTATCTTAACACTGGATACTTTGGCCAACAACCAGCTCCATCTGTTCATTTTTACAGATGATTGGGACATTGCCATTAGTCTGGCCATCTGTTCTGATCAATGATAGCAAGTTTCTTCTCCAAGGTTGCCCCCTTTGGGGGAAAAAGAAAAGCTCTGGGAATATCTCGCCTTATAAATACCCGAAATATAGATTCACAGTTATGCCTGTCTCTATATCTACTAAAGTCACAATAGAAGGCCTCACCAAAACACTCGTATTACCTTTGGCGTTCCAGACATCATTGATAGTGACCAAGGAGTGACTCATTTCACTTCTTCGAATATACAGTGGTAGACTTTGAGGCATTCAGTAAAACTTCTGCATCTCTTACCAACCTCAGGCTGCAGGCCTCACAGAGCACCATAATGGCTTCTTTAAACAAGTTCAACTTCAATTAAATAAAACATGGCACTTTTCGGTTATCAGTCAAACATCAAGGGTGAACTCTAATAAAGAGTCTGACTCCGTTTTTTGATGTTTGACTCTTGACAGCTTTTAAGACCCACCACTCCCCTTTCCTTGTGTCCCACATCTAGGCAAGCTGATAATAAAGCTGGGATGCTCCCATGGTGCCTGCAGGTGGCACAACAGTTAAGTGCTCAGCTTAACTACCTACCAAGTGGCCCCACAGGAGAAAGATGTGGCGATCTGCTTCTGTAAAGATTACAGCCAAGAAAACCCTATGGGGCAGGTCTGCTTTGTCATATGGGGTTGCTGTGGGTCAAAAATCAGCTCAGCAGCACCTAACAACAATAACAAAACCCTGACCACATGTAGGAACTCTCAGCCTGGCCCACCCGTGGACCACCTTACAAATCCCAGGCCAGTCCCCTTTCCCTGCTCTCAAGCCATTTTGGGAGCTGCTTGGGAGCCACCCTGCTCTCCCCAGAAAGCCTCGTTATGTGAGTAATAAACCTTTTCATATCCTCTTGGTGTCTGTGGTATCTTTAGTCTCAACATCTGAGACGTATCTTGGGTGGGTATCCATGTGTTTTTATAAGAGGACTACAAAGCATCTGTTTTCTAGGTGAATGTTCTCTCTGTGAACTGCTCGTATTTATTTTCTGATTTCAAAGTTGTGTTTTGCTGTCTTTTTCTTTGTGATTTGTACTTATTATTTTTTCTTTATAAGCTTTTTCTCTTTTTTTTTTTCCATAACCAAAGTACCTCTATGAACTGACTTTTGTTCTGTGATCTTCTCTTCATAGACCTCAAAGAGTTTGAATCCATTTGAAGACTTAGCCTTTTTTTTCTATTCTGATCGACATCTCCAGTCCGTTTATTTCTCTTGACACTGTAATTCCATGTTAACTGTATTGATGGAATGTGTTACTTCATCTTCAGTTTAGCAATAATTGGAATTGTCACCCTCCTCATCAGGAATATACCTCACCTTCAGAATTTTGTCAGATTATATCGCGGTCTTTGACTTTTTCTTCTGATCCATCTTACACAATTCATTCCACTACTTCTTCTAATTTTTGTGTTTTAAAAGATAACATTTAGACACTCTCATCTTCTTACTTTCCAGTGTTATCATCTAAAACCAGTTCTATATTTTCTCATATCTGGATTATTCTAACCCTATTTGGATATGCTATTGCAATTTTTTTTTTTACTAGTTCACTGTAAATGTTAATCATAGACTTCATTACTTAAAACACTGTTTATCTTGTCACAGCTGTGTGGAATGATACTAAAGTTTACAACTTACTATCTAACACATGACAGATTCTTCTCTCAGTGGGTCTGTAGGCTAAAGAAAGAACATGGCACCACCAAACACAAGAAAAGATGCTCAACATCATTATCCATCAGAGAAATGCAAATCAAAACTACAATGGGATACCATTTCACTGTTTTTTAGAATGGCTAAGATAAATAAATAACAAACGTTGGCAAGGATGTAGGGATATTGGAACTCTTACCCATTGCTGGTGGAAATGCAAAATGATACAGCCATTGTGGAAAACAGTGTGGCAGTTCCTCAGAAAACTAAAAATAGAGCTACCATATGACCCAGAAATTCTACTCCTACATATATACCCAAAAAACTTGAAAGCAGAGATTCAAACAGAGACTTGTACACCAATGTTCACTGCAGCACTATTCACAATAGCCAAAAGGTGGAAACAACCTAAATGCCCATTAGCAGATGAATGGATAAACAAAATGTGGTACATACATACACACAATGGAATACTACTCAGCCAGTAGGAGAAATGAAGCCTTGATACATGGTACAGTATCGATGGAGCTGGAAGACATGCTGAGTGAAATAAGTCGATCACAAAAGGAAAATATTATATAACCTCACATGCATGAAAAAACCAAAAGCAAACCTGTTGCTGTCAAGTCAATTCCAACTCATAGCAACCCCACAGAACAGAGTAGAACCGCCTGGTGGATTTGAACTGCCAACCTTTAGTTTAGCTGCCATAGCTCTTGACTACTATGCCACCAGGGTTTCCACTTATATGAAAAGAAAAGGCAAATGTATAGAGAACAAAGTTTATTAGTGGTTACCTGGGGTGGGAGGGAGGAGAAAAGGCGAGGAGTTAGCAGTGATGAAAATACCACGTTGACTAATGCTAGGGCTGCACAGCCGATTATTATAATTGCTGTCAGTAGGTTGTACACCTGTAAAAGGTTGAATTGGCAAAAGTGGTGTGATACATTCATAACAATGACCAAAAAAAAAGAGTAGCTGCAGAGGCTGCTTAGGTACAACCAAAACCTTGTGGAATATGGTTTCCGGGTTTGAAGGTTTAGGGTCATGGTTTCTTGGGACATCCCAGTTAACTGGCTACTGACTTGTTTAGTGCCTCTGTTCTACCTCCTAATTCATTGCATGCTGCCTAGGGTCATAAAAGCTTGCACGCAGCCATCCAAGACACAACAATTGGTCTCTATTTGCCTGGAACAACAGAGGAAGAAGGAAAATCAGGAATACGAGGAAGATACGGAATGTGTGGCTAATTGCCCCCATGAACAACTGTCTCCTTTGCCATGAGACCAGAAGAACTAGATGGTGCCTACCTACTGTTACTGAACATTTTGATCAAAGATGCTATAAGAGAATACTGTTCAGAAGGAGGAAAATACAGAACAGAATTTCAAACTCTTACTGACTTCAGACTTCCTGGAGCTGTGAAGGTTGAATGAACCCCTGAAACTGCTGCCCTGAGATAATGTTTAAACCTTAAACCAAAAATATCCCCTGAAGTCTTCTTAAAACCAAACAACAGTTTAGCTTAATTAGTAAAAAAAAAAAAAAAGAAAGTCTGCCTTGAACATTATTCTCTTTTAAGACTTATCTATATGGAATCAAATTGGCACCAGCAATTAGAAAGATTGGATAGGAACCTTAGGGGGCAGTGAATTTATGTTAATGGAGAAGGAACAACTCAGAAAAGGAGGTTGAGAATGGTCACACAACTTGAAGAATATAATGTCACTAATTGGTCACTAATTGGAAACTCTATGGGGCAGTTCTACCTGTCCTATAGGGTCGCTATGAGTCAGAATTGACTCGACGGCAGTGGTTAGTGGGTAATTGGTAAATGTAGAAACTATTGAACTGGTGTATGTTTTGCTGTGTATATTCTCAGCAACAACAACAAAATAAAAAGTATTGTATTTAAAAAATTATAAGGAAATTAAATTAATTAAATAAGAAAAAATATCTTGTAAAAAAAATCATTGCCTTATATTTGCAATTCAAATTTGTCTCTCTTTAGTTTCCATAATCATGTCTATTCCATTTTAATGTTTTCTTTAATGTTCTCCCTTCATAGACCCTTTGATTATTTTATGATCTGTCTATTCAGATAATAGATATACTTTGTGCTCAAGTTTCAGTTGCTCCTTGAATTGGACCTCTTACACCATACCTTTCCCTTTTCTAATTCTCCAACCCATAGAAACTTCTTGAAAATGAAAATAAGTTATGTGACAACTGAGGCTTTACCCCTACTTTTTTTTAAAACTCTGTCTTTGTTAGATAGTGTTGCTATAACAGAAATACCCCAAGTGTGTGGCTTTAAAGAACAGAAACTAATTTTCTTGCAGTTTAGGACTCTAGAAGTTCAAATACAGAGCATTTACTATAGGGGAAGGCTCTGTGTCAGCTCTGGGGGAATACCCTTGTCTCAGCTTCTATAGCCCTGGTGCTCTTCCGTTCCTGGGAGATCTTCATGTGGCATCTGTCTCCTCCCCATTTCTGCTTGCTTCTGTGTCTAATTGTTTTTATAACTCAGAAGTTATTAGTTTAGGAAATACCCTGTACTGTTCTGGCTTCATTAGCATAACAAAACCCTATCCCCAAACAGGATTATATCCATAGGTATAGTGATTAAGATTCCAACACTTATTTGGGGGAACACAATTTAATTGATAACAGTCTCTGTAGAAAATATTTAATAAAATTAAATTATTTCATTTAGGTGATAGAGGAGTTTGTTTTGCTCTATTTCAGAGGGATTTTAAAAATTTTCTGCTGAAAGCAATTCCAAGGGCCGAAGATTGTAAATGGAATGTGAAGATAACTGCATGAAATCTTCAGAATCTCAGCCTCTGTCCATTATTCATTTCTGTCACGGTGAAAGTCTCTGCTAGCTTAAATGCCAATATGGTGATTCAGAATATCCGTGCTTTTTAAGTTCATAGAAAAGGGAGTCTCCTGGAGTTGTGATGAGATTTGGTATTAGTTTTTGGAGCATACCCAGTGCCATTGAGTCAATTCCGACTCATAGCAACCCTATATGATCCATGAAGATAATGAATTTTTAATAAAAACAGAGGCTCAAAAAAAAAAAAAAGCTTATTTGGAAAAAGAATATATGTTTTGATTCAATAATAAAATGGACTTTAGTGACTAATGGAAAGATAGGTTGATATACACACTTTATTTTTTGGCCTGAATTATGACTCTGTATTTTATTGAATGAGTAATTGAATCGGTGGTGACGGGGGGGAGCAAAGTTTTTACATTGAGCATAAAAAAAATATGTCAAGTTGTCAGGCGTAGAAATGGATTTGTAATCTAAAGAAAGTGAAAAGTTGCAAAAGATTCAAATCCATATTTAGGAATCCAGTATTAGATGTCCTCACAAACAAAGAAAATTATTAATGTGTGTGAATAAAAATGTAATGTAACAGTTAAAGATCATGCTTGGGGACATGTCAGGGCTCTAGAGATAGAATAAAATGGACATGAGGTCAGACTATGTCTATATTCAAGAGCTTTAGTAGGACAAGAAAAAATATATGAAAAAAATCCATTTTTTACATAAATATTCACTGAGCATATACTGTATCTTCCATGCTGTTCCAGAATTTGGAATATTAGTGATTCTCATTCTGAGTCAGAATGGTATATTAAAGTCAAGTTCCTAGAACAAAGACACCACAAGAGACAGTGACTTAGTGAATATAAACATTGCATCTTCACATGACAGTTCTGAAGTGAGTAGTCCAGGACTACCAGGCAACTCTACTTCTCATGGCGATTCAGAGACAGAGTTTCTAATGAGTCATTGCACAACCATCCCTTAGGGCAAGGGTTGGCAAAACCTTTCTGTAAAAAGCCAGATAGTAAATATTTTGGACTTTGCAGGCCATACGGTCACTGTTGTAACTACTCATTTCTGCTGTTGTAGCCTAAAAGGAGCCATAGACAATACACCAACAAATGGGTGTGGCCGTGTTCCAATAAGAACTTTATGCACACTAAAATTTAAATTTCACATGTCATGAATGTTTTCTTCAACCACTTAAAAATGTAAAAACCATTCCTAGTTTTCAGATGGAAGCTTAGATATGGCCCAAGGGCACTGCCAGCTACACAGAACTGGGTGCTAAGTCTGGAGTATAGCCAGTGGGAAGAGAAGAGGCTTAGATGAGACACACCCACTTCCTTAAGACATTGGCAGGATAGTCACGAATATAATTTTTGTTCCCATTTCATTGGTGATAACTTCAATACCTAATGGCAAATGAGGCTGGAAAACATAGTGTTGTGAGACAACCGTATGCATGGTAAATGAGTAATTTCTTTTATAAGGATAAGCACAACGCTGGTTCCTATGAGGCGGAGGTTAAAGATGGCCTAAATGTCTAGCTTTTCCAGACTGCTATACCACTCCATTTTCTCCAACACTGACTTCTCCCTCTCCCCTCAGTGCTCTCCCTCCCATCTTTGGGTTCCCTAATTCACTGCAGTGTCTCACAGAACTCACAAACCATATAAAGGAAGTGGCTCACGCGGTTGTGGAAGCTAGCACGTCCCAAATTCTTGAGTCAGGCATAGGCTTCTCCCTGGCCCTCTGTCTCTGCTCACAGGGACTCAGCTTTCTCACTCAGTCAACCGGGAAGTCCACTGTGCCACGTCCAGTGGGTCTCTCCTGCTGGTCTCTCCTTCCTTGGTGGTGGGCTCTTCTCTTTCCTGCCTCTGAGGTGGCTCGTTTCAAGCCCAGTGGGATGGTAAAACTGACCAGTCCCTTTAAAAACCAAACCCAGTGCTGTCGAGTCGATTCCGACTCTTAGCAACCCTATAGGACAGAGTAGAACTGCCCCATAGAGTTTCCAAGGAGCACCTGGCGGATTTGAGCTGCCGACCCTTTGGTTGGCAGCCGTAGCACTTAGCCACTACGCCACCAGGGTTTCCCCAATCCCTTTGTTGTTAGGTGCCCTCGAGTCGGGTCCGACTCATAGCGACCCCCTGCACAACAGAACGAAACACTGCCCAGTCCTGCGCCATCCTTACAATCGTTGTTATGCTTGAGCTCGTTGTTGCAGCCACTGTGTCAATCCACCTCGTTGAGGGTCTTCCTCTTTTCCACTGACCCTGTACTCTGCCAAGCATGATGTCCTTCTCCAGGAACTGATCCCTCCTGACAACATGTCCAAAGTATGTAAGATGCAGACTCGCCATCCTTGCCTCTTAGGAGCATTCTGGCCACACTTCTTCCAAGACAGATTTGTTCGTTCTTTTGGCAGTCCACGGTATATTCAATATTCTTCGCCAACACCACAATTCAAAGGCGTCAACTCTTCTTCAGTATTCCTTATTCATTGTCCAGCTTTCACATGCATATGATGCAATTGAAAATACAATGGCTTGGGTCAGGCACACCTTAGTCTTCAGGGTGACATCTTTGCTCTTCAATACTTTGAAGAGGTCCTTTGCAGCAGATTTGCCCAATGCGATGCGTCTTTTGATTTCCTGACTGCTGCTTCCATGGCTGTTGATTGTGGATCCAAGTAAAATGAAATCCTTGACAACTTCAATCGTTTCTCCGTTTATCATGATGTTGCTCAATGGTCCAGTTGTGAGGATTTTTGTTTTCTTTATGTTGAGGTGTAATCCACACTGAAGGCTGTGGTCTTTGATCTTCATTAGTAAGTGCTCCAAGTCCTCTTCACTTTCAGCAAACAAGGTTGTGTCATCTGCATAACGCAGGTTGTTAATGAGTCTTCCTCCAACCCTGATGCCCCTTTCTTCTTCATATAGTCCAGCTTCTCAGATTATTTATTCAGCATACACATTAAATAGGTGTGGGGAAAGAATACAGCCCTGATGCACACCTTTCCTGACTTTAAACCAATCAGTATCCCCTTGTTCTGTCCGAACAACTGCCTCTTGATCTATGTGAAGGTTCCTCATGCGCACAATTAAATGTTCCAGAATTCCCATTCTTTGCAGTGTTATCCATAGTTTGTTATGATCCACACAGTTGAGTGCCTTTGCATAGTCAATAAAACACAAGTAAACATCCTTCTGGTATTCTCTGCTTTCAGCCAGGTGATCCATCTGACATCAGCAATGATATCCCTGGTTCCACGTCCTTTTCTGAAACCAGCCTGAATTTCTGGCAGTTCCCTGTCAATATACTGCTGCAGCTGGTTTTGAATGATCTTCAGCAAAATTTTGCTTACGTGTGATATTAATGATATTGTTCTATGATTTCCACATTCGGTTGGATCACCTTTCTTGGGAATAGGCATAAATATGGATCTCTTCCAGTCAGTTGGCCAGGTAGCTGTCTTCCATATTTCTTGGCATAGACGAGTGAGCACCTCCAGCGTTGCATCTGTTTGTTGAAACATCTCAATTGATATTCCATCAATTCCTGGAGCCTTGTTTTTCACCAGTGCCTTCAGAGCAGCTTGGACTTCTTCCTTCAGTACCATCGGTTCCTGATCATGTGCCACCTCTTGAAATGGTTGAATATTGACTAATTCTTTTTGGTATAATGACTCTGTGTATTCCTTCCATCTTCATTTGATGCTTCCTGCATCATTTAATATTTTCCCCATGGAATCCTTCACTATTGCAACTCGAGGCTTGAATTTTTTCTTCAGTTCTTTCAGCTTGAGAAACGCAGAGTGTGTTCTTCCCTTTTGGTTTTCCATCTCCAGCTCTTTGCACGTGTCATTATAATACTTTATTTTGTCTTCTCGAGAGGCCCTTTGAAATCTTCTGTTCAGTTCTTTTACTTCATCAATTCTTCCTTTTGCTTTAGCTGCTCGATGCTCAAGAGCAAGTTTCATAGTCTCCAGTGACGTCCATCTTGGTCTTTTCTTTCTTTCCTGTCTTTTCAGTGACCTCTTGCTTTCTTCATGGATGATGTCCTTGATGTCATTCCACAACTCGTCTGGTCTTCGGTTACTAGTGTTCAATGTGTCAAATCTGTTCTTCAGATGGTCTCTAAATTCAGGCGGGATATACTCAAGGCCATATTTTGGCTCTTGTGGACTTGCTCTGATTTTTGTCAGTTTTAGCTTGAACTTGCATATGAGCAATTGATGGTCTGTTCCACAATCGGCCCCTGGCCTTGTTCTGACTGATGATATTGAGCTTTTCCATCGTCTCTTTCCACAGATGTAGTCAATTTGATTTCTGTGTGTTCCATCTGGCGAGGTCCATGTGTATAGTCGCCGTTTATGTTGGTGAAAGAAGGTATTTGCAATGATGAAGTCATTGGACTTGCAAAATTCTATCATTTGATCTCTGGTGTTGTTTATATCACCAAGGCCATATTTTCCAACTACTGATCCTTCTTCTTTGTTTCCAACTTACGCATTCCAATCGCCAGTAATTATCAATGCATCTTGATTGCATGTTCAATCAATTTCAGACTGTAGCAGCTGATAAAAATCTTCTATTTCTTTATCTTTGGCCCTAGTGGTTGGTGTGTAAATTTGAATAATAGTCATATTAACTGGTCTTCCTTGTAGGCGTATGGATATTATCCTATCACTGAGAGCGTTGTACTTCAGGATAGATCTTGAAACGTTCTTTTTGACGATGAATGCAACACCATTCCTCTTCGAGTTGTCATTCCTAGCATAGTATATGATTGTCCGATTCAAAATGGCCAATACCAGTCCATTTCAGCTCACTAATGCCTAGGATATCAATGTTTATGCGTTCCATTTCATTTTTGACGATTTCCAATGGAAATCATCCCAATCCCTTTAGTGGGCCACAATCACTGTATCACAGTCCTGCCCAGTCAGTGGGTTGGGAGTTACAAGACCATGGCTGGAAAGGCCACACAAAAAGCAATCCATTACACCACACATGGTTACAAACTTCATGCTTTGAAGGAAGGGGACAGAATTTGATGGACAGCTATATTCGTTTCCTAGGGCTAACATAACAAATTACCACAAACCAGGTGGCTTAAAATAACAGATATTTATTCTCTTACAGTTCTGTAGGCTCTAAATCCAAAATCAAGGTGTTAGCAGTGTTGGTTCCTACTGGAGACCCTGAGAGGAGAATCCGTTCCATGCCTTCTCTTAGCTTCTGTTGTTGCCAGCAATCATTGGTGTTCCTTAGCTTATAGACACGTCACTCCAATATCTGCTCTGTCATCACATGGCATTCTCCTCTGTGTGTCTGTGTGTCTCTTCTTCTCTTCTTATAAAGATACTCGTCATATTGGATTGGAGCCCACCCTCCTCCAGTATGTAGTAGGTATGACCACACCTTAATTAATTATATCTCGAAGACCCTATTTCCAAATAACGTCACATTCTGACGTTCCAGGAAGCCCATGAATTTTAGGGGGTGCTAGGATAAGCCAGGAGCCCTCGTAGCATAGTGGTTAGGAACTTGGCTGCTAACCAAAAGGTTGGCAGTTCAAATCCACCAGCTTCTCCTTGGAAAACCTATGGGGCAGTTCTACTCTGTCCTACAGGGTTGCTATGAATTGGAATTGACTCAGTGGCAATAGGTTTTTTTTTTTGGTTAGGATAAGTCATATTTAACATCTCTAACACCAAATGTGTAAAGATCAGTTTAATTCAATTCTGTTCCCCTTCTGTTCAGGCAGCACTTCTTCCTCTGACCCTTACTACCCTGAGCTAGGTCAGAGCTCCCAAATTAAAGGGAACAATTCTCCAGACTGCTATGTCTGCCCAAAATTTCAGATGCCAGATTCTGGGATAGGAGTCCCTACAGCACTCCCACTTCTATCTGACCTGCTGGCTCCCACTGGTGCCCTGGTAGCACAATGGTTAAGAGCTCTGGCTGCTAACCAAAAGGTTGGCAGTTCAAATCCACCAGCTGCTCCTCGGAAACTCTATGGGGCAGTTCTCTCTGTCCTATAGGGTCACTATGAGTTGGAATTGATTTGATGGCAACAGGTTTGGTTTTTGGTTTGTTTTTTTGGTTCCCACTACTCCCTTGGGTTCAGTAATTTGCTAGAATGACTCACAGAAATCATGGAAAGTGCTATACTTATGGTTGCAGTTTTATTATAGCAAAAAAATACAAATGAAGAGATGCATAGGGTGAGGTTTGGCACAGTTGCCAAAGTGGAGATTCCATGTCCCAAAAAAGGTAAGCTACCCTCCCATGTTGTGTTAGTCATCTAATGCTGCCATAACAGAAATACCACAAGTGGATGGCTTTAACAAAGAGAAATTTACTTTCTCACAGTCTAATAGGTTACAAGTCCAAATTCAGGGTATCGGCTCCAGGGGAAGGCTTTCTCTCTCTGTTGGCTCTGGAGGAAGGTCTTTGTCCTTAGTCTTCCCCTGGTTGAGGAGCTTCTCAGGTGCAGGGACCCCATGTCCAATGGACGCACTCTGCTCCTGGTCCTGCTTTCTTGGTGGTATGAGGTCCCCAACTCTCTGCTTGCTTCCCTTTCCTTTATATCTCATGAAAGATAAAAGGTAGTGCTGGCCACACCCCAGGGAAACTCCCTTTACTTTGGATCAGGGATATGACCTCGGTAAGGGTGATGTTACAATCCCAGGCTAATCCTTTTAAACATAAAAGTACAATCACAAAATGGAGAACAACCACAGAACGCTGGAAATACTGACTTAACCAAATTGATACACACATTTTTGGGGGGACATAACTTAACCCATGACACACATGCATCGATGTCTTTCACCAGTTGGAAACCCATGGAGCTTCCATGTCCAGAGCCCTTATTGGGACCTCATTATGTAGCCATGATTGATTTATTCCCCCCTCCACTGAGGTCAGCTGATATCGTGAGGTGGGTCTTTCTGGTCTGGCCAGCCCCCACCCAAGAGTCACTTCATTAGCATAACCTGTTAGGTTAGGTGTGGTCTGGCACACTCATCAGAGGCACTTCAATTACTGGGGAAATTTAAAGGCTTCAGAGGTTATGTCTTAGGAGCCATGAACAAAGACCAAATTCTTTGGGTAAAGTTAAATTCTTTTACTCAAGCGGGGACACTGTTCAACCCAGTATAACAGCTTCAGTCTTTGCCTCAGATGGGTGGCCCTTTCTCTTGTTATAGGCTTCCTATTAGATGTATGTATTTCTGCACCCAAAACCAGAGGTGAAGAACGGAATCATAGGCATTCATTTACTGTTTGGCTAAGTTAGGAAGGTTGAGGCTACAATAGTTTTGGGGCACAGTGGTTAATGGGGAAAAGCAGGGAGGTTAGTGAGCCTTTAAAGATGAAAGATAATAATAAGCATCTAGACTCAGAAACATCTCTTTTAAGCCACAGCGTTTGTCACTTTATTCTTTTCACTGTAGTTCTACTACGTAAGGGAATTGATTTGCTTGTGTTTGAACCTCTTCTTTCCCAACTATTAAACATTTGATTTGGGCAATGTCATGGATTGAATTGTGTCCCCCAAAAATATGTGTATCAATTTGGCTAAGCTATGATTCCCAGTATTGTGTGATTGTCCACCATTTTGTCATCTAATGTGATTTTCCTATGTGTTGTACATCCTACCTCTATGAAGTTAATAAAGTGGGCTAGGCGGCAGTTATGTTAATGAAACAGGACTCAATCTAGAAGATTGTATTGTGTCTTGAGCCAATGTCTTTTGAGATATAAAAGAGAGACACAAACAGAGAGACAGGGGGACCTCATCCCACCAAGAAAGCAATGCCGGGAGCAGACGACGTCCTTTGGACCCAGGGTTCCTGTGCGAAGAAGCTCCTAGTCCAGGAGAAGATTGATGACAGGGACCTTCCTCCACAGCCAACAGAGAAACCCTTCCCCTGGAGCCGATGCCCTGAATTTGGACTTCTAGACTACCAGACTGTGAGAGAATAAACTTCTGTTTGTTAAAGCCATCCACTTTTGGTATTTCTGTCATAGCAGCACTAGATGACTAAGACAGGCAAATGGCTTAAATCTTTTGTGGCTCAGTTTTCTCATCTGTAAAATAGGGAGAACCGTAATACCAACAGAAAAGTGTGATAATGTTCATTGAGTTAATGTAGAACTTAAAACAATTCCTGGCACATCTAAATGCTATTACTTATCATATGTTGTTGTTAGGTGCCATCAAGTTGGTTCTGACTCATAGGAACCCTGTGTACAACAGAACAAAACACTGCCAGGTCCTGCTGTATCCCCACAATCATTGCTTTGTTGGAGCCCATTGTTGCAGCCACAGTGTCAATCCATCTCTTTGACGGTCTTCCTCATTTTTGCTTACCCTCTGCTTTACCAAGCATGATGTCCATCTCCAGGGACTGATCCCTCCTGATAACATGTCCAAAGTACATGAGATGAAGTCTTGCCATCCTCACTAAGGAGCATTACAGCTGTACTTCTTCCAAGACAGATTTGATTTGTTCCTTCTTCTGGCAGTCCGTGGTGTAGTCAATATTCTTTGACAACACCATAATTCAAAGGCATCAATTCTTTGACCTTCCTTATTCATTGTCCATCTTTCCCATGCATATGAGGCAATTGAAAACACTATGACTTGGGGCAGGCACACCTTAGTCCTCAAAGTGACATCTTTGCTTTTTAACACTTTAAAGAGGTCTTTTGTAGCAGATTTGCCCAATGGAGTACATCGTTTGATTTCTTGACTGCTGATTCCACATACTTTGATTGTGGATCCATATAAAATGAATTCCTTGGCAACTTCAACTTGTTGACTGGTGGCTTGCATGTTGCTGTGATGTTAGAAGCTATGCCACCGGTATTTCAAATACCGGCAGGGTCACACATGGTGGACAGGTTTCAGGGGAGCTTCCAGACTCAGACAGGCTAGGAAGATGGACCTGGCAATTTACTTCTAAAAAAATTGGTCAGTGAAAACTTTATGAATAACACGTAAACAGAGAAAATATTGAAGTTGTCAAGGATTTATCTTACAGTAAATATAATGCAAGTTTTTTTTGTATATATTATTATATAGTATATAAAAAGAAAATACCCCCCAAAAAACCAAACCCACTGCCGTTGAGTCGATTCTGACTCATAGCGACCCTATAGGACAGAGTAGAACTGTCCCATAGAGTTTCCAAGGAGTGCCTGGCGGATTCGAACTGCTGACCTCTTGGTTAGCAGCTGTAGCACTTAACAACTATTCCACCAGGGTTTGCGTAGCATATATATCATATGTAAATACCCAATTTTATTTGTATGTATTTATTATATTTATGTATAGCCTCTCCCATTTCTCTGTGTTCACCCTGAATCAACTGCCTTATTCCTTCTGTTAGCTGTTCTTTGTGTCAATTTTATTTTTTCTTTCTTTTTTAGTTGGGGATATTGGATTTGAAACATCACAACAGGGAATTTCTGAAGAAGCTTTGTTCCATTCTATGGGAGTTAATCTATTCAGAAGAGATGACTCACTGTATTCCATTTTAGAAGCATTGTGGCAAGGTGATGAATGGGCAGAGAGATATGAGGAAAACCAAAACAAACTTTCAAGTCACGTTGCCTTCATCAACAAGAAAACACTGGCTAATGAGAGAGGGTGTGACTATAAGGACATAGAAAAAATAGTTCCTATAAACACAGACCTTGTTCCTTCAAGAAAAAGGATCCATAACTGTTACTCATTTGGAAAGAATTTGAAGCATGTTGCAAACTTACATAATTATAATGGAAACAGCGCAACAGAAAATCTTGATAAGATTATTGGATATGGTAATGATTTTACTCATGTAAATTCTCACACAGAAATGAACGCTTATGAATGTAATCAATGCAAGAAAGTCCTGAGTCATAAGCAAGCTCTCATTCAACATCAGAAAATTCATGCTGAGGAGAACCTCTATTTATTTTCAGACTACATAAAGGTTTTCACTCAGAAGTCACATGCTTTTGCACATCAAAGTATTTATACTGAAGAAAAACACCATGAATGCAGCAAATGTGAGATAATATTCGCTCAGAAGCCCCAAATTGGTATAGCTCAGATGGTTTATACAGGAGAGAAACCCTACACATGCACTGAATATGGGAAGGAATTTTCCCTTAAGTCAAACCATCAGAAAACTCATGCTGAGGAGAATCACTATAAATGTAATCAATCTGGGAAAGCCTTTATCCAAAAGTCAGATCTGTTCAGATTTCGGAGTTTTAGTACTGGAGAAAAACCCTATAAATACAGTGAGTGTGGAAAAAACTCTCAGAATTCAGACCTCAATAAACATAAAAAAATTTATACAGGAGAGAAACACTTTGAATGTACTGAATGTAGAAAAGCCTTTACAAGGAAATCAACGCTAAGTATGCATCAGAAAATTCATACAGGAGAAAAACCCTATGTATGTCCTGAATGTGGGAAGGCCTTTATCCGAAAGTCGCATTTTATTACACATGAGAGAATTCATACTGGAGAGAAACCTTATGAATGCAGTGACTGTGGGAAATCCTTTACTAAGAAATCACAACTCCATGTGCATCAGCGAATTCACACAGGAGAGAATCCCTTTATATGTTCAGAGTGTGGGAAGATCTTCACCCACAAAACAAATCTCATTATACACCAGAAAATTCATACTGGGGAGAGACCCTATATATGTGCTGAATGTGGGAAGGCCTTTACTGACAGGTCAAATCTCATTAAACACCAAAAAATTCATACTGGAGAGAAACCGTATAAATGCAGTGACTGTGGAAAATCATTCACCTGGAAGTCTCGGCTCAGGATACATCAGAAATGTCACACTGGAGAGAGACACTATGAGTGCAGTGAATGTGGAAAAGCATTCATCCAGAAATCAACACTAAGTATGCATCAGAAAATTCATAGAGGAGAAAAACCCTATGCTTGTACAGAATGTGGGAAGGCCTTCTTCCACAAGTCACATTTTATTACACATGAGAGAATTCATACTGGAGAGAAACCTTACAAATGCAGTGGTTGTGGGAAATCCTTTACTAAGAAATCACAACTCCATGTGCATCAACAAATTCACACTGGTGAGAAACCCTATATATGTGCTCAATGTGGAAAGGCTTTCACTGACAGATCAAATCTCTTTACACACCAGAAAATTCACACTGGAGAGAAACCCTATAAATGCAGTGACTGTGGAAAAGCCTTCACTCGGAAGTCAGGCCTCCATATACATCAACAGTCTCATACTGGAGAAAGACATTATGAGTGCAGTGAATGTGGGAAAGCCTTTGCAAGAAAATCAACACTAATTATGCATCAGAGAATTCATACAGGAGAGAAACCCTATATTTGTACTGAATGTGGGAAGTCCTTCATCCAGAAGTCACACTTAAATAGACACAGGAGAATTCATACTGGTGAGAAACCCTATGAATGCAGTGACTGTGGGAAGTCCTTCATTAAGAAATCACAGCTCCATGAGCATCATCGAATTCACACAGGAGAGAAACCGTATATATGTGCTGAATGTGGAAAGGCCTTCACCATCAGATCAAATCTTATTAAACACCAGAAAATTCATGCTAAACAGAAGCCCTATAAATGCAGTGACTTTGGGAAAGCTTTAAACTGGAAGCGACAACTCAGTATTCCTCAGAAATCTAATTCTGAGGAAGTAGAGTGTCCAGTGCCACGATCATGGTGTGGAGATACAAAGATGTGAGAGACTACAACTTGACTGAGAAACAGAAGGTAATCGAGGTCAACTCTCCTCTAGTTAGAAGTATGGATATGTGGATTCCTTAGCTGATGCTCAGTTCCACATACGGGGAGACACTTTGGAGAAAGTGTTTAAGTATTGTATAATGGCCATACTTAGTTATTTGAAAGATACTGGCATTGTCAAGCCCCTGTGGATAATAGAAGTAAATATGCAGGTAGATGACTTGCACTGTTTCTTTTTCCACTTTTTGAATAAGGAGCTTTATAAATTCAGAGTTTTTGAGTTTTTCGTGCTCTGGGTAGCAAAACTATTCAACATTGACCGAAAACTTTCATAATGAGTAGAGTGGTGAGAAAATTTTTCATTGTCTAAACACTCTAAGAACACTGAAGTCAAGGCAAAGTATAGGCAGTTTAGGTCTCTAATGAAACAAGCTGGAAATTTTTGTGAAAATTTAAAATTGGCACTAAAGACAGAACTCTACTAAAGAACTGCTTTTATCCTCTCCTCCTTTGGAAAGTCACCATTATTTATTATTTACGTGTGGAAACTTGGAAAACAAAAATTTAAACTTAAAGTTTGACTTTGAGATTGGCAGATTAGAACCGCAGGCTTACTTGAATATTACCTTCTTTAGGTAACCAATATGTTCCCTCATTTACTAATTCCCAGCTGTGGCAGTAGGTGCCCCACACTCAACAGGTATACAAGAAAAGAGCTCCCAGCCTGTGACCAAAAATTCCTCAATGATGTAAATAACACCCCTAGAGACTACTTATCACCATAGAACTGGCCCTAAGACCGTGGAATTGGGCCTCAGGAAGCCCCGGTCTAGATAACAGTACTTTGGATCCTTAACCTGATCCACAGAAACCTGCACTTGCCTAGGATTCCTTTTTGAAAGAGACTAATTAAGAAAATGGATTTCAAAACCTGTAATTATTTTCCTCTCAATCTTGTTAATATATGTTCTACATATATCAACCAAACCAAACCCACTGTCGTCGAGTCGATTCTGACTCTTAGCGACCCTACAGCGACTCTACATACACATTGCATACTAAATTACTGTGAAACACAATTGTATTGTGTTTCTTAATTGTTTCTTTTCTTAGAGGATAAAATATAGTTGAACTTTTGGAAGAGTACGCCTCCTTTCCCTTCCCAATCTCTACAAGTTAATCTTTAAAATTGTTTCTCCAATCCTCTCTGTTCTTATGGAAGCCTTGGTTACGTAGTGGTTAAGAGCTTGGCTGCGAACCAAAAGGTCAGCAGATTGAATCCACCAGCCGCACCTTGGAAACCCTATAGGGTAGCTCTACTCAGTCCTATAGGGTTGCTGTGAGTCGGAATCAACTTGACAGCAATGGGTTTGGTTTTGATTTTTATGCTCTTACTGACTTTCCTATCAACTTTTATTCTATCAGATACTGAAAGAAGTGTGTTATAATCTTCCAGAATAATTATTAATTTTTCTCTGTCTAGCTCTACCAATTTTTGCTTTTATATTTTGAGTCTTTGTTTTTACATATACTCAAATTTAGAATATCACCTATCTTACATTTAAGTTGTGCATTTTTAAAGCAGAATATGGTTGAGCTTTGGTTTTTATGTAGCATGACAACCTTTCTATTGTAATTGCAGAATTTAGTACATTTACACTAAAAAAAAAAAAAAAATTTTATGTAATTATTGATATATTTGGTTTTATTTGTAGAGTTTGTTCTTTTTTGTTTTGTTTTCTCCCTGTCTTTTTTTTTATTGTGTTTTATTATCCCATTTATCATAACATTGCTAGTTATACATTATTCTACTTACTTTTTTAGTGGTTATCCTAGAGATTACAGTATGCGTACTTCACTTACAAATTAGTACTTGCACCACTTCCTGGACAAGGACTTACAACATTAACTCCGTTTATTCTCTTCCTGACTTATATGGTATTGATGTCTTTCATATCAATTCTCTATATAGTTGAAACAGCTGATCATTATGGTTTTAGAGTCAATATTTATACTAACCCACATACTTACCCTTTTCATTGCTTTTTATTCCTTCCTGTCCTTTAACTCTTTCATATGTACTGGTATATAAAAGTACCATTCATATTTTCTGCCTCTGGGGTTTACAGATATACTTTTGTAACATTTTTAATACATGCTGATGTTGGGGCAGGGACTTCTGTAACTGTGTAAACCAGAAGGATATTCACTGGTGCCATGTTGTGCTGAGAGGTTATTGCAGGAAGTGCTGTAGGTGGGAGGAGTGACTGTGAATGACTTTTGTCTCTTTTTCCCCTCTGTTCAGTGAGATAAGGCTCGTAAGTACATTTACTGTTTCCTTTGTGTTACTGGGAGGGCTTGGTTTTCGGCATTGGGTGATATTCAAGTGCACAAGTTATTTTCAGGTGTAAACATAACCCTTGACATGTTTCATGTACACAGTTATGAATAAGTACCAATTACATTTTTTGGCTGTTTGGAATTCTGAACAGCAAGATAAGCCTTGTAAGGATATTTATGGTTTGCTTTGTTATTGGGAAGGTGCAGTTTTCAGGATTCATAATATTCATGTGAAAAACTTATTTTTAGGAGAAATACAGTGTAAGCACATGTTGTAGCATCCTTGATGTACTGCATGTGTGTTTCATGCAGTCGTCAAGGACCTATCTTCTGGTTTCTGAGCTGTACTTCTTTTACAGTAAGAGGTAATTTTTTGCACTGGTAATATTCCCATGACAGCACTTCCTTTTGGGGCTTTAGTTTTATAGGAAGCTAGAATTATGCAATGTCTCCACTTGTGTATTCTTATATTGGTTTAGAGGTATGGTATTTGTATTATCCTGTTGTGATGGTTCAGGTTGCATACTCACGTTGGTGGGACATGATTCACAGTGGTTTGGCAGTTATATGTAATGATGTTCCACTCAACAACATAAAAAAAATTGTTAAGAAAAAAAAATTTTTTCCCTGCCTCATTCCACCTATCTTACCTCCAGAGTTTACTGGTATATATGTGCACCACAAAATATTAATAAAAAACAATATTATATAACAAAAGATTACTAGCTATCTTAGTTATCTAGTACTGCTGTAACAGCACTAACACAAGTGAATGGCTTTAACAAAGAGAAATTTATTCTGTCACAGTCTAGGAGGCTAGAAGTCCAAATTCAAGGTGCCAGCTCCAGAGGAAGGCTTTTTCTCTGTGTCAGCTCTGGGGAAAGGTCCTTCTCATCAGTCTTCCCCACTTGAGGAGTTTCTCAGCACAGGGATCCTGGGTCCAAAGGATGCACTATTCTCCTCGCTCTTGTTTCTTGGTGATGTGAGGTCCCCATGTCTCTCTGCTCACTTCTCTCTTTTATATCTCAGAAGAGATTGACTTAAGACACAACCTAATCTTGTAGATTGAGTCCTGCCTTAGTAACATAACTGCCGCTAATTGTACCTCATTAACACCATAGAGGTAGGATTTACAACACATAGGAAAATCACATCAGATGACAAAATGGTGAACAGTCACACAATACTGGGAATCATGGCCTAGCTAAGTTGACACACATTTTGGGGGAACACAATTCAACCCATAACATTCCACTCTTTGCCCCCCCCAAATTCATGTCCTTGCCACACATAAAACACATTCACCCGTCATATCTTAGCAAAAGCCTTAAACCAACTCCAAATCCAAAATTCAAAAATTTCTCTTCATCTGTGAAATCTAGAATATGAGGTATTTGCTTCCCAAGTACAATGATAGAACAGGCACAAGCTAGATATTTCCTTTACAAATGGGAGATATTGGAGTGAAAGAGGGGACAACAGGCACCAAGAAAGTCAGCAGAACACATCACATTAGCCCTCAAGGCTTTGAAAATAACCCTCTGTTCTCTGAGACCATTTAGACAATGGCCTTGTCCTTCAAACTCTAGGTATTGACCACACTCTCCAGATTCTGAATGGAGGCCCCTTGGCCTTGGCCCTGGGCTTCAGCTCTGCCTTCCAGGCCCACTGGAACAGCAGCTCTGCTCCCTCCTAGTGCTTCTGAGTGGCGACTCACCCTTTGAGACCAAGGTAGCTTGGCTTCCTGTGTTTCTTGTCTCTTCAACTTCTGTCTCCTGGTTCCTTGGCCTCTCAGCCCTTTGAGCCTCACTGCCCGTGTCTACCTGCTGGGGCAGAGACATCCCACTCCACCAGTAAACTTCAGCCAGAAGGCACTCAGCTCCCTGGCTCCATGGGTCAGCAAGCCTAGCTCCACTGATAAGTGTTCAGAGCACCCTACTCTGCAAGGAAGGAAGCTTTCTGTGCAAAGGCACTCAGCTCTCTCACTTCATGGGTTACCTCCAGTGCTGTCTCACGCTGGTCTCCTCGTTCTGCTGCTACCATTTCTTTGCTGCTGCCATTTCTCTGCTGCTCCTTCTTGCTGTCTGTGCCATCTCCAGTGTAACAGCTTTCCTCACTTCCTTCTCAGTCCTCACCAGAATTGTCTTTGGTGTCCATAATTCCACCAACAGCCTCTTCAAGGCACTCTAGGCTTTTACTGTTAGGCACTTTAAAACACTTCCAGCCTCTACCCATTCACAGTTTCAAAACTGCTTCCACATTTTAGGTATCTGTTAGAGCAGCACCCCATTCTCTTGGTACCAAATACTGTTTAGGTTATTTTTTTAGTGCTAATATAACAGAAATACCACAAGCGAATGGCTTTAACAAAGAGAAATTTGTTCTCTCACAGTCTAGGAGGCTAGAAGTCTGAATTCAGGATGCTAGCTCAAGGGAAGGCTTTCTCTCTGTCGGCTCTGGGGGAAGGTCCTTGTCATCAGTCTTCTTTGGTCAAGGAGCTTCTCAGCACAAGGACCTCTGGTCCAAAGGATGTGCTTTTCTCTTGGCTCTTGTTTCTTGGTGGTATGAGGTTCCCATGTCTCTCTGCTCGAGTCTTTCTTTTATGTCTCAAAAGAGATTGTCTTAAGACACAACCTAATCTTGTAGATTAAGTCCTGCCTTATTAACATAACTGCCGCTAATTGTACCTCATTAACATCATAGAGGTAGGATTTACAACAAATCACACCAGATGATGGTTGGACAGTCACACAATACTGGGAATCATGGCCTAGCCAATTTGACACACATTTTGGGGAGACACAGTTCAATCCATAACACCATTACTCAGTGATTTGGCATGCATTCCATTAGTGAAAAAACATTACAACAACAACAAAAAACCGTCACTGTTGACTCGATTCTGACTCGTACCACCAAAAAATTACACACCAAAATAAAATAATTCATTCACAAAACGGTTAAGTTTCCCTTTAGAATCATTCTTCTTCTGAATGAAGAGTACCCTTTTATATTTATTTTAGTCTGACTTTGCTGGTAACAAATTCAGTTTTGGAAAATGCTATTTGAAGACTATTTTTAATGAATATAGGATACTAAGTTGGCAGTTCTTTCCTATTAGCATTTTGAAGGTATTCATTACAGTCTTCTTCCTGTTGCTTTGTTGAAAAGAGAGTTGTCAATCTAATTGCTGTACCATTGAAGGCAATGTGCATTTTTATTTTTCTGTGACTCCTTTAAAATTTATCTCTTTGTCTTTTGTTTTCAGCAATCGTACAATGATATGCCTAGATATGATTTTCTATATATTTATCTGCTTGGATTTTGCAGTACTTTTTAAAAGTGTGGCTTGGTGTCTTTTGTGCATTTGGGGAAATTCCTAGCTGTTATTTCTTCAAATAATGCATCTGATTCATTTTCTTTTTCTTGTAGCAGTAACTCCATTATTAAGATCCCCTCTTGACCTGTTTTTATTGTTTGGCGTTGGGGCAAGTTCTTCTGGGTTTTGGTCATGTCTTGTATTCTCATATACCTAAATTTCTTTTTAATCAACTGTCAGACACTGTACATTAAAATCTGTAGAGATAATTAGATGGTCTGGATGATATCTTCTTCCACCGAGTGTTTGCCTTTGCTTCTAGCACGTGACTAAGCTAGGAACACTAGCAATCCCTGATGGCCTTCACACAATATGTATTGCAATTTCTTACTTGGTAGCTCTCATACGGCTTCAGCAAAAGTAAATGTACCTAAAATTTTTTGCACCTTTACTAATTTTCAAAGGGAGTACTGGTATCTACCACCTACTCTGCCATTAGTAGGCATTTTTAATTTATTGATAAACCTGTTGTGGTCAAGTCAATTCCAACTCATAGCAACCCTATAGGACAGAGTAGAACTACCCCATGGGGTTTCCAAGGAGTGGCTGATGGATTCAAACTGCTGACCTTTTGATTAGCAGCGGAGCTCTTATCACTGTGCCACTGGGGCTCCATAATCTATTGATAGCTGTTATTATTTAAAGAGTATGGAGCCTAGAAATATAATTTTTAAATTACCAAAGCTTTACAGAATTACTGACCTAAAAATGAAAGTGTACTGATTTGATTCACAACATTACATTATTCTCAGTTTTTACGTCTGAAAGTCTTAAGGCATTCATTTTTTTAATTTAGACCCATGTTTCTGAAACCAGTGGGGACAAATAGACCAGTCCAACAATTGCCTTTCTTTTAATTAAAATAATATATTTAAACATGCACACATACATGTGTATACACATGCATAAAATTTTTTATAAAAGTGACTTTTATATTTTCTCCCTTCCTGATTTTTGTACTTCCTTCACTTCCATAGCAACTGCAGCTATATCGATAGCCTGTCATCAGATAATCAGTGCTAATTCATATTTTTCTTTTTACTCACAATCATATACAAACACGCTATCTGTGCACACATACACGAGTGCTCATGTATGTATTTTTGTTGACAAAAGTGGAGTTGTATGCAGTTTTTTGCAACATTTACATTTAACAGTAACTTAAATAGCTGAAAATATTCTGTTATATGGACAGACCATGATTTGTTCAACCAATTCACCATTAGTTATTCACATTTTTGTCACTAGGAGAAATGATCTTATAACTCTCTTCTAGAGGTAGCATTGTTGTTATTATGTTGTTAGGTGCCATCTAGTTGGTTCCGATTCATAGCAACCCTGTATACAACAGAACGAAACACTGCCCGGTTCTGTGCCACCCTCACAATTGTTGTTATGTTTGAGCCCGTTGTTGCAGCCACTGTGTCAGTCCATCTCATTGAGGGTCTTCCTCTTTTTCGCTGCCCTCTACCAAGCATGATGTCCTTCTCCAGGGACTGGTCCTTCCTGATAACATGTCCAAAGTACGTAAGAGAAAGTCTCGACATCCTCGCTTCCAAGAAGCACTCTGGCTCTATTTCTTCCAAGACAGATTTTTTCATTCTTCTGGCAGTCCATGGCATATTGAATATTCTTTGCCAACACCATAATTCAAAGGCATCAATTCTTCTTCGGTCTTCCTTATTCATTGTCCAGCTTTTGCATGCATATGAAAAAACTAGAAAGAGACTAAAAATACCATGGCTTGGATCAGGCGCACCTTAGTCCTAAAAGTAACGTCTTTGATTTTTAACACTTTAAAGAGATATTTTGTGGCAGATTTGCCCAATGCAATACATTGTTTGATTTCTTAACTGCTGCTTCTATGGGCATTGATTGTGGATCCAAGTAAAAAGAAGCCCTTAACTACATCAATCTTTTCTCCATTTATTATTGGTCCAGCTGTGAGGATTTTTGTTTTCTTTCTGTTGAGATGTAATCCATACTGAAGGCTGTAGTCTTTGATCCTCATCAGTAAGTGCTTCAAGTCCTCTTCACTTTCAGCAAGCAAGGTTGTGTCATCTGCATATCACAGGTTGTGAATAAGTTTTCCACCAATCCTGATGTCGCATTCTTCTTTATATAGACCAGCTTCTCAGATTATTTACTCAGCATACTGGCTGAATAAGTATGGCAGAAGGATACAGCACTGACTCACAGCTTTCTTGATTTTAAACCTTGCAGTATCCCCTTGCTGTGTTAAAAAGACTGCCTTTTGGTCTATGTACAGGCTCCACATGAGCACAATTAAGTGTTCTAGAATTCCCATTCCTCACAATGTTATCCATAATTCGTCATGATCTACACAGTTGAATGCCTTCACATAGTCAATAAAACACACGTAAGCATCTTTCTGGTATTCTCTGCCAATATCCATCTGACATCAGCAATGATATCCCTTGTTCCACGTCCTCTTTTGTATCCTGCTTGAATTTCTGGCAGTTCCCTGTCGATATTGCTGCAGCTGCTTTTGAATGATCTTCAGCAAAATTTTACTTGTCTGTGATATTAAAGATGTTGTTCTATAATTTCCACATTCTACTGCTTAACCTTTCTTTGGAATGGGCACAAATATGGATCCTCTCCAGTTGGCTGGCCAGGTAGCTGTTTTCCAAATTTCTTGGCATAGGCTAGTGAGCACCTCCAGCACTGCATCTGTTTGTTGAAACATCTCAATTGGTATTCTGTCGATTCCTGGAGACTTGTTTGTCACCAGTGCCTTCAGTGCAGCTTGGACTTCTTCCTTCAGTACCATCGGTTCTTGATCATATGCTACCTCCTGAAATGTTTGAACATTGACCAATTCTTTTTGGTACAGTGACTCTGTATATTTCTTACATCTGCTTTTAATGCTTTGTGTATCATTCAATATTTTGCCCAGAGATTCCTTCAAAATTGCAATTTGAAGCTTGAATTTTTTCTTCTGTTTTTTCAGCTTAAGAAATACCAACTGTGTTCTTCCCTTTGGTTTTCTATCTCCAGATCTTTGCACATATCGTTACAATACTTTGTCTTTTTGAGCTGCCCTTTGAGACCTTCCATTCAGCTTTTTACGTCATCATTTCTTCAGTTGGCTTTAGCTGCTCTATGTTCAAGAGTAAGTTTCAGAGTCTGTTCTGACATCCATTTTGGTCTCTTCTTTCTTTCCTGTCTTTTTAATGACCTTTTGCTTTCTTCATGTATGATGTCCTTGATATCTTCCCACAACTCACCTGGTCTTCAGTCATTCGTGTTCAGTGTATCAAGTCTGCTTTTGAGATGGTTTCCAAATTCAGGTGGGATATACTCAAGGTTGTATTTTGGCTATCTTGGACTTGTTTTAATTTTCTTCAGTTTCAACTTGATATTGCATATGAGCAATTGATGGTCTGTTCCAAAGCCAGCTCCTGGACTTGTTCTGACTAATGATATTGAGCTTTCCCATTGTCTCTTTCTACAGATCTATTCGATTTGATTCCTGTGTTTTCCTTCCAGTGAAGTGTATAGCGGTCATTTATGTTGTTAAAAAATGGTATTTGCAATGAATAAGTCATTAGTCTTGCAAAATTCTGTCATGCGATCTCCAGCATTGATTCTATTTCCAAGGCCATATCTTCCAACTACCAGTCCGTCTTCCAGCTTTTGCATTCCAATCACCGGTAATTTTCAATACATCTTGATTGCTTGTTTGATCAATCTCAGACTGTAGGAGTTGGTATAAATCTTAAATTTCTTCATTTCTGGCATTAGTGGTTGATGTATAAATTTGAATAATAGTCATATTAACTGGTCTTCCTTATAGGTGTATGGATATTATCCTATCACTGACAGCATTGTACTTCAGAATAGATCTTGAAATTTCTTTTTGATGATGAATGCGTCACCATTCCTCCTCAATTTGTCATTCCTGGTATAGTAGACCATATGATTGTCTGATCCAAAATGGCTAATACCAGTCCATTTCAACTCGCTAATGCCTAGGATATCAGTGTTTATGCGTTCCATTTCATTTTTTTTTTAAATTTTAAATGTGCTTTAAGTGAAAGTTTACAAATCAAGTCAGTCTCTCACACAAAAACTTACATACACCTAGCTACATACTCCCAATTGCTCTCCCCCTAATGAGACAGCCCGCTCCCTCCCTCCACTCTCTCTTTTCGTGTCCATTTCAGCAGCTTCTAACCCCCTGTATCCTCTCATCTCCCCTCCAGGGAAGAGATGTCCATTTCATTTTTGATGATTTCCAATTTTCCCAGATTCATACTTCATACATTCCACGTTCTGATTATTATTAGATGTTTGCATCTGTTTCTTCACATTTGAGTCCTGCCACATCAGCAAATGAAATTCCTGTTAGCTTGACTCCATCCACATCATTAAGGTTGACCCTACTTTGGAAGGGCAGCTCTTCCCCAGTTGTATTTTCAGTGCCTTCCAAAGTGAGGGGCTCATCTTCTGGCACTATATCAGACGATGTTCCTCTGCTTTTCACTGGCCAATTTTTTCAAAGTAGACTGCCAGATCCTTCTTCCTAGTCTGTCTTAGTCTGGAAGCTCCTCTGAAACGTGTCCACCGTGGGTGACCCTGCTAGCACTGAAATACCAGTGGTATAGTTCTAGCATCATGGCAACGTGCAAACTACAGTAGTACGACAAACTGACAGATGGATGATGGCTCTTACCTGCTGGAGTTTTTCTGTGGAATACACTACCAGTCATTGGACTGATGAATTGTATATGTGTTTTGTTTTAATAGATGTTGCCAAATTCCTTTGTAATAAGGCTGTAGCTTTTCATATTTCCAGCATTAGCGTATGATGTAGCTGTTATTCTTTAACTTTGAATAGTTTTATGGGTTTAAGTGATACCTAATTTTATTTTTTTTTGTATATTTGTGCCTCTTTTAGATGTTTCTTAGCCATTTGCTCTTCCATAAGTTGCTTTTATAAACCATTTATGCATACAATCTTCAGGGGTTGTTTGTCTTGTTAATTTGTAACACATTTATTTATTAAAGGTAGTAACTCCTTTAAAAAAAAATCCATTGTTTGTCTATTGACTGTATATTTTCCCATGAACATAATTTTATTTTTTACATTTTAAGCCTGACTTACTGTTCTTTTACAGTTTCTGAATTTTGTGGTTTTATTTAAGTTTTACATATTTGTAAGATTTTTACATGTTCCTCTGTATGTTTTTGTGTATCTTTTCGGAAAATAATTTCTTTTGTTTTTTGTTTTTCTTGGATCTGGATAGCCACTTTCACAGTGGTAGACACTTCTTTTGCTGAGCCAACGGGCAATTCCAGTACTTGTTATTCTCACCATTTATTCACTTCATTAGCATCTTTTGAAGCTGGTAGTAGCCAAGTGACCTGGCTTTGACTAAGAAATAATGAAAAGATGGGTGAATACATCCAGGGGGAAACTTTGTTTTTCTAAGAAAAAGGACAGACTTTAGCTTATGCCATCAATTTTACATTTCTTTCTGCCTTGTACATGATGTCTTGGGCAAGCTTCTTTCAACTGTAAGAGAAAAGCCTAAAGAATCAAGGAGACTCTGGTCTTGACATTATTGAGTTAACACAAGAAACAGCTTACCTCGAATTTTGCTATGTGATAAAAATAAACATGTTTTGTATAAACCATTCTACAATTCTAGCTTTATCTTGCACCCAAAGCCTTCTTAAACTTATTCAGGCATCAAATTTTATAAAGTAATCCATCATTTTCAGAATCCTAGTAAAAGAGATGCCTCACACCAATCTGAGTAAGAGAATGAGATAGCAAAATTATGCAAGATTCATAGTGAGTTTAAAAAAATCAGATATTGGACCAATTGATAGAATCAGAAGGGAATACTACCTACAATAAATACAGGGCATACTTGGAAAAAATTGAAGAATGAAAACCTAGAAAATGTCAATAACCACCAAAGAAATGGGAAATACTATGAAAGAGCTGCCATAAATGTAGCAGGACCATAGGAAATGATTTCATACATCAAGCACAAAACATAAATTTAAAAAGCAAAAGTGATTAATTGGACTTTTTAAAATTAAAAACTCATGCTTTTTGAAAAACATTAAGAAAATGAGAATGCAAGACACAGAATGAGAAATTTTGCAATATATGTATCTGACAAAAGACTTGTAATCTGAAAATACAGGGAATTTTACCCAATAATAAGATAGATAACCCAAATTAAAAAAAAAAAGGCAAAAGGTTTGACTGGAGACATTTCATAAAAGAAAATATGAAATGGCCAGTAAGGACAAAGAAGGATCTCTCACATCATTAGTCATCAGGGAAATAAAAAACACAGTGAGATACCTCTGCTTATTAAAATGACTAAAATTAAATTGGCAACACTGAGTGTTGCAAGACAATTGAGAACACAAGCGTAGCAGGTGAAAATATAAAATGGCATAAGCACTTTGGAAAATTGGCGAATTCTTAAAATGTTATATTGTTATTGGTAGGTGCCATTGAGTTGGTTCAGACTCGTAGTGACCCTGTGTACAATAGAACAAAACACTGTCTAGTCCTACACCATCCTCACAGTTGTTGCTGTGTTTGAGGCCATTGTTGCAGCCACTGTGTCAGTCCATCTTCTATCATACAACCCAGCCATTCCACCCTTAGGTATTTAACCCAAGAGAAATGAAAACCTATGTTTGTACAAAGACTTGTACATGAATGGTGATAGCTTTGTTTGTAATAGCCTCTAACGGGAAACAACTCACCTGTCCTTGATCAAGTAAGTGGATAAACAAAATATGGTATGTCCATAAATGAAATACTACAGTACTATTAAGCAATAAAAAGGAATAGACTACTGATAACATATAACAATATGGATTAATTTCAGTCATTTTGCTTAAAAGAAGTGAGGCCTTGTCTTGGTTATCTAGTGCTGCTGTAACAGAAGTACCACAAGTGGATGCCTTTAACAAAGAGAAGTTTATTTCCTCACAGTAAAGTAGGCTAAAAGTCCAAATTCAGGGTGTCAGCTCCAGGGGAAGGCTTTCTCTGTCTGTCGGCCTTCTCATCAATGTTCCCCAGGACTAGGAGCTTCTCTGCACAGGGGCCCTGGGTCCAAAGGACATGTCTGCACCCATCACTGCTTTCTTGGTGGTATGAAGTCCCCCCGTCTCTCTGCTCACTTCCCTCTTTTATATCTCAAAAGAGATTGCCTTAAGACACAGTCCAATCTTACAAATTGAGTCCTGCCTCAGTAACACAACTGCCGCCGTCCTCCTTCATTAAAATCCTGGAGGCAGGATTTACAACATACAGGAAAATCACGCAATACCAGAAATCATGGCCCAGCCAAACTGATACACACATCTTTGGGGGGATGTAATTCAATCCATGACAGGCATAAAATAGTATTACTACTGTATGATTGCATTTATGTAAAGTTGTAAAAATGCAAACAAATAATAAAATGACAATCAGATCGGCAGTTGTCTGTGGCTAGGGGCAGAGGGATAGCCAGCAAAAGGGCACAAGGAATCTTTTGAGGATGATGGAAATGTTCTGTATCTTGATGTGTTGGTCATTTCACAGGTGTCCACAACAGTCAAAATACATTGAATTGGAAGGAGACGGCCCAAGATAGTGGTTTAAGTAGACACACCAGGCTGTGGCCTGATAGCAAAGATCTGAGAAAGCAAGTGAAACAGATACAGATGACATTCCTGGAAACCTAAGCATGGGTGCCTGGGTGTTCCTCGTTGGCTGCAGCCACCAATCAGGACCTGGCTCTGACCAAGCATGAGGAAAGGGGGGTTTTCCTGGAGTCTGGTTGGGTGGGGACCTTCTGCTGACACTATGGATCTATTACTCCATGTGTACAACCCAGCCTAATGGTTGGGGACCGCCATTGGTGAGGAGTCCTGTCTCCGGATGACCAGAGGAGAACACTACTCCTGGTGATTAGAAGTGTGATGCCCTGCCACCTCTGCTGTTCTGCCCACCTGGGGACTGTAGTACAAGACCCTCTAAGCTCCACCCAGCACTGCCCCAGCTGCCACCCCTCCCCACCAACCTAGCAAGCAGCAATGAGTGCTCCTGTACTGCTGGCTGCCTGCCACATTCTCCTGCCCACCACACCTCCCTACCTGCTGCCCCTCCCATACAGCAAGTGGCAGAAAGTGCCCTGTGTACCCAGTTACCCACCCACACTCCCCTTCCAAAGCCCTCCCTACCCAGTGAGCAGCCGTAAGTGCAACCACATTGCCATTCTCCCATCAGACTCCCACACCTGTCACCCTGCCCACCTGGTGATGAGCAGAGCACACTCATGCTTTGGCTGCTCAACACAAACCCCCTGCCTGAAGCCCTACCTACCCAGTGAGTGCAACTGCACCACTGGCCACTTGCCACGAACCCTGCCCATTACAACCCCATGCCCACCACCCAGCCCACCCAGTGAGCAGCAGAGGGTTCCTGTGTCCCCATTTGCCCGCCACCCCGCCCCCTTGGCAAGCAGCAGTGATCTCAACTGTGCTGTAGGTCATCTGCCACACCTCCCTCCCAGACACTCACCCACCCGGCAAGTGGTAGTGGGTGCTTCCACACTGCTGGTCACCTGTCACACACACCCACCACCCCACCTACCTGGGGAGTGACAGCCTACTCCTGTCCAGCCCACCCCCAGCTGCCCTGCACAACCTGATATATCAAAACAGAACATAGAATCAGGACAAAACAAACCTACAATCAAAAAATAATACCTTAATGCCTAAGAGACAGCAGGCACTAACAAATCACGTGAAAAAAGAGGTTAAGATGGTTCAAACAAGTGAGCAAAATAAAGGGAAAGAAAACCTTCCTGAGGAAGAAACGTTAATGGAACTACCTGAGAACAAATTCAGAAGACTTATATTTAGGGTCCTCAAAGAGATCAAGGAAAACACAGAAAAAAAACTCTGGAAGAATTCAGGAAAACAAAACAAGAACAAAATGACAGACTCAATAGACAATCAGAAATCATCATACAATAGCAACAATTAAAAATCCAGAAGATTAACAATAAAATATCAGAAATGGATAACTCAATGAAAGGGCATAGAAGTAGAATTCAGTCTATGGAACAGTCAGTGAAATAAAGGACAAATCCTTTGATACTAATTTTTTTTATTAACAATCAGAAAAAAAGAATGAAAACCTAAGTTATGTGGGACGCCATCAGGAGGACTAATTTACGAGTAATAAGAATTCCCAGAAGAAGAGGGGGAAAAGGTAGAGAGAATCTTCGAAGATATATTGGCTGAAAACTTCCAAAATATCGTGAAAGGTGAGAACGTTACCATCCAAGAAGCTCCATGAACCCCATATAGGATAGATCCCAGAAGAAACTGACAAAGACATATCATTATCAAACTTTACAAAACTAAAGACAAAGAATTGTGAGAGCAGCTCATGAAAAATGAAATATCACTTACAAAGGAACGCCATTAAAACTAAGGACTGTTCTCTGCTGAGAAACCATGCAATAGGATGACATATAAATTCCTGAAGGAAAATTATTGGCAACCAGGAATCATATATCCACCAAAATTGTCTTTCAAAAATGATAGTGAAACAAAGACATTTCTAGATAAGCAGAAACTAAGGGGGTTTGTAAAACCAGACCAGCCTTACAAGAAATATTAAGGGAGTACTTCAGATAGAGAACCAATAACATCAGACAACAACCTGAGATAAAGACACACAACAACATCACCCAGGTACCAACCCAGGTAAAACCTTCATAAAGCAAAATAAAGCTAAAAACTGACTATAGAGAACCGGAGCAGTTAAGCTGTAAACAATGATAACATCAAAACAAAAAGGGGAAATAAAAGATGTAGTTGTAGGACTTCCATTTGAGGTAGAAGTCGAGGTGATTTCAAGATATAACATACTCAATTTTCAAGGGATTAAGGGAAAACTTCAGGGTAGCCACAAAGAAAAGCAGTAAATCTACTTACAAAATGAAGAAGAAAGCCAAAAAGAATCAGTAAAGCCCAAAACAACAACAATCGATAGGAAAAGAAAACCCATATATAAAAAGAACTCTGCACAGAAAATTAAGAGGAACAAAAACCATTAACACCATTAAAAAAAAAAGTAGAACAAAATGACAGCAGTGAATCCGCATCTATTGTTAATCACACTGAATGTAAATGGATTAAATGCACCAGTCGAGAGAAAGCAGAATGGGTTAAAAAATGTGACCCATCAATATGTTGCCTACAAGAGACACGCCTTAGACACAACGACATACATAAGTTAAAAAGCAAAGAATGGAAAATTATACACAAGTAAACGGTATTGAAAAGAGACCCGGGGCTACTTCCTTGGCTATTGCTCAATCGCTCATGCCTGTCCGTAAGCACATTTCCTAGAAGCAGATTGTTTTGAACTTCTGCCCAATTTGGTTTTGTTTTTGACAATTAAAAAAGATGTTTTACTGAGGGAAAAAATATTGGAGAATCCTGGGAAGTACTAGCCTGGTTCTTTTGCTTCTTGGGAAACAGTAAGGCTTTGCCTTTGGGAAATCACTCTCTGCACTCACCTGGAAAGTAACCAAGCCTTTCCATGCCACTGAGGCCTGTGCCCTGATGCTGCAGATAGGTCCAGCCATAAATCTTTGCAATTATGTTCTCAGGACCTGGCGTGTGGCGAGTGGGAGGCTCAGGTGTCCAGCCAGACCCGCCTCTTTCTGTGCACCCAGTGCTGCCCACCCAGCTTGTGTCTGAAGTTGTACGTGACAAAGCAGCTAGAAACTGAAAAAACAATGACAAAAAGATGTTAACCTGTGTTTTATTGACTATGCAAAGGCATTCAGCTGTGTGGATCATAACGAATTAGGGATAACATTACAAAGAATGGGAATTTCAGAGTACTTTATTGTGCTCATGAGGAACCTGTACATAGACCAAGAGGCAGTCATTCAAACAAAACAAGGGGATACTGTGTGTCTTAAAATCAGGAAAGGTGTGTATCAGGGTTGTATCCTTTTACCATATTTATTCAGTCTGTATGCTAAGCAAATAATCTGAGAGGCTAGACTATAGGAAGAACAGAGCATCAAGATTGGTGGAAGACTCATTAACAACCTGCGATATGCAGATGTTACAATCTTGCTTGCTGAAGGCAGAGGACTTGAAGCACTTACTGATGAAGATCAAAGACCACAGACTTCAGTATGGATTACACCACAACATAAAAAAATACTCAGAACTGGACCAATAAGCAACATCATGAAAAATGGAGAAAAGATTGAAGTTGTCATGGATTTCATTTTACTTGGATCCACAATCACCACCCATGGAAGCAGCAGTCAAGAAATCAAAAGATGCATTGCATTGGACAAATCTGCTACAAAAGACCTCTTTAAAGTGTTGAAAAGCAAAAATATCACTTTGAGGAATAAGGTACACCTGACCCAAGCCATGGTATTTTCAGTCATCTCATATGCATACAAAAGCTGGACAGTGAATAAGGAAGACCAAAAAAAGAATTGACGCCTTTGAATTATGGTGTTGGTTAAGAATATTGAATATACCATGGACTGCCAGAAGAACAAACAAATCTGTCTTGGAAGACGTACAGCCAGAATGCTCCTTAGAAGCGAGGATGGCGAGACTTCGTCTCATGTACTTTGGATATGTTACCAGGAGGGACCAGTCCCTAGAGATGGCCATCATGCTTAGTAAAGGAAAGGGTCAGTGTAAAAAGAAGTCCCTCAGTGAGATGGATTGACATAGTGGTATTAACAACTGTGAGGATGGTTCGGGACCAGGCAGTGTTTCGTTCTGTTGTAAATAGGGTCACTATGAGGCAGAACCAGCTCAATGCAAGAAAACAACAACGACAAGTCAAAATGCATTATAAGAAAGAAGGGCATTATATAATGATTAAAGAGTCAGTCCACGGAGGCATAACAATAATTAGTATTTATGCACCCAATGACAGAGCTCCACAATACATAAACTCTACACAGAATTGAAAAGAGGAATAATTCTACGATAATAGTATGAGACTTTAACATACTACTTTTGACCTTGGGCAGAACAACTAGAAGGAAACTCAGAGATACAGAAAATCTAAACACAACCAACTCAACTTCACAGACATATACAGAACAAACCACTCAACAGCAGCACAGTATACTTTCTTCCCCAATGCACATGGATCATTCTCAAGTATAGACTATATTCTAGGTCAAAAAGCAATCCTTAATAAACATAAAAACATTGACAATACAAAGGCTCTTCTCTGACCATACCTGTATACAACTAGAACTCAGTAACAGAAAGAATAAGGAAAAATAAATAAATGCATGGAGTCTTAACACCTTACTTTATAACCATAGGTCACAGAAGAAGGTAAAAATAAAATTTTAAAAATTATTAGAATTAAATGAAAACGAAGACACAATGTATGAAAACCTTGGGACACAGTAAAAGCAATGCTCAGAGGAAAATTTATAGCAGCAAATGCATCATCAAAAAAAAAGTTCCAAAATCAACAACTTGAACAAATAGAAAAGGAACAGCAAAAGGATTCCACAGTCACCAGAAGAAGGGAAATAATATCTGAGCATAAATAAATGAAATAGAAAAAATCAACAAAACTAAAAGTTGGTTCTTTGAGGGGATCAGTCTAATTGACAAACCACTGGCTGAATAGACAAAGGCAAAAAATGAGAAGACATAAATAAAATAAATGAAATGCATGACATTACAACAGAACCAACCGAGATAAAGAGGATCATAACAGAATATTATGAGAAATTGTAGTCAAAACAGATTGGTACTGGTACGACAGACACATTGACCAAGGGAACAGAATCAAGAACACAGATGTAAATCTATCTATCTACAGATGCTTGATCTTTGAAAAAGGCCCAAAGTCCATTACATGGGGGAAAAGACAGTCTTTTTAACAAATGGTGCTGGCAAAACTGGATGTCCATTTGTAAAAAAAAATGAAACAGGACTCACACTATACACAAAAACTAATTCAAAGTGGACCAAAGACCTAAATATAAAACCAAAACCTATAAAGATGGTGGAAGAAAAAATAGGATCAACACTAGGGGCCCTAATGTACAGCACACAAACTCTGCAAACCATAATTAATTCAAAAATACCAGAAGATAAGCTAGATAACTGGAATCTTCTAAAAATTAAACACTTAGGCTCATCAAAACACTTCACCAAAAGAGAAGGGAAAAAAATTCTTGGCTGAGACATATATAACAAAAGTCTAATCTCTAAAATCTATAGGAAAATCCAACACCTCTACGATAAAATAACAAAGAACCCAATTAAAAAATGAGCAAAAGATATGAACAGACACTTCATCAAAATGACATGCAGGTGACTAACACATGAGGAAATGCTCATGATCACTAGTAAAGATATAAAAGTCTACCTAGCTCAGTTTATTTTAATGAGACATAGACCCTTTGCCTCCTAGGTAGATTACACAGAAGAAAGAATAACTCTCATTATCATAGGTGAAGGCATTACACGGTAAACCAATGAAACAAGATCATCAAAACTGGGCAAACTTTGCTAAGATTTTAACACATTTCATAGCTTTTCAGACTCAAGTATTATAAGCCAAGGTCAACAAAATATATTTCCAAGTTTTGTCCTTGGAACAAACTGACACTTTGTTTTAGGTCTGATCTCAGAGGATCTTTGAGGTCAGAACTAACTTCATAATACTATTAAGAGGTTATTGACATGCAACACATTTGTTGTTATCTTCAAATGATTTAATAAATGAACATTTTAAACATCAATTTTTGGCTTTTGGATTTGGAGTCGATTTAAGACTTGCTATTTTTTATGATACTATGGCGTGAATGTGTTTTACATGTGGCAAGAACATGAAGTTTTGGGGGCCAAAGGGTGGAATGTCGAGTATTGAATTCTATCCCTCAAAAATATGTGTATCAATTTGGCTACACTATGATCCCCAGTATTGTGTGGTTGTTCATCCTTTTGTCATCTGATGTGATTTCCCTATGTGTTGTAAATCCTATCACTATGACGTTAATGAGATGGATTAGCAGCAGTTATGTTGATGAGATCTACAAGGTTAGATAGTGTTTGAGCCAATCTCTTTTGAGATATAAAAGAGAGAAGTGAGCAGAGGAATATGGGGATCTCATACCACCAAGGTTCCAGCGCAGAGAAGCTCCTATTCAGGGAAAGATTGATGACAAGGACCTTCCTCCAGAGCGGACAGAGGAAGCCTTCCCCTGGAGCTAGTGCCCTGAATTTGGACTTCTCGTCTACTAGACTGTGAGAAAATAAACTTCTATTTGTTAAAGCCATCCACTTGTGGTATTTCTGTTTACAGCAGCACTAGATGATTAAGACAGAATTTTTTTACATGTACAATTCAGTAACATGTTCATCATGTTGTACAATGATCATAACTATCCATTTCCAAGAGTTTCTGTTACCCTTAACAGAAGTTCATTCCCCTCTAAGCAGTAACTCCCTCCTTCCCCCTCCACTGTCACCCCTGGTAACCACTAATAGGCTTTGTTCTCTATATATTTGCCTGTTCTAAATATTTTACATAGGTGAGATCATACAATATTTGACTTTTTGCACCTGACTTATTTCACTCAGCATTATGTTTTCAATGTTTATTCATGTTGTAGCATGTACTCCATTGTATGTATGTACCACATTTTGTTTATTCATTCATCTGTTGATGGACATTTAGGTTGTTTCCACCTTTTGGCTATTGTGAGTCGTGTGGCAATGAACATTGGTGTATGTGTATCTGTTTGTGTTCCTGAAGAGTTTTTAATTTTGATGAGATCCAGTTTATAATTATTTATTTTATGGACTGTGCTTTTGCTGTCAAATCTAAGAACCCTTTCCCTAATCCTCAATCCCAAAGATTTTCTCATATGTTTTCCAAAAAATTTTATAGTCATATGTTTTACATTTAAGTCTGTGACACATTTTGAGTTTAACTTTTTATAAGGTGTGAGACATAGGTTGAGATCATTCAGCAAGTACCATTTAATAAAAAACCTATCCTTCCTGCACTGAATTACTTTTCCACCTTTGTCAAAAAGAGTTGGGCATGTTTGTGTGGGTTTATTTCTGGGTTGTCTATTCTGTTCCACTGATTTATCTATCACTCCACCAGTACCACACTGTCTTGTTTACTATAGCTATGTCATAAGCCTTAATATTGGGTAAAATGATTTATTCTTTTCCAAAATTATTGTAACTATTTTAGTTTTTTTGTGTTTTTGTAATAATTTTAAAATAAGCTTGTCTGTGTCTACAAAAAAATATTGGGATTTTGAGAGGAATTTCTTTAAACCTATAGATTAAATTGGGGAGAATTGATACTTTTACTAAATTGAGACTTCCAATCCATAAACACAGTATGTCTCTCCATTTATTTATGTGTTTCTTGTGGATTTAATTGTATCTCCCACAAAGATATGTGACCCTGTTTGGAAATAGAGTTTTTCTTTTGTTATGTTAATGAGATTATACTGGAGTAGGGCGGATCCTTCCTTGAATGATGTCTTATAAAGAGGAGTACAAGAAGGAAATCAAAGTCTATATGAACCATGGCCTTATCCACACTGAGAAGAGAAAAACCAGGTGGTGCCTGGCTACCACTACTAACCGGTCTAATCAGGTCGACAATAGATAGACCCTGATAGAATGGGAAAAAAATGTGGAACAGAACCTCAAATTCCTAAAAACAAAACAAACAACAAAATAAACCCCAGATCTACTGGACCTGTTGAGATAGGAGGACTCCTGGAAACTATTGCCCAGAGATACTCTTAAAACCTTGAATCAAAACTAACCCTTGAAGTTATCTTGTAACTAAATAACAAATTGGCTCAAAAAATAGTGAATATCACCCATAAATACTGTGCTCCTTTTAAAAATCACCTATGTGAGACCAAACAGTCAACAATTACTTTAAAACAAAGATGGGAATTTAAGGGGCAGGGAAACTAGATTAATGGAAACAGAACAACTAGAAAAGAAATAATGAGAATATTCACGCACTGTGAAGAATGTAACCAATGTCACTGAACAACTTGTGTAGAAGTTGTTGAAGGGAACCTAAACTGATGTGTAAAACTTCACTGGAAACACAATATTATTAAAAGAAAAAAAGAGGAGTACAGAAGAGAGATACAGACACACAGGGGAAGAAGCCATGTGAGAATTATGTAGAAGCCAAGGAACACCAAGAAACGTCCAGGGCTAATGCTAAAAACTCATTGCCATTGAGTTGATTCTGACTCGTAGCTACCCTTTAGGACAGAGTAGAACTGTCCCATAGGGTTTCCAAGGGGTGGCTGGTGGATTCGAACTGCCGACCTTTTGGTTAGCAGCCGAGCTCTTAACCACTTCGCCATCAGGGCTAATGCTATAACATATAAAATTCTGCAACAGCAACAACAGCCCAAAAGTATGTATATGGTTACATGGGTAGATATGCATGCATAGGGTAGATATGTATGCATATTTATAGGACAGCAGTGGGAGTACACGCTTGTGCATGTATAAAATCTTTAGGCATATGTATATACATGTTTGTGTGTAGCATATATATTCATATATATAATCAAGCATTTTTATATATATGAATCCTAACCCCTATACCTGTGGTTACAGAGACTTCCTAGACATAGCCAAACAACTTCTGGGATTAGTTTACTGGGTTGAAAGGCTTGGGACCACAGTCTTGTGGGACAACTCAGTCAACTGGCATGACATAGTTCATAAAGATAATGTTCTACATCCTAGTTTGGTGAGTAGTGTTTGCGGTCTTAAAAGTTCGTGAGCAGCCATCTATGATACAACCATTGGTCTCCACACGTCTGGAGTAAAAGAGAATGAAGGAAACCAAACACTCAGAGAAGAAACTAGTCCATAGGACAAATAGCCCACATGAACCATGGCCTTTTCTAACCTGGGAACAGAAGAACAAATGGTGCCCAGCTACCACTACTGATCATTCTGACCAGGGACACAATAGAAGGTCCCGACAGAATAGGAGAAAAGTGTAAAACAAAATTCAAATTCTTAAAAAAGGCTAGACTTACTGGACCTAGAAAGACTAGAGGAACCCCCAAGACAATTGCCCTAAGATACCCTTGAACTTGGCACTGAAGCTACTCCTGGAGGTCACCTTTCAACCAAATAATAGACTGACTTACAAAACAAACAATATCCTGCGTGAGTAATGTGTTCCTTAAACAAACAATTAAGCAAAGATGAGGCAAGGAAGGAAAGGGAAACTATATCAATGGAAACAGAAAAAACAGAATGGAAATAATGAGAAGGCTGACACATTGTGAAAATTATAACCATCACAGAACAATTTGTATAAAAACTGTTAAATGGGAACTCAATTGGCTGTGTAAACGTTTACCTAAAACACAACAAAATAATTTTAAAAAAGAAATGCCCAGGGCTTCCAGAAGCTGAAAGAGACCAAGAATGATCTTCTCCTAGAGCAGACGGAGTATAGCCCTGCTGATGCCCTGAATTCAGACTCCGAGCCTCTGAAACTGACACAATAAATTTCTGTTTTTTTAAAGCCACCCACTTATGGTATTTTTGTTTTGTTGGCACTAGGTAACTAAGACAGTCTTCTTAGATTTTTTTTGTCAGCATTTTATAGTTTTCAGCATACAAGTTCTGTACACATTTTGTTAACCTTATTTCAAAATATTTTCTTAGAAGAAATTATAAATGGTATTGAGCTGTTAATTTTGGTTTTGACATGTATTTTGTTATTATGTAGAAATGAAATCGATTTCTGAGCATTGATCTTGTATCCTAAGAATGTGCTGTACTCACTGATAGTTCTAGGAGTTTTGATATATTACTTCTGATCTTCTACACAGGAAATCATGTGATATGCAAATAGGGAGAGTTTTATTATTTCCTTTCGTATCTCCTATGCCTTTTTTTTTTTAAACTTACTTCAGTGGTAAAACTTCAAATACTATGTTGAATAAGACTAGAAACCCTTGCCTTTTTCCTGATATAAAGGGGAAAATATTCAGTCTTTCACCATTAGCATACTGTTACCTGTAAGTTTTCCATAACCTTTATCGAGTTAACATAGCAGCCTCTATGTTTAACTTGCTGAGAGTTCTTATCATGAATAAGGGTTGGATTATGTCAAATGACTTTTCTGTGCCAGTTGATATAATGTATTATTTTTCATCTTTAGCTTGTTGATGAGGAGCCCTGGTGGTGCAATGGTTAAGCACTTGGCTGCTAACCAAAAGGTTGGTGGTTCAAATCTATCAGCTGCTCCACAGGAGAAAAGACCTGCTGATCTGCTCCAATAGAGCTTACAGCCTAGGAGAGCCTATGGGGCAGTTACTTTGTCATATAGGGTCACTATGAGTTGGAATCAACTCAACAGCACACAAGAACAACAACTGGTTGATATAGTAGATTACATTGATTTTAAAAAATTTTGAACCAGATTTGTATATTTGAAATAAATTCCCCTTGGTATGGAGTATAACTCTTTTTATACATTGTTGAAATTGGCTTGATAATATTTTGTGGAGGATTTTTGCATTTAATTACATGAGCGATATTGGTCTGTAGCTTCCTTCCTTCTTTTCTCCCTCCCTCCTTTCCTTCCTTCCTTCTTCCTGCTCTCTCTTTTGTCTTTCCATACTCATTTTGTCTGGATTTGGTATCAGGGTACTACTGCCCTCATACAATGAGTTGGGAAGTGTTCCCTCTTCTATTTTCTAGAAGAGATTATACAAAATTGTGTTAATTCTTTTTTTAAACATTTTTTATTGTGAGAATATACACACCAAAACATTCACCAATTCAACATATTCAATATGTGTAATTCAGGGACATTGATTACATTCTTTATGTTGTGAAACCAATATCACTATGCTTTTCCAAATTATTCTACCACCATTAACATAAACTCAATGCCCCCCATTATGGATTGAATTGTGCCCTCCAAAAATAGGTGTTGTAAATCCTAACCCCTATACCTGTGGTGGGAGCCCTGGTAGCACAGTGGTTTAGCATTGAGCCGCTAATCAAAAGGTCGGCAGTTCATACAAAAACTCAACAACAAATAACCCAATTAAAAAATGGGCAAAGGATATGAACAGGCACTTCACTAAAGAAGACATTCAAGTAGCTAGCAGATACATGAGGAAATGCTCACGATCATTAGCCATTAGAAAATGCAAATCAAAACTACAGTGAGATTCCATCTCACTCCAACAAGCCTGGCGTTAATCCAAAAAACACAAAACAATAAATGTTGGAGAGACTGGAACACTTATACATTGCTGGTGGGAATGTAAAATGGTACAACCAGTTTGGAAATTGATCTGGTGCTTCCTTAAAAAGCTAGAAATAGAACTACCATATGATCCAGCAATCCCACTCCTTGGAATATATCTGAGAGAATTAAGAGCTGTCACATGAACAGATATATCCACACCCATGTTCATTGCAGCACTGTTTATAATAGCAAAAGGATGGAAGCAACCAAGGTGCCCATCAACGGATGAATGGATAAATAAATTATGGTACGTTCACACAATGAAGTACTGTGCATGGATAAAGAACAATGATGAATCTGTGAAACATTTCATAACGTGGAGGAATCTGGAAGGCATTATGCTGAGTAAAATTAATCAGTTGCAAAAGGACACATATTGTATGAGACCACTCAAGAAATAGTTTAAACAGAGAAAAAATATTCTTTGATGGTTACGAGAGGGGAAAGGGAGGGAGACAGGGAGAGGGGGATTCACTAATTAGACAGTAGACAAGAACTAATTCAGGTGAAGGGAAGGACAACACACAATACAGGAGAGGTCAGCACAACTGGACTAAACCAAAAGCAAAGATGTTTCCTGAATAAACCGAATGCTTCAAAGGTCAGTGTAGCAGGGCTGGGGCTTTGGGGACCATGGTTTAAGGGGACATCTAGGTCAATTGGCATAAAAAAAACTAAGAAAACATTCTGCATCCCATTTTGGACAGTGGCATCTGGGGTCTTAAAAGCTAGCAAGTGGCCATCTAAGTTGCAACAATTGGTCTCAACCCACGTGGAGCGAAGGAGAATGAAGAACACCAAATACACAAGGTAAGTGTGAGCCCAAGAGTCAGAATGGGCCACATAAATCAGAGACTGCATCAGCCTGAGACCAGAAGAACTAGATGGTGCCTGGCTACAACCAATGACTGCCATGACAGGGAGCACAAAAGAGAATTCCTGAAGGAGCAGGAGAGCAGTGGGATGCAGACCCCAAATTCTCCTAAAAAGACCAGACTTAATGGTCTGAGACTGGATGGACCCTGGAGGGCATGGTCCCCAGACCTTCTGTTAGCCCAAGACAGGAACCATTCCCAAAGCCAACTCTTCAGACAGGGATTGGACTGGACTATAAGAAAATGATACTCGTGAGGAGTGGGCTTCTTGGATCAAGTAGACACATGAGACTATGTGTGCAGCTCCTGTCTGGAGGGGAGATATGAAGGCAGAGGGGGACAGAAGCTGGCTGAATGGACATGGAAACACAGGATGGAGAGAAGGAATGTGCTGTCTCATTAGGGGGGAGCAACTAGGAGTATATAGCAAGGTGTATGTAAGGTTTTGTACGAGAGACTGACTTGATTTGTAAAGTTTCACTTAAAACACAATTAAAAAAAAAAAAAGGTCAGCAATTCAAATCGACCAGCCACTCCTTGGAAACCCTATGGCATAATTCTACTCTGTCTTATAGGGTCAGAATACACTCAACAGCAACAGTTTTCGTTTCTGTTTATACCTGTGGTTATAATTCCATTTGGAAATAGGGGTTTCTTTATTATGATAATAAGGCAGTATTCGTGTAGGATGTGTTTTGAGTCAATCTCCCTTGAGATTTAAAAGAGCAGATTAAGCAAGCAGGAAGGAAGCAGAGATGAGGTGAGATAGATGCCAAACCAAATGAAGATTTCCAAGGAACCAAGAAATATAAGTTGAAAAGAGAGAAGGATCTTCCCCCAGAGTCAACAGAGAGAGAAAGTCTTCCCTAGAATGGCACCCTGAATTTGGACTTCTAGTCTCCCTAAACTGAGAGATTTCTGCTTGTTAAACCCACCCACTTGTGTTATTTTTGTTATAGGAGCACTAGATAACTAAGACAGAATTTGGTTCCAGGAGTGGGGTGCTGCTCTAACAAATATCTAAAACGTGGAAGTGGTTTTGGAATTGGGTAATAAGTGGAGGTTGAAAGAGTTTTAAGGTGCCTAACAGTAAAAGCCTAATTGCCACTTGTCTGTCAGTTTATTGTACTGTGGTGTCGTCCATGTTGCTGGAAGCTATGCCACTGGTATGTCAAATACCAGCAGAGTCACCCACAGCTCAGTGGAGCTTTCAGACTAAGAGACTAGGAAGAAAGGCCTGGTGATCTCCTTCTTTAAAAATTGGCCAATGAAAACCTAATGAATAGCAGATTCGGAGGATGGCACAGAACTGAGCAGTGTTTTGTTCTGTTGTACACAGAGTCACTATGAGTCAGAGCTGACTCAATTGGCACCTAATGACAATAGTAATAAAAGCCTAGATTACCTTGAAGAAGCTGTTGGTAAGAGTTATGGATGTCCAAAGCAATTCTGGTGAGGGCCCAGAAGGAAGTGAGGACAGCCCATAGAGAAAGTCTCTATCTTCATATAGAGAGTACATATGAGGCCATCAACAGAATGTTGCTATTCATGGATGTTAAATGTGCTTCTGGTTAGGCTTTAAAAGGAATTGATGAATATGTGATTGGACAATGGAGTAAGGGGATGGTTTTTATGCAGTGGCAAAGAACTTGTCTGAATTATGTTCAATTGTTTCATGGATGTTAAATGTGCTTCTGGTTAGGCTTTAAAAGGAAACAATGAATATGTTATTGGACAATGGAGAAAGGGGATGGTTTTTATGCAGTGGCAAAGAACTTGTCTGAATTATGTTCAATTATTTCATGGAAGGTAGAACTTGTAAATGATGAACTTGAATATTTGGTTGAGGAGATTTCCAAGCAAGATCTTAAAGGGACCGGCATGGTTTCTGCTTGCTGTTCATTGTAAAATGAGAGACAAAAGAGATGGACTTAAAAACGAGCCATGCTAAAAGAAACCAGAACTTAAAGATTTGGAAAATTTTGTTGTACAAACTAAGGACATATGCCCTAAAATCCTCACCAAGGACTTGGTGACTCAATCTTTTGTTAAAGAGATTAAACCTGTGACTGATGGATCTAACCAACTACCACAGCAGAAAACCCATCAGTTTAGACGGAAGGGAACAGAGATAGGGTGAAAGGAAGAAAAGCTATCTTCCTCTTAGAATCCTAACTATAGGAAGCAGGCCACAGGAGCTACATCTGTTATCCTCTAGGAAAAGAAAAGGACCATTGCTGGAGCAGCTTGAAGATCATTAGAATTGTTGGAAGGAGCAGGGAGGCAGGGCTGCCTCAGTATCAAAGGGTGGAGGCACAGCTTCCTACGTTTTAAAAGGTGGAGTCAAGGTCTCCTAGGTTTCGAAGGATGGAGCCACAACTTCCTGGGTTTCAAAGGGTGGAGCCAGGTCCTCCTAGGTTTCAGACAGTTAAATCTACACCAACTCTGTTCTGGAGTGTGGGGCTGTGGTGCCCTAAGGTCGAGGATGGATTTGCCACCCAAAGTAGAGGGGATGGGGCTGCCATGACCAAGGGGCAGGAGAACAGAGCCTGCCAGGGCTGAGGGAGTGGGGTTGCCACTCAGATGGACTAGGAGAATGGGGTCACCCAAAGTCCAGGGACCTGAGTTGCCTTCCCAATGGGCCTAGAATGTGGGGCTGAAGCCGAGGGCCAACGGCCTCCACCTAGAAACCAGAGAACCTGGCCAACACTCAGAGTGTGGAGGACCAGGCCACTGTCCAGATGATCCCAGAGAACAGAGGATTATTTTCAAGCCTTGAGAGCTGATGTAATTTGCTCTTCCTGGTTGTGGATGTGCTTGGTGCCTCTTATTTCTTCTTTACCTCCAATTTCTCCCATATGTAATGGAAATGACAAACTTGTGCCTGTTCCACCATTGTACTTTGGAAGCAGATAACTGGTATTCTAGATTTCACAGGTTCACAGATGTAGAGGAGTTTTGCCCCAAGATGAAATATGCCTAATGTCTCACCCATACTTGATTTAGATGGTTTAGAAGATGAAATTTTGAACTTAAGGTTGATTTAACACTTTTTGGATGATCATACAGGGTGAATGTGTTTTGCATGCTGGAAGGATATGAATTATGGGGAGCCAAAGGGTGGAACCCCCACAGGTCTGTCAGTTTATTGTACTCTGGGGGTTTGTGTGTTGCTGTAATGCTGGAAGTTATGCCATCAGTATTCAAACACCATCAGGGTCACCCATGGTGGACAGGCTTCAGCTGAGCTTCCAGAGTAAGAGAGATTAGGAAGAAAGACCTGGCAGTTTACTTCTGAAAAAAAAACTAGCCAGTGAAAAGCTTATGAATAGCAGCAGAACACGTCTGATATCGTGTTGGAAGATGAGCTCCTCAGGTTGGAAGGCACTCAAAATACGGCTGGGGAAGGGCTGCCTTCTCACAGTAGAGTTGACCTTAATGATGTGGATGGAGGACCATTTGCTGATGTGGCATGACTCAAAATGTGAAGAAACAGCTGCAAATATCCATTAATAATTGGAACATGGAATGTACAAAGTATGAATGTAAGAAAATCGGAGACTGTCAAAAATGAAATGGAGCACATAAACATCAATATCGTAAGCATTAGTGAGCTGAAATGGACTGGTATTGGCCATTTTAAATCAGACAATTATATGGTCTACTATGCCAGCAATGACAAATCGAAGAGGTGCAGCACTGCATACATGGTCAAAGAGAACATTTCAAGATCTATCCTGAAGAACAGTGCTGTCAGTGATAGGTTAAAATCCATATGCCTAATAACACTATTATTGAAATTTATTCACCAACCACTAAGACCAAAGATGAAGAAACAATATTTTTACCAACTTCTGCAGTCTGAAATTGATCAAACATGCAATCAAGAGGCATTGATAATTGCTGGTGATTGGAATGCAAAAAGTTGGAAACAAAGAAGAAGGATTGGTAGTTGGAAAATATGGCCTTAGTGATAGAAATGATGCTGGAGATGGCATGATAGAATTTCACAAGACCAAGTATTTCTTCATTGCAAATATCTTTTTTCAGCAACATAAATGGTGCCTATACACATGGACATTGCCAAATGGAATACACAAGAATCAAATTGACTACTGTTTTGGAAAGAGACAATGGAAAAGCTCAATATCATCTGTCAAAACAAGGTGAGGGGGCTGTTGAAAAGACCATCAATTGCTCATATGCAAGTTGAAGAAAATTAAAACAAGTCTCAAGAGCCAAAGTATGACCTTGAGTATATCCCACTTGAATTTAGAGACCATCTCAACAATAGATTTGACATATTCAACACTAATGACTGAAGACCAGACAAGTTGTGGGATGATATCGAGGACATCATACATGAAGAAAGCAAGAGATCATTAAAAAGATAGGAAAAAAAGAAAAGACCAAAGTATATGTCAGAAGGGACTCTGAAAAGTGCTTCTGAACATAGAGTAGCTAAAACAGAAAAAATGATGAAGTAAAAGAGCTGAAAAGAAGATTTCAAAGGGCATCTCAAGAAGAAAAGTAAAGTATGATAATGAAATGTGCAAAGACCTGGAGTTAGAAAACCAAAAGGGAAGAACATGCTCAGCATTTCTCAAGTTGAAAGAAATGAAGAAAAAGTTCAAGTCTCGAGTTGCAACATTGAAGGATTCCACGGGGAAAATACCAAACGATGTAGGAAGCATCAAAAGAAGATGGAAGTAACCTACATAAGAGAAAAACATGCCATGCTCGTGGATAGGAAGACTCAACATTGTGAAAATATCTATTCTACCCAAAGCAATCTACAGATGCAATGCAATCCCAAATCAAATTCCAATGGCATTTTTTAATGAGATAGAAAAACAAATCACAAACTTCATATGGAAAAGGAAGAGGCCCCAAATAAGTAAAACATTACTGAAGAACAAAGTGGGAGGCCTCACACTACCTGATTGTAGAACCAATTATACCGCCAAGGTATAATGGGCCAGAATTGAAAACCCAGACACAAATCCATCCACCTATGAGCAGCTGATATTTCAGAAACACCCAAAGTCCGTTAAATGGGGAAAGGACAGTCTCTTTAACAAATGGTGCTGGCAAAGCTGGATATTTATCTGCAAAAAAAAAAAGAAACAGGACCCATAACTCACACCACACACAAAAGCTAACTCAAAATGAACCAAAGACTTAAATATAAAATCTAAAACGATAAAGATCATGGAAGAAAAAATAAGGAGCCCTAATACATGGCAAAAAAAATATACAAACCATAACTAACAATGCACAAATGCCAGAAGAGAAACTGATAAGTGGGAGCTCCTAAAAATCAAACAATTATGTTCATCAAAAGACTTCACCAAAAGAGTAAAAAGAGAACCTACGACCTGGGAATAAAATTTTGGCTATGACATATCTGGTAAGGGTCTAATCTCTAAAATCTACAAGATACTGCAACACCTTAACAACAAAAAGACAACTCAATTAAAAAATGGGCAAAAGATGAACAGATGCTTCACCAAAAAAGACATTCAGGCACCTGACAGACACATGAGGAAATGCTCTAGATCTTTGCCATAGAGAAAAGCAAATCAAAACTACAATGAGGTACCATCTCACCCCAACAAGGCTGGCACTAATCTAAAAAACACAAAATAATAAATATTGGAGATGTTGTGGAGAAATTGGAACACTTATGCAGCTGGTGAGAATGTAAAATGGTAAAACCACTTTGGAAAATGATTTGATGCTTCTTTAAAAAGCTAGAAATAGAAGTACCATACAATCCAGCAATCCCATTCCTAGAAGTATATCCTAGAGAAATAAGTGCTGTCACACAAATAGACATATGCCCACCCATGTTCATTGTAGCATTGTTTGCAATAGCAAAAAGATGGAAACAACCTAGGTACCCATCAACAGATGAATGGATAAACTATGGTACATGCACACAATGGTATACTATGCAACTATAAAGAACAATGATGAATCCATGAAACATCTCACAACATGAATGAATCTGGAGAGCATTATGTGAGTGAAATTAGCCAGTCAAAAAAGGACAAATATTGTATGAGACCACAGTTTTAAGAACTCAAGAAAAGGTTTAACAAAGAAAAAAGCATTCTTTTCTTTGATGGTTACCAGGGTGGGGAGGGAGAGAGAGGGGAACTCACTAGATAGTAGACAAGGATTAACTTCAGTGAAGGGAAGGACATCATAAAATACAGGGAAAGTCAGCACAACTGGGCCAAAGCAAAAGATAAGAAGTTTCCTGGACACATCCAAACACATTGAGGGACAGAGTAGCTGGGGCTGGGGACTGGAGACCACAGTTTTGGGGGACGTGTAGGTCATTTGGCATAACAAAGTTTTTTTAAGAAAATGTTCCGAATCCCACTTTGGTGAGTGGTGTCTGGGGTCTTAAAAACTTATGGGCGGCCATATAAGATGCATCGATTTGTCCCATCCCACTTGAAGCAAAAGAGGATGAAGAGCACCAAAGACACAAGGAAAGTATTAGCCCATGAGACTAAAGGATGATATAAACAAGAGACGCCATCAGCCTGAGACCAGAACTAGATGGTGCCTGGCTACCACCAATGACTGCCCTGACAGGGAACACAACAGAGAGTCCCAACTAGCAGGAGAAAAGTGTGGAGGAGAACTCAAATTCACATATAAAGACCAGACTTAAGGATGAGGCAGAGACTGGATGAACTCCTGAAACTATGGACCTGGGACACTCTGTTAACCCAGAACTGAAACCATTCTGGAAGCCCACTCTTCAGACAAAGACTAGACAGGACTATAAAACAAAAAAATAATACACACGAGGAGTGTGCTGCTTAGTTCAATCAGATACACAAGACCAAATGGACAGCTCTTGTCCAGTGGCAGAAAGGGACGGGAACCAGTTAAATGGACACAGGGTACCAGAGTGGAAAGGGGGAGTGTGTTGTCACATTATGGGGATTGTAACTAAAGTCAGAAAGCAATATGTATATAAATTGTTGCATGAGAAATTAACCTGAGTTGTAAACTTTCACCTAAAGCACAATTTAAAAAAAAAGAGGAAGAAGATAGGAGGAATACACACAGTCACTGTACCAAAAAGAACTCGTCGATGTTCAACCAATTCCGGAGGTAGCATATGATCAAGAACCGATGGTACTGAAGGAAGAGGTCCAAGGTGCACTGAAAGCATTGGCGAAAAACAAGGCTCCAGAAACTGAAGGGATACCAATTGAGATGTTTCAACAAATGGATGCAGCACTGGAAGTCTTCACTAGTCTATGCCAAGAAATTTGGAAGACAGCTATCTGGCCAACCATCTGGAAAAGATTTTTACCCATTCCAAAGAAAGGGAACCCAACAGAATGTGGAAACTATTGAACAATATCATTAATATCACACTCAAGTAAAATTTTGCTGAAGATCATTCAAAAGTGGTTGCAGCAGTACATCAACAGAGAAATGCCAGAAATTCAAGCCGATTCAGAAGAAGACATGGAACAAGGGATATCATTGCTGACATCAGATGGATTATGGCTGAAAATGCAGAGTATCAGAAAGATGTCTACCTGTGTTTTATTGACTATGCAAAGACATTCGACTGTGTGAGTGATAACAAATTATGGATAACACTTCAAAAAAAGGGAATTTCAGGACACTTAATTGGGTTCTTGAAGAACCTGTACTTAGACCAATAGGCAGCCATTTAAATAAAACAAGGGGATACTGTGTGGTTTAAAGTCAGGAAAGGCGTGTGTCAGGGTTGTATTCTTTCACCATACTTATTCAGTCTGTATGCTGAGCAAACAATCTGAGAAGCTGGACTATATGAAGCACACAGCATCAGGATTGGTGGAAGACTCATTAACAACCTGTGTTATGCAGATGACACTACCTTGCTTGCTGAAAGTGAAGAGGACTTGAAGTACTTACTGATGAAGATCAAAGACTATAGCCTTCAGTATGAATTACATCTCAACATAAAGAAAACATAAATCCTCACAATTGGACCAATAAGCAACATGATGATAAATGGAGAAAAGACCGAAGTTGTCAAAGATTTCATTTTACTTGGATCCACAATCAACGGCCATGGAAGCAGCTCAAGAAATCAAAGGATGCATTGCATTGGGAAAATCTGCTGCAAAAGATCTTTTTAAAGTATTAAAAACCAAAGATGTTACCTTAAGGACTAAGGTGTGCCTAACCCAAGCCATGGTGTTTTCAATCGCCTCATATGCATGTGAAAGCTGGACAATGAATAAGGAAGACTGAAGGAGAATTAACAACTTTGAATTATGGTGTTTGCAAAGAATATTGACTATAGCATGGACTGCCAGAAAAACAAACAAATCTAGAATGCTCATTGGAAGCAAGGATGGCAAAACTTGGTCTCACATAGCCTAGAAGCCAGTATCGGTAGTGTGGAATTGTTTTTTGAGAATATTCAGCATTGTCTTGTAAAGTATCCGCCTCAGGCATGCCTAGGCAATGACTCAGACAAGGGCTCTTTAGATGCAGCTGGGCTAATCTCATTAAATGGGAGTGGAAGGGCTAATGTTTTTACTTGTCAGGGTGGTTTAGCAGACAAACATGGAGTAATCTCTTCAGATGGGAGTGGTTCTGTTGGCTGGAGTGATTCAACGGAATTTAGGGGCTCGAGTGTGTCCAGCTTCCTGATTATCTGCCCATATGTCTCCATCCTAAATTTTAGGATCCCATTTCTTCCCAATCAATGCCCTCACTTTAACTTCCGACTCCACTGAAGGTTGGCAATTCAGTTGGCATTGTAATTCAGCCACTCTTACGATAAGGCTCTGGTTTGGTTGTCGGTAATTTCAGCTCTGTTACTACAAGAAATAAGGCTTTTTTTCAAAGCGCAAGTGGAAACTGAGGTCATTTATGCGGCACATGAGCTTTGACTCTGAAGCCTGAGCACATCTCTTTCTTTCACCAGTTTGTCTAGTGAACGTATGACCAACCAACTAGCTTCCTTATACTTCTCATGAAGACGAAAGTGTAGATAGATATCACACGTGTTGACCTAGAGCCCCTCCTTTCACCAATACTTAATGCATTGGTGGCAATATTTTGCATATTTGTATTGCCATCCCACACCAGAGTCGTCAACATCTTTAAGACTAACCAGACTTGGGAACCAATTTAGAAAACCCATTCTTACAATTTTGTTTCTCTAGAACCAGTCTCAGTACCAAATGTCCTAGGCTAAGTTCTGTAGAGAAGCAAAACCAGTAAAGCGTATAAATATATAGAGATTTATATCAAGGAAATGACTCATGTGGTTGTAGAGGCTGGAATGTCCCAAGTCCGTGGGTCAGGATAGAGGCTTCTCCTGATTCATGTAGCCACAGGGGCTGGTGAACCCACGGTAGCAGGGATCTTGCTCACAGGCTGTGAAGATTGATGAATCCCAAGATCGGCAGGCAAGACTGCAGGTAAGCTGCTAGCTCAAGTCCCATGAACCAGAGGTCAGATGAACAGGAGCCAGATGCAGGATCCAGCTGGAGCAAAAAGTCCCCAGCCTTGACAAAATGTCCCCTTATATTCAATGCAGGCCACACGCCCAAGGAGACTTCTTTTTTTTTAAAATTGTACTTTAGATGATAGTTTACAGAACAAACTAGTTTCTCATTAAACAGTTAGTACACATATTGTTTTATGACATCAGTTAACCCCACGACATGTCAACACTCTCCCTTCTCAACCTTGGGTTCCTTATTACCACCTTTCCTGTCCCCTCCTGCCTTCTAGTCTTTGCCCCAGGGCTGGTGTGCCCCTTTAGTCATAAGGAAACTCCCTTTCAACTGATTGGCTACTCACGGCAAATCGCATCATGGGGGTGATCACATATCAGATCTCAACAAGGAAGTGATCACATTATATGACTGCCAAAACACACAGAATCATGGCCCAGGCAAGTTGACACACAATCTTAACCATCACAGACCTCTTGGATTATTTCTCTAATTTACCTCTCTTTTCTCTCCCATTTTGTATCTTTGTCTTTCTTTTTTTCTCTAATTTTGAGAAATTTCCTCAACAGTATTTTCTAACCATGCTATTTTTTTTTTTTTTTAAGGGAATGGAGTTTTCTTCTTACTGCATTATTTCATTCCTCTAAGTTGTTTTTCTTTTTCTTTCTTCTCCTTAGCTTGTTTTGAACTCTTTCTTTCATGCTAGAGGTTTTTGTTAGATCTCTGTTTATTTCAGATGGAGTGATCATTAAGACTGGGAGGTTAAAATGCCAACTAATATAGGGTATGGGTGGGACTTGCCAACTTTAAGCTTACTTGTAGGGTGAGAAGAGTGGGCCATTTTTTTAGTAATCTCTAGCATCAATACTTTCCATGGCTTGTTGGGCGGTATGTACATATATACTGCCCAACAGGCCATGGAAAGTGTACACACACACACACACACACTTAATCTCCATGTTTTCATGTAATAGAGAATTTGGCCTTGGCCAAAAAGGAAGACTGGCCTTTGCCATTAGGTTATGAGAGGAAATCTCTAGGCCCTTAGAATGTTATGCCTGATAGGAGTGTCTTTGCTTGCCTGGAAACCTTGTATCATACTGGATAGTCCTAACAATGTGACTTAGGGTAGGAGATTTGAGTCACATGGTATCAGCTGACTCGGAGACTGAAATTAACCATGTGGGAAATCTACCAATCAGTTATATCTATGTATTGGCACCCCAAGAAAACCTTTGGACACTGAAGCTCAGGTGAGCTTCCATGGTTGGCTACACTCCATGCATATTGTCACACATCAACTGTGACAGGGAGCATTATGTCCTGATTTCACAGGGTCCTGACTCCACAGGGAGTGGATAATGAAAGCTCTCCTGCACACTGTCCTATGCATCTCTCTCTCTCTGGCTTATTTTAATCTGTATTCTTTTCCTGTAATAAACTTTAACCGTAAGTATATTAGCTTTCAATAAATTCTGTGAGTTCTTCTAGTGAATTACTGAACTTGAGGATGGTTTTGAGAACTCTCCAGATTTGCAATTAGTGCCAAAAATGAGGGCAGTCTTGGGGACTGTATCCTCTAAACTGGATAACTGGTTAACTTCACAGTTGGCCCCAAACTCTTCATAGTTGTGTCAGGAGAACAACCCATGTGCTTTGGGAAGAGAAAAAAATGAGAGGGAAGAGGTTGATAAACTTTTGGTTCCTAAATGGCTTCCTAGTCATGCATGGTATGGAACTACAGCTGTGTTGCAATCAGTTACTAGAGATAAAAGTCACCTGTGGAATTTAGAAGTGGTAGACCTAACTCCCAAGGAGTTGGCTTACTGGATACATATAGAAATGAAAAAAAAAAAAAAAAAAAGCTAAATATATAATACTTTGGTTCTTGTATCTGGAACAGCTAAAATGAAAGAAAAAGACTCATGGGGCAGATTCTAATACTGGGCCAAGCTCAAATTTTGCCTGGTTTGAACTACGCCTGCTAAAATCAGGGTTGCCATCAAAGGGAAAAGTTATGCTGGGACAACAGACAGCACCTCTATGACCTCTAGTCACCAAGAAGGTAGAGCAAGGGGGGAGAGGGCAAGTCCAAGAAACTACTGAAAGCAGGGCACAGTGTGAAGCAGTTGTCTTATTTTGTGGACTGGTATCATGGGCTTCCTAACACCTTTACTAAAATGGATTGTAAGGTGACAAATTTATGGGAAGTATCCTTGAGTTTGAATGCTGCAGGATATTTAGGTTGAGGGAGGACCCACAGTTCACTATTGAACAATCACAGATGCCCAGGCATGATCCAGACACAGAACAGGTTATTCCTGAGTGGACATCTAAGCTGGTGGACTGGATAATAGCCTCTGTAAAGGTAATTTACCTTGAAAAGGAAGATTGTCCTTCTCCACCTATAAATCCCAAGTGGAGCACCCCAGATTAAGTGGCTGATATGTACATATGCAAATCATTTTGAGCTGTATTTAAGATGATCAGGATATTCATCTACTGAATATAAGTCCCTTACCCACGTTATGGTAAATACTGTGATTACGGGAGCCCCATTTGCCTGGACACTTACTACTGCAAAATCAATGGGTTCAAGAACCCTTACTGAATGTTGTCTCAGCTTTCCCTTACGGGCCTTACAGATGCTGAGAAAATAAGGGTGATTCATAAGAAAGTGGGAAAAGATAAAGGGGAGAGTAAAAGGACTTGTCTCAGCAGGGGAGAAATCTTTAGACTATTAAAAAAGCAAATGAATAAAGTAGACATTAATAGGGTTGAAACAAAGATCATAATGCAGTACTATAAGAGGTTGGGTGGATCAATGGGAGACCCTACTGGTACCTCAACATTAAAAGTTAAAAGCTCTGCTCTATGTACACCAAACCAAAACCAAACCCAGTGCCTTCGAGTCGATTCTGACTCATAGCAACCCTATAGGACAGAGTAGAACTGCCCCACAGAGTTTCCAAGGAGTGCCTGGCAGATTCGAACTGCTGAACCTTTGGTTAGCAGCCATAGCACTTAACCATTACACCACCAGGATTTCCCTATGTACGCCAGTGTGGAAGAATTGAAAAAGCTAGAGGGCAAAGATGACAAGGAGAAATCCCACCTGCAATTGCCAGGGACAATGGTCCTGCAGATAAATCAAGATAAAGATTGAGGGGCCAGTGTCCTCTCCCTACCTCCCCACTGGAGACCCATTATGCACATGTGTGGGTCAAATAGTCAGGTGGTGAAGAGACTCTTTTGAGTCTCCTTGGGAAGTAAGCCCAAAGCACTGTGGTTCCAGAATCTGTTGGTAATGTCCTAACAGGGGCTTCAGTTAGACTGGGAATGTGTGGGAATGCAGTGGTTGATGGGAGTAAGGTGAAAGTTTGGATAAAAATTGGAATGTTTGATTGGAATTTATGTCAGGTGGTTGCATCTCCTTTACCTGAATGTATTATGGGGATAGATACTGTGTATAAAGGGAACAGTTCCCCTACCTATTACTGTAAAATAGAAGACATACAGTCCACCCTGAGGCCAATATTAATTACACATGCTAAATGGGAACCACTAGAACTGCTCCAGTCCACACAGGTTAACTTAAAATTGTATAGGATACATGGTGGATAAAAAGAAATGACCACTTTAATTAATGACATGTTAGAAGCAGGAATGCCGATAACAATGAGTTTTCTGTACAATAGTTCTGTATGAATTGTTAAAAAAAAAAAAAGGGGGGGGAGGGATGGCTCATAGACATTAACAATAGATGATAGAGGCTTAAATAGTGCCATCTATTTTTTTTTATAGCATCAGCAGGCCATTATATGGTTTGGGCCATACAAATAATACATACAGAAGACTAAAGGAGACTGGTATTTCATGATTGATCTTGCAAATGCTTTTTTCTTTGCTTCACGTTGGAAAAGAACCAACTGCAGTTTGCTTTCACATGAGAAGGATCCCATGTACATTTACTGTATTGCCACAAGGTTATCTGAATTCATCAGCTTATTGTCATACTTTGTTTAAGGTGGATTTGGACTTGATGAATATTCCAAGTGTTATTTTACACTACATTCATGATACTACAATATCAGAAGCTGAAGAAAAAGCTAGGACTGACATAAATGCAATGGTGACACGCATGACTAACAGAGGCTGGTTGATAAATCCAGCAAAGATTCAGAGGCCTGCCCAAATGGTGAAATTCTTAGGAAAACCTTGGCAGTAACCACGGTGACATTCCACAGGTGACTAAAATAAACTGCGTTCATTGCCTACTCCTAGAACTAGTTGGTCTATTTGGATTTTGGAGAATGCATAGTCCACATCTGGGAATACTGTTAGCTCCTATTCATAAAATTATTCAAAATAAGGCTGTATTTGAATAGGAGCTAAAGTGGGATGCAGAGCAGAAAACACAGTATTATTTAAAAATATTTTTTAAAAGTGGTCTCTCTTTTTATGCCTTTGGGCCCCTGTGATGCATACTCAGAAGTGTGCAACATGTACTTATGAGACTGGCGCTTACAGCAAGTCTGTGAGTGCCACCCAGCCACAACCTCTGGGATGAACCAGAGCATTTCAGGAATATCTCATATGCCATTTGAGAGAAAATTACTAGCTAAGTCTCATTTCTTAAGAATTGTGTCAAGCAAGAGGCAAATAAATATCACATCAGATAGACATACCATGTTGCATATTATCCTCAAAGTGATGGTTTGGTAGAAAATTGGAATGGGCAATTGAGACATTTGCTGTCCAAAATGGGAGAGACAAAGGCATGCAGGGCTGGTTTACACGCAGTGTATGCTACATTCAGCATGAGGGGAGCCAATGGAGGGTCTCCGCTAGATTCCTCTTTTCTGGGGGATATGGGGAAGAGGAGCTGGGGGGAGGATGCTGGTATGAATGAATTCTTTTTCCTATCACCTCAACTTTTTCTCCTACCTGATGCAGTGGTCTCAGGACCACGGCTGCAACTGTGGTACAGAAGCAGAGATGATTTCCAAGCAAGAAATAGTAGCTATACGTTTAAACCTTTATGTCAGAATTCCTAATGGCCTGGTAGGGTAGATTGTGCCTTCAATGCATCTGGTAAAATTGGTGTTAATGGTGAATGCATTCCTGGTGGTTGAGGTAGCTCACTACCTCTGTACCTATGTAATCCTACCCTGTTTGAGTGGGAGTGAACTGAGGGGGAACCACTTGGTAGAATGGTATTGCTGCCAGCCATCTGGACCAGGACAGTGGCCAAACCTAACATCCCTTCCAGAGGAGGAAAAGTTTGGGTAATAAATGACAAATGTAGAGGAGAAATAGTAGCTGAGGGGAAAGGAAAGAATAAGTGGATGGCTTTAACAAAGAGAAGTTTATAGTAAAGTAGGCTAAAAGTCCAAATGCAGGGTGTCAGCTCCAGGGGAAGGCTTTCTCTCTCTGTTGGCCTTCTCATCAGTCTTCCCCTAGACTAGGAGCTTCTCTGTGCAGGGACCCTGGGTCCAAAGGACGAGCTCTGCTCCCGTTACTGCTTTCTTGGTGGTATGAGGTATCCCCGTCTCTCTGCTGACTTCTCTCATTTATATCTCAAGAGATTGCTCAAGACACAATCCAATCTTGCAGGTTGAGTCCTGCCTCACTAACACAACTGCTGCCCATCCTCCCTTATTAGCATCATAGAGGCAGGATTTACAACATATAGGAAAATCACACAATACCAGGAGTCATGGCCCAGCCAAATTAAGGCACACAATCTTTGGGGGACATAACTCAATCCATGACATACATCAAGAAAGCTCAGAGCAGAATATTTTCTCTTAGCACAGTTATACCAGATGACAAAAGGGTGAAGCTGTTTTGCCAAGACCACTCCTGTTTTTGTAACCTGTCAAGTGGAAACCTTGCAAATCTGAGTGGCATCATACTAGGAGAACATTCTGGTCACATGATATGACAAAATGGAGTGGCTGTTAATGACTAAATGGAATTCTAGTAATGTGCCAGTATCTTTTGACTTTAAATTTTTCAGGTTACATCTACTACAAAGAGTATCATTTGGGAAGGAATTTCCAGGAACTGCTCCCAACTGGAACATTGGATTGTGTGATGCAGGAACCTTGTGACCAATCACTATGTAATTCATTGAAAGCATAAATAGGTTCCTGGCTATAATGGATAAAATACAATGGTGGCATACCTAACATGCCACAGTGTGCTGTGCCCAAACACACATCACCCTTGTTTTTGTGGATGGAAATTAAACAGAACTGAAAAGGATCATAGGTTTCTCATGGAATTAAAACAGTAGGCATCACACGGTGTGGTGGGTCCAAATTCTCCTGGGGAACAGCCTGACCCTGAGATGAGGAAGGCTATGGAAGGTCTTATGGCATCTGGGTGGGACTATACTCATCTTAGTATGTGGGTCCCAGCATTTCTGCAAACAAAACATGTACCCAAACTGCACTCAGGCCAATGGCACCACGCATGCAGGCTTAAACCCACGAGGCAGAAAAGGGGTTTAGGAGAGATACATGGCACTCGAGGCATCACGGGACAGGCTGGATATTCATTTTTCATGAGAAGTGGCCTTGAGAGGAATAAGATTATCTAGAATAAGGAGATTGTATGGAATAGTCTCCCAGGAGGAAAGCAAGGGATGTGAGTCGGCTTGGAAAGATAATGACTCTTTAGTGAGGTGGATCAGGCAGACTCAATAAATGATGATGTATAATGCTAGGACCCAGCACTGGAAATGCCCTTGTACCCTGACCCAATAGGGCCTCTTGACTATTTTAATTTAGAATCAGAAGTAGTCTTGGGCAATGGCCCTCCATCATAGCTACTGAGGCCCTGGGGGCACACCCGTGAAAATTTATGGACTTCAAAACCAATGGAAGTTCTCTGGGGGCATTTGGAATGTGTATCAATGAATTACAATCGCCATCACCTCTAGACCAGAACAAGAGATGTCCTGTAGTACACTTAATGGAGATAACTATTCCGAAAAAAAATTTTTTTTTTTTCCTCTTCATAGGACGGAGGTAGCTGGACCGTGCTATATGACTGCACACAGAGAAAACCAGTCTCAGTACAAGCTTGTGAGCTGAGGCAGGGTAACTGGATTTGTCCCCAATTAACTTGGGACCCAGTAATAATCGATTTACGGCCAGTTGGAACAGCACACATCCATAATATGTGGTATATGGGCAAGGGGTGATTCTGTTGGGAAGGCATAGCAAATACCTCTGCTTCTTGCTCACTTGTTCTGTAATGAAAAAAAACTGTACCATGACCATATTTCAATACGGTGTGACACTGACACTGTTGATAAGCTTCAACTGCCCCCTGTACATAAGTCATACAATATCTACACTGATGATCAACATGGTGGGAGACTGAGTTAAAACCTCCCCAACATGTAGTGACGATGGAAAATGACTAGCCTGAGAGACAATTGGATTTAGCTAACCATCCATAAATGTGTATGTTAATAGTTCTGTACAAGTTTAAGGTACAAATAGCAGATTAAGGAGTAACTGAGTAATCAAATTACTAAAAATTTATGTGCATAAATTTGAAAATGTACATAATGGCTTTACAAAACTTCTGTATCCTTTACATCTATCCCTAGCTCACTGTGTCCTACAAATGTTAGGCATATTCATGATACTATTACTGTATCTGTCATGTTAAAACAAAAAAACCAAACCCATTGCCATCGAGTTGATTCTGACTCATAGCGACCCTGTAGGGGTCGAGCTACCGACCTTTTGGTTAGCAGCCAAGCTCCTAAATACTGTGCCACCAGGGCTCCCTGTCATATAAAGGCTGTATTAAATGTACATGCCATAACATGATCATTTTGCTGTAAGAGCCTTGGTCAAAGACCAGGGGTGGGCTGTGTACTAAAGAATTTGACTTTGCCCACAAAAAGCAAAGATGAGAAGGAAGGAACAGGAAACTGAATGGAAACAGGAAACCCAGGGCGGGGGAAGAGTTGACACATCACAGGGTTGGCAACCAGTGTCACAAAACAATCTGCGTATTAATTGTTCAGCGAGAAACTAATCTGCTCTGTAAACCTTCACCTAAAGCATGATAAAAAATAATTAAAAGGAAAAAAAATAATTTGGCTTTGCCTTCAACTTCTAAGAGGTAATATCTGGACCCGTGGAATATTATGCTTGATAGAAGTGTCTTTGCCTGGGGGCCTAGGGTCATACCAGATAGTCTTAACAATGTGACTTAGGGTCGCAGCTGGGCACACCTGCATAGTCTTATGGTGGAGGCTGGCCTCCCCAGATAGACCAACCATGTGACTTAGGGTAGGAGTTTTAGGTCACCCAGTATCAGCGGACCTGGAGACCGAGATTGACCACATAGGCAATCAATGTGGCTATGTAATGTTCTTAGGTGCCGTCCAGTTGGTTCCAACTCACAGCGACCCTGCGTACAACAGAACGAAACACTGCCTGGGCCTGTACCATACTCACAATCATTGCTATGTTTGAGCCTATGGTTGCAGCCACTGTGTCAATTCATCTCATTGAGGGTCTTCCTCTTTTCCGCTGACCCTCTACTAAGCACGATGTCCTTCTCCAGGGACTGGTCCCTCCGGATAACGTATCCAAAGTACATGAGATGCAGCCATGCCATCCTCACTTCTAAGGAGCATTCTGGCTGTACTTCTTCCAAGACAGATTTGTTCATTCAATATTCTTCAACAACACCATAATTCAAAGGCATCAGTTCTCCTTTGGTCTTCCTTATTGTCTGGCTTTCCCATGCATATGAAGTGATTGAAAATACCAATGGTGTGGGTCAGACGAACCTTGGTCCTCAAAGTGACTAAACTGTGCTGCTGTGATGCTGAAAGCTATGCCACTGGTATTCCAAATACCTGTGGGGTCATCCATGGTGGACACGGTTCAGCAGAGCTTCCAGACTAAGACAGACTAGGAAGAAGGACTTGGTGGTCTACTTTTGAAAAAGTTGGCCAGTGAAAAACCTTATGAATAGCAGCAGAACACTGCTTATGTAATACCCAAAAACCAAACTCATTGCCGTCAAGTCGGTTCTGACTCATAGCAACCCTATAGGACAGGACAGAGCTGCCCCGTAGGGTTTCAAAGGAGCAGCTGGTGGATTAGCACCCAAACGCATAACCACTGCACTACCAGGGCTCTGCCTATGTAACAGAACTTCAATAAATGCTTTGGACAACAAAGTTGAGTGAGCTTCCCTAGTTGGCAATACTCTGTGTAGAATGTCACACACCGGTGTTGGGAGCATAATGTGTCCTGATTCCAGAGAGGAAAATCTTCATATTTTAAATCCTCCGACACTGACTTGTGTGCCTCTTCCTTTGGCTGATTTTAATCTGTATCCTTTCCCTGTAATAAACCGTACCCAGAAGTATATATTTCAGTGAGTTCTGTGAGTCCTAGTGAATTGTCAAACTCCCAAACTAGTGAGCACTGTTGCCTTCAACTCAGCCACCAGGCCAGGTCGCTCCACTTCTCTAGAGAATAAACTTCCAAGTGTCAGCTGTGGTGGGGTACGGACAATTGCCTAGCAATGTGGATATGGGGAGGAGCTCTAAGACTCAAATTACTTCTTGGTGTTTACCCAGTCTTCCCAGTTTCTGCCTCTCCTGACCCTTAGCTCCAGAGGCAGCAAATGCTGAGGATTCTGAGCGCTAAGAAGCTTGTTTCTTCTTAGTTTTCCCATTGCTGCCTTAGGTTTTTTTTTTTTCTTCTTTTTTTTTTTTTGCGGGGGGTCTATCCAGTTAGTTAATATTCATCTGTTTTCCAGTTCCTAAAATTCTGCTGTTGTCTCCTGTCTCCACAAAACCTTGCGGGTTTGTGTTTGAATGGCTTTACTGTAGCAGCTATAGAGGTGCCCACCTGCTGAGATCTCCCTTCAAGCGAATCTGCTGCGAGGAGTGTAGTGGCTAACAGCGTCCAGCTGCTCCACAGCCAGAGCCAACGAGGCGTCTGTGCCGAGGACCTGCTCCCTCTGAGCCGCTCCCAGCCACCAACCTAGCAAATGGCAAGAACCAGGTCATTTCTACCCAACTTTGGACCCTCAGTCATCTACCCAAGAGTTTCTCAAAGTTGCACTGAAGTCTGAGGCTTGTTTTAATCAATCTTTTTTCTTTCTCTTTTTTCACAGGTATCAGACTTAGATTATACTTTGAAGGCTCTCTCCACCTCTTTCTGCTGCCTCTCCCCTTTGGCCCTTCATACATGTTTTCAATAAATTCTTGCACATCTAATTTTGTCTTGGCATCAGTTTCTGTGACGACCCAAATTAACACACAAGATTTTGAAAAGAAATAAAATTAGAGGTTTAGACCACTGCCTCAACAGAGAAGTCACTATTAAGTTTTTGTGTTCTTCAGAGATTATTACTGACAAGTTTCATTAAATTAACCCAGTGCCCTCGAGATTTAACGTTTTTCATTAAATTACTAGTGAATTATTTCCAACACATTTATTATCTCAGAGAAAGTTTATTGTTCTGATTTAAATTTGAGAAACCACTGAATATTCCATTGAATTGCTCAGGAAAATCCAGACAGCAGGAATACATAACATGTCCATTCCTTCCAGAGGTCCCAAACACATTTTAAAAGTGTACATACTATGCCATTTAAATAACTTCTACCTTGAGAACTCAAATACGTGAGAACTCAAGTACAGAAATAAACTCGGTAGTACTAAGGTAACGCTGAAACCTTCCCCCAACATGACCGCATAGGTGTTTATGGTTAAGTGTCAATATTACCATGAGTTCTCATTACTTGATAAATCAATCCCATTTGAACTTTGGACCAAAAGCAGCATATTACACATGTACCAGAAGAAAATATCTTCATTGTGTCTGTGTGTGTGTTGGGAATGGGTGTAAGCCAGGGAAACGCTGACGGATCACATTAACAGGTGAACGTTAGACCTCTGCCGTTGTTGGGAATACAGAAACATATACGGTCTTCATATTCAAAGTCTTCATGGAGATTTCCTCTGTAATTTCTAATATGGACAGAAAAGTTAAAAATAATAAATTTTCTACCTTGTGCAGACAAATAGTTTTTCAAATGTTAACTGTCCAAGAGTCCCATCCTCCTCCCCTGCACAGACATTTCCTATGTCCACAGAAAAGGCCTAGAAGCAATGCTAACCCAGTAGCAATGAGTGTTCCTAGCACCTAGATTTCTTTCCCTGTAAGTGGAGGACCAGCTCTTCCCAGGTCTGGGTAAGTAAGAACACATGATAAGCCTAGGACATCTTGCTATCCCAGAAAACAAGAAGTTATCAAACACTAAAGGGATGTCAAAGAATACAGAAGCCAATATGGCCAAAGATGGACAATCTGAGTATCCACAAGTATAATGTAAATGCAGCTGAATAAAACACAATGAATACAGAAATACTCAAAATGAAAGGAGAAAAAAAAAAAAAAACAGAAAAAGGAGAAAATTTTTAAAGTTAATTGCCTACTATGAGACATTTTGCTTCTGTCCAGTCCTGAATTCAAAGAGAAGAATCGGCTGTCTACTAAACAGCTTTCTCCCCAGCTGGCAATCCTGGATGTGAAAATACCCTTAAAGCTGACTACTTAACAAATAATTACAGGAATCTGGAAATGATATCTGGAGTCCACTGGAACAAGCAAGAAGGCATCAGTGCGTTTCTCAAATTGTAAGCATTATTTAGTCCTTCTAATTTACCAAGTTAGTAATACTTTATAAAAGATAGTTCTGAGCAGAGAAACGTGATGAAAATGAGGCTATAGATACTAGATTGGAAAGAGATACTGGACTGGAAAAAGCCCTAGTTTTGTGGTGATCTTGGGCTAGTCGTTTAGCCTTTAAACTCGTACCTACTAAACGTCTGTTCAGTCAGTCTCACAGAGTAATAAGAATGCAATAAGACAGTATATGTAAGACCTGGTTACATGACTCACAGGTATTACTGATATCTAATCTATACAGACATGATTCTATCCCTGATCAGTTTTCACCATTCCCCCGTCTATGCACAGGATAAGTGAGACAATGGATGCTTCTTCGCCACACTGCTCAACAGAACTTGGTGACCAATGGACTTGCGGAATAAGTCCACTTAAGAATGTCTTTAAAGATATGCATAAAGTTATAAAAACAGGAGGCTACGTTTACAGATAACCTCTGCTACCATACCACAAAGAAAGTTGGAAGGAGAGTGAAGAAAGGCTTTCCTAGAGTGAAAGGTTCACACACATGGCCAGAAGACAGATAAAGAGCAGAATGGGAAGGATCTTGTGTGTTAAGCTAAAGATTCTGAAGTGTTAGGTAATGGGGAGCCTTGATGGCTCTAAGCAGAGGAACTTCATGGTAGTAATGTGCGGATCCAGGAAAATAATTTCAGGGGAGGAATACAGGCAGGAGACAGAGAGGTCATTTGAGAGGCTGTTTCGATGGATGAGGAGGCCCTAAACTGGATAAGAGCAACAGGGAGAAGGGAGAGTCACTGAAAAGAAATGTGAGATAGTGAGATAGTCTCATTATGAGGAGTGAAGCCTAGGACCTATAAAAACTGGGAAGACTAATGAAATCCTCTCACAAAAAAATGAATGAGGATCCCATGGCAAAAGGGTAAATTCCAGTAAAATCTTTGCCAATAGAGAAAAGCAGCAAGAGAACATAGTGGATAGAATAGTGGCCCCCCAAGAGATATGTACACGTAATCTTAATCCCTGGAACCCATGAAACCAATACATTAAATAAACCAAACCCACTGCTGTCGAGTCGATTCTGACTCATAGCAACCCTAAAGGACAAAGCAGAACTGCCCCATATGGTTTCCAAGGAGTGGCTGGTAGATTCGAACTGCCTGCCTTTTGGTTAGGCCCTGTGAAGGTTACCTTATTTGGAAAAAGTTAAGGATCTTGAGATGAGATAATCCTGGATTATCCAGGTGAGCCATAAATTCAATGAGAGGTATCCTTACAAGAGACACACTGAGGAGGCAGAAGAGGCAAAGTCATCACAGAGGCAGAGACTGGAATGATGCGCCACAAATCAAGGAATGTCTGGAGCCACCAGGAGCTAAGAGATAATCAATCTTCCTGCAGAGCCTCCAGAGGGAATGTAGCCCTGCTGACACTTTGAGACTTTTAGCTTTCCAAACAGTAAAAGAATAAATCTGTACAGAGAACTTGTCTTACTCAGCCTTGTTCTGGGTAGGAATGGAAGGAAGATGTCCCCATGAGAATTCCTTGCCCTCCTGTATGATGGGGAGGCAGAACATTCTTACCATTTCCTCTGTGGCCCAAAAGAACTGAGTTTGAAGTGGGTCTGGGCTGACAGTATTCCCAAGGAATTAGAGGAACTGAGCCTTAAAGAATGCTTACTGATAAAGTTCCAAGAAAAGTTCATGGCAAAAAATTAAATCATAAAAGAAAACAAGAAAGCCAGAGTTAACAGAATCAGACCCACTAAGGCTACAGATATTGGCATTAAGTCAGTGTGAGTCTGTATATGCATATGTTAAATGTATTTTATATACTATATATAAGTGTTATGGAATGAATCGTGTCCCCCCAAAATATGTTGTAAATCCTAACTTCTATGCTTGTGGTTATAATCCCATTTGGGAATGTGCTGTCTTTGTCATGTTATTTAGACAGGTTAGTCTAGTGTGTGCTTAAATCAATCTCTTTTGAGATATAAAAGAGATTAAACAGGCATGCCAGAGAAGCAGAGATGGGGGAAGAGAGATGCCAAGTCACATGAAGATCACCCAGGAGCAGAAGCTCAAAGAGACAAGGACCTTCCTCCAGAGCTGACAGAAAGAAAGCCTTCCCCTAGAGCCTGCAACCTGAATGCACACTTCTAGCCTCCTAGACTGTCCGAAAATAAACTCCTGTTTGTCAAAGCCACCCACCTGTGGTATTTGTTATAGCAGCACTAGATAACTAAGACAATAAGCACGTGTAAGATATAAGGTAATAAAATTACCGGTACAGGATAATATATTTATATACATAGTCATGTGCTGCATAACGTCTGTTTAGGCGACAACTGATCACATATACATCTGTGGTCCCATAAGGTTTTAATAGAGTTCAGAAACCCTGCTCAGAGAATGGGACGTAGCAGACATAACTGGACGTGGCGAATGCACCGGCCTCCTGGTGGCTCCTTGGTCAGTACACGTACACTACACTATTCCATCCAGCTTTGTAAGCACTATATAATACGGTGGAAACCCTGGTGGCCTAGTGGTTCAGTGCTATGGCTGCTAACCAAAAGGTAAGCAGTTTGAATCTGCCAGGCGCTCCTTGGAAGCTCTATGGGGCAGTTCTACCCTGCCCTATAGGGTTGCTATGAGTCAGAATCAACTCAGCAGCAGCAGGTATATAATATGGTGTCCATTTACACAACGTCCAAACCACATAACATCCTACTTCAAAGAATGTATTGTGGATGTTAAGCAATTCATGACTGTACATTTATTTTACATAAATACAGGAATAAAAAGGGTATAGAAAATATGAAAAATATGAGACTATAAAAGTGACTAGGCAGGTTTGAAAAAATAACCACATAAAACCTTTGAAAATGAAAGACACATTAAAATTAAAAATCAGAGTTAGGAATTCAATGGTTTAGTTGAATAGCAAGGCAAACACAGATAACATGAGAATATATGAACTGAAAAATAAATCAGCAGGTCTTCCAGTTCCTGTTCCAAAGTGTAAAGAGTTGAAGTTGTCACTCCCCTGCTCACAACAAGAAAAAAGCTGAACAAACTGAAAATCAACTACTCTTCTTAGATTCAAAAGAGAATTGAGGTCACAGGGCAAACTGCCTGAAAGCTAGAGAGACAGACAGCCCACCTGAAGCCTGAAGCTGGAACCCGTGCTGGTAGAAGCGCAGACTATAAGTAACTTAAATTGCTACAGACTGAGCATGGACTAGCTTGACAAAAACCTCCTGGGGGCTCAGTGTTAGTGACTTTTACCTCTAGGAGCCCCACTAGATTCTCAGGTTAAAGATCACAGGAAATCCCCTCATGCTCTCAGAAGAGGGAGGGGAAGAGTAACCATTTTGAAATATACCACTCAAAGGCCTGCCTTTGGGGGAAACTATTTTATCAGACCTGAATTTCACCAGACCCTAACTGACCTGAGGAAACTCCGGTGGCTTAGTGGTTAAGTGCTATAACTGCTAACTAAAGGGCTGGCATTTCAAACCCACCAGGCACTCCTTGGAAATTCTATAGGGCTGTTCTACTCTGTCCTATAGGGTCGCTAATGAGCCGGAATTGACTCGATGGCAAAGAGATTTTGGTTTTAAATTACTTGAGAGACGAAAAATGCCCAACTTTAGCCCCCTCTAGCCTTCCTATCTCACTAAAGGAAAAAAAAAAAAATATATATATATATATAAAAGCTGAGAAGCACTTGTGAAAGGCACAGCCCAGGGGCACAGGCTCATTAAAACCTGAGACCTAATCATAGGGTTACAGAACCCTTTCCCCTCCTTACATCTTCCCATCACATCAATCAATAGGGCTCCTGTACAACAGGGATTACAGTGAAGAGAACTGCAACCCTCAGACTGTATTTAAAAAGAAGTTTCTAGGCAAAGGCAAAGACAACAGGGAAAGACAAAAACAAGGACACTAGAAAAATTCATAGCTTCTCAACAGCTACAGCAAATAGTAAACACAGCCTAACTGCTAACTGATAAACATTAAACCTCACACCAAAGACTTATTTATCTCAGTTCCTTTTATCTGATAGACATGTCTGGCTTTCAACAAAAATTACAAGGTGTGCTAGAAGGCAAAAATACAGTCTGAAGAGAAGGGCAAGCATCAGAACTAGACTCATATATGGCAGAAATTCTGGAATTAACAGACCGGGAATTTAAAATAACTACGATTAATATCCTAAGAATTCTAAAGGAAAAAGTAGAAAATATGCAAGAACAGATGGATAATAAACTCTAAGACTCAAAAGGAGTGCCAGAAATAAAAAACTATAGACAGAAATGAAGAATGCTTGTGATGGGCTCATTTGAAGACTGCATACAGCTGAGGATAGAATCAGTGAGCTAGAAGACGGGTCAACAGAAAGTTCCCTATCTGAAAAGGAGAGAAAAAAAAAAAAAAAGAATGAAAACATGGAACAGGATATCTAAGAACTGTGTGACGATCACAAAAGGGGTGATATACATGTAATAAAAATACCAGAAGAAAGACAAAAAAGGAGCAGAAAAAACATTCAGAGTCATAATGGCTGAGAATTTTCCAAAATTAATGACAGACACCAACCAAACCACATATCCAGGAAGCTCAGAGAATACTAAGCAGAATAAAAACAAAAATCTACACCTACCCATATCACATTCAAACAAAGAGGCAATCTTGTTTGTCAAAAACGGAAAGAAAATCTTCAAAGAAGCCAGAGGAAATAAACACTTTGCCAAGATTACTCAGAATGTAGCACAGAAAGGAAAAATATGAAGAGACTAAGAGACAGGGAGGATAGAATGAACAGGTGTATTCAAAAAATGTCTAATCAAAGCTCCAGAAAAAGATATTAGAGAGAATGAGGAAGAAGTAACGTAGGAAAAGAAAGACTGACAATTTTCCACAAGTGCTGAAAGACACAAATCCTGATTTAGAAAGACCAGTAGATAACACACTCACATGATATCTACTGGACTTTCTAAATCAGTATTTGCTATGAGTTGGAATCAACTCGATGGCAATGGGTTTGGTTTTTGGTTTAGTAGCTATCAAACTATATAAACAAAAGGATGGCGTGGTTTGGACTTCGGTGACTAAAAGGATGGCTACCAACAGCAAAAGCAAATGCCACAAAGAAAAGTTGTCTGCGGAATGATTTCAGTAGCAGCAATATTAAAGCAGGTATGTCCGATGTGTACTAGGGATTACAGAAACAGAACTCAGAGGGTAGGGCTAAGATGTCTATAGAGAAGTTGTCAAAACATGTACAGAAGCCAGAATCACAGAAGTGGATGATGTGAAGGGTGAGCACAATAAAGGAACAAAAAGAGTCTGCCAGGTATTAGCTGTGTATCCCGAGCCTCGGTTTTCTGAATTATAGAATGGAAAATGTCCACCAGTGATGCAGCTCAAGTCCTCCTGTAGCTCAGTGAGAACATGCACGTGAGCGTGCCTTATAACTGTGAACAGAGGCAGTGTCAGGCTTAAGTCTCTTTCAGAGTGTTATTTTATAAACTTTTGATAATTTTGATTCCAAGGGAAGGAACACTTTTTAGAACAGCAAGTATGTTAATCTACCTAGAAGCATTCATTTTTACTAACATGTAACTTTTAGACTATTTCCAAAGCAAGGACTATTTTTCTTTAAAAATTATATTATGGTAAATTTCCAGGAAAAGGGCATAATATAACTATCTCACACACACAATCTACAACAGGTTGATGGCATCAAAATCTATTTTCAACGAAAGAAAAAAAATTTATAACGCTCTATAATCTCCTCACCTTGTGTTTGAGTCTCATTTAGAAACAGCTTTAGCTTCCTGCTCCGAAGGCCAAATACCTTGGCTGCTTCATACAGAAGACCTTGGTAGGTGAGTCCATTCTGCCCAATTGGGTTTTCAAGCAGGAGAGTCCCCACTGTTCCCATTAAACATTCTACAGAATAAAGAACAAACTGGATTAGACCTGAGAGTTCAGCCTCCATCTCCCAGGTCCCTAAACAGCCGTTGTGATTGCAGATGACTATAACAGGCCATGTTGAAGCTTCTGAAGCAGCAGTGTGTGTAGGAGGCAACGCGTGACAGCTGGAGGTACAGTCTCTGCAGCACAGCCCCCCACACTTCACAGACGTGAGGGGGAAAAACAAACACCAACAAGTATAATAGCCCGCAGTTTCAGCAAACAAGCAAGTTAGGGGCCCAAAGAAGTTTAGTAACAAATGTGCACAAGAGGATCCTAAAATATTAAGGAAAGACAAACAAGAATCTTAATCTGTACAACAGCTTTCAGAACTTTTTCCAAGGAAAAAAAAGGTAACATTAAAATGTTCTGGCACTTAATTTAGCTTCATTTAGTCGTCATTTTTACCTTACCCATTTATCTCATTTCCTGACCGTATCAGATGAATGAGAGTATTTCTACATAAACACCCTCCCCCAAAAGGAATCAGAGCCCACATTTCAAATCACTACATTAAACAGACTTGAAATATACATCTAAGTCAGAAAGCGTGCACATGAAAGGGAAACCTTAATGCCCAGTACCCCACAACCTGATCACTATGGGTATTCCCAGATGAGGGTGAGGCACCATACCTTGTGGTTCTGTGTTCAAGAGCTGTAGGTTGATATACTGACAGAGAAGAGTACTGTGATTGCTGACCAAAGACGGGGCTGATCCTGCAGTCACACAAAGTGTTTTTCCACTAAGACTTAGAAGGTCGGTTTGGTTTTTTATTTCTAAAAATGATAGAAAAATCATTTTTTCAGGGCTAAGTAGGTCAAAACTAAAGTCATTTTTTCCTATTAAACTATCTTTTTACAATGATGCTTTCAGCTTAAGTTCTGCTTATCAAAGGAAATCTAAGAAATCAGGCTTCGATGATATGTAAGATAAATGACATACAATATTCATAACTTAAAATAAAAGGCAAATTGTTTTTCCTCTTTAGTATCTTCCCTGAATATTATGGCTCCTCTTCAGATTTCATCCAATATGAGAACACCGAACTTTGCAATGAAAAGGGGACTTATATTAAAAAATGATGGCATAAGTTGGAAGATAAGTTATTTGACCTATAAACATATGCTGAAATAAGCAAGACATACAATCACATGTGGTATAATTTCATTTATGGAAAACTAAACACTGCTTGGCGATGCATAATGCATACACAGGTAAAATACAATGAAATGAAGTGAATGATTATCACAAAATGAGGGTAATGGTTAACTTCAGCGGTCGAGAGCGGCTGTGATTGGGGATGGGGCACACAGGGTAGTCCTGCAAACATCAACTGGCAGTGGCACGTATGAGACTGGGCTGGAGCAGGCCCAATAGGAACACATAAATTGCACCATAAAAAGTGGCCAGATGCCCACAGCCCAGCATTGGACTACACAGTCTCCTCTCTCAACCCATATACAGCTTTACTGGAAGTCTGCTATAGCCAGCTGACTGAGAAAACATTTCAAGCCTGCTGTATAGATGGTACTGTGCAGCACACTGGCACCATCTGAAAGTGTGCCTGGGGTGGCCTTGAACAGTGTTGGAGGGGAACTCTGCCAGTGGGCATAACTTTGTTCAGTGCAAGCTGGTTGTTTATGTTGCTCGGAAGGAGAGATGGCCAGAAGAATGGATCTACACTGATTCATGAGCAGTGGATAATGGTTTGACTGAACAGTCAGGTACTTGGAAAACAGAATTGGGAAACTGGTTACAAGCCAGGTCAAGAGGGATGTGGACAGACCTCTCTGAATGGGCACAGAGTGTGGAAATGAAGATCCTAAAAAGCAGGGGGACAAGATAACTCATTCTGTGGATATCAGCCATCCTCTTTCTCAAGCCACGCTTCTCCTTGCCCAGTGGATCTATGAACAAAGGAGTCATGTTGGCAGGGAGAGGACAATGCATGGGCTCAGAAACATGGACTTCGATTCCCCAAAGCCGGCTGCTGCAGGCACTATTGTGAACCCCACCTGCCAACAGCAGGGACCAAAATTAAGCTTCCAACATTGCATTACTGCCAGGGGAGATCAGCTCAGTCATCTGATGGCAGAAGTGGTTATACAGGACCACTTCCATCATGGAGAACATGAATCGCTGTTCTCCCTAGAATAGAGACTTCTTTTACAGAAGATCTTATTCCCCGTTATGGCATTCCATACAGCATTGCTTCTGACCAAGGAACTCATATTTAAGCAAATAAAATGTGGCAAGGAGCTCACGTTCTAGAAATTCACTGGCCATACTATGTTCCCATCATCCTGAAGCAGCTGGCTTAATAAATTGTGGAATGGATTTCTGAGGACTCAATTTCATCATCCCTGAAGGCAACACCTTGCAGGGCACAACCAGGATGCAGTTCATGCTTGAAATCACAGGTGTCAAACTATGCTCTGTGGGTTGGCTGCCTGTTTATGTAAATAAATCTTTAATAAAACATAACCTTGCTCATTTGTTTACATTCTGTCTATGGCTGCTTTTCATTAGCATGGCAGAATTGCAACAGAGGCTAAAATATTTACTATCTGTTCTTTTAGAAAAAATTTGCTAACACCTGCTCCAAGGTAGAGGCCAATAAACACGTGGTGCTATTTCTCTCACAGCCAGGATTCACGTGTCTAGAAATAAGGAGGAAAATGACAGCAGCATGTCTCACTATTGCCCGTAATGATCCATCAGCAAAATGATTCACCCCGCTACTCTGGACTCTGTTAGCTTTCTCAAAGGAGGAAAATTCCTACCAGGTGACAGCAACGGCTTCATTAAACTAGAAGCTGTGAGCTGGCCACTTTGGGCTCCTTTGACCAGTGAACCAACCACCAAAGAGGGGTTACTGTTCTGACTACAGAACAAGGGTAAGGAGGAATGTCTGGTGTGCAGAAAATTCCCTGCATCATACCCAGGGGTATTTATGGCTTTAGAAAGATTTGAATCCCTTTAGAAAGATTTGAATCACCTTAATGGGAAATTGCTTGCTTAAGGCAAAGGGAATATGGAATGGCCAGTGGAAGAAAGAAGTGATAAAAGCTTTGACCACATCATCAGTCAACAAAAATGAGGACTGCAATAGTTATAAGACTTCTTATTTTTTTCAGAATATATTTATGTACATATTAACCAATTTTTCCCACTCTTCTATTTACCAACCATATAACATAAAATAAATGAAAAGAGGTTAACTTTATATCTCAATAAAGTTAAAAGACAGTAAAGGGGGAGTGTGTCTCAGGTAGAAGAGGAATAAATATCACCCAAAGATGGATAACCTGTTTTGGGCAACAGGGTTAGCATGTGTTCAGTTGTACAAAGGATACTTGTATCATGTCAGGGAAAAGCATGATTTTTAATTTATAATAATATTTATTTGAAGTTAAATATGGTTTAAAGAGGCATGTGTAGGTGCCGAGATCACAAGTGCCAAGATCACTGTGATGGTATCATCCTGTCAACTTAGCTAATCTAAAACTATGTTTCCCAGAATTCTCTGCCCTGCATGGCTCTGGATAAGGGTTGACCACAAGAGAAACCTACATGGGATTTAGAAGGCAGAAGTTTTTTAGCAACAGTTATTATGTTCAAAAGGTTAACACAGGGCCCAGGCACCAGTGGAGTGCCTGTCATAGAGTGAGACAGCACAAGGACCACATGTGGCCCCTCCTCCTGCTCATCCAAGTCCTAGGCCAGGCACAAACACACTTCTGGGGCAAAGGGCACCAGCGGTGTCTCCTGCAGGTCACCTGTCAGTGTTAGATGGGGCTGGACAGATGTGGGTTCCAGTTTGTCCTTGCTCTCCACTTCTCATTCCACAGTGACTTCAGTCAGAGATTCGAGCCTTCTACTGACTTACCACTTCCTCTTTGTGGATCTTAGAGATTTTCCTTAGATCCTCCAACTGACCAGAATTTTACTTCCCCCAGCTTCTCCCACGTCACTTTTAGCAATCCTTAACAGATAAATGGCAAACGATTTTCCACAGTGGCTCTATCAATTTATACTCCAGCAGTGAATGGGCATTCCTCTTACTCAATATCCTTGCCGATATCTGATACGGTATGTTTTTTCTAGTTTTTGCCAATCTGGTGGTATCTGATTGCTATTTTAACTTGTATTTTCCTGATTACCACTGAGGGTTAGCCATGTTTCCTCTACTTGTTGACCATTTGGATTTCTTCTTTTGTTAAATTATTTAAATGTTTCTGAAAACGAGAAACTATTTACAATTCTTTAAAATTTTACTTAGGCTTATCTTATGGAAAATCTGGATTTAGGAGGATTTAGGCAATATGCTTAAAGTAAAAATTCACCAGGGAGGTTTGCGCAGCCTGAAACCCATCCCATAAAACCCACCACATCTCTTAATAAGTCCGGAGTTCTTTCAACTGTATTACACAATGAAGGGGGCACAAAAGAGACTCTGTAGTCAAGCATTGTTTAAAAGTCCTTCCCTGACTCAGAAAAGCAGCAAAGGTTATGTAGCGTAAGTGATAACAAGTTAAGATCCTCATCAATCCACGTCATGTCAAAGGCCATGGACATCTTTTGATTTTCCACATACCTGTTTCATCATGGAAGACAACCAGCTCTGTATTTTTAACCTTAAAAATGCTACTAACAATGCTCTTCAGCTTTAAAAGGTCCAACCTATTATCGCCTTTTGGATTTTCTAGAAGCAAAACTCCACCTAAAAAGCCACAAAAGAAATAGTCAGAAAAGTAAAAAGAAAATGCTAAATCTGGAGGATACGTCAGGGGATACCAGGGGTTTAAGTCCTAATTCTTCAACACTATGGACATGGTTACGATGTGTTTTGGCAATCCTTGGCAGAAGTCCAAGAACAGAACTCTATCAGGCAATCTGTAGTCATGTTTTTCTACAGTAAACTTTCTGTCTTTATGACTTTCACTTTTCACCTTGTACCATTTATGAATTCTGAAGACCTAGGCAGACTAATTAAAAATACTATCTGATCATTATTTTAAAAATCATTCTCAAGAGGCTCCAGATGTTGATTTTCATACACCTTAGATTAACTGTATTTATTTAATTTAATAACGCCCTGTATAGGATTTTCCCTCCTCCAGTATAAGACCTAGTCTAGGGTCAGATGTTACATTTAGTTGTCCTATCTCGTAGCCTCCTGCAGCTCACACGCCATATAGATCACTGAACTTATGCAGCAGTTGGGGGAAACTACATATTGCCCAAGGCATAATCACAGGTTCAAATGAACACACAGACACCCTGGAAGCAGCTGGCCACAGCGCTGGTAGGCAGACCAATTCAGGGCATGTCGTCTTCAACCTAGTCAACGTGAACGTCCAGTTATTAGTTCTTGGGGTTTTTTTGGTTTGTTTTTTGTTTTTGGTAGATTCCTTGGGATTTTCTACACAGAGAATCATGTTATCTACAAATAAGGACAATTTTACTTCTTCCTTTCTGATCTATATGCCATTTAATTCCTTTTCTTCTCTTAGAACTTCCAATACAATGAATAAAAGTAGTGAGAACAGGAATCCCTGTCTTGCTCCCAATCTCACGCAAAAAGCATCATGAAGTATTATAATGTCAGCTGTAATTTTTTTTTTTGTAGATGCTCATTAAGTTGAGGAAGTTCCTCTCTTAATATCTGAGGGTTTTTATCACAAATGGCTGCTTTGAATTTTGTCAAATGCCTTTTCTGCATCGATATAATCACGTAATCTTTTAGTTTGTTAACATGGTAGATTACATTGATTAATTTCTGAATAGTGAACCAGCCTTGCATCCATAGAATAGATCCCACTTGGTCACGATGCACGACTCTTAAAATACATACCTGAATTCTATTTCATAATATTTTGTTAAGAATTTTTATGTCTGTGTTTGGGAAAGATATTGGCTGGTAGTTTTCTTTTTTATGCTGTCTGGTTTTGGTGATGTGGGAATATGAGCTTTATAAAATGAGCTGGGGAGCATTTCCTCCTCTTCTACTTAATGGAGGAGTTTGTGTAAAACTGATATTAATATTTTAAGCATCTGATAGAATTCTCCAGTGAAATCATCTCAGTCTGGAGATTCCTCTTTTGAAAGATTTTAAATTACAAATTCAATCTTCAGAGCTATGTTGTTGTTGTTGCTAGTTGCCACTGAGTCAACTCTGACTCATGGTGACCCCACGTGTTATAGCGCAGAACTGTTCCATAGGGTTTAATTGCCTGTAATCTTAATGGAGGCAGTTTGCCAGGGCTATCTTCTGGGTTACCACTAGGTGGATTCCAACTACCAACTTTTAGTGGAGCAATTAAGCTCCCCCATTATAAAAAAAAAAAAGAAAAAACCACCAAACCCACTGCCGTCAAGTCAATTCCCACTCATTAGGGACCATATAGGACACCGTAGGGTTTCCAAGGAGTGCCTGGTGGATTTGAACTGCCAACTTTTTGGTTAGCAGCCGTAGCTCTTAACCACTATGTGACCAGGGTTTCCACACCCATTATAGGGCCATTAAAATTGTTTTTCATATTGGGTGAAGTGTTGTAGTCTGTGGTTTGAGAAACTGGCCCATTTCATCTAAGTTGTCAAATATATGCACGTAGGGTTGTTTGCAGCATTTGCTTATTACCTTTTTGATTTCTCAGAGTCTGTAGTGATATTCCATTTCGTTCCTGATATTTTTTTTGTCAGTCTAGCTAGAGGTTTATCGATTTTATTGATTACTTCAAAGTGCCTGATTTTTGTTTCACTGATTTTCTATTTTCCTGATTTGAGTTGCCCTGATTCCTGTTATTTGTCTTCCTTCTGTTTGCTTTGAGTTTATTTTACTTTTTTAAATCTTATCAAAAAGCAGAAACATTGGACCTTAAGGTTATTGAGAAACCTTTCTTTTGATAATGTAAGCCTTTGGTGCTATAAACTTCCTTCTAAGCACTGTTTTAGCTGTGACCCAAATATTTTGAGGTATGACATTCTCCTTTCATTTAGTTCTGTTTTTGTTTTTTAATTTTCCTTGAGACTTCCTCCCGGATCCACAGACTATTAGAAGTGTGTTGTTTAGCTTTTTTTTTAAATAATTTTTTTTGTCACTGTTAGAAACACACAGCAGAACATTCACCAATTCAATCATTTCTACGTGTACACTTTGGTGACATGGATTACATTCAGTTGTGCAATTATTCTCACCCTCCTTTTCTGAACCGTTAACATAAACTAACTGCTGCCTAAGTTTCCTGTGTATTCTTTCAAGTTGCTGTTGTCAATTTGGTCCTGCATGGGTAATTCTTTAAAAGAGCACAAAGCTCAAGGCAGATTCTTTACTAATTAAGCTAAACTACTGTTTGATTTAAAGAATTCAAGGTTTTTTTTTTTTTTATGGTTTAAAGATTATCTCAAAGCGCACGTTTTGGAAGTTCATTCAGCTTCCGTGGGCTCCAGAAATGTTTGGATTCCATGAGAATCTGAAATTCTGTTCTGTATGTCCCCCTTATGATCAGGACTCTTCTATAGAATCTTTGATCAAAACATCTGGTAATGGGAGCCAGAGACCATCCCATTCTTCTAGTCTCACGGCAAAGGAGGCACGTGTTCGTGAAGGCAATTAGCCACACATTCCATTTCCTCCTCCTATTCCTGACCCTCCTTCTTCCTCTGATGCTCGAGGTAAACAGAGACCATTTGCTGTGCTTCAGGTGGATGCCTGCAAGCTTTTAAGACACCAGGCACTATGCAACTACAATGAACGAGGAGGTAGAACAGAAGCACTAAACATGACATTAGCCCAATTAACTGGGATGTCTTGTTAAACCATGACCCTAATACTCCAAACCAAGGAACCAAATCTCATACGGAGTTTGGTTATCCATAAGCAGTTGCTTTTTTTCCAGTTGTAGCACACAATGTTTGCTGAGTCTTATGGTGGTGTTATTACTAGGTTTTTGAGGAACTGCCTAAAAGTATGCTGTTTAGTTTTCAAGTGTGTCAAGGTTTTCCATTTATCTTTCTGTCACTGATTTTTTGTTTGATTCCATTGTGTTCAGAGAATACACACGGTATGGATTTACCTCTTTTAAATTTGTTGAGGTACATTTTATGGTCCAGGCTATCTTGGTAAATGTCTGTGGCACTTGAATGCAATGTGTTCTGTTGCTGTTGGGTGGAGTGTTCTATAAATGTGAACTATATCCTGCTGTTCGAGTGTGTTAAATTCTTCTGTATCTTTGCTGATTTTCTGAGTCTAGCTCTTCTATCAATGGTTGAAAGACAAATGAAGTCTCTGGCTATAATTTTATATTTGTCTATTTCTCCCCTTAAGGTCTATCAGTTTCTGCTTCACGTATTTTGTAGTTCTGTTGTTTGGTGCATATAAATTTAGCATCTTCATGTCTTCTAGGTGGACTGACACTTGAATCATTCTTAAAAGTCTCTGGTAATTTTCTATGCTCTGAAATCTAGTTTATCTGATATAAACATACCCATTCTTATTTTCTTTTGGTTAATGTTTGCCTAGTATCTTTTTTCATCCTTTTATTTTCAATCTGCCTATATTTTTACATTTGAAGGGTTTCTTACAGAAAGCATATCATCAATGTGCCAATCTGTTAATTGGTATATTTAGACCATTTAGATTTACTGTAATTACTGGTACATTAAGCCTTGTTGTTGTGGACTGGATTGTGTCCTCCTCAAAATGTGTGTCAATTGGGCTAGGTCACAATTCCCAGTATCGCACAGCTGTCCACCATTTTGTGATCTGATGTGATTATCTGATATACTGTAAATCCTAACCTCTATGATATTCATAAGGCAGGATTAGATGCTAATGAGGCAGGACTCAATCTACAGCATTAGGTTGTACCTTGGGTCAATGTCTTTTGAGATATAAAAGAGAGAACCAGCAAAGAGAAGAGGGACCTCATACTACCAAGAAACAAGAGCCAGGAATGGAGCATGTCCATTGGACCTGGAGTACCTGAGCTGAGAGGCTCCTAATCCAGGGGAAAACTGATGACAAGGACCTTCCCCTAGAACCAACAGAGTGAGAAAGGCTTCTTCTAGAGCTGGCACCCTGAATTTGGACTTCTAGGCTCCTAGACTGTGAGAGAATAAATTTCTGTTTGATAAAGCCAACCGCCTGTGATATTTCTCTTATAGCAACATTAGATAACTAGGACACATGTCTTCAATTTTATTTGTTGTTTTTTATTTGTCCTATTTGTTGTTTGTTTTCTTTTTCCTAGCTTCCGATGGCTTACAGGACATATACCAGATTTGCATTTTGACTTGTTTTTGTATGTATATCTTGACATAGGCTTTTTTAGCAGCTGTTCTAAGTAGCACATTATATGCACATAACTTACCACAATCTACTGGTATCAACATTTTACCAGTTCACGTGAAGTACAGAAGCCTTATCTCCCTTATGTTTCTTTACTCTTCCCTATTTATAATTGTTTTAAAATTTCTTCTCTATACAGTTTTGCTTCAACACAGATTAATTAGAAAATCCAAGAAAAAGGAGAGTCTATTTAAATTACCTATGTTTTGACTCTTTCTATTGTTCTTTCTTCCTTGCTAATATTCCCAGATTCCATCTTTTATCATTTTATATCTCAAGACCTTCCTATAGCCATTTTTTTAGGATAAGTCTGTTGATGATAATTCCTTTAGTTTTCCTTAATCTAAGAATGTCTTGATTTTCCCATCAACCAGAAGGATATTTCCGATGGATACAGAATTCAAGGTAGACAGCACTATTTGAAAAATGTCCTTTTACCTTCTGGCTTTCATGGTTTCTGATGAGAAATTTGCTATCATCTGAATTGCCTTCCCCCTATAAGTAAGGTATTCAATCTGTTTCTAAAATGTTTTCTTAAGTTTGACTATGATGTGTCTTGTGGCAAATTCATTTTGGCTTATTTTGTTTGGGGTCTGTTCATCTTTTTAAATGTGTAGGTTTATACCTTTTGGCCAAATTTGGGAAGTTTTCAGCCATTATGTCTTTAAGTATTTTTTTTAGTCCTATCCTTTCTCCTCTTATTCTCCTATTCTGATGACATGAAGGTTAATCTTTTGTTATTGTTCCACAGGTGCTTGAAGCTTTGTTCATTTTTTTTCAGTCTCTATTGCTTGGAATGGGTATTTTCTCCTTCAGTTCACATATTCTTTCTTCTCTCTCTTCCATTTTGCTGCTGAGCCCATCCATTGGGTTTTTGTTTCAGTTATTGTATTTTTTTCAGTTCTAAAACTTCATTTGGTTCTTTCTATCTCCTATTTCTTTGCTGAGGCTTTCTCCATTTCTAATTTGTCTCAGTTAGGGATTCTAATGGCTTCTTGAAATGATTTTAATATGGCGGTTTCAAATTCTGTTAGATAATTCCAATATCTCTATCATCTTGGTGTCTGTATATACTGATTGTATTTTTTCATTCAGTTTGAGATCTTCCTGGTTCTTGGTACACTGAGTGATTTTCAATTGAAATGGAGACATTTTAGGTATTATTTTGAGACTCTGGTTCTAAGTTGGAGCTCTGGTGGTACAGTAGTTAAGAGCTATGGCTCCTAACCAAAAGGACGGCAGTTCAAATCCACCAGCTGTTCCTTGGAAACCCTATGGGGCAGTTCTACTCTGTCCTATAGGGTCACTATGAGTCCGAATTGACCTAATGGCAACGGGTTTGACTGCTTCTTATTTAAACTATTTTAGCTGACTTATGACACTGGGCACTGCCTCATTACTGCAAGGTGGGAGTAGAAATACAGAGTCCCTACTCGTGTCTCCAATGACTCCTTGCTAGTGTTGGGTGAGGGGTGTGGGCTCCAGCTTTCCAGTTGTTTCCAGGCTGTGAGGGGTAGGAGTGCCTCATTACTGTTTCACTAACACCTTGGTGGCGGTGACATGTGGGCTCATTATAATTAGGCAGTGGTGAAAGCCCTGACTCTCCACTGAGACTACTCTGACACCACTCCAGTGGGGAGGGAGAGGAATACCTTGCTACTGCCCAGTGGAGATGGAAGATCAGTAGTTTCCACTGACACCATTGAGTGGGGAGGGGCTCGTGACCACTACTGGAATGAAAGTCCCAGCTTACTACTTGGTATTCACTACCACCACTGTGGTGGTGATGGTGGTGGTGGTGGTGGTGGTGAGGAAGGTGGCACTTAAGGCACCTCAGTTCAGCCAGATGAGGGTGGAAGTTTGGGCTATTCACCTACTCTTTACTGATGTGGGTGGTGGTTAGGCCACAGTTTTCTGTGGAGAGTGGTGACTGTCTAAAAATTTTCTGTCTTGCTAGGCTGCCACTTTCACAGATTTTTTGCTAGAGAAAGCAGGATGTTGCTGGGACTTCTTTTGTCTATACCTGTTGGCACTTCCAGGCTGACACCCTCAGCTTCATGTGTGTAACATTAAAAAGAAAACACACCACTGTTTTGTTACTGGGTCCCAAAGTCTGCTTCTTTCTATCATCCACAGCCTCCTTATGTTTTTCTTTTCATTGCTGTCTTACTGTTTTTATATATAATGTCCCATTTAGTTGTACCCAGAAAAAGAAACAGGGAAAAGTACATTTACTCCATGTTCCCAGAAGTGCAAGTCCCATCATTTACTTTTGTGGATTCCTTTTGATGATAATTAAAAAGTATCAAAATTCATCAATTCCTTTATAATAGCCTTAAAAACATCCATAGGTTTTACTACAAAAATGGAATAAACCATTAAGTTTACTTACTCTTACCTTGCTCACTCCCATTTACACAAATGTTAACATTGACATATGCACAAGCGGGACCAGGCAGGGATGATCCTCTGGTGAGTGTAATTTCCAGTTCAGACCCCTTTAACTGAACATATGAAAACGTGTGATTGAGTAACTGCAACATTTGAAATATTGTGGGCCACGGACCACCAAATAACAAAGACCATGAAAGAAGCACTCTATGCAATTTTGGGAACATATTCAATCTTATCACTGAAATAGGAAACAGCTACAATTTCTTCCCCCATTTTTTCCTCCTTGTACTCTGTACTTTTCAAAAAGTAAATTTTTTTCTTTGATCATACAAACAATATATGCTCATTTCTAAAACTTCAAAATATTTAGTAAAATATCCTTGTTTCTAAGTTGCCTTGAGCAGGTTCCGACTCGGCAACCCTATACACAAGAGAACGAAACGCTGCCTGAACCTGCACCATCCTCACAATCATTGCTACGTTTGAGTGCATGGCTGCAGCCACTGTATCAAGCCATCTTGTTCAGGATCCTCCTTTTTTTTTTTTTTTTGCTAACCCTCTACCAATCATGAAGTCCTTCTTCAGGGACTAGCCCCTCCTGACAACATGTCCAAAGTATGTGAGATGAGATCTCACCATCACAGCTCCAAGGAGCAGTCTGGCTGTACTTCTTCCAAGACAGACCTTATTAGCTGTTTGCGTTTTGCATGCATATGAGGCAATTTAAAATACCATGGCCTGGGTCAGGCATACCTTAGTCCTCAAAGTGACAACTTATATTCACCCAACGGAATACATCATTTGGTTTTGTGACTGCTGCTTCCATAGGTGTTGATTGTGGATCAAAGTAAGATGAAATCTTTTGACAACTTCAATCTTTTCTCTATTTATCATGATGTTGTTTATTGGGCCAATTGTGAAGATTTTTGTTTCATTTTGAGGTGTAATCCATACTGAAGGCTGTAGTCTTTGAGCTTCATCTGTAAGTGCTTCCTGCTTCCTCTACTTTGCTTTTAGCAAGCAAAGCTGTGTTAAATGCGTATCACAGGTTGTTAATAAGTCTTCCTCTAATCGTTGACACCACATTCTTCTTTATAAAGTTCAGCTTCTCGGATTATTGCTCAGCATACAGATTAAATAAGTATGGTGAAAGGACACAACCCTGACACACACCTTTCCTGATTCTAAACCATGCAGTATCCCCTTGTTCTGTTCGAACGACTGCCTCTTGGGCTATGTACAGGTTCTGCATGAGCCCAATTAAGTGTTCTGGAATTCTCATTTTTTCAAAATGTTACCCATAATTTGTTATGATCCAACTGGTAAAATACCCTTGTACAGTTAATGAAACACAGGTAAACATCTTTCTGGTATTTTCTACTTTCAGTCAAGATCCATCTGACAGCAGCAATGATATTCCTTATTCCATGTCCTTTTCTGAATCCAGATTGAATTTCTGGCATTGTACTTAACTGCTGCAATCTCTTTTGAATCATCTACAGCAAAGTTTTACTTGCGTGTGATATTAATGATATTCTCTGGTAATCTGTGCATTCTGTTGGATCACTATTTTTTGGCACAAATACGGATCTTTCCCAGTTGGCTGGCCAGGTAGGTGTCTTCCAAATTTCTTGGCACAGATGAGTAGGTGCTTTCAGTGTTGCATCCATTTGTTGAAACATCTCAATTGGTTATTCCATCAATTTCTGAAGCCTTGTTTTTCACCAATGCCTTCGGTGCAGCTAGGACTTCTTTCCTTCAGTACCATCAGCCCTTGATTATATGCTACCTCCTGAGTTGGCTGAACATCAACAAATTCTTTTCGGTACAGTGCCACTGTATTCCTTCCATCTTCTTTTGATGCTTTCTATGTTGTCCAATATTTTGCCCATAAAAACTTCAGTATTGTAACTTCAGCCTTAAAATTTTTCTTCAGTTCTTTCAGCTTGAGAAATGCCGAGTGTGTTCTTCCTTTAGGTTTTCTATCTCCAGGTCTTTGCACATTTCATTATAATACTTTACTCTTGTTTTCTTAGGCTTCCCTTCGAAATCTTCTGTTCAGCTCTTTTACGTCATCATTTCTTCCACTGGCTTTAGCTATCTACATTCAAAAGTAAGTTTCAGTGTCTGTTCTGTCATCCGTTTTGGTCTTTTCTTTCTTTCTTGTCTTTTTAATAACCGTTTGCTTTCTTTATGTGTGATGTCCTTGATGTCACCCCACAACTCATCTGGTCTTTGGTCATTATCATTCAATGCATCAAATCCATTCTTGAGATGGTCTCTAAATTCATGTGGGATTATCACTAGGTAATACTACGGCTTTTGACTTGTTTTAATTTTCTTCAGCTTCAACTTGAACTTGCATATGAGTAACTGATAATCTGTTCCGCAGTTGGCCCCTTGCCTTGTTCTGTCTTATGATATTGCATTTCTCCATCATCTCGTTCCACAGATATAGTCAATTTGACTCCTGTGTTTTCCATCCAATGATGCCAACGTGTACAGTTGCCATTTATGTTGTTGAAAAAAGGTATCTGTAATGAATAAGTCATTGGTGTTACAAAATCCTATCATGCAATCTCCAGCATCGTTTCTATCACCAAGGCCGTAGTTTCCAACTACTGATTCTTTTTCTTTGTTTCCAACTTTCGCATCCCAATCACCAACAATTATCAATGCACCTTGATCGCATGTCTGATCAATTTCAGACAGCAGAAGCTGGTAAAAATCTTCAATTTCTTCAACTTTGGCCTTAGTGGTTGATGCCAAATTTGAGTAACAGTTGTATTAACTTGTCTTCCTTGTAGGTATATTATTATCCTATCACTGACAGCGTTGTACCTCAGGAAAGATCTTGAAATGTTCTTTTTGATGATGAATCCAACGCCATTCCTCTTTAGTTTGTCAATCCCAGCACAGACCATACGGATGTCTGATTCAAAATGGCCAATACCAGTTCATTTTAGCTAATTCCTAGGATATCGATCTTTATGCACTCCATTTCATTTTTTACGGCTTCCAATATTTCTAGATTCATACTTCATACACTTTACGTTCTGATTATTAATGGATGTTTGCAGCTTGTTTCTTCTCATTTTGAGTCGTGCTGCACCAGCAAATGAAGGCCCCAAGAGCTTGATTCCATTCATGTCATTAAGATCGACTCTACTTTGAGAAGGCAACTCTTCCCCAGTTGTATTTTGAGTGGTTTCCAATCTGAGGGGCTCATCTTCCAGTACTATGTCAGACAATGTTTTGCTGCTATTCATAAGGTTTTCATTGGGCAATTTTTCAGAAGTAGACTGCCAGGTCCTTCTTCCTAGTGTGCTTTAGTCTGGAAGCTCCACTGAAACCTGTCCACTGTGGATGGCCCTGCTGGTATTTGAAATACCAGTGGCATAGCTACCAGCATCACAGCTCCACGTAAGCCACCACAAACTAATAAAAATTTCAAACTCCTGTAACTTGTCCCCACTGAAAACAGAAACAGCCACTTTCAACCCCTGCTTGTGTTTTCTATTTGGCCCATACAAAGTACAAACAAGACAAGGAACCAATGATTGAATAAATGACTTAATGATATAGCAAAGAGTTCTTCCTCTGTTATAAATGACCTGCTCCTGAATTACTGGCAATATCTTCCATGTGTTGGCATTAGACTTTCATAGTTACATCTTAAATTCCCAGATGTACCAACAGGAAACACTGTTATAATTTCACGCATAACCTACTACCATAAAGTTGCCAACTCGACAGCAACTAATGACAACAACTAACATACAAGTTAACTGCTGTTCAAGCTAATTGCTGTTTACTTTTAGCAATAATTCTCAGAAGCCACAATATTGACTTCTTTGATTTTAAACAAAACAGGACCCCCATCTCCTGGCAAATCTGACACACCCTCCTGGATACCTCTCTCAGGACAAGCGCTGTGAGAACAGATCAGCCTTCCCTCTCTCTCCCTCTCTTCTGGACATCCTCTCTCTGACCATTATTGACTCTTGTCCTGAGCAATGCTTTAGGACTGAGTACTACACCATTCTCTATTGGAGGACAGAATATCAAAATGTGACTATATAAACTTGAAGTAAAAACTAATTTTAAATCTTGAGCAGTTCAACAGAACTAAGAACTCACCTGTATTTTTTCCTGAATAAGGATTTTATCTGATACAGGAACTGGATATGGTTTCAAAGGAGCCTTTATGGTGGCAAGTATAAAATCTGTGTGGCTTTCAATAACATTATTCAGATACTTTTCTTCTGATTTTACTTCATAATAAACTGTTATTTCATCAGTTGGAACCAAATTGCACTAAACATACAGAAAAATGAAAACACATTTTGTTAATCAAAACATAAGGGACTGTTGAACAAGGACTAATAATCCCATTCTAAAAAATTACACAAGGGAACAGTTACCTGTCCCATCCTTTCTTGGGCAAGCCACAGGACTAAGTACTTCAGTAAACTGTTTTTGTGTCCATCTCCCCACTCTTTGAAGGGAGGGCATGTATCTTTCCCTGTCAAAATCAGTATCTCATGAACATTTTTGAAACAAAAGAGTAACTGAGTAAGAACACACTGACAAAAGTCTGAACTCAGAAAGAGCTCAACCAAGTGCCCTCTTGTTATCTGCTAGAGTGGTCTTCTCATACCCTAAAAACACCTAGCCTGGGTAAGAAGATGTGCTGGATAGCCCTTCTATATGTGAACTCCCTCCTTGCGGTAGAAGCTCTTAGGACCTCTCACCTGGCAAGGACTTGGCTGCATCTTCACTCCAGCTCCCTAATGAAGAAGAATCACCCGACTCTGTCCAGACCCAACAATTTCTTCTCTGGGCTAGGTGCTTTTCCACACAAACTGCCACCTCTGGCTTCCCCAGACACAACCAATGTCATCTCTGATTAATTTCTGTACCTTACTTCCAACATAACTGTACTAGTTGGAAGAGCTATCTCCCTAGCAAATGATTCTGTGGAAGCCACAGGGAACTAAAAAAAGATGGAAAGAGGCACAGGTCGGGTGGAAACAAAAATTATCCATCTTGTGACTGAACAAATAGGGAGTGAAAGAGGACCATCTTTCCTACAAAGTACAAACTGAATGGGTAGGAGATTACTGAATAAGATCAAAAATCAATCCCTGAGGTTTATGTTACCTACCTCTCCTATTCTCCGACCATCAAAAAAACAAACAGAAAGACCTAACTAGATTGTTCGTAATCTGAAAAAACAGACCTTCTTACGAAGTTTCTGGATGCGATTGATGACTTCCCGAGCCAATCCTTCATCCACCATCGACTGGTCAGGGGTGACATCTAAGAGAACCAAAGCCTGAAAGAATGAAGAGTGCACATCATGACAATAAAGGAAAACACTCTTTCAAACTTAGCATGCTGTTTAACAATAAATTCTGAGTCAATACTCTAACTTCACACTTTAAAGAATTAGAAAAAGAAGTGCAACCTAAACCCAAAGCTAGTACAAGGAAGAAATTATAAAAATTAGAGCAGAAGCCAATGAAATAGAAAACATAAAAACAACAGAGGGATCAATGAAACTGAAAGTTGGCTTTCTGACAAGATCAATAAAACTGATAAACATTGAGCTAGAATGACCAACTGAAAGTTGGCTTTTTGACAAGATCAATAAAACTGACAAACATTTAGCTAGAATGACCAAGAAAGAGACAAGACACAAAAAGTAAAACAAGAAATAATTATAGGGACATTACTACTGGTCATCCGGAAATGAAAAAGGATTATAATAGTATGAATAATTTGATAATCTAGGCGAAATGGACAAATTCCTGGAAACACACAAATTACCTAACTTGACTCAAGAAATAGAAGATCTCAACAGATACAACAGATGAAGATACTGAATCAGTAATCAAAAAAGATGCCACAGAACTGGGCCATCTGTCTGTTGTACATGGGGTTGCCCTAAGTCAGAGTTGGCTCAATGGCAACTAAGAACAACAACAACAGGATGGCTATTATAAAAGACAAAACAAAACAAACACGTATTGGAGAAGATGTGGAGAAACTGGAACCCTTCTGCATTGCTGACAGGAATATAAAATGATGCAGCCTGTACTGAAAACATTTTGGCGATTCCTCAAAAAGTTAAACACTGAATTACCATATGACGCGATCCATTCCATTTCTAGGTATACACTCAAAAAAAAAAAAAAAAACAGGAAAGCAGGGACTCAAACATATATTTGTATACCAATATTCATTGCAGCATTATTCACAATAGTCAAAAGATGGAAACCCCCAAGGCCCTTCAACAGATGCATAAATAAAATGACATATGCATACAATGGAATATTATTCAGCCATAAAGAGATACGAAGTTCTGGTGCAATGTTATGGCACGGATAAACCTTGACAGGATTATGTTAAGTGAAATAAACCAGATACAAAAGGTCAAATATTGCATGATCTCAATTATACGGAATATGTAGAGTAGACGAATGCACACAGAAAGCAAGCAGATGTGACATTATCAGGGCCTGGGCCGGGGGAGACGAGAGGTATAGTTTAATAGGCACTGAGTTTCTGTTTGGAGTGACACAAATTTTTGAAATAAATAACGGTGATGGTTCCACAATGTTAGGAGTATAATTAATGTCACTGGATTATATACTTGAAAATTGTTAAAATGGCAAATTTTATCTTGTATATATTTTACCATAATTAAAAAAAAAAATTCTGCAAAGTCTTTAATGCAACACCATTTATTCATACAACTCAGCAAAGGAAAGAAAAGTCACTTAGTTGCTTTCTAGCTCTGTCCATTTTAACCAGCTATTCCTTTATCTGGAAACCCTGGTGGCACAGTGGTTAAGTGCTACGGCTGCTAACCAAAGGGTCAGCAGTTCAAACCCACCAGGCACTCCTTGGAAATTCTGGGGCAGTTCTACTCTGTCCTATAGGGTCGCTGTGAGTCAGAATCGACTTGATGGCACGGGGTTTGGTTTTTGGTTTGGTATTCCTTTATCTATGGAAAAAGGTGTAGCTCTTTTTTCTCAACTGTTTTTTGAAACATAGGGCCAAAGCGGTAATCTGTACAGGAGATGCCCTGAGATTTGCTTTTATGAAAGAGTCCCTCATGTGACTGCTTTCTAATAAATATCAACAAAATGAAAGACTAACAATCATGAAGTGCTTGAAGCAGCACAACTATAAAGAAAAAAAACTAGTGGATCAAAGGCCTCAAGGCAGCCACTCCTCCAAGTTGTTTTTTCACCATGACCTTTTCTGTCCGTTGGTTCGTCAGCATGATTCAGGACACAATGATTTCTATAAGAGATCGCAATACTTTTTATATGATTTAGTTTAAACTGCTATCTTCTTGCTAACTTTATCTACTTTTCTATCTCATCTTTTGTAAAGGTTGTTGATTGTGATACAGTAAATAGCTATAATGTCACTTCTACTATAAAGCACATTATACAGTGAAATATATTCTACAAAATCCTTGAAAATTAAGCATTATCCCCACTTGCTATGAAGAAGTAAATCAGAGAAGTTAACAGACTTGCCCTGCTTTACAAAGACACAAGGAGGTAGAACTGGAACTGAATGAAGGGCTCAGGACAGAGCCACCACAGCTCACTACAATAATTAAACCATGTCAGGAAGCTCAAGATCCAAGATGACGCTCGTATAATTATGGACAAATTCTTCAGGCCCTCCCTCACATTTGCTATAATCAGAAGGCCCAGCAGGCGGGTCACCAACAATGGCAGCAATAGTGTCATCAGTAAGAAGGGACGTCCATCCCCATTGTGTTTACAGATTCCCTCCCCACCTCTCCTCTTCCTTCGTTCCTAGCCTCTTCACCTTTGATTGCTAACTTAAGCCCCTTTCTAAAGGCTTGAGGAGTCAGCCTTCCTGATAATAGAGCTGCAACTTCACCTCCCACTGTCCATGGCATGCTAAACACATGGTGACTTCCAGCAATTTTCCCTACTCCCACACTGAAGATCCTATAACCCATCTGCCTCGAAAAGTTTGGTCAGGAGTGAAAAGAGATTTCCTCTGATCCATCACTACAAAAAATACCGACTCTAGAATCTAGAACAACCTATACATACTCTTCAAGTAGTGTTCCCTGACTACCCCAACTCTACCCCAGATTTTACATAGGAACCCATCTCTGAACTAACTTCTAGCAGATTAACTGATCAAGCAGAAAAATAAGTATTGGTTTACTTTCCTGTCTGAATGACTGATTCATCCCTTGAAGGGTGGGGTTACATTTTATACATTTTTGTACAACCTAGAACAATTACCTGAAGAGGTCACAAAAGAAATGTTCATGTATTCACTAATCAAATGCAAAGAATGAGAATTGCAGAACACTTAATTGTGCTCATGGGGAACCTGTACATAGATCAAGAGACAGTCAATCCAACAGAACAAGGGGATACCACGTGGTTTTAAAGACAGGGTTCTATCTTTTCACCATACCTATTCAAACGGTATGCTGAGCAAAAAATCCCAGAAGCTGGACTATATAAAGAAGAATGGGGCATCAGGAATGGAGGAAGACTAATTAACAACCCGTGTTACACAGATGACACAACCTTGCTTGCTATAAGTGAAGTGGACTTGAAGACTTACTGATGAAGATCAAAGACTATAGTCTTCAGTGTGGATTACAACATCATGATAAATGGAGAAAAGACTGAAGTTGTCAAGAATTTCATCTTAATTGGATCCCCAATCAAAGCCCATAGAAGCAGCAGTAAAGAAATCAAACAACGTACTGCCTTGGGCGAATCTGTTCCAAAAGACCTCTTCAAAGTGTTGAAAAGCAAAGATGTCACCCTGGAGACTAAGGTGCGCCTTACCCAAGCCATGGTGTTTTCAATTGCCTCACATGCATGACAAAGCTGGACAATGAATAAGGAAACCCGAAGAAGAACTGACGCCTTTGAATTATGGTGTTGGCCAAGACTATTGAATATACCATGGACTCCCAAAAGAACAAACAAATTTGTCTTGGAAGAAGTAAGCCAGAACGCTGATTAGAAGCAAGGATGGCAAGACTTCGACTCACATTCTTTGGACATATTATCAGGAGGGATCAGTCCCTGGAGAAGGACGTCATGCTTGGTAAAGTAGAGAAAAAGAGGAAGACCCTCAATTTAATGAACTGACAGTGGCTGCAACAATGGGCTCAAGCATAAAAACAATTGTGAGGACAGTTCAGGACTGGGCAGTGTTTCGCACTGTTGTACACAGAGTTGCTACAAGTTGAAACCGACTCAACAGCACCTAACAACAATCAAGGGCATATAGTGGAGAAGTTAATAAAACCAAAAGACAAGCTGCTAACATTATTAAGAAAGGCACAGGGAAATACTTCCTCCTCTTATGTTCTGATTCCTCTTTTAAAATGAATATTCAAAGGGGACGGAAAAATACCTGAGCATCCGAGTGTGCTTCAAATTGTGCAGTCCCCCCTGTAGCCTGATCAAAGGTGTACATGAGGCGAATGTCTTCTTTGTGTAACTCATGGCCGTCTACAACAATGGTCCCTATTGGAGAATCAATTGCCACCGTTACTAAAACTATAGCATCCTCCTATTCAAGTCACCCCACTACCAATATGCTGAGCCACTTTTTGAAATTGTGCTTTAGATGAAAATTTATAGTTTAAGTTAATTTCTCATACAAACATTTATACACATATTGTTATGGGACCCCAGATGCAATCCCTATAATGTGAAAGTACACTCTCCCTTTCCATCACAGCTTTCCCGTGTCCATTCAACCAGCTCCTATTACTTACTGTTTTCTCATCTCACCTCCGGACAGGAGCTGCCCATTTAGTCTTGTGTATCTACTTGAACTAAGAAGCACAATTTTCACGAGTATTATTTTATGTTTTACAGTCTAATCTAATCTTTGTCTGAAGAGTTGGCTTTAGGAATGATTTTAGTTCTGGGTTAACAGAGAGTCCAGAGGCCATGTCTTCTGGGGTTCCTCAGTCTCAGTCAGACCATTAAGTCTGGTCTTTTTACTAGAATTTGTGTTCTTTACCACACTTTTCTCCTGCTCCTTCAGGGACCATCTGTTGTGTTCCCTGTCAGGGTGGTCACTGGTGGTAGCCAGGGACCATTTAGTTCTTCTGGTCTTTAGGCTGATGGAGTCTCTGGTTTAGCTGACCCTCTTGTCTCTTGGGCTAATATTTTCCGTTATATCTTTGATATTCTTCATTTTCCTTTGTCCCAGGTGGGATGGGACCAATGGATGCATTTCACATGGCACTAGCAAGCTTTTTTAGGAAACCCTGGTGGCGTAGTGGTTAAGTGCTATGGCTGTGAACCAAAGGGTTGGCAGTTCGAATCTGTCAGGCGCTCCTTAGAATCTCTATGGGGCAGTTCTAATCTGTCCATTAGGGTCGCTATGAGTCGGAATCGACTCGACGGCACTGGGTTTTGTTTTTTTTTTTAGCAAGTTTTTAAGACCCCAGGCCAGAGTGGGATGCAGAACATCTTCTTAATAAGCTTTGTTATGCCAACTGACATAGATGTCCTCAGAAACCATGGACCCCAGACCCCCGACCCTGCTGCTCTGTCCCTTGAAGTGTTTTGCTGTGTTCAGGAAATGTCTTAGTTTTTGTTTTAGTTCAGTTGTGCTGACTTCCCCTGTACTGTGTGTTGTCCTTCCCTTCACCTAAGATAATTCTTGTCTATTATCTAGTTAGTGAATTCCCCTCTCCCTCACTCCCCACTCTCGTAACCATCAAGTATGCTTTCTTCAGTGTTTAAAACGTTTCTTCAGTTCTTGTAATACTGGTCCCATACAATATTTGTCCTTTTGCAGCTGACTTATTTCATGCAGCATAATGCCCTCCAGATTCATCCATGTTGTGAGATGTTTCTGAGATTTATCACTCTTCTTTATTGTTGCATAGTATTATTCCATTGTGTGTATATACCATAATTTGTTAACCCATTCGTCTGTTAATGGGCACCTAGGTTGTTTTCATCTTTTTGCTATTGCAAACAGTACTGCAATGAACACGGTGTGCATATGCCTATTCGTGTGATGGCTCTTATTTCTCTAGGATATATTCCAATGAGTGGGATTGCTGGATCATATGCTACTTTCTATTTGTTCCAGTTGTAGGGTTACTGTTTTGATTTCGGCTCTATCTTCTTTTTGGATGTGTGCATTTATTGATATAAACTGACCTCTGAGCATTCCTTTTGCTGTCTCACAAAGGTTCTGTTTTCATTCTCATTTCATTCCGTGAATTTCTTTATTCTGTCCTTAATTTCTTCTATAACCCAATAGTTTTTGAGCAAGGTGTTGTTCAGTTTCCATGTGCCTGATTTTTTTTTTCCTTGCTTTTTCTGTTCTTGATTTCTACTTTTATGGCTGTATGGTCAGAAAAGATGCTTTGTAAATATTTTGATGTTTTAGACTCTGTTACGGCTTGCTCTGTGGCCTAATGTGGTTTATTCAGGTGAATGTTCCATGTGCGTTGGAAAAGAAAGTATACTTGGCTGCTGCTGGGTGGAGTGTTCTGTATATGTCTATGAGGTCAAGCTGGTTGACTGTCGCATTCAGATCTTCCATGTCTTTACTGAGCTTCTTTCTGGATGTTCTGTCCTTCACCGAAAGTGGTGTGGTGAGGTCTCCTACTATTATTGTGGAGCTATTTCCCTTTTCAGTGCTGTTAGAGTTTATGTATTTTGGAGCCCTGTCGTTGGGTGTGTAAATATTTATTATGGTTATGTCCTCCTGGTGTACTGACCCTTTAATCATTATATAGTGTCTTTCCTTATCCTTTGTGGCAGACTTTGCTTTAAAGTTTACTTTGTCAGAAATAAATATTGCCACTCTTGCTTTTTTGATTGTTGTTTGCTTCATATATATATTTTTCCATCCTTGAGTTTTAGTTTGTGACTTTGAGTCTAAGGCATGTCTGTTGTAGGCAGCATATAGAGGGATCGTGTTTTTTAACCCATTCTGCCACTCTCTGTCTCTTCATTGGTGCATTTAGTCCATTTACATTCAGCGCGATTATTGATGGTATGAGTTTAGTTCTGTCATTTTGATGCATGTTTTGTGTTGACAATTTCTTCATCCCACTTAATTTTCTGTGCTGAGTCGTTTTTCTTTTATGAATTTTCTTTTTCATCTTTTTCACTGTTATTGACTTTGTATTTTCTGAATCTTTATGTTTTCCTTCTCTTTTACTTTCATGTGTAGGATTGTTAGTTTTCTTTATGGCTACCTGAATATATACCTCTCTTTTTATAAGTTTAAACCAATCTTTTATTTTTTGATATCACCTTGACTTCCTCTCCATATGAAATTTCTATGACTATATTTAGTCCCTTTTTTTTGTTTTACTGTTGTCATCTTTTACATATTAACATCTGTTTCCCTATTTTCAGTGTTTTAGTTCTGATTTATTTTTGTGACTTCCCTATCTGTGTTGATATCTGGTTGTTCTGTCCTTTGTTCTAGTCTTGCGTTGTTATCTGATGTTACTGGATTTTCTAACTGGAGGACTCCCTTTAGTATTTCTTGTAATTTTGGTTTGGTTTTTTGCAAATTTCCTTAACTTCTGTTTATCTGGAAATGCCCTAATTTCTCACCATATTTGAAAGACAGTTTTGTTGCATATATAATTCTTAGCTAGCAATTTTTTCTCTTCAAGGCTTTATATATGTCATCTCATTGCCTTCTTGCCTGCATGGTTTCTGCTGAGTAGTCAGAGCTTAGTCTTATTGACTCTCCTTTGTAGATGACTTTTTGTTTACCCCTAGCCCAAGCCACTTTTTGATGAAAATTTCATATCATAGCTGCAAAGGATCACTTTCTCCTAACTCATGTCACTGTTGCAACCAAGAAGAATGTGACACACGGCATTCCAATTTCTAGAACATTCTTTAGACTGTAATATGCTGCCTTGAAGAGAGTTAAGTCACCACCAGTGTGTTTTCTTTTATATAAACTCACAGATCCAAAGACATACCAAAGCAAAAAGCTCAAAGCTTCAAGAGGCTACAAGTCCCCACCATAAACAGAGCAGCATGATTTAATGAGAACACAGACACTGTGAGTCAAATCGACTCATGTTTGAATCTCAGGGCCACCACCAACTAGTGTAGAGTCAAGTACCAAGCATCCTGCCTGTTCAGGGTAGACAGAAGAGTAAAGATGATGATGGCACTTATTCTGTCTTCAGGAAGCCCACTGTGGGCACTCCTAATTATCCTCTTGGGCTCTGGGCATTCCATCAATGCAGAACAGTCCAATCAGAAACTACAAAAACTATAGATTTTCAGTTTCTAACAAGGCTTACATTTCAATGTTTTAACTACCTGGTGAAACAACTTAGGTTTGTGACTTTTTACCAATTTAGTATTTCAGGTAAAATTAGGACAGACAACTCTTGGCTACTGACCTCTCATGTTTTATTAATTCTATCTGATAATTTGGAGACTCTTAGGGGCATTTCCCCTAATTTCCACAATCACTAGGTTGCAAGTTCTTAAGAGGTCACCTGCTTCCTGAGTTCTCAAATCGTTATTCTCATGCATGACACCTCCAACTTCAGAGGAAGCCCTAGCAATGAAACACCTTATGCCCTGTGGCAGCTGCATGAACATGGGCAGCCATACTCAGGCCAAGTATAACTCAAATGATGGCAGAGCTCTGCACTCCTGAGCACCCTGAAAGGTTCTTTAGAGTGGAGGAGACAGGGGGGAGAATTCCCTTTCCTAACCACCTAGTTTACTTAGGCCCCTATTACATGACCTCATACTACTCTATACTGTTCCTTCACAGGATTTCTCAAAACCATGATTAATGATTTCTTCAATGTCTGTCAGTACACCATGAAGGTAAGGGCAATGTCTGTTTTATTCAACTCTACATTCCCAGTGCCAGCCCCACAGAAGGGCCTTAAAAAATATCTGTTGAATGGATGAACCTAGTCTTCCCCAAATAAGAAACCAAAGTATAAATTCTAAATATTTTAGAGGACTGAAATAACTTTTGACCCAGTTCTCCTACACAGAAAGCTCCAAACTTCAATGCTAACTTCTTTCTTCTAGAAATAACTAATATTTTCTTGTGAATATTTCCAGTTTCCTGACACCTTCAAAAGTCATCTTCTTTTCTCCCGCAAGTGACATCTGGTAACAACAACGCTCTACGTACCCATTGGTTTGTAATGAAGATTCTGGCTCTCTCAGCACTAGGGTAAATTTTCTAGGCACACATCAACATTTGCGGAATTCAACAGTAAACTATGTTTCACTCATTTGATTGAGTAATATCTATCTAGAAATAGAGCCTAACGAAATAAATTTCACCAAAGTTTTATATGCTCCAATATGCACACACCACACTACACATCCACTGCCGTAAAGTCGATTCCGACTCATAGCAGCCCTACAGGACAGGGTAGAACTGCCCGATAGAGTTTCCAAGGAGCACCTGGAGGATCTGAACTGCCAACCTCTTGGTTAGCAGCTGTAGCACTTAACCACTACATCACCAGGGTTTCCCCAATATGCACTGCAATATTATTTATAACACTAAAAAAAATGGAAAAATTTAAAGCATCAGCAAAAAAAAAAAGGACTGGTAAAATACATTAAAATGTAACCATATGAAGGAAAACTATGCAGCTATTAAAATAGCATTTTCCAAGACCAATGACATAAAAAACTTATGACGTAAAGTGAAAAATGTAAAACAAAAAGATGAATAAAGATATATATCATGAAAAATATATAAAAGTGAAGTTTAAAATTACAGCGTGATCTCAATATCGTAAGGCTATAATTATGACTCTACATGTAACTGGAAGAAATAAATCAGAATTTTAACAGGGGCCCAGCACCCAGAATGCTAAACAGCACACAGTAGTCACTCACCCTATGTTAATGGATGGTAGTGGGTTAAGATCATTTTTCTTTTCTTCTTAAATTTTCCTGTATTATCAGAACTATATAAACATTTTTTTAATCAGAAAAAAAAAACTATTTAAGAATAGGATGTGACAGTAAAAGTCAAATGAATGCCTAACCACGGTGCAGATCTATCTGCATGCGGAGAGCAGCAGTGCCATCACACCGAATACTGACCGTTCTTTTGGAACTGTTCCAGCTCCTCATCACTCAACTGCTTGATAGAGGTCATCACTGCTTTAAAGGCTCCTTTCAGTCGCTTCCCAAGGACCATGTGATCAGGTTCGGCCTTTAGCCGGATGCCATATTTATTTTTATCTGTAGACAGTGTAACTTCCCGAACATTCAATTCCTATAGTTGGTGGACACGAGAAAACAAAAAATAACTGAAAACGTATGTCCACACAAAAACTTGCACGTAAATGTTCACAGCAACCTTATTCATAATAACAAAAAAGTAGAAACAATTCAAATGTTGTTTCCAAATTGAGGGGCAGATGGAGTGTGACTGGTTTTCTTGTTGGGGATGGCTGGAAATGTTCTAAAATTGAGACAGTGATGGTTGCACAACTTGGCAAAATACTAAAAAACACCTTAGAAGAGTAAATTACAAAAGTCGTTCTTGTTGAGATCAAGTAAGATGGCTAGGCATAACTGACAAGGATTCTAAGAATTGGAAATACAAACTTCATCTTTCAGGGGTAACCTCTGCTGAAGCAATTGTAGAATACCACAAGTTAACTATCAACCAGAAGAATCAGCTAATCGTAGCATTTTGTCCCTCCATCATGTTAGTTAAGGGCTATGGATGCAGCAGGGAATGGTGACAGTACAGTAAGAGATATGAAACTATGGATCATGAGAACTACAGACTGAAGCAAATACTAGCAGAACATCTAGTTCTGCCAATTATATTTAACTAAATTAACTGATCCCATTAAAAGTGATTAAGATATTTTATTTTTTAAAAAACACTAAATTTCTTTCCATGTCTAAAGGCATTAATTACAGAATTTATAATCTCCTTAACTTTCTGGTTTCTAATATTTGTCTGGAATTCTCCAGCAATTCAAAATCAAATATGGAAATTAATATATCCTACAAAAATGGACTAAAATATTTGGTGTGGGAAGAAAAAAAAATGAAGTTAAATAATATTTTTATTTCCAAAACGTAACAGAATAAAGCATCTTGTGAGGGTAACTGATGCTATGTTTTAAAATTTTGACCCTAAGATTCTACTGCTAGGAAACTACCTGATATTCATAAACCTAAATTCTGAACAAATATATTATGATGCATCCAGAAAGCGAACAGTATGCAGTTACTAAAAAGAATAGAGTAGAGCTCTCTGTTATTACATGGGATGCCCTTTAAGATATAAAGTGAAAAAAAGCAAGATTACAGACTTGCATATAGTGATCCTCTATATGCATAAATAAAACCACAATCGTGTGTGTGTGCGTATGTGTATACGTATGCAGATATGTGTGCACATACGTATGAAGGCCCAGAACACCAGTGAATTCACTAGACAGAAGAGTGGACTTCTCTAGGAGGAAGGTGAGGCCTCAGAGAGCAGAATGGGGTGGAAAGAGACTCACTTTTTATTGTGTATACTCCATGCTAGTGTTTGAACTATTTGTAACTAATATGTATTCATCTGCTACTTGTATAATTTGAAGGAACAATTATTTTTTTTTTGTTCGTTCATTATCAAAAAGTATTTTGGGGGAAGAAGTGGATGAAGGCAATAAATAATCCAAATAAGGTAAAGAAATTCACTGATTTTGAAATCTCTATTAAAGAATCATAATTACATTACTAAAATTTATGATGATTCTAAGCAAAGTGTAAAATTTTATGGATACTGTTAAATTTGTTACAGGTACACAACGATATTCGAGAAAAATAATAAATTATAACTCAAAGTGTACTTAATTAAAGAGTATTAATCAAAATAATCTTTTCCAAGTAGGAAGTCTATTTCGACCCCAAACAGATAAATCATCTATCTTACCTCAATGATATACTTCTCTAAAGATCTGATATCTTTAAGAGCTTCTGGGTCTTGGTGGATAACCACAATTTCTTTCAAAGGGTACTAGGAGGAAAAGAGAGGGGAAAAAGTTCACTAAACAACCAGGTCCCTGAACTGCGGAAAAATGGAATGTTGAATGTTTTATTTGAATTTCAGCTCTTATCTGTCTCAGCTAGTACACCGTTCTTACAGAAGAGAAAAAAAAAAATTTATGCCATTGCTGGAAGGTCTTTACATTTAGAAAACATTCCAAAGACATAATTATTTAGGTCTGTGTGATGTAAAATAAAAATTAAATTTCAAACCTTTATTGGAATAGTTTTGCGGTCTCGGATCACTCGCCCAAGTTCTATCACAGACTGCATTCTGGACACTGCACTTTCAGTTTTCTTGTCCAACAATTCCTCTCTGATTAGTAGAGGCAGGGGTAGGAAAGAAAAGAGATTTAAAACAAGAAAATACCATATACCACGAGGTTTAAGCAAGGAAGCAGATCAAGCTCAGGACCTGGTGAAGCAGCTAGGAGAAAACTAGCGCTCAAGCCTGCTGCTCAGTGCCCAGCAGCACCCAAGGTAGCCACCAATGGGCCCAGCCATACCCACCTCCCAGAGCTCTAATGAGGCAGTCCACGGCCCTCCTATCTCCCACCCTGTAGCCTGAGCACCAGCTGAGGTGGGAGGCAGGGCAGGAAGGGGCTGGGGCAGGGAATGCCCACTCTCCTCATTCCTCCCCCAGCCAGGATGCCGTGAGGCTGGGGGCCCCACACGTGCATGGCTCTGGTTTACCTGTGCTTCATTCTTACCGAACGTGGGGTAACATGAGGTAGTGAATACTGAGTATGTCCTTGTCCTGGACAGAAACTGGATCGATCAGCATCTTTAGATTCTGATACATCAATTCCGTGAGAAAAGGTGTATAGGGAGCCTAGATGAGAACAGATAACACCATTCATTCACACACAGGCAACATCAACTGATCTTACTTAGACTGAAAACCTTCATCTGAACATTCTGGAGAATGACATAGTAACACACCCAAAATGGACATTAGGAGACTAAACATAGCCTAGGGAGAAGAAATGGCCTCGTTTTGATTTGGGGAGCTGGACATCTGTGAAGCCCATCAGCAGGACCTAAAGCACCTCCAGCCTCCTTGAGGATGTCCGTAATAAAAACCGGGAGCCACAGACCTGGCTTTACACTCAGCTTACCACTTACCAGCCACATAGGTATGCAGAGAGGCCTGTCTGTCCCTAAGCCTCAGAAACCTCATCTCTCAACAGGAAAAGGCCATCTGTTTCACAGGACAGTGGTGAACAGTGAGTGAGACAGTGCAGGGAAGGTCCCAGGTATGCACAGGACTCGATCAGGTTCTCATGAACTGCATGTGATGCCAATGAACAGAAAGCTTATACATCAGAGCAGCAGAGATAGAATACATGGGTAAAACGGGAGCTTTTTCCCTATTACACTATTTAATTAGTGTTTTAAGCTGTAGAAACATGCCCCAAAGAATTATATATTTTCCTGTTGATATTAATTTAAAATATTGCCTTTGATATGTTTCTGTGGTTAGCCAGTTTAAGTACCTTCCCATTCTCCCCGGATAATTACGGCAATCCACATTAAGATGAGGTATGTTATTTCAAAGGGAACTGCAGGCCTTCAGTCTTGACCCGAGGACCTTCCCTGGGTGGTAGTGCCAGGGACTATAAGAAAGACTCCAGCTGCTGAAGCCGATGTTTCTTAGTCCTTACTCAACATACATAAGCTAACGAGATTTCTGAAAAGGAACTAGAGATATAAGTTGTTTTAAAACTCCTATTTCTATTTCTTGTGGAACAAATACAGAGTAGACAGCATGCCATGGAGACTGTAGATGGAGGAAGCAAAAGTAATATGGTATCGCGTGGCTGCCCACAAGGCCAAAGAATCTTAGAAAGAGGTCAAGCATCTTACCATAAGTCTGCACAAAGAAAGCAGAACGCTAAACAAGGTTTCCAAGGCCATAATACAATCCTCTGTCCCATTTTCACCCTAGAGAACAGAAAAGGTCAGAAATCTGCCTATTCATAAACATTAAAATGCTAAAAATAAATGTTTTAATCATAAAACTATTCTAAGAAGTTTATAAAAAGAGGCAGCCTACAGAGAGAAGACAGCACACAGACAGAACAACTGAGAAAATAACAATCACAGGTAGTCTGACCATTGCCATCCAAGTGTGATGAGAACTCAGAAAAGGGATGGGCGTTGTCCAACCCCCTTATTATCTCCCACCTCTGAGGCAGAGAGCACGGAAAGCGGCTCTGCACATCTGACGTAAAGGTGGGCGGCAGGGCCAAAGATGTTCAAAGGGTTACACTCTTTTCCAGTGCTGGAAAGCCTGGAGTAGCGTTAGCAGGTGCTGCTATGATGCTACTGCATTGTAATAAATTACTAAATTTTTGCCAAGTGCTATCTGCCTTACATTTTTATTGGGTGTGTCTTGAAAGCCATAGTTTTAAAGAAATTGAGATTGTGCAAAAGTTGTGCATGCTTTGAATGAGGAAGTTGTTTTTATTTTTACAAAATTATAACTATGCAAGTGTGTTTATTAAAAGGACACAAAACTACCAAAAAAAAGTGTTATTCTGACTTGAGGATAAAACGGATTCACATGCAACAGAAACAGCTGCTAACAGAAAATTTTAAATTACCTTTAGGTAAGATTTCTTATTAAATAAAAAAAGTATATACTGTGTATTGTTTATAATTACACTTATTCACTGTAGGAAAAATGTAAAAAAAGATAGTAATAAAATAAAAATTGACTATAATTAAGTTACCCAGAGATATGACTGTAAACATTTTAGTTTATGTCACTCCAGATACACGTATGTACATACATATGTATACGTTTATGTATACACACACGTGTGCATGGTGTGTATATGCTGGATTTAAACATAAATAAAATTACTGTTTCATAACTTAAATTTCAACAAACATTAAGGTGGGAATGATGACCACTGGAAGCCTTTATCTGGCCTTGTACTAAGTGTATCTATCACTTTCTGTCTTATACCATAGTTATGTATGTCCACAGCTTAAATCCTGGGACCAGGACCCATGCTTGGCTCATCTTAAATCTCCAACAGGCTTAAAGAAGACTTTTGTCCAGGAATACTCAATAACTCACTCCCTGGCAGGAGAAGGAAAGGTTGCTCCTTCAAGATCACGGCCATACCTGACAACTTTTGCAAAATATTTGCATGAATTTATTTCTGAGTTGAAGAGGTCTGCTCAGTTTAGTCTTAAGGGCCCTTGAGACATTCCAATATGGCATTTCCATAATTCTGTTTTGAAAATATGCAACATGACCTGTAGAACTTATAGGTAGGTCCCCAGTGAATGGCGCTGCTATTATATGCCGTCAAGGCGATTCCCACACACAGCAACTCTGTATGACAGAGTAGGGCTGCCCCATAGGGTTTTCTAAGCTGTCATCTTTATGGGAGTAGATCGCCAGGTTTTTTCCCCTGCAGAACTGATTGGTTCAAACTGCCAACCTTGTGACCGGCAGCTTAACTGTTGTGCCACCAGGACAACTTTGAATGGTGACAGTTAATACACAAGGTAAAAGAAAAAGACGGCTTCCAGTAACTGAGAACATTTGCAAACACTCCCTTCCATTTGGATGTTCTCATTTTTTCTCAGCTCTCAAACTTCATGTTTTTTGCTTCCCAACAGAGCAGTCTGTACTTACCTTTAACCTCCTGCGGTTCATTCTGACATACCAGTTGGTCAAAATATCCACAAATTTGACCAGGCGAGGCACCACAGTATAAAGCCTATAAGCTAAAAGTAAGACAAATTAACCAGGCAGCAAGTATATACTAAGAATTTAGGGGGTTCTGGAGAGGACTGGATAAAAATAAAGAGCAGGCAGTTCCTGCTATCCAAGGGCCTCTACTCTTACTAGGAGAAAAGAAGAGGCAAAGTGACAGTCAGCATAATAAACAGCTGATTTACTCAGGATGTACTGTGGCAGTCAAGATGTTGACCGCTTGTATATAAAACCTCATTTAACAGTCATAACCACATTATACATGACTCATAAACCCCCACTGGACGGTGAGAAAAACTGAGGGTCAAACAAGTAAGTGATGTGCCAGAGGATACACTGTTAATAACTAGACCCACAGTACGTGTGGTGAAAAGCTGAAAGCTGCCCAGCACACAACTTCAGGAGGCACCATTTCCAAGGAGCGGTGCAGTAAGGAAGGCTGACAAGACTGCAGCTTCTTCCCATTACACTACATGCACTTCGACTAACAAAGAAAAAGCTTTAATTAGATACTAAGAGGCATAGCACAGGCCAGTGGTTCTCAACCAGCAGCAATTTTGCCCTCTAGGAGGCATTTGGCAATGTTTGGAAACATTTTTGGTTGACACAACTTGGGGAGAGGGTACACCTGGCACCTAGTGGGTAGAGGTCGGGAATGCTGCTAAACATCCGACAACGCACACACAGCTCCTATCAGAATGATAGAGCCCAAAATGTCAACAGTGCTGCTGCTGAGAAACTCTGGCACAGGATACGAATAAAACAGAAGGGGCTTTCTAAAGGTTAAAATAGTAAAGAAAGCTAAAGAAGGTAGTGGAATGAAAGGAGAGTTTTGAAGAATTAGAAGGATTTGAAGGCTCACCTGAGGAGCTCAGAAGACAAGTAGGAAAGTAAAGCCATCTAGCCAATCTTGTTTGAGGCACAGGCTTATTTTAAGCATTCTCTCACTGACCTGTCTATAATCTGTTGCACAAAAACTAATACCAACAACAAAAAGAATAAAGCCTAAAATTATAAACAAATACAGTTTTAATGAAAAAATTCCAGGGAATGTTAAATGATGCTCCAGGTCTAAAGAGGCAAGAAACTGCAAAGGGCAGTGCCTGGGACATGTGGAGGTGCCAGGCTCACAAAGACCAGGCTGAGGCGCTGACGCGGTTAAGTCCCTAGGCCAGAGTCACTAACGGATCACGAGTTCCTAGACAGGCGATGTCAGTGATCTGAGCTTCCGGGTCTAATCTGTGACAGAAAGATCTGTCTAAATTATTCCCAGGGTTCACTACACTTTTAACCTTCTAGGAACCGAGAGTTTTCTGCGTTCAGGTTTCGACTCCGAGTGAATGAACCTGGCATGTACCGAGTAGTCATTAAATAGTAGCAGAAGCAGCGACTGCTGAAACCACTAGTAGTAACTGCAAACTCTTCAAGGTACGCTCACGATTTAGTCCTCACACCTCCACACGGCAGGCACTACCACTATGCCCTCTTCACTGATGAGGGTGCTGGGGCCGCGAAGCTGACACGCGGGCGGGGGAGAACTGCATCTGAACCTAGGCAGTCTGGGTCCACAGTCTGCATCTTAAGTCTGTGTGTGCTGCCTCCCGCCGCACCATCTCCACGAGGGGTACAGCCAGGTGGTGTGTACACGTTCTAACACCAGGCTGACCACAGAGAGATGGTCTTCCAGCTGTGGTGTATGCACTCTTAGACCTGGCTTCACAGAAGAGGTTTGATGGCTGTGGCTGGAGCCTAAAGGTGGCGGAGGTCCTAGGGCAACAATCTCCACCAGTGCTTCCTCCTCACTCATCGTTCACAAAGAGAGAAAAGTGGACGGAAGCGGGGCCCAGGCATTGAGGGGAAGGCACAGTGCATCCCTAGTGCTGCCATTGCCAGTTCGAGTCTGCCCTCTGCTGCCTTGTAGAACGACCATGACCGCTCTATCCACATTCATTAACATGGATTTCTGAGTTTCCAACAACTCCTTAAAAGCAGAGCCGCAGCCTGTTTTCACCGTTTGACCACCATTTTGAAAGTTATATGATCCTTATAAATGTTTAATTTTCTTGGATTAATAGTCCTATTGTGCTAAACACAAAGACCCAGTGTAAGGGTCACCGACCATTCCAGGAAGAGCCATGTACCAGTGACCGGGCTATGGCGGCTGCTGAGGAGGAACAGCCCCCATGCATACATCACAGTAATGCTCTGGCCCATTGCTATCCACTGGAGAGCTGTACCTGCACAACAGCATCCAGTAACCACAGGGCGTGGGGTGGAGGGAGGGCTAATCTCCCCAGGTCAGCCACAGGGATGCAATCGCCTCTCCCCTTCATTGTGACCCAGAGTACTCTGCCCACTTACTTCATGAGGCTCATTTTGTCTTCATTTAGAGTCAGGCCCATCTTAGGTATCCTAGTCAAAAGTTTCTGGAAATTTTCATCTTGACATATGGTTGTATTGATCACAAACTTTGAGGAAACCCATATAATATCCTACATATATCTAAAACCAAATTCACTGTTACTTGGTAACAGATACAGGGAAATTTCTATTTCATTATTGCTTTTCTGCATTGTCTAATTTTAGTAGACAAGGACTACTTATTTAATAATAAAAGTAGATCTAAAAAGAAATTTAAAATAGTACTTATTGAGTACTATCATCTGACAGTTAGTTTATATACATAATCTCCATTTAAGCTTCACTACAACTCTTACTGGAGCTCTGATGGTGCAGTGGTTAAGAACTTGGCTGCAAACCAAAAGGTCGGTAGTTCAAAACCACCAGCTGCTCCTTGAAAACTCTATGGGACAATTCTCTCTGTCCTATAGGGGGTCACAGTGAGTTGGAATCCACTTGACAGCAATGGGTGGGAACAACTCTATCAGGCATTTTACAGATAAAGGAATTAAGGCTTCTGAAGGTGATTCAATACTTTTCAGGGCAGAAAGAGTGCTAGGAGCTGAGTTTTGAACACATAGCTGTCCAGCTCCAAAGCTTATATTCTCTCCACAATTCCTTGGCTTATCATGGCACTCTGCACGGAGGTAATGCCATTTGGACATCCCCAAATTACAACTCCCTCCAGACCTTGAAACAAACATATTTCTACAAAGAACTACCCTTATCAAAATTGTATTTGAGAGGTTAAAAAACATATTTTAAGAAAACAATATAAATGTCCAAAAATGGAAATAATTAAATCAACTATAGTATATACACATACTATTATTTAGGTACTATAAGTTATAAAGAGTTTATTAAACCTTGCACTATTGTTTGTTATAATGTTAAATCAAATCAGGGTACAGGAATGTCAGTACATATAGAAAACTATAAAATAACAAACCTATGTAGAGAAAGAAAATATAAAACTGTCAACCATATTTTCTTTAGATGGTAGGACAGCAGGTATTTTCCTCTTTTTCTACTGCTCTGTATCTTCCAAAATTTCTATAAATTTTCCTTAATGTTTATAAATAGAGATGGTGAAATATCAAAAAGGTAACTATAAAAAGGAACAATCTTCATACCAAGGAGGGCGGCCGGGAAGAGACCTACCTGACATTTCTGTCTCAAAGAACCCGATGAGCGACTGCATGCAGGACAGGATCCAGCAGTCGGTGATGTTGGTGCTGGCTTTAGCCGTGTTCTCATTGTAGAGGAATTCTATCTCTTCCTCCTAGTGATTTACAATTATGAAGACATTCTGAATGCTCAGGGGGAAGTTACTGTGAGAGAAACAGACTCTTTAAACCATTAAACTAATAGAAACAGCAAAAATTAAAAAAAAAAAAAAAAAAAAAGACCCAGATCCTTTCAGCAATCTGTATTTGATTCTTGGCAGTTTTTTCAAAATAGATACTAAGTTGGGATATTAAGTCCTCAAAAAATGAATTACATTTTTGAGTAGACTCAAGACAATCTAGGAGAAAATTACACCCCCACACCATAGAGAATTGAGATACTCCAAAATCTTGTCCTCAAGTACTTAGTGTAGTATAGTTCACACAGCTTTAGTTGTTTTAAACCAAAGAAAGAAACTACAGAAAAATCAACTAGGATCAGATCACTATTCATACATTAAAAATGAGTGCTGGGAATTTCTTTGCTTAAGCTGTTCATTCTACCTAGAATGCTCTATATCCCTCTTCTTGCTTTGGACAATCCTCCTCTATGCTAAAGGCCCCCTTCACCTATCTCTATTGCCCAATTTACCACCCTTTGGTGCTCTCTTGACATTGATGGGTAAATGTTTCCAGCATTCATTTGTTGAAGCAACTCAACTGGCATTCTGTCAATTCCTGGAGCCTTGTTTATCATCAACGCCTACAGTGCAGCCTGAACTCTGTCTTTCAGTACTGATGGTTCTTAATCATACGCTACCTCCTGAAATGGTGGAACGACGGCCAATTCTTTTTGGTACAGTGACTCTATATTCCTTTAATCTTCTTCTGATGCTTCCTGAATCATTAAATTTTTACCCACAAAATCCTGCAGTATTGCAACTCGACACTTGAATTTTCTCTTCAGTTCTTTCGGCTTGAGAAATGCTGACTGCGTTCTCCCCTTTTTGTTTTTTAACTCCAGGTCGTTGGACATTTCATAATTCTTTACATTGTCTTCCTGAGCTGCCCTTTGAAATCTGTTCAGCTTTTTTACCTCATCATCTCTTCTGTTTGCTTTAGCTATTCTGTGCTTATGAGCAAATTTCAGAGCGTCTTCTGACATCTTTCTAATTTTTTCCTGTCTTTTTAGTGATTTTTGATATATATATGATGTCCTTGAAGTTTTCCCACAATTCTTCTGGCTTTTAGTCATTGGTGTTTAGCATACCAAATCTATTTCTGAGATGGTCTCTAAATTCAGGTGAAATATATTGAAGGTCACACTCTGGCCCTCGTGGACTTGCTTTGATTTTCAGCTTCAACTTGAACTTGCTTCAACTTGAATTACGTTGTTGCAAAAATCTATTTCCGATGAATAAGTTATTAGTCTTGCAGAATTCTATCGAAATGTTACCAGGTGGAAACCCCAGGTTCTTACTTGGCATGACTCATACCGGCCAATAAATGAGAATGAGGCAGAAGAACAGGAAAGCTACCTTCATGCCGTTGTACAAGGAAATGGAGTCAGTTGGAGCTGCTGCTCGCCAAGGGCGAACAGGCAAGTTACTTTTAAAGAGGTTTACAAGTAGAGAGTTCATATAAGTTATGTCAGCAACATTTTTAACCATACTACAGGTGCAATGAGGTTTACATAAAACCGCCAAGCCAAAGCAGGATTTAAGCGCGAAGCTGGGGTGCAGGGCCAGGCGGGGGCAGGAGACACAGCATTGCAGGGGAGGAAGCCAGGTAAAGAATACAGCACTGTGGGCTGGGGGGTGGGGGGGTCTGTCTCAGTGCAATCTCCTGTGTTGTTTCAATTACCTAGCTCACTGTGAGACCAAGAACTCAATTTGTCCTGTTTCCGGGAGAGAATTCCTGAGTAGCTGAGGTGCCTTTATTAAAATATTCAGACTACTCCTGAGGATTTGTGCCAATGAGTGGGGGCTAATGAATGTGGGAGGATAGGGCGCCCCACTGGGACATGGAAGCTTTCTGACAGTAACCCTCTCGGACCTCACCCATGCATACCTCACTTATGCTAACCCTGATTTGTATCCTGTTGCTATATTACACCTGCAATTCTAAGCACAGTACTTTCTGAGAGTTCTGTGAGTCCTTCCAGCCAATTATCAAGACTCAAAGGAGTTCTAGGATCCAGCAGGTGAACGTAATGGTGTCCTATGAACTCCCAAGCTTGCCTGCTGGCATCCTGAAGCAGCAGCCAGCAGGTAGAAGTAAGGGCATTGTGTGGGCTCCTCAGCTTGGGGTTAACTTCTGCCTATCTGGCAGTCAGAAGAATGGTGTCCTTTTATCTTGTGAGATGTGAACCATCTCCTGGTGGCTAGGGTCAAGGAGGGAAGTGTCATGTGAGTGGCTGACTGAGAAGTGGAAAAGTGAGGGTTTTTAATATCCTCATAGTTGGGAATAGAACAGTGGGATTCTCAGGTTTCCACAAGACACAGTTGGCACGTGAAGACTGATTTATTATCCTCCTGACAGCAGTATTTTCTCTGGTCCTCCTATCTTTCCAACTTTCACATTCCAATTCCCAGTAATTATCATTGTTACGTTCGATTAATTTCAGACTGAAGCAGTCTGTAACAGATATTCAATTTCCCCATCTTTGCATTTGTGGTTGGTGCAGAGGAAAACTAAAATCTTCAAAACAGGGCTGATAAACAACATCGTGATACACGGAGAAGTTGAGTTTCTCAGGTTTTTCATTCTTGTTGTTATTGGGTATCGTCGAGTCGGTTCCGACTCATAGCGACCCTATGCACAACAGAACGAAACACTGCCTGGTCCTGCACCATCCTTACAGTCCTTGTTATGCTTGAGCTCATTGTTGCAGCCACTGTGTCAATCCACCTTATTGAGGGTCTTCCTCTTTTCCGCTGACGCTGTACTCTGCTAAGCATGATGTCCTTCTCCAGGGACTGATCCCTCCTGACAACATGTCCAAAGTATATAAGACGCAGTCTCGCTACCCTTGCCTCTGAGGAGCATTCTGGCTGTATTTCCTCTAAGATAGGTTTGTTCGCTCTTTTGGCAGTCCATGGTATATTCAATATTCTTCGCCAACACCACAATTCAAAGGTGTCAATTCTTCGGTCTTCCTTATTCATTGTCCAGCTTTCACACACATATGATGTGATTGAAAATACCATGGCTTGGGTCAGGCACACCTTAGTCTTCAAGGTGACATCTTTGCTCTTCAACACTTTGAAGAGGTCCTTTGCAGCAGATTTATCCCATGCAATGTGTCTTTTGATTTCTTGACTGCTGTTTCCATGGCTGTTGATTATGGATCCAAGTAAAATGAAATCCTTCACAACTTTAAACTTTTCTCTGTTTATCATGATCTTGCTCACTGGTCCAGTTGTAAGGGTTTTTGTTTTCTTTATGTTGAGGTGCAATCCACACGGATGGCTGTGGTCTTTGATCTTCGTTAGTAACTGCTTCAAGTCCTCTTCACTTTCAGCAAGCAAGGTTGTGTCATCTGCATAACGCAGGTTGTTAATGAATCGTCCTCCAATCCTGATGCCCCGTTCTCCTTCATATAGTCCAGCTTCTTGGATTATGTGCTCAGCATACAGATTGAACAGGTATGGTGAAAGAATAAAACCCTGATGCACACCTTTCCTGGCTTTAAGCCAATCAGTACCCCCTTGTTCTGTCTGAACAACCGCCTCTTGATTTATGTATCTATCTACTTGGATCAAAAGTCAAAGCCCATGGTAGAAACAGTCAAGAAATCAAATGATGTACTGCATTCGGCAATCTGCTGCACGAGAACTCTTTAAAATTTTAAAAAGCAAAGATATCATTTTGATGGCTAAAGTGCACAAGACTCAAGCCATGATATTCTCAATCACCTCAAGCCAAATCAAACCCATTGCTGTCCAGTCAAATCTGACTCATACTGACCCTACAGGACAGAGTGGAACTGCCCCACAGGGTTTCCGAGACTGTACATCTTCACAGAAGCAGACTGCCACATCTTTCTCCTGGAGAGCAGCTAGAGGGTTCAAACTGCCGATCTTTTAGTTAGCAGTTGAGTACTTAACCACTGTGTCACCAGGGCTCCTTCAATTGCCTCAGCTGCATGCAAAAGTTGGATAATGATGGCTCCTGGACAGCCCTTTAACTCAGTATTGAAGTCACTCCTGAGGTTCACCCTTCAGTCAAGGATTAGACGGAGACAGGCCCATGAAACTAAATGGGCACGCTAGCCTAGGTGCAAAGAAGAGAGGGAAGGATGGGACGGGAAAGCTGGTAATGGGGAACCCAAGATTGAGAAGGACCAAGTGTTGACACGTCATGGGGGTTGGCAACCAATGTCACAAAACAATATGTATATTAATTGTTTTAATTAAAAACTAATTTGCTCTGAAAACCCTCATCTAAAGCACAATAAAAATATACATTTAAAAAAAAAGTTGAATAATGAAAAAAGAAGACAGAAAAATTGATGTGTTTGAACTGTGGTACTGGCAAAAAATACTGCATATACCCTGGACGGCCAAAGGAATGAGTAATCAGTCTTAGAAGAAACACAACCAGAATGTTGCTGAGAAGTAAGGATGGCGAGACTTTGACTCACTTACTTTGGACTCATCTTCAGGAAAGAGCAACGGACATCATGTTTGGTAAAGCAGAGGGTCAGTGAAAATAAGGGAATGAGATGGATTGGCACAATTGCCACAACAACGGACTAAAACATATTGACGATCGTGAAGACAGTACAGAACCAGGCAATGTTTTATTCTATTATACCTAAGGTATCCATGAGTTGAAGGTGGCTCAATGGCAAACCACAGTAATTGGTACTCTCACAGAACTATACTAGGCTGGCAGGATAGGAGTACCTGGCTCTTCTCCAGATGTAACTTTCTACAGATGGAGCCTGAGTCTTGCTAATATGGCCAGGTGACAGAGGCTATCTGTGACTTGCCTCAGCTGTGAAGAGTCTGACCTGGCAAGAGTCCCACACTAGTGGCGGGATGCAAATTGAAACCCTGTCCAAGAAATATGGCATTGACATGCTTGCCACAGAACCATGTACAAAGGAGGTGGCAGGATCACAAAGACAGGAGCTTGGGGAACACTCCTGCCTTTCTCAACCCACAGGGAAAATCCACCCTAAGAATCCCCTCTGCTAGGTTTCTAATGGCTAAAGTGAAACATGCTGCCTCCTCATTAGCCTACTGAAGCCAGTCGAGTTCAACAGGAATGAGGTTGCCTGCTGAAGACTGACCGCCACGACTCAGTGCTACCCAAGCAGTGATAACGACGCCACACAATTATTCAACAACTAACTAATACTTTAGGGTGCTGGAGTAGTACTGGTGAGTAGTCCTGGGGCCCTGCCTTCAAACTAAATCTCTTAAACACAGACAAGAGCATGTACAATAAAATGTGACGGGCTCTGGAACAGTCAGTTGGAGGAATGAACCAGCCCCGCGGCCCAAGGGGACTGATAAATTCCAATGGAGAGCTCAGCCAGAGCTTCTCAAAGGATATGACACCTGAGCTCTAACTAGAGGTAAGTGCTTTAAAGGGTACTTTCACATGCATCACAATTGTGACTTTTCACCCTAACAAGCCAACAGGAACTTCTCTTTTTCATAGTTTCAGCTCAAATGCCGGGCCATACGGAGGCCTTCCCTGTCTAACCCACTTAAAGTAACCTACCCGAACCCACCATGACTCTCTCCCTTTGTCATCGTCATTAGGTACCATCAAGTTGGTTCCAACTCATAGCAACCCCTATGTACAACAGAACAAAACACTGCCCAGTCTGGTACCATCCTCACAATCATTGCTATGTTTGAGCCCATTGCTGCAGCCACTGTGTCAACCCATCTTGTTGAGGGTCTTCCTCTCTTTTGGTGATGCTCTACTTTGCTAAGCATGATGTCCCTCTCCAGGGACTGGTCCCTCTTGGTAACATGTCCAAAGTACATGAGATGAAGTCTTACCATCCTCACTTCCAAGGAGCACTCTAGCTATACTTCTTCCAACGTAGGCTTGTTGATTCTTCTGGCATTCCATGGTACACATTTCAATATTCTTTGCCAAAACCATAATTTAAAACCATCTTTAACTGAATTCTTCTTTAAAAAAAAAATTCTTCTTTAGCCTTCCTTATTTGTTGTCCAGCTTTTGCATGCATATGAGGCAACTGAACATATCATGGCTTGGGTCAAATACACCTTAGTCCTCAAAGTGACATCTTGCTTTTCCACATTTTAAAGAAGTCTTTTGCAGCAGATTTGCCTAACGCAATACGTTGTTTGACTTCTTGACCACTGCTTCCATGGGCACTGATTGTGGATCCAAGTAGAACAAAACCCTAGAAAACTTTGCTATTTTCTCCCTTTATCATGATGTTGCTGATTGGTCCAGCTGTGAGAATTTGTTTCCTTTATGTTGAGGTGTAACCCATACCAAAGGCTGCAGTCTTTGATCTTCATTACTAAGTCCTTGAAGTCCTCCTTCCTTTCAGCAAACAAGTTTGTGTCATCTGCACCAAACCTGATGCTGCATTCTTCTTCATATAGTCCAGCTTCTTGGGTTATTTGCTCAGCATACAGATTGAATAAGTATGGTGAAAGGACACAGCCCTGACACACACCTTTAAGTGTTCTGGAGTTTCCATTCATCACAATGTTACCCATAATTTATCATTCACGTAGTTGAATGTTGTTGGGTAGTCAATAAAACACAGGAAAACATATTTCTGGTATTTTTTGCTTTCAGCCAAGATAAATCTGACATTAGCAGTGATATCTCCCATTCCACTTCCTCTTTTTAATCTGGCTTAAATTTCTGACATTTCCCTGTCGATGTACTTCTGCAACCATTTTTTAATTATCTTCAGCAAAATTTTATTTGTGTGTGATGTTAACGATGTTGTTTGATAATCTCCACATTCTGTGGAATGGGCTACAAATATGGATTATCTTTCTTTGGGATGGGCACAAATATGGATCTCTTCCAGTTGGCTGGCCAGGAAGCTGTCTTCCAAATTATGTGATAGACGAGTTAGCACTTCTGGCGCTGCATCCCGTATGCAGACACATCTCAGTTTTTATTCCGTCAATTCTGAGAGCCTTTTTTTTCACCAATGCCTTCAGTGCAGCTTGGACTTCTTTCAATTTTCCATCAGTTTTTGATCATAACTACCTCCTGAATTGGTTGAAGGTTGACCAATTCTTTTTGGTAAAGTGACTCTGTGTATTCCTTCCATCTTCTTTTGATGCTTCCTGCATTGTTCAGTATTTTGCCCAAAGAATTCTTCAGAACTGCAACTCAAGGCTTGAATTTTTCCTTCAGTTCTTTTAGCTTGAGAAATGTTGAGCATGCTCTTCCCTTTTGGTTTTCTAACTCCAGGTCTTTGCATCTGTCATTAGAATACTCTGTCTTCTCAGTTGCCCCTTGAAATCTTCTGTTCAGCTCATTTGCATCATCATTTCTTCCATCTGCTTTAGCTACTCTACGTTCAAAAGTGGTTTCAGAGTCTCTTCTGACATAAACTTTGGTCTTTCCTTTCTTTCCTTTTTAATGACCTTTTGCTTTCTTCATGTATCATGTCCGTGATATCATCCCCAATTCAGGTGGGTTATACTCAAGGTCATGTTTTGGTTCTCGTGGACTTGTTTCAATCTTCTTTAACTTCAACGTAAGTTTGCATATGAGCAATTAATGGTCTGTTCTGCAGTCAGTCCACAGCGTGTTCTGACTGATGATACTGAGCTTTTCCATTGTCTCTTTCCACAAAGGTAGTCAATTTGATTCCTGTGTTTTCCACCTGGTGAGGTCCAAGTGTGTAACTGCCATTTATGCTGTTGAAAAGAGGTATTTTCAATGAGTAATTCATTAGCCTTGCAAAATTCTATTACACAATCTCCAGCATTATTTCTATCACCAAGGCCATATATTTCAACTACCAATCTTTCTTCCTTGTTTCCAACTTTTGCATTCCAATCACCAGCAATTATTAATGCATTTTGATTGGATGTTCAGTCAATTGCAGACTGCAGAAGTTGGTAAAAATCTTCAATTTCTTCATCTTTGGCCTTAGTGGTTGGTGCGTAAATTTGAATTAATAGTTGTGTTAACTGCTCTTCCTTGTAGGTGTATGGATTTTAATGTATCACTGACAGCACGATACTTCTCGAAATATTCTTTTTCACAACGAATGCAATGCCACTCCTCTTTGTCATTCCCAGCATAGCAGACCTTAAGACTGTCTGACTCAAAATGGCCAACACCAGTCCATTTCACCTCACTAATGCCTAGGACATCGATGTTTACGTGTTCCATTTCATTTTTGACGACGTCCGATTTTTCTGCATTCATACTTCACACATTCTACATTTCAATTATTTACGGATGTTTACAGCTGTTTTTTTTTTCAGTTGTGCCACAACAGCAAATGAAGATACGAAAACTTTACTTCACCCACGTCATTAAAGTCAACTCTACTTTGAGAAGGCAGTTCTTGCCCAGTTGTATTCTGAGTGCCTTCCAACCTGAGGGGCTCATCTTCCTGCACCATATCAGATAATGTTCTGCTGCTATTCACAGGGTTTTCTCTGCCCAATTTTTTCAGAAGTAGACCACCAAGTCCTTCTCCCTAGTCTTTCTTAGTCTGGAAGTTCCGCTGAAACCTGTCCACCACGGGTTACCCTGCTGGCATTTGAAATACCAGCGCATAGCTTCCAGCATCAGAGCAGCACACAAGCCACCACAGTATGACAAACTGACAGACACGTGGCGGTCTCTCCCTTCACCAGGTTTTATTGTCTTTATGGTACCTATTGAGTGATATCAGCTGACTGCTTCACTGTTTGTCCCCTCCCTAGGAACCGCCCCACTGGCTTCACGAGAGGGAGGGCATCTTGTTCAAAGCTGTGTTCCCAGCACCGGGCAAAGAGAAGGCACCCAACAACTTATTAAGTGAATATACAATGCAATTACTGTTTTCCAGATGAGGTTCCTGTGTCCTGGCAAGGTGAGCACCCTCCCCAGATGGTCCAGCTCTGAGTCCTGCGCTCCCACTATGGCTTTCCTGATGGCTCTGATTGAACCTCCAGTCCAGCTCCAGAGCAGGCACCCATGTCCCCACAGGGTCTGCTATGCAGTATCTGGGCAGCAGAGATAAATGGTGGTGCACAAGTTCCCCCTTGGAGCTCCTGCACAGCCTGCACTGCACACGCAGACCCTGGCCTGTCACCACCACCACGTCCGTACCTTCTCGAGCCGCAGGACATTCTGGATTAAGAAGCGATACGCATTGTACCAAGGGAGCAGTACGTCCTTCAGCACATCGCGCACACCCTCCTCCTTAAAGCGAAGGTTTTCTGCTCTCACCACAGGGGAGTTAATCAGATATAATCTGGAAGAGGGAAAAAATTACACACAAAAGGTACAAAGATATAAACCAAGCATTATTACTTGGTACATCCTTAAGCATGCAAGACTAAAACTGGCATTTCTTTCTACACGGGGAGAAAATCATGAATACGGCTCTTCTAATGGTCAACTTAAAACTCAAAAAGCTCTTACTTTGTGTAAGAGGCTAGCAAATTAGAAAAGGGTGTATATAATGCCACACCAAAACATGACACTAGATCAACGTAATGTACAATTCCTGTGCCAGTCTCACTGCAGGCAGTATAGGAACTGCAAGGGTCAAAGCAGACCTGGGCATCCCAAAGAGCCCATCTCCTCATTCACACACACAACAATTTTACGTCCACAATGTGCTAGACACAGGGGATTCACAAGCAGAGAAGGCACACATGCTCTTCCTTCACAGAGCTCGGAGCCTGACACAGGGAACTGTTGAGGTGGGGGCGGGGGATGCTACTGGCATCTGTGAACAGAGGCCAGAGAGGCTGCTACGCATCCTATAGGACAGCCCCACACGAAGAACTGTAGAGCCAAATCGTCAACAGTGCTGGGGAGAGCCCTGGTCTTGCAGATAACTGGGAGTCACAGCACAGCCCCACTAAGTGCTCCTGGGTAGCACAGGTAATGGGTGAGTGTGTCTAGCCACAAACTCATAACCCCAGGCCTTAGTTTCCCTGTCTATGAAATGCATATGCTGAACAATATCTCTTTGGTCCCTTTTAACTCTAATACTGTGTGATTTCAAGATCACAACTATTTCAAATGGCGGCTCTAATTTCTCTATGAAACTTCTTAATATTCAATTTTATTTGCTTTAGCGTAAATCTCATATGGCTCTTCTAAAGAATAAGTACAAAATTAAAATAAATGGATGAAAAAGAATTATAACACCAATAAGACTGGAAGCCTAGAGAGGAACTGAAGTAGAGGCAACCAGCAACTAGTCTAGGGAACACCTGAACCTTTCAAGCAAATCAAGCATAGGTCTTCTTCCTCAAAAAGACTGTGAGGTTTTAAATGTCTTTATTATTTAGAAAACTACTTTTGGGGTTTTAAAATCAACAACCACAACAATGTAATTCCTTATAAAAGGGATACATTTTTAAAAAAGCTAATTATAAACCAAAGGCAGTGAATGTTATTAACGAAACAAACGATGCTGACGTTAATAAATACAATGCAAAGCACTGTTTTTTACCTGAGGGCATCGGCACCATATTTATGGATGATTGAAACTGGATCTGGATAATTCTTTTTTCGTTTGCTCATTTTTTGGCCATCACTTGGAAAACAAAAGGGAGATTACACTATCAGTTTATTTTTGTATGTGGTTATAGATTATTTGCAAATAAGAACACACAAATGCAAATGGAAAAGAATAACTCACTTAGATACAAACTACTGTTAGGATAAAACAATAAGGTTTTTTGTTAATATCTGTAAGCTTCTTGAATACTGTAATAAGTCAACGGGGAAGCTCTTAGGTAGACTGAAGCAGGAAGATGTTATAGTGAAACAGTTAAAAACACAGGCTTGGCAAGGGATAAACAAAATGTGGTATACACGTACAGTAAAATTTATACAGCCATAAAGAGAAATGAAGTCCTGATACATGCTACAATATGTATGAACCCTAAAAACATTATGCTGAGAGAACTAAGTCAGCCGCAAAATGACACAGTATGACCTCACGTATATGAAACAGGCAAATGTACAGAGACCAAAGCTTATTAGTTGTCAACAGGAGCGGGAGGAAGGGTGGAGGGTAGTCATTGGTTAGGGGGCGCTGCAGGAGTTTCTCTCAATGGTGGCGGGATCATTTGGAAAAGGACAGTGGTAATGGTTGCACAACATGATGAACAAAATGTCACTGACTGTACATGTAAAACCTATTCACTTGGCAAGTGTTCCATTATATGTATTTTTAGCTGCCCTCGTCCCCCCCAAAAATACAGGCTTGGCATTTGTGCCAGAGAAATAAAAACTAATTCTCACAAAAATCTGTATGTGATCATTCATAGTGGCTTTATTCACAATCGCCAAACACTCACACAACCAAGATGTCCTTCAGCAAGTGAATGGTTAAACAAACAGTGGTACATCTGCATCACAGAATACTACTTAGCAATAAAGAGGAAAGAACTATTGATACACACAACAACTCAGAATCTATCTCCAGAGAATTATGCTGGGCAAAAAAAAAAAAAACCTCAAAAAGTTACATACCATAACGATTCCATTTACATACGAACATTTTTGAGATGACAAAATTACAGAGAAGGAAAACAGATTAGTGGGATGAGGGATAGAGGGGTGCAAGGAGGTAGGTGTGGTTATAAAAAGGCAACAAGAGGGATCCTTATGGTGTTGGAAGTGTCCTGTATCTTGATCAGGCTAGTGGATACGGAGACCTACCTGTGTGATAAAATTCTATGCAACTAAATATATACAAGCAAATGAGTATGAGTAACACTGGGGAAATCTGAATAAGATCAATGTGGTGAACTGTATCAATACCTGGTTGTGATGTTGTACTACAGTTTTGTACAATGTTACCACTGGGGAGAAACGGGCAAAACCTACAAGGATTTGTATTATCAATACAAAACCTACAAGGGTGTGTGTTATTTCTTATAACCGCATGTGAATCTAAAATTATCTCAATAAAATTATCAATTAAGGGAGAAAAAGCACAGTCTGTACAGTCAGCCTGCTGTTTTCAGATCCCGGATTTACCATTTATTTGGTTCTGCGACCTTCGGCAAATTATTTTTCTGTGTCTCAAATTCCTCAAATGTCACAGGGGATAATTACGCCACCCAGCTCAAATGACTGTGAGTCTAAATGAACTAATACATGTAAATGCTCACAACAGGGCCTGGCAAAGAGTAAGTACGCACTAAACGTCAGCTATCCTACTTCTCTTCCTCACACTACTTATACTGAACGAGGCAGCTGTGTGGGTAAACATTTTTTTTTTAATCTATTTTTGTTTTTATTTTTAACAACTAGAGGTAACAAAAGTAAAGGGAATAGGGAAAACGGCTGAGGGAAAATTAGGCTCAGCTGTAATATGAGAAAATGGGAAGTAGGGCTCAATGCGAGAAGCAGTTTCAGGCGAGGGGAAGGGTGGGATCTGGGTGGGAGTGTCTGAGTCAAGACTGCCTGCGGCACTCCCAGCTCCAATCCTGAGGCGCTCATGGTCTCCTGCACCCACAGCTTCCTCATATGATAAAGGGAGGACAATAAAAATCTATATTAAAGGACCAATATACAGACTAAATAAGATCTACAAAAGTACCTTAAAACTGCTAAGTGATAGAGAAATGTTATTTTACTACTAGCAGGTAGAATCATGGTAAAGACGTAAAGCCTAAAAGTATTCACTTTCTCCTCCATTTAGCTTAGCTCTCAATCTATCACTTCTCCTACGTGGAGACAGAAAGCTAAGGATGAAGAAATGAACACTAGTTTCACTGAAACTCCTGGGGTTTCAAGGAAAAGGAAGAGTAGCAAGTATAAGACTATAGGAGATTAAAAGAGTAAGAACTGAGCTGGACATTCCTAAATTCCTCTTCAGAAAAAAGGAAACTGTGATCAGGCCCTTGCAGAACGTGGCTGCTTTGAAAGCAACTATTCCTGGGAGCAGAAAACAAAGGCATCAGGAGCTGCACTAGCCCAAAGCGCAAGAGGAGGCCACCTACCTAGCTAGGACGAGCCCATTTACAATCACATTCTTGAAAGCTGGTTGTCCAAAGAGAGCTGTGGCCAGCACCAGTAGGGTGTAAAACCTGAAATAACAAAACATTTTGATAAAAACAGAAAAGGATTCCAAGCATAGGAAAAAACTATATTTGCTTATAGGACTGAATTTCAATTTTTTGATAAGTTTACTTTTTAGCAATCAATTTAAAAAATAGTTCTTAATCCTGGTTACACACTTGAATCATCTAGGGAGTGCTGAAATATTACTGATGCACAGGCCCCACCCCAGACCAATCCAAGCAGTCTCTGGGCCAGGGGCCGAGCACGAGTATTTATTTTTGTTAAAGAGCCAGGGCTGAGAACCACTAAGCTAGATAAAGACTGGGGTGATACACTAACCCCTCCTTGCTACCTCCCGGATAGCTGAAGAGCACCTGAAAGTGCCATCCTCCTGTCCTCTCTGGAGCCGCGTTAGAGGGCCACAGGGAGGATGACTGGCTGAGAAATCAAAAATACGTGTCACATCCGGCACAAGGTCACACTGGACAGATAATCTGACAACAAAAGAAACAAAAGGGCATTCCTATCCAAGAGGTAAACTACACAAACCGAGAAAAGGTTTTTACTTTATCAGATGATATGTACCTCATATTTCCTAGTTAGCTTGTTCCCTGAGGGCCTTTATCATATCCTTGCAGGCTGTTCCAGAAAGTGATACTCTTGTGCTGCCCTGGACCTGATTTTGTGCCCCAGGAACACTGAGGACATGAACTGCTGAGGATGGACATCAGAACCCATGCCTAACATCTGTGATGGACCAGGCATGCCTTCCAGTTACAGAGGAGGACCAAGGAGACACCCAGTGCCTAGTTTAACCAGCTCAAGTCCGAGGGAATACAGAAGGAAGGCAGCATGGCCAAGGGGACCTACAGTGAGGATCTTAAAAGACCGTCGGGGCCAGGGAAACCCTGGTGGCATGGTGGTTAAGTGCTACAGCTGCTACCCAAGAGGTGGGCAGTCCGAATTCGCTAGGTGCTCCTTGGAAACTCTATGGGGCAGTTCTACTCTGTCCTGTAGGGTCGCTATGAGTCGGAATCGACTTGATGGCAGCAGGTTGGGTAGGTCAGGGTCAGCCAAACAAGCTTACTGAGAAGTCATCTGGCCCTCCCTAAAATCAGCTATTCCTATAGATAGATTTGAAACTGAAAAAAGACTGAAGGCTTTGAGAGTGCAATTATGTTTCTCACATAGCACTTTCCAAACATTAAGGCTCCAATTCACTCAGTTTGTGATGACCACAAGTTGTAAAGGCAGAAAATGACACCAACATTCATTAAACACACTCCTGCAGAAACATTACTAATGAAAGTATGACTATAATCTAGACCAGAAACGCTCATCTGACAAAGAGAAGGTAACTCATTTTTTCCCAGCTAAGAGGATGAGGGGACTATATTAAATAAAGCACCACATAAAACCAATACCAAAATCCTCCTCTCCGTGTGATTATTTTTTTAATCTGCAATTTTTTAGGATGATAATTTATAAGGCAAATTTCCATATAGCCTCAAAATTTCTAGCACCCCACCCAACATCCTGCACATAAATACTAAACAAATGAGTATATCATTTGAAGTAAATAAGCAAAGCATATACATTGTTTTATATCACTTAAATTTCCAGTATAATTAACCTCTATATTCCAAAACATAAGTAAAATAATTCAAATTGTAAAACTATAGGCCTACTGCTGTGAGAGACTCCTTCTCAAAAGACCCTTTAATGTCTGTGCTGTGGTGATAGGGGCAGAGGGTAGGGGCAGAGCCTGTTGAGCTGATTCCAACTTATAGTGACCCTATACTATAGGCTGGAGCTCTGGTACAGCAGTGATTAAAAGTTTGGCTGCTAACCAAAAAGGTCGGCAGCTTGAATCTACCAGCCACGCATTGGAAACCCTATGGGGCAGTTCTACTCTGTCCTTTGAATAGCTATGAGTTAGAATCGACTCAACGGTAACAGGTTTTTATACTATAGGCCAAAGTAGAACTGCTGCATAAGGTTTCCAAGAAGCGTCTGGTGGATTCGAACTGCTGACCATTAGTTAGCAGCTGAGCTTGTAATCACTGTGCCACCAGTGCCCCTCACCATTTCTCCAGCATCCAGCAATACATGGTAGGCGCTCAGTAAAATCCTACCTAAATAAACACTTGATGAAAGAATAAGGAACTTACCATCCTCTGGTTTGGTCAATGCCTTCAGCAATGAAGTCTGCAGGAAAAACATCCTCAAACTCCTTCTTGTTTTCAAACGGATAATGGACTTGTGCATAAGGCATGCTGCCACTTTCAAACCAACAATCAAACACCTCAGAGATTCGGTGCAATGATCCCTTCCCGCAACGCGAAGGAATAGTCAGATGGTCAATGCTAATAAGTAAAAAATTAGTGATTTCTATTAATTTTAAGTACAACAGAATTTGCCGTTTAATTGCAAATAAGGCATAAAGCCCTGAGACGTTATCACATGCATATACAAATGGACATATCAGCAGGTATCAAAAGGCTTTCAGAGAGTACTATGAGTTCTTGGTCTGAAAGGTCATTTGTCAAAGTCATGGAATGAGCAGCCATTTGACATTTAAGTCAAGGATTGTTGTTAGCTGTAATCAAATGGGCCCATGATTCATGGCCACCCCACGCACAAAGAAACACAATGCTGCCTGGTCCTGAGCCATCCCCACAAGCTGCTGCTGACTGGCCACTGTGATCGACGGCCTGATTTTCAGAAATAGTTCACTTGACCCTTTCGTCTCATTATGTCTTTGTCTGGAAACTCTGCTGAAATCTGTTCAGCATCCTAGCAACATGCACATCTCCATGAACATGAAGTATATTGGCCAGGAATGGAACCCAGGTTTCCCACATGGAAGGCAGGAATTCTACAATTGCTCTCAAGTCAAGGACAGAGGTCACATTCATTATCTCAATGTAAAGTGAGTTAGCAACAGAGTAATTCAGTAAACTTGTAATTTCTACATGTGACCTGCTACACAGACCAAATCTTAACAGGCGAGGAGCTAGCCCGAATGCTGACTGAACTGAGGGAATCAAACACATTCAGAAACTGACCTCTCTCTGTGGAGATCTGAGACCTTTGTTCCTGTCAGCTCTTCAAGTTCTGCCACTGATCCAATGCATACTACCTGTCAAAAACAAAGTTAAAAGACAGGAGCTCCTCAGAGCCAAACTTCTGATACTGAGATTTAATTTATGTAGCATTCATGAGTGGTGGAATAAAAGCATAAGCTAATAAAACAACACTAGAAAGTTTTAGAAAAAAGAAAAGAGCCCTGTTGGCACAGTAGTTAAGAGCTCAGCTGCTAACCAACAGGTCAGCAGTTTGGATCCACCAGCCACTCCTTGGAAACCCTTGGGGACGGTTCTGCTCTGTCCTATAAGGCGGCTGTGAGTTGGAATCGACTGGAAGGGAGGGCAACAGGCTATTTATGTTTAGATAACCTTGATTTTCTAAAAGAGTTAATTAACAGGTCAACCTGGGCTAGTGATCTGACATCATCAGCTGTCATCATCAGCTTGGCATACCTCTTCTGAAAGACTAAAGATAACTTTTTGAAAAGGCAAGTACTGACTTCATTATTTTATTTACCTACTGCTACAGGAGTAGGTCCCTATACAGAGAGGATTTTCTTTTATTTTAAATCTTCATACCCATCAATTCAGTAAGTTTATGCAAATCTCTACTAAAAAGAATCAGCCTAAGTGATATGCCTTATGCTCCTATCCTAAGGTGTCTGAGGCTCTTCCTGGCACTTGAATATGTCTCTTAAATACGAAATCTTTCCAAGTCAAAGCTAAAACTAAATTATTATGCGTGGACAAGTTCAAAATAATCAGACTAGATTACAAGATGCTAGGACTCTATCCCAGTAAGGAGGCTGATATGTGCGGCCAGGTAGAGCACTTAGAACAAAGGGCATCATCTGGAGGGACTGTGCCAAAGGAGCTGCTACGGCAATTCAAGGCCTCTTTCTCTGCCCTTCCTGTTCCATCCTGAAAAGACTTAAAATGTCCTTCTTCCCACCCTTGATGAGTCTACTGAACTATTATTTTTCGGGTCTGTAAGAGAGACTCACCAAGGCCCCTAGGGCTCCGTTCCTGGATCCCCACGCCTTCACCTCATCACTGCTCTAATGGTCTGAGTATGTGTGTGTGTGTGTAAATATATGCATATTTCACCTGATTTTACAAATTAAAGGTTTGCAATGCTTTACTGAACTTTTTTTTTTCAAGTTTTGCTTTTTCCCTATCTATAAAATCAGTTTAACATGCTATGAATTTAGTGCAGGGGTCAGGAATCTCTGCTGCACTATTCATCAATAATGCACAACATAAGTAAGATCTGAGCAACACATGAAAAAAAAAATTTAATGTGAGAGCTTCTCTGAGAAAAACACAAATTGCATTCTTGACTTTTACGTTGAGGGTAATTTCTAAAAGTACATTGAATTAAAGTAAAAATAAATGGAAACAACAACAAAAACAAAAAAAAAAACCCCAAAACATTCTTATTCTGTCATGATTATAGGAATGAATAAAGAGGGAAAAAACAGATGATGTAAGAAAGGAGCAAAGAAAAAGGAAATCATATCCTATTACCCTATATTTAGATGGCACAGAGAAAGCACTTCAGCAAAAACAAAATCAAGGACATAACTTGCGACCTCACCTCTTGGAAGTCATCACTGACCCACAGTGGAATAGGGGTGCCCCAATATCTATTTCTGGAAATTGCCCAGTCATGTGCATCTTTTAGCCAATTTCCAAATCGCTTCTCTCTCACAAACTCTGGGACCCTGCAATAAATAAATCAGATAATCAATTCTGTAAGAACATTAATGAGTCAAAACTGTACGTTACACCCACATAAGCCTACGAATATTTGTAGGCCAAAAGTCTGCATGCCTCAAAAGTCTAAGCCCCTAAGGATGCAATGGGTGTGGGTGACCTTATTAATATACTATGCCTAATGCCTAGGACCTTACAAAATCCTTGACTTACCTAACTGCTATTATTAGGTAAACTAACGAGCTTACAGCAGCCCTGGTGCTGCAGTGGTTAGAGTTTGGCTGCTAACTAAAAAGTCAGCAGTTCAAATCCATCAGCCAGCTCCTTGGAAACCTTATGGTGCAGTTCATTGGGTTCCTAGGAGTTGGAATCAATTCAATAGCAATGGGTTTGGTTTTCTGGTTTTTCAATGAGCTTACTAGTCATAAATATACAAAACAGTCTTATTTGGAGAAATCAGGGTCATTAGAAAACTAGAGATTAAAGTCATTTCCCTTACTGTCCTGAGATTCTCAAATAGTCAAATACACATCTTTAGTCCAGCTGGGGCCTTGTGGGCATAAGAATGAGTGCTAACCCTCTAAACTCTCAGTAAAAAACATTTTTCTGAAATACACAGACTCAAGTCTTGTTTCGACAGGTTTAAATAAAACCTCTCATGTGTACATATCCTGCTGGTTAGAGTACTGTCCGTAAAGCCAATGTGTAGAATCCAGCATTTTATTCTAAAAACTCAACAAGTATCACAACTAGTAAATGTAAATGGCTTTTGTAGGGACCACTAAAAAACGTTTATGCAGAAAACAACTAACATATAAGCCTAAATAAGAGTACAGCCAGACTTTTTCCACAAAATACATGTAAATCAAACAAATGGCAGTTTTTTATTTTGATTGGTTTTAAAAAAGAAAAACGATCCCTGGAGCCCTGGTGGTGCAGTGGTTAAGAGCTACAGCTGCTAACCAAAAGGTCAGTAATTTCAATCCACCTTGGAAACCCTACGGGGCACTTCTACTGTCCTAAAGAGCAGCTATGAGTCGGAATTAATACGATGGTAAAGGAATTTTTGGTTTACAAATGTCTTATCATAAAAAGGATGCTATCCCTTTTCTTATAATAATAATAATGTTGTGTTCCTGAAAATACAGAAAAAAAGATGGCAATTCCTACAAAACACAATAAAAGGTGGCTACTAAAATAATTATTATTTTGGGGGAAACGTAAACCAATAGTTACTTGCTGACGTGACAAAACATATTATGAGGAAATAATGTTTTTCTGCTCACCAATAACACAAGTCATTGTTGCTCAGCAGTCTGTCCACCATGTGTTCCACTCGCATGAACCAGCTGGGCACAGACTTGTAAATCAGAGGTGTGTCTGACCTGGGATACGAAGACACAGAATGTAGCGGTCAGACTGAGAGACACTGGCACCGGGGAAGACTGATATCACCACCACTTGGCCTTCTGCTAATATTCATTGTATTACAAATAAGAACATAAAAGAATTAAAAAAAAAAAAGGTCTGATAAATCTCACTTTTAACCAGTCATCTCACTCCACAACACCAAAAAAACGGATGTTGTTGTTAGGTTTCTTCAAGTCGGTTCTGACTCATAGTGACCTGTGTACAACAGTATGAAACATTGTCCGGTCCTGCGTCATCCTCACAATTGTTATGTTTGTGCTCATCGTCATAGCACTGTGTCAATTCATCTCATCGAGGGTCTTCCTCTTTCTCGCAGACCCTCTACTTCACCAAGCATAATGTCCTCCTCCAGAGACTGGACCCTCCTGATAACATGTACAAAGTACATAAGATGAAGTTTTACAATCCATGCTTCCAAGGAGCACTCTGGCTGTACTTCTTCAAAACAGATTTGTTTGTTCTTCTGGAAGTCCAGGCTATAGTCAATATTCTTTGCCAAAATCATTGTTAAAAGCCATCAATTCATCTTCAGTCCTCCAGATTTTTGTTTTGTTTTGTTTTGTTTTTGGCCAGTTTTCCCATGCATATGAGGCTATGAATATACCACGGCCTGGGTCACCCTGGTGGTATAGTGGTTAAAAGTTACAGCTGCTAACCAAAAGGTCGGTAGTTTGAATCAGAATCGACTTGATGGCAACAGGTTTTTTTTGTTTGTTTGTTTGTTTGTTTGGGTCAGATGCACCTTAGTTCTCAAAGTGAATCCTTGCTTTTCAACACTTTAAAGAGGTCTTTAGCAGCAGATTTGCCTAATGTAATATATCATTTGACTTCCTGACTGCTGCTTCCATGGGCATTGATTGTGGATCCAAGCAAAACAAAACCCTTGACAACTTCAATATTTTCTCCCTTTATCATGATGTTGCTTGTTGGTTCAGTTGTGAGGATTTTTGTTTTATGTTGACGTGTAATCCATACTGAAGGCTGTAGACTTTGATCTTCATCAGTAAGTGATTCATGTCCTCTGCACTTTTGGCAAGCAAAGTTGTGTCATTGGCATAACACAGGTTGTTAATGAGTCTTCCACCAATCCTGATGCCCTGTTCTTTTTCATACGGTCCAGCTTCTCGGATTATTTGCTCAGCATACAGAATGAATAAGTATGGTGAAAGGATACAACCCTGATACATACCTCTCCTGCTTTTCAACCATACAGCATCTCCTTGTTCTGTTTGAATGACTGCCTCTTGGTCTATGTACAGATTCCACATGAGCACAATTAAGTGTTCTAGAATTCCCATTCTTTGCAGTGCTTTCCATAATTTTTTATGATTCACACAGTAAAATGCCTTTGAACAGTCAATAAAGCAGAGATAGACATCTTTCTGGTATTCACTGCATTCAGCCAAGATCCATCTGACAGCAATGATATCCCTGGTTCCACGGCCTCTTCTGAATCTGGCTTGAATTTCTGGCAGTTCCCTATCGATCTACTGCTGCAACCGTTTTTTAATTCTCTTCAGCAAAATTTTACTTGCATGTGATATTAATAATACTGTTTGATAATTTCCGCATTCTGTTGGATCACCTTTCTCTGGAATGGGCACAAATACGGATCTCTTCCAGTCAGTTGGCTAGGTAGCTGTTTTCCAAATTTCATGGAACAGATGAGTGACCCACTCCGGTGCTTTATCCATTTGTTGAGACATCTCAATTGGTATACTGTGAATTCCGAGAGCCTTGTTTTTCACCAGTGCCTTCAGTGCAGCTTGGACCCATCTTTCATTACCGTCAGTACTTGATCATACACTACCTCCTGAATTGGTTGAACACTGACTAATTATTTTTGGTCCAGTGACTTTGTGTATTCCTTCTATCATCTTTCGATGTTTCCTAAGTCATTCAATATTTTGCCCATGGAATCATTCCATGTTGCAATCCTAGGCTTGAACTTTTTGTTCAGTTCTTTCAGCTTGAGAAATGCCATGCATGTTCTTCCTTTTTTGTTTTCTAACTCTAGGTCTTTGCACATTTTCATTATAATACTTTACTTTGTCTTCTGGAGCTGCCCATTGAAATCTTTTGTTCAGCTCTTTTACTTCATCATTTCTGCCATTCTCTTTACTGTTTTTGAGAATGGGCTCTTTCATTGGCACAAAAAAACCACACCTGTTGCCGTCGTGTCTATTCTGATTCATTGTGACCCTACAGGACAGAGTGTAGGACATGGCAACTGCCCACAGAGTTTCCAAGGAGCAGCAGGTGGCTTCGAACTGCCAACCTGCCAACCTTTTGGTTAGCAGTCGAGCTCTTAACCACTATGCCACCAGGGCTCCCTTCTATTTGTTTTAGCTACCATACGTTCAAGAGCAAGTTTCAGAGTTTCTTCTGCCCTCCATTTTTGTCTTTCCTTTCTTTTTAATGACCTTTTGTTTTCTTTAGGTATGACAGCCCTTGATGTCATCCCGCAACTTCTCTGGTCTTCGGTCATTAGTGTTCAATGCATCGAATCTATTCTTAAGGTGGTCTCCAAATTCAGGTGGGATATACTCAAGGTCGTATTTTAGTTCCCATGGAGTTGTTTCAATTTTCTTCAGTTTCAACTTAAACTTATGCATGAGCAATCAATGATCTATTCTACAGTTAGCCCCTGGCCTTGTTCTGACTGATAATATTGAGCTTTTCCACAGTCTCTTTCCACAGATATAGTCAATTTGATTCCTGTGTTTTCCATCCAGTGAGGTCCAGGTGTATGGTTGCCATTCATGTTGTTAAAAAAAATATTTGCAAGGAATGAGTTGTTGGTCTTGCAAAATTCTATCATGCGATCTCCGGTATTGTTTCTATCACCGAGGCCATATTTTCCAAATACCAATCCTTCTTCTTTGTTTCCAAGTCTTGCATTCCAATCACCAGTGATTATCAATGCGTCGTGATTGCATGTTTGATCAAATTCAGACTGCGGAAGTTGGTAAAAATTTCAGTTTCTTCATCTTTGGCCTTAGTGGTTGGTAAATCTGAGTAATAATTGTATTAACGGGTCTTCCTTGTAAGCATATGGATATTATCCTATCACTGACAGTGCTGTACTCCAAGACAGATCTTCAAATACTCTTTTTGACAATGAATACAAGGCCATTCCTCTTCAGCTTGTCTTTCCTGGCACAGCAGGCCATATGACTGATTCAAAATGACCAATACCAGTCCATCTCAGCTCACTAATTCCTAGGATATCGATCTTTATGCGTTCAATTTCATTTTATACAACTTCCAGTTTTCCTAGATTCATACATTCCACGTTCTGATTATTAATGGATGTTTGCATCTGTTTCTTCCCATTTTGAGTTGAGCCTCATCAGCAAACGAAGGTCCCAAAAGCTGTACTCATCTACGTCATTAAGGTTGACTCTACTTGGAGGAGGCAACTCTTCCCCAGTCATGTTTTGAGTGCTTGCGAACCTGAGGGGCTCATCTTCCAGCACCATATCAGATAATGTTCCGCTGCTATTCATATTTTTCACTGGCAATTTTTTCAGAAGTAGATCACCAGGTCCTTCCTCCTAGTCTGTCTTAGTCCGGAAGCACTGCTGAAACCTGTCCACCATGGGTGATCCTGCCGGTATTTGAAAGATTACTGGCATAGCTTCCAGGCTAACGGCAACATGTAACCCACCACAATATGACAAACTGACAGATGCATGGTGGAATAAAGGCACAAGCTGATAAAACAACACTAGAAGTAAAAACAAATGGAGCCCTGGTGGTGCAGCGGTTAAACATTCGGCTGCTAACTGAAAATTCGGCAGTCCGGATTCATCAGCTGCTCCTTAGAAACCCGACAGGGCATATCTACTCTGTCCTGTAGGGTCGCTATAGTCACAATCGACTCGATGGTAACGGGTTTTTTGAGAAAGTAAAACATAGTTCTACTGGTGTGTGACAGTTGTCTAAGAAACGCTGCCAACTGTAGCACCGAAGAGAATAGGAGGGCCAGTGGGACGCCACTGAACAGTTCCTTCTCAGCCACATCTTTCTGGCACGGTTTTGTACTAAAACAAATCATATTTCTTATTAAACTCCATTACAAAATTTTATGTTTCTCACCCTAAACAACAGACCCAATATAAAATGTATGTGTATATCTATTTTCCTCATACAATTCCTGTGGAGAGACATGAGATGTTAGCGCATTCATAAAATCCTTCCTTAAAAAGGAAAAAAAGGCAGTTTCCAAACAGTGACTCCAAAGGATACAAAGGAGTTGGGAAGCACAAACAGGATGGCACAAGCACAGAGAATATGTGTGTCCACAAACATGATGCTCTAGCAACAGCAGTTTCTTCTCACCTCCAGCAGAAAGGGTAGCTATGAGTGAAGGTGCTGGCAACAAGAAGGCGGCCTTGTTCCTTCAGGGTCCTGATGATATGTTTGTCAGCATCCTGTTAAAAATAAATTTAGCCATTAAAATACCCTACAATACTGGCACAGTATGATTAAATATATTACTAAAATCTGATATTCTGTTAACCTTCACTATAAACAAAAAACAAAAACAACAAACATATTATTTAACAACACTTTTTTAAACCACTGTAAAACTTTAAGTAGTTTTAAAGCACATTCTGTAACATTTAAGGCAGTGAAGTTTTTTCCAATCAGCAATGACTACCTCTAAGGTCACAAAGTGGCTTCATGAGAGAAACAAACCAGGGCCTGGTTTCTCCAACTCCTACCCCTGAAGCTGCATCGTGCTTCCTCTGACAGTACCAAACAAGATGCTGTCAAGTTAATCCTGACTCATGGTAACCCTGGGTATGTCACCGTAGGACTGTGCTCCACAGGGTTTCAAACGGCTGATTTTTTCTTTTTTTTTTTAAAGATCACCAAGCCTTTCTTCCAAGGCACCTTAATGGAAAAAAATTTGAGAAATCCCAGAGACGGAAACTACTTTATTGGAAACTAGTTAATGAAAGAAGTGTGATCAAACTCACACCTTTCTGTGTCATATCGATTACAGACCTTCACATACTGTCCCGTGAAATCTGTCACTTCTGCTGTGAAACAGCCTGAAGCATCAACAGGGCAAACAGGGGGTGAGTCTTTCTGAATAATGTTGAAGTCCACACAGACCCTATAGTCATCCTGGAGAAAAAAGGGAAGTGGTGGAGGGAGGGAAGAACAAAACAGTTTAAGTATGAATGTGCAGAAGGGGTGGGGGTGGTGGTGCAGAGAAGAATATGAGGTGGCAGATACACAAGAGAATTTTCCAATATTCTGACATGAGCGTCACTCACCCTCCTAACTGAACTTAACCCAGGGATCAGAACATTGCAGAGCCTTACAGGAAAGGCAATTGGATCATCTATTCCACTCCTCTCAGCCATTATTTCAGATATATAGTACTTACATACATTTTTTTTAGTTTCTATCAATGAGCAAATAGGTAACACATGTGAATGTTTTAAAACTAAATCAAATGTGAATTTTAACAGCAGCATATACGCACGACTGAAAAACAGACACGCATACAGGTGTAATGTATTGCCTGTTTAGTTGCACATGATGCTTGATGTACACGTGGGCTTGCATCCTGTCAAGCAACACTCCAAGGACGGCCAAAACTCACCTAAATATGGTATTTCCTTTACATATAAGTAAACTGGGGCCTAGGTAGTATTACTTATCCAAGGTTCCACCACAATGTTTCAGAAACACATTTGAACAGTGTTATCAAGGACAACAATCAGAGTGAACACCTGTAAAGCCCTGTACGTCAGACACTGCTCTAAGTGCTTTACTACATAAACTCATCTAATCTTCACAACAGAGGCGGGGCCAAGATGGCTGACTAGGCAGAAGCTTCTGCTGAACCCTCTTGCAACAAAGACCTGAAAAAACAAGTGAATCAATGACATATATGACAATCTACGAACCCTGACTGTCAAACACAGAACAAAGGAATTGACCTGAGTGACAACGGAGCGAGAGACCGCGCAGAAGCAGTAACTAGTTGCTGAACCTGCACAGCGCCCCAGCTCTGATTCCTTGGTCCTGTTCTTTGGCGCGAGTGTGGTGGGGCTGATGGTGGTTTCCTGAGACACCACAAGGATGGGACGCAGCCCTAACCCCCAGGGCAATCTCGGCAAAGACCCAGCCAGCACACACAGGCTACACACCAACCTGAGTGACAGGGGAGTGAGAGACCACGTAGAAGCAGTGACTAGTTGCCGACCCCACGCAGTGACAGAGCTCTGAAACCTTGGTCCTGTTCTCTGGTGCGAGTGCAGTGGGGCTGATTGTGGTTTCCTGAGACAGGGCAAGCACAGGATACAGCCCTAACCCCCTGCGGCAATCTAGTGGGGACCCAGCCAGTGCACACAGGCTACACACACCTCTGGAATCTAAGATAAAACAGCACTCTCGACACAAGATAAGTGATTTTGTCTACTCTCTCCTATCTATCTGATCCCTCTCCTCCCTGCCCCAGCCGGCTTCATTAACATTTGAATTCCCTGGGCCTGAGATTGAAGTCCTGTGCTTTTTCTGACCCATTCTCCTGGCCTGGGAGAAGTTGCAAATTAAAAACAGGGGGGCAATATACTTTCCTGACTCCCCTAAACTGGAATATCAGAGCAGAAGCAGCTCCAGTTCAGGCATAAGAGATCTACAGACTTCCACTTTCACCCCTACATGTAACCAGGTGGTTATTATAATGCAAAGAGAAATGTGTTAGAGGTCGGACTATAATTATTTCAGCTGAGTGGTGGAGAGGGTGGTTTTGGAGTTCTGATACTGCTCTACCTATTAACCAGAGCTCTCACCTACCCACAGCAGGGACCTGAGAGCTGAGGCTCCATCCACACCACCTAGCCAACCACGAAAGGGGTCTGAGGATAGTGATGCCTACCCGTCTTTACAGGTATAAGCATTAGGTGCCTAAGGTACAGCTGCAGAGCCCACCCACCAGAGAACCCTAGAGAATGAAGGCGCTCCTTCCTCACTGACACTCGGAGGAAAGGCTGTCAGCCCCTTGGCTTACTCAGAGTGTGACCCCCTGCTGCTACCAGAAACCAGTGCATACAACCATCCCCACTACTCCTCTAAGATAGCAGGCGAGAGCCTACACCATACACTAGGTGACTGACTATCAGGGCACCTGAGCTGATTCTATTCAAGAATAGTGAATGGGCTCATAGGCTCAAATACCTGGTAATAGGTCTAACTATCTGGTAACAGGACATTAGTGCTTCGAAGGCTCCAATAATCAAGTTAGCACACTCCAGTAGCCTATCTGGGTATACTGAAACAAAACAAAACAAGGCTCAGTGAGCAAATATAAAATAAATTATTACAATAACTTATAGATAGCTTGGAGACAGCAGTCGATATCAAATCACATAAAGAAGCAGACCATGATTGCTTCTACAACCCCCCAAAACAGAATCAAGATCTTTCCTGGATGAAGATATATTCCTGGAATTGCCATATGTAGAATACAAAAGATTAACATACAGAATGCTTCCAGACATCAGGGATGACATCAGAAATGAAATCAGGCAATGTACAGAAAAAGCCAAGGAACGCACAGATAAAGCAGATAAATTAAAAAGATTATTCAAGAACATAATGAAAAATTTAATAAGCTTCAAGAATCCATAGAGAAGACACCATTCAGAAGTTCAAAAGATTAACAATAAAATTACAGAATTAGACAACTCAATAGGAAGTCAGAGTAGCAGAATCAAGCAACTGGAATGTAGAATTGGGGAAATGGAGGATAAGGCACTTGGCACCAATATATTTGAAGAAAAATCAGATAAATTTAAAAAAATGAAGAAATCCTAAGAACTGTGTGGGACTCTATCAAGAAAAATAACTTGCGTGTGATTGGAATTCTAGAACAGGGAGGGATAACAGAAAATACAGGGAGAATTGTTGAAGATTTGTTGGCAGAAAAGTTCCCTGACATTGTGAAAGATGAAAGGATATCTATCCAATATATTCATCAAACCCCATACAAGGTAGGTCCCAAAAGAAAATCACCAAGACATATTATCATCAAACTTGCCAAAACCAAAGATAAAGAGAAAATTTTAAAAGCAGCCAGGGATAAACGAAAAGTCCCCTACAAAGGGACTACTTGGCATAAACCATGCCAGCAAGAAGGTAATGGGATGACAAATATAGAACACTGAAGGAGAAAAACTGCCAGCCAAGAACCACATATCCAGCAAAGCTCTCTCTCAAATACGAAGGCAAAATTAAGTCATTTACAGATAAACACAAGCTTAGAGAGTTTGCAAAAACCAAACCAAAGCTCATCTTCACAACGATTCTGTGAGGAAGGCAGGCAGGCAGACTAGGTTTTCACCACACGCTGCCCTCACACAAACCAGCAATTTTTCCTACTTTACAGGAGGAAGCTGAGGCACAGAGAAGTCAAGTAGTTCAGCTATGAAGTGGCAACACTAGGGTTCAAAACCAACCAGCTTGGCTGTGGAGGCCAAGGTCTTCACCACTGAGCTGTGCGGACCAAACTTAAAAAGGACTGCCTCAGGTTAAAGCAGAATCACACTCTGATTTGACGCAAAGACAAGCTGAAGACCTGATGTGTGTCTACCTGGATCTGTGGCCCGTTCTCATGGTGCTGACAGGCTGCACAGCATGACGTGACAGACAGGCATGCTGTCGACAAGTACAGGAACGCCCTAGCCCTGAAACCAACCAAACCCACTGCTGTCGAGTCGATTCTGGCTCATACCGACCCTTTAGGACAGAGTAGAACTGCCCAATAGAGTTTCCAAGGAGCACCTGGCAGATTCGAACTACCAACCTCTCGGTTAGCAGCCACAGCACTTAACCACTACGCCATCACGGTTTCCGGCCCTGAAAGGTGAGCCAGAAAAACACCCACGCAACAAATAGGGACGGCCAAAAAAGCACAGCGATTTGAACCATATAATTGTAGAGAAAGCTCTCCCCACTTCAGCTAGTGAAGAGCAAGATTCCTGAATCCAGCCCAGAACACACAACAGGGGCTATTTACTCTGGTGATGTACCTGTGCACAGTATCTACAGATCTCACACGTTGCCACTTGTTGCCAAACCAAGATACAGGCAGTGGGAGCCCTCTCGGGAATGTTTGCCACATAGGGCTAATTTAGGGCTATAGTTTAAACATTTGATCTTCTATAAGATTAGCCCATGTGGCACTCAACACAGATATGAGGTATTAATGACAAATACCCATATTCAAAGAGGAAACACTAAAATACAATTCAAAGCCAAGAATTTATTTTTTTATTATCTATTAGTGGATTAGCCATGCCAATTGATCCTAAAGTTATTATGAATAACTAGTTCCTCAAAATCAATTTTTAGGACTAGTTCCTAAAAATCTGTAAGCAGTATTACAAAAAATGCTTCCATCAAATCTGAATATGGATCAGGTCCTAGGTAACAGTATGCCACAGCTCATTTTATTAGGTATAACAACAACATGACATGGTGGCTGTACTAAAAAGTCAGAAGCAAGTATTTACAGATGAAAGACAAGGTGTTGAGGGTTAGGCTTTAATATCCTCTAGCCAAAATAAAAGAGAATAAAAGAGGGAGGAGAAGACAAGATTCCCAATGAAGCCAGCTGATGTGAATAAATCCTTATATTGTAATTCTGTCGCTCCCACGTATATCTGAAATTTTGTATATTAAAAATCCCTGCAGAGATGAAACAGGAAAGTGAAATGACGAATAGGGACAGAAGAGCTTCACTGCCTCTTAGAACAAAGCTTTAAGCCCTCTCAGCAACATGTGGTCAAGTCCAGAGAAGGGAGTCTATAGGTCCCAGCAGGCCCTGTGCTAAATGCCTGGCACAGAGGATTCCATCTAAACCTCACAATAATCCGGACAGGCATGTATTACTAATCCATTCACAGAGGAGGAAAATAAGGTTCAGACCAGCTAAGGGACCTGCCAGCAACTGCCAGTCAGTGGCAGGGCAGGGTTTAAATTGAGGTCTGGTTTTCAACAAATGTGTGCCCTTAGTCCCTGTGCTCTTGTGCTGTTACTCACATCCAAATTATATTAAAAGGCATACATTTCTAGAACAAGTTTTCAAGGCAAAAATGTAAAATCAACCATATAGTATAGTTCTGAGTAGAGAGATCACATTCTCCTTTCTGACTAACTTCAGGAAACTGCATATAGCATTTAGTCAAGAACACAGCAGAGGGGATGGAACTACTGTGTGTTCTGATTGTCATGGTGACTGCTCCACTCTGCATTTGGCAAAACTCTTACAACTGTATGCCAAAATCAGAAAAGTTTATTGTATATAAATTATGAATAAAAAAAGCAGACACCTTGGCCTTTTTTAGAAAGACTAAACACTCTATCAAGTGCTCTGGGTTTACCCACGATTTTCCAAAGTTAGCTGAGGGTTAAAAAAGGAATCCCAGCAAGGCAGCTGCAAGTTTCATAAGCAGTCTTCAGAGGCAGGAAGCTAGGAAAGAGGTAGACCCCATGGTCCAAAGGAGAGCAAGAAGCACAACTATACCATGGCTCACCATCCCACAAAAAGTGGCCTCTGAAATTTACTTCTCACAAATACGTTTGCAAGTTTTATACTACTTACAGCACCAAAGTAAGGAGCCTGGTGTACAACCCCAGTGCCTTCGTCCTCTCTCACGTAGTTGTCGACAAGCACGGTAAAAGCACCGTTCTCTTTATGCTGGAAGAGAAAGGTTAGCAAATTTAAAGGATGAAACACTACTGTACCACAATATTATTTTGTAACAGTTTTTGGTAAAAACTTGAGAACACTTTTAACATGTAAAATTATTTTTAGAAACAAAAGATAGATGAATTCAGGTCGAGAAGAAATATGTTATTTTGATAAATCTAATCCTATAAAATATGAAAAATGATTCCTAACACTTAAAAATGAAACATTTATCTGAAGACTTGCAAATAAAATTTTCTAACTTTCTTAGCCACAAATGGCTTTTCCATTAGTTCTCCTCACACCCCACACACCCATCAGCATGCAGGTCAGCACATGTGCTCCCTAAACAGTCACTTCCTGGGATACTCGGCATCACTGCACATGCTTGGCTGCTCCTTTTCCTTTCAGCCTGGCTCCATTTATTCAGTCATAAAAGCCAAACCTTGAAAGAAACAGGATGGAAGAGCCAAGAGTTACATGTCTAATTTACAGGTATTCTACCCACTAAATTGAGGGGACATGTTTTCAATTTGATTTTCTTTGCAACAACAATAATGCCAGATTAACACATATAACGCCACAGACCTAGTTTTTCTACCTGTTTCTCTTAATATTTCTTCCAACATACCCTTTGTTTTTCTACCTCTCTGCCTCTAAAGAAAATACTTTCACAAATGATTTTCAAATTTAATTCCTATAATCTTCTGAAAAAAGTATTAGTATTACCATGTTTTAAAAACTCCCTGGCTCTGTCCGCACTTCACAGAGAAACAAACTCAGATCTAGGATTAAATGGCTTGCCCAAATCATACCACCAACAACAATGAAGCCAGCAACCTGAAGCAAATCCTTCTGGCTCCAGGTCCTCCAATGTTATTTTCAGAGACATCATAGCTCTTTGCTTTCTTGGAACTTAACACTAAACTTGAACAACAACCATGAATTTTTATTGATATAACCCAAGTCACCTTGAAATATTTTGGGTGTGGCATGATAGGTGCTAAAATGTGCGTCTTCAATAATTTAAACATGGAGACAGATCGTGTGAGTTCTTAGAATCCTGTGTACACTCAGGGAACCCAAAGGTGCCTTACTGGTTCTGATTCTAGACAAAAGAAAACCTGTATTGCACTGTCAGTCTCCCAGAGTCCAGGTTCCTGATTCTACAGGCACCAAGTCTGAGCTGCCTAACAGGCCACGTAAACCATTATCCACAAAGAGCTGCAGTGTTGCTGTGCTCACAAAGAGCACCACAGTACCACAGCTTTCACATTATCAGTATCCCATAATAGACATATTTTAAAGTATCCAGACGATTTTGTCATAAATCGAAAAAAAATTTAATACCTGTTTAACACACTGAAAGTCCTAGATATTTCAGGAAGCTAATTTAATGGACAGGTAGGTGTTATTCAGTTTAATTCAATATGTAAAAAACCAAAATCCGTTTCTGTGGAGTCAATTTTGACACATAATGACCCCACAGGACAGAGCAGAATTACCCCATAGGGTTTCCAAAGCTGTAAATCTTTATGAAAGCAGATTGCCACATCTTTATTCCACGGAGAAGCTGATGGGTTCAAATAGCTGGCCTTTTGGTTAGCAGCCAAGCGCTTTAGCCACTGCGCCACCAGGATTCCATTCAATATGTACTGAATGCATATTCCAGAAAGACCTCTGACTTAACCCAAAGCTTATAGGTAGTGCAGGAACTCTGAACCCAGGACTGGAGTGAATATATGTCCCTGCATATTTTTCTGAAAGGAACTTTCCTCAGCTTCTCAAAAAGGGTCTGCTACTCAGAAAGGTTAAGAATCACTGATCTGAATATAAGAGCAATTCCTTAACATAATAAACGGCATTTATACAATAGCCAACACCATTCTAAACAGAGAGACTGAAAGCATTCCCCTTGAGGATGGGAACCAGACAAGGATGCTCTTTATCACCACTCTTATTCAACACTGGAAACGCTGGTGGTGTAGTGGTTAAGTGCTACCGCTGCTAACCAAAAGGTCTGCAGTTCAAATCCGCCAGAAGCTCCTTGGAAACTCTACAGGGCAGTTCTACTCTGTTCTATAGGGTTGCGATGAGTCGGAATCGACTCGACGGCAGTGGGTTTGGTTTTTTTGGTTTTATTCAACATTGTGCTGGAGGTCCTAGCCAGAACAATAAGGCAAGAAAAAGAAATAAAGGGTATCCAAATTGGTAAGGAAGAAATAAAATTATCCCTATTCATAAATGATTTAATCTTATACACAGAAAACCTCAAAGAATCCACAAGAAAACTACTGGAGCTAATAGAAGACTTCAGCAAAGTATCAGGATAAAAGATAAACATACAAAAATCAGTTAGATTCCTCTACACTAACAAAGAAAACTTCGAAAAGGAATTCACCAAATCAATACCATTTACAATAGCCCCCAAGAAGATAAAGTACCCAGGAATCAATCTAAGCAGAGATGTAAATGACTTATACAAAAAAAAAAAAAAAACTACAAAATGCTACCACAGGAAATCAAGAGAGACCTACAGAAGTCAAAAAACATCCCTTGCTCATGGAGAGGAAGACTCAACATTGTGAAAACATCTATTCTACCCAAAGTGATCTACAGGTACAATGAAATCTGAATCTAAATTCCAACGATCTTTTTTAATGAGACAGAGAAACAAATCACCAACTTTATACGGAAAGGGAAGAGGCCCCAGATAAGTAAAGCATTAATGAAGAAGAAGAGCAAAGTGGGAGGCCTCACTACCTGATTTTAGGACCTATTATACTGCCGCAGCAGTCAAAACAGCCTGGTACTGGTACAACAACAGATACATAGACCAATGGAACAGAACTGAGAATACAGACATAAATCCATCCACATATGAGCAGCTGATATTTGACGAAGGCCCAAAGTAAATGGGGAAAAGACAATCTGTTTAACAAATGGTGCTGGCATAACTGGATATCTATTTGCAAAAAAAAGAAACAGAACCCGTACCACACAAGAGACACAAGAGCTAACTCAAAATCAATCAAAGACCTAAATATAAAATCTAAAACAATAAAGATCATGGAAGAAAAAACAGGGACAACACTAGAAGCCCTAACACATGGCATAAATAGTATATAAACCATATCTAACAAGGCACAAACACCAGAAGAGAAACTAGATAACATGGAGCTCCTAAAAATCAAACACGCTCATCAAAAACTTCACCAAAAGAGTAAAAAGAGAACCTACAGACTGGTAAAAAAGAGAACCTACAGACTGGGAAAACATTTTTGGCTATAACATATCCGATAACGGTCCAATCTCTAAAATCGACAGATACTGCAATACCTCAACAACAAAAAGACAAATAACCCAATTAAAAATGGGCAAAGGATATGAACAGACACTTCACAAAGAAGACATTCAGGCACCTAACAGACACATGAGGAAATGCTAGTGATCATTAGCCATTAAAAGAGCCATTAGAGACATGCAAATCAAAACTACAATGAGAAACCATTTCACCCCAATGAGAGGCTAGCATTAGTCCAAAAACCACAAAGTAATAAATGTTGGAGAGGCTATAGAGAGATTGGAACACTTATGCTCTGCTGGTGGGAATGTAAAATGGTACAACCACTTTGGAAAACAATTTGGTGTTTCTTAAAAAGCCAGGAACAGAAATACCATAGGATCCAGGAATCCCACTCCAAGGAATATATCCTAAAGAGATAAGAGCCGTGACACACACAGACATATGCACACCCATGTTCACTGCAGCATTGTTCACAATACCAAAAAGATGCAAACAATGTAGGTGCCCATCAACAGACAAATGGATAAACAAATTATGGTACATACACACAATGGAATACTACCCAACGATAATGAACAATGATGAATCCGTGAAACATCTCACAACATGGATGAATCTGGAGTGCATTATTCTGAGTGAAATTAGTCACATCACAAAAGGACAAATATTGTATGAGATCACTATAATTAAGAACTCAAGAAAAGGTTCAAACACAGAAAAAAGTATTCTTTGATGGTTATGAAGGTGGAGAGGGAGGGAGAGGGAAATTCACTAGACAGTAGTCAAGGATCAGCTTCAGTGAAGGGAAGGACCACACACAACACAGGGGAAGTCAGCACAACTGGACAAAAGCAAGAGTTTCCTGGCATACCCAAACACTTTGAGGGACAGAATAGCTGAGGCTGGGACCCGGGGACCATAGTTTTGGGGGACATCTAGGTCAACTGGCATAACAAAGTTTATTAAGAAAATTTTCTGCATCCCACTTTGCTGAGTGGCATCTGGGGTCTTAAAAGCTTGTGAGTGACCATCTAAGATGCATCAATTGGTTCCATCCCACTTGGAGCAAAATAGAATGAAAAAAACCAAAGACACTAGGAAAACCAAGGGCCAAGACACTAAAGGACCACATGAACCTGAGACTCCACCAGCCTGAGACCAGAACTAGATGGTGCCCGGTACCATCAACGACTGCCCTGACAGGGACCACAACAGAGAGTCCCTGATGGAGCAGGAGAAAAGTCTGGAGCAGGACTCAAATTCGTGTAAAAAGACCAGGCTTGATGGTCTGACAGAGACTGAAGGAACCCCCAAAACTATGGCCACTGGACACTGTTAACCCAGAACTGAAACAATTCCCGAAGCCCACTCTTCAGACAAAGATTAGACAGGACTATAAAACAAAAAACAATGCACATGAGGAGTGTGCTTCTCAGTGCAATCAGATATGTGAGACCTAATGGGCAGCTCCTGTCCAGTCGCAGGATGAGAAGGCAGGAAGGGACAGGAACTGGTCAAATGGACACAGGGTACCCAGGGTGGAAAGGTGGAGTGTGCTGTCACATTTTGGGGATTGCAACTAATGTCACAAAACATGTGTATAAATTTCTGTAAGAGAAATTAACTTGAGCTGTAAACTTTCACCTAAAGCACAATTAACAACAAAAAAAAGAATTCCCCCCACATAAAAAAAAAGAGTCACTGATCTAGTAGAAGAGGGTTAGGACACAGAAATGCAAAGACAACATAAAACAAAAAATGTTAAGATGTACAAGGAGGAATGCAGTAAGGACATTTTTCAGAGGGAAAACTAAAGAGGCATTTCAGAAAGTGTTTCTTTCAGATAGCATATGAGTTCAGACTCGAAGGGTAAGTTGAACTCCAGCAGATAGGACATTAAAGAAAGGCCAGGGACTTTTTAAACAGGAGGAAAGATAATGAAAACAAAGGCAAGGATGTAGGAAAGAAAAGACCAGTTTGAGTGGAGCACAGGATATGTTTAAAACAACATCAAGAGGTATGGCCAGGAAGCAGGTCTGTTGTGTGCCCAGGTGGAAAAGGCCAGGTGAGGGACGTACCCTGGATGCACTGACGTGGCAAATGACTAAGGGTCATGGGAGGCGACTGGGTCAGGTCAAGGTGGAAGGGAATCCATCTGGCAGCAGTATAGAAGGAGGAAGAATGAGACCATTAATTCAGAGATTACTGTAATATTCCAGGTAAGAAAAATGGAAAAGTACTCAAGGTACACAAAAGGAAGAGACATATGTGAGGCACCTGGACAGAATCCAACTGTCAGAGCTCATCTGCATTAACCAAATTCTGGTCCCACATGAAACAAGAACACCAGAAAGGTAAGCAAGTGTTTTATATTAGGCTATGATTTTAGATTTCACCTTCTAATGTTAGGAAAATTGTCCAGTTGAATATCCCCATAGGATGTATATGTTGCTCATTATTTACCCCTTAGACTTGTAAGAAGGGACCAATGAGAAATTCCTGCTTGACCTTGTTCTTTTTTTATTTTTTGTATGGAGGAGAAGAGGGGTGGGAGAACAGCTGTTAACTCTAGCTGTGGATTCTCTACTGTCAGAAAAGAAAACTACATAAAACTGCTTTATAACTGTTAAGAAAACTAGGGGGTTAAATGTATTGTATGAGCTTTGTTGTGGTACCTAGATTTAAACACCTACTTCATCATCTTCCCTTAAATGAACTCCATTTAGCTTTATGCACGTTTTATTCTGAACATTATTTTAATTTAAATAAATAAACAAACCTCGATAAATTTCCCGGGCAATATGCAGACTATTAACAATAAAAATAAACGCACATAAATCTTATCAAATGTAAAAGGATTCCTTATGCAAAACAAACCAGAATTTAATTTCATTAATACTTAAATTGCAGGGGCCAGGACGAGAAGGCAGGAGGGGACAGCAAAGCTGGTAATGGGGAACCCAAGGTAGAGAAGGGACAGTGTTGACATGTTGTGGCGTTGGCAACCAATGTCACAAAACAATATGTGTATTAATTGTTTAGTGAGAAACTAGTTTGCTCTGTAAGCCTTCATCTAAAGTATAATTAAAAAAAAAAAAGCTTAAACAGGCTTTTGGATTCAGGCACATTCATACAATATAACCATTGAGAAATGTAAATACTCATCACATCACGTCATTTATCAAACCATGGGTTGTGAGAAACCACTGAGGACGAAATCCCTGAGCTCACCTTCACAAAGTAGTCAAACAGTGGCCTGTACTTCTTGCCTTTGAGATGGGCACCAGGAAATCTAAGAAAAGAAAGGCCAACTCGCAGTTAAATTAACACCATCAAACAAACTCGGCTGCAGCCACATCAAGTTGCCACCACCCCTCTCTGGTCTGCTTGCTGTTTTGTCACTAACGCTGACATATGAATGTTTCAGTATTAGAACAACTCAATGCTTACAAATTAAACCTGAATAATATAACTGTTGGGTAACATAGCTTTTAACTATTTTTAAAGCTAAACACACACACATATATCAGCAAAGTTGTGTATTCACCTTTCAAGGATCTCATAGTCATTCTCCGCTTTATAGAGGGCTGATAATCTGGCTTCCATTAAAATGAACAATTTTTCTCTGACAATATCTATGAGCAAGGGAAAAGGTGGACTTCAGTAAAATTCAGACTTTTGATTATTCTGAAAATATACCTCAGGCATACTTTTTTCTCCTTGAGTGGGCACAGTACTCATAGAGGAACACTGCAAAGAACACTATGGTACACTGCTTTCCAGGCATGAAAACATAAAAAACATCAAACACGTTCAGGCAGCTCACTGGTTATTAATTGCACCTATATCTATTTTAAATAAATCAATCTTTTATTTTTTTCCTTCCAGTTCGTAAAAATCATTTAGCTCACAAAGGAAACCCACCACCACCACCCCCTGCCATTGAGTCGATTCTGACTCATAGTGACCCTATAGGACAGAGCAGAACTGCCGCATAGAGTTTCCAAGGAGCACCTGGTGGATCTGAACTGCTGACCCTTTGGTTAGCAGCCACAGCACTTAACCACTATGCCACCAGGGTTTCCACTCACAAAGGAAAAGTCCCCTATAATTCTCCCCTGCCCCAGATATGATCATTTGGTTGTCTACTCATCCAGGTATTTTTCTATGCAAATACTTACATATATATAAATATGTAAGTTTTTTTAAAAAAACAATTATGGAATAATATTCTAGGTATTTTGTAACTTGTTTTCATTTAATATATGTAGACATCTTTCCATATGTTAGCACATATAGATCTTTCTCACTCTTTAAAACAGCTCTATAGTATCTCATTTTATAGAGGTACACATTATTTTTAAGGAAAATACTTGGTTCAAATTTTCAGTACTATGAACATTGAATATCCTTGTATGTATCTTTGTACCCTCATTGGAAGTATTTTTGGAGAATACTATCCTAGGAGTAGGAAAGCTGGAGCAAACAACCATTTAAAGTTTAATAGACAGCGACAACTGTCCGACTGAAACCTAGGTTAGCCAATTTACACTCCAACCTAAAAGGTATATGAGTCCCTAGGTGGCGCAAATGGTTAAACACTTGACTACTAGCAAAAAGGGTGGCAGTATAAACACACCCAGAGGGGCCTTGGAAGACAGGCCAGGTGATCTGCTTCCACAAGGTTACAGCCTTGAAAATGCTACGGAGCAGCTCTGCTCTTCACGCGAGGTTGCCGTAAGTCGGAGCCGACTTGATGGCAACTAAGGACAAGTCATATATTCAGTTTGCTATAAGAAAAATAAGAATCTATGAATCATTGCAAAGGCTTGCACAATTCATTGAAAAACTGCTTATAATAAAGCTGCTACTCATTGAGCTCTGCCTTTACAGTAACTTTCTTATAAGTAGAGTCTACATTTCTGAATGGAACTCAAGACACATGGTCTGTTAAGCACAAGAATAATACGCAGGCAGAGGAAAAGGGTACTTGAAATCTCAGTCAGGTAGCTCCCATGGCAGTCAGGCTTGCTACAGGATGACCGCTGTACTACAAGGGGACCTTGAGAAGACTGGATTGTCCCTGCCCTGGAGAAGCAGCTGCAAAAACTCAGACCCAGGCCCCCACATGGATAACAGTTCCCCTTCCCAGCAGAGACCACTGAGAACCAACTCTTCGTTCTACATATTTCCAAAGAAGAACAGTATAAAGAATTTCCTCCCTCCCTTTTTCCTTAATACTCTCCATACTTTTCCTAATATTCTTCCCTTGCCAACACAAGCAATTGTGATTCAAATGAACTCTTGTCACGCAGCTTTTTATTAGCTACCGGTTTTTCTTTTCTTTTTCTGCTTCCTACCTTCTACTCCTCTCCACCCTCCCCCCCAAAAAACCTACCCAAAACATGAAGATACTAATGTTCATAAAACACTAATCTTTTAAATATAAAACTCTACAGAAAGGCCTATTTGAGACTGGAAACTCTTTTCCAGGAAATATCGGAAAGGCACAAAAATAACAATGTGACACCACATCTCAGAATTTTCAATTCTTCATCTGTAACAGGGGCACGATGCATGAAGCATATCAAAAGTATAAATTATAAAGAATTGGTACTTTCTACTCTTTACATCTCTACCCAATTTTTGCATTACTTTTTCAATCAGAAATGAAAAAAACTTCTCTAGAGGTTATTTTTCTGATAAAACACTTTCCAAAGCCTTTTATTTTTACTCTAAAAAGAAATGTATACTTTCATAACTTTAACATATTTTAATAAAGTATGTGATACACATCAATCCTAAGTGCCCAGGCTCATGCCTACCTTTAATCTTCACATACTGTATATCGGGATTAACACAGACGGCAAGGTTACTAGGTAGAGTCCACGGAGTGGTTGTCCAAGCAACTAAACATACATTTTCATCTTCCTCCAAAGGGAAGGTGACAAATATTGAAGGATCTTGAACATCCTGAAATAAATTGAGGTAATATTATTTTACAAAATCTGTGAGAACAGACATGTAAGAAAAAGGACCTTAAAGAGGAATAAAACAAACCAATTTTCAGAATACCCCAAGCTTTTAAAAATCTTTTTTGCCAAGTTTATAAAAAGAAAACACGAGGTATAAAATTCTAAACAGATTTTTAAAAATACTTAAAAAATGTTCTAACAGTCATCTTAGTAGTCATGAATCTGAAACATTTTAAGATATCTGGTGACTTTCTAAAGTAATAGATCAAGAGAAAGGGGAATACATTTTATAGTTTAAGTCCCTGAAGAGTTAGGTCAACAAAATACCTGTTTTGGAAAAAAGGGTTATACTTTTTGCAAAAGTATCTAAAAGAATTATACTGAAACACCATTAACTTGAAAGTATAATATACCAGCATTAAGTTCATTAAATAAAAGAAGAATGACTTCAACGCAAAAATATCAAGGATTTCAAAATAAACAGCTGAAGTAGAAAAGATCATTTCCCAACACAAACCAAATGCATTCTAAATAAAATACCATGAGAAAAAGGAGTTCTACAAGCTTCAACTTCCAGTATTTACATACAAAACACCACACCAACCAGAAATGAGAGACATTCTACACATTTACTGGCCTCTACTCATCAAATATGCTAATATCATGAAACAAAGACTGAGAAACTGTTTCAGATTAAAGGAGGTTGGAGATATAGCAACTGTTGAAACACCTGATCTGGGATTTTCTTTTGATATAAAGAGCACTGGGACAATTAATACATTCTGAATAACGTCTACAGATTAATCCAAACAAAAAAAAAACAAACCCGTTGCAGTCAAGTTGACTTCGGTCTATAGATTAGGGATAAATTTTCAATGTTAATTTCCCAATTTTGATTATTTAAGAGGAATCTGGTTGAAGGATATACAAGAATTCTCTTCAATTTTTCTGTAAGTCTGAAATATGTCAGACTAAAAATTAGAAGAAAAAAATACACAATCATCAGAAGGGCTAAAATGAAAAAGGTAGAAAATGCCAAGTAATCAGAACTCTGCAGTGGGAGTATAAATTGTAATAACCACTTTGGAAAACTATTTGCCTGGACCTACTAAAGGAGAGGTCAGGAAACTAAGGCCCATAGGTCAAACATTTTTTGCTACCGGTTTTTATACAGCCTATGAGCTAAGAATGGTTTTGACAGAGTTGCAAAAGAAACCATCTGGCCTGAAAAGCCAAAGATATTTACTATCTGGACCTTTACAGAAAAAGACTGCTGACCCCTGTACTTGAGCTTAAACATAGTATACCTATGACTCAGCAATTCAACTCCTGGGTACATAACCAACAGAAATGTCCACGTATACTAACCAAAAGATTAAATTTTAGAATGTTTACAACAGCACTATTCATAAAAGCCAGAAACTTGAAATTATCCAAATGCCCATCAACAACATAACGGATAAATTAATCAAAAAGTATGCAGCAATCAAAATGACCACAAAACTATAACCACCCACTGCATGGATGACTCTCACAAGCATAATGTTGAGGGAGAGACTCCAGACACAAAAAAGGACACACTGTAGGATTCTATTTATATATATAAAATCCCAAACTGGCAAAGTAACAATGCCGTTGCAAGTGAGAACAGTGGTTATTCTAGGTGGAGAGAGGTAGGATTAACCTGAAAGGACCATGAGGAGAGCTTCTTTTAGGTTCCTAAGGTTTTTTTCTTTATCTGGGTGTTGGCTTCACCTATGTATTCACTTTGTAAAAATTCGTAGAGTTGTGCTCTTGTATAATACTTCAGAAGTTAAAAGCCAACAATAAAAGAAACTCTTAGGCAAAGTACTGGTAAATGAAGGAGGCAAAAATTGTTGTCTTATCATTAAACCATGCAATAGGTTGTTGTTGTTAGGAGCCTCCGAGTTGGTTCTGCCTCATGGCGACCCTACGCAAAACAAAACAAAATGCTGCCTGCTCCTGCGCCATCCTCACAATCGTTGCCAATGTTTGAGTCCATTTCTGCAGCCACGATGTCAATCTATCCCGTTGAGGGTGCGCTGCAAAAAAGAGCTCTTTAAAGTATTAAAAAGCATAAATGTCATTTTGAGGACTAAGGTAGACCTGGCCCAAACCATGGTATTTTCAATTGCCTCATATGCAAGGGAAGGCTGGACAAAGAATTAAGCAATAAATAATAAAATGTAAAAAAAATGATTAATTTTAGTATGTACAGTACTGAATACAACAAAAAGCAGAAAAGCCACTGAAGGGAAACCTATATAAAACAGTAATAATGACTGCCTTTGGGTACTGGATTATAATTTTTTCTCCTTCTTTATATTTTCTATGGTTTCCAAATTTCCCACAATGACCATGTAACTTCATGATTCATCAAATACTCTTAAAAGGTAAAAAATAAGACATCAAAAAATAAATGTTTTTATATATCACAAGCTGGTAGGAATGTTTACCTTTTGGAACAGCTGGAAGGACCTTCTCTTGTAACTCATTTTACTCACACACTGCTTGACTATTTTCTAATAAGAATGTATTTATTTCTTTATAGAAGAGCATAACTTTGGTAAACTCTAGACGCTCATAAATTATTTTGAGGACCTAACATGAGTCAGAATCAACTACGGGATTCATACTGAAAATATTCGTGGCCAACACTGTTACTGTACATGTGATATAAAGCACTATATGGCAGTTAAAATAATGAAGCTTAAGCTACGTGTATCACTATGGAGCATATTTGAAACACAATGCTTAGCATAAAACGCAAGGTAGAGAAGGAGAAATACAGTCTGCATGGTTTAAAGATATACAGAACAATGCTATGTAGTGTTTATGGATACTTAACTGTCAAGTTGATTCGGACTCATAGTGAGTGACCCCACCTGACAGAACTACCCCATAGGGTTAACAGAAGGCATGTAGTGAAGAATTAGCCTCAGCCAAAGAGACTGGCTACTAGGTGATCTCTAGGCCCCTAGGCTGTCCTGCTTCGTGGGAGTGTCTCTGTTTGCTTGGATACTTTGGCCAAAGAACAGTCTAACAATGTCATTTATAATGGGGGCTTTGGGTCACATGATACCATTTTTGACCTAGGGAGAAACTAGACACTAAAGAGATCAGTGTGATCTCCAGGAGAGTCTGGAGAATAAAGGGAAGTCCTGCTGGCGGTATGCGATTTAGACCCAAAATCTAGATGTCATATGTTTGGGTGAGATTCCCTGGTTGGTAACTGTGTGTGTGTCAGCGTGCATGTTTGTGTTATAGACATCGTGTGCGTGTGAGTGTGCGTGTCTGTGTTGTCAGACATCATATGTGTGTTAGCATGCATGTCTGTGTTGTCAGGCATCGTGTGTGTGTGTGTGTGTGAGCGTGCGTGTTTGTGTTGTCAGACATCATGGCCAGAAGGAGGTAAGACCATCCCTGACTCCAAGGGTAGAGGAAGACTGGAAGTTGTGTTTGGACCCCTCCCAGACTCGGTCCTATGTGTCTCTTCCTTCAGCTAATTTTAATCTGTATCCTTTTCCTGTAAGGAGCCATGAGCATAATAGCTTTCAGTGAGTTCTGTGAGTTCTCCTAATGAATTATCAAGCCTGAAGGTGGATTTGGGAACCCCTTAACCTGCAAATGGTACGAAAAGTGAGGCAGTCTTGTAGGTACTATACCTTCTAATTGCACAGTTGGCTAAATTCATTGCATAAAGATATTAAGAATAACTGATGATGACTCTTTTTAGACATGACAACAGTATTGTGGAATTGTTTTGAAAACAAGATAAAGATTTTTTATCCATTAAAGACATATACTGGATTATTTTTCATAATATACTTTGATGTCTAAAGTCTGCTTCAAGATAAAGGATGAGGAAAAGTGAACAGGGATGTATAGACAGGGTGGGGTTGGCCATAGGTTAACAGTTGTTGGGGCTGTGTGATGGACACATGAGAGTTACTTTTATATATACTTGAAATTCTCCATATTCAACTTTTTTGTTTTCTAATAAGTAAGCAAATATAGCAATATATTAAGATTTGGGAAAGCTGGGTCTGGGTACCTAGGTGCTTAGTATATTATTCTCTATGTTTTTATGTGCTTGAAATATTTTATTAAAAAAATACAACACAATATGCACTATCACAGTTGGTATTTAGGAAACAAGAGGAATCATCACACCCACATCTATTAGTAATCGGAATGTGCAATGTACAAAATATAAATCTAAGAAAACTGGAAGTTGTCAAAAATGAAATGGAATGCTTAAAGATCGCATTAGTGAGCTGAAATGGACTGGTATTGGCCATTCTGAATCGCACAACCGTATGGTCTACTATGTTGGGAATGACAACTTGAAGAGGAATGGCGTTGCACTCATCGTCAAAAAGCACATTTCAAAAGCTATCCTGAAGTGCAACGCTGTCAGTGATAGGATGATATTCGTACGTCTATGAGGAAGACCAGTTAAAACGGCTATTGTTCAAATTCACACGGTAGCCACTAATGCCAAAAAAGAAAAAAACTGAAGATTGTTCCAACTGTTGCAGTCTGGAATTGATCACACATGCAATCAAGAAGCACTGATAATTACTGGTGATTGTAATGTGAAGGCTGGAAACGAAAAAGGATTAGTAGTTGGAAAATATGTGCTTGATGATAGAAATGACACTGGAGATTGCATGACAGAATTTTGCAAGACCAGTGCCTTACGCACTGCAAATACCTTTTTCAACAACATAAATGGCGACTTTACACGTAGACCCTGTCAGATGGAAAACACAGGAATCAAATCGACTAAAACTGTAGAAAGAGACAATGGAAGAAGCTCAATATCATCAGTCAGAACAAAGCCAGGGGCCATCTGAAGACCATGAATTGCTCATATGCAAGTTCAAGTTGAACCCGAATAAAATTAAAAGAAGTCCATGAGAGCCAAAGTATGACCTTAAGTACATATTACTTGAATTTAGAAAACACCTCAAGAATGGATTTGACTCATTAAACACTAATGACCAAAGTCCAGACGAGCTGTGGGATGACATCAAGGACATCATACACAAAGAAAGCAAAAGGTCATTAAAAAGATAGGAAAGAAATAAAAGACTAAAATGGATGTCAGAAGAGACTCTGAAATTAGCTCTTAAATATATAGTAGCTAAAGTGAATGGAAGAAATGAAGTAAAAGAGCTGAAAAGATTTCAAAAGGTAGCTTAAGAGGACAAAATGTGCAAAGGAAGACCTGGAGTTAGAAAATTAAAGGGAAGAACAAGCTTGAAATTTCTCAAGCTGAATGAAACAAAGAAAATATTCAAGCCTTGAGATGCATCTGTGAAACATCTCACAACATGGATGAATCTGGAGGGTCTTATGCTGAGTGGAGTAAGTCAATTATAACAGGACAAATATTGTATGAGACCATTATTATAAAAACCCAAGAAAAGATTTACACACAAAAAAACAATCTTTGATGGTTATGAGAAAGGGGATGGGTGGGGAGGAGAAATCACTAACTAGATAGTAAACCAAAAACCCAAGAGCTTCCTGGCCAACTGACTGGGTTGTATCCTTTCACCACAGTTATTCACTTAGTATGCTGAGCAAATAATTCAAGAAACTGGACTATATGAAGAAGAACAGGGCATCAGGAAGAGAGGAAGACTCATTAATAACCTGTGATATGCAGATAATACAACCTTGTTTGTTGAAAACGAAGAGGTCTCGAAGCCCTTACTAATGAAGATCAAAGACTACAGCCTTCAGTATGGATTGCACCTCAACGTAAAGACAGCAAAAACCCTCACAACTGCATTGATAAGCAAAATCACCATAAAAGGAGAAAAGATTGAAATTGTCAAGAATTTCATTTTACTTGGATCCACAATCAATGCCCATGGAAGCATCAGTCAAGAAATCAAATGACGTATTGTATTATGCAAATCTGCCGCAAAAAACTTCTTTTAAGTGTTAAAAAGGAAAGATGCCAGTTTGGGAACTAAAGTACTCCTGACTCAAGCAATGTTATTTTTAATCACCTCATATGAATTCAAGAGCCAGACATGGAATAAGGAAGACCAAAGAAGAATTAACGGCTTTAAATTATTGTGCTGGTGAAGAGTATCGAACATACCATGGACTGCCAGAAGAACAAACAAATCCATCTTGGAAGAAGTACAGCCAGAATGCTCTTAAAAGGGTGGATGGCAAGACTTCGTCTTATGTACTAATACGTTATCAGGAGGGACCGAGAAGGACATCATGCTTGGTAAAGGAGATGGTCAGTGAAAAAGAGGAAGACCCTCAATGAGATGGATTGACACAGAGGCTGCAACAATAGGCTCAAGCATAGAGATTGTGAGGATGGCGCAAGACTGGGCAAGGTTTTGTTCTGTCGTACACAGGGTCGCTGTGAGTCAGAACTGACTCAATAGTACCTAACAACAACAACAACCTCGCAAAGATTTGCAAAGATCAAATGGGGTATGTGAAAGCATTCTATAAAATGAAAAGTGCTTAGAAATGCAAGTTTTATTAACATAATGTTTGAGTCTGAGCCACGAAGCTAGAATTCCATCCAAGTCAATACCCTTTAAAAGCAAAGTAGGTTAGATAAATTCTCAAACCTGTGAGAACAGAACATTCACTCCCTGTTACTACCTGCTTAGGTAGTTAAAACAATGTACTTCATATACATTTTTAAAAAAACAAAACATTAGACACCTCTAAAGTCCTCTGTCATACTAATGACAGCAAGTTATTCCATTTCATCAGTGAAAAGATTATAATATTGTCCACCATTCCCAAATTAAATTTTCTTCCTAATACCTTTAACAAATAAATGTTTAAGATACCAGATGAGGCATAAAATCATCAGTGACTGGAAGGAAATATGACAGACTTGGACATGTTAACTAAAGAGAGAGGCATAAAAATATGGTTAAAACAAACAAAATCTATCGCACTAAAAAACATCATTCGTAAATCCCAGGAGAATAAGTCATCATTTTTCCATCTTAACAGAGTCTAGGTACAGTGATGGGCAATATCACCAGCCCTAGATGAGAAGTGGCTGAACTGACAAAGGTGAAATTTCCATACTAGGGACCCTTGGGAGTACTAACCAAAATCACCACATCCATAACTTAATATTGAATGGTATCTCAGCATTTCACATACCTTGTAATTCTGGTGAGATTCAAAGTTGGATAGTGGAGTGCTGCATGCTGTGGAGAAGGGCATAACTTTCACACCTCTATAAACAAGGCCTTTATCGTAGAGTTGTTTGAAAACCCACCTAACAAGTAAAGAAAGTTTTCAACAATTGTATAACCAAAATTCTGTTTCCTCAAACACATTTATGCCAGTTTCTGTTTATAGTTACTGCCTACCAAAGAAATAAAAAAATAAAGTAAAAAACAGACCAAAAAATACAAAGCAGTTGTTTACAATGAAGGGGTGGGTGTGGGGAGAGGAATGAACAAAGTAAATATCTCTCAATGGAAGACTAGTTGTAAATTTCAACAAATCAATACAATGGGACATTATACAGACATTAAAAGTGCTAATATCTGTTGGCATGAAAAAATGTTCATGAGAGAATGTTGATTGGGAAAAGCAACTGACAGACCATATTATACAGTGAGCTTCTATTTATGTAAACCATATACACATATCGCAGTATACACATTTACATGTAAATAGATCTTTACCAACATGGTAACAACTATGGTTGGGATTTCAGAGTTTTTTTCTCTGGGTAGTTTTCTTGGGACATTGTTTATATTTCACTATAATGATTAATTTTACAAAAGCAATTTAGAAAGTACAGATCACGAAACATGGAACCACTGGGTTTAGGACCAGACACCTCTCCGATGGTGATAAAACTTGTGCTAAACACTTAAATGTGTTGGATTAAGCCAAATGTAACACGAGACTGCGCAAATGTAAGTTGTGACAGTAACGCCAGCCTTCTCTTGTGATGACCGCTCACCTCTTCCAATTGGGTACCAGAAAACATTGACAGGACTCTGATTTAATTTTGCTGTAATTTAATTCATCTTTATGTTCCAGTTAGTAGTGCACAGCAGAATAAATGAATTAAATTTTCTCCCATTTATTTAATGACATTTTTATGAAACACTGTGCATATTTTTTTGGCTTTTGATAAAGCTAAAAAAGTGATGTTTTAAAACAAATTTCCCAAGTTTAAACCTATTCTTAAATTATCTCCTTTGACACAAGGACATTCACAGGAGACTACAGGAAGAATGTTAGATTTAATATCACAGACCCAGCGTCAAGCATGAAATGCTTAAAATAAGCTGTGTGATTTTTAGCAAGTCACAACCACTTGCCTTCACATCAAACTGTGTTCTAACCAATCCATAAGACTTCCTGGATGATCTGGGAAAAATTTATGTGGAAGTACTTTACATACTCAGGAGCATCAATTAAATCTAAATATTAACTATTATTATTACCATCAGTTTATGTGTCTTACTTATGTACCAAGAGGTTCCTCAGGAATAACTAACATTGTAACATGAAGAGGTTTAAAAATTCTTTCTGATTCAAGCCATGTTTTATGTAAATCAAGAAATACTATCTAGTGCTGTCATTAAAACTAAAAAATCATTTTCTTAGCAGTCCAAGCCACATTAAGTGCTCAGTAGCCCTGATCTGGAGTATATATAGTACCTTCTTTTTCAGATGTTTAACACAAAATCTGTTTTTTAACTCTAATCATGTGAGCTCCAGCGGCTCAGTGAATTGGGAGTCCCTGTCCAAAGTCTGTCATGTCCGAAAATCTGGTCAGCTCCCCACCCTTGGGAAAACGGGACTGGACATGCTTCCACGGGGGCAATGTCAGAGTCAGAGTCTGAAGAAGCCAAGGTATCTAGCACTGGCTCCACAAAGGCAAAGGGAATAGGTCAAGCATGTGCAAGAGATCTTGACTAAAAGAAATGTGAATAGGTACACAGGTGGTAAAAGTAACAAGCACCGACAAAAAAAGTGCATCTTACAACACAGCATTGCAACTCACCTGGACTTTTGTGCATGATATAATAAAGGCAGAACGTCCCCAGAGCTGGCTGGATTACATACACAATGCATTTTCTAACTACACTAATGGTATCTCTTGGCTCATTAATTATAAATAATAATTTTCAGAAAGTTGTAGAGGCCCAAGGTAAACCAGCTATCAAGATGAGTATTGCTAGTTGTCTTATGATAGCAAAAAAATAAAATTTCATTTTCAAACTGCTGTGAAACAGTGACTGCACCATATAATGTCTCAGTATTAAATTACACAATCTCTTAGATTTAATTCATTTAAAAAAAAAAAACTTCCGAAAACCAATTTCCCCTAATTTCGTACAAACCAATTTGACAATAAAAATTTTAACTGTTATCAGGCCATTTATATACTTTATTTATTCTTAGTGTGAATATTTACATGTTCTGATGTAGAAATACATATTTGATTACAGGTTGCCACTCAACCTGCTGGGGTTATTACATACTACAGAGTATATGCATACCCTATTACCTTTCTAAAAACTTCTCAATTCAGAACCATACCCGGCCCCAAAGATTTCAGATAAATAAATGAGGACCCGAAAACAAACTGATTCATGTTAGAACACCTCTCTACTGACCAATACAAGAGAATACTCACGATACTTGTAATTTCAAATAAACCTACCAGACAGATTCCATGAATTGTGGGTACATAGTTTTGTAGTCATTGTCAAAGTCAATCCACCGGCCAAGTCTGGTTACAATAGACTTAAAAAATAGAAATGTTAGAGTATTATTAGACAATGATATTTGTTACTGAACACTAATGTGTATTTTCTTCTTCTATTAGCACCACATACAACTTTAGGGAGAAGAGAATAACCAACGGTTCAAGTAAATCTATTTTGAAAACCGCACACTGTGTAAGGTTAAGAACAAGTTTTCTTGGAATTCACTCTACATGCAAATGATGCTATTTACAAGTATAAATATTCCTCCATGAAAGTCTTCTACCAAAATCGCCATCTGGCAACTACCATAGGTTAACTGTTGCTGGCAAGAATCATCAATGGATGCTAAAATTATTGAGTAAAAAAATGATGAAAAACAGATTATTGGGAAGCATCTCCCCACAGGATACTTATTAATTAAAAAGGGAAAAACTGTAACTTTACAATGGAGAAATCTGACAGGCACTTTCTCTGCTGAACAAACTTAACGCTGCCAGACATATCAACGTGCCTCCCAATACCACACGCTGAGAAGGGCACGACATCACCGCTGAGGCACTCTTGCTGAAAACGTGTAACTGGAGTCATGTGGAAACATCAGACACTGAGGAACGTTCTACAAAATAACTGGTTTGCACTCTTCAAAAGCAAGAAAGTTATGAAAGACAAAAAAAGACTGAGGCAATGTTCTAGATTGGAAGAGATTACGGAGACATGACAATGAAATTCAGTATGTGATCCTGGCCCAGAACCTGGGTGAGAAATAAACGTGAGCAGGACAATTGGTGAAACTTCAGTAAGGTCTTCAGCACTGCATCAATGTTAATTTCTGCTTTTAATAATTACACTACAGATAGTGAAGATGTTAACATTTGGGAAAGGTGGGTGAACTCTTTGCACTATTTTTAGTTTTTTAGTCTCAAATTATTTCAAAATGAAAAGTTAAAAAAAAAAAGACAAGACTTTTATCTATGTTATACTCATCAGTACTCTTCCCTTTTGGCAATCAGGAAAGCAAGTCAGGTTGGGAGAAAATTGAGGGGTCTTGATTTTCATGTTGAAGAAATCATTTTATCCCCCAATGAAGAGAAGCTATTCAAGAGTTTCTGAGCAGGCGAAGAGCACAATGAACACAGTCTTTTGAGAGAGGTTAATTTAGCAGCCTAAGTGCAAAGAATATGAGGAAGAGACCAATTAAGAGATTGTTACAGAAATCAAAATACTGGTGGGTGAGACGTTAGGGAAAGGTTGTAGGAATAAAAAGAAATGACTAGACAGAGACATCAAGAAAGATTTACAAGGATTTGGTGCCTGATTTGATCATGGAGACCACTGTTTGAAGACTAGAAGAATGAATCATTGGAAGAACAGGGAATTCTGGAAGGAGGGTATGTTTGAAAGGAAAAAGTGATAAGGTGGAGGAGATATAAAGAAAATAAAAGCCAGGCATGGTTTCAAGTCATACAGACAGACAAATTTAACGAGACAGGAAGAATCTGAGAGCCAAGGAACACAGGGTTAGTTGAGGATCTTTGTTTTATGCCCAGGAGCACAAGACAGGGCTGGAGATCTGCCGGCACCTGTTGCTCTAAAGGTACCAGGGTATGGGAGATCAAGCTAAGGGAAGCTAGGGACAACATACGAGTCAAATTCATAGAATAAGAACAGGTCCAAACTTGAATTACGTTTTTTTAACATCTGTAGTTTTATACTGAAACATTCCAGTTAAACTATTACTAGAGCAGTCTGGCTCCTGTCATACACTGTGCATAGGTAGGACATTAAATACGGAACACCAACTGAGCACACAGAAATCAGAAAAAGAGGGTTCAGTTAAAGCTAACAATTTAAGTAAAGGGTTGGAGGGGGAAGCCAAAGACCCTTTCTTAGGTATATACACTTTAAGGAGAAAGGTCAACCCTCTTGTGTCATCACCTTACACAGCCTCACTTTTGGGAGCATCTCATAAAGGCACAAAGATCACAATTCATTTCAACTCCCATTTAAAAACTGAAGTTCTTATTCATTCTACTGAAAATAACCCAACGTACCCTCCACTCAGCAGAATATCTCATCACAATTGCTCGGCATTGGTTGTTATACTCTGTAATTCCCATCTTGGCCACATCCTCTGGTCCTCTGATTCCCAGTGTCTTATCAATTTCATATTCCTGAAATTTGTGATAAAACTGTTAACATGTCTGTCCAATGAAACAATTGCAACCAAGCAATCCTAGACATTAAAACCACCTTAAAAAGTTAGTTCTCAGAAACTGATGTATAAATGATATTACTATAGAAATGAATTAGAAGAAAAGTCTGACATAGAGTCAAAATCCATGATATTTAACATACAATAAAATCAAATGCTAAAAAAACAGAACACTGTGAGGCTGGAGACTCAAACATACCACAGGTAAGCCATGACAATCCCATCCAAATCTTCTGTCCACATGAAATCCACTCTGATGAGCGTATCTTGTAACTATGTCTTTAATTGTCCCTGCAAGTATATGTCCATAGTGAGGCAGTCCAGTTGCAAAAGGAGGCCCGTCGTAGAAGGTAAATCTAACAGAGACAATAAAAACACATTAAGTCACTTTAAAACAGACAGTAAAAATCTAGGAAAACATTTTTCCATAGATGGCTCCTGTCACAGCGGAATTTTTTTTTTTTTTTTAATTCTTATTGTGCTTTAAGTGGAAGTTTACAAATCAAGTCGGACTCTCACACAAAAATTTATAAACACCTTGCTATATACTCCTAATTGCTCTCCCCCTAATGAGACAGCACACTTCTTCCCTCCACTCTCTCTTTTCATGTCCATTTGGCCAGCTTCTAACCCTCTCTACCCTCTCATCTCCCCTTCAGACAGGAAATGCCAACATAGTCTTGTGTCTACTTGATCCAAGAACCTCATTCTTCACCATTATTATTGTCTATTCCATAGTCTACTCCAATGCTTGTCTGAAGAGTTAGCTTCAGGAATGGTTCCTGTCCTGGGCCAACAGAAGGTCTGGGGGTCATGACCACCAGGGTTCTTCTAGTCTCAGTCAGACCATTAAGTCTGGTCTTTTTATGAGAATTTGGGGTCTGTGTCCCACTGCTCTCCTGCTCCCTCAAGGTTTCTTTGTTGTGTTCCCTGACAGGGCAGTCATCGGTTGTAGCCAGGCACCACCTAGGTCTGGTCTCAGGCTGATGTAGTCTCTGGTTTATGTGGCCCATTCTGTCTGTTGGGCTCATAATTAACCCACAGTGGAATTTTTGTGGAGAAGAAAAGCACCAAGACCAGCAAAAAAAGACATATTGGGTTAGGTATTTCTAAAGGTTCTTCCTTCAGAAAGGCTACTTACGGTGGAGCTGGAGAGACCTCCATTTAACTCTCCATTCTTCATTTATTAGTTTCATGACATAAGGCCAAGTTATTTACTGTAATCCTGAGTTATCTCATTAGTAAAATAGAGTAAGGAACACCTATTTCATAAAGTTTTTGAGCAGAGAAAAAACATGATAAAAACAGCAATTAAAAGACTGGTCTTTTGGTGACTGAACAGAAGCAGGAAGCACCCCAAGACAGGATATCACTAGTCTAGGTATGTGATACAGACCTAAATGAGGGAGGTGAGGACAGCCAAGGTGGAAAGGACAGAGGGTGATATACAAACTCTAGTCTACTAAGAAGACCTCTTAAAGAAACAGAATCTTCACTGATAATTAGGAACTCATTCACTCAACATCAGACAATCATATAGTCTACTATGCTGAGAATGACAACTTAAAGAGGAATGGTGCTGCATTCGTAGTCAAAAAAAAAAAAAATGTCTACAAGGAAGACCAGTTAATACGACTATTAATCAAATTTATGCATCAACCGCTAAGGCCAAAGATGAAGAAACTGAAGATTTTTATCAGCTTCTGCAGTCTGAAGTTGATCAAACACGCAATCAGGATGCATTGATATTTACTGGTGATTAGAACGTGAAAGTTGGAAACAAAGAAGGATTGGAAATTAGAAAATATGGCCTTGGTGACAGAAATAATGCCGGAAATCGAAAGAATTTTACAAGACCAACGACTTCATTGCAAATACCTTTTTTCACCAACATCAACAGCGACTATACACATGGACCTTGCCAGACAGAAAACACAGGAATCAAATCAACTACATCTGTGGAAAGCGACGATGAAAAGCTCAATAGCATCAGTCAGAACAAGGCCAGGAGCTGACTGTGGAACAGACCATCAATTGCTCATATGCAAGCTCAAGTTGTAACTGAAGAAAATCAGGGCAAGTCCACAAAAGCCAAAGTACGACCTAAGTATACTGCATCTGAATGTAGAGACCATCTCAGGAAAAGGTTTGACGTGTTGAACATTAATGACCGAAGACCAGACGAGTTGTGGAATGACATCAAGGACTTGATCCACGAAGAAAGCAAGAGGTCATTGAACAGACAGGAAAGAAAGAGAAGACCAAGACGGATGTCAAAGGAGACTCTGAAACTTGCTCTCAAATGGTGAACAGCAAAAGCAAAAGGAAGAAATGATGAAGTAAAACACCTGAACAGAACATTTCAAAGGATGGCTTGAGAAGACAAAGTATGATAATGACATGTGCAAAGGGATGGAGATAGAAAACCAAAAGGAAAAACACGCTCACCGTTGCTCAAGCTGAAAGAACTGAAGAAAAAATTCAAGCCTTGAGTTGAAACAGTGAAGGATTCTATGGGAAAAATATCAAATGATGCAGGAAACATCAAAAGAAGATGGAAGGAATACACAGAGTCATCACACCAAAAAGAATTAGTCAACGTTCAAGCATTTCAAGAGGTAGCATATGACCAGGAACCAATGGTACTGAAGGAAGAAGGCACTGGTGAAAGACAACTTGAAGCACCTACTGATGAAGATCAAAGACCACAGACTTCAGTATGGATTACAGCTCAACATAAAGAAAACAAAAATCCTCACAACTGGACCAATGAGCAACATCATGATAATGGAGAAAAGAATGAAGGCAAGGATTTCATTTTACTTAGATCCACAATCAACAGCCATGCAAGCAGCAGTCAAGAAATGAAAAGACGCACTGCACTGGGCAAATCTGCTGCAAAGGACCTCTTTAAAGTGTTGAAAAGCAAAGATGTCACCCTGAAGACTAAGGTGCGCCTGACCCACGCCATGATATTTTCAATTGCATCATATACATGTGAAAGCTGGACAATGAATAAGGAAGACCGAAGAAGAGTTGACGCCTTTGAATTGTGTGTTGGTGAAGAATATTGAATATACCATGGACTGCCAAAAGGACAAATCTTTGTTGGAGGAAGTACAACCAGAATGCTCCTTAGCAGCAAGGATGGTAAGACTGCATCTTACATACTTTGGACATGTTGTCAGAAGGGTCAGTCCCAGAGAAGGACATCGTGCTTGGTAAAGTAAAGGGTCAGCAGGAAAGAGGAAGACCCTCAACGAGATGGCTTGACACCATAGCTGCAAGAGCGGGCTCAACCATAACGATTTTAAGGATGGCACAGGACCAGGCAGTGTTTCATTCCATGGTAAATAGGGTCACTATGTCAGAACCATCTCAACAGCACCTAACAACAACATTCACTCAACATATACTGCTGGGTACCCATTAGATAGAGAGCTAAGGGACTCTGGGAATACAAAGATGAATAGAAAAATACCTTTACCAAAGAAATTCACATACCTTGGTCTGTGTTTTGACTGCTTTAAGCATTCCTGAAAACAATTAAATTCAGACCAAAATTGCAAGATTTTCTCCTCTTCAGCAGGAAAATTGATATTTTCCGGAACTTGCTGAACCATTTTGTTGCTGCAAGAGAAACCGAATGGATTATTCTCAAGAGAGATGTCTAGGAATAACACGATACATTATCAGTACCTATGATACTACATAATACTTTTAAAAAACATTATAGCTTTACTGATAAAATTCACTCAACATAAAATTTTTCCTTTTAACAAATATTGTATAAGACCACCATTATAAGAACTCGAGAAATAGTTTAAACAGAGAAGAGAATATTCTTTGATGGTTACGAGAGAGGGGAGGGAGGGAGAGGCGTTTCCACTAATTAGATAGTAGATAAGAACTATTTTAGGTGAAGGGAAAGACAATACATAATACAGGAAAGGTCAGCACAACTGGACTAAACCAAAAGCAATTAAGTTTCCTGAATAAACTGAATGCTTTGAAGGGCAGCATAGCAGGAATGGGGGTTTGGGGACCATGGTTTCAGGGGACGTCTAAGTCAATTTGCATGATGAAATCTATTGAGAACATTCTGCATCCCAATTTGGAGAGTGGCGTCTGGGGTCTTAGGCACTAGCAAGCGGCCATCTAAGATGCATCAATTGGTCTCAACCCATCTGGATCAAAGGAGAATGAAGAACACCAAAGACACAGGGTAATAATAAGCCCAAGAGACAGAATGGGCCACATAAACTAGAGACTACATCAGCCTGAGACCAGAACTAGATGGTGCCCAGCTACAACCAATGACTGCCTTGACAGGAAACAAAACAAAGAAACCCTGAGGGAGCAGGAGAACAGTGGGATGCAGACCCCAAATTCTCATAAAAAGACCAGACTTAATGGTCTGACTGAGACTAGAAGGACTCTGGAGGTCATGGTCCCCAGACTGTCTGTTAGCCCAATACAGGAACTATTCCCAGAGCTAACTCTTCAGACAGGGATTGGTCTGGACTATGGAATAGACAATGAAACTGGTGAAGAATGAGCTTCTCAGATCAAGTAGACACGTAAGACTATGTTGGCATCTCCTGTCTGAAGGGGAGATGAGAGAGTAGAAAGGGTCAGAAGCTGGCCAAATGGAAATGAAAAGAGAGAGTAGAGGGAAAAAGTGTGCTGTCTCATTAGGGGGAAAACAGAGCAATTAGGAGTATATAGCAATGTGTTTATAAATTTTTGTATGAGAGTCCGACTTAATTTGTAAACTTTCACTTAAAGCACGATAAAATTTTTTTTTAATTCCTTTTACAGTGTAAAATTCAGTGTTTTTTTAGTATATTCACAAGGTTGTGAAACCATCACCACTATCTCATTCCAGCACATTTCATTACCTACCCACTCCCATTAAAACCCTATACCCATTATCAGTCACTCCTCATTCCCCCCCCTTCCTAATCCCTGATAGCATTAATCTACTTTCTGTCCTTATGGATTTGCCTATTCTGGACATTTCATATAAATGGAATCATATATTAAGGGTCTTTTGTGACTTATAGTGTTTTCAATGCTCATCCATGTTGTAACACGTATTTGTACTTCATTACTTTTTATGGCTGAAAAAGATTCCATTGTATGGATATACCACATGTTGTTTATCTACTCATAAGTTGATGGACATTTGGATTGTTTCCACATTTTGTCTATAACGACTAACACTGCTATGAACAGTCATGTACAAGTTCTCCTGTGGGTGTATGTTTTCATCTCTCTTGGGAATACACCTAGGAGTGGAGTTGCTGGGCTACGTGAAAACTCTGTGTTTAACTTTCAGAGAAACTGCCAAAATGTTTTCTTTCAAAGTGGGTGTAGCATTTTACATTCCCTCAACAGTGTATGGGGTTTCCAATTTCTTTACAACCTAAACAAACACTTATTTCCTTTTTTTTCTTAATGGCCATCCTAATGGGTGTGAAACTGTATCTCAATGCTTATTTTTTTAATTTGTGGTGAGCATGTACGTATGTACATAAAAAACATGCCATCTCAACAATTTCTACGTGTACAATTCAGTGACATTGATTACAAACTTCAAGCTGTACAACCATTCTCGCTATCCTCTAACATAAACTCAATGTCCGTGTAGTTTTGATTTGCATTTCCCTGAAGACTAATGGTGTTGAGCATCTTTTCATATGCTTACCAGCTATCTGCATATCTTCCTTGAAGAAATGTCTATCCAAATCTTTCACCCATTTTAAAAACTGGGTTGTCTTTTTATTGCCAAGTTCTAAGAGTTCTTTATATATTGTATATAAAAGTCCCTTATCCAATTTATGATATGCAAACGTTTTCTGCCATTCTATGGGATGTCTTTTTATCTTCTTGATGGTATTCTCTGAAGGACACGTTTTTTAATTTTAATGAAGTCCAAGTTTTTAAATTTTCTGTTTTATCACTTAAGGTTTTGATGTCATGTCTAAGAAAACATTGCCTAAAACGAGATTGTGAAGATTTACTAAGAGTATTACAATTTTAGGTCTGATATTTAAGTCATTAATTCATCCATTTTGAGTTAATATATGCACATGATGAGTAGCAGTATATGGTACTGTCTTAGTCATGTAGTGCTGCTATAATGAAATACCACAAGCGTATGGCTTTAACAAAGAGAAACTTATTTCTTCACAGTCAAGTAGGCTAAAAGTCCAAATTCAGAGCATCAGCTCCAGGGGAAAGCTTTCTCTCTCTGTCAGCTCTGGAAGAAGGTCCTTGTCCTCAATCTTCCTATGGTTGAGGAGCTTCTCAGGCACAGAGATCCCAGGTCCAAAGGACGCGCTCTGCTCCTGGTGCTGCTTTCTTGATGGGAAAGATCGCCTATCTCTCTACTAGCTTCCTTCTTTTATATCTCAAGAGATTGCCTCAAGACACAATCCAATCCTGTAGATTGAGTCTTGCCTCACCAACACAACTGCCACCCATCCTCCCGCATTAACATCGTAGAGGCAGGATTTACAACATATAGGAAAATCACAGAATACTGGGAATCATAGTCCAGCCAAACTGATATACACATTTTTGCAGGGACATAATTCAATCCATGACAGGTACTTTTCAAACTATATGTAAAACACGTATGCAAATCACACACTTCACTATTATTTTTCAACTACAATATAACATTTTGTAATGGCAGACAATATATTACCAAATGTAAAGAAGAAAATCTTGGATTTTCTGACAGTATTAAAAACTCATTAATAATCTGAAAAAAATCTCAAAGTAGGTAGAAATTTTCTTATTTATAATCACATAATTGCAGAAAGCCCTTCTCTTAAAATAACCTCATCTTCCCTTTGAGGAAAAGAGGTAAAACTGAAAAATTTTAATGCTAAACATGATGAGAATTTCACATTCAAATACAGTCATGCATCAGTTAACGTCCACGATACATTCTGTGAAATAGGATACTATGCCATTTGGGTGGTATGCAAACACTATATTATATACAGGCAGTCCCTGTACAATCCATAATTCCAAATCAATCCCCGTAAACACTGTCATACGCTGCATAACATTCATTCAGGCAACTTCCAACTGCATGTCCCAAAATGTTGTAATAGAGTTCAGAGATCCCAACTGGAGAAGAGGACGTAGTGGATGTAACCAAATGTAGCGAATGCAACAGCTTCCTGCACATAACACATGTATCTCCTGTTTCTTGTATACAAAGCGATTGTGCTATCAGATTATGTAATGGTACAGTACCTATATAACACATAATACACGTCTTGATAGTCATATAAACACCTATGTTACCGGCTTATGTATGTATTCTACTGTATTTCTATCATTATTTTAATGTGATAAATAAAAAGTTTACTGTATAACAGTGTACGCTTCGACTCATAGGCAGCAGCATCCAATCTTGTGTTCACACAATGTCCAAGTCACATAAGGTCATGTGTATCTCATATCTCCTGCATATGAAGCTATTGTGCTACCAGGTGTATAATGATACAGCATGTATATAACCTATAATACATGTCTTGATAGTCATAATGAACATCTATGTTACCGGCTTATGTATGTACTCTCGTCTCCAGGTTACGAACATCTGGCCTACGTGCAACCTGTGTAGTTACAAACCAACCCCTGTAAAACCTATTAAATTAAAAATTCAAGGTACATAATACTATGGTTCATAATTAACAAACAGGTGCTACTTTGCTATTCATTATTATTGCTGTAATATTATGTTACATATGTTTCAGTGTGTCTGGAAGTATTTAATGTTTTTTAAGCATAGAAAGGTACACTATTACTATACACTAAGACAGACATTTGCCTGACATTAGACACGAGCCGTACCTAACAGTTCTCACTTATGTACAAATTCAACTTAAAGACAGACTATATATAATATGGTGCTCGTACAATGTCCAAATCACAGAATGTATCGTGGACATTAAGCAATGCATGACTTATTAAAACCTCATGGGAACTCGCTGGACACAGCCTGCAAGCTGTGTTCACTGGCTACAGGAGGCAGGTCTGGGCACAGGGTGGGGGTACGTGGGGGGCCTGAAAGGTGGCTGCGGGAACTGGGTGTGCAGGTGTCAGGACTGCGGCTGAGAGTGGCAGCCCTGGTAGCCTCCACCCTGTTGGTGCAGCCGCTCCCTGATCACGTGTAGCCATCGCTGTTGCCACTAATGCCTGGAGCCCAGAGCACCCCGGGCCAGGTGGGACCCCCATTGGCACACTTCACAGGAGCAAAGGAGCCGCTGCAGGTGCTGCCCTGTGCCAGAGGTGATGAAGAGAGGCGGAGAGGAAGGTGGAGGTGGTGCTGCTGGGATTGGGATGTGCCCTGGAGCCCCACTGCTCATTCACTCTGGGGTTTTGGGGAAATAATACACAAAAGGAGAGCTTCTTTCCTTTTAAAAAAATAAAACAAAACCTTACAGGACCATGGATGTATATGAGGTAAGATACTGCCCAAATGGATGTTATGTGGCACATGACTGTAATTCCTAGCTTATTCCAATTTTTCATTGTACTCCTCTGCTTTTATTGCTTATTCATGATTTTTGTAAAGGACAAGCTCTGTACGTCTCTGACTTATATTCCCTAGTGAAAGAAGTCTTAAAGTATCTTTTGAAATGTCTTCCCTAATAACTTCATGCATTGCTACCATATCAATCTGGAACTTAACTATTTAGTGAGCATCCTTGAGCCCCCTTCTCCTCAAAGCCCATTTATTCTTATAATTCTAATAAGATTAGTGATCGAATTTTCAAACTAATATCAGATTAAAAGGGGACACACACACACACACACCTTACCCACTGTGAATTCCAACTCATAGTGACCCCGTAGGACAGAGTAGAACTGCCCCATAGTTTCCAAGGGAGCATCTGGTGAATTCGAACTGCTGACTTTTTGGTTAGCAGTCATAGCTCTTAACCACTACACCACCAGGGTTTCCTAGAGGGGGAGAGGGTTGCTAATAATGAAAAAAGAAAACACTGAAAACCTTCAGAACCACAAGCTGCGGTAACTGACTCTAGCAGGAAAGAGACTTACATACCTTAACCAGTTCTGAAAGCTTCATAGCTTAAGCACAGTAACTGAACCTCATCATTACAAAAAAAAAGGTAAGGGGGGATCTGTTACAAACAGTCCTTCTCTTTCCTTTCCTGTCATAAAACCAAACTGATTTGTAAAATTTTAAGTTTCATTAATTTTTGAGGTTCATGAGTACCTCTGAGTTTCATTAATTTTTGAGGTTCATGAGTACCTCTGAGTTTTATACAGGAAAAAAAAAAAAAAGGTGGCCCACTTAATTAACTGAAATATAAACCCACTGCCACTGAGTTGACTGCGATTCACAGCAAACCCACAGGTCAGAGAACACTGCCCCATAGCGATTCCAATGCTGTAATCTTTACTGGAGCAGACTGCCTGCTACATCTTTCTCTACCATTAAAAAACAAAAAAACCAAACCCACTGCTGTCGAGTCAATTCTGGCTCAGTAGCAACCCTACAGGATAGAAAAGAACTATTCCATAGGGTTTTTTTTCCCAAAGAGCAGCTGGTGGATTCATACTGCTGACCTTTTGGTTAGTTGCTGTAGCTCTTAATAACTACTGTGCCACCAGGGCTCCTTCTCTACCAGTAAACAAAAAACCAAACCCGTTGCCATCGAGTCAATTCTGACGCACAGTGACCATACAGGGCAGAGTAGAACTGCCATAGAGTTTCCAAGGAGTGCCTGGTAAATCTGAACCTCTGACTTATTGATTAGCAGACGTAACTCTTAACCACTACACCATCGGGGCTTCCCCTCTACCATTACACGGTAGTAAACAGAAGCTGTAAGGCATTTTAGATTTTCAGCTGTTACAAATAACAGCCTTTCCAGGACAGAAAGAGGTGTTAGCCTGTGCATTTTCTGATTTAGTAGGGGATCTAATGGTTAAACGCTTGACTACTAGATGAAAGGTTGGTGGTTTGAACCCACCCAGAGGTACCTCAGAAGACAGGCCTAAGTGATCTGTATCTGAAAAGTCCCAGCCTTGAAAACCTAATGGAGACGTGAGTGGGAACAGAGGGACAGCAGCTAACATTATTGGTTCAGTGACTACCTTATCAGAGGCCAAATGAAACTTATGGAACTACATTTGAAGACTAATAGACCCTATTAGATATCAGTGTAGTCATTTCTGTTATGTCTAATCTAGTTCTCAGGGCTGGCCCCATGACCACCAGAGTCTACAACAGCTAGAATCTATAGGATATGATTAGAAATGCAGACTTGCCAGCCCCACCTGGCCTAGGAGTCAGAACTTGCATTTTAACAAGGTCCCCAGGAGACGAGCACGCACATTAAGTTTGAGACTCATCATTCTGGCAGTGTTCTGACAATGACTCAGAGATATCTGAACTTTTCTTCTTTTCTTGAGAAAATTAAATGTAATCTTTCTGAGAAGAGGGCCCATAACTTACTGAATTTTCTGGGGGCGTCTCTATTCCTCAAAAGATTAAAGAATCATAATGCCAAACACAAAGGGTATGGATTATTCCAGGAAAAGCCATGTACCAGTGACCGGGCTATGGCGGCTGCTGAGGAGGAACAGCCCCCATGCATACATCACAGTAATGCTCTGGCCCATTGCTATCCACTGGAGAGCTGTACCTGCACAACAGCATCCAGTAACCACAGGGCGTGGGGTGGAGGGAGGGCTAATCTCCCCAGGTCAGCCACAGGGATGCAATCTCCTTTTCTTCTCTCTTACTATAATCCCTCTACTCTTCCCTACTCTGCCACTCCTCCAGACCTCATTAGCCTCAACTTCCTGTTTAGCAATTTCTAGACTGTGCCCCCGACTAAAATAAATTACGATACACCAATAAAATGAGTATCGTGCAGTCATTAAAAATAATAAATACATATTAAATAAGGACATTACCTATATATACCGAGAAAGAAAAAAAGTCAAAGAACTGTAGGTATAGTATATCATTTTCAAAAGATTTTAAAATATACATATTAAATCTGTGTTTAGGTATTTTATTTGCATTCAGAAGGCTACCCCCAAAACTTAACTATGGCTGTCATCAAGAGTAGGATCAGGATTGGACTAAACCAAAAGCAAAGAAGTTTCCTAAATAAACTGAATGCTTCAAAGGCCAGCGTAGCAGAGGCAGGGGCCTGGGGACCATGGTTTCAGGGGACATCTAAGTCAACTGGCATAATAAAATCTATTAAGAAAACATTCTGCATCCCACTTGGAAGAGTGGTGTCTGGGGGTCTTGAACATCAGCAAGCAGCCATCTAAGATGCATCAATTGGTCTCAACTCACCTGGATCAAAGGAGAATGAAGAACACCAAGGACGCAAGGCGATTACGAGCCCAAGAGACAGAAAGGGCCACATGAACCAGAGACTACATTATCCTGAGACCAGAAGAACAACATGGTGCCCGGCTACAACCAATGACTGCCCTGACAGGGAACATAACAGAGGACCCCCGAGGGAGCAGGAGAGCAGTGGGATGCAGACCCCAAATTCTCATAAGGCCAGACTTAATGGTCTGACTGAGACTAGAAGGACCTTGGTGGTCATGGCCCCCAGACCTTCCATTGGCCCAGGACAGGAACCATTCCCGAAGCCAACTGTTGAGACACAGATTGTACTGGACAATGGGTTGGAGAGGGATGCTGATGAGGAGTGAGCTTCTTGGATCAGGTGGATACTTGAGACTATGTTGGCATCTCCTGCCTGGAGGGGAGATAAGAGGATGGAGGGGGTTAGAAACTTGCGAAATGGACACGAAAAGAAAGAGTGGAGGGAGAGAGCAGGCTGTCTCATTAGGGGGAGAGTAATTGGGAGTGTGTAGCAAGGTGTATATGGGTTTTTGTGTGAGAGGCTGACTTGATTTGTAAACTTTCACTTAAAACACAATAAAAATTATTAAAAAAAAAAAAGAGTAGGATCAGGAGGGGAAGGCACAAAAGAGAAAAAATAAACATGTTTTTGGGTACCACAGAACTCACTGCAACTCACAGTGGCCCCATGTGACAGATCAGAGCTGCCCCATAGGGATGTGTGAAGAACTTTTAAATTTTGAGGTACTGGTAGGCCTAAACCGGGGGGGGATGTCCAGAATTAAAATTCGACACTCCATTCTGAATTTAAGTGAAATCTCACTTCACTCCTGATCCACACAGTCGAACGCCTTTGCATAGTCAATAAAACATAGGTAAACATCCTTCTGGTATTCTCTGCTTTCAGCCAGGATCCATCTGACATCAGCAATGATATCCCTGGTTCCATGTCCTGTTCTGAAACAGGCCTGAATTTCTGGCAGTTCCCTGTTGATATACTGCTGTAGCTGTTTTTTAATGATCTTCAGCAGAATTTTGCTTGCATGTGATATTAATGATACTCTCCTATAATTTCCACATTCAGTTGGATCACCTTTCTTGCGAATAGGCATAAATACAGATCTCTTCCAGTCAGTTGGCCAGGGAGCTGTCTTCTGTATTTCTTGGCATAGAGGAGTGAGCACGTCCAGTGCTGCATCTGTTTGTTGAAACATCTCAATTGATATTCCATCAATTCCTGGAGCCTTGTTTTTTGCCAATGCCTTCAGAGCAGCTTGGACTTCTTCCTTCAGTACCACCTATTCCTGATCATATGCCACCTCTTGAAATGGCTGAGCATCGACTAATTCTTTTTGGTATAATGGCTCTGTGTATTCCTTCCATCTGTTGATGCTTACTGCGTCATTTAATATTTTCCCCATGGAATTCTTCACTATTGCAACTCAGGCTTGAATTTTTTTCTTCGTAACAAATTATGGATAACATTGCAAAGAATGGGAATTCCAGAACACTTAATTGTGCTCATGAGGAACGTTTACATAGATCAAGAGGTAGTTGTTCGGACAGAACAAAGGGATATTGATTGCTTTAAAGTCAGGGAAGGTGTGCATCAGAGTTGTATTCTTCCACCATACCTATTCAATCTGTATGCTGAGCACATAATCCGAGAAGCTGGGCTATATGAAGAAGAACGGGGCATCGGGATTTGAGGAAGACTCGTTAACAACCTGTGTTATGCAGATGACACAACCTTACTTGCTCAAAGCAAAGAGGACTCGAAGCACTTACTGATCAAGATCAAAGACCACAGTCTTCAGTATGGATTGCACCTCAAAATAAAACAAAAATCCTCACAACTGGACCAATGAGCAACATCATGATACAGGGTGAAAAGATTGAAGTTGTCAAGGATTTCATTTTACTTGGATCCACAATCAACAGCCATGCAAGCAGCAGTCAAGAAATGAAAAGACGCACCACACCGGGTAAATCTGCTACAAAGGACCTCTTTAAAGTGTTGAAGAGCAAAGATGTCACCTTGAAGACTAAGGTGCGCCTGACCCAAGCCATGGTATTTTCAATCACATCATATGCATGTGAAAGCTGGACAATGAATAAGGAAGACCGAAGAACTGACACCTTTGAATTGTGGTGTTGGCAAGGAATATTGAGTATACAATGGACTGCCAAAAAAACAAAAAATCTGTCTTGGAAGAAGTGTGGCCAGAATGCTCCTTAGAGGCAAGGATGGCGAGACTGCGTCTTACATACTTTGGACACGTTGTCAGGAGAGATCAGTCCCTGGAGAAGGACATCATGTTTGGCAGAGTACAGGGTCAGCAGAAAAGAGGAAAACCCTCAACGAGGTGGACTGACACAGTGGCTGCAACAATGAGCTCAAGCATAACAACGATTGTAAGGATGGCTCAGGACTGGGCAGTGTTTCGTTCTGTTGTGCATAGGGTCACTATGGGTCAGAACTGACTCGAGGGCACCTAACAACAACATTCCTGATAACCATTCAGTTTCCATTAAAGTTTGGTAAGACAAAGCTCAGTGCTTGTTGAGTATGTTCCCACAGCTGATCCTAGAGGGGAAAAAAGCCTCACTGAGATGTTAAAAAATAGGTGACAGCTGTACTTAAAACTTGTTTTTAAACCATCTTGAAGGAACTTCCTCAGCAAGCACCGAGGCAGTATCTTCTTTTCCCTCAGTTAAATGAGTTCTTGCTCAAAAATACTTAAGATTTAAAATTGATATAATCTTCATACTTTCCCAACTAATGGCTGGTTCTGTATCCAAAGATTCTAATTAACTTGGCCCAGCTGCAAATCTATCAGTAAACTTCCATATCACTAAATTTTCATGTTGGAATTGTTTATACTTTTCATTTTAGAAATACTGCCTTAAACTATCACGAGATTTGTGTTAGACTAGAAACTGATGTAAAGAAAATTTTATAGTTAGTTAATTGCCACCCTTATAAATCCTACCCCCTTATCTGCCATTGCTTTGACATAAAACAGTTGTCCGTACTCAATCTCTGTTCGGTCTGTCAGGCAGCACATACTATTATAGCCAAACCCAGGGCACACTCTCCCATGCTTCATTCCTCCAGTAAGTTTTTGTTTTGATATCATTTTGAGTCCTGGTCCAATGAGTTCAGTAGGACAGGAGTTTCCTGGCTGCATTCTTTATAGATCACCAGGTCTTTCTCCCACAGAGCCACCGGATGGGTTCAAACTACCAATCTTTTTGATTCACAGCTGGGCACTTACCCATTGTGCTACTCACCACTGTAGATTAATCTTCCTAATAGCCCTGAAAATATCATTTCTGTATTTCAAAAAATATGCAGTGGCTTCTGGCTCCTTGCTCCAACTAAATTTCAGGCCTTTCAGTGGGGCACTCAAGGCCACCAAGACCTTACCCCAAATCACTAATCTTTTGTCTTATAAAACTCAGCCTCCAGCCACACCACACTGTCAGAGACTGCTAAGAAAAAAACCTGTTCTCCTGTACATGGCTTCTTCTCCATATACTCTAGCACTACTTGGCTTAAAAGTACTTTCCATGAGGCTTTCATGGGTCGTCCCCTCTTTCTCAAAACTGATTCAGGAGGCCCACCTGAATTCCCTTATCTGTTCCTCTCCTACACATTGTGGTTTATTTGTATTGCACATCCCAGACATCCTCCAATTCAATTGTAAGCTTGTTGCTGGTAAGAATCATTTTCCAACCTAACCTCCAGTGAGTGCCTGTCACACAAGCCCTCAGTAAACACTTATTAAATGAATGAATCCCTTTCTCCACACCCTTGGTTCCTCAGTCAGCGGTAACTCCTCCCACTGGCCTCTCCAATCTATCCCAGTCCAGGGGCTCCTCCTGCCACAGGAAAGCAGTTATTAGACAGTTTTGATGCCACCACTTAACATGCAGGCTATAGGAAGTCACTCAACCTTTAAATCTCAGCCTGTCATCTGTATGAAAAAAAAAAAAAAGAGGGGGTTGGGTCATAAATCTTCACAGAGCTATTTTAATATTAAGTAAAATAATGGCTACCACAGTTCATAGCAATCAAGTGCCATCTATGTAAACCATTATTATCATTTTGCCCACAAACTCCACTATATTATCCTTTCCCAGTCACTAAATTATATCCTATTGCACCATCAGGTCCCCGGAGGTGCAAGGTTTGTGATCGACAACTAACCTAAAGGTTGGTAGTATGAACTCACCCAGTGGCGCCAGGGAAGAAAAGCCTGGTGATCTGCTGCTGTAAAGATTACAGCCAAGAAAACCTTATGGAGTAGTTCTACTCTGTAAGACATGAGGTCACCATGAGTTCAAATCAACTGGATGGCAACAGGTTTTGTTTTATTGCACTGTCAGTGTGGAAACACCTGACATGAAATCTGTGGTAGATAATGGATTCCATTCCACTTGCTAATGGCTTCCTGCATCCCTTCTCTGATCAGTTCGGGCCTGAGCTGCCCCATCTAACCCTTTCTCTCTCCTTTCTACTCATCTGGGGCTAGGTCAGCAGATATCAGCCCCTTTCCTATTTCTTAGGGCCAATAATCAATCCCTTGAAATGACTCACAAGCTCCAGGGAAAAGGCTATCTTTAACCTAGCAGAAAAAAAAAAAGATATAAACACACAGGGTGAGGTCCTAGAGGAGTCTTGGAGAGTTTCCATGTCCCCAGGAACATGCTTAGTCTCCTAAAAGCAGATGTTGGCTCTCTCCATCCAGGAAGCAGGGCTTGAAGCCCTGGAATGGGAGACTCAGAAAAGGCGTACAGAGCCCTTTCAGGAGCTTGATACAGAAGACAGGATTACTGGCAGGACTGTGGAGAGTGACACACATTCAGTGGTGCAGTCAGCCGCCATCTTTGAGTGGGGCACCTCTGCAGCAGACTCTGCTGGTCAAGAGATTGGGTTGCTAATGCGATGTGCATGCTACCCGTGTTTTCTAAGACGAAAATTCCCATTCTGGTTATCGTTTTGGTTCACTCACATTTAAAAAATTTTGGGTCGAACAGAACACTTTCACTTTATCGGCCATGACTGAACCAGGAAGAACTGGTTCCATGCCCTATCAGGAAGCACCACTGAGCCTCTGTCTTCTAAGGCCATAATAGATGCCACCGTGCCTCCTGAGGATTAATCAGTATCAACTCCCAGGTGGTCCCTCTTGGTCTGGTCAGTCCCCGATTCAATGGCCAAAGGTCAAATCGTTTACTGCAAGGGAGTTCCACACCACCCACCTATCTTTGCACAAACTTTTGAAGAGTAAAATCTATACTTAGCTGCCTTCTCTTCCATATAATTCACTTTTTAGTCACTTAAAAAGAGGATGTATCTCCAACTATTTTGCTGATACAGGCATATGTCATTTTATTGCACTTTGCTTTACTGTGCTTCACAGATACTGCATTTTTTACAAATTGAAAGTTTGGGGCAATCCTGCATCAAGCAAGTCTGTCGGTGCCATTTTTTCCAATAGCATGTGCTCATTTTGTGTCTCTGTGTCACATTTTGTAATTCCAACAGTATTTCAAACTTTTTCATAATTACTATATGTTATGGTGATCTGTGATGACTGATCTTTGATATTACAATCATTTTGGGGCACCACGAACTACACCCCTCTAAGAGGGCAAACTTAATTGACAAATGTTGTATGTGTTCTAACTCCTCCACCAACCGGCTGTTCCCGTCTCTCTCCCTCTCCTCGGGTGTACCTATTCCTAGAGACACAACAACATTGAAGTTAGCCCAATTAACAACCCTACAGTGGCCTCTAAGTGTTCAAGTGAAAAGAAGAGTCACATATCTCTCACTTTAAATCAAAAGCTAAAAATGATTAGGCTTAGTGAGGAAGGCATGTCGAATACCAAGGCAGACCAAAAGCTAGGCTTCCTGTGCCAGTAAGCCAAGTTGTGAATCCAAAGGAAAAGATCTTGAGGGAAATTAAAAGTGCTATTCCAATGAATGGAAACCTTGGTGGTACAGTGGTTAAGAGCTGGGCTGCTGAACAAAAGGTTCACAGTTCGAATCCACCAGCTGCTCCTTGGAAACCCTATGGGGCAGTTCTACTCTGTCCTATAGAGGTGCTATGAGTCGGAATCAACTTGATGAGTTATTCCAGTGAACACACGAATGATTAGAAAGCAAAACAGACTTACTGCTGATATAGAGAAAGTTTTAGTGGTCTGGATAGAAAATCAAACCATCCATAACATTCCCTTAAGCCAAAGCCTAATTCAGAGCAATACCCCAACTGCTCAATTCTATGAAGGCTTAGAGAGATAAGGAAACTGCAGAAGAAAAGTTTGAAGCTAGCATGAGGTTTAAGGAAAGAACCTATCTCCATAAAAGTGCAAGGTGAAGCAGCCCCTGCTGATGTAGAAGCTGCAGCAAGTTATCCAGAAGATCTAGCTAAAATAATTCATGAAGGTGGCTACACTCAACAACAGATTTTCAATATAGACGAAACAGCATTATGCTGGAAGAAGATACCATCTAGGACTTTCATAGCTAGAGAGAAGTCAATGCCTGGCTTCAAAGCTTCAAAGCACAGGCTGACTCTCCTGTTAGGCACTATTGCAGCTGGTGACTCTAAGTTGAAGCCAATGCTCATTTACCATTACAAAAATCCTAGGGCCCTTAAGAACTATGCCAAATCTACTCTGCCTGTGTTCTACAAATGGAACAACAAAGCCTGGATGACATCACTTCTGTTTACAACATAGTTTACTGAATATTTTAAGCCTACTGTTGAGACCTGCTGCTCAGAAAAAAAGACTCCTTTCAGAATATTACTGCTCAGTGACAATGCAGCAGGTCGCCCAAGAGTTCTGATGAAGATGTACAAGGAGATTAATGTTGTTTTCATGCCTGCTAACAGAACATCCATTCTGCAGCCCATGGATCAAGGAGTAATTTCAACTTTCAAGTCTCATTATTTAAGAAATACATTTCATACGATTATAGCTGCCACACATAGTGATTCCTCTGATGGATCGGGGCAAAGCGAATTGAAAACCTTCTGGAAAGGATTCACCATTCTAGATGCCATTAAGAACATTTGTGATTCATGGGAGGACGTCAAAATATCGACACTTAGAGGAGTTTGGAAGAAGTTGATTCCAACCCTCATGGATGACTTTGAGGAGTTCAAAACTTCAGTGAGGAAGTAACTGCAGGTGTGGTGCAAAGAGCAAGAGAACTAGAATTATTAGAAGTGGAGACTGAAGACACGACTGAACTGCTGCAATCTCACGATGAACTGTTAACGGATGAGGAGTTGCTTCCTGTGCATGGGCAAAGAAAGTGGTTTCTTGAGATGGAATCTATTCTTGGTGAAAATGCTGTGAACATTGAAACAACAACCAAGGATTTAGAATACTACACAAACTTAGCTGACAAAGCAGCAGCAGGGTTTGAGAGAATCAACTCCAATTTTGAAAGGAGTTCCACTGTGGATAAAACACTATTAAACAGCATCACATGCTACAGAGAAATCTTTTGTGAAAGGAAGAGTCAATTGATGCGGTAAACTTTACTACCGTCTTATTTTAATAAATTGCCACAGACCAGGAACTAGGGTCACATAACAACACGTATATGAATTTCTGTATGAGAAACTAACTTGAGCTGTAAACTTTCACCTAAAGCACAATAAAAAAAAAAAAAAGACATTGCCACAAATACTCCAACCTTCAGCAACCACCACCGTGATCAGTTGGCAGCCATCAACGTCAAGGCAAGACCTCCACCAGCAAAAAAGATTACAACCTGCTGAAGGCTCAGATGATGGTGTGCATTTTTTAACAATAAAGTATCTTTTAATTAAGGTATGTACATTGTTTTTTTAGACAATGCCATTGCACACTTAACAGAGACTACAGTACAGTGTAAACGTAACTTTTATATGCACTGGGAAACCAAAAAATTTGTGTGACTCATTTTATTGTGATATTCACTTTATTGCAGTGGTCTGTAACCAAACCTGAGATATCTCCAAGGTATGCCTGTATTTGCTTTTCTTCTTCTTTTTTTTTTTAAGTTTACATATTATTAAAAACCACAAAACTAATTCCAACCCCAGTGTGCAGACTAGAACTGCACTATATAACCTTTTCAAGGTTATGACCTTTCAGAAGCCACCTGCAAGGCCTTTCTTTCCAGGCACTTCTCGGTGGGTTTGATCTGCCTACCTGTCAGTTCCCCTATGCGATTGTATGTTTGTCGTACTGTGGGGGCTTGAGTGTTGCTGGAAACTATGTCACCAGTGTTCAAGTACCAGCATGGTCACCCATAACAGACAGGTTTCAGCTGAACTTCCAGACTAAGATAGACCAGGAAGAAGGGCCTGGCAGTATACTTCAGAAAATAATTAAGCCAGTGAAAACCTTATGAAGAGCAGAACATTATGTGATACAGTGCAGGAAGATGAGACCCTCAGGTTGGAAGCCATTCAAAATATGACTGAAGAGCTGCTTCCTCAAAGTAGAGTCAACCTTAATGACATGGATGGAGTCAAACTTTCGAGACCTTCATTTGTTGGTGTGGCCCGACTCAAAAGGGGAAGAAACAGCTACAAACATCCATTAATAATCAGAACATGGAATGTACGAAGTACGAAATCTAGGAAAATCGGAAACTGTTAATATCCTAGGCATTAGTGAGCTGAAATGGGCTGGTACTGGCCATTTAGAGAATTATATGGTTTACTATGCCAGGAATGACAAATTGAAGAAGAACGGTGTTGCGTTCATAGTCAAAAGAACATTTTAAGATGAATCCTGAAGTACAATGCTGTCAGTGATAGGATAATATCTATACACCTTCAAGGAAAGCCAGTTATCATGACTATTACTCAAATTTACGCACCAACCACTAAAGCCAAAGATGAAGAAATTGAAGATTTTTACCAATTTCTGCAGTCTGAAACTCACTGAACATTCAATCAGGATGCACTGATAATTACAGGTGATCAGAACGCGAAAGTTGGAAACAAAGAAGAATGATCTGTAGTTGGAAAATATGGCCTTGGTGATAGAAATGATGCCAGAGACTGCATAACAGAATTCTGCAAGAACAACAACTTCTACATTGCAGATATCTTTTTCCGCCAACATTAACAGCAACCACACACACGAACCTTGCCAGATGGAATACACAGGAATCAAATCAGCTACATCTGCGGAAAGAGGCGATGGAAAAGTTCTATATCATCAGTCAAAAAAAGGCCAGGGGCCGACTGTGAAACAGACTATCAATCGCTCATAAGCAAGTTCAGGTTAAAACTGGAGAAAATCAGAACAAGCCCATGAGAACCAAAATACGGTCTGGAGCACATCCCGCTGAATTTAGGGACCATCTCAAGAGTGGATCTGACACACTGAATGCTAATGACCAAAGACCAGACAATCTGTGGAATGACATCGAGGACATCACGCATGAAGAAAGAGAGAGGTCATTAAGAAGACGGGAAAGAAATAAAGGTCAAAATGGACGTCAGAAGAGATTCTGAGACTTGCTCTTGAACGTTGATCAGCTAAAGAGAAATGAAGAAATGAAGTAAAAGAGCTGAAAAGAAGATTCCAAAGGGCACCTGAAGAAGCCAAAGTACTATAATGACACGTGCAAAGACCTGGAGGTAGAAAACCAAAACAGAAGACCTTGCTCGGCATTTCTCAAGCTGAAATGAAGTGAAAGAAATTCAAGCCTCGAGTTACAATACTGAAGCATCCTACAGGGAAAATATTCATTCGGAAGCATTAAAAGAAGAAGGAAGGAATACACAGGGTCACTATACCAAAAAGAATTGGTCGAAGTTCAACCATTTCAGGAGGTAGCATACGATCAGGAACTGATGATGGTAGTGAACGAAGAAGTACGAGCTGCACTGAAGGCACTGGTGAAAAATAAGCCTCCAGGAATTGATGGAACATCAATTAAGATGTTTCAAAAAATGGATGCAGCACTGGAAGTGCTCACTCGTCTATACCAAGAAATTTGGAAGACGGCTACCTGGCCAACCGACTGAGAGAGATCCGTATTTATGCCTATTCCCAAGAAAGGTGACCCAACAGAATGTGGAAATTATCAAACAATATCATTAATATCACACGCAAGTAAAATTTTGCTGAAGATCATTCAAAAGCAGTTGCAGCAGTATATCAACAAGGAACTGCCAGAAACTCAAGCTGGATTCAGAAGAGGACAGGAACGCAGGGATATCATTGCTGATGTCAGATGGAATCTGGCTGAAAGCAGAGAATACCTGAAAGATATTTACCTATGTTCTATTGACTGTGCAAAGGCATTCAACTGTGTGTATCATAACAAATTATGGATAACATTGTGAAGAATGTGAATTCTAGAACACGTAATTGTACTCAAAAGGAACCAGTACATAGATCAAGAGGCAGTTGTTCAAACCGGGCAAGGGGATACTCTATGGTTTAAAGTCAGGAAGGGTGTGTGTTAGGGTTGTATCCTTTCACCACGCTTAATTCAATCGGTATGCCGAACAAATAATCGGAGAAGCTGAACTACGTGAAGAACAAGGCACCAGGATTGGAGGAAGACTCATTAACAACCTGCGTTACGCAGATGACACAACCTTGCTTGCTGAAGTAAAGACGACTTGAAGCACTTACTGATGAAGATCAAAGACCACAGCCTTCAGTATGGATTATACCTCGACATAAAGAAAACAAAAATCCTCAGAACTGGACCAATAAGCAACATCATGATAAACGGAGAAAAGACTGACGTTGCCAAGGATTTCATTTTGATTGGATCCACAATCAACACCCATGGAAGCAGCAGCCAAGAAATCAAAATATGCATTGCATTGAGCAAATCTACTGCAGAAGGCCTCTTTAAAGTGTTGAAAACCAAAGATGTCACCTTGAAGACTAAGGTGCGCCTGACCCAAGCCCTGGTGTTTTCAATTGCCTCATATGCATGTGAAAGCAGGAAGATGAATATGGAACACCAAAGAGAAATTGACGCCTTTGAATTGTGGTGTTGTAGAAGAATATTGAATATACCACAGACTGGAACAAATCTGTCTTGGAAGAAGTATAACCAGAATGCTCCTTAGAAGCAAGAATGGCAAGACCTGGTATGGACATGTTATTAGGAGGGCTCAGACCCTAGAGAAGGACATCATGCTCGGGAAAGTAGAGGGTCAGCGAAAAAGAGAAAGACCCTCAACAAGATGGATTGACACAGTGGCTGCAAGAATAGGCTCAAGCATAACAACAATTGTGAGGATGGTACAGGACTGGTTCTGCTGTACATAGGGTCGCAATGAGTCGGAACCAACTCGACGGCACCTAACAAATGGAATAAAAACAAACCTTTCAGTTAAGAGTCCAGCATTTAACCACCTGTGCCACCCAGGGACTCCTATCATATTACTAAAGATGCCCTAAATCGGAACACCACAGAGAACCGCTGAGGGAGCAGGAGAGCAGTGGGATGCAGGCCCCAAATTCTTGTAAAAAGTCCAGACTTAATGGTCTGACTAAGACTAAAAGGACCCGGGTGGTCATGGTCCCCAGACCATCTGTTTGCCCACGACAGGAACCATTTCCAAAGACAACTCTACAGACATGAATTGGACTGGACAATGGGATAGAAAACGATACTGGTGAAGAGTGAGCTTCTTGGATCAAGTAGACACGTGAGACTATGTTGGCATCTCCTGTCTGGAGGGGAGATGAGAGGGCAGGGGGGTCAGAAGCTGGCCGAATGGACACGAAAAGAGAGTGGAGGGAAGGAGTGTGCTGCCTCAATAGGGGGAGAGCAATTAGGAGTATATATCAAGGTGTATATAAATTTTTGTATGAGAGACTGACTTGATCTGTAAACTTTCACTTAAAGCACACACACAAAAAAAAGCCCTACATTACTTTGCCTCTAATTTCATCCCCACCCTGAGGTCTCTGCAATATCTGAACGCTAAAAGTAAACTTTTCCCACTTTATTAAAAACCTGTTTTTGCTTCTGGGTTCATTTCAAACACCACCTCATTCAAAAGGCAACCATAAATTCTGAAGGCTGGAAGTTAAGCGCCATCTTCCACCTACTTCTGACAAACACCCAAAGCTGCAATGACAACAGCAACTCCCCATCTCCTGGATAACCAGGTGGTACTTTCAAACTCTACTATACTTTAGTTATGGTCTTCTTTCAAGTTAGGTTTCCCTTCTCCTTTTTCCCCCAATTCTATTCATCCTTCAAGGCCCAACTCTAATGGCTGCTCCTTGGAGGGCCAGTGAAGAACTTTCTTCCCCCTCTCTGCTCCCAGCGATGTGGGCAGACGTCAACAGCACATGGAATATTGCATTCTCTGTATGTGATCTGAGAACAGGGAGCCACTGCCTTACTCCCTTCTGATCCCGGCTCCCCAGAAATAAACGCATGTTCACGCCGGCCAGTTAAAGGAGCCTAGGACACAGAAGCATGCCTTGATTTGTTCTTATTTAATACCACGATTTCGAAGTAATTTGGCTCATGTTCTTCACATTTCCAAAGTGCTTTATCACAGTGAATTCTCATAACCACTCAATTTAAGTATTCCCATTATCCCTGTATACATATGAAGACTGCAGTACTGGGTTCAAAGCCGCGCTGGTATGAAGGAGCCAAGTCAGGACTCGTACCTGGTAACGAGTTCTTTAAGGCCACGCTAGACTGTCTCCCAATATGCCTCTTTGGAAATAAATATTCTAGGCAACTAACATAAAGCAAGCCCTGAAGAAACATCTGTTTCTTATCGAGTTTTATCGGCTCGGAGCCGAAGTGCATGCTTGACCCTGGCCTCGCGCTCTCCATGCGCAGAAGCCTCCCAAGGGCGCATAGGGGCCCCGCGGACTGGACAGGGCTGTACCTGAGGAGTCAGGAGTGCCGGACGGGACGGGCTGCGGCGGGCAAGCACCGCGGGTCGGAGTGCCTCCAGAAAGAACCTGGACCCACGCTGCAGCAGGGAGTGGAGAAATGATGCAACGCCCAGGCCGCGCTGCGTGAACGGGAAGGGACTGCTATGCACCAACCAATCACCGGGCGCCGCATAACACCCTGTAACAAACCGTCTTTTCATTGGTCATTTGGTGGCCGGGGTACGCCCACCTGTCCAAATGGTGGAACTGCGGTACGAATGTCAAGGAATGCTGCTCAGCGTTAAAAAGGAACGCGCTACTGATACACACCACAACAAGGAAGACTCTCACAACCCTGAGAGGTGACCAAAGGAAGCTAGACACAGAAGTGCACGTGCTGTATGATTCCGTGTATATAAAACTCTACAACCCGTTTAAAAAAAAAAAAAAAACCGTTGCTGTGGGGTCGATTCCAACTCCTAGCGACCCTATAGGACAAGGTGGAACTGCCCCGCGGACTTTGCAAGGAGCGCCTGGTGGATTCAAACTGCCGACCTTTTGGTTAGCAGCTGTAGCTGTTAACCACCACACCACCAAGGTTTCCAAACTCTGCAACAGGCAATATGATTAACGGTGATAGAAAACAGAATAATGGTGACCTCGGAGTGGGCGAGAGCCCTGGTTAGATCCCTCGGCTGCTAACAAAAAATGTCAACAGTTTGAATCTACCAGCCGCTCCTTGGAAACCCTATGGGCAGTTCTACTCTGTAGTATAGGGTCGCTATGAGTCGGAATCCATTCGATGGCAGGGGTTCTGGGTGGGTGAGGTAATTTAGGATTGACTGGGAAGGTGAGTGGAGGGAAATTTGAAAGGGATGCTAATGTTCTACATCTTAATTGGGATGTTGGTAACACAGGTATATGCTTTTGTCAAAATTCATCTAACTATACATTTTTTTAAACCTGTTGCTGTGGCGTCAGTTCCGACTGATAGCAACCCTATAGGACAGAACAGAACAGAACTGCCCCATGAAGTTTCCAATAAGCGGCTGGTGGATTCAAACTGCTGACATTTTGGTTAGCAGCTAAGCTCTTAACCACTGCGCCACCATTTACATGTAGTGAAGTGCACAGATCTTAAGATCTGTGCACAGAACACTTAAGATCTGTGCACTTCACTACATGTAAGTTATATCCTAAATTTATACCCCCAAAACAAAAAATTTCTGGAGCCCTGGCCTGGAATAATCATACCCTGGGGCTATGAGCAGTCAATCCCGAGGCCATGTTCCTGTAGAAAAAAGCATTGCTAGGCTCTAGGGCTTAGGGCAGTATTTTTCAAAGTGTAGGGGATACCTGCATCCAAATCAGACCAAGTCTTTGCTAAAATGCCTAGGCAGCACACTGGAGCCCTGGTGGTGCAGTGGTTAAGTGTTTGGCAGCTAACCAAAAGATTCGCATTTTAAATCCACCAGTCACTTCATGGAAACCATATGAGGCAGTTCTACTCTGTCCTATGGGGTTGCTATGACTTGGAATTGACTCCATGGCAACATGTTTGGTTTTGGGCGGCCCACTAAACCCGCTGCCATACTAGACCTGCTAAATCAGTCTCTGGAATTGAATCCTGGAAATCTGTATTGTAACAGGCATCCAGAATAATTCCACTGCTGGGTAAAATTCCTGATTGGCCCATCTGGAGAGACCCTCCTTTCCTTCAGGGAAATTCAGATGCCTACAGAACTATGTCTGGGCAGAGTCAAGGGATTGTTGGTCACTGGTGTTCCTGGGAAGCTTCTCCTTCTTTGTTTCCTTCAGTGTCACCTCATGAATTTTCCTGGACTTTTCTGCAGAAATTTTCTTAAATGGTCATATGGCGCAATATAACCAAACAAAAAGGGACAGAAGGGCTTGGCAAAACCAGCTTTAAATTTTTTATTGTGATTTAAAAAAAAAAAAAGATGTTTCCTGTAATGGAAAAAATCATTCATTCATTCATTCATTGTAACTGGTATGTGTCTGCCTGATGCTTTCCGTATCTTCTGGTTAAAAACAAAGGGGGCATCTGGGCCATGCAAAGGGCAGTAGGTCTCAGACTTTGAGACCTGAGACTATGAAGGAAATTTTAGGCAGTAGCAAATTGAGAGTAATTCTGTATGTAACTGCTTATTTTACGCATCAGAGGGACAGAAAAAATTGATCTGGCTAAAATACGTAGGAAGTACTTCCTTAATAAGTTTAACTAAGAACATTTTGGTAGTCTGTTTGGCATTCATTCAGCAATCACCTACGGTCTAGAACTAAGTGCAATGTCCTTGATCAAAGGTGTAACTCTCAATGATTCAATAACTTACTTCACTTGAACATACGTATTTAGTAGTTGTGTATCCACAGTTTATTAACTGGAACTAGTTGGAATCTGTTTTAAGTTTTTGCATTCCTCAAGTTTCCACCTTGTTCAGTTCACCTCTATCATCTGTCCAGAAAGCCCAGAAGAAAAAGGTGGGGGTAAAGGAGACAGATGGGTCTGATTATTTAAAAATTGGACTGAGAAACATTTTATAGAACTATGGGAGAAGGTACCAGAAGACTACATGTGGAAAAGTTAAGCAAATGAAAAATGAGAATTACAGGAAAAACAGTTAAATGTGATCAAAATATACTAAAAGAGTTGAATCATCATTTTTCAGAGTAAGATGCTGTCTTAGTTATCTAGTGCTGCTATAATAGAAATAACCACAAGTGGGTGGCTTTAAGAAACAGAAATTTGTTGCCTCACAGTTTAGGAGGCTAGAAGTCTGAATTCCAGGTGCTGGCTCTATAGGAAGGCTTTTTTTCCCTGTGAGCTCTGGGGACAGTCTCTGTTTCTTCATTCTTTGGTGAAGGTCCTTATCTCCTCAGCTTTTATTCTTTGGATCCTTGGTGATCTTCACATGGCATGGCATCTATCTTCTCCCATCTCTGCTTGATTGTTTAATCTCTTTTATATCGCAAAAGAAATTGAATTAAATCTCAATCTACCTAACACTGCCTCATTAACATAACAAAGAAAACCCATACTCAAATGCGGTTGTAACCAAGTGTATCCAAAAAAAAAAAAGAACCCCAAACCCATTGTCATTGAACCAATTCCACCTCATAGTGACCCTATAGGACAGAATAGAGCTGCCCCATAGTGTTTTTAAGGAGTGGCTGGCGGATTCAAACTGCTGAACTTTTGGTTAGCAGCCATAGCTCTTAACCATTACACCACCAAGGTTTCCAACCACACGTATAGGTGTTAGGATTTACAACACAAATTTTTGGGGGGACAAAATTCAAAACACAACAGAAATCAGTAGGTAACATCTAAAACTGACAAACCAAGAAATCGCAGCATAAGCACATTAGGTAATATGGAGGTGAATACCAGAGGAAACACATAAAATTGTTGAAGGTGGTTGTATCTGGGGAACAGAATTTGAGGGAAGAGTTGGAAAGAGCTCACTTTTTGTCTTTACAAATCTGATAATTCTATGTTTAACTTTTAATTTTGACATTTTAGACTTAAAATAGTAAGAATAGTACAAAGAATTATTGTATACCCTTAAGTTTGATTCCTCAAATGTTAACATTTTACCTACTTTTCTTTATCATTCTTTCTTGCTCTCTTTCTACACGCACGTAAAATATACTATTTTTTATTATTTTAGAGTAAGTTGCAGACAAGTTGTTCCTTTACCGCTTAATACTTGTGTATCTTTTGAAAACAAGAGCATTCTCTTATATGCAAAACCACAGTACAAGTAACAAAATCAGAAAAGTAGAATTGATACAGTACACATTTAATCTACACTGTTAATTCAGATTTGGCCAGTTGTCTCAATAATGTCCTTTATAAACAAAGAAACTCATCTGTCACTTTGTCGTACTGTGGTAGCTTGTGTGTTGCTGTGATATTGGAAGCTATGCCAATGGTATTACAAATAACAGCAGGGCCACCTGTGTTGGACAGGCTTCAGCAGAGCTTCCAGACTAAGACAGACTAGGCAGAAGGACCTGGCAGTCCATTTCTGAAAAAATTGGCCAGCGAAACCTTATGGATAGCAGCGGAACATTGTCTGATATAGTGCCAGAAAATGAGTCCCTCAGGTTGAAAGGCACTCAAAATACCACTGGGGAAGGGCTTCCTCCTCAAAGTAGGGTTGACCTTAGTGACGTGGATGGACTCAAGCTTTCAGGACCTTCATTTGCTGATGTGGCATGATTCCAAATGAGAAGAAACAGCTGCAAACATCCATTAATAATCAGAACATGGAATGTATGAAGTGTGAATCTAGGAAAACTGGAAGTTGTCAAAATGAAATGGAACGCATAAACATTGATATCTTAGGCATTCGTAAGCTGAAATGGACTGGTGTTAGCCATTTTGATTTAGACAATCATACGGTCTACTATGCCTGGAATGACAAATTGAAGAGGAATGGTGTCATATTCATCCTCAAAAAGAACATTTCAAGAGCCGTCCTGAAGTACAACGGTCTGTCGGTGGTAGGATAATATCCATACACCTACAAGGAAGACCATTTCAGGAGGTAGCATATGAGCAAGGACTGTTGGTACTGAAGGAAGAAGTTCAAGTTGAACTGAACGTGTTGGTGAAAAGCAAAAGGCTCCACGAATTGATGGAATACCAATTGTGATGTTTTAACAAACGGATGCAGTGCTGGAGGTGCTCACACTTGTATGCCAAGAAATTTGGAAGACAGCTACCTGGCCAACTGACTGGAAGAGATCTATATTTGTACCCATTCCAAAGAAAGGTGATCCAACAGAATGCAGACATTGTCCAACAATATCATTAATATCACACACAAGCAAAATTTTGCTGAGTATCATTCAAAAGTGGTTGTAGAAGAACATCAAAAGAGAACTGCCAGAAATTCCGGACGGATTCAGAAGAGGATGCGAAACAAGGGATATCATTGCTAATGTCAGATGAATCTTGGCTGAAAGCAGAGAATACCAGAAAGATGTTTACCTGTGTTTTATTGACTATGCAAAGGCATTCGACTACATGCATCTTAACAAATTATGGACAACACTAGGAAGAATGGGAATTCCAGAACACTTAATTGTGCTCATGAGGAACCTGTACATAGGCCAAGAGGCAGTCATTCAAAAAGAATGAGGGGATGCTATGTGGCTTAAAGTCAGGAGCAATATGTGTCAGGGTTGTATCCTTTCACCATACTTATTCAATATGTTGCACAAATAATCAGAGAAGCTGCACTCTATGAAGAAGAATGTGGCATTGGATTAGAGGAAGACTCATTAACAACCTTTGATATGCAGATGATACAACCTTATTTGCTGAAAGTGAAGACTTGAAGCACTTTCTGATGAAGATCAAAGATTACAGCCTTCAGTATGGGTTGCACCTCAACATAAAGAAAACAATAATCTTTACTACTAGACCAATAAGCAATATCATGATAAAAAGATAAAATATTAAAATTTTCAAGGGTTTCATTTTACTTGGGTTCACAATCAGCACCTGTCTTAGTTATCTAGTGTAGCTATAACAGAAATACCACAACTGGATGGCTTTAACAAACAGAAATTTATTCTCTCACAGTCTAGGAGGCTAGAAGTTCAAATTCAAGGAGCCAGCTACCTGTCGGTTCTGGGGGAAGGTCCTTGTCTTCAATAATCCCCTGGTCTAGGAGCTTCTCAGCACAAGGGCCCCAGGTCCAAAGGTCCTGCTCTGCTCCTGGCACTGCTTTCTTAGTATCATGCTGTCTCCATCTCTCTGCTGACTTCTCTCTCCTTTTATCTCTTGAAAGATTAAAGATGTTACATCCTACTGTAATCCCCTTTACCAGAACCTAGTCTTGCCTCATTAACGACTGGCAGAGATTAGGATTTAAAACGCATAGGAAAATTACATCAAATCACAAAATGGAGGACAACCAAAAAATAATGGGAATCATGGCCTAGCCAAGTTGACACAATTTTGGGGGACACAATTCAATCCATGACAACGCCCATGGAAGCAGCAGTCAAGAAATCAAACAACATATTGCACTGGGAAAATCCGCTGCAAAAGATCTCTTTAAATGTCCAAAAGTAAAGATGTCACTTTGAGAACTAAGGTGCACTTGACCCAAACCACAGTATTTTCAGTCACCTCATATGCATGCGGAACCTGGACAATGAATAAGGAAGACTAAAGAAGAATTGATGCCTTTAATTATGGTGTTGGTGAAGAATATTGAATAAACCATATTCTGCTAGAAGAATGAACAAATATGTCCAGGAAGAAGTATAGTCAGAATGCTCCTTTGGAGTGAGGATGCTAAGACTTCATTTTGTGTACTTTGGTCATGTTATCAGGAGGGACCAGTCCTGGAGAAGGAATCATGGTCGGTGAAGTAGAGGGTCAGCGAAAAAGAGGAAGACCCTCAAGGAGAAGGATTTACGCAGTGACTGTAACAATGGGGTCAAGCATAACAACAATTGTGAGGATGCACAGGACTGGGCAGTGTTTCGTTCTATTGTACACAGGGTTCCTATGAGTCGGAACCGACTCGGCATGTAAAAACAATAGACAAAGAAAATGCTGGGTTATGAGGTATGTTCTGTTGTTGGGTCTATTTTGTCTCCTTTAATCTGGAAGTTACTGAGGCTTATCATTTTGTTTTATGACCTTGAGTGAATGTCCCTCAATTTGGTTTGTATGTTTACTTATTATTAGATTCAGGTGGTATGCTTTTAGCAAGAATGCCACCGAGGTGCTGTTGTATTCTGTGTGACATATCTAGAGGTATGTGATGCTGATTTATAGTTCTATTTGACTTTAAAATTTTGTACATTTATTACTGTGATTAAAAAAAAAAGCTCTTGTGCACTGACAGCAGTCCTCTGTCTAGTTATATCTCTCCCACTGTATGGCCCTTTTATAGTTTAGGACACCCTCAATACTTCCTTACTTATTCTGCAGCACCATCTACCCAAGTTCCAACCTAAATCATCTTTATTCCTACACGAATAAGCCACCCCCCCCGCCCGACCCTTTTTTCTCAGTAGCTCTTGATGTCCCATCAGAAAGTCTTGTTGGCCCATTAAAAGCAGAATTCAAATTCATGTATTCAAGAAATATTTACTGCATACCTAATCTGTGCCAGCCATCATTCTAAAAAATGGGGAGCCTACTCTCTCAGAGCTTACATTCTAGTGGGACAACAATAAAAACTGAGAGCAACAAGAGAGAATATGATGAGATTGCCTGGTTTTGAGAGACGTGTGTGTCTCACTTCAACTAGAATGCCTGATGTGGAGGAGGGGGTTTTAACTTCAGCTAGAATGGTCAGAAAATACTTTGAGGAAGTATCCTTTGAGCTGATACTGTATGAGAAATGACTCATGAGGAAATTCCAGGGAAAGAGTATTCAAAGCAGAAGGAAGAGCAAATGCAAAGGGTAAGGGTCTTGATTAGGCAGAATGGAGAAGCAAACTACAGTGAAGTTTCGATGCAGAAAGCAGAGTTCCGATCACTAGTTGCTTTTTTTCTGCCTGTGAAGTTGGAAGCATGGTTATCTTTTGTGAATTCGAGTGGTGGAGGGAGTTAGAGGTTTAAACACTGAGTAGGATACCATGTGACTGGAACAGAACTAATACCTGGGTATTTAGGGAAATTAAAAACAAAAAACAGCACATTCCCTGTGCCAACCACAGTTAGGTTTAAGGAAGTACTTGGGGAGCTGTATTCTATATATTACCAGTGACTCAGGCTAGTGTTTCTTGGGCCAGACGCTGGACTTGCACTGACATAGAGAAATGCAGGTTGTTGGGCAATGCTGAGGGCTCAGGCAAGGCTAGTGTCCATGACTTTTTAGCCAGACCAACCTGCCACACTGAATGATTTCCTGTAATAGTCTTGAGCCTGGGTGACACAAGTGGTTTGCTACTGACTGCTAAAGGTTGGCGACTTGAACCCACCCAGTGGCTCTGTCAAAGAATGGCCTGGTGAACTGCTCCTGTAAAGTTTACACCCAAGAAATCCTATGGAACCGTTCTCTCTTTACTACATTGGATCACCTGGACTCTGGGGCTAACTCTAAGGCAGCTAACGATAATAGTCTTAGCAGCCTGTGTTGGAGTTATTCAAATGTAAGGTCTTGCCAGACAGGCAGGATAAAAGAACAATAAAACAAATGAATTTAAAGCATTTTCAGGAGAGTAACTGAATTAATGGATGGCGACTCTAAGCTAGTTGTAGAAGGATGTGGTGTAAGGAGGGAGGGGTTCAAAAGTTGAAGGTACTGATGAAGTAAGTTAGTTGTAGGGGAAATAATTTTAAAAACGGCCAAGCTCTGAGTTTGTGAGTTAAGAACTGGATGTTTGAGCAGTGATTTTGGAGGTGCAGATTTGGGTAACAACGTTCAGAGCGCTTTCGTGGGCAAGGATATTATAGGAGACAAAAGCATCCATCCATATATAGACTGGACATGCGGACTGTCTTAGGCTGGGGTCTCTAGACAAGCAAAACCAGTAAAGCATATAAATGTATATATAGGGAGATGCTTATATAAAGGAAATGGCTCACGCGGTTGTACAGGCTGTAATATTCCAAGTCAGTGGGTCAAGATAGAGGCTTCTCCTTATTCATGCAACCACAGGGGCTGGTGCGCCCAAGATCAGCAGGTTGGGAAGATTGATGGATGCCAAGATTGGCAGGCAAGACTGCAGGTAAGCTGCTACCTCAAGTCCCAAGAACTGCAGGTCAAACGGACAGGAGCCAGCTGCAGGACCCAGAATGAGCAAAAGCCCTTGAGCCCTGCCAGAATGTCCTCCTACACTCGGTGCAGGCCACATGCCCAAGGAAACTCCCCTTCGACCAATTAGCTATTCACAGCAGATCCCATCATGGGGATGATCACATATCAAATCTCAACAGGGAAGTGACCACCTCACAAGACTGCCAAAACAGTGAGAATCATGGCTCAGCCAAGTTGACACACAATCTTAACGATCACAGAGGACAACCACAAGTCAGACTACTTGATGTCCCTTAGTCATCTCCTTCCGGTTTGGAGAGTGTCGCAGATTTAATATGTTCACAAATAATTTGATACTCTTCACATTGAGAGCTGAAGGTCTGTGTCTCCTCCCTTTGAATCTAGGTGTGCTATGTCTGTCCTGACCAGCAGAATACAGTGGAAGTGCCTCTGAGCCAGTTTCTGGGTCCTGGCCTTAAGAGACTGGTAGCAGGTGCTTCCCGCCTTTTAGAATACTTGTTCCTAGAACCCAGTTGCCATACTATGAATAATTCCATGGAGAGGCACTAAGAGAAAGCCATCTTAGAAGTGGATCCTCTGGCCCCAGCTGAGCCACCCCAAAGGACAATACACGGAGAAGAGATGAGCACTCCCCAGAGTCTGTTTGTCATGCCAAAATAGGTATCCGTTGCCATTGAGTCGATTCCGACTCATAGTGACCCCATAGGACAGAGTAGAACTGCCGCATAGGGTTTCTAAGGAGCAGCTGGTGGATTGGAACTGCTGACCTTTTGATCAGCAGCCAAGCTCTTAACCACTGCGCCACTGGGGCTCTGCAGTAGATAAAAGGGTATAAATCAATGTGATCTACATTAAAAGAAGGTGGAACATTTGAATTATTTATCCTTGAGTGGTTGTTCCTATTCTCCATGAAGTTTGAAGTCTTAGAAGCAGAGGAATCCAGAATGACTGGATTCTGGCTACTTTGTTCCTTGGACCCTGTATTTATTGAAAAACATTTGAGTACGCAGTATGTGCTAGACACTATCCTAGGCAGTGGGTGCATAATGGTTTAGCTAGATTAGATTCAGGCCCTCATAGAGTTTACATTCAATTGGGAGAGACCATCATGATCTAAATCGATAAATATTTGTGATAATTTAAGATACATCGGGGTTAAATTATAACCACTTGGAACTGTCTATAAAAACTTTTTTTCTTTACTGTGCTTTAGGTGAACGTTTACAGATCAAATCATCTTCTCATTAACAGTACACATATTGTTTTGTGACATTGGTTGCCAACTGCACAATGTGTCAACACTCTCCTGTTTTCAACCTTGGAGGTCCCCTTTTCCATTTGTCCAACTTTCCTGTCCCCTCCTGCCTTCTCATCCTTGTTCCCGCGCAGGTATACCCATTTAGTCTCGTATACAGGGTTGAGCTACATGTATTATTGTTTATGAGCCTGTCTAATCTTTGCCTGAAGGGTGAACCTCAGGAGTTACTTTAGTACTGAGTTGAAAGGGTGTCCAGAAACCATATTCTCGGGATTTCTCTGGTCTCCGCCAGACCAGTAAGTCTGGTCTTTTTTTGAGTTTGAATTTTCTTCTACATTTTTCTTCAACTCTGTCCAGAACCCTCTATTTTGATCCCTGTCAGAGCAGTCAGTGGTGGTAGCCAGGCACCATCTAGTTTTGTGCTGGACTTAGTCTAGTGGAGGCTGTGGTAGTTGTGTTCTATTATTCCTGTTGACTCTTTCCCTTGTCTTTGGTTTTCTTCATTCCTCCTTTCTCCAGATGGGGTGGGACCAGTAGAACTATCTTAGATGGCCACTCACAAGCTTTTAAGACCCTAGACGCTACTCACCAAAGTAGAATGTAGAACATTTTCTTTTAAACTGTGTTATGCCAGTTGAGTTAGATATCCCAAGACCATGGTCACCAGCCCTTAACCCAGTAAATTGATCCCTATGGGAGTTTGGATGTGTCTATGATGCCTCTATGACTCTGCCTTGGTCCAGTTGTGCTGGCTTCTCCGGAATTGAGTACTCTTACCCTTCACCAAAGTTAACACTGTTACCTAGTGTTTTTCCCTCCCCATCCACCCCCTCTCTTATAACCATGATTGTTTCTTTCTGTGTGTAAACCTTCCCTTGAGTTTTTGTAATTGTGGTCTCATACAGTATTTATCCTTTTGTGATTGACTTATTTCACTCAACATAATGCCCTCCAGATTCATCCATGTTGTGAGGTGTTTCATAGATGTACCATTGTTCTTTATCATTGCATAGTATTGCACTGTGTGTATGTACCATAGTTTATCCATTAATCTGTTGATGGGCACTTAGGTTGATTTAACACTTTTTATAGAGCCCAGTTTGATAGGAAGCGTATTTGTCTTGAATCTTAGGTTGGTTTATTTAATTATTAAATCTACTTTCTTCTCTGGACTGACTCCTGACTCCTAATTGTGACCATATATCTTTCAGACACTAGTAATTTTTCATAAGTTTCTGTTCTAAAAAGGATTTTGGGATTGATGAGCCTGCCTTCATATACTGCTTCCTAATTCCTGGAGGCCAAGGACACAAATACTCTATTCTGCTTCCTTTTCTGGTCTCAAAGATGGTCTCATATGACATTGGTCTGAAATGTCCTGCACTTCAGTTAGCTACTCATTAGGACAAGAGTATAGAACCCCAGGTTGACTTGTAACTAGACTGTTTAATAAAAAGAAATGACAAAATGGAGATAAGGTATATTTGGTACAAACAGAAATAAGTATTTCGAACAGCCTATAATTCACATAAAGCCTAACATGGAAAACACAAGTACTTTGACCCACTTATTAAATAAAGGTTTCATGTAAGGCTTACATCAGAAGATACCTATGAATTATTGAGGATGGAAGGCAAAGAGATTCCATACAAAAAGTTGAAAGGTATTCTGGGGATCTATCTTAGGCTTCAATAAAAAAAGTTCAGTTTAATTTTTTTAAAGTAATTACTTAGAAAGAAGTACAGTGGAGTTCCACAGAAAAAAGATGGCAACCAGGATGATATTCCATTAACCAGAATTTGGATGTTCTTCATTCTAAAATTTCTTCTTTCCCATCTAAAATTATTTTCTGGGTCAATTTCCTTAGTTGAGTCTGTTCACATTCAATATCATAACTAATGTCATAACTGATGGTAATATTTATTATTTTGGTTTCACTTTTCTTTTTGCATCTTTATGTTTCTTCCGACAGTCCTAGAAAAACAAAATCAAAAGGTTTTGTTAACAATAACTGTAGATTATTTTCAGGTGTTGCCTACTAGAAAGTAAAACATTATCCAGTTTCAGGGTTGTGGAAGCACAAAACAATCCACCCATTTTGGAAACACTCGCTTAGAATGAATACGGAATATTCAAACTTTTGGCTTCAAATCTTTACAGTGGGAACTGCAATTCAGTCTTAAAAAACAAAACAAAACAAAAAAACTCTCATGTTTGCATGTTACTCAATAAGCCTGGATGGAACTCCTGAGACCAGGCAGTTAATGTGGCCAGTCTTCAGTTTCCTCATTTGTACCATACATGGGTTGAATTAAACAACCCTCAAATTCTCTCCCTGCTCTCTAATTCTGATAGTTTAAATCATGCTCTCAGTTGTCATCCTTTCTTAAGTTTCATACTTCATTCCAATTACTCTTACACCAGGGACATATTAACACAAAGAAATGCAAAGGATATACCACATATATTTTAGGAGACAATCTATAGGGAGATAGAATTACTCACCATACGCAGGTTATTTGTTCGGGCCTCCCAACAATTCCTGCTCGTATCACTTCCTGCTCCTTTCCAGAACAAGCCAGAACCTACTAGGGGAAAAATGAAAAAGATGAGGCAGCAGATTAATATCAACACAGACAATATTCTTGTGCTGGCATCATCAAGGTTGCCAACGTGAATGCTAGTTAAGGCCATTTTTTTTTTTTTTAAATTGTGGTGAAAATATACTGAACAAAACCTACAGCAATTCAACAATGTCTACATGTATAATTCAATGACATTGATTACCTTCTTCAAGTGTGGAACCATCTTCACTACTCTTTTTCAAATTATTCCACCATTAACATTCAATGCACCCCAAGTAAAAAGACCTTCTTTCCCCCTCCCTCCCACTCCTGGTCCAAACCCACTGCCATCGAGTGCATAGCGACCCTATAGGACAGAGTAAAACTACTCCATAGGGTTTCCAAAGCTGTAATCTTTAAGAAAGCAAAAAGGCGGGTATTTGGAGTGCACCAGCTGCTCCTTGGAAATCCTATGGGGCAGTTCTACTCTGCCCTATAGGGTCACGATGTGTCAGAATTGACTCGACAGCAACAAGTTTTGTTTTTTTATTCCACTCAACATGTTTTCTACGTTCATCCATGTTGTGGCATGCCTCAGGACTTCTTTCCTCTTTATGCCTAAGTAATATTCTATTGTATGTATATAACATACTTTGTTTCTCCATCCATCAATTGATGGACTTTTTGGTTTCTACCTTTTGGAAACTGTATTGCTGCAATGAGCACTGATGTACATGTGTCTCTTTGCGTGGCTGCTTTAAGGTCTTTTGGTATATACCAAAGAGTGGAATTGCTGGATCATATGGTAGTTCTATGCTCAAATTTTAGAGGCACCACCAAACTATTTCCATTTTTTGGATCACTGCCATTCTAGTGGGGGGAGATGGTATCTCATTATAGTTGTGACTTGCATCTCCCTAATGGTTAATGACTTTGAGCATCTTTTCAAGTGCTCGTTGGCCATTTGAATTTCTTTGGTGAACTGTCGGTTCAAGTCCTTTACCATTTTTTGACTGGGTTGTCTTTTTGTTAATTTGTAGAACTATTATATATTTTAGATATTAGACCCTTATCAGATATACAGTTCCCCCAAATTTCCTCTGAATCTGTAGGCTATCTTTTCACTTTTTTGATGAAGTACTTCGATACACATAAGTATTTAATTTTTGTGAGGTCTCATTTACATTGTCTTTCGCTGCTTGTGCTTTTGTTGTCGTATCTGATAGCTCATCGCTAAAACTAAGTCCTACAGCTTCACCCCTACATATTCTTCTAAGAATTTTATGGTTTTAGTCTTTATATTTAGTTCTTTGATTCATTTTGAATTAGTTTTTGTGCATGATGTGAGGGTTGGGTTAAGGCCATCTTTTCCCTTTTCTATGAATTTTCAAAAGAAATTTAATGCTTTTTGAGAAATGAAAATGTAGGCTGATACTGTTTACATACAATTTACTATTATATAACTATTTATGTTTGTGCTAGGCTTTAAGAAATGAGGAGTTCACCAGCAGCCTTAGAGTTTTCACATGGACTTTTAGGGTAATAAAAACTTAGGGGTTCTGTATGTCTACTATGTATGCAAGCTCCAGAACAAAACAAGTTCTAGTAGAGGATACTGAATGAGCAAGGAAGGTGCTAAGTGGTGAGCTCTCCATCCCTGGAGAGCTTCACAAGTCAACATGCATCAGTCTTGTGGAGGCAGCTAAACCACAGACATTACAAAGTATTCTTCAGGGTCATAACCGTACTTATCTGGATGCATGTTATTGTATCAGTGTGTGCAGTGGAAAGAGCTGTACTATTGGAATCCATTCTTTCTGGAGTCATTGATGCTGGATAAATCCCTGAAACCATTACCCTGAAATAATCTTTATTTACTTTTATTGTACTTTAGATGGAGGTTTACAAAGCAAACTAGTTTCTCATTAAATAATTAGTATACATACTGTTTGTGACACTGGTTGCCAACCCCAGGAATGTAAACATTCTCACCTTCTTAACCAAGGGTTCCCCATTATAGCTTTCCTGTCCCTCCTGCCTTCTCATCCTTGCCCTGGGCTGGTGTGCCCATTTAGTCTCATTTTGTTTCATAGGCCTGCCTAATCTTTGGCTGAAGGGAGAACCTCAGGAGCGACTTCATTACTGAGCTTTAAGGGTGTCTGGGGCCCACACTCTTGGGGTTTCTCCAGTCTCCGTCAGACAGAGCAGTTGGAGCTAGATGTTCCCCAAGATGGGCAATTTCCCTCAAGGAGTTTGGATGTATCTATGGAGCCTCCATGACCTTTCCTTGGACAAGTTGTGCTGGCTTCCCCAGTACTGTGTACTGTCTTACTATTCACCAGTTACCACTTATCTACTGTCAATTTAGTGTTTTTCCCTCCCTACCCCTCCCCTCACTTGTAACCATCAAAGATTGTTTCCTTTTGTGTGTAAACATTTTCATGAGTTTGTTTAGGTAGTGGTCACATATTTGTCCTTTTGTGATTAACTTATTTAACTCAGCATAATGCCCTCCAGATTCATCCATGTTGTGAGATGCTTCGCAGACTCATCATTGTGCTTTATTGTTGCACAGTACTCCCAATGTGTGTTATGTACCACAGTTTGTTTATCCATTCATCTGTTAATGGGCACCTAGGCTGTTTGCATCTTTTTGCTATTGTGAACAATGCTGCAATGAACATGGGTGTACATATCTATTTGTGTTATGGCTCTTATTTTTCTAGGCTATATTTCCTAGGAGTGGGATTGCTGGATCATATTGTATTTCTATTTCTAGCTTTCTACGGAAGTGCCATATCGTTTTCCAAAATGGTTGTGTCATTTTGCGTTCCCACCAGCAGTGCATAAGAGTTCCAATTTCCCCACAGCCTCTCCAACATTTGTTGTTTTCTGTTTTTTTGATTCATGTCGGTAACGCAGGGGTGAGATGGAATCTAATTGTGGTTTTGATTTGAATTTCTCTAATATCTTTGAGCATTTTTTAATTGGATTGTCTTTTTGTTGTAGAGATGTTGGATTTTTTAGTAGATTTTAGAGATTATACCTTTGTTGGATTTGTCATAGCCAAAATTTTTTTCCCAGTCTGTAGGCTCTCATTTTACTCTTTTGGTGAAGTCTTTTGATGAGCATAGGTGTTTAATTTTTAGAAGATCCCAGTTATCCAGCTTATCTTCAGGTGTTTGTGTATTGTTAGTTATAGTTCATATCCTGTTAATGCCATGTATTAGAGCCTCTAGTGTTGACCCTATTTTTTCTTCTATGATCTTTATAGTTTTTGGTTTTGTATTTAGGTCTTTGATTGATTTGAATTAGTTTTTGTGTATGGTTTGTGGTACAGGTCCTGTTTCATGTTTTTGCAGATGGACATTCAGTTTTGCCAGCACCGTTTGTTAAAAACACTGTCTTTTCTCCATTTGATGGACTTTGGGCCTTTGTTGAAGATCAGGTGACCGTATGAGGATAGACTTACATTTGGGTTCTCAATTCTGTTCCATTGGTCAATGTGTGTGTTGTTGTACCAGTACCAGGCTCTTTTGACTACCATAGCTGTATAGTGGATTCTGAGGTCAGGTAGTGCGAGTCTTCCTACTTCATTCTTCTTCAATAGTGCTTTACTTAACCCTGAGATTATCTTTAAACCTTTATACCAAAAATATCCTCTGAAGTCTTCTTTAAGACAAACAATAACCAAAACCCAAAAACCAAACCCGTTGCCGTTGAGTCGATTCCAGCTCATAGTGACCCTATAGGACAGAGCAGAACTGCCCCATACGGTTTCCAAGGAGAGCCTGGTGGATCTGAACTGCCGACCCTTTGGTTAGTAGCCGTAGCACTTAACCACTATGCCACCAGGGTTTCCAGCCAAATAACAGTTTAGCTTAATTAGTAAAGAATATCTGCATTGAGCATTGAGCTCTTTTAAAGAACTATCTATATGGGATCAAAATGACAACAATTCCAAAGATTAGATAGGAAGCTTAGGGGACAGTGAGTTAATGTGGGAGGAGCAATTCAGAAAAGAAGGGCAAGAATGGTTGCATCACTTAAGAATATAATCCATGTCACAAATTGTACGTATAGAAATTATTGAATTGGTATATGTTTTGCTGTGTACATTTTCAACAACAAAAACTAAAATGAATTATTGAAAAAAAAAAAAAGGCTATACCACTATACCACTTAATGAAAAAAATGGACTTACCATGAAGTCTTTCATCATCCTTACAGAAAAAGAAAAATCTATTGTTCTCTTTCTCAGGTAATGATACTTCTCTGAAAAAAGACAGAAATAGACAGACAAATATTGATTGGTTGCATTTCAATCCTTAAGAAAAAATGTTCACATTGAAAATATAAATGACTGTTCCTCAACTATATCTGCTTTGTGTTTTTGCTCATTACATCCCTGAATGGAAATGACCCCGCCCCCTCTTTTTTCAATATTCTTCTATCTCAAGCTTTGATAATCAAGAGTTGGTTAAGTACAAACTCTACCCTCCCCCTCATGCCGGTTTCTGATAGCACATGCTCACCCCCACAGCTACCCGCATCTCTGGTTGCCAGTAGTTCCAAGGGGAGACAGCCTACTGCAGCAGCCTGTTTCAGATTAGCAACACCACTGTCAGGTCCCTGTCCCTGTGCTCATCATGTCCACCAGCCCCCACCAGTGCTACCCAAATCTCATTACCAAAGGTTAGAGAACTCTCTAAAGGGGCTAAGGGAGAGAAGATAAAGTTGTCTTGTGAAGATAAGCTTAGATACTTCTATACTATCTCTAAAGTGTGTCTAACTCAGATTTTACAAAATTTGAAATATACTTGCACCAGAAACAAATTACTTACCCAGGACTGGGCTTTCTGTGATCTACTACTTCAGTCGTATCTTCCTCTTCTGAGCTGGTATCTTGAGAACGAGGGTTTTCCTGCCAGGCAATCTTTCCAGGTTTCACTGTTCCAACTCTATAGGTCTCTATATTGTCACAATAAATGATGGGATTAGAACTGAACAACTCAATACTTCTGAACACACGTTTCATTACCATCTTTTTAATGCAAATAATGAGCATCTTATATATGTATTTTGCCAACAGTGCCCCCCCCGCCAGTATTTTCATGAGTGCACTATGCTAATTTTTTTACATGTTGCTGTTAAAAAAAAAAAAAAAAAGTCATAGCACGCTTATGAAAATACCTCATAGGGGGAGGGCGCAGTTGGCAAAAAAACATACAACACGTGCATTATTTTGGTAAAAATACAGTACTTTCACGATGCACACGTATCTCTAAATTTTTAATATTTTAATCATTAATTTAAAAGAGATAATCATCTTTTTAGATTTTCAAATATTAAGTGAAGCTACTATCATATTTTTTGACATTTCTAGAGTGAAATATAGTGATACTATGAAAAGGCACACAAGCTAGAGGTACTTTTGTTATAAAGTATGTAATGTATAATTAAAAAAAAAAAAGACAAAATAAAATTTGCACTTGTGCTAGAACAAAAAGACTAAAATAAAACATGATGTAGTGAAACCAGGTTTCTGTTTCCAATTATTTATAAATGAGTAAAGCAACATATCCTTAGGTTTTCAATTCCCAAGTCTCTTTCTAGAACTGCTGAAGAAGCCATGACTAAAAAATATGGACTATCAGCTCATGAGCCCCCAAAGTTTCTCAAGGAGTTAAAGCACATCTCCCAGTTTGCTGGGCATCTTTAGGACTCACTTCAAGGTTATTTCTTCACATGTGGCTCCAAAAGAAGAATGGTAGCTAATACCCACATCAGCATCAACTCTACTCAATGAGGTACTCAAATGGACAATACAGGCAATAAAATGAAGCAGGGGACATGACAGATTATGGCTTATTTATAAGAACATTTGAAAAACTACCACTAGATGGTTATGCCGCCTTTTAGAGTACCACAGGGCTGGCATCTAATACACGGATGCTATTTTAACTGCTGATCTCTAAATCAGAATTCACTGTAGTTAGGTTTGCGTATGTTCTTCTATAAAGGTATATACTGCTTTTTATAATAAAATTTCAGAAAAGCTACGTGTGTATCTGGATACTAGGTAAGGAGCAGCCTGCTAAGGAAGAGGCATTTTTAACCTGTGGTCCAGGTTGGGCTTCAGAGGTAAACCTCCTGAAATGGAATACAAAATTGCAGGTACTAGAATCGACTCGATAGCACTGGGTTTTTTTTTTTTTTTTTTTTTATTATGTATACTTTTCCTTGGGTTCTGGCAAAATCCAAGAATAAACTTTCAAAACAACTGACACATCAATCACATGGCATACACATTTAAAGCTGTTTACCTATTTCTTCTTCTCCCTACCATATGCAGCACTGGCTGTCTGTAAGTCACAGCTTTTCCAGCGTAAACTGTTTGCACTACCAAGGGACCTTGCACTTACCGTATAAAGCTATTTAAATCTATGACTCATTTCACTTCTTCATGGATATTTCTACTCAACAAAAGAAGAGGATGGTGTGCACTATTTTCTGGCCTCCTTTCATATGGCGACTAATCAGAAGTGTGCAAAAACAATTTCTTCTTGTATTAAACATGGCTTCAGGCACATTACATTTCTGATGATGAATATTGAATCTCACATTACTTATGTGTGGAAGAGTCCTTTACTCAGCTAAGGTTAAATCATTACATTTAATGTAGACTCAATCTATTACGTACAAACTGAAGTGAAAAAGCAAAAGAGAAAAATTACCTTCCTTTACATCTTTAGCATCTGAATCAAAAAAGGAAAATGTAAACCCAGCTGGCTCCTCGATCCCATTCTTTAGAGGTGTAGGGTCATGTATTTCTGTTTTGTCTCCATCACAGTCTGCATTCCAGGGTATGTTTTCTTTCTTTTCACTGCTATCTTTTGTCGTCTGGAGTCTTTCTTTCAAATCGGCAGCAATGTTATAATACATTTCTTTTGACACCTCAGGAAGCTTCTCACATTCTGCCCTTTTCTTCTTTCGCTTTGATTTACTGCCATGACATATACAGAGAAGTGTATCACAAAGAAATAGTCGCTTTTGGGAAAATTTCCAGACATCAGGAAAGGAAACACTTTGAATAACTGTTTATTCCATTCATTCAATAAAGAGGATCCACTCAGCTAACTAAAGCATAATCTTTATCCAATAAGCTTTTTTATACAAAAGTATCTCAAACAGCTCCAAATATTAAACATGAATCATACATATTCTTCTATCTCAACTTCTGTATTTTGGAAATGATACCAACAATATTAGCTTTGAATAAGAAAATCACTTAGCCTTAAGGGGCCTCAGTTTTCTTATCTGCAAATCGAATATGCTAAACCAGGTTACTTCTGAGACCCTTCCAAGTTCTAAACTTACGTGCATTCTATGAAACTGACATAAAAGGATCTGGTTATAACTTAGTGTTAAAATGAGGCATAAATGTGCTAAAACTAGTCCGTTTTGGAATGAAATGTTTATTTCACCATAAAGCTGCTCCAGGTTTAATATGCTTTTCTCTTTGAGCTTAGACTAAACACAGCTGGTTTCAATACTGAGTTTTTAAGCTAAGAAATATTAAAATCCTTTTTTCTCTAAGAGTCCATTCTGTATGTTTTATATGTAAGACCAGGCCAGAGAGTCTTAAAGTATTACGTAAAATAATGAGCGACCAGCATGTCCTAAATAACCATTTTATTGGTGGAGACCATTTCATAGAAACTTTTAATACTTCACTAAGTAAACCAAAGTGGCTAGGATTTATGACAGATATGACTTCCTAGCAAACTGAGCTCTAAAAAATTACGTTATAGACACAGTTTCGAGAGATTATCATTGAGCCTCAAAGTGGTGGTTTTAAAACTGGTCCAAAAATTCTTCTTCCTTCCAGAGGTGGAGGTTAACGCCCTATCCCTTGAGTGTGCGTTGGACTTACTGACCTTTTTTAACAAATAGGATAGATGTGATGGTATGTGACTTCTGAGACTAGGGTCACAAAATACAGCTTCCTTCTTGCTCTCTCCCCCCAGGCTGGATCTCTTGCTTTGGGGGAAGCCAGCTGTCATGTTGTGAGGCTCGTGAGGAACTAAGGCCTTCTGCCGACAGCCACGTTCAATGAGCCTTCTTGGAAGGGGATTTTCCACCCCAGTCAACCTTCACATACTGCAGTACTGGTGACAACCTGACCGAAGCTCTTGGGAGAGTCTGAGCCAGAACTACCCAATGAAGCTGCACCCAAATTTCTGACTGACAGAAGTTTTAAGTTGGTAAGTTTTGGGGTAATTTTTTACACAATGATACATAACTGACAGATTTTTGTACCTGGAAGTGGGGTGCTGCTATACCAAAAACTGAAAATGTAGGAGTGGTTTTACATTTGGAACCCAGGCAACGATGGCCCAAGTCGGAAGGTCATTGATGAGGGTGTTAGCGAAAACCTGAAGGGTCCTGAGGAAACTGTTAGTAAAAACCACGTGGTTTTTTTTGAGGCTACAGGTAACGGCTTGCAAAAGAGTAGGGTAAATGCAATTGGAAATTAGAGGAAAGGAGATCCTTGTTATGTAGAGGCAGAAAGTTTAGCAACACCATATTAATGTGGACAGCAGAATATATACCTAATGAACTGGGTGATTCAGCTAAGGAAATTTCCAGGAACGTGTTGAAGGCACGTTCTGATTTCTTCTTGTTCCTTATAGAATAAAATGCGAGAGGGCAGAGGTAAACTAAAGGAAGAATTTTAAAAAATTTTTATTGTGCTTTAAGTGAAAGTTTACAAATCAAGTCAGTCTCTCATACAAAAATTTATACACACCTTGCTATATATTCCTAATTGCTCTCCCCCTAATGAGATGGCACACTCCTTCCCTCCACTTTCCATTTTCGTATCCACTTGGCCAGCTTCTAATCTCCTCTGCTCTCTCATCTCCCCTCCACACAGGAGATGCCAACATAGTATCATGTGTCTACTTAATCCAAGAAGCTCATTCTTCAGCAGTATCATTTTCTATCCCACAGTCCAGTCCAATCGCTGTCCGAAGAGTTGGCTTTGGAAATGGTAACTGTCTTGGGCTAACAGAAGGTCTGGGGGCCATGACCACTGGGGTCCTTCTAGTCTCAGTCAGACCATTAAGTCTGGTCTCTTTATAAGAGTTTGGGGTCTGCATCCCACTGCTCTCCGGCTCCCTCAGGGGTTCTCCATTGTGCTCCCTGTCAGGGCAGTCATTGGCTGCAGCCAGATACCATCTAGCTCTTCTGGTCTCAGGCTGACGCAGTCCCTGGTTTATGTGGTCCTTTCTGTCTCTTGGGCTTGTAATTACCTTGTGTCTTTGGTGTTCTTCATTACCCTTTGCTCCAGGTGGGTTGAGACCCACTGATGCATCTTAGATGGCCACTTGCTAGTGTTTAAGACCCCAGACGCCACTCTCCAAAGTGGGATGCAGAATGTTTAGGAAGAATTTTTTCTTTAAGGAGCCAGGACTTCCAGTTTTTGAAGATTCCTAATCCCTGGTGGTGTAGTGGTTAAGTGCTATGGTTGCTAACCAAAAGGTCAGCAGTTCAAATCCACCAGGTGCTCCTTGGAAACTCTACGGGGCAGTTCTACTCTGTCCTACAGGGTCACTATGAGTTGGAATTGACTCGATGGCAATGGGTTTTGGTGAATCTTTAAAAAGCAAAAGGCATGAAATTTAAGAAAAGGCTTCTAAGCAAAGACAAAATCTAAGGCAATCTTTGGAAAACATGTCTAAAGCAAACTGGCTACGGGCCCAATACAGCCTGCTACCTATTTACGTATGGACTGCAAGTTAAGAACGTCTTTTTTATTTTTAAATGGTTGGGGAAAAAAAAGTTTGCAGACTCTGGTCTAAATATAAAACAAAATCCCTTAAGAATCTAGATGGGAACTAAGTAACTTCAACTGATCCCACACTAGGGCTTTCAAGGATCTCATACATGTTATCCCTCAGCAGTTTTAGCAGAATTCCAAGAAGAGCTTGTTTTGAAATGATTTGTGGGTGTGACCTTTGTCTAATGGAGTGTACTCCAAGAAAGAATCACAGGAGACCCACAAAGATTTTAAGAGAATTATATTAGCAGAAACACCACCAGCTTGCAGCTTGAACAGATAGGCACAGAGAGATTAGAAAATGAAAGAAGGCTTTTGGATTCCCAAACTTCTATTGGCAAAAAGCAGGCAGAAAAACCTACTCAGCTGCAAACCTGTGCTACGATTATTAAAAAAGGCTGATCCAAAAGGCAGAGTGAAAATCCATGGAGAATTATTCTGGGATCCTTTGTCCTAATGAAGAATGTCCAGTATTTTGCCTGTCTGGATTTCAGAGCCCACTGTGGATCAGTGCCTCCTGCTTTCCCCTTGATTAACAGTAGTGTTTACGATGGTTATCTTATGTCTGTCCTACCATTTTATGTTCAGGGAGGTGCAGACAACTGTCTCTCTAGTTTGCAGGTCTGATCAAAAAGAACTGTATTCAAGGAACTGCAACAGATATGCCTCATCTGCACTTAGATCTGATGACATCCTGGATTTTGAGCTAATGTTATAAAGGGATGAGACTTTTGGGGATTCTAGGGCAAGGAGGATGAGCATGTGGTAACATAATTTGTGCCCACAGGGTGGATTGTGGTGGTTTCAAAATATATTCACAAGTTTTGTGACACTTCTCCCTTCAAGAGGAGGAGCTTGAGTCACCCAAGCTTAGTGACTTGCTTCTAAAATTAGAATAAGACAGATGTGTCAGTATGTAAATTTTGAGACTAGATCATAAAATACAGCGTGGCTTCCTTTTCTTTCTCTCTCTCACTCAGGCTCTGGAAGAGGCCAAGCTGTGAGGGCATTTAAGCAGCCTAATGGAGAGGCCCATGAAGCGAGCAACTGAAGCCTGCTGGCAACATCCATGAGTGAGTCATCTTGGAAGCAGATTGCGATGGTTAATTTTGTGTGTCAACTTGGTCAGGCCATGATTCTCAGTGTTTTTGGCAGTTGTATAATGTGATCACTTCCCTGTTGAGATTTGATACGTGATCACCCCCATGATGGGATCTGCTGTGAGTTGGTACTGGTGGATGTGAGGCCTGTGGCAGCTCACTGCCCTCCTCAGCCTTCATTTCTCCTCTCTCCCACATCTAGCTCTTCCTGCTCTCCTCGCTGAGGCTTTTGCTCATTCTGGATCCTGCAGCTGGCTCCTGTTCATCTGAACTTTGGCTCTTGGGACTTGAGCTAGCAGCTTACCTGTGGTCTTGCCTGTCAATCTTGGGTTTGCTAGCCCCTGCAGCTACGTGAATCAGGAGAAGCCTCTTTCCTGACCCACAGACTTGGAACATTACAGCCTCTACAAACACGTGAGCCATTTCCTTGATATACATCTCTCTGTATATTTATATGCTTTACTGGTTTGCTTCTCAAGAGAACCCAGCCTAAGACACAGATCATCTAGGCCCAGACAAACATTCAGAGATGGAAGCCCTAGGCAACCTCTTGCCTGCAACCTCGTAAGAGTCACAGGGCCAGAAGCACGTAATGAAGCTGCTTACAAATTCCTGACCCACAGACATTTTGTGATAATAAGTATTTGTGGTTTTAAGATGCTGCATTTTAGGTAGTTTGCTATGTAGCAACAGATAACTAACACACCCTAGACAGAAAAACAAAACTGATATATAATACACAACAGCCCTCATATACCTGTGATGTTCAATGTGGACTAGCTGAAATAATATACAAAAATTCTACAATTGCAAGGAATATTTATATTACTTCTACTTTGGTCTGATATGAGATTCTTTCTAAAATAAACTTTCAAAAAAATTATTTTAAATTTTTGTCATTATTGAGAATAAACACAGCAAAACACACACCAACTCAACAGTTTCTACATGTACAACTCAGTGACACTGGTTACGTTCTTCAAGTTGTACAAGCATTCTTACTCTCCTTTTCTCAGTTGTTCCTCTCCATTAACATAAACTCACTGCCCCCTAACGTTCCTATCTAATCCTTCGAATTCCTGTTGTCAATTTGATCCCATATAGATAGTTCTTAAAAGACCACAATGCTCAAGGCAGACATTCTTTACTAGTTAAGCTAAACTATTGTTTGGTTTTAAAAAGACTTCAGGGGATATTTTTGGTTTAAAGATCATCTCAGGGTAATAGTTTCAGGGGTTTACCCAGCCCCTATGGTTCCAGAAAGTCTGGAGTCCATGAGGATGTGAAATTCTGTTCTGCATTTTCCCCCTTTTGATCAAGGATTCTTCTATGGAATCCTTGATCAAAATGTTCAGTAATGGTAGCTGAGCACCATCTAGTTCTTCTGGTCTCATGGCAAAGGGGGCAATTAGCCACACATTCTATATCCTCCTATTCCTGACTCTCCTTTTTCCTCTGTTTCTCCAGGCAAATAGGGACTAATTGTTCCTTGGATGGCCGCTTGCAAGCTTTTAAGACTCTAGGAACTAAGCATCGAACTGGGAATACAGCAGAAGCACCAAACATGTCATTAGACCAATTTACTGCGATGGTCAATGGTACCATGACCCTAAACCTCCAAACCAAGGAACTGAATCCTATCAGGTGTTTGGCTGCGCATAAGCAGCCTCAGCAGCTACACTATTTTTTTCTTTTTTGGTTGTTTTGTAAATTTATCTATCACACAACTTTTGCCAAGTGACAACTTATTGACAGCAATTATATTAATCAGCTATGCAACCCTCCCCTTAATCAATGCCAATTTTTCCATCACTGTAAACCAAAACACAGTACATAAACGATAGTCCCCTCTTTCCCCCTTCCTCCCTTTAAAATAAAGATTTAATTTTATTCCTTTTAGATTTACAAAAAGGTTGCAAAAAGCTCCTAAATAGCCGTCTAGTTTCCCATGATGTTACCATCTCATATAACTATGGTACAATTGTCAAAACTAAAATATTAACATGGTACATTACTAGTAACTAAACTCATAAGAATTTATTCTGATTTCACCAATTTCTCCATTAATATTCTTTTTCCAGGATCCAATCCAGGATACCACATTGCTTTTAGTGATTTTAGTTGCTATTAACAACAGGAAAATGAAAGCATTAAGTCAGGTAAACACTTGTTGCGCCTTCTAATTTGCCATATTTATCAAATTGACTGCATATCTATAGGAAGTAGAAGCTTCTACCACACTAAAATCGACTCAGTGGTAACAGGTACCACACTAGAATAGTGCAGTGGGTTAATGGTAGCCTCCAAAAAAATATGTCTATGTGCTAATTCCTGGAAACTGTGCGTGTTAGCGTATCTGGAAAAAGGGTCTTTGTGGATGTAACTAAGTTAAGGATCTTGAGATGAAGAGACTACCAGGATTATCCAAGTGGCCCCTAAATGTAATCATAAATGTCCTTATAAGAAACCCAGAGGAGAGACAGCAGAGGAGGAAGACAGATGAAGACAGACGTAGAGATTAGAGCGTCGTGGTCACGAGCCAAGAAAGACCAAGGATTGCCAGCAGCTACCAGAAGCTAGAAGATAGGTACGGAATGGGTACCCCCTACACCCCTTCCAGAGGAAGTGTGGTCCTTCTAACACCTTGATTTCAGACTTCTAGCCCCCAGAACTGTGAGAAAATAAACTCCTGTTATTTTAAGCCACCAAGTTTGTGGTAATTTGTTACAGCGGTCATAGGAAACCAATACAAATAGGAAGCACTATACTAGAGCAGGAGCACATATCATTATTTATGTATGGGATTCCTTTGTCAAAAGGGAAGACTTTCTCCACCGTGTTGATAATTCCTAGCTTTTCCCTCTGCTGGTCTTAAAATAAATATAAGGGGACTTATTCATAGATATCGGTTATTACCTGCTTTTCTCATTATCTGAAATTAGATTAGTTCATAACTTTTATTACTAAAAGAAGTAGTTTGACATTTACCTTTCTTTTGGTTCATCATCTCTTTTTCTTTCAAAAGTGGCATGGTCATGCCTTGTTGGATCATAATGTATGATGTCCCTACGTAAAAAAAAAAAAAAGAGAATTGTTAAGTCAGAAGAGATAAATCAGAACACCAACATAAAAAATAAATATCCAATTATAATTCAACACTGGGAAAACCCTAATTTGGGGGCAGTGGAAATGATGTGACATCAAAGAAGAGTATTAACATCTTGTGAGAAATACTCTTATTTTAAATTACCTAGTTTTGAGTATCCTCGGATCTTTTTTAACTTTAAAAATTATTTTAAAAATACAAGATATATACAAGCCCAAGCCCAGTGCCGTCAAGTCAATTCCGACTCATAGTGACCCTATAGGACAGAGTAGAATTGCCCCGTAGAGTTTCCAAGGAGCGCCTGGCGGATTTGAACTGCCGACTCTTTGGTTAGCAGCCATAGCACTTAACCAATACGCCACCCGGGTTTCCGTCATTATATTAGTTTTCCTAAATTATATATGTTCTAAATTTTCCATAATAAACAGTTTAAATAAATAATAATAATTCAAGGACATTTAAAGAACATCAAAATGACCCTAATTCTACTAAATATATAATCATAAAAATAAAAAATACATCATAAAACTTTTTTCTCATTCCTAATACCAGTCCCAGAAACCCTGGTGGCATAGTGGTTAAGTGCTATGGCTGCTAACCAAGAGGTGAGCAGTTCGAATCCACCAGGTGCTCCTCGGAAACTCTATCGGGCAGTTCTACTCTGTCCTATAGGGTCGCTATGAGTCAGAATTGACTCGACGGCAGTGCGTTTGGTTTTGAATACCAGTCCCTGGAGAAGGACATCATGCTTGGTAAAGTAGAGGGTCAACGAAAAAGAGGAAGACCCTCAAGGAGATGGATTGACACAGCGGCTGCTACAGTGGGCTCAAACAGCAAAGATTGTGAGGATGGAGCAGGACCGGGCAGTGTTTTGTTCTATTGTACAAAGGGTCACTATGAGTTTGAACCGATTCGACAGCACCTAACAACAACATATGTAATTTGACCATTTAAAATAGCTAGATAACATTTAATGTACAGTTACAGCATATATATTTTTCCATCCATCATTGTTGAGTATTTTGGCTGCTTTCCAATTGTTTCACTAATGGGAGCAGTGCTGCAATAACATCTAAGTAGATAAATATAGAAATAATTTCTTTATAATTAATTTCTTGAACAGAATTCCTGGGTCAAAGGTAAGTATTGTTTTAAGGGTTCTGATACATACTGCCAGATCCCCTCCCGGGAAAGTTTAAAATGGACTAGTTTCAAATTGAGTTCAAGAAACTATTTATGGTAAAGAAAAATATGGTGAAACAGGATGAAATATAAACCATACTTAAATTTCTTAACAGTTACTGATCCTTTGCTTGTAGAATTGTTCAAGTTGATGTGCAAAACACTTTGCACAACATCCAGTGCTTTCTTTTTTTCTGCAGCAAGCACTTCTTCTTCAGCAGTTTTCTCTTCATTTACCTCTGTCAGAGAAAGGATAATTAGCAACCTCATGGCAACCACAGCTTTAAAAGTCTCCACCATTAAGTAACTACCAAGCATCTAAATATGTGCAAAGCCCAGTAAGATAGGAAGAAGGAAATTAAGCCTCATTTTGATAACTCCCCTATCTCTAAGATCCTCACGCCACAGGGAATCTAGAAATCCCATGACCAGCAAACAAAAAGAGCCACTTAGAGTTATGAAAGTGAAATCTGGATTTAATGGCTTTAAGTGGCAAGTGTAAAAAAATTTAAAGTAAATATTGATAAATATAAAAAAACAAGATACTAATACCAAAACTAAAGTGATTACAGACTATTCTATTTTTAACATTTTAAACAATGATAAAGCTAATGAAGATGGTAATTTTACTGTCTGTTAATATGACGCTTTAGAAGACAATGGCTTCAGCCTTTGACTCAGTAATGAGTATCTCAGGTAAAGTCATGTGCCCTACATACAGAAGGCATCATGGAACTCTATCAGCTGCTATCTTCAATGACTAGAAATAGGCAAATATCAGAACAAAGTTAAACACTTATTTTGGATTACAGATAGAACTACAAAAGAAGATGTCTAAGGCTTCAAGACTCTTTCAATTTATTGCAGGATATAAACAACCAATAACAGAACTAGAAAAAAACACTGATTTAAGTTCTTTACAGAAATGCCCCCAAAATTTCTAAGGATGCAAATGAGGTAGAGATTATGTTCAATCAACTGGACCAAGAAATGCTTTACAATTAATTGCAGTCTGAAGTAAGAAAGGCAAGCTGGATCCCCAGAGGTGGGAGGAGAGCGTACCAGGTGGAGGAAACAAAATGAGCGTGTACTGAATCAGAAAATACGTATAGTTCAGATCACATATATATTGAACCATACGAAACTGCTGATATTCAACAATTTCTGACCTCAAAAAGCAATAATTTCAATTTTAACCTAAGAATACCCATAAAGAGGAGAAGTAGAATATAATGTTGGAAAGGACTAAAAGTTCAAGTAAGGGGCGGTTATGCCCTTACTTGCAGGAGTCTTTGTAATTCACAAAAAAAAACTGAGAAGGAAAGAAACAGCAAAAGATAGAGGTTATATGTCTGACTGCCCTAAGAGCAGAATTTCCATTAACAGAGAGAAGGGTCAGCAGAAGCTGGTTTAGGGAGAAAGAGAGAGAGAGAAATCCAGTTTTGGACTTGCTGAGTTTCACATGGACACAGGACAGCCTGTTCCAAGGACCCGCCTCTTCCTTTCAGGCATGTGCAAGGAGAGAGGCGAGAGCTCAGAGAATAGTCAGAAGCAAAAAAGACCTAAAACTGGGAAATATCATGTATAAGTGGGAGCTAAAGCCACAGGGACTTACTGCGAAGAGTCTATATCTGGGGGCAAAAAGAAAATTAGGAATCACAAGGGTTAGGAAGAAAACGAGGAAGCTATAATGGAAGGAAAGGGAAAAGAAAATGTCAAGAAGGGAGATGGTCAACAGTGAAATATTACAGGTAGGCTGAAAAGAATGAAGTTTAAGAAAATGCCACTCAGTGAACAAGCTATCCATAGCTTTCAGGGAATACATATCACAAGGGCTATAAGGAGACTGACAAAAGTGGCTCAAGTTAAGAAAGTAACCTCCTTCTAAATACAGGTTATTTCTAAGGTTCTGCCATTCCTGTGTTTTCAACATGGAACTTTGAGTCAGAAGAACTGAAGTCTTAGCTCTGAAACATTATTTGGTATGGATCTTGCAGAATTTATTACAAAGCTAGCTAAACCCTGGAAACACAACGTACTGTGATAATTGCCTTGACGAATTGTGAGGAACAAATCAGAGATGGTATTCAATAAAGTACATATTGTGGTACGTACTGAATTAGATGTAATTTATTTTTCAAGTTTAGAAATAAAAAAAGAAATTGTATGTAAAGCAGGAATGCAGATACTTGTAGACCAATATTCACTGCAGCATAGTCACAAGAGACAAAAGGTGGAAACAACCTAAGTATCTATCAACATAAGAACAGATATATAAAATGTAGTATATATATATGATGGAATATTACTCAGTCATAAAGAGAAATGAAGTCCCGAAACATATTACAATGTGGATGAACCTTAAAAATATTATGGTGAATGAAATAAACCAGTCCCAAAGGACCATGTAGTGTATGACCTGACTTACATGAAATATCTAGAAAAGGTGAGCATATAGAGACCACAGATTATTAGTGGTTACCAGGGGTGGGAGGGAAGGAGAAAGAGAGACTCATTGCTTAGGGGGCACTCAGTTTCTGTTAAGGGTGATGGAAAAATCTGTAAACAGTTAATGGTGACAGGTGAATAACACGATAAACATAATGTCACTGAATTGTAGATATGGAGAATATTGAAATGGCAAATGTTTTGTTAGATATATGTATATATATATATATATTTACCACGGGGGGAAAAAAACCCAAAGAAACATAGCAAGGCAGAAAGAAAGAAAAGTGAGGTGGCAACTAAAAAACTGGTAGAGCTGAAAGAATGGCTTTTTGGGAACCCACGAGACTTAACTATGTCTGTAGAAAGGAAGATGCTAGAAGAAAGGGGAAGGGTCAATAGGCAAATGGGAAAGGAAGCAACAGAAAGTATGAATGGTAAGGATTAAGAAGCAGATTTAAATTAACTCAAGAAGAAGACAAAAGCAAAAGAGTAAGGGGTAAGGATAGAGAAATTCTGAGGCTGAGAGAGGGAATTTCAGGGAGCTCACTACACGTGGCCATCCTCTTGGATGTAGGAGGTAAGATTCTTTGAAAATAGTAAGAGTAGAAAGTCTTAAAGAGAAAATGTGGAACCACTGCTGTGAAAAATGCTATAGGGATTCAAAAAGAGGAACTAGGATGCCTCTGATAGCATAATAACTCTTAGATATATCCAAATAAGGATGAATTTAAGTGGAATGGCTACACTGCCTTTTTAAAAACCTGCACCCAGCACGCACACCTAAGGAAAGATGAACACTCTTCTTTTAAGAAAGTCAAGTGTGCCTCAACAGTTTTTCGTGGCCTCAGCCAGAACATGTCCATCTGTTGATGTGGGCTGCCAGATAGGCCTTGTCTTATGCCAAGGGATGGGATGGAGAAAAACGGAACCTCTAGTGGATACTATCCCTGTTCTTCCTGGCAGCTTCAAGTAACTAAATGTTACTAAATAAATTAATATGTACAAACAAACTCAGGAAGTATTAACTAAGCTCCTCAATTCAATGTCTTCAGATGTAGAGTGTCTTCATTTGTTAAGTAAAGAGGTAGACTAGATGATTTCTAAGGGTGCCAGCAGCCCTGATATCATGACTTGTTTGACAATGAGACATTTACCTTCCTGTTCCTCTTCACTGTCGCTTTCTAGAAATCGAGAGTCCATGCGAAATCTGTCATCAGTGCCAAAGCGAGATTGCAAATCCATGAGCTACAGATAAAAAACATTGACAACTGAGAGCCAGGCTCTCCAGAGTACACCTCCCCACACTTTAAAATCCACTGCATTAATGTTCCCATAAAGTCACCTAACCGTGACTCAATCAAAGGGATCACAGAGACTTACTCCCAAATATCTCAACACTGGAAGGTTTGTCAAGGTCTATCTGCTACCTTGTTCCAGAATTATGTATAATAATAAGATATTGGAAGTTCTACCACTTCCAGTCTTCACTAACCTTCTGTCCAGCTCTGCCTTCAAACTGAGGTTTGATTTTAAACCTGTTACTGTCATCTTCGGAATCAGATTCCTCTTCGTTGCTGCTATCAAATAGCTTCCCAGATGCTTTATAAATGGACTCCTTTCACATCGACGAAGAAAGAAAACAGAAACATAACACCTGAGTAATCAGCATTTGTTTTCATAATGTAATCTTTCCCTTCATACTTCCCATGAATGTTCATGCATCTACCATAAACAGGTAGATGGTGGGTTAGAACATAAACTCCTAACTGGATATTTAACTGGCCTCTGAGATCATTAATCCAGAGTTTCCGCAGTATGGCCTAGATTTGGAGGGTAATGGCGGCCGTGGTTCTGGTGAATTAACTTAGGAGGTGATGTGCAGAGTATGGGATCACTACGGAGAAAACTTCCAAGACACCTGTAGTCTCAGTGTATAGGGTTATGGGGAGCCCTGGATCGCCCTGTAGCTTCCAGGAGGATTTTATGTGGAGACAAGTGTGGAAGTCTCGGGATGTGGTAGACAAAAACGGATGAATGCCCACAGTGACGTCCTAACTTCTTACCTTCCCAAGCTCCTGTCTGGGATTGCTTTGCTCCTGAACATCTGTCTCTTTTGTTTCACTTTCATTGTCAGAACCAAAGACGATGTGTGTTGGCCTGATCTCTGAATGATCATCCTAGGGAAGTCATCAAAAACAGTATATCTTAAAACAATCTCATCTCAAACTTACCGTGCACAAACTTTATCATCTCCTTCCATGTCTACTTCCTATCCTTTCCTCATCTCAGTGAACACCACTGTCAACCACTTAAATGGCCAACACAAAAACTTATGACTTCTCTCCATATCCAGTTGATAACCAAGTCCTATCAATTTGACCTTCTTGGTATCTTTTAAAGTTGTCATTGCAAACTCAAAAGGCTCTCCATGGTTCAGGTTTAGCCCCACTCAATTTGTTGGTTTGTCATGGCCTGAAGGATCTTTCTAACAGAAGTTACCACACATTTTCTGTAAAGGGCCAGAGAGTAAATATTTTAGGCTTTGCAGTCTACACATGGTCTCTGTCCCATATTCTTGTCTTTTACTACAACCCTTCAAAAATGTAAAAACCATTCTTAGCTTGCAGAGGTACAAAAACAGGCTGTGGGCAGGGTGGCCTGTGAGCTGTAGTTTGCAGCCTCCTCTTCCAAAATACATACAACTAATATTCATTCTCTTGCTTAAAATCCCTCAATGTCTTTTCACAGCCTTAAGAATAAAGTCCAACCTCTGTAGGCTCTTCATGACGTGCCCCTACTTTTCTCTCTAGCCTCATTTCTGGCCACCTTGCACTCTATAATTGCTCCTTTCACCTGCAATACCTTTCCTCTCCTTGCCACTCTTCCCTCTGCCTGACCAGTTTCCACTTATCCTTTCATGCTGACTCTGATCAGATACTTCTTCCACAAGGAATCCTCCCTTGGTGGTTCTGCAGACCGACTTGATGCTTCCCATACTGCTTCCTGGCACAGAGGCACGCTTCTCTCTTGGTCCCAACAAACTGATTTGTGATTGTCTGCCCCTCACATCCTAAGCTGCACGCTTCTCTCTTGGCCCTAACAAACTGATTTGTGATTGTCTGCCCCTCACATCCTAAGCCAACATGCCACATGTTACTCATTTTGTAAAGCTAGCACTTACGGTAAAGGTCTAGAACTGGAACTCAACAATTGTTCAAAGAAGGAATAACTCACTACAATAAATCTTGGCAAGACTTCTATAACTGATTTACATGTAAATTCAGACATATTAGGATACGTCACTTAATTACATCAGTTATAGCTTCTAAATGAGACAAAATGATGAAGAAATTTTAGATAAAAACAAATTAAAATGTTCTTAGTAAATGAAGGTTAACCTCACTTTCTTTGGGATATACTAAAGATTAGTATAGTAGGTATACGGTAATAAAAGCTTGTAACTCAAGGGCACAAAACAAAAAATTAGCGAATGCTAAGATGACCCTCAACTCTAAAGAGACATGTCTTCATATGAAAAGAAAAGCTCGACTTTGTGAGAATTCTTATTAAACACAGATTTAAGATGTACTCACCAAATTTGCCAGAGCATTATGAACCAGCTTCTTTTGTATTTCTTTTGCTTTCTGCCTTGCGTCTAAGGCTGCCAAACGCTTCTGGTTATCCTGGGCATGCCTATCCTCAGATGGATTACTGACAGGGTGTGGGAAATCACTTCTGCTGTCCTGAGCCTTTTTACTGAACACAGAGCTGGGCCTGTCTTTCCCGGAAGAGACCTTTGGTGGCTTCTCAGATGTAAGGCTGCATGAATCAGCCCTCTCCTCCTCTGAACCATCTTCTATCTTTGGGTTACTATGGCGACCATCTTTGTCAAAGTCTATCTTGTGAATCTTTGCACCAAGACTTAAGGATTTCTTACCTGTTAATGGCAACAGACTAGAGGTAGTACTTCTACTTTCCTTTTCTGAATTGCTTGCAGATACCACCTTGGGATCCTGGCTCTCAAAAGTGGTCTGTCTGTTTTGAGGCTCAGTATGGTTTGGGCTATTTGCCTTCTTTGTGTGTTGGCATGGAGTCAGTTCTCTTGATGAGCCATCAGCATACGAGGGCCTCTTTTCCATGGAAATGCTACTGGGATCCTCAAGTTTCAAAGAATCCTGATCCTTATTAATATTGTTAGAGGCAACACCCTCTTTCAGTGAGTTTTTCCTAGATTCCTTTCCATAGAGAGAGCCTATGCCCTTGAAAGCCTGGAATTTGTTTTCCTTTGGTTTCTGTTTACTACAGGTGTTCTTTTCTCCTTCTAAAAGAGAGGCCACAATGTCTTCAGGGTGAATGCACCGTTTGCCTCTACGGGGATTGTCAGGACCCTTGCGGCCCTTGGAGGCCCTGACAAACTGGCAGCTGGTGGTGGTTTCCTGGCTATCACTTGCAGTACTTTCTCTTGGAGCCTCTGCATCGCTACAACCCAACTGTTGCAAATCAGCTAAAGTGAGGTCGACACGGAGACAGTTTTTCATCAAGGCGTTATACTCCTCGTCTCCTTCGGACTCAGCTGATTCTGACACAGAAGCAGCATCTTCACTGTCACTGGAGCCAGATGGAGATTTACAATTAAGAAACCTAACCCCACTACTGACTGCTAACTCTGCTTTTTTTTTTCTCTTTTGTATTTTAACAGAATCCTCAGAAAACTCACAGCCTTTTCTGTCTTTCAAAGAAGCTTTCTCGCATACAGATTTTTCTCTATTCAAAAATTCTGTGCTGCTTTGTACCTTACCAACGTTTTTTTTCATCGCAATGATTTCATCTGTATCTTCTGAATCATAGGCACAATCATTTCCTATAACATTATCATTATTCACCTGGCAAGAGACCTTATTTTTGATACCTAAACTTGGTAAAAGGTAAAGTTTGTGAACATCTGATTTGAAATCATCCCTGACAACTACAAAGGGATCGTTTTCAGGTTCTTTTACTGAGGACTGTGTAGCTCTCTGTAAGCTTTCCTCTCTTGCAATCACTGCTCTTAACTCCTCTTCAGAATCGATATCATCATCAGACATGCTATTTTTGTTTCGGGCAGTTTCCAAGCCACAAGTCTGAAAAGGTACATTTTTAGGTTTCTGATGATAAGAATTAGGTACACAGGGTGATTTACAAAGACTGATGGAATCACGAGGTGTGTTTTGTGCAGCCTGTTGCTGTATTAAGAGTGGACTGTCCACCACCGAACTGTGTCTTGGGCGCACAGCCAGAGGCCCAGCAGCACCCTCACCACACTGCACTTTTATTTTCTTCTTGGGAGGGCTGTGAAAGTCAGAAAACTCTCCTCGTCGTTTCTTACTCATAGGATCATTCCCTCCTTCCAATTTCCAAGTGAGGCTGGTTACTGGGATGGCATTTATGGAATCCTCCCCTATCTTCTTCAGGTTGTGGCAGTATTTTGAGGGATCATATTTTATGATGTTACCCCAGTGAAGGAACGAAGCAAAAGCACCAGGTGTCAAGAAAACCTATCAGTCTGGTGAAATGAAAGAAATACTGTTTACCCTTAGGTAAAGCACTTACTTTGTCTTACCTTCAGGTTCTAATCAAACAAAATGAAGACTGCACTAGGTGATCTTTCAGGGTCTTTGGAATTGGGCTTTCTATGACACGTCCAGAGTTAAAACCAAGCACCATCATGATTAGTTGGCAGAAATCATTTGGGACGTAAGTAGACGTTATAGCAAACCTATTCAAATCATATTCTAAGTACACAGGCCCCAAGACTATGTTTATGGTAAATGAGAGATATCATCCACTGAGCCAATACCGTGAAGCAGAGTATAGAGGGGAACCCAAGAAGGCAAAGCTATGTAACTCTTATCCTTTCTTCTCAAGTATCTATGGCCTTTCCTGTCTTCTCAATACTGACTCATCCTAGCTCTCTTGATTTTCCTAGCTCAAAGAAGTCCACTTCATATTCTGTTCACTCACTGTAAGACGTTTTATAGGTCTTTATCAGAAAGCTAATAAATTTTTACTGGACCTGTTTTGCTACCGACTCACAAAAAGACACTAGTTAATGTCAATGTGTAGAGATGACACCTGGCTACCTGGCACTCGCTGATTTCCTAACACATATGAGTGGGAAAGCATAAGCTGCTTTAAGCTGTCACTCTTGAAGAGCCCCTTTGTTCATTTAGTAATTATTTGTTGTTGTTAGGTGCCGCTGAGTAGACTTCGACTCACAGGAACCCAGTGAGACAGAGTAGAACTGTCCCATAGAGTTTTTTTTGGCTGTAATCTTTACAGGAGCAGATAGCTGGGTCTTTCTCCCGCACAGCCACTGGGTGGGTTTGAACTGCCAACATTTTGGGTTAGTAGCTGAGCGCTTAACCATTGTGCCTTAAAACATGCCAATGTGAGGTGTGCCAGTGTTATAGTCTGAACTGTGTCCCCCAAAAATGTGTATGGTAAATCCTAACCTCTATGCCTGTGGTTATAATCCCATTTGGGAGTAGCTTGTCTTTATGTTAATGAGACAGCATTAATGTAGGGTGTATCTTGAGTCAATCTCTTTTGAGATACAAAAGAAATTAAAGGGAAGCTAGAAGCACAGATGGGGGAAGAGAAATGCCAAGTTATATGAAGACTGCCCAGGAGAAGCTAAAAGAGACAAGGACCTTCCTCTAAAGCTGACAGAGACAGAAAGCCTTGCCCTAGAGCTGGCACCCTGAATTCAGACTTCCAGCCTCCTAAACTGTGAGGAGTTAAGTTTGTTTGTTAAAGCCATTGACTCGTGGTATTTCTGTTACAGCAGCACTAGATGACTGAGACAGCCTGACGGTGTCTATCATCTCTCAGCTATACACTGTCCTTCTATATGCTACCCCCTTGCTGTTAGCTGCTGCCATTTGTGGGAAGCCAAAGGTGAAAAGGAAGGAAGAGGTCACTATTTCCCTGACTTTAGTGCCACTGGCAGTGGGAACAGAAGCAGCAGACAAAGCCAAAGCTGCTGAGCCTTGATTCCAGTAGTAGCTTCAGGGGCACCGTAATGGTGAGCTTTTTGTTTCTCTAGCCTCAGGAGGAGTAATGGTTTACTGCAGTAATTCATCTTTGAGCAGCCAGGCTATCACTTTTGTTCCTCTGGCACCTTTTTAACCAATTGCGTGTATTCACTCTGTTTGAAATACCTTGAGTAGATTTTGCTTCCTTGTTTGACTGATACACAGGGTGGAGCCAAAGGATACACATAGATGTGTCCTCTACTCACGAGTCCATGACAAACGGTCTGTCCTCATTTGCTCAAGGTAACAGGCAACAGTTACTTTGGCCATCCTGGGTCTGTGCTATTTCCCTACCCACCATTCTCTTGCCTGTCTACATGTTTTTATCTACTCTTTTCCTCTTTACTGGACTTCTTCCTGTACCTTTTCTATTAATTCAGAATGTACTCCAATTCTTCAAGATCCAACTCAAGTTCTAAGGCTTTCACAGAGCCTTCTTTAATGACAGCCCACTGTTCTGCCCTCCCCCCCACCCAACCTTAGCTCATTTACCAATGGCTTCGAATCTATGGGAATAAGGGAAAGCATGTACAAATTAATAAATGAAGTTGCTTTTTTGGCACTTTTTGTAGGAAACCTCATTATATCCTCTCATTAATCCTTAATGTTTCATACACGCAAGTAGGTAGGTCTTACCTAGAAATTGGAAACATAGAAACTACTATATAAATACCTAAAGATTTACTGATAGAAGCCGGGGAATTTTAAAGATATGTGGTAAACTTGTGAAAATATCCCTCGCTATCGTAAACAAAAATTACTTTGAAAAGTCAATCAAAAAGGATATTTTACGTTTATGTTGATTCTTAAGGTGAAGGACAGGTAAAACTCTTCCAAATTTACTCACAACCCAATTCTGAAAGAAAAAAAGGATGTACTTATTATACAAATCACAAATGAAAAAGATTACAATAACCAAAGAAAAGAAAAACCACAAACCCATGGCCATCCAATCAATTCCAACTCATAGTGACCCTACAGGACAGAGTAGAACTGCCCCATAGAGTTTCCAAGGAGTGGCTGGTAGATTCGAACTGCTGACTTTTTGATTAGCAGCCAAACACCCACTGCACCACCAAGGACCCTTATAATAGCCACACTACATAAATACAATTCTTGCAAAAAATTTGAACTAGGTGTGGGCCCTGATTATTGTTGGGTTTAGTTTTTGGACAATTAATCGAGTTCTAAAGAGAAAAAAGTGTGAGAGAAAAAAGGAAAATAGGAACAGCTATCAAATTCAATAGAAACCATAGGATGCCACAGAAAAATCACCAAAAAAAAAAAACCCCAAACAAACCAAACCCATTGCCATTGAGTCGATTCTGACTCATAGCCACTAAAAGATGCAAACTTGGGACCTGATGGCTCCTCACCACCTATGTTACCTTGGAAAACCCACCTCTGCTTCAGTTTTAATTTATCTGTACAAGGGTGGAGAACTCTGCTTACCTAAGTTGTAAATGCAGTTTGAAAAGCATAAAGGACTATGACTATCCATGCTGCTTCAAAAAAATGAGAAAAAGCAACCAGCTTTTGCCATGAGCTCCACGGTCCTGTGGTCTCAGGTGTTGGTCCCTCACTAGGTAAGGCTACCAGAGGGAGACTCACTTTATGCCCTGGTACTTCTGTTCCTGGCACAGCTTTCACATGCAAATCAACCGCTCTCATCTTTTTTAACAAGTCAGTGTTGCCTGGTCTTGAATTTTCTTTTTTTACTTTTGCTTCTTCTCTCTCTTGGGCCAATCTGAATCAAAGAAAAAAATATAAACAAAAGAATTAAAATTACTGACCAAACAAAACTGGTTATTTCTCTTCAGGTGATCTTAAATGATTGCTATAAAGTAAAAAGCTTATTAATAGTATTAAAAAACCAAAATAAAACAAATTCACTTTGTTAAAAGTTTAATAGCTTATACTTCTTTTTTGAACACACAAATACTAAACTTTCATTGTCAATTAACTGCAAAACAGAGAAATGTGAAAAAAACTCATTCCTTATTTCACATCCTACTGTTAACATTTCATCTATTTTCAACTCCATTTTATGTGCAAATATATACATTAAAAAAAAACTGTAATACTAGAAGTACTGTTTAGTGCATTTCTTTTTTTACTTTATCATTACAAAAACATCACTTAAATGGCTGTTGGTGATGTCAGGCGGTGTTGATTCAGTTCTGACTCACAGTGTCTTAGTCATCTAGTGCTACTATAACAGAAATACCACAAGTGGATGGCTTTAACAAAGAGAAGTTTATTTTCTCATGGAAAGGTAGACTAAAAGTCCAAATTCAGGGTGTCAGCTCCAGGGGAAGGTTTTCTCTCTCTGGCTGTTCTCATCAGTCTTCCCTCAGACTAGGAGCTTCTCTGCGCAGGGACCCCGGGTCCAAAGGATGCGTTCTGCTCCCGGCACTGCTTTCTTGATGGTACGAGGTCCCCGTCTCTCTGCTCGCTTCTCTCTTTTATACCTCAAGAGATTGCCTCAAGACACAATCCAATCTTGTAGGTTGAGTCCTGCCTCACTAACACAACTGCCGCCCATCCTCCCTCACTAATGTCAGAGGCAGGATTTACAACACATAGGAAAATCACACAATACCAGGAATCATGGCCCAGCCCAACTGATACACACATTTTTGGGGGGACATAATTCAACCCTGACAGTGACACCATGAATAACCTTGGTGCTATGCCATCTTCACAACAGTAGGTATGTTTGAGCCCATTATTGCAGCCAGTGACAACTCATCTCATTGACCATCTTCCTTTTTTTTGCTGACCCTCTTCTTTACCCAGCGTGATGACCTTCTCCAGGGATTGGTCCCTCCTGATAACACTTCCAAAGTGAGCCAGGCAAAGTCTCACCACCCTTGCTTCTAAGGAGCATTTTGGCTGTACTTCTCCTAAGATGTATTTGTTCATTCTTCTGGGTTATTCAATATTCAATACCAAAAAATTAAACCCGTTGCCGTACGGTTGATTCTAACTCATGGCGACCCCGTAGGACAGAGTAGAACTGCCCCATAGGACTTCCAAGACTGTAATCATTACAGAAGCAAACTGTAACATTTTTCTCCCAAGGAGTGCTGGTGGATTTGAATTGCTGACCTTTTGGTTAGCAGCTGAGCACTTAACCACTGCGACACCAGGGCTCCTTTTCAATATTTAATAGTCCATGGATTATTGGTGAAGAATACTGAATATACCACAGCCTGCCAAGAGAAAGAACAAATCTGTTTTGGAAAAAGTACAACCAGAATGCTCCTTAGAAGCAAGGATGTTGAGACTATGTCTCATATGCTTTGGACATGTTATCAGAAGAGATCAGTCCCTGGAGGAGGACATCATGCTTGGTAAAGTAGAGGGTCAGCGAAAAAGAGGAAGACCCTCAACGAGATGGATTGACACAGTGCCTGCAACAATGGGCTCAAGTGTAATGATGGTGCAGGACTAGGCAGTTTCATTCTGTTGCACATAGCGCTGCTATGAGTCAGAACCGACTTGACAGCCCCTGACAACAACAATGGTATATTCGGTGTTCCTAGCCAACATCATGATTCAAACGTGTCAATTCTTCTTCAGTCTTCCTTTTTCATTGTCCAACTTTTATATGCATGTGAGACGACTGAAAAGACCATGGCTTTGCTTAGATGTACCTTAGTTGTCCAAGTGATACCTCTGCTTTTTAATACTTTATAGACACCTTTTGCAGCAGATTTGCCCAATGAAACACTTCATTTGATTTCTTGACTGCTGCTTTCATGGGCATTGACCGTGGATCCAAATAAAATGAAATACTTTACAACTTCAATATTTTCTCCTTTTATTATGGTGTTGCTTATTGGTCCAGTTGTGAGGATTTTTGTTTTACATATGTAGAGGTCTCTACTGGAGACTGTAGTTTTTTATCTTCACGAGTAAGTGCTTCAAGTCTTCTTCACTTTTGGCAAACAAGGTTGTATCATCTGCATAAGGCAGGTTGTTAACAAGTCTTCCTCCAATCCTGATGCCCATTCTTCTTTAGATAGTCCACCTTTTTTGGGTTATTTGCTCAGCATACAGATTCAATCAGTCTGATGAAAGGATACAACACTGGTACATACCTGCAGTATCCTCTTGATCTATTCAAATGACTACCTCTTGGGGTCTACGTCCAGATTCCACATTAACACAAGTAAGTTTCCCAGAATTTCTATTCTTTGCAATATTATCCGTAATTTATGATCCACACAGTAGAATACCTTTACATAGTGAATAAAACACAGCTAAACATCTTTCTGATATTCTGAGCTTTCAGCCAAGATTCATCTGACATCAGCACGATATCCCTAGTTCCATGTCTTCTTCTGAATTCAGCTTCAATTTCTGGCAGTTAGCTGTTTTTGAATGATCTTCAGCAAAATTTTGCTTGCATGTGCTGTTAATAATATTGTTGAATAATTTGTGCATTCTGTTGGGTCACCTTTCTTTGGAATGGGTACAAATATGGGTCCCTTCCAGCTGGTTGGCCAGGCAGCTGTCTTCCAAATTTCCCGGCATACACAAGTGAGCACTTCCAGTGCTGCATCCATTTATTGAAGCATCTTGATTAGCATTCCATCAACTCCTGTAGCCTTGTTTTTTGCCAATGTCTTCAGTGCAGCTTGGAGTTCTTCCTTCAGTATCATCGATTCTTGATCATATGCTACCTCCTGAAATGGTTGAATGTTGACCAATTTTGTGGTACAGAGACACTGTATTCCATCTTCTCTTGATGCTTCCAGTGTTATTCAATTTTTGCCCACAGAATCCTTCAGTATAGGAATGGCCTGACAACTTATACTATGGTAGCTTGTATGTTGCTGTGAGGCTGGAAGCTACACCACTGGTATCTCAAACACCAGGAGGGCTACCCATGGTGCACAGGTTTCAGTGAAGCTTTCAGACTAAGACAGACAAGAAGAAGGATCTGGTAATCTACTTCTGAAAATAAATTAGTCAGTAATCTTATTCACAAACCTTATGGATAGCAGTGGAACACTGTCTGATATAGTGCTGGAAGATGAGCCCCTCAGGTTAGAAGGCCCTCAAAATACAACTAGGGAAGAGCTGCCTCCTCAAAGTAGTCAGCCTTAATGATGGGGATGTAGTAAAGCTTCAGGACCTTAATTCGATGATGTGGCACAACTCAAAATGAAAGAAACAGCTGCAAACATCCATTAGTAACTGGCACATGGAATGTACGAAGTATGAATCGAAGAAAGTCGGAAGTCTTCGAAAATGAAATGGAATGCTTGAAGATCAATATCCTAGGCATTAGTGAGTTGAAATGGACTGGTATTGGCCATTTTCAATCAGACAATTATACGGTCTACCATACCATCAATGACAAATAGAAGACGAATGGAATCATGGTCATGGTCGAGAAGAACATTTCAAGATCTATCCTGAAGTACAATGCTGCCAGTGACAGGATAATATCGCTATGCCTACAAGGAAGACTAGTTAATATGTTATTCAAATTTGCAAACCAACCATTAATGCCAAAGATGAACAGAATATTTTTTTTATCAATTTCTGTGGTCTTAAATTGATGAAATATGCAACCACAATATATTGATAATTATTGGTGATTGGAATGTCAAAGCTGGAAACAAAGAAAATACAGCTTTGGTGATAGAAAAGGTGCTGAAGATTGCATGATAGAATCTGCAAGATCATGATGACTATACCCCTGGACCTCACTGGATGGAATACACAGGAATCAAATCAGCTATATATGAGGAAAGATAAAATGGAGAAGCTCCTCGTTATCAGTCAAAACAACGCCAGGAACCTACTGCAGAACAAACCACCAATTGTTCATATGCAAATTCAAGTTGAAGCTGAAGAAAATTAAAACAAGTCCATTACAGCCAAAGTACGACCTTGAATATATTCCTCCTGAATTTTGAAACCATTTCAGGAACAGATTTGACACACTGACCAAAGAGCAGAAGAGTTATGGGATGATATCAAGGACCTCATATGTGAAAAAAATCAAAAAGTCATTAATGATAAGAAAGAAAGACCACAATGGATGTCAAAAGAGACTCTGAGACTCACTCTTGAATGCAGAGTAACTAAAGCAAATGGAAGGAATGATGAAGTAAAAGAGCTGAATAGAAGATTTCAAAGGGCGGCTCGAGAAGACAAAGTATTATAACGACATGTGCAAAGACCTGGAGTTAGAAAACCAAAATGGAAGAGCACATTTGGCATTTCTCAAGGTGAAAAAACTGAAGAAAAAATTTAAGCCTCAAAATGCAATACTGAAGGATTTATAAGGAAAAAATTCAATGAAACAGGAAGTATCAAAAGAAGATGGAAGGAATACACAGCCATTGTACCAAAATGAATTATAGGTAGTCCCCAACTAACATTGTATTTGAGTTACGACAAACAGCACTTATCGACCTTTTTTTTTGGTACACCTTGTTAGTTGGAGCCCTGGTGGCACAGTGGTTAACAGCTTGGCTGCTAACCAAAAGGTCGGCAGTTTGAATCCACCATCTGCTCCTTGGAAACCCTATGGGACGGTTCTACTCCATCTTATAGGGTTGCTATGTATCAGAATCGACTTGATGGCAACAGGTTTGGTTTGGATTGTTAGTAATATATACTACATACAACATTGCAATACGTAATTTGCTAATGTTATCATTCTTAGATGTTCATTTGCAGATGTTCAATTTTATGATTTACTACTGTTCAAAACACTGCTGTATAGATTTAGTGTTCTAAATTAAATGAGGGGCTTCAACTGCTTGAAAACTTGGACTCAAATGCTGATCCCTTTGCTAAAGCTGATAGGCAGATTTGGGAAGCAGTGAGATGTTATCTTGAAATACATGAAGAATAAAAGGAAAGGACCACACAGACAATTGTCACTAATTTTCTTACTAGAAACCCCAATGCCATTCCCAGGGATAATCCAGAACCTTCTATAATTGGAGTTATTATCACAACTGACAAAATGCCCATGTTGTCCAACTTGTCTTTCTCGTCTGAGTAAAGTTTTGTGATTTGTGTATGTTTTTACATATGTATTAAAATATATCTCTAAGTTTCTATGTAATGTTTCCAACCCCCAAAGACAAAGAACAGATTTATAAATACTGAAAACAAAAGACAATAACAATGAAAAAAAAGAAAAAGAGGTATTCGACTTATGTCAGAACTGACCTAGGATGGAGTTGTTTGAAAGGAACCCTGTCCGAAGTTGGGAGTACCTGTAGTTAACGTTAATGGCTATACGATACATCATTATATAAATATATCATAATTTACCTAGCCAGCCTCCTATTGTAGGCCATTGCATAGATCTGTAAAAAACCCAGTGCCATCGAGTTGATTCCGAAAAGCATGGAAAAGGCTTTGCTATCAGAGCTATACCAACAGAGCTTGTAGGCCCACCCCCGCCACACCCATTCTAGTCATTTTCCCTAATCCTTTCATATTCTTTCCCATACCCATTGCCCTTCTCCCAGCAGATGTCCCAGCTCCACTTCATGGGAAGACTGAGACTATGGATAATAAGGTCTCTTGATTCTCCACTTTCAACTTGTATACTTGACATTTACCCATCCTCTCTGCCTACACTGATCTTCATGAGGAACAGGTGTCTTTTGGAGCTCAATTTACCACCTTTTAACAATTGGTTATTTCTACCTTGGTGGTGCAAGGATTAAGCAATCAGCTGCTAACCAAATGGTTGGCAGTTTGAATCCACTTAGCGGCCCCGTGGGAAAAAAAAGACCTGGTGATCTGCTCTCATAAAGATTACAGCATAGCACACCCCATGAGGCTGTTCTATTCTGTCACATGTGATCACTATGAGTCGAAATCAATTTGATAGCATCTAACATCACCATCCTCATAATGACAGAATGCCATTTAACCATCCAATTCAAACTACCCCCACCTTACTCAGGACTGAAAAATGGTACTGATCAACCCTTGCTGACCTCTTTGCCTCTAGCCTGTTTTGTATTCCACCTTTCAGAAGGACCATCAAATTTGTGTCCTGTATGCACACCTACAACACTCCAATGCTGCGTGTTCACCTTGCTTGGGGTGCACACAAAAGGCAATCAGATGCTGCTGGATCAAAGTCACATCACTACCTTGTGCACACATAGTCAGAGGCCCCCAGCTGAAGAATAAAACCAAATAATCACCTTTTCCACCTAGTCACTCCCCTGTAACATAGCTCATGTAGGCTGCCTGCCACTAGTTTTAGCCTGTATATTTGCTTATGCCATTTCTAGAGTTTAGAACAATCTTATCAACTGTCCTGGTCCCTTCGTCTTTAAGTGTTTTCTAGATTGAAAGCCTCCAAACTCAATCTTTTCTCCCTAAGAATACCTTTAGGATTTGAAAATTCTATGTTTATTGGAAACCCTGGTGGCATAGTGGTTAAAAGCTGCAGCTGCTGACCAAAAGGTCAGCAGTTTAAATCCACCAGGTCCTCCTTAGAAACCCTATGGGGCAGCTCTACTCTGTCCTAGAGGGTTGCTATGAGTTGGAATCGACTCGACAGCAATGGGCATAGTGCTTATAATTGCACTGTTTTGTTTTTAAATCACTTGCATAAGTAATCTCTTGCTTCTTATCCTGGGATCTTGAATCATCTTTTTACACTTGTATAAAACCATTAATTCTCAAAACTAATATAAACACTTCAGTAGTGTCTAGTAAAGTTTACATGTGCATAAATCCAGGACTCAGTGATTACACTTTTTGTTATAAACCCCAAAGCAGTACTTGCACATATGCAAGAGACAACCTCAAGAATATTGGAGGATCATCTATGGTAATGAAGAATTGAAAAATTTCTAAATGTTCATCATTAGGGCAAGTCCACAAGAGCCAAAATATGACTTTGAGTATGTCCCACCTGAATTTAGAGACCATCTCAACCACAAATTTGACACATTGAACACTAATGACCAAAGACCAGATGAGTTGTGTAATGACATCAAGAATATCATACATGAAGAAAACAAGAGGTCATTAAAAAGACAGAAAAGAAAGAAAAGACCAAGAGGGAGTTCAGAAGAGACTCTGAAACTTGCTCTTGAATACAGAATAGCTAAAGCAAAAGGAAGAAACAATGAAGTAAAGAAATGAACAGATTTCAAAGGGTGGCTTGAGAAGAAAATGTATCATAATGAAATGTGCAAAGATGTATAGTTGGAAAACCAAAAGGAAAGAACACTTTCCACATTTCTCAAGCTGAAAGAACTGAAGAAAAAATTCAAGCCTCAAGTGGCAGTACTGAGGACTCCTAAGGGGAAAATACTGAACGATGCAGGAAGGATCAAAACAAAATGGAAGGAATACACAAAGTCACTGTACCAAAAAGAACTGTTTGACATTCAACCATTTCAGGAGGCAGCATATGATCAAAAACCAACGGTACCGAAGAACTCCAAGCTGCACTGAAGGCACTGGTGAAAACCAAGGCTCCAGGAATTGACAGAATACCACTTGAGGTGGCTGAACAAACAGATGCAGTGCTGGAGGTGCTCACTCGTCTCTGTCAAGAAATTTGGAAGACAGCTTCCTGGCCAACGGACTGGAACAGATCCATATTTGTGCCCATTCCAAGGAAAGGTGATCCAACAGAAAGCAGAAATTATTCAACAATATCTTTAATATCACACACAAATAAAATTTAGCTGGAGATCATTCAAAGGCAGTTGTAGCAATACTTTGACAGGGAACTGCCAGAATTTCAAGATGGATTCAGAAGAGGACGTGGAACTAGGGATATCATTGCTGATGTCAGATGGATCTTGGCTGAAAGTAGAAAACACCAGAAAGATGTTCACCTGTGTTCTACTGACTGTACAAAGGCATTCGACTATGTGGATCATAATGAATTACAGATAACACTGCAAAGGATGGGAGTTCCAGAACACTTAGCTGTGCTCAGGAAGAACCTACGCATAGACCAAGAGGCAGTGTTTCAAAAAGAACAAGGGTATACTGCGTGGTTTAAAGTCTGGATAAGTGTGCATTAGGGTTGTACCCTTTCACCATACTTATTCAATCTGTATGCTGAGCAAATAATCTGAGCAGCTGAACTATATGAAGAACGAAGCAACAGATCCAGAGAAAGACTCATTAACAACTTGCGATATGCAGATGACACAAACTTGCTTGGTGAAGTGAAAAGGATTTGAAGTGCTTACTGATGAAGATTAAAGACTATAGCCTTCAGTATGGATGGTATCTCAACATAAAGAAAACAAAAATTCTCACAACTGGACCAATAAGAAACATCATGATAAATGAAGAAAATACTGAAGTTGTCAAGGATTTCATTTTATTTGGAGCCATAGTCAAATCCCATGGAAGCAGCAGTCAAGAGATCAAACGATGTACTGTGCTGGGAAATCTGCAAAAGACCACCTTAAAGCATTCAAAAGCAAACGTCATTTTGAGGTAAGGTGTGCCTGACCCAAGCCATGTGTTTTCAATTGCCTCATGTGCATGCGAACGCTGGACAGTGAATAAGGAAGACCAAAGATTTGACACCTTTGAACTATGGTGTTGGCAAAGAATACTGAATATACCATGGACTGCCAGAACGAACACATCTGTCTTGGAAGAAGTACAGCCAGAATGCTCATTAGATGCAAGGACGGCGAGACTTCATCTCATATACTTTGGACATGTTGTCAGGAGGGACCGGTCCCTGGAGGGCATCAGGCTTGGTAAAGTAGAGGGTCAGTGAAAAAGAGGAAGATCCTTAACAAGATGGATTGACACAGTGGCTGTAACAATGGGCTCAAGCACAACTATGATTGAGAGGGTGGTGCAGGACTGGGCAGTGTTTTACTCTATTGTAAACAGGGTCACCATGTTTGGTAATGAGTCGATGTCACCTAACAACAATAACGGGATAACTAAATACACTGTGGTATAGCCATTTTCTGAAATAGTACTGAAAAAGTGATACAAAGGAGGAAGATCAACATTAAAAAAAAAAAAAAACCAGTTTCTGTCGAGTCGATTCACATACATAGCAACTCTATAAGGGCAGGGTAGAATTGCCCCATAGGGTTTCCAGGGGCAGCTGGTCGATTTGAACTGCCCTCCTTTTGGTTATCAGCCATAGCTCTTAACCATTGTGCTACCAGGGCTCCATAATAGGTTGTGTTTATAAAGATGAAATTGCATATACCTACATTTTTATGCAAATAACACATGCCTTTTATGTTTGCCAATCATTCCATCCCCTCATGAGGTATTTTCACAGGGCCATTATACCAATTTTCTCTTACATGTTGCTGTAAGGAAAAAAATTTAGCACAGCACACTTATGAAAATACCTCATTTTTTGGTAAGGTACAGGAGGAAGTGGTTGGTAAACAAATGTAGAAGGCACATGTTACACGTGTAAAGTGTAAACCAAATCAAACCCTTTGCCATCGAGTCGATTTCGACTCATAGTGACCCTACAGGACAGAGTAGAACTGCCCCACAGGGTTTCCAAGGAGTGCCTGGTGGATTCGAACTGCCAACCTTTTGGTTAGCAGCTGTAGCTCTTAACTACTACGCCACCAGAGTTTCCGTGTAAAATGTGGTGCGTATACACATATACATATGTATGTATATATATATATAGACAAACAAATAAAATACGTATATATATATGTGTATACATATACATGGAAACCCTGGTGGCGTAGTGGTTAAGAGCTACAGCTGCTAACCAAAAGGTTGGCAGTTCGAATCCTCCAGGCACTCCCTGGAAACTCTATGGGGCAGTTCTATTCCGTCCTATAGGGTCGCTATGAGTCGAAATCGACTCGACGGCACTGGGTTCTGGGTATACATATACATACGAATACATAGAAAAATACACACGCATATATAAACATACACATGCACACACATACAATGATCTTGCTGAATCATCACTGGATTATCTTTCTTCGTCAGTTCTGGGGTGGGGGGAGTTGGAGCTGAGAGGGATTTCAGCTTCACCTGTAATGTTTGAATTTACTAAGAATGTTACAGCATATTTCTCAATAATTTCAAATCAAAGATGTAAACATGTAAAACCATTAACAATATAAAGAAATAGGGTTTAAATGCATGCAGAGTAAATCTTACCTGTGCAAAAAGCTTTCTTTTGCTTGCTCAATTTGCAGTGTTCCACCTTTCCATTTTGTTTTATTTAAAACAGACATACCTATAAAGTAAGCAATTATTATTCAAGTGCATGGCAATTCGAATATATTTCAGCACCTGCTTTTCCTAACTATGTTAGTACCAAGGCTTGTTTATCACAAAGAGACACAAAGGAAACAGAACAGAGAGAAGAAAATGAGACCTAGAGCGGGAAGACATAGGTTCACACCTCATTTTTACCACTTACTAGCTATGGGGGCGAGTCCCTTATCCAATTGCAGTAGTGTGTGGAGCAGGGTCCTTGCCCTCCCTATCTTACACTGTTACTGGAAAGTTTGAATGAGGCAAACATGTAAAGTGTAAAGCAACATTTTTTTGTCACTTGTTTATAAAGTAATGCTGGAAATCTGGTGAGTAACTGAATTTACTTAATATTTCATTTTGTAACTATGAAATATAAATGTGATTTATTAAGGGTAGATTAGCCAAGACTCCAGAGCCCTGCAGCCCCTTACTTTCATTATTCACCTCATACCAGTGATCACTGTATAACTTGGAAATGACTTAAATACAAGGCGTGACTGAACTGTGGTTGAACTGCTGTACCCCAGTAGATTTTTCAATTATCTGCTATCAGCCTCCTTAATAATAATTGCTATCAGGCTGTAGAAACCCAGGCGGTGTAGTGGTTAAGTGTTACGGCTGCTAACCAAAAGGTTGGCAGTTTGAATCCACCAGGTGCTCCTTGGAAACTCAATGGGGGGCAGTTCCACTCTGTTCTATAGGGTTGCTATGAGTCGGCATCGACTCGGTGGCGACGGCTTTTTTTTCCTTTTAATCAGGTTGTATTTTTTATGTGCTAGTTAGTATGCTAAGTACATACATTATTTAATTTAATCCTCGCAGCAATATTATGTGGTAAGAACTATTATTATTGTTATCCATCAGACAAGCAAATTAACCTTAGAAGTTTAAATAATTTGCCACAGGCACACAATGGAAGTGATGTGTTTTTAATACAATCTTATATTTGCCATATGTATTTCCTCACTTGAGCAACAGAACAAAGTAATCTTTTGGCAAATGAAATTATGAAAGGCTGATGATAGCTCCCTCCTCTTTACATACTTTTTTGATATCCTCTGACTTTTCAACCTCAAAATAATTAGGATACATTACTGCATTGGCAGCAGTATGAATTGCTTCTTTCTTTACTGCAAGCCACTGTTCACCCTAAGCTTTATTAACTTTAGTCATATAGACTTCACAATTTCGAGGAGTTAATACGGTATTTAAAAGGCATATTCCAAAGCCCTCTGCAAGCAGCATTTAAGAACAACCATTAGCCACTCAAGAAATGAGTACATTGGGGAGGAGGAGCAGTTTAGTTCCTTGTCCAAAGTACTTGTGAATACTAGGTTTTGAGCAAGCACACTTTTTTCAACACATCTAAGCTGTGCTATCATATGTCTGCTGAAGTCAGATGGGATGGAACTAAACTTGGTGAATTGTAGAATATCAGAATATTCTTGATCACGGTTGTCTCTCTGAATGACATAAAAGGGCTATGGAACATCTAGGTCAATTGGCATAAAATCTATTCAGAAAACATTCTGCATCCCACTTTGGAGAGTGGCATCTGGGGTCTTAAATACTAGCAAGCAGCCATCTAAGGTGCATCACTTGGTCTCAACCCACCTGGAGCAAAGGAGCATGAAGAACACCAAAGACGCAAGGTACTTATGAGCCCAAGAGACAGAGAGGGCCACATAAACCAGGGACTACATCAGCCTAAGACCAGAAGAACCAGATGGTGCCCGGCTATAACCGATGACTGCCCTGACAGGGAACACAACAGAGAACTCCTGAGGGAGCAGGAGAGCAATGGAACGCAGACCTCAAATTCTCCTAAAAAGACCAGACTTAATGGTCTAAGACTAGATGGACCCCAGAGCTCATGGCCCCAGGCCTTCTGTTAGCCCAAGACAGGAACCATTCCCAAAGCCAACTCTTCAGACAGGGATTGGACTGGACTGTAAGATAGAAAATGATACTGGTGAAGAGTGAGTTTCTCGGATCAAGTAGACACATGAGACTATGTGGGCAGCTCCTGTCTGAAGGGGAGATGAGAGAGCAGAGGGGGTCAGAAGCTGGCTGAACGGACATGAAAATAGAGGGTGGAGAGAGGGAGTTTGCTGTCTCATTAGGGGGAGAGCAGCGAGGAATATATAGCAAGGTGTATATAAATTTTTGTATGAGAGACTGACTTGATTTGTAAACTTTCACTTAACGCACAATAAAAAAAAAAAGTGGCTAAGGAAGTTTAGATTTCGAACCAAAGTTATGCCAAATTATACGATGATATCAACTGGCAAACGGTATAGAAAACATGATAACCTTACATTTTTTCAGGTCTGCTTCTGCCACCCTGATGTTGATGTACGCAAAGATTTTCTGTGGGTTTCCTAAAAAGAGAACAAATTTACTTAAATTCTCATCTAGAAAACAACGTAAAAATTAAGTTTCTAAAAATAATTCCTAAATTAGTTCTAGGTAAGTTTCTAAAAAATAAAATGATCTCTTGGAAATTTACAGTTTCAAAGGTTCTAAAAAATAAAATGATCTCTTGGAAATTTACAGTTTCAAAGGTAGATCTTGTTTATTTTTTACTGGATATAAAGATTACATCTTTCTAAGCATTATTATCAGAATACTTCAAAAGGATATAAATAAGAAAAAAATGTTAAGTAGTCATTTAAGGAAACATATTGTTTTTAATTTAGAGGTATCCTATGTTAATCAATTTTTTTTTTATGTTAATCAATGTTAGAATGTTAGCTCTGAAAACAATGTTTCAGAAATCAGACATGTTTTGGAATTTAGGATTTTTCTGACTTCATTAATGTAATTCCGGGCAAGTTCCAAACCATATGTAACACCTCCACGAGTCGGGGTAGGGGTGCAGGAGTAAGGGTAGGGGTGCGGAATATCTTGTAATCAAACATGCATCACTTTCAGTTTTCAGAGCTAACAGTTATCTCTGTGATTCCTTTATTCTGTAATACTTGACCTTGTTAAGTCTGCCTTTAACTACCCAAAGAGAGGCTATAAATTTACCTTGCTCATCTTTTCGTGTGATGATCTCCACATCAGAAACTTCTCCAAATCTACTGAACTGATTTTGCAGGTCAGCCTGGGAAATGGCCTGGCTAAGGCCACCCACATAAAGGCGCTTCATTTCTCTGTTGGCTTTCATGAGTTCTAGTGAGAAAAAATACTTTTCTATAGGCAGAGAGAGAGAAAAAAAAGAGCTCTTCCTTTCAGTTCTTAATCTAACAAAAAACTGAGTCGTTCCCTTAAACCTTCTATGCCAAATTGGTCCCCTGGACCTGTGTTTCAAGTCCAGCTGTACTGCTCCCAAATTTTATCCCTGGAGATTCTGCTCAAGCCCCATATCCACGTTGCTCATGAATGCAGTTTGCAACAGCAGCTCTACACACATACACACACAGGTACAGGCAGGTGTTTTCCCTCCAAATGACAATACTATAGTCCGCCCTTCTTCATTTACTTTTTCACGTTGTTAAGTATGGTTCCTGTATTCATTCTTACATTCATTTATTCACTCTAAGGAATGCTGACAGAAATAGCATGGGGCAGGTAATATGCTAAAGGATAAAAAATAGGTCTTTATCCTAGAGCTACTCAGTCATAGTAAAGAAATGCTGCAATAACAATACCATGTTACAATAGAAGTGTTTGCAGAGTACCGTTACAATTATAGCTAACACAGGCTTGTTGTTTACTATGCGCCTGCACTATACTTTGTATGTATTCTCTTATTTTTTATTTTTTTTGTGTTTTAAGTGAAAGTTTACAAATCAACTCAGTCTCTCAAATATACACCTTGCTATATACTCCTAGTTGCTCTCCCCCTAATGAGACAGCACACTCCTTCTCTCCATCCTGTATTCCCTGTGTCCATTCAGCCAGCTTCTGTCCCCCTCTGCCTTCTCATCTCCCCACCAGACAGGAGCTGCCCACATAGTGTCATGTGTCTACTTGAGCCAAGAAGTCCGCTCCTCACCAATATCATTTCCTATCTTTCGGTCCAGTCCAATCCCTGTCTGAAGAGTTGGCTTTGGGAATGGTTCATGTCTGGGGACCATGACCTCTGGGGTCCTTCTAGTCTCAGTCAGACCATTAAGTCTGGTCTTTTTAGGAGAATTTGAGGTATGTATCCCACTGCTCTCCTGCTGTGTCCTCTCATTTAATCCACACATTGTCGTCCTATGAGTACTCACGTTTTTGAGACGAGCAAATTGACGATCAGAGAGAGTAAATCGCTTCCGCAATGACGCACAAAAAATAACCGGTGGAGCCAGGACTATAGCCCAGATCTAATCTTAGAACCCAGGACTCTTAACATCACACTACACTGTATTAAAATAAAATAAACCCATCCGAGGGTTGTTGGATTAGAGGAGCCTCAAGAAAGCTTTTGCAGAGGTACTGACATTAGAGGTCCACGTTGAGCTCTCTCACCCAGTTTAGACACCGGTACGCACTGAGCTCGCCCCCGTCCCTGCCCCAGGAGCTGACAGACTCCTCCTAAGCCAGACCCTAAACCCGCGCCCGGGAGTCCAGAGCACGGCGTGAGCTCTGGGCGTGAACTTCCTGGTACCCGCCTCCCTACCCGCAATTTACCCAATCCAGCCTTCTTCCTCCGAGAGACCCAGAAAGGAGAAGGGAGGCTAGATTGAAAGGCCCTGTCCCTTCCCATGCCTCCACACCACTTCTTACCAGACGTTTTCTTAGAGCCAGCGCCGCTTAGACGTCTAGCTTCTAGTCACGTGTCCCAGCAGGCGCACTCTCTCTTCCTTCCTACCCGATTTCCAAACCAGGCTCAAAAGGTTCCGTTTCTACAATCAATTCTCTAGGGCTCTTTATTTCGTTTCTCGGCTTTGGAGCTACTGTGATGCCTTCGCCACTTTTCCCTTCAACGTCCGAAAAAGAGTCCAAGCCTAAAATCCCTAATTCTTGATGAAGCATGGTACGGCCCGGAATTCACCAGCTACTGGATTTGGTTGGCTGAAGTGAACAATGAAGTAAACAGCTGCTCGCCCTCGCGTAGCCCGACCCTTCTTGTTCAGTGACGTAAACGCCCGGGTTCCTCTAAGGCGCCACCAGCGCGGGGTCCGCGGCGGCACCCTTGGCTTTGGGGCTGGAATGAATCAGCTCTCTCGAAAGTGTAGGACTTCTTGGAGTCAGCTGTGTTAATGTGCGCAGAGATGTAAACGACCTGGGGTATGTTGTGGGCTTGGGGTTTTATGTTCTAGGGCGCGAGCTTCCACACGTTCACCCCCACCGAGCTCGGGAAATGGTCCGCGCTGGGAGAGCGCGGGAGTCTTGAAGCGCCTGGAAGGCTCCCGTCAGTCGGGCCCTGACTGAATCCGGTTGCGGTCAGCGCTGCCGCATGGAGGCCGAACGGGCTGAGGTACGCGCCCTGGAAGCGGAGATAGCAGCCCTGAGGCGGGCATGCGAGGAGCCGACGGCGCCCTGGAAAGAGACCGCCAAAGCCAAGTACGTGGCCCTCTCCCCAGCCTGGCGCGCCCGCCCCCGCCTTTGCTCCCTGCCGCGGGTCCCACCTGCACCTCTGAGGGGCCAGCTGGCACCGTCTCCTGGGGGAGGGCACCTCATTCCCTCAGGGGAATCCCTCTTTTCTGTCAAGGCGCTTAATATCTGTCCACAGACATTTATTTCTCTATCAATTCAAACCCGGCAGTGGACTGAGTTTTTTAGCGGGGGCATCCCAAAATAGGGGCTTGAAATAATGTCGAGCCTATAATAATGGCCAGTTACTGAGCACTTTGTGTGTGGCCCTTTTCTAAGCGCATTACATTATCAAAAGAAACTGAGTCAATAATAACATTAATCTATTAAACCCAGTGCCATCGAGTCTATTGGATATGGTTTATTCCGCAGAGGATTCGCGAAATGGGTAGCACCAGGCCACAGGGGGAAAGGTACCCCACTGAGTATTAGCAGTGATTGGCTTTTTATTGACAAAAATGCGGACGCAAAGAAGCTTGTTTCTGATTGGCTTATACAATTTACTATTGAAATGCTGTCAGGATTTTGTTGGTCGACAAAGTCAGAATCTCTTCGGTCAAGGTGTGTGTACTGATTTACGGGAAAGCGTTTTGGTAAAGACAAGTCTTAGGGGAGTTTTCCACCTAACCACGAGTCCATTTTGTCAACCACAAGAATCCATTTTTATTTCATTTAACAACGGAATTAACTAATTGTAGTGAGAAAGTGGAGCCCTGGTGGCACAGTGGTTAAGAGCTATGGCTGCTAACCAAAAGGCCTGCACTTTGAATCCACCAGCCACTCCTTGGAAGCCCTATGGGGCAGTTCTGTGTCCTGTAGGGTCGCTATGAGTTGGAATGGACTCGATGGCAACGGGTTTGGTTTTTGGTTTAGTGAGAAAGTTGTTTTTCTTTTCCATTCTCCTTCCATTGCTGATAACTGTCAAGGAGAAAGTCTTGCCTATCTCCCTAACTAGCTAATCTTGTCTTCAGTAGGCAACAGTATCTAGTTAGAATTTAATACCAAATACCTGATATTTCATGGTATTTGCTTCCATGGGTGTTAAAAATAATAAAAACTCACTGAAATTAGAACATAAGGTTTATTCTGAGCACTTATTCTGTATGCATTGTTGTAGAGTAACAACGGTGTGCTCTAGTTAAAATAAGATCAAGAGAGATTTATTAAAAGGAAGAGCAACTGAACTGGGGATGCACTGAATCTCACAAAGTGAAAGCCAGCCTTCACTGTGCTGGCCTCACATAGCAATATTCATACAGTAAAACCAGGAGCTACACGGTGCAATATTCTGATTGGTTGCCAAGCAGTTATGCAGCTGGGCAGGGGGACATCTCAAAGCCCTGATTTTGCCAGGGTTAGTTTACAAAGCATATGTGGGTTAGGGGGTTTGTTTTGTGAGGTGTTCCTTTCTGGGAATGTAGAGGTTAGATACGCTGTGTCTATGGGGTCTCCTTGGGAATGAGCTGATGTTTGTATCAAGGCTCTTTCTTAGCTTGGCTACAAAGAAAAACACTTACTTAGATATAAGATTAAGTCTGTATAAAGGTAAACTGTTGCTAAGGCAAAAGCAGAAACAGCAAAATGGAGTTGGGCCCACACCTGAGCTAGCCACTCCAGATTTACCAGGTACCTCAATTTTGGAACCCATGTACAGCATATGGAAACCCTGGTGGCGTAGTAGTTAAGTGCTACAGCTGCTGACCAAGAGGTCGGCAGTTTGAATCTACCAGGTGCTCCTTGGAAACTATGAGGCAGTTCTACTCTGTCCTGAAGGGTTGCTATGAGTTGGAGTCGAATTGACAGCAGTAGGTTTTTTGGCTTGGTACAGCATATTAAAACTAAACCCAAAACCGTTGCCATTGACTTGATTCCAACTCGTAACAACCCTATAGGACAGAGTAGAACTGTCCCATAGGGTTTCCAGGGAGCGGCTGGTGGGTTTGAACTGCTGACCTTTTGGTTAGCAGTCGTAGCTCTTAACCACTGTACTACCAGGGCTCCACAACATATAGGGAGGTCATCTGAATTCCAGAAAAAGCAAATGGCTGGAAGAACGTAGGTACAATGAAACTTATAAAGAGAGGAAAAAAATAGAGAGGAGGAGGGAGAAATACAGAAGATCAACCTCTGATTAACCTTAACATGATTGATTGAACCCTGCCTTTCCCCCTTACTGAGATCAACTGATATCACTTTACTTCTGGCCTGGCTGCTAATAACTTGGCCCACTACCCACACTTGACAAAGTGAATCGACACAGTGGCTGTAACAATGGGCTCAAACATAGTAGTGATTGTAAGGATGGCACAGGACCAGGCAGTGTTTCATTCTGTTGTACATGGGGTAGCTATGAGTTAGAACCAACTCAAGGGCACCTAACAACAATAACAACCCACCTGCAGCAAAGAGACTTTTACAGGTTTACATTCGGAGGTAATGGTTTGTTGACTATCCTTTTGTAGCAGGATAAGACAAATTTACATTGTGGTAGAGCAGTTTCTTGGTAGGCTTTTTATGGTTAATATTTGGTTTTGTGGAAAAGAAAAACCTTAAAATCAAAGTAAGATGTCTGTTATTAAATTTTCTCTTCAACTTGGTTCACCCAACAATGGCAAGTGATAATGATTTTTGTTTATGATAGTGAGATAACATTTCCTTTGAAAAATACCTTATGTAAAAAGTAAGTTAATTTAAAGAAAAATAATCAATACAGCCTTTAGGAGACATTTATAAAAGCTGGGACGGTGGTTGCCAAATGCATTCAATTCAGGAAACAGACTGCAGTAAGGCAAGGAGGCAGAAGTTAACTACAGTGATCATATAGTATAGTGGTGCCATATATGAGGTCTTTGTTACTAGTAATAGCCAGTATCTATTGATTACATACTAAATGCCAGACTGAGAAAGGCATAGGACTTAACATGCATCATCTCTTTTAATGCTGATGAAAATCCTCTGAGGTAGATGCTGCTGTTAAAGTTAAGTAAGCTGAGGCTCAGAGAACATAAATAAGTAGCTCGCCCAAGGTCTCAGAGAAAGGAAGTGATAGAGCTGGATTAGAACACAGGAAACTTAAAGGCCAGGCAATTTGCTTTATTGAAAGAAAGGTAGAGAGAGGTCTATAACAATTCATTATGAATATACCATCTCAAACATGCAAGGTGTTTGTTACGTTTTTGACGTAGGTGTTACGCGTTTGGGGTCCGTACCCTGGAGCAGTGGAGCCAATGAAACGTACTCCAAGTCAGAAAGAAAGTCTATTAGGAGGTGACATGAACGGAAAATCTGACAGCAATGCAGGCTGTCTTTATGGTGCCTCGAAAAGCAATTTCTGCATTAGAGCTCATATATCATTTTGGCAAGGATTACATAATGTTTCCAAACATGTAGTCCACAGATGGCCAGATGTGTATATATCACAACTACAAGAAACTTTTTATTAAACTAAAGATAAACTCTTTAAACTAAAGAGTCCGGACATCTGGACTCTAATCTGTATATTTGTAACAGGCAAAAAAACAAAAAAAAACTTACAAAAAAACTCTCTGTTAGTGGAACTGGCCTACCAAGTTTACTCTGACCAAGATAAGGAGCAAGAAACAAAGTTGCAGACCAAAATCCCCAGGCAGCATTCGTAGCTGCCATCTTGCAGGCTGAAGGCCATCTCCCAAGAGAAAAAAGAAAAGGAGGGAGACCAAGGCCGCAAGGGCGGAGAAGGCCCTGCACCTCTTTGGAAAGAGTGCAGCTGGTGTAATAAAAAAAGAACATTGAAGGTGAGAGTGTACAAAGTGCCAAGAAAAAACTTACAGGTTACTTAGGGTATCACGGCATTAGTTATGTCAAGCTCTCCATCGTCCGTTTTGAACAGGAGAAAACATGTTGCGAGGTATTATGGTCACATAGGTGTAGATAATGAGATTTTCCTGATTTAACTGGACAAGAGTTAGTAGAAAGTGGAAAGGAAGAGGATGTATAAAGGAAATGTTTGCATGCATACGAGATGAGTCCTGGAAGTACTCTGTGACTGGTACAAAGGAGATGGAAACAAGTGAACAGGGCATGAATATGTACCGTACAAGTGAAAGAGTAAATGTATTTGATACCCTTGCTGCTCTAAATGTGCTCCACGAATTGGAAGCTATCAGCATCATCTGGTAGTTTGTTAGAAATATAGAATTATTTGAGCCCCACTTTTGACCTGCATTTTGACAAGTCCCCCAGATGATTTGTTTGTACACTTTAAAGTGTGAGAATCACTGTATCATACCGTGGGGGAAAAGTTTTTTTTTTTTCTGGCTGTAAAGTGTCGTAATTAGTCCAGGGTAGAATAGTAGATTAAATATGATCTGAGACTCTTCAATGATCAAGTTGGGAAAGTAGAAAGGGTCCAAATTGTGGAAGACTTTCAATGTCAGTCCGAGTGTTCAGACCTTATGTGAAGTTTCTTTTTACTATGGTGAAGCTATTTTTTAAGTGATTTAAAATGGCTGGATGGATAGGAAAATTGGAGCTAGCGTTCAGCTATATCCATGTGTCCGCAGTCCATAGCCAAATTGCCTGGTTTCAAATCATGGCTGTTAACTAGCTCTGTTACTCTGCTTTCTGTGGTCCACTTTCCTCCGTGGTAAAATAGTACCCAAGTTTTCTATAATTGCGAGGACTAATTGAGCTAATGTATATTTAGAATAGAGCTTGGCTCATAATAACTCTTCTTAGTAGACTTTTAAACTTTAGTCATGTATAGAATTGTTTTAAAGGAAAAAAAAATTCTTGTTAGCCTCTAATTTTGACAAAAAATATTTTTATGCTATTAAAACAAATTTGCAAATAATAAAACTATAAAACCAATAAAATTTAAACTAACCAAAACAATTCAAACTAACGTCATTACTTGAAACGGACCAAAGATATTTTGTTGAAAGTAAATGGCTGCTAAAAATGAGAATATACAGGTTCTTTTTTGAGTTCTGTATGTTGTTAGGTGCCTTTGAGTTAATTTTCGACTCATAGTGGCCCTGTGTGACAGAGTGGAACTGCCCCATAGGGTTTTCTCGTTTTTTTATGGAAGCAGTTCACCAGGTCTTTCTCTTGAGGTGTACTGCTGGTTGGATTCGAATCACCGACCTTTCAGTTAGCAGCTGAGTGCTTAACCGTGTGCCACCAGGGATCCTATCGCTACTAGGGATAGCCTTTAATGTGATGACTTAGTTCTCTTATCACTTTGCTGTACTGAAGTACCTTGAAATCTTCATTCGTATAGCTTGCTATTACATCATTTGGTGTTCCCTTAGCAAGACCGCATCATTAAATATAAATATTGCCTATTTTTTTTTCTCATTAGCTTTCTATATTTAATTATTTTTTATGGCATTCAATGATGACAAATGCAAAAGAAGGTGGTGTACCAGGTAATACAGAATATACTTATGCTAATAGTTTAAATTCATTAAAACAAAAACGTTTTTACAGAAGTCTTGGATTTGCACTGTGAAGAATATTGAGTTAGTTTATTCCCTATAGACATAGTATAAGGTCGTAAGCACATGGGATGGTGTAGTGGAATTAAGAATAGAAAAGGAGGGATAGCTATGAGAGGGAGCAGAAAGGATGACAATTGGTCTAGATATAAGGGGAGTAAAAGAGCCAAGGATAACTCCCATGTATGGAGCCTAAGAGATAAAGGGAAGGGTTTTATCATTAATAAAAAAAAAACAGGAAAATTTGGAAGAAAGGCTGATTTTTCTTTATTTTTTTTATTGTACTTCAAGTGAAAGTTTACAAATCAAGTCAGTCTCTCATACAAAAACTTATATATACACCTTGCTCTGTACTCCTAGTTGTTTTCCCTCTAATGAGACAGCACACTCCTCCTCTCCGCCCTGTTTCCCTGTGTGCATTCAGCCAGCTCCTGTCTGCCTTCTCATCTGACCTCCGGACAGGAGCTGCCCACAGAGTCTCATGTGTCTACTTGAGCCAAGAAACTCACTCCTCAACAATATCATTTTCTGTCTTATAGTCCAGTCTAATCCTTGTGTGAAGAGTTAGCTTTGGGAATGGTTCCAGTCTTGGGCTAACAGAAGTCCAGGGACCATGACCTTCGGGGTCCTTCTAGTCTCAGTCAGACCATTAAGTCTGGTCTTTTTAGGAGAATTTGAGGTATGTATCCCACTGTTCTCCTGCTCTATCAGGGATCGTCTGTTGTATTCCCTGTCAGGGCAGTTATTGGTTGTAGCCGGGCACCATCTAGTTCTTCTGGTCTCAGACTAATGTAGCTCTGGTTTATGTGGCCCTTTCTGTATCTTGGGCTCATAATTGTGTCTTTGGTGTTCTTCATTCTCCTTTGCTCCAGGTGGGTTGAGACCAGGTGATGCATTTTAGATGGCTGCTTGCTAGTGTTTAAGACCCCAGGCACCACCCACCAATTTAGGATGCAGAATGTTTCTTAATATGTTATGCCAATTGATCTAGATGTCCCCTGAAACCATGGTCCCCAGACCCACGCCCCTGCTACTCTGGCCTTCGAAGTGTTCGGTTGTATTCAGGAAACTTCTTTGCTTTTGGTTTAGTCCAGTTGTGCTGATCTCTCCTGTATTGTGTGTTGTCTTTCCCTTCACCTAAATTAGTTCTTGTCTACTATCTTAATTAGTGAATACCCCCTCCCTCCCTCCCCACCCTGTAACTGTCAAAGAATATTTTCTTCTGTGTTTAAACTATTTCTTGAGCTCTTATAATAGTGGTCTCATACAATATTTGTCCTTTTGTAACTGACTAATTTCACTCAACATAATGCCTTCCAGATTCCTCCATGTTATGAGATGTTTTACGGATTCATCTTTGTTCTTTATTGATGCGTAGTAGTATTCCATTGTGAGAATATGTGATAATTTATCCATTCGTCCGTTGATGGGCACCTTGGTTGCTTCCATCTTTTTGCTGTTGTAAACAGTGCTGCAATGAGCACGGATGTGCATATATCTGTTTGTGTGAAGGCTCTTATTTCTCTAGCATATATTCCAAGGAGTGGGATTGCAGGATTGTATGGTAGTTTTATTTCCAGCTTTTTAAGGAAGTTCCAAATTGATTTCCAAAGTGGTTGTACCATTTTACATTCCCACCAGCGGTGTATAAGTGTCGCAGTCTCTCTACAACCTCTCTAACATTTATTATTTTGTGTTTTTTGGATTAATGCCATCCTTGTTGGAGTGAGATGGTATCTCATTGTAGTTTCGATTTGCATTTCTCTAATGGCTAATGATCATGAGCATTTCCTCACACACCTGTTAGCTGCCTGAATGTCTTCTTTGGTGAAACACCTGTTCATGTCCTTTGCCCATTTTTTAATTGGGTTATTTGTCTTTTTGTAGTTGAGTTTTTACAGTATCATGTAAATTTTAGAGATCAGACGCTGACTGGAATTGTCGTAGCTAAAAATTTTTTCCCAGTTTGTAGGTAATCTTTTTATTCACTTGGTGGAGTCTTTGGGTGAGTATAAGTTTGATTTTTAGGAGCTGCCAGTTATCTTGTTTCTTTTCTGGTGTTTGTGCATTGTTAGTAATGTTTTGTATACTGTTTATGCCATGTGTTAGTGCTCCTAGTGGTGTCCCTATTTTTTCTTGCATGATCTTTATCGTTTGAGATTTTATATTTAGGTCTTTGATCCATTTTGAGTTAGTTTTTGTGGATGGTGTGAGGTATGGGTCTTGTTTCATTTTTTTGCAGATGTATATCCGGTTATGCCAGTACCATTTGTTAAAGAGAGTGCCTTTTCCCCATTTGACAGACTCTAGGCCTTTGTCAGATATCACCTGTTCATATGTGGATGGGTATATGTTTGGATTCTCAATTCTGTTCCATTGGTCTATGAATCTGTTGTCGTACCAGTACCAGGCTGTTTTGACTACTGTGGCATTATAATATGTTTTAGAGTCAGGTAGTATGAGGCCTCCCACTTTGTTTTTCTTTTTCAGTAACGGGAAAAGCTGATTTTAGAGGAAAACATATTCGGCGAGATCTAGACATTAGCAAGGAAACCTGCTGGTGCAGTGGTTAAGCTGTCAACTGCTAATTGAAAGATTGGTGGTTCAAACCCACCAGTTGCTCCATGGGAGAAAGATGTGGGAGTGTGCTTTTGTCAAGATTACACCCTTGGAAACCCTGTCAGGCAGTTCTACTTTGTCCTATAGGGGTTGCTATGAGTAGGAATCGACTAGATGGCAATGAGTTTTAGACATTGGTGGTTGACTGGTAGAATTCTTGCCTTCATGTGGGAGACCCAGGTTTGATTCCCAGCCAACGCACCTGTCTCTCCCGTGGTGGTTTGCATGTTGCTATGATGCTGAACAGGTTTTAGCAGAGCTTTCAGACTAAGAATAGGAAGAGAGGCTTCTGATCTACTCAGAAAATCAGCCAGTGAAAACCCCATGAATCACAGCTGTCTTATCTGCAACTGATCATGGGAATGGTGTGGAATTGGGCAGCATTTTATTCCATTGTGCATAGGGTCACTATGGTTTGGAAGCCAACTTGACAGCTAACAACAACAATAACCTTGCAGTAGAAGAAATATGTGGTTAGAGGTGTATTTTAAGAGTTAACAGCATGGAGGAGCTATTGCCTCATGCATGCCTCTGGAATGAGAAAATGCTTTCCTAAGCAGCAGCCAGAGTATAGGGTTTTTGTCTAAGAGGCAAAAAGCAGAGACAGTGGAGGACTCAAGCTGTAAAAGGAGAAACAGGATATGCCGCAGAAACCAAAGAAGGAATGTTTTAAGATAGCTGGAGAGGTCAACAGTGTAGAATGTAGCTTAGAGTTTAAGGGGGAAATAAAGGATGCCAGAGAGTAAAATACCATTCAATGAGATTATTAGCTAAAATTTTACTCCTTTTCTTAATTTTAATTGTGCTTTAGGTAAAAGTTTATGGAGCAAATCAATTTCTTATTAAACAGTCAGTGCACAAATTGTTTTGTGACATTGTGTGCCAACCTCGCAATGTGTCAACATTCTCCCCTCTTTCCTGTCCCTTCCTGGCCTCCTGCCTTTGCTTGTGGGTTGGTGTGCCCATTAGTCTCGTGTACGTGATTGAACTGCAAAGCATGTTTCTCATGTGTGTTACTGTTGGCCCTGTAACCTGTCTGTCTTTGGCTGGAGGGGGAACCTCAGGAGTGACTTCAGTACTGATGTAAAAGGGTGTCTGGGGGCCATATTCTTGAGGTTTCTCCAGTCTCCGTCAGACCAGCAAGCCTGGTCTTTTTTTTGGTGAACTTGAATTTTGTTGTGTGTTTTCTGCTGCTCTGTTCAGGGCCCTCTATTGTGATCCCTGCCAGAGCAGTCGGGGGTGGTAAATGGGCATGATCTAGGCATTCTGGGCTCAGTATGGTGGAGGCTGTGGCAGTTGTGGTCCATTAGTCCTTTGGACTAATCTGTTCTTTGTGTCTTTGGTTTTCTTCATTCCGCTTTGCCCTAGCCAAGATGGGACCAGTAGATGTACCTTAGATGGCCGCTTGCAGGTTTTCAAGACCCCAAACTCTACTCACCACGTTTGGATGTACGGCATTTTCTTTATAGACTATGTTACGCCAATTGAGCTAGATGTCTCCCGAGCCTTCAGCCCAGTAATTCAGTCCCTCAGGGCATTTGGATGTGTCTGTGAAGCTATTATGACTTCGCCCTCGTTAAGTTGTGCTGGCCTCTCCAGTATTGTGTACAGTCTTACTCTTCACTGAAGTTACCACTTACCTACTATCTAGGTAGTGTTTTTCCTTCCCTTTCTCTCTCCTCCCTTGTAACCATCAAAGATTGTTTAGTTCTGTGTGTAAAACTTTTCATGAGTTTTTATAATAGTGGTCTCATACAGTATTTCTCCTTTTGTGATTGACTTATTACACTCAGCATAATGCCCTCCAGATTCATCCATGTTGTGAGATATTTCGTAGATTCATCATTGTTCTTTATTGTTGTGTAGTATTCCATTGTATGTATGTACCATAGTTTATCCATTCATCTTTTGACGGACACTTTGTTGTTTCCATCTTCTTGCTGTTGTGAATAATGGAGCAATAAACATGGCTGTGCATATGTCTATTTGTGTGACTGCTCTTATTTCTCTAGGATATGTTCCTAGGAGTGGGTTTGGTAGATATTTTTAGCTTTTTAAGGAAGCACCATATCGTTTTCCAAAATTGTTTTACCATTTGGCATTCTCACCAGCAGTGCACAAGAGTTCCAATTTCCCCACAACCTCTCCAAAATCTGTTACTTCCTGTTTTTTTGATTTGTGTCAGTAATGTCGGGGTGAGATGGTATCTCATTGTAGTTTTGATATGCATTTGTCTAATGGCTAGTGATCCCCAGCATCTCTTCATGTGTCTGTTAGCCGCCTGAATGTCTTCTTTGATGAAGTGTCTGTTCTTATCCTTTGCCCATTTTTTAATTGGGTTGTCTTTTTATTGTAGAGGTGTTGGATTTTCCTATATATTTTAGAGATTAGACCTTGTCGGTTATGTCATAGCCAAATTTTTCCCCCCAGTTTGTAAGTTCTCTTTTTATTCTTTTGATGAGCATTAAAAAAAAAAAAATTGCCGTCAAATCGATTCTGACTTATAGCGACCCTATATGATAGAGTGAAACTGCCCCATAGGGTTTCCAAGAAGTGGCCAGTGGATTTGAACTGCTGCCCTTTTGGTTAACTAGCTTAACTAGTGTGTCATAAGCGTTTCATTTTTAGAAGATCCCATCTATCTAGCTTATCTTCTCGTGTTTGTGTATTGCTGATTATGGTTTATATCCTGTTTCTGCTGTATATTCGGGCCCCTAGCGTTGACCCTATTTTTTCTTCTGTGACCTCTTTAGTTTTTGTTTTTAATATTTAGGTCTTTGCTCCATTTTGAATTAGTTTTTGTGTACAGTGTGAGATATGGCTGCTGTTTCATTTTTTTTACAGATGGACATCCAGTTTTGCCAGGACCATTTGTTGAATAGACTGCTCTTCCCCCATTCAGTAGCCTTTGGTCCTTTGTTGAAGACCAGCTGTCCATAGGTAGATGGATTTACATCTGAATTCTTGATTCTGTTCCATTGGTCAATGTGTCTGTTGTTGCACCAGTACCAGGCTGTTTTGACTATTGTAGCTGTATAGTAGGTTCTGAGGTCAGTTAGTGCAAGGCATCCTACTTTGTTCTTCTTCAATAATGCTTTACTTATGTGGGGCCTCTTTCCTTTCCATATAAAGTTAACGATTAGTTTTTCTATCTCGTTAAAGTATTCAGTTGGAATTTGGATGGCAATTGCATTGTATTTGTAGATTGCTTTGGGTAGAATTGACATTTTCACAATGTTGAGTGTACCTATCCATGAGCATGGTATGTTTCTCCATTTATGTAGGTCTCTTGGTTTCTTACAGTAGTGTTTTGTAGTTTTCTTTGTATAGGTCTTTTATGACCTAGTTAGATTTATTCCTAAGTCTTTTATTTTTTGGGGGGGCTGTCATAAATGATCTTGCTTTCCTGATTTCCTTTTCTTAGTTCTCTTTGTTGGTGTATAGGAATCCAATGGATTTTCGTATGTTTATCACATATCTTGCTACTTTGTTGACTGTTTCTATTAGTTCCAGTAGTTTTCTTGTAGAGTCTTTAGGGTTCTTTATGTATAGTATCATATCATCCACAAATAGGGACAGTATTACGTCTTCCTTACCAATTTCGATGCCCTGTATTTCTTTTTCTTGTCTTATTCCTCTAGCTAGGCATTCCACACAGTGTTAAATAGGAGTAGGATAAAGGGCGTCCTTGTCTTGTTCTTGTTCTCAGGGGGAATGTTTTCAGCCTCTCTGTTGAGAATGATGTTGGCTGTCGGTTTTGTATAGATGCCCTTCATTATATTGAGAAATTTCCCTTCTAGTCCTATTATATTGAGAGTTTTTATCAGAAATGGGAATTGGACTTTACTGAATGCATTTTCTGCTTTAATTGAGATGATTACGTACTTCTTTTATTTTACTTATGTGGTAGATTGCATTGATTGATTTTCTAATGTTGAACCATCCTTGCGTACCTGGTATGAATCCCACTTGGTCATGGTGTATTTACTTATTTTTATATGATGCTCAATCTATTGCCTAGAATTTTGTTGAGAATTTTTGCATCTATATTCATGGGGGATGTTGGTCTGTAATTTTCTTTTTTTGTGGTGTCTTTGCCTCGTTTTGTTATCAGGGTTATGCTGGCTTCGTAGAATGCATTTGGAAGTATTCCTTCCTTTTCTATGTTCTGAAATAATTTGCATAGTACTGGTGTAAGCTCTTCTCTGAATGGTTGGTAGAATTCTCCATCTGGTCCAGGAATTTTTTTCTTGGGAGTTTTTTTTTTTTACCTTTTAATTTCTTCTCTTGTATTGGTCTTTTCAGATTTTCTACCTCAGTTTGTGTTACTTTAGGTAGGTAGTGTGTTTGTAGAAATTTGTCCATTTCCTCTAGGTTTTCATATTTGTTGGAGTACAGTTTTTCATAGTACTCTGTTATGATCATTTTTATTTCAGTTGGATCTGTTGTAATGTCCCCCATTTCGTTTCTTATTTGGGTTATTTACTTCCTCTCCTGTTCTTCTTTTGTCGATTTGGCCAATGGTTCTTTCAAATAATCAACTTTTGGGCCCGTTGATTCTTTTATTGTTTTTCTGTTCTCTAATTTATTTCTGCTCTGATCTTTATTATCTCCTTTCTTCCGGTGGTTTTGGGCTTCTTTTGCGGTTCTCTTTCTATTTGTTTGAGTTGTAAGGCTAATGTTTTGATTTTGTTCTTTTCTTCTTTTTTGATGTGTGCACCTATTACTGTAAATTGACTTCTGAGTATGGCCTTTGCTGCGTCCCAAAGGTTTTGGTATGATGTGTTTTCATTCTAGAAATTTTTTTATTCTCTTTGATTTCTTCTACTACCCAGTGGTTTTTAAGCAAGGTGTAATTCAGTTTCCATGTCTTTTATTCTTTTTCCTTCCTCTTGTTATTTTTTACCTTTATGGCTTTGTGATCAGGGATGTTGTCTGTGTTATATTGTGCTGTCCATTTCTGAAATTTAATTTATTTTTTGGATTTCTAATTGTAATTTTTGTATGATTTCTAGTTGTTTTTTTATTTTGACATTTTGTTCTTATATTATTTTGTTGAATTCTTCTCTTGCTTTGCACATGTTTTCCTTGATTTTGGCTATGTTTTGGTTGGATTTGTCAGTATTTTCCATGATTTTGTCTGCGTTTTCCTTGATCTCTTTCCTAATGTCTTGGGGAGGCCTGAATATTAGACTTTTGAGTTCCCTATCAGGTCGTTCCAGTGCCTTTTCTTCTGCCAGAAGGTCAACTGGTACTATATTCTGGTCGCTTACTGGAGCCATCTTTTCTTTTTCATTTTTCTTTTTTAATTTTTATTGTTCTTTAAAAGAAAGTTTACAAATCAAGTCAGCCTCTCATACAAAAATATATATACACCTTGCTGTGTACTCCTAGTTGCTCTCGCCCTAATGAGACAGCACAGTGCTTATCTCCACCCTGTATTCTCCGTGTCCATTCAGCCAGTTTCTCTCCCACCTGCCCCTCCCCGCCTTCTCTTCTCCCTTCCAGACAGGAGCCCGCATAGTCTCATGTGTCTCCTTGATCCAAGAAACTCACTCCTCACCTGTATCATTTTCTATCTTATAGTCCAGTCCAATCCCTGTCTGAAGCGTTGGGTTTGGAAATGGTTCCTGTCTTGGGCTAACAGAAGGTCTGGAGACCTTGTCCTCTGGGGTCCTTCTAGTCTCAGTCAGATCATTAAGTCTGGCCTTTCTATGAGAATTTGAGGTCTGTATCTCACTGTTCTCTTGCTCCATCAGGGATTGTGTGCTGTGTTCCCTGTCAGGTTGTAGCTGGTCACCATCTAGTTCTTCTAGCCTCAGACTGATGTAGTCTCTGATTTATGTGGCCCTTTCTGTCTCTTAGGCTCATAATTACCTTGTGTCTTTGGTGTTCTTCATCCTTTTTTTAAAAAAATATGTTTTGTTTTTATAGACAAAACATATATTTAAAAAAAATATGTCTGTGTGTCCGTTCTGTACCTCTGTCTCTTCTTGGGAATTCTGTAGAGTTACCTTCTGGGTGTGGGGTTGTTGGTTTTATTCCAAGATGGCCACACTGAGTCATGCCATTTGGCTGGGAACCTCCATCCCATATCTCTGTTCCTTACCCATTTTCTGTTAGTTTCTTCTTCTCCTCAGTGACTTCTAACCTAATACTTCATCCCCTCATTTAAGGTTCAGGGTTCCAGGATTGACATCCGTATCTGTTTTACTTGGTGTTTTGGGTCTTTGTTGCAGTGGGGTGGCTTAGTGTGTCTGACTAGTCTGCCATCTTGGGTTTGCCCCTCAATTTTACTCTTCTTTAAAAGGAAAATAGAAATACATGTTTTCCATGAAGAATATCTGGCTATAGTGTTTAATTTTTAATTCCTATGGAATTTTTGCCCTCTTTTTTTTTTTATATTTTTAGATTTCATGAGAAAACTTCTTGCTATCAAGTGCTTTATGATATTTATTCATATTAGAAATTAAAGTTACTTAATTGAGTTTTATTTTTAATTTCAAAACATCTTTTAAAATAATTTGAGATATCTTGTGATATCAGACATTTAGGTTGGAAATTCCTGGATTCGAACTGACATTTTAATTTTGCGAACTACTCTGGTTATGATTTATTTTAAAGGTGTCTCTACCGTGTAGAAATATGTTAGAATTATTTGGGTACATTTGTATTATGCTGAAATTAAAGTTTACTGTGTTAGTAGCCACACTGGTTTTGAGGAAATCCTTATGAAGTTTTAATGGGAAGAGAGTAAGAGGGACGAAATGAGAATGGTTCAAAGAAAATAGGGTATATCAGGTAAAACACTTAGTGGTTTCCTCATTTGAGTGATTATTTCTGATATTTGCTTTCTAGAAAATCATTTAAAAATATATACCAATCAGAATCTGAACGATTGGAGTCTTCAAAAGATCTGAGGAGACAGCTTGGACATTTAGAATCAGAACTTTCACTTCTAAGTACACTTACGGGCATCAGCATAAGAAAGTACTCCAAGAAAACAGAGGACTTGACAAGCACTGTGATGACAGAAAAAAGTAAGCATTGATTTTAACCTAGAAATGTTATTGAAGTTTACATTATTTTGCTTAGGAATTTGGTTGTCATAATGTTGAATTAAAATTCTGTAAGGTAACTATTTGTAAGTATTGTTGTGATAAACTTGCTTAGCCAGATGTCTTTTGAACATCACAGTGTGCACAGTACTCTTAAAAGCTGTTTGAGGCAGATATTAAAGAAGATACAGTCACAGTTATCAAGTAACTTAGCAGTCAAATAACAGAGGTGAGTAAGGACAGCAACAGCATCTTACAGGTCATTCCCTTAGTAAGATAAAAGCTGCTGGCTGCACATCTACAATGCTCTCTACTCCTAAATCTCTTGGTCTATGGCCAAGATCAATGTTTCAGTGTCTGGGCCTTTTTCCAGAAGGAGAATTTCTGGTTCCAGTCACTGAGTTTTATTGCCCAGGCTTTGTGATGCACTAACAGGTAAGAGGAAGTTAATTCAGCAGTACAACTGGGTGTCAGAAACTTTGGAACTGGTTCCTGACTTTTCCACTGCCATAACCTTAATGAGTGACCCTCAGAAGGAATTGGGCAGTTCAACTAAGGGGAACTGAAAGGATAATTTTGCAAATCAGAATCAGCATAAAGCTGATTCCTATGAGGTAGAGGTCAAGTATATCTCAGCTTTCCATTTTCTACATCATTTCTGACTCTAGCTTTTCCTCCCATGGTACTCTTTTTCTTTACTGGGTTTGATAATTTGCTGTCACATTTCACAGAGCTCATAGACTATACTCAGGTTATGTGGTTTATTAGGATAGTAACAGGATATAACCAGGCAAGATATAACTAGAGATAACAGGCAGCATCAGTAAAAGGTACAGAGGTAAAATCTGGAAAGATCCCCAAAACAGAGGGCATGTCCCTCCCTTCTGCAGTCAAGACAGCTCTTGGCCAGGACAGCCCTTGGAGTAGAAACCTCCTGCTGGTGCAGCACTCAGAGCAGAAATGTTCCCTGGCTTCTCCTGGCTGCTACCTCACGTATCTGGGCCAGGTTCCACCTCTTCTCGTGGCGGATGTGTCTTCCTGTTCATGTTACTGTCAGCTGGTACAGCTCCTTAAGAGCACAGCTCCAATCGCATTGATTAAGGATAAGGATACACAGTTGCTTATGGTAAATGCTGTCAAAAAGTTGTACACCTGTAAAAAGTTGAATTGGCAAAAGTTGTGTGACAAATATATTTACAACAATGGCCAAAAAAAAAAAAAGCTACTGAGGCTGCTTATGTACAACCAAATTCTCTTTTTCTATTTTTCAGATTGGATAATTTCTCTTGATCTGTCATCTTTAAGTTCACTGACTCTTTCTTCTGCCTTCTTACATCTGCTGTTGAACCACTGTATGGAAATTTTTATTTCAGGTTGTGGTACAGTGAATTATTAATATGGCCCTTCTAGCCATAGTCTTTGTGATTCCCATGTAATGATTGGATGGGACATGCAAATACAGTGTTTGTGTCCCACCAAGGGGATTGGACAGCCTGTTAAGAATGCAGATAAGGTGCATCGACCCCTGTGTGGGTGGGGCCATGCAAATAAAGGGAATGGAACCCTAATGAGGGAATTGGTCAGTTTTACCATCCCGCTAGGCTTAAAAGAGAGCCAATCTCAGAGCAGAAGCGGACCTAATTACCACCAGGCAGAAGAGACAGGAGTGGAGCATGCCATTAGGACCTGGGACCCCTGTGTCAAAAACCTCCCAGACCAGGAGACACAGCGAGAGGGCTGTAACGTTGGAGATGGTGGGAAGAAGCTACAGAGACATGGCAGCAGCAGAGGTAGCAGAACGAGGAGACCAGTGGGAGACAGTGCAGTGGGCTTCCTGGCTCACAGAGTGAGAGAGCTGAGCACCTTTGGGCCAAGGCTTACTGGTGGAGTGGAGTACCTCCAGGTACTTATTGCTGGAGCTAAAGTGCTTTGTAACACTTGCCTGAGCAGGCGGGGGTTAAGGGGCTCAGGGCCAGAGAGAGGACTGCCTGCGAGCATGGCTGAGAAGAAGCTGTCCTGATTGAAAAACTGTATTCTGTAATTTCCCTAATAAACCCCATAACTATGAGTATTGTCTATAAGTTTTGTGTGGCCATTGTAACGAATTTTCCAACCCAGCAGAGAAGTAGAGAGTGCCGTGGGAGGAACGGCTGGTGTTGGTGTCAGAATTGGTAAAAAGTTTAGAGAGAAGGAGGTATGTCTGACCTCTACTTCATAGGAATCAGTTTGGGGCTGATGTTGATAATGAGCTTCCTCCCTCCATTGTGAAGTTAAACGAAGAGGTCAGATGCCCCTGCCTCCACCGTTTACAGTTGGTACCATGCCATTCTTACGCAGGTATTGTACTTTTCAACTCCAGATTTTAATTTGGTTCTTTTAAATAATTTCTGTTTCTTGAGATTCTTTATTCACTAAGTCATTTTCTTTGTACTTTAAATTATTTCATCATGGTTTTCTTTCTTCTTTGAATATATTTGTAACCTACTTTGAAGTATTTTTTCTGTGAAGTATTTTTTTTCTAAATATAAGTTGCACTTTCTATGTATGTCTGGTGAAATGAGTTCCTCTATGTGACGTTTTACCTTGGTTCTTTGGAAAAACAACTTGAGAGGTTTTTCCCCTAAGCCCTGAGGAGTTAGATACCTTTGCCCTAGTTTTCAACCCAGAGGGTTTGTTACACTTCCTGGGTAATCTGTAAACAGTTTGGTACTTTTCATCTTGTCCTGCGCTGTAGCCTGCCCTTGGCCCTTGCAGGGATTGGTCAATATACTATGCAAACGATGTGACTATGGAGTATGCAAATATATGACTACAGCCTACTATGCAAATGAAGTTTGTTGCCCCTCCCTGGGAGGGGCCATGCCTTGAAATTGATGAGAAGTTGTATATATGTGCAGCCAATCCCACAGAGATTTTCCAGACAGAAAGAAGCAGGAAGACAGGAAGCAGACAGAAGCAGAAGAAACAGAGAAAGGAAGCAAGGAAGCTCCTAAAAGAACTATAACACGGATCAAGGGCTATATCACTGAAGATAGCAGCAGGCCTGGAAGGGGCCCAGCGACATAGCATGCCAATTCTTATTTTTCATTTTGAGAATTGTTCTTGGCTTTGTTCAGGTGTTTGTTTGCATAGTAAGTTCCCCGGATTAAATGTGTGAGGTCTTTTTCCCTCACCATGTGTGTCTAATGATGTCTCTGCTCAGTTTTTTTCTTTTTTTTTTTGCCTGTTGAGTTGCCCGTGTCTGCATAACTTAGCATATAGCCAAAGTTGGGCAGAGGTTGTGCTGAAACACCGTTGGTGGATCTGGTGGCCTGGGTAGCGCATTCAGACCGTAAGCCACTTTCAAGTCAACCTTTGCTTTAACTTTGTACCAGCTGCATTTGGGTTTCCTCTGCACGTGTGCGTCGTCTCTGTTGACCAGGGATGTGTGGGTGGCTTGGACCCCAATACCTTATCTAGAAGGTGAGAGGAATGAAGCATGGCTGAAGCTGTAATTAGTAAAGAAGCAGTAGCCACTCAGATTACCTTAGAGAGGGGGTTATTGGTATTGTAATTTTTGCATTTTGCACTGTGGCCTTGTTTTTGCCTGAGCTTAGAAAAGATTATGCAGTGGTCCTGAGTTTTTTGTGTCACGTAATCATGGTTAGAGTGACCTTGTCTTGTGGTGCTCTGTGAGATTGTTTATGTTCCCCAGGATGACGCCATGGCCTGCTCATGAAAATGAGGCCAGCACCTAACAACACTGTGGCGGAACTGTTAGCTTCAGGCCAGGTTAAGATGTCAAGGGCTGCTTTTCTTTGCTCAGCATACCGTTTTGGCCAAGGGTGGACGTAATCAGTCCATGAGATATTAAACCATGATGTTTGTATTTTCATCACTAGGGTGCTTTTGCTTGTCATGATCAGGAGGATGTCCTGAGAATATCGTTTGTAGTTGGACTAGGATTAATTCCTTCTTTTGTTTTGTAGGATGAGTTGTTGAATCATCTGACGCATACAATAGCGTTTCAGACTGTGGACAGGATAGTGGCCAGCTGCAATGCAGGCAGTGCCCAGAAAGAAATGATAATTTGTTTATTAAAACCCAGACATTGAAAGTACATTCTAGAATCCAGCTTAGTCTATTTTAGGCAGTCAAGTGGCTTTTGCTTTAGCTTAGATAGATAGTTCCGGTCAAGTCGACTCTGACTTATGGTGACCCTATGTACAGAATGAATCGTTGCCGGGTCCTGTGTCATCCTTATGATTGCCGGCATTTTGGAGCCCATCATTGCAGTACTGTGCCAATCCATCTCACCAAGCATCTCCCTTGCCTTCGTTGGCCCTGTACTTCACCAAACATGCTGTCTTTATCTAGCAGTTGATCCCTTCTAATGACATGTCCCGAGGAAGTCAGACAATGCTCTGTTGTGATGCATAGGTTTTCATTGGCTAATTTTTGGAAGTAAATTTCCAGGCCTTTCTTTCTACTCTGTCTGGAAGCTCTATTGAAACCTGTCCACCAGTGTGAGCCTGCTGGTATTTGAAATATCAATAGCATAGCTTCTAGCATCACAACAAGATGCAAGCTACCACAGTATGACGGACTGAAAGATGGGTGGTAGTTCTATAGCTTAACCACAGATTATTCAGCTTGTCCTATAGTTACAGCAAGAAGTGCTTCCTACAAAACAAATGTAGAAGAAATTTACTCCATGGCTTACCTAAGAAGAAATTGAAGGTCATTTGTCTATAACATGAGTGAAGTTAAACAATTTTTGCAAAGAAGGCTGGAGTGTCTCTGAAGAGAAGAAATTATTATAGTAAGGATGGCCTCAATATTAGTTCTCATTCCTGAAGGGCTAGATTTTGCTGCAGGTTGTGATGAATTCACGAGAAGCATTTTGTTGATGTAGGATCACCATTCAATTTTTGTGAGACTAAAGATTGGATTTATGATATAAAACCAGCAAAACCAAACCCGTTGCCGTGGAGTTGATTCCAATTTATAGTGACCCTATAAAGGAACTTTAAATACCAGAAAAAGCCTTCCTTCTGTATCGTTTAATTATTAATTTATTATTAGCCCTTTTTTTTTTTTTTTTTTTTTTAGCAATCAGTTAAATTCAGAGCAGTGTCTGTGGTCTGAGACACATCTGACCTGTGTGTTTTGGATGGTCTCTAAGCTAAGAATGATCTTTATATTTTTGTTTTTACTGTTTTTTATTTCGGTGGCATTAGTTACATTCGCAGTGTTATGCGACCACCACCACTATCTATTCCAAAACTTTTTCATCATCCCAAACAAAAGCTCTATACCCATTATGCAGTAACTTCCCATTCCACCCTACCACCAGCCCTGGGAACCAGTAATTTACTTTCTGTCTGTATGAATTTACCTATCTAGATACTTCATATCAATAAAATCATATAATATTTGTCCATTTGTGTCTGACTTATTTCACTTAGCATAATGTTTTCGAGGTTATCCATGTTATAGCATGTATTACAATGTTATTTTTTTCTTTATGGTTGAAAAATACACCATTGTGAGTATATACCAGTCTGTTTATCCACTCATCTGTGATGGATACTTAGTTTGTTTCCACCTTTTGATTATTGTGAATTATGCTGTGAACACTGGTGTACAAGTATTTATTTGAACCCCTGTTTTCTGTTTTTTTGAGTATGTATGTAGGAGTGGAATTACTAGGTCATATAATTCTGGAGCCCTGGTGGCACAGCGGTTAAGAGCTCGGCTGCTAACCGAACGGTTGGCAGTTCGAATCCACCAGCCACTCTTTGGAAACCCTATGGGACAGTTCTACTCTGTCCTAAAGCGTGGCTGTGCGTTGGAATTGACTTGTCAGCAATAGGTTTGTTATTGGGATTTTTATGGCAATTCTGTGTTTAACTTTTTGAGGAACCCCCAAACCATTTATTTTATTTTTATTGTACTTTAAGTGAAAGTTCACAAATCAAGTCAGTCTCTCATACAAAAATTTGTATACACCTTGATACGTACTCCTGGTTGCTTTCCGCCTAGTGAGACAGCACACTCCTCTCCACCCTGTATTCCCCGTCCATTCAGCCAGCTTCTGTCCCCCTCTGCCTTCTCATCTGCCCTCCAGACAGAAGCTGCCCACATAGTCTCATGTGTCCGCTTAAGCCAAGAAGCTCACTCCTCACCAGTATCATTTTCTATCCCATAGTCCGGTCCAATCCCTGTCTGAAGAGTTGGCTTTGGAAATGGTTCCAGTCTTGGGCCAACAGAAGGTCTGGGGACCATGACCTCTGGGGTCCCTCCAGTCTCAGTCAGACCATTAACTCTGGTCTTTTTAGGAGAATTTGAGGTCTGCATCCCACTGCTCTCCTGCTCCATCAGGGATTCTCTGTTGTGTTCCTTGTCAGGGCAGTTTTCAGTTGTAGCTGGGCACCGTCTAGTTCCTCTGGTCTCAGACTGATGTAGTCTCTGGTTTATGTGGCCCTTTCTGTCTCTTAGGCTCGTAATTACCTTGTGTCTTTGGTGTTCTTCCTTCTCCTTTGCTTCAGGTGGGTTGAGACCAATTGATGCATCTTCGATGGCCACTTGCTAGTGTTTAAGACCCCAAACACCACTTACGAAAGTGGGACACAGAATGTTTTCTTAATAGGTTTTATTATGCCAGTTGACCTAGATGTCCCCTGAAGCCATGGTCCCCAAACTCCACCCCACTACACTGGCCTTCGAAGCAGTTTATTCAGGAAACTTCTTTGCTTTTGGTTAGTCCAGTTGTGCTGATCTCTCCTGTACTGTGTGTTGTCTTTCCCTTCACCTAAAATAGTTCTTGGCTACTAACTAATTAGTGAATACCCCTCTCCCTCCCTCCCTCCCCATGCTCGTAACCATCAAAGAATATTTTCTTCTGTGTTTGAACTATTTCTTGAGTTCTTATAATAGTGGTCTCATACAATATTTGTCCTTTTGCAACTGACTAATTTCACTCAGTATAATGCCTTCCAGATTCCTCCATGTTATGAAATGTTTCACGGATTCATCTTTGTTCTTTATCCAAAAACCAAAAACCAAACCCAGTACTGTCGAGTCAATTCCGACTCATAGCAACCCTATATGACAGAGTAGAACTGGCCCACAGAGTTTCCAAGGAGCGCCTGATGGATTTGAACTGCTAACCCTTTGGTTAGCAGCAGTAGCACTTAACCACTACACCACCAGTGTTCTTTATTGATACGTAATATTGCATTATGTGAATATACCATAGTTTATCCATTCATCCGTTGATGGACACCTTGGTTGCTTCCATCCTTTTGCTATTGTAAACAGTGCTGCAGTGAACATGGGTGTGCATATATCTGTTCATGTAAAGGCTCTTATTTCTCTAGGATATATTCCAAGGAGTGGGATTGCTGGATGGTATGGTAGTTCTATTTCTAGCTTTTTAAGGAAGCACCAAATTGATTTCCAAAGTGGTTGTACCATTTTACATTCCCACCATCAGTGTGTAAGTGTTCTAGTCTCTCCACAACATCTCCAACATTTATTATTTTGTGTTAATCACCATTGTTGGAGTGAGATGGTATCTCATTGTTTTGATTTGCATTTCTCTAATGGCTAATGATCATGAACATTTCCTCATGTGTTTGTTACCCACCTGAATGTCTTCTTTGGTGAAGTGTCTGTTCATGTCCTTTGCCCATTTTTTAATTGGGTTATTTGTCATTTTGTTGTTGAGTTTTTGCAGTATCATGTAGATTTTAGACATCAGATGCTGACTGGAAATGTCATAGCTAAAAAATTCTCCCCAGTTTGTAGGTAATGTTTTTACTCTCTTGGTTAAGTCTTTGGATGAGCATAGGTTTTTAGGAGCTCCCAGTTATCTAGTTTCTTTTCTGGTATTTGTGCATTGTTAGTAATGTTTTGTATACTGTTTATGCCGTGTATTAGTGCTCCTAGTGTTGTCCCTATTTTTTCTTCCATGATCTTTATCGTTTGAGATTTTATATTTAGGTCTTTGATCCATTTTGAGTTAGTTTTTGTGGATGGTGTGAGGTATGGGTCTTGTTTCATTTTTTTGCGGATGGATGTCCCCCCCCAAACCATTTTTGACAGATGCCACACCATTTTACATTCCCACCAGCTTTGGAAGAGGGTTCCAAATTCTCTACATCTTTACCAACATTTGTTGTTATTATTTTTTTAATTAATTGTTGCCATTCTGGTAGGTGTGAAGTGGTATCTCATTGTTTTGATTTGTACTTCCCTAATGACTAATGAAGGTGCCCTGGTGGTGCAGTGTTTAAAGTGCTCAGCTGCTAACCAGAAAGTTGGCGGTTTGAACCCACCTGCCACTCCACAGGAGAAAGATGTGGCAGGCTGCTTGAGTAAACATTTATAGCCTTGGAAACTCTATGGGGTCGCTATGAGTTAGAACTGACCCGATGGCAGTGGGTTTGGTTAATAACTAATGATGTTGATCGTCTTTTCATGCACGTCTTACTATTTACATGTCTTTACAGTAAAGTCTCTTCAGATCCTTTGCCCATTTTTAAGTTGGATTATTTACATTTTTGTCCTTGAGTTGTAAGGAGCTGTTTATATATTAAACCCTTACCAGATATATGATTTGCAAATATTTTCACACATTCTGTGTGTTGTCTTTTCACTGTCTTAATAATGTCCTTTGATGCACAAAATTTTTTAATTTTGATGAGATGTAATATCTATTTTTGTTGTTGGTGCTTGTGCTTTAGGTATCATATATAAAAACCCGTTGCCAAATCCAAGGGCGTTCAGATTTGCCCTGTGTTTTCTTTTTAGAGTTTTATAGTTTTGCTCTTAGATTTAGGTCTTTGATCCATTTTGTGTTAATTTTTGTATATGGGGTAATGTAAGGTCCAAGTTTCATTCTGTTTTACAGTGTTGCTATGAGTTGGAACTGACTCAACAGTACCTAACAACAACAACAGCAAGGTCCAACTTCATTCTTTTGCAAGTGGCTATCTAATTTTCCCAGCAGCATTTGTGGAAAAGACTGTTTTTTCCATACCAAGTGGTCATGGCACTCTTGTGAAAAATCAATTGACCATAGCTGTGAGAGTTTATTTTTGAACTCTCAGTTCTGTTCTTTTGGTCTATATGGCTCTCCTTATGCCTGTTCTACACTATTTCTGTTACTCTAGCTTTGTAGGAAGATTTGAAATCAGGAAGTATGAGTCCTCTTTCTTTTTTCTTTTTCAAGATTTTATTGGCTATTCTAGATCTCTTGAAATCCCACATGACTTTATTGTGGGTTTTTATGTTTCTCCAAAATATACTGTTGGGATTTTGTTAGCGATTGCATTGAATCTGTATAGTATTGTCATTGGATAGTATTGTCATCTTAATATTCAGTCTTCCAATCCATAAACATGGGATGTCTCTCCATTTATTTAGGTTGTCTTTGTGATCTTTACATTTAAAAATAATTTTTTAAAGAACAAGAATATGTGGCAGATGAACATGTGATTCTCAAAGCTTAAAACTTGGACTGTCTGGCACTCTACAGAAGAAGTTTGTCTACCCCGGTCTGAAAAAAAAAAGACCAAGAGAGTATTGCTTTTCTTAAACATCAGAAGACTGGAGGGGTTTAAAATTAACAGAAGGAATATGAGGATGATCATAATGAGAAATCTTTTTTTTAATAGAGGATGACAGAATATGCAGGGTATTAGTTGAATGCTAAAGAATCTGAAAACTAATTTTTTACATCGTCTTGTGTGTCCACTTGTATAGTCAGCAGCTTCTGGAGAATTGCTAAAAGTCTTATGTTTGAGGTATCCCAATGGAATGGATGCCCCGTACTTTGGAGAAAGTGATGTGTGTTATTTTAGCTGAGATTCATGAATAGAAAGATCAACATCTTGGAATTTTGCTACTGTTTTCCACAGTAATAAAGATGGGGATATTGTATAAGTTCCCTGCAGTTGTATTAGCTTTTAATAGGGTACAATCTAGAATTGGGAGTAATCCTCAAATGCACGAGGCAATCTTTAAGTAACTTAGAGATAACTTGTGAATCTTAGATGCCATTGCTCTTATTACCATCAAGATTAATGGCAATACTTGTGGCATTGCAACTACAAGGGTTTTCAGTTTTGTAATTATAGTCTCTGAATTCCATTAGCTTTCTTGTTTTTCCTAAAGATTGTGCATAAGGACAGCAGAGTTTGTTAGTGCAAGGTAAAGCTCTTTAGAGTTCTGTAATTATGGTAACAATGAAATGTGTATCCTTGTTACTAGAGAGATAAGGTGGGATTTATATTGAGGGTTCTCAAGAGCACCCCCAGGTTTGATCATTTGGTAGAACTCACAAGAGTCAGTATATAATTGTACTCGTGGTTATTACTGTGAAAGGATAAAAAACAAAATCAGCAAAGGAAAAGGCACATGGGGTGAAGTTCAGAGGAAGCCAGGTACAAGCTTCTAAGCATGTGCCTGTGAAGGCACATAGGGTGTGCTTAATTTGTCCAGCAATGAGTTGTGACTACATATCTGTAATGTTGTCTACAGGGAAGCTCATCAGAGACTCAGCATACACAGTTTTTTGGGGGAGCCAATCACAAAAGTAACCTTTGCCTAGCTTGTATCAAAATTTCAGATTCCCAGAAGGAAAGCAGGTGTTCAGCATAAACCGTATTGTTTATACAGACAGTTTAAGCACACTGAGCCACTCTTATCAGTTCTAGGAATGGTGAAAACTCTGCTGAAATCTGAGTACCCAGGCACCAGCCAAGGGCCAGCCTTGTAAGCAGGTCTTTCTAAGGACAGCAATGTCAGGTTGGCTATGTTAACTTTTTTCTGCACAGGATTAGTTACACCAGGAATACAAATCAAACAGTTATTATTTTTATCATTGCAACCATATTTCTCCACCAAGGCAGTGCTTCAGTCTATCCTAAAAATAAGCAACAATAAACAGAACTTACTCCCTTAGCGCATTTGGAGGTATTCAGGAGCTTTAAGGGTTTACTTCCTATCCATGTGTTGCCTGCGTAGTCTTGCCAGGATTGTGTCATTGGCAGCTAAGAAGTGCATTGGAAGCATCTTTGACAATATTGTTAAAATTACCTTCAATATTGTGGCCAATTTTTTTTTCTGCTCTTATGCATAATATCATGAAGCATTTTTGCTGAACTCCACTTTTACTATGCTATTTCCTTAGTTCAATGTTTCTCAACTTCAGGACTATTGATAATTCCTTTTGTGAGAGAGAGGCTTTCCTGTGCATTGTAGAACGTTTAGCATCATCCTTATGGACTAGTATTGCCCCCACCCCCATCTGAGTTGTGAAAACCAAAAATGTGTATTGCCAAATGTGGCCTGGGTGGCAAAAGTCTGTGAGAACATAGCCTGTTTGCTAGTTGACATCCAGGTGATTCTCTAGAAGGACTGTGCAGGTTGGATAATTCCCTAACCAAATAAAAAAAACCAAACCTGTTGCTATCCAGTCAATTCTGACTCACAGTGACCCTATAGGACAGAGTAGAACTGCCCCATAGGATTTCTAAGGAGTGGCTGGTAGGTTTGAACTGCTAACTTCTTTTTTTTTTTTTTTTCATAACTTTTATTAAACTTCAAGTGAACGTTTACAAATCCAATCAGTCTGTCACATATAAGTTTACATACATCTCACTCCCTACTCCCACTTACTCTCCCCCTCTTGAGTCAGCCCTTTCAGTCTCTCCTTTCTTGACAATTTTGCCGGCTTCCCTCTCTCTCTATCCTCCCATCCCCCCTCCAGACAAGAGTTGCCAACACAATCTCAAGTGTCCACCTGATATAATTAGCTCACTCTTCATCAGCATCTCTCTCCCACCCGCTGACCAGTCCCTTTCATGTCTGATGAGTTGTCTTCGGGGATGGTTCCTGTCCTGTGTCAACAGAAGGTCTGGGGAGCATGGCCGCCGGGATTCCTCTAGTCTCAGTCAGACCATTAAGTTTGGTCTTTTTATGAGAATTTGGGGTCTGCATCCCACTGATCTCCTGCTCCCTCAGGGGTCCTCTGCTGTGCTCCCTGTCAGGGCAGTCATCGATTGTGGCCGGGCACCACCTAGTTCTTCTGGTCTCAGGATGATGTAGGTCTCTGGTTCATGTGGCCCTTTCTGTCTCTTGGGCTCTTAGTTGTCGTGTGGCCTTGGTGTTCTTCATTTTCCTTTGCTCCAGGTGGGTTGAGACCAATTGCTGCATCTTAGATGGCCGCTTGTTAGCATTTAAGACCCCAGACACCACATTTCAAAGTGGGATGCAGAATGATTTCATAATAGAATTATTTTGCCAATTGACTTAGAAGTCCCCTCAAACCATGTTCCCCAGACCCCCGCGCTTGCTCCGCTGACCTTTGAAGCATTCATTTTATCCCGGAAACTTCTTTGCTTTTGGTCCAGTCCAATTGAGCTGACCTTCCATGTATTGAGTGTTGTCTTTCCCTTCACCTAAAGCAGTTGAACTGCTAACTTCTTGGTTAGCAGCCGAATGCTTAAGCACTGTGCCACCAGGGCCTCAATTCTGCAGGAGGTAAGCAATAATGGACTTTAACTTCTTGGGATGAGGGAAGGAAGAGGAGGTTTAGAGTGCTGCAGTAACGGATAGTGTTATGCGAATGCAAAGCATAGATAAGGCGCTTGCTGAAAAGTCCTGAGGGTTTTCTGTTAACAGAATGGACAGCATGGGGAGCCAATAAATTTAGTGGACTTGGTCAACTGACCTTTTCACACATTTTGCTATAGCTCTTAGAAAGGTGGATGTTACTTGGCTACTGGATCTAAAAAAGTCTGAAACAAGCGGTGGGCCTCTGACAACCATGTAATTACACTTTTCATGAACAAAAAAGGAAAAAGAGTTTGTGAATCTGTTACTGGGCAAGACTTCTCAGCTCGGGACTAAGCCCTGCCTAGGTTCTTACCTTCTTCTGACCAAGAATGACCAGGAGAGGCTCAGAGGCTCCACATGAACAAAGGTTTATTAGGGACAGTAAGAAAGTAAAAGGCTTGCGAGGGAGAGGGGTTTCCACCTACGCTAGCCTCTAGTCTCTTACTGGACAAAGGATTCCCTAGGGGTAATGAAAGTTTTTTGGAAGGAAAAAGGTATTATCTTTATTCATTAGATTTCCAGGAGAAGGGGAGGGATTATGAAAATCAAATACATGTGCAGTTAGTATTCAAGATGGACTTCCTCACAGAGGTTGCTGGAACTAAGATGGAATCTGTCACAAAGCTGCCAGGATGTCGAAAAAGACTTATTTTGAGATGTTGTGCATGCGTGATGCCTCTGGATCTTGGTTTGAGACCTGGCTAGGAGTCCCTGTTCATGTTTATCTCATGTGGAAGGTCATTCATAGGCCACATCGATCTTTACTGCTCATGCTGTGTACCTGGTGAGGCCTTGAAAAACCACTCAGGAGGATTATCAGTAATTTATAGCTGGTCAAGCACACAGAGCTTTGAAATGTAGCCCCTTATCTTGTCTAAGCACCTAGTTTGTTAATCACAAGTAGTTCTTGGGTACCAGCAGTAAAGATTATGTGGTGGTCAGTACTTAGGTTTATATTTAATTTTAGCTGGTCAAGCACACAGGGCCTTCAAATATAGCTCTTATTTAATTCAGCCAGCCTGATCTCTTCCCTGTTTCAAATCTACCACAATTAACATAAATTCAGTGCCCCCTAGGCAAAATCTTGCCCTTTCCCTCTCCTCCTACTCCTGGTAGCCACTAATCATTTTTGGTTTTTATGTATTTGCTGATTGCATGTAAGCGAAATCATACAGCACATATTCTTTTGTGATTGACTTATTTTGCTCAGCATAATGTTTAATAGGTTCATCCATGTCGTGGCGTATATCAGGACTTCATTTCTCTTTATGGCTGAGTAATATTCCATTTTATATATATATGTATATATACACATACACACACATCAGTTTGCTTAGCTATTCATCTGTTGTTGATATTTCCATTGTTTTTACCTTCTGGCTTTATGAAAAGTGCCATAAGAACATTGGTGTATAGGTTTCTCTTTTTTTTTTCTCCTGGTTTCCTTCTTCTGAATATATACCTAGGGTTGAGGTTGCTGGATCATATGGTAACTCTAAGTTCAAATTTTTGAGGAACTGCCAAATTGTTCTCCGCAGCAGCTGCACCATTTTACACTCCCGCCAGCAATGATGAGGGTTCCAGTTTCTCCACAACCTCTCTAATGATTATTGTTTTTCTGTTTTAAATCAATGCCATTCTGATAGGGGTGAATTTTGTTTATTTTGTTGATGTTGAGAATATACACAGCAAAATGTACACCAATTCAACAGTTTCTACATGTACCATTTAGTGACGTTGATTACATTCTTCGAGTTGTACAACCAACCGTTCTCACCCTCCTTTTCTGAGTTGTTGGTTAAGGGTTCCAATTTTTTTTAATCTTTATTGTTATTATTTTTTTATCTTAGCCATCCTTGTTGAAAAATGGTATCTCATTTTGGTTTTGATTTGCATCTCCCTGATGGCTAATGATGCTGAGTGTCATTTCATGTGTTTGGCCATGCCAGTGTCCTCTTGGTGAAATGTCTATTCAAGTCCTTTGTCCATTTTATGATTGGGTTATTTTTTCATCTTGTTGTCAAAATTTTATATATGTTTTGATTATTAAATTCTTGTAAAATATATAGTTTCCAAAGATATTCTCCCACTTGGTAGCTTGTCTTTTCACTTTTTTTGTAAAGTCTTTGTATGAACAAAAATTTTTAATTTTTATAAGGTCCCATTTATTTATTCTTTGCTGTTTGTGCTTTTGGTATTATGTTAGATGATCAGCCATCAAAAGATAGACCTGACAGCATTGCCCCTACTTTTTCTTCCAAGAATTTTATGGTTTTGGTTTGTACAGTTAGGTCCTTAATCCATTTTGAATTTGTTTTTGTGTAGGGTGTGAGATATTGGTTCTGTTTCTTTTTTTACATGTGGAACTGCAATTTTCCCAGCATCATTTTTTGAAGAGACTCTTCTTTCCCCATCAAATGGACTTAGCACCCTTGTCTAAAATCAGTTGACTGCAGATATCTGGGTTTATTTCTGGGCTCTCAGCTCTATTCCATTGGTCTATGTGTCTGTTGTTATACTAGTACCAGGTTGTTTTGACTTCTATAGCTGTATACCCATTGCTGTCAAGTCGATTCTGACTCATAGTGACCCTATAGTATGTTTTAAGTGCTCCTACTTTGTTCTTCTCTTTCATCATTGCTTTAGTTATTTGGGGGCTCTTGCCATTCCATATAAAGTTGTAGACTGGTTTTTCTATTTCTGTAAAGAAGCCTATTGGAGTTTTATTTGAGATTGCAATGAATCTGTAGATTGCTTTACGTAGTATTGGCATCTTAACAGTGTTAAGTTTTCCAATGCATGAACATTGAACATCTTTCCATTTATTTAAGCCTCCTTTAATCTCTTTCAGCACTGTTTTATACTTTTCATTGTAGAAGTCCTTCATGCCTCTGGTTAGTTTTATTCCTAGTTAATTTTTCTCCTAGATAGTATTGTAAATAGAATTATTTCCCTTTTAGATTTTTCATTGCTGGTGTATAGAAACCCAACCTATTTTTGTTTGTTGACCTTGTACCTTGCAACTTTGCCAAATGGCTCTATTAGCCCTAGAAATTTTCTTGTTTACTCTTTGAGATTTTCTTTATATAGAATCATATCCGCTAATAGAGACATTTTTAGTTATTTTCCAATCTGGATACCTTTTTTTTTCTTGTTTTATTGCTCTGGCCAGGACTTCTAATATAGTATTGAATAGAAGTGATGAGAGAGCGGGCACCCTTGTCTTGTTTTTGATTTCAAGGAGAAAGCTCTCAGTCTTTTCTCCATTAAATATAGTGTTGGCTGTTGCCTTACTATATATGCCCTGAATCATATTGAGAATTTTTCCTTCTGTTCCAGTCTTCTTAAGGGTTTTCATCAAGAAATGGTGTTGGATTTTATCAAATGTTTTTTCTCCATCTATAGAAATGATCATGTGGTTCTTTTCCTTTGTCCTATTGATGTGATGTATTTCATTGATTGATTTTCTAATGTTGAAGCATCCCTGCATTCTTGGAATGAATCCCACTTGGTCATGGTGTATGACTCTTTTAATATGCTTTTAGATTCTGTTTGCTAGTATTTTATTGAGCATTTTTGCATGTATGTTTATAAGAGATATTGGCCTGTAGTTTTCTTGTAGTGTCTTTGCCTGTTTTGTGTATCAAGGTTACATTTGCTTCATAGAATGAATTAGGGTCATTGTGGTTTTGATCTACATGTCCCTAATGGCTAGTTGAGGAGCCCTGGTGGCACAGTGGTTAAAGCTAGGCTGTTAACCAAAAGAAGAACCCACCAGTTGCTCCACAGGAGAAAAATGTGGCAGTCTGCTTCCGTAAAGATTACAGCTTTAGAAACACCATGGGGCAGCTCTACACTGTCCTATAGGGTCACTGTGTGTCTGAATTGACTCAGTGGCAACAGGGTTTAATGGCTAATGATGCTGAGCATCTTTTCATGTGCTCGTTGACCATTTTAATATCCTGTTTGGTGAAATGTCTGTTCAGGTGCTCTGCCCAATTTTTTGACTGGGTTGTTTGACTTCTTACTGTTAAGTAGTAGAAATTTTTTTCATCTTTATTTTGGATATTAGACCTTTGTCAGATATGTAGTTTCTGAAAATTTTCTCCCAACCTGTAAATTGTCTCTTCACTTTGTTGATAAAATTCTTTTGATGAACAATAATATCTGATTTTTTGAAATCCCATTTATCTGCTTTGTCTTTCGCTTCTTGCGATTTTGTTGTCATACCTAATAACCCATCATTAAAAAAACCAGTACCACAATCTCACCCCTACATTTTCTTCTAAGAATTTTATGGTTTTAGTTTTCACATTTAGGCCCTTGGTCCATTTTGAATTGGTTTTTGTTTATGGTGTGAAGCATGGATCCTGATTCATTCTCTCATGTGGAAATCCTGTTTTCCCAACACCATTTATTGAAGAGACTCTTCCTTCCTCGTGGAATGGACTTAGTACTGTTGTCGAAAATAAGTTGTCCATACCAAAAAACCCAAACTCATTACCATCGAGTTGATTCTGACTCATAGCAACCCTGTAGGACAGAGTAGTACTGCCCCATATGGCTTTTAAGGCTGTAATCTTTATGGGAGCAGACTGCCACATCTTCCTCCTGTAGAGACAGAGATGTATGGATTTATTCCTGGACTTTCAATTTATTTCATTTGTTTGATTTGTCTGTTATTATACCTGTACTAGGCTGTTTTAATTACTATAGTTTTATATACCCACTCCTCCCTCATTGACATGGTTAGGTTCCAAAGACCAGGATGTTACGAGAAAATCAGTGTTATATGAAAATGGAGGATGACTGCATCAGATCACAAAATGGAGAATAACTACATCATTATGTAACTGCCAAACCACTAGGAATCAGGCCCTAGCCAAGTTGATACATAACTTTAACCATCACAGCTAGCATTATGCTTGCCTCACACCTCGGCGTTCCTGCCGGATGTACATCGTCAATGTGCAAGATAGTCAGATAATAGATGTTGTGAATTGAACTGTGTCCCCCCAAAATGTGTATCAACTTGGCTAGGCCATGATTCCTAGTATCATGTGGTTGTCCTCTATTTCGTGATCTGATGGTATTATCCTATGTGTTGTAAATCCTAATCTCTATGATGTTAGTGAGGCAGGACACAATCTATAGGATTAGGTTGTATTTTGAGTCAATCTTTCTGGACATTTAGAAGAGAGAATCAAGCAGAGAGGAGAGGGACGTCATTACCACTAAGCAAGAAGAGTCAGGAATGGAGTGCATCCTTTGGATTCAGAGTCCCTGCACTGAGAAGGTCCTAGGCCAGGGAAAGATTGATGACAAGGGCCTTCCCCCAGAGCTGACAGAGAAAGCCTTCCCCTGGAGCTGGCATCCTGAATTCAGACTCCTAACCTCCTAAACTGTGAGAAATAAACTTCTGTTTGTTGAAGCCACCTACTTGTGATATTTCTGTTATAGGAGCACTGGATAACTAAGACAGTAGAATTTTTACTGTTGTCATAAATGTGAAATGTTGGATAAAGAGGTAGTGAGGAGTAGGCATAGTATGTTTTGAAATCAGGAAGTGTGAGTCTTCCTACTTTTCCTTTCTTCTTCAAGATTGCTTTAGCCGTTCAGAGTTTCTTCTCTTTCTGTATAAAGTTGAGGATTGGCTCTTCTATTTCTGCAAAGAAGGCTGTTGGAATTTTGATAGGGATTTCATTGAATTTATAGATTGCTTTTTTTGGGTAGTATTGACATTATAACTGTATTAAACCTTCCAAACCATGAACATGGAATGTCCTTCCATTTGTAGTTTTCTGTGTACAAGTTGTTCACCTTCCTGGCTATATTTTTTCTTAGGTACTTTATTCTTTTAGATGGTATTATAAATGGTAATGTTTCTTTAGTTTCCTTTTCAGCTTGCTCATTGCTGATATAGAGAACCTGACAGATGTTTGTTTGGTCTTGTATTCTCCCACTTGCTGAATTCATTTATTTAGTTCTAATAGCTTTCTTGTGGATTCTTTGGGATTTTCTTTGTATAGGATTATGTCATCTGCAAAAAGACATATTCTTCCTTCCTCCCAATTTGGACACCACTCATTTATTCACCCATATATTTTGTTTATCTGTATATCTATGTTTTTCCACATCTTTGCCAAAACCTGTTGTTTTCAGTTTTTTTTTTTTTTTTCAGTTGTAGCCATCTTAGTGGCTGTGAAGTGATATCTTATTGTAGTTTTGATTTGTGGTCTCCTAATGACTAATTTGGAAACCCTGGTAGCATAGTGATTAAGTGCTATGGCTGCTAACCAAAAGGTTGGCAGTTTGAATCCACCAGGTGCTCCTTGTAAACTCCAAGGGGCAGTTCTACTCTGTCCTATAGGGTCGCTATGAGTCGGAATCTACTCGACGGCAGTGGGTTTGGTTTTTGATTAATGACTGATTTGGAAACCCTGGCAGCATAGTGGTTAAGAGCTTTAGCTGCCAACGAAAAGGTTGGCAGTTCAAATCCACCAGGCGCTCCTTGAAACCTCAATGGGGCAGTTCTACCCTGTCCTATAGGATCACTATGAGTTGGAATCAACTCAGCGGCAATGGTTTTGGTAATGACTAATTTGGTGGTGCAGTGATTAAGAGCTCCGGCGAGTTATGGCTACTAACCAAGAGGTCAGCAGTTTGAATCCACCAGTCACTCCTTGGAAACATAGGGGCAGTTCTACTATGTCCTATGGGGTTGCTATGAGTCGGAATTGACTCGATGGGAACAGGTTTGGTGTTTTTTTTTTTTTTTTTTTAATGACTAATGGGAATCCTGGTGACGCAGTGATTAAGAGTTTGGGCTGCTAACCAAAAGGTTGGCAGTTTGAATACACCAGCTGCTCCTTGGAAACCCTATGGGGCAGTTCTACTTTGTCCTGTAGGGTCGCTGTGAGTTGGAATTGACTTGGTTTGGAGTGTTTATTGTTCACTTGTGTTTCTTCTTTGGTGAAATGTCTGTTCAAGTCCGTTGTCCATTTTTTGATTGGGTTGTTTGTCTTTTTGTTGTTAAGTTGTAGGAATTTTTTATATATTCTGAATATTAAACCCAGATATATGATTCCATCAAATCTGTTTGTAATCTATAGGTTGTCTCTTCACTTTGTTGATAAAGTCCTTTGATGAACAAGGTTTTTTTATTTTGATAAAGTCCAGTTTGCCTATTTTGTCTTTTGTTATTGGTGTTTTTGGTGTCATATATAAAACTCATTGTTTAAAACTGGGCCCCAAAGCATTACACCTGTTTTCTTCTGAGAGTTTTGTGGGGTTTTTTGTTTGTTTTTTATTGTGGTAAATATGTATGTAATAAAGTATTCGACTTTTCAACAATCTTCCTATTTGTACAGTTTAATGATATTAATTATGTTTATCATGTTGTTCAGCCATCACCCTTATCTACTCACAAATTATACCATCACCTAACAGAAGTTCAATGTAAATTTTATGGTTTTAATTCTTACATTTGAGTCCTTGATATGTTTTGAATTAGTTTTTGCATATGATGTGAGATGTTCTAGGTTTATTTATTAGTTCTAGTAGCTTTCTTTTGAATTCTTTGGGGTCTTTTATGTATAGAATCAAAGGAACCCTGTTTAAGCACTTGGCTGCTAACTGAAAGGTCGGCAGTTCAAATCTGCCAACCCCTTGGTGGGAAAAAAGGCCTGGTGATCTGCTCCCATAAAGATTACAGCCTAGGAAACCCTATGGGGCAGTCCTACTCTGTCCTGTAGAGTCTCTATGAGTTGAAATTGATTCGATGGCACACGATAAGAACACGTATAGGATCATATCATCCACAAGACGGGATAGGTTTACTTCCTTGTTCTTGATTTGAATACTTTTTATTTCTTTTTCTTGCCTAATTGCTCTAGCTAGTACTTCTAGTACAATATTGAATAGCAGTGGTGATAGCATGTGTCATTATCTTGTTCCTGATCTTAAGGGGTAAGTTCTCAGTCGTTCCTCCATTGGGTATGATGTTAGCAGTGGGTTTTTCTAAAATGCCCTTTATCAGACTGATTAATTTCCCTTTAATTCCTAGTTTGTTAAGTGTTTTATCATGAAAAGGTGTTGGCTATTTATCAAATACCTTCTCTGCATCAATTGAGATGATCATGTGTTTCTTTTCCTTTGGTCTTCTAATGTGGTATATTATAGTGACTTTTCTGATGTTGAACCACCCTTGTGTTTCAAAGATAAATCCCAATTGATTATGGTATATACTTTTAATATGCTTTTGGATTGGTTTGCCAGCATTTTGTTGAGAATTTTTGCATCTATATTCATTTTATGCATATAATTATTAATTTTCAAGATATTACAGAAACATTGATAATTTACTTAACTCCTAAAACACATGAAGGAAATTTAGCAAGTTTGAATCGTAAGAAATTTAACTCTGGTCTCATACAAGCCAAAATATGGTGATATAAGTTATATATGGTAAGCTAATTTTTGAAGACTTGAAACTAACACCTTTCTACACCTTTCTATCTCATACCTATTGTAAAAAAAAACTATTATGTAAATATTTTTTCAGTGTCTACAAAAGGAAACATGGTTTAAAAACTTTCAGAACTTTCTGAGTGTTTATCTGGGCTAGATATATGGTGGTGGGTTTAGATATTCCTAGAATGTACATGTAACAATTGAATGGCTTTTTGTTTTTGTTTTTTAATCAGTTAATTTTTAAAGATTCTCAAGGGAGTAAAAAAAAAAAAAGAGAGAGAGAGAGAACAGCAGGGAAGGATGTGAGGGAGCTGACTTCAAAGAGAAGGAAGAAAGTTTATATATAGAAAACAGATATTGGCCTGAAGACTTGAAGAATGCTATAAACCAAGTAGCCCTAACAGATAGCTTAGAATACTCCACCCAACAACAGCAGAATATGTATATTCCTCAAATGCACATGGAACATTTCTCAGGGTAAAACCATATGTTAGGCCATATTTATAAATATAAATACAAGTCTCAAGAAACTTAAAACAAATCTCAGTAAATTTAAAAGCGCTGACGTCATATAATGGAATGAAATTAGAAATCAGTTGCAGAAGGAAATTTGAAAATTTTACAAATATGTGGAAATTAATCAACTCTGCTAAATAAATGATTTCCAACACAGGTGCCAAGACTATTCTGTGGGGAAAAATAGTCTTTTTAGCAAATAATCCTGGGACATCTTGATATCCACATGCAAAAGAATGAAGTTGCACCCCATCTCACACCATATAGAAAAATTTGATTTCAGTTTCATTTCCAGCTTCCAAAATTAGATTGCTCTTATCGTACCTGTTCTATTTATCCGTGTAGAATTGTGCCTTTCTAAAAACATCTAGTTAACCAAAAATGGACCAAAGACCTAAATGTAGTAGCTAAAACTATAAAACTCTTAGAAGAAAACACAGATGTAAATTTTTGTGACTGTAGATTAGGTGTAAAAAAGAATGAAGTTCTAATACATGCTATGACATAGATGAACATTATGGTAGGTTAAAGAAGTCAGACATGAAAGGCCTTGTATTATATGGATCCATTTATAAAATGTCCAGAGTAGTCAAATCCAAAGAGTCAGAAAGTAGATTAGTAGTTGCCAGGGACTGGGAAGAGGGGACAGTGGGGAATAACTCCTAATAGATACGGGATTTCTTTTGAGGATGATGAAAATGTACTGGAATTAGGTAGCATTGTTGGTTGCAAACCTTTTGAAAACTGAATTGTACACATTTTAAAGGGGTAAATTTTGAGGTATGTGAATTATCTCAAAAACAACCAATCAAAAATAAGGAGAAAAAAAGGAATTATGCTTGTGTAATTTGTGTCCCTGGAGCTTGGTCAGGGCCGGTTGTCAACAGCTGTGAGCTGGACAGAACCTCTTGATCAGGGGCAGATGAAACTAAGCAAAGCAGTTTTGGGACACAGCAACAAGACCAAGGAAGATGTTCTTATAAGATTTTGCACAATCCATAATCAAGGTTTACCAGTTGCCTCCTTTATAGCTGTTTATTTTTTGAATTACAGATTCTATCCAGGATCAGGCATTGCATTTAGTTGTCATGTCTTTTTAGTCTCATTTAATCTGGTCAGCCTTTCTTTGTCTTTATGACACTGGCATCTGTGAAGGCCAGTTGCATCGTAGAATGTTCTTCAATTTGTTTATTCCTGATGAGATTCAGGTTATACATTTTCAGCAGAAAAATGATACAAATTCGATGTTATGATTTTCTCAGTGTATTTCATCAAGAGGTAAATGATGTCAATTTGTTCCACTCTAACTGCCCTTTTCTTTCTTTCTTTTTTTTTTTTTTAAAACTTTTTCTTAAACAGATGTTTAACCAATATTCCTATTTTGAGCCTCATCTGTAGAGGTACTTGGTGCTGCCGATTCAAAATGCCTCTCTGGTATTCTGCTGTACCAATTGGCTTACTTCTGGGCTTTCCCCATTGCTGGTTTAGATTTTGATTTTCCTGGGTTTGCCAGGTCAGTTCCACTTGTCTTTGTGATATCTAGCTCATCCATTTTATTTCCAGCTTCCAAAATTAAGTTGCTCTCATCATTCCTGTTCTCTTTATCCTTGTAGATTTGTGCCTTTCTAAAAAACACCTTCATTAGCAAAACTAGATGATAGTAAAGTCAAGATAATGGTTACCTCTTAGGGATAGGGAATAGCTTGAGAAAGGTGCATGATAGAACCTTATGGACTACTACAAAAGTCTGTATCTTGATCTGTGTGATGGTTACATACATGTAAAAAATTTTTTTGAGCTGTATAATAAAGTTCAGTGATTCAAACCTACCAACCACTCCATGGGAAAAAGATGTGGCAGTCTGCTTCCTTGAAGATTTGCAGCCTTGGAAACCCTTTGGGGCAGTTCGTTTTACTCTGTCCTATAAAGTTGCTATGAGTTGGAATCAACTTGCCGGCAGTGGGTTATAGTTAAGATTAGGGCATTTTATGTATTTAACTGCATATATGTTATATCAAAAAAATACTTTCGTTATCATTTTAGTGGAGTTTTGAGAGACAGCAGAGGTAAACAAACACATGGATTGAATCTACTTTCTTTAACCAGAAATGTTTAATATTGAAAAAATGCAAAACATCTAACAGTTAACATGATTTAAACGTGTCTTTTAGTTATACTAGTATATTTCTATTTGTTACCTTGGTATAACTGAGAACTAGAAAGTACAAGTTATCTTTCATTCTACTTTGAGAAAGTAATCGAATTTTGTACACCTTCTCCCATACTTTTTTAATGCAAATACTAACATACATTCTCACATATATACCCACATATATTATAAATACACAAAATTAAATAGATATTTGAAGAAAATTGTTATTTACAACCGAAGTATTTGATTTCCTTATTTACAGATATAAAGAAAGTTCTACAGAGATACAAATTATCAGGAGATTGCCACATGGTTACATTTCAACTTGAATTTCAGATTCTGGAAACTCAGGTAAATTAAAGGAATATGTTGTGATAACAGTGATTCTTCTGCTATGAAATAAGCAATTTCCATACCCCAGCCTCCAGCAGCAGCATAGCTGAGAAGTTCATGAGCCAGGTCTCCCTTGGAGTACATTCATGGAAAGTGGTACTGTTTTGGGTTAAATTGTGTCCCCCAAAGATATGTGTTGAATTCCTGGTTCTTATACTTGTGGATGTAATCCTATTTAGAAATGGTGTTTTCTTTGTTATGTTAATTAGATCATAGCCAAGTAGTGTGGGTTCTAAATCTGATCACCTCTGAGTTATACAAAGAGTAGATTAGACACAGAGACACATACATACAGGGGAAGACAGATGACGTGAGGATCTACGACATCTACAAGCAAATGAACACCAAGAATTAGTAGAGAAGCTTACAGAAGAAATCAACATGGCCAAGACTCTGATTTGGACTTTTAGCCTCCAGAACTGTGAGAAAATAAATTTCTGTTCTTTAAAGCCACCCACTTGTGATGTTTGTGTTACATCAACACTAAGAAACTAAGACGGGTACCATTCCAAAAAGTTCTTAAGTATCAATACCCCAGCAACTGAATATGGTGGGGTTGCTGCTAAGGTCATAGATACTTTATTGGAGCTCCGATAGTAAGACGGTCCTGGGCTCCTCGTGTTCCTCCAATGTCATGGCAACAGTCCTGGATACTTTTGAGAGTCAGCTGAAATGCCAGCTGTGTTAGTTATATATTGCTGCTTCACAAGTTTTTCCAAAGTTTAGCAGTTTAAAACAAAAATCCTTTATTATCTCACCTAGTTTCTGTGTGTCAGGAGTCTGGGAGCAGCTCAGCTGGGCGGTTCTTGCTCAGGCCTCTCATGAGGTCACCTGGGCCACATCTGTCTGCAGGCTGCACTGAGCCTGGAGAATCTGTCTTTATGGTGGCTTGCCGTCACGGCTAGCAAGTTAATGCTGCACTGCTGAGACACAACAGAGAGAAGAAGACAGCTGTTGCTGAAACCTCCACATAAAATAAATGAAGCAGATAGGATGGTAACATGCAGCCCAACAGCCAGAATGGGGACATGCCACCTGCTCACATGCAGGTTAAGGTTCATGTGCAGATATGAAGCTAAAGGCAGTGTTCCTCGTCCTTGTCCTGGGCACCTGTGTCCTCAGCCATGGAAACAGTCTCAAATTGTCCCTTTCTGTATGGGACAGGAGTTGATGTCAGAGAGGCAGGATCCTTTCTCTTTAAGTATTAGACAGCCATACCCCTGAGTAGCCAAGAGCATCTATGCGGTCCAGGTATCTGGAGTTGGAGTTTGTGCTTCTTCTCTTTACAGTCCCTATTCCTACCTGCTACCACTGACCCTGGCAGGCTGAGGGGGGCAGAGACATATCTACGCTCTTCATTTGATGACAAAGTTCCCAGCTTACACCCCACCTGAGAGTTGCACCCTTCAATATTACCAAGGTGACCAAAGAAAGTCACAGTGTGGCATTGCCAAGGCCTGTTGAACAGGATACAACACATAGTTTGGCATGTGTGGGGGACACGTATAATGAGTCTCTCTGGAGGAGTTGGCATCAGCATGGGGGGCCATACAGGGTCACCATGGCAAAATTATTGTTCAAAGATCATCTGCTGAAAACTAAAACAGAACATGGAGCCAAATGAATTGGTGTCGTTTCAGGAGTCACCCTGTGCCTTTGGGTGCCTCAGGAGCTCCTGGATATTGCCTCACTTGTGAAACATTGCATAGTGTGGCCATTTGCATTTTCTTTCTTTGTAGCTAATGTGATTTTGAACTCTGAGTGGTGATAACACTGAATCCTTAAATACCTACAACCTGTGGCATGTGGTGTCCTAAGCCTGAGGGTCCAATACCATCACTAAGAACATCTGCATTCTCAGTGTATACATTGCCCCGGAAACTGCTCGTAGCAGCCTTGGTGTCCTGCAGGCCTTTTCTGCTATAGACATACTATGTCTGCTATAGACATAGTAGCTCCATGGGTTGGGTTATCTGGAGAGAAGCTAGGCCATGAGAAAAATTAGCCTCATACTTGGGAAGTTTATAGAAAGTTGAGGTGAAAGAGCTGCTCAGTGAAGTTGTACATTCTGGGATGGATTATGCCAAAAAGATTGGTCATTGTGCTCATTAGTAGAGCTATGGCTTGAGAGATGAAATCGATTACAATATTTTAGCTTCAGGTTATTTAAGTTGTATACTTCAGTTACCTTTAGCCTCTGAAAGAAATGTTCAACAGCAGTTTAATCTTGTCCTGAGTCAGATTAAGGATTAGGTCATGGTTTAGAAGACATTTTTGATACTGTGATGTGCTTCTGAAGAATAGCTGCTACCTGTCCAGTGGCATTTCTAATATGAGCTGGTACTGGTACTGGGTGTGATCGTTAAGGTTGTGTGTCAACTTGGCCGAGCCATGATTCTCAGTGGTTTGGCAGTTATGATGTAGTTTGGCAGCTGTGTAATGATGTAATCACCAACATGATGAGATCTGATATGATGTGATCACCTCCACGATAGGATCTGCTGTGAGTAGCCAATCAGTTGAAAAGGAGTTCCCTTGGGGGTGTGGCCTGCATCCAATATATGTGGACTTTCTGGCAAGGCTTGTGGCCTTTTGCTTGGTCTGGCTTGTACAGCTGGCACCTGTTTGTCTGGCCTCCAATTCATGGGACTTGAGCTGGCAGCTTACCTGATCTTGAGATTTGTCAGCCTCAGCAGTCTCTGAGCCAGAGGCTTGCCAGCTTATGTGTCTATCTTGTGATTCGTTGGCCTCCACAGCTTGTTAGCCAGAGGCCTATTGTCTGACCTGCTGATGTTAGGTTCACCAGTCCCTGCAGCTACATGAGTCAGGAGAAGCCTCCAACCTGACCCATGGACTTGGAACTTTCCAACCTCTAAAACTGCGTGAAACATTTCCTTGATATAAATCTCTCTCTCTCTGTAGATGCTTCACTGGTTTTGCTTCTCTAGAGAACCTAGCCTAAGACACTGGGCAGCTCCAGGTCATACAGGCTCAGCTTGCTGGGCCTGGGGGCTTCACTGAGACAGCACAGAACTAAAAAGACCAAATAGCAGCTGCCCCACCATTGTGTGCCCACCAGCCCTGTTGCCCTCCCCATGCTCCCTACCCTCTGTCAGGCAGTGATGGCATTGGCCCTGATTAAGGTTTGCTCAGCTAATATTATGATCCCCCCTCCCCAAAGCATGATTGAATATTTTGTGACCATTTGGTAAGACCTAAATTATATTATTAGCTGTAAAAATGATGTGGAGGAGGCATCTGACCTCCTCTAGCTTCACAAGGGAGAAAGAGAATCAAGATCAACAGCCCAAGGCTGATTCCTATGAAGCGGAGATCAGAAATGCCTCCTCTTTCTGCCATCTTTACCGTCTCTGACACTGACCGTCCCTCCCATGGTACTCTCTACTTCTCTGCTGGTTTCGATAATTCATTGCAATGGCTACACAGAACTCGCAGACAGTACTCATGATGGTGGGGTTTATTAGGGAAATAACAGTTACAATTCGGGCTCAGGAACACTCAGGATACAGTTCTTCCATCAGGACAGCTTCTTTCCAGCCATGCTCACAGGCATGCCTCTCCCTGGCCCTCAGCCTTTGCCCTAAGGCACTCAGCTTTTTCTGTCCTTGGGCCAGGAAACCTACTACTCCATCTCCTGTTGCCAGGTCTCTGCTGCCACTTCTTTCTGCCTTTGGTGTTACAGCTCGCTTGCTCTCTCTCAGTCTTCTTAGTTCTTTGAGCTTCTCAGTGCAGGGATCCCAGGTCCAAAGGATGTGCTGTCTCTTCTTCCTTGTTGACAGTGTTATCCTCCCCTTCCTGCCTCTAGATGTCTTACCTCAAGCCCAGCAGGATGGCAAAACTGACCAATCCCTTTGGTGGGCCACAATTACCATATCCTCATAGTCTTGCTCAATCACTTGAGTGGGAGTTAGAAAACTATGGCTAGAGAGGCCACGGAAACCCTGGTGGCGTAGTGGTTAAGTGCTACAGCTGCTAACCATGAGGGTCGGCAGTTCAAATCTGCCAGGCGCTCCTTGGAAACTCTATGGAGCAGTTCTACTCTGTCCTATAGGGTCGCTATGAGTCGGAATTGACTCAACAGCACTGGGTTTGGTTTTTGGGTTTAGAGAGGCCACACAAAAGTGATCCATTGCACTGCACTAGCTCACATGATGACTGAATTAAAATTAGTTGAGCTGCAAATGACAGAAAACTTAAAGACAAGATGGTGCAAAGTACTAGAAGTTTATTCCTCTGATACTTAAACTTATAAGGTAAAATTTCATAGGCTAGTTTGGTGGCTTTGTGATCGTCAGGCTCTGCCTGATGTATTGCTTCTCTCATCCACATGTGGCTTTCAAGTAATGGTGCAATGATTACTTTAATATTTCAGTCATCAGGGAAGGAGAAATGGGGAAAGTCATTAGGAAATGGGGAAAAAGGAGCCCACCTCTTCCTTTGAAGGACACTTTCTTGAGTTCTTACATTATATTCTATTAGCCATAACTTAGTGCAGGGGAAGTCGGGAAATTTAGTCTGCATCGTGCATTGCCAGGTAACCAGTAAAAAATTGGGGCAAGAAAGAGGAGAAGTACAAATATTGGGAATTACTACCAGCTTCTGTCACACATGCTTTAGGAAATGCATAAAAAAATCTAAGGAGAAAACTGTTGATAATCTTTGAGAGATATAGAACACAGGAAGTGCTGAGTCTCTGAAGAGGCATGAGTTGTCATTGTTCACATTTTAAAGTATTTAGGTGCTTTGGAGCTGCTGAATTTTACTTGCAATTTGCTGCAGTTAAGAGTGTGCTGTCCCTGGCTGTAGTAAGAACACTGTTTTTCTCTCTGAGCTTTTCAAATTCTGTGATTCTTCTTATGGACAAGACTGGAAGGCAAGATGTTGAAAGGAATCACTGATAACTCTTGAGTCAGCAAGATTTTAAGAATTAGGTATATATGAAACTCCTAGACTTCCTTGCTTGGAAAGGAAAGGAACAAAGGACTACTATCTTATCTTTTTTGTTGTTGTTGCTTACAATTCTGATTTAATGGAGTGATGGGAATTATTTTATTCTTCTTATAATTTAGTGGTAAATCCTAGCATATCCTAGGCCTTCTCTTGTGAGTATACCTTTAGAATATATTCTAGTAGAATTGCTAGGTCAAAGGAAATGTATATATGAATTCTTATTGATAGCACCAAATTGCCCTCTAAAATGGTTTTACCATTTTCCATATTAAGAGATTTTTTATAGTTGAGACTTACAGAAAATAGAAATGGTGAAGATGCCACAACTTTGTGTTCTAAAACCTTTTTTAGAAAGAAAATTTCCACTAGAGGGAGACATTTAGCTGTCAGAAAATGAAAAAGCAATAATAAAGCTTTCTCTCACTTCACAGAATATTATTGTAATAAAATCATATTAATAGAATGTTAGAATCAAAAGTAATCTTATATATTATTTAGGTAAGCCCTATTATTTTATAGGGAAATATATACCCAGAGAGTTTGAATGATTACCTATGTTTGCACAGCTTTTGTCGTCAAAGGTGTTTGGGACATAGAACTCTATTCCCGAGATTTACTCTTTGGTGTTGTTGACACTATTTATGAGGACCTGAAAACATGAGAATAAACACATATCAGTGTTCGGTAGTCCAGGCAGAGTAGTAATTCAAAGAGGTGGGAGATTCTGGGGAAAGTGGCAGATTAAGTGTGCTTGCGTATTTCTTTCCCTGAAGCCCAATGAAGGTCAAAAAGTGGGGAAATTTTAAACTCAAGGATAATATAATGCCATACAAAGGGCTTCAAAGCATAGCTGTCTGATATGATTAACTTTGAAACAAAGTGAAGGAAAACACTGAAACAGGGTGTTTCATGAGCAATATATAACTTTTACACAGTTAATGAAAGCCCTTCCCTAAAGATCTCTTAAGCTGCGGAGAAGAATAAGAACTTCATGCTTAAATTAAATGGGCCATGGTAGAATGAGGAATAGGCTCCTTGAGGTTCATTTAGGGACCATGAAGCCAGGTTGTTTTTCAGATCCTTTCCCTTGTTTACCAACTGGGAAGGCTAGACCTGATTAGCAGTGTAACAGGCAGGAGAGAGATCAGGAAACAATATTTTGGGAATCAGCTTTCCTGTGACTGAACAGAATCCACAAACCACACACACACACATGCACGCACACACACGCGCACACACACACGCACACCATTAAAATTCGTGGACTTAATGTTGATCTGGCCATCTGACAGGGTAACCTGCTTATTCTAATGGATTAAAGGCTAAATCTAACACATACTCTCCTTCCCCACAAGAGACCAGATGTGCCTCCCTTTCCCTCCCCTCCCTCTCCCTCCCCGCTGCTGTCCTCTGTTGTCCTCCCCTCCCCAATCTTTCTTCTCTCCCTTCCTTCTTTTTTTTTTTTTCGGTAACAACTCTATTGAGGTATATTCACATAACATAGGATTCACTCATTTAAAGAGTACAATTTGATAGTTTTTAGCATAGTCACGTAGTGAGTTTTAGAACATTTTCATGACCTGAAAAAGAAAACTCGTACACCCTCTAGTACCCTGAACCCCCAACCCAGCCCTAAGCAACTACTACTCTACTCTCTGTTTCTATAAATTTACCTGTTCTCGATATTGCACCACTTGTGTCAAACTATGTGGCTTTTTATTATTACTAGCTTCTCTCACTTTGCATATTGTTTTCAAGGTTCATCCATGACGTAGCAGTACCTTATTCCTTTTTATGGCTACAAAATTTTCCATTGTGTGGTTATATCTCATTTGGTTTATCCACTTCTCAGCTGGATTCTAAATCTAATTGGTTCCAGAGAGCGGGGCTCCCACTCAGGTGGGACAAGAAAATGAGGCCGCTGACCAGAGTTGAGGAGGTGGGGCTGCCATGTTAGTGAGCCAGGAGAACGGAGCTGCCAGATGCCGAGAATGTCTGTTCACCACTCATGTGGACCAGGAAAATGGGATGACCAAAAGCCAGATGAGTGGGATTGATGTCCCTGTGGGCCTGGAAGGCAGGGCTATGTCCATGGCTGTGGGGTCTCCACCCAGAATTCAGAGCGTATAGCCAATGCCTAGAGCCTGGAGGATAGGGCCATGATTCCTAGTATTGTGTGATTGTCCACCATTTTGTCATCTAATGTGATTTTCTTGTGTGCTGTAAATCCTACCCCTGTGATGTCAATGAGGTGGGATTAGTGACAGTTATGTTAATAATGCAGGACTCAATCTACAACATTAGTTTGTGTTTTAAGCCAGTCTCCTTTGAGATACAAAAGAGAGAAACAAGCAGAGAGACGGCGGGAACCTCATACCACCAAGAAAGCAGTGCCAGAAGCAGAGTGCATCCTTTGAACCTGAGGTTCGTACGCAGAGAATCTCCTAGACCAAGGGAAGATTGATGACAAGGATCTTCCTCCAGAAATGACAGAAAAAGCCTTCCGCTGGAGCTGACACCCTGAATTTGAACTTTAAGCCTACTAGACTGTGAGAGAATAAATTTCTCTTTGTGAAAGCCATTCACTTGTGGTATTTCTGTTACAGCAGTACTAGATAAGTAAGACAACATCTTTCTGGTATTCTCTGCCTTCAGCCAAGATCTATCTGACATCATAATGATATCCCTCATTCCACATCCTCTTCTGCATCTGGCTTTAATTTTAAAGCATAACATTCTTTAATCTTTGCTCATTTTATTGCCAAAAATGTCATATTATTTTTATTTTCATTTGTTACTGAATTCATCTATAATTTTTAGTTTTTCTTTTCCATTTTCTTTTCTATGTTTATGGATAATATTTTCCTCAGTTTATTGGTTTTCTTTTAATTTTAAGATCTTTTTTACATAGATATTTTGAATTTTTTATGTAATCATATTTACTTATTGTTTCTGCTGTTATTTTTCACTTAGGAAATTCTTCCTCACTCAATAATCAATAAAGCGTTTTATCTATACTTTCCCCTAGTAGTTTGTGGCTTCAGTGCTTACATTTTTATTTCATTTGAAGTTCATTTTGTTTTTTGGTATGGAATGAGGATCTGACTATATTCTTTCAACAAATAATTGAGTTTCAGTATTATTTATTGATTAAACTATCCCTTTTCTGTTACTTGGTGGCTTTTCATTTTGCGTGTTGTGAAGTATTTTTGTTTTATTATAAAAGTTTATTGTGCTCTGACACATAAAGTTTTTTTCTTTATTTTAGAATGAGAAGAATTTATCTTCTGTTGTTACTGACCTGAATATAATAATGGAACCCACAGAATATCCAGAATTAAGTGAACTTGTATCTAGGTAAGCTATTTTGCAAGTTTATTGTTTTAGGAATGGTTTTTACTTTATAGTTTTAAGCTTACCTTTTCTTTTTCTTTTTAAGTAAGTCGTGTTTGAAAGCATAACACCATTATTTTGGCTTGTATTTATTAAAAGTAATATATCTATCATTCTTTCATTCAGTAAATATTTATTGTGTTTTATGCAGTAGGTATTAAGGTTAAAATGTGAGCAAAACTTTAGACCCCATGGAAATTACAGCCTAGTGGAGAAATTGGATATAACTATTTTTTTACCCAAACAATGCGTGCCCTTTACATTTTTTGCCAACCATGTGCTTCCCCTGTGAGGTATTTTCATAAGCACTGCTATGCTAGTTTTTTTTTTTTTCACAGCAACATATAAGAAAAATTGGCATAGCGGTGCTGACAAAAATACTTCACAAGGGGAGGGCACGGTTTGTAAACAAATGTAGGAAGCATACAAATGTAGAAGGTATGCGCTATTTGTGTAAAAATACAGTAATAAAGTAATCAAATAAATCTAAAATTGCAGCTGTGTCAGGTGCTACAAAGGACAGTTACATAATACTGTTGCAGAATCTGTCAGTAAGCTAACTCTCAGGGAGAACACGGAAAGATTTTCTGAAGCTTAAGCTGAAATCTGAAAAACAAGTAGACGTAGACTAACAAAGATGTCCTAGATAGAGGGAACAGCTTGTGCATAGGCACTGTGCCAGGAGGAGGGAGCATGACATTTGTGAGCAACTGATAGAAGGCCAGAGTGACTGGAGGGGAGCAGGAGCAGGGGAGTGTAGTATAAAATGAGACTGTAGAAGTATGGAAAGTCCTAAGACCAAAGTTGAGCTATTGAAAGGTTTTAAGCAGAGCTGGGAGAAGAAGGCAGAAGTGTCACATTCTAAAAAGAATTATTTTGTATGCTGCAGGAAGAATGGATCGTAGGAGTTGAATAGTGGATATTGTTGTTATTAATGGCCGTAGAGTTGGCACTGACTTATGGCAACCTTATGTGTAACAGAATGAAATATTACCCAGTCCTGTGCCATTTGCATGTTCTTTGATATGCTTGAGCCCATCACTGTGGCTATTGTGTCAGTATGTCATTGAGGACTGTGTCAATACATGTCATTCTGTCCTTTTCACTGACCCTCTACTTTACCAAACATGATGTCCTTTTCTAGTGATTGGTCTTTCCTGATGACGTGTCCAAAGTAAAGAAGACAAAGTTTCACCATTCTCACTTCTAAGGAGCATTCTGATTTTACTTGTTCTAAGACTGATATTTTTCATCAACACCACAATTCAAATTCATCAACTCTTCTTTCTTCTTTTTTCATTGTCCATCTTTCACGTGCATATGCGGTGCTGAAAAAACCATGGCTTCTTAACTACTAAAGAATGTCTGCCTTGAGCATTGTGCTTTTTTCAGAACTGTCTATATGGGATCAAATTGATAAGAGCAACTGGAAAGATTAGATAGAAAACTTAGGGGGGCAGTGAGCTTATGTTAATGGGGGAGGAAGAACTCAGATAAGGAGGGTGAAAATGGTTGCACAGACTTGGAGAATACAACAGATGTCACTGAATTGTTCATGTAGAAATTACTGAATTGGTATATATTTTGCTGTGTATATTCTCAACAACATAAAATAAATTATGTATATATATATATATATAAAAAAGTATTTTCATCTTCTGTTGAAACACGGAATGTGCATACCCAGCAAAGTATCCCGTGGTTAAATTGGGAACTTACCGCTGATTCTGAGGTTTCTTCACAAAAAATATAAACCTTTTAGACAAGCCACTGGAGGCCAAATTTAATGAAGTCCTCCAGATTTCTGGGCCAATTCATGCAAGCCATCTTCATCAAATGCATAAACAGCCCCTCAGTCCCCAACCAGGGTGACTAGTTGTGATGCAGGTACCAGGCAGTGGAGATAATCCACGATGCAAAGAACTACCATCTTCTCAGGCTGGGACAAATACAAACTCTGCCAGAATTCAGCATCTCCTCCTAATCTACATAAACAGTCCCTGCAAGATCACAGATCTTTAACTGGAGATTTCCAGGAAGTGCCTGGTGAACCCAAGTGGCCTTTTTTTCCCCTCACATACTCAGCATTTCCAGGGTTGCAGCTAAGAGAGAATAAAACACGAAGACACAAATACACGTGTGCACACACATACGCACACACACACACACAAAGACTGTTGCTTGAGTCAGCCGCACCTTAGTCATCGAAGTGACATCTATACTTTTTAGAGCTTTAAAGAGATCTTTTGCAGCAGATTTTTTTTTTTTTTTGCAGCAGATTTGCCCAATGAAATACATCATTTGGTTTCTTTAAACATCTGAATAGTCAAAAAACTGCATGGGTAAGCAATGTGAATTCCCCAGTTAAAACCATCAACTTTGATGATGCTAGATTCAAAAGAAATAAAGTTACAACCAAGTGAACAATTAAAAAATAATAAAGTTATGACATAACGGTATACGTTTCGTGTTTAATATCAGGGAAAAACATAAGAGGAAACACATAAATTTTCTTCTAACCCAAAGAAAATCAGGCACTCCTTGTGATTTATCAACATGTTTCATGTAACTCATAACTTTATAACACATTAAATCTTTTTAGTGTTTTTCCTTTTATACAGCAGAAAGAAGTCTTTTGCAGCTTTCCACAAAATTTCAGAACTGTCAGGAGTTTATTATAGGCCACTGAGAAGCAATACTTGAGTTATTTTACCAAAGATCTTAAGGTAAAAATCTTAACCCTTTTTTTCTTTCAAAACCATGTGGCTTGGGTTTCAACTCAGGAATTTTTATTCTGTTGAGAGGCTGAACCTTTGCCTTTGAGGTAGATTACATGAAGAATAAATTAACTCTTCAACCCAATAATTAAAATTTTGTTGTTTTAATAGTGAGAAACCCAATTCTTTGCTTTATATGTTATTTGATACTAAAAGTTCTTAAAAACCTCATAAATTTACCCATCAAACTTTAGCCAGACAGATAAAAACTTTGAACTTATCAAGTTAATTCCCTTTTAATAAACCTTTTAAACATTGTCTTATTGTATATTTCTTATAATTCTCTAAGCGGCAAAAATGAACACACTCATTAGCAGACCCAAATGTATACATTAAGTTATAATGAATATCTGTGAACTTAATTTAATATCCTAAAGATCTTGGAAAATATTTTAAGCCTGTATACCATAAAACATAATTACTGTTGAAATAAAGTTTAATTTTATTCAAACCTTAACCATTTCCCATTTATTCCCTAATCTAACTTTAGCTCCTCAAGGTTTTATCACCTAATTTTGGAAATCACAAAGTCTCTGCTCAGCTGGGCCAATTCATTGATATAGATATAACCTTAAGTCTCTGGCTATGAGTGGAAACATTTCCCCAGGCCGTTTCAGGTGTGCCTCATTCTGATTTCTATCTTTCGGCTTCTTAGTATTACTTTACAATACAGAGTTCTTGCTTATAGTTCTTTTATGATGAGCATCCACCCCATTTCTGGTAACTATAGTAAGGCAGCATTTTTCTTGTTTTCTTTTGTCTTAAAAGGTCTCTGTCTATTTGGGAAGGGTCCTTCAAAAACTCCCTGGAGCTATATGACCTCAGAGGCTGGGGAACTGTGGTACAATTAGTTTTGTGTGTGGCCTTTCTAGCCATGGTCTTGTAACTCCCACCCAGGTGATTGTGTGATAGGGTAATTGTGGCCTGCCAAGGGAATTGGTCAGTTTTGTCTTAAAAGAGAGCCAATTCCACAGCAGAGATGAGGAACCCACCACTACCAAGGAAGGAGAGACCTGCCAGGAGCAAACCTGGTAGCAGGAGATGGCACAATGGGCCTTTTGGCCCATGGAGAGAGAAAGCTGAGTGCCTTTGGGCAGAGGCCAAGGCCCAGGGAGAGGCATGCCTGTGAGGACACTGGGGAGAGGGTGTCCTGATGAAAGAACTGTATCCTGAGTGTTCTTGTGCCAGAATTGTAACTGTTACTTCCCTTATAGTAAACCCCATAATCGTGAGTATGGTCTTTGAGTTCCGTGTGGCCGCTGCAATGAATTATCGAACCCAGCAGAGAAGTAATGCTGTGTAAAGGATGGTTGGTGTCAGAATTAGTAAAGATGGCAGAGAGAGGAGGCTCTTCTGGCCTCCACTTCATGGGAGTCAGCCTTGTACTATTGATAATGGATCTGTTTCCCTCTTGTGGGTTGGGGGAGGTCAAACACTGCCCCCCAAGCTGTTTATACAGGGCCCAAGAAACCTGACCTTGCCTTGCCCTCCCTCTTTTGGCTTATGGTTGAAGACAAGAATTAGTCATCCCTATTAATTAATTCACCTATGTTCAAGCTGGCCTAGGTATTTTAAAAGACAAAAGATAATTGAATTCTTTCCCTTTTATTATTCTTATGGTAAGCAGTTTTGCCTTCTCTTTATCAGAACCATTTATCCACCCAGTAAATATCAAAGCTCTGTAGCAATTTTGTAAATGAATCCATCAGTTCTTGGCTAGTCTTTTTTATTCCTTCCATTTGCCCTAGGCCTATGCTTTCTCCAATCTGAGACTACTCATTTTACCTTGAGACAAAATTACCCTTTCCTTTTAAATAAAAAGACAATTCATGTAGTATCTAGTTTACATTACTTAGAACACTTTTGCTTTTAAGATTGACGTAATACAGAACAAGAATCTTTGTCAAAATGAATTCACTTTCATTAATTCCTGGAATTATTTGGACTGTAAAATTTATGTAACCACTTATTTATCATTAAACCAATCAGAGTAAGTTCCTTAAAGAAATCTAATTTAATAATATCATTCGAAGGTAGGAAATTAATATATTTTCATAACCCTGACGTTGCATGCTTTATAGGATCCTTTAGAGAAGAAATTTAGAATAATTTTTCTCTTTCTGAGCCCTTGTTATACCAATTAAAATGCGATTACTAAAAGTCCAAATCATGAGACGGACTCAAGAAGCAGTCTTTCTTGGAAGAGAAAAGAACTGAGATTTTAGACAACCCTATGTAAAACACCAGTTGTGACCATTAATCTAAAACAAGATAGAAACCTAAACACAAATGGTCTGGACTAGAGGCAAGCTCTCAGAACAAAATGAAACAACAAAAAAACCCACATGAACTCACTGTTCTGTGAGGACAGCTCAAAGATCAGGCTTATACAATATCGCATGAGACGAACATATGGGAAACATAAAGTGTATGTAACAGTTTTTGGTAAAATTAACACAGTTTAACAGAAAAAACAGATTCTATATGCAACTTATTAACTTGCCAGATTCTCCGATGGAGGACTCTCAGACTGCCTGACAAACCTGAAAACCAGAAGTTTGCCAAAGAGGAAAGAAAAGGCAACACAGATGGGAGTTCATTTTCTAAAAGTGATTACGGAAATTCCAAATTAATTCTAGTATATTCAGCTTATAAAACCTGTTGTTGGAGGTTCTTAGGTTTAGTCCCTGTATAAGCTCTAAATTTATTGTAGTTAAGAAAAAATTTTTCTAGTCTTTCCTGGTAATTAAAAATGCTGCATCTTTTTCTCCACAAATGAAATAGCCCTAGCTAATAAGTGGCTTTTTTTTTTAATAAGTGGCTGCTAAAATCTTAAATTCTACAGTGCATTCCTAGGAGTCTTCACATGAGTTGGCAAAGTCTTTTATGATTGTGTGAAGTTCAGCTTTGGACCACGGAGTAAAAGTAATTTTATAAGGCAATTCATCAGGAGTGTAAGAAGGTAAAGGTGGATAAAGGGGAGTAACTATCAGAGGAGCAGAAGGGGGAGAGGGATCAGAGACTGGGTTAGAGACAGAATTGGAAAAAACAGTCAAAGAAGTTATAGAGCTCTGACATTGCAATTTCTTAATTTCTTTGGACTGTTTAGAAACAGGGAGCCCTTCTGGTGTGATGGTTAAAAGTGTGGCTGCTAACCAAAAGGTCAGCAGTTTGACTCCACCATCTGCTCCTTGGAAACCCTGTGGGGCAATTCTACTCTGTCCCGTAGGGTTGTTATGAGTCCATGGCAACAGGTTTTTTTGTTTGCTTGTTTGTTTAGAAACAGTGTCTTTAAGGATACAAATTTACTCTACTGGTATCTTTTGTTGTTGGGTGCTGTCAAGTTGATTCCAACTCATAGTGACCCTGTGTACAACAGAATGAACGCTGCCCTGTCCTGCACCATCATAATCGTTGCTGTGTTTGACCCCATTGTTGTAGCCACTGTGCCAATCCATCTCATTGAGGGTCTTCCTCTTTCTTGCTGACCTTCTACCAAGCATGATGTCATTCTCCAGGGACTGGTCCTTCCTGGTACCATGCCCAAAGTACGTGAGACGGAGTCTCGCTGAACTTGTTTCTAAGGAGCATTCTGGCCTTACTTCTTCCGAGACAGATTTGTTCGGTCTTCCTTTTAGAGGCTTTTAAATACAAATTAAAATAGACTTCCCCCATGGCTGTTTTACACAGAATCTTTTAGATTCCAATTTGCTGCACAGAAAAGTTAATTTACCTAGTTCAAATGAGTTCCACAACAGTCGTTGAGCCTCTGAATTTTCCATTTTAAGTGTATGTCAGTGATCAATGTACAAAACTGTACTGGGGCCTTGAATGTGACATTCTCCCTCTTCTAAGTAATCAGCATGTGCAAACAGTCTGAAGAAGCATGTTATGGATTGAATTGTGTGCCCCCAAAATGTGTGTCAACTTGGCTAGGCCATGATTTCCAGTACTGTATGGTTGTCCACCATTTTGTGATCTGATGTGATTATCCTATGTGTTGTACATCCTAACCTCTGTGCTGTTAATGAAACAGGATTAGAGGCAGTTATGTTAATGAGGCAGGACTCAATCTACAGGATTAGGTGGTATCTTGGGTCAACCTCTTTTAGATATAAAAGGATCGAGCGGAGAGGAGATTGACCTCATACCACCAAGAAAGAAGTGCTGGGAGCAGAGCGTGCCCTTTGGACCAGAGTCCCTGTGCTGAGAAACTCCTAGACCAGTAGAAGATTGATGACAAGGACCAGAGCCAAAAGACAGAGAAAGCCTTTCCCTGGAGCTGGCACCCTGAATTTGGACTTCTAGCCTCCTAAACTGTAAGAGAATACATTTCTGTTTGTTAAAGCCATCTACTTTTGGTATTTCTGTTATAGCAGCACTAGGTAAGTAAGAGCAATAGTAGCCTAATGTGTCCTGAAAAAACAGTTTGGACGTTTTCAAACTCGAGTTCTGGTAATGTTCTATCACAATGTTATGGCACTAAATGGCAGTCTCGAAGAACTCATCAGAAGGTTCAGATAGCAAACAAAGTGAAAGCAAAAACACAACTCTAGCAATAAATCTCGAAGAGTTGTCTATGCAACAAAGTGGAAGCTTGAGATTCATGAGGGCTTACCATGAGTGGCTCCCGAGAATTTGTGGAGATGAAAGAACCTCATGCTGGTGCCTGTCTCTAGGTCCTCAACTTCTTGGGATTTGCTAAAGACCAGACACCTTCAGACCCTGTTAAAGTAAAATCAAAGAGATTTATTGAAAGCATAAGAAACATTTGAATGGGGAGATGTTAGCCCACACAGAGTGAAAACCATTGAATCCAAGGGGCGGCTGCTTCGCAGGGATATTATGTGGTGAAATCAGGAAACTTCCAGTGAGATTCTGATTGGTTGACTCTCCCTTGACTTGCCCAGGGTTGTCTGGGCTTGCCTAGATACGGCCACATTCTAGTAAGGATTTTTTCTCAAACCCTCGCTGGGATTGCCAGGACTTGTCTAAGCACAGCTACCTCGCCTGCTGCACCCACCCAGCCAGAGACTGAAGTCTACATGCATATGAATGGGAAGAAGACAGAGTCGCATTCTCAGGAATGCAGAAACAGGAGCTTGTAACCAAAACGTAGTGAGGTCTGCTCCTAGGCCAGCCACCATAAATATGCCAGGCACCTCTGTTCTGAAGCTCTTATTCATGCTACTACAGAAGTACCACAAATGGATGACTTTAACAGAAATTTATTTTCCTACAGTTTAGGAAGCTAGAAGTCCGAATTCAGGGTGGGAACTCTGCGGTAAGATTTTCTCTCTCTGGAGGAAGGTCCATGTCTCTTCAGCTTGTTTCCTAGTTCTTTGTGGCTTGTCATCAGTCTTCCCCATCTCTGTTTGCTGGCTTGCTTGTTTAATCTCTTTTATATCTCAAAAGAGATTGATTTACACCATGTCCTACACTAATATTGTCTCATTTACATAACAAAGAGAACCCATTCCCAAATGGGATTATGACAAGAAGCATAGAGTTTAGGATTTACAACACATATTTTGGGGGACACAATTCAATCCATTACAACCTGTGTCATTGCTTTCAGCATCAGAGCAATATGTCAGCCATCACAGTATGGCAAATGGATGGTGGCCCTTAACCTTTAACCCCCTGGCAAAAACAGATCTGTTGTCTATGACTAGAGTTTCGTGTTTTAGAGACTGTCATTTAAATGCAATAATGTAATGCCTTTGAGATATATCCACGATGTAGTTGCTTTCTCTTCATTACTGAGCAGTAATCCATTGAAGGGATATACCAGAGTTTGTTTATCCTTACAGCTGCTGAAGGACGTTTGAGTTATTTTTAGTTTTGGTGATTATGAATACAGCTGCCATGAACATTCATATAGAAGTTTTTTTTGTGAATATCTGTTTACTTTTCAGTAAGGTTAATAACTAGCAGTGGAATTACTGGATTGTTTAACTTTATGACAAGCTGTTAAACTGTTTTCCAGAGTGGCTCTAGCATTTTGCATTGCCACCAGCAATGTATGAGAGTGATAACATTAAGTGAATTAATTTTCTTTTTAAATTTTATTGTGCTTTAAGTGAAAGTTTACAAATCAAGTCAGCCTCTCACACAAAAACCCATGTACACCTTGCTACACACTCCCAATTGCTCTCCCCCTAATGAGACAGCCAGTTTCCCCCCTCCACTCTCACTTTACATGTCCATTTTGCCAACTTCTAACCCCCTCTACCCTCTCATCTCCCCTCCAGGCAGAGGTGCCGACATAGTCTCAAGTGTCCACCTGATCCAAGAAGCTCACTCCTCACCAGCATCCCTCTCCAACCCATTGTCCAGTCCAACCCCTGTCCGAAGAGTTGGCTTTGGGAATGGTTCCTGTCCTGGGCCAACAGAAGGTCAGGGGGCCATGACCACCGTGGCCCTTCTAGCCTCAATCAGACCATTAAGTCTGGTCTTTTTACAGGAATTTGGGGTCTGCATCCCACTGCTCTCCTGCTCCCACAGGGGTTCTCTGTTGTGTTCCCTGCCAGGGCAATCATCGGTTGTAGGTGGGCACCATCTAGTTCTTCTGGTCTCAGGCTGATGTAGTCTCTCCTTTGTGTGGCCCTTTCTGTCTCTTGGGCCTGTAATTACCTTGTGTCCTTGATGTTCTTCATTCTCCTTTGATCCAGGTGGGTTGAGACCAATCTATGCATCTTAGATGGCTGCTTGCTAGAGTTTAAGACCCCAGACGCCACTCTCCAAAGTGGGATGCAGAATGTTTTCTCAATACATTTTATTATGCCAGTTGACTTAGATGTCCCCTGAAACCATGGTCCCAAAACCCCTGCCTCTGCTACACTGGCCTTCGAAGCATTCAGTTCATTCATGAAACTTCTTTGCTTTTGGTTTAGTCCAGTTGTGCTGACCTCCCCGGTATTGTGTGTTGTCTTTCCTGTCAACTGAAGTAGTTTTTATCCACAGTCTAATTAGTGAACATTCCTCTCCCAGCCTCCCTCTCTCCCTCCCCCATCTTGTAACCATCAAAGAATATTTTCTTCTCTGTTTAAACTATTTCTCGAGTTCTTATAATAGTGCTCTTATATAGTATTTGCCCTTTTGCAACTAATTTCACTCAAGCATAATGCCTTCCAGATTCCTCCAAGTTCTGAAATGTTTCACAGATTCATTACTGTTCTTTATCGATGCATAGTATTCCACTGTGTGAATATACCATAATTTATTTATCCATTTGTCATCCATTGATGGGCACCTTGGTTACTTCCATCTTTTTGCTGTTGGAAACAGTGCTGCAGTGAACACGGGTGTGCATATATCTGTTCGTGTAAAGGCTCTTATTTCTCTAGGATATATTCCAAGGAGCGGGATTGCTGGATCGTATGGTAGTTCTATTTCTAGCTTTTTAAAGAAGCGCCAAATCGATTTCCAAAGTGGTTGTACCATTTTACATTCCCACCAGCAGTGTAGAAGTGTTCCAATCTCTCCACAGCCTCTCCAACATTTATTATTTTGTGTTTTTTGGATTAATACCAGCCCTGTTGGTGTAACATGAAATCTCATTGTAGTTTTGATTTGCATTTCTCTAATGGCTAATGATCGTGAGCATTTCCTCATATATCTGTTAGCTACCTGAAGGCCTTCTTTAGTGAAGTGTCTGTTCATCTCTTTTGCCCATTTTTTCATTGGTTTATTTGTCTTTTTGTAGTTGAGTTTTTGCTGTATTGTGCAGATTTTAGAGATCAGGTGCTGATCGGAAATGTCATAGCTAAAAACTTCTTCCCAGTCTGTAGATAGTCTTTCTACTCTTCCGGTGAAGTCTTTGGATGAGCATAGGTGTTTGATTTTTAGGAGCTCCCAGTTATCTAGTTTTTCCTCTGCATTGTTAGTAATGTTTTGTATACTGTTTATGGCATGTAATAGGGCTCCTAGCATTGTCCCTATTTTTTCTTCCGTTATCTTTATCATTTTATATTTTATACTGAGGTCTTTGATCCATATTGAGCTCTTTTTTGTGCATGGAGTGAGGTATGGATCTTGCTTCAGTGAATTAACTTCTGATAGCCACTTGATTTTGAACTTAATAGTTCTCGGATTTTATTTTTAGAGTGAAAATATAGAATTTTATTCTAAATTTTCATGTTTTGCTTTATCCTCAAGTAAAAGATGCTTGCATTTATTTTAGTTTTCTGACTACTCTGTTGAAATTGAAATGTGTCGCTGCCAGCATTTTGTGAAAGAAATTCCTAACATCTGTTTTACATTAGGTGAAGTTTGGACTTTGCTTTGAAAAATTAGGTAAATTACAGTTATTCTTATAGTTTTAATAGCCAACACACACATACACAATTTCTTTCTGTAATGAAGAACAACGTGTGCTGTAACAGAATACCCTTTATCGTGAATGGGCTTAAAGGATTGTGAGCTACTCCACTTTTCAGTAAGATTCTTTTTTACAATTTGTATAACATGACAGTGTATCTCTTTTTCTCTCAGTGAATGTGTGTATATGTTTGTGTACATTTAAATTTCTGGCAGTTTTAGCTTCTAAGTTTTTTTTTTTTCTTACTCTCATCACATGATTCAGAGTTTATTTTGTTGTTCCCTTGTTTGATGGAAATTAAAATATCACATTACTTTTTCCTGTAAGCTATAATGAAGTCATTGCTGCTCTTTCCAGGCCTGTTTTCTTTGGAGAGTAATTTTGTTCTCTCAGACGTTAGTAAAATACTTTTAATAGATATAGAACCAAATTTTAACACTTAATCTCTGGTATTCACTGTAAAGTACTTGCTTATGTAGCTGTATATTAATCCAGCTGTTCCCTTTTTACTTTATTTTTAAAATAAAAAAATTTCTTCTTGTTTGTTGTCTATATTTTTTTGTTCCTCTAGTCACGTTTCCCACCTCCTTTTGGATTATTTAAAAAATTTTTAGTGCTTCATTTTAATTTATCTGTAGACTTCTTGGCTGTATCGTTTTGTGTTTTTTTTATTGGTTACTATAGAGATTACAACATACTGTTGTAGGGTGAAAAAAATCACAAAGTTTAGTAAAGCAAAAAGAGAGTGTTATTCGGCATATATTCAAAAAGGCAAAAGTGCGAAGTGGACAAGCATGTTGCTAGAGCCATGTTTGCAGAGTCCAAGGAAATAGTACACAATAAGCAAGAATGGGAAAACAGACAAGCATGCTGCCACAGCCCTGTCTGCCTGAGTCCAAAGAACATTACAGAGTCATCAGTATATATTAACAGTAGAAAATGGGTAAAACCATTGAAAGCTTCACCTTTTCACAGATCGGCTAGAAACTGTGATCCTACATTTCGAATTGTCCCTCTCAGCAATCATTGGTACAGGTTTCAGGCAGTTGGGAGGGTCTTCATTGGTCCAACAAATTTCTATTCACTAAATGTTAATAGAAAAAGATAAAAGTAGAAAGTCTTTTGTGTTCAGGTTTCTGTGAAAGTTTCCCTCAAAGATATTTTCCAAGATTATTCTGTCTATTGTCTTTATCTCAGGGCCTAGTTGATGTGTCCTTGGGAGCCCTTGTGAGGCCAGCTCCAGCTATGTCACATTCTCTGTGCTCAAAGACAAGGAATAATTACTGCCATGTTGTTGTTGTTAGGTGCGGTTGAGTCGGTTCTGACTCATAGAGACCCTATGCACAACAGAACGAAACACTGCCCGGTCCTGTGCTATCCTTACGATCGTTGTTATGCTTGAGCTCATTATTGTGGCCACTGTGCCAATCCACCTTGTTTAGGGTCTTCGTCTTTTCCGCTGACCCTGTACTCTGCCAAGCATGATGTCCTTCTCCAGGGACTCATCCCTCCAGACAACATGTCCAAAGTACGTAAGATGCAGTCTCGCCATCCTTGCTTCTAAGGAGCACTCTGGCTGCACTTCTTCCAAGACAGATTTGTTTGTTATTTTGGCAGTCCATGGTATATTCAACATTCTTCGCCAACACCACAGTTCAAAGGTATTAACACTTCTTTAGTCTTCCTTATTCATTGTCCAGCTTTCACATGCTTACGATGCGATTGAAAATACCTTGCCTTGGGTCAGGTGCACCTTAGTCTTCAGGGTGACATCTTTGCTCTTCAACACTTTGAAGAGATCCTTTGCAGCAGATTTACCCAATGCAATGCGTCTTTTGATTTCTTGACTGTTGCTTCCACGGCTATTGATTGTGGGTCCAAATAAAATGAAATCCTTGACAACTTCAATCTTTTCTCCGTTTATCATGATGTTGCTCATTGGTCCAGTTGTGAGGATTTTTGTTTTCTTTATGTTGAGATGTAATCCATACTGAAGGCTGTGGCCTTTGATCTTCATCAGTGAGTGCTTCAAGTCCTCTTCACTTTCAGCAAGCAAGGTTGTGTCATCTGCATAACGCAGGTTGTTAATGAGTCTTTGTCCAATCCTGATGCCCCGTTCTTCTTCATATAGTCCAGCTTCTCTTATTATTTGTTCAGCATACAGATTAAATAGGTATGGTGAAAGAATACAACCCTGACACACACCTTTCCTGACTTTAAACCAATCGGTATCCTCTTGTTCTGTCCGAACAACTACCTCTTGATCTATGTAAAGGTTCCTCATGAGCACATTAAGTGTTCTGGAATTCCCGTTCTTTGCAGTGTTATCCATAGTTTGTTATGATCCACACAGTCGAATGCCTTTGCATAGTCAATAAAACACAGGTAAACATCCTTCTGGTATTCTCTGCTTTCAGCCAGGATCCATCTGACATCAGCAATGATATCCCTGGTTCCACGTCCTCTTCTGAAACCGGCCTGAATTTCTGGCAGTTCCCTGTCGATATACTGCTGCAGCCATTATTGAATGATCTTCAGCAAAATTTTGCTTGCATGTGATATTAACGATATTGTTCTATAATTTCCATAATTGGTTGGATCACCTTTCTTGGGAATAGGCATAAATATGGATCTCTTCCAGTCAGTTGGCCAGGAAGCTGTCTTCCGTATTTCTTGACATAGATGAGTGAGCACCTCCAGCACTGCATCTGTTCGTTGAAACATCTCAACTGATATCCCATCAATTCCTGGAATGACTGCAATATTATTTCCTAATCAATACATAACCTAATTTTTCATTCTCTACTTAGATTTAGTATTTACTACTCAATTACAGCATAGAAAGCCAGAACATATAAATCCCATTTCCTTCACTGTTTCATGTTGTTTACATATGAATTACATATGTATATGTATATACATGTATACATATATGTATACATGTATATACATATACATATCATATGTGTGCATTGAAAACCCTGTCAGTGTTATAATTTTTTATACTCAACAGTTATACATAATTTAAAGAATTTAAGAGAAGTAGAATACTTTGTTACATTTACCCAATATTTAATATTTCTGTTGCTCTTTCTTCATATCTTATGTTGCGGGTTACCATTTGATATCATTTCCTTTTCATTTGAAGATTTTCCTTTAGCATTTCTTTAGTTCAGTTCTGGTGGCAATGAATTTTCTCGGCTATTGTTTGTGTGGAAAACTATCATCTGAAAAGTACACCATTGTTTTTATTTTGAAATATTTTTAAACTTCAAGAAGTTGCACACAAAAAGAATATGAGCAACAAATGTCCTTATACCCTTTACTCAAATTCATCTATTTTTAGTTAGCAATTCATCCCGTTTGCTTTTATCATTTGCAAACATGCACACATGCCCACCCTCCCCCCTCGATTGCATGTTTGTTTATAGATTTATTTTTTCTGAACCATTTGAGCACACATTATATACATAACGGCTCTGTTCCCCTAAATACTTCAGTGTAGATTTATAAGAAAAGGGATATTCCCTTACATATCTTAGTAAAGTAACTGACTTCATAAATCTACATTGACATAATATTTCCATGTTCCAATTTTGTTAATTCACCAAATAATGTCCTTTATTGCATTTTCTTTTCCACGGCAGTACAAGATCCAGTTTAGGGTCAAGTATTGCATTTAGTTGTCATGTCTGTTCGACTTCCTTTAATCTGAAACAACACTAGAGCCTTTCTTTGTCTTTTATGGATTTAACATTAAAAAAAAATTTTTTGTTTACCATTTTTATTTTTCAATACATTTCCAATTTTTGTCTTTGTCTAATGTTTATGTCATGCATTCTCAGGCAAAATACTGTATAGGTCATTTTTATCTTACCTAGAGTATCTATCCCTCATAAAAATAGTTGATGTTAATTTTGATCACTCAGTCAAATTATTGCCAGATTCTCCACTGTATGGTTATTAGTTATTTTATCTCTCTTGCAACTAAAAAGCAATTTATTGGGACACACTTTATGACCCTACAGATACTGTTCTTCTTCAAAATTTCTGTCCTTAGATTTAGCATACACTGATGATTTTTGCCTTCTCCACTCTTTACTGTGTTGGTTGCAAAATGATATTTTTCCAACACTAGCACTTTCTCATATTTCCAAATGATATTTGATATTGTACTTAAAAAATAGATCTCCTTTCTCCCCTATGTATGTATGTCTGTGTGAATGTGTATATGTACATATCTATTTATTATAGTTATGGATTCTTATTTTTTTGATGATTTATTCCTTACTTTCTTTAATTATTTTGGTGCTCAAATTATCCCAGACTTCACCAGTGGGAACACCCTCAAGTTGGCCTCTGTATCTGTGTAATATTCCCTCATCATATTTTGAGCACTTCCTTATATTGTGCCATAGAAACGTATTCCAGAGTCTCTGGTTTGGTTTGGTTGGTACATATATAAAATCAAAAAAACCCATTGCCGTCGAGTTGATTCTGACTCATAGTGACCCTATAGGACACAGTAGACCTGTCCCATAGGGTTTCCAAGGAGCGCCTGGTGGATTCAAGCTACCAACCTGTTGGTTAGCAGCCGTAGCTCTTAACCACTACACTACCATATATATATGTGTATATATATGTATATGTGTATGTATCCCGTTGAAAAAAAAAAAACTCGTAGCGACCCTGTAGGACTGGGTAGAACTGTCTCATAGAATTTCCAAGGAGCGCCTGGCAGATTTGAACTGCCGACCTTTTTAAGGTTAGTAGCCGTAGCACTTAACCACTACGCCACCAAGGTTTCCGTGTGTATGTATCTGTGTGTATATGTAAGAAGTAAAAAAAAAATATATACACGCATATATATGTATACGTATGGATATATATAAAAGAAAATATGAGTTCACACCAATTCCTCCAATTTGAATCACACCAATGAGTTCACACCAGTTCTTCCCATCCCTGTGTTTTGTGTGTGTGTGTCTACTCCTATTTTATATTTGTATATCCCTTCTTCCACAATGAGAAACTAGGATTCCAACATTATCAACATATTTACTCATTTAATTCTATTGTTTTTTTGTAGTGAAGGTCTGCTTGTTTCAACCTCTTTTTTTTCTCTTAAAATGTTTTTATTTCACATTTGCTTTTGAAAGTTATTTCCTCCGGTTATACCATTTTAAGTTGACATGTTTTTATGGTTATTGTTTTCTGAATACTTTAAAGGTTTCCTACAAGACAGGGCACATTGTCTTAGGGCTTGGCAGTGGTAAGTCTGATGTGATTTTTCTCTTTCTTCCCTGTATGGATGGAACTGTTTTATATTTTGGCTATATCTTGGCAAAAATCATAAAACTCTATATCAAAAAGATTGAATTTTATGATCTGTATATTTAAAAAATAAGTAAATATGTGTGTTAGCATATAGTTTGCACTGTATTTATCTCCAACAATACAACCATGAAAAAAACAGTTTCCAACTTCATGAAGCTTACAAACTAGTGAATAAGCAAAAATAATGTGTGGACAGTGATGAGAGGAAAATGTAAATGCATACTCTATTTTATGGGTAAGTGAGGAATGGTACTAGCCTCAAGTCACCTAGCTCATTGCTTTGCACATGATTATTATTCTGACAGTTCTTGAATGAACCATCCAGCGAATAGTCATCAGTATAAGACTGAAGTTGAGTAAACAGATGAGTCAATGTTATTCCTTCATTCTTCAGCAGTTTGAGTGCCTACTATGTACCAGATATTGCTGTTTTTGTTCAAGATGTAGCAGTGAACAAAAAATTCCTGCTGTCATAAACTCAAGAGGCTTATTTTCTAGTTGAGGAGACAGACAATAAGCAAAACAGGTATATAAAATTAACATATTAGATAAAGCTAAGTGCTATGGAGAAAAATAAAATAGGATACTGGATAGGAGGAGGGGTTGTCCATTTTTAAATAGCATGGTCAGAGCAGAGCTCATTTAGAAGGTGACATATAACTAGGTGAGGGAGCTAGCCACCCTTAATTCTTCCCTGTTAGATACCACCTCTAAGAGCACTCATAATATTTGTATTTTAAAATGTGTCAAAACTGTGCCATCTATTCTAATAAACCAGTGTATATATATATCTCTTAAATGTAAGATATGAATATATGAGAACAAGGATGATGTGCCTTCATATAACACACTTCATATTTTTTTCTTAAACTAATGACTTATACCACTTAATTAGGAAAGGCATCTCATCTCTATGGAGGTCTTTTTTGTCTGCAAAATGAGGTACTGGGTAAAATTATTTTCAAGGTTCTTTCTCATTCTAAAAGTTTATAGGTTTATGACTCAAAGAATAAAAATGTATCTGAGAAATAATGGAAATGTTGGAATCAGAATCGTCAAGCTATTACAAGGACATTCCTGACTTAGGACTCTTCCTTACAGAATGATCGTCAGAATCTAGGGAATGCTATCCATCAAAACCAGGTCTACAAAACACTGTTCCTTGGGCCACCAAAGAGGCATGGAATTATTTCATCATACAGATTGCTTATTGTTTAGTATTACTTATGGCACACATTCCTAAAGCCCTTTAGTAAGTATACATGCCCACCATTATTTACAATATCCTCAACTGATCTAGTTATAGAATTGTGCAGAAATGAATGCTATGTGCAGATGCTTTCTTCAGTACTTCAAAAAAAAAAAAGCAAAAGCCACTCATTTTGGGAAGAAAAAAAAAAAAAACATGTAGAGGGGAAGGATTCAAGGTGGCAGCCTAGTCAGATGACCACGCCATCTCTCTACAGCAAAGACCTGAGAAATAAAGTGAAACAGGTACAGATGACAGCCCTGGAACTCTGAATATCAAATGAAAGGGTATAGAATTACATCAAACACTGAATGAAAAAGGAAACTGAATGTCAGCAGTGAATGAGGAGAGATAAGGAATAGAGGTACTCAGCCATACAGCCCAGAGCAGTGGGGACATTTTGAGACAAAGCCAGCAGCGACCCTGGTTGAGGAGCACAGGAAGATAACATCATGGAACTCCCCAAAGGAGACAGAGAAACTGTTGCGACATAACTGGAGGGAAGCAAGGTGAGCAGGATATGAACTGGAGCTAAGGAGGGAATGTAAAGGAAGGAGAACGAGACCTTCAGAGGTCCCAGCATACACTGATAAGGGAGGGAGCCAGGACCCAGAGGGTGACTCTCTAGCAGCGGTACCTGACTGGTAGGGTGGGTGGTGAGCACGGAGCAATAGATGAACCCCGCCTCCATTTTTGTTTTTTTCTCTCTCTTCTTTCCTCCCTGGCTGCCCGCCCTGCCATTCTCTGCCTGGGAGAACATCTGCACGACCTCTGGCTGACTGCCCCCCCCAGTGGACGGAGTGCCTCAGCATCCCCTGGATGCCCTCCTTGCTCCCTACCCATCACCCATGTACCTGGTGAGTGACTGTGACCATTCCTGTACCACCGGACAGTGCCTGGCTAGTACACCCTCAGCTGTCTCACATATACAGTGAACAGCAATGAGGGCTCGCCTTGCCTGCCATTTCCACATCCAGCTGGGGGCAGGAAGTGGACACCCCTGTACTGCTAGACAGTCAATCGCCAAACCGTGCCTGACCCACTTGCACTGATAAACCAAAATGAAACGAACAAAAATTATAAATAAAACAATACCTTAATGCCTCAGAGGCAGCAGGCAGTATCAAATCATACAAAGAAACCAGATGACTCAACCAAGTGACCCACATAAAGGGGCAGAAAATCTTCCTGAGAAAGAGCTGGAAATGAAACTGCTTGATAAAGACTTCAAAAGGCTTATATATAGGGTCCTCAAAGAGATCAAGGAAAACACAGTCAAAACTGTAGAAGAATTCATGTAAACAATACAAGAACAAAATGACAAATAGACAATTAGGAATCATACAAAAACAGCAACTAGGAATCCAGAAGATTAACAATAAAATATCAGAAATAGATAACTCAATGGAAGGACATAGAAGTAGAATTGAAACAACGGAAAAAAAGAATTCACGAAATAGAGGACAAATCCGTTGATACCAGTTTGTTTGAGGAACAATCAGAAGAAAGAATGAAAAAAATGACCAAAGGCTAAGAGTTATGAGGGACACTATGAAGAGGAAATAATTTACACTAGGCAATTCTACTCTGTCCTGTAGGGTTGCTATCAGTTGGAATCAACTTGGCAGTAACTGGCTTGGTTTTGGTTTGGGAACCCCAGAACAGAAGTAGACCAAAAAAGAAAAAAAAAGGAAGCTCAACAAATCCCATACAGGATAGGCCCCAAAAGAAAGTCACCAAGCCATATCGTAATCAAACTTTGCAAGTTCAAAGATAAAAAATTCTGAAAGCAGCTCAAGAAGAATAAAATATCACCTACAAAGGGAGTCCGATGAGACTAAACTCTGATTTCTTGGCAAAGACCATGCAGGCAAGAAAGCAATGGGATAGCATATCTAAAACCCTGAAAGAAAAGAATTACCAACCTAGCAACATTCTTTCGAATACGATGGCAAAATTAGTGCATTCCCAGATAAACAGAAAATAAGAGAACTTGTAAAAACCAGACCATCCTTACAAGAAATACTAAAGGAATCCTTTGGATAGAGAAGCAACGATAGCAGGCAGCAACCTCAGAGTAAGCCACACAACAGCATCACCAAGATGCCAACCCAAACAGAAATCTCAAAAGTAAAATAAAGGTACAGAACCGAAAACGGGGAACTAGAGATGTCAATCTGAAAGAGACAACAACTTCAGAACAAAAACGGGAAATGGTGTAGATACAGAAATTTTATATGGAGAGGAAGTCACAGTGATATCTAAATATAGCAGACTGTTTTCAAAATAGGATGATAAAGGTAAATCTCACAGTAACCAAAAAGAAAATTAAGGAACCTACCCACCAAAATAAAGAAAATCAAAAAGACTCAGTAAAAACAAAATCGACAAAAATGAAGGAAAAGACAATCCATAAACAAAGAACCCAGCACAGAAAATTAAATGGAACAAAGGAACTGTCAACGCCACACACACACACAGAAAGCATAACAAAATGATAGCAGTAAATTCATACCTATTGATAATCACACTGAATGTAAACAGGTTGATACACCAGTCAAGAGATAGAATGTGGAATCGGACTGGATCATTAATATACCCTTGAGGTAGGAAAGTGAAGTTATATTGCTGGCCTTGCTAGCTGAAGTCACGCTGGTTCTAGTGTTCCTTCGAAACACATGTGGAGAAAAAAGCATTGGCCAGGTCAATAGCTGCTTACCTGGTACCAAGAGATGTATTTATTTGCTCAAGCAATGAAACCACATCTGGAACAGCAGCCGCAATTGGAGACACCACCTTGTTAAGCTTCCCATAAACCACTGTCAGTCTCCAAGATCCATCTGTTTTTTGCACAGTCCAAATAGGCAAGTTGAATGGGAATGTGGTGGAAATCACCACCCCTGCATCCTTCAAGTGCTAGATGGTGGCAGTTATCTCTGGAATCCCTCCAGGAATGTGGTATTCTTTTGGTTTTCTATTTTCCTAGGTAGAGCATTTCTAATGGCTTTCTCTTAGGCTTTCCTACCATTGTAGCCCTTATTCCATTTGTCAGGGATCCAATAGGGGTTCTGCTAGTTGCTGAGTATGTCTATTCCAATTATGCATTCTGTAACTGGGGAAATCAGTATAGGATCGGTTCAGGGCCTCAGTGGACCCACTGTGAGACAGACATGAGCTAAGAATCCATTAACAGCCTGACCTCCATATACCCTCAGTCTGACTATTGAGCCACGTTTTGGATCTCCCAGAACTGGTTTCAGTTGAGAGCCTGTGTCCAGTAATCCCTTAAAATTCTGATTATTTTTTTTTTTCCCCAATGAACAGTCACTCTTGTAAAAGGCCATAGATCCCTTTGTGGGAGACTGTGAGGAAGATTAACAGTATAAATTTTTGGAAGTGCAGAGGGGTTTTTCCTTAAGAGGACTCTTTCCTTAAGAGGACTCAGCTTCCCTTTCATCAAGGAGTTGTGGGTCTGCAAACTGGCTCAAGTCCTGGGATTGGTTGAGGGGCCATGACTATTCTGGTGATTCAAGTTAGACTGCCATTTCCTTGACCTAGAATTCTTCTGCTTGTGTATATCAAGTAAATATTTAGTAGATTTCCCATGTATTTCACTCCTAGGGACACCATGGCTAAGTAGCTGATGCCACAAGTCCGTTCAAGTCAGATTATTCTGATTACTCCTTTGATTCTGCTGTCCATTACTGTAACCATGCCCACATACCCTTTGCCGACTGAGTGCTGCCACTTGCTCCCTACTACCATGGGGCCTGACAGAGTAGAAGTGCCCCATAGGGTTTCCAAGGATCGGCTTTTGGATTCAAACTGCCGGCCTTTGGGTGAGCATCCGCAACTCTTAACCACTGCATCACCAGGGTCCCCCATTGTAGTTAGCTGTCTTAATGCAGTTAGGGCTGTTCCCTTCTGTGAAATCTGACTTACATAAACCAGTATTCACAGCATTCTTCAAGGATGCTGGGGTTCCCTTCACAAAATTGTTCCTCAACATTGTAGTGAAGCTGTGTCCTCTGGGCACTCCCTGTGTGGGTCTGTAGGTCTAACCTGAGAAAGCCACTCTAACGTGCCAGTTTCCCTGAGGCTTTGGATAACTTCTTCTATGTATACCACGGCAGCACTCGCACTTCAGCTTGAATTAGTGTAGGCCACCATGTAACCCATGCTTCGAAAACAAACAGAAAAAACCAGGTGCTGTCGTGTCGATTCTGACTCATAGCAACTCTATAGGACAGAGTAGAACTGCCCTGTATGGTTTCCAAGGAACGTTGGTGAATTTGAACTGCCAACCTTTTGGTTAGCAGCCATACCTCTTAACTACTATGTCACCAAAGACCTAGCCAAATAAACTATTAGATCCTTTTCTAACCTCTCGAGCTGAAACATTGAATGAACAATTTGTGCTTAGTGGGCCTATATCAATAAACTTAGACTGACCCAACTTTATCTTCCTTGTACCATTATCACACATATATTCCCCAGGTTTCTGTTTGTACTTATTAGAAAAGTCAAGTAGTTCTTTTGGAGTGTAGCATACCTCCTTCTGGGTCACACTTTGTGCTTTACTGCTCTTTGTTTTTTGCGGCTGGAAACGTTACATATAAATTTACAGGTGTATTTAAATACATACATGCATAAAAAATAAAAATCATAAAAATTTATCCTGATGGTAAAGAAGAGTTGGACGACATTGGCATTGTGTCAGTTGCGGACATAACTCCGCTTGTGGCAGGTTCTGGATTATCTGGATTATCCCTGGGAATGGGGATGGCGTTTCCAGGCAGATTATTAATGACAGCTCTCTGTTTGAGCCTTTTCTTTTTTCCTTCATATATTTTGCCATAACATTCTCGCTGCTTTCTGAAATTGCCTGTCTTTGGGTCCATGTTTTCAAGCAACTGAAGTCCCTGATTTGGCTTAGGGAAAAAAAAAAAGCTGGCAGAAATTGTCAGAATTCACTTTTTAAGAATTCTAGAAATTTTTTTCTTATTTTTTTATTGCGCTTTAAGTGAAAGTTTACAATTCAAGTCAGTTTCTCATAAAAAAATTCATACACACTTTCACTCTAAAATTTTTTGACAATTTATCTCCGTCCTCTTCCTTATTATTTTTTTTCTTCAGGATTTCTTTCCTGTTCAAAATCCGTTGAGTCCTGATTTGTCAATTTTCCTCCTCCGTGCTGTGTAAGCTGTTCCACATTGGTGATATCCAGTTCTGAATTCAGTGTTCTTGCCATATGGACGAATTTTCCACCCATCTCTTCCATGATATTACCCTGATCAAATGTTTGGAGTGTGATCACATAACTCAGCAATTTTTTCCATTTGCCCTGTGTACATTTTCTCATAATTTTCATCCAGAAAGATGCACTGTTCCAGATTTCCTGAGGAATATTATAATTCTTCCAGAAATCAAGTAATGTTACTGTACCTCCATTTGCCTAAGCCAGTGTAGTCTGGAGGTGGTATATACTGAAGGTGGTAAGTGCACCCTGATCCACAGGCGGAATCACAGCTATTGGGTTGGGAGATAGTTGCAGCACTTTCGCATCTTGATTTAGATCATCTACGTGAGGAGGATATCCAGGGGTATTACCAAGTAGCAGCAGAGCCTTGAAAGGAATGCTTTTTTCAAGGCAGGAGGTACGCACTTCTGGGATGAAATAATTAAAAAACCAGTCTTTGAATAACACCATCGTCGTCTAGGCCTTGGGCTTAGTTCTGTAGTAGATTGGCAGGTTATTTTTGTCATTGTTTTTGAATGCTTGGGAGTTTTCAGAACGGTAAACAAGAAAAGGTCTTAATTTAAATCCAGCAGCATTTCCTCCTAGCAGCAGTGTGATTCTGTCTTTAACTGCCTTGAAGCCAGGCATTGACTTTGCCTTTGTGTAAAAACAGATGATCGAAAGGATGGTTTGTCATAACTCAAATACGTTGTAAGTCAGGACTACTTGTACCTTAGAAAATTTCTCTTTCTATAAGAACAGTGAAAAAACTGGCAGAAATTGTCAGAATTAACTTTTTAAGAATTCTAGACATTTTTTTCTTATTGTGCCTTAAGTGAAAGTTTACATTTCAAGCCAGTTTCTCATACGAAAACTTATACACACATTGTTATGTGACCCTAATTGCTCTCCCTGTAATGTGACAGCACACTCCTCTCCACCATGTATTTCCCATGTCTGTTCAACCAGCTCCTGTCCCCCTCTGCCTTCTCATCTTGCCTCCAGAATTCTGGAAATTAACCGAGGGCTTGCAGGAGCCTGGGGAACGTTTATTCAAGGAAGATGGTAGAATCTCTGTGATCAGTGAGCTTTGTGGTGTTTTCAACGCCCCCCCACCCTTTACACCCCCACAGTAGCTTTGAAAACCAATGGCCCTCAGTCAGGGTGATAACCAGTAGCCTGGCACCTGGAGGGGGAAAAAGGGTTCAAGCTCCTTCAAGCCTCATTTTAGACATGTGGGTCAATGCAGTCTATTCTACTTCTAACATCATCTAAATGAAGACATTCAGCCAGTCCAGTTTAAATCTATTCAGTTATGTTCCCTACTGCACATATAGTACTTGACCCGAACCACCAGAGCTAAATCGACTGTGACAAATTAAAGAACGCAGCCCTCCAGACTGCCAAGTCTGCCCAAGGCTTCAGATGCCAGACCTAGCTTGGATGTCCAGGCCCCCTTCACTTCTTGCCTGCTGCTGCAAATTTGGGATTTTTCTTTGCCTCCCTCAGGATACCCATCATAAGCTCAGGGTCCCCCTCATGTTGAATGTTAGCACATACTAGTGAAGACATGTAAGCCAATTCTTTATGTCTTTATATCTCCCATTTTAGACAACCGTTATTTCAACTGCCTGTTTCAATTCTCTACCAAACCACTACTCTGAGGATAAAAGTATATTCCTTGGTCTGAGGAAATACTGGTGTATTTCGGTTTTCAAGATTATTTTATGTCTTTCAGTCATGGTGCCAGTCTCAATCAAGGTCCAATATCCAGGTAGCAATTGTTTCTCATTTGGAAATTTCCAGGTCCAGAATTATAGCAGTTGTGGCTCTGTGACACTCACAAGCTTTTGCCATAAGCCCCAGTTTACACAGCACCCCAGCTTCTAGTCTGTACTGTTTGAAATTAACAACGTATGTGGGTTCAGGCAATCTTACTGGTTCTCATATAGCATGACTAATTAATATTGACTGAAGGCCAGATTTACGTGCCTTGTGTTTTACAATGATAGGTAGGAGAAACATTCCCCAGTCAGACACAGTGTCTGTTCTCATAATATATTCAGATAAAGGCTCAATCCCATCAAGTGGTGCATATCCGTATTTTTCCAATCTAACTGTATCCCCTGTGAGGACTTTACCAACAGGTTTTGGTTTTACAACACTATGTATGAGAAGTATTCCCCAGTCAGACATGATATCCATTCCCCTAAAACATTCAGGTAAAAGAAGCACAACCACTTCATATAAAAGCTGTTAAAACATTCCAATTTTTATGCAGGCTTTACCTTAAACCCATTTACCCTTGCATTTCTATATCTTCTCCGTCTAATTGTATCCCCCACTAGGGCTTCACTTACAGAGTTTGGAACCACTCTACATGGGGCTGTCCTGTCAAAGAGTCCCAGAAACTTGGGTCCCCGATGGGGGAGTTGAGCCAAGGGACCATGGCCACTCTTTATTTTGATTAATCTGCTGAACCATTGTCCTAGGTGATTGCTTCCAGGTCAGACTTCTCATTATCATATCTGCCTCCTGGCTTTTTAAATTCCTACACATTTGGGCAAATGGAGTGGACTTATTTATGGTACTTTAATGTAGAGGTATGGGCAGGTGCTCCTTTTAATCCAGCCAGCCTTCAGTAGTACTGTATTTAAGACCTTTGTTTCAACCCTACCAATGTCTACTTTATACATCAAAATTTTAAATAACTTTCTGAAGATTTCCATTCTATTGGGGCAAGTCCTTTGCCTCATTCCTTTTTTCCCCCTTTGTTTGGCTCCCATGGGTGTTTGCTTTATTCACCCCGTTTTTTTTTTTTTTTTTCCTCAACCATGCCTGTGGGGAACAAGGAAGTGGGGAGAATGACCCTTAAGTTCGAGATGTAGTTGTGATGCTGTGCCTGAAACAGTTTTTATGATTTTTTTTAAGTAAAAAGTAAATTAAAAGTAAGTTTTTGAAGTACAGTTTTTCTTCTTCTTTTTTTTTATTAACAATTTATTGTGTTTTTGGTGAAAGTTTACACAGCAGTTTAAGTTCACATTCAGCAATTTCTACACACATTGTTCAGTGACATTGGTTCCATTCTTTTTAATATGTGAACTTTCTCATTTTGGTTCTGGTTCTGTTATTCACCCTATTTCTTAATAACAGTTTAAAGATTTCCATCCTTTGGGGATGAGTTCTTAACTCTTCCCTCTGTCACTCCTAGGTATGTGCTTGGGAATTACTCTAATGTTCTTCATTATCTGTTGTTTTAGCCAGGTTTCCCCTTTGGAAATGGTTTCAAGAATGGCAGCTGTCACTTAGTCAGCCAGAATCTAAACTTAGCCCAGCATCAGGATCTTACCCAACACGTTCCTTTGGTAGGAATCCTCAGACTAAAGACTGTAGCTCAGACTGCCAGAATCCAAGGTTGGCCCATCTCTTAATTTCATTTTACAATTTACAAAAACCTAAGGATTATATAGTGTTTTCTGTTACTTTGCATTTCTTTATGCATCTAGCGAGCCACCTCCCAGAAATTTGATCCATTATCTCTAAATTCCACTGGTAACTTTTACCTTTAGTAACTGACGTCAACACAACCACAGTTTTTTTTTTTTTTTTTAAATCACCAGTGACTATGTAGCCATTTAGGAATCAAAATTTCCTTATTCCCGGCCCTTTTATCCTTTCTCTTCCAAAACCACATGATTCTGTGTCAAAGTCTGTCTAGCAAGTCCCACTTCTGACACCAAATGTGTGGATCAATGCATCAAATTTACCGCAACATCCATTCCTAACTACAATTTCACTTTCAGATGGAGCACTTCTCCCTTTGACCTTAATTATCTCTAGAGCTTTGTCAGACCTCACAAGTTAAAGGGCACAATCCTCCAGACTGCTAAGACTTCCCAAGACTTTAGATGCCAGCTGCAAGCTTGAGAGTCCCCACAAAACCGTTACTTCTAACTTGCTGCCTAAAAATTTGAGATTTTTCCACTACCTCCTCAGGATGCCAGCTGTAAACTTGGGAGTGTCCCAGGGAACCCTTTACTCTTGACCTACTGGCTACAAATTTAGGGGTTTCCTCTTAAGTACAGGGTTCGCAGGATCTCCCTCACTTCTAACCTGCTGGCTGTCATTGCTCCCTCAGGTTTCATAATTTGATAGAATACTCATAGAACTCAAGAAAGTACTATACATACAATTACAGTTTTATTACAGCAGAAAGTGCACAAATTAAGAGACATGCAGGGCAAGATCTGGGAATATTTCCAATGTAGAGCTTGGATACACCACCCTTCCATGTGCATTGATGTATGTCACCAACTGGGCATCCCATGGTATGTTTGTGTTCAGAATCTATTTGTGCTTTATTATGTAGGCATAATTAATTGAATCATGACACCCCTCCCCTGAGATCAGCTGATATCCAGCAGTAGATTTTTCTGGTGTGGCCAGCTTATACCTGAGTCATCTCATTAGCATAACCCATCAGGTAGGTGTGATCTGAAATCCTTATAGATAACAAACACACTTCAATCACTGAGGAAATTCCAAGGTTTTAGAAGTTCTGTCTCAGGAAGCAAGGATAAAGAACAAATTTTTTTTTGGTAAACTTGGTTGTAAACTCCACACCAGAAAATTGACATTATATGACCTGTGTGTCATTATATAACCTGAAAGACCCCACTTGAAAGGCTGTTTTTATTTGACCTGTCTCAGAACTTACCTAGTACATAAAGCCTTTTTCTTAGTAGTGTTTGTAAGAAAATATTTGTAAGCAGGGTAGCCTGAGGTGGCAAATAACAGTTGGGGCAAATAGTAGGTTATCCAAAATACTTAAAAGGAAAAGCTGGACAATGAGATGTTCATAGGGGCTCTGAAAAGCTCTGACATATTTCTGGAAATATAGAAGTTCCTGTGCATTTATAGGCCTGCGTGCAAACCAGGGCCAGTTTGCATGTTCAGGAAAGACATGAGAGAACCCCAACTACTGGCTGACTTGGAGGCTCTGTGCCAGCAGGAAGTGAAAGGTTAGACAGAACTGTCTGCTGCCTTGCTGAATATTGAAGGCATGCCCCAAAACGTACATAGTGGCCCTTGGGAAACCTCACGAGACTTATTGGTTACAGTCCTTTAAGGACATCTCTGCCCAATCACTAGTTAATCGAGCAAAAACCTCATTAACCCCACACAGCAGATAGTGCATACTTTACAGAATTAACTCAGAAAAGTCACTATACAAACAAACAAGAACATAAAACATAAGAACAAAGATTGGTGATCGAGAAGAATCTGATCTCTAGAATTGCCACATTGTATTATTTAAACTGTTTAGTTTTCAACAACAAATTATGAAGCACAGAAACAGGAAGGTATTTCCATACACAAGAAAAACAAAAAACAACAGTAAATAGAAACTGTCCCTGAAGAAGCCCAAATATTGTACTTACTACACAAAAAATTTTAAATCGTTCAAAAAGCTAAAGGAAACTATGTCTGCAATTGGTCAAACACGTAATTGGGATGCACTGATAATTACTGGTGATTGGAACGTGAAAGTTGGAAACAGAAGGATCAGTAGTTGGAAAATACGGCCTTGGTGATAGAAAGGATGCCAGAGTTCACACGGTAGAATTTTGCAAGACCAATGACTTCTTCATTGCAAATACCTTTTTTCAACAACATAAACGACGACTCTACACATGGACCTTGCCAGATGGAATACACAGGCATCAAATCGACAACATCTGTGGAAAGAGACAATGGAAAAGCTCAATATCATCAGTCAGAACAAGGCCAGGGGCCGACTGTAGAACAGACTATCAGTTATTCATACACAAGGTCAAGTTGAAGCTGAAGGAAATCAGAAGTCCACAAGAGCCAAAGTATGACCTTGAGTATATCCCATCTGAATTTAGAGACCACCTCAAGATAGATTTGACGCATTGAACACTAATGACCGAAGACCAGATGAGTTGTGGAATGACATCAAGGGTATCATACATGAAGAAAGCAAGAGGTCATTAAAAAGACAGGAAAGAAAGAAAAGACCAAAATGGATGTCAGAAGAGACCGTGAAACTTGCTCTTGAATGTTCGAGTAGCTAAAGCAAAAGGAAGAAATGAAGTAAAAGAACTGAACAGAAGATTTCAAAGGGCAGCTCCAGAAGACAAAGTATTATAATGACGTGCAAAGACCTGGAGTTAGAAAACCAAATGGCAAGAACACACTTGGCATCTCTCAAGCTGAAAGAACTGAAGAAAAAAAAATTAAGACTTGAGTTGCAGTATCGAAGGATTTTACAGGAAAAATCTTAAATGATGCAGGAGGCATCAAAAGAAGATTGAAAGAATACACAGTCACTGTACCAAAAAGAATTGGTCGACATTCAACCATTTCAGTATGTACCATATGATTAGGAACTGATGGTAGTGAAGGAAGAGGTCCAAGCTGCACTGAAGGCATTGGCAAAAAACAAGGCTCCAGAAATTGTCGGAATACCAATTGAGATGTTTCAAGAAAGGGATGCAGTGCTGGAAGTGCTCACTTGTCTATGCCAAGAAATTTGGAAGACAGCTACCTGGCCAACTGACTGGAAGAGATTGATATTTGTGCTCATTCCAAAGAAAGGTGAGCCAACCAAGTGTGGAAATTATTGAACAATATCATTAAGATCACACACAAGTAAAATTTTGCTGAAGATCATTCAAAAGTGGCTGCAGCAGTATATTGACAAGGAGCTGCCAGAAATTCAAGCTGGACTCAAAAGAGTATGTAGAATCAGGGATATCATTCCTGATGTCATAGATCCTGGCTGAAAGCAGAGAATACCAGAAGGATGTTTGCCTGTGTTTTATTGACTATGCCAAGGCATTCGACTGTGTGGATCATAACAAATTATGAATAACATTGCAAAGAATGGGAATTCTAGAACACTTAATTTTGCTCATGAGGAACCTGTAGCAGATCAAGAGGTAGTCGTTTGAACAGAACAGGGGCATACTGCATGGTTTAAGATCAGGAAAGGTGTGTGTCAGCGTTGTATCCTTTCACCATACTTATTCAATCTGTATGCTGCGCAAATAATCCAAGAAGCTGGACTATGTGAAGAAGAACGGAGCATCAGGATTGGAGGAAGAATCATTAGCAGCATATGTTATACAGATGACAGAACCTTTCTTGTTGAAAGTGAAGAGGACTTGAAGCACTTACTGATGAGGATCAAAGACCACAGCCTTCAGTATAGATTACACCACTCAACATAAAGAAAACAAAAATCCTCACAACTGGACCAGTGAGCAACATTATGACAAACGGGGGAAAGATTGAAGTTGTCAAGGATATCATTTTACTTGAATTCACAATCAACACCCATGGAAGCAGCAGTCAGAAAATCAAAAGACCCAGTGCATTGGGCAAATCTGCTGCAAGAGACGTCTTTAAAAAGTTGAAAAGCAAAGATATCATCTTGAAGACTAAGGTGTGCCTGAACCAAGTCATGGTGTTTTCAATTGCCTCATATGCATGTGAAAGCTGGACAGTGAACAAGGAAGACCAAAGAAGAATTGACGCCTTTGAATTGTGGTGTTGGCGAAGAATATTGAATATACCATGGACTTCCAAAAGAATGAACAAACCTGGTTTGGGAGAAGTACAACCAGAATGCTCCTTAGAAGCAAGGATGGTGGGACTACGTCTCACATACTTTGGAGTTGTTGTCAGGAGAGATCAGTTCCTGAAGAAGGACATCATGCTTGGTAGAGAGTCAGTGAAAAAGAAGACCCTCGATGAGATGAATTGACACAGTTGCTGCAACAATGGGCTTAAGCATAGCAATGATTGTGAGGATGGCGCAGGACCGGGCAGTGTTTCGTTCTAGTGTACATAGGGTTGCTATTAGTCAGAACCAACTCCGTGGTCTCTGACAGCAATGGCTTATGAGGTGCTCTGGTGGTGCAGTGGTTAAGAGCTACAGCTGTTAACCAAAAAGTTGTCAGTTGTAATACATCAGCAGCTCCTTAGAAACCCTATGGGGCAGTTCTACTTTGTGCTGTAGGGTTGCTATGAGTCAGAAGTATCTTGACTGCAACAGATTTTTTTGTTCAGTGGCTTATGATGTTGAATGTCTTTTCATGTGCTTTTTGGCCATTTGAATACTCTCTTTGCTGAAATGTCTGTTCAAATCCTTTTCCCAGATTTTTACTAGGTTGTTTGTCTTTTTGTTGTTACATTGTAGAAGTTTTATATATATTTTGCATATTAAGCCCTTTTCCAGCATATGGAAATTTTCTCCCCATGTATAGGTTGTCTCTTCACTTTGATAAAGTCCTTTGATGTACAAAAGTATTTAATTTTTTTTTATGAGGTCTTGTTTGTCTATATTGTCTTCTCTGCCCAAGTTTTTGTTGTCATATCTGATAATCTGTTGTTAAACTCTAGGTCCTCCAACCTCATCCCTACATTTTCTTCTAAGAATTTCATGGTTTTAGGTTTCACATTTAGGTCCCTGGTCCATCCATTTTGAATTGGTTTTTGTGTAAGGTGTGAGGCCTAGATCCTAAGTCATTCTTCTGTATGTGGAAATCCAATTTTCCCAGCACCGTTTATTGAAGAGATTCTTCTTTCCCCATCAAATGGATTTAGCACCCTTGTCAAAAATCAGTTGACCATAGATGTCTTTCTTCATTGAGAATGATGTTAGCTGTGAGTTTTTCTTAAATGCCTGTTATTATATTGAGAAATTTCCCATCCATTCTTATCTTCTTGAGTATGAGTGTTTTTTATCATAAAAGCGTGTTGAATTTTATCATATACCTTTTTTGCTTCAATTGAGATGATCATGTGGCTCTTTTCCCTTATTCTGTTAATGGGGTGTATGAACCGGGCTTGCATTCTCGGATAAATCCCACTTGATCAAGATGTATAATCCTTTTATAATATGTTTTTGGAAATGGTTTGCTAGTATTTTTTTACATAGTTTTGCATCTCTATTCATTAGCGATATCGGTCTGTAGTTTTCTTGTGATATCCTTGTCTGGCTTTTGTATCAGGGTAATATTACCTCGTAGAATAAGTTCAGAAGTGTTCCCTTCTATTTTTTGGAAAAATTTAAATAGGAAAGAGGTCACTTCTTATATAAATGTTTGGTAGAATTCCTTCACCTAGGACTGTATTCATTTATTTATCTTTTTGCGGGGGTGGGGTGGTTAGGAGGTTTATAATTACTAATTTAACCTTTTCTCTTCAATGGGTCTATTGAAATCCATTATTTCTTCTTGAGTTAATGTAGGAAGTTCGTGCATTTCAGGAAATTTGTCCATTTCCCCTAAATTATCTGATTTGTCGACATAAAGCTCTCATAGTATTTCCTTATAATTTTTTTTTTAATGGTAGGTTTAAATGTTCCTACTTTTGTTTCTGATTTTACATGTTTGCATCTTCTTTTTTTGTCAGCCCAGCCAAATGTTTATCAATTTTATTGATCTTTTCAAAAAACCAACTTCTGGTTTCATTAATCCTTTTTTTTTGTTGTTATTTTTAATTTATTCTTTTTATTTATTTCTGCTCTGATGTTTATTATTTCCTTCTGTTACACTTAGGTTTAGTTTTCTGTTTCTTTTCAAATGCCTCAAGTTATAGAGTTAGGTTATTGATTTGGGATCTTTGCTCTTTTTTGTTTTTTTCTTAGCTGTTTTTTTATTGTAAATTTCCCTCTGAGTACTTCTTTGCTGCATCCCATAGGTTTTGGTATGTTGTGCTTTCGTTTCATTCAACTAAGTGTATTTCAATTTATCTCTCGACTTCTTTTACCTATTGATTTTGTGGTAGTGTGTTATTTAGTTTCCACTTATTTATGTATTTTCCAGTTTTCTTTACGTTATTTATTTCCAATTACGTTATTTATTTCATTTTGATCAGAAAAGATACTTTGTATGGTTTCTATCTTTTCAAATTTATTCAGGCTTGTTTTGTGTCCTGAGATGTGATCTATTCTGGAGAATGTTTCATGTGTGCTAGAGAAGAAGGTATATTGTGCATTTATTGGATGGAATGTACTGTATATGCCTGTTAGGTCTAGTTGGTTAATAGTGTTGTTCAAGTGTTCTATTTCCTTATTTATCTAGTACTTTTTATTTTTGAAAGCGGTGCATTAAAACCATGGAACCTAATTTTTTTGAAAAAATAGACTAACAAACCTACCTACAAATGCACAAATAGCAGAACATAAGTTAGATAATTGGGACCTCATAAAAATTAAATACTTATGCTTATCAAAAGAGTAAAAAGACAACCTACAGACTAGGAAAACATTTTCAGGAACAACATATTCGATAAAAGTCTGATCTCTAAAATATATAAAAATCTTCAACAACTCATCAACAAAAAGACAAACAACCCAATTAAAAAATGGACAAAGGACATGAACAGACAGTTCACCATAGAGGACATTCAGATGACTAACAGACACATGAGAAGGTGCTCTGATCATTAGCCATTAAAAAATCCATTGCTGTCGAGTTATAGCGACCTTGTAGGACAGAGTAGAACTGCCTGTTAGGGTTTCCATGGAGCAGCTCCTGGATTCGAACTGCTAACCTTATGGTTAGCAGCTATAGCTCTTAACTGTTATGCCACCAGGGTTTCTCATTAGCCAGACATTAGAGAGATGCACATCAAAACTACAATGAGATACCATCTCCCTCAGGCTAAAATGGCACTGATTAAAAAAAAACAAAAAAAACCAGATAGCAACAAATGTTGGCAAGGATGTGGGGAGATTAGAACTCTTATCTATTGCTGGTTGTAAAGTCGTACAACCACTATGGAAAATAGTATGGCGTTTCCTCAAAAAACTAGAAAAAGAAATACTTTATGATTCAGCAATCTCATGCTAATAAAAGAGATAAAAACATGCATGCCTATGTTCATTGCAACATTATTCACAACAGCAAAAAAAATGTGGGAAGAACCTAAGTGCCCGTCAACAGATGAATAGATAAGCAAAATGTGGTAGAGACATAAAATGAAATAGTGCACAGCCATAAAGAACAGTGTTGAGTCCGCAAAGCATTTTATAACATGAATGGATCTGGAGGACATAATGCTAAGTGAAATAAGTCAATCAAATAAGAATAGATATATATACAAAGACCAGTGTTCATTGGTGGTTACTAGGGATGGGAATGCCTTCCACTGAGAAGAATGGGAATTCCAGAACACTTAATTGTGCTCATGAGGAACCTTTACATAGATCAAGAGGCAGTTGTTCGGACAGAAAAAGGGGATACTGATTGGTTTAAAATCAGGAAAGGTGTGAGTCAGGGTTGTATTCTTTCACCATACCTGTTTAATCTGTATGCTGAACAAATAATCCGAGAAGCTGGACTATATGAAGAAGAACGGGGCATCAGGATTGGAGGAAGACTCATTAACAACCTGCGTTATGCAGATGACACAACCTTGCTTGCTGAAAATGAAGAGGACTTGAAGCATTTACTAATGAAGATCAAAGACCACAGCCTTCAGTATGGATTACACCTCAACATAAAGAACACAAAACTCCTCACAACTGGACCAATGAGCAACATCATGATAAAGGGAGAAAAGATTGAAGTTGTCAAGGATTTCATTTTACTTGGATCCACAATCAACAGCCGTGGAAGCAGCAGTCAAGAAATCAAAAGACGTATTGCATTGGGCAAATCTGCTGCAAAGGACCTTTTCAAAGTGTTGAAGAGCAAAGCTGTCACCCTGAAGACTGAGGTGAGCCTGACCCAAGCCATGGTATTTTCAATCACATCATATGCATGTGGAAGCTGGACAATGAATAAGGAAGACTGAAGAAGAATTGATGCCTTTGAATTGTGGTGTTGGCAAAGAATAGTGAATATACCATGGACTGCCAAAAGAACGAACAAATCTGTCTTGGAAGAAGTGCAGCCAGAATGCTCCTTAGAGGCAAGGATGGCAAGACTGCGTCTTACATACTTTGGACATGTCAGGAGGGATGAGTCCCTGGAGGAGGACATCATGCTTGGCAGAGTACAGGGTCAGCGGAAAAGACGAAGACCCTCAACGAGGTGGATTGACACTGTGGCTGCAACAATGAGCTCAAGCATAACAACGATTGCGAGGATGGTGCAGGACCAGACAGTGTTTCGTTTTGTTCTGCGTAGGGTTGCTATGAGTCGGAACCGACTCGACGGCACCTGACAACAACAACGACAAGGGATGGGAGGGTGGCGAATAACTCTCTAGATCATTAAAAAAAAAAAAAAAAACTCATTGCCATTGAGTCGATTTCGACTCTTAGCATCGCTATAGGACAGAGCAGAACTGCCCCATAGGGTTTCCAAGGAGCTCCGGGTGAATTCGAACTACTGATCTTTTTGTTAGCAGCCCTATAGCTCTTAGTCACTGTGCCACCAGGGTTTCCAATACTTGTTATTTTTGGTGGTGGGGAAAGTAACGCCAATGTGGGTGTGATGAGCACAGCCTGACCAAAGCAAATGCCACTAAGAAGCGCCCAAGAGAAAGGGATATTTGTGCTAAAGAATATGACATAAACAATTTGGCAACAATACTAACAATAACGAAAAAATGAATGTATGGTTACATATGTTTGTTTATAGGCATATGTGTATGGGTAGGCATAGGTGTGTACATATGTGTGCACAGATAGATGTACTTCTGTGTGTACAGATATGTGCGTGTGCACACACACACGCACACATGCACACACACACATATGCATAGGAGACAGAGTTACAGATACTTCTCAGGCATAACCAAACACCTTGCAAGACTGGTTTGCTGGGTTTGAGGCTTAGTACCTTAGTCTCATGGGACAATTCAGTCAATTGGCATAATATAGTTCACAAAGTTCATGTTCTGAATCCTAGAGAGGGGAGTAGCGTCTGGGGTCTTAAAAGCTTGCTAGCAGCCGTCTAAGATACAACTGTTGGTCTGTACTCGTTAGGAGCAAAAGAGAAAGGAGGAAACCAAAGCCTCAGAGAAAAAACGAGTCTATAAGACTAATAGCCTACACGAGCCATGGCCTCATCTACCCTGAATCCAGAAGAACTAGATGGTGTCTTGCTACCTCTACTGACCGCTCTGAACAGGGCCACAACAGAATGGGAGAAAAAAGTGGAACAGAACTCAAATTCTTAAAATCTCCAGACTTACTGGACCAATGGAGACTAGAGGACTCCCTGAGACTATTGCCCCGAGATACTCTTTAAACCTTGAACTGAAACTGTCCCTTGAGATCACCGTTTAGTGAAATAGCAGATTGACACACAAAATTTTATTTTGTGTGTCAATACGTGAGTACGGTGATGTATTCAAAACCATCTTTTTAAGACCAAAAGTTAAAGTGAGGGCATTGATTGGGAAGAAATAGAATCCTGACACTTGGGATGAGAGTATATGGGCAGATAATCAGGAAGCTGAGGACAGAGAGCCCCTAAATTTCTTTGAATCACACCTGCCAACAGAGCCAGCCCTCTTACTCCCATCTGAAGATATTACTCCATCTTTGTCTGCTAAGCCACTCTCCCCAGTAAAATCATTATCCCTTCCACCCCCATCTGATGAGATTACCCAGGTGTGCCTGAAGGGTCTTTGTCTAAGATGTCACATGGGGCAGCGCCTGGGATTATCGCCTGAGACAGATGATTTACAAGACGTTGCTGAATGTTTCCAGGACCCACCTCCACCACACATTTTTGCTTCAAGACCTATACCTCGACTTAAGTACAAAGTATGACCAAGGAGGAGGTACGCTACACTCCAAAAGAACTGCTAAATGTTTCTAATACATGCAAACAGAAACCTGGGGAATATGTGTGGGAATGGCTATTAAGGGTGTGAGATAAGGGTGCAAGGAACATAAAGCTGGATCAGTCTGAGTTTATTGATATGTGCCCACTAAGCACAGATTGTTCATTCAGTGCTTCAGCTTGAAAGGCTAGGAAAGGATCTAATAGTTTTGGTTGGGTCCCTAAAACATGGATTATGCAGTGGCCTATACTAAATCAAGTTGAAGTACCAGACTTGCCTTGAAGAAGGTATCCAAAGGCTTAGGGAAATTGGCATGCTAGAGTGGATTTATCAGGTTAGACCCAGAGACCCACACATGGAGTGGCCAGAGGGCATACTTTTTACCACAGTGGTGAAGAACAAATTTGTGAAGGGAACCCCAGCATCCTTGAAGACTGCTGTGATTGCTATCTTATGTAAGTGAGATTTGACAGTGGGAACTGCCCTAACAGAATTAAGACACCTAACTATAATGGGATTGATTGGACCCCAGGGTATTAGGGGCCATTTGGCAGCACTCCTAAGACAAGGTGGGTGTGTTACCATAAGGGACAATGGAGTCAAAGCAGTAATCAGAATAGTCTGACTCTTATGGACTCTTACAGGCATCTTTGAATTTGGGAGGCAAAATATCCCACCTTTTTCTGTGCTACCCCCTTTTTTTTTTTACCCCAGCCTGTTTGTCAAATGTCTCTAAAAGCTGTTAGTTTTGGGTGGGGATAGAACAAGAGAAGGCTCTGCAACAGGTTCAGGCTGCTGTGCAAGCTGCTCTGCCACTTGGGCCATATGATCCGCCTGATCCAATACTTCTGGAACTATCAGTGGCAGATAGAGATGCTATTTGGAGTCTTTGGCAGTCCTCTGTTGGTCAGTCACAGCACAGACCCTTAGAATTTTGGGGCAAGCTCTGTCATCCTCTGCAGATAACTACTGCCCATTTGAGAAATAGCTTTTGATTGTTACTAGGCCTTAGTAGAGACTGAATGCCTTACCCTGGGCCACCAAGCCACTACACAGCCACAGCTGCCCATCCTGAACTGGGTGTTGTCTGACCACTGAGTCATAAAGTCAGATGTGCACAGCAGCACTCCATCATTAAATGAAAGTGGTATGTATGTGATCGGGCTCAAGCAGGAACTCAAGGTACAACTAAGTTACATTAGGAAGTGGCCCTATACTCTCCACTCGTGTACTCCACCCCTGTCACATTACCTTCCTTCTCCCAGTCTGTTCCTATGGCCTCATGAGGAGTTCCTTAGGATCTCTTGATTTAGGAAGAGAAAACTTATGCCTGGTTTACAGATGATTTTGTGGGATAAGGAGCACCACTCATAAGAGAACAGTGGCTGCACTACACCACCTTTCTGGGACCTCCATGAAGGACAGTGGTGAAGGGACATTTTCCCAATAGGCAGAATTTCAAGCAGTACACCTGGTTGTTCATTTTACTTGGAAGGAGAGAGAGCCAGATGTGCAATTACATACTGATTCATGGGCTGTGGCTAGTGGTTCGGCTGGATGGTCAGGGACTTGGAAGGAACATTATCATAAATTTAGTGACAAGGAGGTATGTAGGTAGGCCTCTCTGAATAGGCCAAAGAAGTGAAGACATTTGTGTTTCATGTGAATGCTCACCAAAGGATTACCTTGACAGCAGTGGATTTTAACAATCAAGTGAATATACAATGGCATGTTTAGCCTCCTTCCCCAGCCAATTCTGTCATTTCCTAATGATCTCATGAAAAAAGTAGACTTGGTGGCAGGGATGGAGGTTATGCATGGGCTCAGCAACACGGACTTCTTTCTACTCACCAAGACCTGCTTGCCTACAGCCACTACTGAGTACCCAACCTGCCATTAGGGGAGACCAACACTGAGTCCCTGATATGGCACCATTCCTGAGGGCGATCAGCCACCAACCTGGTGGGAAGTTCATTACATTGGACCACTTTCATCATGGAAAGGGCAACATTTTGTTCTTACTGGAATAGACACTCTGAATACTGATTTGCTTTCCTTTCATGCGATACTTCTGCCAAAACTACCATCTGTGAATTTAAAGAATGACTTTTCCAAAGTCCTGGTATCCCACACAGCATCTCTTCAGATCAAAGGACTCACTTCACAGCAAATAAAATGTGGCAATGGGCCCATGCTTATGAAATTCAGTGGTGTTACTAACTTCCTCATCACCCTAAAGCAGCTCGCTTGAGAGAACGATGAAATGACGTTCTAAAGACACAATTATGGTTCTAGCTAGGTGACAGTACTTTGCAGGGTTGGGGCAGTGTTCTCCAGGAGGCTGTATACCCTACACCAGTGTCCAACATGTGTTGCTGTTTCTCCTGTAGCCAGGATTCATGGGTCCAGGAATGACCGGCTGGAAAAAGGAGTGGCGCCACTCACTATTACCCCTAGTGACCCACTTGCAAACTGTTTGCTTCCTGTCCCTTCAACCCTATGCCCTGTGGGTCTAGAGGTCTTAGTTCTAAAGGGTGGAATGCTCCCATCTGGAGATACAACACTGTGAGGTATGGGTCTTGTTTGGTTTTTTTGCAGATGAATATCCAGTTATGCGAGCACCATTTGTTAAAAAGACTCTCTCTTCCCCATTTAACAAAATGTGGGCCTTTGCCAAATATCAGCTGCTCATATGTCGGTGGATTTATGCCTGGATTCTCAATTCTGTTCCACTGGTCTATGTATTTGTTGTTGTACCACTACCAGGCTGTTTTGACTACTGTGGTGGTACAATAAGTTCTAAATTCAGGTAGAGTGAGGCCTCCCACTTTGTTCTTCTTTTTCGGTAATGCTTTCCTTATTAGGGGCCTCTTTCCCTTCCGTATGAAGTTGGTGATTTGTTTCTCCATCTCATTAAAAAATGTCGTTGGAATTTGGATTGGAATTGCAGTGTATTTATAGACCGCTTTTGGTAGAATAGATATTTTTACAATGTTAAGTCTTCCTATCCATGAGCAAGGTATGTTTTCCCATTTATGTAGGTCTCTTGGTTTCTTGCAGTAGTGTCTTGTAGTTTTCTTTGTATAGGTCTTTTACATCTCTGGTAAGATTTATTCCTAAGTATTTTATCTTCTTGGGGGCTACTGTAAATGGTATTGATTTGGTGATTTCCTCTTTGAAGTTCTTTTTGTTTGGTGTAGAGGAATCCAAGTGATTTTTGTATGTTTATCTTGTATCCTGATCATCTGCTGAACTCTTCTATTAGTTTCAGTAGTTTTCTTCAGGATTTTTTAGGGTTTTCTGTGTAAAAGATCATGTCATCTGCAAATAGAGATACTTTTACTTCTTCCTTACCAATCCGGGTGCCCTTTATTTCTTTATGTAGCCTAATGGCTCTGGCTAGGACCTCCAGCACAATGTTGAATAAGAGTGGTGATAAAGGGCATCCTTTCCTGGTTTCCGATATCAAGAGGAATGCTTTCAGTCTCTCTCCATTTAGGATGATGTTGGCTGTTGGCTTTGTATAAATGCCCTTTATTATGTTGAGGAATTTTCCGTCTATTCCTATTTTGCTGAGAGCTTTTACCATGAATCGGTGTTGAACTTTGTCAAATGCCTTTTTTGCATCAATTGATAAGATCATGTGGTTCTTGTCTTTTATTTATATGATACCCACTGCTGTCGAGTCAATTCTGACTCATATGATGGATTATATTAATTGTTTTTCTAATGTTGAACCATCCCTGCATACCTGGTATGAATCCCACTTGGTCATGGTGAATTATTTTTTTGATATGTTGTTAAATTCTGTTGGCTAGAATTTTGTTGAGGATTTTTGGATCTAAGTTCGTGAGGGATATAGGTCTGTAATTTTCTTTTTTTGTGGTGTCTTTACCTGGTTTTGGTATTAGGGATATACTGACATCATAGAATGAGTTTGGGAGTATTCGGTCCTTTTCTATGCTCTGAAATAGCTTTAGTAGTAGTGGTGTTAGCTCTTCTCTGAAAGTTTGGTAGAACTCTGCAGTGAAGCTGTCTGGACCAGGGCTTTTTTTTGTCGGGAGTTTTTTGTTATGGGTCTATTTAGTTGTTCTACCTCTGTTTGTGTTAGTTTAGGTAGGTAGTGTATTTCTAGAAATTCATCCATTTCTTCTAAGTTTTCAAATTTGTTAGAGCACAATTTTTCGTAGTAATCTGATACGATTCTTTTAATTTCAGTTGGGTCTGTTGTATTATCGCCCACCTCATTTCTTATTCAGGTTATTTTCTTCCTCTCCTGTTTTTCTTTTGTCGGTTTGGCCAGTGCTTTATAAATTTTGTTAATTTTTTAAGAGAACGAGCTTTTGGTCTTGTTAACTCTTTCAATTGTTTTTCTGTTCTCTATTTCATTTAATTATGCTCTAATTTTTATTATTTGCATTCTTCTGGTGCCTGAGGGTTTCTTTTGTTGCTCTCTTTGTATTTGTTCAAGTTGTAGGGATAATTCTTCGATTTTGGCTGTTTCTTCTTTTTGTATGTGTGCATTTATTGATATAAATTGACCTCTGAGCACTGCTTTCGCTGTGTCCCAAAGGTTCTGATAGGAAGTGTTTTCATTCTCATTGGATTCTATGAATTTCTTTATTCCATCCTTCATGTCTTCTGTAATCCACGCATTTTTGAGCTGGGTATTGTTCAGTTTCCAAGTGTTTGATTTCTTTTCCCTGCTTTTTCTGTTATTGATTTCCACTTTTATGGCCTTATGGTCAGAGAACATGCTTTGTCATATTTTGGTATTTTGGATTCTGCTAAGGCTTGCTTTCTGACCGATTATGTGGGCTATTGTAGAGAATGTTCCATGCGTGCTAGAAAAGAAAGTATACTTGGCTGCTGTTGGGTGGAGTGTTCTGTATATGTCTATGGGGTCATGTTGGTTAATTGTGGCATTTAGATCTCCCGTGTCTTTATTGAGCTTCTTTCTGGAGGTTCTGTCCTTCACCAAAAGTGGTGTGTTGAAGTCTCCTAGTATAATTGTGGTGCTGTCTATCTCACTTTTCAATGCTTATAGAGTTTGTTTTATGTATCTTGCAGGCCTGTCACTGGGTGTGTAAATATTTAACATGGTTATATCTTCCTGGTATATTGTCCCTTTAATCATTATATAGCATCTTTCCTTATTCTTTGTGGTGGATTTAACTTTGAGGTCTATTTTGTCGTAAATTAATATTGCCACTTCTGCTCTTTTTTGATTGTTGTTTGCTTGATATATTTTTTTCCACCCTTTGAGTTTTAGTTTGCTTGTGTCTCTTAGTCTAAGGTGTGTCTCTTATATGCAGCGTATAGACGGATTGTATTTTTTAATCCATTCTGCCACTCTCTGTTTCTTTAATGGTACATTTAGTCCATATACATTCAGTGTAATTATGGATAAGCATGAGTTGAGTGCTGTCATTTTGATGTCTTTTTTTGTGTGTTGTTGACAGTTTCTATTTCTCACTTAATTTTTCATGTTGAGTAGTTTAACTTTGTATATTGTCTTTTGCTCTTACTCATCGTTGTTGATTATGTTTCTGCTGAGTCTCTATTTTTTTCTTGTATTTTATTTTGATGAGTAGGATGGTTAATCTCCTTTGTGGTTACCTTAATATTTACCCCTATTTTTCTAAGTTTAAACGTAATTTTTATTTCTTTATATGGCCTTGTCTTCCTCTTCATATGAAAGATCTATGACTATATTTCTTAGTTCCTCTTTGTTGTTTTAATGTTATCTTCCTTTCACATAATTGCATCGCTGTTTCCCTGTTTTGAGCATTGTTTTACTCTTGATTTATTTTTGTGATTTCCCTATCTGGGTTGTCATCTGCTTGCTCTGCCCTGTGTTCTAGTCTTCGGTTGATATCTGATATTATTGATTTTCTAACCAAAGAATTTCCTTTAGTGTGTCTTGTAGTTTTGGTTTGGTTTTTACAAATTCCCTAAACTTCTCTTTGTCTGGAAATATCCTAATTTCACCGTCATATTTGAGAGACAGTTTTGCTGGATATATGATTCTTAGCTGGCATCCTGTTGCCTTCTTGCCTGCATAGTTTCCGTCGAGTAGTCCGAGTTTATACTTATTGACTCTCCTTTGTAGGTGAATTTTCGTTTATCCCTAGCCGTTCTTAAAATTCGCTGTCTTTCGTTTTGGCAAGAGTGATTATAATATGTCTTTGTGACTTTCTTTTAACATCTACCTTATGTGGGCTTTGATGAGGATCATCGATAGATATCTTCTCATCTTTCATGATATCAGGGAACTTTTCTGCCAACAAATCTTCAACAATTCTCTCTGTATTTTCTGTTATCCTTTCCTGTTCTGGTACTCCAATCACTTGTAGGTTATTTCTCTTGATAGAGTCCCACGATTCTTAAGGTTTCTGCATTTTTTTAAATTCTTTTATCTGATTTTTCTTCAAATATATTGGTGCCAAGTGTTTTATGTTTAGTGTCGCTAATTCTGCCTTCTACTTCCACAGTTCTGCTTCTCTGACGTTCTGATGAGTTGTCTAATTGTGTAATTTTATTGTTAATCTTCTGAATTTCTGATTGCTGTCCCTCTATGGATTCTTGCAGCTTATTAAGTTTTTCATTATGTTCTTGAATAATCTTTTTAATTTCTTCAACTGCTTTATCTTCAGGTTCCTTGGCTTTTTCTGTGTGTTGCCTGATCTCATTCCTGATGTCTGGAATCGTTCTGTATATTAATCTTTTGTATTCTGCATCTGGTAATTCCAGGAATGCACCTTCATCCAGAAGAGCCCTTGATTCTTTGTTTTGAAAGCTTTTTGAAGCGGTCATGGTCTGCTTTTTTTTTATATTATGGTTTAAGTGAAAGTTTACAAATCAAGTCAGCCTCTCACACAAAAACGTACACACACCTTGCTACATACTCCAAATTCCTCTCCCCCTAATGAGACAGCCTGTTCCCTCCCTCCACCCTCTTTTTCATGTCCAGTTCTCCAGCTTCTATCCCCCTCTACCCTCTCATCTCCCCTCCAGGAAGGAGATGCCAACATAGTCTCAAGTGTCTACCTAATCCAAGAAGCTCACTCCTACCAGCATCCCTCTCCAACCCATTGTCCACTCCAATCCCTGTCTGAAGAGTTGTCTTTGGGAATGGTTCTGGTCATGGGCCAACAGAAGGTCTGGGGGCCATGACCACCAGGGTACTTCTAGTCTCAGTCAGACCATTAAGTCTGGTCTTATGAGAGTTTTGGGTCTGCATCTCAGTGCTCTCCTGCTCCCTCAGGGTTTCTCTGTTGCATTCTCTGTCAGGGCAGTTGTAGGTTGTAGCTGGGCACCATCTAGCTAATCTCGTCTCAGACTGATGTAGTCTCTGGTTTATGTGGCCCTTTCTGTCTCTTAGGCTCGTAATTACCTTGTGTCCTTAGTGTTCTTCATTCTCCTTTGATCCAGGTGGGTTGAGACCAATTGATGCATTTTAGATGGCTGCTTGCTAGTGTTTAAGACCCCAGACTCCTCCCTCCAATGTAGGACGCAGAATGTTTTCCTTATAGATTTTGTTATGCCAATGGACTTAGATGCCCACTGAAACCATGGTCCTGAAACCACGCCCCTGCTACACTGGCCTTTGAACCATTCAGTTTATTCCAGAAATTTCTCTGCTTTTTGTATCATCCAGTTGTGCTGACCTCGTCTGTATTGTGTGTTGTCTTTCTCTTCACCTAAAGTAGTTCTTGTCTACTCTCTAATTAGTGAATAACTCTCTCCTACCCTCCCTCCCTACCCCCACTGGTAACCATCAAAGAATATTTTTCTCTCTGCTTAAACTATTTCTTGAGTTCTTATAATAGTGGTCTTATACAATATTTGTCCTTTTGCAACTGACTAATTTCACTCACCATAGTGCCTTCCAGATTCCTTCATGTTATGAAATGTTTCCCAGATTCATCACTGTTCTTTATCCATGCATAGTATTCCGTTGTGTGAATTTACCATAATTTACTTATCAACTCCTCTGTTGATGGGCACCTTTGTTGCTTCCATCTTTTTGCTATTGTAAACAGTGCTGCAGTGAACATGGGTGTTCATATATCTGTTTGTGTAAAGGTTCTTATTTCTCTAGGGTATATTCCAAGGAGCAGGATTGCTGGGTCGTATGGTAGTTCTATTTCTAGCTTTTTAAAAAAAAAAAAAAAAATTTTTTTTTTTCTTTTTAAGGAAGTGCCAAATCAATTTCCATAGTGATTGTACCATTTTACATTCCCACCAGCAGTCTAGAAGTGTTCCAGTCTTTCCACAGCCTCTCCAACATTTATTATTTTGTGTTTTTTGGATTATTGCCAGCCTTGTTAGAGTGAGATGAAATCTTATTGTAGTTTTGATTTGCAGTTCTCTAATGGCTAATGATCGTGAGCATTCCCTCATGTATCTGTTAGGTACCTGAATGTCTTCTTTGGTGAAGTGTCTGTTCATGTCCTTTGCCCATTTTTTAATTGGGTTATTTGCCTTTTTGTAGTTGAGTTTTTGCAGTATCGTGTAGATTTCAGAGATCAGGTGCTGATCGGAAACATCATAGCTAAAAACTTTTCCCTGTCTGTAGGTAATCTTTTTGCTCTTTTGGTGAAATCTTTGGATGAGCATAGCTGTCTGATTTTCAGGAGCTCCCAGTTATCTAGTTTTTCTTCTGCATTGTTCGTAAGGTTTTGTGTACTGTTTATGCCATGTATTAGGGCTCCCAACGTTGTCCCAATTTTTTCTTCCATGATCTTTATTGTTTTAGATTTTTTATTTAGGTCTTTGATCCATTTTGAGCTCGTTTTTGTGCATGGAGTGAGGTATGGGTCTTGTTTCATTTTTTTGCAAATGGATATCCAGTTATGCCAGCACTATTTGTTAAAAAAGACTGTCTTTTCCCCATTAAATTGTTTTTGGGCCTTTGTCAAATATGAACTGCTCGTATGTGGATGGATTTGTGTATGGATTCTCAATTCTGTTCCAGTGATTTATCTTTAAGTTCAGAAATTTTGGCTTCTAATTGCTCAATTGTGGTCCTCTGACTTTCTATTGAGTCTTCTATTTCCGTAATTTTATTGTTAATCTTCTGAATTCTGATTGCTGTCTGTCTATGGATTTTTCCAGCTTATTAAATTTTTCATTATGTTCCTGCTTAATCTTTCTAATTTCTTCAGTTGCTTTATCTTTGTGTTCCTTGGCTTGTTCTGTGTATTGCCTCATTTTCTTCCTGATGTCTTGAAGGGTTCTGTACATTAAACTTTTGTATTCTGTGTCTGGTAATTCCAGAAATACACTTTCATCTAGTAGACCCCTGGATTCTTTGTTTTGAGAGCTTGTTGAGGTGATCATGGTCTGTTTCTTTATGTGAGTTTATATCAACTGTTGTCTTCGAGCCTTCTATAAATTATTGTGTTAGTTTATGTTTCCTTACTGTGTTGTAGCTTCTTGCTTTGTTTTGTTTTGATACGCACAGATGGGTTGCTTGAGTGAGCTAGCTTGATTATTTTCACCTTTGGCACTCTAACGTCCTGTCCCCAGCTGTCTAGAGCTGTTATCAGGTATATCAGTCTAGGAGTCCATTCACTTTTCTTGTATGAATTCTGCTCAGGTGTCCAGGTAGCCAATCATCAATTATGTGGTTCAAGCTCTGTCGTACAGTCTTAGAGGGGCAGGGGTGATTGGTGTAGGTACCGGTATCTGGTTGCAGAAGGGGGTCATGCTCTGAACATGGCAGGGGGTTGAGAGCCAACCCCTGTCTCTGAGGAAAGCACGCCCCTATTCCCTAGAGCATGCAGGTGGGTGGGTTCTGCAGTTGGACCATGGGAACCCAATGTTTTTGCTTGTAAGGACTGGGAGGTACCAGTTATCCTTGGACCCCTGTTGTGGGTGCCTGGGTGACCTGAGTGGAGCTACCATTCCTTAGGCCCCTGATGTGGGTAGGTTAGAACCCTGTTTAATAGGCAAAACAATGTCAAACATCAAACACCCACCTCTCCAACGCACCGCTGAAATGGTTGGAGTCTGCCAACAAGGGTCTATTCCTCTAAAATAGGCCCACACAGGTCCATGCAAAGGGGAAAGGTGCTCAAAGTCCACACACCTTTTATGCCTGGAGAGGAGCTGCTTCTGTCCTGAGCTCCCACAGTTAGTGGAGCTGGCAAATTATCTTTTCCCCTAAATGTGAATTTTTTTCCCTTCTCTAAGCCTAGGAGGATGCTCTAGGTGCTCAACAGTGCCTGTCTCAGGCCCAGGGAGTTCAGCTGCTGAAGCTGGCTTGAGAGTGGGGTGGTGTGTTAAAAGATACTCAGGTACTTAGCTTTTGCTGAGAGAGCTTGTTCTTTGGTTCCGGAGGTGTGAGTAGGCTGTGTTGCTGGCTGCTTCTCCCTGAGGAATCTGCAGCTGAATGCTAGTACTAGCCCGCCGCCGTCACTCTGGAAATCGTGTCTGAGGGCTTCCTGAGATTCAGGTGTGGTAACTCCTCTCTGCTTCTGAACTGTCTTTTCCTCCCCGTGCCTCTCTGTGCATTTTCCAAGCTTGCCTTTGATGCTCAGGGCTCCTAGCTTGTCATAAATATTCTTGTTTTACTTGTTTTTTTGGGTCTTTATTGTAAAGAGGGCTGGCCGGAAGCATCTGGCTATTCTGCCATCTTGCCTCCGCCTCCTGGTCTGCTTCTTTATGTGATTTGATATTGACTGTTGTCTACTAGCCTTTTATAAGTTATCGTATTAGTTTTTTTTTATGTTTGCTTACTGTGTCCTAGTATCTTGCTTTATTTTGTTTTCATATTCCCAAATAGGTTGCTTGAGTGAACTGGCTTGATTATCTTCGTCTTTGAAGCTCTAACATCCTGTTACCAGATGGCTAGAGCTGTTTCAGTTATATCAGCCTAGGAGTCCATTCACTTTTCTTGTGTGGATTCAGCTCAGGTGTCCCGGTAGCTGGTCATCGAGTGTCTGTTGCAGACTCTGTCCTATAGTATTAGAGGGGCAGGGGTGGTTGATGTAGGTACAGGTGTCTGGTTGCACCAGGGGTTCACACTGTGAACAAGGCAGGGGGCTGAAAACCGTCCCCCAGGTGTCTGTGAGGAAAGTGAGCCCCTGTTCCCTAGAGTGCACAGGTGGGTGGGTTCTGCAGACAAACCTTGGGCACCAAATGCTTTTGGTTGTAAGGACTGGGAGATAGCAGTTATCCTTGGACCCCAGTCATAGGTGACTGTGTGACCTGAGTGGATCCACTAGTCCTTATGCCCCAGATGTTGGTAGGTGAGGGCCCTGTTTAATAGGCAAAGTGATGTCAAACATCTAGCACCCACCTCTCCTCAGCACCGCTGAAACAGTTGTCATCTGCCAACAAGGGCCTATTCTCCTGAAATAGGCCCACACAGGTCCATGCAGTGGGGAAAGCTATTCAAAGTCCATGGACCGTTTATGCCTGGACAGGAGCCGCTGCTGTCCTGAGCTCCCCAGGTTAGTGGAACTGGCAGATTATCTCTTCTCCCAATTGTGAATTTATTCCTTCTCCAAGGCTGGGAGAATGGCTCAGGGTGCTCAGCAGGGTCTGTCACAGGCTCAGGGAAATCAACAGCGTCTGAAGCCAGCTTTGGTGCATGTTAAAATATATGCAAGTACTTAGCTTTTGCCAAGAGCGCTGTTCTTCTCTGGTTCCGGAGGTGTGAGTAGGCTGTGTGGCTGGTTGTTTGTCCCTGAGGAAACTGTAGCCGAATGCACCAGTCGCTCCCGGGAATGGTGCCTGAGGGTCCGTAACAATTCAGTTCTGGAAACTCCTTTCTGCTTTTGAACCGTCTCTCCCTCCCCCTGCTACTCTGTCTGTTTTTTAAGTTTGCGTTTGATGTTCAGGGCTCCTAGATGCTCATAAATATAATTGTTTCACTTGTTTTTTTGGTTCTTTATTGTAAGAGGGAACACCGGAAGCATCTGACTACTATGCCATCTTGGCCCCGCCTCCTATAATGGACAAGAGGCTTTTTGGTCTTCTTAGCTGAGAGCTGAGAGTGTGGTATGACCATTACGACAAAGAAGCCCTGTCCCGGAAACCCTCACAGATCCATGTAAAAGATTTGTAGTACAATTAGAGATGTGGATGTCGGTCTACCTAACTGCAGAGACAAATAGTGGGCTTGAACAGCGGTAGTAGAGTGGAGCAGAGCTGAAATGAGCAAAGAGTTGTCTGAGAAGCAGAGGCATCGATTAGTTTCCAGTTAAGAGCTGGACCTGTTAGCAACAGGGGCAAGAGTAGAGCTGTCCTGATGCTGGTGGTTGAGAGCTGGCCTGGTCAGGTACAATAGCTGAAGTGGATGTGCATTCTAGAACTGTAGAAATCAGTACAGGATAGGTTTGAAGATCCACTGGACCCACTGTTAGATGGACCTGAGCTCTTTCACTTCTAGGAATATATGCTGCTTGAGAGCTGGACCAGTCAGTTATGGGAGCAAAGCTACTGAGAAAGAGGGATAGAAAGAAAGAGAGTGTCCCCATGCAGTCTGATACCTGAAGCCAAGATGCGCTCACTGACACCGGTTGTTGCACAGGGCCCGACATGCTGAATTTGCTGCAGAAGAACTATTCTAGGGCTATCCTGGCCAAAAGTTTCTTTTTGCAAGTTTTCTGATAGGCAAGAGTGAACATCTTTTCTCAGGAGGGTGCATGCATTTCCTTGAAATATAGGAACTTTTCCCTGAGGCTATTTTCCCAGACCTCACCCATTGCATTTCTTCATTTATGTATTTCCCTGTTTATATCCTTCTCTGTTGTCTTAAAAACAGTTATTGTAGATATGGTGATTTGATGAGTTTTATGGATGTTGCAAGGAATTATTGAACACAATAGAGAAAGTGCTGTGGAGGAAGCGGCTGGTGATCGGTAGTAATGAAGTGGCAAAACGGTAATATACTTGACCTCCGCCTCATAGGATGCAGCTTTATGCTGATTCTTACAATCCATGTTAATGTGAATCAGTTTCGGTGATTCAAGTTGGACTTCTGTTTGCTTGACCTAGAGCTATTCCACTTATCCAGGTCAATATATATTTAGTCAGTTTCCTGTCTATTTTACTTCTAGGAACATGTGACCAGTTTGCCAAAACCATGGGTCTGTGAGAGTTAGGCTATTATGATTACTGCTTTTACTCTGCTGTCTGTTGTGGTACCAACCTTCTCCTTGTCTTTGTCAATTAAATGCTGCCATTTGGCCCCTGCCCCCCAAGTTCCAATTACCTCTGTTATAATTAGGCTGTGCAATTCAATGTAACATCAGTGTAATTCACTGTAATATCTGACCTACAGGTAATAGTGATCACAACATTCTGCTTGTATGCTGGGACTCCATTCCCAAATTCCTTACAGTGATGGTAAAAGGTGTTTCCTCTGGGCTTTCCCAAGGTGGGTGGGTGGGCCTGACATGATAAATCCACTCTAGCATACCAGCTTCCCTAAGCCTTTTTATACCTTCTACTGTATATCAAGGCAGTTCTGGCATTTCATATTTATGTAGTGTAAGCCAGTTTTTGTTCCATGTTTCAACCAACCAACCAAATAAACGTTAGATCCTTTTCTAACCCCTTTTGCTGAAATATTGAATGCAAAATCTCTATTTAGTATGCCCATGACAATAAATTCCAACTGATCCAACTTTATCTTCTTTCCACCATTTTACCAAACTCTTAACATCAATTTCTATACATATCCCCAGATTTTTGTCTATATAAATTAGAAAAATCCTGTAGTTCTTTTGGAGTATAGTGCACATCTTAGTGAGTCACACTTTGTACCTCATCTTTCAAGGGCTGCTGGGACTTGAGTCTAGTTATCATCTAGAAGCAAACACTGGTGGTGAGGGTGGGTCCTGAGGACAATCAGCAGTGCCTTGCAAGGCATCTGCCTCAGGGGATGGCTCAGGCAAATATTCCTCAGGCAAAACTGTATCAATCTCCTCAGATGGCAGCAGAAAGGATGATTCCACTGGCATAGATTACTCAAGATTTTAGGGGCACAATGTTTCCAGCTTCATCAGTAAGTGCCTGTATGTGCCCATTTACAATGTTCAGGATCCCTTTCTTCCCAAATAATGTCCTCACTTTAACATCAGATACCTTACAAGGTTGGGAATTTAATTGGCCTTGTAATTTAGCCATTTTTGGGTAAGGCTTGGCGTTTCATTATCAGCAATCTTAACTCTGGCTACAGGAGGTAAGGCTTCCTTTGAGGGCACACATGGTAACTTTCAGGTTCTTTATGTGGCAATTGAGGTGGGAGATTGAAACCCTGAACCCATTCTTTTCTTCCCCTATTTGGTCCAGCGAAAGTATGTCTTACTCATCAATTTGACGAAAAAGCTCTAAAGTATCAAATACACCACTCTAGCTCTCTTTTGGTTACTATTAGCATGGGATATCTTTTTTCCATCCTTGTGCTTTTGATCCTTTTGTGTCTTTTTATTTTTTTTGTTTGTCGACAAAGTGTAGATGGAATAGGTTTTTAGTATCTGTTCTCTTATTTCTTGCTTTTTAGTTGCAGAGTTTAATTTACATTTATAATAATTACCAACATTATAAAAAAAGCACAATTGCATGCCATTTAGCAATTAGTTTATGTGTCTTACATATTTTTTATTCCTCAATTCCTTACTCATTTCTTTTGTGTTTAGTTGAAGTTTTTTTTTTTTTTTTTTGGTAGTGTCACCATTTGATTCTCTTCCTGTTTCCTTTTTCTGAATATTTCAAACTGTTTTCTTAATGCTTACCTTGGGGATTACAATTAACATCTTAAATTTATAACAACCTAGTTTGAATTAATAGTAAATTGCCTCAACAGTATACACAAACTCTGGTCCTTTACATTTTTCCCTTCCTCACGTGAAATTGTTATTTTCAGAGATTATATCTTTATACCAAACCTGTTGCCGTCAAGTAAATTCTGAGCCATAGTGACAGAGCAGAGCTCCCCCGTAGAGGGTCCAGGGAGCGTCCGGTGGGTTCAGACTGCTGACCTTTGTGGGAGGCAGCTGAGCTCTTAACCACTGCACCACCAGGGCTTGCGTCTTTATTCACTGTGTGCTTATTAATACAGATTTATAATATTTTATTCATTTGTTTTTTAAATAATACAGGAAAAAAGAGGAGTTATAAACTGAAAACACAATAATATTGGCTTTTTAATTTTCTTTAGTAATTACGTTTTCCAGTGTTTTTTATTTCTTCATATGGCTTTGACTAGTGTCCTTTAATTTCAAAATGAAACACTTCCTTTAGCATTTCTTGTAGGTGTAGTTGTACTGGTAATGAACTCCTTCAGCTTTTGTTTTTCTCAGAATGTATTAACTTCTATTCTGAAGAATAGTTTTTTCAGATTTAGAATTCCTATTGACAGTGTTTTTCATTCAGAACTTTAAATACGTTATTCTACTGCCTTGTGACCTCCATAATTTCCAGTGTGAAAATTTGCTGTTACTCTTATTGATGCTCTTTTGTATATGACTATTCACTTCTCTTACTGCTTTCAAGATCCTGTTCTTATCTTTTACCTTTTAACAGTTTCATTATAATGTGTCTCAGTGTGTATCTCTTTGAGTTTATCTTACTTAGAGTTCATTGATTTTCTTGGATGTGTTGATTAACTTTTTTATGCAATTTGGTGGAGTTTTGACTTATTTCTTCAGACATTCTTTCTGTTCTTTTTTCTCCTCTTTTAGATCTTCCATTGTGGGCATGTTGGTATACTTGATGGTGTCCCACATTTCCTTTAGCCTCTGTTCTTTTTTTTCCTTTTTTTCATTTTTCCTTCTATCCCCGAGACTGGGTCATTTCATTTGACATACCTTCACGCTGATTTTTCTTTCCGCTTTTATCTGCTGTTTAACCTCTTTGGTGAATTTTTCATTCTAGTTATTGTACTTTTTAGTGTCATAGTTTCTATTTGCTATCTTCTTATAATTCTTACCTCCTTATTGTTATTCTTCATTTGTTGAGACATTGTTATCCTGGTTTCTTTTAGTTCTTTCATTATATTTAAGACGATTTAAAGTCTTTGTCTAGTAAGTCTAAGATCTGTGATTCTTCAGAGACAATTTCTGTTTATTTCTTGTTTTTCAGTGAATAAGTCACATACTTAGTGCAGTGTGTGGATAGTTGACAGAGCATCCCACTGTGTTTGCATCAGCCATGGTGGTGGAGAGTGGGCCTGGCACCAACTCTGATATTTTTTGCTTAGGGCCAGATGGGGCTAGTTGATAAGGCTTCCTCTCAGTCTCCCCAGCAGCAGCATTCCTTGGAGAGTGAGGCCATTGCCCCTTTGCCTGTGTTTGCTTATTGCCAGCAGTGCTGGTTGACAGATTTCACACTACAGTCATATGCCCGATTGTGAGTGTAAAGTGGTGGGAGTAGTAGCGTCAGAACCAAACTTCAGGGGGCATAATGACCAAGATCAGCTCAAAGCTGATTCCCACAAGGTGGAGGTCAGATATAACTCCACTCTCCAACCTTTTTACCCGTTCTGACACCAGCTGTCCCTCCCATGGCACTCTTTACTCCTCTGCTGGGTTCAATAATCCATTGCAGTGGCCAAGCAGAACTCACAGAGCATACTTACTGTTAAATGGTTTATTAAGGAAGTAACAGGGTACAACTCAGGATTAGGATTAACAGGCTACAACTCAAGCATCAGGATCAGGAAACATGTAGGCAAAGTCTCTTTTATTTGGTGCAGGACAGGTCTCTCAGCTCTTTTTGGCCATGCAGGCCTCCTCTCGGCCCCCTCAAGACAGGCTTCCTTTTGGCACCCTGAGGACAGGCTCCTCTTGGCCCCGCCATCTGTCACCACCATTCTTCTGCATGGCACCTTACAAGATTGTCGCCACTGGCTCTGTCACTGGGCCCCTTCCAGGCCTGTCGCTGTCTTCAGTGTTACAGCCCTTGACCCATGTTATAGCTCTGTGTAGAGGTTCCTTGCTTCCTTTGTCTCTGCTTCTTCTCCCTCTTGCCTTTTCTCCTTTCTGCTTCCTGTCTGAAAAACCTTTGTGGGATTGGCTGCATATACAAACTCCTTGTTAATTTCGGAGCCCTGGTGGCATGGTGGTTAAGCATTCAGCTTCTAACCAAAACATTGGCAGTTCAAATCCACCATCCACTCTTTGGAAACCATATGATGCGGTTCTACTCTGTCCTATAGGATTGCTATGAGTTGGAATTGACTTGACAGCAATGGTTTTTTTTTGGTCAATTTCAAAGCATGTCCGTCACATGAGGGCCACAAACTGACCAATCCCCTCTTGGTAGGCTGCAGACACTTTATTTGTATTTGTATTGTCTATAGTCACTTCATTTGCATAGTATATTGATCAGTCCCTGCAAGGTGCACACAAACCACAGGGCAGGCTGTAGGCCAGGACCAGACAAAAAGTATCAAACCTCAAGTTGTTTACAGCTTGTACGGGAGATGTCAAGCTACGCAGGCAAAAGTAACCAACTCTCTGGAGTAGCAAACTAGGAAAAAGGTTAACTCCTCAGTGCTTAAGGGAAAAACCTCTGAAGCTGTTCTTCCAAAGAACGAAGGCAAAAATCTACATAAAGGAACTCATTTCACCACAGGGAGGGAAAGGGTTATAGCTCTTTCTTGACATTAGGGTTCCATTCTGCATGGCCTCCCTCTTCTTGTCCTACATAGCTTCTGCTGGCTAGAGGAAGCAGACTCTCCCCGAGCCTTTTATACTTTTGTCTGCATCCTTTGGCAATTCTGGGTTGTAGAGTGCTCTGGACCAGTCTACGATTACATAGTAGGTAAAAATAAACCCCAGGGAATTCATCGCCAGGCCTTTTCTTGAGTCCTAAAGTCCTATCCATTCTGCCTTCTTTCCACATTCAGAGTTTTCAGAGAGTTGATTTATGTGTTAGGTCTAGGGCTTTAAATTGTTATTAATGGGAGCATTTGGGTGGAACGTGCTTACTTCATGATTAGAACAGGAACCTCATTCTCACAAGCATTTATTGAACAAATGATCAAGGAATACAAGGATCTTACCCTCACACTGTTTGTACTGTGTATAATAAAGAATGCATGGATGTTAATATGATAGGTGTAATGCTAAGAGAATTAAGATAAATTTATGTGGTAGCTCATAAGCAGAAGAATGAGAAATTACTTCTAGCTATTAGGGAGTGGGGTTGATGAGCCCATCAAATAATATTCCAAATAGAATGTGTCATTAATTGATATCTTGAAAGACGGGTAAGATTTAAACATTTGAAAACTTTGAAAGTGCATTCCAGGCTGATATACAGAGGCATATCAAATACATTTGTAACTTCAGGATATATAAAAAGTAATAATAAGAAAGCAAGCTAAGGTAGGGCTCTGAGCAGTTAGTTTTCTCTCTGGCTAGCTCTGCTCTCTGTGCCAATTGTGCAAACTAGTCCAGGGAGTCTAAGATCACCCACCTCTGATGCCAAATGGTATGGTGGATAACACATGCCATCTGCATCATTTGGAAATCTCATTTTCCCTTTCCTGTTTAGTTCAGACCCCCATCTGCTCACATAGGTCCCTGCCCTGCCGCCCTTGCCCCCCTGGGACTGGGTCAACAGATACTGGCTACAAGTTCAGGAGTCCCTCTTGACTCCCTCCACTTTAGACAAGTGGTCCCTTCTTTCTCTTATCCCCAGCCACTCAGGAATGGGTCAGCAGGTAACGGCCACAAGCTCAGGAGTCCACACGACTCCCTCTACTTCAGACCAGCTGGCTTCAAACCTGGGATTTTTTTCTACACCTCAGGGTAATGACCACAAGCCCAGTAGTCCACATGACTCCCTCCACTTTGGACAAACCTGCTCCCCTTGCTCCTTCGGGTCCACTGGAACAGCTCACAGAGCTCACAGGAGACACCATACCTGACATAACAAGTTTAGCACGCCCACTCCTAGCTTATCGACATGGTTAGGTTCCAAAGACCAGGTTGTTATGTAAAATTGGCATTATGCAAAAATGAAGGGTGACCATGTCAGATCACATAATGGAGGATGACTATATCATTACATAACTGCCAAATTACATCATTACATAACAGCCAAGCCACTGAGAATCAGGGCCCAGCCAAGGTGACACATAACCTTACTCATCACAGCCAGTGTTACTCTTGCCTCATACCTCAGTGTTTGTTACTGTCAGATATATGTCATTAATACGCAAATAGGCAGAGAGTAAATTTTTTTTTACTATTGTCGTAAATGTAAAATGTCAGATTATGAGATAGTCAGCAAGTGAGAAGGTGTATAACAAAAAAGGTTACAAAGGAAGAAACACAGGGGGTTTTTACAGGAGGAGTTCCAGTGCAGGGCTTCCATGTGCCCAGGAGACACGCTTACCCTCCACAGAGCAGATATTTACTCTCTTCAACCTGGAAGCTCCATCTGAGCCTCTGTCTTCTAAACCCTTTATTGACCTCACCATGTGGCCATTGGTAAATTACATTGTATCTCCTGAGGTTCAGTCTGTATTGGGCCCCAGGTGAGCAGTAGTCCTTGAGGTTCTTAGGAACCCAGAATAAAAGGCCAAATTACTTTCTGCACCTCACAGACTATCATTTAATGCTATTTATTAATCATGGACTCTTTTAATCCTGCAGAGCAGAAGAAAGAAGAGATCTTTTCATGTTTTTCAGAAGCCTGCACTTTTTTGTGGAGTGGTGTGAATATCGTAAGCGCACATTTAAACATTTCAAGGTAAAGTCTTGAATTTAATCATATATGGAAAATGAAACTGGTATTAATTTGAGGATTCTGCCATAACATTCTTTCCTTAAGGTTTTTGAAGAGTAGAAAACATTTTCCATGCCTTTTGGAATTTCCAATTATTTGGAATAAGTAGAAAAGGGAGTGTTTCTGTACAAATTCTTGAGACATTTGTGTCATGGAATATTTCGAAAGAAGCTCAGTTATATCCTTATTAATTTTAAAATACATTTTGAAAAATTAATCTGTCAAGGGTACTTAAAGTAAAATGACAAAAGCTAAAAAAGATTATAATCATAGTAAACTTATCCCTTAGCAGTATAATATTAACTTACTGAGCCAGATTTTATTTTGAGTTTCTTAATTATCGTAACATTTCAAGTTTAAATATTGAAGGCTGATTCTTGTGAAGTAATGTTTCTTAAATTTGAGAGAGGTCCTTTCAAAGACTTCTTTTTATTCCCTTTGTCTTTTTGTTTATTTTTTCCCTGTCATAACTAGAATATGTTTGGCGGCATTTAATCCCCTAAGCACTGCTCAGTTGGATAGCATCAAATTATTGACAGCAGTGATCCACACAAAAAACAATTCTAAAAGAATAACCATAAATAATATCTCAAGTTCTCTCAAAAGTCTGGCCAGGTTATGACTGTTGTTTTGAGGACACACTGGGGTTTACAATTAATTTTACCCAAAGAATTTGGTCTTTGTCTTTGGTTCCTGAGAGATAACTTTGTAATTTCCACAGTGATTGGAGTCTTTTTTATCCTTGAGGGGTCAGAGCAGACCTGAGGGTTTATGCTGTTGAGTGACTCATGTTGACTGGGGCTGGTTGTGCCAGCAAGATATCAGCCTGAACTTAGGGGAGAGGGAGGGCTAGAGATTGAACTCAACCAAGTGGGCAATAATTCAGTCAATCAATCGTGCCTGTATGAGACTTCAATAAAAGCTCTGAACAATGAATGTTTAAGTGCTTACTGGTTGGTTAAAGAAATCAGTGCTTGGGAGTGTGACGTTTTACTTTTTTTGGACATTGAGGGCCCTCTCATACTTCCCTATGTGTTTCTTTATTTTGTATCATTTTTACTATAATAAAACTGTGATCATAAGTATAGCACTTTTCTGAGTCCCGTGAGTTGTTCTAGCGAGTTATCAAACCCAAGGATGTAATTGGAATTTTGAATTTGTAGCCAGCAGTTCAGGAAGAAAAAAAAAAAAGTTTTTTTTTTTTTCTTAGTTCAGAAGTGAAGAGGAACTTGGGATTCCTGAGATTGTGGTTGGTATCCGGAGGGGGTAGAGGGAACTTTTGAATTTGTAACCAGCAGGTTAGAAGGAAGAGTGTCATGAGGACCCCCAAGCTTACACTGGCCTCTGAAGTCTTGGGCAGAATTGACAGCCTGGAAGACTGTACCCTTAAATTTGAGAGAGCTGACCTAGCTATGGTGGTTAGGGTCAGAGGAAGAAGTACTACATTTCCAGCTAGTATAAAGTTAGGTTTAGAGTTAGTTGATACATGTTGGAGAAGGCACACACACAAAGAGACACCTTGCACGGGTAGTATCTCTCCTTTACTTTGGGTTTAAGCAGCCTATTTGATTGAGCTGATAAAAACTGTCAGATATAGGGTTCTCTCCAGAATAAAACATGGTGATACCTATACTGTGCTCCTTTGAGACGTTGTCATGATTCTGTTATGGCTGTTCTCAGGTAGTACTGTGGCAGAACTATGACCTATGTCTGCTTTACATTTGGTAAATACAGTATTGATTAGGGAGTATGCTGGCCGTTATAGTAATGAATAACCTAATTTGATCTTTTACTTACGTATTTCAGTGGGTGGTAGGAAATGTGCCTGTTCATAGTCCCCCTTTCTGGAAGCTGATTTGCCGTTCTATGTAGATGTAGAGGTATATTTGGTGTATTTTTTTCTACAGTGGCTATAGCAGTTCTAGGAGCTGGGCTTTGCTGGTAATAAGATTTACTAAAATGGAAAAACAACAACTACAAACCACAGTTTATGGCTTGTCTGTTTTGAAAGGCAGTTGGTGCATAAGCATTACAATCCTGAGTAACATTAAAGGTTTCCAACAAACTTTGAGCTTGTGTATATAAATCGAGGTTTATATATAGAAGTTCAATCCTGACAAGCGGCAAAGGAGAAACATATGAGTATATGCATAGGATTTGGCTTAAAGCTTCAGTAAAGCATCTAGGGAGGCAGCATGGGAGGAGACATTTGTTGCAGAGTCCAAGTTCACAGATACGGATCCAGTTTGGGGATTCATATTGGACATGAGTAAATGGCTGTATGCAAGGAAGTTTGGGTGTTTATAGCTGGTTCTACTATAACTATACCTGTATTTTTTAAATATTTTATTATCAAAAGTCACATCATAAAAATAAGTGTTTAAATAGGGTTAAGAGGATTAGAACCATAGCTTTTCATATTCACAATAATAGTCATTTTTCTGTAAAATTTTAAAATATAAAAATTTTGTGTCTTATTTTATTTGGTTCTAAGTTCATTTTAAGCTAAAAATAAAAACTGGTGTATCAAAACTGACCAAAAAAATCCTTTCATCTACATACACAGAAGTTCCTCTGTCCCCTGTATCACATTTGGTTTGAATTTACACACATCAGAGCTGCCATGGAAAATTATTTGGTATCAACAGAGTTGCTGGCCAACCACTTAAACAAAGCAGCTGCATGTATTTGCATTCAAAATAGTTTTTTTTTTTTTTTTTCCTACTTGTACAATATTAGTACCTGTTATGGATTGAATTGTGTCCCCCCAAAATATATGTTGGAATCCTAACCCTTGTATCTCTGGCTATAATCTAATGTAATGTACTGTAACACAATTACTTTCCGTAATGCAATGTAATGTGATCAGCCAATGGGCAGAAGTTATTCTTGTGTAAGTGGATCATAAACCTAATCATTCCTGAGATACATAAAGAGCAACATAGACACACAGAAACACTCAGACTTGGGGGAATGATGGATACTATTTAACGCAGAGGCAGATGAATCTCCAAGCCTAGGAACTCCAAGGATTGCCAGCTACTAGAAGCTGAGATAGATTAGACCAAGAAGGACTTCCCCCTAGAGCCACATCCTGAATACAGACTTCTAGCCTCCTGAACTATGAAAAAATAAGTTTTTATTCTTTAAAGCCACACATTTGTGGTATAGGTAGTCTCCGACTTATGATGGGGTTCCGTTCCAACGACTGTCGTAGTTGGTTCTGACATAAGTCAAATACCTCATTTTTTTTTTTTTAGTTTTCATTATTATTGCCTTTCTTATCAGTATCTTTATAAAACTGATTGTTATTTGTCTTTGGGAGTTGGAAATATTACAAAGAAACTCACAGATATATCTTAATAATACGTACGTACATTAAAAAAAATACACAAATCATAAAAATTCACTCCAGTGATGAAGAAGTTGGCATTTCGTCAGTCCCAGCAATAACTCCACTTGTGGAGGGTTCTGGATCATCTGGTATATCCCTGGGAATGGGGGTGGTTTTTTAGTCAGAAAATTTAATGTGAGTTGTCTTTATGGTCCTTTCCTTTTTTTTTTTTCTTTTTCTTTTCCCCACATATTTCAAGGTAAAATCTCACTGCTTCCCAAATCTGCCTGTTGACTTTAGCAAAGTGATCAGCGTTTGGGTCCATGTTTTCAAGCAACTGAATCCCCTGATTTTGTTTAGAAAAAACTTCAGCTAATCCTTTCACTGTAAAAAAAATTTTTAAATAATTTTGTGCTTTAGGTGAAAGTTTACAGTGCAAATTGGTGTCTCATCCAAAAATTTATACACAAATTGTTTTGTGACATTGGTTGCAATCACTGCAATGTGTCAGCAGTCTCCCCCTTTCCTTTATACCCCGGGCTCCTCCTGTCCATTCATCCTGGTTTCCTGTCCCTTTCTGCCTTCTACACCTGGCTCTTGTTTCTTGGTGGTATGAGGTGCCCCTGTCTCTCTGCTTTCTTCTCTATTTTAAATCTCAAAAGAGATTGGCTTAAGACACAACCTAATCTTGTAGATTGAGTCCTGCCTCATTAACATAACTGCTGCTAATCCTACCTCATTAACATCATAGAGATTGGATTTACAACACATAGAATAAGCATATCAGATGACAAAATGGTGGACAATCACACAATACTGGGAATTGTGGCCTAGCTAAGTTGACACATATTTTGGGGGAATACAATTCAATCAATGACATTCCACCCTACGGCCCCCCAAAATTCATGTCCTTGTCACATGTAAAACATATTCACCCATCATATCATAGCAGAAGTCTTAAATCAACTCCAAGTCCAAAATCCAAAAATTCTTCATCTGTGAAATCCTAAAGTACAACAATGGAACAGGCACAAGGTAAATGTGTCCATTACAAATGGGAGAAATTGGAGGGAAAGAAGGGATAATGGGCACCAAGCAAGTTAGCAGAACACATTACATTAGCTCTCAAGGCTTGAAAATAATCCTCTGTCCTCTGACACCCTTTAGAGAATGGCCCCACCCTCCAGACTCTGGGTGTTGGCCACACTCTCTGAATTTTGGGTGGAGGCCCCTTGGCCCTGGACTTCAGCTCCACCTTCCAGGCACACTAGGACAGCAACTCTGCTCCCTGGGCTTTAGGTGGCCCCATTTCTCTTAGACCATCTAAGTGGCAACTCCACCCTTAGAAACTCCAGAGGCTAGGGCTTCACCCTTTGAAACTCCAAAGGTCATGGCCCTACCCTCTGAGGTTGAGGCAGCTCTGCTTCCTGTGCTCCTTGACTCCTCAGCTTCTGCTTCCTAGTTCCTTGGCTTCTTGGCCGTTTGGCTGGTGTCTGCCTTGCTGGGGCAAGTGTTCCAAAGCTCTTTAGCTCCACCAATAAATGCCTGGGAGCACCCTACTCTGCCAGTAAACTTCAGCCAGAAGGTACTCAGCTCTCTTGCTCCATGGGTCTGCAAGCCTAATTCCACTGATAAATGCTCAGAGGCACCTCACTTCACCAGGAAGCCTCCTGCACAAAGGCACTCAGCTCTCTTGCTCTGCAACAATGTCTTGTGCTGGTCTCCTGGTTCTGCTGCTGCCGTTTTTCTGCTGCTGCTGGTTCTCTGCTGCTGCCGTTTCTTCTCTGCTGCTTGTCAAAATCTGTGCCATCTCCAGTGTAACAGGTCTCTTCACTTCCTTCTGAGCCCTCACCAGAATTGTCTTTGATGTCCATAATTCCATCAATAGTCTCTTCAAGGCAATCGAGGCTTTTACTATTAGACGCTTTAAACCTCTTCTAGCCTCTATCCATTCACAGTTTCAAAACTGCTTTTAGGTATCTGTTAGAGCAGCACCCCACTCCCAGTACCAAATTCTGTCTTAGTTATCTAATGCTTCAACTTGAGCAATTGTTTAGGTTCTCTCTACTATAAAGTTTCTTTTTTTGCTTTGTGATGAATAAGAAACTTGTGAGGAGAAACTTTGAAAGTATGCAAATACCTTGCTTCTTATCATATTTTGCCCTAGTATTTGTGGCATCCATTGATAATTCTTGCCTGCAACAATTATTACTGTGGTGTTTATCTAACAGTGATTTTCTATTTCCACCATTTCTTTTTTGTTTATTAATTAGAATTCTACTCTAAGGAAGAACTGGCCCTTCCCCCATTTATTGAGTTATACTTTATTAGATATTAATATTATAACTTCTTTCTTTTTTAATATTTGTGTGTGATATATCTTTGTTCACTTATTTATTTACTTCTTTATTTTGCCTAAGTTACTTTTTCTCAGTTGTGTGGTTTATGCATGTTGTTGTTAGGCACAACCGAGCCAATTTTCAACTCATAGTGACCTCATGTGACAGAATAGAACTGCTCCATAGGGTTTTCTAGGCTGTAATCTTTACAGGAGCAGATAACATGTAGTTCTCTCACGGAGCCTCTGGGTGAGTTTGAATTGCCAGCTTTATGTTAGCAGCTGAGCACTTAGCCATTGCACAACCAGGGGCTCCTCACGACTATGTGAAACCTTTTTTTTAACCCAACATGAAAGTCTTTGTCTTTCAAAGGGGAATTTGCATGTTTTTTTTTCCCTCTCATCTTGTTTCATGATTTTTGTTTTATATATGTCTTTGCTATTCTCAACATCTTTCCTTACCTCCCAGCCCCCTTCATTAACTTGGAAGACAGATGCATATATTTTAATTCTAAATTTAATTCTCCCTCCCTCACTTCAGGTCTTTACCTACTGTTTTCCTCTAGGAGGGCTTGTTTTAGAGCTTTCAATCCCCTGACATGTCCAACATCTCCCCCACCTTTTTTTTTTTTTTTAACCAAAGCACTTACGACTATCTAATATACTTTATATTTAACTTACTTATTGATCTTGATGATTGTCTCTCTCACCCAGTAGAATATAAACTTCCTAAGGACAGGGATTTCTGTCTGTTTTGTTTACTCCATGCCCTTAGTGCCTAGAACAGAGCCTGGCACACCTTAGGTGACTGATGAAAGGGTAAAGAATAAATTACTTAATTTCAAGCATCTATTTCTCTAATTGTCAATGTCAAGAATGAAACAGTATCGATTTGTCTTGCTCAGTTTTATCTTACTTTCTCCCATCATTCCCCCGGCACCTTCTGGATAAGGAACCCTGGTGACACAATGTTAAGCTCTCAGCTGCTAACTTAAAGGTCTGCAGTTTGAACCCACCAACCACTCTGAGGGAGAAAAGACCTGGCAATCTCCCATGAAGATTTCAGTGTAGGAAATCCAGTGGGGCAGTTCTCTCCTACAGGGTCACTATGAGTCAGAATTGACAGCATATAACAACACCACCTTCTGGGTCTTGGAGATATGATGTGGAATTTTCTCTTTCTTTTCTTTCTTTTTTCCTTACTTTCTTTTTTGTTTATTTATTTGTAATTTAAGGGAAAAACTATATGAGAGAGTACGATATCTATGTTCATATCTTCTTAGCTAAAAGTTCCAAAAATTCTTTCTTTAAGATAATTTTGTAATTTAGACTTTTTATCAGTGCTCTTTCTCTGCTGGTCATTATTTTATCTAAATTACTGGTGTTTAAATTTTTAAAAATTTGAGCGATATCTATGGTATTTTTTCTCATTACATTTTAATTATATAAAATATATAAGAATGCATTATTCTTCTGGACACGAGGCGCATTACAGAATTCTCCTTTGATCACCATCTTTAATCCTGGTCTCATTACTCACTTCTCCTTTATCAGATATATTTTTTAGGTAAAGCTATAGTTTGTTTCTATAGTTTATTCAAAACTGTGGTAGTTCAAAGATTGTAGTTTTGTAAATGAAATGGAACCCCCCATTTAAATGTATTTTATTTTTCAATATTTATTGTACATTCAATTCGGATGTGCTCACCATTATGCTAGGTACTTTGAAAGTATAAACTGAATATTAGACACGTTCCGTTCTCTCAATGAGCGTTCAGTCAGAGAAATAAGGCGTGCACACAAAATAATGAGAAAAGAGTAGAACAGGACTATCAGTTGCCAAAATAAAATAAGTGAATGAGTTAGTGTTACTGACCTTAAGAGATTACAGATGGTTTAATGAAAATAATTCATCTTAGCATTGACCTTGAAACTGAAAAACAAATAGGAGGTCATTTTTTAGGTGTGGAAAAACCTGAAGCAAATTCTTAACAATAGGAATAAGTATGTGTTCTTGGCACAGTATACAAAGACCAAGTGCAGATAATTTTATATACACAGAGTTCAGATTCATGTTTCTAAAGCACTAAGAATTTTGTATTTAACATTGAAGCAGTGTGAAATCTGAGACTTTTGAGTGGATAAGGGGCAACAGGAATGATATTTTAGGAACTTTAATTGTGCAGCATTGTGTTATCATTAATCACCATTATTAAAGATGAAAATGCTGGTCAGAAGCTTTATTGTGAATATATAGTTTGGGTGAATACAGATGTGTATGTGGGGTGGGAGGGCAGTGTACAGTAACACCACAGAATACATTTTGTTTTCAATTCTTAAGTTTGAATAATTTATTGATGACTTTCTAGTTTTTATAGTGTACAAAATATTTTGCACTATATGTAGTATTTGAAAGCTGTTACAATGGAGAGCTTTGTGGCTATTCTCTGAGGAATGGGATTATAGCTTGATTGTCTTCTTAAGATGTTTTATGGCCAACTTAGACTGTTAATATTTAGATAAAAGAAAATTCTGTACTATTTTACAAAAACTTTCACTATAGGACCACAAGTAGAATAACTATATGGAATCACTGTATGAGCCCTTTATAAGAGAATAATATAATGCTTTATTTGGAAAATTTTGCTTAGGTATGAGATTATATGCTATTTATCAAGCTAAGTAAAAATATGATAATATAACTGCCTTGATAGGGAGAAAGCAAAGTTTCTACTTAATAATAATACATGTATCATAAAAGAAAAGTGTGAGGTCATTCTCAAAGTTTTTGAAATGCTTGCCTTAAGTGCTTTAGGGATACAATAAAGGCCAAGAATGAAAGACAATTGAAAGTTTCTTAGACTCATCCTCTCATTTCATTAATAATGAAAATAATTCCTCTCAAATTTGGGTATTAACATAAGAACATACCTTTTGAATGGCAACCAGTATTATAAACTGCAAGGATTTTGTAATGCTGATTAAATATTTTCACATTATTTTGTTTTGAACTTATTGTTTCAATCTTACTTTTTACTTGTTATCTGTAAGATTTTTGAACATCCTTGCTTAAAACATAAAATTGCTTCATAGTGGGTTATAAGTTAATATTAAAAGAATATGCTCATTTAAACATTGTTGAGACATTATAAAAATATGTGTACTTTAGCTTATATACTGCATTAATAATGGTTAAAAGTATGATCCTATAGGCAATTTCTTTAAACAGGTAAAACTGTTTGGGTACTTTCCCAAGATGATGGGATTGCCCTCCAGACGTATCTCCTCTACACGGTCGCGAATATAACGTGCGTCATTTGCCTTACAGAAGGTATCATCTGTAATTGATGTTATGTTGTTAAACTGGAAAATAAAAGGAAAAAAAAAGTTTAGAAATCTGAATTTAACCTCTTTTAAGCTACGTAATGGAATCTTAAGTAGTATTTTATCTAAAAAGTGATTTTTAAATTTTGTACATACTGTGCCTTCTCATGGCAATAAAACTGTGCAATCTGTGCTTCCCTTTTTTAAGTGTAAGTATAAATAATACACTAGTTCGAGAAAGTATGCTATTCTAGAGTGTCAACTCAAAATGGGTACCGTGTCCTTACACGCGCTTTAAAAAAGCAAGAAGAAGAAATACATATGCTTGCAATGGTAAGACAGCCATTTTAGTTTATTTGCATTACCTCTTCACTTTTGTATTACTTCAAGTAGGTGTTTAAAAGTCAGTGAAAATTTTCACAAAGCAAATGTTTACTGACATTTGGAGAAAGAAACATAAATCAGAGGACTTAGCGCCCCTGACTTCAAACTCATGTGTCAGACTAAGTAGGAAATGCTAAGTGCATACCTAGACGGGAACCTACTCTGAGGAGCATAGACCTCCCACCAGACTCTTGCTGGTCATTGGTGACTTTCTGGAAAGAACTAGCCTTTTGGACAGGAGATTACATTAATATTTAATAACTAATCAAATGATGCATCACATTGGGTAAATCTGCGAAAGACCTCTTTAAAGTGTTAAAAAGCAACGATATCACTTTAAAGACTAAGGTGTGCCTGACCTATGGTTATTTTCAAGCACCTCGCATGCATACAAATATTGGACAATGAATAAGGAAGACCAAAGAAGAATTGATGCCTTTGAATTATGGATTGGAGGAAAATTCATTAACAACCTGTGATATGCAAATGACACACCCTTGCTTGCTGAAAGTGAAGAGGACTTGAAGCACTTATTGATGAAAATCAAAGACTACAGCCTTCAGTATGGATTACACCTCAACATAAAAAAAAAAAAGAAAGAAAGAAAACAAAAATCCTCACAACTGAACCACTAAGTAACATGATAAATGGAGAAAATGTTGAAGTTGTCAGGAATTTCATTTTACTTGTCAAGAAATCAAAACACACATTGCATTGGGCAAATCTGCAAAAGACCTCTTTAAAGTGTGTAAAAGTAAAGATGTCACCTTGAAGGCTAAGGTGCTCCTGACCTAAGCCATGGTATTTTCAATCACCTCATATGTATTGGAAAGTTGGACAATGAATAAAGAAGAATTGAAGCCTTTGAATTATGGTGTTTGCGAAGAATATTAAAGATTCCATGGACTGCCAGAAGAATGAACAAATCTGTCTTGAAAGAAATACTGCCAGAATGCTCCTTAGAAGCAAGGATGGTTAGACTTCGTCTCATGTACTTTGGACATGTTATCAGGAGGGACCAGTCCCTGGAGAAGGACATCATGCTTGATAAAGTAGAGGGTCAGTGAAAAAGAGGAAGACCCTCAACGAGATGGATTGACACAGTGGCTGCAACACTGGGCTCAAACATAGCAACGATTGTAAGGATGGCATAGGACTAGGCAATGTTTTGTTGTACATAGGGTCGCTGTGAGTCGGAACCGACTCGACGGCACCTAGCAACAACAACAACAATCAAATATTAGAACTTTTGATATTTATTTGGCTATTGTACTACCACGAAGGGCAGTGGTGCTTCAGAGTAGAATTCTCACCTTCCATGCAGGAGAACCCAGGTTTGATTCCTGGACAATGTATCTCGTGCTCAGCCACCACCCGTCTGTCAGTGGAGGCTTGCGCGTTGTGTGTCTCAGCAGAACTTCCAGACTAAAACTAGGAAGAGAGGCCTGGTAATCTACTTCCAAAGTCAGCCAGTGGATCCCAGTGGTCCAACTCTGTTGGGTTGCCATGAGTCCAGGCAGCTAACAACAATCACAGTGCCACAGCAATCTAACCAAAATTTACATATGAATGAGCTGTTTTGCTAATTGACTCCAATAGTAAAAGGAACAATCATACCTGAAGATGAATTACACGTAGACTTTCTGGTAAATTAGGAGGCACAGAATCCAGGGCATTGTGGTCCAAGTAGAGGAAAGTGAGGTTATTCAGTTTCTGCAAGGAAAAGGTACTTATGCTTTATTGTTACTGGGGTCACTGCACTTCTTCACAGGATTCAAGCTATATACACATATATACGTTGATACATAGGTACATAAGTGTATATGTACATACATGTTGTTGTTGGGTGCCGTTGGGGTGATTCTGATTCATAGTGACCCCATGTGACAGAACAGAACTGCCCCATAGGGTTTCATAGGCAGTAGTCTTTATGGGAGCAGATTGCTGGGTCTTTTCTCCCATGGAGTGGCTGGTGGGTTCGAACTGCTGACCTTTTGGTTTGTAGCTGAGCACTTAACCATTGGGGCACCATGGCTCCTATATATGTATATAAAAATATAGATGTTGATATATATATGTATCAATAGCACTAATCGCTGACATGGTAGTGTTGTTTTTGTGGTTTTACATGTAGTATATTTTTTTTATATTTTGGGTCTTTATGAAGGCCCATAGAGTGCTGCTGCACACCTCACATTTCTATCCATTCTTCTGATCTCTAGAGACCTACTTTATGCCAGGCCTTCAACCCTGATGTGCTTGGGCATTGTGTTGTGGGGCAGTTAATGAGGTTAGTTTCTACACAGGATTGAGTTTGGAACCTGGTGCTGCCATAACCTCTTCCTGAACCTCCAAAGATTCCCCTTTTACTCAGCTCCACAAATTTCTAAGAAAATGTATACTTCTAAAGGATGCATGTGCTTATTGAGATACTCACCCAAGAAAATTATTAAACACCTAACTGGGTATGGTTTTTTCTTTTGGGGCAGTGTATTGGATTATTCTTCATGATCAGTAACCTGTTACTATGTGTAATTTTATAATGTGGTTTCAAGATGTCGTTTCCCCTGACATTAACCTTTTACCTTACCTTTGATATGCACCCTATGTTAGATTTCCTGACTCTTTTCTGCTTAAGGCAGGATTCTTTTTAATCTTTTCTTAAGCATCATACCTTTCCACCATAAGGGTACCACACCTCCAGTCTTTCCTAGTTGGACCTCGTTTAACATAGGTTGGAGCAATCCCATTGTACCAGTTGCTGTTGTAGCCAAGGGCATTAGGCAAAACTACAAGGTAGCTAAGTTTATAATTTCCAAGCTAGCTTGTCATGTAATACTTACTTGTGATGCACGTCTGAAATCCAAAATATTGAAATATTTCTTTTTGTGAAATGTTGATCAGCCCTTATAGATCCTTAACATGTCAGTTTTCAAAGATTTGCTGACTCCAATTATGTATCTTCGTATTAAGTTTTTTTTTTTTTTTAAAGAGAGTTGTCTTTGAAAAAAGTCCCCTTAACTCGAGTCCCTTAATCCCTAAACATCAGAGGAATCTGATTTTCCATTAGAATGTTCGTCAAAGTTGAAAAGAAATACCTTAAAGGTTTTTTAAAAACAAGAAAAGAATACTTTTACATTTTCTGATAGAGTGTACATTTGTGGAGGAGCCTACTCTGGACAAGTCTTTAGGGAAGACCATTCTCTAGAAAAAGGATGTCATGGTTGGTAAAATGGGGGGTCAGTGAAAATGACAGAAACCTTTAATGAGATAGCCTGATGCAGCAGCCACAAACAGTGGACTCAAACATACATCAAGAAGACGGCAGCGTTTCCTTCTCTTACACGTAAGGTTGCCATGAGTCGGGCAGCAACTACTAACAACAGACTTTATGATAATATGACTCTTCATTTGATAGTTTTAGATGCTCCTGTAAGACGTTATCATTAGAAGCTTCAAGCTCTGTTTTTTAAATGAGGTTACTTCTTTCCCCAACAATGATCTTCTAATCTATTTTGGGTTACCTTTTGGGACTGGGAATAATTAGAGCTATAGATGTCCTGGACTGAGATGATCACTTCCTTGAGGCCATGCATTTTGAGATAACTGGCTGACTTCCCTTTTTCCTGTATATAATATTGTCTTGAATTATGAAATTAAGAATGTATTTAATTCTTACTATATTTGGAATTTTGTGTTAGATGCCATCATGGAATTCAAAAGAAAAATCTGCCTACAGAATCTTACAGTCTAATATATTGAAATATTAAAAGTCATATTTATTTTGTAATTTGTTAATTTTATAAGAAAAAAGAAACAGAAAAATTCCCGTTTGGGGTTTTTGCTAAACTGTAAGTGCCATGAGGGTGCTAACCACGTTTGTGGAAACAAACATTTTCTATGTGAGCAAGTGAAAAAATGGGATGCGATTTTTGTTTTTACTACTCCTGTGAAATAAGATAAAGACTATTCATTTGAAGTACAGGCATAAGTTAGGTTGAGCTAGCCTAATAGCTTGGTTATTTATTATATGAACAATTGCTTTATTATTAAAATAGTTTTGTTTTAAAAATATTTTTAAATGTCCTAATTATTTAAAAATATAATCAAAACAGAATTCTGGACCAAAGTTTTTCTTTGTTCTATCCTATTATCATTAGCTGTCGAAAATTGATTTTGCATTCAGTCATATTCTAAAATACTTACTTTGAATGTGTTTGCTTTGATTCCTCTACTCTTGATTTTGTTGTATTTTGCATTAAATAAAGTAAGCTTGGGAGGAAGAACGGGAAGTTTCACTAGTTGATTTTCAGCAAGTGAAAGTTCTTCTAATAGAGAAAGTTTTGAAAAAGTACCGTCTTCTATCTCTTGGATCAAATTTCCCGTAAAATCAAGTCTTCTTAAGTTAGCTTGAGGGGAAAATATACAGAAAATATGCAAAAAAATACAAAGTTAAATTCTCGTTCATGTGGAATGAAGAAAAACATTTATTTAACAGATCACTCAAACGTCTTTTATTTTTAGTGCCTAATAGAGCATCTGCAATTAGTAGCAAGGTAATTTTTGGTTAATGAATTCTGAGCATCTCCCTTCAGGTTTGGAAGGAATCTTAAAGTTAACAAGTCCTGCCAGCCTTCTATGTCTGAATTCCTCAGGATGCTCAGGTAGCCTGAAGAAAACTCTTGCTGCAAATCATGCAAAGAAATCATTATTTTTGATTGAATAGAATCATATAAATATTTTTGGATTTTTCACCAGCATGTTGCACTGTGATTGTGGGTATTTTAATCTTGCTCTGCCTTTTGATTAACAGCAAGAAAGACAAAAACGTTCCCTGATTTGTTAAAATGATACAGAGTGAGAGAGAAATTCAGTATGTGTGTGTGTATCACTTGTGTCTGAGATGATTAGTAAATATTTTAGACGAAAATTTGGAACTACCAATAGCAGATGGGTCCAGTTACGGTTTATCTCATAGATGTGTAGTGTGCCTGGCACTTTTTTTTTTTTTTGGTGTGATTTTCTTTAGAAATACTTGGCAACATAAAATGTTGCCATCAAGTCACTTCCGACTCAGATCAACCCTGTAGGACAGAGTAGAACTGCCCCACAGGATTTCTAAAGAGCGGCTGGTGAATTCAAACTGCTGAACTTTTGGTTTGCAGCCAAGGTCTTAACCACTTAGCCACTAGAGCTCTAACTTGGCAACACAGGAGTCCAGACAACTGAGAAGAAATCGGTAATGCTGAAATGGATGTTCTAGGGCAGTCATGGCAATACACTAGTGGGAAACTGTTAAGATTTGATAGGAAGCCAGAAGTCAAAGATGGTTAATGAGCTGGGAGAATTGGAAGGAGTTAAATAACTGCTGTTCTCAACACTAGTTCCACATTATAGTCTGAGGAGTTTGTGTTGGTTGCTTTTAATGCTAATACTTAAGCCTCATCCCAGACCTGGACTAGACTATCTGGGGAATAGGGCCTGGTCTCAGTATTTTAAATGTGCTTCCCCAGATATTTTTAATATGCAGCCAGGGTTAAGAACCATGTGTTAAAGTAAGGAAAAGCAATGTCTGTGATTTTATGGTGAAAATAGAAAATTGTGATTGAAGAAGCACCATGATTATATCAGTGCTGCTGACAGGGTGAGGCCAGTGGGTCTGGAAGGATTAGGGTTGAGGTCACCTACTTGCCCATAGTGATAGATGGGCTATCAACCTAGACACTGAAGTCACCAGTTAAGAAAGATCACAGGGGACACATGAATGAAAAGGAAATTCACCAAGAAACCAACATACTTTAGTGAAGTGCAGTAGATACTTACATATTCCAACAGTGAGAACCTTGGATGTGATAGGCCACAAATACCTAGAAACTCACAGTTTTTACCAAAATTAGTTAAATAGTAATACTTTAAAATTAACTTACGTATGTCTGCAAAATCTTTGGCAGTCAACTTTTTAATTTTGTTGAATCGTGCATAAAGGTAGGCTGATTCCTTTGGCAAGGGTGGTACAGCGTCAATGTCAACTTCTTCACAGTATACAGAGCCGAGTAAACAAACACACAACAGGCACGTGGGCATTTCTAAATTGGGAAACAATCAAAAAAGTAAAAAAAGTTTACAAATATTCTGTCCCTTGTGGTAAAGTTATTGTTATCATGAATGCTAGTACTAATTTGAAAAGATATTTTATAGAACCATGGTAGTTAATGACCTATGTTCTACCTGATAATTCACCAGAATGTTATTTTAGATTCTGAAACCTACAATCTTTCTTTATTCTGTTTTAGCATTGATCCCTTAATTGATTAATATTTACATTTTCTCATTTGAATACCAAAAGATGACTTCATAAAACAGAAAATAAGGTTGTAACTAGCTTGATTTATCTAGTTTGGTATATCTGAAACACATTTCAGATTATGACAGTAGCTACTGAGTTTAGAAACCACTAGTTAAATAAGCAAACCACTAACATGAAAACTGGAGTCATCACAGGCACGTTTCTGATCCTATCACACCTCAAGTTATCCATTGCATTTAGTGGGCCTGCCTCTTTTGTCTCCTGCAGTTCTACTCTGTCCTCTAGGGTCGCTATGAGTCGGAATTGACTCGACGGCATTGGGTTTTGGGTTTTAACCTGGAGCTGTTCCTTAGTCTTTGTTTTTATAGCCATTACTTTTTTGAAAAATAAAGGGCATTTATTTTACAGAATGTCTTTCAATTAGGATTTGTCTGAAGGCTCTTCGTTTTTTATGTGAGTATTATGGAAATAATGTGTCCTCAGTGCTGTGTATCAGTAGGCACAGGATATCTGTTTGTCCTGTTCCTGATGATGTTATCTTTGGTTACTTAGTTAAAATAGTGTCTGCCGTGTTTCTCACTTCTTAAAGTTACTATTTTTTTTTTTTACTTTGTAATTAATAATTATCTTGAGAGTGTAAATATCCAGTTTGTCTTCAAACTTTCACCATTAGTTTTAGCAGCCATTGATGATTGTGCAGTTCCTGAATCAGTTATCACTAGGATTGTTGCCAAATAGTGATTTTCTAATTCCATCTTTCCTTCTTCATTTATTCGTTGTCATTCTATTATAAAGTGGCATATTCCCTTCTTTATTTATTTATATCAGGATGAACTTAAGGATTTGTACTTTATCCCATGAGTTACAATCCGTTACCATCATATTTGTTTTGATAATCAAAGTCTCCGAATGGCCCCTTTAAGTGGATTCCTTTTTTCCTCGCCATAGCTTTATTGTGGTTAAATGACATACAATAAATTGTACATATGTAAATAAAATAATTTTTGTTTTGAAAACGTGGGTACACCCATGAAATAATCATCATAATTAAGATTATTAATGTATTCATCACTCAAAAAATCCCTCTCCCACTTTTATCCCCCAGCAATCACTAATCTGCCTTCTGTCATACATTAGCTTGCATTTTTGAGAATTTTATGTCAATAAACCCTGCAGTATGGACTCTTTTGTCTGGCTTCTTTAACTATTACTTAAACTGTTTAGCATAATTAGTTTCAGATTCATCCATTATTGTGTGGATCAGTAGTTGATTTTTTTGATTTTGTTTTCTGTTTTGTTAGTTACTTAAGAATTCAGTGGTTTTGAGAAGAAGGTGAGGATATGCATATGTTTTTTAAATAATTTATTTTATATTGCTGTTGAGAATTTACACAGCAAAAACATATATCAATTTAAATTTCTACATGTACATTTCAGTAACATCGATTACATTCTTCCAGTTGCACAACCATTCTCACCCTCTTTCTCTGAGTGATTCCTCCCATTAACATACACTCACTGCCCCCTAAGGTTCCTCTTTAGTCTTTCAAGTTGCTCTTGTCAATTCGGTATCATGTAGATAGATCTTAAAAGAGCATAATGCTCAAGGCAGATGTTCTTTTCTAGTTAAGCTAATCTATTATTTGGTTTCAAGAAGACTTCAGGGAATATTTTTGGTTTAAGACTTAAAGAGTGTCTCAGGGCAGTAGTTCCAGGAAATTATCCAGCTGGATGTCCATGAGAATTTGAGATTCTGTTCTGCATTTTCCTCCTTTTGATCAGGATTCTTCTACCAAATCTTTGATCAAAATGTTTAGTAATGGTAGCTGGGGACCATCAGTTCTTCTGGTTTCATAGCAAAGGAGGCAGTTAGCCACACATTCTGTTTTCTCCTCCTATTCCTGACTCTCCTTCTTCGTCTGTTTGTCCAGGCGAACAGAGACCAATTGTTGTGCCCTGGATGGCTGCTTGCAATGCACTAGAAGTTAATTTCAGTATCAACCTTTATTAACAATTTCAAGGATACAATCAATCAAGAGGCATGAGTGAGGCAGAAAAGTCGGAGGCATTCTGTATGAACCCTCAGGAGCCTTCTCTCATTGAACATGCCCACTCGGGTCGAGAATAGTAGATAAAATTTCACAGAGCAGAGGAATGTATGGCTTATGAAACATCTCCAGTTTATAGCCCAGCTACATGACATTTTCCAGAAAGTCATGCCTCATAAATCCGTAGAGCCTGAATTTCTGTACTATAAGCAATCTTAACCAGGGACATCTGGCTAACAACATGCCGTAGAGAAGAAAATATCATTAGCCTATTTACCAGGAGTTCCAGTTATCAACATAATTATTATGAGACTAGTCCAGGTCACCTGCCTGTAAAGCAAAGGAATGGATCACAGCTAAGTCACCTTAACTCCTTTCTCTCCAGAAGTCTATCAATGTAGAGCATTTCATTTTTTTAGAATACTACATTTTACCGTATGATTTCAACTCTTTTTTAAATGCTGTGTACTCATAGTAAGTAGAAGATTATTGTTTTATAGGCACATTTGAGGCATTGTAGTTTGAGTGTTCTGGCTTGTAATTATTTCGATAATTGTAAAAATGCAATGATACCTTTAGAATTTGAGATTAGTAATACAATGGTCCCATATGGCTATAGAGTATCATTATGAATTAAATCCTATTTATCTGCGGTTAATGTAGCCACACCAGATGTCTGCCTTTTATATCGTTCACCATCCTTTTACTTTCAAAATTTGTGTCTCTATGTTTTATTTTTTTTTTATTGTGCTTTAGATGAAGGTTTACAGAGCAAATTAGTTTCTCATTAAAAAATTCATACATTTACTGTTTTGTGACATTGGTTGCCAACCCTACAACGTATCAATACTCTCCCCTTCTTGACCTTGGGTTTCCTGTTACCAACTTTCCTGTTCCCTCCTGCTTTCTCATCCTTGCCCCTGGGTTGTTGTGCCCATTTTGTTTTATGGGTCTGTCTAATCTTTCACTGAAAGGTGAACCTTACGAGTGACTTCAGTACTGAGTTAAAAAGGGTGTCCAAGGGCTATATATACTCTTGGGTTTCTCCAGTCTCTGTCAGACCAGTAAGTCTGGTCTTTTTTTTTTTTTTTTTTTTTTATGAGTTAGAATTTTGCTCTACATTTTTCAACAGCTCTGTTCAGGACCCTCTATTGTGATCCCTGTCAGAGTAGTCAGTGCTGGACTCAGTCTGGTGGAGGCTATGGTAGTTGTGGTCCATTACTCCTTTGGACTAATCTTTTTCTTCTGTCTTTGGTTTTCTTCATTCTCCCTTGCTCCAGATGGGGTGAAACCAGTGGAGTATCTTTGATGGCTGCTCACAAGCTTTTAAGACCCCAGACGCTACTCACCAAAGCAGGGTGTAGAATATTTTCTTTATAAACTATGTTATGCCAATTCAGCTAGATGTCCTCTGAGACCGTGGTCCCCAGCCCTCAGCCCAGTGATTTAATCCCTCAGGGAATTTGGATATGTTTATGAAGCTTCCGTGACCTTGCCTTGGTCAACTCGTGCTGGCTTCCCCAGTATTATGTACTGTCTTACCCTTCACCAGAGTTACCACTTATCTATTTAGTGCTTTTCCTTCCTCACCCCTCCCCTCCCTCATAACCATCAAAGATTGTTTATTTTTGTGTGTAAACCTTTTCATAAGTTTTTATAATAGCGTTCTCATACAATATTTGTCCTTTTGTGATTGACTTATTTAACTCAGCTTAAAGCCCTCCAGATTCATCCATGTTGTGAGATGTTTCACAGATTCATCATTGCCCTTTCAAGTTGGGTAGTATTCCATTGTGTGTATGTATCATTGTTTGTTTATCCATTCATCTGTTGAGCACTTAGGTTGTTTTCATCTTTTTGCTATTGCGAATAATGCTGCAGTGAACATGGGTGGGCATATGTCCTATTTGCGTGATGTTTCTTTTTTTCTCTAGGATGTATTCCTAGGAGTGGGATCATATGATATTTCTATTTTTAGCTTTTTAAGAATGCGCCATATCATTCTCCAAAATGGTTGTACCATTTTGCATTCCCATAAACAGTGCATAATAGTTTCAGTCTCCCCGCAGCCTCTCCAACATTTGTTATTTTCTGTTTTTTTGATTCTTGCCAGTAATGTCAAGGTGGATGGTGTCTCATTGTAGCTCTGATTTGCATTTCTCTGATGCCTAGTGATCGCAAACATTTCTTCATGTGCCCGTTAGCTGCCTGAACGTCTTCTTTGGTGAAGTGTCTGTTCACATCCTTTGCCCATTTTTTAACTGCATTGTTTGTCTTTTTGTTGTAGAGGTGTTTGATTTTCCTATAGATTTTAGAGATTAGACCTTTGTCGGTTATGTCATAGCTAAAAGCTTTTTCTCAGTCTGTAGGTTCTCTTTTTACTCTTTTGGTGAAGTCTTTTGATGAGCATAAGTGTTTAATTTTTGGAAAATCCCAGTTATCTAGCTTATCTTCTAGTGTTTCTGTATTGTTAGTTATAGTTTCTTTTGTTTTTGTCGTGATCTGTACAGCTTTTGGTTTTATATTTAGGTCTTTGATCCCTTTTGAGTTAGTTTTTGTGTATGGTGTGAGATATGATTTCGGTTTCATTTTTATGCACCATTTGTTTAAAAGACTGTCTATTCCCCATTCAATGGACTTTGGACCTTTGTCGAAGATCAGGTGACAGTACATGGATTTACATCTGGGTTCTCTATTCTGTTCCATTGGTCAGTGTGTCTGTCATTGTATCAGGACCAGGCTCTTTTGACTACCACAGCTGTATAGTAGGTTCTGAGATCAGGTAGTATGAGGCCTCTTACTTTATTCTTCAGTGGTACTTTACTTATCTGGGGCCTCTTCCCTTTCCATATAAAGCTAATGATTAATTTTTCCATCTCGTTAAAGAATGCTGTTTGTAGCTGGATCAGGATTGTAGATTGTATTTGTAGATTGCTTTGGGTAAAGTTGACGTTTTCACAATGTTGAGTCTACGTATCCAAGAGCATGATATTTTCCTCCATTTATGTAGGTCTTTTTTTGGTTTCTTGAAGTAGTATTCTGTAGTTTTCTTTGTATAGGTCTTTTACGTCCCTGGTTAGATTTATTCCGAAGTATTTTATCTTTTTAGGGGCTGTTATAAATGGTATTGCTTTCCTGATTTCCTTTTCATAGTTCTCTTTATTGGTGTATAGGAATCTAATGAATTTTTTTGTACGTTTATTTTGTATCTGCCATTCTGCTGAATCTTTCTATTAGTTCCGGTAGTTTTCTTGTGGAGTCTTTTGGGTTCTGTATGTATAGTATCATATCCACAAATAGGGACAGTTTTACTTCTTTCTTGCTGATTTGGATGCTCTTTATTTCTTTTTTTTTTTTTTTGCCTTATTGCCCCAGCTAGGACTTCCAGTACAATGTTAAAAAGGAGTGGTGTTAAAGGGCATCCTTGTCTTGTTCCTGTTCTCCAGGGGAATTTTTCCAACTTCCCTCTGCTAAGAATGATGTTGGCCATTGGTTTTGTATAAATGTCCTTTATTATGTTCAGAAATTTCTCTTGTATACTTATTTTACTGAGAGCTTTTATCAGGAATTGTTGGGCTTTATTGAATGCCTTTTCTGCTTCGATTGAGATAGTCATGTGATTCTTTTGTTTGATTTATGTGGTGGATTACGTTGATTTATTTTCTAATGTTGAACCATCCTTGCATACCTGGGATGAATTCCACTTGGTCGTAGTGTATTATTTTCTTGACATGATGCTGAATTCTATTGGCTAGAATTTTGCTGAGAATTTTCCATCTACATTCATGAGAAGTATTGGTCTATAATTTTCTTTTTTCGTGGTGTCAGGGTTCTGCTGTTTCATAGAATGAATTCAGAAATATCCCTTCCTTTTCTGTGTTCTGAAATAGTTTGGGTGGTACTGGTGCAAGCTCTTCTCTGAATGTTTGGTAGAATTCTCCAGTGCAGACGTTTGGGCCAGGGTTTTTTTTTGTTGTTGGGAGTTTTTTGTTTTTTTTTTTAAACTGTTTCAATCTCTTCTCTTGTTATGGTTCTGTTTTGATTTTCTACCTCATTTTGTGTTAGTTTAGGTAGTTATTGTGTTTCTAGAAATTTGTCTGTTTCCTTTAGGTTTTCATATTTGTGTATTGTTTTGCATAGTACTGTTTTATATTCCTTTTTATTTCAGTTTAGTTTGTTGTAATGTCCCCCATTTCATTTCTTATTTGGGTTATTTGCTTCCTCTCCTGTTTTTCTTTTGTCAGTTTGGCCAATGGTTTGTCAATTTTGTTGATCCTTTCAGAGAACCAACTTTTGGTTTTGCTGATTCTTTCTATTGTTTTTCTATTCTATATTTCTGCTCTGATCTTTAGTATTTCCTTTTCTTCTCATTGCTGTGGGCTTCTTTTGCTGTTCTTTATTTGTTCATGTTGTGTAACTTATGTTTTGACTTGTCCCTTCTTTTTTGGTGTGTGCATCTATCTGTGTAAATTGACTTCTGAGCACTGCTTTTTCTGTGTCCCAAAGGTTTTTGTATGATGCGTTTTCATTCTTGTTTGATTCTAGGAATTTTTTTATTCCATCTTTGATTTCTTCTATTACCCAGTAGTTTCTAAGAAAGGTGTTATTCAGTTTCCATGTTTTGATTTTTTTTCCTTGAGCTTCCTGTTATTAATTTCTAGTTTTATGGCACTGCGATCAGAGAAGATGCTTCGTATTATCTTAGTGTTCTGGATTTTGTGGAGGGAGGGTTGCTTTGTGGCCTAAGATGTGCTCTATTTTGGAGAATGTTACATATGCATTGGAAAAGAATGTATTCTTTGTTGCTATTGGGTAGAGTGCTCTGTATTTGTCTATGAGGTCAAGTTTAATGATTGTGGCCTTTAGATCTTCTGTATCTTTATTGCTTCTAGACTATTTCAGCAAAGAGAGCTAGGAAATATATGTATATGTCTCACTGTCCATGTGTAATACACACACAGACATATGTGTATAGAAATATATATACATACACAAATATACACATACATATTTACATCATATACTCCTACACACACACACACCATATGCACATATAGACATACGTACACACTTGCATCTCTATGTATATTATAAACCATGAGTTGATAGTGATACTTTCCACTCTAGTCCAACTCACAGTGTTAATTCTATCTTTCCCCCTTCCAGTATTTGTAACATCCTTCTCTGACAATGAGAGCCCTGGTTCTTGTTATCCACAGTATGTTATTCACTTTAGTCAGTCCTAGAACACACGTTAAGTAGTTTCAAAATTGCTAACCCATAACACTGTTGAAAACAAGCCTGCTTACTGTAATTTAGTATTTGTCTATACTCCTTTTTTTTTCTTTACCCTGAGAGTATATAGTCAAAATACTGTGTTTAAAGATGACTTGGATTAGATTTTTCCCCCTTTAGTGTGTTATATTATTTACTTGAAATACAATTAAGTTTATTTCTTCTATTTCTATTCCAATTTGGGCTAGTTTATTTATGTAGGTATTTGTTTGCCTATGTGAAGTGTAACATTGTTCTAAAAATCAAATCTACACAAAAAGTGAATGTCAGAGAAATGATGCTACCCCCCATCCTTTTCAGCCCATCCCCATATCCCCATCCTTTTCACCCTTATTCCCACCTACACCTTGTAGGTGACTTTGTTTTTTAAAATTATCCTTACTGTATTTCTTTTTACACAAATGAGTGGATACCTGTATACTTTCTTTTATCTTCTTCTTTCTTATATGAAAATAACATACTATAGATACTCTTTCTACTTTACTTTCTTCACATAATACTGTATTCTGGAAATCACTCCATATTAGTTCATAGATATCTGCCACATTCATTTTTGCAACTGGACAGTACTCCCTTGTATGGGTACACCATGGTTTATTCAGTCACTTTTCAATGTATGGACACTTAGATTGTTTCCAATATATTGCATTTGCAAACAATGCTTCAGTAATTTTGCATGTGTATTTTCTTATTGTTGGAAGTATGTCTTCAGGGTAAATTCCTAGAAGTGGGATTGCTAGGTCAAAAAGTAAATAACATAATTGGTTTTGTCAGATATTGCCAAATTAGTCTCCAAAAGTACTGTAGCAATTTGCATTTCCACCGGCAATGTATGAGAGTGTCTTTTACCTCAGAGCCTTACCAATGGAGAATATTTTTATACTTTTAATTTTTGTTGATTGGATAGGTCAAATGTAATTTTAATTTACATTTCTCTAGTTATGTGTGCCATTGAATTTTTTTTTTTATGTTTAAGTATCAATTTTTGCCCATTTTTCCATGGATTTTTGGTCCTTTTTCTCCTCAGTTTTTAAGAGTTTAAAAAAATAAATAAATTAGAGATGTTAACTCTTTATCTGTGATAAATATTACAAATATTTTCTCCAGTTTTTAGATGTCTTTGACTTCCTTTATGATGTTTTTTGCCATGCTAAGAAATTATTTTGTGGTACAAAACTTGTGTCTGGATCTTGGGCACCTTACACCCAGGTTATCTTCTAGTACTTGAATAGTGGTTCCATTTTTTTTTATACTTATACACCCAATCTATTTGGAATTTATTTTCCATATGGTGTAAGGTATGGATCTAAATGCATCTGTTTTCAAATGTCTACCTGGTTGTTCCAGCACCATTTTTTAAAAACACCATTTTTGCTTTAGCGATTTGAGATGCTGCCTTTATCATATATACCCACTCCTCAATTATCGACATGGTAAGGTTCCAAAGACTAAGTTGTTAAGCGAAAATCAGTGTTCTGAGAATATGGAGGATGACTACATCATTACATAACTGCCAAATTACATTATTACATAACTGCCAAATTGCACCACTACATACTTAGCGAATTACATCATTACATTACATAACTGCCAAACCACTGAGAATCACGGCCTGGCCAAATTGATACATAATCTTAACCATCACAGCCAGCATTACTTTCTTCTCACACCTTGGGGTTCATTACTGCCAGACATATGGCATTAATGCAAAAAATACCTGGATAGTAGATTTTTTGCTATTGCTGCAAACGTGAAATTTTGGATAATGAGGTAGTTGGTAAGTGCAGAGTAGGTGTAATAATATCTGTGTGCATATTTTTTTCCATCAGAACTTTAGTTAATCTACTTTTCTAGCTCTATAAAATAATGAAGCCTATTATACTTTTCAAATGTTTTAACACACATTTTCTGTTTTGGTTCACAATGTGAAAATTAGGCTGTGTTTTTTTTGTGTGTGTTATTATGTGAATAATATTCTATGATAGAACAAAAATAACAAATAAAAGGAAAGAAAAAATTTTTGTCTAAATAGATGTTATTTATTAACAAGTCCTACTATTTTAATAAGTAGAACTTATTTAAAAAGTCTTACTTTTTTATGTAATTTGTTTTGTTTTTTCTTTTTTAAATCTAAATGTACGTTAAAATTATTTATGTATATAGCCCATGCTTCTGTTTCCTAGAGGCAAGAATTGTATTTTATTTACCTAATCCTTAGGCTTTACGTAGTATTTAGCAAATAATAGGTGTTTAATAAGTATATCTTCAACTGATTTTATATAAACACGCACATACACTCTTTGTGGAGACTAAGCTTTGGTTGTTCTTCAATGTTCCTAATTCACATTTCCCATTCATAATATGGTATCGCAAATTATATATGCTCCCACTATATGTGTTTGACCTTATCATTGCAGATAAATTCCCACTGTTTGGATTTCCTATATCCTGAGGCAATTTGTGATTACTGTTGCTGTTGCTGTTGTTAGTTGCTGTTGAGTTGATTCTGACTTGTGGTGACCCCACGTGTGCAGAGTAGAACTGCTCTGTAGGGTTTTCAGCCTATGACCTTTCGAAAGCATATAGCCAGGGCTGTCTTCTGAGGCACCTCTGGGTGGGTTCAAACCACCAACCTTTCAGCTAGTAGTCTAGTGCTTAACTGTTTGCACCACCCATGGGCTTCTTTGATTATTATAAGGAATAAAGATTTATTATAAGCTCTTTTTAAAAAGATCCTTTTGGGAACAAAATTTAGATGGTAGAGTGTTAATACTTACCTTCATTTTCTTTCTTGGGTGGTAAGGCTGTTACGCTCTCATCTTTTTGTAATTGAAGACTTTTTCCATCAGGTATTATTATAGATTCTTTTACCTATTGGAAAAATAAAAGTGAGATAAAACCTAATCTTGACTATAAAGCTGAGGGATTGCATTTATCTTCTCATAGTCTCAGTAGCATTTTTTTATGTTCGTATAGTATTCTGTACCTTACTTCATTTTATCGGTCTTTAAATTAAAATGTAAATTTTTGGTTAGCTTGCTTTCACTCCATACTGTGAGCTCCTCGAGTAAAAGAACCAGATCTTTTACTTTTTTTTTTTTTTTAAATCTCTAATGGCTGAACTGAGTGCTTAGTTAATGTTTAACATACTCAAATTCAAAACAAGAGCTAGGCGGGAATTCTCTAAATTGGAATGAAAATTTTTCTGTGGTGAACAATTGAAATGAAGGTACTATCTTGAAATAATCTTTATGTAGAGTAGCTCTTTTAATTATTTATGATTCTTGTCTGACAATGAGTTTCTATGTCAGCTTCTACAATTTTGAACAGGACTAAAACACCAGTTGTTTCACAGTTGTAAAGGACTGAGTAAGTTCTTTTGTTTTCTTCTGGTGGTGACCCTTTGAATTACATACATGTCTCCATTATGCCCTGACCCTTGGAGCACTTTTTCTTCTTGTTTGTTTACAATATTTTATTGTTTTTTGGTGAGGGCTTACACAGCAGTTTAGATTCTCATTCAATAGTTTCTACGCAAATTGTTCCGTGAATTGGGTACATTCATTACAATTGGTGACCATTCCCAGTGTTTCCGTTCTGGTTGTTCCATTTCCTTGGAGCTCTTTTATCCAAGCCTACCCATCCTGCATCATACCACCAGTCTAGGCTGTGAACTCTAGGGGGTTGGGTCTTTTATCGTTTACTTTCTCTTTTTCCTACTCTAGGAGAGTACTTTTTCTGCCATTAGATTAAAGTCTATCACCTACTTTGTATCCTTTGTAAGCGTTTCTTCCACCTTTAGTCTCAGTCTTGACACTTAACTCTGCCCTTATCCTTCATTGCCCCACATGTGTTCAAACTGAACATTTCTTCCTCCCTCTACAGTTGTATATCAAGGCTCACTGAATTCTACTCCTCTTTAAAAATACCTTAGTCCCTGCAATTATATTAGAATAGAGAAACTTCTAATACCCTGTGAAGAGAAGAAGCAGAGAGCAAATCATGTCTAACCTTACTACTTTTTAGAGACCAGGGAATTGAGAAAGTGTTTTTATAATTGTCTGTCAGAGTCAAATTATGTTGACAGTAGCTTTCTATAAAACTGTAGCTAGTTTTACCTATCTTTTTTTTTGTCTTAATAATAGGCAAAAATAATACCAGCAGATTAACTCCATTTAAAGAAACTGTGGTGTTAATATGTGCTCATCATGTACTTTAAAAAAAAAAGGAAAAAGCAATTATAACAGGTCGATCTTAAAGTCTTTACCATTTTATTTACAGTGGTGAAAAACTTTTGAAGCATCAACATTGTTATGTATTTAGCTACATTTCTCTTTTTCCATTATGTCTGTATGTGTGTATTTGTGTGTGTGTGTATTTGTGTGTGTGTGTGTGTGTGTGTGTGTGTGAGGCAGAGTGGGCAAGAGATTCTTACGTACTGTATTAACTTTTTCCTTACTCAGCCTTCATTTCTGTGTGCCAAAAAAAGCGCAAGTAATTACTTAGCCCGTAAAGGAATGGTGTAATTGATGTGGTATAAAAGTCATCCCTGCAGAGTATTAACTCCACATTTACTTGGTATAGATTGATGAAGGGTCTAAACTGTCGAAACTGATTAAAAAAAGAAAGTCCCATATTAAATAGTTTTTCGCTTTTTGGTACTGTGTGTTGTTAGCATATATGAATTATTATGAAATACTTATAGATACCAAAGTAATCGGTACTCTCCTATTTATTTCCTTGAACTCCTTTTTCCTAAAATAATAAGCCTTAAGCTGATAATTCATCTTTATTTCTCTTAATACACATTTCTTCTAGTTTATTTTTGAGGCAATATAATATGCAAGTATTGGGCACTTTGTAACATTACTTAGCATATCGATCTTAATGAATCAAGGATCATTTTAAAGTCTAGTTTTCAAAAAAGTGTTATTTTTTGTTGTTGTTAGTATAGATACTGTTTGGTTACCATAGATGCTGTTTATTAATTTGGGAGGCATGCATACTCTAAAAATGTAATTGTAGGGACAATTACTTTTGAATCGTTTAATGTAGTATCCTTTCCCCTTACCTTATCACACTTTTAAGAAAAACAAAACATGCATTTAAATGGGCTACTATTTTAGAAGTTGAATTTAGAGTAGAAATAAAGTACCTTAGTATTTTTTCCATCCAGGTATTTATCCTCATAATCTTGTCTAAATATGGTTTCTTCAAAATTATCTGTTCCATAATCATAGATACTGCGTAAGTCCTGCTGAGTTGGTGGTGCTGGCTTTATCAGAGGCACAAACAGTAACAGAAGAAGTATAGACTGCAGAGTCTTCATTTTAGCAAAAATCAAGGTGACTCCAAGTTAATAATTAGTGACCTGCTGACAGTGGGACAATATTCTCTTTTTCCCTGGAAATAAAAATGCAGACCATCGAAACAATATTTAAAGCTTAGAGGACTTTTTGGCAGGGTTTTAACATTAGGGGCCAGAGACCAAGTATTTAACCCTTAGTGAATTAGTTGCTAACATTTTTATGTATCAGTGAATATTATGAAAAATAGTTTCAGAAAATAGTTATATTTCTTCTTTATCAAATATTTTAAGCAATGTTGATAATTTCAGTTTCTTCGTGATTAGCTGCTGTGAACAGAGATACTATTTGCAATTGGAATCTTCTTAGAATACCTGTAGTATAAATAGTTAAAATGAAGACTCAAGGTCCTGTCTCATGTGAGTTAGATATCATATTTCAGCTTTGCTACTTTATAAGAATTCTTGATTTGCATTGGTATAAGCAGAAACAAGTTCCAAGAAAAGTTTTAAAACTTTAAATTTAGCGTCATGAAAAGTAGTCATTTACACTTACTTTTAAGTTGTACAGAGTAAAGTAAAAGCCATCTTTAATTTTTTTAGTTTTATAATTTTAATAGATATCACTATATAATTTCTAGTTAATATTTTCTTTTTAAATTTTTAATTGTGGAAAATACAAAAACTGTATTGCAGACTACAGGAAATAGAACTTTGTAATAGAAAGAATTCTTTTAGGGTTACCAGTGGATTTTGTTTGGTAGCTGCACATTTCAAGCTTTTTCTTAAGTAACTTCAAACACAATCACCCTGAATTGCTGACAGGGTATCCTAGATGTCAGTTGTGTCAAAAATCCAGTGGTTGGATATTAAGAATAAAATGGTTTTATGGCTTGCAGCACCCTGTTCTTGTCTACGTGGATCTTAAAGTTATCTAAAAGTATTTAAGTACTTTTTATACAAAAGCATTTTTTAAAGATTGTTCAAGGTAACTGAAACTTAAAAAAATTAAAGAGATGGACTTTACATTTATCAAGAATGTTAGATGAGTCACACTGTAACAAACAATATTTAAAATAATTTGTGAATAAAGAGCCTACCGTTTTAGCTGTTTTGAAGTTTTTTGTGGTTTTCCTCAATAGATGTTCAGGCCTGTGCATTAGCCCCAAATGGGAGGGTGAATGAGGAAAGCTGTGGATTGATTTCAAACTGCTGAATAAAATTTTAGGGCCCAACAGCTTTAAAAGTAGTTTCCATGTGGTAGAGATCTTTGCCAACATTCCTTCTCTAGGGTAAAATGCAGTGTGTTGTACTAGAGAACTGTGCTGAAAATATTTGTAGCTGCTGTGTTTTTTGCTTCTACTAATTTACTCTACTCTCATTTTATTCTTACCTTGTGTGAGAACCACTAATGTTTTAGTGAATATTAGTTTATGGTGAGGGCATAGTTATAAAATCGTGCTTTTCATTTTAATGCTTTCCTAGAATATCAAACATCTGTTGTTTGAAAGAAATAGAACACCAAACCAAAACATAGTCTATAGTCTTTAATTTTATGAGTAAAAATATTGTTTTAGTAGTACACTTAGTATATATCTAAAACCTTTCCCATGTAAAAATTACTTTTAACACAAATCAATTTATAGTTTGATCATTTTAGAGCTTTTTCCCTTTATTATAGTTACATGTAACAAAAACCCAAGTGTTTGGAAATCAGTTTTCTTTTTTTTTCTTTAAGTAAATTTGTAATCTGGGGTTAGATAGGAAAAGATTTTTGTTTGTTAAATGAAGGAAATTGTATAAAAATTATTTTAAAATTTTATGTTAAAATGTTAGTGGTATTTTAAATACATTATAGTATCTTTAAAGTTTTACTTTTATTTTTTTTAACATTTCTTTCTCCTCTAAGCTAAAAATTTAAAAGAATATGGATAAATATTATATTACAAAATGGAAAAAGTACTAATTTGTTATCTATTTAGAATTGACTTTACCCATTGTTGTCAAGTCGATTCCAACTCATGATGACCCTATAGAATAGAGTAGAACTGCCCCATACAGTTTCCAAGGAGCACCTGGTGGACTTGAACCACCGACCTTTTGGTTAGCAGATGTAGCTCTTAGCCACGACTCCACCAGAGTTTCCAAAATTGACTTTAGAACCTTTTAAATAATGAAGCAGCAAGTATTGGTTTTGTTTTTGCATGTATAACATTTTTAATAGGATGTTGAGAAGCGAGCTGGGGAAATGTTAAAATGTCTAGATTTAGAGATTCATGGTTTTATTAATGGTATCTGCAATTTGATATTTTGTACTCCAGAAAATTATTTTGTTGATTGTAACGTATTTGATGGAAAAGTTATGACCAAGGAATAAAATTTTATTGGCACTCATTCATTTAATAAAATTTTATTGAACACTAGTCCTGTGGTGTAGATACACAGACAAATAAAATTCAATTTCTCCTCTTAAGAAACCTGTAGTCTCTGAGTTCTGCAGGAGGCCACACGCAAGTGATTAAAATGCAACGTGATGCCTGCTACACAGAAGTGTATACAGAGTTCTGTGTTGGGCTGGGAAAGGCCATAAACCTTGATCAGGTGAGGTCGTGGAAGGCTTTACCAAAGAGGCTGCACCCAAGCTGACTACTGTAGAGCAAATACAAGAAGAGGGTAGAGGTGAGGGTGAGATTTTCTAGGTAAGGAGAATAGCAGACAGGTAGAATGTGTGGGGGTAGATTGTTTAGAAGTTTTATAATTAGTTACACATGGCTGGGGCTTGGAGTGTGAGAGAGAAGAGATGAGGGGAATAGAGCATATATTAACAGATGTAACTAAACAGGGAAATAGAGGTCAGATTAAAAGGAGTCTTTTATACCCTGCTAAGGTGTCTGGGCTTCATTCTGTAGGCAGTTTGAGACCACTGACAGATTTTAAGCCAGTGAGTGACATGATCCAATTTACATTTTAGAAATATCCTTCTAATGTTGCATTTTTGAAGAATACCAATGCTTGTCTATTATAATTGGGATTACCACAAATTTAGCAGCTTAAAATAGCACACATTTATCATTTCACAGTTTCTGTGGGTCAGTAGTCCTGTCATGGCTTTGCTTGTTTTTTTGCTTCAGGATCTTATCTGAAAACTGCAATCAAGTTGTTGGCCAGGGTTGAGGTCTAACTTCAAGGCTTGAGGAGGAAAGGATCTACTTCTAAGCCCAGGTAGTTGTTGGCAGCATTTAGTTCTCTGCAGTCTGTGGGTCTTAGGGCTTCAGTTAACTGTTAGCTGTCGGCCAAAGGGTACCCTTAATTCTGTGCCATGTGGCCTTCTTTAAAGGGCAGCTCCTAACATGGCAGCTTGCTTCTTCATTGCCAGAGAGGGAGAGGGTCGTCTAGCAAGATGGGCGTTGCAATCTTATATAACATAATCACATGTATGTAATCATGTGTATGTGGGCACCTTTGCTGTATGTACTTTGCTGTATGTCACACCCATACTGAAGGGGAGGGGATTATGCAAGTAAAGAGTCTGGAAATGCAACTAAACTGGAAAATGAACAAACCTATGTTTCTAATATAAAATATGTTTGAAGCATAGGTTGCTTTCTATTCCACAAAGGACTCTGGTATCCTGCTGTAGCCTTCACTGTACAGTAATAAAAGAAGCCCTAGTGGCGCAGTGGTTAAGTGCTTGGCTGCAAATGGAAAGGTCAGAGATTTGAACCCACCAGCCACTCTGCAGAAGAAAGATGTGGCAGTCTGCTACCATAAAGATTTGCAGCCTTAGAATCCCTAAGGGGCAGTTCTACTGTGTCTTTTAGGGTTGCTATGAGTCAGAACTGACTCGACAACAATGGGTTTGGTTTGATACAGTAATAAAAGTGAAAGGTGTCTAATATTCAAAAGCAACCATTTTTCCAAAAACAAAAAAAGTTTTCTCTGTGGAATTCTTTTAGGTGACCTCATTATTGCATCATCCTTGGCGTCTTCTTAGAGATTTTTTATCTTCAAAGTTGTCCCAGTCCCACTGGTCTATTGGTTCTACTCCTTAATTGTTTCTCTGCAGTAGACTCTCAAAAAACACATTGAATGGAATTGAGTTGTGGAAACAAGGTTGCACTTGAAAGGAGTATTCTTTGGAGGTGGCTTGGTTCTACTGATAGAGATTGTATAACTACTGAGTGGATTCACTATTCAAGAAAGGCTATAAGCAGGACGAGTCTTTGTCCATCTTTCATCTTCACCCTCTAATTCAATAGGAAATAGTGTGGTTTAGGAGTCAGAGCACCTAAAGTTCTAGTTCTGTCATTGATCTTCCCATGATCTTCACCAAGTTATTTACAGTAGTTTCTTTGGGCCTCAATTTCTTCATTTGTTTTTTAGAATCTAATTACTACAGAGTTTCCCAACCTTGGCATTATCGACATTTTGGATTAGATAATGTTTTGTAGTGGAAGACTGCCCTGTATGTTGTGGGTTTAGCAGCGTCCCTGGCCTCTCCACCCCCAGTTGTGACAACCAAAAATGTCTCCAGGTATTGCGGAATGTTCCCTGGAGGGCAAACTCACCCCCAGCTGAGAGCCGCTGAGTTTTTCTAGGTACTTATAGATCTTTTTAAAGCCAACATTCTGTGATTTTTATGGAAAGTCTGGTTTGAATCTCTATCTTGGATAGTGTGCCTGTGCCTGTGCCTGAAGCCCAGTCATTTAATCAAATGAGATAAAGATGGGAGCCAATTTACTTCCCAGACTAAAGGGTGAAGCTTAAAGGGAGGAGAATTCTAGCTCAATATAAGGACGAATTCATGATAAAAAAAAAAAAAAAATGTATCTTCTTTGCGGATTTACTCTGAGTAATCCATAATTGCCATTATAGTTGGACTCTCAACCTAAACATGTGAAATGACGATAAATGTGTCCATGATTTTTACTTACTAGGCATAGTTATATTTATTTTGGAAATTGGAGCATATAAGAAACTTTGGGCTTTTAGCTGTTATGATTTAATTTAGTTTCCAGTGTTGTTATACTTCCAGGGTTTAGAAATAGATTTACAATCAGGAAACCAGAGTTTTAGTTCTAGCTGTCCTTGGAGCCATATGAATTCTTTGCAACAGGAAAAGTATATAGAAGAGACAGGGTTTGTTATTCTTTTTTTCCTCCTGTGCAGTTGGTTAAGTGTGTTATATGATATGCATAGACCTGTATTTTAGTTTAGCAGTCCCAAACTTGAAGAATAAAGTAAAAATGTATAGTGTTTTAGGTAATATTTAAACACAAGCTAACCATTCTCAACCAGTATTACAGTAAGCAAATTTATTAAATATCCTTTATTTTTATTTGCTTTTTAAAAGCTAAATGTGTGTTTGTTAAGCTTTTATGTTGTTTACTAAACTTGAATTTATGGTGTGAAATTCACATGTAATTATAAAAACCAATTTTTTTGTTCATCACAAAAACAGTTCAATCTGTAAGCTAATATAACTAAATTCTTCGATTTCTTGATGTATAATGAGAAAAACAATATATGAATTTTCATGTTTTAAACTTTAAATCAGCTAGTCGGTATCTCTGATTGTAATCTTGATGTACTAGTTGAAGGAATATTTTATTCGTTAGAGTTTCTGCTGGGGAAAGCATTGTTTTTTGTTTTTGTTTTTAGTGAGAAATATTTGGGGTGGATGTCATGGATTGAATTGTGTCCCCCCAAAGTATCTGTCAACTTGGCTAGGTCATGATTCCCAGTATTGTATGATTGTCTACCATTTTATCATCTGGTGTGATTTCCTTATGTGTTGTAAATCCTATCACAATGATGTAATAAGATGAATTAGTGGCAGTTATATTGATGAGGGAAACCCTGGTGGCATAGTGGTTAAGTGCTACAGCTGCTAACCAAAGGGTCAGCAGTTCAAATCTGCCAGGCGCTCCTTAGAAACTCTATGGGGCAGTTCTACTCTGTCCTATAGGGTTGTTATGAGTCGGAATCGACTTGACGGCACTGGGTTTGGTTTTTTGGTTTTTATATTGATGAGATCTACAAGATTAGATAGTGTCTTAAGCCAATCTCTTTTGAGATATAAAAGAAAGAAGCAAGCAGAAACATGGAGACCTCATACCACCATGAAAGCGGTGCCAAGAGCAGAGCATGTCCTTTGGACCCGAGGTTCCTGCGCTTAGAAGTTCCCAGACCAATGGAAGACTGATGACAATGACCTTCCTCCAGAGCCAACAGAGAGAAAAAGCCTTCCTCTGGAGCTGGAGCCCTGAATTTGGACTTCTAACCTACTGGACTGTGAAAGAGTAAACTTCTCTTTGTTAAAGCCATCCAATTATGGTATTTCTGTTATAGCAGCACTAGATGACTAAGACAGTGGCTATGAGTACCCCAGGGCATATTCAAATAGCAAAAGAAAGTTATCAAATTGCCTACTTAATGGATCATGTTAACTATTAACCTCTTGTTTTGTGGTAGTTTAAATATACACAGCTTTGGTTTTTTTTTGGAAGGAGGTGCCAAGAGTAGAGTTGAACTGTTCTTCCTAATACATAGAAGAGCCTGGAGCTGTGTGCCATATGAGGGAGGGTGGAGTAAACTCCGCCCCCCCCCCCCCATGGTAGGCCATCCAGAAGAGTACTTTGGAAAGCAGAACTCTCAAAGAGTGATTTTGACTTTGTTTATTGTTGAGTGTTTAGGCACTCTCCCTTCTCTCCCGAAAGAAACCTTTAGTAAAGCCTCTTTTTGTATGAGTACAGTCTTGGAAGGAACCTAAAGAGATGCTGACTGTCTCCATTCTGTGCTCTCTGGTACCAGAAACGAAACGAAACATCTCAGTGATTTAGCACCCAGATTGGCACAGGAGTGTTTAAGCCCAGCTCATGTATCTAGTTGTCTGCTATGGTACAGGAGTTGGAATTAAGTTACTGTTTATTGGATACGTATAGAATACACTTTGTTAAATGCCTTATTATGTACATTATTTCTTTTTATCCTTATAATACTCTGTGAGGCCTGTCTTCTATAAAAATGAGGAAAGAAAAGCTTAGAGAATCTAAGTAACTTATTCAAGGTCACCCAGCTAAGAAGTATAAAGTCATGCAATTTTATTCTTAGCTAAGGCTGTTCTTTGAGAATTACAGTGTATTTTCTCTTAGCAGCTTAGGAATTCTGAAAATTGGAGGGTTTTTTGTTTGTTTGCTTTGAACTTTGCAGAAGGTAAAACAAAAAAATCACTACATCTTTGTTATTAAACTCAACTTCCAGAGCTTGTTTTCCGCCGATGGGTTCCTACTTATCAAGGTGTCTCTTCTTCCTGGAAGGCTTCAGCTACTTCACCACTGCCTAGGCAGAAGTAAAAATTGTGGTATCTTTACTCACGTAGCTGTTCACAGTTACTGACTCTTCAGCACTTGTTTTATTTTTTCCTTCTATTAGAATGCGTTGTTTGATCTTACTGTTTTCATTAAGTTTTTTAATAACAGCTTTATTGAGATAATTTACATACCGTACAATTCACTCATCTAAAGTGTACAATGTTGAAAATTTAACAATAAAATTTAAACTATACAATTCAGTGGTTTTTAGTATTTTCACAGAGCTGTGTATCCATCTCCACAATCAATTTTAGAACATTTTCATTACCCCACAAAGGAACTTTATACCCATTAGCAGTCACTACTCATTTCTCCTTAATTCCTACCCCCAGCAGCCCTTGGCTACCAATATTTTCCTCTCTATAGATTTGCATGTTCTAGACATTTTATGTAAATGAGATCATACAATATGTGGTTTTTTTGTGCCCTGCTTCTTTCACTGAGCATACTGTTTCATGGCTCATCTGTGTTGTAGCATGTATCAGTACTTCATTTCTTTTTATGAATGAATAATACTCCATTGTATACATATAATACTATATTTTGTTTTTCCATTCATCCGCTGATAGAGTTTTTGTTTCTTTTGACTTCTGGCTATGCTGCTATGAACATTCATGTATAAGTTTTAGCATGAACATATGTGTTCAATACTCTTGGGTATAAACCTAGAAGCAGAATTTGTTTAACTTTTTGGGAAACTGCCAGACTGCTTTCCAAAGCAGCTCTAATCCTATCAGCAATATATGAGGGTTCCATATCTCTCTACCTCCTTGATAACACTCCTTAATATCTGATTTTTTTTAATTATAGCCATCCTAGTAGGTGCGAACTGTTTTCTCATTGTGGTTTTAATTTACATTTCCCTGAGAGCTCCTCATGGAATTTTAAATTCCTGTAGTTTAGAAAATGGAGACCCTGGGTGGTGTAAATGGTTAAGCACTCGACTACTAGACAAAAGATTGGTGGTTCAAACCCACCCAGGGGTGACTTGGAAGACAGTGCTGGTGATCTGCCTCTGAAAGGTCTCAGCCTTGGAAACCCGACTACTCTGACACACATGGGGCTGCTATGGGTTGAAATTGACTCAACAGGCAACTAATAACAACAGTTCATAAACAGTCTTATCTTACTTACTTCCTAAAATACCCACAGTATTTTGCACATATTAGCTCAGAATAAATGTTAGAATTTATAACCCTATTTTTAAAAATTGCATCAAAGGGGAAAAATTTTTTGCTTCTGTTGAAAATGTGCTTTGTCAATATCACTAGCATTTTACTTTTACCTTAACTCCCAGACTTGTATCTTATAGTGTCACAGTCACACATATGTACTGTTTCATGATCTCTCATTGCTAAGCCATATGACTTGAATAATGTTGATTAAATGAATACATGAAGTTTTGCTCATGTTCATTCTGGATTGTTAGGATTGTCCCTGGGGACAGGTGGGTGTTCTAGTTCTGATATATGCTAATAATCTACACAAAGGTATAAACAGCATTAGAGGCTTTATTTTCAACTAACACATTCAGGAAAAGAAAGACTCACCACTTGAAAACTACTTCCAAAATATAGTATTACTTGTCTGGTTGTTGCATATTGTCCAAACTGGTATCATTTGTTCTTTGAATTCCCTGTATAGGCAGCCCCAGATTTTATTTACCCCTTATCTGAGGAATTTTGTGAAATGTTAGCCTGGTAAATCAAGAGTTCCTCACAGCAGTTAGATATTCTCCATTATAAAACATGCTGAAAATATTTCAAAATGATAGATTAATATTGTTATTAATATTCATAAAAAGATAATTACAGAATAAGTGATTTTTACAAAGGTTTAAAGATGTTAAAGCCTCTTCTAATGTTCAAATATTAAAGGAATTATGTTCAGTTTTGGCACAATGTAAATAAGGCATAAAGCATTTCTTACTGAACAGCCAATCAGCTATAGTCGAGTCAATTCCAACTCATAGCGACCCCATGTGTGTCAGAGTAGAGTGTGATCTATACGGTTTTCGATGGCTGATTTTTCGGAAGTAGATTGTCAGGACTTTCTTTCAAGACATCTCTGGGTGGACTTGAGCCTCCAACCTTTGTGTTAGCAGCTGAGTGAGTTAACTGTTTGCATCACCCAGGGACACCTTTATTTTGCAAAGCACTTAATTATTAGCAAATCTTTATGTACATAAAACCAAGAAACATTTCTGTAGTTGAATTTACTATAAAACATATTTGTCCCAATTCAAATGGAGCACTGTAAAAATTGTTTTTGACAGTAGTTGAAATTTGCTAAAATATAGATTACAATGAGATAATTTGGTGTTGTTTTAGTTATCCATACATAGGGTTTATGATTTTGCTGCTTTGGTACTCTGAGACAGAGCCCAGGTGATGTCATGAATCTGTACACCTTGAATCCTTAGTAGGGTAGCTTCTTGAAAATCAAAACTTTTGTCCTATGCTGGTTGGTTTGAACCAACCAGCCCCTCTGTGGGAGAAAGATACGGCAGTTAGCTTATGTAAAGATTTACAGCCTTGGAAATCCTATGGGGCAGTTCTACTCTGTCCTATAGGGTTGCTATGGGTCGGAATTGACTCCATGGCAATGGGTTTGGTTTTTGGTCGATGGTGGGACCAGGGGGATGGACGTCACAGTGATGAGATCACAAATAGAAGTGTAAAAGCTTTTGTGGTGATTAAGGCAAAGAAAATAACCTACTTTTTTACTACTGAATGGCCTGTTACATTAATACACACTCCTATAATTGGAACATGATTTTCATAGTGATTTAAAGGACATGGCTTCCAGTTCTTAGCTTCTAAAACTACACCTTTCATCATTCTTAAAAAAATCTCTGTTAATAGAAATGGCGTACACACTTTTTTTCCCTAACACAATAATCTTTTTACATTTAAAAAGTATAAGAAATCATTAAAGTTTAGCTTTTGATTTCTACTTGTCACTCTAATATATATTTCCAAATATTTATATCATTTTGAGTAAGCTCTAACCCCAATGATGCAAAATCTATCAATGACTGAAATTTAGTGTTCAGTTAGATTTGCCTTGAATAATAAGGTTTTGTAAATTCATAAATGTATACCTATATAGTTTCCTGCCATTGCTGAATTTCATAATAATGAGGCGCAATATTTTCTTCTGTTTCTTCTTGTTCTTGGACTTCATAAGCATTATTATGGTCACCATCATCATCATCATCATCATCGTCTTGATCTTGATGTCTTCGGAAAACTTGGGTCTTAAGTTGTATTGTTTGACCATTAGTGCTTCTTTGTTCACCATAATAAATAGTATGCATGTGAGGGAAGCAGAAGAAAATGTATGAGCTTATTGGTTCTTTTAGCTTATTTTGGTCTGCACGAATGTATGTTAAATGGTTGTAATGTAGTGGGTTAATAGATGGACACATCACTGTAGCATTGATATCTGAAAAATACAAATTAAAAATTAATCCTGCTGTACTCCATCTAATGTCCTACATGCATTTTATTAAAATGTTATATGGTTGATACAGTTTTATCAATTAAAATACAAGTGGAATTAGATTTATTTTTTTTTTACGTTAATCAAATGTTAAAAATGAAGAAAATAAAAATATAAATGAGTTTTACATCATCAAAATACATATCTGCTTCATTGGCTTTTCTGAGTATTGAAGTAATAAATTCTTAGTAAAACAACCTAAAGAAAAAAATAAAAATCACCTGTAATCCTCCTATTCAGGATATCCATGTTTCTTCATATACTCTCTAGTACTATTTCTCAGTGTTCAAAGTGGTAAAATTTAATAGAAAAGACTTAAATTTTATAGCACATCTTTCTTTGGGGCCAATTTCTGCCATTTCCCTAGCCAACTTCAGAGCAATGACTTTCAGCAAAGTGTAAAGTATAGATTATTAAAGATCGACTCTTTAAAAGGTAAAACTACCATTCATTTTCTCTTTAACAAATAATAAAATTTTACATACTTTCGATTTCATTATATTCTATGTATAGGTGTTCCAGATTTCTTGGGATGTAGAATGCTTGCTTCAATTTATTGTGTCCGATATTAAGCTCTCTAAGGTTGGAAAGATTAAATATATTGTATGGAATGTCTTGCAATTTGTTGTGTGACATTCTTAGAGTACGAAGTTCTGGAAGTTCCTTGAAATAATTTTCTGGTATAGAAGCAATTGAATTGTTTTCCAAAGACAGATACATAAGTGAAGAAGGTAAATTAGGAGGCATTGATTCCAATCTGTTACTACATAGGTTGAGCTGCATTAATTTTTTCATTTTGAAGAGGGTTTTCTCTTTGAACATAGAATCGTGAAGATGATTGTAACAAAGATCAAGCATGGTCAAGTTTATTAACCCATCCATGGCGTTTGTCTGCAGTCTAGAGATTTCATTATAGCCAAGAAGGAGTCTTTCCAAAGATTTAGGAAGAGGAAATGGAAACTCTTCTAAATTGTTATGCTCCAGGTGAAGCTGTAGTAGATTTGAAAACTTAGTGAAGACTCCATGATCAATCTTATGAGATTTAATTTTGTTGTGGCTAAGATTAATTTCTTTAAGATGAGTTGCATTAATGAATGGATGTTCAGTCACAGCTTCAATTTCATTGAACTGAAGGTAGAGCTGCTGAATGTGCATTGGAATATCTGGGATAGTCTTGAGTTTGCGATTATCACAGTACATTGATGAGGGAAAATTAGGCGGACAAAAGCATTCGCTGGCACAGCCTAAAGTACGCTGATGGAAAGGAACTCCATGTTCTACATTTTGATGGAATTGGAATTCTGGTTCATAGACATCGTCTGGCTCTCGATCATAGTCTTCATCCCACTGATGAGTTTCATACTGGCAATATACCTTGACTCCAAAAAAGAAGAAAAGGACGCATACTTGACTTAAAAAGCCCATGGTCTTCTGTTGTCCTGTTGCAAGTAGAAAAGAAATATATTGTGGGAAAAGTGAGTAAAATTCAGAATAATTCTTGCATAAACTGATAGTTTTATAAAATAAACCTATGTCTATATTGAAAGATGTAAAAGTGTCCAGAAAGAATGTTCAAACCAAAAGCAGTGTTTAAGTACCAATGAGGGGATATTTTTAAAAAGTCATTTGTTACATTGAACCAGAGTCCAAAGTTTATGTTCTAGACTTTTTACCAAGTAACCATCTTTAGTTTATCTTGCTTAATAGACTATAGAGTTATGTTTATAGCATGACATCTCTCAGCTACAAAGCCCGTTGCTCTTTCCTCTGTAGATGCTAGGTATTCTTACTGATTATTTGATCTCTTTAAGGGATCCTGTGAGAAGAGAGCACTGGTGGCACAGTGGTTAAGCACTCAGCTGCTAACCAAAAAATCACCGGTTGGAACCCACCAGCTGCTTCATGGGATAAAGATGTAGCAGTCTGCTTCTGTAAAGATTACAGCCTTGGAAACCCTTTGGGGCAGTTTTTCTCTGTCCTATAGGATCACAACAGTTGGAATCGACTTGATGGCAACGGGTTTATGAGGAGAGAGACTCTGTTATTTTAGCTAGAGAGCTTTTGCCTAGGTAATTTTTTCTTAATATTAAACCAAAAGCTGCCTCCATGTGGCTTCTATTTACTGATTCTTTTGTCTGCCTTTGGGAAGAACATGAAACACTCCCTTCTATGTGATAACTTCGTATACTTAAAAATAGTTACTGTGTTTCCTCTTAGTGTTTTCTGTCCAAGTGTAACTACCCCTTTCAAATTTTCCTCCTATGGAACAGTTGGCAGAATCCAATTATTTTGTCTGACTCTACTTGAATAAAAACCAGTAACCATCCAGTTGATTCTGACTCATGGTGACCCCATGTGTGTCAGAGTAGAACTGTGCTTCATAGGGTTTTCAAAGGGCTGATTTTTTTTTTTTTTTTGGCAGTAGATTACCAAGCATTTCTTCGAAGGCGCCTCTTAAAAACAAAAACAAAAACCCCACTGCCGTCAAGTCAATTCTGACTCATAGTGACCCTATAGGACAGAGTAGAACTGCTCCCATAGGGTTTCCAAGGATCGACTGGTGGATTCAAACTGCCAGCCTTTTGGTTAGCAGCCTGAGCTCTTAACGGCTATACCCACCAGGGCTCCAAGGTGCCTCTAGGTGGACTCAAACCTCCAACCTTTCGATGCAGCCAAGCGTGTTAACCGTTTATACCATACAGGGACTCCTCTACTTGAAAACATACTTCAAATTCCAAACACACACAATATTTACATGCTGTAAAATTTTAGTTTCCAATAGATTATTTTATACATTTTTCTTGCTACCTTCCTAGGTTCCTGCTTTCCATTAGTATTTTTGAGTTCAGTCCTAGATACACAAAGATTAAAATCACACTGCCCCTTCTCCAAGATGTTTAAGTCAAGTGCAAAATCAGAGAGATACGCAGTACAATGCAGTGTAACTGTACCGTATAGAGTAAGGTTGTAAAAGAGGGAGTGTCCATCTCAAGAAAGACAGGGAGGGCTTTACAGAAGATGAACACTTGTTTGAGCTGAAATTTGAGGTTGTGGTTGATAGCAGATTATGCGTTGGATGAAGAGCCTGAAAACTTTCATTTCAGTCCTATGACTTGACGGTCAAGTCACTTAACATACTCAACTTTTGTCTCACCAATGAAATGAAATCATCATGATTCACCTCATATGGTTATTGTTGGGATCATAGGAGATATTCATGTAAAAGTGCTGAAAATTGGAAAGTGCTATCCAAATTGAATAAACATATTAAAGAATTTCTTTTATTCTGCCATTCTCATCCAGGACTCTATGATAGAATTAAACTCTAAAGCCCTAATGCGTCATTAAAACCAGTTGCCCTTGAGCTGATTCCGTTTCATAGTGACCCTATGGATCATTGAATGTAATGAAATAACTTATCTCCTATTCATCTAGTTATTTTTCATCATTGGAATAATTGAGAAAATAGTTATTTAAATCATTTTCTCTGGCAGAACCTCATTTAGGAAAAGATGCTCTAGACCCTAGACCCTAACATCTCAGTCTCTTCTTTATTTTCTTGTCAGAAACTTACAAAATTATAGAATGTAGTTAATTTGGTTTAGTAGTTAAGTAGAGTCAGAGACCCATTATCTCTTTTCCCTCAATGACATTGTCCTCTAGTCCACCTAACCATCACACCCATGCACCCACATCCCGGACCTTGTCATTACTGGAAACTGCAACCCGTTCATACTCTCAGTTTTGAGCATCCTGCACTCTGACCTGCCTTGCTTTCTTTTTCCCAAGAAAATGAAATCAAACAATCGAAAGAAAGTTAGGCAAGTCCCCAACCCTACAGCTCCCCACAGGTCTGCATTTGAGCCCTTTTACTCTGCCTTCCGTTTATTATTTTGGGTGAAGTTTCTGTTCTCCTGCCATCACAGTTGCCCACCAGGTCCCATTTTTTCTTGCCCACTCGAAGACGATGGTCCTCTGAGTCTTGCATTGTCTATTTTTCCTTCTCTGCTCGATCATTCTCAGGAGCATATAAACATACTGTAATTTTCTCCACTGTTTTTTAAAATTTCCCGGAGTCCACAACCTCCTCTAGCTACCAACTGTCTTTCTGCTTCTTTTCATTTGCAAAACTCCTCAAAATAACTTTTTAATTTCCTTCTCTACAATTCCTCCTCTCTTGGACCCACTTTAGTCAAGCTTTGCACTTTACCAAAACTGCACTTGTCAGGATTACCAGTGACCTCCACATTGCTAAAGCTGATGGCCAATTTTGGTCCCTGTTCCATTTCACATATCCGCTGCATTTGACACAGTTGATGGTGCCTTCTTTTAAATACTTCATTTAACCTCTAGGACACAGTATTTTCCTCTTCCTCGCTGGACATTCTTTCTCTGTCTTCTTTGCTGGATCTTCCTCAACTCCCTGAATTCCTGATATTGGAATGTCCTTGGACCTTTTCTCTTCCATGCTCTCCCTTGGTGATCCCATCCAGTTTCCGGGCATTAAATGCCACATAAATGCTAATGCGTTCCAAATCTGTATTTCTGGACCAGTTCTCTCTCCTGAACACGTACCCAACTGTATACTTGATGATCTGCACTAAAATGTCTAATTGTTATCTCAGACTTACTGCGACCAAAGCCAACATTTCCCCTCAGTCTTTCGCATCTTGGTAAATGATAACCTCATCTTTCCTCAAACCAAAAACATTAAGAGTCATACTTGATACTTCTGTGTGTGTGTGTGATATTGTGCATCAATCTAACAGAAAATCCTACTGCATCTATGTTCAAAATACATCTATAATCAATCTGGTTCAAAGCTACCATCTTTACTCACTTGTATTATTACTTATACCCTTGCCTACTTACAGTATATTCTCAACACAGTGATCTTTTAAAAATGTTAGAACACGTTGATTTTCTATTAAAAATCCTCAGGCAACTTCCATTCTTATTGAGAATAAAAGCTGAAGTCCTTACAATGACCTCCCAGGTCCATGGCTCACCCCTATAGGAGTGAACATATCCTGGTGATTTCCCCATTCCTTCAGCCCCAGATCCCTCTTCCTTATTGCTTGAACAAGAAATGCCAAGTATGTTCCCTACTTAGGGTATTTCCACTTAATGTTTTCTCTGCCTAGATGACTTGTTCTCTCCCTTCCTTCGGCTCTTTGTTCCCATGTTACCTTCTCAGTGAGGGCTTCCCTGTAACCACCCTATTTATAATTGCGCACAATTCCATCCTACGAGCCTGCCCTGTCATCTTCCCAGTCTTATTTTTCTTCATGGCACACATCACCATCTGACCTATTATATATTTTGCTGATGTATTTATTTTTTATTTTCCCCCATCTTCACTCCCCACTATTTGAACAAAAATTGTTGTCTGTTTTGTTTAGGTATTTAACAGTTCTTTTGGAAACGCTGGTGACGTAGTGGTTAAGAGCTATGGCTGCTAATCAAAAGGTCAGCCGTTTGAATCCACCAGGCACTCCTTGGAAACTCTATGGGACAGTTCTACGCTGTCCTGCAGGGTCGCTATGAGTCGGAATTGACTTGATGGCACTGTTTTTTTTTTTTAAATATATTACTTCCATTGTTCCATCGTATCCATGAGATTTATGGAGAACATGGCATTTGAACTATTGGGGTTTTTATAGAGGAAGATGGCGAAGATGATTTTCCAGATGGAAGAAATGAGCAAAAACATGGAAGCAACAAAGGGTGAGGTGTTTGGGAAATGGTGACTGACTGTTGGATAAGCAAAATAAAGCTATTAAAGTCAATCCAGACCAGAATGTAGAGGGCCTGAATTCTGACCGAAGGAATTTATATTCTGGCAATGCACACCTCATTTAATATGTTTGAGCTATGTACTTCTATCATCCTTAATATATACACAATTTGTAGCCCTGATGTTCACCCTGCTTTATGCATGCATGGAACAGAAGAGAGTCTTGGGAGGAGGTGGAGTTAAAGAAGTGGGATTTCAGCCCGAAGGGCAATATTCAGAATGAAGCCTGTGCTTCTCTATGTTGTGAGTGTACTGGGTGACCCAGACACTGGGGCTCACTTCCAGTGGGTCTAATTGGGAGTGCTCTTTTACTTAAAAAAAAAAAAAATATATATATATATATATTTTTTTTTTTTTACTTGGTGTAGTTATTGACCTGAAACTAGATAATGCATGGGAACATACTTAGTAAATCACTTTATACCAATTAGTAGTTATCTAGTTAGTTTGTTTGTGTCACTTCAATTAATATTTTCTAGAGTTGTTTCCAAGGGTGAGGCACTATGTTAAATTTGGTGGGGAATACAGAAGTGAAGAAGACTTGGTCCCCTTGTTAAAGAGCATGCAGTTTAGTGGAGGAGAGAGATACAGCAAAACAAACAATGTAAGGCAGTGTTTTGCAAGGCCAGTAGCTTAACCCTGCTTAGGAGAGACAGGGAAGTCTTCGGTAGACATCATTTGACCCAGACTTTTGGAGGTAAGCAAGAATGGGTGTAAAGCATCCTATATGTTTTACTCACTAGTTTTATAATATTTTATGTATTAATTCAATACCATTGTATTACTTATAGCAGTTTTTAAAGTACTTGCCATATTTCATTTTAGTCTCAATATAGCTGTTGGAGTTGGGTTTCTTTTAAGAACTGGCAGATCCCTAAGGTAGATCATGCTTACAGAACCATGAAGTAGAATCAGAGAGGCAAAGACGTGCAGCTATAGTATGTTCAGGCCACGTGTGCACTTTGAAAAGAGCATAGCTTGTGAAAACTCAATCTGAATTTCATCATTGTGTTAAAAACATTCGAAATCATCAATTAGTAACCTTACCGTAGAGAATTAAAGTCATGACTGTATTGTTCAACAATTATGAGGCAATCAGTGTTGGAGAAAAGGAGACCTGGATGATACTTTTCGTACTGTACTTAATCGCGTAAGTTTGATTTGGAATCAGGGCCTCTGAAAATAAAGGGATTCTTAATGTTGTCTCCTTTTGGTCTTGTTGAGCACTTAAGAAGAAAGACTTCCCTAGAATAGCAATTTCTTTTCTAAATCTGAACTCATCTGAGACATTGTCTTCATCCATTAAGATTCTTAACCCCTGTAGCTCAACCTCACCCTACTCCCTTTTTGATAAGTGCAGTTTTCTGATCAGAAATCCATTTCATAACTCACTGTCAATCATCCCATTCCCTGACCACTAATTTCTTGACAGAATCTAGTAGAATGCGTGGTGTGTAAGTGCTCAAAAGATTTGTTGAGTGACTGATTAAATTGAAAAGCGATGGATTATATTTTGTTAGGCATGCTTATCTATCTCTGCTAACGTTGATTATTTCTAGGCATTTATTTTGCCACAGTGCTATCTTTGAGTGAACATAGTCCTAGAGAAATTAGCTATCCTCTTTTCTATTTCACATCTATCACAATATAGTGTATTCTTCACTTTCCCTATTATATTGTCTAATAGAAAAATACCAAACAAATGTAAAAAAGAAACTTAAAGCAAATTAAAATACATGTTACCAGTATTTTTAATTATGCATTAATGTGAATTTTTCATATTATAGTTATAAAAGCTTCTGTCATACCATTTCTCTTACTTGGAGAAAAAGCACTCATACTTTCATCAAGAAAAGTTCTAACTGAAATTATTACTGAAAATACGGTAGAATTTAGTTTTTTTCTGGAAAGTTTAAAGTAATCAGAAAGCCTTACAGCATTTTATTACTTAAAGACTTAATTGTTTTATTGGTATATCATAGAAACTAGTTTTTTTTTTTTTTTTTAGTATATAAAAAACCAAGTATTAGTATATTATTCAGAATTTTTCCCAAAGCAATTTAAAATTTAACTCTGTAAGATCAGTGCACACCACTATTATTACAAGGCCCAAGGAAGTTAGACTCTTTGTGCTAATAAAAATACGAAAGTCCCCAAAACATTTTTAGCCATAGTGCAGTGAAACCTTAATTAACCGAAACCCTAGTAACTAGATCCTTCAGTAGACTGGATTGAGCACTCATATCTTCCCCTTGAGAAAAGAGACAAATGAAAACAAAAACATGCTAATATCAGGGATCTACTCAGTAGAAAAAGTTTGAGAAATTTTTGAAGGAAATTTGTACAAATGCTCATCTTCTGTACAACCAGAATCATTAGCATTGCTCAGACATATGGCTATAAAGCATTTGCTGTTTTTTTCTCATTTAAAAGTGAGATAGACAAGCAGAGAGAGAGAATTGATTCAGATTGAGATCAATTTCTGTAATCTGAGCATTTTCCTTTCATTCAAAGTAAAAAATTGAAACAAAGATTTTTCATTGGGTAAATTTGAAGTAAATTAGAAAATTAAATTTACTTCCTTCCCTGAACATTTTGGCTAAACAAAATTTTAGTGTAGCCTGTAGCAGATTTTCCTCCCAAATTGTGCTTTCATGATAGTTGCAATCTATTTTTAATATTAAACAAATCAAGCAAACTTTTTTATTTTTAACAGTAGGAATAGTTTTTTAAAAATTGAAAATTATCTCATTTTCATACCTGTTGAATTTGCTCTAGTTTTCAGGATTTGATGAATTTGGAATCCATTAAATGAATCAGAAATTCCTAAATTCTTAACTGGGTCTCTTAAAAATCCACAGTAACTGTGTGTCCAGACAGGACTGTCCCTTGAATTACTCTACCCAGTTAAGCAAATATAATCTGCTTGAAAAACACTTGGGTTGACTTAAAATTATGCATTTCTTTTTATTACACAAAACTTTGTGGATTCAAATTAAAACGTTTGTATTTTTTGATCAGACTTACGTGGCTTACTTCTTTCTTTCTCCCCTTAATTTTGGTTTGAGGTGTGGCAAGAATTTCCTCTAATATGAAAGGCAAACAGAATGAAATGAAACAGCATGCCCTGATTACTGTTGTTATTTTCATTTTCATGCCAAAGAACTCTTCAAATTAAGGTCTACTGTAGCTTGGAACTTAGTGTCTTAGCAGTTTAAGGTGGAACTTGAGAGTTGTTTTGAGCCACTTGGTTCTCAAGACACCTTGTGTGCACACTGATGCTACTGTTTATTAAGACTAGCATTCACGATTAGAAACGTAGCGTTACACATTTAGTTTGTTTTGAAAATGAAATAGATTGTCATTGGTTATACAGATGGAATATATACCTTTTCCAGACAGACTTAGACTTTCTTTTTTGCTATTCCTTTTCTCGCCTTTTTCCCCAATATACCCACTAGAATGGCTCTGAGAAACCTTTGAAAAATCGAGATTAATCCCTTGGTTATGGAAATCAGTGTCTTGTTCTAAGAAGGTATCTCTTTGATTTGCCTGGTTTTGATCCCTGGGCGGTATAATCAGTTTGTGCTCAGCTACTTATCTAAAGGTTGGCAGTATGAACCCACCCAGTTACATTGTGGAAGAAAGGCCTGGTGATTTAGCTTAAAGATTATAGCCAAGAAAACTCTATGGGGCAGCTATACCCTATACTTCAACACTCGGGGTTGCTATGAGTCAAAATCAACTTAACAACAACGGATTTTTTTTTTTTTTTGAGTACTACATAAAATAGTTTTATAGTGTTGAATAAAATAGAGGCTTCTGTTGACCAATCATTATTGCCTTTATTTTGTGGATGTAGAAAATTTCCTCATTTCCTTGAGCTATCTTTCCTGAAGAATAATAGTTAACTGCTTAAATGCTAAATTTTTACACTAAAGTTTTCATACTTGAAACAGAATTAATCTGTGTGTCTTGGCACTAGACTTTTAGTTCATTCTTTGGCAGATTATTTCAAGCCTTTGCATACCAATAAGGTAAATTCTAGAGTTCTTTTTTGTTTCTTCAAAATAATGTTTTACATTAAGTTTTTACAAAGAGCTCACAAGATGTATTTTGTAATACTTCAGATTTTAAAAAAGTACAGAGAGAGTGGGTCAAGGGATACATTGACAACATTTTTAAAAAATGTAGTCTATTATTTAAAACATTGGTATGCAAAACGTGGCAAGCCACATTTGGGCCAGGATTTCATCTTGTTACTAATCTTTTCCATATGTTTCCTGTTAGTTTCTTTGTTTTTAAACCCCAGGCTGCTACACTAAGGAAAAGGCAGCAAATCTGTGTACTTATTCCAGAAATTATTTTACATTTCCTTGTAGTTCTTTTGGAAGATTAGTTTAAAACCAACAGCTTGTAACTAAAAATGCACAAACAGCAGAAGATAAACTAGATAACTGGCACCTCCTAAAAATTTAATACTTATGCTCATGAAAAGACTTTACCAAAAGACTAAAAAGAGAGCCTAGAGACAGGGAAAATATTTTAGGCAATGACATATCTGACAAGGGTCCAATCTCTAAAATACATAGAAAACTTCAGCACTTCAACAACAAAAAGACAAACAATCCAATCAAAAAATGGGCAAAGGACATGGACACATCACCAAAGAAGACACTGAGGTGGCTAACAAACACATGAAGAGACACTCACGATCATTAAACATTAAAGAGATGCAAATCTAAACTGCAGTGAGACACTATCTCATCCCTACAAAAATGGCACTGATCCAAAAGACATAAAACAACAAATGCTGGAGAGGTTGTGGGGAGGTTGGAACCCTTATACACCACTGGTGGGATTGTTAAATGGTATGACCGCTACAAAAAACAGTGTGGTGCTTCCTCAAAAAGCCTGAAATAGAAATACCATGTGACCCAACAATCCCACTCCTAGGCATCTATCCTAGAGAAATAACAGCAGTGACATACACATATGCACACCCATGTTCATTGCAGCATTATTCACAACAGCAAAAAGATGGAAACAACCTAAGTGTCCATCAGTGAATGAATGGATAGACAAAACATGGTACATAAATACAATAGAATAGTATGTAATGATTAAGAATAATGATGAGTCCATGAAACATAACATGGAAGAATCTGAAGGACATTATGCTGAGTGAAATAAGTCAGTCACAAAAGGACAAATATTGTGTGATACCAGTTTTATAAAAAGTCAAGAATAGATTTCCACACAGAAAGCAACATTCTTTGATGGGTACCAGGGATGGGAGAAGTAGGGTGGGAGAATCACTTGCTAGATAGTAGTTGTTGTTGTTAGGTGCCATTGAGTCAGTTCCATCTCATAGTGACCCTATGTGTAACAGAATGAAACACTGCCCCATGCTGTCTACTAGACAGTAGATGGGTATTAATTCTGGTGAAGGGAAAGGCAATATACAATAAGGGGGAGTTTAAGCACAACATGATCAAAGTAACTGAAGACACTGAGAGGTACGTAAGAATAAAGGACAATTACGTTAATTCTATAACATGTACAATTCTGCAACAACAGTAATAGCAATCAAAAATTTGTGAGTGGATACATAGGTAAATATGTATGCGTATAGGTGTTAGAGGGCAAATGGGAATACATACACGTGCGTATATAGGTATGGTTGTGAATATTTGTAGATACATATTTGTATGTTATATATATATATATAAGAGTACATAGTGGGTACAGTTATAGAAACTTCTTAGATATATCCAAACACCATGTGGGACTGAGTTACTGGGCTTGAAGTCTAAGGACCATAGTCTTGGTGAACATCTAGGTCAATTGACATAATTCATAAAGATAATGTGCTACATCCTAGTTTGGTGAGTAGTGTCTAGGTCTTAAAAGCATGTGAGCAGCCAGTTAAGATACAACTATTGGTCTCTTCCAGTTTAGAGCAAAGGAGAGTGAAGGAAACCAAAGACTCAAGGAAGCAATTTGCCCACAGGACTAATGGCCCACACAAACTACAGCCTTCTCTAGTCTGAGACTAGAAGAACTAGATGGTGCCCGGCTACCATTACCAACTATTCTAACCGAGGATATAATAGAAGGTCCTGGATAAAATGGCAGAAAAATGTAGAATAAAACTCAAATTCCTGAAAGACCAGATTTATTAGACTGATAGAGACTAGAGGAACCCCCAAGACTATTGACCTAAGACACCCTTTTAACCGGAAAATGAAGCCACTCACAGAGGTCACCTTTCAGCCAAATATTAGATTGGCCTATAAAATAAACAGTAACACCCATGAAGAATGTGCTTCTTAGAACAATTAACTATATGAGACCAAATGGGCAGCATTTTCTGAAAAGCAAAGATGAGAAGGCAAGTAGGGGCAGGGAACTGGAGGAATGAAAATGGTGAAGACAGAGTGGAGATGAGACCAATGTCACAGAAGAAATTGTGTATAAATTGTTGAACAGGAAACTAATTTGCTGTGTAAACTTTTACCTAAAACAAAATGAAGTGTTTTAAAAAACAAAAGACACTACAATAAAAATCTCATTTTATTAGAAAAAAACCAAACCAAAAAAATCAATAGCTGTTTTAGGCTGGGTTCTCTAGAGAAGTAAAACCAATAAGGCATATAAATGCCTATATAGAGAGATTTATATGAAGGAAATGGCTTACGTGGTTGTAGAGGCTGAAATGTCCCAAATCCACGGCTCAGGCTGGAGGCTTCTCCTGATCCACGTAGCCACAGGGACTGGCGAACCTAAGATCGACAGGTCAGACAGCAGGGCTCTTGCTCACAGGCTGCGAAGACTGACGAATCCCAAGATCAACAGGCAAGACCACAGGTAGCTGCTAGCTGAAGTCCCAAGAAGTGGAGGTCAGATGAACAGGAGCCAGCTGCAGGATCCAGAGTGAGAAAAAGCCCAGGAGCCTTGCCAGAGAGTCCACTTACATTTGATGCAGCCCATATCCCCAAGGAAACTCCCTTTCAACTGATTGACTCCTCACAACAGATCCCATCATGGAGGTGATCAAATTATATCAGATCTCATCATGGAAATGATTGCATCTCATACGACTGCCAAACTGTATCATATCTGTCAAACTACTGAGAATCATGGCCAGCCAAGTTGACACATAACCTTAACCATCATAACAGCTTAATTTGTATATAATTCCTCATTTAACTCTGATTTGAACTTAAGATAGTGATTATGTTGTTTCTGTGTCCAACAAATGCAATAAATAAAAAAATAAGAAGGCCTGTTTATCAATAGATGGCTAGCTTACACAGAATTAAAAATATCTAAAAATTTGAACAGTGTCTATCATATCTAAATGTTCAGGTTGGCAAGTGTTGTGAATGGGGGAGCTGATGGTTAGTCAGGCCTTAAAAGAAAAATAGGAGTTTAAGTGATAGTTTATGATAGATCACTCTTTTAGTTAGGTGGTCGTAATTGTCATATGCCTTTTCCTCACTTATTGACTATCTTGTTATCTGACATTTCACATTTATGATAATGATAAAATTCTACTATCTGACTATTTTTCACATTAATGACACACATCAGGCAGCAACAAACACAGCAGTGGGTAACACTGGGTGTGATGTTTAGGTTTTGCGCCATCTTGGCTGGGCTGTGATTCTCAGTAGTTTGGCAGTTATGTAATGATGTAATTTGGCAGTTATGTAGTGGTGTAGTCTTCCTCCATTTTGTGATCTGATGTAGTCATCCTGCATTTTCACATAATGCTGATTTTCCATAATGACCTGGTCTTTGGAGCCTAACCATATCAATAAGTGAGTAGAGGGTATAATTGTAGGGAGAAGTCAGTTGAATTGGTGAAGTCTAAATTATAGATTATTCTAGGATTGTACTTTGAAGTTTTTGCAGTATCTCAAAGCTGAATAACATGGCGCTAGACAGGAAATGTCCAACTGAGATCTACTTAATTAAGGTTGTAAGCATATGGATTTGTCATTCATTCAACTAATATTTAGTGAGCACCTACTTTGTGCAAGTCAATTTCAGTTTCTGGGTACACAGCGGTGAAAGTCGCCACTGTCATGGAGCTTATATTGTAATGGAGGAAAACAGAAAATAAACATGTATCAAGTGGCGATGAGTGTGCAACGGAGGAAAATAAGGCAAGGATAAAGAAATAAAAATGAATGGGGCACAGAGGGATGGGTTAATAATTCTGTCACCGTTGTAAATGTATACTGGAATAGAACATTAACTGTGTGGGGGATGCTGGAGTTCCTGGACTGTACAAGCAATTAAGCTTGGCTAGTAACCAAAAAAAAGGTTGACAGTTCAAATCCACCCAGATGTGCCTCTGAGGAGAGCCCTTATGATCTACTTTGGAAAGATCACAGCCATTGAAAGACCTGTATGGCACAGTTCTACTCTGAAACACATGGGGTTGCCATGAGTCAGAATCAAATGAAGACAACTGATTTGGTTTTGGTTTTATGGTGAATGGTGGGAGCCAAATTTATCATTGCTGGAGTAGGAATTTATAGATAAGGAAGGGGAGGAAGCCAGAATGATGCGGTAATGGATTAGAGTTGGAACATCAGTTTGATCTCCTGTTTAGCTTAATATACAGATGATTACAAATAAAAGTAATTATGTACGTGTGTGTATACATGGTTAGGACATATTTATATTTCCTTGCTCTGTCAGCTGAGAGGGCCCGGAAACAATGACACCACAATAGCAACAAACACACCTAGAGCCCAAATCTTGGTTTCTAACACGATTCTCCAATAGAAGGAACCAGGGCCCCTAGGATAAAATGACTGGTTCTAGGACTGGGACGGGGAATATATATGTGCCTAGAGCATCTTATTTTTTAGGGCATTTTATGGAGCCCTGGTGGTGCAGTGGTTAAGAGCTCGGCTACTAACCAAAAGATTGGCAGTTCGAATCCACAAGCCACTCCTTGGAAACCCTGTGGGGCAGTTCTACTCTCTGTCCTTCAGGGTCACTGTGAGTCAGAATTGACTCTACTGCAATGGGATTTTTTTTTTTTTTTTAAAGTAACACCAGAAGGTAAGAAAATACTTGAAAAAGTAAGAGGTGGGTACTATTTTAAGTAGTTTAGCAAAGATCTGCATGTAGTTAGGAGTAAGCCAGGCTGGTATCAGACAGGCAAAAGATCAGTGTGGCTGGAGCACAGTGGCCTAAGAGGAGAGTGGTAGGAGTTATAGAGGCAGCCAGGGCTAGAATCAAGGTAAACATGCTGCTGACATGCTGGAAGGTACTAGTCTCCTAGGATTCTAATATACAGTCGTGTTTACAAGGCAAATATGGCATTTAGCTGTTAAACTATTTCTGTAAGAAGGACAGTTTAGGAAGTTCTACAGAAGTAATCAGAAAACTAAATGTCACATTTGCCCAGCAAAGATGATACATCTTTTTGGGTATCTGTGCCTAGACACTATGAGGAGCATATGCTACTAAACTCATGATCAACCCTCATAAGCTAACTTGTCCCCAGTGTTCAGTAAATGATGCCATCATCTCACCCCTACCTATTCCCTTACATAAGCCAGAAGCTTGGGAATTATCTAAATCAGTGCTTCCCAAAATGTGGTAGGAGGTCCACCAGCATCAGAATTATCAGGAGTGCTTATTAAAAATTCAGGTTCCAGGGTCCCTACACTCTAGATATATGAAATCAAAATCTTCAGGGATGGGGCCCAGGAATTTCCAATTTTATCAAGCTTCCCAGTACCACAAAAATTTGAGAACCACTCATCTAAATTGCCTTCTCCCTTTCTTTCAAATTTGGTCTAAATTCTCTGTATTCTGTTCTGTTGTTGTTGTTGTTAGGTGCTGTCAGGTCATAGCAACCCTACGCACAACAGAACGAAACACTGCCCAGTCCTGCTCTATCCTCACAATCATTGTTATGCTTAAGCCCATTGGTGCAGCCACCGTGTCAGTCCATGTTGTTGAGGATCTTGCTCTTTTTTGCTGACCCTCTACTCTACCAAGTATGATGTCTTCTCCAGGGACCAGCCTCTCCTGATAATATGTCCTAGTGTATGAGACAAAGTCTTGCCATCCTTGCTTCTAATGAGCATTCTGGCTATACTTCTTTGTATTCTGCTATGTAAATATCGTTTTAATTTGTCCATGTCTCTTGGTCTTCACTGCCACCTCATCTTTCTAGTGGCCAGCATCTCTCACTCATGTGTATTCAGTAGTTTCCTGGTGTACCTGTGTTCATACATCTTCTTCTCCAATCTTATTCTATATAAAAGAAATCCAATTATACAATTCTTCTGCTTAAAATCCTCTAATAGTGCCTCATCATTTCAGTTAAGTTCCAGTCATGACCTTCAAGGCTTGGAAGGACCTGACCTTGGCCTACCTCTCTAGCCTGTTCTTTTACCATATGAATCGTGCCACTATTGATTTCTGGTGTATATCCATACTGGTCTTTTTACTTTCAGAGGCTCTACCTGCCATGTTCTTACTTAACCTTTGCATGGTCTTTTTCCTCTATGTGTAATGCTGGACCTATACATTACAACCTTTTTGCTACCTAACTCCTACTTACGTTTCAGATGCCAGCTTATCCTACTTGAATTCAATTAAGTATGTCATTATTTGTTTAATTTCTCTTCCTGGCTAGAATCTTTCTTATGCACCACTATGTCCACAAATTATCCGCACATTGTATGTGTTTAATAAATATTATTTGAGTGAATGAATACACACTACCCTCCAAGAATAGCCCTGTTCTCCATTTTGAAACATCTTTCTAATTTCTTGCCTGCTCGAGGAAAGAATCCCTCTAGGTGAACTATCCTGGTACCATTCCATGGATTAGCTACTCTGTTTTCTTGCTGTCAACTCCTTCATCAGCTGATCAGTTGACCTCATATGCCCTATATGTGGAACAAGCACCTATTAATGTAAAAACTTGAATACAGTCAGTAACATTGTGAGAAAAATACAATTGGCAAGTTAAGTGGCTGAAATCAATACAAGAGAGAAAAGGGAAAGAAGAAATGAGAAAAGGGAAGGAAGAAATGAGTAATTGTGATCTTTAACTCAACATTTAAATCACTTCCGGAGGGTTTTTTTTGAATTTACTTTGTTACTGTTAAGAATATATACAGCAAAACATATACCAATTTAATAGTTTCTACATGTACAATTGAATGACACTGACTACATTCTTTGAGTTGTGAATCCTCCTACTTTGTTCACCTTTTCAAGATTGCTTTGGCTATTTGGGGCCTCTTGTCATGCCACATAAATTTGAGGATTGGCATTTCCATTTCTACAAAAATGCTGTTAAAATTTTAATGGGGATTGTGTTGAAACTATAGAATCTATAGATTGCTTTGGGTAGTATTGACATATTAACAATATTAAGTTTTCCAAATCATGAACACTGAATGACTTCCCATTTATTTAGGTCTTCTTTAATTTCTGTTAGTATCATTTTATAGTTTTCATATTCGAAGTCTTTCACCTCCCTGGTTAAATTTTTTTTTATATACTAAGTTTTATTGAGCTTTAAGTGAATCTTTACAAATCAAGTCAGTGTGTCACATATAAGCTTATATACACCTTACTCCTTACTCCCACTTACTCTCCCCCTAATGAGTAAGCCCTTCCAGTCTCTCCTTTCATCACAATTTTGCCAGTTTCTAACCCTCTCTACCCTCCTATCTCCCCTCCAGACAGGAGATGCCAACACAGTCTCAAGTGTCCACCTGATACAAGTAGCTCACTCTTCATCAGCATCTCTCTCCTACCCATTGTCCAGTCCCTTCCATGTCTGATCAGTTGTCATCAGGAATGGTTTCTGTCCTGGGCCAACAGAAGGTTTGGGGACCATGACCGCCGAGATTCCTCTAGTCTCAGTCAGACCATTAAGTATGGTCTTTTTATGAGAATTTGGGGTCTGCATCCCACTGTTCTCCTGCTCCCTCAGGGGTTCTCTGTTGTGTTCCCTGTCAGGGCAGTCATCGGTTGTGGCCACGCACCATCTAGTTCTTCTGGTCTCAGGATGATGTAAGTGTCTGGTTCATGTGGCCCTTTCTGTCTCTTGGGCTCATAGTTATCGTGTGACCTTGGTGTTCTTCATTCTCCTTTGATCCAGGTGAGTTGAGACCAGTTGATGCATCTTAGATGGCCGCTTGTTAGCATTTAAGACCCCAGCCGCCACATTTCAAAGTGGGATGCAGAATGTTTTCATAATAGAATTATTTTGCCAATTGACTTAGAAGTCCCCTTAAACCATGGTCCCCAAACCCCCGCCCTTGCTCCGCTGACCTTTGAAGCATTCAGTTTATCCTGGAAACTTCTTTGCTTTTGGTCCAGTCCAGTTGAGCTGACCTTCCCTGTATTAAGTATTGTCCTTCCCTTCACCTAAAGTAGTTCTTATCTACTAACTAATCAGTAAATAACCCTCTCCCACCCTCCCTCCCTCCCCGCCTCCTAACCACAAAAGTATGTGTTCTTCTCAGTTTATACTATTTCTCAAGATCTTATAATAGTGGTCTTATATAATATTTGTCCTTTTGCCTCTGACTAATTTCACTCAGCATAATGCCTTCCAGGTTTCTCCATGTCATCAAATGTTTCACTGATTCGTCACTGTTCTTTTTTTTTATTTTTGTTTTATTAACTTTTATTGAGCTTCAAGTGAACGTTTACAAATCAAGTCAAACTGTCACATATAAGTTATATACACCTTACTCCGTACTCCCACTTGCTCTCCCCCTAATGAGTCAGCCGTTCCAGTCTCTCGTGACAATTTTGCCAGCTTCCAACTCTCTCTATCCTCCCATCCCCTCTCCAGACAGGAGATGCCAACACAGTCTCAAGTGTCCACCTGATACAAATAGCTCACTCTTCATCAGCATCTCTCTCCTACCCACTGTCCAGTCCCTTTCATGTCTGGTGAGTTGTCTTCGGGAGTGGTTCCTGTCCTGGGCCAACAGAAGGTTTGGGGACCATGTCCGCCGGGATTCCTCTAGTCTCAGTCAGACCATTAAGTATGGTCTTTTTATGAGAATTTGGGGTCTGCATCCCTCTGATCTCCTGCTCCCTCAGGGGTTCTCTGTTGTGTTCCCTGTCAGGGCAGTCATCCGTTGTGGCCACGCACCAACTAGTTCTTCTGGTCTCAGGATGATGTAGGTCTCTGGTTCATGTGGCCCTTTCTGTCTCTTGGGCTCTTAGTTATCGTGGGACCTTGGTGTTCTTCATTCTCCTTTGCTCCAGGTGGGTTGAGACCAATTGATGCATCTTAGATGGCCGCTTGTTAGCATTTAAGACCCCAGACACCACATTTCAAAGTGGGATGCAGAATGTTTTCGTAATAGAATTATTTTGCCAATTGACTTAGAAGTCCCCTTAAACCATGGTCCCCAAACCCCCGCCCTTGCTCCGCTGACCTTTGAAGCATTCAGTTTATCCTGGAAACTTCTTTGCTTTTGGTCCAGTCCAGTTGAGCTGACCTTCCCTGTATTGAGTGTTGTCCTTCCCTTCACCTAAAGCAGTTCTTACCTACTAACTAATCAGTAAATAACCCTCTCCCACCCTCCCTCCCTACCCCCCTCGTAACCACAAAAGTATGTGTTCTTCTCAGTTTATACTATTTCTCAAGATCTTATAATAGTGGTCTTATACAATATTTGTCCTTTTGCCTCTGACTCATTTCGCTCAGCATAATGCCTTCCAGGTTCCTCCATGTTATGAAATGTTTCAGAGATTCGTCACTGTTCTTTATCGACGCGTAGTATTCCATTGTGTGAATATACCACAATTTATTTACCCATTCATCCGTAGATGGACACCTTGGTTGCTTCCAGCTTTTTGCTATTGTAAACAGAGCTGCAATAAACATGGGTGTGCATATATCTGTTTGTGTGAAGGCTCTTATTTCTCTAGGGTATATTCCGAGGAGTGGGATTTCTGGGTTGTATGGTAGTTCTATTTCTAACTGTTTAAGAAAATGCCAGATAGATTTCCGAAGTGGTTATACCATTTTACATTCCCACCAGCAGTGTATAAGAGTTCCAATCTCTCTGCAGCCTCTCCAGCATTTATTATTTTGTGTTTTTTGGATTAATGCCAGCCTTGTTGGAGTGAGATGGAATCTCATTGTGGTTTTAATTTGCATTTCTCTAATGGCTAATGATCAAGAGCATTTTCTCATGTATCTGTTAGCTGCCTGAGTATCTTCTTTAGTGAAGTGCATGTTCATATCCTTTGCCCACTTCTTGATTGGGTTGTTTGTCTTTTTGTGGCTCAGTGTTAACGGAATCATATTTTAGAGATCAGGCGCTGGTCGGAGATGTCATAGCTGAAAATTCTTTCCCAGTCTGTAGGTGGTCTTTTTACTCTTTTTTTTTTATTTTTATTAAGCTTCAAGTGAACATTTACCATTCCGATCAGTCTGTCACATGTAGGTTTACATACATCTTACTCCCTTCTCCCACTTGCTCTCCCCCTATTGAGTCAGCCCTTACAGTCTCTCGTTTCGTGCCAATTTTGCCATCTTCCCTCTCTCTCTATCTTCCCATCCCCCCTCCAGTCAAGAGTTGCCTACACACTCTCCCGTGTCCACCTGATTTAATTAGCTCACTCTTCATCAGCATCTCTCTCCCCCCCACTGACCAGTCCTTTTCATGCGTGATGATTTGTCTTCGGGGATGGTTCCTGTCCTGTGCCATCAGAAGTTCTGGGGAACATTGTCTCTGGGATTCCTCTAGTTGCAATCATACCATTAGGTGTGGTCTTTTAGTGAGAATTTGGGGTCTGTATCCCATTGGTCTCCTGCTCCCTCAGGAGTTGTCTGTTGTGCTCCCTGACAGGACAGACATCGATTGTGGCTGGGCACCAACTAGTTCTTCTGGTCTCAGGATAATGTAGGTCTCTGGTTCATATGGCCCTTTCTGTCTCTTGGGTTCTTAGTTGTCGTGTGACCTTGGTGTTCTTCCTTTGCCTTTGCTCCAGGTGGGTTGAGACCAATTAATGTATTTTAGATGGCCGCTTGTTGGCATTTAGGACCCCAGGCGCCACAATTCAAAGTGGGATGCAGAGTGTTTTCATAATAGAATTGTTTTGCCCATTGACTTAGAAGTCCCCTCAAACCAAGTTCCCCAGACCCCAGCCCCTGCTTCGCTGACCTTTGAAGCTTTCATTTTATCCCGGAAACCTCTTTACTTTTAATCCTGTCCAATTAGGCTGACCTTCCTTGTTTTGAGTGTTGTCTTTCCCTTCACCCAAAGCAGTTCTTATCTACAGATTGATCAATAAAAAGCCCTCTCCCTCCCTCCCTCCCCCCTTTGTAACCACAAAAGTATGTGTTCTTTTCCGTTTTTTCTATTTCTCGAGATCTTATAATAGTGGTCTTATACAATATTTGTCCTTTTGCAACTGACTCATTTCGCTCAGCATAATGCCTTCCAGATTCCTCCATGTTATGAAATGTTTCTGAGATTCGTCACTGTTCTTTATCGATGCGTAGTATTCCATTGTGTGAATATACCACAATTTATTTACCCATTCGTCCGTTGATGGACATCTTGGTTGCTTCCAGCTTTTTGCTATTGTAAACAGAGCTGCAATAAACATGGGAGTGCATATATCTGTTTGTGTGAAGGCTCTTGTATCTTTAGGGTATATTCCGAGGAGTGGGATTTCTGGGTTGTATGGTAGTTCTATTTCTAACTGTTTAAGATAACGCCAGATGGATTTCCAAAGTGGTTGTACCATTTTACAATCCCACCAGCAGTGTATGAGAGTTCCAATCTCTCCGCAGCCTCTCCAACATTTATTATTTTGTGTTTTTTGAATTAATGCCAGTCTAGTTGGTGTGAGATGGAATCTCATCGTAGTTTTAATTTGCATTTCTCTAATGGCTAATGATCGAGAGCATTTTCTCATGTATCTGTTGGCTGCCTGAATATCTTCCTTAGTGAAATGTGTGTTCATATCCTTTGCCCACTTCTTGATTGGGTTGTTTGTCTTTTTGTGGTTGAGTTTTGACAGAATCATGTAGATTTTAGAGATCAGGCACTGGTCTGAGATGTCATAGCTGAATATTCTTTCCCAGTCTGTAGGTGGTCTTTTTACTCTTTTGGTGAAGTCTTTAGATGAGCATAGGTGTTTGATTTTTAGGAGCTCCCAGTTATCTGGTTTCTCTTCATCATTTTTGTTAATGTTTTGTATTCTGTTTATGCCCTGTATTAGGGCTCCTAGGGTAGATCCTATTTTTTCTTCCATGATCTTTATCGTTTTAGTCTTTATGTTTAGGTCTTTGATCCACTTGGAGTTAGTTTTTGTGCATGGTGTGAGGTATGGGTCCTGTTTCATTCTTTTGCAAATGGATATCCAGGTATGCCAGCACCGTTTGTTAAAAAGACTATTATTTGCCCAATTGACTGACACTGGTCCTTTGTCAAATATCAGCTGCTCATACGTGGATGGATTTATATCTGGATTCTCAATTCTGTTCCATTGGTCTATGTGCCTGTTTTTGTACCAGGACAGGCTGTTTTGACTACTGTGGCTATATAATAGGTTCTAAAATCAGGTAGAGTGAAGCCTCCCACTTTCTTCTTCTTTTTCAGTAATGCTTTACTTATCTGAGGCTTCTTTCCCTTCCATATGAAGTTGGTGATTTGTTTCTCCATCACGTTAAAAAATGTCATTGGAATTTGGATCAGAAGTGCATTGTATGTATAGATGGCTTTTGGTAGAATAGACATTTTTACGCTAAGTCTTCCTATCCATCAGCAAGCTATGTTTTTCCACTTAAGTAGGTCCTTTTTAGTTTCTTGTAGTAGTACTTTGTAGATTTCTTTGTGTAGGTCTTTTACATCCTTGGTAAGATTTATTCCTAAGTATTTTATCTTCTTGGGGGCTACCGTGAATGGTATTGATTTGGTTGTTTCCTCTTCGATGTTCTTTTTGTTGATGTAGAGGAATCCAAGTGATTTTTGTATGTTTATCTTATAACTTGAGACTCTGCCAAACTCTTCTATTAGTTTCAGTAGTTTTCTGGAGGATTCCTTAGGGTTTTCTGTGTATAAGATCATATCATCGGCAAATAGAGATAATTTTAATTTCTGCTTGCCAATCTGGATGCCCTTTATTTCTTTGTCTAGCCTAATTGCTCTGGCTAGGACCTCTAGCACAATGTTGAATAAGAGCGGTGATAAAGGGCATCCTTGTCTGGTTCCTGTTCTCAAGGGAAATGCTTTCAGGCTCTCTCCATTTAGAGTGATGTTGGCTGTTGGCTTTGTATAGATGCCCTTTATTATGTTGAGGAATTTTCCTTCAGTTCCTATTTTGGTGAGAGTTTTTATCATAAATGGGTGTTGGACTTTGTCAAATGCCTTTTCTGCATCAATTGATAAGATCATGTGGTTTTTGTCTTTTGTTTTACTCATATGGTGGATTACATTAATGGTTTTTTTAATATTAAACCAGCCGTGCATACCTGGTATAAATCCCACTTGGTCGTGGTGGATTATTTTTTCGATATGTTGTTGAATTGTATTGGCTAGAATTTTGTTGAGGATTTTTGCATCTATGTTCATGAGGGATATAGGTCTGTAATTTTCTTTTTTTGTGATGTCTTTACCTGGTTTTGGTATCAGGGAGATGGTGGCTTCATAGAATGAGTTGGGTAGTATTCCGTCATTTTCTATGCTTTGAAATACCTTTAGTAGTAGTGGTGTTAACTCTTCTCTGAAAGTATGGTAGAACTCTGCAGTAAAGCCATCCGGGCCAGGGCTTTTTTTTTTTGGGAGTTTTTTCATTACCGTTTCAATCTCTGTTTTTGTTATGGGTCTATTTAGTTGTTCTACTTCTGATTGTGTTAGTTTAGGTAGGTAGTGTTTTTCCAGGAATTCATCCATTTCTTCTAGGTTTGCAAATTTGTTATAGTACAATTTTTCATAATAATATGATAGGATTCTTTTAATTTCAGTTGGGTCTGTTGTGATGTGGCCCATCTCATTTCTTATTGGGTTATTTGTTTCCTTTCCTGTATTTCTTTAGTCAGTCTGGCCAATGGTTTATCAATTTTGTTAATTTTTTTTGAACAACCAGCTTTTGGCTTTGTTAATTCTTTCAATTGTTTTTCTGTTCTCTAATTCATTTAGTTCAGCTCTAATTTTTATTATTTGTTTTCTTTTAGTGCCTGATGGATTCTTTTGTTGCTCACTTTCTATTTGTTCAAGTTGTAGGGACAGTTCTCTGATTTTGGCTCTTCTTTTTGTATGTGTGCATTTATAGAGATAAATTGGCCTCTGAGCACTGCTTTTGCTGTGTCCCAGAGGTTTTGATAGGAAGTATTTTCATTCGTGTCGCATTCTATGAATTTCTGTGTTCCCTCCTTAAAGTCTTCTATAACCCAGTCTTTTTTCAGGAGGGTATTGTTCAGTTTCCAAGTATTTGATTTCTTTTCCCTAATTTTTCTGTTATTGATTTCCATTTTTGTGGCCTTGTGGTCTGAGAAGATTTCTTTGTAATATTTCGATGTTTTGGATTCTGCAAAAGTTTGTTTTATGACCTAATATGTGGTCTATTCTAGAGAATGTTCCATGTGCGCTAGAAAAAAAAGTATACTTTGCAGCAGTTGGGTGGAGAGTTCTTTATAAGTCAATGAGGTCAAGTTGGTTGATTGTAGCAATTAGGTCTTCCATGTCTCTATTGAGCTTCTTACTGGATGTCCTGTCCTTCTCCAAAAGTGGTGTGTTGAGGTCTCCTAGTATAATTTTGGAGGTGTCTATCTCACCTTTCAGTTCCGTTAAAATTTGTTTATGTCTGTTGCAGCCCTGTTATTCGGTGCATAAATATTTAATATGGTTATATATTCTGGTCTATTGTCCCTTTAACTAACTTGTATTGTCGCACATCCCCTGTATTCCTCTCCATATGGCAGTTCTGTGCCACGTGTATTTAGTCCCTCTTTTTGATTATTGTGGTCTTTGACATATTGACTTCAATAATTCCCTGTTTTGAGTGTTTTTTTTTAATTAATCTTAATTTGTTTTTGTGATTTCCCTATTTGAGGTGATATCAGGATGCTCTATTCTGTAACCTTGTGTTGTGCTGGTATCTGATTTTATTGGTTTTCTGACCAAAGAATTTCCTTAGTTTTTCTTGTAGCTTTGGTTTGGTTTTTGGAAATTCTCTAAGCTTTTGTTTATCTGTAAATGTCTTAATTTCGCCTTCTTATTTCAGAGAGAGTTTTGCTGGATATATGATTCTTGGCTGGCAGTTTTCCTCCTTCAGTGCTCTGTATATGTCATCCCATTGCCTTCTTGCCTGCATGGTTTCTGCTGAGTAGTCTGAACTTATTCGTATTGATTCTCCATTGTAGGCGACCTTTCTTTTATCCCTGGCTGCTTTTAAAATTTTCTCTTTATCTTTGGTTTTGGCAAGTTTGATGATAATATGTCTTGGTGATATTCTTTTTGGATCAGTCTTAAATGGAATTCGATGAGCATCTTGGATAGATATCCTTTCGTCTTTCATGATGTCAGGGAACTTTTCTGCCAACAGATCTTCAGCTATTCTCTCTGTGTTTTTTGTTATCCCTCCCTGTTCTGGGACTCCAATCACACACAAGTTATTCTTCTTGATAGAGTCCCACATGATTCTTAGGGTTTCTTCATTTTTTTTAATTCTTTTATGTGATTTTTGTTTCAGCTATGTTGGTATTAATTCCCTGGTCCTCCAGATTTCCCAATCTGCATTCTAATTGCTCGAGTCTGCTCCTCTGACTTCCTATTGCGTTGTCTAATTCTGTAATTTTATTGTTAATCTTTTGGATTTCTGCATGCTGTCTCTCTATGGACTCTTGCAACTTATTAATTTTTCCACTATGTTCTTGAATAATCTTTCTGAGTTCTTCAACTGCTTTATTAGTGTGTTCCTTGGCTTTTTCTGTAGATTGCCTTATTTCATTTCTGAGGTCATCTCTGATGTCTTCAAGCATTCTGTAAATTAGTTTTTTATATTCTGTATCTGGCAATTCCAGGATTGTATCTTCATTTGGGAAAGATTTTGATTCTTTAGTTTGGGGAGTTGTAGAAGCAGTCATGGTCTGCTTCTTTATGTGGTTTGATATCGACCGCTGTCTCTGAGCCATCACTAAGATATTCTAGTGATTTATTCTATATTTGCTCACTGAGTCTCATCTTGTTTTGTTTTCCTTCAATATACGTAGATGGGCTACTAGATTGAGCTGTGTTGATTATTGTAGCCCTTGAGTCACTTATGTCCTATTACCAGCTGGTTTTGCCTGTTACCAGATATATAAGCCTGAGTCCATTCACTGTTCTTGAGTAGAATATGATTTTGGGTCCACCTAGAGAAGTAGTCGTGATAGTTGTGTGCAGCAGACCTTAGGCCCCCAATACAAGTACCTCTAGAGATTGGTAGGTGTCACTCTCCTTAGACCCCTAAGGCAGCAGGCTAGGTGGTCTTGGGGGGCTTCAGCCCTCAGTTCCCTGTTGTGGGTCAGTGAGGGCTCTGTTGAATTCGCAGAGATATCAGACCTGGGAAACTTGTCTTTCCAGTAAATCGGCTAAAACAATTGCAGTCAGATCCCTATTAGAAATGCCTTTGCAGTGTAATAGCCACCTTGTTCCCTGTAGGGATGAAAGCTGGAGACTGTGGATCACATATGCTTGGCTGGAGCTGATTCTGTGTTTTTAGTCCAATTAGGGAAGGATTTTTGGTCCCTGGGTTTTTTATGGTTGCTTCTCCCGGGCCAGAAGAATGGGTTAGGAAATGAAAAAAAGATAAACTGCAGAGCAATTCTCCCTCTGGCTCAGGAAATTCCAATGTTAATGAAGCCGCCTGGAAAGGGGAGGGGAGGGTTCAGATAAACAGGAGAGAGTAGCACCCCAGAATACAGACAAAGTTACTTATCTTGCTTGGTATGACTGTTTTATCTGAGATTCCCGAGGGGCTCGTCGACTGTGTGCACTGGCTGGGTAGGGATTGCCCCCGAGGGTCAGGCCCGCGTCCCGTGCTTGCACTGTCTCAGAGGCCGGGGTTAGTTCCTATGCTCCCAGTCCAAAACCAAGCGTCAAGGTTCCCTGGCTGGGACGCTGCACTCCTGGCTCCAAAACCAGTCGCTGCCTTCCAGTGACTTTTCTTCCTGTCAGCCACGTCGCTGTGCTTCCTTCGTGCACCGGCTGGTCTTCCCCCGAGGTCAGTTCAGGGGGCTAGGGCTGTGCTCCATTTTTGCGCCATCTCAGGATGCCGTGCTCAGCTCCCCTGCGCCCAGTCCAAAGCCCGGTGCCAAGGTTTCCTGACTGGGACGCTGGCTCCAGGCTCTGAAAACAGTCGCTGCTTCCCCTTGGTTGTTCGTTCTCAGTCTCTGTCACTCAGGTCAACTCTTTAGATCTGTGTTTGATGGTCAGGGTTCATAGATTGTTATGTATGTGATCGATTCACTTGTTTTTCTGAGTCTTTGTTGCAAGAGGGAATCTGAGGTAGTGTCTACCTAGTCAGCTATCTTGGCCCCGCCTCCTCCGTGGTTAAATTTATTCCTAGGTATTTTATTCATTTCAATGCTGTCTTAGCCTGGGTTCTCTAGAGAAGCAAAACTAGTAAAGCGTATAAATATATATATATAGAGATTTCTATCAAATAAATGGCTCGCGAGATTGTAGAGGCTGGAGCATCCCAAGCCCATGGATTAGGATAGAGGCTTCTCCTGATTCACATAGCCACAGGGGCTGGTGAACCCAAGATTAGCAGGATGGGAAGCAGCGTTCTTGCTCACAGGCTGTGAATATCTATGAATCCCAAGATTGGCCGGCAAGACCTCAAGGTTTCTTCTGATTCACGTAGCTGCAGGGGCTGGAGAGCCCAAGACTGGCAGGTAAGAGGGCAGGACTCTGCTCACAGGCTGTGAAGATCGATGAATCCCAGGATCGGCAGATAAGCTGATAGCTCAAGTCACAAGAACTGGAGGGCAGAAGAACAGGAGGCAGCCACAGGATCCAGAGTGAGCAAAAAGCCAGAATGTCTGCTTGTGTTCAGTTGCAGGCCACACCCCCAAGAAAGCTGCCTTTCAACTGATTGGCTACTCACAGCAGATCCCATCATGGGAGTGATCACATATAAACGCTGAGAATCCTGGCCCAGCCAAGCCGACACACAATCTTAACCATCACAGATGCTATTGTAAATGGAGTTGTTTTCTTAATTTCCTTTTCAGAATGCACATTTCTGATGTATAGAAATCTGACAAATTTTTGTATGTTGATATTGTACCCTGCCACTTTGCCAGATTCATTTATTAGTTCTAATATCTTTGTGGAAACTTAGAGATTTTCAATATATATTTTAAAAAAAAACCCAACCCCGTTGCTGTCAAGTCGATCCCGACTCATAGCAACCCTGTAGGACACAGTAGAACTTCCCAAGGAGCAGCTGGTGGATTTGAACTATCGACCTTTGGGTTAGCAGCCAAGCTCTTAACCAGCGTGCCACCAGGGCTCCTTCTGTATATAAGATCGTGTTATTTGTGAAGAAAGATAGTTTTCTTTTCCAGTGTGGATGCCTTTTTCATCCCGTTTTCTTGCTGGATTGCTCTACCTAGTACTTGCAGTTCAGTGTTGAATAGCAGTGGTTGAGAGCGAGCATCCTTGTATTGTTCCTGATCTTAAGTGGGAAGCTCTCAGTGTTTTGTTGTTAGCAACGTGTTATTCATATAGCCTGTTATCATACTGAGGAATTTCCCTTCTAATACCATCGAAAGGGTATTGAATTTTGTCAGATGCCTTCTCTGTGTTGTCAGCTGAAATGACTATGTGTTTTTCTTTCTTCTGTTAATGTCGTTTATTACATTGATTAATTTTCTAATGTTGAACTGCCCTTGCATTCCTGTGATAAATCCCACTTGATCATGGTGTATAATCCTTTCAGTATGTGTGCTAGCAAAAATTCAAACATAGAGGCATTCGGAGCAGGCTTACAAAGGGTTAATATGAAGCACTCTTAGGCAACAAGTGAGGAAATGAAGGGGTAGTGGTTGTTCTGGGAAAATATGTCCAAAGAACGTTCTAGGAAGCATGTAATGAAAATGTTCTCAAAAATTCCTTATCCAAATTGTTGTCAGGAAATGTTTGTCAGAAAATAGATTAACCAAGATAAACTATCAGAGTATGAGATTTTCTTCTTGATTTATCTTTTGAGTTCAGTTTACTAGTATTTTGTAGAGGATTTTTGCATCTGTATTTGTAAGAAATATTGGTCCATAGTTTTCTATTCTTGTGATGTCTTAGTTTGGCTTTGGTATTAGGGTAATGCTAGCCTTTCCCTCCTCTTATATTTTTTGGAAATATTTAAGCAGGATTAGAGCCACTTCTATAAATGTTTGGTAGTATCTGCCAGTGAACCCATGTGACCCAGGGCTTTCCTTATTTTGGGAAGATTTTTGATTACTAATTCAATGCCTTCACTTCTTATTGTTCTGTTGAGATCTTCTAGTTCTTCTTGAGTCAATGTAGAAAGTTTACATGTTTCTAGGAATTTGTTTACAGTTAACATTTTCAATATGTAATAATCTAGTTTGAATTGATAGCCACTTAGCTTCAATAGCATTCAAATGTCTTCATTATAACCATGTACCTACTCACTTTACATTGTTATTGTCACAAATTAATCTTTATACTCTGTGTGCCCGTTAACATAAATTTATGATTATTGTTTTTTGTATTTGTCTTTTAAAATAAAATAGGATACAAGAAGAGGAATTACAAAACAAAAAGCATAAAACTAATAAAACTATAATACTGACTTTTATATTTACCTATGTAGTTATTTTTATCAACATTCTTTATTTCATCTTGTGGATTCAAGTTACTGTCTAGTGTTCTTTCATTTGTTTCATCTTGAAGGAATATCTATAGCATTTTTTGTAGAGTAGGTCTGCTAGATAGACTTCTTCAGTTTTTGTTTATTTGGAAATGTCTTAATTCTTTATCGTCCTATATAGAATTCTTGGTTGAAAGTCTGTTTGATTTTTTTCTTTTAGCACTTTAAATATGTCATCTCACTGCCTTCTGGCTCTATGACAGCTGATGAGAAGTTGGCTGTTGATCTTATTGAGGATCCCTGATATGTAATGAGTCTGTTCTGGAATTTGTTTAGCATTGTGAATATGTATATTCATGTTTTTCATAAAATTTGGAAAGTTCCTGGCTATTATGTCTTCAATTATCTTTTCTGCCCCTTTCCTTTTTTCTCTTCTCTGGGACTCATATGATGCATATGTTGGTACACTTGATTGTGTTCCTCAAGTCCCTCAAGTTCTGTTAATTTTTCTTTATTCTTTTTTCTTTCTACTCCTCACATATAATTTCAATTGCCTGTCTTTGAGGAACTGATTCTTTCTTCTGTCTGCTCAATGTACCATTGAACCCCGCTGGTGAATTTTTCACTTCCTCTGTTATACGTTTTAGCTCTAGAATTCCTATAGGCCTCTTTTTTATAGTTTTTATCTCCTTTTTGAGATTCTTTATTTGTTCATGTATCATTCTCCTGATTTCCTTTAGTTTTTTATCCATTGACTGCATTTAAGACAGTTGAGTTAATATCTTTGACTAATAATTTCCATGTCTGAGTTTTCTCAAGGATTGTTTCTGTCAAATTCTTTTTTTCTTTTCCTGCAAATAGACCACATTCCCCAGTGTCTTTGTATGCTTTGTCATTTTTTTTTTTTTTTTTGAGAGCTGGTCATTTTGAGTGTTATAATGCTAACTGAAAATTAAACTCTCTTCCTTCTCAGGAATTGCTGAGTTTTGTTTTTTGGCAGTTACAGCCATCTGTTTGTTTAGTGACTTTTCCAAACTAATTTTGAAAAGTGTATATTCCATGTTGTGTGAGGTCACTGAAGTTTTTATTCCGTTATCTCTGTGGTCAGTACATGATCTGATAAAGATTTCCTTAAATATCTGACTCCAGAAAGGAAAAAAAAGACTGAAAGGTATACTCTCATTTTTAAATTTTCTGATAAACACTGTCAGAGGAAGCCACTGTAGCCTAAGAGAGCCAAAATCAAGGAAAGCGTCTGCACCGGTTCCTAGGCAGCTACCACATCTTCCAAAATGTACAAGCCCAAACTTTAAGAGTATGAGGTTTTTGCTGCCTGCCCCGGCACCAGCCACTGCTCCAAGATTTGGGGCTGCTATGCCATAGCCCTTATAAGTGTACAGTCAGGTTCCAGAGTTTCAATATAGTTCATTCTGATTGTTTTTCTAGTTAATAATTGTTTTGGTGGAGAGGCTGACCCCTAGACCTTCCTACTCTGTCATTTTGTGATATCACTGTGATTGACTTTTAGGAATTCTTATATATTAGAAAAAATAGGTTTATGTGCTGAGTTATAAATATCGTTTTCCAACTGGCCATTTGTTTTATGACTTGGCTCTTGACAGTTTTCTTAATAAGATTTTTTTGGGGAGTATATGTCACTGGGGTTTATATATCTCTTCTTAATGGTCTTCTGGCTTTTCTGGCCTAGAACTACCTTCCCTACTTCCACATCATCAGAAAAATTCTCCTTCCACGGTTTTCAGTTTCTTTAGTACTTTTTTTTTTTAGTACTAGTAAGGTCTCTTTCCTTTTTAATTAATTGATTTTTCATTATAATCTTTGATTTCTTTATAATATAAAGAATTTGATTTCTTTATAATATATTCTGTTATGCTCTGTGAGGTATGATCCTACTTAACATTTTTCCAAATGACTCTCCAAGTGTCTTGAAAGCATTTATTAAAGACTGTACCTTTCCCCTGTCTAACTGGAAATGTCACTATTGTTGTTAGATGACATTGAGTTGGTTCCAGCCCATATCTACCCTAAGTAAACAGAACAAAACACTACCTGGTCCTGCACCATCCTCTGAATTGTTGCTATGTCTGAGCCAATTATTTGCAGCCACTGAGTCCATCTCATCGAGGGTCTTCCTCTTTTTCTTTGACCCTGTGCCTTACCAAGTATGATGTCCGGTTTTACCTCTTTGAAGACAGACTTGTTTGTTCTTCTGGCAGTCCATAGTATATTGACTATTCTTCACCAACACCATAATTCAAAGGCATCAATTCTTCTTTGGCCTTCCTTATTCGTTGTCTAGCTTTTGCATGCATATGAGGCGATTGAAAATACCATGCTGTCTTAGGCTGGGTTCTCTAGGGAAGCAAAACCAGTAAAGTGTATAAATATATACATAGAGAGAGATTTATATCAAGGAAATTGCTCACAATGTTGTGGAAGCTGGCATGTCCGAAGTCTGTGGACCAGGATAGAGGCTTCTCCAGATTTGCATAGGCGCAGGGGCTGGCGATCACAGGTTTGGCAAGTTGGAGAGCAAGGGTTCTTGCTCACAGGTTGTTGACGAATTCAAAGACTGGCAGGCAAGACCACAGGTAAGCTGCTAGCTCAAGTCCCAAGAACTGGATGTTAGACAAACAGGAGCCAGCCACAGGATCCAGAGCAAGCAAAAGCCCCCAAGCCTTGCCAGAATGTCTGCTTGTATTTGGATGCAGACCACACAGGCAAGGAAACTCCCTTTCAACTGATTGGCTACTGACAGCAAATCCCATCATGGGGGCGATCATATATCAAATCTCAATAGGGAAGTGATTACAGTATTATACGACTGCCAAAACACTGAGAATCGTGGCCCAGCCAAGTTGACACATAATCTTAACCATCACACATGGCTTGGGTAAGGTGCACCACAAAGTGACATCTTTGGTTTTCAACACTTTAAAGAGGTCTTTTGTGGCACATTTGCCCAATGTAATATGTTGTTTGATTTTGGGACTTCTGCTTCTGTGGGGGTTGATTGTACATCCAAGTAAAATGAAATCTTTGACAACGTCAATATTTTCTCCATTTATCCTGATGTAGATTATTGGTTCTGTTGTGAGGATTTTTGTTTTCTTAAAAAAAAAAAAAAAAAAAATTTTTTTTTTTTTATGTTGAGGTGTAATCCATACTGAAGGCTATAGTCTTTGATCTTCATCAGTAAGTGCTTTAAGGCCTCTTCACTTTCAGCAAGCAAGGTTGTGACATTTGCATATCACAGCTTGTTAATGAGTCTTCCTCCAATCCTGATGCCACCTTCTTTATATAGTCCAGTTTCTCAGATTATTTGCTGATCATACAGATTGAATGAATATGGTGAAAAGATACAACCCTGATGCACACCTATCTTAATTTTAAACCACACAGAATCCCCTTGTCCTGTTTGAATGACTGCCTCTTGATCTATGTACAGGTTCCACATGAGCTCAGTTAAGTGTTCTGGAATTCCCACTCTTGTCAGTGTTACCCATAATTTGTTGTAATCCACACAGTCGAATGCCTTTGCGTAGTCAATAAAACACGGGTAAACATCTTTCTGGTATTTCTGGCTTGATTTTCTTGCAATTCCCTGTCAATGTACTGCTGCAACAATTTTTAAATTATCTTCAGCAAAATTTTACTTGCATATGATATTGTTTGATAATTTCTGCATTTGGTTGGATTACCTTTCTTTGGAATGGGTACAAATATGAATCTTTTGCAGTTGGTTGGCTACACAGCTGTCTTTCAAATTTCTTGACATAGAATAAGTACCTCCAGTGCTGCATCCATTTGTTGAAACATCTTAATTGGTATTCTGTCAATTCCCGGAACATTTTCTTCACCAATGCCTTCGGTGCAGCTTGGACTTCTTCTTTAGTACCATCGGTTCCTGAATCGTATGCTACCTCCTGAAATGGTTGAACGTTGACCAATTCTTTCTGGTACAGTGACTATGTGTATTCCTTCCTTCTGCTTTTAATGTTTCCTGGATCCTTCAATATTTTGTCCATAGACTCTTTCAAAATTGCAGCTTGAGGATTAAATTTTTTCTTCAGTTCTTTCAGCTTGAGAAATGCCAAGTGTGTTCTTCTCTTTTGGTTTTCTTTCTCTAGATGTTTGCACATTTCATTATGATACTTTACTTTGTCTTCTTGAGCCGCTTTTTGAAATCTCATGTTCAGCTCTTTTACTTCATCATTTCTTCCTTTCCCTTTAGCTACTGTACATTCAAGAGCAACCTTCAGAGTCTCTTCTGCCATCCATTTGGGTATTTTCTTTCAGCCTTGTCTTTTTAATGACCTTTTGCTTTTTTCATGTATGATGTCTTTGATGTCATCCTACAACTTGTCTGGTCTTCAGCCGTTAGTGTTTAATGCATCAGATCTGTTCTTGAGATGGTGTCCAAATTCAGGTGGGATATACTCAAGGTCATATTTTGGTTCTCATGGACTTGTTTTAATTTTCTTCAGCTTTGCCTTGAACTTTCATGTAAGCAGTTGATGGTCTGTTCCGCAGTTGGCCCCTAGCCTCGTTTTGACTGATGATCTCTAGCTTTTCCGTGTCTCTTTCCACAGATGTAGTTGATTTGATTCCTGTATTTTCCCTCTAGTGAGGTCCACTTGTATAGTCGCCTTTTATGTTTACTTATATGTTTTGTGTTTATTTATGCTAAATTCATGTAAATATTTTAGTGTATTTCTGAACGTTGTATTCTTGCCCCTTGATTTGTCTATCAATTCATGCACCAGTGCCATGTGACATTAATTGGAGCTTTTCTAGAAATGTTAGGATTTGTTCCCCTCATCACTCTTATTTTTCAGAATTTGCCTATTCTTAGTTGTTGCTGCTGCTGCCACCTTGTATTGGTTTTATGTGATCTCCATTTGTCTTTTTCTTTAGTATTTTCCAATATTAAAGTTATCTCTATTTTGTATTATGGGTAATTGTCTTTACTTCTGTTTTTTTACTTACTTACTGTTTACCACAGTAAAACAATTTTTTTAAAAAAGCAGTGAAGTACTGGTACAGGTTAATGACATTGAACCTTGAAAACATTATGCTCAGTGAAAGAAGCCAATCACAAAAGACCATTTACTATATGATTGATTTATATCAAATGTCCAGAATAGGCAAATTCATAGATACAGAAAGTAGATTTATGGTCGCCTAGATCTGGAGGCATTGTGAGAAAATGGGGAGTGACTGTTAATGGGCGTGGAATTTCTTTTGGGGTGATGGTTACACAACTCTGTGAATATACTAAAAACCATTGAATTGTATGCTTTAAGTAGGTGAATTTTATGGTATGTGAATTACATCTCAATATAATTAAGCTTTTAAAATAATATGAATGAGAATATTAATGAATAAGAGACTTTGACTTGATAATTTTTGAAACTCAGTGAGAAATACTTAGAAGTTCACTATATTGCTTTGTGTACTTTTGCTTCTGTTGTAAATTCTCAACAATACAAAGGTAAAGAAACAAAGACTTCTATACTCAAACTCCAAGACTTAGTATCAGAACTTCATACAATTAATTGTGCCCTGCCTATATAGCCATGGAGTGATCATGCTTTTGCCCCTTAGTCTTCTAAATTGTCCCTGTTTTTCTCCCTCTTCAGACCCTATGCAAACTCTGTTTACATCTGTGGGTTCATTTTAAAGCAGCTGTCTTTATTTCCTTTTTATTATTTCACTACGTGAACAGTGCTACTGATGGAAATGTTTACCTTGTTAGAGTACCGATCAGAGCTGATTGGTGGGAGAACCTGTTTCTGAGTTCCACAGAGCCTATAATTAAAACTGTAATAAATCCTTTCAGTAAAACTGAATATACGTACATTTGAATACAACGCTGTTTGCCCTTACCTCTCTGTAATGCAGAGTATACCAGTGCATCTTTATACAGTAAATAGAGCCTATAGTGGAGGTAAACCTATGGTGGTGGAACATTAAAAAGAAAGAAAATACATAATATAAAAATCACAGGGTGTTCTTAGGATGAGGATAGAAGTTTTTTCTTTCCCTTCACTAAAATACTTCCTTCAGTGATTTAATTAAGAAATATATATTAAGTCAAGGCAATGTGCTACACTTGGTGAGGGGGCTCAGGAAGAGGATTCTCTGAAACACAATCCTTACAAGATTTTTAAAATCCTCTGGAGAATTTCAAAGATTATACCAATGTACACATAGCTCTGATAAGTTAGATGGCAATAAGTGCAAAAGAAAAGCACAAACAAAATACTCAGAAAATTCTGTGGCGGAGGAGAGTCTGTATTTGTTTACTGTATTTTCGTGCAAATAGGGTATGCCTTCTATGTTTGTTTGCCAGCCACTGTCCTCCCTCACAGAGGTATTTTCATAACCACTGTTATACCAAAATTTTTTTACATGTTGGTGTAAAAATTAGCATAGCACACTTATGAAAATACTTTGTGGTGCAGGGGAGGGCGTGATTGCAAACAAACAGAAGGGGCACGTGTTATTTGCATAAAAATATGGTACATTGGAAAAATTACTGCAAAAGACCTCTTTATTTTATTTTTTGGATAGGAACAATGATTTTATTATATTTTTCTCCCCTTTTTTAAATTGTATTTGAGTTGAAGGTTTACAGAACAATCTAGCTTCTCATTAACCAACTAGTACACATATTGTTTTGTGACATTGGTTACCAACCTCACAACATGTCAACACTCTCCCCTTCTCGACCTTGGGCTCCCTGTTACCAGCCAAAGACCTCTTTAAAGTGTTAAAAAGCAATGATGTCATTTTGTTGACTAAGATGTGTCTGACTCAGGCCATGGTCTTTTTAGTTGCCACGTATGTATGCGAAAACTGGACAATGAAAAGGAAGACTGAAGAATTGACACATTTGAATTGTGGTGTTGGCAAAGAATATTGAATATACCGTGGACTGCCAGAAGAATGAACAAATCCATTTTGGAGGAAGTAAAACCAGAATGCTCCTTAGAAGCAGGGGTTGCGAGACTTTGCTTACTTTGGCACATCATCAGAAAAAACCAATTACTACAAAAGGACGTCATGCTTGGTAAAGTAGAGGGTCAGCAAAAAGGAAGACCCTCAATGAGATGAATTGACACAATGGCTAAAACAATGGGCTCGGATGTACCAGCAATTGTGAAGATGATGCAGGACCTTGGAAATGTTTCATTCTGTTATGCATAAGGTTGCCATGAGTCAGAGCCGATGGATGGCAGTTAACAACAACAAGGTTTTGACAGGTGCTGTTTTAATTGTGTCCCCCAAAATATCTGTCAACATGGCTAGTCTAGGATTCCCATTGTTGTGTGACTGTCCACCATTTTGTCATCTGATGTGATTTTCCTATGTGTTGTAAATCCTATCTTATGATGTTAATGAAGTAAGATTAGAGGCAGTTATATTAATGAGGCAAGACTCAATCTACAAGATTAGGTTGTGTCTTAAATCAATCTCTTTTGAGATAAAAAAGAAAGAAGTGAGCAGAGAGACAGGGGGACCTCATACCACCAACAAAGTAGTGCCAGGAGCACAGTATGTCCTTTGGACCCGGGGTCCGTACTCTGAGAAGCTCCTCAACTAGGGGAAGACTGATGATAAGGACCTTTCTCTAGAGCCAACAGAGAGAGAAAGCCTTCCCCTGGAGCTGATGCACTGAATTTGGACCTCTTGCCTACTAGACTGTGAGAGAATTAGCTTCTTTTTGTTGAAGCCATCCACTTGTGTTACTTCTGTTATAGCAGCACTAAAGAACTAAGACAGGTGCAAAGAATATTATGAACAAACACACAGAAGCCAGAAAATACAAAGTATGTTTGAGAAACAGCTAGTAATCTTTAGCTGAAGCATAAAATGATAAAGAAAAAAAAAATGATATAAGTATGAAAATTCAAAACCTGTTACTTGAATGTAGATTGTAGACTTGAAAGCTAGGTTAAGATGTTTTTGTAATTCAGCCGTCAATGAGCACTACTGTAAGTTTTTAATGGAGGTAATGACGTAATCAATCCAGATAGCACACAGAGTTATTTGATTGATGTTGTTAGAGTTGGATTGGCAAGATGAGGTTAGGAACAACTAGAAAATAAAGTGACTGTTATATGGTGACAGTCATGGATTGAATTGTGTCCCCAAAATATCTATCAACTTGACTAGGTTATGCTTCCTTTGTATTTTTGTGTAATTGTCTACCATTTTATCTTTTGACGTGATTTCCTTATGTGATGTAAAGCCTATCACTATGATGTAATAAGATGGATTAGTGGCAATTATACTGATGAGGTCTACAAGATTAGATAGTGTCTTAAGCCAATCTGTTTTGATAAATAAAAGAGAGAAGTGAGTAGAGAGACATGGGGACCTCATACCACCAAGAAAGCAGTGCCAAGAGCAGAGCACGTCCTTTGGACCTGAGGCTCCTATGTTGAGATGCTCCCAGACCAAGGGAAGACTGATGCATCACAGGGACCTTCCTCCAGAGCTAACAGAGAAGGCCTTCTCCTGAGCCAGCACCCTGAATTCAGACTTCTAGCCTACTGGACTGTGAGAGAATAAACTTTTCTTTGTTAAAGGCATCAACTTGTGGTATTTCTGTTATAGCAGCACTAGATGACTAAGACAGTGACTGAGGATGAAAAGGAAGGAATGGATGCTAGAAACACTGGTTATCAGGTCAGATGTGGGGACGCAAAAGGGGAAAGGAATAAACAGCAACTCTGCGGTTTAGAATTTGAATGACTGGTGGATGTAGGTACATTTAAGATAAGTAGAAAAGTCAAGAGGGAAAATGTGGTTTGCAATTGTTTATGATGTTGATTTTGAGTGCATTTTAGGTTTCCAGATGTTTGAGCTTGCTTTGGAAAGTTTGTTATAATGAGAGAGGTCAGCATTTTAGATGTGGATTCGGAGCCCCCACTTTAGAGGTCATAGTTAAATGCATGAAATTGCCAAGGGACAGAAGAAAGCCAAAAGAAGAATATTGGGGAACACAAGCCACTAAAAGGCAACCACAAAAGTACATTGTATGGAAATCATGTAAGCCAAGAATTTCAAGAAGAAAGGATGGTAAACAAATTTTATGGGGAAGATGACTGATCAGGAAAAAAAAAATATTATGTCATCATGGTTAAAAGCCTGTAGCTAGACTGCTGAATTTAAATCCCAGATCTGTGACAAATTACTTTATCTCTGTTCCTCAGTGTCCATATCTAAAAAATAGGTGTATTACTTTAAATGGTGCTGGGACAATTGGATTCCCACATGCAGAAAAATGAAACAGGATCCATGCCTCACACCATACACATGCAAAATTCAAAATGGATTAAAGACTCAGAAAAAAAAAAAAAAAAGAAGTGCAACCTAAAACCATAAAATTCTTAAAAGAAAATGCAGGAGCAATGCTGTCAGACTTAGCTTTTAACAACAGATCATCTAATACAATAACAAAAGCAGAAACAGCAAAAGACAAAATAAATAAACGAGACCTCATAAAAATTAAAAACTTTTGTTCATTAAAAGATTTTACCAAAAATGTGAAAATACAAGGTAGCCACTGGGAGAGTATCTTTGGAAACCATATATCCAATAAGAATCTAATAACCTATGTATGTATAAAACTTCAACAACTTACCAACAAAAAGACAAATAATCATAAAATGGGCAAAGGACTTGATTTGACATTTCACCAAAGGGGAAATTCAAATGACCGACAAACACATATTCAACGTCATTAACCATCAGGGAGATGTAAATCAAAACCACGGTGAGATAGCATTTCACTCCCACTAGGATGGCTAAGTGAAAAGTAAAACAGAAAATAACCAATGTTGGTTAGGACTTGGAAAAATGGGACCCTTATCTATTGCTGGTGGGAATGCAAAATGGTACAGCCATTGTGGAAAACAGTGTGGCAGATCCACAAAAAAACTAAAAATAGAACTACCATATGACCCAGCAATTCAACTCCAAGGTATACCAAAAGACTTGAAAGCAGAGACTCAAACAGAGGCTTGTACACCAATGTTCACTGCAGCACTATTCATAGTAGCCAAAAGGTAGAAACAACCTAAATGCAAATCGACAGATGACTGAATAAACAAAATGTAGTACATACATACAATGGACTACTACTCAGCAAGTAGGAGAAATGAAGTCTTGATACATGTCAACAATATGGATGGAGCTTGAAGACATTATGCTGAGTGAAATAAGTCAATGACAAAAAGACAAATATTGTATGACCTCACTTATATAAAATGACAAGAAAAGGCAAATGTATAGAGATCAGAGTTTATTAGTGGTTACCAGAGGCAGGAGGTAGTAGGAAAACGGAAATTATTATTTATGGAGTACTGAGTTTCAGTTTATGATGATGGAAAAATGCACTGACTAAGGGTAGGATTCTTTTTCAATCCTTGGTTCCATGTCCTCTTCTGAAACTGGCCTGAATTTCTGGCAGTTCCCTGTCGATATACTGCTGTAGCCATTTTTGAATGATCTTCAGCAAAATTTTGCTTGTGTGTGATAATAATGATATTATTCTATAATTTCCACATTCGGTTGGATCACCTTTCTTGGGAATAGGCATAAATATGGATCTCTTCCAATCAGTTGGCCAGGAAGCTGTCTTCCATATTTCTTGGCATAGACGAGTGAGCACCTCTAGCGTTGCATCTGTTTGTTGAGACGTCTCAATTGATATTCCATCAATTCCTGGAGCCTTGTTTTTCGCCAATGCCTTGAGAGCAGCTTGGACTTCTTCCTTCAGTACCATCGGTTCCTGATCATATGCCACCTCTTAAAATGGTTGAACATCGACTAATTCTTTTTGATATAATGATTCTGTGTATTCCCTCCATCTTCTTTTGATGCTTCCTGCGTCGTTTAATATTTTCCCCATAGAATGCTATTGCAACTTGAGGCTTGAATTTTTTCTTCAGTTCTTTCAGCTTGAGAAACACCAAGCGTGTTCCTCCCTTTTGGTTTTCCACCTCCAGCTCTTTGCACATGTTATTATAATACGTTGTCTTCTCAAGACACCCTTTGAAATCTTCTGTTCAGTTCTTGTACTTCATCAATTCTTCCTTTTGTTTTAGCTGCTCGACGTTCTAGAGCAAGTTTCAGAGTCTCCTCTGACATCCATCTTGGTCTCTTCTTTCTCTCCTGTCTCTGCAGTGACCTCTTGCTTTCTTCATGTATGATGTCCTTGCACAATTCGTCTGGTCTTCGGTCATAACAAATCATGGATAACATTGTGAAGAATGGGAATTCCAGAACACTTAATTGTGCTCATGAGGAACCTTTACATAGATCAAGAGGTAGTTGTTCGGACAGAACAAGGGGATACTGATTGGTTTAAAGTCAGGAAAGGTGTGCGTCGGGGTTGTATTCTTTCACCATACCTATTTAATCTGTATGCTGAACAAACAATACGAGAAGCTGGACTATATGAAGAAGAATGGGGCGTCAGGATTGGAGGAAGACTCATTAACAACCTGCATTATGCAGATGACACAAGCTTGCTTGCTGAAAGTGAAGAGGACTTGAAGCACTTACTAATGAAGATCAAAGGCCACAGCCTTCAGCATGGATTGCACTTCAACATAAAGAAAAACAAAAATCCTCACAATTGGACCAATGAGCAACATCATGATAAACGGCGAAAAGATTGAAGTTGTCAAGAATTTCATTTTACTTGGATCCACAATCAACAGCCATGGAAGCAGCAGCCAAGAAATCAAAAGACGCTTTGCATTGGGTAAATCTGCGGCAAAGGACCTCTTTAAAGTGTTGAAGAGTGAAGATGTCACCTTGAAGATTAAGGTGCACCTGACCCAAGCCATGGTATTTTCAATCACATCATATGCATGTGTAAGCTGGTCAGTGAATAAGGAAGACCGAAGAAGAATTGACGCCTTTGAATTGTGGTGTTGGCGAAGAATATTGAATATACCATGGACTGCCAAAAGAACAAACAGATCTGTCTTAGAAGAAGTACAACCAGAATGCTCCTTAGAAACAAGGGTGGCGAGACTGCGTCTTATATACTTTGGACATGTTGTCAGGAGGCATGAGTCCCGGGAGAAGGACATCATGCTTGGCAGAGTACGGGATCAGCGGAAAAGAGGAAGACCCTCAACGAGGTGGATTGACACAGTGGCTGCAACAATGAACTCAAGCATAACAACGATTGTAAGGATGGCGCAGGACGGGGCAGTGTTTCGTTCAGTTGTGCAGAGGGTCGCTATGAGTCGGAAGCGACTCAACGGCAACAACAACAACAACAAGGGTAGGATTGCACAGCGGATTATTGTAAGTGCTGTCAGTAAGTCGTATGCCTGTAAAAAGTTGAACTGGCAAAAGTTGTGTTATATATTTACAACAATGACAAAAAACAGATGAAAAAGAGTAGCTGCTGAGCTGCTTATGTACAGCCAAGCACCTCATAGGATTTGGTTCCTTGGTGTGGTGAAATGAGTTTCTTTATGTGGCCTTTTGCTTTAGTTCTGTGAAAAAGAGAGAAAAAGAAAATAGCTTGGGAGATTATTCTCCTGGACCCTGAGGAGTTGTTCTAGTTGCTGTAGTTCTTTGGAGAAGCTTGTTACTTTTGCCCAGGGAAGAAGCCTGTCTCTGCAGGCAGACAATACCAGTTCTTATGCAAATAGGAGGAGCCTTTTGCAGGGATATTTGTCAGTTTAATCCAGTGAGAGGATTATTCAGTCGACCTTGCATGTACCAGAAAAGTAAAACAACCCATTTGCCATCGAGTTGATTTTGACTCATAGCCTCCTTATAAGGACAGAGTAGAACTTCCCCATATTGCTTCCAACGAGTGACTGGTGGATTTGAACTGCTGAACTTATGATTAGCAACTGAGCTCTTAACTACTGCGCCACCAGGGCTCCACTGTGCATACTGGGTACGTAAAATCTGCCCAGCAGGGTTAAAGGAGTTCCCTATATAAGGAGCCATCCCACAGAGGTTGAGGGGGGACCTCACTACCATCAAAAAGAAGAACATGGAACGGAATGTGTCCATTTGACCCTGGGTCCCTGAGCTGAGAACCTCCTAGACCCAGGAGACGGACAGAGCTGTACCACTGGAGACAGCACAAGATGGCAAGCTTTGGCAGCAAGTATCGCAGAGTCCAGCAGCAGGGAAACAGCAGCAGTAGAAAAAGGGACCAACTCGATATGGCTCGGTGGGCTTCCCAGGCCACAGAGCTAGGTGGCTTCAGTGGGCTGGCTGACCTATGGAGCAAGAGAGAGCTGAGCACCTTCGAGTGGGTGGCTTGCTGGCAAGTGGGGTGCCTCTGAGCACTTGGCAGAGCTAAGAGGGCTGTAACACTTGCCCAAGCAGGACAGGGGCCAAGAAGAGGCAAGTCTTAAGGGGATATGTGGAGAGAGAGAGAGAGCACGAGCTATCTCACAATAAAGATGGGAGAAATGTGTTCTTCGCTTTGAGGGATCCTTCCAGACCTTACCTGTGTGCTTCGCAACATTGATCCTGTTTCCTTTTTCTTCCAAGTTAATCCTGATCCCATTTTACTTCCTTAATAAACCACATAACTGTGAGTATGGTTGCTGAGTTCTGTGTGGCCATTACAGTGAATTATCAAACCCAGCAGAGAAGTAGAGAGTGCCGTGGGGAGGATTCCTAGTCTCAGAATTGGTAAAGGCTTGAAAGCATAGGTATGCCTAACTTCCACCTCACAGGAATCAGCTTTGGGCTGATTCCGATGGTGATTCTTATTCTTCTTGAAGTTAGAGGAGGTCTGGTACCGCCATTACCACGTTACAACTAGTATGAGAAGTAGGATAAAAAGGTTGGAGAGTTGGGGCATGTCTGACCTCCAGCTAAAAGAAATCAGCTTTGGGCTGATTTTGGTGCTCATTCTCATTCTCCTTGAAGTTATACAAGGTCCGACACTGCTACCATGTTACACTTGATTTGGAGGTTTAGGGTCATGGTTTCTGGGGACTTCCCAGTTAATTGGCCTAATAATGTGTGTAGTGTTTCTCTTCTACCTCTTAGTTCCTTGCATATTGCGTTGGTCTTAAAAGCTTGCAAGTGGCCTACAAGGCAAAAAAATTAGCCTGTATTTGCCTGGAGCAAAAGATGAGAAAGGAGAATCAGAAAAAGGAAGAGGAAATGGAATGTGTGGCTAATTGACTCCATGAACAACTGTCTCCTTTGCTATGATACCAGAAGAACTGGATGGTGCCCAGCTACCATTACTGAATGTTTTGATCAAAGAGGCTATAGAAGAATTCTGATCAAAAGGGGGAAAATGTAGAACAGAATTTCAAATTCTCTTGGACTCCAGACTTTCTAGAGCCATGGAGGCTGGATGAACCCTCAAACTGTTGCCCTGAGATAATCTTTAAACCTTAAATCAGAAATATCTGCTGAAATCTACCTAACACCAAACAATAATTTAGCTTAACTATAAAGAAGCAGGCTCAAAGAGCTTGTGATTTACCAAATGTTTGAGTATTGTGGAAGCACTGGGGAGAATCAACTCAGAAAAAGGGAGTGGAATGGTTGCACAACTTCAAGAATGTTATTAGTGTCACTGAATTGCACATGTAGAAACTGTTGAATTGTATGTTTCACTTTGTATATTCTCAGCAACAAAATAAATAAAATTTTAAAAAATAAAAATAAATTTAAGATGGGCATAATAAAGGTATCTGCCTTGTAGAGTTATTTTGTTATTAAGTTAATAAATGCAGGTAATGCATTTGGAAGAATGCCTGAAAAATGTCTGTAAGCATCAGGTATTATTGTTTAATACTATTAATATAATATGGTTTTGAGAAGATAATTTCAGAAGAGTTGTTAAGTCAGCTGCAACAGGGCAATGTTGGTAGTAAGGAAGTGAAGACCTAATTCAAACAACGGTGAAGGTATAAAGGAAAGTGAAATAGTATGGCAGCTTCATGGGAAACAAAAATGAGGTTAAGAAGTTTAAATTTCAATGACTTTACCAAATGCTTATTGAGAAGTGTTACATTAGTTTCATGAATTCTGATGATCATTTTTTTTACTGTGGTAATTGGGAGGCAAAAAAGTTATATAATCTCTGAGATCTTTTTGCTGCCTTGAGGTCCTTCATAAACCTAGGAAGCTGTAGCAACTCATTTGTTTTAACACTTTAATGGAGTTCATTCGGTATTTTGTATTTAGCATTAAATGGGTTTGTGGTAGTTACTCAGTGGGCATTATGATGAAGATTTGTAGCAAATATAAAAACAAGATTAGAAATCAGTTTTCTTGAAAGGTCAATTTTGAAGAAATATAATGACAGAAAAAACTTTTATGCAGTTTTGATTATAAATGATTTTTAGTAGTGATTTGTCTTTTTTAAAGTTTTAACCATAATTGGCTAACAACTCTGGGATAAAAAACACAAACATTGATTGCTGTGATTTCAGGAATCATTTTCAGTGTTTTAACACTTTTATTCTATCTTTTAAGATTGTTAATTTAGCTCTTTAAGTCTAACTTAAAGATAGGTTGAACACTATCCTCACTTTGTTTAGATGATTCTAACATATTACTCTTATGATTTTAATTAATTTCAATAACTAGATTCATCTAACTTCAATGCACACTTGACTTTTTATTAATACATATGTTCTTATATGTGCCAAGATAACATAATTTTTTATTTTTACTTTATATTGGAGAACTTATTTTGAATATTTCAATTTTAGAATAATTATCAGTGTAGTGTTATCTTTTATTTTTAAGGACTTCATAATCTTTACTTTTTCATGTCAGTTGGTACTTCTTGAGTAACAAAGCATTTTCACAAATTTTTATTATTCAGTCCTCATAAAAAGCTTATGTGCTCAGTATCATCACCCCTACCTTTTATAAAAGAGGAAGCAGGCTCAGAGAGTTTGTGACTTGCCCAAGACTGTAAACAGAACTGGATTTCCTGTTAAGGTCTTCCAACTTGAAACCCTGGATCCTTCTGGTTAGACTTTACTATTTTAATCACAATGTATTCTTGCCTTTATAAATTCAATGAAAGTAGCTGTTTTGTTCCAGACTGCCAAACTTATGTCAAAATTTATAAACAAGTAAAATTCTCATGAAGTAATTGCACCCCTCCTTCCTACTCCTACCCTTCCCCTCTCCCCACCCCCCCGCAACCCCAGGATATTCAGCAACATTGGTAGAAATTTTTGATTTTTATGACTGGGGGGTGGAGATGCTACTGTCATCTAGTGGGTAGAAACCAAGGATGCTGCTAAATCTTCTGTAATGCACTGGAGGACAACCCACAAACAAAGAATTATCTGGTTAAAATGTCAATAGTACAAGGTTTAGAAATCCTGCTGTGAAGAATAATACCTTATTTACCCTTTCTTAATCTTTAATATGCCTGACTGAAGCCATGATATTTTTAATCACCTTATATGCATGCGAAAGCTGGACTATGAATAAGGAAGACCAAGGAAGAATTGATGGCTTTCACTTATGGTGTTGGGGAAGAATATTGAATATACCATGGACTGCCAGAAGAACAAACAAATCTATCTTGGACGAAGTACAACCAAAATACTTCTCAGAAGCAAAGATGGGGAGGTTTTGTCTCATGTACTTTGGACATGTTATCAGGAGGGACTAGTCCCTGGAGAAGGACATCATGCTTGGTAAAGTAGAAGGTCAGTGAAAAAGAGGAAGACCTTCAACGAGATAAACACAGTGGCTGCAACAGAGGGCTCAAACATATCAACAAACATGGACTGGGCAGTGTTTTGTTTTGTAAATAGGGTCACTATGAGTCCGAATCGATACCACGGCACCTCACAACAATAATGTTGATATGGAATCCCACCATCCCTTCATGCTATAACTGTAATATTTTCTCCCCCCAAAATGATTTAAAATCTTGTTTTTTTTAGGTAGTGTAGTATAAAGGTTATTATCTTCCATGGCACAGGAATAATATTGGGATATTTCAGTACTGTTATTAAGAATGAGCATTAATACTGCTCTGAAAATGCCATATATAAATTAAAATTTTCTGAAAAATAGTTTATGTTCCTGGATGGGAGAAGAAAAATTAAAGCACAAATGTTTTACTTCAAACAAATGCTTTTAATGATGTTTTCTTTATTTTATAATTTTATTTAGCTTATTTTGAATGCCGATAAAAAATACATAAAGCACTCTTAACTTTTATACAGAGCTTTCAGTTGTGTCTGTTTTATTTAACACTTTGCCTATTTAGTTACACCAGGTGTGTTTTTCAGAATTTTCCAGTTTGAGCATATTTGAGAAAATTTGGAGTAGAATTGATAGTATCCAGGCTTTTCAGATCTTCCAAATGGGATATTTCAAAAGTACTCTTAAGTGTAGAGGTTACAATGTTGTATAACCTAACAACGGGCATGTCATTATAAGCTTATAATAACTGTGATAATAAAAAATGTGAGTTGCAGATTTTATATAAACACTCACTACACATTTTTACAGAGACTTAATAATTAAAAATAAAAAAAAAATTTTTTTTTAGATAATAATAATTAAAAAAGGAAAGCATGTAGTATAGTCTGAAAACCAGCTTTCATGAATAGCATTTGTTGAGTTGGTAAAAAAACACTTACTGAAGTCTTTATTGTAAGAAATTAGTTTTAAATGTAAAGAAAATAAGGCCCTAAGATGTGAGAATTTGAATATGATTATATCAAACCATACTCTATCATCCTCCGAAATATTACACTACTACCCGAGTTATTGACGAAAAGAAGAAAAATAGTACAGCGTACTCTTCATGTGGCTGTCTTTTTAACTTTCTTTTCTGACAGCAAGTGAAGAAGCACAAATTTTGCTAAATGAAGCATTTCATTTACAGTACTGTTCCTTTTAAAATGTACTTGATAACAAAGTATTAAATACTGAACGACTTACATGTTTGTTACTGAGAAAGAGATGGTCAAGCCTGAGATTCATGCAAAATCATTTATATGCAAAAGGAAACGTCAACAATCCTTCTCATAATCCCAATGTAACAATAATTTTGCAAAATTCTGGTGAATTTTTTTGTCACAAAATAAGTCAGTGGACTTGCCTCGTTATGTACCTAATTTACAACCTTAAAATTTGGGAACAGATTTTTGCATGTGTGTATAATACCACCACTACTGATAGAGTTCAAGTATTCCAAATGTAAGGATTTTTGAGTTTCATATTAAATAATAGACGTTACTGATTATTACTTTCTGAAGTTCCCAAGCTGAACACTCATTCTGCCCAAAACACAGCGGAATGTTGCAGGTTGTACTTCCCAGTACTTCACCGGGTTGTTGAATAAACTTATGGCGCTGTATAAAGATTTCTTCATCTTTGGCACTGTTGGACAGAAGTCATTCACTCCCACTTTTGTAATTGAATTAGAATGAAGGAAGATTATCTGTTGTGTTAGGAAAAAACAATGTATTATTAATATCTAGTACATGTAAAAGGAAGATATTCTGTTTAGGGGTCTATTTCTCTGTGTATTTCACCTTGGTTTGCAAGTATTTTCACTTAAAATATGTGTACTTCAATATGCATATTAAATACCTGTTATAATGACTCAAGCTTGTGGTATAAAGTGCTTTGTGTATGGGATGTGGCACAGAACCACGTGCAAGGATCAACGCACCCAGATTAGGTTCCCTCTCTCCTTCTCTGTCTCTCCATCTATATATGTGTTGTTGCTAGTTGTTGTCAAGTCGATTCCAGCTCATGGCACCTCCGTGTGTGCAGAGTAGAACAGCTCTATAGGGTTTTCAAGACTGACCTTTCATAAGCAGATTGCCTGACTTGTCTTCTGAGGTGGGTTCAAACCTCTAGCTTTTCAACGAGTAGCCAAATGCTTAACCGTTTGTACCACCCAGAGACTCCATATATACGTATGTATGTACGCATACATATAAAACCAAACCAAACCCATTGCCATCGAGTCGATTCTGGCTCATAGCAATCCTATAGGACAGAGTAGAACTGCCCTGAAGGGTTTCCAAGGAGCGCCTGCTGGATCCGAACTGCCGACCTTTTGGTTAGCAGCCATAGCTCTTAACTATTGTGCCACCAGGGTTTCCATACATATATATAGGCATATGTATACATAGAGAGAGAGAGATGTAGACATACAGAGACAGAGTTATTTCAGCGGCACATTTAAAGGATTAGAAATGAGCAGAAGAATGAAATTTAATGCTTCAAGTATTCGGCTTGCTATATGAATGTGAAGAATTGTTAGCTAGCATTTTCTGTGATCAAGGGAGATAAGTATACAACTGCTTTTTTAAGTTATTTCATAAATACATATTTGTAATACAGCAGTAATAGTTGAATCTTTATTGCACCAATTACAATTCTGTAGTCTCTTGAGGGCTATGAACAATATGCGATGGATCCTGCCTACGTAGAACTCTGGGAGAGAACCCGAGTAAGACACACCAAACACCTGACTTCATGGTAATGTCAATCGGAACTTATTAACTAATACAAAAACAACCCCATCCAGCATAGATATGTTTTTTCTGGCTCCCCTGCACAGATCCTTGCACGTAAGCACACAGTATGTAAACACACCCTGCACTGCCTGCACGAACTCTACCTGGGCCACTCTCAGCGCTTCGCTGTCTAAGGTGAAAATCTTGGTGCTGACCTCTGTCTGTAAGTTCCCTAATAAAGCTAGATCAGATCAACCTGAATTTTACAGTCCCCCCGCCACCTTTTTTTTTCCTTTTTTCCAGAATCTGACCTGTGCCCCCTTCAGAGCCACTCCTGCCACTGGTCTGGTGGGGTGCAACAACACTGTGTACATGTCTTTTTAAATTAAATTATTACTCAGAAAGGAATAGTGAGTATAGGAATTTTCCACCATCCCCCTTTAATAGCCCTTTAAATTCCTTCTTTAGCCTTTCTTGGCAACAGTGAGATTTCTGGGAAATCAAAGCAATCTACTGAATTGACAGCATGTTGGCATATAAAACAGCAGGAGCCTTTTGCTGGCAGAGCTAGGATGTAAGCTTCTGGCTGTTGTTACCTCTTGATTCTGCCTTTACAGGTTGCTAAGACTGATTTGAGCCAGGTCATGAAAAACCTTTACGTTTGGTGTTAGATCCTCTTCCATCCTCTATTAGTCCGGGAGGTTTTGTGACAGGTGCTTTATTTGGTTCCTGTACATTTCTCTGGCAGCTCACTATTAGTACCCTGCCCGCAGCACTGACCTCACTGGGAGTGGAAACTAGTGCTGGATATGGTATGTTTACTTTGTGAGAATTCATTGAATGGTACACTTATGACTTGTGTTCTTTTCTGTTTGTATTATAATTCTGTTCATTAAAAAAAAAAAAATGCTAGCAAGAGTATAGATACATTTGATAGAGACCAGAAGCTGGGATCAGAGTTGCAGAGAAAAGTAAGCAAAAATGAGATCAGAGATGGGATAGCTTGGTACTGAAAGGATGCAGGTGATGTTCACTGGTTAGATAGACATTCATAGGCAGCCTCGGAAAAACTCAGAGGCAAAAGTTGTTACCTTGAGATCAGTACCTGCTCATAGCACATCCATTTTGATAGCTCATGTCTCAAGGGAGTGCAATAAACAAAGCTTATTTAAAGATAGATCAAGAAGAAAACTAGAAAAAGTGGCTCAGGGCCCAGTGTTTTCTGTTATACAGCACATAAGAAAGATGGATTAAGGTGAAGCAGAATTCCCCACAGATTCTTCACCTGAGGTCCATAGATGTGAGACTCCTAAAATTAGGTGCAAATTCTTGTCTGCATTATGTTCTTGGGAGCTTCATCAGAATCTCAGAAAGAGTCTGTAACCCCTCTCATCTATTTAAGTTACTAGATTAGAAGGATAAGATTTCTAATAATGAAAAACAAGAAATGACAAAATTTGAACTCTTAATCTTTAAATGCTGACTTTCCATTAGCAATGTATTCTTTTTTGAATAAAATAATGCATATACCTTAAGAATATAGTACACACCAGTACTACCTTGATAAATAGAAAGACCTGAAGTCTAGTCTTCATGTTCTCCTTTTGTGAAATGTTTTCACAATGAAAGGATATACAATCCTATTTGGGTCCCTCCCAACCTGCCTGCTTTAATGTAGCCACCCCCACCTGAGAAATCTGAAATTGGCTACATTCGTAACTGCCACAGTGGCTGTGGCAGTTTCAACACGAGGAACCAGAAGATGAAGACGGGTACCTGAGTTTTCAGGTCTCATCTATGTAGAAACCATTCTAACTCTCTCCTACTTCTCCAAACATCTCCTGCAACCTGTAGAGTCAGTACGTTTGAATTACCCTTGCTGCTTACTTAGTCTTTGTTTGAGATATTACTATATTTTATAAAAACTAAGAAAAGAGCACTGATATCTACCACACACAAGTAGGATGTTTTACCTGGAGGTATTTCAACTCCTGTAATCCTGAAGGGATTTTTTTAAGTTTATTGTTGTCCAAATGTATTTCCCTTACACGTGGTATAGTAGCAAGACTTCCGTTTTCAATATCTGTGATTCTGTTGTTTCCTAGGCCCAGTCTAAAAATGATATAAAATGCATCAACTCTTATGCAGATGGTTAGGTGTAAAATATTGCAACTAGTTAGCCAAAAACCCTGCAACCTAGTTAGAAATATAAATCTGTCCTATTTGTGTATATCTGCAGAGAGAGGAATTTCATGGCTTTATTTAACAACCTGTTTCTGTATATAACAGCCCTGTCAAGAATGCCACTGTCAGAAAATTCTTAATCCTAAATTAAAACAAAAGAGAAATTTGAAAAGTATCCTTTTCCTCTATTTTGTTTCCCTCTTCCATTAGCATAGGCAGCAATAATAGTTGTCCTTTTCATTTTTCCTTCACGCTCTCCAGTAAAAAAAAAGTGGTAATTTGGACTACAGTTCCTAAAACACATTTTTCAAAAGGTTTGATTAATATCATAATCAGGTATACCACCACTTGTAAGTTAAGATTTTGAGGACTCTTACCTTTGCAGATCTTTGTATCGTTTAAAATCCTCCAGCTCCACATTTGAAATTTTATTATAATCTAAATGAAGCTCCAGTAAAGTTGATGGTAGTTCTAGTGGTAAGAAAAAAAAAGACAGATGTTAGATCAACTAAGAACAAGCCCCATTGCTTATTATTATTATTATATTTTTATTATAAATAACCCAAATATTTGGTTCCATTTCCAGTTTAAATGGATAAAGCATAATATCGATGGTTTGCAATAGATACAATACAAATCGAGCTTCTCTACCAGCTAGCTGAACCATTTAATGGAGAATACATCAAAGGTATAAATTCCTGCAGATAGGATTGCTATGCAATAGCATATATTTTCTATTCAACCTTTTATACGTAATGTTTTGTCCTGCATTGCAGTGGCTATATTTATGGATCAGGAGCTTTTCTGTGAAGAAGTGCCAAGTACCACCTTTTTCCCTTCTCGTAACATTGGCCTCTGGAGATAGTAATTACTTGTTGTTCTTTATAAAAGAGCTGGAGTATGCCCCCTTCATCCTCAAGGGTGAGTTTCCTCTTTTGGGATGAGACTCTGTAGTCCCAAACTATCTAGGATCTACCTAGCAATTGTTGTTAGCTATCGTTGAGTTAGGAAACACTGGTTGCATAGTGGTTAAGCACTACAGCTGCTAACCAAAAGGTCAGCAGTTTGAATCCACCAGGCGCTCCTTGGAAACTCTATGGGGCAGTTCTATTCTGTCCTATAGGGTCGCTATGAGTCGGAATCAACTCGATGGCAGTGGGTTTGGTTTGGGTTTGGTATCCTTGAATTGGCCTTTGACTCATGGCAACCCCATGCACAACGGACTGCTGTGATCCGTAGAGCCTTTATAGGCTGATTTTTGGAAGTACATCACCAGGCCTTTCTTCCTAGTGTGTCTGAGTCTAGAAGCTCCCCTGAAACCTGTTCAGCATCATAACAGCATACAAGCCTCCACCAAAGGATGGGTGCTGGCTGCACAAGAGGTGCATTGACCAGGAATTAAGCCCACGTCTGCTGCATGGGAGGTGAGAATTCTACCAATGAACAGCCAGTGCCTTTCAGAGAGGATTAGCGGTGCATATAATGATGAGAGCTATCCCATTGCCCATTCTCCTGGGATAGCAGTTGGTGAACTTGACTGTAGGTATGTTTTTTTTTTCCCTAATTTTTATTTATTTTGTTGTTGTCAAGAATATACCGTATTTTACAGAAATAATGCACACCTTCTATGTTGCTGGCCAACCTTGTTCTCCCCCTGTAGGGTATTTTTGTAAGCATTCTATGCTAATTTTTTCTTTTTTACAATAAAAAAAAATTTGACATGGCAGCGCTTACAAAAATACCTCAAGGAGGGATGGCACAGCTGGCAAACAAACAATAGAAGTTGTACATTATTTGCATAAAAATATGGGACACATGAAAACACACCAATTCAACAGTTTCTACATGTACAATTTAGTGACATTAATTATGTTCTTTGAGTTGTGCAACCATTCTCACCCTCCTTTTCTGAGTTGTTCCTCAGTAACATATATTCACTGCCCACTAATCTTTCAAGTTGCTGTTGTCAATTTGATCCCATGTAAAAGAGCATAATGCTCAAGGCAAACATTTTTTACTAGTTAAGCTAAACTATTATTTGGTTTTAAGAAGGCTTAAGAGGATATTTTTAGTTTAAGGTTTAAACCAAAAACTAACCAATTATTGCCAATCTCAGGGCAACAGTTTCATGGGTTTGTCCTCCCTCCATGAGAAAGCCTAGAGTCCGTGAATATTTGAAATTCTGTTCTATATCTTCCCCCTTTTGGTCAGGATTCTTCTATGGAATCTTTGATTGAAATGTTCAGTAACAGTAGCTGGACATCATCTAGTCCTTCTGGTATCATTGCAAAGGACCATTGCTTATTTATTTTCTTAAGTTTCAGATTATATATTCAGGTAATTATACTTTTTTATTATGGAAAATTTTAAACAAACACAAAAACAAACAAGTATCAGAAACTGCCATGCTGTTGCCCAGCTTCAACAATTATCTCATTTTTCTTATCTTTTTTTTTATTTCATCTATCCCACATATTTACTTATTGACTTATTTGTCTGTTGTTACTTGTTTGTGCGTTAATTTTTTTGCTGAAGTCTTTAAAATCAGATCCCATACAAAATGTCATTTCAGCAGTAAATACTTCACTAAAAAATACTTCACTAGATGGCTCTAATTGATAAGGTCATCTTTTTTTTTTTTTTTTACATAACCGCCCCATCAATATCACATCTAAAAAATTCAACAATAATTATTTAAAGGCATCTAACATTCAGCTTCGCATATTGTCTCCAGTATGCCTTTTTATAGTTGTTCAAGTCAAGCTCCAGATAAGGTTTACAAAACACATTTAGTTATTTCTCTTCTATAACATACTCCTTCGTTTTTTCTCCCTGTTCTACTGAGTTGTTTCAGATATTGATTTGTTTGAGATACTCATAGTAAGGACCTGGCTGGTTTTGGATAAAACTTCCACATAATATTACTTACCATGTCCCTCTAATGCTTTTATTTTTTATGATCTGGCAATTAGCTCTAGAGACTTTATTAGATTCAGATAGAGCAACCTTTCCATTAATGGTTTTAGCATTCATTGATAACTGTTGCCTAGATCCATTATTTCATTAGGAATTTTAAAAAGTGGTGAATTTCTGGTTTTGTCATTCTTTCTGCATATATTAGCTGGAATTCTTTTATGAAGAATTTCCCCCCATCAATTATTTAGCTACAGTTTTTACAGAAAAGGTGGAATAAATGCTTGATTTTCCCCCCCTTTATCAGCGTTCAGAGTAACGAATGGGTGCACTGTCCAGTGGTGACCTATGAAGATTTTTATAATATTATTATGAGCAAATGGGTTTGTAATATATTTGATATGATCAATCCATTGCAGTGCTTATTCTTTTCAATTGGTTGTAGTTTTTATATAAATTAAAAGAGGCATCTGTAGATGCCACCTGGCCATGGTCAGTGCTCAGTGAGTGCCTGTTCCTTCTCTTCTCCTTGTATATTGCATTTCCTGTGCCTAGCCCTCCCCAGATTAGCTGAACCTGGAATGAAAGAGACAAATCAGAAAATGCAGTCAAGCTTCATTTTATTATCCCTACTTACAAAAGTTATTGTTAGGTGTTGTCCAGTTGGTTCCAACTCATAGTGATCCTGTGTACAACAGAACGAAACACTGCCTGGTCCTGTACCATCCTCACAATCATTGCTATGTTTGAGCCCATTGTTCCAGCTGCTATGTCAACCATCTTGTCGAGATCTTCCTCTTTTTTTGTTGACCTTCTACTTTACCAAGCGTGGTGTCCTTTTCCAGGGACTGGTCCTTCCTGACAACATGTCCAAAGTCTCTGAAACAAAGTCACACCATTCTCACTTCCAAGAAGCACCCTGGCTGTATTTCTTCCAAGCCAGATTTGTTTGTTCTTCTGACAGTCCGTGATATATTCAACATGCTTTGCCAACACCACAATTCAGAGGCATCAACTCTTTTTCGGTCATTATTCATTGTCTAGCTTTTGCATGCATATGATGCAATTGAAAATTCCATGGCTTGGGCCAGGCGCACCTTAGTCTTCAAGGTGACGTCTTTGATTTTCAACACTTTAAAGAGGTCTTTTGCAGCAGATTTGCCCAATGCAGTGCGTCTTTTGATTTCTTGACTCCTGATTCCATGGCTGTTGATTGTGGATCCAAGTAAAAGGAAATCCTTGACAACTTCAGTCTTTTCTCTGTTTATCATGATGCTGTTCATTGGTCCAGTTGTGAGGATTTTTGTTTTCTTTATGTTGTGGTATAATCCATACTGAAGACTGTGGTCTTTGACCTTCATCAGTATGTGCTTCGAGTCCTCTTTGCTTTCAGCGATCAAGGTTGTGTCATTTGTGTCTTCCACCAATCCTGATGCCACATTCTTCTTTATATAGTCCAGCTTCTTGGATTATTTGCTCAGCATACGGATTGAATAAGTATGGTGAAACAATACAACCCTGACGCACACTTTTCTTGATTTTAAGCCATGCAGTATCCTCTTGCTCTGTTCGAATGGCTGCCTCTCAATTAAGTGTTCTGGAATTCCCATTCTTCACAATATGATCCATAATTTATTATGATCCACACAGTTGAATCCGTTTGCATAGTCAGTAAAAAACAGGTAAACATCTTTCTGGTACTCTCTGTTTTTAGCCACGATCCATCTGACTGGATGTGTGACAGCAGTAATGATAGCCCTGTTTCACGTCCTTTTCTGAATCCAGCTTGGTTTTCTGGTAGTTCCCTGTCAATGTACTGCTACAACCGCTTTTGAATGATCTTTAGCAAAATTTTACTTGCATGTGATATTAAAGATACTGTTCAGTGATTTCTGCATTCTGTTGGGTCACCTTTCTTTGGAATAGGTACAAATATTGATGTCTTCTAAGTGGTTGGCCAGGTAGCTGTCTTCCAAATTTCTTGGCATAGACGAGTGAGCACCTCCAGTGCTGCATCCCTTTGTTGAAACATCTCAAATGGTATTCCGTCAGTTCTTGGAGCCTTGTTTTTTGCCAATGCCTTCAGTGTAGTTTGAACTTCTTCATTCAGTACTATCGGTTCTTAATCATATGCTACCACCTGAAATGGTTGAATGTTGACCAGTTCTTTTTGGTGCTATGGTTCTCTGTATTTCTTCCATCTGCTTTTGATGCTTCCTGTGTCATTCAATATTTTGCCGATAGAATTCTTCAGCATTGCAACTCTGGGCTTGAATTTTATTCTTCAGTTCTTTTCAGCTTGAGAAATGCCTAGCATGTTCTTCCCTTTTGGTTTTCTCACTCCAGGTCTCTGGACATTCCATTATAATATTTTACTTTAACTTCTCGAGCTGCCCTTCGAAATCTTTTGTTCAGCTCTTTTACTACATCATTTCTTCCTTTCATTTTAGCTAGTCTGTGTTCAAGAGCAACTTTCAGAGACTCTTCTGCCATCCTTTTTTTTTTTTTTTTCCTTCTTACCTGTCTTTTTAATGACCTTTTGTTTTCTTCATGTATGATGTCCTTGATGTCATCCCACAACTCATCTGGTCTTCGATTATTTGTGTTGAGTGCATCAAATCTGTTCTTGACATGGTTTCTAAATTCAGGTGGGATATAGTCAAGGTTGAACTTTGGCCCACGGGGACTTCTTGTACTTTTCTTCAACATCAACTTGAACTTTCACATGAGCGATTGTTCTGACAGATGATATTGAGCTTTTCCATCATCTTTCTGTAGATGTAGTCAATTTGACTCCTGTTTTTTTCCATCTGGTGAAGTCCACGTGGATAGTCACCATTCACATTGTCAAAAAAAAAAAAAAGTATTTGCAATGAAGAAGTCAGTGGTCTTGCAAAATTCTGTCGTGCAATCTCCTGCATCATTTCTATCACCAAGGCCATATTTTCCAGCTACCGATCCTTATTCTTTGTTCCCAACATTCACATTCCAATCACCAGCAATTATCAATGCATCTTGATTGCATGTTTGATCAATTTCAGACTGCAGAAGTTGGTAAAAACCTTCAATTTTCTCATCTTTGGCATTAGTGGTTGGTTTGTAAATTTGAATAATGGTCATACTAACTGGTCTCCCTTGTAGATGTATGGATATTACCCGATCGCTGACAGCGTTGTACTTCAGAACAGATCTTGAAACATTCTTTTGAGGAACCCGACCGCATTCCTTTTCAATTTGTCATTCCCGGCATAGTAGACCATGTGATTGATTCAAAATAGCCAATACCAGTCCATTTCTGCCCACTAATGCCTAGGATATTGATCTTTATGCAGTTCATTTCATTCTTTATGACTTCCAATTTTCCTAAGTTTATACTTTGTACATTCCATGTCCTGATTATTAATGGATAGTTACAGCTGTTTCTTCTCATTTTGAGCCGTGTCATCTCAGCAAATGAAATTCTGGAAAGCTTTACTCCATCCACAAAGTGTTATTTGTTAACCAAATGTTCTAGTTAGCTACCTGGGAAAACTTTGTTTTTTTCCAACCCTTGCTAAAACATTTTCTTCCTATATTAATGTGGTAAAGACTGATGAAGGTAATTAAAGCAACCTTATAAATGTCAGTACTCTTTTTGAGCTGAATTTATGTTGATTCTAGAATATACCTCGAATTTTAATTAAAAAAAAAACTAGAGAGCAAAAAAATAATTCTTCTAAACCGAGAGGGTTCTAATTTCTTGAATTCTGATTAGTTGAATTTAATTATATTCATGGCATGACAATATGCTCTCTCCAATATGTAAAAGACAAAACGTTCTGCCCTCAAAGACTTTATATTCGAGTTGAACAAATTCATCATACATACAAAAATCACTAGCAAAATATACAGTATGCCAGCCTATTCGAGAATATGTTTTAGAAAGAGAAGAGGGAAATCTCTGTTCATGTTGAGAAGTCAGGAAAACTTCTTGGAAGAGTGTGTGTAGAACTTGAGGGAGACTTTTATGCCACCTGAGACATAAAGAAGGAAGATAAATAAAGAAAAAAGTATAGCCTCTATAGGATAAATGAGGAAAGGTATTAATTTGAGTAGAAGCTCAATGACTGCCGACAAACATCAATATAGTTTTGCTCAAATATTGCTCTTCCTACCCTATCTTTGAATGGGTCTTTTCAAATTTTTTAAAAATTTCCCTGCACAATACCATTATGTAGCAGAACTTTCCAAATGAGAAGTAAGCATTTTTCCACTCTCCTTATGTTAAGTCATATCTGATAAGGACTCTTTAGACTTCTGCATGATTTCATTTAGTCACAAGGAGTGATATTGATTGGATTTTTAACATTTAGGCAGTCAACATTAACATTTTCGTGAATAAATGACAAAAACAAAAAACTTTACTGCCATCTGAATGTCAAAGAGATTTTGAAGGAGTGATTATGTAAATTGAGAGATATTATTCCAATGTAAATTTCTTAAGATATGAAATGTTCCTTTAGGCTTAGGAAAACCTCAAGAACTTCACGAGAAGGTAAGCCACTTTTAAATTCACTTTGAAGTTTGAAGAAAATTGCAAGCCGGATGTTTTGCAGTATAGAAAAGGCTGCTCATGTGAACGGTGATGACTTGGGAAGATATGCTGAGCCCCTCCTCTTCATGCTTTCCTCTGCCTCCCTTTCCTTGTCTTCTGGCCTCTGTCTTCACTCTGTTCTTTCCTTTTCCCTGTATTTGCTTCTGCCATATATAACGGGTTTTATTTATTTAGCTTAATGAGTAGAGTTTTTGTTTCTTTTTTCTAAAGATAGAAGAAGGTAAATAAAACATTGTAGGTTTCTTGCAGGAAAACAACCATCTCCTTCAAAGCTAAATTAAGGTGGTTTTTTATTTGTGGGGTTCTGAATTAAAATGTTTTGTCCCAGGTAGAAAAATCATCTCCTCACTCTTCAGATGATTTTTTCTCCTAAGCGAAACATCATCACTTGCTTACTAATTTCAGCTTTGCTATGTCTTTTAAGTTATTGTTTTTGTTAATCTTTTGGATGGGATATGTAGTAGAGAAGAGGTTATGGTGAAGTTACTGCTATTACTTGTGGATACTCAAGGACAGAGCTGTTTGACAATGAAATTTTATTAATCACAGGGGTTATTTCAGATCTAGGTGGTCATCAAAGCAGAGGGAGAGAGAGAGAAAGCTCAAGCCCTTGTCAGGGAAAAGGAAAGCATGGCTTCCATGGAAGGCAACCATATGCAGTTAATCATCAGACTGGGTGGGGACTTGGAAATCATGGCCCAAAACTAGTGGTCATATAACAAACTTCAGAAACGTTTTACTTTGAGGTCCCAGCTTCAGGTCACATGAAGCTATGATAGAATGTAATTCTCATTTTGGTAATGAGAATGTCATGAGAGGGCACTTACTGTGTGCCAGACACTGCTCTAGACCTTTCTATGTATTGGCTCATTGATTTCACAGCATCCCTGAGAAGGAGCTGGGGTATAGAGGGCCTTGCCTCAGGTGACACGCCACTCACAGCAGAGCCAGGGTTTGTCCCCAGGTCTGTCTTCCCAGGCTTCACACCTAACCACTGCTGCTGTGTTTAGGAGTTTGGTTCTCTGGCCCTATCCATCTTCTCTGCTTTCTTCTTTATGGAAATGTCCACCTCTAACAGGTACTCGACAGAATGACAAGTATCGGTAAGTAAATGTCAGAAAAGAGAAAGAAAAGAAAAAGTTCATTTCTTCTTAGTATTTGTTCATACTAGAGAAGATTCTTGCTTGTTGTTGTTGTTGTTTAAGGACTTTATTTTTCTGTGAGAAAATGCTAAATTTCATACTACACTGGCCAGATATACTAGTAAGAAGGATTTCTAATTGCAATGTAGTTTTGACAATGTATACATTGCACAGTGTACGGCATTATGTTTAATGTTCATTTAAAGATGGTAATTTTTAAAAAATACTCTATTAAATAAGTAAATACAAACCTTTAGGAACTGAGGTTAGTTTTGCTTCTGCAATTCTGATATGGAACACTGTCACTCCTTCAAACGCCCCTGGTTCTATCCCATTATTTTCGAGAGGATTTGCACTCATTTCTGTGGGGGAAATTATATAATTTAGCGTACATATATTGTAAGGAGACTTCAAACGCCAAAATACACATCCCAAGAAAATTCTGATTCATGTGCACTTCATCGTTCAGGCTCACTTTCACTCAGTATATCTATTTCTCTCTCTTCTCCCCTTTCTGCCAGCCGCAGAAAAAGACTGCTTCTTATTACACAAGCTAGAATTTAGAACAGGCTTGTTATTTTGCTTTAAATTACTAAACCATTAAGTTACTAGCCCTCTCCTCCAGCCATGAACATGATAAAGTTTTCATTATGGTAATACCGCATCAGAAAAAAAAGAAATATCATCCTTTATATAATTCAAAATGTTTGCATTTTCCAGTGTACATTTTATTTATTTGGTACCTAAAGAAATCCTTATGGGGCAGTTCTTCTCTGGCATATAGGGTCGCTTTGAGTCAAAATTGAGTCAACGACATACAACAAACTTAAAAATTATAAGTCAGTTAGAAATTGTGATTTGATTAACAGAAATATAACTTTGAGAAAATTTAAGTAAATAAAGCTATTTGATAAATGCCAGGCACTTGATTGAATGAAAGAAATGAACAAATGAATGAGAATATTTCTTGGAAATTTTTAATAGATAATGTGAGAGAAATGGTATGGTTATATGATGGTTGGTAGAAGTAAAACAGGTGAGATTTTAAACTATACCACAAAAAAATTCCTTGGGCTAATAATCTTAAAGATGTAATCTTAAATCTAATCAAAATTTAGTTTTATATTGCAAATAATATCTGAATTAGTTTTGTATGTTTTATTTGAGTAGTTTGTATTGTTGTTCTTGTTAGGAGCCATCCAGTCGGTTCCGACTCATAGTGACCCTACGTAAAATAGAGCCAAACAGTGCCTGGTTCTGCACCATCCTCACAATCGTTGTTATGCTTGAGCCCCTTGCTACAGCCACTGTCAGTTCATCTCATTGAGGGCCTTCTTCTTTTTCCCTGACCCTGTACACCACCACCAAGCATGATGTTCTTCTCCAGGGACTGATCTCTTCTGTCCATAGTATGCGAGATGTAGCCTCACCATCCTTGCCTCTAAGAAGCATTCTGGCTGTACTTCTTCCAAGAGAGATTTGTTCATTCTTCTGGCAGTTCATGGTATATTCAATATTTTTCACCAGTGTCACAATTCAAAGGCATCAATTCTTCTTCGGTCTTCCTTATTCATAGTCCAGTTTTCACATGCATATGAGGCGATTGAAAATACCATGGCTTGCATCAGATGCATCTTAGTCTTCAAGGTGACATCTTTGGTTTTCAACACTTTAAAGAGGTATTTTGCAGCAGATTTGCCCAATGCAATGCATCCTTTGATTTCTTGACTGCTGCTTCCATGGGTGCTGATTGTGGATCCAAATAAAATGAAATCCTTGACAACCTCAGTCTTTCTCTGTTTATCATGATGTTGCTTATTGGTCCAGTTGTGAGGATTTTTGTTTTCTTTATGTTGACGTGCAATCCATACTGAAGGCTGTGGTCTTTGATCTTCATCAGTAGGTTCTTAAAGCCCTCTTCACTTTAGCGAGCAAGGCTGTGTCATCTGCATAATGCAGGTTGTTAATAAGTCCTCCTCCAATCTTGTGCCCCACTCTTTGTATAGCCCAACTTCTCAGATTATTTGCTCAGCATACAGATTGAATAATTTTGGTGAAAGGGTACAACCCTGACACACACCCTTCCTGATTTTAAACCATGCAGTATCTCCTTGTTCTGTTCGAACGATGCCTCTTGATCTATGTACAGGTTCCTCATGAGCACAATTAAGTGTTCTGGAATTCTCATTCTTCACAATGTCATCCATAATTTATTATGATTCACACAGTCGAATGCCTTTGCACAGTCAATAGAACACAGGTAAGCATCTTTCTGGTACTCTCTGCTTTCAGCCAAGATCCATCTGACATCAACAGTGATATTGCTGGTTCCATGTCCTCTTCTGAATCTGGCTTGAATTTTTGGCAGGTCTCTGTTGATGTACTGCTGCAGCTGCTTTTGAATGATGTTTAGCAAAATTTACTTGTGTGTGGTATTAATGATATTGTTTGATAATTTCTACATTCTGTTGGATCACCTTTCTTGGGAATAGGCATAAATATGGCTCTCTTCCAGTTGGTTGGCCAGGTAACTGTCTTCCAAATTTCTTGGCACAGAGGAGTGAGCACTTCCAGTGCTGTATTCACTTGTTGAAACATCTCAGCTGGTATTCTGTCAATACTTGGAGCCTTGTTTTTCACCAGTGCCTTCAGTGCAGCTTTGACTTCTTCCTGATCATATGCTACCTCCTGAAACAGTTGAATGTCAACCAATTCTTTTCAATATAGTGACTCTGTGTATTCCTTTCATCTTCTCTTGATGCTTCCTGCATCGTTTAATATTTTCCTCATAAAATCCTTCAATATTGCAAATGTGAGGCTTGAATTTTTTCTTCAATTCTTTCACCTTGAGAAATGCCGAGTGTGATCTTCCTTTTTGGTTTTCTATCCCCAAGTCTTTGCACATATTATTATAATACCTTATCAGATTTATCCAAATCATGAAGAACGAATTAGTAATTTAGTCCATCAGTATATAAAAAGGATAGTACATCATAACCGTTTGGATTTCCTCTCAGCAGTACAAAGTTAGTTCAACGTTCAAAAAATAAACAATGCAATTAATCACATTAACAGATGCACAGAAAACATCTGAAAAATTCAATGCTTAGTCATGTTTTAAAAAATACTCTCAGAAAAATGATATAAAAGTGAATTTCATCAATCTGATAATGTATTATAATATGCAAAGTAAAGTATTATAATGAGTAGTTTGTTGAATACACTAATAATACTACCTTTAGGGAGGTGGGGCCAAGATGGCGGAGTAGTCAGATGCTTCCAGTCAGATGCTCTTACAACAAGACTCAAAAAAAGTAAGTGAAATGATTACATTTTATGACAAGCTAGAAGCCCTGAACATCAAAGGCAAAGTTAGAAAATTGACTGAGTGGCAGGGGGAGGGAGAGATGGTTCAGAAGCAGAGAGGAGTTGCCAAACCTGAATCGCTAGGAACCTTCAGGCTTCGGTGGGCTAGTGGTAGCGTTGGGCCACAGTTTCCTTAGGGAGAAACAGCTAGCCGCACAGCCTACTCACACTTCCGGAACCAGAAAACGGTGTTCTTGGCAAAAGCTAAGTACTTGTGTATATTTTACCACCCCCTTTGCCAGCTTCAGTGACTGTCAATTTCCCTGGGCCTGAGATGGGTCCACTTGTGTGCCCTGAGCCATTTTCCCATCCTTGGAGAAGGAATAAATTCACAACTGTGGAAAAGATAATCTGCCAGCTCCACTAACCTGGGGGGCTCAGGACAGAAGCAGCTCCTGTCCAGGCATAAACAGTCTGTGGACTTTGAATACCTTTCCCCCCTGCATAGACCTGTGTGGGCCTATTTTGGGAGAATAGGCCCTTGTTGGCAGAGTGCAACTGTTTAAGCCGTGTGGTGGAGAGGTAGGTGCTTGATACCGCTTTGCCTGTTAAACAGGGTCCTAACCTACCCACATCCTGGGCCTAATGACTGGAGGCTCCAATCAGGTCACCCAGCCATCCACAACAGGGGTCCAAGGATAACTGGTACCTCCCAGTCCTTACAACCAAAAGCATTGGGTGCCCAAGGTCCATCTGCAGAACCCACCCACCTATATGCTCTAGGGAACAGGGACATGATTTCCTCACAGACACTCGAGGGACTGTTGTCAGCCCCCTGCCTTGTTCAGAGAATGACCCCCTGCTGCAACCAGATACCAGTACCTTCACCAATCACCACTGTCCCTCTAAGACTGTAGGACAAAGCCTGCACACACACTTGATGACCAACTACCTGGACACCTGAGCTGAATCCATACAAGAAAAGTGAATGGACTCCTAGGCTCATATACCTGGTAAGAGCTCTGGCCATCTGGTGACAGGACATTAGAGCTTCAAAGGTGAAAATAATCAAGGTAATTCACTAAAGCTATTTGCACATAGGAAAACAAAACAAAGCAAGAAGCTAGGATACAGAAAGCAAACAAAATAAACTAATATGATAACTTACAGATGGCACAGAAACCACAGTCAATATCAAATCACATAATGAAGTAGACCATGATCACTTCAACAAGCTCTCAAAACAAAGAATGAAGGGATCTTCTGGATGAAGGTGCCTTCCTGGAATTACCAGATGCAGAATACAAAAGATAAGTATACAGAACTCTCCAAGACATCAGGAACGAGAACAGGAAGGAGATCAAGGAATACACAGAACAAGCCAAGGAACACACAAATAAGACAGTTGAAGAAATTAAAAAGGTTATTCAAGAACATAATGAAAAATTTAATAAGCTGCAAGAATCCATAGAGAGACAACAATCAGAAATTCAGAAGATTAACAATAAAATTACAGAATTAGACAGCTCAATAGAAGGTCAGAGGAGCAGAATTGAGCAAGTGGAAGGCACAACTGGTGACACTGAATATAAAGCATTTGGTACCAATATATTTGAAAAGAAATCAGATTTAAAAAAATTTTTTTTTAATACTAAGAATCATGTGGGAATCTATCAGAAGAAATAACCTATGAGTGATTGGAGTACCAGAATAGGGAGGGATAACAGAAAATACAGAGAGAATTGTTGAAGATTTGTTGGCAGAAAACTCCCCTGATACCGTGAAAGATGAGAAGATATCTATCCAAGATGCGCATCAAACACCACATAAGGTAGATCTTAAAAGAAAGTCACCAAAACATATTATAATCCAACTTGCCAAAACCAAAGACAAAGAATTTTAAGAGCAGCTAGGGATAAATGAAAAGTCACCTACGAAGGAGAGTCAATAAGAATAAACTTGAGCTACTCGGCAGAAACCATGCAGGCAAGAAGGCAGTAGAATGACTTATATGAAGCACTGAAGGAAAAAAATTGCCTGCCAAGAATCATATATCCAGCAAGACTGTCTCTCAAATATGAAGGTGAAACGAGGACATTTCCAGATAAACAGAAGTTTAGCGAACTCATAAAAACCAAACCAAAACTACAAGAAATACTGAAGGGAGTTCTCTGGTTAGAAAATCAATAATACCAGATATCAACCCCAGACTAGAACACTGGACAGAGCAATCAGATGTCAACCCAGATAAGAAAATCAGGAGAATAAATCAAGATAAAAAAATGCTCAAAACAGGGAAACAATGATGTCTTTATTAAAAGAAGACAACATTAAAACAATAAAGAGGGACTAAGAAATGTAGTCATAGATCTTTCATATGGAGAGGAAGACAAGGCGATATAAAGAACTTAAAATTAGGTTTAAACTTAGAAAAATAGGGGTAAATATTAAGGTAACCACAAAGGAGACTAACCATCCTACTAATCAAAATAAAATACAAGAAAAAAATAGAGACTCAGCAGAAACAAAATCAAGTACAATGAATAAGAGGAAAAGACAATACATAAAGATAAACTACTCAGGACAAAAAATTAAGTGGGAAAAAAAACTGTCAAGTACACACAAAAAAAGACATCAAAATGATAGCACTAAATTCATACCTATCCATAATTATGCTGAATGTTAATGGACTAAATGCACCAATAAAGAGACGGAGAGTGGAAGAGTGGATTAAAAAACACAATCCGTCTATATACTGTCTACAAGAGACACACCTTAGACATAGAGACACAAACAAACTAAAACTCAAAGGATGGAAAAAAATATATCAAGCAAACAACAATCAAAAAAGAGTAGGAGTGGCAATATTAATTTCTGACAATATAAACTTTAAAGTTCAATCCACCACAAATGATAAGGAAGGACACTATATAGTGATTAAAGGGAGGCCATAACCATATTAAATATTTATGCACCCAATGACAGGGCTGCAAGATGCAAAAAACAAACTCGAACAGCATTGAAAAGTGAGATCGACAGAGCCACAATTATGCTAGGAGACTTCAACACACCACTTTCGGTGAAAGACAGAACATCCAGGGAGAAGCTCAGTAAAGACACAGACGATCTAAATGCCACAATCAACCAACTTGACCTCACAGACATACACAGAATATTCCACCCAACAGCAGCCAATGAACATTCTCTGAATAGTCCACATATTAGGTCATAAAGCAAGCCTTAGCAGAATTGAAAACACTGAAATATCACAAAGCATCTTCTCTGACCATAAGGCCATAAAAGTAGAAATCAATAACAGAAAAAGCAGGGAAAAGAAATCAAACACTTGGAAACCGAACAATACCCTGCTCAAAAATGACTGGGTTATAGAAGACATTAAGGATGGAATAAAGAAATTCACAGAATCCAATGAGAATGAAAACACTTCCTATCAGAACCTTTGGGACACAGCAAAAGCAGTGCTCAGAGGCCACTTTATATCAATAAATGCACACATACAAAAAGAAGAAACAGCCAAAATCAAAGAATTATCCCTACAACTTCAACAAATACAAAGAGAGCAACAAAAGAAACCCTCAGGCACCAGAAGAAAGCAAATACTACAAATTAGAGCAGAATTAAATGAAATAGAGAACAGAAAAACAATTGAAAGAGTAAACAACACCAAAAGCTGGTTCTTTGAAAAAATTAACAAAATGGATAAACCATTGGCCAGACTGACAAACGAAAAACAGGAGAGGAAGAAAATAACCTGAATAAGAAATGAAATGGGCAATATTACAACAGACCCAACTGAAATTAAAAGAATAATATCGGATTACTATGAAAAATTGTACTCTAACAAATTTGAAAACCTAGAAGAAATGGATGAATTTCTAGAAACACACTACCTACCTAAACTAACACAAACAGAGGTAGAACAACTAAATAGACCCATAACAAAAAAAGAGATTGAAAAGGTAGTTTAAAAACTCCCAATAAAAAAGCCCTGGCTGGGACAGCTTCACTGCAGAGTTCTAACAAACTTTCAGAGAAGACTTAACACCGCTATTACTAAACGTATTTCAGAGCTTAGAAAAGGACGGAATACTCCCAAACTCATTCTATGAAGTCAGCATATCCCTAATATCAAAACCAGGTAAAGACACCACAAAAAAAGAAAACTATAGACCTATATCCCTCATGAACATAGATGCAGAACTCCTCAACAAAATTCTAGCCAATAGAATTCAACAACATATCAAAAAAAGAATTACCATGACCAAGTGGGATTCATACCAGGTATGCAGGGATGATTCACCATTAGAAAAACCATGAGTGTAATCCATCATATAATAAAACAAAAGACAAGAACCACATGCTCCTATCAATTGATGCAGAAAAGGCATTTGACAAAGTTCAACACCGATTCATGATAAAAACTCTCAGCAAAATAAGAAAAGAAGGAAAATTCCTCAACATAATAAAAGGCATTTATACAAAGTCAACATCATCCTAAATGGAGAGAGTCTAAAAGCATTCCCCTTGAGAACGGGAACCAGACAAGGATGCCCTTTATCACTGCTCTTATTCAACGTTGTGCTGGAGGTCCTAGCCAGAGCAATTAGGCTAGATAGAGAAGTAAAGGGCATCTGGGTTGGTAAGAAAGAATTAATAGTATCTGAATTGCAGATGACATGATCTTAGGCACAGAAGACCCTAAAGAATCTTCCAGAAAACTACTGAAACTAATAGAAGAGTTCAGCAGAGTATCGGGATACAAGGTAAACATACAAAAATCAGTTGGATTCCTCTATACCAACAAAAAGAACATGGAAGAAGAAATTACCAAATCAATACCATTTACAGTAGCCCCTAAAGCCCCTAAGGAGGTAAAATACTTAGGAATAAACCTTACCAGAGACGTAAAAGACCTGTACAGTGAAAACTACAAGGCACTACTGCAAGAAACCAAAAGAGACTTACGTAAGTGGAAACACATACTTTGCTCATGGATAGGAAGACTTAACATTGTAAAAATGTCTACCAAAAGCCATCTATAGCTACAGTGCAATTCCAATCCAAATTCCAATGACATTTTTTAATGAGATGGAGAAACAAATCACCAACTTCATATGGAAGGGAAAGAGGCCCTGGATAATTAAAGCATTACTGAAAAAGAACAAAATGGGAGGCCTTACTCTACCTGAATTTAGAACCTATTGTACCACCACAGTAGTCAAAACAGCCTGGTAGTGTTACAACAACAGATACATAGACCAGTGTAACAGAATTGAGAATCCAGGCATAAATCCATCCACATATGAGCAGCTGATACTTGACAAAGGCCCGAAGTCAGTTAAATGGGGAAAAGACTGTCTTTTTAACAAATGGTGCTGGCATAACTGGATATCCATCTGCAAAAAAATGAAACAAGACCTCTACACAAAAACTAACTCAAAATGGATCAAAGACCTAAATACAAAATCTAAAACGATAAAGATCATGGAAGAAAAAATAGGGACAATGCTAGGAGCCCTAATACATGGCGTAGACAGTGTACAAAACGTTACTAACAATGCAGAAGAGAAACTAGATAACTGGGAGTTCCTAAAAATCAAACACCTATGCTCATCCAAAGACTTCACCAAAAGAGTAAAAAGATTGCCTACAGACTGGGGAAAAGCTTTTAGCTATGACTTTTCTGATCAGCGTCTGATCTCTAACATCTACATAATACTGCAAAAACTCAACTACAAATAGAGAAACAACCCAATTAAAAAATGGGCAAAGGATATGAACATGCACTTCACTAAAGAAAACATTCAGGGAGCTGACATATATGAGGAAATGCTCACCATCATTAGCCATTAGAGAAATACAAATCAAATCTACAATGAGATTCCATCTCAGTCCAACAAGGCTGGCATTAATCCAAAAAACACAAAATAAATGTTGGAGAGGTTGTGGAGAGACCGGAACACTTATACACTGCTGGTGGGAATGGAAAATGGTACAACCATTTTGGAAATCAATTTGGCGCTTCCTTAAAAAGCTAAAAATAGAACTACCATACAATCCAGCAATCCCGCTCCTTGGACTATATCCTAGAAAAATGAGAGCCTTTACACGAACAGATATATGCACACCCATGTTCATTGTAGCATTGTTTACAATAGCAAAAAGATGGAAGCAACCAAGGTGCCCATCAAATGATGAAAGGATAAATAAATTATGGTATATTCACACAATGGAATACTACGCATCGAACAATGATGAATCCGTGAAATATTTCATAACATGAAGGAATCTGGAAGGTGTTATGCTGAGTGAAATTAGTCAGTTGCAAAAGGACAAATATTGTATGAGAGAACTATTATCAGAACTCAAAAAATAATTTAAATAGAAAAGAGAATATTCTTTGATGATTATGAGAGCAGGGAGGGAAGGAGGGAGAGGAGTTTTCACTAATTAGGTGGTAGGTAAGAATTATTTTAGGTGAAGGGAAAGGCAACACACAATACGGGAGAGGTCAGCACAACTGGACTAAATCAAAAGCAAAGAAGTCTCCCGAGTAAACTGAACACTTCGAAGGCCAGCGTAGCAGGGGTGGGGGTTTGGAGACCATGGTTTCAGGGGACATCTAGGTCAATTGGCATAATAAAATCTATTAAGAAAGCATTCTGCATCCCACTTTGGAGAGTGATGTCTGGGGTCTTAAATGGTAGGAAGTGGCCATCTAAGATGCATCAATTGGCCTCAACGCACCTGGAGCAAAGGAGCATGAAGAACACCAAAGACACAAGGTAATTATGAGCCGAAGAAACACACAGGGCCACATAAACATGAGACCACATCAGCCTGAGACCAGAAGAACTATGGTGCCCGGCTATAACTGATGACTGCCCTTACAGGGAACACAACAGAGAACCCCTGAGGGAGCAGGAGAGCAGTGGGATGCAGACCCCAAATTCTTGTAAAAAGACCAGACTTAAAGGTCTGACTGAGACTAGAAGGACCCCAGAGGTCATGGTCCCCAAACCTGTTAGCCCAAGACAGGAACCGTTCCTAAAGCGAACTCTGCAGACATGGATTGTACAGACTATGGGATAGGAAATGATACTGGTGAGAAGTGAGCTTCTTGGATCAAGTAGACACATGAGAGTATGTGGGCAGCTCGTGTCTGGAGAAGAGATTAGAGGGCAGAAGGCGTCAGAAGCTGGCCGAATAGACACGAAATAGAGAGCGGAGGGAAGGAATGTGCTGTCTCGTTAGAGGGAGAGTAACTAGAAGTGAATAAAAAAAAAAAAAAAACCCAGTATAACAAGGTGTATATATGTTTTTGTATGAGTGACTTACTTGGTTTGTAAACTTTCACTTAAAGCACAATAAAAATTAAAAAAAAAAAAAAAAAAAACTACCTTTATGTTAAATGAGAATAACATGGATTTTCTCAAGGAGGGCCCAGTCAGAAAACAGAAACCACAGCAGACATTTTAGGTGTTTCTAAGCAGATGTGTGTGTGTTGCAAAAGTCATGTTTTCTTTAAGTGGTACAAATTTTGTTTGATACTGCAATTGATTTTTAAGTGGCTTCTCTAGGTTAGGATTATTAGATTCAAAAAATCTATTTTAGAAATTTTCAGTCTTAGGATTTGTTACCAATGATGATAAATTTCTTTATATTTGCATAGTGCTTATAATTTCAAGATGTCCCATTCATTTGAAAAACTTACCCAGAACATGTAAAGTATTCATTCCTTTGAATGTATCCTTTTGTATTTTCTTAACTTTATTATCGTGAATCCTGAGTTCTGCTAATGACTTCGGAAGATTAAGTGGTATTTCGCCTAGTTGGTTGTGGGACAAATATAGCCTTCGCAGCTTCTTTGTGGTTAGAAAGGCTTTTGGGTGAATCTTTGTTAGCTTGTTGTTATTCAGAATCAGACCCTAGATAAAGCATAGAAAGTTAAACATTGTCAGGAATTATATTTTCTACATTCTTCAATGATTAGTCAGTCATGGAAATCAATGTAATTTGTGTCATTCATGTACTTAATCAACCATATAATTATTTTCAAACCCATTCCAAGCTAAAACAATATTTACTAGTGAATTGGATCAGTGTGCAAAGATTTAATGACTTATTTTGTGCCTTTAGTTTACATACAAACTCATCTTTTTCAATTTAGCGTATTTTTGAGTAGGCTAAGCCTTCAACTTCATTTCTAACCTCATCTTTCACTTTAGAGAAATGAACAATGTTACTACAGATTGAAGTTTAGTACATACTGAATATGTTTTTGCATGATTTTATCTACTTTTAAAAACTCATTCTCATTTCTTTCATGCCTACTAATATTTATCATCTTTCCTAGAATAAAAAACTGTAAGGGGGGGGAAAAACTTAAAAAGTTCCCTCAGTGTTCTGGCATGTTTTCAAACCCCTGTAAGTTCGTAATGAATCCTGAGGAATGGCTCAACCCTTCCTCAATTATGTTACTATTTCTCGGTGTAAGTGGCAATACTCTTTAAAGAAGATATAACCCCAGAAAATAGAAGAGCTTGCTATCATAGAGATTCTGCTTTCTCTACAGCTAAGTCCTTTATGATATGTTCAAGGGTGCGTGAGTATTTGGGTGACCAACCAGCTCAGTCTTCTGCAACTGAGAGATTCTCGGGATGTGGAAATTTCAGTACTATAACTGGCAAAGTCTGGGCAAACTGGGACAAATTGATCACCCTAATAACTATATTCATTGCAGAATGTACATAGCTCAGCCCTTTTCGTATTGTCAGATTTTGTGGAAAGAATTCTCACTGTGTTCCAGGGACAATTGCAAGTTGCTAAAAATTCTTTGGGACCTTTTTGCCCCTTTGTACTAATCGAAATCATATACTTATTTCAAGGAACAGCTCCAGATTCACTCCTTTTGTGGATTTTTTTCCCCAATCCTGTTCTATAACCATCTTCCTATTGTTTCCAAACTGGTAGTATTCAAGTTGTTGTTTTCCCACTGAAGAAACACAAACTCTTTGGCAGTTAAAATAAGCTTCCTTTTTATTACGTTGATTTATTTTAATCTAGGCCCTTTGCTTCTCTCTTAGCTTCTTTTTAGACATAGCAGTACCGGTAAAAATTACACCTAAGAAGGGTTACACCTAGGAGAAGAGTAAAAACTACATTATGTTACCACGTGTGGTAAAATATACTTCTTTCTTAATCTATGATGTCAACTAAGAGTTTATTCTATTTTCCTTTGGTTGTACTGAAAAATAAGGGGAGGGAGGGAATTTAACAACTTGGTGAATCACAAAGATGGTTGTGAACATTTGTTTGATAGCAGAAATTAGTACCATCATTTTAGTTATAAGGAAACAGGCACAATGAGAGAAGTGACTTGCCTACAATCCCCCTACAACTCTCAGATCTCAGTTCCTCTGCCCCTAAATCCTTTGTTCTTTCTGAGTATCAGGCTTCCCTGCCATCCGCCCCAAAATAAATGTATGCCTTAGTAAAGACCCAGCTATGATGAGTATGGTTTTTTGTTTGTTCTTTTTCCTCTGGTTAAGACATGAGGTTGTTGGAGCTGCATAAAAGGAAGGCTAAGTAATACAAAGTAGGGGAAGAGTTTTTATTTCGCACTATTAAATGTTGCCCTAGCCTGTTGGGTTGACAGAGTGTCTCCAGTTAAACTATACTTTCAGCCTTGGCTTTTGCATGAAAATTCCAAAACTGGAAGTCACAGAGCTCCAAATTTGTCATTAACAAGAAATGTGGTTATATGTAAAGACAGAAGATGAGAAAAGTATAGCCTTTCAAAAGTAGGCAATAATTCTTCATAATGAATGTGGCTATAATAATAGGTTAGAAGTAAACTGCAAATGTCTGTGTGTGCGTGTTGAATAACCTGACTCATTCTCTAATACTGTACTGTCCATTTTGTAAGAACCAGAATGTCATACAAGTAGCTAAAACATAATAGAATTTATAGAATATCCAAAAAACATTGGATTCTCTTTCAAGACAGGTACCACATGTGGTGATATTATAACTAAATAAATGTTTTGAAAATGACAAAATGTGAACACAATTCAAGTATAAAGCATATGGTTTAAAAGATGCTCAAATTAGTATGTTGTGATTCAGTTGGCCAACATTAAGCCAGTGGTAATGATAGTTAACAGTTGAGTGCTTGCCTATTATGTATTGGAATCTTATGTATTAGCTCATTTAATTTTAATAACCATTCTATGTATTAGATACTAACGTACTGCTTTTACAGCTGCAGAAGTTAAGGCTTAGGGAGATTAAGCCACTTTTCCAGTGTCATGTATTTGGGTAGAGCCAAGATTTGAGCCCAGGCCTGCCTTACTCCAAAATATTTACTCATAAGCACAATCTAGGAGGCCTAGTACAGCTCCTGACAACCTTTAGATTCTCATTTTTCAGCGAATAATGAGAGTACCTGTGGACTAAGTCCCTGAAATACTCCTAATAGTTTAACGAAATAATTGTATGACAAATTAAATTTAAAACGTTTTCTGCTTCTGTATTAAATACACCATTTGTTATTATTCTTGTGGTTGTATAAGCTGAATATGAATTGAGGAAGTGGTTGAAGTATTCATTGGCCATATTTCCAGCCTATGATGATGAAAAATGTCAAAGCCATTCTCCAATAGTTTCTTTGCTCTGAAGTTAGTGGAGTGTACTGGATGGATCTTTGGTGGAATCCATTGTGTCATTGTTGATTGTCTTAATATTTAAGTGATGCCTCAGTTATAAAATAAATATGCCCTCTTCCAGTTGCCCCCCCCCCCACCTTTTTTTTAATTGTCAAAGCTATATTTTGCGTGGAGGCTTATCGGATAAGAGCAGTCTGAATATACATTTGAAAGAGAAGACGTAAGGAAGGTCCCAGAGAGCCCCAGGTATATGATAGTACAGCAGGAAGAACATGGGCTTTGCAGGGAGGCCACTGGGGCCTTCCTCTAGGCTCTGGTCCTTGCCATGCAGACTTATAAAGGTTAAGCTAGAGAACATGAGTGAAGAGCATCCTTTACTCTGTCAAGAACATAGTTGGCCCTCAATAAACATTAATGTTCTTGCTCATCCATCCAATTAAAACAGACAAGGACTGGTTTGCACAGTGGAACTCAGTAGTCACTTTCCCTTCCTGCTTAAAAGTATCCACAGGGTTGAAGTGTCCACTGCATTGACCTGAATGGTGATCGTGAGGCAGGGGTGAACTAGCATCTCAACATTACACCTCTCAGGCACAGGAAAAGACCAGGCTTAATATGGTTGTGATATTTTCTGCCTTCTCCTCTCAGGGCTATAACTTAACTGGAGATGGCTGACTTTGTCTTTGCCCTCTCTAACTCACCGTGAAAATACGGAACATGGCATGGAAGAGCCATATTAGCTTACCACCCAGCACAATGCAGAACAGCAAGCTGCTCTACCCTACTGAGGAGGGAAATTCAGCAAGGCGGGGGCAAGGTCCCAGGGGAAAGATGATACCTCCAGGGCTTGGTACTGTGAAATCAGGCTCTCCTCCAAACCCGAGTTCAAATTAAACTAGAAATATTCCTAGCAAAAATCTAGAAGGCACAAAATGTTAAATAGAGAAATTGTTGAGAATCTTTTACATCTTAGAAAATTAGAATGATATTCATAAAGATAGTAAGGAAGAAAATGCTGTTACATCTCTGAAGGCCCAGAAACAAAACCATACAAATATATATTAGTCAATTAGTTATAGTCCATGTGCTGCTGTTAGAGATTTTTTTACGTTTGTTTTGGTTTTAAGATAAGGCAATGGGTTCAGGTAAAGATTTTCTTATACGCTGTGCTAATGTTGTGTTGTTGTGAGGTGCTGTCAAGTCAGTCAATTTTTATTCATAGCAACCCAATGTGATAGAATAGAACTGCCCCATGGAGCTCTCTAGGCTGTAATCTTTATAGGAGCAGATCACCAAGTCCTTTCTCCCATGGAGCTGCCAGATGGGTTTGAACTCCCAACCTTTCGGTTAGCAGCCAGGCACCACCAGGTTTCCTTCTGTGCCAGTGAATTCCTGTAAATAATTTTTTTCTTATTCATTTTAATATATAGTGACTGTTATTCCTTGAGTAGATTGTAAGCTCTTTTAAGAACCATTTACTTAAACTCTTAGCCCACTGCCTTTCACCTAGCTGTTACTTGACAAACATGAGTTGAATTAAATCTATATACTTTTTCATTAACTAGAACACTGTTGAATAACAGGGATTTTCTCATTCTTCACACACAGAAAAGTAAGGCTTGTTTACAATTAATCATTTCAGCAGTGATATAGATTATTCACTTAGATATTGAAAATAAGAACATAATATTCTTACATAAAGTGAAGTGAGTCCTTTAAAATCATTTTCTTTTATTTCCTTGATTTTATTGTTTTGAAGATCTAGCATTCGAGTATCAAATGGAATGTTGCTTGGGACTGAGGTCAAACCTGAGGAAAAAACAAACATCATACACTGAAAAATTAGCTAAAAATGAAATTAATAAGATTAAAATATACTTTTTTTTTTTTTTACCCATAGTTATCATTAAGTAACGGAAGACTTACCATTATAACGGATGACAAAAACATTCTTTTTGGAAAGGCCTAAAGACCTTTTCAAGTAACCTAATTGTTTTCTTTTTAATTGTTTTTACAAGGATGAGCCATCTGCTCATACGTCTAGCTAGGCCTAACTGTACAGCTCATCTGCTCCAAGGTAAAATTGTTGTTTCTGGTGTTAGATGACATTGAGATGATTTTTGACTCGTAGCAACTGTTATATATCAAACTGTTTCCCAGCAAAACATGTGTTGTAAATCCTAACCTCTATGCCTCTGGTTATAATCCCATTTGGAAATGGATTCTTTGCTATGTTAATAAGACAGGATTAGTATAGGGTGTATCTTGAGTGAGTCTCTTTTGAGACATTAAAAGCAGGCTAGCAAGCAGAGACCAGTGAAGAGAGATACCAAGCTACTGAAGATCATCCAGGAGCTGAAGCTCAGGAGAGACAAGGACCTTCCTTCAAAACCAACAGAGATAAAAAGCCTTCCCCTAGAGCTGGCACACTGATTTCAGACTTCTAGCCTCCTAAACTGTGAGAAAATAAATTTCTGTTTGTTAAAGCCACCCACTTGTCGTATTTCTGTTATAGCAGCACTAGATAACTAAGATAGAATTTGGTACTGAGAGAGTGGAGTGCTGCTCTAACAGATAACCTAAAATGTGGAAGCAGTTTTGGAATTGGGTAACAAGTAGAGGCTGGAAGAGTTTTAAGGTGCCTAATTTTTTTTTAACAGTAAAAGGAGTTGCCATGGAGTTGATTCTGACTCATAGTGAACCGAAAGGACGGAGTAGAACTGCCCCATAGGGTTTCCAAGGAGCACCTGGTGGATTCAAACTGCTGACCTTCTGGTTAGCAGCTGTAGCTCTTAAGTACTGTGCCATCGGGGTTTAAGTATTTGGCTGCTAACCAGAAGGTCAGCAGTTCAAATCCTCCAGGTGCTCCTTGGAAACTCTATGGGGCAGTTCTACTCTGTCCTACAGGGTCACTGTGAGTTGGAGTTGACTTAATAGCAGTGTGTGTTTTTTTGTTTTTTAACAGTAAAAGCCTAGATTTCCTTGAAGAGATTGTTGGTAGAATTATGGAAGTCAAAGGCAATTCCGGTGAGGGTGAAGAAGTGAGGAGAACTATAGAGAAAGTCTCTATCATCTCAGAGAATAAATATGGCCCCAGCAACAGAATGTTGCTAGACATGTGACTGTTAAATGTGCTTCTGGTGAGGCTTTAAAGGAAAATGATGAGCATGTGATTGGACAACGGAAGAAGGGTGATACTTTTTATGCAGCGGCAAAGAACTTGTCTGAATGTGTTCAAACGCTCGGTGTAAGGTAGAACTGGTAACTGATGAACTCGGGTATCTGGCTGAGGAGATTTCTAAGCAAGACCTTAAAGGCACCATGTGCTTTCTCCTTGTAGTAAAATGGAAGAGGAAAGTGATGGACTTAAAAATGAACTGTGAAAAATGAAAAGAGAAAAAAAAAAAACTTAAAGATTTGAAAAATTCTGTTGTAAAACTCAGGACACGCGTCCTAGAATTTTCACCACGGGCTTGGCTACACGATCTTTTGTTGAAGAGATTAAGCCTGTGGCTGATTGATCTAACCAACTACCACAGCAGAAAACCCATCAGCTTAGACTAAAGAGGACAGAGAAAGAAAGGAAAGAAAGCTATCTGCCTCTTGGAATTCTACAGGCAGGAAACAGGCCAAAGGAGCTACATCTACTGTCCTCCAAGGAAAGAAAAGAACCATCCCTGGAGCAGCTGGGAGAACAGCAGAACTGTTGCAAGGAGCACAGGAAGCAGAGCTGCCTTGTCTCAAATGGTTGGGCCTCTGGAGTCGAAAAGGGTAGAGCCATAGCCTCCTAGGTTTCAAAGAGTTAGATTTTCACCAACTTGGTTCTAGAGTATGGGGCTGCCATTCAGTTTGGTCAGGAGGATGTGGCCGCTGCCCAAATCTGAAGGGGTGGGGCTGCCATGCCCAACAGGGAGAAGAATGGGGCCTGCTGGGGTAGAAGGGACGGGATCGCCACTGAGATGGACTGGTAGAATGGGGTTGCCCAAAGCCAAGGGAGCAGAGTTGCCGTCCCAGTGGGCCTGGAAGGTGGAGCTGAAGCCCAGGGCTGAAGTGCTTCCACCCAGAATCCAGAAAGCTTGGCCAACACCCAGAGTCTGGAGGGCAGGGCCATTGCCTAGATGGTCTCAGAGAACAGAGGATTATTTTCAAGCCTTGAGAGCTAATGTTATGTGTTCTGCTGACTTGCTTGGTGGCTGTTATCCCTTCTTTCCCTCCAATTTCTCCCATTTGTAACAGAAATGGCTACCTTGTGCCTGTTCTACCACAGTACTTTGGAAATAAAACTTGTAGTCTAGATTTCACAAGTTCATAGATGAAGAGGAATTTTGCCCCAGGATAGAATATGCCTAATGTCTTATCCATGTTTGACTTAGATGATTCAGAAGATGACATTTTGGACTTGGAGTTAAGACTTTTGGAATGATGTAATGGAATGAATGTGTTTTGCATGGGGGGAGGACATGAATTTGGGGGGCCCCAAAGAGGAAATGTTATGGATTGAACTATATCCCCCCAAAATATGTGTTGTAAATCCTAACCTCTGTGCCTGTGATTATAATCCCATTTGGAATGGATTGTCTTTGTTATGTTAATGCTACAGGGTTAGTGTAGGGTATATCCTGAGTCAATATCTTTTGAGATTAAAAAAAAAAAAAAAAAGCAAGCTAGCAAGCAGAGACCAGGGAAGAGAGATGCCAAGCTACATGAAGATCACCCGGGAGCCAAGGCTCAGAAGAGACAGGGACCCTCCTCCAGAGCCGACAAAAAGAGAAAGCCTTCCCCTAGAGCTGGCACCCTGATTTTGGACTTCTAGCCCCCTAAACTTTTTGTTTGTTAAAGCCATCCACTTGTGATATTTCTGTTATAGCAGCGCTAGATGACTAAGACAGCGACTCCAGTGACAGAGTAGAACTACCCCATAGGGTTTTCTGGGCTGTGACCTTTACCAGAGCAGATTGCCCAGTCTTTCTTCCATGGAGCTGCTGAGTGGGTTTGAACTACTGACACTTAGATTAGCAGCCAAGCGCTTAAATGTTGTGCCAACAGGGCTCCTAAGGTGAAATTAAATGGACATAAATTGGGGCTGCCACTGCCACCGTGAGGAGGTTACTGACAGCTAAGTGTAGCTTCTGGTGATTCACTTTGGTCTGAGGAATAGCAACATTCTTTTCAAATTTTTTGGCTGTTGTAGTGCCAGATTGGAACAAGTGGGTCTTGATCATTTTAAGAAGCCTCAACGTGTAGGAAGTTGTGGGTAGAAAATAGGTAAATTAGATTATTTTCATGTACATTATCAAAAATTCTATTACCCATTTCCTTTCAGTCGTGAGGTCCTCTAATCAGCTATACATTATCTGATTTACAAAAACTTGTATATAACTCTTCATTAACACCTGTTTCTAATCATCCACATCATCTGTGCAAAGATGGAGTGGCTTGGCTCACAACCATTTTCCACCCGTGCACCATAGTTGAAAGGTATATGAGCCTACCTTTTAGTCACCGTCCCTCTTTGCTGGTACAATAATAGTTTTCTGTCATCTCAGAATGAGAAACAGCTGCATACTTTCTCTTTGTATAAGTGCTCAGTAAATATTAATTAAAAGATTTAAATGGGTATGTTATGTCCCCCTCTTAGGTTAAAAAAAAAATGAGCAGAGAATTATCAAGAGCTACATGTGATATGGAAACCCTGGTGGTGTAGTGGTTAAGTGCTACTGCTGCTAACCAAAGGGTTGGCAGTTCAAATCTGCCAGGCGCTCCTTGGAAACTTTACGGGGCAGTTCTACTCTGTCCTATAGGGTCACTATGAGTCGGAATCGACTCGACGGCGCTGGGTTCTATATGTGATATAGGAAACCCTGGTGGTGTACTGATTAAGTGCTACAGCTGCTAACCAAAGGGTTGGCAGTTCAAATCCTCCAGGTGCTCCTTGGAAACTCTATGGAGCAGTTCTACCCTGCCCTGTAGGGTCGCTATGAGTCGGAATCGACACAGCGGCACTGGGTTTGGTTTTTTGGTTTTATATGTGATATATTTCTTCCTTATTTTTCTTGTTTTACCTAGATGGCCAGTCTTTGGGCTAAATATACCCCCCTCCTACTTATTGTCAGACATGTGGTTCAAAGTTAGGCTTGGTGAATATAGGGCCTTCTTTTTCCCTCCTAACATGTTATTTTGAAAGTGTTTAAACATACAGAAAGTTTAAAGAACTTTCCAGTGAAAGCCCATATTTCTACTACCTGCTTTCTACCATCAACATCTTATACATTAACACTTACTGTCTGTCCATCAATTCATCTTGTTTTTTTTCTATTTTAAAGTGAGTTGCAGACATTAGTTATACTTTTGGTGGTGCCATCCTTACTCCTGAACTAGCTATGTCTTGGTATATTTAATAGTTCCAGATTAAAGAATTCAGTAACTAAATATTTTCAATATCAATGTTCTACTCTACAGCCATGTTCTTTAAAATTGATACCTCATAGAAATTTGATCATAGGTAGAAAGAGGGAAAAGGGGGTAATCTGGTGATGAGCAAGTAGAGGGGCAGTTTTGTTTGTTCTTTAGATTAATTTTGCCATCCTTATAAGCACTGGGGTGGGGATAAGCGTAGGAGATTATTTTGGTTTTAGAAAAGGAAGTAGAAGATCTTGTAGAAAGCGGGGGTTCTGCAGAAAAGAATCTGCTGTTGATTTTGGCAAACCTACCCCTCATTAAAAATTGAAGCCCTGAAAAAAGTCTCATTTCCTGAAGAAGAATGGGTGAGAAGTGTCCAGATCCTTAAATTTTTGTTTTTATCACCAACGGTCATTGCTGCTGGTGTGTCATTTTAAATGTGTGCGTCATACTGATATCACAGATATTCTTAGGTGAATTTCATTTAGTAGGTATTTTTCAAAGCTAGATATTCAGAAGACTGTGTAACCAAAACCCTTTTCCCCAAGCTGTCATGAGGCAGTTTGGTTTTCCTCATTTCTTGGATGGCAGTTGTGTACTGGAGCAGGGCTGTGCAGTGTGTCCTCCAGTGGCTTTAAGCGGAAAGCAGAAGATGCCTTTGCTATGAGCAACAAATTAGGAAGGCCAGCACATGGGAATGGTTTATACTAAAGATAAAAAGCTCCTTTCAACAGCCTTACCCAGAACGAACCTTGTTTATATCCAGCTGTATAAAAAGATACATTTTTATCCTATCTATTCCATTAAGACTTTCCCAGTGATTCTAGCTCATAATAACCTTCTCCTTTTCTAAATGCTTTCTGTTCACCTCACTTATGTTCTCACATAATTGCACACTTTATTAAAGTCTTTTGAGTGTAGGAAGCTTCTGACTTGCCACAAACGCTGTGGCAGAAGAAAACTAGTCCTAAAGCTTTCAGAGACACCTTCTGCACACATGGACGTACAAAGTACCACTGAGACGTAATCAGCACCCAGCATGGGCATTGTATTTACTGGATGTTGTCTTCCCACAGCAAACATGTCTCAGCCTTTCCGTTTTGAAAACAGGCGAGTACAATCACTACTGATGTGCATTCCCATCAAATCCCCTCCCTGAGGAGAGCATTGTTCTCTTTGCCTGTACCTTCATTGGAATTTTTAAAAAGATGAAATAAAATACTCAGGTTTCAAAACAATAGGTGACCCAATTGTTTACTCCTGTAGGAGTAAACATACAAAGCAGAGAATTATAAATTTTAAAAATACTTTGGAAAGTGATTTAGCTCAGCCACTTCTCTTCTTGGCCTAAATCATTCAAAACAAATAGAGCATTGTCCTTAGCATTTCTAGATTAGAGATTGCACCAACCTCTGCAACTCATGTCACTGTTCTGGGCAATCAACTTATTTTGTTATGGTAGAATTTTACGAGAAAGTACATTGTCCACCTGCTTCCAACCCCAGCTAAAACACAAGGATGGCCATTCTCTCTCAAGGAAATTGACATGAAGCTCTTTGATTCAGTTCAGGATGAGGAGGAAACGCCCTACACGTAAAATTTCCATTCTTGTCCTCTGATTTTCTGGGTTTTTAAAATACGCTTGGATGTACTTTGGGTTTTGCTATACTTTCCACCTACAAATTTAAATGAAAAAGTCCTTTACAATCAAGATAATTTTTGAAATTTCAGTGAGGACTTTTCCCATCTTTTTGTCAGAATAACATCATTTTTCAAAGCAAAGTTGATTTATGTTCTTACCTAGATCGGAACAGTGAACAACTCTCGAGTAGCATTGACATCCAAAGGGACATGTTGGAAACAAATCAAATGGAAAAAAGGGGTTAACTGGTTCTCTTGTTGGAAAAAGAGAGTTATCATTGTCATCTTCATCGTCGTCTGAATCTTCTATGTCCTTCAGCATCATATTCTTTAATGTCATGTATGAAGGGCTAAAGACGTGTTTGGCAGAGCATAAAGTCAACAACAGTAGGAGCACATATTCCTTCATGTTGTCTTAGAGTAGAGGACCAATCTAGGACTAAATAGACATTGAATAGTAAATTAAGTATAAACAAATGTAATTGCTGCATCTGTACGTTACTCACAGCTGGCAAGAGTACAATGAGATGGCATTCTTATCTAAAGCTAGTGTGAGAGTAAATTTTAAAAACTTTTTGGAAAGCAAAATTATTCTTATTTTTCACACAATGATTCTACTCTTTGGAATCTAGTCTCAGGAAATCATTCTAATTTGCAAAAAGGTGTTCATTGCAGAATTATTTATAATAAAAATTTAAAGATAATTCTAATAATTAAAACATCAAAAATAGTTCTTAATGGTTAAAAGGGAATAGTAAAACAAAACAATGTATATTTATTTCACAAAATATTTTGGAGCCCACAAAATATTTGCAGAGATTTTTTGAAAATATAAAGTATTATTTTTGTGGAATAAAAATAGCAAATATAAAAATCCACACATAATGTACTTTAAAACACAAACACACATACACACAAAATAACAGTGGAATGAATGTACCGAATTAATGATAATCTCTAGGTTTTTGAGAGTTTTTTTGGCTTTAATTTTAATAATGAGGAAGTATTACTTTTATAATTAGAAGACTAATAAATATTTTTAAAAACAAAAATAACAAAGAAATTAGATTATCAGACCTGACTCTCTATTCCCAAAATCCTTCCATTGAGTAAAATCCTCAGTGTCTCCTTAGCACACATCTGGAAGTTGTCTTTAAATGATCTTTCTCTCCTATGATCCTCCCCAACCTCATCCTCAGAGAGTTGATCACTTTTTCCACAATGTCATTTGGGTTTTCTTTTTTCTAACCTGTTCCATTGTGTAATACCTGATCCAAAGCATCTGATGTCCATACTATTCTTTCTTACTCATCTTTCCACTTTGTTCTGTTTTTTGTTTTGTTTTGTTTTGTTTTGAGGGGATGGGGAGACGGGAAGTGGTGGTTGTTTTCAGTTGCATTTTTAAAAGCACACACAAAACTGGAAAGTACAAATTAGACCCTTCTAAGCACAGATTGGAGCCCTGGTGGTGCAGTAGTTAAGAGCTATGGCTGCTAACCAAAAGGTCGGCAGTTCGAATCAACCAGCTGCTCCTTGGAAACCCTATGGGGCATAAAAAAGAAAAGAAAAAGAAACCATATGGGGCAGTTCTGCTCTGTTCTATAGGGTCACTATGAGTCAAAATTGACTCTACAGCAACATTGTTTTTTTTTGTTGTTTGTTTGCTTTTTTTTTTTTTTTTTTTTGGTTTAAGCACAGATTCGTTGCCATCCCAATGGCTGACATTCCCATTCCCACAGGTATATTACATATCATAGTTTCTAAACTATCGTTGTGCAGCTTGTATGTTCTTAGAAATTTTCAAAAATTAAAACATCACGAAATCATCCAAAAAAAATTTATCCCATTCTTCCGTTGGGCCATGCAGTGTCTTTACATGCAGATGCCCACTGATGAGGCTGAGTACTGGCAGGAGGTGTCCATGCCCATACTGCCCCCACAGTACAGGCGCATACCCACATCCCTTAGACCGTATCCGCTCAACCATGTCCTGAGGACCAGTCAGTAATTTAGCTTGTGAAGACTTTCAAAATCAGTTCAGAGTTGGTCCAGCCACAGGAAGACCTAGCCCCCAAATCCTTGAATCATCTCAGCTGGCTACAATTCCCCAGAGTCCATTAATCAGCTTTAATATCTCCCCATCCACTTAGCTTTTTCCTCAACTTAAGAATAAGACATGAATTAATTTAGTTAATTAAAATACTCATTTATATGTGGAATATCTCTTTAATCACCAGAGGAAATTTAGAAAATCTTACCGTCATCAGTTGTTGTTGTTGCTGTTGTGTGCCATCAAGTCAATTCTAACTCACAGAAACCCTATAGGACAGAGTAGAACTGCCCCCTAGGGTCTCCAAGGTTGTAATCTTTATGGAAACAGATTGCCACACCTTTCTCCCTTGGATTGGCTGGTGGGTTCGAACTGCAGTCCTTTTGGTTAGCAGCCACGTGCTTAACCATTGTGTCACCAGGGCTCTTTTACTGTCATCAGCTAGTGACTTGATAATCAAATTTAATTCTTTACAAGTTCCAGAAATCTAAGTGAGCACATTAGCATTTTGCTCAGTGGGTAGCTGAACAGCAGAGGCTCTTTTGAGTGTACTTTCTTTAATAACCCCATACTTGACTGTGCTTGGGAAGAAGAGATGACATGAGATATCTTAAAATGGTAAAAGCTTTTTATATTTGAATAATCCTATGCTGAACCCCATTTCAAAACCAGCCCTAACCTCTCATCTCTACACTAACTTCTGGAAGTATAAATTCCGAGTTTATTCTAAACTAGTTCCTCACTTTAAATAATAGGAAAGTGAGGCACAAGGAGCTTAAGTGACTTCACCAAGGTTACGTAACCAAATTGTAATAGAAACAGAATTTGGACTCATGTATTCCACCTCCCTGCCTGTGCTGTCTCCTACTACACCATGCTGGAAGACTCAGTTCTTTATCTAGAAACCTAGCAGCTTCACATGCATACTGTTACTTCTTCCTATCTGACCAGTCTACAAATTGCTGTCCTGAGTACATTTGTACAAAAAAAAAAGGGCTCATATATAGCCTGGGTTGGGAGGGCAGAGAGTAGGAATGATTGTGTGGTCAGATTTATGTAGCCCAGAGAGTGAAAGGTTATATTGGCAATACAGGGGCAGTCAGGGGCAGTGACGGTTTTTTGTATTGTGTTGTGTTGTGTTGTGTTGTATTAGACAGCCTAAGTGATAACCTACCACTTGAGGCAGACTGCTTAGAGCATGCAGTGTCTGAGCCAGCCAGTCAGATTTGCTCTGTCTGTCCCACATTACTCGGGTAATCTACAAAGGAGGAGCCGGGAAATCCTGGCATTATTCTGTTTTAGCTGTAAAATACTCTGGGTTAAAGTAGACTCGGCTTTGTTTTCAATATCACTTTTGTTTCTGGAACATTATTTCTGTTTTTTGGTGGCCTGCCTAACTTTGATCCAGTGTTTGTTGACTTTTGATCTCAGGCTTCTGTGTAGTTTCTGGTCCTTAATACTTGGTTCCTAGTTTTGCCTCAACCATTGGCCTCCAAAATACTCATTCCCTAGGTAGTTCAACTCCTGATTTTTACCTAAATCAAAGCTTGACCCTGATGCTAATTTTTTCTTTTGAGTTCTTTTTTTTTTTTTTTTTTACAATTTTGCTCTACCCTCTGAGTCCACAACTGCTCCTGAACTTGTCTGGCTCTGCCTTCTCTGACCTGGTCAAGGAGAGCCTCATGGATTAGAAATGTCATTTGGGGCCCCGTCTCTTGGCTTTGTTTGTGGTTGCTGGGGTTATTCACTGGGCATATATCAAGTACCTACTCTGTACCAAGCAGTGTTAGAATGCCGAGTCAGTGAAGTAGAACACTTGTTGATGCTGTCAAAAGTGAGTTCCTTTCTTATCTACTTCTTTCCCACACTTTCATACTCAAAAAAAAAAAAAAAAAAAAACTAACCATCTACACCCAAATAAGTATGGAATTGTTATAAAAGTTAATACTTGAATGTCAGGTACATTAGCAGAAACACTAAAAAAGTATATCCTAGATTAGTAAATAGAATCAAAGTGCAAGTAGACAGGGTAGATTACTCTTGAGTAAGGTACTCTGTGCCTGACTGCTGGGACCTCAAATAGCTTGATCTCTGCATATGTGGTTCCCAGGTTTTTTTAAAGAAAAGATTTTCTCCATATGTTTGTCTACTCCTCATAACTCTTGGTTTATTATTTGAGACGAACAGACCTAAAGATGTCTATAAAAATATACACATATGTTGAAAAAATTGAAATAGAGTATATAAACCTAATAAGAAGAATGGGATTATGAGTGAAGGATGTTTTTTTCCTCTCTCTGATGCAGAATTTTTAAATTATTATGGTGCTTTGGAAATATTTTAAGTATCAGTCTGCCAACAAAAAATTTTTTTCCTAGTTCCTAATTATGCTTTTGTTTTTCCCTACCACTTCTGTACATTAGACTGATATTACAGTTAGTAGATACAATTAAAGGTTTCCCATACATGCTATTCTGACCTATCTCCCACCCCTACCCTCAAGTCAAACAAATCCTATATATGATACTGATTTGGGTTCCACAGCTTATTAACTTATTTTCTTGAGGTCTGTACCCAAACCTGGACAATGAATAAGGAAGACCGAAGAAGAAATGATACATTTGAATTATAGTGTTGGTGAAAGAATATTGAATATACCATAGACTGCCAGAAAAATGAACAAATCTGTTTTGGAAGAAGTACAGCCAGAATGCTCCTTAGAAACAAGGAGGGCGAGACTTCATCTCATATACTTTGGACATGTTGTCAGGAGGGATCAGTCCCTGGAGAAGGACATCATGCTTGGTAAAGTAGAGGGTCAGCAAAAAAGAGGAAGACCCTCAATGGTTGGATTGACACAGAGGCTGCAAGAATGGGCTCAAACATAGCAACAATTGTGAGGATGGCACAGGACCAGGCAGTGTTTCATTCTACTGTATACAGGGTCACTATGAGTCAGAACTGACTTGATGGCAACTAACAACAACCCCATTTACTCTGGTCCATGAGATATGAGGATTTTAATAAAAAGTTCTTGTTGAGTTTGTTGGTTGGTTTAGTTTAAGTGTTTTTTCGAAGAAACTGAGGTATATAGCCTTTAGCTTCCCACTCTGTACTAGAAAAATGTATTTAATACACAAAATACCAGAAATATAGAGCTAATAAAACTATGGAACTTAGAAAATATGTATAACAAGAGGAGAAGTGGAGTGCCAAGACCACATTCTGGGTTCACTTGTGTCCTGGCCCCTGGAGTGAGGAATCACCTTCTCTCTTTCTGCATACCACATACTGGTTTCCTAGGTGCCTTCAGCTTCATGCGATAGAGTGTGCTGCACCTGTGACCTGAGGAGAGACCCCTTAGTGTTGGGTAGATCATTCATGTGGAGTTAGAAGACTACAAGCCACGGTCCCTCCTCTTTCTCTTCTTTCTTATACTTAAAGTTACCTTGAGACCCTTTCTGACTTTAATCAAAACTAGTGTAAAATGAAAAGATGAAATTGACTTTTGCCTGCTAGTTTTCAATAGTACCATTCATTATCTGTAGTAGTTAGAGTTGGAAGCATTCCAATTTGCTGATTGGTAGAGGTAGCCATGTAATACATTAGTCGAGCCCTTCCCTGCTAAGTGGGAGATGGAGACCTGTGGAGGCAGGGAATGTCATCTAGTTGAAAGTCCCTCCCTATGTTGGAGGTTCCACAGAACATTCTGGACCAGATAGCGTATCCACTCTCTGCTGGACTAACTGCAATGAAAGGACTCCTGGAAGTGCACCACCTCAAGAGGCGTTCTCTTCCACTGTTCATCTTTAGTTGATAGATAAAAAATGCCTTCTGGCACATTCTTCCCTCTGCTAGTTCTGTCCTCTCTTAGTCATATAAAATTAATCTAATCTTTTTACATTCTCTCACCCAGGTTACTTGGAAAAAAAAAAGTCAGGCAAACCTTGACTCCATGAGGAATCCACTATTTACACTCTTCATCTGGTATTGCTGGATCTCTCCCGTAGCCTTGATAAAATACAAGTGATTATAGATCCCAGACCATTCCCCTATTCTGGTAGAGTGATTTTTTTTTTACCAATAGAAAAAATATTGGAATGTCCATCCAGGAAGGCACACTGTATAGCAGTTTTTTCCTATTATTTAAAAAGAATATAGAGAATGTTATTTCTTATTTAAAATTATGTGACTATCGGTTGTTTGTCTTATTTTTAAATTATGACTTTATAAATATGGTTCAAGCTCTTTTATTGGTTTTGGCAGCATTTAGATTGTACCATTTTTAAAGCCTTTAAAAATACTTCTGTCTTGTTCTCAGAAGACTCAGTATTCACTGATTTAGACATTTTGCCAGTCTTTTCTACTCATGGAAAGTTTCTTTTAATCCAAATGATATCTGGAACAGTATTTCAATGCTACTGCTGTGAGTAATACATTTTTGCACTTTAGAGTTAGGAGAGACCTTCCATACTTCACCGACCTGTGCCCTCTTTTTACAGATGAAGAAACTGAGGCATAGAGCTTCAGTCTCTTACTAGAGGTGGGAGAACCAAGGCCAGGGTTTCTCACTTCTCCTCAGTTAGGCTTTCAGCTGTGCTACACAGCCTCCTCTGAAGCTAATTTCAACCTTGCAGTTATTTCCAGATGTTAAACTGACCTTTACTCTGAGAAAAGACTGGGCTAAAGGTTTGGCAGGTTCTCAGGAAGAGTTCAGAACAGAATCAGAAATAGCTAGTAGGTGTCTTTCTGAATTTACTTAGGCTTCCTATTTTCCACTTAACTGGTCTGCAGACCTTAGAATGGAAAATGTGTCTAAGTGAGATGGTATTTCTTTTCATGTACTATTTTAGGTAAATAAGTCACTGCGCTTTTAAATCCCATGTTTAAAGAGCCGCTTGGCAACTTTTCCCTTTGGTTTAAATATTTCTATCGGTTGACTTGTACAAGTAGTAGTTTTCAGCATATAAATGTTCTATACTCCATGTATCTCACAGATGGAATCCAAACTAAATTCAGGTATAATCCAGGCACGACACTGTAAGTTAACAAGTAAAAGTTTAAAACACATTTGTAAATTTATTCACAATGCCATTTATTCATGGACATTAAAAGACATTTTCCTTAAAGAAATAATTAACTTTACCTTAGAAGTGTAAATGTTATCCTAATTAAAGAACTTGCGGTTGCTTTTCCTGTTGTACTAGTTTTGCGTTTCATGAGCTTTTTGATACCTCTAGCAATCTAGTTGCTGTGTTAAAAAACAAAAAACTCCCCTCTCTTCATTTTTCTGATATTTACTACAGTGCATTAAGACTTGTGTTTATAAAGCGTATCTACTGTGTCCCAAACATCAGATCAGGTATCAGAAGCTTTCATTTTTATTACAGCATTTAGTTGTTATCAGAAGACTGTATCTTCTTTCCACTACTACACTCTATTGCTTAATGCTAGAAGCAAACTAAAAACATCAAGATGCTTTCACGTGTGTGGACTTGTGATTTATTTTTATTTCTTTTTGTTTTTTAAAAACTCAATGATTCTTTGTGGGATTAAAAAAAAAAAAAGGACCTTTGGAGAGACACAGAACTCTCAGGTTTGTTTATGACTTAACACTTACCCATGTGGCCACTGCCTCATGGCTGCCACACCTCTAAATAGGTTCATAGGAAAGAATACTGTGCTCTTTAGCTTACTAACGAGTTATTGAATACATTGTTTGCTTTTTTTAAATCCAAGTATTAATGAAATATTTACTCTGGGAAGGAGCAAAGGAAATCTTTGTGTATGTTAAATTCTGACTGTATGGATTTTGTGAAAAAAGTCTCTAATCTTTCATATTTAGAATATAAAACTAGTTGAATTATTGCTGATAAGTATTCTTTCTTGGAATTATATGGATTTCCATTGTAAGTGTCCAGTGCCATTTCATACGTTTATCAAGGAAAACATTTATCAAGGAAAAGTACTGATATTCAAGTATGTAAGTAAAATATTTGAATAAATTCACACATTTTAAAAACAGAAAATATCATAATTCTACATTTTGAAAGAAATATTTACTGTTTCATTTAATGTATTTGTAATGCCCCCAAATGTCATCATCATTAATTAAGGTAATGTTATTTTCCTAAGAGAACTTATTTACAAGATGTTTGTTTCAAGGATTTTCAAAATTAACAGTGTTAACATTTAGCAGTGAAAAAAGTCACATAATTATATTGAAAATAAATTCTTTGTATATAAAACATAAAAGGATAATTTTAGGTTAGTAGATATTTAAGCATTTTTTAAAAGAATTTATCATTAAACTTTATCCCATTATTTAGAAGTATTAACATGAATGTCCCCTTAGTAGTGAGTAAATTAATTACCCATTGGTACACTTAAGACATGAAAACATACCTTGTAAGAAAAGAGCAGTCGTCTTGGAAGTAGAATTAATCCACCATGTGCTAATCTAAAAAGTAAATATAATGTAAATGTTGTTAGGTACAATTTAAGAAGAAAAGATGAGAAGGTGTTACATTTATTTTAAAAAAAAAAAAAAAACCTTCAAAAAAATTCTCCTGATGTTGCTGGCACCCTGGTGATCTTGAATAAACTGCTTCTACAGATTAGTCCATTTTAGTACTGACGAGAGAGATTAAAACTTGTTACTGCTCATATGTTTTCCATCACTGTTTGTATCATAGCCAAGACTTCTAGCTAAACTCTAGACGTCTACTGGAAGATTCTGAAGAAAAAAAAAGAGAGTTTAATAATGCATGGCTACAGGCCATCGGCAGTGCAGTCAAATCATTCAAGAAATACCTGACTTGAAAAATACTTTATGAAATTCTTAAGTGAATTAATACCTACGAATGATAATTTAAAAGTCATTTACCCTATGTAGACTAATAAAATACTTCTCAATCTTCATAAAGAATACTAACATTACTGAAATATAAACCGAAACTCCAGATGTACCTAAGAAAGAAGCTATACTTTTGTTTTCTTCTAATGACTAGAGCTAGTACATTAAGCATATTTCTCAAGATTGCTGAGCCACTTTACAAAACTTTTAACCCTGTCAGGGAAACTGCGGACCAAGTTCTAAGAATTACCCCCTGGCTCTATATATACATATATATCCATATAGACATGTATATACATATATACATACATATCACAAGTGACACTTTTGGGACCTATACAGTTTTCCCTTTTCAAGAGAATAACAGCTTTGATCACACTAGCATTTAGGGAAGACTTGAAAGAAGTGGAGACTCGGTTGTCTGAGAAGAAAATTTCTATGAATACGGCCTTTCCTACTTCACCCCTAAGAGAATGCCCAATTCCCCCATCAACTAAGATATAGTCCTTCAAGAGACAGCTTTTTCTATAACTCTAGTGAGAAAGACTCTCCAGTACTATGTGAACCCAACAAATCTTCCTGATGGTTGAATAGATTTTTGGGCTAGCCTTTTTGCAAAGAGCATCTCCAGTGGGTAAGCAGCGTCTATTCTTCCCTGACGTAAACAACCTGACTTTCTTTTGTTCTCACTTTCCAAAGAAATGAAGTGCATTGTTGAGACAAGGCAGCCATAACCATAGAGTCAGCTAACTCCTGCCTAAAATATGCAGGGCACTAGCCACCTGTACTGGGTACTGGGTTGGGTTAGCCACCTGTTTATCCTCTACTCATTTAAACAAAATCCTCTTTCTTGAACCTCATGCCCCAAAGACACTCACACTACATTCGTCAGGACCACAAAAGCGTCCCTTGGCATAGCTTTAGCCTCTCCATTCAGGTAGTGTATTGCATAATTACCTAACACAGTACCTGAGGGGAATAGCAGCCCTCTTGCTTTGGTTAGGATGCTCATATTCCCATTTATTCAATTATGTTTTAGTTGCAAATGTATCTATCTGTTACCTTGAAGAACTGGGGACATCCTGAATGTTTGAACTGGATTTTATTAATCTTTGTATCCAGTGCATCCAGAATAGAAACCGGACCCCATGTTGAGCAAGGGTCATCATACACAGAAGGCCTTTGGGCAAGGGTCATACGCAGAAGGCCTTTGGGCAAGGGTCATACGCAGAAGGCCTTTGGACAAAATGCAGTCTAAGGATGTATTGTGTTTGTCCTGCACAATGTATTGTTTTTTAAGTTTTTATTTTAAACTTTTTTTTTTACAGAAATGTAAGCAAATCACGATGGTAGAGCTCAATTAATTTTCACAAGCAACCCCAATCAAGAAATTACCAACATTCCAAAAGCTTCCTTCATGCCCCTTAGAATCACTGTCTCCTCTCAAAGGGAACTGCTGCCCTGATTTCTAACACCATAGGTTGTTTTCTGAACTTTATATATTTGGAATAATACAGCATTCACTCTTGTGTCTGGCTTTTTTCAGTCAGTATTATGGTTGTGAGATCCACCCATGTTGTTGTGGTTGACAACAGTTTGTTTGTTCTCATTGCTGCAGAGTATCTAGTGTCTAAATATGCCACAAATTACTTATATATTCTACTGGGTTCATTCCTGTTGGGAGCTCTGCTCTGAACATTTTTAATCTGTCTTTTGAAGTTCATATGTATGCATTTCTATTGAGTTTACACCCAGAAGTGGAAGTGCTGTATTGAAAAATCATGAGATTTCCAGTTTTCCTCAAATACCAAATTTGGCCAATGCTTGGCTCTTATTTTTGCATGGCAGCAATTGGCTGGAGCTGGCAACAGCCCCCCTTTCGGTGGGACATGTGTTTTTTTCCACATCTGCACCTGAGCCAGCTGCTTCACTTAACATTGTCTGCATGGCTCTTCTGGGCAAGAGAGACTTGAGGCACTTTTGGGTAGGACTGTTTTTTAAAATGTTGTTACAGGTACTCTCTTTTCTCTTCACTTGTGAGCCCTGAACTAGTCTTCCTTCAGCCTCTTCCTCTGATCTTTGGTTAAAGGGTTTGAAAAAAGAATTAGGCCCTGAAGTATAACGGCATAGTCACCCGATTCTGCAGGAAATATAACTAGAGGTACAGTCCAGGGCTCAGGTCCTCCACAACCTTGGGACTGCCTGGGTGGAATGCTTAACCTCAGAGCGGCAGAGATGGGACGCCATAGACCAGACACATCGTTTGGGAAGTAACTGGGGTTTTTCTTCATGTTTTCCACATTGTCATCCCAAACACAAATGCATACCTCCTCTTTCCTGTAATCATGAGGGGAAAATTTTCCATTTGGGGTTTCTACGGGAGAAATGGTAATGGAGGGGACCTAATTCTGTGTTTTACGTTATTTTTATTGTTTGGTTTTTGCCACATTGGGCTTTGGTCTAAATATTAGAGAACTAGTTTTACTGTATCAAACAATATCCTTAGTAATCATGAATAATCTGTATATTATTATGTTGCAGACAAGTAGATAAATTATAAAACTGAAAAAGTAGTATTATCTGTACTGACATTTTATGAACAAAGGCATTCATGCTATAAAAGGAATTCCATAAATTTCTTGTATTGCTAGATATACTCCAACCATTATGAAAATAAAAATTTTTTTAAACCAAGCAGTGCATATAATCTTTAAGGCCCTTTCCTGACCTTTTCATAGTCTAGAAATAGACAACAGTAGATTAAAGTCCAAACATAAGTAACAACAAAAGAAATTTTAACTAGAAAAGGGCCTTATAAATCATCTTATGCAAATTAGTAATTCCTAGGCGAGGTGGGGAAGAATAAAGAATTTGCTTGTGGCAGGAGAGTGAAGAGTGGGGAATGGATTATGGGGGCCACGAGCAGTGCCTTTTCTGACTTCAGATATTCCCTCAGGTGATTGGAGTTTGTTGTTGTTTGTTCTGGTGTTTGCTCCCCTCTCTCACCTTACCTTCTAAGTAAATTGCTGCAGATTGTATAAAGTTCTGTTGTAGTGGTAGCTATAAGACTGTTCACTCATCTTTTCATTCCGTAAGTGGTGTAAGTGCTGTGGAGAAAAAGCAAGATAAGAGGCTGGGGGTTTCCTGTTTTGGGGGGATCATCAGGGAAGTCCTCACTGTAGAGGTGACATCTTCACAAATGTGATATGAGGAAGTATGCCATGCAAATATCTAGTTTAAGAAAGTTCTAGGTCACTGAATCCTAGAAGGTAAATAATGTAGAGCCTTTAGGCATGACATATGGCTTCGTATATAGTAGGCACTCACAAGGAATTCTGTAAATGAATGAATGAATGATTAATATCATGGGTTGTATCGAATAGTCTAGCTTCCTTCATGGTGGACTAGATTCTGTGGTTATAATGAATTTATACTGTGGTTCATAGGTCATGAGCCATAGGCAATATTCAGCCTCAGGTGTGTTTTGTTTAGTCCATAGGGTATTTTTTAAAAAACGGGAAATTTTATATCAAAGTTCAAATTTACAAATCCACGGTTATCAGACCTGAGCTCATTATTGTACCCACAGTTGAGGTTTCTAAGTCTGAAAAATGAATTAATGCCATAAATTGTCATTTGAAAATAATTCAGTGAAATTTATGAAAAACAAAGGGTTTGAACAATTTTGTTTATTAATTTTGCTGGGTATCAATAAATATTTTTAAGAAATGTCTCAAAATTTAGTTTACTTTGTGGAATGGGTACAAAGTAATGATTTTGTTCTAAGTAAATTTCCTCGTTCTTTCCTCTAAAAGGACATGAAAGCAATGATACCTCAATCAGTACATCTAGCATCCAGATCTTTGTTTTTAAATACCATTTTCCATTAGAAGAAACCAGGTTCCTTTGAGAAATGGCCAATAACAGATCTGGGCCAAGGAAAGTATAAGGCATTCCTGAAGTATTTTATTGCACCAGAAAGTATGAAAATCTCAGCGATTACTGAGGACATGTAAAAAGTATATAAAAGCCAGTTTGAAGGGACAATTTGAGCATCTCAAAAAAAGTAAAGATGGCAGTGGATTATAACATGGTGAGTACAAAATCCTTTTTATAAGAACAGAAGGTGAAAGGGGAAAGCTTTTCCTTATAGAAGAATGCCAACTAATAAATACAGAAGGAATAGTAGAATTAGAAAACCATTGTTATGAAACCTCTAGTGTCATAATTGATTTAGGCAAAAATAACCAATGAAAGCTAAAACCACTAAGGGAAAGGTTATTGGGTGGCAGGATATTCACACAGAGCGAAAGTATTACCTTGCAGATTGTTTCTTAAAATGCAAGAGGAAAAAGGTACTTTCACACTGAAGACATCTGGTAGATGCCACCTTAACTCGAAGACTCAGGATCATCAATAACGAGACGAAGCTACATTATGTGCCTCCTGGTCTGATCCAAAAGTACATGCCATTATCTGTGTAGAATCTTGCCAAAAATGTTTAAATCTAATCATGTGAAAACAATCAGAGAAATCCAGATTATGGAACATTCCTTAAGATAGCTAGCTTGAATCCTTCAAAAAAGTTAAGGTCATAAAAGACACAAATAGGCAGAGGACTACTCTAGATTAAAGGATATTAAAGAGACAGTCTCTGAGCCTTGATCTGATCTTGAGTTTCTCTCTCTCTCTCTCTATTTCCCTCCCTCTCTCCTCCTCTCCCTCCCGCTGCTCTTCTCTCTTCTCCTCCCTCCTTCCTTCCCCTCCCCCCCATCAGGAGTGAGCACACAGGACAATGAAGGACATTATTCATACAATTGGAGTAATCTAAATATGGACTATAAATTAGACGATACCGAATCAATGTTAAATTTATGGGGTTTGATAATGTCAAGGAGTATGATAATTGGTTCTTGGTTGTATAAGAAAATGTCCTTATTCTTAGGAGATTCCTACTCAGGTTTTATACTCAAGTGTGTGATATCTGTAAGTTACACTCAGATGGCCCAGCCCCCTTCCCTTGAGGGGAGGGAAGATAGATACATATGGAAAGAGAGAGATATCAAATGTGACAAAGTATTATAATTGGTGAATGTAGGTAAAAAGCGTATAGGGATGTTCATTGTATTATCCTTTCACCTTTTCTATGGCTTTGAAAATATTTCATAAATAAATACTTCGGGGAAATAAGGCAGTTTGGCTTAAATTAATTTTAATTTTTTGATTTATCCTTCACTCTAGTGAAATATTTGCAAATAAAATTTATTATGAGTTAATTATGGGTTTACCCTAAGCGGATATTTTTAATTTGTATGCACGAATCCCTAGAGGATTTGTGAAAAAGTTTTATGAATCTTTTGGGATTACCTAAAAAATGTTCTCATGTATATATTTTTTCTGTGGAGATTCTGACTCATAGTGACTCTACAGGACAGAGTGGTTTCCAAGGCTGTGATCTTTGCAGGAACAGACTGCTGCATCATTCTCCTGCGAGATGACTGGTGGGTTGGAACCTCCGACCTTTCGGTTAGCAGCCCAGTGCTTAACCACTGCGCCGCCAGGGCTCCATCATCGCTTTCATCATATTCTCAAAATGTTCCATTGTTCAAATAGTTAACATCTACTGCCCTAAAATAAGCTTATTCTGAATGTGCTAAATTCTAGTTAACTTTTCAGATGATTCACATGTAAACTTGGAAATTGTGAATGTAATTCCCAATTTATACAAAACAAACCTTCAACAGATTCCAGTTTGTAAAAAGACTTGCATGTATCAGCTGATAGTTTAATGTACATTTATTTGACCACAGAGGTTCTGTTACTTAGAAACACACAAGGACATTTTAATAACATGATGTATTCCTTTCCTTTTCCAAACTAATACGTGTTTAGTGTAAGCAGATGTTATTTTTAATAAAATCCTGCTTTTTCTTGTGTGGATTAACATTCTTCACATTTTATGCAAAGGAAAAAATAAGCTAGACTGTAAGTTTTTATTTTATCCATTTTCATGTAGAAAGGGAAGCATAATTTCACAGAAGACATGGTCATGCTTTTATGTTTTAGTTGTATAATCACTAAGCTCTATCGACAGTTACTCCCTTTCAAATACAAGTCTGTGATAAGCCCCATTCTAGCCATGGCTTCACAGTCTCTAATATTCCTGTTCAACGTGTTGAAGCAATGACATGTGAGTAATATGTTAAAATATACTGAAGCATTGTTTAAGATACATAAGATCAAACATGTACCAACCCATGACTGCACTGTTTAGATTTTAGTTTCTTGAAAAATCTTTTACAATTGCCTCTTGTTCCATTGGATTAGGTTCAACTGAAGCTGTTTTTCATAGGGTCAGCAATGAAATGCTTAAAGAAATAAACTTTCCCAGGAGAACCATCCGTCCAAAGTATACTGTAGCAGGCCACAGAATGGTAATAGCTACACTTATAAACACAAACTGCCCTACCCTGTCCTTACAGACTCATTCATAGGTTACTTCTGAGATAGGAATCCATCTACATGGCAGGTTTATTGATCAAATACCTCGCTAGTGTTGCTGCCTATTTTAAATACAGCTCCCCCCCCCCCTTTTTTTTTAGATGTTTTAAGTAGTCACAGTGAATCAAAGTCACAGGTCAAACCTGCTTTTCTTTCCTATGATCAGGATTTTTTTTTTTAATCTGCTTTCAAACTACTCCCACGTTTATGAGGAAAATCGGTCCCATGGGCTTCCTCCACCTGGACAGTCTGCATTTGTGGAGCCTCATGCCTAAATACCTTCCACATTGTGTCTGACCTGCTCTATGCAGTGCGCATGAACATATAAGTGGTAGAGTAGAAAGACATTAGCCCAGGTTTTGTTGTTAATCCCACACCTCCTTCTCAGGAGCATGGGCGCCATAGTTGAGGGTCATTTGTGTGCTGAGCCACTGATGACATGGCTGCAAGGTCTAGTCTCCTCAGCAGCACAGCCACAGCCCTGGCCAGTTACAGCATAGCGTGTTTGTCATTTATCTGCTGTCTGCAGCTGCACCGGCAGGGTCAGTAGTTGCAACAGAGATCCTGTGGCCCATGAAGCCCAAAGTATTTAGTGATATCTGGTCCTTTACAGAAGAAGCTTGCCTACCTCTGACCTAGTGTAACAGACTTGCTTTGTGATATTAAGGGGTCTCGCAGCCTTGAGCAAGTCACTTAACCTTCTTCTTCTGTGCCAGTTTCCTAACGTCTATGAACGATGATATTGAAACTCGCCTTTTTAAATGTTTACCATGTGCACTTTTATGGCCATCGCCTCATTTAATCTTCATATCCCATGTGAAGTAGATATTGTTTTCCCCAATTTTACAGGTGAGAAATACTGTACTGTGTATATATTGTATTGGAACTCAGGGTCTATGTAACTTGGCCAAGGCAATATCTACTATGGATTGAAATTCAAATGCTACTGTATTTTTTTTTTTTTTACACCCACAAGAGAAGGGTTAAGGAGCCCTGGTGGCGCAACAGTAAAGCACTTGGCTGCTACCAAATGGTTGGCAGTTTCAACTCACCCAGTGGTTCTGTGGGAGAAAAACCTGGTGATCTCCTTTCATAAAGATTGCAGCCAAAAAAACCCTATGGGGCAGTTCTACTCTGTCACATGGAGCTGCTGTGAGTCAGAAATCAACTTGAGGGTCATCTAGGTCTCTAGGTGGGACAGTTTATGCTTGACTGCCAACCAAAAAGTTAATAGGTTTGAACCCACTTATTGCCTAAGATAGGCCTGGCAATCTGCTTCCATTGAGATTACAGCAAAGAAAACCCTATGGAGCAGTTCTAATTCTGTAACGCATGGGGCTGCCATGAGTTAGAATTGACTGGAGAGCAACTAACAACAAGAGTCATCTCAGATTAGGTTAGAGCTGGCCAGAAACTTCTGTTTTCATGGGTTCCTTTAAAGTTTTTGAATTTTAAGTTGATCAGCAATCTAAACTCACATTCAACTTTGAACGCATACATAGTTCAGTCATCTGTCATTCTGTAACTAATTCTCCCATGAGGAAACTTCTAACCTTTTCCAAATAAGGGAAGGAAGTGGAATAGTTGTCATAGAGGGTTTTACCCAGCTGTTTGAGGTTTCTGTTAAACAGCAGAGTTCGAATATTTTATTCTTTTAGGTTAGCATCTTATGAACATAGTAATTCATGGTATGTTTAAATGACGGCCTTGGAAAACATAGTCAATGTTGCTATTATGCACAAAAATCAGATTGATTACTAAGTTTTACCAGTTGTCAAGCATGATGTAATTGTCTAAAAAATACACTCTCTACTTCCTGATGTCCATCAAGAAATATTAAGTGTGATTATTCCATATTAATTTTACAACCTTATATACACCTTTTTCAGTTCAGTTTCTCATTTTTCTTTTAAAAACTCTTAGATTTTGCAGATTTTTGTTTTGTTTAGGAAGAGTGTTAATATCTCCTTTGGACAACTTATAAGCTGATCTAGTTTAGACTGGGATATCAAGGAGGTGGGACTCATTCTTTATTCAACGGTCATTTTAGCACCTACTCAAAATGAATTGTTCCTGTTCTACCTTTTACAACCTTTGGAGAAACAAGATACATTCCTCTACCCAACTACCATGCAGCACCCGCACATGTGCAAAGAAACAACATAAAACCCAACTAACAATACCAGTGTCATAAGACTTGTGGCAGACACCAAGCGCTAAGAGGAGAAGGACAATCCTGAAGGATTTTAGGTGCAGCTTATCTTGAGCTTTGGAAGGTGGCTTCTGAGAGGTCAGACAGCAAGGCTCCAGTCAGATGTATAATTAATTGCTCGAACTTGGCTTCTTCACTCCTCCCTTGAAATTGAAGTAAGCACCCAGTAAGGTTTGGCTCAACTGCTCTTCTCTTCATATGCCCCTTCAAGTGTCCGACCTTGTTCGTGGGTTCAATTCCAACCCCTGTGCTTTCATGCCTGTACCACTCCTCCCATTCTCTTTCCTGAAATCCACTGTGTCCCCAAGTTCAGCACATTCGTTTGCAAACTGTCTCTTTTTCTCAGATGGCAGTCACAGAGATTCAAAGGAGTTTTCCTGTTTGACTTACTTTTCTTTATATCCCTTATCTTGTCAGATAAGATGATGTTGTCATTGTTGTTAGGTGCCACCGAGTCAGTTCCGATCCTTAGCGACCCCAAGCACAACAGAACGAAATCTGCCTGGTCCTGCACCACCCTGCCAGTAGTTGCTATGTTTGAGCCCATTGTTGCAGCCACTGTGTCAGCCCATCTTGTTGACGGCCTTCCTCTTTTTCACTGACCCTCTACTTTACCAAGCATGATGTCCTTCTCCAGGGACTGATCCCTCCTGATAGCATGCCCAAAGTATGTGAGATGAAGTCTCGCCATTCTCACTTCCAAGGAGCATTTTGTCTGTACTTCTTCCAAGAGAGATTTGTTTGTTCTTCTGGCAGTCCATGATAGAGTCATTATTCTTCACCAACACTATAACTGAAAAGCATCAATTCTTCTTCAGTCTTCCTTATTCACTGTCCAACTTCCATGTGCATATGAGGCGATTGAAAATACCTCGCGCTGGGTCAGGCACAACTTTAGTCCTCAAAGTGACATCTTTGCTTTTTAACACTTTAAAGAGGCCTTTTGCAGCAGATTTGCCCAGTGCAATACGTTGTTTAATTTCTTGACTGCTGCTTCCATGGGCATTGATTGCGGATCCAAGTAAAATGAAAGCCTTGACAACTTCAGCATTTTCCCTGTTTACCATAATGTTGCTTATTGGTCCAAATGTGAGGATTTTTGTTTTCTTTACCTTAAGGTGTAATCCATACCAAAGGCTGTGGTCTTTGATGTTCATCAGTAAGTGCTTCAAGCCCTCTTCACTTTCAGCAAACAAGGTTGTGTCATCTGCATGTCGCAGGTTGTTATTCTTCCTCTAGTCCTAATACCTCATTCTTCTTCATATAGCCCAGCTTCTCAAATTATTTGTTCAGCATACAGATTTAAAAAGTATGGCGAAAGGATACAACCCTGACACACACATTTCCTGATTTTAAACCAGGCAGTATTCCCTCGTTCTGTTCAAATGACTGACTCTTGTCTGTCAGTTTGTTGTACTGTAGTAGCTTGCATGTTGCTGCAATGCTAGAAGATATGCCTCCAGTATTTCAAATACCAGCAGGTTCGTTCACCTATGGTGGGCAGGTTTCAGCAGAACTTCCAGACTAAGACAGACTGGGCCAAAGACCTGGCAATTTACTTCTGAAAAAAATTGACCAGTGGAAACCTTACGAATAGCAGTGGAACATTTACTGGCAGTTCTCTTAAAATCTCTCTCCTATCTGTTCTTGTTTCTTCTGTTTTGACTGTCACTTCTCCTGTCTAGTTTCCTATTTACTCTGTTTCTAGATTATTACAGTGGGTGGTTCTTTTCCCTTCCTTACACCTTTGCTCTCATGAGGACTCCTCCTTTAAAACTTTTTAGTGTTGTACTACATTTAGTTGTTAGGTGCTGTCAGGTTGGCCCTGACTCGTGGTGGGCCCGAGAAAACAGGATGGAGCCATTGTGGTCCACAGGGTTGTCATCGTCTGATTTTTGTAAGTAGATCACCAGGCCTTTCCTCCTAGCCTGTCTTTAGTCTGGAAATTCCACTGAAACCTGTTCAGCATCACAGCAACATGTAAGCCCATACTGACAGATACGAGTGGTGGCTGCGCTTGAGGTGCATTGGCCAGGAATTAAACCTGGGTTCCCTGCATGAAAGGCGAGGGTTCTACCACTGAGTTACCACTACCCTCAATACTAAAGCGGTCTCTTCTTCCCAACCCTCAGAGCTCTACCCCTTGTGTCTTATTTCCTAGGTCAGGCTGGAGTCCTCCGTGACCAGTGAGCCCAAACTTGAACTTGACTATCGCCCTCTTTGATGCCAGTATTTCCCTTTACCCCTGACTGAGTCAAATCTCATTTTATGGCCCACCTTAAGCCTGTTGATCTTTTCTTCTCTGAACTACTGTGTATATGTATATGTTGTATAATTTAGTATATCCTGTATTATATTCAGACTTTCTTTATTCCAAACCCAAACCCACTGCCGTCAATTCGATTCCAACTCATAGCGACCCTATCAAATTTGTTAGTTCAAGGAAGCCATTTTTGCCTACAATCTGCAGCACACAGCACTATGCTTAACACAAAGTATGCCAGAGTAAATACTTCAGTTTTTATCCTTGAGCTATATACCTGTAATCAGTGGCTTAAATTTTCATGTACTTACCAAATCTAAAGTAATATTAAAACAAGCATTATCATAATTTATTAACACTTCCAAATGAATTTAAAGTGTTACGCTACATACTATTAAACAGTTATTGGAATAATTCCATTTCTTAGGTATATATGAAGATAATTCCCCTGGATCTGATCCCCTCTTGGAGGATCAGAGGACTCTGTGGAAAGGAAGTGTTTAATTATACAATATTGTGGGGTATTTTTTCATTTTAATGAAAGCAATCATCTTGAAGAGTTTTAACTTAAATGGGAATGACTCATAACAAGACATATACAGAGTCATTTGACATTGCCAGCTCAAAGAGACATTGCTTTTGGCAACATCTTCTTCCATGCCAGGTGCCCTATGCCTAGAGTCAGATATGCACCACTGGTCTCTCCCTTTTATTGGGCGGCATGCCAATCTCCTGATTTTCCAGACATCCCATCCAAACCCTCGTGGGGAAGCAGCTTGGTCTAGTAGAAGCAGCATGGACTTTAGGGTCAGTAGATCCAAAAAGAGCCCTGGTGGTGCATTGGTTAAAATAATTGACTTCTAACCAAAAGATCCTGAGGATCCATGGGAGAAAGATGTGGCAGTCTACTTCCATAGAGATTTACAGCCTTGGAAACCCTGTGGGGTCGCTATGAGTCGGAATCAACTCTACAGCAGTGGGTTTGTTTGTTCGTTTTTTGGTTTAGACGTGGGTTAAGTCCAGTCTTGGCCACATACTCACCAGGTGCTCTCCATGTGTCACTGATCCTCTTGTGCCCTAGTTCCCTCACCTGCCTACTTCATAGGGATACCAGGAGGTTTAGAAGAGGTTGAGGGTGTGAACCCAGTTTGTGAACTCTAGAGCACTGTACCGATGTTGCTGCTGTCTGTAATCTCTACAGCACTGTTATCTGCAACGTGCCCCTTCCTACAGAATGATTGCCTAGTTGCCCAGCCTTTCAGTGTGTTTCAGGCCAGGTGGTCAGTAGTCCTTTGTTGTTGCAGAGCTGCTCAGGGCTAATCCCACCTATTGTAATGGAGCAAAAGGAACAAAAACACCAACTAAACCTCACTGCCCCTTGGCATATGTGACAGATTGGCAGCATCAAAAGCAGCTGAAATCAGAACCCTTTGGCTAGCCTTGTCCTAAGGCAAATGCTCTCTATCTTGGGCGCTCCTGCAATGTGGATGGAACTGGGGAAAGCATTTGTTGCTGGTTGGGGAAAAGGTGAGGGAAGGTGTTGTGGGAGGGAAGCACCAGTGGACTTTGGCTGCATGTTCTTTATGAATTTTAAAACCAGGTATATAATTTAGATGGCACCTAGTCCGTTGGTTTTAAGAAAAAAAAAAAAGAGAGAGAGAGAGAGAGAGAAAGATGGGGTTTGCAACTAATCCTTTCTTCCCACTAATGAGAGCAAAGCTGCTGTAATTGAAGGGAATGTTGCTGGAGCCTGTTCACTGGTTCTTCATTGGCTCTTCAACCCCCCCCCAAAACCCCTAACCCGTTGCCATCAAGTTGATTCCAACTCATAGCCACCCTATCAGTGATCTGTTCCAAATGCTGTATTTTTTAATTCAATCAAATGAATTCCAGAGAAGTAAAATGACTGCATAATTGATCATTAAAGACCAAGATAGGCAGGTCTCCTGACTCCAGGTCTCCTGACTCTTAGCATAATGATTTCCTTACTGTGTACCAGGCTATGTATCTTTCACTGTATCATATATCTAGTACTTTACCAAAATCAACTTCTGATTTGAAATATTCTTATCTACCATAAGCCAAATCTACAAATAAAAATATACTTAATGTTCCTTGTACAGTGAAATCTGTGGGAGTTGAAACTCAACGGGACTGCCTTGTTTTTCTGGGTCTTGTAAGTTTTCTGCATTTGACAGGGTGCAGTCTTACCTTTTTTCTGTCACTCATTTTAGTGGAAAATATTTGAGTTTTCCTTCTCTGACAGATTTCTGCCTTACACAGGTTCTGGCTTTTGCAGGTTTTACTGTACATATGTGTAAAGATGGTATACTGTTAATATTTTTTTTAATAATTTTTATTGTGCTTTAAGTGAAAGTTTACAAATCAAGTCAGTCTCTCACGCAAAAACCCATATACACCTTGATTAATGCCTGAGCCAGGATTTCCTTAGTGTACATATGCATTAGTAATTATATTTCTGAAGCCAAACAGAACATCTGTTTGTTACGATATCATGAAGAATGTTTGCTTTAAGGACATTTATCACTAAATTTTTTGTTTTATGGGATTAAAATTTCCCATCCAGAACATGATGAAATTTCAAGGCTGAACAAATTCAATGCTACATATATTTTCTTTTTAAAATTAAAAGTTCAGGAAGAGTGAGCTAATTATATCAGGTGGACACTTGAGACTGTGTTGGCATCTCCAGTCTGGAGGGGGGATGGGAGGATAGAGAGAGTTGGAGGCTGCCAAAGTTTTCACGAAAGGAGAGACTGGAAGGGCTGACTCATTAGGGGGAGAGCAAGTGAGAGTAAGGAGTAAGATGTATATTAACTTATATGTGACAGACTGACTTGATTTGTAAACGTTCACTTGAAGCTCAATAAAAATAAAAAAAAAAATTAAAAGATCAGTTGAAATAAATGCATCTTCAAACTTAAGGGTAAAGCTTAAATCAGTCCATCAGATTTTCAGTTTTCTTAAAAAATCTGCTCCCAGCATGTTGTCACTAAACGCAGTCGGGAGAGAACGTGTACAACAGGCTCTCCAGTGTGCGCCTGCTCCATGTGCTTTGGGCCTGGTGTCTTAGTGTCACTGCAAGACTCTTACGTATAACTTCATCTTCACTGGGACTTGTTAGGCTTTGATGCTGTTCTGACCTAATCACTAGGACTACCCCAAGGTCTGGGCATGAGTCCTTAGTTTCAGGGATAAGAGGCTTAGAACTCCGACCTGCTTAATTACATTACCACCCTGTTTCAGTGACTTCATACTAATTGTTTATTTGCTTGTCTCTTTGATTACTTGCTTATTGCCCTTTGTTGTCCTTGTTAGGTGCCTTCGAGTCAGTTCTGATTCATAGAGACCTTTGTACAACAGAACAAAATGCTGCCTGGTCCTGCACCATCCTCACAATTGTTGCTGTTTCAGCCCACTGTTGCAGCCACTGTGTCATTCCATCTTGTTGAGGATCTTCCTCTTTTTCGCTGACCTTCTGCTTTACCAAGCATGATGTCTGTCTCTAGAGACTGGTCTCTCCTGAAACATGTCCAAAGTACATGAGACATAGTCTCACCATCCTCGCTTCCAAGGAGCATTCTGAACTTCTTCCAAGACAGATTTGTTTGTTCTTCTGGCAGTCCATGGTATATTCAGTATTCTTCACCAACACCATAATTTGAAGGCATCATTTCTTCCATTCGTTTTAGCTACATCAGCAAGTTTCAGAGTCTCTTCTGACATCCATTTTGGTCTTTTCTTTCTTTCTTATCTTTTTAATGACCTTTTGATTTCTTCATGTATAATGTCTTCGATGTCATTCCACAACTCATCTGGTTGTTGGTCATTAGCATTCAGTGTGTCCAATCTATTCCTGAGGGGGTCTCTAAATTCAGGTGGGATATACTCAAGCTTGTACTTTGGCTCTCGTCAACTTGTCTTAAGTTTCTTCAGCTTCAACTTGAACTTTCCTGTGAGCAAATTAATGGTCTTTCCACAGTTGGCCACTGGCTGACTGATGATATTGAGCTTCTCCATTGTCTCTTTCCACAGATGTAAGTCGCTTTGATTCCTGTGTATTCCATCTGGCGAGGTCCACGTATATAGTAGCTGTTTATGTTGTCGATAAAAGGTATTTGCAATGAAGAAGTCATTGGTCTTGCAAAATTTTATCCTGCGATCTCTAGCATCGTTTCTAGCACCAAGGCCATATTTTCTAACTACTGATCCTTCCTCTTTGTTTCCAACTTTTGCATTCCAATCACCAGTAATTATCAATGCATCTTGATTGCATGTTTGATCAATTTCAGACTGCAGCAGTTAGTAAAAATCTTCAATTTTTCATCTTTGGCTTTAGTGGTTGGTACATAAATTTGAATAATTGTCATATTATCTGGTCTTCCTTGTAGGTGTACGGATATTATCCTATCACTGACAGCATTATACTTCAGGGTAGGTTTTGAAATGTTCTTTATGACAATGAATGTAACCATTTCTGTTCAGTTTGTCATCTCCAGCATAGTAGACTGATTTTCTGATCCACAATGGCCAATACCTGTCCATTTCAGCTGACTGATGCCTAGGATATCAATCTTCAAGCTTTCCATTTCATTTTTGACAATTTCCAATTTTCTTTGATATAGTTTGTGTGTTCCATGTTCTGATCACTAATGAATGTTTGCAACTGTTCCTTCTCATTTTGAATCATGCCACATCAGCAAATGGAGGTCCTGAAAGCCTCACTCCTTCTCCATCATTAAGGTTGACTCTACTTTGAGAAGCATGTCTTAGGCTGGGCTCTCTGGAGAAGCAAAATCAGTGAAGTAGAGAGTGAGAGAGAGAGAATGAGATTTTTATCAAGGACGTGGCTTACACAGTTGTAGAGGCTGGAAATTCTCAAGTCCTTGGGTCAGGCTGGAGGCTTCTCCTGACTCACGTAGCTGCAGGTCCTGGCAAACCCAAGATCAGCAGGTAAGACAGCAGGCCCCTGGCTCACAGGCTGTGGAGGCTGATGAATCCCAAGATCTACAGGTAAGCTGCTAACTCAAGTCCCAAGAACTGGAAGCCAGATAAACAGGATCCAGCTGCAGGATCCAGAATGTGCAAAAGACCATGAGCTTTGCCAGAAAGTCCACATATATCGGATGCAGGGCACACCACGAAGAAACTTCTTTCAACTGGTTGACTGCTCATAGGAGACTTCATCATGGAGGTGATTATAATATATCAGATCTCATTATGGAGGTGATTACATCATTACATAGCTGCCAAACTGTATCATAACTGCCAAACCACTGAGACTCATGGCCCAGCCAAGTTGGTACACAACCTTAGTTATCACAAGGCAGCTTTTCCCTAGTCGTATCTTGAGTACCTTCCAACCTGAGGAGCTCATTTTCCAGCACTATATCAGCCAATGTTCTGCTGCTATCCATAAGGTTTTCACGGGCCAGGTCCTTTTTCCTAGTCTGTCTTAGTCTGGAAGCTCTGTTCAAACCTGCCCACCACGGGTGACCCTGCTGGTATTTGAAATACTGGTAGCATAACTTCCAGCATCACAGCAATACACAAGCCACCACAGTGTAACAAGCTGGCAAACTGCCCCTGCTAGACTATAATTCCCACAAGGGGAGACCTTGTCTGATCTGTTTATCACTGTACCTCTCTAGAACAGCATCTGGAAGATAGCTGGAAAAAAAGAGAATAATGAGTGAAGGAATGGGTCAGAGTCAGTCTCTGTGTTGTCCCAGCATGCTAACTCCAGTTGGCTTACCTTATTCAATTTAAGTCCCCTTTGAAGCTGGTTTGTTTAATGCATAAATTGCTATAAGCTATTTATATCAATGTATTCTCACAGTAAGATTCATCGCACAAGGGTTCTTGTTAAATGAATGAATAACCTTATCTTCTTGTTTTTCCTGTCTCTTACATACAACTGGAACATTTTAATGCTCCTACATTCTTAGACTATGAGTCTCAACTTATTGTTTCATAAGATTCTATTTCTGTTCTTAACCACCTGCCTTAAGTCTTTGACTCTTAATTCTAACATCTTCATCATATTAGTATTCTTGTTCATATTGTAATCTTAAAAATTAGATTCCTAGATATTAAGAGAGGAGACTTGGAAAGAAATGCTTAGAAATAACATTAGCTCATATGGAGTAAATCAAACTTTCACATCGCAAAAGCTGCCCATGAAATGGTGAACTTTGGTTGAACGTGCTTGTTTCTGTCAATTTTATATGAAATTTTATAATAATAACTGCACTGACCATGTACAACATATTCTCAAAAATGCTTTGCGTTCTTCTCTGATTCTCATAACAAACAATTATGTGAAGTTGGACCGAAAGATTCCTAGAGTGTTGATAGACCTACTAAAAGATTAAATAACTAAAGTTCGAAAAATTAGAGAAACCTGACCAAGGTATAACTGATAGAGCGGCCAAGACTGGAATTTGTTTTTTTTTCAAGACATAAAACTGACACTAAAAAAAAAGTCACTATAGTTTCTATATGTGCCTTTTATAATTTATTTTAGCAATATAAAGATAAAATATTGTTACATAATGAAAATTGTAATATGTGGTTTTGGTACGGCCTAGTACATAGTAAATGCTAATAGCTTTGTGTTAAATTGATCTGAATAAAGGATGTATTGAACAAATTAGGGCAAAAGAGAGAGGTGTTGACTGTCATCAGTGGAACAAAAGTGTTTTTAAATAGATGCTTTAGGTTTACATTTACAAGGTTATAGTCAAGAATAATCAGCCTGTATTTTAAACAAACTCCACTGATTTCCATAAAATCTTTTGATCTTGACCAATGAGAATAATGAGAGTAGATTTTAGAATAATGTTTTGTTAACATTTTAAAAAATATTTTGACTTACAGGAACACGTATACCCTTCTCCCAACTTCCCCTGATGGTAACAACTTGCATAACCATAGTACAATGATCAAAACCTGGAAATTAACTTTACAATAGTATTAATTTCACACTTGGAGTTAATAGAAGGAACTAAAGCTAAGCCAATACTTATGCGTATTTATATCAGTAATTATAACATAAAATCTTAAAGAAAATTAACAAATTACTGTTTTAATAACAGAACATAAATTCATAAGTTTTATTTGTTATTTTTTCCTGCCAAAATACTTCTTGATCTTGGACTATAACATACATATATAATTTTTAAAAGGATTTATGAAGTTATTAACTTATGAGTTGTTAACTCAGGTTAATTATAAAGGATGTGTATGTCTTGTTCCAGATTCTTCTTGTCTAGCTCTGCAGTGCATAACATCCTATCCTCATGAGAAAAACTTTGCAATTTGATAAGTTCTTTCTAGAGGTGGGAAACCAAATGTTTTTTTACCTTCACTAACACACCTTGTGGGTACATTTTTGGTTACTCGTCTCTGTATTGGTGAACCAGGCTGACTGTCATAATGACACTAAATACAACATGAGAATTACGTCTGTCTTATGACAAATGCTGCAACAAATATATGAGTACATTTTATAAATGACAAAGAAGAATTTTGAATTACTTGATATTTTGTGGTTTAAGAACAATACTTGAATATGATCTTATGCATGAAAATGTATACGGCGATATTTCTCTTGTTTTAATGTAATTATTTTCAAGATGAAGATGTTCCAGAGTTGAATCGCCGTCTTCTTCAGCTTTGCAAATTTCTTCTGGAAGAATGTTCCTGAGGAAAAACACAAATGCAAGTCACCAATGGTCCAAGTAATGACCTGGCTTTATAACTTAGGAGTTAAATTTTACATTTGCTAAATAAAGGTCTTTTGTTCTTAAAATAAATTTGGATCCTTTTCTTATATCATACATCAGCTCAATTCCAAATATACAACAATCAAAATGTGAAAAATAAAACCATAAAAGTATTGTAATAAAGCATGGTTATAACCTGAAAGTGGTAAAAGACTAGTGTACAAAGACCTCCTAAAAATCCAGGAGGAAAAGGGAAAAGAGCAAAATTGTGGGTTACTGGCTCACAGAAGAAAAAAAATAAAAATGGTCTGTAAACAAAAAGGAGCTCAATTTTATTCATAAGAAGAGAAATGCAAATTACAACTATTTCAGCCACCCCCCCCCCCAAAAAATCCAAAAGTTCATTAACATTCTGATGAGGAGGCTGTAGGAGGTCAAATATTATTGAAGTGAATACCAAATGGCATGATCCTATGGAGAAGAATGTGGAAATATGTAACAAAGTTTTATGTGCATTTTACCCTTTTCACTCAGCAATCCCACATTTAGAAGTCTATCCCAAAGTTAAACTAGAAATACAAAGTGAAAGTTGCACTGTTATTCATTGTGGTATTCTTGCAGTAATAAAAGAAACAAAGGTCTGTCAGTAAGGAACTGATTAAATAAAATATGGCACATCCATATAAAGAAATACTATTCCATTGTAAAAAGGAATGAGAATGTCTCTATATCCTGATATGAACTGATATCAGGACATACTGATAATTTAAAAGAGCAAGGAGTAGAAGAAATGCACACACACTTTATTTATCTATCTGCGTATATAATGCTCCTCTTGTATGATAATGTGGGCAATAATGGAGGTATGTCAACATATATATGTGTATGTATGCTTATATTTAAAAAAGAAATACTGTAAAAATAAACTAGAAATTAATTAAAATTTTAACCTATGGGGGGGGAGGGATAGAATAGCATGTAAGGGACAGGAGTTCTCTCAATATTATTATACAGTGTTGACTTAGGAATCGTATAAATGCTTAATATAAAAAATATTAAATCAAAAAGAAAAAAGCAATTCTTAAGAACTAAAACAAATGACCTTATCTCAGTATTAAATTGTAGACATAATATTACAGAGAAAATAATTATTTCAAGAGCCGCTGTATTTCACCTGGACATCTTTAGTGGAACATATTATAAGAATAAATAGAGTGACAAAAAAAATCTGAAACTTAATTCAGTACTTTTATTGTTAGTAGCAATAATGGTATCATTTTGAAACTTTTTTATGTATTGTAAGGAAAAAAATAAGTTAAAATTGTTTAGAACCTAGGTTTTCAATGTGAGAAACAAGTTTGAAACAAAAAAAATTAAGTAAATACCTATAATGTTAAATTTCAATTGGAACTGTCAGTATGAACTCATATTTTTTCCTTTCAAAATATGTATTTCCTCAAAGTCCACTGAAAAGCCTAAGAAACAATGACAACATAAGTGAAATGAGCACACCTGGTACCCAGATTTTGGTCTCTAAATAGTGTTCCCCAATAAAAAGAACTAGGCTCCTTAGAGGAAAACTGATTACAGATCTGCAATAGCAAGCAAACAAAAAAAAACAGAGTCGGACGCATGTTTTTGTGCCAGGAACAAGTAAGCTATCCAAGATCAATGGAAACATGTCAGAGAACACAAGAGCCAGCTTAAATTACCATTGTTCAAAAAAAAAAAAAAACTAAATCCACAGCTCTTGAGTAATTTCCGACTCATAGTGATAAAAAAATATAGGACAGGTTAATTGCACTATAGGGTTTCCAAGGAGCACCTGGGGGATTCAAACTGCTGACTTTTTGGTTAGCAGCCGAAGCTCGTAACTGCTGTGCCACCGGGGTTTCCACCATTGGCCAAAGATGGGTGAATTTAAGCATCAAAAAGACTAATAGTTACAATTGACTGGAACAAACTGGATAGATAAAACCCACAAGTTCATATTGATTCTTCAGGAAAAGAGAAAGAAAAAGCCAAAAACAAAACAACAAAGCAAAAACACTGAGGCAACAACTTCTTACTCTGCTTGGTAGTTTAAAGAAAAGAACTGAGCATTTATCCTACCTTTCAGATCAACAAAATAGTCCCAGTTGATAAGTGAAAATTCTTTACAGAGGAATCACAACTAATGTGGAATGAATGACAAAATAGAAATTCACCATTTTGTTACGAATGAATAATAGCCTCAAGCAACAGTCATCGTTGAATGAAACCATTGGTTGAATTATTGTTGGAGATAATCAGGTGGTGACCCCCTAAATGCACTAATGAATTTCAGAATCACTGATAGTGGAACAAACAACTGTTGTATGCCTCCTGGTGCAATGCAGTGTGACTCATAGCATGACCTATCAAGTACTTTTTGCCAAAAATTTTTGAAACTAAAACTTACAAAGTCTTTAGAGGTAGTTTCCAATTTACTGAAAATACAGGTGATAGGCAGATAAATCAGGTGATACCTGATTTATTCAATAATTCAAAAAGAGGTGGGGTTCAGTGCTGCTCTAGATTAAGAGAGAGGTAACAAACAAATGTCCCATATTTGGATCCTGATTTGAAGAAACCAACTAGATAAAACACTTTTGAGACTAATGGGAAAATTTGAATATAGAGAATTAAGGAATTATTTTTTAAGCTGTAAGAGTGGCATTGTGATTATATCACAAAATGCCATCAATTTTTTAGGGATGCATATTGAAGTACGTAGGGATAAAATAACATGATATCTAGTGTTTGCTTTTTTAAATTTTTTGTTTTGGTGAAAATATACACAACAGCACATATACCCATTCATCAGCTTCTACACATATAATTCAATACATTGGTTACGTTCTTCATGCTGTGTCCCCATATTGTTTCCCCAGCATTGACTTGGACCCACTGCCCCCTAAACTTTTCACTTATGCTTTAAAGTTACTGTTAACAATTTGATCTTATATAGATAATTCTTCAAAAGAGCGCAATCCTCATGGTGAACATTCTTTGCTACTTTAGCTAAACAGTTGTTTAGTTTAAAGATGACTTCAAGGGATAATTTTAGTTGATAGTTTGAAGATTTTCTCAGAGTGATAGATTGAAGGGTTCTTCCAGTCTCAATAGGTCCAGCAAGTCTGGATTCTGTAAGAATTTGAAATTCTGTTCCATTTTCCCCTCTTGATCAGAATTCATCTATTGATTCCTTGATCAAATGTTCAGTAATGGTAGGTAACTGGGCACCATCCAGTTCTTCTGATCTCATGGCAAAGGAGGCAGTAGTTTATGGAGGCAGTTAAACCTACAGTCTGGTTCCTTCTCTTACTCTTGGATCTCCTTCTTCCTCTGCTGCTCCAGGCACACAGAGATTAAATGTTGTATCTTGGATGGCCACTCACAAGCTTTTAAGACCCCAGGCACTACTCACTAAACTAGGTAGGGGAACAGTAACTCTATAAAACAGCATTAGGCCAATAGACCTGACAGTCCCATGAAGCCATGAGCCTGAACTGTTGAACCAAGAGAACTAACCCCATGCGGTGTTTGAATGTACTTAATTAGAATCGGCAACTTTAACCTCTTTTTTTTTGGTTTGGTTTTGGTTGCTATTTTAAAACTATATATAATACAGTATTTGACATTTCACCTTATTTCTGGCATACAACTTAGTGATATCAGTTACAGTCATCAAGTTGTGCAGTCCTTAACCTCAATCGATGCCAATTTTCCCATTACCATAAACATAAACCAATTACTTCCCAGAGAATAATCCCCTCTCTCCCTCCCACCTCCTGCCCAAGGTAACCACTGATAGCCACTGATCTCTATATATTTACTTATTCTCGTCTTTTCATATGTGAGGTCATACAGTATTTGTCCGTTTACGACTGACTTATCTTACTCAGCATAATGTTTTTGAAGTCTGTCCATGTTGTAGCACGTATCAGGACTTCATTTTTTCTTTATAGCTGAGTACTATTTCATTGTATGTATATACCACATTTTGTTTATCCATTCTTCTCTTAATGGGCACTTAGATTGTTTTGGGATTTTTTTTGGTATTGTGAATAGTGCTGCAATGAACATAGGTGTGCACGTGTCTGTTCATGTCACATCTATTAGATCCCCAGTATATATACCTAGGAGTGGAATTGCTGAGTCATATGGCAGCTCTACCTCTAGTCTTTTGAGGAACTGCCAGACTGTTTTCTACAAAGATTGTACCATTTTATGTTCCTACCAGCAGTGGATAAGAGTTCCGATCTTCCCACATCCTTACAAATATTTGTTATTTTCTGTTTTTTGATCATTGCCGTTCTAGTAGGAGTAAGGCAGTGTGATTGTTAAGGTTGTGTGTGTCAACTTGGCTAGGCCATGATTCTCAGTGGCTTGGCAGTTATGATGTAGTTTGGCAGTTGTCTAATGATGTAATCACCTCCACAATGAGAGCTGGTATAATGTGATCACCTCCATGATGGGATCTGCTGTGAGTAGCCAGTCAGTTGAAAGAGATTTTCCTTGGGGTATGGCCTGCATCCAATATATGTAGACTTTCTGGCAAAGCTTGCTGGCTTTTGCTCTGTTCTTGATCCTGCATCCAGCTCATTAGCATCTGACCTCCCGTTCCTGGGACTTGGGCCAGCAGCCTCCTGTCTTACCTGCCAGTCTTGAATTTGTCAGCCTTCATAGCCGTGAGCCAGCAGCCTGCTGTCTGACCTGTGGATCTTGAGTTCGTCAGCCCTTGAAGCTACCAGAGTCAGGAGAAGCCTCCAGCCTGATACCTGACACACAGATTTGGGACTTGCCACCCTCTACAACCACATGAGTCATTTCCTTGAGAAAAATCTCTCCATATATATACACATATACATCACTGGTTTTGCTTTTCTAAAGAACCCAGCCTAAGACAGGTGGTCTCTTAGGCTGGGTTCTCTAGAGAAGCAAAACCAGTAAAGCATATAAATAGAGATTTATATCAAGGAAATGGCTCACGTGGTTGTAGAGGCTGGAATATCCTATGTCCATGGGTCAGGATAGAGGTTTCTCCTGATTCACATAGCTGCAGGTGCTGGCGTACCCAAGATCGTTGGATCAGACACCAGGGCTCTTGCTCACAGGCTGGGAAGATCAATGAATCCCACAATCGGCAGGCAAGACCACAGGTAAGCAGCTAGCTCAAGTCCCAAGAACCGGAAGTCAGATGAACAGGAGCTAGCTGCAGGATCCAGAGTAAGCAAAAGCCTGTGAGCCTTGTCAGAAAGTCCACTTATATTTGATGTAGGTCACACTCCCAAGGAAACTCCCTTTCAACTGACTGGCTACTCACAGCAGATCCCATCATGGAAGTGATCACATCATTATACGACTGCCAAACTGTATCATAACTGCCAAACCACCAAGAATCATGGCCCAGCCAACTTGACACACAACCATAACAATCACAGGCAGTATCTCATTGTAGTTTTGATTCACATCTCTGGCTTATGATAATGAACATTTTTTCATGTATTTGTTGGCCACTTGAATATCATCTTTGGTGAAGTGTCTATTCATGTCTTTTGTCTCTGTTATAGAAATTTAAAATTTTTTTTTAGGTATTAGACCCTTATTGGACATATCATTCCTGAAGATTTTTTTCTCAGCCTGTAGGTTGTCTTTTTACTCTTTCAATAAACAGAAGTATTTAATTTTTATGAGATCTCAGTTATCTATTTTGTCTTCTGCTGCTCATGCATATTGTTGTGTTTGATAATCTATCATTAAAAAAATTAAGTGCCATGGCTTTGCCCCTGTATTTTCTTTCAAGAACATCATGGTTTCAGATTTAACGTTTAGGTCATTGATCCATTTGGAATTGGTTTTTGTGTATAATATGAGGTATAGATCTTGCTTCATTTTTCTGCATATGGAAATCCAATTTTTCCATCACTATGTGTTGAAGAGACTATTCCTTCCCCACTGAATAGACTTAGCACCCTTGTTGAAAATCACTTTACCAGAGTTGTATGGATTTACTTCCGGGTTCTCAGTTCTATTCCATTAGTATATATGCCTTTCGTTAAACCAATACAAGTTCATTTTGATTACTGCAGCTGTGTAATGTTATGAAGTCAGGAAGTGTGAGGCTTCCTACTTTGTTCTTCTTCAAAATTGCTTTGGCTATCCAGGGTCTTGTGTCTTTCCTTATAAAACTGATGATTAGTTTTTCCACTTCTGTAAGGAATACTGTTGGAATTTTGATCCAGATTGCATTGTATCTGTAGATTGCTTTGAGTAGTATAGACATCTTGACTATATTAAGTCTCCAAATCCATGATCACAGAATATCTATCTATTTAGGTCTTCTTTCATCTCTTTCAGCAGTGTTTTATAATGTTCATTATATAAGTCTTTGCCATCCGTGGTTAAATTTATTTCTAGGTATTCTCTTAGGTGCTATCGTAAATGGAACTGTTCTCTTAATCTCTTTTTCAGATTTCTCATTACTGTTCTATAGAAACCGAACTGATTTTTATGTGTTGACTCTGTATCCTGCGATTTTACTACATTCCTCTATTAGCTCTAGAAGCTTTTTAGTGAATTCTTTTTTATTTTTTTTAAATACAGGAGCATGTAATATGTGAATAGAGATAATTTTACCTCTTCCTTTCCAATTTAGATGATTTTATTTCTTTTTCTTGCCTTATATCTCTGGCTAGGACTTTCAATACAATATTGAATAGGAGTGATGAGAGCGAACATCTTTGCCCCCTTTCCTTTTTTCAAGGGGAAAGCTTTCAATCTTTCTCTGTTGAATATAATGTTGGCTCTTGGTTTTTCATAAGTCCCCTTAATTGTATTGAGGAACTTCCCTTTTATTTCTAGTTTATTTAATGTTTTTTATCAAGAAAAAAATTTATTTAATGTTTTTTATCAAGAAAGGGTGTTGGATTTTATCAAATACTTTTTCAGTGTCAATTGAGATGATTTTGTGGTTGTTTTCCATTGTTCTATTGATATGGTATATTACATTGATTGATTTTCTAATGTTGAACCATCCTTGCATTCCTGAAATAAATCCAGTTGATCATGGTGTGTAAGGATCATGGGGATCCCAGAAGGAGAGGAAAGAAAGAAAGGGATAGAAAGAATATTCCAAGATATAATGACAGAACATTTTGCAGATCTGAATAAGGAGTTGAACCTGCAAATCTATAAAGCTAAGTGAACACCAAGCAGAATGAATCCAAAGAAGTGTACACCAGGATACATTGTTATCAAATTCTTGAAAACCGAAGACAGAGAGAATTCTGAAAGCAGTAAGAGAAAAGCACAGTATAATGTATAAGCGGTCCTCAATCAGACAACATGCCAATTTCTTCTCAGAAACCCTGGACACCGGGAGGTCATGGAATGGCATATGGAAAATACTTATAGAAAAGGGGCACAACAGCCCAGGTGCAAGGACTAGAAGTCAGGAGGGGACAGGAAAGCTGGTAATAGGGAACCCAAGATCCAGAAGGGAGAGTGTTGATGTGTCATGGGGTTGTTAACCAATGTCATAAAACAATATGCACACTAACCGTTTATTGAGAAACTAGTTTGTTCTGTAAAGCTTCATCTAAAGTACAATGAAGAAAAAAACTCTTAAAAAAAAAAAAAGGAAGTGCCAACCAAAATTCCTTACCCAACAAAGTTGTCTTCCAAAAATGAAGGTGAAATCAAGATATTCCCAAATAAACAAAAATTATGGGAATTCATTATCACCAAACCTGCTTTTCACACATTGCCAAAGGGAGTCTTTCAGATGTAAACAAGGACACTAGACAGGTACTCAAAGATGCACATGGGAAAAAAAAAGAAAAAAGTATAAAGGGATCTCCAATAAAGGTAATTATATGGGCAAATGAAATGGCCAGTTTATGGTATTTCCAGTGGATAAATTTAGTAGTTAAGATCTATAAGCATTATAACATCAAATATGTGACAGATAAATACGAATTTAACCTAGCAAACACAGGATGTATAATGATGTTATTGGTACTGCAACAACAGAGATGGTGGAGGGAGAAGTGAAATAGGAATAGAGTTTTAGTATGTCACTTGTTTTTTGTATGTTAAATGTTGGTATAAAGCTAAAATAATTGTTGTAAATGTAAGTCGTTAAATGTAATTTTTGTGGTAACCACCAAGAAAATATTTTAAAAATATATACAGAAGGGAAAAAGGAAGAAATCAAATAGACTCAACATAAAAATGTAACTAAACACAAAAATGTAGGAATTGTGGGCTAAAGAAGATACAAGACATACAAAAAAAATAAATTAACAAAATAAAAGAAGTAGGTCCTTTGTTTTCAGTAATTACCTTCAATATAAATGGCCGAAGCTCCCCATTCAACAGGCAGAGTGGGAGAATGGATTAAAAAAAAAAAGATCTATGCTTATGTTGTCTACAAGAGACACATCTTAGGCCCAAGGATGCAAACAGATTAAAAGTGAAAAGGATGGAAAATATTCCATGCTACTAGTAACCAAAAGAGCAAGGGTGGCTATACTGACATCAGACAAAATAGAGTTTAAATAAAAACCTGGTATAAGAGATGAAAAAGGGCATGACATAATAAAGAAAGGGCCAATCCATCAAGAAGATGTAATAATTATAGATATATATGCACCTGATATCAGTGCCCCAAAATATATGAAGAAAATACTGACAGCCCTGAATGGAGTAATAAACAACTTCCCAATAATAGTTCGGGACTTCAATATACCGCTTTCATTACTGGACTGAAAATCTAATAAGAAGATAAGGACATAATAGCCTTAAACAATACCATAAACCAATTAGATTTGATGGACATATATAGAACAACTCCACCCTACATCAGAACAATACACATTTTTCTCCTGTGCACATGGGCCATTCTCCAGGATAGACCATATGCTAGGCCACAAAACAAGTCTCAACTAATTAAAAAAGATTGAAATAATGCATCATATCTTCTCCAACCACAAAGGAATAATCTTAGAAGTTAATATCAAAAGGAAAATTAGAAAACATACAAATATGTGGAAATTAAACAATGCACTACTAAACAACTATTGGGTCAAAGAAGAAGTCAAGAAGAAGTTTAAAAATACCTGGAGTTAAAATAGAAACACAACATGCCAAAACTTGTGGGACTCAGCAAAGGCAGTCCTCAGAGGTAAATTTTTAGCAGTAAACACCTACATTAAAAAAGAAGAAAGATCACAAAAAAAGTCTAATTTTACAACTTGAGAAACTAGAAAAAGAAGAGCAAACTAAACCTAAAGCTACTAGAAGAAAGGAAATAACAAAGGTCAGAGCAAAAATAAATAAAATAGAGAAGAAAAAAACAATAGAAACAGAACCAGAATTTGGTTTTTTGAAAGACCAAAAAAAATTGACAAACTTTTAGCTATGCTAAGGAAACCCTGGTGGCGTAGTGGTTAAGTGCTACGGCTGCTAACCAAAGGGTCGGCAGTTTGAATCCACCAGGTGCTCCTTGGAAACTCTATGGAGCAGTTCTTCTCTGTCCTATAGGGTCGCTACGAGTCGGAATCGACTTGACGACACTGGGTTTTTTTGGGTTAGCTATGCTGGCAAAGAAAAAAGAGAAGATGCAAATAACCAAAATAAGAAATGAAAGCAGAAACATTACAACCGGCCTGACAGAAGTAAAAAGGATCATAACAGAATCCTATGAACAAGTGTACTGCAACAAACTTGATAACTTTGATGAAATGGACAAATTCCTAGAAGCACATAACCTACCTACTCTGACTGAAGAAGTAGAAAATCTCAGCAGACCCATAACAAGTGAAGAGATTGAATCAGTAATTTAAAAAAACAAAAGCAAAAAACCTCCCAATAAATAAAAACCTTGGACCAGATGGCTTCACTGGGAAATTTTACCAAAACATTTAGAGAAGAATTGACACAAATCCTGTTTAAAATCTTCCCAAAAGTAGAGGAAGAAGGAATACTTCCAAACTCTTTCTATGAAGCCAGCATTACCCTGATGCCAAAGCCAGATAAAGACACCACCAGAAAACTGCAGACTAATATCCTTTATGAATGTTGTTGTTGGGTACTGCTGAGTCAGTTCTGACTCATAGTGACCCTGTGTAGAACAGAACAAATGAAACACTGCCCAGTTCTGCGTCAGCCTCGTAACTGTTGTTATGCTTCAGCCCATTGTTGCAGCCAGTGTGTCAATCCATCTTGTTGAGGGTCTTCCTCTTTTTTGCTGACCTTTATGAATATAGATGTCAAAATTTTCAAGGAAATACCAACGAACAAAATCCAATAGCATGTTAAAATACAGTGTTTGCTTTAAAATACAATTAAAAAATTTTTTTCCAAAAGTAAGAAAAAAGTCAAAATACAAATCTCTCAGAGTTTCTGGAATGGATGTTATCTAACAGTTTTGCTGTTAAGGGAATATTTTAATGCCTTAGTGTTTTTTTTATATTTAACGTGGGGTAGATTACCTCTGATACTTAGCCTGCTTTCATACAGCTTCAGTCTTAGTTTTGCTCCAACCTTGGTCATTTGTATGTTTTTTCTACCAGCCACTGTATTATAGAACCTGAGTACCACCATGAATATAGAAACCAAAAGCCCACTTTTAATTTTTTCTGAAAATGTCGTTTATGTGTTTTGGGTACTCTGTTTTTAGAGTTATCATTTAATGTAAGTTTTATGGACTTAAAGTATTACAGTAATGTCAGGAGAAAAGTTTTACAAATCCTTCTTAATTGTTATAAAAACCATATTACCCAACTAAATTAAGAACTACTGGCCCACACACTTAAAGTATGATTCTAGTAATTCTATTCAGCTTTTAGACTTTTTTTTTGGTAACTTTCTATTTTGAAATAATTATAAATTTACAGGAAGTTGCAAAAATAGTACACAGAAGTCCCTTGTATCCTTCACCCAGTTTCCCCCAATGGTTACAGCTTATCTAACTATAGTATGGTATCAAAACCAGGAAATTGACATGAGTACAATGTGTGTGTATATTTCTATGCCATTTTATCCTATGTATACCTTCATGAAGCCACCAAAAAAAAAAGTATGTAACCACCACTGCAATCAAAATAATAGTATTCCATCACCACAAAAATTTAATCGTCCCAGTATTTTGTCTGTTCAGTGAAGTGAAAAAAATCTTAGCTCCATTTAACTACTTTTACTTTCCCCAGTTTATAATTGTCTTAAATGTTTCCTATATGTGTCTCGATATCCACATCAGACAATTTTATACTTTTTGCTTTAATCACCAAAAATGATTCAGAAAATTCAAAGGGAATAGAAAAGTCTTTCCTATTTACCCATAATTTTGCTTTTCTCATTGTTCTTTTTTTCTGATTTTCTAAAACTCCTTTAGCCATTCTTTTAAAGTAGGTTAGCTGGTGACATATCCTTAGTTTTTCTTTGTCTGAGAATGTCTGTGTTTCTTCTCATTCCTGAATGATGATTTTACTGGATATAGATTTCAGAGTCGAAAGTAGATCTTTTCTTTCAGCACTTGAAAAATGTGCCTCTTCTTCTGGCTTTTCGTGGTTTCACTTGTCATTGAAACCATTGTTCCTGTACAGGCAATGCATAGTTCCTGTCACACCGCTTTCAAGGTTTTCTCTTTGTCTTTAGTTTTGATGTGTTCAATTATTATATATCTTGGCATGAATTTCTTTGGATTTATCCTGTTTGGAGTTCACTTGACTTCTTTGGTTAAGTTTGTCTTTTGCCAGATTTGGGGAATTCTCAGTCATTATTTCTTCAAGTACTTTTTCAGCCCCACTTTCTTTCTCCTCTCCTTTGGAACTCTGATGACGTGAATGTTCATCTTTTGTTATAGTCCCGCTGTTCCCTGATGTTCTTTTTTTTTTTTGCAGTTTATTTTCTTTGTTGTTCAGATTGAATAATTTCTGTTGTTCTCCGATTCTTTCCTTTGTTCTCTCCAATCTGCTATTGAGCCCATTCATGTAGTATTTTATTTTGGTTGTATTTTTCAGTTCTAAAACTTCCGTTTGGTTCTTCTTTATATCTTCTCTCTTTTTTAACAGAGAATTCCTTTTTTCCCTTTGTTTCAAGCGTGTTTGTCATTGTTCTTTGAGGCATTTTTGTGATGGCTGCTCTAAAATCCTTGTCAGGTAAAGCCAACATCTGTGTCCTTTCAGTATTGATGTTTACCGATTGTCTTTTCTCATTCAAGTGACAATATTCCTTGTTTTTGGTATGATGCATGATTTCCTATTGTATCCTGGACATTTGGGGTATTATAAGACTCTGGATCTTATTTGAACTGTGTCTTATAGCAGGCCTTTTCTGACATCAAGCAGGTGGGGTAAGGGAGCTGCTGCTTCACTACTTTCAGGTGAAGGTGAAGATTCAGGTTCCCCACTTGTCCTCACTGACATCTTGGTGTGGGGGAGAGTGCGTCCTTGTAGCTGGCAGAATTGGGAGTTCAGGTTCCCCACTAGGCTTCTGCTGATGACATCTCCCTGGCTGGGAAGAAGAGGGATGTCCCATTATTGTTCCCCATGTAGCCTGCACTAATACTGCAAGTGGGGGAGAGAAACTCATTACTGCTGTGCAGGGTCGAAAGTTTCTGCTCCCAACTTGGTCTTCTCTGATATGCTGGCAGTGATAAGGGGGTGTGCTGCATGTGTGCCGCGTTACAGCCAGGTGAGGGTGGAAGACTAGGCTACCCACTAGACCTCTGCTGACAGGTATGGGGGTGGGTCCATGGCTTTTTCCATGGAGCTTGGCTGGAGTAGAGTGGTTTCTGTCTAAAACTTTTTTTCTTGCTAGTTATCCCCTTTATTAGTCCTTTGTCTAAAGAGAGTAGACTTTTCTTGGAGTTTTGTCTGCTCCCATTGTCATTTCCAAGGTGCTACCATTTTGAGGTATATGAGACAAAAGAAAACCCAAGGAACTCACTGTTGTGTTGTTCTAAAGCCCTGAGGTCCCTAGCTGATTTGCCTTTTCTCCACTTCTTGTATTTGCTTTACATATAATGTCCAGAGTTTTTAGCTGTACTTAGTGGGAAGAATGGGAATAAGTGTGACTACTCTGTCTTGTCTGGAAACAGAAGGCCCTCTTTCCCTTTTTAATTATCTCCTTTCTTTTGTGCCCTTCAATGGCTTTAATGTGGTATTAAAGTATATTTAAAGTAATTATTGACTGAGAATTTTTATATCTTCTCTTCATGTAGTAGTTAGTTCAATTACCTGTGATCGATTCTAAATTAATTTTTTCATGGGTGGCCATCAAACTATTTTCATTAGATCAGCGACCTCTAATAGAAAACAAATTGTCCTTACCCTTAGTTTCTTAGCATTAAATAGAAATGTCAAAATTTTCTATCACAGTATTTCACAGAAAGAGTTCTGGCGGTACAGAGGTTAAGTGCTCAGCTGCTAACCGAAGAGTTGGGTTTGAACCCACAAGCTGCTCTGCAGGAGAAAGATGTGGCAGTCTGCTTTCATAAAGATTTATAGCCTTGGAAACCCTATGGGGCAGTTCTGCTCTGTCCTGTGGGGTCACTATGAGTTGGAATCATCCTTGACGGCAATGGATTTGGTTTTGGACTTTCACAGATTGGGGCAACAGGGTCAGTAAAGAAATTAATTCTATAATCTTGAAGCCTTTGAAATGGCTTTAGTTAGAATCCATACTCTACTATTACCTCATCAAATCTCTTTCACATTTCATAAAACGTCTAAAATTTTCTGTCCTAGGAGAATTGATGTATTAATAAGTATATTACAAGCAATCATATGCAATTTGTAGAACTTACAGACAAAAATGGACTATATTGCCATATGCTCCCTTGATGGCAATGGGTTTGGGTTTTTTGGCTGTACACATACCAGTCTATTTCCTACCCTTCCCCACTTCCACCTCTTCTCCCAGCCCTTTATAAGTCCTTGTTACAGTTTAAATGTATTTGGAATTTTAGAGTGGGAAAAGAATAAGGGGTATCTCAGTGACAAAACAAAAAGATCTTAGTGTTCCTGTCTCTCTGTATCCCTTTACCAGTGATAAAAGCAAAAAAAAAAAAATCAAACCCATCGTCATCAAGTCAATTCTGACTCATAGTGACCCTGTTGGTCAGAGTGTAACTGCCCAGAGGGTTTCCAAGGAGGGGCTGGTGGATTCAAACTGCTGACTTTTTGGTTAGCAGATGGATTCTGAACCACTGTGCCACTAGGACACTAGCAAAGTATTCCAGATCAGTTTTTAAGACATTCATGATATCTGGGCATAGTTAAATGACCGAACACACAGAAAGATGCATCCCCCTAAATGAAGAAAGTTGAGACTCAATAGATTTTTTCAGAATTATGCCCTCAGAAAAATCTAGATAGAAGCAATTTTATTTTTAGCATATATGTATTTAGGCTTTGTGTTTTACAGATTCATATTTTTTAAATTATATGTGGGGCTGGGAGTAGCCCCATATTCTTTTTATTGCTGTAAGGCCTCATTTGAACCCATCTCTAAGGTTCTGAGCATTATGTAATTATGCTGTTTTTTTTTTTTGTTATGGCAATTGGCAAAAACATATAAAAATAGAAAAAATTATAATGGATCCCCATGTACATAATACCCAGCTTCAACAATTACTAACATTTTGTCAGTCTTATTTAATCAAACTGTTTATCACTTTTTTCCCTCGCTGGGGTATTTTAAAGTAAATCCCAGACATCATGTCATGATCATTTAATCATATATTTTGTCAACCCCAACAATTTAAATTTATACTTGAAAAAGCCAAAATTTACCGTATCTTGTTGTTGTTCAACCTCAGATAATGTAGTGCTTTCATTTCCTGTATCCCAGGTGGTATAGATTTGAAGTCATTGTGATCCAGAAATAATTCTCTCAGAGAATGGTATGCCCCATAAAAAGATACACGGTCCACTCCATTATCCACAAGCTTGTTAAATGACAGGTACAGGTACTCCAGGCCGGGCTCCATGTGAGCAAACACATAGCCAGGAATCCGTTCAATTTGATTCCCAATTAGCACTAGGTGCAGCAAAGACTTTGGTAGATATGAGGGAACGTGATAGAGCTTGTTGTAGGAGAGATCAATCGATTCGAGATTTCTACAGCAATGGAAAAAGTAAACAGTTGGGAACATCAGGGTAGTGACCGTGAACTCCAAATTTTAACAAGGCCAGTCTTGATGCTAGTCCATTTTCTTAAAAGCACTCAGTTTGTAGTAATGATTCTAAATACAAGCTTGGATGTTTAACCAGCTTGGGTTGTCAGGCTACAAGACTCATGTTTTTACCAGTGCATTTTATTGCCTCTCCAGGTACTTTGAGTTCTATTAGAGAGGAGTAACAAAGTTCAGGAGAGAAAAACTCTTAAATCCCTGGGGGTTAATTGTGAGGCTCAAAGAGGTCCCCAAGATATCTCTAAGGTCAAACAGTTTAATCAGAAATGAAATCCAAGAGTCCCATCTGACCTCAAATCGCCTATCTCTAAAGTTGTCTCTGGTTCAGGAAGAAGGGATCATTTTTGTTTGTTTGTTTAGTTTTTGTTCAACATTTGATTTAATGACCTGGCATACCTAGGACCTGTGATAAAACTGGGGGATCTAGAAAACATTGCTAATTCAGCAGAAAGTCTGAGAAATGTGGAGAATGACCTTGCTTGTTTCAGGAGCCTTACCCTGAGTCCCCTAGGACTTTTGTCCCATTCTCTCTTTTCACCTGATGAACACCGGTCTCCTCTATGCACAAGGGACTCAATCCACCCTTCCACTCCCCTGCCCTCCCTGAACTCAGTTGGCTCTAAGGCCTCTTTTCATTTCTCTCCATCTTACTTCTGAAAACCAAATGTCCCCATCTATGCTGCTCAGATGATGATCCATCATTCACATGAACCCACACATAATTCCAGGCCCTCTCTGTTAGGGGACGGGGACAGAGTTGCTGGCAGGGCTTGAGTCAGTCTTGACTGTGCTGCTTGTCCTTTCCCTGTCGTAACGTGCCTGGCTCCACGGCCTTGCCCCTTCATTGAGTGCTGCAGCCTCCCAGAACAAAGGAGTCTACTCTCTGCTCCCACCATTGGGCCAAACATTCTTCAGTCCACGTTTTAAGATTTGAAATAAAGAAATCATATGGAGAAACAGGCAGCGTGGTATAGGAGAAAAGGCTTGGGCTCCGAAGCCTGGTGCTTCCATTTAATGATTAGGATAATGAACACATGGATAGAAGCTTACTTACTGTGTGCAAGGGATAGCTCATCTAAACTTCATGACCACCCTAAGAGGTAGACATAAACTAGAGTGGCATTTTACCACTGTGGTCTGACCTCCAAGGTCAAACTGCTAGGATCAGTTCTGGCTGTACCTGGTATGTGGTAGGGTAGTGCCATGTACTGGCAAGAGGCAGTAATAATGATAGTAGCAGTAGCAGTAACCATAGATATCCTAACACTAATAATATAATTAACAGTTTGGAAGCTCCATGAAGTGGCTGACTAAATAGGGTGGGGAGGGGTTAAATAAGAAAGGACTATCTGTCAGAGCCCCTCGATGTTTCGCTGTCACCTCCTTCACTTACCACCCCCAACTTGTACACTCTGTTAAATACGAGCAAATGGAAGAATTAGACGAAGCCAGTCCAATTGTATTATATACTTACTCTTGATTTATCCAGGCTAAAGGAGCAATCCTATTTTCTTCAATTTTATTATAACGAAGTACAATGACATTTATCATTCTGGTATGATTGAAACAAATTTCAGTTATTTCTTCAATTTGGTTGTTTTCCAGGTATAATTCCTATAATTAAGAGAAAAGGCTATTATTTTTCTTCCTTTTGTTGATAAATATATTCAGTTTCACAGAGACTAAAATAGCTAATGTGATTATTCTCAGTATTATCTAAAGTTTCATCTGCTGCTCTTTCAAGTGAATTCATATTTTTTAAGATGTCAAATTTTCTAACTAAAAAAATAAAATGCACCGTTTGACATGCTTATGGAGTTAAGTAAATTTTATTTTTTTAGCCAGTGTTGCAAGATAGAGTATACTATAATAAATGTATAAAGCTTTCTAGTTTACAAAAGTTTTTCACATAAACTCTTTCATGTGGACTTCAAAACTCCAGAAGGTTGGTAGAAAACTATGATCTCCATTTAGCAGTAGAGAAAGTCAGGCTTGGAGAGATTATAAAACCTGCCTAATGTTACGTGACTAAGCATGAGAGAAACTCATCCTAACTCAAGCCTCCCACTATATACCACACTGTCTGTATATATTTTTAGGCTGCATTTTTTAGACTCACTTATATTATAATTAATTTAAATTAATTAAAAGAATCTTAATTTAAGATCAGGATGAAGTTTGCTAGAATTATTAGTAGCTTTGGAAACCCTGGTGGCATAGTGGTTAAGAGCTATGGCTGCTAACCAAAAGGTCAGCAGTCTGAATCCACCAGGCGCTCCTTGGAAACTGTACAGGGCAGTTCTACTCTGTCCTGTAGGGTCACTATAAGTCGGAATTGACTCAACAGCAATGGGTTTTTTCAACAGGTAACTGCCTTCAAATTAAATGTAGTTGGCATTAGTGGAAATTTTTCATTAAAGGATTTGAGCTACAAAATTCTCCTTGTACTGTTTTTGTAATTCACAAGTGGAACTGGCATATATCTTCAGTGTCACTTTCTATTCATATTATGGTGATTTCCCCCTCTTTGTCACTTAATTTTGGTATTTGTTAGAAATGAATAAAGAAATTTCCAGTTCTTTGCTTTTCATGAATATTGACGGTATTAAACTAGATCAGTGGTTCCCAAACCTGAACTTTCTAAAAGTATGTATTTCAACCTAAATGTACCTCAGTAAGAGACTAGTTAAATAAATTATGATAAATCCATCCATACATTGAAAACTCTGCCTGTAGGAAAGAATGGGAAGTTATTTTATATATAGATGTGAGACTGTCTTCAAGATACATAGTTAAGTGGCGAAAGTGTGGAGCAGAGATTTTAAGAAGCATTTATAATGTATGCACGTGTGTGTGTCGGGGGGAGGATTTCCCAAGCTAGTACGAGTGCATCCTTTGTAGAGAAAAACCAGGGACAGGAAGTTCAAACATGGGATAGAGAGGCATTGCTTTTGTATTATCATATTGCATGTATGTTTGTGTGTGTGTGTGTGTGTGTGTGTTTTACCATATGCATACATTATTTATTTAAAATTTTAATTTTTAAAGAAATTATAAATTTCTGGCCCTGCTTTCCAAGGAACCTGATTCTGCCTGACTGGGATAGGTCCAAGGACTCTCTATGTCTTAGTTCATATGATTCTGATGTAAACCCAGGTATTAGAGCCGCTAATCTTTAAGATTTTGATAAATCCTGTCTTTTAATTTGGAAATAGGAAAAAAAGGAGGGCACCTAAGGCAGTAGCATAAGATCAAAAGACAACCTCTAGTCTGGCTCACTGGGGCCACAGCCACGGTAAACTCCACCCTGACGTCTGGCTGAATGATCATATAGTATGGCAGAAACTGACTCAGACAAAGAAACTTGGCTTCTAATTGGGTTCTGGCAATATTTATAAACGCTCTGAATGGTTTTTTAAATGCATCAAATGAGGAATGTTGACACACATCAGCCAAACATTTATTACTTGCTGCAGCAAAGGAGACCACACACCATGGGGAACTGTGGGGCATCTCCAAAAAAAATTTTTAAAATCTCCAAAGGGGTGAGTTAAAAAGGGTTTCGGGCTTTGGGGTCTGGAATTAGTCATAGGGCTGTCCTGGTATTGGTCAAAATTTGTAAGTAGCAGAGCTACTAGAACAGTACTTGATCTTCTCTCTGGAACCCGTGAGTCCATGCAGAGTTACTGTTCAATCAGTTTGTCTGTGGTTTTACCTTGGAACATATGGGCCTGAACAAACCGGTATTTTTAAAAAGCTTAAGCTTAGTTTGTGATAAACATCATGGGTTTGGTTTGGTACAGTTTAGTAACTATCTTGCGAAGCAGGGTCCTTTTTGCAAGTTGTGGTTTCTGTTCGAAATCTTAGTTCCCCTTTCCCATTCTCTCCTAGAGCTGCCAGTGGGACCTTTTTTCACTTAATCAGTGGTCTCTACCAGTATTATAATTTCAATTAATAATTTTATATCGTTTGAAGAGGAAACAATGGTCAGATTATAGTAAATTCTGTATATCAGCACCCATATACTACAGTTTAATATGCATCACAAGTCTTTTAAAATGTTTCTTGTTTGTTGTGTTGTAGTGTACTGCTTTTAAAATATGAAACATTTAAAACATAAGAAGAAAAATATTTATACCTCAATAGAAGCAGGAAGATTCTGTGGTATAATTCTAAATTTGTTTTTTCCTAGACGCAGGTAGTGTAAGCTCTTCAGAGGTTGGAAAGCTAAAGGATTGACGTTGGATTCACTGAGACTGTTTCCTTCCAGTTCCAGAGTGAACAACTGATTTAAGCCTATTAAAAATAAAATAAAATTATTGGAATATTAGGGTAATTGAAAAACCATGAAGTTTCTATAACCTTTCAAAATGTCATATGAAATTATTCAATTTATTTGAAGGGTTCTTTTGTAGCTTCTTTGTGTCCCACTGTAGAGCCCTTTTCTAAGCACTTTGTAAATCCCAAAGGCTCAGTTAACTAGGACTAAATGCATGGTCTGGTGCAGGCCTATAAAGGAATAAATAGAGTGCTGTGTGGTGGAAGTATACATAAGGAGAAGAAGCAAAATAGAGAGGATAGTGATGGTGATATTTTTAATTCTTTTGGTCAGAGGAAGTTAAGAGAGAGATAGGAAAAAGAGTCAGGAGAATCACCACAGAGGCAGTGATAGCTAAATTGGGGTAAGTAGAAGGTTATGGAAGGTTATTCTAAACATTCACAAAGACATGTAGGTATGAGATGGCAGGATAATAGGGAATGATTTGGGGTTTAATACAATGAGTGATTCCTTTTTCTAGGACATAGAAAGGAACACTCTTTTCTTGCAGACCCTTAACCTCTGGATAAGGGAGTTAGAACAATAAAGCAGAGCAGTGAATTCTCATCATAGTTATTCACTTTTTGGTATAGAGTACGGCCACATAAAAGTTTTGAAGAGAAGATAATCTGAAATTCTCCACACTTTCAGCTGAGCGACCAAGAAAGGCCTTTTATATGGACTTTTTTTTTTTTTTCCTACTGGCCTCAGGAGTGGTATGATCCAGATCGATAGAAAGCTTAAAGATGAATGGACAGCTCAGCAGTGATGATGTCCAGAGGCATCTAATTCAGATATTTCAGAGTGTGGCTTTGTATTTGTTCAGTGATCAAGATTCCCAGGGTAGGGGAAGTTTTCATATTCAGCTACAAGTCACAGGCATTGCACTATATGCTATATGCAACTCCACTCCTCTCTTAGCTGTATTAGAGTCCAGTTGGAGAAGCAAGAGCAAAAGACAGTTCCATCAGATAATAAATGCTGAAAGATTACAAAGAGGAGATAGCAGTGTAGATGTGGGTGTTTAGAGAAAAATTAATGGAGGTAGGACTAGAGCTAGGCTCTTAAGGATAGAAAGATTTAGATAGAAATGGAAGGAAATGAAACAACAAAGTGAACACATGTAGGTTCAGAACTCCATGGATGTGCTCAAGTGGGAGAAAAGAAACCAAACCTGGAGTGGATCTTGGGTGATTAGGGTGGGACTAAACTGTGGAGGCTCCTGTACCCTGGGCAACCTAGTTTGGCTTTCATTGCTAGGTAGCAAGCAGCCTCTGAAAGTTTGAGTAGGGGAATGGCAGGACCAAAGCTAAATTTTAAAAAAGATTGTTCAGATGGTGGAGTTTAGCATTGAAGGGCTAAAAGACAGGAAGTAGGGAGGCCAGCTAATAAACTATGATAAGTGGTTCTGTTTCCTTTATATTCTCTTAAATTTCCAAAACTAAAAGTACTGAGAATCTAGTATACTTGTCTAGTACCTCTAGTACCTTGAGGTTTTGAAATATAATAAAAGTTTTCCTTTGAAAAATAGATAATAGAAGGGAACTGGTCATCATTACAAGACCTCACAGAGCGAGAAACTATACACACCACAAATTCATGATATTATGTATTACTTTGTATTTAGTCTGTATTTGTATATTGTATGTGTAGATAGCATAAGGTAACAACACACACAGAAGATAGCATGGAATGAGAGGAGGCATCTTGTAGGTTAGACATGAGGTAGATGTTGAAAGGAGGATTCATTTGCAGGAAATAGGCAGGAAGTCATTCCATTTGTGAGGGTTTCATAGGTGTTGATACACATGTATAAGAACACCAATCATATCAATATTCTTATTAGATAACAACATACGATCATTGCTAGAGAGGCCTCAATGATAATGCATTTTGATTTGTTTTACTCATTAATGAAGATAGGAAACTTTGGAAGCATGTCCAATTTTCTCCTGTTCTCCCTCACTTCTACCTTTTATGCCCTTTTCCCTCATATTTAATGACCTTCCTTTTCTCCTCGCTGGGTATGCAAATCTCATCTAGTCCCTCTCCTACTTAAAGGTCTTCAGTGGACTCTACCTCTCCTACTGGATCAATTTCAGACCCCTTAGCACAGCATGTAAAACGCTTCCTTATCTGGTTCTTTCTGTCTTTTCACACCCATCCCTTGCTATCCCCTGCATCATGCCCAGAGCTGCGTGCAGTCCCAGGGTGTCCAAAATCTTTCATTTCTTCACTCCTTTGTATATGCTGTTTTCTCTCCCTGGAATATGCCTCCTCCCCACTTCTCTGGAACTGCCATCTGAAGGGTCATAAAAGAAGAGCTGTCATAAAAGAGAGAACAGAAGAACTGTGGGCCCAGCTAATAGCTTCCACACAGAAAGAGAACAGAACCACAGCTTGGGTGGTGATCTGTGCTTGGGCTTACCCTCCTCACTGCCTGCTGGCTTGCCAGCAACTGGAACAATCAAGAGAGAACTCTGCATCTGAGGGGCCAGCACTAGAGCAGGACTAAGAACCAGGTACCCTAGTACCTGAGAGTCCAGCACTAGAGCAGGACTGAGAACCCAGCACCTGAGGGGCCAGAACTAGAACAGAACTGAGAACCCAGCAGCTCAGTACCTGAGAGTCCAAAGCTAGAGCAGGACTGAGAACCCAGCACCTGAGAGGCGAGCGCTAGAGCAGGACTAAGAACCTGGTACCTCAGTACCTGAGAGTCCAGAATTAGAGCAGGACTGAGAACCCAGCACCTGAGGGGCCTACACTAAAGCAAGACTGAAAACCCAGCACCCCAGTACCTGAGAGGTCAGCACTGGAGCAGGACTAGGAGCCCACAACCTGATAGGCTAGCACTAGAGCAAGACTGAGAACCTGGCACCCTAGTACCTGAGAGTCCAGAACTAGAGCAGGACTGAGAACCAACACCTGAAGGTCAACACTAGAGCAGGACTAAGATCCCAGCACCTGAGAGTCCAGAGCTAGAGGAGGAATGAGAACTCAGCACCTGAGGGGCCAGCACTAGAGCAGGACACAGAACCTGGTACCCCAGCACCTGAGAGTCCGGAACTAGAGCAGGACTGAGAACCCAGCACCTAAGGGCCCAGCACTAGACCAGGAATGAGAACCTGGTACCTCACGGGCCAATACTACAGCAGGACTGAGAACCCACAATAAACAAACGAAGAGGCCTTAGCTGCACAGAAGGGAGTTTTCTGGGCTAGATGACAACAGAGAGCCTTCTTACTGGCATCTGAACTGGGCAGGATGGAAGCCTCTGTGGTACTTGGACTTTGGAGGCAGGAGGGGAGGGGAATGAGAGGAGGCCAGTTTACCACAGACTGCAATTTGACAGGTTGGATGTAGTGGACACATTTGTGTGTGAAGGAAAAGAGTGGGCTAAAGGAGATGATAGAGAAGCAGTTCATGGATGTTTGAGGGCACATTTTATAATGATTAATTTGAAAATACAGCTAGGAATGTGATCTTCATATACAGTTCACCTATAGCTCAGTAACATACTTGTTTTAAGTTACGTGTTCTCTTTGGTTTCTGTTTAACCCAGCAGAGAGAAGTTGACTTTTCTAATAACGTTTCCCTATGACCAAGCCCATCAAAATTTGTATTTATTAATGTTGTTCATGTGTACTCTGAAAACCATCTAGAAATTGAGTATTTCCATAACTATGTACTCCTCAGATTTAGCAATTTTCATTGGTACTGTTCTTTTCCTATTACCAGAAGTACATTGTTCCTTTAAACCCTATGAAGTTTTTTGGGAGTAGAAGGAAATAACTGAATTGGTTTATTCCTTTAAAGGCTTGATTTATTAACATTAGTAAAATAAGTATATTTCAAATGAGGTAAACAAAAAGTATTGAACATTACATCGCAAGAGCTATGTTAGATTGTGTCTTAGTTATCTAGTGCTGCTATAACAGAAATACCACAAGTGGATGGCTTTAACAAAGAGCAATTTATTCTCTCACAGTCTAGGAGACTAGAGGCCCAAGTTCAGGGTGCCAGCTCCAGGGGAAGGCTTTCTCTCTCCGTTGGCTCTGGGGGAAAGTCCTTGTCATCAATCTTCCTCTATCAAGGAGCACAGGGACCCTGGGTCCAAAGGATGTGCTATTCTCCTGGCTCCTGTTTCTTGATAGCGTGAAGTCTCCCTGACTCTCTGCTTGCTTCTGTTTTATGTCTCAAAAGAGATTGACTTAAGATACAACCTAATCTTGTAGATTGAGTCCTGCCTCACTAATGTAACTGCCTCTAATCCTGGGAAACCCTGGTGGCATAGTGGTTAAGAGCTACGGCTGCTAACCAAAAGGTCAGCAGTTTGAATCCACCAGGCACTCCTTGGAAACCCTGTGGGGCAGTTCTACTCTGCCCCGTAGGGTCACTATTAAGTGGGAATCGATGGGTTTTTTTTTTTTTTGGTCTAATCCTGCCTCATTAACATCATAGAGGTAGGATTTACAACACGTAGGAGAATCACATCAAATGACAAAATGGTGGACAGTCACACAATACTGGGAATCATGGCCTAACCAAGTTGACACACATTTTTTGGGGACATAATTCAATCCATAATAGACTGTTAGGAAAATGAAAAATGAGGCAGTCTTTGTCTTAAAGAAGTGTATATAATCAAAGATATTAGCTAGGAGTAAGTGAAAAACTAAATGTAATAATACCTCTTTTATACAGAGTTCACAGTATGACACTTTCAATCTTCCAAATTTGGTCAAGAAACAAATGTAAAAAGCGTCAGTTCAGCAATATCAAATGTATAGAATATGGCCGCAACTTCACTAGAACCTGTTCGCTCAGACAGCCAGGCCATGGTGATAACAGTGTATACAAACATTTGTTCATACTCGGCACATGGTGTGAATACAGCCATTTTTCACTGACCTAAGAGTGCAGGAAGTACCAGAGCGAGCCCTCTCAAGCAAAGCTTTCAAACTTAAGTTACTACCGTAACGTTTATGTACTGAAATTCATGACCTTTTGTTGCAGGATAGCATCTCAGCCTCTTATTTAATGCGCATTTACTCATATTTTATACATAATTCTCATGTGCTTGGTTTTAGGTTCCAGCATATGACAAATTAAAATATCAAAATGTAAAGAGGCAGGGAGAGTTGTGGGTGGGGTATGTTTAAGAGTGATAGAGGAGATTCAATGGACAAATTTTAATAAATGCCTCTTACGATCAAGGAACTCTCTTAGTTACCACCTAAGGAAATAAAACAGCACAAACATAAATACAGATGCAACATTAAAACACACAGTAGTTTGAGGACTATGTGGTGTAACTATTAGAATATTATGGATTTATAGTACAGTTATATTATGGATGATGATAACCTGAAATCTTTGAAAGTTTTATTTATGATAAGGGTGCTTTTTAAGACAACAGGTAGCTTACATTTTAAGAAGTTGCGTCAGTCAACAGTTAAAATAAGTTTTATCAACTTTTTTAGTAGTAAAATGGCCTAAAAAAATTCACTAGCTACTCATTTGTATATTTTTACAATATTTACATATTTATAGTACTGTAGATAAAATTTCCACACAACTATAGAAGGAAGGTTACATGGAAACTTGTAATGAAAAATCAAATGTTAAATACCTGATAAACTTTCTTCATCGATAGCCTGGAGATTGTTTTCGTTGATTTTAAGCTCTTCTAATGTAGATGGCAATTCTGAAGGAATCTGTATCAAATTGTTTTCATCTATATTCAGATGTACTAACTTCTTCAGAAGCTTAAAAAGCAAATTTCAGTTACTCTTTTATCTGGTTACAAATCTACAGACATGTGTCTTATATAATGGTCAGTTTGAAGTAGTAAGTTAAGTCTCACAAAACTGTATTGACTTACATGTTGGGGCCACATGAGCAGTCCCCATTTTCACCCTGCCAGGTAGAATGGCCTGAAAGATAACTATATTTTATGACTTTGTATCCCACTACCGATATATTGTTATTATATAGGGTATCTATGAGTTGATATCGACTCAAAGTCAACAGGTTTGGTGTTTTTTATCCATATTATATAGCATCTTTAGTAAGCAAGAAGAAGCTACTCTAGTCACTAGATAGATCATACTTTGCTAGCTCTTAGGTTTTTCATCTTAATAGCAGCAGACATAACATTAATTAAATCATGCCATAATGTGTCATCACTGTCAACAATTAAGACAGTTATTTTAATCCTTTCAACCTACTTGTAAATCTCAGTTTCCTATCCTAAGTAGGAATGGTGTCATAAAATAGCACTAATTATTGTGAAAAATTTTCAAAATGAAGTACAACAAATAGTGCAAACCATTTCTATATGATTGATATCCTGGTTGTCTGGAAAGCGCAGTCTCTGGTGTGTAGCTGCCTCTCACAGGCCAGCCTGCCCAGCACCAGCAGTGGAAAGCTGTAGTTGGGCAGTGTTAGGGGAGCCACGTGGAGGGATTCCCCTATCCAGTGGTCATATATTCAAATTTCAATTATTTTGGAATAGGACAGAGAATCCCAAAATGAGAAAAGGAGCTAACTTCTACAATATCTTCCTCTTGGTCAAATATAGAAAATGGACTCCCTAACCCCTAACACCAGCGTCATTCTATCAGGAAGGTGGATAGACAGCTTTTGGCAGATACTGCTGGTCTGTGGCAGTAGCTCGAGTGTCTGGAGCTCACTTACTGCCATCCTAGAATCTGGATGAAAACTAGGAACTGGAGATAAAGGGGCCAGAGATTCATCCAAAGAGTGGTTGGAAGACCCAGAAGATTGTCCAAGGGAATAAAGTTTGACCTAGTGAGATATAGCGTGTTTTACTTACGGCTTTTTAAAGAACATGCATTTACGTGTACTTGTCTATACACATAGACTGTGCCTCTCTTGTTTCTGCCTTTGTTTCTCTGAAATTCCTCTCCTCTCTCCTTCCTTTTTTTTTTTGTTGTTTGTTTTTAGTCAAATCTGTTTCCTTTGAAGGTTTAGTCTATGCTGTTTCCTATTCTCTCTCTTCCCCTCTTCTTTCCCTGGCCTATCCCCATGCTAATTTTTGTCTGAGTCCATTTGATTTTCCAGCATCCCCTCCAGCTGAAGTATTCTGCACAAAAATAAGGATGCTCTGTCTTGCTGGCCTGAAAAATGTCGATAGAGTTTCCAGATGAGCTCTTTTTAATTGCCAGGAAGTGCTTTATGGATTAAGAAACCCTATTTCTACATTTTTTCGGCTACATGGGGAGAAGCTACTCCATAAATTCAAAACATTATTTTTGTCACTGATGCTACTGTTGGTGCCCTAAGAATGAAGCATAGAAAAACTACTAGAAATATGTAGAACAACAAACTATATTCAGGATAAAACTTGAATACAGTTTAGGGCTCATCAGAGAGGAAACTTTCTTAGCTATCGACATTTTGTTTTTTCTTCCCTTGCCCACCTCCAAACATAGCCAGTGCAAGTCATATAGGAAAACAGGTTAAATATATTGTTATTCACAGATCAGATCAAAATGTTTTTACCTTGAATGCTTTGGGGCCTATGCCTGCAGAAGTGATATTATTTTTGCTCAGATCAAGCCTTTCCAAATTAGGTAATCCATTAAATGCTTCGTCTGGAATGGAAGTGATGGAATTCCCTAGGACAAGCAGCAGTTTATGTTATAGATGCATGTGCGTATACATACATACATATGCATACATATATGTAACCAGAGCTTTATTTGGAGTAGAAAACAACACTCAGAACAAAAATAGAGTATATATGGTATAAACAAATGTATGTTTAGAAAAATAACAAAACTGGAACTAAATTGTTTTACATAGTCAAATTTTTCTCCCTAAAACTTGCTCTGTTTTGGTACATCATGTTTTAGATAAAGCCTCTGGCTCAAAACAGCCAGATTGTGGTCTGCTTGACAATTCTATTAGCATTATGCATTATACAGCAAAGATGTATTTCTGGAAGTTGTATAGAATTGATTTTTATAGTTCTTCATATTTTCCAATTGACATTTCCTTAGATCCTGGGCTGGAAATGTGATGCTGTTTTTATCAATGAAATCTCAGGGACATTACTTACCCTCTCTGAGCATTGGTTTCCTTCTCTAAATAAGAAGGTTGGGAAGATAATCTCTTCATTCCACTCCTGATCTAATGTTGCACCTCTGTGATTTTTTTTGTCTTTAATTCTGTTCTATCTTCAATCTGCAGAAGTTCTATATGCTTTAATTTTAATGGGGGTTTGTGTGTGTGTGTGTGTGTATTTTTTACATTAGCCAAGTATAGAAGTTGATGATTTTAAACACACAAAAAAATGAGCTTACCAGAAGTAGTAATACTATAAAAATACAGTGATCTTGTAAAGCCAAGATTTGATAATGTGATCAACCATGGGTCATTTATCTTTCGTAAGACTTTAGATTTCAAGAGTCAGGTTTCCTTAAAGCCGAGTGCACCTGACACACAGGCCAAAGGAGCAGGGAGCCTTGTTGGATCCAAAGGATCACTAGGCATGAGGCCTGATAGCAGGAAAGGGCATTAAAGCTGCCGTCAGCTGGACACTGGGAGTATCCTCAGTCTGGCCATTCTTGGTCAAAAGTATTGAACTTTGTCTATTGAGTATTCATCTCAATGATAATACATTTTAGAGTTTAAAAATGTCAATGGGCCCCATTCCCTTACCAATTATAAATGACACCTAAATTATCATCTCGGGGTCTGCCTCTAGGGCCCCTGAACTAAGTCAGTGGTGAGCACGGAAGCACAAGGCCTCACCCTCCTCCTGAAGTGCACTCTGAACCCCATTCAGACTCTCACCCCTACATCTTCGGGCGACCCATGGTGTGGACCTTGTCACCCAGATGAATGTCCAGGCTCACGCAATCTGGTCCAACTTCCCCTCCAGCCAACCTCAGGCACACATCTGATCATGACATTTCTCCATTCAAAACCCTCCAGTTGATCCCATAAAAACATGGGCAAAAGGTCTGAGCCACTGCATACCCACTAGAATGGGTAAAATGATGGGGAAAACAACGAATAATATCATACCAAGTGCTAGCCAGGGTATGGGGCAGCGAAAGCTCATCTACGTGGCTGGTAAGAAGGTGCAGCCACTTTAGAGAAGTGCCTGGCAGCTTCTTACATAGTTATACATTTACCATATGACCCAGCAATCCCATTCCTAGAGAAACAAAAACTTAGGTCCACGCCAACATCTGTACAGGAATGTTCGTAACAACTGTATACATAATCACTCCAAATGTCAAACAACCCAGATGTCCCCTGGTTACCATGATCCATCCATACAATGGAACACTACTTAGCAACAAAGGAGAACTATGCTGATGAAAGAAGCCTAACTGAAAAGGCACTATGTATATGACATTTTAGAAAAGGCAAAACTATAGGGACAGAAAACAAGTCAGATGTTTCCAGTGAAGGGAGGGGCATGAGGGAATTTGGGGGTGGTAGTAGAAATGTTCTGTATCTCGGTTGTGGTGGTGGTTACATGACTATGCATTTGTCAAAACTCATGGAACTGTACACTAAAAATAAGTTGTACTCTGCAAATTATACTTCAATAAAGCAGACTTTAAAAACAAAAAGGCCAATGGAAAAATCATGATTTGATTTGGAGGAATTTGCTTTATAACTATTCTGCATTAAGCTCCTACCATCTCTTCTGCAGAGTTTATTTATATGTTTGAAGATCATGAAATTAGTCTATTCGGGGTCGATTTATATTTTTATGAAATTGAAATATAATGTTCTTAGGACTATCAGATGTCATTTACTTTTATAGCACAAAATAAAACAGAAGTTAATGTCTCTTACCAGCCAGCTCCAGCCTTGTTATTTCTGGTGCTGTTATTGGCGGTATCTGTGTGAGCTCCACATTTATGCAGCTTATGGTCTTGTAAGACAGAGAGCACCTGCTTGGCAGAGGCGGTGTGCCTCTAGGAGGAGCAGGTATTGGGAATTGAGAGGGCGTTCTGAAGACATCTCCTCTGACAGTATCTTCTTCATCTGCCTCCCCTTCCTCTTCATCTTCCTCTTCCTCTTCCCTTCCTTGATTTAGATGTTGATATGCCTGCCCCTCCTCCTCTTGAGATCTCTGCTTTTGCTCTTCTTCTCTGCTCTCCTCCTCAGTGTGCAATTTCCCCCGAACCTGAGGCTGCATAGCTTCATCTTCTTTAATTTTTTCATCTCCCTCTTCCTCAGGTTGAAATGCTTCTTTTCTTAATACTTGGTCCGTTTCCACCTGGGTAGGTGGCAGTTGCTTATGAAGTAAAGCGGTAGGTTCACTTTGTTCTGAAGAATCACCAGAAAATTCAGTTCTATCATTTAATGCTATACCACTGAACAAGGAATAGGAGACTAATAGCCAGGCAAAAGGAGGTAGCAGAGGCAAGTTGATGATATTAATAAAGGGAAAAATAATGAAAATAAGCTTAGTAAATATTATTCCCTCCAAGTATTTGAGTGCAATTTAATGATGCAGTACATCTTGAAATTTTTGCTTGAAAAGTTTTAATAGTAACTTTATTTCTATTTTTTAACATCTCTTAGAGTTTTTTTTTTTTTTTTTTTTTTTGGCCTCTGTGTCTAAATACTTATTTTCACTAAAATACTATGCTGCCTAATAACTAAAGAGGGAATAATACTGCCACATGATGCAAAATGGTAAGCAGTCCTATTGTGAGATGACAGTATAATCAGATGTCATACCTTTATAATAGATACTGTTCAGTTAATTAGGGCTATTACTGATATAAGAATTTGTAGACCGTCAGCAGACATAAACATGTGAAACATACATATATTTTACTTGCTTATGGTAATGAAATCAGCTGATGTTTATAGACTTGCTATTATTTTTATCTGATTTTATTTCTTTCACCTCCATAAACCTACTAGTATACTCTGGTATTCAGAAGTATAAAAAGTTCCCCATTTCCCTCCTAGACTCTACTTAAGTCATTTTTACTACCTGAGACTTAGCAGAGGCTTAGTGGACTTAGTGATGGTGCTTTATCTTAGACATATGCACACTAACGCTTTTTATTATTCCGTGATGATGGGAGAAGAATGGATAATAGCAGAGAGTTAGTGTACTTTTATATTTAGCCATTATCATTTTTGGCAGAAAGCTGGGAAGACATGACAAAGACTGGAGTCCAAACTCACCCTCCAAAGGAAGAGTTCTAGGGAGAATTGAGTTCACAGTTACTTAGGTTTTCTTCCATCAAAATTTATACATTTATTTTATCATGTCCCTGCTTTCATTTAATACTATACATGAATTAGTCCAATAAAGAAATTAGAAAATATAATTATTTGAAGAAATTTCTTGATATCAATTCAGTATATATTATAACACCTGTGAGTTACAGTTTCACATCTCTAATAAAAAAAAATTTTTTTAATAGAACATGCAAAAAGGGATGGGAAAAATTAGTGAAAGAAAATGAATGCTGTCATATTCAAGCATTTGAAATCTTTCCTATATATTCAAGTTTATTGTTAAAAAATAACCACAGCATTTCAAGAATATTTCATATCCTTTGAAAAATATCTGAGAATTTCTGAATCTTGTCTTTCATACCTTGTGTTTTATTCCAAAGAATCAGTTCCATTAAACACTTTAATTTTCTAACATTTTTAAAAATCATAATACCTTAGCAAACTAATTAGTAATATAAAGCAAAATACAATTGCTCAGTATTCTAATTGTTCTCCCCGGCAAGAGACTTTTGTAGACATCTACCCTTGTGGTCATACTGTGTGCATGGGAATAATTTACCTTAGAGACAATAGAAAATTTTCCTGTCCTTCCCATCGTTAATGATTTAACAAATATTTATTTGCTTATTTTCATAAGGCATTGATTAGTCTTTTCTTAGAGTATCCATAGATAAAGTAAGATGTAGGTCTCCCTCCCATGCAGTCATTTGATAAGAATTAGTAAACAACCAATAAAACCATAGGGTATGACCTTCCTGTGTATAGAAGTACCGCAAGAGACCACTGCTCCCAGGCCGTGCCATGCTCCTTTATTACCCGGAGATAATCCAGGGAATAATGGCCTGCAATTTCCTGCACTAGCTTTGAGTGGTTGGGGACAGACTGGAGAGTTGGGGCTTCATTCTTATTAGATAGAAACCACTCCTCGTTTGTTCACCATGAATTCTGCACGTTTAAAATGAGGGTAATGATTGTGCCCACGTTGAGTTGGGTTCAGTGAGATAATGCATGTAAAACACTGAGCAGAGACCCTAACACATAATAAAAGCTCAGCAATGTTTATATGCGTGTGTATCAACACATATGTATGTTTATAGGAGCCCTGGTGGCGCAATGGTTAAGTGCTCAGCTGCTAACTGAAAGGTCAAGGGTTTGAACCCACCAGTGGCTCTGCAGGAGGAAAGACCTGGCAATCTGCTCCCATAAAGATTATCTGCTCCTGTAAAGCCTAGGAAACCCTATGGGGGCAGTTCTACTCTGTCATATATGGTCCCTATGTGTTGGAATCTATTCGATGGCACACAACACTAGCCATAGAAAATACTGTTGCTGCATCTTGAAAGCTGACACATATTGTATTGCCCAAGAGAGTCAAACGTGGAATGTAATCTGATCCAAGTTCACTCTGGCTGACAGAGCTGGAGCTATAAAGCCAAGATCTTTGATTTCTATCCCCTACCGTACACTTTTCCAAATATTTTTTCTGTTTGTCAGCATTGTGCCAAAATCTAATGCCTGATGACTAGTTTGTAAAAATGGATAGTGTCAGAATAAAAGCAAATAGAATTTAAAGGCTAAATCACACATGATATTTTGTGTTGGCAGAATCTCTATACCAGTATCAGAGCAGACTGGGCAGCATTCTCCTTCTGGTATAAATGTCTTGGGGCACGTCAGAGGGTGGCACATGGTTTCATCACAAAGCAGTCTTCCATTCGAGCAGAGGCAGATAGTACAAGGCTCAGGGGACCATACAGCTTTGTTGTACATGATCATCCCCTTGAACAAGCAATGCCCCTTTTTTCCTAGAAGAACACAAATAACACACATGGAATACGTTCAATTTCTTATGTGAGTTTTAGCAACTGTGAATAGAAATGAGCACGACATGAAGCCAAACTGACATAACCACGCAAGAAGTGTGCTCTTTGTGCGTTCATGCGTAGGGTAGACATGCCTTATTATAGAACCCTCTGAAATGCCTCTCACACCCATCTCCTCTCTACCCCTCTCATGAGAGTAACCTCCTCATGGTAACTGGACTCCTTGAATTCCACTTCCATCTTGTATCAGTCAAGGTAGATGAAGTTATAAAACAGCAAGAAACAACCCCCAAATCTCAGTTTATTTCTCATCCACACTTTGTTTCCAAGGTGGAAACACAGGGGTTCTGCTCACGGTAAGTCACCTGGCAACCCTGACAACGGCTTCATCTCAAAGCAAGCTGCCCTAAACACTGAGAGGATGCAAACCACATATGTGCTCTGGAGTGTTTTGTTTTATTGGCTAAGGCAGGTTATACGGCCACATCAACTTCAGAAGGGGCACAGCACGCGGTTCTATCAGTGCTTGCTGCTGGGACAGCACCAATGATGAGCCCACACCCCACTCTTCTCGATATGCAGGTAGGGAAGGGGACCACACAGCATGCTTTTGTGGCATTTCTGACATTGAATTCTCAATGAAACATTGCAACTGCATTTTGATTCAGGGTTTTTTATTATTAGTCTATTGAAATATAATTCATATACCACAATATTCACCTTTTTAAAGTGTGCAATGCAGTGTCTTTTAGCATATTCACTTCTGTACATACAGAGTTGTAGATAAGAATACATGCTTCTGGGACTGCAGATATGTGTATCAACTAAGTAGGCTGTTAGAGAGCAAGGAGCATACTAGAGGGATATTTTCCTTCTGCCCCAGCTGTCGGCCCTGATAAATCTCCTCCATCTGATGAGCCACTGTCTCCAAATTCCATCCCCAAATGAGCTCTCACATTTGTCTCCTTCTTTCCCTCACTACTGTCTCAGCCCAGTTCAGGCTTTACCTATCTCTCATTTGGATACTTGCAGTAGACTAAGCCCACCCTTCTACACCCCACTCTGTCACCTCCAGGAAAAAAGTATATACAAGTTTTGTCCTGGCTATAAAAGTACTATACCAAAACCAAACCAAACCCAGTGCTGTCGAGTCGATTCCAACTCATAGCTACCCTATAGAACAGAGTAGAACTGCCCCATAGAGTTTCCAAGGAGCGCCTGGTGGATTTGAACTGCTGACCCTTTGGTTAGCAACTGTAGCACTTAACCACTATGCCACCAGGGTTTCCATAAAAGTAATACACCCTATAAAAATTTCAACAGGCTTTTTCGCAAATGGAAAAGCTAATGCTCAGATTCATGTAGAATTGCATGGGACTCCAAATAGCCAAAACAATCTCAAAAAAGAAGGCAAAAACTACAGTATAAAAGTACAGTATTATGAAACTACAGTAATTAAAACAGTGTGGTACTGGCATAAAAATAGACATATAGATCACTGGAATAGAATTGAGAGTCCAGAAATAAACCCATACATCTCTGGCCAATTGATTTTCGACAAGGGTGCGAAATCCATTCAATGGAGAAAGAACAATTTCTTCAATAAATGGTGCTGAGAGAGCCGGATTTCTACACACAGAATGAAGCTGGACCCTTAACTCCCACCATATGTAAAATTAACTCAGAATGGATCAACTATGCAAATAAGAGGAGCTAGAACTGTAGAAAGGATACATATTCTCTTATTTCATTTATATGAAATATTCAGAGTAGGCAAGTCCATAGAAACAGAAAGCAGATTAGCGGTTGCCAGGGCTGGGAGGAGAAGGCAATGGGGAGTGACAACTTAATGGGTACAGGTTTTCTTTTGGGGTGATGAAAATGTTTGTAAACTAGATGGCGGTGATGGCTGCACAACACTGTGGGTATACTAAATGCCGCTGAATTGTGCACTTTAAAATGGCAAATTTTGTTACGGGTATTTTGCCATAATTACAAAAAAAGTAGCTTAGAACCATTGGAAAACAGTCCTAGACAATTCAGAAATGTTTAGTATACGTCTTCTAATCTTTTTTATGCATACCACTTGAATTATATTTTCAATGTTTTAAACATTTGAGATCACATTTTACACAGTACTTTTTAGCCTTTTTATTTTCTATCGTTATAGCTGGGACATCTTTCCCCTTAACTAGGGAAATTGACCTCATCATTTTCTAGCAGCTATGTGTATGCTATTATTATAATATCTTTTAAACTGATTTCTCTGCCTCCATATTCTCCTTCCCCACTCATGCTGTAAATGTGTACTAATCTGCCTACTTTCACGATGGTTGTTGTTACGTGCCTTCGAGTCGGTTTCATGATAATTGTATGCTATTCTTGTTTATTTGATGGAAGTAATATCATTCAGAAGCATTTGGTTTTATTGACATAATCTATGAAACTATTGGCCACAGAATATTATATAGTGATATTTTCTTTTGTCTTTTAAAGTTTTATTTAATGACGACATATCCTATAATATAAATTGCTGTTTTCTGCCAAACCTGGAAAAACACGGGCCATTAAATACTAGTTTTTTTTTTAAATGCCTAGTTAAAATCTTTGAAACAGCCTTTAGAAATTCGGTACAAGTAGTCCCCAACTTATGACGTATTCAAGTTACGACCAAGCACACTTACTACCATCTGGGTTTTTTTGTACATCTTATCATTAGTAATATGTACTACATACAGTGATGCAACACATAATTTGCTGATGTTATCATTTCATTCTCAGATGTTTACTCAAAGATGTTCAGTGTTATGATATTCAAAATGCTGCCATATAGCAGGCTATGGAAACTAAAAAAAAAAAAAAAAAGGTATTTGACTTACATCAGAATCAATTTATGACAGTCATCAGAACAGAGCCCCATCATAAGTTGGGGACTACCTGTTGTTTATTCTATACAAAATCAATTCAGTGGTTTGAAATGAAAGGTCATGACAAAGTTCTCTACTGAAGTGAGACTATATTTACTTATATTTTGTTTGGATGCATGTATTATTAGTTTCTTGATAAGGAACTGAAACAAAAAGATACATTTAAAATTACTATTTTAATATTACAGCCAAAAAGATTTTTCAAAAATCTAATAAAATACCCTATAGGCATTGACAGTATAATGAGAGTATAAAAATGAGAATTTAAGGTGTAAGAATGAGAGTTTAAGGTAATTTCAGTAATGGAATAAACTTCTAAACATACTTGAATTCTTTCAGCTTTTTGTGTTGGTCTCTTTCTGTCATGCTCTCCTCTTCTCCCACTAGGCTAAATTTGGTGTGGAAGTTCCTATGTTCTGTGGCTCTCTAGGAAACAAATAGCCAAGCTCCCAAGTTCGTGCATCTGGGGCCTTAATATTACCCAAAGAAAGAATTGTAAGAGAAGATAAAGCATAGAAAAGGGAAAGCAAAAATAAGAGAACCATAGATAAATAGGAAATGGGGAAATAGGAGAACCAGGAGGGTGAAGGAAGAGGTGAGGAAAAACTGCAAGGAAAGTTTAAATGGAAGGCTGTGTGTAATAGCCATGTGTGCATAGAATCATCCAAATAATTTATCTCTGTGCTCTAAATCTATCATTATAAATAAGAAAACAATTTAATATTTATGTATTATGATTAATAAACCAAAATGGTAACTGTGGTTTTATAAGAATAGTTGTAATAGTTGTAGGATAAGTAATTTTTTTTCTTTTCCCAAGAGTTTTGTATTATAAGTATTGTTCCATAAATCATTCTTTAAATTATTTTAAAAGTTACCTTTATAGGTGAATGAAATTGTAATAATCTGGAGTCATTTGTTTTTTGTGGTTTTTTTTTTTTTCTTTTGCAAATTATCTATATGGAGTTTCTCTCTTTCTTCTCTCTCACACTCTCATACTTTTTTCTTACCTGGTAACACATTATAGCTTGCTTCTTCTCCAGTAATACTTGAAAAGGATTCAAAGTTTTCATCCATAGTATAACCAAAGTTAGCAGTGGGAAATCTTGTGGCTGGTGTAACAGTATCTGTTTGCTGTACCCCAAGCTGTCTGTTTGACCTGTGGTTGGGTGAGGAACTTTTCCTTAATCTTCGGTAATTCATCTTTCTCCCTTGCTTCCTAGTTTCTTTATTTTGTCCAAAATCAGCATGAAAAGTAACAAGCAGAAAAAAAGAAAACAAAACTGCAAACTTCATGTTTGATTTGTCACCAGCCAATTTCTAGAATGAGAATCAAACACAATTTTGAAGTTAGTGGTAACTAAATTTTTACCTCTGAAATTGACTTATAGTTGCTTGTGACTTAATAAGAAAGTCTTTGAGAAATAACACATATACAATAGATGGGCTATATGCTGTAGTGGAAAAACCAGAATTTAGAGTTTTTCAATCAGAATCAAAACACTTTTGGTATGTTTACTTCTAGACCAGGAGCCAGTGAACTTTTTTTTCATCAAGTACCTGATAGTGAATATTTTAGGCTTTGTGGGCCAGATGTTCTCTGTCACAACTATTCAACTCTTCTATTGTAATGCAAAAGCAGCCATATGTGAACAAGTAAGTGTGGCTGTGTTCCAGTAAAACTCCATTTACAAAACAGGCAGTGGGTTGGAATTGGCCCTTGGGCCATAATTTGCTGACCCATGTCTCGACCACTGCATTGTAGGTTTTCAGAGATTACTCAGGAAATAATTCTCCACCTGTTTGACAATTTGTTCTTTGACTAGCATCACCTACAACCCATTTTTCTAGCTCTTCTATTTTGTTTGTTTATTCTCTAACTTTATAATTTGGGGGGGGGGCATGATTATACCATATTAAAATAACAGTAAACCAGCATCAATTATAGAGGCACAACAGCACAGAGCCCTGCACATGACAAGCTGAAAAAAGTATTTGAGAAATGAATATTTAGTTATTCCTAGTGATAAAGACTAAGTGCAGTAGCAGCATTGTGGTCAGACAGGTGGTCCTGGTAAAATTAGGGTGGCAGGGGTTGGAGTCAAAGGCTTCATACAGCAAAGCTCTCCTGACCTACACTTAGTGCCGCAAAAGGAGGTTTCGGCAGTTCACTGCCTCTTGAAGCTTTAGCAACTTCAGGCCTACTTTGGTCAACATCCCCACTCTCACCCTACTGGTCAGCTCTTGTCTCACTGCACTCTACCTGAGTTCCCTCACCGTCAATCTTCTCTTGAATAGAGGGCCTTCTCTATACACTTAGGTAGTGTGGAGGAGACTCTGAAACCCCAGGCATCTTAATGACCCAGGATGGCAAAAGCTTTCCTGCTGTCATCTTTTAATGAGAATTTAAGGTATTCGGTAATCCTATAAGGTTAGAAATCCTGGTGGTGTAGCTGTTAAGAGTTTGGGTGCTAACCAAAAGGTTGGCAGTTCAGATCTATCAGGCGCTCCTTGGGAACCCTATGGGGCAGTCCTACTCTGTTCTATAGTGTCGCTATAAGTCGGAATCGACTCCACGGCAACAGGTTTTTGGTTTTTTTACATGAATAATGTGTGCCTCCTACGTTGTTTGCCAACTACTCCCTCCCCCATCAAGGTATGTTCATAAGTGCACTATGCTAATTTTTTAAAAGCAACATGTAAAAAAAAAAATTGGAATACCAGTACTTATGAAAATACCTCACAAGGGGGAGGGTGCAGGTAGCAAACAAACATAGAAGGTGCACATTATTTGCATTAAAATATAGTAAACCCATCTATTGACTTCCTTATTTCTATTATTGCATTTTTTAGTTTTAGAGGGTCCATTTTATAGATTCTGATTCTCTGCTGAAATTCTCAATCTCATATTTTATTTTCTTGAACACGTTAATCACATTTGTTTTAAAGCCTGAGTCTAAAGACTCCATATTCTGAATCCTCTGTGGGTTTATTTATATTGTTTGTTATTGCTTTAGGTTTTTGGCCATGTTGTTCTGGCATTATATTTGAAAAATAATGAAAATGCTTTGAGACTTTGGAAGATGTATTCTTTATCCAAAAAGAATTTACATCTCCTTAAAAAAAAAACAATTTTTTTTTTTTTTTTTATTTTAGGCATGAGGTTAAGGGCACAAGAAGTCATAACACTGAGTGGTTTGAAGCAGAACCTTACTCTATCCAGTCAATACTTATACCTTGGATTCCATCCCAAAACCTGATGATTTCACCAGCGCTGCTCTTCTCCCACTCCTTGCTTGGCCCTGATTCTCATTTTTTTGGTTTCTCTCTAGCCTTGTAAGACTGTTTTAAAGCTCTACTAAGCTTCTCAGCTGGCTCTTCTGCAATCCATAGATGCTTCTAGAAGAAAAGTTGTTCCAAACCTCTCTGGGTTTCCTTCTTATCCGAAATATAGACCCAACTTTTTCAGTTATTCTCAGGAGGTGGATTGGTCTGAATTCCTACACTGCCATTACCGGAAGTTGAAGTTCCCTCAAATTCATTTTAATTTTTTTTTTGCTGAAATATATCATCTTCTCTCAGAATGTATGTAGGTTGTAAAATTTTTAACATCTTGTACATATGACTGAAAATATTATTCTGTTTAGATGGAAATAGAATTATAGTTTCAAAATCTTTTTCCTCCAATACTTTACACTGTTTCATTATTTTCTTACATCTAGTGTTTCTCATGAAAAGTTTTATTTGAATCTAATTCTCATTCCTTTGTAGGAAACCTTTTTTTCTCTCTGAAAATTTCTCAGATTTTCAAATATTCTTCAATATTCAGAAATTTTACTATGATTTACCTAGCTATGGGGTGTTCTTGTATGTTTGTTTTTGTTCTTCTTCTTTTTTTTTTTTAATCCTTCTTGGAATCTCTTAATCTGAAGGCTTCTTTCTTTTCCACACAAGATCTCTTATACTCAGTTCTCCCCATGCCTATTCAAGGCTATATTTTCCCTCTTTAAATTCATTCCCATCTTCTCTCCATCTTTCAAAGAATTCTCAGTTTCAGTCCTGCCAGGAGTTCCCCTTCTTGTTTCCTAGTGCAGCTATATATTCAAGTATGTATTAGTTTGTAACATATTTTCTATTATTTCTAAGGATTTGATGAGAGGGGAGAGACTATGGTGCCTGCTCCATTTGACCTCTTGAATTTCAGTAGATCTTTTTATAACTTCACTCACCAGAATCATCTTCCTCTATCAGATTTCATTCGTTCATGTTCCAGCTTGCTACCACTTTCTGGTGGGGCAGTTCTACTGTGTCCTATAGGGTCGCTATGAGTCAGAATCGACTCAGCGGCAGTAGGTTTACCACTTTACCTTATCTCAACAAATAGCAGTCTCTAAGGTATCCTCATGTCAGCTAACTTCAATATACAAACTTATTATGTTCAGTATATATGCATACATTAATTACAGCAGTCTTTTCAAAACTATTGGTGTATATCATTGAAATGGAACTATATTAGAACTTTTTTTTTTGTAATCTACTTTAGTTTTAGAAAAACTAACATGCAAAGCCTAAGAAAGAAGCCAATCCCTTAGCTAACTGGTAGCTGCAGTTGTAAAAGTCAATTCAGAGAACAAGTTCATATGTTGGAAAGGAATGGCAATACCAAGAGGAGAAGCAACACGAAAACTTAAACTGTGAGACAGGACAGAACTGGGATGCTAAGTGACCAGGGAAGTGGGCTCTGATGAAGAGCATAAATGTTCTATGGAGCATAAAATATATACATTGAAATTTTCTTGCTTTGAGAATCGTAAGTGCAGACTCTTATCCTTGACATGGGTGACAGTTGTGAGGAGCCAGGCCTAGACCACAAGGGCTGGGCATAAACTCCCATGAAGAGCTGAGGCAACCTGTTGTCCCCGTGCCTCATCTCACCACTGGCTTGCCAGGGCGGTGCCTGAGGGAGTAATAGGAGAATATATGCCAGCTGTTGCCAAGCTGAGGGTAGACAACCCCTTCTTCCTTTATCCACATCCTGGGAACCATCTCCCCTAGTCTTTCTTTTTTTTATTTTCCCAACATGGGCCTACTTCTACTTATCCTTAATTTTTACAAAATCAGTACTTAGTCTCACTGAAATGTTTAGATAATGTTTATAAAATGACCTCTCAATGCTAATACTACATTTGATGCTGAGGCTTCATTATTTTCAGTGATTTACAGAATTTTATATTTAATATTTACTCTAATGAGGAACTTTATAAGTTATTGAGTATGTTTCTAGTGATAAAATTTAATAGCACTCTAATTGTAGTAGGTATCATTTTGATCAAGTACATTTTTTATTTGTAATACTAATTTTGTTCATCTCAACATTTAATATCTGTAAACCTTGATTAATTTATTATTTTTCTCCATTTGAAGTTTTTCATCATCTGTCTTTTTAGTTAAAAATACTAAATTTAGAAATTTAAACTTTCAGACAAAGCTGTATTACGACGTTTTGCTTCACTCAACAAGTTTAAAATGAAAAACATTTTCAATTGATCCTTGATGTTCTTTTAAGACTTAAAAATAAAGAATAAAATTTTCAAACCATTTTGTACTTCTGTTGAGTACTTCATTCTATCAAGACATAAAAATAACTTTGTATCTAGTTTTGTAAAGTTTGAAATATTGGGAAATATTCATCCTGAAACAAACAAGTAAACACAGTAATGCTTACTTTAAACTTTAAAAATCTATTAGTAAAGAGCTGATTTCCTAAATTGTTAAACATATTTGCAACATAAAACACCCAAATATTAAAACCATTCCACATGCTTTAGTAGAAACTGAAAATTAAAAAAAAATTTTACCTGGAAATCTAAACTAAGTAGGCTTTGCTTGGTGCCATTTAAGTCCAGCTGAAAATGAAACAAAATCAGAGCTTTCTTTAAAACAAAGAGAGCAACGGAAGGGAATGCTGAAAAATATTAACTGACTTCTTAGTAAAATCTAAAATAGCTGTTTCCCTTGGGGATAAATGCCTTTCAGTTCTTTGTATGGAAAGTCAGCCAAGAAAGTAACCAGGGAAAATGGTTACCAAGGGAAATGTTTTTAAAAATCTCAGGAAAAGTGCAAAGCAGCGAGCAACAGCAACAACAAAATAATCTACAGGCTCAAAAGACAGAGTTGGAAGCACAAAATGCAGCTTGATTAAGAAATCTTTTATTTTCATAGATTATTTGCTTTGAAAAATCTTAAAATACACATAAAAATAAAAACTTTTGTTCATCAAAAGAACTTTAACAAAAAAGTGAAAAGACAAGCTACCAACTGGGAGAGTATCTTCGGAAGCCACATATCTATCCGACAAGAACCTAAAAACCAAAATATATATAAACAACAACAAAAAGACAATTCAGTCATAAAATGGAATAGACATTTCACCAAAGAGGACATTCAGATGCCCACCAAATACATGAAAAGATGCTCAGTGTCATTAGCCATCAGAGAGATACAAATCAGAAACACAATGAGATGCCATTTCACCCCCGCTATTTTTTATAGCTAAGATTTAAAAAAAGCAAAAAAATGTTGCTGAGGATGTGGGGAAGTTGGAACCCTTATCCATTGTAGCTGGGAATACGAAATGGTACAGCTGTTGTGGAAAACAGTGTGGCAGTTCCTCAAAAAACTAAAAATAGAACTACCATATTATCCAGCAATCCCACTCCTAGGTATATACCCAAAAGACTTGAAAGCAGAGACTTGTACACCAATGTTCATTGCAGCACCATAACAATAGCCAAAAGGTAGAAACAACCTAAATGCCTATCAAAAGATGAATGGATACACAAAATGTGGTGCATACATACAATGGAGTACTACTCAGCCAGTAGAAGAAATGATGTTTTGATGCATGCTAAAATATGAAGCTGGAAGACATGCTGGATGAAATAAGTCAATCACAAAAGGACAAATACTGTATAACCTCACTTAATAAAAAGACAAGGAAAGACAAATGTAGAGACCAAAGTTTATTAGTGGTTACCAGGGGCAGAAAGGAAGGAAAAAGTGTGGGGAGGTTAATGATGATGGAAATATCACATTGATTAAGAGTAGGGTTGCATAGCCGATTATTGTATTAGCTGTCAATAAGTCATACACCTGTAAAAAGTTGTGTGATAGATACATTTACAACAGCGACCAAGAAAAAAAAAATAGCTGCGGAGGCTGTTTATGCACAACCAAAACCTCATAGGATATGGTTTCTTGGTTTGGAGGTTTAGGGTCGTGCCTTCATGGGACATCCCAGTTAATTGACCTAATAATGTGTTAGTGTTTCTGTTCTACCTCCTAGCTCGATACGTAGTACCTGCGGTTTTAAAAGCTTGCAAGCGACCATCCAAGACACGATTGATCTCTTTTAGCCTGGAAAAACAGAGGAAGAAGAAGAGTAAGGAATAGGAGGCTATGGAATGTGTGGCTAATTACCTCCATGAACAACTGCCTCCTTTGCCATGAGATCAGAATTGCATGGTAACTGGCTACCATTACTGAACATTTTGATCAAAGATCCCATAGAAGAATTGATCAAAAGGGGGAAAATGTAGACTTCCTTTCTCATGGAATTTAGACTTCCTTCAGGAAGGTTAGATGAACCCCTGAAACTATTGCACTTAGATAACCTTTAAACCTTAAACCAAAAATATCCCCTGAAGTCTTCTTGAAAGCAAACAATAGTTTAGCTTAATTAGTAAAAAAATGTCCTGTCTTAAGCATTATGCTTTTTTAAGTACTATCTATATGAGATCAAATTGACAGCAGCAACTCAAAAGATTACATAGGAAACTTAGGGGGCAGTGAATTGATGTTAATAGGGGAGGAACAACTCAGAAATGGAGAATGAGAATGTTTGCACAACTTGAAGAATGTAATCAGTGCCACTAAATGGTACATGTAGAAACTGTTGAATTGGTGTATGCTTTGTTGTGTATTTTCTCAACAACAAAAAAAATTGATAAAATTACATTGTAAAAAAAAAATCTTAAAGTTCATACTGGCCTACGTGATCTCACTTGAGCTTTATGAGACTCCAGAGATGATATACATGTCAAATTAAAAGTCTGGATATATTTTGGACAATTTTTTAAATTGAGTTAATTTTATTTAACTCTTTCATCATTCTCTACCTGCGTACAGTAATCACATACACAGTATTAACAAAGAATTGTTACACATTCATTGCTTTTGAAACAATATAACTTCTAAGTATGAAACAATGAAATCAAGATGTGCAAAAGAGCTATGAGAGTTCTAATTAAACTCCGGCATATTTGTCTGCTTTGGCCTTAGTTTCTTCATCTGCAAATAAGCAAGTTAGAGACAGGTCAGAGTTCCAAGCTCAACACTGCTGCTTATTGGGGAACATTTAGCAAGTTACCTAGTGTTTCTGACTAACATTTATTCTCCTGTAAAACTGGGATGATAATATCTACCTTTCAAATTTTTGTGAAAATAAACTAAGTAACATATATAAAGTGCCTCGCTCTGTGTCTATCATAGACTAAGTAATTATATAATAACTAGTTTTTAAATTTTTATTATTCTCCCTCTGGGATCCAAATTATTTAACAGACAGGAACTACATTTTTGTTTTCCCCAAATCCTAAAATGGCCTGGATAGATTGAATCAAGATGAGGGACTAAACACATGGCCACCCAAATTCCCAAAACAACAAAAATTGTATTTGTTTTTAAAAATGTGGAACTACTGAAAAACAAAAGTAGTACTATTAGAAGACAAATTTTGAGAAATCCTTTGAAAACTGAAGGCAGATAGGATCTACCTAACACAGTACAAAACATGGAGAAGATTACTGGGAAAAGTAGCTCTGTGGGTGTTCCAGGTTTAGAAATTACAGATTCCAGAAACAGCGAGGTTCTTTGAGAAACCTCACTTAGTAACAGGGCAAATGACCGTAATCCTTCTGATGTCTCCATTATTTGTGCCCAACTATGAGGCATTTGCCACCACACTAGAACTCATGCCTAGTCCATTTGGCCTAGAGTAGCTGGCAGTGGAACACCCTGTGGATCTGGGTGGCTGGCGGAACAAGAGGCCCCTATGCTCAGAATCCAAACCAGCTATTATTAATATAACCCAACTAAAAGTACAAAGCTAACAAGTTCCACCCACGTACTCAGAGCTTTTAACCAATGTTTTTAATCAAATACTATTAATCATAAACAGCCTGAGATTGCTAAGAATTTGGGAAAATTCTAACATTAGGGATAGGAGCCCACCCCCCAAAAATATACATATGCACAATCAGAAAAGAGAAGAGCTTTGGAGATTAAAAGCTTGATAACACAAATTAGAAACTCAATAGTCAAGTTTTGAGATAAATTTAAGGAAGCCTCCTAGCAAGCAGAGCCAAAAGACAAAGAGATAGATGGAAAACAGAAAAGATAAAAGTTCAATATCAACTTAGGAGTTCCAGAAAGAGAAAAACAGAAAAAACTGAGTAAAACAATGAAGTAACAATTCAAGAAAATGTCCCAGAATTGAAGGACATGCATTTCCCATACGAAAGAACCCACTGAGTGTTCAGCAGAAGAGATGAAATCAGACTGATGTCAAAGCACATAAAAATGAAATTTAAGAATACTGGGGACAAATAGAAAATTCTTCAAACTTTCAGAGGCAAAAATAAACCACAGAATCAATGATTAGAATGGCCTCAGACTTCTCAACACCAACTCTAGAAACAAGAAAATAGTGAAGAAATGCCTTTAAAATTTTGAAAGGAATTTATTTCCAATCTATAACTCTATACCCAGCCAAACTATCAATCAAGTGAGGATGTAAGAAAAAAAAAATTTTTTTTTCTTCTTTTGTATTTTAATGGGTAGGTTTGTTAGCTTCCTTTGTGGTTACCTTAAAATTTGCCTTTACTGTTTTAAGTTTAAACCGATCTTTTATTTCTTGATATCTCCTTAACTTCCTCTCTATATGGAAGTTCTATGACTACACTGTTTACTCCTTCTTTTTTGTTTTGACGTTGGCATCATTTACATATTGATATCTCTGGTTCCCTATTTTCAGTCTTTTAGCTTTGTCTTGTTTTTGCTACTTCCCTGTCTAAGTTGATAACTGGTCAGTCTGCCCTGTGTTCTAGTCTTGGGTTGTTGTCTGATACTGTTGGTATCAGAAGACTCCCTTTAGTATTTCTTGTAATTTTGGTGTGGTTTTTACAAATTCCCTTAACTTCTTTTATCTGGAAATGACCTAGTTTCGCCATTGTTTTTGAGAGACAGCTTTGCTGGATATGTAATTCTTGGCTAGCAATTTTTTTCTTTCAAGGCTTTATATATGTCATCCCATTGCCTTCTTGCCTGCATGGTTTCTGCTGAGTAGTCAGAGCTTAGTCTTATTGACTCCCCTTTCTTGATGACCTTTTGTTTATCCCTAGCAGCTCTTAAGAGTCTCTCTTTATCTTTGGTTTTGGCAAATTTAAGTATAATATGTCCTGGTGACTTTCTTTTGGGATCTACCCTATGTGGGGTTCGATGAGCTTCTGGGTAGATATCTTCTCATCTTTCATGATATCAGGGAAGTTTTCTACTAGCAAATCTTCAACAATTCTTTCTGTGTTTTCTGTTATTACACCCCCCACCCCTGTCCCCGTTCTGGTACTCCAATCACTCATAGGTTTTTCCTTGTGATTGTGTCTCATATAATTCTTAGCCTTTCTTCATTTTTTTAATTCTTTCTTTCTGATTTTTCCTCAAATAAATTGGTGTCAAGGGATTTATCTTCAATCTCACTAATTCTGACTTCCATTGCCTCAATTCTGCTCCGATGACCTTCTACTGAGTTGTCTAATTCTGCAATTTTATTGTTAACCCTTTGGATTTCTAGTTGCTGTCTCTCTATGGTTTCTAGCAGCCTGTTAAATTTGTCATTTCATTTTTGTGTTATTTTCCTGAATTCCTCTATTGCTTTGTGTGTTCCTTGGCTTGGTCTGAGTTTTGCCTGATCTTCCTGATCTGTTGGAGATTTCTGTATACTAGTCTTTTGAATTCTTTCTCAGGTAATTCCACAGCCTTGTCTTCCTCCAGAAAGTTTCCTGGTTTTTTGTTTTTGTCACTTGCTGGAGCCATCTTGACCTTCCGCTTTATGTGATTTGATATTGACTGTTGTCTCTAAGCCATCAATAAGTTATTTACTTATTATATGTTTTTTTACTATGTCCTAGCTTTTTGTTTTGTTTTCATTTGGTATGCTCAAGCAGGCTGGGCATGTGAGCTGCTTTGGTTATTGGTGTCTTTGAAGCTCTCACATCCTGTCTCCAGGTGGTTAGAGTAGCTACTAGGTGTGTGAGCCCAGGAGTCTGTTCAGTTTTCTTGTGCGGGTGCAGCATAGGTGTCCAGGTCATCGGTTACCGAGTGTGTGGTACAGACTCTCACCTACAGTTCTAGACGGCCAGGGCTGCATAGGGGTGTTCAGAGCAGGCAACATATCTGGCTGCAGTAGGGGACTATGTGTGGAGCAAGGCAGAGAGCTGATGGCTGCCTCTAGGTGTCTGGGTGGAGGGTGTGTCCCTGTCTCCTACAGCACGAAGTGGGGGAGGGTATTGCAGCCAGTCCTTGGGCACCTGGTGCTGTTGGCTGGAGGGACTGGGAGGTACCACTTATTCTCAGACCCCTGTCATCAGGTGGCTAGATGGAATGGTTTGTACTATCAGCTCTCAGGCCCCTGATGTGGGTGGGCAAAGTCCCTGCTTAAGGGGCACAGCGTTGTCAAATGTCAGGAATCTGCATCTCGCCCTTGGCTGCTGCAGTCGAAAGTGAGTTTCAGGTATGTGCCCTGCTGTTTTATGCTAATGAGGGCAGCCAGTGTTTAATCTGCCCGCACAGGTCTAGGCAGGAGTAAAGGGCGCTACAAGTCCCTGGACCCCTTATGCCAGTGGCTGGACATAAGGGCAGGGCCTCCCAACACGACCTGAGTACTTTGCTTACAGGGCGTGGCGTTTTTTAAAGGTGGGAGATTGGTGTGGGCGTGGATAGCCCTGAGTTCTAGCAGTTGTTGAATACTGTCAGACTGGTGCTGGAGCAGAGCAGGTTGGATGATGGGTGACAGAAAGGAAGTGCTTCTCAGCTGTGAAACTGTGGGGGAGAGGATATTATGCCCCCATGCTGTAGGTTAGATGCTTGCACTTAACTTTCACAGGTCCAGTGCCACTTCCTCCGGGCTCAAGAGGCTTGTGCAGACCTGCCACCTCCTGGCCTCTCCCAATGCGGTGAGACGCGTCCTGAACACTACTGCTCACCTCAGCCCACGTGCACCGGCCATCCCAGCCAGCAAGGTGCTGGCAGCCTCATAACTGGCACTTCTTCGCTGCTTTTGAACTGTCTCTCCTTCCCCATGTCGCTCAGTCTAACTCTTCAGCTTTCTCTTTAATGATCAGGGCTCCTAGATTGTCATATATAATTGATTCACTTGTTTTTTTGGGTCTTTGTTGTGAGATGGGTGACAGGAAGCATCTGACTATTCCGCCATCTTGCCCCTTCGCCGAAAAAATATATTTTTTAATGTAACATCTTGATTGAGATCTGTCTGATTCACAGATCATATAATTAACAGAATTGTACAACAATCACCACAATTAATTTTAGAATATTTCATCAACTGAAAAAGAAACCCCATGCCCATGATGAATTCACTCCCCATTTCTCCCCAACCCCAGCCCTAGGCAACCCCTAATCTACTTTGTCTCTATCAATTTGCCTACTCTGGACATTGCATATAATTGGAATCATGCACATGTGGTCTTTTGTGACTGGCTTCTTTCACTTGGCATAATGTTTTTGAGGTTTATCCAGGTTGTAGCTTATACCAGTACTTCATTCCATTTTATTGCCGAATAATATTCCATTTGTATGAACAGACTACATTTTGTTTATTCAGTCATGCATTGGAGCCCTGGTAGTGCAGTGGCTTAAGTGTTTGGCTGCTAACCAAAAGGTCAGCAGTTCCAATCCTCCAACCACTCCTTGGAAGCCCTATGAGGCGGTTCTGCTGTGTCCTATAGGGTCGCTATGAGTCGAAATCAACTGCATGGCAATGGGTATTCATCAGTTGATGAACATTTGGATTGTTTCCACTCTTTGACTATTATGAATAATGCTGCTATGAATATTTGAGTGTAAATTTTTGTGTGAACATGTTTTCAATTCTTTTGGGTATATACCTAGAAGTACTGAATGGGGTTTTTTCTATTTTTTTCAAAGAAAATATTTTTATACATGGAAGATTTCAAACACTTATCCTCCCATACACCATTCTTGAGGAATTTGATAGAAAACGCACCTGACAAAAATAAGGGATTAAACCAATAAAAAATAATACATGGAATACTGAAAACAGGAGATGTAGCAAAGGAAAGAAGCAAAGACAGTCCGCAGGATGACAGAGAAGGGACACCCCAGGATGACCAGTGGACATACAACCAGTCGATTGGAGCAAGGTAACACAGGAGACAAACATGTCGAGATGTCCTAGCACCAGAACTTCTACTATTGAACCATCTTCTTAAACTGATGAAACACCGGGAATATGTGTTCCAACAAAAGCTAAAAAAGGAAAACATAAGGCCCAGGAAACAGAAAATCCAACCTAAGAGAAAGGCAAAGAAAATTCCAAGTACCCTTGTCCTGGCACACAACACTCACCAGTTTAGATAGATGAGTTTTCAGGAGAGATAGTCCCAAGCATATAATTCAAATCAATAAACTACCTGATTTGAATGCTGTGAAATATTGTGTTGTTGTTAGGGGCTATCAGGTTGGTTCCAACTCACAGCAAGCCTATGTACAACAGAACAAAACACTGCCCAGTCCTGCACCATCCTCACAATCACTGCTATGTTTGAGCCCATAGTTGCAGCCACTGTGTCAAGCCATTTCACTGAGGGTCTTCCTCTTTTTCACTGACCTTCTACTTTACCAAGCATAATGTCCTTCTCCAGGGACTGGTCCCTTTTGATAACATGTCTAAAGTATGTGAGATAAAGTCTTGCCAGCCTCACTTCTACGGAGCGTTCTGACTATACTTCTTCCAAGACAGATTTGTTTGTTCTTCTGGCGGACCATGGTATATTCAATATTCTTTACCAACACCATAATTCAAATGCATCAATTCTTTCTTGGTCTTCCTTATTCATTGTCCAGCTTTCCCATGCATATGAGACAATTGAAAACACCATGGCTTAGGTTAGGTACACCTTAGTCCTCAAGGTGCTGTCTTAGTTATCTAGTGCTGCTATAATGGAAATAGCACAAGTGGATGGCTTTAACAAACAGAAGTTTATTCTCTCACAGTTTAGGAGGCTGGAAGTCCGAAATCAGGGTACCAGCTCCAGGGGAAGGCTTTCTCTCTCTGTTGGCTCTAGGAGAGGTCCTTGTCATCAATCTTTCCCTGGTCTAGGAGCTTCTCAGTACAGGGACCCGGGGTCCAAAGGATGTGTGCACTCCTGGCACGTCTTGCTTGGTGGTACAGTGGTCCCCCTCTCTCTACTCATTACTCTCTCCTTCTATCTCTTGTAAGATAACAGGTAAAGCAAGCCACACCCCAGAGAAACTTCCCTTACATACGATCAAGGCTGTGACCTGAGTAAGGGTGTTGCATCCCACCGTAATCCTCTGTAACGTAACCTAATCTTGCCTTATTAATCACAGGCAGAGATTAGGATTTATAACACAAAGGAAAATTAAATCAGATCACAAGATGGAGGACAACCACACAATACTGAAAATCATATCCTAGCCTAGTTGACACACATTTTTGAAAGACACAATTCAGTCAGTAGCAGTGATATCTTTGCTTTTCAATACTTTAAAGAGGTCTTTTGCACCTGATTTGCCCAACGCAATACGTTGTTTGATTTCTTGACTACTGCTTCTTTGACAACTTCAATATTTTTTCCAGTTATGATGATGTTACTTATTGGTCCTGTTGTGAGGTTTTTTGTTTTCTTTATGTAGAGGTGTAATCCACACTGAAGGCTGTGGTTTTTGATCTTCATTACTAAGCGCTTCAACTCCTCTTTTCTTTCAGCAAGCAAGGTTATGTCATCTGCATATCATAGGTTGTTAATGAGTCCTCCTCCCATCCTGATGCCATGTTCTTCTTCATGTAGTCCAGCTTCTCAGATTATTTGCTCAGCATACAGTTTGAATAAGTGTGGTGAAAGGATACAACCACGATGCACACCTTTCCTGATTTTAAAACACACAGTATCCACTTGTTCTGTTTGAACGACTTCCTTTTGGTCTCTGCACAGGTTCCACATGAGCACAATTAAGTGTTCTGAAATTCCCATTCTTTGCAATGTTATCCATAATTTGTTATGATCTACATAGTCAAATGCCTTTGCCCAGTCAATAAAACACAGGTAAACATCCTTCTCGTATTCTCTGCTTTTAGGCAAGATCCATCTGACATCAGCAATGATATCTCTTGTCCCACATCCTCTTCTGAATTCGGCTTGAGTTTCTGGCAGTTCCCTGTCAATGTACTACTGCAACCATCTTTTAATTATCTTCAGCATCTCTTGCAAGTGGTATTAATGATATTGTCCAATAATTGCCACATTCCATGGGATTATCATTCTATGGAATTGGCACGAATATGGATCTCTTTCAGACCATTAGCCAGGTAGCTGTCTTTCAAATTTTTTGGCATAGACAAGTGAACACTTCTAGTGAAATATTGTTCTGAGGAGTTACTGGAAGATATAAAAAGATCTATCAAAAGCATTTGACCATGTGGATCATAAAAAATATGGAGAACATTATGAAGAATGGGAATTCCAGAACACTTAATTGTGCTCGTGTGGAACGTGTACATACATCAAGAGGCAGTGTCTCAAAGGGAACAAGGGGATACTGTATGGTTTAAAGTTGGAAAAGTGTGTGGCAGGATTGTACCCTTTTACCTTACTTATTCAATCTGTATCCTGAGCAAATAATCCGAGAAGCCAGACTGTGTGAGGAAGAACACAGCATCAGGATTGGAGGGAAGCTCTTTAACAACCTGTGATATGCAGATTACACAACCTTGTTTACCGAAACGACGTGAAGCACTTATCAATCAAGGTAAAAGACCACAGCCTTCAGTATGGATAACACCTGAACATGAAGAACATGAAAATCCTCATTACTGAGCCCATAAATATCATGATAGATGGTTAAGAAATTGAAATTGTCAATGATTTTATTCTACTTGGATCAATAGTCAATACCCATGGAAGCATCAGTCAAGAAATCAAACGACATATTACATTGGGCAAATCTGCAGCAAGAGACCTCTTTAAAATCTTAAAAAGCAAAGATGTGACTTTGATGACTAAGGTATGCCTGATTCAAGCCATGGTCTTTTCAGTCATCTCATATTCATGCAAAGCTGGACAGAGAAAAAAGAAGACCAAAAGAGAATTGACACACTCAAATTGTGGTGTTGGTGAGGAAAATTGAACATACTATGAACTTCCAGAAGAACTACCAGATCAGTCTTGGAGGAAATACAGCCGGAATGCTCCTTAGAAGGAGGAAGGGAGACATCAGAATGTAAAAAATAATTATATCAAATTAAATCAATAAGAAAAAAGAAGCGTTACAGAATAATGCAGAAAGAATGGGAACTACAGTTCTCAGAAGAAAAGTTACAAATGTCCTATAAACATACAAAACCCACTGCTGTGGAGTCGATTCCAACTCACACCAACTATCTTAGATATCTATACTAAAAGTGGATGGCTTTAACAAACAGAAACTTATTCTCTCACAATTTAGGAGGCTAGAAGTCCAAATTCAGGGCACCAGCTCCAGGTGAAGGCTTTCTCTGTTGGCTCTGGAGGAAGGTCCTTGTCATCAATCTTCCCCATCTAGGAAATTCTCAGCACAAGGACGGACTCTGCTCCTGGCTCTTCTTTCTTGGTGATATGAGGTCCCTCTCTGCTCACTTCTCTCTTCTTAAATCTCTTGTAAGATAAAAGGTGATATAGGCCACACCCCAGCAAACTCCCCTTACATCATATCAGGGCTGTAACCTGAGTAAGGGTGTTACATCCCACCCTAATCCTCTTTAAGATAACCTAATCTTGTCTCATTAACCATAGACAAAGATTAGGATTTACAACACAGGATAATTCCATCAGATCACAAAATGGAGGACAGCCACACAATACTTGGAATAATGGTCTAGCCAAATTGACACACATTTTGGAGGGGCACAATTCATTCCATAACATTTCACCCTTTGGCCCCCAAAATTCATGTCCTTGTCACATGTAAAACACATTCACCCCATCATGTCATCCCAAAAGTCTTAAATCAACTCCAAGTCCAAAATCTCTTCTTCTGCAAAATTTCCCTTTATCTATGAAATCTAGAATACAAGTTATCTGCTTCCAGAGTATGATGGAACAACCACAAGCTAGACATTTCTATTACAAAAGGGAGAGATTGCAGGGAAAGAAGGGATAACAGGCACCAAGCAAGCCGGCAGAACACATTACATTAGCTCTCAAGCCTTGAAAATAATCCTCTGTTCTTTGAGACCATTTAGGCAATAGCGTTGCCTTCCAGATGCTTTGTATTCTAGGTGGAGGCCCCTCGCCCCTGGGCTTCAGCTCCACCTTCCAGGCCCACTGAAACGTCAACTCTGCTCCCTTGCATTTGGGAGACCCCATTCTCCCAATTCATCTGATTGGCGACCCTACCCGCTTGGCCCAGGCAGGCCCCATTCTTCTGTCCCTTGGACATGGCAGCCCACCCTCCACAACTGAGTTGGCGAAGATCTGACTCTTTGAAACCTAGGATGCTGTACCCCACCTTTTGAAACCCCAGAGGCCATGGCTTGACCCTTTGAGACCCCAGAGGTCATCACCCTACCCTTTGAGAATGAGGTAGCTCCACTTCCTGTGTTCCTTGTCTCTTTAGCTTCTGCTTCCTGGTTCCTTGGTCTCTTGGCTCCTTGGGCCTTTTGGGCTGACCCAGAGTCTGCTCTGCTCATGCAAGTGTTCCAATGCTCTTTAGCTCTATTGATAAGTGCCTAGAGGCACCCCACTTCACCAGTAAAACTTGGCTGGAAGGTACTCAGCTCTCTTGCTCCATAGGTCGCAAGCCTAGCTCCACTGGTAAGTGCCCAGAGGCATCCCACTTCACTAGGAAGCCTCCTGCCTGAAGGCACCCAGCTCTGTCGCTCCATGGGTTGGCTCCCTCGCCATCTCGCACTAGTCTCCTTAGCTTTCTTTGCTGGTGCTTCTCGCCATCTGCGTCATCTCTAGTGTTACAACTCACCTCACTTCCTTCTCAGTCTTCAGCAGAATTCTTTGATGTCCATAATTCCACCAACAGTCTCTTCAAGGCAACCTAGGCTTTTACTATTAGGCACTTTAAAACTCTTCCAGCCTCTATGCATTATTCAATTCAAAAGCCACTTCCACATTGTAGGTATCTGTTAGAGCGGCACGCCACTCTCCTGGTAACAAATTCTGCCTTATTTAACCTGCGCTGGTGTAACAGAAATACCACAAATGGATGGCTTTAACAAACAGATGTTTATTCTCACAGTTTAGGAGGCTAGAAGTCCAAATTCAGGGCATCAGCTCCAGGGGAAAGCTTTCTTTTCTGTGGGTTCTGGGGGAAGATCCTTGTCATCAGTCTTCCCCTGGTCTAGTTGCTTCTCAGCGCAGGGACCCTAGGTCCAAAGGACACACCCTCCCCCCCCCCCCCCCCCGCCGCGGCACTTCTTTCTTGGTAGCAGGAGGTCCCTCACTCTGCTGTTTCTCTCCTTTTATCTCTTGTAAGATAAAGGTGATGCAGGCCATAACCCAGGGAAACTCCCCTTATATCACATCAGGGCTGTGACCTGAGTAAGAGTGTTGCCTCCCACACTAACCCTCTTTAAGATAACTTAATCTTGCCTCATTAACCACAGACAGAGATTAGGATTTACACTATAGGATAATTCCATCAGATCACAAAATGGAGGACAGCCACACAATACTGGGAATCATGGCCTAGCCGAGTTGAAACACATTTTTGAAGGATACAATTCAATCCATAACACCAACAGGGTAGAACTACACTAAGGCCATAAATCTTTACAGAAGCAGACTGCCACATCTTTCTCCCATGGAGCCGCTGGTGGTTTTGAACCTCCAACCTTTTGGTTCGCAGTTGAGCGCTTTAACCACCGGCCATCAGGGCTCCTTTCCCACCTTACTTGTGTTAAGGAAATTCATATTATAACAAATTCCCCGTTAGAGGAAAAAATAATAGGAAAACTGATTGATATTCTCCAGCATTATTTATGTTTTAAGGTAATAAATACTACATACACTGTTGGTAGGAACATATTTTGTTGCAGCACTTGATAAAAATTTAATTGTACATACCCTTTAACCTAGCAGTTCATCTTCTAGGAATCTGTCCTACAAAAACACTCATATGCGTACACAAAGAATTTTCACTGGGCCAGCAGAATGGCTTAGATACCCTAAATGCAGTACATTAAAACAGGAATTGTAATTAAATTGTGGTAAATCCATACCATCACATGCTCTGAACAATTAAAAAGAATAAGTTAGACCTATGTTTCCTACTAAATGGAAGGAATAACAAGCAAATGGCTTACAGTTGTTATCTCTGGGTGATGAAATAAAGGAGGGATTTTTAGTGTGTAACTCTTTATTTCTATAACATTTTCAGCTTTTTGTAACCAGATCAGTAAAAGAATCATTTTCTAAAAGAATACGAATACTCAGAAAAAGAAATACCTCTTAAAATATCAGGATAGAGGAGTAGGAGTAGGCTACTATGTTGAGATGGACAAGGTTGGAGAGAACCAAATTATAGTTTGAGCCCTCTACTCTAAAATTTTGTGATTTAATGAACTGTTACTTGAGTCCTTTTGCAGAAACTGTTGTAACCACAACGGTACATGGAATATGCTGGTATTACATTTTCTCCTACCCCTTTTATTATTGTAAACATAATTATGTCCTGAAACTTTACTCTCACAACATTTCTACAAAAGTATGTTATTGGTTACCCAAATATGAAATGAGCAAAGCAAGCATTTTCCATTGCCACAAGTTCTGCCAATGAATAAAATTTGTACTTCAGAAAATTTTATTCAGATGCAATTTGTTTTAAATAAAGTCATCTTTACAGTATTTTAATCTCTGTTCTAGAGTACCAGTGAGTTAGTTTTTCTTTTAAGTTTGTAGTTGCTTACCATGGCAATTCCTTAAATATTAATATGCAGATAAAGCTCGATTTTGGAAATTTTAATTAGGGCCTTTTTCAGAAATAGTAGTCTTATGCCTGTAGTGCTTCAGACTTTTTCTAGGATTTACCCTCCCTTTAGTTCAAATATCTATTTAGCTACTCACACTATAGTGTGACATTCGCCTCATTTACTTTTGTCAAACTTAGCCTCCTAACAAAATATTTACTTTTTGTACAAATATTCCATTTTTTTTAGCCATTCCCTTATTGGTGGACATTAGGGTTTTTTTCACTTGAGTTTGGGTGTGTATTTCCAGATTGCTGTCTGATAATGTTGTATTACTATGTGTACTCTCATGAGATGTATATAAAATGGATATTTCCATGCCAATTTAATTATTTCTAAAATTTTTTATACTTTTGAAGAGGTAATATGTACAAGTGGCATAAATTTTAAAAGTACATGGTTACAATTTCTAGTTTTCTGTATCCAGTACTGGCAGATTGAGTGATTCTACCAAACTTTCCATCAAATACAACCTTCCTATAGAAGATAACTAAAAAATCCAACATCACATATAAAAACATCTTAATATTATCAACGAGGTAAGAATATAATGAGAAATCACTGGTTCAGATCTGAGAGACTAGAACATATATAAGGTTGAAGACCCTTTTACCCTGGGGATGATTGCCAGGGTTATCAAAAAGCAACAGTATCGATGAAATAGAAAACAAATGGACAGCAAACAAGATCAACAAAATCAAAAGTTGGGTTTTTAAAAAAATAAAACTAATAAAATCTCTAGTAAGATTGATATAGGAGTTAAATTAGAAAGCACAGATTACCAGTATGAGGACTAGAAAAATTCCTATCACTATAGATTCTGAAAACATTTAAGAGAAAATAAGAAGACATTATGAACAATTTTTTGCCAGTAAATTTATATATTTACATGAAATGGACAATTCCTAGAAAAATACAGCTTAACAAAGCTGTCACAAAAAGAAATAAAAATCTGAATTTCTATAACTATTAAGAAAATGTAATCCATAATTTTAAGCCTTCCCACAAATAAAACCACAGGTTCATATGTCTTCACCAACAATTCTACCAGACAATTTTTTAAGGCCAACATGACCATAATACAACCTGACAAGGACATTACAAGAAAAGAAAATTATAGGTCAATGTCACTAATGAACATAAATCAAAAAACCTAATATTAACAAACCAAATTCAGCAATATGAATATGTAGTGGGAAATGCTGAAAATTTGGTGGTGTGAACAGGTCTAGGATCCTGACCCTTCCCACATGAACACCAAGAAAAACAACTAGAAATTTGTACACAACCCTGTAAGCACCCTGAAAAGATAAAGGATGGCAGGAAGGAGCCGTAAACTGAAAACAAGATAAGGATGAATTTCAAATGGTAGGAAATCTTTTTTTTCCACTGTCCCCAACCCTCCCACTCCCAGCACAACAGACGGATGACTGCAGCACAGCCACAGCCACAGCCACAGCCACAACCAACCACGGCTCTCCTGTGCACGAAGAAGGGCCCCGATCTCTGGCTCCAAAGGAAATAGGACGGCTCTTCCTGGCAGATTGTTCAGGGTGTAAGTTCTAACCATTCTGGGTGAGGTCTGAAGTACTGGGATCTCAATCTGGCCTGAATCAGAGCCCTCAAAGAGTGGGGGAGGATGCAGTCTGCAAGGACTAAAGGCTGTTCTGGCCTGAGAGCACAGTGATCAATGTGTGTTTTCTGGCCAGTCTGTGAGCTGCTGTTGAGAAATCTGAGGCCATTCTTTTTATTGATTATATGATTTATTTTTGCCTCTGAAAGCTTGAAGAATCTTCTGTTTGTCCCTGGTATTCTTAAATTTCAAATTTATGTGCCTTTACATCGGTCTGATTTCATCTCTTAACACCAAACACTCAGTGGGTCCTTTCGTATTGGAAATCTGTGCCCTTCAGTTCTGGGACATTTTCTTGAATTGTTACTTCATTGTTTTACTCAATTTTCTTTTTCTGAAACTCCTAATTGAATATTGAACTTCCCTATCTGGTCCTTTATCTCTTCTCTTCTGTTTCCCATTTATTTCTTTGTCCTTTGGCAGCAATATTTTTAATTAGGGGGAATTTCTGGTATTTCTTGCTTATTCTAGGCTCTCTTTGCATCCAGTCTAGGCCACTCCTATGTCTTTCCCCTCAGCTAATATGCCATAGAAATAAATGTATGTATGGAGTAAGCATACCTTCTTCCACCATTACTTACATCTGACTCCATAATTCAGAGGCCAATAATAATAATAAGCATTTGAGAGAGTGTAGCTTGATATAATGCTCTTTGAATACTGAAATAGAATTTTCCATTCTAAGCCTTTCTATAATGTGCTATACAGGTAGGAAGACTATAATTTATGGTACAAACCAGTTCCCTTTTGAGAGTGAATGTGGGCACTAACTAGATAGGACTCAGGAACAAAAGAATAAACAGGAACTGTGCCGGGCAAACCAAGGACTTGTGGTCATCAAAGCTACTGTGAAGTTGCTGTGCTGACTATTATATACTCAGCCCAGATCACAAATTCTAGAGGAGATTATACAGCTCTTTGTGGGAGAAAGATGTGGCAGTTTGCTTCCATAAAGATTTATAGCCTTGGAAATGCTATGGGACAGTTGTACTGTGTCCTACAGGGTCGACTCTATGGCAATGGGTAATACTTTGTATCACTTTAAACTTGTGTGGAACTTAATGTTAGGTTGGTGGCATCCTCTGTCAGCTTCCTAAAGAACCTTGTCTTCTTGATTCTGTGTTGTGCTTCTTTATAGATATCAACACCATTGAACCATATTCTGCCTAATTTGAATTTTTAGTGACAGTTCCTGATAAAAGATAAGAATGGGAGGGAGATAGAAGAAATAATTGTGAACTCACCATCAGCTCACTGTCTTTCTTCTTCCTATTCTTCTCTTGAAGGGTTTTTTTTTTTTTTTTTGGATATATATATATATATATATATAATTTTAATTGTGCTTTAAGTGAAAGTTTACAAATCAAGTCAGCCCCTCACATATAAACTTATATACACCTTACTACATACTCCCATTTACTCTCGCCCTAAGGAGTCAGCCCCCTGCCTCCTTCCGATCTCTCCTTTTGTGACCATTTTGCCATTTTTTTTTATCAGCCTCTACCCTCCCATCTCCCCTCCAGACAGGAGATGCCAACATAGTCTCAAGCATCCACATGGTGCAAGTAGCTCACTCCTCATCGGCATCTCTCTCCAACCCATTGTCCACTCCAATCCATGTCTGATGAGTTGGCTTTGGGAACGGTTCCTGTCCTGGGCCAACAGAAGGTTTGGGGACCCTGACCACCGGGGTCCTTCTAGTCTCAGTCAGACCATTAAGTCTCTGGTCTTTTTATGAGAATTTGGGGTCTGCATCCCACTGTTCTCCTGCTCCCTCAGGGGTTCTCTGTTGTGTTCCCTGTCAGGGCAGTCATCAGTTGTGGCCGGGCACCATCTAGTTTTTCTGGTCTCAGGATGATGTAGTCTCTGGTTCATGTGGCCCTTTCTGTCTCTTGGGCTCATAATTACCTTGTGAGCTTGGTGTTCTTCGTGAAGGTTTTTTATATAAGAAACTATCTTCCTTCAATACCTATTTCCCTGCCTCTTTCCTTTTATATCTCTTTGAACTTTACTGCCTCATCTTAATATATGGATAGCATCCTTCCAACATGAAAAGAAGAGTCTAGAAAAGGCATTGTCTTGAGTTTCTTTCTAACTCTGATCTTTCACATGTGATTCTTTTAGTCTTTAGTTGTGGGTTTTCCTGAAACAGTTTGATTTTGGGCTTTCTTATGTTTATATTTGGTCCATTTATAGCCTTAGAAACCCTATGGGTCAGTTCTACTCTGTCCTACAGTTGACTCACTGACTTTGCCAGAAGCCTAGAAATTTGTAAATATTATCTTGATTTTCAAATGGGAAGAAATATATATAACAGAAATAATGGAAATATATTAAATCCCTGGACATTTTTCACATCGTATATATATTTTTAATAATATTTTATTGTGTGTTCAGTGAAGGTTTATACATCAGTTTAGGTTCCCATTCAACAATTTCTAAACAAATTGTTCAGTGACATTGTTCACATTCTTCACAATCTATGAACATTCTCAATATTTCTGTTCCTGTTATTCTGTTTTCTTAATCTAGTTTCCCTGTCTCCTTAGCTTCTTATCTTTGTTTTAAAGTAACTGTTGACTGTTTGTCTCATATAGCTGATTTTTTAAAGGAGCACAATACTCACAGGTAATATTCTTTGTGAGCCAGCTTGTTATTTAGCTAATAGGTGACCTGAGGGCTAGTCTTGGTTCAAGGTTTAAAGAGTATCTCAGGGCAATAGTATCAGGGAGTCCTCCAGTCTCAACTGCTCCAGTAGGTCTGGTTTTTCATTTTATTTTGGTTTGGTGTTTTAGGAATTTAAGGTTCTATTCCACATTTTTCTCCCATTCTATCAAGGTCCATCTACTGTGGCCCCCAATTAGAACAGTCAGTAGTGGTAGCCAGGCACCATCTAGTTCTTCTAGTCTCAGGATAGATGAGGCTGTGGTTTGTGTAGACTCTTAGTCCTATAGATTAGTTTCTTCTTTGAGTCTTTAGTTTCTTACTTTCTCTTTTGCTCCAGACAAGTAGAGATCCATAATTATATCTTAGATGGCTACTCACATGCTTTTAAGACCCCAGACACTACTCACCAAACTAGGGTATAGAACATAGCCTTTATGAATTGTATTATGCCAATTGTATCTCTGGTAATTTTTGAGAGCAAACTGGTAAGCATATAGTAAGCAGGATGGGGTGACTGTAAGTTGTAATGTATTCATCATGAATAGGTCTTTCAGGGTCTTCTTATACCTCTATCTGTATCTAGCTAGCAGTGTCTGTATTTAGCTGTATCTGTCTATGTGGTTTCTAGGCTAGTAAGACAACGGAATCTCCCAGACCTAGTATATCTTTAGTATAGTAAGACATTTGTCTTAGGCTGGGTCCCCCAGAGAGGCAAAACCAGTAAAGTATAAGTATATAGAGAGAGATTTATATCAAGGAAACAGCCCACATGATTATAGTGGCTGGAATGTCCCAAGTCTGTGGATCAGGATAGAGGCTTCTCTCGATTCACGTAGCCACAGGGGCTAGCAAACCCAAGATGAGCAGGTCGGAGAGCAGGGCTCCTGCCCTCAGGCTGTGAAGATCGATGAATCCCAGGATCTGCAGATAAGCTGACAGCTCAAATCCCAATAGCCAAAGGTCAGACAAACAGGAGGTAGCTGCAGGATCCAGAGTGACCAAAAAGCCAGAAACGTCTGCTTATTTTTGGATGCAGGATTGGCTACTCACAGCAGATTCCATCATGGGAGTGATCACATATAAACACTGAGAATCATGGCCCAGCCAAGTTGACACACAATGTTAACCATCACAACATTCAACAAAATCTCATCAAACCAAAGAATATCGTGATTTTCCAATTGCAATATAAATAAAGGCTGCCTGCTTCATAGTAGGCACTTACTATTTGTTCAATGGATGGTTGAATTTATACAGCTAACCCAAAGTTTCCTTATCAGTAGTTCAAGGTATGTATGCAGCGAGACCCCAATTTGTATATCGTAAGGCTAAGTCTTTGGCCTTGTTTTGTGTGCTTTAATCATCTATTTAAATAAAAACATAGAAAGTTTGTTACTTGCATTTATATATGACAGGGAGGGATAGCTAAGATGCTGGAAGACTGAATCAACATTGAAAAATCAACAATGGGCCAAAACCACCAGCCTACAGTTTAGCAAGGAGTAATAACATGTTCTGCATCTAGAGTGGAAAAACACCTGTTACTCATACTCAGTCCAGGAGGAGACATGGAAGTTTGTATAAAAAATCTGGAGCTTTTATATGACCACAGATTCAGAGTTAGTCTGGTCCTAGTCAGACCCCACATGAAGGACTGTGTTCAGCTCTGGGGACACAGCCTTAGAGATTTGCTGACAGGCAGAAGCAGAGCCAGAGGAGGGGAAACAGCCTAATGAAAGGATGATAAGCTTTGTCTCATAGGGATTGTTTAAAGGAGTAGACATCACAGACTGCAAATATGCAAGCAGGCTGTGGACTTGTTTTACTGTGCTCCAGAAAATAGAACTCAAATCAGTGGATAGAGTTTACAGAGAGGCTGATTTGGACTCAATATTAAAACAAAATAAACAGACAAAAAACATTTCTCACAACCAGAACCGTCCAGCTGAGCTGCTTCTGAGGTGCTGAGCCCACGCTATTGGAAATACTGCAAAACGGATTTCTCAGACGTTGGACTAAATGATATCATTTTAGTGATAAGATTTTATGTTTCTTTGATTCTGTCTCCGAAAGATGGCATTTTTAGGCAGCAGGGAGCTTAGATGTTGGTTTCTTCTCTGTGTACTTGCCTTACTCCCTGAGCAAAGTTTGATCACAGTGAGGCTTAGTAGAATGTCCAACCTAGATTGAGGGTGTCAATGTCGGAAGCAGATTCTAGGTCTGCTGCACTGTCCATAGGTCCTCCAGTCTCCTAGGTACTGCAGTCCTAAATGTCTAGAACAGACACTAAATCTCTCTTTCTACAGCATGATATCAGAGGCAGAGAGCACTTAGATAGGTTCCTCTGTGTTAAGTCAGGGTGGAGACAAGCTTAGTAGAGCAAACAGTGGAACTTGAGGATGCTGGAGTTCTGAAAAGAGGGACTAATCTAATGATTTTTGAGAACTGAGTGAATTATAACATATGCCATTTGATATGAAAAGCTGTCCTGGGATTCAAAATGGATCAACGACCTAAATATAAAAACAAAAACTGTGAAGATCATGGAAGAAAAAAATACGGTCAACACTAAGAGCCCTAATATAGGGCATAAACAGGATCCAAACCATAGCTAACAATACACAAACACTAGAAGATAAACTGGATAATGGGGGTCTTCTAAAACTTAAACACTTATGCTCATTAAAAGACTTCACCAAAAGAGTAAAGAGAGAACCTACAGACTGGGAGAAAATTTTTGGCTATGCCATATCCAGTGAAGGTCTAATCTCTAAAATCTGTAAGAAAATCTAACACCTCTACAACAAAAAGACAATAATCCTTTTTAAAAATGGGCAAAGGAAATGAACAGACACTTCACCAAAGAAGACATATGGGTGGCTAACAGAGACATGAGAAAATGCAAGTCAAAACTACAATGTCACCTCAACATTATACTGGCACTAATAAAAAATAAAAAAACAGACAATAACAAACGTTGGAGAGGTTGCAGGGAGATTGAAACTCTTATGCACTGCTAATGGGAATGTAAAATGGTACAACCACTTCGGAAAATAATACGGCGCCTCTTTCTGTAAAAAGCTAGAAGTGGAAATATCCTAGAGAAATAAGAGTTGTCACACAAATAGACATGCACAGCCATGTTCATTGCAGCAATATTCACAATAGCAAAAAGATAGAAATAACCTAAGTACACATCAACAGATGAATGGATAAACAAACTAAAGTACATACACAAAATGAAATACTATACAGTGATAAAGCACAGTGATGAATCTATGAAACATCTCACAATATGGATGAATCTGGAGGGCATTATGCTGAGTTTAATAAGTCAATCACAAAAGCACAAATACTGTAGACTTTTATGATGGTGATCATAAAATCTTAAAAAAGGTTTACATACAGAAAAACAATCTTTGATGGTTATGAGGGAGGGGATGGGTAGAGAGGGAAAAACACTAACTAAATAGTAGATAAGTGGTAACTTTGGTGAAAGGTAAGACAGTACACAATACTGGGGAAGTCAGCACAACTTGACCAAGGCAAAGTCATAGAAGCTTCACAGACACATCCAAACTCCCTGAGGGACTGAGTTACTGAGCCGAAGGCTAGAGACCATGGTCTTGGGGGACATCTAGCTCAATTGGCGTAACAGAGTTGATAAAGAAAGCGTTCTACATCCAATTGTGGTGAGTAGCATCTGGGGTCTTAAAAGCCTGTGAGCAGCCGTCTAAGATACATTTACTAGTTTCATTCCAGCTGGAGCAAAAGAGAACAAAGAAAACCAAAGACACAGGGGAAAGATTAGTCCAAAGGACTAATGGACCACAACTACCACAGCCTCCACCAGACTGAGCCCAGAACAGCTAGATGGTGCTTGGCTACCACCACCAACCACTCTGACAGGGATCACAATAGAGAGTCCTAGACAGAAAAGTAGAAAAATGTAGAACAAAATTGAAATTTCCGGGGTATGTGTGAGTCTAAGTTTATGGGAGTGATACAACTGGAACAGATTTAATGAGAATATTGACACAATGTGAAGAATATAACCAGTGTCACTGAACATTGTGCACTGAAATTGTTGATTGTGAGTGTGGTTTGCTGTGTATATTTTCACTAAAAAAATACAATAAAATATTAAAAAAAAAAAATTGAAATTCCCAAAAAAGGCCAGACTTACTTGTCTGACAGAGACTGGAGAAACCTTGAGAGTATGGCCCCCAGACACCCTTTTATCTCAGTACTGAAGTCACTTCCTAAGTTCACCCTTAAGCCAGAAATTAGACAGGTCCATAAAACAAACAATAATACACATGATGAAAGTGCTTCATAGTTCAATCATATATATAAGACTAAATGGGCACACCAGTCCAAAAGCAGAGACGAGAAGGCAGGAGGGGACAGGAAAACTGGATGAATGGAAATGAGAAACCCGGGGTGGAGAAGGGGAGAGTGTTGCCATATCGCAGGGCTGGCAACCAATGTCACAACACAATTTGTGTGTTAATTGTTTAATGAAAAATTAATTTACTCTGTACACTTTCACCTGAAGCACAGTTAAAAAAAAAAAAAAAAGCTATCCTGGGGCTGGCATTCCTTTGTTTAGGCTTTTTTTGTTTTCCTGTCCTGCTGTAGTAATGTTCAGCCTGGGAGGCTGGAAGCATTTCCACACAGTCACCCGTGTGAAAGGGTGTAGAAATTCAGACAAGAATACAAATAAAAAAGAACATACGATATTCTTAGTATATAAAAGTTATAAAACAGGTTTGTTTTTTTTTTTAAGTTATAAAGCCGCAAGCAGTTAAATAAAATATGTTCTATACTCTTACCTTGACAAGTATGCCTTCATAATGATCTGGAAAGCAAGATTCAACTTTAGAATTCTCGAACACCTCAGAATTCACCTACAACAGGACATGGTGGTTCAGGAAAGAGCCAGGACCTGGCCCACCACATTTTTGTACCACCTCATGCTATGTCCTACCCCAGGCTATAACCTATTTATGTGGACACCCCAGCCCATATACCCACATTTGCTCCTCAACTACACATAAACAGCTACCCTCTGGGCCTGTGGTTGCCCACACTAACGGCATGATCTGTCTGTAGGGTGACAGAACCAGGGAAGAGGCCCTGGAAATAGAGCCATTTGGGTAGGGAATTCTGGGGTGCCAGATACCCACAGCATGATCTAAAGGGAGATTTCACTGTCTGTGAGAGAGCACGTCCCTGTGGTTCCGTGTATGCCTTGCTTAGTAGAGAGGGATGGGGTCAGAGCGGAGTCCAGTTCAGAGACGCCCTCTTGGCCAGGTCAAAGGGTGATAATGGGATTGGTAGCCAAGAAGTATCATTAGTGGAAGGCACAGTTTTCAGGGAAGAAAAGATTCTGTGTGGAGAAGTATATAATTTTGTTCTATGGTAAGGAGTTAAGCGTAGTAGCCTTATTGTGATTTGGCACAATCTCCAAAAATGATGTCCTCTGTGTGTGTGTGTTTTCTTTCTTACGTTTTAAAATGCACTTTGCTTTTGAGATTAGAGAAATTCTACCACAAATGTAACACAAATCAAGGAACATTTATTCTGAGATAGTTGGGTTTGGGGGAGACAAAAAATAGAGTATGTAAACATGTGAGAAACAAGGTTCTCATAGTGTGAGTGAAGAGAAGAACATCTTCACACACTTGTCCATGATAGCAGAGATCATATATTAACTCCTTAGGAGTTGAGTCAGGAATAGATCTTAAGTTTAGTCTTGGATATGAATTCACACCTCTCAGGTGGTGATCACTCATGACCTAAACTGAAATGAAATGTCTTAAATAGACTAAACTATCTCAAGAGTATGACATCAGAGCTCAAGCTGAAACCACTGTGTCTGGGTGGATCACAATGGAGTCAATCTGAAGCACATGAATCAGAGGATGGTGTTTTGCACAATCTTAATTTGTTCTTCTTAGTCAATCAATATGGTCACGCTCCTATCAGCCAAAAACACTCTCTCTACACCCTGCTCAACTCTTCAAACTACCATCTATCCCTTTTTCCCACTCTCTACTCCATTTCTTAAGAAATTAATCCATTTCTTAAGAAATTAATCTACATAAAAAAATAATAATCATCTACAATAAATGCCTCCACTTATTCACTTCCCATTCCTTATTCTACTGCAGTTCTGCTTCTTGCATTTACTGCTGGAGTAAAACTGTACTCTTAAAAGTCCCAGTGGCCTCTAGACCCATTTAAGCAACTTCCTTTTCTTTTTTCTTACTTGTTGCCCTTTCCTTAGAAGTCAATCTGTTCTTTCTTCCATCTTTCTGACTTTCTTTCTCAACATATTTTACTGGTCCTCCTTCCTTTGTCCGTAGCTGAAATGTTGATGCTCTCCAGGCCCCTTACTGGCCCTCTTTCCATTCTTACTCTTCCTGCATGATCTCCTTCGTTCATTATATAAACATAAATAAGCACCTCCATTAATCACATTACTTTAACATATGCTAATGAGTTACATACCTATTTTAAGCTCTAAACTATTTCCTAAGCGTCATACTCAAATTGCCAAATTCCATTTGGTCAGCTTGACTCAGATGTCTCCGAGGCAGTTCATGAGCATGTCCAGAAGAACAAGATTTATGACCTTATCCCCCAAAGTTGTTACTCCTCCTGTATTCCTTATTGTAAATATGGAAATACAGAAATGCAAGATTTACCTAACCACTGGTCTTATTGGTTAGAGGAGTTTTCAAGTTTACCTTCATCTCTGCTTTTTATAGCTGTTTGAGTTTGGGCTTGGATGGAGAGAGTTTATATTATGTCCCTACAGCCAGGAAAAAGTTTTCCTTATCCAGACCAACCTGTTTTAACACTTGGGATATTCTGACAAGAGTTCAGGAAGAGTTTAAGTTACAAGAGAAACTTTGTACAAAGAAAACAGCACTTGTTACTTACAGTTTAATTTCCTTTCTTGAAAATGACATTAAGCCATTTTTACCACAAGAACATGGACTCAAAGCTAAAAAATGTAATTTATTTTATTTAGTATTTAAATAGTTTTATAGCGCTTTAGAGTAACCTTGGAATAAACATTTTCATTGTGTTCATTGGCAGAATCCAGTACTCACCTGTTCCTACACAGGCAGAGCTAGGTAGGGAAGGGAGAAAGGGAACCAGTATTCATGAGTACCTACTATGTGGCAGTAGGAAGAAAGACCTGATGATTTACTTCCAAAAAAATCAGCCAGTGAAAACACTATGAATCACAACAGTCCAGTCCCGTTGTACGTGGGGTCTTCATGAGTTGGGGCTGAGTCAACGTCAGCTAACAACAACTATGAGACAGATGCCACATTTTTGCCTGGTACTTGTATATGTATAATCTCAATGAATACTTCAACCAAATCACATACATTATTATCCTTCATTTTACAAAGGAGGAAGACAGAGGCTAAATAAGGAAACTAAAGCATCATGGAGTTAAATACTTTGCCTAATTGCTAATAAATTGGCAAACCAGATTGAATCTAACTTAGCTTGATTTCTTTTTTCTACAACAATCCAGCTGGAGTCACTCTAGCTTGGTTCTGCTGGTTCTTTCCCCCAACAGGCACTGAAGGAACTATAAAGAAACAAACCAAACCCACTGCCGTAAATTCTATTCTGACTTAGAGTGACAGTATAGGACACAGCAGAACTGCACCATAGGGTTTCCAAGGCTGTAAATCTTTACGGAAGAAGACTGCCACATCTTTCTCTAAAGGATAGAACTATATATATTCTGTAGCCCACATTGACAGAAACCAACAGTTGCCACCATTATGGTTCCACACTCACATAAAGAAGTGGGATTTAGGTGCCTCTGAGGTCAAAACAGAGCCCTGATGGCAAAGTGGCAGTTGGAATCCACCAGCTGCTCCTTGGAAACCCTGTGGGGCAGTTCTACTCCATCCTATAGGGTCACTGTGAGTCAGAATCGACTAGACAGCAACTGGGTTTTTTGTTTTGTCTGAGATCAAAACCAAGTTGCCTAAGTGAAGTGGTTGGAGAGAAGATGTAGAGAAAAGATCACTGCTACAGCAGTCAGAGGACGGGAATTCAAATCTCAGTTCGGTCACTTGCCTCACAATGAGGACTTTAATGTGTCACATTCCCCTTCTGGGACTCAGTTTCCTTGTCTTTAAGTTAAGAGTATTAGAGATTTCTTGGGTTGTTTCTCTCTCTAGCATTCTAAGATGTAGTATTCTTGCTTTGGGAAGCACACAGCCACAGCTGCAGCCTCCAAAATAGTTCTTTTCCCTATAATTTTCCTACTGCCAACCCCGAACCCCATGCTTAGCGTGAGGTTAGTGAGAGGATTACACATATGGTAGTTTTAACATTTGTTGGGAATTCTTTGGTAATGGGGATTCTTTTCCACTGATATACTGTCTGAAGGAGATGGCTATAAACCAGAGCGACCACAATATTTACAAAGGTATTTGGTGAAAAAGAAGACTTTGGCAACTAATTTAACCCATCACTCATGGAGAAATAAAGCTCACTTGAGGTTTAATAAATCAAAACATAGTTGTGTTTGTCTGCACCCTCATTTTTTTCCCATTACCGGTGGATGATATCATCTTTTTCATTTCCATTAGAACCTTTTAGCATCCAGGAGTAGGAAAAAAGTAATTTTAGCTTAATTTATTATGCTATATTTTCATATTTAAAGAAAATTTTGGTTTTAATTGTGCCAGTTATGTGAATAGAGTTTTCAAAGAGTACCCAAAGATTAATGGAATTTTCATAAAAGTAGCATTCTGGAAAGTACTGACTTTTTGTGTGTGTGTGTGTGTGTGTGTGTGTGTGTGTACACGGATATTGTTTCTGAACTAAGTTCTTTTCTCATTTTCCCCAAATGAAACCCTAGTCTTAAAAGAACAAAACTGAAACTTTTTCCCAAAATTATAGCCGAGTAGAAAATTTGAAAATTGCTAGAAAATATACAGAGGAAAGTTAAAATCACCTATAATCACACCAGTGTTGAGATAAATAATATGTTTAAAAAATAGTAGTATTTTTAAAATACTATGGTCATTTTTATCCTGAATTTCTATGCCAGAAACAAACATTTATAACATTTGTCTTGCCACAACGGGGGAAAATTAACAATGGGTAAATAGTATTATTATTTTAAAATCTCAAGCCCTTATTTTCTGATAGCCTTCAATCTCTAACTTAAATATCCTTTTGTCCAAAAAGCTTCCTCTAACTCCGTAGTGCTCCAAAGCACATCTGTTATACCAGTTAAACTTGAAGGTTAAATAAAGGTTTGGATACATAGAGATAAGGAGAGGGAGAATGTTCTAGGCAGAGAGAATAATGTGGACAAAGGCCTAAGATGAAACTGGCACCTTGGAGAAGGGGAAAGTGATTCATCAAGTCTCAAGGGAATACAGGAAGGAAACAGCAGCGGGATCACAAGTTTTGTAAGTGATGTTGAAGGTTTTGGACTTTCCCAAAAGGCCGTAGGGGAGGAACATAATCAAGTCTGCCTTTTAGAAAGACTACTCTGATTATAGTGTGAAGTCCATGGAGGGATCAAGTCTAGGGACAGGGCATCATTTAAGAGGTTATTGCAGTAATTCAAGATAGAGAAATTTCTTTTTGAGGTTAGGGGGAATTTCAAGCTATAATTAGGAGGCAAAACATACAGGACTTAATATGTGGTTGGATGTAAGGAAAGGGGAGGGGGAGGAATCAAGTATTTAATGCTCAGATTTCTGGCATAAGGGTTCTCAAATATCCAGGCCTGGCTTCTCTTTGATTCTACAGAATTGATCACATTATCCTTTTCCAAAACCTGTGCTCATCTCAGGAAATGACTCTCCTAACATGCCATCTCCCTTAGCATGTGGATGGATGGTACTGAAGCCGCAAAATTGAATGAGACCATACAAGGCCATTGGGCAAGGTTTACAGGAATTACAGCAACTCAAAGATGAGAATTTAGGAATCTTCCTGAAATAAGTACTTTTATACATAGCTGGCATAAGTGTGAATTTATAGACTCTTTACATAGGTCATTTTATTAGTTTTTACTAAATGTTATTCCCCTAGAAGTCACTTTGCTTCTAAGAACCTAACGAAAAAAAAATTATATAAATGTACAAAAATACTTTACAAGGATATTCATTATATTATGTAAAATTGTGAAAATCACAAGTAACACAAATGATTGTCAGTAGAAGATTGGTCAAATTGCAATATATTATATATCTACACAATGGCTTAACTTATTGCCTTAAAACTAACAAAGCAGTTTTTTGTTTATTGATATATCTTAAATGGAAAAAGCAGTTGTAAGAAAAACGTACGGCAGTTATGTTTTCTTGATCATTTGTTATATCCTAGGCAATACATAAAAAGAGTTCCAAAAACCAGTAAGACGCAATGAACGATCTGAAAAGAAGATTAAGAACATAATTCCATTCACAATAGCAAATAAAAGAGTAGAAGGTCAGTGAAAAAGAGAAAGACCCTCAATAAGATGGATTGGCACTGTGGCTGCAACAATGGGCTCAAGTATAACAATTATTGTAAGGATGGCACAGGAGCAGGCAGTCGTTCTGTTATACATAGGGTTGCTCTGAGTTGGAACCAACTCAACGCACCTAACAACAACCTAACAGGTATAAATTTGACCACCGAAAACTATAACACATTGTTGACAGAAATTAAAGGAGACCTAAATAAATGGAAAGGCATTCATGTTCATGGATTGGAAGACTTAACATTATTAAGATGTCAATACTACCCAAAGCGATCTAAAGATTCAATGCAATTCCTATGAACATTCTAATAGCCTTTTTTCAGAAATGGAAAAGCCAGTCCTTAAATTTATATGGAATTGCAAAATGCCCTAAATAACCAAAACAATCTTGACAGAAAGAACAAAGTAAGTAGGAGGACTCATACGTCACAATTTCAAAACTTACTACAAAGCTACAGCAATCAAAACAATGTGGTACTGGAATAAGGATAGACATATAAACCAATGAAATAGAATTGAGAGTCCAGAAATAAACACATACATCTCTGGCCAATTTGTTTTCAGACAAGAGTGCCAAATCCATACACCAGGGAAAGAAGAGTCTCTTCAGCAGATTGTGCTGGGACAACTGGGTATCCATCCACATGCAAAAGAATGAACTTGGACCCCTACCTCACACCTTATATAGAAATTAACTCAAAATGGATCAATGACATAAATATAAGTGCTTAAAACCATAAAATTCTTAGAAGAAAACAAAGGGGCGAATCTTAAGCACCTTCTATTTGGCAATGAATTCCTAGATGTAAAAACCAAAGCATGAACAACAAAAGACAAAATAGATAAATTGGACTTCATCAAAAAAAAAAAAAAGTTTGTGCATCAAAAAACATTATCAAGAAAGTGAAAATACAACCTACAGAATGGGAGAAAATATTTGGAAATTATATATCTGAAAAGGGTTTAATATCCAGAATATACAAAGAACTACAACTCACCAATAAAAAGACAAACAGCCCAACTAAAGAATAGGCAAAGGGCTTGAATAGACATTTCTGCAAAGAAGATATGCAAATGACCAATAGTACATGAACAGATGCTTAACATTATTTATTAAATTAGTTGCTGTTGTGTCTATTCTGATTCATGGCAATGCATGTGTGTCAGAGTTTTCGATGGCTGATTTTTCAGAAGCTGATAACCAAGGCACCTCTGGGTGGACTCAAACTACCAACCTTTCAGTTAGCAGTCAAACACATTAACCATTTGTACCAAATGCAAGTCAAAACCTCAATAAGATACCACTTCACATGCACTGGAATGACTATTATTTAAAAAAATGGAAAATAAATATGAGAATGTGGAAAAATTTGAACCCTCATACACTGCTGGTAGGAATGTAAAATGGTGCAGCTGCTGAGGGAAGGAGTTGGCCGGTTTCTCAAAAAGTTGAGAATAAAATTACCATATGACCCAGCAGTTCCATTTTGGGGTATATACCCTAAAGAATTGAAATCAGGAACTCAAACAGACACCTATACACCCGTGTTCATTGCAGCATTATTCACAATAGCCAAAAAGTAGAAACAATCCAAATGTCCATCAACAGGTGAATGGATAAACAAAATGTGATATATTCATATATAGAATATTATTTAGCCATAGAAAGGAATGAAATTCGGACACGTTATGACATGGGTGCACCTTCAAAACATTATGTTAAATGAAACAAGCCAAACAAATATTACATGATTTCATTCACGTGAAGTAGCTAGAATGTTGTTATCCGTCGCGGGCAGGTCAACTCTGACTCCTGGTGACCCTGTGTGTGCAGAGTAGACCTGTTTCATAAGGTTCTCAAGGCTGTGACTTTTCAGAAGCAGATGGCCAGAGCTGTCTTCCCAGGTACCTCTGGGTGGGCTCCAACTGTCAACCTTTCAGCTAGTAGTTGAACATTTAACCATTTGCGCCACCTAGGGACTCTGTATAACTAGAATAGACAAATCCATAAAGACAGAAAGTAGATTAGTGTTTACCATGTGCTGGAGGGCCAGGGGGTTGGGCTGTTACTGCTTAATGGGGACAGAATTTCCGTTTGGGGTAACGGAAAAGTTTTAGAAACAGACAGTGGTGATGGTTGCACAATATTGTGAGTGTGATAAAGGCCACTGGATTGTACACTTAGAAATGGTTAAAATGGCAAATTTCATGTTGTCTATATTTGACCACAATAAAAAAAATCGGTAAGAAAAAGACAAACAACTCAGTAGAAAATCAGCAAGCAATTTGAACAGGCAATTCACAAAAGACAAAATTCAAGTGGCTGATAAATACATGTAAGTGCTCAACTCCTGTGTTGTAGAACAGTGGATTGTCTCAGTTTATGAGGGATAGGCATCAGGATCAGCACGAAGCTGGTTCCTGTGAGTTGAAGGTCAGACATACCTCTGCTCTCCAGTTTCTTCACCATTTATGACACCAGCTGTTCCCCCACGGCACTCTCTGCCTCTCTGCAGGATTCAATAATTTATTGCAGTGGCCACACAGAAGTTACAGACCATACTCATAGTTATGTGGTTGTTAGGGAAGTAACAGGCTACCACTCAGGATCACGATCAACTTGGAAGTAATAGGAACAACTGAGGATCAGGATAAGGAATCACATGGGCAGGGTCTGAAAGGCTCCCCTAAAGTGGAGAGCACTTCCCTCCCTTCTTCAGTGTCGGACAGCTTCCAATCAGGATAACTCTCTCAGCTACTATCTGCTGTCAGGTCTCTGCTGTGCAATCAAGCCCTCTGTGCCATACAAACAGGCAGTCCTTGACTTCCTCTGCAGCATAACTGCATGGTCACATGGCCTTCTCCCCTCTGTCTCACTGTGTCTCTTCTCCTCTTTTATAGGACACCACTCAGATTTAGGACTCACCCTACTCTGGTATACCGCATGTTAACTGATAACACCTTCAAAGACTCTATTCCCAAACAAAGTCACATTCACAGGTACCTGGGGTTAGAATTCAGTATAAACTTTTGGGGGACACAATTCAGTCCATAACAGATGATGTAAAACAAAAATTGTAGCCAAATATCATTGGGATTATAGCATATATAGATGTAATATATATTAAAATAATAGTACAAAGGAGTGGGGAGAAAATGAAGCTATATAGAAGTGAAGTTTCTGTATTTTACTGGAATTAAGTCAGTATTAACCTAAACTAGATGGTGATAAATTAAGAAGAATATCGTAATTCCTAGAGCAACCCATAAGAAAGTGACTAAATGTGTGCATGTGTGTATGTGTAGTTCAGAAATTAAGAGAGAGCAGGACTTCTGGAATGGTGGAATGAGGAGCTCAACAAATCCTCTCCCATATAAACAGTAATAAAACTGGAGAAAATTGTCAAAAACAACCACTTTCAAGACTCAAGATATTGATCAAAGGCATGCAACACATTGAGAAATATTTGTTCAGGAAAAATATTGAACATTTGATAAGAACAATGAGAATCTGTGTGTTTTAGCCTGGAACTGTTCCTACTACCCCCACTTCCCCACTGCCCTTGTTAGGGCAGTAGTTCATCCAGGGTGAAGCAAGACTTGATTGCCAAAGGGTGCTGAACTTTATTTGGAGTAGACTGTAGAAAACACTATACCTCTGGGTATTGGGGAAAGCAATAGCAATATCTTGCAAAGTGTCTAGTTGCAGCTAGCCTGAGGTTGCAATACTGGTTAGGTCAAGCAACAGATCAGCAGACTAGCGAGAAATTTAAGAGAGATCCAGGTAATGAGACAGTCATAGTGGGCTTTTATAAGCTCCCTGGTGGTCTGGAAAGCTGCACACATGGGCAAGGTTATGCTCACACTTAGGAGAGATTGGACAGGGCCCTGGCTATCTACACATGAGGACTTCCACGTGCACAGAGGAAATATAAGAGGGTCTAGTAGAAGTAAGGAGCCCTAGTGGCACAGTGGTTAAGAGCTCAGTTGCTCACCAAAAGGTCAGCAGTTTGAATCTACCAGCCACTCCTTGGAAACCCTATGGGACAGTTCTACTCTGTCCTATAGGGTCACTATGAGTCAGAATCAACTCAACAGCAACCAGTTTGGTTTTTGGTTTTTTAATAGACTTGTAAACTTCCTGAACCTGAATACATTCCCCAACATACACCCAGAAAAGGATGGAAAACTTACTGGACAAAAGTGAGAAAAACTTTTGACCAATCGTTGGCTGATCACTAAGCAATATTGATACAGAGGTGGCCCCTAAGATGCCAGAATTAAAATTTAAAAACAAGAATAAAAAAAAGGTTGAGCAGAGAAATCAGTAACCATGTACTGTGGGAGACATAGACTCTACACACTTAGTCCAGTGTTAGTACAATATATTATCTAAAATTTCCAGTTTTCAACAACAAATGATGAAACATGAAAAAAAAAAAAAAGAGAGAGAGAGAGAGATAGAAGTAAGTGTGGTCCATATTCAGGGGGAAAAAAAGCAGTCAACAGAAACTGTCCCTGAGGGAGCCTAGTCATTGGACATAGAAGACAAAAGTGTCAATAACAACCACAAAAAAATAACTTTCAGAGAGTTAAATAAATAAATAAAATAAAAGAATTAAAATGACTTCCTAGAAAATATTTGTTTAACACAAAAGGCAGCAAAGGGGAACCAAAAAAAAAAAAAAGTCATAAGACATATAGCAAACAGGCAAAATGACAGACATTAAACTGATCATATCAGTAATTACATTACATTGCAGAGATTGTCAGACTGGATAAAAAAATATCCAACTACATGCTTTCTATAAGAGACATACTTTAAGATTTAAAGACACAAATAGATTGAAAGTAAAAGGATGAAAAAAAAATACATACCATGCGATCAGTAATTAAAAGAGAGCTGAAGTGGCTATACTAATATCAGATGAAATACACTTTAGGACAAAAATATTACTAGAGACATAAAGTGACATTACATAACAATAAAAGTGTCAATTCTTCAGAAAGATATCACAATTATAAATATATATGCACCTAACAACAGAACTTCATAAAATACATAAGCAAAAAAAAAAAATTGCAGAACTCAGGGATGGGGAGGGAATTTACTCTCTAGGTAGTAAAAAAAAAAAAAAAGACGCCTGTTATTTCTGGTGATGGGAAAGGTAACACTGAATCAGGATGAGGTGTACACAGCTTGATGAAGGTAAATGTCACTAAAAAGTACACAGCAAAAAAGGACCTGTTGGTAATTGCTATGGCATATATAATTTTGAAACAACAGCAAAAACAACCAAAAAATATATGTGTATGTATGTAGGCATATACATGTATAGTTTTGCATATATGTGTGTATATATAGGTGTATGCATATGTATATATATGTGACTATATTCATATATATAATAAAACACATGGGGGCACAATTAGGGATACTTCTTAAACATAACCAAACACCTCACAGGATTGAATTTCTGGGTTTGAAGGATTAGGAAGGTAGTCTTGTGGGACATCTCTGTCAATTGGCATAATATAATTCATAAAGTTAAGTTCTACATCCTACTTTGGTGAGTAGTATCTGGATTCTTAAAGCTCGTGAGAGGCCATCTAAGATACAACTATTGGTCTCTACTTGTCCAGAGTATAAGAGAAAGAAGGCCAAAGACTCACAGAAAAAAACTAGTCTACAAGACAAATAGTCTACATGAACCACAGCATCATCTATACTGAGACCAGAAGAACTAGATGGTACCCAGCTACCACTACCAACTATTCTAATCAGGGCCAAATAGACGAACCCGGACAGAATGGGAGAAAAATGTAGAACAGAACCTCAAATTCATAAAAATTCAAAAAAGCAAGCAAACAAACAAACAAAAAACAGATCCACTGGACTGATTGAGACTGGAGGACTGCCTGAGATTATTGCCCTGAGATACTTTCCAAACCTTGAACTGAAACTAGTCCCGAGGTCACCTTTTAGTTATTACAGATTGGCTCATAAAATAATATCACCCATAAGTACTGTGCTCCTTTAAAAAATCACCTGTGTAAGACCAAACAGTCAACAATTACTTTAAAACAAAGATGAGAATGTAAGGGGGCAGGGAAACTAGATTAATGGAAGTGAATAACCAAAACGGAAATAATGAAAATGTTCTTGCATTGTGAAGAATGTAACCAATGTCACTTAACCTGTGTAGAAATGGTGAGATGGGAATCTGAACTGCTGTGTAAACCTTCACTGAAAACACAATAAAATACTATTTTTTAAAAAACTAATCAAGTATAAAAAATGCTGGCATTTCACATGCTGGAAAATATTTGATATCAAAAATGTTTTGGATCTGTAAACCTAAGATCAAAAAAGTATAGGTAATAGATAAAAATCTAGAAAGCAGCAGCAAAGCATCAAGGAGTATGAATGGGCATAACAGAGTGAAAAAGAAGTGAAAAGAATCACTCTTAGCATACAAGTTACAACCACTTAAAGTTACTTCCTATTACCAATTAAATTAGCATAAATTCACATACATGACAAAAAAGTTAACAGACTATAAGGAAACAGGAGCACATACAATTCTGGTAGCTATAAATTGTATAATTTCTTCAGAGAAATGAGACAAAATATGGTATGAGTAAAAAAAGATCATAACCATTAACTTAGTAATACCACTTTTAGAGCTTTTCTTAAAAATATACTTGCTCAATAATATTAATAATCTATGATATTTTACAGCTAAGAATACATTTATGTGTCTCTTCTCAGCCTATTAAATCGGTTAGATATACAGTAGCATTATAACGTGGAAATACTGTTTAAAGCTGCTAAATAAATGTTCCTTTTTATTGTTTAAAAAATAGCAGAATTGAGAGGGAAATAGACAATACAACAGTAATTGAATGTTTTAATATCCTACTCTCGATAATACCCCCACATGTCCGTCAGTTTGTCATACTGTGGGGGCTTGTGTGTTGCTGTGATGCTAGAAGCTGTGTCACCAGTTTTCAAATACCAGCAGGGTCACCCATGGCTGACAGGTTTCAGCTGAGCCTCCAGATTAAGACAGGAAAGGTGTGCATCAGGGTTGTATCCTTTCACCATACCTGTTCAATCTGTATGCTGAGCAAATAATCCAAGGAGCTTGTCTATATGAAGAAGAACGGGGCATCAGGGCTGGAGGAAGACTCATTAACAACCTGCGTTATGCAGGTGATACAACCTTGCTTGCTGAAAGTGAAGAGGACTTGAAGCACTTACTGACGAAGATCAAAGACTACAGCCTTCAGTATGGATTACCTCAACATAAAGAAAACAAAAATCCTCACAATTGAACCAACAGCAACGTCATGATAAATGGGGAAAAGATTGAAGTTGTCAGGGATTTCATTTTACTCAGATCCACAATCAACACCCACGGAAGCAACAGTCAAGAAATCAAAAGATGCATTGCATTGGGCAAATCTGCTGCAAAAGACCTCTTTAAAATGTTGAAAATCAAAGGTTGCAACTTGAAGACTAAGGCGGGCCTGACCCACGCCATGGTATTTTCAATCACCTCCTATGCATGTGAAAGCTGGACGATGAATAAAGAAGACCAAAGAATTGACACCTTTGAATTGTGATGTTGGAGAAGAATATTGAATATACTGTGGACTGCCAAGAAAATGAACAAATCTGTCTTGGAAAAAGTAGAACCCAAATGCTCCTCCCTCTCACATACTTTGGACATGTCAGGAGGGATCAGTCCCTGGAGAAAGACATTATGCTTGGTAAAGTAGAGGGTCAGCAAAAAAGAGGAAGACCCTCAATGATATGGACTGACACAGTAGTCGCAACAGTGAGCTTAAGCATAGCAACTATTCTGAGGATGGCGCAGGACCTAGCAGTGTTTCCTTCTGTTGTACATAGGGTTGCTATGAGTCGGAATCGACTTGATGGCACCTAACAACAACAACAACTCTCCATAATTGATAGCAAAACTGTCAACCAACATGACCTAACCTTCGTAAAAACAACTAGACGATACATATTTGAGTGCATATGAAACATTCAGTAGGGTAAACAATGTCATACGTCATTAAACAAGTGTCAGTAAATTTAAATGGATTGTAATCATACAAAGTATGTTCTTTGACTAACAAAATTAAATTCACGAACAAGAGAAAAGTTTGGAAAGTCTACAAATATTTGGAAACTAAGCAACACACTTCTAAATAACTCATGGGTCAAAGAAGAAATTACAAAGGAAATTAGAAAATATTTTTTAACTGAATGAAAATAAAAACAGCACATCAAAATTTATGAGAAGCAGCTAAAGCAGTGCTTAGGGATAGATTTATTAGAGCATTTTTTTTGAATCTCAAATCTAACTCCAACCTTAGAAACTAGAAAAAAAGAGCAAACTAAGCCCAAAGAGACTGGATAGAAGGACATAATAAAGCCTAGAGCAGAAATCACTGAAGTAGAAAAATAGAGAAAATAAATGAAGCCAAAATTTTTCCTTTGAAAAGATCAATAAAATTGACATCCGTGCCTAGAATGAGTAAGAAAGAAAGAAGACTCAAATTTTCAACATCAGAAATGAAAGAGGAGGTGTCACTAGCAATCCTAAGGAACCTGAAAGACTGGCAAGGGAAAACTATGAACACTGTCTGCCAACAAATTAGACAACTTGGTTGAGATGGATAAGTTCCTAGAAAGTAAAAAGTAATGAAAGCTGACTCAAGAAGACAGAAAATCTGAACAGACCTATATCAAGTAAAGAGATCGGTTTGTTGTTGTTTGTTGTCGTCGAGTAGGCTCCAACGTTTGTTGATCCCGAATGCACAGAGTAGAACTGCACTCCATCGGGTTTTCAGTGCTGTGACCTAACAGAGGCAGATCACCAGGACTGCCTTTGAGGCATCTCTAGGTGGGTTTGAACCATCAACCTTTTATCTAGTATTTGAGCACATAACCATTTGTGCCACCCAGTAATCAAAAACTTTCCACATGGCTTCACTGGTGAATTCTATCAAATATTTTAACAAGACCCAGAGAACTCATTTGACAAAATCCAATACCCATTCATGATTTTTTCTTAAATTATGATAAACTAGGACTAGAAGAGTTCTTCTTCACCCTGATAAAGAACATTGATAAAAATCCTACAGCTAACATCATGCTTAGTGGTGAAAGACTGAACCATTTCCCCCTAAGTTCAGAAACAAGACAGTGTTCCATTCTAGTCAATGTTTTATTTGCATATGACATGATCCTTTATGTAGAAATCCTAAGGAATCCACACACACACACACAAAAAAAAAAAAACCGTTACCGGAACTGAAAATGAAATCATCAAGGACTCAGGATACAAGAGCAATGTACAAAAAATAAATCGTATTTCTTTAGGGTAGCAACTATCTGAAATAGAAATTAAGAGAATAATTCTATTCACAATAGCGTAAAAAAAATAGTATTAATTACAACAAAAGAAGTGCAAGATTTGTATACTGAGAAAACTACAAAATATTACTGAAATTTTTTTAAAACTCTAAATAAACAGATGTCCCATCAACTTAACGGTACACGCAACAACTCGTGAATTGGAAGGTTCAATATTATTAAGATAGCAATCCTTCCGAAATTGAAGTAAAACACAATAGTATCAAAATTCCAGCAGACTTTTTGCAGAAATTGACAAGGTAATCCTAAAACTTAAATGGAAATGCAAATGACTCCAAATAGCCAAAACAGTCGTGAAAAAGAAGAACACAGAGGAGATCCATATAGACCAGTGGAACAGAACTGAGATTCCAGAAGTAAACCCTTAGTTTATGGTCAGTTGATTGTTTTTGACAAAAGTGTCAATACAATTTAATGGGGAGAGGATAGTCTTCTGAATAAATAGAGCTGGAAAAATTTAGTATCTACATACAAAAAGATTAATTTAGAAGATTACTGCACAAAACACACAAAAAAGTTAAATCCAGATGGATTATAGACTGACATGTGAGGGCTAAAACTATAAAACTGCTAGGAAAAAAAAGAGGAGAAAATCTTCATGGCCTTTGGTTAAGCAAAGAGTTCTTTAACACAATACCAAATGCATCATCCATAAAAGAAAAAAACGATAGAGTTCATCAAAATGTAAAATTTTGCACCTCAATGAAATCCATTAAGAAAATGAAAACACAAGCCATAGACTGGAAGAAAATTCACATTTATCATATATCTGATAAAGCACATGAAAAGGCTCTCAACGTCATTACTTATTAGGGAAATGCCAATTAAAAGCACAAATGAGATACCAAACAAACAATCTGAGAAGCCAGACTACATGAAAAAGAACCCAACACCAAGATTGGAGGCAGACTCACTAACAACCTGAGGTATGCAAATAACACAACCTTGCTTGCAAAACACAAAGAGGACTTGAAGCACTTACTGATGAAGGTAAAAGACTACAGCCTTCATTATGGATTACACCTGAATGTGAAGAAAACAAAAGTCCTTGCAACTGAACCTACAAACAACATCATGATAAATGGAGGAAAAAACTCAAAGCTGTCAACGATTTCATTCTACTTGGATCATCAATCATCGTCCATAGAAGTAACAGTCGAAAACTCAAATGACATACCGCATTGGGAAAATCTGCTGCAAAAGACCTATCTTAAGTCTTAAAGGGGAGTCCCTCGGTTGTGCAGACAGTTAACGAACTTGACTGCTAGCCAAGATGTTGGAGATTCAAGTCTATCCAGAGGTGCCTTGGACAAAAGGCCTGGCAGTACACTTCTGAAAAAACAACGATTGAAAACCTCATGGAGCACAGTTCTAATCTGACAAACATGGGATGGCAACTGGTACTGGTTAAGGTTTTTACAAGCAAAGATGTCACTTTGATGACTAAGGTGCATCTGACCCAAGCCAAGGGCTTTTCAGTTTGCCTCATACATTTTAATCCACTGTTGCACCAATTGTGTCAATCATCTCATTGAGGGTTGAATAGTTGGATAGTGAAAAAGGATGACAAAGAAGAAGTGATGCATTCAAACTGTGGTGTTGGCGAAGAATGGTGACTACAGTGGACTGCAAAAAGAATGAACAAACCAGTCTTAGAAGAAATACAACCAAAACGTTCCTTAGCAGCAAGGATGACGAGACTTTGACTCACTCACTTTGGGTACACCATCAGGAAAGACCAATCACTAGAAAAGGACAATATGTTTGGTAAAGTAGATGGTCAAAGAAAACGAGCGATAGGATAGATTGACACAGCAGCTGCAACAATGGACTCAAACATACCAGCGATCATGATTTGTTATACGTAAGGTCGCCATGAGTCAGAGCCAACCTGACGGCGACTAACAACAATGACAACAGGATGACAATATTAAAAAACCCAGACAATAATAAATGTTGATGACAGTGAAGAAACAGGAACCCTCGTGCACTGTTGCTGGGAATACAAAGTAGTATAGTAACTTTGGAATATTGTTTGGCAGTTTTCTTAAAAAGTTCATCATAAACTTACCCTAAGCCTCAACAATGCCACCCCTAAATATCTGCCCCAGAGAAATGAAAACGTTCACACAGAGATTTGTATGTGAATGTTCGTAGCAGCATTAATCCGAATACTCAAATAGGTGGAAACAATCCAATTGTTTATCCACTGATGAGTGGATAAACAAAATACAGTCCATCCATACAATAGAATAAGCAATAAGTAATGAACTTCTGATTCTACAACATGGAGGGACCTCAAAAATATAACACTAGGTGAAAGAAGCTAGACACAAAAGACCATATATTGTATATTCCCATTCATATGAAATGTCCAGAAAACGCAGATCTAGGGCTGGGATTGGGATCAGGAGTTGACAGCAGATCATGAGATATGAGAGGTTTTTTTTGGAGTGATGGAAATTATCTAAAACTGGATTGTGTAGTGATGGTTACACAACTCTACGCACTCACTAAAAATCATTGAATTGTACACTTAAATGGTTGAAATTTATGGTATGTAAATAATACCTAAACAAACTTCTTTTTAATAATAAGGGGTATGAAAGAAAGGCTGGATGAAGAAAGCCTAAGTAGTATGTTTACATCTGCATTGCTTGAGGTAATTTCTGTTGGTAATTGCATAGCAGTTATGATAAAAGGCAAAGCAATTATATAATATCACTATATCACTATATATCCTAAGCTTGTAGAGACTGACCAAATTCCTTGGAATTATAAAAAATTATCACAGATTGTTGCTTTCTGCCACAAAAACTTTCAGGTTTTTTGGTAACTTTATTATTGATAGTGCTCAGCTACAGGTTTTATTCTTGTCAGATCTAATGCATGTTTTCTTGTCCTCCCCATTAGCTTTTTTGTTAAAATAGACATTTTGACCTCCTCTTTCTTGGAATTCTCTTCTTTCTAGCTACCAGGTTCTCCTGCTTCTTGGAATAGTCCTTGACATTTTGTCTCAATCTTCTCCCTTCTATACCCACATAAAAGTGAACATTTCCTTTGTGCTCATTTCTTAGCCCTTTTCATGAAAGGCGATGTATACTAGAAAGAACCCTGGACTTGGAGCCTAGGGACATGCATTCAAGCCCAACTAGGTCATTTTGTTTAAATCATTTAACCTCTCTAAGACTCAATTTCTTTATTTCTAAAATAGGTTTGATATGTGCTTTATCACCTCAAAAGGTGTGAGGATAAAATATGCACTTAATGTAAAAGTATTTTAGGAACTATAATGTATTCTTTTCATATAAATTACCATAATTCATTAAGTCTAAAATGCCATCAACTTTAAGTTAAATCATTACGTTATGTTTTACAGGACACGGGGAGGGACTGCCGATTAAAGTATACTGTGGTGTTCTCTTCTCATTTTGTTTTTTCATTTTATATTTTTTAAGTGCTCCTTCAGATTTATTTAGACATAAGTTTTATCATATATGTCACTCTTTGGCATACACACAAAAAGAAAAAATAAACTGGCTTAGGAAGTCCTAAAATTTCCACAAATCCATGATTTTTTATACATTATCATTTTCTATGCCATCAAGAGCATTTGTCTTGGTCATCTAGTGCAGCTACAACAGAAATACCACAAGTGGAAATTGATTCTCTCACAATCTAGTAGGGTAGAAGTCCAAATTGAGGGTGCCAGCTCCAGGGGAAGCCTTTCTCTCTCTTTCAATTCTGGGAAAATGTTCTTGTCATCAGTCTTCCCTGGGTCTAGGAGCTTCTCCACACAGGAACCCCAGGTCCAAAGGATATGCTTTATTCCTGGCACTGCTTTCTTGGTGGTATGAGATCCCCCTCTCTCTCTGTTCACTTCTCTTTTAAATCTCAAGAGATCAGTTTTACACAAAACCTAATCTTATAAATAGAGTCCTGCCTCATCAACATAACTGCCAATAATCCCATCTCATCAACATCATAGAGATAGGATTTACAGCAAAAAAGAAAATCACATCAGATGACAAAATGGTGGACAAACACAATTCTGGGAATCATGATCTAGCCAAGTTGAGAGATATTTTAGGGGGACACAATTCAATCCATGACAGCACTGAAGATGCAGTATTTCTTGAGATTGTTCTACTGTTGTCATGATTAGGTTTTTGTCTAAAATTCTGACACTCATTCTACAAGTTTTGGTGCTGACACTTTCTTGGCCTTACCAGAAAGTATCGAGCAGCGACAACCTTTTCATGATTGCCACCTGACCAAAAGCAGTTGTAACTCACCGTTAATTGTAAAATATATCTTTATTTTAAGATACACCTTTATTTCAGAGATGTGAAAAAGACATATGTTAAAAGTAAAAATATATATATAATATTGATATTTGTCAAATTTGTAGCTTTAGTTCTGACTTCTATGCTGAGTTCAATCCCGTAAGTCCAGTTGCCTGCATTATGTCCTCTTAGATGACCCACAAGCCCCTAATTCAACATTTTCAAAACCAATTTACCTTTGTTCCCGAACCATACTGCTCAGTGACTTTATTCTTTCTGACAATATAACCACCTTTCCCAAGCTCTCAGGCTTGATTCTGCCCTGTCTTTCATTATCTATCTTCAATCTCTACGACGACTTTCTGAAAAAATATCTCCCACATTTATCTCTTACTCTTCATTGTCACTAATGGAATTGAAATGCATTGTGTTTGTTAAGACTCTTTTGGTTGCAAAGAGCTAGAACACACTTCAAATAAGCCTAAGAACAAAAAGGGAAAGTATTGGAAAGATAATTGTTATAGTTTGATTTGTGTCTCCCTACTCTGACACTTATTCTGCAAGTTTTGGTTCTGGTGCTTTCTTGGCCTTACCAGAAAGTGTCAGGCAACCTTAATTGGAGATGGAGTCTTTGAAAATGTATTAGTTAAGTTATCATGAGGTCATACTGGAATAGGGTGGGCTCTAACCCATATGACTGGTGTCCTTATAAAAAGAGAAATCACACAGACAGACACAAAGGAAAGTTGGCCGTGTGAAGACAGAGGCAGAAGTTGGAGCGATGCTGCCAAAGCCGAGAAAGGAAGGCTTCTCCCCTGAGGCTCTGGAATGAGCATAGCCCTGCCGACACCCTGAATTCCAGAACTGTGAAAGAATAAATTTCTGTTGTTTTAAGCCACCTCATTTGTGGTTCTTTGTTACAACAGACGTGGGAGACTAATACAACACTGAAGAATATCCTCACCTCAAAGGGCAGGAAGAGCAGCAGAGACTCCCAAGGCCTGGGACTGGGAATGTAGACACCCCCAGGGACCCACACAGTCCTCAGGGACTCTAACTTGCTTTTTCTTTCTGGTGTCTTGTGCTGCTCTCTGTATGTCTGCTTCATACTTTGCTCTCAGTAGGTCTTGTCTTCTGCGGAGCTGCTTTTACTATATTGTCAGGCATGGGCCAAAGTAGCCCATCTCAACTTACCTAAGTCCACATATTCTTAGTTTGAGTAACTTTCTCTGGCTCTCATGTTCAGATTTCTCCAAGGGAATCTGACTGGGCCAGCTTGAGTCATATGTCCACCCATGGTGCTATCAACTATGATCAGTGGGGTCAAGGCCAAGTGCACGTAGTATAAGCATGGCTGGGAGTGGTGGTGATGGCAGGGTCGTCTATAATTAAACATCTATTCAGAGCAAGAACTTCCACATAGATGTTCCCATGCAATGCTTTTGTAACAAGGAGAAGAGTTGTTAATATTTAATATAACTCTATTCAGGCAACACATATTTATCTTTACTTTCTGAAGAGAAAAATTTTATATTATTTGAAGTGCTTCATTGTGTTTGTAACCCAGTGCAAAGCTTCATACCTATTAAGCTGTCAGTAAGTATTTGATTTGGTTATTTTTAGTTTAATTCATTTATAAAAAGACAGTGATGCAGTGGTTAAGCGCTCAGGTGCTAACCAAAAGGGCAGCTAATTGAACCCATTAGCCGCTCTGTGGGAGAAGGATGTGGCAGTCTGCTTCTGTAAAGATTTACAGCCTTGGAAACCCTATGGGGCAGTTCTACTCTGTTCTGTGGGGTCCTATGAGTCAAGTTGACTTGATGGCAATGGGGGGTTTTGGGTTTTTTGTTTGTTTGTTTTGGTATAGGATCACTATGAGTTGAAATCAACTCAATGGCACACCACCATACCAACTGAAATCTTACATAGTTTTAGCTCTGTTTCGTGAGAACTGTCCTTTAATTATATAAAAGGTTCAAAGACCATGGTTGCTTTATTTCATTCTTAGCATTTTTTCTGAATATATAATTAAATTACGGAGAGGATTTTGTTGTTGTTTTGGAGGATAGTTTAAAACCATAACATATTTACAGCAAAGTCCTCAGTGGATAAGAGTTTTTGTTTTGCTTTTAAATTGACTAACATCAAGTAGACTTCAGTGAAACAAACAACATTCTCACTATGAAATCATGAGCATAATAGCTGGAGGATCTGTGCCATACTCTGTTTATGATGGCATGCTATTGGTGTCTTTAATATAGTTCAAAACAACAAAAGTAAGTTTTAAATGTTTTCACACTAAAAATGGCTTTTTTATGACATTGGAGGGAGGATTGGCAATGGCTGAATACTTAGCGGTAGCCACGTTTTCTGCCTAAAATTCAGTGGTGTCCTTAGTTCAGTATCTTGAGCTCTCAAAGCCCTGTGCAGCATTGTGCCCTTGTCAAATATGGATGAAAAGCTGAGTCAAACCAGTATGATTAGTTCCACTTCCTCATATTTTCTCAGGGGCCCATCCTCACCTCCCTATTGCCACCACCCAGTCTTGGCCTGGCCCATTTAATGAAGGGCTACTCAAATTGTTCCCATCTGCAGCTAGACACAAGTCTGTTCCAAAGAAGTGCCGGGTGGTGACTTTGTCCTGGCATGTGTCCACTTTGTTTCACTTACTCTTTGCTTCCCAAAATCAGATGAGGATCTCTCTGAAGTATGTTTAGCACACAGTCAGTACATAATAGCTGCTCAGTGTTTTCTTTATTTCCTTGCTATTTTCATTCAACAGGCATTTATGTTCCAGGAATTGCTCTAGTTTTTCCTGTCTTGGACCAAGTGTCTTTCCCAAGGCTCTAGAACTTTTATGTTAAAGCATCTATATAAAAACTTCTGTTTTTACTTTCTTGTGTAAAATTATGTTTCTCAGTCATCCTCCCATACTTCCCAGCTTTACTAAATCCCTTTTCATTTCCTTTAGCCTTTTCCTTTGTAGCTTGTATACATTCATGAATTCAACAAATGCTTTCAAGCATCTACTATGTGCCTAGATACTATGCTAGCAACTCAAAGTGAATAAGACACTTACTCTCAAATTCATTTTATATAGTTGCTTCAATACTTAAGTATGTAGTAAACAAAACAAAACAAAAAAAAGTATGCAGTAGGAGCAACAAATTTCTACACCTAACTATAATCACAAGTGATTGCTATAATACACAGATTATACGGGAACATACAAGAGAAGCTGGGAAACGTCCTGAAAAGATGGCATTTGAGCTGAACTTGGTAGAATGACAAGAATTTCTGCAGGTGATGCTAGAAGGAAGACTGTTTGCTGAGTCTGGAGTGGAGTATTTGACAAAAAGATTCGAAAGAACTAACTCAAAATGGATCAAAGAGCTAAACATAAAGCCAAAAACTATGAAGTTCATAGAAGAAAAAACAGGATCAACGCTAGAGGCCCTAATACATGGCATGAACAGGATACAAACCACAACCAGCAACACACAAGCTCCAGAGGATAAGCTAGATAGCCGGGATCTTCTAAAAATTTAACATTTATGCTCATCACAAGATTTCACCAAAAGAAAAAATTTTTTAGCTATTATAAATCAGACAAAGATCTATTCTCAAAACTCTACAAGAAAATCCAACACCTCTACAACAAAAAGACAAATAATCCAATTAAAAACTCGGCAAAGGAAATGAACAGACACTTCAGCAAAGAAGACATTCAAGCAGCCAACAGACACATGAGGAAATGCTTACAATCTCTAGTCCTTAAACCTAGAAAAATGCAAATCAAAACCAAAGGCAGATATGTATTTTAACTTTCATATGTATATACATATATATGTATATATTTATATATATGAAAGTAATTTTGGAGAAATCTCACAGAGGGCCTTGAATGTCACATTTTAGAAATGCAGACTTTATTCCAGGCTCTACAAAGTCACTTTCAGTTCTTGAGCACAGTGTTGTTGTTAGGTGCCATAGAGTCAATTCCAGCTTATACTGACCCTAGGTACAACAGAACAAAACACTGCCCTGTCCTGTTCCATCCTCACAATTGCTGTGCTTGGGCCCATTGTTGCAGCCACTGTGTCAATCCATGTCATTGAGGGTCTTCCTCTTTTTTGATGACCCTCTACTTCACCAAGCATGATGTCCTTCTCCAGGGACTGGTCCCTCCTGACAACATGTCTAAAGTATGTGAGACAAAGTTTCACCGTCCTCGTTCCTCAGGAGCAGTCTGGCTGTACAGATTTGTTTGTTCCTCTGGCACTCCATGGTATATTCAACAGTCTTATATTCTTCACCAACACCATAGTTCAAAGGCATCAGTTCTTCATCTTCCTTTTTCCTTGCCCAGCTTTCTCATGCATATGAGGCAATCGAAAACACCATGGCTTGGGTCAGGCGTACCTTAGTTCTTAAAATGATACCTTTGCATTTTAACACTTTAAAGAGGTATTTTGCAGATTTGCCCAATGCAATGGGTCGTTTGATTTCTTGACTGCTGCTTCCATGGGCGTTGGTTGTGGATCCCAGTAAAATGATATCCTTGACAACTTCAGTCTTTTCTCCATTTATCACAATGTTGCTTATTGGTCCAGCTGTGAGGATTTTTGTTTTCTTTATGTTGAGGTGTAATCCATACTGAAGGCTGTAGTCTTTGATCTTCATCAGTAAGTGCTTCAAGTCCTCTTCACATTCAGCAAGCAAGGTTTTGTCACCTGTGTAATGCAGGTTGTTAATGAGTCTTCCTCCAATCCTGATGCCACGTTGTTCTTCATATAGTCCAACTTCTTGGATTATTTGCTCAGCTCACAGATTGAATAAGTATGGTGAAAGGATACAACCCTGATGAACACCTTTCCTGACTTTAGACTACGCAATAACCCCTTCTGTTCAAACGACTGCCTCTTGGTCTAAGTACAGGTTCCTTATAAGCACAATTAAGTGTTCTGTAATTCCTGTTCTTCCAAATGTTACCCATAATTTGTATGACCCACACAGTGGAATGTCTTTGCGTAGTCAATAAAACACAGGTAAACATCCTTCTGGTAGTATCTGCTTTCAGCCATTGTCCATCTGACGTCATCAATGATATCCCTCCTCCACATTCTCTTCTGAAACTGGCTTGAATTTCTGGCAGTTCCCTGTTGATGTACTGCTGCAACTGCTTTTGAATGATTTTTGGCAAAATTTTACTTGTGTATGATATTGATATTGTTCAATAATTTCAGCATTAGGTTGGATTACCTTTCTTTGGAATAGGTGTAAGTATGAATCTCTTCCTGTCCGTTAGCCAGGTAGCTATCTTCCCCATTTCCTGACATAGGCAAGTGAGCACTTCCAGCACTGCATCCATTTACTGAAACATCTCAATTGGTATTCTGTTAATCCCTGGAGCATTGTTTTTCACCAGTCTCTTTAGTGCAGCTTGGACTTCTTCCTTGAGTACCATCAATTCTTGACCATATGCTACCTCCTGAAATGATTAAATGTTGACCAATTCTTTTTGGTACAGTGACTCTTGTGTATTCCATCTTCTTTTGATGCTTCCAGCATCGTTTGATGTTTTCTCTGTAGAATCCTTCAATATTGCACCTCGAGGCTTAAATTTTTCTTCAGTTCTTTCAGCTTGAGACATACCAAGCGTGTTCTTCCCTTTTGGTTTTCTAACTCCAGGTCTTTGCACATGTCATTATAATACTTTACTTTGTCTTCTCATGCTGCCATTTGAAATCTTCTGTTCAGCTCTTTTACTTCATCATTTTTTCCTTTTGCTTTACTACCATATGTTCAAGAGCAACTTTCAGAGTCTCTTCTGACATCCATTTTGATCTTTTCTTTATTTCCTGTCTTTTTAATGACCTCTTGCTTTCTTCTGTATGATGTTCTTGATGTCATTCTACAATTTCTCTGGTCTTCAGTCATTAGTGTTCAATGTGATAAATTTGTCCTTAAGATGGTCTCTAAATTCAGGTGGGATATACTCAAGTTCGTACTTTGGCCCTCGTGGACTTGTTCTAATTTTCTTAAGCTTCAACTCAAACTTGCATATGAGCGATTGATGGCCTAGAATTTGAGTTCCGCACCCCACTTTTATCCTGCTCCATCTGGGATTCTCTGCTGTGTTGCCTGTCAGGGTGGTCATTGGTGGTAGCTGACACCATCTAGTTCTTCTAGTCTCAGGCTGATGGAGTTTCTGATTTATGTGGCCCTTTCTGTCTCTTGGGTTAATATTTTCCTTGTGCCTTTACTGTTCTTCTCCTTTGCTCCAGGTGGGTTGGGACTAATTGATGCATCTTAGAGGGCCGCTCACTAGCTTCCAAAGTGGAATGCAGACCATTTTCTTAATAAACCTTGTTATGCCAATTGAACTAGAAGTCCCCTGAAACGATGCTCTCCAAACCCCCGCCCATGCTGGTCTGTCCCTTGAAGTGTTTGGTTGTATTCAGGAAACTTCTTAGCTTTTGTTTTAGTCCAGTTGTGCTGACTTCTCCCATATTGTGTGTTCTCCTTCCCTTCACCTAAGATAATTCTTGTCTATTATTATTTTTTTTTAATCTAGTTAGTGACTACCCCTTTCTCTCCCTTACCACCCTCATAACCATCAAAGAATGTTTTCTTCTGGGTTTAAATGTTTCCTTGAGTTCTTATAATAGTGGTCTCATACAATATTTGTCCTTTTGCGACTGACCGATTTCACTCAGCATAATGACTTCCAGATTCATCCATGTTATGAGATGTTTTGTGCATCTATCATTGTTCTTTCTCATTGTGTTGTATTCCATTGTGTGAATATACCATGATTTGTTTATCCATTCATCTGTTGATGGGAACCTAGGTTGTTTGCAATGAACATGGTATGGATATATCTATTCGTGTGACGGCTCTTATTTCTCTAGAATATATTCCAATGAGCAGGATTGCTGGATCGTATGGTACTTCTATTTTTAGCTTTTTAAGGAAACGCCAAATCGATTTCCGAAGTGGTTATACCATTTTACACGCCCACCAGCAGTGTATAAGTGTTCCAGTCTCTCCAACATTTATTATCTTGTGCTTTTTGGATTAATGTTAGCCTTGTTCGATTGAGCTGGTATCTCATTGTAGTTTTGATTTGCATTTCTCTAATGGCTAATGATCGTGAGCATTTCCTCATGTATCTGTTAGCTGCCTGAATGCCTTCTTTGGTGAAGTGCCTGTTCATATCCTTTGCCCATTTTTTAATTGGGTTATTTGTCTTTTTTTGTTGTTGAGATTTTTGCAGTATCTTATAGATTTTAGAGTTAGACCCTGATTGGATTTGTCATAGCCAAAAATTTTTTTCCCAGTCCGTAGTTTGCATTTTACTCTTTTGGTGAAGTCTTTGGATGAGCATACGTCTTTTGATTTTTAGGAACTCCCAGTTATCTAGTTTCTCTTCTGGTGTCTGTGCATTGTTAGTTATGTTTTGTATTCTGTTTATGCCATGTATCAGGGCTTCTAGCATTTTTCCTATTTTTTCTTCCATGATTCTTTATCATTTTAGATTTTATATTTAGGTCTTTGACCCATTTTGAGTTAGTTTTTGTGCATGGTGTGAGTATGGATCTTGTTTCATTTTTTTGCAGATGGACATCCAGTTATGCCAGCACCATTTGTTAAAGAGACTGTCTTTTCCCCATTTAACGGCATTTCAGCCTTTGTCAAATACCCGCTGCTCATAGGTGGATGAATTTACAGCTGGATTTTCAATTCTGTTCCATTGGTTTATGTATCTGTTGTTGTACCAGTACCAGGCCGTTTTGACTACTGCAGCAGTATAAAAAAAATAGTAGGTTCTAAATTCATGTAGTGTGAGGCCTCCCACTTTGTTTTTCTGTAATGCTTTACTTATCCGGGGCCTCTTTCCTTTCCATATGAAATTGGTGATTTGTTTCTCCATTTCATTAAAAAAGTCCGTTGGTCTATGTGTCTGTTGTCGTATCAGTACCAGGCTGTTTTGACTACTGTGGTCTTATAATATGTTCCAAAATCAGGTAGTAGAAGGCCTCCCACTTTGTTCTTCTTTTTAAGTAATGCTTTACTTATCCTTGGCCGCTTCCCTTTCCGTATGAAATTGGTGATTTGTTTCTCCATCTCATTAAAAAATGCTGTTGGAATTTAGATTGGGATTGCATTGTATCTGTAGATCACTTTGGGTAGAATTGACTTTTTCACAGTGTCGAGTCTTCCTATCCATGAGCACTGTATGTTTGTCTACTTCTGTAGTTCTCTTTTGGATTCTTGCAGTAGTGTCTTGTAGCTTTCTTTATATAGATCTTTTATGTCTCTGGTTAGATTTATTCCTAAGTATTTTATCTTCTTGGGGGCAATGAGATACTTCTTTGAAGTTCTCTTTGTTGGTGTACAGGAATTCAACTGATTTTTATATGTTTATCCGGATACTTCACTGAAATCTTCTATTAGTTCCACTGGTTTTCTTGTGGATTCTTTGGGGTCTTCTGTGTAAAAGATCATATCAGCTACAAACAGAGATACTTTTACTTCTTCCTTACCAATTTGGATTCCCTTTATTTCTTTTTCTAGCCTAATTGCTCTGGTTAGGACTCCCAACACAATGTTGAATAAGAGCGGTGATAAAGGGCATCCTTGTCTGGTTCCCATTCTCAAGGGAAATGCTTTCAGACTCTCCATTTAGGATGATGTTGGCTGTTGGCTTTGTATAAATGCCCTTTATTATGTTGAGGAATTTTCCTTCTACTCCTATTTTGCTGAGAGTTTTTATCATGAATGGGTGTTGGACTTTGTCAAATGCTTTTTCTGCATCAATTGATAAGATCGTGTAGTTCTTGTCTTTATTTATTTATTTATTTTTGTGATTGAGTACGTTGATTATTTTTCTAATGTTGAACCATCCCTGCATACCTGTTATGAATCCCCCTTGGTCATGGTGAATTATATTTTTGATAAGTTGTTGAATTCTATTGGCTAGAATTTTGTTGAGGATTTTTGTGTCTATGTTCATGAGGGATATTGGTCTGTAATTTTCTTTTTTGTGGTGTCTTTACCTGCTTTTGATATCAGGGTTACGCTCGTTTCATAGAATGAGTTTGGGAGTATTCCACCATTTTCTATGGTCTGAAATACCTTTAGCAGTAGTGAAAGTTTGGTAGAATTCTCCAGTGAAACCGTCAGGGCCAGGGCTTTTTTTTTTTGGTGAGAGTTTTTTTAATTACCTTTTTAATCTCTTCTTTTGTTGTAGGTTTATTTAGTTGTCCCACCTCTGTGTTAGTTTAGATAGGTAGTGTGTTTTTGGAAATTTGTCCTTTACTCTAGGCTTTAAATTTGTTAGAGTACAATTTTTCATAGTATTCTGTTATGATTCTTTTAATTTCAGCTGGGTCTGTTGTGATATCGCCCATCTCATTTCTTATTCAGGTTATTTGCTTCCTCTCAAGTTTTTCTTTTGTCAATTTGGCCAAAGGTTTATCAATTTTGTTTGTCTGTTCAAAGAACCAGCTTTTGGTCTTGCTAACTCTTTCAATTGTTTTTCTGTTCTCTATTTCATTTAATTCTGCTCTAATTTTAATTATTTACTTTCTTCTGGTACCTGAGGGCTTCTTTTGCTGCTCTCTATTTGTTCAAGTTGTAGGGTTAATGTTTTGATTTGGGCCCTTTCTTTTTGGATGTGTGCATTTATTGCTATAAATTGACCTCTGAGCACTGCTTTTACTGTATCCCAAAAGTTGTGGTAGAATGTGTTTTCGTTCTCATTCAATTCTGTGAATTTCTTTATTCTGTCCTTAATTTCTTCTATAACCCAGTAGTTTTTGAGCAAGGTATTGTTCAGTTTCCATGTCTTTGATTTTTTCCTCGCTTTTTCTGTTATTATTTCTACTTTTGTGGCTTTATGATCAGAAAAGATGCTTTGTAATATTCCAATGTTTTGGATTCTGTTAAGTCTTGCTTTATGGCCTAATATGTGGTCTATTCTGGAGAATGTTCCATGTGTGTTGGAAAAGACAGTATACTTGGCTGCTTTTGGGTGGAGTGTTCCATATATGTTTATGAGGTCAAATTGGTTGATTTTGGCATTTAGGTCTTCCTTGTCTTTATTGAGCCTCTTTCTGGATGTTCTGTCCTTCACTGAAAGTGGTGTGTTGAAGTCCCCTACTATTATTGTGGAGCTGTCTATCTCCTTTTCAGTGTTGTTAGGGTTTGTTTTATGTATTTCAGAGCCCTGTTGTTGGGTACATAAATATTTATTATGGTCATGTCCTCCTGGTGTACTGATGCTTTAATCATTATATAGTGCCCTTCTTTATCCTTGTGGTGAATTTTACATTAAAGTCTATTTTGTCAGAGATTTGTATTGCCACCCCTGTACTTTTTTGTTTGCTTGATATATATATTTTTCCATCCTTTAAGTTTTAGTTTGTGTCTTTAAGTCCAAGGTGTGTCTCTTGTAGGCAGCAAATAGATGAATCGTGCTTTTTCATCCATTCTGCCACTCTCTGTCTCTTTATTGGTGCATTCAGCCCATTTACATTCAGCGTAATTATTGATAGGTACGAGTTTAGTGCTGTCATTTTGATGTCTTTTTTTGAGTGTGTTGTTGACAGTTTCTTTGTTCCACTTAATTTTTTGTGCTGAGTCTGTTTTCTTTATGTATTCTCTTTTCAGTGATTCTCTTTTCATCGTTCTTGATTTTGTATTTACTTAATCTTTATGTTTTTCTTGTTTTTTATTTTGATGTGTAGGATTATTAGTTTAAACCAATCCTTTATTTCTTTATATCGCCTTGACTTCCTCTCCATATGAAAGATCTATGACTACATTTTTTAGTTCCTCTGTTTTGTTTTAATGTTGTCATCTTTTATGTATCGATGTCTGTGTCCCTATTTTCAGTGTTTTAGCTTTGATTTATTTGTGACTTCTCTATCTGGTTGATATCCTGTCTTCTAGTGTTGGGTTGTTATCTCATGTTATTGATTTTCTAACCGGAGGACTCCCCTTAGTATTTCTTGTAATTTTGGTTTGGTTTTTGCAAATTCCCTAACCTCTATTTATCTGGAATTGCCCTAATTTCACCATCGTATTTGAGAGACAGTTTTGCTGGATATATAATTCTTGGGTGGCAATTTTTTTTCCGTCAAGGCTTTGTATATGTCATCCCATTGCCTTCTTGACTGCGTGGTTTCTGCTTAGTAGTCTGAGCTTAGTCTTATTCATTCTCCTTTGTAGGTTGCTTTTCATTTATCCCTAGCCGCTCTTAAAATTCTCTCTTTATCTTTGGTTTTGGCAAGTTTGATTATAATATGTCTTGGTGACTTTCTTTCAGGGCTACCTTGTTTGCGGTTTGATGAGCATCTTGGGATAGATATCTTTTCATCTTTCACAACATCAGGGAAGATTTCTGCCAACAAATCGTCAACAGTTCTCTCAGTATTTTCTGTTATCCCTCCGCCCCGTTCGGGTACTTCAATCACTCTTAGGTTATTCCTCTTGATAGAGTCCCACATAATTCTTAGGGTTTCTTCATTTTTTAAATTCTTTTATCTGATTTTTCCTCAAATATGTTGGTGTCAAGTGCCTTATCTTCAATCTCACTAATTCTGACTTCCGTTTCCTCAATTCTGCTCCTAGGACTTTCTGTTGAGTTGTCTCTGAAATTTTATTGTTAATCTTCTGGATTTCTGTTTGCTGTCTCTGTATGGATTCTTGTAGCCTGTTAAATTTGTTGTTATGCTTGTCTATAATCTTCTTAAGTTTCTCTGTTGCTTTGTCTGTGTGTTCCTTGTATATTAATCTTTTGTATTCTACCTCCGGCAATTCCAAGAAATTCTCTTCCTCTGGAAGATTTCTTGATTATTTGTTTCGGGAGCTTGCTGAAGCCATCATGGTCTGCCTCTTTATGTGATTTGATATTGACTGTTGTTTCCGAGCCATCAATAAGTTATTATACTTGTTTTCTTACTGCATCCTAATTTCTTATTTTCTTTTGTTTTGATATGCCCAAATAGGGTGCTTCTGTGAACTAGTTTGATTATTGGCGCCTTTGAAGCTGTCACGACCTATCACCAGGTGGTTAGATCTGTTGCTAGGTACGTGAGCCCAGGAGTCCATTTATTTTTCTTCTATGTATTTGGCTCAGGTGTCCAGGTAGTCAGTCACCAAGTGTGTGGTATAGGTTCTTACCTACAGTTCTAGACAGGCAGGGGTGATTGATGTAGGCACAGTTATCTGGCTGCAGTAGGGGGCCATGCACTGAGCAAGACAGGGGCCTGACAGCTGCCCCTGAGTGTCTGGGAGTGTTCCTCTTCCCTAGAGCGCATAGGTGGGTGGGTTTTTCAGCCAGACTATGGGCACCCAATGCTGTTGGCTATAAGGATTGGGAGGCCCCACTTATTCTTGGACCCCTGTCATGGGTGGCTAGATGGTATGGGTGGAGCTACCAGTCCTCAGTCCCCTGATATGGGTAGGTGAGGACCATGCTTAGTGGGCAGAGCAGTGTCAAATGTCACAAAGCTGCCACTCCACCATATAGCTGATGCAGTTGAACTTAGGCTTCAGGTGTATACCCTGCTGTATTGTGCTAATGCACTGGGGGTTTTTTTATTGTGCTAATGAGGTCCTATTCTGTTGAAATAGGCCTACACAGGTCTATGCAGGGGTGAAAGGCATTCAAAGTCCGTGTACCCCTTATGACTGTGCCTAGACAAAGGAGGTGTGCCCGCCCTGAGTTCCTGGCTTAGGGGAACTGGCAGATTACTTTTTCCTGTTTGTTAATTTGTTCCCTGTCCAAGCCCAGGAGAATGCCCCAGGGTGCGCAACAGGTCCTACTTCCAGCCCAGGGTATGCGAGAATCTCTGAAGCTGACTCAGGACCCAGTGCAGAGCAGGGAGGGGGCAGGTAAATGCGAGAGATTTTTCCTAAAGGGGTGTTTTTTGATCCGCATGGTAGGTTAGACGCATGTGCTTACCTTTTGCCGATTGAGCGCTGCTTTTCACTGGCTCTGAAGGGTTGAGCAGACTCTCCACCACTCAGTCTCTCCCAATTGTAAAAGACACATCCCAAGTGCCTTTGCATGCCTCACCGCTTTTGCCAGCCAATCTGGCCTGCAGGGTGCCAGTTGTTGCCAGGTCAGGTTTGGCAACTCCTTGCTGCTCCTGAACCATCTCTCCATTCCCCTGCCGCTCAGTCCAATTCCTCAGCTTTGCCTTTCAAATTCAGGGTTCCTAGATTGTCATATATAATCGATTCACCTGTTTTTTGGGTCTTTCTTGTAAGAGGGATCACAGGAAGCATCTGATTACTCTGCCATCTTGGCCCTGCTGATCAGGATAGACCTTGAAATGTTCTTTTTGACAATGAATGCAATGCCATTCCTCTTCAACTTGTCATTCCTGTCATATTAGACCATACGATTGTCTGATTCAAAATGGCCAATACCAGTTCATTTCAGCTCACTAATGCCTAGGATATTGACATTTGTGCTTTCTATTTCATTTTTGACAACTTGCAATTTTCCTAGATTCATACTTTGTACACTCCATGTTCCGATTACTGATGGATGTTTGTAGCCATTACTTCTTGTTTTGAGCCATGCCACATCAGCAAATGATGGGCTCATAAGCTTGATTCCATCCATATCATTTAGGTCAAGTCTGCTTTGAAGAGGCAGCTCTTCCCAATTGTCTTTTGAGTGCCTTCCCACCTGAGGGGCTCATCTTTCAGCAGTATATCAGACAATGTTCCACTGCTATTCGTAAGGTTTGCACTAGCCAATTTTTTCAGAAGTAGACTGCCAGATCCTTCCTAGTCTGGAAGCTCAGCTGAAACCTGTCCACCAAGGGTGACTCTACTAGTGTTTGAAATACTGGTGCAAAGCTTCCAGTATCACAGCAACATGCAAGCCACCACAGTATGACAAATTGACAGACACATGGCAGTCCTGGCATAGTAGTCCAAATAATTACCTGATTCAAAATGGCCAATACCAGTCTATCTCAGCTCACTAACGCCTAGGATATCAATCTTTATGCATTCCATTAAATTTTTGATGATTTCCAATTTTCCTAGGTTATACTTCGTACATTCCTGTTTCTTTTTTTATTATTAATGCATGTTTCCAGCTGTTTCTTCTCATTTTGAGGCTTCCACATCAGCAAATGAAGATCTCGAAAGCTTGACTCCATCCATGTCATTAAGGTCGACTCTACTTTGAGAAGGTGGCTCTTCCCCAGTCATCTTTTCAGTGCCTTCCAACCTGAGGAGCTCATCCTCCAGCAGTATAACAGACAATGTTCTGCTGCTATTCATAAGGTTTTCACGGGCTAATTTTTTTCAGAAATAGACCACCAGGTCCTTCTTCCTAGTCTGCCTTAATCTGGAAGCTCTGCTGAAACCTATCCACGCTGGGTGACCCTGCTGGTATTTGAATACTGGTGGCAGAGCTTCCAGCATCACAGCAATGCACAAGCCCCCACAGTATGACAAACTGACAGACAAGTGGGGGTTGAGCAGGATAGTGACATGAAAACATGTTTGTTTTAGGAAGATAACTTTGGAGATGTATGAATGAATTTAGAGAATTTAAGACATTAGGGATGATATATAATAAACAGTCTGACTCCATTTTTGATGTTTAACTACTGACAGCTTTTAAATCCCACCCCTTTTTTCCCCTTTGCTCCTCATCTGGGTAAGGTGATAAGAATGCCCAAACACTCCCTCCTTTGGCAATGCCGGGTCAAGCCACAAAAGTCCCAGTCCAGGCACAAAAACCCTTGCCCTGGTCCCATCCCCCCACTACAATAAAAGCTGAAGCCAGTCTCCTTTCTCTGCTCTCTAACTCTTGCCTGGTTGGGAGCTGCCCTACTCTCCCCAGAAACCCTCATTATGTGAGCAATATATTTTTCATACCCTCTTGATGTATGCATGGCATCATCTGTCTCAACATCCAAACCAAATTTTGGGTGGGGATGTCCATCCCTCTTATGTGGGGGTTACCCCTATATATGATTCATAATGATGACAGCCTGATCAAACATGATGGTAGGTGGAGGGTGAACCTATCTTACTGGACATCTGTTGTTTGATCTGCCCAACACCTTTCTCTTTTCCTTCCTTACAGTAACTTATTTTTCATCCTGCCAACATGTGATTCTGATTGGTGCTGTTATAACCCTTGATTAACACACAGTAGAATACTAGGCAGCCATGACAAAGAGTGAAGTAACTCTATATATCTTCACAGGAAAAGATCTTCAATACACATTGATGAGTGAAGGAAAGCAAAAGGGAACACAGTATATGTTACAAGTATGATTTTATTCATTAAAATTATCTTAAGTATAAATGTTTTTTATTAAGATATAATTTACATACAGTAGTTTTGATAACCAGTACCCATCTGTCAGTTTCGTGTACTGTGGTGGCTTGTGTGTTGCTGTGATGTTGCAAGTTATCCCACCAGTATTTCAAATACCAGCAGGGTGACATATGGTGGGCAGGTTTCAGCAGAGCTTCCAGACTAAGACTAGGAAGAAAGGCCTGGCAATCTACTTACAAAACTTAGCCAATGAAACCTTATGGATCACAACAGAACACTGTATGATGTGCTTGCTTTGGACACATTATCAGGAGGCATTAATTGCTGGAAGAGGACATCATGTGTACAGAAGTAGAGACCCAGAGAGGGTGAGGTGAGATTCTCAGTGAGATGGATCGGGACAAAAGCCACAATGGTGGACTCAAACACACCAGTAAATGTGAGGATGATGCAGTACTGGGTAACATTGTATCCTGTGTTATATAATGTTGCCATGAGTCAGAATCTACTCAACAGCAGCTATCATCTATCTGTCTGTCTGTCTGTCCATCTATTTATCTATCTAGTTTTGACAGATACGTACTGTCAGGTAACCACCACCACAGTCAAGATACGGATATGTTCTACCACCCCAATACACTCCCTCATGCCTCTTTATAGTCAGCCTCTCTCTGCACCTCTAGTCCCTGGCAACCACTAACCTGTTTTCAGGCCCTATAAACATTTTTTTTCTAGAACCTCACACAGGGTGTAGCTTTTTCCATCTGGCTGCTTTCACACGGCACGCTGTCTTTGTGCGTTGCCATGTTGTTGCGTTTGTCAGTAGCCGGCTTCTGTTGAGCGGTGAGTGAATTTCCGTTGTGTGGATGGACTGCAGGCTGTTTATTCACTCACCGCTTGAAGCACATTTGAATTGTTTCCGGGCTTGATGATTAGGAACACAGCTGTTACAAACATTGTTGGGTTGCCGGGTATGAACATTAGTTTTTATTTGACTTTGGTAAATACTAAGGGTAGAATCCCACGGTAAGTGTATGTTTAACTTTAAAGAAACCGACGAACTGTTTTCCGGAGGAGCGGTAGCGTCGTGCCTTCCTGTCAGCAGTGTATGGGAGTTCCCGTTCTCAGGACCATCGTCTGGGTCCACGTAGGTCTGTAAACGCAAGACGAAAATCTGCAAGATGCTCACCCAGAAAGAGGGGTAGACATGAGAATTGGGGTTAGTGTCAAAGAACAGTGCAGCTTAATAAGTTTTAACTGTTTAATTTTTATAATTAGAATGCATTTGTTAATTACTTTTAAATTAAATTTTTGAAAAATGTAATATTTCTTACCGAAAAGGAAAAAAGGCGAGACTTATAGAAATACGACAGACCGAGCTGACTATATTCATCCTCCCCCACCCCCACCATTTAAAAGATGCAGAAATTCTAGATCAAGTATAACATGTTATGCTGCTCAAGAGGAAGATATAGAAGTGTTCCAAGAGCCATAAATAAGGACAGAAATCAAAGCCAAAGCAGGAGCTGGTGCTGGGGCAGCCCATGGGGGTTTCATAGCAGATCTGGACCCAAGTGCCTGGGGGCTGCAGAGCTACTGCCCACTCAGAGATGGGAGGAAAGTATGGGTCCTCTTTCCTGAACTTGGAACCTCAAAGAGTTCTCCTGTTAGTGGAAGGAGGATTTGAAAACCTGCCAGCCACCCTAAGGAAACGGCAGGGAACTTTGTAGGGGGAAAAAAATACCTTTCAAAATCCCTGGCATAGATACAGGTCGCTATGAATTGGAATTGACTTGATGGCAACGGGTTTGGTTTTTGGTTTATATGTTATATGGAAGTCTCTAGGTGATGCAGAGGTCCCTGGGTGGTGCAAACAGTTTGCTATCGGCTACTAACCTAAAGGTAGGCGATTCAAACCACCTAGCAACACCATGGAAGAAAGGCCTGGCAATCTGCTTCCATAAGATTACAGTTAAAAAAACCCTGTGGAGCAGTTCTACTCTGTAACACATGAGGTCATTATACGTTGGAATCGATTTGACAGCAATAGGTTTTTTTTTTTCTTTAGTTTGTTTGCATGACTGCTCATTGAAAGGTTGGAGGCTCAAGTCCACCCGCAGTCGCCTTGTAAGAAAGGCCTGCTGATCTACTTCTGAAAAATCAGCCATTGAAAACTCTATGGAGCACAAGTCTACTCCGACGCACGTGGGGTCACCGTGAGTCAGGATCGACCTGATGGCAGCAGGTTTTTATATGTTGCGTATGTAGAAACCCAAGCCAGAAAAGGAATGTAAGTTGTATTACAGTGAATCCCCCATGCTCCAGAAGAAACCACCAGGAAACTGCCCTGTAGGGGCATTCTCATACCCGGTGCTCACAGAACGGTCACAGCAAGAAAAAAAAAATGACCCAGTTGAAGAGGAGTGCATATTAAAAAAAGTTATATATCACTTGAAGAAATGAACCGTTATTAAGTGAGAATCAGGAGACTGAACCCTAAGGCGAGCCATCACCAGTGACTGCAAATTTACTGTACAACTCCAGGAGGCATGATGCACATAGAATACAGTGGCAGTGCTGGATAACACCCTATGAACAGAAAATAATAGAACAATCTGGATAAAACCTACCAAATAAAAGCTTAAAGCTATCAAAATGATAACAGAAAGAAAAAGAAATTCTAATAAAAAAACAGCATTTTTTTTACAAAAATCTGATTAGAAAAAGTAACAAATTGACATCCATAAATTAAAAAAAAAAAATTCTCAGCAACAACAACAAAAAAACCCTGTTTAAAAAACGGGCAAAGGACTAGAATAGAAATTTCATCAGCGAAGATAAACAAGTGGCCGATAAGAACATGAAAAGATGCTGAACATCATTATTGTTATTGCTGTTAGGTGCATTTGAGTCAGTTCCAATTCATAGTGACCCTGTGTACAAAAGAATGAAACACTGTCAGGTCCTGTGCATCCTCACAATAGTTGTTATGCTTGAGCCCATTGTTGCAGCCACTGGGTCAATCCATTTCATTGATGGACTTCCTCTTTTCCGCTGGCCCTCTGCTTTACCAAGCATGATGTCCTTCTGCAGGGTCCGATCCCTCCTGATAATAGTCCAAAGTATGTGAGACGTAGTCTTGCCGTTCTTGCTTCTAAGGAGCATTCTGGTTGTACTTCTTCCAAGACAGATTTGTTTCTTCTTTTTGCAGTTCATGGTATATTCAATATTCTTTGCCAACACCACAATTCAAAGGTGTCAATTCTTCTTTGGTCTTCCTTATTCATCATCCAGCTTTCCCATGCATATGAGGCGATTGCAGACACCATGGCTTGGGTCAGGTGCACATTAGTCTTCAAGGTGACATCTTTGCTTTTTAACATTTTAAAGAGGTCTTTTGCAGCACATTGCCCAATGCAATACATCTTCTTGATTGCTGCTTCCATGACTCTTGGTTGTGGATCCGAGTAAAATGAAATCCTTGACAACTTCAGTCTTTTCTCCATTTATCATGATGTTGCTTATTGGTCCAGTTGTGAGGATTTTTTTTTTTCTCTTTGTTGAGGTGCAATCCACACTGAAGGCTGTAGTCTTTGATCTTCATCAGTAATTGCTTCAAGTCTTCTTTACTTTCAGCAAGAAAGGTTGTGTCATCTCCATAATGGAGGTTGTTAATGAGTCTTCCTCCAATCCTGATGCCCCATTCTTCTTCATATAGTCCACTTTCTCAGATTATTTGCTCAGCATACAGACTCAATAAGTATGGTGAAATGATACAACCCTGACACACCCCTTTTCTGAATTTAAACCACACAGTATCCCCTTTTTCTGTTCAAACCACTGCCTCTTGATCTATCTACAGGTTCCACATGATCACAATTAAGTGTTCTGAAATTCCCATCCTTTACAGTGTTATCCATAATTTGTTATAATCCACACAGTCGGATGCCTTTGGATAGTCACTAAAACATAGGTAAACATTTTTCTGATATTCTCTGCTTTCAGCCAGGATCCATCTGACATTAAGCAATGATAACCCTTGTTCCTCTTTTGAGTCCAGCTTGAATTTCCAGCAGTTCCCTGTCCATGTTTTGCTGCAGCCACTTTTGAATGATCTTCAGCAAAATTTTACTTGTGTGTGATATTAATGATACTGTTTGATAATTTCCACTTTTGGTTGGATCACCTTTCTTTGGAATAGGCATAAATGTGGATCTCTTCCAGTCAGTTGGCTGGGTAGCTGTCTTCCAATTTTCTTGGCATAGACAGGGGAACACTTCCAGTGCTGTATCCATTTGTTGAAACATCTCATTTGGTATTCTATTAATTCTTGTTTTTCGCCAATGCCTTTCAGTGAAGCTTGGACCTCTTCCTTCAGTACATCGGTTTCTGATCATATGCTACCTGCTGAAATGGTTGAGCTTCGACCAGTTCTTTTTGGTACAGGGATTCTGTGTATTTCTTCTGACTTCTTTTGATGCTTCCTGCGTTGTTTAATAATTTCCCCATAGAATCCTTCAATATTGCAACTCGAGGCTTGAATTTTTTCTTCAGTTCTTCTAGCTTGAGAAACGCTGAGCGTATTCTTCCCTTTCGGTGTTCTAACTCCAGCTCTTTGCACATGTCATAGTTATACTTTGTCTTCTTGAGCCGCCCTTTGAAACCTTCTGTTCAGCTCTTTTACTTCATCATTTCTTCCTTTTGCTTTAACTACTCTACATTCAAGAGCAACTTTCAGAGTCTCTTCTGACATCCATTTTGGTCTTTTTTTTTTTTTTTTTTTTTCCTAATTTTAATGACCTCTTGCTTTCTTCATGTATGATGTCCTTGATACCATTCCCAACTCGTCTGGTCTTCAGTCATTAGTATTCAACACATCAAATCTAGTCTTAAGATGGTCTCTAAATTCAGGTAGGATGTACTCAGGGTAGGATATACTCAAGGTCATACTTTGGCTCTCATGGACTTGTTCTAATTTTCTTCAGCTTCAGCTTGAACTTGCGTATGAGCAATTGATGGTCTGTTCCACAGTCGGTCCCTGGCCTTGTTCTGATTGATGATACATCTCTTTCCACAGATGTAGTCAATCTGATTCCTGTGTATTCCATCTTGTTTGGCCCACGTGTATAGTTGCCATTTATGTTGTTGAAAAAAGGTATTTGCAATGAAGAAGTAGTTGGTCTTGCAAAATTCTATTATGCCATCTCTTGCATTGTTTATATCACCAAAGCCACGTTTTCTTGTTTCCAACTTTCACATTCCGGTCACTAGTAACCATCAATGCATCCTAACTGCATGTTCAATCAATTTCAGATGGCAGAACCTCGTAAAATCTTCAATTTCTTTATCTTTGGTCTTAGTGGTTGGTGTATAAATTTGAATAATAGTTGTATTAACTGGTCTTCCTTATAGGCATATGAATATTATCCTATCATTGACAGCGTTATAGTCCAGGATAGATCTTGAAATATTCTATTTTGATGATGAATGCAACACCATTCCTCTTCAATTTGTCATTCCCAGCATAGTAGACCATATGATTGTCCGATTCAAAATAGCCAATACCAGTCCATTTTAGCTCACAAATGCCTAGGATATCAGTGTTTATGCGTTCCATTTCATTTTTGATGATATCCAGTTTTCCTAGATTTACACATAGTGCATTCCACATTCCAATTGTCAATGGATGTTTGCAGCTGTTTCTTCTCATTTTGAGTCATGTCACATCAGCAAATGAAGGTCCCAAAAGCTTGACTCCATCCACATCATTAAGGTGGACTCTACTTTGAGGAGGCAGCTCTTCCCTAGTTGTATTTTGAGTGCCTTCCAACCTGAGGGGCTCATATTCTAGCATTATATCAGACAGTGTTCTGCTGCTATTCTTAAGGTTTTTACTGGCTAATTCTTTTCAGAAGTAGACTACCAAGTCCTTCCTCCTAATCTGTCTTAGTCTGAAAGCTCAGCTGAAGGCTATCTGCCATGGGTGACCCTGCTGGTATTTGAATACCGGTGGCATAGCTTCCAGCATCACACCAACACATAAGCCCCCACAGTATGACAAACTGACAGATGTGTGGGGGTCAACATGATTAGGAAAATGCAAATCAAAATCACAATGGTATATCACTTCACACTCACTAGGATGGCTATAATCAAATAGAAAGTAAAAAGTATTGACAAGGGTGTAGAGAAATTGGAATTCTTGTACATTGCTGTTGGGAATCTAAAATGGTACAGTGCTGTGGAAAACATTTTGGCAATTCCTTAAAAAGTTATACATATAATTGCCATATGATACAGCAGTTCCACTCTTAGGGTTATACCCAAGAGACTTGAAAACGTGTACTCAGACAAATACTTGTACATGAGTGTTCATTGCAACACTATTCATAATAGCCAAAGATGAAGCAGCAACCCCAATGTCCACCAACAAACAGATGAATGGATAAATAAAATGGAGGATAAATACGCAATGGAATATTTAACCATAAAGAGAAATGAAGTTCTGATACACGCTATGACATAGATGAATCTTAAAATCATTATACTGAATAAAGAATCCATACACTAAGGATCACATACTATATGTTTCCATCTATGCATAATGTTCCGAATAGGCAAATCCATAGAAACAGAAGGTGGATTGGTGGTTGCCAAAGGCTGGGGGCGGGGGGAGGGAGAGGTATGGGGATTAATCACTTAATGGTTATGGGGTTTTATTTTCCAGTTATAAAAATGTTTTGTAACTAGATAGTGATAGTGGTCGCATAACATTGCGAATGTACTAAATGACACTGAATTGTTTGTTTTAAAATGGTTAATTTTATGCTGAGTGAATTTTACCTCAATAAAAAATATGAATTTTTTTTTTTTTTTAAGAGAGAAGCTGTGGTTTAAAAAGGTCCCGCCACCTTGTACTTTCTCCTGTTCCATCCTACAACTCCCAGGATGTGGACCTGAGCAAGAACTTTTTTGGAGGAGAAAAATGTTGCTTTTTCAGAAACCCTCACTTGTAGCAGTCCAGTATGATTTGAATGACAGAATTTCTTTGAAAACAGGATAGATTAGGTTAAGAATCAGATTGTGGTAGCCCTGAAAGTAACCCAGCCCCAACAGGAGGTTGTGTCTCTACAGCCATGCCTCCCTAGAGGAGTTCCCATATTAGGGCCAAAGTTAGGGTGATGGGAAGAGGGGAGACCACAGCATTCACTTTGCAAGAGATAGCAAGTACCCATTCTGAGGCTCCCATAGGACTGAATATATGTGAGGCTATGAATAAATATCTGCATTACTATGAAATTTAAAGGAATAACTTCACATAATACACTGAATGTATCATTTCAGAATTTATAAGGACTAATAAATGCTTACTCTGTTAAAGGAAGGAGATTTACTGAAGATTTGATAACAGTCTGAACTGGGGAAAACATCTGATTTTAGAGTGAAAAAGTGCTTCCAAAATGGTGAAGCTGCAGAGACCTTTTAAAGGGTGAAAACAAAGAACTTGAGATGTAGTGTTTTGACTGAACATTACAAACTTAGATTAAATAAGGTGGGTTACTGGAAGTGAGGGCTAGGAGGAGGGAGGTTACAGGACGTTTTTCTCTTAAAAACAGCTTGCTCAAGTGCAATATTTCTTGTCAGCAGTTTCTCAGGAGACCTAGGTAAGAGTTAGCATCAAGACCTTTCTGAGAGGTTTAAGGAAGCATCTTGATAGCTCCTGTGAGACAGTTTGTTGTTATTCTCTCAGCTTAACCACAAAGAAATGAAAAAAACTTTCTTAGTTTACATTTAGTCGCAGGCTTTAAAGAATAAGTTAGGGGGTTGCATATATTAAAAGAAAGACAAGGTGGAGGAGGGCCCCAAACTCTAAAGCAGTCATTTTTTCTTTAGACATTAAGAAAGAAAGCAGAAAGAAAATGCTAAACTGTTCTACAAAATAGCCACCATTTTACATTCTCGTTAACAATGTATGAGGGTCCAGTTTCTCCACATTCTTATCAACACTTGTTATTGTCTATCTTTATGAGTACAGCTGTCATAACGTAGAGGGTCAGAGAAAAAGAGGAACACCCTCAACAAGATGGATTGACACACCGGCTGCAACAGTGGGCTCAAACATAGCAAAAATTGTGAGGATGGTGCAGGGACCAGGCAGCTTTTCATTCTGTTGTACATGGGGTCACTATCAGTCGGAACCAGTTCCATAGCACCTAACAACAACTCTAATGAGTGTGAAGTGATTCTGAATTCTTTTAAGGAAGATTTCAAATTAAGCATCCTGCAAATCTATTTTTTATTTAGAACTCTTTGTTTTGAACTTTTTACATTAGTTCAAATTCTTTCTGAATGCCTTTCAAAACTACCTTATCTTACAGAGTCTAGTTGACCTTAAGTTCACATTTCCCGGCTGTTTATCAGTTTTTATCCGGTCTTTAATTATGATGTTTTTAATGTGTTTAAAATAGTGTATTCAGCTGATAAACACAAACTACACATATCTCCCTCCCCCCAAAAAAAGGCTGATTATTTCTTCTGCTTAAGAATTTAACGGGTTGGTTAATCAGAAAAAGCCTGTTTCAGCTAAGCATCTTCTGAGCTTTAGGCTCAGAGGATTTCACGAATCTCTAAGCATATCTACCTTTAGTTTGGAAGATCTGAGAATTCCAAGAATACTACTGCCAAAGTCAGGGTCTTAAGTCATTTTGGAATGAGACTTAATGAGAACATCACAATGGTATTTACATGTGAGGGTGTGGAACAGAAGAGGCCTAAAGAGATTTGCAAGTGCTCAAGGAGCCTGAGATCTCTGACTGAGCAAGCTCACCAACATTGCTAGGTCGGTGGTGGGAAGTGTGTCAACAAAGGGCTTCTAGCTTCTCGAGTTTCGTTAACATAGCAAATGGTTAACTACTTGTTTTAAGATTTTTTTCAAACTTTAACTTTGGTTTCTTCTCAGTACAATTTCTTATTTTATGAGCAGCAGTAAAGCATATCTGGTTAGTATTTGAGAAAGGAATTTTTCTAATGTATGGTAGATACTCAATGCTTATGACACTTGTAAAAAGAGTTCTATTTCTGTTACAGATGTTTAAGTCCCATGTTTAAAAGATGTTTGATTCTGAAGACAGCATGGGCTTCGCATTTGCCTGAAGCTGATGTATGACTTTTAGGAAACTGGAATCTGTCCCTTGGCTGTTTTGTCTTTAAAAGTGGATGGCCTGCTTTTCTTGGCTCTCATTCTCTGTTTCCATTTCCTACCCTTGGCTGGGCTGCATAATCAAAGTTAGGCTGAGGTTACGCAAGTCTCCCGGGCCTTGGGGCCCTTGTACCTCTTCAGTACTTAAACACAATGTCTTTGTGTTTCCAAATAAAGCTAAGAACTGTGCAGTATTTTCTTCCATTTCTTTGATCAGCCTTGGCCTCTGTAAATTAGTATGTTTCTTCAAACATTATCTAATAAGCTTAGAAGTTAGCTGACCTTTTTCTTTTTGCCTTTTCTTGTCTTTTTATATAAGTGAGGGCATACAATACTTGTCCTTTTGTGATTGACTTATTACACTCAGCATGACGTCCTCAAGCTCTATCCATACTGTAGCATGTATCAAGACTTCGTTTCTTCTGCTGGCTGAGTACTATTACATGTATGCATGTACCACCTTTTGTTTATGCATTTATCTGCTGATGGGCATTTGGTTTTTACTACCTTTTGGCTATTGTGAATAGTGCTACAGTGAACATTGGTGTACAAGTCTCTGAGTCTCTGCTTTCAAGTCTTACTGGGTCACATGGTCATTCTATTTTTAGTTTTTGAGGAACCACCACACTGTTTTCCAAAATGGCTGTAGCTGTACCATTTTGCATTCCCACCAGTAATGGATAGGGGTTCCAATTTCCCCTCATCCTCAACAACATTTGTTTTCTGGGTTTTGTTTGTTTGTTTTTGTTTTTTAATCTTAATCATCCTAACCCAGAAAGTGAAATGGTATCTCATTGTGATTTTGATTTGCATCTCTGATGGCTAATGACCTTGAGCATCTTCTCATGTGTTTGGTGGCCATTTGAAAGTTCTTTTTGGTGAAATATCAAGTCCTTTGCCCATTTTAGGATTGGGTTGTCTTTTTGTTGTTAAGTTGTCAAAGTTTTATATATATATATATCGGTTATTAGATTCTTATCATATGTATGTTTCCCGAAGATATTCTTCCAGCGGGTAGCTTGTCTTTTCACTTTTTTTGGTAAAGTCTTTGAATGAACAAAAGCTTAAAATTCTTATGAGGTACCATTTTTTTATTTTGTCTTTGCTTTTGTACTTTTCTTTTTAAATTAAATAATCTACTGCTAAAACCTAGGCCCAACATTGCACCTGCATTTTCTTCTAAGAATCTTATGGTTTTAATTTGCACATTTAGGTCTTTAATCCATTGTGAATTCATTTTTGTGTATGGTGTGAGGCATGGATCCTGTTTTATCTTTCCCCACATGGATATCCAGTTTTCCGAACACCATTTTTTAATGAGACTCTTCTTTCCCCATTGAAAGGACTTAGCACCCTTGTCAAAAATCAGTTGACCATAGATGTGTGGGTTTATTTCTGGACTTTCAATTCTATTCCATTGGTCTATGTGTCTATTGTTATACCAGTACCAGGCTATTTTGATTACCGTAGCTCAAGCGTAACAACGATTGTAAGGATGGCTCAGGACCGGGCAGTGCTTCGTTCTGTTGTGCATAGGGTCGCTATGAGTCTGCACCGACTCGACAGCACCAAACAGCAACAGCTGTATGATATGTTTTAAAATCAGGAAGTGTGAGTCCTTCTACTTTGTTCTTCTCTTTTGACTGTTGTAGAGAAAAACTTGGACAGTGTTTCAAGTTAAAATAGAGAGGTTTATGAAGGGAATTGGGAAATCTCATAGCCCATTGAAAATGGAGCCATGTAGTCCCCAGGCAGTTTTGTTATACAAGTATTCTTATGGGGTAAAAAGAGGGGCCAAACCATAGGGAGGGCACTTACAGGAAAATCAATAAATATTGTAATAATCACACTCTGAATGGTTACTGATTCTTAACAGTGTAGTGATTACAGATAGTTTCACAAGATGCTTTCATCATGGTCACAAGATACTTACATGTATTTTCTTTGTCTGTCCTGCACAAAGAAAAAATACCTTGCTGGCAGCAGCACTCAGACAGCACTCTTCCGGAGTACGGGTATTTTGAAGGGTACAGGTGGACACTTGGTTAAGACCCCTTGGGGCACATGGTTTCACATCCAGGTTTTGACCACCAAGGAAAAACATATTTTTCGCAAAAAACGTAGCCGTTAGTCTAGAATCCAGATCAAAATTAGATCGCATGGTCAGCATATATATGCCTCTGTCTCACTGATGGCACCGAAAGCCGCCGTTTCCTGAGACACAGCACTACGTTAGCTGTTGGGGGCCTCTTGCCATTCCAGATAAAGCTGAGGATTGGTTTCTCCATTTCTGTAGAGAAGGCAGTTGGAATTTTGGTTGGAATTGTGTTGAATCTATAGAACGCTTTGAGTAATATTGACATCTTAATAGAAGATTATAAAAGATACTGAGCAGAAAGCTCAGAAACATTAAAACAAATGTCTTTACAACTGAAATCTTACATAACAAAGATTTCTAATCTGCAGCTTTTGGCCTACTCATTGTGAACCTGATGCAATTAATTCTAGTTCAACAAAATCATTTGAACCATATTTTTAAATATTCAAGCAATTACAGTTTTGTAGAAATGACCCAAGAAAGAATCCACAGTGGAATCTCCAGATTTTCAGATAACATTAAGCCTTTCTACACACTGAAATACAAAGCGGATGGGAATGCAGTGAAATTATTATTCAGGGCACCCAAAAAAAATAATAAATCATTATACATAAAATAAGACCTTCAGAGAAAAAAATCCAGAAAATATTTATTGAAAGATATACCCTTGTCTATCAGTTATGACCCAAGAAAAGACACATCGAATGTTCCCTAAAATAGTATTTCAGAACATCGCCACGTTAGGAAAGGCTTGTAGATCATGGGAAACAAAATAGATCGTGTATCCTCACCTTTGTCCCAAATCCGGGAGAATCTACACATAATATTCCATGCACTTAGGGTCACTGCTCTTTAGAAATGATCCAAAGACCCACGGTAAGACCTTCGAGAGGGCCGCAAGTCTTCCAAATGAGAAGAAAAGTGCATTCTTCCACCTGGAATGGTAAAGGCAAAGATGAGGTCTCTCTGCACTCATCACAATGTTGTCACTGTCAATTTAGTTGCTTATGTACTGGTGTATGGTCTGTCTTCTCTGCCAGATTGTGTGCTTCGTGGAGTCAGGAATGCTGTCTTCCTTTCTACTGAATACTGTTCAGTAATATTTCACAAAATGAGCTTGTGTAATGAGCACCCACAGGAAGAAATAGAACATGAGCAGCCCCCTAAGCCCCTCTGGCCTCCCTTCCAGTCACTACCCCCACCAAGGGCAGCAAAGATTCACTGTGCCTGTTGTAGGCATAATTGGACATATATTGTAGATAGTATTTGGTGTCTGCTTTCTCTCACTCATTATGGTTGTGAGATTGACCCCCATTCTGTATAGCTGTGATCATTCATCTTACTGCTGTATAGTATTCCACTGTGTGACTATACCACAAAGTATTTCTCCATTCTACTCTTCCTGTACACTTCCAGTGTTTGGCTACTATGAACAGGACTGCTGTGAACATTCTGGTACATGTCTTCTGGTAACTACATGTACACGTTTATGTTGGGTGGACATACGTTCAGCTTTAGTAGATTCTGCCAAACAGTTTTCCACAGGAGTTGTACCAGTTCACAACCTCGCCAGCAGTGCGTGAGGGTGCCAGCTGCTCCACGTCTGTTTCACCACCAGTTCCGTCAATCTTTTTAGCTCTTCAGAGGGGTGTGTAGTGATTTTAATTTGCCTTCCTATGATGCCCACTGTTTATTTTGTTCACCAGTATATACCTAACACTTAACACAGTACTTGTGTTTCTTATTAGTCAGGCCTCTTTCAATACAGGAAACCCTGGTGGCGTAGCGGTTAAGAGCTATGGCTGCTATCCAAAAGGTCGGCAGTTCGAATCCATCAGGTGCTCCTTGGAAACTGTATGGGGCGGTTCTACTCTGTTCTGTAGGGTTGCCATGAGTTGGAATCAACTCAACAGAAATGGGTTTGTTTTGGTTTTGTTTTCTTTTAATACGAGTGACAGGACGGAGTGGGAATGGAAACCAAGTGTTCAAGGGTTAAAAGCAGCTCTCTTCAGCTCTGGTGAGTCTCAGCTCAGTCTGCCCTGCCCCTAAAATGTGCGGACCTTCTCATACAGCCGAAAAACGGCTGGCAGCAGCCCACTGTTGTCTTTACAGCCTGGCAGCTCCAGGAGAAGGCTTCTCCCTCACAGCTTCTTCATCAGCTCCAGAGAAGCACCTGGGTTAGCCCGGCTTCACCAATCACAGTTTCACTGCACTGAACTAAGCCTGGGTTTTGTGGCCAGGTGGGCAGGATTTGTTGTCAGAAGAAGGGAGATGAGAAAGCTTGCTGGGCAATGAAAAAGAGGTATTGTAGTTCACTAAAGCTCACACAGAGTAGACAGTAAAATCATTTTAAATGAATGAATGAATGAATCAATCCAATTTTATCATATTATGTAGTCTATGGATGGGGTGAACCTGAACAACTTTTATAAGGAATACTTTAGGAAAATAAAGCAGATTTAGGACAGCAAAGAAAATTCTCTGTCCTTATTTCCACTAATTTAAGAGCTGCTCCATGCCAAAACATGAATGGCCATCAGAAGCGTCTTGCCAGTCCTTGCGTGCTCTGTAGACAGCTGAATAACTGGAAGCACAGTGTTGGATTCTCGAGTCCAGCTGAGCCAGCGAGAGGCTCCTCCTTCCTGCGCTGGCCACACGCAGGAAGCAGGGACTCCTGCATGGTGGAGCTGAGGGGTCGAGCTGGCAATGTGGTCTGTGGTCAGACTGCAAGGTGGTGTTATTCTAGTACCCAAACAAAAACTATGCCCTTTTCTCTTTTAAAAAATGGGAATTATTAAAATAACTACACATAATATTTAAGCCTCTGGCAGTGTGTAAAAAAGAAAATGTAGCATGTAGCTTAAACTTTGCTACCTTTCTCACTAATCTCTTACTAGATAAAAACTAAGAAAACCTGAATAAAGTGCAGGTAGTCCCTGACTTAAACAACGTATTCAGGCCACAACAAACCACACTTATGACCGTCTGTGTTTTCTTTTTTACACCTTATCATTAATCATATGTACCATATACAATGTTGCAGTGCATATTACTAATGTACTGCAATTTGTTGATGTTAAAATTCTTAGACGTTCACTTACAGATGCTTAAAGACCAGATTTATAAAGATACTGATAATAAGAGGCAATAATAATGAAAGTAAAACAGAACAAAATCAGAGGTAGTTGTTGGGACTACCTGTATGGAGCTTAGTTAATAATGGTATGTTGATCAATATTGGTTCATTAATTGAAACAAATGTACCGTGCTGATGTAAAATGTTAATAATATTGTAAACTGGTTGTGGATTATATGGGAACCCTATTACCTTCAAATTTTTCTGTGTCTAAGATACAACTATTGGTTTCTTCTTGTCTGGAACAAAATAGAGCGAAGAAAACCAAAGACTCTATCAAGGATGCAATTAGTCCAAAGGACTGGTGGCCCACATGAACCACAGCCTCCACTAGACTGAGACCTGAAGGTCTAGATGGTGCCTGGCTACCACTACCAGCCGCCCTGACCAGGAACACAATAGATGGTCCCAGTTACAGTGGGACAAAAACGTAAAATAAAATCCAAATTCATTAAAAAAAAAAAAACAGACTTACTGGTCTGATGGAGACCAGAGGAACCACCAAGACTATACCCCTAAGATATCCTTCTGACTTAGAACTAAAGCCAGTCCTGGAGATGACTATTCAGCCAAATAATAGACAGGCCTACAAAATAAACAGTAATACCCGTGAGGAAGGTGCTCCTTCAAACAATCAACTATACAAGACCCAAAGGGCAACATTTGCCCAAAAGCAAATACAAGAAGGCTGGAAGGGGCAGGGAAACCAGACAAATGGAAATGGGGAACCCAGGGTGGAAATGGGGAGAGTGCTGACACATTGCAGGGATTGCAACCAATGTCACAGAACAATTTGTGTATGAATTGTTGAATGGGAAACCAATTTATTACATAACTTTCACCTAAAGCACAATGACATGTTCAAAAAAAAAAAATTACACAAAGGGAAAAAAAATTTTTTTCTGTAAATCTAAAACTCTTCCACTGTGCCACCCAGGCTCTGTATTCTAAAAGATAGTTTATTAAAAAAAAAAAGGTACAGGACATTGGAAGAAGCCTATACAAGGGTGGGTTCCTGAAGAGTATGCTTTATTACTGCCACAGTAAATCACCCCTGACCTCCCTCCATTCTCACCAGCACATCAGCTGGGTTGAGGGGAACTGGAGACTTGTTTCGGGAAAGCTGTTGTGACCAGGAGGCCTGGGCTCAGCCTGGTTTCATTCACTTGTGGCTCTGGGTTGTTGGACCAGCCATGCATATCTCTAAACCTTGGTTTTCTTATTTTTAAAATGGGCATACTTTTATATTCCTGCTTCATAAAGTTCTTGATTAGGTATATAAGAGTTTTGAAAACTAGACTACTATACAAATAGAATTAATTATTATTGTCCTTCGATTATTTAACCATGGCTTTAAAAAAATGTTATATATATAAAACCAAAAACCAAACCCACTGCCATCGAGTCGATTCCGACTCATAGCGACCCTATAGGACAGAGTAGAACTGCCCCATAGAGTTTCTAAGGAGCACCTGGCAAATTCAAACTGCCAACCTTTTTAGCAGCTATAGCACTTAACCACTACGCCACCAGAGTTTCCAGAGAAAGGTTATATATAGGAAATGCTGGTGGCACAGTGGTCAAGTGCTATGGCTGCTAAGCCTAAGGTTGGCAGTTCAAATCCACTGGGTACTCTTTGGAAACTCTAATGGGCAGTTCTACCCTGTCTTATAGGGTCACTATGAGTCAGGTTGGACTCCATGGCAACAGATTTTTTAACCTTTTTCTACAGAGAAAACTAAAGATTTTGAATTAAAAAATAACGCATAGCAAGTTTCCTTTCCTAGATTGGGAGCTATTTAATGTTGGAGGTTTGGTCTTATTTCCGGCACTAGATGTAAAATAGATCAATAAACCCTTTAGGGGCAATTTTGTTTCCCAACAAAAATGTTTTTGTCGCTATAATCAAAGTCAATTGTCAGCCTTGAATTTTAATGTTATAAATTGATTGTAATAAAACATGACTAAACATTACAACTATATTTGAATTTAGTAATGTTATGTAGTAGAGTGTTTTTAGTACTCAGGCTTTGGAATCCAGTTGCCTTAGGTTTGAATCCATTTATTAGCTGCATAATCTTTGGTAAGTATCTTCATTTTTCCAAGCCTCGGTTTCATTAAAATGGGCGTTATACCAAAGATTTCCTACTATCGTATCTTTATGCAAACCACGCACTGTGTTAATACTTTTTTTGCCAACTTCTCACCCTCCAGGTATTTTTGTAAGTGTGTGCTATTCTAATTTTTTTTACAGCAACATGTAAAAAAAAAAACAGCATAGCACAGTTAAGAAAATACCTGGGGGGACCAATGAGAAACTAATTTGGCTATAAGCTTTCATGTAAAACACAATAGAAAAAGAAAATAGTTTACAAGCAGTCATCCAAGACACAACAACTGGCCCGTATTCACCAGGAACAACAGAGGAAGGAGGAGAATCAAAAATAGGGGAGGATATGGAATATCTGGTTAGTTGCCTCCATGAACAGCTGCCCCCTTTGCCACGAGACCAGAAGAATTGGATGGTGCCCGGCTACCATTAGGGAACATTTTGATCAAAGACTCCATAGAAGAATACTGATCAAAAGGGGGAAAATGCAGAACAGAATTTCAAATTTTAATGGGCTCTAGACTTTTTGGAGCCATGGAGGGTGGATGAACCCCTGAAACTATTGCCCTGAGATCATCTTTAAACCTTAAACTAAAAATATCCCTTGAAGTCATCTTAAAACTGAACAATAGTGTAGTAAAAAGGTCTGCCTTGAGCATGCTCTGTTAAGAACTATCTATATGGGATCAAATTGGTAACAGCAACTCAAAAGACAGGAACTTTTGGGGGTGATGAGTTTATGAGGGAAGAAAACCTCAGAAAAGGAGGGTGAGAATGGCTGCACAACTTGAAGAATGTAATCAGTGTATGTGTGTAAACAGTTGAATTGGTGAATGTTTGTTGTGTTTATTCTAAACAAAAACAACAAAATAGAATTTTAAGGAAAAAAATGCCTGTGGGAGGGTGCAGTTGGCTAAAAAATAATGTATAACAGACATTAAATAAGCTAACGAATGTAAAGTGCATAGTGCCTGTATGAATTGAGGGGTTAACCAGAAACCAGTTACTGCCGAGTCAGACTCGTGGCAGGCCCGTGTGCACAGAGCAGAAGGCACTCCACAGGGTTTTCATGGCTGTGACCTTGCAGAAGCAGATTGCCAGATCTTTCTTCTAAGGCACCTCTGGGCCGGTTCAGACTACCAGCCTCTCAGGTAGTAGTCAAGCACTTAATCTTTAGGGACTCCAGATTAAGAAGTTAGGGGTCAATAAATTGTGTGTGTGTGTGTGTGTGTAATCGATCTCAGAAAGTCTGCGATTCCATGAAAAAATTTAAATGAGACAATAACTTCTAATTATAACCAGTTTCAGTGTTTTGTACAGCATTACTTTGAGATTTATGAAATAATGAGATAGTTTAAACCTTAGCAATGATAAAATTTCCAGTGAATAGCTAGACTCTTATTTTCTGTATCTGCTATAGATTACATATTAACAGCTGTATAAAGAAATTGTGACATCATCTCTACCATTTATTTTCTAGCGTTTCACATTACATTTGTATGTGTGTGTGTGTATTTATCTTTTTTTTTTTTTGCAGTTACAAAAATTATTTACCGGTGGTCTGAGCTTTGAAACGACAGATGATAGTTTAAGAGGGGTGAACTCACAGATGGTGTGGTGATGAGAGGCCCCCAAACAAAACGTTTCAGGGGCTTTGGTTTTGTGACTTACTCTTGTTGAAGAGGTGGATGCGGCCATTAATTAGCATTTCTGGCTGCTGTCTTGACAGCACTGATGGGACTGCTGTAAAAGGTACCAACTGGGCTCACCTTCTCACATTAGTAGTCTGGGGAGGGGGGAGCTCTGGTGGCGCAGTGGTTAAGGGCCCAGCTGCTAACCAAAAGGTCAGACGTTCTAATCCACTAGCTGCTCCTTGGAAACCCTATGGGGCAGTTCTACTCTGTCCTGTAGGGTCAGAATCGACTCAATGGCAATGGGTTTGGTTTTGAGTTCAGTTTAATCTAGGAGGGTACAGGATTACTTTACAGAGCATACAGTTGCCACATGATTAGCTTAAAAGGACAATCATAAAGACGAAACTACTGCTAGGGTCTGTATTCTAACCTAGAGTGGTGTGTTTTCTCTGGTCATCTGATTGGGACGTGGGTTATTTTTAAGGGCACATGGCCTTCAGCTTGATTGCAGGGTATATATTTATTGGCTGTGTATTACTGATTGTGCAGGCACGATTTTCCCTTTCCCAACCTAAAATGGGAGAGTAGAGAAGCATTCTATTGGTAACTTTTACTTATTTCTAGGATTCCCACATCCCTGTATTCTTTCAATTCCATTTTTTAAGCAAAGTGTGTATGACTTTACCTTCAAGTCCTCATCTCTCCCATCATCAATTCCTTGATTTCCTTCCTAAAAAATGCTGCTTGGAGTACAGGATTATTTCAAGCAGGTTTGAGATGGAGATCTATGTGTGGTCTATGTGTTTGGGAGAGTCACAGGGAAGGTTAATTTCACTGTCTGGCCTTGGGGTAGCCTCAGTCTGGGCCAGCTAAGGACAGTAGCAATCATTCCAGGAAATTGTGGCTGAGAAGAGCAGGTGGGGGAGCTTCATGGAGGGTCTTTCTCTGTGGCCCTAACAAAGGCAGGGCAATTTCCAGCGAGAAAACCCTCTATAGACAGGCTGGCAGTGGGGTGGGAATGTGAGGAACTGTGTTAGGAGAGAGAAATAAAACGGGCAAACAGCTTGTCTTGATTTTTTTTTTTTTTTTTCCGGAATAGATGTGGAGTGGGGGAGTGCAGGTACATATGACAGGGGAAAAGGCAGTGCGGGGCTGTCCCTTCAGTGTTAAGAAAGGCTCAGCAGGAGTGAAGTCAGAAGACAGGGTGTCTCCTGTGACTGCCAACAAGGCCCACTGAGAACACTCTGAAGTGGTGTTTACCGCCTCCAAGACAGAAAGCGTTAGTGTACCAAATAGAAACAAAGATAAAATGTAAGCAACTCACTTGTAACATAACTGAGGAGGTTCCCCCCCGCCCCCAGCTTAATAGAATTAAAATAAGATATGAAAAATGTGGTAAAAATTACAAGGAAGTAGAAAGAAACATGGTTGTGGGAACAAAGGAATTTTCAGTTAGGAGGTTTAAGAACCAATTTTGTAACCTGTGACTAATGTGGAAAAGGATACTTTAATTGGGCCCTGATAGGTTAAGAAGGCATTTCAGGAATGAGGACTAGTGTAAAAAAGAAAAAAGGGGGGTGGGCGGTGGGGGAAGGAAGCATATTTCAGTCCTGAGAGGACATCGTCCTGGGTGAGATGGAAAATGTTTGAGGTTTTTACTTTTTACTGAGCAGGAAAGTCCTACCCATGCATTTTGGTTTTATTCTCAGGAGCCACGCAGAACGTATGGGATCCCTCTTGTGAGTGACCCATCCAGGCCAGGCATCTTCTCCCTCAGGCCCCACAATTAAAGGAACCTGTGTGGCATGATATAGGCGATAGGTTTTTGTTTTTTAACATCTGCTTTCCTTTGTCTCCTAACATTACTTCCTAAAATAAAACACTTGAAAACTTGATATGATTCCTTCCAGACTTTTCTCCATGCCTGTGACATGGCTTGATTCCCCATCCTGCCTGGCGGCGCTCCTCTCCCACTCCTGTGGTCCGTCTTTGTCTCTCCTAAGCATCCAAGCTGTCCAGAGCTACCTGTAGCCCTCTAGGCCAGGGACAAGGGTGGGACTCCCACCTCCCATGACAGGTCAGCGGTGGCAAACATCTTCTATAAAAAGCTAGAGACAAAATATTTTAGGCTTTGCAGGTCACATGGTCTCTGGTACAACCACTAAAAAGCAGCCGTAGACATGTAAATGAATGAGCTTGGTTATGTTACAATAAAGCTTTATTTATGGACACTGAAACTTGAATTTCACAGAATTTTCATGAGTTATGGAATATTACTCTTCTTTTTTTTTTCAACCAATTACAAATGTAAAAACCATTTTTTAGCTTGCAAGCTATACAAAAACAGGCGGCCGCAGAGCCTGGCCAGTGGGCCACAGTTTGCTGCTCCTGTCCCAAGCGGTCCCTCCCCCTGTGAGCTCCCATAAGCTGGTTACTGGTGCCTCACTGCTGTTTATTAATGTGGAAATTTCTGTTGGTAAAATTCTCTAAATCTTCATTTTTAAAATGCTATTGAAATATATTTCCAATACAGTGGTTCCTTCTCAACCCCGAGGTCCCTGATTCTTCCCAAGCCTGTACAAAATGAGAAGACGATGAAGGTGAAACTGAGGCAGAGGGAGTGCAGGCATGTCTGCTGTGTGGAAGCCGGGGATGAGGGTCCGCAGAGGACGGGAGGCACGCAGAGGCCACACCCTGGAATGAGCCCTCTGCGCGGTGTTCAGGTCATCTGGGAAGGTTGTGTGTATGCGGAACCCCGGAGGCATTAATGCTGTAATGTTTACGACCCACTTCGGGTTTGGAATAGGAGTCTTGGGTTGTTTTTTTACTAAGCCACATTCACGGCACATTTTTTAACTCCCTGTGGACAAGCAATACTATTAGCAGAGCTGCTCAGCTGTTCCCAATTACTCTTTTGGACATTTCACTGATGCTGGTACCCCAAGAAGTTCTGTGTTTGACAGAAGCTACGGACACTCACCGTATCCCACTGCTGGCCTCTTGCACCCCCACCCCCACCCTGAAGTGATGACGATCTGATGCTGCTTAGCCCACCTCTTGTGTTCTCCCCTGTGTTGTTTTTATGAACCAGGTGACCCCTTTGTGCAAACCACTTGTGCAGCAGGGGTGCTGCTGTGTCTTGACACCCTGTAGGACCACATCCAGGAAAGTTAGGGTGACTCAGTTTACAGGGGGTAATTCAGCAACACAGCTACTTCATTCAGTTCTGTTTATATTACTTCATGTCATGTTTGGTTTCAAAACATAAACAGAGTGTGTTAAGACTGGTTAAAATAATAGTCCCCAGTAATAGGAGACTTTGGAAATATGTAGTCTTTCCATCTTGTAAGTAATCAAAGGATTTAAAAGTAGGTCGCCTTTTATCCTGCCTTGTAGCTTGCAGATTTTTGTTAAGATTTCATTTTGATTGTATGTTGATTAACATACCGTCTTGGAATGAAAAGCTTCCATCTGTTCTAGTTGTTACATTAATTAGAAAATTTCCAAATGGGATCTGTAGATAGTTGGTTTTATTACTTCAAATGACTATGAATTAAACAAAGGATTTCTTTTCCAGAACTGCTCTAGAATAGTAATTCCTTATGGTTTTGTTTTGTTTTAATAATGTTTGTGTTTTAGGTGAAAGTTTACACAGCAAATTAGGTTCCCCTTTAACAATTTCTATACAAATTGTTTTGTTCCATTGGTTACAATTTTTACAATGTGTCAGCATCTCATTATTTCCATCCTGTTTCCACTGATCTAGCTTGCTTTCCCTTCCCTGCCTTCTCATCTTTGCTTTTGGGTAAACGTCTGGTCTCATATGGTTGTTTAAGGGAGCACGTTGCGCCCAGGTGGTATTGTTTATTTATAAGCCAATCTATTATTTGGCTAAAAGGTGACCTGCAGAAATAGCTTCAATTCCTAGTTCAAAGGGTATCTTAAGGCAGTAGTCTCAGGGGTTCCTCTAGTCTCTATCAGTCCAGTAAGTCTGGCCTTTTTTAAGAATTATTGTTCTACACTTTTCTCCCATTCTATCTGGGACCTTCTATTGTGACCCTGGTCAGAACTGTTGGTAGTGGTGGCCAGGCACCATCTAGTTCTTCTGGTCTCAGGTGAGAAGAAGCTGTGGTTCGTGTGGGCTGTTAGTTCTGTGGACCACTTTCTTCTTTGAGCCTTTGATTTCCTTCATTCTCTTTTGCACCACATGAGTAGAGACCGACAGTTATATTTTAGATGGCCACTTTTAAGACCCCAGACGCTACTCACCAAACTAGAATGCACATTATCTTTGTGAACTATGTTATGTCAGTTAAATAAGTTGTCCCCCAAGATTGTTGATCCTTTCCCTTTTCATAGGTTTTTACACTCTGAAAACCCTTGACCACATGCACACCTTTACACAGCCCTCTCGCACTGGATGGTACTTACACACCACGTGCACACCTTTATCACAGCCTTCTCGCACTGGATGGTAGTCCTGTACTTACACACCACATGCGCACCTTTATCACAGCCCTCTCGCCCTGGATGGGAGTCCTGTACTTACACACCACATGCGCACCTTTATCACAGCCTTCTCGCACTGGATGGTAGTCCTGTACTTACACACGACATGCACACCTTTATCAGCCCTCTCGCCCTGGATGGGAGTCCTGTACTTACACACCACATGCACACCTTTATCACAGCCCTCTCGCCCTGGATGGGAGTCCTGTACTTACACACGACATGCACACCTTTATCAGCCCTCTCGCCCTGGATGGGAGTCCTGTACTTACACACCACATGCACACCTTTATCACAGCCCTCTCGCCCTGGATGGGAGTCTTGTACTTACACACGACATGCACACCTTTATCACAGCCCTCTCGCCCTGGATGGGAGTCCTGTACTTACACACGACATGCACACCTTTATCAGCCCTCTCGCCCTGGATGGGAGTCCTGTACTTACACACCACATGCACACCTTTATCACAGCCCTCTCGCCCTGGATGGGAGTCTTGTACTTACACACGACATGCACACCTTTATCACAGCCCTCTCGCCCTGGATGGGAGTCTTGTACTTACACACCACATGCACACCTTTATCACAGCCCTCTCACCGTGGATGGGAGTCCTGTACTTACACACCACATGCATACCTTTATCACAGCCCTCTCACCGTGGATGGGAGTCCTGTACTTACACACTGCATCACTGATACAAAGGCACCACAGTATTTGGTGATAAAATCAATTAATAAACATTATTATATATTTAAAACCACCGCTAGTGCTGTGCAAGCTAGATGTGGTTATACAGATTTTTTAAAAGCTAAGGTCTCTCCTTCCCTCCCCTTCGTGGAGGTGCAGATGTGCCCGGCAGCCTGAGGAGGAATTGGTGGTGGGGTGGGGTCTGCCTGGGGGTCGGGGTGTGGGCTGGGGAGGAGGCAGCAGGCACTTTGGGAGATTGGTTTCCTATTGAGGATAAAGGGAGTCAGGTTTCTCACAACTGGCAAGGTGATTTACAAACAGGGGCTCTGGAAGGCAAGAATGTTCACTGCAGCACTCTTCACAATAGCCAAAAAGTAGAAACCACCCAAATGTCCATCAACAGATGAATAGATAAACAAAATATGGCACATACATATAAGTGGAATATTATGCAACAAAGTTCTGATACATGCTGCAGCATGGATGAACCTCAAAATAAGTCAGTGAAATAAGTGAGACACAAAAGGTCACATTTTATGATTCCATTTATATTGAAATGCCCAGAATAGGCCAGTCCATAGTGACAGAAAGTCCATGAGTGGTTGCCAGGGGCTGAGTGAGGGTGGAATGCAGAACGGCTGCTAATGGGTAAGGGGTTTCCATTTGGGGTAATGAAAATGTGCTGGAATTAGAAAGCAATGATGGTAAATAAACTAAAAACCTCTGAATTGTACACTACATTTTAAAAGGATATGTTTTATATTGTGAATTTTATCTCAATTTTAAAGTCACTGAAGCAGCCAGACCTAATTTCTTTGGAAAATATTAAAATCAAGATGAAGTGCCATGTCTGTGGACACCCAAGGGTAGGTTTAAACCCAGGATTCCTGTTGATTCAGTGGGACTTGGGATGAGGGGGGTGGCTGCCTCTACTTCTTCCTCAGCTGTGCTAGTCTGACGTGTAACGAAGCTGTTTATCTACAAAGCTCTGTTAAAAATTACATTCCCTGTTGGACTAGCATCCAGCAGCCATTCCAACAGCAAAGTGGATCTCAGGTATAAAAGAGGTTGGATATCGAATTGCCAACATTCTCACAGCTGCTGTTTTTCTATCACAAATACCAGGAGACTTCCTGAGTGTAGACCCTACCATATGGCAAGCAGCTGCATAAACACCCATTTTGAATCACTGCTCCAGGCATTCCTGTAGCTGAGCTTAAGACAGGCTTCCAGTAGAAGGCTAACGGACTCCAGGGGGTGGCAGGGTGCACAGTGAGGGCCAGGCGAGTCCCCTTCCAACTGCCCACTTGCTCAGCTGTGTCACAACCTTCACAGTAACACTGGGAGGAGTGGGTGCTATACTGGCTTTTTTATAGACCAGCAGTGCTTTTGTTGGAAACCCTGGTGGCGTAGTGGTTAAGTGCCATGGCTGCTAACCAAAAGGTCAGCAGTTCAAATCCTCCAGGCGCTCCTTGGAAACTCTATGAGGCAGTTCAACTTGTCCTATAGAGTCGCTATGAGTTGGGATCGACTCAACAGCAACAGGTTTGGTTTGTTGTTGTTAGTGCTCTTGTTGCAAGGGCTCTGGGGTACGCGAACGACCAGAGGCTGTAATCATCTGCCAGCCACCCTGCCTCCAGGAGAGCCCAGCTGAGCACTTTGGGTGATTCAGTCTTCGGTAGCTGTCGAAATGTACAGATCTTATGCCGGGCAACCTCAAACCCACGTTGCACTTAGAGTTGTATCATTTTTCACAACTTTCCGTTTTATCCCTCGAAGCCATCTGCACAGTCTGTCACGGAGACCCATCTTTTCTAATGTAATGGTCAGTAATCGTGAACAGGCTGCCATCTTTAGATTATCTATTTGGCTGTTCACCGGGCTTTAATTGCTTTCTTTTTATTCTCAACTGTGCTGTGAATACTTGAGGTTACTAGATGCATGAACTGGGGCAAAGGGAGCAGTATTACAACTTATATAAAAGGATACAACTTCTCACACAAGCCAAAAAGTTCTCCAGAATCACACACTGAACGCCTGGCCTCTCCTACTTTTGGTTTTATTCTGAAAATGAAAATAAGGATTGCACTTTTTAATGTTTTGTGAAAGTAGCTAGCCTAAACCCTCCCTCTGCTCGTAAGGAAAAGGCCTGAGAGGCTGCGCGGCTCCCTCCTCTGTGCTCAGAGCCTGCGTGCCCCCACGTCTCCCAACTCCTGGGCTGCAGCTGCTGTGCCGACTCCAGGCTGTCCGGGCTGGGCGCCACGTGGCCACCGAAGGCAGCCTGGCCCTGCACAGCGCTGCTGGCGCCAACAGCCACGTTCACATGCTGTGCCTTCGCACGCTTCCACAGTTGTTACTAATCTAGGGGGACCTGAGGTTTAAAAATCAACCAGTGCTTTCCACTTAAAACGTTTAGATACACATTTTCTCACACAATTTGTTTTGCTGAATTAGTAGTTCCATTCCTCTTCAAGTACTAGCCCACAGCATTTGGTTTGGAATGCTTTTGTATTGGCTGTATTTTGGTGTTTTGTTCCATCGCAGGGTCTCTCTCTCTCAGCGGATGGAAGCGCTGACCTCACACAGGGAACACACTAACCGCTGTCAGGCTGGGGCCTGACAAACAGCGGCATCTCTGTCCCCACAAGACCTCATCTGCCAGGAGCTTACTTACCTCAGTTCCACCTAGCATCCGCAGCCCTTATGAAGGCCTCCCTCCTCTGAATGCCTAGCAGATATGCTGACCCTCACAGTTTAGCCCTGGGACCCCTGCCTGCGGGATCCAGACTGGTCATTAGGCTGGAAACGTTTTTAGATGAAGCTCTGCAAGGGTGCCGTACTGTCCCTTCATACAGACCCCAGGTCTCTGAGCAAACAACAAGTCAGTCAACAGACGAGGGAGGTCAGAAGCAGAGCTGTGGGGCAGCAGTGGTTCTGATTCTGGATGAGGTGGGTGTGAGGATGGCCCAGGACTGTGGTTTGACTGAAGCACCCCTCCAGGCCTCCATCACTACACTGGGCACCGTGAAAGGTAAGTGCCCGTCGCAAAGAATGTCGAAACGCACACTGAGTCTGTGGAGACGCTGTAGCCTGTCCTCATAAAAGCAAAAAAGACAAGTTTTCTAAGAACTGAGAAGACGGCCTTCATGTCCTCTTGGTGTGACTGTGCCTTCTCCGTTCGGATTCCTGGAAGCAAGTATTGTCATTATTGTTGTTACGACCCAACAGCTGAACCTAATGAACATGCCAGTTCTGGTATGCTAGGCGTCCCCAGGTCGTGCAGTGAATAATGTAAACAAGCAGGCATTTCCAAAATTAGGTGCGGGTGGAGGGGGGGTCCTCCCTTATTGTTGCAAGCCTAGGAGTTTGTGAAATTTAACTGTTTCCCTGTTTAGGGCAAATACTTGTGAGATCCCATCCTGAAGGTGACTCTTTCCAAAGCATGGGTCTTTGAGACAGCTGCTCCCTGAACCAGGTTACCCACCTACTGCACCTCCATTGGGAGCCAGGCACCATGCTGCGGCTTGCAACGTGAGCTGACCCAGGATGTCCTGCTCCATGCCAGGTGCCAGGGACAGTGTCTCAGGTGGCAGCACGCTGGGCAGGAGCCAGTCTGCCCCACCTGGAAGGTGGGTGGGCCCTGAGGAGCATCCGACAGTCACGTGAAGATGGGCAGGACACGAGCATCCACTGAGGCTGGGAGAGCCCAGAGGTCGTTACAGAGCCTCCTTCTGAAAGGCTTCGTTAGGTTAAATGCTAAGTTCTGTTTTCAAACATCAGTGAGAAAAAAGGTAACTTGACAGTGGAGACACCTGGCAGCCAGCACCTCAGCCAGTGATCATCACCACCAGTGGTGAGTCAAGTTGATACCATGAGCCCTGACACATCAGAAGGCACCTCACCTTCCTCCAGGGTTCTTTTTCCAACAGCCCACTGCCCAGTTTAATCGTGAAGAGAACATCTGACAAACCCAAACTGAGGAACGTTCTACAAAATACCTGACCAGGACACTTTATAATTGTCGAGGTCATGGAAAACAAGGGGAGACTGAGGGGCTCTCAGGCCAGAGGAGACTAAGGAGACAGCACATGAAATGTAGTGTGGGCTCTGGGCAGGGTCCTGAGCACATATGGACACTGGTGTGGGCTCTGGGCACAGTCGGGACACTGGTGGGAGCCAGGAGGAGTCGGAGGAAAGCTAAGCTAACAGCTGTGTGGCGACACTATTGTCCTGGTTTTGAGATGTTGTATGCCGTTGACATCAGGGAGAACTGGGTGACGGGTACTCTACACCATCTCGGCAACTTTTCTGTAAAATTATTCCAAAATAAAGTTAATTAAAAAAAAAAGGTCCAGTGGCTGTTGTAGGGAGACTGGAGGAGATGCGTTGGACAGGTCTAAAGTTGGGTGAAGTCGGGGCGGGGGGCACAGGCCAGGGGATGCGGGGTGGCAGACAGCGTCAACACAGAGCCTTCGAGAGCAGTGCCAAGATGCCCGTGAATGAGATGGCACATATAAAATACCACATACAAAATTCAGAATTTAAAGGAAAACATGAAAAAAACTTCAAAAGTTTTTCCCTTATTTTCAGTCACATCGAACAGTATCTGTCCTGTTCCTCCCCAGCAACCCATGCTCATTACCCAGGACGTGAGCAGGGCTAAAGGACACAGAACCAAAGCCCCAGGCCGCACAGCTACCACTTCATATCCCTCCTAGCGCAGTTCTCTGTAACCGTTTCTTCTTCCCACGCAGGAAAAATACCCAGATGTCGTACAGCTCCCCGAAGGCGCCACCTCCAGCTGCCTGGGGATCCAGAATGCCAGCCAGCCAGGGTGAGTCCATGGCAGGCAGGCTCAGGGCAGCCGTGGTGGCACGCCACACCAGGGCTCCTCAGCCCACAACAAGAGTGGCTCCCCTAGCTGACTGACCAATCGCCTCCCTCTTCTCTGACCTCTCCTGCGGCTCCCATGGTGGCCGCTGCCCCACCCAAGATGCAGGCTATGTCGGGATCCAGCCACTGAGGCCTCCGGGCCTGGGCAGGAAGGACGGGAGGAAGCAGCCCTTCTGCTCTGGGTGCGGGGCTGGTTGGTGTCTCCTCTCTTCCCCTAGCACAGACAGATAAGAGACGCCGCACACAGTTTGATCTTTTAATCATATTTCAAAATGCACTTAAAAATGTATTTTACCTCTTGCAGATTTGAATTAGTAATTGTTTGGAGGATACAAATAGATGATGAAGGGAAGGTTTTGCCAAAGCTGGATCTTTTAACCAAAATCCCACAGCAAGGTAATCTGAGATTGTACACAGGGCTTGCAGTACAGATGTTCTCAGGTAGCTTCTGAACGTGCTAGATGAAGTCTCCCACTTCTTCCATCTGAGGAGCCCTGGTGGTGCAGTGGTTAAGCCCTCGGCTACTAACCAATGGGTCAGTGGTTCTAAGGTTCTAACCCACCAGCCTCTCTGTGGGAGAAGGATGTGGCCATCTGCTTCTGTAAGGATTACACCCTTGGAAACCCTATGGGGCAGTTCTACTCTGTCCTATAGGGCTGTTATGAGTTGGAATCAACTCGATGGCAGTGGGTTTTTTGGTCTTTCATCTAGTTTTAGATGGTAAGAATCAAAAGTTGAAAATCTCATTTTTACATGTTTTTTATCTTTATCAATTAAAAATATTTTTTATCAATAATCACTCAAAAAAGCATGAGGGGGAGGAGATAACCCCTCAAAGGCCCTCTTGGACTGAATGCACGAAAGGACTATTCTCTCTTCACTTCTTGCACAGGGGGATGGGCCCTTCCTTGGCCACTCCCTACCCCTCTTTCTCACTCCCCACCCCACCCCCAGTGCTTCTTATTCCAAGTGGCCCCTCAGGGGAAGGTGCTGCCTCAAGCCCTTGATGAAGGCTTTTGGTGAGGCCCAACCCCAGGAGTAAAAGATACTAAATCTAAAAGCCGGTCACTTTGAAGTTTCTTACCTGGTTTGTGTTTTCTTTATAGCCCTGGAGCTGGACAAGAAGAACGTTATAGAAAGTGCCCCTCTCAGCTTCCGCACCCTTCTAGGAGTGCTTGGAATCGAAGCCTCTCTAGAAAGCCTGATAAAATTATTTTTCAACACAAAAGAATGACTAGTTCACAAAAATTGAACACTTATGAAGTAAGATTGTGTACTCGCCAGTTCATAATTTTATTGAATATAAACATTTGCTATTTTCCATTTAGAAATCATACCCTTAAAACATGCTATCTATGCAATATGGCACATATATAGAAACTGTCATGACATGAAAAATAAATACAGCTATTTAAATACAAAATGCCAAATACAAGTGACATGTATAGTGTATTTTTTTTTTTTTTAAATAAGCTTGACATTTTTAATTAGAGTCAGTGGACCAAGAGTGACTGTGCCTGGAGAGGTTTTGTGAGCACGAGCCTGGGAGCTATGGTGTGGGGCACGGGAGCAACATGCTGACCTAGCCTCGTTCTTAAAACATCTCTCCACTTCCCAAGGGGAGACGCTGGGCACTTCAGGCCTTGGGTTGTCCCAGGCAGCCTGGGCTGCACTCACCTCCGTGCTTTCTTCAGCTGGGAGGTGGCAGTTGGGGCATTCACAGCGCCCCTCAGCAGATCCCCTGACATTCACTTAGTCTTCACACAAAGTGGCACTGCTAACCTTAACACAACCCAGTGAGGCAGCAGACAGCACTGTGTCCTCCCTCCCCAGCTGTTCCTCCAGAGGGGGCACCTGCTCCCACCTCACAGGGCCTAGGTTTGAATGTGCTGTGATAATTGTGACTGCCCCAGCACCTGCACCACCCATTTAAATGTTGTTAGAACCAGTAAAAATGTACTGTTTGCAAACACGGGAACTTCACAGATGAGGGAGGAACCCTCCAGCTGCAGTCTGAGCAGCACAGCTGGCCAGAGGGTCAGGACCACCCAGCAGGACATGCGCGCCCCAGGAGGGCCGTGCGCCCACACACAGCAAATGGCCTGCAGCAGGGGACAAGGCAGCTCCTTGAGGGGGCAGGTTTCAGTTTCTCTTTTTCCCCAAAAGAGAGGGGATAGGTTTTAATACTGCTCAGTCCTGCTAGGAAGTGGGCCCCTGTGAGGCAGTTGCTTGCACGGACAGCGGGGTGACATCCCCAGCCCTGGTGGGAGGCTGCTGCGAGGACATGGAAGTGGCCCACCCCCAGGCTCAAGGGCACACCCCACCACCTCTGCACAGGGCCTTTCTGCACAGCCTGCAGCAGCCAGGCCACCCTGAGGTGCTCCCACGGCCCAGGCCTATAACCTGGACAACCTCAGGTTAAAAAAACACAAACGAAACATGGAGCAAAGGCTCATTCAAGTGCAGACATCTACAGCCCTTTCCCTCCATGTCTTATCTGGGTTCTCTAGAAGAGCAAAACCAGTGAAATATATGTATAGAGAGAGAGAGAGAGAGAACTACTTCAAGGAAATGGCTCACAATTGTGGGGGCTGGCAAGTCCCAAATCCATGGATCAGGTGGCAGGCTGGAGACCTCTGCTGTTGGCTTATGGGGTTGCAGGGGCTGGCAAATCCAAAATCTACAGGTCAGGCAGCAGGGTGGAGAGCTGCAGGCTTACATCCCAAGAACCAGAGGTGAGGCAACAGGGAGAGTGCAAGGTTGAGAGAGAGGGACAGAGAAAGTTTTGCCCAAGTATCTAATTGTATACCGAAGGCAGGCCACACCCCCAAGGAACCTCCCTTTCAACTGGCTGACCACATCACATCATAGAAGGTGACTACATTATATTACATTACAGAAGAGCACCCAGTCCAGTGTCTGCCACACCACTGAGAATCACAGCCTAGCCAAGCTGACACAAAACATTAACCATCACACTCCAGTATCTCCAGAGCTGTGTGTCACCCTGAGCCTGAGCAGGCTGCTCACCTGTCCGGTGGAGTCTGCACACCATGTGTGCACCAGAGCCAGGTGTGATGTGAGACCTGAGGGAGAGAGCAGTGAAAGCATCCACCTCTGAGAGAAGAAGGAAGAAAGAAGTAAATACTAGGACAGAATTGAACAACAAATTCTAGAAGAGCTGGCTTGGTTCAAACAAGTGTAATTCTCAAGTTATCACAAAATTTCCCACAAAAATTTACAAACAGCAAAATATTTTCCTCATTTTTCATATAATCCCATGGTTTCACTAATATATTTTGTTACAATAAGCCTTTGTTAGTCCCTCAAAATGATGATATAATCAATTTGTACACCCAACCATAGAAAAAAAATGACACCAAGACCCCAACAGGGTTTCACAGCAGCTGTGCACACTGGTGACCACCAGCAGGGCCTCTGGGCCACTGCCAGGGGCACTCACCTGCCCACCAGCCCCAGCACAGAAAGAGGCCCACAAAGAAACCAGAGCGGGTAAATGAAACACATCAGAATGCCCAGAAAGACAAACATGTCAGCAGCCTGCCCCGGATGCCGGCCCAGCCGGCCCCCAGCAGCTCTACCCAGTTACATCTCTGCTCCCACTTCCTACAGCAGCAATTTCAGGTGGGAAAGAATATACCGTTGCCCTCCCTGACATTAAAGAGGGAACTGTTCAGCCAACACGGTGCAACTGCTTGACAGAGGGGTGGCCCTCAGTGAGAGTCGCTGCACTCCCTGCTGGCCCAGGCCGCCAATACGTGACTCCAACCCCAACTCCACAGGGATCCTGAGTCTGGCCCGCTCATGCCGACGCCCCAGCTGGCACACTCGCTCTGCAGCAATGGGTGGCTCGCACTCAAAAAACCACCATGTGACTTGGCTGAAGAGAAGTTCCAGTAGTATCCATGTGTTCTTAAACATCCAGCTCTAAGATGCATGGGATGACTCAAGCTTTCCATGTTAGGCGTATGGTGGCAGGAGACCCAAATCTTGGGTTTCAGTAATAAGGCTTTGTGCATTAGACAACGTGAGCCTGGTTGAGAATGAAGAACTACCCAGAATGTCTTCACGGCGCTTTTATAGAAGCTTGTTTTAAGAACGTGAAAGGCATTCCTGGGAAATAGCACACTGCAGGACTCACATCAATACATTCCTTCTCCTGGAAGACATTTCTAGTGCTATTCAATTCCATGTCTGTGAGAGGCAGCCACACTTCAACAAAGGTTAAACAAAAACATTCACAGCCAAAAGTCACCCAACACAACAGAAAACAGCTCTATCATTAGCCTTCACATTCTACGTTTGAGTTCCAAAGACACTGCAGGAGAAAAGTTAGACTTTGTGCAGAACTAGTGTGCAATCCTCATTTCCTGTGAATCTGGGCGGTACGGCAGCGGCATCCTTGGCGCGCACAGCCTTCAAGTAGTAGCTGACAATCTTGCCATCCAGCGTGTACTGGTGAGGAATGCTCTCGTAGGGCTTGAGGTCAAGGTCCAGCACAGACACCGAGAAGGCAAGGCGGGACTTCGATGAAGGGACGACAGCTCTTTGACCAGGGCTGGAAAAACAAAATGAAACATTAAGACTACACATACCCTCCATGCCCTGCACCCCAGCTCACAGGCGCAGCCATGCTGGGCACAGTGCTGTGTCTGCCAGTGGTGGGCACACACTCAGGGAAGCTTTGCCAGCGACCACTGCAACAAGCCAGCAGACTTGGACTTGAATGAGAGATGGAAAGCAGTTATGTAGGATATGTGTTTGATTTCCCCACATCCTGAGCCAGTCACTTTCTTATAAGCCAAGTATACAGAACAAAAAACAAGGAAAATGTAGGTATGGACATTCAACAGCTTGAGATAATGAAAACAGACTTCTCTTCAAGTGCCTTTTCCATGTCTGGGAAGAAACTCGTATCCGTTGACGCTTTCCACTTTCGAAGAGTAAGGTTTGGTTTTGTGTTTTAGCTCTCAAATCATATATCCACAGTGCTTCTGTATTCTGTTTCTTAGGACTTTAGTGCTTTTTTTTAAAGATCAGAATACTCATATGCTTATAACAAAATACTAACAATTACTGACACTTAAAGACACCTCAGAACACTCCTGAATCTTGCACTAAGCTTGCTCTCCTCTCTGAACACACAGAGAACATTCAAATGAGCAGTTAAATAAACAACATAAACTCAGGTTAACCCACAGGAAGTACTCTGGGGTCACAGCATCTATACACTCACCAGCACACTTTTAGATTTAGACAACATTATTAAAAAACAAAAACACCAATTTCAAAAGGTTCTGCCCGGGAGTGGGAAGGGGGTCACTAAGCTTTTGTGTTTCAGTGATGCTGCTCGAAGGCCCAGAATTTCAGTGAGAACGGTCTCTGGCAAATTCTTGCTCCAGAATCCTGTTTATAGGAAAGACAATCGATGGTTCGGTTACTCTCTCCCCAAGAGGAGAGTAACAGTGCTTTTACGAATGGAGGAGTCAGGCTTTCAGCTGGCCCTGGCCCCCTAGAGAGTGAACAGACCTCTGCTGCCCGCTCGCCACCTGCTTGGTCAGGGCCAGTGACCTGCAGCTCCACGCGGTCAACCATGATGTCACCAGCATTCAACAAGAGTTGAGGTTTTTAAAGGCCCCTCAATTTCCTGTGTCAAAACCATGACCTAACAAGATGACATACAGACAGGGGCTGGAGGGGGCTGGCTTCCTGCCCCTCCTGCACATCCGTCTCCTCTCAGGCACTGACCAACTGGGAGGGTAACCAGGGACAAGGCCGCCTGGGAACAACGACCTGAAGGCAGGCTGAGGAGACCAGGGCTAGCAGCCGGCCACCTGGGCTGGGCTCTGAACAGGAAGGCAAGAGGAGCAGCGGGAGTTGGAGCATAGGACACTGAGGCCGCTTGTGCGTCGCTGTATTTCCAAGCGGTGGAAGGGTTCTCCCAGGGCTGGGAGGGAAATGTAGCTGAAGACCAGACTTCTTTTACCAACAGGGTAGAAAGAGCAAAGTAGACTGGAGACATCTTTGTTTCAGAGGGTGTGATGAGTGTGACTGTTAAAACTGTTAGTGAGTTGCAGATGAACGTTAATGGGTGTAAACGTGGTCTCAGGTTTAGTGTCCGAGGGATCAGTGAGGACACAGATGATGTCTGAGTGTTTGCCCCTGGTCTGTCTCTGGTTTTGCTGTGACGGGGACAGTCTCTTTCTGTAGGGAGGTATAGGATCACAGAACCTTACCACAGGGAGGAAGCAGAGTACTTACCTTGCCCTCTAGGGTCACATTGATCTGAATGCCCAGCCCAGGCTGTCCCAGGCTGCTCCACTGGATGAAGGCAGCACCCAGAAAGCCTTCCTCAAAGGACCCAGGGGCCCTAATCTTCCAGCCCTTTCCTGGGCATCCTGCTTTCAGTGGTGCCTCAAAATGGTACCCAAGTGCCACAGGACCCTTGGTCTGCATGCAGTCCCCGGGGAAGGAGGTTTGCCTGGAGAAGGGCCACCGGAAGCACGGGAGCCCCCGGCTGACTGCACTCACCCTGGCAGTCCATCTCACACCTCCGGGCTACATCCTCTTCTCTGTGGGTGGCAGGGGAGGGTCTGCGAGGTAGGACTTCTGTCCTCTCCACCTCCTGCTACATCACACCACCTATCTCTAGGCAGGAGGCCATTCCTTCTATCTCTCTCTGTCTCCTTCAACACCAGCCCCAGGTCAGGCTTTGTATGATGTGGTCTCTGAGGTGACCTGAGTCACCGCTGCCCCTCCCTGCAGCCTGCCTGTACATGGGGACCTGAGCCCACAGCCACCACCATGCAGCAGAGGGGCTTCCTCAGGGCAGGTTCCTCCCTGTTCTCGTCTTCTTTAGCACCATCCTCAACTTGGTCATGGGATCCAAAGTCTCTCTAGTCTTAACTTTCCCCAAACCCAATGTGCATGTCCGACTGGCAAAAGTTTTCTAACTCAAAGCTTCTCTGCTCAAGTTTTAAAACATTTTTTAACATTTCAAGATTAAAACTAACTTAAGCCAGCATCCACAGCCTGGAAATACCTCCCTGGTCCCTTCTTTGTGTGCTGCAGGGCCCTGCTGACAGCAGCTCGGGCCCTTTCCTGCCTATCTCACCTCTGATGACTTGGGACAGTTCTCATGATAATGTGTTAAGTGGCAAAAACATGATACAAAATTATATATAAATAAGCAAATAGCACATCACAATTTAACCACTTCCTTCTTTTTGGACATTTAGCCTGTTTTCAAATTTTTCAAATAAAAACTGCTCATCAAGGAACTGCCAGCATACGGCCTGGAAGTCCACACCCAGGGCTGGGTACACTCTTGGGTCTCATCCCCTTCACACTCAGGGGCTGGGGGGGGGGGCAGGTGCAGTGAGGACTCGAGACCTGCACGGAGGGTGCCAGGACTGCAGGTACCTGGAGCAGTGTCACGCCCTCTTCCTGGGCTCTTTTAGATCCCACCTCCTAGCCTCTGCCTGACCTTTTTGCAACCTCATCTGAGCTCCCTTTCTATCTGCTTCTGATTCAGGAAGGGTGGTGGAAACGTCTCACCTAACAACACTAACTCAATTCTGCTTTAGATCTTTAGAGGATATGACAGGAGCTTTCAATGAGAATGAACAACTTTTTTATAAGTTAGTTCTGCCCTATCAGTCTCACAGTATCTCCTGTCAGAAAGTGGACCATTTTGGGCCTGCCAGGGAACAGAGCCTCCCGGAAACTGCTGAGTTCAAAAGCATTAGGAAAACGAATGGCCGGCAGCCAGCAACAAAGGTCATCTTGACCCAGGAAAACATGCAAGATGAGTCACTGGGAAAAACACAAAGCATTTAATAAATACTTTGTGTGGAATCTAGCACCTCTGGGTTCCTAGGTGGTACAAATGGTTACTGTGCCTGGCTGTTGCTAACCAAAAGGTTGGAGGTTTGAGTCTGCCCAAACGTGCCTCCAAAGAAAGGACTGGCGATTTACTTCTGAGAAATCAGCCACTGAAAACCCAGCTGTAGCACGGTTCTCCTCAGACACACTGGGTCACCACCGATCGACTCAGTGGCAACTGGTTGGCTGGCTGGTTGAAGGTCAGAAAATAATTTAAACAAGATAATACAAAGATGCCATTTAATTTCCCTGAGGAGATGATCAGGTTCATCCTTAATTCCAAAACAGGGGCGGAGTGGGGAGCTGGACAGCAATGACGAAGTTCAGGCTAAAAGGGGGTGCTGGACAGCAATGACGAAGTTCAGGCTAAAAGGGGGTGCTGGACAGCAAGGACGATGTTCAGGCTAAAAGGGGGAGCTGGACAGCAATGACGACGTTCAGGCTAAAAGGGGGTGCTGGACAGCAAGGACGATGTTCAGGCTAAAAGGGGGAGCCGGACAGCAATGACGATGTTGAGGCTAAAAGGGGGTGCTGGACAGCAATGACGAAGTTCAGGGTGTTAGGGGGTGCTAGAAAGCAATGACAATGTTCAGGCTAAAAGGGGGTGCTGGACAGCAAGGACGATGTTCAGGCTAAAAGGGGGAGCTTCTACAGACACCGTCCATTCTGCAGAAGAGGAAGCAGGAAGACGTATTGTCTTAAAAGCCTCAGAGTGACTGAGATGATATCAATATCGAAAAGTCATGCTAACCCGGAAGAAAACCGTGAAGCAAGGCTCAGGGGGCCCCACGGCTTTGCAGACATCATCGAGCCTGGATGGAGGACTTGGGGCTTTCTTGAGAGAAAGGCGTTTGCACCACAGTATCCAAACAGCTTCTAAACCCTTGGGCTATTTCCTTAGACAATGATGGTAAATTTTCAATTTAACGATCCCTTTTAGTTTTTTTTTAGTTATCCTCCATCAGTGGCTTTGGGACTGTATTACAAGTTAACTGAGAACATCTGTTAGACCCAAGCTGGCCAGTGCCCCAAGACCATGTGCTCACAGGGTGCCCCTCCTGAGCAGCGAGACCCTGCTGCCATCCTTACCTTTCATCCTGCAGACAAGGGGAGAGGGTGATCATGATGGAGCAGTCCTTGGCAGTCATGGCCACACGGTACTGCTGCACCTGCAGAGAAGGGAGATGTCAGCAGCAGGCCGCACACCCCACCACCACCAATGTGGGACCCCACAAAACGTCGTCTCCGGCCTTCACACCTGTCAAGGCCGAGACCTGGTTTAGCTACAGAACCTGGGATGGGGTAGTTACGAGTGCAGTCAACATCAAGCAAGGAAGGTCCTGGGGCAAGAAGACCTTGCACATGTGCCCTGGCCCCAGAGCACCAACCAGCACAGCCCCAGAAAAGGCATGTGGATTTCCAAGCTCACACAGCAAGGAGCTACCGTCTGCCTTTGGAAGAAAACCAGGGCTTCTCAGATGCTGCAACGCCATGCCAGTCCGCCAGCTGGCCACACCAACAGCACTGAACGAGTGTCACTCCACACCTTCCAGAAGGAGGCTCAGTCAGGCACTGCCCAACCAACGAGATGTCACAGACCACCTCAGTGTCCATCAGAAGGAGCCTCCTCAGTACACGAGGTCACACCCACGTGTGGCATATTGTAAAAATGCCACCATTCCCCACACTGTGCGCATGTTAACTCACTCACTCCTCAGGCACCAAGCACTTTACAGACAAGGAGATAAAGAGAGACGGCAGGGCGGGGACCCACACACCAGCAGTCTGCTCCAAAGCCATGCCCCATACGCCAAGCTGCAAGCCCCGAGGCCCCTGCTCACGTGAGCCTGCATGTGCAGATGCAGACACATGCGGCTCTGCCGAGACGGCCGCCCAGCCCCCCTTTTTTCTCTGGACGTTCATGTATCATTTGAATTTTGTTTAGGTTGAATAACGTTCACTTTTTCAAAAATAAACTAGTCAACTATAAACGCATTAGGCTTTAAACGTTAACTACTGGCCTCCACATTTGAACTGAGGACAAGTCGTAGCCTCTCATCTCCCTTTTACTCATTCTCCTCAGTTTCATATAACCAGGAGGATCTGTCCTTAGGAAACATATCCAAACTGTACCTTCAAAAGCTCAGGACATTATAGGAAGAAGTGGGGAAAACCCAAAGAGTGGGCTTTGCTCAGGCCGCTGACTGGTTCTACCTGTCCTTTTTTCTGGGCCTGGAATAGCCTTTTATAATAGGAAGGAATCAGCAAGTCCTGTGCTTACGCTCTATTCAGTAATGTCAGAAATCAGTTATTTCACATAATACACAAATAAATCCAGTTCAAAAGGATTGGTTTTTAAAATCAAAAACCAAAGTATAGGAGAATACTTATTATATTATGTCCTTAACATAGGGTGGCCTTCTGTAAGCAAGACACAAAACCCAGAAGCCATCAAAGACTAACAGATCTGTATACCTAAAAACTAAAACGCTTGGACATGATACAGTCATAATTCAAAGGCAAAAGACTAGGAAAAAATATCTGTAACACATAACAGGATCAGCATCAAGAATCTATAGAGTGTTAAAAATCGACATAAAGAAAAACTACTATCTTAGTTATCTAGTGGTGCTATAACAGAAATACCTCAAGTGGATGGCTTTAACAAATTTATTCTCTCAGTCTAGGAGGCTACAAGTCCAAATTCGGGGTGCCAGCTCCAGGGAAAGTCCTCTCTCTGGGGCCTTTGGGGGAAGATCCTTGTTATCAATCTTACCCAGTTGAGGAGCACAGGGACCCCGGGTCCAAAGGACGCGCTATTCTCTTGGCTCTTGTTGCTGGTGGTATGAGGTCCCCATGTCTCTCTACTCACTTCTCTTTTATGTCTCGAAAGAGACTTACTTAAGACACAACCTAATCTTGTAGATTGAGTCCTGCCTCGTTAACATAACTGCCTCTAATCCCAGCTCACCAACATTATAGAGGTAGGATTTACAACACACAGGAAAATCGCATCGGATGACAAAGTGGTGAACAAGCACACAATACTGGGAATCGTGGCCTAGCCAAGTTGACACATATTTTTGGGGGACACAATTCAATCCATGACAACTACCCAAAAAGACACGGACCAAATAAACTGACCAAAAAATATAATCAAAAATATGTGAGAAGATGCTCAATCTCACTAACAACCAAGGAAATACAAATTACAACAATGAAATATTTTTTGCCAATTGTTGCTGTTGTTAGGTGCCATTGAGTCAATTTCAACTCATAGTGAACCCTTGTGACAGAGCAGAAGTGCCCCATATAATTTTCTAGGCTGTAATCTTTATGGGAACAGATTGCCAGCTCTATCTCCCTCAGAGCCACTGGGTGGGTTCAAACTGCCAACATTTTAGTTAGCAGATAAGCTCTTAACCACTGTGCCACCAAGGCTCCATTATTCACTAATTAAATGAGCAAAAAAATTAAAAATATATATACATACATACACATACACATCAAATATAAAATGAATGGGCTAGACTCTTTAACTTCTAGTATGATAGACTAGGTAACTGGGGCCAACCCAAACACTGAGGTCTAGAAAAACTAGACAAATACCGAAAACATCTGCTTGAAGGCAGAGCTAACAAGACTGAGAAGAACTGCTGGAGCAGGGAGAGCATAAAGGTATTTGCAGTTGTTTTTCCCAGGGGACTGGGGTGCCAATTCGGAAGGGTCAGCTAAAAGGCACTTTTACCTGACCTCCAGGGCTCCAAGGACAATTACCCTATTGAGCCCCCTCTTTGAGTAAGCACCCAAAATGCTGCACCTTAAGATTAAAGGTGAACCAGATGTCAACAGGCCCGTTAGGAACTTCAGCTTCACTTCAAAGAAAACAATTGCCAAAATTGGATTAAGATGACCCCAGCTTGCTAGTGCTTCCCAGGCCCCTGACAGAAACAAATCTAAAATTCTCTACTTCTAAAATAATGGCTCAAATACAATTTCTGGCATACAGTCAAAAATATCCAGGCACAGGAAAACAAGAGAACATAAATGAAAATTAAAAAAGATAACAGAAACAGTCTCACATGGGCTCCAGATATTGGAGGTACCAGACACACATGCTACTCTGCTCAATGAAGGAAAGACAAAAATTGAGAACTTCAGAGGAGAACTGGAAACCATAAAAACGAACCATTTTGAAATCCTAGAACTAAAAAATACAAAAATCAAAATTAAGAATTCAACTGATAATTTTAACAACAGATTAGAAAATATCCAGAATAAAACATGCAAAGTAAAACAGCTGGAAAATTTCAAGGGAAGTGTATGAGATATAAAAGATAATGTGTCTAACATACATGTAATTGGAGTCCCAGGAGAAAAAGGGACCGGGCAAAAACAAAATGTGAAAAAGGCTAAGAATTTTCCAGAACTGGAGAAAGACATCAAGCCACAGATTCAAGAAAGCCTTCAAATTCTAAGCAGGAAAAATATGACTACAAAAAAATTACTTGTACATATCACTAAGGAAAAACTAAGAATTTGTCACCAGCAGAACTAACCACAGGAAATATTAAAGGGTGTTCTTCAGACAAAAAAAAATGATTCCAGATACAGGCTCAGAGATCCAGAGTGGAATGAAGAACAATGCAAGGGATAAATACCTTGGTAAATCTAAATCAATAATGTATAAAATAATAAAGTTTAAAGTAATAGAATATACAGCAACAATAGCCATGTAAGTCAGAAGCAGTAGTAAATACATTCTAAGAGCCCTGCGTTGTCCAAGAACGGGGTAAAAATACTACATAATATTAGACTTTTAACAAGTCAATTGCTTGCTGTAAAGCTAAGATAACCACTTCACAGAAAAGTATAAGACTGTATCTTCCAAGCTAACAGAGTAGGGAAATTAAAAGATAAAAAATAATCAACCCAAAAGATTGTAAGAGGGGAGAAAAAAGAACCCTAAAACAGGTGAGAAAAATTAAAAGATTTAAACCTAAGTGTAAGTCCAATAAAACAGAGACAAAATGTCAGAATGGCTAAAACACAAAACCCAAGTATATGCCACAGTTTAAGTACAAAGACACAAAAAAGTTGAAAATAAAAGAATGGAAAAAATATACGGTACAACTGGACCATAAGAAAATGATACTGGTGAGGAGTGAGCTTCCTGGATCAAGCAGACACGAGACTATGTGGGCAGCTCCTGTCTGGAGGGGAGATGTGAAGGCTGAGGGGGACAGAAGCCGGCTGAATGGACACGGAAACACAGGGTGGAGAGAAGGAGTGTGCCGTCTCATTAGGGGGAGAGCAGCCAGGAGTACATAGCAAGGTGTATATAAGGTTTCATATGAGAGACTGACTTGATTTGTAAACTTTCACTTAAAGCACAATAAAAATTTTAAATGTATATATATGGTACAACTATTACTTGGCAAAGTACAGGGTCAGTGGAAAAAAGGAAGACCCTCAACGAGATGGACTGACACAGTGGCTGCAAAGATGAGCTCAAACACAACGACTGTAAGGGTGGCACAGGACCGGGCAGTGTTTTGTTCTGTTGTGCTAAGGGTCGCTATGAGTCGGAACCAACTCAACCACACCTAACAACAACAGCACAGCTATTAACCAAAAGAATCCATCAAAAATAGACAAATCAATTTTATTTCTAAGAATCTATCTTACAGAAATGCTCATGGATACAAGGATAAACTCTTCTCATCACCTACCCCTAAAACAGCCAAAGCTAATTTTAATCAGGGAGCAACTGGGAAGGCAGAGCTGCCCTGCAGGTAAATACCAATATTAGCACCGCTTTTAGGAATAAGCCTCAGGGTACAGGGTCTAAACCTCACATTCCTGCCTCACACCAAGGACCCCAAGTAGGAGCTACAGTGATTTCAGGTCACCTAGCTATTTGCAGATAACATGATCTTATATAGAGAGAATCCTAAACACTATTAAAACTAGTAAACGAGTTTAGCAAGACTGAAGATACACAATACACAAAAATTAATTGTATTTCTATACACTTACAATGAACATTCCAAAAATGAAATTAAGAAAACAATTTCACCTATAAAAAAATATAGCATCAAAAAGAATAAAATATTCAGAAGTAAATTTACTGAAAGTGTAAAGCTTATACTCTGAATATTATAAAACATTGTTGGAACAAATTAAAGACCTAAATAAATGGAAAAACATTCCATGTTCATTTATTGTATGACGTAATATTGCAAAGATGGTAATACTTCCCAAATTGATCTACAGATTCAGTGTAATCTCTATCAGAATCCTAGCTAGTTTCTTTGAAGAAATAGCCGAGTTGATTCTAAAATCTATATGGAATCGCAAGGGATCAAGAACAGTCAAAGCCTTTAAGAAGAGCAAGTTGGAAAACTCACATTTCCTGATTTGAAAACTTACTAAAAATCTACAGTTATTAGGACTGTGCAATACTGGCATAAGTAGAGGTATATAAACCAGTGGAATAGAACTGGAAAATAAACCCATACATCTATGGCCAACTGATTTTCTACAAGGGTGCCAACGGGGAAAGAAAAGTGTGGGACAGAGAACTTGGTTTGGCCTTTATCTCTGACTTCTGAAAATAGCTCTTGGAGTAGCCCGAACAATTAAGGTGCCTTTTGCAGTGGTTAAGAGCTCAGGCTGCTAACTAAAAGGTCAGCAGTTCGAATCCACCAGCGGCTCCTTGGAAACCCTATAGGGCAGTTCAGCTCTGTCCTATAGGGTCATTATGAGTCAGAATCAACTCCACAGCAACAGGTTTGTTTTCCAAAATAGCCAGGCAAGTAGGGGCTACACAGGCCCCGCACCTGGTGAACTAACCTCAGGAAGGGAGGAGGGCACGGACAGGGGAGGGGATGCATATTCACTGGTTGGATAATTTATAAACTATGCATTAGGGCCCCGTCATGCACATTCATTGAGGTCTCAACGACTAAGGGACCCTGGACCTTAGAGCTGTCTTTCAGGGCTTGCTGGATTTGGTGAGAACACCCATGAATGGGTGAGGGTGGTACATCCCTGGAAACAACAGAGGCCTTGTGCCAGGAACTCTCCCAGACCTTGCCTGATGTGTCTCTTCATTTGCATCCCTTCTGGTTATAATAAATGGGTAAATGTTAAGTACTGATGACAGTTCTCATGAATTTTGTGAGCCATTATAGAGAATTAACAAACCCATGGGGGTAGTGAGCCAGCAGGGGCTGGCAAAACACAGTTGATTTGTGAAGACCCAGCTCTGGGTGGCTGGGTGATAGAAAAAGGCTGCACAGGCAGATGATAAAGAAGGATAGAGTCTTTCTAGCTTGTGACCTGGTTCCAGGGGGCTAGACAGAAAGAGAGGGACTGGCAGGTCTAAAGTGCAAGGAGTTGTGCAGACTTCTGAGCCTATAGCTGGCACTCAATGACATGGCCCCGAGTGGCCAGGGATGTTTTGACCTAACTCTAGATGGTTAGGGTGAGAGAGAGACTGACACAAAAGAAGTGGCTGGGGATGAGGAATGGAGACGTAGGAAGGTGAAGCCTAGGTCCACTTCCAGATGGGAACTGGAATCATGGCAATCCTTGCCAAGCAGTTAATGATAAAGTAGGGTTTGACCATCTTGCCACTTGAGTACAGGTAGTTCCCAACTTACAATGTATTTGAGTTATGATGAACCACACAAACAACCACCCTTACTGTTAATAATATGTACTGTACAATGTTATAGTACGAAATTTGCTGATGTTATCATTCTCGGATGTTCACTCACAGATGTTCAATTTTACGATTTACCACCCAAAACACTGCCATATTTATAAAGGTGCTCATAATAAAAGGCAGTAATAACGAAAACTAAAAAAAAAAAAAAGGTTTTCGCCTTATGTCACAAGTCGACTTACGACGGAGTTGTCAGAACAGACCCTGTTGTAAGTCAGGGACTATCTGTAGTGCAGTTACCAACAAGTCTTTTCAACAAAGGGGGCTGGGACAAGTGGATATCCACATTCAAAAGGTTGAAGTTAGACCCCTACCTCACATCATATATAAAAATTGACTCAAAGTGAATCAAAGACCTAAATGCTAGTCCAAAAGCTATATAAAACCCTTAGAAGAAAACAGATGTAAATCTTCATGACTTGGATTTGACAATTAATTCTTTAGATAAGACACCAAAAGAATAAGCAATGAATAAAAAAATAAATTAAACTTGATCAAAATCAAAAATTTTTATATTTCAAAGAACACCATCAAAAAGTTAAAACACAACCCACAGAACGTGAGAAGTTTTGCAAATCATATATCCGATAAAACCAAAAAACCAAACCAAATCCTCTGCCGTGGAGTCAATTCCAACTCATAACTACCCTACAGGACAGAGTAGAGCTGCCCCATAGTTTCCAAGCAACACCTGGCGGATTCGAACTGCCAACCTCTTGGTTAGCTGCCGTAGAACTTAACCACTATGCCACCAGGGATTCCTATACCTGATAAGGATCTGTATTTAGAATATATAAAGAACACTTACAACTCAATAATAAAAAGACAAGCAGCCCAATTAAAAAGCAGGCAAAGGACCTGAATAGACATTTCTCCCAAGAAGATATACAAACCGCCAATATGCACATGAAGAGATGTTCCTCTGGGGTGGGAGGGGGGTGGGGAGTGACACAGGTATTTATTCCTAAATCAATGCACCCAAGTTGTAAACAACACTTGATGGATCCTGTTGCCTTATTCTGATCCTGAGGACTCCTGGGAGCTTGTGGGTCTTCCACCAACTTAAGAACAGCTCAGTCCTGGGCACCTCAGCTAACTCCCCTAAGGTTGGAAGGCTCATCTGTAGAGTCTACAAGACATCCTCAATCCACATTCTCAAAAAACTGACAGCTGCAGAAAAGGGAGAAGCTAGGCCTTTGGCCAGAGAAAGCAGACAGGTTACAGACCCATTGTCAGGCCCAAGACAGGGGCACTCAGGGGCTGCTGGGCAGCGCAGCACACATACGGGGAGAAGGAGTTTCTCTTTGTTTTGCTACTGCCTTTTTTTATTTACCTAGCTCCTTCTAGCACAGGGATTCTTAGCTGTTTTAGTGTCTGGTGAAGCCTCTGGCAATCTAGTAAAGCCTTAGGGACACCCCTGTGAATAACATTTTAAATACATAAGATACAATGTCAAATTACTATGTCAAATACCAAAATATTTTTTAAAAAACAAATTTATTGTCAGCAGCACACGACAATGAACAGAATGATGCCGCGAGAGGTGTGCAGCCACACGGTGTGGCGTGAGAGGGTGGACTGCTACTGCAGGAAGGTTCCAGTACTACTGACCCTACCGTTGCCTACATTCGGAACAGAAGAAGTGCTAAATTCCTGCTGGGTTTTCTAAAGGCACAGGTGTAATTTTTTTTCCTACCCAAGTTCACAGTGCCCATGAAATTCCTCCACAGAGCCAGAAAGAACAGCGCTTCCTAAGAAATTCTCCAAAGTCCTGGGGGCAGGAAGCCACTCCCACTCAGCCAGGAGTAGGGCAGGAAGCACAGGCTGGGGGCTCCAGGCCACCCTGAGTAAGGCTGTCAGGAAAGGGACAGTTGATGCCGACTCCCATTCTGAGGCTGCTTAAAAGGACGTGGGGAATCAGCAGGCCCGAGGGCCTGGCCCCATGACAACAGGGGCTGGGCACTGGAGCTCTGCTTCACACCCGGATGGCCACGGGGTGCTCACTCAGTGAAATTCTATTTAAAAGTCAAGGTGGTGTATTATCACCTGGACCTAGGAAAACTTGCCCATATCATTTAGGGGAAACTTCAGCTACTCTTTTTTTTTTAAGAGACACTTTTTTTAGAGCAATTTTAGGTTTATAAAAAAACTGTGCAGAAAGTAGACGGCTCTCATTTGGCCCCTCCCTCCCTTCTGCACACAGTTCCCCTATTGCTGGTGTCTATGCACTGGTGTGGAAACCCTGGTAGTGTAGTCAGCAGTTAAGTGCTAGGGCTGCTAACCAAGAGGTCGGCAGTTCAAATCTGCCAGACGTTCCTTGCAAACTCTATGGGGCAGTTCTACTCTGTCCTGTAGGGTCACTATGAGTCGGAATCGACTCGACAGCAGTTGGTGGGATGCACTCATGTGGTGCCATCGTTACAACTGATTAGCCAATACTGACAGATGATCCTAACTCAAGTCCATAGTTGACTTTAGGGTTGACGCTTCATGTTGTACACTCTATGGGTCTGATGTATGCACATGTCCACCGGCATCATACAGAATAGCTTCACTGCCCTAAAAATGCTCTGTGCTCCACAACCCAGCCCCCCTCCTCTCACCCTGAACCCCTGGCAACCGCCCATCTTTTCACTGTCTCTACAGTTTTGCCTTTTCCAGATGTCATGTGGTTGGGAGAATACAGTATATAGCTTTTTCAGACTTAGTCACTCTCTTTGTGTGTCCCCAATTTTTCTGCTTTAACAGTTAGGAGTAGGCAATGAGAACCATTTCTAGGGAGCAAAACCCCAAGGTTTGTGTTAGGAGTTTAAGGCGCCCAGTCTGGTCCAGGAGTGGCACCAGCCCTACCTTTGTTAACGCATAAGCCAGCGTCCCGTCATCTTCAGTAGAAAGATCAAGCAACTTCTGATAAAACGATTCATTGTAAGGCCCATCTATTTGTAATGTTTTTCTGAAGAGGAAAAGCACCAAAAAAAAAAAAAAGATAACAAAGATGCCTGAAAATTGTTTCCTAAACTGTTAACAAGTTTAATTTAAAACTCACACATTTAGTTTTAAAGAACATCTAACGTATTCAAAGAGCCCTGGTGGTGCAGTGGTTAAGCACTTGGCTGCTAACCGAAAGGTCAGTAGTTCAAACACATCAGCTGCTCTGTGAGAGAAAAATGTGGCAGTCTGGTTCGGTAAAGATTACAGCCTAGGAAACACTATGGGGAAGTTCTCTGTCATATAGGGTCGCTATGAGTCTGAATCAATTCGACAGCACACAACAACAAGGATGTATCCATCTCTTCCTAGAAGTAAAATTTGTTCTGGTAAAGCATCAAAGTTTTAAATAGAACTAGCAAAACCAGAACTTTGGGGGGCCTAGAAGTTGAGCTTTCTCCTGTTTATGACTAAGGGCACCTGGGGTTAGAGGTGTCCACTAGCGCAGGCAGGGGTCTAGGAGAGATGTCCAGGCCAGGAGACTGAACCCTAGCACCTGCCACCCCTCAGTGACCCCCAATTCAAGACAGGCCCAGGGACCAGAGGCTCAGCTCATGAGGGGCTCCGCTCTCCCTAGAGACCCACCAACTTAGAGTTCAACCTCAGAGCCCTCAGCCAAGGAAGCAATTCTCGTTTGTGGAGCAACACTGCCCTCTACAGGCAGGTGGAGATACCAAGGGAGGGACAGACCAGCCCAATTTTGGAAATGTCAAGTTCACAGAATGTGCTTTGTTTTCTAGAAATGGATAAATAACAACTAACGTGGTGGCGACCCCTGGTCCTCCTTCACAATGCCCAGGCCCAGACCTAAGGAGCAGGGTGCCTAAGGGGAAGGGCGTATACTCATCAGAGGGAGGTGTCCTGGGACATGCTGTCAGTTTCCCCCCTGCAGCCCCACCCTCAGAGCAGCTTGGGTCGCGCAAGGCACCCCGGACCATGACTTACCTCTGCTCAGGGAAGTCCTGCAGGTACCGCTCCACCCGGCTGTACAGAGGGTAGAGGCCGTCGATGTCCAGCATGTCCAACATCTGCACCTGGAGGGTTTTGTACAGAAGACAGCCCTTCGGTAACCCTGAGTGCTCCGGGGGGTTTTTTCCTACCAAGAACATCAGGGGAAAACGAGAGCAGATTTATTATCAAAGAGAACAGGCTGAAGATGAGCTCTAAGGGCTCAGGCCCCAACTTGTCCACAGGCTCAGCATTGGATGCCCCAGATAGGCAAGGGAGCCAGCCTCACAGTGACAGGAGAGCACAGCCATCCTTCCAGCACCACCACAGGGGTCATCTGAGCACCCCGAGTGCTTCGGGGAGGTGCCCGCCTAAGTGTGGACGGACAGACGGGGCTGTGTAAAATGAAAGGCCAGAAGCCCAATCCACCCCCAGTGGGCCTGTCCTGCTCAGGCCATCCTTGACATTTCACCACACTAGCCCCAAAGTCACTTATGATTTACGTTTAGAAGGAGATGATCCTCAGACTACAGAGACCAACACACAGAATTCTACAATGACACCCCCAAATCTGCAAATACCACTGCCACAGGACAACGTCCGTACAGCATACCTGCTGAGTCCAGAGCACAAAGCCATGCTGGGAGGTGGCGCTGGGTGCCGGGCTGGCGCAGGCACGAGTCACAGCCCAGTAACACTGTGGTGGAAGTCAGGGCCCCCAACGTTAATCCTGTACTGAGGCCCTGTTCTTGTACCGACAAATATGGAAACTAACGTGACTCAACAAGCAGGTCTTACGTTCCTAATACGTACAAGGCACTGTATAAAGCTTTGAGGGAGCTAACCATCTCCTGTGAAGAAACACACAACTGCAGACAACAGTGGGTAAGTGTGCAAGGGAAACCACCACAGCCGTCCGAGCTACTGTGCTCTCAGACAGTCCTGGCTGGACAGGCCCTGCTCCAGGACCCCTGAGCCCTCCACTGCAGGGTATGCTCAGCCACTCAAGTGCCAGAGCAAAAGGGGAGCAAGAGCCGAGTCCAGCAACAGGGGAAGTGTGAAAACCGCAGGACAGCCACACAGTGGAGTACTTCATGATCAACACGAGTTGAAAAAAAAGACATTTACAATAGAGATACAGATCTATGCTAATTAAGTGGAAAAGGTCAGTTACAAAATACCACACAGTGACCTTGCTGTTTCACACACTGCCTGCCCTGTGGGCATGCTCGTCCAGTGTTCCTGCACAGCCAAGGTGCCGTCCACCAGGGGGCACAGTGCTCACTCACCTGGGTGGTGGGAGCCTAGGGCTTCCTGAGTGTGCGTGTGTGGTGCATGCCCATGGAAAGAAGTCCCTCCCCAAGACCTCCGGAGCAACCAGGGTTTCCAGATTATGGATACCATCTTATCAAATTTTTTGGATATGATCATGCATCACTTTTGTAACAAGGGAAAAAAAATTAATTTGTGTTAAGAAAAATCAGCATGGGTAGGGGCACAGACAAGGGGCAAGCCACACATCTGCGGGGGGCACCCTAGAAGGCCAGATGCCACCTCCCCAAGGAATGCCACGGGCAGGCGTGGCCATAGGGGGCAGGCTGGTCACTGTTGAGTCCCAGGAGCCGGCTGCTTCTTCCGCCTCACACCATGTTCTCAGACCACAGGCATCTTTAACACAAAAACTAAACAACCAGAGTCTTCCTAGTTGGCTCAAAAAAGTAAGTTAATGACTATGGCTCTCACATTCCAAATGTTAATAAAGTTGTGGTGTCTATTGGCAGATGACAAAAAGAACAAAGAACCAACAATTATTAAAAGGAAAAACTAAAACCAGCCCACCGACCCATCCAGCTACTGAACTAGGTATCATTCCTGACATCACACTGCACCCAGAACCCGTACCACCGAGTGACAACTGCTCCATTGGGAGAAGCACCACGCACAGCACCCGCCCTCTGGCCACCTGAAAGGGCAGAGTCCCAGCGGCCTGAGCTCCTGGCATGGCCTGCTCCTGTCTATGAGTCATACACAGGCCCTTCGGGTACAGGTCTGAGGCCCCCATATCATCACTGAAGACCACTGCCCAGGGGAGGCTCACTGCCAGCTCAGACCCCAGCCTTTAGAAACTTTCTAGCTGTGGGACAATTTCCTTCATTTGAAAAACGGTGTTAATGAAAAACTATCCTCAGGGTTGCGATGAGGATGCAATACAGTTGGAAATACTCTAAATCACAAAGACGATGCACAGATACGTGGGATAATACATATCCCGAAGGTGTCCTGCAACTTATAAACCCAGATCAAGGACAGGAAGGGGAAGCCTCCCAATGTGGGTACGAGAAGCAACAAGGCTGCTCTAAAGAAAACCTGTCAGACCAGGGGCAGCGCCCATGGGGACTTACCAGGGCTTCAGGTCAGCGCCCCCATCCCAGGCCGTGTGTGCAACTCTGCTCCCATGGCCCCACCCCAATACCACCTACCGGGAATGGGGCCTACCTTGACAGCGCAGCTGCCTGCTGAAGGGGCTGGCTTCACAGGCTCGAGGACCCTGTGTGTTGGGCACAGCTCTCCAGGTGCCCAGCCGGCTCTTGTCAGTGCTAGTCAGTAGCACCCGTGTGAGGACGTGTACCAGCTCCCGGATGACAGCCCTCGTGCAGTGTGGCCCGCTGGCCAGGCCATTGGAAGGGAAGAAGAAAGGCTTCAGGTGGTACGCAAGCTCACTCCAGTCAGCCACCGAGTCCCGTGCTTCCTTGCCGCCATAGATTAATTCACCGTTCTTCAGGTGGGGGAAAAGAGACAGGGAAATGTCAGCCCCAGCAGGCACCGAGACAGACACCTTCATACCAGTGCCACAGGGGTGACCCACAGCACCTGGCATTCTCAGTAGGCCCTGTACGTAGCTTCCCCCACAGCTGGCCTCTAGGGGGAGAACCGTCCATGGGCACAGTGTCACAGGGTCACTGGCCAAGAGACAAGTCCTGGTAGGATGTACAGCAGGAGAAGTCTGCAAGAAGTGAAGCTCAGTGCCCCGGCCTGCAACACACCTCCTGCATTCTGAAACGGCCAGCAGACCCTCACAGCACACAAGCCACAAACAGTCTCACAGAGCAGCCAAGCTGGCCATTTAATAGCATGAGTGACAAGGGAGAGCAGTTCTTATCCTGAGCAAGCAGATGTATCTCAGGCGCTCTTCTCCCTGACACCTGGAGGCTTCTGCAGACTCCAGACTCAACGCCACAAAGACTTGTGCCCAAGCCAGCCCCTCCAACACACACGAAGGGCTCCACTGCCTCTCCTGCCATCAGGCTGGGCCAAGGTTCCCCCCACACCTCCTCAGCCACATGGTGCTCCAGTGGTCCTGCACCCAGAATTCACAGTGGGTGAGGACACCTGTCACACCTGTCATCCTCTCCACATGGCACCAGGCTTGTCTACATGACCAACAGCACACAGCAGAAGGAACGGCGTGTCACAAGGTTATCAAAGACCCTGGGACTACGTCTTGGCCAAGTTGTTCCTTGGGTCACAGATGCCACACCGAGCAGCATCATGGCTCAGGACCTCAGATGACAGCAGCCTCATGAGAGACCCTGGGCTACAAGCAGCTCCTGAGCCTGGCTATAAAAACTGTGAGATAATAAATGCTGTTGTTTTAAGCTGCTAGGCTTGGGATAACATGTAATGGGGCAGTAGATAGTGTGGGTTGATTCAGCCCAACAGGACATGTGGACTGGGTGCTCTCCCTGACCACATCCTGGGATTCGGCAGCAGAGCCCACCTTGGGAGCCCCCACGTCGGGGACAGCTGGAGCTCACAGAAGTGGATGTCAAGGATGAGGGGCACACAGCTGAGACGAGCACTGTCTGCACTTGGCAGAGTGGGCAGACCAGGGAGAAAAGCAGAAGGAGGGTTTGACAGCAGACAGAGGAAGAGCAGATGCTTCCGAGTGAGAGCACCTCTGACAGCAGCGAGGTGACACCAAGGCCACAGGGGCAGAGCTGGCTCATGGGGGTGGGCACTGTGGCAGCCCGGCACAGGGACAGCCCACAACAAAGTGCACCTCAAAGGTGAACCCAGCCTTCTGTCTGTCACTGGCTCTGTGCTTCAGCTGAGCCAGAGCCCCATGGAGGGCGCAGAGTGTGCTGAACGACTCCTCGGGTGGCTGAGGGGTCAGAACTTGGCAGGCAGGGATAGTGCAAGGCTGACATCAGGGCTAAAGGACGTCACCTGTGCGTAAGGGAACCCCAGCAGCGCTCTCCACACTGAGCAGAGCGGCAGCCCCGTGACAATGGCGACCACAGCCCCAGTCCCAAGGCTAGCATTCAGGTAGGCAGCACCGCTGCGTGGTCAGCAGAGGGCAGACGTACAAGGTTTCAACGACATGCAGCAGGAGACCGCTCAGCCACTCAGTGGCTGTCCCTCGCCCGGAAGCCCCACGTGTCGGTGAGGCTCCAGGTGTTTCTGCTGTGCTCCGTTTCGGGGGTCGCAGGGGTGAGCTGTATGTTCCACCAGGACAATGACCCATGTCATTTCTCCTCTTGATCTCTCTCTTGTGATAAAGGTGACCTAGTCCTCTGGGTATTTTCAGAGCTGACTTGGCAGAAGCAGCAGGGTTCTCATCTCTGGCCCAGGTGAGGGTGCAGGCTGCCCCAAGGGCCCCGGGAGCCCAATCATAGCTGGGAAGCACGACCAGTGTCAAGGAAGCATGAGGGCACAGCCAGACCCAGACAGCAATTCCAGGTGGAAGGGAATTTATCTTCAGAATTTAGTTATAAAATCCCTAAGTCCTTTAAAGGACTAAGATTAAAACTTGATCTTTTATTTTAAAACGTCTCCCTTCACTGGATGAAGTGGTGAGGCACCACTCGAGCCAGGCTCTCGGTGCAGCCACAGCACGTGGCATTCACATTCCTACAGGATTTAAAAACAAACAAGCAGAGAGGGTCATGCCACGCGGGCTCTGACCCTTCACAGAAAAGCTTGTCCACCTTGGAACTTTGTGGTTGGCTAGCTGCTGGGCTCTCAGGGGCCCTGTGAGAATGGCCATCCCTCCATGGCAAGAGCCAGGACCAGAACCCGGGGTTTCTGAGCAAGGAGAGGGTGAAGGCGGTCAGGGGCCTTCTCCCCACCGCCACCATTCACCTCTGAGCAGAACTCCAGATCAGAGACCCCTTCAAATGGAAAAGAACAAAGCCTGCTCTATAAATATAAATGACCATGCCAAGAGCAAACCGGCTTTAATAGGAGGCACCCACGTGACTACCCTGTTTTTTCAGTGGCTCTGGGGCCACAACAGTGACAGGAGTAGACAACCGCCCTCCACCATTCACACTCCAGGACCTGCGTGTCTGTGAGCGCTTCCGCTCCTGGAGGAAGCCTGGGCCCTTCACAAATGGTCACTTATGCTTCATGTCAGGAGCAGTGGGTGTGGTATGGAATCAGTGCAGAGCAGGTGAGGAGATGACAAGCTGCAGGAACATGCCCCAACTTGATACAGCCCCCAAAGTGGATGCCCTTATGCCGAGGCAGAGCCACAGTCTCCTCCAGAACCCTGCAGCCTGCACCCCTCTCACCACACCTGCTCCTCTCCACCTCATACCCCCTCATCCCCTCACCTCTTCACCCCTTCTTCCTCTCACCTCCTCACCCCTCATTCCCTCACCTCCTCACCCCTCATTCCCTCACCTCACCCCTTATTCCCTCACCTCCTCACCCCTTCAACACTCATCCCTCACCTCTTCACCCCTCCAACACTCATCCCCTCACCTCCTCGCCCCTTCAACACTCATCCCCTCACCTCCTCACCCCTTCATCCCTCATCACCTCCTCACCCCTTCATCCCTCATCACCTCCTCACCCCTTCATCCCTCATCCCCTCCCCTCACTTCCTCACCCCTTCATCCCTCATTCCCTCACCTCCTCACCCCTTCAACAATCATCCTCTTGCCTCACCCCTTCATCCCTCATCCCCTCACCTCCTCATCCCTTTATCCCTCATCCCCTCACCTCCTCACCCCTCATTCCCTCACCTCCTCACCCCTTCAACACTCATCCCCTCATCTCCTCACGCCTTCATCCCTCAGCCCCTCACCTCCTTCCCCCCTCACTTCCTCACCTCTTACCCCCTCTCTGTGTGGATGCCCAGTTCCCACCCTGGATGCTCTGCCTCCGTCGTCTTCCCCTCCTCAACCTTGCCCCACCCCTTCTCTGAGGCCCCCTCATGCTGCCCATTTCAACTACAATGGTCGGGAAGATAGAAGTAAGCCGGACGCAGCGTGGGCCTGGTGGGATGGGGTCAAGCTACCCCTTGTCCAGGTAGGACAGGACCATGCTCTTTGGAGGCCCCAGGACCATGGGGTTTCACCGAAAGCCTCGGGCCAGGGCACCAGGCCTGTAAGCCAGGGCACAGGCCCGAGGGACCAAAAGGTCTGTATGCACCTGGAAGTGTGTACTAACGGAGTGGAGCCTGGGGAAAGGGCTCTGGGAACAAAGACGTTCCGGGTACGAGTACAAAGCCCTGTACTACCTATAACGAGCAGGGCTGGCAGGGCACTGGGGTGCCACAGGGAGGATGCAAACGCCTATGGCTGTCCCTGAGACAGCCCTGTCCACCTGCTCATCCCCGAGGCCACAGACCCCTGGTCAGGCTTGAGGACGCAGGGGCCTGGACAGGTCAAAGGTACCCACTGGTCACCCAGCCCCAAGAAACTGCCATAAAATAGAAGCAACTCTTACCTTGAATATCTTTAAGTTGTTCTGTGCCTCCTGTAACAAACTTTTCAAGGCAAAGTGCATTCTTTGTTTATTTCTAAAAAGGGAAAGTAGTATTAATATAAAGCAAAAGCAGCTGAAATCGCCCTTTGAACATTTCTGACATGTGTTAGAGGAAGTGCACTAAGGACGTGAGGGAGGCCTGCCCAAGGGTCTCTGGGACTTTGCTGGGCCACTGGACACCGGCTGCTGAGCATGAGCCTGAAGAGACACCGCTGCCCAGTGAGAAGGAGCCACTTGCAGCAGGAGCTAAGATTATTGCAGGCTTTTTCGTATCTCCAGAGGCGTGAGAGACCAAAGGCTTAAACAACTGCATTTTGATGTTCCAGAACGGGGGGACAGTAAGGGCTTAGGGCCAACTGGTTTTTGGCATTCCAAACACCAAACCAAACCTGTTGCTGTCGAGTCAATTCTGACTCATACCGACCCTACAGGGCAGAGGGGAGCTGTCTCATAGGGTTTTCCAAGGAGTGCCTGGTAGATTCTAATTGCTGATGTTTTGGTTAGCAGCCATAGCTCTCAACCACTACGGCCCCTGGGTTTCCTTTTGGCGTTAATGGAAGACAAATCTAGCCATGATCTGGATTACAAGGGAAAAACCAGTAAGTCAGCAATGGCCTCAAGTGTGTGAGCACAAAGGCAGAGCCTGGTGTATCTGAGGCACCAGTGGGAACACCAGAGTGGGGCCTTCACATGGTATCACCCCCAACACTACAGAGCCTTGTGCAAGGAGTCAGACAAGAAACATTTTCTTACCCTGAGTAGAGATCAAGGGGGCAGTATTTACTTATCTGCTTCCACTTTCCAGTTGCTACCTGTGAAAAAACAACAAGAAGCATGAGACAAGACATGACAAGACAGCATGACTGGTCACACAAATATCAAGGTAGTAGTCCCAGGACACAAGAGTCCCAAAGGATCCCATCAAGCTTTCAGGTACACACACGTGCTAGGGGGCAGGGGAGTATATGGACTCCCACCCAAAGAAAGCCTCCGCCCCTTTCTCTGAGATTCAGCATGGCATCCCAGCCTGGCATGTGGGTGGGGCAAGAAAGCAGCAAGCCCTTCTCAAACTACAGGTTCAAGGATGCTTACTACAAATTCACTTATGACAATAAAAACTTGGGACCAATGCAGACAGTTGTCACCAGGCACACAATTAAGTAAACCACAACTCCTCCACCCCAAGGCCCAGCTCACAGCAGGTACTCCGCTGAGTGGGTGAGCGAGTTAATGCAGCCACTAACAGAGAGAGGCAGAGCTAAAAGGCTCCAAGATTCGTTACATGAAAAAGCAACTGGCAGAAAAATGTACACAGTGTGTCACTTCTAGTGCGCATGTGTACATGCACGTGTCCTAATACAAACAGAAAATCCCTGAAGAATAATCCTCAGGGGTTACTGAGGAACTACCACAATCACATACGGTATGATCCCACATTTGCTTTTTAAAAAAGTTATGAGTGCATGTGCATATTAGAATATATACAGAAAAAGTTTGTAAGAATACCCAACAAACCTAGCAGTAGTTCTACAGAGGTACAATTCTGGAGACACAGGTGTTCAAGTTTTACATCACACATGTCAGTATTTTATTTAAAGAATCTAAAAAAAAAATTTTTTTTTTTTTTTTTTTAATAAAGACAAATGCCTACAAAAAACAAAAAACTCTTGTGGTATCCACAGCATGCTGACTAAAAATATGTTGACAGTAAGAAATATTTATGCTTGCTTCACAGTATTTGTTTAGATCTAATATTTCCTTTCATTATAATCTCTTTTCAAGGTGTTTGAGCCAGCGTGCCAAAATGTAAAATACAATTAAGTAAAATATACTTGTAAACTCAGAGACGAGGGGACAGAGGGCTCAGGGCCCATTTTCTGACTGCTCCTCTCACTAGGTCCCTGTAGACGTGTCTCCTCCACACTCACAATGACACACTGTCAGATGAAGATCTAATTGGGACTCTCCCATAACGTCTCGGTGCTTCTAAAATGGAGAATTTGGCTTCTCCCCGCTCAGAACCTCAGCAACGCATTCCTCAGAAGAGTTACCTCATCAGGGAGGTCTTCCTGGACCCGACTCAGGGAGGGACCCTGAACAGGCTGCACGTTTCCAAGCACAGCGCTCCGCTGTAGAAATGCAGTCCTTCTGCAGTGGGCCACTTCCACTAGATGGCCAGAACTGGGGAGAGGCCCAGAGGCCCTGCTCACCACCACACCCATCATCCAGCTCAGTGGGGGCTCAATGCACAGCTGGTGAATGACAGCTCCTTTAAGGCTGATACTAGTAGCCCTGCTTTATAGGCAGTACATTGCTAACGGGGAGTTTCTACTCGACTGCTTGCCCTGAAGACACCTGAGAAGGGTACAATGATGACAGGGAACACTCTAAAGCCTCAGTTAGCCCCACATACACTACCAAGCAGTGGCCACCATGGTAGAGACCAGCCAGTGGCAGAACAGTACAGGAAGCATCACCTCATTTCCATTTAAATACCACGCATACTTTTATTTGCACAGGAGGAAGTCTAGAAGGATGCATAAACTGCCGATATGAGCTACCTCTCAGAAGGCAAGTTGTTTGTTGTAGTTCTTATTGTTTATATTCATAAAACATATCATTTTATATAATTCTATATTTTATCAATCATATGAGCAGGTGCTGCTTTTATAATAAAAAAATATTTCGGTGAATGGTGGCATCCCCCTCTCTCCCGTTCCGCAGTAGCCTTAAAAACCAACAGCCTGTATCATGGTGGAAACCAATAGCCTGGCAGTTCATCTGAGGGACCAGAACACAGCTAGAACTTCTTCAAAACCTCATTCCTAGAAAAAATTCCATTATTCTACCTGTCTGGAATTTCCCTGGAAGACCTCACTTGCAAGGCTGTCTTTTATTGAGCTAAGTAGGAGCTCATCAAGTGCAAAAGGCCTTACACTGGGAGCATCTGTTGAAAAAATTAGAGGCAATTGTTTAACTTCATGGCTACCTAAGAAAATAGGTAACAGTTGGTCCAAACAACAGACTAACCAAAAAGCTTAAAAGAAAAAGCTGAGAAATGAGATGCATATAGAGGCTTTGTAAAGCTCTGACATGTTTCTGAGAACCTAGGAGACCAGGCACATGCATAGCTCTCTGCCCATGCCCCGTGCTGTGCACATGCTCAGGAAGACCTGAGAAGGCCCTAAGTTCTCACCTCCTGCTGACCTTCATGCCCCGTGCAAAGAGGAAGAGAAGGCAGAGTTGTCCACTGCCTGAATGAGTGTTGAAGGTCCGCCCCAACATGTACACAAAACCCCTCAACAAAGGCTGGGAAACTTATTGGTTCCAAGCGTTCATTTATGGAAATCTCTGTGCAGTCATCAGCTGACCACTAAGCTAATCAAGCAGAGATTTCAGACACCACATAGGACAAGGAATACAAACTTTAAAGAACAGACACCAGGGACAAAAAACTAAAGGAAATCAAGAGAACAATGTCACAACAAATAGAGACAAAGATAAAAAGAGATATCTATCTCGAGGCGGAGCAAAGATGGTAGAATAGACGCTACTGGCGAGCCCTCTTTACAACAAAGACCCGAAAAAACAAGTGAACAAATTATTTATGACAAGCTAGGAGCCCTGAGCATCAAAGGCAAGCTTAGAAAACGAACAGAGGGGTAGGGGGAGGAAGAGATGGTTCAGAAGCAGAGAGGAGTTACCAGACCTGAATCGCAGGGAGCCCTCAGGCACCATTCCTGGGAGGAGCAGCAGCGGACTAGTACTAGCGTTCCGCTGCAGTTTCCTCAGGGAGAAGCAGCCAGCCACACAGCCTACTCACAACTCTGGAACCAAAGAAGAACGGCACTCTCGACAAAAGCTAAGTACTTGCGTGTATTTTACCATGCTCCCACCGCCAAGCCAGCTTCAGCAGCTCAATTCCCTGGGCCTCAGATAGGCACTGTTGAGCACCTAGAGCCATCCTCCCAGCCTTGGAGGAGGAAAACATTTGCAGTTGGGGGAAAAGATAATCTGCCAGCTCCACTAACCAGGGGAGCTCAGGACAGAAGCGGCTCCTGTCCAGGCATAAACTGTCCATGGACTTTGAGTACCTTTCCCCTCTGCATGGACCTGTGTAGGCCTATTTCAGGAGAATAGGCCCTTGTTGGCAGACTCCAACTGCTTCAGCTGTGCGGCAGAGAGGTGGGTGTTTGATATTTGACATTGCATTACCTACTAAAGAGGGTCCTCACCTACCCACATCAGGGGCCTAAGGACTGGTAGCTCCACTCACATGACCCAGTCACCCGCGACAGGGGTCGAAGGATAACTGGTAACTCCCAGTCCTTACAACCAAAAACACTGGGTGCCCATGGTCCGTCTGCAGAACCCACCCACCTGCACACTCTAGGGAACAGGGACGTGCTTTCCTCAGAGACACTTGGGGGTCAGTTCTCAGCCTCCTGCCTTGTTCAGAGCGTGACCCCCTGCTGCAATAACATACCGGTATATACACCAATCACCCCTGCCCCTCTAAGACTGTAGGACAGAGCCTGTACCGCACGCTTGATGATCAGCTACCTGGAAACCTGAGCTGAATTCATACAAGAAAACTGAATGGACTCCTAGGCTGATATACCTGATAACAGCTCTAGTCAGCTGGGGACAGGACACCAGAGCTCCAAATGCAAAAGCAATCAAGCTAGCTCACTCAAGCAACCCATGTGAGCATAGCAAAACAAAATAAAAAGAAGCTATGACATAGTAAGCAAGTGTAAACGAATAAAATAACTTATAGTTGGCTTGGAGACAACAGTCAATATCAAGTCACATAACGAAACAGACCATGATCACCTTAACAAGCTCTCAAAACAAAGAATCCAGGGATCTTCTAGATTAAAGTGCATTCCTGGAATTACCAGAGGCAGAAGACAAAAGATTAATATACACAGCCCTTCAAGACATCAGGAAGGAAACGAGACAATACGCAGAACAAGCCAAGGAACATACAGATAAAGCAATTGAAGAAACTAAAAAAGATTACTCAGGAACATAATGAAAAGTTTGATAAGCTGGAAAAATCCATAGACACACAGCAATCAGGAATTCAGAAGATTAACAATAAAATTACAGAAGTAGACAACTCAACAGAAAGTCAGAGGAGCAGAATTGAGCAAGTAGATGCCAGAATTTCTGAACTTGAAGATAAATCACTTGGCACTAATATTTTTGAAGAAAAATCAGATAAAAGAATTTTAAAAAATGAAGGCAACTTAAGAATCAAGCGGGACTCTATCAAGAAAAATAACCTAGGAGTGATTGGAGAGCCAGAAGAGGGAGGGATAACAGAAAATACACACAGAATTGTTGAAGATTTGTTGGCAGAAAACTTCCCTGATATCGTGAAAGATGAGAAGATACCTATCCAAGATGCTTATCGATCTCCATATAAGGCAGATGTTAAAAGAGAGTCACCAAGACATATTATAATCAAACTTGCCAAAACCAAAGATAGAGAATTTTAAGAGCTGCTAGGGATAAACGAAAAGTCACCTACAAAGGAGAGCCAATAAGAGTAAGCTTGGACTACTCAGCAGAAACCATACAGAAAAGAAGGCAATGGGAAGACTTATACAAAGTTTTGAAGGAAAAAAACTGCCAGCCAAGAATTATTCAGTAAAACTGTCTCTTAAATATGAAGGTGAAATTAGGACATTTCCAGATAAACAGAAGTTTACGGAATTTGTAAAAACCAAACCAAAACTACAAGAAATACTAAATGGAGTTCTTTGGTTAGAAAATCAGTAATCACTGGGCAGAGCAATCAGAAGTCAACCCAGACAGGGAAATTAAAAAAAAAAAAAAAGCAAGATTAAAAAAACAAAAAAAGCTCAAAACAGGGTAATAGCGATGTTATTATATAAAAGAAGAAAACATTAAAACAATAAAGAAGGACTAAGAAACGTAATCATAGCTCTTCCATGTGGAAAGGAAGATATGGCGATACAAAGAAATAAGAGTTAGGTTTAAATTTAGAAAAATAGGGGTAAATAATAAGGTAACCACAACAGAGGCAAACTACCCTACTCACCAAAATAAAATATGAGAAAAAAATAGAGACTCAGCAGAAACAAAACCAACAACGAATCTGAGGAAAGGACAATATATAATTTACCCAGCACATAAAATTAAGTGTGAAAAAGAAACTGTCAACAAGACATCAAAAAGACAGCACTAAATTCATACCTATCCGTAATTATGCTGAATGGAAACAGACTAAAGGCACCAATAAAGAGACAGAGAGTGGCAGAATCAATTAAAAAACACAATCCGTCTATATGCTGCCTACAAGAGATACACCTTAGACTTAGAGACACAAACAAACTAAAACTCAAAGGATGGAAAAAAATATATCAAGCAAACAACAATCAAAAAAGAGCAGGAGTGGCAATATCAATTTCTGACAAAAAAGACTTTAAAGTTAAATCCATCATAAAGGGTAAGGAAGGACACTATATAATGATTAAAGGGACAATATACCAAGAATTTTTTTTTTTTAATACCAAGAAGATATAACCATATTAAATATTTATGCACCCAGTGACAGGGCTGCAAGATACATAAAACAAACTCTATCAGCATTGAAAAGTGAGATAAACAGCTCCACAATAATTTTAGGAGACTTCAACACACCACTTTTGGTGAAGGACAGGACATCCAGAAGGAAGTTCAATAAAGACACAGAAGATCTAAAAGCCACAATCAACCAACCTGACCTCACAGACATACAGAACACGCCACCCAACAGCAACCAAGTATACTTTCTTTTCTAGTGCACATGGAACATTCTCTAGAATAGACACATATTAGGTCATAAAGCAAGCCTTAGCAAAATCCAAAACACTAAAATATTACAAAGCATCTTCTCTGACTGTAAGGCCATAAAAGTGGAAACAAATAACAGAAAAAGCAGGGAAAAGAAATCAAACACTTGGAAACTAAACAATACCCTGCTCAAAAAAGACTGGATTATAGAAGACATTAAGGAAAGAATAAAGAAATTCAGAGAATCCAATGAGAATGAAAACACTTCCTATCAGAACCTTTGGGACACAGCGAAAGCAGTGCTCAGAGGTCAGTTTATATCAATAAATGCACACATACAAAAAGAATAAATGGCCAAAATCAAAGCATTATCCCTACAACTTGAACAAATAGAAAGAGAGCAACAAAAGAAACCCTCAGGCACCAGAAGAAAGCAAATAATAACAATTAGAGCAGAACTAAATGAAACAGAAAAACAACTGAAAGAATTAACAAGACCAAAAGCTCATTCTTTGAAAAAAATCAACAAAATTGATAAACCATTGGCCAAACTGACAGAAGAAAAATGTGAGAGGAAGCAAATAACCCAAATAAGAAATGAGATGGGCGATAATACACAGACCCAACTGAAATTAAAAGAATAATATCAGATTACTATGAAAAATTGTACTCTAACGAATTTGAAAACCTAGAAGAAATGGATGAATTCCTAGAAACACACCACGTACCTAAACTAACATGAACAGAGGTAGAACTAAATAGACCCATAACAAAAGAAGAGATTGAAAAGGTAATCAAAAAACTCCTAACAAAAAAAAGCCCTGGCCCGGACAGCTTCACTGCAGAATGCTACCAAACCTTCAGAGAAGAGTTAACAACACTACTACTAAAGGTATTTAAAGCATAGAAAAGGACGGAGTACTCCTAAACTCCTTCTGTGAAGCCACCATATCCCTGATACCAAAACCTGGTAAAGACACCACACAAAAAAAGGAAAATTACAGACCTATACCCCTCATGAACTTAGATGCAAAAATCCTCAACAAAATTCTAGCTGATAGAATTCAACAACGTATCAAAAAAATAATTCACCATGACCAAGTGGGATTCATAATAGGTATGCAGGGATGGTTCAACACTAGAAAAATAATTAATGTAATCCATCACATAAATAAAACAAAAGACAAGAATCACATGATTTGATCAATTGATGCAGAAAGGGCATTTGACAAAGTTCAACACCCATTCATGATAAAAACTCTCAGCAAAATAGGAACAGACGGAAAATTCCTCAACATAATAAAGGGCATTTATACAAAGCCAACAGCCAACATCATCCTAAATGGAGAAAGCCTGAAAGCATTCCCCTTGAGATCGGGAACCAGACAAGGATGCCCTTTATCACAGCTCTTATTCAACATTGTGCTGGAGGTCCTAGCCAGAGCAATTAGGCTAGATAAAGAAATAGCAGGCATCCAGATGGGCAAGGAAGAAGTAAAAGCATCTCTATTTGCAGACAACATGATCTTACACAGAGAACCCTAAGGAATCCTTAAGAAAACTACTGAAACTGATAGAAGAGTTCAGCAGAGTATTGGGATACAAGATAAACATACAAAAATCACTTGGATTCCTCTACACCAACAAAAAGAACATCGAAGAGGAAATCACCAAATCAATGCCGTTCAGAGTAGCACCCGAGAAGATAAAATACTTGGGAATAAATCTTACCAGAGATATAAAAGACTTATACAAAGAAAACTACAATACACTCCAGCAAAAAATCAGAGACCTACATAAGTGGAAAAATATACCTTCTTCATGGATAGGAAGACTTAACATTACAAAAAATGTTTATTCTACGAACAGCGATCTATACATTTAATGCAATTCCGGTCAAAATTCCGATGACATTCCTTAATGAGATGGACAAATCACCAACTTCATATGGAAGGGAAAGAGGACCCAGATAAGTAAAGCATTGCTGTAAAAGAAGAACAAAGTGGGAGGCCTTACTTTACCTGATTTTAGAACCTATTCTACCGCTACAGTAGTCAAAACAGCCTGGTACTGGTACAACAACAGATACATGGGCCAGTGGAACAGAATTGAGAATCCAGACATAAATCCATCCACATATGAGCAGCTGATATTTGAAAGAGGCCCCAAAACAGTTAAATGGGGAAAAGAGAGTCTTTTTAACAAATGGTGCTGGCATAACTGGACATCCACCTGCAAAAAAATGAAACAAGACCCATACCTCACTCCATGCACAAAAACGAGCTCAAAGTGGATCAAAGACCTAAATATAAAATCGAAAACGATAAAGATCATGGAAGAAAAGACAGGGATAACATTACAAGCCCTAATACATGGCATAAACAGTATACAAAACATAACTAACAATGGAGAAGAAAAACTAGATAACTGGGAGCTCCTAAAAATCAAACACCTATGCTCATTCAAAGGCTTTGCCAAAAGAGTTAAAAGGTTACCTATAGACTGGGAAAAAGTTTTTGGCTATGACATTTCCAGTCAACACCTGATCTGTAAAATCTACATGATACTAAAAAACTCAACTACAAAAAGATATATAACCCAATTAAAAAATGGGCAAAAGATATGAACAGACACTGCATGCACTAAGGAAGACATTCAGGTAGCTAACAAATCCATGAGGAAATGCTCATGATCATTAGCCATTAGAAAAATGCAAATCAAAACTACAATGAGATTTCATCTCACTCCAACAAGGCTGGCATTAATCCAAAAAACACAAAACAATAAATGTTGGAGAGGCTGTGGAGAGACTGGAGCACTTACACACTGCTGGTGGGAATGTAAAATGATACAACCACTTCGGAAATCAATTTGGCGCCTTCCTAAGCCACTCCTTGAAATGTATCCTAGAGAAATAAGAGCCTTTACATGAACGGATATATGCACACCCACGTTCACTGCAGCACTGTTTACGATAGCAAAAAGATGGAAGCAACCAAGGTGCCCATCAACGGATGAATGGATAAATTATGGTATATTCACACAATGGAATACTATGCATCGATAAACAGTGATCAATCTGTGAAACATTTCATAACATGGAGGAATCTGGAAGGCATTATGCTGAGTGAAATTGGTCAGTTGCAAAAGGGCAAATATAGTATGAGATCACTATTGTAAGAACTCAAGAAATGGTTTAAACAGAGAAGAAAATATTCTTTGATGGTTACGGGGGGCGGGGAGGAGGGTGGGAAAGGGGTATTCACTAATTAGATAGTAGGTAAGAACTACTTTAGGTGAAGGGAAAGACACCACACAGTACAGGGGAGGTCAGCACAATTGGACTAAACCAAAATCAAAGAAGTTTCCTGAATAAACTGAATGCTTCGAAGGGCAGCGTAGCAGGGGCAGGGGTTTGGGGACCATGGTTTCAGTGGACATCTAAGTCAATTGGCATAAGAAAATCTGTTAAGAAAACATTGTCCATCCCACCTTGGAAAGAGGCGTCTGGGGTCTTAAATGCTAGCAAGCGGCCATCTAAGATGCATGAACTGGTCTCAACCCACCTGGATCAAAGGAGAATGAACACCACCAAGGACACAAGGTAATTATGAGCCCAGGAGACAGAAAGGGCCACATAAACCAGAGACTACATCATCCTGAGACCAGAAGAGCTAGATGGTGCCCAGCTACAACCAATGACTGACCTGACAGGGAACACAACAGAGAACCTTGAGGGACCAGGAGAACAGTGGGATGCAGACCCCAAATTCTCGTAAAAAGACCAGACTTAATGGTCTGACTGAGACTATTGGCCCAGGACAGGAATCATTCCCAAAGCCAGCTCTTCAGACATGGATTGGACTGGACAATGGGTTGGAGAGGGATGCTGGTGAGGAGTGAGCTTCTTGGATCAGGTGGACACTTGAGGCTATGTTGGCATGTCCTTCCTGGAGGAGAGATGAGAGAGTAGAGGGGGTAAGAAGCTGGCGAAATGGACATGAAAAGAGAGAGTGGAGGGAGAGAGCGGGCTGTCTCATTAGGGGGTGAGCAATAGGGAGTATGTAGCAAGGTGTTATCAGTTTTTGTGTGAAAGACTGACTTGATTTGTAAACTTTCACTTAAGGCACAACTAAAAAAAAAACCCAACCCAAATAAAAATTAAAAAAAAAAAAAAAACCAACCCCCCCCCCAAAAAAGTGATATCTCCAAAAGGTGATGTTATTGCTGTTAGTTACCACAGCGTTGGCTCCAACTCATGGCAACCTTATGTATAACAATGAAATACTGCCTGGTCCTGTGGCATCTTCATGATCGTTGGTATGAGTCCCTTGTGTCAATCCATGTCATTGAGGGCTTCCCTCATTTTTAATGACCCTCTACTTTACCAAACATGATGTCCTTTTCTAGGGGTTGGTCTTTCTTGACGACATGTCCAAAGTAAGTGAAACAAGTCTTGCCATCCTCACTTCTAAGGAGCATTCTGGTTGTATTTTTTCTAAGACTTCTAATTTTCTAAGGCTGATTTGTTCCTTCTGGCAGCATATTCAATATTCTTCGCCAACATCACAATTTGAATGCATCAATTCTTCGGCATTCCCTTTCATTGTCCAGCTTTCACGTGCATATGAGGTGACTGGAAAGACCACAGCTTAGGTTAGGTGCACCTTAACCATGAAAGTGACATCTTTGCTTTTTAAAACTTTTAAGAAGTCTTTTGCCAGAGGTTTGTCCAATGCAATATATCATTTGATTTCTTGACTGCTGCTTCCATGGACACTGATTATTGATCCAAGTAGAATTAATCCACTGACAGCTTCAATTTTTTTTCCATTTATCGTGATGTTATTTATCAACTCAATTGTGAGGATTTTTGTTTTCTTCATGTTCTGGTGTACTCTATACAGAAGGCTGTAGTCTGATCTTCATCATTAAGTGTTTCAAGTCATCTTCATTTTCAGCAAGCAAGGTTGTGTCATCTGCATATCACAGGCTGTTAAAGAGTCTTTCTCCAAACCTGATGCCACGTTCTGCTGCATACAGTCCAGCTTCTTGGATTATTTGTTCAGCATACAGGCTAAATAAGTAAGGCAAAAAGATACAACCCCGCTGCACATCTTTTCCAATTTCAAACCATGTAGTTTCCCCTTGTTCTGTTCAAACGACTGCATCTTGATTCATGTACAGGTTCTGCATGAGCACAATTGTTACAGAATTCCCATTCTTCATAATATTATCCATAATTTGTTATAATCTCCGCAGTAAATGACTGTGTAGTTGATAAAACACAGGTAATCATCTTTCTGGTATTCTCTGCTTCTGGCCAAGATTCATCTGACATCAGCAATGACATCCCTTGTTCCACGTGCTCTTCAATCTGGCTTCACTCTGGCACACAGCCACTCTGGGTCTGTGCCACCCACACAGGCCAGCTCCCTCAGCGCCATATTTTCTATTTATCTTTTCCTTCTCCCTCCCACTTAGGCTCTGCACTGCCTCTGGCCCTTCCTGACGGGCTCTGCCATGCCACCCAGTGAGAGAGACATCAGCTCACCGCCACCCCAATTCTGCCCCATCCCTAATGGCCGGTGCCCCCACCACATTTTTGTTGTTTTATTTAACTGTTGATTTCTTCTCTGTCTTCCCCCCTTTCTCTTCCTTTCCCCCACACCCCCAAGCAGCACAAGCACAGACTACCAGAGCCTTCCCTGCACCACCCCCCAGCCCCAACCTGTCGGCCCCAGTATGTGCCACAAACAACCCAGCCCTGCCCCTCCCCCCTCTACTGGACTTGCCCTGCTGCACCATAGCTGAGCGACTGGCTCTGCCCACCTGGACAAGGTGGTGAGAGTATCATCCCCACAGATGAGCAAACAACAAAGAACGTCCAGCCCACCTGCCCAGACATAACCAAACAAAAAAGCGGGATGAAATAAACACATCTAAATCGATAAATGAAGAAAATAATTACCGAATGTCCCCAAAACAGCAGACAATATCAAAACATATTTAAAAAAAAAAAAAAAAGACAGAACAGGATGGTTCCAGTAGGTGTCCAAAATAAAACACCAGATGACCTTCCAGTAGAAGAAAAGGCACTGGAACTACCTGATAGGGAATTCAAAATTCTAATATTCAGGGTTCTCCAACAGATGAAGGAAAATGCAGACAAAAATAGACAAAGTCATGGAAAATACAGACAAAACAATGGAAGAAGTCAGGAAAATAATGCTGGAAAAACGTCAAAATAAATAAACAACTAAAAGTCATACAAAAACAGCAGTTAGAAATCCAAAAGATAAACAAGATTTCAGAAATGGACTGTGCAATTCAAAGTTTCAAGAGCAAATCTGAAACAGTTTCAGAAAAATTGAAGGCAAATCCTTCAATACCATTTTGTTTGAGGAAAAATCAGAGAAAAGAATGAAGAAAAATGAAGAAACCCTGAGAACAAAGTGGGCTACAATCAAAAGCAAAAATTTGCACGTAATCAGAGTTCCAGAACAGGGGGAGCAAACGGAAAACACAGAGAGGATCACCGAAGATTTTCCGACAGAAAACTTCCCTAATATCATGAAAGACAAAAAGCTATCCAAGAAGTTCACTGAACCGCATACAGGATAGACCTCAAAAGAAAATCACCAAGACATATCATAGTCACACTCACTAAAACCAAAGACAAAGAGAGAATCCTGAGAGCAGCTCGAGAAAAATGAAAAGTCACATACAAAAGGGGAAACAATAAGACTAAGCTCTGATTACTCGGCAGAAACCATGCAGGCAAGAAGACAGTGGGATGACATATCTAAAATCTTGAAAGAAAAAGACTGCCAACAAAAAATAATACATTCTTTAAAACTCTTGCTCAAATATGATGGCAGAACCAGTACATTTCCAGATAAAAGAAATTAAGGGAATACGTAGAAACCAAATCAAACTTACAAGAATTATTAATGGGAGTCCTTCAGTTTAAGAACCAACAACAACCTGATACCAACCTAGATGATCAACTCTAAAGGAAAAACAAAACTAAACAACTTAAAACAGGGAACCAGAGGCATCAATCTGTAAATGACAACAAAATGAGAATAAAAGAGGGAATAAACAGTGTAGGTATAGAACTTTCAAATGGAAAGGAAGTCAAGGCGTTATCAAGTAATAAAAGACTAGCTCAAACTTAATAAGTTTGAAGTAAATTTCAAGGTAAATGCAAAGAAAGTTAACAAACCTACTCATCAAAATAAAGAAAAACAAAGTCTCACTAAACACTAAATCTACTAAAACAAAAGAAATGAAAACAAAAATACACAAACAAAAGGAATTCAGCACAGAAGAGTAAGAGGAACAAAGAAAACGTCAGCACCACACACACACATACAAAAAAAAACTACAAAATGACAGCAATAAACTCACACCTATCAATAATCAAGCAAAATCTGGCTTGAACTTTTGAAAGTTCACTGCTAATGTAAGGCTCCAGTCATTTCTGAATTATCTTCAGCAAAACTGGCATGCAATATTAATGGATATGTTCGGTAATTCCCACATTCTGTTTGATCACTTTTCTTTGGAATGGACATGCATACGGATCTCCTTCAGTCAGGTAGCCAGTAGCTGTCTGCCAAATTAACTGACAAAGACTAGTAAGTGCTGCCACCATTGCACCCATTTGTTGAAGTATCTCAATCGGTATTCCATCAATTTCTGGAGACTTGTTTTTCACCAATGCCTTCCCTGCAGCTTGAGCTTCTTCCTTCAGTATCAGTAGATCTTGATCATACACTACCTCCTGAAACAGTTGAACATCAACCAGTTCTTTTGGTATAGTGGTTCTGTGTATTTCTTTTATCTTCTTTTGGTGTTTTCTGTGTCCTTCAATTTTTTGCCCATAGAATCCTTCAGTAATGTAACTGGAAGCTTGAATTTTCTCTTCAGTTGAGAAATTATAAAAAAAAAAAATAGAAGTCCTATATGATGTTATTTCCTTCAAAATTTTTGTCTACCTATATTTCTCTTTTTAATAAAATTATAGTATGTAATAAAATAAAACAAGTTCTGAAGATGAAAAGTACAATAACTAAAATGAAAAATTAACTAGAAAGGATTAACAGCAGATCTGATCAGGTAGATCAAAGAATTAGTGAATCTCAATACAGGCCAATTGAAATTACCCAGTCTTAAAAAAAAATAATGACTTAAAAAATTTTTTTTTTTATTTTAAGGAACAGAAATTACAAAGAATGAAGAAAAATGAACAGAGTCTCAGAGACCTGTGGGATACCCTCAAGCATACGAACATATACATAATGAGAGTCCCAGAAGGAGAGGAGAGAAAAAAGGGGCAGAAAAATATCTGATGAAATAATGGCCAGCAACTTCCCAAAATGGATGAAAAACATTAATCTACACATCCAAGAATCTCCACAAATAACAAGTAGGATAAACATCAAGAGATCCACGCCTAGACACATCATAATCAAACTATCGAAAGACAGAATCTTGAAAGGAGCAAGAAAAGGACTCGTCATATACAAGGGATCCTCCATAACAGCTGATTTCTCATCAGAAAAACATGAAGGCCAGAAGGAAATGGGATGACATATCCAGTGTTGAAAGAAAAAGACTGTCAACCAAGAATTCTATAACCAGCAAAACTACCCTTTGAAAATGAAAGCAAAATTAAGACATTCCCAGATACACAAAAATTAAAAGAATTCATCACAAGCAAAACTGCCTTACGAGAACTACTAAAGGGCATCCTTCAAGCTGAAATGAAAGGATATTAGACATTAACATGAATCCACATGAAGAAACAAAGAGCACCGGTAAAAGTAACTACATAGATACATACGATAGAAGGTATTAATATATCTTCTTTATAATGCTTTTTTCCTCCTGTCTAATTATAAAAACAACAACATAAGTCAATTACAAATGTATTGACAGACATACAATGTATAAAAAACTAATTTGATGACAATAACAGCACAAAGTAGGGGGGAGGCAACAAAGCTACATTGGAGCAAAGCTTTTGTATACTACTGAACTGAGGCTGGATCACTCTGAACTAGATTATTTAAGTTGGAATGTTAATAATAGAGCAACTACAGAAGATCAACAAGGAAACAGAAGACTTGAATAACACTATATACCAGCTCGCCCTGACAAGAGCAGAAAACACATACTTCTCAAGTAAACATGGAACATTCCCCAGCATAGACCATATGTTAGGCCATAAAAAAGTCTCAACAAATTTAAAAGTATAGAAATCATGCAAAGTATGTTCTCTAATCAAAACGGAATCAAATTAGAAATGACTAACAGAAAGAAATGTAGGAAATTCACAAATGTGTGGGAACTAACCAAAAACCAAAACCAAACCTGGTGCCGTCGAGTTGATTCTGACTCATAGCGACCCTATAGGACAGAGTAGAACTGCCCCATAGAGTTTGCAAGGAGCACCAGGTGGATTCAAACTGCCAACGCTTTGGTTAGCAGCTGTAGCCCTTAACCAATATACTACCAAGGTTTCCCCGTGGGAACTAAACACAGTCCTAATCAATAAATCAAAGAAGAAATAAAAAAGGAAATCAGACAATATCTTGAAACGAATGAAAACAAAAATACAACACACCAAAACTTAAAGGATGCAGCAAAACCAGTACTCAGAGAGAAATTTATAATTGCAAACACCTATACAAAAAGAAAAAAAGATCTTGAATCAATAACCTAATATTTCACCTTAAGAAGGTAGAAAAAGAACAAAGTAAACCCAAAGCAAACAGAAGAAAGGAAACAGTAAAAATTGAAGCAGGAATAAATAAAATATAAAAAAAACAATATAAAAGAAAAATCAATGAAACTAAAAGTAATTTGTTTAAATGACAAACAAAATTGACAAACCATTAGCTAGAATGACCAAGAACTCAAATCACAAAAATCAGAAATGAAAGAGAAGATTTACTACCAATCTTATAGAAATAAAAGAATTATAAAGGAATACTATGAACCATTGTATGCCAACAAATTAGATGAAATGGACAAATTCCTGGAGAGGCACAAATACCGAAAACATTCTGGAATAAATAGGGAATCAGAAAAGACCTTTAACAAGCAAGGGGATTTTATCAGTAGTCAAAAACCTCTTAACAACAAAAGCCCAGGACAAGATAACTTCACTGATGATCTTTTTTCTTTTTTTTTTAATATTTTTTTGTGTTTTAGGTGAAAGTTTACACAGCAAACTAGCTTCCCCTTTAACAATTTTTATACAAATTGTCCTGTGACGTTGGTTATAATTTTTCACAATGTGTCAGCATTCTCATCATTTCCATTCATTTTGTTCTATTTCCATTTATCTAGCTTCTGTTCCCTTCCTTGCCTTCTCATCTTTGCTTCTGGGTAAATATTGACCGTTTGGTCTCATACTCACGGGTGATATTGTTTAGCCAATCTATTATCTGACTGAAAAGTGACCTCCAGGAGTAGCTTCAGTTCCAAGTTCTTACAGTAATAATCTCAGGGGCTCACTAGCGATTTCTACAAAACGTTTAAAGAGGAATTAGCATCAATCTTTCTCAAGCTCTTCCAAAAAATAGAAGAGAACACTTCCTACATTGTTCTATGAGGCCAACATAACCCTGATATCAAAGTCAGACAAAGACATCACAAGAAAACTATAGGCCAATATCCCTTACAAACATAGATACAAAAATCCTCAATAAAATATTGGCAAATCAAATCTTAAAGCATGTTAAAAGGATTATATACCATGACCAAATGGAATTTATTCCCGGAATTCAAGGGTGATTCAACATACAGAAATGAATCAATGTAATATACTACATTAAGAATAAAGAAAAAAATAAAACAAGTAATCATCTCAATAGATTCAGGAAAAACATTTGACAAAATCAAACACCCATCTGTGATTTAAAAAAAAAAAAAAAAGACTCAACAAATTAGGAATAGAACGGAGCTTTGTCAACCAAAAAACATCTATGAAAAACACATAGCTAACATCATAGTTAATAATGAAAAACTGAAAGCTTTCCCCTATGATCAGAAATAAGACAAGAATGTCTATTCTCCCTACTACTATTCAACATTGTACTAGAGATTCTAGCCAGGGCAACTGTGCAAAAAAAAAAAAAGAGAGAGAGAGAGATAGAGATAAAAGGCATCAAGGTTAGGAAGATGTTAAACTATATTTGCAAATGACATAATCTTGTATACAGAAAATCCTAAGAACACACATACACATACAAAAACTATTAGAGTTGAAAACCAAAGTTCAACAAGTTTTCAGAATGTACGATCAAAATACAAAACTTAATTGTATTTCTACACACTTGCTATCAGCAAACCAAAAATGAAATTAAGAAAACAATTCCATTTACGAAAGCACCAAAAATGAATAAATACTTAGGAATAAGTTTTACAAAAGAAGTACAAGACTTGTACACTGAAAATCATAAAACATCACTGAAAGAAATTAAACAAGCTCTAAATAAATAGAAAGATATTCCATTTGGATGGATTCCATGGATAAGAGTACTAATACTGTTAAAATAGCAATACTTCTCAAACTGATCTCCAGAGTCAACAGACTCTCTTATCAAAATCCCAGCTGCCTTTTTGGAGAATTTGACAAATTGATCTTAAAATTCTAGGAACTGAAAATAGCCAAAACGTTCTTGAAAAAGAAAAACAGAGAACTCACATTTCCCAATTTCAAAACACACTACAAATCTACAGTTATCAAGACTGTATGGCACTGGCATAAGAACAGACACATAGACCAGCAGAATAAAATTAAGACGCCAGAAATAAACTCTCACATTTAAGTCAATAACTTCTCAAAAAGAGTGGCAATACAAGTCAATGGAGGAAAGAATATTCTCTTCAACAAATTCGGCTGGGACAACTGAATCTCCACATGCAAAAAAATGAAGCTGGACTCATACCTGAAACCATACACAAAAATTAACAAAAAATGGATCTAAGACCTAAATGTAAGAGCTAAAACTATAAAATTCCTAGAAGAAAATATAGACATAAATCTCCTGATCTTGGGTGTGACAATGGTTTCTTGGATATGACACATAAACCACAGCAATCAAAGAAAAAATAGATAAAACATCACAATTAAAACGGTTGCACTTCAAAGAATACTATCATGAAGGTAAAAAGACAAGTTAGAGATGGGAGAAAATTTTTGCAAGTGATATACCTTATAAGAGTTGTCTAATATCTAGAATATATGCAGTCCCTCAGTGGTGAAAATGGTTAACATACTCAGTTGCTAACAAAAAGGTTGGAAGTTCAAGTCCACCCAAAGATGCTTCCTGTTATGGACTGAATTGTGTCCCTCAAAAGCATGTGTTGTAAATCCTATTACGACCTATACCTTTGGTTATAATCTTAGTTTTCTAGTGCTGCTATAACAGGAATACCACGAATAGATGGCTTACAAACACAAATTTATTCTCTCACGGTCTAGTAGGCTAAAAGTCCAAATCCAGGGCGCCAGCTCCAGGGGATGCCTTTCTCTCTCTGTTGGCTCTGGGGGAAGGTCCTGTCATTAATCCTTCCCTGGACTAGGAGCTTCTCAGTGCAGAGACCCCAACATGCTCCCGGTTCTTCTTTCTTGGTGGCAAGAGGTCCCCCTGTTTCTCTCCTTGCCTCTCTCTTTTATATCTCAAAAGAGATGAGTGTAGGATAATCGTGCAAGGAACATAAAGTTGGGTGACTCTGAGTTTACTGACATGGGCCCACTAAGCACAGATTCTTCATTCAATGTTTTAGCTCAAGAGGTGAAAAAAGGATCTAAGAGTTTATTTGGCTGGGTCGCTGAAGCATGGATTATGAGGTGGCCTATACTAAATCAAGCTGAAGTACCAAACCTGCCTTGGTGTACTGTAGAAGGAATCTAAAGGCTTAGGGAAATTGGCATGTTAGAGTGGATTTATCAGGTTAGACCCCCAGATTCACACATGGAGTGCCCAGAGGACATATTTTTTACCACAACGGTAAGGAAAAAATTAGTGAAACGAGCCCCAGCATCCTTGAAGACTGCTGTGATTGCTATTTTATGTAAGTCAGATCTGACAGTGGGAGCTGCTCCAACTGAATTAAGGTACCTTAACTACAATAGAGCTAATTGGACCCCTGGTGGTAGAGGTCATGTGGCAGCACTCAATCAACAAAGACAAGGTGGGTGGTTACCATAATGGATAGCAAAGTCAAAGCAGTATTTATATGGACTTATGGCATTGGCTCTTTAGTCATGGTGTCCCTAGGTGTGAAACAGATCAGAAATCTATTAAATATTTACTTGATCTGTACAAGTGGAAGAATTCTAGGTCAAGTGACTGACAGTTTAACTTTTATCACCAGAATAGAGACTCGTGGCCCTCAATCAATTCCCAGACTTGAGCCAGTTTACAGATTCATGACCCCTTCAAGGAAGAAGAGGCCAGTCCCCTTCAGAAAGGACCCCACTACACTACCAAAAATTTATACTGGAAATCTTTCTCCCAGCCTTACCTAAAGAGATCTACAGCCTTTTAGAGAGTGGCTGCTCATTGGGGAAAAAGAAAGAATCAGACTTTTCAGGGATTACTGGATACTGGCTCTGAAATGACACTACTCCCAGGAGACCCAAAACGTCACTGTGGCCCACCAGTCAGAGTGGGGGCATACGGAGGTCAGGTTATTAATGGAGTCTTAGCTCAGCTTCAGCTTATAGTGGGTCCAGTGGGCCCCTGATCCTATCCTGTATTGACTTTCCCATTTCCAGAATGCATAATTGCCATAGATATACTCGGCAACTGGCAGAATCCCCACATTCGATCCCTGACAAATAGAGTAAGGGCTATTATGGTAGGAAAAGCCAAGTGGAAGCCATTGAACTGCCCCTGCCTAGGAAAATAGTAAACCAAAAGCAATACCACATTCCTGGAGGGAATGCAGAGATTACTGCCACCACCAAGGGCTTGAAGGAGGCAGGAATGGTGATTCCCACCACATCCCCGTTCAACTCACCTACTATTTAGCCTGTGCCAAAAAACAAATGGACCTTGGAAAATGACAGTGGATTACTAAAAACTTAACCAGGTGGTGACTCCAACTGCAGTTGCTGTTCCAGATGTGGTTTCATCGCTTGGGCAAATCACTACATCTCCTGGTGACCTGGTATTGCGCTGTTGATGTGGCTAATGCTTTTTCTCCACACCTGTTTCCAAGGACCATCAGAAGCAGTTTGCCTTCAGCTGGCAAGGCCAGCAATACACCTGTACTGTCCTTTCTCAGAGGTATATCAGCTTTCCAGTCCTATGTTATAATTTAGTCTGCAGAGACCCTGACTGCCTCTCCCTTCCACAAGACATCACACTGGTCTAATACATTGCTGACATTATCCTCAATGAACTTAGTAAGGAGGAAGTATCAATGACTCTGGACTCACTGGTAAAACATTTGCATGCTAGAAAGTGGAAAATTAATCCAACAAGGAATTCAGGCGCCTTCCGCCTCAGTGAAATTTCTAGCGGTTCAGTGGTGTGGGGAATGCTGACATATTCCTTCTAAAGTGAAGGCTAAATTATTGCATCTGGCCCCTCCCACAACTAAAAAGGAGGCATGATGCCTAGTAGACCTCTTTGGATTTGGAGGTAACATATCCCTCATTTGGGTGTGTCAGCCCAGCCTATTTATCAAGTGACTCGAAAAAACGCTGGTTTTGAGTGGGGCCCAGACCAAGAAAAGGCTCTGCAACAGGTTCAGGCTGCTGGCAAGCAGCTCTGCCTCTTGAGCCGTATGATCCAGCTGATCCAGTGGTTCTTGAAGTGTCAGTGGCAGACAGAGATGCTGTCTGGAATCTCTGGCAGGCCTCTATTGGTGAATCACAGCTCAGACACTTAGGATTATGGAGCAAAGCCCTGGTCCTGGGATTGCAGCGTCCGGCAGGAAAGAAGCAAATTTAGGTGATATGGGGAAGAACCATACAGTGGCAGCAGCATCCTCCCCAACTTCATCTTCCCCAGATCCCTCAGAGAAACACAGGAATCTGTCCAGTGTTGATTCTCCCTTTGTCCCCTCATATTGAGTGTGAGCACACTTGTGAAGGTGTGTGAGCCGGCCCTTCATGCCTTCATCTACCCCCCGTTAGGTAACCAATGTTTCAAATGCCCATTCCAATTCTCTATCAAACCATTACTCTGAGGGTGGTATGCAACATGGTATGGCCATTGAATATGATGTTTCTTGGTTTATTTCTGCACCCTGTAAAGTGTGTTCCTTGGTCGGATGAAATATAACTGGCAGCCCAAACTGGTATGGCGCAAAGGGAACGTGTCTAGATCCAGCCCATCTCTGCACTGCTGCAGCATTCAAAACTAAAGACATTGCCCCTAAATTAGTCGCTCTCAAAATCCATTTTCGTAACAGTTCCTCTGGAAGCTGACGATGCCAATCTACAAATTGAAGCAACTCCTTTGTACTATACCTCCTGGTTTGTAGAGTTTCTTGGTTTTGCCCATTTTCCTCCTGGACTACCTTCTTGGAGACCAGTGGTCACAGAGGAACTTCCTGTTGCTCCATCACAATTCTTCCTTTCCAGGTTGGCCTTGAGACTAGCGGTCATAGCTCTGACCAGATCAGATCTGGGATTGGTTCAGTGCTAAAATCAGTGCCTACATTCTTTCTCTCTGCCACTCCAGCTATTATGGATAACAGAAACCAAGGAATTGTTATATCTGGCCCTTTCCTTATCACTCTGTATTTCCATATACATCCCATTAGCCAATTCCTCAGGAGTTAGATCCATCCCTCCTAAATCCCATGAAGAGCTTTTGCCTGGGGTAGGAAACTGATTGCAACATAAACAGCTGCTTCAATCCATGGGTATTGTTTATCCCATCTACAAACCAAAGGTTTCTCACTCTCCTGCTTACCTCCTTTTATCCAAAATCACAAACACATTCCAGTGAGTCTGGGCTGCTGCAGTGAAACCCACCATTCTGACATCAACTAAATGAATAATTTCTTTTATAAGGATCAGCACAAAGCTGGTTTGTATAAGGCAGAAGTTAAAAAAAAGAAGTTAAAGATGTCTCAAATATCCAATTTTTCCAAGCTGCTGTACCACTCCATCTCTAACATCAGCTACTCCCTCTTCTTCCCCTCAGTGCTCTCCCTCCTCCCATCTTTGGGTTCCCTAATTCGCTGCAACTCACAGAACTCACGAACCATATAAAGGAAATGGCTCACACAGTGGTGGAGGCTTGCAAGTCCCAAATTCATGCATCATGCGTAGGCTTCTTACTCACGTGGCTGCAGTGGCTGACAAAGCCAAGCTGCCAGTTCAGACCACAGGCTGCTGGCTCACACAGCTACAGAAGCTGGCGAATCAGGTCACACGATAGGCCACCAGCCCAAGAGGTCATTAAAAAAGACAGGAAAAGAAAGAAAAGACCAAAATGGATGTTCAAAGAGATTCTGAAACTTGCTCTTGAATGCAGACTAGCCAAAGCGAACAGAAGAAATGATAAAGTAAAAGATTTCAATGGGCAGCTATAGAAGACAAAGTAATATAATAAAATGTACACAGACCTGGAGATAGAAAACCAAAAGGGAGGGACATGCTTGGCATTTCTCAAGCTGAAAGAACGGAAGAAAAAATTCAAGCCTCCAGTTGCAATACTGAAGGATTCTACAGGGACAATATTGAACGACACAGGAACCATCAAAAGAAGATGGAAGGAATACACACAGTCAGTGCACCAAAAAGAATTGGTCGATGTCCAACCATTTCAGGAGGTAGCATATGATCAAGAACTGCTGGTAATGAAGGAAGAGATCCAAGCTGCAGTGAAGACAGTGGTGAAAAACAAGCCTCCAGGAATTGACAGAATACCAACTGAGATATTTCAACAAACTGAGGCATTGCTGGATGTGCTCACTCATCTACACCAAGAAATCTGGAAGACAGCTGCCTGCCCAACTGACTAGAAGAGATTCATATCTGTACCCATTCCAAAGACAGGTGATCGAACAGAATGTGGAAATTATTGAACAATATTATTAATACCACACAAAAGTAAAATTTTACTAAAGATCATTCAAAAGCAGTTACAGTAGTACATCGACAGGGAGCTGCCAGGAATTGAATCCAGATTCAGAAGAGGACGTGGAATAAGGGACATCCTTGCTGATGTCAGATGGATCATGGCTGAATGCAAAGAATACCAGAAAGATGTTTACCTATGTTTCACTGACCATGCAAAGGCATTCAACTGTGTGGATCATAACAAATTATGATTAACATTGCAAAGAATGGGAATTCCAGAACACTTAATTGTACTCCTGAGGAACCTATACTTAGACCAAGAGGACTAGATGAAGAAGGCGGCATCAGGATTAGAGGAAGACTCATTAACAACCTGCGATACGCAGATGACACAACTTTGTTCGTTGAAAATGAAGAGGACCTGAAGCACTTACTGATGAAGATCAAAGCCTTCAGTATGGATTGCACCTCAACATAAAGAAAACAAAAATCCTCACAACTAGACTAATAAGCACCATCATGATAAACAGAGAGAAGGTTGAAATTGTCAGGGATTTCATTTTACTTGGATCCATAATCCACACCCATGGAAGCAGCAGTCAAGAAATTAAACGATGTGTTGTTCTGGGCAAATATGCTGCAAAAGACCTCTTTCAAGTTTTGAAATGCAAAGATGTCATTTTGAGGACTAAGGTGCACCTGGCCCAAGCCATGATATTTTCATTTGCCTCATGTGCATGTGAAAGCTAGACAATGAATAAGGAAGACCAACACCTTTGAATTATGGTGCTGGCGAAGAATACTGAATACACCAGGGACTGCCAGAAGAATGAACAAATCTGTCTTGGAAGAATCATACCCAGAATGCTAGTTAGAAGCTATGGTGGCGAGACTTAGTCTCACATACTTTGGATATGTTATCAGGAGGGACCGGTCCCTGGAGAAGGACACCATGCTTGGTAAAGTAGAGGGTCAGTGAAAAAGAGGAAGACCCTCAGTAAGATGGATTGACACAGTAGCTGCAACAATGGGCTCAAGCATAACAATGACTGTGAGAATGGTGCAGGACCAGGCAGTGCTTCATTCTGTTGTACCTAGGGTCGCTATGAGTCAGAGCCAAGTTAACGGCACCTAACAGGAACAACAAGGGTGGTAATAATTTAAAAATGGAAAATAAGAAGTTCTGGCAAGAATGTAGAGAAACTGGAACCCTCATCAATTGTTACTGGGAACATAAAATGCTATAACCACTTTGGAAAACAGTTTGGTAATTCCTCAAGATGTTAAACATGAGTTACCACAAAACCAAAAAAACCCAAACCCATTGCTAGAGTTACCATATGACCCAGCAGTTCCATTTGCAGGTATATACTCAAGAGAAATGAATTTATGTCTGCATATTCTTCTAAAAGAAATGAAATGTCCATGCAAAAACCTACACACAAATGTTCATAGCAGCAGTATTTACAAGTGCCAAAAGGTAGAAAGAACTCAACTGTCCACCAATGGATGAATGGATTAACAAAATGTGATATATCCATACAATGGAGTATTTTTCAGCATAAAAAGAAATGAAGGGGTAATACATGCTACAATGTGGATGAACCTTGAAAACATCATGCTAAGTGAAAGAAGCCAATCACTGAGGACCACATATTGTATGATTGCATTTCTATGAAATGTCCAGATAGGCAAATCCACAGAGACAGAAAGCAGATTAGTGATTACCACAGACAGGAGGAGGCAGTGAATGGGCATGGGGGTTCTTTATGGAGTGATGAAAATTGTCTGGGATTAGACAGTGGCAAAGTTTGCACAATCTTACAAAAATACTAAAATAGAAGGAGATGTACAGGAGCCCTGGTGGCGCAGTGGTTAAAGTGGTAAGACCGTTAAACCAAAAGATCAGCAGTTCGAAACCACCAGTGTCTCCACAGAAGACAGATGTGGCAGTCAGCTTCCATAGAGATTCACAGCCCTGGAAACGCTGTGGAGTCACTACGAGTGGGAATCGACTCAACAGCAATGGGTGGGTACGTTTTTAGAGGTTAAATTTGATGGTATAGGAATTACATCTCAATTTTTTAAAAAAGAGGAACACGAACTACTTGTGAAATAAAAACTAAATAGTACATACCTACATTTTCCTTTACTCCTCAAGCCCAGTACCCCACCAAGCAGCCCCTTCACACAGACAGAAGAGCCCTGAACAAAGCCCTGCAGGCCGGCTGCTCTCCACACGTACCTTGAGGTGCTGATGCATGCAGTAGCGGCACACCTTACGCTTCAGCTCCTGTGTGACATCGCTGGAGAAAGGAATAAAGCCACATTTTGGCTGCAAAGTAAACAAATAAGGAAGGAAAACTATTTAGGGAATGTTGTGGATTGAATTGTGTCTCTCAAAAATACATGTTGTAAATCCTAACCCCTGTATCTGTGGTTGGAGCCCTGGTGGCGCAGTGGTTAAGAGCCTGGCTTCTAACCAAAAGGTTGGCAGTTTGAATCCCCCAGCTGCTTCTTGCAAATCCTATGAGGCAGTTCTACTCTCTTCTATAGAGTTGCTATGAATCAGAATCGACTTGACAGCAATGGGTCTGCTTATAATCACGTTTGGGAATGGGTTGTCTTTGTTATGTTAATTAGGCCATGTCAATCTAAGGTGTGTCTTAAATCAACCTGTTCTGAGACATAAAAGACATTAAACAATCAAGCAGAGATGGGGGAAGAAAGATGCCAAGCCACATGAAGATTGCTCAGGTGCAAAAGTTCTAAAGAGACAAGACCTTCCCCCAGAGCCAAGAGAGAGAGAGAGAAAGCCTTCCCCTAGAGCCAGTGCCCTGAGTTCAGACTTCTAGCCTCCTAAACTGTGAGAGGAAAATCCTGGTGGCGTAGTGCTTAAGAGCTGCAGCTGCTAACAAAAAAGTCAGCAGTTTGAATCCACCAGGCGCTCCTTGGAAACCCTATGGGGCAGTTCTACTCTGTCCTATAGGGTTGCTAGGAGTCAGAACCCACTCGATGGCAACAGGTTTGGTTTGGTTTGGTTTTTTTGGTAAACTGTGAGAAAATAAATGTTTTTTGTTAAAGCCACCCACTTGTTATAGCAGCGCTTAGAAACTAATACACAGTGTTTGTAGGATTTTACCCTTTATATAAATGAGTTCACACCTTTCATATTCTTCTGTGACTTTTTTCACTGAACCTTAGGCTTTTGAGATTTATCCATGTTGATAAATAAGGATCAGGTGCCTTTACTGTCCCTGTTGTGTTGTAGAACTTTGTATGGCAACTCTCTCATCGGTTTCTCCTGCTGATGGACATTTTTCCCTATTACAAATAGTGCTTACACACGTCACATACTAGGAGGAGGAATTTCTAGGTCTCAGGGAAGCCTCAGTTTTTACTACACATTGCCAAATTGCTCTCTAAGGCTTGTACCAACTTACAGTCCTACCCAAAACAAAAGGAGAGTGCTGGTGCCCTAATTCCTCTCCAGCCTTGGGCAGGGTCAGACTTTTTATTTTTGGCCAGTCTGATGGGCATGAGACAGAATCTCTTGATTTGGTTGTGGTTTTATTCTGCATTTGCATTCGGACTTCTAGCCGCCTAATCTGTGAGAAAATAAATTGCTGTTTGTTAAAGCTACCCACTTGTGGTATTTCCGTTATAGCAGCACTAGCTAACTAAGACAGGTAGAAATCACATACCTTTCAAAATACATACAATAAACTATGAGATAAAGAAATGCAAAGAGGAGTGTTAAAAGGGTTAGGTACAAACATCCCCCAAAGTTTTACTTTCAGCTCCCAGTGGAAAATGATGCTTCCCTCATGGCATCATACAAACATCTCTGCCTCTAGAGGCTGCATGTCAGAACTGTCAGTCAGGGGGAAAATATGCCTGTACTGCTGGCTTGATGAAGGTACAACACAGAGCAGCTTTGTCTCTCCATGACACAATGCAACTTGAAAGGCTCTAGAGCTCCAGCTCCCAGAAGCAGCCCACTGTTGCCTCCGACAAGTGCAGTTCTGCCCAGAGCTCTAAGAAGTAGGCCATTGTTCCCTCTGACAAGGGATATCCGAAACTGGAAGGTGCCAATCTGATTGTTGCTACGCTCCCAAAAAGTCATGAAACTGCCTTTTAAAAGCTATGGTCTTACCATTAAACACAACTGAGCACTATGCCAAGAGCTGTCTTGGTGCTAACACTGACATCCACCCTCTGGGAGAGGAAGCAGAACGTCCGTCTGCACAGCAGTATCATGAGTGTGAATGCTCAGGGCCAATGATGACCCATATGTGGGTGCCACAAAAGTGTGAGAGGTGACATGCAATGACCTGGGACATCTGGGTGGGGCCTCCTGAGGAGACTTGCGCAGCCACCCTCGACTTTGGACAGCAGAAAGCTAAGACTTTGCCAAGTCCCCTCCCACTACTGCACCCAAGTAGAATAGATATAAATGCCCTTTGTCACCCCAGATTCAGGACTCCCAGCCATGATGAACTAGCGCTTCTAGGGATTAAACAGATTTTTGTGCCTCTGGAGAAATCCCTCCTGAGCAGGACATAAGCAAAGGACCTGCCACCCAGTCTAACACCCCAACTCACAAACTAAGCTTCTGGAACAAAGCATGCGGCATCGCCCACTGGCAAAGGGAGCCCAGCAAGAAGGAGGCACGCAGAGAGGGGAGGGCCAGGAGGGGCAGCCAGTGAGCTGAACCTTGAGGAAAACACAGAGGGCACCACCCAGGCCGATTCCTCCTGGGGCTCAGCAGTCAGTGCTCGCCTGGCCTGGGGATGGTGCGGCTCCTGTTTAAACTCTGGCTGGCAAAGGCACAAAGCACGCAGGATGCAGGTGGCAGGGGCAGGAAGAAGAAGGAGTGGCAGAGTCTCTGAGAGCTGGGGGTTGCATGGGGCTAAGAAGGGACCACTGGGTCCAGCAGGGAGTCTGTAGAACAGGCTTCTGGAGGAAAGCATGCAGTAGGCTGATGAAGCACAGATTGTTGCAAGACAATTCACTCGTAACCAGGGACCTGCCTTCTCCCTTTTTACCCACATCTTTTCCCCCTTGACCAAAGTTCACCTTAATCTCTACACACAGAATCGGTCGGTGCTCCACAAAGTGGTAGGTCTGAAGTCTGGTCAAGTTAGGAAGGCACATAGCATAACCACTGAGAGTGTCCAGGTCCTTGTCACAGCGAGATTCTGGAAAAAAGAGCAGGGACCACCTGAGGGTCAGTGCAGGAGGGACAAGTCAGAAACTTGAAGACTCGTGGTAAAGAATCAACCTGGCACACAGAGGAGCGGGCCTTGCCCCCGGCTCCTGGCAGGAGATGGGAAGGCCTGGTAGTGCCCTGCCTGACAGGAGCAGTTTCGTTCACTTGGGTTTTAGGCCAGAGGCTGAGGTGGGTCCCATGGGCAGGCAGCTACATCCACATGATGGGGCTTGAGGAGCATCCCTGCTGGGTGAGAGGGGTCAGTGCTCCACAGGGAGAGGACAACGGGAGCTCCCCCCATGGGGGCCTCTCCTGGACCTCGCCCCAGGCATCTTTTCCTTGGCTGATCTTAATCTGTGTCTTTTCACTGTTGTAGACTGTACCCATGAGTATAATGGCTTTCAGTGAGTTCTAGTGAGTCTTTCCAGCCAATTATTAAACCTGATGGTGGTCTTAGGGATCCCTAAACTTGCAATTGGTTGTCAGAAGTGAGGGCCATCTTGGGGACTGCCCCCAACCTGCAACTCCCTTAACCCAGGAAGCCTGGAGAGGAAGGAGGCTGAACGCCAATCTAACGAGGCATTCAGAAAAAGTCTCTACACTCCTCAAACCAAGGTTCCTTCCAAATATTTGATACCAACAGTCCTTCATCACTGACTGCTAGAAACAGAACTGTAGACAAAAGTCGGCTGTCCTCCTTTCCACACAGCAAGGCTCATTACAATTCATTATTACAGCTGCTCTTGTCACTATTAAGTAGCCTGACTACTAGCCAAAAGGTTGGCAGTTCAAACCCACCCAGAGGCACCTGTGAGGACAGGCCTGGCGATCTGCTTCGAAAGGTTGCAGACTTGAAAGCTCTATGGAGCAGTTCTACCCTGCACACACGGGGTCACCGTGAGTTGGAGTGGACCTGATAGCAACTGACAACAACAGAAGAAAATGGCGGTGTCTGGGAGTGCTTGCTGCAGGATGGCAGAGCCCAGAAGCACACCTACAGCCCGTCTTCATCCAGATGAGGAAACCAGAGCCAAGACATTGTCCTGGTTTGGCTGTGGGCAGCGGCCTCCCCCCACTTCCTGGGCCCTTTCCCACAAGGATCCCCTGCTCTGCACTCCTCCCTCCAATCTGAGGCTCCCAGGATGTCGACGCCCTTTTTCCTTGATCAAATCAGGAAGGAATTTTATACTAGGCATTCGCACAACTCAACTGGCCGGCTGCGCTTTCTTGAGAAGGCATTTCTATCCTCAACAAGGCTCGCATGTTAGGTCCTCAGTCTCCGACCTGGTTCCTGACACTCCACGTACCAGCAAGTGCACAGGAAGCGGACACCTGGCAATGGGGAAGGGTACATGTGGCAGTGATGGGAAGGATATATTTGCTGATGGAGAGCGAGGAGATTCACAGGTCTTCCCAGTTTCCTCCAGGAGGATAAGCAGGCACGCCTAGAGCCCAGCTTCTGGGGGCAGGCTCCTGTTGACCTCCAGAACCAGGCCTATCTGCTGTGGCTCAGGTTGATCATGGGAACTTCCTTTGACTCTTCCAGGCCACCCTTTTACCCTGCCTTCCGCTACCTACATCACTCCCAACTCCTTCAGCTCCCTCTTTCTCTCCCAAATGCACTGCTATGACACTGTATTAGGTAATTTTTGGTTACATATTCTATGCTCTGATCTGGTTATCTGATGCCCAGAACTGTATTCATGAGCTTCCTAGCCTTCTAACCCTGATGATGAAGTTTCAAGCATTAAATGCATCTCTGGAAAACATTCTCGTGGCAACAGAACTGATGAAAACTGCATCTACTTAATATGGGTAATAATGTCACTTTCCAAGGAGAATGTTTTAAATTACTATCAAATTCATAAGTTTCGAAACCCTTACCTGGTCTTTCGGACTGTATCTTTAAACAAAGCTGTTTCACAAAATCTAAAGGCAGCTGAACAACTTCCTGTAAGAACAAATATGGAATACTCAGTGTGCGGATCTGGGGAATAAAAGTCACTTTATGATTTTAAAGGTCATATCCAGGTTAAGCAAAGAAGCTAACATTTCCATACACTAAGAGCAACAGGCTCTCCTCAGTGAGGCCTCTGCCCATGTGAAGGTGGCCAGCAGCACCCAGCCTAGCGGGTGTGGTCTCTCCCACACAGACTGCTTCTTCATACAGCCACTCATGTGTCCTCCCCACGACGCTGGGAGGCACCGAGGACACGCCCAGAGAAATCAACTTCTGAGGACACTGGGCTTGGGCTCCCTGGCCTTGTGCTGACCTGTGGGGAGACTGTGCTAACATTCTTTACCCCAGTACCTACTGATACAGCCTGAGTGTTCTAAGCCTCTCCCCTGAGAAGCAGCTGGGCAAAGGGCTGCTAATGACTAATCTCTGGGTGAGACGTCTGGGCACAGCAGCCACCAGCCAAGGACTCCGAGAGCAATATCCAGTGCATGCAGGGCAGATGAAGACGCACTTCTCTCCAATTGGCTGCTGCTTTGCAATTCCCCATAATAAAAGGCTTTTATTTCAGCCATGTTGCTCACCATCTCTGGCTTCCCTATCCCTGTTCTCTGGGGTTTCCAAGGCACCAGAACTCTGATTTCCAAAATGCCCCCAAACGGTGGCACAGCCAGCATCACCATGCCATCCCAATGCTCCATCCTAAGACTTCCCGAGACAGGGTTTTAAGGATTGCCAAGATGTATCGCTAATGAAATAATCAAGGTGTAAAAGAGTGTGGGAAAAAGAAGAAAACGGATATAAATCAACCCAGTGAAGGAGAGGGTGGGAAAGTGGAACACCCTTTCCACTGAACACCCTTTTGTACCAGCTGTTGAAGGCTGTACGATGGTACGTATGCCTGTTACTTACCCCCAAAATGAATTAACATCTAAAAGAGACACCAAGCAAGTGTTGGCAGCATGTGCTATCCTGGGCACCAGGTGGCAGCCCTTCCTCCAGGAGCTCACACCTCGTCTACTAAAATGAGTTCCTTTACGTGGCCTTTTGCCGTGGTTCTTTGGAAAAAGGGCTTGGGAGATTTTTGCCCTAGGCCCTAAGGAGTTACCTTTGCCTTAGTTTTCATCCCAAAGTGTATGTTATTTTTGTCCAGGTTGATTGACATTTCCTGGGTAAACTGTAAAACAACTTGGTTTTGATACTTTTTGTCTGGTCCTGGGCTTTGGCCTCCCCTGTGACTGGTATGCACATTGAAGGGATTGGTCTATAGACTACGCAAATAAGTGAGTTGTAGTCTACTATGCAAATGAAGTATCTATGGCCTACCGAGAGAGGGCTGGTCAGTTTGTGGTCCTGGTGGGAGTGTCATGCCTTGAAAGTGACAGTTGTGTATTTAAGCAGCCAGCACTACAGAGGTTTTTAGAGACAGAAAGCAGGAAATGAAGCAGAAGGAAGAAAGGAAAAAGAAGAATCAGAGAGAGAGAGAGAGAGAGGGTCAAGGGCTGTAACACTGAAGGTGGAGACAGGCCCACAAGGGGCCCAGCAGCAGAGTCGGTGGTGACAGACAGCAGGGCCAAGAAGACCCTGTTCTGAGGGAGCTGAGAGAAGTGTGTCCTAAGGGGGCCAAGAGGAGTCTGTCCTGAGGGGGCTGAGAGGAGGCGTGCATGGCAGAGAGAAGAGCCTCCTGCTTGCAAGGCCAAGAGGAGCTGAGAGAGCTGTCTTGCACTGAAGAAGGGGGACTTTGCCTACATGGTTCCTGGTCCTGATTCTGAGTTGTAGCCTGCTGATCCTGCTTCCAAGTTATACTCTGTTACTTCCTTAATAAACCACTTAACTGTAAATATGGTCTGTGAGTTCTGTATAGCCATTTTAATGGATTATCGAACCCAACAGAGAAGTAGAGAGTGCTGTGAGGAGAGCAGCTGGTGTCAGAATTGGTGAAAAGGCTGGAGAGCGTAGGTGTGCCTGACCTCCACCTCATGGGAATCAGCTTTGGGCTGATCCTGGTCATTATCCCTGCTGAAGTTAGACAGGTTCTGATGACACAACTACTCTTACCATTTTACAACTCATGGGCTCCAAACGCCACCCGGAGAGACACCACACCACCAATCACCACGCTCCCTTTCTTCCTGGATTCTAGAACCCCAATTTCATTTGGCCATCCAGCCCTCTGCCTGATGGGCAGTCGTGATGAGTCCAGGGGATTGGTTTTAGAGGCGAACGCACGGTCCAGTTTCGACCAAAGAGATGTAAGGGAGGGTCTGTGGTGAAGGGGTGAGGGGGGTGCTTACAGCACATCCTCACTCTTCAGATACCACCACAAGGATCATCTGTCTCTACTTGGACACCGTGCGTCCAGACGGGAACGGGAGGTGCCAGTTTAGGACAGAGCATCCCTGAGCGGGGAGCAGAAATGCAGGACCTCCATGACTTTCCAGAGCCTCAAGTTGACAAAACTGGCTCCATGGGTGTCTTTAGGTTTAAGCCCATGTGGGCTGAAGTTTTCTGTTCACTGTTGCAGCTAAAAGCACCTTCCTGGTACACAGGACAGGAGCACAGAGCAGATCCCACCTAGGACTCACTGCCCCCCCTCCCACACACAGGCTCCCCCAAGCAGCACAGAGCAGATCCCACCTGGACCTCACCGCCCCCCCCAACACACACAGGCCCCCCCAGCAGCACAGAGCAGATCCCACCTAGGCCTCACCGCTCCCCCTCCACACAGGCCCCCCCCAGCAGCACAGAGCAGATCCCACCTGGGCCTCACCGCCGCCCCCACACAGGCCCCCCCCCAGCAGCACAGAGCAGATCCCACCTTGGCCTCACCATCCCCCCCACACACACAGGCCCCCCACAGCAGCACAGAGCAGATCCCACCTGGGCCTCACCATCCCCCCCCCACACACAGGCCCCCCCAGCAGTACAGAGCAGATCCCACCTGGGCCTCACCATCCCCCCCCACACAGGCCCCCCCCAGCAGTACAGAGCAGATCCCACCTGGGCCTCACCATCCCCCCCACACACAGGCCCCCCCAGCAGCACAGAGCAGATCCCACCTGGGCCTCACCGCCCCCATCCCCCACACACACAGGTCCCCCCAGCTGCTGCCTGTGGCTGCCTGCATGCCTGGTCCGTCATGGCTGGCCAATGACACCTGCACACCTCTGCCACCACCTGTCCAACCGATCAGTTGGGTTTGTTCCCAGTCTGTTTATAACAGCTTAACTTGTGTTTTATCCTTTACCTAAATACGTTATAAATGGAAAAATGCTAGTATATAAAAACTAACTTGAATGTTTTTGACGTGAAAGATTTTAAAAGGAGAGTTATTTAAAAAATTGTTAGATTAGGAAAGGTGAAACAATAGAAAAGAGGTGGAATTGTAAAAAATTGAAAATTCTCACCTTAGATTGTCTCAAAAGAGTTCAAGTTTTCACTGCACTTAAGGAAACCAAAAGCACAAAGCACACAGGTGGTCAATTATAGATGTTGTGCGTATAAGAAGGATAAAGAACTGCAATCAAAGCCTCCCTCAAAGAAATGACCCACCCAGCAGGTACAAGGCTACAAGGTCCCAGTGACAGGAGTCTCCCCATGGACTGGTCACCTCAGAGCCCATGTGCTGCTGGGAAACAAAGCTGTGCCTGGCACAGAAGCAATGGGTGACACACAGAAATGTGAGGAGGAGGTGACAGAGCCGATCCAGAGCCAACGGTCACTGAGCACCTACCCTGAACATCGGTGCCTGTAACACGGCCCAGCCCAAGTCCACAGCCCACAAGGTCACAACAGGAGAAGTGTATTTCTTCTAAACAACTTTAGACTATTGATTTTATAAACGAGTTATACTTGTGTTTTAAGTCAAAATAAAGTGTTTACAGTACACAACCTTTCTAACGTTTGACTACCTTTATCTCCTGGCTCTTACTCAGACTCAGAAACCAGCCTGAGTCCCGTCATCTCGCTGACAGAGGACAAGAGCACCGAGCACACAGCAACCATCCACTTAAAAAGGACCATAGTTAAAGACCCAGCTTAAGTCAAATAAAAGGCAAAACTGCAGCCTTTCCCTTATGAAAATGTAGCTTTCAGTGGGGACATGGTTGGACTCTCTTCTCCAGTGGTCACCATCCCATCCACTAAGGATGGATATCAGGCAAGCCCTGAAAGCACCCTGGAGCGGGCCACGCAGGTAACGGGCAGGTTGGCAGTGCTTGTAAAAGCCCCTCAAGGAAAATAAGCACCCTCCCTCACACCACCGCCATGCCCAGCAGCACCAAGATCATGGAAGTTCCAATGCAGAGGAAAGGCCTACCTCCTGGGTCTAAACACACGGCAATGAGGCCACCAAAGTGGGGCTAAACTTCTAAAATGATATCAGTGGTCACCTTCCTGCAGTACCTATGGAGCAACAACAGGAGAAAAAAGGCACGATGCGCCCTGCCTCCCCGTAACCAAGCCCTGAGCTCACAGGCCCGCGTGTCTCCTGGTGGAGACGCACCTAGGCCAGCCAGTCTTTGCCTAGAATTCTCATCACAGGGGCTAGTTTTGTCTTGTCCCAGGGCAGACAGTCCCAGAAGACAGAGGACAGAAGTGCTCTTGTGAGGCTCTAGCTCAGGTCGGCTTCCTTCTTCCCTTTGGGAAAAAAGGCCTGCAGTGGTTGAGGAAAAGAGCATTGTTTACAGTTGTTTTTGCCTGGGAAGTGGTCTTTTGTGGGTCCAACTGATAGATTCCAATAACATCTGTCAGGAAGTTGACTCTGAGGGACTCTAAGGTGTGAGCAGCACCGTTTACCTGGAAAATGAACTCTATACCCTGTGTTTCAATCATGCCAGAACCCCAGTCAGAGTCCTCTCAGGAAAAAGCGTCCCTCAAGAAGAAAACAGGCTGTTTCACTTTGGCAGGTGTCTTTAGTCCGGAAAAAGACAAGCCAAGACAGTCTGGTATCCCCTGAATTGCTTGTGCAGGCTCCTCTCATACGCCCTCAGGACACAGTTTAAGGTGTCTTCATTTATTTTGATCTTCTCTGCTCTGAGGACAAATAGAACCAGTATGGAGTCAAAGAACCCACTGCTGAGCCCGTGCTGGTGACACTCCTGATACCACCTCCTTTCCCTCAGAGCAGTCACACTTGCCCTGTTTACCCAACACCTCCTGCCACCAAGTGCCAGCTCACATTGTTCACTGGCTGACCCCTCCTTCCTCTCCAGAGGGAGGGTCTAGGGAGCTCTCTACTGTTACAAGACAGAGAAATGTTCACATATGGCCAATGCAGGCAATGGCCTGGTCTGGGCCTGCATGTGCCAGCAGATGACACCTCTGAGGAGAGTGCCTCTGTTAAAGAGAAAAACTGCCCACTGGGCCCATATACGATCACAGCAGAAGACACCATCTGGGGGTAAGTCCTATGGAAGAACATGGAGTTCATGAGCCCTCCAAGCATCCTCCAGCCTTGCCAGGGTGCCTTGGACAGGGCTGACCGAGGGGAGTGTGTCTCCTGAGCATGTGTATGGCAGGAGAAGGGAAGAAGGTGCCAGGGGGAGAGCTGCAGGACAGCTGGCTGACCCCGGTAACCTGTCCAGAATAAGAAGTCCTCGGCAGGGCTGCTCTGCCGCCCACACAACCCCAGATCAGGCAGATGAGCCTGCCCTGTGCCCACAGAATTGGGGCCAAGCAACGGGAGCAGAACAACACCTCAGAGGGGCTCTCACAGTCACAGAATCTCAGCCTTCTTTCCTTCCTGAACTCCAGCATTTAGATATAAATTGGGTTGCTGAGGATCCCCCAGAGTGTGGAAGCCAGCCTCCATGACAGCCCCCAGTGGTCCCCACCTCATACTTACGCCCCTGTACAGCCCCCTCCCCCATTGCACAGGGCTGACGGCATAGCCAATAGGATGCTGTGGAAATGACAGTCACAGCTTCTGTGGAAGGGGCATCCAAGACACTGTGGCTCCTGCCAGGTTCTCACCCGGCTCACGTGCCATACTGTGAGGACACGGGAAACCAAGGCCTCCGCCAATGGCCTTGCCAGCCAGTCACCTGGAAAGCAGAGCCTTCAGCCTCAGCTGAGCCTTTGGATGGCTATAGCCACAAGTGACATCTAGACAGCACCCTCACAAGTGACCATAAGCCTGAGACCCCCAACTAAGGCACTCCTAAGTTCCCGGCACCCAGAACTACGTGAGGTAGTGCGTGGTGTCATTTAAGCCACTAAGCTTGGAGGCCCCTGCCTTGCGCTGCAGATAATGAGTTCCGGGCCTCACATGGCCCTCATTCTGCTCAGGTTGCGTGCGGCACACCACGGTGGCAAGGCAACAAGGAACTTCCCTCCAGCTGCATCAACATCCACTGACAGCCCATCTCAGCTGTAAGGAGGCCTTCGTTGGAAAATACTTTGCTGCCAGGGCTGTTTAAATATTGTTTCCTGGTAATCCTTAAGTTTCAAAGACACTTTTACTCTAGCTCCTTAGTATTGTTTTTCTCAGGTTCATCTTGAGACACAGCATTTTCCCAGGAGAGGCAATGTTCCCTCTGTTCAAGATGACAACCCATGAATCAGTCTGTTGAGGGTTTGATCTAAGATCAGCAGCCAGGCTGGCAGAAGTAGAGAAGCAGTGGGGACCAAAGCCATCCCCAGGGCAAAGATGGACACCACCTCCTTTGGAGGGAGCCACCTTGGCTTCCTAAGCTGCCTCTCTTCCCTGTATATCCTAATAGTGGCCCTCACCTATAACAGGTGCTCCTCTCAGCTACTGGAAACCTGAAGGAGCCCTCCCATCAGATCGCGACCAGGAGTGAGAGGAGGCTGGAGGCTGAGGGAAGGCCACGAGTCCCACGCGGGCCACTGGTGGGCCCGTCCCACCTCCCACCCAATGTGAAGCCCTCCCTTTTCTCCCCAAGTTGCTCTGAAGGTGTCCACAGAGGCAGGGTCAGGAACTCAGTGCTGCTGATGACGCCACGCCATCTAGACTGTCACTGGAGAGGCCACACCCACAAAACACCCCCGAGGGGCTACGGGACCAGCAAGCTGTGGGGGCTCACAAAGCTTCTCTGAACCTCACATCTCACCCCTAGAAAGTAGAAATAATAACGTCTCCTCTGCCTACCTCACCGTACAGGATGGGAAAAGCCCTTGGAAATTCTATAACTAATGCAAGCGATTTAATCCCAAAGTCCCACAGTGTAATTCAGATGTTGGCATTACTGACATGGAATCTGCCCCGGAATGTAGACTACATAAATAAAAACCACTTACCCCAGAGTGAACATAGTTCTCCCCAAAGAACTGCTTCATGACATTTTTGCTGAAGTCCACTATGTTCTGGAGGTGCTGAAGTATTTCTTCTGAGGCCTGTAAGAGACACACACAGAACACCTCAGCGACTGGACTCTGGGAAGAGCTCCCACAGTGAGCTAACATTTGAGAAAACGACAGTGAATCACCTCTTAACAGGGCTGTGGACGTATGCGGCTGCAGGCCACATTGGCAGCAGTCCTCAGATCCTGGGGAGGGGAGGCTCACCCAGGGCTCATGAGGAACACCTGTGCCTGGGCCCCAGCCTCCCCTTCTGAATCAGAGCCCCCTCCCCACTGCCCCACAGGCCCACATCTGTGCTCTGAGCCAGGTCCCCACATGACCCTGAAAACACCCCAGCTTGAGAACTGCTGCTGCTCCCGCCTGGCCAGGTGTGCAGTGGAGAACCTGTGTGAGCCCTGTCTGTGTCCTTCCTCCCCCACAGGAGAACAGCAAGCAGCTGACAGCAGCCCTGCAGCTACCTCCAAGGCAGCTGACTCTGAAAACCTCTCCCCTCCAAAAGTTACCAGGTACTTTGGTCTGACTTTCTAGCCTTTAAATCTAGAAAAAAATTATTTTCTCCCCAGCCAGAAATTCTTAAAAGGTCAATAAGCTGGTGAGACTTGGGCGAGACAGGAAGTTATCTTGGTGTTACTCAACCTGTTCCAAAGGTGCCCAGGGGTGAGCAGTCCAAAGGGCCACCGTAGTTCTCCCAAGGAGAGAAAGGTTCTACAACAGGTGGCCTCGTGGAGGCCGGATGGACGCGTGAGCCGGCCTCACTCCGGGCCCCTGGGTCTGGAAGCCTGACACACGGCCCACGCACAGTAAAGCCCCAAAGCTGAGCTGGCCCTGGAAAGCTCCCACCCCACTTGCAGCGCCTCCGCATGTGTAAGCGCGCCCACACATCCAGAAGCACCATCTACGCCTGTGGCATGTGCGATGTCATCATATCACAACTAAGCACAACAGAATGCCCTAGAGCATGCCCTGTGGCTCTGCATGGCTGTGGTAGGGGAACTTCTTTCTTATCTACAAAAGAATTAGCACACATGATTGCCCACTGATAACGCAGCTGGTGTCTCAATGTGCTGGTAAATAACAAATACAAGCAAATGACTGCCTTGGAAGACATTGCCTGCAGTAAATTTAAATAGAAAAAATGAGGGAGGCATCCACAGAATGCTGAACCTTCAACTGAGCCGAGGCTGGTTTGGGTTGGGTTAGGAATTGCTGTCACTGAGTCGGGGGACACAGGGAAGAGAGTGGCTGGAGGCAGCCACCACACACTTCTGGTTTTCACGCTGATGTGTTTCCACAGAAACAGAACAACTCTCGGCACATTTTACTGCAGAGGCCGAGGCAGAGAAATGAAGCCTCTCCTGGGAGCACCCCAGCGAGCTGGGGTTCTCAGCCAGGAAGCTGCACCCGATCCTACTGTGAGCGCGGACACTGCGGATTCGCACAATCTGCCATGGCAGCCGCCACCTCCTGCCCTCGTTCTTCTAGCCAGAGTATCCATCCATGCAGTGTCTTTCTCTAGACTGACCACTGTGCCCAGTTCCTCCACTGCAGTCCCTACTAGATGGAACACTCCGCTCTCTCCCAGAGTCCCCTACTTCTCTTTCTACGACACAAATCCCTGGGCTGTGCCTGTCACTTCCAAGGGGTCAGCTGCCATCTTCACAAACCAACTGCTCCGCCCTAACATCCCCTCTCCCTCTCCGGCCTCCAGTCCTTCACACACATCAGACTGGGTGTCTCACCACTAAGTCAAATTATTCATTTTCTCTACACCACTCATCGTAAGCCCAATTTGCACTCTATCCCGTAACTATCACCTCTCAAGCAAGACGCACCCAGCCACACCCACAGTGTTGCAATGCACTGTTCACAGGTGTGGCTAGCATCTCCTGCTTTTGCTCTGGTTTTTGAGATAAGAAAATGGGCTTTGGGGTCAACCCTACCTGGCCTCAAATGCCTGCTCGGCCATAAATGAAGAACAATCCAGGGCAAGTTTCGTGGCCTCTCAGAGCCTCATTTTTGTTCAACTGTACAGTGAAGAAATCCTGACCTCCCTCACAGATCAAGCAAATGAAGGGCTCAGCTCAGTGCCCTGGGCATAGCAGTACATCTAACACATGGTATCTATCACTGTTACAACTGAGACACAGACACAAACACAACAGCAACACGCTGGGTGGGATGACTAGTCTCTAGCCATGCCACATTGCAGGGCAGAGGAGAGACAGACCACTGCGAAGCCACGGCAGAGAAAGTCAGTTAAGACAGCTTGCTAAACAATAGCAGCAGCTTTCTGAAGATGGTCCACGGCACTTTGCTTGGGTTACTCAGCTAATAAGAAACCTAATAATCCATTAGATTGATCTCACCTATTGTGACTTACAGTACAGGTTGTCTACCACACCTTTATAGGCTTTATCTTCATAGATACAGTTCCATAGGTGGGGAAAACTGAGGCAGCAGGGGGACATCACCACAGCAACACTGAGGCCCAACCCTGGGAATCCAGACCACTAGGCCAGGCCCTGAGCAAGCCCTGCACGCTGAAGCAGGATGGCTCTTCCCAGCTCAGCACTGCAGACACCTCACTGGTGGCCATGCCACTCTCCAAGCCAAGGGGTCCAAGCCCTGGAGTGGGCATTTCAAATAAAAAATGGCAGACACATCACCTCTGTCATACTTAAGTTTTTATAACTAGCATTAATACTTATGCATCAGAAACAAAACCAAAGTTATTCTTAAATAATTTTTTAATGACTGGGCGTCAATGCCCCCGATCTTACCTTATTCCTATTTGGATGAAACTTCAGAAAACGCAGTACCACACAACGCTATTGGAAAATAAAACAAAGTCTGATTAGTACTCTGCCCAGAGCCTGGGGCGGTTGACAGTGGCTCTGGAGATGACATGGCGGCCCGGTGGCCAGGGCCCAGGCCTCCATGGGTGAAGCACATGAGCGCCCAAAGCAAGGAAGCTGGGAAGCCCCAGGACAGCACTGATTTCGCGGAACAGCCGCTGGCCAGCCATCCACCAAGGTAAGGTACAGCCCTTGGTCACATGCTGGCAAGAGCCAGGAGAAAGGACATGCCCTCTGACCCGCTGGTCCACTGCCAGGAAATACAAAGAAGGATGAGCAACTGCGTATAAAAGCACTGCTTACAGTTCCAAATGAAATAGAGACAGCTACCGTCCAACAAGAGTAGGAATGGCTAAATATGCTGTGATCCCTACAGATCTTCCTTGTGTTATTTTAAACGACCTTCTGCAGTCATTTAACAGAAGATAACGAAGACCTGTATTACTGCTGCAATCATCGCAAGCTGCCAAATGAAGAAAGGTTACAGAAGAGGGTTTATAGCACAAATCCATTTTTGAAAAAAAATCATATTTATGTATGCATACATACATATGTATATAACCAAAACCAAAAAATATACATACATATATATTCTACTAACCTCTGGTGGTTACCTCTCAGGCAGGAGGGCATGGGGACTGGGAAGGCCTGAGAAAAGCTTCGTGGGGGCTGGTGATGTTCTGTTTCTTGATCCCGATAACAGGATATACTTTGTGATGATCAAACAAGCTATACACTTACGATCTAAGCATTTTTCTGTAGGTATGTTCTCTTCAATTGTAAAAGTTTTTACAGTAAAAATGTAAAAATGAAGTATGTATATGATCTGTTTGTATTGAAAAAAGTCTGAAAGGACATTCAACACAATTTTAACAGTGTCTCCAGGTAACAAGAATTGGGATTTTTTATTTCTGCTTGTTTAAATTTTCCAACTTGTTTTCACAATGTTCATGTAATATGCACTATGAGAAAATGTAAAAAAGCGACTGTTTAAACACGCACAGTCTGTGTGACAGCCATTCCCCTGAGGAAGTAATCCAGAGGTCCTGTGAACGCAAGGAAGAAGGAAGATGAACTCTGACTCATGGCTTCGAACACTGCAGTCAAGCAACTCTGGAGCCAAGTGACTAAAGCCATTTAACAGCTGGAGATGGAGGCAGTTCCAGGCAGAAGTGAGGCAGGGAAGGCAGGTGTGCTCAGAGAGAAGCAGCCAACAGGTGTGAGGAGGGCACAGGGCCAAGAAAACTGGCAGGGCTGGGAGGGCCACTGCAGAAATGGATTGTGGGAAGACCTATGCCATGGGAAGGGCACCCACTCTCCTGCCCACCCACACAGCACAGCTCAGAGGCAGGGGCTGCAGACTTGGCCAACCACCACAGAGCCAACACCTGGGCAAAGGGGCAGGCGGAGGGCAGATCAGGGTTGAAGGTGGCTTAGAAAACACAGCTTTCTGAACCAAAAAATGCCTAAGAAGCAACAAAAGCCCTTATGGAGACCAAATCCCCTTTGGCTAAGGTGAGGCCCCCCAGCCCTGGCAGCCTGGCCCTATCTCCCCACTTCCAGCCCCACACAAGCCCCTCTGGGGACTCCCCTGCCTCCTTGGCACCAGGGCCCAGGCCCCATTCAGAGACACTGGATGCTACACGTAAGACCCAGTCATCCCGGTTCGGGGAGGTAAATGCCTTGCCCAGGACCTCCAGCCCCCTTTTACTGAGCTCTAGTTCCCAGGTAGAGCTACACACCTGGTTCACAGCTAATCTGCTAAGAGCTGTAACATCCCTGAATCCAAGCCTAGACTCAGGGAAGCCAAGGTCAATGGCATGCATGCTGGTACTGTCCCTTCCCAAGTCCAAGGCAGACATTAAAATTTGATTATGGCAATTCACCAAGCATCATTTCAGCAAAACTATAATTCCACCAAAACGCGAGGAAAAATAGGCATCGATATGCAGAAATCCTAATTCTAGACAAACTTCCAGAAACTCAGCGACCCTAAAGGTGGGCTTACCCTGCCATGGGTCTGCTGTGGCCACCAGTCCCTCACCCAGTGAGCTCAGTCACCTGTCAGGAATCACATGTGGAGTTACGGTATCCAGAGGACAGTGACAGCTCTCTCAATTTACCAGGTAACTACTTAATAAGCTGCACATCAACCTCCTCCTTCTCCCACGTGCTAGACGTTTGAAGCCTGGCATTCCTGAAGGGCAAGACACAGGAGCAGTCTCCTCGCGGGGGATTCCCCCACGTTAGCATCAGAGAAAGGAGTTCAGTGGGCCCGCAGACAAAAACACAAACTATAGGAATACAGGAATTCTCTTACCTGACATCGTTCACCCATTAAATACAGACTCAGATTTCCAAAGCTCTGAGCCACTCTGTGCCTATTAAAAGCAAGAAAAGCTAGTCTTTTCAGTTCACTTTCTATTGGAAATTTTAGGTTTCCTTGGTACTATTACACATACACACACAATCAGCTTCAAGTATAAGTTAATTCATAAAGCCATTATCTGACCTATGAAAAAGAAAATAAAGAAAAACCATACTGTACAGGGAACTATACAAAGAAAAACCCTAGCTGGTCTCAAGAGAAAAAGACATCAGAGCCTTGTGCCTTCAGGGGTTATGATCTATCTCTTGCTCACTCACCAATAAAAAATCATAACATCACTATTCCCACCAGCACTGATAACTATTACTACTAATAATTACTACTATTATATTACAATGGAAACCCTGGTGGCATAGTAGTTAAGAGTTCGGCTGCTAACCAAGAGGTCGGCAGTTCGAATCCACCAGTTGCTCTTTGGAAACCCTGTGGGGCAGCTCTGTCCTGTCCTGTAGGGTAGCTATGAGTCACAATCGACTCGACGGCAACGGGCTTGGGGTTTCTTTGGTATTATATTACAACAGCTAGAGTGTACTGGGTACCCCTGGTGTGTCAAGCTCTGGGCTATGTTTTGAAATAGAGCATCTCCACACATCACACCCTGCGAGGCAGGCAACTCTGGTCCTGCTTTACAGAGTGAGGATCATGAAGGTCCAGGACGGGTGGACCAGGTTTCTGAAAGCATCCACATCCTGCTCATGGGATGCAGAGAAGCCCTGCCCCAAAGGCCAATTTTCGTCACGGAAGCTGCCCTCTGCCTTAGAGGTGCCAGCCCCCTTGCCCACTGCCAAGACGTCAGCTGGGACCGGGGAGCTCTGTCGGAGAGCTGCTTGTGGCAAAGGGTACAGAGACCCACCGCTCTCCCTGGCCCAGCACTGCTGACATCCCCTCCCTAAACCCCTTCCCTTCTCTCCTTCAACCCTCTTCTTGTTTCTAAAAACAAATTGCTTTCTTCTCCTCCCCACCAGGAAACCAAAACCAAGACCAATCAGGAAGTTCTAAATTTCTGATATGTCCATTTCAAAGAAAATCATGCTTTTTCACTGACTGCCTTTATTATTCAAAAGCTGTCACCAGAAAAAGTGACCCATCCTCTCTCACGTGGGGATTGCAATATAAGCCTGAAAGACCAATCTGAATCAAGCCAAAGTGCATGTTTCATACCCATCCCACAGCGAAAGGAAGAGCACGCAGTATGGGCACCTGTTTCATCTGGTCAATGATGACCCCCGCTCATGAGTCCCCTGCAGAGAGAGGTGTGCAACAGGACCCAGGTGGTATATGGTAGCAGAGAACTGCCAATGCAGCATGCAGGGAGGGGCTGTCTCCCAGGAAAAAAAGAGCTACATTGTTATCAGCCCCATTAAGGGCAGCCCCTCGGTCAGCACCCCCAACAGCACCAGGATTCCCACAGAGTTCACACAAGGGGCCAGTCAGGCACTTATGCTTAACCTGGAAAGCTCCAGGACTCATGGTAGCTGATGTTTTTAACTAATTTTGAAGGAAATGATTCTTTTCCCTTTTAAACCGAATATATGAAACAAGATATTCAAATTTTACCATTTTCTAGGCTAAAATATTAAAATACTGAAGAGAAAAGGGTAAGACCAAGAAGGGAGGTGTTGAACAAACGTTTCTGTAACAGTCCACAGGCTGAAGCAAAAGTCTGCGCTTCTTACCAAGAGCATGATATACAATCAAAGCCTAAGCCACCTTTCATGTCCTTACAACACAGAAGCATGGGATGCTCACCCACAGCTTGGAAAATGATATGAGGATTTAATGATTTTAACAAGCCGTAAAAGCTAATAAACAGAAGGACAAGAGGAACAATCTACATAAATGCAAGCACACAAATCAATATTAAGTAACCTTAAAATGTGAAAGAAGTTGAGGGATACAATTTGTTACTTAAAAAAGTAGCAAAAGCTGCTCCTGCAGTAAACAAGCAGTGCTTGGGGAGGATGAGAACAGGGTAGAACAGTCCCAGCAGGAGTGTGATGTGGCACCCACATCTGGAAAGCAGTCTGGCAATGCATGCCAAGGGAGCCTGAAAGATGTGCCCTTTGAGTCACCCCAGAGAAGCAGCCAAAGTTGTCAGAAATAAGAATGAAGATTTATATACCAAGAGACTCAGCAAAGCACAGTTCATAAAGGCTTTAAAACTGCAACAATGGGAATGTTCAACAATACAGGAACAGGAGACCCTGGCAGCCTACCAACGAACACTAAGCAGCCTTAAAGACGGACCTGAAGGATGTTCTCCACAGCTATGCTGTAAAGGTTAAGTAAAACAGTTGCAAACGAAAACAAACACATTGTATTCCTAAGTATCCAATAAAAGCATATACAGTCAACTGCCGCCTAACATGCATCAGGACAACGTCCGGCCACATATACACCCATGGTACCAAAAGGTTATGCTAGAGTTCAAAAATCCTGATCGGAGAACAGGACACAGCAGACATAACCGGATGTAGCCAAAGCAACGGCTTCCCACACATAATCGTGTATCTCATACCTCTTATATACAAAGCGATTGTGCTACCAGGTGTATAATGGTACGGTATGTATATAACCTATAATATGTATGCCTTGATAGTCATAATAAATGTCTAACCCCCCAAAAAACCAAACCCATTGCCAACAAGTCAATTCCGGCTCATTGCGATCCTACAGGACAGAGCAGAACTGCCCCATAGGATTTCCAAGGAGTGGCTGGTGGAATCCAACTGCCAACCTTTTGGTTAGCAGCCACACACGATGTTACTGCCTTATGTATGTACTGTACTCTACTTTCTATCATTATTTTAACATGAACTTTTCCTACTTACAAATAGTTTACCGTATAACAGTTGGCTCGACTGGTAGGCAGCAGCATCCAATCTCATGTTCGCTCAACATTCAAATCACATAACATCCTATTTCACAGAACGTACCACGGACAGGAAGCGAGAATGACTATAATTCGAAAGATTGGAGGGAAGTGCAGCAAAGTGGTAACAAAAGGAGAGGATCTTCTGAGTGGGGCTGAGTGGGGTTACAGCTACCTAGAGTGTTCAATAAAGACCAGGAGGAAAGTGTTGTCCTGATGCCCACGGGGCACTCACACTTTCGGGGGCGGGGGGCGGTGTGTGTGGAGACATGAAACCAGTTGTCTCAGGGTAAGGGCTTCCCTGTTGAAAGAGATGGGGACTGGGGTCAGCTCTTCCATCAGGGGAAGTTTAAAGGAGGCCCAGGAGAAGAAGGCTCCAAGGACAATGACATCAAGCAACTTTCAAGGAAACTAACAAGTACTCAGCCCCACTTCTTCTCAAAATATGAAGATAATTCACAAGCCGGAGCAGTAGGAAGAACACTTCTGTGAGGCCAGAGAAGAGAACTACTCAAATGTCACCTTCTCCAGGAGGCTACCTCTTCTTGCTAACACTCTCCCACCAGGGCCCTGGCCCCACTCGGCTAACATTCAATATGAAGAGGACTTCCCGGCAGTCACATCTCTCAGAAAACAGAGGAAAAAAACTGGGAAAGCTGCTCTTCTGACTTAACTCTGGCCAAAGAGGAAGAAGGGGTTGGCAGTGGGGCAGTGGGAAAGGCGACCATGTCATCGTGGAAGACGTAAAGGATAGGAATGACGGGCTCAGAGTGACAAGCACTCTCCTCACACATCAGGGAGGCAGGTCCTAGAGTTCTGGCTGAAGGACAGGTACAAGCTCACGCTGACATTAAAAGGGGATGTGGTTTGGAAATAAAGCCCAACCACGCAACTGCAAATAATCCCAGAAATAAACAGGTTTTACACGCAAAGCTCTCTGATGAGCTTAGATTTTAAAAGAAAGGTGGGCATCACCAAGAAAGAAATCACATGAGCAGTATCGACCTGTCAGAATATCAACGTTCCTGCTCATAGGTGATGTTGAGTCAGTTCCTAATCATAGCAACCCTACGTACAACAGAATAAAACATTGCCCAGTCCAGCACCAACCTCATAATCGTTATGCTTCCGCCCATTGTTGCAGCCACTGTGTCAATCCACCTCATTGAGGGTCTTCCTCTTTTCCGCTGACCCTGTACTTTGCCAAGCATGATGTCCTTCCCCAGGGACTGATCCCTCCTGATAACATGTCCAAAGTATGTGAGACCAAGTCTCGCCATCCTTGCTTCCAATGGCTGTACTTCTTCCAAGACAGATTTGTTTGTTCTTCTGGCAGTCCATGGTATATTCAATACACTTCACCAACACCATAATTCAAAGGCACCAATTCTTCTTTGGTCTTCCTTATTCGTTGTCTAGCTTTCACATGCATGTAAGGAGATTGAAAACACTGTGGCTTGGGTCAGGAACACCTTAGTCCTCAAAATCTTTGCTTTTCAACACTTTAAAGAGCTCTTTTGCAGCAGATTTGCTCAATGCAATACATCGTTTGATCTCTTGACTGCTGCTTCCATTGGTGTTGATTATGGATCCAAGTAAAAAGAAATCCTTAGCAACTTCAGTCTTTGTTGTTTATCATGATGTTGTTTACTGGTCCAGTTGTGAGTGAGGATTTTTGTGTTCTTTATGTTGAGGTATAACCCATACTGAAGGCTGCAGTCTTTGATCTCCAGCAGTAACTGTTTCAAGTCCTCTTCACTTTCAGCAAGCAAGGTTGCGTCATCTGCATATTATAGGTTACGAAGTCCTCCTCCAACCCTAATGCCCCATTCTTCTTCATATAATCCAGCTTCTTGGGTTATCTGCTCAGCATACAGATTGAATAAGTACGGTGAAAGGATACAACCCTGACACACACCCTTCCTCACTTTAAACCACGCAGTATCCCCTTCTTTTGTCTGAACGGCTGCCTCTTAGTCTAAGTGCAGGTTCCTCATGAGCACAATTAAACGTTCTGGAATTCCCATTCTTCACAATGTTATCTATAATTTATTATGATCCATATAGTTGAATGCTTTTGCATAGTCAATCAAACACAGGTAAACATCTTTCTGGTATCCTCTGCTTTCAGCCAGGATTCATCTGACATCAGCAATGATATCTCTCATTCCACGTTCTCTTCTGAATTCGGCTTGAATTTCTGGCAGTTTCCTGTCAACGTACTGCCACAACTGCTTTTGAATGATCTTCAGCAAAATTTTACTCGTGCGTGATATTAACGATATCGTTTGACAGTTTCCGCATTCTGTTGGGTCACCTTTCTTTGGAATGGGTATGAACATGGATCTCTTCCAGTCAGCTGGCCAGGAAGCTGTCCTCCAAATTTGTTGGCATAGATGAGTGAGCACTCACAGCACTGCAGCCATCTGTTGAAACATCTCAATTGATATTCCATCAAAAAAAAAAAAAAAAAAACTCAACTATAGAATAAGGCTCAAAATGCTAGAGGCAACAAAAAGTTATGACTTTCAATGACGTTCAGGCAAAAATGAAAGAAGTGGGTGGCCCAGAGCTTGGGAATACATCATAAAAATATACAGTTAGAAAATACAAACCACTCCTATTTTGCTTCCAACACCTCCAATAAAAAGCATGATCTACAAACCAGAAATTCTAAAGCCCAAGATGAAAAAAGAGATAGTAAGATAGCATACGACTGCTTGAACTTCAAATCTTTAAGGCTCAGACAAAATGTTTCCCAGGACACCGTAATAATTTGCAAAAAGATCTGAAGCACTGGTCAAAATCTTAGAAAGGTCATAAAGCCCGAAAGACTGAAAATGAGCAGTCTCATTCATGTCTTTAATAAATGTCAGTTATATGACAAAGTCTGCCATATTACCTCTGTCAGTAAGAAAGATGTCAAACCTTAGTATGACAGGAGTGAGCGATGGTTTGTCCAGTGTGTCAAAAGCCCAAGTGCAGCCTGGGATGCCTTGCTCGGTACCAGATGTAGGACAACTTGCCTAGGCCTGCCCTGAGTGCCCAGCTCACATCCCTGAAAGCAAGTAACACAGGTCTGGAAGAGACACGTAAGAGATCAAACGACAAACCAGATTGAAAGTGATCTTTACAGGCTAGGAAATGAGCCAAAACTAATAAAAAGGTGAAGAAGGGTAAGTGTGAATGTAAGCACAGTGACATCCACACAGGAGAGGAGAAGTCCAGCCTGGCCTGACAGAAGCTTCTGGCTACCACAAGCTCAGCTTGGGCAAAAGTCCAGTGTGGCAGCTAAAAAAAAACGCAAGTCCTTCAGGTTGCCGTAAGGAAAGTATGTTGCCTAGATGGAAAACGCACTTGCCCTAGACCCCCCACGGGATTAATGCCTGCGATTCCAGGCACCCATTGGGATGGTGCCTCAGCTGGTGAGAGCGTGGGAAGTACATCAGAGACTATGCTCAACGGCTGGGGCTGCTGGGCCCGAGGCTGAGAACGCCAGAAGCAATAGGAGCGCTGTGTGCGGGAAAGAGTTAAACTGCACAGCCATGCCCAAAGGGTGCTGCGTAACAAACGGGTCAATGGCAACCAAAGACAGCCCAGATGACAGGCAAACTTGCAATACAAGGTGAAGGAGCAGTGCACAGCTGATGAGTCTGCCAGAAATGCTGGTAAAAACTCCAAGCTCGCTCTTAGAACTGGGTTCTCTGGGCTGGTCTGCAGTCAACGTGGGCTCCCTCTCACTGCCCACCCCTATGCTACCCTACCACGCTGTGCACTTCCTGTGGCGTGTACTTCTCACACCTCCAGCCCATTTTCCACAGGCCCAGATCCCCATGAAGCCTTCCCAAACCCACTGGCATGGAAGGCTGTCTCCCTCCCTTATCCCATGTTTATACGCCTCAAGACAAGGACCATGGTGTTTCTTCTAGCAGAGATAACTGTGCTACAGCATATCTTCCCAATGAGACTCTTGGCTCCTGGGGGACAGGGCCTCAAGGCTGAGGACGGAGGGGAGCTGCTGCCTGAAGACCAACAGTCCGAATGCATGTGTGTAGTGTTCTTGTGCTGGAAAGGAGGGAGGCCAAGCAAAGCACCTTTTTAAGGACCTTTCAATTCTTAGTAGATGATGCCCCTCAGAGAAAGCAACCCTCTCCCTACCTGGAAGAAACTTGGCTGAAGGTCTTCCTACTACCTTGGAATCAATGAGGTGGGATCTGAGGAGTATTATGAAGCAGCTGTATTCCATAAATGGCACTACTGAAAGTATAAAATAGGGAGCCCTGAATGCAAGGCGGCCCAGACTCAGCTCTTGAGTGAGGACAGGGCTGTGCGTGTAGTGAGCTACCTGGCTTGCAGCACCCACAGGAGAGGAATTCTCGTAAACCTCTCTGCTTCTGGCTGCTCACATTCAAGGGGCACGATTCAACTTTCTTACATCAGGTACTGGGCACAGTCTGTGCCTGAACTTAATGCCTTTACTTAGTGGGAAACGCTTCCTTATGAGGCTACCAGTGATATAATATTCAAGCTCAAATGATGAACCAACATCAACAGCCATGAAAGAAGAGCATAATAAATAAAATTTAGATTTGAAAGAAAAAAATGAATAATACTAAGTCCATGATAGCCTACCTACTATACGTAAGTTTCAAAAAAAAATGGAAATTACCCCCCACCCCCCAAAATTGAAGCCGTGTAACACGGAAAGTGGCTGGGCTGTCCTGGAGATGCCTGCACAGAGGGCAGGTTGGACACACTCACCAAGGACAGGAGGAGGGATCCCGGTGCCAGGTGTGGCTGCCTTTACTTTTCCAATCCTGGGTGTCTTTTTAATCTGAGTCTGGAACTTTCTCCATTATCTGTAACTACTATTGAAACTTAGTACATTAAAAAAAAAAAAAAAAAAACCATTGTCATTGCGTCTATTCCTACTCATAGTGACCCTATAGCATAGAGAAGAACTGCCCCATAGGGTTTCCAAGGAGCAGCTGGTGGATTCGAACTGTCGACCTTTTGGTTAGCAGCCAAATGCTTAACCACTGTGCCAGCTGGGCCCCACTTAGACCCTCCGCTTAAAAGAAGCCTTAGTTTTACAGAAAATACAGAGATACCCCAACCAATCTTATTAAGAAAGCTGAAGATGAGTGTTTGTTCTGTGAAAGGACTCTGGAATCACTATAGGAACCTGACCACAAAAGGGGCTCGTACTGGAATAGCCCTTACTTTACTTGACCTTGAAAAACAAGAGGACCCAGCAGACTATATAGACAAGGACAACTTTGGGTTAATCCATGTTCATTACTAATTCCACTAAAGATCTTGAGCAAAGCATGTACTTCCAGTTCTTTAATTTCCCAACTGTGCTAAGGAATGCCAAAATGCAAACGCAGAACCCAAGGGGCCGCCTGAGAAATAGCAGCTTATACTTCAGCCTACCTAACACCACCAGCACAATCACAACACAGGCCAGGCAGGACAAGAGGGGAAAGTGCAATTCAGTACCCGCCCCCTCTCTTACAAACTATTTGCCTGCGTCAGGGCTCTTCTCCAAGCTCTGTTTTCTTCATTGGTCCAAGGCGGATAATAGTTCTCACTCACTAGGTCTTAACTTGTCAGCTCCATGCTCAACTAATCTTTCCAGCCATTCCACCAAGAAGGTTCCATCATTAGTCCTATTTTACAAATGCAGAAATGGCACTGGATTCCAACCAGTTCTGTTGTTGTTAATTGCCGTCCAATCGATTCCAATTCAGGGTGAAATTGACCTCATCTGTGCAGCAGGTCCATTGGGTTTTCAAGGCTGTGACCTTTCAGAAGCAGATCGCCAGGCCTGTCTTCTGAGGAGCCTCTGGGAGGGTTCCAGCCGCCAACCTTTCGGTTAGTAGTAGAATAACTTAATCGTTTGCACCACCCAAGAACTTCTCCACCTAGCCGTACATACCATACCAATTGCTGTCCAGTAGATTCCAACTCATAGCAACCCTGTAAGAGATTAGAACTGTCCCATAAGGTTTGACTCTAAATCACTTGCTCTTAACTGCTATGTGACACCTATTCCCCTCCCTCAGCCAGCCGCCTTTCTGCATGGTTCTATCAGAGCAAGCCATGTCAAAAATATCTGGCCTCTCACACAAACCCCTAAGATTCTCTTCCTCAATTCATCTCCTTGGGAGTTCTTAATTGCTAAAGTCAGGGGATGCAGTTTCTGAGGCTCTTGCCCAGGTCAAATTAAGAAAGGGTAGAAGATCGGCTCAATTTGAAGGTTTCAGAAGATTCTGGAGGAGAACCTGTGGGCAATGCTTCATTATTATCATTATTAAGCAACAGCAAGTACAGCAATCCCGAGTGTCTTACCAGCCTGATCCCCCTCGGTGCTGGGGCGGAAACAACAGCCCGAGTACTTGGGTTCTCCGCCACCATCTCCCCCAGCTCTCCATCCCGGCTCAGCCTCTCCCCAGTGCAGCTCCGCAGTCCGGCTAGTCCGGCTGGCCCGGCCCGAGGCGACACCCCGTGAGGCCGCGCGCTGCACCGACAGGGCGGGAGGCTCGGAGTGGGGGTGCAGCGGGGCCGCGACAACGACTGGGGAGTGATGTTGGGAGGGCGCACAACCAACCTAGAGAGGACGGGAGTGATGATGGGAGACGCAGAACCGACCCAGGAGAGGTGATACTGGGGAAACGCGGAACTGACCGGGGTGGGGGGAAGGGATTACACTGGACGAGGGACAGGTCCGGGCGTGGGGTGGGGGCGGGGGTGATGCCGGAGGGACGCGGAACCCAACCCTGGCGGGGAGGGGTTACTGAGAGGACGCGGAACTGACCCTGGGGAGCTACTGAGTGGACGAGAGTCCGGCCGGCAAGGAGCCCCGCGGACCCGGGGCCGTCCGGGTGAGGGACCCCAGAACCGCGCTGACCGTTGGCAGTCTCACCTGAGCGTGGGCCACTACCAGGCTCTTGTTGCCTTCGCCGTGGTACACCCATTCATTCTCGTCCATCTTCCCCTCGTCCATTCCCCAGCGCGGCCCTAGCGCCTCGCGGGCTCAGGACGCGGGGACGCGAGCTTGCGGCCGCCAGGTCTCGCTCGGCAGTAGCCGCTGAGCTCGTGGGAGGAGCGCCTGTCAGCTGCCGCCTCCGCTTGACCCGACGGCCTCGACTCGCAGTCTCCGGACGCCGGAAGCCACGCCCCCGGGCGGCTGCCATGGCCGGGCAGGGCAACTTCCGGGTTTGCGCCCACCTCCCCTATATTAACAACTCCAGCGGAAGGATCGGCCGGCCATCTTAGGTGCTGGCATAGTGACTTACTTCCGGAGCGCGGTCTTGGGAACTGGAAAGGAAGCTTCTGGCCTGGGCGCCGGATGTGAGGGAGACGGGAGGAGCTGGTGGCTGCTGCAATCTCGGACTATCCGTGCCGGGCCGGAACAGGCAGGGCGGGACTGGTCTGGGGGGTGTTCGTGCTGGCTGGAGGTCCCTGGAGACTCGTGACCGCTCAATCGTGTGACCTTACCAAAGCACTTGGCATCTCTGAGCCTCGGCTTTCTTATCCGTAGAACGTAGATAAAACACTCACGGGTTATTAATATCACCGTTTGCAGGCTCTACGCTGAGTACATTACCTGACGCAGAATCATCTCGGTTATCCTGTGATGAGAAAGAGAAAATATTGTCATCCGCATTTTACAAATGAGGAAACCGGCTCAGAGGGGTAAATGGGCTCCTAAGTGGCACAGCTAGGATTCAAACCTCTGCCAGACTACAGAGCCCGTGGTTTTGCGGGTGCAGCAGGCGTCACTGACCTTTAGGACGCACTTGGCGCACAAGACTATGGGTTCGAATCCTGTCTCTGCTGCTTAATGGCAGTGAGGCATAGGGCAGAAGCAGCTCACTTCCAGAGATAAGTACAAGTAGTCTCCAGCTTAACACCAGTTAACAGCTGACCGCGCTTAGAACCAACCTCTGTTTTGGGGTCTTTTTTATGTGCTACATACAGTGTTGGAGCCCTGGTGGCACACTTGTTAAGGGCTACGGTGGGCTGCAGCTACTGAAAGGCAGTCACAATCCACCAGCCGCTCTTTGGAAACTCCATGGGGGCGGTTCTACTCTGTCCTGTAGGGTTGCCATGAGTTGGAGTCCACTGAAGGGCAAGGGCTTTAGTTTGTGTTGTTGTTTTTTTTTTTACATACAATGTTGCAGTGCGTAATTTGCTGATGTTACCAGATGTGCACTCCATGTTCAGTGTTATGATTTATAAAGATAATGATAATAAAAGGCAATAATTAAAAAAAAACGAGGCATCCAACTTAGGTCAGAACTGACTTAGGATAGTATCTGCCGGAGGGAAACCCTGTCGTAGGTAAGTTGGGGACTACCTGTACTTACCCAAGAGAGGGGGAGGGAACTTTTTCAGGGAGGAATATTTTATCACTAACCTTGATTAGGATTGTTAGCTGTATGGTGATGATAAAAAGCAGATCGAATTTTTTAAATTCTCCACAGACTGCATCTGAGGCGGACTACATCAGCTCCCTCCCCACCCACCCCCAACTTGGTACACCACTGGATACAGAGAAAGGAAATCAGGTGCATTAAATGAAATATGATAGGGTAACAGTGAAGGACAAAGGACAGTGTGGCCCAATCTGCAGGGGTGGGGAGAAGAGAAAGAAAGGCTGGAAAAGAAATATATGAGCAAGGTACCAGTCAGAGATCCACACTGCTTGTCTTTTTATAATACCAACCCAAATACTACGGAAAGCACCTTTCCTCTACTCAGCCCATGCAGTCTGAATTAAATTGACACTTAATTCCTTGTCCCAGGGCTGGCATGTGACCTAAATCCTACCCCACCCCACCTCCCCCACCGAAAAAATCATTGCTGTAGAGTTGATCCCAACTCAAAGTGCCCCTACAGGACAAAGTAGAACTGCCCCATAGGGTTTCCAAGCAGCAGCTAGTGGATTTGAACTACCAACCTTTTGGTTAGCAGCTGAGCTCTCAACCACTGTGCCACCAGGACTGCAAAGTGGTAGTTCACAAAACAGGGACTTGAACCCTGGACCCTCAGATTAAAAGTCTGATGCTCTATAGAATGAGCTATTGGGCTCAGCAACTGACCTTATCCATACAACCCCAGTGCCATCGAATTGACCTAGACCTGGCCAATCAGGAATTACATTTTCTTGGCACAGTGATTGGTTCAGGGAGGGGCTATGATCCAAGTCCAACCAATGAAGCTCACTCCTGTGATCTGCACTGAAATGACTGAGACAGAGAAGATAAGCCGGTAATAACTAAACCCCCTGAGGCTGACTCATAGCAACCCTATAGGACAGAGTAGAACTGTGCCATAGGATTTCCAAAGAGTAGCTGGTAGATTCAAATTGCTGACCTTTTCGTTAGCAGCCAAGCTCTTAACCACTACACCACCAGGGGTCCATCACAAAGTGAAGGCAACAGGAAATATAAGCTGAGAAATAGCAAGGAAGGTGACGCCGCTGGAGCCCACAAGCCTAGTAATACCCTATAGCTTTTAAGTTTTGAGTCAATGAAGTCCATCTTTTGCTTAAGGTAGTTTGAGTTGGTGTCCCTTCACTTACAACGTAAAAATAGGGATATACCTGTAGAGAGTATTCCAGCACTGGGAACAGTTTTACTGGATATTTACGCTCTTCCATCTAGGTCTCATCTAGATTCCAAATACTGTTAATTACGGTTTTCTGTGTGTGTGTGTTTTCAAAAAAAAAAAAGAAAGAAATGAAAACTCAATTTCCAAACATATTGAAAGCATTCAGACACAAGGTGGCAAAAAGTTGATAACTGTTGATGTTATTCTATTCTTGCTATTTATATGTGGTTTGAAATTTTACATAATAGTTTCGTTTTCTTTTTCTTTTTTGAAGAAAGCATGCGGTATCATGTATCACCTCCTATGACATGAGGAAATGATATGAGGAAAGGGGCACTTCCCCTACGTGACATTTTCTCCAAAAACCTATAACCCTGTCTAATCATTAGACTGTCCTATCTTTGCAGCATTTCTGTGAATCTCAGAGATGGCAACTCTCTGTACTGTCTTTGCAATGTTTCTGTAAATCTAAAACAATTCCAAAATTAAAAGTTTATTTACAAAAAAGGTATTCATTGCACCTTGCTCAGCTTCACTCATAATTAAAAGAACGAAATATCTTTATATATCAAAGTGACAAAAATAACATAACTCTTACGCAGTGTTTGCTGTAGGTAGTGGGGAGGGGACAGATAGAACTCTTGTGCACTGTTGATGGGGAGGGGGTATAGCATTTTTGGAGCTCAGTTTGGCCATATCATTAAAAACTAAGGCAGTTAATCCCATTTGACTCATCAGTATCCTACAAAACTCTCAAATGTTCAAAAACATGTACAAGAATGTTTGTACAAACATTGGTAGGAGTAATGGCTTGGGTCCCAACTTGGCACATGTGAGAATGGCCTGCAGTTTGGTATGCCGCCCTGGGCCTACCCCACAATGCCACTCAGAATGTTGGGGTAGTTTCTAAGAAGTTGTCCAACTGAATCTCAGGCCCACCATTGAATGATGATATACTCAGGCAAACTATACAGCCAGTAAAAATGTGTAAGTGAGAAGTGTACTGACGTGTTCATAGCAGATGGTTAAGTGAAGCAAATGCATGTATGTAAATGCAAAGATACAGAAGTGGAACTGATCATTCCTCTGGGAAGAAGAGTGAGGAACCATGGGAGGAATGTTACTTTCCCCTTACAATCATATACTGCTGACTATACACAGAAATGTATCCATGTACCACTTCTGTAATAAAAATTTAACTAAATGAATAAATTCTCGTCTTGTTTTAATCAGTTAGATCTATCTCTGTGTAACTGGCATGGAAAGATGGCTATGACATGTTAACTGAAAGAAAGCAAGTTGCAAAAGAGTGTAAGATCGTACTAAACATAAATAATAAATACAGGAATAAGTGTCTATGTCTGAATAGAGGAATATGCACCTTACTGTTAACTGAGGTGGTCTTTGGAGTGGGACTACAGGTGACCTGCACTATGCTATGTATTTCTGTAATACTGAATTTTGCATAAAAGATGTAAGTTATTTTTGTAAAACCAAAGAAGCTCTCCATGCAGTGGCCTCAGGATACTCACCTAGATGGAACTGGAGCAGCTTTTCTGGAGAGTGGACTCCAGGTTATTTGGGTCATTTGAACCTACACATGGGGCAAGACCCTACTGTACTAAGAAGACTTTGCTGACTTCCAGGAGCCATTCCTGAGTCAGGGAGGGCATGTCACTCTTTCCCATATGGTAATGCTATGGATGTTGTTACTTGAATTAGCCAGTCACTTTCTTGGGGTCTGCTGTCCAGAGGGTCTGCTTTCCGCCCACCTTCCACTCACCTCTCTTTTCTCCAGCTTTTACATTCCAGGAAGATCTGGGTGAAAGGGTGATGTACCCATGGATGATTGGAGAGACCCAAGCTCCCCCTTAATGAGGGTATCCCAAATCATCATCATCTTTGTCTCAGACAAGATTAAAAAGAAAAGTACCAGCCATCAAGGAAAAGATTGATACCTTTACATTAAAAACAAAATCTCTGCACAACAGTCACAAACTACAATGCATTTAATTGACAAAAAAAGAAACTGGAAATGCCTAAATTATTCACCAAAGATATATTACAGACTCATTACAAAGAATAGAATGGTCTGAAGGATACATTGTTAAGTGGGGGAAAAAAAAAAGTGTTGAGGCCACTGCATATATTATGCTATCACTGGTGTAAAAATATACAGCCTACAGCACACACACATATATATATGGTCAGCCAGATGTTTATGTCTGCATAGAGTATCTTGAAGGATACAGGAGAAATCGTTAACAGTTACGTATTAGGAGTAGAATGGAGTGTAGCAAAGAAAACTTGCTGTACTCTATTCCCTCTTTTTGAATTTTGTACATATGTATTACTATTAAAAATAAATATATAAAGTAATTTATGTTAAAAATTATGTAAAGAACTCTTACAAATCAAAAAGACTAGACATGTAACCCAAGGGAAAAATTGTCACACACACGAGCAAGGAATTCACAGAAGAGAAGCCTCAAGTGACCAATGAAAATAGGAAATGATGGACTGTATTCATAAGCAGGTGTGCTGTGTCCCAGAAAATTAGAAATCAATCACTGTTCTAGTACTGACTATGGAGAGGATATAACAAATCTCCATTTTTCACTTCTCTGTTCAGTTCTGACAATAGCTGCCCATGCAGCACCTCTTTGACCCTAGCCACCTAGAGCTAGGTCAGATCTCAAGTTAAAGGGGCACTGTCCTTTAGACTACCAACAGGCAGACACCGGCCACAAGTTTGAAAATCCACATGACACCCTCACTGCTGACCAACCGGCTCCCACTACTCTTTTGAGTTTGATTATTCACTGGAATGACTCACAAAACTCACAGAAAGTGCTATACTTACTATTCCAGCTTTATCATGGCAAAAAAGGATATAAACGAATGCAAGCATAGGACGAGGTCTGAGACGGGCTCCAGTGCAGAGCTTCCATGTCCTAAAACGTGCTACCCTCCCTAGTGTACTTATGGCTTGCACCAACCAGGCAGGCAGCCCATGGAGCTTCTGTCTCCAGAGCTTTTATTAGCTTCATTACACAGGCATGGCTGATTGGATCAGCTCTCCTCTCTCCCCTGAGGTCAGACGATATCAGGCCATGTGGTGGTCTTTCAGGTCCCATCCATTACCACAAATCCTCTAGATAACAAAGGCATTTTTAATACTCAGTAAATTCAAGGAGAAAGGCCAAATTACTTGAGGTAAAGTAATTGTTTACCCCTCATCAGGCAAATGCAAAGTAAAACCATAACCAAATTAATAGATTCTGCCTCATGCCCATCAGAAGGATACATCCCATGCCCATCAGATTGGCCAAAAGTAAAAAGTCCGACCCTGCCCAAGGCTGGAGAGGAATTAGGGCACCAACACTCTCCTTTTGCTTTGGGTAGGACTGTAAGTTGGTACAAGCCTTAGAGAGCAATTTGGCAATGTGTAGTAAAAACTGAGGCTTCCCTGAGACCTAGAAATTCCTCCTCCTAGTATGTGACGTGTGTAAGCACTACTTGTAATAGGGAAAAATGTCCATCAGCAGGAGAAACAGATGAGAGAGTTGCCATACAAAGTTCTACAACCAAAAACCAAGACCACACCCAGTACCGTCGAGTCAATTCCGACTCATAGTGACCCTACAGGACAGGGTAGAACTGCCCCATACAGTTTCCAAGGAGCGCCTGGCGGATTCCAATTGCCGACCCCTTGGTTAGCAGCTGTAGCACTTAACCACTACGCCACCAGGGTTTCCTGTTCTACCACCAGGGTTTCCTGTTCTACCACCAGGGTTTCCTGTTCTACAACACAACAGCTAAAATAAAGGCACCTGATCCATATTTATCAACATGGATGAATCGCAGAAGCCTAAGGTTCAGCGGAAAAAAGTCACAGAAGAATATGAATGGTGTGAACTCATTTATATAAAGGGTAAAATCCTGCAAACACTATGTATCTTAGTTTCTTAACTTCTAACCTAACCCACTGCTGTCGAGTCGATTCCGACTCATAGCAATCTTAGTTTCTTAGTGTTTCTATAACAAGTGGGTGGCTTTAACAAACAATCTATTTTCTCACAGTTTAGGAGGCTATAAGTCTGAACTCAGGGCACTAGCTCTAAGGGAAGGCTTTCTCTGTTGGCTCTGGGGGAATGTCCTTGTCTCTTTTCAGCTCCTGTTCCTCAGTCCCTTGGCGGTCCTCAGGTGGCTTGTATCTGCTTATTCATTTGTGCTTCCTGCTTCTGTGCCTAATCTACTTTTTTTATATCTTAAGAGTGATTTGCTTAAGACAGACCCTACCTGATATGGCCTCATTAATGCCACAAATAAAGCACTGCTCCCAAACGGGATTACATTCACAAGTATATAAAACTAACCTAAACCCATTGCCATTGAGTCAGTTCAACTCATAGAGACCCTGTAGCACAGGTAGAACTGCCCCACAGGGTTTCCAAGGAGCTGCTGGTGGATTTGAACTGCCAACCTTTTGGTTAGCAGCCAAACGCTTAACCACTGCTCCACCAGGGCTCCACATCCACAAGTATAGAGGTTAGGATTTACAAAACATATTTTTGGAAACACAATTCAATCCATAACATTCCATCCTTAACCAAAACCAAAAACCAAACCCAGTGCCGTCGAGTCAATTCCAACTCATAGCGACCCTATAGGACAGAGTAGAACTGCCCCCACAGAGTTTCCAAGGAGCGCCTGGTGGATTCGAGCTGCTGACCCTTTGGTTAGCAGCCGTAGCACTTAACCACTATGCCACCAGGGTTTCCATTCCAAAATTCATGTCCTTCCCATGTGCAAAACACATTCACCCTATCACATCATCCCAAAAGTCTTAAATCAAGTCTTAAGTCCAAAATCTCCTCTTTTGAATCATCTAAATCAAGTGTGGGTGAGAATCTGGGTATATTTCATCCTGGGGCAAAATTTCTGCCCATCTCTAGACCTGAGAAATCTAGAATACAAGTTATGTGTTTCCAAAGTACAAAGGTGGAAAAAACAAAAGAGTAGACATTCCCATGACAAACGGGAGAAATCATAGGTACCAAGCAAGCCCAAAACCCAGAAAAACAAATTACATTAGCTCTCAAGGCTTGAAAATAATTCCCTGTTCTTGGGGACCATCTGGGTAATGGCCCTGCCCTCCAGACTCTGGGTATTGCCCACACTCTCCAGATTCTGGGTGGAGGACCCTGGGCCCTGGGCATCAGCTCCACCTTCCAGGCCCAACGAGATGGCAATTCTGATCCCTCAGCTTTGGGTGGCCCCATTCTCCTAGTACATCTGAGCGACAATCCCACATCCTCAGCCCCAGTAGGCTCTGTTCTCCTGCCCTTTGGGCGTGGCAGCCCTGCCCCCTCAACTTTGGGTAAAGACCCCATTCTCTTGGCCTTTGGGCATGGCAGCCTTGCCACATCAGCTTTGGGCGGTGATCCCATTCTCTTGGCCCACGTGAATGGCAGACCCACACACTGGAACTGAATTGGTAGAGACCTGACTTTTTAAAACCTAGGAGGTAGGTTTTCTACCCTTTGGGACAAAAATAGGATGGTTCCACCCCCTTTAAAATGGAGGCAACCCTGACCTTTATGGTCCCTCCAATAATACTGCTGATCTCCGAACTCTTCCCAGGATAATGCCTTCCTTTTCTTGGAGTACAACAGACATTTGCAACCAAGTTGCTCCATTGCTCCATTTCCTGTTTGTAGAATTCCAGGAGGCAGGCAGCTTTCTTGCATTCTAAGCTGATGAGATTTCATTCTCTGACTCTGTCGCTTTCATTCTAAGCTGATAAGATTTTTGCTTTGGTGGCTAAATAGATCCATCAGTCAAAGGCTTACTCATTTTAACAGAAGATTGAGTCACCATGTCCTTGATTAGAGTTCTAAGACACGTGTCCTTAGTTTGTGCAACAAAATTTTCCAGATCTTTAAGTCCTGGTCTAATTTTGCATAGTTCATTTTTAAGTCCATCTCTTTCTTCCTACATTCTACTGTAGTGGCACTTCCCTGTCAAGGTACTGCTGCAACTGCTTTTGAATGATCTTCAGCAAAATTTTACTTGTGTGTGATATTAATGATATTGTTCAATAATTTCCAAATTCTGTTGGATCACCTTTCTTTGGAATGGGTACAAATATGAATCACTTCCAGTAGGTTGGCCAGGTAGCTATCATCCAAATTTCTTGGCATAGACGAGGGAGGACCTCCAGCAGTGCATCAGTTTGCTGAAAACATCTCAGCCCCTGGACTTGTTCTGACTGATACTGAGCTTTTCCATTATCTCTTTCCACAGATGTAGTCGACTTGATTCCCGTGTATTCACATCTGGTGAGGTTCACATGTATAGTCACCGTTCATGTTGTTGAAAAAAGGTATTTGCAATGAAGAAGTCATTGGTCTTACAAAATTCTATCATGTGATCACTGGCGTTGTTTCTATCATCAAGGCCATATTTTCCAATTACAAATTTTTTTCTTTGTTTCTAACTTTCGCATTCCAATCACCATTAATTATCAATGCATCTTGTTTGCATGTTGGATCAATTTCAGACTGCTGAGGTTGATAAAAATCTTCAATTTCTTCCTTTTTGTCATTAGTGGTTGGTGCGTAAATTTGAATAATAGTCGTATTAACTGGTCTTCCTTGTAGGCGTATGCATGTTATCCTATCACTGACAGCATTTACTTCAGGATAGATCTTGAAATGTTCTTTATGTAAATTTATGAACTATTTTATGCCAATTGACTGCGATGTACCATAAGACTATAGTCCTAACCCTTCAAACCAGTAATCCAATCCTGCAACGTGTTTGGTTATGTCTAAGATATAACCATAACTATGCCCCCTATTGCTTTATTACATATATATGAATAAAAAAGTACATAAATTCACATACATGATGTACATACACATATACATACATATACACACATATATGCGTATCTGTCATGGACTGAATTATGTCCCCCCAAAAATGTGCATATCAATTTGGCTGGGCCATGATTCTCAGTATTGTGTGATTTTCCTATATGTTGTAAATCCTACATCTATGATGTTAATGAGGGAGGGTGGGCGGCAGTAGCGTTAGTGCGGCAGGACTCAATCTATAAGATTGGATTGTGTCTTGAGGCAATCTCTTCAGATATAAAACAAAGAAGCAAACAGAGAGACAGGGGACCTCATACCATCAAGAATGCAGTGCCGGGAGCACAGCGTGTCCTTTGGACCTGGGGTCCCTGGGCAGAGAAGCTCCTAGTCTAGGGGAAGATTGATGAGAAGCCTGACAGAGAAAGAAAGCCTTGTGCTGGATCTGAAGCCCTAAATTTGGACTTTTAGTCTAGCTTACTGTGAGGAAATAAATTTCTCTTTGTTTAAGCCATCCATTTGTGGTATTTCTGTTATAGTAACACTAGATGACTAAGACAATATCTATACACATAAATGACTGCATACATACATATATACCCACGCATGTATTTTTTTGGTTGTTTTGCTGTTGTTTCAAAATTACATAGGCCAAAGCAATTACCAACAGGTTCTTTTTTCTTGTATACTTTTTAGTGACATCGTTTACCTTCATCAAGCTGTGTACACCCCATCCTCATTAGGTGTTACCTTTCCCATCATCAAAAATAACAAGAGCCAAAAAAAGGTGGGGCCAAGATGGCTGACTAGGTAGAAGCTACCTCGGATCCCTCTTGCAACAAAGACTCGGAAAAACATACATGACAATCTACGAACCCTGACCATTAAACATACAAATCTAAACAGTTGACCTGAGTGACAGAGACTGAGAACGAACAACCACAGGGAAGCAATGACTGCTTTTGGAGCCTGGAGCTAGCATCCCAGTCAGAAAACCTTGGCGCCAGGCTTTGGACTGGGTGCAGGGTAGCTGAGCACGACATCCTGAGACAGCGCAAACACGGGACACAGCCCTAGCCCCCAGAAGTGACCTCCGGGGAAGCAAAGCCAGTGCATGCAGGAAGTGCAGCAATGCAGCTGACAGGAGGAGAAGTCACTGGGACAAAGCAACTGGTTTTGGAGCCTGAAGTGCGGTGTCCCAGACAGGGAACCTTGGCAGTGGGCTTTGGACTGGGAGCAGAGGAACTGACAACGGCTTCTGAGACAGCACAAGCACAGGACACGGGCCTGACCCTCTGGGGCAATCTCAACCCAGCCAAGGCACACAGGCTACACACCCCTCGGGAATCTCAGATTAAACAGTCTTCACCAAACAAGATAAGTAACTTTGTCTATATTCTGGGGTGCTACTCTCTCCTATTTATCTGATCCCTCCCCCCCCTTCCCAGGCGGCTTCATTAACATTGGAATTTCCTGAGCCAGAGAGTGAAGTGCTCTGTGGTTTTTCTTTCTTTTTTGGTCTTTTCCTAACCCATTTTCCTGGCCTGAGAGAAGCAGCTACAAAAAACTCAGGGACCAAAAATCCTTCCCTAATTGGACTAAAAATACAGAACCAGCTCCAGCCAAGCATATGTGATCCACACTCTTGGGCTTTCATCCCTACAGGGAACAAGGTGGCTAGTATAATGCAAAGGCAATTCTGAAACGGATCTGACTGTAATTGTTTTAGAAGATTACTGGAAACACAAGTTTCCCAGGTCTGATATCCCTGCATATTCAACAGAGCCCTCACTGACCCACAACAGGGAACTGAGGGCTGAAGCTCCTCCCAGACCACCTAGCCTCCTGCCTTAGGGTCTAAGGAGGGTGACACCTACCAATCTGTAGAGGTACTTGCATTGGGTGCCTAAGGTACAGCTGCAGAGCCCACCCACCAAAGTGCTTTAGGAACAGAGACACACCTACCTCACTGGCACTTGGGGAGAGCCTGTCAGCATCCTGCCCCCCCTGGAGTGTGACCCCCTACTGCTACTAGAATCTGGTGCACACACCTATCACCACTACTCCTCTAGGTGGATAGGTGACAGTCTGCACCACACACTTGATGACCCAAAATCAGAGTCTACGCAAAAATACTGAACGGACTCTTAGGCTTATATATCCGGTAACAGCCCAAACAAGCTGGTAATAGGACATAAGTGATTCAAGGGCTACAACAATCAAGACAGTGCAATCTAGTAGCCCATCTACGTATATTGAAAGAAAACAAAACGAGATATGATTCAGAGAGTAAATATAAAATAAATCACTACAATATCTTATAGATGGCTCAGAGACAGCAGTCGATATCAAACCACATAAAGAAGCAGACCATGATTGCTTCTACAACTCCCCAAATTAATGAATCAAAATCTTTCCCAAATTAAGATACAATCTTGGAATTGCCAGATGCAGGATATAAAAAACTAATTTACAGAATGCTTCAAGACATCAGGGATGACCTCAGAAATGAAATAAGGCAATCTACGGAAAAAGCCAAGGAACACACTGATAAAGCAGTTGAAGAAATCAAAAAGATTATTCAAGAACATAGTGGAAAAATTAATAAGTTGCAAGAATCCATAGAGAGACAGCATTCAGAAATCCAAAAGATTAACAGCAAAATTACAGAATTAGAAAACTCAATAGGAAGTCAGAGAAGCAGACTCGAGCAATTCGAAGGCAGAATGGGGGACCTGGAGGACAAGGGAGTTGACATTAATATAGCTGAAAAAAAATCAGATAAAAGAATTAAAAAAAATGAAGAAACCCTAAGAATCATGTGGGACTCTATCAAGAAGAATAACTTCTGTGTGATTGGAGTCCCAGAACAGGGAGGGGTAACAGAAAATACAGAGAGAATAGTAGAAGATCTGTTGGCAGAAAACTTCCCTGACATCATGAAAGACAAAAGGATATCTATCCAAGATGCTCATCAAACCTCATATAAGACTGATCCAAAAAGAAAATCACCAAGACATATTATCATCAAACTTGCCAAAACCAAAGATAAAGAGAAAATTTTAAAAGCAGCCAGGAATAAAACAAAGGTCTCTTACAAAGGAGAATCAATAAGAATAAGTTCAGACTACTCAGCAGAAACCATGCAGTCGAGAAGGCAATGGGATGACATATATAGAGCACCGAAGAAGAAAAACTGCCAGCCAAGGATCATATATCCAGCAAAACTCTCTCTCAAATATGAAGGTCAACTTAAAACATTTACAGATAAACACAAGCTTAGAGAATTTGCAAAAACCAAACCAAAGCTACAAGAAATACTAAAGGAAATTGGTCAGAAACCATTAATATCAGATACCACCACAACACAAGGTCACAGAACAGAACATCCTGATATCAACTCAAAGAGGGAAATCACAAAAACAAATTTAGATTAATTTTAAAAAGAAAAAAATGCTCAAAACAGGGAATCATTGAAGTCAATATGTAAAAGATCACAATAAACAAAAAGAGGGACTAAATACAGGAGGCATAAAACTGCCATATGGAGAGGGAAACAAGGCAATATAGGACAATACAAGTTAGGTTTTTACTTAGAAAAACAGGGGTAATTATTAAGGTAACCACAAAGAGGTATAACAACTCCATAACTCAAAATAAAAACCAAGAAAAACATAACGACTCAGCAAACATAAATTCGACTATGAAAATGAGGAACACACAATTTACAATGAAAAACGTCTCAGCACAAAAAAGTAAGTGGAAAAATGAAATTGTCAACAACACACACAAAGGCATCAAAATGAGAGCACTAAACACATACTTATCTATAATTATGCTGAATGTAAATGGACTAAATGCACCAATAAAGAGACAGAGAGTCTCAGACTGGATAAAGAAACACGATCTGTCTATATGCTGCCTACAAGAGACACACCTTAGACTTAGAGACACAAACAAACTAAAACTCAAAGGATGGAAAAAAATATATCAAGCAAACAACAAGCAAAAAAGAGCAGGAGTAGCAATATTAATTTCTGACAAAATAGACTTTAAAGTTAAAACCACCACAAAGGATAAAGAAGGACACTACCATAATGATTAAAGTGACAATAGACCAGGAAGATATAACCATTTATGCACCCAATTACAGAGCTGCAAGATACATAAAACAAATTTTAACGAAACTGAAAAGTGAGATAGACACCTCCACAATTATAGTAGAAGACTTCAACACACCACTTTCAGAGAAGGACAGGACTTCCAGTAAGAAGCTCAACAGAGACACGGAAGACCTAATTGCTACAATCAACCAACTTGACCTCATAGACTTATACAGAACACTCCACCCAACAGCTGCAAAGTATACTTTTTTTTCTAGCGCACATGGAACATCTCTAGAATAGACCACATATTAGGTCATAAAACAAACCTTTGCAGAATCCAAAACATCGGAATATTACAAAGCATCTTCTCAGACCACAAGGCCATAAAAGTGAAAATCAATAACAGAAAAATTAGGGAAAAGAAATCAAATACTTGGAAACTGAACAATACCCTGCTGAAAAAAGACTGGGTTATAGAAGACATTAACGAGGGAATACAGAAATTCATAGAATGCAACGAGAATGAAAACACTTCCTATCAAAACTTCTGGGACACAGCAAAAGCAGTGCTCAGAGGCCAATTTATATTGACAAATGCACACGTACATAAAGAAAAAGAGCCAAAATCAGAGAACTGTCCCTACAACTTGACCAAATAGAAAGTGAGCAACAAAAGAATCCATCAGGCACCAGAAGAAAACAAATAATAAAAATTAGAGCTGAACTGAATGAATTAGAGAACAGAAAAACAATCAAAAGAATTAACAAAGCCAAAAGCTGGTTCTTTGAAAAAATTAACAAAATTGATAAACCATTGGCCAGACTGACTAAAGAAATACAGGAAAGGAAACAAATAACCCAAATAAGAAATGAGATGGGCCACATCACAACAGACCCAACTGAAATTAAAAGAATCATATCAGATTGTTACGAAAAATTGTACTCTAACAAATTTGCAAACCTAGAAGAAATGGATGAATTCCTAGAAAAACACTACCTACCTAAACTAACACAATCAGAAGTAGAACAACTAAATAGACCCATAACAAAAAAAGAGATTGAAAAAGTAATCAAAAAACTCCCAACAAAAAAAAAGCCCTGGCCCGCATGGCTTCACTGCAGAGTTCTACCAAACTTTCAGAGAAGAGTTAACACCACTACTACTAAAGCTATTTCAAAGCATAGAAAATGATGGAATACTACCTAACTCATTCTATGAAGCCACCATATCCCTGATACCAAAACCAGGTAAAGACACCACAAAAAAAGAAAATTACAGACCTATATCCCTCATGAATATAGATGCAAAAATCCTCAACAAAATTCTAGCCAATAGAATTCAAAAACATACCAAAAAAACAGTCCACCATGACCAAGTGGGATTTATACCAGGTATGCAAGGTTGGTTTAATATTAGAAAAACCATTAATGTAATCTGCCATATAACTAAAACAAAAGACAAAAACCACATGATCTTATCAATAGATGCAGAAAAGGCATTTGACAAAGTCCAACACCCATTCATGATAAAAACTCTCAGCAAAATAGGAATTGAAGGAAAATTCCTCAACATAATAAAGGGCATCTATACAAAGCCAACAGCCAACATCACTCTAAATGGAGAGACCCTGAAAGCATTTCCCTTGAGAACGGGAACCAGACAAGGATGCCCTTTATCGCCACTCTTATTCAACATTGTGCTAGAGGTCCTAGCCAGAGAAATTAGGCTAGACAAAGAAATAAAGGGCATCCGGACTGGCAAGGAGGAAGTAAAATTATCTCTATTTGCAGATGACATGATCTTATACAGAAAACCCTAAGGAATCCTCCCGAAAGCTACTGAAACTAATAGAAGAGTTTGGCAGAGTCTCAGGTTATAAGGTAAACATACAAAAATCACTTGGATTTCTCTGCATCAACAAAAAGAACATCAAAGAGGAAATCACCAAATCAATACCATTCGCAGTAGCCCCCAAGAAGATAAAATACTTAGGAATAAACCTTACCAAAGATGTAAAAGACCTATACAAAGAAAACTACAAAGTACTAGTGCAAGAAACTAAAAAGGACCTACGTAAGTGGAAAAATATACCTTGCTCATGGATAGGAAGAATTACCATAGTAAAAATGTCTATTCTACCAAAAGCCATCTATACATACAATGCACTTCCAATCCAAATTCCAATGACATTTTTTAATGTGATGGAGAAACAAATCACCAACTTCATATGGAAGGGAAAGAAGCCTCGGATAAGTAAAGCATTACTGAAAAAGAAGAACAAAGTGGGAGGCCTCACTCTACCTGATTTTAGAACCTATTATACAGCCACAGTAGTCAAAACAGCCTGGTACTGGTACAACAACAGGCACATAGACCAATGGAACAGAATTGAGAGCCCAGATATAAATCCATCCACATATGAGCAGCTGATATTTGACAAAGGCCCAGCGTCAGTTAATTGGGGAAAAGAGAGTCTTTTTAACAAATGGTGCTGGCATAATTGGATATCCATTTGCAAAAAAATGAAACAGGACCCATACCTCACACCATGCACAAAAACTAACTCCAAGTGGATCAAAGACCTAAACATAAAGACTAAAACGATAAAGATCATGGAAGAAAAAATACAGAGGACGTTAGGAGCCCTAATACAAGGCATAAACAGAATACAAAACGTTACCAAAAAAGACAAAGAGAAACCAGATAACTGGGAGCTCCTAAAAATCAAACACCTATGCTCATCTAAAGACTTCACCAAAAGAGTAAAAAAACCACCTACGGATTGGGAAAAAATTTTCAGCTATGACATCTCCGACCAGCGGCTGATCTCTAAAATCTATATGATTCTGTTAAAACTCAACCACAAAAAGACAAACAACCCAATCAAAAAGTGGGCAAAGGATATGAACACGCACTTCACTAAAGAATATACTGAGGGAGCTAAAAGATACATGAGAAAATGCTCTCGATCATTAGCCATTAAAAAGAGAAATGCAAATTAAAACTATGATGAGATTCCATCTCACTCCAACAAGGCTGGCATTAATCCAAAAAACACAAAATAATAAATGTTGGAGAGGCTGCAGAGAGATTGGAACTCTTATACACTGCTGGTGGGAATGTAAAATGGTATAACCACTTTGGAAATCGATCTGGCGTTTTCTTAAAAAGTTAGAAATAGAACTACCATACAACCCAGAAATCCCACTCCTAGGAATATACCCTAGAGAAATAAGAGCCTTCACATGAACAGATATATACACACCCATGTTTATTGCACCTCTGTTTACAATAGCAAAAAGCTGGAAGCAACCAAGGTGTCCATCAATGGATGAATGGTTAAATAAACTATGGTATATTCACACAATGGAATACTGCGCATTGACAAAGAACAGTGACAAATCTGTGAAACATTTCATAACATGGAGGAACCTGGAAGGCATTATGCTGAGTGAAATGAGTCAGTTGCAAAAGGACAAAAATTGTATAAGACCACTATTATAAGATCTTGAGAAATAGTATAAACTGAGAAGAACACATACTTTTGCGGTTACGAGACGGGGGAGGGAGGGAGGGTGGGAGAGGGTTATTTACTGATTAGTTAGTAGATAAGAACTACTTTAGGTGAAGGGAAGGACAATACTCAATACACAGAAGATCAGCTCAACTGGACTGGACCAAAAGCAAAGAAGTTTCCAGGATAAACTGAATGCTTCAGAGGTCAGTGGACCAAGGGCGGCGGTTTGGGGACTATGGCTTAAGGAGACTTCTAAGTCAATTGGCATAATAAACTCTATTATGAAAACATTCTGCATCCCACTTTGAAGTGTGGCATCTGGGGTCTTAAATGCTAACAAGTGGCCATCTAAGATGCATCAATTGGTCTCAACCCACCTGGATCAAAGGAGAATGAAGAACACCAAGGTTACACGACAACTAAGAGCCCAAGAGACAGAAAGGGCCACATGAACCAGAGACTTACATCATCCTGAGACCAGAAGAACTAGACGGTGCCCGGCCACAATCGATGACTGCCCTGACAGGGAGCACAACAGAGAACCCCTGAGGGAGCAGGAGAACAGTGGCATGCAGACCCCAAATTCTCATAAAAACATCAGACTTAATGGTCTGACTGAGACTAGAAGGATCCCAGCGGTCATGATCCTCAAACCTTCTGTTGGCCCAGGACAGGAACCATTCCCGAAGACAACTCATCAGACATGGAAGGAACTGGACAATGGGTTGGAGAGAGACGCTGACGAAGAGTGAGGTACTTGTATCAGGTGGACACTTGAGACTGTGTTGGCGTCTCCTGTCTGGAGGGGAGACAGGAGGGTAGAGAGGGTTAGAAACTGGCAAAATCGTCACGAAAGGAGAGACTGGCAGGAGGAAGCGGGCTGACTCATTAGGGGGGGAGTAAGTCGGAGTATGGAGTAAGGTGTATATAAGCTTATATGTGACAGACTGACTTGATTTGTAAACTTTCACTTAAAGCACAATAAAAATTATTTTGAAAAAAGTAATAACAAATAAAATGAATAAAGTATTAAAAAAAAAATAATAAGAGCCTACTGTCTAGAGAGTAAATCCGCCTCTCGCCCCCATCCCTGGGAACTACTAATGAACATTAGTTTCTGTATACTTACTTGTTCATGTCATTTCATAAAAGTGAAAACACACAATATTTGTTTTTTTTGTGATTGACTTTTTTCACTCAACATAATGTCCTCCAGTTTCATTCATGTTCCAAAATGTTTTGGAACTCATTTTTCTTTATCATTGAGTAGCATTCCATTGTATGTATGTGCTATGTTTTACTTATAGAGGTGTGATGAACATAAGTGTGCATATATAAAAACCAACTGATTTTTGAGTGTTAATCTTGTATTCTGCAAATTCAGTGAATTCTTCTAATTAGTTCAAGACGCTTTCTTGTGGATTCTTTGGAATTTTCTGCATATAGGACCATGTCTGCAAATAGAGATCATATTATTTCTTCCATTCCAATTTGTATCACTTTTATTTCTTTTTCTTGCTTTACTGCTCTAAGACTTCCAGTACAATATTAAATAGAAGTGGTGATATCAGACATTCTTGTCTCATTCTCATTCTTGAAGGGAAAACTCTCAGTCTTTTCCCATTGAGTATAACATTGGCTGTTGATTTTTCATAGATGCCCTTAATCATGTTAAGGAACCTCCCTTCTATTCCTATTTTATTGAGAGTTTTTATCAGAAACAGATATTGAATTTTATCAAATGCCTTTTCTGAGACTATTGAGATCATCGCGTGGTTCTTTTGCTTTATTCTATTAATGTGGTAACTTACATTGATAGATTTTATAATGTTGAACCATCTTGGAATTCCTGGAATAAATCCCACTTGGTCATGGTATAATTCTTTTAATATGCTGTTGGACTCTGTTTACTAGTATTTTGCTAACAATTTTTCCATCAGTGTTCATGAGGGATATTGGCCTATAGTTTTCTTGTGATGTTTTGGTCTTGTTTACGTATCAGTATAATGCTGGCTTCATAGAATGATTTAGAAATATTTCTTCTTCTTCTATATTTCAGAAGAGTTTGAGCAGGACTGTGTTAGTTCTTCTCTGATTGTTTGGTAAAATTCCCCAGTGAAGCCACCTGGTCCAGGACTTTTTTTGTTGGTAGGTTTTTTGATTACCGATTGAATCTCTTCTCTTGTTATGGGTTTGTTGAGATTTTCTGCTTCTTGTTGTGTTAGTTTAAGTAGGTTATGTGCTTCTATAAGAATCTGTCCATTTAATCTAAGCTGTCAGGCTTACTGGAGTACAGCTTTTCATAGTAGTCTGTTATGAGTCTTTTTATTTCTGTTGGATCTGTTGTAATGTCTCCATTCTCATTCCTTAATTTAGTTATTTGCACTCTCTCACTTTTTTTCTTTGTCAATCTAGCTAGAAGTTTGTCAATTTTATTGATTTTTTCAGAGAAACAACTTTTGGTCTTGTTAGTTCTTTCTATTGTTTTTCTATTCTCTGTTGCATTTATTTCTACTCTGACCTTAATTATTTCCTTTCTTTTGATAGATCTTGATTTGGTTTGCTCTTTTTTTTTAGTTTCTTCAAGTTGTAGATTTAGATTGTTGATTTAAGGCCTTTCCTCTTTTTTTGATGTAGGTATTTCTCGCTATAAATTTCTCATAACTGCCTTTGCTGTATCCCATAGGTTTGGGTATGTTGTGTTTTTCATTTTCATTTAACTCCAAGTATTTTTTTATTTTTATTTTTTAATTTTTCCTTGACTCATTTGTTTAGTAGTATGTTATATAGTTTTCATCTGTTTGTGCATTTTCCATTATTCTTTGGATTCTTATAGTTTTATTCCTTTATGATCAAAGAAGATACTTTGTTTCCTTTCAATTTTTTTTAATTTGTTGAGGCTTGTTTTGTGACCTAGCATATGGTCAATCATGGAGAATGACCCACGTGCACTAGAGAAAACTGTGTATTGTTCTGATGTGGGATAGAGAGTTCTATATATGTCCATTAGATCTCATTGGTTTAGTCTATATCCTTGCTGATCTTCTCTCTGGAAGTCTGCCAACAGAACTTTTAAAGAACTCCTTTGTGCTGGGCCACAAGAGACAAAGAAGTGATGAGGTGGGAGAATTAATGTGGGGTAAGAGGAATATCAGGAGTCCCTGGATGGTGCAAACCGTCAAGTGCTTGACTGCTAGCCAAACGGTTGGTGGTTCAAACCCACTCAGTGATACCTTGGGAGACTGAACTGATGATCTGTTTCCGAAAGGTCACAGCCTTGACAACCCTATGGAGCAGTTCTAATCTGCACACATGGGATCGGCATAAGCCAGAATCAACTTGATGGCAACAGGAGGAGCATCAGGCCAGACAAGGGTAAGGAGGAGGGATCTGTTTGGGGTGGACCTTGAAAAGGCAGAGATCAAGGACCTTCTTGGGGGAGGATACAGTGGCCTCAGCTGCAGAGAAGGATGCTAACACTGAAAGGGGGCCTTGGACATTGTCCTCTGTTTACCTGCTTTAGCAAGAGTCACCATTCACCTGTCTATAGCAGAGTACCCTGCACATGGTGTCAAAGAAGAAAAACTTGTTAGGAGTGAAGGAAAAGAAGTTTTATTGTGGAATAATACAGCTTGAGCTGAGCAGAACTAAGTAAAAATACAAACCACTCCCCTGAGAGCCACCCTGTGGCCTGGCACACTCTTGGTTCCCATGTCTGGAGGCCTGGTCTCCCAAGCACAGGCTCCCAGGGGCCAGACAGAGACTGTAGGAGGGGCACTACAGAGAGGCTGGAAGTTCTGTCAAGTTCCCTTCCTGGGATCATGGGGTCCCAGAGGGGCAAAGGCAGTCAGGGCTCTTCCCTGATCATCAGTCAATCAGCTTCCTCAGGAAGGCCTCCAGCTGGTCCTCGTCCTTGATACCTGCAAACTTGTCCACCACATCGTCATTCTTTTTTTTTTTTTGCTGATTTTATTTACATATTTGAATTGTGTGTTTGGGTTTTATTTATTTTTATTGTGCTTTAGGTGAAGGTTTACAGAGCAAATTAGTTTCTCATTAAACAATTAATACACATATTGTTTTGTGATATTGGTTGTCAACACCATGATGTGTCAACATTCTCCCTTCTCAACCTTGGGTTCTCTATTACCAGCTTTCCTGTCCCCTCCTGCCTTCTCATCCTTGCCCCTGGGCTGGGATGCCCATTTAGTCTGATTTTGTTTTACAGGCCTATCTAATCTTTGACTGAAGGATGAACCTCAGGAGTGACTTCATTACTGAGTTAAAAGGGTGTCCAGAGGCCATACTTTCGAGATTTCTTCAGTCTCTGTCAGACCAGTAAGTCTGGTCTTTTTTTGTGAGTTAGAATTTTGTTTTACATTTTTCTCCAACCTGTCTGGGACTGTCTATTGTGATTCCTGTCAGAGCAGTCAGTGGTAGGACCCAGGCACTATCTAGCAGTGCTGGACTCAGTCTGGCGGAACACACCTCCATTCTTGATGGCCAGCACGGTGGGCACAGCAGATACTTCATACTCTATGGTGAGATCTGTGTGGTCGTCAAAATCCACCTTGGCCATCACAACCTTCCTGGGCTGCTTGGCCACTGTCTTCTTTAACCTCAGCCCCAGGATCTTGCAAGGGTCATGCTACTGTGCATGGAAATCCACAGCCCCTGGTGTTACATTGTTAACAAGTGAAGTCAGGCCCATCCTAGATGTTAACGGTTGTAGTACAGCTTCTGGTGGTGTGTATTGCCTGGGCTGGGCTGGGCGTTGCTGGCAGGCCACCGGGATGGCACTGTGGGATCTGCAGGGCCCCATATGTGAGGGGTGCCAGGAACCTCCTCAGGAGAAGTTGAGCCATCTCCCTGCAGCAGGAGCAAAGGGATGCACAGCCCAGCCCTCCCTACCCTTCAAGGCATTCCTGCCATCTCTACAGAGTCGGAGGTTTTTATGCATACGGAACAAAAGGAAATGTAGGGGTTAGGTAAGATCAGCTTCAGCTTTGGAGTCCTTTGAAATGTAAAGGTCAGCCACTTGGCTAGGCGGGAGTGAGTTACCACCTAGGTGAGTGACTCCAGCCAGTTCAGTTACAGCGGACCCCCTTATCCTTGGTTTCGTTTTTTTTTTTTCACCGTTTCAGTAACCTGTGGTGAAACATGGTCTGGAAATATTAAACGGAAAATTCCAAAAATAAACAATCCGTAAGTTTTAAATTGCTCACCATTCTGAGTAGCATGATGAATCTTTTGCCATCCTACTCCAGCTGGTCCTAGATGTGAATCATCCTTTTGTCCAGCCTTTTGTCCAGTGTATCCACATTGTGTGTGCTACCTGCCTTAGTAGCTGGTTATCAGATCAACGGTCTGGTATGTCAGTGTTTGTGTTCAAGTAACCCTTATTTCACTTAATAATAGCCTCAAACCGTAAGAGTAGTGATGCTCAGAAAACCCTAAGGAATCCTCCAGAAAACTACTGAAATTAATAGAAGAGTTCAGCAGGGTATGGGGATACAAGATAAACATACAAAAATCAGTTGGATTCCGCTACATCAACAAAAAGAATATCGAAGAGGAAATCACCAAATCAATGCCATTTACAGTAGCTCCCAAGAAGATAAAATAGTTAGGAATAAATCTTACCAGAGACGTAAAAGACTTACACAAAGAAACTACAGTACACTTCTGCAAGAAACCAAAAGAGACTTACATAAGTGGAAGAACATACCTTGCTCATGCATAGGAAGACTTAACATTATAAAAATGTCTATTCTACCAAAAGCGATCTATACATTTAATGCAATTCCGATACAAATCCCAAAGACATTCTTTAATGAGATGGAGAAACAAATCACCAATTTCACATGGAAGGGAAAGAGGTCCCGGATGAATAAGGCATTACTGAAAAAGAACAAAGTAGGAGGCCTTACTTTACCTGCTTTTAGAACCTATTATACCACCACAGTAGTCAAAACAGCCTAGTACTGGTACAACAACAGATACATGGACCAATGGAACAGAATTGAGAATCCAGATATAAATCCATCCACATATGAGCAGCTGATATTTGACAAAGGCCCCAAAACAGTTAAATGGGGAAAAGACAGTCTTTTTAACAAATGGTGCTGGCATAACTGGATATCCACCTGCAAAAAAATGAAACAAGACCCATACCTCACTCCATGCACAAAAACTAACTCAAAATGGATCAAAGGCCTAAATATCAAATCTAAAACGATAAACATAATGGAAGAGAAAAATAGGAACAACGTTAGGAGCCCTAATACGTGGCATAAACAGCATAGAAAACACTATAAAGAATGTAGAAGAAAAACTAGATAACTGGGAGCTCCTAAAAATCAAACACTTATGCTCATCCAAAAACTTCACCAAAAGAGTACAGACTCCTACAGACTGGGGAAAAAGTTTTTAGCTATGACATTTCTGATCAGCACCTCATCTCTAAAATCTACATGATACTGCAAAAACTCAACTGCAAAAAGACAAATAACCCAATTAAAAAATGGGCAAAAGATATGAATAGACACTTCACTAAAGTAGACATTCAGGTAGCTAACAGATATATGAGGAAATGTTCACGATCATTAGCCATTAGAGAAATGCAGATCAAAACTTCAATGAGATTTCATCTCACTCCAACAAGGCTGGCATTAATCCAAAAAACACAAAACAATAAGTGTTGCAAAGGCTGTGGAGAGATTGGAACACTTCTACACTGCTGGTGCGAGTGTCAAATGGTACAACCACTTTGGAAATCGATTTGGCGCTTCCTTAAAAAGCTAGAAATAGAACTACCATATGATCCAGCAATCCCACTCCTTGGCATATATCCTAGAGAAATAAGAGCCTTTACATGAAGAGATATATGCACACCCATGTTTACTGCAGCACTGTTTACAATAGCAAAAAGATGGAAGCAACCAAGGTGCCCATCAACGGATGAATGGATAAATAAATTATGGTATATTCACACAATGGAATACTACGCATCGATAAAGAACAGTGATGAATCAGCAAAACGTTTCATAACATGGAGAAACCTGAATGGCATTATGCTGAATGAAATTAGTCAGTTGCAAAAGGACAAATATTGTATAAGACCACTATTATAAGACCTTGAGAAATAGTTTAAACTGAGAAGAACACACTCTTTTGTGGTTACGGGAAGGGGGAGGGAGGGAGGGTGGGAGAGGGGTATTTACTAATTAGATAGTAGATAAGAACTACTTTAGGTGAAGGGAAAGACAGCACAGAATACAGGGGAGGTCAGCACAATTGGACTAAACCAAAAGCAAAGAAGTTTCCTGAATAAACTGAATGCTTCAAAGGCCAGCGTAGCAGGGCCAGGGGTTTGGGGACCATGGTTTCAGGGGACATTTAAGTCAATTGGCATAATAAAATCTATTAACAGAACATTCTGCATCCCACTTTGAAGAGTGGCTTCTGGGGTCTTAAACGCTAGCAAGCAGCCATCTAAGATGCATCAATTGGTCTCAACCCACCTATCAAAGGAGAATGAAGAACACCAAGGACACAAGGTGATTACGAGCCCAACAGACAGAAAGGGCCACATGAACCAGCCACTATGTCATCCTGAGACCAGAAGAACTAGATGGTGCCCAGCTACAACTGCTGACTGCCCTGACAGGGAACACAACAGAGAACCCCTGAGGGAGCAGGAGACCAGTGGGATGCAGACCCCAAATTCTCATAAGAAGACCAGACTTAATGGTATGACTGAGTCTGGAAGGACCCCGGTGGTCATGGCCCCCAGACCTTCTGTTGCCCCAGGACGGGAACCATCTCCGAAGCCAACTCTTCAGACATGGATTGGACTGGACAATGGGTTGGAGAGGGATGCTGGTGAGGAGTGAGCTTCTTGGATCAGGTGGACACTTGAGACTATGTTGGCATCTCCTGCCTGGAGGGGAGATGAGAGGGTGGAGCGGCTTAGAAGCTGGCGAAAAGGACATGAAAAGAGAGAGTAGAGGGAGAGAGCAGGCTGTCTCATCAGGGGAAGAGTAATTGGGAGTGTGTAGCAAGGTGTATATGGGTTTTTGTGAGAGACTGACTTGATTTGTAAACTTTCACTTAAAGCACAATAAAAATTATTAAAAAAAAAAAAAAGAGTAGTGATGCTGGCAATTCAGATATACCAAAGTTATTGCGGTTAATCTCTTACTGTGCCTAATTTATAAATTAAACTTTATCATAGGTATGTATGTATGAGAAAAAACAGTATATACAGGGTTCGGTACTATTCACAGTTTCAGGCATCCACTGATAGTCTTGGGACTATCGCCCAATGGATAAGGACAGGGGGACTGCTGTATACACATTCTTCCCAGGAACAAGTAGTTTACATCCTGACACATTCTTCCCAGAAACAAATGTTTACATCCTGACATTTTATTATGTCCTGATGTGAGTGCCTCCATGTTTGAAATTTTCCATCTACTATGGTGTTCCTTGGAGCCTGGTGGCACAGTGGTTAAGAGCTGGCCACTAACCAAAAGGTTGGCGGTTTGAATTCACCAGCCGCTCCTTGGAAACCCTATGGGGCAGTTCTACCTTGTAGTATAGGGTCCCTATGAGTCAGAATCGGCTCCATGGCTACAGTTTTCCTTTTTTTTTTTATGGTGTCCCCTGCATGGCCTGCTGCGGTGGCACTCTGGAGCCCGATTGAACGATGGAGGAAGTAAGCCTGGAGTCTAGCGGGACTGGAATTGAGCTCAGCTTCGGCTGGAGCACTGACCAGCTGGGGAGGAATCCACTCATAAAGCAGCCATGGAGCCCCATGGGTGGCAAGGAGTGACCAGTGTCCCGGCTTTGAGAACAGAGGGTCCCCAGAATGTGAGTACTGCCAGGACCTGGGGGGAAAGGACTAGTCCCAAGCTAGGTCCAAGGTGGCTGGTGGAGAACTTGAGGGAGAGAGGTAGAAAAGCCACAACCCAGGAGGTTGGCCTGGGGCCTGGGAGAGGATCAGGATAGGGCAGGGCTAAGACCCTGCAGGTGGGCCCCTCACCAACATCCGCCCCCCCCCCCCCCACCACCTGCCTCTACCGCCTAGCAAGGTTAAGACAGACCCTTGGGAAACTCCAGGGAATCTGTGTTGTGCAACAAAAGACAGTGGAAACAGTGACAGAAGAGCCTGGAATCTGCCTTGACTCCTGGAATCTGGCCGTGCTGGTGCTGCAAGCAGTACTGAAGCAAGCTGGATCATGGGGGAGTGGCCTGGCGACCCACACTGTGAGAGAAGACCCACACTGTGAGGGAGGACCTGCAGGAACGCGGGGCTCTGGCACTTGTGGCCAAGGTGCGTGCCCGGTGCCGTGCCTCCACCCGCTGCGGCTATCCAGCAGTGGTCTCCAGGCATTGGGAAGCCATTGCCAGGAAAGGGTTGTGAGCCACCCAAGGACGGAGGGTGGAGGGGAGGCCACCTATCAGGCAGGGCTGCCAGGGAACGAGAACTTTGGCCAGACTCCCTCATCCACTCTGGCTCAGGAAAATGCTCCTGTCTACAGGACCAATGAGGAGAAGCTGCAGGCTCCCCAAAGGACAGAGGTAAGAGATGGAAATAGCTTCTCAGTCTGGGATACAAGCTGTGCTCTGGGGGTGCTAACTGGGGAGGGGGGTGGCGATGGTAAAGGGGTTGGCCGCTTGTAAAGACTTCCTTGAGGATGCCAGGAGCATTTTTGCTTTCTGCATAGAAGCTAGTGCCTCACCAAGGCTTGCTCCTTCTCCTTCTTCAGAGACCCTACTCCTGGAATAAGCAATTCACAGACCCAGCCAACCTGTTCACCATTAGCCCCAGCACCCATGAGTGAGTTACAGCACCTCAGGAATCTTAGCATCAGCAGCCAGAGAACCTGGATATTGAAAATAATTAGAAAACAGCTAAGCCTAGCATTCTGCAGAGATCCCTGAATTTGCTGTCCAAACTTCTGGGTTCTATGACACTCTGATGAGAAAATATTCAAAAACACAGGCCACGGTGAGGGGGCAGGGCCTTCTTTTATGTGAAATGGAAAATCTTGGAAGAATTTTAAGATGAGAATGATATGGTTCAATGGACATTTTTGTAAAATGCCCCTGAGGGTAAAAGGGCTATATGGCTACCCAGAGAGGTGAACCCTAGGTGCTGGAATGCCCAGCAACCAAGTCCTCAATCAAGTCTGGGCCAGAAATGAAGTGTCCCTATCCCTGACAGACAGCAGCACTTTGAAGAATTGTACCTTATTAGCTGGGACCACTATGGACACTTTGGTTAAGATCCCCTGGACCTGGGCAAGCCCTGCAAGGAGGGGAGAAGGGAGCCCGGGGTCTGGAACTGAATTTCTTCACCCCAGGGAACAGGGAGTTGGGAACAGATGATAGCCAACTTACAGCAATGCAGGATGAGGACATTTCTTACACCCATAGCTGTGGAGCTAAAGCTCTATCCACTATACCTATTAAAATATAAACCAAGGAATTTGTAAAACACCATCCACTATAGAACTGAGTATGAGCAAAATTGGAAAGCAGCTCCATGACCACCAGTTGGGACCTGGCTAAATTCCTGCACAGGCACATATGGATGAACCCTCTGTAGCAATTAAAGAGAAAACTGGGGTTCTGCATGTGCTGTGAGAAGGATCTCCAGGAGCAAAGCAAAGTGTAGAGTGTGATGTCTTTTTACATACATTTTTTAGAAAGGGATATGGAAATGTGGTGAAACGAGTTCCTTTTGTGGCCTTTTGCCTTGGTTCTTTGGAAAAACAGCTTGAGAGATTTTTTCCTAAATTATCTTTTCCCTAGTTTTCTACCCCAGAGGTTGGTTACTTTGGTCCAGGTTGACTGACATTTCTTGGGTAAGCTGTACACAACTTGGTTTGGTACTTTTTGTCTGGTCCTGGGCTGCAGCCTGTCCTGTGATTGGTATGTACTTTACAGGGATTGGTCAACAGACTATGCAAATGAAGTACCTAGCCTACTATGCAAATGAAGTTTCTGTGGCCTACTGAGAGGATTGGTCAGTTCATGGCCCTGGTGGGAGGGCTATGGCTTGAAATTGATGAGGAGTTTGTATACAAGCAGCCAACCCCAGTAAAGACAGAAAGAAGCAGGAAGAGCAGAAGGAAGAAAGTCAAGAGAAGAAGTAGATAGAGTCAAGGAACCTCCTAAAAAGATCCGTAACACTGAAGACAGTGAGGGGCCTCGAAGGGGCCCGGTGGGAGCACTGGTGGTGGCAGGTCTGGAAGGAGCCCTGCAGCAGAGTCAGTGGTGACAGACAGCAGGGGCAAGAAAAGCCTGTCCTGAGGGGGCTGAGAGAAGCCTGTCTTGAGTGGGCCAAGAGGAGCCTGTCCTGAGGAGCAGAGAGGAGCCTGTCCTGAAGGTGGCCAAGAGAAGCCTGTCCTGAGGGGACTGAGAGAAGCCTGTCTTGAGGGGGTCGAGAGGAGCCTGTCCTGAGGAGCAGAGAGGAGCCTGTCCTGAAGGTGGCCAAGAGAAGCCTGTCCTGAGGGGACTGAGAGAAGCCTGTCTTGAGGGGGTCGAGAGGAGCCTGTCCTGAGGAGTGGAGAGGAGCCTATCCTGAGGGAGCCTGGAGGAGGCCTGCCCTGAGAGGCCTGAGATAAGGCCTGCACAGTTGAGAGGCGCTGAGAGAGCTGTCCTGCCAAAGAAGGAAGACTTTGCCTACATGCTTCCTGATCCTGAGTTCTACCCTGTTCCTTAATAAACTAGTTAACTGTAAGTATAGTCTGAGTTCTGTGTGGCCATTGCAATCGGTTATTAAACCCAGAAGAGAAGTAAAGGGTGCCATGAGAGGGACAGCTGGTGTCAGAATTGGTAAAAAAGTTGGAGAGTTGAGGTATGTCTGACTTTCACTTCACAGGGATCAGCCTTGGGCTGATCTTGATTCACACTATCGCCCCTGGAGTTAGACAGGTTTGGACGTTATTACTACTTCCACCATTTTACACACAGAAAACACTCCTGTAAAGTTAACATGAAGAACTGTTAGCACAGGCTTCTTTGGAGTGGGGACAGATTTATAATTTTTAACTTGACATTTCTAACTGTATTCTTATATTCCTTTTTTACTTTTGGAATTATGCACTATTTTTTCCTTATGTTTTTCTGTACTTGTGCTGCAGTAAATTACTCAATAAGACCCTTCCAGCCATAGTCTTCGTGACTCCCCGTCATGGATTGAATTGTGTCTCCCCAAAAATATGTGTCAACTTGGTTGGGCCATGATTCCCAGTATTGTGTGATTGTCTTCCATTGTGTGATTGTAATTTTATGTTAAGAGGATTACGGTGGGATTGTAAAACCACTCTTACTCAGGTCACCTCCCTGATCCAAGGTAAAGGGAGCTTCCCTGGGCTGTGGCCTGCACCACCTTTTATCTCTCAAGAGATAAAGGGAAAGGGAAGCAAGTAGACAGTTCGGAACCTCGTACCACCAAGAAAGCAGCACCAGCAGCAGAGCACATCCTTTGGAACTATAGTCCCTGTGCCTGAGAAGCTCCTCGACCATGGGAAGACTGAGGACAAGGACCTTGCTCCAGAGCCGACAGAGAGAGAAAGCCATCCATCCCTTGCAGCTGATGCCTTGAATGTGGACTTTTAGCCTACTTTACTGTGAGGAAATAAATTTCTCTTTGTTATTTCTGTTATGGCAACACTAGATGATTAAAACACTCCCACACAATGATTGGGTGCAACTATGCAAATAAGGTGCTTGTGGCCCACTAAGAGGATTGGACAGCTTTCTGCTAATGCAAATAAGGTGCATGGAATACTTGTTGGGGTAGAACCATGCAAATAAGGTGTATGGAAACCTGATGAGGGGATTGGTCAGTTTTGCCATCCCACTAGGCTTAAAATGAGCAATCCGAAAGGCAGACATGGGGAACCTGACTACCACTAAGAAGAAGAGACAGGAGCCCAGTGTGTTCTTTGGACTGGGGCTTCCGCGCCGGGAACCTCCTAAACCCAGGAGACAGAGAGAGAGAGCTGTAACACCACAGACAGCAAGAAGCCGCTGCAGAGAAGCTGTAGTAGCAGAGGCAGCAGAACCAGGAGAGCAGCAGGTGACAGTACAGTGGGCTTCTCAGCCCACAGAGTGTGAAAGCTGAGCACCTTTGAGTAGGCGGCTTGCTGGCAGAGTGGGGTGTGCCCCTGGGCACTTGTTGGTGGCGCTAGGCTTGCCGACACATGGAGCGAGAGGGCTAAGTGTCTTTGGGCTGAGGCTTACTAGTGGAGTGGGGTGCCTTGGGCACGTATTGGCAGAGCTGAAGAATTTTGTAACACTTGCCTGGGCAGGGCAGAGGCCGGGCTGAGGGGCATAGGGGCTGAGGAGCCGAGGGGCCGAGGGCCAGAGAGACCTGCCTGTGGGCATGGCTGAGGTTGTCCAATGGAAGAAATGTTACCTCCCTAATAAACCCCATAACTGTGAATATGGTCTGTGAATTCTGTGTGGCCATAGCAACAAATTATTGAACCCAAAAGAAAAGTAGAGAGTGCTGTGGGAGAGACGGCCAGCATCAAAATCGGTTAAAAGGTTGGAGGGTTTAAATATGTCTCAACTCCTCCTCATACAAATCAGCTTTGGGCTGTTCATCTTGATTCTCCTTCCCCCTTGCGAAGTTACAGGGGGTCAGACACCACCCCCACACCACCATTTTTACAGTATTAAAACAGAACAGAACAAAACTGATATCCTAGTAGGATATTGTAAAACTTGGCAAGCTGACTTTATATAGAAGTGCAAAGGATATAAAATAGGCAACACAATGTTGAAGAACAAAATACAAGGACATATACTACATGATTTCAAGACTTATTACAAGACTTCAGTGATCAATATAGTACAGGTTTGGCATAAAGACAGACATATAGATCAATGGAACAAAACAGGGAGTCCAGAAATAGGCTCACACACATATGGTCAACTGGTTATGACAAGCACACTGTCTTAGGTTGGGTTCTCTAGGGAAGTAAAACCAGTGAAGAGTATACACACACACAGACACACACACACACACACACACAAACATTGTCTTAGTCATCTAGTGCTGCTACAACAGAAATATCGCAAGTGGATGGCTTTAACAAAGAAAAATTTATTTCCTCACAGTCTAGTAAGCTAGAAGACCAAATTCAGGACCTCATCTCCAGGGGAAGGCTTTCTCTCTTGTCAGCCTTCTCACCAATCTTCCCCCAGACTAGGAGGTTCTCCGCCCAGGGACCCTGGGTCCAAAGGGGGCACTCTGCTCCTGGCACTGCTTTCTTGGTGGTATGAGGTCCCCAATTCTCTGCTTGCTTCCCTTTCCTTTTATATCTTATAAGATAAAAGGTGGTGCAGGCCACACCCCAGAGAAACTCCCTTAACATTGGATCAGGGATGTGACACAATACTGGGAATCATGGCCTAACCAAGTTGATGCATATTTTTGGGGGACACAGTTCTATCCGTGACATGCATATATATAGAGAAAAAGAATTTATATCAAGAAAATGACTCACGTAGCTGTAGAGGCTGGAAAGTCCCCAGTCTGTGGGTCAGGTTGGAGGTTTCACCTGACTCACACAGCTGCAGGGGCTGGTGAACCCAAGATCAGCAGGTCTGACAGCAGACCTCTGGCTCATAGGATGCAGAGGCCAACAAATCCCAAAATCAGCAGGTAAGCTGCTAGCTCAAGTCCCAAAAACTGGAGATCAGATAAACAGGAGCTAGCTGCAGGATCCAGAGTGAGCAAATGCCAGCAAGCCTTGCCAGAAAGTCCACCTATATTGGATGCAGTCCACACTCCCAAGGAAACTCCCTTCCAACTGTTTAGCTACTCACAGCAGATTCCATCATGGAAGTGATCACATTATATTAGCTTTCATCACGGAGGTGATTACATCATTATATAACTGCGAAACTACATCAAAACTGCCAAACCACCGAGAATCACAGTCCATCCAAGTTGACACACAACCTTAACAATCACAGTCCATCCCTTGTCAACTTGGCACCTGTACACATCTACTTAAACCAGACATAATTTCTGAATAAAGAAATTATAAAGTCATACTTGTGCCTAACATGATACAACTAACACACGTACAACTGAAAACACATTACCCTGGTTTACATCTCCTATTTTATAAGTGAAGAAAACAAAATATTTGATGCATACATACAAGGAAGAAATACTCATAACAATGAAAACAGTCCTCGTTTCCACAACTGGTCACATGGTTGTAATTGGTATTTCTTCTTCCACCATCCATTCCGTATTCTCTTTGCCCTCAGCAAGCACTCAGCTGGTCGTGGTTCTTTGCCTCGTGGGGTGACCCAAACCTTTGTTCTTGCAGGGTCTGGGCCATTAGTAGTCATGCCAGAATTGGATTGCTGTAGTTTTCCATTGACTTTAATCACAGGGCGTTTTAGTACTAACTGATGCCCTGAGGGATCTCCTGCATTCCAGACATATTCTTCTTTGCCTCCATTATGTAATATAAATCCAATTTCCTCTTGATAATCAGGATCAATCACATTAGCCACTATAGTAACTCCCTTCTTTGTCTGTTGATCCAGAGGCATAAGAAGCCCAAAGTGGCTAGGTGTCATTCTTAAGTTCCAGTTCAGTGGAATCGGATATGTCTCCAGGTAGGAACATTCCTCCCTTTGGAACTAAGACTTCCAGACCCACACAGCATAGGGTCACAGGGACAGGAAGCAAACATTCTGTGAGTGGGCCACTAGGGGTAATAGTGAGTGGTGCCATTCCCATTTCCACCCCTTGATTCCTGGACCCATCAGTCCTGGCTATGTGAGAAACAGCGCCATATATTGAATGCTGGTTCAGAGCCTACACAGCCTCCAGGGGAACACTGCCCCAACTCTGCATGGTATTATCAACTAGCTGGTGCGGTAATTGTGTCTTTAGTAGGCCTTTCCATTGTTCTGTCAAGCCAGTTACTTCAGGATGATGGGGAACATGGTAGGAAAGTGATTTCCATGAGCATGGGCCCATTGCTGCACTTCATTTGCTGTGAAGTGAGTCCCTTAGTCCAAGACGATGTTGTGTAGGATACCATGATGTTGAATAAGACATTCTGTAAGTCCATGGATGGTAGTTTCGGCAGAAGGATTGTATGCAGGGAAGGCAAATGCGTATCCACAGAAGTGTCTATTCCAGTAAGAACAAAATGCTGCTCCTTCCATAATGGAGGCATTCCAGTGTAATCAGCCTGCCACCAGGTTGCTGGCTATCGTGTCAAGGAATGGTGCCATACTGGGGACTAAGTGTTGGTCTTTGCTGCTGGTAGATTGGGCGCTCAGCAGTAGCTGTAGCCAAGTCAGTGTTGGAAGTGGAAGTCCATGTTGCTGAGCCCAAGCTTAACCTCTATCCCTACCACCATGGCCACTTTGTTCATGAGCCCACTGGGCAATGACAGGGGCGGCTGGGGAAAGAGGGAGACTCATTTCCACAGAACACGTCATCCTATCCACTTGATTGTTAAAATCCTCCTCTGCTAAGGGCACCCTTTGGTAAGCATTCACACGAGACACAAATATCTTCACTTTTTTGGCCCATTTAGCGAGGTCTATTTTTTATCCACATACTAAAAAAAAAAAAAAAAATTTTTTTTTTTTTTTATCCACATACTGGAGCTCTGGTGGTAAAGTGGTTAAGAGCTTAGCTGCTAATGAAAACGTTGGCAGTTCAAATCCACAAGCTGCTCCTTGGAAACCCTATGGAGCAGTTCTACTCTGTCCTATAGGGTCGCTATGAGTTGGAACCAACTTGATGGCACCTAACAACAACAACATCCACACACCAGAGCCCTGATGGCATAGTGGTTAAGAGCTCAGCTGCTAACTAAAAGGTCAATAGTTCAAATCCAACAGCTGCTCCTTGGAAACCCTATGGGGCAGTTCTACTCTGTCCTATAGGGTCACTATGAGTTGGAATCAACTTGACAGCAACAGATTTTGTTTTGGTTTTCTTTGTTTATCCACATACCTCTTCCCCATACCTCCTTGTCTCCGATTATCCAATCATGTTCCTTCCAAGTCCCTGATCATACAGCCAAACCATTGGCCACAGCCCATGAATTAACACACAGCCATACAGCTGGCCATTTTTCCTTCCAAGCGAAGTGAACAACCATGTGCACTGCTTGACGTTCTGCCCATTGGGAGGATTTCCCGTCACTGCAAGCCTTCAGGGAGGTGGCAGAAAAGGACCGTAGTGCTGCTGCTGTCCACTTTTGAGTGGTGCCTGCATATCGTTCAGAACTATCTGTAAACCAGGCATGAGTTTTCTCTTTCTCAGTCAATTGATCATAAGGCACTCTCCATGAGGCCATAGGTACAGACTGGGAGATGGAAGGTAATATGACAGGAGTGGAGACCATGGGCATTCGGGCCACGTCCTCATACAACTTACTTGTGCCTTCAGGTCCTACTGAGGCCCGATTTAGTATATACCACTCCATTTAATGATGGAGTGCTGCTGTGCATGTCCAGCTTCACGGCTATGTAGGTCAGACGATACCCAGTTCATGATGGGCAGCTCAGGCCACATGGTGGCTTGGTGGCCGATGGTTAAGGGTTCATTCTCTAGTATGGCCCAGTAACAAGCCAAAAGCTGTTTCTCGAAAAGAGAGTAGTTATCTACAGAGGATGGCTCCAAAATCCTAAGGGTCTATGCTGTGATTCACCAATAGGAGCCTGCCAAAGACTCCAAACAGCATCACTATCTGCCACTAACACTTCAAGCACCATTGGATCAGCCAGATCATATGGCCCAAGTGGCAGAACTGCTTGCACGGCAGCCTAAACTTTTTGCAGAGCCTTCTCTTATTCTGGGCCCTATTCAAAACTAGCAGCTTTTCGAGTGACTTGATAAATATGCCCGAGTAGCACACCCTAATGATGACACGTTGTCTCCAAAACCCAAAGAGGCCCACTAGGCGTTGTGCCTTTTTGTTGTGGGGGGGCCAGGTGCAATAGCTGATCCTTCACTTTAGAAGGAATATCTTGACATGCCCCACATCACTGGACCTCCAGAAATTTCACTGAGGTGGAAGGCACCTGAATTTTTGTTGGGTTAATTTTTCACCATCTAGCACGCAAACATTTTACCAATAAGTCCAGAGTCATTGACACTTCTTCCTTACTAGGTCTAATCAGCATAATGTCATCAATGTAATAGACCAGTGTGATGGCTTTTGGAAGGGAAAGGCAGTCAAGTTCCCTGCAAACTAAATTATAACAGGGCTGGAGAGTTGATATACTTGAGGTAGGATAAACCAAAACCCATTGCCATCGAGTCGATTCCAACTCACAGCAACCCTATAAAACAGAGTAGAACTGCCCCAGAGAGTTTCCAAGGAGCAGCTGGTGGATTCGAACTGTTGACCCTTTTTGGTTAGCAGCCGTAGCTCTTAACCACTGCGCCACCAGGGCTCTTTGACATAGGACAGTGGAGGTGTATTGCTGGCTTTGCCAACTGAAGGCAAACTGTTTCTGATGGTCCTTCGGAACAAGTATGGAAAAAAAGGCATTAGCCAGATCAATAGCTGCATACCAGGTACCAGGAGATGTAGTAATTTGCACAAGCAATGAAACCACATCTGGAACAGCAGCTGCAATTGGAGTCACAACCTGGTTAAGTTTTGGATAACCCACTGTCATTCTCCAAGATCCATCTGTTTTTTGCACAGGCCAAATAGGCAAGTTGAATGAGGATGTGTTGGAAATCACTACCCCTGCATCCTTCAAGTTCTTGATGGTGGCAGTAATCTCTGAAATCCCTCCAGGAATGTGGTATTGCTGTTAGTTTACTATTTTCTTAGGCAGGGGCAGTTCTAATGGCTTCCGCTTGACTTTTCTGACCATAATAGCCCCTACTCCATTTGTCGGGGATCCAATATAGGGGCTCTGCCAGTTGCTGAATATATCTATTCCAATTATGCATTCTGGAACTGGGGAAATCACCGCAGGATGGGTTTGGGGACCCACTGTGAGACAGACATGAGCTAAAACTCCATTAGTAACCTGACCTCCATATGCCCCTACTCTGTGGGCCACAGTGACGTTTTGAGTCTCCTGAAACTAGTGTCAGTTCAGAGCCATTATCCAGTAATCCCCCAAAAGTCTGATTATTTCCTCTTCCCCAGTGATCAGTCACTCTAGTAAAAGGCCATAGACTCCTTTGGGTAAGGCAGGGAGAAAGGTTAATAGTATAAGTTTCTGACAGTGTATCAGAGACCTTCCTCAAGGGGACTGGCCTCTTCTTCATTCAAGGGGTTGTGGGTCTTTGAACTCGCAAAAGTCTGGGAATTGACTGAGGGGCCATGACTCTATTCTGGCGATCTGAGCTAGACTGCTGTTCATTTGACCTAGAATTCTTCCACCTGTACAGATCAAGTAAATATTTTGTAGATTTCCTATCTATTTCACTCCTACGGAGACCGTGACTGAGTAGCCAACCCTATAAGTCCATATCTGTCAGACTATTCTGATTACTTCTTTGACTCTGATATCCATTATGATAACCATGCCCACCTTGTCTTTATTGATTGCTTACCACCATTTGCCCCGTACCACCACAGGGTCCAATCAGCCCCACTGTAGTTAGGTGTAGTTAGGGCAGTTACCACTGTCAAATATAACTTACTTAAAATAGCAGTCACAGCAGTCTTTTGGGATGCTGGGACTCCCTTCACAAATTTGTTCCTCACTGTTGTGGTAAAAGGTGTGTCCTCTGGGCACTCCATGTGTGGGTCTGTGGGTCTAACCTGATAAATCCACTGTAGCATGCCAGTTTCTCTAAGTCTTTGGATACCTTCTACAGTACACCAAGGCAGGTCTGGTACTTCAACCTGACTAAGTGTAGGCCACTTCAAAATCCATACTTCAGTGACCCAACTAAATAAACTCTTAGATCCGTTTCTCACCTTTTGAGCTGAAACATTGAAGGAAGAATCTGTGTGTAGTGGGCCCATATCAGTAAACTCAGAGCGACCCATCTTTATGTTCCCTGCACCATTATATACCCTTAATAGCCATTCCAACACATATTCCCCAGGTTTCTGTTTGAACATTGTCTTAGGCTGGGTTCTTTAGAGAAGCAAAACCAGTAAAGTGCATAAATATCTACATAAAGAGATTTATATCAAGGAAATGGCTCATGTGGTTGTAGAGGCTGGAACATTCCAAATTCATAGTATAGGCTGGAGCTTTCTCCTGATTCACGTAGCCACAGTGGCTGCCGAACCCAAGATCGGCAGGTCAGACAGCAGGGCTCTTGCTCACTCTGTGAAGGCTGATGAATCCCAAGACTGGCAGACAAGGCTGCAGGTAAGCTGCTAGCTCAAGCCCAAGAACCAGAAGTCAGAGGAACAGGTGCTGGCACAGGATCCAGAGTGAGCAAAAGCCTGAGAGCCTTGCTAGGGAGTCCACTTATATTTGACGCAGGTCACACCCCCAAGGAAACTCCTCTTTAACTGAATGGCTACTCACAGCAGATCCCATCGTGAATGTGATCACATTACATCAAATCTCATCATGGAAGTGATCATATCATCATACGACTGCCAAGCTACATCATTACTGCTGAACCACTGAGAATCATGGCCCAGCCAAGTTGACACACAACCTTAACCATCACACTCATAATCATATTGATGAACATCCCTTCTATTCCAATTTTCTTGAGGTTTTCATCAAGAAAGGGTGTTGGACACTCTTATTCAACATTGTGCTGGAGGTCCTAGGTCAGAAAACCCTAAAGAATCCCCAAGAAAACTACTGAAATTAATAGAAGAGTTCAGTAGAGTGTCAGGATACAAGATAAACATACAAAAATCACTTGGATTCCTCTACACCAACAAAAAGAACATTGAAGAGGAAATCACCAAATCAATACTATTTATAGTAGCCCCCAAGAAGATAAAACCTTACCAGAGATGTAAAAGACCTATATAAAGAAAACTACAAGACACTACTGCAAGAAACCAAAAGAGACCTATGTAAGTGGAAAAACATACCTTGCTCATGGATAGGAAGACTTAACATTGTAAAAATGTCTATTCTACCAAAAGCGATCTATAGATACAATGCAATTCTGATCCAAATTCCAACGACATTTTTTATGAGACAGAGAAACAAATCACCAACTTCATATTGAAGGAAAAGAGGTCCTGAAAAAGTAAAGCATTACTGAAAAAGAAGAACAAAGTGGGAGGCCTCGCTCTATCTGATTTTAGAACCTATTATACCGCCAGAGAAGACAAAACAGCCTGGTACTGGTACAACAACAGATACATAGACCAGTGGAACAGAATTGAGAATCCAGACATAAATCCATCTACATATAAAAAAGGCAGCTGATATTTGGCAAAGCCCCAAAGTCAGTTAAATGGGGAAAAAACAGTCTCTTTAACAAACAGTACTGGCATAACTGGATATCCACCTGCAAAAAAAATGAAACAAGACCCATACCTCACACCATGCATGAAAACGAACTCAAAATGGATCAAAGACCTAAATATAAAATCTAAAATGATAAAGATCATGGAAGAAAAAATAAGGACAATGCTAGGAGCCCTAATACATGGCACAAACAGTATACAAAATATTATTAACAATGCAGAAGAAAAACTAGATAACTGGAGGCTCCTAAAAATCAAACACCTATACACTGCTGGTGGGAATGTAAAATGGTACAACCACTTTGGAAATTGATTTGGCCCCTTCCTTAAAAAGCTAGAAATAGAAATACCATAGGATCCAGCAATCCCACTCCTTCGAATATATCCTAGAGAAATAAGAGCCTTTACAAGAACAGATATATGCACACCCATGTTCACTGCAGCACTGTTTACAACAGCAAAAAGACGGAAGCAACCAAAGTGCCCATGAACGGATGAATGGATAGATAAATTACGGTACATTCACACAGTGGAATACTATGCATCAATGAAGAACAATTATGAATCCATAAAACTTTTCATAACATGGAGGAATCTGGAAGGCATTATGCTGAGTGATAATTTCAGTTGCAAAAGGACAAATATTGTATGACTATTATAAGTACTTGAGAAATAGTTTAAACAGAGAAGAAAATATTCTTTGATGGTTACAAGGGGGGGAGGGAGAGAGGTTTTCACTAATTAGATAAAAAAAATTAGATAATAAAAAAATTAGATAGTGGCTGAGAAATATTTTAGGAGAACGGAAAGACAACAGACAATAAAGAAAAGGTCAGCACAACTGGACTAAACCAAAAGCAAAGAAGTCTCCTGAATAAACTGAATGCTTCAAAGGCCAGCATAGCAGGGGCAGGGGTTTGGGGACCATGGTTTCAGGGGATATCTAAGTCAACTGGCATAATCAAATCTATTAAGATAACATTCTGCATCCCACTTTGGAGAGTGGTGTCTGGGGTCTTAAATGCTAGCAAGCGGCCACCTAAGATGCATCAATTGGTCTCAACCCACCTGGACCAAAGGAGAATGAAGAACACCAAAGACATGAGGTAATTATGAGCCCAAGAGACAGAAAGAGCCACATAAACCAGGGACTGCATCAGCCTGAGACCAGAAGAGCTAGACGGTGCCCAGCTACAACCAATGACTGTTCTGACAGGGAACAGAACAGAGAACCCCTGAGGGAGCAGGAGAGCAGTGGGATGCAGACCCCAAATTCTCGTAAAAAGACCAGGCTTAATGGTCTGACTGAGACTAGAAGGATCCCAGTGGTCATGGTCTCCAGGCCTTCTGTTAGTTCAAGACAGGAACCATTCCCAAAGCCAACTCTTCAGACAAGGATTGGACTGGACAATGGGATAGAAACTAATACTGGTGAAGAGCGAGCTTCCAGGAACAAGTAGACACATGAGACTAGGTTGGCATCTCCTGTCTGGAGGGGATATGGGAGGGCGGAGGGGGTCAGAAGCTGGCCAAATGGACACAAAAAGAGAGTGGAGGGAAGGAGTGTACTGTCTCATTAGGGGGAGAGCAATTAGGAGTATATAGCAAGGTGTGTATAAATTTTTTGTATGAGAGACTGACTTGATTTGTAAACTTTCACTTAAAGCACAATAAAAATTTTAAAAAAGGTGTTGGATTTTATCAAATGCTTCTTCTGTATCCATAGAGATGATCAAGTGGTTCTTTTCCTCTGTTCTATTGATGTGTGTGGTATATTACATTGATAAGGAGCCTTGGTGGCACAGTAGTTAAGTGCTCACTGAAAGATGAGTGATTGCAACCCACCAGCTGAGAAAGATGTTGCAGTCAGCTACTATCAAGATGTACAGCCTTGGAAACCCCATGGAGCAGTTCTACTCTGTCCTATACGGTTGCTGTCTTACTTATCTAATGCTGCTGTAACAGAAATACCACAGGTGGATGGCTTTAATAAACAGAAATTTATTAAGGCAATTTAGGAGGCTAGAAGTCCAAACATAGGGCGCCAGCTCCAAACATAGGGCGCCAGCTCTAGGGGAAGACTTTCTCTGTCAGCTCTAGGGGACACTGCCTGAACAGACGTTATGACCTTGTTTCCTTTCTACATTTGTGGGTCCAGTATTCCTTGGAGATCTCCACGTGTCATGGCATCAATCTTCCCCTGGGTCTAGGAGGTTCTCAGCACAGGGACCCTGGGTCCAAAGGATGTGCTCCACTCCCGGTTCTTCTTTCTTGGTGGTCATCAGGTCCATCCCCTTTCTGCTTGCTTCTTTCTCCTTGTAAGATAAAAGGTGTTAATCAAGGAAGTGTGTGACTTAAGTAAGGGTGTGATTCAAGGCAGTGACTTAAGGGCATGACTTGAGCAAGGGTGTGATCTTGAGAAAGTAAGTCACACCTTTTATCCCTGCACTGAGAACTTCCTAGACCCAGGAGAACTACAGAACTCCCATTAGTATTTTTTTGTAGGAGCAGTCTGGTGGATATGAACTCTCTTAGCTTTTGTTTTTCTGGGAATGTTTTAATTTCACCCTCATTCTTGAAGGACAGTTTCATTGGGTACAGTATTCTTAGTTGACAGTTCTTTTCTTTTAGCATTTTAAATACAGTCATGTGTCATTTAACATCCACAATATGTTCTGTGAAATAGGACGTTATATGATTTGGACATTGTGAACATCTTATTATTTTCTTATGGCAACTTTTAGATAGAAGTGTTCCTTATCAAGGGACAGGGAGGGCCCAGAATTCCGCTCGCTGCTGTCTGGGCCCGGGTTGGTGGCTGCATCCTGAGGGAATGAGGGCGTGGCGAGGGTACGTACTGAGCTGGCAAAGTCTGAGGACTGGGCCTCTAATTAGATGAAGTCCTGGGGCACTCAGGAAGGTATGAGGCCCTTTGGAGGCCCGAACAGTCCTTCAGGCCAAGTTTGCTGAGGATGAGGTCTAGATGTGTGGGGCAAACCCAGGGTAGGTTCCCCAAGCATGAGCTGGTCCAGGGTGCAAAGGTGGTGGCTTCCTCCTGGCTATGTCCGGTTACATCCACTAAGTCCTATTTTCCCATCAGGATTTCTGAGTTTATGGGAACATGGATATATAAGCAGTCAGACATTGCCTGAACAGACGTTATGCAGTGCATGGCTGTATATTTTTCCATTGCCTTCTGGCCTCCAATGTTTCTGAGGAGAAATCAGCACTTAATCTTATTGGGGATCCGTTTTATGTGACTGCTTCTCTCTCACTGCTTTTAGGATTCTATCTTTACTTTTGGAAAGTCTGACTATGATATGTCTTGATGTAGATATCTTTGAGTTCTTTGAACTTCTTAGATTTGTAGATTGAGGAAAATTTCTGTCTTTATTTCTTCAAATATTCTTTTTGTCCCTTTCTCTCATTTCCTCTGGAATTTCCATGATGTGTATATTAGGTTTCTTTATGTTGTCCCATAATTCCATTAAACTGTGCTCAGCCTTCTTGAGTCTCTGTTCTTCTTGCTCTTCGGTCTCTGTAATTTTAACTGTCTTATTTATCCTCTAATTTGCTGATCCTTTCCTCTGCCTGATTACATCTGTGATTATATCCTTCCACTGTGTTTTTCAATTCAGTTATTGTCCCTTTTGGTTGCAATATTTCTGTTAGGTTTTTTTAATCTAATTTTTTTTTTAGATCCTCATTTTGTTCTTGCATTTTCCTTATTTATTTTAGGTCTTTGTCCATTTTTTCCCTTAACTCTATTTTAACATTATTGTATTATATTCTTCCATCCTTTTCATTATTCAGTCTTTCATAGATGCACTTTCACACCTTTCATTATGTTCATTTGGACTGGCCAGGGTTTCTCTTTTCTTTTTGTGTTTTGTAATTTTTGTTATGGAAAAAAAATTTTTTGTTTGTTTTTTTTGGTTGGGTTAGGGCATTGGAATTTTTGAGGATGTTAACTTTCTCAGTTCTCCCCAGTGTTTGGTGTTTTTGTCCACAATACTTTCTGCAAAAAAATAAAACCTCTTAGGCATGCAGAGCCTTAGGCCTTTGTTTACCACTTCCTCTCCCTCTTTGTGATAGCTCCTTCTCTCTTCCTGGTTTAATAAGGATTTGAAAGTTCTATATCTTGGTTTTCAACTTTCATTGTCCCCAAACACACCAGTGGCATAGTGGTTAACAGCTCGGCTGCTAACCAAAACGTTGGCAGTTCAAATCCACCAGTTCCTTGGAAACCCTGTGGAGCAGTTCTACTCTGTCCTTTAGGGTAACTATGTGTTGGAACTGACTCAATGGCACCTAACAACAACAACAACAACAAACATACCAGAGAACATGCTGTAATCAATCTGTCCACCAGCAGGCGCTGTCACTCAGGTGAGATATGCACCAATCTGTCTACCAGGAGGCACAGTCCTCTCTCTGGCTATTACTTCCATCCTTTCTCTGTTTTTGCAACCATGTTTTCAGTTGGAAAATTCACACCCAGTGAGCCCCCTTCAGGGCTGAGTGTTACTCTTTGGTTTTCCAAGAGGTCTTCTTGTCTGCTCTGTGTGGGCTGCTTATATCTGGGCTGGCATTCAGGGGAAGAACAGGCAGACTTTCTTCCTTATCAAGATGAGAGGAGCTGGCACTCCCCAAGAGGACCTCCAAGAGATCTTTATTGTTGGTTTCAGGGCCCCAGTGGCCCTGTGGTGATTTGGGAGCAGTCTCCCTTAGGTGACCCACCTCCCGGCTCCGCTGTAGAGAATCTTGTGTAGGAATTCGTATCAGTCCAGCAGCTGAGAGTTATTGGATGGGGGGGGGGCTGCCATGCTCTGAATGAACCCCTGAAACCCAAACCCAGTGCCAGGGAGGTCTTATTACTTTTGGAGCCATCCCTGCCCACCTTTTCTGGTAGTTTATTGGATGTGGGTTTAGCCTCCACTCTAGATGCCTGCTTGCTAGCACTCAGCAGCCTCAGTGCCAACTGGGGAGCAGACAGACCTGAACTGACACCCAGGGACGTCTGTTCTGTTGGCCTCAGAGATTTGAATATGGGGTCTGCAGGGAGGCAGGCAGAGTGCTGAGTATGGAAACAGACTCCACTGCAGTGTGCCTTCTATAGCAATTTGGAGCAGCTTGTCAGCCACCCATGACTAAATCAGGGAGGGGCTGTCACACTCCAGTTGGACCCCTAGGGACATCTGTCTTGTGGCTATCAGAGTCCCCCCAATACACTGTTGACTGTGAGTGCAGCCTCTACTCAAGACACCTATTTCCTAGCATACAGCAGCCTCAGTCAGTATACCTCAGTGTGGACCAGAAGAGGGACAGACAGACCCAAGCTGATCCCAAGGAGGCCTCTTCGGTTGGTTTTGGGGACCTGAGCTATGGGTGTGCAGGGAGGCTGGCAGAGTACTGCTTATGGGAGCAGAATCCACTGCGAGGGCCTTCTGTAGCAATCTGTAGTGGCCTGGCAACCAACAGTTACCAGGTCTAATGCTGGTCAGATCCCCACAGAGATCTGCCTTGTTGCTACCAGAACCTCCTCCCACCCTGTAGCATATTGGCTGTGGGTATAGCCTCTAGTCAAAATGCCTAATTCTCAGTCAGCAGTCCTCGGCGTTTACTAGAAGCAGGGGCAGACTGACCCAAACTGACCCCCAGGGAGGTCTGCCCTGTTACAGAGGCCTGAGCCATTCAGTACCCAGGGAGGCAGGTAGAGTTTTGACTATGGGAGAAGACTCCACTGCAGGGACCTTCTGTAGCAATTCATAGCAGTCTTGAAGCTGACAGTGTCCGGGTGCAGGAGGTGCTGGCAAGCTCCAAAAGAACCCCGGGGAGGTCTGCCTTATTAATTTTGAAGAAAAATCTTGGGGTCCTTTCTCTTCGTGCAGGCAGGGGTTGTGGTGGTTAGGAAGCAGCTCTTTTGCTGCAGCCGCTCTCAGATCACAGCAGCTGAAGGCCCATATGGCTGGAGGGAAGGGCAGGGACAGTGGAAGAAGCAATTTTCCTATTGTATGCATATCGTGGAAGCCCTGGTGGCACAGTGGTTAAAGCACTCAGCTGCCAACTGAAAGGCTGGCGGTTGGAACCCACCAGCTGCTCTGAGGAAGAAAGGTGTGGCAGTCTGCTTCCATAAAGATTTATAGCCTTGGAAACCCTGTGCAGCAGTTCTACTCTGTCCTTATAGGGTTGTTGTGAGTCAGAATTGACTCCATGGCAGTGGATTTGTTTTGGTTTCATGCATCTCATTGTTGATTTGTTGATTCTTGCCTGACTGCAGTTCCCTGCTGCTGTTCTCTGCTCCTGATTCAGAGTCCCTCAAGGCCAAGCATTGTTTCCTTATACTTCTTGTATTTGTGGGGGAGGGTCAGAATGATGGTTTGTTTGTGTCGCCATCTTGCCAGAATTCCTCCTCCATAGGGTTTTCAATGGCTAATTTTTCAGATCACCAGGCCTTTCTTCCAAGGTAGCTGTGGGTGGACTCAAATCTCCAATCTTTCAGTTAGCAGACAAGCGTGTTAACCATTTGCACCTTCCAGGGACTCCTTAAATGTCTAGAATTGGACCTTTTTCTCTTTTCTGGAAAGGCTTTACTGGATTTTAAATATCAACTACATTCCATTGTTTCATTTTTCTTCTTGCAAGGCTTCTGATAAATTGCTTTTCCATTCCCACTACTTTTTGCCAACTTATTTTACTTCTACTGTGTCATTTTCATTGTTTTGGTTGTTTACCTTTCTTTGACGCCCCTTATTCAATTTTCATTTGATTCTAGTGTCTGGGTACACTCCTAAGAAAAAAAATTTCCATTTCTTTTCCTGAGTTAAGTCAAATCCATTTTTTATTTCTCCCTATTTCTGATTTTAGTTTTTATGTCTCTCATTCAAGGTTGGAAACCCTGGTGGTGTAGCGGTTAAGAGCTACAGCTGCTAACCAAAACATCAGCAGTTCAAATCCACCAGGCACTCCTTGGAAAACCTATGGGGCAGTTCTACTCTGTCTATAGGGTCACTATGAGTTGGAATCGACTCAACAGCAATGAGCTGTTTTTAATTCAAGGTTGTTTTTCACATCTTCAAATATTTGTTTCAGGATACTTAATTCAGTTTGGAGTATGGACTTATACTCCAAGTAGTTTTCTTCTGCTTCGTAATTGTATTTTAGGAAGTAATTTTCCTCAGTTGATGAATTGCTTTTCATTTCATAGTTCTCTATGAACTTTACTTTTCATCCATCTTTATAATCTTGGGTGTTTTTACAACACAAGGGAGTCATTTTGTGTCAGTCCAGCAAGATTCAAGTATTTCAGCAGGGCTCTTGTTTGAGGGCGGGGTGTGTTTGTGTGTCTGTGTGTAAGTGGGGTAGATTGCAAATTCTCTCATTTTCTGGCTCTCCTTTGTCTTGCAGAATCCTCAGTTTTCCCTTTTTCTCCTTTCCCCCTCACCTGACTGCCAAAGAGTGCTTCTTCCTGTATGCATTCTTTTTTTTTCCTCCCAGAAGCTATACATTGTCCCTTTTTAAGCCATGGGTGGCCTTTTAAATTCCACTTGCTCCTCTAACTTGTGACTGGACTTTTATCTCTGTCTTAGGTAGTCTGGCCTTTTGGCTCCTCTGCCCTGTTTCCTGTCACCTCAGGTCATCTGGGCTGTGATGACCAATACAGGTGTGTAGGTGTCCCCTCCAGCCTGAACACATCATGAGGATGGGGGCATTGTCACACCCATCTTGTTACACGTAACGCTTGCTTTACATTGACAACCCCATGGCTCTTTATCACATGCCAGGCCAGTTCTAGCTGCCCCGTAGTGTCTCTCAGTGCTCTGACAGCCCTGAGTGTCCCATTCCTCCCCCATTTCACAGGTTAGGCTGCTGCCCAAGGTTGCACAGCTGGTTGGAGTGAGGTGCTGGCCAGACCCTGGTTTCCATGCTGTCTTTCTGATGAACCACTGAGACACGCTGAGCCTTGGGCGAGAGGTTCGGCCAGCTCCTGCCCCTCCTTGTTGACATCCTTTCTTTGAGGGGTCGCTGTCTGAGGTTGGGCCAGGGTCCTGTACACAGCCAAGGCCCTGTAGGATTTGCCTGAGGAGGAGAGAACGGGTGCAGGGAGGGTGGGCTACCCTTGAGCACAGGTCTATCTTCAGCTTGGGTGGTGGCAGCATCACCTCTCCAAAGTCAATTGGGGCAGCCATACAGTGGACCTGGGTGTCTGACACCCCCAGGAGGGACAGGCAGGGCCGGACAGCTGGACAGAGCCATCAGCTGCACAACAAATGCAGTATCCAGCAGGAGGTCCCCTCCCTCCAGGCAAGCAGCCAAGAGTGGGTACATGTCCTACTATGTTGGGTCTAGGGTCGTCAGGATGGACTGCCAGATGGAGTCCAGTCAGTCTGCCTGGTTATGTGCCAAGCATGGGCATCCATGACGGAAGCAGCTGTGAGCATCAAGGCCTAGGCTCAGGAAGGCCCCTTATCCCACAACACAAATGGTATACGGTGAAAACTGTGCTGGGCAAGGAGGAGGCACACTGTGGGGCAGGCAGGGCTGACAGGCAAGCAGAGCAAAAGTGCGAGGAGAAGGGATGGAAGTCGGACTGGCCTAGAGGCAGGGAGAGGGGTCTGGGTGTTCAGAGGGGCACCAACGCTCTGGGGAACCAGGACTTGGTGGATGGGGAAGGAGGAGCTGCCAGGATCAGAACTTGGGCTAGCACCTTCCTGGGAGGTGACACAAGTGTACACTTCACCTGGTGGCAGCGAGGGGCACCAAGGATGATCATCAGGGAAACAAGTGGATCTCCGTGTCAAGATGAGGCCCCAGTGGACCCAGGAGGCGGGTGAGGGGGATTATTTCAGGGATGGGATGAGAGGCGTGGGCCCAGAACCTCTGAAGTACACGCCTGAGTTCAGAGGGTGCAGGGTGACAAGAACAGCACAGCTGGAGAGGGGGATGGGAGAGGTGGGAGAGCATGGGGGCACTCAGGCAGATGTGGGGACACAGGAGGAAGAAGCTGGGGGCTGATGGGCCAGAAGAAGAGCTGAAACCCCAGGACATAGCAAACTTTGCTCTCAGGAAGCTGGGCTGAGCTGGACTCAGGGCAAGAGTCTGAGGTCCAAGAGTCTAACTCCCCACAAGCAGGTAAGTCCACCTGAGGATGGGGGGGCTACGGCAGGTGGGTGTGACGAACCTAGCCTCCACAGCACCTCCTGCTGTGGGCCTGTCACCAGGTGTGAACTCTTCCCCGATGGGCTCCCCCACCTGCCCTGAACACCAGGATGCTCTGCTCACCCACCTGCGTGGGACAGCTTCCCATGACGTCTCCAGGTGCATCTGCTGCTCCATCCTGCCTCTGCCCTCAGAACCCAGGGCCTTTTCTGTGTCCCGTGTGTGTCCATGCCCCTGCCCCAGCCTTTAACTTGTGAGGTCTGACCTAGCTCTGTGTGGTCAGGGTCAGGAAGAAGTGCTGCATGTGCAGCTGGTGTCAGAAGATAATTGGATTGAGTCATTCATCTGCCCTGGGAGCTCAGCATCCTCTTGCCACCTCCCCTGGTCCTTCCATCTGCACAGAGGGCCTACTGACACTTCCCTCTAGGATGGAGCCTGGCCCTCTGGCCTAGTCCACCTGCCTCTGCATAAGACTCTCTTGGGGGCCCCTCCTCCTCTTCTCCCTCCTTACAGGCACACCTGTCCATCTCAGGCTGACCCAAATGGCTCCCCTTAGGCCCTGACACCCCTCATTATGCAATGCTGATCATGGCTACAGGGGCCATTTCCCCACTGACCTTCCTCTCCTCCATCAGGGGCCATCCTGGCACCCCATGGATCTGCTCACCTGCCCTCCTACCTCCCTGTGCCCTGGAAGAGAGGCAAGTGGCTTTGTGTTGGGTAGGGTCCTCCTGACTCCACAGGAGCTGCAGGGTAGGGTGTGCTCTCAGTTGGGGAAATCCAGCACTTTCATGTGTGTGTATTATACTTCATGAAGAAACCCCAGAAAACAGACCAGACCTGGGCTTCTTAGTCAATAGTGGGCTAAACAGAAGGGCGCCTGGAGGGCATCTAGGGTTCCCATTGTGGTCTCTCCCCCAGGAGGAGCCTGCTGCAGAAGTCTCTCATAAGCGTGCCACGATTTGTATGAGGCCTTAGCTGGGGACGAGGGGCTCCAGACCTCATGGGTGGGATCGACTAGCTGCCAACTGTGAGGCTAGGTTTCCAGCCCTGGTAACTTGCCTTAGGGGAGGGGTAAGAGGAACAGTGCTGCAGGGAGATGGCAGAGGACGCAGAGGGTGAGGGCTGGGCTCCACCACGTCCTCCTCTCACAACTGTGAGGACTCCCACTTGGGTTGCTGTCATCCGTCCTGGTAATCAGAGACAACAGCCGTGCCGGGGGTGGAGGGCGGGGCTGATGATGGATAGGAGGGCTCAGAAGTGTTGTCTGACTGTGTGGACGAGCCCTGGAGCCCTGCTGCCTGCCCTCCCAGACCTCCTTCGGGTCTCCACTCAGATGAGCTGGGCAAGAGGCCCAGGTGACAACACAGGCCAGAAGTAGGGCGATTACTTCTGGCTACTGAGACAGAAAAAGAAACAAGCTTCTTTTATCCAGCCAGAAAGGTTCAAACTCACACCAGTCACGACAGCCCCTACTAAATAGACAGAATACTTTTGCGGCGGGGGGGGGGGGGGCACAGTGGCGGTGACAGGACAGTGAGAGCCTGAGACAAGTGGGGCCTGCAGGGCTCCATGTGGAGCAGGGGTGACAGGGCAATGAGAGCCTGTCTCAGAATGCTCCCAGTGATGGCCCCCAGGGTGCTCCAGCTCCCACCACCAAGATGACCCATTCTTGTTCAGCTTTCTTCTGTGTTTTGCTTCAAAGCACTGACATCACTGGGTATTGCTGGAACCACAGTCGTCTGGAGCAGGGCGTCAAAGCAGCTACAGAGAACAATACATGCCTTTTGTCTTTTTATTGTTCTTTTTTATTTACTGGTCCTACCAACCGCGACTCTTTACACAGGCCCATCATTCCTATGCACACTGGCTTTGGAAACATTCAAGTTATATGTTTGTGTGCCAAGAATCTCCATGAATTTCTCCTTCCCATTCATTTTTCATGCTCTGCCTCGTTTTCTCTGAAATTCAAGGCATTTGCTTAGTATTTTTGTTTGCTTGTTTGTTTGTCTAGGTCTGTGTAAAGGTCCCTTGGCAGGAGAACATGCACATGACCTTAAAATAAAGACCAACATCCTGACACTAGGGTAATGCACAGAGAATACAGCACTCAGACAGCACTGCAAATAAATACCCCACAGAGGTGAAGTTATTGCAAATGTAACAATATTTCTTATAAATCAATACTGTAACAGAAGACAGGAGTCCCTACAACTAGGAATAAGAAACATTTATTCCAGGAAACAGAATTCTTTTATTCTTGTCATTTACATTGTTATAATTTGTACTTTTTTCTTTTTGGAGGAGAGAAGACAGTTTTCTTCTTCCTCTACAAGTACCAATTTAATCATTCACACAAACCTCAGCAAACAGGGCAGGGATTGAGGACCTGCTGACCTGGCTTGCTGAGGAATGCTAGCGATTTCTGTTTCCTGAAATTAACAGTGATTAGTCACACCAAGCAAGAGAAGATATTAATGTCTCATTTTCACATTTGCAAAGAATACTAAGGTTAACCCTTGTCCACCACCGTGCGAAGCAAAGAGAGAGCACTGATACTCCTAACACATTCTTGGTTCTTCACAAACATGTTATTAATACAGATTGCTTAGTTTGTTCCAGGAAAGTCCATTTCGTTCCCAAAGCACACTCAAGTGTTTTGTGGCTGTTTTCATTTTCTAAGCCCCTGAATTTGCAAAGATCTGCAGAGTAAAGAATCACTGACTAACAGAATTTTGTACAATCTCTGTTCTCTTTCTCTCAACGGAGATGCCCAGGTAAAGGTGTAAGGGCACACGCTCACCTCACACTTATTGCTTCACACTGGCTGTGAAAATCCCCAACTAGCTCCTCACTGTCCATTTTAGAGAATAAACCACTCTGGGACACCTCCCTTAAATGACGAAGGCACTACTGGCAGTGATTACTAACAAAAAGGCGCTGAAATAGAACACCCTAAAAATCGACGACTGTAGAATTTTCTAAGTGTACCACAATTTGGCACAACAACCAGATTAACAAAACAATTCCAATTTGGAATTTCACTGGTACAGTTGTATAAAATCCTGTTAATCAGTCATGCCTCACAATATCCTAAAACCCAGAAAATTCTGGAATTTGCAGGTAATACTCTCATTCAATAATTTATTATGTTTTTTTTTTCAAGTGCCTATTACTGTTTTAACCAGAGCAAAGGTCAAGTTTTCTTCTTGTTACATTGAACTATTCCTAAGAATAATAATAATACAATATGAAAAACCCCAGAATCTGAATACCCTGGATTTCTTAATGAACATGGCATTGAAAATCCATAATTTCAAACATGAATCATCACGCTGTATAACCTAGAAGGCTGCTGACCCACAGGGTGGATCCATTAGCCGAGCGCCTTGCTGGCTCCGAGCCCTCACCTAAACAGCCTAGAGCTACACACTACAGGGAGCACACATGTTTGCAACGTGCTGACATCCAGTCAACAGGCTGAGAGCTAAGACAGTGAGCTATGTGACCAAGAGCACACACCACAGCATCTGAGAACCATCTCTACATGAGGAGTGAGGAAGCAAGTATAATATCAAAGTATCAAAAGTGCACAGGTTTATCGGATAAAAAAGGGGTGTCTGTAACAAGAGGGGTCCCCCGTGGTGTCTCTAGCAGGTTCACAACGAACATGGTGGTCACGGTTTGGAGCGGGTTCCTCAGCACGTGTAAAAAGGTCTTTCAAGCAGCAGCTCGCAGCATTTGCAACACTAAAGCTCTTGTTCTTCCCATTACAAACCTGGGGAATGCTGTTTTGAAAAAAATTGCAGTGACATATCCAAAGACATTGCTAAGTGGGATTTAGGTTGCCTTTCCTTCCTCCGTGTGGGTGGCCCACATTCCTCCAGCCGCAACCACGAGGGGAGGAAAGGAGCTGCAAGGCGACAGGGCCAGGCAGCCGAGTCCTCTCAGCCACTACTCTACAGCTGCAAACAGGAGAAAACAAGATGCCATTAGAAAACCAGTCACTCGTCATGCCTGCTCATCCCACATCTCCAAGTCCTGGTGCTGCTGTGAGCATGCAGGGTGAGTTACTGGCTGAGCAGAAACCTGGGTGTGTTAGCTGTGGCCATGCTCTGCAGTGGGGCTGCACAAAGACCCTGACAAAGCACTGAAAGGAGCTGCTGCAGTAGGGGACAGAGCTGAGGGTGCAGACGGGCATGCGGTGACACACGCAGGGCAGGGAGTCCTCCTCACCAGGCAGGGGACGTGCGACCTTTCTGAAGGACGAGAGGCACTCCAAGGCCCACCGTGAGCCCGGATACCAGTGGGACACCTGCGGGGCCCACCCCTCCGTCATTCCAGGCTGCTGTGGGTACAGCCCAAGGCGAAACCCGTCTGCAGCAGTTGGGGTTTGGTGGGGACTCAGGCACACTCCAGAACCATAGGATAGAGTAAAGCAGGGCAAACGCCTTTGTGAGAGTGGGCCAGGCAGTCTCTCGTCAGATAGTGTGAATTCCCCTTCTGCAGAAAAGTGCCCCTGACTTCCGACAGGTAAGGAGCGCTTAGGTGGAGAAGGTGCAGCCTCTCGTCCAGCTGACCCCACAGGGTGGTCAGGAAGAGAAATACTGAGAGAAGTTCTCGCCAGGAAGCGTAAACTCAGGACGCCCAACACAGTGCAGACAATGCCTCTGCTAACTAACGGAGAGCCACAGGTCCCATGGTGACTTCTCATTTTATGGCCTAACTCCTGCCCACCCCCCACATTGCACAAAGGAAGCCACGCTGCTGCCCATGCATCCCGGGACCCGGTCCCACTCAAAGCCTTTGAGAGTAGCCCCAGCTGGGCTCTTGCCAGCAGCTGTGAAGGTCTTTCAACTCAGCTGAGCTCAGGATGCTCAGACTTCAGGCTATGGGTTCAAGGCCCTGTTTCTCAGGTGTGATGTCACCTGGGAAGAAGTGATGTGCTGTGGGTGGGTGGGTGTGCACAGGGCACTGCAGCCCTAGATGCTGGCCTGTCGGGAGGGGCGGACAGCAGGGAAACCTACCACCATACAAAAGGGTGGGGCTTCGCACTGGATACAAAGGCCCTGGCCAGGCACTTGGAAAGCTTTTTTCATTGCAACAATGGTTCCTGTTGGCTACCTTCCTACCCACTTGCAGACCCAGATAGGTGTAGACCTCAGATGGGGATGAGCGGCCAGGTCAGGTGTCCTGGACTAGATCAGCTGAGCCTGGGCTGACACATTTATCGGCTCCCCAGCCACACATGGGTGTCCAGGCCTGGAGGTGTGGGGAGCTCACGGCAGCTCTGTCCCTGGGTTTGGGGTGTGATTCTGCACTTCTGTCGTGAGTGGGATGTGCAGTGAGATGTGGCACAGGCTACAAAGTAGTTCCATAAACCAGCCACGCACAGAGTCAGCTGCTGCAGTTGCTCCAGCTTGCGGGGGAGGGGGCAGGGATGCAGGGCAGGACAACTGCATGGCACACATGCCAGGGCATGGAAGTGTCCAACTCAGGCCCTGTGCTCCCCTGCGGGTGCTGAGCAAGGAGGCCGGATCAAGACTTCCTTGCCTCGGGTTCTTTCCATGGCAACTGTGCTGCCGGGAAACCCCTTTCTCACGTCTGTTTTCTGCAGCTCTGGCCCCTCCTAAAAGGGCAGCTGTTACTAATGGGAGCGTCCTGTGAGCAATGAGACGATGAAGAGCAGACACAGAACAGGCCCGAGGGTCCGGCAGGCCAACGTGCTGTGCCCATGTGACGCGGTCAGAGACCTTCCCGTGAGAGAGTTAGTGGGGGCGAAGCGGACAGGTGGCGCGGAGCGTTAGCTGCAGTGTGCGGTGCCCGCAGCCCTAGTCACAGTAAATGTTATATTTTTCACTGCAGAACACCTGAGTGGAGAGGCCAGAGCCCTCGGCCCTGTCACTGGCGCAGGCGCAGGTGTGACTTACACTCGGGGTGCTGGGCTTGGCCTTGGGGGTGGCCTTGGTGCGGCCACGCCGGGCCTGCTCATGGTCCAGCTCGAGCAGCTCCAGCCGCTGGGTCAATGCCAGCTTCTGCTGGATGGCCATGCGCAGCAGCGAGTTGAGTGTCTTCTTCTCATCCTCGGCGGCCGCCAGCTGCCGCTGCATCTCATCCAGCTGCGTGATGTACTCATCACACCTGCAGGGCAACGCAAGAGTACATGAAGGAACACGGCGGGTGGGGTGGGGTTCTTCCCCTGGGCAAGGAGATGAGGGCCCAGGAGGGCAATGGCAGAGAAGCGGGCCTGCCTGAGTCATAGGGAAGCAGCAGCAGCAGCGAAGTCAACGCCCATGTGGGAGGCTGGGGACTGCGGGGGCAGGGGGATGGGTTCCAATTCTTGTTAGCAACAGCTTCCTGAGCCTGACTGAGCAGGCCTGTGTCCTCCACCCACCTGCCCTGGGGTGTATGTATTGGGGGGGTCTGCTCACAGCCCATGCTGGGCCTTGTCACCAGTCCTCCCCCAATGTGGGAGGACCCCCATAAAGATGGCACGAAGCCTCCTGACCACAGCTGTTGAGAGAGGACTCTTGGGGCCCAGACAGTGCAGCCCTAATGGGTTGGTTGGCTTCATTTTTTAATGGCAAAGGCGGTGTGCGTTTGACTCAGCCAGCTTTGCTTACTCAGTGAGATTTTCCATGGAGAGCCTGTTTTCCCCTGAGCAATTCGGCTTTCTCTGGGAGGGGCTCTTTGGAGCAGGTGTTCCCAAAGCGGGGGCTGCCCTTCCAGACCTCATGGTGGCCCAGGCAGCCAACAGAAGCACTGGTGCCATCAGGACCATGAAAGGGGCTTTCTAGGTGTGGGTGTGGACCCTAGAGGGCAGGACCGGGTTCAGTCTCGGCTGCACTGGTGCCTGGCATGGTACTTGTATGCAGTAGGTCTGTGCTGAGTGAGCCACCCAAGCCAGGCAAAGGTGTGTGTCAATATAGTGCAGTAGACAAGAACAGCTCCTGGGTCTCTGCTCAACTTGTGACATAACTGCTCCCCCTGCCACATTTGGCCTCGAGTGGCCTTTCATAGCCCTTGTCGCATGTCATCTCACTGTGCCCTAGGCCCCCCTGGTAAGGGCAGAGCTGGGCAGCCTGAGTGGAGTGTTTTGCCACAAGAGTTGCCATAGTCAGGAGGTCCCAGAGGTGCCAACACAGAAACACCCGGGCACCCTGAGCCTGTCCCACACCAAGCTGAACCCAGAGCTGAGCTGGTACAACAGCTGCTCCTCACACTGTGAGCCTGGCCTGTCGCGTGCCCAGCATCTAAGCACATCTCTCCCACCCCCTCAAAGTACCTCCCCAGGAAATTCCACCCACTCCACAAACAAGAGCCAGGGCTGAGCAGGCTGCAGACAGCCCCTCAGGGCCAGTGACTGATCTCAGTCTTTCAGGTAAGGCAAGCAGGTTTGGGATCCTGGTGCCACCTGCAAAGTCAGGGGCTACATGTCTTTAAATAAAGTAAGCTTAAGAAAGCTGACCATCACAAGAATAGATTTGACACATTGAAGACTAATGACTGAAGACTAGACAAGTTGTAGAATGACACCATGGACTCATACATGAAGAAAGCAAGAGATCATTAAAGACAGGAGAGAAAGAAAAGACCTAAATGGATGTCAGAAGAAAGTCTGAAACTTGATCTTGAATGTCGAGTAGCTAAAGCACAAGGAAAAAATGATGAAGTAAAAGAGCTGAACAGAAGATTGACATATAATCCAGAGCCAATGGCACTGAAGGAAGAAGTCCAAGCTGCACTGAAGGCTCTGGTGAAAAGCAAGGCTCTGGGAGCTGACGGGGACACCAACGGAGATGTTTCAACACACGGATGATGCACTGGAAGTGCTCACTCATCCATGCCGGAAATGTGGAAGACAGCTACCTGGCTGACTCGGATAGATCCATATTTATGCCTATTCCCAAGAAATGTGATCCAGCCGAATGTGGAAATTATCGAACAGTATCATTAATACCACATGTAAGCAACATTTTGCTAATAAAATTCAAGCCAGATCAGAAGAGGATGTGGAACCAAGGGTATCACTGCTGATGTCAGATGGATCTTGGCTGAAAGCAGAGAATACCATAAAGGTGTTTACCCGTGTTTTATTGACTACGCGAAGGCATGGGACTGTGTGGATCATAACAAACTATGGATAACATTTCGGAGAATGGAATTTCGGAATGCTTAATCACGCTCATGAGGAATCTGTACATGGATCGAGAGGCAGTCATTTGAACTGAACAAGTGGATACTGCAGGGTTTAAAGTCAGCAAAGGTGTGCATCAGGGTTGTATCCTTTCACCATACCTACTCAATTTGTATGCTGAGCCAATAATCCGAGAAGCTGGACTATATGAAGAACAGGACATCAGGATTGGAGGAAGATTCATTAACAGCCTGCGTTATGCAGAAGACAGAACCTTACTTGCTGAAAGTGAAGAGGACTTGAAGCATTTACTGATGAAGATCAAAGATCATAGCTTTCAGTATGGATTATACAGCTCAAACATAAAGAAAACAAAAATGATAAACGAAGAAAAGACTGAAGTTGTCAGGGATTTCATTTTACTTGGATCCACAATCAACACCCATGGAAGCAGCAGTCAAGAAATCAAAAGATGCATTGCATTGTGCAAATCAGCTGCAAAGGACCTCTTTAAATTGTTGAAAAGCAAAGATGTCACCCTGAGGACTAAGGTGTGCCTGACCCAAGCCATGGTATTTTCAATCGCCTCACATGCATGTGAAACCTGGACAATGAATACGGAAGACCGAAGAAGTATCGATGCCTTTGAATTGTGGTATTGGTGAAGAACATCGGATATACCATGGACTGCCAAAAGAATGAATAAACGTGTCTTGGAAGAAGTACAACCAGAATGCTCCTTGGAAACAAGGATGGCAAGACTGCGTCACACATACTTTGGACATGCTGTCAGGAAGGACCAGTCCCTGGAGAAGGACATCATGCTTGGTAGAGGGTAAGCAAAAAAGAGGAAGACCCTCAACAAGATGGACTGACACAGTGGCTGCAACAATGGGCTCAGCATAACAATGATTTTAAGGGTGGCGCAGGACTGGGCAGTGTTCATTCTGTTGTGTACAAGGTCGCTATGAGTCAGAACCGACTTGACATACCTAACGACGACAACAACAAGGAAGCTGAGATTTAGGTGTTAATGCTGAAGAATTGTGAGCCCTTTTCCCAAGGGCTTGCCTAAACCCCAGGAAGAGGGGGAAGCTTCCAGAGAATGTCTGAAATGTTCTTTCCTTGTCTCCTCCCCGCTTCCTCCCACATACCCTGTTTAGGAAAAAATCCAGCTTGTCTCCATTTTGACCAGGCAGGGGTCCCTGTGGCAGGGACACCAAAAAACTGGGATGCCCAGCCTCGGGCATGAGGGGAAGCAGGGCTCCAGCCCAGACTCCAATCCTGTCTAACCTCAGGGCTTGGGTTCCTCAGGTGCAACACGGAACTGACTAGACCAGCTCCTGGACCACAGTGGGAGGGATGCTTGTTGCTGGCCAGCAGGGGGCACCATCGCCCTTCAGATGGAGAAAACCAGGGGCCCCCAGCAGAAACTGCCTGTATTAAGATCCTTCTCATGGAAGGGCCCCTGAAGCAGCCTCCAACACCTGGGAACTCTCACCATGCCCAGCCTCCTGGTCTAACCTTCCCTGGGTGGGTGGGTAGGTAGGGGAGTGGGGAGGTCACAGAGAAACTGCCATGTCAGAGCAGTGAGCTGGACTGGGCAGGCCCGTGTCCTCCACCCACCCACCCTGGGGTGTGTGTATGAGGGGCTTGCTCACAGCCCACCCTGGACCTTGTCACTAAACTCCCCCTCCATGTGGGAGGATCCCCACCCAGCCAGCATCAGGGCAATGTGCCTCTCACAGCCTACCCTGGACCTCAGCCCTAAGTGCCTCCATGTGGAAGGACAAGGCCTCTTCCATCAGGGATGTCCGTGGCTGGCTGCCAAGGAGATGCTGGCTGCGTCACAGGGAACAGGGCAGAAATCTGCTCCCTTCCACACCTGCCGCTGCCCCTGCCTCCCCACCCCGCCCACCCTACCAGCCCTGTGACCCCTTCCAGGGCTCTGAGGAGGCAGCACACAGGATACTGTCAGCTGCAACTCCACTGCGTGGCACAGACGCAGCGCCTCCGCTGGGCCCTGACCAGCCAGCCCAACCAGCTGCACTTGGCGTGGCCTGGTGCAAGCTCCTCCCACCTCCTCACCTGGTGGCGAACATGGCACGCAGTGAGGAGAAGGTGGCAGCGTCCTCTTTTAGCGCCTTGAGCTCATTGCGCAGCTTCATCATGGTCTCAGTCACCATTGCCTTCTCGTTCTCGTACTTGCTCTTCAGGTTGGCCAGGGCCACCTCAGCTGTCTGCAAGGAGAGAGACCACAGGTAGGCGGGCTGCAGAGCGGTGCCAGGCCTTACCCCACCACAGGGAGGTACTCCTCGGGGTCAGCATGGGGGCACGTGAGCTGCATGGTGGGGCCCATGTGAACATGAATGTATCCCTCCTCCAGCACAGCCTCCAGGCCAGATCCTCAGTCACACCACAGTCTGGTGAGGATCCCAAACCATTCCCAAGACCCCTCACAATACTCTACCCACAGCACTAAGGCTGGGCAGTAGGCATGGCTTCTCTACAGACCCCCAGTAGGCGACAACCATAAACAAACTGCTGCTCTGGTTACGGGAGGACCCACCGAAGCTTGCCACCCCCACCCCCCGCAACCCTCCTGGCTGGTGGTCCTGAGTGCCTTCTGGGGGTCGTGGGCTTCCACAGAACCACTGCGGAAGCCACTGTGTCAGGGCTCCAGGTCTGGAGGGGCATACACTCCAGCTTGGGGACAACTGTATGATCAAGGATGCCTGACCAGGCAGAGCAGCGGTAGGGTCAGGGTGGAGCCAGCACCAAGGGTAGGAGGACAGAGATGAAGGGGAAATGCCCACTCAGGCCAGCAGCCTTCCAGGGTCCAGCCCAGCTTCCCCAGGGACCAAAGCCCAACCCCTGGAAGCCTCACAGAGCCCTTGGCTTGCAGCTCTGAAGAGAAGCTCTGTCCCACTCCTATCCCTGTCCCCCTCCTGGGCACTGAACTCCTAGCTCCCGCCCCCAGGCTCTGTTCCCCTTGCATATAGCCCTCCTCCAGGCCCCAGCCCCCGGGGCTCTGCCCCCACGTCCCCAGTCCTCCCAGGCCCCAGGCCCCAGGCTCTGCCCCCACGTCCCCGGTCCTCCCAGGCCCCGGCCCCCAGGCTCCACGCCTGGCCAGCTGGCTCACCTGCTTGTTGGCCTTCAGCACGGTCCGCAGTGTGGTGATCTGCTCACGCTTGGTGCTGAGCAGCGACTTGAGCTTCAGGATCTCTTCCATCAGTGCCTCCTTGTCCTTATCCACAGCAGGGCCCAGCTCCTGCGAGGCGATGCGCTGCCGTGACAGCTCGGTGGTGCGGTCCACAGCTGCCTGCAGGTGCTTGATCTGGTCACGGATAATAGCGATCAGGTTGTAGATGTTCATGGGCTCGCGGCGCGGGTCGCTCAGGGGTGACGGCAGCGAGGAGCCGGGTGAAGGGCTGCTCTCCCCGCTCCCACCCTCCGCTCTGCCCAGCTCCGTGGCCAGCAGCCCCTTGGGCAGGAGGACGGGAGAGCGGTGGCCGCGGCCCTCAGGGCTGGCACGGCCGGCCCCGCCCTGGCCCTCGCGGTAGTAGTCCAGCATAACACGGTTGGGTGTCTCATTGTTGCACATGCAGACGTGGTGGTAGAGGTTGGCCAGCTCCTCACTGAAAGTCACCAGCTCATCCTGGGCCACGCTCAGGCTGCCCTGAGTCTCGCCGGCCACGTCGCTCACATTCTTGAGTTCCTTCTCTAGCCGAGCCAGCAGGTCGCGGTCCTGCCGGCTGGCCTTCTCTAGCAGGGCGAGCTTCTCCGTGAGCACCTGGCCCTCGGCTTCATGGCGGCTCTTCTCCTCAGCATGCTGGGCCTCACTGGCCTCGTGCACGCTACGCAGTGCCTTCAGCTGTTCCCGGAGCTCAGCCGCCTCAGCCACGGCCACATGGTACTTGCAGGCCAGGATCTCGGGCCCGTTGATGTCCACCTCATAGTAGTCACCGTCCTCATGGCTGTCCCGGTCCTTTTCGTTGTCCAGGGCTGTCTGCCGCTCCTTGCCGGCCTGTAGGCGCCGCAGGGCACTCAGGTTCTCTGTGAGCCGGCTCACCTTCTCGTGCTGCTCTGACAGGGCCCCACGCGCCTGCTCCAGCTGCTTTTGTGTGTCCTGCAGTGTTGCCAGCAGGTTCACCTTCTCTCGCTCCATCTGCAGAGGCACAAGCACAGCGAAGTCAGCAGGTGGCGATGGGCCACCCTGGCACAGTGATCACTGTCCTGCCTGATACCATGTATCGGCCCCTTGGCCTCCATTGGCCGTCAGTGAAATGGGATGTGGATGGAACAGCTCATGTGGACCCTCAGAACCCTCTGTGCCAGAACCAACTCTCACAACCATGCAAGAAGGAGGTGCTGCTCCCACCCTCGCTTTGCAGCTGGAGCAGCTGAGGTTGAGGTGCTAGGTGACTTGTCCAAAGTCATGTGGGCAGAAGGGGGTGGGCTGGAACTCAGAGCCTGGCTGTGTAGCCGCTCACAGCCAACACGAGGTGAACACCGCTCTGAGCTTAGAGGGACCTAGGCACCGCCGTGCCACCACCCCGTGTGGGCTCATGTTCCAGAGTCCTGGGATGCTGGGCTCAGGAGGCTGAGGTCCTAGACCTGCAGGCTGGAGGGTAGATCCTCCAGCCCAGCACTCAGCTCCCCGGGGGCAGGGACTGCCTGTCCTTGTCCCCAGCACCCTCGGGGCACGGAACAGACATTTGTGGAGTCACCAAAAAAGGAAAGGTTCCCTGTCTTCCAGGAGATAATTTCATGAAGACCCTAAGCGTGTCACCCCCTGTGGCCTGTGTCCTTGTGTGTCAAGTGCTGTGTGTGGTGCTACGCACAAGACTAGCTTTGTATCATTTCACACACGGGCTCTCTACCTTATCCTGGGTCTCCATGCTCAACACGGGGCGGCGGGGGAGGGAGAGCCCCACCTCTGCCTGCCCCCTGGGGCCTGCAGCACCTGCAGCAGGCTGGCGGCTCTGAGAGTTCCACAGTGAGACACCAGGGGGTTTTCATCTGAGAATACTGTCCTTACACGACCCTTCTGCCCCCACTGCAGTACATGAGAAAACCTCTACCTAGCAATCAGAACCTTCCTTTTCTGGGTATCTTCTATCTGTAACATGGGTGCTGCACTTATGGTAACAATGCAGAATTTAAAAGGAATTTAAGTAGGACTTTCATCAACATAAAGCGTTGGGTGCATACCGTTTAGGAATGTGCAGATGTGGGGCAGGGCTGGAGGTGGGGAAACCCAAGCCAGAACCTTCCAAGTTCCAGGGGTCTGTGACAGGGGCCTTGTGTGGGGTGGGGATGTGGGCCAGGGGCCCCCACCCGGCCAGTTCTGGCATGGCCACACCCTCACCTGCATCAGCTGCTGTTTCAGCTTCTGGATCTCGGAAATGTTCAGCTCACTGAGGAGGTCGGAGACCAGGCTGGGAGAGGGTGGTGGGAGCCCATCCTTTCTGGGTGTGGAAGTCTTATTGTCGAGTGGCAGCTTGGCCAGGCCATGCTCCAGGCCATTGACCAGGGCCTCAGCATCGTTGTTGGGCTCTGTGGTGGCGGCAGCAGCGTCATCACTGAACTTGAGGCCATCGAGGGAGACGTGCAGGTGGCTGGTGTAGAGCGAGTCATTGATGCTCATGTAGTGTGACAGCTCCTTGCGCAGGCTGTTCTTCTGCTCCCGCTCTGTCTTGAGCGTCTCCAGTGCCTCCTCCAGCTGCCGCTCTGAGATCTCCTTGAGCCGGATGGCGTCCTCCAGTTGGCTGTTAAGATACTCAGTCTCTTCTTCCAGTCGCTTAATCTCATGCTTGAGGCCCTCGAATTCCACCTGAGAAAGGGAATTCAAAGAACTCACAAGTCAGGCAATCCCTTTATGCCAAGTAAATCTGCAAAAAGTTTCAAAGTGCTCGCTCACACTGCAGAGCAGGAGAAGGCCAAACCCAGCCCCTGCTGGGGGAACCAGGCGTTATTTTAAATGGTATAAAAATTTCTAATTGACATTAAGCTATTTAAATATTCTTAAAATAAATTAAATACGTACTTACATGCTCACTAGTACCATGCTAAGTGTATTTCAAATTGGAAGGAACTGAGACCCCCCCAAGGCAGTCGGAGCGAGCCTGGGACAACAGCAGCCACTCGCTTGTACTGTAGGCAGCACACACACCACAGCCGCACCCCAGGGGCGCTAGTACTAAGCTGGCAACAGCAGAATCCAAAATTGCAACTATGTGAAATTACATGCCTAGGACAAACTGGACCCCAGGTCGCAGCCAGAGGTGAACCCGTCTTCTCTAGCAGGTCCCTGAGACTTGGCCAGCCACAGCCCCCATAGCAAGGAGCAGACAGCCCCATCTTACTCCTCAAGGCCCACCCAGCTCCTCCACTAACTTCCCCTCCCTCGACTCCTTCAGAGGCTCCTACTGCAGCCCTGAGCATGGAGGCTACACTAGGCTCAGAGAAGAGAAACAGCACGTGAGGCCGCAGGTGCAGGAGGGTAGAGCTGGGTGGAGCTCATGTCTCATGCACCTAGATAAGGCACAGAGGACGAGAGGGACCACCGGAAAGATCAAAGGCCCCAGTTCCACAGAGGCTTGAGGATGACCCTGTGAAGACCCCATGGTCACCACTGGGGGTGGGGACACAGCCTGCAGGTCTAGCTTCTGGGGTGTTTAGTGTAATCTCTTGTGATTTGCTGGGACCACAGCTTCAGGTTGGCCAATGGTCAGCAGCACGCCTGCCAGAGGTCTTGCCCCTTGGGAGTTCTGGGCCTAAGTCCTGGCCATGAGAGCTCACCGCCCTTGCTGGTATGTAGGGTGAGCCAGGGTGTTCTAGTTACCCAGTGCTGCTGTAACAAATACCACAAGTGGACGGCTTAAACAAACAGAAGTTTATTCTCTCACAGTCTAGGAGGCTAGAAGTCCGAATTCAGGTCACCAGCCCAGGGGAAGGCTTTCTCTCTCTGGGGGTTCTCGGGGAAGGTCCTTGTCATCAATCTTCCCCTGGCCTAGGAGCTTCTCAGAACAAAGACCCCAGGTCCAAAGGATGCGCTCTACTCCCGGCACTTCTTTCTTAGTGGCATAAGGTATCTATCTCTGCTCACTTCTCTCTCCTTTTGTCTCTTGTAGGATAAAGGTGATCCAAGTCACACCCCAGGGAACCTTTCCTTACATAGGATCAGGGACGTGACCTGAGTAAGGGTGTTACTACCCACCTGAATCGTCTTTAACATAAGCTAATCTTGCCTCATTAACCATAATAGGCAGAGATTAGAATTTACAACACATAGGACAATTACATCTGATCACAAATGGAGGACAACCATACTTGACACACATTTTTGGGGGACACAATTCAACCCAAGACACAGGGCGACAAACCTTCCCAATATGGGAAGGCAGGATGAGGTGGGGTGAGGGCCCTTGCGCGCCCCTGGCCCTGGGCCACAGACTCACCTGGTTCTGCCTGAGCACAGACACCTGCTTCTGCAGGCAGATGTTCTCTTCCTCCAGCTCCGAGTAGTCCTGCAACAGGCGGGCCTCCCGGAACTTGTACTCCTTGATGTCATCCCGCAGGCGGCCTCGCTGTATCTCCACGTTCTGGTTGATCTGTGGGGGGAGACAGAAAGGTGGGCATGAGCATCCACCACCTGGCACAGGAGGGACATGAGGCCCTGAGCAGCCAGGCACTCTGTGTACAGTCAGCCGTACTGCCAGGACACAGGAGTCTGACCTGCCATGCCCAATGTGGACATCCTGTCGGGGAGGGGAACCTGTGGCCGTGTGTCGGGAGTGGGCAGCAGAGGGCCTCGGGTCCAATCCCTCGCTCTGCCACTCAGTAGCTTGGAACCTGCGGGAAGGGACGCAAGTCTGCTCTGACCCTCAGTTTCTTCATCTGTAAAACCCATTTACCCATTTAAAATAGCTCCTCCCTCATACACTGTGGGTGCGAATGTAAAATGGTGCAGCTGCTGTGGAAAACAATCTCGTGGGTCCTTGAAAAGTTAAATTTCCACATGTAGAATTTCCACATGATCCAGCAATTCCACTCCTAGGTACATACCCAAGAAAACTGAAAACGGGTTCACACAAAAACTTGTACACAAAGGTTCACAGCACCATTATTAAGATAATCTAAAACAGGAAAACAACCCAAATGTCCATCAGGGAATGAATGGCTAAGCACAATGTGGTATACACACACACAGAGCAGAACGTTATTCAGCCACAGAAAGGCATGCCGATGACACATGCTATGACACGTGACATGTGACAACCTTAAAAGCATGATGCTGCGTGAAAGAAGCCAGACACAAAAGGATAAACACCGTATGGTTCCATATATTAAAGGCCCAGGAGAGGTGAATCCACAGAGACAGAAAGCAGATTAGCGGTTGTACAGGGCTAGGGGGGTGGGAGGAGATGGGCAGTGACTGCTGATGGACACAGGGTTTCTTTTTGGAGTGAGGAAACATCTGTGAATAGACTAAAAGCCATTGAATTGTTGACTCTCAATGGGTGGGTTGCACGGGATGTGGTTCGTCTCAATAAAGTTGTTAAACAGCTCCTGCCTCATGGCTGCTTGTGAAGACGCAGCGATATTTTCACTCAAGCAAAGAGACCAGTGCAGGACCTGGTGTACACTGTGCTAGAATCAAAAATGCCCGCTGCTGTTATGTGCTCTGTGCTGGGGACCCTGGTCTCAACCTCAGAGCTGTGATATTCAGGGCTGGGTAGTTCACCATATTTATTCAATCTGTATGCTGAACAAATAATTTGAGAAGCTGGACTACATGAAGAAGAATGTGGCATCAGGATTGGAGGAAGACTCATTAAGAACCTGAGATATGCAGATGACACAACCCTGCTTACTGAAAGTGAAGAGGACTTGAAGCACTTACCGATGAAGATCAAAGACTACAGTAAAACCAATAAGCAACATCATGATAAACAGAGAAAATACTGAGGTTGTCAAGGATTTCATTTTACTTGGATCTACAATCAACGCCCATGGAAGCAACAGTCGAGAAATCGAACAACGTATCGCGCTGGGCAAATGTGGTGCAAAAGACCTCTTTAAAGTATTAAAAAGCAAAGATGTCACTTTGAGGACTAAGGTGCACCTGACCCAAGCCAAGGTGTTTTCAATCACCTCATATACATGTGAAAGCTGAATGATGAATAAGGAAGACCGAAGAAGAATTGACACCTTTGAGTTATGGCGTTGGCGAAAAATACTGGATACACCATGGACACTGCCAGGAGAATGAACAAACATGTGTTGGAAGAAGTACAGCCTGAATGCTTGTTAGAAGCAAGGATGGCAAAACTTCATCTTACACACTTTGGACATGTTATCAGGAGGGACCAGTCCCTGGAGAAGGACATCATGCTTGGTAAGGCAGATGGTCAGCGAAAAAGAGGAAGACCCTCAACAAGATGGACTGACACAGTGGCTGCAACAATGGGTTTAACCATAACAACAACTGTAAGAATGGTGCAGGTCTGGGCAGTGTTTCATTCTGGTGTACACAGGGTCGCTTTGAGTTGGAACCAACTCAATGGTACCTAACAACAATTCTTTGTTGTAGTAGCTTCCCTGGCATCTACCCATCAAATGCATCCCCCTAAGGTGTGACAACCAGAATTGTTTCTCCAAACACTGCCAAATGTTCCCTGGGGGGCACGAGCACCCCCTGGACAAACCTTCCATCCTCCCCATCCTCCTCCCTTTCTGTCCCCTGTTCCCACTGCCTCAAATGGCCTCCCTACCTATCTCCAAGGATCTGGCTGGTCAAGATCACCATCACCACCACTCCGAAGCCCTCACAGTTCCCTCGGCTGGAAGCACTGTCTGTCCTCTGGGTTCCACAAAATCTCTCTGGCCTCATCTCCCAGGACACTAGAGTTACCCATGATCGTATCTTATGTCCTCATCTGAACGGCATTCTTAGCAGACAAGATTCCAAGGGTCTATGCAAATACACAGCAAATAGTAATGTTGGATTGATGAAACAGGACCAAAAAAAAACGGGAAAGTAGCAAAGAGGAAGAATCATTCAGTATAGCAGGCATTGCTGACGAATGCAGTCCTCTCATTAAGTGATCCAGAGAGCTTACACCACAGGAGACCAGACATCAAGTTACCAACTAGAAAAAAGCAAGGCTCACCAGGAAATCAAAATTCCTGTTAAACAAGCAAAGGTAAATAAAAATGCCAACCCATATGGGTGGCAATGTAAGGAAACATATATAACCTGCTTCTACTCATCTGAGCAGCAGCTGGAAGCCCCTCAAAAAGTCGTGCACATAACTTCTAATCTAGCCATCTCCTTGTGGGAAACACCCCAGTGGGAAGCCAAAGGAAGACTATAAACAAGAGACTGACCACTGAGTTCACAGCACCACCACCCACAGCACCGGGGCAGGGGGCAAGCCCCTGCACTGTGCAGACAAGCATGTGGACCATTCCCCCACTGGACTCCCCCCACCATGGCGTGCGGACATGGAAGGGGTGCAGGACACGAGAGGTTTGCCATGGGCCAAACAGGGTCCTTGTCCCTGTAGAAAATCACTGCTGTCGAGTCGATTTCGACTCATGGCATCCCTAAAGGACAGAGCAGAACTGCCCCACAGGGTTTTCCAAGGAGCAGCTGGTGGATTGAAACTATTGACCTTTGGGTTAACAGCCCAAGCTCTTAACAACTGTGCCAACAGCGTTCCCCATCCCTGTAGAGGGCCCTGCAAAAAACAAATGCCCTGAGGTAACAGAGAAAGAGGAGGCCCAGCCTTCTCGGCTTGGGCCTGGAGCACGGGCCCAGTAGAAAGGAGTGAAGAGCAGCGAGGCTGCCAGGGTGTCCTCCATCCTAAAGGGTCCTATCTACATCCTCGTGTCCCTACTCCATTGTGCTGCCCACACTCCAGGCCAGGCCCCTGCTCCAGTGTGCTGCCCACACTCCAGGCCCAGCCTCTTCTGTGGATGGGGAAGAGGACCCCCAGGTGGTTGTAGAGTCAGTGAGCCCCACATAAGGCTCACAGGTCTGCGTGAGTGGGGGCCACAGTGCCAATACCACGAGTAGGCGCAGGGTGTGATCGACAACTGTAGATTTCCAGGCCCTCCCAAGCCACCAAACTAGATTTTAAGGAAAAGCCTAGGAATCCAACATTCTCGCCATGGGAAAGTCGAGGGCGCCACCGCTGTGAGGTCCTCACTGAGCACCTGCTATGTGTCCGCACTGCACAAGCTGCCACCCAGGGTGCAGCCCAGGCCAATCAGCAAATACATTCTCATGGATCTCAGCCCACCACCAAGGAACACCCCATGGCAAGGCAGGCAGGCCAGGTACAGGAGGGAGGGTTCTGGGGAGGCGATGTGCTGGCCACTTGCCCCAGGTAAGGTCTGGTGAGATTTCCCTGCAGAGCACAGGCGACACAGGCCTCGCAGGGCCTTCCCAAGGGATGAGGCAGGTGCCAACTGGCATCCACCCTGGAGCGGGTGCTAGAGGTTGCCACTCAGCGATAAGGATGGCGAGACTGGAGCTGGTGTCCACTCTCCCTCAGAAAGGAGAAAACACGCCAGGCAAGGAGGCCACAGCCTGTGCCCCAGCGGACACAGAGTTCTCACCAGAGAGAACGGTGCCAATGAGAGTTGACAGCTCCCAGAGGGCCAAGGTACAGGAGTCATGCTGTAGCCATAGCACACAGACCCGCTCTCCGTGCTCAGTGGACACTTCCCAGCCAGGTTTCTGGGGACAGAGAACTACCATGGTGACCACTCTATGCCAGGCATGGAGACTGGCAGCAGAAGCCAGGGGAGGGGAGGGCCAAAAGCACCAGCAGAGTGAGGCCAGAGTGTGGGCCCCCTCCTCGCTGGCATCACTCCCTACTGCATGTGCTTAAAGCAAAGTGCCACAGACGTTTAAGTGCTTGTGGGACTAGCTGAGCTCATTTCCGGCCAGCCTGTCACCCAGCTCCCTCCTGGCTTCTGCCCAGGGAGAATCGGCCCTCCAGGCTGCTGCAGCTGTGACGCCCTGTCCCCTACACCCACCCTATGTCAGAGGGATCTTGGTAAAATGAAGTGAGACCATGCCATGCCCTCCTGGAGGCCTCTTAGGGCTTCCCGCCCCCTTGGAATTCAATCTAGAGTCCTGGTAGCTTGGTGGTTAAGCGTTCAGCTGCTAACCAAAAAGTCAGCAGTTCAAATTCACCAGCCACTCCTTGGAAACCCTACAGGACAGTTCTATTCTGTCCTATAAGGTCACTATGAGTTGGAATCAACTCGACGGCAGTGGGTTTTGTTTTGTTTTTGGAATTCAATACAAGCCCCTCCCCAGCCACTCCTGCCCTGTTCAGGTGCCAGCACCCCAACCCCCTGGGCATGGCCCCCACTCACCTCCAACCTCCTGGCCTTTGTTCATTGGTCTCAGGGCACTGGTCTCTGCTCAGAACCACCTCACCTGCCCACAGGGATGCCCATGCCCAGGCCAGGGACAAGGCCTGATCCCTACAAGGTCAGGGAACGGGACACAAGGTCACGAACCAGTGTCCCCACTACAAAAGGATTCAGGGACCATGGTTTTACAGATGGGGAAACTGAGGCTGGACCGAAGACAACATCTTGCCCTCACTGGGGGCCCACCCATCCCACCTGGACTCAGGAATGTGGTGCCAACAGGACAGAGTAGTCAAACAGGAGGTGAGCTGCCCCACACCGCAGCATGGGTTGGTTTTGGTTAGCAGTCCTGCAGATGGGTGTGATACAACCCTCTTCCCAAGCAGAACTAGGGACCTGGAGTCAGGACTGCACCATGTGGGCATACCTGGCACCCCCTGCTGCCTGCCTTGTGGCTGTCCCAGCACACACTGGTGGTGGCGGCCCCACCCTCCTGCTGCTCAGCCCCTCTCTGGATGCCCACCTCTACCGCAGGCCTCTCACCTGGATGATGTGGGGTTGGGGGCTGCCTCTTCACTGACCTCCCTGCCTCCACCCTGACCCCCAGAGTCTGTTCCTCCACATGGCAGCTTGTCCCTGCCCTGTGCAGAGCCTCCTCAAGCCCATCGCTCTGAGAGAGAAGCCCACGTCCTGACAGTGTCCTGTGAGGCCCTGCAGGAGCTGGCCACCTGCCTGAGTGCAGCTGTCTCCTGTGATGCCCTTCATGCCCTGGACACTGGTACTGCCAGGCAGCTGGCTCCATGACCCCAGACTCACCTAGACAGTCTATGCCCACCCCCACACACGCCCCGTGGACTCACTGTTGCATTATCTTCCCCCTCTCCCGACTAGAAGGCTCACTCCTGGGGCCTGGGCACATGGCACAGGACTCACTAGGCAGAAGCAGTCACTGGGTGCCATGGGCATTAAGGCTCACATGTATGTTCTTGCTTCATCCTTACAAATCGGAGGACATGGGCATGACATTGGGAGCCCAGACCCACATCACTCCAGCGCAGAGTCCACACACCCCTCCACCCTGCTGCCTGCCCACAGGTGGGCTTAGGACACAGTGCCTTACTCTCTCTGCCAGGTATGTCTGAGGCATGGCTGGCTGGGACAACTGAGGGTAGGGGAAACAGCACCCCCATCTGTCTTTTTAGGCACTGATTTTCAGACACACCTATTCTACCTTAACTTCATGGAGCACGCGGTCAGGCCCAGATAGGCACAGTTTTGAGAGAGAGCATCCCCCAGGTGAGGAAGGGTGTGCGATGAAGAGGAAATGGAGTGCTGACCTGAAATACCCCTGTGGCCTGCAGACTGGCCCCTGGAGGGGCTGACTGCACTGCTGCCCAAGCAACAGTCCCCTGTGCCCTTGCCCTTTGTCCTGTTGTCTTGTCACGTGGCCCGTGTGGGCGCTGGGCTTGCTCGTGGGACTTGCTTTGACCAATGAGACAGCAGCACACTAAATGCAGGCAGACGTTTGAAGAATGCCATGTGCCTCTCCCTGGTCCTCTGCCTCCACCAAAGTGAGACCTGGTGGAGGACGAGAGAGCACGAGGAGCACAGACAACGCCCTGGCTGAGCCACACTGGGTGACGTGACGCCCCGGACCTATGAGCCTGGCCCGGCCCACAGAGCTACTCCCTGCCTGGAGCTCCTGGACCATCAATCACAAACACTGCTGTATTCAGGCACAGCGAGCAGGGAGGTGGGCTGCACGGCAGTGCTGGAGCATCTGACCGTTGCCCCACCCCTGCCCCAGCCCTCACCTCCTTCAGCTCCTGGGCCACTGAGGTGAGCCGCTCGTTCTCCGACTGAGTGTTGGTTAAGACGTTGCGCAGCTGCTTCAGCTCCGTCTGCAGTTCCAGCACTTTCCTCACGTAGTATTGCTCCTTGGAGGCCGACTCCTGGATCAGACTCTCCTCCCGGCTCTCGCCATCCGCCGCCACCTTCTTGTGGTTTGTGTGTGCCTGTCCAAACGCCTGGGTTGGGAGACACAAACACTCATGAGAAAGGTGTCCTGGGGCGACAGGGCAGCCAAGACCCAAACTGACAACTGCTGAGGTTCACAACCACACAGCGGCCCTTGGACACCACGCAGAGGAAGAGGAGCCAGGACGAGGGCACAGCTGATGCCGCACAGCCACACGGACACAAAAGCTGTGGAAGGCGCAACTCGCCACAGCCAGGGAAATCAGAGCGTGGTTACCTGGGGGCGTGGTGGGGCAGGGAGCGGGCTTAAGTGGGAATGGGCTAGATGACCCTGGTGGGCTGGAGGGGCTTACGTGGGTATGTACATATGTAAACTCCACTGAGCTGAACACGTGGTTAGCGTGTGTAACTAATAAAAAATAAACTGGAAATACAAAAGTGGTATCTGAGCAGCAACCTTTTGTGCCCAAAGGAATGAGTGCTGACTTGGCCTCACCCCACCAGGCATCGTCCACTCCCTTGCCCTCCTCCTGGAGGCAGCCACTATCACTCAGCCGGTGGCAACAGAGCCTGCTGGCGGCCTGCCTCACAGCACCCACTAAGGCTTGTTCACGCAATCGCATCCACTGAGCCTGTCCAGGAGCCAGGCCCTAAACTGGGGCTGAGTGTAAGGTGGTAAACCAGGGGCTGACGCAGTAGGTGCAGCCTTGCAGACCCAAGCACGCCTGACACCCATCCTGAATGTGAGGCCCATGCCCGGCCCTGGGTCTCTGCACAGAAGGGCTCTCTGACTGAAGAAGTCTCTTGCTCCCCCGCCCCACCCTCAGCTCCTAGTTTTCATTTGGAGTGCTCTGCAAGGCTGCCCTTCTTTAGGCCTGTGGCCACTGCCCACAATACCTGACCAAGCCAGAGGCTGCTGGGTGGAAAGATGACCACCGGGGCCTGTGGCTCTGCCAAATCCTCCCAGTCCATTGATGGGACTCTTGAGAGCATGCTGGCCCACCACCACCACCCCAAAGACAGAGGCAGAGGGGTCTGTTCTTGCTCTAACCCCTGCTTTCTCTTGTCTCTTTGCAGGGGTCCTGGGTCACAGAAAGAAAACAGTCAAGAGAGGGCTGCTGAAGAACAAGGAAAACAAACACCTTTTTATATTTTCTTGAGAGAAATAGAAAAATTTCACTGATTTACTCTTTAATGTTAAGTTCAGGAATTTAGTCCAAGGAAATTATGGGGTGGGGGGGGGAGGGGAAGATATGTGCAAGGATGTTTACTGAGCAGGACTGTTTGTCATATAAAAAAAACAAAAAATAGAAAGCAACTCATTTCTCCACCAATAGCAGATTGGTTAAGTAAATCAGGGTCTTGCCTAAACAAAAGACTCCTACGTGGCTGCTAAAGGGCGCAGGAAGCCCAGTGGTTTGCAGGGAGCCTTGGACACAGGAAGGGGCAGACGGACTTTATGTAACAGCACATTACTATGTGTGAAACAGTGTCACTGGAGGAACAGCTCCTTGAACAAAAGAGCTTGGAGAACACGGGACTCAACAGACCCCTGCAAGAAACACCGACACCTTCACAGCGCTGAGTACCTCTGAAGTTGGGGGATAGGAGGAGGCCGCTCCAACTGTGCACCAGGCCACCCCACCCCTGGTGTGTCACCCACCTGCTCTCCCTGTGCCAGGTGGGACCAACGCTTGTGCTCTACTCTCCCCCTAACCAACATAATGTCTGCTCTGTGAAAGATACCAGAAAAACTCTGGTTTTCAACTTTCTTTTCAGCCCAAATCAGCTCAACTCTAATTCCTGTGGCTGTTAATTGTCAAATCCACACAGCACCTGCCCCACCCTGGGCTGGCCTCCCCAGGCAGATAAGGGTGAGGCCGGTGCTGAACTGGGCCATGGCCCAGGACTTCCAGCCCTGAGCAGCAGGCCTGTCCCAGCCTCTGCTCCAAGCTTAGTCCCATGGTGAGTACACAGACTCCTCTGTCTACCTGCCAACGAATGTGAGGGGGTCTGCATGGCTCCTGGGGAGCACATGCTGGGCTAGACCTCAGCCTCCAAAGAGAACCCATCCTGGCCAACAGAGGCCAACACTCAATGCTCAAAAAAACCTCCTAAGGAGCTGAACATGCAGATTTCGCCTATGAATGCTGAGTTGCAGGAGTGGGACACCTAGAAGCTGTGAAGCACAGTTCCTGTCCAGGCCTGCCTGCCTCCACCAGAATCCTTGCCCCCGCCCACACGCCCAGCCCACCAGCATCCTAGACAGCTTTTCAAAAACAACTGAGGTAAATACTTCCGCTTCCAGCCAAGCTGTGAGAGTAATAGGAACTGGATTTATATTCTGTGTGAAACTAAAAAAAAACTGGAAAAATTATGTGAATAAACAATTTTTTTTTTCCTGTGACTAAATTAATTTATTTAAGCCGTCTCCCGCCACAAGCAAAGGGATGAAAGATGAATTGTTTGATACAATTAAAAGTAAGCCTAAGGTCTCGTACACTTTTCTGGTCCTCACACAGAGTAATGGTCCATACCAGTGCTGTGGTCCCCAACAGTGGTCCAGCTTCTCTTCAGTCATCTTCATAGCCAGCTGGATTCACATGAGGGTTACAGTATGGTTACAATCTCCCCAGGGAAAGGGGGTGGGCCTGACGTGGAGAAGGGTCAGCAACGAACTCGGGGCTCGTGCTCCCTGTGGCGGGACTTCAGGAAGACGTTCAGCATGCTTATTCCCACCCCGGGGAGTGTTGCCAACCCGGGGAGCACGACAAAGTAGGTGAGAGCCTTCCACGTGTGAGCTGAACCCTCCTCGTTGTGAGCGCTGCTCGCCATAGGCTGCCCTAGCTGTGGCCGGGCCCAAATCAGCAGCCCAGAGGCCTGGGACACAGCCACTGCCACCATTTTTGACTCAGCAATTTTTTTTTTTAAATAATTTTTATTGTGCTTTAAGTGAAAGTTTACAAGTCAGTCTCTCACACAAAAACCCATATACACCTTGCTACACACTCCCAATTACTCTCCCCCTAATGAGACAGCCCGCTCTCTCCCCCCACTCTCTCTTTTCGTGTCCATTTCGCCAGCTTCTAACCCCCTCCACCCTCTCATCTCCCCTCCAGGCAGGAGATGCCAACATAGTCTCAAGTGTCCACCTGATCCAAGAAGCTCACTCCTCACCAGCATCCCTCTCCAACCCATTGTCCAGTCCAATCCATGTCTGAAGAGTTGGCTTTGGGAATGGTTCCCGTTCTGGGGCAACAGAAGGATTGGGGGCCATGACCACTGGGGTCCTTCCAGTCTCAGTCAGACCATTAAATCTGGTCTTATGAGAATTTGGGGTCTGCATCCCACTGGTCTCCTGCTCCCTCAGGGGTTCTCTGTCGTGTTCCCTGTCAGGGCAGTCAGCAGTTGTAGCTGGGCACCATCAAGTTCTTCTGGTCTCAGGATGACGTACTGGCTGGTTCATGTGGCCCGTTCTCTCAGGCTCGTAATCACCTTGTGTCCTTGGTGTTCTTCGTTCTCCTTTGATCCAGGTGGGTTGAGACCAATTGATGCATCTTAGATGGCTGCTTGCTAGCGTTTAAGACCCCAGAAGCCACTCTTCAAAGTGGGATGCAGAATGTTTTGTTAATAGATTTTATTATGCCAATTGACTTAGATGTCCCCTGAAGCCATGGTCCCCAGACCCCTGCCCCTGCTACGCTGGCCCTCGAAGCATTCAGTTTATTCTGGAAACTGCTTTTGGTTTAGTCCAATTGTGGTGACCTCCCCTGTACTGTGTGGTGTCTTTCCCTTCACCTAAAGTAATTCTTATCTACTACCTAATTAGTGAATACCCCTCTCCCACCTTCCCTCCCTCCCACCTCTCGTAACCACAAATGAATGTTTTCTTCTCAGTTTAGACTATTTCTCAAGTTCTTGTAATAGTGGTCTCATACAATGTGTGTCCTTTTGCAACTGACTAATTTCACTCAGCATAATGCCTTCCCGGTTCCTCCATGTTATGAAATGTTTCACAGATTCCTCACTGTCCTTTATCGAGGCGTAGTATTCCATTGTGTGAATATACCATAATTTATTTATCCATTCATCCATCGATGGGCACCTTGGTTGCTTCCGTGTTTTTGCTATTGTAAACAGTGCTGCAATAAACATGGGTGTGCATATATCTCTTCATGTAAAGGCTCTTATTTCTCTAGGATATATTCCAAGGAGTGGGATTGCTGGATCATATGGTAGTTCTATTTCTAGCTTTTTAAGGAACCACCAAATCAATTTCCAAAGTGGTTGTACCATTTGACACTCCCACCAGCAGTGTAGAAGTGTTCCAATCTCTCCACAGCCTTTGCAACACTTATTGTTTTGTGTTTTTTGGATTAATGCCAGCCTTGTTGGAGTGAGATGAAATCTCATTATAGTTTTGATCTGCATTTCTGTAATGGCTAATGATCGTGAACATTTCCTCATATATCTGTTAGCTACCTGAATGTCTTCTTTAGTAAAGGGTCTATTCATATCTTTTGCCCATTTTTTAATTGGGTTATTTGTCTTTTTGCAGTTGAGTTTTTGCAGTATCATGTAGATTTTAGAGATGAGGTGCTGATCAGAAATGTCATAGCTAAAAACTTTTTCCCAGTCTGTGGGTAGTCTTTTTACTCTTTTGATGAAGTCTTTGGATGAGCATAAGTGTTTGATTTTTAGGAGCTCCCAGTTATCTAGTTTTTCTTCTACGTTCTTTACAATGTTTTCTGTACTGTTTATGCCATGTATTAGGGCTCCTAACGTTGTCCCTATTTTTTCTTCCATGATCTTTATTGTTTTAGATTTTATATTTAGGTCTTTGATCTATTTTGTGTTAGTTTTTGTGCAAGAAGTGAGGTATGGGTCTTGTTTCATTTTTTTGCAGGTGGATATCCAGTTACACCAGCACCATTTATTAAAAAGACTGTCTTTTCCCCATTTAACTGTTTGGGGGCCTTTGTCAAATATCAACTTAGCAATGGTTTTTAAGTCACTGAACTTCAGGTAATAAAAGACAGTGACCCTGTGAGGCATGACACCGGTGACCTCCACAATGGCCCCCACTCATCCCTGGAAGGAACTTCCTGCCATAGCGCAAAAGAGGGGACGGAGGCAGAGACAGCAGCCCCCTTGGAAGACCATGGCAGACAAGGCACCATAGGCTTGAGACCTGCAGACAGAAGACAGCCGAGGACTGGTCAGTGCAGGCCTGTGAAGAAATCAACCGAGGCCAGGAAAGAACCACCCAGAAGGTACAGGGTAATAATCTCCATCATTCACATATAACCCCCATCAAAGAGCTCCTATGCCCACCAGCTGGAAGGAAAAACCTAATTCACCAAACAGCAAGTACAGTACTCAGAAAGTTTGAGAAAATTAGACCTGTATTAAATACTGCTCAGGTCCCATATACTAAAGCTTAACATCAACTGGAAAGGCTCAGACACTTCTTGAGCAACTTAATTACATCCCAGAACAAAGGTCATACGGGAATACAAAGATATCCAGCTCCCAACAAGGTAAAACTCACAAAGTCCAATATGAAATCATAAATTATTCACCATGCAAAGAAACTGGAAAAATATCTATAATGAAGAGGAAAGAAAGTCAATCAAAACTCAAAGAGCACAGTGACAGAATTAGCAGACACAGACATTAAACCAGTTATAATAATGGAATTCCACGTGTTCAAGAAGCTAGAGGACAGACTAAGCATGTTAAACAGAGACACAGAAGATATTAAAAAAAGGCCTAAGTTGAACTTCTAGACACAGAAACTACAATATGTGGGAAGAAAAACACACTAGATGGGATTAACAGCACATTACACAATGCAGAAAATTAGTGGACTTGAAGACACGGCAATACAACCATAAAAAATGAAACAAAAAGAGAAAAAAAGACTTAAAAATTTAACAGAACATCGGTGAGGTGTGGCACAACTTCAAAGGGCCTAATACATGGGTAACTACAGTCCTCAAAGGAGGGGAGAGGCAGACAGAAACAATATTTGAAGAAATAATTGCTAAAAATTTTCCAAAGTTGATGAAAACTAAAACCCACAAAAACTAGCAGCTATATATAAGCTATATGCCAAGGCAAATCATAAAATTGTTTAAAACCGGTGATGCAGAGAAAATCCTAAAAGTACCCAGAGGAAAAAGAATACATCACTTCTAGAGAAGCCCAGGTAAGGATGGCAGCAGATTTCTTACCAGAAACCAGCCAGAGGACAGTGAAGCAACATCTTGGGAAAAAAAAAAAAAACCTGTTAACAGAAACACATAAACAAAGGTGAAATAAAGACATACAAAAGCAGAAAGAATTCATTACCAGCAGGCCTGAATTACAAAAAAAAAAAAAAAAAAAATTACAGGCTATGTTAAATCAAATCTTTCCGGCGTAAGAAAGATGATACCAGATGGAAATCTGGATGTATAAAAAGGAATGAGAAGCAGTAGAAATGTAGCTATGTGGGTAAATATAAAAGATCTGGTTTTCTTCTTATTTAAATCTCTTTAAAAGATAATTAACAATTGAGATTCAATGCAACCCCTATCAAAATTCCAACGGCCTTTTTAGCAGAAATGGAAAACTGATCTTCAAATTCATATGGAATTGCAAGCGGCCTCAGACAGCCAAAACAATATTGAAAAGGAGAGCAAGGTTGGAGAACCCAACTTACTGATTTCAAAACTTACTACAAAGCTACAGTAATCAAAATAGTATGGCTCAGTCATACGGAAGGACATACAGACCAATGGAATAGAACTGAGAGTCCAGAAGGAAACACATGTATCTAATGTCAAACAATTTTTCATACGAGTGTCAAGTCTACTCAAAAGGGAAAAAATAGTTTCTTCAATAAATGGTGCTGGGAGAAATAAATTGACATGCAAAAGAATGAAACTGGATCCCTACCTCACACGGTATTTTTTAAAAATTAATTAAAAGTGGATCAACAATCTAAATACAAGGGCTACAACCATAAAACTCTTAGAAGAAAATGGGTAAGTTTTCATGACTTAGGTTTGGCAATGGCTTCTTAGATTTGATACAAAAGCATTACCAACAAAAGAAAAAACACATAAACTGGACATTATCAGAATTAAAAACTTTTGTACATCAAAAGACATTATCAAGAAGGTGAAAGGGCAAATTACAGAAGGGAAGAAAATATTTGCAAACATACATCTGATAAGGGTCTTTCTTGTTGTTAGTAGTTCCGACTCATAGTGACCCTGTATACAACAGAATGAAACACTGCCCAGTCCTGTGCCATCCTCACATTCGCTGCTTGTGGCAGCCACTGTGTCAATCCATCTCTTTGAGGATCTTCCTCTCTTTCCCTGGCACTCAACATAACTAAACGTGATGTCCTTCTCCAGGAACTGGTCCTTCCTGAAAACATGCCCAAAGAAGGTGAGACAAAGTCTTGCCATCTTTGCTTCTAATGACCATTCTGTCTGCACTTCCAAAACAGATTTGTTCATCCTTCTGGTAAAACATGGTATATTCAATATTCTTTGCCTACACCATAATGCAAAGGTGTCAATTCTTCTTTGGTCTTCCTTATTCACTGTCCAGCTTTCGCATGCATATGAGGTGACTAAAAATTCCAAGGCTTGGGTCAGGCGTGCCTTTGTCCTCTAAGTGACATCTTTGCTTTTCAACACTTCAAAGAGGTCTTTTGCACCACATTTGCCCAACAAAAAACATCATTTGATTTCTTGACCATTGCTTCCATAGGTGTTGACTGCAGATCCAAGTAAAATGAAATCCTTGACAATTTCAATCTTTTCTCAGTTTACCACGATTTTGTTTATTGTTCCACTTGCAAGGATTTTTTTTTTTTTTTATGTTGAGGAGCAATCCATAGTCTTTGATCTTCATCAGTAAATGCTTCAAGTTCTGACTTTCAGCACAGAAGTTGTGTCATCTGCATATTGCAGGTTGTTAATGAGTCTTCCTCCAATCCAAATGCCATGTTATTCTTCCTATAGTTCAGCTCCTGAGATTATTTGCTCAGTATCCAGATTGAATAAGTATGGCAAACGGATACAACTCTGAAGCACAGCTTTCTTGACTTTAAACCACAAAGTATCCCCTTGTTCTGTCTGAAGGACTGCCTCATGGTCTATGTACAGCTCCCTCATGTGCACAATGAAGTGTTCTGGAGTTCCCATTCTTTGCACTATTATTCATAATGTGTTACAATTCACACAGCCAAATGCCTTTGCATAGTCAATAAAACACAGGTAAACACCTTCCTGGTATTCTCTGTTTTTAGCCAAGATCATATGACATCAGCAATGATATCCCTAGTTCCACGTCCTCTTCTGAATCCAGCTGGAACTTCTGGCAGTTCCCTGTCAATGTACTGCTGCAACCACTTTTGAATGATCTTCAGCAAAATTTTACTTGGGTGTGATATTAATGATACTGTTCAATAATTTCTACATTCTGTTGAATCATCTTTCTTTGGAATGGATACAAATATGGATCTTTCCCAGTTGGCTGGCCAGGAAGCTGTCTTCCAAGTTTCTTGACATAGACAAGGCAGCCCCTCCAGCATTGCAACCATTTGTTGAAACATCTCAATTGGTATTCCATCAATTCCTGAAGCCTTGTTTTTCACCATTCCTTTCAGTGCAGCTTGGGCTTCTTCCTCCAATACCATCGGTTCTAGATCATATGATACCTCCTAAAACACTTGTACATCAATCAATTCTTTTTGGTACAGTGACTCTGTGCCTTCCTTCCATCTTCTTTTGAAGTTTCCTGTGTCATTCAATATTTTACCCATAACCAACCAAAAAAAAAAAACCACTGCTGTCGATAGAATCCTCCAATATTGCAACTCGAGGCTTGAATTTTTTCTTCAGTTCTGTCAGCCTGAGAAATGCCAAGAGTTTTTTTTTTTTTTTTTTTAATCTCCAAGTCTTTGCACATTTCATTATAATACTTCGTCTTCTTAAGCTGCCCTTTGAAATCTTCTGATCAGCTCTTTTACTTCATCATTTCTTCCATTTGCTTTGGCTAGTCTACATTGAAGAGCAACTTTCAGAGCCTCTTCTGACATCCATTTAAGTGTTTTCCTGTCTTTTTAATGACTTCTTGCTTTTTTAATTATGATGTCCTTGATGTCATTCCAGAACTCATCTGGTCTTTGGTTATTAGTGTTCAATGCATTAAATCTGTTCTTGAGATGGTCTCCAAATTCAGGTGGGATATACTCAAAGTCGTATTTTGGCTCTCATGAGCTTGCTCTAGTTTTCTTAAGCTTCAACTTGAACTTCCATATGTGCAACTGATGGTCTGTTTTGCAGCTGACCCCTGGCCTTATTCTTATTGATGATACTGAGCTTCTCCATCATCTCCTTCCACAGATGTAGTCAATGTGATTTCTACGTATTCCATCTGGTGAGGACCATGTGTATAGTCACTCTTTACAGTGCTGAAAAAAGGTTATTTGCAATGAAGAAGTTGTTGGTCCTGCAAAATTCTTTCATGTGATCTGCAGAGTCATTTCTATCACTAAGGCCGTATTTTCCTACCCACCTTTCTTTGTTTCCAACTTTCGTATTCCAATCACCAGTAATTATCAACGCTCCTTGGTTGCATGTTTGATCAATTTCAGACCACAGAAGTTGGTGAAAATCTTCAGTTCCCTCATATTTGGCATTAGTGGTTGGTGCGTAAATTTGAATTTAACAGTTATATTAACTGGTCTTCCTTGTAGGCTTATGGATATATCCTATCACTGACAGCGATGTACTTCAGGACAGATCTTGAAACGTTTTTTCTGACAATGAACGCAAGGCCATTCAATTTGTCATTCCCAGCAAAGTAGGTATGTTTATCTGATTCAAAATGGCCAATACCAGTCCATTTCAGCTCACTAATACCTAAGATATCGATGTTTATGCATTCCATTTAATTTTTGATGACTTCTAATTTTTCTAGATTCATACTTTGTATATTCCATGTTCTGACTATTAATGGGTGTTTGCAGCTGTTTCTTCCCATTTTGAGTTGTACCACCTCAGCAAATGAAGGTCTCAAAAGCTTTACTCCATCCATGTCATTAAGGTCAACTCTACTTTGAGGAGGCAGCTCTACCCCAGTTGTAGAGCTGCCTCCTGAGGGGCTCATCTTTCAGCCCTATACCAGACAATGTTCTGCTGCGATTCATAAGGCTTTCGTTGGCCAAGTTTTTCAGAAGTAGACCACCAGGTCCTAGTCTGTCTTAGTCTGGAAGCTCTGCTGAAACCTGTCTACCAAGAGTCCCCTTGTTGGTGTTTGAAATACCAGTGGTATAGCTTCCAGCATCACGGCAACAAGCAAGCCACCACAGTATGACAAACCAATGAATGCACAGGGATAAGGTTCTAGTATCCAGAATATATAGAGTTGTCTAATTCCGAAAATTTATTGTTAATCTTTTGGATTTCTATTTGCTGTCTCTCTATGGATTCTAGCAGCCTGTTAAATTTAGCTCTTGTATACCCTTCCTAAATTCCTCTCTTGGTTTGTCTGTATGTTCCTTGCCTTGGTCTCAGTTTTGCCTGATCTCTGTATATTAATCTTCTGAATTCTACCTCCGGTAATTCCAAGACCTTCTCTTCCTCCAGGAGGTTTTTCCTGGTTCTTTGTTTTGGTTGCTTGCTGGAGCCATCATGGTCTGCCTCTTTATGTGATTTGATATTGACTGTTCTCTCCAAGTCATCAGTAAGTTGTTATATTTATTTATTGTACGTTTGCTTACTGTACCCTAGCTTCTTGCTTTGTTTTGTTTTGATACACTCAAATAGGCTGGGCATGTGAGTTACTTTGATTATTGTTGCCTTTAAAGCTCTCACGTCCTGTCATCAGGTGGTTAGAGCTGCTACTAGGCATATGAGGAGTCCATTTAATTTTCTTGTGTGGATTCAGCTCAGGTGTCCAGTGCATTGGTCACTGAGTGTGTGGTGCAGGCTCTCACCTACAGTCCTAGATGGGCAGGGCTTCACAGGGGTGATTGGAACAGCCACAGTCATTCAGCTGCAGTAGGGGGTTATGTGCTGAGCAAGGAGGTGGCTGACAGCTGCCCGAGTACCTAGGTGGAAGGTGTGTCCCTGCCCCTTAGAACACATAGGTGGGTGGGTTTTGCAGCCAGACTTTGGGTATCCAGTGCTATTGGTTCTAAGGACTGGGAGGGACTACTTATTCTTGGGCCCCTGTGTTGGGTGGCTAGGTGAGGCTTCCAGTCCTCAGGCCCCTGGTGTGGAGGGGTGAGGACCCTTCTTAATGGGCAAGGCAGTGTCAAATGTCAAGAATCTACCACTCCCTCTTAGCTTCAGGTATACACTCTGTTGTACTACACTAATGAGGGCCTATGTTGAATGGGCCCATACAGATCTAGGCAGGGGTGAAAGGTTTTCAGAGTCCACAGCCCCCTTATGCCCATGCCTAGGCAAAGGGGCAGTACCTGCCCTGAGTTCCTGGCTTAAGGGAGCTGGCAGTTTCTTCTTTCTTGTTTATCTGTTCCCCCCACCCCAAAGCCAGAAGACTGGTTTGGGCATGATGGGATCCCACTTCCAGCCTGGGGGCATGGCAACCGCTGAACAATACAGCCAGATCAGACTGGAGCAGAGTGGGGAAGGGGGCGGGTTGAGGGGAACAGAGGTACTTCCCAGGGAGGGAAGGGTTATTTTGATCCTGTGCAGGTTAGACGCTTGCACTTAACTTTTGCAGATCTAGCACTGCTTCTGCCCAGCTCCAGAGGCTTGTGCAGACTCTCCAATGCTCAGTTTCTCCCGATGTGGAAAACACATCCTGAGTACTACTGCCTGCCTCAGCCCACGTGGACCAGCCTGCAGGGTGGCAGCCAGGTTAGGTCTGGTACTTCCTCGCTGCTTCTGAACTGTCTCTCGCTCCCCCTGCCACTCGGTCCGACTCTTCAACTTTGTCTTTGATGTTCAGGGCTCCTAGATTGTCATATATAATTAATTCACTTGTTTTATCAAGTCTTTCTTGTAAGAGGTACCACAGGAAGCACCTGACTATTCCATCGTCTTGGCCCCACCTCCTCCAGTATCCAGAATATATAAAGAACCTCTACAACTCAACAAGAAAAAAATAAATAACCCAATTAAAAAATGGGCCAAGGATTTGTATAGACATTTCTCCAAAGAAATATACATATGGCCAAAAAACACATGAAAAAATTCTCAACATTACTAGTCACTAGGGAAATACAAGTCAAAACTACAATGAGATAAAATGTTATACCCATCAGGATGGCTGTAAAAAAAAAAAAAAACAGAAATTAACAAGTGTTGACAAGGACGTGGAAAAACTGGAGTGATCCTACACTGCTGGTGAGAATGTAAAATGGTGCAGCCACTTTGGAAAGCAGTCCGGCATTTCCTCAAAAAATTAAACACAGAATTACCACTTGCCAGCAAATCCACTCACAGGTATATACCCAAAAGAACTGAATACAGGTACTTAAATACTTGTACATGAATGCTCACAGCAGCACTATGAACAAGAGCCAAAAGGTAGAAACAGCCCAAATGTACATCAGTGGATGAATGAATAAACAAACTGTAGGATATTCAGAAAATGGAATATTACTCAGCCATAGGAATGAAGGACTGATACATGTTACAAATGATGAAGTACAAAAACATTGTGTTAAGTGAAAAAAGCTAGTCACGACAAGTCACATATTGTATTGCTAGATCACAGGAATGAAGGACTGATAGATGCCACAAATGATGAACTGCAAAAACATGCTAAGTGAAAAAAGTTAGTCACAAAAAGTCACATATTATATGTGCTGGATGCACAGATGTGTTTTAACTGCCCCCTCACAGTCTCCCTAACTGCTAATGGACATAGTAACTACTAATGGATATAAGGATCCCTAATTTTAGTGGCATGTGGTTAAGAGCTTGGGCTGTGAACCAAAAGGTCACCAGTTTGAGTCCACCAGCCACTCCTTGAAAACCCTATGGGGCAGTTCTACTCTGCCCTATAGGGTTGCTATGAGTCGGAATCAACTCAACGGCAAAGGGTTCGGTTTGGGTTTTAATGGACATAAAGTAAAGTACGTGCTTTAAGGGGAGATGACTGCCCTCTGAAGTAAAGGAGGAAGGGCTGGTCTCTGGCACCAGTATATCTAGAATAGCCTGAACAGGGGCAATAAGTGATGTCCATCGCCTATAAGAGGCCTTCCAATTTTATTATTTTCTTTTACTTTTTATTTTCCCTCTCACTTTTATCACCCCCTTTTATGTTTTATTGCCCCTTTTCATTACCCTTTTCTCTACCTGTTCTCTATACATGCTTTTTGGCACTAATAGGCATGGCTGTCCTATTAGTATTTAATTCCAGGAGAGAGGGACATCCCAAGATGTGAACTGGGGTGTGTCTGGGCGTGATCTAATACTGTGGATGGGAGCCTAACTTCAGGGAAACTAGACTGATGATGATGGATCCTGTTCTACTCATCCATGTCCTGCTTATTTCTGTAAGTAATAAATGCCTGTTGATCATGCCATTAGAAGTACCAGGTCTGTGCTCTGTCCAAAGAGTCTTTCCCTAAGAACTTGTGAATATAGTGACATTACAATTATTCCATTTATGTGAAATATCCAGAATAGGTAAATCCATAGAGACAGAAAACAGGGGCTAGGAGGAAGAGGAGAAGAGGAGAGTGATAGGGAGTGATTACTTAATGGGTACAGAGTTTTCTTTTGGGATGATAAAAATATTTTGGAACTAGACAGAAGTGCTGGTTGTACAACACTATGAATGTACTAAATGCCACTGAAGTATATACACTTTAAAACGGTTAATTTTAGTTTATGTGATTTTCAGAGCACTTAAAAAAATTAACTGGTGACAGCAGTTTAGAACATACGTAGAAAAAAATTAAGACAACAATAACACAAACACTGGGGGGGAGAAATGAAGTTTATGGTTGTAAGTGCCTTATATATACAAGAAGTGGTATAACATCACTTGAAGGTAGACTGTTATAAGTGAAAAGTATATACAATAATATAATAAACTAGGGATTGGCAAATAAGCAGGGCAGCCATGTGTTTTTATAAATAATGTTTGACCGGAACTCAGCCATGCCCATATGTTTACATATTGTATATGGCTGCTTCCCTGCAGAGTTTTACAGTTACATCAGAGACTGTATGGACCACAAGCTTAAAATATTCACTATCTGGCTCCTTAAGACCCCTGCTCTAAATCCTAAAGTAACAACTAAAATAACAATAAACAATCTATCAAAGGAGACAAAAATGAAATCATAAAATTAAATTAATCCAAAAGAAGTCAGAAAGAGAACAAAAAAGAGATGAGATCATTAGTAAACAAATAGGAAGATGACAGACTTAAATATAACCACGTCAGTTAATCACATTAAGTATAATTGGTCTAAATACCTCAACTAAAAGGCAGAGATTATTAGATTACCTGCCTACAAGAAACCCACTTTAATATGAAAACACCAAGAGGTTAAAAGTTAAAGGATGGTACCATTTCACCCTCACTAAAATAAAAAAACCCAAACCCGTTGCCATGAAGTTGATCCCAACTCATACTGACCCCACATGTTACTGAGTAGAACTGAGCTCCATAAGGTTTTCTTGGCTGCAATCTTCCATGGAGGATCATAAGGCCTTTCTTCCTCAGTACTGCTGGATGTGTTCTAACCAAACTGTTGGTGCCACCTAACTAGGATGGCTATAATCAAAAAGACAGATAATAACAAGTGTTGATGAGGATGTGGAAAAGTTGGAACTGTCATACACTGCTGCTGGAAATGTAAAATGGTGCAGTCACCTTGGAAAACTTTTGGCAGTTCCTCAAAAGAGTTATCTGTGACCCAGCAATTGCACTCCTAAGCATATACCCGAGAGAAATAACAACATGTTCACACAAAAACTTGTACAGAAACGTTCATAGCAGGATTATTCATAAAAGCCAAAAAGCTGACGTAACCAAATGTCCATCAATTGACGAATAAACAAAATGTGGTACACCCATACAAAGGAATATTATTTTCAATAAAAAGAAATGCCGGGCCGATACATGCTACAACATAGATGAATCATGAAAACATCATGCTAAATGAAAGAAGCCATTCACAAAGAGCCATATTTGTATGGTTCCATTTATATGAAAAGCCCAGAACAGGCAAATCTACAGAAACAGAAAGCAGATTAGTAGTCACCTAGGGCTTGGTTGGGGCAAGGGACAGAAAGGGTGATGACAGTTAAGGTTAGAAGGTATCTTCTTGGGCTAATGAAAATGTTCAAAAATTATGGTAATGGATGCACAACTCTGTAAATACACTACAAGACACTGAGCTGTACACTTTAAATGGAATAACTGCATGGTATGTGAATTATATCTCGATAAAGCTATTAAAAAAAAAAGCTGAAGAACGGAAAAAGACTTAACGATGCTAACTCTAATCAACTGAAGCTAGAACAGCTCTATTAACATCAGATAAAGTAGATTTCACAACAAAAAATACTATCAGGAATAAAAAGGGTCATTTTAATAACGAGGTCAATTCATAAACAAAACACAACAATCCTAACCGTTTATGCACCTAATAAAAGAGCTTTCAAATACATGAAGCAAGAACTGGTACAACTGCAGGGAGAAAGAAAGCCACCAATTATATTTGGAAATTTCAACAACGTGTTCTCTTTCAATAACTAAAAAAACGAGTAGACAGAAACTTGAACAATGCTGTTAACCGATTTAACTAACTGGCATTTACAGATCCACTCCAATGAGAACAACATACACATTCCTTAAAGTGTACATGCAACTTTATTTATTAGTGTTTTTTTTACCAAGGGCAGCTGCACTTCTTCCAAGACAGATTTGTTTGTTCTTTTGGCAGTCCATGGTATATTCGATATTCTTCGCCAACACCACAATTCAAAGGTGTCAATTCTTCTTCACTCTTCCTTCTTCATTGTCCAGCTTTCACATGCATATGATGCGATTGAAAATACCATGGCTTGGGTCAGGCGCACCTTAGTCTTCAGGGTGACATCTTTGCTCTTCAACACTTTAAAGAGGTCTTTTGCAGCAGATTTGCCCAATGCAACGCGTCGTTTGATTTCTTGACTGCTGCTTCCATGGCTGTTGATTGTGGATCCAAATAAAATGAAATCCTTGACAACTTCAATCTTTTCTCTGTTTATCACGATGTTGCTCATTGGTCCAGTTGTGAGGATTTTTGTTTTCTTTATGTTGAGGCGTAATCCATACTGAAGGCTGTGGTCTTTGATCTTCACCAGTAAGTGCTTCAAGTCCTTTTCACTTTCAGCAAGCAAGGTTGCGTCATCTGCATAATGCAGGTTGTGAATGAGTCTTCCTCCAATCCTGATGCCCCATTCTTCTTCATACAGTCCAGCTTCTCGGATTATTTGCTCAGCATACAGATTGAGTAGGTATAGTGAAAGGATACAACCCTGATGCACACCTTTCCTGACTTTAAACCAATCAGTATCCCCTTGTTCTGTCCGAACAACTACCTCTTGATCTATGTAAAGGTTCCTCATGAGCACAATTAAGTGTTCTGGAATTCCCGTTCTTTGCAATGTTGTCCATAATTTGTTATGGTCCACACAGTCAAATGCCTTTGCATAGTCAATAAAACACAGGTAAACATCCTTCTGGTATTCTCTGCTTTCAGCCAGGATCCATCTGACATCAGCAATGATATCCCTGGAAGAAGTGCAACCAGAATGCTCCTTGGAAGCAAGGATGGCCAGACTGCAACTTACATACTTTGGACATGTTGTCATAAGGGATCAGTCCCTGGAGAAGGACATCATGCTTGGCAAACCACAGGGTCAGTGGAAAAGATGAAGACCCTCAGCAAGGTAGACTGACACAGTGGCTGCAACAATGAGCTCAAGCTTAACAACAACTGTAAGGATGGCACAGGACTGGGCAGTGTTTCTTTCTGTTGCGCACAGGGTTGCTATGAGTTGGAACTGACTCAATGGCACCTAAAAACAACAACAGCCAGGGGCGAGCAGGAGGGGTAGGGAAAAGGGGGACTCATTGCATTGATTTTCTGTTAAAGGGTGACGGAAAAATCCGGTAACACTGATGATGGTTGAGCAACAAGTTCAATATGATTAATGTCACTGAATTGTACATGCAAAAAACACTGAAATGGAAAATGTTTTGTTACATTTATATTTACCACCATGAAAAAAACTAGTAATCAACACTAGTAATGGCATAAAGGGATACAAATAAATCCCTAAACAGAATAGAGGATCCAGAAATAGACCCACACATATGGTCAACTGATTTGACAAAGGTACAAAGGCAATTCATGGAAAAAGGATAGTCTTTTAACAAATGGTGCTGGAACAACTGAATATATATATGCAAAAAAGTGAACTTCAATCCATACCTCACACTATATGCAAAAATTCCAAAATGGATCATAGGCTTAAAAATAAAACTTAAATGTATAAAACTTCCAGGAGAACACATTTGTAACCTTGGACATAATCCATAAAAGAAAAAACTAGGTAATGCGGACTTCAAAATTAAGAACTTATACTGTTTTACTGTTTGAAAGGCAGGGTTAAGAGAATGAAAAGGCAAGACACAGACTGGGAGAAAATCTTTGCAAAGGACTTATCTAATAAAGGACTTGTATCCAGAATATATAAAGAACACAGAAAATTCAAAAATATATAAACGATCCATAAAAAATGGGCAACGACTGATCTCTAAAATCTATACGATTCTGTCAAAACTCAACCACAAAAAGACAAACAACCCAATCAAGAAGTGGGCAAAGGATATGAACACACACTTCACTAAAGAAGATATTCAGGCAGCTAACAGATACATGAGAAAATGCTCTTGATCATTAGCCATTAGAGAAATGCAAATTAAAACCACAATGAGATTCCATCTCACTCCAACAAGGCTGGCATTAATCCAAAAAACACAAAATAATAAATGTTGGAGAGGCTGCAGAGAGATTGGAATTCTTATACACTGCTGGTGGGAATGTAAAATGGTACAACCACTTTGGAAATCTATCTGGCGTTATCTTAAACAGTTAGAAATAGAACTACCATACGACCCAGAAATCCCACTCCTCGGAGAAACAAGAGCCTTCACACAAACAGATATATGCACACCCATGTTTATTGCAGCTCTGTTTACAATAGCAAAAAGCTGGAAGCAACCAAGGTGTCCATTAACGGATGAATGGGTAAATAAATTGTGGTATATTCACACAATGGAATACTACGCATCGATAAAGAACAGTGACGAATCTCTGAAACGTTTCATAACATGGAGGAACCTGGAAGGCATTATGCTGAGCGAAATTAGTCAGAGGCAAAAGGACAAATATTGTATAAGACCATTATTATAAGATCTTGAGAAATAGTATAAACTGAGAAGAACACATACTTTTGTGGTTACGGGGGGGGAGGGAGGGAGGGTGGCAGAGGGTTTTTTACTGATTAATTAGTAGATAAGAACTGCTTTAGGTGAAGGGAAGGACAACACTCAATACATGGAAGGTCAGCTCAATTGGACTGGACCAAAAGCAAAGAAGTCTCCGAGATAAAATGAATGCTTCAAAGGTCAGCGGAGCAAGGGCGGGGGTTTGGGGACTATGGTTTAAGGGGACTTCTAAGTCAATTGGCAAAATAATTCTATTATGAAAACATTCTGCATCCCACTTTGAAATGTGGCATCTGGGGTCTTAAATGCTAACAAGCGGCCATCTAAGATGCATCAGTTGGTCTCAACCCACCTGGATCAAAGGAGAATGACGAACACCAAGGTTACACGACAACTAAGAGCCCAAGAGACAGAAAGGGCCACATGAACCAGAGACTTACATCATCCTGAGACCAGAAGAACTAGTTGGTGCCCGGCCACAATCGATGACTGCCCTGACAGGGAGCACAGCAGAGAACCCCTGAGGGAGCAGGAGATCAGTGGGATGCAGACCCCAAATTCTCATAAAAAGACCAGACTTAATGGTCTGACTGAGAGTAGAGGAATCCCGGCGGTCATGGTCCACAAACCTTCTGTTGGCACAGGACAGGAATCATCCCCGAAGACAACCCCTCAGACATGAAAGGGACCGGACAGTGGGTAGGAGAAAGATGCTGATGAAGAGTGAGCTAATTATATCAGGTGGTCACTTGAGACTGTTTGGCATCTCCTGTCTGGAGCGGGGGTGGGAGGATAGAGAGAGTTGGAAGCTGGCAAAATTGTCACGAAAGGAGAGACTAGAAGGGCTGACTCATTAGGGGGAGAGCAAGTGGGAGTACGGAGTAAGATGTATATAAACTTATATGTGACAGCCTGACTTGATTTGTAAATGTTCACTTGAAGCTCAATAAAAGTTAATAGAAAAAAAAGATGGGCAAAGGAACTCAAGAGATCACCCAAGAAGACATACCAACGGGAAAGAATCCCATGAAAAGATGCTCAACATCGTTAGTCATTAATCACCTCCCGCCAAGATGATTCCGACTGCTATGTGTCAGAGTAGAACTGTGCTCCACAGGCTTTTCAATGGCTAGTTTTTTGGAAGTAGTAGATCGTCAGGCATTTCTTCTGAAGTGCCTCTGTGTGGACTCAAACCTCCAATCTTTTGGTTAGCAGCTGAGCATGTTAACCTCTTGCACCACCCAGGGACTCCACATATCTAACAGAATGTTTAAAATTAAAATGACTGACTCTACCAAGTGTTGGCAGATGAAGACCAACTGGCACTCTCCTACACTGCTGATATGGGAGGTAAAATGGTACGATGACTTTGGAAAAGAATTTGGCAGTTTCTTAAAAAGTTAGGCATACATCTACTCTATGATTAAGTCATTCTACTCCTAGGTACTTACCCAAAAGAACTGAAAGCACATGGCCATACAACGACTTATACACAAATTATGTCCTTGTAACAGCATTAAAAACAAAAACCAAATAACCATCACTAGAACAGATTAAAAAAAAAAAAAGTGTGGTACAGCCATACAATGGACTACTTGCTCAACAATAAAAAAGAAATCAACTATTGATATACACAATAACATGAATAATTCTAAAAAGTGCTTAGTGAAAAGCCAGACCAAAACAAACGACAATAAAAAAACTACATACTGTATGCTTCCATATGTATAAAACTCTAGAAAATGCAAACTTAATCCATATTGTGGTTGCCATGGAGATTACATATGGGCACAGGGAAACATCTAGGAGTGGTGGGTATGTTCTTGATTGATGGTAATGGTTTCACTGGTTGAAAGTGATCAAAGTACACTTTAGTATGTGCAATTTATTGTATGTTAATTACACCTGTTTAAGAAAACAACTCGAATGTTTTTGGAACATCCTACCCTCAACCCAGAGAATGTGAACCTGTAAGACAGGGGTCACTGTGGTCACTGTGCCCAGCTTACAGGCCAGCAGGCTGAGGGTCAGGGAAGTAAAGAAAGTGCCCCTGGTTACTCAACCCATCTTTCTGAATTTCTTCCAGCCAAAACACCTTCACCCCATCTCACACAATCCAATGCAGCCTTTCAAGCCCATCCCAACCCCTGCCTCTCCCTGGAAACCTGGGGTCACTCCCTTCTCCCAGGTCCACTGCAGGATTGGAGATCCCCTTGAGGGTGTACTCAGACATCAACCCAGGCCATATTCCTCAGCTGACCTCAGGGTCACCAACTCTGGGCTTGCATGTCTTTGCAGCTTTTCCTGCCTCACCTGCTGAACTGGTTCAGGTTGGGATGCCTACCCTGTTGTCTAAGATTTGGCCTGGGAAGGATGACCCCCACTGCAGTCCTCCACCTTGTTCTCTCTGGAGAAGAAAGGGGGCAGGGTGGGGGTGGGGGGGGTGGGGACAGAGAATGGCCCAAGCTTCCACCTTCCTGGACCACATGGCTCTTGGCTGGGCTTCAAGCAGGGGTACCTTGGCAATGTGGCCCCAGGGCCTGCCCTGGCTTCATATGAAGCTGACACTGTTCTTGACGCAGGCATGGAAGCTATCTGGGGCAGACAAGCTCTGACACAGCACGCTGAGCCCAGAGATGAGGTCACAGACCAGCCAGGTGTTTCAGGTTGGGGTTCCAGCCTGTGTTTGCTACTGGCCAACACGCCCCCTCCCACTGCTTGTTTCAAGTGGATACTGCAAACATCTGTGCCTACTGGAAGCCCGGGGCTAGACACAGCTGGGGAGGCCCGGCCCCTCCCTCAGAGGCAGCCTCAGAGGCACTGCAGGAGGGAGGCTGGCTTTGCCAAATGGAGGTGGAGGAGCTTCTAGTCAGGAAGGGATCAGGCGACTCTAAAGGCAGGGTTTCAAAGCCAAATGTGGGGGAAGGGGGTCTCAGTAGAGGGAGCAACGTGAGCAAAGATGTGGAGTCGGAAGTCTTGGGGTATCTCTGGGAAGCACCAAAAGTTGGTTTTGAGAGTGAGTGGGAAGTTCGAGAAGGCTGGAGAAGGTTTGGGTCACAAAGGCAGCTGGAGCCAGACCTGAGGTCAAGTCAAGGGGGATGAGCTGAGGGCTGATTTGAAGGCAGAAGGGAGAGAGGCAGGGGCGGGGGGAGAGGCAGGGTGGCACTATGAGAGAGCCTCGTGTGGTGGCAGGTCTAGAGCCCACGGCTTGGGTTCAAACCCCAGCTCTGTGGGGTGACCCGAGTAACCTCAGCAAGCTACATCATTTCTGAGGGCTCCCTTTCCTCATTTGTACCCCCCAGAGAGAAAAGGGCTGCAAGCTCGGAGAATAGAGGAACGGTTTCACTGACCCTCACCACTCAGGCTCTGGGTCCTGAGAACAAGGCCTGTGCTTAGGAGGCATGGTGCTGGGGAAGGGCAGCGGGCACCAGCATCGGTCTAGGCTGAGCCCCTGGAGAGTGGCCGCCCAGGGCTCTGGGAGTGTCCCCCTTCACTCTCACATGGTGGAGCCACACTGGGGAGGCAACTGCTGTGGGCGGGAAAAGTTGGCTGGAAAGAGCCAGTGACTGAGATAACCGCAGTGCCTGCTACCATGGAAACGCTCACACAGCTAACACTTACTGAGCACTCACTGTGTGCTTGGCTGTTCTAACAACTCCATGAGGGGACACTCCAAGACTCTCTATTTCGCAAATAGGGAAACTGAGGCACAATCAAGGTGAAGAGCCTGTGCTGGGTCCGAACACACTAAGAGCTGGACCCATGACAGCTTCAAAGAAGGCAGAGTCTCAGGATGGAAAACAGACACCCAGAGAAGGGGCAGTGTAGGGGTGTCAGGGAAAAAGCGCCCCCACTTCACAAGAGACAGGCCACGGACACATAGGCACACCCAGTCACCCCACCCACCCACCTGCCCAACCTCTTTCCCGCAGTGCCCCATCTCAGTGAAGGGCAGCTGACACTCCTCGCTTAACTCAGTTGGTCCATCTCTTACATGACTTCTGCCCCACATGACTCATCGGCTTCCTCCCCACAATGGTGGTGGAGCTGGGTAGCCTTAGGTGGCCACCAATCCTGGCGTGCCTCAATTTCCTTCGCTGTAACACGAATTAATGACACCATCAAGCTCAGGGCATAGTCATGAGGATTAAGTCAATTAATACAATTCACTTGTCAGAGCTGGGCGCTAGTCCTCCCAGCAGCCCCACCCCAGACTCCCCCACCCTCACCGGCCACCACCCAGTGGCCCCAACAAGGTGAACCTGTAAAATACGAATCCATTAAGAAAACAATTAATGTAATCCACCATATAAATAAAACAAAAGACAAGAAGCACGTGATTTTATTAATTGATAAAACACATTTGACAAAGTCCAAAACCCATTCACGATAAAAACTCTTAGCAAATAGGAATAGAAGGAAATTTCCTCAACATAATAAAGGGCATTTATAAAAAGCCAAGAGCCAACATCATCCTAAATGGAGAATTCTGAAAGCATTCCCCTTGAGATCGGGAACCTGACAAGGATGCCCTTTATCACCACTCTTATTCAACATTGTGCTGGAGGTTCTAGCCAGAGCAAGTAGGCTAGACAAAGAAATAAAGGGCATCCATATTGGTAAGGAAGAAGTAAAATTCTCTCTATTTGCAGATGCCATGATCTTATACACAGAAAACCCTAAGGAATCCTCCAGAAAACTACCGAAACTAAGAGTTCAGCAGAGTAACAGGATACAAGATAAACATACAAAAATCAGTTGGATTCCTCTACACCAACAAAAAGAACATCGAAGAGGAAATCACCAAATCAATACCATTTACAGTAGTCCCCAAGAAGATAAAATACTTAGGAATAAATCTAACCAGAGACGTAAAAGACCTATACAAAGAAAACTAGAAGGCACTACTGCAAGAAACCAAGAGACCTAAATAAGTGGAAAAACATACCTTGCTCATGGATAGGAAAACTTAACATTGTCGAAATGTCTATTCTACCAAAAGCCATCTATACATACAATGCAATTCCAATCCAAATTCCAACAACATTTTTTAATGAGATGGAGAAACAAATCACCAACTTCATATGGAAGGGAAAGAAGCCCTGGATAAGTAAAGCATTACTGAAAAAGAAGAAGAAAGTGGGAGACCTCACTCTACCTGATTTTAGAACCTATTATACAGCCACAGTAGTCAAAACAGCCTGGTACTGGTACAACAGACACACAGACCAATGGAACAGAATTGAGAATCCAGACATAAATCCATCTACATATGAACAGCTGATACTTGACAAAGGCCCAATGTCAGTTAATTGGGGAAAATATAGTCTTTTTAACAAATGGGTGCTGGCATAACTGGATATCCATTTGCAAAAAAATGAAACAAGACCATACCTCACACCATGCACAAAAACTAACTCAAAATGGATCAAAGACCTAAACGTAAAGTCTAAAAAGATAAAGTTCACGGAAGAAAAAATACGGACAATGTTAGGAGCCCTAATACAAGGCATAAACAGAATACAAAACATTACTAAAAATGCCTAAGAGAAACCAGGTAACTGGGAGCTCCTAAAAATCAAACACCAATGCTCATCCGAAGACTTCACCAAAACAGTAAAAAGACTACCTACAGACTGGGAAAAAGTTTTCTGCTATGAGATTTCCAACCAGTGCCTGATCTCTAAAATGTACATGATTCTGCTAAAACTCAACCACAAAAAGACTACCCAATTAAAAAATGGGCAAAGGGTATGAACAGGCACTTCACTAAAGAAGACATTCAGGCAGCTAACAGATACCTGAGGAAACACTCTTGATCATTAGCCACTAAAACCCTGTGCCATCGAGTCGGTTTCATTAGCCATTAGAGAAATGCAAATCACAACTACAATGAGATTCCATCTCACTCCAACAAGGCTGGCATTAATCCAAAAAACATAAAATAATCAGTGTTGGAGAGGTTGTGGAGAGATTGGAATACTTATACACTGCTGGTGGGAATGTAAAATGGTACCACCCTTTGGAAATCGATTTGGTGCTTCCTTAAAAAGCTAGAAATAGAACTACCATATAATCCAGGATTCCCATTCCTTGGAATATATCCTAGAGAAATAAGAGCCTTTATACAAACAGATATATACAGCACACCCATGTTCACTGCAGCACTGTTTACAATAGCAAGAAGTTGGAAGCAACCAAGGTGCCCATCAACGGATAAATGGATAAAGAAACTATGGTATATTCACACAATGGAATACTATGCATTGATAAACAACCATGCTGAATCCATGAAATATTTCATGACATGGAGAAATCCGGAAGACATTATGCTGAGTGAAATCAGTCAATTGCAAAAGGACAAATAACGTATAAGACCACTATTATAAGAACTGGAGAAACAGTTTAAGCAGAGAAGAAAATACACTTTGATGGTTACAAGAGGGGGAGGGGGGGAAGGAAGGAGAGGGGTATTCACTAATTAGATAGATAAGTTTCATTTTAGGTGAAAGGAAAGACAATATACAATATAGGTGAGGTGAACACAAATGGACTAAACCAAAAACAAAGAAGTTTTCTTAATAAACTGAACACTTCAAAGGCCAGCACAGGAAGGGCAGGGGTTTGAGGACCATGGTTTCAGGGGACATCTAAGTCAACTGGCATAATCAAATCTATTAAGAAAACATTCTGTCTCACTTTGGAGAACGGCGTCTGGGGTCTCAAACGCTAGCAAGTGGCCATCTAAGACGCATCAATTGGCCTCAACCCACCTGGAACAAGGAAGAATGAAGAACACCAAAGACACAAAGTAATTATGAGCCTGAGAGACTGAAAGGACCACATAAACCAGAGACTTCATCAGCCTGAGACCAGAAGAGCTAGATGGTGCCCGGCCATAACCGATGACTGCTGACAGGGAACTCAACAGAGAACCCCTGAGGGAGCAGGAGAGCAGTGGGATGCAGACTCCAAATTCTCGTAAAAAGACCAGACTTAATGGTCAGACTGGGACTGGAGGGACCCCGGAGGCCATGGACCCCAGACCTTCTGTTAGCCCAGGGCACGAACCATTCCCAAAGCCAACTGTTCAGACAGGGATTGGATTGGAATAGGGGATGGAAAACGATACTGGTGAAGAACAAGCTTCTTGGATCAAGTGGTCACATGAGACTATGTTGGCATCTCCTGTCTGGAGGGGAGATGAGAGGGCAGAGGGTGCCAGAGGGGGCCAGAAGCTACCTGAATGGACACGAGGAGATAGACTGGAGGGAAGTACCGTCCTATCTCATTAGACGGAGAGCAATTAGGAGTGTATAGCAAGGTATATGTAAGTTTTTGTATGACAGACTGGCCTGATTTGTAAACTTTCACTTAAAGCACAATAAAAATTAATTAAAAAAAAATATATGAATCCAATCGAGTACTGCCGTCAGGATGCTGGCTTCCAGGGCTCAGCCTCAGTGCTCCCCACACGTTCAACACCCACACAATGTACTGTGGCTTCTCTGCTCCTGGGTCTTTGCTCCTGCTATTCCCTCTGCCTGGCATGCCCTTTTTCCTAGCCCATCCCACTCTCTCTTCTCTGCCTGGTTAAATCCTGTGCACCCTTCACACCTTACTTGATGTGCCCCCCAGGGTGTCTGCTCTGCCCTGCTCCCCCGTGGCACCCCACAGACACAGCATTTGGGGTGACCAGTGTTCACAGGCTGTGCCCAGCCTGCTCAAGGCACACAGAAGCACTCGATCAGTAGCCATTAGACTGAAACTAACACCCGAGGCCCTGTCTGTGACCTAAGGCAATGTAGGGGCTGCGGGGGGCTGCCCAGATTTGGTGAGCTCTGGACAGGAGAGACCCAGAGACTGGCCTGCCCTGCCGACCCCACAGCAAGGCCTGGAGCATCCCAACAAGACAAGATGAGAGGCAGGTGGGGGCGCCCAGAAGCCAGGCCACTGGCCTGTCAGAGCCCAGAGCTGAGGCTGCAGAGGAGGAAACTCTTAGACGGTGATGATGCGTGGTCACAGAGGGGTCTCACTGCTGTGCAAGGACAAGCAGCAAGTGTGACGCCGAGGCTGGTGCTCACCCAGAACAAAGCAATTGCTGTGAAATGGGGGCACAGGAACGGAGGGACCCTGCTTTCCTGTCCTGCCGGGAAACCAGCAGTGTCAGGACACTGCTCAGAGGACGGATCTTGTTTTCTGTAGGCAGAATAACTGGGTCCCTGCAATTCCCTGCCAAGTGCCAGGGCCAAGCCCCTGTACCTCCCCAACACAGCTATGTACGGTCCCTCTGCTGCCGAGACTCCTCCAGGCTACTCCAGCACATGGGGAAAGAAGCCGACAAAGGACGCTTGCCAAGGCCTCAGGGAGCCTGGCAGAGGAGGGGCTGGACTGGTGGGCCAGGACACGAGGTGTAGGGCAGGGCGTCTGCAAATGTCTGACAGCATCCAGGATGCAGAGAAGCAGGCCAGGGCCCTGCGGCCAGGAGCTGGGCAGGCATGGGTGCCCACTGTTTTTATATTATGACACTTATGCAATGAAGTCATCCTGCTCTCCCAGGGCTAGGCCTTCCTCCTCCCACACAGAATATCAGTTCCTGCCTGCCCTGAGGATGGAACCAACTTTCCCGAGTCAGCACTTCCTAGATGGCCGTGATGGGATGGGCAGCCCAGCGCTGAGTCATTTGCTGTTGTCTACAGGCTGTTTCAACACACTGAGACACCACAGATGGACAGGCCCTAAGGATGTCCAGAGCAGAGCTGCAGGAAGGCTCTCCAGGGGCTGCTCCCCACTGCCCCCAAACACAGGCCACGATCAAGAGTCACTGCAAGACAATGAAGCGGAGCTCAACCCCGGCAGAGAGTAAGAGATTTACAAGTGACAATGGCAGTGTCCTGGTGTTTAAAAACAGGGTTTTCCTGGACACCTTCTGCAGCCTGATTTCTAAATACCCCTGACAGAGCTGAACAGGCCTACCTGATGCTGTCATCATATACCTTGAACCAGGGAGGCCCGATGCCAAGTTTCCTCTGCAACTCCCCTCGAGGGGAGAAGGTGCAAGGGCCACTCACACACAGGGTCAGCCACCCGGTGAGCTGCCTCGAGCCACAGGCTGGGTTATCTGGAAAAGGGCCCTGTCCACCTGTCCCTTCCCCGAATCGGGAAAAGGAGGCTCCTGTTGGTCTGAGGGGCCCCTCCAGTTGGGGCTTCTGCACCCTTGGGGAGTCCTGTGTCCAGGATCCTGTACCCCTGCTGCTTGGGAGGCGTAGGGATGAGGACAGGAGGGCGGAGACACTATAGGCCAACAGAAAGAGACTCCAAGCAGTTCCCCATCTAGGGGCTCTCACAGTCTGAGGCCAGTTCCTAAGCAGACAGCCAGGGGCCCCAGCCAGTTCTCTCTGCCCTCAATACAGGCCTTGAAGGGGCTTGCAGGTCTGGGCTCCTGCCGGCTGGCTAACCACGCCACCACATGGCTGCTCACACGATCTGCAGCCCCACGTGGCAAGGGAGAGCCATCACTCACACCCCAGCCAGCCTGAGGGAGAGGAAGGCCCAGCTGCCAAAATCTCAACAGCTGACCTGTAAGCACTGAGGCTTTCAAAGGCGATGCAGGCCCTCCACCCCAATGCCAGCAAGTGCAATTCTCTGAAATATCACACCTTCCCCTGTGTAAAGTGGCCTGCGTGACCATTACAGTCCCCAGACAGTCTGCAAACTTTGTAAATATTTTACACTTTGCAGGCTGTAGTGTGAAAGCAGCCATAGACATTAGGTACAAAAATAGGCGTGGCGGTGTTCCAAAAAACTCTATTTACAAAACCAGGGTGCAGGCTAGATCTGATCCCTGGGGAGGCGGTATGCTGGCCCCTGGCCCAGACCAGCACTTCTCATCCTTTGCTGGCTCAGGCGTCCCCCAGAACAGCCTCCTTAGCACCTGCCAGGGACAGATTTTCAAGTGTTGCTTTCTGTGGTTCATTATAGAAAAGCCATGGGTATATTCTGGAACGGAGCCCTGAGTGGTGCAAATGGTTAATGCGTTCGGCTGCTAAGTGAAAGGTTGGAGGGCTGAGTCCACCCAAGGTGACTCGGAAGAAAGGCCTGGAGATACACTCTGAAAAAACCAGCCATGGAGAACCCCACGGAGCAGTTCTACTCTGATATACACGAGGTCGCCAGAAGCCAAAATCAACTCGACAACAACTGGTAATATGCTAGAAGGGCTTTTAAAACAACTCCATGCTAAGTCACTGAGGGGATGGTTGCAAGGTTGTCATGTACTCTGGGGGTTAGCTGCCTTGCTCACCAACCTCAGCATAGGCTGGAAACCACAGGACAAGGCAGGAGGTGGGGATCCCTCCCCTCACCCCCAAAAGGTCCTGTGCTGGAGAAGGCAGAGCTGTGGTTCCAACCCCAGTAAAGCTCAAATCTCCTGCCCATACTCACGCTTCCTCTCATCTAAAGTCCCTGGGGCCCAGGATCACCTGAGCCTCGCTGGAAAGGACCAGAGCCCCACCTCTCTCCCTCCCCATCTCCAGTCAAGAACATCACAGTGGCGGGCCTCACAGATGTGCCTGTAAGAAGGTCAGCCTGCCTTCCGGGCACAGGAAAACTCCAGTGAGGGGGCCACCCCAGCTCCGGAAGTGGGAATGTGTCCACGGGCACTGAACGCTTTCCCGACGCCTGGCACACTGTAGCCCCTGGCACAGCGGGGTCCTGGAGAGACAGACCCTCCCGCAAACCCTGATTCCACAGCATTAACCACTAAAATGAACGACAGCTCGGAAGTTAAGTGGGAACCTGCCGTTGGTCAGGCCCCATTGTAGGCCTCTGAGATAAATTATAGCTCACACAGAGTGGGTAGTAGAATTATGTCCATTCACAGACTGGGAACAGGCTGGGAGGAAGAAGCTCACTTAAATAGCAAGGGTGGGATTCAGAAGCAGATCTGTCTACCCCAAAGCCCTCTTCCATTCCTGCAAACTGCCTGGCCTCCCTCCAGCCCTGGGGTCCCAGCGTGCTAAGCCAGCTTCAGGGCCCAGGGGCAGATCTGGGTGCCTGTCTCAGCTGGGTAACCCTGGACAAATGACTTGACCCCCTTGTGTCTCAGCTTTCATGCCTGTAAATGGACTAATCATAGAGCTGCTGTGAGATTTAAATACGTAATGTTTCAGGTACTTAGTAGGGTACCTGGCACAGAACGGAGGCTCACCAAGGGCTTGCTGCAGGCCTGCCCTGCCCCACCTGCCCCGGGTTCGAGGGAATCACTGTCTCCTCCCCACAGGTCAGGTCAGGCTAGTCCCAACAGGGCCAAGAGGCAGCAAGTCACAGCAGGAAGCTCCCCCCGGCCCTCATCAGCTAGGCGGGGGCTTCTCTGGGCCTGCCCCAGCAGGTGGATGTTCCTGTTGGGTAGAGGGTGAGCTCCTGACACCAGCACCTCCTCTGCCTCTGCGGCAAGTGCAGAGGGAAGGTACCGGCACTCAAAGCCTGGAAGGACGGGGAGGTCTTCTGGTGCACGGTGCCGTATGGGCAAGTGCACAGAGGCACAGCATGCGGGCCAGGCTGAGCTGGCCACGGGCTAGAAAGGTGGCCTGGATCTTATCACCAAGACCTCTGGCCCCCCGGACAACTGTCCTGTGCCCTTGGTTCTTGAGATCCAAGGCCCACAGCAGAGTGGAAGCACCTACCGCACAGGAGGGCTTGCTCTCCTCAATCACTCCTGGGGGCCAGGAGGAGAGCCAGCAGCTAAGACACAACTGGAGCTGGGCTCTGCCACCCACTGGCGGCATGACAGGGTCTGACCCCACATCTCTGTGCCTCTCCTGAGAGTGCAGTTGTGGGGAGGGTGGACGGTGTTTGCAGTGCCCAGCCAGGTGTAAGGCATTGCAGGTACTATGTGGATGTCACCTGTTACCACAGCCAGGGCACCACAATCAGCCCACATGAGACCATTTACAGTGCAGGACATGACAGTGAAAAAACAGGTGGGCATGCCCCTTTCCCACCAGCCAGCAGCCCCAAGAAGGCCATGGGCAGGCTCTATGGCAGCTTACTGTCCACAGGTGGGTGAAGACCTACTCTGGACTTAGACCAAGGAGCCAGCTGGCCCCATGACAACCACCTAATTCCCCAAAAGGAGAATTCTCCAAAGGGAAGTCAGGGTGCGCCCCTCCTTACCACCATTAAGAGAGTAATCTGGACAACATGTATTTTCTTCTCTGAACATTTCTACCATGAAAGCTGGTTATCGCAAATCAGTGCAAGAGGGCTGACTTCAGGGCCCGGACGCACCCAGGTGGGGCCTGGCCACGTGACTCTGTTGGAGAGACTTCAGGACAGCCCACCTTCCTGACCTTCCAGACAAGGACCAGCTCCCAGAGAAAGCTTTACACCAGCAGGGTAAAGCTTTTCCTCCAGGCAGGGCTGTACAGGAATGTCTTTTCTTTCTAAAGTAGTTTGGTCTTTTGACACAGCAAGCACAACAAATGCAAAGCCCTGAGAAGCACTCCTGCACGTTCCAATGAGGTAAGGTTCCCGGAAGCAAGTTCCATAATGAAGCTGGGTCATTTAACTCCTCTATCTCTGATGAAATTCCTGGGCAGACTCAGTTTGCTCACCCACGCCTGCACCTGGGGGCCCACCTCCTGTAAGTCAGCCACTGGGTATCCCATGAAGTTCCTGAGTGCCTCCAGCTGCATGCTCTCATACCTGCTAAGGCAGCTACACGGCTGGGCTACCCTGTTGGGCCCCAGCAGACTGGCAGGTAGCTCAGGCTCCTGAGCTAGGGGATGGCAGAGGCTAGCCCACATTCAGACACATTTCTCTGCCCAGGCTGGATGGAAAACTCCAGTAGGTGAGCATTAGCAAAGAACTTTCTAGATGGCTTCAAGTATCCACTCAACCTTCCCAAATACCTTTTATATGTGCCTTTTCTGTCAAGAGGCACTTATTGATGCTTGCTGTGGACGAGGCCTCAGTACAGAAGACCCTGTCAGGCCTTCCAAGACCCAGCTTGGTGGGCCTGCAGCCCAGACAGCCAGCTGAGACCCAAAATCCTTGCATTCTGGGGGACCACAGACTCACAGGATCACTCCTCCCTTCGGCTCACCAGTGAACTGGCTCATGGGTGGCAGAGGTTGAGCACCTCCAGCCTCTCTAGTCCTCTACCCACACAGAGGGAGGGAGGGAACCCCTGAAATGTCCATTTATATGCCTCTTTTCCATTTCAAAGTGGAAGCCCTACTAGAACCCAGCATTTGGGGAGTGCAGGGGCCGAGGGCCAGAGAGGCCTGACTGCGGGCACAAATGAGAAGAGGCTGTCCCGATGGAAGAACTGTATCCTGAGTTGTTTCTGATCCTGAATTGTAATCTATTACTTCCCTAATAAACCCCGTAACTGTGAGTATTGTCTGTGAGGTCTGTGTGGCGACTGTAACAGATTATTGAACCCAGTAGAGAAGCAGAGTGCCATGGGAAGGATGGCTGGTGTCAGAATTGGTAAAAAAGTTGGAGAGAGGAGGTATGTCTGACAGGAATCAGCCTTGGGCTATTGATGCTGATAGTGACTCTCCTTCCCCTTGTGAAGTTAGGAGAGGGGGTCTGACACCATCCCCACGCCATTTTTACAGGAGCCAGGTCCTTACGAAGCAACTGTGCTCTGCTAACATGGCGGGGTCGGGGGGGTTGCCCCGCTCCTAGGAGAGCTGGCCCTGTAAATGGCCACCCAGGTCTCAGGAGCAGTGGGGCCTGCCGGAAGAGGAGGATTCCTCATTTTCCCCAATAGAGCCATGGTTAGCCCCACATGGCCATCTGCTGACACTCACGGCCCCACCATACACTCCATGGTTCATCCTCACACCTCAGGCATCGAGAAAGTTTGTGTCTATATCCCTGTGACTGTTTGCTTCTGTCCCTGAAGAAGGGAGGAGCAGCCTTTCAAACAGGGTCCGCCTCTCCCCATACTCCTACTCCCCCAGCAATTTTACTTCTTTTGAGGGTGATCAGGAAGGCAGTGATGCAGCAGAGAGCAAGCCACAGGGAAGAGGGAAGAGTGACTTCCATCCAGGGCCCTGCCAGTTCCACAATCACAAGTGCTCAATAAGTATGTACCAACTGATGGGCTTACCCCCAAAACTAATATATATAAGAAAAAGGGTTTCAACACTCAGTAGACTGCAAGGGGAGTCTGTCTCTGAGGGCTGGACAGAAGACATGTTGCGGACAGCTGCAAAGCATGGCGGCAAGGTGCTGAGCCTCACATCCACTGTTCCTTAAATCATGCTCCCTCTGCCCAGCTCCAGCAGAGCTGCGATCCCACAGGAACCCAAATGACATCAAATCTTACCAAATTCAAGATCAGGCTCAGGCCTGTTATTCGTTGCCAATGAGTCGATTCATAGGAACCTTATAGGGCAGAGTAGAATTGCCCCAATAGGGTGTCCAAGGAATAGCTGGTAGAATTGAACTGCTGACTTCTGGATAGCAGCCAAAGCTCTTATCTACTATGCCATGATATATATGCCAACTCAACAATATTATTATGAGCATATAAGTATATAGAGATTTTAATATATTTATATGCTTTAATGGTTTTGCTTCTCTAAAGAACCCAGACTAAGACAACCACCCATCTTCCAGTTTATCATACTGTGGTGACTTGCATGTTGTTGTAATGCTAGAAGCTATGCCATCAGTATTTCAAATACCTGCAGGTTACCCATACATCCCACCCTAATCCTCTTTAACATAACCTAATCTTGCCTCATTAACCACAGGCATACCCACGGTGAACAGGTTTCAATGGAGCTTCCAGACTAAGACGGAGAAGGGGTGGGGTCAAGATGGCAGAGTAGTCAGACACTTCTGGTGATCGCTCTTACACTTACAAAGACCCCAAAAAACAAGTGAAATGATTACATACATGACAAACCAGGAGTCCTGAACATCAAAGGCAAAGTCAGAAAACAAACTAAGCAGCAGGGGGAGGCAGAGTTGGTTCAGAAGCGGAGAGGAGTTGTCAGACTTGAACCGTCAGGAACCCTCAGGCACCATTCCCTGGAGCGACCGCAGCAGTGCTGGAAGTAGCAGTAGCATTCTGGATGCCATTTCTTCAGGAAGAGACAGCGAGCCACACAGCCTACTCATGCCTCCGGAACCAGAGAAGAATGGTGCTCTCGGCAAAAGCTAAGTACTTGAGTTTATTTTACTATGCCCCCAGCCCCCAAGCCAGCTTCAGTGGCTGTCGATTTCCCTACGCCTGAGATAGGTCCTGCTGCATGCCCGGAGCCATTCTCTCGGCCTTGGAGAAGGAATAAATTCACAATTGGGAGAAAAGATAATCTGCCAGCTCCACTAAGCAGGGGAGCTCAGGACAGAATTGGCTCCTATCCAGGCACAAATGGTCCGTGGACTTTAAATACCTTTCAACCCTGCATGGACCTGTGGGGGCCCATTTCGGGAGAATAGGCCCTTGTTGGCAGACTGAAACTGTTTCAGCTGTGCGGTGGAGAGGTGGGTGTTTGATGTCTGACATCACTTTGCCTTTTGAACCAGGTCCTCATCTACCCACATCGGGGCCTAAGGACTGGTGGCTCTACCCACATCACCTAGCCCCCCCCTCAGTCCTTACAACCAAAAGCATTGCGTGCCCATGGTCCAGCTGCAGAACCTACCCACCTGTGCGCTCTAGGGAACAGGGACATGCTTTCCTCAGACACTCAGGACAGTTGTCAGTCCCCTGCCTTGTTCAGAGAGTGACCCCTGTTGCAACCAGACACCTGTACCTACACCAATCACCCCTGCCCCTCTAAGACTGTAGGACATAGCCTGTACCACACATTTGATGACAAACTACCTGGACACCTGAGCTGAATCCATACAAGAAAAGTAAACGGACTCCTAGGCTCATATACCTGATAACAGCTCTAGCCATCTGGTGACAGGACATTAGATATTCGAAGGTGAAAATAATCAAGCTAGCTCACTCAAGCAACCTATTTGGGCATATCAAAACAAAAAGCAAGAAGCTAATTTTTTTTAGGATACAGTAAGCAAACATAAAATAAACTAATAAATAACCCATAGAAGGCTCAGAGACAGCAGTTGATATCAAATCACAGACTAAGATGGGCAAGGAAGAAAGACCTGGTGATACTTCTGAAAATTAGCCAATGAAAATCCTATGGATCACAACAGAATATCATCTGATACAGTGCTAGAAGATGAGCTCCCTAGATGGAAGGGCCCTCAAATACACACTGGCCGCAACAGTGGACTTCAGCATACCAACGATCATGAAAATGGTACAGGACCAGACAACATTTCATTTTGTTATACATGAGGTTGCCAAGAATCAGAGATGACTTGATGGCAACTGTCATGGATTGAACTGTGACCCCCCAAAATATGTGTCAACTTGGCTAGGCCATAATTCCCAGTATGATGTGGCTGTCCTCTGTTTGTGATCTGATGTAATTGTCCTATGTGTGGTAAACCCTAATCACTGCCTGTGGTTAATGATGCAAGATTAGGTTATGTTAAAGAGGATTAGTGTGGGATGTAAATCCTTACTCTGATCCAATATAAAGGAGTTTCCCACGGTTTTCCCAGGGGTGTGGCCTGCATCACCTTTTATCTTGCAAGAGATAACAAGAGAGAGAAGCAAGCAGAGAGAGGAAGCCTTCCCCTAGAGCTGGCACCCCGAATTTGGACTTCTAGCCTCCTAAACTGTGAGAGAATAAATTCTTGCTTATCAAAGTGACCCACTTGTATTTCTGTTATAGCAGCACTGATAACTAAAAAAACCAAAACCAAACCTGTTGCCATCAAGTCGATTCCAACCCACAGCGACCCTACAGAACAGAGTAGAACATCCCCAAAGAGTTTCCAAGGAGCGCCTGGTGGATTCGAACTGCCAACCTTTTGGACAGCAGCGGTAGCACTTAACCATTACACCACCAGGGTTTCTGAGATAACTAAAACAAATACTGAATTCCTGTGACCCAAACAGCCTAGTATGAAATACATAATAATCGTGTAAATACTTGAATGTGTCAGCTGGGCAAAGAGTCAGAGGTCAGGGAGCTTAGCAATATGCAAATCAAGCAGAATGAACATAAACAGAGCCGACTGAATAGCAGGGTTAAGGGCACAGCTTTCTTTTCAAGACGCACAGATCATTGCTTTCCTATGAAATGACATCACAGTGGGACCTGGAGTGCTGCCCCAGTCATCTGAAAAAGGAAGAAATTCCACATACATGTTTGTACAGAATTTTAAAATATATATATTTCACATTTGTTTCTGTAAATATAAAACATAACCCACTGCAGTCGAGTCGATTCTGACTCACAGCGACCCTGTAAGACAGAGTAGAATTGCCCCACAGCGTTTCCAAGACTGTAAGCCTTTTCAGAAGCAGACTGCCACATCGTTCTCCCTCACAGCAGCTAGCGGGTTCCAACCGCCAATCTTTCCATTAGCAACTCAGCGCTTTAGCCACTGCACGGGGAGGGCCCACTGTAAATCTAAAACCGTTCTAAAAAATAAAGGTTGTTAAGAATAGCAAACGATATTGGCATGTGCCAAACACTTGAAAATTGAAAAATTATCTCTTAAACAATATCTGTATCAGAGGGCAAACAGAACAAAACAAGAGGAAATGGAATAAATAAAAATAGAAACATATCTACCTTTAGGAATCACTGCCAAAGCACTACGTGTATGTATGTAAAAATATGTATCAATGATAAAAAGCATAACCTCTCTACTTCAGGACTTCAGAAACTGAACCAAGTAACGGGGCAAAAATCTCAATCAGGAGAAGTGATAGGATAAAAAGTAAAAAATGCAAACAGCAAAAGGAAATAAAATTGGTGGGTTTTTTACTCTGCTAATGAGTTTATTCAGATTGGTAAGTCTGTGCAAAGAAAACACACAAGCTAGGAGAAGTGAACAGTGACTGTCCAGTAAACACCAGTGACGTGCTTGGTGCCACCGACCCAAGCTCTGTCCCGGGAACCACTCGGAAGACAAACATCAGCAAGCCCATCTACGGGGAAGGGCCAAGGCCGCCTGTCCAAGACTCTAGGGTACTCTGTGGTGAAGACTTGAACCCAGATCTAAACCTCAAGCTACTCTATCCCCTTCCAAATCCACTCAAAGAATGAGAAGGGAAAAGAGGAGAGGGGAGAGACCATTACAAACTTAGTGGACATGCTCCACACACTGATCTGAACAACTCTTCCCAGTCCAAAGGGCAGGGAATCGGAACCAATCCTATGCTGAACATGAAGGCAAAACTGAGTAAAACCTCAGCAAACAGAAGCAACAGTCTATCTTCATTGAGAATTACTCACTGTGATCTAGAATGCTTTGCCCTAGAAACAAAACCAAGATAACCAATTCGATTCAATATAAAGAACATTTATTCTGTATCCACTATGGATCAAGATAAGCAAACAAATATAATTAAGTAAATTATATAGTATGTCAGAAGGTGGGCTACCAATATTTCTGTAAATCTAATCATTTTTTAATCATAGATAACTTTAGTTTTTTAAAAATTAAACAGAATGCCATGTACACTGAGAAGCTTTTGCTATAATTTGGCCTCTCTTCTCAACTAAAGTGCTAGAAAAACTGATGAGGTAATTTTCTTTCTTAACGTCATTTAAAAAAGCATGTATACAATATCTTTGGGAACCATACACCTGCTAAGAGTCTAATAACCAAAATATATATAAAACTTCAACAGAACAGACATTTCACCAAAGAAGACACTCAAATGGCTACCAAACACAAGAAAAGATGCTTAATGTCATTAGCCATCAGAGAAATGCAAGTCAAAATCACAATGAGATACCATCTCACTCCCACTAGGATGGCTGTAGTGTTGCTATGCGTTGGAATCGACTTGAGGGCAACAAGTGTTTTTTTTTTTTTTTTTAAGGATGGCTAAGATTTAAAAAAAAAGGAAAACAAATGTTGCCGAAGATGTGAGGAAACTGGAGCCCTTATCCATTGCTGGTGCCAGTACAAAATGGTACAGCCATTGTGGAAACCAGTGCAGCAGTTACTAAAAAAACTAAAAATAGAACTACCCTCTGATTCAGGAATTCCACTCCTAGGTATATATTCAAAAGACTTTAAAGCAGAGACTCAAACAGAGACTTGTACCCTGATGTCCATTGCAGCACTATTCACAATAGCCCAAAGGTGGAAATAACCTGAATGTCCATCAACAGATGGATAAACAAAATGCGGTACATTCACACAGTGGAATGCTATTCAACCAGCAGGAGAAATGAAATCTTGATACATACTACAATATGGATGCAGCCTGAAGATACTACGCTGAGTGAAAAAAGTCAATCACAAAAGGACATATATTGAATGACCTCACTTATATAAAAAGACAAGAAAAGGCAAATGTATAGAGACCAAAGTTTATTAGTGTTCAGCAGGGGTGCGAAGAAGGGAGGGTTAACAGTGATGGAAAACTGCACTGATTAAGGGTAGGGCTGCACAGCCTATTATCGCAGCTGCTGTCGACACGTTGTACACGTGTAAAAAGTTAAACCTGGCAAAAGTTGTCTGACAGATAAATATATAACAACAGAAAAAAAAAAAAAAGAGAGTAGCTTCTGAGGCTGCTCATGTTTAACCAAACACCTCATGTGATTTGGTTCCTTGCTTTGGAGGTTTACAGTCACGGTTTCACGGGACATCCCAGTTAGCTGGCATAGTAGTGAGTTCAATGCTTCTGTTCTACCTCCTAGTTTGTGGCGTAGTACCTTGAGATCTTAAAGGCTTGCGAGCTACCATCTAAGGCAACAATTCGTCTCTAGTTACCTGGAGAAACACAGGAAGAAGAATCAGGAATAGGAGGAGGCAATGGAATGTGTGGCTAATTCCATCCATGAACAACTGCCTCCTGTGCCATGAGACCAGAGGAACTTGACTGCGCCTGGCTATCATTACTGGACACTTTGATTGAAGACTCTATAGAAGAATCCTGATCAAAAGGGGGACAATGCAGAACAGAAATTCAAATTCTCATGGACTCCAGACTTTCTAGAGCCTTAGTGGCTAGATGAACCCCTGAGACTATTGCCTTGAGACAATCTTTAAACCTTAAACCAAAAATATCCCCTGACGTCTTCTTAAAACCAAACATTAACAATTAAAAAAAAAAAAACCCTAAACCACTGCTGTCAAGTCAATTCCAACTCACAGTGTACGGTTTCCAAGGAGTGACTGGTGGATCTGAACTACTAAACTTTTGGTTAGCAGCCAAACTCTTAACCACTGCACCACCAGGGCTCCAAAAACCAAACAATACTCTACCTTTTAGCTAGTAAAAAATGTCTGCCTTGAGCATTCTGCTCTTTTAAGGACTATCTATATTGGATCAAAGTGACAATAGCAACTTGAAAGATTAGATACGAACCTTACAGGGCAGTGAATTTATGTTAATGCGGGGGAACAACTCAGAAAAAAAGGGTGGGAATGGTACAATTCAAAGAATGTAATCAATGTCACTGAACCGTGCACGTACGAACAGTTGACTTGGTATGTGTTTTGTTGTGTATATTCTCAACAACAAAATAAAATTTTTTTAAATCTATTAGGAAGTTTTTTTTTTTTTTTTCTTCCCTCTCTCTAGTTATTACTTCCTTCTATTCTTGTTTCTGCGGAAACCCTGGTGGCGTAGTGGTTAAGTGCTACAGCTGCTAACCAAAGGGCTGGCAGTTCGAATCCGCCAGGCGCTCCTTGGAAACTATGGGGAAGTTCTACTCTGTCCTATAGGGTCGCTGAGTCGGAATCAACTCCATGGCACTGGGTTTGGGTTTTGGGTTTATTCTTGTTTCTGCAACCACATTTTCAGTCGGAAAACCCACATTGAGAGAGACCCCTTCTGGGCTGTGTGTTGCTCTCTAGTTTTGCCAGAGGCTTCCTTCCCTGCTCTGTGGGGGCTGCCTATATCGGAGCTGGCATTCAGGGAAAGCACAGAGGACGTACCTTCATTTCAGGAGTAGGAGGGGCTGGCATTCTCCAGAAGGACCTCCTTGAAATCTGTCTTGTTGGTTTCAGAGCCCCAGTGGTGCTGTGGTGGTTGAGGGAGCAGTCTCCACTTAGGTGACCCACTTCCTGATTTCACTATAGGGAACCTTCTGTAGGAGTTCGTATCGGTCCAGGATCTGACAGTTCCCAGGTGGGAGAGGGGTTGTCATGCTCCAAACTGATCCCCAGGGAGTCTGCCTTGTTGCTATCAGAGCCTGCCCCATAGTATGTTGGCTCTAAGTATAGCCTCCACTCAACATGCCTGCTTCCTAGCACACAGCAGCCTTAGGCACCGGTCCGCGGCACTGACTAGAAGCAGGAGCAGAAAGACCCGAACTAACCCCCAGGGAAGGCTGTCTTGTTGGTTTCGGAGGTCTGAGCTATGGGGTGCACAGGAAGGCAGCGAGAGTTTTGACTGGGAGCAGACTCCACTGCAGTGGCCTTCTGTAGCAGTTTGCAGTGGCCTGGCAATCAACAGTTACCAGGTCAAGGGGAGGGTGTCACACTCTGGTTAGATCCCCACAGAGGTTTACCTTGTTGCTACTGGAAGCCCCTCTTCCCCCAACAGATTACTGGCTGTGAATGTAGCCTCCACGCAAGACGCCTACTTCCTAGCACACAGCAGCCTCTGTCAGCAGTCCTCAGCACCAACAGGAAGTGGGGCAGTCTAACTCAAACTGACCCCCAGGGAGGCTTGCCCTGTTGGTTTCAGAGGCCTGACCTGTAGGACGCACAGGGAGGCAGGCAGAGTGCTGACTATGAGAGCAGACTTCACTGTAAGGGCCTTCTGCCGCAGTTCACAGTAGGCTTGCAGCCAACAGGTCCACGCTGGGCGGGTGCTTGCAAACTCCAAAAGGAACCCCAGGGAGGTCTGCCCTGATTTTAAAGTTGAAGCTTGGCATTCTGTCTCTTTGTACAGGCAGGGAGTGTACTGGTTAGGGAAGTTGGTTCTTTTGCTAGGATCACTTCCTCTAGTTCACAGCAGCCAGTGGCCCGTGTGGCTCGAGGGTGGGGGTAGGGACAGTAGGATAAGTGATTTTCCTACTCTATGCGACTTGTTGGTTCGTTGATTTTTGTCTGTCTGCAGTTCCCCACTGCTTTCCTCTGCTCCCCGATTCAGAGTTCCTCAAAGCTGAGTACCATTTCCTTGTTGTATTTGTTGGAACAACGGTCTGGTCTGTTTAGAATGTCATTTTCTCTGAATCCCCTCATTGGTTTTTTTATTACTGAACATTTTCATCAAAGATTCTATAGAAAAATCATGATCAAAAGGGGGAAACACAAAACAGAACTTCAAATTCTCTTGGAATCCAGACCTTCTGGGACCACGGAGGCCATATCAACCCCTGAAACTATTGTCCTGAGACAACCTTTAATCCTTAAACCTTAAACCAAAAATATCCCCTGAAGTCTTCTTAAAACCAAACAATCATTTGGCTTAACCAGTATAGAATGCCTATATTTAACACTCCTCTTTTAAGATATAACCCAGTGAAATATATGGGATCAAACTGACAACAGCAACTCATAAGATTAGATGGGAAATTTAGAGGGCAGTGAGTTTATGTTAATGGGGGAGGAACAACTCAGAAAAGGAGGATGAGAATGGATGCACAACCCAAAGAATGTAATCAATGTCACTGACCTGTAGAAATTACTGAATTGGTATACGTCCTGCAGTATATATTTTCAAAAACAAAAATAAGATAAACTACAAAAAGGAAAGCATCTATAGCTTTAGTAAATCTACCTAGATTTAAAACCAAAAGAAACTATTAAAAAACAACTAAACACTTTAATAACAGTGGGAAGCAGTACTAGACACAGAAAGAAGCATTTGAGTTTCTCTCCTTAAAATCAGGACAAGTACACCCTCTCACCACACTTAACAGAAGACTAGAAAAAATAAATAAATCTGTGAAAAGACAATTCCATTAATTAAAAAAAAAAATCCTATTTTTTGCAGGTGATGATTTTATCTAGCAAATGCACTAAGAAACATCTCTAAAAAGGTCACACTTAGAGATCGCATATTCACCAAGATGCCCACTAATCGCCCCAAACTATATTGTTGTGTTAGAAATACATAATAAAATATGACAATTATATTTACAAACTTGACCTAAAAAAATTAACCCCCTGGATATTAATTTAACTGGAAACATGAGATTTATTCAAATACAGTTATAGATACTCTAATGAGAAAGGGTTATATAAAATAAGCAGGAACCTAGGGTGATTCCTCAAGAGAGTTAATGTATGTGGGCACCACATTCACACGCCCTGAAGAAAGTGGCTTCAAATCCTTTGGGGAGCAAAAACTTTAGAGTAATAGTGAAATTATCTGGAAGAATTAGGAAGCAATATATTACCCCCTCCTTAAAAAAAAATTTGAGATATAATTCACATACCATAAAAATAATCCTTTTAAACTGTACAACTGAGTGGTTTTTAGTATATTCACAATGTTGTACGACCACTACCACTGTCTAACTCCGCCACATTTTCTTCACCCCATAAAGAACCCTGTACCTATTAGCAGTCATTAACAACTTCCCCTTCCCCCAGATCCTGAAAACCATTAATCTGCTTTCTGTCTCTATAGATTTGCTTATTCTGGACATTTTATATAAAGGCAGTTACATAAAATGTGGTCTTTGTGACTGGCTTCTTTCACTTAGCGTAATGTTTTCAAAGTTCATCCATGTTGTAGCATGTATCAGCACTTCATTCCTTTTTATGACTGAATAATATTCCATTTGTATGGCTATACCACAATGTGTTTATCCACTTATCAGTTGATGGACATTTGGGATGTTTCTACTTTTTGGTGTCTGTGAATAATTCTATGAATATTTGTGTATAAGTTTTTATGTGAACTTATGTTTTCAATTCTTTTGGATACATACCTATGAGTGGAATTGTTGGAACACTGGTAATTCTATGTTTAACTTTCTGCGGAGCCGTCAAACTATTTTCCACAGCATCTGTACCATTTTACACGTCTACCAGGAGTATGTAAGGGTTCCAATTTCTTCACATGCCTACCAACACATTACTATCTGTCTTTTTTATTACAGCAATCCTAGTGGGTGTGAATGGGGACAGTGGTAGTGCAGTGGTAAAATTCCTGCCTCCCATGGGGAAACCCCGGGTTTTATTCCCCTGGCCAGTGCATCTCATGTGCAGCCACTAGAGGAGGCTTGTGTGTTGCTATAATGCTAAACAGGTTTCAGCAGAGCTTCCAGACTAAGACAGACTAGGAAGAAAGGTCTGGCCATCTACTTATGAAAATCAGCCAGTGAAAACCTATGGATCACAATGGTTCAAAGGTTTCATATTCAACAAGTGAGTACAAAGTCATCTTTTAAAATTAATATTAGTATTAAGCAAATCATAAGCCAAACAGTCTATGTCTCCTTACATACATCATTTCACTTAATGCCTATCTCAAAGATCTTGGGAGAATTCTCATTTCTATTTCATAGAGGAGGAATAAAGCTCCACGAGGCCAAGGGCCATGTCAAGGCCTCTAAGCTATCCAGGGCTAGAGGCACACCTGGAACTCAGAGCTGACCCAAGTCCTCTCACCCCAGCTCCTTCCATATTACTACAGTTTCAGAACTACTGCTTGATAGCAAAAAAGGGTTTGTATTGAGAATATATAAAGAACTCCTACACAATAAGAAAAAGGCAGACAACACAATAGAAAAAACAGGCCAAGTTCTTGAACAGGCTCTTCACAAAAGAGGAGCTCCAAATGGTCAGTAAACATATAAAAAGGTGCATCAGGGAAATGCAGATGAACACCAGAATGAGATATACCACACACCAATAGGAATGGCTACAATTTTAAAAACAACAATCATACCAACTGTTGGTGGTGAGGATGGGCTGGCGAGAGAACTCTCAGGCACAGCTGATGCAGCTTCTCTGGGAAACTGTTGGGCAGCAGCCAGTGAGCCAAACCCATGCCCGTCCTACGACCTAGCAACTCCACTCCTGGCGAGACATACAACAGCAGTGGGCAACTATGTGCACCAAGGCACACACATGAATGCCACAGCAGCACTAGTTCTAAAACCCACCACCCCCAAAGGCCTACCTACATGACAGTGGATACACAGGTTGTGCCAGCAATTTAAGAGTACGGGCTGCAAGGAGGATCAGGCTCACGAACACAATGCTGAGTGTTAGAAGCCAGACACACAAAACATAAGTACTACGTGATTCTATTTACAGTAAGGTCAAAAACAGGCAAGGTCAGTCTAACGTGTCGGAAGTCAGGAGACCAATTCCCTGGAGAAGAGGTAGGGAGCAGTCATTTGGATGCTGATAATGGTACAGTCAGAACCCGACTTATGACAGGGTTCTGTTCCAACGATTCAGTTGCAAGTCAGTTCTGACGTAAGTCGAATACCTCTTCTTTGTTTTTGTTTTTGTTGTCGTTAGGTGCCGTCGAAATGGTTCTGACTCATAGCAACGCTATGTACAACAGAATGAAACACTGCCCAGTCCTGCGCCATCCTCATTATTATTGCCTTTTATTATCAGTATCTTTTTAAATCCCATCTTTATTTATCTTTGGGGGTTGGAAACTACATATAAACATCTGCCAGTGAATATCTGAGAATAATAACATCAGCAAATTACACGCTGCAACACTGCATGTAGTACAAAAAAAAAAAAAAGATGGTCATTAGGTGCAGTTCTTCGCAATCTGAACAGCCTTAAGTCAGAAACTAAAATATGTATGCTCATTCTTGACCTGCTGGTGGTCACATAGGTGTATTCACTTTGATAACTCATCAAGCTGTGCAATTAGGTACTTTCCATATTTATTTTACATTTCACTGAAAGTTCATTTTAGAAAAAAACTAGAGCAATATGACAACCAGCAAACTATTTGAATGGGGTTTAAAAATAAGCAGAAAGTGAATTGTATCTCAAAAAGTAAACAGGAAAGTTATCTCTGAGGCCAAAAACTGAAATAGAATCAAACCATTGAAAAAAAAATTCCCAGAAGATAAACTAGATAACTAGGAGCTCCTGAAAATTAGACACTTGTCTGAAGGTTTTGGACTTGTTGAGGGCTGCCTGTGGCCTAAGGTGTGGTCTATTCTGGAGAACGATCATGTACGTTGGAAAAGAATGTGTACATTGCTGATGTTGGGTGGAGTGTTACATATATGTCTATGAGGTCAAGTTGGTTGATTGTGGCCTTTAGGTCTTCTGCATCTTTGTTGAGTTTCTTTCTAGATGTCTCCTACTATTATTGTGGAATTGTGAATTTCTTTTCAGTGCTGTTAGAGTTTGTTTTATGTATTTTGGAGCCCTGTCATTGGGTGCGTAGATATTTATTATGGTTATGTCCTCATGGTGGATTGTCTCGTTTATCATTATATAATGTCCTTCCTTGTCTTTCACGGTAGATTTTGTTTTAAAGTCTATTTTATCTGAGACTAATATTGCTACTCCTGCTCTTTTTTGGTTGCTGTTTGCTTGACATATATTCTTCCATCCTTTGATTTTTAATATATTTATGTCTTTGTCTCTAAGGTGTGTTTCTTACAGACAGCATATTGATGGGTTCTGCTTTTTTTATGCAGTCTGTCACCCTTTGTCTCCTCATGGGTGCATTTAAGCCATTTACATTCAGTGTAATTATTGACAGGTACGAGTTTACTGCTGTCATTTTTGTAGTGCCTTTTTTTGTGATGCTGATGTTTTCTTTGTCCCTCTTGCTCTTCTTGCTGAATTCCTTTTTGTGTGTGTGTGTGTGGAATCTTTTTTCTCATTTCTTTCATTTTTCTAGATGTTGTGTTTACTGAGGCTTTACGTTTTTCTTCTTTATTTTGATGAGTAGGTTCGTTACCTTTCTTTGTGGTTACCTTGAAATTTACCCCATCTTTCTAAGTTTAAACCAGTCTTTTATTACTTGAGATTGCCTTGACTTCCTTTCCATTTGAAAGTTCTATACGTCCACCATTTATCCCCTCTTTTATTGTCCTGAGGTTGTTGTCATTTACAGATTGACGTCTCTGGCTCCCTGTTACAAAACTTTTAGTTTTGCTTTATCCTTGAGGGTTCATTACCTAGGTTGGAATCTGGATGATGCTGTCTTGTGCACTAGATTCAGGCTGTTGTCTGATGTTGTTGGTTCTCTAACCAAAGGACTCCCTCTAATAATTCCTTTAAATATGGTTTGGTTTTTACATATTCCCTTAATTTCTATTTATCTGGAAATGTCCTGATTTTGCCATCATATCTGAACAAGAGTTTTGTAGGATATATTTTTCTTGGTAGGCGGTTTTTTTTCTTTCAAGATTTTATATATGCCTTCTTGCCTGCATGGTTTCTGCTGAGTTAATAAGAGCTTAGCCTTATTGTTTCTCCTTTGTATGTTACTTTTTGTTTTCTCAAGCTGCTCTCAGGATTCTTTGTCTTTGGTTTTAGCAAGTGTGATTATGGTATGTCTTGGTGATTTTCTTTTGGGGTCTATCCCAAATGAGGTTTGTTGAGCTTCCTGAATGTTCAGCTTTTCTTCTTTCATGACATTAGAGAAGTTTTCTGTCAGCAACTTGTCAATGATTCTGTATTTTCCATTTTCTCCCCCTGTTCTGAAATTCCAATTACAGGCAAATTTTTGCTTTTGATTGTATCACACATAGTTCTCAGGGTTTCTTCATTTTTTTTTTTTTAATTCTTTTCTCTGATGTTTCCTCAAAAAAAGCGGTATCCATGGATTTGTCTTCAATTTCTCTGATCCTGTCTTCCATTGTTTCAAATTTGCTCCTAAAACCTTCTACTGCGCTGTCCATTTCTGAAATCTTGTTGTTTATCTTTTGAGTTTGTAATTGCTGTTTTTGTATGATTTCTAGCTGATATTTATTTTGACATTTTGTTCCTGTATTACTTTCCTGAATTCTTCCATTACTTTGTCTGTGATTTCCCCAATTTTGTCTATATTTTCCATGATTTTGTCTATTTTTTTTCCATATCTTTGTCTGCATTTTCCTTCATCTCTTGGAGAAGCCTGAATATTAGTTTTGAATACCCCATCTGGTAGTTCCAGTAACTTTTCTTCTACCGGAAGGTCATGTGGTGTTTTATTGTAGTCACTGTCTGTAGCTAATCTTTTTTTTTTTTTAATATGTTTTCATATTGTCTGCTGTCTCCAGGACATTCAGGGATTATTTTCTCAATTTACTGATTGTAGATTTGTTCATTCTGTCCAGCTTCTTTATTTTATTTAGTTATGTCTGGGCAGGCGGCCTGGGTGTGTTTTGTTCCTTGCTCGCCTGTGGACACAATACTTCTGACCACTTTGTCCAGATTGGCAGTGCCAGTCACTCAACTATGGTATAGCAGGGTGTACCCAGCAGGAGTGGAGGGGTGCAGATGGGTAGTTTGTGGCATGAACTGGGGCTGACAAGGCAGGGCTGAGGGGAGGTGAAGGGCGGGGTCTGGAGGACTACATTGGTGTTGCTAGGGGGTACAACATTTGGCGCACAATGCAAACAGGCAGGAGGGAAGGGAGAAGATGTGATGTGTGAAGCTAAGTAGGTAAGTGAAAGAAGAGAAAGAAGGGAGAGAAACAAAAGCAAAGAAAAGCAAAAAAAGGAAAAAGAAAAAAGTAAATAAAATGGCAGCGCAGTAGCACTCAGCAGGTAGGGGGAGGGCAGACCTGGTGAGGCCGTGTGTCAGCAGCTCTCTAGCCAAGCAGTGTGCCTCTGCCTTCGAGAAGGGGCATGGGTGGTGCATGGGGCTAGGTGGGTAGGAAAAAGGAAAGAGCAGAAAGAAAGAGAAGAAACCAACAACAAAAACAAAAAATATATGGTGGTGGGTAAGCCGACTGCTGGGGTTGGGACAGAATCGGGGTGGTAACGAGCTTATGTCTCTCTCGCTGGACAGCATGGCATGGCCTGTCATGAAGGGGTTGAGGCAGTGCAGGGCCTAGGTGGGAGGAAGAAGGAAAAAAGAAAAGGAGAAATATTAAAAAAAGTAAAAAATATGCACTGAGAGAGCCAACCTGTGGGGGCGGTATAGAGCCAGGGAGGTTGTGTGCCCTAGGATCTCCAGCCAAGCAGTACAATAAAGTCCACCAATAAGTGTATGTGGGGGGGGGGTGGCACATAGGGCTAGGTGGGTGGGAGAAAAGAAGGGAGAAAGAAACAACAAAAAAAGAAAACAATAAATAAATAATTGAAATGGTAGTGAGGGAGCTGGTCGGTGATGGTGGGTGGCACAGACCCAGGGAGGCCACATGCAGTGACTCTCCAAACGAGTGGTGCAGCACGGCCTCTTGGAAAGCAGCAGGGGCGGTGCACTGGGCTGGGTGGGTAGGAGAAAGGAAAGGGAGGAAAGGAGAGAGTCAGAAGAAATAAAAAAAGAACAAAGCAAAAAAAAAAAAAAATCACAGCCCATCAAGAAGGGGAGGGGATTGCACACAGGGCTAGATGGGGGGGAGAAAGGAAAGGAAGGAAGGGAGAGGGAGAGAGAGAGAAGCAATTTAAAAAACAGTAACAAAAAACAATCACACTGAAGAGGCCAGCTGGTGGGAACAGGGAGGACCCAGTAGGCAGTAAGCTGGTGCCTCTCTGGCCAAGCTACTGTGGCCCATTGGAAAGCACCAGAGGCCGCATAGAGGAAAGAAGGGTGTGGGGTGGAAACAGTGTATACCTGGTTACCGTGTGCTAAGAGCTATGGCTGCCAGCCAAAAGGTTGGCAGTTCGAATCCACCAGCCACTCCTTGGAAACCCTATGGGGCTGTTCTACTCCGTCCTATAGGGTCGCTATGAGTCGGAATCCACTTGACAGCAACAGGTCTGGTTTACTCGGTCTGTCTCCTGTTGGTAGCTCCATTAAATTGCCTTCCTGTACTCCATGTCTGCAGTCCTTGGTGGCTGAGGTCCAAGATGGTGAATCCAGGTGGCAGTGAGCTGGTATCTCTCTGGCCAAGTGACCATGGCCTGTCGGAAAGTGGCAGAGGCCTCATACAGGGAAGAAGGATGAGTGGGTGGGAAACCATGTATTCCTGGTTACTGGGTGCTCTGTCTCCTGCTGGGAGCTTCGTGAAGGTGCCTTCCCATATTCCCTGTGTTCTTTGGTGGCTATAATCCAAGATGGGAAATCCATGCTGCATTAGCTGGTAAGGGACCTCCACTCCGTAGCTCTCCCCATTCTCTATTCTGTCAATTTCTTATTCCATTCAGTGCTTGATTGAATTCCTCATTTCTTCATTTGATACTTAGGGTTCCAGGATTGATGTTTGTATCTGTTTTACTTAGTTTTTGCGTCTTTGCTGCAGAGAGATGGCATGGTGCTTCTGTTTGTAACAGTATTTTTAAAGATTAGTAAAATCCCAACCAAATATACCCCAGGTCAGAATATACTCCTGGGAGCTCAACTACTCATTATTGATGAAACAGATGGCATCAGAAACCAGATGAAAGATCCAATTTCTGTAAACGCACTTCTGCAAAAACCTAATCTAAGACTGTGAGACCGAATCAGTACACAATGAAAAGAAATGGGCTGCCAGGTAACACAGCCATAAGCTTCACAGCGTCCATGTGAAAAATGCAGCCTTGCCAGCAATTAAGGAAAATCCAATTAAAACAGCTAAAAAGCACCACTGCACCAGCAAAGACAGGGTAATGTGACCAACCTGGCATTGGAAGGGCTATGGGGTGGCCTGTGCAAGGCACTCAGGGACGGGATATGGGTGAAAACAAGCACCAGGTAAGAAGTGAACCTCAACCCAATAATTAACTGGGTGGGGTACGGGGAGTTTTTATCCAGATGAGAAATCCAAAAGGAAGACACTCAGAACTGACTCAAATGCCCAACCCACGGTGCTGCACAGGGTGGTGGCAGCACTGAAACAACCAGGGAGGATGGGTTCTGGTTCCTGCAGCCCAGCGGCCCTCTCTGAAGCCACCCAGACAACCCAGCCAGCAAGTCTGGGGATGCCCCAGAGAGCCCCAGCCTCCCTCCACATGAATTCATGTGAAAGTGTAGTAAGGTCATTAGCACTCCAGCTTTGATGGGGCATGAGGGGAGAGGGAGATGGGAAGATTTAAAAAAGCAGGGTTTCGAACTGGTTCACAAGGATTCAATAGTTAATTGGCTACATAAAGAAGGGCAGTGTACACACTGCATAGGAACCAAGTCTGTTGCCCACTGGATTTTGACCCAAGTAGGAAAGAAACAGTAGTGCCCCACTCAAAGATGGTGGGTGGCCAACCTCACCACTGGAATGTGTGTCACTTTCCATAGTCCTACCAGTAATCCAATCTCCCCCATTAGGCTCCTGGAGGTTTCAGGATCCGTGAGGGTGATTGGATTATTGGCAGGCCCACACAGAGCGACACACATTCAAAGTGGCAAGGTCATCAGCCATCTCTGAGCGGGGCGCTGCTGTCTGTTTCCTACTCGGGCCAAAATTCCACAGGCAACAGATTTGGTTGCTATGCAACACATACACTGCTGTCTTTTACTTGGGCAATTACTGAACCATTCCAAACCAGTTCGAAACCCTGTTAAAAAAAGGTGTTAAAAGAAAAGCAAGAGGATTCCAAGTGCCCCAGGAGAAGAATAATAATGCCTTGAAGCTTTACTGCACTCAGGGGCGGATTATCCAATAGGCAAGGTAAGCACAGGGCTTACCTTGCTTACCAGATCATCTGTTGTGAATGATTTCACATTTTTTCACCACATCAAAGATTCTGCTTCTAGGTATGGTTGGCATCCGTCTCTCCCAAACCCAAAGCACCTTTCCACTGAATCACAGCCTCTTTTCAAATTTACAATCCCTGACAGGAGTGGATTACCCAGTAAGCATGGGCTTACCTGTGGTTACTTACTAACCTGTAGTGCACAATTTCATATTGGTTTCACCATATCTTTGATTACTACTAACACAAGTAAGCCCATGCCTACCCTGTTTACTGAGTAATCTGCCTCTGACTGCGCTATACAGTTTGTTCCAATGTAAACTCATTAGCTTCTCTCACAGGTAGGTATTATTTCCATTTTACAGATGTGGAAAATGAACTCTGAGAACAAGTTAACTCCATAAATCTTTCTCCAAGCACGCCAGACAGAAAAAGAAGAGGAAGCAGAACAGCTACTAAAGTGCAGAGCCAGAGCTTGGACCCGAGACTCCAACTTCTCAACCTTCCTGTATCTCACAACTACCTGTGGAACCGGAAACTGCTATTCCCAGGCCCTGTGCACACTGATCAGGCCCTGCCAGGTCCAGGCCTAGCATCTGAATGTTCAGACTTACTTAGGTAAGTGCCTATCAATCACCAGATCCACTGAGCACCAGTCACATGGGCCCTGGGCCCATCTCACATCATTACAGAAATGAATGTCCCTCTGTCCCCAGACTCTCAGCTAACAGAAGCCACAGCACCAGGCACGCGAGTTGGTCTTTGCCAGGGGATGAGGGCAGCTGTCACAAAGGTTGATGCCTGCTTTTCCCTCAGCCTCACTGCCACCCAGAGATCACATGAGAAAAAGGAAAGAGCATGACCACACAAAGCCTTGTACACAAATGTTCACAGCAGCTGTGTTCCTGACAGCCAAAAGCAGGCTACACCCCAAACGTCCACTAGCAAGTAAAGGGACAAACCCTGGTTTACTGATACAAAGGAACCCTACACAACAGTGAAAAGAACCAGGCTGCTGACAGTGCAGCGGTTAGGAACCCAATACACCATGCTGGGCAAAAGAAGCCAGACACACAAGGCTGCTTACGGGGTATAACTCTATTTATATGAAACACCAGAAGAGAAATCTAATCTACAGCAACAAAACTCAGCTGTGGGTGGGGATGGGCTGGGAGAGGGCGCCAAGGCACTTCCCAGGGAATAGGAAAGCTGTGTCTTTGCTAGAGCAGTTACCCAGTGCACATTTTAGTGTATGTCAATTATACCCCAATTTTTTAAATGAGAGCTAGTTACAAAATCTGGGCAGCTGCCAGAGTCGCTCCGGAAATGTCCACTCCTCGAAGCTAGAGGCTGTCCTAAAAAACGCAGCCTGGTCTCTGCTGGATCTCCAAGCAGAGTCAGCAGGCTGGCAGGAACAGTTTCCCAGAAGCCTCCAGGGAAGGGACGGTTCACAAAGGGTCTGAAGAGCAATGATCAGTGGGCACACGGCCCACTCCAAACTCCCACATACACAGCCTTTGGGAAGAGTGGAAACAGCTCTGGGGCTCCCTGCTGGGTCCCCACCAGGCCCCATCTCAGAACTAGGAGTCTCCAGGGTTCAAGCTGGCCAGCGGGAGGAGCAAGAAGGAGGAGAAGCTGCTAGGAATCAGGGGAGAGTGAAATATACTTGGACCCCTGCCCCCGCCAAGAGCAGTGGCCACATTCTGCCCACTGCAGGTCAGCACGTTGTGGAAGCATAGAGAAACACTCTGCCCCATACCCCTGGGCTACAGCAAGGGCCTGGGGTCTGTGTGCTGGTCTGTGCCCTTCCAAAGCCCTCGCCAGACTCCTCAGGCGAGGCTGCAACCTCCATCTCCTCCATAGACAGGCCTGGGTGGCAGAGCTCCAGGGATCAGACCCTAAGGACAGCAGGGATGGACCGACTGGGTAGTAAGGAAAAGCATGGAACAGCTCCACCAGACCAGTGCTGGGCAGGATCCTTCACCTTTATCTCAGAATCCCCTACGATCCCCATACCACCCCAGGGCTGGCACTGCTGTCATTACACAGCACAGATGGGAAAGCAGGCTCCAAGGACAGGGCGTGGCCCTAACCAGCTCACACAGCAGTGTGGAGGACCCCACCCACCAGGGCGCTGCCCTCTGGCAGGAAGTCTGCATCTTATCAGTGGGATGAAGGAAGTGAGAACACTCAATAAACCTCTGTGGAATGGAGGAAGGATGAAATGGGGGACGACAGGTGGGAAGTGGGGCCCCTGTTGGGTGGTGACTGCAACAATCCAGGCAACGGTGGTGAAGAGGGCTGGGTGAGCAGGCCTTGAAAGCTTCCTTTGGGGCATCTCCTCTTTTATCTCCGCCTACCCCAGCCAGCTGGGGGATAGCAATACAACAGAACCCTTCCCTCACCCCCAGCTGACTCAGCACCAGGAACAGCTCCCTCTACCTGGATCTTCCAAGCGACCCTGCTTTTCTCAGCTCGTGAGGTGTGCCTGAGCTCCCTCCAGGCCCAGGAGAGAGAGGCCTGGCGGTCCTGACTCAGCGTGGGGGTGCAGACACAGAGGCATGCAGCCCTCCAGCACACTGACACTTGACCTGAGATCAGCAGGGATCCAGGCCTGACACAGGAGAGCTTCCGGGGCAGGCGGAGAGGTAAGGACAAATTCCATCATCATCAGATAAATGCACAGGGGCAGTCCGCCTAAGTCCACCAACAGAACCAGTCCTCTCAGCTTTGGGAGGAGGAATTTCCACCCTCGCTCCAGGAAGTTCAAGGAGATTCTTTCACATTCCTTATGTGCTAAATTGTGTTTTGACGTGCTAAATTGCTAATGACTGGACCAGTGGTTCCCAAACTTGTCTGTCCACTAGATCCTTTGGGAAGCTTAAAAAGCGCCTGATGCCGTGTCCCACCCCTGAGACTGGCTTCATTGGTCGGGGTGTGGCTTGGGAGCTGGAATGTCTGAAAGATTGCCAGGTGGTTCTCCATGCCCACAAATCTGGGAGCAGATGCCAACCAAGCAGGGACCGGCTGCTAAGAAACTGGAATAGACCTGCTTCTACCCAGGCCCTTCATGAACCCCATGCCAGACCTCACCAGACCACCTCCTCGGCCAGCTCTGCCCATCCACACCCACCTGACTTGAGGAGGCACCAAGGGGGAGCTCCCCTACCCCTAGACCAACTCCCTCTTCCCTGTGTTCCAAGAGTATTTACAGCAGCCCCTGGAGGCAGAAGGACATGACCGTAGGGGCCCCTGACCTACTTTTGGAGACAGTCTAGGGAGGCCTGGCTACAACCTCAGGAGGAGACAGATGTGGGAACGGGAGTGGTGTCACTCTCATCTGATCCTCACAATGGCCCTACAAAGTAGAAACTTTTACCACCTCCATTTCACAGTGAGCAAACTGAGGCTCAGCAAGTCAGACAATTCACCCAAGTGGCACCATAGGGCTGGCTTCTCACTCCAAAAACCATTTTTTCTTCTTTGCAGCAAAGTGGTTCCCAGAGCAGGATGTGTCTAGGGAGAAGTAAGGGATGTGCTGGGGGAGGGGCAGGAGATGGAGGTGGAGCTGGGTGGGAACCCAGGAGACCCAACAGCCTCACCAAACACAGATGATGTGGTGATGGGGTGAGGGGTGAATGGGGCAGCCCAGGGCACAGCTCCCACCCCAGTGCTGCCTGCACTTTGCCCAGGGGATCAGGAGTCAGGGATGGGAGAGCCTGAGACACAGCTCCCATCCCAGCTCTGTCCACACCCTGCTTGGGGGTCGAGGGGACATGGATGGGGCAGTCTAGGACACACCCTGCCTGCTGGTGACCCCATTTGGCCATCAGAACCTCTCTCCAGAAGGCCCCAGGCTCCACCCGATGGAGCATGAAAAGCTGCCCTCCACACAGCAGGAGGCTGAGAAGGGAGCAGGACATGGCAGTGCCTGGGACATGAGCCTGCAGCCAGAGCCCACACAGAGGGGCCGTCCCAAGGTGGAGTCCGGCCCTGCGCCCACCCCACTTCTCTGAGAAGTCCACGTGGCTCTCGCCTCGGGGCTGGAGGGACAGTGAGCAGTGGCAGTCTGGTGCCAACTGTGCTCTGCAGCTGCCCTGGGCAGCATCCCAAATGCTAAGCTGCATTTAGAGAACCGGGAATTCATCCCGAGCAGGCGGGACTTATCAAGAATTGAGCACCATTTAGAAAAGATTACACCTTAATTGCCCTAGTGTCTGCAGACAGGCTTTTAGCCAGCTGAGCCCTGAGGTTGGCTGAGGTCCCCAGAGACCCCGGCTCCTCCACCACAGGCACCAAGTCTGGCCCTGGGATAAAGGGCAAGCCCTCATCTTCCCTAGCAGCTGGCCTCCCCAGGCTCACGTGGTCCCAGACAAACCCCTCATTCATCACATGCGAATCAGGCCCCCTCGAGTGCTCGGTGTCCCCTCATCCTGAGGGCCCTGGGCCTCCGCCAGGTGAGCCTCCCTTCATTCGCAGGCCTTGGGTACCGGTATGGCAAAGTGTCATCCTACAGGCCTCAGGTCCCAGCCAGGTGAGTGTCCCCTCCATCCTCCAGGGATCAGGCCCTGGATGGGTGACTGTCCCTCCATCCCACAGGCCTTGGGTCCCAGTAGGGCAAAGTGTCATCCCACAGGCCTCAAGTCCCAGCCAGGAGAGTGTCCCTCCACCCTGCAGGCCTGGAGTCCTGGATGGGTGAGCATCCCTCCATCCCGTGGGCCTCGGTTCCTGAATCGGTGAGTGTCCCTCCATCCCACAGGCCTTGGGTCCTGGGTAGGTGAGTGTCCCTCCATCCCATGACCATGGGGTCCTAGATGGGCGAGTGTACCTCCATCCCACAGGCCTTGGGGCCTAGATGGGTAAATGTCCCTCCATCCCGCAGGCCTCAGATCCTGGATGGGTTAGTGTCCCTCCATTCCACAGGCCCTCACCCAGTAGGGTGATGTATCCCTCCATTTCGCAGGCCCTCACCCAGTACAGTGAGGTGTCCCTCCACCTCTGGCATGCACTTTCAGCCACAGGGTATCCTGCAGGACCACTGCAAAAGCACCCACCCTAAGTTCCTCTCTCCTCCTTCCAGTAACCTAGGTCATTTAAAGAGGTGAGAAAATGCAGGCTTGCAGAGAAGCAAGGACAGATGCTGGTGGCTCACTATTCTGTAAGGGGCAAAGCCCAGTCCTGCGTGCAGGTGCTTGGTCTGCATCCTGGACCTCAACCCATCACCCACGGGGCATCTGCCTAGCACGTGAGGCCTTGGGCAAGGTGTGGGTGAAGGGCTGGGGCTTGCTGCTCCTTCCACATACAGCCAATCCCTCCAGTGGTAACCATACGAGGAGCGTGGGGTCAAATCACGCCTCCACACAGCTTTGAAATCATCCTGATGCCCTCTTTCAGAGATTACTCTAGGGCTATGTAATAATTCATCATAACCACACATGAGCTGAAGTATCACATGCCAAGCAGCCGACATCTGAGCCACAACTGCGGACCATGCCCCATGTCCTGGCCGGTGGGTGGGGGCACTCAGGTGGCACAAGTCCACTGTGGCTCCCTGACAGCCAACAGCCTAGAGACATGTGTCGGGTACCAAGCAGAGGTGAGGCTGCAGAGAAGGTAAAAAGGTCAGGCAAAAGTCACTGTAATCCAAGGGAACTACAGGCTACTCCGAGGGATCAAGGGTTCAGAGGAAAAATCACTGAAGGATGTGAGGAGCACGAGGGTCAGGACCTGACATGCCTACATGAGGCTTTGCACAAGCCACTTTCCCCCTGAGCCCCATAGCTCACTGCAGTCCTGGAAACAGAAAGGCAGTTCAGATTCTAGCCAGTGTGGACGAGGGAGAAAGGCATTACAAAAGTGGAAACTGAGAAACAGCCCCTCCCATGACAACTCAAAGAGCGTGCGAAGGGAAGGCCGGTACATGGTGGAGGTAGGAGTGTGGCCTGGGGAGGTTCAGCTGTGGATCTGGACACAGACTGTGGGAGGTCCTAAATCCAGCCCAACCTGGAATTCAGCACATCGTCCAGACCAACTCCAAATCTGTGTGTGGGATTCCTACAAAACTGTCCCAAAGCTGGAGGTAGAGGCGTGCAGAGCTGGGCATCTCCAGAGTAGAGTCTGGCCCTAGGAACCATGGAGGGGCAGGAGGAATGGGGTACCTGATCAGGAGCATCCAGGAAGTAGGAAAGGGGGAAGGTGTAAGCAGGTACCGAGGAGGAGCCAGACAAGTAGAAAGCCAAAGCTGAAATGACAATGGAGGCATCTGGAAATCCAGTGTAGCCACCTGTCACACTACAAGAGCAGCCTCACCAGCCAGGTGTGTTACTCAGCCACCAGCCTCACCTCCAATAAGCTCCACTGCAGCCTTCCAGAAAGGGCCACTGGCCGTGAGGCATCTCACTTCATCCTAAACTATCACCCTACTTCACAGCCAGGACAAAATGCTCAGAAAGGTTCAGTGATCCACCCAAAGGCAGCCAGCTAGCAATCTCCCAAACAGATTTTGAAGCCAAGTGACTCCACATGCCCCGCCCCAACCACTAAAAAAAAAAAAAAAAAAACACTACCTAGGCTCAAATCCTTGTGAGAAAGGGCTCACCTCACTTCAGCAGGGAGAAAATCATCCTTGCACTGAGCCCAAACAGGAGGGAAATTACACAAAGACTTTTTCCTGTGGACCGACTTACAAAAACAAGGACTCAAAGAGATAGAGGGAAGAAGAGAAACACCTCCATATTTAGGTTTAGCCTTTTATTAAACTCTAACCAAGTGTACAGAGGGGTTTTTTGTTGTTGTTGTTTTGAGAATACACATTGCAAAACATACACCAATTCAACAGTTTCTACATGTACAATTCAAAAGTGACAATGATTATATCCTTTGAGTTGTGCAACCATTCTCACCCTCAAGAAGGTTCCTAAGTTTTCAAGTTGTTGTTGTCAATCTGATCCCATATAGATAGCCCTTAAAACAGCACAATGCTCAAGGTAGACATTTTTTACTAATTAAGGTTGACTATTGTTGAGTTTTAAGAAGACTTCAAGGGATATTCTTTGTTCAACATTTAAAGACTATATCAGGGCAATAGTTTCAGGGATGCATCTAGCCCCTAATGCTCTAGAAAGTATGGTGTCCCTAAAAATTTTAATTTCTGTCTTCCATTTTCCCCTTTTTAACCAGGATTCTTCTATAGAATCTTTGATCAAAATGTTCAGTAATGGCAGCCGGGCACTATCCAGTTCTTCTGGTGTCATGGCAAAGGTGGCAGTTGTTCAAGAAGACAATTAGCCACACTTTCCATTTCCTCCTTCTATTCCTGACTCTGTTGCTCCAGGTGAACTGACACCAACTGCTGTGCCCTCGGTGGCTGCACGCAAGCTTTTAAGACCCCAGAAGTTACACAACAAACCAGGAGGTACAAGCAGAAGCACTAAACATGTTATTAAGTCAATTAACTGGGGTATCCCATGAAACCATGACCCTACACCTCCAAGCCAAGGAACTAAATCCTATGAGGTATTTGGTTGTACACAAACGGCCTTAGAAGCTACTCTTTTTTTTTCTCATTGTGGTAAATACCTCCATCGCACAACTTTTGCCAGTTCAACTTTTTACAGGTGTACAACAATTACAAAATAATTAGCTGTGCAACCCTACCCTTAATGTGATTTTCCATTGCTGTTGGCCCCCTCCCTTTCCGCCTTCTTCCTGCCCCCTGGTAACCACAAATAAACTTAGTCTCTATCCATTTGCCTTTTCTTTTTTATGTAAGTGAGGTCACAGAATATTTGTCCTTCTATGTCCTTCTGACTTACACATCTTCAAGTTCCATCTATATCATAGCATGTATCGAGATTTCCTTTCTTCTACAGGTTGAGTAGTAATCCATTGTGTGTATATACCACATTTTGTCTATCCATTCATCTGATGATAAGCATTAAGGTTGTCTCCACCTTTGGGCTATTGTGCATAACACAACGAACGTTGGCGTCCAAGACTCTGTTTGAGTCTCTGCTTTCAAGTCTTTAGAGTATATGCCTAGGAATGAAATTGCTGGGTCAGATGTTAGCTCTATTTTAGTTTTTAGAGGAAACGTCACGCTGTTTTCCACAACGGCTGTACCATTTTTCATTCCCACCAGCAATGGACAGGGGTTCTAGCTTCTCCACATCTTCAGCAATGTTTGTTATTTTCTGTTTTTTAAATCTTAGTCATCCTAGTGGGATTGAAATCGTTATCTCATTGCGGTTTCGATCTGAATCTATCTGATGGCTGATGACGTTGAGCATCTTTTCATGTGTTTGGTGACCATCTGAATGTCCTCTTTGGTGAAATGTCTGTTCAAGCCCTTTGCTCATTTTGTGATTCATTTATTTGTCTTTTTGTTGTTGTCTATGTTTTATAAATATTTTGGTTATTAGATTCTTATCAGATACATGGCTTTTGAAGATATTTTCCCAGTCGGTAACTTGTCTTTTCAATTATTTGGTAAAGTCTTTTGATGAACAAAAGGTTTTAACTTTTATGAGGCCCCATTTTTTTAATTTTGTCTTTTGCTTTTTGTGCTTTTGTTATATTAGATATTCCATTGTTAAATGTTAGGCCCGACAGCACTGCCCCTGCATTTTCTTCTAAAATATTTATGGTTTCAGTTTCCATATTTAGGTTCTTAATCCATTTTGAATTGGTTTTCATGTACGGTGTGAGGCATGGATCCTATTTCATTTTTCTGTATATGGAAACCCAGTATTCCCAACACCATTTATTGAAGAGGCTCTTCTTTCCCATTCAAATGGATTTAGCAAGCTTGTCAAAAATCAGTTGATCATAGTTGTGTGGGTTTCTCTCTGGACTCAATTCTACTCTATCAGTCTATGTGTCTACTGTTATACCAGTACCAGGCTGTACTGATTACCACAGCTGTATGTTTTAATATCAGGAAGTATGAGTCTTTCTACTTTGTTCTTCTCTTTCCACATTGCTTTAGATATTCGTGGCCTCTTGGTGTCCCATATAAAGTTGAGGATTGATTTTTCCATTTCTGTAAAGAAGGCTACCGGAATTTTGATTGGGATTGCATTGAATCTATAGATTGCTTTGGGTGGTATTGACATCCTAACAATATTAAGCCTTAAAACTTAAGAACATGGAACATCTTTCCACTTATTTGTCTTCTTTAATCATTTTTCAGCAGTGTTTTATAGTTTTCATTGTGTATGTCCTTTATATCCCTGGTTAGATTTGTTCCTAGGTATATTATTCTCTTTACATACTATTGTAAATGAAATTATTTCCCTAATTTCCTTTTCAGATTTCTCATTACTAGTGTATAGAAACCCAAATTTTTTTTGTTTGTTGACTTTGTACCCCGAAACTTTGCTAAATTCCTTTATTGGCTCTAGAAGTTTTCTTGTGGACTCCTTGGGATTTTCTACATATAGGATTATATCATCTGTGAATAGAGATAATTTTACTTCTTCTTTTCCAATCTGGATACCTTTTATTTCTTTTTCTAGTCTTATTGCTATGGCTAGGACCTCTAATACAATACTGAATAGAACTGGTGAGAGCACACACACTTGTCTTGTTCCCAATTTCAAGGGGAAAGCTCTCAATCTTTCTTCATTAAGTATAATGTTGGCTGTTGGCTGTTCATACATGCCCTGAATCATAATGGGGAATTTCCCTTCTACTCCACTCTTCAGGATTTTCATCAAGAAATGGTACTGGATTTTTATCAAATACTTTTTCTGCATCCATACAGATGATCATGTGGTTCTTTTCCTTTTTTTTTTTATTGATGTGGTGTATTATGTTGATTGATTTTCTAATGTTGAAACACCACTGCATTCCTAGAATAAATCCCACTTGGTCATGGTGTATGACTATTTTAATATTCTGCTGGATTCTGTTCACTAGTATTTTCTTGAGAATTTTTGCTTCTATTTTCACAACAGACACTTGCCTGTCATTTTCTTGTGGTGTCTTTCTCTGGTTTTGGTATCAGTGTTGTGTTTGCTTCACAAAATGAATTAGGAAGTAGTCCTTCCTTCTCTATTTTTTGGAAGAGTGTTAACAGTATTGGTGTCAATTCCTCTCCGAACGTTTGGCAGAATTCCCCAAAGATGCTGTTTGGTCCAGGCCTTTTTTTTGGCGGGGGTGGGGTGGAGAGTTAATTTTTTTTATTGTGCTTTACATGAACATTTATAGAGCATACTAGTTTCTCATTAAACAATTAATACACATATTGTTTTGTGACATTGGTTACTAACCACACAACATGTCAACACTCTCCCCTTCTCGACCTCGGGTTCCCCATTACCAGCTTTCCTGTTTCCTCCTGCCTTCTTATTCTTGCCCCTGGGCTGGCATGCCCATTTAGTCTCTTTTGTTTTCTGGGCCCATCTAATCTTTGGCTGAAGGTGAACCTTCATTACTGAGCTATAAAACCGTCTGGGGGCCATACTCCCTGGGTTTTCCAGTCTTTGTCGGACCAGTAAGTCTGCTTTTTGTTGTTTTTGTTTTGAGTTCGAATTTTGTTCTACATTTTTCTCTAGTTCTGTCCAGGACCCTCTATTGTGATCCCTGTCAGAGCAGTCAGTGGTGGATGCCAGGCACAATCTATTTGTGCCAGACTCAGCCTGGTGGAAGCCGTGCTAGTTACCGTTCATTAGTCCTTTGAACTAATCTTTCCTTTATGTCTTTGGTTTCCTTCACTCTTCCTTGCTCTAGATGGGGTGAGACCAGTAGAGTATCTCAGATGGCTGCTCACAAGCTTTAAGACCCCAGACGCTACTCACCAATGTAGGATATAGAGCATTTTCTTTATAAACTGTTATGCCAATTGAGCCAGGTATTCCCTGAGACCATGGTCCCTACAGCCCTTGGTCCAGTAATTTCATCCCTCTGGGAGTCTGGATGTATCTGTGGAGCTTCCGTGGCCTTGCCTTGGACAAGCTGTACTGCCTTCCTCTATATTGTGTACTCTCTTACCCTTCACCAAAGTCACCATTTATCTATTGTCTATTTAGTGTTTTTCTTTCCCACCTCTCCCCTCACCCATAACCATCAAAGATTGTTTCTTTTTGAGCATAAAACTTTTTTTTATAGTAGTGGCGTCTCTGTCTCTCTCTCTCTCTCTTTTCTTGGGCCTCCCTATTCCCTGAGACACAACATATTGAAATTAGGCCAATTAATAGCCCTGTAATGGCCTCTAGGAGTTCAAGTGAAAGGAAGAGTTGCATGTATCTCACTTTAAATCAAAAGCCAGAAATTATTAAGCTTAGTGAGGATGCCATGTCAAAAGCTGAGAAAGGCCAAAAGCTAGGCCTCTTGTACAGTTAGCCAAGTTGTTACTGCTAAAAAAAAATTCTTGATGGAAATTAAAAGCGCTACTCCAGTGAACACAGGAACGATAAGAAAGACACCAGCCTTATCGCTGATATGGAGAAAGTTTTAGTGGTCTGGATAGAAAATCAAACCAGCCACAACATTCCCTTAAGCCAAAGCCTAACCCAGCGCATAGCCTTAACTCTCTCCAATTCTGTGAAGGCTGAGAGAGATAAGGAAGCTGCAGAAGGAAAGTCGGAAGCCAGCAGAGGTTGGTTCATGAAGTTTAAGGAAAGAATCCATCTCCATAACACAAAAGAGCAAGGGGAAGCAGCAAGTGCTGCTGTAGAAGCTGCAGCCAGTTATCCCGAAGACCTATCCAGGATAACTGACGACGGCGGCCACACTGAACAACAGGTTTTCAGTGTGGACTGAGACAACCTTATACTGGAGAACGCCAGCTAGGACTTCGAAGCTTCTTAGTAAGGGCTAAAGCGTCTGGGGACTTTAAGTTGAAACTCGTGCTCATTTACCATTCTGCAAATCCTAGGGTCCTTTAAGAATTGTGCTAAATCAAGTGAAACAACAAAGCCTGGCTGACAGCCATCTGTCTACAATATGGTTTATCAAATATTTTAGGTTCACTGTTGAGACCCACTACTCAGAAAAAAAAAAGATTCCTTTCAAAATATTATTGCTCATTGAGAATGTACCTGGTCACCCAAGAGCTCTGATGGAGATGTCCAAGAAATGTTGTTTTCATGCTTGCTAACACAATATCCATTCTGCAGCCCACAGATCAAGGAGTAATTCTGACTTTCAAGTCTCATTATTTAAGAAATGTATTTTGTAAGGCTATAGCTGCCACAGATAGTCATTTCTCTGGTGGATCTGGGCAAAGTAAATTGAAAACCTTCTGGAAACCATTCACCATTCCAGATGCCATTAAAAACATTCGTGGATCATGGGAGGAGTTCACAATATCAACATTACCAGGAGTCTGGACGAAGTTGATTCCAACCCTCGTGGATGACTTTGGGGGGGATTCTAGACTTCAGGGGAGGAAGTAAACGCAGATGTGGTGGAAATAGCAAGAAAACTAGAAACAGAAGTAGAGGCTCAAAATGTGACTGAACTACTGCAGTCTCATGATAAAACTTTAATGGATGAGGGATTGTTTCTTATGGATGAGCAAAGAAAGTGGTTTCCTGAGATGGAATCTATTCCTAGTGAAGATGCTGTGAACACTGTTGAAATGACAACAATCTATCTAGAATATCACATAAAAACTCAGTTGATAAAGCGGCAGCAGGATCTGAGAGGATTAACTCTAATTTTGAAAGAAGTTACACTGTGGGTAAAATGTTATCAAACAGCATCGATGCTACAAAGAAATCTTTCATGAAAGGAAGGGTCAATTGATGCAGCAAACTTCACTGTTACCTTATTTTAAGAAATTGCCATAGCAGCCATCTGCATCAAGGCAAGACCCTCCACCAGCAAAAAGGTTATGACTCACTGAAGGCTCAGGTGATGGTCAGCATTTTTAGCAATAAAGTATTTTTTAATTAACATACGCACTTTTTTTTTATTAGACATACTGCTATTGCACACTTAATAGACTATGGTATAGTATAAACACAACTTTTATATGCACTGGGAAACCAAAAAATTCACGTGACTCACTTTATTGTGATATTGGCTTTATTGCAATGGTCTGGAACCGAACCTGCAATATCTCCAAGGTATGCTATGGCTGCTAACCAAAAGGTCAGCAGTTCAAATCTACCAGGCACTCTTTGGAAACTCTGTGGGGCCATTCTACTACATCCCATAGGGTCGCTAAGAGTCAGAATCGACTCAGTATCAATGGGTTTTTTGCTTTATTCCATATATTTCTGTTAAGTCTAATAGGTGTATGACATTCAGGTCCTCTGTTTCCTTATTGATCTTCTTTCTAAATGTTCTGTCCAACACTGAAAGTCTCCAGCTATTATTGTGGTACTATTTGTCTCTTCAATACTATCAGTGTTGCTTTCTATATTTAGATGCCCTGATGTTAGGTGCATATATATTTATGATTGCTAAATCTTCTTGATTAATTGTCCCTTTTATCACTATTTAATGTCCACCTTTATCTCTTCTAACAGATTTTGTCTTTAAACCTACTTCGTCTGATATTAAGACTGCCAACCTAGCTTGCTTTTGGTAATTATTTACATGGGATATTTTTTTCCATCTTTCACTTTCAACCTATTTATGTCCTTGAGTTCAAGGTGTGTCTCTTGTAAACAGCATACAGTTGTGTCATTTTTTTTTTTAATCCATTCTGCCATTCTCTGCCTTTTGGTTGGAGCATTTAGTCCACTTACATTCACTGTAATTACTGATAAGAACTGACTTCTGCTATTCTGTTGTTTTTTGTGTCTTAAGTCTTCTTTGTCTCTGTCCTTTAGAACTGCTTGCTTTTGTGTTTTGTTGGTTAGTTGTAGTGAGCCTTCTTGGCTCCCTTCTCCTTTCCTTTTGTATATTTTTTATATTTTTTTTTACTGGTTAACATGAATATTATATTTAACAGCTTGTATTTATAACATTTTAGGTTAAGTTGGTACCAACTTCAGTAACTTACAAGAAATTCTATAGGTATACCATTCTTCTCCCCATTTTTTTGTTGTTATTACTAATTATGTCTTTATATTTCTTGTGCCCTCTAATTTTATCCTTGTTTTTAATTAAAAAACAAACAAACAAACCCGTTAGTACACAACAGCCTTAGTCAGTAGTCTTCAGCGCAGACCAGAAATGGGAGCAGGCAGACCCAAACTGTCCCCCAGGGAGGTCTGTCCTGTCGGTTTCAGGGGCCTGAGCTATGAGGCGAACAGGGAGGCAAGCAGAGTGCTGACTACGGGCGCAGGCTCCACTGCGAGGGCGTTCTGTGGCAGTACGAAACAGCCAGGCAATCCACAGTTCCCAGGTGACGGAGGGAGTGTCACGCTCCAGTCAGATACCACAGAGATTTGCCTTGTTGCTATTACAGTCCCCCCAACAGATTGTTGGCTGTGCGCGCAGAGTCCACTCAAAACACCTGCTTCCTAGCACACAGCAGCCTCCATCTGCAGTCCTCAGTGCCAACGGGAAATGTGAATAGACTAACCCAAAATGACCCCGACAGAGGCTTAGACTGCCAGTTTCAGGTGCCTGAGCTATGATATGCAGGGAGGCTGGTAGAGTGCCGACTCTGAGAGTAGACTCCACTGCAATTCTCAGCCTACTTGTAGGTGACAGTGTCCAGGTGGGGGAGAGGCTGTCATGCTCTGATGGATGCCCAGAGAGGTCTGCCTTGTTATCAGAGCTCTCCCCCTCCCCCCACCCCACCCCCACAGTATGTTGGCTATGGGTGTAAGCTCCATTCAAGATACCTGATTCCTAGCATACAGCAGTCCTCAGTGCCAACCAGAATGGGGAGCACACAGATCTAAAAAGACTCTCCCAGAGGTCTGTCCTGTTGTTCTCAGGGGCCTGACCAATGGGGTGCACAGGGAGGCAGGGAGTGTGTTGACTATGAGAGCAGACTCCGCTGCAAGGGCCTTCTGTAGCAATTCACGGTAGGCTTGCAGCCCACAGTGTCCATGCAGGGAGACTCCGCTGCAAGGGCCTTCTGTAGCAATTCACGGTAGGCTTGCAGCCCACAGTGTCCATGCAGGGAGACTCCGCTGCAAGGGCCTTCTGTAGCAATTCACGGTAGGCTTGCAGCCCACAGTGTCCCTGCAGGGAGGTGCTAGCACTCTCCAAATGAATCCTCGGGGACATGTGCCTTACTGATTTTAGAGGAGAAGCTTAGAATCCTGTCTCTTTGACTAGGGCCACTTCCCCAGTTCACAGTACCCAGTGTCCTACATGGCTGGCAAGAGGGGTATGGACAGTGGTAGAAGTGATTTCTGTGCCGTATGAGACTCACTGATTCTTGTCTGTTTGCAGTTCCCCACTTCCTTCCTCTGCTCCCCCATTCAAAGTCCCTCAAAGGTGAGCATCATTTACTTGTTGTATTTGTAGGGGAGGGTCTGAACAATGGTCTATTTATGCTGCTATCTTCCCAGAATTCCAGTGTTTTTTTTTTTTAACCATGTATATTCTACTACGTTTTCTCAAGATGAAGAAAAAGGTTTGTCAGCAACAGTGACCAAAACCAACTCCATCAACCCAGGGCTTGTGCCCCAGGCAAGCCCTAGCCAGCAAGGCAGGGGAGGCCCAGTCTCTGGTTACAACAACAGACTTCCCAAGAACATAGGGCAACAGGTCCCAAGCAGCCTCCACACGCTTCTCACACCTGATTAAAGATTCCCATCATTCACACCAATCCTCCATTCTGCAAAGGGGAAAGCTGAGGCCCAGGCAGGGAAAGGACTTGCAGAAGGCGTGCAGCATGCTGAGAGAGCTGGGGTTCCACCCTGGGCTTTTTTACACAATCCTGTCTCTCAGTCACAAGACGGAGGGCTTCATTCATTCATTCATTCATTCATTCATTCATTCATCTCATGTGAAGTACCTCCCCTGGGTAGATGCCAGGGAAGAGGGTCCACACAGAAGTGAGATTCAGTTCCTGCCTCAAGAAGGTTCCAGCCCAGAAAGAGACAGGCAGCTGAGAAACAACACCACTGGAGGGAGCAGGACTCAAACCAAACACTTGAAGAATTTTTCCAGCAAAGAATAAACAGAAGAAAATCTGTGCGACCTTGGGTTTGGTGATTAAGGGGACAACAGCAAAAGAATGATCCGTGAAAGAAAAGAAGGTAGGCTAGACTTTATTAAAACTGCTCTGTGAAAGACACTGTTAAGAGCATGAAAACACAAGCCTAGGAGAAAATATTTGCCAAACACATAGCTGATAAAGGACTTGTATTTAAAATAAACAAAGAGCTTTTAAAACTCAACAATAAGAAGACAAATAACCCAATTTAAAGATAAGCCAAAGAGCTGAACAGATACCTTACCAAACAAGATATACAGCTGGCAAATAAGTGCAGTGTAGTAAATTACTTTAATATGGTCCTTCTAGCCATAGTCTTTGTTATTCCCACAAAATGTTTGCGTGGGTCTATCCAAATAAGGTGCTTATGGCCCATCGAGGAGACTGGACAGCCTGCTAATTATGCAAATAAGGTACATGGAAACTTTGTGGGGGTGGGGATATGCAAATAAGGTGTATGGAACCCTATCAAGGGGATAGGTCAGTTTGCCACTATGCTAGGCTTAAAGGGAACCTATTCCAAAAGCAGAGAGAGGTGATCTCACTACTATCAAGAAGAAGACTTGGGATGGAGTGCATCTTTTGGAGCCAGGACCCTGCACTGAGAACCTCCTTGCCCAGGAGACAGAGCTGTAACATCAGATATGGTGCGAGACAGTGAGACACAGCAGCAGAATCAGAAGAACAGCTCAAGACAGCATGGTGGGCTTTCTGGTCCATGAAGTGAGATGGCTACGGTGGGCATGCTGACCCACGGAACCAGAGAGCTAAGTGTCTTTGGGAAGGGACACTTATTGGCAGAGTTAAAGGGCTTTGTAACACTTGCCCGAGCAGGGCAGAAGCTGGGCTAAGGGACCAAGGGGCCAGGTGAGAGGCCTGCCTCTGGGCACAGCCAAGAGGAACCTGTCTTGATCAGAGAACTGTATCTTGAGTCATTCCTGATCCTGAATTGCACCCTGTTACTTCCCTAATAAACCACTTAACTGTAGCTATGGTTCATGACTTCTATGAGATGTTGCAGCAAATCACTGAACCCAAAGAAGGGAGGAAAAGTACCAAGGGGAGAAGAAGTAGTTGAAGTTAGAGATGATGGAATGGTACAGGAGTTTGGAGAAGTTGGATATTTAGGACATCTTTAACCTCTGCCTCATAGGAACCATCTTTGTGGTGATCCTCATAAAAAAATTATTCATTTATTAAGCATACAAAAAGATGCTCAACATTAGGGAACTGCAAATTAAAACAACAATGATGTAGCACCATGCATCTATTCCAAAAAATAAAAAACCAAACCCTTTGCCATTCAGTTAATTCCAACCCATAGCGACCCTACAGGACAGGGCAGAACTGCCCCACAGGGTTTCCAAGGAGCCCTGGTGGAGTCAAACTGCCAATCTTTTGGTTAACAGCAGAGCTCTTAACTACTGCCCCACTAGGGCTCCACTCATCTATTAGAATGACTAAAATCTGAAAACCTAAGGTTAATAGCTGGTCAGGACGTGGAAAAACAAACTCTCATTCACTGCTGGTGAAAACACAAAGTAGCACAGCCACTTTGGAAGACAGGCTGGTAGTTTCTTAAAGTTAAATATAGTCTTAACACTCAATCTAGCAATTTCATTCTTAGTATTTACCTACCTCATAGGAAAACCGGTCTACACAAAAGTCAAACTGGAAGCAACCAAGATGCCCTTCAATAGATGGGTGAATAAACAAACTGTGGTAGATGCATAGAATAGAATATTATTCTGTGATTTAAAAAAAAAGAGAGAGAGAGAGAGCTACAATGCCATGAGAAAAGACATGGATGAATCTTAAAGATGAGTGATTACCAGGGGTTCAGAAAGGGAGGCAGGGGCATTTGAATAGGTGGAGCACAGGAGATTTTTTAAGGCAGTAAAACTATTCTGTATGATACCGTAAGGAGCTCTAGTGGCACAGTGATTAAAGCACTCAGCGCTAACCAAAAAGTTAGCAATTCGAATGCACCAGCCATTCCATGGGAGAAAGACGTGGCAGTCTGCTTCTGTAAAGATTACAGCATTGGAAACCCTGTGGGGCAGTTCTACTCTGTTCTATAGGGTCGCCATAAGTCAGGATTGCCTCAACGGCAGCGGGTTTGGTCTGGTTCAGGTTTATGATACCGTAACAATAGGTAAATGACACTATGCATTTGTTAAAACCCCCAGGCCTTTACAGCACAAAAAGTGAATCTTAATATATAAAAATTAAAATAAATCAGTTAGGAGTTGGGGAAGGAGGAATCCCAAGATGGTATGCATAAGGGGACAAACCAATCTAACTGTGTATAAGAAATGTATGAAACAACCTCACTGAAAGGGGTGGGGAGAAAGGTGTTGATCTAAGTACCTTTAGAAATGAGTAGAGTCCGTAAGACTAAAGTCAAAAGGACCTGGCCATAAGCACTGTACTCTAGCTGATAAAATTATCCCCCACGGGCGTCGTTGATGTTGTTAGGTGCCATCGAGTCGGTTCCAACTCATAGCGACCCTATGCACAACAGAACGAAACACTGCCCAGTCCTGAGCCACCCTTACAATCGTTGTTATGCTTGAGCTCATTGTTGCAGCCACTGTCAATCCACCTCATTGAGGGTCTTCCTTTTTTCAGCTGACCCTGTACTCTGCCAAGCATGATGTCCTTCTCCAGGGATTGAGCCCTCCTGACAACATGTCCAAGGTATGTAAGACACAGTCTCGCCATCCTTGCCTCTCAGGAGCATTCTGGCTGCACTTCTTCCAAGACAGATTTGTTCGTTCTTTTGGCAGTCCATGGTATATTCAATATTCTTCACCAACACCACAATTCAAAGGCGTCAACTCTTCTTCGGTCTTCCTTATTCATTGTCCAGCTTTCACACGCATATGACATGATTGAAAATACCATGGCTTGGGTCAGGCACACCTTAGTCTTCAGGGTGACATCTTTGCTTTTCAACACTTTGAAGAGGTCCTTTGCAGCAGATTTACCCAATGCAACGCGTCTTTTCATTTCTTGACTGCTGCTTCCATGGCTGTTGATTGTGGATCCAAGTAAAATGAAATCCTTGACAACTTCAATCTTTTCTCCATTTATCATGTTTTCCCATGGGCGTAGAAGTTAACAATTTTGAAACTACCATGTATGTATGCTAAAAAAAAAAAAAAAAAAAAACCAAACCCACTGCCGTCGAGTCGATTCCAATTCACAGCGACTTTATACACGTATGTTAGAATCGAGTGATTATGTAATTGTATGGCAGATGATAGAAGCTAGGCTTCTCACTATTGAAGTGGGAGGTTACAAATAAGCAGGGGGTAACGGCGAGAAGGAGACATGGTAATGGATTAGAATTGGCAACATCGGTATGAACTCATGTTTAGTGAAATGGATATGCAGATGGTTACATATAGAAATATTCTATACACACACATTTCTTCGCTCTGTCAGCTGAAAGGGCGTAGAAGCAATGACACCTCAGTAGCAAGGAGAACACTCAGTGGCCAGATCGTGGTTTCCAATACCATTCTCCAATAAAGGGAACCAGGGCTTCTTGGAGAAATGGCTGATTGTAGGTCTGGGGAAGGGAACACGCAGATGAGACTGAAGGATTTTGTAGTACCAGAAAGTAAGGAAGTGTTCAAAAAACAGAAAAAGAAAGCAAACAAACAAAGGGAAGCAGGATGGGAGGGAGAAAGGAAGAAAAGAAACGTAACGAGAGAGAAAAATTCTAATGATGGGGTATGTCAAGGGGTCACAGGAGCCAACTCAAAGAGCTCTCAACAGCCAAAGTTGGAAAAATTTGAGCAATAAGTAAAATAGTATTAGGTTATAACCCAAAGTAAGATAAATATTCATCAGTCCATATAGATACAAATGAATGATGGAGAAGAGACAAATCCGCTCTGGAAAAGAATTCCAAATAATTTATGTAGCTGCTCTGCCCTCAAGGAGGAGCAGCATAACTTCCCACTCCTTAGGTGTGAGCTGCACAAAGTGACTTCTTTCCAAAGAGCAGAGTATGGAAAGGGGACACAGGGAAAAAAAAAAGGGGGGGGGAGAGTAACTTTACAGTGAAGAAACCTGACTAACACTACCTCAGCCAGATGATCAAGGTCAACATCAACAGTGATAAGGCACATTGCTAGTTCATACCCTTAATCTGATGTGATGAGAATGGCACTTTACCGAGGATGGCACTTTGCCAATAACCCACTAACCCCCATCTTATAATGAGAAAAACACTCCAAGTGAGGTACATCTCACACCTGGGACATTGTAAAAAATTTCAATTGAAGGACACTTTACAAAATATTTTTTAAAACAAGATAAAGCAAAGCAACTGAGGCCCAGAGAAAGGAAAGGGCCTACTCAGGATCACCCAGCAAATCAAGTCAAAAGCTGCTGAGTCAGCTGCTTTGCTCCTTGCTTGTAAATAATGTGATAGTTAGTGTAGCATGGGGACAATAATAGCTCCTTCCTCCGGTTTAAAGTGCTCGGTTTAGAGTGCTCGGTATCTGCCTGACAGAACGTACTCAACAGGTGACGGTGTACTCCTGTGGGCACAGAGCAGGTGTCAGTAAGGGCTCGTTTAACAAAGAATTGAGGACGGATGCCCAACATAGAGCCAAGCTTTGTAACACCTGAAGAAGTTACCTAGCTACTGGTAAAGAAAGGAAAAGTAAAGATAAGAGCTGGGGGCCTAGTCAGATTTGTGAGCCATCTCCCTCTAGAGCTCAAGGAGCTGCAGTCTCCTGCGGTCGGAGAGAGCAGCCTGCAGCTAATCCCAGCTCTGGGCTCCAGTGAGGAGGCTGGGAGACCTGGGACAGCCCCAACAGAACACCTGAGGCTCTATCTTTAAAATGACAAGATGCAACCAAGTGCTACGTGTAGCCCCTGCCTGGGTCCCAACACAAACAAAGCAACTCTAAGATGCTATTCATGAGACAAATTGGTGAAATCTAAACACGAAGGTGTCAGACAATATTAGAGAATTTTTTTTAGGTGTGAAAATTCAATTGTGGTTTTATAAAAAATATTTTAGAAAGAGTCTATTTCTCAGTAATATACACTGATGTATTTACAGAAAGAGTCAAATGAAGGTGGCCAAAAGTTGACAAATGCTAAAACTGGGTACTCTGGGTTATGTTTAAAACCACCACCAAGAATAAGAAGGCATTTTTATAAAAATAGTAGAGTCTTTTAGGAGGAGACCAATAGTGGGGTGGGGGGGGAGCATTTAAAAAAGCAAATACATAAAATGAAAACCTTGACATTATTTTACATAAATGATCAAGAATTGGAGGTGAGCTAACAGCCCCTTTGGAATTGCCACAGAATCCTTCTTGTCTTTATTCACTTTAATTAAAGTTGCTTTTCTGCAACTCAGAGGGTAACACCAAATTCTGTAACTTTTTAAAGAAAGCTGTTACAGACGCACAAAACATTTTCTGTATTTTTACGGTACCTTGTGTATCTCATATACATACACAGAAAGAAAAAGGCTAGTAAGTAGAAACACCAAGTTGTTTTCCAGGCTTAGGCCTCAATTACGTGGGACGATACTGCTCAGCTGTAATTTCTTATGTTTCTACAATGAATATATAATTTTTAAGCATGTTAAGTTCTAAAAAAAAAAGAACTACGCCCATCACCTACCTGAGCCCAGATGGCCCCACTCCTCTCTGCTGTCTCCTCTGTGCCCACTCAGCCCGCACTGCTCTGAGGGTGGTGAGCAGCACCCCGCCCTGCCCCGCAGCCCCCAGCTCGTGGTCAGCCTCCCACGGTGGGGAGGTAAGGGTGAGCAGGGAAGAGCCTGGCCTGGGACAGCAGCCTCTGACCCTGCGAACAGCCAGCTGGGCAGCCATACAGGGCTCCCTCCAGCTCTCAGTGCCCACTTGAGGAGCCCCATGCTGAAACTCCTACAACAAGGGAACCAGGGGCTGCATATCCGTCAGAGTCAGCACCAGCACGGTTCACAGCTGGGGAGCAATGGCTGACAAGACTAGCTGGCCCCTAGCCCCCTCTCCTCAAACACCTTGTACATTCTCTGAGGAAAAACTAACCCTCTCTTTACAACAAGGTATGCAGGAACTCTGCACTTGGCTCACCTTTGTCTGGTTGAAGGGGTAGCTGCCTCAAACTGACTAGAGAGAAACTGAGCTCTTCCCTCCAAGAACCGCCAAGACTCCAACCATGGACAGCTGCTCACAGACCCAAATCTTTCCAAACCTGAGGCCCAAGGGAAACAAGTGACCCCTATGGGCACCCAGTGTGTCAAGTTGCGTGATAGCACAGTCATCTCTGGGCAGCCATCCTGTGACAAGGGGCTATTACTACCTCCACCTTACAGGGAAGGAAACAGGCAGAGAGGCAGGATTAAGACTTCCTTCTGCCTGAGTGCAGAGTTTGGAAACTAGGAACCTGGGTGAACTCCCCAGTCCCCCACTCCACGGCCCACCATCTGCCCTCTGCTGCCCCCCAGCCCTGCCCGGAGAGTGCCAGCTTTCTCACTGTGACAGGCTCTCCCCTGGGGCCCACATCACAGCAGGGCAGGCTTCTAGCAATGAGCCTGTGCTTCCCTCTGGCTTCTACATGCTAAGCCTCAAAGCGTGCTCAGCGTTCCCCAGAGATGAGCCAGCCCTGCATCCGGGGAAGGTGGCCAAGGCCACTCTTCCACATGTTGACAGGGCTGGACAGGAACTGTCTGGATGCATCTGGCTGCCGGGTAGATCCCACAGCCAGGTCCAGTCCTTTGCAGTGTGCAGGTGCCATCCCCAGCCCCTGCATGAAGAAACAGCACCAAGGCTTGAGTTGGCACCTCCGGCATTTTTACAAGTGGGAGGGCTCTTTAAGAGTCCTTCGTAACCCCTCCCCCGACCCATGCACATTTTGAAGGTAGGGAAAGGAGGTCTCAAAGAGGGGAGGTGAACCACTCAGCAATTTGGTGACAAGAGCGGGAGCACACGCCTCTCCCTGGTCGTAGGGTCCCTGGGGACAGGGACCACCTTCTGTGCCCTAGGGATTCTTGGGACCCTGGCTTCCACCAGTCAGGCTTCTTCATGCCTGCAGCAGATCAGCACCCCAGCCCAGCCCCTGAAACCCTCAAGTCTACCAGTCTCCCTCCCCCGACCCTCCCACGCAACAGCTCTGTGCTCCAGTAACAGGGTTCTGTCACACTGGGTGCCCCACTCCAAGCCCCCAGGAAGCAAGTAGGTCCTAGGGTGGTATCAGAAGAACAGGAAAAATCCTCTACATGTTTACAGCAAAATCAGGGCTTCTCTTGCCCGGAAGCAAACACTCAAGAGTGGCCTGGCCTCACCAGTCAACTCTTTACCCACTGAGCAGTGAGCACTGTGGGTTCAGTGCAGTCACCCTGTCACCTTTCCCTCTGCACGGTGGCCTCCTGCCTTCTCGAGGAGCAGGCGCACCAGGAGTTAAGAGCAGACGCCAGAGCCCAGCTACCTGAGTTCACAGACTTGGGCAACTCCTCATCTTCTCTGTGCCTCAGTTTGTCCAGCTGTAAAATGGACAAGAACAGAATGGTGGCCTCCTAGGGCTAGTGTGAAGAGGAAGGAGTAAAGGGGACATGGTGAGGCTATGATGGGAGCAGCTAACGTGCACAAGGCCCTTGCTCGGTGTCCTCATCCACAGAGACCTCTGAAAGCTGAGCTGCAGGCCCCAGTCCCACAAACCCACCACAGTCCCTGGCAAGTCCCTACACATAGAAATCCTCATCTGTCTCAGCTCGTGCCATCATTACATATGGGATCAAACCGACTTTGCAGTCATATTTTTGTCCAAGGATTTGAATCAAGAGCCTGGTGCCAAGACTCTTTCCCACACTGACCGGAGCTACAAGGCCTTCCTTAGGATGCCTGCCTCAATTTCCCCATCCACTAGAGGAGGGGACTAATCCTGCTTGCTCAGAGTTGTGCAAGTCACAGGAGAAATGGGTGACATGCTACTCTAGGACCAGAGGATATGAAAGACAGGGAGGGAGGGAGTGATGGGAACGGAGCAGTTTCTGGTCCCAGCCCCTCAAGGCTGTCCCTGGAAGGCAAGGAGCCCTTTGTGCTGCTGCTGAACCTGACCCATGTCTAGACACTACACCATGAGTGACACAGAGCTGAAAATGTCAAGACTATAAGACTCACTGCTGCCCTGCCAGCCTCCTAGGAGGTCAAGGCATGTTCACAGGTGCAGGATGGGAAAGGCCTGCAGATGTTGGAGACAGGGCTCAGTGAAGTTCGGAAGGCAGTGAGCAGGCAGGCTTCCCAAAGGACAAGTACTCACATGGAGCCTTGAGGGGCAGTGGGAGGCACTAGTGGAATTCCCAGGGGCACAGGTAGAAAGGCAGGGAGGGTGGCTAATCCAATTATGGCTATCTTAAGGGTAAGTGAAACAAGGCAGAAAAGGAAGTAAAATGCAGGTCCAAGCTAGTTGCAAAGCCCTGGGATTAAGCTGAGAAGTTAGGCCCTCGAGGAGGCAGGCGACGGGAACCATCGAAGACTGAGCAGGGTACAAGGATGGTGTGGTGACAAATGGGGTGACCGCAGGCACAGCAATGAGGAAATCAGGGCTTAAACAGGGCGACAACACTATAGTAGGAAAGCATTTATTAAGCACTTGTTTTTTTTTTTTACAGTTCTACTGTGTTCTATAGGGTCACTATGACTCAGAATCGACTCGACAGCCATGGGTTTGGTTGGGTTTTTTTGTGCCTGCCCTCATACTAGCCCTGACGCTCCAGAGTTCACCTAACTACCCGCAGCCCTCTCTGGAGGCACTATCTCACGCCACATCAGGGACAAGTTCAGCAACAGCCCAACATAACACAGTAAGGCAGCAAAGACATCCAGATCCAAACCTGCCTCCTTCTGCTCTCATAGCCCAGGTTCAGGTCTGAGACTATGCCTCAGCTCTGCTTGTACTAGGCCAGGTAGGCCTGGAGAGGAACACAGTGGCAAGGCCTTTCTGCCCTCTTATTCCAGATCCACAAAGACCAGGCTCTGATCCAATCCCATCACGTGTGCCTGGCCTGGTTCACACACTGGTTCCCACCATGCCCTCCTGCCTGACCCCAACCTCAGTCTACCCCCCACAATACCTGCCAGACTGCCCAAAGACAGGAGCTGGCAGCCTTAGCACACCCGTCCCCTTGGAAGCTGCAGCTGAGGCAAGAGAGTAAGATGTACCTGGCCTAAAGTCACAGAGTCACTCAGGACAGGAAATGATATTTACCTAACCCAGCATCACTCCAGCTCTCTTAACTATCCACCAGGGAAGGGGAAGCAGGGGGCAAAGCTAGACTTGGGATGGGTCACCCCCTACCCTACCTATTCCTGTTTCTCTCCCACCAAACTGGGGCACTTGCAGGAGGGTTTTCATCTTGGCCCTCTCCTTGATGCGGTGCCAGCCAACCCTGGCTCAGAGGAGGCTCCACTACCTGCAGACAGACCACCAGGGCCCTATGTCAGACAAGTCAGCCTCGAGGTTGTGAGACTCATGTAGACATGCAAGGAGCCCAGCTCCCAGCTGCCCCTCAGCCAGTTATTTACTGGTACCAACAGGGCACCTCCACTGCCCAGGTCTTGCTTTACACACTTGGCTTGGACTAACTCATTTACTCCTCTCCACAGTCAGGGAGGGTCCTACTGGTCTCCCAGGGAGGCAGTAGAGGCTCCGAAGGGCCAAGGCACCTGCCTAAGGCCAACAGGGGTGGGAATGCAGGGAAGTGAGCATCAGGGAAGCAGCAAGTATGGTGGATCCCCAAGACCCAGGGCCCACAGTCAAGAGCCCACCTGGCCAAGGGAGGAGTCAGTGGGGAAGTGGGGCACACGCTGTCAGAGAAATCAACAGGCTACAGAAGTGTCAACTACACATCAGCCACCATGCCAGGCTTGTTCAAATACACGATCCTCAGACACACCCATCTGGGTGGGCAATGTTGTACACTCATTTGGCAGAGACAGAAACTAAGGTTCAGAGAGTATCCCTGCCTACCACCACATCACCACTAAAGGGCAAACCCAGGTGTATCTACCCAGACAGCAACTTCTTCTCCCCAACCCCACAATAGGGTATGGGCGTTAGGGAGGGGTGGGATAAAAACTGGTATTTAAATCATCCCAGGAGAACTACTGCAAGTGGCAGGTTGCCCAGTTCTCACAGGTACTCTCCCAGAAGCCCCTGGTGCCCCTCCCCTCCCACTCTCTCACCACCCTCCAAGAGAACTCTCAGGCCACCTGGGGGCCTAATCTCCTAATCCTCAAAGTGAAAATTAAACAGGAAACAGAGGTCTGTCCGTGAGGGCCACAGCCCCACCCAAGGACCCACAGACCTGCCATCACATCTGCAGAGGCCTTCTCGGTGGCATAGTGAGGAAGGTCCCGTGAGGAGGCATGGGACAGGAAGTGGTCGGGAGAAGCATTACATCCCAGATGGTGGGAGAAATAATCATGGCAGTGAGGAGAGTGCATCCTGGTCGGGGAGCTGTGCCTGGTAAGGAGACACTGGGGGGACCCCAGTCAACGCTGATGGCCACATGCAAAACCGAGTCCCTGACTCCCTCAGGCCCCTTGTCCAGGGCCTTTCCCAGCCTCACAGCACTCAGGAAGGAGCTGAAACCGCGCTGAACGTAGCTGCGTCCAGAGAAGGGAAGTGATTTGCCCGAAGGTGACACAGCAGCAGCCCCCACAAAGACTCAGGCCTGGCCTTTCCCAACCGGTCAGCTCCATCTGCCAGCCTCAGCTCTTGGCTCAGCATTCACACACCACCCACCCACCCACGCACACACACAGGACAGCAAAACGCTGCAGAAAATACTACCCCCACTTTATAAAACCTAACTCTGCCTGTGGTGCCCACAGGCCTGCCAAAAGCAGAAAAGCTGGCTGGCGATGGCCCGACTGAAAGCGTGTACCTCCACAGGTTCCACAACCGCTCAGCCCAAAAAATCAGCCTGGCTGGACATTTCCCTGCCTTTGCTCGCGGAGGTCAAGACTCCCTCCCACATGTCCTGTCTACGACATCCTGGGGCCTGCCTAGCTCGCAGGAAGCCACTGGGCTGGAATCCTCCTGAGAATGGGCCATGCAGGCTGCCACTCTCCAGGGGCAGGGGCAGAAGCCAGGATACGAAGGATTGGGCCGGGCAGCCGGGGTCCTGAGGGTCCAGCTGCGGTCCCCACGGCCCCACTCACGGAAGCCAGCCGCTACGACTGGGGCGAAGGAGGCTCTCGGGGGCCTCTGGGCCCCTCTTCCACAAACAGCACCTCCCGGACCCATCTCCCTCTGCCAGTGGAAGGGTGACCTTGGGCGCCAGCCGCCTCCCTCTCGGCGTCGGTGTACCCTCTGTCCCAAGGGACGCCGGCCCAGCTGAGCCCCGGCTCCCCGACTCGCGGGTCGGGGAGGGGGGGTCCGATCGGGCGGGGCTTGCCCAGCGGCCGATGGAGGGCGTGGCGGCGGCGGCCCGGCCCGCTCACCTCTTTGAGCTGCTCCATCTCGCCGCGGATGGCCTCATAGTCCACCTCGAGCTCCTCGAACTGCAGCTTCAGCTGGTGCTTCTCCTCCAGCACCGCCAGCCCGTACTCGGCCGCCTGTATCTTCTCGCGCGTGGTCTCGGCCAGCTCGTGGGAGAGCCTCTTCACCTCGGCGCGCAGCCACTCGGGCTGCGCCTCCATCACCAGCCGCGCGTACTCCTCCTCCTCCGAGGGCGCCGACATGGTGGCGCACGGGCGGTGGCTCGCGCCAGGACTGGCACGGACACCGCAGGCCGGGCAGGCGCGGGGCCGTAGCTCTCGCAGAGCTCACCAGTCACCGCCGCCCATCCCCGACGGCCGCCCCGGGCCGCGGACGCGCCGCCGCAGTAGTCTCTCTGCCCGAGGGATTGTGGGAATGGTAGTCTCCACTCATGAGCCCACTACAAGGCCCATCGTACCCCGCGCCGCCCCGCCCTCAGCTGTGATTGGCTCTGGCTGTGACGTCACGGAGCCGGGACCCTAGTGGCCCAGCGGCGGAAGAGGCTTTCCTTCCGGCCCCGGGAGTCTGGAGGCTTGGATACCCTGCTGGTGGCAGAGGTCCGAGTTGGTGGGCGCGGTGGGGCCGGTGGGAGGGGTCTCCGCAGCCCCCAGGACCTTCCGAGGCAGAAGGCGGTGGCCCGGTGCTTTGTGTTCGCCGGGTCCGCCCGTAGGCGCCTGCACGTACCGAGCTCTCGCTGAGCCTGGCCTGGAGGGCGTTTCGCGGGTCGGTGATACCCGCGCCGTGTGGCCCCTACACGAGCTGCATGACCTGGGCAAATGGCTCAGCCGCGCCGAGCCTCGATTTTCCCATCTGTGCAGTGGAGCTTCTAAGGAAACCTGGCAGGGTTCTTGGGAGGGTTAAGTGAGCTCCTGCAAGAATGCGCGGGCGCGGTGAGTTCTGACCGCCGGTGTGGAGAGCAAATAGCGGTTGTGTTTTGAAATGTTTCTGTGTCAGCGCTTTGAGCCATCTTTGAGAAATTCGTAGACCGAGCTCGAGGAGGCGCATTGTTTGTGGAGGTAAAAAACGAACCAACTTCGGTGCACGGCGACAGGGTCTGGGACGAAAAAAACGGAGGTAGCCAGGCCCGGTATGTGACTTTATCCGACAGTTAAATGAGATGGAGAGAGTCCCGAGACATTCTCGAGTCAGAGGTACATAATAAACCGTTCAGTACTGAATTTCTAAATTCCTAACAACGTAGGAACAGTGTTCTGTGGGAACGTGTATGGACATAAATGTTAAGAAACAAGCTGCAAGAGCACACACCAAAATGATGACAGGTTAGCAGAACGGGTATATGGGTAGGGATCAAAGAGAACTTTAGCCCCAACTATGACTTTCTTTCATAACCCCTAAGTACTTCAGGGTGTATTTCTTAAGAATAAAGGTATTTACATAACCGCAGTACAATTATCCAATTCAGGAGACTGAATATTGATACAGTGCTATTGGAGCCCTGGTGGCGCAGCGGTTAAGAGCGCCGTTGCTAAATCAAAAGGTGGGAGGTTTGAATCCACCAGCCACTCCTTGGAAACTATATGGGGCAGTTCTACTCTGTCCTAAAGGGTTGCTATGAGTTGGAATTGATTCAGTGGCAACAGATTTACAGTACTATTGTCCACTTTCCATATTCCAATTTCTTTGATGTCCCAATAATGTCTTTTATAGCTTCCCCCCCCCCATCCAGGATCCAATCTGAGATCATGCATTGCATTCAGTTACCATGTCTCTTTCGTTGTTGTTGTTAGGTGCCATCCAGTCAGTTGCGACTCATAACGACCCTGTGTACCACAGAACAGAACACTGCCCTGTCCTATGCCATCCTTACAATCATTGTTATGCTTGAGCACATTGTTTCAGCCACTGTGTCAGTCCATATCTTTGAGGGTCTTCCTCTTTTCCACTGACCCTCTATTTTACCAAGCACCATGTCCTTCACCAAGGACTGATCCCTCCTGACAACCTGTCCAAAGTATGTATCTAAGGAGCATTCGGGTTGTACTTCTTCCAAAACAGATTTGTTCGTTCATTTGGCAGTCCATGGCATATTCAATATTCTTCGCCAACACTACAATTCAAAGGCGTCAATTCTTCTTCGCTTTTCCTTCTTCATTGTCCAGCTTTCACATGCATGTGATGCGATTGAAAATACCATGGCTTGGGTCAGGCGCACCTTAGTCGTCAAGGTGACATCTTTGCTTTTCAACACTTTAAAGAGGTCTTTTGCAGCAGATTTGCCCAATGCAATGTGTCTTGATTTCTTGACTGCTGCTTCCATGGCTGTTGATTGTGGATCCAAGTAAAATGAAATCCTTGACAACTTCAATCTTTTCTCCATTTTTCATGATGTTGTTCATTGGTCCAGTTGTGAGGATTTTTGTTTTCTTTATGTTGAGGTATAATCCATACTGAAGGCTGTGGTCTTTGATCTTCATTAGTAAGTGCTTCAAGTCCTCTTTCAGCAAGCATAACTGTCTGCATAATGCAGGTTGTTAATAAGTCTTCCTCCAATCCTGATGCCCTTTTCTTCTACAGTCCAACTTCTCAGATATTTGCTCAGCATACAGATTGAATGGGTATGGTGAAAGGATACAACCCTGATGCACACCTTTCCTGACTTTAAACCACGCAGTATACCCTTGTTCTGTCCGAACAACTGCTTCTTGATCTATGTACAGGTTCCTCATGAGCACAATTAAGTGTTCTGGAATTCCCATTCTTCACAGTGTTATCCATCATTTGTTATGATCCATGTCCCTTTAGTCGGCTCTAATCTGGAAGTTTCTCAGTCTTTGTCTTTCATGACCTTGACCTTTCCAAGGAGTACAGATGATACCCCTTCTGCTAACCTGTCATCATTGTGGTCTGTACTCTTGCAGCCTGTTTCATCGACATTTATGTCCATATACACTTCCACAGAATATGGTAGAACATCGTTCCTATGTTTTTATTAGAAATCTAAAAATCCAACACTATTATTCTCACTCAACAATGTCTTGGGGCTCTTTCCACTTCATTCATTTTAACTGTCAGGTAAAGTCCAGTTATTTACACACTCCCTCCATTTGGGTTTGTCTGAGGTTTTCTTGCGGTTAGATTAAGGTTACACATTTTTGGCAGTAGAGTCACAGAAGCGATGCTGAGTTCTTCATACATCATATTTGGAGGTGCACAATGCTTAAATTGTCCAATTACTGGTGATGTTAACTTAGATCAGCTAAGGTGGTGTCTGCCAGGTTTCTCCACTGTCCAGTTACTGTTATGGAATTAGTATCATATGAGACTTGTGCCTTTGAGATTTGTGCCAGTATCCTGCTACTACTCAAACTTTTACCCATTAGTTTTACCATTAATTGATAATATGTCTTGTCTGAACTAATTATTACCATACTAGTTGCTTTCTTCTTTCCGTCATTCCTTCTCCATTAGATGGCTTTGCACTATAAGGAAGATATTTCCCTTCTCAATAATTCATTACCAGTATGGATTCATGGATTCTTTGGCTGATGAGAGCCCCTCCAAGCTGGCTCCTGTGTCCTTTCAACATGTCGTCATTTTCAAGCACTCTCTTACTTTCTGGCACAAGTTATTCCAGGATCGTCTTGTCCTTCCTTAGAATCAGCCATTTCTTCAAAGAGCCCTGACTTCTTTTAGTCATTTAATGTTTTATTTTTATGAAATGAATGTGTCATATTTGTGAAATTAAAAATACTTTTTCAGGAGGTCAACTGTGGTAGTAGTAGGATGACCAACCATGCTGGTTTGCCAGGACTGTCCTGGTTTTAGCACTGAAAGTCTCACATCCTGGGAAACCCCTCAGGCCTAGGCAAGCTGGGACCATTGTTGGCCTAAGTAGAAGGGATCTTAGGGCGAAGAAGGGCAGAGAGAATGAGCCTTGTTTGAGTGAGTTCCCCCAGTGTAGGAGGAAGGACTGATGCTCCCAGAATCAGTGATTTGCTCAAGGTCATACGTCAGTGGTAAAGTCCAGTAGCCTGACTTCAATGCCTGCTACTCTCACCCCCAGTCTTCATATGCTATTGACCTGAGGGGGCAAGGGAAAGGACCGTGGGGATCTGGTGCAGGGAAAGACCACAGAGCTTTGAACTTAAAGACAGGGTGGTGGCTGGAAGGGGACAGGGTAGGCCTCACACACATTCAGGCTACAGGCAGGGACTTTTCTGGGTATTGGGGACATAGGGACCTGTCAACCATTTGGTACTTCCAGCAAGAAGGACAGCTGCTCTGGTGTCAAGGCTTGAGCTGTGTTGGAGTAGTCTGGAAGCCATGACATGTGACATTGTCATGAGAGGGGATCAGAAAGGGCTTCCCTGAGGGAGTGACACCTGAGCAGAGATCCACAGGATGGCCAGAAGTTGGCCGGTCTACGGCTCCCATCATAGAGGGTCTCACAGGGACAAGAGGAATAGGGTGGCTTTGCACTCACCCAGGGAGCGGACAGCTGCGTGCCCAGCATTGCCAGGTCCTCAACACACATTGTCTCGTTTAATCCTTCCTGCACTCTGAGAAGTGGGGATTACTCCATCCATTTCAAAAGTGAGAACACTGAGGCCCAGGGCAGAATCCTTGTGGTCACCCTTGACTTTGTACTCCCCGCACCACCCAATCTGTCAGTAAAGGCTGTGTGCCCAAGTTTCAGAACGAACTGAACTGAAATCAGATCTTTCTCCCCTCCCCCCACTGCTGCCTCCCTGGTCTGAGCCCCATTACCTCCCAACTGGACTGTACAGACACCTCGTGTCCCTGCCCTCACCCCCTCCCACCCTCTACCGAGTCTATTCTCTTCACCCAAGTTGGTCACGTCCCTACTCTGCTCAAAACCCTCCTAGAATCAGTCAACTCTGCAGCAACCTCCAAGGCCCTGCTGACCTGACCCCTCTCTGACCTTTCTACCACTCTCGCCCTCCCTGACCTCCTCTCTGCCACGCTCTCCCTCTCTCACTCGCCTCCAGCCTCCTAGTCTCCCTGCTGCACCTCCAGCAAGGACCTTTGCTGTTCCCTCTACCTGACAGTGCTTACTTCCTCACCTCTACTCAGCTTTTTATTCAAAAGTCCCCTGTACCCTATTTCCCTTCTCTGCTTTATTTTTCTCCATAATATACTGTATGTTGTACTTATTTACCTTTTCACTGTCTGTATCCCCCACTAGAACGTCAGGTCCATGAGGGCAGGGGTCTTGGCAAGGCCTTGATCTTTCCTCACCCACAGCATGTGCGCCAGTGTTCGTGGAAGGAGTGAACAAATGAAGAGATGTTGAATAGCTCAGCCAAGGTCCTACTGTGAGTCAGATGGAGACACAGGCTTGATGCTGAAATCCAGTCTGTCCTCACCATGCACCATTCCCTGGATCCCAGACACTTTCTGATTGAAAGATAAGGAAGGCCTAGGAGAACTGAGGTAGCTTTGGTAGAGAACGGGAGAACACAGTACAAGTAGTGGTGGAAACTTGGGGAATACCAGGGACACATATAGTGGCTTCATCCCATCAAGAATAGCTGAACCACTGAGCCAGGGAGACTGAAAACAAAGGAAAGTGGCATTCCTTCCAGCCAACCACACTCTGTAAGCCAAGGTTCCCAGGGTCCTCTGACCTTTCCCTACAGGTAAAGGTTGGCAAGATCCTCAGGCATACACTGGCTCATGCTTGGGCTTGACCTAGGTGTGGCCACTCAGCCCCAGCCTCCCTTCCTCCCCATCTGCTTTACAGCTCTGCCTGTCCATGTGAGGCCCTCCTTCCTCCTGGAGTCCTGCACCCGCTCTGCCCATGCCTGATTGTGCCGAGCACCTTGCAGAGCAAGGGTCTCACAGAAACTGAGTCCAAAAACACAGGCTTTACCATAGTTGCTCCTCATTGTTGGACTGAGGCCGTCCATCCTCATGGTGAACTGAGAAGCAAAGCCATCTTCCTTTGAAGTGGTAGCCCTCCCAGGTGCACTTAGCTGCCTGCATGGTGGATCACTTGGTGTTCCTACATATTCATGCTGTTTAACCTCAGATAAGTGTTTGGCCCAAATGTCATTCATGCAATAAACTTGTCCTCTGTGCCCGGCCTGGGAGGTTCAGACACCGTAATGATGACAATGACGATGACACCAACAGATTTATCGAGCATTTAGTTTAAACCCTATGCTAAGCACTTTGTATGCGTTGCCATCTCTTAAGCCTCACAAGCAAGTTACAAGCTGGATACTACTGTTCTAATTTTGTAGGTGAGGAAGCTAAGGCTCAAAGTGGTTAAATGACTTGCCAAGGTCATATAGCTTACGCAGTAATTGGAAAAGCCCAGGTCTGATTCCAGAGCCCAGCCTCCTGACCTTCACTCCAGAGGAGCAGGAGCTCACTTTCCAGAGGGGCAGACCAGATTACCAATTCTCCTGTGATGGGCTAACAGTACCTTAACAGAATGCACCTGGGAGCCTGCAAGGGCGCAATCTGTGTCTAGAGGACATAGGAAGACAGCACGGAGTAGGGGACAAGTGGGCTGGATCTTGAAGGGTGAGCAGGTGTTTACCAGGCGTAGAAAGTGGAGAGGAGTCTTCCAGAGACACAAAGGCATGGAATCATGGATGAGCATGGCCAGGACGGGGGACGTTGCAGAATTCAACACAGCTGAGCATGATGGTGTGTGTGTGTGTGCGCGCGCACGTGTGTGTGCATGCTTGTGCATTTGGTGGTGAAAAGAGGGAGCTAAATTGGAATTAGATTATAAAACTCTATCATAACACTTAAATCATCTGTATCCAAGCAGGTATTGACCAAAATCCCTTGGGGTTTGTCACCAGTTGAGTTCTCCAGAAGCAGGAAGCAGCAAGATGTGGCAGTGGAAGAAAACAGGAATACAGGCTTGACCAAACCCCCGCCAGCCCAGCGTGAAGCTCTGGCACTATGTGGTGGCCTGCAGCCAGCCCCGCTCAAGTTCAAGGATACCAAATACTTCACCTTCAGGAATTTTGCTGGCTGGTTTTTAAACCATTGGGAACTTGAAATCGTAACGGGACTACCTATATCATGGGAATAATCAAACATTACAAATACTTTTTTTTTGTTCACTTTTTTCCCTGAATGTCAGTTAACCAGCAGACTACTGCTCTGGAGTGAAATATTGCCTATCAGAGTATCCCACGTTGGCCAAATGGTAAGGTCTTTTACTCTAGACTCCCTCATATGTGGGCACCTGGAAAGAGCACATTCTTAGACAGGGCAGCTTTTGGAGCCAAGGCCAACTTGAAGGAGCTGACAGCTTGAGGCCTCTGCTGACCACACTTCCCAAGGCTGGCAGTGAGCCCTTCCTCGATGGGGGGACCTTGACCATGCATATCTGTGTCTATTATACTGCCCTTGTCAAAAACAGCTCTGCCCAAATTAACTGAATCAGAACCTCTAAAGGTGAGGCCAAGGAGGGTTGTAATTTTTTACAAAAACTCCAGAGAATTTTGAAGTATTCAGGGACGAGGAAAAGCCATTGGGGCATAGCTGCTGCTCCTCAATGCCCTTCTCTTCCTTGGTAATGGAAGGTGATGTGTAAAAAGTCTGTTGGCTTCCCCCACACAAAGGTCAAATCTCCATTAGCCTAAGGAGCTGATCGCATACATCCAGTCTCCTTGGCATTGACTAGTTTTAGAGATGAGCATGTGATGTCGTTCCAGCCAATGGGAGGTGAGGAGAAGTCAGCTGGCTGGCTGTGGGGGTGAGTTAAGGCCAGTCTGGAAGCAGGAGACCAGTTAGGAGGTTGTAGTAATACCTACCAAGAACCTTGAGGCCTGACTGCAGACAGTGGCTGTGATGGTTAAAGTTATGTGTTGACTGGACCATGATTATCAGTGGCTTGGCAGATATTATGTAATTATCCTCCATTTTGTATCTGATGTAAGCAGCCAATCAGTTGAAAGGGGAGTTTCCTTGGGGGTGTAGCCTTCATCCAGTATATATAGATGTTATGGCATACCTCATCCTCTCCTGGATCCTGCATCCTGCTTGCTATCTTCTCATCTCTGGTTTTTGGGATGTGAGCCAGCAGCCTGCTGTACGACCTGCAGATTTGGGGATTCACTAGCTCCTGCAGCACAGTGAACCAGCAGCCTACTGTCTGACCTGCTGATTTTGGTTTGTCAGACCCTGCAACCACATGAGTCAGGAGAAGCCTCCAGCCTTGCATGGGACCCATGAATCTGGGACTTGCCAGTCTCTACAGCTGCATGAGCCATTTCTTTGAAATCTCCCTTTCCTGCTCTGTGTGTGTGTGTGTGTGTGTGTACATATATATGCAGATTTGTTTGCTCTTCTGGCACTCCACATATATGTATGCATGGCTAGAGGAACAGACAGTATGTCTTAGAAGAAGTACAGTCAGAGTTCTCCTTGGAAGCAAGGGTGGTAAGACTTCATCTTACATACTTTGGATGTGTTACTGGGAGAGACTGCTACTCCCTGGAGAAGGATATCATGCTTAGTAAGGTAGAGGGTCAGCAAAAAAGAGGAAGACCCTTGACAAGGTAGATTGATATTGTGGCTGCAACAATAGGCTTGAACATAGCAACAATTGTGAGGATGGCGCAGGACCGGGCAGTGTTTCATTTTGTTGTACATAGGGTTGCTATGACTTGGGACTGATTTGACAGCACCTTTTTTTTTTTTTTTTAACAACAGATATATACAGATATGTAGATACAGATATTTAACTGGTTTTGCTCCTCTGGAGAGCCCAGCCTAAGACATTTGCTACCAAGAAAATTGTAAGGAAGAGTTTTCTGAACTGGTTCTCAAGTTTGGCTAGTGTTAAAGGCTCAATGACTCTGCCTCCAACAGTAAAGAGGGCACCGCTGGTCCATGGTGTGCGATGTCGATAGAAATACACAAAATATCACCACTAATGGATCAGATATTTGTGATAAACAAGGGTCTGGATGATTGCATATTTGGTACTTTTCTACAATTTTGTCAGAATGAGAAATGTAAGGAGGCTGGTTGGTTGGTCCTGCTTTCACTAGACAAAGCTTAAGTGCCACGTAAAAGATCTGAAAGTTGCTACCTGTGCCCTGAAAGAAAGCCTTATTTTTTGTGGTAACAGAGCTGATACTGCTGAAAACCAAACTCAGAGTCTGTTGTAAGAGAGGCTGAATTACAGTGCCAGCTGAATTCCCAACCTTGAATGGTGTCTGAAATTAAAGTGAGGGCATTGATTGAGAAGAAATGGGATCTTGAAACTTGAGTGGGAACATATGGGCAGATAATCAGGAAGCTGGGAACATTGAGCCTCTAAATTCCACTGAATCACTTTTGCCAACAGAACCAGCCCTCTTACTCCCATTTGAAGAGATTACTCCATCTTTGTCTGCCAAGCCACCCAAACCATTATCCCTTCCATCACCATCTGATGAGATTAACCTGGCTGTGCCTAAAAGGTCTATGTCTGAGATATTGCCTGGGTATTCTCTGGGCATTGCCTGAGGAAGGTGCCTTACAAGACATTGCTAAATGTCCTCAGGACCCATCGCCACCATCTATTTTTACTTCTAGACCTGTAGTTAGACTTAAGTCTTAGCACACCCCAAGAGGTGAAGAACAAAGTGTGACTCTAGAGGAGGTAAGCTACACTCCAAAAGAACCACTTGATTTTTATAATATATACAAACAGAAATCTGGGAAATAGTGTGTGGGAATGTCTATTAAGGGTGTCATGGATTGAACTGTGTTCACCAAAAACGTGTCAACTTGGCTAGGCCATGTTTCCCAGTATTGTGTGATTGTCCACCATTTGCCATCTGACGTGATTTTTCCTATGTGTTGCAAATCCTACCTCTATGATGTTAATAAGACAGGATTAGAGGCAGTTATGTTAATGAGGCAGGACTCAATCTAGAAGATTAGGTTGTGTCTTAAGTCAATCTCTTTCAAGATAAAAAAGAGAGAAGCAAGCAGAGAAACGTGGGGACCTCATACCACCAAGAAACAAGAGCCAGGAGAATAGCCCATCCTTTGGACCCGGAGTCCCTGCACTAAGAAGCTCCTCAACTGGGGAAGATTGATGACAAGAACCTTCCCCTTGGAGCTAGCACCTTGAATTTGGACTTGTAACCTCCTGGACTGTGTGAGAATAAATTCCTCTTTGTTAAAGCCATCCACTTCTGGTATTTCAGTTGTTACAGCACCAGATAACTAAGACAAAGTGTGTGGGATAATGGTGCAAGGAACATAAAAGTTCAGTCAGGCTGAATTTATTGATTTGGGCCCGTTAAGCACAGATTCTTCATACAGTGTTTCAGATCAAGCAGTTAGGAAAAAAAACCTAATAGTTTATTTGGTTGGTTCACCTGAAGCTGGATTAAGCGATGGTTTACAATAAATCAAGTTGAAATGCATAACCTGCCTTCGTATACTGTGGAAGAAGGTATCCAAAGGCTTAGGGAAATTGTTAGAGTGGATTTATTAGGTTGGGGCTACAGACCCATACGTGGGGTGCCCAGAGGATACACCTTTTACCACAATGGTGCGGAATAAATTTGTGAAGGAAGCCCCAGAATCCTTGAAGATGACTGTGATTGCTATTTCATAGAAGTCAGATTTGACAGTGGGAACTGCCCTAACAGAATTAAGACATCTACTACAATGGGGCTGACTTGACCCCAAGTTAGTAGGTGCCAAGTGGCAGCACTAAATCGACCAAGACAAGGTGGGCATGGTTACCATAATGGACAATGGAGTCAAAGCAGTAATTCGAATAGTCTGATTTGTATGGACTTATGGCATGGCTACTTAGTCATGTTGTTCCTAGGAGTGAAGTACATGGGAAATCTAAGTATTTACTTGATCTATACAAGCAGAAGAACGCTAGGTCAAGTGAACAACAGCCTAACTCAAATCACCAGAATAGAGAGTCATGGCCTCTCAATCAATTCCCAGACTTGAGCCAGTTTATGGACCCACAACACCTTGAATGAAGGGGGGGGCTGAATCCCCTTGGGGAAGTACCCTACTACACTGCCAAAAATTGATACTGTTAATATTTTCTTCCAGCTTTCCCCAAAAGGATCTACAACCTTTTGTGAGAGTGACTGTTCATTGGGGAAAAGGAAATAATCAGACTTTTTGGGGACTACTGGGCACTGACCCTGAACTGACATTTCTTTCAGGAGACCCAAAATGTCACTGTGGCCCACCAGTCAGAGTAAACTGAAAAAAAAAAAAAAAAATCAAACCCTGTTGCTGTTCAGTTGATTCCAATTCATAGCAACCCTATAGGACAGAGTAGAACTGCTCCGTAGGATTTCTAAGGAGCACCTGGCAGATTTGAACTGCCATCCTTTTGATTAGCAGCCAAACTCTTAACCGCTGTGCTACCAGGTCTCTAGGGGCATATGGAGGTCAGGTTATTAATGAAGTCTTACCTCAGGTCTGTCTTACAGGGGGTTCAGTGAGTCCCTAAACTCATCCTGTAGTGATTTCCCTAGTTCCAGAATGCATACTTGGAACAGACATACTCAGCAATTGGCAGAAGCCTCACATTGGATCCATGACATGTGGAGTAAGGGCTATTATGGTAGGAAGAGCCAAGTAGAAGCCATTAGGATTGCTTCTACCTAGGAAAATAGTAAACCAAAACAATACTGCATTCCTGGAGGGATTGCAGAAATTAGTGCCACCACCAAAAAAAAGGACTTGATAAATGCAGGGGTGGTGATTCCCATAAAATCCCCATTCAACTTGCCTATTCGGCCTGTGCAAAAAACAGATGGATCTTGGTGAATGACAGGGAGTTATCATTAACTTAACCAGGTGTTGATTCCAATTGCAGCTGCTGTTCTGGATGTTATTTCATTACTTGAACAAATTAATACATCTTCTGTTACCTGATATGCACCTATTGATCTGGGCAATGCCTTTTTCTCAATTTTGGTTTGGAAGGAACACCAGAAACAGTTTGCCTTAAACTGGCGAGGCCAGCAATACACCTTTGCTGTCCTATCTCAAAGGTGTATCAGCCCTCCACCCCTGTGTCATAATTTAGTCCACAGGGACCTTGATTGATCATCTTTCCCTTTCAAAAGACATCACACTGGTCCATTACTTTAATGATATTATGTTGATTGGACCTAGTAAAAAGTATCATTGACCGTAGACTACTTCAAAGACATTAAAAAAAAAAAAAAATGCATACTAGAGGTTGGAAATTAACCAAGCAAAAAGTCACAGGCCTTCCATCTCAATGAAATTTCTAGGAGTCTAGTGGTGTGGGGCATGTCAAGATATTCCTTCTAAAGTGAAGGATAATTTGTTATATCTGGCCCATCCTACAACTAAAAAGGAGGTACAATGCCTGGTGGGCCTCTTTGGATTTTGGAGGTAACATCCCTCATTTGCTACTCTGGCCTATGTATCAAGTCACTCAAAAAATTGCTAGTTTTGAGTGGGGCCCAGAGCAAGAAAAGGCTCTGCAATAGGTTTAGGCTGCTGTGTAAGCCACTCTACTACTTGGGCCATATCCGGTGGTTCCAATGGTTCTTGAAGTGTCAGTGGCAGATAGAGATGGTGTTTGGAGTCTTTGGCAGGCCTCTATTGGTGAATCACAGCACAGACCCTTAGGATTTTGGACCAAAGCTCTGCCATCCTCTGTAGGTAACTACTCTCCTTTTGAGAAACAGCTTTTGACTTGTTACCAGGGCTTAGCAGAGATTGAATGTTTAACCATGGGCCATCAAGTCACTATGTTGCCTGAGGTGCCCATCATGAACTGGGTGTTGGCTGACCCACAGAGTCAAAAAGTTGGACTTGCACAGCAGCATTCCATTATAAATGAAAGTGGTATATACGAGATTGGGTTTGAGCAGGACCTAAAGGCACAAGTTGCATGAGAAAGTGGCCCAAATGCCCATCGTGTCCACTCCTGTCACATTACTTGCCTTCTCACAGTCTGGCCTCATGGGGGGTTCCTTATGATGAGTTGACTGAGGAAAAGAAAACTCATGCCTCATTTACAGATCCTTCTGTGTGATATGCAGGCATCCCTCGAAAGTTGACAACAGCAGCACCACAGCCCCTCTCTGGGACCTCCCTGAAGGGCAGTGGTGAAGGGGAGTGCTCCTAATAGGCAGAACTTTGAGCAGTGCACCTGGCTATTCACTTTGCTTGGAAGAAGAGTTGGCCAGATGTGCGAACGTATACTAATTCATGGGCTGTAACCAATGGTTTGGCTGTATGGTCAGGGACTGGGAAGGAACATGATTGGAATATTGATGACAAGGAGTAATGGGGAAGAGGCATGTGGAATGAGCTCTCTAAATGGGCCAAAGAAGTGAAGATATTTGTGTCTCATGTGAATGCTCACCAAAGGGCAGCCTCAGTAGAGGAAGATTTTAACAATCAAGTGAATAGGGCGATGTGTTCTGTGGATACCAGTCATCCTCTTTCCCCAGCCACTCCTGTTGTTGCACAATGGGCTCATGAACAAAGTGGCCATGGTGGCAGGGTTAGTTATGCATGGGCTCAGCAACACAGACTTCCACTCACTAAGACTGACCTTGCTACAGCCACTGCTGAGTGCCCAATCTGCCAGCATCAGAGGCCAGCACTGATTCCCTGATATTCCACCATTCCTAGTGGTGATCAGCCAGCAACCTGGTGGTAGGTTGATTATATTGGACCACTTCCACCATGGAAAGGACAGTGTTCTTAAGACACTTACTCTGGATATGAATTTGCCTTCACTGCATGTAATTCTTCTGCCAAAACTACCATCTGTGGATTTACTGAATGCCTTATGCACCATCATGGTATCCCAGACAGCATCACCTCGATCAAGGAACTCACTTCCCAGCAAATGAAGTGTGGCAGTGGGCCCATGCTCATGGAATTCACTGGTCTTACCATGTTCCCCACCACCCTCAAGCAGCTGGCTTGATATAACAATGGAATGGTCTTTCAAAGACAAAATTATGGTGCCAACTAGATGGCAGCACTTTGCAGGGCTGGGGCAGTGTTCTCCAGGAAGCTGTATATACTCTGAACCAACCAGTGTCCATTATATGGTGCTGTTTCTCCCATAATCAGGATTCATGGGTTCAGGAATCAAGGGATGGAAATGGGAGTGGTACCACTCGCTATTACTCCTAGTGACCCACTCTCAAAATTTTTGCTTTCTGTCCCCACAACCCTATGCTGTTTGAGTCTAGAGGTCTTAGTTCCAAAGGGAGGAATGCTTCCACCTGGAGCCGCAACACTGATTATATTTAACTGGAAGTTAAGAATGCCACCCGGCCAATTTGGGCTCCTCATGTTTTGATCAACAGGCAAGCAAGGGAATTATCATATTAGCTGGTGTGATTGATCCTGGTTACCAAGGGGAAATTGGATTGCTGTCACATAATGGAGGTAAAGAAGAGTATGTCTGGAATACTGGAGCTCCCTTAGGGCATCTCTTAGTACTACCATGCCCTGTGATTAAAGTCAATGAAAAACTACAGCAACCCAATTCTGACATGACTACTAATGGCCCAGACCCTTCAAGAATGAAGGTTCGAGTCACCCCACCAGGTAAAGAACCATGACCAGCTGACCTGCTTTCCAAGGATAAAGGGAATATGGAATGGGTAGTAGAAAAAGATAGCTCTAAATACCAGCTCTGACCACATGACCAGCTGCAGAAATGAGGAGTGTAATTATTTTTATTATTCCTTCCTTGTTTTGTTATATGTGTATATATATATGTATATATATTGCAATTATCTTTATTTTCTTCACTCCCTTATTCCATTACTTACCATAAAATATAAAATGTTAACAGGACTAGTACATTTTTGGTTGTATGCAGGTTAGTTTTATCACATTAAGTGCAAGTACGACTTTATGATTGTCTTTAGAGATTGTGTATGGTTTAAGGAGATATGTACAGATGCCAAGTTGACAAGGGGTGGACTGTGATGATTAAGGTTATGTGTCAACTTGGCTAGGCCTTGATTTTCAGTGGCTCGGTAGATATTATGTAATCACCCTCCATTTTGTGATCTGATGTGAGCAGCCAATCAGTTGAAAGGGGAGTTTCCTTGGGGTTGTGGCCTACATCCAATATGTATACATGTTCTGGGAAAGCTTGCCCTCTTTGGATACTGCAACCAACTCGTCGTCCTCTGACCTCCAGCTCTAGGGACGTAAGCCAGCAGATTTTGAGATAGGCCAGTTCCCGCAGCCCTGTGAGCCAGCAGCCTACCGTCTGACCTGCCAATATTGGGTTTTTCAGCCCCTGTTACCACGTGAGTCAGGAGAAGCCATGAAGATATCATCAGAGAAATCATTGTTGTCTATAGATGGTCGTGGGGGAGGATGAAGCATCTCATGGTAGGATGGAGTGTGAGAAATAAAAGAGCCAAGGGCACAAACCATGGGAAGCACCAACATGTAAACAGCAAGCATTCCTTTCTTCACTGGATCCACACGTATTCCTCTGGAGATACAGGAAGAACAAGATAGATAAGGCACTTGCCCTCATGGAATAACATTCTCATTTGGCAAAGCATCAATAGACAGTTCAGGAATAAAAACAAAGAGGTCTCATGTTTTTAATAGCTGGCATGAGGAAACATTCAGGATAAGATGAAGGAGTCTCTGAAGACAGCTGGAAAAAAAAGGTCAAGAGAAGATCATCCCCAAATGCTTTAGTGTGAATTTTCTGCAGACTAGGACATTCTCTTGCATATCCCCAATATACTAATCTAAATCAGGAAATTAACACTGATACCTTACTGCCATCTAATCTCCAGTAATGCTATCCTAATAATGTCCTTTTATTGCAAGAGGATCCAGTTCAAAATCACACACGGTTTTTAGTCTTTTTCCATGTGAAATAGTGCCTTAGTCTTTCCTTAACTTCCACGAACCCACCACTTTTGAAGATTACAGAATGTCGCTCAATTTAGTTCTGGTGTTTCCTCATGATTAGATTCAGACTATGCATCTTTGACAGAAGCAGTAAGTGATGCTGAGTTCTCAGTGTATCTCAGCAGGAGTCACATTATATGACTTTGTTCCATTCATGGTGATGTTAACTTTGATCACTTGATTGAGATGATGCCTGCCAGGTTTCTCCATTGTGAAGCTACACCTTTTTCCTTCATAATTAAGTGTTTTGGGGGAAAGTACTGTGAAATTATATAAATGTTCAATTTCTCATTAAAAATCACCCGCTAGTTTTTAGCATTTGTTGATATTTCTTGGTTGAGTTATTATCATCACCCTAGATGTCAAATTGTGATTTTCTAATTCTATCGTTTATTAGCTGGCATTTAATTGTAAGGAAAAGTATTTTCTTCTGGTTAATTTATACGCTATGGAACAAGGGTCTTCTATCTTATGGATCATCATCTGTTACTGTCATTACAATTTGATGTTCAAATTGTCCCACATTCTGCTAGCGACAGACTCTTGAAGCTGGCTTCTGTGTCCTTTTGACATATCCCCCTCCTTTTGTGAGCATTTCGTCACTTTTTGGCATAAGAACATATTCCAGGCTTATCTCATACTTCCCCTGCCCATCTCCTGGAATCAGCAATTTCTCTGAGGAGTCCTGGTCCCTTTTAGTGGAGGAAAAGAAAAGAAAAAAAAAATTGCCGTCGAGCTGATTCTGGCTTGTAGTGACCCTACAGGACAGAGTAGACCTGCCTCATAGGGTTTCCAATGAGCTGCTGGTGGGTTCGAACCACCGGCCTTTTGGTTACTGGCCGAGCTCTCCACCACTGTGGCACTAAGGCTCCTTTGTGGAAAATGGTATGTAAAAAACTAAGATCTAGGGCTCTAAGTGTGCTCATTGCTATTTGGGTGTCACTACTCCCTGGCAAATGAAGTATTTTTAAGTTTTTTTTTTTTTTTTTTTAGCTTTAACAGACTTAAAATTAGTCTATCGAATTGTAAATCTTTCAAATGCTTGCTTTCAATTTCTGTGCTGGAGTATTTTTTTTTTAAATCATGCTTAGGAAAATTTAACAACCTCCTATTAGTCCTCTCAACTTTTTTCTGTTTTATTAGTCTAAAATCTAGAAATTATAATTTTAGAGCTATGCTGTCCAAAACAATATCCACTAACGACAGGTGGCTATGTAAATTAAAATTGAAATAAAATTAACAATTCAGCTATTCACATTTGCCAAATTTCGAATGCAGAACAGCCACAAATAGTTAATTGGCTGCCATATTGAACAGCACAGACATGTAGAGCATTTACACCATCACAGAAAGTTCTACTGAACAATGCTATCCTTGTTTCCCAACGTGGGTTCTTCAGGTCACTAGGAGTTCACTCAAAATAATGACCGGTATTTGTGAGCTAGTTTTAGTGTTTTTTTTAAAGTCTGATAAAACTCAAAGTAAAAAAAAAATCATACTTCAAATGTCCTCACTTTTACCTGAAATAGAGTGGGGTCACTTGGTTATATCTTATGTTGATCTCAGTCTGATGGGTCATTACATGTACCTTTTGTTAACAGAAGGAGCCCTGGTGGCACAGTGGTTAAAGCACTCACCTGCTAACAGAAAGGTCAGCAGTTCAAACCCACCAGCTGCTCAGAGGGAGAAAGATGTAGCAGTCTGCTTCTATAAAAATTTACAGCCTTCAAACCATATAGGACCATTCTACTCTGTCCTGTAGGGTCGCCATGATTCGGAATCGACTTGACAGCAGTGAGTTTGGTTTTTGGTGTATTCATTATTAATTATTCATTATTAATGAATACAGTATTACCCACCAAAATGGCTAATATTAGAAAAAAATTAATACCAAGTGTTAGAATGTAGAACAACTAAAACTCACATATTACTGATACAACCAAAACCAAACCTGTTGCCACCGAGTCAATTCCAACTCATAGTGACCCTATAGGACAGAGTAGAACTGCCCCCATAGGGTTTCCGAGGAGTAGCTGGTGGATTCAAACCACTGACCTTTGGGTTAGCAGCTGCACTCATTGCTGATAGGACTGTAAATTAATACAATTACTTTGGAAAATTGTTTAACAGTTTCTAACAAAGATTACGCTATGACCCAGCAATTCTACTTGTAAGTATATACCCAAGAGAAAAATGTTTACAAGATAATTCATAGTAGCTTTATTCATAAAAGCCCAAATCAGTCTGGAAACAAATAACCCAAATGTCTATCAACAGAAGAATGTAGAATATATAAACTGTGGTATATTTATTCAAAGGAATATTTCACACCCCCCCCCCCAAAAAAGAAGAAGAAACCATTCCAGTGCCCAAATCTTGGTTTCTAATAGCATTCTCCAATAAAAAGGAACTAAGGCTCCTTGAAGAAATTACTGATTTTAGAACTTGAGTAGTCTAAAATCAATTCAATTTCGACACCAACCGCAATGCAGGTCTTCTGACCCTAACTACCTAGAGTTAGCGCCAAACTTCACAGACTAAATGGCACAGTCCTACAGACTGCCCAAGACTTCAGACAGCAGCCACAAGTTTGTGGTTCCCAGCCCAACTGCACTTCTGACCAAATGGCTACAAATTCTGGGATTGCTGCTAATGCTTAGAACAGCAGCTGTTTCAGGGCCACCAGGACACTTACACTTCTGTGGCTTCAAATTTGGGGGTTCTCACTACCCTCTTAAAGACACCAGTTGCAAGCTTGGGGTCCCCAAGACACCTGCACTTCTTACCAACTGTTTGTACATTTGATGTTCCTACTACGTGGTGCCCTGGTGATGCAGTAGTTAAGAGCTTGGCTGCTAACCAAAAGGTCGGCGGTTTGAATCTACCAGCCACTCCTCGGAAACCCTATGGGGCAGTCCTACTCTTTCCTATAGGGTCACTATGAGTTGGAATTGACTTGGTCATAACCATGTAATTGAAATCAATCTCCAGATACTGAAGGTAAGATTGATACGCAGTGGGCCTTTCTGGTGTGGCCAGTTCCCATTATGAGTCACATCATTAACATAAACCATCAGGTGGTCCAGAGCCCTTGAATAACAAAGACACTCTAGTCACTCAGAAAATCCCAAGGATTTAGAGGTTACTCCCAGGAAATGGGGACAGAGACCAAGTTCTTTGGGTAACATAATAATTCATCCCACAGGCATAAAATATGCAAGGTGAGTTTGGAGCATCTTGTAGTATTAGAAAGTGAGACAGTGCTCAAGGAGCGATGTCAGCAAGAGGGTTGCCTAAGTAGCTCCATGTACCATGCCCTCACCCCCACAGAAACACAAAAAAACAAGCAGAAACTGACAGAGCCAACTTTGTGAGAACTCTGGAAACAAAGTTTGATAGCAATTCACTGAACACTGAATGAAGAAAAAGGCATTTTCAAAATATTAGGGAAAACATTTGTTTTCTATGTGCCCATGCCTACCTCTTCCCAGCTTGGTGGCAGTTGTAAATCAGTGACAACCCTTATTCCCAGAGAGGTAGCTCTGAAGGGAGCATAGCCCAACTTATTTGCAAATTATTGTGCATGTCTCTTTTAATCTGCCTTGGGGATGTCTGCAAGGCACCTGTCTCTGAACTCACACAGCCTGGAAAAGCGGCAGGCTTGCTGAACCTAGAAAGTGTAATTGAGGCATATAATAGTTGCCTAAGGACTGGGATGAGATGCCAGGGAGAGAGTTTCAGAAATGTGCCATTCAAAACCACTTGTGTATACAGGGAAATTTAGAGAGGCACATGGGTGCCCAGGGCAAGATGCACACTCAGAAAATACCAGCAGAAACTACACATTCACCTGAAGCTGATCTCCAAGCTCAGGGCAAGCCTGGAACAGAGCCAATAAGCAAAGACTTGGAGAGGTGATTCCCACCTCCACCCCTGGTGTTCAAGGAAATCTCTGTCAAAACGCTAACTAAACACAAGCTAAAGAATAAATACTTCATTGATCACACACAACCAGGAAGGCAGTCTTTACAAAAATAGGGGAGGTCATGAATCAGACTGCCACAGTTTCAACAAAGAAAGAGCAAACCCCAGTGAAAGAAGAGAATCTGATTTCCAGAGTTAATACATTATAATATTTAATGCTCAGAAAATTACGTGGCATGCAAAGAAACAAGAAAGAATGGCTCATTCGAAAGAACAAAATAAGGCAACAGAAACCATCAAAGTGGAAGCTCAGAAAATGGACTTGCTAGATAAAGAATTTAAAAACACTGTATTAAATATGGTCAGAGAGCTAAAGGAAAACATGAACAAAGAACTAAAGGAAATCAGGAAAATGATGCATGAACAAAATTAAAATATCAATAAAGAGAAATTATAAAAAGAAACAAAACAGAAGTACTAGCGGTGAAGAAGTACAATAAGTGAAATGAAAAAAAAATTCACTGGAATATTTAAACAGCAGATTTGAGCAGGCAGAAGAAAAAATTAGCAAACTTGAAGATATGACAGAAATTTAGAGTCTCAGGAGCAAATGTAGAAAGAATGAAGAAAGGACAGAGCCTATGGGACTTTTCGGACACCAGCAAGTGAACCAACATACACAGAAAAAGAAAGAAAAAGGGACAGAAAAACATCCCAAATTTGATGAAAGATATGAATCCACACATCGAAGAAGCCGAACAAACTCAAAGTAGGGTAAACCCAAAGAGATCCACACCAAAGAGACATTGTAATCAAAGGGTTGAAAGCCAAGATAAAGAGAGAATCTTGAAAACAGGAAGAGAGAAGTGAATCACCACACACAAGTGACCCTCAATAAGATTAATAGCCAATGTCTCATCAGAAACCATGGACACCTGAAGGCAGTAAGAGGACAATTTAAAGTGTTGAAACAAAACAACTCTTAATCAAGAATTCTATAATCCAGAAAACTGTCCATCAAAATGAGGGTGAAATTAAGACATGCCCAGGTAAACAAAAGCTGAGAGAGTTTGTACCACTAAATCTGTCCTACAAGAAATGCTAAAACGAGTTTTCCAAGTTGAGATGAAAGGACACTTGACAGTAACCCAAAGCTTATGGAGAAATAAAGATTGCTGGTAAATGTAATTTCATATACAAATATAAAATCTAATTTTATTGTATTTTTTGTTTATAACTCTACTTGTTATATTCTACATGATTTAAAAGACAAATGCATAAAAAACTATGTTACTGGGCACACAGTGTATGTAAAAATAGTGTAGGGGCAGTGTCTGGCCCCTAACTTCACAAGAGGGAAGAAGAATCAAGATCAACAGCCCAAGGCTAATTCCTATGGGGCGGTGGTCAGACATGCCTCCTCTCTCTGCCATCTTTACTAATTCTGACACCAACCATCCCTCCCAGGCACTGTTACTTCTCTGCTGGGTTCGAATTCATTGCAATGGCCACAGAGAACTCACAGACAATACTCACGATTACAGGGTTTATTAGGTAAATAACCAGTTACAGTTCAGACTCAGGAGCGCTCAGGATACAGTTCTTCCATCAGGACAGCCTCTTCCCAACCGTGCTCACAGGCATGCCTCTCTCTGGCCCATTGACCTCTGCCCTACTCGGGCAACTGTTGCAAAGCTCTTTTAGCTCTGCCAATCAGTGCCCAAAGACACCCTACTCTGCCAGCAAGCCTCCTGCCCAAAGGCACTCAGCTTTCTTGCTCCATGGGCCAGAAGCCCACCATGCTGTCTCCTGCTGCTGTCTCTCCTGCTGCCATTTCTCTGCCACTGCTTCTCACAATCTTTAGTACTACAGCTCTCTCTCTCAGCCTTCTGGTTCCAGGAACTTCTCAGCACAGGGATCCTTGGTCCAAAGAATGCAATCTGCTCTTGGCTGTTCCCTCTTGGTGGTGGCGGGATCCTCTTTTTCTCACCTCAGGGGTGGCTCATTTCAAGCACAGTGGGATGGCAAAACTGACCAATCCCTTTGGTGGACCACAATCACCCTATCACAGAGTCCCGCTCAATCACTTAGGTAGGACTTACAAGACCATGGCAAGAAGACCATATGAAAGTGATCAATCACACTGCAATGTATGAAGATGTAATTTGTGACAACAACAACAACAACATAAAAAAAGGAATGGAGCTGCAAAACAACAGAGTTTTTGTATGCTATTGGACTTAAGGTGGTAGAGATTGTTACAGTGTAAGATACTAAGTGTAATCCTCATGGTAACTGCAAAGGAAATCTCTCTCCATATATATGCCCCAGATATTTGTCAGTTTGCCATACTGCAGGGGCTTGCGTGTTGCTGTGATGCTGGAAGCTATGCCACCAGTATTCAGATACCGACAGGCTTACCCGTGGCGGACAGATTTCAGCTGAACTTTCAGACTAAGACAGACTAGGAAGAAGGACCTGGCAGTCTACTTCTGAAAAGAATTAGCCAGTGAAAACCTTACGAATAGCAGCGGAATATTGTCTGATATAGTGCCAGAAGGTGAGACCTCCGATTGGAAGGCACTCAAATTATGACTGGGGAAGAGTTGCCTCCTCAAAGTAGAGTAAACCTTAATGACGTGGATGGAGTCAGGCTTTCAGAACCTTCATTTGCTGATGTGGGATGACTCAAAATGAGAACAGCTGCAAAAATCCATTAATAATCAGAACATGGAATGAACGAAGTATGAATCTAGAAAAATTGGAAATCATCAAAAATAAAATGGAACGCATAAACATCGATACCCTAGGCATTAGTGAGTTGAAATGGACTGGTATTTGCCATTTTGAATCAGACAATTATATGGTCTACTATGCAGGTAATGACTAATTGAAGATGAATGGTGTTGTTGCATTCATCATCAAAAAGAACATCTCAAGATCTATCCTGAAGTACGACACTGTCAGTGATAGGATAATATCCATACACCTACAAGGAAGACCAGTTAATACAACTTTTATTTAAATTTACACACCAACAGCTATGGCCGCGGATGAAGAAATTGAAGATTTTTACCGGCTTCTGCAGTCTGAAATTGATTGAACAAGCAATCAGGATGCATTGATAATTACTGGTGATTGGAATGCCAAAGTTAGAAAGAAAGAAGAAGGATTGATAGTTGGAAAATATGGCCTTGGTGATAGAAATGATGCTGGAGATCGCATGATAGAATTTTGCAAGACCAACGACTTCTTCATTGCATATACCTTTTTTTCACCAACATAAACAGTGACTATATATGTGGACCTCAACAACTGGAATATACAGGAATCATATCAACTACATCTGTGGAAAAAGACGATGGAAAAGCTCAAAATCATCAGTCAGAACAAGGCCGGGGCCGACCGTGGAACAGACCATCAATTGCTCGTATGCCCGTTCAAGTTGAAACTGAAGAAAATTAGAACAAGCAGGCAAGAGCCAAAATACGACCTTTGGCATATCCCACCTGAATTTAGAGACCATCTCAAGGATAGATTTGACGAGTTGAACACTGGTGACTGAAGATCAGATGAGTTGTGGAATGACATCAAGGACATCATACATGAAGAAAGCAAGAGGTCATTAAAAAGACAAGAAAGAAAGAAAAGACCAAGATGGATATCAGAAGAGACTCTGAAACTTGCTTTTGAACGACAAGTAGCTAAAGTAAAAGGAAGAAATGATGAAGTAAAGGAAATGAACAGAAGATTTCAAAGAGTGGCTCAAGAAGACAAAGTAAAGTAATATAATGACATGCGCAAAGAGCTGGAGATAGGAAACCAAAAGGGAAGAACACACTCGGCATTTCTCAAGCTGGAATAACTGAAGAAAAAATTCAAGCCCCGAGTTGCAGTAGTGAAGGTTTCCATGGGGAAAATATTAAAGAGGCAGGAAGCATCAAAAGAAGATGGGAGGAATACACAGAGTCATTATACCAAAAAGAATTGGTCAGTGTTCAACCATTTCAAGAGGGAGCATATGATCAGGAGCCAATGGTACTGAAGGAAGAAGTCCAAGGTACACTGAAGGCATTGTCAAAAAATAAGGCTCCAGGAATTAATGGAATATCAATTGAGATGTTTCAACAAACGGATGCAATGCTGGAAGTACTCCATCATCTATGCCAAGATATTTGGAAGACAGCTACCTGGCCAACTGACTGGAAGAGATTTATGCCTATTCCCAAGAAAGGTGATGTCACAGGCAAGTAAAATTTTGCAGATCATTCAAAAGCAGCTACATCAGCATATCAGCAGGGAACTGCCAGAAATTCAGGCCAGATTCAGAAGAGGATGTGGAACCAGGGATATCATTGCTGATGTCAGATGGATCCTGGCTGAAAGAGAATACCAAAAAGATGTTTACCTGTGTTTTATTGACTATGCTAAGGCATTCAACTGTGTGGATCATAATAAATCATGGATAACATTGTGAAGAATGGGAACTCCAGAACACTTAATTGCGCTCTTGAGGAACCTGTACATACGTCAAAAGGCAGTTGTTCAAACAGAAAAAGGGGATACTGAGTGGTTTAAAGTCAGAAAAGGTGTGCATCGGGATTGTATCCTTTCATCATACCTATTCAATCCGTATGCTGAGCAAATAATCTGAGAAGCTGGACTGTAGAAGAAGAACAGGGCATCAGGATTGGAGAAAGACTCATTAACGACCTGCACATTATGCGGATGACACAATCTTGGTTGCTAAAAGTGAAGAGGGCTTGAAGCACTTACTGATGAAGATCAAAGGCCACAGCCTTCAGGTGGCAGGCCCGGGATGGTGGAGTAGTCAGACACTTCCAGTGATCTCTCTTACAACAAAGACCCAAGAAAACAAGTGAAATGGTTGTATTTATGACAAACCAGTAGCCTGAACATCAAAGGCAAAGTTAGAAAACAGACTGAGCAGCAGGGGGGAGGGAGAGACAGTTCATAAGCTGAGGGAAGTTGCCGGACCTAAATTTCCGGGAACCTTCAGACATCATTCCCGGGAGCAACTGTGGCAGACTGGTGGTAGCGCTCCAGCTGCAGTTTCTTCAGGGAGAAACAGCCAGCCGCACAGCCTACTCATACCTCCGGAACCAGACAAGAATGGTGCTGTCGGCAAAAGCTAAGTACTTGCATATATTTTGCCATGCCACCCACTCCCATGCCTTCTTTGGTGGCTGTCAATTTCCCTGGGCCTGAGGTAGGCTCTGCTGAGTGCTCTGAGCCATTCTCCCAGCCTTGAAGAAACAATAAATTCACAACTGGGGGAAAAGATAATCTGCCAGCTCCACTAACCAGGGGAGCTTAGGACAGAAGCAGCTCCTGCCCAGGCATAGATGGTCCGTAGACTTTGAATACCTTTCCCTCCTGCATGGACCTGTGTGGGTCTATTTCAGGAGAATAGGCCCTTGTTGGCAGACTGCAACTGTTTCACCTGTGTGGTAGACAGGTTAGAGAGGTGGGTGTTTGATATTTGACACCACTTTGCCTATTAAACAGGGCCCTCAACTACCCACGTCAGGGGCCTAAGGACTGGTGGCTCCACCCAAGTCATCCAGCCACCCATTACAGCCTTTACATGAACAGATATATGCACACCCATGTTCATTGCAGCATTGTTTACAATACCAAAAGGATGGAAGCAACCAAGATGTCCATCGGCCAATGAATGGATAAATAGATTATGGTATATTCACACAATGGAATACTATGCATCGATAAAGAACAACGATGAATCCCTGAAACATTTCATAACATGGAGGAATCTGAAAGGCATTATGCTGAGTGAAATTAGTCAGTTGCAAAAGGACAAATATTGTATGAGACCACTATTATAAGAACTGTAGAAATAGTTTAAACAGAGAAGAAAATATTCTTTGATGGTTACGAGAGTGGTGAGGGAGGGAGGGAGAGGGGGTATTCACTAATTAGATAGTAGACAAGAACTATTTGAAGTGAAGTGAAAGGCAACACACAATACAGGTGAGGTCAGCAGAACTGGACTAAACCAAAAGCAAAGAAGTTACCTGAATAAACCGAATGCTTTGAAGGCCAGCATAGCAGGGTGGGAACTTGGGGACCATGGCTTCAGGGGACATTTAAGTCAATTGGCATAATAAAGTCTATTAAGAAAACATTCTGCATCCCACTTTGGAGAGTGGTGTCTGGGGTCTTAAAAGCTAGCAGGCGGCCATCTAAGATCCATCAGTTGGTCTCATCCCACCTGGAACAAAGGAGGACGAAGAACACCAAAGACACAAGGTAATTATGAGCCCAAGAGACAGAAAAGCCACGTAAACCAGAGACTACATTAGCCTGAGACCAGAAGAATTAGATGGTGCCAGGCTACAACCAATGACGGCCTTGACAGGGAACACAACAGAGAACTCCTGAGGGAGCAGGAGAGCAGTGAGATGCAGACCTCAAATGATCAAGAACAGACCAGACTTAATAGTCTGACTGAGACTAGAAGGATCCTGGAGGTCATGGTCTCCAGACCTTCTGTTAGCCCAAGACTGGAACCATTCCCAAAGCCAACTCTTCAGACAGGGATTGGACTGGTTTTTTTTTTTTTTTATGGGATAGAAAATGATACTAGGTGAGGACTGAGCTTGTTGGATCAAGTAGACACATGAGGCTATGTGGGCAGCTCCTGTCTGGATGGGAGATGAGAAGGCAGAAGGGGTCAGAAGCTGGCCAAATGGACACAAAAATAGAGAGTGGAAAGGAGTGTGCTGTTGCATTAGGGGGAGAGCAAGTAGGAGTGTATAGCACGGTGTGCATAAATTTTTGTATGAGAGACTGACTTGATTCATAAACTTTCACTTACAGTACAATAAAAATTAAATAAAAATACAGCTGTTGTTAAGTTACATGTACTGAAAAATTTTTTTAAATTTAAATGGTTAAAAAAAAAAAAAAAGACCATAGCCTTAAGTATGGATTACACTTCAACATAAAGAAAACAAAAGTCTTCACAACTAGACCAATAAGCAACATCATGATAAACAGGGAAAAGATTGAAGTTGTCAAGGATTTCATTTTTCTTGGATCAACAATCAACACCCATGGAAGCAGCAATCAGGAAATCAAAAGACTCATTGCATTGGAAAATCTGCTGCAAAAAACCTATTTAAAGTGTTGAAAACCAAAGATGTCACCTTGAAGACTAAGGTGTGCCTGACCCAAGCCGTGATGTTTTCAATTGCTTCATATGTTTGTGAAAGCTGGACGATGAATAAGGAAGACCAAAGAAAACTGATGCCTTTGAATTGTGGTGTTGGTGAAGAATATTGACTATACCTGGACTGCCAAAAGAAGGAACAAATCTGTCTCCAAAGAAGTATGAGAACATTCCTTAGAAGCAAGGATGGCAAGACTACGTCTCACATACTTTGGGTATGTTGTCAGGAGGGATCAGTCCATGGAGAAGGAAATCATGCTTTGTAAAGTAGAGGGTCAGAGAAAAATAGGAAGACTCTCAACGAGATGGATTGACACAGCGGCTGAAACAATGGGCTTAAGCAAAACAACGATTGTGAGGATAGTACCGGACAGGCAGTGTTTTCTCGTGTGGTACATAGGGTCGCTATGAGTTGGAACTGACTCGAGGGCACCTAGCAACAATCTGCTGACCGTACTGAAAGTTGTCTTTTCCTGAGACCTCCTTTTGATCAAAAATATCATAGAGCACCTTTTGATCACCAATGCATTGAGTTGTCTCTCTCACACAAACACACTACGATTGTTTATCTTAGTGGCTGCTTGAATTACCAAGCATTTAAGACCTCGATGCCACAGCGTAATTGTGACCAAGCACCACAGAGTATTTTCCTTTTACCTTGGCATAGTGGAGTTCTCCTCCTCAGGCCAGACTGGCCTCAGGTTGCCCACAGGACAGCAGTTTGTCTTCTGCAAGATTTCCCTAGCTTCACCATGCTTTAGAGGGAGACATTCTGGTGGGCCTCAAAGGGGCAAGAAAAGGGGCAAAAGTCTCAGATATAACGGATCAGAGGCACAAAAGTGTGACTTATTCTTTCAGTCCCTCAAGCAGGATTTCATCAAGGTCATCACTGACCTGGATGGTTTCTATATACATTACCTTTCTTACAGGCATCATGTTAATTCTCAAGGTGAAAACATGAGTGGTTAATTTTATGCAATATTTAGCAGTAGTAATTATGATGACAATGACCATTAAAATCATAATTCTAGTGAACAAAATTGTCTGTAAAAGCAGTTTTATAAAAAGAGGTCTGGGCTCACAAGGGGAAAACTAAAGTCAAAACAGGATTTATGCTAAAATTGCAATTTGACAAAAGTGAAAAGGAAGGTTTGATAATAAAAAAGAAATATCTGAAATATCTAATTGTTTAGAAGTTTTAAGCAATAGGTGTAACTGTCATCATGGAACAAGATAAATAATATAGTTGATCAGTTCAATTAACAATAAGCAAATGCACTAGGTAGCATTATCTTCTACTATTTACATGGGAAAAACATATCAAACATGAAATAACTTGAAGTTTATGGAGTAAAACAATTAAAAACATTTAGCGAATAAAACAAATAGAAGAGCAAGAAAATTAATATAAGTGAACTTCCTCTGCACCAATAAGCAATGTCATGATAAATGGAGAAAAGATTGAAGTTGTCAAGGATTTCATTTTACTTGGATCCACAGCACCCATGGAAACAGCAGTTAAGAAATCAAAGAATATTGAATATACCACAGGCTGCCAAAAGAATGAACAAATCTGCCTTGGAAGAAGTACAACCAGAATGCTCCTTAGAAGCAAGGATGATGAGACTTCGTCTCACATATTTGGACATGTTATCAGGAGGGATCAATCCCTGGAGAAGAACACCATGCTTGGTAAAGCAAAGCGTCAGTGAGAAAGAGGATGTCCCTCAACAAGATGGATTGAAACAGTGGCTCCAACAATGGGCTCAAGCATAACAATGATTGTGAGGATGGCACAGGACTGGGCAATGTTTCGTTTTGTTGTACATGGGTCACTATGAGTCAGAACCAACTCGATGGCACCTAACAACGAACTTCATCTATGAGTTCAATTTAAGGTTTTTTTTTTTTTTAGTTTAGTCAGTCTCAGGTAGCTAATTTTGGTTTCATGTTATTCTGTACCAGCCACAGTCTCTGAATCCATCAGCTTCTGCATAAGAGTTTTCAAAATTGTGATTCAGCTTGGTCCCAGTCTTTTTCATGAGTGTAATATAATCCACCTTTTTCTTGAGATATTTTGGTCAGAGTTTTTCAGCAAATCAGCAAAGTAAAAACTTATCTGCAGGTGACAAAACTTAATATGGCTATGATTAATTTATAATAATAGTTCTTAAAAGTGAAAGCCCTGATAGAAATTAATTTAAAAGGTTATGCAAAGCCAAATAAAGTCAGTTTAAAAAAGCTTTAGACAAAAATATCTCTAGAGACTACATCAGCCTGAGACCAGAAGAGCTAGATGGTGCCCAGCTACAACCGATGACTGCCCTGAGAGGGAACACAACAGAGAACCTTGAGGGACCAGGAGAGCAGTGGGATACAGACCCCAAATTCTTGTAAAAAGACCAGACTTAAAGGTCTGACTGAGACTAGAAGGACCCCGGAGGTCATGGCCCCCAGACCTTCTGTTGGCCCAGGACAGGAACCATTCCTGAAGCCAACTCTTCAGACATGGATTGGACTGGGCAATGGGTTGGAGAGGGATGCTGGTGAGGAGTGAGCTTCTTGGATCAGGTGGACACTTGAGACTATGTTGACATCTCCTGTCTGGAGGGGAGATGAGAGGGTGGAGGGGGTTAGAAGCTGGCGAAATAGACATGAAAAGAGAGAGTGGAGGGAGAGAGCAGGCTGTCTCATTAGGAGAAGAGTAATTGGGAGTGTGTAGCAAGGTGTATATAGGCTTTTGTGTGAGAGACTGACTTGATTTGTAAACTTTCACTTAAAGCACAATAAAAATTATTAAAAAAAAATCTCTAAATATAGAGGCAGAGCCAATATGGTGCTACAGACAGAAGCACCTTGCCATCCCTCTGCAGCAAAGACCCAAAAAACTAAGAGAAACAGATACAAATGTCAGTCCTGGAACCCTAAGCATCAAATGAAGGGATAATGAACTCAATCAAGCACTGAATGGAGTAAGAAACTGACAGAGAATGGAGAATGGGGGAGCTACAGAGTGGAGGGCACCTACCAGGTAACATGGTGTGGATTCGTCATCTTGGACCTCAGCCACCAAGGATCTCAGACGGGGAGTACGAGAAGGCAAATTCACGGAGCTCCGAACAGGAGACAGAGGACCTGGTAAACAGGAATACACGCTTTTCCACTCTCTGTGCTTCTTCCTAGTACGAGGCCTCTGCCACTTTCGAATGGGCTGTAGTGGCTCAGCCAGAGAGTCACCAGCTTGCTGCTGCCCGAGTCCATCCCACCCACAATGGCTGGTTCACCCAGCACCATTTTTTGTTACTTTTTTTTTTTTTTTTGGCTGTTTTTATTTCTTCTCTCCCTCTCTCTTCCATACTTTGCTCTCTGCTGCCCAGCTAGCCCCGTGCCCATCCCCCTCCCTTCTCAATTGGCTGTGCCTCACTGTTTAGCTAGAGAGCCAATGGCACAGCCTCCCTGGTTCCAAGCCACCCCCACCAGCAGGCTCCTTCAGTGTCATTTTTTTTTCTGTTTCTTCCCTCCCTCTCCTTTCCTTCCTTTCCTTTCTTCCACCCAGCTAGCCCTGTGCACTGTCCCCACCCCTTCTCAATGAGCTGTGTGGGTTCACTTGGCTAGAGAGCCACTGACACAGCCTCCCCAGTTTCATGCCACCCCCACCAGCAGGCTCCCTCAGTGCCATTTTATCTTTTCCCCTCTTCTTTCTGTTTCTTCTCTCTCTCCCTTCCTTCCTTTCCTTTCTCCTACCCAGCTAGCGCCATGTGCTGTCCCAGCACCTTCTCAAAGGGCCATGCGGCACCACCTGGCTAGAGAGCCACTGACACACTGCCTCCCCAGGTGTGCACTGCCCCCACTGGCTGGCTCCCTCAGTGCCATAATTTTTTAGTGTGTTTGCTTTTTTTTCTTCTGTTTCATCTCTCTCCCATCCTTCCTTTCCTTTCTCCTGCCCACCTAGTCCTGTGCACTGCCCCTACCCCTTCTTGAAGGGCCTTTGCTTCACCACTCAGCTAGAGAGCCACTGGCACTCAGCCTTCCCGGGTCTGCACTGCCATCACTGGCTGGCTCCCTCAGAGCCATTTTGTTGTTGTTTCTTCTCTCTCTCTTAGTTTCTTTTCTTTTCTTTTTTTTCTGTTTCTTCTCTCTCTCTCTCCCATCCTTTCTTTCCTTTCTCCCACCCATGTAGTGTGTGATTTGAGTTCCAGAACAGGGGAAGAAAACAGAAAACATGGAGAGGATCACTGAAGATTTGCCGACAGAAAATTTCCTTAATGTTATGAAAGATGAAAAACTGACCATCTAAAAAGTGCAACAAACCCCATATAGGACAGACCCCAAAAGAAAATCACCATGGCATATCATAATCACACTTGCCAAATCCAAAGACAGAATCTTGAGAGCAGCTTGAGAAAAAAAGTCACCTACCAAAGGAAAACAATAAGGTTAAGCTCTGATTAATCGGCAGAAACCATGCAGGCAAGAAGGCAATGGGATGACATATAGAAAACCTTGAAAGAAAAAAATTGCCAACCAAGAATAATATATCCTGCAAAACTCTCATTCAAATATGATGGTGAAATTAGGACATTTCCAGATAAACAGAAATTAAGGGGATATGTAAAAACCAAACCAAATTTACAAGAATTATTGGAGGGAGTCCTTTGGTTACAGATCAAACAACATCAGACAACAGCCTGAATCTAGGTCATCCCAAACATCCCGCAGAGGCTCCCAGAGCTGCCCTTCCACAGAGAGCAGGTTAAATAAAGCCTACTCCCCCTGTGGTGAGTGTTGGCTTGGAGAACCTCACCAGTCAGCCCTGCCAGCACATTTGAGCCTCCCAGCCCCATGCTCCAGGCACTGTTTTCTCCCAGCCTGCATGGGCAGGGGCCCTGGGGCCTACCCAGGAGGCACCCGGCCAGTTTTTGGGTGCTGCGCTCAGACTCGGGGAGATCCTTAAGGCCGATAAAAGGGCTCTCTCATCCAGAGGCCCCAATGTCCACAGGGGCTGCTGGGGTGTGCGGCTGCTGAAATGAGCAAGGGGGCCTCACACTCCAAAAGAGGGCCCCTGGCTCTGGCCACCAGGGTCAGACAAACCCTGAGTCTTGTCAGCGAGCAAGGAAAAGCCCAGCTTAACTGAAGGGCTGGTTAGAACCAGAACTGTGGGAGCATTTTTCTGCCCTGCGCTTCTAGGGAGCAGCAGCTCTGGGGGTCAGGGCTTTCTGTGCACATTTACTTCACAGCCGTCTTCAGTGCTTACAACCGGCTGGCACCTTTTGACCCTTATTTTTCTGGTTACCTGACTTAATTTTCCAGCTTCTCACCAAGAGGCTGAGAACTGTGCGTAAGCATGTGTATGGGGTAGGGGTGTGCGTGTGTGTGTTCACGTCTGTGTGTGTGTGTGTGCACGCGCGCACTCCCTTCCCCGCTTGCCATCAGGATGCTGGGGACGTGGGACTCCGATGGCAGCCAGGTGGGCTGAATCCAGAGCCCGGGAGGCGTCTTCGCTGAGGTCAAGGGTGCTGGGAACCCAGGGATGAGAATCTGGAACTGCTGTGGTCAGGGGCTCCTCACCGCTCACTCTTATTGAACACAGCTCTTCCCTAAACATTTTCAGACGAACACGTATCAGGAGGTGAGGAGCCAGCGAGGTGAGAGCAGATCTGGGATTAGACTGGAGAGGCGCTGATTCCAGCCCGCTGACAGCTGTGGAGCATGCGTGTGGAGAGCCCCTCCCCCCGCCGGAGCCTCAGCTTCGTCATTGGTAGGGTAGAATGAATGATGTCCACCTCGCTGGGGCAGATGATATCCTTATGTAAGGGTCTGGTAGGTACCAAGTGCTAAAAATTATTGCTATTGTTTCTTCTGTCTATGAATAACATATTAATAAATAGTTCTTACTTCCTTTATATAATAATTTATTCATTCCATTTGACCACTGATACAGAAAAAAGAAATTCTTTTTTGAGGCAGGTTTTCATCTACCAGATGGTGCTCACCTGTTACATGGCTCAATGGGTTGCCTCAGAGGTTCTAAGGACAGTGACGTTTTACTGGGCTGGTTAGTCCTGAGAAGTCGGACACACAGCACGTGGTTGTGCTGCCCCCTTGTGGCCATATGCTTGGACGTGGGAGGGGCATTTTGCGCAATTCCATAAGGCGTGGATGTTTAGAGTTAAGTCGTTGCCGTCACCAGTTCTTTCTCCTCCACGGTCAAGCGAAGGATGGATGGAGGCTGTGGACGTGGGAGCAGAACTATCTGCTGGGGCCGCGTTCCTGCTTCTTCTGCATAAACACCAAAGGCTCACGGGCAAATGCTACAAAGAAAGAAGGCCCACTCTCTGAGGATAAGATACTTCTGACTTTCTTGCTCCTTGGCAGCAAAAGGAGAAAGGGACCTTTGCTTGGGCAGCAGCCTGCATATTTTTAAACCCAGCAGATAAATGCTGGAAATTAAAGTGTTTCTGCCATTTTTCTGCTTGCCGTGGGAGAATCCACACTGTTTGAACTTCAGATAAGGAACATTCTTCATTACTAAGGTTTTTGAAGAGAAAAGTCAACCATGGTTCAGTCCCTGGGTGCTGAGTTGGCGTGGTGACACCTGGGGGGGAGGGTCACATGAGGGAGGTAATCTCTGGGGAGCGAGTGCTCTAGGGCAAGGGTGCAGCGGACTTTGAGGTGAACCTTGGAAGTGCTGCAGGATTAGATTAGCCCCTCGGTGGTTTTTAAGAGTTGTGAGGCAGCCTTTTTTGGATAGATGGTCTGGGTCTGGTGTCAGTTTTGGGTTCAGAAGCTTTGGATTTGGAATCTTGGTCCAGCTGCTTTCTTGCCAGGAGCCCCGGCACGGCAATCAAGGCAGTAAAATGAGGTCACCTGCAGAAAGTGTCTGGGACACGACAGGTGCTCAGAAGACAAAGTAAAGTCCTCTCTCTCTGGTTTTTATTTATTACACATTTTTCATCACAGCAGTAAGAAGGATCAGCTAAGAGAAAGAGAAAGAATAGCCGCCCACTCTCCCACCAGCCCTTCACTCTGCAGCTTCTTTTTAAGCAGGAATCATTTTTACAGAGTGGCAGTCACAGCTCTGCCTTCTTTCTGCCTCTTCTCCTCTGTGTTTCCACGTTGCTCCATAACCCTCACAATTATTTCTTGGCTACATACTACTTTATGATGCATCAGCTCTTCAGGACCAACAGAAAATTGATTGAAATGAAGGGAATTTTCCTAGCCACAAGTACATGTTTTTATTTGCACTGGTTTTCAGAGCATTGTAAAGGCCGTAGGGGACATGCGTAGAGCTGCCGAGCAGGCGCTGCCTCTGAATGCCGAGAGGACCTGCCCTCCCCTGATGCCTGCTCTGTTGTAGTGGGAGTGGGGCTAAAAGTAGCCCTGCACATCACCCCCACCCCCAGTCCTCATGTGAATGAGCATGTGAGAAGCTTACAGCTGGTGTGTGCCGGCCTTTGTGCTCACATGGCCCCAGTAAGGCTGGTCCACGAGGTGCAAAGGTGACAAGTTCACAGCAGGAAGTAGGGCTGGGATTGGAACCGGCTCTACAGCCCTCTCTTTCCCATCCAGGGAGGCAGGGGAACACAAAAACACACCTTGACTCTGCAGCTGTACTTTGGACTTCTGAGGAGTTGTGAGGTCTGGAAAGTTTTAGGTCCACAGACAGTGTGTAGTGTTCATTTGTTAAGTGGCGGCGGGAGTGTGTGGAAAGGATACATTGTGGTGCGATGACAGAGACTGGAAGCCTGGGTGACATCTGTGGCTGAGTGCAGAGGGAGAGGTGTCCCTCAGAGAAGGGAGAAACCGCTGAATTGCTGGTTTCTGCCCACGCCTCCCCCTCACCATCAGGAGCTGAAGGGGCGGAGGGTGGAGAAGCAACAGATATTACTCTAGCTCTGGTAGGAGCGAACCAAGCTGCGTCTGGTGCCCAGGAAGGAGCCAGCATGCGGTGCAGACAGAATCACACAGATGCAGCATATTTAATAAAAGGGAGCGTTTTATTACATTGTGGGGTCAGAAAACACATTCTAAAACAGCACACAGAGCAGATTCCCGTTAAAAACCAAACGTGTTCCCTTCGAGTCGATTCCGACTCATAGCGACCCTATAGTCAGAGTAGAACTGCCCCCGTAGGGTTTTCAAGGAGCGGCCGGTGAATTCGAATTGCTAACATTTAGGTTAGTAGCTGAACTCTTAACCACTGTGCCACTAGGGCTCCAAACAAAAATAAAAAGCCAGTGTAAATGTTGGGATAATATAATGCCAGCGACATTCACTGAGCGACCACTGTGCCTGGTGCCTGCATGGTGGTGCTTGTGTGTCCATGCTCCGTCAAGCTGCCCAGCATTGGGGGCGCGAGGCCCCTGTGAGACCTTCACAGACACCGGAGGGCGGCCTGCTCGGCAGGTGACACGGCCTCCAACACCAACACCACACTCCCTTTCAGGTGTGTCCTCTCCACTGTGTTCTTTTCTAATTTCGCAGGTAGCATGTGAGTGTGCTCTCTGTCAGGCATTTCATTACGGCTAGGGACATTTTTTTTTAGGGACATACTTAAACATACAGAGTAAGAAGTGCAGGTTTCAAGTCCAGATTCCCGCCTCTCCTACCACGCCTCTCTCTGAGGGCAACTGTGGGGAACTTTGTGGTTCTCTCCAACCCTCCCCTGGTGCATCTCCAAGTCTGCATCTCCCTCCCTGAGGGTGATGTTTAGTGAAGCCGGGGCGTTTGGCTAGTGGGCAGCTGGGTTGACAGATGCTCAGACCAGTGCAGAGGACAAAGGCCTGGGGGAGCTCAGGCATGGCTATTTGTACAGGCGACGTTGCCTTGGGAACCACTGGTCTGACTTGTCTTGGCCGTGGGTCTGCCCCCATCAAGTGGGCCAGCGTGGAGTGGCTAAGCCTGTGCTGCCCCGCCCCTGCACTTCCTGCCTCCCACTGGCCATCTGCCAGTGTGTCTCTGCAGGTGGACGTCACCTTTGACACTTAAAAAATCTGTAATATGGGCATATACTACCCAGACTGCTCTACTTACAATTACAGTGACACCGAAAAGATCTATGTCTTCTCTGTGCCTCGGTTTCCTTGGCTGAAAAGTGGGTGGTAAGAATAGGGTACTCAGAACAGTGCCTGGTGGAGACGTGTGTTCAGTCAGTGCCTGCCATATTAGCATCGCCATAGTAACTGGGTGGTTGCAAGGGTGAGGGGAAGCGCCCAGGGCAGGACTGTGCCCAAGTATGATGGGCTGTGTGTGTGCGATGGAGGGTGTGTGTGTGTATGTGATGGACAGTGTGTGAGATAAACGGTGTATATGTGTGTGATGAACAGTGTGTGTGTGATGGAGGGTGCGTGTGTGTGTGATGGACAGTGTGTATGTGTTTGTGATGAACAGAACAGTGTGTGTGCATGTGATGGAGGGTGCATGTGTGTGTGTGATGGAGGGTGTGTGTGTGTGATAGAGGGTGTGTGTGTACATGTGATGGAGGGTGTGTGTGTGTGATAGAGGGTGTGTGTGTACATGTGATGGAAGGTGTGTGTGTATGATAGAGGGTGTGTGTGTACATGTGATGGAGGGCATGTGTGTGTGATGGAGGGTGTGTGTGTGTGATAGAGGGTGTGTGTGTACATGTGATGGAGGGTGTGTGTGTGATGGAAGGTGTGTGCGTTTGAGATGAAGGGTGTGCGCGTGTGATGGAAGGTGTGTGTGTATGATAGAGGGTATACATGTGAAAGGTGTGTGATGGAGGGTGTGTGTGTGTGTGATGGAGTGTGTGTGTGACACGATTACATTGTACATCCTCCATCACACACACACCATCCCTCACACACTCTCCATCACACACACACCTTCGATCACACACACACCCTTGATATCACACACACACCTACATACCCATCACACACACCCTTCATTACACACACATACACATTCCATCACACACACACCCTCCATCACACACATACACACACCCATCACACAGACATCCTCAATTACATACATGTACACATCCTCCATCACACACATAATATCACACACAAACACAGCCCCACCACACACACCCATCACACACACCCATCACACACACCCATCACACACAGTCTCCATCACACATGTACACATCCTCCATCAGAGATAAACACTCTCCATCACACACACACACACACACATACACACACCCATCACACATAGACATCCTCAATGACACACATGTACACACCCTCCATCACACACATACCATCACACACACATATCCTCCATCACACATACACATAAACACCCTCCCTCACACACATACACACTGTCCATCGCACACACACTATCACACATACACATACCCTGGATCACACACACACACACCCTCCATCACACACACACACCTTCTGTCACACATACACACCCTCCATCACACATATATGCACCCTCCATCACACACACATACACACTGTCCATTGCACACACACCACCACACATACACATACCCTGGATCACACACACACACACACCGTCCATCACACATACACATAAACACCCATGACACACATACTAACCCTCCATCACACACACACCCCCTTTGTCACACACATCACAAACCCTCCATCACGCATGCGCATAAACAACCTCCATCACGCACACACACGTCACACACCCTCCATCAAACATGCACACACATAAACACTCTCTATCACACATACTCATCACACACACGCAGTCTCCAAACAAAGACCTCTTTAAGCAAATGCAGGTTTTCCAATATGCCCTCCCTAGGCATGTGGTAAAGTGTCCATATACCAAAAGAGGGCAATGGCGGGTTTAAGCCCCCTGCTGGCAGTACCTTCTAAAAAGTCTGCAGGAGGTGTTGAGTGGGCGGACAGGTGTCAAGAACGTCTTGTCTTTGCCCGAGTCCCCTCCCCAGGCCAAAGCCGCAGGGACCTCCTCTGTCTTCCAGATTTGCCACCAGCCGGTTGGCCACCCCCCTCCACATTTCCATGGTTACCATTCTGAGCACCATGGCCCCTCCTCGTGGCTCTCCCAACAAGCATACTGGCTTTGTCAAAGGCTCAGTGTTTCCCTGCAGCTGTGAGTGAGCACCAGAAGAGGAGGGGGCTGCCTGTGGGTGCCACTGTGTCCCCAGGGCCCTGTGAATGGCCTGCCCTGGGCTCCGGGCTCACGGACCCCAAGCTGGCTTTAGCACTGGGCTGACCAGGGGCTGGTGGGGTGGCACAGGGGCCTTAGTGTTCCAGGAGGATACCAGCCTGGTAGACAGCACCCAGGCTCCACCAGGGGCATGCCATGAACCCCCAGGTCCCCTGCTCCGCATGGACCCCTTCAGAAGTCTCCCTAGGAAGCTGAGCCAAGACCTCCCGGAGTCCAGCTGGCCACAGCCAGACAGGAGGTGTGTCCGTCGGGCCAGGCTGGGCGGTACTTGCGGCCGCTCCCGTTTGTGAGCCTCAGGCTTCGGGGTCCACGGACTCTTCTTGTTCATCTCCCCACAGGAAGGCGGGTGAGTACATTGGTGTCCACAAAGGTGGAGGTGCCCCCTTGTGTCAGTCCCTGGGGGTCATCCTTCTGGGTCCCTTGGGCGGAATGCCAGTGAGTGCATTACATATTTCCCAGGTGGTGGGCTGGGTCACCCCTCCCTGAGTGAGGGGGACGATGACTCTCTCTGGCCTGTGTAATGGGAAGGAGTGGTTGTAATTAGCTACATGTGATTGCAAACTCCCTGTGCCGCTCCTCAGCACACCAGAGCCCAGACTGAGCTGTTGGAAGACAGCCTCAGCCAGACCCTGCTGGGGGACCAGGGTGTGCGGAGAATTGTCCCGGATATTTCATGGAACAACCTATAACGTGGTGGATGCTGTGATCATACCCAGCTCAGTTGCAGGCTTCCCCAAGCCTTCTGCCATTTCCCATTTCTCTTCAAATGGATGATAAGGGAAAAGAGAGCGTGCTTAAAAAGCACAGTGCCCGTGAGGTTGCTATGACAATGGGAACCTGGCTTCAGATACCAGGCTGTTTTTTGTTTTTGTTTTTATGTTACTAGTGCTGCTAAAAGGAGCCCTGGTGGCTCAACGGTTAAGCGCTTGACTGCTAACCAGACAGTCAATGGTTCGATCCTGCCAGCCACTCTGCGGGAGGAAAGACCTTGCCAATCTGCTCCTTGGAAACGCTATGAGGCAGTTGTACTCTGTCCTATAGGCATGCAACAATAACAATGCTGCTGCTAAGCGTCTCCCTGAATTGTCACCTCCTGGGGACTTGCCACTCAAAGGAGAAGATAAAACCAGGGAAGACGGGGTGCTTGGTGCTGCCATGTGGAAGTGTGAGGTTCACTACGAAAACTCGCCCTTTGGGTAAATATGGACTGGAGAACTTTTTTTTTAAAGAACTTTTTTTTTAAAGAGACTGTGAAATGTACAGCCATTGGTTTGTGGTTTGTGCCTCCGGGTCCTTTGGGGACACCAAGTTGTCTCTGGCTCTTTGGCTGTGTGTCTTCTATGCTCTATAGCCGCGAAGTCAGGATGGTCTGAGTGTTCTATCTGATACTGTAGTTTTCTAGGATTACCGAGAATACAAGCATTATGACCTAAGATCAGTCTGACGTGCAAGGAACAATCCTGTGTATTGTATCTGTGGGAGCATGTGTGGGGTGTGTACGTGGGTAGGGTCTTTTTTTGTCAACTAGTAAAGTGACAGCAAACCCCAGCCCCAGGGAAGCTGTCTGGAGGAGGTTTGTATTTGTGCAGAAAAGTTTCATGTTTCTCAGCATCTGGTTTGCTCACAGCCGGCCCCCTCCCGCCCCACCCCTGCCCCAACCATGGGGAAGTGGGATGGGCCTGCAGAAGGCCAGCTGGCCTCAGAGGCAGGGCATTTTGATGCTGTGCCGAGGGTCCACCAGCTGGGGACCCAGCCTGGCTACCTAGAAACAGCGGCTCCCCCATCTGCTCCAAGAAGTGCTAGTCCTAGCCAGTGCCCCATCAGCCTGCCTTGCCCAGGGAGCAGTCAGATCATCACGCTGCCCCTGACCACAGGCTTCTAGGTGCCTGGGCAGGTAGGAAGTGAGGGCACCTCGACGCCTTCTTGGGCGTGGGATTCACGGAGACACCATTAGGCAGAGTGGGGCCTCAATGTCCTCATCTGCGAAATGGGCATCCTGCCTCAGTCTCTTAGGGCGGCTCGCTCCATGACAGCCACGTTCACCCAGACGGTCGTGGGTCTGGCTTGGTCTGGGCCTAGGAGACAGCCTTGCACACACAGTCTGGGGGTGGAGGTCAGAGTGGAGCGTTGTCCCACGTAGTGGCTAGTTCCGCACGAGTGGTGAGAGCTGTGTTGCTGTCCCAGCTGTGTGTTGTGCTTCCCTCGTGCAACACCTCCTGAGCTGGGGGCTCTCCGTGTCAGCTTCAGGACTCTGGGGCACTTGCGGCATCCTGCCATGGCTGCGGTACCCAGACCATGCCTTCCAGCAGGACATGGAAAGGGCGGACTTCCCCTCCCCCAGCCCCCTGCTGCTTTTACCACCTTGTCCCTCGGGGTGCTGGGAGTCAGCTGTGCTCACAGCTTCATGCTGCAGGTGTGTGAGGCAGGAAGGTGAGCACTGGCAGTGCCAGGAGGAGGCAGTTGTTAAACCCCTGTTGCTCCACACTCAGCCAAGGCATGCCCAACAGCTTCCCATTGCCCAGGGGCCGTGGTGGACTCCTGGTGCCCTGCTCTCAAGGGCTCAGCTAACCACTACGCACTACTAATCAACTAGCCAACTGATTATCCAGCTGACTCACTGACCCCCTTCCTCTCTCATCCCATGTCCTTCCTACCCTCCTTCCCGCCTTCTTTCCTGCTTGCTTTCATTCTTCCTTTTCTTTTTGCTTTCCTTCTTCTTTCTCTGGCATCTTTTTAAAAGTTAAATGTACAGGATAAAAGTAAACAAATGGATTCTGGGCTGTGCCAATACTCCGAATCCCTGACTTGGGTCAGGAGAAGACAAATGATGGTAGGGGTTGGTGGTGTTAAAAGCCCGCAAGAGGTGGTCCCTGCCCCTCCTACCTCCCATGTAAGCCCCCTGCAAGCTGCCAGGGATGAGGCTGGACAAAGGCTGGGTCAGCAGTGAAAGTATGTGGCTGCCAGACTAGGCAGGCTTGGATGATGTTTGGCCCAACGGATAGAACCGGGGCTGTAGCCCCGTGCCTCAGAGGCTGCCCTTCCTGCCCTGGACTTTCATGAGATGGGGTTGCTCCTCCCAGTGGCTGGAGCTCTCACCCACACAGTGAGTGCTGGGGTGGCCGACTCGGCACCTGCTCCGCTTGACAACGGCTCCGTCTGTGAGGGTCTTGTTGCTCCCAGCTGTTCAGCCAGGCCCCAAAGAAAAGGAGCAGGACTACACAGGGTGTGGGCAGGAGCAGCCCTGAGATATTTGTCCCCACACAGGCCACCGGCCCAGGGCGGTTCCCCTCATTTGGTCATTTTGTGTGTCGTAATCCAGGTCTAGTCATTTATGATGAAATTCTAACTGGCTCTTTTAGAAATCCACATGTGGGGCTCTTAGAATGAAAATAGCTTCTATTAATATATGCTCATTGAAGACTAGAAACCCTGGTGGTGTAGTGGTTAAGTGCTACGGCTGCTAACCAAAAAGTTGGTGGTTCGAATTCACCAGGTGCTCCTTGGAAACTCTCTGGGGCGGTTCTCTGTCCTATAAGGTTGCTATGAGTCAGAATCGACTCGTCAGCAATGAGTTTGGTTTTGTTTTTGTTGAAGAATAAATGAGGAAAGCCTTTTTGTTTTCTAGTAATTATAGTAATACCATGATATTTTCAATCACTTCGTATGCCTGTGAAAGCTGGACAATGAATAACGAAGACTGAAGAAGAATTGATGCCTTTGAATTATGATGTTAGCAAAGAATATTGAATATACCATGAACTGCCAGAAGAATGAACAAATCTGCCTTGGAAGAGGTACAGCCAGAATGCCCCTTAGAAGCCTGGGTGGTGAGACCCTGTCTCACATACTTTGGACATGTTATCAGGAGGGACCAGTCCCTGGAGAAGGACATCACGCTTGATAAAGTAGAGGGTCAGCGGAAAAAAGCAAGATCCTCAATGAAATGGCTTGATACAGTGAATGCAACAATGGGTTCAAACATAGCAATGATTGTGAGGCTGGCGCAGGACCAGGCAGCGTTTTGTTATGTTGTTTATAGGGTTGCTATGACTCGACTGCATCTAACAACAACCCTAGTAATTCCTGGCCTATCTTAGTAAATAATTTTCCATCTCAGAATATTTCAGTTGGACAAAGCTGCACTATGCTAGAGTTTTTTGTCTGACACCAAACTTGTAACATCATAAAATATACTGTCGTCTCATGTAGACTTTCCTCTGCCAACCGTTAAAACCTGTTGCCGTCAGGTCAGCTCTGCCTCAGGAGAGGGTATTCCCATACACTCCAGCACTCTTAGTCCTTTAGCTGCCCATGCTTAAGGGCCCATGTAGCTGCTGCCGTGCCCTAAAGATGAAACTGTGCCCTCACTGTGCCACAGTCAACAGGCTGTGACTTCCGGCTGATGTCACCTTGGCAGCCATGTGACTTTGCCAAAGACCATGTTGGGGAGTGTGGGGCCGCCCTTCCTGTTCGGGGCAGCTGGGCAGGAACCACTAGTCTGGCTGGGCAGGGCCTGGCAGGTGTCGGTCAAGGAGGCCAGCCTGGCGTTGAGAGTCTACCACACTGTAGGTGGGGGGGGGGTTGCGGGGGCGTGTGCAGGTTAATGTGGGACCTGCTATCTACTTCTCTGCTGCAAAGAGCAGATCCCACCTTCTTTCTGACTCCCGGCACCCCCCCCACCCCCCTCCTGTCCCCTCCTGACTCCTGGAGACCCCCTTCCTGCCTCCCTCTTTTCCTCTCCCCTTCCTCTCTGCCCCTCCCCCTTCCACTGCTCTCGACCTGGTCAGAGACAGCCTCAGGCTCTCTGTGCTGTTCATGGCACGTTTCAGAGTCTAAGGGGCTTTTTTTTTTCAACCAGCTTTCAAAACATTTTGCCTGCAAAACAAGCTCTGCTGCTTAAGGAATAAGAAATCAGTTGCCTGCATTTATTCATCTGAGACCATCAGCGCTCCTGATCGGGGTAGCATTGACCACACCAGGCCCATGCCTTTCTGCCCAAAGAAAATGGTCACTTGTTCACCTGGTCTGGGAAAACTGCAGTTTCCGGTAGAGGCTTAGAGATAATGGACATAACTCAGGCACGCTGTCCATCGTTGCCCTTGGAAAGCTGCTGATCAATAACCTCTGTCCTTTTACAGATCAGCAAAGGGGTCTGAGGAAGCGAGTGACTTGCCCAGGGTCCCTGTGAGTGCCCAGCTACTGAGCACCCAGCCGGCTTCTCCTGGGTCCTCTGTTTCTTCATGAAGATGCCCCGTTTCCAGGTCAGTTGCAGCTGTGGCCAGTAAGGGCAGCCTATTTACACAGTTCTGTTTATTTTCAATTTTGCAAAAAATCAAACCCATTGCTGTCGAGTCAATTCCGACTCATAGTGACCCTATAGGACAAAGTAGAATTGCCCCATAGGGTTTCCAAGGAGTGCCTGGTGGATTCCAGCTGTTGACCTTTTGGTTAGCAGCCAAACTCTTAACCACTATACCACCAGGTTTCCTTCAATTCTGCAAAGGACACATAAGTGTATTTTTCTTAAAAATAAAATATTATACATAAAGCTGGTACTCACCTTGTCCGCCTCCCAATCCTGGACAATCCCAACCCTCAGTGTTGTTGTTAATGGTTGGTGTGTATCGCTCACACCCCTCCCGGTGGACACTCAAGACCGGCCTTCCTCCCTTCCTTGCTCCCTTTTTTCATTCCATCCACCCATCTATCCATCCTTGGTTTCTTCCCTTACGGCAGTGCTGCTATGACAGCCTGTGGGTGCCCCCCACCCATAGCCTCTCTAGTTACTGCCCCAGAGCCCAGCATCGCACCCTACAAATAGTTCATCATAAATTGAAGCTGAGAGCTAAGGGTGGGCTCACGTGAGCACAGGGAGTGCCCTTGGCAGGATTTGATGTCTCAGTGGATGGGACATGGAGCAGCAGGAAGGGCAACAGCCTCTGGGCTGTGGGGGTTTCTGGTGGGTGCTGGGCAGTTGCCCCACACAGGCTGGAATGATCCTTTATTCAAGCTACCCAGGGCCCAGAGGCCACCATTAGGGCCCTTTGTCTTTGTGTATCACTCTCTGTTTACACAGGGAAACAAAAGCACCAAGCCTGCACTTTAAGTGTAGACACATCAGAGCTCTTTGTTAAGGAAAAGAAGTAATTGCTTCTCGTCAGGCTCCAGTGTTATCAGAATTGTCTGTAATTATCGTCTCCTTTTTTTTTTTTTCTGGAAAGCTTTCAAGACGTCACTTCAGCTAAAGAGTTTAAAACCAGGATTGCTTCTCTAGTAGAATGCTAAACGTTCCTCTTGGGTAAGATGACTAAACCGTCGAATATTTTTAAAGCAATTCTATGTTTTTGGTTTTTTTAATAAATAAGGAACTGAATGAGTGATAATTAACCAGCTACTCACTTCTCATACTTAGCATTTTACGGATTTTTCCCAGGAACCCCCAAAGCCTTCTGCGGTAGGGATACTAGCCTCACATTGAGGTTCAGAGGGGTGAAAGGGCTCCCCCAAGGTCACCCTGCTCAGGAGTAGCTCACTGGTTCCAAATCTGGGGCCTGCCTACCCTCCCAGGTACCTGACCGAGAAAGGAAAACCAAACCAAACCAAACCTACTGCCGTCGAGTTGATTCCGACTCATAGCGACCCTATAGGACAGAGTAGAACTGCCCCGTAGAATTTCCAAGGAGGGCCTGGCGGATTTGAACTGCTGGCATTTTGCTTAGCAGCTGTAGCACTTAACCACCACACCACCAGGGTCAGATGCAATTCAAAGCAGTGCAAAAGCTGAGGAAATATTTTCTGTTTTCAAACAAAATTCAATTTCAATTTAAAGCAACCTAGAAAACTTTCTGCAAAAGCGTGTTTTCAGAAAGTAAAATTACACTCAGCATCCTTTCTTTTTCGGTTTCTTGACCCAATTTTTCCTTACAGAAATGTAGGCGAGCTAAGTAGAAATTAAATTTTCCATACATAAACAGACACGGCGACAGTTGGTTTTCATTGTGCAATCCTGGGGCTTGGTGATTTTGAATGCTATGGCTGGGAAGCTTTTATTTCTTATTTTTAAATAGGTTGATTTTTTTTCCCTTCCAATTACAAATATAATAAATGTCACTTGTAGAAATGCATATGTTACTGAGACGCAAAGAAGAAAAGGAAAATTCCCAGAAGCTCACCACCCAGAGCCACAGTTTCCTGGGTCTCCGTCTATTTTTAGGTGGAAGGTTCTGTAGAATTTGTCTTGGGACCTTAAAACAAAGGTGTCCCCAGCTAGGGCCCATTCAAAGTCATTGGGAAATACCTGCCCCACCCTCTGCTCCCCATCTACCCCGAGACAGTTCTGGTCTGTGGTTTAGCCTGCCTTGTGAGAACAGGAAAAGAGCAGAGCCGTGTGCACTGTGCAATTGTCCTTGGGGTTTGAGTGTGCTGGAAAGACTGAGGTCTGCAGCTCTTAGTTCCTGAGAGTGTGTGGGTGATTGAGACGTGGAGTGGGCTCCTCGCCACAGGTGGCTGGATCATCCCAAGTGCAGGGTGTGCTGTGCCTGTGTGATCACTGAGTGTGACCAATCACTTTCATAAGTGAAAGGAGGAGGGTACATGGACACAGAATAGCCTAATCTTATTCCAGAGATGCCATGCCATCAGTGTTTTTACAAGCTCTCTTTTCTGAGAATTGCTCTCAGGGCCTTCTTTTGTACCCAGTAACTGCCCAGCAGATGGTTGTTGACTGACTCAGTGAAGCCATTGAATATCTCAGAACCTCAGTCTTCTCTTCCATTAAGTGGGGCTCTTCATAGGGCCTTGTATTCACCCTCCAGCTCTCAGCTGGGCTGGCCCCTCCTCCAGGAAGTCCTCTCAGGGTCTCCTTTAGGCACAGTCTCCCTTAGGCACCCCCCTTTCCCATGTCATGCATGCAGGGCTGTGTCATAATCGATGGCTGTCTTGACTAAACCCTTCACTCGGCTTTGAGCAGTGTGACTTTGACACATTACTTCATCTCTTTGAACCGCAGCTTCCTCATCTGAAAACAGAGCAGTGGAGATGACAATGGCTCCGACGTTACATCATTGTTCACTGGTGCATCATGGGGAGCTCACAGTCCGATGGGAGAGTGGTTGTAGTACACAGTGCCAAGTGCCCATGGAAGGAGCTGTATGTGGTGGAGGCCCAGAGGGGCAACATGGAACAGAGGGGCAGACTAGAGCGAACTCACCAGGTGGCTGGGGCAGAGCGAAGAGTGTGTGAGGGTGTGGAAAGGATGTTCCAGAAGGCTGAGACAGGGTATGACGCTGGAGGTGCACAGAGTGAGGCCAGGCCCCAGGAGGACTTTGTGTGCCAGGCCAAGAGTGTAGGCTGCTTCATCTCTGATTATGGGGTTTGCATAGTCACCATGTATCACTCGATAACCCACTGTTTCTTATTAGAAGAAACACGATGACTCTATCAGCTTTTTTTAATTTAACTTTTTAATTTTGAGATAATTGTAGATTCACATGCAGTTGTAAGAAGTAATACATAGAGATCCTGTGCACCCTTCACCCACTTCCCCGGATGGTATCACAGCCAGGATGTTGACACTGATGCAGGCAAGACACAGGACATTTCATCACAGCAGGAACCTGCCTGCTGCCCCTGTGTAGCCACGCCCACTTCCCCCCCTTCCTGATCCCTTGGCAGCTACTGGTGTGTTCTTCCATTTCTATGAGTTTGTCATTTCAAGAATATTATGTAGATGGAATCATTCCTTTTGGGATCGGTTGTCTTCACTCAGCATCAATCTCTGGAGATTGATCTAAATTGCTGTGTGTCTCAGTAGTTCCTTCCATTTCATTGCTGGATAGTTCTCCATGGCATGGTAGACCAAGGTTTGTTCAACCGTGGACTCGCTGAAGGACACCTGGATGGTTTCCAGTTTGGGGTTATTACGAATAAAGCTGCTGCAGACATTTGCGCACGGGTTTTTGTGTGAGCCCAGTCTTCATTTCAGTGGGATAAAAGCCCAGGTATTTACCCCTGGGTCATTTGCTGGCTATATGATAGTCGCATGTTTCTATTTTATTTATTTATTTTTAACTTTTATTGTGCTTTAAGTGAAAGTTTACAAACCAAGTCGGACTGTCACGTAAAAATTTATAAACACCTTGCTATATACTCCTAACAGTTCTCCCCCTAATGAGACAGCTCACTCCTTCCCTCCACTCTTTTCGTGACCATTCAGCCAACTTCTGTCCCCCTCTGCCCTCCCATCTTCCCTGCAGAGAGGAGATGCCCACATAGTCTCATGTGTCTACTCGATCCAAAAAGCTCACTCTTCACCAGTATCATTGTCTATTCCGTAGTCCAGTCCAATCCCTGTCTGAAGAGTTGGCTTTGGGAATGGTTCCTGTCGATTTTTAAGAAACTGCCCAGGTGGCTCCCCACTGCTTGCCCTATGATTCACCCACTGTCAACATTTGGCCATGTTTGCTTTCCTTCTCTGTATATATTGGCAGACATTTTTGTCTGAAAGTTGCAGGCCTCGTGACCCTTTACCCCTGAATTCTTCAGCAGGTGTCTCTTCGGAGAGCAAGGCCGGCTCCTCCATGACGACAGTAGTTAGGATAATAGGCATCAATTTTATTGTGTTTTAAGTGCAAGTTTATAGTATAAATTAGTTTCTCATTAAAAAACTTAAACGCAAATTATTTTGTGAACTTGGTTGCAATCCCTGCAATGTGTCAGCACTCTCCCCCTTTCCCTTTCCACCCTGGGTTCTCTATGTTCCATTTATCCAGTTTTCCTGTCCCTTCTACCTTCTTGTCTTTGCTTTTGTTCAGGTGTTTCTGGCATCAATTTTATCATATCATGTCATATACTTAGTCTATATCGAAATTTCTCCAATTAACCCAAATGTCTTTTATAGCTGTTGTTTTCTTTTTCTCTCTGATCCAGGATACAACCAAGGTTCAAGCACTGCATTTGGTTGTTATAGTGCTTTATGTTTTTGTTTGTTGGTTTTTAATGACATTGAAAAATTGTTGGGCGGCCAGACCAGCTGTTTCACAGGATGTCCTATGTTCTGGACTTGTCCAGTTCAGCATTTCTGGCTAGATGATTTCCAGCAAGTTACTCCTGTCACATCCCATCAGGAGGCATTCAGTGTGGGGTCACCCCATTGTGAGTAATGACAACTTCCAGCAGGCCATTGGGTGGTTAGGCCATATCTCTCCACTGCATAAATTTCCTTTTGCAATTAGCGAGCAATCCATGTGGCTTGTTTAAGGAGTTCCCTATTGATGGATGCTGGGCTGGTTCCAGTCTTCACTCTGACCAACGATGAGGTGGTAAGAACCTGGTACCTTGGCTGTGGTATGCCTGTGCAGAAGTGTCTGCAGGATTGGTTCCAGAAAGGTGGCTGCTAGGTGAAAAAGTAACACCTGCAGCCAGCACACCTGGTTAGATGCATCATCTCCAGAGTTCTCCTGTTTGATCCACTCACTGTCTCAGACCCACCTGGACCTCTGCTCATCTAATAGATAAGAAACGGCATCTCAGGGTGGTGGTAATTTGCAGTTCTCTTATTATGAGTGAGGCTGAACCACTTTTCTTGTGTTTAAGAGCCATTTCGCCAATTGATATTTCATCAATTCCTGGAGCCTTGTTTTTCACCAATGCCTTTAGAGCAGCTTGGACTTCTTCCTTCAGTACCATCGGTTCCTGATCATATGCCACCTCTTGAAATGGTTGAATATCAACTAATTCTTTTTGGTGTAATGACTCTGTGTATTCCTTCCATCTTCTTTTGATGCTTCCTGCATCATTTAATATTTTCCCCATGGAATCCTTCACTATTGCAACTTGGGGCTTGAATTTTTTCTTCAGTTCTTTCAGCTTGAGAAACGCCAAGCGTGTTCTTCCCTTTTGGTTTTCCATCTCCAGCTCTTTGCACACGTCATTATAATACTTTATTTTGTCTTCTCGAGACGCCCTTTGAAATCCTCTATTCAGTTCTTTTACGTCACAAATTCTTCCTTTTGCTTTAGCTGCTCGACGCTCAAGAGCAAGTTTCAGAGTCTCCTCTGACATCCATCTTGGTCTTTTATTTCCTGTCTTTTCAGTGACCTCTTGCTTTCTTCATGGATGATGGCCTTGATGTCATTCCACAACTTGTCTGGTCTTTGGTCACTAGTGTTCAATGCGTCAAATCTATTCTTGAGATGGTCTCTGAATTCAGGTGGGATATACCCAAGGTCATATTTTGGCTCTCGTGGACTTGCTCTGATTTTCTTCAGTTTCAGCTTGAACTTGCATATGAGAAATTGATGGTCTGTTCCACAGTCGGCCCCTGGCCTTGTTCTGACTGAGGATATTGAGCTTTTCCATCATCTCTTTCCACAGATGTTGTCAATTTGATTTCTGTGTGTTCCATCTGGCAAGGTCCATGTGTATAGTCGCCGTTTATGTTGGTGAAAGAAGGTATTTGCGATGAAGAAGTCGTTGGTCTTGCAAAATTCTATCATTCACTCTCCGGCATTGTTTCTATCGCCAAGGCCGTATTTTCCAACTACTGATCCTTCTCCTTTGTTTCCAACTTTCGCATTCTAATCGCCAGTAATTATCAATGCATCTTGATTGCATGTTCGATCAATTTCAGACTGTAGCAGCTGATAAAAATCTTCTATTTCTTCATCTTTGGCCCTAGTGGTTGGTGCGTAAATTTGAATAACAGTCGTAGGAATTGGTGGAATATCAATTGAGATGTTTCAACAAACAGATGCAGTGCTGGAGGTGCTCACTCATCTATGCCAAGAAATATGGAAGACAGCTTCCTGGCCAACTGATTGGAAGAGATCCATATTTATGCCTATTCCCAAGAAAGATGATCCAACCAAATGTGGAAATTATAGAACAATACCATTAATATCACATGCAAGCAAAATTCTGCTGAAGATCATTCAAAAACGGCTGCAGCAGTATATCGACAGGGAACTGCCAGAAATTCAGGCCAGTTTCAGAAGAGGACGTGGAACCAGGGATATCATTGCTGATGTCAGATGGATCCTGGCTGAAAGCAGAGAATACCAGAAGGATGTTTACCTGTGTTTTATTGATTATGCAAAGGCATTCGACTGTGTGGATCATAACAAACTATGGATAACACTGCGAAGAATGGGAATTCCAGAACACTCAATTGTGCTCATGAGGAAACTTTACATAGATCAAGAGGCAGTTGTTCAGACAGAACAAGGGGATACTGATTGGTTTAAAGTCGGGAAAGGTGTGTGTCACGGTTGTATTCTTTCACCATACCTATTTAATCTGTATGCTGAACAAATAATAAGAGAAGCTTGACTATATGAAGAAGAACGGGGCATCAAGATCGGAGGAAGACTCATTCACAACCTGCATTTTGCAGATGATACAACCTTGCTTGCTGAAAGTGAAGAGGACTTGAAGCACTTACTAATGAAGATCAAAGACCACAGCCTTCAGTATGGATTACACCTCAACATAAAGAAAACAAAAATCCTCACAACTGGACCAATGAGCAACATCGTGATAAACAGAGAAAAGATTGAAGTTGTCAAGGATTTCATTTTACTTGGATCCACAATCAACAGCCATGGAAGCAGCAGTCAAGAAACCAAAAGACGCGTTGCATTGGGCAAATCTGCTGCAAAGGACCTCCTCAAAGTGTTGAAAAGCAAAGATGTCACCCTGAAGACTAAGGTGTGCCTGACCCAAGCCATGGTATTTTCAATCGCATCATATGCATGTGAAAGCTGGGCAATGAATAAGGAAGACGGAAGAAGAGTTGACGCCTTTGAATTGTGGTGTTGGCAAAGAATATTGAATATACCATGGACTGCCAAAAGAACGAACAAATCTGTCTTAGAAGAAGTACAACCAGAATGCTCCTTAGAAGCAAGTGTGGCGAGACTGCGTCTTACATACTTTGGACATGCTGTCAGGAGGGATCAGTCCCTGGAGAAGGACATCATGCTTGGCAGAGTACAGGGTCAGTGGAAAAGAGGAAGACCCTCAACGAGGTGGATTGACACAGTGGCTACAACAATGAGCTCAAGCATAACAACGATTGTAAGGATGGCGCAGGACCGGGCAGTGTTTCGTTCTGTTGGCATAGGGTCACTATGAGTTGGAACCGGCTCGATGGCACCTAACAACAACAACAACAACAAGAGCCATTTACTTTTTTCTGTGAATTATCTGTTCCAGCCCTGACGATTCAGTGGTTAAGAGCTTGGGTGCTAACCAAAATCCACCAGCCACTCCTTGGAACCCCTATGGGGCAGTTCTACTGTGTCCTATAAGGGTCGCAATGAGTCAGAATCGACGTGACAGCAACGGGTGGGCCCTTTGTCCTGAGTAGTGTGTTTTTGGATTATTCCACAGCCCATTTGCCACCCCCAGTACTTGCCACTGCTAAATAATACAGGTGACTCAGCTCTCAATTATCTGAATATTAAAAAAAAAAGTTAAAAAAATTTTTTTTTGCAATAAAACCCTACATAAATTAGGCAAACATAAAACAAATTGTTTTACATCTGGCAATTGGTTTTTTTTGTAATCACTTTTTCTCTATCATTGTAAAAATGGTGTGACACCAGCATTAGACCTCCTCGTCTAACTTTACAAGAGGGAAGAAGAATAAACTTCAACAGCCCAAGGCTGATTCCTATAAGATGGAGGTCAGACTTACCCCCGTCTCCAAACTTTTCACCGAGTCTGACACCAGCCATCCTTCCCATGGCATACTCTATTCTCTGCTGGATTTGATAATTTGTTGCAGTGGCCACACAAAACTCACAGACCATACTCACAATTGTGGGGTTTATTAGGGAAGTTGTTGTTAGCTGCCGTTGAGTTGGTTTCCACTCATAACAACCCCATGTACGATAGAATGAGACAATGTCCAGTCCTGCACCATCCTCACAATCCTTGCTGTGTTTGAGCCCATTGTTGTAGCCACTTTGTCAGTCCATCTCATTAAGGGTCTTCCTCTTTTCTGCTGACCCGCTCTCTACCTTACGAAGCATGATGTCCTTCTCCAGGGACTAGTCCCTCCTGATAACATGCCCAAAGTACATGAGATGAAGTCTCGCCATCCTCACTTCTAAGGAGACTCTGGTTATACTTCTTTCAAGACAGATTTTTCATTCTTCTGGCAGTCCATGGTATATTCAATATTCTTTGCCAACACCATAATTCAAAGGCATCAATTCTTCTTTGGTCTTCCTTATTCATTGTCCAGCTTTTGGATGCATATGAGGCAATCGAAAATACTGTGACTTTGGTCCTTAGTCCTCAAAGTGACATCTTTGGTTTTCAACACTTTAGAGAGATCTTTTGCTGCAGATTTGTCCAGTGCAATATGTTGTTCGATTTCTTTTTTTTTTTTCAAACTATCATTTTATTTGTTTGTTTATTTTATCGTGGTTTAGGTGAAAGTTTACAGGGCAAATTCGTTTCTCATTCAAAAATTTATACACGAATTATTTCATGATATTGGTTGCAATCCCGCATTTTATCAGCACTCTCCCTCTTTCCCTTTCCCCACTTCCATTAATCCAGTTTTCCTGTCCCTTCCCACTTTCTTTTCTTTGCTTTTGGACAGGTGTTGCCCATTTGATCTCATATACTTGATTGATCTAAGGAGCACCTCATGTGTGTTGTTATTTGTTCTATAGGCCTGCCTAATCTTTGGCTCAAAGGTAAACTTCCGGAGTGGCTTCAATTCTGAGTTAGAAGAATGTCTGGGGGCCATAGTCTTGGGGTTCCTCAAGACCAGATCAGTAAGCCTGGTCTTTTTTGTGAATTTGATCATTTGTTCTACATTCTTCTCCCTCTCTGTCTGGGACCCTCTGTTGTAATCCTAGTCAGAGCAGCTGGTAGTGGTAGCAGGACATCATCTAGTTCTTCCGGTCTTGGGGTTGTGTAGGCTTTGTTTATGTGGTCCATTAGTCCTTTGGATTAATTGCTCTTTTGAGTCTTTAGTTTTTTTCGCTCTCCTTTGCTCCAGATTACAAGAGACCAACAGTTGTATCTTAGATGGCCGCTCGCAAGCTTTTAAGACCACAGACACTGTTCACCAAGTAGGATGTAGAACATTGTCTTTAAGAACTATGTTGTGCCAACTGACGTAGCTGTCCCCCAAGACTGTGGTCCTTTTCCTTTGAGCCTGGGAACTTCAACCCTTGAGGTATTTAGTTATGTCTAAGAGATTTCCCCAACTGTGCCAGTTGTGTGTCTTATTGTCTATATTATGAGGAGCACGTGCAGTCATGTATTTAGAAATTTCCTCTACAAACCTGTGTCTGCCAGTGGGTGTGCTCCCTTACCCCCTCCCTCACCTCTTGGCGTATCTATCTGTCTATGTATCCATTCATAGATTATTATTTGTTAATTATATTGTTGCAGGATTGTCTATGCTATAGTAGTTACCACAGTTGTCCTTTATTCTTGCATTCTTCTCAAGGTCTTCTCTTGCCTCAGTCATGTCCTGATTTCTCCCATATTGTATATTGCTTTTCCTGTCACTCGTATTAGTACATGTCTATTGTCTTTTTGGTAACTTTCCTTCCCTCCCATCCCTAGTAACCATCAATGAGGTTTTTTTTTCCTGCGTGTAAACCTTTTGTTGTTACTTTTTGAAAGCAGTCTCATGCAATATTTGTCCTTTTATGATTGACTTATTTTACTCAGCATAATGCCCTCCAGATTCATCCACACTGTGAGATGTTTTACGGATTCGTCATTACTCTTTATTGTTGTGTAGTGTTCCATCATGTCTGTGTACCACAGTTTGTAATCCATTCATCTGGTGATGGGCGCTTAGGTTGCTTTCACCTTTTTGGTATTGTGAATAATGCTACAATGAACATGAACGCACATATGTCTGTTTGTATCATGACTCATTTCTTTAGACAAGATATATACCTAGGAGTGGGATTGCTGGATCATATGATATTTCTATTTCTAGCTTTTTGAGGAAGCACCATACTGTTTTTCATAGTGGTTTTATCATTTTACTTTCCCACCAGCAGTGGGAGTTCCAATCTCCCCACATCCTCACTAACATTTGTTATTTTTTGTTCTTTTGATTAGTGCCAGTAATGTCAGGGTGAGATGGTGTCTCATTGTAGTTTGGATTTACATTTTTTTTTTAATTGCTAATGATCATGTTGTACCAGTGTCAGGCTATTTTGCCTACAGTGGCTGTATAGTATGTTCTGCTATAAAGTAGTGTGAGGCCTCCTACTTTGTTCTTCTTTTTTAATAAAGCTTTACTTATTTGGGGCCCCTTTCCCTTCCATATAAAGTTAGTGATTAGTTTTTCCATCTTGATGAAGAAAGCACTTGGGATTTGGGTTGGGATTGAATTACATCTATATATCACTTTGGATAGTATTGGTATTTTCACAATGTTAAGGCGTCTTCTCCAGGAGCATGGTATGTTTTTCCATTTATGTAGGTCTCTTTTGGTTTCTTGCAGTAGTGTTTTATAGTTTTCTTTGTATAATTCTTTTATATCCCTGGTTATATTTATTCCTAAGTATTTTATCTTTGGGGGGACTATTTTATTTTCCTGATTTCTTTTCACAGTTCTCTTTGTTGATGTAGAGGAACCCAACTGATTTTTGTATGTTGATCTTGTATCCTGCCACTTTGCTGAAAGCTTCTATTAGTTCCAGTAGGTTTCTTGTGGAGTCCTTAGGATTTTCTAGGTATAGGATCATATCATCTGTGGATAGGAATAGTTTTACTTCTTCCTTTCCAATGTGGATGCCCTTTATATTCTTTCCTTGCCTTATTGCTCTCGCTAGACCTTCCAATACAGTGTTGAATAAGAATGATGATAAAATGGGGTCTTAAAAGCTTGCAAGTGGCCATCTAAGATGCATCAGTTGGTCCCAACCCATTTGGAGCAAAGGAGACTGAAGAACACCAAAGAGGCAAGGAAAATATTAGCCCAAGAGACAAAAGAGCTATATAAACCAGAGACTCCATCAACCTGAGACCAGAAGAACTAGGTGGTGCCCTGACAGGGAACACAACAGAGTCCCTGATGGAGCAAAAGAAAAGTGTGGAGCAGAACTCAAATTCAAGTAAAAAGACCAGACTTAATGGAGTGACTGAGACTGGAGGAACCCTCGAAGCCGTGGTCACCAGATGCTCTGTTAACCCAGAACTAAAACCATTCCCAAAGCCCACTCTTCAGACGAAGATTAGACTGGTCTATAAAACATAAAATAATACTCTTGAAGAGTGTGCTTCTTAGTTCAAGCAGATACATGAGACCAAACGGGTGGCTTCTGTCCACAGGCAGGATGAGAAGGCAAGAAGGGACAGGAGCTGGTTGGATGGATATGGGAAGCCTGGGGTGGAAAGGGGGAGTGTGCTGTCACATTACTGGAATTGCAACTAATGTCACATAACAATATGTGTATAAATCTTTGTATGAGAAATTAACTTGAGCTGTAAACTTTTACCTAAAGCACAATAAAAAAAAATGATAAAGGGCATCCTTGTCCGGTTCCTGTTCTCAGAGAGAATGCTTTTAGATTCTCACCATTAAAGATAATGCTGGCTGTTGGTTGTATATAAATTCCCTTTACTACACTGAGGAATTTCCCTTTTATTCCTATTTTGCTGCGAATTTTTATCAGGAATGGGTGTTGGACTTTATCAAATCCTTTTCTGCATCAATTGAGATGATCATATGATTCTTTTCCTTTGTTTTATTTATGTGTTGGATTACGCTGATTGGTTTTCTAATGTTGAACCAACCTTGTATGCCTGGTATGAATCCCACTTGATAGCGATGTATTATTTTTTTGATATGCTGTTGTATTCTATTGGCTACAATTTTGCTGAGAATTTTTGAATCTATATTCATGAGGGATATTGTTCCATAGTTTTCTTTTTTAGCTGTGTCCTTACCTGGCTTTGGTATTAGGTTATGGTGGCTTCATAGAACAAATTCGGGAGTATTTATTCCTTTTCTATGTTCCGGAATAGTTTGAGTAGAATTGGTATCAACTCTCCTCAGAATGTTTGGTAGAATTTAGAATTTTTCGGTGAAGCCATCGGGACCAGGCCTTTTTTTTTGTTGTTGTTGGGATTTCTTTTATGACTCCTTCAATTTCTTCTTTTGTTATGGATGTGTTCAAATTTTCCACCTCAGTTTGTGTTAGTTTAGGTAGGTGGTGTATTTCTAGAAATAAGTCCATTTCCTTTGTTGTTGTTTGTTGTTAGGTGCTGTCGAGTCGGTTCCGACTCATGGCAAACCTATGCACAAGAGAACAAAACACTGTGCAGTCCTGCGCCATCCTTACAATCATTGTTATGCTTGAGCTCATTGTTGTAGCCACTGTGTCAATCCACCTCGTTGAGGGTCTTCCTCTTTTCCACTGACCCTGTACTCTGCCAAGCATGATGTCCTTCTCCAGGGACTGATCCCTCCTGACAACATGTCCAAAGTATGTGAGACACAGTCTCACCACCCTTGCTTCTAAGGAGCATTCTGGTTGTACTTCTTCTAAGACAGATTTGTTCGTTCTTTTGGCAGTCCATGGTATATTCAATATTCTTTGCCAACACCACAATTCAAAGGCGTCAACTCTTCTTCCGTCTTCCTTATTCATTGCCCAGCTTTCACATGCATATGATGCGATTGAAAATACCATGGCTTGGGTCAGGCACACCTTAGTCTTCAGGGTGACATCTTTGCTTTTCAACACTTTGAGGAGGTCCTTTGCAGCAGATTTGCCCAATGCAACGCGTCTTTTGGTTTCTTGACTGCTGCTTCCATGGCTGTTGATTGTGGATCCAAGTAAAATGAAATCCTTGACAACTTCAATCTTTTCTCTGTTTATCACGATGTTGCTCATTGGTCCAGTTGTGAGGATTTTTGTTTTCTTTATGTTGAGGTGTAATCCATACTGAAGGCTGTGGTCTTTGATCTTCATTAGTAAGTGCTTCAAGTCCTCTTCACTTTCAGCAAGCAAGGTTGTATCATCTGCAAAATGCAGGTTGTGAATGAGTCTTCCTCCGATCTTGATGCCCCGTTCTTTTTCATATAGTCCAGCTTCTCTTATTATTTGTTCAGCATACAGATTAAATAGGTATGGTGAAAGAATACAACCGTGACGCACACCTTTCCTGACTTTAAACCAATCAGTATCCCCTTGTTCTGTCCGAACAACTATCTCTTGATCTATGTAAAGGTTCCTCATGAGCACAATTGAGTGTTCTGGAATTCCCATTCTTCGCAGTGTTATCCATAGTTTGTTATGATCCACACAGTCGAATGCCTTTGCATAATCAATAAAACACAGGTAAACATCCTTCTGGTATTCTCTGCTTTCAGCCAGGATCCATCTGACATCAGCAATGATATCCCTGGTTCCATGTCCTCTTCTGAAACCGGCCTGAATTTCTGGGAGTTCCCTGTGAATATACTGCTGCAGCCATTTTTGAATGATCTTCAGCAAAACTTTGCTTGCGTGTGATATTAAGGATAATGTTCTATAATTTCCACATTCGGTTGGATCACCTTTCTTGGGAATAGCCATAAATATGGATTTCTTCCAGTCAGTTGGCCAGGAAGCTGTCTTCCATATTTCTTGGCATAGACAAGTGAGCACCTCCAGTGCTGCATCTGTTTGTTGAAACGTCTCACCATTTCCTTTAGTTTTTCAAATTTGTTGGAGTACAACTTTTCATAGTATTCTGTTATGATCCTTCTTATTTCAGTTGGTTCTGTTGCATGTTGCCCATCCCATTTTTTATTTGGGTTATTTACATCTTCTCCTGTCTTTCTTTTGTCACTTTGGCCAGTGGTTTGTCAGTCTTATTAATCCTTTCAAAAAATCAGCTTATCCTTGTTCATTTTTCTATTGTTTTTCTGTTCTCTTTTCGTTTATTTCTGCTCTGATATTTATTACTTCATTTCTGCTGGTGACCATGGCTTCTTTTGCTGCTCTCTTTCTAATTGTTCGAGCTGTAGGGTTGATGTTTTGATTTTTACCCTCTCTCCTATTTTTGATGTGTGCGTTTATTTATAAATTGACCTCTGAATGCTGCTTCTGCTGTGTCCCAAAGGTTTTGGTGTGCTGTGTTTTCTTTCTCATTTGATTGTAGGAATTTTTTAAATTTCATCTCTGATTTCTTCTACTACCCAGCAGTTTTTAAGCAAGGTGCTATTTAGTTTCCATTTATTAAAAATTTTCCCTTGCTCTTCCTTTTATTGATTTCTACTTTTGTAGTGTTGTGATCAGAGAAGATACTATGTATTATTTTGATGTTTTTGAATTTGTTGAGGTTTGTTTTATGGCCTAAAATGCGGTCTATTATGGAGAGTGATCCGTAGCAGTGGAGAAGAATGTGTGCCTTGCCACCGTTGGGTGATGTGCTCTGTATATGTCTATGAGGTCAAGTTGGTTGATTATGGTATTTAGATCTTCTGTTTCTTTGTTGAGTGTCTTTCTAGTTGTTCTGTCCTTCACTAAGAGGTGATGTGTTAAAGTCTCCTAGTGTTGCGTGTCTATTTCTCTTTTCAGTTAGCTGTTAGAGTTTTATGTATTTTCTTTTTTTTTTGCTGTTTACTTTTTTTGTTGTTGTGCTTTAAATGAAAGTTTATAGCTCTAGTTAATTTTGCCTGCAAAAATTTATACACATATTGTTTTGCGACATTAGTTGCAACCCCCGCAATGTGACAGCACACCCTTCTTTCCACCCAGGTTTCCTGTGTCCATTCGACCGGTTCCTATCCCTTCCTGCCTTCTCATCCTGCTTTTGGACAGAAGCTGCCCATTTTGTCTCGTATATTTGATTGAGCTAAGACACACATTCCTCACATGTATTATTTTTTGTTTTACAGGCCTGTCTAATCTTTGTCTGAAGAGTGGGCTTCTGGAATGGTTTTAGTTCTGAGTTAGCAGAGCATCCGGGGACCATAGTTTTAGGGGTTCCTCCAGTCTCTATCAGACCATTAAGCCCGGTCTTTTTATGTGAATTTCAGTTCTGTTCTACATTTTTCTTCTGCTGTTGGGGACTGTCTGTTGTATTCCCTGTTAGAATGTTTTATGTATTTTTGAGCTGTATTGTTGGGTGCATATATATTTATTATGGTATTTCCTCTTGGTGAATTGACCCTTTAATTGTTATATAATGTCCTTCTTTGTCTTTTATAGTAGATTTTGCTTTAAAATTTATTTTATCAGAGATTATTATTGCCACTCCTGCTCTTTTTTGGTTATTGTTTGCTTGATATATCTTTTCCTATTCTTTATGTTTTAGTTTATTTATATCATTGTGTCGAAGGTTTGTCTCTTGCAGGCAGTATACTGATGGGTTGTCTTTTTTAATCCATTCTGCCAGCCTCTGTCTCTTCACTGGTGCATTTAGGCCATTGACATTCAGTGTGATTATTAATAGGTATGAGTTTATTGCTGTCATTTTCGTATGCTTTTTTTTTTTTTGGTAGTGTTGACAGTTTCTTCATTCTGGTTAATTTTCCATGCTGAGGTTTTTTGTGTGTGTGTGTGTGGCTTGTCTTTTCATTTCCTTCATTGTTTTCGGTTTTGTGTGTACTGCATCTTTATGCCTTCTTCTTTTATATTTTGGTGAGCGTGTTTGCTAACTTTCTTTATAGTTACCCTGAACTTTACCTTTATCTTCCTAAGTTTAAAGCAATAAATAATGGGTATCGCCTTGACTTCCTTGCTGTATTTACTCCCCCTTTATGTTTTGAAGTGGTTATCAGTTACAGATTGGTGTCTCTGGTTCCCTGTTTTCTGTTGTTTAGCTTTATTTTATTTTCAAGAGTTCTTTATCTGGGTTGATATCTGTGTGATGTTGTCATGTGTTTTAATCTCAGGTTGTTGTTAGTTTTCTGCCTGAAGGACTCTCTGTAATATTTCTTGTAAAGTTGGTCTGATTTTTACAAATTCGTTTAGTTTCTGTTTATCTGGAAATGCCCTTGTTTCACCATCACATTTGAGGTATAATTTTGCTGAATATGTAATTCTTGGTTGGCAGCTTTTTTCTTTTGAGTTTTTATGTGTATTAGCCCATTGCCTTCTTGCCTGCATGGTTTCTGCTGAGTATTCAGAACTTAGTCTTATCTCTGCCCCTTTGTAGGTGATCTTTTGTTTTTCCTGAGCTGCTTTCAGGATTCTTTCGTTTTCTTTGGTTTTGGGAAGTTTGGTTATGATATGTCTCGGAGTTCTTCTATTGGGATCTATCCTGTATGGTGTTTGTTGTGCTTCTCATATGGTTACCTTCTTGTCTTTCATGATATTAAGGAAGTAGTCTGTCAGCATATCTTCAACAATTCTCTCTGTGCTTTTCGTTGACTCTTCCCTTTCTGGGATTCCAGTCACATGTAAGGTATTCCTCTTAATGGTGTTGCACATAGCTCTTAAGTTTTCTTTATTTTTCTTCATTTATTATTATTATTTTATTGTTCCTTGAACAGATTAGTATCAAGGGATTGGTCTTCTATTCCACTAATCCTGTCTTCCATTGTTTCAATTCTACTCCTGTGACTTTCCACTGAGTTGTCAATTCCCACAATTTGATTGTTAAGCATCTGGAGTTCTAGTTGCTATTTCTGTATCGTTTCTAGTTGTCTATTTATTTTGTCATTTTGTTCCTGTATTGTTTTCCTGAATTCTTCCAGTATTTTGCATGTGTTCTCCATAGTTTTGTCTGTGTTTTCCTTGATTCCTTTGAGGACCCTATTCATAGGCCTTTTGAATTCCTTATCAGGAAGCGCCATTACCTTTTCTTCCTCAGGGAAGATTTCTTTTTTTTTAATGGTCACTTGCTGAAGACATCTTGCCCTACTTCTTTAGGTGGTTTGCTATTGTCTGTTATCTCTGAGGCATTAAGGGGTTATCGTATTTGTTTTTTATTTGTAGCACTGTTTACTGGGTACTTTTTTGTGTGATTCTTGGCACATGTGTCTGGAGTGGTACTCTGGTCACTGGACTGGCCATGCTGAAGCACTCCCTACTTGTATTTGGGCAAGTGGAGTGGCGGGTAGGTGGTGGGAGTTCAGGTCCCCGTTTACTGATGCAGGACAGCTGAGGGTGGGTTGACTGGGCTTTGGTCTCTGTCTTCAGTTCGGTGGCTCTCCATGCAAGTGGACCAGATGATGTGGTGAGTGTGGAGGCCAAGTGGGGGCATACTTCTCACATCTTGCTGGTTGGGGGAGAGCTGTGGGTGGTAGAAGGGGGAGGGCAGGTGGATGTTCACATAGTTGCTCTACCTCCACCTTCTCCTTGGCAGGGGGAGGGAGGAAGGAACAGCAGGTGCATATTCACATAGTCTCGCTCTATCTGTCCTTTGGTGGTGGGAAGGGGGAGGAAGGTGCAGCAGGTGGGTATATGCACATTTACTCTTCTTCCACCCTGTGCAGGGCAGGGGTAGGGAGGAAAGGGCCTCAGGAGAAATGTGAATGTAGTCATAGCTCCTCTGCCCCTTGCTGGGTGGATTAAGGGATGGAGCCATGCCTGGCAGATGCATGCACAATGCTGCTGCCTCGTTTCAGGTGAGGGAAGGAAGGAAGGAGCTGTGTGGGGGGGGAGGATGCGCATGCAGCCACATCTCCTCTGCTCCTCGCTGGGTGGGTTCAGGGATGCAGTTGAGCCTGGTGATATGGGCACAATGGTATTGCCTCATGTCCAGCAAGGGGTAGAGGGAGGAAGGGGCTGCAGGGGCATGTGCACACAATCACAGCTCTTCTGCCCTTCACTGGGCAGGTTCGGGGATAAAGTCTCACCTGGCAGATGCGCACACAGTAGCGCCGCCTCAAAGTCAGGTCGGGGGAGGGAGGAAGGGGCTGCAGTGGGTTGGCGCATAGTCACGCCTCCTTCATTTGATTTCTTGACTGCTGCTTCCATGGGTGTTGATAGTGGATCCAAGTAAAATGAAATCCTTTACAACTTCAGTATTTTCTTCATGTAACATGATGTTGCTCATGTTTCTTATGCTTTTTTTTTTTTTTTGGTAGCATTGACAGTTTCTTCATTCTGGGTAATTTTCCATGCTGAGGTTTTTTTTGTTGTTGTTTTCGTGGCTTGTCTTTTCATTTCCTTCATTGTTTTTGGTTTTATGTGTCCTGAATCTTTACTCTTTCTTCTTTTATATTTTGATGAGTATGTTTGCTAACTTTCTTTGTTACCCTGAAATTCACCTTTTTGCTTTCTTTATGTTGAGGTGTAATTCATATTGAAGCTGCAGTCTTTGATATTCATCAGTAAGGGCTTCAAGTCCTCTTCACTTTCAGCAAGAAAGGTTGTGTCATCTGTACATGTGAGGTCGTTAATGAGTCTTCCTCCAATCCTGATACCACATTCTTCTTCATATAGTCCAGCTTCTCAGATTATTTGCTCAGCATACAGATTGAACAAGTATGGTGAAAGGATACAACTTGACACACACCCCTCCTGATTTTAAAATACACAGTATTCCCTTGCACTGTTCGAATTACTGCCTCTTGGTCTAGGTTACAAATGAACACAATTAAGTGTTCTGGAATTCCCATTCTTCACAATGTTATCCATAATTTGTTGTGATTCACACAGTCGAATGCCTTTGCATAGACAGTAAATACCTTTCTGGTATTCCCTGCTTTCAGCCAAGATCCCCTTGGCATGAGCAATGATATCGCTCATTCCACATCCTCTTCTGAATCCAGATTGAATTTCTGGCAGTTCTCTGTTGATGTAGTGCTGCAACTGCTTTTGAATGATCTTCAGCAAAATTTTACTTGTGTGTGATATTAATAATATTGTTCAATAATTCCCGTATTCTGTTGGATCACCTTTCTTTGGAATAGACACAAACATGAATCTCTTTCAGTCATTTGGCCAGGTAGCTGTCTTCCAAATTTCTTGGCATAAACAAGTGAGTACCTCCAGGGCTGCATCCGTTTGTTGAAACATCTCAATTGTTATTCCGTCAATTCCTGGAGTCTTTTTTTTTTTTTGCCAACGCCTTCAGTGCAGCTTGGACTTTTTCCTTCAATACCATCAGTTCTTGATTGTATGCTACCTCCTGAAATGACTGAACATCACCAACTCTTTTTGGTACAGGGACTCTGTGTATTCTTTCCATCTTCTTTTGATGCCCCAGGCATCATTCAATATTTTGCCCATAGAATCCTTCAAAATTGCAACTCAAGGCTTGAATTTTGTCTTCAGTTATTTCAGCTTGGGAAATTCTGAGTATATTCTTCTGTTTTGATTTTCTAACTCCAGGTCTTCACACATTTCATCATAATTCTTTACTTTGTCTTCCCTAGCCGCCCTTTGAAATCTTCTGTTCAGCTCTTTTATTTCATCGTTTCTTCCATTTGCTTTAGCTACTCTGTGTTCAAAAGCAAGCTTCAGAGTCTCTTCTGACATGCATTTTTGTCTTTCCTTTCTTTTCTGTCTTTTTAATGACAATTTTGCTTTCTTCATGTATGATGTTCTTGGTGTCATCCTACAACTTGTCTGGCCTTTGGTCATTAGTGTTCAGTGTGTCAAATCTATTCTTGAGATGGTCTCCAAATTCAGGTGGGATATACTCAAGGTTGCATTTTGGCTCTCATGGATTTATTTTAACTTTCTTCAGCTTCAACTTGAATTTGCATATGAGCAATTGATGATCTGTTCCATAGTCCGCCCCGGCCTTGTTCTGATTGATGATATTGACCTTTTCCTTCATCTCTTTCCACAGATGTAGCCCATTTGATTCCTGTGTTTTCCATTTAGTGAGGGTCCACGTGTACAGTTACCATTTATATTGTTGATAAAAGGTGTTTGCAATGAATAAGTCATTGGTCTTGCAAAGTTCTATCATGTGATCTAGAGTGTCATTTCTATCACCAAGGCCATATTTTCCAACTACAGGTCCTTCTTCTTTGTTTCCAATTTTCATATACCAATCACCCATAATTATTAATGCATCTTGATTGCATGTTTGATCGATTTTAGATTGCAGAAATTGGTGAAAAGATTTGGTTCCTCATTATGGCATTAGTGGTTGGTCTGTAAATTTGAATAATAGTCATATTAAGAGGTTTTTTTGTGAACATATAGATATTTATTATCTTATTACTGACAGTGTTGTACTTCAGGACAGGTCTTGAATTTTTTTTTTTTTTTTGACGATGAATGAGAGGCCATTCTTCTTCAATTTGTCATTTCTGGCATAGTAGGCTATATGATTATCTGGTTCAAAATGGCCAGTTCAGTCCATTTCAGCTCACTAATGCCTAGGATATAGATCTTTATGAATTCCATTTCATTTTTAACCACTCTCAATTTTCCTAGATTCTTACTTTGTATGTTCCATGTTCTGATTATTAACGTATCTTTGTAGCTGTTTCTTCTCATTTTGAGTCACGCCACATCAGCAAATGAAGGTCCTGCAAGCCTTATTCCATCCGTGTCATTAGGTTGACTCCACTTTGAGTAGGCAGCTCTTCTCCAGTTAGCTGCCATCGAGTCAGCTGGAACTCACAGTAACCCATGTACAATAGAATGAAACGTTGCCCAGTCCTGCGCCATCTTCATGATCCTTGGTATGCTTGAGCCCATCATTGCGGCCACTGTGTATTTTGAGTGCCTTCAAATTTAGAGGGCTCATCTTCCAGCACTGTATCTGTTGTGATTCATAGGGTTTTCATTGGCTGATTTTTGGAGGTAGATCAGGAGACCTTTCTTCCTAGTCTATCTTAGTCTGGAAGCTCTGCTGAAACCTGTCTACCATGAGTGACCCTGCTGGTATTTGAAATACCAGTAGCATAGCTTTCAGCATCATAGCAATACTCAAACCACCACAGTACAACGAACTGACAGATAGGTGATGATATCAAGGAATTAGCATGGAGGGAACCTAAACTGCGGTGTAAACATTCACCAAACACAATAAAATATTATTTTAAAAAAAATTAGCATGGTGGGTACTATAAAGTACAGACTTTATTTGGATTTCACCAGTTTTTCTACAAATGTCCCTTTTCTCTACCAGCATTCAATCTGGGATACCATGTTGCATTTAGTAAATATTGAATTTTAATGTTGTCTATATCCATTATTCTGTTAAAAGACAGTTTGGAGAAAGAATTAGGTCCTGGCACTGCATTTGCTAAGCCAAGCCAAATTAAACTCATGGCTGTCAAGTTTATTCCAACTCATGGCAGTCCCATGTGTTACAGAATAGAACCGAGCTCCATTTGATTTTCTTGGCTGTAATCTTTACGGAAGCAGATTGCCAGGCTTTTCTGCTGCAGTGCTGGATGAGTTCGAACCCAACCTTTAGGCTAGTATCCAAGCACAAGCCATTTGTACCACCCAGGTGCCTTGCATTTGCTAAAGGGCCTTATTATGCTAAGATGGTATTCAGATATAAGACTCTCTCAAATATATTAACTCAAGTGTGTGACTAAAAGAATGAATGAGGAAGCAAATAATATTTCTCAAATTCCCTCGGTTGCCCAGCATTTCCATATATATTGCCTCATTTCATCTTAGTATATGGGCCTCATGGTCTCAGAATGGCTGCTGTAAATCTTGCCATCATATCTTATACACCGACGACCAAGCAGAACACAGATCTTCCCTTTCAGGATGTCTTTGAGGAAAGCCTTTCTCATAAGCTCCCCAGCAGATGTCCCCTCATGTCCAGATCCAAGTCAGTCACCCTGTGGTAGGGACTCCTTGTGTCATTTATCCTTAACAACCCTGCTTAACAACCCTGCAAATAGGCATTGCTAAACACGTTAACAGAGAAATCTCTGTAGGGAGACTCAGTGTCATTCCCAAAGTCCCATGGCCAGTCAGCCAGCAAGGAACGCAGGTGGACTTGACCCCGGTGGGCTGCCAGGCTCCCTCAACCTTGGGCAGGGGGTTCCTCAGAGGAAGTTCCCACAAAGATCTGCCTGCCCCACGGTTACACAGAAGATCTAACTTGGATTCCCGACTCCTCATTTGCGTGACAAGAGCAGCCATGAGTGAGGGAGCCCTGGTGGCAGTGGTTATGGTGTGGTCTAAAGCACAGGAGTGTCAGAACCCCTGGAGGATTTGCTAATCCAGGTGGCTGGCCCCACCCCAGAGTTACTGCTTCAATAGGCCTGGGGTGTGGCCAAGAATTTGCATTTCTGACAAGTTCCCAGGAGGTGCTATTGTGGCTGGCCCAAGAACAACTTGAGAACAACTGCCCTGAATTGGGGATCACACTACAGCTGGCAGTCTGTTGGAATAAGGCACTCCCATTCCTTTACTTGTGATGTCAGAGATGAGTAGCTGTGACAGACTGGATAACCTCAAGCCTGAAGCCCAGACAAGCTTCACTTTGCTTGGTTCCAGTGTGTGAGAATATCAGTTATCTCGGTTCAGTTAAGTAACACCAGTCCCCAACAACAATATCAGTTCCCATGGTATATTGTAAGTAATGGTGTGAAGCACACACTTGGCTGCTGGTGCTTCAGTCCACAGATCACTGTGCAAATAACAGCTGTGCGTCATGATCAGTGACCAACTGGGTCACTTCTTTCAGAGTATGTTGTGACTGGTCCCTGAGGTTTGTTATTCAGTCGCTCCTTGTCTCCCAGGGATAAACTCACATGGCATTTTACAAAAATGGGTAATCAAAGGGGGAGTTGGATAACAAAAATGATAGCGCAGAAAAAAAAACAAAACACCAGTGGTAACGCTGGAAGTAAAATTTTAATCCAGCACCAATGGAGTTATAGAGAAATATCTGGCCGTGGGAATGCTAGCACTGCTGTGGTTTCAGAAACTCTCGAGGCTCAGCCAGAGGAACTTGATGAGAGGAACTTAGCAACAGAAAGGAGGAAAGTGTTTGTGACAAAAAGAATGGAGATGTCCCAGAGGAATCAAAGGAACTCTTGGAGATATTTCACATGGAAAGTGCAAAGGAGATAACACTGGAAGCAAATCCAAAGTTGGAAGTAAGACAATTTGCCAAGACATAGAAAAGATGCCTGCTCCATATTGTAAGTTATATGACAAAAAAACCCTCAAGTCTCATTCAAACTACTCTTGATCATTTTTTACAAAGAAATAAAACACTTAAACTCTCATTGTTTCTGATGTTTTAAGTTATAGGTGCTAAATAAATACTGTTTTTTTCCATTTTCTCATCTCCCTATATATTTATAGCCAACAGTAAGAGAGTTTTGAAACCTTGACAAAAATATCTAAAGGTCACAGACCAATTGTAATTTTCCTGGTTGATTAAGCTCACTCTGCACGCTCCAGCTTGCATCCTCATTTTTTTTTGCACACTCATTTTTATAGTCCTGCACAGCCGTCCAAAGCAGGGGGGGCCTGTATTGATTATCTGACCCATTAAGAAAACTCTCACTGATCGCTCCTCCCCATTGTGTTGCTAATGCAGGGAGGCTTCAGCAAAGGTGCTGAAGTTGTGTTGGCCATGTGGTCCTGCCAGGCTGTCCTGCAGGGTACCCCAGGGACAGGGCAGCAGTGGTGAGAGGTCCTGACAGGGAAGTAAATGAGGGCATCTGGAAGATTCAGAAAAATGGCTGCCTGATGTCCACTCGGCTTTGCCTAGTGCTGTGGGAAAGTGGAAGCCCTGGTGGCATAGTGGTTAAGAGTTATGGATCCCAACCAAAAGGTCGGCAGTTCGAATCCACCAGGCTCTCATTGGAAATCCTATGGGGAAGTTCTACTCTTTCCTGTAGGGTCGCTATGAGTCAGAGTCACTTGATGGCAGTGGGTAGTCTGCTCCCTCTAGCATGAGACAGGAGAACGGGATTCAAACCCCAGCCCCACCACACTTCAGGAGAGAAGTGACAGACCTCCGAGAGCCTTGGTCTGGGCCTCTATGACAGGGAGGTGGACGCCCCCACTGGCTGTTGATGGGGTTTGATGACAGCTCTGGGATCGCCTGCCTGGAATGGACTTGGGCTGCATTAGGTTCCCCCTTTTATTTTCAGGAGCCCTGGTAGCACAGTGGTTAAGAGCTCAGGCTGCTAACCAAAAAGTTGGCAGTTGGAACCGACCAGCTGCTCCCTGGAAATCCTATGGGCAGTTCTACTTTGTCCTATAGGGTCAATATGAGTAGGAATTGACTCGACAGCAATTTTTTTTTTCCAGCATGGGCTTGGCATTAGAGGTGGCAGCAGGTAAAATCAGAAGGTGTTTTAAATGCTTTCAAATTCTTGCTCTGGGCATTAGTTATACTCTGAGAGCTCACTGCCACACTCCAGGTGAGAGATGACCAGCCTGGTGCTTATTGTCTTTGTGCCCTGCCCTCTGCATCCATGAAAGGTCCTCAGGGTGGATCTGATTCTTAGAACACGCCCACACGTTCTGGGCAGCATTCAAAGCCAAGGACACTCTCCATGGCTGACTCATGTGCCCAGCGAGAGACTTGGTTCTATGCAGCCATACGGGGTGGTCTGGTGGGTGCTGAGTTACTCCAGCAAACCCAGCCAGAATCAACACACGTCAGAGAGCCCAGGGCAGGTGTGGCTTATGTTGTGTGTTTCATAAATATGCACTGCCTTCCGCCTAAGACCTTCCACTTGAGGGCTATAAAGTCACCAGGGATAATATGGTCTCACTGAGAAAACGCACTTCCAGTTTCAACCCTGGATGCCAGGAGGGCCCCTGGCCACCACGGGACGTAAGCTGGTAGCTGCACTGGGGATGAACCACCAGCGCCAGCCAGGAAGGTGGGGTGTATCAGTCAGGGCCCGCTGGCTGCTTTAACAAGCCTCCCAGAACCTCCTGAGCTTAGCATAATGAAGGTTCATTTCTGTCAGTCATGGTCCTGTGCTGGCTTGGGGAGTGCACAAGGGCTGTGCTCCAAGTAGTCCTTCAGGGGCTGTGCTGCTCAGAGTTCGGTCGAGGAGGCAGCGGCTCCCTGAGTGACACAGTATAAGGGATTACTATAGGCGTTGACTTGATGGCAATGGGTTTGATTTGGTTGTTTTATAGAAACAAGGCATTGGTGGTGCAGAAGTAGAATTCTTGCCTTCCATGCGGGAGACCTGGGTTCGATTCCCAGCCAATGTATCTCATGTACAACCACCACCTACCTGTTCATCAATGGAGGCTTCGTGTTGCTATGATGGTGAACAGGTTTCAGTGGAGCTTCTAGACTAAGATGAACTAGGAAGAAAGTCCTGGCAACCAGCTTCCAAAAATCAGCTAATGAAAACCTTGTGGATCACAATGGTCCAATCTGCAGCTGATCTTAGGGATGCCACAGGACCAGGCAGCCTTTTGTTCCATTTTGTATGGGGTCACCTTGAGTTAGGGATCGACTCAACGGAAGCGAGCAAAAACACAGAACAAGAGTGGACACAAATCTAGGAGAAGCACACAGACTGGGATCACCAAGGGATCGTGAGGGGAGCTGGAGCAGTTTTCCCATGCATAGCAGGTGACTGAAAACACCATGGCTGGGGTCAGGCACGCCTTGTTCCTCAGAGTGACATCTTTGCTTTTTAACACTTTAAAGGCGTCTTTTGCAGTAGATTTACACAATGTGGTACATCATTTGATTTCCTGACTGCTGGTTCCATGGACATTGATTGTAGACCCAAGTAAAATGAAATCCTTGACAATGTCAATCTTTTCTTCATTTATCATGATGTTGCTTATTGGTCCAGTTGTAAAGATTTTTGTTTTCTTTATGTTGAGGTATAATCCATACTATTTGATGTAGTCTTTGATCTCCATTCATCAGTAAGTGCTTCAAGTCCTCTTTGTTTTCAGGAGCAAGGCTGTGTCATCTGCATATCACAGGTTGTTAATGAATCTTCTACTAATCCTGATGCCACGTCCCTCTTCGTATAATCCAGCTTCTCTGGTTATTTGCTTAGCATACCAGTTTGAACGGGTATGGTGAAAGGATGCCACTGTGATGCATACCTTTTTTTTTTTTAGTATCCGCTTGTTCTGTTGAATGACTGCCTCGTGGTTTATGTACAGGTTCCACATGAGCACAATTAAGTGTTCCGAAATTATCATTCTTTGAAATGCTATCCATAATTTTTTATGATTCACACAGTCAAATGCCTTTGTATAGTCAATAAAACACAGGTAAACATTTTTCTGGTATTCTCTGCTTTCAACCAAAATCCATCTGACATCAGTAATGATATCCCTCATTTCACGTCCTCTTCTGAATCCAGCTTGAATTTCTGGCAATTTCCTGTCAATGTTCTGCTGCAACTGTTTTTGAATGGTCTTCAAATGGTATTGTTCAATAATATCCACATTCTGTTGGATCACCTTTCTTTAGAATAGACACAAATATGGATCTCTTTCAGTCAAATTTCTTGGTATAGACAAGTGAGTACTTCCAGCACTGCATCCATTTGTTGAAACATCTCAGTTGGTTTTCCGTCAGTTCCTGGAACATTGTTTTTTGCCATTCCCTTCAGTGCAGCTTGGACTTCTTCCTTTAATACCATCAGTTCTTTTTTTTTTTTTCAATAATTTTTATTGAGCTTTAAGTGAACATTTACAAATCAAGTCAGTCTGTCACATATAAGCTTATATACACCTTACTCCATACTCCCACTTACTCTCCCCCTAATGAGTCAGCCCTTCCAGTCTCTCCTTTCATGACATTTTTGCCAGTTTCTAACCCTCTCTACCCTCCTATCTCCCCTCCAGACAGGAGATGCCAACACAGTCTCAAGTGTCCATCTGATACAAGTAGCTCACTCTTCATCAACATCTCTCTCCAACCCATTGTCCAGTCCCTTCCATGTCTGATGAGTTGTCTTCGGGGAATGGTTCCTGTCCTGGGCCAACAGAAGGTTTGGGGACCATGACCACCAGGATTCCTCTAGTCTCAGTCAGACCATTAAGTCTGGTCTTGTTATGAGAATTTGGGGTCTGCATCCCACTGATCTCCTGTTCCCTCAGGGGTTCTCTGTTGTGCTCCCTGTCAGGGCAGTCATCGGTTGTGGCCGGGCACCATCTAGTTCTTCAGGTCTCAGGATGATGTAAGTCTCTGGTTCATGTGGCCCTTTCTGTCTCTTGGGCTCATCGTTATCATTTGACCTCGGTGTTCTTCTTTCTCTTTGCTCCAGGTGGGTTGAGACCAATTGATGCATCTTAGATGGCCGCTTGTTAGCATTTAAGACCCCAGACACCACATCTCAAAGTGGGATGCAGAATGTTTTCATAATGCTATTATTTTGCCAATTGACTTAGAAGTCCCCTTAAGCCATAGTCCCCAAACCCCTGCCCTTGCTCCGCTGACCTTCGAAGCATTCAGTTTATCCAGGAAACTTCTTTGCTTTTGGTCCAGTCCAGTTGAGCTGACCTTCTGTGTATTGAATATTGTCCTTACCTTCACCTAAAGCAGTTCTTATCTACTAACTAATCAGTAAATAACCCTCTCCCACCCTCCCTCCCTTCCCTCCTCGTAACCACAAAAGTATGTGTTCTTCTCAGTTTATACTATTTCTCAAGATCTTCTAATAGTGGTCTTATACAATATTTGTCCTTTTGCCTCTGACTAATTTCACTCAGCATAATGCCTTCCAGGTTCCTCCATGTTATGAAATGTTTCACAGATTCGTCACTGTTCTTTATCGATGCGTAGTATTCCATTGTGTGAATATACCACAATTTATTTACCCATTCATCCGTTAATGGACACCTTGGTTGCTTCCAGCTTTTTGCTATTGTAAACAGAGCTGCAATAAACACGGGAGTGCATATATCTGTTCGTGTGAAGGCTCTTATTTCTCTAGGGTATATTCCAAGGAGTGGGATTTCTGGGTTGTATGGTAGTTCTATTTCTAACTTTTTAAGAAAACACCAGATGGATTTCCAAAGTAATACCATCAGTTCTTGATCACATTCTGCCTCCTGAAATGGTTGAATGTCGACCAATTCTTTTCTGTACAGTGACTCTGCATATTCCTTCCATCTTCTTTGATGTTTCCTGCATCATTCAATATATTGCCCATAGAATCCTTCAATATTGCTACTCGAGGCTTGAATTTTTTCTTCAGTTCCTTTAGCTTGAGAAATGCCAAGCGAAACAATGTAGAACTCTATTAAAAAAAAAAAAAGTTGTCCCCTGGTTGATTCTGACTCATGGAGACCTCATGTGTGTCCCAAAAGAACTGCTCCATAGGGTTTTCAATGGCCGCTACCTTTCAGAAGCAGACAGCCAGTCCTTTCTTCCAAAGTGCCTCTGGGTGGGCTCAACCCTCCAACTTTAAACTGCAAGACTCACCACCTGAGGCCTTATTCCTCATTCTTTCTACCACCCCTTCATGCCATCTTCCTGGAAATAGTCTGCAGTTGGACAGGCTCTCCTTTCTGAGTGAGTCTCTCTGTATCAGAAGAGGGGGTCCCCCCCTCCGACTGCCCCACATGCTTCTCTGTGAGGGCTGAGTGTGGGCAGGGGGCTTCCCTCGGCCCTGCTAAGGGTTCTGGATGTGGCTCTGTATGCTCAGTGTCCCCGACCCAGTTCCTCTTGGCTGGCTTCCAGGACTCCCTCGTTGGGTACCCTGGTGTAGTGGCCACATTTCCCTCCTGGTGTCTCTAAGATCCTACACAGGTACTTTGGAGCCCTGCCTTCAGGGTTGCTAGCCTTCCTCACTGACCTGGTCATCCTTCAGGTCTTTGCTGGCTGTCCTGGCATGGGGGTCTCTGGGGCAGAGCAGGGCCTGTGGGAGAAACCACAGGGTGCTTGGGTAGACCCCGTCCTCCTCCAGGCTGCTCCCCCCACCCCCCGCACGAGGAACTACCTGGGGAAGTGGTATGTGTTGCATGCTTGGGAGTGAGCGGTGCTGGGGGAGTGGAGGGGAGCCCTAGGCCTCACTTGAAGGCTCTCTGACTCCATGAAGTGAGTTAAGGCCCATGAGAGTGCACAGCACAAAATAGAATCTTCACTGTTGTCAAAGTGAGCTGCTGGTTGCCACCAGGGAAACCCTTTATGGGTGAGGGCCTGGTTTGAACTGTTGGGGGAGTTTAATGAAATAAATGAATATAGAGATAGGATGTGCTGTTAGTTCCCTGTGAGCACATCTCACTGTGGGCAGACACCTCATCATCTTCAGGTCATCCTTGCCCTTTTTCCTGGTGAAAATATGGTCATCAGGTGTCTTAGTTATCTAGTGCTGCTACTACAGAAATACCACAAGTGGATGGCTTCAACAAACAGAAGTTTATTCTCTCACAGCCTAGTAGACTAGAAGTCTGAATTCAGGGTGCCAGCTCTAGGGGAAGGCTTTCTGTCTCAAGGAAGGTCTTTGTCATCAATCTTCCCTTGGTCTAGGAGCTCCTTGGTGCAGGGACTCCAAGTCCAAAGGACACACTCTGCTCCTGGCACTATTTTCTTGGAGGTGGGTCCCTTGTCTCTCTGCTCACTTCTCTCTTTTATGTCTCAAAAGAGATTGACTCAAAATACAACCTAATCTGGTAGATTGAATTCTGCCTCATTAACATAACTGCCTCTAATCCTGCCTCATTAACATCATAGGGGCAGGATTTACAACACACAGGAAAATCACATCAGATGACAAAATGGTGGACAATCAGACAATATTGGGAATCATGGCCTAGCCAAGTTGACACACATTTTGTGGGGACATGATTCAGTTTATAACATCAGTTATCTATTGCTGCATAACAAATTACTGAAAACCCAGTGACTTAAAACAACAATAAACATGTAAAAAAAAAAAAAAAAAAAAACGGCACTAGTTTTTTTTTATTAACTCTATCAGTTTTGGTGGGTCAGGAATTTGGGTGCAACTTCTCTGGCTCTGTGTCTCCTATGAGGTTGCACTGGCTGCAGTCATCTGGAGGTTTTACTGAGGCTGGGGATCCACTCCCAAGGGGGCTCACTCATGTGGCTGGCAGGTTGCTGCTGGCTGTTGGCTGGAGGTCTCAGTTCCTCCCCTCCCCACACAACTCTTTCCACAGGGTTGCTTGAGTGAACTCACAACATGGCGGCTGGCTTCCCCAAAGTGAGTGACCCAGGAGAAAGCAAACCAGAAACTGTAGTGTCTAGCCTCAGAAAGTCACCCTCTATCATTTCTGCAATGTTCTATTGGTTACACAGGTCAGCCCTGTTCACAGTGTGAGGGTACCACCCAGGAACTTGAATATCAGGAGGTAAGGCTTACGGGGGCTGTCTTGGAGACTGGCTACCATATGTTTCTTCTTGGACAGTGTCACTTCCCATGTGGAGCCACCGCTTTCTCCCACTCGCATCCACTCAAGGAAGAGAAGACACTTGACTTCAGATCTACTTTCAAGCCATGGACCCCACCACTACTCAACTCTTCGTCACTTACCTGCCATGACTCCTCACCTTCCAGATCATTACACCTGGCCTGCCACTCTGTTGCCAAGCACCCATTTCTGCCTTCTTAGGCCAGTTCTCTCCCCTCTTCCTCTTCTTGCTGTTCCTCCCCTTCCCCCATGGTGGGGTTACCCACAACTGGGTTGCCCTGCTCATGTTCCCCTGAATAGGTGCTGTCTCCCCGCTTGGGGGGACATGTTGATGTATCCAGGGTGGGCCCCTCAGGCTGGGCACACAGTGGCCCTTACTAATGTTTGCATGAACCAATGTTCTGTCAGTGCATTAATTGTAGGGTTCTTTTAATCCTCAGTTAATAAACAATTGGATAAATATTTGGAGCAGGCTTCCATGTCTGGCTGGGGTGGACACAGTTTGGGAATTCGTGGCGGTAACAGCCCTCTGCCACAGGCTCTGTGACAGTGTTGTAGTTATGAAAACTGATTTGAGAAGTCATCGCAGTAATTTTTAGTTTGTCACAGCCATTTCCTCAGGGTGGTGTAGCTTCTGGAACAGTCACTCGTTCGACTCCCCACAGCCCTGTGAGGGGCTCTCTGATGACCCCAGCCTGATTGGTGGGGAGACCAAGGCTCAGAATAATCACTTGGCTTTTGCAAGAAGAATTTAAGGCTGGATTTAGAAACCACTTGTCTGTCGGTTTGTTGTATTGTGGTGCCTTGTGTTTTGTTACTATGCTGGAAGCTCTGCCACTGATATTTCAAATACCAGTAGGGTCACCCATGGTGGACAGGTTTCAACAGAGCCTCCAGACTAGGAAGAAAGGCCTGATAATCTACTTCCAAAAATCAGCCAGTGAAAACCCCTATGGGTCACAATAGAATACTGTCCAATATAGTGCTAGATGAGCCCCTTAGGTTGGAATGCATTCAAAATACACAGTGGCCTCAGCAATAGACTTGAGCAGACCAATGATTAAGAAGATGGCACAGGACTGGGCGATGTTTTGTTCTGTTGTACGTGGGGTTACTATGAATCAGAGCCAACTTGTCTACAACTAACAACGAAACCAAAAAAAAAAAAAACTAAATCCATTGCTGTTGAGTTGATTCCAACTCATAATGACTGTATAGGACAGAGCTGAACTTCCTGAAAGGGTTTGCAACACTATGAATCTTTACGGAAGCAGACTGCCACATCTTTCTCCCACGGAGCAGCTGGTGTGTTCAAACCACTGACCTTTTGGTTATCAGTTGAGCACTTAACCACTGCGCTGCTAGGGCTTCGACAGTAAGAAACCATTATTTAAATTGGGTCAGAATTTGTAGTCTAGGCCTTTTAGAAGCCACCATGTCTTCATTTACTCTCTTCCCCACACAGTTGAGCCGAAGGACATGGAGCCCTTCCTGCTTGTGAGGGGCTTCCTGGAGGAGACAGCTGTGTCCCCCAGAAGAACCTTGAAATGATTCAGTTCAGTGGGGCCTCTTAACCTTCCACCTGCCTCTGGTCATTTTCATTGCTTCTGCTGGAAAAGACTGGAGGAGGCCTCCTGTCATGCCTATGGGCACTATCTCTGCCTTCCTGGCCCTGGTGTCCAGCCCCACCTGCTCAGAAGTCAGTCCCCTCCAGGGCCCCCCGGGCCCTCCTCTCTGCAGGCCTGAGAGCTGTGAGCCTACAGATGGTCAGCTCAGAAAATCCATCTGAGGGAAAAGAGGGATGGCTGTGACAGCCATGTCCACACCCAGAGGCCCCAGGCTCTGTAGAGCGGGTGCTGTTAAACTTTAACTGGCACTGGGTGTCGCCTGCCGCCCAGTGTTAGGGGCGAGCTTGGGATACCCATTTGGCTGGGCTTGATTGTGTTTTTGCTGTCACTGCCACCACACTGTAAAGTAGCACGTGAGGCTCCTCGCTGTGTGACAACGCGGAAATGCAAATACGCTGTCATTTTGTGACCATAGTTCGTAAACCAGAAAAAGGAAGTTCTGCTTTGCTGTTGCATGAAGTTCAAGCCTGGAGGAGAAACGCACAGGCACGCAGCAGGCTGGTGAGTGAGATTCCATCGTGGAGTCTTTGGCGACCCTGGAGATCGTGTTTAGTTTTGTGAGGGGACTTTTGGGGACAGTGAGAGCGTGGAGGGCAGGAGCCATTTGAAAGAGACTGTGATGTTTTTAAGGCAGGAAGCCGCCATGGTGGTAGGCTGCGTCATGTCCCATGATTGTCCTTGTTTCTCTCTGTGGGCTCCTCCAGTGTTGTTTATAAAGTCAGTCATTGTGGCGGAATGTGAGAGCCCTTTGTAAACCAGTGGGCAGGACAGGGCTAGCCCTTGTATGCTGAGGTTGGGACCTAGGACATTGTCTTTAACAAGCTCTGCGGGGGCAGAGCTGGGTGGGGGGTGCAGCCCTACCAGTCAAGGACTCAGTGGAGCTCTGAGCCCCGGATATTGGGCCGAGGTCTGTCTGACAGCTCAAATGCCAGCTCAGCGTCTCCAAAGTGTTGGGGAATGCAGGTCTTCCTTTGCCAAAGCAAAACGGGGCCCAGTGGTCTAGACATTGTCCCTAGGAGGGCCGGGCCTTCCCCAGCCAGCATGGCCCCAGAAGGTCCATCTTCAGTCCTGCACAGCCACATAGTGGTTTAGATCCCAGCAAGCCCCGGGACTCTCTGGCATGGCTCTACCAGGAATGGGAGTTTAGCTGGCCAGGGCCTTCTTGGGCTGGCACTGAGCCACAGAGAGTGGCCGGCTGTTGTGGAAGAACAGGTAATACCAACTGTGCCCACAGTGCAGATGGGAAGCGAGGCCCCAAGGGGCAGCAGCCTGTCTGAAGGTGCACAGGCCCCACACCCTCCCAAGCTTTGTGTTCGGGATCACTGTTAGTGTAAACAACCATTGTTGGACTGGAGATAGTGAGTCACTCTCAGCCCATGGAGGACTGTGTGGACAGAAAGGTGGACTCTTGAGCTCCTGAGATATCTCCAGGGATGGAGAGCCAGGCCCTGGACAGCAGTAGGATGCTGGTGCGTGGTGCTACATGACCCCAGTGACCCTGGTGAGGGGCCACTGCCCACTGTGACTTTGGAGGCCACAGCTGCACCTGCCTTTGTACCTGTAAGGTGGAGGTCTGAATAATTCCAGGCTCTGGAGGTGGGGGGAGGCTGCGAATGATAGCAGCTCCAAGGTTGTCAGAACTGGTCCTGGGACCATACCCAGGCCCCATATTACTGAGCCATTCTGACAGAAGAGGGAATTGAGGCATAGAGAACTTTGGGGTTTGCCTAGGACCTCAGAGCCTGCAGCTGCCTGTCTAGACCCAAGCCCAAATCTTCTGAGTTCAGCAGTGGCCTGGGGACAGGATGGGGCACTGGCTGAGGTGAAGGGAGGAAGTGGTTTGCCCCTGTGTCACAGGAGGCCAGGCCGGGCTGCCTGCAGGCCGTCCAGGGGTCAGATGCAAGTCCCCGGAGCCAGCTGCCTGAAGACGGGCTCTGGCTTCTCTCAGGTGTGTGCTTGGTAGTGCCTGGCAGGGCTGTGGGGCTCCAGGCCCAGCTGGGCAGGAGCCATGCCCCTAGGCCCATGAATTACCCAGCTAAATGTTCAGCAGGCAGTCATGCAGTCTTCCAGAGCAAGCTGCCAGGCTGCTGGGCCCAGGAGTCGGGTGGGCTGCCAGCTGCCTATCTGTACCTGCTGGGCTGGGGGCAGAGTGTGTCAGGGATCTTATAGGCTCCTAGTGGGTTCGTATGGCCATAAGTGGCCAGGTGAGGCATGAACAGAGGGCAGGCTGGGCCAGCAGCTACAGTGTGACCAGCTAGTCATCTGGCTGGGTGGTGACTGACCTCCTAAACCAGCACAGGGAGGACCAGAGGGGCTGCTTGGGGCCCTTGTTATGGAGAGGTCACCACTCTGGGCCTTCTCACTCATGGCAATGACCAGCAGTGTGCTGTGCAGTGGGAACATGAAATGCGGCCGTGAGCTGAGAGGCCGGCCATAGGAGATGTGGCTTGCATTCTATATTTTCAAAATTTGGACGAAGCCAAGGCATCGTTTTGCATTTTTATGTAAAGGAAATATTAGAAGGGAAATAAAAAGTACTTGATACAACTTAACAAGAAAGGACAAGCAATCCAATCAAAAAATGGGCAAAGGACACGTACAGACATTTCACCAAAAAGGATATAAAAGTGGCCAACAAGCACAGGAAAAGATGTTTGCCATCATTAGTCATTAAGTCATTAGGGGGATCCAAATCGAAACCACAATGACATACCACCTCACCCACACTGGAGTGGCTAAGATCAAAGAAATTGGAAAATAACAAGTGTTGGCAAGGATGTGGAGAAATTGGAACCCTTGTCCCCTGCTGGTTGAATTGTAAAACAGCGTAGCCATTGTGGAAAACTGTTTGGCTCTTCCTTAAAAAGTTGAACATAGAACTACCCTATGACCCAACAATCCCAATTCTAAGTACATACCCAGAAGTGAAGTCCTGCTGCATGCCACAATATGGATTAACCTTGAAAATCATGCTGAGGGAAGGCTCCCACAGGATGTTTTCACGTGACTTTGACTCAGTTAAAGCTGTCTTCGGCTGATGCTTAGACACTGACACCACATGGCCTTCAGGCTTTAAAGGTTAAGTTTTCAACAACTACAGAGTGCTTGAGATGCTGGTTCAGATTCATCCATTCTTTTATTTATTTGAAGATACTTATCGAATGTCTCCCTGTGTGCCAAGGACAGGGGTATCTCGCCACTCACATGGGTTGGGGCAAGTGGGGAGGGAGGAGGCTGTGAACCAAGTGGTATGGGTGGAGGAGAGCCCCTGGAAGGGAAGCAGAGCTGGGGAGGGCGGGAGTGTGGTACAGACTGTCATTTGATCAGAGGCCTAAATGAGGGGGCAGTGGGCGTGTGGTAGGCAGCCGGGCAGAGTCAGTGGCCAGAGCAAAGGCTCTGAGTCACGCTAAGATTTAAGTGTATAATGGAAGCTATTGGAAGGTTTTTGTTTGCTTTGTTTAATGAAAATTTCAAACATAATCTGAAGTAGAGAGAATTATGTCGACAACTGGGAGGGGTGCTTCTGAACTCATGAGAAAGATGGCATCCAGGCAGTTGCCCCTTAGGTACGGCCTAAACTGCCCCACCTAGTACTTGTTATGAACACTTTCAAACACACAGCAAAGTTCAAAGGATTTTGCAGTGAACACACACACGCCCACCACCGAGTTTCCACCTTCTTTTTTTTTTTTTAACACACATCTAGCTGCCAGTATAGGCAAGAATCATTTTTAATTTTAAAGGTCGTGGTTTTGTTTTTATAAAAAAAAAAAATATATAGTCGCTCTTTATTTATGGCGATGACGTAGTTTTTCATTCACGGCTGTAGTATTTGTATTTATGTGCTTTCTAGATGAGTAAAAACAGTACAGGTGGGGCATTTCCTAGACCCTCTCGGGCACTTGCAGCAGCCTCAGCCCAGAAGCACTGATCGCAGGAAGTGAGTGAGTGAGGGGGAGGTGAATTCATAGAGAACCCACAGGCCCTCCTGCCCACTGCTCCCTCCCACAAGGTCCTTAGACAGAGGAACTGTCTACTTTTGCCTGAGCCTGAATGAAGAACTGCAGGGCTCCAAGTTGAGGCCAGCTTCCACTTCAAAGAAGCTGTGTGACGTCGGGGAAGTCCCTGCACCTCTCTGGGCCTTCTGTATCAAAGTGGGGTAGGAGTGGGTGGAGTGTTCCCAGGGTCAGCTCAGCTCTAAAGTCCTGGGTTCCAGGTGGCGGGTTGGGGATTAGACTCCAGAGGTTGCATGCTCCCACACCCTGACTAACTCTGGGGGTGTAATGGGAGCACATTTCCTCATCCAAAATGGGGTCAGAACTTCCCTCACTCTGCTGGCTCGAGCGTGCACCCGACATGTGGCCTCTTCCACAGAAAGGTTCTCGTATTAGGAACCATGGTTTTTATTTAGTGTGGTCGCAGTGTCCACGTCACAGTTACTGCATTACTTACTTAAGTTGGTTAGATATTTTGTTGTGGGAACATCCAGTGTGCACAAGTGCAGCCATCAGCTCTGGCCAACCTTGTCCCACTTCTACTCAGCCTTTCCCCACCCCAGTCTATTTTGGGGTAAATCTTGTCATCATCTTACTATTTCATCCATAAACATTCTAGTTTGTATCTGTTGATTAAACAGAAGGAGTCTCCAGAGTTTGTGCCACCCTCTGTTCTGTGGTCCTGCCCTGGCGGCACCCTGTCTACTGCAAGGCGAGCTTCGGGCTGCCTGGAAGGGACGTCAGAGTAAGGGGAGCTGGACCCAGTCTGGAGTAGGGTCCAGTCATGCTCGCCCTCGCAGAGCGAGCCTCCCTGGGTACACAGTTTGCAGAGCAGCCCTGGCAACTGGCCCAGGCCAGGCCAGACTGCTGTCCATGCCCCAGTTCACCGGACCACCTGCGCCCTGTGGCCCCGTGACGCCAGGCGCTCTGGCGGCCTTTTGGGAAAGGATGCCCAGCCTGGCAGAGCTGCAGGGCAAGGATTTCTGGATGCTCTCGAGCAGTGATGTCCACAACAGTTCAGAGTGGGCGCTCCCTTGGCACGAGTTCCCAGAAGGTCTGATGGGACCATCCTGAAATGAACTCTGGAGGACACGGTGGACTGTGCGGGACGTCAGGGTTGCAGTAGATGCAGTTTCCCTGGGGGGGGGCCACAGCACAACCAGGAATCGTCTGTCAGCAGTGCCCTCTAAGCGCCTGCTTCACACCGGCCTGCCCAGCCCAACCCACAACCATAAGTGTTTCAGTTTTGGAATTACGGGTAACTTTTACTTCTTTTGTGTTTTTCTATAACGCCCAAGTTTTCTAAAAGGCACTCCTTACTCATATGGTTAAAAAAAGTAAAATAGTTTTAAAGGTGAGAGTGTGACTTATTTACGAGTGTCTGATTGGGGTGGGTATCTGAGAATGAGAAAGGTACCCACACTGGGCCACCTCTCTCTCCTCATTCAGCTTGCCCTCAAGCCCTATGCCCATGATGAAGTCCTGCTGACCCCTGCCCTGATCCTGAAATACGTGGCAGCCCAAGGAGTCTGGGCCCATCTCGATGTTTTCCTCAGGCAGGGTTGAGACTCCAGGCCAGGCCACTGACAGCCAGCACACTTCCCACACAGAAACACCAAGGCAAGTTGTCCAGCTTCTAGGTCCTTAGCCCTCAAGTGGAGGCACCTCTGGGTCCTGGGGCTGCTGCCGTCTCACCGGTCACCCGGTCCCTCCATCTCAGCCCTGAGTCTTCCTGACTTCTGAGACACGACCTTATTTCCCAGTCTGGGGGAGCACACGGAATTTCTTTTATTGGCCCCATGGTGCTTTGAACAGAGTTCGGATAACCTATCGCGATGTAACCAGCTCCCAAACTTAGTGGCGTGAAACAACCACCTCTGATCATCATTATTATCTCTTGTGGTTCTGGGGGTTGACTGGGCTCAGCTGGGTGGGTTTCTGTCAGGGTTTCTCCTGTGGCCAGACAGTGGTTGGACTGTTTTCAAAGACTCCTTCACTCAGACCCATATGTCTGGCAGCTGCTGCTGGCCATCAGCTGGGACCTCATGGGGACTGTCAGACTAACATGAGGCCTCGCCAAGGAGCCAGGGCTTTCTCACAGCATGCCAGCTGCGTTCCCAGGGCAGGAGTCCTGAGCATCAGGTGGAACTATATCACCTCTGTGACCTGCCTCGGAAGTTGCAGTGCCTCTCTTCCTCTGGTTCTGTCGAGGCAAGTCAGTGAAGCCGGTCCATATTCAAGGGGAGGAGACTAGACACCCCTCTTGATGGGGGATGGTCAAAGAACACGTGGACTTTTCAACTGAAAGGATATTTATTGAGTGCCAGAGGTCACGGGGCCCCTCCCAGTGAGCCAGAGTTGTTCCCTGCCCTCTCGGAGCTTCTGTCTGCAAGGGGAAGTCTCAGAAAGGTACAGCACAGGGAGCTGGGGTGTTTTTAAAGGGAGGACTCCCACTGCTGCTCCTGGAGGAGGTGATGTGGGGTGGCAGGTGAGGCTGGGGTGATAGGGGTAGGCTCAGGTCCTGCAGGGCTGGCCTGCCTGCTTCCTTCACTCACTGAGCCAGGCAGAGGGTCCAGCACCCGCAACAGCAGCCTTCACAGTCCGCTGACTGCTGGCTGCTTGAGAGTTGGAGCTCAGTACACAGAACCTGCTGCCCTAGATGGTAGTTTTTTTCATTTCTGTATGCTCTTTATGGGATCACCAAGTTGGGGCCCAGAGGGCTTTTTCAGGTGGCATGGAGTCGGCTTCCTCACCGCTCTGTGTGTGCTGCCTGTGATAATGTGGGGGGTAGCCCTGGGCTACAGCTGACCCTGCAGCAGATGCAGCTCCCTGGGGCTCACTCAGCTCAGTTCATGCAGCCCACGGCTTGTTATGGGAGGGAAGTGAATGGCCTCCAGCCCTGTACTTGTTGGAATCCTGGGAGCCCAGGCTGGGAGCTCAGAGAGTGTGCTGGGAACTGGGCCCAGCTTCTGTGTCAGTTCACTCGGGTCACAGGGCCAGGGGCTTGGCCTCAGTGAGCCTCAGTGTCTTCATCTGAAACATGGGAAAGCACTGCCCACCTCAGGTGCTCATGAGTGAGCAAACATGTGGAAAGTACTGGCAAAATTCCTGGCACATTGTGCATGCATGTATGTGCACACATGTGCAATCACATGCGTGTCTGTGTGTACAGGTAGGTGTGTGTGCATGTGCATGCAGGTGGGCATGTGTGTGTACCTGCGCATGTGCGCATGTATATGTGTGACTACTCGTCAGTGCACATGTGTGCATGTGTGTGCATGTGTGTACACATGCACGCTAATGTGTGTGAGTGCACGTGTGTAGGTACACATGTATGAGGGTATGCGTGCATGTGTGTGTCCTGTCCTCCCCGGAGGGAAGCTTCAGGTGAAAATTTTGGCCAGAAGAAGAGGCTACCCTGTTGAGCCCATCCCTGGATGAATCATCTTCCACCTGGTCCTGTTTCTGCTTGTCTTTTTTTGTTAGCCTTTTAGTTTTAAAACCACACATACTCTTTGCAAAAAGTCATCCAGCAGAGCAAAAGGGGATGAAGTGAAAACTGGAGGCACTCTCCCTCAAGTCCCTGCTCCATTCGGCTCTAGGGTAACGACCTCTGAGAATGGTCTCTCATGTCCCTGCAGTGTTTCTCAAGCACACGGAAGCACATACTTACGTAGATGCTGATTCCTTTTCTTCTTTACACAAATGAAACCCAGCTATTTGCACCATGGTCATGGTGCGAGAGGTCCCATGGTCACAGTGTGAGCGGTCCTGTGGTCATGGTGCAGGTTTCATGATCACGGTGCGGGGTTCTGTGGTCATGGTGCAGAAGGTCCCACGGTCACAGTACAGGAGGTCCTGTGGTCACGGTGCGGGAGGTCACATGGTCACGGTGTAGGAACTACCGTGGTCACGGTGCAGGAGATCCTGTGGTCACGGTGCGGGAGGTTCCATGGTCACAGTGTGGGAGGCCCCATGGTCATGGTGCAGAAGGTCCCGTGGTCATGGTCCAGGAGGTCCCGTGTTCATGGTGCAGGAGGTCCCATGGTCACAGTGTGGGAGGTCCTGTGGTCACCATGCAGGAGGTCCCGTGGTCATGGTGCAGGTTTCATGGTCACGGTGTGGGAGGTCCCATGGTCATGGTGCAGGAGGTCCCGTGGTCACAGTGTGGAAGGTCCTGTGGTCACAGTGCAGGAGGTCCTGTGGTCATGGTGCAGGAGTTTTCGTGGTCATTGTGCAGAAGGTCCCATGGTCATAGTGCCGAAGGTACCGTGGTCATGGTGCGGGAGGTCTTGTGGTCAGGGTGTGGAAGGTCTCACGGTCATGATTCAGGAGGTCTTGTGGTCATTGTGGGGGAGGTTCCATGGACATGGTGCCATGTGGGAGGTCACATCTTTGGTCTTCCCACGGCCCTGGGAGCCCATTTAAGCTGTAGGGAGCATGGCCTAGAGAGCCACAGGGCCATAGGTAGGTCATACAATCTGGGAGCCAGAGAGGGGGTTTGACCCCAGGAAGTCAGGCTGCAGGGACAGCCCTGCAGCTGCAGCATCCATATCTGTGCACTGTGTAACACCCTTTCTTGGAGCCTGTCTCTCCCGGTGGGCATGTGCCACGTCTCTGTTTAGCTCGGCATGAGGAGGGACATACACTGGCCGATGGCTGGTGCCCCAACTGCTCACCTCCTGGTAGGCGGTGAGCAGATCATTCTGGAATGACAAAGAGAGGCCGGCAGCCACTGACCAGAGCCTAAACCTCGCTTTCTGAAATGGGAACATGGTGAAGTAACAAACCTCCACATGGTGCCTGTTATGGATTGAATTGTGTCCCCTAAAAATGTGTGTCAACTTGGCTAGTCCACGATTCCCAGTATCGTGTGATTGTCCACCATTTTGTCATCCGATGTGATTTTCCTATATTGTAAATTCTACCTCTATGATGTTGATGATATTAGATTAGTGGCAATTATGTTAATGAAGCAGAACTCAATCTACAAGATTGGATTATATCTTGAGCCAGTCTCTTTTGAGATATAAAAGAAAGAAGCAAGCAGAGAGACAAAGGACTTCATACCACCAAGAAAGCAGCACTGGGAGCAGAGCACGTCCTTTGGACCCAGGGTCCCTGAACCGAGAAGCTCCTAGGCCAGGAGAAGATTGACGACAAGGACCTTCCAGAGCCTACAGAGAGAGAAAGTCTTCCCCTGGAGCTGACGCCCTGAGTTTGAACTTCTAGTCTACTAGATTGTGAGAAGATAAACTTCTGTTTGTTGAAGTTATATGGCAACACTGGATAACTGAGACAGTGCCCCAGAGAAATGCAAAGGACCCAGGAGCATATTGAGAACATCTTGTCACTTGGCAAGATTGTTGTAAGGCTGCGTGTACTCTGTGCTCCTGGTTTCATTACTCATGTGGGCATAAGAAAAAGGCTGAAGGGACAGCACCCCAATGTTACCAATGTTTCTCTCCCACAAATAAAAAGGATAGGAATGCGAAGGAAATGCAGGCTCATGGAAAGAGCACAGAATGGTGTGGCTCTGCATGTCCTCACTGTGACCTCTCTGGGCCCTGGTCTCCTCATTTCTAGGGGGTACTAGAATAAGCCCAGGACTTTCCCTGACTGGTGGCTGTGGTCCTTGTCAGTGGCTTGAGAGTGAGTGCCTTGAAAGTAGGCAGCAGGATGGGATAGATGGAGCCTGGTGCTGACTTTGGCCTCTGAAAGGCAAGCGGATTTAGGCATGCTGAGTGAGTGAGGTCTGCTGGCTGCATCCCGAAGTGTTGGTGGGGTGGTCTTGGCTGTTCCACATTCAGCACCTTCCACCGCCTGGTTAACTTCCCTCTGTGGAGGGCCTCTCTCATGCCATTCCAGCCGAGGCATGGGCACCACAGAGTGGAGACAGAGCCTGATAGCTCCCGAGCTGCTATGTTCATCTGTGCCCAAGCCAGGATCGGGAAGGGCCATCCTAGGTGGCTGGGGCTTCTCTGCCTCTCCTTTCCTAGCTCCTTGGGCCAGAGCCATAGAACAGGATACCCAGCTGCCAGAGATGGGGTATACAGTCAGGGAGCCTGGGGAGTTAGACCTGGAATTTGGGGACCTGGCGTTTGCAACCGTGAAGCTGGAAGGTGACCATCCTTAGTCTGGCTCATCTGACCAACACCGTGCTCTTCACAAAACCCTTCAGAGATGAGATGGTCATGGTTTCAAGGATGTCCAGAGGCTACAGGGCACCCCTCTCCTCCAGACTAGGACACAGACGACCCTGACACTGCCTGAGTCTTCCCTGGTGAGGCCCTTCTTCACACCTGTCATTACCTTTTTCCATGTGGTCTCATCATCCCTTTTATAAGGGAAATGACCCTCAGAGGATGTAAGCAACTCACCAAGTTGGCACATGGGCTGAGGTGGGATTTTTTTTTTTTTTAATAATTTTTATTGAGCTTTAAGTGAACGTTTACAAATCAAGTCAGCCTGTCACATATAAGCTTATATACACCTTACTCCATACTCCCACTTACTCTCCCCCTAATGAGTCAGCCCTTCCAGTCTCTCCTTTCGTGACAATTTTGCCAGTTTCTAACCCTCTCTACCCTCCTATCTCCCCTCCAGACAGGAGATGCCAACACAGTCTCAAGTGTCCATCTGATACAAGTAGCTCACTCTTCATCAACATCTCTCTCCAACCCATTGTCCAGTCCCTTCCATGTCTGATGAGTTGTCTTCGGGGAATGATTCCTGTCCTGGGCCAACAGAAGGTTTGGGGACCATGACCACCAGGATTCCTCTAGTCTCAGTCAGACCATTAAGTCTGGTCTTGTTATGAGAATTTGGGGTCTGCATCCCACTGATCTCCTGTTCCCTCAGGGGTTCTCTGTTGTGCTCCCCGTCAGGGCAGTCATCGGTTGTGGCCGGGCACCATCTAGTTCTTCAGGTCTCAGGATGATGTAAGTCTCTGGTTCATGTGGCCCTTTCTGTCTCTTGGGCTCATCGTTATCATTTGACCTCGGTGTTCTTCTTTCTCTTTGATCCAGGTGGGTTGAGACCAATTGATGCATCTTAGATGGCCGCTTGTTAGCATTTAAGACCCCAGCCGCCACATTTCAAAGTGGGATGCAGAATGTTTTCATAATAGAATTATTTTGCCAATTGACTTAGAAGTTCCCTTAAGCCATAGTCCCCAGACCCCCGACCCTTGCTCCGCTGACCTTTGAAGCATTCAGTTTATCCCAGAAACTTCTTTGCTTTTGGTCCAGTCCAGTTGAGCTGACCTTCCGTGTATTGAGTATTGTCCTTCCCTTCACCTAAAATAGTTCTTATCTACTAACTAAATACCCCCTCCCACCCTCCTTTCCTCCCCCCCCCTTGTAACCACAAAAGTATGTGTTCTTCTCAGTTTATACTATTTCTCAAGATCTTATAATAGTGGTCTTACACAATATTTGTCCTTTTGCCTCTGACTAATTTCACTCAGCATAATGCCTTCCAGGTTCCTCCATGTTATGAAATGTTTCACAGATTCGTCACTGTTCTTTATCGATGCGTAGTATTCCATTGTGTGAATATACCACAATTTATTTAACCATTCATCCGTTGATGGACACCTTGGTTGCTTCCAGCTTTTTGCTATTTAAACAGAGCTGCAATAAACATGGGTGTGTATATATCTGTTTGTGTGAAGGCTCTTATTTCTCTAGGGTATATTCCAAGGAGTGGGATTTCTGGGTTGTATGGTAGTTCTATTTCTAACTTTTTAAGAAAACGCCAGATAGATTTCCAAAGTGGTTGTACCATTTTACATTGAGGTGGGATTTTTTAAAACAGCTTTATTGGGATGTAATTGACAGACTACAAACTGTACATATTTAAAACGGACAATTTGATAAGTTTTGACACAAGCGTATACCATGAAACCATCACCACAGTCAAGATAATGAACATATCCATCACCGGAAGAGTTGCTTTGGGCCCCTTTGCAATTCCTTATTTCCACCCCATCACCTACCTCTCCAGGCAACCACTGATCTGATTTTGAGCACTATATATTACTTTGCATTTTTTAGCATCTATGTAAATGGAAATATATGGTAATTAGCATTTATGTAAATGGAAATATATGGTAATTAGCATCTATGTAAATGGAAATGTAGGGCAGGTGCTCTTTCTTTGCCTGACTACTTTCCCTTGGCATAATTAGTTTTAGATCCATCCATGTTGTTGGGAGGTATTCCCTCCTTTTCAATTTTCTGAGAGATTTATATGGAATTGGTATTACGTCTTCCTTAAATGTTGGGTAGAATTCAACAGTGAAACCGTCTAAGCCTGGAGTTTTCTATGTGGGAACATTTTTAACTACAAATATTTCTGGTGCTTGGTGTTCAGTGAGCTTTTAGATCTGTGAATTTATAGTTTTCACAAAATCTGAAAAAACTTTGGCTATTATTTTCTCAAATATTTTTGTCACTCACTCCTTACTGGGGTCTCCAATTACACATACGTCATGTTCCTTGAAGTTTCCCCACACTTGACTCATGGTCTGTTCCCTCTCTGTTTCATTTTAGATAGTTTCTATTGCTGATTCTTCAAGTTCACTAACATTTCCTTCTACAATGTCTAATCTGCCATTAATCTCTTCCAATATATTTTTTAAAATTTTTTTATTGTGTTTAGAAGTGAAAGTTTACAAATCAAGTCAGTCTCTCATACACCTTGCTATATACTCCTAATTTCTCTTCCACTTCCAATGTACTTTTGATCTCACACACATTGTAATTTTAATCTCTAGAAATTTCATTTGAGTCTTTTTATATCTTCCATGTCTCTACCTAACTTTTGAACATAATGGAATGGAAATAAAATAAGTGTTTTAATGCCCTTTTTTTCTGACACCGGTTATCAGTCATGGGTCAGTTTCAACTGATCAACTTTCTCCTTATTAAATCAAACCAAAACAACACCCACTGCCAATGAGTCAGTTCAGACTCATAGTGACCCCTCAGTTTGGGTTGTATATTCCTGAATCTTTGTATTCCAGGTAATTTTTGATTGGATGCCAGATGTGAATCTTACCTTGTTGGGTTCTGGATATTTTATAGTCCTATATATATTCTGGGTTTATATATATTCTGGAAACTCTGGTGACATAGTTGTTAAGACCTTGGCTGCTAACCAAAGGGTCAGCAGTTCCAATCCACCAGGTGCTCATTGGAAACCCTATTGGGCAGTTCTACTTGGTCCTATAGGGTCACTATGAGTCAGAATCAACTCAACAACAACGGGTTTGGTTTGTTTTGGTATATATATCCTTGGAGTTCTGGTGGTGCAGTGGCTAAGCATTCAGCTGCTAACCAAAATGTCAGGAGTTTGAATCCAGCACCCGCTCCTTGGAAAAGCTGTGGGGCAATACTACTCTGTCCTATAGGGTCACTATGAGTTGGAATCAACTTGACGGCAACAGGTTACATATATTCTTGAGCTTTGCTCAGGGCTGCAATTTAGTTACCTGGAAGCAATTTGATCTTTCTGGGTCTCGCTTTTAAGATTGGTTAGGTGAAATGAGAGCAGTGCTCACTGTAGGGTTAACTGTTCCCCACCACTGTGGCAAGAACTTTCTGAGTACTCTACCCAATGGCCCTTGAATGGAGGTTTTCTGCTCTGGCTGATGGGAACAGGCACTATTCCCGGCTCTCTATGAGAGTTCCCATTACTGCACTCTCTAACCTTCTTGGGTGGTTTCTTTCCATGACTTTAGGTAGTTTCCTCACACACATGTGCTAATGAGATCTCAGCTGAATACTCAAGGGAGAGCTTCTGCATTTCTTTGGAGTTCTCTCTGTGCAGCTCTCTCCTCTCCAGCACTCTGTGAACTCCAGCCCCCTTGGTCTTCCTGGGCTCTCAGCTCATCGCCTCACCTCAGGTAGTTCACTGGGCTCTGCCTCTGTTCCCTGAGACATCTTCAAGCAGCCATCTGGGTGAGAGTAGGGCTCACCTCATTTCTTTCCCATTTCTCAAGGATCACTATGCTTTGCTGTCGGATGTACCATGTCCTGCACACTACTGTCTCATTTATTTGTCCATTTTTGGTTGTTTTGGGTGGCAGGGTAAATCTGGTTTCTGTTACTCCATCTTGACCAGGAGCGTAAGTCCTCCTGAGGTAGGATTTGAACCAGGCTCTGTCTTGCACCAAACAGTGGATGACTCTGCCTTTGAATACACTGAGGCTAAGAGCATGGTTCACATTCCTTTTGGCATATTTTTATTGCTGTGTCATGTCTGATTTCTGGAAATTTGAGTTGCTCTCCTATGCTATGAGAAGAATGCAGTAAAACAAGTATTTTCTGTTTAGAAAGCCTAGTATCTCTCCCCAATAAGCTTGCTTTAAGATTGAGGCAGTAACCAGTGATAAAGGTCCATGTTGAGCTGATTTTGGTGTCATTCTTAAAGAAAGGTCCAATCAAAAGTAGTTTTTGCCACATGAGAAAAGTGAGCCCTTATGAAACTGCTGCCCATGAAATCTCATCAACTCTCAAAATAGCGTGAAGAAGCAAGGTGAATGCGTCACTTCCCTTGAACACTCCCCAGATGCATTTCAATCAGGCAAAGCCACCGTGGACCAGGCTCGGGCCAATGTGTCTGTTCTGTGTATGTGTGAAACCTTCTTAGCGGAGCATTCTTCATTCTGCTTAGCAAGTGAGGAAGGGAACAAGGAAAGAAGCTGCTGGGAGAATACCTGAGTGTGAGTGTGTGTGTGGCTGAATGTGTCTGACTGAATGAGCGTGCATGAAAATAGGAGTTACTGTGAGTGGTGTGAATGTTGGAAGTATGTGTCTCTGTGAATGTGGGCAGCAGGAGGTGTGTGATGGTCTTCACTTGTTCTTCCACACACTGGGGTGGTGAAACCGCCTCCCTGATGCAGGGCACTACTTGCCAGGAATAAGCCTAGTCCTGGTTCCTGAGTTTGCCAGCCAAGCCCAGGAAGCAGCCTCATACTTGAGGGCACTGCCATTGCTGCCTGCCCTGCCCTTCTCAGGGCTGTGGCCATCTCGGAGTCGAGGAAATGTCTGTGTCCACCTTGCAGCCTCCGCAACTACGCTGACCAGAAAGGACCTGCTTCTGGAATGGGCCCTCTTAGTTTGCTACCGCTGCGCAGTTGTATGAAGCTGGCCTCTTTCACCCTCTCCCTTTAGAATCTGAATGCCAGTTGGAAGAAGATGGGTTTTCATTCTCCTTTAATGTTTTTCAGTACCCCCTGAACTGCTCCACTTTCAACTTCCTGGGCAAGAAAGAGATTTTCAACTAATCCCTCCAGCCCCACAACAGCCTCTGCCGGCCAACACAAGAGCCCCCTGGGAACCTGTGACCTGTTGGGAGTGCCCTCATTGGAAAGTTCAAAGGAGCCAGGTAACCTGCCTGTCATTTAAGAGTAAGTTATTGTCAGTATGCTTTAGTATGATTTGCCCCTTATCTGCCTCTCTAGCCCCACTGAGGGCTCAAGGGGGGCATTTCAGTGAACGTTCACCTCCTTTCTGGTCCATTCTGGTCTTTTAGTCCTTCTCACTTGAAGTTCTGTGAAACGCACTGTACACTTAGAATTAACACTTTGTCTTCCCTCCAGGAGGGTTTTCAGGTGAGAGTGATGTGAAAGTGTAAAGTAGCTTCTGTTTACCCAGGGAGGAGAAATCCTGGGATTTGGAGGCAAAAACTTGGGCTTATGGCCTTGGGTGAGCAGGGATAACAAGAAGGGTGATGAGGGCAGTAAGGGTGCTGTGACACCACAATAGTGGTGATTGTGATGGTGGTGACTATGATCACCATGCTGATGAGGGTGATGGTGGTGATGGTGACTACGATCACCACGGTGTCTTAGTTATCTAGTGCTACTATAACAGAAGTGCCACAAGTGGATAGCTTTAACAAAGAGAAGTTTATTTTCTCACAGTAAAGTACGCTGAAAGTCCAAATTAAGTGTGTCAGCTCCAGGGTAAGGTTTTCTCTCTCTGTTGGCCTTCTCATCAATCTTTCCCCAGATTAGGAGCTTCTCTGTGCAGAGCCCCGGGTCCAAAGGACATGCTCTGCTCCCGGCACTTTTCTTGGTGGTAGAGGTCACCAATTCTCTGCTTGCTTCTCTTTCCTTTCTATCTCTTGAGAGATAAAAGCTGGTGCAAGCCATACCCCAGGGAAATTCTCTTTACATTGGATCAGGAATGTGACCCGGATAAGGGTGTTACAATCCCACCCTAATCCTCTTTAACATAAAATTACAGTCACAAAATGGAGGACAATGACATAACACTGGAAATCATGGTCCAGCCAAATTGATACACACATTTTTGGGGGGACGTAATTCAACCCATGACATTTCATTCTTCGGCTCCCAAATAATCACATCCTGCAACATGTAAAACATATTCACCCCATCATGTCATAGCAAAAGTCTTAACTCCAAGTCCAAAATCCAAAAATTCCTCTTCATCTGTGAAATCTAGAATGTAAGTTGTCTGCTTCTAAAATACAATGTCAGAACAGGCACAAGCTAGACATTTCCGTTACAAATAGGAGCAATTGGAGGGAAAGAAGGCGTAACAGGCACCAAACAAATTCAGTAGAACACATTACATTAGCTCTCAAGGCTTTGAAAATAATCCTCTGTTCTATGAGACCATTTATACAACAGCCCTGCCTTCCAGACTCTAGGTATTGGCCACACTCTCCAGATTCTGAGCGGAGGCCCCTTAGGCCTGGGCTTCAGCTCCGCCTTCCAAGCCCACTGGGACAGCAACTCTGCTCCTTCAGCTTTAGGTGCACCATTCTTCTCGCACCATTATCCCCGTCCATCTGAGTGGCAACTCCACCCTTAGAAACACCAGAGGCCATGGCTCCACCCTTTGAAATCCTTGAGGTCCTGGCCATACCTTTTGAGAAAGAGGCATCTCAGCTTCTTGTGTCCCTTGTCTCTTCAGCTTCTGCTTCCTGGTTTCTTGGCCTCTCAGCCCCTCGGGCCTCACACCCACATCTGCCCTGCTGGGGCAAGTGTTCCAAAGCTCTGTAGTTCCACTGATAAGTGCCCAGAGGCACCCGAGTCCTCCAGGAAGCCTCCTGCACACAGGCACTCGGCTGTCTGGGTCTGTGGGTCGGCTCCAGCACCATTTTGCGCTGGTCTCCTGGTTCTGCTGCTTCTCTGCGGCAGCAGGTTCTCCGCCACTGCTGGCTCTATATCCATTCACAGTTTCGAAACCACTTCCACATTTTAGGTATCTCTTAGAGCAGCACCCCACTTTCTTGGTACCAAATTCTGTCTTAGTTATCTAGTGCTGCTATGACAGAAATACCACAGGTGGATGGTTTTAACAAAGAGATGTTTATTTTCTCACAGTACAGTAGGCTAAAAGTCCAAATTCAGGGTGTCAGCTCTAGGAGAAGGCTTTCTCTCTCTGTTGGCCTTCTCATAATTCTTCCCTCAGACTAGGAGCTTCTCTGCTCAGGGACCCCAGATCCAAAGGACATGCTCTGCTCCCGGCAATGCTTTCTTGGTGGTATGAGGTCACCAACTCTCTGCTTGCTTCTCTTTCCTTTTTATCTCTTGAGAGATAAAAGCTGGTGCAAGCCACACCCCAGGGAAACTCCCTTTACATTGGGTCAGGAATGTGACCTGGATAAGGGTGTAACAATCCCACCCTAATCTTCCTCAACATAAAATTACAATCGCAAAATGTAGGACAATGACACAATACTGGGAATCATGGCCCATTCAATTTGATAACACATTTTTTGGGGGACATAATTCAATCCATGACACATGGTGATGAGGAGGGTGTTGGTGGTGATGGTGACTAGGACCACCATGGCGATGGGGAGGGTGATGGTGGTGATGGTGACTACGGTAGTGACGGTGATGATAATGATGATGGTGACGAACATGATACCTGTATTACCTCACAGGACTATCTTGAGGATTAAAGAAACACATTGGATAGAAAAACACTTTATAAACTGAAACCACTGTGCTCATGTTGGTCATTATTTTGTGCAGGTGGTTTGAATTTATTGAGCAGCAGATAGTTTCACACCACAGGATTTCTTTTCTAATGTAGAAGAAACTTATTTTCAAAATAAAATATTTTGTTTAATGTCATCGGAAAGACCCCACTGAACCTGACCTGAATGTTCAGATATCACACCCAGAGACATGTCATGGGTCTGGCCAGGCCTCCCCACAGCTCCAGGCTCTCTCCTTAATGTGGACATTCTCTGGAGAGGAACTTCCTGGGACTGGAGGCCCCAGTGCACTACCTGCCTGCACTCGGGGGCCCACAGGGCCCTGCCCACATTGCTTCAATGCCTGCAGAGCCTGAATGAGTCCTTTCTCCCCACAGGAGTCTCCCGCTCAGCCTTCCACAGGGCCTGGCAAACTCTGCTGTGAGAATGGAGTCAGGTGCAGGCTCCTCAATCCCCTCTGGTGCTGTTGCTGCCCTAGGGGATCTGGATGCTGGGCCTAGCAGCTCTTCCCAGGAGAAAGCCAAGGCCGGGAAGCACCAGCCCTTGGAGCCACAACTCACAGACCTCAGGATGCCCCAAGAGCTTCCCATCTGCAGGGACCATGCTATCACCAGTCCTGGCATGCTGGCAGCTGCAGGGAATGGGGACAGCCTTCTGGACACAGGCCCCACAGGCGAGCAGAGTGGCAAAGTCCCTAACCGGGACAGTGGAATTGACAGCCCGTCCTGTAGTGTGACTGGTGAGAGCTTCACCTGTGAGGAGAGCAGCGAGGCCCGCCAGGGCCCCACCATGCTCGGGCTCCACCCAGAGACAGACTCACAGAATGCCTCACAGGATACCACCAGTGATGTGGATGAGGGCAGCAGCGAGGCCGGCCAGGGCCCTGCCATCCTGAGGCTCCATCCAGAGGCAGACTCACAGGATGCCCCACAGGACACCACCAGTGATGTGGACGAGGGCAGCAGCGAGGGGCCTGACCTAGGGACTGTCCTCCAGACAAGTGACGTGGAGGCAGGTGTGGCCAAGGTAGGCCTCATGGTCCTTTACCCCATTCTTTCCTGGGAGGGGTGGTGACTGTGGTAGGGGTCAGCTGGGGTGTCACTTGTTACTCTGATCTCACGCTCACGTGACCACACTGCACACAGGAGGCTCCCTGCAGTTGGGCCTGCAAGGAAAGTCCTGCTGGCAGGGGACACCTGCAGGCCTAGGAGCCAGGCCAACCTGACCCCTTGGGCCAATGACTTATTCCCCTGAGCCTCAGTCTCCACATCTGCAAAGTGGGCACTTAGCCTGTGGCCCTGGAATGGCCCTGATGGTCTAGTCTCACTGGCAGTGGTGATGCAGCCACAGGCCGTGATGAGGGCTCTGAGTGTGGCAGTACACAGAGGGCTCGCAGAACCCCACAAGGAAAGCAGTGCCTATCTCACCCTGTTTCATAAACATGGAGACTGAGGCAGGGAGATCTTAGAAACTTCCTCCAGGTTGCACCCGGTTAGGTAGCAGAGGGCCTGGTGCAGCAGGTACTCTGTCAGCTTGAGGTGGAGCCAGAAGCTGCCTAGTGCCTCCAGGAGGGCAGGGGCTGCCTTGAGAGGAAGTTTGTTCTTTATCATTTGTCAAGCTTAGGCGTTGTGCTGGGACCTGTGGGGACAGGGGAAGGAAACGCAGTCCTGGCTTAAAGAAGCCCCTATGGGCAGAGAGGAGCCTGGGTGGTGCAGTGGTTAAGAGCTCTGCTGCTAACCAAAAAGTCACAACTGGAATCCACCAGCCACTGCTTGGAAACCCTGTGGGGCAGTTCTACTCTGTCCTATAGGGTTGCTATGAGTCAGAATCAACTCGACGGCAATGAGATTTGTTTTTTTTTAGTATGCACGGGGAGGATGACCATGGAGAGCCAGCAACCGGTCAGGGTCAGTCTGCTGGCTCTTGGGTGATGGATGTCAGGAGTCCAGCTAGCGGGTGCAGGGCAGCCTGGGAGGTAGGGCCGCTGCAGACCAACCCCCTTGGCTTCTCAAGGTTGCTCCACCAGAACCCAGCTCCGGTGCCTTGGTGTTGGTGGGAACACAGACCCAGGCCCACCCCCATCTGCCCACACATGCTCTGCCCCAGGCTTCCTGTCTGTAATGCCAAAGGCAGCACCTTGTCCCTGGTGGGGAGGGAGTCTGTTCATCTTCTCCATCACCTGGTGATGGTGAGAGCACCATCTGCCACACACATCCTGGGGGGAGGCCATATGCCAGGAGCCCAGGACGCTGTGCCACCTGACTCACCAGGTAGAATAAGGGGTCCCGGTGAGGGTGGTGGCACAAGTGTGTGCTCACTGCGAGGCATTACATCTCAGTGAAACAGCTGAGACGCCATAAAGGAAAGGAGGGGACATTTGGGAAGCATGTCAGGCACGTACCTCCTGGCTCCATGAGTGGACTGGGTCCAACACAGAGCACAGAGACTGGACACTGGGGCACTGGGCCAGGCTGATGTGGAGACAGGCATGGAGAGGCCAAGCCCCTTCCCTAAAATGCTCCTTTCCAGGCAGAATCTCAGCTGAATTCTCCCATGTGGTTTATTTTTTTTTAAGGGGGGCTGTCTTTCAAGATTAAGTAACAAAATTGAGACCAGATCAGACTTAGCTTTCTGGGACTTGTAATGTCTGTCCTGGGTAGACTGCAGGAAGTATGCCAGGAGGGCAAGGTGGGGCACTAACGGAAAAATGCAGGGCCAGAGGGGTCAAGCGATATGGCCACCATCAAGATGTTCCCAGCCGAAAGCCTCTTCTTCCACTTGGTTCTTCCCTACCTCCTTGTCCACTCACCCCGATTCCCCACATCGTTTCAGCTTTTCCAGGTCCCTGGGTGGAGTAGTTTGCTCTTAGCTGCTAACTGAAAGGTTGGCGGTTAGAACCCACCCAGAGGCACCATGGAAGAAAGTCCTGGTAATCTCCTTCCATAAAATTACAGCCACGGAAAACCCTATGGAGCACAGATGTACTCTGAAATGCTGTGAGTTGGAATCCACTGACCACAGTGAGTTTAGGTTTTTTGTTTGTTTTCTTGGCCTCACCCAGATCTGCTGGCTGGACTTTTGGGTCCCAGACCCCGTGGTCACATGCTAATTGCACCCTCCTCTGTTCTCATTGTCCTGCCCTTTCCCCGTCTTTGAGGGTGCTCTCCTCACTGAGGTTGGAGACAGCTTCTCAAGTGCACGCCCACTGTTTGCCATCCCTGACCCTGTGTCCTGGGCCGCGAGGCCCACCAGAGGCCCAGGCTGGTGCCCACCTTGCCCCATACCAAACACCTCCCCCAGCACTGCCTTGCTCCTCTTCTGGGGACTTCTTGAATTCTGAAGCCTTTGCCTAGTACAATGTCCCCACCAAGCAGTGACCCTTGAATGAAGGAATGAGCTGTGCTATGGGCACCAGCCTCAGCTCGCCGGTGCTGTAAGTGCGTGAAGGAGTAACCAAGCCTGGATGCCCGAAGGACTGAAGAATGCAAGCCCCAGGCAAAAATATTTTCTGTCCGGAGATGTGGGCAGGGCTCCAGTTTGGGTTTGTAGGGTCCAGCAGGGACACTCCTGTGTCATGTGGTGGTGCCTGCCATCTAGTGGCTGTGTGGTAGGCCGCCACCTGAGGGCCCTTGCTGCAGTCCCACCCCTGCCTGCACTCTGCCCAGCCCTGCTCTGCAGTCCATTGTTCTTCACTCCTTGTTCTTCCCCTTTCTTCACCATCTAGCTCCTTGGCGAAAACTGTTTATAGAGGAGACTGTGCTGGGCCCTCCTGTCTAGAGGCAGCAGGCTTCCCAGGCCAGTCATCAGACCTTACACCTGCTCTTTGAAGAAGGTGCTGCATGACTCCCATTGTGTTGTTGTTGTTAGGTGCTGTCGAGTCGGTTCCAACTCATAGCAACTCTATGTGTAACAGAAGGAAACACTGCCTGGTCTTGCACCATGCTCGTAATCATTTCTGTGTTTGAGCCTATTTGTTGTAGCCACAGTGTCAATCCATCTCATTGAGGATCCTCCTCTATTTCCCTGACCCTCTACTTTACCAAGCATGAGGTCCTTCTCCAGGAAGTGGTTCCTCCTGATAGCATGTCCAAAGTACATGAGACGAAGTCTTGCCATTCTCCCTTCTAAGGAGCGTTCTAGCTGTACTTCTTCCAAGACAGATTTGTTCATTCTTCTGGAGGCTCATGGTATATTCAATATTCTTCGTCAACACCATAATTCAATTGCACCAATTCTTCCGTCTTCCTTATTCATTGTCCAGCTGTCTCATGCAAATGAGGCAATTGAAAACACCATTTCTTTGCTCACACCTTAATCCTCAAAGTTACATCTTTGCTTTTCAACACTTTAAAGAGGTATTTTGCACCTGATTTTCCCAATGCAATGCGTCTTTTGATTTGTTGGCTGCTGCTTCCATGGATGTTGATTGTGGATCCAAGTAAAATGAAATTCTTGACAACTTCCATCTTTTCTCTGTTTATCATGATGTTGCTCATTGGTCCAGTTGTTGTTGAGGTGTAATCCATACTGAAGGCTGTGGTCTTTGATCTTCATCAGTAAGGGCTTCAAGTCCTCTTTCAGCAGGCAAGGTTGTGTCATCTGCATAACGCAGGTTGTTAATGAGTCTTCCTTCAATCCTGATGCCCCATTCTTCTGCATATAGTCCAGCTTCTCGTATTATTTGCTCAGTCTACAGATTGAATAGGTATGGTGAAAGGATACAACATTGACCCACACCTTTCCTGATTTTAATCTACATAGTATCCCCTTGTTCTGTTCGAACAAATGCCTCTTGATCTATGTACAGGTTCCTCATGAGCACAATTAAGTATTCTGGAATTCCCATTCCTCACAATGTTATCCATAATTTGTTATGATTCACACAGATGAATGCCTTTGCATGGTCAATGAAACACAGGTAAACATTTTTCTGGTATTCTCTGTTTTCTGCCAGGATCCATTTGACATCAACAATGATATCCTTTGTTCCACATTGTCTTCTGAATTAGATTTGAGTTTCTGGCAGTTCCCTGTCGATGTACTGCTGCCACTGTTTTTGAATTGCCCTCAGCAAAATTTTGCTTGCGTGTGATATTAATGATATTGTTTGATAATTTCTGCATTCTGTTGCATCACCTTTCTTTGGAATGGGCACAAATATGAATCTCTTCCAGTTGGTTGGCCAGGTAGCTGTCTTCCAAATTTCTTGGCATTGACGTGTGAGCACTTCCAGTGTTGCATCTGTTTGCTGAAACATCTCAATAGGTATTCCGTCAATTCCTGGAACATTGTTTTTCACCAGTGTCTCAGGGTAGCTTGGACTTCATCCTTCAGTACCGTCAGTTCTTGATCATACGCTACCTCTGTCTTGGTTGAAGTCTCCTACTGTTATTGTGGAGCCGTCTATCTCACTTTTCAGTGCTGATAGAGTTTGTTTTATGTATCTTGCAGCCCTGTCATTGGGTGCATAAACATTTAATATGGTTATATCTCCTTGGTGTATTGTCCCTTTAATCATTATATAGTGTCCTTCCTTATCCTTTCTGATGGATTTAACTTTCAAGTCTATTTTGTCAGAAATTAATATTGCTACTCCTGCTCTTTTTTGATTGTTGTTTGCTTGATATATTTTTTTCCATCCTTTGAGTTTTAGTTTGTTTGTGTCTCTAAGTCTAAGGTGTGTCTCTTGTAGGCAGCATATAAACGGATCTTGTTTTTTTTTTTTTAATAATTTTTATTGTGCTTTAAGTGAAAGTTTACAAATCAAGTCAGTCACATATAAGCTTACATACACCTTACTCCATACTCCCACTTACTCTCCCCTAATGAGTCAGCCCGCTCCCTCCTGCCAGTCTCTCCTTTCGTGACAATTTTGCCAGTTTCTAACCCTCTCTACCCTCCTATCTCCCCTCCAGACAGGAGATGCCAACACAGTCTCAAGTGTCCACCTGATACAAGTAGCTCACTCTTCGTCAGGATCTCTCTCCAACCCATTGTCCAGTCCCTTCCATGTCTGATGAGTTGTCTTCAGGAATGGTTCCTGTCCTGGGCCAACAGAAGGTTTGGGGACCATGACCGCTGGGATTACTCTAGTCTCAGTCAGATCATTAAGTCTGGTCTTTTTATGAGAATTTGGGGTCTGCATCCCACTGATCTCCTGCTCCCTCAGGGGTTCTCTGTTGTGCTCCCTGTCAGGGCAGTCATCGGTTGTGGCCGGGCACCATCTAGTTCTTCTGGTCTCAGGATGATGTAAGTCTCTGGTTCACGTGGCCCTTTCTGTCTCTTGGGCTCATAGTTATCATGTGACCTTGGTGTTCTTCATTCTCCTTTGATCCAGGTGGGTTGAGACCAATTGACACATCTTAGATGGCCACTTGTTAGCATTTAAGACCCCAGATGCCACATTTCAAAGTGGGATGCAGAATGTTTTCATAATAGAATTATTTTGCCAGTTGACTTAGAAGTCCCCTTAAGCCATAGTCCCCAAACCCCCGCCCTTGCTCCGCTGACCTTTGAAGCATTCAGTTTATCCCAGAAACTTCTTTGCTTTTGGTCCAGTCCAGTTGAGCTGACCTTCCGTGTATTGAGTATTGTCCTTCCCTTCACCTAAAGTAGTTCTTATCTACTAACTAATCAGTAAATAACCCTCTCCCACCCTCCCTCCCTTCCCCCCTCGTAACCACAGAAGTATGTGTTCTTCTCAGTTTATACTATTTCTCAAGATCTTATAATAGTGGTCTTATACAATATTTGTCCTTTTGCTTCTGACTAATTTCACTCAGCATAATGCCTTCCAGGTTCCTCCATGTTATGAAATGTTTCACAGATTCGTCACTGTTTTTTATCGATGCGTAGTATTCCATTGTGTGAATATACCATAGTTTATTTAACCATTCATCCGTTGATGGACACCTTGGTTGCTTCCAGTTTTTGCTATTGTAAACAGAGCTGCAATAAACATAGGTGTGCATGTATCTGTTCATATGAAGGCTCTTGTTTCTCTAGGGTATATTCCGAGGAGTGGGATTTCTGGGTTGTATGGTAGTTCTATTTCTAACTTTTTAAGAAAACGCCAGGTAGATTTCCAAAGTGGCTATACCGTTTAACATTTCCACCAGCAGTGTATAAGAGTTCCAGTCTCTCCGCAGCCTCTCCAACTTTTATTATTTTGTGTTTTTTGGATTAATGCCAGCCTTGTTGGAGTGAGATGGAATCTCATCGTAGTTTTAATTTGCATTTCTCTAATGGCTAATGATCGAGAGCATTTTCTCATGTATCTGTTAGCTGCCTGAATATCTTCTTTAGTGAAGTGTGTGTTCATATCCTTTGCCCACTTCTTGATTGGGTTGTTTGTCTTTTTGTGGTTGAGATTTGACAGAATCACATAGATTTTAGAGATCAGGCGCTGGTCGGAGATGTCATAGCTGAAAATTCTTTCCCAGTCTGTAGGTGGTCTTTTTACTCTTTTGGTGAAGTCTTTTTTTATTTTTTTAGATGAGCATAGGTGTTTGATTTTTAGGAGCTCCCAGTTATCGGGTTTCTCTTTGTCATTTTTGGTAATGTTTTATATTCTGTTTACACCTTGTATTAGGGCTCCTAACATTGTCCCTATTTTTTCTTCCATGATCTTTATCGTTTTAGTCTTTATGTTTAGGTCTTTGATCCACTTGGAGTTAGTTTTTGTGCATGGTGTGAGGTATGGGTCCTGTTTCACTTTTTTGCAAATGGATATCCAGTTATGCCAGCACCATTTGTTAAAAAGACTATCTTTTCCCCAATTAACCTACACTGGGCCTTTGTCAAATATCAGCTGCTCATATGTGGATGGATTTATATCTGGGTTCTCAATTCTGTTCCATTGGTCTATGTGTCTATTGTTGTACCAGTACCAGGCTGTTTTGACTACTGTAGCTGTATAATATGTTCTAAAATCAGGTAGAGTGAGGCCTCCCACTTTCTTCTTCTCTTTCAGTAATGCTTTACTTATCCAGGGCTTCTTTCCCTTCCAGATGAAGTAGGTGATTTGTTTCTCCATCACATTAAAAAATGTCATTGGAATTTGGATCGGAAGTGCATTGTATGTGTAGATGGCTTTTAGTAGAATAGACATTTTTACTATGTTGAGTCTTGCTATCCATGAGCAAGGTATGTTTTTCCACTTAGGTAGGTCATTTTTAGTTTCTTGCACTAGTACTTTGTAGTTTACTTTGTATAGGTCTTTTACACCTTTGGTAAGGTTTATTCCTAAGTATTTTATCTTCTTGGGGGCTACTGTGAATGGTATTGATTTGGTGATTTCCTCTTCGATGTTCTTTTTGTTGATGTAGAGGAATCCAAGTGATATTTGTATGTTTATCTTATAACCTGAGACTCTGCCAAACTCTTCTATTAGTTTCAGTAGTTTTCTGGGGGATTCCTTAGGGTTTTCTATGTATAAGATCATGTCATCTGCAAATAGAGATAATTTTACTTCCTCCTTGCCAATCCGGATGCCCTTTATTTCTTTGTCTAGCCTAATTGCTCTGGCTAGGACCTCTAGCACAATGTTGAATAAGAGCGGTGATAAAGGGCATCCTTGTCTGGTTCCCGTTCTCAAGGGAAATGCTTTCAGGCTCTCTCCATTTAGAGTGATGTTGGCCGTTGGCTTTGTATAGATGCCCTTTATTATGTTGAGGAATTTTCCTTCAATTCCTATTTTGCTGAGAGTTTTTATTATAAACGGGTGTTGGACTTTGTCAAATGCCTTTTCTGCATCAATTGATAAGATCATGTGGTTTTTGTCTTACCTGGTATAAATCCCACTTGGTCGTGGTGAATTATTTTTTTGATATGTTGTTGAATTCTATTGGCTAGAATTTTGTTGAGGATTTTTGCATCTATGTTCATGAGGGATATAGGTCTGTAATTTTCTTTTTTTGTGGTGCCTTTACCTTGTTTTGGTATCAGGGATATGCTGGCTTCATAGAATGAGTTAGGTAGTATTCCATCATTTTCTATGCTTTGAAATAGCTTTAGTAGTAGTGGTGTTAACTCTTCTCTGAAAGTTTGGCAGAACTCTGCAGTAAAGCCATCCGGGCCAGGGCTTTTTTTTATTGGGAGTTTTTTGATTACCGTTTCAATCTCTTTTTTTGTTATGGGTCTATTTAGTTGTTCTACTTCTGATTGTGTTAGTTTAGGTAGGTAGTGTTTTTCTAGGAATTCATCCATTTCTTCTAGGTTTGCAAATTTGTTAGAGTACAATTTTTCGTAATAATCTGATATGATTCTTTTAATTTCAATTGGGTCTGTTGTGATGTGGCCCATCTCGTTTCTTATTTGGGTTATTTGTTTCCTTTCCTGTATTTCTTTAGTCAGTCTAGCCAATGGTTTATCAATTTTGTTAATTTTTCCAAAGAACCAGCTTTTGGCTTTGTTAATTCTTTCGATTGTTTTTCTGTTCTCTAATTCATTTAGTTCAGCTCTAATTTTTATTATTTGTTTTCTTCTGGTGCCTGATGGATTCTTTTGTTGCTCACTTTCTATTTGGTCAGGTTGTAGGGACATTTCTCTGATTTTGGCTCTTTCTTCTTTATGTAAGTGTGCATTTATCAATATAAATTGGCCTCTGAGCACTGCTTTTGCTGTGTCCCAGAGGTTTTGATAGGAAGTGTTTTCATTCTCATTGCATTCTATAAATTTCTTTATTCCCTCCTTAAAGTCTTCTATAACCCAGTCTTTTTTCAGCAGGGTATTGTTCATTTTCCAAGTATTTGATTTCTTTTCCCTAATTTTTCTGTTGTTGATTTCCACTTTTATGGCCTTGTGGTCTGAGAAGATGCATTGTAATATTTCAATGTTTTGGATTCTGCAAAGGTTTGTGTTATGACCTAATATGTGGTCTATTCTAGAGAATGTTTCATGTGCGCTAGAAAAAAAAAGTATACTTTGCAGCTGTTGGGTGGAGTGTTCTGTATAAGTCTATGAGGTCAAGTTGGTTGATTGTAGCAATTAGGTCTTCCGTGTCTCTATAGAGCTTCTTACTGGAAGTCCTGTCCTTCTCTGAAAGTGGTGTGTTGAAGTCACCTACTATAGTTGTGGAGGTGTCTATCTCACTTTTTAGTTCTGTTAAAGTTTGTTTTATGTATCTTGCAGCCCTGTCATTGGGTGCATAAACATTTAATATGGTTATATCTTCCTGGTCTATTTTCCCTTTAATCATTACGTAGTGTCCTTCTTTATCCTTTGTGGTGGTTTTAACTTTAAAGTCTATTTTGTCAGAAATTAATATTGCTACTCCTGCTCTTTTTTGCTTGTTGTTTGCTTGATATATTTTTTTCCATCCTTTGAGTTTTATTTTGTCGTGTCTAAGTCTAAGGTGTGTCTCTTGTAGGCAGCATATAGATGGATCGTGTTTCTTTATCCAGTCCGAGACTCTCTGTCTCTTTATTGGTGCATTTAGTCCATTTACATTCAGCATAATTATAGATAAATAAGTGTTTAGTGTTGTCATTTTGATGCCTTTTTATGTGTGTTGTTGACAATTTCATTTTTCCACTTACTTTTTTGTGCTGAGACTTTTTCTTTGTAAATTGTGAGATCCTCATTTTCATAGTATTTGACTTTATGTTTGTTGAGTCGTTACATTTTTCTTGGCTTTTATTTTGAGTTATGGAGTTGTTATACCTCTTTGTGGTTACCTTAATGTTTACCCCTATTTTTCTAAGTAAAAACCTAACTTGTATTGTCCTATATCACCTTGTTTCCCTCTCCATATGGCAGTTCTATGCCACCTGTACTTAGTCCCTCTTTTTGATTATTGTGATCTTTTACATATTGACTTCAGTGATTCCCTGTTTTGAGCATTTTTTTCTCTTTAAAATTAATCTTAATTTGTTTTTGTGATTTCCCTATTTGAGTTGATATCAGGGTGTTCTGTTCTGTGACCTTGTGTTGTGGTGGTATCTGGTATTACTGATTTTCTGACCAGACAATTTCCTTTAGTATTTCTTGTAGCTTTGGTTTGGTTTTTGCAAATTGTCTAAGCTTGTGTTTATCTGCAAATGTTTTAATTTTGCCTTCGTATTTGAGAGAGAGTTTTGCTGGATATATGATCCCTGGCTGGCAGTTTTTCTCCTTCTGTGCTCTATATATGTCATTTCATTGCCTTCTTGACTGCACAGTTTCCGCTGAGTAGTCTGAACTTATTCTTATTGATTCTCCTTTGTAGGAGACCTTTCTTTTATCCCTGGCTACTTTTAAAATTTTCTCTTTATCGTTGGTTTTGGCAAGTTTGATGATAATATGTCTTGGTGATTTTCTTTTTGGATCAATCTTATATAGGGTTCGATGAGCGTCTTGGATAGATATCCTTTCGTCTTTCATGATGTCAGGGAAGTTTTCTGCCAACAGATGTTCAACTATTCTCTCTGTGTTTTCTGTTACCCCTCCCTGTTCTGGGACTCCAATCACACACAAGTTATTCTTCTTGATAGAGTCCCACATGATTCTTAGGGTTTCTTCATTTTTTTTAATTCTTTTATCTGATTTTTTTTTCAGCTATATTGGTGTCAATTCCCTTGTCCTCCAGATCCCCCACCCTGCATTCCAGTTGCTCGAGTCTTCTCCTCTGACTTCCTATTGAGTTGTCTAATTCTGAATTTTACTGTTAATCTTTTGGATTTCTGAATGCTACCTCTCTGTGGATTCTTGCAGCTTATTAATTTTTCCACCATGTTCTTGAGTAATCTTTTTGATTTCTTCAACTGCTTTATGAGTGTGTTCCTTGGCTTTTTCTGTAGATTGCCTTCTTTCATGTCTGAGGTCATCCCTGTTGTCTTGAAGCATTCCGTAAATTAGTTTTTTATATTCTGCATCTGGCAATTCCAGGATTGTGTCTTCATTTGGGAAAGATTTTGATTCTTTAGTTTGGAGAGTTGTAGAAGCAATCATGGTCTGCTTCTTTGATATCGACTGCTGTCTCCGAGCCATCACTAAGATATTGTAGTGATTTATTCTATATTTGCTCACTGAGTCTTATCTTGTTTTGTCTTCTTTCAATATAAGTAGATGGGCTACTAGATTGTACTGTCTTGATTGTTGTAGCCCTTGAATCACTTATGTCCTATTACCAGCTGGTTTGGGCTGTTACCAGATATATAAGCCTAAGAGTCCATTCACTATTCTTGAGTAGAATTTGATTTTGGGTCATCAAGTGTGTGGTACAGACTGTCACCTATCCACCTAGAGAGGTAGTGGTGATAGTGGTGTGCACCAGATTCTAGTAGCAGCAGGGGTTCACACTCCAGGGGGGTCAGGATGCTGACAGGCTTCCCCCTAGTGCCAGTGAGGTAGGTGTGTCTCTATTCCTAAAGCACTTTGGTGGGTGGGCTCTGCAGCTGTACCTTAGGCCCCCAATGCAAGTACCTCTTCAGATTGGTAGGTGTCACCCTCCTTAGACCCCTAATGCAGGAGGCTAGGTGGTCTGGGGGGAGCTTCAGCCCTCAGTTCCCTGTTGTGGGTCAGTGAGGGCTCTGTTGAATATGTAGAGATATCAGACCTGGGAAACTTGTCTTTCCAGTAATCCACTAAAACAATTACAGTCAGATCCCTATCAGAAATGCCTTTGCATTATACTAGCCACCTTGTTCCCTGTAGGGATGAAAGCCCAAGACTGTGGATCACATATGTTTGCCTGGAGCTGGTTCTGTATTTTTAGTCCAGTTAGGGAAGGATTTTTGGTCCCTGAGTTTTTTGTAGCTGCTTCTCTCAGGCCAGGAGAATGGGTTAGGAAAAGACCAAAAAAGAAAGAAAAACCACAGAGCACTTCACTCTCTGGCTCAGGAAATTCCAATGTTAATGAGGCCACCTGGGAAGGGGAGGGGAGGGATCAGATAAATAGGAGAGAGTAGCACTCTGCAATATAGACAAAGTTACTTATTTTGCTTGGGATGACTGTTTTATCTGAGATTCCTGAGGAGCGCGTTGACTGTGTGTGCTGGCTGGGTAGAGATTGCCCCCGAGGGTCAGGCCTGCGTCCCGTGCTTGTGCTGTCTCAGAAGCTGTGGTTAGTTCCTCTGCTCCCAGTCCAAAGCCTAGCGCCAAGGTTCCCCGGCTGGGACGCCGCACTCCCAGCTCCAAAACCAGTCGCTGCCTCCTGGTGACTTCTCCTGTCAGCCGCATCACTGCGCTGTCTGGGTGCACTGGCTGGGCTTCCCCCGAGGTCACTTCTGGGGGCTAGGGCTGCGTCCCGTGTTTGCGCCTTCTCAGGATGCCATGCTCAGCTCCCCTGCCCCCAGTCCAAAGCCCGGTGCCAAGGTTCCCTGACTGGGATGCTGGCTCCAGGCTCCAAAAACAGTCACTGCTTCCCCATGGTTGTTTGTTCTCAGTCTCTGTCACTCAGGTCAACTGTTTAGATCTGTGTTTGATGGTCAGTGTTCGTAGATTGTCATGTATGTGATTGATTCATTTGTTTTTCCGAGTCTTTGTTGCAAGAGGGATCCAAGGTAGCTTCTACCTAGTCAGCCATCTTCTGGATTTTGTTTTTTAATCCATTCTGCCACTCCCTGCCTCTTTATTGGTGCATTTAGTCCATGTACATTCAGGGTAACTATGGATAGGTATGAATTTAGTGCTATCATTCTGATGTCTTTTTTTGTGTTGACGGTTTATTTTCCCACTTGATTTTATGTGCTGAGTAGATTTTCTTTATATATTGCCCTTTCCTCATATTTGTTGTTGTTGATTTTTTTTCTGCTGAGTCTGTATTTTTCCCTTGTATTTTATTTTGATGAGTAGGATAGTTTGTCTCCTTTGTGGTTACCTTATTATTTACCCCTATTTTTCTAAATTTAAACCTAACTTTTATTTCTTTGTATTGCCGTATCTTCCTCTCCATATGGAAGGTGTATGATTACATTTCTTAGTCCCTCTTTAGTATTTTAATGTTGTCTTCTTTTATATAATAACATCACTGTTACCCTGTTTTGGGCTTCTTTTTTTATATATATATAATCTTGCTTTGTTTTTTTGGATTTCCCTGTCTGGGTTGACTTCTGGTTGCTCTGCTCAGTGTTCTAGTCTTGGGTTGATACCTGATATTATTGATTTTCTAAACAAAGAACTCCCTTTAGTATTCCTTGTAGTTTTGGTTTGTTTTTTACGAATTCCCTTAACTTGTGTTTTTGTGTTTACCTGGAAATGTCTTAATTAAATGTCTTAATTTCACCTTCATATTTAAGAGACAGTTTTGCTGGATATATGATTCTTGGCAGGCAATTTTTTTCCTTCAGTTTTTTAAATATGTCATCCCATTGCCTTCTTGGGAATGGTTTCTGCAGAGTGGTCTGAGCTTATTCTTATTAGCTCTCCTTTGTAGGTGACTTTTTGTTTAATCCCTCGCTGCTGTTATAATTGTCTCTTTATCTTTGGTTTTGGGAAGTTTGATTATAGTATGTCTTGGTGACTTTCTTTTAAGACCTACCTTATGTGGAGTTCGATGAGCATCTTAGATAGATATCTTCTCATCTTTTGCAATATCAGGGAAGTTTTCTGCCAACAAATCTTCAACAATTTTCTCTGTATTTTCTGTTATCCCTCCCTGTTCTGGTACTCCAATCACTTGTAGGTTATTTCTCTTGATAGAGTCCCACATGATTATTAAGGTTTCTTCATTTTTTAAGATTCTTTTATCTGATTTTTCTTCAAATATATTAGTGCCAAGTGATTTATCTAGCTTCTATTTGCTCAATTTTGCTCCTCTGACTTTCTAATGAGTTGTCTAATTCTGTAATTTTATTGTTAATCTTCTGAATTTCTGATTGCTGTCTATGAATTTTTCCAGCTTATTAAACTTTTCATTATGTTCCTGAATAATCTTTCTAATTACTTCTTCTTTCTAATTTCTTCTTTCTAATTGCTTTATCTGTGTGTTCCTTGGCTTGTTCTGCATATTGCCTCATTTCCTTCCTCATGTCTTGAAGGGTTCTGTATATTAAACTTTCGTATTCTGCATCTGGTAATTCCAGGAATGCACTTTCATCTAGAAGATCCCTGGATTCTTTGTTTTGAGAGTCTGTTAAGGTGATCATGGTCTGTTTCTTCATGTGACTTGATATTGACTGTTGTCTATGAGCCATCTAGAAGTTATTGTTTTAGTTTATGCTTGCTTACTGTGTTGTAGCTTCTTGCTTTGTTTTGTTTTGGTATACCCCTATGAGTTGCTTGAATGAGCTAGCCTGATTATTTTCACCTTTGGAGCTCTGGTGTCCTGTCCCCAGCTGGCTAGAACTGTTATCAGTTATATCAGTCTAGGAGTCCATTCAGTTTTCTTGTATGAATTCAGCTCAGGTTTCCAGGTAGCTGATCATCAAGTGTGCGGTACAGGCTCTGTCCTACAGCCTTAGGGGGGCGGGGGTGATTGGTGTATGCACCGGTATTGGATTACAGCAGGGGGTCATGCTCTGAACAAGGCAGGGGGCTGAGAACTGACCCCCCAGTGTCTCTGAGGAAAGTGCATCCCTTTCCCCTAGAGCGTGCTGGTGGGTGGGCTCTGCAGAGGGACCATGGGCACCCAGAGGTTTTGGTTGTAAGGACTGGGAGGTACCAGTTATCCTTGGGTCCCTGTCGCGGGTGGCTGGGTGACCTGAGTGGAGCTACCAGTCCTTAGGTCCCTGATGTGGGTAGGTGAGGACCTTGTTTAATAGGCAAAGCAATGTCAAACGTCCAACACCCACCTCTCCACCACACAGCTGAAATGGTTGGAGATTGCCAACAAGGCCCTATTCTCCCAAAATAGGCCCACACAGGTCCATGCAGAAGGGAAAGGTGCTCAAGGTCCACGGACGGTTTATGCCTGGACAGGAGCCGCTTATGTCTTGAGCTCCCCTGGTTAATGGAGCTACAAATTATCTTTTCCCCCCAGTTGCAAATTTTTTCCTTCCCCAAGGCTGGGAGGATGGCACTAGAAGCTCACCAGGGTCTATCTCAGGCCCAGGGATTCAGCTGCTGAAGCTGGTTTGGGGGTGGAGGGGGGCACGGTAAAATATACGCAAGTACTTAGCTTTTGCCAGGAGCGCCGTTATCCTCTGGTTCTGGAGGTGTGAGTAGGCTGTGTGGGTGGCTGCTTCTCCCTGAGGAAACTGTGGCCAAACGGTAGTACCAGCCTGCCACCACTGCTGCTCCAGGAATGGTGCTTGAGGGCTCCCCGCGATTCAGGTCCAGTAACCCCTCTCCACTTCTGAATGGTCTCTTCCTCCCCTTCTCCCTCAGTTCATTGTCTAAGCTTGCCTTTGATGCTCAGGGCTCCCAGCTTGTCACAAATATACTCGTTTCACTTGTTTTTTCGGGTCTTTGTCGTAAAGAGGGCTTGCCAGAAGCTTCTATTCCACCATCTTGGCTCCGCCTCCTCTGTCTTGGTCGAATGTCAACCAGTTTTTTTTGTTTTTTTTTGGTGCAGTGCCTCTGTGTATTCTTTCCATCTTCTTTTGATGCTTCCTTTATTGTTCAGTATAGTTCATAGAGTCCTTCCATATTACAACTCAAGGCCTGAATTTTTTTCTTCAGTTCTTTCCCTTGAGAAATGCCAAACATGTTCTTCCCTTTTGGTTTTCTACATCCAGGTCTTTGCACATTTCATTATAATACTTTACTTTGTCTTCTCAAGCTGCCCTTTGAAATATTGTGTTCATCTCTTTTATGTCATCATTTCTTCCTTTGTGTTAGCTACTCTATATTCAAAAGCAAGTGTCAGAGTCTCTTCTGACATCCATTTTGGTCTTTTCTTTCTCTCCTGTCTTTTTAATGACCTTTTGCTTTCTTCATGTATGGTGTCTTTGATGTCATCCCACAACTCGTTAGATCTTTGGTCATTAATATTCAAGGAGTCAGATCTATTTCTTGAGATGTTCTCTAAATTCAGGTGGGATACCCTTGAGGTTATACTGTGGCTCTTGTGGACTTGTTTTAATATTCTTCAGCTTCAACTTGAACTTGCATATGAGCAATTGATGCATATAAGCAACTGTTCTGCAGTCTGCCCCCAGCCTTGTTCTAACTGATAATATTGAGCTTCTCCATCGTCTCTTTCCACAGATATAGTTGATTCGATTCTTGTGTATTCCATCCAGCAAGGTCCATGTGTATAGTTGCCATTTATGTTGTTGAAAAAAGGTACTTCCAATGAGTAGGTTGTTGGTCTTGCAAAATTCTGTCGTGGGATCTCCAGCGTGGTTTCTTTCATCAAGGCCATATTTTCCAACTACTGATCCTTCTTCTTTGTTTCCAGCTTTCACATTCCGATCACCCATAATCATCAATGCATCCTGATTGCATGTTTGATCACTTTCAGACTGCAGATGTTGGTAAAGATCTTCAATTTGTTCATCTTTGGCATTAGTGGTTGGTGTTGTGTAAACTTGAATAATAGTTGTATTAACTGGTCTTCCTTGTAGATGTATGGATATTATCACTGACAGTGTTGTACTTCAGGGTAGTTCTTGAAAGGTTCTTTTTGATCATGAATGTGACGCCTTTCCTCTTCAATTTGTCATTCCCAGCATAATAGACCATATGACTGTCCGATTCAAAATGGCCAATACCTGTCCCTCTCAGGTCACTAATGCATAGGATATTGATCTTCAAGTGTTCATTTTTGACAACTTCCAATTTTCTCAGATTCATACTTTGTACTTTGCATGTTCTGATTACTCATGGATACTTGCAGTTGTTTCTTCTCATTTTGAGTCATGCCACATCAGCAAATGAAGGTCCTGAAAGCTTTACACCACCCAAGTCATTAAGGTTGGCTGTAATTTAAGAAGGCAGCTCTTCTCCAATTGTGTTTGGAGTGCTTGCCAACCTGAGAGGGTCATCTCCTGGCACTGTGTCAGATGATCCGCTGCAATTCACAAGGTTTTCACTGGTCAATATTTTCAGAAGTAGACCACCAGGTCCTTCTTCCCAGTCCATCTTTGTCTGAAAGTTCTGCTGAAACCTGTTCACCATGGGTGACTCTCTTGGTATTTGAACTACCAGTGGCATAGTTTCCAGCATCACAGCAACATGTAAGCCAGCTCAGTACAACAAACTGATAGACAGGTGGTGGACCCCCATTGTAGAGATGAGGAAACTGAGGCACAGACTGGAAGTGTTCTCAGTCATCAGTAAGTCCAGCAGGAGACAGACACAGGCTGGAGTGTTGGGCAAGCCACCAAGGGGCAGTGTTGCCGAAGGGCCTGGGGGCCTGGGGAGGGGGGCAGTCGGGCTGCACACGAATCCTGCAGGACAAGGCACCCTTCTCTGCTGTGAAAGGTGGGGAGACAGTAGTGGCACCAGGGAGAGGTAGAGAGAAATGAGTAGCAGCACTGGGATCAGGAAGGGGCTGGAATGCCAGGACAAGGAGTGTGGGCTTGTGCCAGACAGTGGGTGCCATGGGATGGTTTGAGTAGGAGTCTTCAGGCTCACTGTGGGAGGTCATGATGTGGCTGGTCTGAGGGTGGCTAGGAGGGGAGTAAGCTTGGTGTGGGGTACAGTTAGATCCGTGTACCCCCTCGGCCAATGAGGAGGGCCCCCCAGGGAGGAAGGGAAGACTCAAGAAGGGCTACTACTGTGATGGATACCCAAGACGGGCAGGTATGTCTGGGGACTTCTCCAGTCAGGGTCTGGGGGCCTCTAGGGAAGAAGATAGGAGTAGTTTTGTGGGAAGAAGGATGGGTGTTGGGACTGTTTCCTGGGCAGCTCCTAGCCTAGGCACCCTGAGACCCCCAGGACAAGCCTGCAGCCTGACAAAGTTGGCTGTGTTGAGGTGTTGCAATGAGGAAGGCCGCAGAGAGAGGAGTCTTAGGGCACCTCACCAAAGTAATGGGAAGCTGGAGTTGGATTTGGGGCAGATGGAGCTTGCTCACTCTCTGAGCACAGCAGGGCTATAAGGTAAATGATCAGCATAGGTCTGGGTGGCAGAGCAGACCTGGGCCCCATTTCCTTGAACACAATAAAATGGAGATAGCTGCGGGATGTTGTGGCCAGGAGCCCCTTACCTGAAGCACTGCCCCTTACCTGAAGTACTGCACCTGGCTTGGAAATCAAGGCTGCTGCTTCTCTGTGTCCAAGTAGTGATATCCCATTCAACAGAACCGGTAAATGGGCTCAGGGGAGTGAGCTGCCGGCCTTAGGTCACAAAAAAGTGTCAAGATCAGAGGGGGGACCCAGGCCCCACTGGCCCCACTGCCCTGTGTAATCCAGTAGAAACATGGAGAAAATGTTACTAATGACATTAAATAAAAATCTCTCAATACAGAGTCAAGGTCTGTTCGGTACTTGTAACTACACAAAAATATGTCTACATGTAGAATGGGGGTCTCACATTCAGGGGTCACCAAGGGCCAGATAGATGCTGTAGTGAGTGAACCAGATGGGGGTTGTAGGGAGGGGACTGTCTCAGGGGGGACAAAATAGTCTTAAGGTCAAAATAGTGTGCCTTGTCATTGGTGAGGTGCTGGCTCTCAGTCCAGGCTAGCTATCAAAGTCACCGAAAGCTTTACCAGGTGCTGGGGACTCACCCCAGACATCCCGCAGGGACCTCTAGAGGGACCCTGCCTCTTCTGGTGTTTTATTCTGTTTTTAAACTTTCCTAATTGATTCTGGTGCACAACGAGAGATGTGAAATCAGCACTCTTGCCTATGGATTGGCAAACAGGGCCACAGGCCAAATCCGGCTCCAGGCACATTTTTATAAAGTTTTATTGGAACACGGCCACATCCATTTTTTACATTTTGTCTACGGCTGCTTTCATGAACAAAATCAGAGCTGACTAGTTGCAACAGAGGCTATATGGTCTGCAGTGCCTAAAAAATCTACTATCTGGCTTTTCATGGAAAAAGCGTGCTGACTGTCTGGTGCCGAATGATGTTCTCTGCTCTATTTTGGGCTCATGTCTTGCTTTTTTAGGGCAGATGGAGATTACTGTTTCCCTGGACTGCAGAGGGGATGGGGTTCTGCAGAGGAGAGGCAGGAAATCCAGAATTCACAGGGAAGCAGGCAAGCCTAGCTCCAGCCCCAGCTGGGGAGCCTGTCTGTTTCTAGTCACCTCATTGAACTTTTCATCTCACTTGCAACTGACCCAGGAAAGGCCACCTTTGTTGTAGTGTTTGTTTGTTTTAATAGAATTTATTTTTTAGGGGAGTTTTAGGCTTAAGAAAACTTGTGCAGAAAGTACCAAAACGAGAAAAACCAAACCCGCTGCTGTTGAGTCGATCTCGACTCATAGCGACCCTACAGGACAGAGTGGAACTGTCCCATGGGGTTTCCAAGAAGCACCTGATAGATTTGAACTGTTGACCTTTAGGTTAGCAGCCATAGCTCTTAACCACTATGTAGAAAGTACAGACCTTCCCATATATCCTCTCCCCCTGCACAGTTATTATCAATGTATTTTTCTATCTTCTATTATTAACATCTTGGATCCTGTGGCACATTTGTTACGATGGATAAGCCAATATTCACACATTATCCTTAGCTAGAGCCTGTAGTTCACAGAGAGGTTATCTCTGTGCTGTACAGTTCAGTGGGTTTTGACAAAGACTTAATGCCACATGTCCCCCATTCTGTGCTCTGCCTCGGTCACTGTGCCCTACAGCCAGAGTACACGTGCTCAGCTTCGTGTCTAGGTTGCTGAGGCTGCTCTGTGGTTGGTGGACACTGTGTGCCTCCCTGGAGATGGCCCTTGAAATCCTGTCTGTGAAAACTGAAGGCCCTGCCCAAGCCCCAGCCACCTTTCCTGGCCCCCTGGCCCCTGAGCGTCCTCCTGGCAGTTCCTGGTGGACGATGGCAGCCATGGTCTGCGCTGCTGCCCCTCGCCTTCCCCAGGTGAAGCATCTCTCCTCTCCTGGCAGAGCACCAAGCCCCAGCAGCTGTTCAACATCGCCAGAGAGCTTCTTCACACAGAGGAGGCCTACGTGAAGCGGCTGCACCTGCTGGACCAGGTAGAGTGCCAGGCTCTCCAGGGGGTGAAGGTGGGTGCAGTGCAGAGGGGGTGTCTGTCCCTGCCACCTGCTGGGGTACAGGTGGGGCGTGAATCACTTAACACCAAGGCTTGGATAAAGCTTAGTCTGGCCTAGACATGCTGAGTTTTTGCTTCCAGTGCTGTGGCTCTCCTTGGGGACCGTCCTTGGGGACATTGGTTGTATCTGAGCCCAGAGGCGGTCTCTGCACCCCTTCCTGCATAAGTGGCTGAGGCGGGGGAAGCACCGAGTTTCTTAGCACAGGGAATGACATGTAAGTAGAAGCCCAGGGTCTGTCAGTGTGTGTTGCCCTGGTTTGTGTCACACAAACCAGAGGAAGGAGCTCTGAACCTTCCAACCCAGGTGAGCAGGTGGGTGGAAGGCAGGTCTCCTGCCACACCAAGTGTGGCCATGCACAGGGCGTCCCTCGCCTTGTCCCGGTCCTCAGTCTGTGAATTTGTTCTAAGACCAGCGGTGTTTGGGCTGGCTTAGTGAAATGGGAGAAGGTGACTCTGCAGCACACTGAGGAAATGACCAGGCGATGCCCCTCCTGATGCAGCCTCCCTGTCTGCAGGTCTTCTGCACCAGGCTGACGGAGGCCGGGATCCCTGTGGAGGTCACCACTGGCATCTTCTCGAACATATCCTCCATCTATCGCTTCCATGGGCAGTTCCTCCTGCCAGAGCTGCAGGCACGGATAGCTGAGGAGTGGTGAGTGTGAGCATGGCACTGGGTTGCCGCGCCCCACTGGGTGTGTCTGCCAAGCTGGCCCTGACACCGTCTGTGGTGAGGCCGTTCAGTTCTGTCACAGTGACTGGCTGAGTGACTTTTCTCCTGCCTGCTGATTCCTCAGTCTGGGGCCTTCTGGTGCTGGGCACCACGCAGGCACTCAGGGCAGAGGGAGGGACTGGTCTGGGTCCTCAAGCCTCAAGGCCCAGCATCCAGTCCAACCCCCTCCTGGTTGAACGACCTTCAAGAGTCATTGTCTCCTGCTTTGGTTTCTTCATCCGCAAAAGAGAGGAAGTTTAACGCCTGGCTCAGGCTCTGTGGATTTGGAGGAGGCCAGGCACTGGAAGCACTCCATACTGCTGGTCTGTCTCACCTTCTGCCCTGGGTGTGCTCCGCCTGGGCTTGTAGCGATGAGGCTTTCCTCTCCTCTCAGCAGTCCACCTCAAGGCCTCTTCCTGCCACCCTTGTGGTTCGACCCTCTGCTGCCCCTGGGCCTTCAGCAGGGAGATGGCTCAGCTGTGTCAGGGTTGATAACGGTGCTGTGAGTGTGGCCTGCAACCAGCCAGGCCTTCCCACTGTGTGCCCTCTCCGCTTTCTACCCCTTTCACAGGCCTCAGTCTGGTCTGCAGTCCTTGTGGTCTCTGTGGCATGGGTGCTCGGTCCCTTGGTGTGGGTGAGAGCCGTTCTCCAAGCTGCCCAGGGCCAGGGAGACACAGAGGTGAGGGGCTTAGCTCAGTGGGAGTTTGGTCCCCGCAGAGCCACAGTCAGAGCATGCCCAGAAGGGGGAAGCTCAGCTGGACGAGGCTTCTGACTGACAAGTCCACACCTTCAGCCCTAGAGAGGCCCTAGTGAAGTCATGCCCATCAGTTCCAGGCTGTCCTTTCTACCAGTCTCTGGCTGGCCATCCTTGGCCCTGCCTTCATGCCATTCATCCCAGTATGACTGTCCTCTGTCCAGACTTTCAGGGACCTGCCAGGGCCGGGCACCAGAAGCCCTTCCACCTGTATCCCCTGTGCTGGCCCTTCCCTGGTTGGAGGGAGTGTGGTAACCCTGTGCCACCCAGTGGGATGGGGATCAGGCCCTGGTCTTCTCACTTATTCTTGGTGCTGCCTCAGTGTCCGTAGTGTTAGCCATGTAGGTGAGGGGAGGAACGGTGTACCCTCGGCACACAAGGTCCTCTGGTGACTCACCAGCACCCATGTCTTCCTTTTGTGAAAGGCCAGGAGTTGGCACTCCCCCACCCCCGACCAGGTTCCCCACTGCCCCCCAGAGTCCCCACGTTCCCAATCAATCATCTGCATGAGGATTCCTGCCCCCCCGCCACGCTGGGAGCCAAACTTATGCTAATGGCAGCTGCCCCATGACTGCAGCTCCACTGTCGGGGGATGATAAACCTGAGCATCCAGGCCGAGGGGTTCCTGGGTGGGGCCAAGGCTGGGAGATGGGAGAGTGCCGAGGGCCTGTGGCAGGCCTGGAGCAGGGTTCCCCTGGCTGGGTATGACACCCCTAGACTACAGATGTGGCTTTCAGAATCTGAGCCAGGTGGAGGTGCCAATAATTGAGGCTGCCTCCTCCTCGTCTCTCCTCCTCACTCCTGAGCAAATGCTCCTGGGAGAGAACAGTAGGCAGAGGCCAGGTACCACTTAAATTAGGATCTTCGTGCCTCTCTTTCCTTGCACAAAGATTGCATGTGCTGTGGTGCACCACTGCTAGCTGCGCCTTCACGTTGGGGCATGCTTGTCACCCAGTCTCAAGGGGTGCTGCTTTGTCATAAGCATTCTTCCACAGGCTGCACTCCCTGCAGCCCCTACTTCACAGTAACGGGGCAGCCTCTTCACCGCCGGACAGTTCAATGACAGCCACACCTTCTCACCTGTGGCCACTCTGTGGTGGCAGCTTTGTGCATATGGCTTTTCCCTTCTTGTTTATTTCTTCAGGATAAATTCCCAACAGTTATGAGGTTGAACAATATTAGTATGTTTTTATACTTCTTGAAACTTATTTCCAAATCACTGTCCGATGCAGCAACTGGTAGTTTTCATTATTGATAATACAAAGTATTAATACCAGGTATTGCCTTCCCGGTAACTTGGCCAGCACAGGCTGTTCCCATGGGGTATTCCTGTTTCTCTTTTTGGCTAATGTTTCATCGATTCTGTCCGAGAGCTGTGCCTCTGCCTCTGCTAAGTCCTCTTTCTTGAGCAGTGGCTCTGGGCCTGGCACCGCTGATGTGTTTTGTGTACACTCTCTATAAGGTCTACCAGGAACATACTTTTCTCCTCCCACCCCCAGTACATAGGGAAGGAAATTAAGGCCCAGAGAGGTAGACTGTTTTGCCCACCATCATGCAGAGCTGGGAGTCCTGTGTGGGGTGGCCCCAGAGTCCACACTCTTGGCCACAGCCCATGGTTCTAAACTAAACCCAATTCTGATTCATAGTGACCCTATAAAACAGAGTAGAACTGCCTCATAGGGTTGCCAAGGCTGTAAATCCTTATGGAAACAGACTGCCACATCTTTCTCCCGTGGTACAGCTGATGGGTTCAAATCATTGACCTTTGAGTTAGCAGCCAGGCTCTTAACCACTGTGCCACTAGAGCTCCCCTGGGGAAGGTAAGCGTCCATTAATTACAGTGGCCCCCACCGCCCCTCATCTCAAGCTGTTTCTTTGCTGCTCTGACTCCCCATAAAGGGATGTGAACCCCCGGCTCGGGGACATCCTGCAGAAGCTGGCCCCATTTCTCAAGATGTATGGCGAGTATGTCAAGAATTTCGACAGGGCCATGGAGCTGGTGGGTACATGGACCCAGCGGTCAGTGCTGTTCAAAGACATTGTCCACGACATCCAGGTAAGGAGGGGAGCTGCTGGAAGCCGGGATTCAGACATCATCAGGGGCAGGACAGTGGGAGTTTTAAACATAATTCTCTTTACTCCCAAAATGTAGTATGACATTTATCAAAAATTTGGAGCATAGAGAAAATAAGTAGAATTATGGGATGTGTCCCAGATGCCACACTCAGGTTTTGATCCTTACAATAACTCTCAGAGACATCAATTGTCACCCTCACCTCACAGGGGGACATGGTGGCTCAGAGGTTTTCCAAACTACTGTTATCATGATTGTCTCAGTCATCTAGTGCTGCTGTAACAGAAATACCACAAGTAGATGGGTTTAACAAAGAGAAATTTATTCTCTCAGTCTAGTAGGCTAGAAGTCTGAGTTCAGGGCATCAGCTCCAGGGGAAGGCTTTCTCTCTCTATTAGCTCTGGAGGAAGGTCTTTGTCATCAATCTTTCCCTAGTCTAGGAGCTTCTCCGCACAGGAACCTTGGGTCCAAAGGATGCACTGTGCTCCCGGTGTTGCTTTCTTGGTGGTATGAGGTCTCCCTTTGTCTCTGCTTGCTTCTTTTATATCTCAAAACAGATTGGCTTAAGACACAATCTAATCTTGTAGATCTCATCAGCATAACTCCAGCTAATCCATCTCATTAACATCATAGTGATAGGATTTACAACACATAGGAAATTTACATCAATCACTAAATGGAGGACAACCATGCAATACTGGGAATCATGGCCCATCCAAGTTGACACATATTTTGAGGGGACACAGTTCAATCCATGACACCAATTATTATTTGATAGAACCTGATTCGAATGAAGGTCTCTGCATCCAAAGTGTCCCTCTGACTCTAGTGGCAGGTGATTTTAAAAAATTCTATACTGATCTTTCTTTTTGTTTTTCTGCACATAGCTGCAATACCAAACCAGTCCTGGGAAATCTCAGCTTCTCTTCCCTGGCTAGTTCAGACCCCAGCCACCAGCGCGGCCATTTCTCTTTCAGCTCCATTCACCTGGGCCTAGGTCAGTGGGCACCAGCCCCTTCTCTGTGCCTTAGGTCAGATAAGCTATTGAAACAACTCATAAACTGCAGAAAAAAAGGCTATCTTTAATCTAGAAGGAAAAGGATACAAACAGAAAGGTAAAGTTCAGAAGGGGGTCTCAGTGCAGAGCTTCCATGTCCCCAGGGGATGGCCTTACCGTCCCCCCGTATGAAATTGTTCACTACAAATAAGTAAATAAACCCACGCTTACCCTTGTTACTGCGTCATCTGCCCCTGGGCCAAATTGTTCAGTGCAAAGGGGTTCCATACCTCATAGTTCACCCCCGGCCCTTTGGTTGTGGTTCTTTCACATGCTTGACATTTGAGGATGAAGATCGTCATGACAATTCCAGTCCAAATCAGACATCAACAATTAGCCCTGTCCTCTCCTCTCAGGCAGAGATCATCCTGGTCTCTTACAGGCCTCCATTTGGTCTTGTCAGTCATGGTCTTGGCTTTGTCCTTTCAGGTACCTGCACAGCTGCAACTTTTATAATTAGTTTCCACAATCACAGCCTTCACAATTACAGTTGTTCACAATTACAGCTTAATCATCACAGTTGAATTGTATAGTCACATCAGCATCCTCCCCACCCCTTCTTCCCCAGACCTATCATAGACTCACAGTTTGTGAGTTGTTTCATCAGGAAAAGAGGAATCTATCCAGTGAGGACCCTCCCTTGTCCCCCTCATGCTGAAGGTGAGCACACACATGTGGAAACATGTGAACCAGCCCTTCAGGCCCTTCAGGCCTCCATCCCTCCTGTTTAGACAGCCAATGTTTTAAATGACCAACCCTATCAAACCAGTACTCTGAGAAGAAAAGTTTACTCCTTGGTTTGAAAAATGTTCTGTTCCGGTTAGAACTCTGAGCATCTGCATCCATCACTGAGTAAACAAAGTCCAGTCCAGGGTAAACGCAGCCTTTCAGGGCTACCGGTGGTATTCTGTGCCTCAGAGGGTGCAAGAGGAACATGCCCAGACTCAGCCCATCTCTGTACTTACCTCACTCCCACTCATCTCATGAAACCAGGTGGTCAACTCAGGTGAGCATTCCAGGATATCTACTCACTGGTTCCCATTAACTTCCAGTTCTGGAATGCGATTCTTCAGATGGGCACTGACATATCCTGCTTTAGTGCATTCCTCAGGTTTCCATATGGATGTGCCCCACATGGGCATCCTTTCAATAAGTCAACAGACTATTTACCTTCTTCATTCAGCTTCTGGGTCCAATAGTAGCTGCCTCTCAAACGCAAAGCTCCTGGTCATTCTTGATTTTTAGCATAAATCCTGATTAAAGCACCACAGAGGATTAAAGTGAATTACCAACCAGTGTGGCATGGACAATTCTTACTAGTTTCCAATTTAACATATCCAGTTAAGTATTACCTGAAGGGCAATTTACACTCTGTTTTTCACAATACCCAATATTCATTCTCATACATTCAGGTCTATTTTAAAACACCAGGTAGGGGAAACCTTTCTTTAGCCAAACATAATACATTCTGATAATAACTTCAGATAAACGCAACCACTTCATGTAAATCTTTTTTTTTTTTTTTTTAACATTTGGCTTTCATATTTCTCTTTAATCCTTTACATAATACCTGTTTAAACATTGCAGTTTCTAATTTCATTTTACCCCCTTGAGCATTTTGCCCATTATATGCATATGGCCTCAGGTCCCTGGCTGGCCTGGACCAGGAAAACTCTGGCCCCTTGTCAATCATCATCTGGATTAGCCTGCCTGAACTTCACCCCAAGCTACTCCAGGTGTGTCTTCTTTTTCCTCATTACTGTTATGGAAATCAATTTAACTTTCTTCTTTATCTGCTGCTGAGGCTGTGGGCCAGCCAGAATCTAAACTGAGTTTATCTCTTACTTTAATTTCCACCACTACAGATATCAACAACCAAAGTAACCATCCAGAAATCAATTTTCTCATACCTCACCTGTTTATTCTTTTTCTTCCAAAACCTCATGTTTCCCTGAGTCAGAAGTCATTGCATTGGATCTCACTTTTACTGACCCCAGTTTGTAATGTCAAATCAGTCTAGGGAAATCTCAGCTTCCTTTTCTTGGTCAGTTCAGACCCCAGGCTAGTCACATCTCTAGCTGTATTTGTCTGCTACAGTGTTGATTTTCCAATTATTGATCAATAATGGTTTTATATGTTAAGGATATCAACCATTGTCTGTGACATATGTTACAAATTATCCTTTGGTTATAGCTTTATTTATGGCATTGTTTGCCATACAAAATTTTGGGGTTTTTTGAGAACAACCAATTTTTAGGGAGTTCAAGAATTTTTTTTTAAAGTAATGCCTAAAAAAAAAAAAAAAAGCCTTTTAACTAGCAATTATATTTTCCCAGCTGTAAATGTGCCTTGCAGGGTGGGCAACAGGGTGCTGAGAGTACAGGGTAGCCTCCGGAAGTGTGCTGTGGTGTCCAGGATTTTAAAAACAGAAGAGTTTCTGTAAAATAAAAGAAGAGTAATTTTATTCAGATTCAAAGATTTGCAAATTGGGACGTGCCAAAATGAAAGTTCAAAATGTCCTGAAAAGGGAGCATAAGCACACATCCTTTATACTCAATTTTGCAGAATGCTGTACAGAGTTGGGAAAGAGTACATGAGTATATTTGATTAGTTAATATTCAACATACTCTGTAAGACTCATTTACCAAGAATTTCTATTGGCTGGGGTACCCAACCTTAGCCTCAGTTTCCAGCATTCCCGATCTGGTTTCTGCAACAATATGGGTGGGTCATCTCAGAATGTTGCAGAACAAGTTATCTTGGGCAAAAGTGTGGTCATGGATCATGTACTCTAAAAAGCAGAAGCAGAGGACTAAGACAAAATGGAGTTCAATTTAGATCTGTGTCAGACATTTTACTTATGAGTTATGTCAAGCACCTCTGTTTTAGAGTGCTCTTTCACATTTTCCCCTTTTGATCATGAATCTCCCCAGCAATTCCTTGATTATCATTGTAAGATTGTTTTCTTCTACATGAACTTCTTCTTGGATTGATCTTTTTATAAGTTGGGACTTTTATCAACCTTTTTGCCATGCCATAGCTCAGACACTCTGCTTCTGTGGTCCTCCAGTTGGGGTATGTGTGGAGCAAGGCCACATTTTGGAGGAACAATTTAGCATTCAAAAAGGCTAACTCAAGGTGTGAGGTCAGTCTCCTCTAAGAACTTAATTTCTTCAAGACTCATAACCTTCAGTATAGCAAGGGGAACTATAGTTTGGCTATAAGCATTAGATAGGCATTTTATTCAACATTTAATAAGACCTATAATAATTATTGAAAACCCTGGTGGCATAGTGGTTAAATGCTATGGCTGCTAACCAAAGGGTCAGCAGTTCAAATCCACCAGGAGCTCCTTGGAAACTCTATGGGGGCAGTTCTACTCTGTCCTATAGGGTCGCTATGAGTCGGAAGCGACTCGACGGCACTGGGTTTTTGGTTTTATAATAATAATTATAGCAACCAAGAAGATTAACCCAGGTTGTAGTATAGAGTGTAACCAGGAAAAAATGCCATTGAGTAATCAACTAAATATACTTAAAAAGGGAGAGTCAGACATAGGAGGTATTGAGTGTAGTCAACTAGCTTTCTGGCATATTTTTCTAATATCTTGTTCTACTTATCCTGTGATATTTATCCAGATGCAGCAGAGGTATTAGCAATGGCACAAACTTCTCCTTGTTGGGCTAGAATGAAATTAAGAGCTATCATATAATCTAATACAACCCTAACAAGAGATTCTAAATATTTCTGTTGGGCTGACAGTCCCTCTGCAATAGAATCAGCAATCTGAGCTGATTTTTCAAGCTGAGGAATAGCATAGCTGGGTAGAAGTGCTCAGAGGAATACCCAACCCATCTCATCCCAGGTTTTTCAGCTATTGGATTATCCCATGGCATAAAGTCTCTCTTATTCTTGAATGAGAACCTTTAAATCACTAGTCCAGTATATACTTTCATTATAGGAGTAGACATTTAAAGGAACTCCTAAAAGACCTAAGGTGCATTGACCCATCATGTTCCAGCTATTTAAGCAGGATAATGCCCAGGCATGAGGTTCATCACTTGGGTTCAGTTCCTTTATTATTATGGGGCAACTTGATCCTCTGCACAAAAATACATACCTTAAGGAGCACAGAGCATGTTACTTCTGGTGTAATTATGTGGGAAGGGAATGGTTTGATTGACTTGCTCAAGCTAATTTCCTGTTAAAGAATTGTTACAAACGGACAATTGTCCCATCCTTAGTGGGTTCCAGAGTCTAATACGGGGAGGGGGGAGGAATAAGTTGCTTAAATCTGTTTTATTTCCATTTAGGCAATCTGGTAGTTTTGTTGCCTGTACCAATAAACTCATAAAGTATCTAGGGGGGTCTCCATGTTAGACTGGAAAGTCATTTTGGCAACTACGATAAGGAAAGGCTTCTTTCACCCTACAGCAATTCTGCATCCTTCCTGATTTGGGTTATATTAAAGCATAGTACCTGAGTTTGGGCCAACAATCCAGGGGAAAGCCACAGTCTAATGTGTATGGCTCATTTAAAGGTAATGTTGAAGTTAACAGTAGCATTGGGTACAAGAATGTAATTTAATGTAGGAGACAATATTGGATCTGAATTTTCATGCCCAGATCATGGAGGGCATTGATTCAGCCAAATTGCTGGCACTAGCTACCAATTGGGCTAATTTAACAAATACTTTTTCTCTTCAAGAATTAGAAGAAATTGTTAGAAACAGAAGAATAAGGCTTAAATGGACTTTCATGATGAATAAAACTACCAGGAAATAAGACCGCAGGTATATAATAAGGCTAATAGCATAGGGATAGTTACAACTACTAAGCAAATTCCACAAAATTCACAACATGCATGAGGTCTTCTTCCATGATCTTGGGGCTAGCCGTCTACTACTGTGGTCATCTGCTTCTGGGTGACCTTGGCATAGGTGAAGTTTGAGGTCACCTGCTGGTGTACTTTTCTAACAATTGGGAGGTGCACATTTGAGTTGACTCACATGTATCCACAGGGCCATTGAGTTTGGCTGCACACTGACTGGTGAGCAACACCTGAAATGGTCCTTTCCAGTGGGCCTGTAAGGTTTTGGAGCTGAAACTCTTCCAGTAGATTAGGTCTCCAGGTTGCAGGCCATGGTCAGAGAAGTCAGGAGCTTCGAGATCTTTGTCCGTGAAGGGTTTCCTACATGTGCAACACAAGCTTTAGAATAGGCCATCAGCCCTTGCAATACTTAAGGATATCTGCACCCACAATGTGTAGATCAGTGTAAGTAATGTGACTTAGCAGCATAGGCCTTCCAGTGTGTTTCATGAGGAGACAGCTTGTGTTTTCCAAATGGAGAAGTTCTGAGATTTGTTAACACTAAAGGTAGTACTTTAGGCTATGGCAGCTCTAGACTCTCAGTTAATTTGGCTAGCTGCTGCTTAATAATTCCATTGATGCTGTTGTTAGGTGCCGTTGAGTCAATACTGACTCATAGTGACCCTATAGGACAGAGTAGAACTTCCCCTTAGGGTTTCCAAGGTGTGGCTGATGGATTTGAACTGCCAACCTTTTGGTTAGCAGCCAAGCTCTTAACCATTATGCCACCAGGGCTCCAATTTCATTGATATACAACATTTAATAAGACCTATTTATCGACAGCACTGGATTTGTTTTTATAGTAATTACTGGAAACCCTGGTGGCGTAGTGGTTAATTGCTACGGCTGTTAACCAAGGGGTCAGCAGTTCGAATCTACCTGGCGCTCCTTGGAAACTCTATGGGGGCAGTTCTACTCTGTCCTGTAGGGTTGCTATGAGTCAGAATCAACTGGACAGCAGTGGGTTTGGTTTTTTTTTTTGTTTGTTTATACTAATTATTAATAATAGGACCTACTAATCCAGAGGATTGGGGATGATAAGGAGTAGGTAAAAATTGTGTGATTAGAAAGATTTTGCAAATTTCTTTAACAACCTGTTCAATGAAATGTATTCCTCTGTCACTGTAGAGAGTGGTGGGGGTACCCCATGATGGTATGATAGTCTCTAGAACTTTCTTAGCAACAAAAGTGTCAGTTGCTTGGTGAGCAGGATAAGCTTCAACCTAATGAAAGTACATACAAATCATTACTAAGATAAATTTATATCTCATAGAAGGAGAAAATTGAATGAAATATATCTACCATTCCAACATTGGACCCAGATGTGGAGGAAATTCTCCTGGTGATTGAAGCCATCAAGGGCTTTCCTGGGCGTGTCTTTGACGTGTTTGATTTGCACATACAATTGTTTGGCTACATGGGATTTCCCCCACCAATGTCTTTCCATAATTTGGGCCATTTTATCAACTGAATAGTGGCTTAGAGAATGAATTGTGTGCAGGATAAGCACTGTTAGGTTTGCAAATAGTGTAGATTTTTGATTTGCCCCCATTCATAACTTTGGATTGTTTTCATATTTGCACCCTTGTGATTTCCAATAATTTAATTCTTCACTCAGTGCTTGTGATTGTTTAGTGGCCAATTTGTAGGGTGGAACTAGCATGTCAGGGGCAATGACTTCATTGAACTCGTACATAGGTACAGGCTAAGCAGTTACATTTGCAGCAGCTCAAGCAGCATGATCTGTTAAATCATTTCCTTTAACCTCAGGAGGACTACCTTTAGTTTGTGCTTCTAACTTGATGACAGAAATTTCTTCACTGGAAAGAGTAAAGCGTCTAAAAACTGATGTATCTGGAGTCCATTTTTTATGTTATCACTATTAGAGGTTAGAAATTCTCGCTGCTTCCAGAGCATTCCAAAGTCATGCTCTCTGTGAAAATATTAACTCTTTGACATTTAGCTAGATGGCAAATTTGAGTTAAAGCTATTAGCTCCACTTGTTGCGTGGAGCATGCTTTGGCAAGTAGAGAGCTTTCTAATATATCAGTATAAGTAGTTACAGCATATCCAGCTTGGTAAGAGCCATTAGAAGTCTTTAAACAAGACCCATCGGTAAATACAACAAGATCTGGATTATGTAAAGGAACATCTTTAAGTCAGACCTAGGAACTAACAATTGTTCCATCAAATCTAGGCAACCATGGTCAGGAGTTCTGTAATCAGGCAAAGGTAAGAGAGTAACAGAATTAAGTAGTCTGCCGTGACACAGATGAATGTGCAGAGTGGATAAAAGAATGGTATAAGAAGAGACCCAGCTAACAGAGAGATGTTGAGTAAGATCAGAATTTAATAATAATTCTACCAAATGTGGGACAAGCACATCTGAATCATTTCTCATAGCAATGTCAACGGTGACTCTATCCAGTTTGGCGGTAGCTGCAACTACTCTCAAGCAAGGTGGATAGGCTCTGGCTACAGTATGTAATTGGAGACTATAACATCCAATAGGTCTCCTAAGGCATTTCTGTTTCTTTCATGAACAAATAATGAAAAAGATTTGTCATAGCTAGGTAGGCTTAAAGCTGGTGGATTGGTTAGTTTCCTCTTAAGTTCATGGAAGTGTTCTATTTGTTCAGGAATCCGTTGTAGAGGATCTGGGCTCTCTGATTTAAGCAAAGCATAGAGTGTTTGAGCAATCAAAGAAAAGTTTGGAATCCAGCTGTGGTAGTAGCCACGAAGGCCCCAAAACTTCTAAGCTGTCTTTTTGTATTTGGCAAAGGATGGTTATAAATGGTTTCAAGTTTTTGTGGATCTAACTGGATCACCTGTGAAGTTAGAATGTGGCCTAAATATTTAACTTGGGTTTTAACAAAATAAAACCTTTAGAAGCTTTGTGCCCTTTAGTGGCCAAGTAATTAAGCAAATATATAGAATCTTCTTCACCTTCTGAGGTGTTCCTGGAATAAAGTAGCAGATCACCAACATATTGAATGAGGAGAGAATTATTTGGAAATGTTAGGTCCTCTAAATCAGCTTTTAAGACTCTTGGGAGAAATAGCTGGGAGATTCAGTAAATCTCTGAGGCATGACAGTCCAGGTATATTGGCATTCGTCCCAAGTGAAGGCAAATAAATATTGACTATTAGGGTGGACTGGGATACTAAAGAAAGCACTACATATGTCCACTAAAGTAAAGCTCTTAGCGTTGAGAGGTATTTGAGACAACAAAAGGTGAGGGTTTGTAATTACAGAAATTGGGGAATCACCAGAAGATTAATGGCACTAAGGTCTTGAACAAACTCCAACTTTTCTCATTATTGCTTAACTGGAAAGAATTGGGGTATTACATGGGCTAATGCAAGGTATTATTAGCCCTTTATTAATTAATTCCTCAGCTACAGGGGTTAACCCTTGAATTGCCTTTTGTTCTAGAGGGTATTGAGAAATACTGGGAAGTGGTTTCATTGGGTCAATTTGAATTTTAATTGGTTGGGCACTATGTATTCTTCCCACATATGTGGAGGAAGAATACCATAAGGTTGGAGACAGAGAGGATAACAATAGGTTATCCTTATCCATTGTCAAATCCTGTAAGTGCCATAAGGGCTCTATTTTGTGCCTTTCCTAATCCAACTAGCATATGTATTAACTGATACAGATCAGCCAGACCAGCTTGGAAACCCTGAATGAAACGTACAATTCCTCCTTAAACGTTTTAGGGTTCTCAATGGGTTTTGGAAACTCCTAAGCTATTGCTGTTAATTTGGCTATAGGCCAGGGAGAGAAAGTAATTACAAGGGGGTTGTCCTCTCACTTTTCAACTGGTTTGACCCTTAAAGAGCATCTGAGACACTGGAGGAGGTTTAGGGTCAAGAAACAGATCATTGTTTGAAACAGCATTTCAGACAGACCAGGATCCTTTCCAAAATATGGAGGGAGAGTAAGGCACAAAGATAAGAGGAGGAAGAGAGGGGTCAAAAGGAGTGGACTCATTGACTGTCTTGTGTGTTTCTTTTTTAAGAGACTTATTAATCTTGGTTAATTTGGATACCATGTCTTATAAAGAAGCCAATTTTGAATCCTTGACGCATTTAGAAGTTTCTAAATACCAATCAAAATAAGCATCCTGAACCATCTGTTTAGTTCTACAGTTTTCTAATTTAGATCTCAGGTATACAAATTTTCTCAATTCAAATGAACCATAAAGTAGCCACTGGTCAGACAAACTGTCTTTGGTCAGGGCATGCCACAGTTGTAAATACAAACATGAATAAATCCTGTAAGTCTTAGACATGTAGTAGGAGATCCACTAGGGAAATCAGCAGGCCTGGATTCAGCAGAACCCATGGCCAAGCAAAAAGACAGAGACAAACATCTGCAGACACAAACCAAAATCTGAATAAGATGGAGCTGAGTTGCAGTGTAACAAGACAGAGCTCGAGATTCAAGAGGACTCAACAAATAGCTTCCAAGTCTCCTCACTGAGACAGAATGCCTAAAAGGATTCGGGGGAATCCTTTGCTCGTGTCTGACAAGGGCTTCAAGGCTGATTCCATCAGTCCTGCTTTTGACACCAAATAATTGTTGAAAACAGAGCTTTTGTAAAATAAGAGTTTTATTCAGATTCAAAGATTTGCAAATCAAGTAGCACGAAAATGAGAGTTCAAAATGGTGTTTCAGAGGGAGCATAAGCACTTCCTTTATACTCAATTTTGCAGAACTCTGTACACAGTTGGGGAAGAGTGCAGGGGTACATTTGATTGGCAGATATTCAATATGCTCTGTAAGGCTCATTTACCAAAAATTTCTGTTGGCTAGAGTACTCAGCCTTAGCCCCAGTTTCCAGCATTCTAGAGCTGGTTTCTGCAACAGTCTGGGTGGGCGATCTCAGAATGTTGCAGAACAAGTTATCTTGGTCAAGAGTGTCATTATGGGTCACATATTCTAAAAAGCAGAAGCAGGGGCCTAGGATAAAATGGAGTTTGATTCAAACCTGTATCAGCCATTTTAGTTATGTTAAGCGCCTCAGATTTAGAGTGCTCTTTCATAACGAGGAGGGGCCTGTGTCCCAGATGTGGTTTGGCCCCCTGCAGGGCCCTGGATTCTCTCACAAAAGCAGGGGGTGTTCAGGAGCAGGGGGCCAGGTCCCAGATGTGGATGGACCCCAAAAACATTGCCCTGGGATCTCTCACAGAAACAGGAGGTGTGTGGGAATCTGACACTGCAGCACCACATGCTGGAGCCTGTGCAGAGGATCCCCCGCTACGAGCTGCTGCTCAAAGACTACCTGAAGAGGCTCCCGGCAGACGCTCCTGACTGGAGGGATGCAGAGAGTAAGCTGGGGCTGTGCAGCCAGGGTCCCTGGGAGAACACTGGGCCTCAGTGAAGTGTGAGTGGCACTTGGAGGAAACCTAAGTTTAATTCAGCAAGCCATGGAGAGAAAAAGAGAGAGGGAGGGATCCAAGTGCCTCTAAACATGACTTGAGAATGGACTTAGACTTGAAGTGTGAGGGGTAGGCATTGGTCCTGGGGAAGGAGCTGTGAGGGCTGCCCACCCCACCCCCAAGTTTAGGATGCAGGAATTAGAATTGTGGAGCGGGTGGGGGCTGTTCTCGGTCCACGGATAGCTGGGCAGCTGGGAAGGGCAGGCCTGGGCAGGAGAGCTGCTTGCTGCCAGCCCCTCCCTCTGTGAGCTCACCCTTCCTGATCAAGCTCCTGAGCAGCCTGGGCCCCCATGGGGAGGGATCTGACATCCAGGCAGGGCCTCTACAGGGAGGGCCAGGTGATGGGGCTCTAGAGAAACAGCTCCACAGGCCCTATAGGGCAAAGATGCAGCCCCGCAGGCTAACTGCCCTCTCGTTTCCTAAAGAGTCTTTGGAGCTCATCTCCACTGCAGCGAACCACTCCAATGCAGCTATTCGGAAGATGGTGAGTGAGTGTAGGGGAGGCTCTGGGCGGTGGGGCACGGTGCAGCATGGGGAGGGTGGCATGCAAGCACTCCCTCGCCAATCTCCGAGGTCAGGGCAGGGGATTAGTCTCGGGCTAGCAGGCCTGCCACCTGCTAGCTCTGTAGTCTCTACTTAGTTATGTATTGCTCTGTGCCTCAGCTTCTCTCTGTCTGTAAAATGGGGACACAAACTGAACTGGCCTCATTGTGAGGATTAAATTAATTTTATTGTGGGGATTAAATGAGTCGCCTACATAAAGTGCTTAGAACACAACCTGGCACATTAAATATTACTCTCAATGTTATCATACTGTCAGTGTTATCATTATTCACTTATTCAGTTATTTATTTATTCATTCAGTAAAGCTTCATTGGTATGTTTTGTGTGCCAGGCTCAGAGCTAAGGACTGGAAAAAACACAAAGGCTAATGGGACAGCGTCGCATTCTTGGTCTGCAGGCAGCCACATCTGAGGACTGGGCAGAGCCCTGAATAGGCCTATCCTGGGCACCCCCGAGCCTCACCTCCACACCTGTGATATCAGCATCAGAGTGAGCCAGTGAACATGTCCCCAGGAGGCTGAGACCTAGTAGTCACTGCTCTTGTCCACCACACGTGCACTGCTCTTTTTTTTTTTTTAGAGGAAACAAGAAAGGAAGGCAAGCTCTCCACGTGCCCTCGTACCCACTGGGCCCAGAGAGCCTCCTGGCAGTCTAAACACCTCACAGGCAGACTCCATTTATTTCCAATGTGTTCTTTATTTTCCCTCTTTTCCTACCCTGGACTAAATAAATCAAGAAAAAAGAGCTGTTGCTGAGAACCCCATGGTCATGTGGCCCGTGGAAGTCTGGGGAATTCCTCACAGATGCAGCTCTGGGTATCTCTGACCCCCATCTCTCAGGCCACGTGGGGCTCCCCCAGCAGTGAACTCAAGTTCACCCCAACCTACCTGCCGCCTGGCAGTTCTTTTCCCCACCAACATGAAGCTTGTGGCGAGGTTCCCACCTCACTGGTGTGGAGGTGGGAGAGCAATCTGACCCTGGCTCTCTTCTCACCAGGCTGTGGCAGTGCTGTGTTGTTAGGTGCTGTCGAGTTGATTCTAACACATCACGACCCTAGAGGACAGAGTAGAGCTGCCCCATAGGGTTTCCTAGGCTCTAATATTTACAGTTTTTTTTAATCCTTACAGGAGCAGATTGCCATGTCTTTCTCCTGCAGAGCTGCTGGGGGAGTTCAAAGCTACCTTCTGGATAGCAGCTGAATTTGCTACCAGGGCTCCTTAGGCTGGCACTACTGCATGTTAATGTGCAGTCCTGATAAGCAGGGGCTGTCATAGAGCCTCTTGGTGCCCAAGGCCATGGATAATTGTCCCCTGGGAGCTGTCATCATAGGCCCAGGCCCAGGTGGTAGCAAATGGTAGCAATAGCTCAGTACCTGAAACTCTCAGTGCCAAGCCTGGTCCAAAAGCTGCTGGCCCTCTCCCTCTGCACCAAAAGACACTGCTTGGTCACATGGCCAGGGGAATGCGAAGTGCTCATTAACTGGCTTCTGTGTCACGTGACTGCCCTGGGTTCCGAGGCATGGGAGACAGGCTGAGGCTGCCAGAAGGAAGGGAAATGGCTGCCCAGTGCTAACGCTCCAGATGTCCCAGTTGTCTCTTCTGACTGGATTGCCCTCCAGGAGAAAGGGCCAGATGCCTGGGTCTAATCCCAGTGTACTAGCGGGAACTCCTGCAGTAATTCTCTTATTGTCTCTGTGCCTCCGTTTCCTTGTCTGTAGATTGGGGATAACAGTGAGGTCACTATGAGTCAGAATTGTCTTGAAAGCAACTAACAACATCAACAATGGTACCTACTTCACTGGATTGGTCTTAAAATTACATGAGTTAAAACACGTATTGTGTGTGGAACAGGGTCTGGCACATAGCAATGGTGTTAGCTGTTATTATCTTATTATTCTCTGCGTGGTGAGAGATTCGTCCTCCAATACCCTTCAATGTTCCCTACCCCTGTGTTTCTTCTCCACCCCTAGGTCAGTAGGCTTCTCCTCTCAGATGGCCCTGTTGTGGTTTTGGGTCCTGGTTGCAGAGCAGTGCTCAGTTCCCTTCTGTGTCCCTGACGGGTTCTTGTTCCCCGTGGCCACCCAGGTGCCTAATCCCTTTGTCTTTTGCAGGAGAAAATGCACAAGCTTTTGGAGGTGTATGAGCAACTGGGTGGGGAGGAGGACATCGTCAACCCGGCCAATGAGCTCATCAAGGAAGGTCACATCCAGAAGCTGTCAGCCAAGAACGGCACCACCCAGGACCGCTACCTCTTTCTGGTGAGGTCCCAACCCTGGGCCCTCAGTGCACAGCCCATGGCAATAGGGGCCCTCATCCCCAGATCCTATATGCAGAGTTCACGGTCATGGGGCCCCCAGGGCTCTGCAGCCTCCTCCCTGACTGCAACCCCTGGTGCCCATCTCAAGGACTGCCCCAACTCCCTTCCCAGGCCACACAGGGTCACACTCCTCCATACAACTGGACCCGTGCCCACCATGCTTACCTGTGCTTCCCTCTTGCAGTTCAACAGCATGGTCCTTTACTGTGTGCCCAAGCTGAGACTCATGGGCCAGAAGTTCAGTGTCCGGGAGAAGATGGACATTTCGGACCTCCAGGTGGGTGAGCCCCTCCTTCCTATACCCACTCCCAGCCTCTCCTTCCCCCGCCCCTATTGCTGAATGAGTGGAAACAGCTGGGTCTCCTGCTGCTGCAGCACTTACCTGCCTTGTGACCCAGCACCTTGCACTGACTCCTCTGAGCTTCAGGCTTTACCTGTAAATGCCGGTGTGGCATGGGCCATCTTCCAGCCTGTCACGGTACTGCCATTCAGTGCTGGGTTTAGCAGGGACTTGCTGAGGTTCTCTTTGCTTCTCTAGTTGGCCCCCCTGCCAGTGGAGTGTGGTCTAGTGATAGAGGGCTATAGACAAGCAAAGACAGGAGGTTGTTGGAGACTAAAGTCAGCATAGCCTGGGGCACGGGGCAGGGGAGGGTCCCTCCTCTCCTAAGTGCCTAGATGTGAGAATCTGGGCTGAACTCTTACCTTTGGGTTGGGGATCCTGGCCTCCGTACAGACCTGAAGGTGAAGCTTGGGGGTGGAAGGGACTTGTCAAGTCCCCGGCTAGTAGTGTATGCTCATGTGTGCCTGACCTGCCTGGTCCTCTCCTGTGCAGCATGGTCTAGACAGCCTGTTTGTTGTCACTCTGTCCCATGAGCCTGGCAGTGTCTCATAAGAGTGGGCCACAGGGGACAGATTCAGTCCCTGTCTCCTGTTGGGGAGGGCTTTGGATTCATGGGCACCCCAAAAAGTTTGGCTAAATTAAAATACTTAACCATCTCAAAAAGGTAGAGGTATGCCTCAAAGATGCAAAAAGTTCCCTTCTCACCTGGATATTTGCTAAATCCAGGTTAAGAAACACCATTAAAAATAACGACTAACTAGAGGAAAAAATAACTTTTCTACAGGTAGAAGAAACCATTTCTCTAGTGTGTCTTGTCATTAAGTTGATCTGTTGATGCACAAGTTCTCAGCCTCGCAGCTGTTGGAGAAGCCCTGTGGTGGCGGCCCTGCCCGAGGTGCTGGGTGTGGATTTGTATTGTGCTATCACTACCTGTGTGCACTGACACACAGCCAGGCTGAGAACCCCTGGAACAGCACCTCTGCCCTTTTACATTTTGATTGCATCATCAGAGGTCACTCTCTCTCATGAATCTCACCTTCTACTGATACCAGCTGTTGCCAAACCAGTCCAAAGAGACCGAAATCATACACCTCTGATGCCAAAAGTTTGGTGGATAATAAGTTCCATTCCACATTCCAGCTGTGTCCCCGTGGATGTCTCAGCCTCCCTTCCCTGTTTAGTTCAGGCCCCAGCTGCTCCACTCAGCCCTTTCCCTGTCATCCTCAGTTGCCGGGGCTAGGTCAGTGGGCACCAGCCCCATCTGTTTCTTAGGTACTGTAATCCATCGAGAGGACTCACAAACCGCAGGAAAACAGTTATCTTTAATCTAACAGGAAAAAGGATACAAACACATAGGGTGCAGTCTGGGAGGGGTCTCAGAGCAGAACTTCCATGGCCCCAGGAGACACGCTTACCCTTCTGAGAGTTGTTTCCACCCAGGAAGCTCCACCGACCCCAACCCAGTCTTCCAAAGAGGCTTAATCAGCATCAGATCCCCATGTGGTCCCTCTTGGTCTGGTCAGCCCCCCATTCATTAGTCTTAGGTGTGGCCCTACTCTCAGGAACCAGGATCAAAGGCCAAATTGTTTACTGCAAGTAGGTTCCATATTTCTCACTGGCCTTGTGAAGTGATAGAAGGAGGCAGACTCTTCAGGGTGTGGTTTATAAGGAAACAACCATATTCCATTAGTTCTGACATTTGAAGTCAGGACATGCTGGTTTGGTCATCTGTTGCTGGGCGGTGCCCTTTCCTTCCCAGTGGATTGTATGGTGATGGGTGCATGCCACCCTCACGGGCTGAGTGTGTGAGTATTCACCATGGCCAAGTGTACCATCCCCCTACTACAAACAGAGAGGCGTGGGGGCAGACCTGAGGTCACAGCATAGCACTGCACCCCGGGACTCAATAATGTCTGCAGAGTGATGGGAATCCCATTGTTCCTATGCAATAGTCTCTAAGATAGAGCTGCAGAACTGATTAATATAATTGATGTCAGTAAGTTGTACACCTGTAAAAAGTCGAATTGGCAAAAGTTGTGTGATAGAAATATTCACAACAGTGACCAAAAATACAAAACAAGAGTAGCTGCTGTGGCTGTTTATGTATAACCAGACACCTCATGGGATTTTTTTCCTTGGTTTGGAGTTTAGGATCATGGTTTCATGGGACATCCCAGTTAATTGGCCTAATAACATGTTTAATGCTTCTGTTCTAGTGCCTAGTTTATTGCATAGTGGCTGGGGTGTTAAAAGCTTGCAAGCAGCCATCCAAGGCACAACAATTGGTTTCCATTCATCTGGAGCTACAGAGGAAGGAGAGTCAGGGATAGGAGGAGGATATGGAATGTGTGGCTCATTGTCTCCATGAACAACTGCTTCCTTTGCCATGAGTCCAGAAGAACTAGATGGTGCCCAGCTACTACTACTGAACATTTTGATCAAAGATTCTGTAGAAGAATACTGATCGAAAGAGGGAATATGTAGAACAGAATATCAAATTCTCATGTAATCCAGACTTTCTGAAGCCATGGAGGCTGGATGAACCCCTGAAACTATTGCCCTGAGATAATCTTTAAACCTTAAACCCAAAGTATCCACTGAAGTCTTCTTAAAAGACTTATGTGCCTTGAGCTTTGTGCTCTTTTAAGATCTACCTATATGGGATCAAATAGATGACAGCAACTTGAAAGAGTAGATAGAAACCTTAGGACGAGGCAGCGAGTTTATGTTAATGAGGGAAGAACCACACAGAAAATGTGGGTGAGAATGGTTGTACAACTCGAAGAATGTAATCAATGTCATTGAGTTGTACATGTAGAAACTTTAATTGGTGTATGTTTTTACTGTGTATATTCTCAACAACACCACAACAAAAAAAGTAATGTGTGTTGTTTTCAGAGAATTTAGAAAATAGAAGTGTAAAGAAAATAAAAATTACTCTGTAAATTCAATAAAACAAAACAAAGAAGTCTCTAAGGGCACAAGGGCGCATGCTGCGGAGAGGCAGTACCTGTCAGATATCGCAGTGGGGAAAGGTTTGGCTTGTCCAAGGGCTGGCTGAGGACATTTCCCCGAAGAAGCAGCATCACAGGTGGGCCTTAAACGGTAGGCTGGGCTTGATGGGAAGCATTCCAAGCATAAAGGATGAGAAATCCTGGCCCTGTGTGAGCTGGGATGAGTGGTCCTCCCCCATCAGAGCAGCTCATGTAAGAGGAAAAGGAGGGTGAGAATAGCTGTACAACTAGAAGAATGTAATCAGTGTCACATTTCATTGCCTATGTTTAGACACCCCTGACCCTGCAGACCTGTAGGCCTACTGGGGTCACAAGCTCGTCTTCTACCCCCTTATAGAAGATTTCTGGGTTAGAGAGGAGTGAGGCTGGATTGAAGACAGCTATTAACATGACTGCTTTGTTTTTGTTACTGTCCCTTTAGGTACAGGATATTGTCAAGCAAAATGCAGCTCATACATTTGTTATAACAGGAAGGAAAAGGTCCTTGGAGCTGCAAACTCGGTAAGGCACAGTCTATTTCTAACTGTCTGCTACTGGGTGAAAATCTCTGACTTGACATTTTGGCACATTGCTTCACTTTCTAAACAGGGTAACTGCAATGTGTTCTTATTTACTCATTCATTTTTTTCATTAACTTATTTATTCGTGGTTTAAAATTTGACAGTCCTAAGGGGAATATGAGTTGGAATCGACTCGACAGCAGTGGGTTAGAAGGGGAATACAGTGAAAATTAAGCTTCGGTCTGCCTCCTGTCCCTCCCTCTCCCCAACTGATCATCTCTTAAGTATCCTTCCAGAATTTTTTATGTACATACATACATAACTGTTTCTTTAATCCCAAATGGCAGTTTACTATGGAGCCTGTTCTGCATCTGGCTTTTTTTCAATTCAGTTTATCAGAAATCATCACATACCTGAGCACCGTTTCCTAAAGCCACATAATTCCCCATTATAACCATTACCAGTTCCCATCGATGGGTGTCTGGGCTCCTCTGAGTCTGGCTACTGCAAACAGTGCTGAAGCAGGCTTGCCCTTGCACATAGGTCTCTGTATGTAGTGTCAGTATATCTGTAAGATAAAGTCCTCAAGGGGAGTTGCTGGTCAAAGGGTAGGATGTGAGTTTTACATCTTAATGGCTACTGTCAAGCTGCCCTCTGAAGCAGATGCTTGGGTTGTGCCTTGACTGGCAGTGCGTGGGCAAACCCATCTCCCACCTCCCACCAACAAGAATGCACTGGGCATTACAGGGAGGCATTGATCTGCATCCACTGTCAGGTAAAGTGAAGCAGGGCTCCACACACACCTGGCCACACCTGGTAACAGGTGGTTTGGATCACTCAGAGCCAGTCTTCTAAGCACTTGAGCTGCATGTACATGGTGGCAAGTAGCGAAGCAGTCCCTGCTGCTTAGGTGTGCTGCTTAGGTATGTGCTCAGGTGCACACTGAGCGTCAGCCTGCTTGTTTACAGTTAGCATCAAAGTCTGGGTTAATAAAATATTTTTTGCTTGTTTGTTTTTATAGGACAGAGGAAGAGAAGAACGAATGGATTCAGGTAAGGCCTCTAAGTTTAAAGTAACCCTGTGGTGAGTTTGCTGAGACCCATGGCCCTGTCATGTTGGAGCAGAGATGAGGTCCCAGTGACCCAGGCACTGTCAGCCCCATCTGCCCAGCTTTGCAGTGATGCAGCAGCAGGGATCTTCTTCAGAAGTACCTTCAGACTCACAAGCCTTCTATTAGCTTGTCTGAGGCTCCCACCCGCCCCCTCCCCCTGAAATAAGCAAGACTAGAAGGAGCTGGAGAGGCCAGCAGATAGAGTGCTCCTTCCCCGGGGGTGGGTCTGAGCTGTCTTGACCACGATCCCTCCTGGGAGCATCTTCCCATTGCCTTTTGAGGGTCCCGATAGGCTGTCTAAGAAGGGCCTGGTGGCCATCTTCCCCCGACAGCCAGCAATGTGCCTCACAGGAATACACTTCCAGGGTGTGGGGGGAGGTGTGCTATCAGGGAGACAGGGAGCACCCAGAGAGAACCAAGGGCAGATTTAACCCTGTTTTCCTTGGAGGACTCAGTACCAGCCAAAGCGGGTCGGAGGGCAGGGTCAGAAACTACAGCCTGGCCCTCAAAGGTCAGGGAGTGATGTGGCAGAGGGCAGGGCTCTTGCTCTCCCTTCCCCGTGGACACCACCCCATGTGCCTGCTCAGGGTGTCCAGAACCAGGGATGGGTCCACCTAGCCCTGCCCCAGGGAGCCACAGCCAGGCCAGTATGGCATTAAGTCCCATGGCCTTGGTGGACATATGCTAGTTGTTAGAGGACCTCTAGCTTCCAGAATTCATGAAGTGGAAACCTCTGGAAGAGAAGAGAGGAAAACAAAATTCAGAGATTAGGTGGAAATGCTGGTACTGGCAAGTGGGAATGCAGCAGTGATTTTCTGTGAGCTGGGCAGTTGCCAGCACAGACTGTCCCCAGAAAGTGTCCACCCATAGCCCTGGGGCCCTGGGCAGGAGGAGGGACACAGCATGTTGGGGTGGGAGACAGGGTGACATCAGGGGTGAGTGGGGTGTAGGGATTTGGCCAGCTCACCTGAGCTTGACCCCCAGTTCCATGTTGACCAGCTGAGGACCAAAGGCTGCTGACTTGTGTCCTTGAGCCTCAGCATCCTCATCTCAGATTGGGGCTGGAACGCAACATCTCAAGTCAGAGTGAGATAAGATAACCCTCTGGGTGGGTGCTCCTCGGGGATGGCTCCCCACCCCCTTCCTGCACTGGACATGCTCCCTGACTTTTTCACCTTTTTCCAGGTCATCAGGACCACCATTGAGAAGCACAAGCAGAACAGTGAGACCTTCAAGGCCTTCAGTGGCCCCCTCAGCTGGAACGAAGACTCTACCCTCCCTCCAGAACCATCAGTTAGTACCAGCACCTGGGGCCTCTCCTCTGTGGCCTCAACCAGACCGCAGGGCAGAGTAGGGTGGTTCCCATCACAGAGGGACTCAGGCAAAGGCTCATAGTAGAGGGATTTGTGGGCAGGCAGGCAGCAGGAAGCATCCCCTGAGGCCTTTGTGGGACTGGGGCTCCAGGCAGGTGGCCATGGGCCAGGGTGGTAAAGCAGGTGCACGTGTACTTCTGTTGGGCATTTGCAGGGTATGCTGTGGCCCAGGTGGTTGGAGTGGGAGGGAAAGCGGGAGTGTGTGTGGAGCACCACTACATGCGGGTATTTGGTGGGGCAGCCCTGTGCATTGTAGGGCCGTTGTCCTCACTGTGGAAATCAAGTCCCAGAGATGCCAAGTAGCAGGCTAAGGCCACAGAGCAGTGTCAGAGTGGCCACTGCACCCTTTCTGCATTCTACCGGGAAAGCTAGTAGCTGTAATACCTCTCTGTGATTGTATATTTTGCCCCAAATGCCACCACTGGAAAATGGTCATTGAAAGCTTCTTACCTCCCACTACCTCCATAGGCTGTGAGAGACTCATTGCCGACTCAGGTCTGTTGATGGGAAGGGATGTTACGGCCTACTGCTCCAGTTACTTATGCTTTTTACCAAACCAGCTTCCTTTTTTTGCTTAATGAATGTATTTTGGAAGAAACATTGTATTTTTGCTGTGAACGAAAACTACTGTCAGATTCTGGGAAGATGACAATGTGAGCAGGTCTAGTCTCCCAATCCTCCCCACATGTACACCAAGAAATACAGCAAGAGATCTGTGCTTGGCTCTGCAGGACTCTGAATTGGTGCACAGAGGACAGCAACAAAGACTGTGAGTGGACCCAAATCTGCAACAAGCCTCCTATGATGGGAACAGGGTCTCTTCCACACTACCCACCTCTCTCCCTCCTGGCATGGTGGGCAGTCAGCCTCTATGGACTACGGCAGTGGTGTGTACAGACTAAGGGCTGTAGCAGTGCTCACACCCCTATCCAACCCACAGCTTGTCTGTGCACAGAGAAAAGCCCTGAGCTCTGGCTCTGAAATTAATAAGACAGATCTCCCTGGTGGTCTGTTCTAAGAGTGCCTACCCCTATGCCTCCTGGCACGGTGCAAAGACAGCAATCATAGTCCTAGTCAGCCCCTGGCTTTCCTGAGAATGGGAAAGGGTCCCAGTCTCTGGCTCTGAGAGAAGTAAGCCTTCACAGAGTTGGGGAGGGAACAGGCAACAAAGACTGAATGTTACACTACCAGAGAGCTGTTCATTCAGTGTGAACTTTCTGATCAGTTTGGGAGTTGCCAAAGGACTGAAAACATGGTCAGACACAGCCCTCACAAAGCAGAAGAGCAATAACCAAAGAATGAAGACTGCACTCCCTGGAGGATAGATTGATAAGTGTGTGTTCTCTGTTGTGTTTGGGAGATGATGAAAGTTGATGAACAGGTCTAGGTGGAAGGCTGAACTTTTTGAAACAGAATCATCACAGACAGGCAGAAGGAGCAGTAAGCAAAACTTGAAGTTTTCCTCCTGAACAGTTTCTTGTAGAAAGTAATGCTGTCAAAAACACTGAATACTTGAAAGAATTGAGAAATTCAACACCTTGTAAAATTCTAATGTCCTGGCTTCAACAAAAAAGGACATGGCATACATAAAAATGGAAATGATGGCTCATTCAAGTGAACAAGGCAAAGGGAGAGAAATCATATCTATGGAAGCCCAAATCATGAGCAGAATGGAAGAATATAATAAAACAATATTAAACAAGATCAAAGAATAAAAGGAAAACACAGACAAAGAACTAAAGGAAATCAGGAAAACAAGACATGAACAAAATAAGAATTTAAATAAGAAGATGTAACTCTAAAGAGAGAGCAAACAGAAATACTGAAACTGAAAAAGATAATAACTGAAAAGAGAAACTCATTAAAAGAGTTTAACAACCAATTTGAGCAGGCAGAAAAAAGAATCAGTTAACTAGAAGGTAAAAAAATTTTTTTTTTCTTTTTTTTAAAAAAAAAAAGAAGATAAGGCAATTAAAATTATGAAGGCTGAAGAGCAACAAGGGAGAAGGCTCTAGACTGTTGTGCTCAGTTTAATGGAGTTATGGGAAAAATCAAGCAAATCAGTATACACATCGTAGGAATTCCAGAAGAAAACAAGACAGAGAAAGAATATTTGAAGAAATAATGCCAGAAAACTTTCCAAATATGACAAAGACATGAACCTACTCATTAAAGAAGCTAAATAAACTCCAAGTAGGATAAACTAAAAAAAAAAAAATCCACACTGAGATACGTTATAATCATGCTCTTTAAAACAATAGACAGAGAATCCTGAAAGCAGCAAGAGAGAAGCAAATTGCCACATACAAAGAACCTCCAATAAGAGTAAATGCTGATTTCTCCTCAGAAACCTTAGAGGCCAGAAGGCAATGGAATGACATATTCAAAGTGCTGAAATATAAGAACTATCAACCAAGAATACTACATCTGGCAAAACTGTCTTTTCACCTTGAGGGCAAAATCGGAGTATTCCCACCTAAATAAGATCAGAGAGTGTGTAACCACTAGATCTGTCTTACAAGAAATGCTAATTGCTAAGCCCTTCAGATGGGTAAGAAAGGACACCAGACAATAACTTGAAGACATACATAGAAAAACAAACAAACAAAAATATCCATAAAAAACACAGGTAGGGGCAAGTATAAAGACAAGTTTTAAGGTATTTTTGCTTGATGATGTTAGCGGTCGTGTCTTTCATGCTTTACAATGACAAATGCATAAAAAATAAGTATGAACGTATGTTATAGGGCACGAGATGTATAATGATGTAAATTGATGATAACAACAACACTTTTTTTATGTTATAGGGCACATGATGTATAGTGATGTAAATTGATGATAACAACAACACAAACAGGGTGGAGTGGGGTGGCATAGGTATAGACTTTCTGTATGCTATTGAAGTTAAATTGGTATCAATTTAATCCAGGTGTTATAAATACAAGATGTTAGAGGTAATACTTATGGTAACCACAAAGAACATATCTGAAAAATATACACAAAAAGAGAGGAAGAGGGAATCAAAATGGTTCACAATGAAACACAAAAGTTGTCAGTATTAGAGAAAATAAGAGGAAAAGAAGGTATAAGATGGAACATCAAGAAAGGAGATCAATGAGGAAATAGAGGACCCGAATGACAATATAAACCAACTAGACCTAACAGATATATCTGGAACACCCCATCCAACAACAGTACAGTATATATTCTTATCCAGCACATGTGGATCATTCTCCAGGATAGACCGCATGTTAGGTCACAAAGCAAGTCTCAATAAACTTAAAAAGATAGAAACCATAAAAAATATCTTCTCATACCACAATGGAGTGAAACTAGAGATTAATAACAGAAAGAAAACTGAAAAATGCACATACATATGGAAATTAAACAATAGACTGTTAAACAACCGATCGGTCAGGAAGGAGTCAAAAGAGAAATAAAAAAAAATACTTAGAGTCTAATGAAAATAAAAGCACAACATGTCAAAACTTATGGAATGCAGTGAAAGCAGTGCTCAGAGGGAAATTTATAGCTGTAAATGCCTGCATTAAGCAAGGAGAAAGCTCGTAAATCAATAACCTAACTTTACAACTTGAAGAGCTACAAAAAGAAGAGCAAACCAAACCCAAAGCAACTAGAAGGAATGAGATAATAAAGATCAGAGCACAGATAAATAAAATAGAGAATAAAAAACAATAGAAGCAATAAAATTAGAAGTTAGATTGTTGAAAAGAAATAAAATTGACAAATCTTTAGGTAGACTGACAAAGAAAAAAAGAAGGTGCAGATATTTAAAATCAGAAATTAAAGTGGGGACATTACAACTGACCCTACAGAAATAAAAAGAATCATAAAAAAATACAATGAACAATTGTATAACAGCAAATTAGGAAATCTAGATGAAATGAATAAATTCCTAGAAACACAAATCTTCCTACATTAACTCAGAAGAAAAAGATTGTAATAAACCCATAACAAGTGATGAGATCAAATCAGTAATCAAAAAACCTCCCCCGCCCCCCAAAAAAAGACATAGATCAGATGGCTTTACTGGGGAATTCTAAAACATTTATAGAGGAAGTGACCTCAATCCTTCTTAAACTTTTCCAAATAAGGAAAGGTGAGAACACTTCCTAGTCATTCTATGAGATGAGCGTTACTCTAATGCCAAAACCAGGCAAAGACACTACAAAAGACAACTACAGACCCATGTCTCTTAAGAATAAAAAAAAAAAAAAAAAAGTTGGCATCGAGTCAACTTCAAATCATAGCGACCCTATAGGATAGAGTAGAACTGCCATATAGAGTTTCCAAGGAGCACTTGGTGAATTCAAACTGCCAACATTTTGGTTAGCAGCCATAACACTTAACCGCTACACCACCAGGGTTTCCTTCTTAAGAATATAAATGCAAAATTCCTAAAGAAAATACTAGCAAACCAAATTCAAAACCATATGAAAAGGATTATATACCAGCAGCAAGCAAGCTGAGATAAGCTGCTGTAATTGTAAGTTGTTCGATGTAATATTTGTAGTAACCACTAAGAAGCTACTTAGAAAAAAATACACAAAAGGGAAGAAGGAAGAAATCAAAAAGGCTCAACATAAAAAAGCTGCTAAACACAAAAAATAATAAATAAGGGGACAGAGAAGATATAAGACACACAAAAAACAATCAGCAAAATGAATGAAATAGGTACTTCATTTTCAGTAATTACCTAAGCTCCCCATTCAAAAGACAGAGAGTGACAGAATGGATAAAAAACATGATCCGTCCTTATGCTGTCTACAAGAGACACATCTTAGACACAAGGATACAAACAGGCTTAAACTAAAAAAGAATATTCCATGCAACTAGTAACCAAAAACAGAACAGGGATGGCCATACCGGTATCAGATAAAATGGACTTTAAATCAGAGTCTATTATAAGAGAAAAGAAAAACATTACATGATAATAAAAGGGTCAATTCTTCAAGAAGCCATAACAGTTATAAACATATATGCCACTAACATCAGTGCTCCAAAATATATCAAATGAATACTGACTGATATGAATGGAGTAATAGACAACTCCACAATAATACTTGGGAACTTCAAAACATCACTTTCAATTCTGGACAGAACACCTAAAAAGAAGTCCAGTAAGGACACAGAGGACTTAAATAATACCATAAATCAAGTAGACTTAAAGGACATATATAGAGCACTCATGAAAACTAAAAAAATTTTCTTCCTATGCACATGGATCATTTTCCAGAATAGACCATATGATAGACCACAAAACAAGTGTCAACAAATTTTAAAACATTGAAATTGTACAAAGTATCTTCTCTGACCACAAAGGAGTAATTAGAAATTAACAGCAGAAGCAAAACTGGGAAACACAAAAATGCATGGAAATTAAACAACAAACTATAATAACTGTTGAGTCAAGGAAGAAATCAAGTGTGAAAATAAAAAATACCTGGAGATAAATGAAAATGAAAACACATCATACCAAAACTTATGGGGTGCAACCAAGGCAGTCCTCAGAAGAAAGTTTATAGCAATGAATACCTATATTAAAAAAGAAGATCTCAAATAAGTAGTTTAACTCTATAGTTTGAGAAGCTAGAAAAAGAAGTGCAAACTGCACCTAAAGCTACTAGACGAAAAGAAATAATAAAGATTTGAGCAGAAATAGGTGAAATAGTGAACAGGAAAACAGTAGAGAGAATCCACAAATCCAGAAGTTGGTGCTTTAAAAAGATGAATAAAATTGATAAATCACTTGCTAGGCTGACGAAGAAACAAAGAGAGAAGACACAAATAACCAAAACAAGAAATGCAAGCAGAGACATGACAACTGAACCAACTGAAGTAAAAAGGATCATAACAGAAAACTATGAACAACTATACATCGACAAAATTGATAACATTGATGAAAAATGAACAAATTTCTAGAAACACATAACCTACCTAAACTGACTCAAAAAGAAGTAGAAAACCTCAACAGACCCATAACAAGTGAAGAGAAATAAAAAACCTCCCAACAAAGAAAAGTCTAGGACCAGATGGCTTCACTGAGAAATTCTATTCAATATTTAGAGAAGAACTGACACAAATCCTGTTGAAGCTCTTCCAACAATAGAGGAAAAAGGGATAATCCCTAACTCTTTCCATGAATCCAGCATTGCTCTGGTACCAATACCAGACAAAGACCCCATAAGATAAAAGTACAGACCAATATCCTTTATGACTATAGATGCCAAATTTTTCAACAAAATACTAACAAACAGGATCCACCAGCATATTAAAATAATTATACAACATGATCACATGGGATTTATTCCTGGAATGCAAGGTTGGTTCAACATTAGAAAATCAGTCAATGTAAGACACCACAGTAGTAGAACAAAAGAAATGAACCACATAATCATCTCAATTGATGCAAAAAACACATTTGAGAAAATCCAGCACCCTTTCTTGATAAAAGCTCTTACCAAGGTAGGAATAAATGGAGAATTCTGCAACATGATTAAGAGCATTTGTGAAAATCCAACAGCCAACATTATACTTAATGGAGAAAGATTGAGAACTTTTCCCTTGAAAATGGGAACGCAGCAAGATGCCCACTCTCACCACTCCCATTTAATATTGTATTGGAAGTCTAGTGAGAGCAATAAGTCAAGAAAAAGTCACATTGGAAAGAAAGAGGTAAAACTATCCCTTTTCGCAATGCCAAGTTCCTATATATAGAAAATCACAAAGAATCTACTAAAAAGTTTCTAGAACTAATAGAAGAATTTAGTAAAGTATATATAAGGTCAACACAAAAAATTCAACTGGGTTTCTAAACACCAGCAATGAGAAATCTGAAAAAGAGATTAAGAAAACAACTCCATTTACAACAGCGTCTAAGGGAATAAAATATCTAGGAATAAATTTATCCAGGGACGTGAAAGACCTATGCAATGAAAATTATAAAACATTGCTGAAAGAGTTTAAAGAAGGCCTAAATAGATGGGAAGACATTCCGTGCTCATGGATTGGAAGACTTAATATAGTCAAGATATCAATACTACCCAAAGTGATCGACAGATACAATGCAATCCTGATCAAAAATCCAACAGCATTCTTTACAGAAAAGGAAAAACTAGTCCTCAGCTTAATATAGAAACACAAGAGACTCCAAGTAGCCAAAGCAATTTTGAAAAAGAGGAACAAAGTAGGAAGCCTCACACTTCCTGACTTCAAAACATATTACACAGCAAACAGCCTGGTACTGATTTAACGATAGACACATAGACCAAAGAATAGAATTGAAAATTCAGAAATAAATCCAAACATCTATGGTCAACTGATTTTTGACAAGGAAGCCAAATTCATTCAAGGGGGGAAGGAACAGTCTCTTCGACAAATGGTACTGGCAAAACTAGATTTCCACATTCAGAAAAATGAAACAAGAGCCACACTTCACACCATATGCAAAAACTAATTCAAAATGGATCAAAGACGGAAATTTAAATCTAAAACCATAAAGTTCTCGAAAGAAAACATGGAAGCAAGGCTTTGGGACCTAATTTTTTTCAATGATAAATTATCAAACACAACAACAATTGCATGACCAACAGAAAACAAAATAGATAACTGGGACTGCATAAAAGTTAAATACTTATGTTCATCAAAAGACTTTATCAAAAGAGTAGAGAGACAACCTACAGACTGGGAAAAACATCTTTGGGAATGTAACCAATAACAGTCTAGTATCTAAAGTATATAGGAAAATTCTATAACTTAACAACAAAACGACAAACAACCCAATCAAAAACTGGGCAAAGGACATGAACAGACACTTCGCCAAAGAGAATACTATTCGAATGGCCAACAGGTACGTGAAAAGGTGTTCAATGTCATTGGCCATCAGAGAAATGCAAATCAAAACCACGATGAGATACCATTTTGTTCCCACTAGGATGGCTAAGATTAAAAAAAGGAAAATAGCTAGTGTTGCAGGGGATGTGGAGAAATTGAAACCCTCATCCATTGCTGGTGGGAATGCAAAATTGTACAGCCATCGTGGAAATCAGTCTGGTGGTTCCTCAAAACAATAGAGGTAGAGCTACAATTAAACCCAGCAATTTTACTCTTAAGTTTTTTTTTATATATATCCTAAGGATCTAATAGAAGTGACACGAACAGAAACGTGCACATATATGTTCATCACAGCATTATACACAATAGCAGAAAGATGGGAACAACCTAAGTGCCCATCAATGGAAAGAGTAAGTAAAATGTGGTGCATACGTACAATGAAATACTACTCAGCGATAAAGAAAAATGAGTGCATGAAACATCTTGGAACATGGATGAACCTGGTAATTCAACCACACGCACATACAAAAAAACAAATATTGCATGTTCTGTTTATGAAATGACATGAACAGGTAAATATACAGAAACTAACATTCCTTAGTGGTTACCAGGAATGGGGGAAAGGAAGATTCATTCTCTAGATAGTAGACACTTGGTATTTTTGGTGTTAGGAAAGGTAAAACTGAATGAGGGTGAAGTGCACATAACCTGATGAAGGTAAGTGATGTCACTAAAATGTACACAAGAAAAAAGACCTGTTGGTAATTGCTATGGCATATATAATTTTGAAGCAACAGCAAAAACAACCAAAAATATGTGTGTAGGCATATATGTATGTATGTAGGCATGTGTGTTTATAGGTATGTATATGTGAGTATAAGTGTGTGTATATATAGGTTTATGCATATATATATGCATGTACGTGTGTGTATATATATAATAAAGGATATAGGGGGCACAGTTACAGATACTACTTAGACTCAACCAAATGTCTCACAGGATTGGTTTTCCGGGTTTGAAGGATTAGGACCATAGTCTTGTGGAACACGTTAGTCAATTGGCATAATATAGTTCATAAAGTTTATGCTCTACATCCTAATTTTATGTGTAGTGTCTGAGATCTTAAAAGCTTGTGCCCAGCCATCTAAGATACAATTATTGGTTTCTACTTGTCCAGAGCAAAAGAGAAAGAAGAAAACCAAAGACCTGAAGAAGAAACTAGTTTATAGCACTAATAGTCTACGTGAAAGATGGCCTCATTTACCCTGAGACCAGAAGAACTAGATGGTGCCCAGCTACCACTACCAACCATTCTAATCAGGGTCACAATAGATGGGCCCCTATAGAATGGAAGAAAAATGGGGAGCAGAACCTCAAATTCCTAAAAAAAAAAAAAACGACCTTTTTGGATTGGCTAAGACTGGAGGACTCCCTGAGACTATTACCCTGAGATACGTTTCGAACCATAAACTAGAACTAACTCCTTAGCTCACCTTGTAGCTAAATAACAGATTGGCTCACAAAATAATGAATATCCCCCGTAAGTACTGTGCTCCTTTAAAAAATCACCAATATGAGACCAAATGGTCAATAATTTCTTTAAAACAAAGGTGAGAATATAGGGGGGCAGGGAAACTAGATTAATGGAGATGAGACAACCAGAATGGAAATAATGAGAATGCTCATGCATTGTGAAGAATTTAACCCATGTCACTGAATAATTTGCGTAGAAATTGTTGAATGGGAACCTAAACTTCTGCGTAAACCTTCACTGAAAATACAGTAAAATATTATTAAAAATAAAAAGAAGGAAGGTATAAAACAATCCCTTTTCTTAGGCAACATGATTCTCTATATATAGAAGACCCCAAAGAATCCACAAGAAAGCTACTAGGGCTTATAAATGTATATATCAAAGCGGCAGGATACCAGGTCAACACACAAAAATCAGTCTGGTTTTTATACATCAGCAATGAGCAACCTGAGAAGAAAATTAAGGAAACAATTCCATTTACGATAACATCTAAAAGAATAAAATACCCAGGAATAGATTTAGCCAAAGAAGTGAAAGACTTGTACACTGAAAACTATAAAATATGACTGAAAGATGACCTAGAAGAAGACCTAAATAAATGGAAGGACTTTCTGTGCTCAGGGATTGGAAGACTTAATATTGTTAAGTTGTCAGTTCTACCTAAAGCAGTCTATAGATTCAACACAATGTTCATCAAATTTCCAACAGCCTTCTTTGCAGAAATTGAAAAGCCAATCCTCAGATTCATATGGAACTGAAAGGGGCCCCAAATAGCCAAAGCAGCCTTCAAAAAGAACAAAGTAGGAGGACTCACACTTCCTGGCCTCGAAACGTATTATAAAGCTATAGTAATCAAAATAGTCTGGTATTGTATAATGATAAACATATATACCAATGGAATAGAATTGAGAGTTCAGAAACCAGTGCTTCTATGGTCAACTGATTTTCAACAAGGATGTTAAGTCCATCCAATGCAGAACAGATAGTCTGTTTAATAAATGGTGCTGGGACAACTTGATTTCCACAAACAAAAGAATGAACCTAGACTCATACCTCACACTATGTATGAAACTGATTCAGAATGATCAAGAACCTAAATATAAGAACTAAAACTATAAACTCTGGAACAAAATATAGCAGTAATGCTTTGTGACCTAGTTTTAAACAATGCATTCTTAGATACAGACACCAAAACACAAGCAACAAAAGACAAAATAGATAAATGGAACCTCATCAAATGTAAAAACTTCTGTTCATCAAAAGACTTTATCAACAAGTGAAGAGACAAACTACAAATTGGGAGAAAAATTTTGAGAACCATATATCTGACAAGGGTTTACTATACAAAATATATAAAGAACTCCAACCGAACAACAAAAAGACAACCCAAACAGAAAATGGACAAAGGACTTGAATAGATTTTTTTTTTCAAAGAAGAAATACAAACCGCCAATAAGCAGATGAAAGATGTTCCACGTCATTAGTCGTTAGGGAAATGAAAATCAAAACCAGAACTAGCTATTATTTCATGCCCGCTAGGATAGCTATGATTTTAAAAAAGGACAACAACAGGTATTGGCGAGGAGTAGAGAAATGGAATCCCTCATCCATTTCTTGTGGGATTGTAAAATGGTACAGCCACTGCAGAAAAGTTAAACACAGAATTGCCGTCTGATCCAGCAATTTCTCTCCTAGCATGCACTCTGAAGAAACGAAAGCAGGAAGACAGATACAGGCCTCCAGTATACTGATGTTCATTTCATCAGTATTCACAATATCTAAAAGGTGGAAACAGCCTAAATGTTCATCAGCAGGTGAATGGATAAACAAAATGTGGTGTATCCATACAGTGGGATATTATTCAGCCATAAGGAGGAATGTAGTCCTGACCCATGCGACAACATGGAAGAACCTTGAAAAAACATCATGCTGAATGAAATAAGTCAGTCACAAAGAGACAAATATTGTATGATCCTCTGGTATGAAATATCTAGAGAGGCACATGTAGAGAGACCAAAACTCATTAGTGGTTACCAGGGACTGGCAGGAGGGAGGGGGAGAGGGCTTGCTGCTTAGGGGACACTGAGCTTCTGTTTAGGGTGATGGAAAGAGTTGGAAGCTGATAGTGGTGATGGTTGAACAGCATGTTGAACATAATTAATGTCACTGAATTGTACATGTGAAAAATGTTAAAGTGGCAAATGTCTTGTTATGTATATATTTACATAAAAAGCAAAAAACTACCTCCTCCTTCAGAGAACAACAGACAAGAACTCAGGAACACGCTGTGTGCTGGCGTCTGCTCTCCTCCCGTGCCTGGGTCTGAGCTCAGAGCCTTCCTGTGCTCAGGGGCCAGGGAGCACTGAGACCTCACAGGCCATGTGAAGGGTGGAGGTAGATGAAACGGGGTGATGTCTCCCTGAGCCCGGGTTGTTCAGCACCCCCGGACTTTGTGGTGGGCCTGAGGAGGAGATGCCCCCTCTTGGGGGGAGGCCTCAGGGACAGACAGGCCAGAGAGCAGGGAGCTCAGCTCAAGCTCTTGAGGCTGCCCTGAAACAAAGCACAGCAGGCTGGGGAGGGCTTAAAGCACCAGAAAGTAATTCTCTCAGTCCTGAAGGCCACAAGTTCCAATTCAGGGTGTCGGCTGTGTCATGCTCTCTGTAAAGGCTCCCAGGAGAATCCTTCTTCCTTGCCTCTTGAAGCTTCTGGTGGCCCCAGGCATTCCTTGGCTTGTGGTGGCATCACTTCACCTCGGCGTCCTTTGCAGCTGTCTTCCTTGGGTGTCTGTGGTCCTCCCTGCCCTCTCCTTATAAGGACACCAGTCATTGGATTTAGGGCCCGCCCTACTCCAGTATGACCCCATCTTGAAAACATCTGCAAAGACCCTATTTCCAAACAAGGTCACATAGACAGGTACCAGGGTAGGGGGTAGGACTTGAACACATCTTTTTGGGGGATACAATCCAGCCCACAATGGAACTTCCTGAAGTCACATAGCAAATGATGTAAACCTACTTATTCACCGATCCTGCCACCATGGACGAAACACCAAGAGTTTGCAGATGTCACTTTGCTGCTTGTGATACAGCCATGCAGCCAGGGAGCCTCATGTCACTGTCTGTGGCCCTTCCTAGGTGATGGGTGCCAGCTCTGTGGAGCCTATGGTGGCGACCGATGGCAGCAGAGGAGCTGGAAGGGTAAGTGACCACAGCAGCTTTAGGCAGGGTGGGTTGGAGCTGTTGTGTGGAGAGATCGTGACCTGGAGGGTGTGGGTGGTAATCAGTGTGGAGCTCCTTGCAAGCTGTGTGTGTGTACAGGGTGGTGGGAGAATTACCAAGTGCATTTAATGGTGTTGTCATCACATAGCTGTGAGAGCTGGACGGCCCAGAGACCGAGCTGGGCACCCGGGCAGCGACCCTCAGTCCTTGTTGAGTCAGGAGACCATGTGGCTGGCCCCAGCTGTGTGACTCAGGGCCCTGGCTGTTGGGCCTGTGAAGTGGTCCTGGAAACCCAGGCGATGGGGACTCAGGTCCCAGCAGCAGTTATGGCAGGGGACGGGTCAGGGAGTTGGCGCTGGCAGAGCTGGGTGGGTGCTGGTCAGAGCTGTGAGCGCAGGTGCATTCTCTGGGCTGCACACGGAGGGTTTGTGTACTCTGTGGCATGTGAACTGTGCCTTGGTGAGATAGTAGCAGGGACGGATTCCCCAATAAGAACGGGCTAAACTGTGTTTACTTAGTGATCTCGGGTGCAGAATTTCACATGAGTTTCACCACAAAGATGTGGTGAAGCCCTCCAGGTTAGTAAGTAAGCACAGTTAAGCCCATGCATACCTTGCTTACTGTAAACTGGTGCATACATGCTTACCGTTTAATCTGCCCCTGGATGGTAAGGGACATGGTGCCAACTCTTGGCAGGGCACAGTAGCCCCAGGAGAGACCTTAGGCTGTGAGGAGCTGGTGGTGGGCAGAGGGGCTGCACCAGGCCTGGCCGGGGGACGAGGAAGGTGCAGGCCGTGCTGCAGTGAGGCGACAGAGGCTGTGAGCACCCTGGCTTTCACCGGCCCCATCTGGCGCCCACTCCATCTAGGCCTCTAGCCATAACCCTGCGCTTAACTGCCTACCCTGCCCTTCCAGGATTTCTGTGTGACTGTGGCCGTGGCCCCTCCTCTGCCCTGGTGCCTCGTCTGTGCACTGGGGCACTTGGGAGACTAGAAACGGCCCTGCACGTCTGTTCCCAGCATGCAGTGAATGCACAGGACCCGGGCCTGTGGTCCTGAACCACCAGGCCTCCTCGTTGGTGCCACCAATGGCTAAGGAGCCCCAGGCTTGCCTTCCTGAAGGTGCTTCTTTCAGCCCACACAGTGTGTCCCTTGGCCCTCCAGGCTCAGGAGAAATGACACAGAACCACCTGTATATAGAGGGTTCCCTTCGGAGGCAGGGGCTTGTCCCCAGGGTCTCTGGGCTGCCACCTCTGGGGCGTAGTCCCCACAATGTCTCCTACAAGCCACCTCACCCATCCGTCATGCTCCTGCCCACCTCTCTCCAACTCTGAAATTCCCTCCCTCTCTTCCTCTCTCCCTTTTTCCCTCTGTCTCTTCCTCTCCCCTTCCCTCCTTTCTTCCCTCCCATTCTCTCCACCACGCCCCAGGACCTGGTGAACTTAACAACCAGCTCCAGGAGCGAATTTCCATTTATTGCCCCTTTAGGTTATTGCGGTTTGTGGTGGTCACTCCAATTTGGATGGGTGAGGAAACGGGCTTGGATCAGAGAGGTGACTTGGCCACAGTCCCTGTACCTGGGGGTGGTGGTGGGGGCCACAACTAGAGCCTTGGACTTTGGGCTCCAAGCTCCTTTGCCTCGTAAACCTTCTCAGATCTTCCTGGCTCACTGGCCACGCCAGCAAGCATTGCTTTTGTGACTTACGTTTTTATAAGAAAACACTGATCCCATGCCCTGGATACATGAGTGGACACAGGGTGAGCCCTGCTGAGGTGGTGCTGGCCCCAGGTGGCACCTGTCTTTGCCCTTCCCCTGCTCCCCTCACCGGGGATCTGCCCGAACAGGAGCTAGACACAGGGTGACCTTGAGGAGACCCGTGAGTCTTTTAGGAATGTAGGAAGCATTTCACGTGGCTCGATGGAGTGTAAGGAGATTTTAAGATGAAAACCAAGTCAGTAAGCAGAGAAGCTGCTCGGCAGGGGGGTGCTGCTGAGCAGACAAGTGCCCAGGGAAAGGCACAGGTGGGACCTACGGCCTTGTCCAGCTTCCACCTGTCCACCTCCCTGCCCCCTCCCCACCCCACCTCCCTTACCTCCGCTTGGCCCCAGGACCTGCCCTGGGGCCACTGACAAATGCTTGCCACATAAGTTGGCCCCCAGCCCTGTTTGCATTTTCTGTCCTGGGTGATGGCCCTCCAGACAGCATGGAGCTTTAGTGTTCTGTTTTCTGAGACTCTGGGGAGCTTCATGAGGCAGAGCTCACACAGTTTGCAGCATGAGTGTGACTGTCCCCACGCCAACGTGAGCCATACCTCGAGCACCCGGCCCGCCGTGGAGGCAGTTATGCTTGTCTCACAGATGGACACGGGGACTGTGCAGTCAGGAGAAACCCGCAATAGTACACCTAAGGTGCTGCCATCAGCAAGTCGAGTCAGTGCCAAGGGGACCTCTGGCACCTGCATGTGGGTACAGCACTCCCTCGCACTGGTGACCACTGAGTCTGAGCTGGGGTTTCTGTGCAGTGACCCCAGGAGCCTCTGCTCTGGTCCCCTGGCCCACTAGCCATCCGGAGAGGTGGGGATGGCACCAGGGCCTGTCAGCTGACAAGAGGCCCAACATCATCCCAGCCCCGTGGTGAGCACAGAGAGGCAGTGGACCAGTGAGCAGCCACCCCTGCCCTTGCTGAATGTGCACGTCAGAAGCCTGAGCCCAACAGGACATTGAAGATGGGGACTCTCAGAGCAGTAGGAAGCTGTGAGTGCCACCTGGATTGGGGAGGGCTCCCTGGAGCCAGTGAGCTAGGACAGAGAGCGGGAATGTGGTGCAGAGGGAGTGGACATTCTGTGCCAGAGCAGCAGGTGTGGGGCATGGGCTGGTGCGATGGAGGATTCATCAGGTCCCATGGCATGGGGCCTCTGGTGTAGAATGGGGTCCCCTGGCAGAGGCAGATAGAGGCTCTGGAGCCTGAATCAGAGAATGTTCTAGCTGAAAGGGACCTGAAAGGTCTTTTTTTAACATGTTTAATCCTGTAGAAAGACCCAGGTTTGCGATGTAGTCCTGGCTCCATTTCTCACCAGCTGCAATGTCTTGGGCAGGCCCCATCCTCCCTGAGCCTCACATTTCCTGGGCAGTGGAGATAAGCGTTGCTGTGAGGACCAAAGAGAAGCTCCCCAGTGTCTTGAACGGGCAGAAATGTGACCGGAAGGGTGACCAGGGGTCCCTGAGGTTCAGAGCTGTACCTGGGCCAGGTGATGTGCAGGACCCTGCTGTGGGCGGACCACACAGGCTGCTCCACTCTCTGTTTGCCTTCTTCCCCAGGATGCAGCCTTCCTCGGGCTCCCACCAGTGTCCCTGACAAGCAGCAGTTGAGTGCTGCGGCTACAGTTCAAATTTAGGCCTCCTCTTTTGCTTCCCCAGTGGCAGCTGGAGGCTGATCCCACTGGCAGATACCAAACCCGATAACAAAACCAGCTGTCCCCGGGCCTCCAAGGATCCCTGCCACTCAGGCCCGGGGTTGGTGTGCCTGGGTCTGGGCCATGTTTTTCTCATTTGTTTTATCTCCCTGAGGAGAAATTGATCTTGAGTTGGGATTTTGGTGGTGTAAAGGGTTTAGAAGGCCAACTACAGACTTTGAGGGCACAGTCACCAAGACCACCCTCACTTCTGACACCAGCTGCAAGTTCGAGGGTTCCCAAGCCAACCTCAGGTTCGATAATTCATTAGAAGGATTCAGACCGGCCGGCAAGGCGATTCTGACCCCTGGCAGCCCTGTTCGTGTCAGAGTAGGACTGCACTCCCGGAGTTTTCAGTGGCTGGTATTTTGGAAGTAGATTACTAAGCCTTTCTTCCAAGGGACTTCTGCATGGACTTAAACCTCCAGCCTTTCGGTTAGCAGCTGAGTGTTAACCATTTGCACTACCCTGGGACTCTGCCTGTTGTGTAAATCCTGTAAATTCACCTGGGCCTTGGTATCGGGGACCAGTCGTGGTTAGAGCAGAGCTGGCCATGCCATCCTCGGCACTGCTGGGACCCACATCTCTGGGTGTACTGCCTGTCAGCTGGTATGTCCCTCTTGACCTGTCCCCATTTGCATGGCTGCTCCCACCCTCTGCCTACCCAATGGCCCTCCCTGGTTTTACCAGGTCATGCAGCACAGCCTGCTGGGTGCCATAGCTGGTTCCCAAAAACCAGGGTGTCCAGTGAGCCACCAGGCTGCCTTTGGGCTGAGGGGCAGGTCATCCCACCACTATGGCCTTCACCTCTCAGGTCTCGGGATCCTCAGCTGAAAATGGGGGAAGCAGCTACACCCAAAGGCAGTGATACTCTCAGGGCAACAGAGGGCTGAGGCTGGCTGGGACCTAGGAGACCCCACAACGTTGTCCCCCCACCCCGTCTCCTTTCCTCATTCCTCTCACTGTCCCTGCCTCCCCCAGCCGGCCCCCTCCTTCCCCTTGGCAGTCTTGAGAGATGTCACCACCAGAGAGGACTCCTGAGTGGGCACAGAGCTCGGGTGCTTGGCAAGGGTGTGAGGAGTGGCCGGCACCAGGCCGGGTGGGGGTGACATTCAGGGGAACATGTGGCTCTGCGGGTCTGTGATACTCCTCTGTGACCCTGAACTACTTAAACTGCAAAGGGGAGCCAATGTGATACTCCTTTGTGACCCTGAACTACTTAAACCGCAAAGGCGAGCCAAAGTTCTCGAGACATCTCATGTTCAAGGAGCAAGGGTTTCAGTAGATAAAGGGGCTGATGCCATGATGAGGCTTCAAGACCTGTCCTGATGGAGAAGCCAGTCCCTCCTTGGGTCCCGAGTGCCCAGCACCCTGCGGAGGGACCTCCTTGTCCCCACTGCCAGATGAGGATGGGGCAGGAGGAGGCCTGTACAGTTCACCCAGCTAGAAGCCAGGGCCAGGCTTTGTGCTGACCCCGAGCCCAGCTCCAGCCTTCCCCTTAAACAAGTCCACCGATTTCTTCTTAAAAGCTGCAGAGTTTATGTCAAAAATAATTTTGGTTTTTTTTTTTTTTTTTTTTACTTTTTATTGAGGAAGTTTTTTTTTTTTTATTAACTTTTATTGAGCTTCAAGTGAACGTTTACAAATCAAGTCAGTCTGTCACATATAAGTTTACACACATCTTACTCCGTAGTCCCACTTGCTCTCCCCCTAATGAGTCAGCCCTTCCAGTCTCTCCTTTCGTGACAATTTTGCCAGTTTCCAACTCTCTCTATCCTCCCATCCCCCCTCCGGACAGGAGATGCCAACACAGTCTCAAGTGACCACCTGATATAATTAGCTCACTCTTCATCAGCATCTCTCACCTACCCACTGTCCAGTCCCTTTCATGTCTGATGAGTTGTCTTCGGGGATAGTTCCTGTCCTGGGCCAACAGAAGGTCTGGGGACCATGACCGCTGGGATTCCTCTAGTCTCAGTCAGACCATTAAGTATGGTCTTTTTATGAGAATTTGGGGTCTGCATCCCACTGATCTCCTGCTCCCTCAGGGGTTCTCTGTTGTGTATTGAGGAAGTTTTAAAACATTGTATACAAAAGTAGAGATATTAGGCACAGCAAGTCCCCAAGCAACCCCCACCAGTCTCAAGAAACTTCAACTTGACACTGACCTTGTTTCTTCTGTCCCCTCCCCCCCACACTTTTTTTTTTTGCAGTAATATTTTAAAACAAATCTCAGACTTTGTTTTATTTCACTCACAAACTAATGTTAACATTATTTAAGATGTTCTCCTGTCAAACAGGAGAACGGTGTCTCTGGCCTCAGTTTCCCCATCCGTGCACATAGATGTTGAGATAAGTATTCTCGGCTCTGGCATCCTGGGGAGTTCAATAAACATCCTTGGCGTTCCTAAAATCACCTTAAGTTTGTAACGAGCTAGCTGTGCTCTTTGCTGCCAACAGAAACCTCCATCCCGAGAGAGGAAATGGTAGGGGGAGGGGGGCTTTCGATAGCGCAGGAAGCTATTTCATTTCCTGACAGGGCACTTTTGGAGGCTTGGCAGACCGTTGTGAAATGAGAGAGTGTGAGCAAGCTGCCAAAAAAACCCAGATTTTATGTACAGCAGTGTGAGTTTAGGATCTGGGGAGGAGCTGTTTATTCCCATTTTACAGAAGAAAAAACTGAGGCTCAGAGAGAAGTGACCCATCCAGGGTCACACAACTGATGAGGGGCAGAGCAGAGAGCCTTCGGTTTGCCCCGTACTTTGCCACTGCCTCACAATCAGACAGGGAAACCTAGGCTCAGACAGGAGGCCCTGACTGAGTCCCCAGCCTCAGATCCCAGAGTCTGTGCCTGACCCCTTACTCGCAGTCCCAGCGGGCCTCACATCATGGGTCTGTGTTTTGCTCCCCTCACAAGCCCGTGCTTCAGATGGCGCTAGGGTGCTAAAAACTAACAGTGTCACTGTGGCCAGGGGGTGGGTGTCCCTGGAGCAAGCCAGCAAGCCCCACCTCCCGGCACTTGTATCCAGGGGTCTTAGATGAGATGAGAGGATGAGGGGGTGGGCAGCCCAGGGGCCTTCAGGTGTATGTGGGGCAGGGGGGTGCACTGTGTAGGGTTGTGGTGAACAACAAGTTTGTTTTTGGTTTTCTTCCTCTTTTATAAAATGCTCTTGGTAAACAATTTCAAAAATACAGACAAAACACTCAGTTGAGAAAAGTCACTCAACATCCTTCTACCCCAAAAGCAACCAACAGAGACATTTTGGTGTATTTCCTTCCACTCCTTTTCAATGCTTGTTGTCTTAGGCTGGGTTCTCTAGAGAAGCAAAACCAGAGAAATATATATATACATTGTTGTTACGTGCTGTTGAGTCAGTTCTGATTCAAAGTGACATATGTACAACAGAATGAAACACTGCCGGGTCCTGCGCCATCCTCATGATCGTTGTTATCCTTGAGCCCATTGTTGCAGCCACTGTGTCCATCCATCTTGTTGAGGGTCTTCCTCTTTTTCACTGACCTTCTACTTTTCCAAACATGATGTCCTTCTACAGGGAGTGATCCCTCCAGATAACATGTTCAAAGTATGTGAGACGAAGTCTCACGATTCTCACTTCTAAGGAGCATTCTGGCTGTACTTATTCCAAGACAGATGTGTTCGTTCTTCTGGCAGTTCATGGTGTATATTCAGTATTCGTCGCCAAAACCATAATTCAAAGGTGCCAATTCTTCTTCTGTCTTCCTTATTTATTGTCCAACTTTTGTGTGCATATGAGGTGATTGAAAACACCATGGCCTGGGTCAAGAGACAGATAAAGAAAGAGAGAAAGATTTATATCAAAGAAATGGCTCCCTCTGTTGTAGAGGCTGGGAAGTCCCAAGTCTGTGGGTGAGGCTGGAGGCTTCTCCTGACTGACATAGCTGCAGGGGCTGGCAAACCCAGGGTCAGCAAGCCAGAGAGCAGACCTCTGGCAGAGACCAACAAATTGCTAGCTTAAGTCCCAAGAACTAGGGGTCAGATGAGGATCCAGAGGGAGCAAAAGCCAGTGAACTTTGCCAGATGGTCCACTTATATTGGATAAAGGCCACACCCCAAATAAACTCCCTTTCAACTGATTGGTGGCTCATAGCAGATCTTATTAAGGAGGTGATTACATCATTACACAGTTGCTAAACTACATCATAATTGCCAAACCACTGAAAGCCATGACCCCGTCAAGTTGACACATTGCCTTAACCATCACACTTGTAAATACCCTTTTTGGCATAAAAATTATATGCTACTGTATGCTATTTTGTAATTTGCTTTTTTCTCTTAACAATATAACTCAACACCTTTTCATTGCTGTTGTTGTTGTTGTTAGGTGCCGTCCAGTCAGTTCCAACTCATAGCAACCCTATGTACCACAGAACAAAACATTGCCCGGTCCTGCACCATGCTCACAATCGTAGTTATGCATTGTAGTAGCCGCTGTGTCAAACCATCTCATTGAGAGTCTTCCACTTTTCCCTGTGCTTTACCAAGCATAAGGTCCTTCTCCAGGGGCTGATCCCTCCTGACAGCATGTCCAAAGTATATAAGACGCAGTCTCGCCACCCTTGCTTCTAAGGAGCGTTCTGGTCGTACTTCTTCCAAGACAGATTTGTTCATCCTTTGGCAGTCCATGGTATATTCAATATTCTTTGCCAACACCACAATTCAAAGGCATCAGTTCTTCATTCTTCCTTATTTATTGTCCAGCTTTCGCATGCATATGATGAGATTGCAAATAATATGGCTTGGGTCAGGTGCACCTTAGTCGTCACAGTAACATCCTCGCTTTTCAACACTTCAGAGAGGTTCTTTGCAGCAGATTTGCCCAATGCAACATGTCTTTTGATTTCTTGACTACTGTTTCCATGGGTATTGATTGTGGATCCAAGTAAAATGAAATTCTTGACAACTTCAGTCTTCTCTCCATTTGTCATGATATGGATTATTGGTCCATTTGTGAGGATTTTTGTTTTCTTTATGTTGTTTTTTTTATGTTGAGGTGTAATCCATACTGAAGGCTGTGGTCTTTGATCTTCATCAGTAAGTGCTTCAAGTCCTCTTCACTTTCAGCAAGCAAGGTCGTGTAATCTGCGTAATGGAGATTGTTAATGAGTCTTCCTCTAATCCTGATGCCCCGTTCTTCTTCATATAGTCCATTTTCTTGGATTATTTGCTCAGCATACAGATTGGTGAAAGGTATACAGGATACAACTCTGATGCACACCTTTCCAGACTTTAAACCACACAATATTCCCTTGTTCTGTCTGAACAACTGCCCCTTGATCTATGTACAGGTTTCTCATGAGCACAATTAAGTGTTCTGGAATTTCCATTCTTCCAAACGTTATCCATAATTTCTTATGATCCACATAGTTGAATGCCTTTGCATGGTCAATATAACACAGGTAAACATCCTTCTGGTATTCTCTGCTTTCAGCCAGGACCCATCTGGCATCAGCAATGATATCTCTGGTTCCACGTCCTCTTCTGAATCCGGCCTGAATTTCTGGCAGTTCCCTGTCAATATACTGCTGCAGCCGCTTTTGAATGATCCTCAGCAAAATTTTGCTTGTGCATGATATTAATGATATTGTTTAATAATTTATGCATTTGGTTGGATCACCTTTCTTGGGAATAGGCATAAATATGGATATCTTCCAGTCAGTTGGCCAGGTAGCTGTCTTTCAAATTTCTTGGTATAGACGAGTGAGCACTTCCAGCGCAGACTCCGTTTGTTGAAACATGTCAATTGATATTTTGTCAATTCCTGGAGCCTTGTTTTTTTTTGTTTTTTGCTAATGCCTTCAGTGAAGTTTGGACTTCTTCCTTCAATACCATCAATTCCTGATCATATGCTACCCCTTGAAATGGTTAAACATCAACTAATTCTTTTTGGTATAATGACTGTGTATTCCTTCCATTTTATTTAATTAATTTTTAAAATAATTTTTATTGTGCTTTAAGTGAAAGCTTACAAATCAAGTCAGTCTCTCACACAAAAACTTATATACACCTTGCTACACACTCCCAACTACTCTCCCCCTAATGAGACAGCCCGCTCCCTTCCTCCACTCTCTCTTTTCGTGTCCCTTTCATCAGCTTCTAACCCCCTCTACCCTCTCATCTCCCCTCCAGGCAGGAGATGCCAACATAGTCTCAAGTGTCCACCTGATCCAAGAAGCTCACTCCTCACCAGCATCCCTCTCCAACCCATTGTCCAGTCCAATCCGTGTCTGAAGTGTTGGCTTTGGGAATGGTTCCTGTCCTGTGCCAACAGAAGGTCTGGGGGCCATGACCATCAGGGTCCTTCTAGTCTCAGTCAGACCATTAAGTCTGGTCTTTTTATGAGAATTTGGGGTCTGCATCCCACTGATCTCCTGATCCTTCAGGGGATCTCTGTTGTGTTCCCTGTCAGGGCAGTCATTGGTTGTGGCTGGGCACCACCTAGTTCTTCTGGTCTCAGGATGATGTAGTCGCTGGTTCATGTGGCCCTTTCTGTCTCTTGGGCTCGTAATTACCTTGTGTCCTTGGTGTTCTTCATTCTCCTTTGATCCAGGTGGGTTGAGACTCACTGATGCACCTTAGATGGCTGCTTGCTAGCATTTAAGACCCCAGACGCCACTCTTCAAAGAGGGATGCAGAATGTTTTCTTAATAGATTTTATTATGCCAATTGACTTAGATGTCCCCTGAAACCATGGTCCCCAAGCCCCTGCCCCTGCTACGCTGGCCTTTGAAGCATTCAGTTTATTCAGGAAACTTCTTTGCTTTTGGTTTAGTCCAGTTGTGCTGACCTCCCCTGTATTCTGTGCTGTCTCTCCCTTCACCTAAAGTAGTTCTTATCTACTATCTAATTAGTGAATGGCCCTCTCCCACCCTCCCTTCCTCCCACCTCTGGTAACCACAAAAGAATGTTTTCTTCTTTGTTTAAACTATTTCTCCAGTTCTTGTAATAGTGGTCTCATACAATATTTGTCCTTTTGCAACTGACTCATTTCACTCAGCATAATGCCTTCCAGGTTCCTCCATGTTATGAAATGTTTCACAGATTCATCACTGTTCTTATTGATATGTAGTATTCCATTGTGTAAATATACCGTAATTTATTTATCCATTCATCCATTGATGGGCATCTTGGTTGCTTCCATGTTTTTGCTATTGTAAACAGTGCTGCAATAAACATGGGTGTGCATATATCTGTTCATGTAAAGGCTCTTATTTCTCTAGGATATATTCCAAGGAGTGGGATTGCTGGATTGTATGGTAATTCTATTTCTAGCTTTTTAAGGAAGCGCCAAATCAATTTCCAAAGTGGTTATACCATTTGACATTCCCACCAGCAGTGTAGAAGTGTTCCAATCTCTCCACAACCTCTCCAACATTTATTATTATGTGTTTTTTGGATTAATGCCGGCCTTGTTGGAGTGAGATGAAATCTCATTGTAGTTTTGATCTGCATTTCTCTAATGGCTAATGATCCTGAACATTTCCTCATATATCTGTTAGCTACCTGAATGTCTTCTTTAGTGAAGTGTCTGTTCATATCTTTTGCCCATTTTTTAATTGGGTTATTTGTCTTTTCGTAGTTGAGTTTTTGCAGTATTATGTAGATTTTAGAGATCAGGCGCTGACTGGAAATGTCATAGCTAAAAACTTTTTCCCAGTATGTAGGTAGTCTTTTTACTCTTTTGGTGAAGTCTTTGGATGAGCATAGGTGTTCGATTTTTAGGAGCTCCCAGTTATCTAGTTTTTCTTCTGCATTCTTAATAATGTTTTATACACTGTTTATGCCATGTATTAGGGCTCCTAACGTTGTCCCTATTTTTTCTTCCATGATCTTTATCGTTTTAGATTTTATGTTTAGGTCTTTGATCCATTTTGAGCTAGTTTTTGTGCATGGAGTGAGGTATGGGTCTTCTTTCATTTTTTTGCAGATGGATATCCAGTTATGCAAGCACCATTTGTTAAAAAAGACTGTCTTTTCCCCATTTAACTGTTTTGGGGCCTTTATCAAATATTAACTGCTCATATTGGATGGATTTATGTCTGGATTCTCAATTCTGTTCCATTGGTCTATGTATCTGTTGTTATACCAGTACCAGGCTGTTTTGACTACTGTGGTGGTATAATAGGTTCTAAAATCAGGAAGAGTAAGGCCTCCCACTTTGTTCTTCTTTTTCAGTAATGCTTTACTTATCCAGGGCTTCTTTCCCTTCCATACGAAGTTGGTGATTTGTTTCCCCATCTCCTTAAAGAAAGTCTTTGGGATTTGGATCGGAATTGCATTGTATCTATAGATGGCTTTTGGTAGAATAGATATTTTTATAACGTTAAGTCTTCCTATCCACGAGCAAGGTATGTTTTTCCACTTATGTAGATCTCTTTTGGTTTCTTGCAGAAGTGTACTGTAGTTTTCTTTGTATAAGTCTTTTAAATCTCTGGTAAGTTTTATTCCCAATTATTTTATCTGCTTGGGGCTACTCTGTGGTTTTTTTTTTTGGTGATTTCCTCTTCAATGTTCTTTTTGTTGGTGTAGAGGAATCCAACTGTTTTTTGTATGTTTATCTTGTATCCTGATACTCTGCTGAACTCTTCTATTAGTTTCAGTAGTTTTCTTGAGGAGTCCTTAGGGTTTTCGGTATATAAGATCATGTTGTCTGAAAATAGAGATAATTTTACTTCTTCCTTGCCCATCTGGATACGCTTTATTTCCTTATCTAGCCTAATTGCCCTCGCTAGGATCTCCAGCACAATGTTGAATAAGAGTGGCGATAAAGGGCATGCTTGTCTGGTTCCCGTTCTCAAGGGAAATGGCTTTCAGGCTTTCTCCATTTAGGGTGATGTTGGCTGTTGGCTTTGTATAAATGCCCTTTATTATGCTGAGGAATTTTCCTTCTATTCCTATTGTGCTGAGAGTTTTTATCATGAATGGGTGTTGAACTTTGTCAAATGCCTTTTCTGCATCAATTGATAAAATCATGTGTTTCTTGTCTTTTGTTTTATTTATGTGATGGATTACATTAACTGTTTTTCTAATGTTGAACCATGCCTGCGTACCTGGTATGAATCCCATTTGGTCATGGTGAATTATTTTTTTGGTATATTGTTGAATTCTATTGGCTAGAGTTTTGTCGAGGATTTTTGCATCTAAATTCATGAGGGATATAGGTCTGTAATTTTCTTTTTTTGTGGTGTCTTTACCTGGTTTTGGTATCAAGGATATGGTGGCTTCATAGAATGAGTTTAGGAGTATTCTGTCCTTTTCTATGCTCAGAAATACCTTCAGTAGTAGTGGTTTTAACTTTTCTCTGAAAGTTTGGTAGAACTCTGCAGTGAAGCCATCCGGGCCAGGGCTTTTTTTTGTTGGGAGTTTTTTGATTACCTTTTCAACCTCTTCTTTTGTTATGGGTCTTTTTAGTTGTTCTACCTCTGTTTGTGTTAGTTTAGGTAGGTAGTGTGTTTCTAGGAAATCATCCATTTCTACTAGGTTTTCAAATTTGTTAGACTACAATTTTTCATAGTAATCTGATATTATTCTTTTAATTTCAGTTGGGTCTGTTGTAATATCACCCATATCATTTCTTATTCAGGGTATTTGCTTCCTCTTCTGTTTTTCTTTTTCAGTTTGGCCAATGGTTTATCAATTCTGTTGATATTTTCAAAGAACCAGCCTTTGGTCTTGTTAATTCTTTCAATTGTTTTTCTGTTTTCTATTTCATTTAGTTCTCCTCTAATTTTTATTATTTGTTTCTTCTGGTGCCTGAGGGTTTCTTTTGTTGCTCTCTTTCTGTTTGTTCATTGTAGGGACAGTTCTTTGATTTTGGCCCTTTCTTCTTTTTGTATGTGTGCATTTATTGATAGAAATTGACCTCTGAGCACTACTTTTGCTGTGTCCCAAAGGTTCTGATAGGAAGTGTTTTCATTCTCGTTGCATTCTATGAATTTCTTTATTCCATGCTCAATGTCTTCTATAATCCAGTGTTTTTTTGAGCAGGGTATTGTTCAGTTTCCAAGTATTTGATTTCTTCTCCCAGCTTTTTCTGTTATTGATTTCCACTTTTATGGCCTTATGGTCTGAGAAGATGCTTTGTAATAGTTCGATGTTTTGGATTCTGCAAAGGCTTGCTTTATGACCTAATACGTGGTCTCTTCTAGAGAATGTTCCATGTGCACTAGAAAAGAAAGTATACTTTGCAGCTGTTGGGTGGAATGTTCTGTATATATCTATGAGGTCAATTTGGTTGATTGTAGCATTTAGATCTTCCGTGTCTTTACTGAGCTCTTACTAGATATTCTGTCCCTCACCGAAAGTGGTGTGTCTAAGTCTCCTACTATAATTGTGGAGCTGTCTGCTCACTTCTTCATGCTGTCGGAGTTTGTTTTAAGTATCTTGCAGCCCTGTCATTGGGTGCATAAATATTTAATGTGGTTATATCTTCCTGGTAAATTGTCCCTTTAATCATTATATAGTGTCCTTCTTTATCCTTTGTGGTAGATTTAATTTTAAAGTGTATTTTGTCAGAAATTAATCTTGCCACTCCTTCTCTTTTTTGATTGTTGTTTGCTTGATATATTTTTTTCCATCCTTTGAGTTTTTGTTCGGGTCTCTAAGTCTAAGGTGTGCCTCTTGTAGGCAGCATATGGACGGATCTTGTTTTTTAATCCATTCTACCACTCTCTGTCTCTTTACTGGTGCATTTAGTCCACATACATTCGGGGTAACTATGGATAGGTATGAATTTAGTTTTATCATTTGGATGTCTTTTTGTGTGTGTTCTTGACAGTTTCTTTTTCCCACTTAATTTTATGTGCTGAGTAGATTATATATTGTCCTTTCCTCATATTCATTGTTGTTGATTTAGTTTCTGCTGAGTTTCTATTTTTTTCTCATATTTTATTTTGGTAAGTAGGATAGTTTGTCTCCTTTGTCGTTACCTTATTATTTACCCCTATTTTTCTAAATTTAAACCTAACTTTTATTTCTTTGTATCACCATATCTTCCTCTCCATATGGAAGGTGTATGATTACATTTCTTAGTCCCTCTTTATTGTTTTAATGTTGTCTTCTTTTATATAAGAACTTCACTGTTACCCTGTTTTGGGCTTCTTTTTTTTATAATCTTGCTTTGTTTTTTTGGATTTCCCTGTCTGGGTTGACTTCTGGTTGCTCTGCCCAGTGTTCTAGTCTTGGGTTGACACCTGATATTATTGATTTTCTAAACAAAGAACTCCCTTTAGTATTCCTTGTAGTTTTGGTTTGTTTTTTACGAATTCCCTCAACTTGTGTTTACCTGGAAATGTCTTAATTTCACCTTCATATTTAAGAGACAGTTTTGCTGGATATACGATTCTTGGCAGGCAATTTTTTTCCTTCAATTTTTTAAATACGTCATCCCATTGCCTTCTTGCCTGCATGGTTTCTGCAGAGTGGTCCGAGCTTATTCTTATTAGCTCTCCTTTGTAGGTGACTTTTCGTTTAATCCCTCGCTGCTCTTATAATTGTCTCTTTATCTTTGGTTTTGGGAAGTTTGATTATAATATGTCTTGGTGACTTTCTTTTAAGACCTACCTTATGTGGAGTTCGATGAGCATCTTGGATAGATATCTTCTCATCTTTTGCAATATCAGGGAAGTTTTCTGCCAACAAATCTTCAACAATTTTCTCTGTATTTTCTGTTATCCCTCCCTGTTCTGGTACTCCAATCACTTGTAGGTTATTTCTCTTGATAGAGTCCCACATGATTATTAAGTTTTCTTCATTTTTTAAAATTCTTTTATCTGATTTTTCTTCAAATATATTAGTGCCAAGTGATTTATCTTCGAGTTCAGAAATTCTAGCTTCTATTTGCTCAGTTTTGCTCCTCTGACTTTCTAATGAGTTGTCTAATTCTGTAATTTTATTGTTAATCTTCTGAATTTCTGATTGCTGTCTATGAATTTTTCCAGCTTATTAAACTTTTCATTATGTTCCTGAATAATCTTTCTAATTTCTTCAGATGCTTTATCTGTGTGTTCCTTGGCTTGTTCTGCATATTGCCTCATTTCCTTCCTGATGCCTTGAAGGGTTCTGTATATTAATCTTTTGTATTCTGGCTCTGGTTATTCTGGTAGTGCACTTTCTTCTAGAAGATCCCTGGATTCTTTGTTTTGAGAGCCTGTTAAGGTGATCATGGTCTGTTTCTTCACGTGACTTGATATTGACTGTTTTCTCCAAGCCATCTTTAAGTTACTGTGTTAGTTTATTTTTGCTTACTGTGTTGTAGCTTCTTGCTTTGTTTTGTTTTGATATACCCAAAAGGGTTGCTTGAGTGAGCTAGCTTGATTATTTTCGCCTTCAGAGCTCTGATGTCCTGTCCCCAGATGGCTAGAGCTGTTATCAGGTATATCAGTCTAGTAGTTGATTCACTTTTCTTGTATAAATTCAGCTCAGGTTTCCAGGTAGCTGATCATCAATGTGTGGTACAGGCTCTGTCCTACAGCCTTAGGGGGGCGGGGGTGATTGGTGTATGCACCGGTATCTGATTACAGCAGGGGGTCATGCTCTGAACAAGGCAGGGGGCTGAGAACTGACCCCCCAGTGTCTCTGAGGAAAGTGCATCCCTTTCCCCTAGAGCATGCTGGGGGGTGGGTTCTGCAGAGGGACCATGGGCACCCAGAGGTTTTGGTTGTAAGGACTGGGAGGTACCAGTTATCCTTGGGTCCCTGTCGCGGGTGGCTGGGTGACCTGAGTGGAGCTACCAGTCCTTAGGTCCCTGATGTGGGTAGGTGAGGACCTTGTTTAATAGGCAAACAATGTCAAACATCAAACGTCCACCTCTCCACTGCACAGCTGAAATGGTTGGAGATTGCCAACAAGGGCCTATTCTCCGGAAATAGGCCCACACAAGTCCCTGCAGAAGGGAAAGCTGCTCAAAGTCCACGGACCGTTTATGCCTGGATAGGAGCTGCTTCTGTCCTGAGCTCCCCGTTAGTGGAGCTGGCAAATTATCTTTTCCCCAATTGCAAATTTTTTCCTTCTCCAAGGCCAGAAGAATGGCTCTAGGTGCTCAACAGGGCCTGTCTCAGGCCCAGAGAATTCAGCCACTGAAGCCGGCTTGGGGGTGGGGTAGGGGGGAGGGGAGCGGTAAAATATACGGAAGTACTTAGCTTTTGCCGAGAGCGCCATTCTTCTCAGGTTCCAGAGGTGTGAGTAGGCTGTGTGGCTGGCTGCTTCTCCCTGAGGAGAAACGCTAGTACCATCCCACTGCCGCTGCTCTGGGAATGGTGCCTGATGGCTACCATTAATTCAGGTCCAGTAACTCCTCTCCGCTTCTGAACAGTCTCTTCCTCCCCCTGCCCCTCAGTTCATTTTCTAAGCTTGCCTTTGATGCTCAGGGCTCCCAGCTTGTCAAAAATTTACTCATTTCACTTGTTTTTTCAGGTCTTTGTTGTAAAGAGAGCTCGACGAAGTGTCTGTCTATTCTGCCATCTTGGCTCTGCCTCCTCCTTCCATCTTCTTTTTTTTTTTTTTTTTATAATAACTTTTATTAAGCTTCAAGTGAACGTTTACAAATCCAATGAGTCTGTCACATATAAGTTTACATACATCTCACTCCCTACTCCCACTTACTCTCCCCATCTTGAGTCAGCCCTTTCAGTCTCTCCTTTCTTGACAATTTTGCCGGCTTCCCTCTCTCTCTATCCTCCCATCCCCCCTCCAGGCAAGAGTTGCCAACACAATCTCAAGTGTCCACCTGATATAATTAGCTCACTCTTCATCAGCATCTCTCTCCCACCCGCTGACCAGTCCCTTTCATTTCTGATGAGTTGTCTTCGGGGATGGTTCCTGTCCTGTGTCAACTGAAGGTCTGGGGAGCATGGCTGCCGGGATTCCTCCAGTCTCAGTCAGACCATTAAGTTTGGTCTTCCTATGAGAATTTGGGGTCTGCATCCCACTGATCTCCTGCTCCCTCAGGGGTCCTCTGCTGAGCTCCCTGTCAGGGCAGTCATCGATTGTGGCCGGGCACCAACTAGTTCTTCTGGTCTCAGGATGATGTAGGTCTCTGGTTCATGTGGCCCTTTCTGTCTCTTGGGCTCTTAGTTGTCATGTGGGCTTGGTGTTCTTCATTTTCCTTTGCTCCAGGTGGGTTGAGACCAATTGCTGCATCTTAGATGGCTGCTTGTTAGCATTTAAGACCCCAGACGCCACATTTCAAAGTGGGATGCAGAATGATTTCATAATAGAATTATTTTGCCAACTGACTTAGAAGTCCCCGCAAACCTTGTTCCCCAGACCCCTGCGCTTGCTCCGCTGACCTTTGAAGCATTCATTTTATCCCGGAAACTTCTTTGCTTTTGGTCCAGTCCAATTGAGCTGACCTTCCATGTATTGAGTGTTGTCTTTCCCTTCACCTAAAGCAGTTCTTATCTACTGATTAATCAATAAAAAACCCTCTCCCACCCTCCCTCCCTCCCCTCCTCGTAACCACAAAAGTATGTGTTCTTCTCAGGTTTACTATTTCTCAAGATCTTATAATAGTGGTCTTATACAATATTTGTCCTTTTGCCTCTGACTCATTTCGCTCAGCATAATGCCTTCCAGGTTCCTCCATGTTATGAAATGTTTCAGAGATTCGTCACTGTTCTTTATCGATGCGTAGTATTCCATTGTGTGAATATACCACAATTTATTTACCCATTCATCCATTGATGGACACCTTGGTTGCTTCCAACTTTTTGCTATTGTAAACAGAGCTGCAATAAACATGTGTGTGCATATATCTGTTTGTATGAAGGCTCTTGTATCTCTAGGGTATATTCCTAGGAGTGGGATTTCTGGGTTGTATGGTAGTTCTATTTCTAACTGTTTAAGATAACGCCAGATAGATTTCCAAAGTGGTTGTACCATTTTACATTCCCACCAGCAGTGTATGAGAGTTCCAATCTCTCCGCAGCCTCTCCAACATTTATTATTTTGTGTTTTTTTGGATTAATGCCAGCCTTGCTGGTGTGAGATGGAATCTCATCGTAGTTTTAATTTGCATTTCTCTAATGGCTAATGATCGAGAGCATTTTCTCATGTATCTGTTGGCTGCCTGAATATCTTCTTTAGAGAAATGTGTGTTCATATCCTTTGCCCACTTCTTGATTGGGTTGTTTGTCTTTTTGTGGTTGAGTTTTGACAGAATCATGTAGATTTTAGAGATCAGGCGCTGGTCGGAAATGTCATAGCTGAAAATTCTTTCCCAATCTGTAGGTGGTCTTTTTACTCTTTTGGTGAAGTCTTTAGATGAGCATAGGTGTTTGATTTTTAGGAGCTCCCAGTTATCGGGTTTCTCTTCATCATTTTTGGTAATGTTTTGTATTCTGTTTATACCTTGTATTAGGGCTCCTAGGGTTGTCCCAATTTTTTCTTCCATGATCTTTATCGTTTTAGTCTTTATGTTTAGGTCTTTGATCCACTTGGAGTTAGTTTTTGTGCATGGTGTGAGGTATGGGTCCTGTTTCATTTTTTTGCAAATGGATATCCAGTTATGCCAGCACCATTTGTTAAAAAGGCTATCTTTTCCCCAGTTAATTGACACTGGTCCTTTGTCAAATATCAGCTGCTCATACGTGGATGGATCTATGTCTGGGTTCTCAATTCTGTTCCATTGGTCTATGTGTCTGTTGTTGTACCAATACCAGGCTGTTTTGACTACTGTGGCTGTATAATAGGTTCTGAAGTCAGGTAAGGTGAGGCCTCCCACTTTCTTCTTCTTTTTCAGTAGTGCTTTGCTTATCCGGGGCTTCTTTCCCTTCCATATGAAATTGGTGATTTGTTTCTCTATCCCCTTAAAATATGACACTGGAATTTGGATCGGAAGTGCGTTAAATGTATAGATGGCTTTTGGTAGAATAGACATTTTTACTATGTTAAGTCTTCCTATCCATGAGCAAGGTATGTTTTTCCACTTAAGTATGTCCTTTTGAATTTCTTGTAGTAGAGCTTTGTAGTTTTCTTTGTATAGGTCTTTTACATCCTTGGTAAGATTTATTCCCAAGTATCTTATCTTCTTGGGGGCTATTGTGAATGGTATTGATTTGGTAATTTCCTCTTCGGTGTTCTTTTTGTTGATGTAGAGGAATCCAAGTGATTTTTGTATGTTTATTTTATAACCTGAGACTCTGCCAAACTCTTCTATTAGTTTCAGTAGTTTTCTGGAGGATTCCTTAGGGTTTTCTGTGTATATAATCATGTCATCTGCAAATAGTGATAACTTTACTTCTTCCTTGCCAATCCGGATACCTTTTATTTCTTTGTCTAGCCTGATTGCCCTGGCTAAGACTTCCAACACGATGTTGAATAAGAGCGGTGATAAAGGGCATCCTTGTCTGGTTCCCATTCTCAAGGGAAATGCTTTCAGGTTCTCTCCATTTAGAGTGATATTGGCTGTTGGCTTTGCATAGATGCCCTTTATTATGTTGAGGAATTTTCCTTCAATTCCTATTTTGGTAAGAGTTTTTATCATGAATGGGTGTTGGACTTTGTCAAATGCCTTTTCTGCATCAATTGATAAGATCATGTGGTTTTTGTCTTTTGATTTATTTATGTGATGGATTACATTAATGGTTTTTCTGATATTAAACCAGCCTTGCATACCTGGTATAAATCCCACTTGATCAGGGTGAATTATTTTTTTGATGTGTCGTTGGATTCTATTGGCTAGAATTTTGTTGAGGATTTTTGCATCAATGTTCATGAGGGATATAGGTCTATAATTTTCTTTTTTTGTAATGTCTTTACCTGGTTTTGGTATCAGGGAGATGGTGGCTTCATAGAATGAGTTGGGTAGTATTCCGTCATTTTCTATGCTTTGGAATACCTTTAGTAGTAGTGGTGTTAACTCTTCTCTGAAAATTTGGTAGAACTCTGCATTGAAGCCGTCCGGGCCAGGACTTTTTTTTGTTGGGAGTTTTTTGATTACCGTTTCAATCTCTTTTTTTGTTATGGGTCTATTTAGTTGTTCTACTTCTGAATGTGTTAGTTTAGGTAGGTAGTGTTTTTCCAGGAATTCATCCATTTCTTCTAGGTTTTCAAATTTGTTAGAGTACAATTTTTCATAATAATCTGAAATGATTCTTTTAATTTCATTTGGTTCTGTTGTGATGTGGTCCTTCTCATTTCTTATTCGGGTTATTTGTTTCCTTTCCTGTATTTCTTTAGTCAGTCTAGCCAATGGTTTATCAATTTTGTTAATTTTTTCAAAGAACCAGCTTTTGGCTTTGTTAATTCTTTCGATTGTTTTTCTGTTCTCTAATTCATTTAGTTCAGCTCTAATTTTTATTATTTGTTTTCTTCTGGTGCCTGATGGATTCTTTTGTTGCTCACTTTCTATTTGTTCAAGTTGTAGGGACAGTTCTCTGATTTTGGCTCTTTCTTCTTTTTGTATGTGTGCATTTATGGATATAAATTGGCCTCTGAGCACTGCTTTTGCTGTGTCCCAGAGGTTTTGATAGGAAGTATTTTCATTCTCGTTGCTTTCTATGAAGTTCCTTATTCCCTCCTTGATGTCTTCTATAACCCAGTCTTTTTTCAGGAGGGTATTGTTCATTTTCCAAGTATTTGATTTCTTTTCCCTCGTTTTTCTGTTATTGATCTCTAGTTTTATTGCCTTGTGGTCTGAGAAGATGCTTTGTAATATTTCGATATTTTGGACTCTGCAAAGGTTTGTTTTATGACCTAATATGTGGTCTATTCTAGAGAATGTTCCATGTGCGCTGGAAAAAAAAGTATATTTTGCAGCAGTTGGGTGGAGAGTTCTGTATAAGTCAATGAGGTCAAGTTGGTTGATTGTTGTAATTAGATCTTCCGTGTCTCTGTTGAGCTTCTTACTGGAAGTCCTGTCCTTCTCCGAAAGTGGTGTGTTGAAGTCTCCTACTATAATTGTGGAGGTATCTATCTCGCTTTTCAGTTCTGTTAAAATTTGATTTATGTATCTTGCAGCCCTGTCATTGGGTCCGTAAATATTTAATATGGTTATGTCTTCCTGATCAATTGTCCCTTTTATCATTATATAGTGTCCTTCTTTATCCTTTGTGGTGGATTTAAGTCTAAAGTCTATTTTGTCAGAAATTAATATTGCTACTCCTCTTCTTTTTTGCTTATTGTTTGCTTGATATACTTTTTTCCATCCTTTGAGTTTTAGTTTGTTTGTGTCTCTAAGTCTAAGGTGTGTCTCTTGTAGGCAGCATATAGATGGATCGTGTTTCTTTATCCAGTCTGTGACTCTCTGTCTCTTTATTGGTGCATTTAGTCCATTTACATTCAGGGTAATTATAGATAAATAAGTTTTTAGTGCTGTCATTTTGATGCCTTTTTATGTGTGTTGTTGACAGTTTCATTTTTCCACATACTTTTTTGTGCTGAGGCGTTTTTCTTAGTAAATTGTGAGATCCTCATTTTCATAGTGTTTGACTTTATGTTAGTTGAGTCGTTACGTTTTTCTTGGCTTTTATCTTGAGTTATAGAGTTGTTATACCTTTTTGTGGTTACCTCATTATATACCCCTATTTTTCTAAGTAAAAACCTAACTTGTATTGTTCTATATCGCCTTGTATCACTCTCCATATGGCAGTTCAATGCCTCCTGTATTTAGTCCCTCTTTTTGATTATTGTGATCTTTTACCTATTGACTTTCATGATTCCCTGTTATGTGTATTTTTTTTTTTAATTAATCTTAATTTGTTTGTTTTTGTGATTTCCCTATTTGAGTTGATATCAGGACGTTCTGTTTTGTGACCTTGTGTTGTGCTGATATCTGATATTATTGGTTCTCTGACCAAACAATATCCTTTAGTATTTCTTGTAGCTTTGGTTTGGTTTTTGCAAATTCTCTAAACTTGTGTTTGTCTGTAAATATCTTAATTTCGCCTTCATATTTCAGAGAGAGTTTTGCTGGATATATGATCCTTGGTTGGCAGTTTTTCTCCTTCAGTGTTCTGTATATGTCGTCCCATTCCCTTCTTGCCTGCATGGTTTCTGCTGAGTAGTCAGAACATATTCTTATTGATTCTCCCTTGAAGGAAACCTTTCTTTTCTCCCTGGCTGCTTTTAAAATTTTCTGTTTATCTTTGGTTTTGGTGAGTTTGATGATAATATGTCTTGGTGTTTTTCTTTTTGTATCAATCTTAAATGGGGTTCGATGAGCATCTTGGATAGATATCCTTTCGTCTTTCATGATGTCAGGGAAGTTTTCTGTCAGAAGTTCTTCAACTATTTTCTCTGTGTTTTCTGTCCCCCCTCCCTGTTCTGGGACTCCAATCACCCGCAGGTTATCCTTCTTGATAGAGTCCCACATAATTCTTAGGGTTTCTTCATTTTTTTTAATTCTTTTATCTGATTTTTTTTCAGCTATGTTGGTGTTGATTCCCTGGTCCTCCAGATGTCCCAGTCTGCATTCTAATTGCTCGAGTCTGCTCCTCTGACTTCCTAGTGTGTTGTCTAATTCTGTTATTTTATTGTTAATCTTTTGGATTTCTACATGTTGTCTCTCTATGGATTCTTGCAACTTATTAATTTTTCCAGTATGTTCTTGAATAATCTTTTTGAGTTCTTCAACAGTTTTATCAGTGTGTTCCTTGGCTTTTTCCGCAGATATCCTAATTTCATTTGTGATATCATTAAGCATTCTGTAAATTAGTTTTTTATATTCTGTATCTGATAATTCCAAAATTGTAACTTCATTTGGGAAAGATTTTGATTCTTTTGTTTGGGGGGTTGGAGAAGCTGTCACGGTCTGCTTCTTTAAGTGGTTTGATATGGATTGTTGTCTCCGAGCCATCACTGGGAAACTAGTTTTTCCAGAAAATCCGCTAAAAAAAAAACTGCAGTCAGATCCCTATCAGAGTTCTCCCTCTGGCTCCGGCTATTCAGATGTTAATGAAGCCGCCTGGGGAGGGTGGGGGAGGGAACAGAGAGATAGGAGAGTAGCACCTCAGAATATAGCCAGAGTTGCTTGTCTTGCTTGGAATGACTGTTATATCTGAGATTCCCGCGGGCGCGTCGCCTATGTGTGCTGGCTGTGTGGAGATTGCCCCCAGGGGGTCTGGCCCGCTGGAGTCACGGTCAGATCCTCCGCTTCCAGCCCCACGCCCAGCGTCAAGGCTCCCCTACTGGAACGGTGCACTCTCAACTCCAAAATCAGTCGCTGCCTCCCGGGGACTTCTCGTCTCTCCAGCCGCGTGGCCGTGCCGCCCCCGTGAACCAGGTGGGCCCCCTCCCGGGGTTAGTTCAGATGGGTGGAGTAGCTCCCCGTGCTTGTGCCGCGACCGAGTGTCCCGGCTGGAACGCTGTTCTCCCCACTCCAATACCAGTCGCTGCCTCCCTGGGACTTCTCCTACCGGCTGCGTCCCACGCCGCCCGCGCGACCCGGCTGGTCCCCTTCCCGGGGTTAGTTCAGGGGGTGGAGCAACTCTCCGTGTTTATGGCGTACCTGCGTGCAGTCCAAATCCCTGCGGGACGATTCCCCGGCTCGGATGCTGCTCTTTCTGCTCCAAGATCAGTCACTGCCTCCCGGGGACTTCTCCTACCGGCTGCGTCCCACGCCGCCCGTGGAACCGGCTGGTCCCCCTCCCGGGGTTAGTTCAGGGGGGTGGAGCAGGTCTCTGTGCTTGTGCCGTACCTGACTGGTACTCTGGCTCCAGGCTCTGGAAACAATCGCTGCTTCCCCGTATTAGTTCGTTCTCCATCTCTAAATCTGTGTTTGTTGTTCAGGGTTCGTAGATTGTTATGTATGTGATCGATTCACTTGTTTTTCCGTGTCTTTGTTGTAAGAGGGATCCGAGGTAACGTCTGCCTAGTCCGCCATCTTGGCTCCACCTCCTCCATCTTCTTTTGATGCTTCCTGCATCGTATAATATTTTCTCCATAGAATCCTTCACTGTTGCAACTCGAGGCTTGAATTTTTTCTTCATTTCTTTCAGCTTGAGAAGTGCTGAGCATGTTCTTGCCTTTTGTTTTTGTATCTCTAGCTCTTTGCACATGTCGTTGCAATACTTTGTCTTCTCGAGCTACCCTTTGAAATCTTCTGTTCAGTTCTTTTACTTCGTCATTTCTTCCTTTTGCTTCAGCCACTCATCTTTCAAGATCAAGTTTCGGAGTCTCTTCTGGCATCCATTTTGCCCTTTTCTTTCTTTTCTGTCTTTTTATTGACCTCTTTCTTTCTTCATGTATGATGTCCTTGATGTTATTCCACAACTCATCTGGTCTTTGGTCCTTAGTGTTCAACATGTCAAATCTATTCTTGAGATGGTCTCTAAATTCAGGTGGGATATACTCAAGGTTGTACTTTGGCTCTCATCAACTTGTTCTTATTTTCTTCAGTTTCAACTCAAACTTGCATATGAGCAATTGAGGATCTGTTCCACAGTCAGCCCCTGGCCTTGTTCTGACTGATGTTATTGAGTTTTACCATAGTCTGTTTCCACAAATGTAGTTGATTTGATTCCTGTGTATTCTATCTGGCAAGGTCCATGTGTATAAAAAAAAAAAAAAATGTGTATAGTCACCGTTTATGTCGGTGAAAAAAGGTATTTGCCATGAAGAAGTTGTTGGTTTTGCAAAATTCTGTCATGTGATCTCTGGCATCTTTTCCATCACCAAGGCCATATTATCCAGCTACTGATCCTTCTTTGTTTCCACCTTTCACTTTCGAATCACCAGTAGTTACCAATGCATCCTGATTGCATGTTCGATCAATTTCAGATTGCAGAAGCTGGTAAAAATCTTCAATTTCTTTATCTTTGGCCTTAGTAGTTGGTGTTTAATTTTGAATAATAGCCATATTAACTGGCCTTCTTTGTAGGCATATAAAAATGGGTATTATCATATCACTGACAGCTTTGTACTTCAGAATACATCTTGAAATGTTGTTTTTGAAGACGAACACAACGCCATTTCTTTTCAAGTTGTTATTCCTGGCATTGTAGACCATATGATTGTCCTATTCAAAGTGGCCCATACCAGTCCATTTCAGCTCACTAATGCCTCGGATACTGATAATTATGCATTCCATTTCATTTTTGACAATTTCCAATTGTCCTAGATTCATACTTTGTACTTTCCATGTTCTGATTATTAATGGACGTTTGTAGCTGTTTCTTCTCATTTTGAGTCATGCCACACCAGCAAATGAAGGTCGCGAAAGCTTGACTCCATCCACATCATTAAGATCGACTCTACTTTGAGGAGGCAGCTCTTCCCCAGGCATCTTTTGAGTGCTTTCCAACCTGAGGGGCTCGTCTTCCAGCACTATATCAGACAATGTTCTGCTGCTGTTCATAAGGTTTTCACTGGCTAATGCCTTTCAGAAGTAGACTGCTGGGTCCTTCTTCCTAGTTCATCTTAGTCTGGAAGCTCAGCTGAAACCTGTCCTCCATGGGTGACCCTGCTCATGTCTGAATACTGGCGGCATAGCTTCCAGCATCACAGCAACACACAAGCCCCCACAGTATGACAAACTGACAGACACTTGGGAGACACCTCTACATAGTTTTCTAAAATGCCATTTTAATGGCTGCCTTTTGTGAAGAGCCCTGATTTATCCAGTTCTTTGTTGTTGGACAATATCAGCTTCTAAATTTTTTGAAACATTTTAAATTATGAACGGAATGAATACCTGTTTTTATAAATGTAAACAATAAAGTAAAATGAAAGCCTTCTACTGCCTGCCCACCCGCCCCCCCCCCCCGCCCTCCAGCTTTGGGCATGGGCCCTGCAGACCTGTGTAGGACATCAGCTCACACTGGGGGCACATGAGTCCATTATGCACCTTTTTTTTTTTAACTTAGAGGCATGTTGTATGTAATATTATAACTTGTTTTCGAGCTCTTTTAACATCTATAAACATAAATCCGTATTGTAGTTAATGACTTCATATTGTTTCTTTATCTTGCTAAAAAAAAGTAAGCAGGCACTCTTGTGGCAGAAGCTCAGACAGCATAAAAGAGATAAAATAAAACATGAAAGTTCCCTGGTCCCCAGACTCCCCACCAACAGCTTGGGCTCTTGACCAGAGGAAGGTCTGCGTCTACTGCTTGGCGCCGCCAGGCACCCCTGCTGGGCATGGGGCGTGCTGACTCCAGGCTGACCAGAGCTGTTCTCTTCCTTGCAGCTTGATTCTAGAAAGTCTTCGTCTAAAACGAGGCGTGAGAAGGAGAGGCAGAGCTGCAAGAGCTGTGGGGAGACCTTCAACTCCATCACCAAGAGGAGGCACCACTGCAAGCAGTGCAGCGCGGTGAGTCCAGGCAGCCACCGCTGTGCACGGAGACTGGGAGGGAGGGAGGCATGGGGCTAGTGCTTGTAGACTCACCTCTCGGAAAGCCCCTGAGACCTGCACCCCACAGATGAGCAGAGGCACAGCTCTGAGCGCAGGTAAGACAGCTTCCTCTGAAGTAGAGCCTCAAGACATTTCCCTGGTCGGCTCTGAGCCCCACACACTCATTGTGGTGGAAACTGTGCTGGGTTTGGGGTCAGCGTCCACAGCCAGTGCTGCAAGCTGCTGACCGGGTGGGTTTGAGTCAAATGGGGGCACCGGTAGCTTCACGTCTGCGAGCCTGGAAGGAAGCACGGGGAGGAGCCAGGCAGCCCGAGGTAGGAGTGCCATCCTGCTGACATGGGCTGCCCCTCATTTATTCCCCAAAGCCCCCGTCTTAGTCGTCTAGTGCTGCTACAACAGAAATACCACAAGTGGACGGCTTTAGAAAAGAGTTTATTCTCTCACAGTCCAGGAGGCTGGAAGTCTGAATTCAGGGTGCTAGCTCCAAGGGAAGGCTTTCTCTCTCCGCTGACTTTAGAGGAAGGTCCTTGTCACCAGTCTTCCCTTGGTCTGGGAGCATCTCAGCGCAGGAACCTCGGGTCCAAAGGAGATGCTCTGTTCCCAGTGCTGCTTTCTTGGTGGTATGAGGTCCTCATGTCTCTCTGCTCACTTCTCTCGTTTATATCTCAAAAGAGATTGGCTTCAGACACTACCTAATATTGTAGACCCCATCAATATGATTGCCGCTAATTCATCTTATTACATCATAGTGATAGGATTGACAACATACAGGGAAATCACATCAGAAGATAAAATGATAGATGATCATACAATCATACAAGGGAATCATGACCTAGCCAAGTTGACAAATATTTTGGGGGGACACAATCCAATCTATGACACCCCCTTTCCTGAGGATGGACTGTCCCCAAGAATGCCTGTTGCGGATTCAAATATTTTTAGCTGAAGTTATTAATAATTAAACACTGTGTTAGCAAGTAGACCCGGCCCAGGGTTGTCTTGAGGAGAGATCAGGGCTGCTTCTCAAGGTAGGCATGGGCCTGGAGCAGAGCTCCTGTTGCACCTGCAAAGAGCGGGGCCAAGCCAGACAGATGAATGGATGCTTGGAAATTAAACTGAGGGCTCCCTCAGTGACCATTACAGACATTTTTACTACCTCGGACCCCACCCCACCCCAGCCAGCAGCAGGCCCCTCTACTGGCTGTCCCCTCTGGTCATTTGGTTCGCTTGGTCTCAGCAAAAGCATGTGTCTCCCACAGCACCAGCGCCACCAACCCTGGTGTATCAGTCCCCTGTGACACATCCCTGTAGTCTCACACTAGGCTAAGGGGGCCTTAGGAGTAAAGGCCGTGGCCCACGTGGACTCCCCTGGCCTGTCCATGCTAACATTGCCCTTGTACAGGTGCTCTATGGGTTTTATGTCCCGGCCATGTCGACGTCCAGCCTGCCCTTGGTAAATGCAGCCCAAGAGTGGGCCCACACTCCTCCCAGGTCTAGAGAGCTGGAGTCACCTTTCTTTTTATCAAGCTTGCTTTCCCATGGCCCTGCTTCCCCTACCTCCTGCCACAAGTGGAAACCTGTGCAGCCTACCTGGAAACCACAGAAGGACCAGGGAAAAGAACTGTCCTCTTCCACACTTTGCTGGGCTTCCTCCTGGTCTTTTCTTCACTCACATAGACCACTGGACGCTACTGTTGCAGGCAGAGAGGGAGCTTGGTGGGCACAGTCTTGGGCCCTCCTCCTCACCCTGCCCCGTTGTAGCCCTTCGCCCTTTCAAACTTCCTGTCCCTGGGAGCTGGGGTTACAGGTGGCCTCTATCTTGCAGGTCATCTGTGGGAAGTGCTCCGAGTTCAAGACTGAGAACAGCAGACAGAGCCGGGTCTGCAAGGAGTGTTTCCTGAACCTGTCAGCGGACCCTGCCAGCCCCAGCTCCGAAGCGCCCACTGAGCCCAAGAAGGGCACAGAGGTGGGTAGGCCACAAGGGCCCCTGTGGACGTGCCCTATCTCCCTCAGCAGCCTCGGCAGGCGCTTGTCCCCCTGGGCCCGGCACAGATGTGGGGGTCTCAGTGGGGTCCATAGGCCCTCTGGGAACACCTTGCAACTGAATGTAGGACTGTGCATGGGGCGGGGGGGCTCTCCAGTCCCCAGCACAGCCTGTAGGCCACAGATCATGTGTACCCAGGAGTTAGGGGCCCAATGTCACCAGGCTTGGAAGACGTGGCCTGGAGCTACTCACCTGAGGGGACATACTGCTCATCCTTGGCAAGCTTAAGGGGTCCCCACCCCGTGTCCAGGTGCCCCTCCTCCTCCTCTACCCTCCTCCTGAGGGCAGCCCCACTTCCTGGCTTTCCTTCCACACAGGCAGAGTCCAGGAAAGCTGGAGAAGAGAGAAAACAGTTTTCCATACAAGAGCACCCTTCTCCTCACCTAAGACAGCCCTGCAGTTCTCAGTGCTTTGGTCTCCCACCCCCAAGTTTCCCATTCTAGGTGAACCTACTTCATTGTGCAGGTGGACCACTTGGCAGGTGGTGTCTGAGGTGCAGGAAGCTTCCAGGTGGCCTGGGGGTTTGTCTCCATAGTTCTTCCTCAGTAATTTAGAAGAGAGGGAAAAGTGTGTGTATGTGTATGTGCGCATGCATGTGTGTGGGGTGTGTGTGCATAGGGTATGTGCATATGTGTGTGGTGTGGTGAGTGCATGTGTGGTGTGCATGCACGTGCGTGCATGTGGTTATGTACACGTGTGTGTGTACATGTGGTGTATTCACAGGTGTCATGTACATGCACATGTGCACGTGTGTGTGCATGTGTGGTATGGTGTGTGCATGCATGTGTACACACATGGTGTATATGTGTGTGTGTGTGGTACAGGGTGTATGTGGGACAGTATGTGTGTGCCTGGTGTACACCAAATTACAACAACGCCGTAAATCCCTTTACCTCATAAACACACTCTGGTATTTTCTGTTCCATTTTTTTCTTATTACTTTTTAACACTGGCCCTGGCCCACTCCATTGATTCCACATCCGCCTCGTGGGTCCAGCCTGCAATGTGGGACACCTCACCCTGTACCAAGCAGCCCTGGGTTCTGCAGAGTGAAGGTGACCCTGGAGCCAGTTCAGCCTGGTTAGGGCCTTTCTCCTGCACCTCTCTCACCAGGTGTGCCTCACGCAGGCCTTGGGTGTGTTTCCGAGGCCTGGTACCTTCCTAGAAGTCTCCTTGTGGAGGATGAGCTAAGAATGCAGGTGAGGAAGCAATCTAATCTGCCCTCTGTGTCCCCAGAAGCCGCCTGCTGCAGACCCCCAGGACAGCCTGCTCTGCGGCACCCTGCAGCTGTCGGAAGACGGCAAGGCCTGGAGTGAGGTGTGCGCCTCCATCCCGAGGACAGACCCACAGGTGCTGCACCTGCAGGGAGGCAGCCAGGTGCATGTCCCCACCTCCTTGGAGGGCTGGGCTGGGAATGGGGGAAAGGTTGTGGGAGCCACTATGCTCAATGCAGCCCCAGAGCCTGAGTGGGGAGGGGAAGAACATCCTGGAGGAAAGCCAGTGGTGCAGAGAACACCACTGAGCCAGCTGCTGGGACCAGGCCTGTGGTGCCACCTGGCAAAACCTAACCTAGGCCTCAGCTTCCTCAGCTATAGAGCTCGCTGCCTGGCGGTGCCTGCAGGTTCTGTAGGGAGGGACATGACCTGGCCAGGGTCCCCCCCGCCGGGCCACAGAGCTGCCTCCCCAGCTAGGCCCCTGCCTAAGTGTTCCCATCCCTCCTTGGCCTTCCCACCTCTCCCCAACTCCAGGCCTGCACAGCGTGTCCTAGAAACGGGGCTGTTGGCTGAAATCCTGGGAGTGGTGCTACACTGGCCCTACAGGCCTTGGACTTGGCAAACTCGGGGACAGATGCTGCTGGCCCCAGGAGGGTGGTCAGGTGCTATGCCTGTGCATTGAGTTTCGAGTCAGTCTGAGTCAGGGAGGGCTTCTTGGTAGAGATACCCTTCTGATCACCCCCAGAACCTCAAGACTGCTGGATTTGGGCTGGATGCCCAGCATTCTCCGCCTTGGTGGGCTCATTCAGGGACACAGTGGCTCGTGACCTCAGGACCTTGTGGCCACTGCCTGGGCTTGAGCTTGCCAGGGACTTACCTTCCATTTCCCTGATGCTAGCTCACTTTTTCCTTTACTAGATTTATTCTAAATGAAATTTGTGTATGTGTGTGCTTTAGGTAAAAGTTTACAGAGCAAATTAGTTTCTTATTGAACAATTTATACACAAATTGTTTTGTGACATTGGTTGTAATCCCTGCAATGTGTCAACACTCTCCCCTTCTCCACTCCCGGTTTCCTGTTTCTACTTGTCCAGTTTTTCTGTCACTTCCTATCTTCTCGTCTTTGCTATTGGGCAGGTGTTGCCCATTTGGTCTTGTATATTTGACTGAACTAAGAAACACATTCCTCACATGTGTTATTGTTTGTTTTATACCCCTGTCTAATCTTTGGTTGAAAGGTGGACTTCCGGAGTGGCTTCAGTTCTGAGTTAGCAGGGTGTCCCGGTGCCAGAATTTCAGGGGTTTCTCTAGTCTCTGTCAGACCAGTAAGTCTGGTCTTTTTTTGTGAATTTGAATTTTGTTCTGCATTTTTTTCCTGCTCTGTCAGGGACCCTCTATTGTGATCCCTGTCAGAACTGTCAGTGGTTGTAGCTGGGCACCATCTAGTTCTTCTGGGTTCAGGCTGGTGAAGGCTGTAGTACTCGTGGTCCATCAGTCCTTTGGACTAATATTTCCCTTGTGTCTTTGGTTTTCTTCATTCTCCTTTGCTCCAGATGCAATGGGACCAGTAGATGTATCTCAGATGGCTGCTGACAAGCTTTTAAGACCCCAAATACTACTTTCTGACTCAGATGTCGAACATTTTCTTTATGAACTATGTTATGCCAATTAATCCTGAGACAATGGTCCCCAACCCTCAGCCCCAGTAACTCACTCCCTCAAGGTGTTTGGATGTGTCTAGGAAGCTTCTATGACTTTGCCTTGGTCAAGTTGTGCTGACTGCCCCTATGTTGTGTGTTGTCTTTCCCTTCACCAAAATTAACACTTGTCTACTATCTAATTTGTGATTTCCCCTCTCCACCCCTCCCCTCCTTCATAACCTTCAAAGATTGTTTCTTTCTGTGTGAAAACCTTTTCTTGGTTTTTATAATAGTGGTTTTATACAATGCTTATCCTTTTGTGATTGACTTATTTCACTCAGCATAATGCCCTCCAGATTCATTCATGTTGGGAGATGTTTCGTGGATTCATCACCGTTCTTTATCTTTGCATAGTATTCCATTATGTGTATATGCCATCATTTGTTTATCCATTCATCTGTTGATGGGCACCTAAGTTGTTTCCATCTTTTTGCTATTGTGAATAATGCTGCAGTGAACATGGGTGTGCACATGTCTATTCGTCGTAAGCTCTTATTTCTCTAGGGTGTATTCCTAGGAGTGGGATTCCTGGATCATATGGTATTTCTATTTCTAGCTTTTTAACGAAATGCCATATCGTTTTCCATAGTGGTTGCACCATTTTACATTCTCACCAGCAGTGCGTGAGAGAGTTCCAATCTCCCTACAAGCTCTCCAACATTAGTTATTTTCTGTTTTTTTTTATTAGTGTCAGTAATGTTGGGGTGAGATGGTATCTCACCATAGTTTTGATTTGCATTTCTCCAATGGCTAATTATAGCAAGCATTTCCTCATGTGTCTGTTAGCTGCCTGAAAGTCTTCTTTGGTGAAGCGTCTGTTCATATCTTTTGCCCATTTTTAATTGGATTATTTGTCTTTGTGTTGTTGAGGTGTTGACGTATCTGACAGATTTTAGAGATTAAACCCTTGTCAAATATGTCGTAGCCAAAAATTTTTTCCCAGTCTGTAGGTTCCCTTTTTACTCTTTTGGTGAAGTCTTTTGATGAGCATAAGTATTTAATTTTTAGGAAATCCCAGTTATCTAGTTTATCTTCTGGTGTTAGTGCATTGTTAGTAATGGTTTATATCCTATTTATGCCATATATTAGGGCCCGTAGCTTTGTCCCTGTTTTTTCTTCCATGATCTTTATCGTCTTAGGTTTTATATTTAGGTCTTCGATCCATTTTGAATTAATATTTGTGTATACTGTGAGGTATAGGTCCTGTTTCATTTTTTTAACAGATGGACATCCAGTTTTGCCAGCACCATTTGTTAAAGAGACTGTCTTTTCACCCATTTAATGAACTTTGGGCCTTTGTCAAAGATCAGCTGACTGTAGGTAGATGGATTTACAGCTGGGTTCTCAATTCTTTTCCGTTGGTCTGTGTGTCTGTTGTACCGATACCAGGCTGTTTTTTGACTACCATGACTATATAAAAAGTTCTGAGGTCAGGCAGTGTGAGGCCTCCTGCTTTGCTCTCCTTCAATAATGCTTTACTTAACCTGAGGCTCCTTCCTTTCCATATACATTAGTGATTAGTTTTTCCATCTTGTTAAAGAATGCCGTTGGTGTTTGGATAAGAATCACATTATATTTGTAGATGGCGTTCAGTTGAATCGACATTTTCCCAATGTTGAGTGTTCCTGTCCAGAAGCATGGTATGTTTTTCCACTTGTGTAGGCTTCTTTTGGTTTCTTGCAGTAGTGTTTTGTGGTTTTCTTCCTGTAGGTTTTAAAGGGAAATGTTAAATTTCACTACTCTGAGAACCAGCTGTACTCTCCAGAGATAAGCAGTGACAACAAAAACAGACAACCTAGAAATAAATGGTCACTGAAGGCTGGCTTGGCCCTGGGACCCCCAGCCAAGACCACACTCCCTGCTCTGCCCCATCCCCACCCCAGTTCCCCAGCAGAAATGTGGGAGCAGGGTAAGGCCCAGCCTTCTCCTGGGCAGGTGGGGTTCTAGTGCCAAGTGTACTTCCGCCCAGACCATCCTTCTCCTTCCCACACCCTGGAATAGGAGCGGCACCAGGGCTACTGGACCCCCGAGGAAGGGCAGGGTGAGGGGGCTCTCCTTCCCCCTGCATTCATTCATTCCTTCACTCACTCATTCATGCATTCACTCACTCGCTCATCCCTGCTGGTGGTGGGGAGGGGCAGGGCAGGATGGGAGAACCCACACTGCCTCCCATTCAGGCGGAGGCTGGGGCTGGCCCCTGCAAGGAAGGGAGGAAGGAAGGAAGAGAGGGGAGTTTCCAGCCAGTCTTCTGTCCTAGCACTCGCACAGGCAGGTTTCTGTGGCTAGGAAAGAAGGGACAGTTGAGCTCAGGCTCTCTCTGGCAAGCTCCGTGCCCAGTGGAGGGACCCATGTAGCCTCCTGTGTGTCCCACGTGCTGCCTCCTTGTGCCTCCAGTAGTCTGAGGGTGGGCAAGAGTCTGATGGTCCCTGTGTCCCCGTCAGGTAGATGCCATTAAGGTGAGAGGCAGGGCATCCCCAGCTGCCTGCCCCCAGTCCGTAGACCACCTGCCCCTGGTCCTCTCCCTCTGGGGCAGCTGGCAGAGGAGGGGGGTGCAGCGGGTCCAAGGCAGGGTGGGCATCTCACCAGTCCAGCTCACCACCCCCCCCTTCTTCTGATGGAGGAGGGAATGGCCTGGAGCGGGCTACCTGGAGGTAGGGCCACTCACCCACCCCTCCCTGCTGCAGGATGGACAGCCGCCTCGCATTGTCCCACTGCCCGGCTGCAAGGTGAACGCCCCAGACCCTGCAGAGATGCCGGATGGCAGGCACATGCTGAAGCTGCACCACAAGCACCTGTGCCTCTACCTGGACACCCAGGCTGCTGAGCTGCAACAGCAATGGCTAGACGCCCTCAGCGCTGCTGCCCACGGGGACCCAGCATTGCCCAGCCTGGGGACCCCACAACCCTAGGCCTGGTGGGCACAGACCTCCATAAGCCGAGCCTCGGGCCTGCTGCCAGGATGTGGCCCAAGGCCCCTCCGGGCCCCGTCTCTGCAAAGCTCTGCCGGCTCTTTCCGCCTGGCTCCATGCAGCCTACTGGTGCTGCTGTGGGGTGCCCTGCAGAGCAGGGATTCAGTGCAGCCAGGTCACTTCCCACCTTGCAGCCTGCTTGCCACTCACACCCCCACATTTGCCCCGTGCTTACCATACCAGGTAAAGGGCTTTAGGACTGACATGGGGGCCGACAGAATAGCTCAGGTCATAGGCCCAGGACCCAGGGCCCAGGGTGTTACCCGAAGCAGTTCCTGTCCAGTGCAGCTTGTTATCAATACAGTCCCGGGTAGCAGGCAAGGAAGAGCGTTTATTGCAAGTGAGCAGGCAAGGAGCAAGGAGGTGTATACCTTAAATCCAGCTCCCAGAGCAAAGGAGGCAGAACTTTTTATACTGTCCTTCACAAAGAAGTACCTATAAACATCACGGACTGCATAGGTTATCATGGCATGCAGGCGCAGTAAGACAAATTGCATTTTTTTTCCTTTATTATGTATATAAAATGGCAGATAAGTCCAGTCCTGGGTGGAGATTTTAATATTCAATTAGGTCTTAATGAGGCTTAGGTTACTATAGGACATTTTCGAGGTTAGTAAACTGATGTGGGCTGGTTTTGGCTAATTTAAGGCAGAAGCTGAGTTACAGGCAGTGCTCAGGGTCTTGATGGTAATGGACAGGAGGGGCCGGTCTTGCACTTGCTATCAGGGGCTCCTGGTGCTGTAGGGTCCCCTATTTTAGAGATGAGAAAACTGAGGCCCAGAGAAGGGCAGCCATTGGCTCAATGTCACCCAGCATGTCTTGCAAAGAGCAGTGTAGCTGGCGGGAGGGAAATTTCTCAATAAAAATTATCTGAGGGTCATGAGGCATAATAGCACAATGGGGATGGCCGTGGCTGTGCGCAGTGGTCTGAGCTCTTCCCAAGGCCCTGCCCTGATGGTGGACAGTCCTACTGCCTGTTATCCAGTGTCTGCAGCCACCACGGGGCAGGCCAGAGATCCTATGTCCAGCTCCTCTGCAACCTCTGCTGCCTTGTCTACACTGGGTAAAGCTGAGCATGGCTTTGGATCCCACCTCTTCTTGACTCCAGATCCTTCTTCTACCCTTGAGGGCTGGCACAAGGCAGGATGTCCCCTCCTCCACCTCGAAGTCCACTGCCCAGTGCTGGGATGAGGCAGGGGCCTCCTGCTCCAGACACTGTCTCTGCCACCAGCAAGTGGCAGGTAGGCAGGTCTGGGTGAGCCTGCCTGCCATCCAGGAAGCCCCCAGACATTGAGTCCCTTCTGTGAGGTGGCGCACAGGGCTAATCTGCACAAATAAATGCTGGCAGCCAGCCGTTGGACGGTCGGCAGGCAGGCTGTGCGGCCTCGGTTCTTTACTGGCCCCTGGCGGGGGGGATCTGAGGGGAACGGAGATGGGACACAGGCCTGGCATGGTGGTGAGCGAATTCCAGCTCATTGGATGCTGACAGCAAAAGATGGGACTGCGAGGCTCAGAGAGGGCCTCAAAACTGCATAGCCAGTGGGGGTTGGCAGGGAGGCTGCATGACCTAGGCCTGCAGTGCTACTTCACTCACTTCGGGGTCTCCAGAGGCCTCCCAGTGATGCAGGGGCTGGGAGCCAGGCGTCGGGGCCTTGGCTCTGAGCCTGTTAAGTGGACAGGAGTGATTGCCCTGGGTAGCAGGAACACTCAGGTCACAGATGCACAGTGTGAGGTATTGGGAGACTTTAGAAAGGCCATGGGGGTGGGGTTCTGTCTGCACCAGAGCCCCAAGGGCCTCTGGGAGAAAGAGTGGGTCGTTCAGGGATGATGGTGGAGGGGCTTCCGGTCACTCGGGGCGGGGGAGCCCTTCTGGAAAGGGAGGGTTGGCCTTGGCCCCTCCATGGCAGCACCAGCACAGTACCACACAGGGACACGTCTCAGAATGGTGGCCACCACACAGCCCTGGGTGACCCAGGAGCCCTGACCTGGGGGCTGAGAGGACTGGGATGAGTGACAGGTGAGGTAGAGCAAGATACAGGTGAGCTTATGAAAAGCCTCGGCTACCCTGTGCCTACACTGGCTGTGCCTTGCTGTATACCTGGGCCTCTGCCACTGTCCTGACACCGAGGCTCCTCACCCTGTGATGTGCGTCCTGGCCCCATTTTACACCTGAGAAACCTGAGGCCTGGTAAATGGAAGCAGCTCTGCCTGCTCCTGGACTAGGGAAGAATCAAGCCCTTCCTGCCTGCATGGGGTCTGGCCTGCCCTGAAGGAGCCCTGCGGGGTGGGCGGCGGGGCGGGGGGGGGGGTAGGGGGCGGGGTCTGGCCGCTCGAGCTGCTCAGCGCCTTCGCCCACCCCTGCGCCCCTCGCTCAGGAAGAGGGAGCAGCAGAGGCGCTGGTGGGAGGATCCCCGGGGCCGCCGGCCCTCCCCACACCGCTCGGTGCCTGTGCCCTTCCGGCTCTCCCTCAGGGCTTTCGAATCTGCCCTGGAGCATGTTCGCTCTTTCACGGGTGTGCACGGAGCACCTGCTATGGGCCGGGCTCCCATGAAGCGCTTTTGAGAGTTGGGACCTTGTCTCTTTGACCAGTCACTGCCATTTCTGCCATCTCAGCACAACCTCGGATGTTCCCACGCCCCGACATCTGAGAAAACTGAGACTCATAGAGGCAAATGCCCTGCCAGCTGTAGGTGGGGCTACTGGGTGGGGACGAGGTGGCCTTCTCCCGGGTAGGGTCTCCCAGAGCCTAGTGGGCAGCTTGGGCTGGGCCTCGTGCGGGGCAGCATCAGCCGAGAATGGGGGTCCTCTGAGGCCCAGAGATCAGCCACTCCCCAGCTCCTCAGTGGAGGCCCCAGCTCCCTCCCTGAGCTACCTCAGGAGGGTCCCCCCTTCCGCAGGCCCTTCACTTGGCACCTGCACTGCAAGGCGAATGCAGTACCCCCTCAGCACCTCAGGAGTTAATAGAGTGCTGTAGTCCCAGGCATTGTCCATGAAGTGGGGGAGGGGCCTGTCCCTAGGCCCATCCTTCCCCCACTGTCTCAAGAAACTTGTACTATGTGCAGAGGACAGACAGATCCTCCCTCCTGGAGCTGACCCTTGTCGGGGACACTGAAAGAGTAAACATGTAGTTACAGGGAATAGTGGCCAGGATCAGAGGGACAAAAGCAGGGAACAGGAGTGGGGGAGGCAGGTGTGGTTGGAGGGTCACCGGGGAGCCCCACAGAGGTCGCCCTGGAGTGGGTGAGGTCAGGATCCAGCAGGTATCTGCAGGAAGGGTGCTGGGGCCATGCAAAAGCTGGGAGACAGGGGAGTGCTGAGCATGTGATGCAGGGTGAGGCTGTGCCAGGTCCTGCAGGATCTGGTCAGCAGGGGAGCTGGGGGGATGGGGTAGTGAGCAGAAGAGGGGTGTGAGTGGCAGGTCTCTAACAGGTCCCACGTGGGGAGGTTGGGGTGAAGCTGGGGACCAGCGAGGAGGCCACAGCCCCTCATCTTCAGCAGGACCACCCCGAGACTCCTCTAGGTCCAATAGGCAGGTGCCCTGGCCAGGTAGGAAGCCCCAGCCATCCATGCCCATGTACGGGTGTGACCTGCGTGCTCAGAGGTTCCAGTTTCTCATGAGGTGAAAGAAATCTAGATGTTTTGGTGAAATAGCCTAATTTTTAAATGTTAAACTAATCACATGATCCAGGCCAACCCTAGGTGGCCTGTGCCTCAGTGACCAGCTAGTGTGTGCAGGGTCTGAAGATAAGTCTGGGCGCAGGGACAGGCATGGAAGGCACTTAGTTCCCCATCACTGTGGTCTTGCCTCACCACAAGGCCTTGGGTGGGTGCCCCCCAGGCTCTGCCTGCCTATGATAGGGTGAAAGCAAGAGAGCCAGCCCCAAGGGCTGCCACTTACCAAGCACTCCAGATGCCAGACAGTCCGCAGAGCTGGCCTCAGCTCCCAAACCATCCTCAACAGCCAGCCCCACTTGCTGCAGAAGAGAAGGCTAAGGCTCAGAGAGGGCCATGAGGTGCCTCAAGCCACACAGCCCTTCAAGACGGGGCCGTCGTCAGCCCAGAACCGTGTGCTGCACCTGCTGCACCTGTCTTCACAGGATCCATCCACCAAGGTCCCTCCAGCTGGAAAACACCTGCCCTAGCATGCTCCCTTGAGGAGGAGGGCTGCTTAGAGGGGGCTCAGCCTCCTGCGTCTGGCCTGGGTGCTCCCTGGGCCTGGGTCCTTGCCCACCAGCACACCCAACCCCCTTCCCCACTGGCCCTTATTCTGCCTCCTGAACACTCTCCACTCCCCCCTCCGTATGTGGGCACAGACTGGCTCTCAGCCTCTGCTTCCTCTGCCTCCGCCTCTGAACCCCACTCCCCACCCTGTGGCAGAGGAGGCCACTTCCTGGTGAGAGAGCATGGAGGCCAGTGGAATGAGCTGACAATGGCTGCTGGGGTCTCGACATGAAGGACATCAGATGGGGCAGGACAGGGTCTGAGGGTGCCCAGTCACCACAGGAGCCAGGGGTCTGGGTAGGGGGCTCCTCTGTGCTCCCCTGGGGACACTGCCTGCCTAGCCTGCATGCTGGGGTCCTGGCACCAGATGCCAGATCCAGGGCTGGGGCTGGAGCAAGATGCTCACCTGAGCAGAAAGATTTTCACATGAACTAGATTAGAAGAGAAAGAAAAGAGAAAACCATGGGAAGAGATGAGAGAAGGGGCACTGCCTGGCAGAAGCCCTGCATGGTGATCAGAGCCCAGGTCCTGCCGTGGGTACCAGGTAGTGAAACTGAGGCCCAGAGAGGGGGATACATTTGCCCAAGGTCACAGAGTGAGCTAGGGACACAGCAGGACTTATTCATTCACTCATCCATTTGTTCATTCAAAAGGCATTATTGGTGCACCTACTGTGTGTCAGGTACTGTGCAAGGCACTGGGGTACAGCAGTGGGTAAGTCCAGCCAGGCCCTGCCTGCCTGAATGCCCAGGTGTGTGGGGGAAACAAATACAAATACACTGGATGCCATGTAGATTTGTGAGACTGGGGGGTCAGACAATGTCCTATAGACTCTGGCCCTGCCCATACTTCCCGCCTGTTTCCTCCTGTTCCCTCTTGTTACCAGGCTCCAGTCACATGGGCCTTCAGAACACACCTGGCTCATTCCCACCCCAGGACCTTTGCATGAGCTGCCCCTTCTGCCTGCAGGGCTCTGCATCTCACCTGCTCCTCAGCATTCATGACTCTTCTGCAGAGCCCAGACACTGTGGGCCCAGGGAGCCGTCCCTACCCCTTTCACAAGACCTTCTCTCTGGGTGGGAGGAACCCCAAGCCACATTCGACAGTGGAGAAAACCAAGGGCCTAGGGGGCTCACACGGCCTCTTCTTCCAGTCCAGGTGGAGTAGGTGGCTGAAGGTTGCCTTTGGTGGGCCAAGGAGGCAGGCAGGGTCAGGGCAGGCCCTGGGGAAGCAGCCAGGCCCTGCCCCACATGCTGCACATTCCTGGACAGTCTGGCCCAGGGCTAGTGTACTGACCTGGTGGATTTCTGGGCACAATGCTCTGCTTGACAGGTGCGGTGCTCTGAAAAGGATAAGACACCCAGCAGGCTGCTGAAGACAGGGGTGTAACTGTACTAGCGACAGTCCTGTACCCCAGGCAGCATCCACAAGCCACCTTCCCCCACTCATGGGGACCTGAGGCAGCCCAGTCCTTGAGGGCATCCCTGGGGGCATGCAGTCCTGTGGTCCTGAGGACAGGGCTCACTCAGTGCACTGTCTCAGTATTCTCCTACCCCCGCTGGTAGATGCCCCGCACTGCCCCCAGCTGGACTCAGCCCCTCTCCAGCCAGCCGAGGCAGGCAGACATGAGGTGCCTCATGGGGCTCCAGGACAGCAGCAGGTGCCACCTCACAGAGAGGAGGAGCTAGAGGCCAGAAGCAGGCCACCTGGGCCCCATGAGCCCAAGGCCATGCCCCTTCCTCTGCTAGGGATGTGGCTTGTTTTTCAGTGTTGATTGTCCCTTTCCCCTCTCCCAATAGCCCTGAATTTCTGGAAAGTCAAAGGTTTATAGGGAAGCTGACTCTGCCCTTGGCTTCAGTTGGAGCCAAACAGCATATCCTTGTCCCTTGGCACAGTGACTGGTCAGGTGATCCAGGACGGCCATCTTGGAACCCGAGGGCAGAAGCAGTAAGAAGCCTGATCTCTGACGACACCCTTAATCTGCTAATCCAAGCTGCCTCTAAAGCAGTTACGTGAGTGAATAAATTTCATTTGGAGTCAGATTTTCTGTCTCCTGTACCTGAAAACATGCTAACTGCTGCCCTGCCCCACCCTGCAGCCTCCATTTTGTGCAACCAGCCTACATTCTCCAACACAGACTGCCCTGGCCATGTTCCCCCTCCCCTGACGCAGGCCCTCAGCATCTTTGAGGGACACAAAACCCTTCTCCAGGCCTGCCAGGGCCACAGTCTTCAGTGTGCTACCTCCACACACCAGAAACGCAGACTTTTTAAAACAATTTATTTTATTGATATTGTTGACAACATACACTGCGAAACATATACCAATTCGACCACTTCTACATGTACAATTCAGTGATATCACATTCCTCTAGTTGTGCAACCATTCTCACCCTCCTTTTCTGAATTCTTCCTCCCCCATTAACATAAACTTGCTGCCCCCTAAGGTTCCTATTTATCTTTTGAGTTGCTGTTGTCAGTTTGATCCCATATAGTTAGATCTTAAAAAAAGCACAATGCTCAAGGCAGATTTCTTTACTAGTTAAGCTAAACTATTGTTTGGTTTTAAGAGGACTTTGGGGGATATTTTTGGTTTAAGGTTTAAAGATTATTTCAGGGCAACAGTTTCAGGAGTTCATCTAGCTTCCATGGCTTCAGAAAGTTTGGAGCCCATAAGAATTTGAAATCCTGTTCTGCGTTTTCTCCCTTTGGTTCAGGATTCTTCTGAATCTTTGATCAAAATGTTCAGTGCTGGTAGCTGGGCACCATCCAGTTCTTCTGGTCTCATGGCAAAGGAGGCAATTGTTCATGGAGACAGTTAGCCACACATTCCATATCCTCCTGCTATTCCTGACTTTCCTTCTTCCTCTGTTGCTCCAGGCAATTACAGACCAATTGTTGTGCCTTAGATGGCAGCTTGCAAGCTTTTAAAGCCCCAGGCACTAGGCAACTAACTTTTACACCACAGTGCGGAACACGCCACCTCCTTCTCTTGACCGCTCTATCCTAGAAAGAAAGCTTGGCTTTCCCTGTGTCTTTTCAAAATTCGGAGGAGTAAATTATTCCCTCCCTAAAATCTGCCCCCAGAGAGACATCTGAAAACTGCTGACACCTCTGAATTAACAGCCCATCCCACTATGAGGAAAAACAATATCGGGGTCTAGTGTCAAAGCACCTCATCTCCACGAGTTAGGGAGTGGTCACTGCGCTGTGTGGCCCCAAGCCCAGTGCTCTGCAGGATCCTCTCCCCCACCCTCACTAAACCTCTGAGAAAGGGCTGTAGTTCTCACCCCTATTCCACAGGAGGGCTCCGTGGCCCCAAACAGCTGCAGGCCTGGCTATGCAGACTTGAATGACAGCGGTTCACTGGGGAGGTGATCCAGGAACATAGCAGAGGAGCAGAGGGTGAGGGCGAGAAGGGAAGCAAGCGACACAGGGTGCTTATCAGGCAACTCAGGCCTGGAGGCCATTGTAGGGAACTGGCTAGCCTCCTGGCCAAGACCTCCAGGAACACACTGGAGCCAGACAAAGTGGGGTTTGCAGACTACTTGCTGTGGTCCCTGTCAGAGGTGTGAGAAGGGTCTGTCAGAGGACTGGGGCTGCTGTGAGGAAACTTTGAAGAGGGTCCAAGGAAGCGGGGCTTGCTTCTGGATTCCATGTGAAAGGGAAGCAGGCTCCTTCTATGATTGGCATCTTCCTAAATTTCATCCTGAAGGTGGGAGGAATGAAGCACAGCTAGAGATGCAACTGACAAATTAACAGCGGTCACTCAGTTACCAAGGCTGGAGGATGTCCTGTACTTTTATCGTTTGCGCAGTGGCCTTGGTTTTCCTGGGCCTGGATGAGATTATGAAGTGGGCTTGTGTTTGTGTCTCACCCACAGTCACAGGGTGGCCTTGTCTGATAGTGGTACTCTGTGAGACTGCATATTTCACAGAGCACAGGACTGAGCTGGGAGGGCCAGGCCACTCTGGCTTTCTCACAGCAGGGAACAGTCACCTCAGAATTATCCTACTTGAGGGATGAGGGAGCTAGGCATTTATCCACCAACTCCTGAGAGTCACTGGACAAGGGCTGTTCCTGCAAGCATCTGTTCCCCAGCACTCCGGCCTGCCCTGCCTCTCAGGTGGGCATGGCTGAGGGGATGGGGTGGGTACAGATGGCATCTGCTACACACAGAGCTCAGCCAGGATTTGAGTTCAAGGTCATCTAATGCCAAATTCTGATTTGTGTAGGGACTGAGGAGACAAGTCCACACTCTGCCCCAACCCAGCCTGGGTGGGCTAGGAAGTGCTTCCTGGAGGAGGCGACACGGTAGGGGCAGGGCTGGGGTAGCCACAGACCAGGGGTAGGGGTCGCTGAGAACTGAGGACTTTATTCCTGGGCCCTGTGGGTTCTGGAGGAACGAGGGGTATCTCGGTCTACCTGTGATGCTACTGCTCTCCAACCTTAACCCTGAGTCTGTGAAGGCCCATGCAGGGCTGAGACTTGGTAGGCCAGACATGGAGCAGCCAATGGTCAGTATTTGATGAAAGTATGAAATAAAATTGGGAGCTAAGGAAGGAGCTTAGGTTTCAAGGAGGAGCTGGGCAGAAGGCACAATCGTACCTTCAAGTTGGGCCCCAAGAACTGGTGGCCATCAGCAAGAGGAAGGCTGTCTGTGGCTGTCCTCTGGAGCCTGAGGCTGTGGTGACACTACTCCCACCAAGGATTACCATGGTCAGTTGGGCAGGTTGTCCACTGCACAAAGGCCCCAGTGAGGAGATAGATACACTGAGATCCAGCCATGCTCTACCCTCAGGGATGTGACCTCCCAGGAAGTACCTTTTCCAAGGGTCCTTGGCCCTGCCTCTTTGCCCTCCGGAACCCTCTCAGAGCCCCCTGGGTTCAGCTGGGCCTCAGTGGGAAAGGAAAGGCTGTGCACACTGTCACTGGGACCCCATACATGCTCTTGATGGGCGACTGGAGACATGACTGTCCCTAGGAATGGACGGTATCCGCCTGCCCTTGCAGCCAGTGTTGCCACACTAGAGGGTTGTAGACAAATGAAATATACATTCCTTTACACAGTTTAGAAAGTACAGATAAACGTCAAAAAGAATGTGAAAAGACTCAATGTCAGGACATTAACAATACATTATTTATATTGCATATCTTAACATGGAACGTCTTGATAAAAAGGTAAGATAATTTTTATACGGACAAAATAAGCACAGTATAATTCATGTTACAACAAAGGTTTTAAAATTTAAAAGGCTGTTTATACCTTTTAGCCTTGCAAAATAATTCAGAATGGTTAAGTATCTACCACAGTACAAGCCCTGTTAAAGCAGCAGTGGAAACGTGACCTTTGCTAGGAGAAGATTCCACTTTAAACACCGTTATCAGATACTATCATTTTTGTACTGTTTTAACTATGTCTTATAAACTGTGTGTTGTGGGAATTATTGTGCATCTAATCAAAAACAAGTCAGACATGTAGATTAAGATATAACTGAAGGACACTATTGACCGCACACACACAAAAAAGAATACAAACATTCCTGTAACCACCCCCCACCCCTAGCAATCACCCCTACACTAGTGCCCTCCAGCCTTTCTCTGTATGTTTGTCTGTGTGTCTGAGCTGTAACAGAAAACAATGCGATCACACTTCCATTTGGGGCCTGAACCTGATCAGGTTTTCTAACGTGGAGTATGCTCCTGTGTTCAGGTGCTTGGCAACCCCCAAGAAGAGGTTAGGAAGGGCCCAGCCTGGTGCCCTGGCAGTTTAAACGCATAGTCCCCACATTTGCTGGCAATCTTCCCATTGAAAGGTGAGGTCTAGGTTTCTACTGTTGAGTCTGAGCTCTGTGACTGCTCAACTAATAGAATCCAATAGAAGAACTGTTTCCAGGTCAAGGCCTTAAAAAACTGGCAGCTTTCACTTCCTGTCTTCTGGAATGCTTACTCTTGGAACCCAGCCTCCATGCTGTAAGGAAGTTCAAGCAGCTCTTTGGAGAGGCCCACATGGAAAGGGAGTGGCACCTGGCACCAACGTGTTGGCCTTGCCTGTGAGTGAGTCATCTCAAAAATGGACCTCCGACTCCAGTTGAGCAGCGCTCACCCCCGCTGCAATACTGCGCGGAGTAGAGGGGAGATGTCCCTGCTGAGTCCTGCCTCAACTGCACATTCCTGAGCAAAACAAATGGCTGTTGTCACTGTTCTAAGCTACTAAACTTTGGGGTGGTTTGTCAAGCAGTACAGCTATCTGGAATACTGGAGCACCCCTGCCTGGCATCAGTGATCAGTCCAGGGTTGAGCACGTGTTCTAAGCCAAGCCTATGGGCACCTACCCTGAGAGGAGGCATTAGAGTGCTGGGAGAGATGCTGTCCCGTCCTCTGGGACCATGAGCTGCAAGGACCCTCCACAGGACTCTGAAGCTGTCAGCAGCCATGTCCCCTGGCTGCAGAGGGGGAGGTAGGCTTCTATGGAATGAGGAAGCACGGATGGGAGACCCAAGAAAGGGACAGAGTCCTGCAGACACCTCATGGCACTCCAGTCAGGAGGGTCCCTGGTCTAAGCTAGGTGTCTGCCCCTTGCAACTAAGGCAGCCACTTAAACCAAATGAATGACTCAAAGGCCTGAACCTCAGTTTCTCATCTGTAAAATGGGGCCAACGAGAGCTCATCAGCGATAGCTAGATTCTTACTGAGAAAGTGAAGCTGTTGGCAGCAGGAAAAGCAAAGGTTGTTCTTTTCCATGAACAGATCTGGAGGGGGTTTATGTCAGAGCTGACCTTCCCAGGCACCATTTCCTTCCAAGCTTCTGCTTCCTGAATTCTGGGTGCCTCACCATGCTAAATGCCCTAAAGCACTGTTCATGCCACCTCCTGTTGGCCCTGGGAGGAGGAGTCCTGCCATCCCGTTTTGCAGATGGGAGACTGAGGCACAGAGAAGCCAGCCAATATGCCTAGTTCCCGTGGTTGGATCTAGGCAGACAGGCCCAGAGCTTATCTCAGAGAAGGTCTGAGATAAGCTGTGCTGCTATGGGCAGGCTCTTTCTCCCCCTTCCCTCCACGCCCCCCCCAGTCTCTCCCCATCTGTAAAACAGGTGACTTCCAAACAGTCTCCCCGGGCTGAGTCTCTCTGACCCCTTCATGTGAAGAGGCCTTGGCCAGGCTTCCTCGCCTTGTGAGAGACCACCTGTGGGCTGCACACAGATGCCACCATCCCTGGGAAGCCCCAGAAACGTCTTCCCCAAAGGTTTGAGCCAGGCCCCGAGCCTAAGCCTCTGAGGTACCTTCCTGGGCTGAGAGTTCCAGGCTCAAAGGGTGTGGCTGCCATCTCCTGGGCTGTACCTCGCCAGTCTAAGCCTGCCAGGACCCTCCAGTTCAACCAACCCTTTTGTGGGGAGGTAGGGAAAAGAGAGAGGGGCTCTTACCCCAGGTAACTTATCCCAGGTCAACCAGTAGGACAGGGCAGGATGCGGAGGGCTAGGAGTAGATGAAGAGGCAGGGGCTAAAATCCTGAGCCTTGAGGACGGGTGAGGTCTGAGCAGCCTGCTGGGTCTATGCTGGACAGACCAGGAGGCTGGGGGCAGGTGTGTGAGGCAAGTCCGTCCTACTCCTCCCCTGACCGGGGACTGGGCTCCCTCCCTGTGCACTGGGCAGGTGCTGAGCAGCAAAGAAGCTTAAGTTCCTCTGTGCTGCACCACTAACTGCCCCTGACCCACCTGTGTTCCTTCTTACTGCCTGGCTTAGGTAGAGCAGCTTCAGGTCACTGAACACACAGGTACCTGCCGCCAAGGAGGGGTGGGGGGCTTCCCCTGGAGTTCTGGCCTTAGAGATTAACTCCTTACAGTGCCATCATGAGGCCTAATCCCCACGGCTAGTGATTTTGGACAAGACACTTCCACTGCTCTGAGCTTCAGTTTCCCCATCTGTGAGATGAGGGGAATCTATGTGTTTTCTCACATGTGGAATTCAGAAGTGCCATGGGAATGCTTGCAATCACTTCTGTTTATGCAGTATTTAAAATCTTTATTTTTTCCCTTTTCTCTGATTACAGAACAGATACATGCTCATTGTAGAAAATCCAGATACTACAGAAAAAGATTCATGAGGCAGGAAACACCATTCATAATCTCACAGCTCAGAGGTGACCCGGTGAAGGTGCTGGTGTGGGGAGTGAGGAGCCTGGGAGCAGCCAGCAGGGCCAGGCCCACAAGGAGGCCTCCCCCCGCCCCTGCTGGCTATGGCCAGCTCCTGAGCAGGCCTTGTGGCTGTATCTGCTCTGTGACTCAGTCCCCATCACCCTATGCCCGTGTCTCCTGGTTATCACTATGTGACTCACCTCTCTCAGCCCTCCTCCCCAGAAAGCCAAAGGCAAGCCTTGCTGAAAGCTCGCTGATGGGGGTGGCAGCACAGCCAGTGGGGTTCCGGCTCTGTCCCTGACCAGGCCCTCCCCCACCCCAGTGCCCCTTCTCCCCAGCACACTTCCTCTGATTGTCTCTACAGGGGCTAGACCCTCACATTCTTTCGGGGTATTGGGTCACTAGCTCAGATAGTGCGCAGAGGGCTCCTGGCAGCCCCGTGAGGCCAATGCATCATTTCTCAGTGGAACTTTCTGGACTTTATCCACTATGAGAAGTTTTTATGATGAAAAACTCACTTTTCTATTGAGCAGAAGCTAGTCAAAAATCCTTTAAAAGAAAAACGAAAAGCATTTTCTGTTCCTACAATTATTATCAGATTTGATGGGAATACACAAGCCAAGCACAAATGAACCCTCCCCCCGCCAGCTTATCTACCCTCCCAGGCCACCAAGGGCATCAGTGGGGGGTAAGAAAGGCTTTCCGGGTGTGGCCATGCCCCAGCTAAGCCCTGAGGGAAGAGGAGACCCCAGAACAGAGCATATCCTGAAACCTCAGCAGCACAGGTGGTAAGCCCACTTTACAGGGCAAAATACAGGGACCCTGGGCTTTCAGACCTTTCCTGCCTCCCTGGTTCCTTCCCAGCCAGCTACCTTCAGTTTGTTCATTCAACAAACATCCCCCAAGAGTGTACTGTGTGCTCCTAGTTACAAACCAAGACAGGGGACCAGGTAATGGGGGGTGCTGTGTCCCCAGATATGGAGAGGCCATGGAGTTGCCAGTTCCTTGGGCAGGCATCTGTGTCCCAACTGTGCTTAAAAATGAAAAAACTGCTGTGGAGCCAATTCTGACTCATAGGGTAGCCCTGGTGGTGCAGTGGTTAAGCACCCGGCTGCTACCCGAGAGGTTGGTGACTTGAACCTACTAGCTGCTCTAAGGGAGAAAGACGTGGTGGTCTGCTTCCGTAAAGATCACAGCCTTGAAAACCCTATGGGGTAGTTCTGTTCTGTCCTATACAGTCACTATGAGTCGGAATTGATTCCACAGCCAGTCTGGGTTTTTTTAAAATCTTCACGGAAGCAGATTGTCACATCTTTCTCCCACAGAGCGACTGGTCAATTCCAACCGCTAACCTTTCTGTCAGCAGATGAGCTGTAAGCTCTTAACCACTGTACCACCAGAAGAAAAAAAAAAACACCAGAGCACCTTCCAATTGTGCTGGAGGCCATAAAGCACCTCTTGACAGCAGTCACAGTTCCCCTTCCAACTTCCTCTCTCTGCTTGGGAGTCCTCTCCATTTCAGATATGAACCTCTGAGGCCCCACAAGCTGCAGGGCCTTGAAACTGTCCACATAGAATGGCTCCATCGCTCCCAGCAGGCTCTTCACTGGGTGGGCGGGCATTACGGAAGGCTCCCTGAAGGAGGGAGGCGACCCAGACACATGTAACCCAGGCACTGCTCCCAGTCTGGGTGGAGACAGGCCCCACATGGTGGGCCTGCACGTTGCAGTTCAGAGGACGCTTGAGCACATCACTGTCTCTCCTAGCCTCAGGAAGGTGGTATGACTGTCTTCATTTCACACAAGGGAAAATGAAGCCTCAGGGACACAAGGCCCAAGCCCTGCTCTAGGGCGGAAAGGACTGTCTGAGAGCCTCATGGAACTGAGGGTGGCAGGGGCAGGGGGGGCCGAGCCTGGTGGTCTGTCCTCCCTGGCTGGCCAAGTACCTTGCCCTCCCTGCATGCTTGGTGTTGCAAGGCGCTCTCCAGGAGCTTGCTTCTCAGAAGCCTCAGATGAAGCACAGTGAGGACGGGGATGAGCCAGGTCTGGGTTCCAGCTGGCAAGGGCTTCACTTCCCGATCCAACCCCTGACCCCTCCCACTGCTTCCGATGATGGATTTGAAGGCACGGCAGGTGTATGATGTCCTGTAGAAGGTGACAGAGGTCCCTGGACCACCCTAATCCTCTAACAGTACAAACGGAGGCTAGCTACCACATGCCTGAATGTTCAAAATGTGTAAATCAAGCTACAAACTGCTGAATAAACACATTCTATCCTCCTTGATAATGTCTGAAATGGCCAGGCTCCAGTTTAGCATTTTTGGCCTCCCGGACACCTGGGCCAGAGCATGGTGTGAGTGGAGACTGAAGGCAGCCCTGGCCAGGCAGTATTTTCCTCCTTCCACCGATGCCACCCATAACTGAAGGGACACCCAGACCTTACTTCCCAGCCCTGTCTACATGCCTTCAGGCAGCTGCCATGGGCCCAGTGGTATGCATGCAGAGGCAAACCTAGAGGAGAGGCCAAATAGGCCCTGGAAGTAAGTGAGTTCGGGGCCATCTGCAGAGAATTCCAGGGTTCCAGGCCCAGGGTGTGCTCTAGAAGGGTGCAGGGATCAAGGTGAGCATGTCTCTGTCCCCATGGCCCTACAGGCTTGCCTCAAATTGCCCAAACCCAAGGACTGCCCTGTCCTTCCAGATGTAGCAGGACTGGGACAAAACACGTTTGATTTCACATCAAGAGAATTGAAGAAAATAGCACTGCAAGCCTGAAGTGGAAACAAGATATTATGAGATGGAGCCAACACTGATCTGGAAAATGTGTGTAGAGGCCCCCTCAGGTATGGCACCCCAACTTCTACTGAGGTTGGAAAGCAGAGGCTGGGGAAGGGACCCCAGCCCTGCCCACCTCTGTGACCAGTCTCTTTCCCAGCTTCTCCAGGCTCACCTTGCCCCCTAGCCACAATGGACTTGTGGCTGTTCCTCAAGCTGCCAAACATATTCTCACCCCAGGGCCTTTGCATCACTGTCCCTCTGCCAGGAGTGCTCCCCCAGCTCTGCACCAGAAGGTCTCAGCTCAAATGTCACCTGATGGGGAGGCCTTCCCTGAGCACCACCAGGATTTCTATGGACTCCCCTTGGCAGGTGCATGCGCAGGGCCTGCAGCTGGCCTGGGTCTGGTCAGAGGGACAAGAAGAGACTGGGCCACACTTCCAGAGGCCCAGGTAGGCTGGCCCAGGAGTCACAGGGTAAGCTGGGGGTGAAAGGAGTAAGCCAAGGAGGGGGCAGCCCCCAGGTATGTGGAAGTGCTTAAGTGGGTTTAAACCCTGTTCCACTATCTGGCCCCGAGCCTCAGTTTCCCCACCTGCAAAATGGGTACAAAAACAGCATCCACTTCAGAGGGTTATGTGCGGATGAAGCGAGTTTATTTATGTAAAGCACCTAGAACAGGGGTGACAAGTCAGATGGGGCTTCCACACGTGCTGCGCGTCTGCTCACCCACAACCCCACTGTCTCTAGGAACGGTCCAGGCTGATGGGAGAGGAGAGTTGAAGAGAAGGGCTTTTGCTCTTTGCCCTTTGGTCCTGCTGAATTGTACAGGCTCTGAAAGTGAATACAAAACCTTATTCAGAAAACGAACGCGTCAAACAACAGGGACAAGCAAACTGCGGTGTGGAGGCTTACCTGAGGACATCGAAGGGGAGAGAACAGGGATGCAGGCGGCTCGGTGCTGGCGGACGGGGGCAGGTGCGGCGGTCAGAGGGAGTCGCCTGTGCAAAGGCCCTGGAGCAGACTTCCGGAGGCTGCCGCGCTGCCCCCTGGGGATTGGGCCTCCCGAGGGGCCGGCCCCGCTCCCGGCCCCGCCCGCCCCTAGGCGCCTGGAGGCGCGTCCGGGAGGGGCCTGTCGCGGCCGGTCCCCGCCCCTGCCCCGCGCCCGGGCAGTCCCGGCGGAGCGCCGCGGAACGCCGGAGGGATGCCCCGAGCGGGTGCTACCCTCCGTAGGCGGACGAGGCCTGTGGTGCGAGCCGCCAACGCCACGCCCGCCCCGGGGAACCACACAGGTGAGCGCCACCGGCCTGGCGAACCCGCGTTCGAGTCTCTACGCCCCTTTCACCTGCGGGAGACCGAGGGGCGGCAGGCCAAGGCGAGGGAGCTCGGGCAGGGTGGGACCGAGCCGGGACCGAGCCGAGGCCGACCCTCCCCTGACCTTCTCCGCCGGCCCCGCGTGCGCCCCGCGCCTCAGCAGCGGCCGAAGCCCGGCGGCGAGCTGCCCGAAATCAGGCGGTGGACAGGCAGCCGCCAGCCCAGAGGTCCGCGCGCGCACTGCCGGAGTGGGCGCCCCGAGACGGCTCTGAGCTCTGGCCCCGCACCCCGCTGAGGTCTGCAGGGCAGCCACGCTCCTCCCGCAGAGGGCAGCCGGCGGGTCCCGGGCGCGGGGGCCAGCGCTGGCCAGGCCCCCTCACTCCGCCGCGGCTTCTGAGACGCGTCCTTCCTCTGCGCCACCCGGGGAAGTGCCACCAACTGTGGAGAAGTCGGAATTCGGGGCCTCACCTTGCTGGGCCACGAGGGGAGCGAGCCCCAAGCAGGGCTCAGCTGCCTGCTCTGCTGCCTGACCGCGCTGAAGTCCCGCGGGGTTTATCATCAACTTGGTTCCTGGGGGAGCCCTGGGGGCGCAGTGGTTAAGAGCTAAGGCTGCTAACCAAAAGGTCGGCAGTTCGAATCCATCAGCCACTTCTTGGAAACCCTATGGGGCAGTTCTACTCAATCTTATAGAGGCGCTATGAGTTGGAATTGACTGGACGGCAAGGTTTTTTTTTGTTTTTGGTTCCTTGGCAGCAGTGATAAGGGCATTAACCCCAGCCCCCACATGGGGACACTGAGTCTAACAGGGGGGAGTGATTGCCTGAAGTCACAAGGTCGCCAGGCCTGGAATTAGGCCTCAGTTTTCCAAAGTTCTGAGGTGGGGGAGACCTGGATTTTAAGTGTTTAACTTCAAGAATGTTCTGAAGAGGTTTCATCTCCAGTGCCCATTCTCTGGTGTAGGAAAAGCAACTGGAAGCTCTGGGTTCAAATGCTGATTTTGCTCCAAAAATGTTTTCAGAAACAGAACAAACTAAACCAGGACTCTGATATCAAATGCCCTCCAAGCTCACCTCCCACTGCCCACCAGGGTTAGGCTGAGGGTTCTGGATGCTGGTGCCTCCTGGTGGTTTGGGGCCAGGCTTTGGGTATAGGCATTGTCACATGCCACTCTGCAGAGAAGGAAGCTGAGGCCTGGAGGGTGGGCTGCCCAGGGTCTCACCGTCTCAGGGTTGGGGCCCAGCACAGAGGAGCAGATACTAGGGAATGCTTTGAGCTGCCCTTAGACACCTACTGCGTGTATGAGTGGGTGGGTGGTGCTGGCTTCCTTTCTCAGGTGGGGAAACTGAGGCCCAGAAGCCCTACTGGGTTTGGTGTTATTTTGTCTCCAACTCAGGATGCTGTTTGTGGAGGCATTTAGCCCCTTCCTTTCCCAGCAGTGTGGGCTCAGGGAGCCTAGAGGCGCTGATGTAGCACCACCCAGCCCTGGGAGGTAGGAACAGGATTCCTCAGCCCGGACATAGGAGAATAAAGGTGCGTTTGCATACAAAATGCTGCTTGCTTTGGAATCTCAGTGGAGAAGACCACAAATAAAAAGCAAACACAGTGCCTTGAGTTGATTTCCACTGACTGTGACCCTATAGGACAGGGTCAACTGCCCCATAGGGTTTCCAAGGCAATAATCTTTACAGAAGAAGTCTGCCACATCTTTCTTCTGCAGAGCAGCTGGTGGGTTTGAATCACCAACCTTTCAGTTACCAGCTGAGTGCTCAACCACTGTGCAACCAGGGCTCCTAGTGGAAAGGACAGAGGGTCTCAAAGACCTTTAGGGCCTGGATGCCAGTTCATTCAGTTCCCTGTGCTAGCCAGCTTTTTCTGCCACCCCAGCTCTGCTCCACTCGGCTCCTCCCAGGTGTGTGTGCCTCTGATGTGTCAGGCTTCAGCCCTGGCCTGCAGGCCCTGTACCTCTGGGTCCCTCATAGGAGTCTGGGGTTGGAATCCCACTTCTGACCTTGGGTGAGTCACCCCACCTCTGTGCTTCAGCTTTTCTATGTGTAAAGTGGCAGGTGCTTTATCCCTGGTCCAGGCTTGTGGACAGGCCAGGTGGAGCCCAGGGAGGGCCTAGTGTGTCTATTTATGTGGTCATGTGTTGCCGCAGGATAATGCTGGTGACAAGGACTCCATCACTTCCCTGCCTCTTGGTCTCCAGCTGTGAAAATGGGTGTGAGCACCTTTCCTGTGGGGATGTGAAGTGAAGGAATGGGTATGCTGGTCAGTTTGGAGGCAGTTTGGCATTGTCTCAAACATAACCAGTTGGGATGTGTGTTTTTCTGCCAATCTGTAAAATGAGGCCATTACTTCGTTCTTCCTGGTAGGTGCGAAAATCCAGCCAGATAGGCTCTGCATCTTGGGGGCCCTGCTCTTCCCACATCTCCAGTGCCCAGCCTGGAGATGAGGCTGTGTCGGGGAGGCTGCTGAGAGCAGGAGTTTATAACTGTGAGTTGAATGACTGGGAGGGCTGGGTGCCCTGCCAACCAGCCGTGGTGGCCACAGGGTCTAATCCTCGCCCTGGGCGTCAGGGCCACCTGCCCACTGTGTGCTCCATCTCCTTCCTGTCCACCCTGGCTGCCCTGGTCTTTTCCCAAGGCTGCTCCCACTCTTCCTATCGAGATTGTCCAGGAACATGGTGTGGTGGGAGGAAGAACACAGGCTTCCAGTGGCCAGAGTTTGCCACCCTGGTGCCCCTGGGAGGGGCCTTGGAGGACAGGGCCCCGGAGAGGGGGAGGCAGAAGGAAGGGTGGGTGGGTGAGTGGAAGGAGGGACAGCTGAAGGATCGAAGGGGGGGCAGAAAGAGGACCAAGGGGTGCACCTTAGCCCCACCCACTGCAGTCCTCTGCGCAGCTGGCCAGTGCCCATTTTACAGAGGAGAGAGTGAAGTCTAGTGAGAAGTGGGTGTTAACCAAAATGAGGGTACATAGCCCCTGAGGGCCAGCTGTGGCCCCTGCTGGGTGTTGGCAGAGCTGCTGGATAAGAGGCATGTCTTCTTGTAACCTCAATTCCCCTTATCCCCCACCCCCAGAGATCTGAGGGATGTACTTCTCCTAGGTTGCATTAGCCTGTTCTGTTGTGGAAGAGAGTACATACTCCAGGGACTTAGGCTGCCCTTCTCTCAGGAGAGGCCTAGGAGACTACCTAGACTGGACTTAACTGGGCTGGCTGGAAGCCCATGGGTATATCATTCGGTGAAGGTTGGATTGGAACCTAGGGCCCTGCTCTCCCTTTTATGCAGTGCCTTCTATGTGCTTATGTCATCCCTTTGAACTCTCCAGAAGTCCCTCATCAGGGCTGCCATTTTACATTTGGGGAAACAGACTCAGTAGAAAGTGACCTTTCAGGTCAAATTGGGAGTCACTGGCAGGTGGGAGATTACTGATTACCTGGTCCTGTAGCGGGTGAGGTCAGGTGTGAAGGCTGTGTGGGCACCAGGAGGAAAGACAGAGGGGCCAGTTGTGGTCCAAGGTTCCAGATAAAAGATTAACAAGTAGAGATCATTCTCAGACACCTGCTGGCTGGGCAGGCTCAGAGGAATGGTTCTGGAGGATGAAGCCTACCCACCGGTCCGTGCGCCCCTGATCTGCTCTTCGCCCCACACCCAGTCTGGGTGTGGCAGTGGAGGGCTGAGCTGCCCAGCACGCAAGGTGGCAAGCAAGTGGCCGGGGAAGGGGCATGGCCTGGGCATGTAGGCTCATCCAGTCATTACTGAGCCCCAGGGGGCAGAGGCGCCATGAGGGTGATGGTGGGGTGGAGTGGCCCTCCCCAGTGTCCTCTAAGCTGTGAGGCTGGGCTGGGCCTGGTCTGGGTTTTTTTTTTTTTTTTTTTTGTCTTGTTTTTATCAAATCCACTCAGTTCCTTTATTCTGTTGTTTTTCCTCTCCTTTAAGATTTATTTCCATCTATACAAAGAGGAAGGAGCTCTGTGGCGCAGTGGTTGAAGTGCTTGGCTGTCAACCAGAAGGTCAGCGTTTTGTACCCACTGGCTGTTTCTCAGGAGAAAGATGTGGCAGCCTGCTCCCATAAAGATTTATAGCCTTGGAACCCCTAGGGGGGAATTCTCCTCTGTGCTATAGAGTCATTGAGTCAGAATCGACTCCGTGGAAATGGGTTTGGTTTTACGGGTTTATACAAAGAGGGCTATAGTGAAGGGTAAAAAAACCCTACCTGTACCAAGTGCTTCTGAGCTGAGCCTATGGGTGGTGTGGTTTGGCCTTCACAGGTGGAGGAGGAATAGGGCCCCCTGGTCAGGGCCCCGGTCAGAGCCAAGGGCTGGAGAGGTGCAGCGTCTGCTGGAGAAGGGCGGAGCTGGGCACCCTGGATGAGTGTAGGCTGTGGCCGTGCAGGCCACCGAGGGTGTGGGAAGGCGTGCCCTTGCAGGAAAAGGCTTGGATGAGGCATTTCGTCCAAAATGGAGCATTCACAGCACAGCAGGGAGACTAGTGTGTTCTCTGGGTGGCACTGAAGGCCTTGAGCCTGCAGGAAGGGGTGAGGTTTGCCTCTTAGGTACCAAGTGTGGGGAGGGGCTGCAGGGAGGCTAGTGAGGGGTAGCCGTGGGTTCCAGGTGGGGTGTGGGGGGCAGCCCGTGTCAGTGTGAGCAGTGGGTAGGCCCCCCCAGACCCTGGTGGTTCCTGCACACAGCCCTAGGAGGAGCTGCACATCTGGGAACCTGGGGCAAAGCCCCCAGAACCCCTCACACCTGCACCAGCCCTGCCCAATTGCAGTGTGTGGTCATTGGGAGTCCTGCAGAATGGGCCACCCAGGGGCAGAAGCCCAGGTACCTGTCCATGCCCTGCTGCTGAACACCTGGGGCCCTTGAGCAGGCCGTCGTGCCTCACTTTTCCTCATCTGGAAAACGGGGCCCATCCTAGCACAGATGGGACATGGCATTAGACCCCCACCACTCAGGGAGTGAGTCCCCTGTGCCAGGCACTGTCCTAAGGTGATCTCACACCTCCTGTGATGCTGGACACTGTGAGGGCGGGTTACCCCACTTTGCAGATGGGGAAATTCAGGCTGAGAGAGGTGAGGAATCTGGGTCCAAGACCTGCCACTGGGAAGTGGTGGTATTGGGGATTGGACCCTAGGAAAGTCCATGGAGTTAACCCCTTTTCCTAGGAAGCCTGCCCAGGTCTCCCTCCACCACCCCTCTTCAGGCTGGATAGGGCTCTGCCTGCCCTATGACCTCAGGATTAGCTCATGGGTCAAAGAAGTTTAAAATTCCTGGCCTCTCGGGGTGGGATAGCCCCGTACTTAACTTGAACAGCAACCAGCAATCAGTTGGCCTGGAGTACAGTCTGACTCACGGTGACCCCACGTGTGCCCTAGTAGAACTGTGCTCACAGGGTTTTCAATGGCTGGTTTTTTTAGTATATTGCCAGGCCTTTCTTTCGAGGTGCCTCTGGGTGGGCTTGAACTGCTGACCTTTTGGTTAGCAGCCGGGCACTCAGGGACTCACTTGCACAGTAGGGGCTTCATAAGTATTAGTCCCTCCTCCACCTTTCCTAAACCACATTGATTTTTTCCGCCAGGTTTTCTATTTTTGTGTTTAAAACAAAAAGCAATTCAAGGGAGGCAGTTATTGCTTATGGAGTACTGGTGGCTGATTTATGGTGATGGGAAAATCACGTTGATTGAGGGTAGGATTGCACAACTGATTCATGTAATTGTAAAAAGTTGAATTGGCAAAAGTTGTGTGATACATTGATGACAATGACCAAAAAAAAAAAAAAAAAGATTAGCTTCTGAGGCTGCTTATTCATAACCAAACACGTCATGGGATGTTTGGTGGTTGAGGGTCATGGTTTCGTGGGACACTAAAGTTAATTGGCCTAATATCATGTTTAGTGCTTCTGTTCTACCTCCTAGTTTGTTGTGTAGTACCTGGTGTCTTAAAAGCTTGCAAGCAGCCATCCAAGGTACAACAATTGGTCTGTATTCACCTGGAGCAACAGAGAAAGAAGCCAAGTTAGGAATAGGAGGGGGATATGGAATGTGTGGCTAATAGCCTCCATGAACAACTGCCTCCTTTGCCATGAAGAACTGGATGGTGCCTGGCCGCCATTACTGAGCGTTTTGATATAAGATTCCATAGAAGAATCCTGATCAAAAGGGAGAAATGCAGAATAGAATTTCAAATTCTCATGGGCTCCAACCTTGCTGAAGCCATGGAGGCTAGACGAACTCCTGATACTGTTGCTCTGAGATAATCTTTAAACATTAAACCAAAAATATCCTGTGAAGTCTTCTTAAAACCAAACAGAAGTTTATCTTAACTAGTTTTTTTATTTGGTAACGAATGCCTTGAGCATTGTGCTCTTTTAAGATCTATCTTTATGGGATCAAATTGACAGCAGTAACTGGAACGATTAGGTAGGAAACTTATATGCTACTGTTTATGTTAATGGGGGAGGAGCAACCCAGAAAAGGAGGGTGAGAATGATTGCACAGCTCAAAGAATGTAATCAATGTCACTGAATTGTACGTGTAGAAACTGTTGAATTGGTGTTAAGTTCTGCTGCTTATATTCTTAACAACAACAAAAATAAATTATTAAAGAACAAAGAACAACTCAAATAACACACTGTGTTGAAAGCACTGGTTCGCAGCATCTCCTGTGCGTGAGAGCCCCAGGTCAGCGGGTCAGGTGCGGTGTCTGACACCCCAGGTTGGGGAGGGGTGCAAGGTTGCATTTCAAGTCCCCGTTCTACTTTGAGAGCTCCTCTAGACCTCTTGGAAACCTCCCTCCTGCCTGCAGCCCCCACCACGGGGTGTTGTCCTTTCAGCCCCACCTTCTCTGTATTCTGTGCATGTGTGCTTATGGGGGAGGGCTTTTGGGGTTGTGCTTACTGGGCTTGTACTCCAGATCGTGTTGCATCTTTCATGTAAATATTAATTTGACGCTACATCACAGGTGTCTTTATCAGTCAGTATGGGTAGGCTCCTAGCTCTCTCTGGTCCTGGTTGGGGACTTCGTGCTCTGACTTGGTTGTCATTTTCTGCCTGGCAGATACCCCCCTCCCCTATTTTTACAAGGCTCTAGTGGGCCTAGCAGACTTCGAGTTCTTGGATTGACTTCTCCCTGGGTTGTTGGTGGCCACCATCCCAGGCGGGCAGAGTGAAGGCTGGGTGCACAGTGGGGAGTCCTTTTGGAGGTGCTCCCTATGCAGTGGAACCACTCTTCGGTTTTCTGTCAAGGATGGCATCCTCAGAACAGCGGAACCATCGCAGCTGGCGGCAGGATGCTTGCCGGCAGAGAACACAGGATGTGGCCGCCGTGAACTGAGATGGCCCCCGGGTAAATGGTGACCTTGTTTTTTCAAGATATGGTGATACATCTCTCCACCTCACCATTCACACACAGCACACGGGTGGTGGTGGCAACTCTTCCTAAGACAATCAAGAGAAAGCCATGGTTTCCTTGCTGGGGGTGTCATAGTAGGGGCTTTGTTATTTCATTTAACCCTTACCCTAGCCCTGTGTAGTGAAGCAGGTTATTGTCTCCATGTTACAGGTGAGGGAACAGAGGCCCAGAGAGGTCAAGCAACTGGCCCAGGGTCACACAGCTAGTCAGGGCAAAGCTGGGGCTTGAATCCCAAACCTTGGGCTCCAGAGGCTGGGTTTTGTAGTCCCAGGGAAGTGGGAACCCTAGCAGGCCCCAGGTAGAAGAACTGCGTTCCAGGTGACCCCAAGCCCAAAAATGCAGGGCGGCATGCAGGCAGCAGTGTCTCTGCACTTGGAGATGGCCACTACCTGGGGCCCCTGCAGGTGGTGGTGGAGGTACACCCCAATGGTCAGTTACACATAAGGGGTAATGCACAAGGTTTGCTCTCGGCATTTTATTATCATTTCCCCAAATGTACAGCAAAGGTGAAATACTCTATAACGACACTGCCACCTACTCGGAAACCCTGATACCATAGTGGTTAAGTGCTACGGCTGCTAACCAAAAAGGTCAGCAGTTCAAATCCACCAAGTGCTTCTTGGAAACCCGATGGGGCGGTTCTACTGTGTCCTGTAGGGTCACTATGAGTCAGAATTGACTTGACGGCAATGGGTTTTTTTTTTTTTTTGGCCACCTACTTGGTTCTACCTTCCACACCTACTGCTTTCCCACACAGCTCTCTACCCTTTACCCTCCATCAGTGCATCTCAGTTTTGGATGAGGTTCTCGTTTTACTTTTCAAGGATGAAGTTGGGTTGGCCCATTCATCCTTCCATCTGGCAGGTCCTTCTTGCATGCCAGGTGCCTGCCAGGACCGGTGCTGGGCATGCCCCTGAGGGGGCATGCATGGCGATCCCCGACAGTCTGCCTGGGCTGACCGGGGCCTGTCAACGTTGCCCAGCACCCCTCTAGGACCCCCTCTGCTCTGGGGTCTGCACCACTTCCCCCACACCCCTCCAGGTACCCTTCACTGCCGCTGCACCTCCTCCATGGTGAGGCCCCTAAGGTATTACACCTGTTCTGTCCCTGAGCCTGGCATGTGCTAGGCTAGGGCCCTGAGGTGGAGGGCAGTAGACAGCCACCAGATGCCTAGTTGTGCACCTGAATAACAGATGCCTCTGCTCTGCTGGGGACTTTCTGGGCCATGGGAGAGGCTCCCTGGGGAACTGGCCATAGGGGAGTGACACTGGGAGGCCCTGTGAGGCACGTTGGAGAAGGGCATCCCAGGCTGGGGCAGGAGGAACGGCAGGTTTGGGGAGGCAGGGTAAAGCGAGTATGGCAGGACCTGGGAGCAGGGAGCAGAGCCCTGGAACTAGGAGGCTGGCAGTCCAGGGCCTGAAGGCCAAGTTCAGGATTTGGGTCTTCTCACAGCAGGGAGCCCATGACTGGAGGGAGGTGTGGTCTGAGAGCAGGTTCTCAAAGGTCCTGGGGCTGCAGTATTAGAAGGGGAGGGAGCTGGCATGGTCAAAAAGGGTGGGGCTTGAACCCAGGGCAAGGGTGGGGCCAGACCACAGGAGCAGTGGAGAGGAGGAAGGTCAGTGTCGTGGGTGTTATGGGAAGTGAACTTGCAGGCTTTAGTCAGGTCGGGGTGGGTTGAGGAACAGGAAGGAGCCTGCCCCTGGCGGGGGGGAGGTGGGTGGTGCACTCCCTGGACAGGAAGGAACTGGTTGGGGATAGTATCAAGGTTCCTTCTGAGACTCCCGTGGGACAGTGCAATGGAGTGTCCACAGCCTGCTCTCCAAAGCGCCGAGCCACGGGGCTGGACGAGACCCCAGGGAAAAAAGAGGGGCACAGATGGAGCCGTGGAGTTGCCAAGACGTAAAGATCGGGGAGAGGAGCAGAAACTAGCAAAGGTGGCAGAGAGGCCTAGGGGAAGGGGACTTGGCCCTTTCCTGGGAGGCACAACCTAGGAGTCAGGCCTGCACACTTGGCTGCACCTGGCTACAGGTGGGCCAGCAGTGTGGCCCTTAAACCAAAAAAACTTAAATCTGTTGCCATCAAGTCAATTCCAACTCGTAGCAACCCTGTAGGACAGAGTAGAACTGCCCCATAGAGTTTCCAAGGAGTGCCTGGTAGATTCAAAGTGCCAGCTTTTTGGTTAGCAGCTGTAGCTCTTAACCACTACACCACCAGGGTTTCCAATGTGGCCCTCAGCAAGTGACTAAGGGCCCAGGTAAGCGCCCTCCCACCCTGAGGAGGGGGGATGGGTATGAGACTTTGCAGATGTCCTGCTACAATGATGCAAGGGGTGGGAACTCTGCATCTTGTGGGCCCAGAGACAGTGCTGGTGGCCTGAGGCCTCTGGGAGGCTGAGGACTGGCCTGAAAGGATGAAAGAGGAGCCAGAGGCACCTTCGCATTCCTGGGGAGAAGGCGACCCTTTACAGAGCAGCCTCAGGCAGGGAGACACAAGAGAACATGGCTCCATTCAGCCCCTGGGACTTATGTGCCAGGGCTGAGCAGCACCAGGAGACCCTGAGATAAATGAAACCAGAAGGTCCGGGCCGACTGCCAAGCAGAGGCAGCACGGGAGTCTTTCAGGCGAGGAGCTGTCCAGGTAGAGGTGTCAGAACAGAGGCTGGAGGTGAAGGGCAGGCTGTGTGTGCAGGAAACCACCCGCAGTGACCTGAGTGTGGCAGAGCAAGTAGAACGAGGTGGGGGCCTAAGGGCTCTTCCGGGTTCATGGGGTGCTGTAGCCAGGGCATTCAAGGAGTGTGGAGTAAGAGGAGTGAGACTGGTGGCAGAGAGGCTGGGATGGAGGCAGATTCAGGCATGCAGAGTGGGGAATGATGAGGCCTAAAAAAAAAAAAAAAAAAAATGGACAGCAGTGCTGGAATTGATTAGTGATGTCTGTCACAGACTGAGCAGTGGTAATGGATTGAGTGTGTGGGCCATAGATTTGCCCTTCCTGGCTTAGGCTATGTTCCTTGCCTGACAGATGGGAAAACAGAGACTCAGATGAGAAAGGTTCATCCCAAGGTCACACGGTCTGAGCCAAGACTAGGACCTGGGGTCCCTGACTTCTGGCTCTGGACTACCTATGAGAAAGTGTAACTCCTAGGCAGCCACCACACAAACCCGCACCCTGGGGCCCCTCAGAGGCTGCCGCTTCCTGTGGGAAGACGGCCTTCCTTCCCAACAAGGGCATCCAGGAATTCCAGTTGAGGCTAGGCCCTCAGTGTAGATTTCATCCCAAGTGACCAGCCAGCCAGCCCCTGCTTGTATGCCCTCCAGAGATAGGGTGCTCCCCTCCCTCCTCAACAGGCAGCATGTTCTATTCCTGGACAGCAATGCCTCCAAGAATGATTTTTATATTGATCTTAAAATCAGCTTCCTCACCTCTTCCCACGAACGTTCTGGTTCCACCGTGGGGTCCTCCAGTGTGTGGCTTTAGTTCAGACTAGTCTGGCTGGGAGCTTCTGGGCAAGTAATGTCTCTCAACCTCACTTGTGCCCTCTGGGAGTGTGAGCCCACCAAAGGCGCTCCCATACAATTTCTCACAGCTCTGGGGCCCACAGCAGCCCATTACAGCTATGGGAACTGGGGAGAAAGAAGGCACATTAGGCACAGAAGAATGGAGAAGTCTAAATTGAGGACTGGGAAGTATTGCTCACTGGCAGCCCTGGGAACAAGGCCATGTGGCTGGCCCGTGGCTGCCTGGCTGAGCCTGCCACGGTTCCCACATCCACCCACTGGCTGCACAGACGGTGGATACCCAGACCCAAGAACCCTGAGAAAGAAAAGAGGCACTTCTCCCTGGGAGAAGGTCAGGCTGCAGGTGTGTATTCATTCACTCATTCATTCATTCACACCTGTCTGGTGCCTGCAGAGCACAGTGGTTAGCAGAGCTAAGACTCTGGAGCAGTTTCTATTCTGTCCTGTAGGGTCGCTATGAGTCAGAACCGACTCGATGGCACTGGGTAAGACTCTGGAGTCAGACCTTGTGGGTTTACATCCTGGTTGCCCACTGACAGGGTGAGCCGAGACCACTGAGAATAAGCCTGGGGCGACGAGAAATAACTCAAGTTTAGAGTTTAGAGCAGTGCCTGGCACAGAGTGGGTGTGCAGTCAGTGTCCACTGCATCTGCCCCACCACTGTTACCACGGCACCCCTGCAGGTCTGTGCCTGGGTGGAGGCGTCCCTCGCCTGGCCTCCCTGGGGCTCCCCTGGGGCTGCTAGTCTGCCCACTGCCTGGTACACCTGCCCTCCCCCTGCACCAGGACTGGCCAGCCTCCCAGACTCTCCTTTCCTCCCTCCCTCCTTTCCACCACCCCTAGAAGTTACTGTCCCTTCCCCTCACCGTAATAGGTCTTTTTAATCTTGACGAAGCTAAGAGGTAGAAACTGTTGTCTTAGGTTTTAAATTTGCACTTCTCTGATTGCTGCACTGTATAGCCACTAGGCCACGTGAACTACTGTGCATAGGACCTGGCACAAAGTGGAGTCAGGGCTGTGTCATTATTTCCATTATTATGGCCACAGAGACCGGGTGGGCTGACGCAGGAAGTCCTAAGGGCCTCAGCAGAGCCTTGGGCTGAACGTGGGAGTGAAAGCTTTGTATTAGCTTGAACCAATCTGTTTTACTCAAAATAGTGGCTTAAAACAAGACAGCATTTATTTCTTTCTCTTGTGAGTATTCAAAGGTGGCTGGTCCATCCTTCCTGTGCTTCCTCCCTCTGTGCTTCCCCTCTCAGACAGCCCAGACACACCCCTTCCTCTGAGCACCCCTTCCTCAGAAAGGCGCCAGCTACCCTGAAGTGCTGCACACCACCTCACCCCGTTGGCCAGAATTTAGTTACAGGGCTGCACCTAGCTACAAAGGGAGGCTGGGAATCGTAGTTTTCAGGTGGTGGTCACGTCCCTCACTGCAGCATTGAGGTGCGGGAAGAGGCATACCAGTGGGCAGTCATGCCTGGGGGTGGGAACTGGGGTTGCAGCTGCCTAGGAGTTGTAGGGGCAGGTTTCTCTGGCTTGGTTATTGGGTTGGGTTCCTGACAGGTGTTTTCCTCCTATGAGGGGAGACCTGGTGCTGGAAGGAGCCCAGTTTCCATTTCATCCCTGCCACCTTCTCACTGTGGGACCTTTGCCATAACATTGAGCCTTGCTCTGCCTAAGCTTCTCCACCTGTACAGTGGAGGTGGAAGCGCCTTCCTCCTAGGGTTATGACAGCAGATGTCTATGCTGGTCCACTGGCCACCCTGCACCCACCCCCCGCCCGGTGTGCAGACACTGGAAACCTCTGCTGGCCTTTGCCGGTGAGTTTCCTGCATGCCCCCCCGGGCATCTCAGCTTCTTAAGGTGCCCTTAGGTTCTTGGTGGGCAGGAGGGGTGTAGGGAGATGAAGCTACTGGGCACTGCTGGGGCATTGAGGCCAAGGACTGCCCGCCTACCCCTGTGCCTATCTGCAGGGAAGGGACTGAGTCTGACCCATCTTTCTTCCCTCTCTCTCCCACCACTCCCCTTCCAGCCATTCCTTTTTCACTCATCCATTTTTTTTTTTTTTAACAAATAATGAGGACCTTCTAGGTACCTGCCTGGGCCAGGCTCAGGAGTAAACAAGGGCCAAGGGCCTGTTCTCAAGAAGCTGAATTCCCCAGTGACGACCACATAAAACAGAGAGAGGACTGAGAGGTCAGTGGGTGGAAGGTGTGGGAGGGTGGCTGGCTGGTGGTCAGTGGTGTGGGGACTTAGGTGAGAACTTCCCAGGCAGAGGGAACTGTGAGGACAATGGCCTGTGGGGCTGAGGAGGGAGAGGAGCTGTGAGGCTTAGAGGCAGGGAAGGGTGCTGAGGGCACAGGGCTGAAGGCTGTGGTGAGGACTCTGGAAGTTACCAGAGGGCGGTGACAGAGGAGCGGAATGATTTTACGTGGGTTTAAAGGAACCCTCTGACTTTCATGTGGAACACAGACTGTGGGCATGAGGCCAGAGACTGGGAGAAAGAGGGAGGTAACTGCCATGGTCCAAGGGCTGGGATGCTTGGACCACAGCAATAGAGGGCGTGGAATTCTGGGTGTGTATAGGTATTGAAACTCTGATGAAGTTCAAAGATTACAGCCTTCAGTATGGATTACACTTCAACATAAAACAAAAATCCTCACAACTGGACCAACAAGCAACATCATGATAAACGGAGAAAAGATTGAAGTTGTCAAGGATTTCACTTAGATTCACAACCAACACCTGTGGAAGCAGCAGCCAAGAAATCAAACGACGTTCCGCTTTGGGCAAATCTGCTACAAAAGACCTCTTCAAAGTGGTAAAAAGCAAAGATGTCACTAAGGTGCGCCCGACCCAAGCCGTGATAGTTTCTATTTCCTCATATGCATGGGAAAGCTGGACAATGAATAAGGAAGACCAAAGAATAATTGATGCCTTTGAATTATGGTGTTGGTGAAAAATACTGAATATACCATGGACTGTCAGAAGAATGAACAAATCTGTCTTGGAAGAAGAACAGCTAGAATGCTCCTTAGAAGGAAGGATGGTGATATACTACATCTCACATACTTTAACCATGTTATCAGGAGGGCCCAGTCCCTGGAGGAGAGCATCATACTTGGTAAAGTCAGTGAAAGAGAAGAAGACCCTTCATGAGATGGATTGGCACAGTGGCTGCAAGCATAGCAATGATTGTGAAGATGGCACAGGACTGGGCAGTATTTCGTTTTGTTGTATAAAGGTTGCTATGAGTTAGAACTGACTTGATGGCACCTGACAACAGTAAGATTCATTTTTTGGTATATAGTTCTGAGTTTTAACAAACTCATACAGCCGCATAACCATCACCAGAATCAGGATAAGGAACAATTTTACCGCCCCAAAAAGTCCTGTGTGCTGCCCTTTTGTGTTCAGCCCCTCTTCTACCTCAGCCCCTGGCAACCACTGATTTGTTTTCTCTCACTATAGTTTTCCCTTTTCTAGAACGTCACATGAATTGAATCAGTATGGAGTCCTTTGATGTGGCTTCTTTCACTCAACAAAATGGATCTGTGTTGTTGCATACTGATAGCTTAGTTCTTTTTATTGCTGACTAGTGTTCCTTGGTTTTTTTTAATGTCCCATGAGGAGCCCTGGTAGTGCAGTGGTTAAAGCACTCAGCTGCTAACTGAAAGGTCCAGAGGCTCCATGGAAGAAAGATGTGGCAATCTGCTTTTGTAAAGATTACCACTTTGGAAACCCTATGAGGCAGTTCTACTCTGTCCTGTTGGGTTGCCAGGAGTCAGAATTGACTCCATGGCAATGGGTTTGATTTTTTTTTTTAGTTTTTTATGGTGTGGATGTACCACAGCTTGCTTATCCACTCACCAGTCAATAGACATTAGTTTGTTTCCACTTTAAGGTGATTATGGGTAAAGCCCATATAAACATTCACACATGAGTGAACATAAGTTGTCATTTCTCTCCGATAAATACCTGGCGCGGTAGTGCTAGTCCTCGTGATATGGTAGGTGTCTGTTTAACTTTGTCCCTGGATGGTGCAAATGGTTAGCAGGCTCGGCAGCTAACTGAAAGGCTGGCGGTTTGAGTCTACCCAGTGGTACCTTGGAAGAAAGGCCTGGCGACACCTACTGTTGCAAAAAAATCAGCAATTGAAATCCCTAAATTAGCACAATTCTACTGACTCACAGAGGGGCGCCATGAGTCAGAATCGACTTGACACTTGAACTTTTCTGTAGTGGCTGCACCATTTGGCATTGCCACCAGTAGTGTACGAAGGTTCTAGTTGCTCCATATCTTGCCAGCACTTGGTATTGTCTTCCTGATAATAACCATCCTAATAGGAGTGAAGTGGTATCTCTTCGTGTTTTGTTGTTGTTGTTGAGAATATACACAGCAAAACATATGCCAACTTAACAGTTTCTACCTGTACAATTGAGTGACATTGATTACATTCTTTGAGTTGTACAGCCATGCTCCTCCTCCTCTTCTGAGTTACTCCTCCCCCATTAACATAAACTCACTGTCTCCTAAGTTTCCTGTCTAATCTTATGAATTGCTGTTGTCAACTTGATACCTTATAGATAGTTCTTAAAAGAGCATAATACTTAAGGCACACATTTTTCACTAGTTAAGCTAAACTATTGTTTGGTTTTAAGAAGACTTTAGGGGGCTATTTTTGGTTTAAGGTTAAAGATGATCTCAGGGCAATAGTTTCGGGGGTTCATTTAACCTCCACTCCTCCAGAAGTCTGGAGTCCGTGAGAATTTGAAATTCAGTTCTACATTTCCCCGCTTTTGATCAGAATTCTTCTACAGAATCTTTGATCAGAATGTTCAGTCGTGGTAGCTGGGCACCATCCTGTTTTTTTGGTTTCCTGGCAAAGGAAGTAGTTGTCCACTTAGGCAATTAGCCACACATTCTGTATCCTCCTCCTATTCCTTACTCTCCTTCCTCTGTTGCTCCAGGTGAACAGAGACCAATCGTTGTGCCTCAGATAACCACTTGCAAGCTTTTAAGACTCCAGGTGTGATTGTGAAGGTTGTGTGTCAACTTGGCTGGGCTATGATTCTCAGTAGTTTGGCACTTAGGATGTAGTTTGGCGGTTGTATAATGATGTGATCACCTCCATGATGAGAGCTACTGTGAGTAGCCAGTCAGATGAAAGGGAATATCCTTGGGGGTGTGGCCTGTCTCCAGTATACATGGATTTTCTGGCAAGGCTCACTGGCTTTTGCTTGCTCTGGATCCTGCAACTGGCTCCTGTTCGTCTGACCTCTGATTCTTGGAACCTGAGCTAGCAGCTGACCAGCATGCTGATCTTGGGTTCGCCAGCTCCTACAGCTACGTGAGTCAGGAGAAGCCTCCAGCCTGACCCACAGACTTGGGACTTTCCAGCCTTTACAACCCTGTGAGCCACTTCCTTGATGTAAATCTCACACTCTCTCTCTCTATATATATATAGACTTTTTGCTGGTTTTGCTTCTCTAGAGAACCCAGCCTAAGGCACCAGGGCAGGTACTACTTCTCATTGTGGTTTTAATTTGCATTTCCCTAATGACTAATGAAGGAGCCCTGGTGGTGCAGTGGTTAAGCGCTTGGCTGCTAACTGAAAAGTCAGCGGTTCAAGCTCACCAACTGCTCCACGGGAGAAAGATGTGTCAGTCTGCTTCCGTAAATATTACAGTGTTGGAAACCTTATGGGGCAGTTCTACTCTGTCCTGTAGGGTTGCTATGAGTTGGAATTGACTTGATGGCAATGGATTTGGTTTTTGGTAATGACTAAAGACATTGAAGGAGTCCTGGTGGTGCAATGGTTACGCCCTTAGCTGCTAACCAAAAGACAGTTTGAACCCACCAGCTGCTCCATGGGAGAAAAGAGCTGGTGAATTGCTCCTGCAAAGATTTACAGCCTAGGAAACCCTATAGGGTAGTTCTACTCTGTCATATATGGGGTCGCCATGAGTTGGAATTGACTTGATGGCACACAACAACAACAGCAACAGTGATATTGAGCATCTTTTCTTGTGTTTATTTGCCATCTGTATAGCTTCTTTGGTGATGGATCTGTTCAAGTCTGTTACCCATTTATTATTTATTATTACCCATTCTTGTTTATCGAGTTGTTTGATTTCTTATTTTTGAGTTTCAGGATCCAAGGCCTTTATCAGAGATGTGTTTGGCAAATATTTCCTTTCAGCCCGTGCCTTTTCATTCTCTTAACAGGATTTTTTTGCAGAACAGGTGTTTTAAGTTTCGATGAAGTCCAATTTATTAATTTTTTTCTCTTATGGATCATGTTTTTAATGTTGTTTGTAAGAAATCTTGACTTAATCTAAGGCCACAAAAATCCCCTCTGTTCCCTTCTAGAAGCTTTATAGTTTTAGATTCTACGTTTAGGTCTGTGGTCCATTTCTAGTTCGTTTTTGTGTAAGGTATGAGGTATGAGGAAACCCTGGTGGCGTGGTGGTTAAGTGCTATGGCTGCTAACCAGAAGTTCAGCAGTTCGCATCCACCAGGCGCTCCTTGGAAACCCTGTGGGGCAGTTCTACTCTGTCCCGTAGGGTCGCTATGAGTCAGAATCGACTCGACGGCAATGGGTTTTTTAATGGAATGAGGTATGAGTCAAAGTCAGGGTTTTCTGTTGTTTTTGCTTCTGGATATTGGGTTACCTTCCTTTGGCTGCTGTAACAAATTACCACAAACTGGGTTACTTAAAACAACACACATTTATTCTAGCATAATTCTTGAGGCTGGAAGTCTGAAATTAAGGTGTCAGGAGGGCTGATTCCTTCTGGAGGCTCTGAGGGAGAGTCTATTCCATGCCTTTTTTTTTAAGCTTCTGGTGTTGCGGGCAGTCTTTAACATTCCTTCGCTTGTAGCTGGATTGCTCCAATCAGTGCCGCTGTCTTCCCATGGCTTTCTTCGCTGTGTGTCCTCTCCTCTTCTCGTAAAGACACCAGTCATGAGATTTAGGGCCCACCCTAATCCAGGATTACCTCATCTTAATCAATTATATTTGCAAAAATCTTATTTCCAAATAAGGTTGCATTCTGAGATTCCAGGTAGACCTGCACTTTAGGGGGATGCTATTCAACCCACCACAGATGTCTTGGGTAGGTATTTTGAAATTAGAGCCCACAGAGTTTGTGGCGAATTGGTTGTAAGTTGAGAAAAAGAGTCCGGGTAATTCCAAATTTTGGGGCCTGAGCAACTGAAGGACAGAAGTGCCACTAACTGCAATGGGGGAGGCCACATGAAGAGCAGGTTGGGCAGGTCAAGAGTCATTATGGTCATTTCAGGCTTCGTGGGCAGTCAGACAACTGTGCCTGGCACTTAGGCGGGAGGTCCTGGCTGGAGACATCGAGCGCAGAGGGTGTGTGAAGGGTTGTGTCGGGTCAGAGTGGGATAAGGGGGCCTATCAGACTTGGAGGCCCCTGCTTCCACCCACCTGCTCTGAGTCTCAGGCCTCTCCTCTGTGGAAATGACTGTTGAACCTTTGTCCTTAAGATGCTCACGGCGATGCCCTGGAATCTGTCTTTACCTTGGGCACAGGCTCTACAACAGCTCTGTCTGTTCTCCAAAACATACCTGTCTACTTTCAATGCAGTAGGAATACAGTCAGTGATCAAAAGTCAGAAAGCCAGAAGAGCATCTCATCTTGCACTGGTCACCAGGAGACAAGTTCAAGAATGCCCACGACAGCTTCATCAGCATCCTGGAAAGCCAGAAACCTTCCAAATGCCCATCAGCAGGGAGTAGAGAAACCAGCTGAGGCCCATCCAGGCATGGAATACTGCTCCACCACAGAAAGGACCAACTACTGACACACAGACAACACAGTGACTGTCAAATGCGGTATGCTGAGTGAGAGAAGCCAGACACCAAAAGGGATGAAGTGATGTGTGTGTGTGAGGGAAGAAGACAGATGAGGGCCTGATTGCCTGAGTCTGAGTCTCTGTGACCTTGAGAAGTACCTTAGCCACCCTGTGCCTCACTTTGCCCATCTGACAAATGGGGATAATGACAGTTCTCCTTCAGCTGGCTGTTGTGCAGGTCAACGAGTATAGGAACGCTATAGAGTGATGGTCAGTGCACAGTAAGTTCTGTGTAAGTGCCAGCCACTGTCCTTATGATTTCCTAAAAATTCTTGTGGTTTATATTGTTAGGATCATCTGTCTTTGTTCTTATTTAAGGACGATGCCATTGTAACCGCGTTATGGCGCTTTGTTGTCTAGGTGTATCTTTATTTACCACACCAATCCCTTACTGCTGGACGTGGGGGTAATTTCCAACTTTTCACTGTTAAAAACAGCTCTGAGGTAAACATTCTGGTATATGAATCTTTGCAGCAGATTTTTAATTATTTCCTTTGCCTAAATCTCAAATGCATGTACGATTTGAGGCTCTGGCGTGGATTGAATTATATCCCCCCAAAAATGTGTGTATCAACTTGGTTAGGCCATGATTCCCAGTATTCTGTGGTTGCCCTCCATTCTGTGATTATAATTTTATGTTAAAGAGGATTAAGGTGGCATTCTAACACCCTTACCAGGTCGTGTTCCTGATCCATTGTAAGGGGAGTTTTCCTGGGATGTGGCCTACATCACCTTTTATCTCTTAAGAGAAAGGGAAACTGGCAGAGAGGGGGGACCTCATACCACCAAGAAAGCAGCACCAGGAGCAGAGTGCGTCCTTTGGACCCGGGGTTCCTGTGCCTGAGAAGCTCCTCTACCAGGGGAAAATTGAGGACAAGGACCTTCCTCCAGACTCTACAGAGAGAGAAAACCTTCCCCTGGAGCTGATGCCCTGAATTTGGACTTTTAGCCTACTTTACTCTAAGGAAATAAATTTCTCTTTGTTAAAGCCATCCACTTGTGGTATTTCTGTTACAGCAGCACCGGATGAGTAAGACAGGCTTGTAATACATGTACCAAACTGCATCCAGAAAAGTCTGGATCTGGACCCCACCGGGCAAGTTTGAGAGGACCCCTCCAGGCCCTTGCTGACGTTGCGTATTGTCATTGTTTTCTTGTAATCTTTGCCAATAGCTGAGTCAGGGATTAGCTGTGGTCATCTGAATTAGCGCTTCTGCAGCTCCTGTGAGAGTAACTACACATCTTTTCCTGCCTGTTGGCCATTTGTGTTCTTTTTGGAAATTTACAGTTTAAATTTCCTGCTGGCATGTTAGTCCTTTCTTCTCTTTGGGTGTTCGTATCAGATTGATGTGTAAGAACTCTTTATAAATTAAGGGCTATTGAATCTTTGTCCTGTTTTTCACGTATTTTCCTAATTTTTTAATCTAAATATATATATTTTTAAATTATTAGCTTTTTACTTTTCATGTATTCAAATCTGTCAATCCCCCCACCCCCCCACCCCCGTTTTTGTTTTTTTTGGTTAATAATTTCTGCTTTGGGGGCCATGGTTAGAGAAGTATTATATAAATATTTTTTTTTCTTCTAACACATGCCTGGTTTCTTTTTTAACACCTTAACCTTCTGAGGGAGTCCCTGGGTGGTGCAAATGGGTAAGTACTCCACTACCAGCAAAAACGTTGGTGATCTGAACCTACTCAAAGGCCTCAGGAGACAGGCCTGGCAATCTGCTTCTGACGGTCACAGCCTGGAAAAACCTGTGGGATGATTCTACTCTGCACACACAGGGTCGCCCTGAGTTGAAGTCAACTTGATGACAGTCAGCATCTGGAGTTTATCTGCCCCCACTCTGCCACTTTCCCAGTGGTCTGTCCCCACCACTGGCCGAGTGGCCACTGACCTGTGTTGGCCCCTGTGGAGTCTTACCCACAGGACAACATGGCCAGTGGACTAGCCCTTGCCCACTTACCCCACGGGCAACAGCACCATGGCTGTGTTGGAGCTTTCCTCCAGGAGCTTTCCTGCCCTTGCTCTGGGCTCTGACTGCCTGCTGGGTCTTGCCCCACCCTCTGCCCCAGGGTTTCCAAGGTGGGTCTTCATACCTGTCTTTTCTTCTCTAGGCACCTGCAGCCAAGTGAAGCCACCCCCGCAGGGAACCTTCCGAGTCCTTCGTGGCAACGGCACTTCTGTGGGGACAGTGTTGCTGTTCCAGTGCCCCTCTGGCCACCAGATGGGGGGGCCTGGCCTCGTCACCTGTGCCTGGAAGGGGAGCGTTGCTGAGTGGTCATCAGGGACGCCAGTGTGCAAGTGTAAGGCCCGCTCAGTGACTGACGCTGGGTGGGTGGCCCTGTGGCGATGGGTATTCCCTGAGAAGGAGCAGTGGGATGTAGGCAAAAGCTGGGCTTCTCTTTAGATCTGCACTCCAGGCTAAGGGGGGGCTTGTTTGGCCATGACCCCTGCCTGTTGGGGTGTCACATTTGCAGGTCAGAAACCCCCCAGACTTGAATCCCAGCGATGGCTTCAAATCCTAGCTCTGCCTCTGACCTGCCCTGTCCCCTCCAAGAGCTTACTGCTGCTATCTGGATTGAGCTTTGTCATCTGGAAAGTGGGGAAGCTAACATCCACTCATTCATTACTTCACTAACGCATGCAGCAAACACTCACTAGGATATGCCGTGCGCCAAGAATTCCAGGCACTAGCAGCACAGAGGACCACAGCATGCTCCAGCCCTGCAGCTCCCAGTCTGAGGGAGGAGGTAGTTTTCTAGTTGTTGTACAGGGTGTAGGAGCCCTGGTAGCACAATGGTTAAGTACTTGGCTGCTAATTGAAAGGTCAGTGGTTCGAACCCACCAGCTTCTCTGCAGGAGAAAGATGTGGCAGTCTGCTTCATAAAAATTTACAGCCTTGGAAACTCTCTGGGGCTGTTCTACTCCATCCTATAGGGTCGCTATGAGTCAGAATCGACTCAGCGGCAACAGGTTTGGTTTTTTTGAACAGGGCATTGAGGGGTTAGATGAAATAGTAACAGCTAAGTGCCCAGCATAGCATTTTCCAAAGTGAAGCCATGAGTTAATATATAATATGTATAAAACGGGCTCCATAGTCAACACAGTTTGGAAAAGCTGGGATTACAGGATGCAGGACTTCTCAGAGCCTTTAAAATGCTATTGTGCTGAATAAATCTCTGAGAATGGGGGTGTCAGGATTAGGTTCCAAGAGACACAAAGCCCAAAAGAACAGGAGCTTAAACAAGATGTAACTTTCTGTTACCCATAAATCTCAGAATGGGTAGTCCTAGGCTTTCCTATGCTGCACCATGGCAATGGGGACTCAGGCCCCTTTCATCTTCTGACTCTTTTGGGTGTGACCTCAACGTTATGATCCAAGATGGCGGCATCTGTGTTCCAGGCACTAGGGTAAAGAGGTAGGCCAAAGGACACTCCATAGTGTCTTAAGGAGGGTTCTTAAAGGTGTTCCACATTACTTCCTCTTTTATCCTATTGGCTGGAACATGGTCATGTGGCCACATCCTGCTGCAGGGGAGGCTGTGAAATGTAGTCCTCATTCTGGTTGGCCAATGTCCAGCTAGGATGCAAGGGAAAATGGGTATTGGGGACATGAACGGGGCTTACCACTGGGGGTAGAATACACAGTGTTGCTCAAAGTAGAATCCCAGCTTCTTTTCTTCACAGGATATCCCTGAGAACCTGATTATTCTAGTAGTTAATGCGTAGCTGAGGTCACACAGCTGATACTTGGCAAAGGCAGGGTTCAAACCAACGCCCTTTGAACCCAAAGACTGGGCATTTTTCTTGGTTATGTTCCTTCCTGGAAGGTGACCTGAGAAGGCATGTAGGCCTTTGAAGGGTTTTGCCAGTTCAAAGCATTGTGAAAACTCAGACCCTGGGCTGTGCAAGTCCTCGTCCACAATGGTGGCTGCTGTCATCTGGTCTTGTGTCCCCACCCTTCCTCTGCTCTAGTTGGTGGAAACAAGTGAGGCCATCACTCTGACCTCGCCTCAAAGCTTCTTTCTAATTTGCCACTCTGCAAATTCCTACACAACCTCCAAAACCCTCCCCAGATGGTGCCTTCTGGGGAGAATCTTCCCTGATAGCCCCACCGACAACAGTTTACACGGACCTTTGCCTTGGACTCAGAATGGGCTCCCTGAGGCCAGGCTGGATCTGACTCCCGGGACCTGGCGGGTTTGGGCGAGCCTGCCCAGGAGTTGCTGCATGTCTCCCTCACAGCTATGCCCCTATATGAGACCTTTGGCTTCAGGGTGGCCGTGATTGCCTCCATCGTCAGCTGTGCCATCATCTTGCTCATGTCTATGGCCTTCCTCACCTGCTGCCTAATGAAGTGTGTGAAGCGGACAGAGCAGCAGCGCTCTGACAGGTACAGCCTGGCCAGCAGGGTCGGGGTGAAAGAGCTGTCAGATAGCCCATGCTCTCCGGGCCTTGGGTCCTCCATGTGAAACGGGCCTGCAGCCTTGAGCTCCGCTGCCCTCTTGGTGCCCACGCTCCCAGGAGAAAAGGAGTAGGCAAAAAGCGTGTCACGGGAAACACCCTGGCCGCATCTGCAAGATCATATGCATATGGCCTAGCGTGTGATCTGTCCTGGAGAATGTTCTAGATATGCTTGAAAAGAATGTGTATTTTTTGTTGTCGGTAAGTCCCATGACCTGCCGGTCCCTGCTGAGCTGCTGGCCTGCAGGGGGTTCCTAAGGGAATCATCACACCAAGGGACTCCCCAAGGGGTGGTGTCTAGTCCTAAGCTGGTAGAATTGGGGTGTGTGCCACTGCGGCTGGCAGGCTTGGTACCGCGCTGTGCACGGAGCCCCGGCGGCCCCGCCTGGTGAGCACAGGGGAATTGCTGGCTGCCAGTGAACACGGTAACAGGGCACCCTGTTTAGCAACATGCATACATGTGGTGAGACCACAGAGAAAACCTAAGCAGTGATTAAACTCGAAAGTCAGGATGGCCCCTCTTCACTGGGGTGCACAGAGGTTGTTTATTATCCTTTGACCTTGCAGCGTGCCATCTGTACCTGACATGTTAGGGTCATTCAAGTGCTGTGGATGCCTGCTCGCTTCATGCGGTGTCACTCACACTGTAGATGAGGGTTGGTTAACCACAGCCCACAGGCGGAAGCCAGCCCACCACCTGTTTTTGAAATAAAGTTTTATTGGGGCGCAGCCATGTTCCTTGGCTTCCGTGTCTTTTGCGCCGCAGCGTGAGCTGAGTAGTTGCATAGAGACCACCTGGCCTGTGGAGCCTGCAGCGTGCCCTTCCTGGTCCTTTAAGAGGACGTTCGCAGACCTGTGCAGTGCCCTGGGGCTGTGTGGAGCGTGTGGGCACGGCTGGTCCACTGTCCTGGAGATGCTGTGTGTTGAATGTCCTTTACTCTCTCCTCGAGGACGGCCCAGCTGTGGTACCAGCTCAGAGGCAAGGACCTGGAGACGGTGCAGGCAGCCTACCTCAGCCTCAAAGGCCTGAACAACAACAACAACAGCCACCCCAGCAGCCACCCCCGCTTGGGCGAAGCTGCTGTGCAGGCACATGACAACCACTGCTTCACCACGTGAGCACGGGTGCCTTGACATGGGACGGGGGGGCCATCCTGGGTGGCTCATCCTGGGAGGTGCTTGCTCAAGAGCTAGGACCATACCCTGCTGCAAGTCAGGCTCACCCAGCACTCACAGGGCTCTGTCCTCACCTCAACATTTCTAATACCCAAAGCTACCTACATGCAAACCTACACAGAAGTGGAGGTACACTCAACACCTCATCCGCTGACCCCTTTTACCTGGACAGCAGCTTGCCACATCCTGCCATATTCTCCCTCCCTCCCTTCCTCTGTACCCTCTTTCTCTCTCTCTCTCTCAATATATACACACACAAACTTTTTTTCTGAACCAATACATTCTCTTACCTTCTTCTGACTCAAGACAGTTCATTCTGACAGAATAGGAACTGGGTGGTAGACAGTGTCTCCCGATGTCATGATTAGCTTTGGGTGTGCGTCTGCGCCCTGTGATCCGGAGTCCATCCAGAATCACACACGACTCAGTGGCCAGGTCTCTGGCTCCTCTGTCTCTCCTGCACTGGCGTGGAGACTCCAGTGGGGGACTTGCACGGGGCCCATGCAGGTCTGTCTGGGCTCCCTCGGTCAGATTCAGGTGTGCATTCCTAGGAGGAGGGCTGCACAGGTGACGTGTGTCCTTTGGTGCATCTGTCCATCTGTCCAGAGGCACAGGTGTCGGGACTGTGGTCTCTGGGGTACGCCGTGTCCACCAGAGCGCTCTACCACTGGGTAACTAAGAAGCGACTCCAAGAGGAGTCACTGCTCCCGCGGCCTCTGACCCACAGCCTCACACTGGGGATGTCAGTGATTACCCCAGGGGTTTGGAAAATGGCGATTCCATAATTCTGCTGCAATTCACTCGTTCCTGCCATGAGGAATGAGAATGAGCTCTTTGGTTGTTTTCTTCCCCTTCTTTCTTTTTGTTGTTTTGCTGTCATTTTTAGTATCACTGTGAACTCATGGATGTGCTTTTTAAAACTTGTATTTTGGGAAAATGTCCCAAGAGCACAGAAGTAGAGAGAGCAGTGTAACTGTCTCCCATCCCAACAGTGACTGAGTCCTGGCCAGGCCACGACCCCTCCCCCGAGTGCTCTGAAGCACAGTGTTTTGTGCTCTCACTATGCTTTGACCACGTGAGCCCGTCGTCGTGCTGCACCTGTGTCCTCCTGATATGTCCTGTCATTACCTGAGCACTTCTTTTCTCGCATAAGGTGCTCCAGGCTCACCTAGTACTTTTTCCATCCAGCCCAGGAGCCAGCCCTTCTCCAAGGGCCTCTCTTGGTGAGGTGTGCATTTGCAAGCCCAGGCTAGGCTTTGGCGGTGGGTCATCGGCCTGGTGCTAAGTCCCGCACAGGTGTGTCCTCACCCAGTTGCCACAGAACCCTTCGAGGGAGCAAAGCACTTTGATAAGCCTCTTTTCTTGATGTGAGCCTCAGAAAGCCCTTCCCCACCCTCAGGAAGGCGAGCAGCCCTACTCACTGGAGCCAGCCTCCTTGTTGTACAGCTGTAGAAACTGAGGGCCACAGCACAAACCCCACCCCCACAGGGTCCAGGCCAGGAAACAGTGAAGCAGGGCTGACGGCCTCCCCCCGCCACCACCCATGCCAGAGAAGCCCTTACTCAGGGCCGAGAGAGGAACCAGGGCTCCCGAGACCTGTGCCTGCCCCATGCCCAGCCCCCAGTAGCTGCCTCTGCCACCACTGGTGTGACTATAGGGTGCCACTTCTTCAGGAGCTTTTAGGGACATAGGTCAAGGGACACAGTGTCCTTGGAAAGTCCAACAGCCCGTGAACCACTCCTGGAGGGCAGCAGAAAGGTCTGTAGTTGTTTGTAACCACTCCCAAGTTGGAGAAGCCCAAGCTGAGGGGAAAGTGTAGTCAGCCAAGCCTACCAGGATAAAGTCAGGCCTTATTAGGGCCAGGCGTGACCCGACCAGGCCATGTGCCAAGACACTGTCCCTTCCTCTGGGTCGAGCCCCACCACTAGGCTAGTGAGGTGCTTTGTTGTCGCTGGCCCCTTGGCCAGGCTCAGCTGATCTGGGCCTGGTTCAGGTTCTGGAGTCTGTGTGTGGTTGGGAGGATGGCACAGGAGAGGATGGTCACAGCCTAAGTAGGAGCAGGATCAATAGTTGCCCAGTATCCAGGTGCTGCACCAGACCCAGATAGTGTCCTGGACCCGGGGACAATACTGGGCAGCTTTCTATTTTTTTGTTCTTCTGACACCCCTTGCCCTGCCGGGCCTGTGTGTGATGTGACCCCAGCTGGGCTTTCTGAGTGTTGGGAGCAGGTGGCCTATTGAAGTATCAATTGACATATGACAGTTGACTGGGACATGAGAGGTCAGAGGGTCCTGGAACCAGGTCCACAGAAGGACCAGAGCCGGGCACCTGGGAAGGCAGCAGAGTGGGATAAGCCCAGCCCCACTCTTCCTCCAGCTCACATCTCTCTTCCCCACAGAGACCATGCCAAGGGTACCAGAGAGCTGGCCAGCATGGGCCCCAGTGTGAATAAGGACCCGTGGACACCTGCACCTGATGCTCTGAACCCCAGTGTCTCCTCCAGCTTACCCCACACCCAGGTGATGGTGCACATAGAGAGCCTCGTGCAGACCCTGCCTGCCTCTGGACCCACCCTAGAAATGCCAGGAAAGGCATCAGCAAACATACTGGGATGACCAAGAAGCTGCAGCCCATGCCTGCCGGCCCACTCAGCCAGCCTGCGATCTGGTCTCCATGCGTGTCTACCTGGAAATGGCGACATCTCAGGGCTGAGCTGACACCGGAGACTGGGGGCCTCAATGGGGGTATGCTGTACCGAGGGAGCCTGGCTATAGCCATTTTTATAGATATGGCTTCCTCGAAACCACTGCTGAGGTTAACACACCAGCTGTAGCCTCCTGCTAACCTGGGTTTCTTTAAGAAGACTGAGAAACGGTTTTAGAAAATCAAGTTTTGTATAATAGACTAAGAAAATAGCAATAAACTTTTTTTTTTTCAGCAATTACAAATGGCCGTTCTAAAACTCAGCATCTTCTTTAGCAGGATATTCTGCTACTAAGCAGGGATTCAGCCGAGGTTTCTGCATCCGTTGCCTATAAAGTTGAGGATGAGCGTATGAAATAAAACAACTCTCTAGTACTGAAAAGCACAAAGGTAAAAATCACTGTCCCAATTTTTGATGCCTTTGTAACAAAACCTCAAATCTAGTGGCATAAAACTAAACCCCCCAAAAAACCCACTGCCGTCGAGTCAATTCCGACTCATGGTGACCCTATAGGACAGGGTAGAACTGCCTGGTAGTTTCCAAGGAGCGCCTGGTGGGTTTGAACTGCCGACCTTTTGGTTAGCACCGGTAGCACTTAACCACTACACCGCCAGGCATAAAACTGGTCATTTATTATTATCTCTCAGGGCTCTGGGCTTCACTGGGCTCAGCAGGACGGTTCTCATTCAGGGTGTTTCACGGTGGTTGCAGTCAGGCAGTGACTAGTGCTGGGATCATCGCAAAGGCTAATTCACTCACGTGCCTGATCTCATGGGGTTTTTTGGTCAGAAAATTCACATGTGGCTGATTCCATATGTCCTGGGCTTCCTTAAAACATGGAGGCTGGGTTCCAGGGGTGAGAGTCCCAACTGCAGGTGCCAGGCAGAAGCAGCATTGCCTTTTATGACCTGGCCTGGGAAATCACATAGCATCACTTCTGTTGCATTCTATTAAGAGCAGAGAACACCCATTCCCAGAGTATGACCTTCACCCACATCTGCGAGTTCTATTGTATTAACAAGTACACTATTCAGACCTTCCCAACCTTATTTCCCTCCTCACCCACTTGTGTCCACCTGATCTGTCAGTGCCTGGCAGGAGGGGCTACACTGTTAGAAGTACTTCTCTTAATTTTTCCTTCCATTTACTATGGAGCCCTGGTGGCACAGTGGTTAAGAGCTCTGCTGCTAAACAAAAGGTCAGCAGTTGGAATCCACCAGCCACTCCTCGGAAATCCTATGGGGCAGTTCTACTCTGTCCTATAAGGCCGCTGAGTCTGAATCGAGTCAATAGCAGTGGATTTGGGTTTTTTTTTTTTTTTTTGGCTTCATTTACTATATAAGATCTTTGATAATAAATTTTGATTCTTATAAAGGTAATATGTTTTACCTTGAATTCACTCTTGTTAGCTTATAAAATCAGCCCCTTACTTTCCAAAAAAGAATTAAGGCCAACCCATGATCAGTGGGAAGGGAACTAGACTCTCCTTCTAAATGAGAAGAAACCATTACAATCACATTTAACCCAATTACTTGTAAAAGCAATTATATTTTAAAAAAAGCCTGTGTCTCTTACCCTTCCAGCCTTACTCCCACGGATGTTGGTGTTAACTTTGTGTATACATAACTATGTATACGCACATACGTGTATAACAAGATGTGGTTTTTATCTTTTTTTTTGTATTGCTCTGTAGTAAGTTTTGAAATAAGGATGTGTGAGTCTTTGAGACTACTTCATTCCTCTTTTTTCAGCATTATTTTGGCTATTCTACATTCCTCGCAATTCCATATGAATTTTAGAATCAGCTGGGATTCTGATGGGGATTATGTTGAATCTCTAGATCAGTTTAGAGAGTTTTGCCATCTTAACAATGTTAAATCTTCCAGTCCATGAACATGGGATACTTTTCCATTTTTTTAGACTTTTAATGTCTCTCAACAATGTTTTATAGTTTTCAGAGTATAAATTTTGTTCTTCTTTTGCTAAATTTATTCCTGAGTATTTAATTCTTTTTGGTGCTATTGTGAATGGAATTATTTTTTTAATTTTATTTTTGCATTGTTCATTGCAGGTGTATAGAAATACAACCTCAATGAACTCATTTATTAGTCATAATAGTTTTTGGTGGATTTCTTAGGATTCTCTATGTATAAGATCATGTCATCTATGAATAGAGATAGTTTTGCTTCTTCATTTCCAATCTGGATGCCTTCTATTTCTTTGTCTTGCCGACTTGCCCTGGCTACAATCTCCAGTACAGTGTTGAATAGAAGTGGCGACAGTTGACATCCTGGTCTTGTTCCTGATCTTAGGAGGAAAGCATCCAGTGTTTCACCATTTAGTGTGATGTTAGGTATGGTATTTTTTATAAATGCCCTTTATTAAGTTGAGGAGGTTCCCTTGCATCCATGTGATAAATCCCACTTGGTCATAGCGTATAATTCTTTGTATATGTTGCTGAATTCAGTTCGCTAGTATTTGGTGAGGATTTTTTTTTTTTTTTGGTCCATATTCATAAAATATATTGGTCTGTAGTTTTCTTTACTTGTGATGTTTCTGTCTGGTTTTAGTATCAGAGTAATACTGGCCTCAGAATGAGGTGAAGACTATTCCCTCCTCTTCCGTTTTTCAGAAGAGTTTGTGAAGAATTACTATTAATTCTTCTTTAAATCTTTGGTAGAATTCAGCTGTGAAAACTTCTGGTTCTGGACTTATCTTTCTGAGTAGTTTATTGATTTCTGATTCAATCTCTTCACTTGTTAAAATTTATACAGATTGTCATTTCTTCTTGAGTCAGTTTTAGTATTTTGTCTTCCTAGGAATTTGTCTATTTCATCTAAGTTATCTAATTTGTTGGCATATGATTGTTCATAGTGTTTCTTTGTAATCCTTCTTATTTCTGTGAGTTTGATAGTAATGTCCACCTTTTCATTTCTCATTCTAGTAATTTGAGTCTTCTTTCTTTTAGTCAAACTAGCTAAAGATTTGTCAGTGTTTGATTTTTTCAAAGAACCAGTTTTTGGTTGCATTGAATTTCTTTATTGCTTTTCTATTCTCTGTTTATTAATTTTCACTCTTATTTTTATTATTCCCTTCTCTCTGCTTATTTTAGGTTTAGTTTGCTCTTCTTTTTCCAGTGTCCAAAGATGGAAGGTTAGGTTAGTGATTTGAGATCTTTCTATTTTTCTTTAAGTGAAAGTTTACAAATCAAGTCAGTCTCTCAACAAAAATTTATATGCACCTTGCTATATACTCCTAATTGCTTTCCCCCTAATGAGACACTTCTTCCATGCCTTCCTTCCACTCTCTATTTTTGTGTCCATTCAGCCAGCTTCTGACCCCCTCTGCTCTCTCATCTCCCCTCAAGACAGGAGATGCCAACAGAGTCTCAAGTGTCTGCTTGATTCAAGAAGCTCATTCTTCACCAGTATCATTTTCTATCCCATAGTCCAGTCCAATCCTTGTCTGAAGAGTTGGGTTTGGCAATGGTTCCTTGTCTTGGGCTAACAGAAGGTCTGGGGATCATGACCTCTGTGGTCCTTCTAGTCTCAGTCAGACCATTAAGTCTGGTCTTTTTACGAGAATTTGGGGTCTGCATCCCACTGCCCTCCTGCTCCCTCAGGGGTGAGATCTTTCCTTCTTAATATAGGCATTTACAGCTATAAATTCTCCTTTAAGCACTGCATCAGCTGCATCCCATAAGTTAGTTTTCATATGTCTTTGACCCATTGATTATTTAGGAGTGTGGTGTTTAGTTTACATATATATTTGAGCTTTCCAAATCTTTCCCTGTTACTGATTTCTAATTTCATTCCATTGTAGTCAGAGAACATTGAATTATTTCTATCCTTTTAGATTTATTGAGACTCAGTTTAAGGCCTGGCATATAGACTTATCCTGGAGAATATTCTATATGCACTTGAGAAGAATATATATTCTGTGGTTGTTGGGTAGAGTGTTCTATATAGATGTCTCTTATGTCTCGTTGGTTATAGTGTTGTTCAAGTCTTCTATTTGCTGTCAATCTTCTCTCTAGTTGTTATATCCATTATTGAAAATTGGATATTGACATTTCCCACCATTATTGTTGAATTGTCTATTTCTCCATTTCTGTCAGTTTTTGCTTCTGTATTTTGGTGCTCTGTAATTAGGTGTACATTTTTTTATTTTCCTGATGGATTGACCTTTCTAATCATTGCGAAATACCATCTTTATCTGTAGAAACATTTTTGGTTTTAAAGTATATTTTGTCTGATATTAGTATAGCCACTCCAGGTTAGCCATGGCTGGTATTTCAATGTCTTTTTTCGTTCTTTTACTATTTGTGTCTTTAAATCTAAAGTGTGTCTCCTCTAGAAAACATATAGTTTGATCATGTTTTTTATTCAGTCTGACACTTTCTGCCTTTCGACTGGATTATTTAATCCATTTACTTTTAGGGTTATTAGTGATATGGTTGCATTTACATCTACCATCTTTCCTTTTGTATTCCATACATCTCATGACTTTTTTGTTCCTCCTTTACTGCTTTCTTTGCATTGAGCGAATATTTTCTGATCTAGCATTTTAATGTCTTTAATGATTGTTTCACCATATTTTTGAGGGTTTGCCATATACAATTATCAAAATCAGTTTCGGAGTTATACTAGCTTAATTCCAGTAATATATGGAACCATATAGTTCTTTGTCCTTTTTCTCCTTTTTGTGGTATTATTGTTATACATATTATATCTATTAACATTATAAACCCAATAGCACATTGTTATAATTACTACTTTACCATCTATTGTCATTTCCTTAGCCCATTACAGCATCACTGCTACTCACCTCTTTTGGGCTATTATTAGCAAATACATTACACATATTACACATTTCTACATGTTATAGGCCCAACAATATCATATACATACTGTTTCATGTGATTCCTCTTTTTTTAAATAATGTTTTTGGTGAATGTTTACACAGCAGTTTAGGTTTCCATTCAACAATTTCTACACAAATTGTTCAGTGACATGGCTTACATTCTTCACAATGCATGAACATTCTCATTATTTCCATTCTAGTTGTTCCATTTCCATTGATCTAGTTTCCCTGCCCCCTTTATCTTCTTATCTTTGTTTTACAGTAACTGTAGACCATGTGGTCTCATAGAGAGCCCCGGTGGTGCAGTGGTTAAGACTTAGCTGCCAACAAAAAGGTCAGCAGTTCAAATCCACCAGCCACTCCTTGGAAACCCTATGGGGCAGTTCTACCTTGTCATGTACCATCTCTTTGAGTCAGAATCAACTTGACTGCAATGAGTTAGGTTTTGGATTTTAGATGATTTTTTAAAGGAGCACAGTACTCTTGGGTGATACTCTTTATTTTGTGAGCCAATCTGTTGTGTAGCTAAAAGGTGACCTTGGGCTAGTTTTGGTCCAAGGTTTGAAGAGTATCCCAGGGCAATAATCTCAGGAAGTCCTCCAGTCTCAATCAGTCCAGTAAGCCTGGTTTTTGTTTTTTTAGGAATTTGAGGTTCTGTTCCACACTTTTCTTCCATTCTATCAGGGCTCATCTATTGTGGCCTTGATTGGAATGGTAGATAGTGGTAGCTGGGCACCATCTAATTCTTCTGGTTTTGGGGTAGTTGAGTCTATGGTTTATGTAGACTGTTATTAGTCCTGTAGACTAGTTTCTTCTTTGACTCTTTGGTTTGCTTCTTTCTCTTTTGCTCCAGACAAGTAGAGAACAATAATTGTATCTTAGATAGCCACTCACAAGCTTTTAAGACCCCAGATACTATTCACCAAACTAGGATGGAGTACATAAACTGTATGAACCATATTATGCCAATTGACTGAGTTGTCCCACGAGACTATGGTCTTGATCCTTCAAAACCAGAAAACCAATCCCACAAGGTATTCAATTAATTCTATGTAACCATGCCCCCATGTGCTTTATTATATATATATATATGAATATAGATGCATATACACATATATATATATGCATACATCTATACACACACACATATATATTCATATACACATACCTGTACACATATATAAGGAGCCCTGCTGGCACAGTGGTTGAAGCACTTGGCCACTAACGAAAAGACCAGCAGTTTGAACCCACTAGCCAGTTAGAACCCAACAGCCACTCCAAGGGAGAAAGATGTGGCTGTCTGCTTCTGTAAAGACTGCAGCCTTGGAAATTCTATGGGACAGTTCTACTCTGTCCTACAGGGTTGCTTTGAATCGGAAGTGACTCAACAGCAACAGGTTTTGGTCTTATCCACATATATGCCTAAATATGTACATATGGACCTATACGTATAATTTTTGGCTGTTGTTGCAAAATTATATTTGTCCTAAAAAACACTTTGCTGTCTAATCAATTCTGACTCAGCAACCCTATAAGACAGAGTAGAGCTGCCCCATAGGGTTTCCAAGGAGCAGCTGGTGGATTTGAACTGCTGACCTTTTGGTTAGCAGCTGTATCTCTTCACCGCTACGCTACCAGGGTTTCCATATATGTCCTAGCAATTACCAAAAGGTTCTTTTTTCTTGTGTACATCTGAGTGACATCATTTACCTTCGTCAAGCTGTGCACACTTCGCACTCGTTTGGTGTTATCTTTCCCATTACCGAAAATAACAAGTGTCTACTATCTAGAGAGTAAATCTCCCTCTCCCCTCCCCTATCCCTGGTAACCACTTAATAAACATTAGTTTCTGTATATCTACCTATTCAAGTCGTTTCATAAAAGTGAAAACATACAATATTTTGTGTGTGTATGTGATTGACTTATTTTGCTCAACATAATGTCCTTGAGGTTCATCTATATTGTAAGATGTTCTAGAAACTTATTTTTCTTTATTACTGAATAGTAGTCTATTGTGTGTATGTACCACATTTTACTTATCCATCCATCCATTGATGGGCATTTAATGCTGCAGTGAGCATAGGTGTGCATATGTCTGTGTCACTTTGATTAGATCCCTAGGGTGTATTACCTAGGAGTGGAATTGCCTCATCCCTTAGCAGCTCTACCTCTAGTTTTTCGAGGAACTGCCAGACTATTTTCCATAATGGCTGTGCCATTTTGCATTCCCACCAGCAATGGATGAGGGTTCCAATTTTTTCACATCCCTATAACACTTGTTATTTGTTTTTTAAAAAATTATTATTACCTTAGCTATCCTTTTAGCTATCCTAGTGGGAAGCCCTGATGGCACAGTGGTTAAACACTCAACTGCTAACTGAAAGGTCAGCAGTTCAAACTCACCATCTGCTCCGCAGAAGAAAGATGTGGTAGTCTGCTTTCGTAAAGGTTTCAGCCTTGGAAACACTATGAGACAGTTTTACTCTGTTTATAGACTCGACATGGGTCAGAATCCACTCAATGGCAATGGGTTTATTCTAGCGGGAGTGAAATGGTATCTCATTGTGGTTTTGGTTTGTGTTTCTCTGATGGCAATGACATTGAGCATCTTTTCATGTGTCTGTTGGCCATTTGAATATCCTCTTTGGAGAAGTGTCTGTTCATGTCCTTTGCTCAGGTTTTGATTGGGTTATTTGTCTTTTTGTTGTCAAGTTGTAGACATTTGCTATATATTTTAGATAATATATTTTAGATATTAAGCCCTTATTGGTTATATCGTTCCCAAAGATTTTTTCCCTGTCTGTAGGTCGTCTCTTTACTTTTTTAAGTCTTTTGATGAACATAAGAATTTAACTTTTATGAAGTCCCAGTTATCTGTTTTGTTTTCCATTGCTCTTGCATTTGTTGTTGTGTTTGATAATCTATCATTGAAAAAAATTAGGTGCCAAAGCTTTGCTTCTATATTTTCTTCCAAGAACGTTATGGTTTTAGATTTAACATTTAGGTTCTTGATCCATTTTGAATTAATTTTTGTGTTTGGTGTGAGGTATGGATTTTGTTTCATTTTTCTGCGTATGAAAAATCCAGTTCTGCCAGCATCATTTGTTGGAGAGACTGTTTATTCCCCCAATGAATGGATTTGGCTCCCTTGTTGAAAATCAATTGACCATAGATGTTTGGATTTACTTCTGGATTTTCAGTTCTATTCCATTGGTCTATATGTCTATCATTAAACTAGTACCAGGCTGTTTTGATTAGCTGTGTAAATGTTTTGAAGTCAAGAAGTGTGAGGACTCCTACTTTTTTCTTCAAAATTCCTTTGGCTATTCGGGGTCTACTGTGTTGCCATAAAATAAAATTGAAGATTAGTTTTTCTGTTTCTGTAAAGAATGCCGTTGGAATCTTTGTTGGGATTGTGTCGTAGCTGTAGATTTCTTTGAGTAGTATTGACATCTTGATTATATTAAGTCTTTCAATCCATGAGCACCTAATATCTTCTTTAATTTCAGCAGTGTTTTATAATTTTCATTGTACAAGTCCTCCACATACCTGTGTAAATTTATTCCTAGATATTTTGTTCTCTTGGATGCTGTATAATTGCTTTTTGAATCAGTTAAGAGGACAGAAAAATATTCATCAATAATGACTATTTTTATTATATCTTTCCCAGGGCTCTTTGTGTGGATTTGAATTACTCCCTGGGGTCACTTGGTTCTGCTAGCAGTGGATTCTCTCAGTTTTTGTTTATCCAGGAAAGTCTTTATTTAGCCTCCACTTTTGAAGGATAGCTTTACTGGATATAGGATTTGTGGTTGACAGTTTTTTTTTTTTTTGGGAGCAATTTAAACATGTTATCCCACTATGTTCTGGCCTCCATTGTTTCTGCTGGAAAGTCCCTGTTAATCTTATTGCAGTTCCCTTGTAAGACACATCATTTTTCTCTTGCAGCTTTCAAGAGTTTCTACTTGTCTTTGACATTCATAATTTTTACTATGATGCTTCTGTTTTGGGTCTCTTTGCATTTATCCTATTTGGAGTTTGTTGAGCTTCCTGGATGTAAAGGTTATTCTTTTTCAATAAACTTAAGGTTTCTAATTAATTCTTCTTCTTTTTTTTTTTTCTTTAATTTTTATTGTGCCTTAAGTGGAAGTTTACAAATCAGGTCAGTCTCTCATACAAAAATTTACATAAACCTTGCTATACACTCCTAATTGCTCACCCTCTAATGAGATAGCTCAGTTCTTCCCTCCACTTACTCTCCTCATGTCCATTCAGGTAGCTTCTCTCATCTCTCCTCCAGACAGGAGATGCCAACATAGTCTCATGTGTCTACTTGATCCAAGAAGCTCATTCTTGACCAGTATCATTTTCCATCCCATATTCCAGTCCAATCCCTGTCTGAAAAGTTGGCTTTGGGAATGGCTCCTGTCTTGGGCTAACAGAAGGTCTGGGGACTATGGCCTTCGGAGTCCTTCTAGTCCCAGTTTGACCATTAAGTCTGGTCTTTTTACGAGAATTTGAAGTCTGCATCCCACTGCTCTCCTGCTCCCTCAGGGGTTCTCTGTTATGTTCCCTGTCAGGGCAGTCATCGGTTGTGGGCGGGTACCATCTAGTTCTTCTGGTCTCAGGCTGATGTAGTCTCTGGTTTATGTGGTCCTTTCTGTCTCTTAGGCTCATAATTACCTTGTATCTTTGATGTTCTTCATTCTTCTTTGCTCCAAGTGGGTTGAGACCAATTGATGCATCTTAGATAGCAGCTTGCTAGCATTTAAGATACCAGACGGCACTCTCCAAAGTGGGATGCAGAATGTTTTCTTCATAGATTTTATTATCCCAATTGACTTACATGTCCCCTGAAACCATGGTCCTCAAACCCCCACCCCTGCTACGCTGGCCTTTGAAGCGTTCAGTTTATTCAGGAAACCTCTTTGCTTTTGGTTTAGTCCAGTTGTGTTGACCTCTCCTGTATTGTGTATTGTCTTTCCCTTCACCTAAAATACAACTTATCTACTATCTGATTAGTGCATACCCCTCTCCCTCCTTTCCTCCCTCCCCCTCTCATAACCATCAAAGAATATTTTCTTCTCTGTTTAAACTATTTCTCAAGTTCTTGTCTTACACAATATTTGTCTTTTTGCAACTAATTTCACTCGGCATAATGTCTTCCAGATTTCTCTATGTTATGAAATGTTTCATGGATTCATCATTGTTCTTTATCAATGTGTAGTATTCCATTGTGTGAATATGCCATAATTTATTTATCCATTCATCCGTTGATGGGCACCTTAGTTGCTTCCAACTTTTTGCTATTGTAAACACTGCTGCAATGAACATAGATGTGCATATATCTCTTTGTGTAAAGGCTTTTATTTCTCTAGGATATATTTCAAGGAGTGGGATTGCTGGATCATATAGTAGTTCTAGTTCTAGTTTTTTAAGGAAACGTCAAATTGATTTTCAAAGTGGTTGTACCCTTTTACACTCCCACCAGCAGTACAGAAGTGTTCCAGTCTCTCCACAACCTCTCCAACATTTATTATTATGTGTTTTTTGGATTAATGCCAGCCTTGTTGGAGTGAGATGGAATCTCATTGTAGTTTGATTTGCATTTCTGTAATGGCTAATGATAGTGAGCATTTCCTCATGTATCTGTTAGCAGCCTGAATGTCTTCTTTAGTGAAGTGCCTGTTCATATCCTTTGCCCATTTTTTAATTGTGTTATGTGCCTTTTTGTGGTTGCGTTTTAGCAGAATCATGTAGATTTTAGAGATCGGGCGCTGATCGGAAATGTCATAGCTAAAAACTAGTTCCCGGTCTGTAGGTAGTCTTTTTACTCTTTAGGTGAAGTCTTTGGATGAGCATAGGTCTTTGATGTTTAGGAGCTCCCAGTCATCTGGTTTCTCTTCTGCATTTTTAGTAATGTTTTCTGTACTGTTTATGCCATGTATTAGGGCTCCTAATGTTGTCCCTATTTTTTCTTCCATGATGTTTATCATTTTAGATTTTATATTTAGGTCTTTGATCCATTTTTTAGTTCATTTTTGTGCATGGTATGAGGTATGGGTCTTGTTTCGTTTTTTTTGCAGATGGATGTCCAATTATGCCAGCACCATTTGTTGAAAAGACTGTCTTTTCCCCAGTTAACTGCCTTTGGGCCTTTGTCAAATATCAGCTGCTCATATGAGGATGGATTTATGTCTGGATTCTCAATTCTGTTCCATTGGTCTATTTATCTGTTGTTGTACCAGTACCAGGCTGTTTTGACTACTGTGGCAGTATAAAAGGTTCTAACATCAGGTACAGTGAGGCCTCCCACTTTGTTCTTCATTTTCGGTAATGCTTTATTTATCCGGGTTCTCTTGCCCTTCCATATGAAGTTGGTGATTTGTTTCTCCCCAGATGGCATTCTTAACTTCCAGTTCAATGAACAGTAATGTGTCTCTAAGTGAGAGCATTTGTCTCTTTGTAACTAACACCTCTAGACCTGCAGAGCATAGGGTCATAGGGACAGGAAGCAAAAATTTTGCAAGTGGGTCACTAGGGGTAATAGTGAATGGTGCCACTCCCATTTCCACCCCTTGATTCCTGGACCCATGAATCCTGGCAATGGCAGAAATGGCACCACATAATGGATGCTGGTTTAGAGCATATACAGCTTCCTGGAGAACACTGCCTGAAGCCTTCAAGGTATGCAACCTAGCTGCCCCGTAATTCTGTCTTTAGAAGGCCATTCCATCATTCTATCAAGCCAGCTGCTTCAAAATGATGGGGAATATGATAAGAACAGTGAATTCCATGAGCATGGGTCCACTGCTGCACTTCATTTGCTGTGGAAGTGAGTCTCTTGATCCAAGGCAATGCTGTGTGGGATACCATGATGGTAGATAAGGCATTCTGTAAATCCACGTATGAGTTTTGGCAGAAGCATTTCATGCAGGGAAGGCAAATCCATATCCAGAGTAAGTGTCTATTCCAGTAAGAACAAAACACTGCCCTTTCCATGATGGAAGTAGCACAATGTTGTCAACTTGCCACTAGGTTGCTGTCTGATCATCACGAGGAACGATGCCAGTTGAGGACTCAGTGTTGGTCTCTGGTGCTGGGAAATCGGGTACTCAACAGTGGCTGTAGCCAAGTTGGCCTTGGTGAGTGGAAATCCATGTTGCAGAGCCTACCCGTAACCTCCATCACGGCCACCATGGCTACTTTGTTCACTGAGCAATGATGGGAGTGGCTAGGCAAAGAGGATGAGTGGTTTCCACAGAACGTGTCATCCTATCCACTTGATTGTTAAAGTCCTCCTATGCCGCAGTCATCCTTTGGTGAGCATTCACATGAGACACAAATATCTTCACTTCTTTGGCCCATTCAGAGAGGTCTACCTGCATATCTCTACCTTATACCTCCTTGTCTCCAGTTTTCCAATCATGTTCCTTCCACATTCCTGGCCATCCAGCCAAACCACTGGCCACAGCCCATGAGTCAGCGTACAGTCAAATATCTGGCCATTTCACCTTCCAAGCAAAGTGAACAACCAGGTGCAAGGATCGAAGTTCTGCTCATTGGGATGATTTCCCTTTACCATTGTCCTTCGAGGAGGTCCCAGAAAGGGGCTGTAGTGCTGCCACTGTCTGCTTTTGAGTGGTGCGTGCATATCACACAGAACCATCTGTAAACCAGGCACGAGGTTTCTCTTTCTCAATCAACTGATCATAAGGAACTCCCCATGAGGCTTTAGAAGCAGACTGGGAGAGGAAGGTAACATCACAGGAGTGGAGAATGGGCATTCGACCCACTTCCTCATGCAACGTAATCGTGCCTTCAGGTCCTGCTCGGGCTGGATCTTGTATATACCACTTCCATTTAATGATGGAGTGCTGCTGTGCATGTCCAGCTTTATGACTCTGTGGATCAGACAACACCCAGTTCATGATGGGAAGCTCAAGCTGCATGGTGACTTGGTGGCCCATGGTTAGGTGTTCAGTCTCTACTAAGGCCCTATAACAAGCCAAAAGCTATTTTGCAAAAGAGTAATTATTTGCAGAGGATGGCAGGGCTTTGCTCCAAATTCCTAAGGGTCTGTGCTGTGATTCACCAACTGGGGCCTGCCAAAGACTCCAGACAGCATCTCTACACTTCCAGCACCACTGGACAAGCCAGACCATATGGCCCGAGTGGCAGAGCAGCTTGCATGGCAGCCTGAACCTGGTGCAGAGCCTTCTCTTATTCTGGGCCCCACTCAAAACTAGAAACTTTTTGAGTCACTTGATAAATAGGCCAGAGTAGCACACCCAAATGAGGAATATGTTGCCTCCAAAATCCAAAGAGACCCACTAGGTGTGCCTCCTTTTTAGTTATGGGAGGAGCCAGATGCAATAACTTATCCTTCACTTTAGAAGGAGTATCTAGATATACCCCCACAAGATTGGACCCCTAGAAATTTCACTGAGGTGCAAGGTGCCTGAATTTTTGTTGGATTAGTTTCCCACCCTCTAGCATGAAAATGTTTTATCATTAGAGGGGAGTGCAGGGGCTAATGGCTTTACCAGGGAGAGTGGCTTAGCAGACAAACATGAAGTAATCTGATGGGAGTGAGAGGTCTGGCTCTGTTGGCAGAAGTGATTCAGTGGGCTCAGTATCTCAAGCTTCCTGATTATCTGCCCATATGTCCCCATCCCAAGTTTCAGGATCCCATTTCTTCCCAATCAGCACCCTCACTTTAACTTCAGACACCACTCAACATTAGGAATTCAGTTGGCATTGTAATTCAGTCACTCTTACCATAAGACTCTGGGTTTGGTTTTCGGCAATATCAGCTCCGTTACTACAAGAAATAAGGCTTTCTTTCAAGGCACAAGTGGAAATTTTGAGGTCATTTATATGGCACTTGAGCTTTGACTCTGAAGCCCTGAGTTCATCTCTATTTCACCACTTTGTTTAGCAAAAGTAGGACCAACCAATCAGTTTCCTTATACTTCTCATTCTGACAAAACTGTAGAAAGGTATCAAACATACAGTCACCCAGAGCCTCACCACTTTGTCTACTGAAAGTAGGACCAATCAACCAGCTTCCTTATTGTCATGGATTTAATTGTGTCCCCCCCAAATATCTGTCAACTTAGCTAGGTCTCGATTCCCAGTATTGTATGATTGTCTACCATTTTGTCATCTGATGTGCTTTCCCTATGTGCTTAAATCCTATTACTGTGATGTAATGAAATGGATTAGTGGCAGTAATATTGATGAGATCTACAAAATTAGATAGTGACTTAAGCCAATCTCTTTTGAGATATAAAAGAGAGAAGCGAGCAGAGAGACAGGGGGACCTCATACTACCAAGAAGGCAGTGCCGGGACCAGAACATACCCTTTAGACCTGACATTCCTGCACTGAGATGCTCCCAAACCAAGGGAAAACTGATGCATCACACTGACCTTCCTCCAGAGCTGCCAGAGAGAGAAAGCCTTCCACTGGAGCTGGCGCCCTGAATTCAGACTTATAGCCTACTGGATTGTGAGAAAATTAACCTCTCTTTGTTAAAGCCGTCCACTTGTGGTATTTCTGTTATAGCAGCACTAGATGACCAAGGCACTTATATTTCTCATTCTAACAAAATTGTGGAAAGATATCAAACATCTGATCACCCAGAGCCTTACCTCTCACCAATACCTGATCTATTGGTAGTGATATTTTGCATATTTCTATTGGCTCCTTACACCGTGCCCTCTTTACTACTGGAAGCAGAGTCATCAACATCTTTAAGACTAAACAGACTTGAAAACCAGTTTAGAAACTCATCCTTAAAATTTTGTTTCTCTAGAACCACATCTATACCAAATGTCTTAGGCTGGGTTCCCTAGAGAAGCAAAACCAGTAAAGCTTATAAATATATATGTAGAGAGATTTGTATCACATAATTGTAGAGGCTGGAATGTCTCATGTCCATGGGTCAGGATAGAGGTTTCTCCTGATTCACACAGCCACAGGGGTTGGCAAACTCAAGATCAGCCAGTCAGACAGCAGCTGTCTTACTCACAGACTGCCAAGATTGACAAATCCCAAGATCCACAGGCAAGGTGGCAGGTAAGCTGCTAGCTGATGTCCCAAGAACTGGAGCTCAAATGAACAGAAGCCAGCTGCAGGATCCACGGTGAGCAAAATCCATGAGCCTTGCCAGAAAGTCCACTTATACTGAATGCAGACAACATCCCCAAGGAAACTCCCTTTCAACTGACTGGCTACTCAACAGCAAATTCCATCATGGGGGTGATCACATATCAAATCTCATCATGGAAGTAGTCATCATACAATTGCCAAACTACATCATAACTGCCAAACTACTGAGAATCATAGCCCAGCCAAGCTGACACACAACTTTATCAATTACAATAATGTAGCAACTCTAAGTATTGGTCTCCCACCCCCCTCCCTCCTCCAGGACTTGTTATTAGTTTATTTGTTTAGTGATGGACTGCATTATTTTACTGAAGTTTATCCTCCCTCCCCACAGTGTTAAGTCTCTAAAATTGCTCCTCAGGGAGCTGCAGTTTTGGGGATCCCCAGAGTCACCGTGGGTTGACAGTTTTACTGATAAAAAACAAAAATCCATTGCTTTTGAGTCAATTCTGACTCATAGCAACCCTACAGGACAAGTAGAACTGCTCCACAAGGTTTGCTAGGAGCAGCTGGTGGGTTCAAACTGCAGACATTTTGGTTAGCAGCTATGCTCTTCAACACTGTGCCACCAGGTCTCCATTTTACTGATTGAGCTTATCAGATATATGCAACTCAGAACACCATTAACAGATTGCTGTGCTTGCTTGCTGAAAGTGAAGAGGACTTGAAGCACTTACTAATGAAGATCAAAGACTACAGCCTTCAGTATGCATTACACCTCAACATAAAACAAAAATCCTCACAACTGGACCAATAAGCAACATCATGATAAACGGAGAAAAGATTGAAGTTGTCAAGTATTTCGTTTTTCTTGGATCCGCAATCAACACCCGTGGAAGCAGCAGTCAAGACATCAAGATGCATTGCATTGGGCAAATCTGCTGCAAAAGACCTCTTTAAGGTATTAAAAAGGAGAGATGTCAGCACAACTGAATTAAACCAAAAGCAAAGAAGTTTCCTGAATAAACTGAATGCTTCGAAGGCCAGTGTAGCAGGGGGAGGGGCCTGGGGACCATGGTTTCAGGGGACATCTAAGTCAATTGGCATAATAAAGTCTATTAAGAAAACATTCTGCATCTAAAGTGGGATGCAGAATGTTTTCTTAAACGCTAGCAAGCAGCCATCTAAGATGCATCAATTGGTCTCAACCCACCTGGATCAAAGGAGAATGAACACCAAGGACACAAGGCGATTACGAGCCCAAGAGGCAGAAAGGACCACATGAACCAGAGACTGCATCATCCTGAGACCAGAAGAACAAGGTGGTGCCCGGCTACAACCCGATGACTGCCCTGACAGGGAACACAACTGAGAACCCCTGAGGGAGCAGGAGAGCAGTGGGATGCAGACCCCAAATTCTCATAAGACCAGACTTAATAGTCTGACTGAGACTGGAAGTACCCCGGTGGTCATGGCCCCCAGACCTTCTGTTGGCCCAGGATAGGAAACATTCCTGAAGCCAACTCCTCAGACATGGATTGGACCGGACAATGGGTTGGGGAGGGATGCTGGTGAGGAGTGAGCTTTTTGGATCAGGTGGACACTTGAGACTATGTTGGCATCTCCTGCCTGGAGGGGAGATGAAAGTGTGGAGGGGGTTAGAAGCTGGCGAAATGGACACGAAAATAGAGAGCGGAGGGAAAGCAGGCTGTCTCATTAGGGGGAGAGTAATTGGAAGTGTGTAGCAAGGTGTATATGGGTTTTTGTGTGAGAGACTGACTTGATTTGTAAACTTTCACTTAAAGCACAATAAAAATTATTAAAAAAAAAAAAATGTCGCCTTGAGGACTAAGGTGCACCTGACCCAAGCCGTGGTGTTTTCAGTCGCCTCATATATGTGTGAAAGCTGGACAATGAATAAGGAAGAAGAACTGACAGCTTTGAGTTGTGGTGCTGTCGAGGAATATTGACTATACCATGGACTGCCGAAAGAGGGAAAGATCTGTTTTGGAAGAAGTACAGCCAGAATGCTCCTTAGAAGCAAGTATGGCAATACTATGTTTCACATATTTTGGACATGTTATCAGGAGAGATCCTGGAGAAAGACATCATGCTTGGTAAAGTAGAGGGTCAGCGAAAAAGAGGAAGACCTTGGACAAGATGATTGACACAGAGGCTCCTACAATGGGCTCAAGCATAAGGACGACTTAAGGAGGTGAACGACAGGGCAGTGTTTCCTTCTGTCGTATACAGGCTCACTATGAGTCAGAACCAACTCAACAGCACCTAACAACAACATGCAAGTTTAGGAGCCCTGGTGGCACAGTGATTCAGAGCTCAGCTGCTAACCAAAAGGTCAGCAGTTCGAATCTACCAGCTGTTCCTTGGAAACCGTACGGGGCAATTCTACTCTGTCTTATAGGGTCGCTATTAGTTGGAATTGATTCTGGCAACGGGTTTGGTTTGGTATGCAGGTTTAATAATCAACTTTTAAATTGGGCAGCACATCATTACCAAATAAATCAGTACACTGATTAATTAGGATTTTTAAAGTGCTTATATATAATGTTATCAGGAACTTCAAACACAAATTTCTGATTGGTTGAAATTTACATTAAAAAAACAGTATGTATTCAAATTATGAGTCTGAATCGACTCGACGGCACTGGGTCACTGGGTTATTCAAATATTATTAAAGTTTAAATTGAAACTTTGGTAAACAATTATAAGGCAATGACAAGATCAGTGAGTCATGGTTATAAGACCCCCGTAGCTTTGAAAATAGGATATGTTCATTAATCTTGATTGTTTTCTCAGAGTATACGTTTCATGTGAAAGTTAATAATAATGAAACCAGCCTGTTTGGTTTCAGTGAGCCTGATCACCTAGAAACAATTATGTGAAACAAAACAAGCTACTTCTACAGGTTAATAATTTAAAGCATAGCTAAAAGATGATTTATTTGTTACAATGCACAGATTTCTAGCAAGATGATCTTTACTGTCATGGGTAGAAAAACTTTTTCTGATTTCATAATACAAAACTTGTAAAAATTTAGCACCCACAGGTGCTAAACTGCCTTAATTTCTGGCTGATTGCTCAGTTATTTTCAACAATGCCCTGGGGAATAAATTTTTTACAGGCTAATCCAATCAAAGTGTGGGTTCTTTGAAGGAATAGTTTCTGAGGTTCCTGTCTGATATTTGTTCTGACCTCAGAAGGACTCTGGAGCTGGAGATGGGGATAATCTTTTCTTTGAGTGACATGTTGGCTCTAGGAGTTGAGCACTTGGTGGAGGAGAGGCAGTAGTCTGAGGTCCTCTTGGCTTCCTAGTGGGGAACCACGACCTCAAGAGCTGGGTAAGGGCTATCATCACCCAAATATTCTCAGTGCACCTCACTCTGCCACCAGTGGGATCTGGACCACAACAGGGAGCCCCCACCTCTTGACCACAATTGCATAGGACTTAGCCTCAGCAATAGGCAGCCAAGGGCAGGATGAGAAATGCTATGTACTGCTCCTCCTGAGAAGAACGCCCTCTGACTGGGAGCTGAGGAGAAATGGAGCCTGTGTTCCTGGCTGCAGAAGTCTGGACTGGAATCTGCCTCCCTGAGCCACCGGCTCTTACCTTTCTAATTTTCTTAGATTTTTCTTGAATAGATTCTTTTTTTTATTTACTGTTTGCCCTTAGGATCATTTCCTGAGGCTTTATGTTGTTGCTTTTTTTCATTTTCACCAGTTTCACTGTGGAGTGGGTGTCTTAGTTATCTAGTTCTGCTACAACAAAAATACCACAAGTGGATGGCTTCAACAGAGAAAAGTTTATTCTCTCAGAGTCCAGTAGGCTACATGTCCAAATTCAGGGCATCAGCTTCGGGAGAAAGGTTTTCTCTGTCAGGTCTGGAAGAAGGTTCTTGTCATCAATCTTCCCCTGGACTAGGAGCTCCTCCACGCAGGAACCCCGGTCCAAAGGACATGCTCTGCTCCCGGCACTGCTTTCTTAGTGGCATGAGGTCCCCCACTCTGTGCTTGTTTCCCTTTTCTTTTATCTCTTGTAAGATAAAAGCTGGTACAGGCCATTCCCCAGGGAAACTCCCTTTATATTGGATCAGGGATGTGACCTGAGCAAGGGTTTATATCCCATCGTAATCTTCTTAACCACAGGCAGAGATTATGATTTATAACACATAGGAAAATTACAACATGGAGGACAACCACACAATACCAGGAACCATGGTCTAACCAAGCTGACACATATTTTTGGGGGACACAGTTCAGTCCATGACAGTGGGTCAGCAGAGCTCCTCACACTGTCATGCCGACAGTCAGTCTCCTAGACATGATTTTAAACCTCTGCACTCACTACACATCCCGTGTTCTTCCATTTAAAAGATTACTTGAGGCCCATCCCATAGCCACAACTCAGATTTGCCCCTGCCTGTAAGTGGCTTGGGGAGGCCTCAGCACACATCTACTCTGTCTTCAACACCAACAGAGCCCCACATTTGTCCCTGGCCAGTTAAAATTTGTCTCCCACCTCCCACTATTTGGGGCAGCCTTGTGACCTGTCTCTGGCCATTGAGAACCAGAGAGTGACTTTCTGGAGAAAATCAAGTCTTCTTGAGGGTTGTCCTTTGATAGTGTCCCACCTGCAAGCAATTGGAGTAGCACCAAAGGTATAAGCTGGAGTCACAGGGGATAAAGCAGCCCCAAAATGCTCTTGGAAAGACTTGGTTTGGATTCTGAAAAAGAGGCAGCAAAAGTGAGGTCTATTGGAGTAAATTAAAGGCTTTAATAAGGGGAAACACTACAGAAGGGCCCTGCTGAATCCCATAAGCCCACCACCAAAAAAAAAAAAAAAAAACCATTGCCGTAGAGTCAATTCTGACTCATAGCGACCCTATAGGACAGAGTAGAACTGCCCCCATAGAGTTTCCAAGGAGTGCCTGGTGGATTTGAACTGCTGACCTTTTGGTTGGCAGCCGTAGCACTTAATCACTATGCCACCAGGGTTTCCACCGGCAATTAACCTAGGTTATGATACTGGTGTACCAAGGGCCTTTGTTCTAACACTTATATACTCAAAGAGTGAGTGAATGTCGAAGGGGGAAAGAATGTGATATCCCGCTCCCAGGGGACAGGGACAGGAAAATCAAGTCTGAAAACCTTGGGGGGGAGGGGCAGGGAATGGCCCTGAGGAGTTTACTTTGCTGATGACTGGATTTGCACTTAAAGGTCGTTAATCAGAAGCTATTGGTCCCAGAGGAAGGAGAGAAGAGAAGGTAGTCTGGTTAATGTCCCTGTTTAATTGAGGTTACTGTCTGGTCAGTCACTCGTTCTCAAACCCAGAGTCCTTTGGGGACAGGATCCATATTGGATATATCTAAATCCCCACACCCTTTGACCTCCCCCTGCTTCCTGCTGGAGGTCCAGCTGCCATCTTGGAACCATGAGGAAGAAGACCGTGTGCTAAGGAGGAGCATGAAGGCAGAAGGAGCCTGCCAGTCTAGAGGACGCCCTGAGCCACTGCCCTGCCCCATACTGGCCCTGTGGTGGGGACAATAAAGCCCTTGCCCGTGTAAGCCACATTTGACAAGATTTTTGGATTGACAGTCCTCCTTTACTCTGCTCCAGCTCCCAGGAGCTGAGAGTTAGAGAGACAGGTTTCCAGGTGCTGCAGTGGAAGAAGGGCAAGAAGCTGGATTGTTAGATTCCCCAGCTAAGGAGCTGGGGAGAGCTCCATCCTCGCATAGGCTCTTCAGAGTGGTGGGTCTTCCCACTCCTCCCTCACTCTAGCCCCAGAGGAGAAGATGGAGAGGGAGGCAGCTCAAAACCCCACCCACAAAAGCCCTTAGAGGCCCAATTATAGCTTGTACTAGGACTTTCTTGCTGTTTCTTGAACACTCAAGCTTCCTGCCCACCTAAGTGCCTTAACACTTGCTGTTGCCTCAGCCTGGAATACTTTGCCCTTGCTAGCCACATGGCTCACTCTCATGCTTTTCTTCTCTGCTGAAAAAACATTTTTGTTATAATTATCAGTCAGGGTCAGGTAAGTTGTGCTGATGAAACAAACAACAACAAAGTTTATTTCTTGCTCACAGTGTGTCCAGCACAGATTGGCAAGGAATCTGCTCAGTGTAGTCACTAGGGACCTCAGCTGATGGAGCAGCTCTCACCCCATCTCCCCTGCAGGGAAAGGGAATGCTGGAGGGTCATACACCAGCAATTAAAGACTCTGGCCTGGAAGCAACACCCTTCACTTTTGTTCAAAACACATTGGCCAAAACTATTCATGTGACTCCACCCAACCACACAGGAGGGCTAGATGTTCACTCTTCTGGGTGTACAAAAGGAGATAAGACCTAGATACACCAGTGACCAACATCAGTGACTGCTGTATTATTCTTCATTTTTTTAGTTTTCGTAGTTATGCTTTTGTTTTAATTTCTATTAGAAAAATTGTGGTTTTCCATTTATGGTAGTGATATTTAAAAAAAATTTTTTTTTCCAGAGCTTCTTTCTTGCCCTGCCTTGCGCTAGGCTGCCTAACTTGCAAAACTCTTTTTTTTTTTTTTCCCAACTTGTTATTGTGGTTTGGGTGAAAGTTTACAAAGCAAAATAGTTTCCCATTCAGCAATTTGTATATATTTTGTTTCATAACATTAGTTGCATTCCTTTCAATGTGAAAGCACTCTACTCACTTCCTCCCTGAGTTCCCCGTTTCTATTTGCCCAACTTTCCTGCCCTTTTCTGCCTTCTGAACTTTGTTTTTGGGCAGATGCTGCCCTTTGATCTCGTATGGTTTTTTGTTCTGAGGAGCACATTAGTCATGGGTGTTATTGTTCACGCAATAGGCCTGTCTATTACTTGGCTGAAAGGTGATCTCCAGGGGTGGGTTCAGTTCCTGGTATGAAGGGTGTCTAAGGGCCATAGTGTTCAGGGTTCCACCAGGCTCTGCCAGACCAGTAAGTCTGGTGTTTTTTATGAATTTGAATTTTGTTCTACTTTTCTTTCTCACTTTGTCCAGGACCTTCTGTTGTGATCCCAATCAGAGCAGTGGCAGTGGTAGTCGGGCACCATCTAGTTCTTCTGGTCTCAGGCTACTGGAGGCTGTGGTTCATGTGGTCCATTAGTCCTTTGGACTAACTGTTTCCTTAGGCCTTTGATTTTCTTCACTCTTCTTTGCTCCAGATGGGAACAGACCAATAGCTGTATCTTAGATGGCCACTCATAAGCTTTTAAGAACTCGGTCACTACTTACCAAAGTAGGATGTAGAATATTTTCTTTATGGACTATGTTATGCTTATTGACCTAGATGTCCCCTGAGACTATGGTCATAAGCCCTCAAGCCCAGTGACTCTGTCCCTCAAGGTGCTTGGTTACAGCTAAGAAGTTTTCATGACTGTGCCCCCTGTGTGCTCTACCATATACATGGGTATCTTGCAGTGCATGCAAATACGTATGTAGAAATATCGTCTGCCAAACCTATATATGCTTGTGAGTGTACTCCCATACCCCATTCCACACCTGTCCAGCTTACACACCTACCTATGTCGTCACTCATAAATCATTGTTTGTATATGTATTAGGGTTTCATACCTCCCAGTGTCTTCCTTTGCCTTGGTCATGTTGTGCTTACATGCCCCTTATTGTACATTGCCTTTCCTTTCACCCAGGTTAAAATGTATCTACTATCTAGTTAGTGATTTTCCCTCACTCTGTCTTCCATCCCTGGTAGCCATCAAATAATGTTTCTTTCTGTGTGTAAACCTGTTCTTGGCTTTTTATAATAATGGTCTCATACAATATTTGTCCTTTTATGATTGACTTACCTCACTCAACATAATGTCCTCCAGGTTCATCCGTGCTGTGAGATGTTTCACGGATTCATTGTTATTCTTTAATGTTGCATAGAATTCCACTGTGTGAATGTACCATAGTTTGCTTACCCATTCATCTGCTGAGGGGCACTTAGGTTGTCTCCCCCTTTTTGCTGTTGGGAATAATGCTATGGTGAACATGTGTGTGCATATATCTATCTGTGTCAATGTCTGTTATTTCTATAGGATATATGCCTAGAACTGGGGCTGCTGTATCATATGGTATCTCTAACTTTTTAAGGAAGCACCTTACCGTTTTCCACAATGGTTACCATTTTATAATCCTGCCAGCAGTGTATAAGAGTTCCAATCTCCCCACATCCTTGCTAGCATTTGTTTTTTTTTTTTGATCATTGCCATTATTGCCGGGGTGATATATCTCATGGTTGTTTTGATTTGTATTTCTCTAACGGCTAATGATTGTGAGTATCTCTTCATGTATTTGTTGGCCACCTGAACATATTATTATTCTCGTTTCTGTTAACTCAAGCCCTCTGAGTCCTGGCTCAGATCTCTTTCAAAATATAGTATAGGCAAGACCCATGGTTTTCAACTGATATCAAAGTTAAGTCATAAAATAAACAGAGCTTGGTCTTAATTACTGGAATTTTGCCATTCTAATAACGAGAAATGGCTGAGAAGTTATAAAATTGGGCTGTCACAAAGGAAACCTCATTACCCATGTCACAAACCTAAAGGCACAGAGAAAAACCAAAAATTAGTATAACAGGATATATGTATTTTGAATACATATGATTTTTTTTTGTATGATTTGGATTGGGCAGCGTCAACCCAAATATCGGGAAAGGGAAAGCGCTCTGAAGGGAGGACAGTGAAATTGGGTTATATGTAGATCATTGTTACGTTAATTTCTCAGAAAATAACATCAGAACACCAGCAGGGTTTCAGGGTCCCTTGGTTACAGAAGCAGAATCACCAAGGACACACCATACATCCTAAAACACAGCCTCCAGTCAGACCCTAGAGTTCCTGCTTCTCAAAGCTGGCTGCACATAGACAATTTTCCAAAAGAATCCAATGCCTAAGGCCAAATGGTCTCTACTAAGTTGCTTACTAAGCTATTTGACCTGAAGATGACTCCAGGGAACCAGTTCCTTCAAGGTTCAAAAGGACACCTAATGATGGATGGCCTGGGTAGGTCACCCCAACTCCATGAACCCAGAAATCCAGATGCCAGGAGAATCAAAATTATTTTGTCAGCCAACAGAATGTCCCCCAATTGGGAGACTGTGGTTGGAAGAAATTGTGCCTCACAAGCCAATTCCTATTTGTTTAACTTATGTGTTCTGTTTCTTTATTGTTGCATAGTGAATCACCCCAAACCTTAAAGACAGAACACCAATCATACCATGCTATCATTATCTTTCATGGCTGTGGATACACTGGGCTCAGCTTGGTGGTTCTTGTACTTCTCACATGCGAATTCAGTTAGACAGTGGCTGGGGCTGAAATCTACTTGCATGTTGGGCAGTTGATGACAGCTGTTGTCTGGATCTGAGCTGGGACTCTTAGTGAAACACCTATATGTGACCTCTTTGGGTGGCCTGAGCTTCCTCCCAGCATGATGGCCAGGTTTCAAGAGTGAACATCCCAAGAAACAGGAAGTGGAAGTTGTTGGTTTCTTAGGGCCTGGGCCCAGAGCAATATTCTATTGGTCAAACAGTCACAGAGTTCAGATGTAGAGCCCTCCGATTTCTCAAACTCAGTATTGCCAGGAAGAAACTCTGGAATACATCTCCCTCCCCACCTCATCCTGCCCCAGGTCAAAAGCCCTTGACTCCACTTTTTTTCAGACCCCACATCCAATCCATTAGCAAGTCCTTTGGAATCAATCTCAAATTTATCCAGAATCCAACCCTTCTCCCCACCTCCCCAGCCAGCACTCTGGTTCAAGTCTCCATCTTCTTTTGCCTGGACTATTGCAATAGCCTTTTCTCTGGTCTCCCTGCCTCCATTTGAGTCTATTTCCATATTTATTTTAAAAATAGGAATTAGAGCAGATCACCATGCTCTCCCACTGCCTCAAACTGAGAGCCCACGGCTGCTTGGCCTTCCTGGTCCTGTGTGATCTGCCCTGTCACCTCTTGGCCTCACTTCCTATTCCTCACTGCTGCTCATCCCTCCCCAACCACACTGGTGGCAAGACCATTCTTGCCTAAGGGCATCTGTGTGTGCTGTTTGTTTCCTCTGCCTGGGACGCTCTTCCCAGGTAGCATGTGGCTTGATCCCTGACTTCATCCAGGCCTCTATTCAGATGTCCAGTGTATTAATTACCTACCTGCCATGTAACAGGTATCCCAAAACACAGCGGCTTAAAAAACAATAATCATTTACCGTTTCTCACAGTTTCAGTGAATCTGGAATTCAGGTAAAGCTGAATTCCACAGTGGTTCTTGCTTGGGGTCTCTTGAGATTGCAGTTAGATGTCAGCCAGGGCTGCAGTCCTCTGAAGACTTCCCTGCAGCTGGGGAGGTGGGGATGAGAGTGTGCACCCCAAGAGGGCTCACGCACATGGCTGGCAAGTTGGTGCCGGCTATTGGCTGGAGGCCTCAGTTCCTTCCCATGACGGCCTCTTCTCAGGGCTGCTTGAGTGAACTCATAACATGATGGCTGGCTTCCCCCAGAACAAGCTATTCAAAGGAACAAAGCTGAAGCCACAAAGCCTTCTGTGACCTAGCCTTTGAATCACATACCATCATATCTGCTGTATTTCTTTGGTTACCCAACCAGTCTGATTCACTGCTGGAGAAGACTATAGAAGGGCTACCTCTGTTTAAATAACATTAATTGGGGACTATTGGAGGCTGGCTGATTCCCCAGGCCTCCTCTAACCTCTAATCTGCATGACTCTTCTTCCTAGCACTTTTTGGCAGCTATAATTAGACACTGATTTGCCTCATTCTGTTAGGTCTCCCTAACAGGGGCAGGGACCTCACCTGTCTTCCCTATGATCCAACTCTGAGATGGGCACATGGCAGATGTTTAAGAAACATTTGTTGAATTAATTAATGAGTAAACCAGTGAATGAATGGATAAATCAATGAATTTGGGTCAAAGCCTGAATCCCTACCTTCCAGAAGACAGTGGCCCCTAGTTGTGGGAGAAGAATGTCCTTCACCTCTCCTTGATCTTATGGCCACTTCTCATGCCACTGCCCCTCTGTTGGTCAGCCCAGCCACATGGCCTGCCCTGACCTCCTGGGTGCCATGGTCCTCCTCCTCTGGCCTGTTTACCTGTTCCCCTTTGCTTGGAACACGTTTCTTCAGCAGATCCTAGTCAGCCTCAGCCTCAGCCTCAGTGGGAGCCCTCCCTGTCCCCGTGTCTTACATTGGCATCTTTCCTTGCTCTCCTGTCCCTCTGCCCAGTTGTCAACTTATGTGGGTATCCAGTAAGTGCCTACCATGTGCCTGGCCCAGTGGAGATGTGCTGGCACAGACAACGGCCAGTAAGGAAGCATACAGAGCCCAAGGGAAGTGAGGGATTCATCCTGCAAGGATCTTGGGAGCACTACAGACAAAGGGCACAACACAAACGGAGGTTCTGAGAATGGAGAGAGGCTGGCTGGCTTGGGCTGGGTTCTCTAGAGAAGCAAAACCAGTGAAGTCTCTAGATATACATAAAGGAAATGGCTCATGCAGTTGTAGACGATGGAAAGTCCCAAATCTATGGTTCAGGCTGGAGGCTTCTCCCAACTCACGTAGTTGCAGGGGCTTGCTAACCCAAGATCCAGACCACAGAGGCTAAGGAATCCCAAGATTATCTGGCAAGCTGTTGGCTCAAGTCCCAAGAACTGGAGGTCAGATGAACAGGAGCACCTGCAGGATCCAGAACAAGCAAAAGCCAGTGAACCTTGCCAGAAAGTCTGCCTATATTGGATGCACGCCACAACCCCAAGGAAACTCCCTTTCCACTGATTGGATACTCACAGCTGATCTCATCATGAAGGTGATCACATTATATCAGATCTCACCATGGAGGTAATTACATCATTCTGTGACTCTCAAAGTACATCATAACTACCAAATCACTGAGGATCATGACCCAGCCAAGCGGACACACAAACTGAACCATCACAGTCCACCCCCTATCAACTTGCCACCTGTACACATCTCCTTAAACCATACATAATCTCTGAATAAAGACAATTATAAAGTCATACTTGCACCTAACAATATACAACTAATACGTGTACAACTGAAAACACACTGGCTCTGTTTACATCTTACATTTTATAAGTAAAGAAAAAAACATTTATGCACACGTACAAGGCAAAAAAAACATAACAATTACAGTCCTCATTTCTGGTCAAGTGGTTTTAACTGGTATTTAGAACTGCCTTCTTCCACTACCCATTCTGTATTCCCTTTACCCTCGGCAAGCACCTCATCTGGTAGTGGTTCTCTGCCCGGTGGGGTGACACAAACCTTCATTCCTGAAGATGTCTGGGCCATTAGTAGTCATGTTAGAATCCAGTTGCCATAGTTTTCCACTAACTTCACGAGGCGTAGTAGTAATACTAAGAGATGCCCTAAGGGATCTCCTGTACCCCGTAATCCATGCTTCAGCGATCAAACCAAATAAACTATTAGATCATTTCCTAAGCTGTAGGGCTGAAGCATCTGTGCTTAGTGGGCCCCTATCAATAAACTCAGACTGATCTATCTTTATGTTCCTTGCACCATTATCCTATACCCTTACTAGCCATTCCCACACATATTCCCCAGATTTCTGTTCTGTACATATTAGAAAAGTCAAGCAGTTCTTTTAGAGCATAGCATACCTCCTCCTGAGTCACAGATTGTACTTCACCTTTTGGGGCTCTGTCATGGATTCAATTGCATCCCCCCAAAATATCTATCAACTTGGCTAGGTCATGATTCCTTTGTATGATTGTCTACCATTTTATCTTCTGATGTGATTTCCCTATATGCTGTAAATCCTATCACTGTGACGTAATAAGGTGGATTAGCAGCAGTTACATTGATGAACTCTACAAGAGTAGGTAGTGTCTTAAGCCAATCTCTTCTGAGATATAAAAGAGAGAAGCGAGCAGAGATACATGGGGATCTCATACCACTAAGAAAGCAGCATTGGGAGTAGAGCGCATCCTTTGGACCTGGGGTTCCTGCGCTGAGCTGCCCCCAGACCAGGGGAAGACTGATGCATCACAAGGACCTTCCTCCAGAGCTGACAGAGAGAAAAAGCCTTCCCCTGGAGCTGACATCCTGAATTTGGACAGCCTACTCGACAATGAGAGAATAAACTTCTCTTTGTTAAAGCCACCCACTTGTGGTACTTCTGTTATAGCAGTACTAGATGACTAAGACAGGCTCCCTGGGACTTAAGTCCAGTTATAGTCTAAAAAACCCATTGCCGTCAAGTAGATTCCGACTCATAGTGACAGAGTAGAATTGCCCTACAGAATTTCCAAGGAGTGGCTGGTGGATTTGAACTGCTAAGCTTCTGGTTAGCAGCTGAGCTCTTAACCACGGCACCACCAGGGGTCCAGTTATAGGTCTGGAAGCCAAAATCGGTAGTGGGATGTGTTTTGAGAACATTCAGCAAGGTCTTGTAAAGCACCTGCCTCAGATGATGCCGCAGGCAATGACTCAGACAAAGGCTCTTCAAACACAGCTGAGTTAATCTCATCAGATGGGGGTAGAGGTGTTAATGGTTTTACTGGAAAACGAGGCATAGCAGACAAAGATGGAGTGATTTCTTCAGATGGGACTGAGAGGACTGGTTCTGTTGGCAAGAGTGATTCAAAAGAATTTAGGGGCTCAGTGTCCCTACCTTCTTGATTATCTGCCCATATGTTCCCACCCCAAATTTCAGGATCCCATTTCTTCCCAATCGATGCCCTCACTTTAACTTCAGACTCCACTCAAGGTTGGGAATTGAGTTGGTGTTGTAATTCAGCTACTGTTATGATAAGACTCTGGGTGTGGTTTTTGGTAATATCAACTCTGTTACTACAAGAAATAATGCCTTCTTTCAACTCACAAGTGGTGACTTTTAGATCATGTATGCAGCACGTGAGCTTTGACTCTGAAGCCCCGAGCTTATCTCTTTCTTTCACCACTTTGTCTAGTAAAAGTTGTAACAACCAACCAGCTTTCTTATACTTCTCATTCTGACAAAACTGTACAAAGGTATCAAACATGCAATCACCCAGAGCCTCGTTTCTCACCAACACCTGATCTATTGGTGGTGATCTTTTGTGTATTTCTATTGCCACCTCATGCCATGGATTAGCAGTGCCCTCTTTACTACTAGAAGCAGAGTCATCAACATCTTTAAGACTAACCAGACTTGGGAAACAATTTAGAAAACTCATCCTAACAATTTTGTTTCTGTAAAACCACTCCTAGTACCAAATGTCTTAGGTTGGGCTCTCTAGAGAAGCAAGGCTAGTGAAGCAACTCTCTCTCTGTATATCTATATCTATATATGGAAGCCCTGCTGGTGCTGGTGTAGCGGTTAAGTGCTACAGCTGCAAACCAAAACGTCGGCAGTTCAAATATATATATATATACACACACACATAGCGAGAAAGAGATCAAGGAAATGGCTCACACAGCTGTAGAGGCTGAAAAGTTCCAAATCCTTGAGTCAGGCTGGAGGCTGACTCATGTAGCTGCAGGGGCTGGCAAATGAATCCCAAGATGGGCAGGCAAGCTGCTAGCTTAAGTCCCAAGAACTGGAGGTCAGATGAACAGGAGCCACCTGCAGGATCCAGAGCAAGCAAAAGTCAGCGAGCCTTGCCAGAAAGTCCACCTGTATCAGATGCAGGCCACACCCCCAAGGAAACTCCCTTTCCACTGATTGGCTGCTCACAGCAGATCCCATCATGGAGGTGATCACATTATATCAGATCTCATCATGGAAGTGATTACACCATTATATGAGTGCCAAAATATAACTGCCAAACAACTGAGATCCATGGCTAGCCATGCTGACACACAACCTTAACCATAACGTTGGCTGAAAGAATAGAAAGGCTCTGTGCAGAGGAGGGGCTGCAACTGAGGGCCCACAGGCCTCTCTAGGTGCCGTGTAGGGCATGGCTGCAGGGGCAAGGGATGAGGCAGGGAGGCCAGCATGGAGGGACTCCTACTGTCCAGGTGAGAGTTGATGGGGGCTTATGCCAGGGTAGTGGTTGCAGAGGTGGCAGAAAGGAATGGATTGTGGGATGTGTTTGGAAAGTGGAGCCAGCAGGTAGGGAAGGAATATGAGCTGAGCCCTGTCACAGTGGTGTCAGGGCAGAGGCAGGTAAGTGCCGACTGCTCAGAGTCCTTAGGTATCAAGTCACTTCCTATGATGATCCCAAAATGGCTTCTCACTTTCCCTGATGATTTGCTGTGCTGTGGTCAAACAGCCTGGGAGGGTTATGTGCAGGGCCCTAGGGGCTGGGAGCTAGGTAAGCTAGTGGTCTGTGCGGGTCTCCCTCTGTAAAATGGGGGCGATGGTCTCTACCTCACAGAGTTGTCATGAGGGTATAGCTTCCAGGATCCAGGATTTGGAGCAGCAGGTCAGAGGGCCATTAGCCTCAAGCCAGTCCAGGCCAGGGTTGACTCCAGTGGGCACAGGTGCAGCCCCCCTTTGGTAAAGACCTAATGTGCACCCCAGCAGGGCCAGGGCTCATTCATCTAGTCAGGCTTTAAAAATGTATTTATTGAGCACCTGTTCTATGCCCGGCCCTGTGACCAAGGCTGACATGGCCCCTGTCTTTGGACCTACATAGTGGGGGAGACAGATAGCAATAAGTGGTGTGAAGAAAATGAGATAGGGTGTTTTCCCACCAAAGGTTGCATTGAGATTCTGGACTTGTGCCAGTGAAGTTATGAACTGCTCTCTTATTATGAATAGAATTGAGCAGTTCATCTGGTCAGAGAATCTTTTGCCCATTTATCTATGAGGTGTTATTTTTTTCTTAATGATTTCTAGGAACTCTTTATTAATTAGGGTGATGAGCCCTTGGTAAGATGAGTTGTCACTATTTCCCCCAGCTTCTCATTTGCTGTGTGACTTTGCTGATTGGAGGGGACCTGTGCCCAGAGGCCTGAAAACAGGGAGAGAGTGTCTAAGTTCCCAAGCTGGCAGTGGGAATAGCAAGTGCAAGCCCCCAAGTGGGAATGAGCTTGACATGCACGCTTTTAAAACTGTATTTATTGGATTCAATAAAAAAAAAAAAAATTTTTTTTTTTTTTTATTGGATCTAGGTAGCCCTTTACACAGGGTTATGGATGCAGAATAATAGGGTGAGGGTGTCCAAGTGGCCCTCCCAGGGCAGGGTTGGTTGTTTGAGGCTTGAGCTGAGCACCGGAGGACGGAGCCTGAAAAGGGACAGGCCATGCCTAAGCACTAACCCTGGGTGAGAGCCAGGTGGGTTTTGCAGCCAGGCCTGGGGCCTCAAAGAACTGCTGCACTCTGACCTGTGCTTGTCTCCTTCCCACCCCCTCTCTGCCCCTCAGGCCCACGCTGGGCTCCATGTTAGCTCTGAGCCTTCCCAATCTCATGGGGAGCTCAAGGCCCCATTCCAGGCCAAGCTCCAGCCTCTCCAATTATTACATGCTAGTGGCATGTGTGCCCTGGTGGCGTAGTGGTTAAGTGCTAGGGCTGCTAACCAAAAGGTCAGCAGTTCAAATCTGCCAGGTGCTCCTTGGCAGAAAGGAATAGATGTGCGATGTGTTTGGCAAGTCCTACAGGGTTGCTATGAGTCGGAATCAACTCAAGGGCACTGGGTTTTTTGGGTAGTGGGGGAACAAAAGGAACCCTGGTGGGAGAGTGTTTCAAGCACTTGGGGGCTAACAGAACCCACCAACCACTCCACGGAGAAAGATGTAGTAGTCTGCTTCCATAAAGATTACAGCCTTGGAAACCCTATGGGGCAGTTGTACTCTGTCCTATAGGGTCGCTATGAGTTAGAGTTGACTCCATGGCAACAGGTTTGGTTTTGGGCTTTTAATGTGGGAACAGCCTGCACAGTCAGAGAAGGAAAGCGGTGAAAACAAAACCTCCCCAACTACAGGCTTTTCCTTCCCCTGTAATGGTCTCCATTTTGTGGCTGGGAGCCTGGCACTTCCAGTGGTGGGCGCCAGAGCTGGGAAGGCCAGCTGTGCTACAGATGGGGAAGCGAAGCCAAGGAGGTGCAGAGATTTGCCCGAGGACACCCATTTTACGAACTGAGAAACTGAGGCTCAGACAAGTTAAATGGCCTCCCTAGTCAGGGTCATGCCGTCTCCTTGAGCAGATGGGGGGTGTGGACGCCCCGAGAGGAGGAGTGACCCACCTAGGTCATGCCTTTGAGCCAATTTCTCCCCTGGACTGGGAGGAAAGACACCGTCCGAGCACTGCCTCCTCTGGCTGTTCCCTTTGGAGTACTGAACTCCCACCGGGCTTTTTGCCCAGGCCTGGATCTACACTCTGCACTGCGTGACCTCCAACGTCGCGCTCCCGGAGCTTCAACTTCCTCATCCCTGGGCAGGGCAGCGGACCACTGAGCCACCGGTGTTGGGTGGGGCTTGGGGGGCGGGGATAAGACCGAGCTGAGTCCAGGGACTGAGGTTAGGCGCGGGTCCGCTATTGGAGAGGCTTGTCAGACCTAGGGGCGGGGCCCAAGCCAGGGGCAAGGCCAGGGCTCCTGACGACGTGGTAGCTCACGCTGGAGGGGGCGGGGCTAACGTAAGGGGCGGGGCCCACGGAAGAGGCGGGGCCAGGGCGCCTGGCCGCCCCGTAATACACGCGGCGGGGGCGGGGCTGTGGCCAAGGGCGGGAAGGGGCGGAGCCGGGAGGGAAGGAGCGCGCTGAGACTCCGCCGGAGGGGCGGGGCAATCACCGGAGCCGCGGATCCCGGCTGGCGGACGTGCGGCCAGAGCGGACAGTCCTGGGACGGCCGAGCGCGGCTCCAAGGCTGCCGCCATGACAGGTCAGTGCGGGCGGGGCCGGCGGCGGCTAGTGGGGCTGCTGGGGACGTCCTGCTTGCACAGCGTGGGACGGGCTCCCGCGGCCCCGAGGCTCCGAGGGCGTGGTGCCTCCCGCCGTAATCTGGCCTGCGCGGCCCGTTCACTCGCTGCAGTCGCGGGAGGGAGCCCGTCGAGGCGCTCCCTGGCCGTGTGACCTTGGCCTCTGTCCGATGAGGACTAGACAAGTTGAGAGTTGTGGCGAGTCTGGCCCCTGGGGTGCTGAATGTGCATGACCGTCACTGCGCCTGGTGCTAGTCGTCAGTGTCAAACCCAAGCCCATTGCTGCGGAGTCGATTCAGACTCTTCGCGACGCTGTGAGTAGAACTGAGTAGAACCGCCCCATAGGGCTTCCAAGGCTGTAAGCTTTACAGAAGTAGACTGCCACATTTTTCTTCCTCGGGGTGACTGGTGGGTTCGAACTGCTGACCTTTGTTTAGCAGCTGAGTGTTTTGACCACGGGTTTCTTACTCATCGCCCCTCAGCTGAACCTGCTGCGTGCTGCCCAGGGTCCCGCCTTTCTTGGTGGGTGTGGACATGCGGGTGCAGGACCCGGGAAGAGCCCGCTAGGGTGTGCCTGAGACGCCCCTGCCGAAGCAGGGAAGCCGGAAGTGTAGAGGAAGCTCACTACAATGCCAAGGGCAAGATTTGGAAGGTTGTCGTGAGAGAGTGGTCACTTCCTTGCCAAGTCTTGGAAGGTTGTAGGGAGGGAATGGTCACTTCACACCTGTGGGTGTGAAGAGAGAGACAGTAAAAAACCCAAAAAACCAAACCCGTTGCTGAGGAGTCGGTTCCAACTCATAGCGACCCTATAGGACAGAGTAGAACTGACCCACAGGGTTTCCAAGGAGCGACTGGTAGGTTCAAACTGCCAACCTTTTGGTTAGTAGCCGTAGCTGCTAACTACTGCATAAAACCAAAACCAAACCCGTTGCCAGGGAGTCCATTCTGACTACAGAGTAGAACTGCCCCCCAGAGTTTTCAAGGAGCACCTCCTGGGTTCGAACTGCTGACCTTTTGGTTAGCAGTTGTAGCACTTAACCACTACGCCACCAGGGTTTCCAACTATTGCATAGGAGGTCAAAATAACAGCAGTGAACATTCACTGTGGTCCTACTGGGTTTCTGGCACAGTGATACCCCTTCATGCTCACAGCTCCTGAGGGGTGGTACCTGTGTGTTTACAGAGAGGAGGCTGGCAGGGGTTGATGTATTCCTATGCAGTGTGTGACTTTGTGACACCTCCTGGCTCCCTTTGGAACTGCACCCCTTACCCCAGGCAGGCATGGGGGGGCCCAGGGACAGCAACTAGACTCCCCCAAAGCTGTTGTGCTTCACTCTGGGCAGCCCCACCATCCAGCCTCTCTGACTTCTTTTTCTGGAATGGGGTCTCCAGCCCAGCCATCCCCCAGGGCCTCCCTGGCTCTGGAGACCCACCCACTCCCTCCTGTCCCGAGGGGCATGCTCTATAGACCTTTCCTCTTGGAGAAGCCTATATAGTCTCATGAGGGGGATGGACCAGTGACTGGCCCAGCCCTCATGGTCAGGGGATGTGGGGGTGACCAGAGCCCATGCCTCATTCTTGAGAGTCTCTCCTTCTGCCTGGTGTGCAGAGGTCATCCGGGGTGCCCCATGGATCAGGGAGGCCCCAGAAGTCCCCAGTCTTCTCCTCCTGTGCTTGCTGGAGTCTTGGCCTGGAGCTTGCACACAAAGGATTTCATGGGCTGGAACCTGGCAACTTCCAGGACTCCTGTGTACCAGCCTCGGTAGGAAGAGATCCCAGCTGTTACCCCCTTCGTTTGCCACCACTCTAGACTCTTTCTTTCATGGCTGCCAATTCTGAGTATCTACTGTGGGCCTGGTCCTGCACTGGGCACTTCCTATCTGTAATTGCCTCATGGGGACATGTCAAATAGTGTCTCTGTACAGTAAGGAAACGAAGGCTCAGATTGGGCAGGTGCCAAGGCCCACAGCCACTCAATGTCCAGGCCAGTACTGGGACCCTGACCCCGGGATCTGTGCCTGTGCCCTGTGTGGCGCCCCGCCCCCCCACCTTCCAACTCCTTGTGGCACATTCACCCAAGGTGCCTGATCCTCAGAGCCTGTGTCCGCATCAGAGGTGGCCCGTGGGGTCATTCTGCATCTGGGCCATGCACTCCAGCAGGCCTAGACCTTCCCTGTTCTCTGCCCACACCCAGGCCCTTTGACATTCAAGGTCATATGGGCACTTGCTCCAGCCTATCCCAGGCCTTCTGGCTTTAGCACCTGCGGCCTTTATCTTTAAGCAATGAATAAGAATAGCAGCCAGAGTTTACAGGGCATGTCCCACCTGCTGGGCATTCTTCTGTGGGATCTACACATGCTAATAAACCTCACCCTTTGTAATCTAGCATCAGGACTTGTCCAGTTTCCCAAGGGATAAGAATTAGATCAGCATAAAGCTGGTTCCTATGAGGTGGAGGTCAGACATATCTCCACTTCTGCACTGTGTCAATTGAGGGTCTTCCTCTTTTCCACTGGCCTTGTACTTTACCAAGCATGATGTTCTTCTCCAGGGACTGAGCCCTCCTGATAACATGTCCAAAGTACGTGAGACAGTCTCGCCGTCATTGCTTCTAAGGAGCATCCTGACTGTACTTCTTTCAAACAGACTTGTTTGTTCTTCTGGCAGTCCATGGTATATTCAATATTCTTCACCAACACCATAATTCAAATGCATCAATTCTTCTTCAGTCTTCTGTATTCATTGTCCAGCTTTCGCATCCATATGAGGCAATTGAAAATACCATGGCTTGGGTCAGGGGCACCTTAGTCTTCTTCAAAGTGACATCTTTGCTTTTTAACATTTTTTAAGAAAAATTTTTATTGTACTTTAAATGAAAGCTTACAAATCAAGTCAGTCTCTCATACAAAAATTTATATACACCTTGCTAAAAATACACCTTGCTATATACTCCTAATTGTTCTCCCCCCAAGGAGACAGCCCACTCCTTCCCTCCACTCTCTCTTTTCATGTCCATTCCGCCAGCTTCTAACCCCCTCTGCCCTCTCATCTCCCCTCCATATAGGAGATGCCAACATAGTCTCAAGTGTCTTCTTGATCCAAGAAGCTCATTCTTCACCAGCATCTTTTTCTATCCCATTGTCCAGTCCAATCCCTGTCTGAAGAGTTAGTGTTGGGAATGGTTCCTGTCAGGGGGCCATGACCAGCTGGGTCCTTCTAATCTCAGTCAGACCATTAAGTCTGGTCTTTTTACGAGAACTTGGGGTCTTTATCCCACTGCTTTCCTGCTCCCTCAGGGGTTCTCTGTTGTGTTCCCTGTCAGGGCAGTCATCGGTTGTGGCCGGGCACCATCTAGTTCTTCTGGTCTCAGGCTGATGTAGTCTCTGGTTTATGTGGCCCTTTCTGTCTCTTGGGCTTGTAATTACCTTGTGTCTTTGGTGTTCTTCATTCTCCTTTGCTTCATGTGGGTTGAGACTAACTGTTGCATCTTAGATAACCGCTTGCTGCGTTTAAGACTGTCCTTGTTCACAGATGGCATGATTTTCTACATAGACAATCATGTCATCTGTGAACAAGGACAGTTTTACTTCTTCCTTCCTAATCCGTATGTATTTTATTTCCTTTTCTTGTCTTACTGCAAGTACTACGTTGAATAGGAGTGGTAAGAGGGGACATCTCTGCCTTGTTCCCAATCGTAGGGGTAAGGCATCTAGCTTCTCAGTGTGTTGATTAATGTTATGTGTCAACTTGGCTAGGCCGTAATTCACAGTATTATGTAATTATCCCCCATTTTGAGATCTGATGTAATTATCCCCCATTTTGTGATCTGAGGTAAGGGGAGTTTCCTTGGGGGTGTAGCCTGCATCCAATATATATGAATACCCTGAAAAAGCTCTCCCTTGCTCTGGATCCTGCATCCAATTCATCATCCTCTAACCTTCAGTTCTTGGGATGTGAGCCAAGCAGCCTTCTACCTGACCTGCAAATCTTGGGATTTGCCAGTTCCTGCAAACCCGTGAGCCAGCAGCCTTCTGAATGACCTGAAGATCTTGGGACTCCTCACTCCCACAACCCTGTGATCCAGCCGACTTCCACCTGACCTGCTGATTTTGAGTTTGTCAGCCCCCGCAACTGAGTGAGTCAGGAGAAGCCTCCAGCCTGATGCCTGACCCACAGATTTGGGACTTGCCAGCCTCTACAACTGCATGAGCCACTACCTTGAGATAAATCTCTCCTTCTCTCTCTCTGTGTGTGTGTGTGTGTTTCATTGATTTTGCACCTCTGGAGAAGCCAGCCTAAGACGTTTAGTACTGAGAGTGGGGTCTAGAGAAAAAAAAATTGTAAGGATGAGTTTTCTAAATTGTTTCTCAAGTCTGGCTAGTCTTAAATGTACTGATGCCTCTGCCTCTAGTAGTAAAGAGGACACTGCTAATCCATGACATGAGGGGCCAATAGAAATATGTGATATATCATACCGATAGAGGTGAGGCTCTGGGTGACCGCGTGTTTGGTACTTTTCTACAATTTTGTCAGAATGAGAAATATAAGGAAGCTGGTTGGTTGGTCCTACTTTCACAAGACAAAGTGGAGAAAGAAAGAGATAATGCTCAGGGCTTCAGAGTCAAGCTTAAGCACCCCATAACGAGCTCAAAGTTGCCACATGTACCCTGGAAGAAACACTTATTTTTTTGTATATTTCTTATATATTGTTGAAAACCAAGAGCAGAGTCTTATTGTAAGAGTGTCTGAATTAAAAAATCAGTTGAATTCCCAACCACAAATGGCATCTGAAGTTAAGGTGAAGGCACTGATGGAAAGAAACAGGATCCTGAAATGTGGGATGGGGACATATGAGCAGATAATTAGGAAGCTGGGGACATTGGGCCCGTAAAGTCCACTGAATCACTCCTGCCTATGGTACCACCCTTCTTAATCCCATCTGAAGAAGTTACTCTGTCTGTGCTAAGCCATCCTCCCCAGGAAAACCATTATCCCTTCTACCCACATTTGATGAAATTGAAAGCTGTACCTGAAAAGTCTTTGTCTGAGATACCTCCTGGGGCTTTGCCTGGGGCATCACCTGAGGCAGATGCCTTGTAAGACATTGGTGACCCACCCCCACCACCCATTTTTCTTCTAGACCTATGTTGTTGTTGTTAGGTGCCATCGAGTCAGTTCTGACTCATAGGTTCCCATGTACAATAGAACAAAACAGTGCCCAGTTCTGCATCATCTTCACAATTGTTGTTATGCATGAGCCCATTGTTGCAACCACTGCGTCAGTCCGTCTTGTTGAGGGTCTTCCTCTTTTTTATTGACCCTCGGCTTTACCAAGCATGATGTTCTTCTCCATGGACTGATTCTTCTTGATAACATGTCCAAAGTATGTGAGACGTAGTATCGCCATCCTTGCTTCCAAGGAGCATTCTGGTGGTACGTCTTACAAGACAGATTTGTTCATTCTTCTGGCAGTCCATGGTACATTCAATATTTTTCACCAACACCACAATTCAAAGGTGTCAGTTCTTTTTCAGTCTTCCTTATTCATCATCCAGCTTTCACATGCATATGAAGCCATTAAAAACACTGTGGCTTGATTCAAGCACACCTTAGTCTTCAAGGTGACATCTGGTATTCTCTGAAAGCAGAGAATACCAGAAAGATGTTTACCCCATGCATTCAACTGTGTGGATCATAACAACTTATGGATAAAATTATAAAGAACGGGAATTCCAGAACACTTAATTGTGCTCTTGAGGAACCCAAACATAGATCAAGAGGCAGTCATTCGAATAGAACAAGGGGATACTGCATGGTTTAAAGTCAGGAAAGGTGTGTGTCAGGGTTGTATCCTTTTACCATATGTATTCAGTCTGTATGCTAAGCAAATAATTCGAGAAGCTGGACTATATGAAGAATGGGGTATCAGGATTGGAAGAAGAATCATTAACAGCCTGCATTATGCAGCTGACACAACCTTGCGTGCTGAAAGTGAAGAGGGCTTAAAGCACTTACTGATGAAGATCAAAGACTATAGCCTTCGTATGGATTTCACTTCTACATAAAGAAAACAAAAATCCTCACAACTGGACCAATAAGCAACATTATGAAAACAGAGAAAAGATTGAAGTTGCCAAGGATTTCATTTTGTTTGGATCCACAATCAACACCCATGAAAGCGGCAGTCAAGAAATCAACAGACACATTGCATTGGGCAAATCTGCTGCAAAAGACCTCTTTAAAGTGTTGAAAAGCAAAGACGTGTAGACATATAACTAGATTTAAGTCCCAGCAAGCTCCAAAAGGTGAAGTACGAAGTGTGACCCAGGAGTAGGCACGCTACACTCCAAAACAACTGCTTGACTTTTCCAATATATATAAACAGAAACCTAGGGAATATGTGTGAGAATGGCTATTAAGGGTGTGGGATAATGGTGCAAGGAACATAAAGTTGGATCAGTTTCAGTTTATTGATATGGGCACACTAAGTACAGATTCTTCATTCATTGTTTCAGCTTGAGAGGCTAAAAAAGGATCTAATAGTTTATTGGGGTTGCTAAAGCATGGATTAAGCAGTGGCCTACACTAAATTATGAGTCAGAATTGACTCGATGGCACTGGGTTTGGTTTTTTGTTTACACTAAATTAAGTTGAAGTGCCAGACCTGGCTTGGTACACTATAGAAGAAGGTATCCAAAGGCTTAGGGAAATTGGCATGTTAGAGTAGATTTATCAGGTTGGACCCACAGACCCACACATGGAGTGCCCAGAGGACAGACCTTTTACCATGACAACAAAGAAAAAAAAACTACTGCCATCAAGTTGATTCTGACTATAGCAACTCCTTTGGATTTCCTATCAGTTGGAATTGACTCTACAGCAGTGGGTTGATTTTGGGTTTCCAAGGCTGTAAATCGCTCTGGAAGCAGACTGCCACATCTTTCTCCCACGGAGCTACTGGTGGTTTCGAACTGCTGACCTTTCAGTTAGCAGTCAGTCACTTTAACCACTGCGCCACCAGGGCACATAGGTGAGGAAAAAATTGTGACGGGAGCCCCAGCATCCTTGAAGACTGCTGTGATTTTATATAAGTCAGATTTGACAGTGGGACGTGCTTTCACTGAATTAAGACACATAATTACAATGGGGCTGATTGGACCCTGTGGTGGTAGGGGCCAAGTGGCAGCACTTAATCCACCAGGATAGGGTGTGCGTGGTTACCATAATGGACAGCAGAGTCAAACCACTAACCAGAATAATCTGCCTCATATGGGCTTATGGCATTGGCTCCTTAGTCATGGTGTCCCCAGGAGTGAGATAAATGGGAAATCTACTAAATATTTACTTGATCTGTACAAGCGGAAGAATTCTAGGTCAAGTAAATGTCAGTTTAACTTGAATTGCCAGAATAGGGAGTCACTGCCCCTCAACCAATTCCCAGACTTGAGCCACTTTACAGACCCACAACCCCTGGAATGAAGGGGAGACTAAATCCCCTTGAGGAAGGATCTCACTGCACTGCCAAAAATTTGTAGTGGTAATCTTGCTCCCAGCCTTCCCCAAAGGGATCTATGGCTTTTTACGAGAGTGACTGTTTGTTGGGGAAGAGGAAATAATCAGACTTTTGGGGGATTACTGACACTAGATCTTATTCCAGGAGACCCAAAACATCACTGTGGCCCATCAGTCAGAGTGGGCGTGTATGGAAGTCAGGTTATTAATGGCGTCTTCACTCTCAGGTCCATCTCACAGTGGATTCAGTGTGTCCCAGTCCTATATTCATTTCCCAGTTCCAGAATGCATAATTAGAATAGACATACTCAGCATATAAAGTATAGCAATGGGCCCATGCCCGTGGAATTCACTGGTCTTATTATGTTGCCCATTATCCTGAAGCCACTGGCTTGATAGAACAATGGAATGGCCTTCTAAAGACACAATTACTGTGGCAACTAGGTGGCAACACCTTGTAGGGTTGGGGCAATGTTCTCCAGGAGGCTGTATATGCTCTAAACCAGCATCCAATATATGGTGCTCTTATTCCCGTAGCTAGAATTCAGGGTTCTCGGAATCAAATGTTGGAGATGGACTTGTCACTACCCTAGTGAACCACTTGCAAAATTTTTGTTTCCTGTCCCCACGACCTTATGCTCTGTGGTTCTAGAGGTCTTAGTTCCAAAGGGAGACTCAACACTGATTCAGTTGAACTGGAAGTTAAGAATGCCACCCAGCCACTATGGGCTTCTCATGCCTCTGGATCAACAGGCAAATGGGAGTTATCATATTGGCTGGTGTGATTGACCCTAACTACCAAGCAGAAATCAGACTGGTGTTGCATAATGGAGGTGAAAAAGAGTATGTCTGGAATACAGAGATTCCTTAGGCATCTCTTCGTACTAACATGTGCTGTGATTAAAGTCAATGGAAAAGTACAGCAGCCCAGTTCTAACATGACTACTAATGGCCCAGACCCTTCAGGAATGAAGGTTTGGGTCACCCTACCAGGCAAAGAACCACAGTCAATGGAGGTGCTTGCTGAGGGTAAAGGGAATACTGAGTAGATGGTGGTAGAAGGTAGTTCTAAGTACTAGTTATGACCACTTGACAGTTGCAGAAATGAAGACTGTAATTGTTATGAGTATTTCTTCCTTGCTTTATCATATGTGTATGTGTACATATACACGTGTATGTACAGCAAATATTTTTTTTTCTTCCCTCCCCATCCCATCACCTATAAAATATATAAATGGGGCTCATGTGTTTTTGGTTGTGCATATGTTAGTTGTATCAGGTTAGGTGTAAGTATGACTTTTTAATTGTCTTTATTTGGAGATTATGTATGGTTTAAGATGTGTACATGGTTAATGTTATGTGTCAACTTGGCTTTTCCGCATTATGGAATTATCCTGTATAATGGTTAAGGTTGTGTGTCAACTTGGCTGGGCCATGATTCTCAGTGATTTGATAGTCGTGTGATGGTGTGATCACTTCCAAGATGAGATTTGGTATTACATGCTCATCTCCAGGATGGGATCAGCTGTCAGTAGCCAGTCAGTTGAAAGGGAGTTTCCTTGGGTGTGTGGCCTGCACTGAATATAAGTGGATAGTCTGGCAAGACTTGTGGGCTTTTGCTCATCTGGATCTTGCAGCTGGCTCCTGTTCATCTGATCTCTGGGCTTTAGAACTTGAGCTAGCAGCCTCTATGGTCTTGCCTGCTGATCTTTGGGATTCATAGATCTTCAGAGCCTGTGAACAAGAGCCCTGCTCTCCCACCTGCTGATCTTGGGTTCGCCAGCCCCTGTGGCTGTGTATCAGGAGAAGCCTCTATTCTGACCCACTGACTTGGGACGTTGCAGCCTCTACAACTGCATGAGCCATTTCCTTGATATAAATTTCTCTCTATATGTATATTTATACGCTTTACTGGTTTTTCTTCTCTAGAGAACCCAGCCTAAGACATTCTCCATTTTTTAATCTGATGTAGTTATCCTCCATTTTGTGATCTGATGCAAGGGAAGTTCCCTGGGATGTGTGGCCTGCGTCTAATATATAGGGATGCTTTGGCTCAGCTCTCCCTTGCTCTGGACCCTGCATGTGACTTGTCATCCTCTGACCTCCAGTTCTTGGGACATGAGACAGCAGCCTGCCATCTGACCTGCAGATTTTGGGATTTGCCAGCTCCCGCAACCTCGTGGGCAAGCAACCTTTTATCTGACCTGCTGATTTTGGGTTCATCAGCCCCTGCAACCACACGCGTCAGAAGAAGCCTCCAGCCTGATGCCTGACCCATGAATTTGGGATTTGCTAGCCTCTACAACTCTAGAAGGTTGGCAGTTCAAATCCAGCAGGCACTCTTTGGAAACCCTATGGGACAATTCTACTCTGTCCAGTAGGGCCACTACGAGTCAGAATCAACTTGACGGCAATGGGTTTGGTTTTGGTTTTTTGGACTATGTATTTACATATGTATGCTTCCCTGGTTTTGCTCCTCAAGAGAACCTAGCCTAAGACACTCAACATTAACTATGATGTTAGCTGTAGGCTTTTTTTTTTGTACTTTAGCAAGTTTTGTTCGTTATCAAACTGAGGAGGTTTCCCTCTATTCCTAGTTTACTGAGCAGTTGTTTTTATTTGTTTGTTTTTAGTTATGAATGGGTGTTGGATTTTGTCACATACTTTCACTAATCTATTGATATGATCATATGGTTTTTCTAGCCTGTTGATGTGATGGATTATATTAATTGATTTTCTAATTTTGAACCAGCCTTGCATACCTGGGATGAATCCCACTTGGTTGTAGAGTATAATTATTTTTATCCATTGTTTGATTCAATCTGCGAATATTTTGTTGAGGATATTTGCATCTCTGGTCATGAGAAATATTGGTCTGTAGTTTTTCTTCTTTGTAATGTCCTTGTCTGATTTGGGTATTAGGGTAACACTGGCCACATAGAATGACTTAGAAAGTGTTCTCCCTGCTTCTGTTTTCTGGAAGAGATTATAGAAAATCATTATCATTTCTTCCTTAAGAAAAAGTCACCAATGAAACCACCTGAATCTGGTGCTTTCTGTTATAAAAGGTTATTAATTATTGATTAAACTTCTTTAATAGATATAGGCCTCTTCAGATGGTATATGTCTCTTTGTGTGAGTTTTGGTAAATTGTGTCTTTCAAAGGATTGGTCCATTTCATCAAAGTTATTAAATTTGCGGCAGAGAGTTGTTCATGATATTCCTTTATTATCCTTTTAATATCCATGGGATCAATAGTGATGACCCCCCCCCTTTCCATTTATGAGGTCAGTAATTTGTGTATTCTCTGTTTTGTATCTTGGTTAGTCTCTCTAGACCTTCATCAATTGTATTGATCTTTTCAAAGGACCAGTTTTTAGTTTAGTTGGTTTTCTCTGTTGTTTTCTTCTTTTTAATTTCATTGATTTCTGTTTTAATACTTATTATTTCTTTTATTCAGCTTGCTTTATGTTTATATCACTCTTCTTTCTCTAGTTTCCTAAGGTGGAAGCTTAGATGATTCATTTTGGTTCTTTCTTCCTTTCTAATACGTGCATTCAGTGCCATGAATCTTCCTCTAGGCGCTGCTTTTACTGTTAGGCTCTGGTAGTTTCCCTTGCGGGCTGGCAGAGAGTAGAATGCACTGGGCATAATTCAAAATGGTTACTTCCCTCATGCCACCTCCCGCTGAAAACAAGAAGGAACTTCTGTCAGATCTTCAGTGAAAGCCTGATGGGGCACCTGGAAGTAAAAATCTCGAAAGTGTAGGGACCCCCTGAGATCAGGCCCCTGGGAGTTTTTACTAAGGTAGCCCGCACAGCGTCCAGCAGTTAATCGCTTACAGCTCAGTTCCCAGTTCCAGCAGCTTCTGCTCCTGGTGAGCTGTGATCCTCTGTGTCAGCCTGTCCGGACCTCTGCTCCTGGTGAGCTGTGATCCTCTGTGTCAGCCTGTCCGGACCTCTGCTCCTGGTGAGCTGCGATCCTCTGTGTCAGCCTGTCCGGACCTCTAGTTTCCAGGGCGTCAGTTTGCCCTATGACCTCAGTTCTCAGTTTGTTCAGATTATTTCTTGCTATGGTGATGGTGACAACTCTCAAGTTCTTTACATGCTGGAGCAGAAACTGGAAGTCCAAATAGGATTTTAAAAACTTTATTTGAAAATAATTTCAAACTTAAGGAAAAGTTACAAGAGTAGTAAAAGAATACTCTTCACCAGACCTATGTATGTTCATCTAAAACAGCCAAACCCATTGCTGTCGAGTTGATTCCGACTCACAGCGACCCTACAGGACAGAGTAGAACTGCCCCGTAGGGTTTCCAAGGAGCGGCTGGTGGATTTGAACTGCCAACGTTTTGGTTAGCAGCCGAGTTCTTAACCACGTTTACACACACACACACACACACACACACGTACATATGTATATATATACCTACATTCTTGAATTGTCAGTTTGACTCATTCTTTCAGGAGGTGCCATCCCCAAACTGGTTATCATTTTTGCAGCTCACATATTGTGTGATGAATTTTAAACCTTTTAAGTCTCATTACATTTGTATGAATCACAGACTCTTAGGGCAGAATTTATTTCTTGCCCAGAAGAAATGGTTCATCCTCCTCCTGCTGTTTCTCACCTACAAGAAGAGACGGTTTTAGCCAAATCATTCTGAACTGAAAACTCTCAACTTTCAGAGATGCTTTTTAAAATAAAAAATCATGTAGACCTCTTGCTGTGTCCTAAGCCTCTGCCAAGAGTGAGGCCAGCAGAATGAAAGCTGCGGTGAACCGCTTTACTCAGGGCACTTGAATGTCCACCCGGGAGCCTGTGTGCATGGAACCTGGGAAGCCGCCGTAAGGATGTGAGGAGACGCACCCCTTCTGTGTGCTGGTGCCATCATGGGGGCCCTATACACCCTGCCTCCCCACCTCCAGCCCCTCTTATGGGGAAAATGGTGATGTTGAAAGAAAGGAAAAAGGGAAGCATCCCTCAGCCCCCTAGGCAGGTATATGGCTTTGGCCTTGCAAACACGCAGTGCCCAGTGGAGCACCAGCTCAGACCCCTGTGCCCCTTGTCATGGTGTCTGTGGTCTCCCAGGAGGCTGTGGTCAGAAGCTGTGCAGTTGGCCTCAGGCCAGCACAGGGCAGCCTATGCCCCCCCCCACCCGGGCCCTAGCTTTTCTCAAGTGCCATTACGGGTACCCTGTGGACAGCGGGCACTTGGCTCCATGGAGCTTGTTTCCTATGGCTAATGCTCTGGGGCAGCATTGAGGGCCAAGGGTGCGGCACTTCCTGACCTGGCAGCCTGGCTCCACCCTGTCCTGCAGCAGAGCTGGCTGGTTCCTTGCACCCACCCACCCTTCAGTCTTGGCGAGTAGTTGGAAGATGTGGGACTGTGCCTGGCTACACGGGGTACCCCATGGGCTGAGGCGTCAGAGTTGCTCCAAGGTGCTGCAGCCTTATGCTCCCTTGGGGATCAGGTGGCCAGTGGTTGTGGGGGCCTTGCTGTGGCCAGCAGGCCTGGCGTCTTTATGAGTGGGGGGTCGTGCCACTCTGCCCCTCCCCCTGATGCCCACTCACACCCCATGCTTGCTGCCCCTGGATTTCAGATCAGACCTACTGTGACCGCTTGGTTCAGGACACGCCTTTCCTGACTGGCCACGGGCGCCTGAGTGAGCAGCAGGTGGACAAGATCATCCTGCAGCTGAACCGCTACTACCCACAGATTCTCACCAACAAGGAGGCCGAAAAGGTGCTGAGGAGGTGAGGGTGGGCAGGGTTGGGCTGCGCTGGGCTTCCCTTCCTTTTCCTCTTTCCTCAAGACAGGCGGGGCTTGTCCTTCCCAGAGCCTCTGTTTCCCCGTCTGTGAAATGGCATGGTGAGTGCTCTGTGCTCACAGGGTTGTTGTCAGGATTAGGCAGCATCAGAGCTGGCAGTCCATTTGCCCAGAGCTGCCCCTCGTCCCCCGCCATATGCCCCCTGCGCAAATGATGACTGGCTTCTCTCCATTGTCACCCCATCGGACAGGAGGTGCTGAGGCCGTGAGAGCTGGCTCACTCCCCATGGGTGCCCATCTAGCAAGTGTAAGAGCCAGGATGGGCCACAGAGCACCCTCCCAGCCCTCTCTGTATGCAGGGAGGGTGCCTGTGAGTGGCTACAGCCGTGGCAGATGTAGGGCCCAGCCTGCTCTCTGCTCTCCCTCCTGGGTCTGCCCCGCCCACCCTGCACAGCTGGCCTGGCTGGAGAGTGTACTTGAAATGCAGGGAACTGACCTTTGAACCCATATTCCCGCAAGTGCCTTGTGGCCTGATGGGTCTTAGGCTTCAGGGACCCTGGTGGGGGAGCTGGTGAGCACTGCCACCTGCCTCCTCCCTTCCAGCCCCGCCCCTTCCCAGGCAGACCACGGACAGCCAGGCCACAGACAGCCAGGCCACCGACAGCCAGGGCACTGACAACCGGAGGGAGACTATCTCTGGGCTGCAGGGTGGGGCTGGGGGCCCTGAGTGACCTCCTTCTTCTTTCAGGCCTCCATGTCTTCCCTCAGAGCAGGGGTAAGGATGCCATGTGCAGGCTATCCTGAGGGCTGGGACTTAGAGCTCCTGGGACGGGGGACAGTTCCTTAACTTACAAAAGTAGTGCAGAAGTTACAAAAAAAAAAAAACCTCATATCCAAGTTTTACTATTGTAATGGAAAGTCTAATACATATTCATGGTAAAAAATTTGAAAATTGAAGCCCCCTGCCCCACACATCCCACTCGCAAGCATGTGTTCCTTTTCTCACAGATACCCCTTGGCAGGGCAGGGGCTGCTGCTACACGCCTCCCTTTGCTTGTAGTTGCTGCACATCTTGGCCCACGCTGGCCTGCATGCAGCCATGTGGAACTGGTTGCTGCCACCAGGTGGCAGAGCAGCACGCCTCACCCTCCTGGCCCTCGTGGTCAGGCCCAAGCTTCTGTTCCACAAACACACTCAAAGAGACTGTTCGTTTCTCTTCAACCCCTGATGAACTTTTTAAGCACTTGAATTGGACTCCTATAGACTGCAAAATAGTGAAATTTATTTATGCCATCATCCCCTCAGTAACTCCTGTCATAACCCTACCATCTAGGTTTCCATGTCTCCTCAGAGGGGTGAGGCAACTCGCCAAGGCCACACAGCAAACCACTTGAAATAATGTCCCTGCCCAGTGTTTTCTGTATGACCTCCCCAAGCTTCAGTTTCCTGTCCACGGAGTGGGCAGTGACTTCCACCCCCAGGGTACAGGTGGGGAGGGGATAGCATATGATCCTAAACTTGGGTACGGAGTAGATGGCTCAGGCACTGGGAGTATGGAGGTAGATGGCTCAGGCGCCATGGGTGTAGGTTGGGTGGCTCAGGCACCGTGAATGCAGGGTAGGTGGCTGTGGCAGTCACTGACACCTTGGAAGTGGTATGTCCCCACCCCATGAGGAGGCTGAGGCTGGAGACAGACACAGGGGGTGACCCCGCCCAGCCTCCACCGGTCCCCATCGGCTTGACCTTCCCTCTCCTCCAGTTCCGGAACCCCAAGGCGGCTCTGCGTGTGCGGCTCTGCAACCTCTTGAGCCACCTGCAGCAGAGTGGCGAGCGGGACTGCCAGGAGTTCTACCGTGCCCTGTACATCCACGCCCAGCCCCTGTACAGCTGCCTGCCCAGCCGGCATGCTCTGCGTAAGTGCCTGCACCCAGGGCCCCACTGGCCCTTGCTGTGCCTGCCCAGCACGGTGCCCCCACATGCCTGGCTGTCTGTTCCAGCCGGGCAGCCGTCAGCAGTGAGGGGTCTTCTGTGTGTGTGGCAAGTCAGAGCTGTGGGCTGCTTCTGCCTTCCTCTGTGACGTGCCCATCCTGTGTGAAGATCTCTGTAGCATAAATTCTCAGACAGGAAAGGCCGGGCCAAGGGCACGTGTGCTATCCTTTGGCTACTGCCTATTGGAAGAGTTGCCCTCCTGTTGGCCAGGCACCCTCAGGCTTCAGGCCTCACCTGGGAGGTGTGGGAGCCCCGCAGTAGCTAGGTCCCAGAGCTGCACCCACAGACATGTCCTGAGGCCTCTGCCCCATAGTCCTGGTGGATGGCCCTGTCACCCTCACGGGCCCACAGAGAGGGGTGGCTCGCTTAGGTCACACGCCCAGTGTGCCAGTTTTCCTCAGGGCTCTGAAGGCTGGGGGCCCATGTTGACATGGTGCAGACCCAGGAGAGGAGCGGGTGCTCCTGGGGCCGGGCCATGCTGTGGGTGGTGTGTGGCCTCAAGGGCTGGGTGGGAGACTGGTTTTGTCCTGAGTTCTGGGTGGTGGGAACGGGGTCTCTCTACCCAGCTGTCAAGTGCAAAACACAGAAGTGACCGTGCCGCACCCCTGCTTAAAGTGAAGTACCTGTCCTGGCTCCCAGGTGCCCTTGAATTGGCCCAGCATGTTGCTCACCAGTAGACCCCTCCCCTGCACCCCCAAGTCCAGGCTGCCAAGGCAGCGGTTATGTTAACAGCAGCTGGACTTTGAGCATGCGGTGTTTGTGGTGCTTTGTGGCTACAGGGTGCAATGGTCTCTCACATGGCCCTCCCAGTTACGGTGTGGGTGAAGGAGAAGGTACTGTGAGGCTGGGGGCCAGTCTCCCACCCAGAGCGACTCCCCAGATGTGGGCAGGCCACGGGTCCAGGAAGGCAGGTGCCACCCAGCTGCCTGTGTGCCTGATGCCCGCCCACCCTTGGGGACACAGCTTGGTGCTACCTGGCCTTGCCTCCCTGTATCCAGCAACATCCTGACTTCACATCCATGTCTCAGGTCTCTGGATGTTCACCTTGGGTGATGGCTGAGGGTGCGGGGCCCACCATCCTCCCTGGCCCACCCCACAACTAACCTGCTCTATGATTTTGTTTTCAGAAAACTCAGATGGCACAGAGCTAGACTCAGGCGTGGAGAGATGGGAGCTGAGTGACAGGGGTAACACCTCCCTCCCACATCTCTCTGTCTCTCTGTCTCTCTCTGTGTCCCCCAGCACCCTACCCTGGCACCAGCTCCTCCTCTAGGCACCATTCTTGGCTTTCTGTTGATGGACAGATTCCTTCTAAAGTGCTCGCTGACAGGCCCTCCGGGCATCTCCTTGGGCCTGGCACCCCACCCCGGCTGGCCTCCCCTGCTGTCCGATGTGGCCTCTGCTGGCGCCTAGATGGCCTGCCTGCTAATACAGAGAGCATGTGCCAGCACAGCCCCGTCACAGTTCAGGACGCCACCCACTCACACCTGTTTCTCTCCAGGACCCCTGGGCTTCCTGGCTTGCCTCAGCGTGGCTGTGGGATTGGCCCTGCTCATATACTGCTGCCCTCCAGGTGGGTCACTCCAGGTGGCCTCCCGACACACCAGGGGATCCCAGAGCTGTACCCATCGCCCAGCCGAGGACACCAGTGAGCGGACATGGAACCCCTGACTCTGGTGGGCCCCGAGGCCTGCATGCACCTAGGGACACTTGGCCCTTGAGGACTCGGGCCTGCCAACTCTGAGACCATCACTAGATGGGCAGACTGCCACAATGGCCTCCCAGGCCCCAGGGGTAGACCCTCTTCTTGTGGCCAGGCTGGGCTGCCCCCTCCTCTCTTTTGTTTACGAAGGAGAGTTTGAATCTGCTGAGGGTACAAGGGAACACGTGCATGTGTCCTGGGGACTGGCAGGTGTGGTTGATGTGGGAACCGATAGGTGTGCCCCTCCTAGCCCCTTGCAGGTGACCCAGGAAGCCCTCGGGTAGCTGTGAGCACATCAGCATCAGCCACTGTTGGGCTTCACGCTGACATGAGTGACACATTTGAGCTTTGGAGAATCCAGGGGCTTTGCTTGTCACTTGTTTCAGCTAGAACCCTAGGCAGTGCCACTGGGGACAGATGAGCAGGACGCTCTCGGACGCCTCGAGTACTGCTCAGGCTCGGGCGAGGGGAGAGCAGACTTCACCACATTCGCGCCATTAGTGGGAGCCGTGACCTGCAGGCCCCACATTGGTGCTTCCCTTCATTGTCTCCTCCCTCCCACCATGCCTTCCAGACCCCAAGGTCCTGCCAGGGGCCCGGCGCGTCCTCGGCTTCTCCCCTGTCATCATCGAGAGGCACATCAGCCGCTACCTGCTGACCTTCCTGGCAGAAGACCTGGGGGGTCCCTGATCCAGCTCTGGATGATGGACCCCACTTGCTGTTCAGCCCAGATGCTCCCACCGGCCAGCTGCCTGGCCTGCTACCATCATCCAGCCTGCCAAGACCGCCCTTGGTCAGCCTGCAGCCCGCCCACCTGCCGAGGGGACCAGAGTGTTTCTTTTTCTAAATGTTTTTTTTTTTTTTAACTATTTATCATTTCTGTGAGACTCACTTTGACTTTGCCTTATAAAGGAGCTTAGTGCTATTAAATGGCCGAGACTCCTGCCGCTCAGCTGTCTTGCTCTTCTGCTCCAAGAGGGTTTTCTCTGTGACTTGGACTCTGGCTGCCCCACCGGCCTTGCTCCCACCCTCCGAGTTGAGCCAGAGCTCTTCCCAGCCTTCCTCCCTTCCCAGGCCCCCCAGGACATAAAGTCCATACATCCTCTCCAACCACTGTCCCTCCTCACACCGCTCCATGCTAGGGGACCAGCTTTTCACCAGCCGATGCCCGGCTGTCCCCTGCCTGGGCCCTCATCCACCACCTCAGCCTGTCTGCTCCTGCCATCGCAGAGCCCCGTGCTGATACCCGCAGGCCAGACAGTGTTCCAGGCCTGGGCGCACCCCCCACCCTTTCCCTCCCACTGCGTCTGTGAACCCAGAAGGACCTTGCCTGCCATGGGTGGGGCGGGGTGTGTGCTGTGAGCTCTGTCAGCGTCTAGGGGGCCCACGGCGAGGAAACTGAGAAGGAAGTCACTGCCTGAGGTCCCACAGCCAACAATGGGCACAGATGGGACTTCAGACCCATCTGAGCTCATGCCACGTCCGCCACTCTTCCCTTCTCCCCTGCCGTTGTCATTCCTGCCGCCCTCCACTTGGCGTGTCCCGAGGAGACCCGTACCTCTTCACCAGCTCCTCCCCTGAGTCCTTTCCCTGGTGACAGCTTCATTGTCATTGTCATCACCACAATGAGGCAGTTAGAGTCCTTGGCTCCTCTCTTCCTCTACCCCCTCCCCTGGAAAGGGGGCTGCGCCCCACCCTCGGGCAATGGCAGACTTAATGGCCTGCTTCTTGGGGCTCTGATTTACATGATTCACAGGTTCCAGGACCTGAGAGTAAAGGCCTTGTGTGCTGCTCTGGAAGGCCCCCTCACTCCAGGTATCATGAGTTCCCACCATGCAGCCTCACCCAAAGGGGTCACAACTCAGAACCACACCCCTGAAGAGTGGCAGTGACCCCCGGCAGAGACTATCAAGTAAGGCAGTGTAACATGAGTTCAGCCTAAAGAGAGGATCTGAACTCTGAGGACAAGACAACCCAGAGGACCATCTAGAACTTTAGAGATGAAAAACGTAACTGTTGGTTTTGAGCTCGTGGCACAGGCTCCTCATGCCCTGCTTTGCAGCCTAGGGTTTAGCCACTTCCTCTTTTGTCCCTCTCAGCGCCTGGGGCCCCTCAGCCCTTCTTGGGGACACAGAGCCCCTCTCCCTTGAATTGGAATGGCTGTACTGGCTTGTGTCACCTGCCAGCCTCAGGCCTCAGGATCCTGTGGAAATGCCCCTGTGGTCACGAGAATGAACATACAAAGGCAAGAGTGGGTGGGTAGTTGCCTGTGGCTTCACCTCTGGGCCCCCCGCCATTCGGCCAGGCAGGGTGAGCTGTGGCAGTAGGCAGCTCCTCACCTAAGCCTCGCTCCAGGGTGATGACACCCACCAGCCTCTGCTGTCAGCTCCGTCTCTGTCGCCCAGTCTGTGTTACCTCACTTTACAGACGAGGAAGCTGTAGCTGAGAGCCGCAGACCACATGGCAGGCAGCGAGGAGCAGGGACTTCTGAGTGCCTCCCGCCACCCCCACACACTGGCACCCTGGCCTAGGCCTCCGATGTCTCCCACCCCCTGATGTCAGCTCCCCCGCCCCCAGCCTTTTCTAGGGCAAACACAAATACTTGTCACTCTGCAGCATCATCATGAGTCTGTATTTTCTGGGGCTGGGGTTTTCCGGCAGGACTGGCCTCTGCTTCAGAGGGTGCCAGCAGGCAGGCCATCGTCCTGGGAGTGACGACAGTGCTGCTGGTGCAGCCTTTATGGGGCTCCAGTGACCATCCCCCAGGGATGGCTCTCAGGCAGGAGCGACTGAGGTTCCTGTGAGAAAGTATGAAACGAGACTTGGGGGTGGGGAGGGCGGGAGCCCCAACCCCTATTCATTCACGACCGTCCACAGTAGTGCCTATGGAGAATTACGGGTGAGGGGGCCAAGGAGCCCCCACTCACACCGGCGTGGCCTGCGGTGTGGCACAGAGAGGCAGGCTTGGGGGCCATTTCACCCGCACTTCCAAGCTGCGGGGCCTTCCTCAAGCACAGCCTGTATAGTACTGCTCTGCCGAAGCGCTCCTCCGCCAGCAGTGTTCCCAGGGCTTCCCTGCATACGGCACTCAGCCCCCACCCTGCCCTGGTGGAATGAGCCCCCACATGGCTGCTTACCCCCCTGTGGCTCCGGAGCCTGGGGAAGAGAACACCTAGACCCTGCCCCCTCTGTTTCCAGGCGTCCTCCTGGGGCCTGTGGGAGGGGTGGTCCTCCTGCGGCCTGTAGCGGGGTGATCCTCTTGCAGCCTGTTGAGGGGCACAGTGTTCCTGCGGCCTGTGGGCGGGGGCTGGAACTCTGAGCACTACATCTCCCACGCTACCTGGCACCCAAGCCCTGGTGTCAAATGGGTGCCGCTAATCGCAGGCACTGGTGCTCCGCGGCCTGCCGGCGAGAGGGGCAGAAAGGGGCAAAGGGACCCTTCTCTGCAGCAGCCTCAGTCCCAGACTCCACTCTATGGCTTTCAGGAGGGGGAAGCAGAGAAGCTGCAGCCACTACGGGGGATGTCCAGGCCATCCCCCACCATAAAAAAAAAAAAAACAAAAACCGTACACACTCCTAATTCCAGGTTCATTCCTCCCTCCTGATCCCCTGGGTGGCTTCTATTCCTGTCCTGCGCCCTGACTGAAATGCCTGGGGTGAAGGGCGGACATAGGGGTGCCGGCAGGGGGGATCAGCCCTAGAGAATGAGGGAGGGGTTTTGGGGTGTTCAATGCTAGTTCCACATCAGCTGAAGGTCCCTGTTAGGAAGTGAATGAAGAAACTGGACAGAGACCAGCAGCTCAGGCATAGGAAGGCCCTTGAATCTGGCCGCCCTGAGGCTGCCTCCAGGTGAGAAGAAATGGCAGCAGAGGCTGGTGGGGTGTGGAGAGCGAGCCTTCCCGGGGCCAGTCCAAGATGGCCTGCAGGGCCAACCTGGGAGGGTGCCGTCTCTGCAGATGCCGCCCAAGGGGGATGGATGGTGACTGCATGGTGCCAGCCTGTAGGCTTTGTTCTGTGGGCTGTGGGGCTGGGGAACCCTGTCCTTGGGCTTGGGCAGGAAGGCTTTCTCTGCAATCCCCTCACCCCCTTTGGTCCCGACCCACTGAGGCCTTGCCCTGGAACCTCTAATCCCTGGACCTCAGGTTGCCACTAGACTCCTCCCAACCCCCAGTCACCTGTGACCCCATCCCAGACCGTGCCTGAGTTGAGGTCAGCCACATCCCCACTCACCAGCAAAGCCTCTGCTGGTCAGTCAGCCCGGCCTCTCTGATCTGCCCAACTCCCAGCTGGCTGATGCTCCCCTAAGGGCCTTCCCTCTGGGCTGAGAGCTGTGGGGTGGGGGCCACCTGTGTCTAGCCCTCAGCCCAATCCCCATCGGGCTCCTGCCTGCCAGGCACCTGGCAGCCGGTGCCAGAGACCCGGACTGACTTAGATCCGTAAGTGTGTAAGAGTACCTTAGGCCACACCCTCCCCTGCCAGAGGCCTGCCGTGGCTCCCTAGTACCCTTGGGGTGACTCCCGAGGCTGGGTGGGGCTCAGGGCCCTCACTATCTGTCCCCCGTGTCCCCATCACCTGCTGTATGCCCCCACATCCTCAACATGCTGTTCCCTCTGCTTGGAATGCTCCTTACTAACCCACCCCACCTGCTTGTCCTTCAGGTCTTAGGGAAATGCCACCACCTCCAGGAAGCCTTCCCTGATATTCCAGCTAGGAGAGGTTGTTCTCTCCCCTCCCTGCCTCTGGCTGTAGCAGGGGCTGGGCAGGGGCTGGAGGAGCTCCCAGTCACGGCAGAGGCATGCCACGGGCTGGCCCCCATGGCTTGGATGCCCAGGAGGAGGGGCCAGGGCACAGACAGAGAGGACAGGCTGTGCATGCCAGGCCTGGATAGGCAGCTGCATTTTGCACAAGCCAGGCTCCCCTCCTGGGACAGGAAACAGACATGTTGACTCTGCAGGGCTCAGGGTCCTGAGGTTGGGGGCTGGGGTGTAGGTGCTGACACTGCTGAAAACTGAGGTCACCTCTTCCAGTCCCTGCTGAGTCACAGCCTTTGCAGGCCAGTGCTGAAGCCCTTTACGGATGGGCTCAGGGGGCTTCCCAGGGTCCCCCAGCAACTCTGCAGCCACTGGGCACCCCTCCCCACCACGGGCTGGCCAGCACATGGGTTAGGTACCTGCTAGTCGGCCTGGGCACCCATCTTCACACCAGCAGGAGAAGTGTCTGCAAGGCCAGGCCTGGCTTGCTGCCACTGTTGCTAGCACCTCCTCACTGAATGGATGACTGATGGGGGCAGGTGGGTGCTGTTCTCTCACCAGGTGGGGACAGGGACCTGTGCAGGCTCTCCCTCAGCTGGGCCTGGCCCCGAGTCTTGTTAGCAGAGCTGGGCAGCAGACATGCACACAGAGGGTGGCAGCCAGGTCTTGCAGGGGAAACGGTGGTGACACAGGCCAATGCGCTCACAGGGCAGTGGTGGACCTGGTGGTCCGGCATGAGCTGCTGCTGGGGTAGCTCCTTCTGGCTGGGCTGCCGAGCTGGTAGCCTGGGTCCTCATAGCAGCCTGGCCTAGTGTTTCCCCAAAAATAAGTATTGAGAGAAAGAGAAGGAAAACGGGCACACATCCAGCTCCCTGACTTTTAGCAGTGATGCGATGAGGAAATAGGAACTACGTTTTAGTTACGCAGATGGGAGAAAGGCGTGAGGGAGGAGAGACAGGGAGATGGGGGCAGAAGAAGAAGGGGGAGGACAGTGGGTGGGAAAAGGTGGGGTGAGGGAGAGAAAGGGGGGAGAAAGGCTGCGAGAGGGACCTGGTCAGAGCTAGGACCAGGAGCGCTCATCTCTGCACTGGGATATCTGGGCGCCTCCAGCCTGCAGTACAGCTTGTTTGCACAGTCTCTAATGCTGGAGTGCATTTTCCTGGGGTGTGGGCTGGGGTATGAAGGAGGGAAGATGTCAGTTCAAGGCCCCACCCGGCTGAGCAGCAAACGCTGTCATATTACCTGCTAAATACTAGCCCCTGAGCGGACCCTTCTTCTCACCGGCCCAGCCCCCAGGCCAAGCCCCACACCTCCCACTGGCCTCCCTGCCTTTGCCCTCACCCCCACCATCCCCACGCAGCCCGAGGGGCCTGGGAACTCAATTTGGATTCTGTCCTCCTCTGTGTGGGTCAAATGGGCAGGATCTTCAATGGATAAATTGTACGAAAAGAGAGATGGAGTGGGATGTGTGCTGGAGACTAAATGAGACTTAGAAGACACATGAAATGTTTTACTGGGTAAGATGTCTAAGGATGCACACAAGGACACATCAACTATAAAGAAACAGGAGCAGGTAATTACTGTAAAAGTCAGGATGGCAGATACCTGAGGCAGGGGAAGCAGCTGTGACTGGGCAGGGCCTGTAGGGCGGCCAGCCAGCTCAGTGCTATCGTCTATCATCCACATCATCTATCCATCATCTGTCTGTCATCTATCTCTCATCTATCTATCCATCCATCCATCACCTATCATCTATTTTTTTTACCATGAGGAGGTTAAGAAAATAGCCCTCTGTTATTGCTCCCATTTTACTTTGGCCAGCCTCCAAGCTCTACATGATTGCCCCCCATATACCCTCTGGCCCCCACTGCCGCTCTGCCCAGCCATGATGACCACCTCATTGATCTTCCAATGCCAGACCAGAGGGCTCGTGCATGGGCTGTTCCCCACCAGCCCTGGAGGCTCAGGGACCTCAGGACAACCAGTCCCAGCCATCTGGAGCTCACCCCCTCTAGCATCCCTTATGGGTGAACTTACTGTCCTAGCCAAAGGAGGAACTAAGCCATGTGTTGGCCAACACACTTGACCTGGTACTGCCTCACGAGACCAAGTACACTGCTGCCATTGCCTCACAATTGGCTGCCGGCCAGCTCGCTGCCAGCCCATTGGGCCACACTCTGTACCCGGGCAGTGTATACATGGACCGGGCCAGGGGCAGGCAGGCTGGGGACTGCCATGAGGCAGCCATCATCCCTGTTCTCAAAGGTGCACAAGTTCGTGTGGGAAAACGTGCCAGGGGAGCTTCCTGGAGGTGTTTGGAGAGGGCTTTTGGGGAGGGGACAAGTTGGAGTGTGATGGGCCAGGGAGCTGTTGTGCCTGGCTGTACCCGGGTTATGTAGGCATGCCCCTGGGGACCGTGTGAGGGTGGGTCACTGGACAGGGAGGGGCAGGCCACCGAGAGTGGGGTGCTGGGGAGAAGACCCTCCCATCACAGCACTGAGGCCCATCAGTCCCTCATGCTCCCAGCATAGCCCCTCCCACACCCTCCACAGCTACCCAAGTCCTCCCACCCCCACCTGCATTCTGGGGTACCCTTAGGGCGTCTGCACACACCTGCTCCCAGGTGCCCTCTCCTACTCACAAGCCCCAAGTTGCAGCACCCACCCACCGACCCCACATCTTCTTACCTCACGTGCAAACACACACCAGCGCAGCTCCACATCTTGGTTCTTCAACCAAGTGCTCTTTGGCAATCACTGTACATGGGGCTTAATGCCTGAACATGCTCCTGGGGAACAAACGAGCACCCACAGAGGCAGAAAGCATGAGCCCCACTCCACATACCAATCACGTCTCAACTCTGCTGCCTCTACTTCCCCTGCTTTTTCCTTCCTAGAGTATTTTATAGTAAACCCAGGATCCGATCATTTCAGCCATGAGTACTTCTGTTATTGATTACTCAATGGAGGCTTTTCTAAGCTAATCAACTAGGCCCACATGTAAGCCCACAGGGGTATTGAGCCATTTAAGGCTCAAAGCTCTCAGAGACCCTCAGTCTCAGCAGGCTCCACCAGGTTGGGAAGGAATGAACAGTGACAGAGAAGGGAGGCTTTGGCAATTTGGCAGCCTGGGGCTCTAGAAAACTGTGTGGACGAGGGGGAAGGCAGAGGGCCAAGGAGGTCCCCACAAGCAGGACACTGTAGAGGAGCCCCCAAGGCAAGGACTGGAGGTGAGATGGGACAGGGTGTTGGCCTGAGGCCACTGGAGCATCTCCACTCCATTGCGGGATGGAAGAGGCTAGTGGAGGGACGGGGAGAGTTGGGGGCCCAGGGGAAGGGCAGTGAGGCCTGGGGCAGGGGTGAGGGAAGATGGAACACAAGATGGGGTGGGTGGGGTCTCCAGTGTGGGTGAGGTGAGGATACAGCGGGACCCCCAGCATGCGATAAGTCAGCTTTGGCCTCACAGGCACCAACCACAGTGGGTGGCGTGAGCTGATGATTCGAATGACTCCTGCGGCCTTGGGATGTCATCCTGCCACGCGTCCCCAACCCTCCTCCCACGCTGACCCTTGGGACGTCACTACTGATGGATGAGGTAGTACTGGACATGACTGCAGGGCAGGGCACGGCCCCAGAGATGGCCACACAGCCCTCCCTGCAAGCACCGGGGCTCTTTCAGTTTATGAAATAGGGGAAAGGACGAATCACAAACCCTGACATCAGAGTAGGAGATGCTTGGCCCAGAAAGGTGACGTGCAGTTGAGCCCAGTATGGAAGTGGGAAAAGTGCTGGGACTTTTGTCCAGCAGGTCTAAGTGGGCTGGGAGCAAGGAAAAACTCGTCAGTGTGGGGTCCCAGAAGCTGGATGGCTGAATCAGTATACATTCGGTCATCACCCGGGGCTTGGGGTTGCTTGTGACGCTGTGGGGTCGGAGCCCTGTGCACCACTAACCGTCACACAGCCCTGTGCTGAGGACACAGGTATATTCAGAGATCCGGAGGCTGCTCCTCCCCTAAAGTTCATGTACACTTGGTCCTGACCCAGCCAGTGGAGGATGCGGCACCTGGAGCCAGGAGGTTTATTGTTTCATGCTTAGAAAACAGATGGGCTTGGGGCTCTGCCCCATTGCTGCTGGTGGAAGGCAGTCGGGTCCAAGGGTGGGCGGGCACAGGGCCAGGTCCAGGCCCAGGCCCAGGCCATCCAGGCTCCCTTGGGGTACCCGCCACAGCCAAGGCACCAAGCCCAACCCCAGTGCCAAAAGGGGGTTTGGGCTGTCAGTGTCCCATGGCTAGGAAGCGGGCAGAAGGCACTGTGTTGCATGGGTGGCTCAGGTCCCCATGAGGCCTGGGAGGCTGGTGGCATCGGCAGAGGGAGAGGGGTGTCTCTCTGTCCCTCTGGAATGTCCTGAGACAGAGGGCTGAGAGCCAACAGCTGGCCTGTCCTGGACTGGCTCTGTGTCCTGGGGTGGGTCGTGGCCCCTCACTGGCCTGCTGTGAGATGGGGCACAGCTCTCAGAGGAGGGGTGAGGGGTCTTTAGTTCCAGCCTGTGGGCCTGCCACAGCTCAGCACACAGGTCTAGCCGATGGCGCTCAGGTGAAGCTCATCCTGGAGGAATTCCCAGCCGCGGGCAACGTGGGAGGTGCCACGGGAGTCAGACACCGTGGGACGAGTAGCTCTTGGTTTTGGGCACCAAGCTGTCGGCAGGAGTCACCGGGGACCCTGCAAAGAGGGGAAAGGAGAGGCATGGGTGCTAGCCCAGGCGTCAGAGCCCCTGGGGGCTCTGACACCAGGAACAGCGTCTGCTGGGCCCACTGACCAGGGCTGGTTAAACTCGGGATCAGAAGGGCCTGCCCGATCTGGGCATGTCATGATGGGTCACTGTCAGGGTGGCAGGCAGAGCTCCTGTGACTGTGCCACTCAGCACACTGTGATTCTGTATGTGAGGGGCCCCGCCAGGAGCCCCTCGGATGACCTCTGGTCACCTTTAAGAACCACTCTGTAGCCCTGGCAGAGTCCCCTTGGGAGGGCTAGGCCTGTGCTAACCTCCAGGCTGGGTGGCCATGGCAGGCCCAGTGTCCCCTCCTGGACATGGCAGATGGGACAGTGCTGCCTCAAGGACTATGTCTGGGGCACACAGTAGGCAATTAACAATGGCCTCATCATCATGACATGAGCAAGAGGGCAGCTTGGTGTCCAAGGTTCCACTGGGGGATGGGATGGACCTAGCAACAAACCAGGGCCAGCAGCTGACATCAAACTGGACGCCACATGGGGCCAACAGGTCCTAGGCCCCAGGGCAGCTCGGGATCCACATCGGGGGCACTGGGCACCAGGCGTCCCTGCCCTCCCCCTGCGTGAGGCCGTGTCCTCGGTGGGAGAGGGTTGTGGGCATGGACCTTGGAGGCAGTGAGGAGTGGGGTGGGCTGCGGGCTCGACCATGTCTATGAAGGCATACTCCCACTATCCGACCCCACTGGTCACTTTTGGATTCTCCTCTCATGAGCAGAGCTGAAGCTATATCTCGGGGTCTGGGGTGCCCTGCCTGCACACAGAAGCTCCTATTTGCTTCTGGGCTGTGGTGTCTGCTGTGCGGAGGGACCGTCACCTGTCAGCAGGGCCCTGCCAATGGCACTGGGGCCCCATTGTCCTGCACGACTCCCTTCTGTGTTCTGTATCACCTTGGGGCAGCCTGTGCACCTACCACAGGGCTGCCCACAGCCTCACTATATGCTGCCGCCAAGCCTTGGGCAGGCCACAGGAGATTCGGGGGCTCATTTCCTTCCTCCGTCAGAATCTGCCTGTGTTTACATATGTCCCTCTCTTGCCAGATGGGTGCTTCTTAGGGGACCTGTCTCCAAGCACCTCAGGACCCCAGCCCTGCACATGGCAGGGGCTTTGTGTGGAGTGCTAAATCTCTGGGAGCCGTGTGCTGTGTATCCTTGGGCGTGACCCTTAGCCTTTCTGAGGGAGCACAGAACCTGGCTTCCCAGCTGCTTCCCCCTAGGCTGGATGGAGTAGGGGTCTCATCCTATGATTTGCCTGTGGCCTTACCACTCCCCTACATTCAAGGAGACAGCGCTTAGGTGACCTTCCACAGGCACTGGTGACTGAGCAAGGGGGCGCTCAGCCCTGGGCGGGGCCAACAGGTGGGGTGTCTTGAATTCCTCCCAGCCTGCTTTCCTTCCTATGCCCACAAGCCTCGAGCATCAGTGGCCCATTCACACAGCAGGTGGGCACACAGTCAGTGCCCAGCCTGGCACCTGCCATGACTGGCAGAGGATGCAGTGAGCCAGGCTGGGCCCAGCTCCTGCTGCCTGCAACTGAGGAGGGTGCTGACCCAGTGGCAGAGCCCTGACTGCTCAAGGGAAGCCAGAAATATTGTTTTTGTATGAACTCTGCCGGTTGTTAACTGTAACTCCAAGTCATTTCTGCTCAAATGCTGAGGGCTGGGGCCAGCAGCCAGCACAAGGACAGGTCAGCTTTGACAGCCCTGGACAGATGGGCGTGGCTGTGCACAAAAGGTCTCCATGGTCCCTGGCCAAGGAAGGCACCAGCACACAGGGGGCAGGGGCCTCGTCAGGCTGAGAGCCTCCTGTGGCCCCCTGGACTCCCACCCGTGGACAGCAGGTAGTGCCAAGGCTCCTGGGCTGGGTGGGTCTCACACCCCCTCCTTGCTCACCTGAGCTCCCTACTGCTGGGGCGCCACATCGATCAACGGCTTCTGGACACCAAAGGCCGTGATGAAGATGTTGACCACCACGATGATGAACACCAGGCCCGTGGCCAGGTTGTTGAGGAAGTCCAGCTTGGCATGCTTGGCTGGGTTGTTGAGGTCGTACTTGACTGTGGGGTGAGAGGGGACAGTGGGCAAGGCTGGCCTGCAGGTGTCTGCCCCACCCTGATCTGGACATGTGAGGCCAGGCCGTGCTTCACAGGGCCATAGGGCCCTCAGCCTTGTTTTCATGATAAGTTTTATCGCATAGAGAAAACACACAGTTTTATAAAATACTGACAATGATGGCCTCTGGGCCCCAGCTAGGCAGCCGCATTGTCCCTGACCCACAGAGTCACCCTGGGAGACAGGCATCTGTAGCCCCACTTTCTCCTCAGAAAACTGAAGCTGGGGGTGGTGTCAGCAGCTCAGGCCTCGAGTTGCAAGCGCTGCCTGCTCCAGGCTCTGCCCAGCTCCTGACTTTAAGGCAAAATGGATTGAGCACACGCCCACTGAGCCCATCTGTGAACAGGACGATGCAAAGGCAGCCCTGCTATGTGGTGGTGGAAACTGAGTGGCAGGGGAGTGTAATCCTGTCTTTGTGAAATGGGTAACCCAGGGGAGCAGCATCAGCCCAGGGTAAATCCTGCTGCCTGGTCACTGCTGGAACTCAGGTGACCTTCTCAAATCCCGGGGCCCCTACCACCATCTATGAACAGCAACCCCAGCAGGCCCCACAAGGGGGACCCTCTATGAAGATGGGTAGCTGGGGGGCCTCCTTTCCCTCTTCACTGTGAAGTCAGGGTGTGTTGCTTTGGGTGGTTCCTCTGGGTGTGGGGGTCACTGGGTAGCTGCCCAGCCCTGCCTTCCCATCCACACTGGTCCCTCTGTCTATCCACTGGAGGAAGTTGGTCTGAATTTGAGGTGATGGTATTTAGCTACTTAGTGTTGGGGAAGAGTGGCGTGTTGGTGGCTACAGCTTGCAATTTAGGTTTTCACTCAAAAATGGCCAGATGCCAGGAGCAGGTAGCCATGTCGGTGGCTATGGCGGCAGGCCAAGGATCCCTGCCTCAGCAAGCATACCTGTTGTGCAAATTCGATGCTCCGGCCATCCTTGACATGTGTGTACCAGGGACTGCCCTGAGCTGGTGCAGGAACACTGAGGTAAACAGAGCCCAGCCCCTGCCCTGGCTCTCGGGGACCTGCTCCCCTTACTCATTCATGCAGGGTGTGATGAGAGTCTACGGAGCAGGAAGCAGGAGGTCCAACACTGAAAGACCCAACCCTCTGGAAGACGAAAGCCCTCTAAGGGTCCTCATGGACCCTTCCTGCTGAGCAGTGGGCTTTTACACTGCCCCACTATGCTTCACAAAGGGTCCAAGTCTCTAATTTCAGATAGATGTGTGGAAGTGGAGTCTGTTTGAACCCCAATGTGATTCACAGAAAACCCACAATTGTTTGAAAGATTTGCTCTGACAGAAGCACCACCATCTCATACAGAACAAACTGAAGGAGGCCCTTGGTCCCTCAGCCTTCTACAGGCAGGAAGCAAGCTGAGAAAAGGACTCCTCATGGAAAAGGAAGGACGGCTCAGAGGGTGGGACCAAGAGCCATACTGAACAACTCTCAGAACAGAACAGGGCTGACCCCAGGAAGGACCCGGGCTCCGTGTACCTCCAGCAGCTGCTCTGTACAATGAGACCTCAGGCTGTGGCTGGCCCAAGTCCTGGCCTCACGCGGGGGTCTGGAGGTTGGCAGGAGAGGCAGATAACTTGTTCGTGCAGTTCATGTCTTCAGATCAAGAGAGGCTGCGTCTCAGGGCCTGACCTGGGCCTGACTTAGATGTTAAGACCCTGGACTTCAAGCTGATGGCATCATGGGCTGAGACCTGGTGGCCTTGGGGGAGTGTTACACATGTAGAGTGACTGAACTATTGTAGCAGGAGGGCAGACTGCCCAATTGTATTCTCCAGAAATGGCACCACCAACATCTCCCATCACACGCTCTTCTCATAACATGACCTCAGCACACATAAGCGGAGTCACCGAGTTGTGGGGCCTGTGTCCCTTCACCTTGAATTTGAACGGGCTTGTGACAATTGCAGAAGTGATACTATGTGACATCTGAGGCCAAGTCATATAAGGTGATACAGCTTCTGCCAGTTCCCCTGAGGTGCTCACGAGGAAGTGAGCCATTATTACACATATTAAAAAAAAGCCCCGTTTTTATTACATGTATAATAATATAGGGTGTGTGCATACGCGTTATGTACACATATAGCACTGAGAGGTGGAGAAACTGAAAGTACAAAACTTTGGAAATCACCGTGAAAAAAGGAGTCAATTCTGCTCCAGGTCAGTGTAAAGAGATGGAAAGTAAAATTAAAGAGAGTAAGATTGGGATTAACAAAATATTGCTGACTCTCCAAGACAGAGTAGGAAGAAATAACTTCTGCCAGTAACAGGCCCACCACTCATCTGTCAGTAGAACAAACAAGTCTGTCTTGGAAGAAGCACTGCCAGAATGCTCCTTAGAAGAGAGGATGGCAAGACTTTGTCTCACATACTTTGGACGTGTTATCAGTAGGGACCACTCCCTGGAGAAGGACGTCATGCTTGGTAAAGCAGATAGTCAGCAAAGAAGAGGAAAACCCTCAATGAGATGGCTGACACAGGGTCTGTAACAACGGGCTTAAACATAGCTGCTGTTGTGAGGAAGGCGCAGGATGGGGCAGTGTTTTGTTCTGCTGTACACAGGGTCGCAATGAGTCAGACTGCCCCTCAACCTGGAGGAGCCTATAGGGCCCCAGCCCCATGTGCCCCAGCAGCACTGGTATCCTCCCTGTGTGCTCCGGCCTGCTCAAGTTTCTCTGTCCCAGGCAGTACTGCCACCCACCCGTCCCCACGTCAGAGGGTGGCACTGGGTCAGGTCCAGCCTCTCTGCACCTCAGCTTCCTCCTCCAGGAATAGGGAGACAATACCAGCGCCTGCCTTGTGGAGCTCCTGTGAGGGTGCTTGTGAATGGTAACTCAGTGTGGCTATGGTATTTTCCTATGTGTCCTCAGCTCGGGTGGAAGGAAGGAGAGAGACATGGGAGGGTGGGGAGGCTGCACAGCTCTGGGCACAAGAGTGGGCAAGCAGACGTGGGCCGCCCCGACAGGTGGGCCTTCCAGGCGGGGGGCAAGCACTTACCGAGGAAGATGAGCAGCACGCCCACGCCAACCTGGAGAACAAGGGAGATGGAGATAAGGACTACAAGGGGCACAAAGAAGGTGAAGCTGGGGCCCTGCTCAATCACGGCCTTGAGCTGGGAGGCGTTGGCCATCAGCAGGGCGATGTCTAGCATGCTCTCAGCCGCACTCTTCTTGTTGGCGTAATGGTTCATGTTGATGGGCTGGCTTCTCCGGCCCCAGGGCAGCACCTGCAGAATGGGGCACGGTCAGCCATGGCCAGTTGGGTGTGGGGTGGGGGGTGCCTTCTGCCCCACTCCCAGAACCTCCCCCACCACAGGCTGCACAGGCCTGTGCAGTCCCCTCCTGACTCCTAGCCCAGTGTCCTCCCTGTGAAATGGGCCCGTGACTGCGACAGGGCTGCTTGGTGGGCCAAAAGAGGCCCTGCAGATAAGGCTTTTCATGTCCCTGGCACAGGGCAGGAAGTGGTTATTACTTCACGAAGAAACCATGGGATGCTGGCTGTTTGACCTGGGCAGAACTTTCCCCAGGGATGATGTCATGAAAGCACCAGTCAGCACACACATGCTGGCCTTGGAAATGTGTCCCGCCCTTGCCCTCCGCACAGGTGGAGCCATCTGGGCAGTAGCCCTAGAGCCTGAGGTCCCTCTCCAGGCCTGTCCATTCTGTGCTCCCACAGGGAGGAAGTATGTGGGCAGAGGAGCTGGATTCCTGATCCTCACACACTTGCCCAGACATGACACAGAGCCTTTCCTGGTGGAGGCCCTGTATCTCCTGGCTGTGTGGCCCTGGACAAGCTGCTGGCCTCTCTGTGCCACAGCATCACTCTCTGTAAATGGCCCACTCACCTCACTGTGTGGCCCTGAGGAGATACCAAGAGCCTACCTGGCACACAAAAGGTGCTCAATTAATGCCTTGGCATAAGACAATGCAGCTGAGCTTAGCTTCTCTTAATTTTTAGGTGAATAAAGAAATACAAGTGCTGACATCTCCTTGGCCCCCACCCTCACAGGTAGGTCCAAGCCTTGTGCCTAGCACCCGCCTGTCCCAATGCTGCCTGGGTCATCCCTACTCTCTAGGGTCCCCCATGACAGGTGCTTACCTCTTAAGCCCACTGGTTCACTGAGGGCAGCCCTCATCAGGAGGCACCTGGTCCGGTCCCTCCCAGCCAACCAGGACAAACCTGCCTGCCTCAGACCCTGCCCTAGCCCTCGGTCCAAAATGCTCCAGCCTAGGCCACAGCCTACTGGGCTGCTGAGACCCGGGTGCTGGTGGCCCGCCCTCCTGGGCTGCCCCATGAGATCTTGTTTCTAGACTCATAGAAGAGGCATGAGGCCTCTGAGAGGGAGGCCAGGGGGGTGCAGTGGCCTGGGTCCAGGAGGGCAAGTTAGGCTGAAACGACCACAGAGAATGGATGCTGGGCTCCACTTCGCTTGGCGGGCAAACACAGCATTCACTGACTGCATCCGTTTTGTCAGCTTGAAGCATCCCACAACTAAAAAAAAAAAAACCACATTCTGGGAAAACACAAGGCAGCGATACAGAACTAACAGAAGGGCTGGGGCTTTGCTTTCATGGTAAATATTTTTTAAATTTAAATTAAAGAGTCCAGGAAGAAGAGGAGGCTGGATTTTGGGGACACAGGCAGGCTCTGCCACAGGTACCCGGTACCTGCGTGTTCCAAAAAAAGATTCTTAGCTTCGGGGCTTTGTATTTAGGTAGCAAATTCACTGGGTTCAAAATTCCAAAGCTACAGAGTACACTGGGTGTTGTGCATTGAATTGTGTCCCCCCAAAATGTGTATCAACTTGGCTGGGCATGATTCCCCAGTGTTGTGTAGCTGTCCTCCATTTTGCAATCCGATGTAATCTTCCTACCTGTTGTGAATCCCACCTCTATGATGTTAATGTGGCAGGATTAGAGGCAGTTATGTTAATAAGGCAGGAGTCAATCTACAGGATTAGGTTGTATCTTGAGTCAGTATCTCATGAGACATAAAAGAGAGAAGCTAGCAGACAGAGAAAAGGACCTCATATCACCAAGAAAGAAGTGCCAGGAGCGGAGTATGTCCTTTGCACCCGGAGTCCCTATGCTGAGAAGCTCCTATACCAGGGGATGATTGATGACAAAGACCCTTCTCCAGAGCTGACAGAGAGAGAAAGCCTTCCCCTGGAGCTGGTGCCCTGAATTCAGACTTCTAGCCTTCTAGGCTGTGAGAGAATAAATTTCCACTTGTTAAAGCCATCCACTGGTAGTATTCCTGTTACAGCAGCACTAGATGACTGAGACACGGGGAAAGCTACCTCCACCCCGGACCAGCCCCCCGTCCCTGGCCCCCATGTTCCTGAGCACACTCAGAAAACAGCATCGTGGATCCCTGGGCTGCCTCTTTTCTGGGCAGCCCCGTGGTATACTCCCCGCTGGGCTTCTGCTCCGGCCAGATCAGCACCTCCAGGAGCTGTTCCCCTCAAGGCTGTGAGGGCCTGGGTGCCCACAGGGGACAGGCCTCTGCCCTCCCAACAAAACAGAGGTTGTCCCAGCTCTGCTCTTGCCAAGCCACCCCAGCCACGCAGTGCGTATGCTCCCAAATTCCATAAACCATGTCAAAGTGCCCCCTCAAGGGTGCCCCAGTCCTCATCATGTCTCTTCCCCAGGACATATCATTAAGTGGAAAAAGCAAGGTGCGAACCCTGTGAAGAGTTCCTCCCTTCAGGGGAATGCACAGGGGAACCATATACATACATGTGCATGCACATATATACGTGCACATAAGACACACACACGTACGTAAACATATGCGTAATACACATACACATATAATGCATACGTACACACGTGTGTCGGTGCTAGCTGTGGTAGCCCCTGAGGGGAAGAAAGAATAACTGTTTATTCTGAGCTCTCTGAGTGGTTTGAATATCTTGGACGATGTGGTCACACAAGTGAGGGGTGCACTGGGGTTTGAACGCTGGCCCTGGGGCACCACAGCCATGGGGGCTAACACGAGCAGCCTCCTCTGGCCCCCATAGATGTTAGCAGGGGGTTTGGGAGGCAGAGTTCTCGGTGGCTCCTTGATGAGCCCCAGCTTCCTGCTATGTGACCTCAAACAGCCTGGCCCCCCTCCAACCCTGGATGTTCTGGGGTGTCTGCAAACAGCCTCTGAGCCTTGGGTGGTGAGCAAAGGGCACCAAACCATGTTCCCATCCCCGTGGAAGCATCACCCAGCCATTTGCTTCCTGCCCAGACTGTACGATGACAAGGAGTGCGGGCCAGAAGCGGTGGGCTCTGGGGAAAACCCATGGCCAGGGAGGTCTCTATTGTGAGTGCCAAGACTGCATACTGGGACACTCTGCCAGCCCACGAGTCCTCCTTCCACCAGCCAGTGAGGGGTGTGCTATTCTCCCCAACTTACAGACAAAGAAACTGAGGCTCAGAGGGGAAGGAGGTGGCCTGAAGCCCATCTGTGAGGAAGGAGCAGATTTAGAATTGCATCTGGGCCCCGGCACAGCCTCAGCTTCCCCGGAGAAGGGGGAGCGAAAGTCTGCCATGGGGCTGTGGGAGGGTTCAGGGAGCCGCACAGGGAACCACACACCACGTCTGATGGACAGGGGCTCTGAGGGGCAGCAGGAGAGTACTGGGGTTAAGACGACTCACTGCACAGTGAGTCCCAGGGAGGGCAGGAGTCTGCCCGGACACTCTGCAGTGTTTTGGGAAGCCCGGGGCAAGAGCTCTGAGCAGCCCCCCGGGGTAGGAGGGGCTGAGGGACCAGTGCCCACCCCACAGGTCTGGGGGCCTCGCAGGCCTGGGCTGCCCTGCCCTGCCTCTGCCCTGCCTCTGCTGACAGAAGCCACTTCCCCTGAGACCTCAGCTGTGACCTGGGCACTACAGGGAACAAACACCTTGGTTAATGTGTCTGCTGCGCCAAAATGTCAACAGTGTCCTGGGAGCTGGGGTGAGGTACACCGAGGCAGTGGGGCTTTCCCCCTAACACTGGGAAGGAGCCTCTTGGGGAGGGAGTCCACTGCCCACGCTGGTCCCCCTCTGACCTTCCAGGGCACAGTGCTCCAGGCAGCCTTTGTGCTAGTGGCTCTGGGCACAGGTCTTGACCACATTCTGGCGTATAGCCTTGGCTCAGACAAGGAGGGGAGCTGGGCAGACACAGGATTTCATCTCTGTCTCCTGCACCCGAAGGCCAGGTTCTGGCTGCAGCGTAACAGGGGTGCCAGTTCCCCCCAGGTTTGGATGGGCCCTTCCAACGCCGCCCAGCTGGGCCTGGGCCATTGGGCCTGGGAACTGGCCCCTCAGACCCCCTTCTCCTACACCCTAGCTTCTCCAGAAGCTCTCCCCAGCCCCCAAAGAGGATGGGCCAAGACGCTCTCTGCAGGCCCAGAAGTCATGGTTACTATTCCCCTCAGTCCTGCCTGCCGGCTCCACCACCACCCCGTCAATAAGTACTCAACAGAGTCCACACAGCAATCCTGGGCCCAGCTGTGCTAGCGGGGGGGGTCCTCAGGGCAGCACCCCCCCCCCCCGGAGACCTCACTTCCTCATCTGCAAAAGAGAAATCAAGGCCCCCATCACTGCCCCACCAAGGGCCTGCGCCTGTCAAGGCTGGACTGGAGCTTCCAAGCTACCCCTCTCTCATCCCCGGACTCTGGCTGTACCACCCCAGTCAGCTGGGGACTGTGCTATGCCTCGGTGTCCTCATCTGTGAAGGGGGCTGTGCCTTGGTGTCCTTCTGTAAAGGGGTGAGTGCAGGGGGCTGTGCCTTGGTGTCCATCTGTGAAGGGGTGAGTGCAGGGGGCTGTGCCTCGGTGTCCTTCTGTGAAGGGGTGAGTGCAGGGGACTGTGCCTTGATGTCCATCTGTGAAGGGGTGAGTGCAGGGGGCTGCGCCTTGGTGTCCTCATCTATGTAGGGGTGAGTGCAGGGGGCTGTGCCTCGGTGTCCTCATCTGTGAAGGGGTGAGTGCAGGGGGCTGTGCCTTGCTGTCCTCACCTGTGAAGGGGTGAGTGCAGGGGGCTGTGCCTTGGTGTCCATCTGTGAAGGGGTGAGTGCAGGGGGCTGTGCCTCGGTGTCCTTCTGTGAGGGGGTGAGTGCAGGGGACTGTGCCTTGATGTCCATCTGTGAAGGGGTGAGTGCAGGGGGCTGCGCCTTGGTGTCCTCATCTATGTAGGGGTGAGTGCAGGGGGCTGTGCCTCGGTGTCCTCATCTGTGAAGGGGTGAGTGCAGGGGGCTGTGCCTTGCTGTCCTCATCTGTGAAGGGGTGAGTGCAGGGGGCTGTGCCTTGGTGTCCTCATCTGTGCAGGGGCCTGTGCCTTGGTGTCCACCTGTGAAGGGGTGAGTGCAGGGGGCTGTGCCTTGCTGTCCTCATCTGTGAAGGGGTGAGTGCAGGGGGCTGTGCCTTGGTGTCCTCATCTGTGCAGGGGCCTGTGCCTTGGTGTTCACCTGTGAAGGGGTGAGTGCAGGGGGCTGTGCCTCGGTGTTCACCTGTGAAGGGGTGAGTGCAGGAGGCTGTGCCTTGGTGTTCACCTGTGAAGGGGTGAGTGCAGGGGGCTGTGCCTTGGTGTTCACCTGGGAAGGGGTGAGTGCAGGGGGCTGTGCCTTGCTGTCCTCATCTGTGAGGCGGTGAGTGCAGGGGGCTGTGCCTTGGTGTCCTCATCTGTGAAGGGGTGAGTACAGGGGTGCTGTGAGGATCAGTGCACCCCTGCAGGCGGGGTACAGCAGGTGGTCCTGGAGCACTCTAGGTGCTGGCGAGGCTGAGACCCCGGCCTGCCTGTCTGAGCTGCTCAGCTGGTGGTGGAGTGGCTGGGATGGTACTCCACCTTGCTGCCCAGCTCTCACCACTTTGAAAGACCCTGCTTTCCAAGCAAACCAAACTTATTCACACTTAACTCCATTAAAACAGTAACGAGGGTGAAAAACGAGCTCAGGACACAGATCCCCGGGCTTGTCCTTGTCTGGGTGGCCACCACCCCAAGCACCCTAGGTCCTCACTCTCGGTCCTGGCCAACCACAGCCAGTGGAAGCCCCGCTGCCCCTTGGTGTGGGGGACTTCATCGTCCTTCCTCTTCCAGGTGCTTACTCTGTGCCAGGATCTGCCCTGAGCCTTGGGTGTTACCTCGTCTGCCCTACAGCCACCACCCACAGGCCATGCACTGCTGCTCTGCCTATCTCCCATCTCCCAAATTGAAGCCCAGCAGGCGAGGAGACCACCTCTCTAGGGCCACACAGAAAGTGGCCTGGGCACCCAGGGGGTTTGTGGCCAGGGCCAACGCACTCTCCTCACCAGGGCAGCTGGGCAGCAAACCCTGGGAGGTCAGACAGCAGCAAGGGGGGACTACCCAGGAGAAAACTCCCAGCAGGAAGCCCCCGGCAGGAAGCCCCGGGCAGGAAGCCCAGAGACAGCAAGAAGTCTTGCCTTGGCTGGGGTTCCCTCACAGCTGGCTGGCCCATGTCCTGCAGGCTCAGCACTGTCCAGGAGTGACCTCTTAGTGAGCTGTATCAGCCGTGTCACGGCTGCCTTTTAGAACTTGGCCAAGAAATGGCCAATGTCAGGACCTGCCAGAAAGCAGAAGTGAGGAGAAGAGCAAACTTCCTCCAGGCAGCTGGGATGATGCACGACCCAGCCAGGGGCTATGCAGGAGGGAGGACCACAGTGTCCCCAAGGAACAAACAGGCACCATTGGTCCAGTGTGACTGGACAGCCCCATCACCCTGCCAGGCCAGGCGCGGGGCAAAGAGGGGACCAGCCAGAGGGTATGTTCCAATCCTCTTGTTGGCCATCTCTTGTAAAGGGGGGTAGTGCTCCCTCCAAGGTGTACTGCCGGATTCAAGTGGCCATGACGCCTCCAGAGAGCACAGCACGCTCATTTCACCATTAATTTTTTTTTTAATTTTATTAACTTTTATTGAGCTTCAAGTGAATGTTTACAAATCAAGTCAGACTGTCACATATAAGTTTATATACACCTTACTCCGTACTCCCACTTGCTCTCCCCCTAATGAGTCAGCCCTTCCAGTCTCTCCTTTCGTGACAATTTTGCCAGCTTCCAACTCTCTCTATCCTCCCATCCCCCCTCCAGACAGGAGATGCCAACACAGTCTCAAGTGTCCACCTGATATAATTAGCTCACTCTTCATCAGCATCTCTCTCCTACCCACTGTCCGGTCCCTTTCATGTCTGATGAGTTGTCTTCGGGAATGGTTCCTGTCCTGGGCCAACAGAAGGTTTGGGGACCATGACCGCCGGGATTCCTCTAGTCTCAGTCAGACCATTAAGTATGGTCTTTTTGTGAGAATTTGGGGTCTGCATCCCACTGATCTCCTGCTCCCTTAGAGGTAATTGTTATTTTTACTATTCCTTTTACCACCAGGTGAAAAGTGAGCTGGCTATAAGAAGACACCGAATGAATACTGCAGGCTCAAGGGCACACCCCGCCCCTGGCGCCAGGGCGCATGGAGCCCTGGGCGCATGGGGGTGCAGATTTGCTGTGACCAGACCAAGCGCTGGGCTCCAGGTGAGGGGTTACATACAGCTGACTCTGTCTTCTTCAGAAGGTGAGTGATTGTGCTCTATTTTACATAAGAAACTGAGGCTCAGAGATGGTCTGTACTTGACTAAGGCCACACAGCAGGGGTGTCTCAAGACTAGGGGGCTCTTGGGCCTCCGAGTACCCCCACGAGCGCTCCCTGAGCACCTACCGCAGGTGGTGTGTGAGGGCTGGGGACACAGCAGCGCCTGCCCTCACACTGTCAGCGGTCCCAGTGTTTGCCCGCACAGAGCAGGCTGGACAGCTAGATGTGCCCCTGGGGACCAAGACCCCTTCCTGACACCTGCCTCTCCTCTCAGCAAACCCTTTCTTCCTTGCCCTCCGATGTTATAGCAGGCTGGTGTTCAGAGACAGGCAGTGGGGCACAGTGTCTGCCCGGTGGGGTTCACCCTGGGGAGTGCTTTCCTGTCCAAATCACTTAAAGTCCGTGGGCCCTCATCACCCAGTAGAAAGTCTCCATGGGACCAGGCCACTGGCAACACACTCAACCCAAAGCTTCACAGGCTCGGGTTTAATCACGCTGCTTGGTTTTCCCTGTATTTTTGTAAAAAAAAAAAAAAAAGGTCTTCCATTTCTAACAAGGAGAGATTAAAAGTTTCCTTTTAAAAGATATTCAAGATAATCATAATCATTTCGTAATCATAATGACGACGAGGCTGTTCCAAGCATCTGAGTCCTCACAACAACCCTCTGAGAAAAGCATTGTAGTTAGCCCTGTTTTACAGATGAGAAACTGAGGGACAGAGAGAAGGAGTGATGTGCCCAAGAAAGTAAGGTGGCAGGGTCCTGAGGATGGGGTAGGGAAGACAGAGGCTGGGGAGCAGGGCCCTGGTGCATCTGGGCCCCAGGCTGTGTGAGCAGAGTGGCTTTTGAGGCTGGCCACCCCCTCCAGGAAGCCTCCATGTCTCTGACTGGGCTCTGGCTCATTTGGACCTGAGCACCCCAGTTTCATTTGCCAGAAGAAAGTTCTCCTCATTTCAGCCTCATCCCTCCCCTGCTCACAGCCCACAGAGGACCTGTGGTCCAGCCTCAAGGCCTCTCCTGTCCAGTCTTACCTCCCACGCCACCACACCCTACCCAGCCTTGCAGGTGCCTCAGTGTCTACCTCTAGGTCTTTGCTGTTTCCTCTGCCTGGGATGCCCTTCTGTACATCTCAGGAGGCCAGACTCCCTCCCTCCAGGGCCCAGCTCTGATGTCTACCATCTTGTGTAGGAAGCCTTCCCTGATTCCTGCAGGCCCTTCCACCAGAGCCCACCCCTGAGAACTGAACATTTCTTGCCTTAGATTCTCCCTTCTTTGTCTGGTTGGTCTCTCATCTCTCAGACTAAACTCAGCAGGATGGGATGCATCTCACTCACCTCTGGTCCCCAGAGCCAATGCAGTACTCCTGAACAAAACCAACCCAACCTTTCCGCTGGGCCTGAGATGCAGCCAGTCCCCTAGCTGGACAGTCCCATTCTGCCCTGGCAGAGGTGAGGCCATCTCTAAGGCATTCCAGGTGCAAGGTACAGCAGGGCAAGGCCAGCTTCCAAACCACTGCCACCCGTTGTTGCCTAGTTTTCTTCCCCCACTTCCCTGGGAGGCAGACAGGACAGAGATACTTTGTTTCCCATTTTTAAGACCCAAGGTCACATAGCCAGGAGGTGCCCCCATGGTCCCTAAAGTGCTACACGCTGGGGTAGGCCAGTCCCAGAGGGTCACACACCCCTGGTTGAGTCCCAGCTGTGTCTCCCAGCCCCTGGCTGCCGCTCTTTGTCCTTGGTTTCCTCAGTGCTACTGTGGGGATGGATGGTCCCAAGTAAGCCAGGGCTGGCATGAGGGTTTAGTGAAAGAACGTATAAGACCCTGGCACAGTGGCTAGGGCCTCGGAAAGGCTCCATGAAAGATGGAGAGGATGGTGGCAGACAGCCAGGGCAGAGAGAGGCATCCGTACTTCCCCACATCTCCAGGTCCACCACAGCTCTTGTACCCTTCTCCCTGAAAATCACCTGCCACCCCTGTACTGGCCCAGGATTGTCCCCATCACATCTGCAGTCTCCAGGCTGCATTAGTCTCCGCCCACAGTCCGGAAAAACCCACAGGCCACCACTTCCTCGCTGCCATTCCAAGGAATTGGAAAATGAAAGATTGTCCAAAGTCAACAAACAAGTTAGGGATTGCCTTTCTCAAGGCCCTGCATACAGGAGGTATAGAGAGTGTTGGCCCGAGAGGATGAAGCTCTAGGCAGGGTCCCCCCAACTTCAGGCATGTGGGGAGGGGGGCTCAGGGCACCTCCAGCCCTAATGGAGGGGCTACTGCCCTCCCAGGCCAGCAGAGAAGCCCTGGAACCCTGCACTCAGGGCCTGTGGATGGACACCCGCACGCGTGGGTGTGTGTGTGTGTCTGGGTGTGTGTGTGTGTGTGGATTCTCCCCAGCGAGGGGAGCCCTGGTGTCACCAAGGCAGCTGAGTGACGCAGGACACACAGCCTCATCCCCTAGCAGGACACACATCATAATCTGTGGTCATCCGGCGGTGACATAACTGTCTGCCCGCTGCTGGCCGGCAGCCCAGGAGGCTGTGACTCCTCTGCCCACCGGGAGATGGCAAGGTTGGAAGTTAGAAGGGTAGTGAAAGAGAGGTGGGAAGGGCCAAGGGACTATAGGGCTGGAGGTAGGCGGGAGTGGGGGAAGAATATGGGTGCTCAGAGGAGGGGGCACCGTGCTGGCGGCGAGGGAGGGCCGGCGGGCGAAGCGAGGCGGGAGCACTACCCAGGGCGCTCTGGCGCGCACTCCCTCCCCAGCCCGCGGGTTGGCAGAATGCCAGCCTGCTCTGCACCCCTCACCTGATGACCCCATCACCAGCCCAGGGATGGTGGAGCCCTTGGAGCCACCCGCTCCCGCCTCCCACGGGGAAAGTGGGGTGCAGGGAGGCGACATTTGCCGGGTCAACAACACCGGGCGGCTGGGGGAAGCGACGCCCTTGCCACCCCGCAGTGCGGAGCGCCACAGGTGCCAGCGCGTAGGGCCCAGAGAGGGCGGCCTCTGCCAAGGTCACACAGCGAGACTGCGGCGGGGCTGGGGCTTACCGAGGTGTGCGGAGCTTCGGGGAATTCCGGGCGCAGGTCGCCGTTGAGCTCGTACTCCTCGGCGCCCGAGTCCATGGCGCGGCCGCCGGGCAGCCTCGTTCGCGGCCTAAGAGTGTGCCCTCACCGCCGCCGCCGCTGCCCGCCTCTGCCCGCCGCTGCCGCTGCCGCTGTGCCCCCGCAGCGCGCCCGCTTCCTCAGCTCTGGGCAGGCCAGGCGGGGCCCAGTGCGCCGCCGCCCACAGACTCCGCCCCGCGGCCGGGGGCGGAACCCGGGCCTGCGAGGCCGGGCCTCCGCAGCTACCTGGAGGCCGGGTCCTAGGGGGACCCGGGCGCTCAACTTCTCCCAGAGACCCGACTTCCTCCTCGGCCGACGGGGCCTGGGACGCCTTCGCTGAGACCGGGAGGGGCCGCGCTGGACACCCCGCGGGTGCCCAACTGCGAGGGCGGACGGAGCCCCTCCTCTTGGCCCGCGAGTTCTAGGCCCCTCTCAGACACTCCATCATTCACATTTTTAATCTATAAAATCGGTCCACGAACCAGTCTTTCCTAAACCCTTTGCAAGCTGCGAGGCCCAATACTAATGCAAGCCAGCGTTGCGTTGCTGCCGGCGTGCGGCTTTGCGGGAGAGCCCCAGGATCTCCCCAGAGCCCTGCACGCTACATCTTGTAACTATGTCATATAAGCCCTCGGGGCTCCCCAACTCGTGGGCGCCCTGCTTTCCATTCTCTGAGCCTCGGCTTTCTTCTGGAAATGAGCGTATGAAGGCCTGCCTGGCAAAGACTAGTGGAGGGGAAGGAGGCGGGGGAGGAATCTACGCGGATTGAGCCGCACTGTGTGCCGGCCTGGCAGCCACCCTCTCCCGCCCTTCCCCACAGAACAGCCTTCTTGTGCCCTGTCTCTGGGGGGCAGAGCCCACCCTGCTCTGAGCCCCAGCCCCGTGTCAGAGGCTCCTGTGCGGGCCCAGCCCTGAGCTCCAATGCCCCTCCGGAGTGCGTGGCTCTTTCAGCCTTGGCTCGGTCCACCTTGTTCCTCTGGAGCTCCCAGCACGCCTGTCCCGGCTGGGTCCCTCGCCGCCCCCAGGTGCTGGAGGCCGGGTGGGATGTGGAGGGAGGGAGGGAGGCAGGCATGGCAGTGCAGGCAGCTGCAGGACAGTGTGTCCCCGACCTGACCCTAACCTTCTCCCAGACCTAGCTGCTTTTTCACCCTTTTCAGTGACGCCCCAGACTTCTATATTCTCTCACAGTACCCACTGATGCTCCCATCAAGGCCCCAGATGGACATGGACACCAAGTACACACATGGCCCCTTTAATCTTCCACCTGCCCTGGGAGGTGTGAGGGGGCCAGCTTACCAGGACGCTGGGTCCCAGAGCTGCTGCCCAGTAGTTGTGTGGCCTCAGGCAAGTGACTCAACCTCTTGAGTGTCAGCATCCCCCTCTGTGAAACGGAGGCTGTAATGCTGTTAGCACACAGCTGGGCATCTGATCAAGGCCATGTGAGCCTAATCTTTTTTCCCTCCCAGGTGAAGAAACTGAAGGTCAGAGGTCGAGCAGCCCTAGGTCACTGGTGGAGCAAGTTAGGACTGAAGTCAGGTTGGCTAGAGGCATGCGGGAGGCCTAAGAGAAGTCCCTTCACATTCTCTCATCATGAAGCACCTATTGTGTGCCACGCCCTGTTCCAGGACAGGGTATGTATGGCCTTGAGCAAGACAGGCAGCTGGCTCTGTGAGCGACACGGGTAAAATGAAGGCGGGGTGGAGCCAGCCCTGGGAAGGGTGCTCTCACCCCCACTGACAGGAGACACTGAGGCACAGGCGGTGAGAGGCACAGCCAGGACTGTGCCACGCCAGGTGGCCATGAGCAGAGCAACTGGGGAGATGGCACTGCCACTAAGCAGATGTTGCTGCCCAGCCCCCACAAGGTGGTAAGGCAGGTACCCAGTGGGCGCTGGAACTCAGTGCCTCCCTTGCTGCGTCTGCCGTCTTGCTCCAGGCTCGGGACCTGTTGTCTCCCTGCTGCTGCGTGCCTGGCTGCCGTGGGAGGGTGAGTTTTGTAAGTGAAACAGAAGGCCGCAGAAAATGCAAGTCACCCTGAGGGATTTATCAGAAGGAGTGAGCTTCCGGTAAACCCTGGTCCAGACCCTGCTCCTCACCCTGGGCACACCCATGCCATCTAGGGAGGAACGGAGGCCTGGGGCAGCTGGGTGCTTTGAACAAAAACCCTGGTCCAGGGCCCCCTGGGTGACTTAACTGCTCACTTGGCCTTCGTGTCCTCATCTGTTCACTGAGGGATTTGGACTTGATTCTTCAGGGCTCTGCCCATCTGAAGGATTGGAGGTCAAGGATTTGGGGACTGCCCTGGGAAGCCAGGGAAGCTCATCCTGACCACAGCTCCTGCATCCTGTCAGCTCAGAGCTCAGACCGCCAGGCCTGTTTGGCCATCCCTCCCGCACAGAGAAGCTGTCACATCCAGAGAGTATCAGAGCTGGGTCTTGAACCCAGCTCTGCTTGACTCAAAGTGTACTCACTACCATCCACCATGGGGGGCAGCAGATGTGGCGGACACCTTGGGCAGGTAGCTTCCTGCCTTGGCCTCTGTGGCCTTCTCATGAGATGGTGTAACAGTACTGAAGGCCGTGAGCCTGGAGAGTCCTTAGGGCAGGGTCTGGGCACAGAGCCCCAATACAGTAGTGTTATTGTCACTCCACCCAGGTCTCTGCTGCCTCACACAATTGTTCATGAGCAGAGTTTGAAACGTTGGCACTATTCACATAAAACATAGCCACCCAGGCAGACACCGCCCTCAGGAGGCAGCTTTCAGGTCTGCTTGAGGTGGCTGCTCACTGTACTGGGTACCACAGGCCAGGAAGTTTGGCCCAAACCCCCTGCCTGGAGGGGCGAGGGAGGGGGAGACATGGGAAAATGACCCTGGGAGCCAGAGTTCTCTGGAGGGAAGCTGAGTAGGGGAAGAAGAGAGGGACAGAGGGACTGACCCCTGCCTGGTCACATCAGGAGGGGTGCGATGGTTAAGGTTGTGTGTCAATTTGGCTGGACCATGACTCTCAGTCATTTGGCAGTTATGATGTAGTCTGGTAGTTATGTAATGATGTAATCATCTCCATGATGAGACCTGACATAATGTAATCATCTCCATGATGAGATCTGCTACTAGCAACCCATCAGCTGAAAGGAAGTTTCCTTGTGGACTTTCTGACAAAGCTTGCTGGGTTTTTGCTCTTCTCTGGATCCTGCATGTGGCATGTCATCATCTGACCTCCAGTTCTTAGGACTTTAGCCACCAGCCTGCTGTCTTACATGCCAGTCTTGGGTTCAACAGCCTCTGCAGCTATGTAGCTACATGAGTCAGGAGAAGCCTCCGGCCTGATGCCTGACTCACAGACTTGGAATTTTCCAGCCTCTACGACCACATGAGCCATTTCCTTGTTATACCTCTCTCTCTCTATATGTATATATACATGCTTCACTGGTTTTGCTTCTCTAGAGGACCCATCCTAAGACCCGGGGTTTGATAGGAATGTGCACAGGCCCTGGGCACATTTCTGAGCCGACCCAAGGGCCACAGGGCTTCGGCTCCCATCTGGGGCATGTTATCCCCTTTGAGCTTCCAGGCAGCTCTGTGACTCAAAGTTCATTGTTCCCACTTTTCAGAATATGAAAGTCAAGAAAGGATTGTAGTATAACAATTAGAAATTTAGATTCTGGGTTCCTAAGCCTGCTCTGTCACTAGTTGGCAGTGGCCCTGGGCAAGTCAATTCTCTTTTCTGAGCCTGTTTCCTCAGCTGTGCAATGGGCAGAGACAGGCCCCTTCCCCCCACCCTCTACCCAGGGTATAAAGGTTTGGGGAGGGCTGGATAAGGCTCCCACCTGCCCCCTGATGCCTGGTGTTCCCAATCAGATTCCTTATTTGCATCCTCCTTTGCCTGTGGAACCCCTGTTTTCCAGCTCAGGGCTGGTTACCAGTCAGGCAGGCCTGATTCAGCAAAACGTTTTCAAGCAACTGCCCATGCCTGTCTTGGCTCACCTGGCTCACCTGGCTTAGCTGGCTTCAGGATCTTTCTGGGTCTAGAGTCCTGTGCAACGCCCAGAGAGTGCCTCTGTGTGCACAAACCCCTAGAGCTGTGTCTGCATGCATGCATGTCCCTGGGAGGCATGGTGGAGGCAGGGGCGTGGACCATGAATGAGAGCAGGCCCGTGGCTTTCCCACGGGCCAGAGAACCTCCTCTACACGGCTCTCCCCCCGTGATAAAGGGACTGTGTAATTGTTGGAGGGCCAGCCCTGTGTCAAGTTCTCACTTACTAGCTGTGTGACTTTGGACGCCTTTCCTTGTTTGTTAAACGGTGTTGTGAAGAGGACAGAACCCGCCGCGGGAAGCCCTGAGACCTGATGTAGGAGAGTGAAGGGGTCTTAATTTTGGCCCTTCAATCACAGCCTGTCCCCCAGCCTTGATCCCCAGGTCAAGGACACAAAGGGGCCTTGTCACCCGAGCAGACCTCAGAGGTGACATCTTACAACAGCCTCTGCTGCATGACCCCTGCCCAGGGAACGGGGCAGTCTCTTGGGGCCTGTGGCTGCACAGCCCAGATGAGCCAGAGATGAGGGGTGGCTGGGCCCAAGCAGCCATTCCAGGTAAGGGTCTTGTGGGTGTGTGCTAAGAGCACCAACTTCCTGAACGCCAAGGCGATGTTTTGGCATTTTCTCATGAACGGGAATCTTCAAAGGTGGCCATGGCCTTTCTCCACCTGAGAGGCAGGCAGAGAGGTTATCTCCACTCTACAGAGGGAGAATCCAAGGTTGGAAAGTGGGTGTGACATGCCCAAGTTGGCCCAGGCTGCAAGAGGCTGTCCTGTGCCCTGGCTGCCTCCTGAGAAGGCTGGCATGCGGGCCAAGCAGCCTGCCAGCATGTGTCAACAGGACGATGAGGAGGAGGATGGCGGGCTGGGGGGCTGGTGGTCAGCCCTTGGGCAACAGGAACTTGAAACAGCAGGGCGGTCTCTCCAGACTGAGCCAGCGCCTTTCCCTGTGGGTGGCCTAATCACTCACTGCCCACCTCATGGAGACATTCCATGCCCAGCAGGTGGGCCCAGGAATCTGCATTTTTGTCAGGCTCTGTCTGCTTGGCATTTCCCAGGGAACAAACTCCTACCAGGCAAGTTCACTGATCCTCCCCATTTCGAGGAAGGAAAGAGGAAGGCAGGCCAGGCCTGAGAAGGTGCTGTGTAATCATCCTCATTTTAAAGACAGAACAGCAGAGGCCTTGAGTGGAGAGGGACTTTCCAGGGTTGTGCAGTGCTGAGTGGAAAGCAAGAGGCAGAGTGAATGGGTCTTAATTTTGGCCCCTCAGTCACACTGGAGATGAGTCACATGAGGTGGGCACTCAAGCAGTTGAATATGCCTTGCCTCACAGCTGTCCCCAGAGAGAAGTGACTTGCTCAAGGTCACATGGAAGACTCAACTGGCCTCAGAAGACCACTAAACCCCAGAACAAACTGGAAATCCACCACAGGAGAGGGAGGCCTGAATGAATTATAGCCTTCTGTGTTGTGGGATGTTAACCTGCTAAAAGAGGCAGGCAACTGGCTGAGGGGTGCACTGGGTATCACAGAGAGAGGACAGTCAGAGGCTTCCTGTTAAGAGCCCTGGCCCACAGGATTGTCCCTGCTGTTGGTGTGTCAGCCTTTCCCCTGGGCCTGGCTCTCTGAGGGCCAGGTTGGGTCTGATGGCACTTGGCAACTATGGGCTTCTATGCCCAGTAAAGCCCTTGTCAACAGTGGCCACAACAAAAGAGGCAGGGGTAGTAGTCATACCCCACAAACTGTTCTCTCCTTCTTCCATGGTCATAGACTCCTGATTTTTAGCTTTGCAAATGGACTCCCAGGATAAAAGCTGCATTTCCCGGTCTCCCCTGCAACTAGGTATACCCATGTGACTACAGTTTGGCCAATGGATGGCTGTGCGTGTGTGACATAAGGGAAGAAACCCGAAACTGAAGGGATGTACCATTCTTCATTACTTCTTCCTTCCTGCTGGATAGATTATGGATGTAATAGCTGGAGCTCCAGCAGCCAAATTGGACCATGAGGAGATCTTGGGCATAGAAGCTTTGCACGGCAGAGCAAAAGACAGAAGGAGCCTGTGCCCCCAATATTTCTCGACTGCCCACCTCCGGACTTTTTAACTGTGAGTAAGAAAAGAACTTCTCTCTTGTTTTTAGGCTGCCTTAATTTTTTTTTTTAATGGTACTTTAGAGGTTTACAGAGCAAACTAGTTTCTCGTTAAACAATACATATATTATTGTTTTGTGACATTGGTTACCATGTAATTTTTTTTCCCCTGATACAAGTGATCCTGACCCTGTCTTGAAAAAGTAAGTCAGATTATATCACTTACCCAGCTGAAACCTCTGTGGTGGCTCCCGTCAAAATCTAAACTCCTGGACCCTGCAGGATCTGGCCTTCTGAGATCCCTCCCCTGTCACCTTCCTCTCCTCCTCATTCTCTCCACTCCAGCCACTTGCTGTTCTTGTCCTATGGAGCCCCTTTCTTACTCACGGCCTATGCAGTCCCAAATATTCTGCCCCCGGGTCTCTGTGGGGCCGGCTATTTCCTTCATGTGATTCCAGTGTATCCCCCTACCTGCAGTGTCCCCCAGCCACACTCCATCCTGTACCTGTTTGATAACCTGCCTTGTCAGTACCTGAAATTACCTTGTCTGTGGTTTGTTTCCAGGTGCATAGCCTGCCCCTCCCCCATGCACCCTATGGAGCCGATCAGAGTCATCTCCCCTGGCAGGAGCAGGGGTGGTGGTCATGGCGGGGCGGGGGGGGGGGTGGGCACGGCAGCATGGAGCCTGGTGCATAGCAGGTGCTCAGGAATCAGCTGTTGCCCCCACCCCACACCAGTGTCCCCATGACGGTCCAGCTTCAGGCAGTGTTGCCCCACTGACCACCACCCAGCATGATGCCCAGGTCACATCCTAGCCGCACCCTCTCTGCCCAGCCTGCAGAGGCATTGTCAGGCCTCCCTGAGCCTGGCCTGCTCTCAGCTCACCCCAAATGGCTCTGATGCTGACCATGACTCGGGCCGCCAGGCCACAAAAGCATGGAACACCCCAAAGGGCAGCTTGTCTGTGTGTGAAAAAGACAATCTCTGAGGGTCAGGTCTAGTGCCGTCCGCCTTCCTACCCAAAAAGTCCAGACTGAGCCTGGCCTTGGCTGCTCAGCTTGGCCTTCCAGGGGCCGAGACATCTGAGCATGGCCCCCGCCTCCTCCTGAGTGCTTGTGTCAGGATGCTCCCCCTGAGCACCTGTGTTGGGGTGCTCCCCCTAAGCGCCTGTGTCAGGGTGCTCTGTGAACACTGCCAAAGCCACTCAGGCTCTGAGCTGGGGACAGATGTAGGAGGGGCCCACGCATTCTCTAGCCAGCTTTCCGATCTTCCCTCCCTCCTGCCCAGGGCCAGAGTCCTCCTCATTCTCCAAGTCTGCGGGAGGGCCCCTCCTCCAGGAAGCCCCCAGATGTCCCCAGAGGCATCCATTTCGCACCCCTCCAACTCTTCCACAGCTTGAGCCTGATATCTAGCCTAGGCAGCTAGAAAAGGGGCTGCTAGGCCCCCCAGGGTCCAGAAGACTCTCCCTGGTCCCACCCTGAGCCCCGCTCCCTCCTGAAGACCCCACCCACAGAGGCTCAAGAGGCTGAAGAGATAGCTGGCTCCGTTAGCACCCGACAGCTTCCAGAAACTTCCCAATGGCGATTCATCAACAGCCTTGTGAGCTGTTGCTCCCATATTGTCTCTATGTAACACAAAGAAGTGGAGACACCCACCATCAAGGGGCAAAGTGCAGAAGTAACCAGTGTCGCTCCAGACTCCTTGCTCGTGGCTTGGTGTGCATTATCTCATGTTGGTGCTGTTATACCTGTTCTACAGGTGGGGAAACTGAGGCCCAAGAGGCGAGACGGGTAGAGCTGAGGTTTGAATCCTTGCTGCCCAGTTAGAATTGACTTGACAGAACTTTTGTTTGGTTTTGTTTTGCCCAAACACAGCCTGCAGGGCGTTTGGCTTAGAAGGCCAGTCGAGGTGGCACAGGAGCCCTCTGGGACCTCAGGCTTTTCCTCTCTTCCTTGAGGAACAAGTCCCCAACCCTGAATCGTTCCTGGCTGATTCTTGGTGTTGCTCCCTTGGGGTGACCTCTGTGAATCCCCACAGGGAGTCTACCCTGGTGGGTGAGGGGACAGCAGTCAGCCTGAGGTCTCTGATAGACACGGCAGGAAGCCTGAACTCTGCCTTCCAGAGAGGCACTTCTTTACCTGGTCCTGCATGGGCCAGGGATTCTCAAACTCTAGCTGCATCAGAATCCTGAAGGACCTATTAAAACACAGGTGAGCCTGATGTCTGCAGTTATAGCCAGTCCCCAGGTGAAGCTGATGCTAAGACCCACTGGGCTAGGCCATCTGTGGCAATCCTGGGGTGGGAATTTGGGTCGAGTTGTGGAGGTGACTGAGGGGCAAAAGGAGGGAAAGGAAGTGAGTCTCTGCCGTCACCTTTGCAAGGATCCCCTTGTCAATCCTCCCTCACCACAAAGCAGCCATCGCTCCACTGTGGAGAAGTCAAAATTCATTGGTGTGGTATTTTAGAAGCGAGTATACTGGAAAAACATTTTAAATTATTGTATTTGCATAAATCCATGAAGGGAAGAGGCCTAGAGAGGAATCCTTTCCCAAATTCTAAGGGTTGATCACCACGGTTTTTTATCTGTGGGGTCAGTTATGACCAGGCTGGTGAGGTCCTCTCACTGGGTTACCTCTGGGGTTGGTGGGCCATGTTAGTTTAACGGATAAAGAAGCATTAACAGAATCTCAGGCAAGGTTATACCACCAGGGGGACAACAGCTTTGAAAAGGAGCTGCTCCAGGAGAGCTTGTTTGCTAATATGCAATGGCAGAATTGCTGGATGGCCAGGCGCAGGGCACAGGGTGATTTAACTATGCCCTTTGCCCTCTTGTCAGTGCCCGCCTTGCTTTGGATGACTAGCCTGTGCTTTGTACTCTGAAAATGTTTGTGTCAACAGCTTGTTTTCCTTCCAAGTTTTTCTTTGAAACCTTGCTTTGTCTGCTGACTCTGGTTGTTTTCCTGCTTTTAACCAAGGCTGATATGAAGAACTTGAAATATGATATCTTGCCTCCACAACTGGTATCTCTGGTCTAAGGAAGTGGATATGGAGGTTTGGGAGTGAAAGACCTGCTCAGAGAGTCAGCATTGCTCAGGAAAAAATCTCTGTGGGGCTTACTCTGTCCCTTCAGGAGAAGGTAGGAACCCATGTGCCCTTGTGGCTGGGCTGTGACTGGGTTGGCAGAAGGCTGAGGGCTGCCCTGTGGCCACTGCCTACTCAGGCAGCTGTGGCTGCCAGCCAGACGCAAGGAGCAGAGCCTCCAAACCCCTGGGGTCTCTAGTCCCATGTTCAATCAGGTCCTGAGTGTCTGTGTGGCCAGCCTCTCCGTGGACAGTTGTCTATGCAGTCTGTGGATCTCGACACTGAGGTTTCCTGCTCTGTGCAGAAGCTGAAGCCTCTGGGCGGTGCCCCACAATGCCGAGTTTCCTGTCCCTGGCTCTGAGGGAGTTGGGCTGGCAGGGGCTAGGCCCCGGCAGGACTGTTGCTGCGTGCTCAGCTCTGGATAAGGGCTTTTCACGAGTTGATAAGAACTTGGCCTGCACAAAGGGGCATTTATTGTGGCAGGATGGTGTGTCTCCGTCTGAGCAGAGAGGATAGAAATAGCCTTTCATAGAGAGCCAACAGGGTTGGGCTTCTCGTTCTGGAGGGTTTCAGCTTTCAGGCTCCTTCTCCAAGCTTGCAACATGTCCATATTCACCAGTGAGTTATCCACGCTGACCTGGCCAGGGGACTCCCTGACACCTCTCCTGCTGAAACTGTAAGAGAGGTCGGAAGGAAGGAGTGGGAGAGGGGGAAGAAGGGATAGAAAAAAGGGAGAAGGAGAGGGGGGAGAGGGAGGGAGAGAGGAGAAGAGGAAGGATGGAAACAAAGTTAGTTCTTCTTCGGGATTCTTGCCTCAATGGTTTCCTATTACCTGCCCACTGCCTTCGAGTCGATTCCAACTCATAGTGACCCTATAGGACAGAGTAGAACTGCCCCATAGAGTTTCCAAGGAGCACCTGGCGGATTTGAACTGCCAAACTTTTGGTTGGCAGCCGTAGCACTTAACCACTACGCCACCAGGGTTTCCTTCCTATTACCTACAGAATTTATATCTCACCTGACATCCAAGGACCGTGGCCATGTGGCCTCACCTTCCTTCTCTCAGTAAAGTGAGAGCAGAAGGCCTAGGAAAGCGAATTATTATGTGTTCCTGAAAATGCCTTGTCTTTTCCAGCTTGTACAGGTTTGTTTGTTATTTCTTCTGACTATAATGTCCCTCAAAACATGAACATTAAAGCAATAATTAGGTTTCATTTAATACCTATCAATAATTAAAAAAAATTTTTTATTAACTTTTATTGAGCTTTAAGTGAACGTTTACAAATCAAGTCAAACTGTCACATATAAGTTTATATACACCTTACTCCGTACTCCCACTTGCTCTCCCCCTAATGAGTCAGCCTTTCCAGTCTCTCCTTTCGTGACAATTTTGCCAGCTTCCAACTCTCTCTATCCTCCCATTCCCCCTCCAGACAGGAGATGCCAACACAGTCTGATACAAATAGCTCACTCTTCATACAAATAGCTCACCTGATACAAATAGCTCACTCTTCATCAGCATCTCTCTCCTACCCACTGTCCAGTCCCTTCCATGTCTGATGAGTTGTCTTTGGGAATGGTTCCTGTCTTGTGCCAACAGAAGGTTTGGGGACCATGACCGCCGGGATTCCTCTAGTCTCAGTCAGACCATTAAGTATGGTCTTTTTGTGAGAATTTGGGGTCTGCATCCCACTGATCTCCTGCTCCCTCAGGGGTTGTCTGTTGTGCTCCCTATCAGGGCAGTCATCGGTTGTGAATTTTAAAATTTTTAATGTGCTATACTGCAAGGTTTAAAGTCAGGAAAGGTTTGTGTCAGGGTTGTATCCTTTCACCATGCCTATTCAATCTGTATGCTGGATTGGAGGAAGACTCATTAACAACCTGTGTTATGCAAATGACACAACCTTGCTTGCTGAAAGTGAAGAGGACTTGAAGCACTTACCGATGAAGATCAAAGACCATACCCTTCAGTATGGATTGCACCTCAATATAAAGAAAACAAAAATCCTCACAACTGAATCAATACGCAACATCATGACAAAAGGAGAGGAGATTAAGGTTGTCGAGGATTTCATTTTACTTGGATCCACAATCAACACCCATGGAAGCAGCAGTCGAGAAAGCAAAAGATGCATTGCATTGAGCAAATTGGCTGCAAAAGTTCTCCTTAAAGTGTTGAAAAGCAAAGATGTCACCTTGAAGACTAAGGTGCACCTGACCCACGCTGTGGTGTTTTCAATTGCCTTATATGCACGCGAAAGCTGGACAATGAATAAAGAAGACCAAAGAAGAATTGATGCCTTTGAATTGTAGTGTTGGTGAGGAATACTGAATATACCATGGACTACCAAAAGAATGAACAAACCTGTCTTGGAAGAAGTACTGCCAGAATGCTCCCTAGAAGTAAGGATGGCAAGACTATGTCTCACATACTTTGGACATGTTGTCAGGAGGGATGAGTCCCTGGAGAAGGACATCATGCTTGGTAAAGCAGAGGGTCAGTGAAAAAGAGGAAGACCCTTAATGAGATGGATTGACACAGTGGTTGCAACAATGGGTTCAAGTATAGCAACAATTGTGAAGATGGCGCAGGACCAGACGGTGTTTCGTTCTGTTTGACACAGGGTCACTAGGAGTCAGAACTGGCTCGTTGGCACCTAACAATAACAACAAAGTGCTAAAAACCAATGCTGGTAATGTTTTGGAGAGGTTAAATAGTAGTTCAATTACTAGTAACAGAGATCTAAAATTCAAGGCTTAACTAATCATCATGGATTGAATTGTGTCCCCCCGAAATATGTGTATCCAAGGAAAATATGAGCCCAAGACACAGAAAGGGCCACATAAACCAGAGACTCCATTAGCCTGAGGACTAGGAGAGCTAGATGGTGGCTGGCTAACACCAATGACCGTCCTAACAGGGAACAAAACAGAGAGTCCCTGATGGAGCAGGAGAAAAGTGGAGTGCAGAACACAAATTCTGGTAAAAAGACCGGACTACATGGCCTGACTGAGACTGGAGAGAACCCATAAGACATGGCCCATGGACTCTCTGTTAGCCCAAAACTAAAACCATTCCTGAAGCCAACTCTTCAGACAAGGATTAGACTGGACTATAAGACATGAAATGATACTGGTGTAGAGTGTGCTCCTTGGCTGAAGTAGATACATGAGACTAAATGGGCAGCTCCTGTCTGGAGGCGAAATGAGAAGACAGAGGGGTCAGGAGCTGGTTGAATGGACATGGGAAATACAGGGTAGAGAGGAGGAGTGTGTTGTCACATTGTAGGGAGAGCAACTAGGGTCACATAACAATGTGTGTATTTTTGTATGAGAAACTGACTTGAATTGTAAACTTTCACTTAAAGCACACACACACGCATGCACACAAAGAAAAAAACAAAAACAAAAAGATTACAGCCTAGGGGGAAAAAAGATTACAGCTAAGAAAACTCTGTGGAGCTCAAGTTTACTGTGTAAGACATGGGGACCACCATGAGTTGGAATCGACTTGACAGTAACGGGTTTTGTTTTGGCTTTAGGTACAGGAGAGGCTAGGCTCATTTCTTGACAGGCATGGACTGTGTGATCTGCAGTATCTGCTGCAGCCTGGCACATGTAAACAAAAAGAGCAGAGAGGTGCAGTGACTGATTTGTTCTGGAAGGCAAAATTTTAACACATACCAAAAAGTATGAAAATATTCATTCCCTCTCATACAGTCCCAAGCCTGTGACTTTATCTTCGGGAAATAATTCAAAGGGAGGGGGAAAAAAAGCACACACATGAATATATTCATTTTCTCACGATCTCTAGGTGTGAAAATTCAGGAATACTTTACATTTCCAACAGTAGGAAAACACAAGCATACCATGGTATATTCACTTGGTGGGATATTTTGTCAACCTCTGTATGGAGCCCTGGTGATGCGGTGGCTAAAGCACTTGGCTGCTAACCAAAAGGTCAGTGGTTAGAACCCACCAGCCACTCTGCAGGAGAAAGATGTGGCAGCCTGCTTCTGCAAGGACTTACAGCCTTGGGAACCCTATGGGGGCAGTTCTACTCTGTCCTTACAGGGTTGCTATGAGTTGGAATCAGCTCAATGACGATGGGTTTTTGGGTAGATGTTTATTGTGAAGGACATGTAGTTACAAGGATATATGAGTATGCATCCTGTGATTATCACTAGATTATTGTATGTCTGTATGAGAATGAGAACAGACATGGTAGGATTACAGGCACCATTTTCTTCTGAAATTTCCTGGAAGATTGTTTTACATATATCTATGTTTAAATATTTTTTCTTACCATATAAGTATGCCCATTGTAGAAAATATAGAAAATGAAAGAAAAAGAAGAACATAGTTCTATCACCCCGAAATACCAACTGTTCCTTGTGGTGTAAACAGACCATCTTTCCAACACTCCTCCACAAATACGACAAAGAAAGAGCTGGTTGTACCATCAGTAACAACTGTAAAATCTCAGAAGCATTCAGCAGTATTTATGTCTTCTTCTTGTATCTGTGAGTTGCCTGGGATTCAGCTGATCTTGGTGGGCTTGGCTGGGCTTGGTCCCAGGTTGCAGGCTCAGTTTATGTCTGCTCCATGGGTCTCTCATTCTTCTGGGCATGTTTTTCTCATACAGGAGGTAGAAGCTCCACAAGAAATGAGTAGAAGCATACAAGTCTTCTTAAGCTCTAGGCACAAAACTGATCATTGACACTGCTGCCCACACGTTCCATTGCACACAGCAAGTCACTTGGCTGAGCCCAACGTCAAGAGCGAACTTCACCTGCAGCGGAAGGGAAGGGGTGAGTACTTGCTGATCTAGAATCCAAACTATCCCAGATATATATCTTTTCACACAATATATATGCTTTTATATAAAGACATTTGCTTCACAACCAGGATCATTCCATGTATACTATTTTGTCATTTAATTATGTGTTAAGAACACATCTTTCTATGTCATAAAATATTCTTCTACAACATGATTTTTAATGACGTCGTATTATTCTGTTTTATGGTCACATCACAATTTATTCAACTTTTATATTGTTTTCCCCACCTCACTCCCCCACCCCTTTTTTCTGCTTCTGAAAACAATACTGCAGAGATTCTGGGAAGACGGTGGTGTAAACAGACCATCTTTCCAACCCTCTCCCACAAATGCAACAAGGAAATGGTGCTCACCCTTGAGGGGCTCTGAATCTGGGAGCAGAGATCAGCAGCAAGGAACTGCAGACAGGCAAGAATCAATGAATCAACAATGAGTCACATGCAGTAGGAAATCCACTTCTCCCACCATCCTTGCCTCTTCCCCCAGCCATGGCCACTGTCTACTGTGATCTGGGGAAGTGCCCCAGCAAAAGAGCCTTCTTCTCTAACCAACACACTCCCTGCCTATACAAAGAGATAGGACCCCAAGATTCTGCTCCAAAACCAATAAGGCTGACCTCCCTGGGGGTCCATTTGGAGCGTGTCAGCACCTCCCCCACCTGGACACCGTAAGCTGCACAGCTGCTGTGAATTGCTATAGAAGGCCCCTGCAGTGAAGTCTGCTCCCACAGTGAACACTCTACCTACCTCTCTGTGCACCCCATAACTCAGGCCTCTGTAACCAACAAGACATACCTCCCTGGGGGTCAGTTCAGATCTGTCTGCTCCTTCCCATTGGCACTGGGGACTGTTGACTGAGACTGCTGTGTGCTAGGAGACAGATGTCTTGAGACTGAGGCTGAGGCTACACCCACAGCCAACATGCTACAGGGTGGGATGGGGCTCTGATAGCAACAAGGCAGATCTCCATGGGGGTCTGTTCAGAACATGACAGCCCACCTCCAACCCAGTAACTATTGGCTGTTGAGCTGATAGGAACTCCTACAGAACATTTCCTACATTGGGGCCAGGAGACTGCTCCACCAGCCTCCACAGGACCACTGGGCCCCTGAAACGAACAATACAGATCTCTCAGAGGTCCTTCTGGGAGTTCCAGCCCCTCCTCCTCCTGAAATTGAGGAAAGTCCGCCTCTGTTTCCCTTGAATGCCAGCTCAGATGTAAGCAGCTACTACAGAACAGGGAAGGAAGCCTTGGGCAAAACCAGTGGACAACACCCAGCCCTGAAGTGGACTTACTGGGTTTGGGTTTTCCCGCTGAAAATATGGTTGCATACAGGGAAGAGAACACTGAGCCCCTGGTGGAGGTTGATTAGTACATGATATCTCACATGAGAGACAGTGCCCGCTGGTGGACAGATTGACCACAGCGTGTTCTCTGGTGAGTTTGAGAGACATTGAAAGTTGAAAGCTGAGACCTGGCACTTTTGAATCCTAAGTAAATCAGAGAAGGTTTAACTATCACAGAGAGGGAGAGGAAATGGTAAGCAAATGTCAAAGGCTCTGCCTACCTTGGAGTTTTTTGCAGAAAGTAGTGTGAACAAAAACACCAAATACTGGGGAGAACCAAGAAAGTTAATACCCTTGAAAATTTCAATGCCTAATAAAATATGACAAGACACACAAAAAAGAAAAACAATAGCCCACCCAAATGAACATGACAAGAGTGAAAGCACATCTATGGAAGACCAAACAATGAAAAGAATAGAAGAATATAATACAGTTTAAAACATAATTCACGAGTTAAGGGAAAATACAGACAGAGATCTTAAAGAAATGTAAGGAAAATAATGTGTGGACAAAATAAAGATCTAAAAAAAAAAAAAAGAGAGAGAGAGATTAAAAAGAAACCAAACAGAAATTTTGCAGCGGAAGTGGACATTAACTGAAATAAGAAACATAATGGAAGGATTTAACAACAGACTTAATGAGGCAGAAGAAAGAACCAGAATTAGAGGAGAAGATAGTCGAAATAACAGAGGCTGAAGAGAAACAAGAATGGAGGCTCAAAAAGGCTGAGTGAGTTTAATGGAATTATGGGACATCAAGAAACCTAATAAGGACTCCTGGTGGTGGAGTGGTTAAGTGCTCAGCTGCTAACTGAAAGGTTGGCAAACCCACCAGCGGCTCTGCAGGAGAAAGATGTGGTAGTCTGCTTCTGTAAAGACTTATAGCATTGGAAATTCCATGGGCTAGCTTTACTCTGTACTATAAGTTTGCTATGAGTTGGAATCAACTGGATGGCAATGGGAAAGAGATCTAATATACACATCTTGGGAATTCCAGAAGGAGGTGAGAGAGACCAAGGGAGAGAAAGAATATTTGAAGAAATGATGACAAAAATTTCCCCAACCTGACGAAGGGCGTGAATCTACCAATCTAAGAACTCCAGGCAGGATAAACCCAAAGAGATCTACAATGAAACACAACATAGTCAGGCTCTCAAAAAGTAAGGATAAAGACAGAATCCTAAAAACAGTGAGAAGGAAACAAAAAGTCACATACAAAAGATATCCAATAAGATTAAGTGCTGATTTTTCCTCAGAAATATTGGAGGCCAGAAAGCAATGGAATGATATATAAAGTGCCAAAAAAAAAAAAAAGCTGTCAACCAAAAATACAATACTTAGTGAAACTGTCCTTCAAGAATGAGGGTGAAATTGAAATATTCCCAAACAGAAGCTGAGAGAGTTCTTATCACCATACCTACCCTGCAAAAAATTCTAATGGAAATTCTCTAGATGGAAGGGAAAAGACACTAGAAAGTAATCCAAAGCTACACATAAAAAGAAAAACCAAAAACCAAACCACAGCCGTCATGTTGATTCAGACTCATAGTGACTCTACAGGACAGAGTAGAACTGCCCCATATGATTTCCAAGGCTATAATCTTTATGGAAGCAGGCTGCCATATCCTTCTCCTGCAGAGTGGCTGGTGGGTTCAAAATGCCAACCTTTCAGTTAGCAGCTGATCACTTAACCACAGTGCCACCAGTGCTCCTTCAGCTTGCCCTAAGATGTTATAAATACAAGTTGTTAAATTTAATGTTTATGTTAACCACTAAGAAAATCTTTAAAGAACATACACAAAAGGAAAGAAGAAGAGAACCAAAATGGCTCACTGTAATAAACCAACAAAACCCAAAAGCAGGCAGTACTGTAGTAAAGGACAAAGATAAAGAAGGCTTAAGACGCACAAAAAACAAATAAATAACAAAATAGCTGAAATAAGTCACTTCTTATTTTGGTAATCACAGTGAACGTAAATGGACTAAATGCTCCAATCAAAAGGCAGACAGTGGCAGAATGGATAAACATGATCCAAATATACGCTGTTTACAAGAGTCACACCTTAAACCCGAGGACACAAATAGTTTGAAAGTAAAAGGATGGAAAAAAAAATTCTATGCAAATAATAACCAAAATAGACCTGGGTGGAAATTTTAATAATGAAGTAGAGCTGTGATGGTTAAGATTGTGTGTCAACTTGGCTGGGCCATGATTCTCATCTGCCAGTTGTATAATGTTGTGATCATTTCCCTGTTGAAATCTGACATGTGATCACCCCCATGATGGAATCTACTGAGTGGTACTGGTGGGGGTGGGGCCTGTGGCAGCTCACTGCCCCCTCAGCCTTCATCTCTCCGCCTTCCACTGCCTAATTCCTTCCTGCTCTCCTTGCCAAGGTTGTTGGCTTGTTCTGGAACCAACAGCTGTCTCTTGTCTGACCTCTGGTTCTTGGGACTTGAGCTAGCAGCTTACCTGTCCATCTTGGGTTTGCCAGCCTCTGCACCTATGTGAATCAGGAGAAGCCTTGTGGTCTTTCCTGCCAATCTTGGGGATTCCTCGACATTCACAGCCTATGAGTGGGAGCCCTGCTCACTGACTTGCTGATCTTGGGTTCACCAGCTTCTGCGACTCTGTGAATTGGGAAAGACCTCTATCACGATTCAAGGACTTGGGATGTTCCAATCTCTACAATTGCGTGAGCTGTTTCCTTGACACAAATCTCTCTCTATATATTTATATGCTTTACTGGTTTTGCTTCTTTAGATAACCCAGCCTAAGACAAGAGCTTAAGACAAAATCTGTTAGAAGAAATAAAGATGAACATTATATAATGATAAAAGAGTTAATTCATCAAAAAGATTTAACAGAGGTGGGGCCAAGATGGCAGATTAGTCAGATGCTTCCTGTGAACCCTCTTACAACAAAGACCTGAAAAAACAAGTGAAACGATTATATTTATGACAAGCTAGGAGCCCTGAACATCAAAGGCAAAGTTAGAAAACTGACTGAGCGGCAGGAGGAGGGAGAGATGGTTCAGAAGTGGAGAGGAATTGCTGGGTCTGAATCACTGGGAACCCTCAGGCACCATTCCTGGGAGTGACTGCAGTGGGCTGGCAGTAGTGTTCTGGCCCCAGTTTCATCAGGGAGAGACAGCCAGCTGCACAGCCTACTCACACCTCCTGAACCACAGAAGAACAGCGCTCTCGGCAAAAGCTAAGTACTTGCATATATTTCACTGCGCCCGCGGCCCCCAAGCTGGCTTCAGTGGCTGTCAATTTCCCTGGGCCTGAGATAGGCCTGCAGAGTGTCCTGAGCTATTCTCCCGGCCTTGGAGAAGGAATAAATTCACAATTGGGGAAAAGATAATCTGCTGGCTCCACTAACCTAGGGAGCTCAGGACAGAAGTGGCTCCTGCGCAGGCATGAATGGTCCGTGGACTTTGAATACCTTTCCCCCCTGCATGGACCCGTATAGGCCCGTATAGACCCTTGGTGGCAGACTGCAACTGTTTCAGCTGCGTGGTAGAGAGTTGGGTGTTTGAGGTTTGACACCACTTTGCCTATTAAACAGTGTCCTCACCTACCCACTTCAGGGGCCTAAGGACTGGTGGCTCCACCCAAGTCACCCAGGCATCCGCAACAGGGGTCCAAGGGTAAGTGGTACCTCCCAGTCCTTACAACCAAAAGCATTGGCTGCCCATGGTCAATCTGCAGAACCCACCCACTTGTGTGCTCTAGGGAACAAACACACATTTTCCTCACAGACACTTGGGGGATGATTGTCAGCACCCTGCCTTGTTGACAGTGTGATCTCCTGCTGCAACCAGGTACCTGTACTTACACCAATCACCCCTGCCCCTCTAAGACTGTAGGATAGAGCCTGTCCCACACATTTGATGACAAACTACCTGGACACCTGAGCTGAATACATACAAGAAAAGTGAATGGACTCCTAGGCTCATATACCTGATAACAGCTCTAGCCATCTGGTGACAGGACTTTAGAGCTTCAAAGGGAAAAATAATCAAGCTAGCTCATTCAAGCAACCTATTTGGGCATATCAAAACCAAACAAAGCAAGAAGCTAGGATACAGTAAGCAAACAAAATAAACTAATAGGACAACTTGTAGATGGCTTGGAGACAACAGTCAATATCAAATCACATAAAGAAGCAGACCATGATCACATCAACAAGCTCTCAAAAGAAAAAACCAAGGAATCTTCTGGAGGAAGGTGCCTTTCTGGAATTACCTGATGCAGAATGCAAAAGATTAATATACAGAACTCTTCAAGACATCAGGAATGAAATTAGGAAGATAGGCAATACACAGAACATGCCAAGGAACACACAGATAAAGCATTTGAAGAAATTAAAAAGGTTATTCAAGAACATGATGAAAAATTTAATAAGCCATGAGAAACCATAGACAGAAAGCAAACAGAAATTCAGAAGATCAACAATAAAATTACAAAATTAGACAACTAAAAAGAAAGCCAGAGGAGCAGAAGCGAGGAATTGGAAGGTAGAATTAGTGAGACTGAAGATAAAACACTTGGCATTAATATATTTGAAGAAAAGTCTGATAAAAGAATTAAAAAAAATGAAGAAACCGTAAGAATCATGTGGGACTTTATCAACAGAAATAACCTATGAGTGACTAGAGTACCACAACAGAGAAGGATAACAGAAAATACGAGAGAATTGTCGAAGATTTGTTGGCAAAAAACTTCCCTGATATCGTGAAAGATGAGAAGATATCCAAGATGCTTATCAAACTCCACATAAGGTAGATTTTAAAAGAAAGTCACCAAGATATATTATAATCAAACTTGCCAAAACCAAAGATGAAGAGAGAATTTTAAGAGCAGATAGGGACAAATGAAAAGTCACCTACAAAAGAGAGTCAATAAGAATAAGCTCAGACTCCTTGGCAGAAACCATGCAGGCAAGAAGGCAATGGGATGACTTACATAAGGCATTGAAGGAAAAAAACTGCCAGCCAAGAATCATATATCCAGCAAAACTGTCTCTCAAATATGAAGGTGAAATTAGGACATTTCCATATAAACAGAAGCTTAGGAAATTCATAAAAACAAAACCAAAACTACAAGAAATACTAAAGGGAGTTCTTTGGTTAGAAATCAACAATATCCAATATCAACCCAGAGTACAACATGGGACAAGCAATCAGATGTCAACCCAGATAGGGAAATCACAAAAATAAATCAAGGTAAAAAAACACTGAAAACAGGGAAAAAGCGGTGTCATTAGGTAAAAGAAGAAAAATTAAAACAATAAAGAAGAACTAAGAAATGTAGTCATAGATCTTTCATATGGAGAGGAAGACAAGGCAATATAAAGAAATAAAAGTTCAGTTTAAACTTAGAAAAAAGGGGTAAACATTAAGTAGCCACAAAGGAGACTAACAATCCTACACATCAAAGTAAAATACAAGAAAAAAATACTCAGCAGAAACAAAATCATCAGCAACGAATAAGAGGAAAAGACAACATATAAAGATAAACTACTTAGCATATAAAATTAAGTGGAAAAAAGAAACTGTCAACAACACACAAAAAAAGACATCAAAATGGCAGCACTAAACTCATACCTATCCATAATTAGGCTGAAAGTAAATGGACTAAATGCACCAATAAGGAGGCAGAGAGTGGCAGAATGGATTAAAAAACAAGATCCATCTATATGCTGCCTACAAGAGACACACCTTAGATTTAGAGACACAAATGAACTAAAGCTCAAAGGATAGAAAAAAACATATCAAGCAAAGAACAATCAATAAAGAGCAGGAGTGGCAATATTAATTTCTGACAAAATAGACTTTAAAGTTAAATCCACCACAAAGGGTAAGGAAGGACACTATATAATGCTTAAAGGGACAATATACCAGAAGGCTATAATCATATTAAATATTTATGCACCCAATACAGGGCTGCAACATACGTAAATGCTAACAGCACTGAAAAGTGAGATAGACAGCTACACAATTATGGTAGGAGACTTCAAACACACCAATTTTGGTGAAGGACAGGACATCCAGAAAGAAGCTCAATAAAGACATGGAAGATCTAAATGCCACAGTGAACCATCTAGACCTCATAGACATATACAGAACGCTCCACCCAATAGCAACCAAGTATACTTTCTTTTCTAGCGCACATGGAACATTCTCTAGTATAGACCACATATTAGGTTATAAAGCAAGCCTTAGCAGAATCTAAAACTTAGACATACTACAAAGCATCTTCTCTTACCATAAGGCCATAAAAGTAGAAATCAATAACAGAAAAAGCAGGGAAAAGAAATCAAACACTTGGAAACTGAACAACGCCCTGCTCAAAAACAACTGGGTTATAGAAGACATCAAGGATGGAATAAAGAAATTCATAGAATGCAATGAGAATGAAAACACTTCCTATCAGAACCTTTGGTGCACAACAAAAGCAGTGCTCAGAGGTCAATTTATATCAATAAATGCACACATACAAAAAGAAGAAAGGGCCAAAATCAAAGAAATATTCCTACAACCTGAATAAACAGAAAGAGAGCAACAAAAGAAACCCTCAGGCACAAGAAGAAGGCAAATAATAAAAATTAGAGCAGAACTAAATGAAACAGAAAACAGAAAAACAATTGAAAGAGTTGACAAGACCAAAAGCTGGTTCTTTGAAAAAAATCAACAAAATTGAAAAACCATTCGCCAAACTGAAAAAAGAAAAACAGGAGATAAAGCAAACAATCAGAATAAGAAATGAGATGGGTGATATCACAACAGACCCAACTGAAATCAAAAGAATCATATCAGGTTACTACGAAAAATTGTACTCTAACAAATTTGAAAATGTGGAAGAATTGATGAATTTCTAGAAACACATTACCTACCTAAACTAACACACACAGAGGTAGAACAATTAAATAAACTCATAACAAAAGAAGAGATTGAAAAGGTAATTTAAAAACTCCCAACAAAAAAAAGCCCTGGCCCGGACAGCTTCACTGCAGAGCTCTACCAAACTTTCAGAGAAAAGTTAACACCACTACTACTGAAGGTATTTCAGAGCATAGAAAAGGTCAGAATACTCCCAAGCTCATTCTATGAAGCCAGGATATCCCTGATACCCAAACCAGGTAAAGACACCACAAAAAAAAAGAAAATTACAGACCTATATCCCTCATGAACTTAGATGCAAAAATCCTCAACAAAATTCTAGCCAATAGACTTCAACAACATATCAAAAAAATAGTTCACCATCACCAAGTGGGATTCATACCAGGTATGCAGGGATGGTTCAACATTAGAAAAACAATTCATGTAATCTGCCATATAAATAAAACAAAAGACAAGAACCACATGATTTTATCAATTGCTGCAGAAAAGGCATTTGACCAAGTCCAATATGCATTCGCGATAAAAACTCTCAGCAAAATAGGAATAGAAGGAAAATTCCTCAACATAATAAAGGACGTTTATACAAAGCCAACAGCCAACATCATCCTAAGTGGAGAGAATCTGAAAGCATTCCCCTTGAGATCTGGAACCAGACAAGGATGCCCTTTATCACCACTTTTATTCAGCATTGTGCTGGTGGTCCTAGCAGAGCAATTAGGCTAGATAAAGAAATAAAGGGCATCCATATTGATAAGGAAGAAGTAAAAGTATCTCTATTTGGAGATGACATGGCCTTATACACAGAAAACCCTAAAGAAACCTCAAGAAAACTACTGAAACTAATAGAAGAGTTCAGTAGAGTGTCAGGATACAAGATAAACATACAAAAATCAGTTGGATTCCTCTACAACAAAAAGAACATCAAAGAGGAAATCACCAAATCAATACCATTTACAGTAGCCGTCAAGAAGATAAAATACTTAGGAATAAATCTTACCAGAGATGTGAAATACCTATATAAAGAAAACTACTGCACACTACTGCAAGAAACCGAAAGAGAGCTACATAAATGGAAAAACATACCTTGCTCATGGAGAGGAAGGCTTAATATTGTAAAAATGTCTATTCTACCAAAAGCAATCTATAGATACAATGCAATTCCGATCCAAATTCCAACAACATTTTTTAATGAGATGGAGAAAGAAATCACTAACTTCATATGGAAGGGAAAGAGTCCCTGGATAAGTAAAGCATTAGTGAAAAAGAAGAACAAAGTGGGAGGCCTCACACTACTTGGTTTTAGAACCTATTATATCGCCACAGTGGTCAAAACAGCCTGCTACTGGCACAACAGATACATAGACCAATGGAACAGAACTGAGAATCCAGACATAAATCCACCCACATATGTGACAAAGGCCCAAAGTCAGTTAGATTTGGAAAAGACAGTCTAACAAATGGTGCTGGCATAACTGGATATCCATCTGCAAAAAAATGAAAAAAGACCCATACCTCATGCAATGCACAAAAACTAACTCAAAATGGATCAAAGACCTAATTATAATATGCAAAACAATAAAGATCATGGAAGAAAAAATACAGACAATGTTAGGAGCCCTAATACATGGCATAAACAGTATAGAAAACATTACTAACATCACACGAATGCCAGAAGAGAAACTAGATAACTGGGAGCTCCTAAAAGTCAAACACCTATGCCTATCCAAAGGGTTCATCAAAAGAGTAAAAAGATTACCTACAGACTGGGAACAAGTTTTTAGCTATGACATTTCTGATCAGCGTCCGATCTGTAAAATCTACATGATACTGCAAAAACTCAACTACAAAAAGACAAATAACCCCATTAAAAAATGGCCAAAGGATATGAACCAACACTTCACTAAAGAAGACATTCAGGTATCTACCAGATATATGAGGAAATGCTCACTATCATTAGCCATTAGAGAAATACAAATAAAAACTACAATGAGATCTCATCTCACTCCAACAAGGCTGGCATTAATTTGAAAAACACAAAGTAATAAATGTTGGAGAGATTGTGAAGAGACTGGAACACTTATACACTGCTGGTGGGAATGTAAAATGGTACAACCACTTCGGAAATCGAGTTGGCGCTTCCTTAAAAAACTAGAAATAGAACTACCGTATCATCCAGCAATCCCTCTCCTCGGAATATACCCTAAAAAAAAAAAAAAATTTTTTTTTTTTTTTTTTTTTTTATCATCCAGCAATCCCTCTCCTCGGAATATACCCTAAAAAAATAAGAGCCTTTACACGAACAGATATATGCACACCCATGTTCATTGCAGCGCTGTTTACAATAGCAAAAAGATGGAAGCAATCAAGGTGTCCATCAATGGATGAATGGATAAATAAATTATGGCATATTCACACAATGGAATACTAACACAATGGAATACTACACATCGATAAAGAACAATGATGAATCCGTGAAACATTTCATAACATGGAGGAATCTGGAAGGCACTAAGCTGAGTGAAATTATTCAGTTGCAAAAAGACAAATATTGTATGAGACCACTATTATAAGAATGTGAGAAATAGCTTAAATAGAGAAGAAAATATTCTTTGATGGTTATGAGAGTGGGGAGGGAGGGAGGGAGAGGGGTTTTCACTAACTAGATAGTAGACAAGAACTGTTTTAGGCGAAGGGAAAGACAACACACAATACAGGAGAGGTTAACACAAGTGGACTAAACCAAAAGCAAAGCAGTTTCCTGAATAAACTGATCACTTAGAAGGCCAGCATAGCAGGGGCAGGGGTTTGGGGACCATGGTTTCAGGGGACATCTAGGTCTATTGGCATAATAAAACCTATTAAGAAAACATTCTGCATCCCACTTTGGAGAGTGGCATCTCAGGTCTTAAAGGCTAGCAAGTGGCCATCTAAGGTGCATCAATTGGTCTCACCCCACCTGGTGCAAAGGAGAATGAAGAACACCAAAGATACAAGGTATTTATGAGCCCAAGAGACAGAAAGGGCCACGTAAACCAGAGACTACATCATCCTGAGACCAGAAGAACTAGATGGTATCCAGCTACAACCGATGACTGCCCTGACAGGGAACACAACAGAGAACCCCTGAGGGAGCAGGAGAATAGTGGGATGCAGTCCTCAAATTCTCGTGAAAAGACCAGATTAAATGGTCTGACTGAGACTAGGAGGACCCCAGAGGTCACGGACCCCAGACCTTCTGTTAGCCCGAGACAGGAATCATTCCCAAAGCCAACTCTTCAGACAGGGATTGGACTGCACTATGGGATAGAAAATGATACTGGTGAAGAGTGAGCTTCTTGGATCAAGTAGACACTTGAGACTATATGGGCAGCTCATGTCTGGAAAGGAGATGAGAGGGCAGAGGGGGTCAGAAGCTGACTGCATGGACACAAAAATACAGAGTGGAGGAAACAAGTGTGCTGTCTCATTAGGGCGAGAGCAACTAGGAGTATATAAATTTTTGTATGACAGACTGACTGGAATTTTAAACTTTCACTTAAGGCATGATAAAAATTAAAAAAAAAAAAAAGATTTAACAATTATGGATGTATATGCACCCAACACTGGAACAACTGAATACCATATTTTTATACAAGTAATGCATGCCTTCTGTGTTTGTTTCCCGTCACCCCATGAGATGTTTTCATAAGGACTACAATAATCGTTGGAGACTCCAGTACACCACTTTCAATACTGGACAGAATATCTAGAAAGAAGATCAGCAAGGAAACAAAGGACCTGAATGACACCATAAACCAACCAGACTTAACAGACATACCTAGAACACTTTACCCAACAACAGCACAATATACATTCTACTCCAGAGCACATGGATCATTTTCCAGGATAAACCACGTTAGGTAACAAAGTAAGTCTCAATACACTTAAAAAGAATGAAATCATACAAAGTATTTTCTCTGACCACAATGGAGTAAAGGTAGAAATCAGTAACAGAAAAAAAAAAAACTGGAAAATACACAAACACATGGAAATGAAACAACACACTATTAAACTACCAATGGTTCAAGGAAGAAATGAAAAAAGAAATCACAAATTACTTAAAATCAAATGAAAATGAAAGTACAAAATACCAAAACTTATGGGATATACTGAAGGCGGTACTCTGAGGGAAACTTATAGTGGTAAATGTTGTTTTTAGGTGCTGTTGAGTTGGTTCCGGCTCATAGCGACCCTATGTACAACAGAACAAAACACTGCCTGGTCCTGCATCATCCTCACAACCACTGCTATATTTGAGCCCATTGTTGCAGCTGCTGTGTCAATTTCATCGAAGTTCTTCCTCTTTTGCCGGAGCTTCTTCTACCTTACCACACATGGTGTCCTTCTCCATGGACCAGTCTGCCCTGATAACATGTCCAAAGTACCATCCTCACTTCCAAGGAGCACCCTGGCAGTACTTCCAACATAGGCTTGTTGGTTCTTCTGTCAGTCCACAGTATAATATTCAATATTCTTCACCAACACCATAATTCAAATGTGTAGATTCTTTTTTGGTCTTCCTTGTTCATTGTCCAGGTTTCACATGCATACAAAGCTACTGAAAATATCATGGCTTGGGTCAGACGTACCTTAGTCCTCAAAGTGACATCTTTACTTTTCAACATTTTAAAGAGGTCTTTTGCACCACGTTTGTCCAACGCAATATGTTGTTTGATTTCTTGGCTGCTGCTTCCACAGGTATTGATTGCGGATCCAAGTAAAATGAAATCCTTGACAACTTCAATATTTTCCCCGTTTATCATGATGTCGTTTATTGGTCCACTTGTGAGGATTTTTGTTTTCTTTGTGTTTAAATGTAATCTATACTGAAGGCTGAAACCTTTGATCTTCATCAGTAAGCACTTCAAGTCCTCTTCACTTTCAGCAAGCAAGGTTGTGTCATCTGCATAACACAGGTTGTTAATGAGTCTTCCTCCAATCTTGATACCTCTTTCTTCTTCATATAGTCCAGCTTCTCAGATTATTTGCTCAGCATACAGATTCAATCAGTGTGGTGAAAGAATACAACACTGAGGCCCACCTTTCCAGATTTTAAATCATGCAGTATCCCCTTGTTCTGTTCAAATGACTGCCTCTTGATCTGTGTACAGGTTCCTCATGAGCACGATTAAGTGTTCTGGAATTCCCGTTCTTCACAATGTTATCCAAAATTTGTTATGATCCACACCGTCGAATGCCTTTGCATGGTCAATAAAACACAGGAAAACATCCTTCTGGTATTCTCTGCTTTCAGCCAGGATCCATCTGACATCAGCAACGATATCCCTCATTCCATGTTCTCTCCTGAATCTAGCTTGAATTTCTGGCAGTTCCCTGTTGATGCACTGCTGCAACCATTTTTAAATTATCTTTAGCAAAATTTTACTTGTGTGTGATATTAATGATAGTGTTCAATAATTTCCACATTCTTTTGGATCATCTTTCTTTGGAATGGGCACAAATATGAATTTCTTCCAGTCAGTTAGACAGGTAGCTGTCTTCCAAGTTTCTTGGTGTAGACTAGAGAGCACCTCCAGTGCTGCATCCATTTGTTGAAACATTTCAGTTGATAGCCTGTCAATTCCTGGAGCCTCATTTTTCATCAATGCCTTCAGCGCAGCTTGGACTTCTTCCTTTAATATCATCAGTTCTTGATCATATGCTACCTCCTGAAATGGCTGAACTTCGACCAGTTCTTTTTGGTATAGTGACTCTGTGTTTTGATGCTTCCTGTGTTGTTCAATATCTTGCTGATAGAGTCCTTCAAAATTGCAACTTGAATCTTGAATACTTTCTTTAGCTTTTTCAGCTTTTCAAAAGCCAAGCGTCTTCTTCCATTTTGGTTTCCTAATTCCTGGTCTTTGCACATTTCATTATAATACTTCTCCAGCTGCCCTTTGAAATCTTCTGTTCAGCTCTTTTATTTCATCATTTTTTCCATTCCCTTTAGTTTGGAAAACCTGGTGGCGTAGCGGTTAAGTGCTACAAAAAAAAAAAAAAAAAAAAGGTGGGGAGGGGCTCAAAAAAAGCCCATTTTGAGCCACAGAAAGAATAACCTGTCCTATGTTCTTTATTGGAAACCCTAGTGGCACAGTGGGTAAGCACTACAGTTGCTAACCAAAGAGTCGGCAGTTCGAATCCGCCAGGGGCAGTTCTACTCTGTCCTATAGGGTTGCTATGAGTCAGAATAGACTGAATGGCAGTGGGTTTCGTTTGGGTTTTGGTACGTTGAAAAGCAAGTTTCAGAGTCTCTTCTGACATCCATTTTGGTTTTTTCTTTCTTTCATGTGCTTTTAATGACTTCTTGCTTTCTTCATATACAATGTCCTTGACGTCATCCCACAGTTCACCTGGTCTTTGGTCATTAGTTTTCAATGCATTAAATTTATTCTTGAGATGGCCTTCAAATTCAGGTGGAATATCCTTATGGTCATATTTTGGCAGTTGTGGACTTGTTTTAATTTTCTTCAGCTCCAACTTGAACTTGGATATGAGCAATTGATGGTGTTTTCCACAGTCAGCCCCCGGCCTTGTTCTGACTGATGATATTGAACTTTTCCATCACCTCTCCACAGATGTGGTCAATATGATTCCTGTGTTTTCCATCAGGTGAGGTCCATGTGTATGGTCACTGTTTTTATTGTTGAAAAAACGCATTTGGAATGAATAAGTCATCAGTATTGCAAATTTCTATCACGCACAGTTTCCATCACCAAAGCCATATTTTCCAACTACCAATCCTTCTTTGTTTCCAACTTACACATTGCAATCAACAGTAGTTACCAATGCATCTTGATTGCATGTTTGATCAATTGCAGACTGCAGTAGTTGGTAAAATTCTTCAATTCCCTCATCTTTGGACTTAGTGGTTGATGTGTTTAAATTTGAATAATGGTCATCTTAAGGGGTCTTCCTTGTAGGTGTATGGATATTATCCTGTCACTGAAGCATTGTACTTCGGGCTAGATCTTGAAATGTTCTTTTTGACGATGAATGCAAAACCATTCCTCTTCAATTTGTCATTCCCGGCATAGTAGACCATGTGGCTGTCTGATTCAAAACTCATAACATCAGTCCATTTCAGCTCACTAATGCCTAGGATATTGATCTTTATGCATTCCATTTCATTTTTGACTACTTCCAATTTTCCTAGCTTTTAACAGTGGATCACCTAATATAATAACAAAAGCACAGAAGACAAAAATAAATGGGACTTCATAAAAATTAAAAACTGTTGTTCATTCAAAAGATTTTACTGAAAAGGTGAAAAGACAAGCTACTGACTGACAGAATACTTTGGAAACCATATATCCAATAAGAATCTAATAATCAAAATATATATAAAACTTTGACAAGTTAACAACAAAAAGGCAAATAACCCAATCAAAAAATGGGCAAAGAAAAAGACTTGGATAGACATTCCACCAAAAAGGACATTCAAATGGCCACCAGACACATGAAAAAATGGTCAACGTCATTAGCCATCAGAAAGATGCAAATCAAAATCACAATGAGATACCATTTCCCTCCCACAAATGTTGGCGAGGATGCTAGTGGGAATGCAATACATTACAGCCATTGTGGAAAACAGTGTGGCAATTTGTCAAAATACTAAAAATAGAATTACCATATGACCCAGCAATTCCACTCCTGGGTATATACTTAAAAGACTTCAAAGCAGAGACTCAAAAAGAGACTTGTAAACCAGTGTTCATTGCAGCACTAGTCATAATAGCCAGAAAGTATAAACAACCTAAATGTCCATTAACAGATGTATGAATAAACAAAATGCGGTACATACATACAAAGAAATACTACTTAGCCAGTAGGAGAAATGAAGTCTTGATACGTACTGCAGTGTGGTTGGAGCTCGAAGACATTATGTTGAGTGAAATAAGCCAGTTACAAAACGACGAATATTGTATGACTGCACTTATATAAAAAGACAAGAAAAGGAAAATGTACAAAGACCAAAGTTTATTAGTGGTTTCCTGGGGTTGAAGGGAGGGGGAAAAGTGGGGCTAATAGTGATGAAAAAATCGCATTGATTATTGTAATTGCTGTCAATAAGTCATACACCAGTAAAAAGTTGAATTGGCAAAAGTTGTGTGATAGATATAGTTATAACAATGAAAAAAAAAAAAAAAGACAGAGAGAGAGAAAGTAGCTTCTGAGGCTGCTTATTTACAGCCAAACACCTCATGGGATTTTGTTCCTTGGTTTGGAGGTTTAGGGTCATGGTTTCATGGGACATCCCAGTTAATTGGCCTAATAATGTGTTTAGTGCTTCTGTTCTACCTCCTGGTTCCTTGCATAGTACCTGGGGCCTTAAAAGCTTGCAAGCAACCATCCAAGTTGCAACAGCTGGTCTCTACTCACCTGGAGCAACAGAGGAGAAAGGAGAATCATGAATAGGAGGAGGAAATAGAATGTGTAGCTAACTGCTTCCGTGAACAATGGCCTCCTTTGCCACGAGACCAGAACTGGATGGTGCCTGGCTATCATTACTGAACATTTTGATCAAAGATTCCATAGAAGAATTCTGATCAAAAGGAGGAAAATGTAAAACAGAATTTAAAAGTCTCATGGAGTCTAGATTTTCCCAAGCCATGGAGGGTTGATGAACCCCTGAAACTATTGCTCTGAGATGATCATTAAACATTAAACCAAAAATATCCCCTGAAGTCTTCTTAAAACCAAACAATAATTTAGCTTAAGTAATAAAAAAGATCTGACTTGAGCATTATGCTCTCTTAAGAACTATCTATATGGGATCAAATAGACAATAGCAACTCAAAAGATTAGACAGGATGCTTAGGGAGCAGTGAGTTTATTTTAACGGGGGAGGAAGAACTCAGAAAAGAACGGTGAAAATCGTTGCACAGTTGGAAGAATGTAATCAATGTCACTAAACTGTACGTGTAGAAACAGTCTAATTGGTGTATGTTTTGCTCTGTGTATTCTCAACAACAACAAAATAAATAAAATTTAGAAAAAAAGTAAAAGAAGGAAAAACCCATCCTGCCACGCAGAAAAGATCACTGGTAATGTTTTAATGTTTCTTTCCAGGATTTTTCTATGTACATGTGTTTACCTCATTGCAATTATTTCACTTTGCATCCTTTTCCAGGTAACACTGTAGCATCAGCTGTGACAGACTCCACTGTAGACGTCCCGTGTATTCTGCAGTGTGATCTATTGTTTCTCCTTTCCCCTGACATCCATTAAATGGCCTATGATATTTCTTTACTTCATGTAATGCTATGGTGAATTATGCAAAAGCTTTTATCATGTTAAGGAATAGCTCTGTAGGAAAGATTCTCAGAAGTGAAATTCTTTGGCTCAGACGATATAAATATTTTAAAGGTCCTTGATACATATTGCCAAAATGTTGTCCAGAAAAGCAGAACCCATTCGTATTCCTACCAGCAGAGCATCAAGTGTCTGTCTTGCAGCAACTGTGATAGTTTGAATAGCCTCAAGTTTTTTTAAAAAAGTCATTTTGCGTATTCCATTGGAAGTGAAAATTTGTGAATCATGGTTTCAATATGCATTTTTGTAGGTCCGAGGTTAATTTTTTTTTCACACGTATTGTAGTCATTTATATTTCTTCTGAATTCACTGAGGCAGAGACAGTGCTAAGAATTTATCATTTTCTCAGGCACACAACTAAACTACATTTCCTGTGCCTTGTCTTCTGAGTGTGATCATATGATTTATCCTCATCAAATGAATTTGAGAGGAATTGATCTGATACTAGATGGAAGTAACCGGGTCCCTGGGACACCACTTGGGGTGATAAGCAGGAGAGCTCTCCTTCTGCCTTCAGACTTTCATGAGTGAGAAGTAAACCTTATTGTATTAGCCATCAAGAGGTTGAGGTTTATTTAATTCTGCAGCAGAACTTGGCCTCTTTTGAGTAAAATACTTAACTATTTTAGTGATAACTACTGTGTAACTACACATATGTCACTGTGTAACAAATTACCCTAAAATTAAACAGCTTTAAAAACAACAATAACCACTTATCATCTTTCACAGTTTATATAGGTCAATAATTCAGGGTCAGCATGGTGGCTCTGGCTTGAGGTCTCCCATGAGGTTGCAAGCAGACGTCAGCTGGGGCTGCAGTCCTCTGAAGGCTTCAGTGGGGCTGGGGATCCACTGCCAAGGGTGTTTACTCACACGGCTGGCTAGGCTGTTGGCTGGAGGCCTCAGTTCCTCTCTTCATGGGCCTCTCCATGGGGTTGCTTGAGTGACCTCACAATGGTAGTTGGCTTACCTCAGAGCAAGCAATATAAGAGAGAAAGGCAGAAACCACAAAGCCCTTTATGACCAGCTTCAGAATCACACACCATTACCTTTGCTGTACTTTTTTGGCACATTAGAATGGCCTAGTTTACTTGAGGGCCGACTATACAAGGCGTGAATACACTCAGGCAAGGATCACTGGAGGTCATGTTGAGGCTGGCTGTTGTTGTTGTATGCGATCAAGTTGATTCCAACTCACAGCGATCCTATAAAACATAGTACAACTGCCCCAGAGAGTTTCCTAGGCTATAATTTTTATGGAATCAAATCACCATGTCTTTTCTCCCACAGAGCCATTGGTGGATTTGAACTGCCAACCTTTGAGTTAGTAGCCAAGCGTTTTAACAATTGTGCCACCAGGGCTGTCTCCCACTTTTAAAAGTTTACTATAAAAAATATAATAATAGATGTATGCAAAGATTTAACAATGAGGAGAGTATGTTCATTGCACTATTATTTGTATATTTTTTCATAATTTACATTTTTCTTGTTGAGAATGTACTCGGCAAAACATACACCAATTCAACAATTTCTACATGTACAATTCAGTGATACTGATTGCCATCTTCAAATCGTGCAACCATTCTCACCCTACTTTTCTGAGTTGTTCATCCCCTATTAACATAAACCCATGGCCCCCTAAGTTTTCTATCTTTTGAGTTGCTTTTGTCAATTTGATCCCATATAGTTAGATCTTAACAGAGCATAATGCTGCTTCTCAAAAGGAGAGTAGTGATCTGTAGAGGATGGCAGGGCTTTGCTCCAAAATCCTAAGGGTCTTCGCTGTGAGTCACCAAGAGGGGCCTGACAAGGACTTCAAACACCATCTCTCTCTGCTACTGACACTTCAAGCCCCATGGGATCAGCCAGATCATATGGCCCAAGTGGAAGAGCAGCTTGCATAACAGCCGGAACCTGTTGCAGAGCCTTCTCTTGTTCTGGGTCCCACTCAAAACGAGCAGCTTTTTGAGTCACTTGATAAATAGGCCAGAGTAGCACACCCAAATAAGGGATATGTTGCTCCCAAAATTCAAAGAGCCCCACTAAGCATTGTGCCTCCTTTTTAGTTGTGGGAGGAGCCAGATGTAATAACTTACCCTTCACTTTAGAAGGAATATCTCAATATGCCCCACATCACTGGATCCCTAGAAATTTCACTGAGATGAAAGTTACCTGAATTTTTGTGAGATTAATTTTCCACCCTCTAGCATGCAAATGTTTTAACAATAAGTCCAGTCATTAACACTTCTTCCTTACTAGGTCCAGTTGGCGTAATGTCATCAATTAATGGACTAGTGTGATGTCTTGTGGAAGGGAAAAGTGATCAAGGTCCCTGGGGACTAAATTATGACATAGGGCTAGAGAGTTGAGGTAGTTCTGAGGTAGGCAACCAAAGGCATATTGCTGGCCTTGTCAGCTGAAGGCAAATTGCTTCTGATGGTCTTTCAAAACAGGTATGGAGAAAAAGGCATTAGCTTCATACCAGGTAGCAGGAGATGTATTAATTTGCTGAAACAATGAAACTACGTCTGCAACAGCAGCTGCAATTGGAGTCACCACCTGGTTAAGTTTTTAATAATCTACCGTTGTTCTCCAAGATCCATCTGTTTTTTGCACAGGCCAAATAGGCAAGTTGAATGGGGGTGTGATGGGAATCACCACCCCTGCATCTTTCAAGCTCTTGATGGTGGCAGTAATCTCTGCAATCCCTCCAGGAATGTGGTATTGCTTTTCATTTGCTATTTTCCTAGGTAGGGGCAGTTCTAATGGCTTCCATTTGGCTTTTCCTTCCATAATAGCCCTTACTGTATTTGTCAGTGATCTAACGTGGGGGTTCTGCTAGTTGCTCAGTGTATCTACTCCAAGTATCCAGTCTGGAACTGGAGAAATCACTACAGGATGGGCCTGGGGACACACCGGATCTACTGTGAAAAGGACAAGAGTCAAGACTCCACTAATAACCTGCCCTCCATATGCCCCCACTCTGACTGGTGGGCCACAGTGATGTTTTGGGTCTCCTGGAATTAGTGTCAGTTCACCCAGAGTGTCTGATTATTTCCTTTTCCCAAATGAGCAGTCACTTTCATAAAAGGCTGTAGATTCCTTTGGGGAAGGCTGGGAGATTAACAGTATTAATTTTTGGCAGTGTATCAGAGTCCTTCCTCAGGGGGAGCCCCACCTTCATTCAAGGGGTTGTGGGTCTTTAAACTCACTCAAGTTTGGGAATTGAGGGACCATGACTCTATTCTGGTGATTCGAGTTAGACTACTGTTCACCCGACATAGAATTCATCTGTTTGTACAGATCAAGTAAATATTTAGTAGATTTCACTTCTAAGGACACCATGACTAAGTAGGCAACACCATAACGCCATACGAGTCAGACTATTCTGGTTACTGCTTTGACTCCAATGTCCATTACTATAACTCTGTGGTCAGACCACACCCAGTTCATGATGGGCAGCTCAGGTCACATTGCGACTTGGTGCCCCATGGTCAAGTGTTCAGTCTCTACTAAGGCCCAGTAACAAGCCAAAGTCTGTTTCTCAACCACACCACCCTAGTCTTTGTCGATTGAATGCAGCCACTTGGCCCCTACTATCGTGGCGTCCAATCAGCCGCATTGTAGTTGGGTGTCTTAATTCAGCTAGGGCAGTTTCCACTGTCAAATCTGATCTACATAAAATAGTGATTACAGTAGTCTTCAAGGATGCTGAGGCTCCCTTCACAAATTTGGCCTCACAGTTGTGGTAAAATGTGTGTCCTCTGAACACTCCATGTGTGGGTCTGTGGGTCTAACCTGATAAATCCACTCTAGCATGCCAATTTCCCTAAGCCTTTGGATACTGTGATGGTTAAGGTTGTGTGTCAACTTGGCTGGACCATGATTCTTGGTGGTTTGATAGTCATATGATGTTGTGATCACTTCCATGATGGGATCTGCTGTGAGTAGCCAACCAGTGGAAAGGGGTTTCCTTGGGCATGTGGACTGCATTGAATATAAGTGGATATTCTGGCAAGGCTTGTGGGCTTTTGCTCATTCTGGATCCTGCAGCTGGCTCCTGTTCATCTGACCTCCAGTTCTTGGGACCTGAGCTAGCAAGTTACCTGCAGTTTTGCCTGCTGATCTTAGGATTCATTGATCTTCCATAGCCTGTGAGAAAGAGCTCTGCTCTCTGACCTGCTGATCCTGGGTTTGCCAGCCCCTGTGGCTACATGTGTCAGAAGCCTCTACCCATGGACTTGGGACATTCCAGCCTCTGCAGTTGAGTGAGCCATTTCCTTGTTATAAATCTCTCTCTATATATATTTGGGAACCCTGGTAGCATAGTGGCTAAGAGCTACGGCTGCTAACTAAAAGGCCGGCAGTTTGAATCCACCAGGCACTCCTTGGAAACCCTGTGGGGCAGTTCTACTGTGTCCTATAGGGTCACTATGAGTCAGAATTGACTCAATGGCAATGGGTTTTTTTTTTTTTGTATATAAGTATTTACACACTTCACTGGTTTTTGCTTCTCTAGAGAACCCAGCCTAAGACAGATAACGTTCTTCTACAGCATACAAAGGCAAGTCTGGTACTTCAACTTGATTTAGTGTAGGCCACCACGTAATCCATGCTTCAGCAACCCAACCAAATAAACTATTAGATCCTTTCCTACTTCTCGAGCTGAAACTTTGAATGAAAGATCTGTGCTTATTGGATGCATATCAATAAACTCAGACTGATCCGTCTTTATGTTCCTTGCACCATTATCCCACTCCCTTAACAGCCATTCCCACACATATTCCCCAGGTTTCTGTTTGTACATGTTAGAAAAGTCAAGCAGTTCTTTTGGAGTTACTTCACCTTTTGGAACTCACTGGGACTTAAGTCTAGTTATGGGTCTAGAAGCCAAAATCTGTAGTGGGGAAGTGTTTCGAGAACATTCAGCATTGTTTCGTAAAGCATCTGTCTCAGATGATGCCCCAGGCAATGACTCATGCAAGGGCTCTTTAGACATAGCTGGGTTAATCTCATTAGATGGGAGTGGAGGAGCTAACGGTTTTACTGGGAAGGGTGGTTTAACAGACAAATGTGGAGTAATCTCTTCAGATGGGAGTGGTAGGGCCGGTTCTGTTGGCAGAAGTGAATCATGAATGTTTTCAAAGATGTCTAGAACGATGAATCGTTTCTAGAAAGTTTTCAATTTACTTTGCCCAGGTCTCTCACAGGAATCACTATCCATGGCAGCTATAGCCTTACGACATGTATTTCTTAAATAGTAAGACATGAAAGTTGAAATTACTCCTTGATCCATGGGCTGCAGAATGGATTTTGTGTTAACAACATTAATCTCCCTGTACGTCTTTATCAGAGCTCTTGGGTGGCCCAGTGCATGTCAGCAAGCCATAATATTTTGAAAGGAATCTTTTTTTTTTTTTTTTTCTGAGCAGTAGGTCTCAAAAGTAGGCTTAAAATATTCAGTAAACCATGTTGTAAACATGTGCTGTCATCCAGGCTTTTTATAGAGCACAGGCAGAGTAGATTTAGCATAATTCTTAAGGGCCCTAGAAATTTCAGAATGGTAAATGAGCATTGGCTTCAACTTAAAGTCACCAGCTCCTAACAAGAGAGTCAGCCTGTCCTCTGAACCTTCAAAGCCTGGCATTGACTTCTTCTGTCTAGCTATGAAAGTTCTAGACGGCATCTCCTTTCAACATAAGGCTGTTATGTCTACATTGAAAATCTGTTGTTTAGTGCAGTCATCTTCATCAATTATCTGAGCTAGATCTTGTTTATAACTGGCTGTAGCTTCTACATCTGCACTTGCCGTGTCACCTTGCACTTTACCTTATGGAGATGGCTTCTTTCCTTAAACCTCATTAACCAACCTCTGCTAGCTTCAAACTTTTCTTTTGCAGTTTCCCCCACCTTTCTCAGCCTTCACAGATTTGAAGAGAGTTAGGGCCTTGCTATTGTTGTAGGGGAAAAAACATCGCAAAGTTTAGTAAAGCAAAAAAAGTTTTATTCATCATATACTCAGAAAGACAAAAGTTGAGAAGCGGACAAGCATGCTGCCACAGCCATGTCTGCCCGAGTCCAAGGAAATTACAGAATAGAAGAAAGTGGGGAAACAGACAAGCATGTTGCTCGAGCCATGTCTGCCCGAGTCCAAGGAAGGTTACACAGTGGCCAGTATATATGAACATTACAAATAGGCAAAAGCATTGAAAGCTTCACCTTCTCGCAGATTGGCTAGAAACTGTGGTCTTACATTTTGAATTGTCTTTCTTAACAATCATTGGTACAGGTTTCAGTAACGGCAGTCAGGAGGGTCTTCATTGGTCAACAAATTTCTATTCACTATATATATATATTTTTTATATGTTAATAGAAAAAGATAAGAATGGAAAGTCTTTTGTGTTCTGGCTTATGAGAAAGATTCCCTAAAAGATATTTTCTAAGATTATTCTACGTATTGTCTTTACACCTCAGGACCCAGTTGTCCATGTGTCCTTGTGAGTCCTTGTCAGTCCAGCTCCAGCTGGGTCACATTCTCTATGCTCTAGGAGAGGGAATAACAACTCCAATATTATTTCCTAAATCACTGTGGATTAGGCTTTGGCTTAAGGGAATGTTGTGACTGGTTTGATCTTCTATCCAGACCACTAAAACTTCCTCCATATCAGCAGTAAGGCTGTTCTGGTTTTTTATCATTCGTGTGTTCACTGGAGTAGCCCTTTTAATTTTCTTCAAGAATTTTTCCTTTGCATTCACAACTTGGCTGTTTGGCTCAAGAGACCTAGCTTTCGGCCCATCTTGTCTTTTGACATGCCTTCCTCACTGAGCTGAATCATTTCCAGCTTTTGATTTAAAGTGAGAGACATGTGACTTTCCTTTCACTTGAATGCTTGGAGGCCATTGTAGGGTTATTAATTGGCCTAATTTCGATATTGTCATGCCTCAAGGAATAGGGAGGCCTGAGGAGAGGGAGAGAGACAGGGGAATGGCTGGTCGTTGGAGCAGTCAGAACACACACAACATTTATCTTTTAAGGTAGCAGTCGTGTATGGGTATGGTTTGTGGTGCCCCAAAACAATTACAACAGTAACATCAAAGATGACTAATCACAGATCATAGTAACAGATATAATAATAACGAAAAAGTTTTAAATATTGTGAGAATCACCAAAATGTGACACAGAGACATGAAGTGAGCACATGCTGTTGGAAAAATCGTGCTGATAGACTTGCTTGATACACGGTCGCCACAAACCTTCAATTTGTAAAAAACGCATTATCTGCAAAGTGCAATAAAACGAGGTATGCCTGTATATTGCGCTGTTGGTGGGTGGAGTTTTTCCTTCTTCATACCTTTAGTGTGCTTCCCAAACTTTCTGCAGTAAGCACATGGCACCAAACCAAAAAACCAAACCCACTGCCGTCGAGTCAATTCCAACTCATAACGACCCTTTAGGACAGAGTAGAACTGCCCCGTAGAGTTTCCAAGGAGCGCCTGGCCGATTCAAACTGCTGACATTTTGTTTAGCAGAGGTAACACTTAACCACTATGCCACCAGGGCCCCTGCACATGGCACACCACCCTAAAAACAACAACAACAAATAACTCTTTGGCTTCCAGTTGATTCTGACTCCTTGCGACCCCAAGTTTTTCAGAGTAAAACGGCTCCAGTAGAGCTTTTTTTTTTTGCTGTAATCTTTATGGAAACAGATCGCTTGGTGTCACTGGGTGGGTTCAAACAGCCAACCTTTACGCTAGTAGTTGAGGACAAACTGTGCCACCCAGGAACCTTCTCTGTTGGTCTCTTTATCCTTCTATCTGTTATCTGCATCTTCCTTCAAGCACTTGCCTCTGCCAGGTACAGTTCTGTGGCCACTCCTTACATTATCTTTATAATCAGATAAAAAAGAAAAAGAAAGGACTTAAAAACTGACTCTTGGTGCTTTTATCTGATCCCTAATCAAAGTTCCTCCCTTTCCAGGTGAGTTTCCCAACACCCCTTGGAAGTCACTTCCATTCCAGCCAAGGCTTCTTCGAGAGACCGGGCGACGGACCAATCAGAGCCCTGCTGTGGAGCAAAGGCGTGGGTGGGGTTGGGGTTGGAGGCAGTCTGGGTGTCAGTCCTGGGGCTGGAGGCTGTTGCCGGGCTTTTCGGCTGGAGGAACCTGGAGTTCCCCTGTGGCTGAACAGGTTGGGGTCGAGTTTTCGGTCGCGCAGCGCGCTGGATAGCTGGCGGACACACATTTCTTTAGAACATTTGAACGACAGGCAGGTGCTGGGGGTGCAGATGAGGCGTCCATCCTGATTTTTACAAGGGTCACTGCAGCGCTGCGGGGATTGCCTATTATGCTTGGTATGCCTGTTTGTTTTGGTCGTTCTATCTTCCGGGATCCTCTATCCTGTGCGGCACCTCAGCGCCCTTGCCCACTCCGTCACCTCGAGTCCAGTAGGCAAACCCACTCGTCCAGGTTACAGGCGCAGCGGGAGCAGCCAAAGCGCCTGTGGGAGAAGCTCACCTTCAGTGCTCCAGGCAGAGGGCCGGGCTGGCTGGCCAAGTGGAGACAAGCTAAGGCTGGAGAACTCTCCCTCCTTGACAAGCCCACTCTGCTGAGGATGCCCACCACCCAGGGGCGGATTGCCCAACGGGCAAGGTAAGCACAGTGCTTACCTTGCTTACCAAATCATCTGTAGGGAGCAACTTCATTTTTTTCATCACATCAAAGATTCTGCTTCTAGGTATAGCTGGCATCTATCTCTACCAACCCCACAGTACCTTCCAACCGAATCAAAGCCTCTTTTCACATTTAGAACCCCCATAGGGGCAGATGATCCAGTAAACAAGGTAAGCATGGGCTTTGATGTGGTGAAACACATGCGAAATTGTTCACTACAGGTTAGTAAATAAGCACAAGTAAACCTGTGCTTACCTTGCTTAGTGAACAGTCCGCCCCTGCCACTGCCCATCATCCACATCTCTTGGGGAAGACCCTGCCTAGGGGAGTTGGAGTGGTGCTTTGGGAGGCTACCGGGGACCAAAATGTGGCCCCTGGGGACAGGAACAGGGTTGGGAGCTGGCAGACGGACCCTCTGCAAGGCCACGTTTACACCCCTGGACCCAGCAATGTGGCCTTGGGGCTGTGATTCCGATGCTGAGTCTCATGGGCAGTTGGGAAGACGGGAGGAGACAGGCATTTGGGGACACTAACTCATGGGCTAGGCGAACACGCCTCCTGGAGCTGTGCAGTGGCCAGCCCTGCATTTAAGCTTCACAACAAACCAAGCAGTAGGTACTACTGTTATTATCCCCATTTTACAGGTGAGGAAACTGAGGTTCACAGGACCACATAGCTGCTGAGTGGAAGAGGCAGCTACAGACCCCAGCAGCCGGCCTCCCATGCACCCTCAGTAGGAACTGCTGTTCTGTCCTGGCCGTGAGGTGGTGACTCCTGAGTGGGTGCTTCCCCTGGCTGCACACCACTGCTGGGCCAGACTGGCAGAGAACAAGACAGTTCAGGGCAGCTCAGGCCCTCGAGCTGCCACAGGGGCCACCGTCAAGGCTTGAACAGCAGAGGGGCACAGGGTGGACCAGGGTGACCAGGGTCACTTCTCTTGGGGCCAGGTGAGCTCTGCTAGTGCCTGCCCTGTGCCTGTAGGTGACAGGAAGGGTGGCATGAGGTCAGAGGCCAGAAGTCAGATGGGAACACCAGCTCTGGGGTGGGTTCTAACACCTGTCCTCACTCCCTCAGACCCTTGCCTCCACTACTGCCTGGGGTTTGGTCAAAGACAGAGAGCAATTACTGTCACCAGGACCAGGGGTCTCAGAAGCTTTCTCTCCTCTTTTAAAAATTCTGGCCATATTTGAAAATGGTAGTATTTATTTCCTGCCTTGTGTTTTTCCTTAAGATTTCAGAAATTTGCTTAAGAACACATGCTGGTTAGCGTGGGCTCAGATGATCTTTCTCTTTCTTCTCTTACTTGGGCCCAGGTGAGGATGGAGGGTGCCATTGACTCTTCCTGAGCTGGGTTCCAGGGCAACATGACACCTCTGGTCACAGAAACATCCAGATAAGTGAAATTGTATTCTTTATCTCAAGGTTAGGGATAAAAACAAACCATGAAGGCAGCAAGAGAGATTTTTTTTTTTAAAGCAGCTTCACAAGTTGTCCTTCTTCATGGCCCAGTCTTGACCTTGAGAGACTAGAGCCAGAGAGCTCAATGCATTCCCCAGTCTCCAGCGTTCAGCCTGGGGCTAGCCACCAGAGTGGGTTTATAAGCCAGCTGCTCTTACCTACTAGGAATGGACTAGGCTTCGAGTAATAGAAATGGGATTGTTTTTCTCACATCACTAGATCACATCTGGGCATCTGCTGGCCTTGCATGATGTGGTCTGGGCAGTATCTCTGGGATGCTCTTAGCCTTTTCCTCAGGCTGGCCACCTCATGGTCACAATACAACTGCCACAGCTCCAGATACCACATCTGTGTGCAGGTCAGGAAGAAAGAGGAAGGAGCTGTTAGCCCCAGATGCTGTGTCTTATGCTTGCCAGGAAGAAAGAGGGAGGAGCTCCACTAGCCATATCCGTCCCTCTTTATCATAAAGTGCAAGCCCAGCATTTCCCCAGCTAACTTCCCTATAAGTGTCAGAGCCACCCTTTGTTGCAACAGAGGCTGGGAGAACACAGAAAAGAATTGACCCAGTCTTAACCTGTCATCTGGGGTTGACACACTGTCCCTCTGGGTAGAGAATGTCACCCAATATCCATTCTTTTCCTCTTAATTTTGGTTATTGAACCCCCAAATTTCATCTGGGCCCATGGTTTCCCCAAATAAATCATACATTTCCCTGTCTCCTTTTCAGGTAGGCCTGTCCATGTGACTAAGGTCTGACCAAGAAGATGTGAGCAGAAATGATATCTACAACTTCTGGGTCCAGCTCTTAAATGAAAGGGGTGTACCCTCATTTCCCACTCCCTGCTCTTGCTGGCCAGAACGAAGATGTAATGGCAGGACAGAGGCAGCCACCTTGGACAACAACATGGGAACTGCATGTCGAAGAGGCAGAGCATCAAGGTAGAAGGCGCCTGGGTTCAGATAACTTCATGGGGGAGAGCACCAGGCTAGCTCAGACTGTATGTGGGTAAGGAATGACGTCTCTATTGTTTTAAGTCCTGCCATTGTGGGATCTTCGTCAGAGCATTCAAGCTGATATTCTAGTACACCACCTCAACACAACTGGACCTTTGTTAGTAAGAAAGAAGGGAGAGTGGCTTAGGGAGGCATTAATGCAGGAAAACCATCCTCCTAGCTCCCTGCTCAGTCAAGTCGGTGAAATATGCCATTCTTCAGCTCCAGTGGCTACCTTGTTCATCAGATGTCACTCCTTCTCTTCTCCAGACAAAACCTTCTCACCATCTTCAACCTTTCCTTTTGCACAGTTTTGAGTCCCTTTTCATCACAATTCCTTGTCTTGGGTCTCCCTCTAATGGATTCGAGCCTCCCTAAAATAGTGGGCCCCCTGGGATGGGGCAGGCCTGGAGTAGAATGAGACGTAATGTGGTTGTTAAACGTCAACTGCCACTAACAAGAGAGAGGCACAGATCTTGGAGGCTCTGACTGATGTGTTTTGACAACTGCACGGACTATCAGGAATACCAAGATTTAGAACATTGCTATCCCCTGGAAAATTCCCTCATGTCCCTTTCCAGTCAATCCTCACCTCCACTAGAGAGGCTACCATTGTTCTGATTTTTTTTCAAAATAGACTGATTTTTCTTGTTCTAGAATTGCAAATAAATGAGTCATTTATTATGTACTCTTTTGTGTCTGGCTCCTTTCACTCAACAAAGTGTTCTGGAGACCCACCTCTGTTGTTGCAAGCATCTTTTTCATAGCCAAGGCTGTTCCACTGTACAGGTGCACTGCATTTTGTTCTGCTTTTCACCTGGTAAGACACATTTGTGTGTACTCCAGTTTGGGGCTGTTATAAATAAAGCTACTCTTAATATTTGTGTGAGTGCTTCTGTGAATAGGTGTTTACATTTCTCTTGGGTAAATAGAGTGGAATTTTTGGGTTGCACAGTAAATGTGTATGTAGTTTTATAAGAAACAGGCAGGTCTTTTTCCAAAGTAGCTGACCCTGTATACCAGCAATGTATGGGTTCCAGCTGCCCCCGTCCTCCCTCTCCAGCACTGAGGAGTCTTCTTCATTTTCTCCATTACAAACAGTTTGGAGTGGCATCTCATTGAGGTTTAATTAGCACTTTCCGGGTAACTATGTTGAGTATGTTCTCGTCTGCTCCTTAGCCATTTGTAGCTCTGCTTTTCTGAAGTGCCTGTTTGAGTAGTTGGCTCATCTCTTCTTAGCATTGGTTTTTTTTTTGAAGTTCTTTATATATTATGTATACATGTCCCTTATACATGTCCCTTTGCAGATATACCAATCCAAAAATCAAACCCATTGCTGTTGAGTTGATTCCGACTCATAGCAATCCTATAGGACAGAGTAGAACTGCTCCCATAGGGTTTCCAAAGAGTGACTGGTGGATTCGAACTGTCAACCTTTTGGTTAATAGCCAAGTTCTTAACCATTATGCCACCAGGGCTCCTTTCAGATATAACCCAAAAACCCGTTGCTGTCAAGTCGATTCCAACTCACAGAGACTCTATAGCACAGAGTAGAGCTGCCCCACAGGGTTTCCATGGAGCACCTGGTGGATTCAAACTAACAGCCTTTTTGGTTAGTAGCCAAACTCTTAACCAGTATGCCACCAGGGTTTCCCTTTTAGATATAAGTATTGTAAATATTTTTTCCAAGTCTATGTCTTGCCTATTATCTTCTTAATGGTGTTTTTTGATGAGCAGAGTTTTAAATTCTATGAAATGCAATTTATCAGATTTTAACGGTTACTTCTCTTGATGTTTTGTGCAAAGGTCTCTTTGTACCCAAGGCTACTGTGCCAGCTAGTGATTTATTGGGCCTCAATTCCGGGTTCATCCTCAGCCTGGCTCTGTGACGAGGGCCAACTTCCTCTAAGCATCGCTCCTTCGCAGTGAGTGCAATGTCAAACTTTCTCAGCAGAGGGCTCTGGAAGGACATTGCAGGAGGAAAGACCTCAGCTTTTTGGGTTGGTGCACAGGGCCTCAATGGGGTGGGGACAGCTGTACCCAGTGATGAGCCTGGAATGTGCTGCCCTGTGGACGCTGACCTGACGGTCTTCCCCATACTCCGCTCTCTGAGGGCCTGCGTGCTGAGCCCATCTGCGTGTTGCGCGGGCTACCTGGCGCCTAGCAATTGCAGACAGTTCTGGCCGGTAGGACAGCACGCCACTCTGATGTCCAGTGGGCTGCATGCAACCGGCCTTCCCCGAAGAGGCCTCACCTCCCCATCCCCGCACCCTGTGTCATTCTTGTCAGTGTTTGTTCATTTTTATATTAAACTTCTCCTGGTTAAGTCACTGTGTGACTTCTGTCTCTTGATTGGACACACACTGGTACAGTCACAAAGATATTCTGCATTGTCTTCCAGAAGCTTTATGGTTCTGGGTTTTATGTGCAGTGTAGATTTGATGGTGAATGCAGAGGCAACGATGATGGAGATTACTTACTTGATGCCTGCTGGGTGTCCAGGCCAGGGGGTGAGGCTCAGGGAGGGAACGTGGGCGGGGACCTGAATCCTCCAAAGCCTGCAGGTGCGGCTTAGGGTTTAGAATGAAAACAAGCACACCTGGCCTGAAACTTTTGCTTTGTACTCCTGCAACCCATCTCTCTCATACACACACACAACTCCAAACTCCACAATAGGCCATAAGCCTATTTTCACAAGTATTTACAGTGGAAGAGCACCAGGTTTGGACTCAGATCCTGGGCTCTGAAGCCGCCACCAGTGAGGGGGCATGATCTTCACTGCCCCAGAGCTCCAGTAAAGCTCACCCTAAAAGGAATCAGAGGAAGATCTAATTCAACTGAAAAAGGTTTCTGTCAGAGGAGCACGTAGCAGACACGTGTTATTAGGGGCAAGCCCTCCACCCAGGACACCGAGGGCTGGAAACCCTGGGTGGTGTTGGCCCCCGAAGACCAAAGACCGGTGACCAATAGCTGCAGCGGGGCTGGGGCTGGGGCTGGGGCTGGGGCTGAGTTAGTGGGTTGAGTTCGTGTTCATGTTCTTTTCTGGATCAGCTTTTCTCCCATGCTCGCAAAGTCCTCCCAGGGTTTCAGGCCTGGGTTCATGTCTACCCCACCCCAGTCATAGTTGCATGACTTGGTTCTGCTTCTCAGCTGGAGCACCTCCAAAAGCCAGGCACTGGGTATAATGAGCCCTGGTGGCACAGTGGGTAAGTGCTTGGCTGCTAATCCAAAGGTTTGAACCCACCAGCTGCTCCACAGGAGAAAGACGTGGCAGTCTACTTCCATAAAGATTACAGCCTTGGAAACCCTATGGGGCAGTTCTACTCTGACCTATAGGGTCACTATGAGTCAGAACTGACTCAAAAGGCAACGTCTTTAATTTTGATTTGGTGCTGGTTATTTTTTTTTCCTCTTGTTTTTGTTGTTGGGAATGTACACAGCAAAACGCAGATGAATTCAACAGTTTCTACATGTACCATTTAGTGACACTGATTGCAGTCTTCGAGTTGTGCAGCCAGTCTCACCCTCTTTTTCTGAGTCGTTCCTCCTTCAATACCATAAACTCACTGGCCCCAAAGGTTCCTGTCTAGTCATTCGAGTCGCTAATGTCAATTTGATTCCATATGGATAGTGCTGAAAAGAGCCTAATGCTTAAGGCAGGTCTTTTTGCTAGTTAAGCTAAACTATTGTTTGGTTTTAAGATGACTTCAGAGGACATCTCTGGTTTAATGTTTAAAGATTATCTCAGGGCAATAGTTTCAGGGGCTCATCTACCCTCCATAGCTCTAGAAAGTCTAGAGTCCCCAAGAATTTGAAATTCTGTTCTGTAGTTTCCCTCTTTTGATCAGGATTCTTCTATGGAATCTTTGGTCAAAATATTCAGTAATGGTAGCCGTGCACTATCCAGCTCTTCTGGTTTCATGGTAAAGGAAGCCGTTGTTCATGGAGGCAATTAACCACACATTCCATATCCTCCTTCTATCCCTGACCCTCCTTCTTTCTCTGTTGTTCCAGGTGAATAGAGGCCAATTGTGATTGGATGGCCGCTTGCAAGCTTTTAAGACTCCAGGCACTATGCTATGAACTAGGAGGTAGAACAGAGCCACTAAACACGTTATTAGGCCAATTAACTGGAATGGCCTTGTTAATTGAAACCATGACCCTAAACCTCCAAACCAAGGAACCACATCCCATGAGGTGTTTGGTTGTACACAAGCAGCCTCAGCAGCTCCTCTTTTTTTTTGTATTGCTGTAAATATGTCTGTCACACAACTTTTGCCAATTCAACTTTTTACAGGTGTGTAACTTATTGACAGCAATTACATTAATCTGTTGATGGGCATTTAGGTTGTTCTGACCTTTTGGCTATTGTGAATAGCGCTGCAATGAACATTGGTGTACAAGTCTCTTTTTGAGTCTCTGCTTTCAAGCCTTTCAGGTATATACCTAGGAGTGGGGTTGCTGTGTTGGTGCTGGGTGTTTTATGAGCTCTGTACTCTAAGACACTTCTGAGAAGTTTCTGGACACTTCTACTTATATCTGATAGCTAGAACTTAATCACAGGGTCATAAAGGAAGCTGGGGCATATTGTTTCTATTCTAGGCTGCCATGTTAACATCCATCTAAAATTCAGAGGTTCTATGACTGAGGAAGACGAGAATGAATAGAGGAGAACACTCAGCTGTCTCTGTCACATATGCTTTATTTCAATAAAAACCCCAAAACCCATCGAGTCGATTCCAACTCGTAGCAACCCCACAGGATTTCCAAGGCTGTACATCTTTAGGGGAGCAGACTGCTACATTTTTCTTCTCTGGAACAGTTGGTGTGTTTGAATCGCCAACCTTTTGGTTAGCAGCCAAACACTTTAACCACTGTGACACCAAGGGCTCCTTCCTTATCTCAATAACTTCTAACAATTTTTTAAAGTTTAAATCTTATTTTTCATTAAGTAGCCAAGCCACACAATATGAAATTCAAAAGACACAAAATGTTTCATTGTGAGCCCTCTCTCTTCCACTTCACCCTCCCCAGTGGCACCTAGTGTTACCTGAACTCAAAGTGTGGTCCTGGACCAGCAGTAGCACCGGAAACTTGTCAGAAGTGCATGTTCTCAGGCCCCTACCCAAAATGTGCTGAGTCAGAATCCCTGATGGTGGAGTGGGAACCTGTCAGCAGGCCGGCCCTCCAGGGGGTCCCACGCCTGCAGAGTTCTGAGAACCACAGACTGCTCAGTCAGGAAGCACAATGTATCTGTAGATCCCCTGCTGTGTTTGCACCAACGGGAACCCACTGCCCACATCATCTGCCCCGACTGTCTCACTCGGCAATACTCAGCACCATTAGAAGTCTTGGTTTTTAAGCAGCTTTATTGAGATACAGTCCACAGCCACACAATCTGTCCACTTAACAGTGTTCATGGAGTTGTGCAGCTATCACCACAATTTTAGGACATTTTAACTGTTCTTTTTGTTTTTACTCGAACTGTTAAAAAGTCATATTCAAATGACTCAAAAACAAAAACAGAAAAGTTCTCCCCTCCATCTCACCCCGTCTGCTCAGTCCCCCACTAGCCCGGGTAACCACTGCTGTTGGTGTCTTCTGGTTCTTTCCAGCATTTCTTCATGCACAGTGAGCTCACACAGGCCTGCACTTTGTATCATCCTCAACCCTTCTCTCAGCTCCCCCTCACCCCCGCAGGCCTAAAGGGCTGGAAGCTCAGAGGGCTCTGTGTGCCACCAATGAGGTGTTTCTTCAGTGCGAAGTCAGTAGTGGGGCTGCCAGCTCCTGCGCTCCCTCCCAAACACCCCGAGAAAGACCCCATGCTTTGCCCTGGAGTCCCACCCTTGGCGCCCTGTGGCCTGCATTTGTTAAATCTGTGCCGCAAGACTGTAAGCTCGCTGAGACAGTGTCTTTGCTTCTCTCCACCACCTTGCACTCCACCGGGACTCTGCACATGGCGCATCCTTACAAAGGTTCGTTGAATGAATGAATGATTGAGTGAATGAATAAGTCAGTCAACCCCCTCACGGTAGCGTGGTCAGGATAAAAAGAGAAAACATCAGCAGTGTCTAGGGCTACTTTCCAGGAAAATGAAAGTAGCCTCGAGCACAGATTATCAGTCTGTCAAGCTCAATGTTTTCCTAATTTAGGTGGTCTAAGCATCCCTAATTACATTCTGCGTGGTTGGGAACAGGAGAAAGGCTGACTTGGCGCTCCAAGTCCGCAGTTCCCGTTGCCGTTGAATCGACTCATGGCGGCCCTATAGAACCCAGTAGAACTGCCCCATAGAGTTCCCAAGGAGCGCCTGGTGGATTTGAACTGCCAACCTTTTGGTTAGCAGACGTAGCTCTTGACCACTATGCCACCAAGGTTTCCAGGGAAATTACAGGGCCAGAGATATCCCCAGCTGCCAGCAGGGGGAGCAGAGCACAGAGAAGCTGAGAACAGGGCCTACTATCCCAGAGGAGGCGTGCAGGGGAAAGGAGGGAGAGCCAGGAACTGAGAGGGAAAGGGAGCATGAGAGGAGAGAGGGGAGGACTTGGCCAGAAGAATGTGGCAAATTTAGTCAAAGAACATTGTTGGGCACAAGAAAGCAAAGAAAAAGATAGATTGGATGAACTTCATCAAAATTAAATCTTTTATGTTTCAAAGGGCACTATCAAAAAAGTAAAAAGACAATCTACAGAATAGGAAAGATATTTGCAAGTTGTTACAGATTGAATTCTGTCCCCCCAAAATGTGTGTCAACTTGGCTATGCCATGATTCCCAGTATTGTATGATTGTCTACCATTTTGCCATCTGATGTGATTTTCGTATGTGTTGTAAATCCTCCCTCTATGATGTTAATGGGAGCCCTAGTGGCACAGTGGTTAAGAGCTCAGGCTGCTAACCAAAAAGGTTGGCAGTTCAAATCCACCAGCCACTACTCAGAAACCCTATGGGGGCAGTTCTACTGTGTATAATAGGGTCTCCATGAGTAGGAATCTACTTGACAGCAAAGGTTGTTTTTAAATGATATAATGAAGTGGGATTAGTGGCAGTTACGTTAATAAGACAGGACTCAGTCTGCAAGACTAAATTGTGTCTTAAGTCAATCTCTTTTGAGATATAAAAGAGAGAACAAGCAGAGAGACAGGGGGACCTCATATCACCAAGAAACAAGAGCCAGGAGAATAGCACATTCTTTGGATTCTGAGTCTCTCCACTGAAAAGCTCCTTGACCGGGGAAGACTGATGACAAGGACCTTCCCCTAGAGCTGACAGAGAGAGAAAGCCCTCCCCTGGAGCTGGCACTCTGAATTCAGACTTCTAGCAAACTAAACTGTGAGAGAATAAATTTCTGTTTGTTAAAGCCATCCACTTGTGGTATTTCTGTTATAGCAACACTAGATAACTAAGACACAAATCATATATCTGATACAAGTCTAGTGTCCAGAATATATAAAGAACTTCTACAACTCAACAACAAAAAGACAAATAACCCATTGGAATATGGGAAAAGAACATGAATAAGCATTTCTCCAAAGAAGAAATATAAATGGCCAGTGAGCACATGAAAAGATGCTCAACGTCATTAATTATCAGGGAAATGTAAATCCAAACCATAATAAGATACCTCTTCACACCCATTAAGATGGTTATAATCATGAAGTCAGATGATGGCAAGTGTTGACTAGGACGCAAAGGAACTGGAACACTTGTACATTGCTGGTGGGAACATAAAATGGTGCAGCCATTGTGGAAAACAGTTTGGTGGATCCTCAGTTAAACATAGAATTACCACATGATTCAGCAATTCCGCTTAGCTATATACAAAAACTTGTACATACATGTTCATAGCATTATTCATACTCGTGAAAAAGTGTAAACAACACAAACGCCCATCCACAGATGAATGGATAAACAAAATGTGGTATATTCAGCTGCAAAAATAAATGAAGTTCTGATATATGCTATGACATGGATAAACCTTGAAAACATTATGTTAAGTGGAAGAAGCCAGTCACAAAAGGTCACATACTGTATGATTGCATTTATAAGAAATATCCAGAATGGGTAAATCCATAGAACAGAAAACAGATTGGTGGTTGCCAGGGGCTGGGAGAAGGAGAGAGTGGGTAGGGGTCTTTTCTGAGGTGACAAAGATGTTCTAGAACTAGGAAGTGGTAATGGTCACACAGCCTTGTGAGCCTACTAAAACCACTGAATAGTATAATTTAAAAGGTTGAATTTTATGGTATATGAATTATATCACAATTTAAATTAAAAAAAAAAGTTTTTTGGACAGTGTGAAAATTTGGTGGCGGAGGGTCAATCAGGTCCCTGCCATGCTGGGCCTTGGCCACCTCCAGGGTGTCCTTAAGCCTTTCTGCCCAATTTCCACACATGTTCAGCTTTGTGTCTCGTGATACTTTCTCTGGGCTGAAACAAGATGGAAAATTATAATTTGGTAGATAGGAGTGTGCTACAAGGAGGCCCCCATGCCCTGAGCACCTACCTGTGCAGCAACACCTGGGCCTAGACTGTAGTGGAGACCAGAGGCAGATTATCCAACAGGCAAGGTAAGCATGGTGCTTACCAAATCAACCATGCTCCGGGGTGCACTTCTTAAAATGGGCAGTTTACCAAAGGAAGCCCCAGGAGCTTGGAATCCAGGATGGCTATCTTCTCCTCCATTATCGCTGTTTCCATTTTGCATGTCAGCAAAGTGAACTCAGAGAAGTTAGGGAACTTGCCCAAGGTCACACAGCTGACCCGGCTGGGGCTAACTTTCCAGTTTCTTTCCTTAACAAATTATTTATCCTGCCATTCTCTCTTCTCCACTCTGTTCCCTTCTGCTCTGCTCCCCTCTCCTCTCCTCCCTTTCCCTTCCCCTCCCTTTCTTTCTTCCTCTCTCCCTTTCTCCCTCCCTCCCTTCCATGTGTGTCAGAGTAGAACTGTGCTCCACAGGGTTTTCGTGGCTGATCTTTAGGAAGTAGATCACAAGGCTTACCTTCTGATGAGCCACTGGGTGGACTCGAACCACCAATCTTTCAGTTAGAATTTGAGTGCATTAACCATTTGCACCACCCAGGGACCCATAACCACTATGTTTCCTTTTTTTTTTTTTTTTTAATCACCCTTAGCAGAAACTCAGTGCTCCTGAAGCAATGACTCCTTCTTCCCTCTTTTCCTGTCCTCTGGAGCAAAGGACCACCACATACATTAACTCACTGACTGTCCCAATGGCCCTTGGGTAGGAGTTGTCCTTCCCAGCCTGCAGATGGGGAAGAATGTCCTGTCATCACCATACGTGGATGGCAGGGCCTCACACTGCTTTGTTTAACTATTAGTGGAAGAAAGTGGAGGGTCCAGGCTAGAGGCTTGGGGCCCGGCAGGCGGCCGACACCTGAGGCAAGATGCCGCCAACAAACCTGTAAGCCGGATGATTTAGAGTCTGAGGTGCAATGTGGAGAGATGCCTGATCCCCAGGTTGCCTTCCTCTGTAGGGTGGATGTCCATGACTGGCCTTTGGCTGCTAGCGGGGTCCATTTTGAGGAGTTAGCCCCACCACTGCATTTCCACATGGGCACAATGATGCTGTGTTTGTAAAAGCAGAAGAGTGGAGACATCTCAGGGCTTGGAAGGAAATATGGCTCATCTGTGCAACAAAAGGCTGTGCAGCCGCCAAAGGAGAAAACAGACCGAGGGTGCTCTGTACACACTATAGGAGACATCTTCAATGTGAGTGAATAAAGCAAGGCACACGCCCCTCAGACCCGTCAGCCTCAAGTGTGGAGGAGCGGGGTATAGGGAGAGGAGCTGTCCCCAAGGTGGATGGTCCAATGGCCGTGCGCCTGCCCTACAACCAGGCACTGCCCCGAGAGAAATGTGGACAAACGGGTACCAGGAGACTTGGACCGGAATGTTCCAGGCTACTTTTTCCACAGCAGCCCCATGTCCACCAATAGGAGATGGACAAGCAAGTTGCCACATGCCAGTGCAATGGAGCAGACAACAGAAGGTGTTGTCTGCACTGACACTCAGCACTCTGGCGAGTCTCCCAGAGGTGGTGCAGAGTGAAAGCGGCAGACAGCAGAGTTCACAGTGTGTGCCTCCACGACGTGACTCTAGACAGGGCAGTGATGTGACATGAGCGCTCACTCTAGAAGGGCTTTTCAGGTGTTCCGTGCCCACGTCTGTCTGTGCACCATACTTCACATGAGAGAGGGTTTAAAACACAAACGAAAAGTGAGGCCGTGGCCGACCTCACACACACCACTCTGTCACAAAGCGGCTAAAGACTACATGTCCATGTTTCTTGTAGGTGCATGAAATGTCCCTGGAGGACACGCAGGAAGGTGAAGACACTGCTGCCCTCGTGGAGGGACAGGGGCCGGGAAGAGCGGGAAAGACATCTCACCTTGTCCCTGCTGTGCTTTTAAAATTCTGAATCCGTGAACGTGAAAAATCAGTAAAATTAAAATGAATGCTATAAATAAACACAGTGCTATTGTGCAATTACTCACACCGACAGCACCCGCTGTCCATCCCTGGGCCTGGTGAGCCCGAGGGCAGGGCCAACTGTGGCCGGCTGTGATGGGACCACAAGACAGGTGAGGCCCGTGGAACGGGGGTCCCTAGGAGTTGGGTGGGCAGCCCTGTGAGCACCCTGAGGGGATGTGCACTTCCATCTCACTGAAGCCCTGACTGAGACGGACTGACTGCTGTCCCTGTGTCCAACAGCGCCCATCTGTAGGCAAGGGGCTCCCTGCCTCTCCCCTCTGTAGGCAGGGCTGATACTGCTTCCCTGTTACCTCGAGGGTCCTGTCAGTGAATGCAGGTGCCCCTGCTTCATGAACTGCAGGGCCTCATGCACAGAGAGCGGTCCTGGCTCCCTCAGCTGTCTCCTTGTACCTCGGGCACCCCCACGAATGCCCCTGACTCCCCCAGCCCCAGTTATTATTCCCACGGTTACCAGTCAGTGCCTATGTAGAGGACACCCAATGCCCACCACATTGTCCATCGTCTGCTGGGGGACAGGTCTGTGTGAGGGAGGGATGCATGGGCACCTAATGTCCCCACCGTGGGCTCCTCTCTGAAGATGGACCCCCTTCAGGGGTACCTGGTGACCAGGCAGGTAGGGGGCTCTGGGGACACAACTCCAATCATCCAGAAGGCCTCCCCCACTGTCCACGGCTCAACATCAACAGCTGGGGCCTGGGGGCCCTTGTGCTGCCCAGTTCTGCTCCCAGGACAGCCGATGGCCACATGTTCCTGTGGTGGGGTGCTACCACCGGGACCAGCATCACTTAGCCTTTAGGGAGGTGAGGGTATATGAAACCCTCAGGTAGAGTGGGGGGTCTTAGCCCACTCAGAACCAAGCACTCCTCTTTTTTTCTTTATTATGATGAAATCTATATAACAAAACATTTGCCGTTTTAACAATTCTAAGTGTGTAATTCAGTGACACTAATTACAGTCATCATACTGTACGACCATCACCACTATCTGTTTTCAAATACTTTTCATCCCCCCAAGGGCTCTGTGGGACCCCAGTGATGGCCCTGGCTCGTGCCTAGCAGCAATAGCTGGTTCCTTGCTCTAAGCTGCTGGCTCTAAGCATCCACTCTGTGGTCCTCACAACAGCCTTGTGAGCTCAGAGGTTCAATGCTGTGACACAATTTTACAGACAGGAACAGGGGCAGAGAGGCAGGTGTCAGCCTGCCTGGCCTGACATCTCTCTTTCAGGCAGGTAGGAGCCGGCTCTGCCCCTGCCCTAGGCTAGTGGCCCAGCTGAGATTTGAATCCAGCCCTCCACTCCAGGGCCCACCCCCTGAAAACACAGCTCAGGGCTCCTCTCCCAGGGCCCAGGGCCCAGGGCCCACCTGGGAGTGTCTGCACAGCCCTCGCCACCGGGCCTAGGAGCTGCTGAGGCTGTCATTATACGGCAATCATCTCTTTTTCACCAACCAGAGATCAGGCCTGCTATGGGCGGGGACACAGGAGGAGTGGGATGGTGAGGCTCCCCTATGGGGTGGGGGTGGGGGAGGGCGAGCCAGCCATACATGGACAAAAGGGCAATTTGACACTGTTACCGGAATAAGGTTCTTGCCCCTCACTGGTCAAGAATGAGCAGGTGAGGCATATAGTTTTCCACACTAGCAAAGCTTTCTTGAAGAGGCTTGCAAGCGGAGATGAGGAGGGCCTAAAGCAGTGCTTACCTTCATCTCACAGAACAAAAGACCTGCCTGGGTTTTTAAAAGTTCTTGGGCAGGAAATGATCCATGTTTATTCACTGACAGGTGGGGATATGTTAACTACAGTGCGTGCATAGCAGCTTTCCAAGATGGCTCCTGTCCTGGAGGCCTCTGGGATTCGTAGCAGGACTTATTATGGGGTGTCACACCCGCACAGCCTCCTGGCTGCTGCTGCAGCCCTTCACTGCCTCTGGTGGAAGGTCACACAGCGGTCACAGGTGGATGTTCTCTGCATGTCCCTGGGACTGGTTTTCTCCAGCGGCTTCTGAAAGACAACTTTAAAGAAGTTTGAGAGCTATTTTCTGATACCCTGCTCCTTTGTTCTAGGGAATGGCTTTGTTTCTGTGCCCTGGCCCATTTCTTGTTACTTTGTTTGTAGATTTGGGGGGCCTTGTGTTCCCTGTCTTAACACCAGTCCATGTGCAAAGGAGGGTGTTGGCAGGAGAGCAGTGCAGAGACCACCTCTCTGTGCAGGTGACTGAGCACGGCCTGGGCGAGTTGTCTGGCCAGCCATGTGAGAACTAGATAGAAGAGCAGGGCTGCCAGCACAGTGAGCAGGGCGGTGGTCCCAGGGCCTGCATGTGGTGGATGGAAAGAGGCTACACCAGGAGCCAGCAGCTCCACCTGCATGGAGTGCTGGCTGGGTGCAGGACCAGCCTCCCCTGCCTCTGAGCCTCACTTTCCCCATAGAACAATACATAACATCTGCACGGCCAGGCACGTGCTCACCCAATTTTTATCTTTAAAACAGCCCTGTGAGGGGCTCCAGCCTTATCCCCACTTTCTAGATGAAGCCGAGGCCCAGGGTTTGGACAGGAGGATAGGCACGTGCTAGGCTCCATGGAATAGTAATAGGAAAACAGAGTCCCGCATGGGGTGATGAGGTTCTCCTCATCCTGACAGCTGACTTTGCTGTGATACCACATCAGGGTCTCCCAACCAGGACTCACAGGTCTGGGGCCATCAGGAGAAGCCCAGGTGCCAGACAGCAGGGCAGGGAAAAGCCAGCTCCTGCTTGGACAGTCCACAAAAAAGAAAATACAGCTGGTTCCTAGCAGAGACTGGGCTCACTCACAGCAAGAGGCTTACAAATGAGGGCCTCACCAGAATACCACTTCCCCATGGATGGGCAAGAGAGCTAAATGTTCACTAGCACACTCCATGGGCCGGGCTTTAGATACCCTCCCAGCTTCGCTGCTGGGAGTGTAAAGTGGCACAACATCCCCAGGGGGCAATTTGGCAAAATCTACCAAAATTACAAATTTATCGACTTTTTGACCCAACTCTACCTCTGGGAATTCATCCTACAGATTTACTTGACACGAGCCAAATGACAAATGTACTGAATTCGTGCAGCCCTGTTTGTCACAGCAAACAGCTGGAGTCAACCCAGCTCCCCTCAGGGGACTGGCTGCATAAGCTGCCTCACCTGGACGTGGTGGAGCGTTCCACAGTGCAGAAAGGGCCTGGGAGCTCGATGTGGGCTGGGGTGGGAAGACTCCCAAGTCTGGCAGTGGGCTGAAGAGTAAGTAAGTAAGTAAGCTCCTCCTGTGTAAACAAAGGGAGAAAATTAAGAATCAACATCCTTATGTGCAGGTATTTGCATAAAGAAACTCCAGAAGGCTCGTTAGAAACTAAAGGCAGTGTTATCTGTGGGTGGGAGTGAGTGGGGAGCTGGGCTGATGGATATAAGAGAGATTTTCCGTTTTCTGTTTTTGAACCAGGTGATTGTAACATCTATTCAGAGATCAAGTAATGATAACAATACTAATTAAAATACTTATCAAAAAGTTAACCCCATGTGGCCCAGTAATTCCACTCCTAGGTATCTACCAAAAAGGCTTGAAAGCAGGGATTCAAACAGACCCATGTATACCAGTGTTCATTGCAGCACCATTTACAATAGACAAAAAGTGGAAACTACTCAAACGCCAATCAACAGATGAATGGATAAGCAAAATGTAGTACATACATACAATGGAACGCATACAATTCAGTCATAAAAAGAAATGAAGTCCTGACGTATGCTAGAACACGGATGAAACTGAAAGCATGCTGTGTGAAATAAGTCAGTTACAAAAGGGCAAATATTCTATGGTCCCACTTATACAAAATACCTAGAGTAAGTATCTAGAATGCATAGAGGCAAAAGAGGACTAGTGATTACCGGGGCCTGGAGGATGGAGGGAACAGAGATGTATTGCTTAAGGGGCACTGAGGGTCTGTTTGGGGTGATAGAAGATATTTGGAAAGAGATAGTGGTGATAATTGCAAGGCATGGTGAATGTAGTTAATATCACTGAATTAGCCAACTTAAAAAAAAAGGGGTTAAAATGGCAAATGTTCTGTTATGTATATATTTTGCTACAATAATTTTTTTTTTTTTTTTGCACAAACTCTCTTGGATCTTGGGAAAGTTTTATAGCAGGCTCCCAATGCACTGTGTTTCCTTTGTTACTCTTATTTAAAAAAATAAAATAAAACTTAAAAATTTAATGTTCGTAATTGCTGAAGTAGACTTGTTGCTTTACCCATCTGTGAGGTAGGAGAACAGCTGGAGGACCGAGTGGGGATGAGCAGAGATCTGGCCTGTCAAGAGCGGGCTGCATATGGCACAGTTCCAGCTGGCCTTTTCAAAATGCAGAAAAGCACAGGGAAAAAAAGTGGAATTCACCCAAGTGGAAATAACCACTGCTAACATCTGGTCCCTGGGATGTGCAAGTGGTTTGCAATCTGCTACTAACCTAAAGGCTGACATGCAAACTCACCCTGTGGCACCGCGGAATAAAGGCCTGGTGATCTGCTTCCATTTAAGATTGCAGCCAAGAAACCCATATGGAGCAGTTCTATTCTGTAACACATGGGGTCGCCATGAGTCGGAATTGGCTTGATGGTAACTAACAACGTTTGGTCAACGAAAACAAGAGGCACCGTCAGTGAGATGAGCTGACGCAATAGCCACGGCAATGGGCTCAGACGTACCAACAATCATGAAGACGGTGGAGGGCTGGGCAACACTTTGTTCTTTTACACACAAAGTCGCTATGAGTAGGAGCTGGCTCAACTGGCCACTAACAACAAGAACAATGACATTTTGTGTATTTCCCTGAAGTACTTTTTCTCTGAGAGCTTTCCTTTACTCACTCTCTCGACAGTTGTTCGTTGAGCTCCCATGATACACCAAGCTCTCTTGCAGTGTCAGGAACCCAATGATGAGCACGTAAGTCAGCTTTTGCTATGGCGTGATCATTAAGGTTGTGTGTCAACTGAACCATGATTCTCAGTGGTTTGATGGTTGTGATGTACTTTGGCAGTCCTATGATGACGTGATCATTTCCATAATGAGATTCGATAGAACGTGACCACCTCCGTGATGAATCTGTTGTGAGCAGCCAATCAGTTGAAAGGGAGTTTCTTGGGGTTGTGGCCTACATTGAATACAAGTAGACTTTCTGGGCAAGCTTGTGGGCTTTTGCTCGCTCTGGATTCTTCAGCTGGCTCTTGTCTGTCTGACCTCCAGTTCTTGGGACTTGAGCTGGGAACTTGCCTGCCAATTTCGGGGTTCATCTGTCTCACAGCGTGTGAACCAGAGCCCTGCTGCCTGCCCTGCTGATCCTGGGTTTGCCAGCCCCTGCTTCTATGTGAATCAGGAGAAGTTTCTAGCCTGACCCACATTTCAGTCTCTGTAGCTGTGTGAGCCATTTCCTTGATATAAATCTCTCTCTCTCTGTATACGTATATGCTTTACCGATTTTGCTTCTTTATAGAACCCAGCCTAAGACATGTGGTAACAATCTCAAACCCCAGTGGTTATGCTACCAAGGGTTTCTTGTTCACACGTTTCACATGTGGGCCAGCCGTGCCCTGCTGGATGCACCTTCACAGTCCAGAATGGGCTGGGTGAGAAGCAGCCACTGCCTGGGGAGGCACACCCACAGAGATGAACCATAGTCACATTTAATGTTCGGCTGGGGCTCAGCATAGTCACCTGCATGCACATGCCTAGCCACCTGGAATCATGGAGTTGTCCTCTGAGTGGACAGAAAGCTGAGTCTGCTCCCAGGAGGCCCTCAAGAGGGACACACGACAAGGGATGAGGGACAAACATGGGTAACACTACGAGCTACCTCAGTGAGCAAAACCTAATAAATGTATTTCCTATTATAAGCAATGGCATTGTTTTAGAAGCATTTCCTCATGTGTTATGGATTGAATTGTGTACCCTGCTCAAAATATGTTGGTTCCTAACCTCTATACCTGTGGATATGATCCTGTTCGGAAATAATTTCTGAGTTGTGTTAATGAAGCCATAGAAGTGTAGGGTGGATCCTAAACCTAATCACTTCTGAGTAATAAAAAGAACAGATTAAACACACAGACACATGCATTCAGGGGAAGACAGATAACATGAAAGGATCACTTACAAGCCCAGGACTACCCATAAGGAAGGAATTCACACAGGCAAGACCCTGATTTTGACTTTTAGCCTCCAGATTTCTGTTCTTTAAAGCCACCCACTTGTGGTACTTGTGTTGCAGCAGCACTAGGAAATGAAGACAAGGAGCATTTCACCATGTTTTTAAAAAGTCCCTTATAAACATCAATGACATGACATTCTGTATAAGAGAGGTACCGTATTTTTACACCCTCTGTCCTTCTCGTTGGAATCTAGGATTGTTTTCAGTCTTTGGCATTTTAAATAACTCTGAGATAAACAACTTTTGTGCCCAAATCTTTGCTTTCCCTGGGGTAAATTTCTAGAAGTGGGTCAAAGAGTAGGAATGAATGTGTGTAAGACTTTTGCCAAATTGCTTTCCTGAAAGGTTGTACAAATTTACTCACCACCAGCAACATGCAAGAGTGCCCACCTGCCCCACCGCGTCAGCACTGGATCTTATTATTAAAACAAAAACACCGATTTGCTTTCATTTGCCTTTACAATGGTTCCTGGTGAGTCCAAACCTAAACCATTTTATGTGTTTTGTGACCTTTGCGAATTATCTCCATATACCCTTCATTGTCCTAAGAGTTTGGTCTTTTTCATGTTGATTCACATGAGCTTTCTGCATTTTCATAATAATAACCCTTTACCTTTCATATCTGTTGCACATCTTTATTGTCAAGTAAATGCCTGCCTTTTGATTTTGTTTCTGATGGTTATTAACTCGCTAACTATATGCATATGTTTATACAGGTCATAAACCAAAAAACCAAACCCACAGCCACCGAGTTGATTCCGACTCATAGAGACCGTATAGGACAGAGTAGAACCGCCCTATAGGGTTTCCAAGGAGTGGCTGGTGGATTCGAACTGGCAAGTTTTGTTAGCAGCTGTAACTCTTAACCACTGCACCACCAGGGCTTCACACACGTAGCCATCACCACTATTTACTTCCAAAACTTTTTCATCACCTCAAACAGAAACTCTGTACCCATTAAGCAGTAACTCCCCCATTCCTGTCTCCCAGCCCCTGGTAACCACTAATCTACTTCCTGTCTCTATGAATTTGCCTGTTCTGGACATTCCACGTAATTGGAATCATACATGTTCCTCCGTGACTGGCTTCATTCACTTAGCATAATGTTTTCAAGGCTCGTCCATGTTATAGCATATATTAGAATTTTCAGTGCACTGAATTACTTTTATATGGCCTTTCTAGCCATAGTCTTGTAACTCCCACTAAATGACTGGGTGGGGTTACGCAAATGAGGCGCTTGTGGCCCACCAAGGGGATTGAATAGCTTGTTAATAAGACAAATAAGGTTCATGGCATCCTTGTGGGGGTGGGACCATGCAAATAAGGTCCATGGAACCCTAACAAGGGGATCGGCTAGTTTTGCCATTCACTGAGCCATGCCAGAGGCTGAAAGGGAGGATCTCACCATCACCAAGAAAGAAAAGCCAGGAATGGAGCACATCCTTTGGACAGTGATCCATGAGCTGAGAACTTCTTAGATCCAGGAGACAGAGAGTTGTAACACCAGAGATGGTAAGAAGCAGCACCAGAGAAATGGCAGCAGCAGACAGATGAACCAGTAGATCGGCAAGAGATGGCGCAATGGGTTTCCTGGCCTAAGGAACGAGAAAGCTGAGTGCCTTAGGGCCGAGGCTTACTGGTGAAGTGAGGTGCCTCCAGGCACATATCAGCAAAGCTAAAAGAGCTTTGTAACATTTGCATGAGTAGGGCAGAGGCTGAGGGGCCAGAATCTGTGGGCATTGCTGAGAAGAGGCTGTCTTGATTGAAGAACTGTGTCCTGAGCATTCTTGAACCTGAATTGTAACCTGTTACTTCCCTAGCAAAACTCATAATTGTGAGTATTGTTTGTGTGTCCACTGCAACAAATCATCGAACTCAGCAGAGAAGTAGAAAGTGCCCTGGGAGGGATGGTTGGTTTCAGAATTGGTAAAAACGTTAGAAGGTGGAAACCTGTCTGACCCTCTTAGGAATCAGCCTCAGGCTGTTGATCTTGATTCTCCTTCCCCCTTGTGAAGTAGAGGAGGTCAGATGCTGCCATCACAGTTTTTACAGACAGAACTCCATTTCTTTTTATAATAGAATCATATTCCTTTGTTCGTCTATACTACATTTTGTTTATCTATTCATTTGTTGATGGACTCTTGGGTTGTTTCCCCTCTTGGCAATGTGAATAATGCCGCAATGAACAGTTATAATATTTTTTAATACTGGCAGTTTTACCTTTCCGTTTGTTAGTTCTCTATCGTGCCTCACCCCCATCCCTGTTGCTTGTGTGTTTAGAAAACGCTTACCCATCCACAAATCTGATAGATGTTCACAGATGACTCCCTCTGGTTTGGGAGTAGCCTTCTCTGAACCCAGACCCTGGAGACCTGGTTCTGCAACCTGCTCCATACATGCCCTTGAGCAAGTCCCTTTTCTTCTCAGTCTCTTGGCTTCTTACCTCCCTCAGCCTTAACACCTACATCTCAGAAACACAGGACCAAAGCCCATTTTGAGCCACCGAAAGAATAACCTGCCCTATGTTCTTTATCACCATGGGTGAGCTCTGGGTCTTAGTTCCAGCCTGGCTCATCCCTGTAATTCCTGGAACAACTGGGATGAATAATGGTGGAAAATGCGTCAGGGACTGGATGCTGCTGTGGATTTAACCTGCTTGTGCTCTGAGGATATCCATTTTATTTCAGGTCTTTATTTAAAACAAAAGAAACTTCGGGTTGTCAGTAACCAATTATCTGGCAAAACGGAATTCTATCTCTGAGATCGATATGTATTTGTTCATCAAAAAGGTCAGGCTGTGGTTTATTGATCAGCGACTTCAGTCCTGTATATACAATATACACACAATGCCTTCTAGAAAAATGGATGTTCCCAGCTATGGCATCTGCAAGGCTATGACTCACTCCCTTGCCAGCTGTGTGCTTAGCACTGAGCCCCCAAGGAGGGGGTGAGAAAGGAGAGTGGACTTTGAATTTACAATGAAGCACACGCCTGTTTTTTTTTTTTTAATTTGTAAATCTTACCCTGAGTAATATGTACTACATACAACGTAGCAGTGCATAATTTACTGATGTTAACGTTCTCAGATATTCACTCAAAGATATTCAGGGTTATGATTTATAAAGCTACTGATAAAAAAAGGCAATAATAATGAAAACTTTAAAAAATGAGGTATTCGACTTAAGTCAGGACAAACTTAATGATGGAGTTGTTAGAGCTAAAAAAAAAAAAAAAAAAGAACTAAACCCCATCATAAATCAGGGACTGCCTCTACGTGAATCAGAAAATTCCCTTTCTGATTTGAGCCTGTGTGAGCTAGAGTTTTGTCCCTTACAAGCAGCAGTGTCCTGAAGAATGCACACCAGAGGAGGGGCAGGGAAAATGGAATCAGAGCTAGTCTCCGCTCTGAGCTCAGAGTCTAGAGGGGGAAGAGGCCAGCCTTGAACAGGCCGCTCTCCAGGAGAATAACCCAGGGGATAGTCTGTGGGTCTAAATGTTTCAGGGGACAGCTGGGGACACAAGAAGACAGAGGCCCAAACACCCGGAAGCAATAATAGCAATAATCAGAGAGAGAGAGAGAGAATGTGTGTGGAGAGAGAAAGAGAGCAACAGAAAAAGCAAATGTGGCAAAATATTAACAATATACATCTGTACAAGGGGTTTAAGAAGTTCATTGTAGGATTCTTGCTATTTTTCCTGTAGGTTTGAAATTTTTTGAAATAAAAGTTTAGGAAAACAAAGCTAAACCTGCCCCCAATCCAGAGAGCTAACAGTGGGCAATGTTGAGGGAGGTGCCCCCTGGGGAGCCGAAGTTAGGCTGCTCTGCATGCCCTGTGGAACACCTGGACCACCCAGGCCTTCGTGAGGCCCCCCACCAGGCAGGCTCGAGGAGGTAGGTTGCCTGGTAGGGCCGGCTGGGAGCCATTGCCTTAGCTTGCTTCTGCTCCCCAGGTGGCTGCCCATGACGTCAAACAGTGACTTAGGGCCCCAGAGCACAGCTTCCTCGTCTGTAAAATGCAGTGTTACAACCCCCACCCTGCAGGGTTGGGTGGGACGTTAGTCGGGATGTCTGCACAGGGCTGTCTGACACCGCCCAAACACAGAGTGAGTGTGCTGTAGAGAGGGTAAGAGTTTCTGCCCTGCAGGTTGTCAAGAGAGACAAATCACAGAGGGGCACATCCAGGGTAAGCCATCAGGTGTGGGTGGCAGGAACCTTATCTCTGTTGCTCCTGAGGCCCTGCTGTGGTCCACACAGCACATAGTGTCCCAGATCTGCCTGCCCTGGGTAGGAAGAAGCTGGAGAGGTAGGAGGAAAGAGGAAAGAAGAAGAAGGGAGTAGGAGGCAGGAGGAAGCACCCAGGCCCACCTTAGCCATTTCTTGGGGAATGAGCTTGCTGTGAGGAAGTAGCAGACCTGGGACCATCCCACTCCGGTGTCCAGCAAGGGCTGGCTGTGGGCCTCCTGGCCAGCACCTCGCCCTCCGGCCTAAGCTGCTGCCCTGTGCATGGGGACCCAGGAGCCTTTTGGAGAACAAGCAGGGAGGCTGCCTGAAGTAGACTCAGGGTTCCACAAGTGGGCCACCATCTGACTCACTCCCCCAGCACTCTCAGAGGCCAAGCACTGTGGCTACTCCTTGACCAGCCTCTAGTTATAGAGCAAAGATGGTGACTCCTGCTTTCCATTCAGGAATGAGATGTGTAGATTCTACACCCCTACCCACATCATAGAGGGTCGCTGTGAGTAGGAATCAACTTGATGGCAATGGGTTTTGTTTTTTGGTATTTACTCGCGTCATATAGGGTCACTATCAGGTCACTATGAGTTGAAGTCGACTTAACGACAATGGGTTTTTTTTTTTTTTTTTTTTTGGTTTTTACCCACATCATTAAAGGAGCTAACCTAAACGCCCTCTGTAATATGAAGAATAAATAAAGTAAGTTAGGGTAAAATACTGCCTTTGAGTACGAAAACGTAATGGCCTTCAGATGTGACCAGTACATGGGATATATATTCCATTCTGGAAACTCCTGTAAATGGAGCTGTTGAGTTAAATGTTCATTTGTAATTTTCACCATCTTGATAACCATTCACCATCCCAATAGCCCCCTAGGATAGTTGGCTACCCACAGCCACACCCAACAGTGTGTCACTGCCTTCCTGATTCACCCAACATGACAGGTGACACAGGTTCCACTGTGTTTGTGTAGTAGATTTAATCTGAGGTTCTCTTGTTATGAGTGAAGTTGCACTTTTCCATATGTTTAAGGGCCATTCGGATTTCTTTTTCTGTTAATTCTCTACTTCACGTCATTTGTCCATTTTTCTACTTGGGTTGTTGGCTTTCACTTACTGATTTGTAGGTTGTTGTTGTTAGGTGTTGTCAAGTTGGTTCTGACTCATAGCGACCCTATGTACAGCAGAACAAAACTCTGCCCAGTCCTGTACCATCTTCACAATTGTTGCTGTTCGAGCCCATTGTTGTAGCCACTGTGACAATCCATTTCATTGAGGGTGTTCTTTTCGATGACCCTCTACTTTACCAAGCATGATGTCCTTCTCCAGAGACTGGTCCCTCCCAATAACATGTCCAAAATAGTTGATATAAAGTCTTGCCATTCTCCTTCTAGGGAGCGCTCTGGTTGTATTTCTTCCCAGACAGATTTGCTTGTTCTTCTGACAGACCATGGTATATTCAGTATTCTTTGCCAACACCATAATTTAAATGCATCAATTCTTCTCCAGTCTTCCTTATTCATGGGCCAGTTTTTGCATGCATATGAGGCAATTGAAAATACCATGGCTTGGGTCAGGCACACCTTCAGTCTCAAAGTGATGTCTTTGCTTTTTTTTTTTTTTAATTGTGCTTTAAATGAAAGTTTACAAATCAAGTCAATCTCTTAGGCAAAAATGTATATACACCTTGCTATATACTCCTAGTTGCTCTCCACCTAATGAGACAGCACGTTCCTTCTCTCTACCCTGTCTTCCCGTGTCCATTCAGCCAGCTTCTGTCCCCCTCTGCCTTCTCATCTCTCCTCCAGACAGGAGCTGGTCACGTAGTCTTATGCGTCTCCTTGATCCAAGAAGCCCACTCCTCACAAGTATCATTTTCTATCCCATAGTCCAGTCCAATCCCTGTCTGAAGAGTTGCACTTTTTGGGAATGGTTCTTGTCTTGGGCTAGCAGAAGGTCTGGGGACCATGACCTCTGGGGTCCTTCCAGTCTTAGATCATTAAGTCTGGTCTTTTTATGAGAATTTGAGGTCTGCATCCCACTGCTCTCCTGCTCCTTCAGGGGTTCTCTCTTTCGCTTGCTGTCAGGGCTGTCATCAGTTGTAGATATCTTTGCTTTTTAACTCTTTAAAGAGGTCTTTTGCGATATATGTCATTTGATATCTTGACTGTTGCTTACATGAGCGTTGATTGTGAATCCAAGTAAAATGAAATCCTTGACAACTTCAATACTTTCTCAGTTGATCACGATGTTGGTTATTGGTTCAGTGTTAGAATTTTTGTTTTCTTTATGTTGAAGTGTAACCCATAATGAAGGCTGTAGTCTTTGATCTTCATCAGTAAGTGCTTCAAGTCCTCTTTGCTTACAGCAGGCAAGGTTGTGTCATCTGCATATCATAGGTTGTTAAGAAGTCTTCCCCCGATCCTGATGCCGTATTCTTCTTCATATAGTCCAGCTTCACAGATTATTTGCTCAGCATACTGATTGAATAAATATGGTGAAAGGGTAAAACCCTGACCCACAACTTTCTTGACTTTAAACCACATAGTATTCCCTTGTTCTGTCTGAACGACTGCCTCTTGGTCTATGTACGCGTTCTGAATGAGCAAAATTAAGTGTTCTGGAATTCTCATTCTTTGCAATGTTATCTATAATTTGTTATGATCCACATAGCTGAATGCTTTTGCGTTGTCAATAAAACAAAGGTAAACATCTTTCTGGTATTCTCTTCTTTCAGCCAAGATCCATCTGACATCAGCAACGATATCCCTTATTCCATCTTCTCTTCTGAATCTGACTTGAATTTTTGGCAGTTCCTGTTGATATACTGCTGCAACTATTTTTGAATAATCTTCAGCAAAATTTTGCTTGCATGTGATATTCACAATATTGTACAATAATTTTCACAATCTGTTGGATCACCTTTCTTTGGAAAGGGCACAAATATGGATCTCTTCCTGTCAGTTTGCCAAGTACCTGTCTTCCAAATTTCTTGGCATAGACAAGTGAGCACTTATAGCACTGCATTCATTTGTTGAAACAGCTCAACATCTGGTATTCAGTCAATTCCTGGAGCCTTATTTATTTTTTTATTTTTTTGCCAATGCCTTCAGTGCAGCTTGTACTTTTTCCTTCAGTACCATTGGTTCTTGATCATGTGCTACCTCCTGAAATGGTTGAATGTCAAACAATTCTTTTTGGTACAATGACTCTGTGTAGTCCATCTTTTTTTTTTTTTTAACTTTGTAGACTTATTTATTTATGAACGTTTTATTGTGGTTTGGGTGAAAACTTTGCAAAGCAAATTAGTTTCCCATTCCAAAATTTATACCCATTTTTTTTCATTAGTTGCAATCCTGTCAATATGACAGCACTCCACCCACTACCTCCCTGGATTCCCTGATGTCATTTACTCATCTTTCCTGCCCCTTTCTGCCTTCTGAACTTTGTTTTTAGGCAAATGGTGCCCTTTTGGTCTTATATGCTTGATTGTTCTGAGGAGTGTGTTCCTCACAGGTCTTACCGTTTACTTTATAGGCCTGTCTACCACTGGGCTGAAAGGTGATCTCTCAGAGTGGGTTCAGTTCCAGATTTGAAGGGTGTCTAAGGGCTTTAGTCTTGGGGGTTCCACTAGTCTTTTTTTATGAATTTGAATTTTGTTCCACATTTTTCTCCTGCTCTGTCCTGGACCTTCTATTGTGATCCCAGTCAGGGCAGTCTATCTTCTTTTGATGCTTCCTGTGTCATTCAACTTTTTTGCCATAGAGTCCTTCCATATCGTAATTTGGAGCTTGAATTTCTTCTTTAGTTTTTTTGGCTTGAAAAAAGCCTGGTGAGTTCTTCCCTTTTGGTTTTCTAACTCCAGGTCTTCGCGCGTTTCATTATAGTACTTTGCTTTGTCTTCTCGAACCACCCTTTGAAATCTTTTGTTCAGCTCTTTCACTTCATTATTTCTTCTGTTCACTTTAGCTACTCTACATTCGAGAGCAAGTTTCAGAGTCTCTTATGATATCCATTTTGGCCTTTTCTTTCTTTTTAATGATCTTTTGCTTCTTCATATATGATGTCATCCCACAATTTGTCTAGTCTTTGATGTATCAAATCTATTCTTGAGATGGTCTACAAATTCAGGCAGGATATACTCAAAGTCATATTTTGGCTCTCGTGGACTTGTTTTAATTTTCTTCAGCTTCAACTTGAACTTGCATGTGAGCAATTGATGGTCTCTTCCGCAGTTGGCTCCTGGCCTTGTTCCAACTGATGATATTGAGCTTCTCCATTGTCTCTTTCCACAGATGAGGTCGATTTGATTTCTGTGTATTCCATCTTGTCAGGTTCGTGTGTATAGTCGTTGTTTATGTTGTTAAAGAAAGGTATTTTCAATGAATAAGTCGTTAGTCTTGCAAAATTCTATCATGTGATTCCTGGTGTTGTTTCTATGACCAAGGCCATATTTTCCAACTTCCAGTTCTTCTTTGTTTCCAACTTTTGCATTCCAATCAACAGTAATTATCAATGCATCTTGCATGTTTGATCAATTTCAGACTACAGAAGTTCGTAAAAATCTTCAATATCTTCATTTTTGGTTTTAGTGGTTGGTGTATAAATTTGAAGAATATTTGTATTAACAGGTCTTCCTTGTAGGTATATGAATATTATCCTATCACCGACAGCATTGTACTTCAGAATGCATCTTGAAATGCTCTTTTTGATGATGAACGTGACGTCATTCCTCAACAATTTGTCATTCCTGGCATAGTAGATCACATGACTGTCCAATTCAAAATGACCAATACCAGTCCATTTCCGCTCACTAATGCTTAGGATGTCGCTCTTTATGTGTTCCATTTCATTTTTGACAACTGCCAATTTTCTTTGATTCATACTTCATAGATTTCGTGCTTTGATTACTAGTGGATGTTTGGCCCTGTTTCTTTTTCTTCTTTTTTTTTTTTTTATGTCATGCCACATCAGCAAATGAAGGAATTGAAAGCTATACTATATCCATGTCATTAAGGTCAACTCTACATTGAGGAGGCAGCTCTTCCCTAGTTATAGTTTGAGTACCTTCCAACACGAGGGACTCATCTTCCAGCACTATATCAGACAATGTTCTGCTGCTATCCATAAGGTTTTCACTGTTCAATCTTTTTTGGGAATAGGCTGCCAGGTCTTTCTTCCTAGTCTGTCTTAGTCTGGAAGCTTCACTGAAACATGTCCTGCATGGGTGACCCTACTGGTATTTGAAGTACTGGTGGCATAGCGTCCAACATCACAGCAATGTGCAAGCCACCACAGTATGACATGTGGTGGTGATTTGTAGGAGCCCTTTATAAAATAAGAACATAAGTCCTTTGACTGTGATATGTTATAATTTTTTTTTTTTCTGGTTTGTCATTTGTCTTTTTAGTTTGTGGTACTTTTTGCCAGCCAGAGTTCTAGATGATTAAATTCACCAGCCTTTTGTAAGTATTTATACATAAAGACTCATCCCCCTCAGAGATCCTTTAGAAAAAGAGACCCCTTTCACCTTCTCCTTCTTCCCATCCTGTCATTTAGTCCTCCCTTCCTCGCTGCCCTTGCAGCTGATGCCTCCCTGGGCATCTACCAGTCACCTGACCTGGTCACTTTCTGGTGTGAGGCCTGAACCTGGAGTACAGTAGGCCAGCAGATGTGTGTGATAAATGAATTACACCCATGGGCAGAGACCTCCAGTCTGAACGAGCGGAGTTCCCAGGGCTTGGTTTTTTTGGGCTCCCATGCACCTTTTGGAGTGATGCTGCTGGAACAGAACAGATTGAAGGCAGGCAAGCATGCAGCTAAGTGGAAAACCCTCTTTTGCATTCACATGGAGATGATGAGGCTCCCCTGGGATCTGATGAGGACTCTGTCAAGTCCCATTGCCAGCTACACAGGGATCCACCAAGGGCAAATTGGACACTCGGGGCAGGAGAGGCCCCAGCTGGGGAACAACCGGCCTCAGCCACTTGCAGCTGCAAGGAGGGGCTGGACAGTGTTAGAACCTACCCTGGCCAGTAAGTGTAAGCTCTGGTCAGAGGATCTGAGCCAAACCCGTTGAACGTGTGCCCAGATCTTTGGCTGTCTTGATGCCCACATCCCTCTCTTCTCCCTTGGACGAGTCCCTGGACTTGCCATAAGCACACCCCTGCTCCTTCTGTGCCTCCATTCCCTCTGTGCACTTGGGAACATGAAGACCTGCTGGGCAGAGGTTCGTCTCCACAGTAGGCTCTGCAGCCCTGCCCCAGGGCTGAGGCTGAGCCATCCACTCGCCGCCCTGCCCCACACTGACCAGCCATCAGCTCCCATCTCCAGATGGGAGCCTTTGCTGAGTCCTTGGCCTGCTGAGAGCTTCTGTCGATGCTTCCAGTGAACTCTTTCACAGCCTTGGGGGGTGGGTACCTCCACTGCACCTGGACTAAGAAGGAAAGTGAAGTTCAGAGAAGCTAACTGGCCAAAGGTCACATAGCTAACAGGGGTGATGCAAGCTGCAGACCCAAGCTTATCAAGCACACTCTCTGCTGACCCATCCTGTTCATCTCACTGCCTGGCTATCAGTAGGCCCTTCCCTAAGGGCACAGGCCAGGTGCTCAGTGGAGCTGCCTGTTGTCTAAAGTGCAGAAAGTTGGTGTTTTGGAGTATCTCCCTCCAGTTTTTTTCCCAATGTGCTTTGTCACTTAACCTTATCTCTAATCATTTCCCTTTGTTAGCTTCTTACTCCTGAAAGAATAATAATAATAACACCTAACACTGGGTGGACATTCAGTGTGTGCAGCGACTATCCCATCCTGTCCTCACGAGGTGGGCACCATTATTTCAATGTGGATGCTGCACAGAGGGGCTGAGACACGCCTGAGGCCCCACACCAGCAGATGCCAAGCTGACCTGGCTCCGGACAGCAGCATTTACTCCATGCTCCATGCTTCTTAGTCTGGGATTGGCTTCTCGGACCCGAGTGGCGAGTCTTTGGGTCCTGTGAGACCCGTATTCTAATAGCGCCCCACCCCTTTTACCTGTGCTAGCTTGAGGGGATGGGCCTTGAACCTACCTGATGTGTACCCCCACCTGCTCTTGGACTCACAGTGTCCTCTTTGTGGGCCCTGCTCTTTCTGTGTACTGCCACCTACCCAGCCTGTGTGGGTGAATGCTGGTTAGGTGCCCATGTCTCTCAGCCCCACACCCACATTCCACCCTCTCATCTGTCTACAACCCATCTCTCCCAGGTCCCTCCCTAGCCAGCTCTGCTTAGGGTTGTATGCATGTGGGTGGGTGGGTGCTGGTGGGAGATTGCAAGAGGGAAGAGGGAGAAGCCTCTTTCCTCTTTCCAGCTCCTGTCAGCATCCACCAGACGTCGGAATTAGCCACACCCCTCAGAGGCACCAGCCCACACACCCGTCTAATCACCAGCCACACAGCAGCTCACCTAGGGAGGCCCATGCACCAGCCTAAGGCACCCACTCCCCCAAGCTGCTAGGCTCTGGTGACTCCCAGCTTCCCTCTGCTCCCCACCCTGAATGCTTGCTGCTTCCTGTGGTTGCTAATCTCTGGGCATGCTCAGCCTCCCAGTACCTAAGTAACTAACCCATTGCCATCAAGTGAATTCTGACTCATAGCAAACCTATAGGACAGAGCAGAACTGTCCCTTAGGGTTTCCAAGTCTGTAATCTTTAAGGACGCAGACCACCACATCTTCCTGCTTTGGAGCAGTTGGTGGGTTGAAATCCCCAACCTTCTGGTTAGCAGCTGAGCACTTTAACCACTGTGCTCCTAGGGATCCTCCTAGATAACAACTCCTGTATTAAATCTCTCTGTTTGAAGTACCTAGTGTAGTTTCCTTTTGCTAGCTGAGACCTGCCTCCATCTCAGCCTTGGCTCTGGTATCTACTGTAAACTCGATCCTCTTGTTGGGGCTTGTGGATACTCTTCACAGGCAGCAGTTGAATCATGACCCTCCCTCCCGCCGTGCCTACCCACTGCCCTCCCTGTGCCACCGCCTGGCGAGGCCCCTGAGTTGTGGTTTCCTCCTGGCTCTGGGGGTTTGCCAGCCCTTGTGCCCCACATGGTTGAAGTCACTGTCTGGGTCTGCAGGTTTACGTGGTACAGCTGTGCAGATGACAGTACTTTGCTAGGACGTGACCTGTGATGGGAGCAAGAGTTTTGAAAATGTTGATACCCTTTAAGTCAGTAATGCCCCTTGGGAGAAGCTGCGCTAATGAAATGATCAGCTCTGCGGAGAGTGACATAAAGATGTTCACTGAAGGAGTAACTGTATTATTATTATTCTTTCAGGAGCAAGACATAATTTCATCTTCTCTCTGGGGCTCCACCACTAACTGGCCTCAGGTACCCATCCCTGTTTTGGACTACTACAAGGTTTTCAAGATCCCTGGCTGAAATTCCTGGGGAAGGAGCTGACTGATCCAGTTTGAGAAGATGCCCTCTAAAGGTGGCTCCACCCACCCTTCAGCAGGGTCTATGGGTGGGAGGATTTCACACACCTGTGGCCCATTCTCACACAGGCCAGTACAAAAAAAAAAAAAAAAACCAAACTGAATACATAATCTTACTTGGTGTGAGCCTAACTGAGGAAAATTAAATAGTAACTCTATGCACAGGAGAAAAGGGTTTGAATCCTGATTCATTAATCTGATAAAAGCATACCGGGCATCTCCAGGGGGCTGGGCACAGCCGCCCACGCATAGTCCTGGGCCATCCATGAGGTGGAAATCAGAACCATTCTTGGGGAGTGACACTAGGACAACTGAAAAACATTTTTGTTTCTACTTTTTCTGTGGTGTCAACTTTCTATGAGTATGCACTCTTAAAAATCTATACGTACATCCCTGCAGTAGGATATTATTCAGCAGTGAAAAGGACTGCAACGCTGATACATGTAACAACATGGATAAATTTTGAAAATGTTACCCTGAATGAAAGAAGTCAGGCACAAAAGGTCACATATTATCTGATTCTCATTTATGAGAAATATCCAGAATAGACAAATCCAGACAGGCAGAAAGTAGATGAGTGGCTCCCAGGAGTTGGGGGAAGGAGAGAATGCGGAGCGACTGCTAATGAGTTTGGGCTTCTTTTTGTGGTGATGAAAATGCTCTAGAATTGGTGGCGACGGTCGTACTACCTCATGAACATTTAAAAAGACTGAATTGTACACTTTGAAAGAGTGAATTTTATGGCCCGTGAATTAAGTCTCAATAAATCTGTTATTAACAAATCAAAACATTCTGTTAAGGGTGATGGGAAAATTTGGAAGTGGATAGTGGTGGTGGTTGAATAACATTATGAATGTAATTAATGTCACTGAATTGTAAAAACATTGAAGTGGCAAAGGTATTGTTACATATATATTTACCACAATAAAAATATCAAAACAAGAGTATCCGGCTACAACCGAGGACCGCCCTGACAGGGAACACAACAGAGAATCCCTGATGGAGCAGGACAGCAGAAGGATGCAGACCCCAGACTTAATGGTCTGACTGAGACTGGAAGGACCCCGGGAGGTCATGGTCCCCAGACCTTCTGTTAGCCCAAGACTGGAACCATTCCCAAAACCAACTCTTCAGACAGGGATTGGACTGGACTATAAGACAGAAAATGATACTGGTGAGGAGTGAGCTTCTTGGCTCAAAGTAGACACATGAGACTATGTGGGCAGCTTCTGTCTGGAGGGGAGATAAGAAGACAGAGGGGGACAGGAGCTGGCTGAATGGACACAGAAATACAGGGTGGAGAGAAGGAGTGTGCCATCTCATTAGGGGGAGAGCAACTAGGAGTACAGAGCAAAGTGTATATAAATTTTTGTATGAGAAACTGACTTGACTTGTAAACTTGCACTTAAAGCACAATAAAAAGAAAAGATAGCAAAACATCTCTCTTTAAAATCTGAGAGTAAAGGAAAAGCTGTATCATCTTTTTAGTTAGAAAAGAAGAAAAATAAAGATTGCATTACAGAGTATTACACCACAGTGCCCGCGCTGGCTGTTCCTCAGACTCAGTTTCTTGCTCTACCAACTGGATGTGGTCTGGCCACGGAAATGAGACACTCCAATGTCAAGTTCATGATCCTCTGCCACAATACTTCTCCTTTCTGGGGCTCCCACTTTCTTTCCATTAACCCACATTCTTTTTGCATCTCTCTAGGGCCAGGCGTTATTGTCACCTCACAGAAACAAGCCCTATACCTGACCCGTCTTGCAACATGACTGAATCCTCTATATACCACGCTTAGCATCCTGACATAAGCCAGAAATTAATGTCACCCAGCCGGTTCTGATCCCCAATTAATAAAACTTTGACTATTTCCCATCAGCCATGACTCCCTAATAACACAGCCCCATTCCTGTTTCCGCCCCCGCCCCGCACTGGCTTCACCTGAAGCTGTGTCATGGAATATGGCATATAGCGAGAAAATGGCTGGTTGCTCTGCATGAACGGCCCCATGCAAACTCAATCAGCATGTCATTTTGTGCATTCTTTTGTGTTTGGCAGGCTGGGCCCTCTGAGTGCTCCCTCTTTCCCAGAGGCTCTGCCTCTGGGTCGACCTTAGCACTCATCACGCACTAACAGACAGGCCTGGAGCGGCCCTGTCTCCCGAACTGGCTGCTCCCCGAGGTGCTGCAGGTTGGCCATCTGCTGTCTTATATCCTCCTGGACATATCAGGGCAGCTCCACAAGGCCTTTCCTAGCCTACAGGGCAGCCCTCTACCCAGCGCAAACCCTGGGCCCCTCCAGGCCTTGCTGGGCCCTGTGTCTCTGAGAATACTGTTGAAGGGTTTCTGCAAATAGTGAGTGCCGGTCAGCCTCTGCTGACTGCCGAGCCTTCGCCCAGGGACAGATCAGCAGGGCCCACCATCTTCCCTCTAGCCAAATGAGCTGGCTTGGCTGGTCTGGCCTGCCTTCCCATGTACAAGAGGGCCTCAGTGGGCCGGAAGTCTCCAGTAGAAGTGGGCACCTGGGGGTGTGGCATTCAATACAGACAGGTTTGGGACTTGGGAAATGAATTCACACTCATCCCTCGCAGAGAATGAGCAGCCTGGAAAAGCTCCTGCAGAGAACCAGCAAAGCAACACAACTTGGAGCCCAATTGTTAAGAGAAAGGTCTTCTCTGTTGACAGTCTCGTGCACTCACTTAGGTGGCATTTACTGTTTGCTGGCATGAGTCACATTCCCCAGCTCCTGGAGCCTAGAACAGAGCTGCTAGCCAGGCTGTAGGTTAGACTCTCTGGCAACTTTGAATGCACAAGGCCTAGGCCTACCCAGACCCGGTACCTCCGAATCTCCTGGGGTAGGACCCAGACTTCAGTACTTTTAAAGCCTCAGGGGATTCTACCAGGGCGGGGGTAAAAAGGATAATGGGAGTTGTACTTGTGAACTAAGGCAGGGACTCTGATCCTGTTCCTGGATGTAGGGACTGAGGCGAAGGGGTCACATGGGCGGGTCCAGGGGCAGGACTCTGGCCTTCACCCCAAGTCCTCTTTTTTCTTCTATTCCTCAAATTTTGTTCATTTAAAACTGTATCACCTGAATTACCCACCTCAAAATCACAAAGAAATCTCTGCATAATAAAGGATTTTCTTAGATGTCCTGATTTATGTGTCATGCTGCTGTTAATGTTGTTGTTAGGTTCCGTTGAGTCAGTTCCAACTCATAGCGACCCTATGCACAACAGAACGAAACACTGCCCGGTCCTGTGCCATCCTTACAATCGTTGTTATGCTTGAGCTCATTGTTGCAGCCACTGTGTCAATCCACCTCGTTGAGAGTCTTCCTCTTTTCTGCTGACCCTGTACTCTGCCAAGCATGATGTCCTTCTCCAGGGACTGATCCCTCCTGAAAACATGTCCAACTTATGTAAGATGTGGTCTCGCCTTCCTTGCCTCTAAGGAGCATTCTGGCCGTACTTCTTCCAAGACAGATTTGTTTGTTCTTTTGCCAGTCCGTGGTATATTCAATATTCTTCGCCAACACCACAATTCAAAAGCGTCAACTCTTCTTTGGTCTTCCTTATTCATTGTCCAGCTTTCACATGCATATGATGTGATTGAAAATACCATGGCTTGGGTCAGGCACACCTTAGTCTTCAGGGTGCCATCTTTGCTCTTCAACACATTGAAGGTGCTCACTTTTCTATGCTAAGAAATATGGAAGACAGCTTCCTGGCCAACTGACTGGAAGAGATCCATATTTATGCCTATTCCCAAGAAAGGCGATCCAACCAAATGTGGAAATTATAAAACAATATCATTAATATCACACGCGAGCAAAATTTTGCTGAAGATCATTCCAAAACGGCTGCAGCAGTATATCAACAGAGAACTGCCAGAAATTCAGGCCAGTTTCAGAAGAGGACGTGGAACCAGGGATATCACTGCTGTCGTCAGATGGAATTGTGCCATGCTGTTAGACCACTTCTAGTGGGAACCATGGGAAGACTGGCTTCAATACTGACTATGAGACCACCCACAGCAGGAATGGAGGCCTAGCCCCTGCTGAAGGGAACTCCAGTCCAGCTGGGCGGGGTCACTGATGCTCAGGTCATTGGCCATGGCCAGGTGGCGGGGAGGGCCTAGTGGGAGGGCAGGAAGAGAAACTTGGAAAACAAGACAAGCCTACAGTTTCCATAGACAGCCAACACTCAGAAGTTCACAGTTGCTGCTTATTTGGGACAGACGTCACTCCTGCCTGGTCATCCACCCCCAGACCTCATCTCCTGACCCACCCCTCACATCACCAGCCCATCCGTTCTGGCCCACCCACCTGATTTCACTGCTCAGAGTCCTCTTCCTGCCCCCCATTCCTTCTCTCTCTCAGAGAGGCCTCCCTGATGGCAGCTCCCGATCCTGGGACAGTCCCACCCTCCCCACTGCCCTCCCAGCACTCACCACCCCTGGCCTGTTTCTGCTTTGCTTTCTGGCTGCCTCTGCACCATGGGGTATGGGTGGCTCCAAGGACAGGGACCCTGTCTGTCTTCTTCCTGCTGTGTCCCTGCCCTGGACACAACTGGCTACATGTCTGAGTGAGGAGGGAGTGGTTCTGGGGGAATAAACCAGGCTGCATGAGCAGGGCACCATTCCTACACACTTGGAGGGGTCTGGCTGCCCTAGGCTGGTACGGGCAGGGAGCAGCTACTGGGGGTGGGGCAGAGGTGGCAGGAGAAAGACTGCTCGGGGAGGTGGGCTGTGCTCTAAGTGGGGAGTGGGCAAGCCGTGGCCTCCTGGGAATTTCCCGTGACCCTCTTGTATGGACAGAGACTCTCACACACTTTCCCTAGATGTCGGACTTAAGCATTAAGGAGGCTACAGTGGTGAGTGGTCTGAGCCCATTCAGAGACAGACCAAGCAGCTGGTTCCAGCTGGGCAAGGGCATATCAGGCCCTTCCTTCTAACTGGTGAGCCTGATGCGGACCTGACCTGAAGCAGAGGAGGCAGCTGCCTGTCTGGCCTCTCTCTCTCCCCAGGCACTTGTTGAAGCCCTTTAGTCATCTAGTGCTTCTATAACAGAAATACCACAAGTGGATGGTTTTAACAAAGAGAAGTTTGTTGTCTCACAGTCTAGTAGGCTACAAATCCAATTCAGGGTGCCAGCTCCAGGGGAAGGCTTTCTCTCTCTGTCAGCTCTGGAGGACAGTCCTTGTTATCAATCTTTCCCTGGTCTAGGAGATTCTCTACACAGGAACCTAGGGTCCAAAGGATACACTCTGCTCCCGGTGTTGTTTTCTTGGTGGTATGAGGTCCCCATATCTCTCTGCTTGCTTCTCTCTTTTGTATCTCAAAAGATATTGACTCAAGACACAGCTTAATCTTGTAGATTGAGTCCTGCCTCAATAACATAACTGCCTGTAATCCTGCCTCATTAACATCATAGAGGTAAGTTTTATAATACGTAGGAAAATCACATCAGATGACAAAAAGGTGGACAATCACGCAATACTGGGAATCATGGCCTAGCTAAATTGGTACACATAATTCTGGGGGACAAAATTCAGTCCATGACATCTGCTGGTGCTGAGGCTGTTGGGAACTACCATATGTCCATTTCACAGATGAGTAAACAGAGGACATTGTCTATCCTGTGATCTGCTGGGTCCCAGAACCTGCACTAGTGTCTCCACAGAGCAGATGCCCCAGAAGCATGGGCTCAATGCTTCTGACCAGGCTGGGGCACCAGTCAGCCTGGGTGTGCCCGTGTCTTGGGGGAGCCGAGGTGACAACTGCAGGGTTGGCATGGGGAGGGTCACTGGACTGAGAGTCACACCAGGGCTTTGGCTCTGGCCCCTCCTCTTCAGCTGTGAGGTCTTGAGGGAGTTACTTAAAGCCTAAAAGTTCCTGGGTGAGGCCTCACTTTACTCATCTGTAAAACGGAGGTGATTAAGCCTACTTGACAAGACAGCTTTTGAAAAGGTTGTTCCAAGAATCCAAGAGAGAGACTGTGCACCAACCCCAGGTTATACAGTTTGCAGAGTACTGTAGAGCCCTTGGCCCATAAGAACCTAATAGAACTTTGCAAAGCCGACAGGCAGGGATGGTGCTCCCCATTTTAGAGCCAAAAAAATGGAGGCTCAGGATTTGGGACATACCGAGAGCCTGTCAGGGAAACCTGGTGGCATAGTGGTTAAGAGCCATGGCTGCTAACCAAAAGGTTGGCAGTTCAAATCCACTAGGTGCTCCTTGGAAACCCTACAGGGCAGTTCTACTCTGTCCTATAGGGTCTCTGTGAGCCGGACTCGATGCGATGGCAATGGGTTTTTTGGTTTGGAGAGCCTGTCAAAGGCCTCGGGACCCAAGGTCTGTCCAAGGATCCCTCAGCCTTCCCACTTCTCTCCATCCCTGGACAGCTCCTGAGCCCAGCCCAAGACTTCTGGCAAAGAAGATTGAGATCTGTTTACCTACACTTAGCTATGGACTTTAATGGTTGTGGGTCACCAGAGTGAGTGAGCTCTCTGTTGTGGGAGGCATGTAAGCAGGGCTGCCTGACTACCTGTCAGAAACACTGTTGTCGGGAAATCACCCGTAAGAGCTCTTGGCTCAGAGAGTGTATAGCTCTCACTCGAGAACAGGCTGTCCCCAACGGCCCCACGTGGACTGGGCTGCTCTGTGTTGATTAGTGGGTATAATCATTCCCCTCTATGCACATTTATGAGTTGCAGACAGGCAGTAGCCTGTGAGGGCCAGGTGTCTCCTCCACCACCAGGCAGGCACAGTGCCCACAGGCTGCCAGGTGTGGTGCACCAGGAGCAGGGAGGAGACCAGACTGGTGTGTATGTGTCCTGGAACACACTTAGCTCCATCCTACCTTCTTTTTTTCCCTTGGGCAGGCCTGAGCACCCCGTCATGGGCAGACTTTCAGACTCAGGGTGCCCTTGTTGGACTGACCAAGTCTGGGAGGAATAGGCAGTTCTTTGGGGCCGACAGGCCAGGATGACTGCCCGTTCTGCAGGTGGGAATACTGAGAGTCAGCGAGATCAGGACTTGCCCAAGGTCAGGCAGATGGCAGGGGGCCAGGTTGGGGGGTCATTAGTCTCCACTGGGAAGATAGAAAGATTCTCATCCACCCTTTACCACTGCCTGGAAGACTTCCCAGTTTGAGAGGTTCAGCTCAAAACCCCATCTTTAAGGGCCTCCTCAGACCTGCAGAGCTAGCACCTGCTATTCTGCTTGTTCTTTCTCTGGGCTTGTGACTGAGCAGTGGAACTTCAGACTGAACACCTGTCTCACAAGGTAGACGTGAGGATTAATATACATTAATAGGTGTGTGCCAAAAACGTAGCCCATGCTCAGCACACTGCGGTATGCTGGTCTGTGTTTAACCCCTGCTCTCTGGGGGAAAAATCCCGAGTAGTCTTTGCCAAATTATGGATAAGATTGTGCAGAATGGGGATTCCAGAACACTTATTTGTGCTCAAGAGGAACCTGTACATATACAAGGAGGCAGTTGTTCAAACAGAATAAGGGGATACTGCATGGTTTAAAATCAGAAAATGTGGGTGTCAGCGTTGTATCCTTTCACCACACTTATTCAATCTGTATGCTGAGCAAAGAATCAGACAAGTAGAACTATATGAAGAAGAACATGGCATCAGGATTGGAGGAAGACTCATTAACAACCGGCAATATGCAGATGACACAACCTCGCTTGCTAGGTGAAGAGGACTTGAAGCACTTACTGATGAAGATCAAAGACTACAGCCTTCAGTATGGATTACACATCAACATAAAGAAAACAAAAATCCTCACAACTGGACCAATGAGCAACATCATGATAAACGGAGAAAAGACCGAAGTTGTCAAGGATTTCATTTTACTTGGATCCACAATCAATGCCCATGGAAGCAGCAGCCAAAAAATCAAAAGACGTATTGGGCAAATCTGCTGCAAAAGACCTCTTTAAAGTATTAAAAAAGTAAAGATGTCATTTTAAGGACTAAGATACACCTGACTCAAGCCATGGCATTTTCAAATCGCCTGGTATGCATGTGAAAGCTGGACAATAAATAAAGAAGACTGAAGAAGGATTGATGCCTTTGATTTATGGTGTTGTCAAAGAATGTTGAATATACCATGGACTGCCAGAATAATGAACAAACCTGTCTGGGAAGAAGTACAGCCAAAACGCTCCTTAGAAACAACAATGGCAAGACTTTGTCTCACATACTTTGGACATGTTATCAAGAGGTCCATGGAGAGGGACATCATCCTCGGTGAAGAAAAGCTTCAGCTAAAAAGAGGAAGACCCTTAACTAGATGGATTGACACAGTGGCTGCAACAATGGGCCCAAGCATAACAATTGTCAGGATGTCGCAGGACTGGGCAGTATTTTGTTCTGTTGTGCATAGGGTCGCTTTGAGTCTGAACGACAGCACCTAACAACGACAACATGATGTTAATGAGGCAGGATTAGAAACAGTTTTGTTACTGAAGCAGGACTCAATCTACAGGTTTAGGTTTTATTTTGAGTCAATCTCTCTTGAGATATAGGAGAATCAAGCAGAGAGGAAAGGGACCTCATGCCACCAAGAATGAAGAATCAGGAGGGGAGTGCATCCTTTGGACCCAGGGTCCCTGCACTGAGAGGCTTCTAGACCAGGGGAAGATTGATGACAAGGACCTTTCCCCAGAGCTGACAGAGATAACCTTCCTCTGGAGCTGGCACCCTGAATTCAGGCTTCTAGCCTCCTAGACTGTGAGAGAATAAATTTCTTTTCATTACAGTCATCTGCTTGTGGTATTTCTGTTATAGCAGCACTAGATGACTAAGACAGAGGCCAATGGCTGTACTTCACAGAGGGATTGGTGAGTGTGAGGTGTTAGTTTAGTGCCTCGCATGGAGTAGGGCTTAGAAATTAGTAGTAATAGCCAGCAACACCACCTCATTTAATAAAGTCCACAGACGCCCAGAGAGGGATTGTCAGTGGGATTCCAGAGGAGTGGGCAGGGAGGAACCCATCAGGGAAGGCTCCCTGGGAGAGGCCAAATCTGACAGGTGTTGGAGAAGAAGAACACTGTGGGTCAAGGCGCTTCTGGAAACCTCTCCACAGGCATGTCAGCTCTCCCCCAGCTTTGGAGCTCTGGGATTTACAGCAGATTGCCTCTGCCTTTGGAGAAGTTTTCTCAGTTGTCAAAGCAGCATGGTGATCAAGTATTGCCTCCCAGGGCGGTACTGTTTCTGAAGTGAATGGAGGAGAGGACACTCCACCCCCTTGCCAGGCTTAGCCTGTGCTTGGGGCCTCTGGGTGCTCAGGCCTTCTTCCTGAGGGTGGAGACACCCCAGCCCTGGGCCTCCACATTCTAGATTGCCCATTCTGTACAGTCAGGCCATTGCTCCCTGAACAGGGCTGTGGGAAAGGGTGCAGCGGAGAGCCTGCTTCCTTCTCTTGGGACAAATGAGGCCCTCGAGCCAAGAGTCTTGCGCAAGGTACCTTGTGAGACACTGCCCACCTGGGATGGGGGCCCTGGAATGAGGAGGCCCGTGCGGGCTGCGGGCCTGCTCAGCTTGGGAAGCCAGAGTGGCTACCCCGCCCTGGCAGCGGGAGGTGGAGCGCAGTGCCGTGCCTGGGGGAAATTCGCCATCGGCGCCCATGGAGGCCCACCGCTTCCTGGCTGTGTGATCTTGATCAAGTGATCTCCCCTCTCTGAGCCTCAAACGGAGTCAAAACGCGAATTCCGACCTGGAAGAGCCACCGGGACAAACCCGTTGCCGTGGAGTGGATTCCGACTCAGGGTGACCCTACAGGACAGAGTAGAACTGCCCCATAAGGTTTCCAAGGAGAGGCCGGTGGATTCGAACTGCCAACCTTTCGGTGGGCAGCTGAACTCTTAACCACTGCCCCACCAGAGCTCCAGAAAGCTTGGTGTCCACGTGTGTGCGCGGTTGCTCTCATTGGGGGGACCCCGGGAGGCTGAGGTCCTGGCGTTGGTGGAGTTTATGCGGCCTCGTGAAGCCACGCCACTTGATCAGACGCCCATATTCCCCCTGGCCTTCCGCCCGCCTGAGCCAGCGCTGCCGCTGTAGCCAACGCTGGTCTGGGCCCGCAGGTGACAGCGCCTGCCCGCAGCTAGGTGGGCGTGGCAGCCCCGCCTCGTTGAGCCGGCCGGGGGCGGGGCGAGCGGAAGCCCCGCCTTCGGACTTGCTAGGGGTCGGAGCCGGTGCGGTACGCGGAGCCGACCGCAGCCGGGCCGAAGCACGCGGGAGCGCGGCGCCCGCAGCGGGCCGCCAAAGGAGGAGCCGGAGGAGCCCGAGCGCGCAGCGACCCCTGGACCCGGAGCGCGACCCCCGCGACGCGGCGTCGCCTCGTAGGGCATCGCCGGCCCGGCCGCGGCATGGACGGCTCCCGCTCGCCCTGTGAGTGCCGGGCTCGCCCCCGCCCGGCCGCCTTTGTGTGCGCGCCGCGCCGCCGCAGCCCCCTCCCCGCACCCTTCCTGCACGGCTGGGCCCCGTGTTCTTTGTGGAACCACCGCCGCCGGGCCGTGCGGGACCGGACGGAGCTAGGCTCCCCTCCCCGAGGCCGGGCCCCCTCCCCCCAGCGGGCCTCCTCGTCAGGCTGCAACCCCCCCGGGGTCCCCCAGGGACACCGCGGGCCGGGCCCGGGTCCCCCCCACTGCGGGCCGGCGGGCGGGCCGGGTGCTCTTTCATCCCACGGCTGCGGGCAGGTGCGGCCAGCGCGAGCTCACGCGGGGCCTGTTTGTCCTTGTTCCCAGAAATGGACGGCGATGGCGGCCGCCGAGACGCCCCCGGTGCGCTGATGGAGGCCGGGCGCGGCGCCGGGGTGGCCGCGGGCATGGCGGAGCCGGCGGCGGCGCCGCGGGCTCGCGAGGCCCGGCCGGTGCACCAACGCTTTCTGCGGCGCAGCGTGGTGGAGTCGGACCAGGAGGAGCCGCCGGGCCTGGAGACAGCCGAGGCGCCGGGCGCGCAGCCCCCGCAACCGCTGCAGCGCCGGGTGCTGCTGCTGTGCAAGACGCGCCGCCTCATCGCCGAGCGCGCCCGGGGCGCCGGCCGCCCCGCGCCCGCAGCGCCGCCCCATACCCCCGGCGGCCCAGTGCCCCCGGTCTCCGAGGCTGCGGACGCGCAGGGCCCTAGTCCGGTCCCGGACCCCGCCACCGCCCCCGCCGCGCCGGCCCCCGACGGCAGTCCTCCGGAGGAGGCGGCGGCGGCGGCAGAGAGGAAGGAGGAGGCAGGCACCGCCGAGGCGAAGCCGGATCCGGGGCGCGCTCGGAGAGAGGAGCCTGAGGAAGAGGAGGACGACGAGGACGACCTCAAGGCCGTGGCCACCTCACTGGACGGCCGCTTCCTCAAGTTCGACATAGAGTTGGGCCGCGGCTCCTTCAAGACGGTCTACAAAGGGCTGGACACGGAGACCTGGGTGGAGGTCGCCTGGTGTGAGCTGCAGGTGAGGGGAGCGCGTGTCCTGGCATGTGCGTCCTTGGGCGCGTCCTTCTTTCAGCGCCGAGCCCTGTTTAGGGGCGTTGGGAGCATCAGGGCAGTGGCTGTGGTGCGTGTGGGTGGCCAGCTTGGCCATTCCGGGTCTGCCCGCGGGTGGAGTTGTGAGCTGCCTCCGCGTGGTGGCTAAGGGAGGCATCCGGGTGGGTGTGTGGTGGGTCGCAGTGTGTTGCCCAGTGTGGGGCCTGCAGGAGGATGTGAGTAGAGCACCTCACGCCTGCCAGTCGGTGCTCTCTTTTGGTCCTAGTCTAGAGCTTTGTGTCCCAGGTGGTCTAGATGACTGTGTCCCTGCTGCACCAGAGTGGAGGCTGGGGGTCCAGGCAGTTTCAGGGTGGTTTGGGAACGTTGAGCTGCCTTTTAAATTAGCATCTTCCTAGGTCCTGCAAGGTGTAGGTACCCTAGCTTGGGAAGCCTGCAGGGGGCTTCTTCTGATCTGGGAGGTCTCTGAGGGGGGTCCCAGCGCTGGGTGCCTGGGCAGACCTCCTGGTGCCCTGAGGGCCCCTTCACAAAATAGACTGTGAGTGGTCCTGGAACCCAGTCATTCACCATATGGTGGGTTTTTTTTTTTTTTTTTTTTGGATGGAAAAGCTCTGGGCATGCATTTTTCATAACCTTGCCCTCAACGTTGGCTGTGTCAGGTGCAGGGCTAGATTATATAAATGGTAACCCGAGCTGTTCTGGCCAGCTTTGGGAGCCTGGGCAGCACCCATTACAGTGGATGTTGTGTGGGCCCTCCATCGTCAGACACGGGTGGCCTCCTTGTGAGAGGGCCAGGTGGTGGAGGTGTAAACCTACTCTGGGCCTTGTAAAGTTAGCTGGACCTTCCAGACCTGACAGGGGCCTGGCAAGCCACGGCACGCTAGCCTCCAGGGCTCTGGGCATAATGCTGTGGCCTGCCTTTTTGGTTTGGACGTGGGATTCAGTGTCTGTGTTTTCCGGCCTTGCAGTGGGATCTGTGTGTGTGTGTGTGCGTGTGCGTGCACATATACAAGCCAGGCTGATGCGGTGGGCGTCAACCTGTTGTTAGCTCTTCTCCCCAGACAAAGAGCTTCAGAGGCTGCCCTGCCTGAGCCTCTGGGGCTCTGTCATGGAACACAGGCTCTTAATAATGGGGGTCAGTGGGTCTCACCCTGTGCTGGTGGGAGGAGGAGGACAGGAGAAGCTCCCCTGCCTCATGACCCTGCAAGTCTGGACCTGCTGAGGGGTGGCCTTGGTGGTGTAGGGTAGGCAGGTGAGTGGGGCAGGGGGCTGTGCTCTGGGGTCCTGAGGATGCTGGGGACAGCATTGGGGTGAGCTGGGCATCACAGCTGCATGAGAGGGCAGAGAGCAGAGAGGACTAGGAGAGAAACAACTGCAGGGGAGAAGGCGATTCTTGATTCCGAAGCTGAGCCGTGAGTGTCATCCCCCACCCCCGCTCTTGCCAGAGTGACCCAGTACGACGTGCAGAGCTCCACTGGTGCTCCCACTGCTGAGTTGCATCCAAAGGCTGAAGGACTGAGTGGGGGCGCTGCAGCAGGCCGGATCTGAGTTAGATCTCAGTAGCCTGAGCCCTGTTGATTTCTTTGAAGCACTGCAGGAGCATGTGACTGCCGAGGCTGCTAATTCCCACTCCCTTTAAGGAAAGGCAAGCGATTCTGTTTCTGGGACATAGAGCCTGGTACGTGGGGCGGAGCCTGGCCTGTGTCCAAGGGCCTTTGGCTCCCTGACTCTAGGTGGGAGTGGGAAGGCTGAGGTGGCTTCCAGTCCACCTGGGGATGCTCCCTGCATGGCTGCTACTGGGGGCCCCAAGCCAGCCCCTGTGCCTCCCTCAACAGGAGGGTGCCAGGTTGTGTTCACCCCAGGCTGACGTACAGGATTTAGGGCCAGCTCCTTTCTGCCTGGGACAGTCTGAGAGGGCTTTCCATGAGAGGGGAGCTGGGCCAGCTTGGAAGAGTCTGCTCCTGTGTGCCCCCTGGGTGTCCGGATGGGCTGGGAGACCCCTGTTCCCATCCTTGCTGTGTCTTCCTCATAAGCCACGATGGTGTAACTGTCCCCGTGTGACTGTTGAGGGCGGCGAGAGATGGAGTAACCTCTGAAGGTCACATAGTGAGGAGATGGTAGAGTGGGAGGAGGAGGGGGTATTAACTCAGGAGAAGGGGGGCTCCAGCTGGCTTTTCACATTGGGAGCAGCCGGTGCTGAGTGTGGTGCTTGGCTGGCAGGTGTGACTCTGAAGAGCTATTGAAGGGCTTGCGGGGGAGGTTTGAGCCTGGGTGGGTCCAGGCAGTGAGGGGGGCTTGGGAATGAATGGCAAGGGTTGGGCAGAGCAGCAGGAGACTGTGAGGTGAAATGCCCCCAAAAATCAGGGTGGAGAGCTCCAACAGTGAGGGATAGCCCTGCACCCTTGGCTGGGGTACAGCGTCTGGGGGAGGCGACAGGTGGGCACAGGAAGGAGGGCTTCTCCCCAGGTGTGCTGGCTGTGTGCCTGGGGGGCATTGGTGTTAGTCAACAGTGTGGAGATGTTCATTCCTCACCTCAGCCCCAGGCAGCTCTTTTGAAAGTTGGCATTTATGCAGTAGAGGTGGTGAGGAGGGGGCTGGTACGTGACCTTCAGTGAGGGGCCATGCATTGTAGGGTCCTTCTGCTGCCCATCGCTATCTTCTCTGACTTGCAGAGTGCCTCAGCTGGCTGCTTGGAAGCCCTCTGAGAACCTGCCTTCCAAAGCCCGTTTACCTGGTGCAGGTCTCTGCTGTCTTCTCTGGACTTGGGGCTGGGTCTTCTGGCATGTTCTAGTCCTCTGAGCGCCTCATTCGGTGGTTTTATCCCTGCCAAGGGGAGGAAAACACCTTATTCTTGACCTAATAAGTCTGGCTTAGAGGACATAACATCCTTGTGACTTCTAATTTCCTTTGATAAATTAGTGTTGAAAGGGATCTGCAGAGAGAGTGATACTTGTTACTGTCACATTGAAGGGCCGTGAGATTGTTTTACCAGTGACTTCTCAGCCAGCTAAAGCCAAAACTTGAATTATTTTGGGGAAAAGTCATTTTTTTCTAAATTTTATTATTTTTTGTTGTTATTGAGACTATACACAGCAAAACATACACGAATTCAACAGTTTCTACTTGTACAATTTAGCGACATTGATTACGTTCTTCTGTGCAGCCATGCTCACCCTCCTTTTCTGAGTTGTTCCTCCCTCGTTAACATAAACTCACTGCCCCCTAGGGTTCCTATCTAACCTTTCTAGTTGCTGTTGTCAATTTGATCGCATATAAACAAACAAACAAGCAAAAAAAAAAAAAAACCCATTACCATCAAGTCAGTTATTACTCACAGCAACCCTATGGGATGGGGTAGAACTGCTCCATAGGGTTTCCAAGGCTATAATCTTTACGGAAGGAGATAGTCACATCTTTCTCCCATGGAGTAGCTGATGGATTTTAACCACCAGTCATTTGGTTAGCAGCTGAGAGCTTGACCACAGCCCAGGGCTCCATTATAGATAGTTCTTAAAAGAGCATAATACCCAAGGCAGACCTTTTTAAGTATTTAGGCTAAACTATGGTTTTAAGATGAATCGCGATTTTTTGATTTAAGGTTTAAAGATTATCTCAAGGCAGTAGTTTCAGGGGTTTATCCATTCTCCATGGCTCCAGGAAGTCTAGACTCCATGAGAATTTGAAATTCTGTTCTTTGTTTTCTCCCTTTTGATCAGGATTCTTCTATGGAATCTTTGATCAAAATGTTCAGTAATGGTAGTTGGGCACCTTCCCATTCTTCAGGTCTCATGGCAAAGGAGGCAGTTGTTCATGGAGGCAGTTAGCTACACATTCTATATCCTAAGGTCCGCCCGACCCAAGCCGTGGTGTTTTCGGTCACCTCATATGCATGTGAAAGCTGGAGCGTGAATAAGGAAAACCAAAGAAGAATTGATGCCTTTGAACTATGGTGTTGGTGAAGGCTATTGAATATACCGTGGACTGTCAGAAGAACAAACAGATCTGTCTTGGGAGAAGTACAGCCAGAACGCTCCTTAGAAGCAAGAATGACGGAACTTCGTCTCACATACTTTGGGCATGTTATCAGGAGGGACCAGTACCTGGAGAAAGACATCATGCTTGCTAAAGTAGAAGGTCAGTGAGAAAGAGGAAGACCCTCAATGAGATGGATTAATGCAGTGGCTGCAACAGTGGGCTGAAACATAACGATTGTGAGGATGGTGCAGGCCTAGGCAGTGTTTCATTCCGTTGTACATAGGGTTGCTATGAGTTGGAACTGAGTTGATGGCACACAACAACAACATTGGTAGTTCTATTTTTAGCTTTTTGAGGAACCACCACACTGTTTTCCACAATGGCTGTATCATTTTGTATTCCTACCAGCAGTGGGTAAGGGTTCCAGTTTCCCTACATCCTCCCCAACATTTATTATTTTATGGGTTTTTTTTTTTTTTGATCTGCCATCCTAGTGGAAGTGAAATAGTATCTCATTGTAGTTTTGATTTTCACCTCTCTGATGGCTAATGACACCAAGCATTTTTTCATGTGTCTGGTGACCATTTGAATGTCCTCTTTGGTGAAATGTCTATTCAAGTTCTTTGCCCATTCTATAATTGGGTTATTTGTGTTTTTGTTGTTAAGTTGTTGAAGTTTTATATATATTCTGGTTATTAGATTCTTGTCAGATATATGGTTTCTGAAGGTGTTCCTTAGTTGGTAGCTTGTCTTTTCACTTTTTTGATAAAGTCTTTTGAATTAACAGAAGTTTTTAATTTTTATGAGGTCCCTTTTTATTTTTTCTTTTGCTGTTTGTGCTTTCGTTATTGTATTAGATAATCCATTGTCGAAAGCTAACCCTGATAGCATTGCCACTGCTTGTTCTTCTAAGAATTTTATGGATTTAGACTGTACATTTAGGTCCTTAATCTATTTTGGATTTGTTTTTGCGTATGGTGTGAGGCATGGATCCAGTTTCATTTTTCTGCTTGTGGAAATCCAGTTTACCTAGCACCGTTTATTGAAGAGATTCTTCTTTCCCCATCTAATGGACTTAGCACTCTTGACAAAAATCAGTTGATCATAGATGTGTGGGTTTATTTCTGGACTCTCAATTCTATTCCTTTGGTCTGTGTGTCTGTTTTTATACCAGTATCATGCTGTTTTGATTATTGTAGCTGTGTCCTGAAACCCAAAACCCTTGCTGTTGAGTCAATTCCAACAGATAGTGCCCCTGTAGGACAGGGTAGAGCTGGCCCATAGGGTTTCCAAGGAGTGACAAATGAATTCAAATACTGCTGACCTTTTGGTTAGCAGCCAAGCTCTTAGCCATCACACCACCAGAGCTCTACTGTAGCAGTGTAGTATGTGTTAAAATCAGGAAGTGTGAGTCCTCCTACTTTGTTCTTCTCTTTCAAGATTGTTTTTTTAACTATTCAGGGCCTCTTGCCATTCCATATAAAGTTGAGGATTGGTTTTTCTATTTCTGTAAAGAAGGCTGCTGAAATTTTGACCGGAATTGCATTGAATGTATAGATAACTTTGGGTAGTATTGACATCTTAATAATATTAAGTCTTCCAGTCCATGAAATATTTTTCTACTTATTTAAGTCTTCTTTAATCCCTTCTAGCAGTGTTTTATAGTTTTCATTGTGTAAGTCTTCATGTCCCTGGTTAGATTTATTCCTAGGTATTTTGTTCTCTTAGATGCTATTATAAATAGAACAGTTTCCCTAATTTCCCTTTTGGATTTTTCATTTCTGGTGAATAGAAACCAAACTGATTTTTGTTTGTTGACCTTGTACCTTGCAACTTTGCTAAATTTCTGTGCAAGTTTTAGCCTTTTTTTTGTTCACTTTTAAAGGATTTTCTCTACGTAGGATCATATCCTCTGGGAATAGAGAGAATTTTACTTCTTTTCCAATGTTGGTATCTTTTATTTCTTTTTCTTGCCTTATTGCTCTGGCTAGGACTTCTAATAGAATATTAAATATAAGTGGTGAGAGCAGGCGCTCTTGTCTTGTTCTCGATTCCAGGGAGAATGCTCTCAGTCTTTCTCCACTAGGTGTTATGTTGGTTGTTGGCTTTTCATACATGCCCTGAATCATGTTGAGGAATTTCCCTTCTATTCCAGTCTTTTTTAGTTTTCATCAAGAGAGGGTGTTGGATTTTTATAAAATGCTTTTCTGCATTCATAGAGGTGATCATGTCATTCTTCTCCTTTGTTGTATTCATGTGGGGAAATCCTGGTGGCATAGTGGTTAGTGTTACAGCTGCTAACCAGAAGGTTGGCAGTTCAAATCCACCAGGCGCTCCTTGGAAACTCTGTGGGGCAGTTCTACTCTGTCCTGTAGGGTTGCCGGGAGTCGGAATCGACTCGACGGCAACAGGTTTGCTTTTGGTATTCTTGTGGTGTATTATTGTTGATTGATATTCTAATGTTGCATTATGTTGATTGATATTCTAATGTTGAACCATGCCTGTATTGCTGGAATAAGTCCCACTTGTTCATGGTGTTTGACTCTTTTTAATATGCTGTTGGATTCTGTTTGCTAGTATTTTGTTGAGAATTTTTGTGTTTACAGATAATTGCTTAGCGTCCACAATATGTTCTGTGAGATAGTACATTATGTGATTTGGACGTTGTGTGAACACCATATTATGTTCAGGAGAAAGGTGCACAGCAAAGTCCCCAGTCTGGCCTGTGACCTGCACTGTCACCGCCATGCCAAGGTACTGTGTGAAAACTTTGGCTCCACTGCTGCCTGTCCTGTGTGGTTTCCGTCTAGTCTCTGAGAGCCATGCTTGGCCCCTTCCTGCCATGGTGCGCACTTGGCCGCTGGCTCTCTTGACTTTCTTCCTCCTTGCCTGCCTTCTTCATCCCCCCAATGGGCTTTAAGCCCTCCTTACCCTGCCTGCACCTCTTCTGCTTCCTTCTTGGCCTCCACCTCATCTCCAGGCTACCTTTCCTGCTCTCCTCCCACCACTGCTGCAGCCCGGACCCTTAGATGACCTCTACCTTGGGAGAAACTGCGGCCTCAGGTCCGGGTGTCACACACAGGGTACCTGGGCTGAGTGGGGCAGCTGTTTCTTCAGGGCATCCTCCTCAGCAGTTCCAGTGGCGTCTGCGCGGCCCCTGACTAAGGTGAGTGCAGTGGGACAGGCAGCTGTGAATGGGCTTTAAGATCCCCTCTCCCTGGTGCCACAGGTCCCAGGCACATGTGGGATTCAGAGAGCTAGTGAGAGACAGATCCAATGCAAAGTGCCTCTGCTACGTCCCATTCTCCGATGGGAATTTCTGGACTGTGTTATAACCTTATGGGACTACAAATGTATATGCAATAGGATGCTGCCCGAACAGACATTAAGCGGCACCTGTCTGTATATCCGTAAGAGATATTGGCCTGTAGTTTCCTTGTGGTGTCTTTGTCTGGTTTGGGTATTGAGATTATGTTTGTTTAATAGAATGCATTAAGGAGTATTACTTCTCTATCTTTTGGAAGAGTGTAAATAGTATTAGTGTCAGTTCTTCTCTAAGTGTTCGCTAGAATTCCCCAGTGAAGCCATCTGGTCCAGGATTTTTTGTTGTTGTTGGGAGGTTTTTCATCACTGATTTGATTTCTTCACTTGTTATGGGTCTATTTCCTCTTGAGTCAGTTTGGGTAGGTTGTGTGCTTCTAAGAATTTTTCCATTTCATCTAGGTTATATAGTTTGTTGCCATAATATTCTGTCATAATTCTCTTCATTTCTATCGGGTCAGTTATAATGTCCCTTTTTTCACTTTTTGTTTTGGTTATTTGTATCCTTTCTCTTCTTTGTCAGTCTAGCAAGAGGTTTGTCAATTTTATTGACCTTTTTAAAGAACCAGCTTATGGTTTTAATTGATTCGATGTTTTTCTGTTTTCGATTTTATTTATTTCTGCTCTGATCTTTGTTATTTCCCTTCTTCTGGGAGATTTACGTTTACTTTGCTCTTCTCTTTCTAGTTCCTGGTGTTGTCGAGTTAGGCTGCTAATTTGAGATCTTTTTTCGTGTGTGTGTGTGTAGTCATTTATTGCTATAAATTTTCCTTTGAGCACTGCCATCGCTGCATCGGATAAGTGTTGGTATGTTGTGCTTTCATTTTCATTTGACTGTAAGAAATTTGTAATTTCTCTTTTTGATTTCTCTCTTGACCCATTTAGTTTAATAGTGCATTGTTTAATTTCCATATGTTTGTATTTTCCCTGTTATTGATTTCTAGCTTCACTTTCTTGTGGTCAGAGAAAATACTTTGTCTGACTTCAGTGTTTTTAAATTTATCAAGACTTGCTTTGTGACCTAAAATGTAGCCTCTTCTGGAGAATGACCTATGTGCACTGGAATAGAATGTATATTGTTTTGTTTGGGGATAGAGTGTTCTATATATGTCTGTTAAGTCCAGTTATATATGTCTGTGTTTAAAGTGGTCTCTTGTAAACAGCATATAGTTGGATCATGTTTGTTTATCCATCCTGTCACTTCCTGCCTTTTGGTTGGCGCATTTAGTCCATTTACATTAACTGTAGTTACTGGTAAGCAGTAACTTACTTCTGCCATTTTGTTGTTTGTTGTTGTTGTGTGTGTGTTTTAAGCCTTCTTTGTCTTTGTCCTTTAGTACTTCTTGTTTTTGTGTTTTGTTCATTTATCGTAGTGAGCCTTTTTGGTTCCCTTCTTTCCTTTTTATTATTTTCAAAATATTTTGTTAGTGGTTAACATGAACATTACATTTAAGAGCTTGTATTTATAACTTTTTTTAAATAACATTTTAGAGTAAGTTGGTACCAACTTAACTTCAGTAACATACAAGAAATTCTAAATCTGTATCATTACTCTCCCCCTTTTGTTGTTGTTATCACTAATTGCATCTTTATATTTTATGTGTCCTGTAACATAATTTTATCTTTGCCTTTTATATATTTGTTATTAAAAAACATGAAGTACAAAACATTTAGAATCATCAAGCGTGAATACCTTATTACTAGTCGTTATTCTTGTCCATTCATTTCCCTTTATTAGTAATCTTTCTTTTTATGTATAGCTTTGAGTTACTTTCTAGTGTAGTTTCCCTTCTATCTACCAAAACAAAACCAAACCTACAGCCATAAAGTCATCTCTGACTCATAGCGACCTTATAGAACAGAGTAAAACTGCCCCATATAGTTTTGAAGGCTGTAATCTTTGTGGAAGCAGACTGCCACATCTTTCTCCCATGGAGTGGCTGGTGAGTTCGAATCACTGACCTCTCAGCAGCTGGGAGCTTAACCACTACACCACCAGGACTCCTTCCTTCCATCTACAGAACTCTCATTAGTATTTTTTGTGGGGCTGGTCTGGTGGATATGAACTCTCTTAGCTTCTGTTTGTCTGAGAAATTTTAATTTCAACCTCATTCTTGAAGTACAGTTTTGCTGGGTTTAGTATTCTTGGTTGACAGTTTTATTTATTTATTTTTTCTTATAGCACATTAAATATATCATTCCATTGCCTTCTGACCTCCAATGTTTCAGAGGAAAAATTGGCACTTAGTAGCCTTATTGAAGATCTCTTGTATGTGATATTTGGTTCTCCGTCACTGCTTATAGGATTCTCTTTATCCTTACTTTTTGAAATCCCCGCTCTGATGTGTCTTGGGGTGCATCTGTTTGTGTTTATCCTGCTTGAGGTTCTTGGAGCATCTTGGATTTGTAGATTCATGTGCTTTGTTAGATTGGGGAAATTTTCTGTCATTATTTCTTCAAATATTCTTTCTCTTCCTCTCTCTCATCTCCTTCTGGAATTCTCATGATGTGTATATGAGGTCTTTTGTTGTTGTCCCACAATTCCATTAAACAGTACTCAGCATTTTTGAGCCCCTGGTCTTGTTGCTCTTCAGCGTCTGTAATTTTAGCTATCTTATCCTGTAATTTGCTGATTAAATCTGTTGGTAAGCCCTTCTATTGTATTTCTTATTTCAGTTATTGTCCCTTTCAGTTGCAGTATCCCTTTTTTAGATCATCATTTTGTTCTTGCATTACCTTCCTTATTTCATTTAGCTCTTTGTCTATGTTTGTCTTAATTCTTTAATTATCTTTAAAGTTGTTGTATTATATTCTTCCATTTTTCCATTATTTGGTCATCCCTAGATGTGCTTTCAGAGCCCTGGTGATACAGTGGTTAAAAGCGTGGCTGCTAACCAAAAGGTCAGCAGTTTTGAATCCACCAGCTGCTCCTTGGAAACCCCATGGGGCAGTTCTACTCTGTTCTATAGTGTCACTATGATTTGAAATTGACTTGATGACAGTGGGTTTGGTTTTTTGAGTTAGAAGTGCTTTCACTCCCTTTGGTATGTTCATTTGGATCGGCCATTGTTTCTCTGTTCTTTGTGTGCCCTGTGATTTTTTGTTGATGCACTGGTATTTTCAAGGGTGTTAGCTTTCTCAGTTTTCCCCAGCATTTGGTGTTTTTGCCCACACTGCTTTCTGCGAGAAGCTTTTAGGTGGCAGAGCCTTTGGCCTTTGCTTTCTGTTTCCTCTCCCTCTGTGTGATAGCTCCCTCTTCTTCCCTGGATAATTGGGATTTGAAAGTCCCTGATCTCATTTTTCAACTTTCAGTCTCTCCCAGATACACCAGATAATACTCTGTGGTCATTTTGTCCACTAGTGGGCACCACCTCTCAGGCGAGATATGTACTAATCAATCTGTGCAACAGGGGACACAGTCCCCTCTTTCTAGATATTACTCCCTTGCCTTCTCTGTTTCTGTAATCGTGTTTTTAGTTGGAAAACCCTTTTGGGGCTTGGTGTTGCCTTTCGGTTTTGCCAAAGCTTTCCTTCCTTGCTCTGTGGTGGCTGCTTATATATGAGCTGGCATTCAGGGGAAGCATCAGCATACTTTCCCCTGTTTCGGGAGGGATAGTCATTCTCCCAGGGAGGCCTGCCTTGTTGCTATCAGAACCATCCCTGTAATATGCTGGCTGTGGATGTAGCCTCCACTCAAGATGCCTCCTTCTTAGCATACAGCAGCATCAGTCAGCAGTCTTCAGTGATGACTGTAAGGCACAGCAGACAGACCCAAACTGATGCCCAGGGAGGTCTGTCTTGTTGATTTCAGAGGCCTGCGGTTTGGGGTGTATAGGGAAGCAGGTAGAGTGATGGGAACAGATTCCAATGCAGGGGCCTTCTGTAGCAGTTTGCAGCAGCCTAGCAACCAACAATTACTGGGTGGTGAAGGAGGTGTCACACTCTGGTCAGATTCCCATGGAGGTCTGCCTTGTCGTTGTCAGAGCCCCCCTGGTAGATTGTTGGGTGTGAGTGCAACCTGTACTCAAGACTCCTGCTTCCTAACACACGGCAGCCTCAGTCAGCAGTCCTCAGTGCCAACTGGAAGTGGGGGCAGACTAACCCTAATTGACCCCAGGGAGGTTTGTCATGTTGGTTTCAGAGGCCTGAGCTATGGGGTGTGCAGGAGGCAGGTAGAGTGCTTGCTATGAGAACAGACTCCACCCAGGGCCCTTCAGTAACAATTCACAGTAGGCTTGCAGATGACAGTGTCTGGGTGGGGGAGAAGCTGTGACTCTCCAAACAAACCCCCAGGGAGGTCTGCCTTGTTGCTGTCAGAGCCTTCCCTCTAGTATGTTGGCTGTGTGTAGCCTCCACTAAAGAGGCCTGCTTCTTAGCACACAGCAGCCTCAGTCAGCCGTCCTCAGCACCGACCTGAACACACTGTGGGGGGAAGTCATTTTAACGTATTATTTCCCTGTCCTTTCTGTTTTCTAATGAGCTTTTCTTTTTGGCTCCAGAGCATATTACAGTAATAGTAAAGGAGCTAGAAGTACCCCCATGACCCCACTACCCTATTTCTGCCCCACATTCTCCATGTTCCTGAAGTATCTATGATTACAGGTCACATACAGCCCCCTGCATGGCAGCTATGTGGCAAGCTGATGGCTGGGGTGGGGGCAGGTTTGGTCTATTCTGTGGCCTTGGCTGAGCCTGGATGAACCCAGGCCTCCTTGCGGGAGGTGAAGTCTCCCTTGGGGAGGGGAGAGGGGTGTGTGCCATGTACCTCGTGTGGCCACAGCTGCCTCCAGGAGCAGTGGGGTGGTGTCCTGGGTGCCTTGGGACAGAAGTACCCTTCCTGGGCACCTGACTACTTTTCCTGTTGGCTTAGTGCCGCCTTCCTGCCCTCCCGGCTCAGTGCTGCGCGTCTCTGACTTCCTCCCTTTCTTGGAGAGGCAGGGCTGTGGGACACCTGACACTGGTGCCACGCAGCCAGAGGATCTGCTCACGTGTTTCTACCTCTGGCTGGCTGTGCTCAAACCCCAGACCAGCTCCTGGACGCCTTGTTGGCAGGTGGCCTGTTTGCCTTCTTCCTCATACATGCCTCCCTCCTGTCTCCCTTGGGGGCTTGGAGGAGATGACCTTGATTTTCAGCCTCCTGCATGGCTACTGTCCCTCCTTTTAGTGGCTGCCTGCCTTGGGGCAGAGATGAGGCTGTGGGGACCTGTCTGCCATCTCCTCACTTGGGAGCCACTCTGGGGCTGGTGTGCAGGGTAGGCTGCTACTCCTGGGGGGACCCATTGGAAGCCATGTTTGCTGTGCTGGTGTTGGGGCCCCCCTGCCTGGCTGCTCCTGAAGTGTGATCTTTTCTGGATTCTTGCAGGGCAGTGTAAGTCCTAAGGAGCTACTTCTGAGGGTTGGGTCAGTCTCAGCCCTGTGACCCACCACCAGGTGTTATGTGGATCCTGACTCTGGAGGCTGTACAGAAATTGGCCCTGTGTGTTTCTCTCTGGGCTGGCCTGGGGTTCACAATATGTGGAAACCATCGGACACCCTTCGTCTGTGCCCTTCAATGCTTATGTGACCCGCCAGTGTCCCCTTTGTGCCCGAGTGGCTGGCAAAGTACCGTGCGTGCCACCCCAGAACTTGTCGGCCAGCCCTCCATTCACCTGCCCGCCTGGCTGCCTGGCTTGTCCTCCCGGGGAGGAGTAGGACCTTGCCCAGGCCCCCAGTGTCAGGGGGGCTCTGCCTTCAGACCTGCTTATCTCCATGCCTGGAAGCCCTCCAGTGGCTGCAGGCAGCCCACCCTGTGTGGGGCACTTTGCTCAGAGCACGCCCTTTTATAGCTGAGGCCCTGGTGCATGTGCCCTGCTGGGTTCTCTCCTGGGGCCTGGTGAGCAAGGCTGTGCCCGCTTTTGGAAGGGGCTCAGACTGCCCGACCTGGCTGACTTGCCCGGCCCAACCTGGCTGACTTGCCCAACCTGGCAGACTTGGGAGTGAGGGCACCTGTGACATGGAAGCAGCAGCCCTCCTGCTGAGCACCCACTCAAGTGGGGCACGTGGAAGAGGCTTGGATCGGTTCTGCTGGCGGCCTCCTGCATTATATATATATTTTTTTAATCTCCCAAGTGCTTAATTCTGTCAGGTGGGCCGTCATTTGGATTCAGCTGGATGCCAAACCCTGGGCTGTGTCCCCATGTAAGGTGCTTTATGTGCCACACTGGCCAGGGCTTCTGGTGTGGTTGCCAGGAGAGGTTGGTTCTAGCTGTTTAAGAGGCCTGTGGAGGTTGGGACCTTTCTCTTCTCCCCGCCAAGTGCAGACACGGAGACACATTCAACACTGGTGCGTCTGCTCCTGCCCTCCGGGAGCATATGTTCCAGTGGTGACAGATGAGCAGCCTGGGCTGTGGGTGGCCATGATGGGGGCTCTGACTTGATGGCCACAAGCTCCCTGAGGTTGCTGTGGGCGGAGCTCACCTTTCTGAGCGTTCTTAGGGCCCAGTGCACAGGGCACTGGCCCAGCCTTCAAGCCTGCCTTGCGTGGAACCCAGTCTCCCACTCTTGCCCAGCATGTCTGACTCCAGAGTGAGGGGTCTCCTGTGCTCCCACTTCCCTAACTGTACAAAATAATCTGTGGCTCCTGGAGCTGATGTCTTCTTAACCCCCTTTTACATGTTACCAAAGCAGTTGCTGTGGAATTGATTCCGGCTCATGGTGATGCCATGTGTTATACAGTAGAGCCCTATAGGGTTTTCTTAGCTGTGATCTTTACGGAAACAGATTGCTGAGCTTTTCTTCCGTGAGGGCAGTGGGTGCATTCGAACTGTCAACATTTTGGTTAGAAGCTGATCACAAACTGTTAGTGCTTCTCAGAAGGCCCTGAGAGGGCAACTAAATACATCCTCAGGGCAGCACTGTTGACAGAACTTTCTGTGGGCATGGAAATGCCCTCTGCCTGTTCTCCATGGGCGCCCTTAGGGCACTTGCAGTGTGGCTAGTGCGACTGAGGAGCCACATGTGCTCCTGGCTGTTCTGCCGGGTGCTGCAGCCTGAGAGGGAGGGTGCACGCGCCTCGTGAGCACTGCCGCTGCCTCTCTGACAAGCATCCCTCCAGCACCTCCACTTTCAGATCACGCAGCTGAGGCCCAGGTAGCTGAGGTGTGCTCGCAGGGGGTGCCAGGCACATCCAAGTGGAGAAGCATTGCCATGAAAGACAGAGGCGAGACAAAGAGGACATGACAGCCGGACACAGCGTGTGGCCCTGGCCTGGGCCCTGCACAGGAACCCTAGAGGGCACAGTGGGACCTTTGGTGAAATGAGAATATGACTAGATGGTGGTGTGTGCCAGTGTCAGACAATTGAGGCCCAGGGCCATGGTCTGGGTCATCTGGAGGATGAGGCTGGTCCTGAGCTGACTTGTGGATTTAAGGGCTGGAGTCTCCACCCCACCTTGTCATTTCTAGGCTGATAGCTGGAGACTACTCTGAGGTGGAGTCAAAGCACTGTTGATGGACTATTAGTCAGACTGTAACGGTAGTGATAAAAAGAATTGTTTAGATAAGGGGAGGGAACAGACGTTCTGGAAGGTTCTGGACACCGGTACCTGGGACTCAACAGAGCAGGTTTCTCAGTTAGGTCATCTCTTCCTTTTTCCAGCAATGGTTTGTTGAGCATGTGTTCACCATGTTTGAGGCCCTGGGGATACTGCAGTAAGCAGGGCCAACCAAGAACCCTGTCCCTGTGGAGTTGGTGCTTCCGAGGGGAGACCGAGTGAACAGTGATGGTGTGCAGGGGAGGAGAATCAGGGTGGAAAGGAGAGTGGAATGGAGTGATGGGGAGACTCAGGTACAAGAGGAGGGCCAGGGAGGGCCTCAGAGAGGAGGGTGTGTATGAGAGAAGGCCTGTAGGAGGTAAGGGAGGAGCCATGCAGACACTGGACATCAGGAGCTGCAGGGAGCAGCCAGCGCAAAGACTCTGAGGAGGATCATCAGGGAGCGCTGTAGCGGAAGTGAGGGCGGCCAGATCAGGGCCTGTGGGTTGTGGTCAGCACTTCAGCTTCTCTGAGAAAGGCAGGGTCACAGGAGGGTTAAGCGAGGGGTGTGAGCTGGCTGAGGTTGTGACCCACATTGGCTGTTGTAGGAACAGTTGGGGATGAGGATGGAGGCAGGGAGGCCAGGGGAGAGGCAGTGGGGCTTGAATCAGGGGTGGCCATAGGGGTGTGTGGCCCATTAGGCTACGCCTCTCTCCAGTCACCCACTGCCCACACCCTGCAGAAAAAGGGCTGCCCTGAGTAAAGAACAGCTATGCCGAGGTTGGTCCAAGATGCCAGAATTGCTTCCGAGTATAGCAGGGAAGGCAGGTTTCAAGTCCTCGGTGTGAGGTCAAAAGGAGGCCCTGCTGCTGCACATTAAAACAGCCATGCCTTCTGCTGGACTGTCCTTGTCCTCACCCTTCCCGCCGGCCCCTTGGCCCTGCCCCTATGGCTGTGGTGGGTTGCTGTCTGGGGTCCTAGGCCTACTGTGCCCACCCTGGCACATACCTTCCAGAGCCACTTGGGCTGGCAGCTCTGTGTGCCTCACTTGTAGGCCTGTGGGTGTCTCTTGGGGCCTGTGGCTTGGGCCTGGCTTTGGGCCAGAGCTGGCAGATGCCCAAGGTAACACCGTGGTGCTCCAGGTCACTGCTTTGATGGAGGAAACTTGACTCGGTCCAACAGAGGTTTGGGCCACGTGCTTCAGTCTCCCTTTGCGGTCGGCCTGGCTTCAGTCTCCCTTTGCGGTCGGCCTGGCTGAGTGGCTGCATGGGGTGGTGGTGTTGCCATGCAGGGCTCCTGGTGAGTTGCAGTGAGTGCCACGTTGCTGTGGGCTCTGTGCAGGAGCACCTAGGCGGCCCCGCCTTATCCTTTGAGCTGCAGATAAGAAAAAGGGTGTGGGCAGCAGCAGCTGGGATTTTTAAAAAGCAAGACAGGATCTGCCTCTGGCCTCAGGCCTTCCACAGGCTGCATTTTCAGGGAGAATCTGGGTGGTGAGGCCTGATGGAGGCCTGGTCTGGGCAGAGAGGTGTGTTCCCTCTAAGCTAGGTAACCTGAGGGCCCTGTGGAGGTTTTCCTCTTTCCAGCACTAGTTCTGCCCCCTCAAGGGCTGCTTTCTAAGGATTCTTCCGAGTGCCGGATTCCTCTCTCTCAGTTAAGTCAGCTTTCCTTAAGTACGTATTAACATTTCTTGGGAAGACAGTGCAACAGCTGCATTAAAGAAGTGTGCAAAAATGAAAAAAGTCACCTCTCAGCCAAGTAAATACAACTCCTTTTATTTTTGCAGCTTGCCTTCAAGTTCTTATACACACACACACACACACACACGCACACACTTCTTAAAGATACAGCTGTACTTGCAGGGTGGTGTAGTTTTTAAAATATTTTTCATTTTTTCTTAGAGCTGCTTTTAAAGCCGCTGGTCTGAGGGAAGGTTGTGGTTCAGGGGTTTGTCCCCGTCCCCGTGCTTGCTGTTGGCCCTTGTGGCGGACTTTTCCAGAAGGTCCTGCTTGGCCCTGCTCTGAGGGAGGCTGCCCAGGCCGCAGCACTGCCTGAGCGTCTGCCTCCAGAGGCCTTGGTGCCTTCCCAGCGGCCCTCCTCCTACCTCCCTGAGGACCGTGGCCAGCCCTTGAGCGAGCTGCTGCTGGGATTTCTCTAGGCTTCACATTTGGGCCTCATCCAAGTGTTCAGGAGTGAGGTCTCCATTGTGGCTTTAGATATAGAAGACATAGTGGCCAGACACACGGGCAGATGGCTGGCACTGGCCAGAGGAGCCAGCAGGATAGAGAGGGCACTGGCTGCTTGTGAGAGGTGGCCCACCCTGAGAGGCCATGGTGCCCTCTGAATTCTGGCAGGCTGGCCAGAACGCTCTCTACCTTTGGCTTCAGGAGTTGCTTGACGGGGAGGCCCAAGCCCCAGTGCAGGCCGTTGGGGAGCGAAGGAGCAGACCAGCCTGGCAGGAAGGAGCCTGGTTTGATGAGAACTCTGCTGAATGCAGCCCGTCTAGTCCTTAGCATGGCCTCTCCAGGTTGACGGGGCTCTGTTCTCACCATTGGGAAAGGAACCTCAGGGAGGGCTCCCACAGTAGAGCAGTGGCTGTGGCATGGCTGTCATTCTGGTCCATGGCATGTTAAAAGGGCTGCTGCAGAAGAGGGAGGTTGTTGACCTAAGTAGGTTTGGGAAGTGCTGGGTTAGGCAAGCTTTGCTGTTGCAGGACTTGTCAGCCTTTAAAACATCCATTTTCACTGTGAGCTCTTCAGAGGGGATATGGAAGCGCTGCCCCCTCCCACCTCTTCCTTCATTCTATGAGCTTCCTGTGGGACCAGGATGGGCTCTGGAGAGTGGAGGTTCGCTGGTAGGTGAAGAGCTGTCCGCAGTGCTTCCTGTGAGCCGTGGCAAACAAGTAGAGGCCTCCGTGTGCTGTTCAGTGGTAATGCTGTGGGCGGTGCTTGGAGCTAGAAGTGGAAAGCCTACCCCCTCCCCCCCACCTGTCTAGGACAGGAGCTGCCTGGGAGGATCAGTCCTCCCCTGCAAGGACAGTCTTCTCAGGGCTTGGTCCCAGGCCCTCTGTTGTTGTGACTCTGTGTGTTTACTCGGTGAGTGAATAAGTTAGAAAAATTCTCAGCCGAAAAGTGACAGGGCACCCAGCTGATTGTGGCTGAGCAATGCAGACCTTTAATTAGTCCACAGAACCTGAAATCTGGGTCAGTTGAGGGCCTGAGTGGTGGTTCAGCAATATCAGCAGGGACACTGGTGCTTTCTCTCTTTCGCTTGTATGCTCTTCAGCCATGTTGCCAATCTGTCCCCGTCTTGTTGCTTCATGGCTACAGGAGGGCTCCCACAGCCCCAGGCATCACAGCCACATTTGAAGGTAGGAAGCTAGAGTGGTTAGGTGGGGTCTTAGCATCCAGAGGGCCCATCTCTCAAATGGTTCTGTCTTTTTCTTAATCCGTAAAGGAAAACTTTTGCCAGTGGTGCCCTGCTGCATATTTGGTTAGACCAGGTCATGTGGTCATCCTTAGCTGCAGAGGCATCTAGGAAAGGCTTGGTTGGCTTAGATGGATTATGATCTGTTCCCTGGGGCTGGGTACAGCCTGTTTCTGTTGGTTAGAAGGGGTGGAAGATGCCACTTGACACCTGTGTACTGATGAAGCCCTCCTTTACCTGGGCCTGTCTCCCCAGCCAACCAGCCCACCTATCCAGGGCAGCCTTGGCTCTAGCCTGCCCCACACCTCCCACGTCAAGGTTGTCCACAAGCCTATATGGATCTGCCTTCCCGTCTGAATGGCCTCGTGTGTCCACATGCCCCAGTCCAGCTGCCCCACCGTGTCCTCTTCTCTTGCCTGTTCCCATCTGTACTTGTTCCTCACTACCAGCAACCTGGTCTCCATTTCTCCCAAACTTATTATTTAGAAGATCTTAAACCTATAGAACAGGTGGATTTACCAACTGCTTCATTTGTTTTATCTCTATGTTTCTTTGATCAAAATGTTCAGTATTGGTAACCAGGCACCATCCGGTTATTCCAGTCTCATGGCAAAAGAGTCAGTTGTTCATGAAAGCAATTAGCAACACATTCCATTTCCTATTCCTAACTCACTTTCTTCTTACGTTGCTCCAGGTGAATAAAGACCAATTGTTGTACCATGGACTACTGCTTGCAAGCTTGTAAGACCCCAGGCACTAAGCAGCAAACTAGGAGACAGAACAGAAGCACTGAACACATTATTAGGCCAATTAACTGGAATATCCCATGAAACAGTGACCCTAAACCTTCAAACCAAGGAACCAAATCCCATGAGGTGTTTAGTTGTACACACGCAGCCTCAGCAGCTACTTTTTTTTGTTGTCGTCGTAACTGTGTCACAGAACTTTTGCCAGTTCAACTTTTCACAAGTTAACACCTTATTGACAACAATTACAGTTACCGGCTGTGCAGCCCTACCCTTGATCGATGTGTTTTTTCCGTCACTGCCCTCCATCTTCCTTTTTCTCTTCTGTCTCTTGGGCGCTGGTGTGGAGGTTCCGGCAGGGGACTTGCACAGGGCCCACACAGGTCTGTTTGGGCTTCCTCGGTCAGATTCAGGTGTGCATTTCCAGCACAAGGACGGCGCAGGTGATGTGTGTCCTTCTGTGCGTCTGTCCATCTGTCAGAAGGCACAGGTATTAGGAGCTCTTGGTCAGCCGTGCTGACTTTGGTGTCTGGGGTAAGGTGTGTCCACCAGAGCACTCTGCTACTGGATAACTAAGAAGTGACTCTGAGAGGGATCACTGCTCCGGCAGCTTCTGACCCATAGCCACACATTCGGGGACAATCCTGCTGGGATTATCCTGGCTCTCAAGACACAAATCTGATCATGTTGGTCCCCTGCTTAAACCCTCCAGTGGCTTCCCATTGCCCTGAGGGCAGAGCACATAGAGTAATAGGAACACCGGGCCTCTGCTACTTCTCTGTCCCTGTCACTGGGTGGAAACCCCAGGTTTTGCTCAGCGGACTCCTATCGGCCAGTAAACGAGAGACCAAGGTGGGAGAGTGTAAAGGTGTCTTTTATTTCATTGTGCAAGGAAGGAAGCAATCAGGGCTGCTGCCACCAAGACTGCTTCAAGAGGGCGAGGGAAAAAAGTTATTTTTAAGGGGTTTATAAGTAGGGAGTTCATACAAGTTACGTCAGCAACATTCTTAATCATACCACACAGGCGCCAGCATTTTCACCAGGCAGGCCAAGCAAAAGAACTGCAGTTTTGATGCAAACTGTGAGGGCAGCGAGCAATGGAACTGGAAATGGTAGGGCCGGCGTGAGCAAGCTGCAGTGGAATTTTCTGCAGCCTGGGGACCTCGGTATTAGCCCCAAATGCAGAGATGGAGGCTCAGGGGTTAGAGCCCACATGGTAGATGGCAGAAGCTGGTGTCAGTTCTGTTCTGCCCACCTCCATGCTGTGTGGCCTGGGTTCCAGGCCGGATGCCAAAGAGTGAGACCCCAAGCATCCTCGGCCATCATTTTTATAACGTCCCTCCCCCTACTTCGTCTCAACCATCTCAGCTTCGGAACCCAGTGCTTGGAGGTTCTTGGTTCTCTTGCTGCCTGGCTTCCATCCTCCCAAGGATCTTGGGGATTCCTAGCCTCTGCTTCCCGAGGATGCTGATATCGTGGGGGGAGGCCATGGCACCTGTCCTCCCTGTACCCAATACCTCTGCAGAGGATGGGCCCCGCTGTTCTAAGTGGAGTCGGTGCTGCCGGCTTCCCCTCCTTGTTCAGGATGAGTGTGGGCACTCCCAGGCCATAGGGCTCCGTGGTCTCCCCCATAAGAGTTAGCCTCCAATGTGAGAAGGGGGGCCTGAGGGTGAGGCATGCTGGCATGAGGCATCTCCAAGGCAGTGCCACCATGGGCTTCTGACCTCCGATGGTGGGCTGGTCCTGGCGGTGTAACGTCCTCTAGGTCTGGCAGTGCCTTTCCACAGCAGCACAGCCCGTCTTCTGCTACTTCGTTTATCTCTGGGGTGTGTCTCTCACGTGGGAAGTCCCAAGGTGGGTGCTCTTCATGAGCACCTCAAGGGTCTCAGGTGGCTCCAGACAGTTATGGCCGTAGCCCTGTTTCTCCCAGGGAGGGGATGAGGAAGCGGGAGTGGGGGGTCGCCCCTCCAGCATGGAATGGGTGTGCCACCCTCACGTGCCCAGTCCTAACCATTCCCTTGAGCAGGGAGAACTGGCTGGTGGCTGGAGGGGTGCCCGAGCCCCCAGGGGCTGCTGCCAAGGGGATGCCCTTGCTGCTGACATTTCTGGGGAGGGTGATGCAGCAGATCCGACATCTCACAGAGAGGAAAACATCCACAGTCCCTTTCTCTGACAGCAGTTTTCGTTTTGGTTTATTCTCTTCTGGTCCTTTTCTTTTACATTCTTGGGTCTTTCTGCCAAGTCATAATTGTAGCATCCATGCTAATGTGTGCTTTAGGCAGTGGTCACGAGTCACCCAGAGCACCTGTAGATCCCCTCCCCTGCTGTTCTCCCTGCCCCAGCCCCTCATTCCTCCTGCCCTCGGCCCTGAGTGGAGCTAGGCTGCGTTGATGCCAGCGCCAGCCCAACTGCTGGGCATGAGTCAGGACTAGGCCAGATCCTCGCATTGTCCTGTGCCCAGGGTGGGCTTAGCGGTAGGCGGAGGCCAGTACAGACCCAGCCTTGCATCCTCCTAATGTGTGCCTTTGCGCAGGTTCCTTCATGCCTCTGTGCTGGACCTGGGGGCTGGGAGGTGGCGGGGGGGGGGGGGCTGTGGATGTGGCTGCTCTGCCTGGCAGAGGCTGATCCCCTGGGGGTCACAGAAGGAAGGGACCTGGTGCCTGTGGCCTGGGTGGGACAGGCAGCCTGGGTGGGCCTGGAAGGCAGCAGGACTAAGAACCCCCACTAAGTCCTTCTGTCTGCAGATCTTCATGGCCTAGGGAGGCTGCTTAGCTCTGGGCAGGAGAGAAGGGGATACGTGTGACTGGCTGGGACTGGTCCTGGTCTCTGCTCTCTACCTACCCACCCGCCTGCCCACAGCCTATTTCTGGGGTTGGCGGTATAGGCACTGAGCCATGTCATCTGTGCTGGTTTCAGCATCAGGGGTGCGTGCTCCTGACCACTGTGAGGTCTGGTTGGGTGGACTGAATGGGTTAATGGTCCAGTCTTGGGAGCTGGGCAGGGGTGTGTTTGCTGGGGGTCCGTCAAACATGGCCCTTCCTCAGGAGGCTCTTTTCTGTCCTGTGGTTGGTGGAGAGAAGAAAGCAAGGGGGCCTGTGGGGTCTCCATTCTGCCTCTGAATAGCCAAGGAGCTGGTACAAGCTGTGCCCAGGTGGGCTGAAGCTGGACACTGGTAGCGTGATGTGGCTGTCCTAGCAAGCAGGCAGCTCTCGTTCCCCAGCTTTGCCCGTTTCTCCCGCTGCTCCTCTGGTGCTCCTCAGCACCAGCCGCCACCTTCAGCCGGCTTTTGGTAGGCATCCCTGAAATACTGGTGGTCTCTTCGCCTCAACCAGCACCTGCTGCCAGCAGGAACAAGGGCTGGGAGGAGTGCATGCTGGGCAGGGCAGGGCAGGGCACAGGGGACCTGGGAGAGGGGCCCCGGGCAGGGAGGCAGGCTGGAATTTGGGGTGGTAGTGCCTGTGCCAGAGCTGCCTCATTGATGTGCGCTGCTGGATGGTTGCATTTCCCTACGACCCATGAATGTCGTTACTTGAGGCCATACGTTGGCCCTGGTTAAACTGCTCTCCCTGGTGTCTGTATGCCCTGGGCTTGAGGGGGCTGTGTGAGTCATATGCAGACCAGCAGGCTGTCCTCTTCACTGGTGTGCCTTGGTCCCTGCGTGGGTGCCTCAGTGTGGGTATCCTTGCACCTTTGTGGACACCTGGCTGTTCTCAGACCTGGACTATCACGAGTGAGGCTGCTGTGTCCATGCCTGCTGGAGGTGAAGGGTGGAGGATGGGATGAGGTCTCGTGGGGCCCCGGGCCCAGCCGTGCTGTCAACCACCTGCAGCTGGACATGAAAGACAGGTATCCACTGCTGTGCACGCGGTGCTCCGTGCTCTGGGCCCTGCCTCCTGCAGGCAACACTGACCTGGCCCTGCTCAGGACGCGGGGTCATGGGAACAGAGCTGGGTTGTGGTCTCTGCTTTGGCATGGCAGGCTCTGGGCATGGCGTCTGGAGAGCAAGGAGCTGGGCCCCAGTTGGGCAAGGGGCCGGCCCAGCCTATGGGGGCCCTGCGCAAATAAGCCAGGCCGCCTGGGCTCCTGTGACCGCCAGCATATCCTCGAGGAGTCAGTGTTTGGCACACAGCTTGCTGATCTGAAATGTCCATCAGCCTTGGTAAATATTTGATGACGGCAATGATAGAAAACAAAGGCACGCTGTGTTCCCAGGAGGGAGCGAGACAGTGACATTGGAACGTCCCTGCCCTGCCGGTGCTTCCTTTCATGTGTGTGTGGATGCCTTTTCAAGGCAGGCCTTTGTGTCCCGTCCCAGAGCAGAGGCCTCAGGCCTGGCCAGGCTGAGTGCTGGGAGGCAGCGCTGCCAACTTTCCTCCAGATGCCTCCTGGGCCTCTGGGAGGTCTGCTGGAGGGGCTTTGGGTCACAGTGGGGTCTCACCCATCTGCCGCCACCTTGGATAAACTCTCGCCTGCAGGCCCCAGGGAGGGGCTCAGCGCAGTGAAGTGTGGCCTGGACACCTGACGGTGCTACCAGAGGCACCTGTGCCCTTGCCAGGCATTATCTGACCCCTGTGGCCCGTTCCCATGGCCACACAGTGTGGGCGGCAGTGGCACCTTGACTCCAGGCTTCTCAGTCAATGCCTCCCCAGCTTAGCCGCCCACTACTGTGTGTAAGGATTGCTGATAGAGGGGCTATTAGTAGAAAACAAGCTGGCGGACCACCCAGTGTCCTGTGTGTGCATGCATGTATTTGTGTGCATGCATGTGTGCACATGTGCATGTGTTGCGTGCATGTTCGTGTGTGCACGAGGTCTGTGCATGTGTGTGTGTGTATCAGGGTGGATGTGCGTGTGCATGTGTGCATGTGTGTGCTTGCATGTGTGCATGTGTACTGACACGTGTGTGGTCTTTGGCTTGTTTGCCAGGGAAGAGGCCTGTGGAAATGGCATGTCCTTTCGGTTAGACTTCGCCAGGGAAGGAGCAAACACCCCGAGGGCCCTGGGCGGCATGTGGCCACCTGAGCCATCCTGTCCCTTGTAGGGTGCTGACTGGGCTGTGCCAGGTCCTTGGGCCGTGGCAGGCCCTGCAGGAAAGGCGGGCGTCTGTATGGTTCCTGTGCTTTCTCTCTGGGGGAAGGGAAGCACGGTGGGTGGGGCAGGGTAAGGAGCAGTGGGAAGGAGGGTGAATCATGAGGGCTTGGAAAGAACCTCATCTTTGGTATACTTACTAGTGCTGATGGCAGTGGCTGTTTACCGAGCCTCCCTGAATGCCTGGCCCCATGCTGAATGCCTTCCTTACATTTGCTCATTTAGTCCTCACAACCACCCCACGGGGCTGGCAGGCAGTTATTCCTGGGGAATGGGGACACTGAGTCTGGAAGGTGGTGGATACTGGGCTGCTAGGCCTCTGGGCGGCCCCACTCATCTGGGTGTGCTGCCTAGGCCTGCTCCCCTGAGGACTGTGTTGCTCCCCAAAGGCACCTAGGCCCCCTCTCAGTGGAAACCTGCCCTGGGACCCAGGCTGGAGCGAGGCCATTTAGGGCCCTGTGGGATGGGGGGTCTGGGGCCTCCAGGCATCCCCTATGTGAGGACAGCTGGTGCAGATGAGGGGTGTTGAGTGTGGTTGTGGGGATTGTGGACAGGGAGCCACTGCACCGGAGGGGATGATGGCCGAGAGGCTGCAGGTGAGCTGGACTGTGTGCTCAGGGGGGCAGGCCACGAAGGCTTCCTTCTCAGTCAGAGGAAGAAAGGAAAGCAGGCTGTGGCGCCTCCTTTACACAAGCTGCGAAGCCAGGGCTGCGGCTGGCAGTGGAAGGCTGGAGAGGAGCCTGCAGTCTGCAGGGGCAACCTGCTTAGAACCAGGCCAGGTCGGGGCCATGGGCAGCTGGGAAGTTCAGGGAGCTGGGCAGTGTGGTTGGCTGAATGACAACACCCAAAGACACGCACATCCTAATCCTTGGAAGTGTGACTGTGAGCTGGCATGATTAAGTGAAGGGCCACGAGGCGAGGTGACAACCCTGGGCTCTCCAGGCCCAGTGTCTTCTCAGGGTGTTATGAGAGGAAGCAGGAGGATCTGACAGAGAGAAAGTGGTGTCAGGAGAGGGGATGCCAACTGCTGCTTGCGGGTGGGGGAGGCCCACGGGCCAAGGAACACAGTGGCCTCTAGTCTCTGGAGAAGGCAAGGGATGGCTCCTCCCCTAGAGCCTCCAGAGGGAACCAGCCCTGCCAACTCCTTGACTTTGGCCCCAGCAGGCTGATTCACACCTCTGATTTGGAAGATCACAGACATGCTGTTTTAAGCCCCAGTGTGATGTCTAAGGAGCCTTTGTGGCACAGGGGTTAAGCGCTCGGCTGCCACTCCATGGGAGAAAGATGTGGCAGTCTGTTTCTGTAAAGATTACAGCCTTGGAAACCCTATGAGGCAGTTCTGCCCTGTCCTGTAGGGTCGCTATGAGTCTGAATCAACTTGATGGCAGTGGGTTTGCTTTTTTTGGTTTGGTGTGGTGTCTGTCACAGGTCTGAGGAAGCTCACACACCATCTGGAGGGCCTTGGCCTATGGTCTGCCTGTCCTGGCCTCTTGTGGGGGAGACTGGCAGGGAGCTTGGGGCAGCCCCAGATGGGAGGATGTCAGGGGCTCCCTGGACAAGCTCCCTTGAGTTCCCGGCAGCGCTGGGATGGTGCTCCTCGGGTGAGGTATTCAGGGACGCTCAGAAACCTAAGGCTCATGTGGTGGGGGCAAAGGCAAGGGTCTGGCTGAGTACTGGGGGGCAGGTTACACTGGCCGGCATGTTGGGGGCTCTGGGGGGTTGGTATATGAACAGTGTTAGGAACACGAACTGTGTAAAAGGTGTCAGGGGCAGGAAAGGCCACAGTGGGGATGGCCTTGCCACTCACGGGAACGAGCACAGAGGAAGGTGGGCAGGCTCCCTTGGGTGGGCGTGAGCAGGTCACAGACTGGCCCAGGCATCCTGGTGGGAGCAGGCCCAGGGCAGCTGTGGCCGAGGGAGCAGGCATCTCTGTGGTGTGCCCTGGTGGGGCCTGGCTGATCCCTGCTTCTGTTGGAGCCTGGTCCTCTGAAGGGGCTGGGGGAGAGGGGAAGACAAGAGGGGCTCCAGGCCTGCACAGCCTGAGGCCATGGCCTCACCCCAGGACCGAGGATGGTGGTAAAATTGTGACAACATCTGGGTGGAGAGTAGGTCCAGAGAGCCACTGGGGACTGGCTCACCCCCACACCTCGGTGGACTGGCTTCAGCCCTGCCAGATATGTATCCTTGCCCACTGAGGTGGGGATGCAAGCCTGTTCCATGCAGGCCTGGTAGCACGGTCCTTTCCTTCACACCGCTCCTGTTGGTCCCTGGGCTAGGAGCAGTGAGGGAAGGAGGGTGGGGCCTTGGCTATGCTGCTGAACTTCAGGTCCAGAAAGACCTCAGGCTGTGGAGAACTCAGGCTGCAGATGCATTCAATGACAGACACTTCAGTGAGTGTTGGGAACCAAAACTGTGAGAGAGAGAGAAAGAGAAAGAGAGAGAGAGCCCACTGAGCTTGTTGGACTCGAGGTGGGGATACGCTAACCCTTGTGGCCAAGTCCTGTTTCCCTCTCTGAGCTGGGTACAGATTGTCCCCATTAGCTCTGCCCAAGGGCTTTGTTTGAAGATGAATTTTCTGGGAACCAGTGGGTCAGGGTGTGCTGGGCTGGAGCTGGGCACGGAGTGTGGCTCTATTCCTTCCTGAGGCCGTGTAGCACTCGATGGGGCACAGACTCCGTCCCCAGAAGTGTATCAGGCATCTGCTCTGGGCGTCAAGGGTGTACAGCAGGCAGATGGGCACCTGGACCTGCCCACAGAGTGTCAGATCAGAGTGGACACTGGGTCACACCTGGACTGGAGTGGGTGGCACTGCGTGAAGTGGGGACGCGTGTCTGCTTGGGAGGCCCACTCCTTGCCGGCCTGCCATCTTGTCCTTCCCACTCTGCTGGATGGCCTCCGATCCTATCCTTCCCGTGCCCATCCGGTCGACAGACCTCTCATCCACCACCACCCTGCCTGGCTGACCCCCAGCCCTGTCCCTCTCCCCACTCCCACCTGGCCCCCTACTCTGTCCCTTAGGCCCTTCCCTGCCTGACCTCCCACCCTACCCCCACCCTGTCCCCCATCCTGTCAACCCAGCTGCTGGCCTCTCAGCCTGTCCCCCGGCCCTCCCTGCCCGGCCCCCCCACTCCCTCCTTCCCCTTTCCCAGCCCCTCACTCTGTTTCCGCTCTCCCCTCCCCCACCCACCTGTAGCAGCTCTCCTGCTGTCTGAGTGTCCATAGCAACGGTTGCTGCTGTGGAAGCCGGTGCCCGCTCTGTCTTGTCCTTTGGGGATGTATTTTTGGTGCTGGGGAGGGATTTCATTTTATTTTATTTTGGGGTGGAGTTTCTCCTTCGTGAGAACTGCACAGGTGAGGCCAGGCTGGGCGTGGAGCCCTGGCTCTGTAGGGCCCTTGGTCCTGATGTAGCCTGTGGAGTGTGAAGTCTCCAGTGCAGGCAGGCATGCTGCCTTGGGCAGTTACTAGGCACGGCTGACCCGGGCCTAGGCCTTGTGCTGCAGTTGCAGGCCACTCTGCAGCTGCCTGTGGGGTATATTCGAGAAAATGAGTGCACACCCCTGGGAGGGTGGGTGCTGGCCTCCGGCTGACACTATAAGACAGCAAGGTGGGAGAGCAGGGACCACTGCCTGCGGGCCTCGCTGGTACTGCCCCCACCCACTGCCCCACTGCGTTAGTTACCCACGGAGAGACGACGCCTAAAGGACGGACCAGGTGCTCTCTGCTCCGGGTGTCCCTCTGTGGCACCTTTCTCTCCCCACCACACCTTTCCTCCTTTGGACCACGTGACTGTCTGTTACCACGCCTACTGCACTGCAATGTTGCAAACCCACCTCTTCCCTGAAATGGAAATGGACTGGGCCTGCCCCTCCCCAGCCCTCTACTTGTGCAGTGCCAGGCATGGTGATGGCTGGTGGGCAGCCCTGGCTGGGAGTGGGCGGGTCTCTGGGGTCCATGTGGAAGCTTTCCTGTCGCTTTTACCTGGTGCCCACATGAAACCAGAGGTTGGCCGCGGAACTGGTCCCTCGCCCTGGTGGTGGAGGAGACAGGTGACTGCTGTCTTTGGCATGCCACCCCAACTTGGCCCCTGTGGCTGGGACTCCAGGAGACCCAAGGGGCATGCAACCTACTCTGCCCAGCCCCGTTCATCCCTGGGATTTGGGCGGGCATTTTCCAGGAAGCTTCTCTGGTGTCCTTAAACAGGACACCATCAGGAAGCGTGAGCGCTCAGATGGGTGGAAGCCATGTGTGCAACTGGTGGGGGGTGGGCAGGCCTGTCCCTTCTAGCCCTGAGCCAGCACTGGGGCAGACGTGTGCCATCTGGCCTTGAGCAGCCAGCCGTGGACGATGGTCCCTGGCCCCTGGTCCCTGCTGAGGCTGTGGGCTGTCTGGGCCCAGTGTTTGGGGACTCAGTGGGAGGGAAGCCTTGCCTTCTTGAGTGCAGGCCCAGAGTAACTCTGGCTGTCTTTGTCTTCCTCAGTTTTCCCTGGGTACTATGCAGTGGTGGCCACCACATGGCAGCCAAGTGCAGCCCAGGCCACTGAGTGCCGGGTCCTTGGAGGAGGCCAGCGGGGTCCAATTCAGGCTCTGCCAGTGCTTGGAAGGTAGACAGCCCCAAGCCTCCACTGCCCTGTCCTGTTGGCTGTGTGGGGATAGGGGCACCTGGCCTAAGGCAGGGCCAGAGAGCAGCATGAAGTACGGGGGAGCTGCTCTGAGAGGGCAGCGCGTGGGCATCCAGGCCAGAGCCAGTGCACAGCTCACTGGGCTTAGGTACCTGGATGCTCTTGCTTTTAACTTGTCATCACGGGTGCTTTCCATCAAACACACAAGTGAGAAGCAAGTCTAACAGACCTCTGTACTCCTTTTCTCCTCCTCTGCTTCCCTAGACTCTGGTAGTGCTCCCAGGTGTAGCAGTCTGCACCTGTAGGGGCCCTGTGGATAGGCCTGCCCTGCATCTCGCGGGGAGGGGCCTTGGCCAATGTTTCCCTCCCCTCAGAGGGAAGCTCCCTAACTTCTGTGAAGCCTGTCACTCATGCCCCTCCCAGACGGCTAGCACACAGTAGGCGCTTAATGTGCTCAAGGGGAGGGGGTGCTGATGTGGGCTGGCCTCTCCTTTGCCTCCTCAAGGAGGAGCTGAGCAGGCTAGTGGAAACCCAGGGGGAAGCATTTGGGGTTTGTGCGTTTTACATAATTGGTAATTTAGTTTGTAGTCGGCGTATTTAGTGCAAACCCCAAAGCCATTTATAGAACAGATGCCAGAGGAACACTTCAGGAAATTAAGCTCCATGGTAACCCTTGGAACGTTCAAATAGGTTCCTTGTAAACACTCCGCTGAGCCTGGAATACACTGCTGATCCAGAGGACGCACTGGCGAGGTGCTGAAAGATACCCACTCCTGCAGTCACCCGACACTGCACCTCTGCCAGTCACGTTCTGTTTTTAGTTTCATAAAATCAAGCAAATTGCAAAAAATTTGGAAAATAGAGCAAAGGAAAAAAATCCTTATTCTTTCCTCCCTAAACACGTGCTTGTGAGCTTTGCTTACTTAAAATCCAGTGTATATAACACCGTTAGGGATTGAATTGTGTCTCCCTGAAGTATGTGTTGTAAATCCTAGCCTCTATGCTTGTGGAATGGATTGTTTTGTTATGTTAGTGGACATGATTGTGTAGGGTGTGTTTTGAGCCAATCTCTTGAGATATAAAAGAGATTAAACAAGCAAGCTAGAAAAGCAGGGACAGGGAAGAACGATGCCATGAAGACTGCCCAGGAGCAGAAGCTGAAAGAGACAAGGACCATTCTCCAGAACCTGGAGAGAGAGAAAGCCTTCCCCTGGAGCCAGCAACCTGAATTCTGACTTCTATCCTCCTAAACTGTGAGAAAATAAATTGCTGTTTGTTAAAGCTACCCCACTTGTGGTATTTGTTACAGCAGCACTAGATAACTGAGACAACCACTTTGTGTCCTGCCCTTTTAAATTTAGCACATCCTCAGTCCTTCCCTTGTCGTTGTCCTTCCAAGGGTGCTGTAACTGCCCTGTGGACGACATGCTCCTTGCCGCCCTTGCCAGGCCCGGTTTGGCATGTCTGGGTTGTCTCTTGCTACTATGTGTGACACTGTAGTGAAGATTCCCATGTGGAGAACACAAGCACCACTGTTCTAGATGTTTCCTCCTGGAAGCCTCTACAAGTTGGGATTCCTGGGCAAGCGTTTACCTGGCTTTGGGGACAGTAAGATGTTTGGACATTGTCCGTAGCTCAAGACGTTTATCCAAGCACAAGCCATCCAGACTCATAGTGTCCCTGTGAAGCGTAGGGGATGAGGTGCTTCAGCTTTAAAGGAAAGTTTTCTGTTGACATTACTCACAGTCCCCTTACTTTGTTTCCTCCTAAGAATATTTTGAGAACAAAGGAAGAAGATTAAGTTTTTGTGTGGAAAGGATCACCAGTGCTTGTTGTTCTGGTGTCTGGATGCAAGCCTGTCATTCTGCCCTCTGTTCTTGCCCTCTGTGACCTTCACCTGACATCTTGTTGGCAGGTGCCTGTGATTTTCAGAGCCACCTCTCTGCAGGCACCCTTGAGGTTAGACACAGTGACCAGGACAGTCTCACCATTGAGTGTTCCTGCCTTCATTGGACTCCCAAAGTTGCTTTTGGCTCATCTGTAAAGCTTAGCCTGCATTGAAAACCCTGAGAAATAGGTTTCTAGATGCAGAGATGGATGGCTGAGAGAGAGGACGCAGACCTTTGATCTGGTGAGAGCTTGTGAGGCAGCCCACCTCAGACATGCTCACTTGGGCATCTGTCACCGCCCTGGACACACAGGTCCACATGCATGTGGAAAAGGCCAGGGCTGGTGGGCTACAGAGCAGGAATATGACATTGGGGTGCTGTGGCTGCACTCACAGGTCATCACAGCCCTCAACACCTGCCATGTGCCTGCCTGCTGCGCCTGCCTGGGCTGAGTAGTCTAGAACGCCTTCCCTCTGAATGTGCTGTGCCTCCCTTGAGTCATCTTGAGGCTGGGTCAGGGTGGTGGTCCCGTGGCATGTGCGTCCCCTTACTCACCCCACACTCGAGGCAGAGAGCCACTGGGCCCAGCCTTTTCTCTGTGGCTTTAGGAACCTTAGTTTGAAGCATCTTGGATCTTCCTGGACTTGATTTGTTCCCATCGCCTAGATGGCTGTTTGAACGTTTTAGGCTGTGTGTTGGGGGTCTGTAGGATATGGGTGGCTGTGAGACCTGAGTCCTGGCTGGAGGACAGCCCAGAAAATGAGAACTAGGGGCTGTCTTGTCCTATGCCAGCTTCTGGGGCTCCACTTGGCTGTATTTTCCTGATGACTAATGATGTCGAGCATTTTCTCATGAGCTTGTTGGCCATTTGTGTATCTTCTGTGGAGAAATGTCTATTCAAGTCCCTTGCCCATTTTTAAATTGGGTTTTTGTTTTTTTATTGTTGACTTTGAAGAGTTCTTTATATATTCTGGATATTAAACCTTTATTGGATATATAGTTCCCAAATATTTCCTCCCATCCTGTAAATTGTCTTTGCACTTTCTTCATAATGTCCTCTAATGTGCAGAAGTTTTTAATTTTGAGGTAGTCCAGCTTATGTATTTCCTCTTTTGTTGCTTATGCTTTTGGTATCATACTGCAAACCCATTTCCTAAAAGAAGATCTTAAAGTTTTACCCCTGTGTTTTCTTCTAAAAGTTTTATGGTTTTAGCTCTTATATTTAGGCTGTTAATCCATTTTTAGTTAATTTTTGTATATGATGTAAGGTATGGATCTAGCTTCATTCTTTTGCATATGAAAATCCAGATATCCCAGCACCATTTGTTGAAGAGTCTGTTCTTTTCCCATTGAATGGACTTGACACTCTGTTGAAAATCAGTTACCCATAGATGTATGGGTTTATTTCTGGACTATTCTGTTCCGTTGGTCTTTATGCCTGTCCTTTTACCAGTACCACAATGTTTTAATTACTTTCGTTTTACAATACATTTTGAAATCACACGTGTGACTCCTCCTACCCTTTTTTTTTTTCTCTCCAAGATTGTTTAGGCTATTTGGGGCCCCTGGCAATTCCATATGCATTTAAGGATCAGCTTTACCAATTCTGTAAAAAAGGCTGTTGGAATTTTAGTAGGAATTGCATTGAATCTGTAGATCACTTTGGGTAGAACTGATATCTTAATAATATTATGTCTTCACCAGTCCGTGAACACAGAATGTTTTCCCATTTATTGAGATCTTTGATTTCTTTCAGCAGTATTTTATACTTTTCAGTATAAAGGTCTTTTACCTCCTTGATTAAATTTATTCCCAGGTGTTTTATTCTCTTATATGCTATTGTGAAAGGAATGGTTTTCTTAATTTCCTTTTCAGACACAACTAATTTCTGTGTGCTGATCTTGTACCCCCTTTAATTTTGCTGAGTTTAAGCTCTAAGTAGCTTTCTTGTGGATTTATGGGGATTCTCCATATTCTGCAAATAAAGGTATTTTTACTTCCTCCTTTCTGATTTGGAGATATATATATATATATTTTCCTTGCCTAGTTGTTCTGACTAGCACTTCCAGTACAATGTCCAGTACAGTGTTGAATAACATTGGTCAGAGTGGGCACCCTTGTCTTGTTCTGGATCTAAGAGGATTTCCTAATTATTTAGTGCTGCCGTAAAGGAAATACTACATGTGGATGGCTTTAAGAACAAAAATATTTTCTCACAGTTCTGGAAGCCAAAAGTCCAAATCAGGGTCTCCACTATGGCACTTCCTTTTATGAATCTCTCTCATAGCTTCTGGTGACTGTTGTCAATCCTTGGCAGTCCTTGGGATCTTTCCCCCATGCTGTGTGTCTTTGTGTCTATTGTGGTCTTTTATAAATCAGAAGTGATTAGGCTTAGGATTCAACCTATGCCAATGTGACTTAATTAACATAACAAAAAGTCCTGTTTCCAAACAGGGTCATATTTACAGGCACAGGGGGTAGAATTTCAACACATAATTTTGGGGGATATAATTTAATCCGTAACAGGGTGAAAGCTTCAGTCTTTCACCATTGAGTATGATGTTTGCTGTGGGTTTATTATTATTATTATTTAAGTAAATCCCCTTTATCATGTTGAGGCATTTCTCTTCTATTCCTAGTTTGCTGAGTGTTTTTATCATGAGAGGGGATTGGATTTTGTCACATCTTTTCTGCGTTAATTGAGAGGATCATGTGTTTTTTCCCTTTGTTCCCTTAATGTGGTGTATTGCACTGACTGATTTCCTTATGTTGAACCACCCTTGCATTCCTGGGATAAATCCTACTGGGTCATAGTGCATAATCCTTTTAACATGCTGTTGGATTCAGCTCGCTAGTGTTTTGTTGAGGGCTTCAGCACCTGTATTCATAAGGGATATTGATCTATAGTTTACTTTTCTTCTGGTGTGTTTGCCTAGCTTTGGTATCAGAGTAATGCAAGCATCATAAAATTTTAGGCTGTGTTCCATCCTCTTCTATTTTTTGGAAGAGTGAGAAGAATTGGAGTTAATTCTTTTTTAAATGTTTGGTAGAATTCATCAGTGATGCCCTCTGGTCCTGGACTTTTCTTTGTTGGAAGGTTTTTGATAACAACCTCTTCCCTTGTTGTAGGTGTTTTAAAAATGTTCGTTTCTTCTTGAGTCAATTTAGGTAGTTTATATGTTTCTAAGAATTTATCCATTTTATCTAGGTGATCTTGTTTATTGGCATACAATTGTTCATAGTATTCTTTTATAATTCTTTTCATTTCTGCAAGGTTGGTAGTAATGTTGCTGCTTTCATTTTTTATTTCAGTTACTAATGTCTTCTCTCTTTTTTCTTTGTCAGTGTAGCGAGGGGTTAGTCAATTTTGTCAATCTATTCAAAAAACCAACTTCTGGCTTCATTGATTCCCTACTGGTTTTTTGTTTCTCTATTTTGTTTATCTCTGCTCTGATCTTAATTATTTCCTTCCTTCTGGTTGCTTTGGACTTTGCTCTTCCTTTCCTAGTTTCTCAAGGTATAAAATTTGGTCATTGACTTGGACTCTTCTAAATGTAGGCATTTATAGCTATAAATTTTCCCTGAGGATTGACTTTGCTGCATTCCATAATTTTGATATGCTGTGCTTTCATCTTTATTCATCTGTAATTATTTTGTTTCCCCTTATGATTTCTTTTTTGATGCATTTGTTGTTTAATAATATGTTGTTTAATTTCCACATTTTTGTGGAATTTCCAGCTTGCCTTTTATTGCTGATTTCTAGTTTCATTCTACTATGATTGAAAAAAATACTTTGTATGATTTCAACCTTTTCAATTTTTCTTTTTTTTAGTATATATATTTTGTGTGTGACCTAACATATGGTCTGTCCTGGACAATAACATGTGCATAGCAGAAGAATGTATATTCTGCTGTAGTTGGATGAAGAGTTCTATAAATGTCTCTTAGGCCTAATTGGTTTATAGTATCATTCAGATTCTTTATTTCCTTATTAATCTTCTGTCTGGATGTTCTATCCACTATTGAAAATGGTATGTTAAAGTCTTCAACTATTATTGTAGACCTGTCTATTTCTCTTGTGAGTTCTGTCAGAGTCTGTTTGACGTATTTGGGGGCTCTGCTGTTAGGTGCATATATATTTATAATTGTTATATCTTCTTGATGAGTTGATACTTTTATCATTATATAATACCCGTCTTTGTCTTTTATAATAGTTTTTTACATAAAGTCCATTTTGTCGGCTCTTAATATAGGCACCTCAGTTCTTACATTTTCAACCTATGTGTATCTTTTGATTTAAATGGTTTTCTTGTAGACAACACACACACACACACACACACACACACGGTTGGGCTGTGTTTTCACATCTGCCAATTCTGCCAGCCTGTGCCTTTTGATTGGAGAGTTAAATCTATTCACATTTAAATAATTACTGATAAGGAAGGAGTCCCTGGGTAGTGCAAATGGTTAACACGCTTGGCTGCTAACCAGAAAATTAGAGATTAGAACCCAGCCAGAGGTACCTCTTAAGAAAGACTTGGTGATATACTTCAAAAAGATCACCACCATTGAAAACCCTAGGGAGCACAGTTCTACTCTGACGAATACAGGGTTGTCATGAGTCAGTCTTTATATTTGCCCTTAAAATTACCTTTACCAAAGGTCTTTATTTCTTCATACGGGATCTGGTTCCTATTTGGTGTTCTTGCCTTTCAAACTGGAGGACTCTGTTTAGCAAACTCCCTCAACTTCTGTTTGTTAGGGAATGTCTTAATTTTACTTTTCTTTTTGAAGGACAATTTTGCCAAGTTCTGGATTCTTGGATGAGTTTTTTTCTTTCAATACTTTGAATATATCATCTGGCTGTCTTCTTGCCTCCATGATTTCTGAGAGAAATCGACATTTAGTCTTGTTGGGGTTCTCTTGGATGTATGTGACAGTTCCCTTTTCTCTTGCTGCTTTCAAAATTTTCTCTTTTGACAATTTGATTGTAATATGTTTGGAATGGATCTTCTTAGGTTTATTCTACTTGGAATTCATTGAGCTTCATGTATATGCAAATTAGTATCTTTTGTCAGATTTGGAAAGTTTTCAGTCATTTCCTCAAATATTCTTTCTACTCCTTCCTTTCTCCTCTTCTCCTGGGATTCCCATAATGTGTATATTATTCTGTTTAAAGATGTCCTGCAGTTCTTTTTCTCCATACATTTTTATTTAGTCTTTTTTTTCCTTTTCTTTAGACTGAATCATTTCAATTGTCCTTTCTTTAAGTTCACTGCTTCGTTCTTCTAATAGCTCAAATCTGCTGTTGAACCTCTCTATTAAATTTTAAATTTGAGTTAATGTACTGCTTTCCAGAATTTGTGTTTTGTTTTTATGATTTCTGTCTCTATTAATATTCTCATTTTATTCATAAATTGTTTTATTGATTTCCTGTTTTTTGTCCATATTTCTTTTTAGTTCTTTGAGCATATTTAAAACAGTTATTCTAAAATCTGTATCTAGTAGATCCAGTGTCCAGACTTCCTCAAGGATGGTCTCTGTTGGCTAATTTTGTTCCTTTGAATGGACCAGCTTTCCTTGTTTCTCTGTATATCCTGTGATTTTTGGTTGAAAAATGGAGGTATTTGAATAATATGGTATTTCTAGAACTCAAGTTCTCCCTTTTCCTCAGGGTTTGTTCGGTTTTATTGTTGAAGGCTGTGCTAGTCTGTTAGCTTAACAACTTTTTCAAACTATTTCTGTGGAAACAAACAGGAGAAGTTTTTTGGGGAAAAATCCTCATGCAGTCTTTGCAGACTAGCTCTGTGCTGGGGCCAGCCTTAAGCAGGCTTACATTGAGTTGAAAGATCCACCCAAGGAGAAAGTTTAGGATTACCTCATGTTTTTCTGGGCTTGTATCTTGTTGTGGGCATGCATGTGGCTCTCAGAATTAAACACACTTGGGTGCCTTTTAATGCTCCAATTTCCCAAGGAAGTTCTCTCCCTGGGATTTTTCACCTGGTGTCTCTATCACCCTCTTTTGTCCCAGGCTTCTGCAGCCTCCTTTGTTCGCATTACAATGCCCCTGTCTATGCCCACTGCTCCTCCATCCTAACAACCTCCAAGATGAATGAAACAGAGACAAGCACTTTGCTTTTTTTCTTTGAGTAGTCACTTAACTGATTCGGGCAAGTGAATACCATACCCCGTTTATAAAGTGGTCTCTGCTCACTCCAAAAACAAGGGCCAAGATCTCAAGCTGGAATACAGCTGCTGCTTCTAGCTGGCTACCAAATGACGGCAGGGGTGGTGATCAAGCCAGCATCAGGAAAAAAAAATCTCAAAGTCTTCCTACCCTTGTACAAGTCTTTGCCCTGATGCTGTCATCTCTTGGATGTTTGCCAGTGTTCTAATACAGTGAGCACTGCTGTTTTCTGCTTGTGTTTTTACTTTCTCTGTGGGAGGGGAGCGTGGAGCTTCCTATTCTGCCATCTTGACTCTGGTATCTCTGGGGGCATTATTTTTAAAATATTACTTCCATTCAATTCTTTATACCTTCTTCTGGAACTCCATTTACACATAGGTTGGCCCTTTCCACTGTGTTCCATAAATGTTTTATTCTCTTCTGTATTTTTCATGTTTGTAGGTCTGTGTTTCAGTCTGTATATTTTCTACTGGTTTATCTTCCAGTTTGCCGATCGCCTCTTTAGCTATGTTTAATCTGCTTTTAAACTCATATATTGAGTTTCTAATTTCATTTGTTATCTTTATATTTCCATTTAGTTCTTATTTTGTAGATTTCTATTCTAGTGAAATTATCCATCTTGCTATTTATTTTCTTAAACACATTAATCACAGTAATTTTAGTCCGTGCCTGAAAACTACAATATTCCAATTCCCTGTGGGTCTGTTTCTATTGTCTATTTTTTCCTCTTACTTTTCTGTCCTTTGGTCTTGTCCTTGGTCTTTTTTTTCCCTCATCCACTTTTAAAAATTCTTTTGTTGTGGTAAAAATATGTATAAGAAAACATTTGCCAATTCAATATTTTTTATGTGTACAATTCAGTGACATTGGTTACATTCACCATGTGTGCAGCCATCATCACTGTCTGTTTCCTGGTCATTTTTAATTTATGTGTTTAAAAAATTAGGGAGGTATTTGAAGCTCTGGGTGACTTCATATTTTTATAGGGAAGATTTTCTTGTGCTTCTAGCAGACAGAATAAGGACAGATCATCTTAACCTGGTTTGGAATTGAGTTGTTTCAGAGCTGTGTTATAGCCATTGTGAGGGCTGCTCTGTTCTGTTTTATTGTACTCCTAGCATTTAGCCCTTCTGGGATCCCAACTGAAAGCCTGGTATTTACCAGAGCTGCCCTTCTTTGGCAGGCCGCGCTCTGCTTTTTGTCTTCCCAGCCCTGTTAGACTGGCAAAAGCCCTGCCCAGCTTCTCAGCTTCTAGTCTAGTACTTCATGGAGATGCTGTAAGGCAGTACTGTATGATAGAAATGTATTGTGGACCATAAATACTAGCTACATAGGTAATACCATATTTTTACGTAAATAATGTGCCCACCTTCCACAAGATATTTTCGTAAGCTCACTATGCTAATTTTTTAACAGCAACATGGAAAAAAATTGACATAATGACGTGTTATTTGCGTAAAAATACAGTACTCAATCTAACAGCCACATTAAAAAAATAAAAAAAGCGGGTGGAATTAACTTTGATAATATATTTTAATTAATTCAACATACTTAAAATATTGATTTTAACATATAATCAGCATAAAATTATTACTGAGATTAAAAAAAAATACTGTGCCTTTGAATTATAGTGTGTATTTTGCACTTACAGCACATCTCAATCTGGGCTGGTCACATTTCAAGCATTCAGTAGTTGCATGTGGTTGAAAGTGATCATCTGGGATGACACAGCTTTAGGGAAAAACAGTGCTGTATGTGGGGCTCGCTGCCCCCCAGAGGGTCATATCTGTATTATCAAGGTGGGTGGAGTTCATTGTTCATGATGTGCAGATGTGTTGTGTGCCCACGGGGTCTTGATTGCAGTACCTAAGGTTCTCGTTGCCTACTCTGAGAGTTACCTGGTGGACAGTATTGGGGAGTCATCAGGGACAGTGGAGCAAGGGGCCTCTTGATTGGTCCAGTCCCCAAGGGAGTGACCAGTCAGACCACTGGCTCTGCCAGGCTATGATAGACATTGAGGGCATCATCCGCTCTTCCTGGGGAGGGATGGCTGCTGGTTGTCCTGCTCCTGCCCCCTAGGAGTGTTGGTCTAGGTTGACATGCATCCATGGTACCATCCAAATTTATCTTTAGATACCTCTGCAGGTAAAATAGTCATCGGGCGGGCCAACTCTTTCTAGAAACCAGATATGGTATGTGGTCAGGGGCACAGGTTGGCCTCCTGGTCACTTGAGGTGAGTGCAGGTAAGTTGGGGAAGGAGATTGTCTAGGAGATTGTCCCCCACACGTGGTCCTCTTTTCACCCGTGATGACTTTGCAGCCCCCAGGGTGTAGGGGCTAGGGCAGATGTGGGCCCCTTGTGAGGAGGTAACGTCAGCTTTCTCTGGAAAACAAGTGCCCGTGTCTATTGCAGCTCATTCTGCACAGGCCTGCTTGTGGGGTCTGCATCTTCACAACCACCCAGCAGCAGGCTGGGATGACCCTGCGCAGAAGGAATTGGGTTGGGCTGCTCACCCATTAGGTCAGCCGCTCGTTGCTCTAGTGGCTTTCATTGTCCACACTTGGGCCACTTTGCCGTAGTTGTCTCTTCTTCCTGGTGGACAGTAGCAGTGGTGTCAGAAAGCCTGGTATCTCAGCCACCACCCAGGACCCCAAGTGGACGCTGTGGCCCCTGTGGGCAAATCTCAGGTGTCTGTTTTCTTAGCCTCACACCCTCCAGTAAGGGTCCTGACACAGGGCACAGCTAGAAGGGTGGCCAGGAGGGAGTCCAGCTGGGCATCGGGCAGCCCTTGGGGCAGCAGGGTGAGCTCCTTGCCCCTCCCTCTGATGGCTGGTGGGCCATGGAGGGGGCAGCCCCCAACATGGTGAGGTTTTTCTCCTGGGGCAAATGTTTTTTCTCTAAGCAAATGTGAGAAAATAGTTTGCCCATGGACACCTTGGCTCCATTAATCCACCCACCATGGGCATAATTGGCACACTTTCCCAGGTGGGCCTGGCACAGACCAAAGGCTCTTGTTCCTCCATGCTCCTCTGCTTCCAAAAGTGTATGTACACGCACACACGGACAGTGTTATGGTTGTTAACTTTCCTGACCATGTAGTGGTACCAAACCTGTTGCTGTTGCATCGATTCCAACTCATAACCCTGGTGGCATAGTGGTTAAGTGCTACGGCTGCTAACCAAAAGGTCAGCAGTTCAAATCCACCAGGCACTCCTTCGAAACTCTATGGGGCAGTTCTACTCTGTCCTATAGGGTTGCTATAAGATATAGTGGTACATGCTCCTAAAAAGTTTGAACATAGATCGTAGGGAGTAGAAATTTTCACACCTTCCTCCAGAGAAGTCTGCTGATGATAATTAAGTGAGCATTGTTCCCAAGCTTGTCATTAACATTTATCTCCTCTCCATTTAAGAATTTTGGAAATACCCACTGCACTCTTTGATAGAAAAAGTTCAAATTGTACAGACGTGTGTAAAGTAAAGCGTGCGGGTCCCCGCTCAGTGTATTCCCAGCATTGAGTATGACTGGTTCCAATGTGCATGTTTTGGTCACCAGCTTCAGTTGTGATCTGGGGCCCTTGCTAGCTCAGGATCCCCAGGTGCTTCTCAACTCTCTGATACATTCGTGTGGCTGTAAAGGCCTTGATTGTCTGACCTAAACCTGGGGTTCCACATTCCTCTCCTTGAATCCCAGCCACAGAAACAGCTGTGAATCTGTCATCGGCAATAGTCAGACTCCCTTGCCTTGCCAGTGGCCTCCATGTTCCCTTGGGTACTGCGTCCTCTCTCCAGCCCGCGTCTCTCTGAATGATGTAAATGTCTCAGAGATCCTTTGAGTCTAGGCTTCAGTAGCTACCTTGTTCATCGTACCTGAAAGGACCTAGAAGGATCTGAAAGGACTCAAGGCCTGTGACTTTGGTGTTAGAGATGTCATATCCATACCAAAGCCCTGGCCGGGTACCCAGCACCTTCCATTTCTGCCTCTACATTTCACTTGTCAGCTGTATGCTGCACTCCCCACTGTGTCTCCTTGACAGACCTGGCACCCTCTGGATCCACTTGCCTATAGTTCTTGGTATGAGAGTCACCTTCTCAGACCCCCTGTGAATGCCTCAAGGAAGAGGCTGGCATTGATTCATCTTGGCCTCCCGGTGCCCAGGGCAACGGCTGGCTCATGGAGAAAGCTTCGTTTCTGTTGAACTGGGAGGTTGTACTTAGAAAATAGCCCACTACTGAAATCCTTGGATCCAGCAATACGAGAAACGGACAGTCCTCGCCAAATAAGAATCTCTGAGAGTTGCCTCAGCTGCCCCTCCTCATCCCACTCCTGATGGTGCACAGAGTGAAGGCCACTGAGGAGACCTGAGAGATGAATCAGGTGCTCACAGTCCATGGTGCCCAGATGAGGAAGATCCCATGTGCTGAGAGGGCCACTGGGGAAGCCTTTTTTAATGCTGTGAGAGCTGGAGGCTGGGAAGGGGTCACAGAGGCTGACTGGAAGCCACATCCTGAGGGAGGACCTGAAACTCATGAGACCAAGCAGAACTGGAACACCAGGAGGCCCAACTGAAAGAGCCCCTGCCCAGCTGCGTTTGGGTGCTGCCTATAAGCTAGAGGCTCCCAGGGCAGGATTTTGAGGGTATGGAGGGCTGAGGAGTGAATACAGAGAAAGTGAAGAAGGCAGGCCTGTACTACGTCTGCCTGCAGGCCCTCAAGGACTTACTCTGAGTGGCCCTCCTGTCTCTGAGGTCCCGTCTCTCATCCCCTGAGCCCTGTAACCCAGCGCCCGTGGTGCTTGGATGTGACTGTCCCCTGATGCTGCTTCCTCAGCTCCTCCATGGTGGGGCCAGCACCATTGGGGCTTTTTATTTTATTTGTTTTTTTGTTGTGCTTTAGGTGCAAAGTTTACAGAGCAGATTTGTTTCTCATTAAACAATTAATATGCAGATTACTTTGTGACATCAGTTGCCACCCCAGGTTCCTCATTTCCATTCATCCAATTTTCCTGTCCCTTCCTGCTTTTTAGTTCTTGCTTTTGGGCTAATGTGTCCATTTAGTCTCTTATACATGACTGAACTACAAAGCACGTTCCTCACATGTGTTATTGTTTGTCTTATAGAACTGTTGAATCTTTGGCTGAAGGGTGAACTTTAGAAGTGACTTCAGTACTGAGTTAAAAGGGTGTCCAGGGACCATACTCTTGGGGCTTCTTCAGTCTGTGTCAGACCAGTAAGTCTGGTCTTTTTTTGTGAATTTGAATTTTATCCTACGTTTTTCTCCCACTGTGTCCAGGACCCTCTATTGTGACCCCTGTCAGAAAAGCCAGTGGTGGTAACTGGGGACCATCCAGTTGTTTTGGGCCCAGTCCGGTGAGGACACTGTGGTAGTTGTGGTCCCTTAATCCTTTGGACTAATCTTCCCCTTGTGTCTTTGTTTTCTTCATTTTCCTTTGCTTCAGATGGGGTGGGACCAGTAGATGTATCTTAGATGGCCGCTTGCAGGTTTTTAATACCCCAGATACTACTCACCACAGTTGAATGTACAACATTTTCTTTATAAACCGTGTTATGCCAATTAAGCTAGATGTCCCCTGAGACCATAGTCCCCAGCCCTGGGCCCTGTAATTTGTTCCCTCAGGGAGTTTAGATGTGCCTATGAGGCTTCTATGACTTTGCCTTTGTCAGGTTGTGCAGACTTCCCCAGTATTGTGTACTGTCTTACTCTTCACCAAAGTTACCACTTACCTACTATCTAGTTAGTATTTTCCCCTCGACACCACTCTCTTCCCTCATAACCATCAAAGATTGTTTCTTTCTGTGTGTAAACCTTTTCTTGAGTTTTTATAATAGTGGTTTCAGACAGCGTTTGTCTTTTTGTGATTGACTTATTTCACTCAGCATAATACCCTCCAGATTTATCCATGTTGTGAGATGTTTCACAGATTCATCATTGTTCTTTATCATTTCGTAGTTTTCCATTGTGTGTACCATAGCTTGTTTATCCATTCATCTGTTAATGGGCACTTCAGTTGTTTCCATCTTTTTGCTGTTATGAAGAATGCTGCAATGAGTGTGCATATTTCTATTAGTGTAACTGCTCTTATTTCTCTAGGATATATTCCTAGGAATAGGATTGCTGGATCATGTGGTATTTCTATTTCTAGCTTTTTAAAGGATGCACCATAACATTTTCCAAAGTGGTTGTACCATCTTACATTCCCACCAGCGGTGCATAAGAGTTCCAGTCTCCCTGCAGCCTCTCCAACAGTTGTTTGTTTTTTTTTTTAATTCATGCCAGTAATGTCAGTGTGAGATGACACTGTAGTTTTGATTTGCATTTCTCTAACGGCTAGTGATGGCGAGCATTTCCTTATGTGTCTGTTAGCTGCCTGAATGTCTTTCTTGATGAAGTGTCTGTTTATATCCTTTGCCCATATTTTAATTGGATTATTTGTTTTTTTGTTGTAGAGGTGTTGGATTTTCCTATAGATTTTAGAGATTAGACCCTTGTAGGATATGTCATAGCCAATTTTTTTTCCCCAGTCTGTAGGTTCTCTTTGTACTCTTTTTGTGAAGTCTTTTGGTGAGAATATTGTTTAATGTTTAGAAGATCCCAGTTATCTAGTTTATCTTCTGGTGTTTGTGTATTGTTAGTTATGGTTCGTATCCTATTTATGCCATATATTAGGGCCACTAGCATTGACCCTATTTTTTCTTCCATGATCTTTATAGTTTTTGGTATACTTAGGCCCTTGATCCATTTTTAATTAGTTTTTGTGTATGGTATGAGCTATGGGTCCTGTTTCATTTTTTTTTTTACAGGTGGACATCCAGTTTTGCCAACATGATTTGTTAAAAAGACTGTCTTTCCCCCATTTAATGGACTTCGGGCCTTTGTCAAAGATCAGGTGACTGTAGGTGGATAGATTTACATCTGGGTTCTTAATTATGTTCTTTTGGTCTGTGTGTCTGTCATTGTACCGATACCAGGCTGTTTTGACTACTGTAGCTGTATAGTAGGTTCTAAGGTCAGGTAGTACAAAGCCTCCTACTTTGTTCTTCTTCAGTGATGCTTTACTTATCTAGGGCCTCTTTCATTTCCATATAAAGTTAATGTTTAGTTTTTCCATCTTGTTAAAGGATACTGTTGGTATTTGAATAGGGATTGCATTGAATTTGTGGATTGCTTTGGGTTGGATTGACTTTTTACAATGTTGAGTCTACCTATCTATGAGCGTGACATGTTTTTCCATTTATGCAGGTGTCATGGAATGAATTGTGTCCCCCCAAAATGTGTGTCAACTTGGTTAGGCCATTATTCCCAGTATTGTGTGGTTGTCTTCCATTTTGTGATTTTCCTCTGTGTTATAAATCATAATCTCTGCCTGTGGTTAAAGAGAATTAGGGTGGGATGTAACACCCTTTCTTAGGTCACATCCTTGATCCAATATAAAGGGAGTTTCCCTGGGGAGTGGCCTGTACCACCTTTTATCTTACAAGAGATAAAAGGAAAGGGAAGCAAGCAGAGTTGGGGCCCTCATATCACCAAGAAAGCAGTGCTGGGAGCAGAGCACGTTCTTTGGACCCAGGGCTCCTGTGTGGAGAAGCTCCTAGTCCAGGGAAAGATAGATGACAGGGACCTTCCTCCAGAACCAAAGGAGAAAGAAGGGCTTCTCCTGGAGCTGACACCCTGAATTTGGACTTCTAGCTTACTAGACTGTGATCAAATAAATTTCTCTTTGTTAAAGCCATCCACTTGTGGTATATTTGTTATAGCAGCACTAGATGACTAAGACAGTGGGTCGGTTTTGGTTTCTTGAAGTAGTGATTTGTAGTTTCTTTCTATAGGTCTCTTACATCCCTGGTTAGATTTATTCCTAAGTATTTTATTTTCTTAGGGGTTATTATAAATGGTATTGCTTTCCTGATTTCCTTTCCAGAATTCTCTTTGCTGATGTACAGGAACCCAACTGACTTTTGTATGTTTATCTTGTGTCTTGGAAAATATGGCCTTGGTGATAGACATCACCAAGGCCATATTGACTACATCTGTGGAAAGAGACAATGGAAAAGCTCAATATCATCAGTCAGAAGAAGGTTAGTGGCCAACTGTAAAACAGACCATCAGTTGCTCCTATGCAACTTCAAGTTGAAGTTGAAGAAAATTGGAACAAGTCCGCAAGAGCCAAAGTACGACTTTGTATATATCCCACCAGAATTTAGAGACTATCTCAAGAATAGATTTGACGCATTGAACACTAACGACCAGATGAGTTGTGGAGTGACATCAGGGATATCATACATGAAGAAAGCAAGAGATCATTAAAAAGATAGGAAAGAAAGAAGAGACCAAAATGGATATCAGAAGAGACTTTGAAAGTTCCTCTTGAACGTAGGGTAGGATGGTCAGCTTTTCATCTTTCATATTGGGGAAGTTTCCTGTTAGCCAATCTTCAGTGATCCTCTCTGTGTTTCCCATCTTCTCCCGCTGTTCTGGAACTCCGGTCACATGCAGATTTTTGTCTGTGATGGTATCTCACGTAGGTTTTAGGTTTTCTTCATTCTTTTCTCTGATTTTTCCTTAAAGCAGCATCCTTGGATTTGTCTTCAATTTCACTGATTCTGTCTTCCATCATTTCAGATTTACTCTTAAAACCTTCTGTCACATTGTCTATTTCTGAAATTTTGTTGTTTAGTATTTCTAATTTCTGGTTTTGTACAATTTTTATTTTGATATTTTGTTCTTGTGTTATTTTCCTGAATTCTTACATTGCTTTGTCTTTTTTTTTTTCTTTTTTTGGCTCTGTTTTCATTGGTTTTATGTTTTCCATGATTTTGTCTATTTTTTCCTTAATTTTATCTGTATCTTCCTTGATCTCTTTCCTAATCTCTTGGAGAACCCTGAATATCAGACTTCTGAATTTCCTATCAGATTGTTTCAGTGCCATCTCTTCTACCAGAAGGTCACCTGATGCTTTGTTTTGTCACTTACTGGAGCCATCCTGTCCTGTTTTCTTATTTTAAATTTTTAAATATGTTTTGATATTGTGTGATATCTTTAAGACATTCAGTTATTATTTTCTTTATTGATTGTAGGTTTGTTTCATTCTGCTTTTTTGTTTTGTTTGGTTATGTCTGTACGGGTGGGCTGTGTGTGTTTTGTTGCTTGCTCATCTGTGGGTTTGATAGTTCTCACCACTCTGTCCAGGTGGACAGGGCCAGTCGTTCAGCTGTGGTGCAGCTGGGGATGTCTGGGTGGGGAGGGGTGGGGATAGGTTGTTTGTCTGTGGCACGAACCTGGGCTGGTGGGACAGTGGCTAGGGGCTGGGCCAGTTCTGCTTGGGGCCACAGCACATGGTGTTGCAGTGCCAGAGTAGGTGAGGAGGGTTCAGGGGCTTGGTTGGTCCTTCTCAGGGGCCGTGGCACATGGTGGGCACATCTGGAAGTGGCAGGGAGGGGGCTGGTCTGGTCTCCCTCAGGGCCAGAGATGGTGGGGAGGAATCCAAGGCCAGGCTGGCTGTGCTTGGGGCCTGTGGTGTGCAATGGGGCAGGACCAGAGGTGGTAGGGAGAGATCTAGGGGGCTGTTGTTGGTCATGCTCAGGAGCATTGTGTTCGGTGGGGTGGGGCCAGAGGCAGCATGGAGCGGTCTAGGGGGCTGGGCCAGTCCTGCTGTCAGGCGTGGTGCTTGGTGGGTCAGAGGAGAGAGGTGGGCGGGGGGATGAAGGGAGGGGCGGATGGAGCTAGATGGAGGAGGGCAATAGGGTGGGTTTGTACTCTGGTCCCAACAGTTGAGGCTGCTGGGTTGGGGTGGTTCTTGCTGCTGTTCACCACAGAGGTGGGGGTTTTAGGAGCTTGTCCCTGTGGTTACTGCGTGAGAGTGTCTGGGCCCTTTCTTCTGCAGCCAGCAAACGTGGTCTTACTTAGCTCTGGGTGTGTCTGCGTTGTACCTCTGTCTCCTATTGGGAATTCCGTAAAGATGCTGTTCTTTGTTTAGGGTTGTTGGCTTTGTTCCAAGATGGCTGCACTGTGTCCTGCCAGTTGGCTGGGAACTTCCACTCTGTATCTCTACTCGTTTGCCATTTTCTATCAGTTTCTTCTTATCAGTGGCTTCCGATCTAATACTTTATCCCTTCATTTAAGGTTCAGGGTTCCAGATTGACTTCTGTATCTGTTTTACTTGGTTTTTTGGGTCTTTGTTGCAGAGAGATGGCTTAGTGCATCTGACTAGTTCGCCATCTTGGGGATTTTTATTTTTGACTGAACTAGTTCTCTTAGTCCTGTCCTCACATCTACCTGGACAAAACTTCTTAGTTAGCTGCTGCTTTTCCCCACAGCATCCTTTGTTAGGCTTCTATTTCTCTCGCAGGGCCTCTAAGTGGGAAGCCGGGCCGATGCCACCTCTGGCCATGCCTCTGGATGAGCACAAGGCACTTCTAGATCTCAGAGCCCCAGGGCCCCATGATGAGCTGGGGTATTGGTCAGGTGGGCCTCGGGCCCCCCAGGCAGTGTCAGGGTTGCCTGTGGAGAAGCTGGGATGCTGCCTGTGAGCATCAGCTGTGCGGGACAGGCTGGGCCCTGATGAAGCCACATCCACTTCTGGACTGCTGTCTTCTTTGACTTTGAAATTATCTTGACTATTCATGGCCTCTTTCTCATCCATGTGAATTTTAGGATCAGCTTTATAAAAACCCATGGGGATGCTGATTGGCATTAAACTGAGTTTACAAATACATTAGGAAGAACTGCCATCCCTAAGAGTCATCTGTAAACAGATGAAGGAGTACAGAGCGTATGTGTGGTTGTGTGCATAAATTGAAATAAAATTTAGGTTTTGTTTCTTGTTTTGTAGTTGCATCTCCAGGTGCTTCTGGTGTTCATTGCTATGGTGAATGATGTCCTCTTGAAAACACAGAAGAACTCACTGAATTGGCCTGTCTGTCTTGGGCATTAACCCCGTGTGGGTCAGGAGGTCCCTTTGGGTCTTGCCACCACTGCCTCAGCAGCCAGTGGGGTCCCTCGCTTCACTTTGCCTTGTCATCCCTTTGGGAACCTTGGGAGGCCCTCCAAACACACCTTGAGGATCATTCTCAGTGGTAGGTATTGATGGAGAGGAAGTGCTGGGGCAGAAGTCACTTCATGTCTGGCTCTGTTGCCAGCCGTGTAAGTGAACACGTTGGTGCTACCCTGGACCTCAGCTTCCAGGTTTGTGATGGGTACCATGTGTTGGCATTGCTACTCCTCTGCCCAGTGGGGAAGAGGGGTTGGCTACTACATGTGAGCAGGGCGTGTACGTGAGTCAGAGGATGAGCTCTGGTCACAGACCCTTTTGCTGACTTGGGCATGGACTCTGCAGCTTTGCCTCATCTGACATTTTATAGGCTTCGTCTGATCCTCCCCACTGTATTGCAGATAACCCAGGAGCAGGGTGGAACCATGTGGTGCATAGCCACATGGGTCATGTGCTTGGTATTCTGTGAGGGCCCTGCCACAGCAGGGTGCCAAGGGCCTGGTCAGGGGGCGCCATGGGAGGACGTGGGTTCAGGGTTGTATTCCGTAGCCCTTGTAGTAATGGTGGCTCAGGCAGCCACCACTGACAGGTGCCAAGCCCAGGACATTTGTGTGGTCCGAGTGTCCCCACAGCTGCTGCTCAGTTGCCAGGAAGAGATAAGGTAGGGATGCTGTGCAGGGGGTCAGGGGCCACCAGCAGGGAGGGTATGCAAGGACAGTGTGCCTTGTGGTCCAGGTGTGACCGACCCAGAGGGAGAGAATGGCCAAGAGTGCGAGGGCAAACTGAACCTGACAAGCGGGGCCTGGCTGAGGTGACCTGGGTGTTTTATTTCTACCTAAAAACCTTTAAGAATTTGCAGGGATGGCCTGGAACTCCAGAAAACACGCAGGGCCTCCTGCAGCTGCTTCGACTTGATTGGCATGTTGGGCTGGAAGGCCTCTCCCCTTCCTCACAGTCGCAGAGCTGTGGACAAGACCCTGGTGTCCCACTGGGAGTGGGCGTGGACTGCAGCCCCCCTTCTAGAAGGAGCCAGATGTGCAGAGAGCTGGCTTAGGCTGGTGCAGCCACGCAGGGACTGTCAGACAGGAGATGCTGGGTGCTGTCCCCTTGTAGAGTGTTATGGGATGGAGTATGGGGTGAGACGAGGCCCCTGTACTCTGTGAGCACAGTGTGGTGTGCGGGTGACCTTGTCGACCCAGCCCGAAGCCTCTGTCCCACTCCTGGCCAGGCTGAGGCTGGCCGGGTCAGCAGGAGCCTATTAGTGAGAGCAGGCGGCTGGAGAAAGGGCCCTACCAGACTGCTCTGGGGTGGCTGGCAGGGATGATTTGACTTGGGTGGTGGCAGTATCCACCAGGCCTCCGCCTGCCTAGTGGACTGGCCCTCTTGCATGTGGTCTGTTCTGGAGAAGTGGTGTCATGTCTCGGTGCTCCCCTGCCTCCTCGACTCGATGGTGGGGCTTAGCACTGATGGTGAGTTAGTCCTGCAGTGATGCCAGGACACAGCTGGTGTTGGGATCTCAGCTGCCACCCCAGGCTCAGTCCTGAAGAGGCTCCCCTGTCTCCTTCCAGCCTTGTACACACTGGTTAGGGCGTCACATCTGTCACTTGGTGTTGGAGGTTGGGGCCCTAAGGGAGTCTCTCTGTCTCCCTCCGGCACAGGGATCTCTCTCTGATGCCTGGCCAGGGCTGTTGGCTGACAGTGTCTCCTCAGAGTATGAAGGAACAGGCCCGGGTCCAGTCAGCCTGAGCCTCCTGTGGGAAGGCCAGATGGGGCAGCCCTTCTTGGGGCCTCAGTTGGGTTTATGAGGCAGGGCATACATCTGAAGCCCCAAAGAGGGTGTAATTAGGGCATGTTCCATCTGCCAAAGGCTTCGAACACCTCAAAAGGAAAGCGCTGTAAAAATGCAGATGTGTTATTAAGAAGTCACTGGGCTCAGGCAGAATTTGGATAGCCTGCCTGCCCATGCCTGCCGCCCCCACACTCACACCCTGGGCCACTCAGGCCCCTGGGAGCAGCCTGTCAGCCAGCCTAACCCAGGGCATGGGGAGGTCAGGTAGGCTGAAAGCGTTTGACCTGTGTTGTCCACTCTGGTCTGGTACCCATGAGCCATGTGTTCTGTTGGGTTTAAGGTAATTAAATTAAGTAGAATTACAAATTCAGGCCCTAATCATTTAGCCACCTTTCAGGTGCTCAGAAGCCACGTGTGGCTTGTAGCTCGCTTACCAGGCAGTTTGGGTGGAGGCCACTTCCATTCCTGTAGGAAGTTCTGGCAGGCAGAGCTACTCAAGGCTACACCCTGGCCTTGCCTGGGGTGGCCCTGGCCTTTGGGACATGGCCTTCTTTGCTGTCTGCTGTCCCTCACCCCCGTCTCCCAGGAGGACACTGGCTCTGATCACAGACTTGACCATCAGGAAGAGTGATGTGCAGTCCACGGGCATTTTCTCTGCACACGAGGTACCATGGACCCCACACCAGGCTAGGGCATTTGCATCATTGTCAGTCAATTCACCGAGAGGAAGAGCATTTGCCCAAGCCACAGAGGTAGTGTCTGAGCCAGGGTCCTGTTTGTGGCCTCTCATATTGTGGTCAGCACCCTCCCATTTTGTCTCCCTGCCTTTCCCTGGCTTGTTCCACATTTTGCAAGTATGCTGATGGCCAAGGTGTATTCGAGGGAAGGCCCAGTGCAAGCAGAGGAATGCAAGGAGGGACATGGCTGAGGGTGAGGCCCTGATGTGTGCAGCTGCATCCTTGGCACTTTCTGTGTATTCATGGAGACTTACAACAACTCCTGGGAGCCTCTGTCCTGGGCCTATTTTACGGAGGATAAAGGCATGGAGAGGCAGGGCTAGTGGAGGCTGTGGTCCCACATTGTAGGCAAAAAGGCCATGCACAGAAGACGCAGTGTCCACGCCATCCACCAACCACACCCCAAGGCCTCACTGTCCACAGATGTGGGCTTTTGACCACCAAGAGGCCCTCAGAAGGAGGCCCTGGACAGGGCTGGGGTGGGGCAAGGAAGGGACTCGTTGAGGTACCATCTCGGCAGATGACCCAGGGTGCTTTACTGGGTCAGTTGTGAGACTCGTGTGTGGCCTGAGGGTACCCAGGAGAGGGCTTTGTGGGGGAAGGGGCCCCTGAGTGGGTGCCGCAGGGAGTGCTCAAGCCACTGAGTGCATCCTGCACTGGGTGGTGGCTTCTGAAGGCAGTATCTGTGACAACTGTGTACGAGGACAGGCAGTCTCTGGCCACACACTGCAGGGCTCCATAGGACAAGCCTCTGTAGGCTTGTGTAGCTCCCCAGCTTTCTAAAAATCTACTCTCTCCTGATGACACCTGCCCCATTTTTATGTGGAGCTCCTAACCACTCACCGCGGGGCTTCTTACCTCCACGGATGCAGCCCCTGCCTGGGTCAGGGCCACATGGGTTTTGCTCACCTCTGGGCCTCCCTGCCCAGCATCTGGCTTCAGAAAACTCAGGTCATGTTGGCCATGCCTGTTCACTGCTTAGGGCCTTAGGGGTGCCCCTGCATATTTCAGCTGCCCACGCAGCACCCCCCGCCCCAGGTATGATTGGCCATAGGGTGTGGGGCAGCCCTGTCCCCTGTCTTTTGCTCTAGAGGAGCAAAACCAGTGAAGCATATGTATGTGTGTATGTTGTTGTTAGGTGCCATCAAGTTGGTTCCAACTCATAGCGACCCTATGCACAACAGAACAAAAAACTGCCCAGTCCTGTACCATCCTCACAATTGTTGCTATGCTTGAGCCCATTGTTGCAGCCATTGTGTCAATCCATCTCGTTGAGGGTCTTCCTCTTTTTCACTGATCCTCTACTTTATGAGGCGTAATGGACTTCTCTACGGACTGATCCCTCCTGATAACATGTCCAAAGTATGTGAGAAGTAGTCTCTTCATCCTTGCTTCTAAGGAGCATTCTGGTTGTACTTCTTCCAAGACAGATTTGTTTGTTCTTTTGGCAGTCCGTAGTATATTCAATACTCTTTGCCAACATCACAATTCATATTCTTCTTTGGTCTTTCTTATTCGTCGTCCAGCTTTTGCATGCATAGGAGGTGATTGAAAAACCAGGGCTTGGGTGAGGCGCACCATAGTCCTCAGGGTGACATCTTTGCTTTCAACACCTTAAAGAGGCCTTTTGCAGCCAACTCGCCCAATGCAATGCATCTTTTGATTTCTTGACTGCTGCTTTCATGGGTGTTGATTGTGGATTCAAGTAAAATGAAATCCTTGACTACCTCAATCTTTTCTCTTTATATCATGACATTGCTTATTGGTCCAGTTGTGAGAGTTTTTGTTTTATTTTTGTTGAGGTGTAATCAATACTGAAGGGTATGGTCTTTGATCTTCATCAGTAAGTGCTTCAAGTCCTCTTCACTTTCAGCAAGCAAGGTTGTGTCACCTGCATAACGCAGGTTGTTAATGAGCCTTCCTACCGTCCTGATGCCCTGTTCTTCATTTGGTGACTTCTTCATTGCAAATACGTTTTTTCACCAACATAAACGGTGACCATACATGTGGACCTTGCCAGATGGAATACACAGGATTCAGATCAACTGTATCTGTGGAAAGAGATGATGGAAAAGCTCAGTATCATCAGTCAGAACAAGGCTAGGGGCTGACTGTGGATCAGAACGTCAATTACTCATATGCAAGTACAAGTTTAAACTAAAGAAAATTAGAATAAGTCCAAGAAAGCCAAAGTACAACCTTGAGTATATCCCACCTGCATTTAGAGACCATCTCAAGAATAGATTTGATGTGTTGAACACTAATGATCGAGAACCAGACAAGTTGTGGAATGACATCAAGGACATCATACATGATGAAAGCAAGAGACCATTAAAAAGAGGAGAGAAAGAAAAGGCCTAAATGGATGTCAGAAGAGACTCTGAAAGTTGTTCTTGAACGTTGAGTAGCTAAAGCAAAAGGAAAAAATGATGAAGTAAAAGAGCTGAACAGAAAATTTGTAAGGGTGGCTCAAGAAGACAAAGTATTATGATGATATGTACAAAGACCTGGAGGTAGAAAACCAAAAAGGAAGAATATGCTCAGCATTTCTCAAGCTGAAAGAGCTGAAGAAAAAAATCAAGCCACATGTTGCAATACTGAAGGATTCTATGGGGAAAATATTAAAAAACGCAGGAAGCATGAAAAGAAGATGGAAGGAATACACAGTCATTATACCAAAAAGAATTGGTCAATGTTCAGCCATTTCAGGAGATAACATATGATCAGGAACCCATGGGAGAAGTCCAAGCTGCACCGAAGGCACTGGTGAAAAACAAGGCTCCAGGAATTGACAGAATACCAATTGAGATGTTTCAACAAATGGATGCAGTGCTGGAAGTGCTCACTCGTCTTTGCCAAGAAATTTGGAAGACAGCTGTCCAACCGACTGGAAGAGATCCATGTTTATGCCTATTCCCAAGAAATGTGATCCAACCAAATGCAGAAATTATTGAACAATGTCATTAATATCACATGCAAGCAAAATTTTGCTGAAGATCATTCAAAAGCAACTGCAGCAGTATATCACCAGGAAACTGCCAGAAATTCAAGCTGTATTTAGAAGAGGATGTGGAACCAGGGATATCATTGCTGATGTTAGACAGATCCTGGTTGAAAGCAGAGAATACCAGAAAGATGTTTACTTGTGTTTATTGAATATGCAAAGGCATTCCACTGTGTGGATCATAACAAATTATGGATAACATTTCGGAGAATGGGAATTCTGGAACACCTCATTGTGCTCATGAGCAATCTGTACACGGAGCAAGAGGCAGTCATTCAAACAGGACAAGGGGATACTGCATGGTTTACAATTAGGAAAGGTGTGCATCAGGTTGGTATCCTTTCACCATACCTGTGTGTGTGTGTGTGTGTGTGTGTGTGTGTGTGTGTATGGGGGAAGAGGGAGAAAAAGAGAGAGGAAGGGCGAGAGAGAGAGAGGAAGAGGGAGGGAGTGAGAGGAAGATAAAGAGGGAGACAGGGAGGGAGGGAGAAAGAGCAACAGAGAGCAAGGGAGGGAGAGGGGGAGAGAAAGGGAAAAGGAGAGAGGGAGAGAGAGAAGTCTAGAGAGAGAGGGAGGAAGAGAAAGAGTGAAGGAGGGAGGGAAGGAGAAAGGGCAAGAGAGAGGGAGGGAGAGGGAAACAGAGGAAGAGAGAGCAAGAGCGAGAGAATGAGAGAAGAGGGAGAGAGAGGGAAGGAGAGAGAAAGGAGGAGTGAGGGAGAGAGAGGGAGGGAGAGAAAGGAAGAAAAAGAGAGGGAGGGAGAGAGAGTGAGGGAGAGATAGGGAGGGAGGGCGAGGGAGAGTGTAGAAGGGAGAGGGAAGGAGAGAGGGAGAGAGTGATAGAGGGAGAGATTGTGGGAGGGAGGTGGAGAAAGGGAGAGAGAGAGAGGGAGGGAGACAGAGAAGCAGAGAGAGAAGGAGGGGAGAGAGAGCAAGAGAGAAGGAGAGGGGGTGGAGGGAGGGAGGGAGGGGAAATGGCTCACGCAGTTGTGGAGGTTGGCAAGTCCCAAATTCATGGGTCAGATATCAGGCTAGAGGATTCTCCCGACTCATGTGGTTGAAGGGACTGATGAACCCAAAATTGACAGGTCAGATGGCAGGCTGCTGGCTCACGGCACAAGAACGGCAGGTCAAAGGATGATGACTTGGATGCAGGATCCAGAGAGGTTGAGCTTTGCCAGAACATCCGTATATATTGGATGCAGGCCATACCCCCCAAGGAAAATCCCCTTTAAACTGATTGGCTGTTCACATCAGATCACAAAATGGAGAATGATTTCATAATATCTGCAAAACCACTGAAAATCATGGCATAGCAGGGGGTGGGGCCAAGATGGTGGAGTAGTCAGATGCTTCCAGTGAAAGCTGTTACAACAAATACCAGAAAAAACAAGTGAAAAGATTACATTTATGACAAGCTAGAAGCCCTGAACCTCAAAGGCAAAGTTAGAAAACAGACCGAGCAGTAGGGGGAGGGAGAGACGGTTCAGAAGTGGAGAGGAGTTGCTGGACCTGAATCGCTGGGACCCTCAGGCACCATTCCATGGAGCAGCTATGGCGGGCTGGTGGTAGCATTCGGCAGCATTTTCCTCAGGGAGAAACATCCAACCACAGAGCCTACTCACACCTCCGGAACCAGAGAAGAATGATGCTCTCGGCAAAAGCTAAGTACTTGCGTATACTTTACCATGCCCCCTGCCCCGAAGCCAGCTTCAGGAGCTGTTGATTTCCCTGGGCATGAGATAGGTCCTGTTGCGCGATCTGAGCCATTCTTCCAGCCTAAGAGAAGGAATAAATTTACAACTGGGGAAAAGATAATCTACCAGCTCTACTAACCTCGCCTATTAAACAAGGTCCTCACCTTTCGACATCAGGTGCCTAAGGACTGCTGACTCCGCTCAGGTCACCCAGCCAACCATGACTGAAGTCCAAGGATAACTGGTACCTCCCAGTCCTTACAACCAAAAGCATTGGGTGAGCAAGGTCCGTCTACAGAACCCACCCACCTGTGTGCTCTAGGGAGGAGGGAAGCACTTTCCTCACAGACACTCAGGGGATGGTTGTCAGCCCCCTGACTTGTTCAGAGTGTGATGCCCTGCTGCAACCATATACTGGTACCTACACCAATCATCCGTGCCCCCCTAAGACTGTAGGACAGAGCCTGTACCACACACTTGATGACCAACTACCTGGACACCTAAGCTGAATCCCTATAAGAAAAGAGAATGGACTCCTAGGCTCATATTCCCAGTAACACGTCTAGCCATCTGGTGACAGGATGTTAGAGCTTCAAAGGTGAAAATAATCAAGCTAGCTCACTCAAGCAACTTATTTGGGCATATCAAAACAAAACAAAGCAAAAGCTAGGATACAGTAAGCAAACATAAAATAATACAATAACTTATAGATGGCTTGGAGACAACAGTCAATATCAAATTACATAAAGAAGCAGACCATGATATCTTCAACAAGCTCTCAGAATAAAGAATCAAGGGATCTTCTGGATGAAGGTGCCTTCCTGGAATTACTGGGTACAGAAGACAAAAGATTAATATACAGAACCCTTTAAGACATCAGGAAGGAGATCAGGCAATATGCAGAACAAGCCAAGGAACACGCAGATAAAGCAGTTGAAGAAATTAAAAAGGTTATTCAAGAACATAATGAAAAATTTAATAAGCTGCAAGACTCCATAGAGAGACAGCAATCAGAAATTCAGAAGATTAACAATAAAATTACAGAATTAGACAACTCAAGAGAAAGTCACAGGAGCAGAATTGTGGAAATGGAAGGCATGATTTGTAAGACTGAAGACAAAGCACGTGCCACCAATATACTTGAAGAAAAATCAGATAAAAGAATTTTTTTTTTGAATGACGAAACTCTAAGAATCCTGTGGGACTGTATCAAGAGAAATAACCTACAAGTGATTGGAGTACCAAACAGGGAGGGATAACAGAAAATACAGAGAGAATTGTTGAAGATTTGTTGGCAGGAAGCTTCCCTGATATCTTGAGAGATGAGAACATATCTATCCAAGATGCTCATTGAACTCCACATAAGGTAGATCTTAAAAGAAAGTCACCAAGACATATTGGAGAGGAAGACAAGGCCATGTAAAGAAATAAAAGTTAGGTTTAAACTTAGAAAAATAGGGTAAATACTAAGGTAACCACAAAGGAGACTGACAATCCTATTCATCAAAACAAAATACAAGAAAAAAATAGAGACTCAGCAGAAACAAAATCAACTACAATGAATAAGAGGAAAAGATAAATATGTAAAGATAAGTTACTCAGCACAAAAAATTAAGTAGGAAAAAGAAACTGTCAACAACACACACAAAAAGACATCAAAATGACAGCACTAAACTCATAAACTCATACCTATGCATAATTACGCTGAACGTAAATGGACTAAATGCACCAATAAAGGGACAGAGAGTGGCAGAATGAATTAAAAAAACACGATCCGTCTATATGCTGTCTACAAGAGACACACCTTAGACTTAGAGACACAAACAAACTAAAACTCAAAGGATGGAAAAAGCTATATCAAGGAAACAACAATCAAAAAAGATCAGGAGTGGCAATATTAATTTCTGACAAAATAGACTTTAAAGTGAAACCCACCACTATATAATAATTAAACAGATAGTATACCAGAAGGATATAACCATATTAAGTACTTATGCACCCAGTGACAGGGCTGCAAGATACATAAAATATATCAGCATTGGAAAGTGAGATAGACAGTGTCACAATTATAGTAGGAGACTTCAACACACCACTTTCGGTGAAGGACAGAACATCCAGAAAGAAGCTCGATAAAGACATGGAGCGTCTAAATGCCACAATCAACCAGCTTGACCTTGTAGACATATACAGAACACTCTACACAAAAGCAGCCAAGTGTACTTTCTTTTCCAACACACATGGAACATTCTCTAGAATAGACCACATATTAGGTCATAAAGCAAGCTTTGGCAGAATCCAAAACATCGAAATATTACAAAGCATCTTCTCTGACCATTACGCCAAAAAAGTAGAAATCAATAACAGACAAAGCAGGGAAAAGAAATCAAATGCTTGGAAACTGAAAAATACCCTGCTCAAACACGACTAGGTTATAGAAGACATCAAGGATGAAATAAAGAAATTCATAGAATCCAATGAGAATAAAACACTTCCTATCAGAACCTTTGGAACACAGAGAAAGCAGTGCTCAGAGGTCAATTTCTATCAATAAATGCACACATACAAAAAGAAGAAATGGCCAAAATCAAAGAATTCTCCCTACAACTTGAACAAATAGAGAGCAACAAAAGAAACCCTCAGGCATCAGAAGAAAGCAAATAATACAAATTAGAGTAGAATTAAATAGAGAACAGAAAAACAGTTGAAAGAATTAACAAGAGCAAAAGCTGATTCTTTGAAAAAAATTAAAATCGACAAACCATTGGCCAAACTGACAAAAGAAAAGGAGAGGAAGCAAATAACCTGAATAAGAAATGAGATGGGTGATATTACAATAGACCCAACTGAAATTAAAAGAGTCATATCAGATTACTGTGAAAAATTATACTCTAGCAAATTTGAAAACCTAGAAGAAATGAATTTCTAGAAACACACTACTGACCTAAACTAACACAAACAGAGGTAGAACAACTAAATAAAAAAAAAACCCATAACAAAAGAAGAGATTGAAAAGGTAATTAAAAAAAAATAAAAAAGCCCTGGCCTGGACCACTTCACTGCAGAGTTCTACCAAACCATCAAAGAAGAGTTAACACCACTAGTACTAAAGGTATTTCAGAGCATAGAAAAGGACGGAATACTCCCAGACTTATTCTATGAAGCCACCATATCCCTGATACCAAAACTAGGTGAAGACACCACAAAAAGAGGAAATTACAGACCTATATCCCTCATGAACTTAAATGCAAAAATCTGCAGCAAAATTCTAGCCAATAAAATTCAACAACATATCAAAAAAAAAAATTCACCATTTCCAAGTAGGATTCATACCAAGTGTGCAGGGATGGTTCAACATTAGAAAAACAATTAGTGTAATCCATCATATAGGTAAAACAAAAGACAAGAACCACATTGATGCAGAAAAGGCGTTTGACAAAGTTCAACACCTATTCATGATAAAAACTCTCAGCAAAATAGGAATAGAAGGAAAATTCCTCAAGATAGTAAAGGGCATTTATACAAAGCCAAGAGCCAACATCATCCTACATGAAGAGAGTCTAACAGCATTCCCCTTGAGACTGGGAACCAGACAAGGATGCCCTTTATCACCACTCTTATTAACCATTGTGCTGGAGGTCCTAGCCAGAGCAGTTAGGCTAGATAAAGAAATACAGGGTATCCAGATTGATAAGGAAGATGTAAATATATCTCTATTTGCAGATGACATGATCTTATACACAGAATACCCTAAAGAATCCTCAAAAAAACTACTGAAACTAATAGACGAGTTCAGCAGATATCAGGATACAAGATAAACAACAAAGATCAGTTGGATTCCTCTACACCAACAAAAAGAACATTGAAGAGGAAATCATCAAATCAATACCATTTACAGTAGCGCCTAAGAAGATAAAATACATACCAGAGACATAAAAGACGTATACAAAGAAAACTACAAGACACTAGTGCAGCAAATCAAAGGAGACCTACATAGGTGGAAAAACATACCTTGCTCATGGATGGGAAGGCTTAACATTGTAAAAATGTCTAGTCTTCCAAAAGCCATCTATAGATACAATGCAATTCCCACCCAAATTCCAACGACATTTTTTAATGAGATGGAGAAACAAATCACCAACTTCATATGGAAGGGAAAGAGGACCTGGATAAGTAAAGCATTACTGAAAAAGAAGAACAAAGTGGGAGGCCTCACTGTACCCGATTTTAGAACCTATTACACTGCCACAGTAGTCAAAACAGCCTGGTACTGGTACAGCAACAGATACATAGACCAATGGAATAGAATTGAGAATCCAGACATAAATCCATCCACATATGAGCAGCTGATACTTGACAAAGGCCCAAAGTCAGTTAAATGGGGAAAAGACAGTCTTTTTAACAAATGGTGCTGGCATAACTGGATAGCCATCTGCAAAAAAAAAAAAAAAAAAAATGAAACAAAACCCATACCTCACAGTATGCACAAAAACTAACTCAAAATGGATCAAAGACCTAAATATAAAATCTAAAACGATAAAGATCATGGAAGAAAAACTAGGGACAACACTAGGAACCATAATACATGGAGTAAACAGTATATAAAACATTACCAACAGTGCAGAAGACAAACCAGAAAACTCGGAGCTCCTAAAAATCAAACACCTATGCTCATCCAACGAGTTTAACAAAAGAGTAAAAAGATTACCTACAGATTGGGAAAAAGTGTAGAGCTATGGCATTTCTGACCAGTGTCTGATCTCTTTAAAATCTACATGATACTGCAAAAACTCAACTACAAAAAGACAAATAACCCAATTAAAAATGGGCAAAGGATATGAACATGCACTTTACTAAAGAAGACCTTCAGGTAGCTAACAGATACATGAGAAAATGCTCACGATCATTAGCCATTAAATTAATATAAATAAATATGATCATTAGCCATTAGAGAAATGCAAGTCAAAACTACACTGAGATCCCATCTCACCGCAACAAGGCTGGCATTAATCCAAAAAACACAAAATAATCAATGTCGGAGAGGTTGTGGAGAGACCGGAACACTTCTACACTGCTGGTGGGAATGTAAAATGGTACAACCACTTTGGAAATCGATTTGGTGCTTCCTTAAAAAGCTTATTTATTTATTTATTTTAAAAGCTAGAAATAGAACTACCATACGATCCAGCAATCCCACTCCTTGGAATACATCCTAGAGAAATAAGAGCCTTTACACGAACGGATATATTATGTGCACGCCCATGTTTATTGCAGCACTGTTTATAAAACCAAAAAGATGGAAACAACCAAGGTGCCCATCAAAAGTGAATGGATAAATTATGGTATCTTCACACAATGGAATACTATGCATCGATAAAGAGCAATGATGAATCCGTGAAACATTTCATAACATGGAGGAATCTGGAAGACATTTTGCTAAGTGAAATTAGTTGCTAAAGGACAAATATTATATGAGAGACCACAATTATAAGAACTCAAAAAATAGTTTAAACAGAGAAGAAAATATTCTTTGACATTTATGAGAGTGGGGAGGGAGGGAGGGGGAGGGATTTTCACTAACTAGATAGTAGCTGAACTATTTTAGGTGAAGGGAGAGACAATACACAATAAAGGAGAGGTCAGCAAAACTGGACTAAGCCAAAACAAAGAAGTTTCCTGAATAAACTGAATGCTTTGAAGGCCAGCGTACCAGGGGTGGGGGTTTGGGGACCATAGTTTCAGGGGACATGTAAGTCACTTGGCATAATAAAATCTACTAAGAAAACACCCTGCATCCCACTTTGGAGAGTGGTGCCTGGGGTCTGAAACGCTAGCAAACAGCCATCTCAGATGCATCAATTGGTCTCAACCCACCTGGAGCAAAGGAGAATGAAGAACACCAAAGACACAAGATAATTATGAGCCCAAGAGACCCAACAGGTCACATAAACCAGAGACTACATTAGCCTGAGACAAGTAGATGGTGCCCCGCTGCAACCAATGACTGCCCTGACAAGGAACACAAAAGAGAACCCCTGAGGGAGCAAGAGAGCAGTGGGATTGTTGTTGTTGTTGTTAGGTGCCTTCGAGTTGGTTCCGACTCATAGTGACCCTATGCACAACAGAACGAAACACTGCCCGGTCCTACGCCATCCTTACAGTCATTGTTACGCTTGAGCTCATTGTTGCAACCACTGTGTCAATCCACCTCATTGAGGGTCTTCCTCTTTTCCGCTGACCCTGTACCTGCCAAGCATGATGTCCTTCTCCAGGGACTGATCCCTCCTGACAACACGTCCAAAGTATGTAAGACACAGTCTCGCCATTCTTGCCTCTAAGGAGCATTCTGGTCACACTTCTTCCAAGACAGATTTGTTCGTTCTTTTGGCAGTCCATGGTATATTCAATATTCTTCGCCAACACCACAATTCAAAGGCGTCAACTCTTCTTCAGTCTTCTTAGTCATTGTCCAGCTTTCACATGCATATGATGTGATTGAAGATACCATGGCTTGGGTCAGGCGCACCTTAGTCTTCAGGGTGCCATCTTTGCTCTTCAACACTTTGAAGAGGTCCTTTGCAGCAGATTTACCCAATGCAACGTGTCTTTTGATTTCTTGACTGCTGCTTCCATGGCTGTTGATTGTGGATCCAAGTAAAATGAAATCCTTGACAACTTCAATCTTTTCTCCATTTATCATGATGTTGTTCATTGGTCCCGTTGTGAGGATTTTTGTTTTATTTATGTTGAGGTGTAATCCATACTGAAGGCTGTGGTCTTTGATCTTCATTAGTAAGTGCTTCAAGTCCTCTTCACTTTTAGTGTGCAAGGTTGTGTCATCTGCAGAATGCAGGTTGTTAATGAGTCTTCCTCCAATCCTGATGCCCCATTCTTCTTCATATAGTCCAGCTTCTCATATTATTTTTTCAGCATACAGATTAAATAGGTATGGTGAAAGAATACAACCCTGACGCACACCTTTCCTGACTTTAAACCAATCAGTATCCCCTTGTTCTGTCCAAACAACTGCCTCTTGATCTATGTAAAGGTTTCTCATGAGCACAATTAAGTGCTCTGGAATTCCCATTCTTCTCAATGTTATCCATAGTTTGTTATGATCCACACAGTCGAATGCCTTTGCATAGTCAATAAAACACAGGTAAACATCCTTCTGGTATTCTCTGCTTTCAGCCAGGATCCATCTGACATCAGCAATAATATCCCTGGTTCCACGTCCTCTTCTGAAATCTGCCTGAATTTCTGGCAGTTCCCTGTCGATGTACTGCTGTAGCCATTTTTGAATGATCTGCAAAATTTTACTTGTGTGTGTTATTAATGATATTGTTCTATAATTTCCACATGTGGTTGGATCACCTTTCTTGGGAATAGGCATAAATATGGATCTCATCCAGTCAGTTGGCCAGGAAGTGGTCTTCCATATTTCTAGCATAGACGAGTGAGCACCTCCAGCGCTGCATCTGCTTGTTGAAACATCTGAATTGATATTCCATCAATTCCTGGAGCGTTATTTTTCACCAGTGCCTTCCAAGCAGCTTGGACTTCTTCCTTCAGTACCATCGGTTCCTGATCATATGCCGCCTCTTGAAATGGTTGAATATCGACTCATTCTTTTTGGTATAATGACTCTGTGTATTCCTTCCATCTCCTTTTGATGCTTCCTGTGTTATTTAATATTTTCCCCATGGAATCTTTCACTGTTGCAACTTGAGGCTTGAATTTTTTCTTCAGTTCTTTCAGCTTGAGAAATGCCGAGTATGTTATTCCCTTTTAGTTTTCCATCTCCAGCTCTTTGCATATGTCATTATAATACTTTACTTTGTCTTCTTGAGTGGCCCTTTGAAATCTTCTGTTGAGTTCTTTTACTTCATGAATTCTTCCTTTTGCTTTAGTTGCTCGACATTCAAGAGCAAGTTTCAGAGTCTCCTCTGACATCCATCTTGGTCTTTTCTTTCTTTCCTGGCTTTTTTCAGTGACCTCTTGCTTTCTTCATGGATTATGTCCTTGATGTCATTCCACAACTCATCTGGTCTCCAGACACTAGTGTTCAATGCGTCAAATCTATTCTTGAGATGGTTTCTAAATTTAGGTGGGATATACTCAAGGTCATATTTTGCCTCTCGTGGACTTGCTCTGATTTTCTTCAGTTTCAGCTTGAACTTGCATATGAGCAATTGATGGTCTGTTCCACAGTCAGCCCCTGGCCTTGTTCTGACTGATGATGTTGAGCTTTTCCATTGTCTCTTTCCACAGATGTATAGTCAATTTGATTTCTGTGTGTTCCATTTGGCGAGGTCCATGTGTATAGTTGCCATTTAATTTGGTGAAAGAAGGTATTTGCAATGGAGAAGTCATTGGTCTTGCAAAATTGTATCATTTGATCTCCAGCATTGTTTCTGTCACCAAGGCCATATTTTCCAACTACTGATCCTTCTTTGTTTCCAGCTTTCGCATTCCAATCACCAGTAATTATCAATGCATCTTGATTGCATGTTCAATCAATTTCAGACTGCAGCAGCTGATAAAAATCTTCTATTTCTTCATCTTTGGCCCTATTGGTGGGTGCGTAAATTTGCACAATAGTCATAGTAAGTGGTCATCCTTGTAGCTGTATGGAGATTATCCTATCACTGACAGCGTTGTACTTCAGGGTAGATTTTGAAATGTTCTTTTTGACTATGAACCAACACCATTCCTCTTTGAGTTGTCATTCCCAGCATAGTAGACTATATGATTGTCCAATTCAAAATGGCCAATACCCCACATGTCTGTCAGTTTGTCGTACTGTGGGGGCTTGCATGTTGCTGTGATGCTGGAAGCTATGCCACCAGTATCCAGATACCAGCGGGGTCACACATGGAGGACAGGTTTCAGCTGAGCTTCCAGACTAAGACAGACTAGGAAGAAGGACCCGGCAGTCTACTTCTGAAAAGCATTAGCCAGTGAAAACCTTATGAATAGCAGTGGAACATTGTCTGATATAGTGCTGGAAGATGAGCCCCCCAGGTTGGAAGGCACTCAAAAGATGACTGGGGAAGAGCTGCCTCCTCAAAGTAGAGTCGACCTTAATGACGTGGATGGAGTAAAGCTTTCGGGACCTTCATTTGCTGATGTGGCACAACTCAAAATGAGAAGAAATAGCTGCAAATATCCATTAATAATCGGAACCTGGAATGCACGAAGTATGAATCTAGGAAAATTGGAAATCGTCAAAAATGAAATGGAATGCATTAACATCGATATCCTAGGCATTAGTGGGCTGAAATGGACTGGTATTGGCCATTCTGAATCAGATAATCATATAGCAGTGGGATGCAGTCTCCAAATTCTTGTAAAAGATCAGACTTAATGGTCTGACTGAGACTAGAAGGACCCTGGAGGTTACGGTCCCCAGACCTTCTGTTAGCCCAAGAAAGGAACCATTCTCAAAGCCAACTCTTCAGACAGTGATTGGACTGGATTATGGGATGGAAAATGATACTGGTGAAGAGTGAGCTCCTTCTATTAAGTAGACACATGAAATTATGTGGGTAGCTCTTGTCTGGAGAAGAGATGAGTGTGCAGAGGGGGGCAAGAGCTGACCGAATCGACATGAAACTAGAAAGTGATGGGAAGGAGGGTGCTGTATCATTAGAGGGAGAGCCACTGGGAATATACAGCAAGATGTATATAAGTTTTTGTATGAGAGACTGACTTGGTTTGTAAACTTTCACTTAAAGCACAATAAAAATAAAAAAAAAAAATCATGGCATAGCCAAGGTGACACATAACATAAACCATCACTATCCACCTCTTGTCAACTTGGCATCTGTACACAGCTCTTTAAACCAAATATAATCTCTGCATAAAGACAGCTGTAAAGTCATATTTATGCCTAACATGATCCAACTAATATGTACAACTGAAAACGCACTGGCCCCATTTACATCTTTTAATCCTTTCATGACCTAATTATTTTCTACTTTGAATTTTTTGTTGATTCCATATATTTTCGTGAATGGAAGGTGTACTGAATCAAGGAGCATTTCTGAAATTTTGTTATGAAATATGGATTTTGATGCATATTATGTGGGGACATACGTCCCTCTGGGCTCTCCATTACCTTTTATATCCCTTGACAGGTGCATACAATGTGTGGCAACTGAAACTGTGGTATTTGTGCACGCGTAGAATCATTGCGAGAAACATAGTTTCCAGTAACACAGAGAAACCTGGAAATATACTTTTAAGGCTTATCTTGCGTATAGAAGAGAAAAGAGACAAAAATTTGCACAATCACATCTCCAGGACACACAACCTGATACAATACTCTAAAAACAGTCATTTGAGGCACACATCCCTTTCTTCAAATATTTTTACACGTCCCTGCCTGCTGGCAGCACGTATTGTCAGTGAGAAAGCAGCTTCCCAAGAAACCTCAGAGGCGAAATATATATGTGGGCAGTACATGTCCGGCAGCCCATGGAACATATTGTATAATAAGTATTAGAATAAGGAAGATATTTGCGATACGTATATATATATATGCGTGTGCATTTGTGGATATGTATATATCCGCACACACTCATACGTGTGTTACAAAACAAGAAAGAAATACTAAGAATAATTAAGTGACACATCAGTGACACTTCAAGAACCATTGGATCAGCCAGACCATGTGACCCAAGTGGCTCAGTGGCTTGCGTAGCAGCCTGAACCTGTTACAGAGCATTCTCTTTTTCTGGGCCCCACTCAAACTAACAGCTTTTTGAGTCATTTGATAAATAGGCTGGAGTGGCACACCCAAATGAGGAATATGTTGGTTCCAAAATTCAAGGAGGCCCACCAGGCATTGTGCCTCCATTTTAGTTGTAGGAGGGGCCAGGTGTAACAAGTTATCCTTCACTTTAGAAGGAATAAACTCATCTTGCCCCACACCACTGGACTCCTAGAAATTTCACTGAGGTGGAAGGTGCCTGAATTTTTGTTGTATTAATTTCCCACCCTGTAGCAAGCAAATGTCATAACAATAAATCTAGATTCATTGACACTTCTTCCTTACTAGGCCCAATCAGCATAATGTCATCAGCAAAATAGGCCAGTGTGGCATCTTGTGGAAGGGAAAGATGATCAAGGTCCCTGTGGACTAAATTATGATATTGGGCCGAAGAGTTGATATACCATTGTGGGAGGACAGTACAGGTGTATTGCTGGCCTTGACAGCTGACGGCAAAGTGCTTCTGGTCTTTCAAAATTAGAATTGAGAAAAAGGCATTGGCCAGGTCAATAGCTGCATACCAGGTACCAGGAGATGTGTTAATTTGCTCAAGCAATGAAACTACATCTAGAGCAACAGCTGCAATTGGAGTCACCATCTGGTTAACTTTACAACAGTCCATTGTCATTCTCCAAGATCCATCTGTTTTTTGCATAGGCCAGATAGGCGAGTTGAATGGGGATGTGGTGGAAATCACCATCCCTGCATCCTTCAAGTCCTCGATGGTGGCAGTAATCTCTGCATCCCCCCATGAATTTGGTATTAGTTTTGATACTGTTTTCCTAGGTAGGTAGTTCTAATGGCTTCCACTTGGCTTTTCCTACAATAGCCCTTACTCTACATGTTAGGGATGCAGTGTGGGAGTTCTGCCAGTTACTGAATATATCTATTCTAATTACGCACTCTGGAACTGGGGAAATCACTACAGGATGGTTTTGGGGACTCACAGCACCTGCTGTGAGACAAACATGAGCTAAGACTCCATTAATAACCTGACCTCCATATGCCTTCACTCTGACTGGTGGGCCCCAGTGATGTTTTGGGTCTCCTGGAATTAGTGTCAGTTCAGAACCAGTGTCCAGTAATCCCCCAAAAGTCTGGTTATTTCCTTTTCCCCAGTGAACAGTCACTCTTGTAAAAGGCCATACATCCCTTTGGGGAATGCTGGGAGAAGGATTTACAGTATAAATTTTTGACAGTATAGTGGAGTCCTTCCTAAAGGGGACCCAGTGTCCCCTTCATTCAAGAGCTTGTGGGTCTGTAAATTCACTCAAGTCCAGGAATTGATGGAGAGGCCATGCCTCTCTATTCTGGCAATTCAAGTTAGACTGCCATTCACTTGACCTAGAATTCTTCCACTTGTATAGATCAAGTAAATATTTAGTAGATTTCCCATGTATTTCATTCCTAGGGACACGATAACTAAGTAGTCAATGCCATAAGTCCATACAAGTCAGAATATTCTAATTGCTGCTTTGGCTACACTGTACATTGTGGTAACCACACCCATTTTGTCTATGTCGATTGAGTGCAGCCACTTGACCTCTACCACCACAGGGTCTGATCTGCCCCATTGTAGTTAGGTGTTTCAATTCAGTTAGGGCAGTTCCCCCTGTCAAATCTGACTTACGTAAAATAGCAATCACTGCAGTCTTCAAGGATGCTGGGGCTCCCTTCTCAAATTTATTCTTCATTGTTGTGGTAAAAGATGTGTCCTTTGTGCACTCCATAGGTAGGTTTGTGCATCCAACTTGATAAATCCACTCTAAGAAGCCAATTTTCCTAAGCCTTTGGATACCTTCTACAGTATACCAAGACAGGTCTGGCATTTCAACTTGATTTAGTGTTGGCAGTGCTTAATCCATGCTTCAGTGAACCAACTAAATAAACTATTAGATCCTTTCCTAACTTCTTGAGCCGAAACATTGAGTGAAAAATCTGTGCTTAGTGGGCCCATATCAATAAACTCAGACTGATACAACTTTATATTTCTGTACCATTATCACACACCCTTAATAGCCATTCCCGCACATATTCCCCAGGTTTTTGTTTGTATATATCAATCAGTTCTTTTGGATTGTAGTGTACCTCCTCTTGGGTCACACTTTGTACTTCATGTCTTGGGGTTTGCTGGAATTTAAGTCTAGTTATAGTATAGAAGCAAAAATGGGTAGTGGGGGTGGGTCCTGGGGACATTTAACAATTTCTTTAAGACTTCTGCCTCAGGCGATGCCCCAGGTGCTGCCCTAGTTAATATCTCAGACAGTCTTCATGCACAGCTAGGTTTATTTCGTTAGATGAGAGTGGAAGGGATAATGGTACTACTGGGGAGGGTGTCTTAGCAGACAAAGATAATCTCTTCAGATGAGAATAAGAGGGCTGGTTCTGTTGGCAGGAATGATTCAATGGAATTTAGGGCCTCAGCATCCCCAGCTTCCCGATTATCTGCCCTGATGTACCCATCCCAAGCTTCAAGATCGCACTTCTTCCCGATCAATGCCCTCACTTTAACTTCAAACACCATTTGAGGTTGGTAATTCAGTTGGCATTGTAATTCTGCCACTTTTATAATGCTATAAGTTTGATTTTTGGCAATATCAGCTCTGTCACTACAAGAAATAAGGCTTTCTTTCAGGGCACAGGTGACAGCTTTGAGGTCTTATGTGGTGCTTGAGCCATGACTCTGAAGCCCTGAGCTCATCTCTTTCTTTCACCCCTTTGTCTAGTGAAAGCAGGACCAACCAACCAGCCTCCCTAAACTTCTCATTCTGACAAAATTGTAGAAAAGTATGAAATATGCAATCACCCAGAGTCTCATTTCTCTCAAATATTCAATCTATTATGCGTATTTGTGTTGCCACCTCACACCACGGATTAGCGGCGCCCTCTTTACTACTGGAGGCAGAGTCATCAGCACCTTTAAGACTAGCCAGACTTGAGAACCAATTCAGAAAACTCATCCTCGTAAGTTTGTTCCTCTAGAACCACTTATGGTATCAAATGTCTTAGGGTGGGTTCTCTGGAGGAGCAAAACCAGTGATGCGTGTGTGTGTGTGTGTGTATATATATGTATGAAGAAGCCGTGGCGGCTCAGTGGTTAAAGTGATTGACTGCTAACTGCAAGGTCAGTACTTGAAACCACCAGCAGCTCCACAGGAGAAAGATGTGGCAGCCTGCTTCCATAGAGATTTACAGCCTTGGAAACCCTATGGGGTCACTATGAGTTGGGATCGACTCAATGGCAGTGGATTTTGGATATATGTATATACACAGAGAGAGAGATTATTTCAAGGAAAGGGCTCACACAGTTGTGGAGGCTGGCAAGTCCCAAATCTGTGGGTCAGACATCAGGTGGGAACCTTCTTCTTACTTACGTGGTTGCAGGGGCTGATGAACCCCAAATTGGCAGGTCTGAGGGCAGGCTGCTGGTCACGTCCCAAGAACCAGAGGTCAGAGGGTGGTGAGTCAAATGCCGGATCCAGGCAGGGCAAGCTTTGCCAGAACATCTATATATATTGGATTCAGGCCATACCCCAAAGGAAATCCCCCTTTCAACTGATTGGTTGCTCATGTCAGATCACACAATGGAGGGTAATTACATAATACCTGCCAAACCACTGAAAATCATGGCCTAGCCAAGTTGACACATTACCTTAACCATCACATCCTTCTTTGCCCTTTTCCTTCTCTTTCCTTTCCTCCCCCACTCCATCTCCTCTCTCTGTTACAGGAGCCTGGGGTCAGTGAGGGTGATGCCTCCTCTCTGGCTCCTCTGCCCAGTGTCACTGCTGCATGGTAACAGCTCTTGCTGGCTCTGTCAGTGCCGGGGATTGAGGGTGGTGGCTGGGCCTCAGAGCAAAGGGTGGGTTGCTACAGCTGACCCTGGGTCATTGCCTGAGGTGGGGAGCGATGGGAAACAGAGGCCTTTACAAGTTTCATGCGTCCCCCACACACAGCCTGTCCCAGATTGCCCTGCTTTGCCCATGCCAGCAACAAAGGGGGGAGGGTGGTGGGCGAGCTCTCCCCCATGCCCACATCAGTGACCCCATTGCATCTCTACCACCCACACCTCACCTTGTGGCTGGCCCCACCCAGAGCACGAGTCTGGAGGAGGGGGTGCCCTGACTCCTGGAGGCGCCCCCCACTCTGTGTTCAGTATAATTGAAGGGGACCTGGCCAGCTGCCAGCAGATCACCACAATAAGTTCCCAAGCTCGACCACTCTGGAATTAGTTACCTGAAGTTGGTTTAGCACACCTTCCTCCAACCCCTCTGCTGGCTGAGCTGAGCAGCTGCCGCAGGTCGGATGCACATGAAGCAGAAGTTGTGCGGAGCTGAGGTGGACTGGGCCATCCGAGCAGTGACTCACAGTCACCCATGGAAAAAGCTCCCTCCAGCTCAGTATGAGTTGTATTTTCAAAGTGATCTATTTGTTTGGATCAGTTCTGTATAATAATTTGTAATGGCAACAGGAAATAGACGTACTTAAGTTCCAATACGCATGGTTTTACGGCAGAGAAATGTGGTAGGATGATCAGTAGAAGACTTTCAAGGAAACCATTGCCTGAGGCAGACCTGCGGGGATGAAAATCAGATTCCAGACAGGAGAAGGGCTTGAGGTGAGAGTCATATTTATTCATGTGTTTGTGAAACGGCTGGTGGCAGATTTCAGATCCCTCTGATACTTAGATTCCATGGGACACATTTCAAAGTGCTATGTGTACCCATTTAATTTTTAAAAGAATCAATACTTACAAATTGTGGGAAATGATATCCTTTGTGACTATTTAAATTTATGTTTTTTTAATAATTAATTTTAATTTTTTTTATTGTTGAGAATGTACACAGCAGAACATACAATTCAACAGTTTCTACGTGTACAATTCATTGACATTGATTACATTCTTCAAGTTGTGCAATCATTCGCACTCTCCTTATCTGAGTTGTTCCTCCACCATTAACATAAACTCATGGCCCCTAAGGTTCCTATCTAATCTTCTGAGTTGCAGTTGGCAATTTGATCCTATATAGATAGATCTTAAAAGAGCACAGTGCTCAAAGCAGACATTCTTTACTAGTTAAGCTAAACTATTGTTTGATTTAAAGAAGACTTCAGGGGATATTTTTGGTATAAGGTTTAAAGATTAAACTTTAAAGATTTCAGGGCAATAGTTTCAGGGGCTTATCTGCCCTCCATGGCTCCAGGAACTGGGGGGTCCATGAGAATGTGAAATTCTGTTCTGCATTTTCTCTTTTGATCATGATTCTTCTGTAGAATCTTTGATCAAAAGGCTCAGTAGTAGTAGCTGAGCACCATCCATTTCTTTTGGTCTCATGGCAAAGTGGGGCAGTTGTTCATGGAGGCAATTAACCATACATTCCATTTCCTCCTATTCTTGACTCTCCTTCTTCCTCTGTTGCTGTAAGAGAGTAGAGACCAATTCTACCTTGGATGGCCGCTTACAACCTTTTAAGACCACAGGCACTACGCAATGAACTAGGAAGTAGAGCAGAAGAACTAGACACAATATTAGGCCAATTAACTGGGATGTCACATGAAACCATGACCCTAAACCTCCAAACCAAGGAACAAAATCCCATAAGGTTTTGGTTATACCTAAACCAAAGGTATAACCAGGCTCAGAAGTTACTCTTATTTTTAAGCAATGACAAAAACAAAACAAAACTATCACACTTTTGCCAATTTAACTTTTTGCAGGTGTACAGCTTCTTGACAGCAATTACATTAATCCACTTTGCAACCCTCCCCGTAATCAGCGTGATGTTTCCATCACTGTAAACAGAAACCCAGTATTCAATAAGCAATAACTCCCCCTTGCTTCCTTCTCCCTCGTCTCCTGGTAACCACTAATAAACTTTGGTCTCTATACATTTGCCTGTAGTTGTCTTTTTATGTAAGTGAGGTCATTCAGTATTTGTCTTTTTGTGATTGACATGTTTCATGCAGCTTAAAGTCTTCAAGCTCCATTCATATTGTGACATTCTCTCACTGGCTGAGTAGTATTCCATTGTATATAAGTACCACATTTTGATCATCCATTCATCCGTTGATGGGCATTTAGGTCGTTTTCACCTTTGGCTATTGTAAGTAGTGCTACAGTGAACATTGGTGTCCAAGTATCTGTTTGAGTCTCTGCTTTCAGTTATTTTGCGTATATAGCTAGGAGTGGAATTGCTGGGTCGTATGGTAGTTTTTTTTTTATGGTAGTTTTGCATTTAGTTTTTTAAGAAATCACTACACTATTTTCCACAATGGCTATGTAATTTTGCCTTCCCACCAGTGATGGATGAAGGTTCTAATTTCTCTACATCCTTGCCATTTGTTGTTTTCTGGGTTTTGTTTTGTTTTGAATCTTAACCATCCTAGTGGGAGTGAAATGGTATTTCATCGTGGTTTTGATTTGCGTGTCTCTGATAGCTAATGAAGCTGAGCATCTTTTCGTGTGTTTAGTGGCCATTTGAGTGTCCTTTGTGGTGAAATGTCTATTCACATCCTTTGCCCATTTTTATCATGGGGTTGTCTTTTTGTTGTTAAGTTGCTGAAGTTTTTTAATATATTTTGGTTATTAGATTCTTTTTGGATATGTGGTTTCCGAAGATATTCTCCCAGTCAGTAGATTTTCTGTTTTGGTTAAGACTTATGATGAACAAAAGTTTTTAATTTTTATGAGGTCACATTTATTTTGTCTTTTGCTGTTTGTGCTTTTGTTATTATGTTAGATAATCTATTGTTTAAAGCTAAACCTGACAGCATTTACCCTGCTTGTTCTTCTAGAATTATATGATTTTAGTTTGCATATTTAAGCCCTTAATATGTTTTGAATTTATTTTGTGTGTGGTGTGAGGCATGGATCCTGTTTCTTTTTTCTGCATGTGGAAATCCAGTTTCCCCAACACCATTTACTGAAGAGACTTTTCTTTCCACATCTATTGAACTTAGCACCCTTGTCAAAAATTGGTTGACCATAGATGTATGGGTTTATTTCTGGACTCTGATTTCTATTCCACTGATCTCTCCTACCAGTTCCAGGCTATTTTGATTACTGTAGCTATATGATATGTTTTAAAATGAGGAAATGTGAGTCTCCCTACTTTTTCTTCTCTTTCAGCAGTGCTTTAGCTGTTTGGGGCTTCTTTCTATTCCATATAAAGTTGAGGATGGATTTTTTCCATTTTTGTGAAGAAGGGTGTTGAAATTTTGATTGGAATTGCTTCAGGTAGTATTAACATCTTAACAATATAAAGTCTTCCAATCCATGAACATGGAACATCTTTGCATTTTTTGAAAAGTTTTCTTTAATCTCTTTCAGTGATGTTTTATAGTTTTCATTGTATAAGTCCTTCATATTCCTTAAATTTACTCCTAGTTATTTTATTCTCTTAGCTGATATTGTAAACGGAGTAGTTTTCCTAATTTCCATTTCAGTTTCTCATTGCTCGTGTATAGAAACCCAACTAATTTTTGTTTGTTGACCCTATACCTTACAACCTTGTTGAATTCTTCTCTTAGTCCTGGAAGCTTTCTTGAGGACCCTTTGGGATTTTCTACATATAGGATCATGTCGTCTATGAATAGAGATAATTTTACTTCTTCTTTTCCAATCTGGATACCATTTATTTCATTTTCTAGTCTTACTGCTCTGGCTAGATATTGAATAGAAGTGGGTAGAACAGGCACACTTGTCTTGTTCCTGATTTCAAGGGGAAATCTTTCAATCTTTCTCCGTTATCTATAATGGCGGTTGTTGGCTTTTCCTATATACCCTGAATCATATTGAGGAACCTCCCTCCTAATCCAATCTTCTTGAGAGTTTTCATTAAGAAAGGTGTTGTCGCGTCCGTCTAAGATGCATCCATTGGTCTCAACCCATCTGGAGCAAAGGAGAATGAAGAACACCAAACATACAAGGTAATTATGAGCCCTAGAGGCAGAAAGGGCCACATAAACCAGAGACTATGTCAGTCTGAAATGGGTCCTGGCTACAACCCATGACAACCCTGACAGGGAACACAACAGAGAACCCCTGAGGGAGCAGGAGAGCAGTGGGATACAGACTTCAAATTCTCGTAAAAAGACCAGACTTAATGGTCTAACTGAAACTAGAAGGACCCCGGAGGTAATGGTCCCCAGACCTTCTGTTAGTCCAAGACAGGAACCATTCCCAAAGCCAACTCTTCAGACAAGGATTGGACTGGACCTTGAGATAGAAAATGATACTGGTAAGGAGTGAGCTTTTTGGATCAAGTAGACACATGAGACTATGCGGGCAGCTCCTGTCCGGATGGGAGATGAGAGGGCAGAGGGGGTCAGAAGCTGGCCAAATGGACACAAAAAGAGAGAGTAGAAAGAAGGAGTGTGCTATCTCATTAGGGGGAGAGCAAGTAGGAGTATGTAGCACGGTGTGTATAAATTTTTGTAGGAGAGACTGACATGATTTGTAAACTTTCACTTAAAGCACAATAAAAATTAAAAAGAAAAAAAAAGAAAGGGTGTTACATTTTAGCAACTGCTTCTTCTGAATCCATAGAGATGATTGTGGGGTCTTTTCCGTTGTTCTGTTCATGGGGTGTACCATGTTGGGAATAAACCAAAAAGCTTGTTGCCGTTGAGTCCTTGTTTTAAATCATCTTTGTACCCCGACCTTATATCTACTCCTTCCTCTTTCTTTAAAGAACACAATATTAATTTACAACAGCAGTGTGGGGCCAGGTTTTGAAGTTCCAGTTTCTGCCTTGAGAAATTATACACTTCTTGGAGCTTTTGACCAGAGGAGGTGGTGAGGCTGGAATTACCCGCCTTTCTGGAAAGTTCGCTGAGATGTCGTCCTCCGTGTATTCCGGAGCTCGGGCTCACCAAGCACGACCTGTTTGTTTTCTGCCAGGCCGCGGTCACTCGGGCTGGAAGTTGTGTGAGGCACATTTTCTAGTGTTGGGTTATTTTTTGTGGTAGCTGTGTGCGAATTTCTGTTTTCATAATGCTGCCTTCATTTCCACATGAAGCAGAAGGTCCCTACTCGAGCACACCTGTGATTTCATGTGTTTTATGCTTAAAGTGAGGCTACAAGCGTACTTAGGTTTTAAAAAGTGAGTTTACTGTAAAAACTGCAGTGAATATTAGAGGCAGCAACACCTTAAAATCGAATGTTTGGAAACACTCGCAGCTGTTGGGGTCTGTTTTCTGGAGCAGGGAGGAGATTCACTCTTGACAGTCACAAGTGGGAGGACGGCACAGCTTCAGTGTGCCAACAGTTTCCTCTGGTTCATGTGCAGCAACAGCCAGGCCTTTTGGTGGTCTGCGTGCCCACTGACTCCTGAAACCCCATGCACAGCAGAGGACTTGCCTTCACGGGGGAACCCAGCAACCCTACTGACCTTGAAACCGGGCACACACACAGAGGACATGCCCTCACAGGGGAACCCAGCAACCTGCTGATCCCTGAAACCCGGCACACGCACAGAGGACACATTGTCACAGGGGAACCCAGCAACCTGCTGACCCCTGAAACCTGGCACACACACAGGACACACCCTCACAGGGGATCCCAGGCCCACCCACTGACCCCTGAAACCTGGCACGTGCCCAGGACACACCCTTACAGAGGCCCCCAGGTGACAGAGAGGCTCACTCGGGCTACAGAAGGTGAGGCACACCTGCTGCCTGCTGCGTGTAGGGTTTCCCTGTGGACTTCACAGGCCTTTTGGGTAGGGAGCAGGGTTTCGATATGGAAGGAGCAACGCCTTTGGGAAGCCTGAGCTCTTTGATGATCTGGTGCTGGCTGTCCTGGCACGACTCCAGTGCTGCAGTCTTGTTGTGCGGTGGACAGTGGGGGTGGGCTGGGTGAGATCCACCGTGCCCAGGGTCGAAGGGTCCCTACACCCTGTGAAACCCGTCTCAGCCTCACTGAGAGTCTGGCGTCCCCTCCTGCACAGGCTGGCTGACTGAGGTAGAGCGCTAGGCAGAAAACCCTCTACGCGCCCCCTTTCCTGCATCCCAGGCTCCCTGTTTAGGGGCAGTTCTTGGCAGAGACCGGAGGAGCATGTTTTTCTTCTGATTTGCCAGGCATATGAAGCTGAAGCTAAGAGTGTTGTCTCAGACCAGATTGTCTCACCCCAGGCCTTGGGCTTTCTGCTGATCTCAGGCACTCTTCCTGCAAGCTGCATCCCTCCCTCCTCCACCTGTCCAGAGGAGCATTGATGTGCATGTGGATAGCCACCCCTTCTGGCTGGACTTGAGGATGGCCAGGCCACTCTGGTGTTTGGGCTTCTGCCTCGCTGAAAGAAGAAGTGCAGAAACCTCAGAGAGCACGCGTGTCTTCCTCATGGGGCCTGCAGGGCTTCTGGCAGAACCAGTGAGCCCGCAGCCGCGTGGAGGTGCCCCCTGCAGGCACACAGAGGCACACGTCTCTGCCCTCCTAGGCCAAGACCAGAAACAATCCACAGTTCTCCTCTGTTCTGTAGGGTTGCCATGAGTCGGAATCGACTCTATAGACACTGGGTCGGTGTTTTCCTGTTGGTTCTGGGGCTGGGACAGCCCATAGGTACTAGGCTGTCTTTCTGTGACCACCTTGGTCATCTGACTTGAGCTCCCTGCCTTCCCCGGCTGTGCTTTGAAGACAACGCGTGCCGTTCTGCCATTACTTGTCCTCACTGACAAGGCCTTTTTCCTGTAGGAAGGAAGTTCCAACTGTGCCTCAGGATATTTTTATCCTTTATAATCTGATTAATCTTTGAGGGAACAGAAGCCACTGATTTCTGCAGCACTAGTGAACTGGTGAGACCTCACCTCTTCAGGTGCTTGGGTGGGATGAATTGTTCTGCACAGTAGCCTGTGTAAGGAGCTGAGGAGAGCCTGCCGCTCAATGCCAAACCTTAAAAAAGGTAACTCTTGCAGGATTTAGGCATCTTCTAAGGGATCATGTGCTTTCCACTTGCCCCTGCACCTTTATCTTGAGCAACAACGGTAGATTAATTAATAAATTTATCCCACAAATATTTACAGTATGCCAGTTGTTGGATCCTGCCTTCTTGGAGTTACCAATCTAGCGAGGCAGACCTGTGATTGCCAATGAGTGACGGCAGATGGGGCGTGGTGTACGAGGGAGGAGGTGGGCCTGGTCCCGCAGGTTGGTTTTGGGGAAGCTCTCTGAGGAGATGCTTATTGACCTTCTAAATTACGGAAGTCCTGTGCCACATGGTTAAAAACGGCTTAGTGGCATAACATAAAATAAGGTCTCTTCTTCCCTCCCGACCTCCTCTCCCAGGCCTGCCTCCAAGAGGCAACTATTGCTAACAATTTCTGACTTTGGTGTCTTTGGTTTATCAACTTTAGACGGTATCTGCCAAGGAAAACGAAGACTGTGGCAAGTACACGGCATTTTCCTTTACCTCTCAATCTTCGTTAATGATGGCACTTGCAGCAGTAACATAGTGCTCCAAAGCTACAGTGAAGTTGTCCATACTTTGCTGTTGGTTGATCCTAAAATACTGACAGAGATAATTTATAATATAAATTCCCTCTAGAGCCAGGTAGACCCACTGAAAAAGAATTGTAATTAAAATGTTGTGGTCTAAGGGGGCTTTCAGGCGAGCTGGTGATTCAGTGAGATAGAGCACTTCTTCTCTTGGTCCTCATCAGGCTGAGCCACCACCTCAGACCACAAGGCAACTGCTGCATCGCATTCCTTTTGGTTTGGTTGTGTTGTGTTTTGCTGGCACACATCTTCCAGTAACTTTCTCATCTAAGGTGCATGGGATGTAGGGTTTGATTTCTTGCATGTCTGAAGATAAGTCTTTTTACCTTCCACTTTGAGTGTTTGTTTGGCAGGGTATAGAATTCTTGGTTCTAAGTCTGACTTTGAAGATATTGCTCCTCTGTTTTCTGGCTTCCAGGGTTGCTGACGAGGCACCACTGCCCATCTGGGCCTGTTCCTTTGCAGATATGACTGCCTTTTGAGCCTTGGTAGTCTGAAATTTCTCTGGAATGGGTCTGGATGTGGGTCATTTTTCATTTCTTCTTATCCTTTTATTTAGGATAAAAGTACTTGATACGTACTTTTATCCTAAATAGTTCTCTTTTCAGCTCTGGGCAATTCTATTCTGTTATCTCTTCTTTATGGTATCTCTTCTGTCTTATTTGAACTCCCGTTACACAGCTGTTTGAGCTTCAAGTGGTTCTTTCATCTCTCTTAATGTTTCTCATTTTCTTTTTTTTCTACTTTTCTCATTTCATCTTTGTTACTTTTTAAAAAAAATTTTTTAATTGAGGTATAATTTATATATATATTGAAATGCACATATCTTAAGTATGAAATTTGATGAGTTTTGACAAATGGATACACTAGCGTCACCCACATCCTCTGTTATGCTGTAGAACGTTTCCACTGCCCCCAAAGTTCTCATAAGCCCTTTCCCAAGCAGCTCCCCCCGTTTACCCCCATACCAGAGGCCCAACCCCTGTTAATTCAGCCTCTATACATTAGTTTTGCCTTTTCTAGAGTTTCTCGTAAATGGAATCATACAGTATGGACTCTCTTGTGCCTGGCTTCTTTTGTTCAGCAGAATGCTTTTGAATTTTATCCATATTGTCGCATGTATCAGGAATACTGATTCAGGAATTGCTGAATAGTATTCCTGTTTGGCTATACAACAATTGGTTTTTTTTTTTTGGTTCACCTGATGACACCCCCACGTGTCTGTCAGTTTGTCGTGCTGTGGGGACTTGTGTGTTGCTGTGATGCTGGAAGCTATGCCACCGGTATTCAGATACCAGTAGGGTCACCCATGGAGGACAGGTTTCAGTTGGGCTTCCAGACTAAGACAGACTAGGAAGAAGGACCCGGCAGCCTACTTCTGAAAAGCATTAGCCAGTGAAAACCTTATGAATAGCAGTGGAACATTGTCTGATATAGTGCTGGAAGATGAGCCCCCCAGGTTGGAAGGCACTCAAAAGATGACTGGGGAAGGGCTGCCTCCTCAAAGTAGAGTCGACCTTAATGACGTGGATGGAGTAAAGCTTTTGGGACCTTCATTTGTTGATGTGGCATGACTCAAAATGAGAAGAAACAGCTGCAAACATCCATTAATAATCGGAACCTGGAATGTACGAAGTATGAATCTAGGAAAATTGGAAATCGTCAAAAATGAAATGGAACACATAAACATTGATATCCTAGCATTAGTGGGCCGAAATGGACTGGTATTGGCCATTTTGAATTGGACGATCATATAGTCTGCTGTGCTGGGAATGACAACTCGAAGAGGAATGGTGTTGCATTCATCGTCAAAAAGAACGTTTCAAGATCTATCCTGAAGTACAACGCTGTCGGTGATAGGATAATATCCATACGCCTACAAGGAAGACCACTTAATACGACTATTATGCAAATTTACGCACCAGCCACTAGGGCCAAAGATGAAGAAATAAAAGATTTTTATCAGCTGCTGCAGTCTGAAATTGATCAAACATGCAATCAAGATGCATTGATAATTACTGGTAATTGGAATGCAAAAGTTGGAAACAAAAAAGAAGGATCAGTAGTTGGAAAATATGGCCTTGGTGATAGAAACAATACCAGAGATTGAATGATAGAATTTTGCAAGGCCAACAACTTCATTGCAAAAACCTTCTTTCACCAGCATAAACGGCAACTATTCACATGGACCTCGCCAGATGGAACACACAGAAATCAAATTGACTACATCTGTGGAAAGAGACGATGGAAAAGCTCAATATCATCAGTCAGAACAAGGCCAGGGGCCGAATGTGGAACAGATCATCAATTGCTCATATGCAAGTTCAAGCTGAAACTGAAGAAAATCAGAGCAAGTCCACGAGAGGCAAAATATGACCCTGAGTATATCCCACCTGAATTTAGAAACCATCTCAAGAATAGATTTGACGCATTGAACACTAGTGTCTGGAGACCAGATGAGTTGTGGAATGACATCAAGGACATAATCCATGAAGAAGGCAAGAGGTCACTGAAAAGCCAGGAAAGAAAGAAAAGACCAAGATGGATGTCAGAGGAGACTCTGAAACTTGCTCTTGAGTGTTGAGCAGCTAAAGCGAAAGGAACAACTGATGATGTAAAAGAACTGAACAGAAGATTTTTCAAAGGGCCTCTCGAGAAGACAAAGTCAAGAGTTATAATGACATATGCAAAGAGCTGGAGATGGAAAACCAAAAGGGAAGGACATGCTCGGTGTTTCTCAAGCTGAAAGAGCTGAAGAAAAAATTCAAGCCTCGAGTTGCAATAGTGAAGGATTCCATGAGGAAAATATTTAATGATGCAGGAAGCATCAAAAGGAGATGGAAGGAATACACAGAGTCATTATACCAAAAAGGATTAGTTGATATTCAACCATTTCAAGAGGCGGCATATGATCAGGAACTGATGGTACTGAAGGAAGAAATCCAAGCTGCTCTGAAGGCATTGGCGAAAAACAAAGCTTCAGGAATTGATGGACTATCAGTTGAGATGTTTCAACAAACAGATGCGGCGCTGGAGGTGCTCACTCGTCTATGCCAAGAAATACGGAAGACCGCTTCCTGGCCAACTGACTGGAAGAGATCCATATTTATGCCTATTCCCAAGAAAGGTGATCCAACCACCTGTGGAAATTATAGAACAATATCGTTAATATCACATGCAAGCAAAATTTTGCTGAAGATCATTCAAAAACGGCTGCAGCAGTATATCAACAGGGAACTGCCAGAAATTCAGGCCGGTTTCAGAAGAGGACGTGGAACCAGGGATATCATTGCTGATGTCAGATGGATCCTGGGTGAAAGCAGAGAATACCAGAAGGATGTTTACCTGTGTTTTATTGGCTATGCAAAGGCATTCAACTGTGTGGATCATAACAAACTATGGATAACATTGAGAAGAATGGGAATTCCAGAGCACTTAATTGTGCTCATGAGAAACCTTTACATAGATCAAGAGGCAGTTGTTTGGACAGAACAAGGGGATGCTGATTGGTTTAAAGTCAGGAAAGGTGTGAGTCAGGGTTGTATTCTTTCACCATACCTATTTAATCTGTATGCTGAACAAATAATACGAGAAGCTGGACTATATGAAGCACAGGGCATCAGGATTGGAGGAAGACTCATTAACAACCTGCATTATGCAGATGACACAACCTTCCTTGCTGAAAGTGAAGAGGACTTGAAGCACTTACTGATGAAGATCAAAGACCACAGCCTTCAGTATGGATTACACCTCAACATAAAGAAAACAAAAATCCTCACAACTGGACCAATGAACAAGATCATGAGAAACAGAGAAAAGATTGAAGTTGTCAAGGATTTCATTTTACTTGGATCCACAATCAACAGCTGTGGAAGCAGCAGTGAAGAAATCAAAAGACGCGTTGTATTGGGCAAATCTGCTGCAAAGGACCTCTTCAAAGTGTTGAAGAGCAAAGATGTCACCCTGAAGGCTAAGGTGCGCCTGACCCAAGCCATGGTATTTTCAATCACATCATATGCATGTGAAAGCTGGACGATAAATAAGGAAGACCGAAGAAGAGTTGACGCCTTTGAATTGTGGTGTTGGCAAAGACTGTTGAATATACCATGGACTGCCAAAAGAATGAACAAATCTGTCTTGGAAGAAGTGTAGCCAGAGTGCTCCTTAGAGGCAAGGATGCCGAGACTGTGTCTTACATACTTTGGACATGTTGTCAGGAGGGATCAGTCCCTGGAGAAGGACATCATGCTTGGCAGGGTACAGGGTCAGCAGAAAAGAAGAAGACCCTCAACGAGGTGAATTGACACAGTGGCTGCAACAATGAGCTCAAGCATAACAACGATTGTAAGGATGGCACAGGACCGGGCAGTGTTTTTTTCTGTTGTGCATCGGGTTGCTATGAGTCGGAACCAACTCGACGGCACCTAACAACAACCTGATGACAGACATTTTGACTGTTTCCAGTTGGGGCTATTATGAATAAAAATGCTATGAAAATTTGTACACATGTTCTGTGGATATGTGTTTTCATTTCTTTTGAGTAAATACCTGGGAGTGGAGCTGGTGAGTCACAGAGAAAACCGCCAAGTAGTTCTTCAGAGTAGTTGTGCAGTTTCTACTTCTATCAGCAACGCAGAAGAGTTCCAGTTTCTCCACATCCTCACCAATAGTTGGTATCATCAGTTGTTTTAATCTAGTCCTTCTAGTGGATGTGAGGAATCTCTGGGTGGTGCAAATGGTTAATATGCTTGGTTGCTAACCCAAAGGTTGGAGGTTCGAGTCCACCCAGAAGAACTTTGAAAGAAAGATCTGATGATCTACTTCAGAAAAATCAGCCATTGAAAACCCTGTGGAGCTCAGTTCTACTCTGACACACATGGGGTTGCCACAAGTTGGAATGGACTCCATAGCAACTGGTAGTGAGTGTGAGCTGGTGTCCCTTGTGGTTTAAATAACTTTTTTTTTGATGACTAATGATGCTGAGGAGCCTTTCATGTGCTTGTTAGCCATTTTTGTGTCTTCTTTTGTGAAATAGCAGTTCATGCCTTTTTTTTTCCTGCTTCTACCATTTTCATGTTTGTATACCTTTTAATGTTTTCAAAATTAATAGTACTTATTTTTAGAGCACTTTTGGGTTTCTAGAAAAATTGCACAGAAAGTACAGAGAGCTCCCATCTTCCCTCTCTGAAACAGGTTCACCTGTTAATATCTTGCATTTTCTGTTGTACGTTTGCTACAACTGGTGAACCAATGTTGATGTATTGTTGTTAACTCAAGTCCACAGTTTTCATTCGGGTTTATGTGTTGTAGCTCATGTCTTTTTTGTTATTTACTCATGGGAGCTCTCTGTGTTCTACATGTGAGTCCTTTGTCAAATATATGTCAGTGTGTGGCTTGACTTTTATTTTCTACAATAAACCATCATTTTGGGTGAACAGACATGTTTCCACTTTATTATCTAGATTTTATTTTTGTATTTAGTGTTTCATTGGATTACAGAATATTTTATTTTAAAAACATAGTTTTAATTTGCAAGAACTCTTTCTTGATTGTTCCCTTTTAAAAAATAAAGTTGCTCTTATTTACGTGTATAAACTTCTTGAATCTCTAGGAGGATACGTATTAGATTTTTTCAGGGTTGCCTTTTGGTCCAAAAATTATTTGTTTTTCTGGGTGCAGGTATGCTGATGATTTCTCCTGGCAGTTTTTACTGCGCTGCTGACCGTCGGTTGTGCAGCCTCATGTATGAATGAAGGCCTGGTGCCGGGGAGGGTTTGTGTGTCAAGGGGCAGGGCAGCAGGGTGTGGTGGAAGGAAGAATGGTCTGATGAGTACCATAGCCATTTGGGATCTAATTCCTTCACAAGATGGTTCTCACCACAACCACAGACCTCTTTTCTTCTCTGTATCAGATTCTGTACTTGAAATTCTTTGAGGGGTCTGGGCTTGCATTTTTTCCAGCTCTGACTTCTCCATTCATCTTTACAAAGTCACAGTGTTCTCTCTTCCTGGAACTCCTCAGAGCTTTGCTGTTCCTGAGTTCAGTCGTGTTGACAGTTTCCCTCTAGTAGTATGCTTGTCACATTTTTGGTATTTTGATATTTTGGTGACTGGTGTGTGCCTGGTCAGCCTCTTGGACCAGTGGTCATGATGGGGGACAAGTACTCCAGGCGCAAAGGTGCTAGAGAAATGACCTTGGAGTATTTGCCGAAAGGAAAGAAGGCTGGTGGCTGGGCCCTGGAGGTGAAATTTCAACTTGTGAGCTACCGTTGGAAACACACAGAGCGTTTGGGGTCGTGTGAACTCTTTGAGTTATATTCTGAGTGGTGTTGAGAATCCACTGGAGGATTTGAGGCAGGGAAGTACATGAGGCAGGGGGCCCAAGGTGGGAGGCGGGTAGTGCTTACACTGGAGGGATGTAGTGGAGGAGAAGGAAAGCAAGGCTGGAACATGGATGGGGCCGAAGGCCGGGAAGGCGCTGCTGAGCAGGGTCTGCATATCGTTGTGGCTCCCTGGTTCAGTTCCACCTGGTGAACGGACAACCCCCTGGGTAGATTTGGGCACGTGATGAGCGCATTGTGTGGCCAGCACCTTGGAAGCCTGGGGCTCTGGTGTGAAACGGATGATGTGTTTGCTGTTTCCTGCTTTAAGAGTGAGGCCAGCTGAGTGGTTCTCTATGCTTAGCTTGCCTGTGCTATGGTTTGCTGCCTGTGTGCTCAGACGTGTGTCCAGGACACCAGCTGTGTCTGCTGGTGCTTCTTGCACCACCGGCCTGGCCACTGGCTCAGGGATATTAGGTTGCTGACTGTATTTTCCTTCTCTGTTCTAAGCACTGACTCTGGTACTTGTCAACATCCCCATCCTTAAAAACCTCATGCCCTTCTGACTTCTGGTTCTAGTGTGTCATGGACTTGAACACTTTAATTAGAATTGCGTGATCTTTAGAATTAAAGATGTTTATGATGCACTGTTGCTGTGATGCTGGAAGCTATGCCACCTGTATTCAAATACCAACAGGGTTACCCTGGGTGGACAGGTCTCACTGGAGCAAGACAGAGTAGGAAGAAGGACCTGGCTGGCGGTCTACTTCTCGAAAAAATTGGCCAGCAAAAACCTTATGGATAGCAGTGGAACATTGTCTGATGTCGTGCTGGAAGATGTGCCCCTCATGTTGGAAGATACTCAAAGTACGATTGGGGAAGAGCTGACTCCTCGAAATAGTCGACCTTAATGACATGGATGGAGTCAAGCTTTTGGGACCTTTGTTTACCGATGTGACTCAAAATGAGAAGAAACAGCCACAAACATCCATTAATAATCAGAATGTGGAATATATGAAGTATGAACCTAGGAAAATTGGAAGTCATCAAAAATGAAATGGAATGCATAAAGGTAAATACCCTAGGCATTAGTGAGCTGAAGTGGGCTGGTATTGGCCATTTTGAATCAGACAGTCTACTATGCCAAAAAACCAAACCAAACCCATTGCTGTCGAGTCAATTCCGACTATGCTGGGAATGACAAATTGAAGAGGAATGGTGCCACATTCATCATCAAAAAAAAACATTTCAAGATCTATCCTGAAGTATAATGCTGTTGGTCATAGGATAATATTCATATGCCTACAAGGAAGACCTCCTAATATGACTATTATTCAAATTTATGCACCAGTCACTAAAGCCAAAGATGAGGAAATTGAAGATTTTTGCCAACTTCTGCAGTCTGAAATCAATCAAACATGTAGTCAGGATACATTGATAATTACTGGTGATTAGAATGCAGGAGTTGGAAACAAAAAAGAAGGCTTGGTAGTTGGAAAATGTGGTCTTGGTGATAGAAACAGTGCATGATAGAATTTTACAAGACCAATGACTTATTCATTGCAAATACCTTTTTTCATCAACTTAAATGGCGACTGTACATGTGGACCTCACCTGATGGAAAACAGCGGAAACAAATCGACTGTATCTGTGGAAATGGACGGTGGAGAAGCTCAATATCATCAGTCAGAACAAGGCCAGGGACCGACTGCAGAAAAGACCATCAATTGCTCATATGCAAATTTAAGTTGAAGATGAAGAAAATTAAAAGTCCACAAGAACCAAAATACAACCTTGAGTATATCCCACCTTAATTTGGAGACCATCTGAAGAACAGATTTGATGTATTGAACACTAATGACTGAAGACCAGACGAGTTGTGGGGTAACATCTAGGATATCACACATGATAAAAGCTAAGGGCCATTAGAAAGATGGGAAAGAAAAGACTAAAATGGATGTCAGAGAGATTCCAAAACTTGCTCTTGAACATAGACTAGCTAAAGCTAATGGAAGAAATGAAATAAAAGAACTGAACAGAAGATTTAAAAGGACAGCTCGGGAGGACAAAGTGAAGTATTATAATGAAATGTGCAAAGTCCTGGAGTTAGAAAACCAAAAGGGAAGAACACACTCAGCATTTCTCAAGCTGAAAGAACTGAAGAAGAAATTCAGCTGAATTTTTTTCAGGCTTCCAGTTGCAATTTTGAAGGATTTTTTGGGCAAAATATTGAACGACTCAGGAGGCCTCAAAAGAAGATAGGAGGAATACACAGAGCACTGTACCAAAAAGAAATGGTCGAGTTCAGCCATTTCAGGAGGTAACATATGATCAAGAATTGGTGGTATTGAAGGAAGAAGTCGAAGCTGCACTGACAAAAAAAAAAAGCCAAACTCATTGCTATTGAGTTGATTCTGACTCATAGTTGACCCTATAGGACAGAGAACTGCTCCATACGGTTTCAAAGGAGCACATGGTAGATTTGAACTGCGACCTTTTGGTTAGTGGTCGTAGCTCTTAACCACTACGCCACCAGGGCATTGGCAAAAATCAATGCTCCAGGAATTGCCAGACCAATTGAGATGTTTCAGCTAACAGATACAACGCTGAAAGTGCTCATTTGTCTATGCCAGTAAATTTGGAAGACAGCTACTACCTGGCCAACCGACCAGAAGGGATCTGTATTTAAGCCTATTCCAAAGAAGGCGATCCAACAGAATGCAGACATTATCGAACAATATCATTAGTATCACACACAAGTAAAATTTTGCTGAAGATAATTAAAAAATGGTTGCAGCAGTACCCCGACAAGGAACTGCCAGAAATTCAGGCTGAATTCAGAAGAGGCCGTGGAACAACCAGTGTCATTGCTGATGTCAGATGGATCTTGGCTGAAAGCGGAGAATACCAGAAAGATGTTTACCAGTGTTTTATTGACTATGCAAAGGCATTTGACTGTGTGGGTAATAAATTATGGGTAACATTGAGAGGAATAGGAATTCCAGAATATTTAATTGTGCTCACGTGCACTGTACATAGGCCAAGAGACAGTCATTTGAACAGAACAAGGGGTTACTCCATGGTTTAAAATCAGGAAAGGCATTTGTCAGGGTTGTATTCTTTCACTATATTTATTCAATCTGTATGCTGAGCAAATAATCCAAGAAGCTGGGCTATATGAAGAAGAACATGGCATCAGGATTGGTGGAAGACTAATTAACAACCTGCGATATGCAGCTGACACAACCTTGCTTGCTCAAAGTGAAGAGGACTTGAAGCACTTACTGATGAAGATCAAAGACTTCAGCCTTCAGTGTGGATTATACCTCAACATAAAGAAAACAAAAATCCTCACAACTGGACTAATAACCAACATCATGATAAACAGAGAAAATATTGAAGTTTTCAAGGATTTCATTTTACTTGGATCTGCAATCAATGCCCATGGAAACAGCAGCCAAGAAATCAAACAACACATTGCATTGGGCAAATCTGCTGCAAAAGACCTCTTTAAAGTGTTGAAAAGCAATGATGTCACCTTGAGAATTAAGGTACACCTGCCCCAAGCCATGGTATTTTCAGTTGCCTCATATGCGTGTGAAAGTTGGACAGTGAATGAGAAGACCAAAGAAGAGTTGATGTCTTTAAATTATAGTGTTGGTGAAGAATGTTGAAGAATGGATTGCCAGAAGAACGAACAAGAATGGACAGACTTCGTCTCACATACTTTGGACATGTTATCAGGAGGGATCAGTCCCTGGAGAAGGACATCATGCTTGATAAAGTAGAAGGTCAATGAGAAAGAGGAAGGCCTCTGATGAGATGGATTGGCACAGTGGCTGCAATAATAGACTCAAATATAGCAACAATTGTGAGGATGGTGCAGGACTGGGCAGTGTTTTGTTCTGTTGTACATAGGGTCGGTATGAGTCAGAACTCTCTTGATGGTGCCTAGCAACAACAACAACAACAACAGAATGAACTGATGTTTCATTCTTTTAAAAAACACTCAGTAAATGATTTTTGTGGAAACAAAGTTCTCAGAGGTGTTTTTTTAAGATCATTTTTTCTTTTTTTTATTATGCTTTAAGTGAAAGTTTACAAATCAAGTCAGTCTCTCATACAAAAACTTAAATTCAGCTTGCTATGTACTCCTAGCTGCTCTCTCCCTCATGAGACAGCACACTCCTCCTCTCCACCTTGTATTCCTCATGTCCTTTCAACTGGCTCCTGTTCCCCTCTGCCTTCTCCTCTCGTCTCCAGATAGGAGCTGCCCACATAGTCCCATGTGTCTACTTGAGCCAAGAAGCTCACTCCTCACCAGTATCATTTTCTGTCCTAAAGTCCAGCCTAATCCCTGCCTGAAGAGTTGGCTTTGGGAATGGTTCCAGTCTTGGCTAACAGAAGGTCCAGGGACCATGACCTCTGGGGCCCTTTTAATCTCAGTGAGACCATTAAGTCAGATCTTTTTACAAGAATTCAAAGTCTGCATCCCACTTTTCTCCAGCTCCATCAGGGACTCTCTGTTGTGTTCCCTGTCAGGGTATTCATTGGTTGTAGCCAGGCACCATCTAGTTCTTCCAGTCTCAGGCTGATATAGTCTGTTTATGTGACCCTTTCTGTCTCTTGGGCTCATATTTACCTTGTGTCTTTGGTGGTCTTTATTCTCCTTTGCTCCAGGTGGGTTGAAACCAATTGATGCATCTTAAATGGTCGCTTGCTAGCGTTTAAGACCCCAGACGCCACTCACCAAGGTGGGATGCAGAATGTTTTCATGGAAAAAGTTACTAGTTGCCATCTAGTCGGCTCCAACTTATAGACCTCATGTACAATAGAACAAAATGTTGCCCAGTTCTGCCCTATTATCACAGTCATAGGTATGCATGAGTCCATTGTCGTTGCCTCTTATCTTCCAGCTCTACTATGTTAAACAGTGTTTTGTTGTGATCCGTAGGGTTTATATTGACAGAGTTTGCAAGTAGATCACTGGGCCTTCCTTGGTAGTCTTAGTCTAGAAGCTCAGCTGACATCTTTCCATCATGGGTGACCTTGCTGGTATTTGAAATACTGGTGGCATAGGTGCTAGCATCATAGCGGCATGCAAGCCACCACAGTACGACTGACAGATGGGTGGAAGATAGAAAATGTACAGGGACCTGGAAGTCTGAGTTGGTGAGCCATTTTGCTTCCCAGGAATTCCTATTGCAGAGGTCCTGGTGCTGTCTCCTGGATGGCGGAGGCTGGGCTCCAATGGCACCTTGCAGGGCCGAGTGCCCCAGATCCGCAGAGAAGCCACACAGCCCCTGTAGTGCATGGAGCAGCTTCTGCGTGGGGCCATGTTCAGGGTATCCGCGTTTGGAGCCTGCATTCTGCCGCATTCTGTTATGTGGCCTGCTGGATTTAGAACATTCTTCTAAAACCTTTCTTTTGAAACTTGGTGGCAGAAAAGCTCAGTGTGCACTGTGCTTTGGGGACATGAGGCTACCTTTGAGACCTCGGAACCGGGTCAGACTTCACAAGCTCCCTTCTGATGGCCTAGTTCTTTCCTTCCGCTGTGTACGGTAAGCCCGAGAAAGTGACCTGTCACCAGCTATAAAGCACCAGCATGACCAGCCCTTCCCGTCTTACCCCCCACTCTGGAAAAGACCTTTATGGGGGCTGGGCTGCACATTTGTCCCTACTGTCTGTGTCTCTGTCCTCCCCCAGGACAGGAAACTCACCAAGCTGGAGCGGCAGCGGTTTAAGGAGGAGGCCGAGATGCTGAAAGGCCTGCAGCACCCCAACATTGTGCGATTCTACGACTTCTGGGAGTCCAGTGCTAAAGGGAAGCGGTGCATCGTGCTGGTGACAGAACTGATGACCTCAGGGACGCTGAAGACGTAAGTGTGCCACCTTGCTTGCCAAGCTTGCAATGTGTCTCAGTGTGGGGCACTAGGGCTGTGTGAGTAGGGGGTGGTGGTACGGTCTGGATGATTCGCTGGGTCCACACCCCTTCTCTAGAGTGTCCCTGTTTGCATGATAAGTTATAGGATCCTCTCAGCAACAGGAAGCCTCCACAATGAAAAGAAACACATCAAAGCAACCTTGGCAGTTGTCTCTTAGCATTGGGCTTCTTCAGGCCCCATTCTTCAGAGATCACAGAGGAAATCTGTACCTTAGCTTGTTCCCCCTTTCCCCCGCATTCGACGTCCTGTTCCATGTGGTAGATTCTGTGTGGGACAGCAGTTGTGCAGATGACTGGAATCATTTACTTCCTTGAGAGCTTATATGCTTGTTGTGTCTGAGGCTTTGTTGCTACTGAGGTTCAGCTTCAGCCTGGGCCCTAGCGCACACACACCAATGGTGTGGGAAGTGGGCTGTTGTCAGGGCGGGACCATGGCAAAGTAGAGCCCACTGCCATGAGAACCGTCCCCTCTCCTTGTGGACTGGACTGAATGTGCAATCAGGCCCCATGGGGAAGGAGTCAGCATAGGGATCCTGGTGGCCTGTCACTCTTTACTGAGGACCCTGGTCTGTGCTCTCTAGAGAGGGGAGCAGCCCACCTCTGGGTGGGCACAGTCCTGTCTGCAGAAATGCTCCAGCTCACAGGTGAACAAGTGGGAACCCGACACGGGGCTTCTCTCCCAGCCTTGCCCACCTCCTTCTCCAGGGACTGGAGACACAGCCGCCTGGGTGTGGGGACTGGGCCTTGGACTTCAGGTCCTGTGTTGTCCCCCAGGCCCGGCCCCTCCGGGCTCTGAGGTGTTCCTGGAACCCCATCCTGTTGCAGCAGTATACTGGGGACACCGACATCCTATCCTGATGACAGCAGTGTTGTGGCTGGGTGAGGTTGAGCAGTGCTCCCCTGTGGGAAGAAGTTAGTGCAGGGCCAGTGACTCTTCAGAGCCGGCCTGGCTGCCCGCTCTGGGCCTGGCTGACCAGCTTATGCCTTGGGCCTGGGCAGCACTGCTCGTTCCCTCTTGTGTGGTGGCATTCTCACACCGTCCCCACCTGCACACGGGTGGGGTGCTAACGGAAGGCCCAGCCTGACCACTTCAGTGGAGCCTGGCAAAGGACATGCTGCCCCGCTGCTTGGTGAGTGTGCTGTGCCTTCTCCTCAGGTACCTGAAACGGTTCAAGGTGATGAAGCCCAAAGTCCTCCGCAGCTGGTGCCGGCAGATCCTGAAAGGCCTGTTGTTTTTGCACACAAGGACGCCTCCCATCATCCACCGAGATCTGAAATGTGACAATATTTTCATCACCGGGCCAACTGGGTCAGTGAAGATTGGCGACTTGGGCCTGGCCACCCTCAAAAGAACATCGTTCGCCAAAAGCGTGATAGGTATGCTGGTCTGTCCCTTCTCTGAGGCCCGGGAGCCTGGGGTCTGGGCGGGGCTCAGGCAGGCCAGTGTCTGGTTTGCTTGCCCCCTTTGGGCCTAGGGCAGGGGCCTGGTGGGAGGGGCTGGGATGGCCTCCATTTGTTTCCGCTATCCCTGCCCCCATCCCTCTGGCTGCCAAGCCTAGGGGATTATGCCCACCTGGGGGGCAGCTGTCTGCTGGAGGAAGAGATGACAGGTGCCGGCTCTCCCACCTGGCCTTTCACACTGCTGGGACTGACCTAAGCCATCTTTCTCACTGGGCCCCTGGCTGGTGGTCTAGGCAGGGAGGTGGGACATTGCAGAGGGACGGTCCAGTGTGGGTGGGAAGAGTGGAGGACACCCATGCCTGGGCACAGGGATGGCTTGTGGGATGATGCTGGTCTGGTCTTTGGAGGCTGTGGAGGCCTCAGGAGGGGAGAACATGGGACATCTGGAGATCAAACATGACTAGACAAGGGGCAGAGTGAACGTGGCGGTGGGTGGGAAGGTGGGTGCAGATGGACGGCCAACAGGCATGCTGAGAGCTGACTTTGCATCTGTCTTTCTCATCTTTCACTAGTCTGCTCAGAGGCCACTTCTCTTGGAAACCTACCCCCTGCATCCTGGGCTTCCTGGGCCCTTGGCTGCTGTATGGGGGCGTGGTGTTTGTATCTTGTCCTTTGTGTGCCCAGCCCCAGGTAGGCGCAGTGTTCACCCACACCGGAGGGCTGCTGGACCTGGGAGAACATTTTGAAATGAGAACACTTGGAGGATATATGGGTTCAGACCAGTGGTGTCCCTAGTGGGAGGTGGGGGGTGGGTGCGGACTGCACCAGGTGACATTGTCAGAGGGGTGACACCAAAATGACAGTCTATAAAATTTTTGTCCCGTGATTTGACAGAAATTTATTATTTTTTATAAAAATATCCCTACAGTTAGTTACAACAACAAAAATGTTTTTCGTAAGCCCAGCTTACCTGTATCAATATATCTATAAGGCTAAAACTCAATAAAAAAAACTCAATACTATAGCATAATTGACTTTGGGAACCTTCTAATGTGCTCCAGTCAGAGCTGTTGTTGTTACCCAATTGCAGTGATGCTTTGAATCACATGGTTTCATCTGCACAGGCTATAAGCACATGCTGTTGTTTTTGTAGTTGTTGATTTTGTCAAATTTTCTAGTGTTTCAACTACACTATCGTGGTAATTAGCATAGAGGGTGACACCAACCCTAGTGACACACTGGTTCAGACTTGTGGAACACGGTATCGGGGTCAGGCAGCACCAGATTGTGCTGGCAGCTGCATCAGAAGAGCCCTGTGTGAGCAAGTCCCTGGTAGGAGAACTGGGGAGCACCAGCAGGCCAGGACGAGGCTGACATCAGGGCTCTGTGCCTTACTGGCTTGTGGCACACTTTGGGGCATTGCTTGGCCTGTTTGCAGGAAATAAAGCCGTTGGTGGGGTCTGAAAACTATGCTTTGGTTGGCAGTGTGTTCAGAGTGTTCAGTTTGTGGAAGGGTGTTTGCCCAGGCTACCCCTTGATAGGGCCTCAGGTAGCTTTGGGGGATGGGAGTGACAGGGCAGGGACTCTGGAATCTCGGGGCCTGCTAAAGCACCACACCACTGGCAGCCCTCAGTTTCTCTGTTTGTGAGATGGGAAGCTGGGAGGTTGGGCAGGTGATGGGCACTCTGTCCTGGAGAGGCCGAGAGCAATACTCAACTGGGGGGCCGCGCACCCTAGGGCTCTGCATCCTTGTTGGTTGCAGGGCAGCTTTTGCAAATTTGGCCCCAGAAAGTGTTAGGGGTCTCAGACACTGGGTTAGTTGGGTGGCAGGAGGGCAACTTGGAAACCACCTGTCTCAGGACAGAGCATACTGGCAAAAAGCTACTGAGGTGCCCAGCAGAGGGGGGCCTCTGAGCTTTCTCTGACCACAGGCTCCGTTCCCTTGAAATGAGGCTCAGAGTTGCAGGGCCAGGTGGGTGCTGTGTGTTGAGATGGAGCCTGACTGTGCTCAGTGAGCGTGAGGTCCAGCCCTGCGGGGTATCCCTGGGTGAAGTACCAGTGAGAGAGGCTGGGAGCAAGGAGCCCACATCCTTAGCTATCTGGTCCTCATGGGAATGTGCATGGATCATCTGGGGTGCTAGGCAGTGAGCAGACAAATAGCTATGAGTGGGAGGCCTAGAGGGAGGGGGGACCTACCCAGGCCTGCCAATGGGGTGACTCCCACCAGGCCTGCCAGTAGGGGGACTCCCACCCAGGCCTGCCAGTGGGGGGACTCCCACCCAGGCCTGCCAGTGGGGGGACTCCCAACCAGGTCTGCCAGTGGGGGGACTCCCACCCAGGCCTGCCAGTGGGGGGACTCCCAACCAGGCCTGCCAGTGGGGTGACTCTCACCCAGGCCTACCAATGAGGGGACTCCCACCCAGGCCTGCTAATGAGGGGACTCCCACCCAGGCCTGCTAATGGCATTGGCCCAGTTGCCCAGATTGGTGCTTGCCCTGGTGGTAAAATGGGCTGAGTCCTCCTGGGGTCTGCATTCCCCGTGGACATGCCAGCCTAGAGTGGCTGCCTCTCCTCTCCCCTGCCCTGCCCTTCAGGAGCAGGAGCCTCCCTCTGTGCCTCCGTTGTGGGGTGGGAGGGGGCAGTGGATACGTGAGCTCATTTCTGGCCCAGTGTCCAAGCTTTTTCTCTGGCACTTTAGCTGTGACCCACTTGGCAATGCTTCATCAGCAGTGGCTCTCAGTGTGTGCCCAGGGCTCAGGAAAACTCTGAAAAAGCCTCTGCTGGGTTTTGTGCTGCCCTGAAAGCAGTGTAGGGGCCCTCGAGGCTCTGGCCAAGGGCGGTCATCCCTGGGGCCTCCAGTGGGAGGAGGAGTCTGCAGATAGAGCAAGATGTGTTGGTGAGCATGCAGGCATAGTCCGCCTCGGTGCCACGGCCCCAGCTCTGGGGACGTGCCGTGATGCCATGAGCTCACAGAACTCTACCTCAGATGTCACTTATCCAGAAAAGCCCCTGTCTGCATGATGGAGGCAGGACGGGGGAGGCGGCACGCACACGATGGCTGAGAGGCTGGCCTTGGCCCTTGGCAACTCAGACCAGGCACTGTGATGTCTTAGTTTTTACAGGCAGACATGCCTGTAAGGTCTATGGACACCCTCCTGGGGACCTGCAGGGAAGGACACAGGGGCAAGAGGTGCCTGCTGGCCATGAAGCCCGGTGGCTTATAGATGACAGCACAGCCCACGGAATGAGGACAGCAGATGGGACCCATAGCTACTGACAAACAGTGACATGCCACATTTGAGGGCTGCTGGGTGGGCAATGAGCACATAGATCTGTACATAATGGACACACATATACAGCGTGCACATACATGCACAGAGACACACAGTGTGCACACATACACACGTGCGTGCACATACATGTACAGAGACACATACACAGTGCACTAATACATATGCATGCATACCTACATACATGCACACAGACATACATGCATTCACACACATGCACACAGAGTACACAAATACATACACGTGTGTATACACATGCATTCATACACACGCACACGTACACAGACAGGCATACACAGAGACACAAAAGTGTGCACACATACATGCACACAGACACATGTACACAATGCACAAACACATACACACATACACGTGTATGTACACACACACATGCATTCACACACAGACACATGCACCACACACGTACATACACACATAATTTTCAAAATTCATATTTAAATGGCTACAGTTTCAGAAAAAGATTGGAGTGCGCCTGTGTTCCTGAGGGCACGTGCCCAGTGGCATTACTGGGAGCTCCTCAGCCCTGGACTTGGAGTCTTCCTTTGGCTGAGCTGGGTCCCCATCCCCGCAGGCCCTGTGCCCATTGAGCAAGGCCAGGCTCTCTGGAATGGTACAGAGCAGGCTTTTCTGCCCTCCCAGCTTCCCGAGGGTCTCAGAGAGACTGTGCCTGGGACTATCTGCTGCTTGGTAGCTGGTCTGGCAGCTTTGCGTCAAAGGGCCTCCTGTCTAGGCCTCAGTGCTGCGTGGGCAGCGGGGACGAGTGTGGTCCCTCGGCCACTCCTGCAGCCCCTTCTGGCTCCTCGGCCCTGGGTGTCCTGCCCCAGCTGCTCTTGGGGGTGAGGGCGGAGGCCATTCTTTCTCCCCTGCCCTTCGTGGGGCAGACACCTGCCCAGAAAGTGTTGGGGTGGATGCACTGCCGTGACCCAGCCCCCAGCCTCTGTGTGTGTATGTGGACCTCGACTCGAGTGGCCTCCGCTCGAGCCCACCTCGCCCACACTCCCTTGTCACTGAGCAGCCCCGCCCTTGCTGTCCCTGCGGTATGTGGACCTCGACTCGAGCGGCCTCCACTCGAGCCCACCTCGCCCACACTCCCTTGTCACTGAGCAGCCCCGCCCTTGCTGTCCCTGCGGTATGTGGACCTCGACTCGAGCGGCCTCCACTCGAGCCCACCTCGCCCACACTCCCTTGTCACTGAGCAGCCCCGCCCTTGCTGTCCCTGCCGACGGCAGTGTGAGCCGTCCTTGCCGTGTTGGTTGCTGCTGTGGCTCCTTGTCCTGCTTCACTGTAACTGGCCCAGGGCAGGCTCAGGAGGGGTGGGCCCCGTGAGAGAGCTGTCACTTGTCACCTGCTGGGCAGACTCTGAGGATCCCTGGTGGTACAGTGGTTAAAGTGCTCAGCTGCTAACCAAAAGGTGGATGGATCGAACCCTGCAGCCACTCTGCGGGAGAAAGATGTGGCAGTCTGCTTCCGTAAAGATTTGCAGCCTTGGAAGTCCTATGGGGTGGCTCTACTCTGTCCTGTAAGGTCACTATGGGTTGGAATCGACTCAATGGCAGTAGGTTTGGGTTTGGGGCAGGCTCTGAGCCACGCCCTGTGGGGCTAATGTAGGCCACACCTGGGGGCGTGGCGTCTTTGCATCAGGCTCAAGCCTGGCAGCATATTCCCTGTTTTGTGACCAGCTTAGAGGTGGAAAGAAACTTAAAAAATATATATATCAACTTAAAAATTACCAGTGCAAAAACTTGCAACGCAATCACGTGGTTTGAAAGCCCAAAAGGATGGAAAATGCCAAGCGAGAGGGCTGTCTCCCGTCCCCTCCGCTCAGTTCCCATAATTTCTGATGTATTCTTCCAGAATTCTTTATGCTTATAAGCAAATCTAAGTATAGATTTTTGTGTTCTCCATTTTTTACCCAAGATGTTAGCTTTTTTTGTTAAATATGTAATACATGGTGAACTGGAAATTGTGGGCAAATGAAAACCAATAATGAAAATCCCCTGTGACCTGTTCGATCCCAGAGATAACCACTGTTAATGTTTCCATGTACATTCTGATCCCCCATGTGCTTTTTTAATGCAATAATTAGTTTGTGATATTTTGTATCTGCTTTAAAAAGAAAAAACATTAAAAAAAATTTTCCAGTCAACAAGTGTACAGAAGCTAAAAACAGACTTATAAAAATTTATTGTCTCTTTTCTTTGCATTCAGCACAACAGATGCTCTGTGTGGACCTATTTCAATAAAAAGCTTTTATGATTATAAAAACAAAAGCTTATTATAGGAAATTTTTATTTAAAAAATCACCAATGAATGTAACTAAAGGTCCCACCTCCCAAACAGACTCATTTTTCCCTGTTTACATTGTCTTATACGGGCAGGGTCTATGCCGTATACAATCTCATGTATTATTTTACACAGCCTGCCCTAAGTTTCCATGGCATTAGGAATTCAGTCACCATCATTTCAAGTCTGCACACACAGGCTGTTTACCAGCTCTCTGATGCCTGGAGGGTAGAGGCACCCCACCGCCTCCCTTGCCACCTGCAGGCCGTGTCCGTGGTAACAGTGGGATGCTCTGTCCTGGGGATGTCCCACAGCGTTTGAAGGTGTTCCACACTTAGGGGACACTTGGGGCCTTTTTGTTTGTAGCTCTGTGATGACCGCCGAGCGTCTGTCTGTCCGGGGTTATGCAGGTGCTGCTTGATGCTGGGCCTGTTGTTGAGGACAGCATGTGGGAAGAGAGGGAGAGAGTGCCAGGGGTCTACCCCTTGAAGAGAGGCGTGTCCCTGCTTCTGGGTCAGAACTGTCCCTTGGGAAGTGGTAGTCTCCCAGCACTATGGGGAGGAATGGTGCTACGAACTCATCCCTAAGTCTTCGTTCAGCCCTGGAGCCATGGGTTCCAGGAGAAATTTCAGGCGCCATCGGCCTGTGGAGCATTTCTGCTTGAACCCTGAATTCTGGGACACATCCAATGGTGTGGACCGTAGGACAGGCTCACTGACACTCCTGGCCAGCCCCAGGTGGCCACTGACTCAAGGCTGAGCTGCCCTGGGAGCTGGGAAGCTTAGTAGGCCACATGAAGGGGCGAGGAAGGGTGTTGGGCCCTGGGGCACTGGCTCACTGGTGTTCATGGGCCTGGCAGTGGCTGACGACTGTGTCTCTTGCTCCTGGGCACAGGTACTCCCGAGTTCATGGCACCCGAGATGTACGAGGAGCACTACGATGAGTCTGTGGATGTCTACGCTTTCGGGATGTGCATGCTAGAGATGGCCACCTCGGAGTACCCCTACTCGGAGTGCCAGAATGCCGCCCAGATCTACAGGAAGGTCACCTGTGTGAGTCTACCTCAGCCACCTTGCTAATACGACACGCGCTGAGGTGGGCTCTGTATATTCCTTTTTAAAATCCGCACAGAGGCCACCATCCAGGGAGGAAACAAAGCCACTTTACAGATGGACAAACTGAGGCTCAGCAAGCATGAGTTGCTCGAGGCCGCAGAGCTAGGAGGAAAACAACGTGGTGGTAATAGTGATGATGATAGTCTTGAGTGGTTGCTGCGTGCTTTGGACTTCACCACAACCCTGAGCACTCTCAGTAGCCTCTCCACTGCATGGTGAGGAAACTGAGGCTCAGAGAGATTATCACCCTCATGGGGCACCCAGCTAGCAGGCACCCAGCCTGCCTGTTCCCAGGGCGCCTCCTCTGAGCTGCCGCAGAGCTTCCTTTTCCCCATCTTCTTTATTTTGAAAACACAGTCTGTTTTCCTTTTCAGCGAAGTGCCAGTACTAGGCCAAGGGCAATCTAGGCCGCAGTCAGTACTGGGCAGGCAGTCCTGGGAATGCCAGCCCCTGTTTTGCTGTCGTGGCTTTTGCTTTAATTGAATGGCTTCAGCCGGGCAAACTAATCAGGCACCAGGCTTCTGTAGTTCTGGGAAGCTCCTCCCTGCACCCTGCACCTCAGTGGGGTGCCAGCCGGAGCATGGGTAGCCAGTACCGGGGCTGTGGCAGCCCACCTGGTGGGATGCCTGAACACAGGTAGGGCACGTGCTACTTCCGGTCACCCGTGCTCACCTGGGCTGCTGCTGTTTCCATAGACGCTCTCAGGCACCCGTGCACAAGGGGTTTGGTTCTTGGTGACCTGGGAGCAACTTGGCCCTCATCCCGTGCCCTCCCCTCAGTGCTCCTTGCAGGTCATAGCTCATTTCTCTCCTCGGCTGCTAATTCTGTGTTATGGGCCATTTGTTCATTTGTTTGTCCGTTGTGAGCCCCCACTGCATGCCAGGCGGTGCATTTGGTGCTGAGGGTTTAGGGAGGGAAGACAGTGTCCTAGACTTGTGGCACCATAGACGTGAGTCAGGAACCCCACCGCAAACATCGAGTCCCCTGGTAAGTGCTGGCAGAGAGGTCCTTGCAGGAGGCACAGGCAGTTGGCAGTGGAAGAAAGGGGGGATTCGAGAGAGATTTAGGGGTTCATTTTCCAGAACTTAGAGGGGTCTTGGGGTGAGGGTGCAGCAGGAGAGGAAGCCCTGGACAACCCCTGAGTTTCTGGCTTGCAGAAGTGGATGACTAATGGCACTGTCCACTGAGTTTCTATGTGGGCCCATGTCTGTTCAGGGCTAAGCAAGGGCTCAACTGTACCCTGCCTTCCCTGAGGAAGCAAACAAGAAGGGGGTGTTCCCTTATCCTTGGCAGCAGTACCTGAGGTCTGGGCTACGCGCCTGCTGCTTCGGCACCTCCTCCTCCCTCCGCCTCCCGCTGCAGGAAGGTCTTACCTATCCACCATCCACCTGCTCTTTCTGAGACCCCCAGGATCTCTCCTCTGGGGCCCCACTGCCCTCAGCACTCAGCCTCCCAGGACTCAGGGTCTGAGCATGCAGACAGGAGCCCATTAAAGAGCACCGTGGTCTCCATCATCTGTGGACTCTTCACCTACTCCGGGGACCTCAGCCTTTCAGAAGTTTGCATTAAAAAAAAATGTACACATGCATACGTATGTACATACACATACATATGTACACATATACACATATATGTATATACATTCATGTATACAATACACATATACATGTATACACACACACACACATCCAGGGAGGGTGAACGTGGACAGCAGACTCCTGCCTGCCGTTTCAAGCAGGAGCTGCTCACATACCCTCTTCACTTTGCTTTTTTTAGCCAAATTTGTGTGACTGAATGTGGGTGAGGTTGGTGTGATGAGCTGTACCATCAGTTGTGTGAACCGTGGGGTTGATAGCCTTGAAGCGGGGAGGCCCTGCCCCAGGCTGACCACCCTCCTGCTGGTCCCCAGCGCTGGGCTGCCCCTGGCCTGAGCCTCGGTCTTTCCCCGAGCTCCTATGGCAGTTAGATTTGCAGATGAAGGACAAGCTCAAGGAAATCTGGTTGTTATTTCTGTACATCCCATGACTATTCTGTGAGGAAGATGCTTCCATCTGTGAGCAGGAAGGAGGCACTGGAGCAGCAGGACTCCAGGAGGACAGGTGTAGGGACAGTGCCCTGTCTGACCCCATGCAGAGGGCTGGGCTCAGGGGGTCAGGAGGGCTAGACTGCCTGGGCATGAGTGTGTGGAGGCTCACGCTCTCCCTATCTCTGGTGCTCTCTCTCTCTTTTTTGTTGGGAAAATGTATCCTTCATGTTTTCAAGATTAAAAAAAACCCAAGACAAAGCTTTCTAAGGCCAGGTCTTGCTGAAGGAGGGAAGGATGTTACGGTTGATGCCCACAGTGTGTTTACCGTTTTTCAAGTTAGTTGTTCCCTTCCCTCCCCACAAAATAAGGAAACCCCAGGGGACTGCTGAATACCTGCTTCTACTGGAATCTCACACCAGGCAGCTGGGTGTACCCCCAACTCCCTCCATGTCCTGCCTAGTGGGCCAAGGAGAGGCCATACTTCCCTTAGGCACAGCAGCCCCCAGCAATCAACTGCCTGCCCTCTGGGGGCCTGGTCACCTGGAGGATTCCACAGAACGGTACAATCAGGGACCCTCCCATCACCACACTTGCTGCAGTGTAGGCCCAGAGGCCCTGGTGGCCTAGAGAAGGGGCATGGGGCTAGACCCAGGGCTTTGGTAGAAGGGCCTGCCCCTCCCACAGTTCTGGGCTCTCCTCCCCTCCCTGCACATAGGACCCTCCACAGCCCTGAGTGCTCCTACCTCCCTCCCTGCACACAGGACCCTCCACAGACCTGAGTGCTCCTCCGTCCCTGCACACAGGACCCTCCGCAGACCTGGGTGCTCCTCCCTCCCTGCACACAGGACCCTCCACAGCCCTGAGTGCTCCTCCCTCCCTGCACACAGGACCCTTCACAGCCCTGGGTGCTCCTCCCTCCCTGCACACAGGACCCTCCACAGCCCTGGGTGCTCCTCCCTCCCTGCACACAGGACCCTCCACAGCCCTGGGTACTCCTCCCTCCCTACACAGGACCCTCCACAGCCCTGGGTGCTCCTCCCTCCCTACACAGGACCCTCCAGTCCTGAGTGCTCCTCCCTTCCTACACAGGACCCTCCACAGCCCCAGGTACTCCTCCCTCCCTATACACAGGACCCTCAACAGCCCTGGGTGCTCCTCCCCTCTGTGGTCATGGGACCCTGCCCCCCATGGCTCTGGGGAGCTCCTCTCTCTACTCAGGTAGGACCCTTCCATGGCCCTGGATGCTCTTCCCCTTTGTGGGAATGGGATCCTTTTCCACGACCCCAAGGAGCTCCTTTCTCCACACAGGTTGGATCCCTACCGTGGGGTGCTCCTCCGCTACAGTGCGCCTGAGGCTCTTGCTGGTAGGCCCTGTGGATAAGGAGCTGACCCCTGCCCCACGGTAACCTTGGAGGTAGCTGGTTGGTGCTGATGTCTCCAAGTCCGAGACATACCAGGCTCTGGATCTGCTGTGTCTGAGAGAGGCTGAATGGACATGCCTGAGTCGGCGATTGCTTACTGACGGCCGTGCTCCTGGTTGTGGTCAGGTCATTTCTCATATGTTCCCACAGGGAGCCTCACCCCCAACGGGGCTGGGCTTCAGGGGCTTCGTTGTCTTGCCCATTGCCCTCCTGGACCAGTGAGCATACCCACAGGGGAGCCTTTCCTGCAAGGTTACGGGGGCCCTGGGCTGAGAAGGCCTTGGGGTGGACCTCCACTGGGAGCTGATGGCACCGAGAGAGTGAGGAAGAGACACTGTAGGGCGAGCCAGAGAACACTGACGTTTCCCTGCTGCCCCCATGATGTCCCTGGACTCAGATTGTGGCTGATGACAGCCTGTGACTTTGGGCTGGTGGCTGTGTCTCCTCTTCCTCCTTCTCCTGAACTGATTGCATGACCAAGGGCAGCAGCAAACAGTGAGTGCCTACTGTGTACTGGCCCTGTGCTGAGGTCCCGTATGCAGTACAGGTAGAAACTCATTTATTCTTCACTAGCCTGAGGCACTTTTTTTTTCTCCCTTTACAGATGGGGAAACCGATCCCCACAGAAGTAGAGTAGCTTGATGAAGGTCTTAGGGCTAGTAAGTGGCAGTGCTGGGACTGGAACAGTGTTTTGTTCCTGAGCCCAAACTATACTTTTCCCAAGTTGTTTAATGTTCCTGAGCTCACCTGAGAAGGTAGGGTAATAAATGCACACTCTCCTGTAAGGTACCTGTGAGGTCTATAGGAGACCCAGGATCAGGTGCCCAGGCCAGTGTTCATGGTGAGGATTGGGGCCGGGTGGAGGATGCCAGGGTGGGCAAGACCCCTCCAGTGGGACGTCCTCCACATGGGTGTTGCTGGTCTGGTGAAGCGAGCCCTCTGCAGTGTCAGCGAGGTCTCTGCTGTGATGTCAGCCGTCATTTCTCATCTTCCAGGCCTTACTTACAGCAGTCCCTAGGTAGAGGTTCAAACCAAAACGAAACGGAATCCCCACAGAACAAGCCTGTTGCGTGTGTCCCTCTCTTTGATGGGTGTTAGCGTCCGGTGGGCAGGACAGAGGCAGGTGGTTGGGATCCTCACCATTGCCCCACTGTGTGGCTTTGGACCAGTCCCTGGGTATCTCTGAGCCTCATTTTCCTCCTCTGCAAAGCTGTAGGAGCTGTGTATCTATATTTTGGACTCAGAGATCCCCATGACAGGTCCATCGTGGGCACCTCTCCCTACTGCTGCATTTGGCTTGACGTGGACATTGCTGGCCCAACTCAGGAGCAGGCTCTGCAGCCGAGTTCTGATCCACCCCTTCCCAGAAATGAATGCTATATTTGAGGTGTTAAACCCAGTATCAAATTCTGCAGCTGAGGTTGAGGCTTGTGCTCTGTGTTGTTGCCTAAGTGACATTTGTCATACGAGGTGAGGGACTTGACTTTGATGGTGACCCCAGGGAGCCAGTGCAGAATGTGACTGCCTAATGCTTTAACAATGGTATGAGTAAACTGCGAGGTATTTTCCAGAGAAATTTATTTCTTCAAGGAAAACTCAATAATAGGAAAACCAGGCTATTAGCTTGAAGCAGTGGACGAGGAGGGTTTACAGGGGGCTTTGCAGAGTGGTTTCACACACTCATTCCAGGAAAGCATTATCTTGCCTAGGGTGTATTGGGAGCCCTGGTGGCACAGTGGTTAAGAGCTACAGCTACTAACCAAAAGGTCGGCAGTTCGAATCCATCAGCCACTTCTTTGAAACCCTGTGGGGCAGTGCTGCTCTGTCCTGTGGGGTCACTATGAGTTGGAATTGACTCAGTGGCAATGGGTTTGGGTTTTTTGGCATAGGATGTGTTGGGCTTGGATCTGTGGGTGTATAGTTTTCATCAAAGTTTGAAAGCCTTTGGCCATTATTATTTCAAATAATTTTTCTATTCTATACTGCCGCATCCTCTTAGGATTTCAGTTATATATATTGTATGTATATATGACCGCTTGATATTATCCCAGAGAGTGAGATTAACTGAACAGAGCCTCATGTCCTTTTCTCTCTGTGCTTCATTTCAGATAGATTCTATTACTGTGCCTTCAAGTTCATTCATGTTTTCTGTCACTTAGGCAACAACACGAAGCATAAGCCTCATGTTTTCTCCTGAAATGTCTTATTTCCTGTTAATCTGTTCCAGTGGATGTTTCATTTCAGATATTGTATATATCATCTCTAGGTTGTTTGGTTCCTTTATATCTACCATTCTGTTCCTCATTAAGTTCATTTTCCTTTAAACACTTTACCCAGCTATAATAACTTTTAAAATCCTTTTCCGTAAGTTCCAGTGTCTCTCTCATTTCTGGGTCTCTTTCTCTTGATGAATTTTTCTGCTAGGTTATGGATCACATTTTCCTACTTCTTGGCATATCTAGTAATCACCCCATGTGAGCTCTGGGAATTGTTCTGCCTACCACTCCCCAGTCATTCTCTGCCCAGCCTTGTGGAATTTACTCTGCCCATGTGGCCTTGTGCTCAGCAAAGACTCGTGGGGATCCACATGCAAATGTCTGGGGCTCTTTCTCTGCATAGCTCCCTCCTTTCTGGGACTCTGCCTCCTCAGCCTCCTCAGTATCCCAAAACTCTGAGCTCCATCCCTTCAACTCAGGGATTCCCTCCCTGCCCACAGCCTGGAACCTGTCTTCATGCAGTAAACTGGAACAGTGGGAGGGTCTGCTTCCTTTGTGTCCTTTCTCTGACATCATCACCTTGTACTTCCTGCTGCTAAATGCCTGACATCATTGTTTTATGTGTTTTGTCCAGTTTTCTAGTAGATTATGAGTTAAGTCCAGTTGTTCCACCATGGGTGGGGAGTGGATGTTACCTGCACTGGGCGGCGGGGGCGGGGATGCCTTGGATCACCCAATCCTGGGTGTCATGCTAGGTCACATAATTCCCCTCATCTTGTTTCAGGGTATCAAGCCAGCCAGCTTTGAGAAAGTGCATGATCCTGAGATCAAGGAGATTATTGGGGAGTGTATCTGTAAAAACAAAGAGGAAAGGTGAGTCCCAGGGTTGGGTTCTGTGATATTTCTCCAGGTGAATTATCTCAACTGGTATTTGGAGCTGTACTGAAGACCAGAAAAAGAGAACTTCAAAAGAGGGCAAGACCAGCTTCAGCACGCAGTGTCTCGGCAGGCAGACGGGCTGCCGTGAGGATTGGCCTTGGGTGCACACCAGCAAGCCCTGGGCCAGCACCTTGGTTTCAGAGAGCCCTCACCCCACTTCCTCACCTTCCTGGTGCATGCTGTCCTGAGCTCCCCACCCCTCTGCCTCTTCTCTCCTTGGCAGGCCCCTCCTCCCCTGCCTAGCCTTGGCTGGCTGAGCTCCTGGGTCTCTGCCCTCTTCTGTATTTTCTCTGTATTGTCCCCTGTGGGCTTATCCTTGTCCATGGCCTTAGATGATGTAATGGCCCCATGTCAGGTGCTCCCAGGTTCATCTTCAGTCCTGACCTGTCTTCTGAACTCCAGCCTATATATTTTACATACCCATTTGACCCATGTCGGAAGTAGCATGCCCAGTTGGTGCCCGTGAGCTAGCCAGTAGAACCTGTTCCCCCACCTCAGGTCAGGGCACCTCCTTCCCCACTGTCAGCCAGAGAGCTGGGTTGCTTCTGCAACCTGCCGCCCACTCTCTGCCCTCCTTCCCCCTCCTACTTTTTCTTTCCCCATCAGCCTCCTTCTACCCCTGTACTCCTCTAGGCCTACTCCTGCTCTGCCTGCCTCTCCCCATGCCTCCTCCTCTACTTCTTCCACACCTCTCCTCACCCCTTCCTGCCCTCCCCACACCTCCTCCTCTACTCCTTCCACACCTCTCCTCACCCCTCCCCTGCCTTCCCCGTGCCTCCTCCTCTACTCCTTCCACACCTCTCCTCACCCCTCCTTGCCCTCCCACTCCTCCTCCTCTACTCCTTCCACACCTCTCCTCACCTCTCCCCTGCCTTCCCCACACCTCCTCCTCTACTCTTTCCACACCTCTCCTCATCCCCCCTGCCCTTCCCATGCCTCCTTGCCCTTTTTTCTCTCCCTCCTCCCCCCCTTGCCCCTGACATCACCGTCTGCTTTCACTCTCCCCCAGCATTGTCCCCTGTCTGTTCCCATGGCTACCATCATAGTCTCAGCAGTGACTCTGCCCTGACCTCTATGTCTTCTCTCCTGCCCCTGAAGGTTATCACATTTTAATCTTTGAAAAAAAAACTAGAAGATTGTGAAATATAACTCACATCAGGAAAGTTCAGAAACAGCAGTGCAGAGGCAAACCCTGTGAAACCACCACCTGATCAAGAAAAACATTGTCAGCCCCTAGTTCCCTGTGAGGGGCGTACTACCTCTCCCTCCTCCACCAAAGCCAGTGCTCTCTTCTCCTTGGAAAACAGCACTGAAGGCGCTTGTCATCTGTGCTGGAAATCATTCTCCCATGGTCCTCTCCTGGGCACATACCCACAGAACCGTGTGCACGTGGCCCTAAGTTCATCAGCAGGGGTGCCCTGTGAGGCAGCACTGCTCAACGTGAAAGGGGTGAAGTGGGGACACCACCAGCCTGGTGACTCTCACAGATGTGATCAGTGGGAGAAGCCAGACACCAAATGGCGCCTGCTGTATGAGTCCACATATATGTAACTCTAGAAAAGGGAAGGCAAAGCTAGTGTTTAGGGACAGGTGTTGCAACAGCAAGACGATAGAAAAGAGCAGGAAGTGGTTGCCGTAGCATGTTCCTTCTCCACGCAGCAGCCTGACCCCTAGGTGGTTCCCTGCTCAGAGCCCTTCAGGTGGACCTCTGGTCCTGTGGGTTCTCAGCCTTGCTTACCTCTGAACCCACCTGCTCCCTCACTCACCGCCCTGGGACCCTGGCTGGAAGAGCCCCACCTGTCTGCCTCACCAGCCGCTCCTCTGAAGGAGGGCTCCCTCAGTGTGTCACGGCTCCTGTGGAGCAGGGGCCACCCCAAGCCTTCTCCCTGTCCCTTCTGGCCGTGAGGCGGTGAGCCCAGGAGGCAGGGTGTTGTAGTCCCAGAGCCAGAGACCTCCGTGATGAGTGAGGTGCGCCAGCACATGAGTGGTGCTTGTAGCTGCATCGTGGAAGCCTAACGTTTTAAAATTCTCTGTATTCATTGGATTTTGTACAATGAGCACATTTTATTTTTATAATGAGGAGAAAACAGGAAACCTTAAAATATTATGTAGTGAGACCACACTGCTTCGTAATTTCCTCTCATCCCCTGGGCGCTAAGGAATGGACATGTGAACTCTGTGCTGCCCTCAAGGGCAGAGCCTGGCCTGCCAGGTGTGCCCTGCGAGCGGAGAACTTCCTAGTGACGTGGGCCGTGTAACCCCTGTCACGCCACAGGCCTTTTTCCTGCCTTCTTCCATGCCTGCGCCAGGCCCCCAGGAACCTGGCTCAGGAGGGCCTAATCTGGTCGTATGGGCCCCACACAGTGACCCTCCTGGTCAGCCTGCTGCCCCTCCCACAGGTATGAGATCAAGGACCTCCTGAGCCATGCCTTCTTTGCGGAGGACACTGGAGTCCGAGTGGAGCTGGCGGAGGAGGACCACGGCCGCAAGTCCACCATTGCCCTCCGGCTCTGGGTAGAAGACCCCAAGAAGCTGAAGGGGAAACCCAAGGACAATGGGGCCATCGAGTTCACCTTTGATCTGGAGAAGGAGACGCCGGACGACGTGGCACAGGAAATGGTAACACTTACTTGTCTGCTCCCCCCCCGCCCCCGCCACGTGGTGAACAACCGGGGCAGGGTGGGTGGGCTGTGCTCTGCGAGATTAGAAGGGAAGCAGTCATGCCCCCACTGCCCAGAAAGCTCTCAGCCTGAGAAGAATGCAGGCTGGTGGCCAGCTGCGGGCACTGGGCGGGAAGCTTGTGGTGGGCAGGGACGGGGACTGGTGCTGGCCACACCAGCGAGTGTGTCTGTGGTAAAGGGATTATATGTGAAGGCAGTGAGAGTGAACAAGAAGCTTCAGTGTATCAGGAAAGGTCTTGCGTGTTTTGAGCGATTTCTTGCTAACTTGGCTTACATGTGGTGGCTTTGAGTTGGGGTTCGTTGCTTTCTGTTTTGTCTTTGGGGGCATTATTGGGGCCATTTTCACTTCTGGCCCCTGTTACTTTACTTTTCCATGGAGAAAGGCCAAGGTAGGGCCAGGCTTTCCTATCTTCACCCTCCCTACCTCGCCTCCTCCCCCATGCTGTTGCCCCAAAGGCCTGCTGTCCTGGTGAAGGGCAGTGGGGGAGGGTGGGCACCACACCTGGGATCCGGCCAGCCTCCTGGAGGAGAGGCAGGAGAGGTGGCTGTGTGTGTGCCCTGGTGGTGGTAGACCTTGATCCCTGCCTGGAGGAACCCTGAATAAGCCTTGGTCCTGTTGAGTGGGGAGCCTCCACGTGACCCCAGGAGTCGCTGTGTGGTGGCCACCACATGGCCTGGGAGGGTGTGATTGACCAGCTCCTGCGTCCTGGTTTGTCCAGGTCGGCACCCTCTCTGTGCTGCACGTGCATGTAATAGGTCAGTGTGCTCTGTGTCCTGAGTGGGCCCCGGACCCTGATAAATTTGTGTGGCACGCAGGTGCATTTTTAAATTCAGTAACTGTGTATTTGCTTTGTTTGCTATTGAAATTAGTGCTAGACATTAGGTCTCTGAATCCGTGAACCCTTTCTACTTGTTACGATATAGAGGTTCCGTTACATTTATGTGTAAGTCTAAAAACGGACTGAATTTAGAGAACAAATACCAAGTAATTAATAGAGGTGATGTCAGTTTCCTGGGCCAGCAGTAACAAATTACCACACGCTTGGGTGGCTTAGAACAACGAAAATTCATTCTCTCACAGTTCTGGAGGCCAAAAGTCTAAAATCAAGGTGCCAGCAGGGCCAGGCCTCCCCCCGCCCCCGCCCCGCCAAAGGCCCTAGCGGGTAATCCTTTCCCGCCTCCTCCAGCCTCTGGTGGGCCTAGGCCTGCTTTGGGTTGCGGCAGCATCTGTCCAGTCTTTGCCCTCATCTTCACATGTGTGTGTCTGTGTCTTCCTCTGCTGCTCTCTTATAAGGGCACCAATAACGTAAGATTAGGGCCCTCAATTCCAGGATGGCCTCATGTTAACTGATAACATCTGCAGAGACCCTATGTCCAAAGAAGGTCACATTCACAGGCACCAGGGTAAAAGGACTGAATATATCTTTTTGGGGCACAACCCCACCTGCAACAGGGGGCGTGCAGGAAGGGCAGAAGTTTGTGAGTGCTGAGGTTTAAGAAATGCTGGTGGAGTGTCGAGAGTCCTTTGGGGAAACTTTTAAGTGTCTGGAGGGAGCCCGAGCCCCGCACTAGCTGTCTGGAGGTGGATGAGGCGGCTGGCCATGGGAAGAATCTATAGGCCTTCGTGGAGGCGAATAGGCCCCTGCTGCCTCCCCAGGTCCTGATACTAGTCTGTCCTTGGCCTGGCCTCCCCTGAGCTCCTGAGCCACCCCCAGTCCAGGTAAGGCTTGATCTGTGCTGCTTCAGAACATTAAAGTGCTAGCTTACTCCTTAGCTTTTCCTTGTTGGTTTGAAGACAACAAGCATACTTTAAAACGTTATTTAAAAAGGAAGTGACTGCAAATGCAGCACCCGTACCAGCTGTCGTAGTGGAAGACGACTTTACAAAGTGAAGCAGCCGGAGCAAAGCCATGTTCCCACAGCCCTGGCACATCCAGCAGGCTCTGATGTTGGCCTGAGGCCTGCTTTCTGTTGATGAAAACAGACTAGCAAGTGTTGGGTGCCAGAGACATTCTGGAATCCCAGTGAGACCTCCCTCTTAAGGTTATCTGAAGATTTGCAGAGAATGCCTGTAGGGCAGCTTTCTTACTGCCCCCCAAAAGTCATCTCCCAGACAGTCCCACAGCAGGCAGGGAGCAGGCATGTGGAGAGTTAGGGGGTCCCCCAGGATACTGGCCTCAGACACCCTGGGGGAGTAGGGGGTACACACAGCCAGGGAGCAGCCATCATGGAGGATGGAGCACATGACCATTCCACCTTATGCCTCCATATAATCAAGACGCAGGGAGGAGGCCTGCAAGGTGGCTAAATCCTTCAGCATCCAGGAAACAGCAGAAAGTGCCCTGGTGAGGAATAGTGGGGGTGGCTTTGAAGAGAGACAGAAGGAAAAATAGGCCATGGCTGTGGAGCCCGGCAGGAAATAGAAATGGGAGGCCAGGGTTTGTGAGAGGCCTAGATGTCCTCCTTGCCATCTGTGGTTGTGTCACTGCAAGCCAGCGAGGTGTCTGGGGTTGGGCGGGGTGAGCGTCCTGGGTGGGTGACCATGTGGGCAGTTGGTGTTTACTTGCTGACCAGTGGTGTCAACCAGGGCAAGGGCTTTCTTGCCAGGCCCTGCTAGGATTGTGTGACATGGAAGGCTGTGTACGCATGCTGAGTAGGACTAGGGGCCCCATGGGCATACCTGGGCAGTGCCAGGATCAGTGACAAACTGTGGAGTGGGGCTGCACCCCAGCCCTGTGTGTGAGGAGAGCCCCCTGTCCCATCGCTGCCCCCTGTGGCCAGGGTCCCAGGCCTGGAGCTGGAGAAGAAGCCCACTCCTGCCTCTCAGAGCCTGTGGGCAGGCTCCTCCCCACACGTGGAAGGTGGGGTTTCTGACTGGGAGGGGGCTGGCGGACCCTGTCAGCAGGACCTGTTGGCCTTCAGCCACCCCTCTGGGGTCTGGGCTGTGGGCAGCCTCTGCTCACACCTGTCTGCTGTTGGGCGTGGGGCGGGGGGCTGGGGGGAGCAGGGCAGAGGGGCAGGGGTGTGGCATCAATCACATTTCAGCAGATTTCCTTAGGGCCTGTGCTGTCAATCAGAGATCTCTTCCTTCTTTTATTTTGTTGTGGTAAAATGTATATTTAAAAACGTGCCATTGTAACCATTTTAAGTGCACAGTTCATTGACATTACTCACATTCACCGTTCTATGCAGCCACCACCTCTATCCATTCCCAGAAGCTCTCAATCAGCTCAGGCAGAAACTCAGCACCCCTGAAGCTATAGGCCCCCCCTTTTCTTCTCCCACTCATCCACAGTAACTACTAATAAACTTCGGTCTTGATGCATTTGCCTATTCTAGATACTTCACATAAATGGGATCGTACAGTATTGGTGCTTTTGTGACTGACTGACTTCACTCAGCATGTTTTCATGGTTCATCCATGAGGTAGCACGCAGCAAGACTTCTTTTCTCTGTATGGCTGAGTATTATTCCATTGTATGAATGGACCGCGCTTTGTTTATCCATTCATCTGTTGATGGCAGGATTTTCTTTTCAGTAAATCTTTTTTGGAAATAATCAGAAACATACAGAAAAGTTGCAAATGCACTACAAAGGGCTGGCATCTTTTAGAAATAAATTGTGGACCCCAATATCCCATCCTCCCAACGTCTGCATTAGCGTCTGGTTTCTACAGACGAGCAGGTTATCCTACTTCACCACCGGCAGTCAGCATCAGGAAGTCAGCAGAGGCCCTCGCTGCCCGCTTTCCTCAGACCCCAGCCAGATCTTGCCAGCTGTCCCAGTAGCGCCGATTCAGTAGCTCAGAATGACGTCCTGTGTTTTAGTTGTGTCTCTTTACTCTCTGATTTCCATGATGACACCCTGGAGAGCACAGTCACTGTGCACTCTCTCCCAGGTTACCTTTCTCTCTGTTGCTTCCTGACTGCACTCAGGTGTGGTGTCTCTGGCAGGAATTCCCCAGGAGTGGGGCTGGTCCTCAGTGCATCCTGCCTGGTGACACTTAGTATCCGTCTGTCCTACTGCTAAGGGTGCTCCCTGTGACCTCCTGGTTGAGGTGGTGTCTACCACCCTCTCCACTGTGAAGTCACTCTTTCCCCTTTGCAATGAATAAGTATTTTGTGGGGGAGGCACATTTAGACGTGTGTAAATGTCCCATTTTTCATCAAATTTTCCGTTTTTTTTTTTTGTTTGTTTATATTTGTATGGACACTTGTGTCCAGGTAAAGAACAACAACACAACATTAGATGGGGAGGCCTCTCCAGGAGGAACTTCAGAGCAGAGCCCCTTGAGCAAGAGCCACTGTGCAGAAAGCAGGGCTGGGCACCCTGACGTGGGATGCGGGGGCAAGGGTGGGCCCTGTGGTTCCTGTGTTGCTAACCAGCCTGGTGGCCCCTTTGCAGATTGAATCAGGATTCTTCCATGAGAGTGATGTGAAGATCGTGGCGAAATCGATCCGGGACCGGGTGGCACTGATCAAGTGGCGGCGGGAGAGGATCTGGCCCGCCCTGCAGTCCTCGGAGGTGCAGGCCACCGAGAGCCCCGACAAGACCAGGGGCTCCCAGGTGCCACTGCAGGTCCAGGTGACGTACCACACACAGGGCGGGCGTCCAGAGCCCGAGGAGCCTGAGGCCGACCAGCACTTCTTCCCACCCAAGCTCCCTGCGAGCGCCACGTCCCTTGCATGTGAGTCTGCCCTGCAGCAGGCTAGCCGGGCTCGGGGCCTGCACTGTGGGGGCTGCTTCGGGCCTTTAACAAGCAGCTGTTTGGTAAAGAAAAGTTGAGTCCTCTTGCTGTGCTGTGCTGAGGTGCTCTCTGGGGAGGATGATCAGCAGTGTGCTTTGAAGCACAATGGTTGAGTCTCCATGGAGTTGCATAAAGTCTGGGCTGTGGGCATCCCTAGTAAGCTCTGGGGGGCCTCCCGCATCTTGCGGAGCTCCCTCTCCCATCATCATCCCAGGGCCAAGGTCTGCCTTGGGCATCTGAGGATGGTGGGGCTGGTGGGACAGGCACCAAGCAGGCTATGAAGCCTAGTTCCTCCGCACATGGGTTCTGGCCAGTGTGGGGCCCAGTGTCCAGCCCCTACGGAGTCGGGCAGTGTCCTTCGATGTCACAGTGTGACCAGTGAAGTGTAAGGCCCACCTAAGTCCAGCTTCTCAGGACAGATGGCCAGAGGCCCACCAGGGTGCGGGGCCCAGCATGTGGGCAGGTGCAAACCTCCTGTGTCCTGACAGGACAGTCTGATCCATCCCTTCCTCCCTGTGGACTTGTCCTCAAGGGATGCTAATCATCCCTGCCTTGCAGGCTGGGGGAGGGGGCCACAGGGGCACAGAGTTCAATATGGCATAGCAGCACTTGGGGGCATCCGTTTCATCCTCGATGCAGCCGTCAGTGGGAGGAGCAGGTCGGCTGCTCTTGGCGGTGGCATTTGCCTCCAGGGCATCCTTCCTCTATGTTACGTTAGTCCTAGTGGCCAAACCTCTCAGATCATATACATGGTATAAAATTCAAAGTCTGAAGGGCATATGATAAAAATTCACTTAATTTTTCTCCCTAGAGGCAACTGGTATTACCAGTTTCTAAAATGCCCTCCCAGAGATAGCCTACCACACACACACACCACACACATGCACGTACACACACATGCTCACACACACCACACACTCGTACACACACGCTCACACACATGCGTGCTCATGTACACCACATACATGTGCTCACACACCATACATGTATGTTTGCACATACACCATACGCACATGCACGCCACACACACGCACAGGCACACCTCTTTTTGCCTTCATTACACAAATGAGAGTTCATGATACATTCTCTCTGCATCTGCTTGTGATTGCTGCACATCAGAACATGGAGACCGTCTTCCTTTTTCCTGGTGGTGTACTTACTATTCCAGTGGAAGAACCATGGTGTACCTTATAGGGGCGAACTTAGGGAACACCAGCCTGCAGATGCACAGTCAAAGAAAGAGGCTTGTCTCTATTACAGGACTGACAAACAGATGCGTACTTACATGTCTAAGATACAACAAGTGCATCTTTTGTTGTGACCTCCGCTGTCGCTTTTCCACTGACGGCTCTGTTGCCACACCCCAGCGCAACACACCGTCTTCTGCTGTGCTCCATTGGACACCTGCTGACTGGGATAGCACAATTTTTTCAATGGATTGTTAAAAATAATTTTTAATTACATCAGTAATGTCTCTATTCACTTTATAAAAATTAAAATGACCCTCTCCCTTACCCATCCCTCCGTTGAGTGATACTGGTCAGCTCATTAAAACCAGAGTCTGATTGGTCCTGCACAATTACCCCTCTGCATTTCTCAGGTCTTCTTGGTTAAAGTGAGTTCTAATCACTGGGGGAAAATTATTTTAATGGAAAGGCAACAGGATTCCCGCCCCCCCCCCCCTTTTTTTTTATAGATGGTTACCATGTTGACATCTGAAATATGGTCCGTCTTGGAAGCAGCTTGGTATTCTTAGGAGCTCTTGTGGCGTAGTGTTTAAGAGCTTGGCTGCTAACCAAAAGGTCGGCAGTTCAAACCCACCAGCCACTCCTTGGAAATCCTATGGGGCAGTTCTTCTCTGTCCCATAGGGTTGATATGAGTCACTCCCAGTACCAAATTCTGTCTCAGTTGTCTAGTGCTACTGTAACAGAAATACCAAAGTGGATGGCTTCAATAAACAGAAGTGTGTTCTCTCACAGTCTAGTCTAGTAGGCTACAAGTCCCAATTCAGGGCAGTAGCTCCAGGGAAAGGCTTTCTGTCTCTGTTGACTTTGGAGAAAGATCCTTGTCATCAATCTTCTCCTAGTCGAGAACCTTCTTAGTACAGGGACCCTGGATTCAAAGGACATGCTGTTCTCCTGACTCTTTTCTTGGTGGTATGAGGTCCCCGACTCTGTGCTGGCTTCCCTTTCCTTCTATCTCTTGTAAGATAAACAGTGGTGCAGGCCACACCCCAGGGAAACTCCCTTTACATTGAATCAGGGATGTGACCTGAGTAAGGGTGGTACATTCCACCCTAATCCTCTTTAACATAATCTAATCTTGCCTTGTTAACCACAGGCAGAGGTTAGGGTTTACAACACACAGGAAAATTACATCAGTCACGAAATGGAGGACAACCACACAATACTGGGAATCATGGCCTAACCAAGTTGACACATATTTTGGGGGACGTAATTCAATTCAACAGCAACAGGTTTTGGTATTCTTAATAGCAAATCCTAATGTTTGTGTAGGTTTTGGAATCTGGAAAGAATGAAACAAAAATGCAGTTATAAACAGGTGTTTTCCCATCTTCTCTGGCATGTGTAGTTGAGGGGTGAGCAGTTTTCCCAAGCACATCACAAGGAACAAGCCCATCCTCTGTGGAAGGGTACTCTCTATGTGTGCCTCTGTGTCCACCTCACTAGGCTAATGAAGGCTCAAGACATGGGGAGCAAGCTGCCTTGGGCTGTGAAAGCGTGGTGCCTGGCTCTGGCCCCCGAGGTCCCCGCGCAGCTGTGCCCTTCCACCCCGTTGGGCTGTGGGAGCCTGGTGCCCGACTCTGGTCCCCGAGGTCCCTGCACAGCTGGGCACCCCCACCCTGCTGGGCTGTGGAAGCCTGGTGCTCGTCTCTGGCCCCTGAGGTCCCTGCACGCAGAACGGCCTTGTTTTGCTCTCACACCCTCTCCATGGGGCAGTGACCCCGCCTATCCATGCTCAATCCAAGCCAGCCAAGGTCCTGTGGCCACCAGGGGCCAGGATTTGGACCGGGGTCTTCCAACCTCATGCTCTTTGCCACATTTGGTGACAACGGTGAGAGTGCTGAGACCCTTCCCCCCAACTATAAAATGTAGGTGAAAAGTTTTTATTTCATCAGCCCCTTTAGTGCTCCCCTTCAAAGCTAGACCAGCCTTTCTGAGAATGCAGGTCAGTCGTGATGGAGATGTTGTTCCTGCCCCATGGGGGCATCCAGGGGGAGGTAGACATCCTGGGAGCCGGGCTACATCAGAGGAGGCCTGCGGGGTCTTCCCCGTGTGGGAGGTCACCTCTGCGGAGTGCAGTTGCAGCCCCCGCACCTGCTCTGTGTTAGTTGATTGTTTAGAACAACATGTGTATATTGTTTATGTCATCTGGAAACAAAACTCCGTCTTCCTTTTATGGGAAAAAATGCACAGATGAGCTGAGTTGGGCCAGTATTTCCATTTTTCACACTTGTGTGGCACTGCTGTGTAAACCTGCGGTGGGGTGATGTTGGCAGGGCCCCGAGCTGTGCCTTCTCCTGACCTCCCTAGCAGGGTGACGTTGGGAGGATCTCAGCCGTGCCTTCTGGCCTCCACAGGGGTGATGTTGGGATGGTCCCAGCAGGGTGATGTTGGGAGGTTCCCGAGCTGTGTCTTCTTCCGCCCTCCCCAGCAGGGTGATATTGGGAGGGTCCCAGCCGTGCCTTCTGGCCTCCCCAGTAGGGTCATGTTGGGAGGGCCCCGAGCTGTGCCTTCTGCCCTCCCCAGGGGTGATGTTGAGAGGGTCCCAGCGGGGTAATGTTGGGAGGGCCCCGAGCTGTGCCTTCTGCCCTCCACAGCGGACAGCACCTTTGACAGCGGCCAGGGCTCCACCGTGTACTCAGACTCCCAGAGCAGCCAGCAAAGCGTGGTGTACAGCTCCCTCCCAGATGCCCTGCCCTGTGTCTACAGCCCCCCGGTGAGTGAGGGGCCCGGCCTGCCCAGCAGCCTGCCCGCCCTGGGCGCCTACCAGCAGCCCGCCACGGTGAGTCCACCTACCCTGTCCTGTTCACTGTGCCTGGGGCAAGGTTTGCTGGCCTGTGTTCAAGGTCAGCAGCTCCCACAGGGAGAGAAACAGAGGCAGAAGACACGGGGAAGACCCATCTTTGCTGGCCACTAGACATCAGCAAACTGAAGTAGCCTGCAAGTACTCAAGTGCCCCAGAGCCCTGATGGGTAAGAAGTACAGTGTCAAAATACACGTCTCAGGTATATGCAGGCTTGTGATGTTGTGGTCCCAACTGGGGGCAAGTGAGTCATGAGAGCTGGTTGGCGACACTTAACAGGAGCCATAACTCGCCTGCCTTCTGACCCAATGAGTCTGTGCCTGAGAAGCGACCTCAAACCACTCAAAGGAAGGCAAGAAAGTGTTACTTATGACAGTGAGGCATTAGGTTCAGTCTGAGGTCCAGCTCAGGAGCTGTAGAGTAGCTCTTAGCTCCTCTCCGTTGGACACTGTGCAGCTGGTGAGACAGCATGGACACGGCAGAGACGCAGGGAAGGCCTCCTGGGAGGGCGGTGGAGGTGCAGGGCGGAAGCGCCTCATGCTGCGATCGCATCTGTGGGATAGTTTGCAGGATGTGGGAAAAGACTAAGTGTAGTAGGTAAAAGTGGAAACTGCTGAATGAAGGGGGTGGCATTTATTTTTCTATTTTGATTTTTTAACTTTAAAGAAAGTAAGACTCACTTCGCAGTCCACAGAGCGCTCAGCCCCAGAGCTGAGGAAATCCTCAGAGTGACTTAGGTATCACCCACCCAGGCCCAGAGGAGGTTTTAGGGGCCGCAGTGCAGATTCCGTCCCCACCAGCTACCCCTAGAGGCCTTCCTGTTCCTCTGCTTCTCATGCGTGCCCTTCACCGCTGTGAACTGTTTCACTCTCTTGATCCTGGGGCACTGCAGCCCTGCCGGCCACCACTGCCTGCCTCCTGCCATTCTTGGTTGGTGAGATGGGGCTGTCTCTGTGGGGCTTCTTGGGGGTCTTCCCTGGCCTGGCTGTCCTGAGCCTGGACAGCACTTTCTGCTTCATGCCTGCTGGGTACGGCAGGTCCCTTAGGTAGGTGCAGCAGCTCTCCCCGGCCTTTGGTGACTGAGCCCCAGGAGTCAGCAGGCATTGGCAACCCTACTCATGTTACAGAATGAGCTGAGGCACAGTTTAAAGGGCGGAGGGAGCTCTTAGGAAAGGCCAGTGGCTTCTCCCACATGACTGTTCTTGGCTGTAAGGATCGCGCAGGCCAGGGCTGAGCAGGGCCATCCGCCTGCTTTCACCTATCTGAGCCCAGGGCTTGGGCTCTGTGGCCAGAGCAGCAGACACTCCTCTGGGCTTCCGTAGTGCCATCCCACCTTAGCAGGTCCTCTGGGTGGGGGTCAGTGGAGCCAGGAGGTTGAAGAGACGGGACCTGACATGCTACATGTGGCCTTGGAGCAGGGTACCACCTCCTGTACCCTGCCTGTTTATGGGGAGCATCTGCAGGGGTTCCCAGGGCAGGAAGGGGCTCTGGGAAGCTCTTGCCCTCTCCAGGTGGTGCCTGTCCTGTGGGGGACGGTTGTTGTGGTGATAGGCCACTGAAAGGGGGAGGAGGGCAGCCATTGGGGTCCTGGAGAGAACTCAGAAGTCCTTCCAGAGCCACGCATGGGCTCTGGAACTGCTGGGGCTAGCTTTGCCCACGGCACTGGGTGCTGACTTTGAGGCTAGATGGTCAGCCACATCTGCTGGGGCGTGGCGCATCCCACCCAAGGCTTTGCGGAGGCTTGACCCCCATGCGCCAGCCGTTTCTGCTTCACCCCGTGCTGCTGTCACCAGGCTGTGCTGCAAAAGATGAACAAGTGATAGCAGTGTGGGAAGTACCACCACTTACTGCATCCAGAAAACCTTCCAGGACAGAACTCCCATTGTAGATACGGAAGAGCATGACCCAGCTTCATAGCTCCTGTTCAGTTGTATTTCCTCTGTGTCCTCTGCTTCTACTCCCGCATTCTGAGCCAGTCCCAGACAGGAAGACGTTTCCCTATCAGCGTGTGTCCCCAGGCGATGGGAACTAAACCACTACTACACCTGGAAAGTCAACAGCACTTCCTTAGTATCACCAAGTACCCGGCCCCCATGCCAGTGTGTCCGTTTCTTTCTCAGTTTTCACACTGAGCCTCCGGCCACGCCCTCCCTCCTGCTCCTGGTGGGGCACTCGCTGAGGCCCCCGGTGTGCACAGCCCACTCCTCACTGCCCTGCCCGCATGCTCCTCCCCATGCCTTCTGTGTGCTTGGCCGTGCGCACATCTCGTACAGCTGCAGTCCTCTGCACAGCAGGCATGCTCTATTGTCCCTTTTCCCATTCGGTGCAAGGACATGTGTTTCTCCTTGGCCCAACAAAGTCTCCGTAACTCCCCACTCCCATGACTGCATGGTCCCCTGCGGGCTGACGCAGTGGGACACCCCTTGTTGGAAGCGGATGCTCTGCCCGCAGCTCTGCAGCATTGTCATACCCCCTGGGAGGAATGTCACACTAATGGGGTGCTGGGGCACAGGTAGTGAGGGGTATGCTGTCCCACCAGGCCCTTTGTCCCCATGGCTGGGGAGCACGGGGCCGGGGCCAGGGGCTCTGCAGAGCAGTGCTGAGCAGGCCCTCTCTGCAGCCTGGCCTGGCTGTGGGCACTGGCCCACCCTCCCAGCAGCACTTCCCGGAACCAGCGGTGAGCTTCACACCCCTGCTGCCACTGCCCAGCGCCCCCATGCCCGTGGGCCCGGCACAGCCACCACCCCCCGGCCAGCAGGTGAGTGTGGGCTCTGCCCCTTTTCGGGACCGACTGCCTGATAGCCTTCTTGGGCTGGGGTGGTCTCACACCATTGTTGAGGGCAGGGTTGTCTAGCCAGTGTGCACTGCTGTCTTTAGCATGTGACTAGACGGGCAGAGGTGGATGGGCACTCTGTGTGGTCACTACCTACAGAAGCCTCTCTAAGTGTACGTAACCGGGGGGCAGCTTGTGTCAGGAGGGGGTCAGGAGTCTTGGGGAGAGGTGACAGGGTCTTTTGAGTCAGAGAAAAAGAGCTGATAGACAAGTATGAGGAGGTACTACATCCCCCAAACTTCCCACCCCATGAATCCCTCTCCCTGTGTCCTTTCTTCTCCCCACCAGCCCGCTCCTGTCATCTGCCCTGGCCTGGGGCCTGGGCTTGGGCCTCAGGGGCCGTGCGGTGGGTGCTCCCCACACCACTTCACTGTTTAGAAGGTTGTAGAGAATTGACCATGTCCCTGGCTCCAGGCTGTCTTGAGTCTGCTTGGTGATAGGCCTGTGTGGTGTGTTTTCACTGTTTGCTGGGTTGCACAGGTGGAGCGCATACCCTCCCTATCTTGGCAGAATACCCAGTAATGGCAGGCCTAAAATATGCACTGTTCTCCCACCAGCCTCCACCACTGGCCCAGCCAGCACCCCTGCAGCCAGTCCTGGCCCCACAGCCCCTGGGCCCACTTCAGCCGGTGCCCCCGCACCTGCCTCCGTACCTGCCTCCAGCTGCTCAGGTGGTGGCCCCTGCACCACTGAAGCCCCTCCAGATGCCGCAGGTGCCCTTCCCACCACTTGCTCAAGTTCCAGTTTCTCAGGTACTCATGCACCTCTGTCCCCAGTTGCTCTGCCGTCTGGCTGAGGAGTGTGCTGTGCCCAGGCTGGTGTGCCACGGAGGCCTGCTCAGTGTCTGTACGTGGAAACCTGGGCAGTCTGGCCTAGGGCTGCGGGGTGGGGCTCTGCAGCATGGGGCCATGCACTGTGGCATGTCCCAGGACATTGTGCCTGACTTCCTGACCCGCACCATCCAGTCGACACCTGTCCTTCTTCCCACAAAGACAGCCCTGCCTTCCGCCCTCCCACCCACCACCTGTGCACACCAGAACGTCGAGGAGTGTTCCCCTCTGCTGGGCTGTTTCCATTCTCTCCTCTGTCCCCACTTCTTTCCCACATGGGCGGATCATCGTCTGACCTTCCTTCTAGGCTGCATTGCCTTTCTGGGCTGTGAGGGGTGGGCTGGGTTCTGGATGCCCTGGCGTCCTCAGGGAGAGGAAGTCCCTGTGTTGGAGATCTCTAGTGATGGGAGAGCAAAGACCCAGCAGCCAGTCCCCTGCCTGCCGTGCCCGGCTGGCAACATGCCCATCATCAGGGCTTTGAAAGACACCATGGGCATCTGACCCAGGAGCATCTAGTATGGAGTAGGTTTAGTCTATTGCCAAGATCAGCTGCAGAAATACTGAGCTTGTGCAAAAAGTGGGCCTAAAATGGCGTGTTCATGCTGCAGAACTCGATTGATAGGAGAAACCCAAGTCCTTGTTGAGTGTCTTCCTTTGGAGGTCAGATAGTAAACTGAGCAGCATCGCTGACCACAGGGAAGACTGGTCACCAGGTCGTTAGGTTCAAGTTGCAAAAGCAGTCTAACATTTTCTCTGTGGGGAAACACTGGCCATGCTAGCAATATCTGATGGCATGTAACTGAAGCGATGTAATTGGTGTGGGAGCCTCTCCCTATCTGACGAGTGTCAGTGCAGACGTTTCATAGACATTCGAGGCTGTGGGTGAGCTCCCCTCATGTACCCCAGTTTCAGTTTTGCTCAGCAGTGGTAGGACAGCAAGTGCTTCCTCATTCTGCAGGCGGGATTTCCCGTAAGGCAAGCTTGAGTTCCCGTGATTGACAGCAGCGCTTAGAAGGGTCTTTTGTAAGAGTTGCCCTGCGTCGCCGGGGGCTGCGTCCATGCTCACACCAAGTGAGAGGTGGTTTAGCTGTCCGGTAGTGGTCTTGCTAATCAGTGGGCTTGCTGTTTGGGGTGCTTTTCACCCAGACTGGAGCTGTCCTGGTGTGTTTTCACTGCCTTGTAATTGCATGGAGGTGTAGGTTACATGACATCCTTGTGCATTCCACCAGAAAATCATTGTTTTAAAGAGAGAACTGTCAGAGAACCTACTAAAAAGTTTGAAGTGCGAAACCCATGTGGTCAAATGTCCGGTTTCTCAAAGGTATGTAGAGATAGCTGAGAAGATACACACATGGGAGGTTGGGCGTCCCCGCTGGTGGGAGTGGGGGTCTCATCTGGCTGAGATGTGCACGCCTGCCAGCATGAACCTGCCCTCTCCCCATTCAGGAGCTACATGGGGATCAGCCCAGCCAGAAAAGGGGTGCTCAAAGGTATGCTTTCACCAGAGACCGCCAAATAATTTGGTTTCCATTTGAGTTTATATAGGTTGGGGGACATGAGGCTGAGGTGGTTCCAGCTGTTTGGAGCCAGTCTAGTGGCTCTTACAGCCCTGCCTGTCCTGCACGAGAAGGCATCTGAACCCGTGGCTGCTGATATGACCCTGGTGTCTGACTGCCCCTGAGCACCTCAGGACAAAGCCCCCACGTGGCCTGTCTTGCCAGGGTGAAGTGAGAGGCCCCACAGTGAGGCCACGGGGACTGCCCAGCAGGTCCCTCCTGCATTCTGTGCGGCTGGAAGCCTCTGACTTTCCTTTTTAATTGGACTAGTTTCCTACATTCGCATTTCCCTTTAAGGGGTGTGTTTATGTTTGGGCTCCTTCCTCCAGCAGGACACAAAGCATTGCAGCGGCAAACATCTGGGCTCCTCCCCGCATTGTCGCAGTCTTTTATTGCTGTTGTAAAGCTAACTGGGAAGTCGCTAATCCACAGGTGCAGCGGGCTTGGTGTGGTGGCCTCCGTGGTAGCCCGTGACCAAGTGTGATGATCTGCTCTTGTGTCTCTTTCAGATGCCTCAGTTTCCCGTCATCCCTCCTGTCACCCCCCTGGCAGGGGCTGACAGCCTCCCTCCAGCCCTCCCTGACTTACCGGCCGCCAGCCTGCCACCTGTGCCGCCGCCACCTCAGTATTTCTCTCCGGCCGTAATTTTGCCAAGCCTCCCCCTTAACCCCCCTACGCCCTTGCCCACCTCTCCAGCCCTGCCTTTGCAGGGGGTCAAGCTGCCCCACGCCCCCCTGACCCCTCTGGCAGTGCCCTGCCGGACCATTGTGCCAAACGTACCAGGTACCACTACCACCATACCCCTGCTGACCGTGGCCCCACAGGGCGTGGCCGCCGTGTCCATCCACCCTGCTGTGGCCCAGCTACCCGCCCAGCTGCCCCCACAGCCCGTCTACCCAGCTGCCTTCTCGCATGTCGTGCCGAGCGAAGTGCCCCCTTCTCCCCATCATGCTCAAAACCTGCAGGTGGTCCCTCAGCAGCTGCAGCCCGCACCACCCCAGACACAGCTGCCCACGCTTCCTCAGCCCCCCCAGCCAAGCATCCGCCATCTCTCCGAGCAGGCTGCTCCGGCTGCTGGGGCAGGGACCCAGGTAATTAAGCCCTGAGCACTGCCCTCCAGGGGCTGGGAGGCTTCCTTAGCACCCACAGGGGCCTCTTCTCCCTCCCTTCTTTAAGCCCTTTGCCCTTCATCTGGCCAAGGACAGACAGGGAAGGGCTGAGAGGAGGCACTGCCACAGAGATGTGTTGGAGAAGGAGGCTGAAGCCAGTAAAAGCTCCTTCCACTTTTCAGCATGTGTCAGGAGGATCAGAGATGTGGGGAGTGGCAAATAGGTGCCCACTAACGAGCCCTTACCAAGAGTCAGTAGCCACTGCTGGCTGGTGGAGGGTTCCAGGGCTGCACCTGGCATCAGTGGTACCTTTCCTCATCCAGGTTGGAGGGCGAGAACATGTAACCCAGGCCCCACAGCCTCAGTGCCACCTGCTCTAAGCTGCTCCTGGGAGGCAGGGGTGCTGATGGTGACTCTTCCTTCCAAAGCACCTTTTCAGAAATTATCACCCAGTGGGCAGACAGGGGAAACCCCGGTGGCATAGTGGTTAAGTGCTATGGCTGCTAACCAAAGGGTCAGCAGTTTGAATCTGCCAGGAGCTCCTTGGAAACTCTATGGGGCAGTTCTACTGTGTCCTGTAGGGTTGCTATGAGTCGGAATCAACTCGACGGCACTGGGTTTGGTTTTGGTTTTTTTGCAGGGGGGCAAGCAGGAGTCTTCCCCTCTTAGAAGCTAAGGAGATCTGGCTAGTGTGAACTGCACAGAGCTGGGGCTGCTGGTGAGAAGGACAGGTGTGGTAGAAGTAAGAGGTACAGTGGCCTGGGGTGTCGGTGGAGCCAGCCTGCGGCCCTTGCCAGTTTACAGTGAAGGAGCATGCTGGCATATGGCGGCAGGCCCAAGTTCGCACTGTGTGCTAGGCAGTGAGCGTGCTGGCACGTGGCAGCAGGCCGTGTTCCTACTGTGTGCTGGGCAGTGAGCATGTAGCACACTGCAGTGGGGGCTGCATTTACAGTGTCCTGCCTCCAGGGTGGGGTCCCTGGTGTGGGACCCTCTCACCCAGTCCATCTGGCTCTAGCCCTCACAGCTGTGGGACTCTGGGCGTGTTCTTTACTTTCTGAGCCACAGTGTGAAGTAGAGCTAATGGCCTCATTTTTATTTTGTCATGACGATTCTTCCAGAGAACGTGGGAAGGTTCCTTTGCCCACATCCTGAAAATAGTTTCTTGCTATCTTATTTCCAGAAGGGGTTCTTATGTAGAGGAAGAGGGGACAGTGCCTACTGATCGCCAGGGCGGCGTTGTTTTGAGGAAAGAGCACTAATCCGTGCTGTAACTGGGGGCCTGCCTGGCCGCAGCGAGGCTTCAGCTTCAGTTCAGACATCGGTTGATTCAGGGTCAGATCCATTTTCAGAGGAAATCCAAAGGCAAGGGGAAGGAGGTGTGAGCCTCAAGGCCTGGCAGTGTCCCCATGTGTCCCTTGGCTGAGGTGGTTGTTCCCCCCACCATCCTGGGAGGATCTGGTGACTGCCCTTCCTGCGCTCCTGCCCAGGCAAGCTCACGCGGGGTCGTGTGTGTAGCCTGGGGCTGAGGAGCTGCCGTGAACCTCCGAGGTCACTGGCCAGGCTTGGTGACCCGTGAGGGACCTGGACTGATGAGTGAATGGCTACCCCATAGGCCTCCCTCTGTGGAAGGCAGACGCTCCCCTGGATGCGGCAGGTTGGCCCTGTGTGGGAGAGACGCCTGGTGGCCAGGGTGCTGCTAGACAGCACCTGGCCCTAGTTCTCCCCGACTTCTCAGAGTCTCACGCCCAGGAGCCCTAAGCGAAGGTGTCCCCTCCCATGTCTGAGGGGCTGAGGAGCTGCTGTATGTTTTCACCCTCTCCTGCTCCAAATCGAGGTGACTTTGGGGGCTCTGTTTTTCCAAGGCGAAGGCTCCTCACAAGTCTAGCTCCTTGGGGCTTCGTGTCCACCTGCCTCATCTTTTATTTATATGCCCCCAAAGAGCTTTTAGAAAGAGAGGAAAGGAAAAATGGGGAAATGAAGCATGAGCTTCCAAATGAGCCTCCCAGGAGGTGGTGGCCTCTGTGACAGTCTTGGGCGTAGCTGGGGCTGCAGCAGGGTCCTCTGGCGGCCTAAGCCCTGATCTCGAGGCGGGAGGAAGCAGTGATCCAGGCCTGGCAAGGTGGTGACAGGGAGCCTGCTGCTGTTATGAAGTGTAAGCCGCACGTGTCGTTGTTAGTTCCTGTCAGGTTGCCTCCACCTAATGACGACCTAAACACAACACAGTGAAACGTTGTCCAGTCCTGCGCCATCCTCATCCTCACGGACTTAGGTAGAAATTTGTGATGGAACCCAGTTTTAGGTATTCTTGCTCTAATGCGAGAGTCGATTCCAAAGGGGAGTGTAGCCATGCCCGTTTTTGTTTCTTTCTGCTGTATACCTGACAAGGGCTTACTTTGGGGGGATTACCTTGAAGGGGGCAGCCCCTGCACCATGTGTGCTCGCTACTGTGCCTGTGGCCCCTCAGGCCCCTCAGTGAAGGTTGCAGCCCTCAGCCCCAGGGAGCCCACCCTGACCTGCATCTATGTCCTTGTGCTGCAGGTCCTCTTGGGCCCCCCAGCCCCGTATGCAGTGGACTCCACAGCCCTGGGCCCCTCTGTCCCTGGGCCTCCCACGACTGTCCTCTCCCCACCGCTGCTGCCCCCAGTGGCAGGCCCCGAGCTCCTGCCACAGCTCTCCAGCTCCCTGGCCTCCACCGTGGTGGCGACTGCACAGAGCCTGCCCTCCCAGACCACCACACTCCTGCCTCCTGCAACCCCACCACTTCCCGCTGGGGCCATGGTCACTGCCCCCTGCCCTGCTGTCCAGTCAACAGTGGAATCAGCCCAAGAGGTATGGACTCTGCTACCCTGTGGGCATGGCCACCAGGCCGGGCTCTGGCTGCCCCCCCACGTATCTGACTTAGGCCCCCTTGGGCTTTGTACCCAGAGTTGGGGACACGTAGATAGAGGAGAGGTGTGTGACTCAGCCGGGACAGCCACAGGCTGTTTTTACCTTCGCCTCTCTCTCCAGAGATCTCATGCTCTTCTTAAACCCACACCAGGACAGAGAGTGTCATACATAGGTTTAGAAAACAGCCTTCCTCAGGTGGCACAAAACCCTGTTGAACACCTTGGTAGGACCAGAATGTTCTCTTAAGGGATGGTGAAAGTGGGATTGTGTTTTTGAAAAGGAGCTGGCATAATGCACCCCCAGGCTTTAGAAATCTGCTTGGCTCCAAGTATTGGGGCTTACGCCCTTACATTGGCAGGGTGTCTCCCTGCAGAGGGAGGCGGCCTCTGCCCCGTGGCTGTGAGAAGGTGGAGTGGACAGTGACGGGTCCTTTCCCCACACTCTTGCTGCAGGAGCAGGTGGTGCAGGACAAGCAACCGGGCCTTCTGCAGAGCTGTGAGAGGTAACGTACTGCCCGGCCAGCCCCAGCCCAGCCTGTGCAGACTGGGGCACCATGCGGCTGTCCCAGGGTGGGCTGCTGCTCCAGTTTGCCCAGTGCCACCAGGGTTTTTAACAAATCTCAGCCCCTGTTTAAGGCTTGCTTGGCAAAGTCATGGTGAGTGCCTCTTGTATTTGATTGTTAAACACCCGCTCTGTGCTCTGGACTCGTGTGGGTCCTGGCACTGGTCTGCAGAGCCGAGGCATATTCTGGGCAGAAGATTGGACAGGCCCCGAGGCCTCTGCCCATCTGGCAGGGAGAAGCCAGAAGGGCAGAGTAGGCCTGACCTTGGCCTCCTGGCTCACCTCCACTGCTTGGCACCTGCTGTCTGCAGAGATGGAACCTGTTTAGGGGGAGGGAATAGTGTCCTTATTGGGGGTAGGTTTGGAGAAGGGCCACTGTCATGTCCTCTTCAAGCCCTCACAGCAGCCCTCAGTGTTGGCGTGTTGCCATTCTCATTGCAGGGATGGGGAAGTGGAGGGGTTTGTTTTCTAAAACCGCAAATTTACCCATTTCACAGCGCCCTGGTGAGGCTGGGAGGAACTTGGGCACACAGACAGTAATGGAAGGACCGGGGGTCCTACCCTTCCACACGACCCCCAGGCGCCCATGCGGAGATGGTGTGGGAGAAGGAGTGCAGGCCCTGGAGGCAGGCATAGGGTCATCATGCGAGCAATTCTGACCTGCAGATCACTGGAGACTGAGCACACCCAGGCAGCTTGAGCTTCTGGGCTATTTCCCTGAAGCCAGGCTTCCTGATTGCATCTTCTTTGAGTGGCACTGACATTCTTGGTTTCCACTCAGCTATGGGGGCTCCGATGTTACTTCTGGGAAGGAAATGAGTGACAGCTATGAAGGCACTCTTGGAGGTGGGAAGCTCGAAGTCAAGTCGTCCAAGAAGCACCACCGAAAGTCCACCCGTACTCGCTCCCGTCAGGAGAAAGCCAGCCGGCCCAGGCTGACCATCCTGAACGTGAGTGGCACAGGCGTGGCTGCACGGACGGGTGGGTGCTGCCCTCATAGAATGTTGACCCGCTGGGTGTCCCCTAGGTGTGTAACACGGGGGACAAGATGGTGGAGTGCCAGCTGGAAACACACAACCACAAGATGGTGACTTTCAAGTTTGACCTGGATGGGGATGCGCCGGACGAGATCGCCACATACATGGTGAGGCTGGGCTGGGCACCTGGCCTTGCTGCTCAGAGGGATTACCCTGCCTTGCCTTGCTGGGGAACGTCTCCCCACATTCTCTGGGCACACAGGGGTGGACCCATGTGGTGTCCACATTGTGGGGATACTGGCTGGCCAGTGGGTGCGCCATGGGTGCTTCCTGGGGCTCCTGGATCTCCTCTGGCAGAGTGTGCAGACCTTGCACTTGGCGTATAGCAGCTCTCCCCACGCTCTGCTGGCACATCGAGGGGTGAGAAGACAACATAAAGAATGTTCTAATAGGTCTAAGTGCTGCTTCCTAAATGGAAGCCCTAAGCCTTTCCCTCAGAGATAAAGAGAGGATATTGAGGTTAGATAATTGGTGGAGCTGGGTGGAGCCTTCCTGCCCAGAGCCCTTTACTTCCCCGCCAGCCTGCAGGTGTGGGGAGAGTGCTGCCTGGGCCTGAGGTCCTCACCCTGCACCTCTGTCTGCACCTATTCTCTCCACCCCAGGCCTCCCAGACAGCATCCCGTCCTCACCCCAGGGCCCCTTCCCACCTGTGCACCAGTGTGCCCTGTGAGCACGCCATTGTTGCCCACTCTCTCATGCTCCCTGTGGGATCTGGCTCCAGGCTGGGAAGGGATAGCAGGCCCCCAGTAAATATTCAGCCAAATGAACACACAGACAAATGTGCTAATGGTTTGCGAATCCCCAAGAAAAGAGCACACTAGTGTTTTGTACATGTGTTTTCCCATGAAATGCTCTCCTAAGGAGCATCTGTGAATACCATACCTGGCCCTGTTCTTCCAGACCATCGTTCACGTCAGACGGACATTTTGGAAGAGTGTTCTAAAAGATTGTCTAACAGCCTGCCCAGTGTAAGGTCCTTTGCCATTCAGTACTGTAACCACTAGCCCCATATGGCTGTTGAGCTATTGAAATGTGGCTAGTGTGACTGGGCACACTCCCAAACGAGGGGCACAGTGGGCAAATCCCACCTGTATTGCTAACTGCATGGCAAGGATCAGCATGAGTCCAGTTCCCACCTGGAAGTGGGTCCAGTCTCCCCTTCCCACATCTCTATCCTCATCGCCAGCCCCCGAAGAAGCACTCCTTCTCTACCCCCAGCCACCTGGAGCCGTTTCGGGGGCTCACAATTAAAAGGACATTGTCCATCAGATTGCCCACATGGCCCTTCTGTGCTCCCTAGCCACCACCCTGTGGGTTCATTAATTCCTTGGAAACGCTCACAGAATTCACAGAGAGCATCTGTACTTACAGTTACCCATTTATTATAGCCAGAAAGATACAAAGGAAGACATGCTACCCTCCTAAGAGCAGATGCTCTTGCCAATCCAGGAAGCCTAATTTAATTGATTTCAACTGTTACATGTGCCTACTGGCTGCCATATTGGACAGCCCAGCTTTGGAGGCCACCAGGGAACTGCCTCTTGGACCATGTCTTAGTTATTAGTGCTGCTGTAACAGAAATAGCACAACTGGATGGCTTTGACAAAAAAAAAAAAAATTATTCTCTCAAACTCTAAGAGGCTAGAAGTCCGAATTTAGAGTGCCAGCTCCAGGGGAAGACTTCTTCTCTCTGTTGGCTCTGGTAGAAGGACCTTGTCATCAATCTTACCCAGTCAAGGAGCTTCTCGGGGCAGGGACCCTGAGTCCAAAGAACACACTATTCTCCTGGTTCTTGTTTCTTGGTGGTATGAGATCCCCATGTCTCTCTGCTTACTTTTCTTTTATATCTCAAAAGAGATTGGTTTAAGATACACCCTAATCTTGTAGATTGAGTCCTGCCTCATTAACGTAACTGCTGATAATCCTACCTCATTAACATCGTAGAGGTAGGATTTGCAACACATAGGAAAATCATGTCGGATGACAAAATGGTGGACAGTCACACAATAGTGGGAATCATGGCCTAGCCAAGTTGACAGGTATTTTAGGGGGACACAGTTCAATCCATGACAGACCATCTGCCTCTGGCCATGCTCTAGTGCCCTTTGTAGACCTGTGCTCTCACCCTGCCTGGCTTTCATCAAGCACTGACATGGGGTGCTGTAGGGAACCCCCGTGCAGGGTCATTCAATTGTTCAGTGTCTTCTCTATGGAGTTCCTTCTTAGTCTTCTAGGCCTGCCGTAAGGAGATAGCACAAAGTGGATGGCTTTAAACAACAGAAATGATTGTCTCACAGTTCTGGATGCTGGGAGCCCAAGATCAGCGTATCAGTCTTGTCTGTTCCTTCTGAGGTCTCTAAGAGGGCACTAGTCCACGCCTTTCTCCTTTAGCCTTCCGGGGGCTCCTGGCAGCCTTTGGCGCTCCTTGGCTTATGGATGCATTTTCACGTGGCTGTCTTTCCTCTGTGTGTCTCTGTGTCTGTTTTCCTCTTTTATAAGACACTACCCTCAAGGGATTAAGACTCACCCTGCTCTGGTATGACCTCATGTCAACTAACTGGTAACATATGAACTGGTAACCCTATTTCATAACAAGGTCACGTTCAAAGTACTGGGGTTAGGATTTCAAGATATCATTTTAGAGGACTGGTAATGCAGTGGTTAAGAGTTTTGCTGCTCACTAAAAGGTCAGCAGTTCAAATCCACCAGCTGCTCCTTGGAAACCCTACGGGGGGTGCATTTCTACTCTGTCCTATATAGGGTCGGTGGCGTAGTGGTTAAGTGCTACAGCAGCTAACCAAATGGTCAGCAGTTCATATCTGCCAGGCACTCCTTGGAAACTCTATGGGGCAGTTCTACTCTGTCCTGTAGGGTTGCTATGAGTCAGAATCGACTCGATGGCACTGGGTGGATAGGGTCGCTATGAGTTGGAATCAACTTGACGGCAACGGGTTTTTTGATTTTTTTTTTTTTTTTTTGGAGGACACAGTTCAATCCATGACAGTCCCTGTGACAAACTCTCCTGGAGTGCAGGCCCAGGGGCAGGGTCTCCACAGTGGCCTGGCTGCTTCCTTGTATACGGAGCCTGCACCAACTCACCTCACCCACTGTTCTCCTAGCCCCTGGAGCCAGAAAAGCTCTCTTCTGTCATCCTACTTCGTTTTCAAAGTCTGTTTGGTGTTACTTTATACATACAAACGACTGTGTACCATGCGGGTATTATAAAGGGTAATAAAAAACGACTGTATGTAAACGTATCATTCACCCTGGGAACAGCATGTTACTTACCAGCGCTGTTTCTGTAACCCGTGTGCTTCCCTCCCCCACCCTCTCCTTGTTCCCATGCCCACCCTGGCATGCTTGCCGCACAAATTTTATGTTGTTTTTTCCCTTGCTTTTAACATTTTTTCTTGTGTGTCTGGGTCATATGTGTGTGTTTGCACACACACACAAATCCCTGTGCAGTGACTGACGCAGTTCTTTAGCTTTGAGGTTTATGAAACTGGCATCTTCTCGGATTTGCTTTTCACTCAGCATTATGATTCTCCCCCCTATTTCATTGCTTGATTTTTTTCTCATGTGCTGTGTTGGCTTTGTAGGGGCCATTTTTAAACCCAGTCATCTAAAATGCCTTTATGAAGGAGGCGTAATATAAATAGGACGCAAATTGAGTCAGTGAGCCAGCAGTCCGTGGGAGACTCAGAGCGGAGGCCTGGCAGACGGCACACCACCCCCTGTTCTCACAGTCTCTTGTCTGGGAGACAGACGTGCTTCCCAGGGACCAAGCCGGAGCAACTGGGGGTTTGGCTGATGGAACGTGGCGCTACTTAGACAGCTGTTTTCCAGCCCTGTTGGCCATCTTCCAAAGCGCAGCTTTTCGGTGAGCGGGGCCCAGCACACCTCAGTGGCTCATAAAGAGTAGTGGCTTCTCGGGGCCTCAGGCACACTGTCCTGAGAGACAGAGAGCCCCTTTGTGGTGGTGGTCAGCTGCCGCCACTGATACATGGCGTTCTCCCACAACAGAGTGCACAGCTGCCTAGCCCTCACTGTCCCCACCGTACTTGTGGGTTGTACTGTTGGGATCCATAGGGTTTTCACTGGCTGATTTTGAGGAGTGGATTGCCAGGCCTTTCTTCCTAGTCTTAGTATGGAAGCTTCCTGTGGTTAAGGGGAGACTGTAGACATTTGGATTTAATTTGGTTTCCAGGATGTACCTATAACCCTATATGTTTAGGTTTTTCTCCCTTGTTTTTTACGTAATTATAGTCTTGTGGGCTACAAACTTTTGACTTACATACAACCATAGTTATGAACCAAGCCCCGTAAAGCCTATTATGTTAAAAATTTGAGATACATAGAGTGGTTCCTAATACTACAGTGCTACTTTGCAACACAGATGTTATTGTTACTGTATCATCATGTTAAAGATGTTTTAGTGTATCTGGAAGTGTTTCTTTGATTTTTTTTTATGCATAGAAAGATACACTGTATACTATATACTAGGACAAACGCTTGACTAACTGACCTTAAGTACAAACCATACCTCACTGCTCCGAGTCAAAACTCAGTCCTAATCCGTGGTGACTGCCTGTACTTAAATACTTAACAGGAAAACTTATCATTACTAAGGGCTTTTAGTTTCATTGTGTTTAATGAAACTTTCATAAAGTTGGAAAATTGCTTACATTCTTTTGCATGACATTGCATCCCCCACCCCACAACTGAATGCCCTGGCTCTGGCCCTGTAAAGCTCCCCTTAGACCAGTGTCGTAATGGATAACTACACTAAGACACAGATGTACATCTGTACACGATAACCCAGCACCCACTGGCATGCTATCTCCCCCTGCAAAGTGGTCCTCATGGAGCCTGCTAGGGAGACGAGGGGCATCCTCTCTGCCCGTGTGGCCAAGGATACAGCCCAGTGGGGCGTAAGCAAGGGCAGACCGAGGGCCTGGTGTGTCCTGCAGACCCTGGCAGGACACCGCAGGAGAGGCTGCCAGCCCATCTCACAGAAGAGTCCATCAGAAAAGGCTGGAGTTGTCCGTGAGGGTCCATATACTCAGGACTGTCTCTTCTCGTGTGGAGGCCATGGCCATGGTGGGAGTACAGAACACAGGACAGCCCTGGTGTGGTGCGTGGAGGCCTTGCTCTGGAGCGGAGGCAGATGTTGGGGGAGCTGGACAGAGCACTGCCAAGCTTGGTGGTGGCATTCCTGAGACAGCATATTAAACCAAAGTGCAGGGAAGGCCTGGACCTGATGCTGGTACCAGGCTGCTTGTGCCGGGCACGGGGCATCTGGCCTGCAGTGCACTTGCCCACTGACCTTGGAAACAGCTCTCTCTCCATTTGAATCTGGTCTGAGCTGCATAGCTGTGGAGGTGGGCCTTCTACTGAGATGACCCCGTGGAAAAGCCAATTTCAATACATCTGAGGAAAAGATAGGTGTGGGCTCATGGCCAGAGCTCCAGCCTGAGGCAGGCAGGGCCACTGGACACTGAGGGGTCTGGCCACAAGCCCACAGCTGGGGCACAGGGTGGGCAGTGTTGGGAGTCATGTGGGAACTTAGCTTGGACAGCAAGCAGCATGTACAGGTTGGGCAACAGGCTGGGTGTGTGGACCGATGGTAGAAGGCACAAGGAAATTGGCCTCTGCATTGGAACTGACACTAGCAAGGAGAGGAGACTGGTCCGTTCTCGCCTTAGGTTTCCTGTCCCAGAGAAGACTCTCAGATGTGTCTCTGGCCTTGACTGCCCCCTGCCCACCCTGGCGCCAGCCTGAACTCACCTGGCTGAGGCTTGTGACTTCACACTCAGCCCTCCTCTCTCCTACCCACTTGGGCCCCTGGGCCCCTGGGCTCCTGGCCCCAGGCGGTTTTCCTCCCTCTATATCACCGCCCCAGTCCTTTGAGCTCCTTGATCCTCCCTCTCCTGCTGGCTGGCCCCATACCCTGCCTTACCAGATGGGTCTCCAGTATCATTTCATGTCCCTTGGCTCCCAGTCCCAACGGCTGCATTTCTAGAAGCCTGGGCACTCACCGCCTTCCTGAGTCTCCCTTCTGCCCCTCCTTCATGTAACCTTGTGCTTCTGTGAGCCAAGCTGTCTGCCATATGGTCCCACGACCGTACCTGCTGCTGGGCGCCCCTACACTAGTGCTTTCCCTCATGGCCTTTCCACACTCCTGGCCTGTTTAGATTGGTGTGCTGCTCAGGGGCACCTGGGGAGAACCACCTGGGCCCAACCCTAGAGGATCAGTGCTTGTGCCCCTGTCCAGCCCTCCTCCCCTACCCGCCTATGGTGCAGCTGTCAAGGGCTGCTGCTTCACTCAGGAGCTGTGAGTCTGAAAGCTGGATTCAGCCCTCTGCAGGGCATTTCCCCTCAGGGCCCAGGCAGAGTGGAAAACCAATAAATCACCCATAAACAGCCCTCTACCACTGGTTCTCAAGCCCAACTTGTGAGCCAGAGGTGTGTGCTGCACTCCCTGTGTCCACAGGTGGAGCACGACTTCATCCTGCAGACTGAGAAGGAGACGTTCATTGAGCAGATGAAGGACGTCATAGACAAGGCCGAGGACATGCTCAGTGAGGACACAGATGGGGACCGCGGCTCAGACCCTGGCACGAGCCCTCCATACCACAGTGCCTACGGCCTGGACACAGGAGAAGTGAGCGCTGGCACCCGGGGATGGTCCAGGAACCACCTGCTCGTGTAGTAGCTGGGCTGAGTGGAGGGGGTACGAGAGCGGGGCTGGGTGGAGGCCAGGGGAGGGGAGCAGGAGACATGCAAGGGGGGCAAGGCCAGCCTCCTACCTCCCCCAAGTGCCATCCTCTGCTAGTACAATGATAGTGCCATCTGGAACCCCTCTCCCATAGGCTCAGATATCAAGAGTGATCACGCAAATTGTTAAGTACTGAGTGACAATTGGAGGGCCAAGGCGGGGGCTAGGAGAGTGGGCATGTGAAGAAAGTTCTTCTTTAGTACAGTCTGTCCTGATTCCTGGTCTTCCACCTTGTTTAGGAAAGTCGACACTCCCCAGTCAATGCCCCAGTCTATCAGCAGAATGGTAAGTCAGCCATCTCAGCTACAGCGTGAAATTAGACAGGGCTGTAGAAAAGCATTGGTCATTTCCACTTCTCTCTATGGATTATTTGCTGCCATTGTGTTTTTCGGCAGGCATTTAATAAAAGCCAGCAGTTGAGAATATTGTAAGGGGATTCAACCATTGCATGGGGTGGGGTGGGGTGTGGGATTAGATGACCTCCAGACAATTGAGGGTGCTGCCTGGAGCATGGGGGAGCAGGTCCTGCTCCCTCCATGGGCAGCTCACCCTGTCCAAAGAGCCCCATGTGCTGTGAGTGGAGACTGGGATGTGGTGGCCTGTGGGTCGTGTGCTGATGTCCACTGGTCTACCAGCCAGCATCCCTGCCTTCACTGGGGTGGTGCTGTGGGCATCTAGGAAGTGAAACCCAGGCAGAGGCCCTCAGAGAGTGTCCACCTTGTAGTGCACAGGTCCCTTGAAGGGCTGTGCACTCCCTCCTGGTAAGAGAGCAGAGGTCTGGGTAACTGCCTCTGTTTGGTGGAGGGAGGCCATCTAGGGTTATGCCTGAGCATTTTGGTTCCCTGCCCACAGCCTTCTTAGTGACAAACTCATAGGTATGAAGGAGTTCCCACAGAACTCCTATGGGGAGTCTGTGGAAGGCAGTGACGGATCTCGTTGGCCTGAAAAGAAGCTCACTCTCACAGTGCTGTGGATCTTGTCTCTGTTCTTCCCTTCAGTCCTGCATACTGGAAAGAGGTGGTTTATCATTTGTCCAGTACCTGAAAACCCAGTGACAGAGGTGCCTGAGTCTTCACCCCCACCCCCTGTCAGCTCCCTGCGGCTGGATGCAAGCCAAGGTATGAGCCACCAGACAGCATCAGAATTCTCCTCCCGGCTGACCTGTGTGTAATCTGCATCACTCCCTGGTCCTCAGCTGTGCTCACAGCACATGTTGTGTTAGCACACGCATGTGCCAGGTGCCATGAGAGGCTCTATGTGCATAAACAACAACAAAAAAACATGTTGCCTCGAATCGATTCCGACTCATAGCAGCCCTATAGGACAGAGTAGAACTGCCCCATAGGGTTTCCAAGGAGCAGCTGGTTGATTCGAACTGCCGACCTTTTGGTTAGTAGCCAAGCTTTTGTGCCACCAGGGCTCCCTGTGTGCGTAATAGCCCTGAAACCCAGACTGCATAGGGGGCTGTTTTCCACTGAATCTATGGAGTTAGGCAGTATTCAGTCTCAGACATGCTGCTTCCAGAGCCTGCCCTGCTCAGGTAACACAGCAGAATGGCACAGGTGTGCTGAAAGAGCAAGGCTGCTCCCTGTTACTGCTAATGTTATCTACCTTGTTGTCGATTTCCCTGTGTAGGATTATCCGTCAGCGTTGCTGCTGTGGAGGACACGCCTGTGTTTGTTTTATTTTGTTCAGGAGGTGGGGTGGGGAAGTCCCTTTTGATGCTAAGATTCTCCAACTTTAAATTGTCCATTAAGAAAATGAACTCTTCTGTTGACCTGTACCTACCTGTGCAGACTGCTACCAAGCCTGCCCTTTGGTGTTGTCAGTAAAATCTTGACTTCAACTTTGAGGGACTGGAAAGACTAACTCGAACAAGTTTAATTCATTATAATTTGGGAGGAAAAGTTGTTGATTATAAAACTTGACTTAGCTTTATGATAAAAAACCCGTTGCTGTCAAGTGGATTCTGACTCATAGCGACCCTATAGGACAGAGTAGAGCTGCCCCATAGAGTTTCCAAGGAGCACCTGGGGGATTTGAACTGCCGACCTTTAGATTAGCAGCTGTAGCACTTAACCACTACGCCACGGTTTCCTAGCTTTATGATACGTTCATGAAAAATATTTGCAGATCAAGTTTAACCTCATGTCATGTGTTTCCAGTGACTCCCATTGTGCTCTTGGAAACTCATTCCCACAGGGAGTAGGTCAGCTTCCCAAGAGTAACAACCCAGTGAAGCCATACACCAAACTGAGACTTGCTGACCTCTGGTAAAGAGAGGACAAAGGAGAAGCTAGCCCTTTAGTATCTGTAATGGTTCGATTTAAAAAATATGAGTGTATTCATGTATTACTTGATTTTAATACACACACAATTAATTGGGGGAAAAAAACTCTTATAAAAATAAAGCTAATTTTCAGTAGAGTCTGTATAATGTACTAGTTAAGAGAACATGCCCTGGAGTTAAATCCCAGCTCTTCATCTGTGCACTGAGTGACCTCAGGAAATCTTTCTAGGCCAGTTTCTTAATCTGTATAAAAAGGAAAAAGAGGTGACCACTTCCAGGGCTGGTAGATCTGGTCATTTGGATCAACCATTCAATAAGGATAACGAAAAAGTTGGACAAATTATAAAAATCATCTGCCTGAAGGCATTAGAGAAGTCTGATGAGAGTGGAGAATTGTGAGGTCAGGATCCAGGAGGGGATGAGGACCCAGGGACGTGAGCCCAGTTTTGGCCCCCTTTTCTACTGGGGGGCATTTCCCGATTTCTGCAGGGGTAGCCTCGAGGCTGAGCATTGCCTCTGACAGCCTTGCCAGCCTAGAGAAAAGGGGCTCAGAGTCCAGGGCCAGGATGCAGACCCTACTGGAGCCCCTGCTGGAGACCCATACTGTAGAAGGAAGGGTCAGCTGGAAGTAGACAGGAACCCACTCTCAAAGTGTCTCAGCCCGTCATGAAGGTGACCTTGGAGTGCTGTGTCCATAGGCAGAATCAAACAAATCCATTCTGCAGGAAGATTGCATTATTCTAGGCCTCAAATTACTTGAACGAACAATTTCTTAAGTATAATACCTGACACATAATAAAAAATAACTAGGCAGAGAGGTCTGGTTCTGGGTCAGATAGAGTAAACACACACTACCACCCATTCTCTCCCACTCATGTACTATGAAACCTGGGCAGAGGCATGGCACAGTCATCTGAGGACTCTGAGAAATAAATAGCAGTAGGAAGAAGAGGGAAGAAAACCAGAATTCAGAGTACCATTGACCTGGCAGTGAGTTTAGCGTTTCTTCCTCTGGGATCTCCTGGCCTGAACTCAGTGTGGCCTCAAAACCAGCAGTGAGGACTATGTGGGCAGAGAAATCCAGGGAAAAGCCTGGAAACGGAACACCTAAAACTCACAGAGAGTGGGGACATTCTTCTCCATGGTTTCCTTTTTTCCTCCTCCTTTTTGCCCAGCCCCCAGGCAATTCTAGGGTGATGGCAGTGACAGAGCTGGTTACAGGATGGGGAGAACCTTCTTGTTGGGTGGACCTTTGACTCTAACAGCACAGAGCCAAAATCCACTGATTTTTTCTTTCTCCCTTTATCCTCCTGCCACTTGGCTATGGTTGGCACAATTATGAAAGTGGGTGATTTCTGGCCAGAAATCTGAAAAGGGGAGTCCTTGGAAACCAGAAAATATCAGGGACATCATGGAAAGCAACACCATAAAGTTGTTTATGAACTCTGGGCTCACCTCAAACCTGTGTATGTATGGATCTGATCCTAATTGGCAGATAAAAAAATCTTTGGGAAGTGACGTATCATATAGGCCACTACCCAGGTTCCAGATTGGCCCCTGTGTGGCACGCACATATTTCAGATCAGATTCATACTACAGAGGCATTGAAACTGAACTGACATTGGAACCACAGCCCAGAGAAGGCAGGGTGCAACTTGTGGCCAGAACCTAACCAGGCTGATTGCCTGCTGAAGCAAAAATACTAACATTCACTGGAGGATTTAAACAAGGCCTAGAATCTCATGATACTCAAAATGTTCAGAATATAATCCAAAATTACTTGACAGATGAAAATGTCAAGTTATGTGGAAAAGATAGTCAACACATGCCAATGACAAGAAGACATAGATGTTGGAATTATCTGACAAAGGCTTTAAAAGCATCTGTTATAAAAATGCTTGAATAGTCACAAACATTTTTGAATCAAATGTTGAAATGGAAACTGTCAGCAAAGAAATAGATGATACAACGAAGAAATAAATGAAAATTTTAAAACTGAAAATTAAGGTAACTGGAATTGCTCAGTCTGAGCAAGGGGGAAGAAAAATGAACAGAGCCTCAAGAACCTGTGGAACAATAACAAAAGGTCCAACATTTGTTTCATCAGAGTCCCAGGCAGAAAGAGAGGAGAAAGAGGGCAGTGCTGAAACAAGTGTGAAGAATTAATACCGAAACCTTCTCAAATTTGGCAAAAGGCATAAGCCTACAGGTTCAAGAAGTTGCGTGAGCCTCAGAAAGGTTAAACCCAGAGAAATCCATGTGTGGACGCATAATAATCAGACTGCTGAAAACCAAAAACAAAAAATTGTCAAAGCTGCCAAGGAAAAATGATGCATTACTCAGAGGGAAACAGCGATTCAATGACCGAAGACTTCTCATTGAAAACCATGGAGTCCAGGAGGAAGTGGCACAGCATTTTTAGAGTGTTGAAAGAACTCTCAACCCAGAATTGTGTATTCAGGGAAGATATCCTTCAGAAGCGAAACTGAAATAAAGCCATTCTCAGATGAAGACAGCCAAGAGTATTTATAGCCAGTATACCTGCTCTAAAAGAATTGCTCAAGGAAGATCTACAGACAGAAGAGAAATGATACCAGAAAGAAACAAGGAACTTGGCTGAAGGAAGAGCAACAGAAATGGTAAATATCTGTATAAATATAAATATAATAGACTGAGTTCTTTAAAACCTGTTTGACAGTTGAAAGAAAAAATTATAACATTGTCTGATGGGGTTTTTGATATATGTAGAAGTGATATATAACAAAGCTATGGTATGGGGGGGTGTGTAAAGAGATATATATGTTGGTAAGGTTTCTACATTCCAATTGACATGGCAAAATACTGATCTGAGTAGACTCTGTAAAGTTAAGGATGTGTTTTGTAATTCCTCGAGCAACCGCAAGACTTACACGGAGATAGAGTTAAAACCACAATAGATAAACTAAGACAGAATGCGAAAAATAACCTAAAAGAAGGCAAGAAAGGAGAAACAAAGGATCAAAAACAATAAAGTAGTAGGTCTAAATACAGGTAGCCCTGACTTATGACAGGGTTCTGTTTTGACGACTTTGTCGTAAGTCAGTTCTGGCATAAGTCAAATACCTCTTTTTTTAGTTTTCATTATTATTGCCTTTTATTATCAGCATCTTTATAAATCAAATCTTTGGACATCTGCGAGTGAACATCTGATAATGATAACACCAGCAAATTAAATGCTGCTACATTGTATGCAGTACATATTACCTACGATAAGATGTACAAAAAAAGTAGACGGTCGTTAGTGCAGTTTGTCATAACTTCAATACGTTGTCAATCAAGGACTGCCTTATAAATATATCAGTGATTAAATGTGGAAACCCTGGTGGCATAGTGGTTAAAACCTACAGCTGCTAACCAAAAGGTCGGCAGTTTGAATCTACCAGGCGCTCCTTGGAAACCCTATGGGGCAGTTCTAGTCTCTCCTCTAGAGTCGTTATGAGTTGGAATAATTGGTTGTAAATGTAATTGGTCTTAGTATATCAATTAAGACAGATTGTGAGAGTGGATTTAAAAAAACTTGACCTAGGTTTATGCTGTCTACAAGAATCTCCAAGTGCATGTAGTCCTTGACTTAGAACAGGGTTCCTTTCCGATGACTTGGTCATAAGTCTGTTCTGATGTAAGTCGAATATCATTTTTTTTTTTTTTCAGTTTTCATTATTACTACCTTTTAGTATCAGTGTCTTTATAAATGCGATGTTTATTTGTCTTTAGGGGTTGGAAACACGTAAACTGACAGATACGTTTTAATACGTACTTACATAAAGAAATATACAAAGCATAAAAATTTACTTCAAGGATGAAGAAGAGTTGGACAATATTGGCATTTTGTCAGTTGTGGTAATAACTCCGCTTATGGAAAGGGGATGACATTTCTGACCAGAAAATTAATGAGAGGTGTCTATATGGTCCTTTTCTTTTTTTCTTCATATATTTCATGGTAACATCTCACTGCTTCCCAAATCTGTCTGTCTACTTTAGCAGAGCAATCAGCATTTGGGTCCATGTTTTCAAGCAACTGAAGCCCCTAATTTAGTGTAGAAAAAAACACCAGCTAATACTGTCACTGCAGAATTTTTTGACAACTTCTCTCCTTCCTCTTCCTTATTATTCCTTTTTTCTTCAGCATTTCTCTCCTCTTCAAAATCCATTACGTCCTGATCTGTCAATTTCCCTTCTTTGTGATCTGTGAGCTGTTCCACATCAGTGATACCGCGTTTTAAATTCAGCATTCATGCCAACTGGATGATTTTTCCACTGATCTCTTCCATCATATTTTCTTGATCAAATGCTTGGAGCATGTTCACATAACTCATCAAGTTTTTTTTCCATATCCCCTGCATGCATTTTCCTGTAACTTTCCAGGAAGATGCAGTGTTCCAGATACTGTCATAAGTACTGTTTGTCATAATTTGAATACGTCATGAGTCAGGGGAGTACCTGTATAATCGTATAAAAAAAAGTTTAAAAAATAAATGGTGTATCAGTCAGAGTTCTCCAGAGAAACAGAACCAATAGGATACACACACACAGAAAGACTGATTTTAAGGAATTGGCTCATGAGATTGTAGGGACTGACAAGTCCAGAATCTATAGGGCAGGTCAGTAAGCTAGAAACTTAGGCAAGAGTTGATATTGTATATTTGCTTCTTGAGTTCAAAATCTGTAGGACAGGCCAGCAGTCTGGAAACTCAGGTAGGATTTCTATGTTATGGTCTTGAGACAGAAGTCTTTCTCTGGGCAACTTCAGTTTTTGCTCTTAAAGTCTTTGACTAATTGGATGAACCTACCCATATTATCAAGGATAATCTCCTTTACTTAAAGTCAACTGACTGTAAACATTAATCACATCTACAAAATACCTTCCCAGTGACATCTAGACTAGTCTTTGACCAAACAACTAGGCACTGTAACCTAGCCAAATTGACACATAAAATTAATCATCACAGATGGTGAAAGATATACCATGCAAACACTAATCAAAAGAACACTACAGTGGCTATGTTAATATCAGACAATATAGACTTTAGAAAAAAGAAAATTACCAGGCATAAAAAGGGACATTATATATTCATGAGGGTCAGTTCATCAAGAAGACAGTCTTAAATGTGTATGCATCTAACAACAAAGCATCAAAACTGATAAAACGGAGAGGAGAAAGAGATAAATCCACAATTAGAGTCAGAGACTTCAACTTGCCCCTCTTACTAATGGATAAAAACTTGTAGGCAGAAAATCAGCAAGGATATGGAAGACGTGAACACTATTAACCAGCTTAACCTAATTGATGTTTATTGAACACTACCCAACAACAACAGTATATACTTTCTTTTCAGGTGCATATGGGACGATTACCATATCCTGAGTTATGAAACAATACTTAATAAATTTAAGTGAATTGAAATCATACCAAATGTGTTTTCTGACTATAATGTTATTAAACTATAAATCAATAACAGAAAGATAACAGAAAAATTTTCAAGCACTTTAAATAGCACACTTCTAAATAACCTACGGGTCAAGATAAAAGTCTCAAGAAAAATTGGAAAATATTTTGAAGTGAACTAAAATGGAAGTATGACATAAAATTTATGGGATGCAGCTAAAACAGTACTTAGAGGGAATTTTATGGCACTACATGTTAGATTAGAAAAGAGATTTCAAATTAGTAAAACTAAGCTTATACTCTAAGAAACTAGAAAAAAAAGAACAAAATCTAAAACAAGCAGAAGGGAGGAAATACTAAAGATAAGAGCAGAAATCAATGAAATTTAAAACAGAAAAATAGACAAAATCAATGAAACAAAAAAACTGGTTCTTTGAAAAGATTTAAAAAAGTAAGCCTCTAGCAAGAGTGACAAAGAAAAAAAAAAAAAAAAGACCCAGAATATAAGGAATGAAAGGGGATATGACTATATACCCATCATAAAAAGGTAATGGAATACCAGCTGCTCCTTGGAAACCCTGTGGGGCAGTTCCACTCTGCCCTATAGCATTGCCATAAGTCAGAATTGACTCGACAGCAATAAGTTTGGCTTGGTTTTATGAACAAATCTACGTGCATAAATTTGACAGCTTAGGTGAAATGGACTAAATCCTCAAAAGTTATAAATTATTAAACTCATCCAAGATGGAATAGATAACCTGGATCGTTCTATACCTAATTAAAAAGGTTGGACTTATAGTTAAAAATCTCCTGAAAAAGAGTTCTTCAGGGCTGGATGGTTTCACTGGTGAACTCTACCAAACAGTTAAAAAAGAAAGAATACCAGTTCTACACAATCTCTTACAGGAAATAGAAGAGGAAGGAACACTTCACAGTCATCTTATGAGGCCAGCATTACCCTAATATCAAAACCAGACAAAGGCAGTACCAAAAAAAAAAGAATTACAGACCAGTATCTCTCATGAATGTTGTTGTTGTTGTTGTTAGGTGCCGTCGAGTCAGTTCCGACCGATAGCGGCCCTATGCACAACAGAACGAAACACTGCCCGGTCCTGAGCCATCCTTACAATCATTGTTATGCTTGAGCTCATTGTTGCAGCCACTGTGTCCACTCCACCTTGTTGAGGGTTTTCCTCTTTTCCGCTGACTCTGTACTCTGTCAAGCATGAATGTAGATGCAGAAAATCCTCAATAAAATATTAGCAAATCAAATTCAGCAGTCTGTAAAAAGAATAATATACCATGACACAATGAGATTTATCTTGGGAAGCAATTTTTAAAAATCAACTAATCTACCATATTAGTAATCTAATGAAAGAAAAAAACATGATCATATCAGTTATAACAGAAAAAGCATTTGACAAAATACAACATCCATTCATGATAAAAATTCTCAGCAAACTGGGAACAGAAGGGAGCTTCTACAACCTAGTAAAGAATATCCACAAACAAATCCACAGTGAACCTTATATCCAGATGTTAAAATATAAAACTATATAACCTTTAGAAGAAAACATTGGAGAAAATCTTTGTGACCTGTGGCTAGGCAAGTAGTTCTTAGTACTGACACCAAAAGCCTGATCCATAGAGAATAAGTTGATAAATCAGACTTCGTTGAAATTAAAACTTTTGCTCTGTGACAACCACTGTTAAGAGAATGGAAAGGCAAGCCTCAATCTAGGAAAAAATTACTGCAAATCACATATCCAACATAGTATTTGTATCCAGGATATATAAAGAACTCTCTAAATTCAATATATAAAGAACTCTCAAAACTCACCAACTCAAAAAATGGGCAAAGGACTTGAAGAGACACTTTGCCAGAGGATGTGAGGGTTGCATACAAGCACATGAAAAAATGTTCAGTATCGTGAACTATCAGAGAAATATAAATTAAAGCCACAATTTACACCTGTTAGGGTGGTTAAACTGAAAATACCAAGTCTTGGTGTGAATATGGAGCAACCCAGACTCTCGTGTAATGCTGGCAGAGATGCAAAATGATAGTTTTTCTGGAAGAGTTTGGCTTTTTTTTTTTTTAAATAAAATTACACATATACTTACTTCACTCCTCAATACTTACCCTAGAGAAATGAAAACTTTTGTTCATTTAAGTACCAATACGTGAGTACTTAATGGCAGCTCTATTCATAATTACTGAAATTGAAAACAACCCAAATGTCCTGCAGTGGGTGAGCGGATAAACAAACTGTTGTTTTTCTTAGGTGCCGTCGCGTTGGTTCCAACTCACAGTGACTCTGTCTACATACAACAGAATGAGATACTGCCCAGTTCTGTGCCATCCTCACAATCATTGTTATGCCTGAGCCTATTGTTACAGCCACTTTGTCAGTCCATCTCGTTGAGAGTTCCACTTTTCCCCTAACCATCTACTTTACCAAGCATGATGTCCTTCTCCAGGGACTGGTCCCTCCTGATAGCATGTCCAATGTATGTGAGACAAAAATCTCACCATCCTTGCTTCCAAGGAGCCCTCGGTCTGTACTTTTTCCAAGACAGATTTGTTCATTCTTCTGGCAGTCCATGGTATATTCAATATTCTTCACCAACACCATAATTCAAAGGCATCACTTCTTCTTTGGTCTTCCTTATTCATTGTCCAGCTTTCACATGGATATGACACAATTGAAAAAACCATGGCTTGGGTCAGGCAACCTTGACCCAAGCCATGGTTTTTAGTCCTCAAAGGACCATCTTTGTTTTTCAATGCTTTAGAAAAGTATTTTGCAGCAGATTTGCCCCAAGCAATGTGTTGTTTTATTTCTTGGCTGGAGTTTCCATGGGTGTTGGTTGTGGAACCAAGTAAAATGAAATCCTTGACAACTTCAGTATTTTCTCCGTGTATCATGATGTTGCTTATTTGTCCACTTGTGAGAATTTTTGTTTTCTTTATGTTGAGGTGTAATCCATACTGAAGGCTGTGGTCTTTGAACTTCATCAGTAAATGCTTCAAGTCCTCTTCACTTTGAGCAAGCAAGGTTGTGTCATCTGCATAGTGCTGCTTGTTAATAAGTTTTCCTCCAATTTTGATGCTGCATTCTTCTTCATATGATCCAGCTTCTTCGATTATTTGCTCAGCATTCTCGGATTATTTGTCCATTCCAAAGAAAGGTCATCCAACAGAATGTGGAAATTATCGAACAATATCATTAATATCACACACAAATAAAATTTTGCTGAAGATAATTCAAAACAGGTTGCAGCAGGATTTCAAGCTGGTTTCTTGAATAATTATATGAAAATAATACCAAAGAAAGTAATAAATACCAAAACTTGTGATGCAGCTAAAGCCATACTTGGCAGAAACTTTGTAGCCTTAAATACATATATTAAAAAATAGGAAGGAGAAAAAGCTAAAATTCAATAATCAAAGTATCCACTGTAAAAAGTTAGAAAAAGAACATAAGATTGAACCCAAATAAAGAAGGAAATATAATACATATGAGCATAAATTAATGCAATATAAAACAAACATACAATCAAGTATCAATAAAGCTTCAAGTTGGTTATTTAAAATGGCTAATAAAATTCATAAGCCCCTGGTTAGACTAAGAATAAAAGCGATAAGGCACAAATAATCAACATTAGGAGTGAGAAGGGTGGACAGTGTTACAATCCTACAGACGTTAAGAAAAAAATGAGTATATTATATATAACTTTATGCCAATAAACTTGAAACTTTATATATGCATAATGTCTTAGGTAAATACAACTAACATAAAAAGAAACAGATATTCTGAAAAGTACAGCCATAAAAAATGGAATCAGTAAGTATCTTCTTAGACTTACTCTTTGTGGTGGCAATATTGGTGTAACAGCTCAGCATATAGCCCTCTAGTTTCAAGTATAGGCCGAAAGAGTATCTCTCTTCTTAACAGGTTTCCAAAGTTCTGGGCCTGTATTGTACTATGTAGAACTAGTCGGTTGCCATCAAGTTGATTCTGACTCATGGTGACCCCATGTGTGTCAGAGTAGAACTGTGCTCCACAGGTCTTTCAGTGGCTGATTTTTTGGAAGTAGATTGTCAGGCCTTTCTTCCAAGGCACCTCTGGGTGGATTTGAACCACCAATCTTTCGGTTAGTAGTCAAGTGCTTAACCATTTGCACCACCCAGGGACTTCAATGCCAAATTAGCACACATCTGTCCCTAAACCAGTCATGTGGCCAAGTGGATGGAGTGCACAGATTGACTCAGGCCTAAATTACACAACACCTCTGGAGCTGAAAGTAGGAGACAGTTGTTCCCTAAAGAAAATTCAGAGTCCTGCTACCCAGTGAAGGAGGGGGTGGATGCTGCATGTGATAAACCAAAAAAAATTCATAATAATGATAAAGGTGACTGACCCAAATGTTGGATTGAAGAGGTGATAATTGCTGAGAAAAAGGAAATGGATGGTAGTAATTCATATTTTAGGTGTTCAAAAACTTTTGGAAATAGTGGTAATGGTTGCACAACATGGTGAATATAATTAATGTCAGTGGATTCTACACTTCAGAATGGTTTAAATGGCAAACCTTTACCACAATTAAAAAAAAAAAAAGACTCAGAAACCAAATGAGTTTGGAAAATGCTGGATCCTCTCTCTTCCTCTTGGATAGTCACCATCCAAATGGGTATAGAAGAGGCTCTGAAATATCCTGATTTCTTGTTTGAACTGTGTTTCATTGCTTGTTTTTCAAAGTTATCTGCCCATGGAACCTTCTTCCCCAGAGGATCATTTACCAACCTGGGCAGGAAGGACACTGGTATTCCATGCTTCTAAATTTACCAAAGGGTAGGTGTCTGAGTCATTGGAGGGCCTTGCTAACTCCTTGGGACAGGAGTTTATACAGCTCACTACCTATAATGATTTGTTTTACCAATTCATTAGATTTTTTTTGTTGCATGATGGTGAACAGTAGCTACAAGGTAGACAAGAGCCGTGTTTTTTGTAGCTTATCTTGTAGTGGTGAAGGTGTGGTGTCATGGAGCAAAATCACAAGGCCTGGTTAAAATTGAAAGTAAAGAGTTTATTAAGGGAATAAAGACAGCTGCATCACAAAAGAACACTGCAATGGGGAAACATGGTGTCCCAGCAAATGGAACACATGGATCCAAGGGGGAGCAATTGGAGGCACACAGTTACAGGGCTGGAGGAAAAGTACAAAACAAGATATTCTGATTGATTTATAGTGATTGAGGTCAATCAAAGGCAAGACAAAATAAAGCATAATTTTTGACATTATTGGTTACATGAATACATTGATTGACTGAAAGACATGGGGTCATGGGGGAGATTTCATGTTGGCTACAAAGCAATGACATGACGGAAGTTTTCAGGAGCGGCCTATTAAAAGTTACTGTGCTCAAAGTATCAATCTCTGGAGGAGATTGGGAACAAATAATTTCCATCAGGGAACAAATGAGTTTCCATGAGGTATTCACATTCTTTAGCCTGACTGCAAAGCAACTTCCTTAACAATAATAGGGGTTGGTTCCTAGACAACAAAGCAAGAGTCTGGGGGAAAGATTACATTGAGCTCTTAGAGTTAGCTCAGCCATTTTACAAATTGGTCAGATGCTTTTATTTTTATTTTATCTCTTGCAGTTCCCTCCTTTTGATCAAGAATTTATAAGCACATCCTTTGATCACACTTATGGGTATTGTTTCATCACATGGGCTTGACTTTAAATTGTCTAAATGGCCACTTGAACCAGCAAATATTTAAGTTCCTAGATGTTACATGATAGAAGTGGCTGGACACCGAAAAAAAAAAAAATTTTTTTTTTTTTTATAGGGGAGTTCTCATCTTCAGGGTGAGCTGATCTCATTTTCCTCACAATGGAGTAACTCATCTTCTGCAAGGTTTTTCAGGCAGTGAGGCAGTTTGAATTTTCTTCACCATGCTATTGCTGAGCAGCCATTTTCAGTGACCCTGGCATCGGGAATGGATAGGGTGTGGCCAAATTGGAGGAACAGTCTGACCTACTTTAAAATGACTGAGTCATGAAGCTTCTCTAGTTTGGGTTCTTGAATACGTTGTAGATATACATAATTCTCTAAGCATGAGATGAAGCAGAGTTTCCAGTTCCTATAGCAGATGAGCATCTTGTAACATATTTTATAATTTCAATAATAAAGATTATTATTTTTAATATCAACCCAGTTTGCGACAGAGACTGTAACCATGAATCTGCAGTATTAGGCAGCCAACTGAAGATATTGAAGAAGGATGGTAAATTTATAGGGTGTAAAAAATGTAAACAAACAGCTTTTTGATGAATCTTAGCAATATCTTGTTCAACTTCTCCAGTGGTATTAATCCAAGAGAAGTAGGAGGTGTTAGTAATGGCACAAACCTCTCTCTGATGGGCTAGTAAAAACATCTAAAGTTATTTGATTATTAAGTATCACTTTAACCAATGGGAGCCCTGGTGGCACAGTGGTTAAGAGCTCGGCTGCTAACCATAAAGGTCAGCAGTTTAAATCTACCAGCAGCTCCTTGGAAACCCTACGGGGCAGTTCTACTCTGTCCTGTAGGGTCACTGTGAGTTGGAATCAACTTGACGGTAACAGGTTTGGTTTTGGTTAGCCAGTGAATTAAAGGATTCTTGTTGTGCTGCTATTCTGTCTGCAAACATTGTCAGCTATTTGAGCTATGGTAGCTGATAGGTTATGACTAGAGTGTTTTAATTGTATTGTGCCAAACCAAGGACCAGTCCCATCTGGGGTAGTCAGCAGTAGGATTGCTGGTAAACGTTAGGCTACGTTGGGCTAAAGAAATAAAATTTTAAGTCACTGGTCTAATGCAGACTTTTATTAAGGGAGTTAATATCTAGAGGACCTCCCAAGATTCTCATAGTACCTTGACCTTTTATTCTCCAAGTACCTAAGCATGCATGGCCCGTGCATAAGGAAAATCCTTAGGTTGGGATTATCTATAGTGAACCTCCACAAAAGAATAAGTAACCATGGGGAGCACACAGGGTCCGTTTAAAATCAGAGGAACTAGGGATAGATAAATTTGCATTTACCAGCCAAGTTTCTATGTGGACATTGTTATAAGTTGATAACCTTTCAAAGTTTAATTCCCACTAGTAATTTTTTTTTTTTTGTGAACACAGGGTATTGTGATGTTTAATAGTTCTATTCAGAGTCTTGAAGTAGTTATTTTACCAGCTATAATATTATTTAACAAAGGGGTATTGCCCAGTAATAATCTTGGTCTCTGCATTTAATTTTGGGATTTATCTCTTTAACTTAGCATAATTGTATGGGATAAACAAAATAACAGGGACCCTTATAAAAATATAGCAAGCGAATGATACCATAAATATTTAGACAAGATAAGCGCTCCAACTTCTAAAGGTTGTATAGAAAACAGAAAAGAACAAGAAGGGTTAGGCTAAGTTTTGCCAGGCTTAACTTGATTTAATTTTCTTAAGTAATTGGGCTTTGAAAAGTTTGAAGAAAAATTGGAAGACCCTAATTTTATTCTCCTTATTTCCTTTCTTTTATTAGTTTATTTCCTTTATTCCCTTTTTTTTATCCTGTTAATAATTTTAGCATGGAAACAATTACTTAAAAATTATTAATCTATGAATCTTAAGGCAACTTTAAAGGTTATAAACATTGGGCAGGGTAACAACATCTAGTGGGGACATAAAGAACACCATGGAGGAGAATTTCCCAATATAGGGATAAAGCATTCTAAATGTAATTCTATTAGGATCACCTATGCCAATTTTTTTTTTTAAATAGGAATAGAAATTCAAGGAGTTTAATTATCTGTATATATATGAGAAAGAAAGGAGTGGATGTAAATCAGAAAGTAACAGGTGGCAATTTACCAAACTAGAAATCCCAGCTGATAAAACAGTGCCACTTTAAAAGTTATAAGTATTAAATAAACAGTAACTACTTAAGGGGTTTCTATACAGCATATTTACTAGGACAGAATACTAACTTGGTGAAGGATGGTAAAGATTATAAAGCACTGTCCAAAAATCTTAGCTGCTTGTATGAAGTCTTGTTCCATGATTTGGGGCAGAACTGGTTCCTTCTGTCGCAGTTATTTGCTTCTCTTTACTGGGGCAGCTAAGTTTCAGTTTGAGTCTTTTAGTTGGCTGGACAACTTAAACAGGAGGCGCGGTCTTCTTTAATAGGAGGAAGTATATCTAAGTCTTAACTCTCTGTAATTTAGAAGTATAAAGATTAGTAAGGAGAACTACATGCGGTCCTTTCCAACAAGGCTCCAGGGAATCTTTTAGGTGATTTTTTTCTAATATATATACTCCCTTGGAATAATACCAGGCAGATTTTTGGTTTTTGGTCATCAAGGATTCTTTTAACGTGTGAAAACGTTCCTTAGAGTATTGGATTAAAGATTGGTAATATTTAACAGCATTAGAGATGGTGTAAGTAATATAATGGAGGGACATATGTTTTTGAGGAACTACTTCTCTCACCATAGTTATTTCAGTGTTTATTCCTTACAGTCTGTGGCATTTCTGAATATGTTTTAGTTAGAACTTTGACATGAGTCATAACATTTTTTAATTCATAAGATATTCTGTAACCAGTATAATGTTATCAGTTCCTGAAATAGCTGATTCTTACGTAAAAAAGGAAAGAAGGAAGTGAGAAAAAATGAGTCTTTATATCTAGGAAATAGAACATTGTATATGAGTCATATTCTTACATAAATCTTTTAGTAATCTTTTTAGTTTACTTAGTTTTATGTATCCAGTGTTGGTTTCATGTTATTCTGGATCAGCAGCAACTTGAAAACCCCCCTTCAATTTTTATATAAGAGTTTTAAAAATCCTGATTCAGTCTAATGGCATTTATATTCAAGATATTATAGTCCTCTTATATAGCCCCTTTTTGTTATGTTGTTAGTGAATCAGTAAGGTAGAACTTATCTATGAATAGCAAGCTCAAAAATGGCTATGGTTAGCTTGTAATAATAATTTTTTTAATGTGAAAAGATTTGATGGTAAATTACTACAAAAGTAATGCAAAGTTAAATAAAGTCAAATAAAAACTTTAGATGAAAATAGCTCTAAGCATAATGATTAACCTCACATTTAAAGAGTTAGGATATACCAAGAAAAATGAAAACTCCATAGGTGAAACCATTGGCTTTGATGATGCGAGATTTTAAAAGAAATAAATTTGTGACTAAGTTAGCAATTAAAAAGACAATAAAATTATGATAGAATGAACTTATTGTCTAATATCAGGCAAAAAACATAAGAGGGAATATTAACACATAAAATTTTAACCTAATGAAAATTTGGCATTTCTCTTCATTTGACAACATGTTTTATGTAACTTAAATAATTGTGCTTAATCATGCTCATGAGGAGCCTGTACATAGGTCAAGAGGCAGTTGTTTGGACAGAACAAGCTTGGTTTAAAGTCAGGAAAGTTGTGCCTCAGGGTTGTATTCTTTCACCATACCTATTCAATCTGTATGCTGAGCAAATAATCTGAGAAGCTGGACTATATGAAGAAGAACGGGGCATTGGGATTGGAGGAAGATTCATTAACAAACTGCGTTATGCAGATGACACAACCTTTTTTGCTGAAAGTGAAGAGGACTTGAAGCACTTCTGATGAAGATCAAAGACCACAGCCTTCAGTATGAATTGCACCTCCACATAAAGAAAACAAAAATCCTCACAACTGGACCAATAAGCAACATCATGATAAATGGAGAAAAGAATGAAGTTGTCAAGGATTTCATTTTACTTGGATCCATAATCAACACCCATGGAAGCAGCAGTCAAGAAATCAAAAGACGCATTGTGTGGGGCAAATCTGCTGCAAAGGAACTCTTTTAAGTGTTGAAAAGCAAAGATGTCACCTTGAAGACTAGGTGCATCTGACAGAAGCCATGGTATTTTCAATCACATCATATGCATGTGAAAGCTGGACAATGAATAAGGAAACCAAAGAAGAATTAACGCCTCTGAATTGTGGTGTTGGTGAAGAATATTGAATATACTATGGACTACTAAAAGAACAAACATATTTGTCTTGGAAGAAGTATAACCAGACTGCTCCTTAGAAGCAAGGATGGTGAGACTGCGTCTTACGTACTTTGGACATGTTGTCGGGAGGGATCAATTCCTGGAGAAGGACATCATGCTTGGCAGAGTACAGGGTCAGCAGAAAAGAGGAAGACCCTCAACGAGATGGATTGACACAGTGGCTGCAACAGTGGGCTCAAGCATAACAACGATTGTGAGCATGGCACAGGACTGGGCGGAGTTTCGCTCTGTTGTACATAAGGTTGCTATGAGTTGGAAACGACTCAGTGGCACCTAACAACAACAATATTAAATAAACCATTTTAACACTTTTTTCTTTAGGAAATAGAAATAAATCTTTTGTGGCTTTTTATGAAGTTTCAAAGATGTCAGGATGTTATTACAGGCTATTAAGAAACAATAGTTATTTAATCAAAGATCTTAAAGATAAAAGTCTTAGTTTTGCCAAAGCCATGTAGCTTGGTTTTTGATTTAGGAATTTATTCTGTTGAACCTTTGCTTTTGAGGCAGATTGCATTAAAAAATATAATTAATTCTTTAGTTTTAAAGAAAATTTTGTTATTTTAACAGTGAGAAACCCAATTCTTAGTTTATATGTTATTTAATATTAAAGCCCTTAAAAATTCTTAAAAATTACCCATAAAACAAAGTGAGATTAAATGGGCACACCGACCCAGGAGCAAGCACAAGAACGCAGGGGGAGACAGGAAAGCTGGTAATGAGGAATCCAAGGTCAAGAAGGGGAGAATGTTGACACATCGTGGGGTTGGCAACCAACGTCACAAAACAATATATGTATTAATTGTTTAATGAGAAACTGATTTGTTCTGTAAACCTTCATCTAAAGCACAATAAAAAAAATTCTTATAAATCAACTCATTAAACATTTAGCTCTAGTGAAAAAGAACTTTAACCATACCAAAACATTTTTCTTCTTAATAAACCTTTTAAATTTCTTGTAAAAATGAATTTATTTTTTTCTGTGGTATGAAAAGTAAGAGCCTGTAGACTTTAATTATACTGAACATTCACTAACCCAATTTAATGTCAGTAAGTTACTAAAAATTTCTGGTAATTAAATCTGTATATTACAAAACATAATCACTGTTGGAATAAAGCTCGTTTAAATAGTCGATATCGCTATTTAAATTTTTATTATTTTTTTTAAAAACATTTTTATTCAGTTGAAAGGGGTCTTTTTGTTGACTACCTACGTAAATAACAAAACCTCATCAGGAGCAGAATGGATTTTTATCTGGATGTCTTATCCTCAGGAAACCTTGGTGGTGTAGCGGTTTAGAGCTACATCTGCTAACCATAAAGGTCAGCAGTTTGAATACAACAGGCACTTCTTAGAAACTCTATGGGGCAGATCTACTCTGTCCTGTAGGGTTGCTGTGAGTCAGAATCAACTCGATGGCAACAGATTTGGTTTTTTTTTTTTTAGTCTTATCCTCATAGGGGGTTGCTTTGTATGATCGTCTGAAGGTCATTACTCGCTAGATTGAATGGCCAGGCTGGTATCTATAGCCTGCATTATAGTTTCTGTGTGCTTCTTAAAAAAATTATCTTAATTGCAGCAATTTTCATCAAGGCTTGGAGGCAAAAGTTTACAAAGGTGTACATTAATATATTGTTGTTGTTAGGTGCCGTCTTGTCGGTTCTGACTCACAGCGACCCTATGTACAACAGAACAAAACACTGCCCGGTCCTGTGCCATCCTTACAATCGTTGTTATGCTTGAGCTCATTGTTGCAGCCACTGTGTCAATCCACCTCGTTGAGGGTCTTCTTCTTTCCCGCTGACCCTGTACTCTGCCAAGCATGATGTCCTTCTCCAGGGACTGATCCCTCCTGACAACATGTTCAAAGTATGTAAGACGCACTCTAGCCATCCTTGCCTCTAAGGAGCACTCTGGCCGCACTTCTTCCGAAACAGATTTGTTCATTTTTTTGGCAGTCCATGGTATATTCAGTATTCTTCACCAGCACCACAATTCAAAGGCATCAACTCTTCTTCGGTCTTCCTTATTCATTGTCCAGCTTTCACATGCATATGATGTGATTAAAAATACCATGGCTTGGGTCAGGCGCACTTTAGTCTTCAGGGTGACATCTTTGCTCTTCAACACTTTGAAGAGGTCCTTTGCAGCAGATTTGCCCAGTGCAATGCGTCTTTTGATTTCTTGACTGCTGTTTCCACAGCTGTTGATTGTGGATCCAAGTAAAATGAAATCCTTGACAACTTCAGTCTTTTCTCCATTTATCATGATGTTGCTCAATGGTCCAGTTGTGAGGATTTTTGTTTTCTTTATGTTGAGGTGTAATCCATACCGAAGGCTGTGGTCTTTGATCTTCATCAGTAAGTGCTTCAAGTCCTCTTCACTTTCAGCAAGCAAGGTTGTGTCATCTGCATAACGCAGGTTGTTAATGAGTCTTCCTCCAATCCTGATGCCCCATTCTTCTTCATATAGTCCAGCTTCCCGGATTATTTGTTCAGCATACAGATTGAATAGGTATGGTGAAAGAATACAACCCTGAGGCACACCTTTCCCGACTTTAAACCAATCAGTATCCCCTTGTTCTATCCGAACAACTGCCTCTTGATCTATGTAAATGTTCCTCATAAGCACAATTAAGTGTTCTGGAATTCTCATTCTTCGCAATATTATCCATAGTTTGTTATGATCCACACAGTTGAATGCCTTTGCATAGTTAATAAAACATATGTAAACATCCTTCTGGTATTCTCTGCTTTCAGCCAGGATCCATCTGACATCAGCAGTGATATTCCTGGTTCCACGTCCTCTCCTGAAACCAGTCTGAATTTCTGGCAGTTCCCTGTCGACATACTGCTGCAGCCGTTTTTGAATGATCTTCAGCAAAATTTTGTTTGCATGTGATATTAATGATATTGTTCTATAATTTCCACATGTGGTTGGATCACCTTTCTTGGGAATAGGCATAAATATGGATCTCTTCCAGTCAGTTGGCCAGGAAGCTGTCTTCCATATTTCTTGACATAGACAAGTGAGCACCTCCAGTGCTGCATCTGTTTGTTGAAACGTCTCAATTGATGCTCCATCAATTCCTGGAGCCTTGTTTTTTGCCAATGCCTTCAGAGCAGCTTGGACTTCTTCCTTCAGTACCATCGGTTCCTGATTATACGCCACCTCTTGAAATGGTTGAATATCGACTAATTCTTTTTGGTATAATGACTCTGTATATTCCTTCCATCTTCTTTTGATGCTTCCTGCGTCGTTTAGTATTTTCCCCATGGAATCCTTCACTATTGCATCTCGTGGCGTGAATTTTTTCTTCAGTTCTTTCAGCTTGAGAAACACCGAGCATTTTCTTCCCTTTTGGTTTTCCATCTCCAGCTCTTTGCACATGTCATTATAATACTTTACTTTGTCTTCTCGAGAGGCCCTTTGAAATCTTCTGTTCAGTTCTTTTACTTCATGAATTCTTTGTTTTGCTTTAGCTGCTCAACGCTCAAGAGCAAGTTTCAGAGTCTCCTCTGACATCCATCTTGGTCTTTTCTTTCTTTCCTGTGTTTTCAGTGACCTCTTGCTTTCTTCATGGATGATGTCCTTGATGTCATTCCACAACTCATCTGGTCTTTGGTCACTAGTGTTCAATGCATCAAATCTATTATTGGGATGGTCTCTAAATTCAGTTGGGATATACTCAAGGTCATATTTTGGCTCTTGTGGACTTGCTCTGATTTTCTTCAATTTCGTCTTGAACTTGCATATGAGCAATTGATGGTCTGTTCCACAGTTGGCCCCTGGCCTTGTCCTGACTGATGATATTGAGCTTTTCCATCGTCTCTTTCCACAGATGTAGTCAATTTGATTTCTGTGTGTTCCATCTGGCGTGGTCCATGTGTATAGTCACCGTTCATGTTGGTGAAAGAAGGTATTTTGCAATGAAGAAGTCATTGTACTGTGGGGACTTGTGTGTTGCTGTGATGCTAGAAGCTATGCCACCGGTATTCAGATACCAGCAGGGTTACCCGTGGAGGACAGGTTTCAGCTGAGCTTCCAGACTAAGACAGACTAGGAAGAAGGACCTGGCAGCCCACTTCTGAAAAGCATTAGCCAGTGAAAACCTTATGAATAGCAGCGGAACATTGTCTGATATAGTGCTGGAAGATGAGCCCTCCAGGTTGGAAGGCACTCAAAAGATGACTGGAGAAGAGCTGCCTCCTCAAAGTAGAGTTGACGTTAATGATGTGGTTGGAGTAAAGCTTTTGGGACCTTCATTTGCTGATGTGGCACGACTCAAAGTGAGAAGAAACAGCTGCAAACATCCATTAATAATCGGAACCTGGAATGTACGAAGTGTGAATCTAGGAAAATTGGAAATCGTCAAAAATGAAATGGAACACATAAACATCGATATCCTAGGCATTAGTGAGCTGAAATGGACTGGTATTGGCCATTTTGAGTCGGACAATCATATAGTCTACTATGCTGAGAATGACAACTTGAAGAGGAATGGTGTTGCATTCATTGTCAAAAGAACGTTTCAAGATCTGTCCTGAAGTACAGCGCTGTCAGTGATAGGATAATATCCATACGCCTACAAGGAAGACCAGTTAATACGACTATTATTCAAATTTACGCAGCAACCACTAGGGCCAAAGATGAAGAAATAGAAGATTTTTATCAGCTGCTGCAGTCTGAAATTGATCGAACATGCAATCAAGATGCCTTGATAATTACTGGTAATTGGAATGCCAAAGTTGGAAACGAAAAAGGATTAGTAGTTGGAAAATATGGCCTTGGTGATAGAAACAATGCCGGAGATCAAATGATAGAATTTTGGAAGACCAACGACTTCTTCATTGCATTAATATATTACATCATTAATATAAAAGGGAACAGTTGGGTTTATGAAGGGATTTATCTATAGTCAGGTTTAGGCAAAGATCTCAATAATAGTTCAGACTCAAAAGTTTTCTTTATCTTGGTGTCAGATATTATAAAAATTGTAACCACTTATGTAATGGTATCTAAAAACCTGAAACATGTAAGTTTTTTCATTTCTGAGAGAAGATTTAGGCAAAGCTGGCAAAGCCCTCAGTCATGCTTGGAGCTATGCTACCACCTTTTCAACTGCAAGTAGCATGTGTTCAGCCCAGTTGCGTGGTAACACAGAAGCAGTCAGTGCACTTTTCAATAGGCTAATTTATCTTAGAGTTTCTTAGAGGCGCTGCCTTTTTTTTTTTTTTAATTATAAGGCAGGCAAAAACAGTTTTATGAAAAAAACAGTAGTTTTTAGCTGTGGCTTTTAATTTGATACAAGACACAATTTTTTAAACTAGAATCAAGTTAAAATGAAACAGAAAAACTACATAATTTATCGGTTTGTGAGATCAGCCAACCTGAAAAACCTGTAAAATAAAGAACAAATGTGTACACAGGAAAAAAAAATTGGTTGCGAGAAGCTTTAGGTTTCTCATCCCTTTAAGTAATTTCTACAGTGTCAAATTGTGAGGAGCAACCTCAAACGTGCACCAGACCTAGATCAAAAATCTTTAACACAAACTTGCAAGTGGGGGAAAAAAAACACAACTGTGTACTGAAACCTGAATGCGCGCTGTAACTTGAAAGTGCAGTAGGGAAGAGAAAGCAAACTCAAACTTAAGGAACTGGAACCTTGAGTAGACCTGGGGATATCGTAGGAACAGCCCTACCAAACTGAATTTAGCAACAAACTCGTCAGAACTTTTAGAGAGTGAAATGAAAATGAAAGTAAAGTCAGATCCTCAATAAAAGTCACAGAGCTCTATGCAATGAAGGCAGAGCTCAAGTTCGAGAGACTTTACGTTAGATGACCTCTGGAAATCCGGGGAGATGCTGAGCCAAAAGGCTCTGCTAGCCAGGTACACATTCTTGATGTCCCCAGGGTCATAGAAGGCAGAACGTTTTCAGAATCCTACTTCTGACACCAAATAATGTCATAGAGCAAAATCACAAAGCCTGGTTAAAATTATAAGAGTTTTATTGAGTGAATAGAGGCAGCTGCAGCAGAAGAAAGGAACTACGCACTGGGGAAACATGGAGTCCCAGATAACGGAACACACAAATCCAGAGGGGAGCAACTGGGGGCACACAGTTATAGGGTTGGAGGAGAAAGTACAAAACACAGTGTTCTGACTGATTTTATAGTGATTGAGGTCAGTCAGAGGCAAGACAGAGTAAAGCATGATCTGACGTTATTGGTTATGTGAATAAATTGATTGGCTAAAAGACATAATTGAAAGACATGGGGCCAAGGGGGCTTTTTGTTGGTTAAAAATCAATGACGTGATGGAAATTTACAGGCACAGTCTGTTGAAAGTTACCTTGCTCAGAGCATCAGTCACCACAGGAGAATGGGAACAAAGTTTCCATCAGGGAACAAATGAGTTTCCATGAGGTATTCACATCCTTTAACCTAACCGCAAAGCAACTTATTCCTTAACAGTAATAGGGCTTCGTGCCTAGGCAACAAAGGTAGAGACTGGGGGAAAAGTTACATTGAGCTTTTAGAGTTAGTTCGGTTGTTTTACAAATAGGTCAGATGCCTCTATTTTGATTTTATCCCTTATTAGTGGAAAGGCAGACAGTACACAGGAAAAAGGTTATATCTGCAAGTTCAGTGTTACAGGAAAAACAAGAGGGTGGCAGGGAGGGATGGTGGCACTAGTTCAGCCAAAGGGGATAGTATTGTAACAGAGCCCTGCAGGCAAGATGGAGGAACCACTCAAAGACCCACGGAAAGTATAAGGGGGAGGGGACAGCTAGTGCCAAGACCTGAGCAGGAACAAACTTTGCATGTTGGAGAAAGAGGAAAGACCAGTATGCTGGGGCCAAGGGCAGGTCACAGAAGGCATCCTTTTGGCCAAGGAAGGGAAGATACCCAGAGAAGGGTGGTACAAAGTGTGTTTCTGTTTCCTCTAGAGCCAACCCACTGTACAGACCAGCTGACCTCAAAGGAGCCACCCAGCCTCCTTGCTGGCCCACAGCTTCTGAAGCACACTGGCTTCAGTGACCCCCACAGCAGGACACTCGCCCCGTTGGTACCATCCTCCCTCCCCATGACTGACCTGCCCCAAGGCACAGCAGTACCGGCAGCTCCTACCATGCCAGAGCCAGCAATGGGGTCTGCCATCCAGGCAGGGGGTGTCGGGACCCCTCAGGGGCTGGGCAGAGAACGTGAGATGCCCCCGGCACTCATGGAGACTCTTGATACCCAGTGCACTACACAGCCTCTTGGCACTGGCCTAGTGCCCTGTGCCCCACATCTTGGGGAGCCAGCCTCAGCTCTGGAAGGCAGCGCTCAGGGGGAGCCCCTGCTGGCCCTGGTGTCTGAACCCAGCCCCCCTGGCCTGGCCGCCTCCCAGCTCCCCAGCCCCCCGCTGGGGCCTGCTGTCCCTACCCACCTTCCTACGGCCTTGGAGTCTGATGGGGAAGGGCCACCCCCCAGGGTGGGCTTTGTGGACAATACCATCAAGAGCCTGGACGAGAAGCTGCGCACCCTGCTGTACCAGGAGCACATCCCCACATCCTCTGCCTCGGTGGGGACCCCCGTGGAGCTGGGCGACAGAGACTTCACCCTGGAGCCTCCATCCTCGGCACCAGCCGACGTGCCCCCAGGGCCTGCCCTGCCGCCCCAGCCTGTGGTGAGTGGCCTGGCACGTGGCAGGGCAGCGGGCTGGGGGGAGGGGAGGTAGAAGACCTGGGGCAGGCAGGGAATCCCTGCTAGCCAGCCCAAGGGTCCCGTCACTGCCCTTCACGCCTCTGCTGGGCTGGGCCACCCACACGCGCTTGCTACAAGGGCCAGGTGTAGGGACTTGGCATGAGGGCACTACATTGTTGACCTGATGCGGTAGCCCAGAATGTGTATGTCGTCTGCCCTGTGTGGCTGGGTCCCTGCAGGGGAGGAGTCTGGGGGTGGAGGCCAGCCTTCAGAGACAAGAAGAAAAGGGTGCATAATTTAGCTACCAGAGATGTTGACGAGAGACTTATACTGATTTCCTTTTTTGTTGCTTCCTGAAGTTGGAAAAGTTGGAAATGGCAACGGAAAGAGTGGGTGCACTGGAACAGGGGCAGTCTTTGCCAATAACAGGTAATGGAATCAGGGTCCGCTGACCTGCCCAGGCATGTTCACGGGGGAGCCCCAGCCCTCACCCCTGCTCCCCAAAGCACCTCTGTGCTGTGCAGACACTGCCGTTTTGAGATGTGGCAGGAGTCATGGTGACTCTGATTAAAACCTGCTGAGTTCCAGAATAAACCAAACGTTCACACTAATGAGAAAAGTCCTCCTTCTGGTGAATAAGAGCCCTGACTGGGTATTTGGGACGTTGTTGGAAACAGAGTCTTGACCCTTCCAGACTTCCTGAGGAATGAGCGTTCTAGACATTTCCCTCCCCTGCACTTCCGTAGTAAGGCTTCAACACACCAGGGTTCCGAGGTATTTTGGATCAAATGGGGCTGGGGGTTCTAGCAGCTAGATGAAGCTGCAGTGGGCTGGGGCCACCTGCAAGGATCTTGGAGGCAGGACGTCTGTTGCCCCAGGCATGTTCTTCCTGGAATACTGTGAATGTCTTTGGAAACTTTTCCATTGATTCTCATTTCGTTATCTGAATACCCCATGTCTCCAGCCCATGGGAGCTGGTCTGACCTTCTGAACTGTGGTGTTCTTCTCAGTCTGGAATTTCTTGGGGATTGGTAAGATAAGAGTCAGCATCCCGAGGGAGCCTGTAACAGGAACCTCGCTGTGCGTCAGCAGTGAGCTGCAGGTCCCTGCAGATTCACTGAGCAAGGGTCGACCCCTTGGCTGCTGCCTCCGCCACTATATGCCACAGTCTGAGAGGGCTTGGGGGTACGCCCAGAGCTAGTCAGTGCTTGAGAGCCAGGAGCTGCAGTGTTTTGCCTGAGGAGGTAAGGGACTGGGGGACTGAAGCAGAAATGCCTCGTAGGAGGATGGAAAGGAGGAACCGTCTCAGGGCCACTCAGCCTGCACTGTGCTGCGCCATCATCCTATCCGATTCTGGCCTCGTGCACATGAGGAAAGAGCTTCAGGGAGGTTCAGTGGCTTGAGGGGGACTGAGCCACTCCACAGTCCACAGCTGCCAGAGGGTGGACCTCATGGGGGGAGCACTAAGGAGACAGATTGTAGTTTGGAAAAGGTGAATCTTTCTGGCAGACCAAGCTGTCCAGCAATAGAGGGGTACAGTTGGAAGCAAGCCCCCTGTCCCAGAAGGTGTGCAAAGAGAGGTTGGACGATACCGCCTCAAGTATGGAAAGAGAGGATCCAAGCATTGCCTACAGGTTTGGGGTGTACAACAGGCTGGACTGAGTCTCCCCAGGAATCTGGGTTGAGGGTGAGGTTTCTTCACAAGTCCCCAGTGGGGTTGTGCACAGACTTGCCCACGACGGGGGCTTCAGGAGACCGTCCCAGCATCACAAACAGTTCTGTCCGGTCCCAGTTGAGCTGCAGGCTGGCTCCTGTTCCCTGTGCCCTACCTCACCTCTCCTCCCCCAGCCACTGTCCCAGGCCAGGGCTGAGCAGCCCTGGGCTGCCCACCAGTCTCTGCTTTGTGAGGGTCTCAGATGGGCCAGTGCACCCACACCCCAGCTCTTTCTACTTCTGGCTCACTCTGCATGGGGCACTGGGCAAAAACCAAAAACCAAACCCATTGCATCGAGTCAATTCCAACTCATAGCAAACCTATAGGACAGAGTAGAACTGCCCCCATAGGGTTTCCAAGGCTGTAAATCTTTTCAGAAGCAGACTGTTACATCTTTTTCCTGCAGAGCTGCTGGTGGGTTTGAACCACCGATCTTTTGGTTAGCAGCCAAGTGCTTAACCACTTTGGACGTGGGGCAAGTTAATCAGAAATACCATGTCATATCCCCACTCTCTGGGAGTCGCTGGGTGGTACAAATGGTTAATGCACCCAGCTGCTAACCAAAAGGTTGGTGGTTCAAGTCCACCCAGAGGTGCCTCAGAAGAAAGGCCTGGAAATTTACTTCCGAAAAATCAGCTATTGAAAACCCCATGGAGCACCGTTCTACTCTGACACCCATAGGGTTGCTGTGAGTTGGAATAGACTGAAGAGCAAGTAGTTTAGCCCCACTCTCTAAATGAGCAAACAGAGACAGCCACAGATTCTGCAAAGCAACCCTGCTCCAAGTGCCACAGGACCAGGACATTGCAGGGGGCCTCAGTTTCCATAACTGCTATGGGCATGTAGCCACTGCCCAGTGTGCCAGAGTCCCCCTCAGGTCGCCCTTGCCCTTGCTTCCCTGCACCCCTGAGGAACTTCTTGGTCTTTGTGCGCAGAGCCATCCCTCAGCAGCAGCCTGGGCCCCGGTGGATGGGCAGTGCTGGACTCAGCTACCACACCTGGCCCTCTGCAGGTAAGGCGCGTTCTCGGGTGAGACATGTGACAGAGTCACTTGGGCTTGCCCTGCCCTAGTGCCCACATTGGATCTTTTCCTTCCTGGCTTGCTCCCCAGGATGCCATGGCTTCAGTGGTCCCCATGCATTTGGAGCCCACAGGCCAGGCCAACGGGACTCCCAGGGAGACTTTGGCGGAGCCCATGCAGCACTCCACAGGGATGCTGGCCACAGAGAGTAAGGCTTATTGCCCTCGGACGCACGGCTCCCTGGACTCAGGCACCCCACAGAAGTGGCCAGGGCAGCAGAACAGCAGCTTACCAGCCAAAACTGTGGGCCGCTTCTCAGTGGTCAGCATGCAGGATGAATGGACCCTGGCCTCACCCCACAGCCTGCGCTACTCAGCCCCGCCTGACGTCTACCTGGACGCACTGCCCGCCAGTCCTGACATGAAGCTGGCAGTACGGCGTGTGCAGACGGCCTCCTCTATTGAGGTTGGTACCGGTGAGCCCATATCCAGCGACTCCGGGGACGAGAGTCCACGGAGGAGGCCCCCAGTGCAGAAGCAGGCCTCCCTGCCCAGCAGCAGCAGTGTAGCCAGCGATTTCGTCAAGAAGGCCACCGCCTTCCTGCATAGGTCCTCAAGGACAGGCTCTCTGGGCCCGGACACGCCCATCCGGCCCAGCATCAAGGTCCCCACCATCAGTGTCACCTCCTTCCACTCCCAGTCGTCCTACATTAGCAGCGACAATGACTCAGAGTTCGAGGACGCCGACATAAAGAAGGAGCTGCAGAGCCTGCGTGAGAAGTAAGTGCGTGGGCAGGGCTGCAGCCACGCTGCAGGTGTGATTGGGGCTGCAGAATATCAGGTGCAGCGGCTGGGGCTGTGTGAAGCCCAGGCCAGGTCCTATCCAGTGGAGCTGGGGGGTGAGGGCAGTAGGGGAGGGACTGAGGCTGACTCAGGAATCCCACACTCAGAGCCCCCTTGGGGCTTGCAGCAGCTCCCTGCCTTTGTCTGTTTCTGGGGCAGGGATCGCTCCTGTCGTCACCACAGCTTCCTGCCGGACCTAGACCTTTCCTCCACCACCCTCTGCCGTAAAGCCTGAGCATTGTCACTTGCATATTTGCCTTCCTTGCCCTCACACTTTCATCAAGCACATATTTATCCCACCCCACTGTGGCCCTGAGCCTTCCTTAGGGGTGGGCAGGAAGCAGGCACTGAGGTGTACTGGACACTGAAATCACCAGCGAGAGAGGGATGGAGGGATTTTGAATGGGCTAAGAAATAACAGAAACAAGTAGAAGGCACTAGTCCTGCCTCCTCCTTCGAGTGTGTGGCTGATATGCTCTGCACTCTCCCACTTGTTAGCTGCCGTCAAGTCAGAGCCGACTCATGGTGACCCCGCGAGCAATGGGATTAGGCCGTTGTGATCCATAGGTTCTCACTGGCTGATTTTTGGAAGCAGGTCACCAGGCCTTTCGTCGCAGTCCATCTTAGTCTGGAGGCTCCACTGAAACCTGCTCAGCATCAGAGCAACATGCAAGCTTCCACTGACAGATGGGTGGTGGTGATGGCTGCACTCGTGCACTAGCCGAGAATCAAACCCGGGTCTCCTGTGTGGAAGGCGAGAATTCTACCACTGAGCCACCAGTGCCCTGTGCCCTCCCACTACCCCTCTGTTATGGATGTCTAAGTGTACCCTCCTGTCCCAATGGTGCACAAAAGCCAGGGGGCCACACTGTAGACACCAGGGAGGACAGGAGGCGAGGGATGGGTACACGTGACTGCTGGTCTCAAAGATGCTCAGAAAGGCCTGGTGTGTTTCGGTGTGAGGATTGGTGGGAGGCCCACAATGGGCATGACCTGGAACCTTCCAGCACCAAAGTGAGGGCTCAGCCAAGTGGTCTGAGCACAGTCTCCTCCAATCCTGCTGTGGCCTCCATGTGGGCTGTCTCACTGGCAGGGTGAGGCTCAGTCAGTACATCAGGAGTAGGGCTCAGTCCAGGAGCAGGTCTCAGTGCTGGGCTGTGACCGTCTGGCTGCTGTGAGGCGAGGGAGGATGCGTAAGAGTCTAGATGTGAGAAAATGAGTAGCAGAAGCTGGTGTACTCTCTGCAGAAGAGCCTGCATGCTGGTGGGGTGGCCAGTCTGCACACACCAGGAACCATGGTGAGGGGGCGCCCAGGGGTAGGAAAGAGTAACTCCAAAAGGCACCTGAAAGGAAGACATGGCAGCCTGTCTGAATTCAGGAACAAGAGGAAGGGGGAGACTAGCATAAGTAAGTTCAGGCTTTCTCCTTTAGCCTGGGAACAGCCGTGGAACCCGTGAAAGGGCAACAGCTGAGAAGGTGGGGGAAGATTTTGAATCTGAATTGAAGGGACTTGGTTACATCCAGTAAGAGATATCTAGTGGTTCTGGAGCCTCAGCATGCACCTGAAGCCCCTGGAGATCGCTCAAACACAGATTACCAGGCCCCACCCTGGAGCCACTGCTTAAGGAGGAGGGTGGGACCCGAGCACATGAGTTTCTTCCAAGCTCCCAGGAACCCAGCGCTTGGCCCGGACCCCTGCTTTGAGAAGCACCACTGCAGACTGCTGAACATGTGCCCTGAGAGCAAGCAAGGGCCCAGCTCAGAGCTATCAAAGGAGTTGTCCCTGGAATAGAAGTTGCTTTGCAGTCAGGTTCCCTAACACTGTTGTCAAGGATGGAAGGAAAGGAAGCAGCAACCAGGCTGGGCTTTGGGGATCACATACGTTAAAGTAGAGATCTGCCCTGAAGTTATTCTGAATCAAATGCTCCCTCTGGTGAGCCAGTATCCCTCACGTGACCACCAGCTCACACTCTTGAAATAACACACCTCTTTCCTTTTTTTTTTCCAAAAGCTCATCGGATGCAACAATACTTTGCTGTTTTTCCCTGCCAGTTGCAGAGAAAAAAGCTGCTCAAATTTTTTTTAATAGCTAAAGAAAGTCATTTTTCTAAAACAAATCTGGTAGATGTTGAAGATAAAGTCAGAACTTTCTTCCTCATGTTTAAGCATGAAAAACACCTGGTGCCCTAGCCTTGAAGGAGGAAGAGCTGGACCCGTGTGTGGCTGAGGGGCTGCAGCCTCCCCCAGGCTGGGAGCTGTGTGGCCATCTGTGTGGCCAGCTACCCATGCAGACCTTCTCTCTCATCCCTAGACACCCGAGGCTAGATCAACAGGTACCTGCCGTAGACGCAGGGGTCCACACAACTCCCTGCACTTCAGACCCAGCCCCAACTACTCCTTTAGGTCTGGAAATTCAATGACTCACAGAGCTCCCTGGAAACACCAGCCCTGTGCTAACAGTTTTAATATAACAGAAAAGGATGTAACTACAGATATGCACAGGGCGAGATCCAGGAGGGGTCCCAACACAGAGCCTCAACATCTCAAGGGGACACACTTACCTTTCCAAGAACAGATGTTCACTCTCAACAAGCAGGAACCTCTTCAACAAGGAAATGCTCCGTGACAGCTCTCTGGAGCAGAATGCCCCCTGCCAATGCAGCTCTTGAACAACTTTTCTCTCAGCCAGGACAGCTTTGCTCTGTCCTTCTCTCTGTACAGCTGTCAGCTCTGCTGGTTCTGTGTACAGCTCTGCTGTCCTCTCTGCGGCTCTTAACCAGGTCTGGTAGGCTTTCCAGCACAAGGCTTCCGCGTCCAAAGGCTGAGCCATTCCTCCTGACTCTCCTCAACTCGGAAGCCCCATCTGAGTCTCCATGTTCTTGGGCTTTTATAAGCCAGCCTTCAAGCTCCTTTGTCATTACCGTAGGCTCTTTGTCAACTACCTGGTGGAGGCTCCCTAACCAAACCTGGCAAAAGTCACAAACCCTCAGGGGCAACAAACAACTTGTGAAATTTCCCCAAGGTCAATTTCCAAAAAGCAGGGGTGGAAGACCACGAAGGGCAAAAGTGCATTGCCCCACAGGGGTTGGTCTGGCTCAAAAGACCAAAGGCCACATGGGAGATTCCACACCTTGTACCTGTGTTAATGTCTAGGGCTTTTATTGCAAGCATAAATACAAACTTGAAGTCCTGCATCCTTCCCTCATCAAAAAACAATGGCAGTGGCAACAGTTCTGCACATTTGAACGCTGGGGACTCCGTGGCCACTGCTTCTTCCGTTCTGTGTCCTGGGTTGTGTGGGTGCACAGGCTTGTATGTCACCTATGTAGTTTCAGGGTACTGGAAACTGCCCACTTGTGGCGCATGTTGAGACCCAGTTAGACCTGTGGATAGGCTGCTGGCCCCTCATCCCATTCCTTCCTCCTTACTCGTGGCTGGGTTTCGTGGAAGGGCACATGGGTGTCTGCGATAACGGGAAGCCTGCCTGCCTCCCTCTCTTTCCTTCCTTCCTTCCTCCTCCAGGCACCTGAAAGAGATCTCGGAGCTGCAGACCCAGCAGAAGCAGGAGATTGAGGCCCTGTACCGCCGCCTGGGCAAGCCGCTGCCCCCCAATGTGGGCTTCTTCCACACGGCACCCCCCACTGGCCGCAGGAGGAAAGCCAGCAAAAGCAAGCTGAAGGCGGGGAAGCTGCTCAACCCCCTGGTACAGCAGCTCAAGGTCGTGGCATCCAGCACAGGTTGGCAGGGGCTCCTCCTGGCTGGCCTGGGGGCAGGACCGGGTGGAAATGTTACCTGGGAGGTGGGACCCCAGTGAGCCTGGGAGATTAGGCTCAGTGAGGCTGTGACATCCTCCAGGCCCTGGGAAAGGGTCTGGGGTTTATTCTTCCTAAGTCCCCTTTACTTGGAGCTGGGAAGGACATTGCAGGCTGGGGCAGGCCTGGGCCTCTCATCCTCTGTGTGGAGAGGGATGACTGTAAGGGGCTTTTCAGAGTCAGGCTCCAGCCCTGAGTGAGCAGCCTCCCCCAGCTGTCAATCCAATATCGGGCATGGTTTCTGCAGAGTTGGGGGGCAGGCCTCAAGGGCCCCCCGCTGCTTACTACTGCAGGGCACTGCAGAGGATAGGCCTGTCCTTCTGCTCCCGTTTCTATAATCATCTCAGCTGGCCTGTGTCTAGGGGCATCAAAGGTAGGTGGGAGGAGGAGAAGTGAGGACCCTTGGCTCTGAATGATGACATCCTATCAATAAGTCTGCTGGCCTGGCCTCCAAGCAGTGAGAGCCCAATCCTTGCACTGCAGGGGTCCCTGCAAGCTCTCTGTGGCTGCTTCTTCCTGCTGGCCATAGTTCTAGAGCTCTGTGGTGAGACAGGCCCAGGAACCAAAGCCCCTGAGGGGCAGTTAGCAGCCCTGTTGATGACTGAGGTGTTGCTGGGAGCCTGAGGGCCACACACAGGGATGCATGAGTGAAGTGACCTTGGTGCCAGTTCTGAGTCTAAAGGAGGTGGTGAGAGGAGGTTGTGCACAGGCCCGCTTTGGACCTAGGTGTGTACCTCCAGGTGTGCACCTCCAGGTGTGCACCTCCAGGTGTGCACCTCCAGGTACGCTATGGTCTTCAGCTGCACTTGAACAACAGCAAATCACAGAGTAACAATCTCTGGCCTCACATTTGTGACTGATGGAGACTATGATCACTTTTCTAATCTTTCCAACACTCCAGTATGGAGGATATGGCTGTGTGCCCATCGCATTCAGAGAACTCAGAGGCACACAGGCAAGAGAGCTTCCCCAAGGTCACCCAGCAAACAGCAGGGAGACAGAGATAAGCACCACACTGGCACTTCTGCCAGCGGCGCCTCATCGTGCCTGTCACCCTCTCTCCCCACCCAGGTCACTTGTCAGAATGCAGCAGAGGCCCTCCTGCTAAGGACCCTGCCCAAGGGGGAGCAGGGCTTGCTGCAGAAAGCCCAGCGGTGCCCCCGGCTCCAGACCCGTGTGGCAAGGCAGTCCACACCCAGCAGCCCTGCTCCGTGAGAGCCTCCCTGTCTTCCGACATCTGCTCCGGCTTAGCCAGTGATGGAGGCGGAGCGCATGGCCAAGGTGATTCCCAGCTTTCCACTCTCAAGCATGTGCTAGCCCAGGGCTTCGGTGGTCCCCAGGAGCACGCCAATGTATAGAGGAGGACAGAGCTGCAGCAAGTCTGCTGAGCGGCCACTTAAAAAATATTAGTCTTTGAATGCAAAGAATGGAATTGCCCAGCCATCACCCAGTCTTGTTGTGAGTGGCTCCAAAGGAGGTAATGCTTGGCTAGCATGAGCCTAGGGGAGCCACCAGGACCCTGAAGTGTAGTAGCCGAATGACCAGGAGGGGAGTCAGGCGGGGCACCTCTGTCCACTATCCTGCGACGGTTCCTAGTTACTGGCTTACCCGCCTTGCCCATTCCCTACGAGGAGCCAGCTAAACACCTGGGCCTCCTGCTCAGGAAGGTGGCTCGGAGGAGGGCCAGGATCTCGGGCGGGAGATTCGCCTTGAGACGGAAACGCTCTCTCTTCAGCGCTGCCATGGATGATAGCAGCAGCTTGATAAAGCGCTCACCCACTCTCTTCACCACCTCTATCAAAAGAAACCTTGGTGATTCTGATGAAGGTGCCACCCCCCACCCCTCACCTCTGGGAGCTTGCTTCTCTTCTGCTCCTACCATTGCCTTCTTTCCATTACGTGGTCAGTGGCTTTGGTCCTCTGGGCTGGGCTAGGCGCAACCATGGATGTTAAGTAACAAAGCTGATGTGACTGGTGGTGTGGTAGGACATAGAGTCGCAGTGACTTGTACTTGATAAGTGTCTCTTTGTTTTCTTCCCTTTATATTCATTTGCAGGCTGGACGGTTTCCCACCAAACGTCTGAGAGAGTGGCCTATAAATCTAGTAGCAAACCTCGTGCCCGATTCCTCAGTGGACCTGTGTCTTTGTCCATCTGTCTGTATTTGTTCTTTTGTATTTTATCACCTCCTGTCCCTTGGTTTCTCCCCCTTTTCTATATTCATTGGTACCTTTGATGCGTTTGGCAGGTGCCTTCCCTTCCCTCCCCCCATTGAGCTCACCCATCACTGTCAAATGGAACAGCCCCAAGCCTCTTCCTTTGGATGATGGCGTCCTGTCTGCCCTCAGAAGGCTCGTGCGCATGTCTCTGCTCGTGCCTGGGCCTAAAGCATGTGCAGACGCCCTGCCTCCTGGCCAGGGTGCCCCATCTCTCAGATATACCAAGGCCCTCTGTATTTTGTTACTCATTTATTTAATTTTTTTTACGTTGGATGTAGTTTTTTCTGTTGCGATTGTGGCAAATATATATGTCCGCTGTCCCCAGTTCCAGCGACAACAAAAAGACAACCCCAACCGTCTCTAGACGCATGGTGTTTTTCACACATGTTTGGACTATGAAGACATGCATGTAGCAAGCCGATACAATTCTAGAAGGTCACTGGAGGGTGTAACTTCCGTACCAGGGCTGTACTACAACAACTACAGTACTGTGTCTCCCCACCGCCCCGCCCCCTGCATGTGGGAATGCTGAGAGGACGGTGCTCCAGCTAGGATGCCCCACGCCCACCCGTCCCCTCACGGGAGATCTGACCACCCACTCGCCCTCTTGGTTGCCTCCTGCTTTCTCCAACCCTAAAGATGTGATTGACAACCTAGACACACAGCTCTTCCTCCAGAGGTGTGCCAGCCCTCCACCCTGCCCCGTGTCTTCTAGCTGGAGCACTTCACTCCGTGTACTTTCCTGTGACCTCATGTGACCTCAGAGATGAAGTCAGTTAAGCAGTTCCTCACATCTCTTCTAAACCCAGTTGCCATCTTCTTCAGATCCTTTGGAACATCCTAGTTATTCCATTTTAAACAATGTTGCCCCTGCGTGGGGCCATTCCTAGCTGCAGTTCATTTTTAACCCTCAGGATGATTGGCAGATGAATCCAAAGTCATAGAGTTTTCAGGTTTTTATTTTTTAACGGAAAAATCATGTTTTTTTAACAATCGGATGGACATGCTGGTTTGGGGCGCATGGCTTTTTGCTTGTACAATAAAGATACATTGTCCTTGTGGGGACCCAGAGGCCACGTCCACGGCAGACACCCTGAGTCAAGTGTGCACTCACATCCGCCTGGCCACCCCATCCGAGTCCACGTGGCTCAGCATCCTCCAGGCCTGACAGATCAAAGGCACGAGGGCCACTTAGAAATGCTTTAAGAAGCCCCAGCGTTTCCACCTTTAGGCAAGTGACCTCTTGTCCACTAAGTAGGACGCCCCATGTCGGCAGCTTTCGGTTGGTGGCTTAGCTGAGTTGTGGGAAGGGGTGGAGAGCCTCTCAGGCGCAGCATTCTATGGAAGCCCCCCTGCTCTGTAGCCACGGCCCAGCTCACCTGCTCGTCTACCTGGCACTTGCATTCCTCTCCCAAAGGCTGTGGGTGCAGCTCTTTGTGGCGTGGCCGCAGGCCTCGTGGGCTGCAGGGCCTCCGGCATCTCCAGAGCAGACAGTGCCTGTCCTGGGCCTCCATGGAAGCAGAGCAAGGCAGACGGCGGTTTTCCCGGGAACTTTGGGTAAAAGCATCAGCGGGGATAGCGTGATGCGCTGCTGAAATTGTCATCACTCTGCCTTTTCCCTCACATGGTTTTAAAGCATGTTCATTTGTTTACTATTCATTATCATTCTAAGATTAAAAAAGAAGAAGTGGGGCATGCATGGATAAAGGACTACTACTGTCCCTGTGGACAAGAAGAAAGGGGAAGGCAAGGCTTAGGAGCACCTGTGCAGGTGTGGCCCAAAATGGGGGCAGTTGTTGGGCTGCCGGGCCTGTGGCCTTACTGGATTGGCAGGCAGACTTTAGGCCTGGTTTAGGATGTTGTAGATTTGATGGTATTGCTGGTTTTCACAGCCCAGCCTCTTATTAGGCAAGCCTTGACTGAGTCCATATTCTCTGGCAGGCAGTGTTCCTGTCCTGGGCGCCTCTCGTCCGCAGCTTTGTAGACTTAGTTTGAGGACTTGGCTCACGGGCTTGAAGTCTCCTGACCTCACTCTGCTGTTGCACTGGAAAGTGACCAGGATCCCCTTTTGTCCCTAGTGCCATGGCTTCAGGCCCTCTGGACTGTGGGAGTCATTCAGGAACTTCTCGTTGAGCCTGCTCTGTGCTGGCTCCTGTGCTAACCCTGGTAGGGGGTGCCTCATGAGAAGGAGGCTGTGGCCCTGCCTCAGGGCTTTACCTCTATGAGAAGACTGAGCACAAATGTCAGCTGCAGAGAGGCGGCCACCTCATGAGGGCTTGACAGCCAAGGAGACCTGGCAGAAGAGGCGAATGTGCTGGGCTGCAGGGGTGAATTGAATTTAAAGAGGTGGGAAGGAGAGGGGACATTCAGGGCAGGGCAGAGGGAGCAGAAACTGGGGACTGGAGGGAGGGGACCCTGTGAGCTGAAGGCCTTGGCTGCAGGCAAGGAAGCCAGCTTTCTGCACCTGGCAGGCTTATAAGGACTACATAACATTTTCAGCCAACTGCCTGGATTTGTGACACCCTCGCTTCCTGGAAGAGAAGAGACACCATAAAATAAACTGTTTCCAACTCTGAAGTACAGAAAGCTCGTGGCTCTGGGAAGCACAGAGATGAAACAACTTGGACCGGGGGCTGAGACTGGATCTGAGAAAGCTAGGGTTGCCAGGGGTCTCTGCCCGGTATGGAGCTGCTTCACAGCAGCAAGCATTCCAGAAGGCCTGGAAGTGTGTCCCTCTGGTGGAGGCCCCGGAAGCCCCGCCAGGCCTGGTCAGGAGGAAGCACCGCAGAGAGCAGGGCCTCTTCATCCATCCAGGTGGGCCTGGAGGGTTGCGAGCAGCAGGCAGGACAGGCCCTGGGAAAGACGTAGATCTCAGCCAGCCCCAGCAGCCTTGCAGCCGGCCCCTCTCTGCCCTTGGCCTTGTGTCACTCGGGCCGCATGACCGTAACCGCTGATTATACAAGACCTGTCCACCGTGGTTAGAGGAGGTGTGGCGAGACAGGCCCACTGTGGGGCCCTGAAGACCCAGGGAGAAGTGACCTAAAGAAGCAAGATGGAGTCCTGGTTGTTACTGCTGCTCAGAAGCTTTTGTCAGACCCTTTCGGTCCCCTCTTATTTTAGCTCCTCGTTTAGCCAGAGGCCGACTCTGGTGTCCTTCCAGTCCTTGCTCCCATGGGGGAAGCATTTACTATCACTTTGCATTTATTTCACATGTTTACCAGCAGCATTCGTAGCTACTACCCATCTGTCACTGGAGGTTTGCATGTTGCTAGGATGCTGAACAGGTTTCAGTGGAGATTCCAGACTAAGACGGGCAAGGAAGAAAGGCCTGGTGATCTTCTGAAAATCAGCCAATGAAAACCTTATGAATCACAGCTATCTGATCTGCAGTTGATCATGGGGATGGCACAGGACCGGGCAGGACTCCTATGCTTTGTTGCTCAGGAAGTCACTGTGAGTTGGGAGCTAGCTAGACAGCAGCTAACACAGCAGCAGCAGCAGGCCTCAGCATCCTGCCTCTGGGGGCTTTTCATGCTCTGAGGCCTTCCTGGATGCCCCCGGCCCCCTCTCCTTCACTGCTGTGCTTGACTCCTGCTCTGAGCAGTATCCAGTCTGCTCTGGAATGGTCTCCCTGTGAGAAGGGTGCAGAGCACACAGCTGAGGGCCTCGCCGCCTTCCGTAGACCTTTGAGCACTGTGATAAGGGTCTCCGAAGCCAAGGAGGATGTGTGGGGGGCTCACAGTTATACAGTCCCCCATGTTGTACTTGTCCTGTGGCCCCAGCCCACGTGAGTGTGATCCCCAATACGTGGGGCCTCTGTGAAGTGGGCAGGTATGTGCCTCGATTCCCATGAGTCACGTGGTAGCTGGACCTGGGGCTGATAAACTTCCCCAACTCATACCTGGGTGATCTGAGTTCAGACCCACCTCTGCTTCCTTCTCCACGGGCAGCAAGCGTTCGGTGCTTCCACAAGAACGGGGCTGCTGGGTCTGTAGAGGCGCCGAGTGGTGCTTTGGCGTCACACACCCATTGTTCTCCTGTGCCAGAAACAAGCATCCACTGCCCACCCCAGTGTGAAACTGGAGCCATTGGATTTGAGCATTTGTCGTCATGGAGATGGACCAGGGAGGCACTTGGCTTGAACACAGGGCCGGTTCTTTGAGGAGGGCAGCGGCCCTGCTATTTCTTGGGAGGCTGCTCCCTGATATTGACCGTGTGAACAGTATCTGAACACTGTGGTATAGAAAGCAAACGTGGTGAGTTGCTCGGGCCTGACCCACTTTCTACACACTCTGTCCTGGTCAGATGCACTAGGTTTGGAGAACTCGTGCCTGTGGTGTCTTCTGCACCCCAGCGGGAGGGGTGGGCCCTGGTCTTCAGGCAGGGAAGGAGCAGGGCTGTCTGCCAGCGTCAAGAGGAAGCCTCTGTGTGTCCACCCAGGTGGCCCCACTCTCAGGGACGAGTGGAGGGCTGAGCAGAGCAGGGCCCATCCTCACTCAGGCATGGCCTGAGACCCAGATGTGCTGTGGGCTTCCCGTTAGTGCCAGATGCAGAGCACCTGGTCCCATCAGGCAGTCACTTCATGGCCCAGCACAGCACAGTCGCTGTCTTTAGGGCTGTCAGTACAGGACTGTCACAGCCCAGAAGAGACACAGCCCCATAGGAAGTCAGGCAGGAGGCTGGCACCCGGCCCTGTGCCTCATCACACCCAGTGCCCTTCCCTTAGTGCCTCTCTCAGTCTGGACCAGAAGATCTGACGGTGGAAAGGGAGATTTCGGAAGTTCTGAGAACTTGGAACAACTCGTGGCATTCACCTTTTTTATCTAGAAGGCTTCTCTCTTGCCATTTGGGAACTGTGGAGAAAACTGTCGGGCCATGTTCCTTGGGAGTCATCTAGGCACAGGGGAGAGCTGTGCTTACTGAACTTTTGATGGGCTAGTTTAAATGGAGTTGGCTTTTTTAAAAGTTCATTCTTTAAAAGCGCCAAAATCAAAGGAGTATCCCTACAACTTGAACAAATAGAAAAAGAGCAAGAAAAAAGTTCATTCTCTATGTTCTCTGAGACTCATTTGGGGGAAGTGAGGAGTCCTTCATGTGCCAGTAGACATAGGAGCAGGCAGGAGCTGTCCAGACACGTTGATGGTGGTAAGTGGTGGAGTCTATGCCTTCCCTGGTCTGTGTGAGATGAGCCCTACTAGGAATGAGGGAGAGACCTCAGACTGGCTGCAGTGTGGACAAGAAGCTGCAGTTTGTGTCCTATAAGCTGAGACTGTACACCCATTGGCACTGGGTGTGGTGAGCTACAGGGGCTAGTGCCAGCCTTCCGCCTGACTTCCTGTGGGGCTGTGTCTCTTCTGGGCTGTGACTGTCCTGTACTGACAGCCTAAAGACAGCGACGGCACCGTGCTGGGCCATGGAGTGACTGCCTGCTGGGACCAGATGCTCTGCACTGTGGCATTCTGTCCTCAGGAGGCCCACCATCTGAGGGAGTGTGGGGTGGGCATTCACAGCATGAGGGTCTCTTCAGGAAGTCCCCACATCTGAGGGAGTATGGGGTAGGGTAAGCATTCGCTGTGTGGCATTCTGTCCTCAGGAAGCCCCTGCATCTAAGGGTGTGTGGGGCAGAGTGAGTGTTCACGGTGTGGGCTTCTGTCCTCAGGAAGCTCCCCCATCTGAGGGAGTGTGAACCGGGTGGGCGTTCATGGTGTGGGGTTCTGTCCTCAGGAAGCCCCCGCCTATCTGAGGGAGTGTGGACAGGGAGGGCGTTCACACTGCGGGGTTCTGTTCTCAGGAAGCCCCCCCCCATCTGATGGAGTGTAGATGGGGTGAGCATTCATGGTGTGGGGTTCTGTCCTCAGGAAGCCCCTGCCCATGTGAAGGAGTGTGGATGGGGTGGGCGTTCTGTCCTTGGGAAGCCCCCTATCTGAGGGAGTGTGGGTGGGGTGGGCATTCGTGGTATGAGGTTCTGTCCTCTGGAGGCCCCCCATCTGAGGGAGTCTGGGTGAGTTGGGCGTTTGTGGTATGGGGTTCTGTCCTCAGGAAGCTACCCCATCTGAGGGAGTATGGGGTGGGGTGGGGGTTTGTCCTTGGGGAGCCCCCTATCTGAAGGAGTGTGGGATGGGCATTCACAAATGTGATGAGCTCTTGTCGGGAGCATAGAGCAGATTCTTGGCACTAGGAAGCCTTGCTCGGTGACCATGGGGAAAATCCAAGTCTGTCCTTGCCTATGTCCACTTGCCCACCTGCCCCAGGCACACTGTACATCTGAGACAATGGCTGGGCACTGGCCATTCACTACTTGCCAAAAGTCAAATCCCATAGATTGCCTGTGTGCTTTAAAAGTCTTGCTACAGCCAACCTCGGGACGTTAGACATCCACCAGCTGCCTTAGGGTGGTCCAGGCAGTAGGAGGTGGAATGTCCCAATGATGGTCCCACCCCAGGAAGGGCCCTGAGGACCACCTGCAGGGGCCCACACCTGAGATAAGGAACACTCACATTTCCCAACTCAGTGACAGCACTGACTTGATTTAAGTCAGTCCTCCAGGATACTGGACTGGCCTCTACCCTGCAAAACAATGTATCATTTTGGACTTAGCCATCTGCGGCGTGAGGCTGCGCAGCCAGGCAGCACCTGCGCCTGGTCCACCTGAGGCTTGGCTCAGGGACTGTCAGTGGTTTTTCCTGCCCCAACCAGTGGGGCTCCTAAGAGCCTTCTGTCTGACAGCCAAGCATTGTTCGCTGCTTTTTTTTTTTTTTTTTTAATTTGCTTCTAGAGACAAACACTTCAACCTGAAGCTTGGAAAGCTTGAACTTGGCATCTATACCTCCTCAATAAAGCTTGTGTTAACCACACACTAACTCAGGCTTGGGGCTGCCCGGTCCATTTAGGTTGGGGGTAGGGGGAGGGTTTCCTTTTCTCTCTGAACTGCTGACTTTCTGTCTGTTCTTCCTTGCTTAAGGATGAGTTTTGCTTAAAGTGTGGTAGCTTGCCCCTCAGGTATGGACTGTCCACCTAACCGTGTTTTCTTGTTATCATTTTTTCTTCCCTTGCAGGGTCAGCCCTGAAACGTCTCTGCTTAGGCAAAGAGCACAGCAGTAGTAACTATCTGGGTTTCTTATCCCCTTTGCATTCTATCCATCGCATGGGCTTTCTGTGGCTAGAGCGCTAGGGCTCACGCCAGCCTGGGAGCGTGCGGGCAGGGCTGGCCGCGTGGGGACTGCACCGGGCCACCCACTGTTAACCACTGGCTTCACTTCTGCCTGCCGAGCAGCCACCCTGGTGCTCCCAAACCCCTTTGCACACCCGTGGCTCCTAGAGTCTGCAGTCTCCTCACGTCATACCTGCCAGGCTCAGCCTGCTTCGGAACATCCACAGAATCCCAGTCATTAATTGGCTCCTTTTCCAAAATCGTAGGAATGAGTATTTCCTTGAAGTGCTAAAGCCGAGTGCCTCCTCAAGAGGAGAGCTGTCCCGAATCGAATGGGTATTAGTCTACCTGGGCCTCTCACTTTTCTCTCACTTGGTTTTTTTGTTTGTTTTTTTCCTTTTTCTTTTCTGGCTGAAATTTCCATGTAGCAATAACTCCATGTATGTACGATCTCATTACTAATAGTTTGTATCTGTGCTTTTTCATTGCTGTCCACTAAAATAGCCTACATTTCCAAACAGTTTGTTTGAAGAGATGGTCATTAAGTTATTTTTTAATGTGGAAAGTTCAAAATTTGGCTTATGGAAAATCACCAACCAGAAAGTACATCTGGGTCGGGGGACACAAAAAAAGTCCTGTTTTGGTCATTAAAAAAATCTTTTCAATGAACCAGCCACACTGGCAGGGCCATTGTCCAGCCTCCTGGCCTTCAGGGCAGCCTGGTTCCCCAGCTCCTTCCTGCTCACCTGTGGTGGCCCTAGCAGTGCTGCAGAGCTTGTAGGGCCCAGGCAGGTAGGCTGCAGGCATTGGTACCCAATGCATACCTTCCCCAGGTGCCCCGGGCAAGGGGCAAGTTCTGTGTCTTAAGTTCCAAACAGCTGAGTCATTAAAATTCATGGAATGCCCTGGGATAATCTTTTAACCATAAACTAAAAATGTCCCCGAAGACTTCTTAAAACCAAACAATCGTCCAGCTTAACTAGAAGAAAAAGGTCTGCCTTGAGCGTTACACTCTTCTAAGAACTATCTGTATGGGATCAAAGTGACAACAGCAACTCGAAAGACTAGATAGGAAGCTTAGGGGGCAGTGAGTTTCTGTTAATGAAAGAGGAACAGCTCAGAAAAGGCGGATGAGAATGGTTACACAACTCGAAGAATATGATCAGTGTCACTGAATTGTACATGTAGAAACTGAATCAGTCTATATATTGCCGTGTATATTCTCCACAACAACTGAATTTTAAAAAGCTAATGGAATGTAGATAGTCCAGGCTATGGCAAGCATGTTCCCCTTAGGCCAGGGGCCGATTTGTGCAGAGTGCTCTTACATATGCTTTGCTCCCACCTGAGAGCTGAGGATGTAGACACCACACGGGCCTGAGTCACATGGCCCCACTTGCAGCCACTCCCAGTCAGATGTGTGCAGCTGTGCTCAGGGGATCCAGTGGTGGGTGCAGAGTGGACCCTGGGTAGATGCCAAGGCTTCGGCAGGGCCCAGCCACATCGCCCACCCTTCTCCAAGCAGGGACTCTTTCTGGTGCTGCCAATAAGTGGGTTAAGGCCACCTGGCCACCCACATCCATGGAAATGCTCTACCATGTCTAAAACTGGGTGCCAGCCCTCAATCTAGACCACCTCTTGAAGCAAGGTGTTGCCTGACGTAAGTGAGACCATTGTTTCCGCCATCACATAAGAATGATGGGAAATGGCCAGATGGTACAGACGCATGTGCAGTGTAACCAACCCTGGCCTGTGTGTGACTCCCTAGGGTCCTCCACAAGCAGCCTGGTCCCGAGCCCCGAGCCAGGCCCTCAGCCCACCCTGCAAGTCCAGGCACAGGTGAACAACAGCAACAACAAGAAAGGCACCTTCACAGATGACCTGCACAAGCTGGTGGATGAGTGGGCTAGCAAGACGGTGGGGACCACACAGCTGAAGCCGTCGCTCAACCAGCTGAAGCAGACCCAGAAGCTGCAGGACATGGAGGCCAAGGTGGGCCCGGCCCCGGCAGCCAATGAGGCGCGGACTGTAAGTGGGGAGGGGGCCGGGGGGGTGTCACAGACAGCATTAATAACAAGCGGCAACAGCCAATATTCTTAGCCTACCGTGGACAGGCATTGTGCTAAGCTCTTATCTTTCATTTTCCAAGCTCCTCTTCGCAGTAGCCCCAAGACTTAGGTTTTCCTACATACAGATGGGGAGTATTAAGTGACTTGCTCACATTCCCACAGCTGGCAAGCCAGGAGCCAGATCGGAAGGCAGGGGGTCAGCCTGCAGGTTAGGGACAGCGAGCACCTCCCAGCAGCGGCTTTGTGGAACAGCGGGAGCTTGAGGCAGCCCAGAGCTGGGGTATAGCCTCATCTTGTCTGACCCCCCTTCAAGGTCAGTGCTATTTGTCTGACTGGAAGTTTCCAACCCTTCCCAGTAATGACCGAGCATTGTGTGGGCTTCAGCTCTAGTGCCTGGGAAAACCTAGGACAAGTGCTGAGCGAATTGCTGTCTGCTTAGGGTTTTCACATTCGTGTTCATGAGTGAGAGTGGCCCATACCTGCCTTTCTCTTGATGCCCTTAGAGAGTGTTTACATGAGGGTCAAGCCAGCTTTGAAACCTAGATGGAAGACTAGTCCCTCTTTTTCAATTTTCCAGAGAAGTTTGTACAAGATTCATCTTTTTTTTCCCCCTTAAATGTTTAGTGAAATTCATTGAGGAAGCTGTCTGGTCTGGGAGGTGTTTTTTGTTTTGTTTTGCTTTGTTAAGTGTGGGAAGGTATCCCCTACAACCTTTTATTTTAAATTTTTTCAAACAAAAATTGAAAATCTACAGTGAACACCCGTATACCCACTCCATTCTGTAAGTAGGATTTTGCTATGTTTTTCTCACATCCCTACCCCTTAAGGGTGAGGTCTTCTTTATGCATTCAATTTCTTTTATAGCGTAGTACCGTTGGATTTTGTTTCTTCTTATGACGGTTTTGCTATATTCTGCTTTCCTGACAACTCTCCCATTTCCTCTAGATTTATATATATTTTCAAATTAATTGCCATAAAGTTGTTCATAATATCTTCTCTTTTTACAGTTGGCAGCATTTGCAGCACTGTCCTCATTTTCCTGATATTGGCAACTTATGCCTTCTCTCTCTCTCTCCCTCTTTCTCTATTACTTCTTAACGGTCTCCTTAGTGGTTTGTAAATTTTTTTAGCCTTCTCAAACTCACTTTGATTTCGATGGTATTCTTTATTGTATGTTTGATTAGTCTCTTCTGTTTATTATTTCTTTCCTACTATCATTGGGTTATATTTTGTTGTTCTAGAAAATTTCTTGAGATCTGTAAGTTCGTTGACTTCCAGCCTTTCTTTTCTTATACTATATGTATTCCAGGCTACAAAATTACCTCTGATAGTTTTAGTTGTATCCCAAAAGTTTGATGTGTAGCATTTTCACCAACATTCAGTTCAAAATATTTTGTAACTTCCACTGTGATTTCCTCTTTATAGTAAGTGTAAAACAAAGGTCGAGTATAGTGATGGATTTTCTAATTATCTTTTTATTGGAATTTTTAGCTTAATTGCACTGTGGTAAGACAACAAGCTTTGTATGATTTCAGTCCTTTGAAATTTGCTGGGACTTGCTTAATGGCTTTAGATGTTAATCTTTGTAATTGTCCCTCGCAAGCTTGAAATGGATCTATTTCTTTCCATCTCCACTTCCACTCTCCTTGTCTAAACTACCCTTATTTCTCTTCTAACTACTGCAAAACCCTCCTAACAGGTACACTTGGCATCAGTCTGACTCTTCTCAAATCCATTCTTCAATGAAATCCCATCATTCTTGGGAAAAGTTAATAATCCTTACTGTGGCCTACAAGGTCCTGCATGGTCTGCACCTTGAGTACCTTTGCTGTCTGGGCCCCAGCCACATGAGCCTTCTTTAAGTTCTCATACCCTGCCATGTCCATTAGGTCAGCTTTGTTAATCCTGTTGTTCAGGTCTTCTTTATAATTACTGATTGTTTGTGTGTTTATGCATATTTTATCAATTATTGAAAGAGGAACATTACAATTTCCCACTCTGGTTGTATATTTGTAAAATAGCCTGTCAATTTTTGCTTTATGTATTTTGAGGCTGTGTTATTAGCTATATTCAGATTTAGATTTTATGATGTCTTCCTTGTGTGTTGAACTTTTAATATTATGAAGTGCCCTTCTTTATTATGCTTTTTGCCTTAAAATCTCCTTTGTTTGAAATTGCTACACCTATACCTGCTTGTGCTGTGTTATATTTGCGTGGTATATGCTCTCCATCCTTTACTTCCAATCTTTCTGTGTCATGTGCTTTAGCTGTATCTCTTATAAACAGCATATATAATTAGGCTTTTATTTTTAATCCTGTTTGAAAATCTTTGTCTTTTAATTGAAGTATTAGCCTATTTACATTTAATGTATATGCTCACGTATTTTTGTTTAAATCCATTATCTTACTGTATGCTTTCTATCTGTCCTCTCTGTTTGGTGTTACTTTTTCTCTTCTTTCTTGCCTTGTTTTGCATTGGTTATTTAGGTGTGTTTTATTATTCCTTTTTCCTCCATTGTTATCTTGGAAGCTTTAGTTTTCTCTCACTGTGCATTTAGTGACTACCCTAAATATTATAGCATGTATCCTTAAAATATCAAAGTCTAATATTAATTTTTGACCCTTTTCCCAGACAATGCAAGGACTATCAAACATTTTAACAGCATTTACTCCCATCCTGACACTTATTTTTAAAATTTTACATAGACTTTAAATCCCACAATACATTTTTTATACAGTCACTATTCATTTGCATCTGTTTGCATATTTAGCATTTTTGTGTCTGTTTTATTCCTTCTTCCTGTCTTCCCCCTCCCCCGCCCCCACCCCATCTTCCATCTGGGATAGTTTACTTCAGAATTTCCTTCAGTATACATCTACCAGTGACATTTCTCAGTTTTTATTTGTCTAAAACATCTTTATTTCATTGTCATTCTTGGAGGCCATTTAGGATTGGAGGTATAGGATTCTAGGTTGGCAGTTATTTTCTTTAAGCATTTTAAAGTGATCATTCCATTATTAGTTGGCTTCCCTTATTTTCGTTGGAAGTAAACTGCCAGTCTGTTTATTGCTCTTTTAAAGGTAATACATTCTTCTTCATCTGGCTTCTAATAGTTTCATTTCAACAGATTTATTATGAGGTGCCTAGGAATAGACCTTTTTTTTAGATATTGCCTAGGGTTCATAGGGCTTCTTGAATTTATAGCTTGATTTCTTGTAATCAGTTTTGGAAGTTTTTTGTCATTAACTGTTCAAATACTGCTTCTGCCCATTTCTATGTCTCCTCTTTTATCCTCCTGAGTCTCCATTCACTTGCATGTAAGCCAGAGGAGTCAGGAGGTGCATTAGCCAACCCAGTTCACCATGCCAATTGTGCATAACAGTCTACCGAAACTAAGATCACCCACCTCTGATGCCAAATTGTTGGCTGGATAAGAGATCGCACTCCACATGTCAGCGGTGTCATTTGGAATCTCAGCTTCCTCTCCCTGTTCAGTTCAGACCTCAGCTGCTCATGCAGCTACCCCCCGCCCCTGCCACCAGCCACCTGGGACTGGGCCAATGGGTCACAGCCACAAGCTCAGGAGTCCCTCTTGACCCCCTTCACTTCAGACCAGCTGGCTGCTTCTCTCTCTCTTATCCCCAGCCACCAAGGGCTGTGTCAGTGGGTATTGGTTAGAAGCTCAGGAGTCTGTATGATTTCCTCCACTTCAGTCCAGCTTGCCCCAAACCAGGGTTTTCTTCTACACCCTCAGGATACCTGCCACAAGCCCAGGAGTCCCCATAACTCCCTCCACTTCAGACAGGCTAGCTTCTCCTGCTCCTTTGGGTCCAGTAATTAGCTGGAACAGCTCACAGAGCTCATGGGAGAAACCATACCTTCAATATAATAAAAATATAAATATAATTTAAAAAAGGATACAGATGAAGAGATACATGGGATGAGGTCCAAGAGGGGTCTGAGGGCAGAGCTTCCATGTCCCCAGAGGATGCACTTACCCTCCCAAGAACAGATGTTCACTCTCTTCTACCCGGAAGCTCCACCGAGCCCCTGTCTTGCAAATCCTTTATTGGCTTCACCATGTGGCCATGGTAAATTACATCATGCCTCCTGAGGCTTAGCCAGTATTGGGCCCCCAGGTGGTCTGGCTCCAAGGAACCCAGAACAAAAGGCCAAACTTCTTTCTGCACCTCTCAGAGAGTCCTTCTCAAGTTAGCCTTTGTCTTTTACTTATTTTCTGTCCTTTTGTCCCTTGATACTTTATTCTGGATATTTTATTCAAATCTGCCTTCTAGTTCACTAAATTTCTCTTTGGCTGTGTCTAAATTGCTATTAAATATACCCATTGAGTTTTTAATTTTCCTCTTGTATTTTTCAGTTTGAAGAATTTCTATTCATTTTTCCCATATCTGCTGTATCCCTTTGTATAGTTTCCAGGTCTCTGCCAAAATTCTCAATCTTGTATCTCCTTGCGCATAGTATTTTACTGTTTCTATTTTATGTTTTACCTAGTTTTTCTTTATATTGCCTTATCTTTTCTTGTACATTATTACTATTATTATTATTGTATGTGGGACATTGTATTTGAAAATTTATTTGTAAAAATATTTTGAGGCCTGGTAGTAATTTTCTAATTATTGTTTTAACTTGCCTTTGAGTACATTTTCATGTTCTTATTGGCCATCTTTTGTTAAGTGCCTGGAAAAGGATTTTGACCATTTCAAAGTTGGTTTGTTTATCTTTTTATTTTCAATTTGTTGGAGTTTTTTTTTTTAATATATCCTTTACCATATATATGTTTTACCAGTCTGTGGCATGTCTTCTCACTTTCCTAATGGTGAAAGTGAAATGGCAGGTTTTAATTTTGTTGTGGTACAATTTACCAATTTTTATTATGCTTAGTGATTTTTGTGTCCTTGGAAATCCATGCTTCTCCCAAGACCATGAAGTCATTCTCCTATATTTTTTCCAGAAACTTTATAACTGTCACCTTCAGACCTGTGAGCCATCTCAAATTTTGTATGTGATTTGAAGTAGGTATCAAGTTATACACACACACACACACACACACACACATCTGGTTGTTCCAGTACCCTCCTTTCCCCATTGAATTGCATTAATACATTCATAAAAATCAAGTGACTGTATATGTGTAGGTACATTTCCAAACTCACCATTTCATTCCATTGACCCATTCTTTTATCCCAATGGCAATACCACACACTCTGAATTACTGTAGCTTTATGTTAAGCTTAATATCTGATAGTGTAAGATGTACGATTTTGATCTTCTTGAAGATTGTCTTAACTGTTCTAGGTTCTTAATATTTCCATATACATTTTAGAAACTGCCTGTCAGTTTCTACAAAATAGCCTGATGGGATTTTGATGGGAATTGTATTTGTTAATCAGCTGAGTAAAATTCGACATATTGACAGTACTAAGTGTTCCTATGAATATGGTGTCTCTCCATTTATTTACATTTTTTTAATTAGTAAAATTTTTTGGAGTTTTCCATGTAATGTCGTTATATATCTTTCATTAAATTTATCTCTGAGTGGTTGATGTTTTGGAATGCTATTATAAGTTGTATTGTTTTTTAGATTTTAATTCGAATTGTATTTGGTAACATAGAAATATGTTAACATAGAAACATCTTCAATCTTGCAAAATTGGCTTGTTCTAGAAATTGGTCTGTCAGTTCTGGATTTTCTATGTACACAATCTTGTCATTTGCAAATAAGGACAGTTTTGCTTTTTCCTTTCCAATTTGTACCCTTTGTTCCTTTTCTGGCCTTGCCTGGGGTTTTCAGTGCGGTGTTGATTAGAAATGGGGGGAAGCTGTGGGGGGCGCTCAGCATTTCACAGCCTGCAGGTACTAGCTGTGGTGTTCTGTAGGTGCCCTTCACAGATCAAGGAGGTTCCCTTCTGGGGCTAGTATGCTATGAGCCCGTTTCATAAAGGAGTGTTGAGTTCTGTCAGATGCTTTCCCTGCACCTTTTAGGAGCACCCACTTGTTCCCCCTCGTGTAAGTGTAGTAAATTGCAGTGATTTCCAGTGTTACTGCACCCTTGCATTCCCGGGGCAAACCCTACTTGGTCGTTACATTGCTTTGTTATAGTGTTTGTTATATTGCTGGATTTGATTTGCCAGTATTTTGTTTAGGATTTTGAAGGCTCTTTCTTGGTCTGTAACTTCCTTTTCTCCAAATGTCCTTGTCGGGTTTTAGCACCAAGGCTCTGCTGGTCTCATAAGCCATCTCCCTGTACAGTTCCTCCTCCTAGAGAGTGTCCTTGGGTTGTTGCTAGAACAGAAGAGCTTCCCTGTGCTCAGCCCTGCCACTCAGGCTCCAGGCTCCCTCAGCTGCACTGAGATGCTCACTCACTGTTGCCTAGCACTTGGATCCAGGCCTTCCCTTAGTGTCAGTGACTGTTCCAACAGGGCCCAGGCCCTGCTGGCTACACTCTGGCCAGTAGCCACCTCACATACTTCTCAGTGAGTTAGGGCTACTGCTTCACCCTGTCCCACCTGCCATTCCAGTGTGAGCCATCAGAGGGCACCTGACCCACAGAAGGTATTGGGGCCTACTCTCCTGAAGTGGAGGTCCTGCCTGGGACCCAGGGGCCACTGGGGGCAGCCAGCTGCCTGCAGCTATGTGTAACCCTCCTATTCTTGTCTCCTTGCCTTGTAGGTGAGCACGCCTCAAGCAGGAGTGGGGAGGCCCTGCCTGACCCCGGGGCCTGGCCCTCTGTCCACCACAGTCGTCCCTGGAGCCGCCCTGGCCCTGTCCGTGCCTGCGCCAGGTACTGCCCTCTCCAGGCTCCCAGCTCCACCCCATGCAGGGCCTCTGGGTCCATGCAGAGGCCAGTTGGCAGCTCCTGTGTCCTGGGGGCACTGGCCAGCTCGAGTGGGCCAGCCAGCGGGTCGGGGCAGCCAGAATCTCACCCAGGTGCCAGGCCTGGGTGCACCAGGCTTGCCAGTGCTCCCAGCGTACTTGCAGCCACCCACGGTCAGCTCACCCAGCCCCAAGCTGCGGATCACATAGCTTTCTGCCTTGCCACTTGCCAGACGGAGAGCTCTGAACAGCACAGAGAAATGAGGTTGTGATCTGGCTTCGGAGCACCCTGCCCTGCCTGCCTGGGCACAGTGCCCACCCAACAGGGCCAGTCCAGCACCCACGTCTCCCTTACCATGACGGGCAGCGCTGGGTATGCCAGCGCAGGAAGGAGCAGTGTCCTTGTGCAATATTTGCTTCCTTTCTGGTGGAGACGCTGTTCATTCTTAGGTCCCAGTGGTCAACACTCGCAGTCCTCACTCGTTTCGTATACTTGAATTGATTATCAGGACATTGTAATGACCCCGCAAAAGTACAGTGCCTTGAATTTCAGCTTTTCCGTTCCCTAATGGAAAGAGATGTTTAAAAGAAATATATATTGGAAAGGTGTGTTTTATTTTACAATTGGCTATTGCATTTATATCTTTATTTCTTATTTTAAGTTGCAGAGATACGAATGGTTTACAGGTTGGAAGCTAAGTCTAACCTTTAGTTTTCTGTTGTAAATGCCTTTTTCTAAGGAAAAAAATTGGTTGTCTTGAATATTGAAGAGTTGCAAATGCTAGACCAGCTCTGCTCAATATCAGAAAAATGAGGTCTCTCTGGATTTAGCCGATGACTAAGGGAAGACAGATGGAAAAAACACGTTCTTAACTGGAGCATTCTGGGTGCTTTTCGTGAGCTGTCTAACGCCCGTGATTCTTCAGGGAGGGCATTTTTAGCAGTGGCTGGTCTCTTAGTAAGGCTACGTATGCAGAACCTGCTGTAATATGCTAAGTGAACAAACACACTCTTCATAACCCAAAGGCTGAGGGGCGGCTCTGGGCTGGGTCGGCTGTTGGGAGTGTGGGTGAGTGTGTGCCCGGCAGCTGCTGCCCCCTGCTTCTGGGTCCCACCAGCCCGCCTGCTGAGCTCTTCTTCCTGGCTTTTCCTTCTTTTCAACAATTTGCCCTGTGGCCCATGAGCACCCCCCGCCCCCGCACCTCACTTACTCACAAGCAGTATTCCGTTGGCCTCTGGCCTGTAGGCTGCCCTGCGGGCAGTCCTCCAGGCTGACGTGCTGAGGGCCAGACTGCCCTTCTCCTGGAGACGTCAATGGCACTCATCCCAGACAGGCATAGAAACGGCCCACGGTGGAGCCTGGAGGCCCGGCCTCCTCCCCTGACAAAGATGTTTTTTACTCCCACTGGAAGGCAGACCGCCTCCTGATGCCAAGATGTGAGTTGTATAGTTCTACTGTACTTTGGAACAATACTAAAACTGGCTAACTTATTTTGGTTTAAATATATTATTCCATCAATTCAGTTAGAATTGAATTTTCTAGGTGATTATGCAGAGTCTTCTGCCTGGACACAATGTTGTCGTAAGAGATTTCTGTTCTCTGTACCGTGCACCTCAGTCTGTTTGGTTTCAGAGTCGTGTCTCTGTTTCATGAGTACAATGGACAGCTGCTCTCACCGTTTCTCCTCCAGCTTACACTGAACCTAAGATTTGGAGCCTCTCTCACCTGTTAGCCCTCTCCTTGTACACAGACAGTCAGTGGCACGAAATCCCCAAGAGACTGTGTATATTAAGGAGAAAAATAAACACTTTTGCTTGAAAACAGTGTGGAAAAAATCTTTTTCTTCCTCTGTCCATTTAAGAGCTGACCGGCTGGGCCTCTCAGGGAGGGCAGGAGCAGTGAGCAGAGCTGTGTGCTGGCCCTCCCTGTGGGGCCAGACCAGCCACCCCAGCTTTGTGTCTATAGGTGTGTTGCCCGCCCCCCCACTTCCAGGGGCAAGGAGCTGAGGGGGGGCTCAGGTGAGGCCGAGGGATGGCAGAGGAGCCCTTCTGACGGGCCGCCTCCTAGAGCCAGGTGCCTCTCCTGTGGGGAAGGACTGGCCCGGCAGCACCCTGTGCCCACCCACCAAGCTCACGGCCACGGCCAACTGGGGAGTCCAGTTCCACTACCTCCAGCCTGGGTCACAGCCCTGAGCCTGACTTCAAGACACCTAGGAGCCTCCGAAAGTGATTTACATTTTCTATAGAAGTCGGCTGTGCCCCAGATGGAAGGAGTTAGGATTGTGGCCAATTGAAAGGCATGTGTCATCCCTGGGCCTGCTCTGCTGTCTCCAAGAAACTCCCAGTGGTAATTCCTGTGGTAGATTGGGCATGGAGGGCCAGGTGTGCCATACCCCTCTGGAGCCTTCTCCTGGACCAGCGTCAGCCTGAGTGCTTATAGAGGGTCACCCACAGGTCACTCGAGGATCCTGGCTTTGCTGATAGCCACAGCCAAGTACACCATTGTCCCATGGTCCCCCAGGAGGCAGCCCTCCAGCCAGCTGCTCTCATGCCCCTGCATGCACACTGGGGTCCTGAGAAGACCCCACAACCATGCCAGAGCTGAGGGGCTGCCTTTTCTGCCCCTGTGTGGCTTGGAAGCTGTGCGTCTGCTCATTCCTTACTCCCACTGAGACAGCCAGAGTGGGAAGCCATGGCCTCTGTTGTCCTTAAAGGGCCCGTCCCAAAGCGTCTGCAGACCTGTGGTGCCGCAAAAGGTGCCTGGCTCAGTACTGACCCAGCTCAGCACTGACCCTAGGCAGAGACAGGCTGGTGAGGCTTCCCGCTTAAGGCGCCGGTGTGCCCCCCAGGACACTGCTTGTCATGCGGTAACTAAGGACTGGGCTTCGGGCAAGCTTGCAATGTGCTTTGTTGAAGCAGAGAGGACAATGGCTGAGGTGACAGACGCTGAGAATCAGGGCTGTCCACACACTGTGGCTCAACTGTTAGGGCCCATGGGAGCCAGGCCCTCTGAGGGTGCCATCAATGCGTACAGCACTCCATCTCCGGGTGAACAGCCCCAAGGGAGTGTAGGCTGGGCCTGGGCCCCCTCTGCCCCAGGTGCTGACAGGCCCCGTGGACACGGCACCGCACCTGGACAGTACTGAGCTATGGCGGTTTTGTCTTCTAGATTCTGAGAGTGAGAAGCCAGACTGAGCCCAGGCAGGCCGACCCGACCCAGACGCCAGGCCCGTGTCATCTAGAGCGAAGAGGGAACCATGGGAAGTGACTGGGCCTCCAGGCGTGGCCTTTGCTCCTTGTCCAGCTCACACTGTTTTGTAATCACTTTCTAAGCATTTTTATATTCACAGTTGGAGACACAAATGTAATGCAAGAATAAAAAAATATTTTGGGGGAAAAAGGACTTTGGTTTTTAAAACTTTCTGCTTCCAGTGGCATTCAGTAGGCAGGTGGCTAGAGATGTGCTGAATAAAGGGGGAGAGGAACCTCCACTAGAGTGTAGACGGCACGCAGCATATCAGGGTAGGTGCCTTTCTGCCGATGGCACTTCTGAGGTGTGCTGATGTTCCCTGGCCATTTACACAGCAGTTTACAATTTATCTGTTAGGCTCCTCAGGACAGCAGCTGGGACAGGTCAGATGCGTGACAAGGCCCCTGGAGCCAAGTGGCCACCAGGGCAAAGCTGTGGTGGCGTGAGGTTAGGCCTGGGCTCCTGTTTCCATAGCTGGCACTCAGACCAGCACATCGGGGCAGCCCTGGCCTTAGCAAGGCAGCCTGGAGATTTTAGACCCTGATCACCGAGCAGTCGCTCCCTCGGCCTACAGACACAGATCTATCCCGTGACCTGTCTTTGAGTGTACAGCGTCAGCCTGAAATTCCCTTGGGCTTCTCTGTTCCATATTCCTTGAGCACGAGTCACCCCCCACCTCTGGGCCCAAGGCAGGCAGCTGTGGAGGTCCAGAACGACCCTCCCTCCTGGATGCACAGTCAGCTAAGGGACCACTTGCTCCTTGGAGGTCTGGATCCCCATGTAGGAGCATCCAAAGAGCAGCATGAAAAATGAGAAATCCTCACATGGCCTTGCCAGGGAAGCGGGCAGTGGTGGGTCTCTGCAGCCTGTAGGGGAGGCATGGAACAGGGGCCTGAGCCTGGGGTCCTGTGGTCTGGAGTAGAATTCAGGGGGTCCCGTGCACAGAAGGGAAAATTACACCTTTGTTTTCATCAATCTCTGACTGAAGTTGCATTTCCTCCAATGAGGAACTCGAATAACAAGATGCAGTGGCACTAGCAGCACCTGGGACTTCAGCACCCGTAGCCCACAGGTACTGCAGATCACTTCACAGTTGCTGTAGACATCTCAAAGTGCCCATCCCCAAGGTGCAGCTCCTGTCCAGCTGGTTTCCCGTTCACACCACACGTCTGAGCATACACCAACCCTGCTGCCCCAGGCTGGGCAGGGCCTCCACAGAAGATGCTTTGGGTCTCCTCATCTCCTGCCAGCTTTCTTCCTATACTGCCATGATGGCAAAGAGACGTGCCCAGGTGTATGCCAGTGGGTAAGACTTTGGTCCAGGTCTTGAGCAGATGGCAGTATCTGGCTAGAAGTTAGTAACCTTATTCATTTTTGTTGTTTGCAAAGTTTGTCTTTTCAAACAGCATATGTATTTAAATTATTTTTTCTTTTAAAGCAAGTAGTACAAGCGGCACATGGGCTAATGGCAACCGTTGTAAAGGGAGACGACTGAAGCTTGGAAACCCAGCAGCAGCTCATAGGTGGTCATAGTAGCAAGCCCTTTGCAAGGCCCTGGAGGGCAAGGGGTTTCCCAAAAATGGCTCAGTAGGAGCAGCCAGAGGCCTGACCAGAGGATTGATTCTGGTGGGGAAGGGGAGAGGCTCGGGTGGAACACCTGTCCACTGTACAGGATCTTTGGGAGACCACCCACTGTCCCCAGCACATGCTCACTGCAGGGCTCAGTGGGCATCCCCGTCCCCAAGGCAGAGAGCAAAGGCCCAGATAGCAGGACACATCTCCACTGCCACCCCCAGGAGGGGTGTGTCCTCTTGCAGCAAGAAGGGCCTTCTGAAAGCAGTGCTCAGAGCCATGGGACCAACATGAGCAGGGTGGTGACTGATGGTCAGGCTGCCATCCTGGGGTACACGCTGACATTGATCTCCTGATCTCCGGTGGCCCTCATGCTCAGAAACACCCAGTGACTCTCCAGTGCCCACAGGATAAGGCCCAAACCCTGTGTCTCAAATTCAGGGCTCTCCATAGACTGCTGGGGACTTTGCTGCTGGAACGTGACAGAACAGCTCCACCTCTGTACCTTACTCCTGCTGTTCATCCCTTGTAAAAAGCCTCCTCTCTGTTGCAAAAAGCCCTCTTCATCCTGCCTGGGACACTGCCAGCTCACAGGTGTCATTCCTCCTCCAAGTTCTCACTAATCTGTGAGTCCTCACCAGACTCCCGGATACTCTACCTTCATGGCATTCTCACAGGTCCATCATATGGCGGGGTGAGGGGGGAAGAGACAAGGAGAGAGGGGGCTAAGACAAATATGTGTTAGAAAATTTAGAAAAAGGAATAACCCTACTTCTTCCATTACTGGGTCCCATATGAACTACTGGGGAGACGAAGCCCATACAGCCCTTCCCCAGCCCTAAAGCATCGGAATCCTGGACTATGGAGGAGCACTGGCCAATGGGTGAATACACTACGCTAGCTGCATATGGACCAGTCAGCCTGACAGGTGCTGAGAACTCTTAAGAATTCTTGGTTTAGAAATCACACCAGGGATTGTACTGAGAGGGCAGGATGGATAAGGTGAGGGATGGAGACTTGAAAGGGGCAGGCCGAGTCAACCCAGGTGCAATTTTCTCTAATTCCTTCCTTTCTCTCACACCCCATGTCCAGACTGTCAGCCAGACCTGTCATCTCTACCTCCCAGACAAAGTGGGAACCCATCCATTTCTCTCCTGCTCCATCATCTTGCTCTAGTTAAAAACACATCTTGCATGAAAGACTCCCAACAGTCTCCTACCTTTAGGTCTCCCTGCTTCTGCTTGTGCTTCACAGTATAGAGTAACTGTTTAAAACCCTCCAGAAAAGGACTTACTTCTGGCTAAGATGGACTAACTGGTACAGGATTTATTCTCTTGCCTGAAACAAATAAAACAAAAAGTGGAGAAAATATAGAGACTTGGGTCAGGTAACAAAGGGCATTGATTTGTTTCCAGAGACAGGAAACAAATGAGCTGAGCCCTACGATTGGCCGAGCTTATTGCCCTGAGAGAGTTTCCAGGCTGTAGCACAAGGAGGGAGAACCCAGGCAAAGCCCAGCAGACTCACTGAGTGGAGGAGATAGAGCTGAAAGTTGGGGGAAACAAAGGCAAGTTCAAAGGACAGAGTACTGGAGAGGAGAGAGTTGGAGAGAGGGAGAAAGAGGGGAAGAGAGAGAGAGAGAGAACTCTGAAGATCTGAAGAAGGGCCCCTCAAGTATTCAACTGAACACTGATCAGTGCATGCCTGTGAAGAAGGTACCACCAAAGGCTGGGGAATGCACCACCAAAAGAGATTAGAGGAAAGAGTCCCCAGTGCTCACACAGGGCTGGGAATAGTGCCTCCTCCATCCAGCTAGAACAAAAAACCTCATAATGTACAGAAGATTTGGTAGTGTACTCAGAAGGGTCTTGCCTCAATAATGGGGGATGATTAATACTACAGTAAGCACTGCTCTGCACCACCCTAATAAATCATAAAAGCCAGAAGTGAAAGGTTCAAATGGTTTCCAAATCATGCCTCAGAAAAAGCTCAAGAATATTGCCATGAATTGTGTCTCCCAAAAATATGTGTATCAATTTGGCTAGGCCATTATTCCTAGTATTGTGTGATCTCCACCATTTTGTCATCTGATGTGGATTTCCTATGCATTGTAAATCCTATCCCTATGATGTTAATGCAATGGATTAGTGACAGTTATGTTGATGAGATCTACAAGATTAGACTGTGTCTTAATCCAGCCTCTTTTGAGATATAAAAGAGAGAAGCTAGCAGAGAGACATGGGGCCCTCATACCGCCAAGAAGCAAAAGCCGCCAGGAGAACAGCACGTCCTTTGGACCCAGGGTCTGTGTGCTGAAAAGCTCCTAATCCAGGGGGAGATTGATGACAAGGACTTTCCTCCAAAGCTGACAGAAAGAGAAAGCCTTCCCCTGGAGCTGGCACTCTAAATATGGACTTCTAGCCTACTAGACTGTGAGAGAATAAACTTTTGTTTGTTAAAGTCATCCACTTGTGGTATTTCTGTTACAGCAGCACTATATGACTAAGACAAATATTTATAGGAATACAAATCTATTTCCAGCACCCAGCAAGATAAAATTACCTATGTTTGGCATCCAATAAAAAGTTATCAGGCATATGAAGGAGCAGAAAAATATAATTTACAATAAGGAAAATTTATCAAAACTGATCCTGAACTGACACTGAAGTTAGAACGAGCAGACAAGGACATTAAAACAACAATTATAACTGTATGCCACATCTAAGATACTTAAAATATACACACACAGAATTGCAATAGATGAGAACTACAATGGCTGAGGTTAAAATTTACACTGGATGAGGTTAACGACAGATTAGGTAATACAGAACTTGAACTGAACTTGAAGACAGAGCAATAGAAATAAATTTGATCGGAAGACACAAATTGCAAAAGCCTACTCAAGAAGAAATAGATAACCTGGATAGCCCTATATCTATTAAATAAATTTATTTTATAGTTAACCTTCCCACAAAGAAAATTCCAGGTTCAAATGGCTTCACGGGTGAATCCTCCTAGATATTAAGGAAGAAATAATACCAATTATACAGAACTCTTCCAGATAATTCTGATGCCCTCATTCTAGGAGGGCAGTGTTGCTCTGATAACAAAACCAGACAGACATTACAAGAAAACTAAAGATCAATATTCCTCAACAACATAGAAATTCTAAACATAATGTTAGCAGATTGTTGTTGTTTTTAGGTGCCATCGAGTCAGTTCCAACTCATAGGCACCCTATATGCAACAGAATGAAACACTTCCCTGTCCCGTGCCATCCTCACAATCATTGTTATGCTTATTGCAGCCACTGTGTCAATCCATCTCATTGAGGGTCTTCCTCTTTTTCACTGACCCTCTACTTTACCAAGAATGATGTCCTTCTCTAGGGACTGGTCCATCCTGATAACATGTCCAAAGTATGTGAGATGAAGCCTTGCCATCCTTGTTTCTAAGGAGCATTCTGGCTGTACTTCTTCTAAGACAGATTTGTTCTTCTGGCAGTCCGGGGTATAGTCAATATTCTTTGCCAGCATCATAATTCAAATTCATCACTTCTTCTTTGGTCTTTCTTATTCGTTTTCCTGCTTTCACAGGTATATGAGAAGATTGAAATACCATGGCTTGGCTCAGGTGCACCTTAGTCCTCAAAGTGATGTCTTTGTTTTTGAACACTTTAAAGAAGTCTTTTGCTGCAGATTTTCCTTATGCAATACATGATTTGATTTCTTCACTGCTGCTTCAATGGGCATTGATTGTGGATCCAAGTAAAATGAAATCCTTTATAACTTCAATATTTCCTCTGTTTATCATGATGTTGCTTATTGGTCCAGTTGTGAGGATTTTGTTTTCTTTATGTTGATGTGTAATCCATACTGAGGATTGTAGTCTTTTTTCTTCATCAGAAAGTGCTTTAAGGCCTCTTCGCTTTTAGCAAGCAAGGTTGTGTCGTCTGCATATTGCAGGTTGTTAATGAGTCTTCCTCTAATCTTAATGCTGCATTCTTCTTCATATAGCCTACCTTCTTGGATTATTTGTTCAGCATACAGATTGAATAAATATAGTGAAAGGATGAAACCCTGACACACACCTTTAAAACCACGCAGTATCCCCTTGATCTGTTCGAACGACTGCCTCTTAGTCTATGTACATGTTCTGTATGAGCACAATTTATTGTTCTGGAATTCTCATTCTTCACAATAGTATCTATAATTTGTTGTCATTCACACGGTTGAATGCCTTTGCATAGTCAATAAAACACAGGTAAACACCCTTCTGTTATTCTCTGCTTTCAGCCAAGACCCATCTGACATCAGCAATGATATCCCTCATCCTCTTCTGAATCTAGCTTGAATTTCTGCCAGTTCCCTGTCGATGTACTGCTCCAACCATTTTTAAATTATTTTCCACAAAATTTTACTTGCATGTGATATTAATGATATTATCCGATAATTTCCTCATTCTGTTGAATCACCTTTCTTTGGAATGGGCACAAATATAGATCTCTTCTAGCCAGTAGGCCAAGTAGCTGTCTTCCAAATTTCTTGGCATAGACAAGTGTCTTAATTATCTAGTGCTGCTGTAACGGAAATATCATAAGTGGATGGATTTAACAAAGAGAAATTTATTTTCTCACAGTCTAGTAGGTTACATTACACTGGTCCATTACATTGATGGTATTATGCTGATTGGACTTACTAAGGAAGAATTGCCAATGACTATAGATTTATTGGTAAGACATTTGTATGCTACAGGGTGGGACATTAATCCAACAAAAATTCAGGAACCTTCCACCTCAGTAAAATTTCTAGGAGATCAGTGGTGTGGGGCATGCTGACATATTTCTTCTAAAGTGAAGGATAAATTGTTACATCTGGCCCCTCCTACAACTCAAGGAGGCACAGTGCCTACTGGGCCTCTTAGATTTTGGAGGTAAATATCCCTCATTTTTGTGTGCTACTCCAGCCTATTTACCAAGTGACTCAAAAAGCTGCTGGGTTTGAATGGGGCCCAGGACAAGAGAAGGTTCTGCAGCAGGTTCAGGCTGCCACGCAAGCTGTGCTTCCTCTTGGGCCATGTGATCTGACTGATCCAATGGATTTTGAACCGTCAGTGGCAGAGCCGAATGAGCTCAGAACAACGTGGCCATGGGGGAGGGATGGAGATTATGCTCAGAAACGTGGACTTTCACTCACAATGGCCAACTTGGCTACAGCCTCTGCTGAATGCCCAATCTGTCAGCAACAAAGACCAACACTGAGTCCCTGATATGGCACCATTCCTCAAGGCATTTGGTCGGCAACCTGGTGGCAGGTTGATTACATTGGACTGCTTCCATCGTGGAAAGGGCTGCATTTTGTTCTTACTAGGGTAGACACACTCTGGGTAAGGGTTTGCCTTCCGCCTTCCCTGCACGCAATGCCTTTGCCAAAACTGCCATCTGTGTACTAACAGAATGCCTTATCCACCATCATGGTATCCCCATAGCATTACCTCTGATTGAGGGACTCACTTCACGGCAAATGAAGTGTGGCAGTGGGCTTATGCTTGTAAGATTCACTGATCTTAACATGTTCCCCATCATCCTGAAGCAGCTGACTTGACAGAACAATGAAATCGCCTTCTAAAGATATAATTATGGCATTAGCTAGGTGGCAATATTTGGCAGGGTTGGGGCAGTGTTCTCCAGGAGACTGTATTTGCTTTAAACCAGTGGTCAGTATATGGTGCTGTTTCTCCCATAGCAAGGATCCATGGGTCCAGGAATAAAGGGGTGAAAACGAAGTGGCACCACTCATTATTACCCCTAGGTCACCCCCTCAAAAAAATTTTGCTTCCTATCCCCATGACCCTATGCTTTTGAGGTCTAGAAGTCTTAGTTCCAAAGGGTGGAATGCTCCCACTTGAAGACAAAGCAGAGATTCTATTTTACTGGAAGTTAAGAATGCCACCCAGCCACTTTAGGCTCCTCATACCTCTGGATCAACAGGCAAAGGAGTGAGTTACCGTATTGGCTGGTGTTGTTTACCCTGATTTCCCTGGGGAAATTGGAATGATGTTGCATAATGGAGGTAAAAAAGAGTATATCTGGAATACAGGAGATACGTTAGGGTGTCTCTTGGTACTACAATGCCCTGTGATTGAAGTCAATGAAAAACTACAGCAACCCAATTCCAACATGACTGCAAATGGCCCAGACCCTTTAGGAATGAATGGGTCACCCGTCAGGCAAAGAACCACAATCAACTAAGGTGCTTCCTGGGGGTAAAGGGAATACAGAATGGACGGTGGAAGAAGGTAGTTCTAAATACCAGTTTACGACCACATGACCAGTTGCAGAAATGAGGACTGTAATTGTTATGAGTATTTGTCTTAATTGTCTAGTGCTGTTGTAACAGAAAATACCACAGTGGATGACTTTAACAAAGAAAAATTAATTTTCTCACAATCCAGTAGACTAGAAGTCCAAATTCAGGGCATCAGCTCTAAGAGAAGGCTTTCTCTCTCTCTATTGGCTCTGGAGGAAGGTCCTTGTCATCAATCTTCCCCTGGACTAGGAGATTTTCTGCACAGAAACCCCAGGTCCAAAGGACGCACTGTGCTCCTGGTGCTGCTTTCTTGGTGGTATGAGGTCCCCAACTCTCTGCTCACTTCCCTTTCCTTTTATCTCTTGCAAGATAAAAGGCGGTGCAGGCCACACCCCAAGAAAACTCTCTTTACACTGGATCAGGGATGTGACCTTAATAAGGGTGTTACAACCCCACCCTAATGCTCTTTAACATAATCTAATCTTGCCTCAGTAACCACAGGCAGAGATTAGGATTTACAACACATAGGAAAATCACATCAGATGACAAAATGGTGGACAATCACACAATACCGGGCATCATGGCCTAGCCAAATTGATACACGTATTTTTGGGGGACACAGTTCAATCCATGACAGTATTTCTTCCTTGTGTGTATGCATCAAATATTTTTGTTTTCTTTACTTATAAAATATAAGACGTAAACAAGGCTAGTGTGTTTTGGTTGTTGTACCATGTTAGGCACAAGTATGACTTTGTAATTTGTCTTTAGAGATTGTGTATGGTTTAAGGAGATGTGCACAGGTGCCAGTTTGACAGAGTGGACTGTGATGGTTAAGGTTGTGTGTCAACTTGACTGGACCATGATTTTCAGTGATTTGGCACTTATGTCATGATGTAGTTTTGCAGTTATGTAATGATGCAGTTTGGCAGTTATGTAATAATGTTATTTGGCAGTTATATAATGATGCAGTCATCATATATGATCCGATATGATCAGACAATTGGTTTTAAGGGGAGTTTCTCCATGGGTGTGGCCTGCATCCAGTATATATTTGGACGTTTTGGCAAAGCTTTCTTGCTTTCTCTGGATCTTGCATCTGGCTTGTCATCACCTTACCTCTAGTTCTTGGGTCTTGAGCCAACAGCCTACTATATTGCCTGCTGATCTTGAGATTCATCAGCCTCCACAGCCTGTAAGCCAGCAGCCTGACATCTTACCTGCTGATCTTGGGTTCGACAGCCCCTGCAGCTACATGAGTCAGGAGAAGTCTCCAGCCTGGTACCTGACCCATGGACTTAGGAGTTTCCAGCTTCTACAACCACATGAGCCATTTCCTTGTGGTAAATCTCTCTCTCTCCCTCTCTCCATATATGTGTGTGTGCGCGCGCACGTGTTTGTATGTATGCAACTCACCAGTTCTGCTCCTCTTGAGAACCCAACCTAAAACAACCCCCAACCCTCTGGGGCCTGATTGTAGGCCAGTCTGTCCATTTTACAGGTGGACAGACTGAGTTTAGCCATCCCAATGCCTGCTGTGTTAAATGCTCAGGGATTAAAAAGCTGACAGCAATGTAACACTCTTGTGAAGGGAATTATTTTGAAACATTTTATTTTTTAAAGAGCATGAGCTTTCTGAGCTAAATGGGGTTGCAGCCAAGGTCAGGCATAACATAGTGGAGGGGCACCCCCTCAGCCACATTTACACCACTCACACCTCTTGCACATGCAATACATCTAGAACGTCCCAAGGCATAACTCACCATGGCTCTCAGGACTTGATCTCTGACTTCTGGTCTGGATTGGCCTTGAATGAGTATATTGTTGTGGGGTTTACATTAACTTTACTCAAAGAATTCTGGTCTTTGTCTTTGGTTCCTGAGAGATAATCTCTAAAAATCCTTGGAATTTAGTGTCTTGGATAAGGACTTTAGACAATACTTAACTAACAGATTATGCCAGCAAGGTGATGAGGTGACTCTGGGATGAGGGCTGGCCAGGTCAGAAAGACTCACTGCATGATAGCTTGTGATAATCTCAGGATATTGACCAGCTCAGGGGAGAGGGGCCAGGGTTTGTTCTACGTAATCAGACCCTAATTAAAGGCTCTGGACATGGAAGCTCCATGAGATTCCTGGTTGATGAAAGACACCCATGCATATGGGAGGAGAGTACATCCCTTTTGGGACATGGAAGTTCTAGGTTGGGAACCCTACCAAACCTGGCCCTTTGCATGTCTTCATTTGCGCCTTTTTTTTTTGCTATAATAAAACTGTATTCGTAAGTGTAGTGAGCTCTGTGAGTTGTCCCAATAAATTATTGAGCCCCAAGTAGTAGTGGGAACAAGCAGGTTAGAAGTGAGTGGGGCTGGGAACCTCTGAGCTTACAGCTGGTATCCTGAGGGGATAGAGGGAACCCCTGCGTTTATAGCTAGCATTTCTTCATTTGTATCTTTCCTGGTTTTTATCTTTTTCTGTTATTTTAAAGTTATTGTCACAAATAAGGTGTTTCTGTGAGTTTTGTGGTTGTTGAAATAAATTATCAAACCCAGTAGAGGGACAGTGCAATGGGATGGCTGGTGTCAGAAATAATAGGGATGTTGGAGCCAGCTTGATGTTGATTCTTCTAGTCATTGTCCTGAATTTATAGTCATGAAGTTATTCCTCATTCAACAATGTAGAATTTCATGTGACCTCTGTCTTCCCAGAAAACATTGACAGTTGTGATCGTTAACGTTGTGTGTCAACTTGGCTGGGCCATGATTCTCAGTGGTTTGGCAGTTATGACGTAGTTTGGCAGTAATATAATGATGTAATCACCTCCATGATGAGACCTGATATAATGTGATCACCTCCATGATGGGATCTTCTGTGAGTAGCCAGTCAGTTGAAAGGACGTTTCTTTGGGAGTGTTGCCTGCATCCAATATAGGTGGACTTTCTGGCAAAACTCATGGGCTTTTGCTCACCCTGGATCCTGCAGCTGATTCCTGTTTGTTTGACCTCTGATTCTGGGGACTTGAGCTAGCATCTTACCTGCCAATCTTGCTATTCATCAGTCCCCACAGCTTGTGAGACAGAGGCCTACTGATTGACCTGCTGATCTTGGGTCTGCCAGCCCTTGCAGCTACATGAGTCAGAAACCTCCAGTCTGACCCATGGACCTGGGATTTCTAGCCTCTACAACCACAAGAGCCATTTCCTTGATATAAATCTCTCTATATATATTTATATTTATACACTGTTCTGGTTTTGTTTCTCCAGAAAATCCAGCTTAAGGCAACAGTTAACAAATCTTCCAGCCTTTTGTTTTCTGAAATCCCCTAATGCTTTTGTGTTCCAGGAAGGGTTTACTGCAAAGAACACACTTCCCCATAGGACTTGGATAGGACTGGCTGTTCATTCTCCTCATGACTCCCATGAGATGTGCAGATGAACCCCTGTGTACCTGTGACCAAGCCAGGCACACACCCTCCATCCTCCCCATTGTTGTCTCATGAATGATTAGCTGAAGTTAGAACTGTGTCCCTCTGAGATGAGCTAGGCATCGAGACATACATTTCTTGTCCTGCTGACAGGTAGACGAAGCCTTCCCCTGATTGCAACACCACCACCACCACCACCACCACCACCACCCCCACTGTAAACCCCAACTGTGACCTGCTGCTCCTCCCTTGAAAAGTCCAAGGCAGACAGAACCTGCTTATGGGACTTGGATCTGGGCCCTCTCCCTATGGCAATAGCCTGTTATTTATTCATCAATTGACTCACCTGTTTGACTTTTTTCTCTGACTTGTCCAAGTCTTGCAAAAAGGGGGAGGGCCAATGGCCTGGGATGGAGCTGGCAGATGGCTGGGGCAGGGGGAGGGGACTAACAAGGCTCTCCCAGGTCAGGACAGCATGACCAGGGAAGAGAACCCAGTGACACTTGCTTCTGCTGTGGACAGACAGGCAATACAGGCTCCTCAGTACTCACGGGGCAGAAATGGCAGAAAAGCAGCTCTGATGGAAGGGGACTACTGGGCTCCCTAGGCCAGCTCCTTGTGTCTCCAGACAACTGATATTCAATGCATAAGTCCTGGACAAAAAGACTAAATTTTTTTTCTAAAATGAAGTTTGTCTCTACTACAGTCTGCCAATTATTATGCTAAATTTGCAACGCTTTTTACTTATGGAGAGTTTTTCATCCAAGGATTTCCAGAGTGATTTATAAATATAAACATTAATTAAGCCACTGCCAACTCCCATGAGTTCCAGGAGGATGAACAGAATACCAAAGAGAGGGACTTAGAAAGCACGTGGCTCTGTTACCAGGCCCAGGCTGATTGATGGCTTCAGAAGGCCCCCCATCTACCACCGGCTGGTCCATGCTTAGGAGCTAGAACTGCTGCTTCTTTGTCCCTCCCGATAACTCCATTTGCCTCGGAAACCCCTGGAGTGAGGAACTGTGGGACTCTGAGTGGCCTCAGTAATGGACAGTGGGCAGAGCCAGGCCACAACCCTTTGTCAGAGTGAGGGCCCAAATAGGGGTGGGGAGGGGATGGTGGGCAGAAACTGGCCGCTCACAACCAGGCCTGGCATTCACTGTGCTGTGACCAGGGGCTGTCCTGGCTGGATGTGGCCAGACCAAGAGGGGAGGGAAGCAGGAGGGCCATTGTTACAGAGGATGGCACAGGTAGTGTGAGGTGAAGGGGTTTCTGTGAGAAGTCTTATTTGGGCAAAACCAGCACCTGAATAATCCCAACCCTCTTGCCTCCATCCGTCAAAGTTAACAAAGCCAAAATGGGGATACTGTCACTAAACTATGGAAAAATTATTAACTTTGTGCATTACAAAAATTGTTCAAGATAACTTAGATACAAAATCCTCAACAAAATTCTAGCCAACAGAATTCAACAACATATCAAAAAACTAATTCACTGTAACCAAGTGGGTTTCAAACCAGGTATGCAGGGATGGTTCAACATTAGAAAAACAATCAATGTAATCCATCATATAAATAAAACAAAAGACAAGAACCACATGATTTTATCGATCAATGCAGAAAAGGCATTTGACAAAGTTCAACACCGATTTGTGATAAAAACTCTCAGCAAAATAGGAATAGAAGGAAAATTCCTCAGCATGATAAAGGGCAATTATACAAAACCAACAGCCAACATCATCCTAAATGGAGAGAGTCTGAAAGCATTCCCCTTGAGATCGGGAACCAGACAAGGATGCCCTTTATCACCACTCTTATCCAACATTATGCTGGAGGTCCTAGCCAGAGCAATTAGGCTAGATAAGGAAATAAAGAGCATCCATATTGGTAAGGAAGAAGTGAAAGTATCTCTATTTGCAGATGACATGGTTTTATACACAAAAAAACCCTTAAAGAATCCTCAAGAAAACTACTGAAGAGTTTAGCAGAGTATCGGGATACAAGATAAACATACAAAAATCACTTGGATTCCTCTACACCAACAAAAAGAACATCAAAGAGGAAATCACCAAATCAATACCATTTACAGTAGCCCCCAAGAAGATAAAATACTTAGGAATAAATCTTACCAGAGATGTAAAAGACCTATACAAAGAAAACTACAAGACACTACTGCAAGAAACCAAAAGAGACCTACGTAAGTGGAAAAACATACCTTGTTCATGGATAAGAAGGCTTAATATTGTAAAAATGTCTGTTCTACCAAAAGCCATCTATAGATACAATGCGATTCCCATCCAAATTCCAAAGACATTTTTTAATGAGATGGAGAAACAAACCCTCAACTTCATATGGAAGCACAAGAGAACCCGGATAAGTAAAGCATTACTGAAAAAAAAAGAACAAAGTGGGAGGCCTTACTCTACCTGATTTTAGAACCTATTATACTGCCACAGTAGTCAAAACAGCCTGGTACTGGCACAACAACAGATACGTAGACCAATGGAACAGAATTGAGAATCCAGACATAACTCCATCCACATATGAGCAGCTGGTATTTCACAAAGACCCAATGTCAGTTAAATGGGGAAAAGACAGTCTTTTTAACAAATGGTGCTGGCATAACTGGATATCCATCTCCCCAAAAATGAAACAAGACCCATATCTTACATCATGTGCAAAAACTAACTCAAAATGGATCAAAGACCTAAATATAAAATCTAAAACAATAAAGATCATGGAAGAAAAAATAGGGACAATGCTAGGAGCCCTAATACATGGCATAAACAGTATACAAAACATTACTAACAATACAGAAGAGAAACCAGATAACTGGGAGCTCCTAAAAGTCAAACACCAATGTTTATCCAAAGACTTCACCAAAAGAGTAAAAAGATTACCTACTGACAGACTGGGAAAAAGATTTTAAGCTATGACATTTCTGATCAGCATCTGATCTCTAAAATCTACATGATGCTGCAAAAACTCAACGACAAAAAGACAAATAACCCAATTAAAAAATGGGCAAAGGATGTGAACAGACACGTCACTAAAGAAGGCATTCAGGTGGCTAACAGATACATGAGGAAATGCTCACGATCATTAGCCATTAGAGAAATGCAAACCAAAACTACAATGAGATTCCATCTCACTCCAACAAGGCTGGCATTAATCAAAAAAACCCCAAAACAATCAATGTTGGAGAGGTTGTAGAGAGACTAGAACATTTATATACTGCTGATGGGAATGTGGAAACCCTGGTGGCAGAGTGGTTAGTTGCTATGGCTGCTAACCAAAGGGTCAGCAGTTCGAATCCACCAGGCACTCTTTGGAAACTATATGGGGCAGTTCTACTCAGTCCTGTAGGGTTGTTACGAGCCAGAATCGGCTCAGCAGCACTGGGTTTTTGGTGGGTGGGAATGTAAAATGGTACAACCGCTTTGGAAATCGATTTGGGGCTTCCTTTAAAAACTAGGAAAACAACTACCATATGATCCATCAATCCCACTCCTTGGAATATATCCTAGAGAAATAAGAGCCTTTACATAAACAGATATATGCACACTCATGTTCATTGCAGCACTGTTTACAATAACAAAAAGTTGGACGCAACCAAGGTGTCCATCAACAGATGAATGGATAAATAATGGTATATTCATTCACACAATGGAATACTACGCATTGATAAAGAACAACGATGAATCTGTGAAACATTTCATAACATGGAGGAATCTGGAAGGCATTATGCAGAGTGAAATTAGTCAGCTGCAAAAGGACTAATATTGTATAAGACCACTATTATAAGAACTTGAGAAATAGTTTAAACAGAGAAGAGAATATTCTTTGATGGTTAAGAGCAGGGGAGGGAGGGAGGGAAGGAAAGGAGTTTTCACTCACTGAGTAGATAGGAACTACTTTAGGTGAAGGGAAAGACAACACACAATACAGGAGAGGTCAGCAAAACTGGAGTAAACAAAAAGCAAAGAAATTTCCTGAGTAAACAGAATGCTTTCAAGGCCGCGTAGCAGGCGCGAGGGTTTGGGAACCATGGTTTCTGGAGACATCTAAGCCAATTGGCATAATAAAACCTATTAAGAAAACATTCTGCATCCCACTTTGGAGAGTGGCGTCTGGGGTCTTAAACGCCAGCAAATGGCCATCTAAGATGCATCAATTGGTCTCAATCCACCTGAAGCAAAAAAGAATGAAGAACACCAAAGACACAGGGTAATGAGCCCAAGAGACAAAAAGGACCACATAAACCAGAGACTACATCATCCTGAGACCAGAAGAACTAGATAGTGCCCAGCTACAACTGATGACTGTCCTGACAGGGAACAAACAAAGAACCCCTGAGGGAGCAGAAGAGCAGTAGGATGAGGCTCCAGATTCTCATAAAAAGACCAGACTTAACGGTCTGACTGAGACTAGAATGACCCCGGAGGTCATGGTCTCCAGACCTTCTGTTAGCCCAAGACAGGAACCATTCCTAAAGCTAACTGTTCAGACAGGGATTGGACTAGATTATGGGATAGACAATGATACTGGTGAAGAATGAGCTTCTTGGATCAAGTAGACACGTGAGACTATGTTGGCATCTCCTGTGTGAAGGGGAGGTGAGAGAGTAGAGGGGGTCAGAGGCTGGCCAAATGAACTCAAAAAGAAATAGAGGAGGGAAGGAGTGTGCTGTCTCATTAGGGGGAGAGCAATTAGGAGTATATAGCAAGGTGTTCACAAATTTTTGTATGAGAGTCCAACTTGATTTGTAAACTTTCACTTAAAGCACAATAAAAAAAATTTTTTTTAATTGTTTAAGATAGTAGACTGAGCACAGCTGCACTCCCCCACCCTGCACCAAATCCCTAGGAAAGTGTAAAGTGTAAAATTTGTATTAAGTACAAAGCCACATTCAGAAGCATAATGGGTTGAGTGGACTCCAGGTAATATGAGGAGCCCCAGAAAGATCGACAGTAGACTCAAAGTCCCTGAGGGATGCTGTAGAAGGTGAGGTCACTATCAAAGGAATTTCATGCTTAAAGAACACAAAATACAGAAGCATAGGGGCCTAGGGCACCACAGGGTGTTTAGCTGAGGAAGTAGAACAGCAGGAACAGCCCAGTGGGAAGACCCCTCCCCACCTCCCATTTCCTGTGGGTCAAGCCGAAATCACAGGAATGCCTACCTCAGACGGGAATAGAGTACGGAAGCTGGGCTCACAGAATGTCCCAGTGGCTGTCAACAAAGGAGAGGAATAGGGTGCAGTAATCCCAGAAAACAGACTTTGGAAGACCCAGCCAAATGGTGTGTCCTCTGCTTCTCCACTTTCTCTGAAAAAAATGAGACCAGTGGCAGCAGCTCTTACCCTTCCTTCCTCCAGCAGGCTTTCCAGTGAGGTGACAGGCAGTAAGACAGGGTCTCTGAACCATAAGCCAGAGGACACATTTAAAAAGAAAAAAAGAAAAAAAAAGCCACACTTTTAAGTGTACCAATACCTTAAGAGAGAGAGATCGACACAAGAAGTTACATCGGAGGAAATAAAATTAATAGGGCAACCAGATCAGGATTTTGAAAGAAATATTTTTTTAATTTCTTATCTGTGAAATAAGAACAGACAGTTCTAAAATAAAAGCAATGGTTATGAGAATAAATCAAGCTAGAAACTTTAGAAATAAAAATATATAATTTGGACTTTAAAAATACTTTTGTAAGAAGAAAGTTTTTTGAAAAATCATTCACAATTCTACTACAAAGAGGTAAAGCATATTATCATTTTGATGAATTTTCTCCTAAATACACACACATATACACGCTTTCTAATTTGAGAACAGAATTAAACACATACCTATTCTGTGTATACACTTATCTAATTTTTTGTAAGCATTTTATTGTCAACAGTATATTACACACCTTAGGCTTAATCTTGACCTACAAGAAATAAGTTGTTGGTGGAGAATACTGGAAAGATAGATAGACCATTGTTCTGACCCTCCCCCTCAAATGCAACAAGAAGTACAAGGAAACGGTGCTTGGCATTGATAGATTCTTAACTGGGGAGCAGAGAAATGCAGCAGGGAACTGCAAACAGGCAAGAATCAACAAATTAACAGCAAGCCGCATATGGTAGGAAAATCGCATCTCCCACCATCCTTGCTCCTCCCCCAGCCACGGGGGACACCGGCACTGAGAATTGGAGAGGCCTCAAAAAAGAAGCCTGTTTCCATCACCACAGCAGCCCCTGCCTTTACAAAGGACATGTCCCAAGTTTCTGCTCTAAAATCAACAAGGCAGATCTCCCAGGAGGTCTGTTTGGAATGTGAAGCATTTCCCTCACCGAGACACTGTTGGCTGCAAGCCAACAGCGAATTGCTGCAGAAGGTCTGTGCAGTGGAGTCTGCTCCTGTAGTAAACACTCTATCAGCCTCCCTGTGAACCGCATAGCTAAGGCCTCTCAAACCAACAGGACAGATGTCCCAGGGAGTCAGTTCAAGCCTATAAGCTCCCCTTTTAAGTCAGTGTTGAGGACTAATACCTGAGGCTGGAATGTGCTAGGAAATAGGCATTTTTAGTGTAGGCTACACCCATAGCCAACATACTACATCGTGGACTCTGATAGCAACAGGGCAGACCTCCCTGGGAATCAGTTTGAGCATGACAACTCCACCCCCACTCAGACACTGTCACCTGCAAACCAGTTGTGACTTGCTGCAGAAGGCTCCTACAGTGGAGTCTGCTCCCATAGTCAGCACTCTACCTGCCTCCTGCACACCCCATAACTCAGGCCTCTGAAACCAACAGAACAAACCTCTCTGGGAGTCGTTAGGATCAGTCTGCCCCCACTTCCAGTTGGCCCTGAGGACTGCTGACTGAGGCTGCTAAGTGTTAGGAAGCAATAGCCTTGAGTTGAGGCTTCACTCACAACTAACAATCTAGAGCGGGAACTCTGAGTGCAACAAGGCAGACCTCCATGGGAATCTGACCAGAGTGTGACACTGTCTGCCCCACCTGGTAATTGTTGGTTGTCAGGCTGTTACAAACTGCTAGAGAAGCCCCCCGAAGTGAAGTCTGCTCCCATACCCAGCACTCTACCTGCCTCCCTGTGCAACTCATAGGTCCAGTCTCTGAAACCAACAGAACAGACCTCCCTGCAGATCAGTTTGGGTCTGTCTACTTCTCTTCCAGTTGTCCCTGAGGACTGCTGACTGAGATCGCTGTGTGCTAGGAAGCAGGCGTTGTTAGTGGAGGCTACACCCACAGCCAATGTACTACAGGAAGAGCTCTGACAGCAACAAGGCAGACCTCCCCAGGGGTATGTTCCGAGTGGGACAACCCCTCCACTAACTGGTAAGTGTTGACTGTTGAACTGATACGAACTCCTACAGAAGGTTCCCTACAGTGGAGTCAGGAGGTGGGTCACCTAAGTGGAGACTGCTCCCTCAACCACCACAGGGCCATTGGTGCTCTGAAACCAACAACACAGATCTCTCGGAGGTCCTTCTGAGGAGTACCAGCCCCAACTCCTCCTGAAACAGAGGAGAGTCTGCTCGTGCTTCCCATGAATGTCAACTCAGGTATAAACAGCTCTCACAGTACAGGAAAGGAAGCCTCAAGCAAAACTGGAGGACGAAATTCAGCCTCAAAAGAGGCTCATTTGGTGTGGGTTTTCTGACTAAAAATGTGATTGCAGAAACAAAGAAGGGAAGGGAACAAATAGCTAGAAAGAGGGGACTGTGTCTCCTGGTGGACAAATTAATTAATACATGATATCTTGAGTGGCAGTGCCTGCTGGTGGACAGGCTGACCGCAGCATGTTCTCTGAAGTTTGGTAGATACTGAAAGTTGAAAACTGAGTTCTGGAACTTTTGAACCCTAATTAAGTCAGGGGGTCAGAAAGAGCCATCTGTCTTAGTTATCTAGTGCTGCTATAACAGAAACACCTCAAGTGGATGGCTTTAACAAAGAGAAATTTATTCTCTCACAGTCTAGGAGGCTAAAAGTCCAATTTCAGGGTGCTGGCTCCAGGGGAAGACTTTCTTTCTCTGTCAGCCCTGGGGGAAGGTCCTTGTCATCAATCTTCCCCTGATCTAGGAGCTTCTCAGTGCAGGAACCCTGGGCCCAAAGGGTGTGCTCTGCTTCTGGTGCTGCTTTCTTAGTGATATGAGATCCCTATATCTCTCTGCCCACTACTCTGTTTTATATCTCAAAAGGCATTGAGTTAAGACTCAGCCTAATCTTGTGGATTGAGTCCTGCCTCATTAACATAACTGCCCCTAATCCTGCCTCATTAACATCATAGAGGTAGGATTTACAACATATAGGAAAATCACATCAGATGACAAAATGGTGGACAGTCACACAATATGGGAATTGCGCCTAGCCAAGTTGACACACATTTTTATTGTTCTGACGTAGTTGTCATTTAAAAGTTAACCTCTCTGGTTCCCTGTTGTAACTTTTTTGGTTTTGGATAGTCCTTGAGAGTTCATTTCCTAGGTTGGTATCTGGTTGGTACAATCTTGCATCCTAGATTCAGGCTGTGGTCTGATGTTGTTTGTTCTCAGACAAAAGGACTCCCTTTAATAATTCTTGTAAGTTTGGTTTGGTTTTTACATATTAATTTCTGTTTATCTGGAAATGTCCTAATTTCACCATCATATTTGAATGAGAGTTTTGCAGGATATATAATTCTTGGTTGGCAATTTTTTTCTTTCAAAGTTTTGTATATGTCATCCCATTGCCTTCTTGCCTGCATGGTTTCTGCTGAATAATCAGAGTTTAGTCTTATTGTTTCTCCTCTGTATGTGACTTTTTGTTTTTCTTGAGCTGCACGCAGGATTTCTTCTTTTCTTTGGTTTTAGCAAGTGTGATTATGATATGCCTTGGTGTTTTTCTTTTGGAGTCTATCCTGTATGGGGGACACTGAGCTTCTTGGATGGTCAGCTTTTCGTCATGATACTAGGGAAGTTTTCTGCCAGCAATTCTTCAATGATCCTCTCTGTGTTTTCTGTTTTCTCTCCCTGTTCTGGAACTCCAATCACTTGCAAATTTTTGCTTTTGGTTGTATCGTACATAATTCTCAAGGTTTCTTCATTTTTCTTCACTCTTTTTTCTGATTTTTCCTCGGAGTTGTAGCCAAGTGTTGGTCTCCAATTTTGCTGCTTCTGTCTTCCATCGTTTCAGACCTGCTCCTCAGCCCTTCTATGACACTGCTCATTTCTGAAATCTTGTTATTTTGGGGATTTCTAATTGTTTTTGTATGATTTCTAGTTGTGAATTTATTTTTGCATTCTGTTCCTGTATTAATTTCCTGAATTGTTTCATTTTTTGGTCTGTATTTTCCATGAATTTGTCTGCCTTGTCCATAAATTTGTCTATTTTTTTCTCATTTTTGTCTGCTTTTTGCTTCAACTCTTGGATTGCTCTGAATATTATAGATTTGAATTCCCTGTCAGGCAGTTCTAGTGCCTTTTCTTCTACTGGAAAGTCATCTAGTGTTTTATTTTGGACACCTACTGGAACCATCCTGCCCTTTTTTTTTTTTATTTTATGTTTTGATATTTTCTGCTGCCTTCAGGACATTCGGTAGTTATTTTCTTTGCTTCTTGATTGTAGATTTCTTTGTTTCATCCTGCTTTTTTGTTTTATTTGGTTATTTCTGAGCAGGTGGGCTGTGCATTCTTTGTTGTTTGCTCATCTGTAGTCATGATACTTTTCACTTCCTTGTCCAATGGGCAAGGCCAGTCAGTCAGCTATGGTGCAGCAGGGCAGGTCCATCGAATGCTCTGCAGGAGTGCTGGGAACTTCATGAAGCTGCTTTCCCATACTCTCTTTCTGCTGATCTCAGATGTGGGTGGGGTGAATCCAAGTGGCACGAACACTACACTTCCTGGCTGGCCGAGCCACCACAGCCAGCCAGGAAGCTCAGAAGTAGAGCAGCAGGGAGAGAAAGGGGGGTGGGAAAGCATGTATTGCTGGTTAGCAGGTGCTCTGTCTCCTACTGGGAGTTCCATGATGCTGCTTACACTTGCTCCCTGTCTGCTGATCCCCGACAGGAGTCCAAGATGTCAGATTCACGCTGTGTTAGCTGATAGGGTCCTCTGCACTTATCTCTCCTTGCTGCCTGTCCTCTGTCAGTTTCTTATTCCATTTGGTACTTGGCTGAGTTCTTTATCTCTTCATTTGACACTTCAGGTTCCAGGAAAGACATTTGTCTCTGTTATACTTAGTTTATTGGGTCTTTGCTGTGGAGGGACAGCATGGTGCTTCTGTCTATGGCACCTTGTTGACCAGATATCCTTGACATACAATTTTGGAGGACACAATTCAATCAATAACACCATCACAGAGAGGGAAACAAAAAGATAAGCAAAGGCAGAAGTCTCTGTCCATCCAAGAGTTTCTTTTAGAAAGTAGTACGAGGGAAAACAGCAAATACTGGGGAGAACTGAGAAAGTTAACATGATCAAGAGTTTCAGTGCCCCAACAAAAAATCATAAGACACACAAAGAACAGAGAAATAATGGCCCATTCATATAAACATGACAAAGGAAGTGAAAGCACATTTAGGGACGACCAAATACTGAGAAAAAGAAGAATATAATACAGCATTAAACATAATTAAAGGACTAAGGGAAAACATACACAAAGAGCTAAAGGAAATAAGGAAAACAATGTACCAACAAAGTGAGGGTCTAAAAAAGGAGATATTGCAACTGAAAGGGAAAATAAAAGAAATGAGAAACACAATAGAAGGACTTGCCAAGAGATTTAATGAGACAGAAGAAAGCTCAGCAAATCAGAGGATAAGACAGTTTGAAATTACAAATGCTGAAGAACAACAAGAACAAAGGATCAAGAGGCTGAGCACAGTTTAATGGAATCATGGGACAATAATAAGAGACCTAATATATGCATCATGGAAATTCCATAAAAAGATGAGAGACAGAAAAAATATTTGAGGACGTAATGACAGAAAACTTCTCCAAACTGATGAAGGACATGAATCTATGAATCCAAGAATCTCAAAGAACCCCAAGCAGGATAAACTCAAAGAGACCTACACCAAGACATATCATAGTTAGGCTCTCAAAAAATAAAGATACGGAGAGAATCCTGAAAGCAATTAGAGAGAAACAAACAGTCACATACAAAGGATCTCCAGTAAGATTAAGTGTCAATTTCTTCTCAGAAACATTGGAGTCCAGAAGGCAATGGAATATTTAAAAGTGCTGAAAGAAAAGAAAAAAAAGCTGTCAACCAAGAAAACGATACCCAGCAGAAGTATCCTTCAAGAATGAGGGTGAAATTAAAGCATTCTCAGACACACAGAAGGTGGGGGAGTGCATATCTACCCCACTGGTTGTACAAAAAATTTTAGTGGGAGTTCTGTAGATGGAAGGGAAAATACACTAGGAAGTAATTCAAAGCTATATATAAAAGGAAAGGCCCCTAATAAAGAGAAATGCATGGACAAGTATAAGGATTAGAAATAAGGTATTCATGCTTGATAATCGACACAGTGGTTGAGAGCTCAGCTGCTAGCCAAAAGGTCAGCAGTTAGAATCCTCCAGCCACTTCTTGAAAACCCTATGAGGGAGTTCTACTCTGTCCTATAGTGTTTCTATGAGTCGAAATGGACTCAATGGCAATAGGTTTGGCTGGGTTTCATATAAAAAACAAGGATAAAATTATGTTACAGGGTGCAATAAATGTAAAGACATAATTAAAGATAATAACTAAGGGAAAAGGGAGAAATGGTGTATATATATAGAATTTCTTGTATGTTACTGAAGTTAAGCTGATACCAACTTACCCTAAAATAATAGTGCTAGAATGTTATAAATGCAAGCTATTAAATGTAATGTTCATGGTAACCACCGAGAAAATATATTAAAAACATTTATGAAAGGAAAGAAGGAACCAAAAGGCTCACTACAGTAAACCAACAAAACACAAAAGTAAGCAATAGTAAAGGACAAATTCAAAGAAGGCCTAAGTCATAACAAAAACTAATAACAAAATGGCAGAAGTAAGCCACTTCTTATCAGTAATTACAGTGAATGTAAGTGGAGTAAATGTTCTAATCAAAAGGCAAAGAGTAGCAAAATCAATTAAAAAAAATGATCCACCAATATGCTATTTACAAGTGGTTGTTTTTGTTGTTGTTAGGTGCCGTCCAGTCAGTTCTGACTCATAGCGAACCTATGTACAACAGAACAAAACACTGCTCGGCCCTAAACCATCCTCACAATCATTGTTATGCTTGAGCCCATTGTTGCAGCCACTATGTCAATCGATCTCGTTGAGGTTCTTCCTCTTTTTTGCTGACCCTCGACTTTACCGTGGTGGCATAGTAGTTAAGAGCTATGGCTGCTAACCACAAGATTGGCAGTTCAATTCCACCAGGCAGTCTTTGGAAACCCTATGGGGGCAGTTCTACTCTGTATTACAGGATCGCTATGAGTCGAAATTGAGTCGATGGCAGTGGGTTTTTTGGTTTTTCTACTTTACCAAGCATGACATCCTTTTCCAGGGACTGGTCCCTCCCGATAACGTGTTCAAAGTATGTGAGATGAAGTCTTGCCATCCTTGCTTCTAAGTAGCATTCTGGCTGTACTTCTTCCAAGACAAATTTGTTCATTTTTCTAGCAGTCCATGGTATATTCACTATTCATTGCCAACTGCATAATTCAAATGCATCATGAATTCTTCTTTTGTCTTTCTTATTTCTTGTTTAGCTTTCATATGCATATGAGGCAATCGAAAACACCATGGCTTGGGTCAGGTGCACCTAAGTTCTTAAAGTGGAATCCTTGCTTTTGAACACTTTAAAGAGGGCTTTTGCAGCAGATTTGCCAAATGCAATGCATAATTTGATTTCTTGACTGCTGCTTCCATGGGCATTGATTGTAGATCCAAGTAAAATGAAATCCTTGACAACTTGAATATTTCCTGTGTTTATCATGATGTTGTTTATTGGTCCAGTTGTGAGGATTTTTGTTTTCTTTATGTTCAGGTGTATGTAACCCATTCTGGAGGCTGTGGTTTTTGATCTTCATCAGTAAGTGCTTCAAGTCTTCTTCACTTTCAGCAAGCCAGGTTGTGTTACCTGCATATTGCAGGTTTTTAGTGAGTCTTCCTCCAATCCTGATGCCCCATTCTTCTTCATATAGTCCAGTTTCTCAGATTATTTGCTCAGCATACAGGTTGAATAAGTAGGGTGAAGGGATACAACCCTGACACACATCTTTCCTGACTTTAAACCACTCACTACCTCTTTGTTCTCTTTGAACAACTGCCTCTTGGTCTAAGAACAGGTTCCTCGTGAGCACAATTAAGTGTTCTGGAATCCCCGTTCTTCGCAATGCTATCCATAATTTGTTATGATCCACACAGCTGAATGCCTTTGTGTAGTCAATAAAACACATGTAAGCATCTTTCTGGTGTTCTCTGCTTTCAGCCATAATCCATCTGACATCAGCAATAATATCCCTTGTTCCAAGTCCTGTTCTGAATCCAGCTTGAATTTCTGGCAGCTCCCTGTCAATGTACTACTGCAACTGCTTTTGAATGATCTTCAGCAAAATTTTACTTGTGTGTGATATTAATGATATTGTTTGATAATTTCCTCATTCTGCTGGGTTACCTTTCTCTGGAATGGGTACAAATATGGATATCTGGTTACAAGAGACACACCTTAAACCCAAGGAAATAAATAGGCTGAAAGTGAAAGGATGGGAAAGAATATTCCATGCAAGTCAATAATAATGAAAAGAGAGCTGGGGTGGCAATCTTCGTATCAGATGAAGTAGACTTTAAGAATTAACCTGTTAGAAGAGATAAAGATGGACATTATATAGTTATGAAAGTGTCAATTAATCAAGAAGATTTAACAATCATAAATATAAAGCCACCCAACACTGGGGCATCTAAATACGTAAAACAAACACTGGTAGACTTGAAAGAAGTAGGTAGTACTACAATAATAGTTGGAGGCTTCAATACATCATTCAATATTGAACAGAACATATAGAAAAAAGATCAATGAGGAAATAGAAGACCTGAATGACACTATAAACCAACTAGACTTAACAGATATATATAGAGCACTCTTTTTTTTTACCCTAAAACAGCACACTATACATTCTAGTTCAGTTCACATGGATCATTCTCCAGGACAGGCCACATTTTAAGTCACAAAGCAAGTCTTGATACATTTAACAACAGTGAAGTCATACGAAGTATTTTTTCTGACCACAAAGCAGTGAAACTAGCAATCAACAAGAGAAAAAAAAATACACAAATATATGGAAATAAACAAGATACTATTAAACTACCCATGGATCAAGGAAGAAATCACAAATTTCTTAGAGTCAGATGAAAATGAAAGCATAACATACCAAAACTTATGGAATGCAGTGAAGGCAGTACTCAGAGGGGAATTTATTGCAGTAAATGCCTAAATAAAAAAAAGAAAAAATATCTCAAATTTACAGCCTGACTCAACAACTCCAGGATCTAGAAAGAGAAGAGCAAATCAAGCCCAAAGGTACTAGAAGAAAGGAAATAAAAAGATCAGCACAGAAATAAATAAAATTGAAAACAGAAAAACAATAGAATCCGTAAAACCAGAAGTTTGTTCTTTGAAAAAATCAATACAATTGACAAACAGAAAGGATGCAGATAACCAAAATAAGACATGAAAGAGGAGACATTACAACTGACCCAATAGAAATAAAGAGAATTTTGACAGAATATTATAAACAACTATATGGCAAAAGGCTGGATAACCTGGAGGGGAACCCTGGAGTGGTTAAGAGTTTGGCTGCTAACCAAAAGGTTGATAGTTAAATCCACCAGCCGCTCCTTGGAAACCCTAGGAGGCAGTTCTACCCTGTCCTATAGGGTGACTATGAGTCAGAATCAATTCGACGGCAATGGGTTTGGGTTTTTTTTTGGTTAGCCAAAACGGTACAGATGAGCTGTACCATAAAGTCCTCACAAAGGAAGACAAGGATGAGGACCTTGGTGGGTTGTTTGTGCAGGGGTTGAAATATGGAGGCATAGACGGGATAGGTAGGAGGAGAATAGAGGGAAACATTTTAAATTATGTGTGGATTAAGTCTGCATTTCCCAAACTTTAGTCACCCATTATCTCCCTTGAAAATTTTGTCATATCTAAGTAATCTGTCAGTCTGTCTTATTGTGGCGGCTTGTGTGTTGCTGTGATGCTGGAAACCATACCACCAGTATTTCAAATATCATCAGGGTTACCCATGGTGGACAGGTGTCAGTGGCACTTCCAGACTAAGACAGACTAGGAGGAAAGGCCTGGTGATCTACTTCTGAAAATTAGTCAATGAAAACTGTATGGACTACAAGAGAACACTGACTCACTTGCTTTGGACGTGTCATCAGGGGGATCAATTACTGGAGGAGGATGTGGTAGTTTGGTTACATAGAGGGCCAGCAAGGGCGAGGGAGACCCTAGATGAGATAGATTGGAACAAAAGCCACAACGATGGACTCAAAAATGCTGGCAATTATGAGGATGATGTATGACTGGGCAATATTTCATTCTATTTTACATAAGGTGGCCATGAGTCAGAGTTGAATCAACAGTATCTATCTCTGTAATCTGAAATGGCAATTTTTTTAATATACTTCGAATCAACTCATTTTTCCCAACTAACAATACAATACAATTTTTTCTAGTTGTATTTTGTCTAATTCATATTAACATAAATACTTAACTATTAGCACAAAATATCCCCCTAAGCTTCTCTCCCATCCCATCACGGATTCCTACAACACACTTTGGTGTGCACTGGTCCTTGTTTCCAAGAAACGTCTGTGAAAAAGGCCAGCTTTTTTAAAAAAGCACTTTTAGTTGCTAAACGGTGTTCCTTTGACCACAATAGCACTGAGACTGAACAATGTGGGTCCTGCTTTCTAAGGGTGACATCGATAGTGATTATAATATCGAATGATTACTCATTGCCAGGCTGAACCAAGCCTGTTATGATTCCCAGCTCAACGAGATTCAGGAACTTGCTCCAGGTTGCGAAACCTGCAGGTGGGATCTTCTCTGTTCAGCCTCCCTCCTCTGTTCACCTGTTGCAACCTCCTCGTGCAGGCTCTTTGCAAGCCTGCCCCATAGCTTTGTGCTCGGTCTTGCACTTGTCCATAGCTGCATGATGTTAGTTGTGGGTGCCATTCAGTAATATCCTCACCTTGGACGGACAGATCGTGCCAAATAGTTGGTTTCTTACTTTATTCTAGAGCTGGGTATTGGATTGATTTTGTTTCTGTCCAAAACTGATTTCTGAACTTTTTCCCTTTCAGGCTCCACCCCTACCCCACACCAATGCACACACATGCATTAGAAACTTCAGGCTTGAAAAGGAAAACATAAGCTGTGATATTTTGCTGGGTTTGTGAGGAAAAAGACGGTTGTCAGTGGATAGAGAAATCCTGCTCCACTTGCCGGTGACGAGGAGGTGACTTTACCTCTCTGAATTTCTGATTCTTCATCCATAAAAATGCTCCTTTGTCATGTACAAGGCAGGGTGACGGGTACTGAGGGAGGTGAGCTCCTGGGAGGAGGAAAATAGTGTCCTTGTCCCGGGGCTGAGGGAGAAGGCAGGCTGGGAGAGGCAGGCCCTAGCTCTTGTTGGTAACAGCAGCTTGGTCACAACCTGGAGAACAAGCCATATGGATTCCTGGGCCCAGTCGGTATAACCTGGAATTTACCCAAATTCCAAATGCAGGAAGGGTGACAGTCCACATTAGGGACAATGGGGGAGACAGTTTATTTTGCCTAAAAGTGCTTTTTTAAAAAAGCTGGCCTTTTTCACAGACGTTTCTTGGAAACAAGGACCAGTGCACACCAAAGAGATCATAATATTCCTCCCAGGAGATCTGAGGCAGAGAGCAAGGGAAAAGAAGTCCAGGCTTGGAGACTGCCCTGGGCAGCAGCCCCAAGTAGCACTTTGGGTCACACAAGTACCTGGTCACTGTGAGGTCTGACTGAGGCCTTTCCTTCTTACTGAGGAGCAAGCTTTGCCTTGGGTTCCTCAGTAGTCACCAGCCCCCAGGCAGCTGCTGCCTTACACAGGGAGGGAAATTTATTTTCTCACAGCTTAGGAGGCTAGAAGTCTGAATTCAGGGTGCCAGCTCTAAGAGAAATCTCTCTCTCTCCCTCTCGGCTCTGGAAGGAGGTCGTTGTCTCTTCTGAGCTTCTGCTCCTGGGCAGTCTTCATGTGCTTGGCATCTCTCTTCCCCCATCTCTTTCCTCTTGCATTTTAGTATAAGCAGCAAGGCGACACCATGCTGCCCCTTTAAGATCTTGCTTAGAAATCTCATCAGCCAGATATCCTAGTGCATCACTTACAAGTTTTACCTTCCACCAAACATTTGAACATAATTCAGGCAAGTTCTTTACCACTGCATAAAAAGCATCACCCTTCCTCCATTGTTCAGCCACATGTTCAATGTTTTCTTTAAAGTCTCACTAGAAGCACATTTAACCTCCACATTTCTGGCAACATTCTGCTGTTAGTGCCATATGTATTCTCTGAGATGATAGAGACTTTCTCTATAGTTCTTCTCACTTCCTTCTGAGTCTTCACCAGAATTGCTTTTGAGATCCATTATTCTACCAACAGTTTCTTCAAAGCAATCTAGGCTTTTACTATTAAGCACCTTAAAACTCTTCCAGTCTCTACCCATTACCCAATTCCAAAACTGCTTCCACATTTTAGGTCTGTCAGAGCAGCACCCCACTCCTGGTACCAGCTAGTCATAATACACCATCTGGAGGAAGATAAAATAGCCTGATTCACCACAGGGATAGGTATGCGCTGAGCCATCCAGTACATTAGAGCTGTAATCATGGTTTAAGAAAAATCTTGGACAATAGCAAAGAAGGTTATTCTAATATTTTTTATTTATTTAAAACCTTTTTTAACCCATGCCTCACACTATATGTGAAAATTAACTTAAAATGGATCAATGACCTAAATATACAAACTAAAACCATAAAACTCTTAGAAGAAAACACAGGGGTAAAACTTCAAGATCTTGTTTTGGACAGTGAAATCTTAAATATGCTACCAAAACATGAGCAACAAAAGAAAAATAGACAAATTGGACTTAATCAAAATGAAAAATTTTCTGTCAAAGGACATTATCAAGAAAGTGAAGAGACAACTTACAGAATAGGAGAATATTTGCAAATCATGTATTTGATAAGGGTTTAATATCCATAATATATAAAGAACTCCTAAAACTCAACAACAAAAAGACAACCAATCAAAAAATGGGCAAAGGACTTGAATAGACATTTCTCCAAATATATATATATAAATAGTCAAAAACTACATGAAAAAATGCTCAATTTCGTTAGTCATTAGGAAAATGCAAATAAAAACTACAGTGAGATACCATCCCACACCCACTGCTATCTGGAAAAATGGAACATAACAAGTGTTGGTGAGAATGTAGAGAAATTGAACACTCATGCTTTGCTGGTAGGAATGTAAAATGATATAGCTGCTAGGGAAAACAGTTTGGCAGTTCCTCAGGAAATTAAACATAGAATTATCATAACCTGTTGAACCTGTTGCCATCGAGTCAATTCCAACTCATAGCGACCCTATAGGACAGAGTAGAACTGTCTCATAGAGTTTCCAAGGAGTGGCTGGTGGACTCAAACTGCCGACCTTTTGGTTAGCAGCCTGAGCTCTTAACCACTGTGCCACCAGGGCTCCAGAATCATCATACAGCCCAGCAATTCCACACCTAGGTGTGTACAAAAGAGACTAGAAAGCAAGGTCTCAAACAGATAAGTGTACACCAATGTTTATTGCAGTACTAATTACAATGGATAAAAGGTGGAAACAATCCAAGTGTCCATCAACTGATGAACGGATAAACAAAATGTAGTACACCCATACAAAGGAATATTATCCAGCCATGAACAGAAATGAGGTTCGATACATGCTACAACATGGATGAACCTTGAAAACATTTTGTGTCATCTGCATAACGCAGGTTTTTAATGAGTCTTCCTCCAATCTTGACGCCTTGTTCTTCTTCATATAGTCCAGCTTCTCGGATTTTTTGCTCAGCATACAGATTGAATAGGTATGGTGAAAGGATACAACCCTGACGCACACCTTTTCAGACTTTAAACCTCAGAGTATTCTCTTGTTCGGTTCGAATGACTGCCTCTTGATCTATGTACGCGTTCCTCGTGAGCACAATTAAGTGTTCTGGAATTCCTCTTCCTGCAATGTTACAGATAATTTATTATGATCCACACAGTCCAATGCCTTTGCATGGTCAATAAAACTCAGGTAAACATATTTCTGGTATTCTCTGTTTTCAGCCAGGATCCATCTGACATCTGCCATGATATCCCTAGTTCCACGTCCTCTACTGAATCCAGCTTGAATTTCTGGCAGTTACCTGCTGATATACTCCTGCAGCACTTTTGAATGCTCTTCAGCAAAATTTTACTTGTGTGTGATATTAATGATATTGTTCGATAATTTCCGCATTCTGTGGGATCACCTTTCTTGAAAATAGGCATAAATATAGATCTCTTCCAGTCAGCTGGCCAAGTAGCTGTCTTCCAAATTTCTTGGCATAGACGAGTGAACAGTTCAAATGCTGCATCCGTTTGTTGAAACATCTCAGTTGGTATTGGGTCAATTCCGGGAGCCTTGTTTTTTGCCAATGCCTTCAGTGCTTTTTTTTTTTTCAGTGCAGCTTGGATTTCTTCCTTTAGTACCATCAGTCCGTGACCATATGCTACCTCTTGAAATGGTTGAACATTGACCAGTTCTTTTTGGTATAGTGACTTTGTGTATTCCTTCCATCTTTTGATCCTTCTAGACTCGTTGAATATTTTCCCCACAGAATCCTTCAGTTTCGAGACTCAAGGCTTGAATTTTTTCTTCAGTTCTTTCAGCTTGAGAAATGCCGAGCGTGTTCTTCCCTTTTGGTTTTCTATCTCCAGGTCTTTGCACACTTCTTTATAATACTTTGCTTTGTCTTTTCCAGCCACCCTTTGAAATTTTCTGTTCACCTCTTTTACTTCATCCTTTCTTCCTTTTGCTTTAGCTACTTGACTTTCAAGAGCAAGTTTCAGAGTCTTTTCTGACATCCGTTTTGGTGTTTTCTTTTTTTCCTGTCGTTTTTAATGACTTCTTGCTTTCTTCATGTATGATGTCCTTGATGTCATTCCATAACTCCTAGGTCATTAATGTTCAACGCGTCAGATCTATTCTTGAGATGGCCTCTAAATTCAGGCGGGATATGCTCAAGGTCGTACTTTGGCTTTTGTGGACTTGTGCTAATTACATATGAGTAATTGATGGTCTGTTCCACACTTGGCCTCTGGCCTTGTTCTGACTGATAGTATTGAGCTTTTCCATTATCTCTTTCCCCAGATGTGGTTGATTTGACTCCTGTGTATTCCGTCTCGTGAGGTCCACTTGTATAGTCACCATTTATGTTGGTGAAAAAAGGTATTTGGAATGAAGAAGTCGTTGGTCTTGCCAAATTCTATCATATGATCTCCAGCATTGTTTCTACTCTCAAGGCCATATTCTTTGTTTCCAATTTTTGCATCCAAACACCAGTAATTATCAATGCATCCTGGTTGCATGTTTGATCAGTTTCAGACTGCAGAAGACAGTAAAAATCTTCGATTTCTTCATCTTTGGCTTTAGTAGTTAGTACATAAATTTGAATAATAGCCATATTAACTGGTCTTCCTTGTAGATATGTGGATATTAATCAGGATCAATCACACCAGCCACTACAGTAACTTCCTTCTTCACCTGGTTATCCAGAGGAATGAGAAGCCCAGTGTGGCCAGGTAGCATTTTCAACTTCCAATTCAAAGGAATCAGTATTGTGTGTCCTGGTGGGAGCATTCCTCCTTAGTAAATAAGACCTCTAGACCTGCAGAACATAGGGTCCCCAAGACAGGATGCAAAAAATTTGTGAGTGAGTAACTAAAGGTAATAGTAAGTGATGACACTCCCATTTCCACTTCTTGATCCCTGGACCCATGAATCCTGGCTATGGGAGATACAGTACCATATATTGAACCCTGGTTTAGAGCATGTACATACAACCTTCTCAAGAACATTGCCCCAACTCTGCAAGGTATTACCACCTACCTGGTGCCATAATTTTGTCTTTAGAAGGCCATTCTATCAAACCCACTGCTTCACAATAATGGGGAACATGATAAAACCAGTGACTTCCATGAGATTGGGCCCATTGTTGCACTTCATTTGTTGTAAAGTGAGTCCCTTGTTCCAAGGCGATCCTATGTAGGGTACCATGATGGTGGATAAGCCATTCTGTAAATCCATGAATGGTAGTTTTGGCAGAAGCATTGCAAGCAGGCAAGGCAAATCCATATCCAAAGTGTGTGTCTATTTCAGTAAGAATAAAATGCTGCAGTCCAATGTAACCATCCTGGACTAAATTATGATATAGGGCTGGAGAGTTGATAGACCATTGAGGTATGATGGTGAAGGTGTGTTGCTGGCCTTGCCAGCTGAAGGCAAACTGCTTCTGGTGTTCCTTCACAACTGGAATTGAGAAAAAGGAATTGGCCAGATCCTACCAAGTACCAGGAGATGTATTAATTTGCTGAAGCAATGGAACCACATCTGGAACAGCAGCTGCAGTTGGAGTCACTCCCTGATTAAGTTTATGATACTCATTGTCATTCTCCAAGATCCATCTGTTTTTTGCACAGAAGTGGTTGAGTTGAATGGGGATGTGGTGGGAATCACCACCCCTACATCCTTCAAGTTTCATGGTGGCAGTAATTTCTACAATCCCTCCAGGAATGCAATATTGCTTTTGGTTTCCCATTTTCCTAAGTAGGGGCAGTTCTAATGGCTTCCATTTGGCTTTTCCTATGATAATAGCCTTTGCACTACTTGTCAGGGATCCAATGTGGGGGTTCTGCCAGTTGCTGAGTGTGTCTCTTCCAGTTATGCATTCTGGAACTGGGGAAATGACTACAGAATGGGTTTGAGGACCCACTGTGAGGCAAACCTGAGCCAAGATTCCAATAATAACCTGACCTCCATACGCCCCTACTCTGATTGCTGGGCCACAGTGATGCTTTGGGACTCCTGGAATTAGTGTCAGTTTAGAGCCAGTGTCCAGTAATCCCCCCAAAATCTGATTATTTCCTTTTGCCCAATGAACAGTCACTCTCATGAACGGTCATAGATCCCTTTGGGGATGGTTGGAAGAAAGATTAAGAGTAAAAATTTTTGACAGTGTAGTGGGTCCTTCCTCAAGGGGACCTAGTCTCCCCTTCATTCAAGACTTGCTCAAGTCTGAGAATTAAGACCTGTGACTCTCTATTCTGGTGATTTGACTTAGGGTGCCATTTATTTCACCTAGAATTCTTCTGCTTGTACAGACCAACTAAAAATTTAGTAGACTGTCCATCTATTTCACCTCTAGGGACACCATGACTAATAAGCCAATGCCATAAGTCCATATGAGTCAGGCTATTCTGATTATTGTTTTGAATCCATTACAGTTTTATCAACTGAGTGCCGCCACTTGGACCCTACCACCACAGGGTCCAATAAACCCCATTGTAGTTACGTATCTTAATTCAGTTAGGGGAGTTCCCACCGTCAAATCTGACTTACATAAAATAGCAAACCCAGCAGTCTTTACAAATTTGTTCCTCATCATTGTGGTAAAACATGTGTCCTCTAGACATTCCATTGGTTGGTCTGTGGGTCTAAACTGATAAATCCACTCCACTCTAACAAGCCAATTTTCCTAAACCCTTGGATTCCTTGTTGTGCAGTGTGCTGAGGTAGATTAGGTATTTCAACTTGATTTAGTGTAGGCAACTACATAACCCATGCTTCAGCAACTCATCCAAATAAACTATTAGATCCTTTCCTAACTTCTCAAGCCATAACATTGAATGAAGAATCTGCGCTTAGTGGGCCTGTATCAATAAACTCAGACTGATCCAACTTTATGTTCCTTGCACCATTATCCCACACCCTTAACAGCCATTCCCACATACATTCCCCAGGTTTCTGTTTGTACGTATTACAAAAGTCAAGAAGATCTTTTGGAGTGTAGCGTACCTCCTCCTGGGTCACATTTTGTACTTCACCTTTTGGGGTTCACTAGGGCTTAAGTCTAGTTATAGGTCTAGAAGCAAAAATGGGTTTAAGGCTGGGTCTTGGAAATATTCAACAGTGTCTTGTAAGGCATCTGCCTCAGGTGGTGCTCCAGGTGCTGCCCCAGGTGATATCTCAGACAAGGCTCTTCAGACACAACTGGTTTATTCTCATCAGATGGATGTGAAAGGGGTAATGGTTTTGCTGGGGTGGGTGGCTTAGGAGACAAAGATGGAGGTATCTCTTCAGATGGGAATAAGGGGTCTGGTTCTGTTGACAGGAGTGATTCAGTAGAATTTAGGGATCAGTGTCCCCAGCTTCCTGATTATCTGCCCATATCAGCTCTGTTACTACAAGAAATAATGCTTTCTTTCAGGACACAAATGGCAACTTTGAGGTCTTTTATGCAGTGCTTGAGCTGTAACTCTGAAGCCCTGAGCTCATTTCTTTCACCACTTTGTCTAGCAAAAGTAAGACCAACCAACCAGCTTCCTTGTTCTTCTCATTCTAACAAAATTGTAGAAAAATATCAAACATGCGATCACCCAGAGCCTCGCCTCTCAACAATACTTTACCTATTGGTGGTGGTGTTTTGCATACTTCTATTGCTACCTCACACCTCACACCATGGATTAGCAGTGCCCTCTTTACTACTGGATGCAGTGTCATCAACACCTTTTAAAAGTAACCAGACTTGAGAACCAATTTGGAAAATTCACCCTTACAATTTTGTTTCTCTAGAACCACTTGCAATATCAAATGTCTTAAGCAGGGTTCCCTAGAAAAGCAAAACAATACATATATTTGGATGCATTGATCCCTGGTGGTGCAGTGGTTAGGAGCTTGGCTGCTAACCAAAGGGTTAGCAGTTTGAATCCACCATCCTCTCCTTAGAAACCCTTTGGGAGCAGTTCTACTCTATTCTGTAGGTTTGCTATGAGTCAGAGAAAGAGAGAGAGAGATTTATATCAAGGAAATTGCTAACATGGTTTTACAGGCTGACAAGTCCCAAGTCTGTGGGTCAGACATCAGACTTGAGGCTTCTCCTGACTCACGTAGCTGCAGGGGCTGATGAACCCAAGATTGTCAGGTCAGACATCAGGCTGTAGGCTCACAGGCTGTGGAGGCCAATGAATCCAAAGATTGGCAGGCACCACAGCCAGTTGCTGGCTCAAGTCCCAAGAACTGGAGGTCAGATGATGATGTGTCAGATACAGAATCCAGAATGAGCAAAAACCAATGAGCTTTGCCTTAACATCATATATATTGGATGTAGGTCACACCCCCAAGGAAGCCCTTACAACTGATTGGTCAATCACATCAGATTACATCGTAGGAGTGATTACATTGTATCACAAAATGGAGGATAAGTACATCATTACATAACTGCCAAATTACATCACTACATAACTGCCAAGCTACATTGTTACAAAACTGCCAAATCACCATGAATCAAGGCCCAGCCAAGTTGATACACAACCTTAACCATCACATTGTCTCTTCCTTTCCTCAATTCCCATAGATCTTCTGATTTTGTTTCTGCCAAATGCAAATTTGCAGATGAGGTTGTTAGTGTATTTGAGCAGTCAACAATGTAAGCATGAGGAGGAAGGTAATGATTACTGAAATCACAACGACGACCTGAGTCTGTGGGTCTTTGTGTCATGGTAACTCACAGGCCACATAGTTGGGTGGTGCTGAGCCTCAAGAGCTGTTGGGTCTCTTCTGCAAAGCGGGCTGCCTGGACTGGGAATTATTTCCCACGTGGCAGGGGCTGTAAAAGTCTTCCTGTCTCTCTTATCCCAAACCGAGCAGACTAGTGAAAGGGAGGAGCTTAGCACTAGAATTCAAATCAACATATTTATTGAGCTATGTGTCCAATCCTGCTCAGTTCTTAGAAAAAAACAGTGAGGCTTCTGTACCCCCTTCCCATTCTTTCTCTTAGGCCAGGGTTTTCTTTTCATTTCCTATGAGCTCAGTAAAGATTCAATCATAGCTATTGACAGTAATTTTATGCAGATGGGCATGGCATTGTTGAAAAGAGAATATGTTAGGAGTTTGAACTTGCATTTTAAAAAGCCAACATTTTATGACATACAGGTGATATAATCAGGACTTTAATTAAGTAAATAAAAACACTGGATTTTCCAAAGTTCAAATCGCACAGGAGAACGCATGCTGAGAACGTGAAGAATCCCTCCACCATGTAAGCCCTGTTTATACACTGGAATTCCCTCATCTAAAAAATGTTTCTTTCTTCCCTGATTCACTCCTTTTTTACAAATGTCTTTCATTTATTTTTCAAAATTTTATTATAGAATTTTTCAAACATACATTAAAATAGAAAAAATAATAAAATGAATCCCAGGTTCTGATCACCTGATCCCAACAATTATTAACTGTTTTCCAATCATATTTCATCTACCCTACTTTTTTCTTTCCTGATTTTCCTTTTTATTTGCTGTGGGTTTTGAAACAAACCCCAGAGGCCATGTCATTTCGCTTATAACTTCTATACTAAAGTGTGTGTCTTTAACAAAAATAACATTAATTCCTTAATATCATCTAATATCTAGTTTATTCAAGTTTCCCTGAATGTCTCAAATATCTTTTCACAGTTGATTTGTTTGAATCTGGCTCCAAACAGGGTCCACATGCTGCATTTCGCTGGTATATTTAAAGTCTGTTTTAATTGATAGGTTTCTCACCCCGAGTTTTTCTTCCATCCCATTTATTTGTTGGAGAAACCACGCCACTTAATTGCACAACAAAACCCTCTTCTAGATTAGTCTGACTGCTTCCTCACGGTATCATTTAGCTTGTTTCTCTTTTCCCCTGTTTCCTACAAGCTGGCACTCAGTTGTAGAGACCAGTTAGAGGCCCAGTACTTTACAGGTGCTGGTCATCTCAACTGTAGATTGCCAGGGGTATCTGATGCCCCACTTTCAGGAATGTTAAGGTTGATTAGTGAGCTTATAATTGCCTACCTGATTCAGCCATTATCAACTGTCCCATCAGCCCTTCACATGAAAGTGATTTCCAAACTGTGGATTGTGACCCATTAGTGGGCCGTGAAATTAATTTAGTGAATCATCACAGCATTAAAAAAAAAAAAAAAAGAAGAGAACAGAAAATAGTAAATCACAATAAGCATGAGAATTATTTCATGGCACTTTTGTTTCAATTGTTTGTATATATATTTCCGTGTACCAGGCCATGATAAAGAATATTTTTCTTCCTGAGGGTCATGGTTAAAAAACTTTGAAAGCCAATGTATGTTCCAAGTAGCCTCTAGGAAAGTTCTATTGAATACAGGTGCAGGTGGGGTAGGACATAGGGGTGAGTTAGAAAGCTCACTAGCATGTTGGGAGTCACAGCCATAGAAGTCTGAATGAACGCAGTTGGTTCAGTGTTAAGTCAAGATATGCTAACAGGTTCTTGAACAGCTGCAGTGCCCTGAGTTCATTAATCTACCACTCTAATGGTGAGACCCTTTATCAGCACTCAGGCCCTTTTGGGTGGGCCCTTCTCCAGCAGCTGTTGTGTTCAACGATGGCAAAAAGTACAGTACAATGTGCTTCTCGGGCTCAGTACACTTATGCTTGCCTTCCTGCATGAGATAGGTGCACTGGTTAACACATGCCTGTCTGTTCATCGTCCACATCGTCTCTGTTCTATATGGGAGCCAGGCCTTGGTGAGCTGTCACCGAGTACCTGAAACAGAGAGCAATGCGGAGCCCGGTGGTAGAAACACAAGCCGAAAGCATATGGTTATTCTCGATCTTCTGAAAAACACAAACCACTCTGGGTTCCTCAGTCTGCCCCTGACTTTACTGCTGTGTTAACACAATAAAGAAATCAAAAGCTTCTCCAGAGTTGCTGGACCCTGGATTGAACCATGTGGTCAGCACCAGGACATCTTTCACCTCTCTAACTTCTGAAACAAGAAATTCCAATGAAGCAATTGGGTACTGATTTGGCCCTCACTGGGCATTTAAAAGATTTAGTCTGGTGTCCTTAGACCAGGCAGTGCTCTCCAGTTTGCTCTAGTCTCCACCTCTCCATATTGCTTACACCTGGTTTGGCTTCATTCATTTCTACAAACTTCCTGACTCCTGTAGATGTTTGAAAGATACTGAGTCAATTCAAACCCTATTCTACAGATAAAAAAACAGACCCAGAGACATTAAGTATCTGACTTAGTTAAATTCACTCAGCAACTAGCTAGATTGAGACCCAGTTTTTCAAACCTTATGGCACTAGTATTTTTCTGTGTCTCTCAGTTGAGTATGAATGGAGGAGACAGAGAGCCTAGAGTGCCTTGAAGTGGAACATAAAGGTGATAGGTGATGGAGACCTGCAAGGTAAGGGAGTAAGGCAGAAATTTCAATAGCCCAAGTGTGGAATGATGATTGCTCTGTCATGCTTATGATGCAGGTTTCCTTTAAAAGCAATCCAGACTTTCCATTTTGGGACAAGATGGTGTGCACCCACTTTTCCCTGCATCTCCCCTCTAACTACAACTAAATAACCTGGAGATAATTCAACAGACAAGTATAAATAGGACTCTGAAAGTTGGAAAGGGGAAGGTAGGCTGAGTAGGGACCTCAGGATTTGAAGAACAACAATGTGATAAGTTCCATGAGTTTCTTTCTTTTTTTTTTTTTTTTCACTCATACATGCTGACCTGCAGCCTTGCATTGCTGGGTATCGACAGGGAAAAAAAAGGAAACAAAAAGTCCCGATCCCTCTGGTCCAGTGAGGACTGACAGGGAGACTCATACCTAGTAGCAATGGTGGCCCAATCTGCCCACAGCAGTGGTGCCAGCAGAGTTCTGGCAGGCCAACCCATTTCCCACCTCACAACGGTAGGCCTGACCTGCTTGTATTGAGGACATCAGTGGAACCCAGGAGGGCCACCAGAACCTGCATGCTAAACATGCAGGGTGCATGCCTGGTAAAATAGAAAATTTAAATAGAATCAAGAGTCTCCCAACATAATATGCAAAATATTCAGGATACAACTGAAAACCATTCACCCCACCAAAATCCAGGAAAATCACAAGTTAAATGAGAAAAGACAATTGACAGGTGGCAACAGAGAGATGAATCAGATGTCAAAATGATCCAACAAACATTTTTGAGCAGCCATCATAAAAATGCTTCAACAAATAATTATGAATTCCATTGAAACAAATGAAAAAAAAAAAATAGAAAACCCCAGCAAAGAAATAGAATTTATTTAAAGAATAGGTATGAGAGAATTGAAAAATACAATAACTGAAATCAGAAACTCACCGAAAGAATTCAGTAGTAGACTGGAGAAGACAGAGATAGAATCAGTGAACATGAAGACAGAGCAATAGAATCTACTTAGTCTGAACAACAGAGAGGAAGAAGACTGAGTAAAAAAGAACAGAGTTTCAAGAACCTGTGAGACAATAACAAAAGATCTAATATTCATATTATCAGAGTTCCAGAAGTAGAAGAGAAAGAATGTGGGTCTGAAAAAGTATTCAAAGAAATAATGGCCGAAAAATCCCCAAATTTAGGGATTTTATGTTCAAGAAGATGAGCAAGCTCCAAATACAATAAACTCAAATAAATTCACACCAAGACACATTATAATTAAACTTCTGAAAACTAAAGACAAAGAAAAACTCTTAAAAGCAACAAGAGAAAAATGAGGCTTTAATTATAGGGAAACACCAATTCTAATGACAGCTTGTTTCTCATATGAAACCATCAAAGTGGCATGTTGCTTTTCAGCTGCTGAAAGAAAATAACTATCAACTTCAAATTCAATATTGGGTGAAACTGTCAGGAATGAAAGGGAGATAAAAACATTCTCAGATGAAGAAAAATTAATAGAATTTGTTGGCAACATATCTACCCTTAAAGAATGACTAAATGAAACTCTCCAAACAAGAATAAAAAGGAAAATGATAATAGAAGAAGGACTGGAACTTCAGAAACAAAAGAAGAATAACAGAATGGGAGAAAATATGATAGATTATCTTTCTCATGAATTTCTTAAATTATATTTGATGGTTGAAGAAAAATTGTAACATAAGTTGTGGTCCTGGAGACAATTATATTTAAAAAATAATTTAAAAAATTTTAATAAAAAATAGGAAGGGTAAAAAGTCCTATTCATAAGGTTCATATGAAAACCTTATGGATTGCAATGGAACATTGTCTTATACAGTGCTAGAAGACGAGCCCCTCAGGTTGGAAGGCACTCAAAACACAACTGGGGAAGAGCTGCCTCCTCAAAGTAGAGTTGGCCTTAATGATGTGGATGGAGTCAAGCTTTCAGGACCTTCATTTGCTGATGTGGCATGACTCAAAATGAGAAGAAACAGATGCAAGCATCCATTAATAATTGGAATGTGGGATGTATAAAGTATGAGTCTAGGAAAATCAGAAATCATCAAAAATGAAATGGAACACATAAAGATCAATATCCTAGACATTAGTGAGCTGAAATGGACTAGTATTGGTTATTTTGAATCAGACAATCATATGGTCTACTATCCAGAGAATGACAACTTGAAGAAGAATGGCGTTGCATTCATTGTTAAAAAGAACATTTCAAGATCTATCCTGAAATACAATGCTGTCAATGATGGGATAATACCCATACACCTAGAAGAAAGACCACTTAATATGACTATTATTCAAATTTATGCACCAATCACTAAGGCCAAAGATGAAGAAATTTAAGATTTTTAACAACTTCTGCAGTCTCAAATTGATTGAACATGCAATCAGGATGCACTGATAATTACTGGTGATTGGAATGCAAAAGTTGGAAACAAAGAAGGATTGGTAATTGGAAAATGGGGCCTTGGTGATAGAAAGGATGCTGGAGATCTCAAGATTGAATTTTGCAAGACTAGCAACTTCTTCACTGCAAATACCTTTTTCACCAACATAAATGGCAACTATACACATGGGCCTTGCCAGATGAAATACACAGGAGTCAAAATCGACTACATCTGTGGAAAGAGACAATGGAAAAGCTCAATATCATCAGTCAGAACAAGGCCAGTGGTCAACTGCAGATCAGACCATCAATTACTCATATGCAAGTCCAAGTTGAAACTGAAGAAAATTAGAACAAGTCCATGAGAGCCAAAGTATGACCTTGAATATATACCACCTGAATTTAGAGACCATTTCAAGAATAGATTTGACGCATTGAATGCTAATGACCAAAGACAAGACAAGTTGTGGAAAGACATCAAGGACATCAGACAGGAAGAAAGCAAGAGGTCATTAAAAGGACAAAAGAGAAAGAAAATACTTAAATGGATGTCAGAAGAGGCTCTGAAACTTGCTTGAACATCGAGTAGCTAAAGCAAAAGGAAAAAATGATGAAGTAAAAGAACTGAGCAGAAGATTTCAAAGGGTGGCTCGAGAAGACAAAGCAAAGTACTATGATGACATGTGCAAAGAGCTGGAGATAGAAAACCAAAAGAAGAACACACTTGGCATTTCTCAAGCTGAAAGAACTGAAGAGAACATTCAAGCCATGAGTTGCAATACTGAAGGATTCCACAGGGAAAATATTAAATGACGCAGGAAACATCAAAACAAGGTGGCAGGAATACAGAGCCACCATACCAAAAAGAATTGGTCAACGTTCGACCATTTCAGGAGGTGACATATGATCAGGAACTGATGGTACTGAAGGAAGAAGTCTAACCTGCACTGAAGACATTGGCAAAAAAAAAAAAAAGGCTTCAGGAATAGATACAATCCCAACTGAGATGTTTCAACAAATGAATGCCGGGCTGGGAGTGCTCACTCATCTATGCCAAGACATTTGGAGGACAACAACCTGGCCAACCGACTGGAAGAGATCCATATTTATGCCGATTCCCAAGAAAGGTTATCCAATTGAATGCAAAAATTATCGAACAATGTAATTAATATCACACACAAGTAAAATTTTGCAAAAAATTTTTTTTTTTTGCTGAAGATCATTCAAAAGTGACTGCAGCAGAATATTGACAGGGAACTGCCAGAAACTCAAGCCTGGGTTTAGAAGAGGATGTGGAACCAGGGATATCATTGCTGATGTCAGATGAATCATGGCTGAAAGCATAAAACACCAGAAAGATGTTTACCTCTGTTTCATCGACTACACTAAGGCATTCGACTGAGCAGATCATAACAAATTATTGATAACATTTCAGAGAATAGGAATTCCAGAGCACTTAATTCTGGTCATGAAGAAGCTGTACATGGATCAAGAGGCAGTCATTTGAACAGAACAAGGGGATACGGTATGGTTTAACATGAGGAAAGGTGTGCGTTAGGGTTGTATTCTTTCACCATACCTATTCTATCTGTATGCTGAGCAAAAAATCCGAGAAGCTGGACTGTATGAAGAAGAACAGGGCATCAGGATTGGAGGAAGACTCATCGACAACCTGCGTTATGCAGGTGACACAATCTTGCTTGCTGAAAGTGAAGAGGACTTGAAGCACTTACTAATGAAGATCAGAGGCCACAGCCTTCAGTATGGATTGCATCTCAACATAAAGAAAACAAAAATCCTCACAACTGGACCATTGAGCAACATCATGATAAATGGAGAAAAGATTGAAGTTGTCAAGGGTTTCATTTCACTTGGATCCACAATCAACAGCCATGGAAGCAGCAGTCAAGAATTCAAAAGATGTGAGGCAGGACCAAGATGGAGGAATACCCAGGCACGTCCTGTGATCCCTCTTACAACAAAAACTGAGAAAACAAGTGAAACGATTATATTTATGACAATCCAGGAGCCCTGAACAACAAAGGCAATGTTAGAAAATGGGCTGAGAGGCAGGGGAAGGGAGAGATGGTTCAGAAGCGGAGAGGAGTTACTGGACTTGAATTGCCAGGAACCTTCAAATGCCATTCCCGGGAGAGAGGCAGGCTGGTAGTAGCATTTGGCTGCTATTTCACCAGGGAGAAACAGCCAACCACAGAGCCTACTCACACCTCCAGAGCCAGAAAAGAATGGTGCTCTTGGCAAAAGCTAAGCACTTGCATATATTTTACCATGCCCACAGCCCCCAAGCAGGCTGCAGTGGCTGTTGATTTCCCTGGGCCTGAGATAGGCTCTGCTGAGCATCCTGAGCCATTCTCCTGGCCTTGGAGAAGGAATAAATTCACAACTGGGGAAAAGATAATTTGCCAGCTCCACTAATCTGGGGAGCTCAGGACACAAGCAGCTCCTGTCCAGGCATAAACGGCCCATGGACTTTGAATACCTTTCTCCCCTGCATGGACCTGTATGGGCCTATTTCAGGAGAATAGACGCTTGTTGGCAGACTGCAACTGTTTCAACAGTGCGATGGAGAGGTGGGAGTTTGATATTTGATACCACTTTGCCTATTAAAGATTCCTCACCTACCCACATCAGGGGCCTAAGCACTGATGGCTCCACTCAGGTCACTCAGCCACCGGCAACAGGGGTCCAAGGATAACTGGTATCTTCCAGTCCTTACAACCAAAAGCATTAGGTGCCCAAGGTCCATCTGCAGAACCCACCCACCAGTATGCTGTAGGGAACAGGGATGCCCTTGCCTCACAGACACTTGGGGGATGGATGTCAGCCCTGTGCCTTTTTCAGAGCATGACCCCCTGCTGCAACCAGATACCAGAACCTACACCAATCACCCCTGCCCCTCTAAGGCTGTAGGACAGAGCCTGTACGACACACTTGATGACCAGCTACCTGGACACCTAAGCTGAATCCATACAAGAAAAGTGAATGGACTCCTAGGCTCATATACCTGATAACAGCTCTAGCCACTGGGTGACAGGACATCAGAGCTTCAAAGGTGAAAATAAGCAAGCTAGCTCACTCAAGCAACCAATCTGGGCATATCAAAATAAAACAAAACAAGAAGCTAGGATTCAGTAAGCAAGCACAAACTAATACAATAACTTACAGATGGCTCGGAGACAACAGTCAATATCAAATCATATAAAGAAGCAGACCATGATCGCTTCAACAAGCTCTCAAAACAAAGAATGAAGGGATCATCTGGATGAAGATGCCTTCCTGGAATTACCAGATGCAGAATACAAAAGATTAATATACAGAATTCTTCAAGACATCAGGAAAGAGATCAGGCAATATTCAGAACAAACCAAGGAACACACAAATAAAGCAGTTGAAGAAATTAAAAAGATTATTCAGGAACAAAATGAAAAATTTAATAAGCTGGAAAAATCCATAGACAGACAGCAATCAGAAATTCAGAAGATTAACAATAAAATTACAGAAGTAGACAACTCAATACAAAGTCAGAGGAGCAGAATTGAGCAAGCAGAAGACAGAATTTCTGAACCTGAAGATAAAGCACTTGGCACCAATATATTTGAAGAAAAATCAGATAAAAGAATTTTAAAAAATGAAGAAATCATTAGAATCATGTGAGACTCTATCAAGAAAAATAACCTACTAGTGATTGTAGTACCAGAAGGGAGAGGGACAACAGAAAATACAGAGAGAATTGTTGAAGATTTGTTGGCAGAAAACTTCCCTGATATTGTGAAAGATGAGAAGGTAGCTATACAAGATGCGCATCGAACTCCATATAAGGTAGATCTTAAAAGAAAGTCACCAAGACATATTATAATCAAACTTGCCAAAACCAAAGATAGAGAGAGAATTTTAAGAGCAGCTAGGGATAAATGAAAAGTCATCTACAAAGAAGAGTCAATAAGAATAACCTTACTCGGCAGAAACCGTGCAGGCAACAAGGCAATGGGATGACTTATATAAAGCTTTGAAGGAAAAAAATTGCCAGCAAAGAATCATATATGCAGCAAAACTGTCTCTCAAATATGAAGATGAAATGAGGACATTTCCAGATAAACAGAAGTTTAGCAAATTTGTAAAAACGAAACCAACCCTACAAGAAATACTAAATGGAGTTCTTTGGTTAGAAAATCAATAATATCAGGTATCAATCCAAGACTAGAACATTGAGCAGAGCAATCAGATGTCAACCCAGATAGGGAAATCACGAAAATAAATCAAGATAAAAAACACTCAAGAGAGTTATTACGTAAAAGAAGACAACATTAAAACAATAAAGAGGGACTAAGAAATGTAGTCATAGATTTTTGTGTATGGAGAGAAAGACAAGGTAATACAAAGAAATAAAAGTTAGGTTTAAACTTAGAAAAATAGGGATAAAAATTAAGATAACCACAAAGGAGGCTAAGAATCCTACACATCACAATAAAATACAAGAAAAAAATAGAGACTCAGCAGAAACAAAATCCACAACAATAAATAAGAGGAAAAAACAACATATAAACTACTCAGCACAAAAAATTAAGTGGGAAAAAGAAACTGTCAACAACACACACAAAAACACAACAAAATGACAGCACTAAACTCATAAAAAAAAAAAAAACTCATACATGTCCATTATTACGCTGAATGTAAATGGACTAAATGCACCAATAAAGAGACAGAGAGTGGCAGAATGGATTAAAAAACACGATCCGTCTATAAGCTGCCTATAAGAGACACACCTTAGACTTAGAGACACAAACAAACTAAAACTAAAAGGATGCGGAAAAATATATCAAGTAAACAACACTCAAAAAAGATCAGGAGTGGCAATATTAATTTCTGAAAAAACAGACTTTAAAGTTAAATCCACCACAAAGGATAAGGAAGGACACAATATAATGATTAAAGGGAGAATATAGCAGGAGGATATGACCATATTAAATATTTATGCACCCATGACAGGGCTGCAAGATAGATAAAACAAACTCTAACAGCTTGAAAAGTGAGATAGACAGCTCCACAATTATAGCAGGGAACTTCAACACATCACTTTTGGTGAAGGACAAGACATCCACAAAGAAGCTCAGTAAAGACACGGAAGATCTAAATGCCACAATCAACCAAATTGACCTCATAGACATACACAGAACACTCCACCCAACAGCAGCCAAGTATGCTTTCTTTTCTAGTGCACATGGAACATTCTCTAGACTAGACCACATATTAGGTCTTAAAGCAAGCCTTCGCAGAATCCAAAACATCGAAATATGACAACATCTTCCCTGACCATAAGGCCATAAAAGAAGAAATCAATAACCGAAAAAGCAGGGAAAAGAAATCAAACACTTGGAAATTGAACAATACCCTGCTCAAAAATGACTGGATTATAGAAGACATTAAGGATGGAAGAAAGAAATTCATAGAATACAATGAGAATGAAAACTCTTCCTATCAGAACCTTTGGGACACAGTGAAAGCAGTGCTCAGAGGGCAATTTATATCAATAAATGCACACATCCAAAAAGAAGAAAGGGCCAAAATCAAAGAATTATCTCTACAACTTGAATAAATAGAAAGAGAGCAACGAAAGAAACCCTCAGGCACCAGAAGAAAGCAAGTAATAAAAATTAGAGCAGAATTAAATGAAATAGAAAACAGAAAAACAATTGAAAGAGTTAACAAGACCAAAAGCTGGTCCTTTGAAAAAATTAACAAAATTGATAAGCCATTGGCCAAAATGACAAAACAAAAACAGGAAAGATACAAATAACTTGAATAAGAAATGAGATGGGTGATATTACAACAGACCCAATTGCAATTAAAAGAATCATATCAGATTACTACAAAAAATTGTACTCTAACAAATATGAAAACCTAGAAGAAATGAAGAATTTCTAGAAACACACTACCTACCTAAACTAACACAAACAGAGGTACAACAACTAAATAAACCCATAACAAAAGAAGAGATTGAAAAGGTAATCAAAAAACTACCCCCCCGCCCCCCAAAAAAGCCCTGGCCCGGACGGCTTCACTGCAGACTTCTACCAAACTTGCAGAGAAAAGTTAACACAACCACCATTAAAGGTATTTCAGAGCATAGAAAAGGAGGAAATTCTCCCAGACTCATTCTATGAAGCCAGCATGTCCCTGATATCAAAACCAGGTAAAAAATTAAAAAAAAAAAATTTTTTTTTGACACCACAAAAAAAGAAAATTATAGACCTATACCCCTCATGAACTTAGATGTAAAAATTCTCAACAAAATTCTAGCCAATAGAATTCAAAACATATCAAAAAAATAATTCACCATGACCAAGTGGGATTCATACCAGGTATGCAGGGATGGTTCAACATTAATGCATCATATAGGTAAAACAAAAGACAAGAACCACATGATCTTGTCAATCCATGCAAAAAAGGCATTTAACAAAGTTCAACACCCATTCATGACAAAAACTCTCAGCAAAAAAAGGAATAGAAGGAAAATTCCTCAACATAATGAAAAACATTTATACAAAGCCAATAGCCAACATCATCCTAAAATGGAGAAAGTCTGAAAGCATTCCACTTGAGATCAAGAACCAGACAAGGATGCCCTTTATCATCACTCTTATTCAACATTGTGCTGGACGTCCTAGCCAGAGCAATTAGGCTAGGTAAAGAAATAAAGGGCATCCAGATTGGTAAGGAAGAAGTAAAAGTATCTCTATTTGCAGATGACATGATCTTATACACAGAAAACCCTAAAGAATCCTCAAGAAAACTACTGAAAGTAATAGAAGAGTACAACAGAGTATCAGAATACAAGATAAACATAGACAAATCAGTTGGATTCCTCTACACCAACAAAAAGAACATCAAAGAGGAAATCACCAAATCAATACCATTTACAGTAGCCCCCAAGAAGATAAAATACTTAGGGATAAATCTTGCCAGAGATGTAAAAGACCTATACAAAGAAAACTACAAGACACTACTGCAAGAAACCAAAAGAGACCTACATAAGTGGAAAAACATACCTTGCTCATGGATAGGAAGACTTAACATTGTAAAAATGTCTATTCTACCAAAAGCGATCTATAGATACAATGTAATTCTGATCCAAATTCCAACATTTTTTAATGAGATGGAGAAACAAATCACCAACTTCATATGGAAGGGAAAGAGGCCCTGGATAAGTAAAGCATTACTGAAAAAGAAGAACAAAGTGGGAGGCCTCACTGTACCTGATTTTGGAACCTATTATACCGCCACAGTAGTAAAAACAGCCTGGTGCTGGTACAACAACAGATACATAGACCAATGGAATGGAATTGAGAATCCAGACATAAATCCATCCATATACGAGCCCCTGATATTTGACAAAGGCCCAAAGTCAGTTAAATCGGGAAAAGACAGTCTTTAACAAATGGTGCTGGCATAACTGGATATCCATCCGCAAAAAAATGAAGCAAGACCCATACCTCACACCATGCACAAAAACTAACTCAAAATGGATCAAAGACCTAAATATAAAATCTAAAACGATAAAGATCATGGAAGAAAAAATAGGGACAACACTAGAAGCCCTAATACATGGCATAAACGGTATACAAAACATTACTAACAATGCAGAAGAAAAACTAGATAACTGGGAGCTCCTAAAAATCAAACATCTATGCTCATCCAAAGACTTCACCAAAAGAGTAAAAAGATTACTTACAGACTGGGAAAAATTTCTTAGCTATGGCATTTCCAATTAATGTCTGATCTCTAAAAAAACTCATGATACTGAAAAAACTCAACTACAAAAAGACAAATAACCCAATTAAAAAACGGGCAAAGGATGTGAACAGACCCTTCACTAAAGAAGACATTCAGGTAGCTAACAGATACATGAGGAAATGTTCATGATCATTAGCCATTAGAGAAATGCAAATCAAAACTACAATGAAATTTCACCTCACTCCAACAAGGCTGGTATTAATCCAAAAAATAATAAATGTTGGAGAGGTTGTGGAGAGACTGGAACACTTATACACTGCTGGTGGGAATGTAAAATGGTATAACCCCTTTGGAAATTGATTTGGAGCTTCCTTAAAAAACTAGAAATAGAACTACCATACGATCCAACAATCCCACTCCTTAGAGTATATCCTAGAGAAATAAGAGCCTTTACACGAACAGATATATGCACACCCATGTTCATTGCAGCACTGTTTACAGAAGCAAAAAGATAGAAACAACCAGGGTGCCCATCAAAGGATGAATGGATAAACTATGGTATCTTCACACAATGGAATGTACACATCGGTAAAGAACAATGATGAATCCGTGAAACATTTCATAACATGGAGGAATCTGGAAGGTATTACGCTGAGTGAAATTATTCAGTTGCAAAAGGACAAATATCGTATGAGACCACTATTATAAGAACTTGAGAAATAGTTTAAACAGAGAAGAAAATATTCTTTGATGGTTACAAGAGTGGGGAGGGTGGGAGAGAAGGAGAGGGGTTTTCGCTAATTAGATAGTAGATAAAAACTATTTTAGGTGAAGTGAAAGACAGCACACAATACAGGAGAGGCCAGCACAACTGGAGTAAGCCAAAAGCAAAGAGGTTTCCTAAATAAACTGAATGCTTTAAAGGCCAGCGTAGCATGGGCAGGGGCCTGGGGCCCATGGTTTCAGGGGACATCTACGTCAATTGGCGTAAAAAAATCTATTAAGGAAACATTTTACATTCCACTTTGGAAAGTTGCATCTAGGGTCTTAAATGCTAGCAAGTGGCCATCTAAGATGCATCAATTGGTCTCAACCCACCTGGAGCAAAGAAGAATGAAGAACACCAAAGACAAAAGGTAATTATTAGCCCAAGAGACAGAAAGGGCCACATAAACCAGAGACTACATCAGCCTGAGACCAGAAGAACTAGATGGTGCCTAGCTACAACCGATGACTGCCCTGAGAGGGAACACAGCAGAGAACCCCTGAAGGAACAGGGGAGCAGTGGGATGCAGACCCCAAATTCTCATAAAAATACCAGACTTAATGGTCTGACTGAGACTAGAATGACCCCAGAGATGATGGTCCCCAGACCTTCTGTTAGCCCAAGACAGGAACCATTCATTCCAAAAGTCAGCTCTTCAGACAGGGATTGGACTGGACTACGGTATAGAAAATTATACTAGTGAAGAGTGAGCTTCTTGGATCAAGTAGACACATGGGAGAGACTATGTGGGCAGCTCCTGTCTGAAGAGGAGATGAGAGGGCAGAAGGGGTTAGAAGCTGGCCGAATGGACACAAAAAGAGGGACTAGAGGGAAGGAGCATGCTGTCTGATTAGGGTGAGAGCAACTAGGGGTCTATAACAAGGTATATATAAATTTTTGTGTGAGAGACTGACTTGATGTGTAAACTTTCACTTAAAGGACAATAAAAACTAAAAAAAAAAAAAAAGAATTCAAAAGATGCATTGCATTGGGCAACTCAGCTGCAAGAGATCTCTTTAAAGTGCTAAAAAGCAAAGCTGTCACCTTGAGGACTAAGGTGCACCTGACCCAAGCCATGGTGTTTTCAATCACCTCCTATGCATGCGAAACCTGAACAATGAATAAGGAAGACCAAAGAAGAATTGACGCCTTTGAATTGTGCTGATGAAGAATATTGAATATACCATGGACTGCCAAAAGAATGAACAAATCCATCTTGAAGGAAGAACAGCCAGAGTGTTCCTCGGAAGCAAGGATGGGAAGACTGCATCTCACATACTTTGGACATTTTGTCAGGAGGAATCGATCCCTGGAGAAGGACATCATGCTTGGTAAAGTAGAGAGTCAGCCAAAAAGAGGAAGGCCCTCAATGAGATGGACTGACACAGTGGCTGCAACAATGAGATCAAACACAACAACAACTGTGAGGGTGGCATAGGACTGGGCAATGTTTCGTTCTGTTGTGCATAGTGTTGCTATGAGTCAGAACCAACTTGGCGGCACCTAACAACAACAACAAAAGGACCTAAATGGAAGAAAAGTTTCAATACTTCACTTGAATTGGTAAAGTTTCACTATCAGTAGTCAATGATAAGTTATGAATACTGTAATTTCAAGAAAACTATACAAAATTCTATACTCAACAGTATAAACAAGTGGGAACCCTAAAAAAATATTCAAGAAACCCACAGGCATGGGGTGGATTATCCAATAGGTAATAAGATTATTATTCAATAATCTATTGGATTAGATAATCCAATTGATTATCCAGTCTTTGATGTGGTATAACCCGTATGAAATTGTACACTACAGATTGATAAGTAAGCAGAAGCCTCTGTTTACCTTTCGTACTGGGTCATCTGTCCCTGTCAGGGGTTGTAAATTTGAAAAGAGATTTTGATTCTACAGGAAGGTGCTGTGGGGTTGGGAGAGAGACAGATGCTAGCCATATCTAGAAAAAGAATCTTTGATGTGGTGAAAAAATGTGAAATTGTTCGCTACAGTTGATCTAGTAAGCAAGGTAAGCACCATGCTTACCTTGCCTACTGAGTAATCTGCCCCTGTCCACAGGAAGCCAAGAAAAGACAAGGAAGGAAACAAGAAACAGAGGAAACAAACAGAAAACAAATAATAAAAGGGAAGACTTACATCCTAACATATCAATAATTACTTTAATTGTCAATGGTTTAAACAAATCAATTAAAAGAGATTGCAGAGTGGAATGAAAAACATAACTCAGTTATATGCCGTCTAAAAGAAAGTTATTTCCAATCCAATGACAGATAGGTTGAATGTAAAAAGATATGTCATGCAAATATTAATTTTAAAAAATACTAGGAGTGCCTATATTAGTATAAAAAAAGTAGACCTGAGAGAGAAAGAATTTACTAGGGACAAAGACAGCTAATCCATAACAATAAAAAGATCAATCTAGCAAGAGGACATAGAGATTCTAAATTGTATGAACCAAAAACCAGAGTTTCAAAATATATGAAACAAAAATTGATATAGCTAAAAGGAGAAATAGACAAATTCACAATTATATTTAGGATTTTTAACATTCCACTAGAGTACTACTAAATATAAAATTAGCAATAGGGTCAACGCTAGAGGCCCTAATGCTTGGCATTAATAGGCTACAAACCATAACTAACAACACACAACCTCCAGAATATAAGCTAGATAGCTGGGATCTTCTAAAAATTAAACACTTATGCTCGTCAAAAGACTTCACCAAAAGAGTAAAAAGAGAACCTACAGACTGGGGAAAAAAAATCTGGCTATGAGAAATCCAACAAAAGTCTAATCTCTAAAATCTACAGGAAAATCCAACACCTCTACAACAAAAGAGAAATAATCCAATTAAAAAATGGACAAAGGAAATGAACAGATAACTTCACCAAAGAAGACATTCAGGTGGCTAACAGACATATGAGAAAATTCTCCTGATCACTAGCCATTAGAGAAATGCAAATCAAAACTACAATGAGATACCATCTCACCCCAGTATTACTGGCATGAATCAAAAAAACAGAAAATAACAAACGTTGAGAGGTTGTGGGAAGATCGGAACTCTTACGCACTGCTGGTGGGAATGCAAAATGGTACAACCATTTTGGAAAAAGATATGGCCCTTCCTTAAAATCTAGAAAGAGAAATATGATCGGATCCAGCAATCCCACTCCTAGGAATATATCCTAGAGAAATAAGAGCCATCACACGAACAGACATATCCACACCCATTTTCATTGCAGCATTGTTCACAATAGCAAAAGATGGAAACAACCTAGATGCCCATCAACAGATGAATGGATAAACAAACTATGGTACATACCCACAATGGAATACTACGCAACAATAAAGAACAATGATGAATATGCGAAGCATCTCACAACATAGATGAATTTGGAGGGCATTATGCTGAGTGAAATAAGTCAATCACAAAAGGATGAATATTGTATGAGACTACTACCATAAAAACTCATGAAAAGGTTTACACACAAAAAGAAACAATCTTTGATGTTTATGAGGGAGGGGAGGGGCGGGGATGGAAAAACACTAAATAGACAATAGTTGAGTAGTAACTGTGGTGAAAGGTAAGACATTACACAAAACTGGGGAAGCCAGCAGAACTTGTATAAGGCGAGGTCATAGAAGCTCCATAGACACATCCAAACTCCCTGAGGGACCAAATTACTTGGCTGAGGGCTATGGAGATCATGGTCTCGGGGAACATCTAGCTCAACTGGCATAACATAGTGGATAAAGAAAATGTTCTGCATTCTATTTTGGTGAGTAGCGTCTGAGGTCTTAAAAGCTTGTGAGCGATTGCAAAAAGAAGGAAGCAACCAAGGTGCCCATCAACAGATGAATGGATAAATAAATTACGGTATATTCACACAAAGGAATATTATGCATTGATGAATAACAATGATGAATCCATGAACCGTTTCATAACATGGAGGTATCTGGAAAGCATTATGCTGAGTGAAATAAGTCAGTTGCAAAAGGACAAATATTGTATAAGACCACTATTATAAGAACTCGAGAAATAGTTTAAACAGAGAAGAAAATATTCTTTGATGGTTATGAGAGGGGAGAGGGAAGGAGGGAGAAAGAGAAGTTTTCAGTAATTAGTAGATGAGAACTATTTTAGGTGAAGAGAAAGACAATACACAATACAGGCTAGGTCAGCACAACTGGACTAAACCAAAAACACAGAAGTCTCCTGAGTGCTTCGAAGGCCAGCATAGCAGGGGCGGGGGTTTGGGGACCTTGGTTTCAGGGGACATCTAAGTCTATTGGCATCATAAAATCTATTAACAAAACATTCTGCATCCCACTTTGAAGACTGGCATCTGGGGTCTTAAACGCTAGCAAGCAGCCATCTAAGATGCATCAGTTGGTCTCAACCCACCTGGAGCAAAGGAGAATGAAGGAACACCAAAGACACGAGGTAGTTATGAGCCCAAGAGACAGAAAGGACCACATAAGCCAGAGACTACATAGCCTGAGACCAGAAGAACTAGACGGTGCCCGGCTACAACTGATGACTGCCCTGACAGGGAACACAAAAAAGAAGCCCTGAGGGAGCAGGAGAGCAGTGGGATGCAGACCCCAAATTCTCATAAAAAGGCCAGACTTAATGGTCTGACCGAGACTAGCAGGCCCCTGAGGTCCTGGTCCCCAGATCTTCTGTTAGCCCAAGACAGGAACCATTCCCAAAGCCAACTCTTCTGACAGGGATTGGACTGGACAATGGGATAGAAAATGATACTGGTGAAGACTGAGCTTCTTGGATCAAGTAGACATATGAGACTATATTGGCATCTCCTGTCTGCAGGGAAGATGGGAGGGTGGAGGAGGTCAGAAGCTGGCTGAATGGACATGAAAAGAGAGAGTGGAGGGAAGGAGTGTGCTGTCTCTTTAGAGGGAGAGCAATTAGGAGTATATAACACGGTGAGTAAAAATTTTTGTATAAGAGACTGACTTGATTTGCAAATTTTCACTTAAAGGACAAAAAAAAAAAAAAGCTTCTGGGTAGCCATCTAAGATACTCCACTGGTCTCACCCCATCTGGACCAAGCAAGAATGAAGACAACTAAAGATACAAGGAAAAGATTAATCCAAAGGACTAATGGGCCACAACTACCACAGCCTCCACCAGTATGAGTCCAGTACAACTAGATGGTGCCCAGCTACCACCACTGACTGCTCTGACAGAGATCACAATAGAGGGTCCCAGACAGAGCTGGAGAAAAATGTAGAACGAAATTCTAACACCCAAAAAAAGACCAGACTTACTGGTCTGACAGAGACTGGAGAAACCCTGACAGTATGGCCCCCGGACACCCTTTTAACTCAGTAATGAAGTCTCTCCTGAGGTTCACCCTTCAGCCAAAGATTTTGACAGGCCCATAAACAAAATGAGACTAAAGGGGCACACCAGCCCAGGGCAAGGATTAGGAGGCAGAAGGGGACAGGAAAGCTGGTAATAGGGAACCCAAGGTCGAGAAGGGAGAGTGTTGACATGTCGTGGGGTTGGTAACCAATGCTACAAAACAATATGTGTACCAATTGTTTAGTGAGAAACTAGTTTATTCTGTAAACGTTCAGCTAAAGTACAATAATAAAAAATAAAATAAATTGAAACTTAACAAAGATAGGGAAGAACTAAACAGCACAATCAACCAACAGGGTCTAATTGAAAACTATAGAACTTTCCTCCCCACAAATAGCAGAATGCACATTCTTTTCAAGTGTCCATGGAATATTTATCAAGCTAGACCACATCCTGGATCATTAAAAAAGCTCAACAAATTTAAAAGAATTTAAATCATTCAGAATATGTTCTCCAGCCATAATGCAATAAAACTAAAACTCAATAGGGAAAAGACAACAGGAATATCTCAAACACTTGGAAATTAAACAACACTCTCCTAAATAACCCAGGGATTAAAAAGGAAGTCTCAAATGAAGTAATAAAAATACATAGAACTGAGTTAAAATAAAACATCAAAATATGTGAGACACAGCTACACAGGGCTAACAGGGAAATTTATAATGCTAAAGTGTTACATTAGAAAAAAGGTCTCAAATTAATAATATAGAAAACAAGAAACTAGAAAAAGAGGAACAAAATAAACCCAAAACAAGTAGAAGGAAGAAAATAATAAAAATAAGGGCAAAAATCAATAAAACTGAAAGCATGAAAATACTAGAGAAAACCAGTTTTGGGTTAAAATGCTGGTTCTTTGAAAAAAATCATTAAAATTTCTCTAGCAAGACTGGCACAGATAAAAACAGATAAGGTACTAATCACCACTATTAGGTACTAAATCACTGCTTTGACACCAAAACCAAAAATAGTACAAAAACAAAACAAACAAAAAAACCTTAAATTGCAGATCAACATCCTTCATGCGTTTCGACGCCAAAACCCTCAAAAGACATTAGTAAACCAAACCAAAAAAATGTATAAAAGGAATTATACACCAAGATGTTTTTATTCCAGTTATGCAAGTCTGGTTCTACATTAAAAAATCAATCAATGTAGTCAATTGATGCCGAAAATGCTTTTGACAAAATCCAACACATGTTCATGATAAACACTCCCAGCTAGTTAGCAATAGAAAGGAATTTCCTCAATATGATAGAGAATTTACAGAAAATCTACAGTTAGCATCACACTTAACGGTGAAAGACTGAATACCTTCCCCTTAAGACTGGGAACACGATGACTCTGTACACCCTCACCACTATTATCCCACACAGTACTGGAAGTTCTAGCCAGTGCAATAAGGCAAGAAAAAAAAAGTTTATGTATTGGAAAGGAAGAAATAAGTCTTCATATTTGCAGATGATATATGATTGTCTATGTTGAAAATCCCAAGGAATCTACAGGGAAAAAAAGAATCCTGTAACTAATAAATAAGTTCAGCAAGGTCACGAATGCAAGGCTAACACACAAAAATATTCATATTTATATATACTCACAGTGAACATCTGGAAACCGATATTATAAACCAATACCATTTACGGTTGCTGAAAAGAAAATTGTTGTTGCTGTTGATAGGTACCGTCGAGTCAGTTCCAACTCATAGTGACCCTACGTACAACAGAACAAAACACTGCCCAATCCTGCACCATCCTCACAATTGTTGCTATGTTTGAGCGCATTGTTGCAGGCACCATGTCAATCCATCTCATCCAGGCACTTCCTCTTTTTCACTGACCCTCTACTTTACCAAGCATAATGTCCTTCTCCAGGGAATGATCCCTTCTGATGACACGTCTAAAGTACAAGTGATGAAGTCTCTCCATCCTCACTTGCAAGGAGCACTCTGGCCATACTTCTTCCAAGACAGATTTGTTAGTTCTTCTGGCGGTCCATGTTATATTCAGCATTCGTCACAAACACCATCTTTCAAAGGCATCAATTCTTCTTCAGTCTTCCTTATTCATTGTCCAGCTTTCACACACATATGAGGTGACTGAAAACGCCATGGCTTGGGTACGGTGCACCTTAGTCCTCAAAGTGACATCTTTGCTTTTAAGCACTTTAAAGAGGTCTTTTGCAGCAGATTTACTCAGTGTTGTTTGATTTCATGAGCGCTGATTGTGGATCCAAGTAAAATGAAATCCTTGACAACTTCAGTATTTTCTCCATTTATCATGATGTTGCTACTGGTCCAGTTGTGAGGATTTTTTTTCTTTTTATGTTAAGGCGTAATCTATACTGAAGGCTGTAGTCTTTGACCTTCATCAGTTAAATGCTTCAAGTCCTGTTCACTTTCAACAGGCAAGGTTATGTCATCTGCATATCACAGGTTGTTAACGAGTCTTTCTTCAATCCTGATGCTGCATTCTCTTTTATATAGTCCAGCTTCTTGAATTTGCTCAGCATATAGATTAAGTGTGGTGAAAGCATACAGTCAGGCACTATCCCCTTATTCTGTGAATGGCTGCCTCTTGGTCTATCTACAGGTTCCACATGAGCACAGTTAAGTGTCCTAGAAGTCCCATTCTTCACAATGTTATCCATGATTTGTTAAGATCCACACAGTGGAATGCCTTTGCAGAGTCAAAAAAACACAGGTAAACATCTTTCTGGTATTCTCTGCTTTCAGCCAAGATCCATCTGACATCAGCAATGATATCACTCATTCCATGTCCTCCTCTGAATCTGGCTTGAATTTCTGGCAGTTCCATGTTGATGTACTGCTGCAAATGTTTTGAATTACCTTCAGCAAAATTTTACGTGTGTGTAGTAATTTTTTTTTTTAGTAATAGTAATATTGTTTGATAATTTCTACATTCTGTTGGATCACCTTTCTTTGGAATCGGCACAAATCTGAATCTCTTTCAGTCGGTTGGCCAGGAAGCTGTCTTCCAAATTTCTTGACATTGACGAGTGAGCACCTCCAGTGCTGCATCTGTTTGTTGAAACATCTCATTTAATATCCTATCAAGTCCTGCAGCCTTGTTTTTTGCCAATGCCTTCAGAGAAGCTTGAACTTCCTTCTTCAATACCATCGGTTCTTGATCATATGCTATTTCCTGAAATGGCTGAATGTCAACCAATTCTTTTTGGTACAGTGACTCTGTGTATTCCTCCCATCTTCTTTTGATCCTTCCTGTGTCATTCAACATATTGCCCATAGAGTCCTTCAATATTGCAACTCAAGGCTTGAATTTTTTCTTCAATTCTTTCAGTTTGAGAAATGCCAAGCATGTTCTTCCCTTTTAGTTTTCTATCTCCAGGTCTTTGCACATGTCATTGTAATACTTTACTTTGTCTTCTCGAGCTGCCCTTTGAAATCTTCTGTTCAGCTGTTTTACATCATCATTTCTTCCATTTGCTTTAACTGCTGTGCATTCACTAGCAAGTTTCAGAGTCTCTTTTGACTTCCCTTTTGGTCTTTTATTTCTTTCTTGTCTTTTTAATGACCTTTTGCTTTATTCATGTATGATGTCCTTGATGTCATTCCACAGCTCATCTGTTCTCTGGTCATTAGCGTTCAATGTGTCAAATCTGTTCTTGAGATGGTCTCCAACTTGAACTCGCATATGAGCAATTGCTGGTCTGTCCTACAGTCAGCCCCTGGCCTTGTTCTGACTGATGATATTGAGCTTTTCCATTGTCTCTTTCCACAGATGTAGTTGATTTGATTCCTATGTGCTCCATCTGTCAAGGTCCAAGTGTGTAGCCGCCTTTTATGTTGACGAAAAAAAGGTGTTGGCAGTGAATAAGTCATTGGCTTTGCAGCAATCTATCATGTGGTCTACGATGTGGATTCTATCACCAAGGCCATATTTTCCAACTACTGATCCTTCTTCTTTGTGTCCTTCTTTTGCATTCCAATTACCAGTAATTATCAGTGCACTATGATTGCATATTTGATCGACTTCAGGCTGCGGAAGTTGGTAAAAATCTTTAATTTCCTCATCTTTGGCACTGGTGGTTGGTGTGTAAATTTGAATAATAGTCATATTAACTGGTTTTCATTATAGGCATATGGGTATCATCCTGTCACTGGCAGTGTTGTACTTCAGTATAGATCTTGAAATGTTCTTTTTTACAAGGAATGCAACACCATTTCTCTTCCATTCATCTTCCCTGACATAGTAAACCACTTGATTGCCTGATTCAAAATGGCCAATACCAGTCCATTTCAGCTCATTTTGAGTTGTGCCACATCAGCAAATGAAGGCCCGGAAAGCTTTACTCCATCCACGCCATTAAGATCAACTCTAATTTGAGGAGGTAGCTCGTCCTCAGTTGTATTTTGAGTGCCTTCCAACCTGGGGAACTCATTTTCTGGCACTACATCAGACAATGTTCCACTGCTATCTGTAAGGTTTCACTGGCCAGTTTTTTCAGAAGTACACTGCCAGGTCCTTCTTCCTACTCTGTCTTAGTCTGGAAGGTCCATTGAAAACAATCCACCATGGGTGGCCCTGCTGGTATTTGAAATACCAGGGCATAGCTTCTAGCATGACAGCAACATGCAAGCCATCACAGTATGACAAACTGACAGACACGTGGTAGAAAAGAAAATTAAGTGCTTATATTTAAACTTAACAAAACAAGTACAGGATTTGCATGCTGAAAAGTACAAAATGTTTATGAAATAAACAAAAGAAGACCTAACTAAATGGATAGATACTTTGTTCACAGGTTAGGATACTCAATATAGTAAAGATGTCAATTCTTCCCAAATTGATCTACAGGTTTAATGCAATTCCTATCAAAATATCAACAAGACATAGATGAGTTTATTCTAAAATTTATATGAGAAGGCATAAGCTCTAGAATAGCTGAAACAACCCTGACAAAGAAGAATGAAGTGGGGTGAAGGCATAAGCTCTAGAATAGCTGAAACAATCGTGACAAAGAAGAATGTAGTGGGGTGGGAAAATAAATATTTATGTAGTCTAAAGATACTCCTCCAACAAAATACTTATTAATTACAAAGGCGAAAGGAAAACTTCATAGTGAATGAACCTGGAAGACACCATCTTAATCAAGCAAATATTGTCAGTAATGGAACAAACGGAAATTGCACACCACCTGATAGGATGCGTGAGGAAAATGCAGCATCGCCCCTGTCAAATTCCTCATAAAGACCCATGGCCTCAATCTAATCTTGGAGGGAGAGTTGACAAATCCAAATTGAGACTGTCCACAAGTAACTTTCCTGTGCTTTTCAGAAGTGTCAAGGTCATGAAAGACAAAGACTGAGGCACAGTTCCAAATGGAAGGAGACTAAAGAGAAATGACAAATACAAAATGTGATTCTGACCAGTTCATTTTGCTATAAAGGGTACAACTGAAACAAATGGCAAAACTTGAATGAGGTCCAAGGATAAGACAGTAATGGCATATCAGTGTTAATTCACTGATTCTAACTGTTGTTTTGCGTTGTGTAGGAAAGTGTTCTTGTTCATAGTAAACAGACACTAAAACATTCAGGGATGATGGGGCATCAGGTCAACAACTTATTCTCTAACGACTTGAGAAAAAAAACTGTACTATGCTTCTAACTTTTTCGTCAGTTTCTGATTGCTTCAAAAAAAATTAAAAAGCAATCTATATAAATAATGGCACATCCATGCAATCAAGTATGATAAAGTCATTGAAGTGATGTGAAAGAATATTTACTGTTGTGTAGAAATAATCATGAAACCAAAAGTAAAAAAGGGAGGTTCAAACCATATTAATAGTATGATTCTGTTTCTATTTTTTATTCTATTGTAGTAAAATATACATAACAAAATTTTGCCATTTTAACCATTTTAAGTGTACAATTTAGTGACATCAATTAATTTACCAACATTGTGCCATCATCGCCACTATCCATTTCCAAAATATTTTCATCACCCCAAACAGAGACTCAATACTACCCCAGCAATAACTTCCAATTCCATCCTCCCTCCAGCCCCTGGTAACCACTTTGTGGTAACTGCTTTTTCCTCTATGCATTTGATTATTCTAGATATTTCATGTAGGTGAGATCAAATAGTATCTGTCCTTTTGTGTATGGCTCTGTAAATGTTTTCAAGATTCATCCATGTCATAGCATGTGTCAGAACTTCATTCCCTTTTATGACTGAACAATATTACATTGTATGTACGTACTACATTTTGTTTATCCATTCATCTGTTGATGGACACTTGAGCTGTTTCCACATTTTGGCTATTGTGAAAATGCTGCAATAAGCATTGGTATCTGCTTTCAAGTCTCTTGATATATACCTAGAAGTGAATTTATTTTTTCATTGCATTTACTTGTATCTAAAAAATATGTAAAGAAAAAAAATACAAAGAAATTTGTGGTAATCTTAATGGTGATTACCTCTGAATACTGGGATTATGAGTGATCTTTAGTTTCTTCTTTTTAAAAAAAATAATAATTTTTATTGTGCTATAAGTGAAAGTTTACAAATCAAGTCAGTCTCTCACATAAACACCCATATACACCTTGCTACACACTCCCAATTACTCTCCCCCTACTGAGACAGCCTGCTCTCTCCCTCCACTCTCTCTTTTCGTGTCCTTTTCGCCAGCTTCTAACCCCCTCCACGCTCTCATCTCCCCTCCAGGCAGGAGATGCCAACATAGTCTCAAGTGTCCACCTGATCCAAGAAGCTCACTCCTCACCAGCATCCCTCTCCAACCAATTGTCCAGTCCAACCCATGTCTGAAGAGTTGGCTTCAGGAATGGTTCCTGTCCTGGGGCAACAGAAGGTCTGGGAGCCATGACCACCGGGGTCCTTCCAGTGTCAGTCAGACCACTAAGTCTGGTCTTATGAGAATTTGGGGTCTGCATCCCACTGCTCTCCTGCTCCCTAAGGGGTTCTCTGTTGTGTTCCCTGTCAGGGCAGTCATCGGTTGTTAGTTTCTTCTTTTTGATTATCTGTATTTTGTATTTTTTTTTCTTAATTTTTTATTGTGCTTTAATGGAAGTTTTATAGGGCAAATTAGCTTCTCTTTAAACAATTAAAATACATGTTGTTTTGTGACATCGGTAGCCAACCCCACAAAGTGTCAACACTAACCCCTTCTCGACCTTGGGTTCCCCATTACCAGCTTTCCTCTCCTCTCCTGCCTTCTCATCCTTGCCCCTGGGCTGGTGTGCCCCTTTAGTCTCGTTTTGTTTTATGGGGCTGTCCAATCTTTGGCCGAAGGCTAAACCTCAAGAGTGACTTCAGTACTGAGTTAAAAGGGTGTCTGGGAGCCATACTCTCAGAATTTTTCCAGTCTCTGTCAGGCCAACAAGTCTTGTCTTTTTTTGTGTGTTAGAATTTTGTTCTACATTTTTCTCCAGCTCTGTCCGAGACCCTCTATTGTGATCCCTGTCAGAGCAGCCGGTGGTGATAGCAGGGCACCATCTACTTGTGCTGGACTCAGTCTGATGGAAGCTGCGGTAGTTCTGGTCCATTAGTCCTTTGTACTAATCTTTCCCTTGTGTCTTTAGTTTTCTTGATTCTTCCTTGCTCCAGACGGGGTGAGATCAGTGCAGTATCTTAGATGACTGCTCACAAGTTTTCAAGACCCCAGATGCTACTCACCAAAGCAGGATGTAGAACATTTTCTTTATAAACTATATTATACCAATTGAACTGGGTATTCCCCCGAGACCATGGTCCTCAGCCATCAACCCAGTAATTCGGTCTCTCAAGGAGTTTCATTGTGTTTATGAAGCTTCCACGACATTGCCTTGGTAAGGTTGTGCTGGCTTCCCCGGTACTGTGTGCTGTCTTACCCTTCAACAAATTTACCACTTATCTATTGTATAGTTAGTGTTTTTCCCTTCCCACACCTCCTCTCCCTCCTAACCATCAAAGGCTGTTTCTTTTTGTGTGTAAACATTTTCACGAATTTTTATGGTAGCGATCACATACAATATTTGTCCTTTTGTGATTGACTTACTTCATTCAGCATAATGTCCTCCAGATACACCCATGTTGTGAGATGTTTTGCAGATTCATCACTGTTCTTAATTGTTACATAGTATTCCATTGTGGGTATGTACCATAGTTTGTTTATTCATTTATCTGTTGATGAACATCTTTGTTGTTTCCATCTTTTTGCTATTGTGAACAGTGCTGCAATGAACATGAGTGGACGTATGTCCATTCGTGTGATGGCTCTTATTTCTCTAGGATATATTCTTAGAAGTGGAATTGCTAGATCCTACCTTTTTTTTAAATCATATTTCTATTTCTAGATTTTAAGGAAGGGCCATATCTTTTTCCAAAATGGTTGTACCATTTTGCATTCCCACCGACAGTACATAAGAGTTCCAATGTCCCCACACCCTCTTTGACATTTGTTATTTTCTGTAGTTTTGATTCTTGCCAGTAATGTCAGGGTGAGACGGTATCTCACTGTAGTTTTGATTTGCATTTCTTTTAATGGCTAGTGATCAGGAGAATTTTCTCGTATGTCTGTTAGCCACCTGAATGTCTTCTCTGGTGAAGTGTCTGTTCACATCGTTTGCCCATTTTTTAATTGGAGTATTTGTCTTTTTGTTGTAGAGGTTGTCTTAGTCATCTAGTGCTGCTATAACAGAAAAACCACAAGTGGATGGCTTTAACAAAGAGAAGTTTATTCTCTCACAGTCCAGTAGGCTAGAAACCCAAATTCAGGGCGCCGGCTCCGAGGGAAGGCTTTCTGTCTCTGTCAGCTCTGGAGGAATCTCCTTGTCATCAGTCTTCCCTTGGTCTGGGAGCATCTCAGCACAGGAACCTCAGGTCCAAAGGATGTGCTCTGCTCCCAGCACTGCTTTCTTGGTGGTATGAGGTCCCCATCTCTCTACTTGCTTCTCTTTATATCTCAAAAAAGATTGGCTTAAGATACTGTTTAATCTTGTAGATCTCATCAATATAACTGCCACTAACCCATCTTTTTAACCCATCTCATTACATCATAGTGATAGGATTTACAACTCATAGGAAAAGCACATCAGATGACAAAATGGAGTACAACCACACAATAACGGGAATCACGGCCCAGCTAGATTGATACAGAAACCCTGGTGACGTAGTGGTTGAGAGCTATGGCTCCTAACAAAAAGGTTGGCAGTTCAAATTCACCAGGTGCTTCTTGGAAACTGTATAGGGCAGTTCTACGCTGACGTACAGGGTCACTATAAGTTGGAATCAACTCGACGGCAACGGGCTTTGGTTAGAGACTAGGCCTTTGTTGGATCTGTCATAGCCCCAATTTTTTTCCCAGTCTCTCTCTTTTTTTTTCTTTATTGTGCTTTAAGGGAAAGTTTACAAATCAAGTAAGTCTCTCATACAAAAACTTACACATACCTTGCTATGCACTCCTAGCTGCTCTCCCCCTAATGAGATGGCACACTCCTCTCCACCTGCATTCCCTATGTCCATTCAACCAGATCCTGTCCCCCTCTGCCTTCTCATTTCATGTCCAGACAGGAGTTGCCCACATAGTCTCATATGTCTACTTCAGCCAAGAAGCTCACTCCTCACCAGTATCATTTTCTCTCTTATAGTCCAGGCCATTCCCTGTCTGAGAGTTGGCTTTGGGAATGGTTCCAGTCTTGGGCTAGTAAAGTGTCCGGGGACAATGAGGCCAGGGGTCCCTCTAGTCTCAGTCAGACCATTAAGTCTGGCCTTTTTATGATAATTTGAGATCTACATCCCACTGTTCTCTTGCTCCATCTGGGATTCTGTGCTGTGTTCCCTGTCGAGGCAGTCATCACAGTAGCCGTGCACCATCTAGTTCTTCCAGACTCAGGCTGATGTAGTCTCTGGTTCATGTGGCTCTTTCTGTCTCTTGGGCTCATCTTTACCTTATGTCTTTGGTGTTCTTCATTCTCCTTTGATCCAGGTGGATTTTGACCAATTGATGCATCTTAGATGGCCACTTGGTAGCATTTAAGACCCCAGACGCCACTTATCAAAGTGGGATGCAGAATGTTTTCTTAATACATTAAGTTATGCCAATTGACCTAGAAGTCCTCTGAAACCACGGCCCCCACACCCTTACCCTTGCTACTCTGGCTTCGAACTGTTCAGTTGTATTCAGGAAACTTCTTTGGCTTTGGTTTAGTCCAATTGTGCTGACCTCTCCTGTATTCTGTGTTGTCTTTCCCTTCACTTAAAATAGTTCTTGTCTACTATCCAATTAGTGATTACCCCTCTCCCTCCCTCCCCACCCTGGTAACCATCAAAGAACACTTTCTTCTGTGTTTAAACTTTTTCTTGAGTTCTTATAATAGTAGTCTCATACGATGTTTGTCCATTTGCAACTATTTTCACTCAGCATAATGCCCTCCAGATTCCTCCATGTTATGAAATGTTTCACAGATTCATCATTGTTCTTTATCGATGTGTAGTATTCCATTGTGTGAAGATACCATAATTTATCCATTCATCCATTGATGGACGCTTTGGTTGTTTCCATCTTTGTGCTTTTGTAAACAGTGCTGCAGTGAACATGAGTGTGCATATATCTGTTCATGTAAAGGCTCTTATTTCTCTAGGATATATTCCAAGGAGTAGGATTGCTGGATCAAAGAATAGTTCTATTTTTAGTTTTTTAAGGAAGCGCCAAATCGATTTCCAAAGGGGTTGTACCATTTTACATTCCCACCAGCAGTGTGTAAGTGTTCCAGTCTCTCCAACATTTATTTATTTTGGATTAATGCCAGCCTTGTTGGAGTGAGATGGAAATTCATTGCAGTTTTTATTTGCATTTCTTTTAATGGCTAATGTTCGTGAGCATTTCCTCATGTGTCTGTTAGCTACCTGAACATCTTCTTTAGTGAAGTGCCTATTCATATCCTTTGCCCTTTTTGTAATTGGGTTATTTGTCTTTTTGTTGTTGAGTTTTTGCAGTATCATGTAGATTTTGGAGCTCAGACGCTGATCAGAAATGTCATAGCTAAAAACTTTTTCCCAGTCTGTAGGTAATTTTTTTACTCTTTTGGTGAAGTCTTTTTAGGAACTCCCAGTTATCTAGTTTTTCTTCTGGTGTTTGTGCATAGCTAGTAATGTCTATGCCATGTATTAGGACTTCTAGCGTTGTCTCTAATTTTTCTTCCATGATCTTTTTCGTTTTAGATTTTATGTTTAGGTCTTTGATCCATTTTTAGTTAGTTTTTATGTATGGTGTGAGGTATGGGTCTTGCTTCATTTTTTTGCAGATGTATATCTAGTTATGCCAGCACCATTTGTTGAACAGACTATCTTTTCCCCGTTTAACTGACTTTGGGCCTTTGTCAAATATCAGCTGTCATATGTGGATGGATTTATGTCTGGATTCTCAATTCTGTTCCATTGGTCTATGTATCTGTTGTTGTACCGGTACCAGGCTGTTTTGACTACTGTGGCCATATAATATGTTCTAAAATCAGATGGTGTGAGGCCTCCCACTTTGTTTTTCTTTTTCAGTAATGCTTTACTTATCCAGGGCCTCTTTTCCTTACTTATGAGGTTGGTGATTTGTTTCTCAATCTTATTTAAAAAATGTCATTGGTATTTGGACTGGGATTGCGTTGTATCTATAGGTCACTTCGGGTAGAATAGACATTTTTACAATGTTGAGTCTTCCAATCCATAAGCAAGGTGTTTTTCCACTTATGTATGTCTCTTGGTTTCTTGCAGTAGAGTCTTGTAGTTTCTTTGTATAGGTCTTTTACATCTCTGGTAAGATTTATTACTAAGTATTTTAACTTCTTGGGGGCTAATGTAAATGGTATCGATTTGGTGATTTCCTCTTGACGTTCTTTTTGTTGGTGTAGAGGAATCCAAGTGATTTTTGTATGTTTATCTTGTATCCTGATACACTGCTGAACTCTTCTATTAATTTCAGTAGTTTTCTTGAGGACTTTTTAGGGTTTTCTGTGTATAAGATCATGTCATCTGCAAATAGAGATAATTTTACTTCTTCCTTACCAATATGGATGCCCTCTATTTCTTTATCTAGCCTAATTGCTCTGGCTAGGACGTCCAGCACAATGTTGAATAAGAGTGGTGATAAAGGGCATCCTTGTCTGGTTCCGGATCTCAAAGGGAGTGCTTTCAGACTCTCTCCATTTAGGATGATGTTGGCTGTTGGCTTTGTTTAAATGCCCTTATTATGTTGAGGAATTTTCCTGCAATTCCTATTTTACTGAGAGTTTTTACCATGAATGGATGTTGGACTTTGTCAAATGGCTTTTCTGCATCAATTGATAAGATCATGTGTCTCTTGTCTTTTGTTTTATTTACACGGCGGTGTCTTGGTCATCTAGTGCTACCAAAACAGAAATACCACAAGTGGTTGGCTTTAACAAACAGAAATTTATTTTCTCACAGTCTGGTAGGTTACTAGGTAGTAGGTTACAAGTCCAAATTCAGGGCATCAGCTCCAGGAGAAGACTTTCTGTCTCTGTTGGCTCGGGAGGAAAGTCCTTGTCTTCAGTCTTCGTGTGGTTGAGGAGCTTCTCAGGCGCAGGGACCCCGTTTCCAAAGGACACGCTCTGCTCCTAGTGCTGCTTTCTTGGTGGTATGAGGTCTCCAACTCTCTGCTTGCTTCCCTTTCCTTTCATCTCTTGAGAGATGAAAGGTGGTGCAGGCCACACTCCAGGGAAACTCCCTTTATCTTGGAGCAGGGAGGTGACCTGAGTAAGGCTGGTGTTACAATTTCAACCCAATTCTCTCAATATAAAATTACAATAACAAAATGGAGGACTACCACACAATACTGGGAATCATGGCCTAACCAAGTTGATACACACATTTTTTCGAGGACATAATTAAATTCATGACAAGTGGATTTCATTGATTGTTTCTCTAATGTTGAACCATCCCTGCGTACCTGGTATGAATCCTACTTGGTCATGATGAATTATTTTTTTGATATGTTCTCGAGATCTATGCGCTAGAATTTTGTTGAGGATTTTTGCATCTATGTTCGTGAGGGATATAGGTCTGTAATTTTCTTTTTTTGTGGTGCCTTTACCTGGTTTTGGTATCAGGGAAATACTGGCTTCATAGTTTGGGAGTATTCCATCCTTTCCTATGCTCTGAAGTACCTTTAGTTGTAGTAGTGTTAACTCTTCTCTGAAAGTTTGATAGAATTCTCCATTGAAGCCATCAGGGCCAGGGCTTTTTTTTTTGCTGGGAGTTTTTAAATTACCTCATCGATCTCTCCTTTTTTTTATGGGTATATTTAATTATTCTACCTCTGTTTGTGTGAGTTTAGGTAGGTAGTGTGTTTCTAGAAATTTGTTCATTTCTTCTAGGTTTTCACATTTGTTATAGTACGATTTTTCATAGTAATCTGATATGATTCTTTTTAATTTCAGTTGGTTCTGTTTTGATATTGCCCATCTCATTTCTTATTCAGGTTAGTTGCTTTCTCTCCTGTTTTTCTTTTGTCAGTTTGGCCAATGGTTTATCTATTTTGTTAATCTTTTCAAAGAACCAGGTTTTGGTCTTATTAATTCTTTCAATTGTTTTTCTGTTCTCTATTTCATTTAATTCTGCTCTAACTTTTATTGTTTGCTTTCTTCCAGTACCTGAGGGTTTCTTTTGCTGCTCTCCTTCTATTTGTTCAAGTTGTAGGGATAATTCTTTGATTTTGGCCCTCTCTTCTTTTTGGATGTTTGCCTTTGTTGATATAAAGTGACCTCTGAGCACTGCTTTCGCTGTGTTCAAAGGTTCTAATAGGAAGTGTTTTCATTCTCATTGGATTCTATGGATTTCTTTATTCCATCTTTAATGTCTTCTATAATCCAGTCTTTTTTGAGCAGGGTATTGTTCAATTTCCAAGTGTTTGATTTCTTTTCACTGCTTTTTCTGTTATTGATTTCCACTTTTATGGCCTTATGGTCAGAGAAGATGCTTTGTAATATTTCAATGTTTTGGATTCTGCTAAGGCTTGCTTTATGACCTAATATGTGGTCTCTTCTAGAGAATGTTCCATGTGCACTAGAAAAGAAAGTATACTTGGTTGCTGTTGGGTGGAGTGTTCTGTATATGTCTATGAAGTCAAATTGGTTGATTGTGGCGTTTAAATCTTCCGTGTCTTCCTTGAGCTTCTTTCTGGATGTTCTGTCCCTACTGAAAGTGGTATGTTGAAGTCTCCTACTATAATTGTGGAGCTGTCTATCTCACTTTTCAATGCTGTTAGAGTTTGTTTTATGTACCTTGAAGCCCTGTTGTTGGGTGTGTAGATATTTAATATGGTGATATTCTCCTGGTATATTGTCCCTTTAGTCATTATATAGTGTCCTTCCTTATCCTTTGTAGTGGGTTTAACTTTAAAGTCTATTTTGTCAGAAATTAATATTGTCACTCCTTCTCTCTTTGATTGTTGTTTGCTTTATGTATTTTTTCCATCCTTTCAGTTTCAGTTTGTTTGTGTCTTTAAGTATAAAGTATGTCTCTTGTATCCAGCATATACATCGATCATGTTTTTTTAATCCATTCTGCCACTCTCTGTCTCTTTCTTGGTGCATTTAGTCCATTTACATTCATTGTAATTATGGTTAGGTATGAGTTTAGTGCTGTCATTTTGATGACTTTTTTTGTGTGTTGTTAACAGTTTCTTTTTTCCACTTAATTTTTTGTGCTGAGTAGTTTTTCCATATAAATTGTTTTTTCCTCTTTTTCATTGTTGTTGGTTTTGTTTTTGCTGAGTCTGTATGTTTTTCTTGTATTTTATGTTGATGTGTAGGATTGTTAGTCTCCTTTGTGATTACCTTATTATTTACCCCTATTTTTCTAAGTTTAAACCAAATTTTATCTCTCTATATCGCCTCGATTTCCTCTTCATATGAAAGATCTATGACTACATTTTTTTAGTCCCTCTTTATGTTTTTTGATGTTGTCATTTTTACATACTGACATCCCTGTTTCCTTGTTTTGAATGTTCTTCATCTTGATTTATTTTTGTGATTTCCCTATCTGGGTTGACATCTGGTTGCTCTGACCTGTGTTTTAGTCTTGGGTTGTTATCTGATCTTATTGATTTTCTAACCAGAGGACGCCTTTTAGTATTTCTTGTAGTTTTGTTTTGATTTTTGCAAATTCCCTAAACTTCTGTTTTTCTGGAAACGTCCTAATTTCGCCTTCATATATGAGAGACAGTTTTGCTGGATATATGGTTCTAGGTTGGCAATTTTTTTCCTTCAAGGCTTTATATATGTCATCTCATTGCCTTCTTGCCTATATGGTTTCTGCTGAGTAGTCCAAGCTTCTTCTTATTGACTCTCCTTTGTAGATGACTTTTTATCACTAAAAAACCAAAAAACCAAACCCAGTGCCATCGAGTCGATTCCAACTCATAGCAACCCTATAGGACAGAGTAGAACTGCCCCACAGAGTTTCCAAGGAGTGCCTGGCGGATTTGAACTGCCAACCTTTTGATTAGTAGCCATAGCACTTAACCACTACACCACCAGGGTTTCCTCATTTATCACTAGCCACTCGTAAAATTCTCTTTATCTTTGGTATTGGCAAGTTTGATTATAATATGTCTTTGTGACCTTCTTTTGGGATCTACCTTATGTAGAGTTCAATGAGCATCTTGGATTGATATCAGCTCATCTTTCACAATATCAGGGAAGTTTTCTGCCAGTAAATCTTCAACAATGCTCTCTGTATTTTCTATTTTCCCTCCCTGTTCTGATACTGTAATCACTCATAGGTTATTTCTCTTGATAGAGTCCCACATGATTCTTAGGGTTTCTTCATTTTTTTTAATTCTTTGATATGATTTTTCTTTGAATATATTGGTGCCAAGTGTTTTATTTTCAATCCCACTAATTCTGACTTCCATTTCCTAAATTCTGTTCCCCTGACTTTCTATTGAGTTGTCTAATTCTGAAATTTTATTCTTAATCTTCTGAATTTCTGATTGCTGTCTCTCTATGGATTCTTGCAGCTTATTAAATTTTTCATTATGCTCTTGAATAACCTTCTTAATTTCCTCGACTGCTTTATCCATGTGTTCCTTGCATTGTTCTGCATTTTGCCTGATCTCCTTCCTGATCTCTTGAAGAGTTCTGTGTATTAATCTTTTGTATTCTACTTCTGGTAATTCTAGGAATATCTCTTTATCTGGAAGGTTCTTTATTTTGGGAGCTTGTTGAGGCAATCTTGGTCTGCTCCCTTACATGATTTGATATTGACTGTCATCTCCAAACCATCTATGAGTTATTGTATTATTTTATTTTATATTTGCTTACTGTTGTCTTAGCTTCTTGCTTTGTTTTGTTTTGATATACCCAAATAGGCTACTCAAGTGAGCTAGCTTGATTATTGGAGCCTTTGAAGCTCTAATGTCCTGTCACCAGGTGGCTAGAGCTGTTACCAGGTGTATGAGCCTAGGAGTCCATTGACTTTTCTTGTATGGATTCAGCTCAGGTGTCCAGGTAGTCAGTAACCAAGTGTGTGGTGCTGGGTGTTACCTATGGTCTTAGAGGAGCAGTGGTTATTGGTATATGCACAGGTGTCTGGTTGCAGCAGGGGGCCACACTCTGAGCAAGGCAGGGGGTTGACAACCATCCCCTGAGTGTTTGTGATGAAGGCACACTCTGTTCTCTGGGTGGGCTCTGCAGCCCTATCATAGGCACCCAGTGCTTTTAGCTGTAAGGACCACTTATCCTTAGACCCCTGTCACAGTGGCTAGGTGGTGTGGGTGGAGCCACCAGTCCTCAGGCCCCTGATGTGGGTAAGTGAGGACCCTGTTTAATAGGCACAGCAGTGTCAAACATCAAAAAGCTGTCTCTCCACCACAGAGCTGAAATAGTTAAAGTCAGACCTCAGGCACATACACTTTTGTACTGTGACAAAAAGGGTCTAGCTGCTGAAATGGGCTCACATGGTTCCATGAAGTTGTGAAAGGCATTAAAAATCTGTGGACCTCTTGTGCCTGGACAGGAGCCACTTCTACCCTGAGTTCCCAGTTTAGGGGAGCCAGCAGATTATTTTTTGTTAATTTGTTCCTTCTCCAAGGTTGGAGAATGGCTCAGAGTGTGCAACAGGACCTATCCCAGGCCCAGAGAAATTGACTCTCACTATTAAAGCTGGCTCAGGGCCTGGGGCAGAGAGAGGGTGGGTCAGATAAATGAGGGAGAGTTCTTTCAACAGGGGTGCTATTTCATCCACTCAGTAAATTAGATGCAATCACTTATCTTTTGCCGAGAGTGCTGTTCTTCGCAGATTCTGGAGACATGAGTTGACTCTATGCTGCTGGCTCTCTATGGCTAAGGAAATCACATCTGGATCACTACTACAGCCCCACCGTGGTCACACCAGGGGAAGGGGGCTGAGGGGCGCTGGTTCCCGTGGAATCAGGTCTGGCAAGTCCTTGCTGCTTCTGAACTGTCTCTCCCTCTCCCTGCCACTCAGTCCAATTTCTTAACATTGCCTTTGATGTTGAGGGCTCCTAGCTTGTCATATATATAATCAATTCACTTGTTTTTTTCAGGTCTTTTTTTGTAAGTGGGACCACTGAAGCATCTGACTACTCCGCTCTCTTGGCTCTCCTCTCCCCCAGCCTGTTTTGGTGAAGTCTTTTGATGAGCATAAGTGTTTAATTTTTAGAAAATCCTAGTTATCTAGCTTATCTTTTGGTGTTTGTGTACTGTTAGTTATAGTTTGTATCCTGCTTATCCCATGTATTAGGGTCTCTATCATTGGCCCTATTTTTTCTTGTACGATCTTTATAGTTTTTTTGTTTTGTATTTAGGTCTTTGGTCCATTTTGAATTAGTTTTTGTGTGTGGTGTGAGGTATGGGTCCTGTTTCTTTTTCTGCAGATGGACAACCAGTTTTGCCAGCACCATCTATTAAAAATTTTGTCTTTTCCCCATTTAATGGACTTTGGGCCTTTGTCAAAGAACAGATGACTGTAGGTGGATGTATTTACATCTGGTTTCTCAGTTCTGTTTCATCGGTCAGTGTGTCTGTCATTGTAGTAGTAGCAGGTTGTTTTGACTACTGTAGCTGTATAGTAGATTCTGAGGTCAAGAAGTGTGAGTGTTCCTACTTTATTCTTTTTCAATAGTCCTTTCATCTATCGCTATAAATTGACCTATGAGGACTGCCTTTGCTGTGTCCCAAAGGTTTTGGTGTGATGTTTTTTCATTCTCGTTTGATTCTAGGAATTTTTTGATCCCATCTTTGATTTCTTCTGTTACCCAGTGGTTTTTAGGCAGGGTGTTATTCAGTTTCCATGTATTCGACTTTTTTTTTTCCTCGCTCTTCCTCATTATTAATTTCTACTTTAATGGCATTCTCTTCAGAGAATATGCATTGTATCATCTCAATGTTTTGGATTTTGTTGAGGGTTGTTTTGTGGCTTACGATGTGATCTATTCTGGAAAATGCTTCATGTGCATTGGAACTTTGCTGCTGTTGGGTGGAGTGTTCTGTATATCTCTATGAGGTCAAGTTGGTTGGTCGTGTCCTTTAGATTTTCAGTATCTTTGCTGAGTTTCTCTCTAGATGTACTGTTGTTTACTGAGAGTGGTGTGTTGAAATCTCCTACTATTATTGTGGAACTGTTGATTTCTCTTTTCAGTGCTGTTAGAGTTTGTTTTATGTATTTTGGAGCCCTGTCATTGGGTACGTAGATATTTATTGTGGTTATGTCCTCATGGTGGATTGTCCCTTTAATTACATAATTTTTTCCTTGCCTTTTACGGTGGATTTTGTTTTAAAGCCTATTTTAGCTGAGATTAGTATTGCCACCCTGCTCTTTTTTGGTTGTTGTTTTCTTGATATATTTTTTTTCATTCTTTGATTTTTAATATATTTATGTCTTTGTTTCTAAAGTGTGTCTCTTGTAGACAGCATATTGTTGGGTCCTGTTTTTTAATCCTTTCTGTCACTGTCTCTGTACAGGTGCATTTAAGCCACTTATTTTCAGTGGGGTTATTGATAGGTGTGAGTTTATTGCTGTCATTTTTTTAGTGCTTTTTTGTGTGTGTGGTGCTGATGTTTTCTTTGTTCCTTTTACTCACCTGTGCTGAATTCCTTTTGTTCGTGGATTTTTTTTTTCATTTCTTTTGTTTTTGTAGATTTTGTGTTTACTGAGACTATGTTTTTCTTCTTTATTTTGATGAATAGGTTTGCTAACTTTCTTTGTGATTATCTTGAAATTTACCTGTATCTTCCTAAGTTTAAACCAGTCTTTTATTACTTGATATTGCCTTGATTTCCTTTCCATTTGAAAAGTTCTATACCTACAATATTTATTCCCTCTTTTATAGTTCTGACATTGTTGTCATTTACAGATTGATGTCCCTGGTTCCCTGTTGTAAATCTTTTAGTTTTCTTTTATCCTTGAGAGCTCATTATGTAGGTTAGTATCTGGCTAATGCTGACTTGCATCCTGGATTCATGTTGTTGTCTGGTGTTGTTGGTTCTCTAACTGAAGGATTCACTTTAATAATTCTCATAAGTTTGGTTTGGTTTTTACATATTCCCTTAAATTCTGTTTATCTGGAAATGTCCTAATTTTGCAATCATATTGGAGTGAGAGTTTTGCAGGATATATTATTCTTGAGTGGTAATTTTTTTATTTCAAGGTTTTATATATGTCATCCCATTGCCTTCTTGCCTGCATGGTTTCTGCTGAGTAATCAGAGCTTAGTGTTATTGTTTCCCCTTTGTGTGTGATTTTTTAATTTTTCTTGAGCTGCTCTCAGGATCATCTCTTTGTCTTTGATTTTAGTAAGTGTGATTAGGATATGTCTTGGTGACTTTCCTTTGGGGTCTATACTGTATGGGGTTCATTTAGCTTCTTGGAGGGTCAGTTTTTTCATCTTTCATGATATTAGGGAACTTTTCTGTCAGCAAATCTTCAGTGTTCCTCTCTATGTTTTCCATTTTCTCCCCCTTTTCTGGAACACTGATCACACTTAAATTTTTGCTTTTGATTGTATCCCACATCATTCTCAGGGTTTCTTCATTTTTTTCCTCTGATTTTCCCTCAACAAAGTGGTGTCCAAAAATTTGTCTTCAATTTCACTGACCCTGTCTTCCATTGTTTCAGATTTGCTCCTAAAACCCTCTATTGTACTGTTCATTTCTGAAATCTTGTTTATCTTTTGTGTTTCTAATTGCTGTTTTTATACGATTTCTAGTTGTTTATTTTGACATTTTGTTCTCATCTTGTTTTCTTGACTTCTTCCATTACTTCGTCTGTCTTTTCCATGATTTTGTCTACATTTTTCACGATTTTCTCTACTTTTTCCTTATTTTTGTGTGCATTTTTCTCCAGCTCTTGGATAGCCCTGAATATTAGAGTTTTGGAATTCCCAATCAGGTAGTTCCAGTGCCTTTTCTTCTACTGAAAGGTCACCTGGTGTTCTATTTTGGGTGCTTTCTGGAGCCATTCTGTCCTGTTTTTCTATCTTTTGATATTGTCTGCTGTTTGGGGAACATTCAGGAATTATTTTCTTCATTTATTGTTGTGGATTTGCTTGTTTTATCCTGCTTTTTTGTTTTATTTTGTTATGTCTGGGCAGGCAGGCTGGGTGTGTTTGTTGGTTTCTTGTCTGTGGGCACAATACTTCTCACCACCTTGTCCAGGGGGGCAGGGCTGGTCGCTCAGCTATGGTGCAGCAGGGCAGGTCCAGTGGGAGGGAGTGGTGGGGATGATTCATTTGAAGCACATACTGGGGCCGACAGGTTGGGGTGAGGGGGCAGTGCAGGGCAGGGTCTGGTGGTCAGTGTCTGTGATGCTTGGGGTGTGGCACTCAGTGCTCAGTGCAGATATGCGGGAGGGGAGGAAGACAATGTAATATATGGTGCTAAGTGGGTGAGAGAAAGAAGAGAGAGAAACAGGAGAAAAAATAAAGGAAAAAAGAAAAAGTGAATAAAACGGTGGGGCAGTAGGATTCGGCAGGTGGGGTGGGGCAGATCTGACAAGGCCACGTGCTGGTGACTCTCTAGCCGAGAAGTGTGGCTTGGCCTTTCAAGAAGGGTTGTGGTCAATGCACAGGGCTAGGTGGGCTGAAGAAAGGAAAGTAAAGAAGGGAAAGAAAGATAAGGAAAAAAAGTAAAACAAACAAGCAAAAACAACAACAAAAATAGATATGGTGCTGGGGGAGCTGGCCATTGGGAGCACGGCAAAATTGAGGTAGCAGCGAGCTGATGTCTCTCTCACTGAGCAGCTCAGTGTGACTCATCAAGAAGGGGAGGAGGCAGCACAGGGCCTAGATGGCAGGGAGAAGGGGAAAGAGAAAGAAAAATTAAAAATACAGCGCTCAGGGAGGCCACCTGTGGGGCAGCACCAACCTGGGGAGGCTGTGTGCCAAAGGCTCTCTAACTGAGTGGTATAGCACAACCCATCGAGAAAGGGGGGCAGCATACAGGGCTAGGTGGGTGGGAGTTCTTTATTCCTTCATTTGATGTTTAGAGTTCCAGGATTGATTTCTATATCTGTTTTACTTAGTTTTTCAGGTCTTTTATGCAGAGTGTCAGCGTGGTGCTTCTGTCTATAACACCGTCCTGGTTCTGCCTTCTGTATTTACTAATTTTTATATACTGAACAAATTGCTTGACTACTAAAAACCAATTTTTAATTAAAAAATCTATGTTTAAAATTGGAAAAGGTTTTTAAGGGTGTATTTATTGAGTTACACTAAATGTTTATCCATTTTTAATTATGTAGTGAAGCAGTATGATTTATTTTTCTTCCTTTGTTTTCTTTACTATGTATTACTAATGACTTTCTGCGGTTTCTTAATCATGTGTTTTGGTATCGCTTTGGGCCTCTCTGTGTTGGCACCGGGGCTTTGAATGTGACCAGCAGTCATGAGTAATGGAGTAACCTTTGCACTTCCATACTCTAGTCCCCACCCCACCCTCAGTTTGTTTTCCCAAATGCAGACTGTTTAACTGGCATGTAATTTTACAGTTGTGGCACTTGTAAAAATAAGCCAAGCCTGCTGCCCAATGCTTACCTTGCCCAATGAGAATTTAGTGTTCCCAGAGCCATCCATATGGTTGATGGCCTGAATTAGGAGCATAGTGGGCTTGGAGCTACCACTCGCTGGGGATGTGAGTGCTAACATCACTAATGGAGCAAGCCCAGCACACGCACAGGAGCTGAATGGGTCCTGAGTGCGCTGAGGTCAGAGCTGGACTCCAGATGAGCTCAGCAATTGGAAAACAGAGGAGTAATGGGTGCGAAGACAGGACCAAAAGTGCTTTATTCACAATCGGACAGCCTAGCATTGGAAAAGTCCCTCCTGCTGAGAGAGAGAATTAATACAATACACTTCACAAGTTACCACACCATGGTGTTTATATTTCTTCAACAACTTCCTCTTACTACTCATAAATCTTGTTTGCCAAGGCACACAGGAGACTTCAGCCATTAACAATATGCACTTAACAGAAAGACACGCAGCTTCCCCTTCCTTGAAAGAGACAGATTGCCTTCTGTGCAATCTTCAAAGCTGAGGATCACTTTTCATAGGGTGTGTTGTCCCAGCAAATACCATCTGTAGTGAAGTTAAATTGCTTCCTCTTGAAGAACTGGGTAGCCACCCACCCTTCAATTAGACATCAGGACTTCATGTATAAAGGTCAAATTCCAGCTATAAGGAGAAAGGAGCTTGCTCAAGAGAGCAAGCTTCTGTTACTGAGGAGCAGGGCTCCAAAGCCAGCAGTGCAAATACGATCACATCTCATGTTTCCAATTAATTGCTTGAGCCCTCTCTGTCTTCCTGACAAGAAAGCTAGTGTCTCCCTCTTGAAGCTTCCTTCTCATTTGAACTGACTTATTTCACTCAGTATAATGTTTTCCAGGTTCATCCACGTCTTAGCATGTATCAGGACTTCATCTCTCTTTATGGCTGAGTAATATTCCTTGTACGTATATACCACATTGTGTTTATCCATTCATCTGTTGATGGACATTAGGTTGTTTCCACCTTTTGGCTGTTGTGAAAAGTGCTGCAATGAACATTGCTGTACAGTTTTCTTTTGGACTGCTGCTTTCAAGCTTTTTGGCATATACCTAGAATTGGGACCACTGTGACATATGGTAGTTCTATGTTCAACTTTTTGAGGAGCTATCAAACTTTTCCACAGAAGCTAGACCATTTTGCATTTCCACACGATGCTCATCGGTTCCAATTTCCCCACATCCTCGCCAACACCTGTAGTTTTCCTTTTTTAAAATTATAGCCTTCGTAATGGGGATGAGATGGTATCTCACTGTGGTTTTGATTTGCCTCTCCCTATTTTTTTTTTTAAAGGTTAACTAAAATAACAGAATCTCCAAACACTTGGAAACAAAATGTGACGATTAAGGTTTGTCAATTTGACTGGACCATGATTCTCAGTGCTTTGGCAATTATGATGTTGTTTGGCAGTTATGTAATGATGCAATCATCTCCATGATGACATCTGTTACGAGCAGCCAATCACTTAAAAGGGAGTTTCCATGGAGGTGTGGCCTGCATCCAGTAAATATGGACTTTCTGGCAAAGCTCACTGGCTTTTTTCTCTGCTCTGGCTCCTGAATTCTCCTAGACATCACCTGACCTCCGGTTCTTGAAACTTGAGCCAGCAGCCTGCTGTCTAATCATCAGCCAATGCAGCAATGTGAGTCAGGAGAAGCCTCCAACCTGATGCCTGACCTATGAACTTGGGACTTGCCAGCCTCTACAACTGAGTGAGCCATTACCTTGATGTAAATCTGTGTGTGTGTGTGTGTGTGCATGAATATATATATACGTGTACATACACATATACATACACACACACACACACTTCTCTGGTTTTGCTTCTCTAGATAACCCAGCCTAAGATATTTGGCACTGAGAGTGGTTCTAGAGAAACAGAATTGTAAGGATGAGTTTTCTAAATTGGTTCTCAAGTCTAACTAGTCTTGAAGATGTTGATGACTCCACCTCCAGCAGTGAAGAGGGCACTGCTAATCCATGACATGAGGTAGCAATAGAAATATGCAAAATATCACCACCAATACATCAAGTATTGGTGAGAGGTGAGGCTCTGAGTGATCGCATGTTTGATACTTTTCTACAATTTTGTTAGAACAAGAAGAATAAGAAAGCTGGTTAGTTGGTCCTACTTTTGCTAGACAAAGTGGTGAAAGAAAGAAATGAGCAGACTGAAGAAGAGAAAACTGGTGCCTGGTTTACGATGGTTGTGTGCAATATGCAGCCACCACTCAGAAGTGGACAGTGGCAGCACTACAGCCCCTTTCTGGGGCCTCCCTAAAGGACAGTGGTGAAGAGAAATCCTCCCAATGGGCAGAACTTAGAGCAATGCACTGGTTGTTCACTTTGCTTGGAAAGAGAAATGGCCAGATGTGCAATTGTATACTAATTCATGGTTTGCCTGGGTGATCAGGGTCTTGGAAGTAACATGATTGGAAAATTGGAGAGAAGGATTTATGGGGAAGACGTATGTGGATAAACCTCTCTGAATGGGCCAAAGAAGTGAATATATTTGTGTCTCATGTGAATGCTCACCAAAGGGCGTCCTCAGCAGAGGAGGATTTCAACAATCAAGTGGATAGGATGACATGTTCTCTGGAAGCCACTCATCCTCTTTCCCCAGTTACTCCTGCCGTCATTGCTCTATGGGCTCATGAACAAAGTGGCCACAGTGGCAGGGATAGAGGCTATGCATGGGCCAGCAACATGGACTTCTACTCACCAAGGCTGACTCGGTTACAATTACTGTTGAATGCCCAAATCTGCCAGCAGCAGAGACCAACACTGAGTCCCTGATATGGCATCATCCCTCGAGGTGATCAGCCAGCAACCTGGTAGCAAGTTAATTACATTAGACCACTTCCATCATGGTAAAGGCAGCATTTTGCTCTTACTGGAATAGACGGTTACACTGGATGTGGATTTGCCTTCCTTGCATGCAATGCTTTTGCCAAAACTACCATTCAAGGACTTAGAAAATGCCTTATCCAACATCGTGGTATTCCACACACACAGCATTGCTTTGGATCAAGGGACTCACTTCACAGCAAATGTAGCATGAGAGTGGGTCCAAACTCATAGAATTCACTGGTCTTACTATGTTCCCCAACATTCTGAAGCAACTGGCTTGATAGAATGATGGAATGGCCTCCTAAAGACACAATTACAGCACCAGCTGGGTGGCAATACCTTGCAGGGTTGGGGAAATGTTCTCCAGGAGGCTGTATATGCTCTAAAACAGCATCTGATATATGAGGCTGTATCTCCCATAGCCAGGATTCATGGGTCCAGGAATCAAGGGGTGGAAAAGAGAGTGACACCACTCATTATTACCCCTAGCAAACCACTCACAGGATTTTTGCTTCATATCCCCTGGACCTTATGCTTTGCAGGTCTAGAGGTCTTATTTCCAAAGGAAAGAATGCTCCCATCTGGAGACACATCACAGATTCCATTGAACTGGAAGCTAAGAATGCCACCTGGCCACTTTGGGCTCCTTATTCCTCTGGATCGACAGGCGAAGAAGGGGGTTACCATACTAACAGGTGTTATTGATCCTGATTACCAAGAGGAAATTGGATTGATGTTACATAATGGAAGAAGAGTATGTTTGGAACGCAGGAGATCCTTTAGGGCTCCTCTTAGTACTACCATGCCCTGTGATTAAAGTCAACGAAAACTACAGCAACTCAATTCCAACATGACTGCTAATGGCATGCCACTTCTCCATACCTCCTTGGCTCCAATTTTCCAATCATGTTCCTTCCAAGTCCCTGGCTATTCAGCCAAACCATATTGCATATCTGGCCATTTATCCTTTCAAGCAAAGTGAAAAACCATGTGCACTGATTGAAGTTCTGCCCATTGGGAGAATACTCCCTCACCACTGTCCTTCAGGGAGGTTCCAGAAAGGGGCTTTAGTGCTGCCACTGTCCACTTTCAAGTGGTGCCTGCATATTACGCAGAACCATTTGTAAACCAGACACCAATTTTCTCTTCCTCAGTCAATTGATCAGGAGGCACTCCCCATGAGGCCATAGAGGAAGACTGGGAAAGGGCAGGTAATGTAACAGGAGTGGAGATCACGGGCATTTGGGCCATTTCCATACACAACTTTCTTGAGCCTTCAGGTCCTGCTTAGGCCCGATATCATGTATACCACTTCCATTTAATGATGGAGCGCTGCTCTGCACATCTTACTTTATGGCTCTGTGGGTCAGACAACAGCCAGTTCATGATGGACATCTCAGGCTGCATGGTGATTTGGTGGCCCATGATTAAGTGTTCAGTCTCTACTAAGGCCCAATAACCAGCCAAAATCTGTTTCGCAAAAGGAGGGTAATTATCTGTCAAGGATGGCAGGGCTTTGCTCCAAAATCCTGAGGATCTGCATTGTGATTCACTAATAGGTGCCTGCCAAAGACTCCAAACAGCATCTCTACCTGCCACTGACACTTCAGAGCCATTGGATTTGCCAGATCATATGGCCCAAGTTGCAGGGCAGCTTGCACATCAGCCTGAACCTGTTGCAGTGACTTCTCTTGTTCTGGGCCCCACACAAAACTAACAGCTTTTCAAGTCACTTGATAAATTGGCTGGAGCAGCACACCCAAATGAGAGATATGATGCCTCCAAAATCCAAAGAGGCCCAACAGGTGTCGTGCCTCCTTTTTAGTTGTAGGAAGGGTGAGATACATCAATTTATCCTTCGCATTACAAGGAATATCTTGACATGCCCCACACCACTGGAGCCATAGAAATTTCACTGAGATGTAGGGCACCTGAATTTTTGTCAGAATAATTTTCCACCCTCTAGCAGGCAAATGTCTTACCAATAAATCTAGAGTCATTGATACTTCTTTCTTACTAGGTCCAATCAGCATAATGGCATCAATGTAATGGGCTAGTGTGATGTCTTGTAGAAGTGAAGGCAATCAAGCTCCCTGTGGACTAAATTACTACATAGGGCCAGAAGTTGATATACCCCTGAGATGAAACAGTGAAGGTGTATTGCTGGCCTTGCCAGCTAAAGACAAACTGCTTCTGGTGGTCCTTTGAAACAGGGTTGGAGAAAAAGGCATTGGCCAGATTAATTGGTGTATACCAAGGGGATGTATTAATTTGCAGGCTACATCCCTAAGGAAACTCCTTTTCCAACTGATTGGCTGCTCATGTCAGATCACAAAATGGAGGATGCTTACATAATGTCTGCCAAACCCCTGAGAATCATGGCCTACCCAAGTTGATACATAACATTAATTATCACAGTGGTGATGAAAATGTTCTAAAGTAGATATGGGTAACAGTTGAATAGGATTGTGAAAGTACATAAAGCTAGTACATTACATGCTTTAAGAGTATTAAAACAAAGCTTTATTTAATGAGAAATCTACCAATTAAAATAGTATAAAGTATAAATTGAGCTGGAAAAATACTACAACAAAACCAAAAAAATTCCCACTCAAGCAAGAAGATCCATCTGTTTTTTGCACAGGCCAAATAGGCAAGTTGAAAGGGGATGTGGTGAGAATCACCACCCCCGCACATCCTTCAAGTCTTCATGGTGGCAGTAATCTCTGCAATCCCTCCAGGAACATGATATTGCTTTTGGTTTACTATTTTCCCAGGTAGGGATAGTCCTAATAGCTTCCACTTAGCTTTTCCCACCATAATAGCCCTTACTCCCCATGCCAGGAATTCAGTGTGGGTGTTTTACCAGTTGCTGAGTATATCTATTCCAATTATTTATTAGGGAACTGGGTAAATCACTACAAGATGGGTTTGGGGACACACTGGACCCACTGTGAGGCAAACCTGAGCTAAAATTCCATTACTAACCTGAGCCCCATATGCCCCCATCTGACTAATGGGTCGCAGCTGCCGCACCTCCTCCATAACCACTCCTCATTCACAGATAGGGAACATCAACTCCAAAACCAGACCCTTTCTTCTCCTCACCTAAGTGAGAATTTTTTTGGTTTTATTGTAGTATTTTTCCAGATCACTTTATAGTTTATACTATTTTAACTGGAAGATTTCTCATAAGGTTTGTTTTAATGTGTATAATATAGCGGCTTTATGTACTTTCACAATCTTATTCAACCATCACCACTATCTACCTCAGAACATTTTCATCACCACTCTGATGGTTAATGTTATTCCTCAACTTGGATAGGCCATGATTTTCAGTGGTTTGGCAGAAATTATCTACTCATCCTTGATTTTGTGATCTGATGTGAGCAGCTAATCAGTTGGAAGAGGAGTTTCCTTGGAGTCATGGACTGCAAATTAACACATCTTCTGGTACCTGGTATGCAGTCATTAATCTGGCCAATGCCTTTTTCTCCCTTCTTCTTTTGAAGTACCACCAGAAGGAGTCTGCTTTCAGCTGACAAGCCCAGCAATACACCTTCGCTGTCTTATGTCAGGGGTATATCAACTCTCCAGACCTATGTCATAATTTAGCCCACAGGACCTTGATCATCTTTCCCTTCCGCAAGATACCACACTGGTCCATTACATTGATGACAATATGTTGTTTGAACCTAGTAAGAAAGAAATATCAATGAATCTAGATTTATTGGCAAGACATTTACATGCTAGAGGGTGGGAAACAACTCCAACAAAAATTCAGCTGCCTTCCACCTCAGTGAAACTTCTAGGGGTACAGTGGTGTGGGACATGTCAAGATATTCCTTCTAAAAGGAAGGATAAGTTGATGCATCTGGCCCCTCCTATAACTAAAAGGAGGCACAACACCTGGTAAGCCTCTTTGGATTTTGAAGGCAACATATCCCTCATTTGAGTTTCCTACTTCAGCCTATTTATCAAGTGGTTCAAAAAGCTGCTAGTTTTGTGGGGCCTAGAACAAGAGAAGGCCCTGCAACAGGTTCAGGTTGATGTACAACCTGCTCTGCCCCTTGGGCATATGATCCAACTATTCCAATGGTGCTTGAAGTGTAGGTGGCAGATGGAGATGCTATTTAGTCTTTGGCAGGCCCGTATTGGTGAATCACAGTGCAGACCCTTAGGATTTTGGAGCTAAACTCTGCCATCCTCTGCAGATAACTACTCTCCTTTTGAGAAATAACTTTTGGATTGTTACTGGGCCTGAGTAGAGATTGGATGCTTAATCATGGGCTACCAAGTCACCATGTGGCCTGAGGTGCCCATCATGAACTGGGTGTTGTCTGACCCACAGTTGGATGTGTACAGCAGCACTTCATCATTAAATGAACGTGGTATATGCAAGGTCAGGCTAGAGCAAGACCTGAAAGCAAAAGTAAGGTACATGAGGAAGTGGCCCAAATGCCCATGGTCCCCACACCTGCCACATTACCTTCTGTGATGATTAAGGTTCTGTGTCAACTTGGCTGGGCCATGATTCTCAGTAGTTTGGTAGGTATGTAATGATGTAGTTTGGCAGTTATGCAGTGATGTAGTTATCTTCCATTTTGTGATATAATGTAATCACCTCTATATGTGTTCTGATGTGATCAGCCAAGTCCCAAGTCCATGGAGCAGACATCAGGCTGGAGGCTTCTCCAGACTCACATTGCTACAGAAGCCGACAAACCCAAGTTCAGCAAGCAATACGGCAGGCCACTGGTTCAAGTACCAAGAACCAGAGGTCAAATGAGCCAGATGCAGGATTCAGAGCAAGCAAAAGCCGGTGAACTTTTCCAGAATGTCCATATATATTGGATGAAGGCCACACCCTTGAGGAAATTCCCCTTACAACTGACTGGCTGATCACATCAGATTACACCATGGAGGTGATTATATCACAAAACAGAGGATAACTACATCATTACATAACTGCCAAATTACATTGTTACATAATTGCCAAACCACTGAGAGTCATGGCTCAGCCAAGTTGACACACAACTTCAACCACCACAATGGGTATGGCAGACTTTGCTGGTTTTTTACCCAATATTCACTATTCTTCTCTTTATTAACAGGACCCTGATTTTTTTTTTCAAGGTGGCAAGGTGACCAGTGATACCTTCTTCTCCAGGCTCCCTCACAGCTAACAGTGGCCATGTAACTGTTTCTGGCCAATAAGATGTAAGTGGAAATGTATGCATTGGGACTTCCAAAAAAGCAATTATTTTCCTAATATAAAGAGATCATTCATCGTTCACGTATCTTTTGTCTTTGACTATTACCCCTTTTTTGAGCTGGAATATGGCTATGATGCCTAGAGGTGCAGCAGCCATCCTGTGAGCATGAAGAAGAAGGCTATACACTATAGATAGCAAAGTAAAAAAGAAAAAGGAGATGCTGGACCAGCTGTGGAGTGCCTTTCTGTGGGCTTCTTGTTATGAAAGAAAAATAAGCCTACTACTTGTTTTAGTCATTGTAGTGAGGTTTCCTTAACATACAACCAGACAAAACCCTGACTAACAGAATGGGGGGATGGGTCCTGAGAGATGGGAAGAAGGTAGGGAGGGTATGGATGGAGAGGACAGATTGATCTATTTAATAAACCTCACTGTAGTGAGGTTTCCTTAACATGCAACCAGACAAAACCCTGACTAACAGAATGAGGGGATGGGTCCTGAGAGATGGGAGGAAGGTAGGGAGGGTATGGATGGAGAGGACAGATTGATCTATTTAATAAAGAACTAGACAAAAGGAAAGAAGAAGCAAGAGAAGAATCAATTGGTGTTAGATGAGCTCTAGATTAGGGGTTGGCACAAGAGACACTCTGAAGCAGCTGAAAAAACAACACAAGTTTAGTTCATGGAGGAAAAGGCCTTTGAAAGGTGACTGTCTGACTCATGAATCATATCCCCTTAAAGTTCTTCGACAGAGGCACATTAACAAATGAAATTCCTTTTAAACTACTTCTGGCTGCTGGATTTTATGTTTTTTGCATGGGGTTTCCTGCAGAGACTGAGCCATGTGGAGCCCCAGGATTTACTAGGGTTATATAAGCATTAATTTAGGAAAGTTCTCAAAGACTAGTACAAGTGTTAATACAGTGGAAAGAGCAGAGACAAGTAAACGGGAGAGGTGAGCTCAAGCCCTTATTCTTTCACAATTTTCTGTGGAGCCTTAAGCAAGTACTTTGCCATGTCTAGCTTCAGATCCCCCTTTGTAAGAGGAGAGAGGGAGACCAGACCCTCCATAAGAATCCTTCTGGCTCTTAGACCATACTCTTCCAAAAGTTACTTAAGTACATCTGGCCTCCTGGAAGGACATCTTTCCTTCAGGTAGCTTTCCTTTTTGGCTTTGAGGGCAATATATGGGTTAGAAGAGGGAAGAGTATGCAAAGAAAATGAAATCCATCCTAATATGATAAATATGTATTGGTCAGCTGCTCTGACTTGAACATTCAGATGAGGGTATCCTAAGAATACAGTCTAAGCTCCTTAGCCAGACCTACAAGCCCTCCACCATTTGACTATCTCTGACTCTTCAGCGTTGTGCCCCCTGGTTTCCTGCACATGCCCTCACTTTTTGGCATCCTGACCTGTTCGGTGACCCTAAAAACAAAAACCGAACCAGTTGCCGTTGAGGCAATTCCAACTCATGGAGACCCCATGTGTGTCCGAGTAGAACTGTGACCACTAGGGTTTCAATGGCTGATTTTCCAGAAGTAGATCATAAGGTCTTTCTTCTGAGGCACTCTGGGTAGACGTGAACCTCCAACCTTTTGGTTAGCAGCTGAGCACATTAAGCGTCTTCAGCACCCAGGGACTCCTAGTGTCCTCAGCCTCTTGTGACAGTCAATGCCTCCCTCTCTTTACTTGAGCTATACTCTCCTTCTGCCTGAGATTCCTTCCTTTTCATGATCTTGCAAATTTCTACTCATCTTTCAACACCCAGACCAAACATCCTGAGAAAAATAAAAGCAACCCTGAACACTGTCAGCTGGTAGCTGGCCTAGTGGTTACCAGCTAGGCTGTGATGTGTTCCTGGTGAACATAAACAATTTCCCAGAGCATAAACATCAGTTGAGAATTCCAGCAAGGAAAAAACAAGACCACTTCATAATCATACCTGAACAAATATCAAAAACAAAGACACTGTGCAACCACAAGAATGACTAAACACCCTCCTTCCCAGGCTAACGTGAGTGACTAATGCTTCTTTTCCAATGATATTCTACCTCACTCCATTCCTCCCACCTTCTAGATAAAAGAGTATTAGTCACCAAACTGCCATACTTTCTGACAGCATCAATCCAGGACAGACCCCTACTTCCTTGTACTCTCCCCCAAATAACCAAACAGAAGCCCAAATCCTTGTGATGTTGGCAAAGAATATTGAATATACCATGAACTTCCAAAAGGATGAACAAATCAGTTTTGGAAGAAGTACAACCAGAATGCACCTTAGAAGTGAGGATAGTGAGACTTCATCTTTCTTTGGACAGGTCATCAGGAAAGACCAATTGCTAGAAAATGACATCATGTTTGATAAAGCAGTGTCAGCGAAAACAAGGAAACTCCTCAATGAGATGGATTGACAAAATAGCTGCAACATTAAGATTGCTTAAGACCAAGCAATGCTTTGTTCTGTTCCATTTAACGTCGTCATGAGTCAGAGCCAATAACAACGACAGCAACTCCCTCTTACCCAGACACTTCATGGTTCTCCATAGTGTGTGTTCTCCTTTGGTGCCGCGAGTTATGAATCTGGCTTTAATTGTGGGTGTATTTCTGGTGGTCTTTGGCCAGTGGTCACCGACAGTCTCCTTCTCTGTGAAGCCTTCTCCCATACTGCGTAGCAAGGGTTGTCTCTCATGTATTTCTATGCTACCTCTGCATATTCCCAACTTATTGAATCCTTTTTGGAACAATACTACTGCAACGCATCTTACACTGTATTGCACTTCTTGGTACACATAGCCCCAGTACCTCTCTCCCACAAGGCCGTTTATCCCCTGATGACAGGGTCCATGTCCTCTGTATCACTGTATCTCTAGCACCTATACCAGTGCCTGGCATAGAATAGGTCCCCAGGATGTCTTTATTGATTAAATGACCCAAAACTCCCTACCACAAAACAGCATGGATAGGCCTCAGAGAATGAATCTCCATTCCAAGCACCAAATCACTCATAATTCTTCCTCCTTTGCAGCCCACATCTCATGTGGAACCACAGGATGAGAATATTAGAAAACTGCTCTTCATCAGCGCTTTAGATACTGCTTCTAATTTTTGCCTGATGTGCTGTTCCTAACTCTGCAAAGTTGCCATCACTGTCGTCTGCCCACTAGACCACCTCTGTGACTGAAACACCCCCCAGCAGTGCTACAGCCCTTTACTGAAAGCAGAGAATTGCAACTGCAGGCAGATAATGGGAACGTAAGTTAATGGGTTAGTAACACCAAGCTCCTTCACCAGAGGGAAGAAAGGAAGCGTATTCAGGCTGAAATCAGCTCCATAAAACACCTGCAAATAGGCATCTCTGAGGCTGTTAGGAGCCTAGAGTTCCTATATAACATGCACAATTAGCATTTTTAGGAAGCAGCTCTTGGAAAATCAGTATGTCCTAAACTATATCCTTTACTCCTTTTTTTCAGTTTAAGCGCACCAGCTTGAAGGCGAACTGCATCATCCAGGCACACACCACTAGACACCACCTCCAGCAGGCAGGAAAAAATTACCTAATAAGAAAGGTACTGATGTGGTAAAGCCCATGTGAAATTGTGCACTACAGGTTAGTGAGTAAACACAATTAAGCATACCTTGCTTACTGGTTAATCTGCTCCTGTGGACAGTGGTGGCAGCAGTGTTCCATCTTCAAAGGCGTTCTGAAGCAATCACAGCTGCTTTCACTAAGGAAAATGGACTTTCACTCAGCTGTACCGAATGTGGGGCAAATAGTGTACAGATTTCTTAAGTAGTCAAAATGGCAGATTTTTTTTTTCTCTGCAAGATGGTTCCCTGAGATGGCAAAACCAAAATCAAACCAAACCCATTGCAGTCCTGTAGATTCCAACTCATAGCAACCCTATAGGACAAAGTAGAAGTGCCCCATAGGGTTTCCAAGGCTGTAAATCTTTACAGAAGCAGACTGCCACATTTTTCTCCAACAGATCTGCTGGTGGTTTTGAACTGCTGACCTTTTGGTTAGCAGCCAAGTGCTTAACCACTGCACCACCAGGACTCCTCAAAAACCCATTGCCATCAAGTTGATTCCAACTCATAGGGACCCTATAGGACAGAGTAGAGCTGCCCCATATGGTTTCTAAAAAGTGGCTAGTGGATTCAAACTGGCGACCTTTTGGTTAGCAGCTGAGCTCTTAGCCACTGTACCACCAGGGCTCCTTCTGAAACAGCAAGGGCAGTACAAATACCACTCACTCACCCAAGTTTCACATATAAACTTCGCATTCCACTCCCGTCTGTTCCCTCAGGCCTGCGGCACCACTCCCGCACCAGCCCCAGGACCTCACTCCTCTAGCTGCATCACTAGGGTTGGTGTCACCCAGTGTGGTAACTCGTGATGTCACACACCCCACAGTGGGCAGGCTGGCCAGCAAATCCCCACCCACCATGGGCAGAGTGGCCTGGCCCCATCCCACACCCAGCTTAGGGCAGAGTATCAGGCCACATGGCCAGCCCTCAGCAGCTCCTCCCTTCTCCCATTAGCCAGGGGAGCCTCTTCTTTCCTCCAATGGTGGGTGCTGTGGCCTGTCCGCCCTCACCCTGACTGGCGGGTGTGTGGGGTTGGCGCCTGAGGAGTTACCGCACCGGGTGACAGGTGACACCAACCTTAGCGAAGCCACTGCCTTGGCTGCCCCTCCCTCAGCAGCAGCACTGGCCTGCCCGCCCCCACCACCACAGCGGACCCTGGGGTCATTTTGGCGTCACCCCCTCTGACAGTGTCAGAGGATGCAATCTGCACCCTCTCCCATACACACACACCCTAGGGACACCACTGCACTAGTCAGCCAGGAATTGGGGTCACAAATACACAGGGCAGAAGGGCCCAGAATGACTCTCTGGAAAAAGAAAAAATAGAAACAGATTTTCTTGTCTCTTCTTCCATAGTTGAGGGGAGTTTGAAATATAACTAAATGGCTTTTTTTATCCCAACAAAAATTAATTCTTGGGTCACATAAACCAGAGAGTACATCAGCCTGAGACCAGAAGAACTAGATGGCGCCCGGCTACAACTGATGACTGCCCTGACAGGGAACACAACAGAGAGAGCCCCTGAGGGAGCAGGAGAGCAGTAGAATGCAGACCTCAAATACTCATAAAAAGACCAGGCTTAAGGGTCTGACTGAGGCTAGAAGGACCCTGGGGGTCATGGTCCCCAGACCTTCCGTTAGCCTAAGACAGGAACCATTCCCAAAGCCAGCCTCTTCAGACAGGGATTGGACTCGACTATGGGATAGAAAATGATACTGGTGAAGAGTGAGCTTCTTGCATCAAGTAGACACATGAGACTGTGTGGGTAGCTCCTGTCTGGAGGGGAGATGAGGGGGCAGAGGGGGCCAGAAGCTGGTTGAATGGACACGAAAATAGAGAGTGGAGGGAAGGAGTGTGCTGTCTCATTAGGGGGAGAGCAACTAGGAGTATATAGCAAGGTGCATATAAATTTTTGTATGAGAGACTGACTTGATTTGTAAACTTTCACTTAAAGCAGAATAAAAAAATTTTTTTAATTAATTCTTTCACCCACAGGAAATGTTGTAAGACAGATGCTACTTCTCAAGAGTTTAAGAAACATGTGACCTGGAGAGCCACTCAATTTCATCACCCCTAAAGTAGAGTTCTTTTACCTTACCCTACATCAAAGGGATGTTATAAAAAAAATATTTGTACAACAATGGCATCACTACATGGGTGCTGGGAAGGGGTGACACCAAAATGACTGTCTATAAAATTGTATAGTGTTTCAGCATAAATTTATTATTTTTTATAAAAATATTCCTGTAGTTAGTTATAACAACAAAAACAATTTTTCATCAGCCCAGCTTACATGTATCAAAATACCTACAAGGCTAAAACTCTATGCTAATTTACTTTTTGAACCTCCTAATAGGCTGTGGTCACAGCTGTTATTAGTACCCTATTACAATGCCAGTTTGAATCACGCGGTTTCGTCTGCACCTGCTACAAGCATGGGCTGTTTCTGCCTTGCTACCAGTGTTTTTTATAGTCCCTGATTTTGTCAGATTTTCTGGTGTTTTGGCAACAATATTGCAGTAATCAGTATTTCCGAACCTATGTCAATAACTTTTTTGAGAATGAAGTACAATTAAAGGAAAAGGAGAAAAATCAAGAAAGGCTTCTTCTCAGTTGCTAATAATGTTGTAACTAATAATGTTGGAATTCAATGTAGAAAGATTTACAAAACAGCTTTGTTGTTAGTATTCATATAATCTGAGAAATATTACATTTAAGCAATTTACGGCTATGTTTATCTCATATTATTCTATAATTAAAATTGATAATAAACTTACATGTATAGGTTATTGATTGTATAACCCTGAAAACTAAATTGACAGTTTAAAACATGAAGTGGGGGAAATGCTGTTTCTTGATGCACGTTTAGACGTATAAGTTAAGCCTTAAATTAATAGGGATCACAATAGCGGGTCCCAGACAGAGAGTAAGAAAAATGTAGAACAAAATTCAAATTCACAAAAAAAGACCAGATTTACCGGTCTGACAGAGACTGGAGAACCTCTGAGACTACGGCCCCAGGCACCCGTTTAATTCAGTACTGAAGTCATTCCTGAAGTTCACCCTTCAGTCAAAGTCTAGACAGGCCTATAAAACAAACAATAACACAGTTCAACCATGTATACAAGACTAAATGAGCACGCCAGCCTAAAAGCAAAGACAAGAAGTCAAGAAAGGACGTGAAAATTGGACAAATGGAAATGGGGGACCTGCGGTAGAGAAGGGGAGAGTGTTGACACATCATGGAGTTAGCAACCAATGTCACAAAACAATCTGTGTATTAGTTGTTTAATGAGAAACTAATTCGCTCTGTGAATGTTGACCTAAAGCACAATTAAAAAAAAAAAAAAAAAAACTTGATCAAAAAAAGTCTTAAATTCAGTTTTAAAAAAATTAGCCTTTTTAAAATTTTCTTTAAAAACATCACTGTCTTGCAAATATATATCTGACTTTAATGAAATTTTCAGGGTTTAAATTTGAATTATGGTTTAAAAAAATAACGACACACAAAAAACTGAGTTGTCAAAAAGCATTGATTTTGATGAAGTAATTCACAAGTTCATAGCTTTGAAGGCCAGAGAAGGAAAGTCCTGATTCAGTCGAGATGTTTACTAAGTGCTGAAATGATTGTGTATTTGTTCCTGTTTATTTTTATAGTATGAAATGCATTTCCACATGCATTTGTCTACAACTACATTATTTGGGCTGTTATTTATTTATTTGGCTTAAAATTTTTTTATTGGGGTAAAAAACATATACCATAAAATTTATCATGTTTTGTTCTAAGAGTTTTTTGATTTTGGCTGTAATGTATAGGTCATTGACCCATTTTGAGGTGATTTTTGTATATGATGTGAGGTAAGGGTCCAACTTAATTCTTTTGCATTTGGAAATCCAGTTGTCCCAGTACATTTTTTTATGTGTGTGTGCTTTAAGTGAAAGTTTACAGCTCAAGTTAGTTTCTCATACAAAAATTTATACACACATTATTATGTGACCATAGTTGCTCTCTCTATAATGTGACAGCACACTCCTCCTTTCCACCCTGGATTTCCAATGTCCATTCAACTAGCTCCTATCATTTTCTTCCCTCTCATCTTGCCTCCAGGCAGGAGCTGTCCATTAAGTCTCATGCATATACTTGAACTAACAAGCATACTTTTTACGAGTATCATTTTATGTCTTACAGTCCAGTCTAATTTTTGTCTGAAGAGTTGAGGGCCATTATTGATTATGCAAACCTAGTCCATTAATGTATCTCATGTAATTGTAAAGTTTAATGTTAAAATGAACATAATTTTGATGTAGTTCTTATACATTTTTACCTCAAATTCTATTGTTTTCTTACCAAATTTTCATTTTAACCACATGAAACTATGTAAAAGTAAATACATTTAGGCTGTGTATAAGATAATGTAATTTAAAGGTGTAATTTAAATTTTGCTAGTTGTTTATGTCACTACCATTGTCGTTATTACATTCAGTGATATATGGGAATTACAATTTATGAGTAACAGCAGCACAAAAAATGTTACTAGAGATTCTGTATGGTCTGGTATGAGAGGAGGTTCTTGGGGGAGTGACACCATGAGTTACCGCACTGGGTGACACCAGCCCTAGTGATGCCACTGTTGTTCAATATCTTTAAAGGGCTGTGGTTTCTCAGACAAAGATGAAATATGAAGCAAGATTATAAAATAAAGTGTGGGCATGCCCATAAGTGAAACAAGTTCTTAGCCCACATGCAGAAATTGGACTTGCTGCCAAGAATTCCAGCACGCCCAGGGTTGAGACTGAGGAAGAACTTGGGCACCCTGGGAGATGGTCAGGAGGCCCGCAGAACTCTGAGCCTACCATCCACACTGGAATCAGAGACAAAACTAATTCCCGCAGATGACACAACTATGATACTTACAGCAAGGATGACTCCAAGGAGTCAGACAAATGGGTCAGTTCATGGCTAGTGCCCCACCACCACTGCTGCTGCTACCACTCCATAATCAACAAACCATGACTCCATCATCATTCTGCCACCTAGACCACCAACCACCATCCCATCACTCCACCAACAACACTAACGATGCCCCACCACACACCACCCCATATCACCCCAACAACACCATCACTCAAACAGCAACATTGCACCATCATTCCATCAGCAACACTAACATTACCTCTCCATCACCGTCAAAAACAATCACCCCACCATCACTCCAAACACAACAACCACCCCAACATCACTCCACTACTAACAACACTAAAAATACCCCACCATACCCCAATACTACCACCCCAGATCACTTCAACAATACCACCACCTCACCATCACTCAACCAACATCTCATCAACACTCCATCAACAACATTAATATTATCTCTCCATCACCATCACAAACAACTGTCCCACCATCACTCCATCTCCATCCCTCTTCACCCTACCATCATTCTGTAACCACCACTACCTCAACATCATCCCAACCACAATTTTACCACCACAGTCCCACCACCACTACCACCACCCACCATCATTCATTTTCTCCCATTCCATCATCACACACCACCCTATCATGTGGAGGAAATAGGGTCCTGGGTTAGGAAACCACTTGTCTAGACTGTCTGGTAGATTCACACCACCTTAAATTTTGTCATCGGTGAACACTTAACAAATTGCTTAGGATAGTAACAATAGCTCATAATTTTGAGTGCTTACTGTGCGCCAGGGACCTAAGTGCTTTTCATGCATTCATTCATGTTAACACTTACGCAGTAAGTGCCATATTACCCCTATTTTAAAGACATAGAAACTACAGCACAGAGAGGCTAAATAACTTGCCAAAAGTCTTGCAGCTGGTAAGTGTCAGACCTGGGATTTAGCCCTGGGCATCCAATCAGAGCCTGCGCCCTTAACCACTGTGTCACATTGTTGCCTTTCAATATAAACCTAAGGCACTTTAGTGAAGAGCATTTCTGCCGCCATCAAGGGATTGTAGGATGCAGGGATGTTGATACCCACCACATCCCCATCCAACTCACCTATTTGGCCTGTGCAAAAAACAGATGGATCTTGGAGAATGACAGAGGATTATCAAAAACTTAACCAGGTGGTGTCTCCAATTGCAGCTGCTGTTCCAGATATGGTTTCATTGCTTGAGCAAATTAATATATTTCCTGGTATTCAGCTATTGATTTGGCTAATGTCTTTTTCTCCATACCTGTTTTGAAGAACCAGCAGAAGCAATTTGCATTCAGCTGGCAAGGCCAGCAATACACTTTCACTGTCCAGTATATCAACTATCCAGCCCTATGTCATAATTTAGTCCACAGGGAACTTGATTGCATTTCCCTTCCAAAAGACATCACGCTGGTCCTTTACACTGATGTCATTATGCTGACTGGACCTAGTAAGGAAGAAGTGTCAATGACACTGAACTTACTGGTAAAATATTTGCATGCCAGAGGGCAGGAAATTAATCCAACAAAAATTCAGGTGCCTTCCACCTCAGTAGAATTTCTTGGGCTCCAATGGTGGGGGGTATGTCAAGATATTCCTTCAAAAGTGAAGGATAAGTTATTGCATCTGGCCCCTCCCACAACTAAAAAGAAGGTACAACACCTGGTGGTCCTCTTAGGATTTTGGAGACTACGTTCCCATCATTTGGGTGTAATACTCCATCCTATTTGTCAAGTTAGTTGAGAAGGTGCTAGTTTTGAGTGGGGCCTAGAACAAGAGAGGGGTCTGCAACAGGGTCAGGCTGCTGTGCAAGCTGCTCTGCCACTTGGGCCATATGATCCAGCTGGTTCAATGGTTCTTGAAGTGTTAGTGGCAGATAGAGATGCTGTTTGTAGTCTGTTATGGACAGAATGTGTGTCAACTTGGCTAGGCCATGGTTCCCAGTGTGTGGTTGTCCACCATTTTGTCATCTGATGTGATTATTCTATGTGTTGTAAATCCTAACCTCTATGATGTTAATGGGGCAGGATTAGAGACAGTTATGTTAATGAGACAGGGCTCAATCTACAGGATTAAGTTTTGTCTCAGGTCAATGTCTTTTGAGATATAAAAGAGAGAAGCAAGCAGAGAAGAGAGGGACCTCATTGCCACCAACCAAGTAGAGTGAGGAGCAGAGCATGTCCTTTGGACAAGGGGTCCCTGTGCTGAGAAGCTCTTAGACCAGGGGAAGATTGATGACAAGGACTTCCCCCAGAGGTGACAGACAGAGAAAGTCTTCCCCCGGAGCTGGCACTCTGAATTCAGACTTCTAGCCACCTAAACTGTGAGAGAATAAATTTCTGCTTGTTAAAGTCATCCACTTGTGACATTTCTATTATTGCAACACTAGATAACTAAGACAGAGTCTTTGTCATGTCCCTATTGGTGAATCACAGCACAGACTCAGGATTTTGAAGTAAAACCCTGCCATCCTCTGCAGATAACTACTCTCCTTTTGAGAACCACCTTTTGGATAGTTACTTGACCTTAGTAGAGATTAAATGTTTAGCAATGGGCCACTAAGTCACCATGCAGCCTGACCTGCCTATCAAGAGCTGGGTGTTGTCTAACCCACAGAGCCATAAAGTCGAACAAGGACAGCAGCTTTCTATCATTAAAAGAAAGTGGTATATACCATATCGAGCCTGAGCAGAAGATGAAGGCACAAGTAAGTTGCATGAGGAAGTGGCCTAATGGCCCATAGTCTCCACTCCTGTCACATCATCTTCCATCTTCCAGTCTGCACCTATGGCCTCATGGGGACTTCGTTATGATCAATTTACTAAGGAAGAGAAAACTCATGCCTAGTTTACAGATGGTTCTGCATGATACGCAGGCACCATTCAAAAGTGGACAGTGGCAGCACTACAGCCCCTTTCTGGGATCTTCCTGAAGGACGATGGTGAAGGAAAATCCTCCCAATGGGCAGAACTTTGAGCAGTGCACCTGGTTGTTCACTTTGCTTGGAAGGAGAAATAGCCAAATGTGATTATATGGTGATTCATGGGCTGTGGTCAATTGTTTGGCTGGATGGTCAGGGACTTAGAAGGAACATGTTTGGAAAATTAAAGACAAGGAGGTATGGGGAAGAGATTTGTGACTAGGCCTCTCTGAATGGGTCAAAGAAGTGAAGATATTTGTGTCTTATGTGAATGCTCACCAAAGGGTGACCTAGGCAGAGGAGGATTTTTAAAAACAAGTGGATAGGATGATGTGTTCTGTGGAAACCAGTCATCAACTTTCACCAGCCACTCCCATTATTGCCCAATGGGCTCATGAACAAAGTGGACAAGATGGCAGGGATGGAGGTTATTCCTGGGCTCAGCAACATGAACTTCCACTCACCAGCTACAGCCACTGCTGAATGTCCAATCTGCCAGTAGCAGAGACCAACGCTGAGTCCCCGATATGGCACGCTTCCTTCAGGTGATCAGCTGGACACCTGATGGCAGATTGATTACATTGAACTGCTTCCATCTCGGAAAGGGCAGTGTTTTGTTCTTACTGGAATAGACATTTACACTCGACACAGATTTGCCCTCCCTGCACACAATGCTTCTGCTAAAACTACCCTCCATGGACTTAGAGAATATCTCACCCACTGTCATGGTATCCCACACAACATCACCTTGGATCAAGGGACTCACTTCACAGCAAATTAAGTGTACCGATGGGCTCATGCTCATGGAATTCACTGATCTTACCATTATCCTGAATAACTGGCTTGATAGAAAGATGAAATGGACCTCTAGAGACACAATTATGGCACCAGCTAGATGGCAATACCTTGCAGGGTTGAGGCAATGTTCCCCAGGAGGCTATATATGCTCTAAACCAGCATTCAGTATATGGTGCTGTATCTCCCATAGCCAGGATTCATGGGTCCAGGAAGCATAGAGTGGAAATGGCAGTGACACCGCTCACTACTATCCCTAGAAACTCACTTACAAGACTTTTGCTTCCTGTCCCCGTGACCCTATGCTCTGCAGGTCTGGAGGTCTTAGTTCCAAAGGAAGGGATGCTCCCTCCTGGAGATACATCACTGATTCTGTTGAACAGGAAGTTAAGAATGCGACACATCACTGATTCCGTTGAACAGGAAGTTAAGAATGCCACATGGCCACTTTGGGCTCTTCGTGCCTCTGGATCAACAGGCAAAGAAGAGAGTTACCATATTGGCTGGTGTGATTGATCCTTATTGTCGTTCTTATTAGGTGGCATTGAGTCGGTTCTGATTCATATGCACAACAGAACAAAACACTATCCGGTCCTGCACCATCCTTACAATCGTTGCTATGCTTGAGCTCATTGTTGTAGCCATTGTGTCAATCCACCTCGTTGAGGGTCTTCGTCTTTTCCACCGACCCTGTACTTTGCCAAGCATGATGTCCTTCTTCAGGGACTGATCTCTTCTGACAACATGTCCAAAGTATGCTTCTAAGGAGCATTCTGGTTGTACTTCTTCCAAGACAGATTTGTTTGTTCTTTTGGCAGTCCACTGTATATTCAATATTCATCGTCAATACCACAACTCAAAGGTATCAATTCTTCAGTCTTCCTTATTCATTGTCCAGCTTTCACATGCATATGATGTGATTGAAAATACACCATGGCTTGGGTCAACTGCACCTTAGTCTTCAAGGTAAACATCCCTGCTTTTCAATGCTTTAAAGGGGTCCTTTGCAGAAGATCTACCCAATGCAATGTGTCATTTGATTTCCTGATTGCTGCTTCCATGGCTGTTGATTGCAAATCCAAGTGAAATGAAATCCTTGATAACTTCAATCTTTTCTCTATTTATCATGATGTTGCTCATTGGTCCAGTTGTGAGGATTTTTGTTTTATTTATGTTGAAGTGCAATCCATACCTTACTACCCAGAGGAAATCAGATTGATATTACATAATGGAGGTAAAGAGGAGTACGTTTGGCATGCAAGAGATCCCTTAGGGCGTCTCTTAGTACTACCATACCTTGTGATTAAAATCAGTGGAAAACTACAGAGAACCAATTCTCGCATGACTACTAATGGCCCAGAAACTTCAGGAATGAAGGTTCGGGTCACACCATCAAGCAAACAACCCCAACCAGCTGAAGTGCTTGCTCAGAATAAAGGGAATACAGAATGAGAGATTAAAGAAAGTAATTCTAAATACCAGCTACAACTACGTGATCAGTTGTAGAAACAAGGACTGTAATTTTTAAGAGTATTCCTTTCTTGTACGTGTGCATCAAATTTTTTTCTTCACTTATAAAATATAAGGTTTAAATGGGGCCACTGTGTTTTTGATTGTATGTGTGTTATTTGTATGATGTTATGCACAAGTATGACTTTATCTTTTAAAAATACTATGCATGGTTTAAACAGATGTGTACAGCTGCCAAGTTGACAGTTGTGGGTGGACTATTATGGTTAAGGTTGTGTGTCAACTTGGCTGGGCCATGATTCTCAGTGGTTTGACAGTTACGATGTAGTTTCATGGTTATGCAATGATGTAATCACTGCCATCAAGTGATCTGATATAATGTAATCACCTCCATCATTTCCATGATGAGATCTGCTTTGAGCAGCCAATCAACTGAAAGGAAGTTTCCTTGGGACTTGGCCTGCATTCTTTTCTCTGATTTTGCCTCTGATTTGTCTTCTATCTCACTCATCCTGTCTTCCATTGTTTCAAATTTGCTCCTAAAACCTTCTATTGCACTGTCCCTTTCTGAAATCTTGTTGTTTATCTTTTGGATGTCTAATTGCTGTTTTTGTATGATTTCTAGTATTTATTTTGATGTTTTTTTCCTGTATTATTTTCCTGAATTCTTCCATTGCTTTGTCTGTGTTTTCCCTGATTTCGTCTATTTTTTTCTTATATTTCCTGTGTTTTCCTCCATCTCTTTCCTAATGTCTCGGATAGCCCTCTATATTAGACTTTTGAATTTCCTATCAGGTAGTTCTGTGCCTTTTCTTTCACCAGAAGATCATCTGGTGTTTTATTTTGGTAGCTTTCTGGAGTCATCCTGTCCTTTTTAATATATTTTTTGATACCATCTGCAGTCTCTGGGACATTCAGGAATTATTTTCTCCATTTATTGATTCCAGATTTGTTTGTTTCATGCTGCTTTTTTGTTTCATTTGATTATGTCTCAGCAAGTGGCCTGGACATGTTTTGTTACTTGCTCATCTGTGGGCACAATACTTCTCACCACCTTATCCAGGTGGACAGGGCTGATCATTCAGCTATGGTGCAGCAGAACAGATCTGGATGCTCCCTCTCCTGTTGGGAGCTCCATGAAGTTGTCTTTCTGTACTCCCTGTCCTCATTCCTTGGTGGCTGTAGTTCAACATGGCAAATCCATACCATGTTAGCTGGTGGAAGACCTCCACTCCATAGCTCTCCCCCTTCTTTGTTCTCTGTCAGTTTCTTATTCCATTTGGTGCTTGGTTGAGTTCTTTATTGCTTCATTTGACACTTAGGGTTCCAGGATTGATATTTGTATCTGTTTTACTTAGTTTTTTGGGTTTTCGCTGCAGAGTGATGGTATGGTGCTTCTGTCTATAGTGTCACATTGGCTCTATCTCCGGATGAGGAGATTTCTAAGTAAGATCTTAAAGGGCTGTGTGGTTTCTCCTTGCCACTTGTAGTAAAGTGTGAGAGGAAAGAGATAGACTTAAAAATGGACATTGCAAAATGAAACCAGAACTTACATATTTTAGAAAATTCTGTTGTACAAACTAAAGACATTAAATCACTCACAAAGGACTTGATGATTCAATCTTTTATTAAAGAGATTAAGCCTGTGGCTGATGGATCTAAAACTAACACAGGAAAAAAAACATCAGTTTAGACTGAAGGGGACAGGGAAAAAAACAAAGGGGAAAAATCTGTCTGCCTCTCGGAACTCCACAGCCAGAAAACAGGACAAAGGAGTTACCTCTGTTGTTCTTCAAGAAAAGGATCATCTCTGGAGAAGTTTGAAGACCAGGAGAACTGTTAAAAGAAGCACAGGAAGCAGGACTGACTCAGCTTCAAAGGGTGGAGCCATGACCTCCTGATTTTCAAAGGGTGGAGCCACGGTCTCCTAGGTTTCAAAGAGTCAGATTTTCACCAACTTGGTTCCAAAGTGTGGCAATGCTCTTTAGATGTGCCCAAAGGATGCATCCACCACCCAAAGTTGAGAGGGTGGGTCTGCCATACCCAAGGGGCAGAAAAATGAAGACTGCCATGGCCTAGGGGGTGGGCTTACCACTCAGATGGACTAGGAGAAGGGGGCCACCCAAAGTTGAGGGAGCAAAGTTGCCATCCCAGTAGGTCTGGAAGGTAGGGCTAAAGCCCAGGGCTGAGGGGCTTCCACCCAGAATTCAGAAAGCCTGGCCAACACTCAGAGCCTGGAGAGTAGGGCACTTGCCCTGATGGTTTCAGAGAACAGAGGATTATTTTCAAGACTTGAAAGAATGTAGCTTGTTCAGCTGTGTTTTGGACTTGCTTGGTGCCATTACCCATTCTTTCTCTCCAATTTCTCCCATTTATAATGAAAATGTCTACCTTGTGCCTATTCCACCATTATACTTTGGAAACAGATAACTTGTATTCTAGATTGCCCAGGTTCACAGATGAAGAGGAATTTGAATATGCCTAAAGTCTCACCCATATTTGATTTAGATAATTCAGAAAATGAGATTTTGGACTTGGATTTGGTGTTAAGACTTTTGGAATGATGTGATGGGGTGAATGTATTTTGCATGTGGGAAGAACATAAGTTTTTTTTTTTTTAATAATTTTTATTGTGCTTTAAGTGAAAGTTTACAGATCAAGTCAGTCTCTCACACAAAAACCCATATACACCTTGCTACACACTCCCAATTACTCTCCCCCTAATGAGACAGCCTGCTCTCTCCCTCTATTCTCTCTTTTTGTGTCCTTTTCACTGGCTTCTAACCCTGCACCCTCTCACCCCCCCTCCAGGCAGGAGATGCCAGCATAGTCTCAAGTGTCCACCTGATCCAAGAAGCTCACTCCTCCCCAGCATCCCTCTCCAAACCATTGTCCAGTCTAATCCATGTCTGAAGAGTTGGCTTTGGGAATGGTTCCTGTCCTGGGCCAACAGAAGGACTGGGGGCCATGACCACCCAGATCCTTCCAGTCTCAGTCAGACCATTAAGTCTGGTCTTATGAGAATTTGGGGTCTGCATCCCACTGCTCTCCTGCTTCCTCAGGGGTTCTCTGTTGTGGTCCCTGTCAGGGCATCGGTTGTAGCCAGGCACCATCTAGTTCTTCTGGTCTCAAGATGATGTGGTCGTTGGTTCATGTGGCCCCTTCTGTCTCTTGGGCTCATAATCACCTTGTGTCCTTGGTGTTCTTCATTCTCCTTTGATCCAGGTGGTTTGAGACCAATTGATGCATCTTAGATTGCTGTTTGCTAGTGTTTAAGACCCCAGACGACACTCTTCAAAGTGGGATGCAGAATGTTTTCTTAATAGATTTTATTATGCCAATTGACTTAGATGTCCCCTGAAACCATGGTCCCCAGACCCCTGCCCCTGCTACGCTGGCCTTCGAAGCATTCAGTTTATTCAGGAAACTTCTTTGCTTTTGGTTTAGTCCAGTTGCGCTGACCTCCCCTGTATTGTGTGCTGTCTTTCCCTTCACCTAAAGTAGTTCTTATCTACTATCTAATTAGTGAATACCCCTCTCCCACCCTCCCTCCCTCCCCCCCTCATAACCACAAAAGAATGTTTTCTTCTCAGGAAGAACGTAAATTTTGGGGGGCTAAAGGGTGAAAGGTTATTGATTGAACTGTGTGCCCCCAAAATGTGTTGTAAATCCTAACCCTCATACCTGTGGTTATAATCCCAGTTGGGAATGGCTTTTCTTTGTTATGCTAATGAGATAGTATTAGTGTAGGGTGTGTCTTAAGTCAATCGTTTCTGAGATATAAAAGAGATTTTTAAACAGCATTTGAGCAAGCAGAGATCTGGGAAGATAGATGCCAAGCCACATGGAGATCACAAAGGAATGGAGAAACAGACAAGGATCTTCCCCAGAGCCCACTGAGAAATAAAGCCTTCTCCTAGAGTAGGCGCCTTGAGTTTGGACTTCTAACCTCCTAAACCATGAGAAAGTTAATTTCTGTCTGTTAAAGCCTCCCACTTGTGGTATTTCTGCTATAGCAGTTCTAATTAACTAAGATGCCAACTTTATCAGAACTCTGGAAAACAAAGATTTACAGCAACCAAGTGAGCATAGAATCAAGAAAAAGGTAAGTTAGAAATGATAGGAGATGAGCAGATAAACAAAGTGTGGTGTATACACACAATGGAATATTATTCAGCCATAAAGAGGAAAGAAGCATTGATACATGGTACGACATGGATGAACCTTGAAAACACTATGCTGAGGGAAATAAGACCCAAAAGGACAAATATTGTATGATTCCACTCACATGAAATACCTAGAACAGACAAGTTCATAGAGACAAAAGTTTATTAGTGGTTACCAGGGCCTGGCAGAGGGAGGGCAGGGAAAATAAATGTTATTGCTGAGCGGGTGCTAAGTTGCTACTTGGGCTGATGAAAACTTCTTGGAAATGGATAATAGTGATGGTTGTACAACATGGAGAATGTAGTTAACGTCACTTAATTATATACTTTAAAACTTTTTGTTATATATATTTTACCCCAATAAAATTTAGAAAATAATACAGGAGAAATCAAGACATTCCCAGATAAACAAAAGTTAAGAGTACTTGTTGCTAGCAGATCTGCCCTCCAAGAACTTCTAAAGGAAGTTCTTCAGGCAGAAGGGAAAAGACACTAGACAATAACTAGAAGTCATACAAAGAAATAAAGGTAACTACGTAGGTAAATATAAAAGCCAATATTACTGTACTTTTAAGTTTTAATTCTTCTTTTTTATTACCTACATGATTTTAAAACACCAATACATAAAAAATATAATATGTACACAATATATAAACATATAATTTTTTACAATAACAACTTAAAAGGGGAAAGGGACAGAGCTGTATAGAAGCAGAGTTTTGTATGTTATTGAAGCTGATTAGGTGTTAATTCAAACTAAATTGTTTTAGTTTAGGATGTTAGCTGTAATTCCCATGGTAACCACTAAGAAGATATCTTTAAGATATTCTCAAAGTAAAATGAAAAGGGAATCAAAATGGTACACTACAGGTTATCAATTAAATACAAAAGAAGGAAAAAATGGAGTGAATGAGGGACAAAAATGGCATAAGACATACGGAAAACAGACAGAAAAAGGGCAAGAGAAAGCCATTCCTCATCAGTAAAAAAAAAAAAAAACATCAGTAGTCACTTTAAATTCAAATGGATGAAATTCTACAATCTAAAGAGAGAGATCAGAAGAACAGTTTTAAAAAATAAAAAGGATCTAACTCTATGCTACCAATAAGAGATGCACTTTAGATCGAAAGACAAAAGTAGGTTGAAAGTGAAAAGACAGAAAGAGATATCCCATGCAAATAGTAGCCAAAAGAGAGTTGGGATAGCTATACTCGTTTCAGACAAAATAGATTTTAAAAGAGTCAAAGGAGGATAATTAATGAATAATAAAAGTATCAATTCATCAAGAATTCAGAAAAACTTCATAGGATTCTGAGAAGATGGTGGCATAAACAGATGATCGTTCTGACCCTTCCCCAAACTATAACAAGAAATACAACAAGGAAATGTTGCTTTGCCTTGAGAGACTTCGAACTGGGGAACAAAGGAAAGAAGCAGGGAACTGCAAGCGGACAAAAATAAATCAATGAGTCGCATACCGTAGAAAAATCACATCTCCCACCGTCACAGCCCCTCCCCTCAGCCACACAGGCCACCCGCTGCTGTGAACTGGGGAAGTGGCCCAAGAAAAGGAGCCTACTTCCCTAACCACCACAGCCCCTACCTGTACAAAGAGACAGAACCACAAGTTTCTGTTCTAAATTCAACAAGGCAAACCTCCTGGGAGTCCATAAGTGTGCCAGCTACAGAAAGCCCATGCAATGAGTGAAGTCTGCTCTCATAGTCAACACTCTACGTGCCTTCCCCAAGCACCCCATAGCTCAGGCCTCTGAAACCAACAGGACAGACCTCCTGAGGAGTCAGGCCAGCTCTGTGTGCTCCTGCTTTCAGCTGGTACTGAGGACTGCTGACTAAACCTGCTGTGTGCTAGGAAGCAGGCATCTTTAGTGGAGGCTACACCTTTTTTACACCCACAGCCAACACATTATTGGAGGGGGGGAGGGGAAAGCTCTGACAACAACAAGGCAGGCCTCCCTAGGGGTCCATTCAAAGAGTGGCAGCTCCTCCCCTGTTATGTATTGAATTGTATCCCCCCAAAATTTGTGTCAACTTGGCTAGGCCATGATTCCCAGTATTGCATTTATGTTCACCATTTTGTCATTTGATATGATTTTCCTACAGTTGCAGTCTTACCTCTATAATGCTAATGAGGCAGGATTAGAGGCAGTTGTGTTAATGAGGCAGGACTCAATCTACAAGATTAGGTTTTGTCTTAAATTGGTGTCTTTTGAGATATAAAAAGAGAGAAGCAAGTAGAGAGACAGAGAGGCCTCATACCACCAAGAAACAAGAGCCAGAATAGCATGTCCTTTGGACCTAGGGACCCTGCTCTGAGAAGTTCCTAATCCAGGGGAAGATTAATGACAAAGACCTTCCCCTAGAACGACAGATAGGGAAAGACTTCCACGGGAGCTGCCACTCTGAATTCAGACTTCTAGCCTCCTAGACTGAGAGAATAACTTTCTCTTTTTTAAAGCCATTCACTTATGGTATTTGTGTTATAGCAGCACTAGATGACAAAGACATTCCCCAGTCAATAACTGTCAACAGAGCTTACTGCAAACTTCTACAGAAAGTCAGTACACTGGAGCCTGCTCCCATGGTGAGCAATCTGTCATCCTCCCTGTGCGCCTGAGAGCTCAGGCCTCTGGAACCAACACGACAAACCTCTCGGGGAGTCAGGTCAAGTCTCTCTGCACCCCCTTTCAGTCAGTCCTGAGGAGTGCTGACTGAGGCTGCTGTGTGCTAGGCATCTATAGTGGGCTACTCCCATAGCCAACATGCTAAAGGGAGGGCTCTGATAGCAACAAGGCACATCTCCCTGGGGGTTCCTTTGGAGTGTGACGACTCCTCCCTACTTAGATACTGTCAGCTGCAAGCCAGCTGTGAATTGCGACAGAAGGCTTCTGCAATGAAGTCTGCTCCCGTAGTCAGCACTCTGCCTGCCTCGCTGTGCACCCATAGCTCTGGACTCTGAAGCCAACAGGACAAACCTTCCTGTGGGTCGATTAGGGTTAGTCTGCCCCCACTTCCAGTTAGCACTGAGGACTGCTGACTGAGGCTGCTGTGTGCTAAGATGCAGCAATCCTGGGAGGGGAGGCTACACTCATGGCCAACAGTCTACAGGGTAACTCTGATAACAACAAGGCAGAAAACCGTAGGAATCTGACCAGTGGGTAATGCTCCCCTCCCCCACCTGGTAATTGCTGGTTTCTAAGCTGTTGCAAACTGCTACCAAAGGCCACCAGAGTGGGGTCTACTCCCATAGTCAGCATTCTACCTGCCTCCTTATGTACCCCATAGTTCAGGACTCTGAAACCAATAGGACAGATCTCCCTGGGGATCAGTTTGAGTTTGTCCACTCTCCCTTACAGTGGTCACTGAAGGCTGCTGACTGGGGCTGCTGTTTGCTAGGAAGCAGGCACTTTTAATGGAGGCTACTCCCACAGCCAACATACTACAGGAGTGGGGCTCTGATAGCAACTAGGCAGACCTCCCCAGGGGTTCATTCAAAGTTGTGGAAGCCCCTCCACCAACTGGTAGCTATCAGCTACTATACTGATAAAAAAAAAAAAAAAGTTACCTAAAATGAAGTCAGGTCACCTTAGTGCAGACTGCTTCCCAACCACCACAGGGCTGCTGGACCTCTGAAATCAACAGCACAGATCTCTCTGAGATCCTTCTGGGGAGTACCAGCCTCTCCTCCTCCAAAAATGGAGGAAAGTCTGCATTTTCTTCCCCTAAATGTCAGCTCAGATGTAAGCAGCCTCCACAGAGCAAAGAAGAAAGCCTCAGGCAAAACTGGAGGGCAACACCCAACCCCCAAATGAGGCTTGCTGGGTGTCAGTTTTTTGACTAAAAAGGTGGTGGCAAAAACAGAAAGAAAGTGAGTAATAACTAGAGAGAGGGGACTGCACCCCTTGGTGGACAGATTGATTAGTATACGATATCACACCTGAGCAGTGGTGCCCACTGGTGGACAGAATGACCATAGTATGTTCTCTGGTGTGTTTGGGAGAGACTGAAAGTTAAAAACCAAGATATGGAATTTTCAAGTTCTTTTTAAGCCAGGGAAGAAGGAGCCATCACAGAGAGGAAGAGGAAACAGTAAGCAAAGGGCAAGGGCAGAGCTAAAAGTTTTTTGCAGAAAGTAATGTGGACAAAAAACACCAAATAACAGGAAAACTAAGAATGTTAACACCCTCCAAAATTCCAATGCCTACCCCCCAAAAAATCATAAGACACACAAAGAACAGAGAAATAATGGCCCATTCAAAGGAACATGACAAAGGGAGTGAAAACACATCTAGGGATGACCAAATAAAGAAAAAAAAATGGAAGAATATAATACAATAACACTAGACATAATTAAAGCACTAAGGGAAAACATAGGCAAAAAGCTAAAAGAAATGAGGAAGACAATGCAGCAACAAAATGAAGATTTAAAAAAAGAGATATTGCAACTGACAGGGGCAATAAATAAAATGAAAAACACAATAGAAGGACTTACCAACAGATTCAATCAGGCAGAAGAAAGAATCAGCAAATTAGAGACTTAAAAAAAAAAAAAAACACTGCCATCGAGTCAATTCCAACTCATAGCAACCCTACAGGACAGAGTAGAACTGCTCCATAGAGTTTCCAAGGAGTACCTGCTGGATTTGAACTGCTGACTTTTTGGTTAGCAGCCATAACACTTAACCACTACACCACCAGAGTTTCCTAAAATTGGATGATAAGAGAGTTAAGATTACAGACACTGAAGAGCAACAAGAACAAAGGCTCAAGAAGGCTAAGTACAGCTTAATGGAATTAGGAGACAACAAGAGACCTAATATACATATCATGGGAATTCCAAAAGGAGATGAGACAGAGAAAGGGAAAGAAAGAATATTTGAAGAAATAATGACAAGAATGAATCTACAGATCAAATCCAAGAAGCACAAAGAACCCTAAACAGGATAAACCCAAAGAGATCTAAACAAGACATATCATAGATGTTGTTGTTAGGTGCGATCAAGCTGGTTCTGACTCATAGAGACCTTGTGCTCAACAGAACGAGACACTGCCTGGTCTTGCACTATCCTCACAATTTTTGCTATGCTTGAGCCCATTGCTGCAGCCACTATGTCTATCCATCTCTTTGAGGGTCTTCTCTTTCTCGCTGACTCTCTGCTTTACCAAGCATGATATCATTCTCCAGGCATTTGTCCCACCTGATAACAAGTACGAGAGACGAACTTCTCACAGGCCTTGCTTTTAAGGAGCTACCTGGCTGTACTTCTCAAGACAAATTTGTTCATTCTTCTGGCAGTTCATGATATATTCAATATTCTTCAGCAACACCATAATTCGAAGGCATCAATTCTTCTTTGGTCTTATTCATTGTTCATCATTTGCAAGCATATGAGATGATTGAAAATACCATGGCTTGGATCAGGCACACCTTAGTTCTTAAAGTGACATCCTTGCTTTTCAACACATCATAGAGGTCTTTTGCAGCAGATTTGCCCAACTCAACGTGTTGCCTGATTTCTTGACTGCTGCTTTCATGGGCGTTGATTGTGGATCCAAGTAAAATGAAATCCTTGACAGCTTCGATATTTTCTCTGTTTATCATGATGTTGCTTAATGATTCAGTTGTAAGGATTTTTATTTTCTTTATGTTGATGTGCAATCCATACTGAAGGCTGTAATCTTTAATCTTCATCAGTAAGTGCTTCAAGTCCTCCTCACTTTCAGCAAGCAAGGTAGTGTTATCTGCATATCACAGGTTGTTGATACATTTCCCTTCAATCCTGATGCTGCATTCTTCTTTACATAGACCACCTTCTAGTATTATTTGCTCAGCATACAGATCAAATAAGTATGATGAAAGGCTACAACCCAGATGCGCAGCTTTCCTGATTTTAAACCACAGAGTAGCCCCTTGTTCTGTTTGAACGACTGCCTCTTGGCCTATGTGCCGGTTCCTCATGAGCATAATTATGTGCTCTGGGATTCCTATTCTTCCCAATGTTATCTATAATTTGTTATGATCCACACGGTCAAATGCCTGTGCAGTCAGTAAAACACAGATAAATATTTTTCTGGTATTCTCTGCTTTCAGCCAAGATCCACCTGACATCAGTGATGATATCCCTCATCCCATGTCCTCTTCTGAATCTGTCTTGAGTTTCTGGAAGTTCCCTGTCAATCAGTAACAACTTCTGAATGATCTTCAACAAAATTTCACTTGTGTGTGATATTAATGATATTGTTCAATAATTTCTGGATTCCGTTGGATCATCTTTCTTTGGAATGGGCACAAATATAGGTCTCTTCCAGTCAGTTGGTCAGGAAGTTGTCTTCTAAATTTTTATTGACATAGACAAGTGAGCACCTACAGTGCTGCATCTGTCTTAGTCATCTAGTGCTGCTATAACAGAAATACCACAACTGGATGGCTTTAACAAAAGGGAAGTTTATTCTCTCACAGTCCAATAGGTTAGAAGTCTGATTCAGGGCACTGGTTAAGGGGAAGGTTTTCTCTCTCTGTCATCTCTGGAGGAAGGTCCTTGTCATCAGTCTTCCCTTGGTCTGGGAGCATCTCAGCATGGGAACCTCAGGTCCAAAGGATGTGTTATGCTCCCGGCACTGCTTTCTTGGTGGTATTAGGTCCCCATGTCTCTCTTCTCACTTCTTTCTTTTATATCTCAAAAGAGGTTGGCTTAAGGCACTAATCTTGTAGACCTCATCAATACGACTGCCACTAATCCATCTCATTACATCATAGTGATAGAATTTACAACACATAGAGAAATCACATCAAATGACAAAATGGTAGACAATCATACAATACTTGGAGTCATGACCTAGCCCAGTTGACAGATATTTTGGGGGGACACAATTCAATCTATGACAACATCCATTTGTTGAAACATCTCAATTGGTATTCCTTCAATTCCTGAAGCCAGATAGAATACACAGGAATGAAGTTGACTACATCTGTGGAAAGAGACAATGGAGAAGCTCAATATCATCAGCCAGAACAATGCCAGGGACCAACTGTGGAACAGACCATCAACTGCTCATATACAAGTTCAATTCGAAGTTGAAGAAAATTAGAGCAAGTCCACGAGAGCCAAAATATGACCTTGAGTATATCCTACCCGAATTTAGAGACCATCTCAAGAATAGACTTGATGCATTGAACACTAATGACCAAAGACCAGACAAATTATGGAATGATATCAAGGACATCATACATGAAGAAAGCAAAAGGTCATTAAAAAGACAAGAAAATAAGAGAAAAAAAAATGGAAGTCAGAAGAGACTCTGAAACTTGCTCTTAAATGTAGAGTAGCTAAAGCAAAAGGAAGAAATGATGTAGTAAAACAGCTGAACAGAAGATTTCAAAGGACGGCTTAAGAAGACAAACTATTAAAATGAAATATGCAAAGATCTGAAGTTAGAAAAACAAAAAGAACACACTCAGCATTTCTCAAGCTCAAAGAGCTGAAGAAAAAATTCAAGCCTTGAGTTGCAATATTGAAAGATTTTACAGGGAAAATATTAAACTACACAGGAAGCATCAGAAAAAGATGGAAGGAATATACAGAGTCACTGTACCAAAAAGAATTGGTAGACATTCAACCATTTCAGGAGATAGCATATGATCAAGAACCAATGGTACTGACAGAAAAAGTCCAAGATGCACTGAAGGGAATAGCGAAAAATAAGGCTTCAGGAATTGGTGGAATGCATCATAGTTAGGCTCTCAAAAATTAAGATAAAGAGAAAATCCTGAAAGCAGCAAGACAGAAGCAAACAATCACACACAAAGGATCTCTAATAAGGTTAAGAGCCGATTTCTCCTCGGAAACATTGGAGGCTAGAAGGCGATGGAATGACATATTTAAGTGCTGAAAGAAAGAAAAAGAAAAACATGTCAACCAAGAATTCCATACCCAGAGAAACTATCCTTCAAGAATGAGGGTGGAATTAAAACATTCCCAGACAAACAGTAGCTGAGAGAATTCATATTCACCAGACCAGCCATAGAAGAAATACTAATGGGAGTTCTGTAGATGGAAGGAAAAAAGACACTAGAAAGTAACTCAAAGCTGTACATAAGTAGAAAGATCCCCAATAAAGGAAAATGCATGACAATATAAGGGCTAGTAATAAGGTATTCATTTCTTGACAATTCTAAATGTTTTGTCCTTAATGTTTTTAATAACAAATATGTAAAAAGCACAGACAAAATTATGTTACAGGACACAAGAAATATAAAGTCATAATTAGTGATAACTACAACAAAAGGGCAGTAGAGGAGTAGTATAAATATAAAATTTCTTATGTGTTACTGAAGTCAGGTTAGTACCAATTTAACCTAGAATGTTATAAATACAAGGTGTTTGTAATGGTTAATATTGTGTATGAATTTGTCTGGGCCATGAGTCTCAGTGGTTTGGCAGTTATGTAATGATGTAGTCATCCTCTGTGATGTGACCTGATGTGATCAGTTAATCAGTTGTAAGGGAAGTTTCCTCTGGGGTGTGGCCTGCATCCAATATATGTACATATATATGGACCTCCTGGCAAAGCCCCCTTGCTTACTCTAGATCCTGCATCTGGCTTATCATCATTTCATCTCCAGTTCTTAGAATTTGTGCTAGCAGCCTGCCATCTTAGCTGCTGATCTTTGGATTCATCAGCCTCTACAACCTATGAGTCAGCAGCCTGCTGTCTGACAAGCCGATCTTGAGTTTGTCAGCCCCTACAGCTATTTTTTTTTTTTATATGAGTCAGGAAAAGCCTCCAGCCTGTGACGTGACCCATGGACTTGGGACTTGGCAGTCTCTAAAACCATGTAAGCCATTTCCTTGAGATAAATCTCTCTCTCTCCCTCTTTTTGTATATATAACAATTTGCATCACCCAGGAGCTCTGATATCTGATTTAGATGATGAGAGTTGGTACCTTTGAGTTGATGTATTTAGATGAGATTTTTTACTTACAGATAATGATGCAATGGGTACAACGTTCTAGGATTTGGAATGGGTGAATATGTATTGTGTGTATGGAATGGACATGGATTTTGGGAGGCTAAAAGGTAGACTGGAGCCCTGGTGGCATAGCGGTTAAGAACTCAGCTGCAAACCCAAAGGTCAGCATTTCGAATCCACCAGCTGCCCCTTGGAAATCCTATGGGGCAGTTCTACTCTGTCCTATAGGGTCACTATTAGGTGGAACTGACTGAACAGCACCTAACAACAACAACAACAAAGGATAGACTGGGCCCCCTGGTGACACAAATGATCAAGAGCTCAACTGCTAGATGAAAAGTTGGTGGTTTGAACCCACATAGAACTGCTAAGTAAGACAAGACTGGTAATCTGCTTCCAACAGGTCACAACCTTGAAAATGCTATAGAATTTTCTTAGGGACATCATCTTAGGGAATACATATATAGTCATGAGCAGAATGTTGGTAAAAATATTAACGTTGAAGGTGCTTCTGGTGAGGTCTTAGAATAAAGTGAGGGTCGTGTTATTGGAAACTGGAGAAAAGATGATCCTTTTTATGTATGTATACATTTCACTGGTTTTACTTTTCTAGAGAGCCTAAGACATTTGGTACCAAGAGTGGTTCTAGAGAAACAAAATTGTAAGAGTGACTTTTCTAAGTTGGTTCTCAAGTCTAACTAGTCTTAAAGGTGCTGATGGCATTGTCTCAAGCAAAGAGGGCACTGCTAATCCATGGCATGGGGTGGCAATATTAATACACAAAATATCACCACTAATCAAATATTAGTGAGAAGCAAGGCTCTGGGTGAGCTCCTGTTTTCTACAATTTTTTCAGAATGAGAAGTATAGGGCAGCTGGTTAGTTATTCCCACCGTCACTAGAAAAAGTGGTGAAGGAAAGAGATGATCTCTGGGCTTCAGAGTCACAGCTCAAGTGCTGCATAAATGACCTCAAAGTTGCCACTTGTGCCCTAAAAGAAAGCCGTATTTCTTGTAGTAACAGAGCTGATATTGCAGAAAACCAAAACCAGAGTCTTTTCAAGAGTGGCTGAATTACCATGCCGATTAAATTCCCAAACTTCAGTGGTGTCTGAAGTTAAAATGTTGGCATTGTTTGGGAAGCAATGGGATCCTGAAACTTGGGATGGGGATATATAATGCAGATAATCAGGAAGCTGGGGGCACTGAGCCCCTATATTTCATTGAATCACTCCTGCCAGCAGAATCAGTCCTCTTGGTCTCTTCTGAAGAAATCACTCCATCTTTGCCTGCTAAGCCACCCTCCCCAGTAAAACCATTATGCCTTCCAATCCCATCTTCAGAAGGACATTTTGAACTTTCATTCTGGTGCTTCCTGATTTGCAAATCTTTGAATATGAATAAAATGCTCCTTTTATTTTACAGAAGCTCTATTTCATTTTTAACAGTTAATGTCAGAAGAAGAACTGAAGCGACCACCTACTGCCTTGAAGCCCTCATCAAACACCTGCAAGGATCTTGCCAAGCATTTTTAGGCTCTCTGTCTCCATGAGGAGCCTTGGAGGTCATTTGGTGAGTCCTCTTAGAGCTCGAGCTCTTTCTCATTACATCACGGGTCAGCTCTATTTTATTCAAATTTTGTTCTGTGTCTGCAGATGTTTGTCTCTGTCTTTTTGTGTGGTCATGGGTTCTGCCAAATATAAGCCTGCAGATTTCCCTAGTGGACTTCCTGCTACATGTTCAAGACTTACAGGCTTCAATCATGTTTGAATTTAGAACTCTGGCATGCCCTGACCAAAGACAGTTTGACTGATCAGTGGCCACTTTTGGGCTCCTTTGAAGTTGGTATACCTGAGATCTAAATTAGAAAACCACAAGACTAAACAAAAGCCTTGGGATGTTTATTTTGATTGGTGTTTACAAGCTTCTAAATGTTTCTATGATTCTAAATTGGCTTCCTTACAAGACACAGTATCCAAATTAACCAAGATTAACGAGTCTCTTAAGGAAGTAACACACAAAACAGTAGATGAGTACATTCCTTCTGACCTCTCTGCTCCTCCTCTATCTTTGTACTCTACTCTTACTCCATATCCTGCAAAGTATCCTGGTCTGTTTGAAATGCTGTTTGCAAATGATGATCTCTCTCTTGACCCTAAACCTCCTCTGGTGTCTCAGATCCCCTTTAAGATCAAACTGGTTGAAGAGTGAGAGAACAAACCCCTGTAATTACTTTCTCTCTCTGGTCTAAAGTCAAATTAAGATCAATACCTAAGGAGTTTCTGAACCCCAGAGAGGAACCTAAAAAATTTAAAGAGGAATTCTGTATTTCAATTCAGGTTTACCATCCTGGTCTGACTGATCTGTATCAGTTAATCCATATGCTATTTGGATCAGGAGAGGCACAAAACAGAACTCTTATGTCACTTAAAGGCTTTGACAATGGATAAGGATACCTCTACTTCAGAAAAAGAGCACCCATTGTTATCCACTGTGCCCTAACCTTACGTCCTCTTCCTCCACAGATTTGGGAAGAATACATAGTGCACGACCAATTAAACTTCAAAGTGACCCAACAAAACCAGTTCCCAGGATTTCTCAATAACTTCTAAGGCAGGAGGCAATCCAAGAGTTAACCCCTGTTCTTGAGAAATTAATTAATAAAGGTCTAATAATACTAGCCCATGTAATACCCCAATTCTTCCCAGTAAGAAACCCAGTGGAAAAAGTTTTGTTCCAGACCTTAGGGTCATCAATCTTCTGGTGATTCCCAACTTCTGGTAGTTCTAAATCCTCATCTTTTGTTGTCTCAAATATCTTCTGAGGCTAAGGTCTTTACTGTAGTGGACCTACGTAGTGCTTTCTTTAGCATCCTGGTCCACCCTAATAGTCAATATGTATTTGCCTTCACTTGGGACGGATGCCAATATATCTGTACTGTCCTGCCTCAGGGCTTTATTAAATCTCCCAGGTATTTCTCCCAAGTCTTAAAAGCTGATTTAGAGGACCTAATGCTTTCAAGTATTCTCTTCTCACGCAATATGTTGATCATTTTCTTCTTTGTTCCAAGAATCCCTCAGAATGTGAAAAAGATTCTATTTATCTGCTTAATTGCTTGGCAATTAAAAGGCCCACAGCTTCTAAAGATAAACTTCAATTTGTTAAAACCCAAGTTCCATATTTAGGCCAAATTCTAACTTCACAGGAGGTCCAATTAGATTCACAAAAGCTTCAAACCATTTGTTGCCATCCCTTGCCACACACAAAAATGCACTTAGAGGTTTTTTTGGCCATTGTGGCTACTGCTACAACTGGATTACAAACTTTTCTTTGAGTTCTCAACCACTCTATGCTTTGCTTAAAATAGAGAGCCCTAACTGAAGACACTCCCAAAGTCCACTTTTCAGCCAAGAATTAGACAGGCCTATAAAACATTGTATTGAATATACTATGAACTGCCGGAAGAATGAATAACCCTGCCTTGGAAGAAGTACAGCCAGAATGCTCTTTAAAAGTGAGGATGGTGAGACTTGTCCTCACATACTTTGGACATGTTATCAGGAGGGACCAGTCCCTGCAGAAAGACATCATGCTTGGTAAAGTAGAGGGTCAGCAAAAAAAAAAAAAAAAAAGGAAGACCCTTAACAAGATGGATTGACACAGTGGCTGCAGCAATGGGCTCAAGTATAACAACGATTGTGAGGATAGCATAGCACCAGGCACTGTTTCATTCTGTTGTACATAGGGTCACTATGAGTTGGAACTGACTCAATGGCACCTAAAAACGACAACATAAAACAAGCAATAGCAAACATGAGGAATGTGCTTCTTAGTTCAATCAAGTATTTGAGACCAAATGAGCAACATCTGCCCAAAATCAAAGACAAGGAAGGACAGGAAAACTGGACAAAAGGACACAGGGAACCTGGGGTAAAAAGGAGGAGAGTGCTAACACATTGCAGGGATTGCAACCAATGCCACAAAAAAATTTTTGTATTAATTTTTGAATGAGAAACTAATTTGCACCGTAAACTTTCACCTAAAGAACAATAAAATAAAAAAAGAGAGAGAGCCCAAAGCCTCTGCAATGAACTTCCCAACAAATAGGAGGTTTCCGTGAATATAAAAAGACTCTAATCAATCCCTCAACTTTAAGCCTACCTAGATAGGACAAACTTTTTTCATTATTTGCTCTGAAAGAAACAGAAATGCCTTAGGAGTTCTTACTCAGTCACATGAAAACCTGCAGAGACATATTGGATGTTATAGTCCCCAGTTAGATCCTTTAGGTACAGCTTATCCACCCTGCTTGAGAGCAACTACTGCCAAACTGGTTGAAGCCACTGCTGACAGTGTTATGGGAAATGATTTAGGTGTGCTTATCTCCCATTTATGAATCGGAGTCGACTCGACGGCAGTGGGTTTGGTTTTTTTTTTATCTCCCATTTAGTAGAATTCTTATTAAATTCCTCTCTTACTCAGCATCTCTCTGTTGGCTGGCTCACTTCTTCTGAAATTCTTCCTTTATCCCTCTGCACATTTGTCTGTGTTGCAGCAGAATACTTAATCCTGCTACTCTCTTACCTTTGCTTGATGACAGAATTCCTGATCATCGTTGCCTAGATTTGAGTGAACAACTATTAGTTCCTAGGGCTGATATTAAAGATGTTCCTTTAGATGAACCAGATCTTGTTTTATTTACCGATGGGTGTTATTTAAAAATGGTTCTTACTGAGCTGGATATGCTATAACTACTTTTGCTAATATATTAGAAAGCTCTCCACTTGCTGAAGCATGCTCCACCCAGTAATCAGAGCTAATAACCTTGAGTTAATATTTTCATGGATAGCATGATTTTGGTATGCTATGGAAGCAGTGAGGATTTTTAACCTTTAATGACAATAACATAAAAAAAATGGACCCCAAATATGTCAGTTGTTAAATGCTTTACTCTTACCAAAAGAAATTCTGTCATCAAGATAGAAGCACATACTAAAGGTGGTTTTCCTGAGGTTAAAGGAAATAATTTAGCAGGTCATGCTGCTCAAGCTGCTGCAAATGTGACTTCCCAGTCTGTTCCTATGTATGAGTTGAAGTCACTGCCCCTAACATGCAAGTTCCACCCTATAAATTGGCCACTAAACAATCACAGGCACCTAGTGAAGAAGTAAATGAATGGAAATCACAAGGGTGCAAATATGACTAAAACCTAAAGTTATGGATAGGGCCAAATAAAAAAACATACACTACCAGAAAGCCTAAAGGTGGCTATGCTGCACACAATTCATTCTCTAAGCCACTATGTGGTTAACAAAATGGTCCAAATTATGGAAAAATATCGATGGGGAAATTTCTGCTGTATAGCCAAACAAGTCTATGCCTACTGTCAAGCATGTCAAAGGCACAATCCAGGAAGACCCCTGAAGGTATCACCAGAACAATTTCCTCCACCTCTGGGTCCAATGTTGGAATGGCAGATAGATTTCATCCAAAACTTCCTCCCTCTATGGGATACGAATTTGCCTTAATAATAATTTGTATGTATTCTCATTGGGTTGAGGCTTATCCTATTCACCAAGCAACTACCATCTTTGTTGCTAAGAAGGTTCTAGAAAATATCATACCATCATGGAGTATGCCCATTGCATTCCACAGTGACAGAGGAATGCATTTTGCTTGACAGGTGTCATGGATTGGATTATGTCTCCCCAAAAATGTGTTTATCAATTGGGCTGGGCCATGATTCCCAGTATTGTGTGACTTTCCTATATGTTGTAAATCCTGCCTGGATGATGTTAATGAGGGAAGATGGGTGGCAGTTGGGCTAGTGAGGCACGACTCAACCCACAGGATTGGATTGTGCCTTAAGACAATCTCTTGAGATAAAAAAGATAGAAGCAAGCCAAGATACAGTGGGAACTCATAACACCAAGAAAGCAGCACCAAGAGCAGAGTGCATCCTTTGGACAAGGGGTTCCTGTGCCTGAGGAGCTCCTTGACCAGGGGAAGATTGAGGACAAGGACCTTCAGAGCTGACAGAGAAAGAAAGCCTTCCTCTGGAGCCGAAGCCATGAATTTGGACTTGTAACATACCAGACTGTGAGAAAATAAATTTTTCTTTGTTAAAGCCATCCACTTGTGGCATTTCTGTTATGGCAGCACCAGGTGACTAAGACAACAGGTTATTAAAGAAATTTGCAAAATATTCCCAATCACTCAGTTTTTGCATACTCCTTATCATCCCCAGTCCTTTTTTTTTTTTTTTATCATCCCCAGTCCTCTGGATTAGTAGAATAGACCAACAGAATTATTAAACAACAGTTAGCCAAATTAACTGACAACCCAGAGTTTCCATGGCCTAAAGTACTTGCTTTGGTGTCACTAAATCTTAGATCCTCTCCATTTGGAAAACACAAGCTGTCTCTTCATGAAATAGTCAGTAGAAGACCTAAGAGCACATTACTTACACTATCCACACATCGTTAATGCAGATACCCTTAAGTATTGCAAAGGACTGATGGTCTATTCTCAAGCTTGCGTCTCACAGGTAGAACAATCCGTCATGGACAAATATCTCGAGGCTCCTGACTTCTCTGACTATGGCTTGAAACCTGGAGACCTAATCTCCTGGAATAATTTCAGCTTCAACCTTAGAAGCCCACTGGAAAGGGCTGTTTCAGGTGTTGCTGACCGAACAGTGCACAGCCAGACTCAATGGCATCGCCTGTGGATACATATGGGTCAACTTAAACATGCAGGTTTAAGGTCAGGCCACCAACAGGTGACCTGAAACTTCATCTATGTCAAGGTCACCCAGAAGCAGATGACTATGGAAGTAGACAGCTAGCCCCAAAATCACAGAACAAGACCATGCATCTTCTAAATTTTATGGACTTTGCTTAGTAGTTGTAGCTATCCTTATACTATTAACCTTATTATATACCTGTGGTCTTAATTCCTGTTAGTTTTCTTTAGTGTGAACATCCATTTAAGCCTTATTCTTCTATTCCTAAACAATTTTTTCTAATGCTAATGCCTGGAGAGAAAATGCAGTTGTTAAATTAGCCCAACTGATAGCTAAATGACTAAGTGTTGGATCTGTCATCCCCCTCCACAATCTGGGCATGAAAATTCAGGTCCATTAGCATCTCCTATATTAAATTACAGTCTTGTACCCAATGCTACTGTTAAGTTCAACATTACCTTTAAACAAGCCATACATGTTAGACTGTGACTTCTCCCTGGATTGTTGGCCCAACCTCAGGTACCATGCTTTAATCTGACTCAAATTGTAGAAAGAGTACAAAATTGCTCTAGGGTGAAAGAAACCTTTCCTTATCATAGTTGTCTAAATAACTTTCCAGTCCAACATGAAGATCCTCCTAGACACTTTTTGAATTTATCGGTTCAGGCAATGAAAATACCAGATTGCCTAAAGGGAAATGAAACATATTTAAGCAACTTGTCCCCTTCTATATTAGACTCCGGAACTGAGGATGGGACAATTATCAATTTGTAGCAATTCTTTAACAGAAATTTGGCTTGGGTAATTCAATCAAATCATTCCCTTCCCGCACAATTATACCAGAAGTAACATGATTTGTGCTCTTTATAGATATGTATTTTTGTGTGAAGGATCAAATTATCCCACCATAAAGGAACTGAACCCAAGTGATAAAACTCATGCCTGGGCATTACCCTCCTTAAATAGCTGGAACATGATGGGTCAGTGCACCATAAGTCTTTTAGGAGTTCCTTTCGATGTTCACTCCTATAAGAAAGTATACACTGGACTACTGATTTAAAGATCCTCATTTGGAATTGGAGAAACTTTATGCCACAATATAATACAATAGCCAAAAAACCTGAGATGGGATGGGTATTTCTCCAGAGACTTCTACCCAACTATGGTGTTCCTCAGCTTGAAAAATCTGTAATTCATCTGCTAAACCAATCCAAAAACCCAGTGCCATCGATTCCGACTCATAGCGACCCTATACTCATAGCAACCCCATAGGACAGAGTAGAACTGCCCCATAGAGTTTCCAAGGAGTGCCTGGCAGATTCGAACTGCCAAATCTTTGGATGGCAGCCATAGCACTTAACCACTACACCACAAGAGTTTCCATTTATCTGCTACAATGACTCAAATTACTAATGACATTGCAAATGGAATGTCAGCACAACAAAAATCTTTGGAATCTCTTGTTAAAGTTGTATTAGATTATAGAATAGTTCTTGATTGCCTTCTAGCCCACAAAGGAGTTTGTCCCATTCTTAATACCTTCTGCCGCACCTGGATAAATACCACAGGGGAAATAGAACAAGATATTAGAAAAATCTTCCATAAGGCTGACTCTCCCTTTTTACATATCTTCAACTGGTTTCCCAATGGCATTTGTTCCTCGCTGTGTTCTATACTACACACCAGGTTAATCTTTTTTATTGCTATAACAATTATTGTAGGTCTCATTAAATGTTGTATGAAATGCCTGTCTAATGCTTGTAACCAAACTGTAGTCCTCCTTGTTACGGAGACGGTTATGCATCTTGAAGGAACTAAGTCCTCAGAGGAGATTGACCTCACCTCTTGAGATATCCCTTTTGAATATTGTCATTCCTCCAGATGTGGACTTTCTCCACACATGCTCCAAAGAGAAAATCACAGAAGCAGAGTGCCTGAGCTATAGCACTGTGAAAATTTGTTGAAAGATTCAGCTTATAAAAAGATCAATCCTTGGCAACCAATGTCACCAATTTGTGTATTAATTGTTTAATGAGAAGGTAATTTTCTACGTAAACTTCCACCTAAATGATAATTAAAATTAATTTTAAAAAAGATCAATCCAACGAGAACTCCATACAGAAGAAGGCACTCTTACAATGGTGATCAAGGAATCAGTATGGATATTCATGATCAAAAGGGGGAAGTGTGAAAGAGCACTCTAAAACTAAAGCACTTGACATGACTAAAAGAGCTGACACAGGTCTAAATCAGACTCCATGTTGTTCTAGGCCCCTGCTTCTGCTTTTTAGAGTATTTGACCCACAACCACGATTTTGACCAAGACAAGTTGTTCTGCAAACTTCTTAGGTAGCCCACAAGGATTGTTCCAGGAACAATATCCACAACACAGGAAACTGAGGCTAAGGTTGAGTACCTCAGGCAAGTGAATTTTTTTTTTGTTTATGGTCAATTGATTTTTTTTTAATTTTTATTGTGCTGTAGGTGAAAGTTTACAAATCAAGTCCGCCTCTCATACAAAAATTTATATACACCTTGCTATATACTCCTAATTGTTCTCTCCCTAGTGACACAGTCAGCTCCTTCCCTCCACTCTCTTTTCATGTCCATTCCACCAGTTTCTAACCCCCTCTGCCCTCTCATCTTCCCTCCAGATAGAAGATACCAACATAGTCTCAAGTGTCTATTTGATCCAAGAAGCTCGTTCTTCACCAGCATCTTTTTCTATCCCATTTTCCAGTCCAACCCATGTCTGTAGAGTTGGCTTTCGGAGTGGTTGCTGTCCTGGGCTAACAGAAGATCTGGGGACCATGACCACTGGAGTCCTTCTAGTCTCAGTCAGACCATTAAGTCTGATCTTTTTACGAGAATTTTGGGTCTGCATCCCACTGGTCTCCTGCTCCCTCGGGGGTTCTCTGTTGTGTTCCCTGTTAGGGCAGTCATTGGATGTAGCTGGGCACCATCTAGTTCTTCTGGTCTCAGGCTGACGTAGTCTGGTTTATGTGGCCCTTTCTGTCTCTTGGGCCCACAATTACCTTGTGTCTTTGGTGGTCTGCATTCTCCTTTGCTCCAGGTGCATTGAGAACAATTGATGCATCTTAGATGGCCACTTGCTAGCATTTAAGACCCCAAAGTGGGATGCAGAATGTTTTCTTAATAGATTTTATTATGCCAATTGACCTAGATGTCCCCTGAAACCATGGGCCCCAAACCCCCACCCCTGCTACGCTGGCCTTTGAAGCATTCAGTTTATTCAGGAAATTTCTTTGTTTTGGTTTAGTCCAGTTGTGCTGACCTCTCCTGTATTGTGTGTTGTTTTTCCCTTCACCTAAAGTAGTTCTTATCTACTATTTAATTAGTGAAAACCCCTCTCTCTCCCTCCCTCCCCACTCTCATAACGATCAAAGAATATTTTCTTCTCTGTTTAAACTATTTCTCTAGTTCTTACAATTGTGGTCCCATACAATATTTGTCCTTTTGCAACTGACTAATTTCACTCAGCGTAATGCCTTCCAGATTCCTCCATGTTATGAGATGTTTGGCAGATTCATCACTGTTCTTTATTGATGCGTAGTAATCCATTATGTGAATATATCATAATTTATTTATCCATTCATCCATTGATGGGCACCTTCATTGGTTCCATCTTTTTGCTATTGTATACAGTGCTGCAACAAACATGGGTATGCATACATTTGTTCGTGTAAAGGCTCTTATTTCTTTAGGATAAATTCAAGGAGTAGGATTACTGGATCGTATGGTAGCTCTATTTCTAGTTTTATAAGGAAATACCAAATCGATTTCCAAAGTGTTTGTACCATTTTACATTCCCACCAGCAGTGTAGAAGTATTCCAGTCTCTCCATAACCTCTCCAACATTGATTATTTTGTATTTTTTGGGTTAATGTCAGCCTTGTTGGAGTGAGATGGAATCTCATTGTAGTTTTGATTTGCATTTCTCTAATGGCTAATGATTGTGAGCATTTTGTCATGTATCTGTTAGTTGCCTGAATGTCTTCTTTAGTGAAGTGTCTGTTCATATCCTTCGCCCATTTTTTAATTGGGTTATTTGTCTTTTTGTTGAGTTTTTGCAGTATCACGCAGATTTTAGAGATCAGACTCTGATCGGAAGTGTCATAACTAAAAACTTTTTCCCAGTCTGTAGGTAATCTTTTTAGTCTTTTGTTGAAGTCTTTGAATGAGCATAGGTGTTTGATATTTAGGAGCTCCCACTTATCTAGCTTCTTGTCTGGTGTTTCTGCATTGTTGATAATGTCTTATATACTGTTTATACCATGTATTAGGGCTCCTAGCATTGCCTCTATTTTTTCTTCCATGATCTTTACTTTTTAGATTTTATATTTAGGTCTTTGATCCATTTTGCATTAGTTTTTGTGCATGCCATGAGGTATGGGTATTGTTTCATTTTTTTTGCAGAAGAATATCCAGTTATGACAGCACCATTTGTTAAAGATACTGTCTTTTCACCATTTAATGGACTTTGAGCCTTTGTCAAATATCAGCTGCTCATAGGTAGATGGATTTATGTCTGGATTCTCAATTCTGTTCCATTGGTCTATGTATCCGTTGTTGTACCAGTGACAGGCTCTCTTGACTACTGTGGCAGTATAATAGGTTCTAAAATCAGGTAGTGTGAGGCCTCCCACTTTGTTCTTCTTTTTCAGTAATGCTTTACACATCTGGGGCATCTTTCCCTTCCATATGAAGTTGGTGATTTGTTTCTCCATCTCATTAAAAAATGTCTTTGGAATTTGGATTGGAATTGCATTGTATCTATAGATGGCTTTTGGTAGAATGGACATTTTGACAATGTTATGTCTTCCTATCCATGAGCAAAATATGTTTTTCCACTTATGTAGGTCTCTTTTAGTTTCTTGCAGTAGTGTCTTGTAGTTTTCTTTGTATAGATCTTTTACATCTCTGGTAAGATTTATTCCTAAGTATTTTATCTTCCTGGGGGCTACTGTAAATGGTATTGATTTGGTGATTTCCTCTTCAATGTTCTTTTTGTTGGTGTAGAGGAATCCAACTGATTTGTGTATGTTTATCTTGTGTCCTGATATTCTGCTGAACTCTTCTATTAGTTTCAGTAGTTTTCTTGAGGATTCTTTAGGCTATTCTGTGTATAAGATCATGTTATCTGCAAACAGAGATACTTTTACTTCTTCCTTACCAATCTGGATGCTCTTTATTTCTTTATCTAGCCAAATTGCTCTGGCTAAGACCTCCATCACAATGTTGAATAAGAGTGGTGATAAAGGGCATCCTTGTCTGGTTCCCGATCTCAAGGGGAATGCTTTCAGACTCTCTCCATTTAGGATGATGTTGGCAGTTGGCTTTGTATAAATGCCCTTTATTATGGTGAGGAATTTTCCTTCTATTCCTATTTTGCTGAGAGTTTTTACCGTGAATGGCTGTTGAACTTTGTCAAATGCCTTTTTGCATCGATCGTTAAAATCATGTGGTTCATGTCTTTTGTTTTATTTATATGATGGATTACATTAATTGTTTTTCTAATGTTGAACCATCCCTGCATACTTGGTATGAATCCCACTTGGTCATGGTGAATTAGTTTTTTTGATATTTTGTTGGATTCTATTGTGTAGAATTTTTTTGAGGATTTTTGTATCTCAGTTCATGAGGGATATAGGTCTGTAACTTTCTTTTTTTGTGGTGTCTTTACCTGGTTTTGGTATCAGGGATATGCGGGTTTCATAGAGTGAATTCATCCAGTGTTTTTTTAAGCAGGCATTATTCAGTTTCCATGTAATCTATTTCTTTTTCCCCCTTGCTTTTCCTGTTGTTAATTTCTACCTTAATGGCATTGTGGTCTGAGAAATACTTTGTATTATCTCAATGTTTTGTGTTTTGTTGAAGGTTGCTCTGTGGCCTAAGATGTGGTCTATTCTGGAGAACATTCCATCTGCATTAAAAAAGATTGTGCACTTTCCAGCTGTTGGGTGGAATGTTCTGTACATGCCGATGAGGTTAAGTTGGATGATTGTGCCCATCAGCCCTTCTGTATCTTTGTTGAATTTCTTTCTAGATGTTCTGTCCTTTACCAAGTGGTGTGCTAAAGTCTCCTACTGTTATTACGGAGCTGTCAATTTCCCTTTTCGGTGCTGTTAGTGTTTGTTTTACGTATTTTGGAGTCCTGTCGTTGGGTGCGTAGATGTTTTTTATGGTTAATCATAATGATTTTATAGTGCCCTTCTTTGTCTTTCATGGTGAATTTTGTTTTAAAGCTTATGTTATCTGAGATTAGTGTTGCCACACCTGCTCTTTTTTTGGTAGCTGTTTGCTTGATGTATTTTTGTCCATCCTTAGATTTTTAATAAATTTACATCTTTGTTTCTAAGGCATCTCTCTTGTAGACAGCATGTTGATGGATCCTGTTTTTTGTTTCTTTGTTTGTTTTAATCCATTCTATCCTATCACTCTCTGTCTCTTGATGGGTGCATTTAGGCCACCTATATTCAGTGTAATTATTGATAATGTGAGTTTATTGCTGCCATTTTGTAGTGCTTTTTTTTGGTGGTGCTGACATTTTTTTTTTTCCTCTTACTCTCCTGTGCTGAACTCCTTTTGTTTGTGATTTTTTTTTTTTTTTTTTTTTTTTTGGGTAGATTTTGTTTTTACTGAGACTTTGTGCTTTTCTTTTTTATTTTGATGAGTAGGTTTGTTAACTTCCTTTGTGGTTGCCTTGAAATTTACCTTTATCTTCCTAGGTTTGAACCAGTCTATCATTACTTGGTATTGCTGTGCTTTCCTTTCCATTAGAAAGTTCTATACCTACACCACTTATTCCCTCTTTTATTGTTCTGATGTTGTTGTCTTTTACAGATTAACCTCTCTGGTTCCCTGTTGTAATTCTTTTGGTTTTAGATAGTCATTTCCTAGGTTGGTATCTGGCTGGTACGATCTTGCATCCTAGATTCAGACTGTGATCTGATGTTGTTTGATATCAAACCAAAGGGCTCCTTTTAATAATTCTTCTGAGTTTTGTTTGGTTTTTACATATTCCCTTAATTTCTGTTTTTCTGGAAATGTCCTAATTTCTCCACCACATTTGAACGAGAGTTTTTGCAAGGTATGTTATTCTTCGTTGGCAATTTTTTTCTTTCAGTGTTTTATATATGTCATCCCATTGCCTTCTTGCCTGCATGGCTTCTGCTGAATAATCAGAGCTTAGTCCTATTGTTTCCCCACCGTATGTGACTTTTCAGTTTTGTTTTTTTGAGCTGCCTCAGGATTCTTTCTTTGTCTTTGGTTTAGTGAGTGTGATTATGATATGCCTTTGTGATTTCCTTTTGGGATCTATCCTATATGGGGCTTGTTGAGCTTCTTGGATGGTCAGCTTTTCATCTTTCATGCTATTAGGGAAGTTTTCTGTCACCAGTTCTTCAATGATCCTCTATGTGTTTTCTGTTTCCTCCCCCTGTCCTGGAACTCCAATCACGTGCAAACTTTTGTTTTCATTTGTGTCCCACGTCATCCTCAGGGTTTCTTCATTTTTCTTTGTTCTTTTTTCTGTTTTTTTCCTCAAACACAGTTGTATCCAAGTATTTGTCTTCAATTTTGCTGATCCTGTGTTGCAATATTTCAGCCCTGCTCCTCAGCCCTTCTATGACACAGTTCATTTCCGAAATCTTGCTGTTTATCTTTTGGATTTCTAATGGTTGTTTTTGTATGATTTCTAGTTGTGAATTTATTTTAGCATTTTGTTCCTTATTATTTTCCTGAATTCTTCCTTTTTTTTCTATATTTTCCATGAATTTGTCTGCATTTTTCATGAGTTTATCTATTTTTTTCCTCATTTTTGTCTGGTTTTTGCTTCAACTCTTGGATAGCTCTGGATATTCAAGATTTGAATTTCCTCTCAGGTACTTCCAGTGCCTTTTCTTCTACTGGAAAGTCATCTGGTGTTTTATTTTGGATGCCTACTGGAACCATCCTGTCCTTTTTTTTTTTTTTTTTTAAATAGATTTTGGTATTGTCTGCTGTCTTTGGGACACTCAGTAGTTATTTTCTTCATTTATTGATTGTAGATTTGTTTGTTTCTTCCTACTTTTTGTTTTATTTGGTTACGTCTGAGTAGGTGGGCTGTGGATTCTTTGTTTTTTGCTCATCTGTGGGCATGATACTTTTCACCTCCTTATCCAATGGGCAGGGCCACTCGCTCAGCTATGGTGCAGCAAGCAGGTCCAGAAGAAGGGGAGGGTCTGGGATGGGTTGTTTGTGGCATGTACTAGGACCGACAGGGTGGGCCAGGAGTCAATGCAGGGCAGGTCCTAGTAGGCCGTCCCTGTGCTGCTCAGTGGTGTGATGTTCAGCGCATGGTGCAGGTAGGCAGAAAGAAGGGGGGAGGTTGTGATGTGTGGAGCTAAGATGGGTATGGGAAAGAAGAGAGAGAGGAGAGGGAAACAGGGGCCAAAAAAGAGTGCTAAAGGAGCTTGCCATTGGAGTGGAGAGATGAGAATCCAAGAAATAGAGAAAAACAAAAAGGAAAAAAGAAAAAGGTAAATAAACAAATGAAAATTAGAAAAAAAGGAAAGCTCCCAGGGATCCCACCAGTGCAGCTGCACAGACCTGGGAAGTGTCTCCCAGGCTACACAGTACAACCTGGCTAGAAGAGACAGAGGTGTCCCACAACACCAGGCATTCAGGAGACAGGGAAAAAAGGTAAGTATAGAGAGGCAAGAAACTGAGAAACAAAGAAAGACAAAATGAATGTCCCCATGGATCCCATTGGCACGGCTGTGCTGACCAGGGATGTGGCTCCTAAGCCTCACTGTACAGCCCAGCTAGAAGGGGTTCCGAAGCCACGAAAAGAAAAAGAAAACAAACAAGTAAAACAAAATAGGGCCCCAGGGATCCCACCAGCATGGCAGTGTGGACTGAGAGAGCAGTTCCCCAGCTAACTGGCACTTCATAGCCTTCCAAGAAAAAGCAGAGATGGCACATGGAGCCATGTGTTCAAGGTAAAGGAGGGGGGAGGAGTTCAGAGGAAGGGAAGAAACCAAAAGAAGTAGAAAAAGGAACACCAGCAACAAAGAAATGGCACTGATGGAGCCAGCCAGTGTGGGCGGGGTGAATCCAAGTAGCACAGAGCCGGAGCTGGTGCCTCCCAGCCAAGAGACTGTGGCCAGCAGGAAGTGATGGAGGCTGAGCTGTAGGAAGAAAGCTGAGGGGGGTGGGAAAGTATATATCTCTGGTTACAGGGTGCTCTGTCTCCTGCTGGAAGCTCCATGAAGCTACTTTCTGGTACTCCCTTTCCGCCAATCTCTGACAGAGTCCAAGATGGCAAATCGGTGCTGCATTAGCTGATAGAGGACCTCCAGTCATATCTCTTCTCCCTCTCTGTTCTCTGTCAGACTCTTATTCCATTTGGTGCTTGGCTGAGTTCTTTATCTCTTCATTTGACACTTAGGGCTTCAGGGTTGATATTTGTCTCTGTTTTGCTTGGTTTTTCAGGTCTTTGCTGTGGAGGGACAGTGTGGTGCTTCTGTCTATAGCTCCGTATTGGCTCTATTGTGTCAACCCATCTTGTTGAGTGTCTTCCTATTTTTTACTGGCCCTCTACTTTGCCAAGCATGTTGTCCTCCAGGAACTGATCCCTCCTGAAAACATGTCCAAAGTACGTAAGATGTAGTCTTGCCATCCTTGCTTCTAAGGAGCTTTCTGGTTGTACTTCTTCCAAGACAGATTTGTTTGTTCTTTTGGCAGTTCATGGTATATTCAATATTCTTCACCAACACCACAATTCAAAGGCGTCAATACTTCTTCAGCCTTCTGTATTCATTGTCCAGCTTTCACATGCATATGACGCAATTAAAAACATGTCTGGGGTCAGGTGCACCTAAGTCTTCAGGGTGATGTCTTTGCTTTTCAAAACTTTAAAGGGGTCTTTTGCAGCTGATTTGCCCAATGCAATGAGTCTTTTTTATTTTTTGACTGCTGTTTCCATGGGTGTTAATTGTGGATCCAAGTAAAATGAAATCCTTGACAACCTCAATCTTCTTTGCATTTATCATGACACTGCTTATTGGTCCAGTTGAAAAGAGTTGTGTTTTCTTTATGTTGACGTGTAATCTATACTGAAGGCTGTGGTTTTTTTCATTGAACTGTAGATAGAGGTCTACAGAACAAATCAGCTTACATGAAACAGTTAGTACAGATACTGTTTTATGACATTGGATAACAACTCAGTGACATGTCGACACTCTCCCATCTTGACCTCGGGTTCACTATTACCAGTTTTTCTGTCCCCTTCTGCCTTCTACTCCTTGCCCCTGGGCTGGTATGCCTTTTAGTCTTGTTTTGTTTTATGGGCCTGTCTAATCTTTGGATGAAGGGTGAACCTCAGGAGTGACTTCATTTCTTAGCTAAAGTGTGAATGGAGGCCATACTCTCAGAGTTTCTCCAGTCTCTGTCCAGCCAGTAAGTCTGGTCTTTTTTGTGGGTTAGAATTTTGTTCTACATTTTTCTCTAGCTCTGTCAGGGACCTTCTGTTGTGATCCCTGTCAGAGCAGTCAGTGGTAGTAGCTGAGCACCATCTAGTCGTACTGGACTTAGTCTGGTGGAGTCCGGGGTAGTTGTGGTCCTTTTTTTTTTTTTTTTTTAATCTTAATTCTCCCTTGTCGCCAAAGGGCTGAGACCAGTAAAGCATCTTAGATGCTCACAGGCTTTTAAGACCCCAGATGCTCCTCATCAAAGTAGAATGTAGCACATTTTCCTTATAAACTGTGCTATGCCTGTTGACCTAGATGTTCCCCAGACCATGGTCCCCATACGAAGGCTGTGGTCTTTGCTCTTCATCAGTAGGTGCTTCAAGTTCTCTTCACTTTCAGCAAGGAACATGGTGTCTTCTGCATATTGCAGGTTGTTAATGAGTCTTCCTCTAATCCTGATGCCCCATTCTTCTTCATATAGTCCGTCTTCTTGGATTATTTGCTCAACATACAAATTGAATGGGTATGGTGAAAGATACAATCCTGACACACAACTTTCCTGATTTTAAACCACCCAGTGTTCCCTTGTTCTGTTCGAATGACTCCCTCTTGATCTATACACAGGTTCCTCATGAGCACAATTAAGTCTTCTGGAATTTCCTTTCTTCATAATGTTATCCATAATTTGTTATGATGCACACATTTGAATGCCTCCGTGCAGTCAATGAAACACAGGTAAACATCCTTCTGGTATTCTCTGCTTTCACCCAGGATCCATCTGACATCAGCAATGATATCCCTGATTCCATATCCTTTTCTGAATCCTGCTTGAATTTCTGACATTTCCTTGTGGATGTGCTGCTGCAGCCACTTTTGAATGATCTTCAGCAAAATTTTACTTGTGTGTGATATTAACGATATTGTTTGATAATTTCTGCATTCAGTTGGATCACCTTTCTTGTCAATAGGCATAAATATGGATCTCTTCCAGTCGGTTGGTCAGGTTGGTCTTCTAAATTTGTTGGCATAGACGAGTGAGCACTTCCAGTGCTGCATCCATTTGTTGAAACATCTCAACTGGTATTCCGTCAATTTCTGAAGCCTTGTTTTTTGCCAATGCCTTCAGTGCAGCTTGGACTGCTTCCTTCAGTACCATTAGTTTCTGATCATATGCTACCTCCTGAAATGGTTGAACATCAACCAGTTCTTTCTGGTACAGTGACTCCGTGTATTCCTTCCATCTTCTTTTGATGTTTCCTGCATCATTTAATATTTTCCCCATAGAATCCTTCAGTATTGCATCTTGAGGCTTGAATTTTTTCTTCAATTCTTTCAGCTTGAGAAATGCGAAGTGTCTTCTTCCTTTTTGGTTTTCTCTCTCCAGGTCTTTGCACATGTCATTATAATAGTTTACTTTTTCTTCTCAAACTGCCCTTTGGAACCTTCTGTTAGGCTCTTTTGCTTTATCATTTCTTCCTTTGGCTTTAGCTACTTGACGTTCAAGAGGAAGTTTAGGAGTCTCTTCTGACATCCATTTTGGCCTTTTCTTTCTTTCCTGTCTTTTTAACGGCCTCTTGCTTTCTTCATGTATGACGTCCTTGATGTCACTCCACAACTCATCTCATCTTCGGTCATTAGTGTTCAGTGTGTCAAATCTATTCTTGAGTTAATCTCTAAATTCAGGTGGAATATGCTCAAGATTGTACTTTGGCTCTAGTGGACTTATTCTAATTTTCTTCAGTTTCAGCTTGAACTTGCAAATGAGCAATTGATGGTCTGTTACACAGTCAGCCCCTGGCCGTGTTCTGACTGACTGATGATATTGAGGTTTTCCATCGTCTCTTTCCACAGATGTATTCAATTTGGTTCCTGTGTATTCCATCTGGCAAGGTCCAAGCGTATAGTTACCATTTATGTTGGTGAAAAAAAGTATTTGCAATGAAGAAGTTGTTAGTCTTGCAAAATTCTATCATGCAATCTCTGGCATCATTTCTATCACCAAGGCCATATTTTCCACCTACTAATCCTTCTTTGTCTCCATCTTTGTCATTTTAATCAACAGTAACTATCAATGCATCCTGATTGCATGTTTGATCAATTTCAGACCACAGAAGGTGGTAAAAACTTCAGTTTTTTCATCTTTGATCTTAGTGGTTGGTGTGTAAATTTGAATAATAGCCCTATTGGCTGGTTTTTCTTGTAGGTGTGTGGATATCATCCTATCACTGACAGCGTTGTACTTCAGGATAGATCTTGAAATGTTCTTTTTGACGCTGAATGCAACATCATCCCTCTTCAATTTGTCATTCTGGCATGGTAGACAATATGATTGTCCAGTTCATAATGGCCAATACCAGTCCATTTCAGCTCACTAATGCCTAAGATGTCGATGTTTATGCATTCCATTTCTTTTTTGACGATTTCCAATTTTCTTACATTCATACTTTGTACATTCCAGGTTCCGATTATTAATGGATGTTTGCAACTGTTTCTTCTCATTTTGAGTTGTACCACTTTAGCAAATGAAGGTCCCAAAAATTTGACTCCATCCATGTCATTAAGATCTACTCTACTTTGAGAAGGCAGCTCTTCCCCAGTCGTCTTTTGAGTGCCTTCTAATCTGAGGGGCTCATCTTCCAGCACTATATCAGACAATGTTCAGCTGCTATTCATAAGATTTGCACTGGCTAATTGTTTTCAGAAGTAGACTGCCAGGTCCTTCTTCCTAGTCTGTCTTAGTCTGGAAGCTCAGCTGAAGCCTGTCCTCTACGGGTGACCCTGCTGGTATTTGAATACTGGTGGCAGAGCTTCCAGCGTCACAGCAACTCTCAAGCCACCACAGCATGACAAACTTACAGATGCATGTGGGGAGTCAGGAATAGGAGGAGAATATGGAATGTGTGGCTAATTGCCTCCATGAACAACTGCCTCCTTTGCCATGAGACCAGAATTAGATGGTACCCGGCCACTACTATTGAATATTCTGATCAAAGATTCTATAGAATAATCCTGATCAAAATTTTGCAAAACAAAATTTTAAAAATTCACGTAGAACTCAGATCTTCTGGAGCCGTGGAAGCCGGATGAACCCCTGAAACTATTGCCCAGAGATAATATTTAAACCTTAAACCAAAAGCATCCCTTGAAGTCTTCTTAAAACCAAACAATAGTTTAGCTTAACTAGTAAAGAATGTCTGCTTTGAGCATTGTGTTCTTCTAAGATCTACCTGTATGGGATCAAACTGACAACAGCACCTGGAAAGATCAGGTAGAAAAGTTAGGGGACCGGTGAGTTTATGTTAATTAGGGAGGAACAACTCCAAAATGATGGTGAGAATGGTTTCACAACTTGAACAATATAATCGATGTTATTGAATTGTACATTGTGAAATTGTTGAGTTGGTGTAGGTTGTGCTGTGCACTTTCTCAGCAGATAAGGATGGAGAATGAATGGAGTAGAGGGGAGGCAAAAGAACATAAATAACATAACAAAAATAAAATAAATTATTTAAAAAATTGTACATTGTATAAAATTTAGTATCAATTTCTGGCAAATTTATTTTCTACACAAAAATATAAGCTAAAATTCATAGATTTGTCTTACGCAAAATTGAGCAATTTTTACATATTTCCAGGATTCTTCAGGAAATAGAGGGTATAGTCTTCTTAGAAAAGAATTTTGCAAAGGACCTAGTCACAAAAGTACGGGCAGGATTAAAAGAACCAGCTAAGGATGCTGAGGCACCAGGGACTGGCAACAGGGAGGAGCTGTTACAGAACAAGGCCTGAAAGGGCAAGGGCAGGAAATGGTGTATTGGCTAGTGAATGCTGGAGCTGCGGAAGGAAGCTATTATCTTAGTGGGATTCAGCCCCTGGCAGAACCACGAAACTGAGGCAGGAAGGGAGTGAATGTAAAAATACCCCGAAGTCTTTCTGTTCCCGTTTTCTGACCTTCACCCAATGACCAAACCCATCCAAAGCCAGAACACAAGGAAGCCTGTGTGATGAGTCCACAGCAGGGGTCAGCCCTTGGAGGCATATAGTGAAGCAGAGAAAGATGGTGAATGAATGGAGACGCAGGAGGAAAATGGAGTATAATTAGGTACTTTACAACACAAAATTGTTAATGTAGGCTTAATTTGGAGAGAATTTCTAAATTATTTGCTGACCACAGGACTTGGTATAATAGGATCTCCCATTCCAATTATTCTTTAGGTTTTTGATTCAATATTTTCTTTAGGTTTAGAAAGGCTATGTGTTTGCCCGAAGCCATGGCCCCCAGATGCTCTGTTAACCCAGAACTAATACCATTCCCAAAGCCCACTCTTCAAACAAAGATTAGACTGGACTATAAAACAGAAAATAATACTTGTGAAGAGTGTGCTTCTTAGTTCAAGCAGATACATGAAACAAAATGGTTGGCTCCTGCCCAGACGCAGGATGAGAAGGCAGGAAGGGACAGGAACAGGTTGAGTGGACACAAGAAACCCAGAGTGAAAAGGGGGAGTGTGCTGTCACATTGTAGGGATTGCAGCTAGTGTCACATAACAATATGTGTATAAGTTTTTGTATGAGAAATTAACTTGAGCTGTAAACTTTCCCCTAAAGCACAATAAAAAAGAAAGAAAGAAAAAAGACTATGTGCCAAGGAATACTTGATGGTTCTGCTCGAAAAGGACCAACATCTACATATCTAAGATTTTCTAAAGAGAGATGAAAGTTATAATCTCTTCACAACTGAGGTAAAATAGAAATGTTTATATTTTTCTTTAAAATTTTTCTCTCTATTATATTAGCAATTTAATTTAAATTTTAAGAGAACACTTATTTCTCAAATCTATAACAATGCCAATCTTCCTGTTTAATTTTGCTGACTTCTTTGTGTTCAGATTTGAAATTTAATGATCTTTTAGTGAAATTTTAGTCTTGATTTTCTTTTAATACATATATGAGAATAGACATTTTTTAGCAGTCTTAAATGTGTTAATAAAAATTCACTTAATTATTTTTTACTGTTATTTCATTGAGTTATTTTGGGGTTAATCTTTTAGCCCTTACACATGCAGAACTCCTTAGTTCAATGGTGTTATGTGCGTGTAAGAATTTGAGAATTGGAGCTCTGGTTTATTTCTTCAGTCCTCAGTTGAATTGCCTTTGCTTAGTTTTCAAAAGGTCGTTTCCCAGATCTCTATTTATTTGTACACTGCACCCTCTCTTTCCCTTTGTAAATTTGTACAATTCACACCCCTCCCTCTCTTTCATTTCCAGAAGTTCTGGTCTATGAAACGTTGTTGCCTAGCAACAGGTTGACTAGCTCTTCCTTTCTGTGGTGTACTACTACAAAAGAGCTGATCAAACCCCCACAAACTCTTGTTTATCAAACGAATGTAGAGATACAGTTTCTTAAGCTGTATTACTGATGGGGCTGTACAATTTTGTCTGTCTTTAAACTGCAACAAGATAGAAAATTGTGTGTTTGAAAATCAAATGTTTAATATTAAATTTTGTATACATGTATTGCTGTTTGAAATAAGATAAATCTGTTTTCCCTAAATGTAAATGAACAAATAAAAAAAGACATGATTTTAAGTTCTACCAAAATATCTTTTCTTACTAAAGTTCGTTCTATATAAATAGCTGTTTTGAATGAAAAGAGTGATGACAAAATAATCTTCATGTATCATATCAAATTTAAATAACCTGCAGAAGCCAATTTGTGATCCACAAAAGCAGTTCTATACTATGAGAAATCAAAAACTTTAAAAAAAAATGTCTAAAAGAGTTTTTAAAGTTAAACTCTATTGACCTGGGAAGCAAGTAAAGCTACAGTAAAGTTGGGATATAGTTTCTCATTTAGTAGTGAGGAACCATAGCATTCTGGATTCATCACCTGTCAAGCAAACAGTTCTAAAAATTCCTCTTGCTGGGGAAGGAGATAAGAAAGAACTCTAGGCCATTTTGGGAAAATAAAAACCCTGATTAGCTTAAAAGATAAATAATAACCATAAACTTAAGATTAAATTTTATAAGATTTTTAAAGTTTTGGAACTTCTGGTGCCAACCAAGATGGAGCAAGTACACCCCAGCCTCTCTCTCTCATGCATTACAATGGAAAGTTCTGGTCAGAATTTAAAAGCAATTACCTGTGGACTCTGAAAAGTAAGTAAATAAAAAAATAGTGGCAGGCAAATTGGAGGGGAAGTCAAAACTCGAAGTAACCTCTAAAGGAATGAGTTTCCCAGTTGTTTTTTTTTTTTGTTGTTGTTGTTCTCTTACATCTTCCAGCTTGGGCATTAAGGTGGGCTCAATTACAAAACTGCCCAGTTGGCATGTGCAACAAAAAAACTCCAAGAAAAATCCTGTCAGAGGACTGGGTAGGGGACTGAGGAAGGGGCCTCTGTGAAGCAGAGAATGCAGAGAAAAGCTTCTGTGTTCTCTCTCTCTGTCCTCTTTCCCTCTCCTCTCCTCTCTTTGTTTCTCTTCCCCCTTCCCGCTCCTGTTTCTCTCCTCTATCACTCCTCTTTCTTCTTTCCTCTCCTCTCCCTCTCTCCCTTTGATTTTTCTCAGTCTTCCTATGAGGGAGGCCCCAGTCATGGTATCATGCAACTGCAGCACGGACAGCAAAAACTACAAGAGAAACTCAGTCTTTCTGGCCAGAAAACTGGAAAAAGAGGGTCCTGGGAGCTAAACGGTGTATGTCACAGAATCCTAGAGAGGAAAAAAACTAGAGAAGGGGAATCTCTAATTCTGTGCATGAACCGGCACAAGTTCTGAGCTGCCTGAGCCTGCACATGCAAGGACAGACTGAAAGAATCTTAGCAAAAGTTTTGAAAACTCAACTATCTCTAGAACGAGCGCACTTAGGACAGACAGAATTTTCAGCCTCAACCTAACTGGGTTGGTTGTCTGCTAAAAATCAATACATCCCAGAATTTTAACAGGATGCTGAGTCTCATAACAAGATATTCAAAATGTCCTGGATACAATCCAAGGACATACAAGGAACCAGAAAAATATGGCCAATTCTCAGGGGAAAAGGCAATCAATACATGTGAGGCCAAATGTGATCCAGATATGGGATCATCAGACAAAAACTTTAAAGCAGCTATTGTGCCCATGCTCTCAAAAGTGCCATGAATATTGATTTTGTGGTTACAAATTTTAGCGAGTAGGCAAATTCACAAATACAGAATCAATGAATAATGAGGAGAGATTGTATAAGGAAATGAAAAAATAGTAAAATTAACATTTATTTAGTACATTGTAATTTGAAACATTAGAGACACTGAAAATTAGTGTTTTATTTCTTTGTTAAAAAAAAAAAAGCTTACCAAGAGTCATCTGAACAGTGCTTGCCTTTCCTTCATGAGTTATATAACTCATCATATGGAGCAAGCATCTTTTCTGTGTTGGCCACTTGTCATATTCCTATTCAACTTTGGATTATCTTCCAACATTTTATCTTTTGTGTTTTCCATATTGAGAAATATTTCCAAGTTCCTTTAATGTGAATTTTTGCCAGTGTCACTTCCTCAGGAACACCTTTGTCCTTTCCATCACAACCATTTTCCTTACTTATTTGGTAAGTTCACCTTCACTACATTTCTCTGGCTGTGTATCTAAACTCTCTTGAACAGCAGCCATGTCAACATTCCACAGTCGGTTATTTCTTCTATAACTCCATTTATATTTTATTTGAATTTCACTTTCAGCACCTTCAGTTTTCACTTCTTTGCTGCACTTTTATCTTTGTTTGCCATTTCTCTTTGCATTAGTCATATCTGCAAAATGTTGCCTTCAGAGAGAACGTGATCCTGTTGACACCCTGAATCCATACTATAACCCTCCAGAGATGTGAGAAAATTAATGTCTGTTTCTATAAGCCACTCGGATTGTGATACTTTGTTACAGCAGCCCTAGGAAACTAATACACATTTAAAAAGAGAAAACTGTTGCTGTCGAGTCAATTCCGACTCATAGTGATCCAACAGGACTGAGTAGAACTGCCTCATAAGGTTTCCAAGGCTGTAATCTTTAAGGAAGCAGAGTCGCACGTCTTTCTCCCATCCAGTCGCTGGTGGGTTTGAACTGTGGATCTTTCGGTTAGCAGCCGAGCACTTAACCATTGCACCACAAGGGCTCCTTACTAATGCATACGGTAACTGAAATTTGAACAACGTTATACAGACAGTCTTTGCTTTGCACAGTAGTGTGAGACCACAAAAATGACCAGGCAAGCTGAAATCGCTCACTGTGATCTTAATAACAGGTAAAATAATGGTTTTCTGTGACCTTTGAAAAGTTTTGTGAAAACTCTCTTGCTGTCTCTTTATTCATGGTAGTTATGTGGCATAAAGAAGATCATTGTAAGTCACATTGGAGGCTGCTTACCACAGGGGTGCTGACATCTCCAATTGCCCTGAGATTATCTTTAAACCTTAAACCAAAAATATTCCCTGAAGTCTTCTTAAAACCAAACAATAGCTTAGCTTAACTAGTAAAGAATGTCTGCTTCAAGCATTGTGCTGTGTTAAGATGTACCTATATGGGATCAAATTGACAACAGCAACTTGAAAGATTAGATACGAACCAATAGTTTCAGGGGTTTATCAAGCCTTCATGGCTCCAGGAAATCTGGATTGTGTGGTATTTGAAATTCTGCTCCTTATATTCTCCCTTTTAATCAGGATTCTTCTATAGAAACTTTGATCAAAATGTTCAGTAATGTTAGCTGGGCACCGTCCAGTTCTTCTGGTCTCATGGCAAGAGTCATTTGTTCATGCAGGCAATTAGCAACATATTTCATTTCCTCCTCCTATCCCTAATTCATCTTCTCTGATGTTGCTCTAGGTGAATAAAGACCAATTGTTGCACCTTGGATGGCTGCTTGCAAGCTTGTAAGACCGCAGGGACTATGCAACAAACTAGAAAATAGAACAGAAGCACTAAATACACATTACTAAGCCAATTAACTGGGATGTCCCATGAAACCGTGACCCTAAAACTCCAAACCAAGGAACCAAATCCCATGAGGTGTTTGGTGGTGCATAATCCAAACCAAAACCAAACCCAGTGCCGTTGAGTCGATTCTGACTCATAACAACCCTATAGGACAGAGTAGAACTGCCCCATACATTTTCCAAGGAGTGCCTGGTAGATTCAAACTGCCGTCCCTTTGGTTAGCAGCCGTAGCTCTTAACCACTACACCACCAGGGTTTCCAACCCGATATGCAGCATCTCTTTGCTTTTGATTTATTTGAGTCTTTTTTGTAATTTAAAGTGGATTTCTTGTAAGCATGATATGTTTGTATCATGGTTTTATTTATCCAGTCTGACAATCTCTGTCTTTTAATTGAGGGTGTTTTGAAGATTTACATTCTTTTTATTTTATTTTTTTTACTTTAATTTTGAAATAATTATAGTTTCATAGGAATTTGCAAAGATGGCACAGAGAGGTTCCATGTACTCTTCACCTGATTTCTCTCACTGGTTACATTTTACATAACTATAGTGCAAGATCAAAACCAGGAAACTGACCTTGGTATAAAGTGTGCATATAGTTCTGCATTTTATCACGTGTGTAGCTTCATTATTACCAATGTAATCAAGATACAGAACTCTTTTATTATCATAAATATCTCCCTTGTGCAAATCCTTTGTAGTCACACACACCCCACCTCCCCAACATACTTAATCTCTGGCAATCACTATTCTCCATCTTTATAATTTTGTCATCTCAAGATTGTTACATAATGCAATCAGTCAGTATGTAACCTTTTGAGATTGGCTTTTTTTCACTCAGCACAATGCTCTTGAGATACCCATCAAATTGTTGCATATTTCAATAGTTTATTCTTTTTATTGCTAAGTAGTATTCCATGGTATGAATATACTATAGTTCATTTAACCATTGACCTCCTGGAAGACATCTGGGTTGTTTCCAGTTTTTAACTATTATGAATAAAGTTGCTATAAATACTCATGTTCAGGTTTTTTGTGTAACTTAAGTCTTCATTTCTCTGGGATAAATGCCCAGGAGTGCAATTGCTGGATTGTATGGTTTATGATAGTGCATATTTGGTTTTTAAAGAAACTGCCATACTATTTTGCAGAGTGGCAGTACCTTTTTATATCCCCACCAGCAATGTATGAGAGATCCACTTTTCCACGTTCTTGTTAGCATTTGGTATTTTTGCTATTTTTTTTTAATTTATTTAACTCTTCTAGTAAGTATGTAGTGATACCTCATCGTGGCCTTAATTTTTTTAAAGGCATTTGACCTTAACATCTTTTCATGTGCTTAATTGCCATCCATGTGTCTTCCTCAGAGAAATAGCTCTTCATGGCTTTTGTCCGTGTTCTAATGGGATTATTTTCTTCTTTACTATTGTGTTTTGAGAGCTCTTTAAAAAAACAAACAAAAAAACATAGCCATCAAGCCAATTCTGACTCATAGTGACCTATTAAGGACAGAGTAGAAATTCCCTATAGGGTTTTCAAGGCTGTAAATCCTTATGGAAGCAGACTGCCACATCTTTCCCCCACAGAGCTGCTGGTGGGTTCAAACCACCAACCATTTGGTCAGCGGCCGAGCACTTTAACCATTGTCCCACCAGGGTTCCTTCTTTATATACTCCATATACTTCTTTATATACTCTACTAGTCCTTTCCCAGATATGTGGTTTGCAAACATTTTCTCCCAGTGTGTAACTTGTCTTTTTATCCTAATAACACTCTTTTGTAGAGCAGAAGTTTATTTTGATGAAGTCCAGTTTGTCGAGTTTTTCTTTTATGGACCATGATTTTGGCGTAAAGTATTAAAAACTCTCTGCCTACCTCTAGGTCTCAAAGATCTTCTCCTACATTTTCTTCTAAAAGCTTTATGCTTTTGTGTTTTACATTTAAGTCCATGAGAGATTTTGAGTTGACTTTTCTATAGGATGTAAGGCTTAGGTTGAGTTTAAGTTTTTATTTTTTTGCCTATGGATATACAAATCCTTAGCAACATGTTTTTAAAAACAACTATCCTTCCCCCACTGAATTGCTTTTGCACCTTTGTCAAAAATTAGTTGGTCGTACTGTGTAAGACTATTTTTAGGTTCCCTATTTTATTTCACTGATCTATGTCTCTATACCTCCATCGATACCACAGTCTTGATTAAGGTGGATAAAAAAAAAAAAAAAAATTTTTTTTTTATAATAAGTTTTGAAACAGGGTAAACTGATTCATACTACCTTATGCTTCTTTTTCAAAATTGTTTTGGCTATTCTAGTTCCTTTGCATTTCCATATCAGTTTTAGAATAATCTTCTCTGTATCTTCAAAAAGTCTTGCTGGGAATTTGATAGGAACTACATTAAACCTGTGTATCAGTTTGAGGAGAATTAACATGTTTACCATGTTGAGTCTTCCAAACCATGAATATGGCATGTGTCTCTGTTTAGATTTTTTTCTTTATTTCACCTTTTAAAATTTTTTATTGTAGTGAAAATATACATAACAAAACATATACCATTTCAACAAGTTCTGCGTGTACAAGTCCGTGACACTGATTACATTGTTCAAGTTGTGCACCCATTCTCACTATCCTTTTCCAAATCATTCCACCACCATTAAAGCACACTCAATGTTCCCTAGGCAAAAACTTCCCCTTTCCCTCTCCCTCCCACCCCTGGTAACCACTAATAATCTTTGGTTTCTATTTATTTGCTTATTTCATATGAGTTAAGATCATACAATATTTGTCCTTTTGCGACTGACTTATTTTGCTCAGCATGATGTTCTCAGGGTTCATCTGTGTTGTGACAGACATCAGGACTTCGTTTCTCTTTATGACTGAGTAGTAAGTATATACCACATTTTTAATCCATTCATCTGCTGTTAGATGCTTGGGTTGTTTCTGCCTTTTGGCTATCGTGAAAAATGCCGCAATGAACATTGTTGTACAGGTTTCTGTTTGTGTTCCTGCCTTCACTTCTTCTGGGTATATAACTAGGATCAGGATTGCTGGCTCATATGGCAGTTCCATGTTCAACTTCTCGAGGAACCGCCAATCTGTTTTCCACAATGGCTGTACCTTATTACCTTCCCACCAGCAATAAATGAGGGTTCACTTTCTCCACAACCTCATCAACACCTGTTGTTTCCCCTTGTTTTGACCATTGCCATTCTAATAGGGGTGAGAGGGTATCTCATTGTAGTTTTGATGTGCATCTCTCTAACGGCTAACTGGAGCCCTAGTGGCACAGCAGTTAAGAACTTGGCTGCTAACCAAAAGGTCAGCAGTTTGAATCCACCAACCACTCCTTGGAAACCCTATGGGACAGTTCTACTCTGTCCTATAGGGTTGCTATGAGTCAGAATTGACTTGATGGGAATGAGTTTGGTTGGTTGTTAATGGATAACTGGAGCCCTGGTGGCACAGTGGTTAAGCATTCATCTACTAACCAAAAGGTCGGCAGTCCAAATCCACCAGCTGCTCCTTGGAAACCCTGAGGGTCAGTTCTACTCTGTTCTGTATGGTCACTATGAGCCAGAATAGACTCAACGGAAACAGGTTTGGAATGGCTAATTGGAGCCCTGGTGGTGCCGTGGTCGAGAGCTATCGCTGCTAACCAAAAGGCCGGCAATTTGAAACCACTGATCACTCCTTGGGAGCCCTATGGGGCAGTTCTACCCATCCTATAGGGTTGCTGTGAGTCATAATTGACTAGATGGTAGCAGGGTTTTTTTTTTGTTTTTTGTTTTTGAATGGCTGATTACGTTGAGCATCTTTTCATTAGCTTGTTGGCCATTCGAATACCCTCTTTGGTGAAATGTCTGTTCAAGTCTTCTGCCCATTATTTGATTAGTCTGTCTCACGATTTGGATATTAGACCCTTATCAGATACATGGTGTCTTAGTCTGGGTTTTCTAGAGAAGTAAAACCAGTGAAGAATATAAATACATATATAGAGAGATTTATATCAAGGAAAAGGCTCATGCAGTTTTAGAGGCTGGAAAGCCCCAAGTCCTTGGTCAGGCTGGAGGCTTCTCCTAACTCACGTAGCTGCAGGGGCTGATGAACCCAATATCAGCAGGTAAGTTGGCAGGCCACTGGCTCACAGGCTGCAGAGGCTGATGAATCACAAGATCGGCAAGGAAGCTGTTATCATGAATCCCAGGAACCAGAGGTCAGATGAACAGGAGGCAGATGCAGGATCCAGAACGAACAAAAGCCCAGGAGCCTTGCCCGAAAGTCCACATGTATTGGATGGAGGCCACACCCCCAAGGAAACTCCCTTTCGACTTATTGGTTGCTCTTAGCAGATCTCATCATGGAGTTGGAGTTGATTACATTATATCAGATCTTATTATGGAGGTTTTCACTGGCTAATTGTTTCCAGAAGTACACTGCTGGGTCCTTCTTCCTAGTCTGTCTTAGTCTGGAAGCTCAGCTGAAACCTGTCCACCATGGGTGACCCTGCTGGTATCTGAATACCAGTGGCATAGCTTCCAGCATCACAGCAACACGCAAGCCTCCACAGTATGACAAACTGACAGACATGTGGGGGCTTGAGTCCATTGTTGCAGCCACTGTGTCAATCCATCTTGTTGAGGGCCTTCTTCTTCTCTGATGACCCTCTACTTTACCAAGCATGATGTCCTTCTCCAGGGCCTGGTCCCTACTGATAACATGTCCAAAGTACATGAGACAAAGTTTCACCATCCTGTCTTCTAAGGAGCATTCTAACTGTACTTCTTCCAAGTCAGATTTACTCATTCTTCTGGTAGACCATGGTATATTCAATATTCTTTGCCAACACCATAATTCAAAGGCATCAATTCTTCATCTTCCTTATCCATTCCTCAGCTTTCACATGCATATGAGGCAATTAAAAACGCTATGGCTTGGGTCAGGTGCACCCTAGTCTTTAAAGTTTGATTTCTTGACTGCTGCTTCCATGGGCATTGATCATGATCCAAGTAAAATAAAATTTTTGACAACTTCAAAATTTTCTGTTTATTTTGATGTTGCTTATTGGCCCAGTTGTGAGGATTTTTGTTTTATGTTGAGGTGCGATCCTGCTTCAAGTCCTCTTCACTTTCAGCAAGCAAGGGTGTGTCATTAACAACACAGATTGTTAATGAATCATCCTCCAATCCTGATGCCCTGTTCTTCTTCATATAGACCACCTTCTTGGGTTATTTGCTCAACATACAGATTGAATAGATCTGGTGAAAGGATACAACCCTGACGCACACCTTTCGTGATTTTAAAGCACACAGTATCCTCTTTTTCTGTTCAAAAGACTGTGTCTTAGTCTATGTACAGGTTCCTCATGAGCAAAATTAATTGTTCTAGAATTCCTATTCTTCCCAATATTACCTATAATTTGTTATGATCCACACAGTCAAATGCCTTTGCATAGTCAATAAAACACAGGTAAGTATCGTTCTGGTATTGTCTGCTTTCAGCCAGGATCCATCTGACGTCAATAATGATATCACCCATTCCAAATCCTATTCTGAATCCAGTTTGAATTTCTGGCAGTTCCTTGTGGATGTACTGCTGCAACTTTTTTTAAAAAAATCCTTCAGCAAAATTTTGCTTGTGTATGATATTAATGATATTGTTTGATAATTTCTGCAGTCAGTTGGATCATGTTTCTTTGGAATAGGCACAAAAATGGATCTCTTCCAGTTTGTTGGCTAGGTAGCTGTCTTCCAAGTTTCTTGGCATAGATGAGTGGGTACTTCCAGAGTTGCATCCATTTGTTGAAACATCTCAGTTGGTGTTCTGTCAATTCCTGGAGCATAGTTTCTCACCAATGCCTTCAGCGCAGCTTGGACTCCTTCCTTCTGCACCATTGGTTCTTGATCATATGCTACCTAAATGGTTGAACAACAAATAATTCTTTTTGGTACAGTGACTGTGTATTCATTCCATCTTCTTGCTCAATATTTTGCCCACTGACTCTTTCAGGGTTGCAGCTAGAGCCTTGAATTTTTTCTTCTGTTCTTTCATCTTGAGAAATGCCAAGTGTGTTCTTCCCTTCTGGTTTTCTAATTCCAGGTCTTAGCACTTTTCATTTTTACTCTTTACTTTGTCTTCTCAAGCTGCCCTTTGAAATCTTTTAAAGATTATACCAGTATCAGGCTGTTTTAATTACTGTGTCTTTATACTATGTTTTGAAATAAATAAGTGTGAGTCCTTCTACTTTATGTGTTTTGAGCAATTTGCTGTTTCCTATAAGTTATCTAACTTGTGGGCATACAACTGTTCAGAGTATTTCCTTACAACCCTTTTTATTTCTGTAGAATCAGTTGTGATGTCCCCACTTTCACTTCTAATCTTTGATATTTGCATCTTTTCTTTCTTTTCCTTTGTCAGTCTAGCCAAAAGTTTGTCGATTTTATTGTTCTTTTCAAAAAACCAACTTCTGGGTTCTTTGATTCTCTCTGTTTTTTTCTGTTTCCTGTTTCATTTATTTCTCCTCTGCTCTTTATTATTTCCTTTCTTCTGGTAGATTTGACCTGAGTTTGCTCTTTGTTTTCTAATTCCTCAAGTTATAGAGTTAAGCTTTTGATTTGGGATCTTCTTTTTCAATGTAGGAATTTATTGCTATAAATTTCTCTCTGAGCACTACCTTCACTGCATCCCATAGGTTTTAATATGTTGTTTTTTCGTTCTCATTGAACTCCAAAAAGTTTTTTAATTTCTCTCTTGATTTCTTCTTTGGCCCATTGGTTGCTTAGCAGTGTGTTAGTTTCCACATTTTTGTATATTTTTCAGTTCTCTTTTTGTTTGTAATTTCTAGTGCCATTCCACTATGATCAGGAAAAGATACTTTGTGTGATTTCAATCAGTTTAAATTTATTGAGACTTGATATGTGTCCTAATATATGGTCTATCCTGGAGAATGATTCATGTGCACTGGAGAAGAGTGCATACTGTGCTGTTGTTGGGTGAAGTGTACTATATATGTCTCTTAGGTCTGGCTGGTAAATAGTCTTCTATTCTTTTAATGGTATTTAGAGCTTCAGTGCTTTCTTTCATCACAATTTTGTAGTTTTCAGCCTACAAATGCTGTCAGAGTTATGTCAGATTTACACCTAAGTATGTCTCTTTGGGTAATTGTAAATGGTATTATATTTTTAATTCTGAAGTTGATGTATTCACTGCTAGTATTTGAATACACAATTGAATTTTGTATGTTGATTTTGTACGCTTGACCTTGCTGAATGCACTTATTGGTTATAGGAGGCTTTTTGTTCTGTTTTTTTTTTTTTTTTTGGTAGATTCCTTGGCACTTTCCACATAGACAATCATATCGTCTGCAAATAAGAGCAGTTTTATTTCTTCTTTTCCCATCTTTATGCCTTTTATTTCCTTTTCTTATCTTATTAAACTGGTTAGGACGCTCCATATTTTGTTGAATTAGAATGGTGAGAACCAATATTCTTGCCTTGAATATTGAATACATGATAGTCTGCCAAATAAATCAATCTTAGAAGAAATATAACCTTTTAAGAGGAAAGCACTCAGTCTTTCACCATTAAGAATAGTGTAATAGTGTAATTAAGAAAAAGTTTGTTTGTTTGTTTGTTTGTTTGTTTTTGGTAGATGATCTTTATCATGTCAAAAAATTTTCCTTCTACTCTTATTTTTTGAGAGTTTTTACAATCATGAATAGGGGTTAAATTTTGTTAATTAATTTTTCTGCATCAATTAATATGATTTCTCCTTTTTGGTACAATTTTGATTTCCCAGTATTGAGCCAGCCTTATATTGCTGGAAGAAACTATACTTGGTCATGGTGTATAATTATTTTTTTATATTACTTCATTTTATTTGATAATATTTTGTTAAGAATTTTTGTGTCTATATTCATAAGGAATATTGATCTGTAGTTTTCTTATTTTGTCTTGTATTAACATCTTTGGTATACTGGATTATTAACTTAAGTGAAAATGTTCTCTCTTCATCAATGTTCTGGAAAGGAGTATGTGGACTTTTGTTGCTAACTGACCTTTTAAGTGTTTGGTAAAATTCCCTGGTGAAATCTGGGCCTACAGATTTCTTCTTCAGAACTTTTATATTTATCCTCAATGGTTATCAGGCTATTCAAATTATCTACCTCGTATAGGATGAGTTATCCATTCACCTAAATTGTCAGTTTTATTCAATACGTATACTGAACAAATCTGAGAAGCTGGATTATATGAAGAAGAACTTGACATCAGGACTGGTGGAAAACTCATTAACAACCTGCATTATGCAGATGACACAACCTTGTTTGCTGAAAGTGAAGAGGATTTAAAGCATTTATTGATGAAGATCGAAGACTACAGCCTTCAATATGGATTACACCTCATCATAAAGAAAACAAGCTCCTCACAACTGGACCAATAAGCAACATCATGATAAATGGAGAAAAGATTGAAGTTGGCAAGGATTTCATTTTACTTGTATCTACAATTAACACTCATGGAAGCAGCAGTCAAGAAATCAAATGATGTATTGCATTGGGCAAATCTGCTGCAAAAGACCTTTTTTTAAAATTTTTTGTTGTGCTTTAATTAAAAGTTTACAAGTCAGTCTCTCATACAAAAATTTATAAACACCTTGCTATATACTCCGGCACTGGGATATACTTCTAGTTGCTCTCCCCCTAATGAGACAGGACACTCCTCTCCACTCTCTATTTTTGTATCCATTCGGCCAGCTTCTGACCCTCTCTGCCCTCTCATCTCCCATCCAGGCAGGAACTGCCCTCATAGCCTCGTGTGTCTACTTGATCCAAGAAGCTCACTCCTCACCAGTATCATTTTCTATCCCGTAGTCCAGTCCAATCCCTGTCTGAAGAGTTGGCTTTGGGAATGGTACCTGTCTTGCACTAACAGAAGCTCTGGAGACCATGACCTCCTGGGACCTTCTAGTCTCAGTCAGACCATTAAGTCTGGCAAAAGACCTTTTTAAAGTGTTAAAAAGCAAAGATGTCACCTTGAGGACTAAGGTGTATCTGATCCAATCTATGGTTTTTCAGTCTCCTCATATGCATGTAAAAGCTGGACAATGATTAAGGAAGACTGAAGAAGAATTGATGCCTTTGAATTATGGTGTTGGAGAAGAATATTAAGTATACCATGGACTGCTAGAATAACAAACAAGTCTGTCTTGGAAAAAATACAACCAGAGTGCCCCTTGAAAGTGACGACAGTAAGATTCTTTTCTCATGTATTTTGGACAAGTTATCAGGAAGGACAAATCCCTGGAGTAGGACATTATGCTCGGCAAAGTAGAGGGTCAGTGAAAAAGAAGAAGATCCTCAATGAGATGGATTGATACAATGGCTGCAACAGTAGGCTCAAGCATAGCCAAGATTATATGAGGATGGTGCAAGACTGGGCAATGTTTCATTCTGTTGTACCTAGGATCACTATGAGTCAGAACCAACTCAATGGAAAATAACAGCAACAACAACAATGTAACAGCTCCTAAAAGATAAAATACTTAGTAATAAATCTAACCAGGGACTTAAAAGACCTATACAAAGAAAGCTACAAAACACTACTGCAAGAAACCAAAAGAGACCTACCTAAACAGAAAAACATACCATGCTTATGGATAGGAAGGCCCAACATTGTGAAAATGTCAATTCTAACCAAAGCCATCTGCAGAGAAAATGCAATCCTGATCCAAATACCAACAGCATTCTTTAATAAGATGGAAAAACTAATCACCAACTGTTACAGATTGAATTGTGTCCCCTCCAAAAAATGTGCATCAATTTGGCTAGGCCATGATTCCTAGTATTGTGTTATTGTCCACCATTTTGTCATTTGATGTGATTTTCCTATATGGTGTGAATCCTATCTCCACGATGTTAATAAGATAGGAATAATGGCAATTACGTTAATGAGGTAGGACTCAATCTACGAGATTAGGTTGTGTCTTAAGTCAATATCTTTCAAGCTTTAAAAGACAGAAGCAAGCAGAGAGACGTGGGACCTCACGCCACCAAGAAACAAGAGGCAGAAGAATAGCATGTCCTTTGAACCTGGGATCTCAGGACTGAGAAGCTCCTTAATGGGGGAAGCTTGATTACAAGGATCTTCCCCCAGAGCCAACAGAGGGAGAAAGCCTTCCCCTGGAGCTGGACCCCTGAATTCAGACTTCTAACTTCCTGTACTGTGAGACAATAAATTTATCTTTGTTAAAGCCATCCACTTACGGTATTTCTGTTATAGCAGCAATAGATGACTAAGACATCAACTTTATACTGAAAATAAAGAGGCCCCAGATAAGCAAAGCATTACTGAAAAAAAAGAACAAAGTAGGAGGACTCATACTACCTGATCTCAGAACCTACTGTACAGCCATTGTAGTCAAATCAGCCTGGTACTGGTACAACAACAGACACATAGACAATGGAACAGGATGAGAACCCAAACATAAATCAATCCACCTACAGGGACCAAAATCCATTAAATGGAGAAAAGACAGTCTCTTTAACAAATGGTGCTGGCAAAACTGGATGTCCATCTGTAAAAAAAAAGAAAGAAACAGGATCCATACCTCACACCATACATAAAAACTAGCTCAAAATGGATTAAAGACGTAAATATAAAACCTAAAATGATAAAGATCATGGAGAAAAAATAGGATCAAGGCTAGAGGCCCTCATACGTATATAAATACAATACAAACAATAAGTAACAAGGCACAAACACCAGAAGATAAACTAGACACTTGGGAGCTCCTAAAAATAAACTCTTGTACTCATCAAAAGACTTCACCAAAAGAATAAAAAGAGAACCTAAAGGCTGAAAAAAAATTTTTTTGCTACAAAATTCCAACAAGTGCCTAATCTCTGAAATCTATATGGTACTTACAGACCTCAACAACAAAAAAGACAAAAAAAAAACCAGTTTAAAAAAGGGCAAAGAGTATAAGCAGACACTTTATCAAAGAAGACATTGAGATGGATAATAAATACATGAGGAAATGGTCCCAATCATTAGCTGTTAGAAAAATGCAAATCAAAATGACAAAGAGATACCATCTTACCCTGACACTACTGGAACTAAAAAACAAACAAACAAAAAACAGAAAATAACAAATGTTGGAGAGGTTGCAGGGAGATTGGAATTCTTATGCAGTGCTGGTGGGAATGTAAAATGGTACAACTGCTGTGGAACATGATATAGCACTTCCTTAAAAAGCTAGAAATAAAAATGCTATATGATCCAGCAATTCCACTCCTAGGAATATATCCTAGAGAAATAATAACTGTCACATCAATGACATGTGCAAACTCTTGTTCATTGCAGCATTATTCACAATAGCAAAAAGATGGAAACAGCCTAAGTGCCCATAAACAGATGAATAGATAAACAAATTATGGTACATACACACATTGGAATACCATGAAATGATAAAGAACAATGCTGAATGAATCCATGAAACATCTCACAATGTGGATAAATCTGGAGGGCCTTATGATGAGTGAAATAAGTCAATCACAAAAGGACAAATGTTACATGAGACAACTATTATAAAAACCCAAGAAAGGGTTTACACACAGAAAAAAAAAAATCTCTGAAGGTTATGAGGGAGGAGAGGGGCGGGGAAGGTAAATCACTAACTAGATTGTAGGCAAGTGTCAACTTTGGTGAAGGGAAAGACAAAACACAACATAGGGGAAGTCGGCACAACATGATCAGGGCAAAGTTATAGAAGCTTCCTAGGCACATCCAAACATCTTGAGGGACTGAGTTACTGGAACTGAGGGCTGGGACCATGGTCTTGGGAGATATCTAGGTCAATTGGTATAACATAGTTCAAAAAGAAAATGTTTTGCATTCTACTTTGTGAGTAGCATCTGGGATCCTAAAAGCTTAAGAGTGGACATCTAAGACACCTCTATTTGTCCCATCCCATCTGGAGCAAAGGAGAATGAAGAAAACCAAAGACACAAGGAAAATATTAGTCCGAAGGACTAATGTACCACATGAACCACAGCCTCCACCAGCCTGAGCCCAGAAGAAATAGATGGTGCCTGGGTACTACCACCAACCACTCTAACAGGGATCACAGTAGAAGGTCCTGGACAGAGCAGGAGAAAAATACAGAACAAAATTCAATTTCACAAAAAGACCAGACTTACTGGTCTGCAGAGACTGGAGGAACTCCCAAGACAACGGCCCTTGGACACCTTGCTAATTCAGAACTGAAGCCTCTCCCAAAGCCCTCCTTTCAGCCAAAGATCATTGTTGTTGCTAGGTGCTGTTGAGTCAGTTCCAACCCATGGTGACACAATGTACAACAGAACGAAACAGTTGCCTGGTCCTGTGCCATCCTCATGATCATTGTTATGCTTGACCCCATTGTTACAGCCAATGTGTCAATCTATCTCCTTGAGGGCCTTCCTCTCTTCTTCTGACCCTTTACTTTACCAAGCATGATGTCCTTCTCCAGGGTCTGGTCCTTCCTGATAATGTGTCCAAACTATGTGAGACGAAGTCTCATCATCCTAGCCTCTAAGGAGCATTCTGATTGTACTTCTTCCAAGACATATTTGTTTGTTCTTTTGGCAGTCCATGGTATAGTCAATATTCTTCACCAACATCATAATTCAAAGCTGTCAATTCTTCTTTGGTCTTCCTTATTCATTGTCCAACTTTAGTATGCATGAGGCGGTTGAAAACACCATGGCTGGGTAAGGCACACCTTTTCCTTAAAGTGATATCTTTGCTTTTTAACGCTTTAAAGAGGTGTTTTGCAGCAGATTTTCCCAATGCCAAAGATTAGACAGGCCTATAAAGCAAACAATAACATGCGGGAGGAACATGCGTCTTAGTTAAATCAAAAAATGAGACCAAATGTGCAACACCTGCCTAAAAGCAAAGATAAGAAGGCAGGAAGGGACAAGGAAACTGGAAGAATGGACGTGGAGAACCCGGGGTAGAAAGAGGGAGAGTGCTGCTGACACATTGCAGGGATTGCAACCAATATCACAAAACAAATTGAGTGTAAATTTTTGAATGAGAAACTAACTTGCTGTGTAAACTTTGACCTAAAGTACAATAAACCCAATGCCGTCGAGTCAAAAAAAAACCCTGAAAACCAGTCCTGCAAGTTGTTTCATTATGTCTAAGAATATCTGTAACAGTGACCCCTATGTGCTTTATTTTATATATGAGTTAATATGTGCACGAAGGAGCCCTGGTGGTGCCATGGTTAAAGCACTCAGTTGGTAAGCAAAAGGTGGGTGGTTCAAACCCTCCAGTTGCTCCACAGAAGAAAAGATGTGGCAGTCTGCTTCCATAAAGATTACAACCGTATAATGGACCACAACTATCACAGCCTCCACCAGACTGAGCCCAGCACTACTAACTGGTGTCCAGCGACCACTACTGACTGCTCTGACAAGGATCACAATAGAGGGTCCTGGACAGAGCTGGAGAAAAAAGTAAAACAAAATTCTAACTCAAAAAAAAAGACCAGACTTGCTGGCCTGACAGAGACTGGAGAAGCCTCAAGAGTATGGCCCCTGGACACCCTTTTGGCTCAGTAATGAAGTCACTCCTGAGGTTCACCCTTCATCCAAAGCTTAGAGAGGCCCATAAAACAAAACGAGACTAAAGGGACACGCCAGCCCAGGGGCAAGAACTAGAAAGCAAGAGGGAACGGGAAAGTTGTTAATAGGGAAACCAAGGTTGAGAAGGGAGAAGGTGGACATGTTGTGGGGTTGGTAACCAATGTCACAAAACAATATGTGTACTAGCTGTTTAATGAGAAACTAGATCATACTGTAAACCTTCATCTAAAGTACAATAATAAAAAAAGAAAAAATATTTAAAAAAAAATACAGCCTTAGAACCCCTATGAGGCAGTTCTACTCTGTCCTATTGGGCCACTGTGAGTTGGAATTGACTCGATGGCAATGGGTTTTGGATATACTCATGCACAAACATATATGCATATACATATGCATACACCTATATATATAAACTCATGTATACATATCTATACACATATATGCCTACGTACATACATATATACCCACACATATATTTTTTGGTTGTTGTTGCTGTTGTTTCAAAATTATATATGCCATAAAAAAAAAATTTTTTTTTATAGCAATTACCAAAATGTCTTTTATTCTTGTGTAAATCTTAGTGACATCATTTACCTTCATCAAGCTCTGCACACTTTACCCTCATTCAGTGTTACTTTTCCCATCACCAAAAATAAGTTTCTGCTACCTAGAGAGAAAATTACCATCTTGCCCCACTCCGTTCATGGTAACCAAAAATGAACATTAGATTCTGTGATGGTTAAAATTGTATGGCAACGTGGTTGGGTCATGATTATCAGTGGTTTGGCGGTTATATGATAATGTAGTTTGATATTATGCAATGGTGTAATTTGGCAGTTATGTAATGATGTAGTAATCCTCCATTTTTGATATAATGTACTCACCTCCATGATGTGATGTGATGTGATCAGCCAATCAGTTGTAAGGGGAGTTTCCTTTGGGGTGTGGCCAACATCCAATACATATGGATGGTCCAGCAAAACTCACTGTCTTTTGCTTGCTCTGGAGCCTTCATCTGGATCCTCATCACCTCACCTCCAGTTCTTGGAACTTAATCCAGTGGCCCTCTGTATTGTCTGCTGATCTGGGGGTCGATGAGCCAGCTGCCTGCTGGCTGGCCTGCTGATCCTGGGTTAGTCAGTCCCTGAAGCTATGTGAGTCAGGAGAAGCCTCCCACCTGACGCCTGACCCATGGACTTGGGTCTTGCCAGCGTCTACAACCCTGCGAGTCATTTCTTTGAAATAAATCTCTTTCTCTCTCTCTATGTATGTATATACACATATATATGTTTCAGTGGTTTTGCTTCTCTAGAGAACCCGGCCTAAGATGGTTTCTGTACATTTACTTGTTCATGTCATTTCATAAAAATGAAAACATACAATATTTGTTTTTTTATGACTGACTGATTTTGCCCAACATAATGTCCTCCAGGTTCATGCTCATTTTATGATACTGTGGGAACTCATTTTTCATTACTGCTGAATAGCATTCCATTATATATGTGCACTGTATTTATGTATTCATTCATCCATCAATGGGCACTTAGGTTGTTTCTATCGTTTTGCTATTGTGAATAGTGCTGCAATGAACATAGGTGAGCATAAGTCTGTTCTTGTCAGTTCTGTTAGGTCCCTAGTGTATATACTTAGGAGCGGAATTGCTGGGTCACTTGGCAGCTCTACCTCTGTTTTTTTGAGGAACTGGCAGACTGTTTTCCACAATGGCTGTACCATTTTGCATTCCCTCCAGCAATGGATTAGAGTTCCAATTTCTCCACATCCCTTCCATCACTTGTTATTTTCTGTTTGTTTTTATTTATTTACTTTTTATCTTGGCCGTCTTAGAGTGAGTAAAATGATACCTGATTGTGGTTTTTATTTGCATTTATCTGGTATCTAGCGATGTTGAGCATCTTTTCATGTCTCTGTTGGCCATTTGAATATCCTCTTTGGTGACGTGCTTGTTCATGTCCTTTGCCCAGTTTTTTATATGATTTCTTTTTTTTTTTTTTTTTAATCTTTCTGTTGTTAAGTTGTAGAAGTTTGCTGTATGTTTTAGATATTAGACCCTTTTCGGTTGTATTGCCCCCAGGGAATTTTTTCCCAGTCTGTAGGTTGTCTCTTTACTCTTTTGATAAAGTCTTTTGATGAACATAATATTTAAATTTTATGGGGCCCCAGTTATCTATTTCATGGCTTGTGCATTCATTGTTGTGTATGGTAATCTATCATTTAAAAAAATTAGGTCCCAAAGCTTTGCTTCCACATTTTCTTCCAAGAACTTTATGGTTTTCGATTTAACATTCAGATTCTTGATCCATTTTGAATTAGTTTTTGTGTATGGTGTGAGGTATGAATCTTGTTTCATTTTTTCTGCATGTGTAGATTCAGTTTTGCCAGCACCATTTGTTGAAGAGACTGTTCCTTCCCCACTGAGTGGATTTGGCTCCCTTGTAAAAAATCAATTGACCATAGATGTATGGATTTATTTCTGGTTTTTCAATTCTATTCCATTGGTTTATGTGTCTATCATTAAACAAGTACCAGGCTGCTCTGATTACTGTAGCTGTGTAATATGTTTTGAAGTCAGAAAGTGTGATGCCTCCTACTTGGTTCTTCTTCAGAATTGCTTTAGCTCATTGGGGTCTCTAGTCTTTCCATGTAAAATTGAGGATAGTTTTTCCATTTCTGTAAAGAATGCTTTCAGAATTTTGATTGGGAATGTATTGTATCTGTAGATCACTTTGGTAGTATTCCCATCTTGACTATATTAAGTTTTCCAATCCATAAGAACCATCTATTAAGTTTTCTTTAGTCTCTTTCAGCAGAGTTTTATAATTTTCATTGTATAAGTCTTTCACATCCCTGGGTAAATTTATTCCTAGATATTTAATTCTCTTCAATCCAATTGTAAATGAAGTTGTTTTCATAATCTTCTTTTCAGATTTCTCAGTGCTGGTGTAGAGAAACCCAAATGATTTTTGTGCATTGCCCTTGTATCCGGCAACTTTGCTAAATTCCTCTATTAATTCTAGAAGCTGCTTAGTAGATTCTTCAGAATTTTCTACATATATAGGTTCATGTCATGTGCAAATACATGTCATCTGTCTTACTTCTTCCTTTCCAATTTGGATTCCTTTTATTTACTTTTCTTGCCTTATTTTTACTGGCTAGGACTTCTAGTACAATATTGAATGGAAGTGGTGGGAGTAGATATCCTTGTCTTGTTCCCATTTTCAAGGGGGAAAGCTCTCATTCTTTTCCCACTGAATTTTTTGGTTTTCATAATGTTGGCTGTTGGTTTTTCATAAATGCCCTTAATCATGTTGAGGAACTTCCCTTTTATTCCTATCTTGCTAAGTTTTTATCCAGAAAGGGTGCTGAATTTTATCAAATTCCTTTTCTGCGTTGATTCAAATGATCATGCGGGTTTTTTTTTCTTTGTTCTGTTAATGTGGTGTATCACATTGACTGCTTTTCTAATGTTGAACAAGCCTTGCATTCCTGAAAGATGTATAATTGATCATGATGTGTAATTCTTATAATATGCTGTTGGATTCTCTTTGCTACTATTTTGCTGGGACTTCTGGCATCTATATTCATAAAAGACATTGGTATTTTGGTCTGTAGTTTTCTTTTATTGTAGTGTCTTTGTCTGGGTTTGGTACCAGGGTAACGCTGGCTTTACAGAAGGAGTTAGGAAGTATTCCTTCTTCCTCTACTTTTTGGAGGAGTTTGGACAGGATTGGTGTCAGTTACTTACCTCCATTCTTGAAAGATATTTTTGCTGGGTAAATGTCTTAGGCTGGGTTCTCTAGAGAAGCAAAACCAGTAAAGTGTATAAGTATATATAGAGAGAGATTATACAGGATGGAAATTCCCAAGTCTGTGGATTAGGATAGAGGTTCCTCTCGATTCACATAGCGGCGGGGCTTGGTGAACCCAAGACTGGCAGGTCAGAGAACAGGACTCTTGCTATCAGGCTGTGAAGATCAACAAATCCCAAGATTGGCAGGCAAGATGGCAAGGCTTCCCTTGATTCACATAGATGCATGGGCTCGCGAGCCCAAGATCAGTAGTTCAGAGGGCAGGGCTCCCACTTACAGGCTGTGAAGATCAACGAATCCCAAGACTGGCAGGCAAGACAGCAAGACTTTTCCTGATTCACGTAGCTGCAGGGGCTGGCAAACCCAAGATCAGCAGGTCAGAGGGGAAGCCATTAAGATCGATGAATCCCAACATCAGCAGATAAGCTGATAGCTCAAGTCCCAAGAACTGGAGGTCAGATGAACAGGAAGCAGCTGCAGGATCCAGATCGAGCAAAAAGCCAGAACGTCTGCTTATATTCGGATGCAGGCCGCACCCCCAAGGAAACTCCCTTTCAACTGATTTGTACTCACAGCAGATTCCATCATGGGAGTGATCACATATAAACACTGAGAATCATCGCGCAGCCAAGTTGACACACAATCTTAACCATTACAGTAAATAATTCTTGGTTGACAGTTTTTGCTGTTTTATTTATAACGTATTATTCCACTGTCTTCCAACTTTCATTGTTTCTGATGGGAAATCTGCTGTTGTCATTCTTACTTTTGTTTTTCTGTATGTGATGTGTGTTTTCTTTCAGGCAGCTTTTAAGTTTTTCTCTTTTTTATGTGTTTTATGCAATTTGTGATGTGCCTTGGTGTAGTTTTCTCAGTTCTTATGCTTGGAGTTTATTTAGGTTCTTGAATCTGTGAGTTTACAGTTTTCATGAAATTTGTGAAATTATTTCTTTAAATAATTTTTGGTCTTCTCTCCCATTCAGGGAATCCAATCACACATATATTTATCAACTTGATATTGTTTTGCATATTGCTGCTGTGTTGCTTTAATTTTCCCCAGTCCCTTTCTGCTCTGTGTTTCACTTTGGAGAGTTTCCCTTGCAGTGTTTACATGTTTTGCAATGCCTAATTTGTTAATTTCATTCAGTGTAGTTTTCGTCCCAGACGTTTTAGATTTCTCTGTGCAAGTTTGATTTGGATCGTTTGTATAACTTCCAACTTTCCACTTTAATATGTTCAATTACCTTCTTGTACATATGGAATACAGTTATAACTGTTGTCAATGTCTTTGTCTACTAATTAAATAATCTATTTCATTTCTGGGGTAAGCGCACATTGCTTAATTTCTCTCCTTTGGGTAGGTAGAATAATGGTCTCCCAAAGATGTCTATGTCTTAATCCCTGATTAAAAATATGTTACCTTTCATGATGTCTTGGTTATCTAGTGCTACTACAACAGAAATACCACAAGTGGATGGATTTAACAAAGAGAAATTCATTCTCTCACAGTCTAGGAGGCTAGAAGTCTGAATTCAGAGTGCCAGCTCTAGGGGAAGGCTTTCTTCCTCTGTCAGCTCTGGAGGGAATGTCCTTGTCATCAATCTTTCATTGGCTGAGGAGTTTCTCAGTGCAGGGACTCCAGGTTCAAAGGATGTGCTATGCTCCTGCTGCTTCGTCCTTCACGGTATGAGATCTCCCTATCTCTCTGCTCACTTCTCTCTTTGTATCTCAGAAGAGATTGGCTTATGTTGTAGATTAATCTTATAGATTGAGTCCACATAAATTCCACTAATTCCATCTCATTAACACCATGGAGATAGGATTTACTACACATAGGAAAATCACATCAGATGACAAAATGGTGGACAATCACACAATACTGGAAGTCATGACTTAGCCAAGTTTACACACATTTTGGGGGAACACAATACAATCCATAACACATGGCAAAAGGGACTTTTCATATGTGATTAAGTTGAGGATGTTGAAATGGGAAGATTATTCTGCATTATCTGATGGGTCCTATGTAATCATAGGGTCCTTATAAGAGGTAGGCAAGAGGGTCAGAGTGAAAGTGAGAATAAGAGATGTTATGACAGAAAAAGAGGTTCAAGTGATGTGTGGCCATGAGTCAAGGAATGTGGGCACCCTCTAGAAGCTGGAAAAGGCGAGGAAATGGATTCTTCCCTAGACCCTCTAGAAGGAATACAGTTTGGTGACTCATTGTAGACTTCTGACCTCCAGAATGGTAAAATAATAAATTTGTGTTATTTTAAATCACTAGGTTTGTAGTAATTTGTTACAGAAGCAGTAAAAAACTAATACACTTCTCATTAAGGGTTGTATTTTCTAGCTTCTTTGATGGAATTTTTCTGACAATTTTTTATTGAATGCCAGATATTGTGAATTTTACCTTGCTGGGTGCTATATATTTTTGTAGTCCTATAAATGTTCTTGAGCTTGCTGCTCAGCTTTGTTAGGCAGGCCCAGAGATTCTTCTAGTTTAGAGTTAATTTTATCCCCCTCTTGAGGGAAGACCCTTGTTAATACTCTGATCCCTTTTGAATTATGTGGTCTTCCAGTCTATTTGATGGGACCAGGCAGTAGTTCCGGCTTTGTGTTAGCTTCAGGCACTGTTCCTTTTCTTCCTTTCCGATAGATTTTCCTCTCACTTTAGTAGCTTCCTCACAGGCATGCAGTAATCAATTCTCAGCTGAATACTTGAAAATAGTCTTTGCAGCTCTCTGGAGCCCTTTCTGTACAACACTCTTCTCTCCAGCACTATGCTTTGTGCACTCTAGCCACTTTTTCCAACCCAGACTCTTTGTTCTATATCCTCAACTCAGTGAGACTTCTAGGCTCTGCTGGATTCCTCTTCTTCACATCACAACTTGACAGGATCCTGGGCCACCTTTCTCACCCCTTCCTCACCTTTTTCCAGGTAGTATCCTGAGTCAATTGTCGGGCTCACCTCTTTTGTTTCCCATCTCTTAATGAAAAATAAATGCAAAATAAGAATGACAGATGAATTACAGGCAGTCCCTGGGTTATGAACAAGTTCCATTTCTAAGTCTGTCTTTAAGCCAAATTTGCAGGTAAGTCAGAACAGTTAGGTAGGGTTCATATCTAACTTCAGTTAATCAAATGTTTGCCTTCATATAATATAGTATATAGTGTACACTCCTATACATAAAAAACATTAAAGTAACAGTTCCAGAAACAAAACACTGAAACATCTTTAACATAACAATCCAGTAGTAATAATGTTTGATGTGCATTGCAAAGTAGTGCCCGTTTGTTTTTATGAACCATTGTAAGCACCTCAAATTTTTAATTTAACAGCCTTTACGGGGATTGGTTCATAACTATAGGTTGTAGTGAGTCTGTCTCCATAACCTGGGGACTGCCTGTACATTAAAATAGGAAAGTTCTTTAGGCAAGTAACTCAGCAATGATTTAGAATATAATCAGTGGTGTAAGACTTAGAAGGCATGGCTTTAGAGTGTCTGTATCTTCTAGGGGAAGTCTATAAGAAAGATCTTACATATATTGTGGACATATGCCTTTTTTTATATTTAGCATTTTCATAAAGGCACCCAGGTTTCTTTCTCAGAAATTGTATATTGTTTTGGTGAGATGATGTCTGCTGCAATGGTTAGCATACATTTTAAAATACAATGTTTCTGGACTGGACAATGGGTTGGACAGAGATGCTGATGAGGAGTGAGCTACTTATATCAGGTAGACACTTGAGACTATGTTGGCATCTCCTGTCTAGAGGGGAGATGGGAGGGTAGAGGGGGTTAGAAACTTGTAAAACGGTCACAAAAGGAGAGACTGGAAGGAGGAAGTGGGCTGACTCATTAGGGGGAGAGTAAGTGGGAGTATGTAGTAAGGTGTATATCAGTTTATATGTGAGAGACTGACTTGATTTGTAAACTTTCACTTAAAGCACAATAAAAATTATTAAAAAAAAATACAATGTTTCCTGGTTTAACAAAATAGGAGGTATATTTTATTTGATAGACTAATAATAGGCAATAGCTTATGAATAATTGTGTTAAAATCCTTACTCATGCTTGCATTGATGTGCAAGATGGATGCCCCAGGCTCCCAGCTTCCCAGACTGGACCAGTAAACCCTGAGCCACACACCTGGCATCTGAAGCAGGAGAGGGATGGGGAGGAGACAGTGGTGAGCAGCAGGATGAAGGGGCTGTTTCTTGGCCTTTAACTCTTTGCTAAGGCAGAGATCCCTCCTAGGCACGAAGTGTTGCTCCACTCTGAGAGCATTTATATTTAAGGCAGGACTGGCTCCCTGTCTTCCACAGGCACTTGCATTCTTCATGCAGCTCCACAGGCAGCTCTGACCTCTCTCTTTGGCAGCAGGGTCCCAGGCCTAAGTAGAGAGTCTCAACTCAGTTTCTAGAAGGATGACCATGTGCTCCCACCTGTGTCTGAGGCCCCAGACTCCTTGGAGGAAAGCAGGTTCATGTGTTCCAGGCTGGTCAGATCTGGGTGCATTTCATACTCTGGTATGAGGGCCATGGTCCTTCTGGAAACATATTTATGGCTTGCACAAAAGTATCAAACCATTTAATAATAATTAGTTTCTAAATAATTAAATCTTAAAATGGTTTCGTACATTTGAATGGGAATTCATGGGGAAAAATAATTTCTCATTTGAATTATAGCATATTTAGAAATAAGATTTAGTTTAATAAAAAAAAAATAGTTAATCCTGAAGATTCCATTAGGCAGTATTTAAGGTATGGCTATAAAGCTGTTTTTATGTCAATGTGAGAGAATATGTACCCAATTGAGTATTCTCTTTCAAAGCAATTCCTGTGAAAATTTGTCCATTTATTCCAGAGAAGCTATCACTGCCTACTCAGCTTCGAACATCCCTTTGGGAGTTGCTGATGGAACCTATATCACTCATTTGAACGTCTTCCATGAAAATCACTCTTCTCTCTTGAGCATAGACATTTGTGAATCAGCCCAGTGCCATTTGGACACAAATTTGGTGAATATGGTAGGTGAAGATAAACAAATGGACAGTGCTGTTTTGGATTGAAAATGACAAATCAGAAAGAAAATTCTGAGAACCTGTGGTGAGCCAAGGATAGTGTTTGTTGTTTTCACCCAGATGGTCTCATGCAGTCTCAACCTGGTGGAATGGATAATGGCCCTGTTTTAGTGGTGAGGACACTTCAATGGGCTCAAGCATAACACCGATTTTGAGGATAGCACAGGGCTGGGCAGCGTTTTGTTCTGTTGTACATAGTTTCGCTATGAGTTGGGACTGACTCGACAGCATCTACCAATAACAACCACACTTCCATTACACTTTCTGCTCCTTTTGAGAGGGATATTTGATCTTAACATCATTCTTCCTGCCTCTTAATGACATCTTTAGACCCAAGAAATCCCTCCAATATAGAGAGAACTCAGAAATCTGAGCCAGAACCTAAGGAGTGGTGAATGTACTGTTTTCCCTGACGTGTTCAAATTTGGTTGGATAGGAGGTACAGATCTGGCTACTAGGGTGGTGTCTTGCACTCTAATGTCCCTGAAAAATTTGGCCACGATTTCCTTTCCCTTTCTATTCTGGCCCGTGTCAAGAATGAGCAACAGCATTGGTGGTTTTGTTTTATTACTTTGTTATTGACACAACGGCTTCCGAAAAACTGGGGGAAAAAGGTAACTTATAATTCCGTTGTTTGGAATATAAAATGCATTTTGTCATGAGCTCAAGGTTTTTGAGTATTGATCAGTCTTTTCATTTAACTCACAACACATTTCTAATAGGATAGTAGAGCCTGAAGACCATGTGGAACACTTCTCAACAGCTGACATACTGGTGCAGTGTGATCAGTTACTGCTCTACCGTTTACAACCAAGTTCAAAAGTTTGCAAAAGATTTAACAATTTAGGGCTATTATAATAGTCACTGGAGAAGAGCCCTGTTGGGGCAGTGGTTAAGCCCTTGGCTGCTAACTGAAAGCTCAGTGGTTGGAGCCCAGCAGCCACTCTGGAGGATAAAGATGTAGCAGTCTGCTTCCATAAAGATTTACAGCCTTGGAAACCCTATGGAGCAGTTTGACTCTGTCCTGCAGGGTTGTTATGAGTAGGAACAGACTGGATGGTAATAGGTTTGGGTATAATAGTTACTCTTCCTAACTTACATTCCAATGTAGGAAATAGGAGAAAAATTTAACCTTAGGTTTATTCATGGAAGTATCTCACCCTTTGAACATCAATCACCATTTGTGTCATCGTGGTGGAAAAATAGTGAAGACCTGCCGATTTAGAACACATTTTCTACCAGAATTCTCATTCCAATACAGGGTTAAGAATTCATCTTTTGTCTTTTCCTTTCCCTTTCTATTCTGGCCTGTGTTGTTGCTATTGTTAGGTGCTGTTGAGTCAGTTCCGACTCACAGCAACCCTATGCACAACAGAAGGAAACACTGCCCAGTCCTGCACCACCCCCACAATCCTTGTTGTGCTTGAGCTCATTGTTGCAGCCGCTGTGTCAATCACTCTCATGGAGGGTCTTTCTCTTTTTTGCTGACCCTCTACTCTACCAAGCATGATGTACTTCTTCAGGGACAGATCCCCCCTGATAACACTTCCAAAGTATGTGAGACGTAGTCTTGCCATCCTTGCTTCTAAGGAGCATTCTGCTGTATATATTCCAAGACAGATTTGTTTGTTCTTTCGCAGTCCATGGTATATTCAATATTCTTTGTCAACACAACAATTCAAAACCATCGATTCTATTTCGGTCTTCCTTATTCATTGTCCAGCTTTCGCATGCATAAGAGGCAGTTGAAAGCACCATGGCTTGGGTCAGGTGCACCTTAGTCTTCAAGGTGACATCTTTGCTTTTCAACATTGTAAAGAGGTCTTTTGCAGCCGCTTTGCCCAATGTAATGCGTCTTTTGAGTTCTTGACTGCTGCTTACATGGGTGTTGATTGTGAATCCAAATAAAATGAAGTTCTTGACAACCTCAGCCTTTTCTCCATTTACCATGATGTTGCTTATTGGTCCAGTTGTGAGGGTTCTTGTTTTCTTTATGTTGAGGTATAATCCATACTGAAGGCTGTGGTCTTTGACCTTCATCAGTAAGTGCTTCTAGTCCTCTTCAGTTTCAGCAAGCAAGGTTGTGTCATCTGCATAAAGCAAATTGTTAATGAGTCTTCCTCCAATCCTGATGCCCTATTCTCCTTCATATAGTTCAGCTTCTTGGACTATTTGCTTGGCATACGGATTGAATAAGTATGGTGAAAGGATACAACTCTGAAACACATCTTTCCTGACTTTAAAACAGGTGGTATCCCCTTGTTCTGTTCAAATGGCTACCTCTTGATCCATGTACAGATTCCTCATGAGCACAATTAAGTGTTCCAGAATTCCCATTCTCCGAAATGTTATCCGTAATTTCTTATGATCCACACAGTCGAATGCCTTTGCATAGTCAATGAAACACAGGTAAACATCTTTCTGGTATTCTCTGCTTTCAGCCAGGATCCATCTGACACCAGCAGTGATATCCCTTGTCCACATCCTCTTCCAAATCTGGCTTGAATTTCTGGCAGTTCCCTGTTGATAAACTGCTACAGCCACTTTTGAATGATCTTCAGCAAAATTTTGGTTGCATGTGATAATAATGACATTGTTCAATAATTTCCACATTTGGTTGGATCACCTTTCTTGGGCATAGTTATAAATATGGATCTCTTCCAGTCATTTGGCCAGGTAGCTGTCTTCCAAATTTCTTGGCATAGACGAGTTGAGCACTTCTAGCTCTGCATTAATTTGTTGAAATATCTCAGTTGGTATTCTGTCAATTTCTGGAGCCTTGTTTTTCACCCATGCCTTCAGGGCAGCTTGGACTTCTTCCCTCAGTACCATCGGTTCCTGATCATATGTTACCTCCTGAAATGGTTGAACATCGACCAATTCTTTTTGGTAGAGTTACTCTGTGTGTTCCTTCCATCTTCTTTTGATGAGTCCTATGTCATTTAATATTTTCCCCATAGAATCCTTCAGTATTGCAACTCGAGGCTTGGATTTTTCTTCAGTTCTTTCAGCTTGAGAAATGCTGAGCATGTTCTTCCCTTTTGGTTTTCTATCTCCAGGACTTCGCACATGTCATCATTATGCTTTACTTTGTCTTCTTGAGCTGCCCTTTGAAATCTTCTGTTCAGCTGTTTTACTTCATCATTTTTTCCTTTTGCCTTAGAAACTTGACATTCAAGATCAAGTTTCAGGGTCTCTTCTGACATCCATTTAGCTCTTTTCTTTCTCTCCTGTCTTCTTAATGATCTCTTGCTTTTGTCATGTATGCTATCCTCAATGTCATTCCACAACTCATCTGGTCTTCAGTCATTAGTGTTCAACGCATCAAATCTATTCTTGAGATGGTCTCTAAATTCAGGTGGGATATACTCAAGGCCATACTTTGGCTTTCATGGGCTTGATCTAATTTTCTTCTGTTTCATCTTGAACTTGCATATGAGCAATTGATGCTCTGATCCAAAGTCGGCCTGTGGCTTTTTTCTGACTGATGATATTGAGCTTTTCCATTGTCTCTTTCCACAGATGTAGTCAATTCGATTCCTCTGTATTCCATCTGGTGAGGTCCATGTGTGTAGTCACCGTTTATGTTGGTGAAAAAATGGCATTTGCAATGAAGAAGTCATTGGTCTTGTAAAATTCAATCATCTGATCTCCAGCATCGTTTCTATCACCAAGGTTGTATTTTCCAACTACTGACCCTTCTTGTTTCCAAATGTTCCATTCCAATCACCAGTAATTATCAGTGCATCTTGATTGCATGTTTGATCAATTTCAGACTGCAGAAGTTGGTAAAAACTTCAATTTCTTCATCTATGGCATTAGTGGTTGCTGTGTAAATTTGAATAATAGTCGTATTAATTGGTCTTCCTTGTAGGGGTATGGATATTATCCTATCACTGAGAGCGTTGTACTTCAGGATAGATCTTGAAATGTTCTTTTTGATGATGAATGCAATGCCATTTCTCTTCAAGTTGTCATTCCCTGCATAGTAGACCATATGATTGTCTGATTCAAAATGATGAATTCCAGTCCATTTCAGCTCACTAATGCCTAGGATATCAGTGTTTATGCATTCCATTTCAATTTTAGAGATTTCCAATATTTCTAGATTCATACTTTGTACATTCCGTGTTCCAAAGATTAATAGATGTTTACAGCTATTTCTTCTCATTTCAAGTCATGCCACATCAGCAAATGAAGGTCCTGAAAGCTCAGCTCCATCCACTTCGTTAAGGTGGACTCTGCTTTGAGGAGGCAGCTCGGCCCCAGGTGTCTTTTGAGCGCCTTCCAACCTGAGGGGCTCATCTTCCAGCACTATATCAAACAAAGTTCCACTGCTATTCATTACATTTTCACTGGCTAATTCTTTTCAGAAGTAGACCACCAGGTCTTTCTTCTTGGTCTGTCTCAGTCTGGAAGCTCTGCTGAAACCTGTCCTCTGTGGGTGACCCTGTTGGTATTTGAATACCTGTGGCATAGCTTCCAACATCGCAGCAGCACAAAAGCCCCCACAGTACAAAAAAACTGACAGGCACGTGGGGGTGATATTGCATAATGGAGGCAAAGAAGAGTATATCTGGAATACAGGCGATCCCTTAGGATGTCTCTTAGTACTACCATGCCCTGTGATTAAAGTCAATGAAAAACATGGCAACACAATTCTGATATCCCCCACATATCTGTCAGTTTGTTGTACTGTGGGGGCCTGCATGAAGAAGAAAGGGGCATCAGGATTGGGGGAAAACTCATTAACAACTTCTATTATGCAGATGACACGACCTTCCTTGCTGAAAGTGAAGAGGACTTGAAGCACTTACTGATGAAGATCAAAGGCCGCAGCCTTCAGTATGGATTATACCTTAACATAAAGAAAACAAAAACCCTCACAACTGGACCAATAAGCAACATCGTGATAAACGGAGAAAAGATTGAGGTTGTCAAGGACTTCATTTTACTTGGATTCACAATCTACACCCATGGAAGTAGCAGTCAAGAAGTCAAAAGATGCATTGCATTGAGCAAAGTGGCTGCAAAAGACCTCTTTGAAGAGTTGAAAAGCAAAGATGTTACCTTGAGGACTAAGGTGCACCTGACCCAAGGCATGGTGTTTTCAACAGCCTTATATGCACGTGAAAGCTGGACAATGAATAAGGAAGGCCAAGGAAGAATTGATACCTTTGAATTGTGGTGTTGACGAAGAATATTGAATTTATTATGAGCTGCCAAAAAAACGAACAAATCTGTCTTGGAGGAAGTACAACCAGAATGCTCCTTAAGGCAAAGATGGCAAGACTACATCTCATATACTTTTTTTTTTTCTTACCCTTCACCTAAGTTACCACTGATCTATAGTCTATTTAGTTTTTTCCATCCCTACCCTACCCCTCCCTCTTATGCATCTTATGCATCAAAGATTGTTTCTTTTTGTGTGTAAACATTTTAATGAGTTTTTATAGCGGTGGTCTCATACAACATTTGGCCTTTTGTGATTGATTTATTTCACTCAGCATAATGCCCTCCAGACTGATGCATGTTGATGTCTCACATTCTTTGGACATGTTATCAGGAGGGATCTTTCCCTGGAGAAGGACATCATGCTTGGTAGAGTACAGGGTCAGCGAAAAAGAGGAAGACCCTCAACAAGATGGATTGCCACAGTGGCTGCAACAATGGGGTCAAGCATTACAAGGATTGTGAGGCTGGTGCAGGACTAGGCAGTGTTTTGTTCTGTTGTACATAGGGTCGCTATGAGTCAGAATCGACGGCACCTAACAAAAACAACAATTCTAATATGAATACTAATGGCCCAGACCTTTCAGAAATGAAAGTTTGGTTTACCCTACCAAACAAAGAACCATGACCAGCTGAAGTGCTCACTGAGGGTAAAGGCAATACAGAGTGGTTGTTAGAGGAAAGCAGTTCTAAATACCAGCTATGACCGTGAGATCAGTTGCAGAAACAAGGACTATAATTGTTATGAGTTTTTTTCCTTGTAAGTGTGCATCAAATATTTTTGTTTTCTTCACTTATAAAATATAAGATGTAAAAGGGGCTAATGCAATTTCAGTTGTACACATGTTAGTTGTATCAAGTCACGCACAAGTATGACTTTGTAATTGTCTTTATTTAGAGAATATGTATGATTTCAGGAGATGTTTACAGGTGCTATATTGACAAGGGGTGGACTGTGATGGTTAAGGTTGTGCATCAGTTTGGCTAGGCTATGATTCTCAGTAGTTTGGCAGTTATGATGTAGTTTGGCAGTTATGTAATGATGTAATTTGGGAGTTTGACAGTTATGTAACGATGTAATAACTTCCTGATGATATCTTCTATGAGCAGTCAATCAGTTAAAAGGGAGTTTCCCTGGGGGTATCACCTGCCTCCGGTATGTAAATAGATGTTCCAGCAAGGCTTTTGCTATGGATCCTGCATCTGGCTTGTTATCATCTGACATCTGATCTTGGTATTCTTCAGCCTTTGCAGCCAGTGAGCCAGCAGCCTGCCATCTGCCATCTTTGGGTTCTTCAGCCCCTGCAGCTACGTGAGTCAGGAGAAGACTCCAGCCTGATGCCTGGCCTGCACATTTGGGACTTGCCAGCCTCTACAACTGTGTGAGCCAGTTTCTTGAGATAAATCTCTCTCTCTTTCTCTCTCTCTCTATATATACAGATACATGTGTGGAAACCCTGGTGGCATAGTGGTTAAGTGCTACAGCTGCTAACCAAAAGGTCAGCAGTTCGAATCTACCAGGCACTCCTTGAAAACTCTATGGGGCAGTTCTACTCTGTCATATACGGTCACTGTGAATCGGAATTGACTGGGTGGCAACGGGTTTGGTTTTTTGGTTTTATATGTATGTGTGTGTGTGCATGTATATCCTCCCTACTGGTTTTGCTACTCTAGAGAACTCAGCCTAAGACAGGGAGAAAGACCTGGCAATATGTTCTGGTAAATATTACAGCCTAGAAAACCCTATGAGGTAGTTCTACTCTGTCATATAGTGTCTCTGTGAGCCAGAATTGACTTGACAGCACACAACAACGAGTACAGTGCTATAGGGATTCGTGAATAAATTAGAGTACTAAGGTTCTGGAGTCAGACTACTAAATCTGTCTCTTCCTAACTCAATGCCCTTCGGAAAATTACTTACTTTTGAACCTAGTTTTTTATCATCTGTAAAATAAAGATACTACTAGTCTTTACCTCATAGGTTGTTATAAGGATTAACTGAGATCATTTGTGTTCCTATCACAGAGAAAATGCCAATAAATGTTGACTTTTGTAATTATTATTTACACATATTATGACTGTATAGACACTGGAGACCTTGGAGTATTTATTTTACTTTTTGAAAGATTAAAATTCATTTTCTTAAGTATAAAAGATAAAATTCATTTAAGGTTACTTTCCCTATTTAACTGTATGGTCACCTTCTGAAAAAAACTAATCCTTTTATTTTTTGAGTAACATTAATGGCTGACAGAATGTTTGGCTGGCAAATGTTTTACATAATTTGCATTGTTGGCTCAAATTCACGGAATGGTTAAAAATAAAATTTTTAAATGTTGAAGTAAAAGTAAACATCTGTATTTAAAACTCAATAAAAAGTTACATCTTCTGGGTTTCATAATATGTGTGACAACTAATGGGCGGAAACTTTCTTTTCCAACCACTTTACGTCAGGACAATTCACTTAGATCATAGGCCAAAACTTTCAAGTTCATGAAAAGGTTTTACACACAACTGAGAAAAAAATGTGAAAAATGAATAAAAATGTTAAAAAGGGACATGTCCCCATGGTTCACAAAGATTACTGAAAAGAAAAATGAGAAAAAAAGTCATGATTAACGTGATGTGCAAAAATGACAATGACAGAAATACATATATTCAGCTCTTTCACCATTTCAACCTATTTGCATTTTATTAGTTCATTTACAGCCCAGAATAGGAATATATTGTCTGTCTTGTTTACTTGATTCCGTCCAAACTAAAGTGTTTTACAGTAGAATTATATCTTTAATTAATATTCTCAGATCTTCTATTGAATTAGTCAGATCTTCTATTCACAAGTTGTAAAAGGTGAGTTTTCCATTTTTCAAGTAAAGTGATCGAGACCTCCACTGCCAGCTGCATAATCAATAGCATATATTGGGAGAATAGCACGCTGGGACTAAGCTTGGAATCTGTGCCCAGGGAAGAGAGCAAATTACTCCGTGTTTGGGATTTGAACCCTTAAAGTTTATCCAGCACCAGGCTCTAATCTGCTAGTTAATTGTCAACTTAAATTAGCTGGGAGAGCACACACTTCTCTCCACAGTCTCCTTTCTTTCTTTTCTCTTCTCTTTTTTTACTCTGAAATTAGGGAGTGATTTTTGTCTTGCTCTCCTCATAGATGTGATGTTCATTTTCTCTTTCAACTCTAATTTTTAAACAAAAGTACATTTATAGTTTTAAAGTGTAAGTGAATGAAAAAGTATCAGCAACATTCTATAAATTCACAATTCTTGCACTATTCAAGAACAGAATGAGTTCCCAAATGCTTGGCTGACAAACATATAATCAGTTGGTTACCAGCTGGTTACTGTTTCAGTTATCTAGTGCTGCTATAACAGAAATACCACAAATAGATGGCTTTAACAAAAAGAAATTTATTTCCTCACAGTAAAGTAGGCTAAAATTCCAAATTCAGGGTGTCAGCTCCAAGGGAAAGGCATTCTCTGTCTGTTGGCCTTCTCATCAATGTTCTCCCAGACTAGGAGCTTCTCTGCACAGAAAACCTAGGTTCAAAGGACGCGCTCTTGTTTCTTGGTGGCATGAAGTCCCCCCTCTCTGCTAGCTTCCCTTTCCTTTTATCTCTTGAGAGATGAAAGGTGGTGCAGACCATACCCCAGGGAAACTCCCTTTATATTGGATCAAGGATGTGACCTCATAAGGATGTTACAATCCCACCCTAATCCTCTTTAACATAAAATTGCAATCACAAAATGGAGGAGAACCACAGAGCACTGGGGATCATGGCCTAACCAAGTTGATACACACATTTTTGGGGGACACAATTCAATCCATGCCAGTTACCATCTCAGCTGAAGAGTCACTGCACTCCATAGATCACAGTTGGAGGCTCTGGTTCCTATTCTGTCTGAAATTTGTGAAGTACTATCTATGTCCCCACTCTACGACATGTGGGAATGTCCAGAAGCCTCTCCAACACTTCTTAGGCATCCAAGACCTCTTTCTTTCCATGACCCTTGTCAAGGATTGAATTGTGTCCCCCAAAAATATCTGTCAACTTGGCTAGTTCATGATTTCCAGTATTGTATGCTTGTTTACCATTTTGTCATCTGATGTGATTTCCCTATGTGTTGTAAATCCTAGCACTATGATGTAATGAGATGGATTAGTTACAGACAGTTATATCGATGAGATCTACAAGATTAGATAGTGTCTTAAGCCAATCTTTTTTCAGATATAAAAGAGAGAAACAAGCAGAGAGACACAGGGAACCTCACACAACCAAGGAAGCAGTCCCAGGAGCAGAGGGTGTCCTTTGGACCTAAGGTCCCTGTGCAGAGAAGCTCCTAGACAAAGGAAGATTGATGACACAGACCTTCCTCCAGAGCCAAGGCTTCCCCTGGAGCTGACGCTCTGAATTTGGACATGTAGCCTACTAGACTGTGGGAGAATAAATTTCTCTTTGTAAAGCCATCCACTTGTGGTATTTCTGTTACAGCAGTATTAGATGACTAAGACATCCCTTCTTACTGCAACTAGAGACTCAGGCAACATCCTCTCGGCCTTTACCCTTGCCACCTCCCTTATTTTGCTTATTATTACAAGGCCAGGGGGCAGCTGCAGATCAGACCAACAATTACTCATATGCAAGTGCAAGTTGAAACTGAAGAAACTTAGAACAAGTCCACAAGAGCCAAAGTACGACCTTGAGTATATCCCACCTGAATTTAGAGACCATCTCAAGAATAGAGATAACACGTTGAACACTAGTGATTGAAGACCAGACGAGTTGTGGGATGACATTGAGGACATCACACAGGAAGAAAGCAAGAGGTCATTAAAAAGACAGAAGCAAAAGAAAAGACCTAAATGGACATCAGAAGAGACTCTGAAACTTGTTCATGAACGTCAAGTAGCTAAAAGTAAAAAGAAAAAAAATGATGAAGTAAAAGAGCTGAACAGAAGATTTCAAAGGGCAGCTCAAGAAGACAAACTAAAGCATAATGATGACATGTGCAAAGTCCTGGAGATAGAAAACCAAAAGGGGAGAACATGTTCAGCATTTCTCAAGCTGAAAGAACTGATGAAAAATTCAAGCCTCGAGTTGCAATACTGAAGGATTCTATGGGGAAAATATTAAACGACACAGGGAGCATCAAAAGAAGATGGAAGGAATACACAGAGTGACTCTATCAAAAAGAATTGACTGATGTTCAACCATTTCAGGAGGTAACATATGATCAGGAACCGATGGTACTGAAGGAAGAAGTCCAAGCTGCCCTGAAGGCATTGGCAAAAAACAAGGCTCCTGGAATTGAGATATTTCAACAAACAGATGCAGCTCTGAAAGTGCTCAACTTGTCTATGCCAAGAAATTTGGAAGACAGGTACCTGGCCAACCGACTGGAAGAGATCCATATTTATAACTATGCCCAAGAAAGGTGATCCAACCAAATGTGGAAATTATTGAACAATGTCATTAATATCACATATAAGCAAAATTTTGCTAGAGATCATTCAAAAGTGGCTGCAGCAGTATATTGACAGGGAACTGCCAGAAATTCAAGCCGGATTCAGAGGAGGATGTGGACAAGGGATATCACTGCTGGTGTCAGACGGATCCTGGCTGAAAGCAGAGAATACCAGAAAGATGATTACCTGTGTTCCACTGACTATGCAAAGGCATTCGACTGTGTGGATCATAAGAAATTACGGATAACGTTTCGGAGAATGGGAATTCTGGAACACTTAATTGTGCTCATGAGTAATCTGAATGTGGATCAAGAGGAAGTTGTTAAAACAAAACAAGGGGATACCATATGGTTTAAAGTCAGGAAAAGTGTGCATCAGGGTTGTATCCTTTCACCATACCTATTCAATCTGTATGCTGAACAAACAATCCAAGAAGCTGGACTATATGAAGAAGAATGGGGTATCAATATTGGAGAAGACTCATTAACAACCTGCATTATGCAGATGACACAACCTTGCTTGCTGAAAGTGAAGAGGACTTGAAGCACTTACTGATGAAGATCAAAGACCACAGCCTTCAGTGTAGATTACATCTCAACATAAAGAAAACAAAAATCCTCACAACTGGACCAATAAGCAACATCATGATAAACAGAGAAAAGATTGAAGTTGTCAAGGACTTCCTTTTACTTGGATCCACAATCAACACCCATGGCAGCAGTCAAGAAATCAAAAGATGCATTGCATTGGGCAAATTGGCTGCAAAAGACCTCCTTAGAGTTTTGAAAAGCAAAGATGTCACCTTGAGGGCTAAGGTGCGCCTGACCCAAGCCATGGTGTTTTCAGTTGCCTTGTATGCATGTGAAAGCTGGACGATGAATAAGGAAGTAGAATTCATGCCTTTGAACTGTGGTCTTGGCAAAGAATATTGAATATACCAGGACTGCTAAAAGAATGAACAAATCTGTCTTGGAAAAAGTACAACCAAGTTGCTCCTTAGAAGCAAGGATGGCAACACTAGGTCTCACATACTCTGGACACATTATCAGGAGGGATCGGTCCCTGAAGAAGGACATCATGCGTGGTAGAGTAGAGGGTCAGCGAAAAAGAGGAAGACTCTCAATGAGATGCATTCACACAGTGGCTGCAACAATAGGCTCAAGCATAGCAACAATTGTGAAGATGGTGCAAGACTGGGCAGTGTTTCATTCTGTTGTGCGTAGGGTCGCTGTGAGTCGGAATCGACTCGATCGCACTTAACAACAACAACAGTCCAATATCAGTTTTATTTCCTCTTGGTAATCAGGATCGATCACACTAGCCAATACGGTAACTCCGTTTTTGCCCGTTGATCCAGAGGCATGGCGATTCCCAAGTGGCAGAGTGGCATTCTTAACTTCCAGGTCAGTGGAATCTGTGTGTGACTCAGGTGGGAGCATTCCTCCCTTTAGAACTAAGAACTCTAGACCCACAGATCACTGGCTTGTGGGGACAGGAAGCAAAAATTTTGCGAGTGAGTCATTAGGGATAATAGTGAGTGGTGCCACTTCCATTTCCACCCCTTGAATCCTGGGCCTATGAATCCTGGCTATGGGAGAAACAGCACCACATACTGGATGCTGGTTTAGAGCATATACAGCCTCGTGGAGAACATTACCCCAGCCCTGCAAGGTATGGCACTATAATTGTGTCTTTAGAAGGCCATTCCACTGTTCTATCAAGCCAGCTGGTAGCAGGTAAGATCAGTGAATTCCATGAGCATGGACAAATTGCCACACTTAATTTGCTGTGAAGTAAGTCCCTTGATCCAAGATGATGCTGTGTGGGATACCAAGACAGTGGATAAGGCATTCGGTAAGTCTGGATGGTAGTGTTGGCAGAAGCACTGCATGCAGGGAAGGCAAATCCATATCCAGAGTAAGCATCTATTCCAATAAGAAAAAAAATGCTGCCCTTTATATGACGGAAGGAGTCCAAAGTAATCAACCTGCCACCATTTTGCTGGCTGATCACCTGGTAGAATGGTGCCATATCGGGAATCAGTGTTGGTCTCTGCTACTGGTAGATTGGGCACTCAGCAGTGGCTGTAGCCAAGATGGTGTTGGTGAGTGGAAGTGATGTTGCTGAGCCCATTGCATAACCTCCATCCTGCCACCATGGCCACTTTGTTCATGAGTCCATCAGGCAATGATACGAGTGGCTGGGGAAAGAGGATACCTGGTTTCCATAGAATGCATCATCCTATCCACTTGTTTCTTAAAATCCTCCTCTGTCTAGGTCACCCTTTGGTGAACATTCACATAAGAAACAAATATCTTCACTTCTTTGACCCATTCAGTGAAGTCTATCCACATACCTCTTCCCATACCTCCTTATCACCCATTTTCCAATCATGGTTCTTCTAAGTGCCTGATCACCCAGCAAACCATTGGCCATAGCTCATGAATCAGTATACAGTTGTACACCTGACCATTTCCCCTTCCAATCAAGGTGAACAGCCAGGTGCACTTATTGAAGTTCTGCCAACTGGGATGATTTCCTTCAACATTGTCTTTCAGGGAGGTCCTAGAAAGGGGCTGCAGTGCTGCGGCTGTCCATTTTCAAGTGCCTGCATATTGCACAGAACCATCTGTAAACAAGGTATGAGTTTTTTCTTCCTCATTCAATAGAGTATAAGAAACTCCCCATGAGGCCATAGTTGCAGACGGGGAGAAGGATGGTGATGTGACAGGAATGGAGAGCACGGGTATTTGGGTCACTTCCTCATGCAACTTACTTGTGCATTCAGGTCCCACTCAGGCCTGATCTCGTATATACCACTTCCATGCAATGATGGAGTGCTGCTGTGCTTGTCTGACTTTATGACTCTGTGGGTCAGACAACACCCAGTTAGTAATGGGCAGCTCAGGCCACACAGTGACTTCCCATTCTGACATGTCTATCCACATACTTCTTCCCATACCTCTTTGCCACCAATTTTCCAATTTTGGTTCTTCTAAGTGCCTGATTATCCAGCAAACCATTGTCCATAACTCATGAATTAGTATACAATTGCACATCTGACCATTTCCCCTTCCAAGCATGGCGAACAAGGTTAAGCGTTCAGTCTCTACTAATGCCCAGAAACAAGCCAAAAGCTGTATCTCAAGCCCCAAGAACCAGAGGTCTGATGATGACAAGCTGGATGCAGGATCCAGAGTAAGATCCTTGCTGAAACATCCATTTATACATTGGAGGCAGGCAACACCCTTAAGGAAATATACTTTTAACTGGCTGCTCATAGCAGATCTCATTATGGTGTTGATTATATTATTACATAACCGCCAAGCTGCCAATTACATCATTACATAACTGATAAGCTACATCATAACTACCAAACCACTGAGAATCATGCTTCAGCCAAGTTGACACACAACCATAACCATCACACTCCTGTGCAGAGCAGCTGGGTGAGTTTGAACCACCAATCTTTTGGTTAGAGCCAAATGCTTAACTGTTGCACCACCAGGGCTCCTTGTGAAACTGCAGCGCATTATAGAAGAAAATCTGGATACTTTTGGGATGCCATCTTAACTGTTCGGAAACCCCGGTGGTGTAGTGGTTAAGACCTACTTCTGGTAACTAAAACGTCGGCAGTTCAAATCCACCAGGTGCTCCTTGGAAACCCTATGCGGTAGTTCTGCTCCATCCTTTAGGGTCGAGCTATGAATTGGAATTGACTCGATGGTAACAGGTACAACTATCTTAATTGTTCAAGGAGCCCTGGTGGCACAATGGTTAAGCGCTTAACTACTAACCAAAAGATTAGCAGTTCAAATGCACTGTGATGGTTAAGATTGTGTGTCAACTTGGTTGGGCCATGATTCTCAGTGTTTATGTCTGATCACCCCCATGAAGGCATTGGCTGTGAGTAGGCAATCAGTTGAAAGGAAGTTTCTTTGGGTGTGTAGCCTGCATCTGAATATAAGTGGATATTCTGGCTTTTGCCCTGTATGGATCCTGCAGCTGCCTCTTGTTCGCCTGACCTCTTGTTCTTGGCACTTGAGCTAGCAGCTTACCTGCTGATCTTGGGATTGGTCAGTCTTCACAGCCTGTGAGCAAGAGTCCTGCTCTCTGACCTGCTGATCTTGTGTTCACCAGCCCCTGCAGCTACATGAATCAGGACAAGCTTTTATCCTGATCCACAGACTTGGGACATTGCAGTCTCTACAACGGCGTGAGCTGTTTCATCTCTCTCTCTCTCTATAATATTTATACCCTTTACTGGTTTTGCTGCTTTCGAGAACCCAGCCTGAGACACCCATTAAGCCCCTCTAGGGGAGAAAAAAAAAAAAAAAGGGGGAGAAAGATCTGGCAATACGCTCCTGTAAAAATTACAGCCTAGAAAACTCTATGGGGCCAGTTCTACTCTGTCACTCGGGGTCCCTATGAGTGGAAAAATTGACTAGATGGCAGCTAACAACAATATCTTAATTGTTGGTATTTAATAGTCTTAAGTAGCTAATTTTATTTCTAAATAGCATGTAATCCTGGCTTCATTACCAATTTTGTGCATGGGTAAGCAGCTTACCTTGCTATCTTATCTAGGGCTGCTATAACAGAAATACCACAAGTGAATGGCTTTAACAAAAAGAAATTAAATTTTTCAGTGTTTCAACCAACCCATTCCCAAGCTGATTCCAATTCTCACTGTTTAGGGGGCTAGAAGTCCAAATTCAGGGCACTGTCTCTTGGGGAAGGCTTTCTCTGTTTGCTGTAGGGTAAGGTCCTTTTTCCTTGGTTCCCTGGTGATGTTCATGTGGTGTGGCATCTGTCTCCCTCATCTTCGCTTACTTGCTTATTTCATCTGTTATATCTCAAAGGAGATTGACTTAAGAACACCCTACACTAATACTGCCTCATTAACATAACAAAGAAAACCCATTCCCGAACAGGATTAACAATAGTCTCTTAAATGAAATCTGGGCTTTTACTACCAAAACCAAAAAACAAATCCATTGCCATCGAGTCGATTCCAACTCATAGGGACCCTATAGGACAGAGTAGACCTGCCCCATAGAGTTTCCAAGGAGTGCCTGGAGGATTCTAACTGCCGACCTGTTGGTTAGCAGCTGTGGCACTTAACCACTGTGCCACCAGGTTTTCCCTTTTAGGTACCTTAAAATTCTTCCAGTCTTCACCTATTATCCAATTCCAAAACCACTTCCACATTTTACATATTTGTTAGAGTAGCACTCCACTGTCTGCTACCAAATTCTTAGCGTGCTGAAATGAGTTCCTTTATATGGCCTTTTGCCTTGGTTCTTTGGAAAAACAAGTTGAGAGATTTTTCCCCTAAACCCTGAGGAATTACCTTTGCCCTGGTTTTCTACCCCAGAGGGTTTGTTATTTTGTTCAGGTTGATTGACATTTTCAGTGTAAGCTGTAAACAAGGATGTCTTGATACTTTCTGCCTGGCCTTGGGCTGCAGATTGGTCAACAGACTACGCAAATGAGGTAAGTTGTAGCCTACTATGCAAATGAAGTGTCTGTGGCCTACTGAGAGGGGATTGGTCAGTTCATGGCCCTGGTGGAATGCCATGCCTTGAAACTGATAAGGAGTTTGTGTATTTAAGTAGCCAGCCCCCCAGAAGTTTTTTCAAGCTAGACAGAAAGAAGCAGGGAAAGAAAAAGGAAAAAAGATGAGAGAAGAAGCAGAGAGAAAGAGGTGGTAAGGAACCTCCTAAAAGACCTGTAACAATGTCAAGAACTGCAACACTGAAGACACCAAAAGCCCGGAAGGGGCCCAGTGGCAGAGCCAGTGGTGACAGATGACAGGGCCAAGAGGAGCCTGTTGTGAGGGGGCTGAGAGGAGTCTGTTCTCAGAGGGCTGTGAGTAGCCTGTCCTCAGGGCCTGAGAGGAGGGCTGCACATGGAGATGAGCTGAGAGAGCTGTCCTGCACTGAAGAAGGGAGACTTTGCCTACATGCTTCCTGATCCTGAGTTGTAGCCTGTTGATCCTGATCCTGAGTTATACCCTGTTCCTTAAAAAACTACTTAACTGTAAGTACAGTTTGTGAGTTCCATGAGACATTGCAGCGAATTACTCAGTCCAAACAGGGGAGGAAGAAGTACTGAGGAGAGGGGGAGTGGCTGGTGTCGGAGGTGGAGTGGTTCAGCAGCTTGGAGAGTGTGAAAGTCTGGGATATATTGACCTCTGCCTCATAGGAATTAGCTTTGTGCTGATTCTGATATTTGAAGTTATTTGTTCAGTTATTTAGTGGTGGTATAATAGAAATACCACAAATGAGTGGCTTTAACAAACAGAAATTTATTTTCTCACAGTTTAGAAGTCCCAATTCAAGGTGCCGAATCAAGGGGAAGTCTTTCTCTCTCTGTTGGCTCTGGGGGAGGGTTCTTGTCTCTTTTCAGCTCCTATTTCTTGGCCATTATGGTGATCTTCATGTGGCAAAGTATCTATCTTCCCCCAGCTGTGCTTGCTGGCTCAGTTGCTTGGTCAATCTGCTTTTCTTGCATCTCAAAAGAGACTGAGTTAAGACACACCCTGTACTAATACTGCCTCATTAATGTAACAAAGAAAAACAATCACCAAATGCGATTATAACCACAGGTATAAAACCAAATCTATTGCCATCCAGTCAATTCCAACTCATAGCAACCGTATAAGAGACAATAGAACACAGAACTGCCTCATAGGGTTTCAAAGGCTGTAACCTCCATGGAAGCATTTTGCCAGATATTTCTCCTGTAGAGCAGCTGGCAGGTCTGAACTCTGACTGTTCTATCGGCAGCCAAGAGCTTAACCGCTCTGCCATCAGGGCTAACTACAGGTACAGGAGTTAGGGTTTACAACACATATTTCTGGGGGACGCAATTCATTTCATACCATGTGTTGTAGCCACCCCCTGCTTTTTAAAGATACTTATCAAAATATGCTGAGTAGGAATCAACTTGACGGTGATGCGGTTGGTGTTTTGGTATAAAAATACCCAACAGAATTTTACTTACGTATATTATCATACTGGTCTTCACGGAGGTAAAATTAGTTTCGTATAAACTAAAAAATTCGACTCATCTTTTAATGGACAGGTAATATGGGAACTTCTTTGAGCCTGCGTGGACTAGTTTGGTGGGTGCAGGCTACATCTGCTCAATTATCTGCTGTTTGAGCCTCAAAAGTATTAGTTGCATCCTGCTCCTAGAGGTTTCTCTATAGAAAAAGAACAGATGGATGGATACCAAACCAAACCAAACCCACTGCTGTCGAGCCAATTCTGATGGATGGAGGTAAGTAAAAAGACAACTTCAGAACTCATAAGAGTTTCCAGTATCAAATTGCTTCATTCTGAAATACATTAATCTTTTTAAAAAATGTGTTACCGAATCATAACAAACATACAGTATTAACCTCTTTTTAAAAGCAATTACTGCAGAGCTTTGGAATAGAAGGTATGTAAATGGTCTCCTTCCAGAAGAAGCTATGAAAGCAACTACAGGATTTAGGTCACCCTCCTTCAGAGGAGCTCCACAAGCCTCAGTAAAGCCAAAGTAAAAGAAGGGCCGTTTTACAGTTGGAAGTAGATAGGAAGGATGCATTTCATATGCTGTAATAGAACTATAATTTAAAAAAGTCTCTATTGTGATTATCTGACATTTACGGCCATTTGTATTCTCAGGCATTATAGTGCCTGCCACTGTAGTCCTCTGGGCCAAATAATGTTTGAAGTGAAGAAACAATGATAAACCAGACCTTAAGCTACTGCACAAACCCTGGTGATGTAGTGGTTAAGTGCTACGGCTGCTAACCAAAAGGTCGATAGTTCAAATCCACAAGGGGCTCCTTGGAAACTCTATGGGGCAGTTCTACTCTGTTCTATAGGGTCGCTATGAGTCAGAATGGACTCGAGGGCCGTGGGTTTGGTTGGTTTTCATTAAGCTACTGCCTGCAATAAAACTTTGAATGGATTCAGAGATAAAACTATATGTAAGTAAGTCTGTTATGTATCAGGTAAATTCACGAGGTGCCAGTTAAGCGCACATTCATGCGCATACAAAACCCAATGCTGTGGAGCCGATTCCGACTCATAATAGCATTGCAATATTTTCTTCCAAGAAGGTATCATAAACTAAGTGTTTAGGTGTGGTGAATCGTCCAAGAATTCCTATTTTCTCAGTATTAGTACTCCATTTGTGTGGGTTAACTAGTCTGGGAGGTTTTTTTCATAACTTAATTAAAAACACAATTACAATTAAGATTGAGAGAGCAAGACTGTAATTTTTTAAATTCAGTATTAAATATTCTAGCAACAAAGTCAATTAACATTGTTTCTTCAAGTAGCAGTGCAACATCTCATTATTTCCCTTAACTGACTAGTCAAGGTAACATGAGTTTTAAAGTCCATGACCAACTTTTCTTTTTGCAAAATTACTAGAGAGCGACGATCGGAGAAGCCGGAGAAGCGGGGTTGAGTGTACACCGCCCACACTGGGCACTTCGGAGCACAGGCCTCCCTCCTGGCCAGGTCAAGGGCCGGCCGCTAGGGCGCTTGGAGGGTGCTGCCCCCAGTTCCCAAATGCTGGTGAGGAAGGCACCTCAGCCAAGGCCCCAGCCTTTCGAGGGCCTGCCCGGGTTTCTGAGGTGAGCGCTACAAGATTCCTCCCGGAGGCAGGGCTTCAAACCGGTTCGTTCGGGTTCGAGCCCCTTGCTGAGAATTTGCATTTCCATCTCAGATAGACTGAATCAGAAACTGAATCAGGTGATTCTCAAGTATAACTTCCAGGGAGCTTGTTAGAAATGCAACTTTTCAGCAGAGATTCGAAAGGAACGAAGAAGTTCGAAGCCCTGCCATGAAGTCCGTTCAGAAGAAGCGCGCCTGCGAGTGAGGAGCGGCCTGAAGCAGGCCCCAGCCCGGCGCCCCCGCCCCTTGGGCTGCTCTCCGCCGGCAGCGTGGCCAGGGAGGTGCTTTCTTTCCCCGCCTCCTTGGGCGTGGCCGGAGGCGGCCGAGCAGTACATTCTCTCAGCTCCAGGGCTCGCGGAGGCAGTCAGGCGTCGAGCGCCGGCCCAGGATCCGGGAGCCCGCTCTCCTGCGCGCGGCCTTCCTTTCACCCTTGACCCTAGACCTTGGCCTCCACTCCCACACTCGCCCGCCGCGGCGCATGCTCCGTGAGGCCTCGGTGACGCCGTGGGCGCCAACGGCCTCGGCGGGCAGGGAGCGCCCGCGCGCCGTTCCGGTCCTCTTCCCGCCCGCGCGGGCTCCGGCAACCGCGGGCCGGGCAGCTGGGACAGGCCGCCGACCCGGTGCAGCCGCAGGCCGGGCGCCGCCTCTTCCGCCGGCCTGCCGGGCGTCCTTCCCGTGCAGCGGCGGCCGTACGTCAGCGTTCCCGGCCCGCCCTCCGCGCGCCCGCCCGCGCCCCGCCCGCCCGCGCGCCGAGCGGCAGCCTCAGCCTCGGAGCGGCGGCAGCGGCGGCGGCGGCAGATCCCTCCCCAGACATGGCCCTGTGAGGCAGCAGCACATGGCGGCCGCAGCAGCCATGAGCGTGCCCCCGACTCGCACAAGTCCCCCCTAGAGCGCCGCTCCGCGCCCTCCGCCAGCCGCCGCCCCGCGCCCTCCGCCCCCGGGCTCCCGCCCCCGCCGTCCCCGCCGCCGCCGCCCGGCCGAGGAGAGCAGAGCGCCACGGGCCCGCCGCCGCCGGCCTTCCCGCTTGCCGCCGCCGCCGCCGCCGCCATGGGAGTGCAGGGCTTCCAGGACTACATCGAGAAACACTGCCCAAGCGCCGTGGTCCCGGTGGAGCTGCAGAAGCTGGCTCGGGGCAGCCTGGTGGGCGGCGGCCGGCAGCGGCCCCCGCAGACGCCGCTGCGCCTCCTCATCGACGCCGACAACTGCCTGCACCGCCTTTACGGCGGCTTCTACACGGACTGGGTGAGCGGCGGCCAGTGGAACCACATGCTCGGCTACCTGGCGGCACTGGCCAAGGCTTGCTTCAACGGCAACATCGAGCTCTTCGTCTTCTTCAACGGCGCCCTGGAGAAGGCCCGGCTGCACGAGTGGGTCAAGCGGCAGGGCAACGAGCGCCAGACCGCGCAGCAGATCGTCAGCCATGTCCAGAACAAGGGCACGCCGCCGCCCAAGGTCTGGTTCCTGCCGCCGGTCTGCATGGCCCATTGCATCCGCCTGGCCCTCATCCGCTTCCACATCAAGGTAAGGCCGGGCCTGGCCTGCCGCGCTTGCGGTCCTCGGGGCCCTCCCCGCCACCCTGGGGCCCAGCGCGGGCGCTCAAAATGTCGCCAGGCTTTCTTTGGCCGTGCTGGGGGCGGGGAGAAGCCCGGCGAGTTCGCGAACTCCTTTTCCTTTTTGAACTTTTGGAGGTGGGAGCCGGAGCTTTCAGACGAAAAGTTTTGCCAGGCCCGGGCTCTGCAGGTCCTGGAGTTGGAACGCAGAGCTCGGCCCCAAGATGGATGAACGAACTCCCTTTGTAATTTTTTAAGCGCCTGGGCCCTCCCGGACTGTGAACTTCTCAACTTTGCCATGTCAGTTAAGGGCTAGCGCCTTCCAACTTTTCCCTCATTGTTGTCGAGATGCTAGACTTACCCTCCTTTGTACTTAGTGGGCCGTTCTGATACCTGCAGGTTTTTTTAGAACACTTGAGGATTAATAAGCAGCTCTAGATCAAAACTTGGAGATTGCAGTGTCATTATCTCTAATCGACTTAGTGTTTACCCTACTTCTTGAGCCGGACAGGTGATTAACCTTCACCTTTAAACCAAACGCTCATGTTTCGAAGTTAGCATATAATAAACCGCAACAGGTTTATTACTGAAGCAAGTAGGATGAATTGTGATTGTAAGAGTGGCCCCCAAGGCCAGTGGTGAGAAGCCGAATCCAAGTGCTAGAGCGCTGCTGTCGCTTTCCTTAGTGGATGAAGTAAAACTTGTAGGAGGTGAATGAATTGCTCTTCGGAACGCAGTACTGTTTAGATACTCCTTTTAAAACAAATGTTGAGAGAAATTGCCTACGACTTTGTCTTAGATTTCAGTGAGTTGTAAAAGTTGACATGTTCATGAAATTTTGTCAATTCTGGGACCTAGAGTGTGTGAAAAAGAGCTTTTAAAAGTTTTCCAGTGTTCTGTGTCTGATGTGAAAGAAGTAGTTCAAAATCTGGGGCTAAGATAATGTGAATCCGGAGAAGTTTTTAGACCGTGAAATACAGGCATGAGTCTACGGGATTTATTTTTCTTGTGCATGGTTAATATTCAGTGACCTTCAGTTGTGATCATAATCACAGCTTAACATTATCAGGCATTCTGCTGTCCTTTTGCAGATGGCTCCTCAGCTGAAACTGGGCCAAAGGATAACTTTAGGAACCAGGAGTGACTGTACAGATGATATGTAAATAAACGATCTCTTGACTTCAGGTTTTGATTGCTTTCTTTTTCACTGCTTTCCTATAAAAATTTTTTTGTGGGGAAGCTGTTTTAGTTTTTTAGCTCTTGCCACACTCTGTGTCTTCCAACTTGTTTGTCATTCCCTTATTTCTGCCTGAAACTGTGGTTGAGTTCAGAGTTTGAAATTTTCACTCTTTGTGATTGCCTCTACTGTACATGATGAGATGGTGGTAGTTAAGCCTAAAATGATAGCGGAAGTCCCACCCATGATCCTGTTGTAATTGGTGAAAATGGTTTTTAAGTCTGTGGGTCCAGGCATCTAGAAGAGTAGTGATTGGTCTGTGAGCATGGCAGATACAGGATGTGCCATTCCTCTGGAGAAGTTCTGATGAGAGAAAGTGTACTCTGAGCGTGCTTAACACTTTCTGAATTTGAGCCAGGGGTTCTTTAAGAAACAAAGTAATGTTTTTCAGACTTGATACACTTCCAGAAGATATTAAAAAACTGTTAATAGTTTCATTTTGTTAAGAGATGGAAAATACTGCTTAAAAGACAGAGCGAACTTTAGTTGTTTTGCTTTTGTAACAATGTGTATATTTTTAACTAGTCAAGTGACTTTCAAAGGAACATTGTACATATTACTTATGATTGGAGTCAGTATGTATCCAGTCACTGTGTCTTCTTAAAGAACTGTTGGATTATTTTTAATTGGAAAATTGCTTTATCTATCTTTGCTCCTCTTTGAATATCTCGCATGCTTTGTCAAGTGCTCAGAATTATGACCAATGTTTGAATAAGTGGAAGCTAGATTTAAAATAACCTCGTCCACTTAGGTTTTTGGACACAAGATAATTTTGTCTGTGAAGTATTTTGCTTGATAAGCTTATAACACCTGATAAAGAATCATAGGATAGTGTTAGTTAGCCAGATTAATACAGTAATGATTCATTTGTCAACCTCACCTTTTTGGAAAAAGCCTAAGAAATTCAGTTACTAGAAATTGCTCAGCAGCCAAGCGAGGTGTCAGGAAGCTTAGGTACAATGACCAAGAAAAACAAATAAAATTAAAAAAAAAAAAAAAGCTTTCTCTTTTTTCATCAAAGAATACTTTAAGCTCTCTCATTCACAAACTGCCCACTCCTTTTTAGATGTAATTCTAATAAGCTTAGTTATCAGTTTTCTAACTCTGCTTCAGAAGAGGGTGAAGAGGAAAGTGTGCCAGAGACAGGAGCACCATTAATAGCAAGAAGTGACACTTAACAACAAGGGAGAAGATTTTTAAAAAGCTGTAGAAGGACATGATTCTGGAGCTATTTTAGAGAAAGGCAAACAGCTCTATGTACTTCAGTAGCTCCTGAGGGTAGAACAGTGTTCCCTAGGGACGATTTTGTAGAAAAATTTATGTTCAGTGCTCTCTGTTTAAGGGAGTGAGAGCAGTGTGTGCTATTTTTAAAAGATACCCATTAAAATGGTTAAATTAAAACCACAATGATATATCACTACATCTCTTTTGACCAAACCAAACCGTTGCCGTCAAGTCAATTCTGATTCATAGCAACCCTATTGGACAAGGTAGAACTGCCCCAGAGAGTTTCTAAGGAGTGGCTGGTGGATTTGAACTGCTGACCTTTTGGTTAACAGCTGTAGCTCTTACCCACTGCACCACCAGGGCTCTGACATACTTTTTTAGAGTGGCTCAAATAAAAACTGACAATACAAAGTGCTGGTGAGGTTGCAGAGCAACTGGAAATTCTGACCCCTTGCTGGTGGGGCTGCAGAATGGCACACCCACTCCGGGAAACGGTTTGGGAGTTTTATTTAATAGTTAAACACATTTACGTATGATTCAGCCACCCTACTCCTGGATATTTCCCTCCTGAAAACCTTTGTTCCAACAGAAATCGGTACAAAGTTTCATAACAGTTTTACTTATAATAGCTCCAAACTGGAAACAACCCGAATGTCCTTCAGTGAGCAAATGGTTAAAACACTGTGGTAAATCCATATGGTGGAACACTATTCAGTAATAAAAAGGAAGGAAATATTGATACATTTAACAACTTGAACGAATCTTTTAAGGCTTTATGCTGAGTGAAAGAAGCCAGGCTCAAAAGGTTACGTAGTGTATGATTCTATTTATATGACTTTCTCCTACAGATAAAACTATAGTAGTGGAAGCCGGTTCAGTGCTTGCCAGAGAGTTATGCGTAGAGGGAAGGTGTGGCTGTAAAAGGATAGCAGGAGTGAGTTTTGGGGTGATGGAACTGTTTGTTCTGTATCCTGCTTGTGGTGGTGGTAGCAAGTTTTAAAATTCACAGAACTTTATATACCAAAAGTAAATAAAAATTATTTGACTGTATGATTATTTTTTCTTCAAGAAAGGTTAAATTAAAAAGAAAACAAAACAAAGGAATTGACCAGAAAAAAAAAAACCCCAAACTCATTGCCATCGAGTTGATTCCGACTCATCGCGACCCTATAGGATAGAGTAGAACTGCCACATAGGGGTTCCAAGGCTGTAAATCTTTACAGAAGCAGACTCCCACATCTTTCTCCCTCAGAGCAGCTGGTGAGTTCAAACCACCGACATTTCAGTTTGCAGCCAAGTACTTAACCACTGAGCTACCAGAGCTCCTTTAACTATATATAATGTTGGGTAAATGAAACATTTCTCTTTCAGAAACTTATCCTCTGATTAGCCTTCTCCAGTGTTTTGTAAATTGGCGTAATTGCCTGTCACCTTTGCTTAGAGAAACCTTTTTTTTTTTTGAAGAGTGTTTCTTTGATAGAGTAATTGTATTTATTTTGTAAATTAACGTTTTTTTTCTTTAACCATTAGAAGTTGTCCTAAGTATCAGCTAATTTTACTTAGGTCACTTAAACAGCCTAATCTGAATGTGGCTTTATCTAATTGCTGGGATAGTCTCTCCTTGTATGCCTTGAGTCATCTTAACTTTTGAAAGTTCAGTGAGTGACTTGTGTTTATTTTAAAATGTTGGTGGCATTGAATCACTGGAGTTTTCATAAATGTTTCTGCTTATGGTGTAGGTGTAAGGGTGTATAATGAAGTCTTTCTGGATCTTATCCTGAGTTTGTTTCTGTAGGAATTCTATCAGTATTCTCGTGTATTTATGTAGATCTTATATAAAACAAAGTTCATGCTTTAAATCAGTGGAAAGAATGTAAGATTGGATTGTAGTTTAAGATTTCATGGTTGACATAATAACACGTTTATATTTAGGAATGAAGACTTCGTTTCTTTATATTTGATGGGGAACGGACACCAACTTGTATTATACTAGGCCATCCTAGGTCCTCTTTCATATCTCATTTAATCTTCATAACATTTTGTTAGCCCATTTTACATGTGAAGAAACTGCATCTGCTGATGATGTGACCAAAAATATCCAAGCTAAACCCAGTACTAGCAAGTCGATTCTGATTAAGTGACATCTGGGGAGAAATAACTAGTAATCTCTTCAAGGCGGAAGTGCAGTGCTAAAGTCAAAGTTCACTTTTGTTGTGTAAATACTTTGGGGATGTGCCTTCCTCCAGGTCAGTTCTGATAGCAAAATGCCTCTACTGTTTTTTCCAGTTAGAGTAGGAGTAGCAAGGTGTATATAAAGGAGAAAGCGGCCATCAGTAGATACTGAAACCTCACAGGGCACCTTATTCTAAAAGATCTTTAGTTGCCTAGGAAATACTTAGGGTTCAAAATAGGACTGAAGCCAATCATCCATTTAAAATATTTATTTTCCACTACTTTAGCAGTTTTGACTCTGATAAGCTTAACTAACATGTATTTGTACAACTGTATTTTTCTAGATTGTCTGGATAAAATACCTGAGTCCAGCTTAACTGCTTCAGAACTTGAAGAAAAAATAGCAATTCTTAGAAAGGGAAACTGTATCATTGTTATGAGATTATTCACTGTTCAAATTTTTTTCTACCATTGAAGAATCTTATTTCTTTATTCATAAATAACCGCTGAGAATAGTTTGTTAAATCCTTCCAGATCTTTTCCTAGATATATTTTGTATTATGCATTTACAATTTATATTAGCAGAATTTGGTTTTAATTTTTAACATTAATGTTATCACTGTGCATTATTTAGCAATTTGCTTTTTTCATGAGTATATGGAAAATCTTTCCAATTCTGTACTTATAGTTCTAATTCTTTTTAATGCCTGCATAAAAAAAAAAAAAAAAGCATAGTGTCCCATAATTATTCAACCCCCCTGCAGATAGAAAGTACACAAACATTTGGTAGATCTAAGACTATGTGTACCTTAAAAGTCATATAGGGCTAGCATAGTTGCCAGGCCTTCAGATTTTTTAAGTCAGAAATCCAGATTTTTAAAAAATTATCCCGTGTAAAAAATACCGTTTGAACCAAACAAAACAGGACTCCCGGCTAGATTTTGGCTCTCAAGGTGCCAGTTTGTGATTTCAGCGCTAATCTTTTTATCAGCAATTCTCCTAGTCTAAGTTTCTCTCCGGTTTTTAAAGTTTAAAGTTAGACCTAACAAAGCCCACTCCGTCTCTTCCGACCTACATCTTTGAACCCTTTTCCGTTATCAAAGCACTGCCATTTCCTGGGGTTACTGAATTGTGACTTCCCACAAACGCCGCAATCCTCTTGACCTCCGTTACACACTGTTCCTTCTCATAATCCCCAATACCATCTACTTACCTGTTCAACATCTAACAATTTCCAAGGCACTGTCAATATCCTCAGTGACTTCAGCCCCTGGTTTTACATACTTAGACATCGTTTTCACTGCCTCCTGTTCACCATACAAACAGTCCTGATCCCTTACCTGGCCTTCAGATTTTCCAACTCTAGTGACTCTTTCAGTTTCTCTTTAGCTACTTCAGAGAAACCCTGGTAATGTAGTGGTTAAGAGCTATGGCTGCTAACCAAAAGTTCGGCAGTTCAAATCCACCAGGCACTCCTTGGAAACCGTATGGGGCAGTTCTACTCTGTCCTACAGTACAGGGTCACTACGAGTCGGAAGTGGGATAGCAATAGGTTTTTTTGTTTGTTTGTTTTAGCTACTTCAGAGCTTGGATGCTCTATTAACTGGGGAGGAGAAATGACACCATTTTTCAGACTCCCAGAAACTCCTCTTCTGTTCTAAACCTCTCCCACAGGCTTACCCCACTGATCTACTCCTCATTCCACCATCTGCTAGTCTCCCAGTCTGTTCTAATTTAACTTTAGTCCTAACCTAGTGGTCACCTCCTTCAAAGTTACACTCACTACCTCCCTGGATTCACCCTTGGCATTTCATCATCCCATCCTGCCAGTCCCTAGAATGATGACAAACCATGTCAGTTCTACCTCAGGAGTCTCTCACTTAACCCTAATTATCCTCCTCATTTCCACTGTCCCCACCACGAAATCTAACTGGTTGTGGAATTAAATTAATGGGTGTTTACCAGCATTTTAAAAAAGGTACAGAATAAAGTAGAGCAGAAAATAGAATGTAAAACCTGTTGTAAGGATATACTTTGACTGCGGGTAGTAGTCAGAATTGCCTCTGGATGTAACAGGTCTTCCCACACCCTGTATCTCCGCCACTCAGATGCGTTTTACACACCACTGCTGAGTGGTCTGCCGGATCTTTGCTGGGGCCACTCCCTGCTGAAAGGCTTTGAACAAAATCATTAAGTCCAGACTCCTTATTGTGGCTTTTAGGACCCTGCTTCAACATGAACCAATTTTACCTTCATATGCCACAATTCCTCTACCGTAGTATTTTTGTTTTTTCTGTATATGTAATGTAAAATTCTGCTATTTAAGTGTACAATTCAGAGGCAGTAATTATATTCCCAGTGTTGTGCAGCCATCACCATTATTTGTTTCCAAAGCTTTTTCACCACCTCAGACAGAAACTGTAACCATTAAGCATTAATTTCCTATCTCTCCTTTCCCAGGCCATGGCAACAATTAATCTATTTTATGTCTGTATCCGTTTGCCTATTCTAGATATTTCATATAAGTGGGATCACGCAATATTTGTCCTTTTCTGACTGGCTTATTTAACTTACCATACTGTTTTTTCAAGGTTCGTTGTGTAGAAGGATATGTTAGGACTTCATTCATCTGTGTGTTGTGGGGGCGGGGCACACACTTCAGGTGACAGTTTACAGCTCAAGTTTCTCATACAAAAATTTGTACACACGTTGTTATGGAACCCTAGTTGCCATCCCTGAAATGTGATTGCACATTTCTCCTTTCCACCCGGATTTCCCCTATCCATTCAACATGTTCCTATCATTTTTTTCCCTTTCATCTTGCCCCCAGACGGGAGCTTCCCATTCAGTCTCACGTATCTACTTCAACTAAGAAGCACACTTGTAATGAGTATCATTTTATGTCTTACAGTCCAGTCTGTTCTTTGCCTAAAGGGTTGGCTTCGAGAATGGTTTTTAGTTCTGGGTTAACAGAGAATCCGGGGGGCCGTATCTACTGGGGATCCTCCAGTCTCAGACCATTATGTCTGGTCATTCCTGCTAGAATTTGAGTTCTGCGCTCCACTTTTCTCCTTCTTTGTCAGGCACTCTCTGTTTTGTTTCCTATCAGGGTGGTCATTTGTGGTAGCCAAGCACCATCTAGTTCTTCTGGTCTCAGGATGGTGGAGTCTCTGCTTTATGTGGCCCCATTTGTCTCTTGGGCTAATATTTTCCTTGTGTCTTTGGTGTTCTTCATCCTCCTTTGCTCCACGTGGGTTGGAACCAATTGATACATCTTAGATGGCTGCTTGCTAGGCTTTTTTTTTTTTTAATTGTGCTTTAAGTGAAAGTTTACAAATCAAGTCAGCCTCTCACACAAAAACTTATATACACCTTGCTACATATTCCCAATCACTCTTCCCCTAATGAGACAGCCCACTCTCTCCCTCCACTCTCTTCTTTTTGTGTCAATTTTGCCAGCTTCTAACCCCCTCTACCCTCTCATCTCCTGTCCAGGCAGGAGATGCCAACGTAGTCTCAAGTGTCCACCTGATCCAAGAAGCTCACTCCTCACCAGCATCCCTCTCCAACCCATTGTCCAGTCCAGTCCATGTCTGAAGAGTTGGCTTTGGGAATGGTTCCTGTCCTGGGCCAACAGGGGGCTGGGGGGCCATGACCACTGGGGTCCTTCTAGTCTCAGTCAGACCATTAAGTCTGGTCTTAGGGGAATTTGGGGTATGCATCCCACTACTCTCCTTCTCCCTCAGGGGTTCTCTGTTGTGTTCCCTGTCAGGGCAGTCATCAGTTGTAGCCGGGGGCTTGCTAGGTTTTAAGACCACAGACACTGCTCTCCAAAGTGGAGTGCGGAACATTTTCTTAATAAACTTTGTTATGCCAGTTGACTTAGATGTCCCCTGAAACTGTGGTCCCCAGACCCCCGCCCTGCTACACTGTCCCTCGAAGTGTTTGGTTGTGTTCAGGAAACTTCTTAGCTTTTGGTTTAGTCCAGTGGTGCTGACTTCTCCTGTATAGTGCATTGTCCTTCCCTTCACCTAAGGTAATTCTTGTCTACTGTTCCCTCTCCCTCCCCACCCTTGTAACCCTCAAAGAATGCTTTCTTCTGTGTTTAAACCTTTTCTTGAGTTCTTTAATAGTGGTTTCACGCGATATTTGTGCTTTTGCAACTAATTTCACTCAGCTTAATGCCTTCCAGATCAATCCATGTTATGAGATGTTTCACAGATTTATTGTTTTTTATCTTTGCGTAGTATTCCATTGTGTGAATATACTATAATTTGTTTATCCGTTTGTCCAGTCTGACTCATAGTGACCCTACAGTACAGAGTAGAACCACCCCATGTGATTTCCAAGGAGCACCTGGCGGATTCAAACTGAACACTCTGCCACTGAGTCAGAATCGACTTGATGGCGGCAGGTTTTTTGGTTATTTGTATGTTGATAGGCACCTAGGGTTGTTTCCATCTTTTTGCTATTGTGAACAGTGCTGCAGTGAACATGGGTGTGCATATATCTATCTGTGTGCCGGCTCTTATTTCTCTAGGATATATTTCAAGGAGTGGGATTGCTGGATCGTATGGTACTTCTGTTTCTAGCTTTTTAAGGAAGCACCAAATTGATTTCCAAAGTGGTTGTATCGTTTTACATTCCCACTAGGAGTGTAAAAGCATTTCAGCCTCTCCACAACTGCTCCAACATTTGTTATTTTGGGTTTTTTGGATTAATGATAGCCTTGTTGGGGTGTGATGGTGTCTTGTTATAGTTTTGATTTGCATTTCTTTAATGGCTAGTGATCATGAGCATTTCCTCATATATTTGTTAGCCGCCTGAATGTCTTCTTTGGTGGATTGCCTGTTCATATCCTTTGCCCATTTTTATTGGGTTATTTGCGTTTTTGTAGTTGAAGCTTTGCAGTATCTTGTAGATGTTAGAGATTAGACCCTGATTAGATATGTCATAGACAAATTTTTTTTCCCAGTCTGTAGGTTGCTTTTTTCCTCTTTTGGTGAAGTCTTTTGATGAGCATAAGTGTTTGAGTTTTAGGAGCTCCCAGTTATCTAGTTTCTCTTCTGGTGTTTGTGCGCTGTTAGTTATGTTTTGTATTCTGTTTATGCCTTGTATTAGGGCTCCTAGTGTTGTCCCTATTTTTTTTCCATGATCTTTATTGTTTTAGATTTTATATTTAGGTCTTTGATCCATTTCGAGTTAGTTTTTGTGCGTGGTGTGAGGTATAGGTCTTGTTTCATTTTTTTTGCAGATGGATATCCAGTTATGCCAGCACCATTTGTAAAAGAGACTATCTTTTCCCCATTTAATGGACTTTGGGTGTTTGTCAAATATCAGCTGCTCATAGGTGGATGAATTTATGCCCGGATTCTCAATTCTGTTCCATTGGTCTATGTATCTGTTGTTGTACCAGTACCAGGCTGTTTTGACTACTGTGGTGGTATAATAGGTTCTAAAATCAGGTAGTATGAGGCCATCTACTTTGTTCTTCAGTAATGCTTTACTTATCCGGGGCCTCTTCCCTTTCCATATGAATTTGGTGATTTGTTTCTCTATCTCATTAAAAAATGTCCTTGGAATTTGGATCAGGATTGCATTGTATCTGTAGATCGCTTTGGGTAGAATTGACATTCTCACAATGTTAAGTCTTCCTATCCATGAGCAAGTTATATTTTTCCACTTATATAGGTCTCTTTTAGTTTCTTGCAGTTTTCCTTGTATAGGTCTTTTACATCTCTGGTTAGATTTATTCCTAAATATTTTATCTTCTTGGAGGCTACTGTAAATGGTATTGGTTTGGTGATTTCCTCTTTGAAGTTTTCTTTGTTGGTGTAGAGGAATGTAACTAATTTTTCTATGTTTATCTTGTATCTTGATACTCTGCTGAACTCTTCTGTAGTTCTCTTGTGGATTCTTTTAGGGTTTTCTGTGTAAAAGATCATGTCATCTGCAAATAGAGATACTTCTTACCAATTTGGATGCCCTTTATTTCTTTCTCTAGCCTAATTGCTCTGGCTAGGACCTCCAGCGCAATGTTGAATAAGAGTGGCAATAAAGAGCATCCTTGTCTGGTTCCTGATCTCAAGGGGAATGCTTTCAGACTCTCATTTAGGATGATGTTGGCTTTGTATAAATGCCCTTTATTATGTCGAGGAATTTTCCTTCTGTTGCTATTTTGCAGAGAGTTTTTATCATGAATGGGTTTTGGACTTTGTCAAATGCCCTTTTTTGCATCAATTGATAGGATCATGTGGTTCTCATCTTTTGTTTTATTTGTATGATTGATTACATTGATTGTTTTTCTGATGTTGAGCCGTTCCTGCATACCTGGTATGAATCTGACTAGGTCATAGTAAATTATTTTTTTGATATGTTGTTGAATTCTTTTGGCTAGAATTTTGTTGAGGATTTTTGCATTTAAGTTCATGGAGGATATAGGTCTGTAATTTTCTTTTTTTTGTGGTGTCTTTACCTGGTTTTGGTATCAGGGTTATGCTGGCTTCATAGAATGAGTTTGGGAGAATTCCATCCTTTTCTATGCTCTGAAATACCTTTAGTAGTAGTGGTGTTAACTCTTCTCTGAAATTTTGGTAGAACTCTGCAGTGAAGCCATCCAGGACAGGGTTTTTTTTTTTTTTTTTTTAATAATTTTTACTGTGCTTTAAGTGAAACTTTACAAATCAAGTCAGTCTCTCACACAAAAACCCATATACCCCTTGCTACACACTCCCAGTTACTCTCCGGCTAATGAGACAGCCCGCTCTCTCCCTCCATTTTCTCTTTTCGTGTCCATTTCCCCAGCTTCTAACCCCTTTCACCCTCTCATCTCCCCTCCAGGCAGGAGATGCCAATATAGTCTCAAGTGTCCACCTGATCCAAGAAGCTCACTCCTCACCAGCATCCATCTCCAACCCATTGTCCAGTCCAATCCATGCCTGAAGAGCTGGCTTCGGGAATGGTTCCTGTGCTGGGCCAATAGAAGGTCTGGGGGCCATGACCACTGGGGTCCCTCTAGTCTCAGTCAGACCATTAAGTCTGGTCTTATGAGAATTTGGGGTCTGCATCCCACTGCTCTCCTGCTCCCTCAGGGGTTCTCTGGTGTGTTCCCTGTCGGGGCAGCCATCAGTTGTAGCTGGCACCATCTAGTTCTTCTGGTCTCAGGATGATGTAGTCGCTGGTTCATGTGGCCCTTTCTGTCTCTTGGGCTTGTAATCGCCTTGTTTCCTTGGCGTTCTTCATTCTCCTTTGATCCAGGTGGGTTGAGACCAGTTGATGCATCTTAGATGGCTGCTTTAGCGTTAGATGGCTGCTTGCTAGCGTTAAAGACCCCAGACGCCACTCTTCAAAGTGGGATGCAGGATGTTTTCTTAATAGATTTTACTATGCCAGTTGACTTAGATGTCCCCTGGAACCATGGTTCCCAGATGGGCCAGGGTTTTTTGTGGGGGAAGCTTTTTAGTTATTAGTTAACTTTTCAATGTCTTTTTTTGTTAAAAGTTTAGTTGTTCTATCTCTGTTTGTGTTAGTTTAGGTAGGTATTGTGTTTCTAGAAATTTGTCCATTTCCTCTAGGTTTTCAAATTTGTTCGAGCAGAATTTTTCATAGTATTCTGTTATGATCCTTTTTATTTAAGTCTCTTGTGGTATTGCCCGTCTTATTTCTTATTCAGGTTATTTGCTTTCTGTCAAATTTTCCAGTTTGGCCAATGGCTTATCAATTTTGTCAGTCTTTTCTAAGGACCAGGCTTTGGTCTTGTTAACTCTTTGAATTGTTTTTCTATTTGCTATTTTATTTAATTCTGCTCTAATTTAATTATTTCCTTTCTTCTAGTACCCGAGGGCTTCTTTTGCTGCCTTGTACTTGTTCAAGTTGTAAGGTTAATGTTTAGATTTTGGCCCTTTCATCTTATTGGATGTGTGCATTTACTGCTATAAATTGATCTCTGGGCACTGCTTTTGCTGTGTCCGAAATGTTCTGATAGGGTGTGTTTTCATTCTTGTTTGATTCCATTCTTAATTCCTTCTATAACTTAGTAGTTTTTCAGGAAGCTGTTGTTCAGTTTCCATGTATTTGATTTTTTTCCCTTGCTTTTTCTGTTATTGATTTCTACTTTAATGGTTTTATGGTCAGAAAAGATGCTTTGTAATATTTCAGTGTTTTGGATTCTGTTAAGGCTTGCTTTGTGGCCTACTATATAGTCTATTCTGGAGAATGTTCCATGTGCGTCGGAAAAGAACATACACTTGACTGCTGTTGGGTGAAGTGTTCTGTGTATGTCTGTGAGATCGAGTTGGTTGATTGTGGCATTTAGAACTCTCGTATCTCTATTGAGCTTCTTTCTGGATGTTCTGCCCTTCACCGAAAGTGGTGTGTTGAAGTCTCCTACTGTTATTGTGGAGCTACTTATCTCTCCTTTTGGTGCTGTTAAGAGTATTATATGGTGTCCTTCCTTATCCTTTGTGGTGGATTTTGCTTTAAAGTTTCTTTTGTCAGAAATTAATATTGCCACTCCTGCTTTTTTTTGATGGTTGTTTGCTTGATAACATTTTTTTTTATCCTTCGAGTCTTAGTTTGTGTCTTTAAATCTAAGGTGTGTCTCTTGTAGGCAGCATATAAATGGATCGTATTTTTTAATCCACTCTGCAACTCTTTGTCTCTTTATTGGCGCATTTTGTCCACTTACCAAAAAACCAAACCAAGCCAAACCTATTGCCGTCGAGTCGATCCTGACTCATAGTGACCCTGCAGTCCATTTACGTTCAGTGTAATTATTGATAGGTATGATTTTATTCCTGTCATTTTGATGTATTTTTCTTTGTGTTGTTGACAGTTTCTTTGTTCCACTTAATTTTCTGTGCTGAGTCGTTTTTCTTCATGTATTTTCTTTTCATCTTTTTCATTGTTGTTGATTTTGTGTTTGCTGGGTCTTTATGTTTTTCTTGTTTTTTATTTTGATGTGTAGAAGTGTTAGTTTCTTTTGTGGTTACCTTAATTTTTACCCCGGTTTTTCTAAGCTTAAACCAATCTTTTATTCCTTTATATCGCCTTGACTTCCTCTCCATATGAAAGATCTGTGACTATATTTTTTAGTCCCTCTTTTTGGTTTTAATCTTGTCATCTTTTACATATTGACATCCCTGTTTACCTATTTAGAGGCATTTTAGCTTTGATTTATTTTTGTGACTTCCCTATCTGGGTTGATATCACGTTGATCTTTCTTGTGTTCTGGTCTTGGTTGTTAACTCTTGTTATTGATTTTCTAACCAGAGGAATCCCTTTAGTATTTCTTGTGATTTTGGTTTGGTTTCTTTGGAAATGCCCGAATTTCACCATCATATTAGTGAGACAGTTTTGCTGGATATATAATTCTTGGCTGGCAATTTTTTTTTCCTTCAAGGCTTTAAATATGTCATCCCGTTGTTTTCTTGCCTGCATAGTTTGTGCTTAGTAGTCTGAGCTTAGCCTTATTGACTCTCCTTTTTAGGTGATTTTTTTGTTTATCCCTACCCATTCTAAAAATTCTCTCTTTATCTTTGGTATTGGCAAGTTTGATTATGATATGTCTTGGTGACTTTCTTTAGGGATCTGCCTTGTGTGGGGTTCGATGAACTTCTTGAATAGGTTATGGCCTCATCTTTCACAGATTCAGGGAAGTTTTTGCCAAAAAATCTTCAGTAATTCTCTCTGTATTCTCTGTTATCCTCCCCCTCCCCCGTTCTGGTACTCCAATCACTTGTAGGTTACCTGTCTTGATAGAGTCCCACATACTTGTTAGGGTTTCTTCATTTTTTTATGATTTTTTCTTAAATAAGTTGGTGCCCAGTGCATTATCTTCAATCACACTAATTCTGACTTCCATTGCCTCAATTCTGCTCCTCTGACTTTCTTTTGAGGTGTCTAATTCTGATATTGTTAATCTTTTGGATTTCTGTTTGCTGTCTATGTGGATTCTTGCAGTCTGTTAAATTTGTCATTATGCCCTTGTATAACCTTAAGCTCCTCTATTTCTTTGTGTGTGTTCCTTGGCTTGGTCTGCATTTTACCTGATATCCTTCCTGATCTCTTGAAGAGATTAGTCTTTTGAAAATTTCCTCTGTTAATTCCAAGGATTTCTCTTCCTCTGGAAGGTTTCTTGATTCTTTGTTATGGGTGCATGCTGAGGCCATCATGGTCTGCTCTTTATGTGACTTGATATTGACTCTTGTCTCTGAGACATCAATATTTTTTAATTTATGTTTGCTTACTGTGTCTGGGCTTCCTGTTTTGGTTTGTTTTGATATGCCCAAGTAGGCTGGTCGTGTGAGCTATTTTGATTATTGACGTTTTTGGGTTCACGTCCTGTCTCCAGGTAGCGAGAGCTGTTTCTATGTATGTGAGCGCAGGAGTCTGTTTACTTTTCTTGTGTGAATTCAGCTAAGGTGTCCAGGTTGTCGGTCACCGGGTGCATGGTGCAGGGATGATTGAAGTAGGCACAGGCATCTGGCTGCAGTAGGGGGTCATGCAGTGATCAAAGCAGGGGGCTGACTGATGCCCCTGAATGTCTGGGTAGAAGGCGTGTCCGTATTCCCTGAAGTGTGTAGGTAGGTGGGTTTTGCAGCTGGACTGTGGGCACCCAGTGCTGTTGGCTATAAGGACTGGGAGTCACCACTTATTCTTGGAACCCTGTCATGGGTGGCTCAGCGAAGTGAGTGGAGCCACCAGTCCTTAGGCCCCTAATGTGGGTAGGTGAAGACTCTGCTTAATGGGTAGAGCAGTGTTAAACGTCACGAATCTGCCACTCCCCCTTATAACAGATACAGATGAAAATAGGCTTCAGGTGTACACCCTCTTATACTGTGCTGATGAGGGCCTACACTGCTGAAATGGGCCCACACAGGTCTAGGCAGGGGTGAAAGGCATTCAATGTCCTTGGACCCCTTATGCCTGTCCCTAGGCAAAGGGTCTGTACCTGCCGTGAGTTCCTGGCTTAGGGGAGCTGGCAGATTATTTTTTGCTGTTTGTTAATTTGTTCCCTCTCCAAAGGCAGGAGAATGGCTAAGGGTGTGTGGTGGTTCCTACTTCTGGCCCAGGGAACGCAGCAGACCCGGACAGGGACCCAGAGCAGAGCAGGGAGGGGGCAGGTAAATGGGAGAGAGAATACTTCCCAAAAGGTTTTTTTGTTTTTTTTGATCTGCTCAGTAGCTTATATGCTTGTACTTATCTTTTGCTGATTGAGCTCCATTTCTCTCTGGTTGTGGAGACTTGAGCAGACTCTCTGCCACTTGGTCTCTCTCGTTGTGGAAAGCGTGTTCTGAGTGCCTCTGCTTGCCTCACCATGTGCACCAGCTGATCCAGCCTGCAGGGTGCCAGTGCTAGCCAGGTCAGGTCTGGCGATTCCTTGCTGCTCCTGAACCATCTCTCCCTCCCCCGCCACTCAGTCTGGTTCCTCAACTTTGTCTTTGATGTTCAAGGTTCCTAGATTGTCACAGATAATCAATACTCCTGTTTTTTTGGGTTTTTGTTATAAGAGGGACCACAGGAAGCATCTGACTACTCCTCCATCTTAGTACTACCACCTCAGGACTTTATTCCTTTTTATGGCTGAATAACATCACATTGTATGTATATACTATGTTTTGTTTATCTGTTGATGGACATTTGGGTTGTTACCACATTTTGGCTATTTTGCATGCTCCCAACCAACTGCTGTTTCCCCAAGTAACGTCCAGCTTACCAACTTCTGCTTATGTTACTCCCTCTTGTCTAACTACCATACTTCCGCTTGTCAGTACTTCATTCGTACTTCAAAGCCCATCTCAAGTGTCAACTTCCTTCATGGAGTTTCTTCTACATTCCAAAAGGTGGGCCAGGAACACACATACAGTATTGTAAAATGGTAGCTTCTGAAGTCCTCTGACTTCATGAGGAGGAAGGATAATCACTATCAGCAGGGGGCTGATGCCTGTGAGGTGGAGGTCAGACATACTTCCACTCTGCAGTCTTTTTGTTTTTTTAAACTAATTCTGATACCAGCCGTCCCTCCAGCATACTGTGTACATTTCTGCTGGGTTAAATAATTTGTTGCAGTGGCCACACAAAACGCACTGACCTGTGGAGTTTATTAGGGAAGTAACAGGTTACAATTCAGGATCAGAATCAACTTGGAAATAACAGGAACAGCTCAGGATAGAGTTCTTTAATCAGGATCACTTCTTCTCAGCAGTGCCTGCAGGCATGCCTTTGCTGCTGGGCCCTGCTTGGGGCCTGGCCTCTGCCCTACTCAGGCAAATGCTACAGATCTCTCTTTAGTCCCACTGATAAGTGCCCGGAGGCACCCCAGTCAGTTCTCCCACTCCATGGTCGGCAGGCGCACTGCAGCAAGCTGCAGGACCCCCTGCCACTGTCCTCTCTCCTGTCTCCTAGGTGTAGGAGGTTCTCGGTGCAGGAACCCTGGGTCCATAGGACGTGCTCTGCTCCTGGCTCTTTTTGATGGTTGTGAAATCCCCCCCTCAACCTGTGGAATTGGCTCGTTTTAAGCCTGGGGATAGAAAAACCTGTGGGTAGGCCACAGGTGTTTGCATAGTTGTTGTTCAATCCCTGACAAGAGTTTTACATATCTTATTTGCATAGTCCCAGGCAGTCATTTTGTGGGAGTTTAAGAGACCATGGCCAGAAAGGCCATATAAGAAGAGAAACCTATCGCTGTGGAAGTAGCATCTATATTTGCGTTGGTACTTGAAAACTGCTTCAGGCCAGGGACTATATTTCACTCCTGTGCTCCTTATATGTTTAGGGAACACAGTCGAGTCATAGGCACTCAATTGTTCTGACCAAAATATTTGCATTATTCTATTTATTTAGCTAGGCAAATGTAATTATCTGTTAACACATGGATCAGTGACCGTTGTTGTTATTTGCTGTCCAGTTGATTCCGACTCATGGTGACCCCATGTGTGTAGAGTAGAACTGTTCCATAGGGTTTTCAAGGCTGTGACCTTTTGGAAGCAGATCCCCAGGGATATCTTCCAAGATGCCTCTGGATGGGTTTGAATCGCCAACCCTTCGGTTAGTAGGTGAGTGCTTAACATTTGTGCCACCCAGGGATTACTTAAGATTTATTCTTTACCTTAAATTTCTTTTTTCTGACTCGTTTCCCAGTGATGATTCATTCTCCTTTCAGCAAATATTTGAGTGCCTGTATGGTGACGCAGTGGATAAAAGCTTGGCTGCTAACCAAAAGGTTGGCAGTTTGAATCTACCAGCTGCTCCTTGGAAACCCTATAGCACAGTTCTGCTCTGTTCTGTAGGGCCCCTATAAGTCAAAATTGATTGGATGGCAGCGGATTTGTTTTATATTGAGTGTCAGGCATAGAGGAGTGACTAATAGGGAAGGTTCCTACCTTCAAGGAGTTTATGATCTAGTGGAGGGATGGGGGAGAGGGAAGGATTCATTTAAATCATTTTCTTTTGTTAACATTTGAAGCTTTATTTGGCTGTATATAACAACATATTTATAGACAGTGAAGACCAGGGAGAGGTGGGTGATTTTGCTCGCCGTGGAACATTTGGCAATTTCTGGAGACAGTTTTGGTTGTCACAACTGAGGGGATACTACTGGTGTCCGTGGGTAGAGACAAGGAATGCTGCTAAACATCCTACAATGCACAGAGTGATTCCTCACAGAATTATCTGCCCTAAAATATCAATAATGCTGAGATTAGGAATTCCTGGTATAAATAAATGGAAGAGTTTAAGCTTAGGGCCTTTGTAAAGCCGTGTAAATGTTTGAAAGAGATTTCTAAGTACATCAGGAAGAGAAGTAATCAAAAATTACTTGTATTAAAAAAAAATCAAAAAACTAACTTGGTTTCCTAAATTAAAATACAAACACGTATGTGCACTGTATTTCTAACATATTCTTGACCCAGATTGCTCTTTATTTTATGACATTTATTAAAAAAATCTTTTTTTCATTGTACTTTAAGTGAAAGTTTACTATTTAGGTCAGTTGCTTATACAAAATCTTATGCACACACTGTTATGTGACCCTAGTTGCTCTCCCTACAATGTAATAGCACATGCCTTCTCTCCATCCTGTATTTCTGGTGTCCATTCAACCAGCTCCTGTCTTCCTCTGCCTTCTCTTCTCCCCTCCATACAGGAGCTGCCCACATAGTCTCATGTCTGCTTGAGCTAAGAAGCGCATTCCTCATCAGTATCATTTTATGTCTCATAGTCCAGTCTAATCCTTGTCTGAAAAGTTGACTTTGGGAATGGTTTCAGTTTTGGGCTAACATAGAGTCCGGAGACCATGATCCCTGGGGTCCCTCCCGTCTCAGTCAGATCATTAAGTCTGGTCTTTTTACTGGAATTTGAGGTCTGCATCCCACTCTTCTTCTGCTCCATTAGGGATTCTCTGTTGTGTTCCCTGTCAGGGCAGTCATTGGTGGTAGCCGGGCACCATCTAGTTTTTCCAGGCTCATGCAGATGGTGTCTCTGGCTTATGTGGCCCATTCTGTCTCTTGGGCTCGTATTTTCCTTGCGTCTTTGGTGTTCTTCGTCCTTCTTTGCTCCAGGTGGGTTGAAGCCAATTGATTATGACATTTATACTAATGGAAGGAAACGAACGCGTACTATACATTCCAGTCTTAGTAAGCAATTGCCCGTAGGAATAAATGTCAGATACCATGTAATGCGGAGAGGAGGAGGTATTTTAAGAATTTGAAAAATAGAACTTATTTTCTCATGGTTTTATAGATAAAATTTTCTAAATAAAACGGACATATAAATGACCACAGCTCAGATAAAAAGATACTGTTAAAATCCCCCAAATGTCTCTATAGCTGGCATCATTTATTTCATTTTTTACTTGTTTTGATTTTTTTTCCCCCTAGAAAGTAAGTCCCATGAGGACCTTTCTTGTTATCCAGCCATTAGAACAATACCTGGCATATAGTAGGTGCTCAAAAAATATTTGGTAAATGCATGGAAAAACACATTCCAGACTCACCAATTGCTACAACCCTTCCGTGCAAGGCAATGTAATAGCAGAAAGATTGGTAGCAAGATTAAGTTTTCAAATCCACAGTATCAGAGTCAATTCCAAAGATAAGTAGTCTTAGCTGGGCCACCTGTTGCAGATGTTTTATCTTTGAGTAAGGCTTTTATGCATCTTCACTTAGCTGTGTTGAAAAGGGTAACTGCTTAGGCAGGTTGACTGAATTTAGCCATCTTTTTTTATCTTGTTCTACCTGATTCTGTGAGACATCGTTTCTAGGCATTTTAGGGACAGTATAGAGTTGAAGAGCTCTGGTGACATAGTAGTTAAAAGGTCGGCAGTTTGAATCCATCAGCCATTTCTTGGAAACCCTATGGGGCAGTTCTAGTCTGTCCTGTAGGTTCACTATGAGTTGGAATCGACCCGAGGGCAATGTGTTTGGTTTTTATAGAGTTAAACTTGACATTCTGCAAAGGTGATGGTAAATCTACATTATATAGTTTAATTTGTGCCCTACACATTTGGTATTTCCCAGTTAATGCTGGAATAAAGTAACTTTTTTAGAACAAGTGGATTTATCATGTTGTTGGTATTTTATCTATTAATATAAGTAAATATATTGGAGGATTTATTGCTGGAGGGTTGACTTTTCGTTTGTCTCAGTGAATAGTTCTTTTGTTTTTTATTTTTTAAATTTATTTTTGTTGCTGTTGTTCAGAATACACACAGCAGAACATAGGCAGTTCAACAATTTCTGCATGTACAGTCCATGACATTGATTACATTCTTTGAGTTGTGCAGCCACTCTCACCCTACTTTTCTGAGTTATTCCTCTCCCATTAACATAAACTCACTGCCCCCTAACTTTCCTATCTAGTCTTTCGACTTGTCATTGTCAGTTTGGTCCTATATAGATCTTAAAAGAGCACAATGCTCAAGGCAGACATTCTTTACTGGTTAAGCTGAACTCTTGTTTCGTTTTAAGAAGACTTCAGGGGATATTTTTGGTTTGTTTTAAAGATGATCACAGGGCAGTAGTTTCAAGGGTTCACCTGACCTCCATGGCTCCAGAAAATCTGCATCCCATGAGACTTTGAAATTCTGTTCTGCCTTTCCTCCCTTTTGATGAGATTCTCCTATAGAATCTTTGATCAAAATACTCAGTACTGGTAGCGGGGCATCGTCAGGTTCTGGTCTCATGGCAGAGGGGGCAGATGTTCGTGGAAGCAGTTAGCCACACCTTACTTTTCCACCTCCTATTCCTGACTCTCCTTCTTCCTCTGTAGTTCCAGGTGAATGGAGACCAATTGTTGTAGCTTGGATAGCCCCTTGAAAGCTTTTAAGGCCCCAGGCACTATGCTCTGGATTAAGAGGTAGAACAGAGGCACTGAATGTGTTCTTAGGCCTGTTAATTGGGATGTCTCATGAAACCATGACCCTAAACCTCCAAACCAAATCCCACGAGGTATTTGGCTGTACATAAGCAACCTCAGCAGCTATTTTTTTTTTTTTTTGACATTGTTGTAAATACATCTATCACACAACTGTTACCAGTTTGACTTTTTATACGTGTACAGCTTATTGACAGCAATTACATTAGTTGGCTGTGCAGCCGTACCTTTAATCATGCAGTTCCTCAATCACCATAAACTGAAACTCTGTACGCCAAAAGCAGTGAGCCCCTCTCCCCTGCCTTCCTATCCCAGATAACTACTAATAAACTTAGTCTCTCTCTATTTGTCTGTTCTTGTTTTTTTATATAAATGAAGTCTTGCAGTATTTGTCTGTGATTGACTTATTTCACTCAGCATATCATCTTCAAGTTTCATTCGTATTGTAACATGTATCAAGACTTCATTTCTCTTACGGGCTGAGTAGTATTCCATTGTATGTGTGTACCACGTTTCATTTATTCATTCACCCACTGATAGGTATTTAGGTTGTTTCCACTTTTTGTGATTGTGGATAGTGCTGTAGTGAACACTGATGTACAAATCTGTGAGTCTCTCTGCTTTCAATTTTTTTGATTATTATGCCTGTTCCTGGATCATATGGTACTGTTTTTAGTTTTTTTTTTTTTTTTGAGGAACTACCACACTATTTTCCACAACGGCTGTACCATTTTGCATTCCCACCAGTAATGAATAAGGGTTCCAGTTTCCCCACATCCTCACCAACATTTGCTCTTTTCTATTTTTTTAATCTTAAAAAAAAAAAAAAAAAAAAACCCATTGCTGTCCTGTCGATTCTGACTCATAGCGACCCTATAGAACAAGATAGAACTGCTCCATAGGGTTTTCAAGGAGCAGCTGGTAGATTTGAATCACTGACCTTTTGGTAAGCAGCTGTAAGGTGTTATAGCTCTTAACCACTGCACCACCAGGCCTCCTTACCCCTCCTACTGGAGGTGGAATGGTTATCACATTGTGGTTTTGATTTGCAACTCTCTGATGGCTAATGATGTTGAATATTTTTTCATGTGTTTCGTGGCCATTTTAATGTCCTCTTTTGTGAAATGTCTATTCACGTCCTTTGCCCATTTTATGATTGGGCTATTTGTCTTTTTGTTGTTAAATTTGGGAAGTTTTATATATATTTTGGTTATTAGATTCTTATTGTGTATATGATTTCTAAAGATATTCTTCCAGTTGGTAGCTTGTTTTTTCAATTTCTGGGTAAAATCTTTTGATGAACAAAAGTTTTTGATTTTTATGAGGTGCCATTGATTTGCCTTTTGCTGTCTGTGCTTTTATTATATTAGGTAGTCCATTGTTAAAAAGCTTGGCCTGACTGTTTTCCCAGCATTTTGTTCTAAGAGTTTTATGACTTTAGTTCTCACACTTAGGTCTTTAATCCATTTTGAGTTTGTGGATGTGAGGCATGGATCCTGCTGCATTTTTCTGTATGTGGAAATATAATTTTCCTAGTACCGTTTATTGAAGAGACTGTTCTTTCCCCATTGCATGGACTTAGCACCCTTGTCAAAAATCAGATGACCCTAGATGTGTGGGTTTATTTCTGAATTCTCAATTCTATTCCATTGTTCTGTGTGTCTATTTTTATACCAGTACCAGGATGTTTTGATTACTGTAGCTGTATAATATGTTATAAAATCAGGATGTTTGAGTCCACCTATTTTGTTACTCTCTTTCCACATTGCTTTAGCTGTTTGGGGCCTCTTACCATTCCAGATAACGTTGAGGGCTGGTTCTTCCATTTCTGTAAAAAAGGCTATTGGAATTTTGAGCAGGATTGCGTTGAATCTATAGATCGCTTTGGATAGTACTGACATCTTAACGATATTAAGTCTGCCAGTCCATGAATGTGGAACATCTTCCCATTTATTTAAGCCTTCTTTAATCCCATTCAGCAGTGTTTTATACTTTTCATTGTGTAGGTTCTTTATATCCCTGGTTAAATTTATTCCTAGTATTTTATTCTGTTAGATGCTATTGTAGATCAAATAGTTTCCCTAACTTCACTTTCATATTTCTCATTGCTGGTGTATAGAAACCCATCTGATCTTGTTCATTGACCTTGTACCTTGCAACTTTGCTAAACTCCTCTATTAGCTCTGGAAGTTCTCTTGCGGACTCTGGAATTTTCTATGTATAGGATCCTGTCATCTGTAAATAGAGATAATTTTACTTCTTCTTTTCCAACCTGAATACCTTTTATTTCTTTTGTTTTATTGCTCTGGCTAGGATGGGGGGGCCACCCTTACCTTGTTACTGATTTCAAGGGGAAAGCTCTCAATCTTTTCTCCACTAAGTATAATGTTGGCTGTTGGCTTTTCTTATCTGCCCTGGATCTTATTGAGGAACTACCCTTCTAATCCAGTCTTTATCAAGAAAGGTGTTGGATTTCATCAAATGCTTTTTTTTTTTTTTGCATCTGTAATCACGTGGTTCTTTTCCTTGTTCTGTTGATGTGGTACGTTATGGTGAATGATATTCTAATGTTGAACCATCTCTGCATCCCTAGATGCGTTCCACTTGGTCATGGTGTAGGATTCTTTTAATATGCTGTTGGCTTCTGTTTACTAGTATTTTATTGAAGGTTTTTGCATTTATATTCATAAGGGATATTGGCTTGTAGTTATCTTGTGGGTCTGTCTTGTTTTGGTATCAGGGTTATGTTTACTTCGTAGAACGAATTATGGAGCGTTCTTTCCTTCCCTGTCTTTTGGAAGAGTTTAAACAAGATTGGCGTCAATTCTTCTCTGCAAGTTTGGTGTAGAATTTCCAGTTGAAGCTGTGTGTTCCAGGACTTTTTTGGTTGGGAGATTTTTGATCACTGATTTAATCTCTTCGCTTGTTATGGATCTGTTGAGACTTTCTGTTTCCTCTTGAGTCAGTATGGATAGGATGTGTGCTTCTAAGAGTTTATCCTTTTCATCTAGGCTATCCTGTTTGTTGCCATACAGTTGTTCATAATATTCCATCATAATTCTCTTTATTTCTATTGGGTCAGTTGTCATGTTTCCTCTTTCATTTCCTGTTTTGGTAATTTGCGTTTTCTCTCTTTTTTTGTCAGACTCTCTAAAGGTTTGTCAATTTTATCGATCTTTTCAAAGAATCAACTTCTGGTTTTATTGATTCTTTTTAATTTTATTAATTTATGCTTTGATCTTTGTTATTTCCTTCCTTCTGGTAGGTTTAGGCTTAGTTTGCTCTTACTGCTCTAGTTCCTGGAGTTGTTGAATTAGGCTATTTTTTTTCGATCTTCTTTTTTCATGTAGGCATTTGTTGCTATAAGTTTCTCTTCTGCATATTGCTTTTACTGCATCCCAGAAGTTTTGGTACCTTGTGCTTTATTTTCATTTCACTCTTAACAAATTTGAGATTTCTTCCTTGGTAGCTTAATGGTGTTAATTTCCTTATGTTTGTGTATTTTCCAATTTTTTTTTTTCTTTACTGTTACTGGTTTCTAGTGTCACTCCATTGTTGTCAAGAAAAAAAAAAAACTGTGTAATTTCAATCTTCTAAAATTTATAGAGAGTTGATTTCTGACCTAAGATATGGTCTCGCCTATGGTCTATGTGCACTGGAGTAGAATGCATATTGTGCTGTTGTTGGGTGGAGTGTCATATATGGTCTGTTAAGTCTAGTTGGTTTATAGTGTCACGCAGGTCCTCTGTTTCCTTGTTGATCTTCTTTCTAGATGTACTCTCCAATATTGAAAGTGGTATATTGATGTCTCCAACTATTATTTTAGTGCTATTATCTGTTTCTCCCTTCAGTTCTACCTTTATATATTTAGGTGCTCTGTTATTTAGGATATTGGTTGCATATATTAAAAAAAAAAAAAACTTTTTTTTTTTTTAGTCATTATTAAATCTCATTGATGAGTTGACCCTTTTATTATTATATAATGTCCATCTTTATCCATTCTAACAGATGTTGTCTTCAAGTCTACATTGTCTGATATTAAGATTGCCAGCCTGTGTCTCATTTGGTTATTATTTGCATGGAATATTTTTTCCATCCTTTCATCTTGGCAGGATCCTTGCAGCTGACAGCGTCAGGGTAGGGGAGGTGCTTGCATGCTGCGAACAGACCCCCAGGGAGATCTGCCTTGTTAATTTTAGAGCAGAAGCTTAGGGTCCTCTCTCATTGTAGAGGCAGGCAGCATGGTGGTTCGGGAAGTAGGCTCTTTTGTTGGGGCTGCTTCCCCAGTTCACAGCAGCCAGTTTTCCGCATGGGTAGGGGGAGGGACATGGACAGTGGAAGAAGTGATTTTCTTGCTGTATGCAACTTATTGTGGATTCGTTGATTCTTGCCTGTCTCTAGTTCTCCACTGCTGTGCTCTGCTCCGTGATTCAGAGTCCCCCAAGACCAGGCACTTTTTTCCTTATTGAACTTGTGGGAGAGGGTCTGAACAGTGGTCTGTTGATGTCATCGTCTTTCCATATCTCCATAGGGCTTTCAGTGGCTGATTTATTGGAAGTATGTTGTAAGGCTTTTCTTATGAGGCACCTCTTGGTGGCCTTGAACTGCCAAACTTGGGGTTAGCAGTTGAGCATGTTAACCGGTTGTGCCTTCTAGGAACCCTGAATTGTTCATCATTTGAGGTAGGACACATTAATGAACAGTAGTAACAAGCCAGTCCAAACTGTTGGAGGGAGCTTTGTTTACTAGAATACGTGACATAGATGCCTTTTTTTCCCCCAATCCCCTATATTTATAGTGAAAAATTTTTTGATAAAGAATTTGCAAGTTATCACTGTCTTGAAATAAATAGTATAAATTTGAGGTTCTTTTTGTAAATTCTGAAACTTAAATTTTGATGTAGTATATTTTGGAATTAAGTGTTTAATAATAATATTGCAAAGAGTTAGCTGAGGTATTAGGAGATCAATATAGTAGGCTGAAATATACCAATAATGTATGTTATCATTTTTTTTGTTTTAATTTATAAAGCTTAGTTTGTATTTCTCCTTATTTTAAAAGAAGTTGTTTTTTTTTCCTTGTTTTTAAAACCAGTGTAACTAATTCTTAGGGAATAAACAGAAAATACATAAAAAACTTGTTCACTTGTGATTTCAGGTTTCCTGAGGGGAAGATACTTCCTAGTTAGAGATGTTGCTAAATAATACTGTGCTTTCAGTGAAGATTTGCACAACTGTTTTAGGTTCCCATTCACCAGTCTCTAAACAAATTGTTCAGTGAGATTTGTTACTTTTCTTCACAATGTGTTAGCATTCTCATTTCCTTTCTGGTTGTTCTGTTTCCATTAATCCAGTTTCCCTGCCCCTTTATATTCTCATCTTCATTTTAAGGTAATTATAGGTGATTTTTTTTAAAGGCGCACTGTATTTACAAGTGATATCCGTTATTTTTTGAGCCAGTTTGTTGTTTAGCTGCAAGGTCAGTGACCTCGTGGGTTAATTTTAGTTAAGGGCTTGGAGAGTATCTTAGAGCAGAAGTCTTGGGGAGTTTTCCAGTCTTAACCAGTCCTCTAGGTCTGTTTTTTTTTTTTTTTTTTTTAAGGAATTTGAGACTTTGCTCCACCTTTTTCTTCCATTCTATCAGGGTCCATCTATTGGGGCCCAGGTTAGAACTGCCTGTAGTGGTAGCCAGACACACCATCTAGTTCTTCTGGTTTCAGGGTAGATGAGGCCATGGTTCATGTAGACTATTTGTCCTGTAGACTATAGTTTCTTCCTTGAGTCCTTGGTTTCATTCTTTCTCTTTTGCTTTGGACGAGTAAAGATCAAAAGTTGTATCTTGGATGGCCGCTAGCAAGTTTTTAAGACTCACTGAACTAGGATGTAGAGCACAGCTTTGTGAACAATATTACACTAATTTACTGAGGTGTCCTACAAGACTCTGGTCCTAATCCTTCAAACTCAGAAATCCAATCTCACAAGGTGTTTGGTTACTGTAATTTTATGTAAACATGGCGCATACCTCCTGCGAACAAATGTAGACGACAGATGTTACTTGCATAAAAGCATGGAATATCTAAGAAGTATCCATAACTGTGCCCCCTATGTGCTTTATTTTATATATATGAATATATATGTATATACATATAAATGTATATGTATATATATCTATGTGCATATATTTAAAAAATTTTAAAAATAACCAAAACCATTGTCGTCGAGTCGATTCTGATTCCCATAGGATTTCTGAAGAGCAGCCAGTGGGTTTGAACTGCCAACCGTTTGGTTAGCAGCTGAACGTTTAACTACCAAGGCTAAGGTGTAGTGGTGAAGTGCTACAGCTACTAACCAAAAGGTTGGCAGTTCAAATCCACTGGGTGCTCTGAGCTGGAATCGACTTGATGGCAACGGGTTTTTTGGGTTTTTATATGCATATATCCTACCCAAACCCATACATACATACCTACGTGTATACCGACACATGTATTTTTTTGGTGGTTTTTGCTGTTGTTTCGTAATTATATATGCCATAGCAGTTACCAACAGGTTCTTTTTCTTCTGTACTTTTAAGTTTATTTTCATCAAGCTAAGTACACTTTATCTTCATTCAGCGATACCCAGTAGTACAACTGTCTACTCTCTAGAGACCGAATCCCCCTCTGTAAAATGGTGATGTCAGACCCTATCTAACTTCATGAGAAGGAAGGATCATTACCATCAGCCCAGTGCTGATTTTTATGAGGTGGAGGGCAGACATATCTTAACTCTCCAACCTTTTTATTAATTCTGACACCAATTATACCTGTCACAGCACTCTGTTTCTCTGCTGGGTTCAGTAATTCGTTGCAGTGGCCACAGAGAACTCACAGACCATACTAACAATTATGGGGTTTATTAGAGAAAAACAAAAACAAAAAACTTGCTGCCATCAGGTTGATTCCAACTCATAGCATCCCTATAGGAGAGAGTAGGACTGCCCATAGGGTTTCCAAAGAGTGGCTAGTGGATTTGAATTGCTGACCTTTTGGTTAACAGCCATAGCACTTAACCACTGTGCCACCAGAGCTCCTATTAGAGAAGTAACAGGTTACAATTCAGGGTCACGATCAACTTGGAAGTAACAAGAACAACTCAGAATATAGTCCTTGGATCAGGACAACTGCTGCTGAGCTATTGCTGCTGGGCCCTGCTGGGGGCCTAGGCTCTCCCCAGCTTAAACAAGTATTCCAGCTCTTTATTTAGCGCCACCTAAAAGTGCCTGGAGGCACCCCCAGACTGCCAGGAAGCCTCCTGCCTGAAGGTGCTCAGCTCTGTTGCTCCATAGGTTGGCCAGCCAACTGCTGCCATCTGACAGTTCTGTGCCACTGCCTTCTCGTGCTGCTGTTGTCTCCAGTGTTTCGGCTCTGTTTCCTGGGTCTAGGAGGTTCTCAGCATAGAGACCCTGGGTTCAAAGGACTCACTCTGCTCCTCACTCTTTTTCTTGATGCTACTGCGGTCCCCCCTCAACCTCTTGAGTTTGACTTTTTTTTAACCTAGCTGGATGGCAAAACTGACCAATCCCTAACAAGGGTTCCATATACCTTACTTGAGTTAACAGCCGCCGCAAGGGTTCCATGTACCTTATTTGCATTAGCAGACTGTCCAATCCCCGAGAGGGTTCCGTGAACCTGTATACATTGTCCCAGCCAGTCATTTAATGGGTGTTACAATACCATGGCTAGAAAGGCCCTATGAAAGCAATTCATTGCATCACACCCTCTCACCCTCCTCTTCCTATCCCTGGTAACCAGTAATGAACATTGGTTTCTGTATATTTACTTGTTCATATAATTTCATAAAAGCGAGAACATACAATATTTGTCTTTTTTTTTTGATTGATTTCGCTTGGCATAACGTCCTCCAGGTTCATCCACTTTGTAAGATGTTTTGTGAACTCATTTTTCTCTATAACTGAGTGGTATTCCATGGTGTGTATGTACCACATTTTACTTATCCATTCATGTGTTTGCTTTTGTTCATAGTGCTGCAGTGAATATACATGTACGTATGTCTGTGTTACTTTTGTTAGATCCCAAGAGTATACACCTTGGAGTGGAACTACTGGTCATATGGCATCTCTACTTCTAGTCTTTTGAGGAACCACCAGATTGTTTTCCACAACAGCTGTACCAGTTTGCTTCCCAGCAGCAATGGATGATTGTTTCAATTTCTCTACATCCCCACCAACACTTATTATTTTCTCTTTTTTTAAGCGTAGCCATCCTAAAACCAAAAACCAAATCTGTTGGCATTGAGTCGATTCCAACTCATAGCAACCCTATAGGACAGCCATCCTAGTGGGAGTGAAATGGTATCTCGTTGTGGTTTGAGAATTTGCATTTCTCTGATGGCTGATTATGTTGAACATCTTTTCATTTGTCTGTTGGCCATTTGAATATTCTCTTTGGTGAAGTTTCTGTTCATGTCTTTTGCCCAGTTTTTGATTGGGTTATTTGTCTTTTTCTTGTTACATTGACCCTTTAAACAAAAAAAATTGTCTGCCAAATTGGAGTTGACTTTTTATGTTCTCATTGCAGCTAGACTAGAATATAGAGTAAGTAGCCTGAGAAGAGTAGGTTCTACCTACCTGTTGACTGGAGTTTAGCTGTATGTTGGTTAAAGGTCAAAGTCTGATTTTTTTTTTTTTTTTAAACAATAGAATTTAGGTTTACCAGTCATCCTCTTATGTTCAGGTTGACTTGTATCTTGTAAATCTGGTAGCTGGCTGGAGGATATGCCCAATTATTCCCTGAGCTGGTGTAAAATTATTCTAGAGAAAAACTGAATACAGTATTTTTCTTTTGTCAGAAAAGCTACCTGTGACAATCCATAGTTTTTCAAGTTTCGTATCAAAAGTATGAAGCAGATCATTTTCCATATAGCTTGCTTAAAAATAAATAGTAACTGACATTTATTGAATACTTATTATTTGTGAATGATTCTGAGCTATTTATATGTATTAACCCGTTCATTACCACAGCTACTTAGGGAGGGGAATACTATTATTTTTACAGATGAAGAAGTGGGAGTACAGAAAGTATTAAAGTAGGCAGTGTAGTTCACCTACCTTGTGTCACAGGCACAAAATCCTACTTGTAAGAGTGTTTCTTCACTGGCATTTAGGAGTAAGTTACAGTTTTAAACTTTAATTCTGTTTGTCCCCATAGCTGCTTTTTAGCATTAATAAAATAATTATTCTTGCAAAGTAAATTTGGGAATTTTTTAGTTATTATTCTTTGTAAAAGTATTGCATTTTGGTGTATATACCTTTTTAATGATGAAACACAAAACTGTTGGTAAAAAGATGCATATATTCTGTGGCAGATTTATAGTGGCATAAAATTATCATCCTTGGTTAAGTATGAAATACTTCAGGGAGGCCAAAAATGGGATATTTTTGCCAGCTACTTCAACTTTCCAACACTAACTGTGTCTACCCTACTTCTTGGGGATGGAAGTGGGTGGAGAGGATAAGGCTGGGATGTTTCATGGTTCTGGGTTTTTTACTGGTGTTCACTGTACCAATCTGGAGTGTTGTATTGGAGATTACCTCCTTCATCACTTGACGGGAGCTAATTATCTTTTGTTTTTTTTTCCATTGCCGTTGAGTTGAATAACCCCATGTCTGTCTGAGTAGAACTGTGCTACATAGGTTTTCAATTGGTGATTTTTTGGAAGCCAATCACCAGGCCTTTCTTCAGAGGTCCCTCTGGGTGAAATCAAACCTTCAACCTTTTGGTTAGCAGCAAGTGCATGCTCTACCGAGGGACCCCATTTAACTCTGTATAGGTGGGTGATCCCCACCCCCCCTCAAAGCTTCAAGGCATAATTTTTTAAGTTGTTTATACTTTTTGGGAGTTAGATGAAATAATCTTCCCGACATTGTGTTTAATCGTTTTTGCTGACTTCTAAAACTAATGTTAAGAATTAGAAATATAAACCTCATTGTATTATGCCCAGCCGGAGCCAGGAGTTGGAAGGCCAAAGAGGAGAAACAGATAAACAAGGGTAAGACTGTAAACGAGCACAAGAGAAGAAAAAAGACTGAAAGATATACAAGAGACCAAAGAAAAGAAACTTGAAGGGAAGAAAGAGCAGCTAAAGTCCAGTCACACCCTGATTCCCCAAACCTTCAGTCCTATTATTTAATTTTTATTTTGAGTCAAATAATTAAATAATTTCCTTTTGAATCCCTTATTTTGATGATGAAACTCAGGTTTTTTTCCTTGCACCATCCGAATCTTGCATCTTTATCATCTTTTCATCCCTGATCAAATCCTCTGTTGTTGGGTGCTGCTGGGTTGATTCTGACTCATAGTGACCCCATGTGACAGTAGAACTGTCCCCGTAAGGTTTTCTTGGCTGTAATCTTTACGAAGGCAGATCTCCAGGTCTTTCTTCTGTTGTTCCAGACTTTTTATCAGATTTTCCTTGATTTAAATCGTAAGGAATTGTTCATGAGATCTATTAGGAAATGTTCTTAGTTGTTTGATTTTATGTGTTCATTCATAAATTTTTAATGAACCTAATTTTTAATTTATTCCTGGTGTGCCGTACAGCGTAGCTTTCCCATTTCTTTCAGTCGTACTGTCTGTGGAAAGGCTTGTCTTTTTGTGTAATGGGATTTTTGACATTTTAACATTTAGACTGGGCTTCCTCTTTTAGGTGCCTGTTAATATTTTGTTCATCTAATAAAATGATTTAAAATTGTCTTTCAGCTGGTCTCATGTACACTATTGATTTTTAAAAAAAAACGGACATTTTGAACTTATTCGAGTTATTGAAAAGTTGCAGAGACAGTACGAGTTCAATATCCTTCACCCACCTTCCATGAATGTCAGCATGCTACATAACTATAATTATCAAAACTAAGGAATTAACATTGGGACCAAACCAAACCCACCGCCATCTAGTCGATTCCGACTCATAGTGACCCTATAGGACAGAGTAGAACTGCCCCAAAGAGTTTCCAAAGAGCACCTGCGGGATCCGAACTGCAGCCGTAGCTCTTAACCACTATGCCACCAGGGTTTCCGGTATTGGGCAGTTCTGTTAATTACGTTATTGACTTTGTGTTTTATCGGTTTTCCCACCAGTGCCCCTTTTCTGCTCTAGCATCCAGTCCTGGATTCCACATGGCATTAATTGTCAGATCTCTTTAAGTCTACTCTGGTCTGTCTGTGACAGTTCTTTATCCTTGTCTCTTGTCATCGGGACACTTTTGAAGCTTACTGGTCAGATACTCTATAGCATGTGGTCTTTTTTCCTCATGATTAACTTAGGGTTGTGCATACTGGGGGAGAAAACGCCAGAGGTGATGTGCCCTTCCCATCCCATCGCTCCAGGGGGGTACGTGATATCCACATGACTTATCACTGGTGGTGCTCACCTGGCTTATTTGGTTATGATGGATCTGCCAGGTTTCTGCTCAGTGAAGTTGCTATTTTTCCCTTTTGTTTGTAGCATACTCTGTTCTTTGGAAGCAGTCACTACGTCCAGCCCACAATCAAGGGGTGGGGCATTAAATACCACTTCATGGAAGGGGGAGTAGCTACACAATTTATTTGGAATTCCGTAGGGAAAATTTGTCTCTTCTTCCTGCTTTATTGATTCAATCATTTATATTGTATGGACTCATGTATATTTATTCTGTACTTTGGGTTATAACCTAATGCTATGTTATTTTATTGTGCAAATTGTTCTAGCATTGGCCATGAGAACTCTTTCAGACTGGGTCATGTGTCTCTTTGATACACCTTCTTCCTTCTTTTCTAGCACTCAAGATGCTTTGGGCTCATCTTGTATTTTCCCTGTCCCAGAATCAGTCATTTTCCCCAAGAGGCCTGGTTCCTTTTAATGGAAAATGATGTTTAGAAACCAAGATCTGGTTGGATACAGGTGTGCTCCTTGCTACTGGGGTGTCACTGCTTCTAGGCCTCTTCTGCAGACAGGGCTAGGAAATATATGTATACTAACCCAGGTAAACATACATGTCTCTAATTATTTCTGTGTCTGTTTTTCTGTATTTTAAACTAAATGCCAGTTGTTTCTCCTGTCTCCCTACTAATCCAGGACCACAGGGTTCATTCTAGCCTTCTCCCTGTCACTTATTTTTAACTGTTTATCTGACAGTGAGAACCCTGGCTCTCATCTATCATTTATTGAATTTATACTTAGTGCACATGTACATGTGGTGCAGTGGTTAAAATGCTTGACTGCTAACTAAAAGGTTGGTGGTTCGAACCCACCAGCCGCTCTGTGGAAGAAAGATGTGGAAGTCTTCTTCAGTAAAGATTATAGTCTTGGAAATGCTATAGGGCAGTTCTACTTTGTCCTATAGGGTCGCCGTGAGTTGGAATTTGAGTCGGTGGCAATGGAGTTTTTTTGGTTTTCATGTAAAGTTGTTTCAGAATTGTTAATCCATACCCCTGTGAGAGTCAGAGCCCTGTGTGGCACAGATGGTTAAGCATTTGACTGTTAGTCAAAAGATTGGTGGTTCGAACTTACCCAGAGGTGCCTTGGAAGACAGGCCCGGTGATCTGCTGCCAAAAGGCAAAAGCCTTGAAAACCCTATGGAGCAGTTCTATTCTGCACACCTGAGGTCACCATGAGTCAGAGTCAACTTGACAGCGCTTAACACCACCACCCATGTGAGAAACAAATTTCCTCAGTGTTATTTACGTACAGTTATTTTTGTTTTTAGCCTTAACAGTTTCCAATCAAAACATGGTTTTCCAAAGTTACTTAGATCACCTCCTTTTCCTCCCACCCCCTTCAGTGAGATTATTTCATACATTTTATAACACAACTAGATACGTGTGTCAGCCTGCATTCTATCCTGGGATTCCCACATATCCTGGTTGTTTTTTAAAATTTGCACATAAAGTCTATTCTTGATGATAAACACTTGTATGGGTTTTGACAAATGCATAGAGTTATGTTGTATCTACCACCCTTAGACTATTGTGTTTTAACTCTTTCGTTGAGGGTGTGTGTGTGTGTGTTTAGTTTTTGGTAGACTCTCCCCCCCTCCGCCCCAGTTGAATAACTGCTGAACCTCACTTCCAGTATTCCCCACCTGTTATCCTTGTGGTTTTTAATGTCATGTTCCATTTCTTCAGATAAAGGTGTAATAGGTTTTAACAGTGGGAGGAGCATCCTAGAATTTTAGAAATTAAAGGAACCTTGAAGATCCATCTGATTTTCCATTTATACATGGGCATGTTGAGCCCCAGTAGGTTAGTCATCAAGCCAGAACTGGAATCTAGACATTTTGACATCCCCCCACTCCCCAATGCTGTTACTCAGAATTTTCAATACTTTATCAAATACTTGGAAATAGGAAAAATGAGCTGTAGCAAGGGTCAGAGGTTTCTCCACCTTTGCTTTAGATATGAAGGTTTGTGTTTATGGATGTGGTTTCTTTATCTTTTATTTCAGAAGATTAATTCTAGCAGTTAACTATTTGGGTAATGCTGTATGTGTTTTTGGAGAGGGTTAAAGTAGTATTAATTGTTTGCAGATAAGTATTATAGTGAATTATTAACGGTTCATTCACCTTGCTTTTTTAATGCCAATCTGAAGTCAGATGTTCTGAATTTAAGGAGTTTTGTTTGAGGTAGAAGGAGGTAATTGTGGAGAGTTCTACATGTTGTTTTTAGGTGCTGTCCGGTCGGTTCTGACTCATAGCAACCCCATGTACAACAGAATGAAACACATGCTGGGTCTTGCGCCATCCTCACAATTGTTAGGCGTGAGTCCATCATTGCAGCCGCTGTGTCAGCCCATCTCACTGAGGGCCTTCCTCTCTTTTCCTGACCTCTAGTTTATCAGGCATGATGTCCTTCTGCAGGGACCGGTCCCTCCTGATAGCATGTCTAAAGTACATGAGACAAAGCCTCACTATCTTTGCTTCTAAGGAGCATTCTGGCTGTACTTCTTCCAAGACAGATTTGTTTGTTCTTCTGGCAGTCTGTAGTCTTTGCCAACACCATAATTCAAAGGCATCAATTCTTTAATCTTCCTTATTCACTCTCCAGCTTCCGCATACATAGTAGATGATTGAAAATACTGTAGCTTGGGTTAGGTGCACTTTAGTCCTCAAAGTGACATCTTTGTCACTTTGTTACATACCACTCCGCAAAGTTAGATGAAAATACTTTGTTAGGGAGTTGAAACTAAACTCTTACGGTTTTGCTTGATATTGGCTTCTACTGGCTAGAATATATGTTATTAATCTTTATAAATAATTTAAGGAATCTTTGGGGACCCACGAAATGGTACCCCTGAGTGTTATGGCACCAAACCAGACACTTGATACAAAGGCTAGTAAGCTGTACTCCTTGTAGTCAGCCTGCTCAGAGAGACAGAGATGGAAAAGAAAAATAAGTTATTCTGAGTGCTGTAATAGAGAGATCACCATAGTACAGTTATGATTTATAAAAGTACATCTTTGGCTTTTCATCAGATCTTTTTAAAAAAAGTTTTTGTTTAAAGTATAATCCCACCACCACCCTGACACAACTCTGTTGGATTTTGCTTTTTTCCTTCCAGTTTTTTCCACACAAAGTTTTTTATAGTTGTATATACAGAATATTGTATCCTAAAGCCATTTTGTTTAATATTTTATTGTAAGCTTTTATAATGTTTCTTATTTTGTGGACTGGTTTCTTAGGGCATATTTCCTGGAGTAAGATTACTGGGTCAGAGTATGAACGTTTTACAGCTCTTGAAATATATTGCCCATTGTTTCACAGTGCTAAAAGTGTTCTCTGAAATCTTGCTAGGTTAGATTTTAGCCCTGCCTACTCAGATTTCATGATCCATCACTTTTCCCCCTGATCGCTATGATCCGATCCTATTGGCATTCTGTCTGTACTGTGCAAACCTACAAGCTTATTTCTGGGTCTCTGCGCTTGATCTTCTGCTTGAATGCTCTATTTGGAAATCTTCTTGTGGCTGCCTCTTCTTTCAGGTCGTAGTTGTAAAGCCACTGCTGAGGAGATGCCTTCCCTGACCACTCTGGCCATAAAAAAAAAAAAAAAAAAAAAAATTTTTTTTTTTCCCCAGCCCCAATTTTCGCCTAGTCATTTTGTACTTCTGTGAGTCGGAATCGACTCAACAGCAACAGGTTAGGTTTTGAGTTTAGGATTGTTGTAAGGATAAATGAGGATAAGGCTTTATACAGCACTTAGCACAGTGACTGGCAAAAAGTAGGTACTCAGCAAAGATGAGTCATAGCATCTTTATGGCCCATTCTGTCTTGGAGCTATGAAAGGGCTTGGATAGAGCTAGGTTCTGAATGGCTCTCAACCTCAATTTCCTGTAGGAATGGGGTTAGTGAACTATCTCACAGTGTTGATGAAATTAAAAGATATATATACTGAATATACAGTACTCAACCCATTATGTTTTAATTCTTCCTCACCTCCTCTGCAGGCTGTATGGAACAAGTGGTCATCTTACCTTTTCTAGAATTCCTTTGAGTGTGAGGAAGAGAAAGGAGTGGTGAATCACTGTCTCCTTTCATTTTAGGATCTCTTAATACAGACTTAAAATAGAGTAAAACCTGCGAAAGCCAGAATCTGTGTAAGGTGGAAACCTGTCAGGGAAGGAAAAATCAAATATTTTCCACTGATAAAGAGCGATAAAAAGTGGTAAAACTGCACCCTGACCTGGAAAATCAAGGCAGTCCTATTGAGTTCTGGTTCTCACAGGTTTCAGTGTATAAAGATATTTGGAAGAAAGTAGTTTCTAGTTATTTAAAAATGCTTTAAAACATCACTGTCAATAGAAAGTTCTACCTAATAAATGATTTGAGGGAAAGAACTTGGATGTAGAGATTTCCAGATACGGGAGGACGAAGCCAACCTAGTTTTAGAATTTTTTAAAAATTATACTTCCTCCAGGTACAATGTTTTAGATTAAGAAATAAAGTAACATTCTCTTTTTCTAAGAAATAGGCACATAATTTGACTAATTGGATGTCTTTTTTTAAAAATAAAATATAAGAATTCAGAAAGCTATTTTTCCTTTAAGTAATGCATTAAAAAAAAAGTTTTCTTTGCCTCCAAGTGAAATTTCATTATTTAAATTTCCAAGAAAATTTGGCAGCCACTTTTATCAGGAAGTTGGTGAGAAATGAGATGAACTTGGCAGTGCTGTCCTGTAGAACATTTGAGACAACCTGTGTTGGGTAATCAGCATGATAGCCACTAGTTGCATGTGAATGTTGAACACTTGAAATGTGGCTAATATGACTGAGGAACTTGATTTTTAATTTTTCTTTTTTTAACTTTGTTTTGTTGTTGGTGGTGGTGTTGAAAATATACCAGCAAAACATGCAACAGTTAAGCGGTTTCTACATGTACCGTTTAGTGACACTGATTACATTCTTCGAGTTGTGCAACCATTCTCACTGTCCTTTTCCTAGTTGTTCCACCTCCATTAACATAAACACACTGCCCTCTAAGGTTCCTATCTAATCTTTCAAGTTGCTATTCTCAAATTTGATCGCATGTAGATAGTTCTTGAAAGAACACAATGCTCAAGGCAGACATTTAAGCTGTCTAATCTCTTGTTTGGTTTTAAGATGACTTCAGGGCATGTTTTTGGTTTAAGGTTTAAAGATGATCTCAGGACAGTAGTTTCTGGAGTTCATCTAACCTCCATGGCCTCAGGAAATCTGGAGTCCATGAGAGACTGAAATTTAGTTCTGCATTTCTTCTCTTTTGATCAGGATTCTTCTGTAGAATCTTTGATCAAAATGTTCAGTCATGGTAGCCAGGCACCATCCAGTCCTTCCGGCCTCCTGGCAAAGGAGGCAGTTGTTCATGGAGGCAGTTGATTGCCAACACATTCCATAGCCTCCTTTTGTTTCAGATGCTCCTTCGTCCTCTGTTGCTCCAGGTGACTAGAGACCAATTGCTGTACCTTGGATGGCTGTTGGCAAGCTTCGAAGACCCCAGGCACTATGCTACGAACGGGCAGGTAGAGCAGGAGCACTAAATATGATGTTAGGCTAGTTAACTGGGATGTCCCATGAACTCATGACCATAAACCTCCAAACCAAGAAACCAAATCCCATGAGATTTTAGGTTGTATATAAGCAACCTCAGCAGCTACTCTTTTTTTTTTTTTTGGTCGTCCTTGTAATTGTGTCTGTCGCACAATTTTGCTAATTCAGCTTTTTACAGGTATACAACTTTTTGACAGCAATTATAATAATAAGCTTTTTAATTTTATTTCAGTATAGCCACACATTGAACAGTGTAGTTCTAGAAATTTAAGTTAAAGGTACATATTTTTCTCCACAAAGGCTCTGTAGAGCATTCATAGTTAACTGAATTAATTTAAAATTTAAATTTAAAATGGTTTAATTTAAAATTCTATACCTTATCCTTTGTAGAAATTAAAAAACTCGCCAGCATTTTAGTTGAATGAATGAGCATGGGAAATAGCAGGAGAGAAATCAATTGTCTTTGGGTAGGATTGACTTTAGATATTTTAGGAAAATACTTTCTCCGTGCTTTTCAAATATTTTCAGCATTAGAGAGATTCCGAGTAACTTTTTACTTTTTCAAAGGTATTGCTCCTCTGCATTCTCCTTAGTGTGCCATGGAAATCTGAGATCGTATTGACATTTCATAATGAGAGACTAAATAGAAATAGAGAAGCTTTGGCGTATGTTTTTAGTCGCTAAAAAAGGCAGTAAATTTAGACCTAGTATGTATGGTCGGAAACCCTGATGGTGTAGTGGTTAAGTGCTATGCCTGGTGCTCCTTGGAAGCTCTATGGGGCAGTTCTACTCTGCCCTATAGGCTCGCTATGAGTCGGAATCGACTCGACGGCATCGGGTTTGGTTTTTGGTTTTGTTTTATAAATGGTCATCCTAAACATTATATTATGGACAGTAGGCCTGGTTCTTTGCACATAATAAGTATGGGACTTTTTTGTAGCGTAAGAGTTATTATCTTCATATGCTGAATACCTCAAAGTATGATAGTAGACAGGTAGATAAATGGATAATACTTGACTTTTATTTTTTAAAATCCTGATGATTTCACCTTTTTGACACATTTGATCTGGTTTGAAGAACATTGTTGTGTTTCACTGAGGATGGGTGACTTCTCTCTCTTTCCCTCCCTCCCTCTCTAATCTCCTCTGCCTTTCTTTCACTCTTTCTTCAGGACACTGCCGAAGAGTTGCCTGGCATTGTGTGTTTTCAAGCAGGGTGGTGTTAGAATTTGACAAAAAGTTGTAAATTGCAGTGTAGAAGGCATCATAAGTTACTGTCCAGAAGATAATTTAAATATATTTTCCACAGAGATTTCTTTCTTGAACAATATGCTCACACTTTATTAGGGTACTTTTGACTGTTTGGCTTTCTTGGGTATTTTTAATGTCTGTAATTTTTCAAATTTTGTGTGAACAAGCGTACTTATTAAGCGTTCTGTTACAGGTTTCCACTACCTTTGATGCAGTGTTTTTTTCATTTGCATAGGTTGCACAGAGCATTGAGGATCATCATCAAGAAGTAATTGGTTTCTGCAGAGAAAATGGTTTCCATGGCTTGGTGGCATATGACTCTGATTATGCATTGTGCAACATCCCCTACTATTTCAGTGCCCATGCCCTAAAACTGAGCCGAAACGGGAAAAGTCTCACAACAAGCCAATATCTGATGCATGAAGTTGCCAAGCAACTGGACCTGAATCCAAATCGTTTTCCTATTTTTGCTGCTTTATTAGGTAGGTGAAGTAGTGTGAATAGTTTGTTTTATAAAGGAGTTACTGTACTATAAGCATATTGTGCTTTTTAAAATTTCAGTTTTGGATTTATATTTTAAATTTGAAAAAGTGAAGGAACAGGCTCTTCCTTACCATTCCTTATGTAGATTATTTTTTGATGTCATAATAACCTACTACCAGAGCTGATAATGGAAACCCTGGTGGTGTAGTGGTTAAGTCTGTGGCTGCTAACCAGAAGGTTGGCAGTTCGAATCCACCAGGCACTCCTTGGAAGCTCTATGGGGCAGTTCTACTCTATCCTATAGGGTCGCTATGAGTCAGAATCTACTTGATGGCAGTGGGTTTGGTTTTTTGGTTTTATAGCTGATAATGTATTTCTTTGGTTCTTAAATGTTCGTTTATGCATTTTTCTATCCAGGTTGAAAAACTAATTTTGTGAATAAACTCACTTAAAGTTTTAAAACATTTTTTTAATCACAGATGTTAACACATGCTTACTATGAAAATTAGACATTTAAACTTTTGGCATACATTACGTTTATTATAGAAGAAAATATGAAGTTAGCACTGTCATATTTTTTCCTCATTTTCAGAACACTCACTGCTTAAAAAAAAAAAAACCCTCTCACCTTTTTTTTTTCCAGCACCTACACTTTAAGTAAATATGTACAACGTCTTCACAAGTTTTCTTGGAGAAATTCCTTATGCCGGATATCCAGAAACTAAATTTTTATGTACTAATTTCTCTTACTTAAGTTTCCAAGAGGTAATCAGCTATCACGTTACATTGCCATCTTATAGTGATTTTCTGTCTTTTCTCTTCTGCCAGCCAGTCTTTCTTGTGCTTTTAGAGTGCACCTCTCTAGCTGCTTTACTATCCAGCTCTAATTTGCTTAGGGTTAGTGTTCAAAATATAAATAAATGTGCTCTGGGTGAGGACCTGAGGAACTCCTGTGATTGAAATGCGTGAGTTGTAGGGATCAGATTTAGTTAACCCTCGGTGACTCAGGGCCCTTTTTGAAAGGTACATGACCTGCAGATAAGTCAGATAGATGTTACTGTACTGTTTGAGTCTGTGCTCCACACAGGTTAGTTCACTTATGTTCAAGAGAGGGAGTAGATTGTGGGCTACTTGTAGAAATTCCTAGTCATCAGAAATGTTTTTATAAGCATTCCAAAAATGTTCTGCACAATTAGAAATTGTAGTGAGGGAGGTGCAATTTTTTATTTAGCGTGTTAGGGTCGCCTTTCAAATTTTATTGTGTAACTACCAACATAATCAACAAATCTCGACTTCACAAAAGTTGTCTTTATTTGCATCAAACTTCAAATATATGTCTTGAAGTTAGTACTTGACTGTTTCCCATCCATTTTCTTAGGGAACTATTGTGACTCTTGGAATTTGGAGGATTGAAACTAATCTTCTGAATATAATATTTTCAAATTTAAGACTGTTTCCTTTGATATGAAAGTCTGTGACTGGGCACATTGTATGAAGAGTTCATGTTGGTTTAAGTGTTAGGCAAAATGATTTGGGCATATTAAACTGACTTTAAAATGAATGGTGAAATTTCTTGCTTTTAGAATATGATGTCTTAGGTAATTTGAAATGTGGAGGAATATCTTATCTAAGAAACATTGAGTATGTTTCTTGGGGGATAATGCCAACTCATGCTTTCTCATTAAATTATTATGTAAAAGTTTGAAATAAATGAAAAACAAAACCAATAGTAAAGCTTTGTCTACGTTAAGGCTTGGAATTCTTTTAAAAATTTTAGGCAAGTTACAAAGTATTAATTGTGAGCTTTTTTTATTTTCGATTTTGTAAAAGCTTCAATGTCTTCAAATGAGGAAGTATATTTTCCTTTCCCTTTTTGTAACAAAGTACAGCTATGTAAGTTTTGTTTTAGGAAAGTTGGATGGTATATTTATTTAAGCATTTGGTATAAATAAAGATTGTAGGACTTTTTTCCCCCCATCTTTTCATTCTTTTCATTTCCACCCAAGTTTTAACAAAGACTTCTGATGTTGAAGGCGGCTTAATATTTTTTCAAATCTAAGTTTAAAAACAGAAAATCTCAGGTACTTAATGCTTAATTCATATTAAAAGTCTATGCAGTCCATTAACAAAGGAAACCAATACCAAGTACAATGAACCTGGACAGTTATAAATTAACTTCTCGTCTGGACATTATAGTGGTTCAGCATTTCTGTGTTTTGTGTTTGTGTGTTTAGAATACTGTGATATAGCAATCTTATAAATGATCTCACCTTATTTTGCTTTATGTTAGTAACTAATAAGTGAATCTGCTGTCTCAATGTAGAAGTGCTTAAGTTATTAAAACCACAAATTATATAGGAAATTACTGCTTTTAAATGCATTGACATAACTAACATACTAAAGATGTTAGTATATCAAGCATTGAAGCACGACAGTGAAAGTATTCATCAAAAAGTGTGATTTTTCTCAGTTGAATACAGTTCTTATAGGCTGTGACATAGCACTGGCACTCATTACTATTATTGTAGTATGTTCTTTGTCATGTATTTGTGGGTTGTGGTGGAAATTACAAAGGGTAATATTGATCAATTTACCATCAACAGTCATTGTCATTTAGTCTGGTGCAGATTTATCATAGTGCAGACTCCATATTTGGCTGCTGAATTTAGTTCACACAATAGTTTGAACTATAGCTGTTTATGAATAAATGAAAACTTGTATCTAGTCAGTATTTGGTATCCTGGCATTATCAGGCAGACCTCTTGCAAACTGGTATTTACTTTTAATTACAGCTCTGGGAAGTCACTTAGTTTTTTATGCAGTACTTAGTTTGAATGCTGTTGGAGTTATACTAGAAATCCTTATCATACTTGAGACAGTGACAAGAAATTTGCTTGTTGTATTGCTTTATATTAAAAAATTAAATATTCTCAGTTGGGAAGTTTTATATGGTGTATCAAATGAGATAGCTCTGAGAAGTCATTGAAAAGTCTAAAATAAAGGTAATTTATTACTGGTAACAAAATACGGTGATTTAAAGTTTCCCTTGTATGACTTGTCATTGGCTTTTATGTTGTACATGTTATGTATTCTAGGTAATCACATTCTACCTGATGAAGATTTGGCTTCTTTTCATTGGAGTTTACTTGGTCCAGAACATCCACTAGCATCACTTAAGGTACAGACTTCCTTTGTAATAATCAACCGTTTATTTTGCTGTTACTTTAATAATATAAATTGTTCCTTTACTATAGAAGAAAATATGTTACTAAGCTAGCAATATCATGCTTTCTTCTAATTGCTGGGTACTAACTGTCTTAGAAAACAAAACAAAAAACAGCCTATCTTAGCTTGTTTCAACACCCATATTTTAGGTAAATTTATGAGTGTCCTTAAAAATTCCCATAGAGGAATTCTGCATGCTCTGTACACAGATAGGAAATCTTTCAGGTTTCAGTTTTCTTAATTAAAAATTAATTTTTCAATAGGTATTATACTAATCTGTCACTTGGATGGAAATCTTGCAATATCGTTTGAAAATTTTCATAGCTTAACTAATTTTCTACAGTTATAAATTACTTCAGTTTAGGCTTTAATGCTTTTTGACTGATGGAGGAGACGCAAAATTCATTAGATAAATGGTTATTTGCATGACCTTATTAACAATATTAGGAGCCCTGGTGGTACAATGGTTAAGTGCTCAGCTGTTAAAAGAAAGGTTGGTGGTTCAGACCTTCCAAGTGGCACCATAGGAGAAAGATGCAATGATTTGCTCCTGTAAAGATTACAGCCTAGACAACCCAGTGGGGCAGTTCTACTTTGTCACTGTGGATCAGTATGAGTCGAAATTAACCTGACAGCACCCAACAAAAACAACAACGTTAACAATGTATCTTCTTGTCTTTCTCTCCTTTCCACTCCTTTCCTGTTTGTGATAGTAATGGGCATTAGAGAAGAGGCACATTATCGGAATTTTTCTAAAGTGGGGAAGTTTACATGTTTGATGTAAGCACAATAATTATGTGTGAAATTGCCGTAAGCCAACATGAAACTTCAACTTACACTTTTTAATGATTTCCTGTGATATTCCAAATTCAGTTTGCTTGGTAAATTTGCTCTGGTGTTCTCTACTATTAGTGTTGTGAACTTAATTATCATTTGTTAAAGAACAAGTGCTTTTCAAGACTTGAGGAATTGGGAAGGCCATGGGGCTTAGTTTTTTTTTTTTTCCCCTACTTCCAGCTGCAGTACTAGCTTACTGACAATCTAGGCCTTGAATTCCTCATAGCAAAGGGAGAAGGTTAAATTGAATGGTTTCTATAATCACTTTATCTTATAAAATGCTGAATTCTGTCAGAATTACTCTCCTTCCATAAACAATTTTAATTGGTTGGTAATTTTAAATTGGAGTTCTCTTTTCTACATTTTAACTTACAGTTACTTGTGTGATACCTAAAGTCTGAATGGAATTTCTTTCCTGCTTCTTTAATTTTGTTTGTTGGCATTTAAAGCCCTTTCCTTTTTTATCTCTTACTGATGTAAATATTTTCCTTTGCTTTACTCCCTGTAGTTCGTGTATTGGTGTGGGCTGTTTGAAAATGAGTTTTTCTCCTCTTGTTAGAAATTATTCGTTTTCTTTTGCGTTTTAGTCTTTGATGAAAAACTTTTTATTTGCTTTTGGCTGGAGTTCTTTGTGTATGTTTTCATTTATGAAGTGCCACAGTTTGTAATCTTAGTCATAAACTCCTGATGATACCATTGTTGAAATTCAGATTGAGAAAAATGCAGTCTGTAATCATGGTGAACTTGAAAGTATGGCACCTGTGCCCATTGGATTTGTTAAGCACTATTTTTTTTTTTTTTTTTTAATGCTTATAAGTGGAGACACAAATGAAGGCTGGTTTCTTACAAGACTTGTAAAATTTAAAATAACAGGAGTGAGAAACTTCCAGGATCTTAGACCATATGTATATGTCTAAGTCTAGCTTGCCTTGTTTCATATGTCAAAGTGAAGAGCTGTTTGAAGAATTATTGGAAAATAACTCAAATCTATTGACAGCTCAGTTAGCACCATTATCGTGTGTGTTTTTCTTAACTTTTTATTATGAAAAAATTTTAAGTATACAAAAGTTTAAAGAACAGAAAAATGCTTGTCTATATATCTGCCATCTTGGTTCAGCAGTTGCCAACATTTTGCCATATGTGTATGTGAGCCCAGGTGGTGCAGTGGCTAAAGTGCTCAGCTGCTAACCAAAACGTCAACAGTTCCAAGTCGCCAGCCGCTCCGCAGGAGAAAGTTGTTACAGTCTGCTTCCCTAAAGATTTACAGCCTTGGAAACTCTATGGGGCAGTTCTCCTCTGTCTTGTAGTGTCGCTATGACTTCACTTGATGGCATAGAGTTTGGTTTGGTATATGTATATGTTTGTATGTTTTGTGTTTTTTTTAAACCTGAACTATTTGAAACTAAGTTTTTCAGATGTTATGACACTTGTCCCATGAATACGTCAACTTACCTCACCATCACCTAAAAATAAGGACACTCTCTTACTTAATCGTAACTAAACTAAGAGTAATTCCCTAATGCCATTTAATATCCAGTCCATATTCAGATTTTTCTAACTGATTCCCCAAAGCCTTTCATGGCTTTGTTTTTTTGCCCCCCCTCCCCTTTTAAATGATGTAAACGATCACTCCAATTGGATAAAAAAATTTTAGTTTTGGTGAAAATGTATACAGCAAAACTCACTTCCATTCCGTAGTTTCTAGGCATTGGTTATATTCTTCACAATGTGCAAACATTCTCATTATTTCTGTTCTAGTTGTTTCACTTTCATTTACTTAAATCCCTTGTCCTCCCCTCCCCCCCTTCTCATCTGTGCTTTAAGATAGCTGTTGACCGTTTGGGCTTAAATAATTTTTTTTAAACGTAAAACTCGGGGATGACAATCTTTATTCTTTGGGCTACCGTGTGACTTCAGGGGTTAGTTTCAATTCAGAGTTTGAAGAGCAACTCTGGGCCATAGCCTCAGAAACTCCTCTAGCCTCAGTAGGTCCAGTAAGTCCGGATTCTTTAAGAGAGAGTTTGAAGTTCTGTTCCACATTTTTATCAGGATTCATATATTGTATTCCTTATTAGAACATTCGGTAGTGGTAGCAGGACACAACCTAGTTCTTCTGGTCTCAAGGTGGAAGAGGCAGTAGTTCATGGAGACAGTCCTATAGTCCATTTCCTTCTCTGATTCTTTTGTTCCAGATGAATAAAGACTAGTAATTGTATCTTAGATTGCTCGTAAGCTTTTAGGACGCCAGACACTACTGACCATACTGGACGTAGAGCATAAACTTTAAGAAGTATGAAGTATATTATACCAATTGACTGGATTGTCTGGTGAGACCATAGCCCAAGCCCCCAGATGAAGAGAACTAATCCCATGAGGTGACTGGTTATGTCTAATTAGTATCAGCATCTGTAGCCCCCCTGCTTTTTTTTCGGTTGTTATTGTTGCAAAACCATACACAACCTAGCATTTACCCATTCAGCCCTTACCTTGTGTGCAGCTTATTTACATGAGTTACATCAGTCATGCTGTGGAAACTTCACCTGTATTCAGTGCCACCTTTCTCATTTCTATAAACAAAGGTGACTACTACCTAAGAAGTACTTCTCCCTCTTTCCCACCCACCACTCCTGGAAACCACTAATGAACATTAGTTTCTTTGTATTTACTCGTTCATGTTATTTCATAAAAGTTAGAATGTACAATATTTCTCTTTTTGTGATTGACTTATTTCGCTCAACGTAACTCCTTCCAGGTTCATCCATGTTGTAAGATGTTTTGAGAACTCATTTTTCTTTATCGCTGAGTAGTATTCTGTTGTATGTATGTACCACATTTTACTTATCTGTTCATTCATTGATGGGCACTTAGGTTGTTTCCATCTTTTTGCTGTTGGGAATAGTGCTGCAATGGAAAATAGGTGTTCTTATATCTGTTCCTGTTAGTTCTATTAGATCCCTAGGGGATATACTTAGGAGTGGAATTGTTGAGTTGTATGCCAGCTCTACCTCCAGTTTTTGAGGAACCACAAGACTGGTTTCCACAATGGCTGTACCATTTTGCATTCCCACTACCGAGGGATGAAGGCTTCAATTTCTCCACATCCCCTCCATTTGACAACTTTGTTTTTGTCTCAAGATAGGATCTAATCAAGACTTAATGTATTATTAGCACATACATTTTAAAAATTATTTGGGTATTTTTATTGCATAATGGAGAAATGGTCCAAAATAATTACTTCAATAAGTGGATAAAATTTTTTTTTTTAAGTCACATTCAGGAATGTAAGTGCATCTGACTTTGAGTTCACATGTTGGGTTTGTCGGCCACTTTTCTGTTTCAACTTTTTGTATCTTGCCTTGAGCTGGGTACTCTAGAGAAGCAAAACCAGTGAAGCGTCTATATATATATAGGGAGAGAGAGATTTATATCAATGAAATGTGAAATGGCTAACATAGTAGTAGAGGCTAGAAAGTCCAAAGTCCTTGGGTCAGGCTGGAGGCTTTTTCTGACTCCCATAGCTGCAAGGCTGGCGAAAACAAGATTGGTAGATCAGACAACAGCAGGAGTCTGGATCACAGGCTGTGGAGGCCAACAGATCCCAAGGTTGGCAGGTAAGGTAGCAGTCTGCTGGCTCACAGACTCCAGAGGCTGACGAATCCCAAGATAGGAAGGTAACCTGCTAGCTCAAGTCCCAAGAACTGGAGATCAGACAAACAGGAGCCAGCTGCAGGATCCAGAGTGAGCAAAAGCCAGAGAGCCTTGCCAGAAAGTCTGCCTATATTGGATGCAAGCAACACCCCCTAAGGAAACTCCTTCGCAACTGATTGGTTACTCACAGCATATCCCATTATGGAGTGATGACATTATATCAGATCGCATCATGAAGGTGCTGACATCATTATACAACTGCCAAACCACTGAGAATCATGGCCTGGCCAAGTTGACATACAACCTTAACCATCACAGTCCACCCCGTGTCAATGTGACACCTGTACACAACTCCTTAAACCATACATAATCTCTGAATAAAGACAATTATAAGTCATACTTGTGCCTGACAAGATACAACTAATGTGCATACAGATGAAAACACGCTTAGTCCTGTTTACATCTTATATTTTATAAGTGAAGAAAACAAAAATATTGGATGCACACATGCAAGAAAGGAATACTCATAACTGCTATAGTCCTTATTTATGCACCTGGTCATGTGGTTGTAACTGGTATTTAGAACAACCCTGTTCTACCACCCATTCCGTATTTCCTTTGCCCTCAGCAAAAACCTCAACTGACTGTGGTTCTTTGCCTGGTGGGGTGACCCAAACCTTCATTCCTGAAAGGTCTGGGCCATTAGTAGTCATGTTGGAATGGAATTGCAGTAGTTTTCCATTGATTTTAATCGCAGGGCTTGGTAATACTAGAGGATGCCCTAAGGGAATCCTTGCATTCTAGACATACTCTTCTTTACCTCTGTTATGTGATATCAACCCGATTTCCTCTTGCTAATCAGGATCAGTCACACCAGCCAGTGTGGTAACTCCCTTCTTTGCTTGTTTATACAGAGGCATAAGGATCCCAAAGTGGCAGGGTGGCATTTGTAACTTCCAGTTCAGTGAAATCAGTAATGTGTCTAGGTGGGAGCATTCCTCCCTTTGGAACTAAGATCTCTAGTCCCGCAGAGCATAAGTCATGTGGACAGGAAGCAAAAACTTTTCGAGTAGGTCACTAGGGGTAATAGTGAGTAGTGTCATTTCCACACCTTGGATCCTGGCTATGGGAGAATAGCCTCCACTATGACTGGTGGGCCACAGTGATGTTTTGAGTCTCCTGGAATTAGTGTCACTTCAGAACCAGTATCCAGTAATACCCTAAAAGTCTGATTATTTTCATTTCCCCAACAAACAGTTGCTCTTATAAAAGTAGATCCCTCTGGAGAAGGCTGGAAGAAAGATTAACTGTATAAGTTTTTGGCAGTATAGTAGAGTCCTTTCTCGAGGGGACCCGGCTTCCCCTGAATTCAAGGGGTTGTGGGTTTTGTATCTCTTCAGATGGCAGTGAGAGGGCTGCTGCTGTTGGCAGGAGTGACTCAATGATATTTAGGGGCTCAGTGTTTCCAGTTTCCTAAATATCTGCCCACATGTCCCCATGGTAAGTTTCAGGATCACATTTCTTCCCAGTCAGTGCCCTCACTTTAACTTCAGACACCATTCAAGGTTGAGAATTGAGTTGGCATTGTAATTCAGTCACCCTTATGATAAGACTCTGGGTTTGTTTTTCGGCAATATCAGTTCTGTTACTATCGGAAATCACACTTTCAAGGCACCAGTGGCAACTCTGAGATCGTTTATGCAGCACTTGATCTTTGGCTTTGAAGCCCTGAGCTCATCTTTCTTTCACCAGTTTATCTAGTGAAAGTAGGACCAGTCAACCAGCTTCCTTATACTTCTCATTAATGTCAGAATCGTAGAAAGGTATCAACCCAGAGCCTCACCTCTCACCAATACTTCATCTATTGGTGGTGATATTTTGCGTATTTCTTCGCCACCTCACGCCATGGATTAGCAGTGCTGTCTTTACTGGTGGAAGCAGAGTCATCAACAACTTTAAGAATAACCAGACTTGAGGACCAGTTTAGAAAACTCATCCTTATAATTTTGTTTCTCTAGAACCAGCCTGGAAGCAAAATTCTTAAGCTGGGTTCTCTAGAGAAGCAAAACCAGTGAAGCGTCTGTATATATGTATGTGTATATATATAGAGAGAGAGAGAGAGTGAGAGAGAGATATTTATATCAAGGAAAAGCCTCACACGATCGAAGTGGCTGGAAAGTCCCAAGTCCGTGGGTCAGACTGGAGGCCTTTCCTAACTCATGTAGCTGCAGGGGCTGATGAACCCAGGATCCGCTGGTCAGACAACAGGTGTCTGACTCAGGCTGCGGAAGCTGACAAATCCCAAGATTGACAGGTAAGCTGGAAGGCTGCTAGCTCACAGACGGTGGAGGCTGATAGATCCCTCGATCAGCAGATAACCTGGCAGGCTGCTGGCTCACAGACTGTGGAGGCTGACAGATCCCTCGATCAGCAGATAACCTGGCAGGCTGCTGGCTCACAGACGGTGGAGGCTGATAGATCCCTCGACCAGCAGATAACCTGGCAGGCTGCTGGCTCACAGACTGTGGAGGCTGACAGATCCCTTGATCAGCAGATAACCTGGCAGGCTGCTAGCTCACAGACGGTGGAGGCTGATAGATCCCTCGACCAGCAGATAACCTGGCAGGCTGCTGGCTCACAGACTGTGGAGGCTGACAGATCCCTCGATCAGCAGATAACCTGGCAGGCTGCTGGCTCACAGACTGTGGAGGCTGACAGATCCCTCGATCAGCAGATAACCTGGCAGGCTGCTGGCTCACAGACTGTGGAGGCTGATAGATCCCTCGACCAGCAGATAACCTGGCAGGCTGCTGGCTCACAGACTGTGGAGGTTGACAAATCCCAGGATAGGGAGGGAAGCTGCTAGCTCAGTTGCCAAGAACCAGAAGTCAGATGAACAGGAGCCAGCTGCAGGATCCAGATCACATACACGTTTGATTATTTTCCTTTCAGTGATCATTTCAGTCATCTTAACATAGATTGGGGGAGATTGAATGTGAGTCCTGCTTCTCCCACCTGCCGTGAGCATTACTGATGTATTGAATAGGATTGGGTTGAAATGTTGAGAGGGTTATGATTATGGTATTGCATGTTAAGGGGTCCTTTCAATTGATTAGATAATAGGTTTATATAATACCATTTCTCTATGAATAAAAATATTTTACTTTGTTGAAATACTACAAATGTAGTATAAGAAAAGGATTGCACCAAGGAAGACTCTGAACTTGAGGATGTAAAATCAGATATATTTAAAAAAAAAAAAAATTAGGTATCTTTAAAAACTGTTTATCCAACAGTATTGTGTTAAAAAATGTTGTGGATTGAATTGTGTCCCCCCAAAATATGTGTCAATTTGGTTAGGCCATGATTCCAGTACTGTGTGGTTGTCCTCCACTTTGTGATTGTAATTTTATGTTAAAGAGGATTAGGGTAGGATTGGTAACACCCTTGCCCAGGGCACATCCCACATCCAATGTAAAGGGAGTTTCCCTGAGGTATGGCCTGTACCACCTTATATCTCTCAAGAGATAAAAAGGAAAGGGAAGTAAGTGAGCAGAGAGGGGGGAATCTCATACCACAAGAAAGCAGCATGTCTTTGGACCCAGGGTCCTTGGAGTGGAGAAGCTGCTAGTCCAGGGAAGGATTGACAAGAAGGACCTTTCTCCAGAGCCAACCAACAGAGGAAGCCTTCTCTTGGAGCTGATACCCTGAGTTTGAACTTCTAGTCTACTAGACTGTGAGAAAATAAATTTCTCTTTGTTAAAGCCATCCGCTTCTGGTATTTCTGTTACAGCAGCACTAGATAGCTAAGACAAAAAGGAACTAATAACAATCATGAGAATGTTTTATTTTTTCAGCATGTAATGAAAATCATGAAAGGATGCAGTACCATGGAGAGGAAGTTGTCAGTAGCCCATGATTAATTTAATACAAAATCCATGGTATAATACAGTGGCAACTCCTGCTAAGTTTACCAGTTAGAAACCATGAAGTTATACAGCTCTAGTTATCCTTAGAAGAATAACATGTCTGGTTTGGGGCTTTGTGATTTGAGAAGTACAGAAAGAAGTAGAATGATCAGGGAAGATGATTAAAAGATTGATTGAAAACTATAAGAGAAACCAGAAAGAAACAAGAGTTTTTTAGTTTGATGAAGGCTAGGAAGGGAAGAAAATTCTGCTTTGTACGGATTTATTCAGTAGGTAATGCTTAATTACTATATAATGAATACAATGCTGGACATACTTAGAACTTAAAATTGCCTGAGGCCAATAGAAAATAGTAAGGCTAGTCAAGTGTTAAGTATTAAGCTTTTTAATACTTCAGTTTCAACATTAACAGCCGCTAGAAAGTGGGACAATATTTGTTGTGATCCATAGGGTTTTCACTGGCTAATTTTCAGAAGTAGATTGCCAGGCCTTTCTTCCTAGTCTTAATTGGGAAGGTCTCCTGAAACCTGTCCACCATGGATGACCCTGATGGTATTTAAAATACCATGGCATAGCCTTCAGCATCATAGCAACATGCAGGCCACGACAGTATGACAAACTGAAAGACTTGAGAGGACCTAAGAGCAAAGTAAAGTAAGTAATAAATTCTGTTAGATTTGGAAGTAAGGAATATTTCGTTTATGTTCAGGACAATGGGAATCCATTTCATGTAACATTTGAAATTCTAGAACTGGAGGCAGGGCAAAAAGGTAGCTTTTAAGATGCAGTCAAATCCATAATAAAGGAGAGAAAGGGTTATCTCATCTTCTTTTCCGCTAGGGACCTGGCCCTCGAGTCCCAGGCTGCAGTCCTGTGGGCCCACTCCCCCATGCTTCTGGAGGTGCAGATAGATTACGGGGGAGTGCAGTCGTCCATCCATGCCCAGGGCCCTGCAGAAACAAGGGAGTCAGGCAAGAGTGTGAGAAGAGAGCAGGCTGGTCAAGATCAGGGCTGAATGAGATTGGCACAGACATATGCACACAGACACCAAAACCTGAGGCAGCCTTCACCTTACTTTGCTTTAAAACCCAGTGCTGTACTTTGCTTTAGGTAAGATATTTTGTTTCATTGTCCTTTGTTGGTTTCGGAAATTTAGGAGAATCTTTTACTTACCTGGAAGAACAGGGATGAGTATTCCTGGAATGCCATGTTTCCAAACAACAGGGAAACCCTTACTTATTTTAACTTTTCCTGATGGAACTATTTCTAAAGGGTCATATATGTAATATGCAGTATCAATTGAATATCGTTTAGGTATAATTTTTGACACAGTGTTATAATTTCGAAGATCCATTATTGTATTTCCAGTAATGAAAAGTAGGCTGTATGTGCACTGACTGCAAGAAAGACCCTTGCTCTTTTGAAGATGCTCCCACTACCTGTCTTGACATGGGTGATCTGCTCCTTTGGTTTGCTTCAGTGCGGTACAGTGTTCCATAAGAGTGAGTGGACGCTGTTTTAGCTATCATATATACTGTGTAACCTTACTGGAGCTAGATTGGTGATCAGATGATTTTATCTTTGTGATATCCTTTTTGAAAGTAAGTTGGTCATAAATTATAAATAAATAGAAAGGTGAACTTCATTTATTCCTGAGTTTCACTTTTTACCTCATAGCAGGAGATGGCAGTTTTGGTACTATGAACATCTAAAGATGGAATTCTTGCTTGTATAGGTAGTAGTATTTGAAGTTAAATTAATGTATTTCCATCCCAGTAAGCCATACTCTAGTATTATTAGTAAGAGCTAAGAAACACTTCTAAAATCTAAGGACTTCTTGGACTCTAGAGAAAATGTTGTTGGGGCCTAGAAGGCTAATAGATTAAACATTCTTTTCTTACATATCCTCAGTGTGGAAAAAATTAGGGACAGACAGGATGAAATGGTTTGTCTAAACCTTCTGCTCTTAATCAGTCGACCTCTGTAGTTTTCGTATTTTCCATTTTTTGTTCTCCCAATTAGTGGCCTATCTTGTCTTTTTAAAAACATCTCTTTTTCTGTTACAAAAATCATGTGAAAAAGTTCAAGTGGTACAGAAATGTGTGATGTGGAAAAATGAAAGCTACTTATAATTCTGTTCCTGAGAGATAACCACTTCTAACAGATATTTGATCCTCCAGAATTAAAAAAAAAAAAAAAGTACATCCTACTAATTACCATTTTTGTAATTATTACCATCATTGTCATGCACATTAGCTATATGTTCTTAATGGTTAGTGTAAACCTTTAGTATACAGATTCAGTGTACTGGGCTTTATATTTTTAGGTCTTGGAAATCTGCATTTAGTAAGAAATTTTGTTTTTTCTTTATTCTTAATTTACATGTAGAATCATTAATTGGAATAATTTTAAATACACGACTGGACCAAAAAGATTTTTGGTTGTTTATGTCTTTGAATCATAGCTTCCATCTCTGTTCCCTGTTTGTTTTGAAATAAAGGTGTAAAGTGTGAAGTTCTGAGGATGTCTTTTGAATCTACTGGAATCTGTTGGGACTCCAGAGTAGCTTTTTTATCTTTATTTTACAGGTTAGGATAGGTCCTAAGTCACATTTCTGGGAAAAGAGGGACAGAAGTCCTAGGAGCAGGTGTGTTCTCATTACTTGTTAGCAGATTGCTTTCAGCTTGCCTCTTGCGGTAGAGTGATTGGTGACTGCCAAGCAGAATTCTTCCTTAGTGACATGGAATGCATAGCCTTGCCAGAAGAATAGATGTCAGGAAGGGGAAGTAAAGCTATTAGGGAAGACCCGCACAGTCTGAATATGACCTAAGTGATAGCAGTGTTCATATACTTATATTTCTGATGCCTCTGGGAGAGACTGGGATTAAAGGATACAAAGGGAAGCTCAGTAGTAATATTTTTCTATCAGTGTTTCTTCTAATGCCTTGGAATTTTCTAGTTGTGTTTTAAATCAGCAGCATAATTTGAGTCTTAAAAATAAGTATGTAAAGTTTCATAGCTAATTTTCCACCCTATGAATCTATAATCCTGGGACTGTTCATAACAAGACCTTTACTGTCACTTCCCTCTGAGCATCATGAGAAAGCTTCTGTTTAAATAAGACTCATACTGCTGCTCAGGTACCTTGCTGCCCCTTTCAACTTTGGGCAGATGATACCAGACACTGTGTCAAACTGCTGTGTCAAAAGCTGTTAACCAGAATGTCACCTTTCTTAAGACTAGGTGACCTATTGCCTGGGACCCCCTAGGTAAATCTTGTATCAGAATGACGTGTGACAAAGTTTGAAGTTTAGATCAATTACCCTGGAATTCTTGGTCAGAAAATGGAGGGCTTGCTAGCCACCATTTCCTGGTACATGTCTACCACTTTGTTTCTTATCTTTATTTTTCTTGCTTGTTGGTTTTTTCCAGGGTTGACTTCTCCTCTGGACCCTCTTTGCTGTGTTGTTGAGACTCTTAACTCTGTTGTTAACTCCCCTCTAGTCTCGTTCTTCCTGAAGAATGCTTTTTTTTAACTTAATTGAGACGTATTTCCTGAAGACAATTTTTCCTTTGCCTCATCTTTCATGAAGTCCTGTCATTCTCCTACTTTACCCTTGGGGTACAAGCATTGTGCTGGCTCCCACTGCCACTTCTAGAGTAATCTCCCGTTCAATCTCTCTGTCTCTTTTAATAATAGCTCTATTGAGATTTACCCCTTTAAAGCATATAGTTCAGTGATTTTTAGTATATTCCCAGAGTTATGCAACCATCATCACTAATTTTAGAATGTTTGCATCATCCCAGGGAGAAACCGCAAACACGTTAGCAGTTACTCCCTATTTTCCCCTCCTTCCAACCCCCTGGAAACCACTAATCTACTTTCTGTCATTGTGAATTTACCTATTCTGGACATTTCATTTATAAATGGAACTGTGCAATATGTGATGGGCTTCTTAGCATAATGTTTTCAGAAAAGGTTCATTTGAGTTGTATAATATATCACATCAGTACTTTATTCCTTTTTATGACCAAGTAAATGGCTTACATGTTGCTGTGATGCTGGACAGGTTTCAGCGGAGCTTCTAGACTAAGACAGATTAGGAAGAAAAGCCTGGCAATCTGCTTCCAAAAATCAGCCAGTGAAGACCCCATGGGTCACAACTCTCTGATCCCATTTTGCATGGGGTCTTCATGACACAGCAACTAATAACAACATAAATATTCCCTTGTATGTCCATACAAGGCACATTTTGTTTAGTCACTCATCAGTTGATGGATATTTTGGGTGTTCCCATCTTTTGGCTATTATGAATAATGTTGCCATTAATATTTGTGTATTGTGTGGACCTAAGTTCTTGTTTTTCTTGGGTATATATTTACCTAGGAGTGGAACTGCTGGGACATACGGTAACTAATCCTATGCTTAATTTTTGAGGAACTGCCAAACTGTTTTCCAAAGTGGCTGCACCATTTTACATTCCTACCAACAGTATATGGAGATTCTGATTTCTCCATATCCTTGTCAACACTTGTTATTGTCTCTTGTTTTATTTTTAGCATCTGGTGGGTGTGATGAGGTCTCTCATTGTGGCTTTGATTTGCATTTGAAATTAAATGACTTATGAGGTTGAATATCATTTCCAGATCTTAATGGCCGTTTATATATCTACTTTGGAGAAATGCCTATTCAGATTCTTTGTCAGTTGTTTAATTGGGTTGTCTTTATTACTGTGTTCTAAGAGTTTTTTATACGTTGTGGATACAAATCTCTTATGAGATTGTAATTTACAAATATTTTATTGTGTTCTGTGGGTGTCTTTTCACTTTCTTGATGGTATGCTTTGAAGTACTCTTCTGCTTTTGAGACGCAAGCCACCTTCTACTGCTCTTAGTCACTTTAGTGACTTAAGTCATGGTGTCTCATTTATTAAAGCCTTGGGATTTTATCAGTCTTTTCTTCGTTATGACTTTCCCTAATCCTCAGATTTCAGTGTATTGAGATTACCCAACAGATAATTTAGGTTTATAATTCTTTGTCTTACTTGAACTTCTACTGTACTTACGGAAACCCTGGTGGCGTAGTGATTAAGTGCTACACCTGCTAACGAAAGGCTTGGCAGTTCAAATCCACCAGGTGCTCCTTGGAAACTCTACAGGGCAGTTCTACTCTGTCCTATAGGGTCGCTATGAGTCAGAATCGACTCGATAGCACGGGGTTTGGTTATATAGATACATCTATATATACTCTCCTATGTACACACGTGGTGGCGTAGTGGTTAAGTCCTACTATGGCTGCCAACCAAAAGGTCGGCAGTCCAAATCCACCAGCTGCTCCTTGGAAACCCTGTGGGGCAATTCTCTGTCCTATAGGGTCGCTATGAGTCGGAATCGACTCTATGGCAACGAGTTTGGTTTTGGTTTATATACACACACATAAATATTCACATATACATACCTGTACATATATATGCCTACCAAACCAAAAAACCCATTGCCATCTAGTCGATTTTGACTCATAGCGACCCTATAGGACAGAATAGTACTGCCCCATAGGGTTTCCAAGGTTGTAAATTTTTACGGACGCAGACTGCCACATCTTTTTTTTTTTTTTTGCTGTATGGCTGGCGGGTTCAAACCACCGACCTGTTGGTTAGTGGCTGAGTGCTTAACCATTGTGCCACCAGGGCTTCTTATATATGCCTACATATATACATATATGTTGTTGTTAGGTGCCGTTGAGTCGGTTCCAACTCATAGCCACCCTATGCACAACAGAATGAAACACTGCCCGGTCCTGCGCCATCCTTACAATCGTTGTTATGCTTGAGCTCATTGTTGTAGCCACTGTGTCAATCCACCTCGTTGAGGGTCTTCCTCTTTTCCACTGACCCTGTACTCTGCCAAGCATGATGTCCTTCTCCAGGGACTGATCCCTCCTGACAACATGTCCAAAGTATGTAAGACGCAGTCTCACCATCCTTCTAAGGAGCATTCTGGTTGTACGTCTTCTAAGACAGATTTGTTCGTTCTTTTGGCAGTCCTTGGTATATTCAATATTTGCCAACACCACAATTCAGAGGCGTCAGTTGTTCTTCAGTCTTCCTTATTCATTGTCCGCCTTTCACATGTATATGATACAATTGAAAATACCATGGCTTGGGTCAGGCACACCTTAGTCTTCAAGGTGACATCTTTGCTTTTCAACACTTGGAGGAGGTCCTTTGCAGCAGATTTACCCAATGCAGTGCGTGTTTTGATTTCTGAACTGCTGATTCCATGGCAATACATACATACATATATACCCACACATGTATATTTTCGTTGTTGTTGCGACATTATATATGCTATCCCATTGATTCGTTGCCTTCAAGTAACACTGCCCCATGGAGTTTCCAAGCTTGTAAATCTTTTCAGAAGCAAGCTACCACATCTTTCACCCACGGAGCAGCTGGTGGGTTCCAACCACCAGCCTTTTGGTTAGCAACCAAGCACTTAACCACAGCTCCACCACGGCTCCTCATGTATGGCACAGCAATTACCAAAAGGTCCTTTTTTCTTATGTACATCTTAGCAATGTTGTTTATCTTCATTAAACTATGCACATTTTACCCTCATTCCGTGTTTCCTTTCCCATCACCAAAAATAACAAGTGTCTACTCTCTAGAGAGTGAATCCCCCTGTGGCCCCATCTCTAGTAACTAACGAACATTAGTTTCTGTGTATTTACTTGTTCATGTCATTTCATAAAAGCCAGAGCATACAATGTTTGCTTTTTTGTGATTGACTTATTTCACTCACCATAACGTCCTCCGGGTTCATCCACATTGTTAGGTGTTTTGGGAACTCTTTTTTTTTTTATTGCTGAGAAGTACTCCAATGTATGTTTATACCACATTTTACTTATCCATTCATTGGTTGCTGGACACTTAGGTTGTTTCCATCTTTTTCCTATCATGAATAGTGCTACGATGAACATAGGTGTGTTAAGCAGTTTTTTTTTTAAGTTAAGCATACACTTACCATATGACCCAGCAATCTCATTCCTAGGTATTTAGCAAAGAGAAATAAAAGCATGTGTTAATACAAAGACTTGTACCTGAATGTTCATATCACCTTCATTCATTGTAGCTTTTAGGTGGAAACAGTGCATGTTTATCAGCTAAAAAAACAAAAAAACCAAACACGTTGCTGTCGAGTCGATTCTGACTCATAGCAACCCTATAGGACAGAATGGAACTGCTCCATAGAGTTTCCAAGGAACGCCTGGTGGATTTGAACTGCTGACCTTTTGGTTAGCAGATGTAGCTCTTAACCACTGCATCACCAGTGAATGGGTAAATAGCGTGTTCCTGTACTGTATTGAAACGATGAAATACCGATAGTATTGAAGGGAACAAACTGCTGATCATGTAATATGTATGAACCTTAAGAAAACGATTATCATAAGTGAATAATCAAGGGCAAAAGAAATACATTTATTTAAAATTGTGAAAAAGGCAAAATAATAGTGATAGAAAGCAAATCTATGGCCGTGTGGGCTGGGGTGGAAAAGGGGCACAAAGGAACTATTTGAGGTGACGGAAATATTATATTTCATGTGATATGGTAGTTACATAACCTAGTTTTCAGAACTCATTATATGCTTAAGATTGATGAATTTTATTGTATGTAAAATACCACAATAAAACTGATTTTAAAAATTATGGTCTGACTTCAGCCAAGCTATTAGTGTCAGGAGTTAATCTTTTTATTCTTCTTAATGGTTGTCTTAAACATCGATCATTCTCTTCCATACTTCTATTCAATTTCACTCTACTTTCTCTTAGCAGATAACTTTGCTTCCATTTTCAAGAATATCGAAACCATCAGGCATGATTTTTCTCAATTTCTTTTTCCCTGTCTACACATTTATCTTTTTAAATGAATAATTTCTTTTATAAGGATGAGCACAAAGCTGGTTCCTGTGAGGCGGAGGTTAAAAATGTCCCAAGTGTCTAACTTTTTCAGATTACTATTCCACTTCATCATCTCTGACATCAACTATTCCTCCTCCCCTCAGTACTCTCCCTCCTGCCACTGCAACATCTCACCGAACTCAGAAACTGTATGAAGGAAGTGGGCCACACAGTTGTGGTGGCTGGAAAGTTCCAAATCCATGGGTCAGGCATAGGCTTCTCCTGACTAACGTGGCCACGGGGGCTGACAAACCCAATTCAGCAGGCCAGATGACATGCTGCTGGCTCACAAGGCTGTGGAAGCTGGTGAATCAGGTCACATGATAGGCTGCTGACCGCGGGGCTGCAGAAGCTGGCGAATCTCAGAATCAGAGGGTCAGATGGCAGGTTGCTGGCTCAGGCTCCAAGAATTGGAGGTCAGATGATGATGAACCGAATGCAGGGTCCAGAGTAAGTGAGAGAACTTTCTCAGAGACACTCCCGTTACTTGAGCAAGCTGGTTTAAGGCTGTGACTTTTGAGTCACACCATTTAGTAAGATACGCCCCACCCTAGTCCTGAGGTTTAGGATTTACAGTACATGATTATACAATACCACAAAATGGAGGACAGTTACATCAGATCACAAAATAGAGGACAATTACACAATGCTGGGAATCATGCCCTAGCCAAATTATAACTATCACAGTTTCTATACACTTTATTTGCATGGTCCCACCCGATTGTTGTGTGGGAGTCACAAAGTCTGTGGCAAGAGGGCCATATTAAGTAATTCACTGCGCTGCAGTCTTCTTCCACATCCATTTTTACTTCTCTTTTTCCAGCCTGAGACCAGTGTATCCCTTGACAGCTCTTGAGCGTTTTTTATTGAACATATTTGGTAGAGTCTTTTGCATGAACTTGTTCTATTGATTTTTTCAGCATTGCTACTGTATAATCTCTTTATTTCTATTGGTTCTTGGCCCTCAGTAAAATATATTCAAGTCTTCCAGTGTTCTCCCATCTTCCCCTTATTATCCATATACCTTCCAAATGTTTTTTTTTTTTCCCAAATGTAGCTTTCCTTTAATGTCTCAAACATAATTATCCTCCAGTCAGGCTTTGTTCTTAATGTATTTGCTTTTGCCAAAGTCATTGATGAGTTCGTTAACTAATTTATTGAATGATTTTCACCCTTAATCTTAATGGGCCTTTCTGAGGCACTTGACAGTATCAGCTATCCTCTTCTCACCCCTGGGAAATTTGTTACGTTTTCTTCCATGGCACCAATATAGTTCTGTATTCCTAATTTTTCTAATCCTCTTCTTGTAAGCTCATCTTCTCTGATTGCCTCTTAGTGTTGCTGTTCCCTAGGGTTCTATCTGTAACTCACTGCTTTTCTCATACTTTCTGGCAGATGTCATTTACTCTTAAGGCCTCCCTTCTCTGTGTTGATGACTCCCGAATTTCTTTCTTGAGCTGCAAACTTGTATCCACCTGTCTAACAAGTCATTTCCACTTGGATGTTCCATACACACATCAGATTTGACATTTCTAATTTAAATATGTCATCTTCTTCTCTAATTTGGTTTATCCAGGGGGATATAACCCACCCAGAGGCATTTTATTTCCCAGCTAGTGATACCACTGTCCTTGCCAATCATCTAAGATAGAAGTTGGGAATTACCTTTGATCCTTTCCCTCTCTCTGTATCTAGTCTGGCATTTCCTGAATCACTTCTTCCTCTCCATTCCTACGACCTTAGTTATTGCTTGCTTGGATTTATGCAGGAGCCATGTTATGTTCACTCTTTTTAGGTCTTATGCCCCCCATATTCACCTTCCACATAGGTAACAAGATGAGGTTCATACTCCCCCTGTTTAAATATTTGGGTGGCTGCCTTTTATCTACAGCATTGGTTTGATTTCATGCATCTGTGAAAACACGGGGAAGGGGTTAAGATGTAGTTTGAATTTTTTAAAGTAATAACATTGAAGAAAAAGGAACCAGCTCTCTATCATCATTTCATAAAGGACATTTCAACAGTAAAAAGGACATACTTTACAATGGAAGATAAAAAAGGACCAGAGTGTAGTGGTTAAGTGTGTAGAGACTGGAGGCAGTCTGCCTGCTTCACAATGTACTCAGGCTCTTACGAGTACCTTAGCAGACTCCACTGTAAAATGGGGAGCTTAATAGTGATTACCTCAGAGTTGTTGTGAGGGTTAAAGGAAGTAATGCATACTTAGAGCAGTGCCTGGGCACTTAGCACTCAAAATATGGGAATAAGTGACAGCGCTTTCCCTAAGAAAGGAAATTTGACCACATCACCCTTTAGCTTTCACCTTGGACTGGTAAAGACACCTGCATCAGCAGCCCCTGTTTGAATAGGATGGAGCCCACTTTCTCTAAGATCACTATTGAGGCCACGCGTAGGCATCGCCTACCTTTTATCATATGGCTCTAGGCTTGTTTACGTGGCTCTTGAAAATGTGGATGAAGAGCTTTTCTTTATTCAATTTTAATACTTTAAATCCTCTATAAATTCTATAAATAATATATCTGCATAGCAGTTTCCATCTGAGAGCTAGCATTATTTGTGATTAATTACCTTTTAACAACCTTTTAATAGCTGTATCAGGGCAAATATATATACAAGGTATTTATACATGTCATAACTTGTCAAAAATTTCGAATGGCCATTAATGGTTGTCTAGTAGTGATAGTGTTTAAATGTTTTCATTTCGTTTTGACCTTTTTTAGTAGAACACCATTAGGTCTTCAGGGTGTATTCATTCAGAGATTTCAGTAACTCAGTTCTCACTAATATTGAGCGTGCTTCAGAATTGTGGGGAGTGCTTACTCACAAAGTTTCTGTTGAAATGGGTCTGGGGTAGGTCAAGCATTGCATGAGTAACAAGTTCTCAAGGACCACACTTAGAGAACCCCTGCAACTGTAGAAGATGGAGGAAGCGCTCTCCCTTCCTCAGCTCCCAGACCTATAGACCCTCCTCCAGTGTCTTCTCTGTTGGAGATTGGCCTGACTTTGTAACTCCAAAAAGAATGTGAGCATCTTGAAGACAAGAAACCTGATACCGCTTTTATTTCAACTTTCTTCACATAACATGGTTTCAGAGTTTTGTAATCAAAGATAGTTTGTTCTCTACCTCCCATAAGATTTTTCAAAGAATGAAATTCAGTAAAACCACGAAATTAAAAAGGTGGGCTGTACTGGGTTGGATGGTGTCCAAAGTCCGTGCCCACTTAGAACTTTAGAATATGACCTTATTTGGAAATAGGGTCTTTGTAGATAAAATCAAGTTAAGATAAAGTCATATTGGATTAGAGTGGGCCCTTACCCAATGACTGATGCCCTTATAAGAAGAGAGAAATTTCAACACATACATACAGAGAAGACCACGTGAAGACTGACACAAAGGGAGAACACCACGTGAAGTTGGAAGCAGAGATTGGAGTGATGGACCTGAAAGTCGTGGAATGCCATGGATTGCCAGGAACCACCAGAAGCTGGAAGAGGCAAGGAAGGACCTTCCCCTAAAGCCTTCAGAGAGAGTGTGGAGGTGTGGATACCTTGATTTCTGGCCTGTAGCCTCCAGAACTATGAGAGAATGAATTTCTGTTGTTTAAGCCACCCAGTGTGGTAATACGTTATGGCAACCCTAGGAAACCAGTACAGTGGGCCTAAGACTTCAACAGAGTAACATGTAGAGGTACACCATCAAGTTTAACAAGATGACCAGTGTTTGTTGTCCCTGGCCACACTGAACACAGTCCTAGGTACTTGGCTGCCTGGTCTTTCACGACTGCAACAGCAATACCAGGAATTAGTGACATCTGGTTCATCAGCCCAATCCAGGGAGACTGGACAGAGACCTACCCTCTGCCCCTGCTTCCTGACATCTGGCCTCAAACCCATCCCTATGACGAGGAAGGCAGCTACAGGAAGGAAAATGCAGGGCACATTATGGTAGAATTTTGCTGTGTGTGAGCTGTTTTAAACTTAATAAGAAAATCTAAATCTTTTGTGACTCCAAAAAGCATAAAATAACTTCTAAAAAGACTTACATGGTACTTTTATAATGTAAAAAATTTAACAGTTATGCAGCTTTCACAAGGATTTACCACAGACTTTCTTTTAGTGGCAAAATATCAGATACACTTAAATATTGATATATTTACAAACATCCAATTTATTAACTTTTCTGGGGGGAAAAGAAATTGCCTTCAAGTTGATTCTGACTTATGGTGACCCCATGTGTGTCATAGTTGAGCTGTGGTTCTTACAGTTTTCAATGACTGGTTTATCAGAAGTAGATCGCCAGGCCTTTCTTCTGAGATGCCTCTGGGTGGACTTGAACTTTAACCTTCCAGTTGCAGCCAAGTGTGTTAACCATTTGAACCACCCAGGGACTCTAAGATTTAAATAAGCGGATTTATATAAACCATTTTTTAAGAACCAGGTTAACACTGGTTGCAGTCCCCACAGTGTGTCAGCACTCTCTCTCTCTTTCCCATTGTACCCTGGGTTGCCCTGTATTTATTCATCCAGTTTTCCTGTCCCTTCTGCCTTCTTGTCTTTGCCTTTGGGCAGGTGTTGCCCCTTTGGTCTAGTATACTTAATTGAACTAAGACGCACGTTCCTCAAATATGTTATTCTTTGTTTCGTAGGCCTGTCTAATCTTTGGTTGAAAGGTGAACTTTGGGAGTAGCTTCAGTTCTGAGTTAGGGTGTCCAGGGGCCATAGTTTCAGGGGTTCCTCCAGTCTCTGTCAGACCAGTAAGTCTGGTCTTTTTTTGTGAGTTTGAATTTTGTTCTACATTTTTCTCCTGCTCTGTCCGAGACCTTTTGTTGTGATTTCTGTCACAGGGATCTGTGATGGTAGCCAGGTACCATCTAGTTCTGCACGTAGGCTGGTGGAGGCCATTGTTCACGTGGTCCATTAGTCTTTTGGACTAATATTTTCCGTGTATCTTTGGTTTTCTTCATTCTCCTTTGCTCCGGACGGGATGAGAACAATAGGTGTGTCTTAGATGACTGCTCGCAAGATTTTAAGACCCCAGACACTATGCACCAGAGTAGTATATAGAACATTTTCTTTATGAACTATGTTATGCCTAAATATTCCCTGAGATTGTGGTCCATAGCCCTCAGTTCCAGTAACTTGGTCCCTCAAGGTATTTGGATGTGTCTAGGAAGTGTCTGTGACTTTGTCTTAGTCAAGTTGTTCTGACTTCCCCAATATTGTATATTGTCTTTCCCTTCAACAAAGTTAACACTTATCTAGAGCTCCGCTACTAACAAAAAGATTGGCAGTTCAAATCCATCAGCCACTCCTTGGAAACCCTATAGGGCAGTTCTGCTCTGCCCTGTAGACTTACTATAAGTTGGAATTGACTCAATGGCAGTGGGTTTCGTTTCTTTGGTACTATCTAGTCAGTGAGTTCCCCTTCCCACCCCACCCCTTGCTCGTAACCATCAAAAAAAAAAAAAAAAAAGACCAAACCAAACCCATTGCAGTTGAATTGATTCTGACTCATAGCGACCCTATAGGACAGAGTAGAACTGCCACATATGGTTTCCAAGGAGGGCCTGTTGGATTTGAACTGCGAACCTTTTTGGTTAGCAGCTGTAGCTCTTAACCACTACACCACCAGGGTTTCCAAAGCAAAAGTTTTTTTCTGTGTGTAAACCTTTTCTTGGTTTTTTGTAATAGTAGTCTCACAAGATATTTGTCCTTTTGAGATTGACTTGTTTCATTCGGAATTATGCCCTCCAGATTCATCAATATTGTGAGATGTTTCACAGATTCATCATTGTTCTTTATCCTTGCATAGTATTTGATAGTGTGTATGTACCATAACTTGTTTATCCATTCATTTGTTGATGGTGAGCACTTCAGTTATTTACATCTTTTTCCTATAGTGAATTAATGCTGTAATGAACATGGGTGTGCATATGTCTATTCCCGTGACAGCTTTTATTTCTCTAGGATATATTCCTAGGAGTGAGATTGCTGGATTGAATGGTATTTCTATTTCTAGCTTTTTAAGGAGGTGCCATATCGTTTTCCATAGTGGTTATACCATTTTATATTCCCACCAGTAGTGTGTAAGAGTTCCAGTATTCCCGCAACCTCTCCAACATTTGTTATTGTTGGTTTTTTAAGTGCAGGTAACATCTTTGTAGTTTTGATTCGCATTTCTCTCTCTTAATTGCTGATAATTTCTAGCATTTCCTCATGTGTCTGTTAGCCACCTGAATGTCTTTGGTGAAGTGTCTGTTCATCTGTTTCGCCCATTTTTTAATTGGATTATTTGTCTTTTTGTTGTTGAGGTGTTGAAGTATGTCATAAATTTTAGAGATTAGACCCTTGTTGGATATCTTATAGCCAAAAAATTTTTCCCAGTCTGTAGGTTCTCTTCTTACTGTTTTGGTGAAGCCTTTTGATGAGCATAAGTGTTTAATTTTTAGGAGCTCCCAGTTATCTCATTTCTCTTCTGGTATTTGTGCATTGTTAATTATGGTTTGTATACTACTTATGCCATGTTCCCATTTTTTCTTCCATGATCTTCATCATTTTAGGTTTTTGCTCCATTTTGAGTTAGTTTTTTTGTGTATGATGTGAGGTATGGTCCTGTTTTCATTTTTTTACAGGTGGGCATCTAGTTTTGCCAGCACCATTTGTTAAAAAGACTCTTTTCCACGTTTAATGGACTTTGGTCCTTTGTCAAAGATCAACTAAACATAGGTGGATGGATTTACATCTGGGTTCTCGATTCTGTTTTCATTGTCTATGTGTCTGTTGTACCAGTACCAGGCTGTTTTGACTACCGTGCTTGTATAGTGGGCTCTGAGATCAGGTAGTGTGAGGCCTCCTACTTTGTTATTTTTTCTTCAGTGATGCCTTGCTTATCTGGGGCCTCTTTCCTTTGCATATAAAGTTGGTGATTAGTTTTTCTACCTTGTTAGAGACTGATGCTGGTGTTTGGATTGGGATTGCATTATATCTGTAGATCGGTTTCGGTAGAGTTGACATTTTCACAACGTTTAGTCTTCTTATTCACGAGCATCGTATGTTTTTCCATTTATGTAGATCTCTTCGTTTCTTGCAATAGTGTTTTGTAGTTTTCTTTCTGTAGGCCTTTTATGTTCCTGATTAGATTTATTCCTGAGTATTTTATCTTTTCTAGGAGCTATTATAGATAATTGTTCTCCTGGTTTCTTCTTAAAAGTTCTCCTTGTTGGTGTATAGGAATCCAACTGATTTTTGTATGTTGATGTTGTATCCTGGTACTTTGCTGAATCTATTAGTTTCAGTAATTTTCTTGTGGAATCTTTGAGGTCTCTGTCTATACGATCATATCATCTGCAAGTAGGATAGTATTAACTTCTTCCTTTCCAATTTGGATATCCTTTATTTCTTTTTCTTGCCTTATTTCTGTAGCTAGGACTTTAAACACAATGTTAAGTAGGAGTAGTGATAAAGGCCATCCTTGTCCTTGTTTCCGTTCTCATGGGGTATGCTTTCAGCTTTTTTCTGTTGAGAATGATGTTGACTGTTGGATTTGTGTAGATACCCTTTATTATGTTGAGGAATTTCCCTTCTATTGCCATTTTATTGAGTTTTTTTGTTTTTAATCAGAAATGGTGTTGGACTTTATCAGATGCCTTTTCTGCATCCATTGAGGTGATCACATGATTCTTTTGTTTATGTGATGGATTATGTTTATTGAGTTTCTAAAGTTGAACCATCCTTGCATCCCTGGTATGAATCCCACTTGGTTGTGGTTGGTGTATTATTTTTTATGTATATATATACTGCTGAATTCTATTGTCTAGAATTTTATTTTGAAATTTTGCATCTGTATTCATGGGTGGAAACCCTGGTGGCGTTAGTGGTTAAATGCTACGGCTTCTAACCAAAGGGTCAGAGTTTGAATCTGCCAGGCGCTCCTTGGAAACTCTACAGGGCAGTTCTACTCTGTCCTATAGGGTCGCTATGAGTCGGAATTGCCTCGATGGCACTGGGCTGGGTATTCATGGGAGATAATGGTCTGTAATTTTGTTTTTGTGTGATATCTTTGCCTGGACTTGGTATCAGGGTTATGCTGGCTTCATAGAATGAATTTGGGAGTGTTCCTTTATTTTCTATCCTCTGATATAGTTTGAGTTGTACTGGTGTGATGTGCTCTTCTCTGAATGTTTGCTAGAATTGTCCACTGAAGCCTTCCGGGCCAGGGCCTTTTTTTGTTGGGAGTTTTTTTTTTTTTTCTCCTGTTACACTCTTCTCTTGTTACATGTCTGTTCAGATTTTCTGAATTTGTGTTAGTTTAGGTAGCTAGTGTGTTTCTATAAATTTGTCCATTTCCTCTAGGTTCTCTATCTGTTGGAGTATAATTTTTCATAGTACTCTGCTGCGGTCTTTTTTTATTTCAGTTGGGTCTTTTGTAACGTCCCCCATCTCATTTCCTATTTTGGTTATTTGCTTCCTCTCTCGTTTTTCTTTTGTCAGTTGGCCAGTGGTTTGTCGGTTTTGTTCATCTTTTCAAAGAACGAACTTTCGGTCTTGTTTCTGTTGTTTTTCTGTTTTCTATTTCATTTATTTCTGCTCTAATATTTATTATTTCCTTTCTTTTGGTGGTGTATTGGTTTAGTGCTACGGCTGCTAACCAAGAGGTCAGCGGTTCGAATCCACCAGGCGCTCCTTGGAAACTCTATGGGGCAGTTCTACTCTGTCCTGTAGGGTCACTATGAGTTGGAATCGACTCGACAGCAGTGGGTTTGGTTTTGGTTTTTCTTTCTTTTGGTGGCTGTGGGCTTTTTTTGCTCTCCTTTTTCTATTTGTTTGACTTTTAGGGCTAACATTTTGTTCTTTTTTGATGTGTGCGTTTATTGCTATAAGTCGATCTCTGAGCGCTGTTAGCACAAAAGGTTTTGGTATGATGTGTTTTCATTCTCCTTTGATTGTAGGAATTTTTTGATTCCCTCTGATTGCTTCTATTAACCAATTATTTTTAAGCAAGTTGTTATTCAGTTTCCATGTATTCAGTTCTTTTCTTTTGTCTTCATGTTACTGATTTCTGCTTTCATGATGTTGTGATCACAGAGAATGCTTTGTATTATTTTGATGTTTTTGATATTATTGAGGGTTGTTTTGTGGCCTATTCTGGAGAACATTCCATGTGCGTTGGAGAAGAATGTGTGCTTTGCTGCTCTTGGGTGGAATGTTCTATATATGTCTCTGAGGTTAAGTTGGTTGTGTCCTTTAGATCTTTGCTGAGTTTCTTTCTGAATGTTCTGCCCTTTACCAAGTAGTGGTGTTTTGAAGTCTCCTACTATTATTGTGAAATTGACAATTTCTATTTTCAGCGCTGTTAGAGTTTATTTTATGTGTTTTGGAGCCTTGTCGTTGGGTGCGTAGATATTCATTAGGGTTATGTCTTCTTGGTGGATTGTCCGTTTAATCATTATATAATGTCCTTCATGGTAGATTCTGCCTTAAAGTCTATTTTATCTGAGATTAGTATTCCCGTTGTTGTTATTTTTGTTTATTGTTTGCTCAATATATTTTTTTTCATCCTTTGATTTTTCAGTGTATTTATTCCTTTGTATCTAAGATGTGTCTCTTGTAGACAGCCTCTTGATGGTGGGTTGTGTTTTTTAATGCGCTCTACCACTTGGTCTCTTTAGGGGTGCATTATCTTTTTTTATTTTGCTGAGTAGGTTTGTTAAAGTATTTGTGGTTACCTTGAAATTTACTCTTATTTTCCTAAGTTTAAACCATTCTTTTATTACTTGATATCACCTTGCCTTCCTCTCCATTTGATAGTTCTGTGACTACAGTGTTTATTCCCCCTTTTATTGCTTTGTCATTGATGTCATTAACAAGTTGACAACTCTGTTTCCCTGTCTTTTAGCATTGTTTTATTATTGAGAGTTCTTTACCCAGGTTGGTATCTGGCTGATCCTGTCCTGTATCCTAGATTCAGGTTGTTGTCTGATGGGAGGGGTTCTTACTTCCATTCACCAGAAGGGTGCGGGTGAGCGAGCGTGTTTCTCTGTTTACCAGGTACTCTGTCTCTCGTTGGGAGCTCTGTGAAGTTGCCTTCCTGTACTCCCTGACGGGTTGTTGCTGGCTGTGCTTCATGATGGCATCACTGTGCCATGTTAGTTGGCATGGGACCTCCTCGTTCTCTGTTTTCCATCAGTCCCATCTTCCATTTGGTTTCATCTAGTTCTTTATCCCTTCATTTGATGCTTAGGGATCCAGGATTGATGCTCGTATCTGTTTTATTTAGTTTTTCAGGTCTTTGCTGCAGAGGGACAGCATAATGCGTCTGTCTAGGGTGCCATGTTGTCTCTGCCTTCTGTACAGTGTGATAGTGCTTATAACTTGAGAAAAGGTGAAAATAATGTTTTATTTATCCCTTAAGTCTTCACCTTATGCATTTTTCCTCATACAGAATCGGTGATTTGGTGCCACTTGAATATTTTTCTTTATATTGGCAGAAATTTAAAATCCTAGAGTATTTAGAAAATTAAAGTCACAAACTTTGAGCCCTTGGAATAGTAAATGTATCATCACTCAGTTTAGCACCAGATTTTGCAGGCAGGCGGGAGGAAATGAGGTATATAGAAGGTAGCTTTAAAGGTGACTGTCAATCAGCTTTCTCCAGTTTGCATAAGTGAGCTAGAGATCTGACTCCACTAAAAATATTCATTAAGTACATAGAAAAGTGCTGTCTAAAACTGATGTCGGAGTGAGGGAAATGTGGATAAATTTAGTTGGATTATGTTTTACTTTATGTCACTTTAATTTATGGCGCATAATTCAGTTAATGATTTTTAAAATTAGATGTTTTTAGAAAATGTAATTTAATGTTAGAAATACAAATACTTGAAAGAAGGTAGCAAAGTTAAAAATAAACTTGTGAAGTAGAAACACAGATTCATGTTTTGTTTGTTTGAATAGTACTGTAGTTAGGTATTAGTTCTCTGGCTGCTAATTGTGTTCTCATAAGCATATGAAGCACTCTGTTATTTTATTTAGCTTTTGAAAACATTATTATGTGCTGCTTAGGGATTAACTAATAGTATCTACATTAAAAAATTTTGTATTATAAGAAAATTGCAGCACTACCATTTTGATTAGTCTGAATTGTTATTGGCCTTGAAATAAGTCTTGTTGAACTGGAAAAAAAAAAACAAAAAATCTTTCATGACCCTCTCCAAGTTTGTGTACAAACTTCACATAAGTGTTATATATCGTGTACATTTCTGCCAAGTGCCATGGTTGTTTTGATTTTTAATCTTTTTATCTGAAGACTAACTATATGAAGTTAAGAACAAACAGGAATACACACACCACCTAATACTGCAACAACGGTAAGAATGGTACAGAATCTCAAAATGCGAATGTGATTGTCACTCTGCCTTCCATGTGGTGTACATAAGGCTGGATCTGTAAAATCCACACAATCTGTGTGTCTGTAGGGTCTCACACACCATCATTATATTTGTAGATTCATTACATACATGATACAAAACTGTGGTTAAATGAGGAGTCCCTGGGTGGTGCAAATGGTTTCACACACTCTGCTGCTTCCTAAGAGGTTGGAAGTTTGAGTCTACCAAGAGGCACCTTGGAAGAAGGCCTGGCAGTTTACTTTTGAGAAATGAGCTATTACAACACTGGAGCAGTTCTGCTCTGACACACATAAGGTTGCCATGAGTCAGAGTCACCTCAGTGGTAACTGATTTTATTTTCTTTCTTTTTTGACTAAATGATTATGAAAGTGTTGGTGCCATTGCTACCAAAGTATCTCTTGGCCATTCATTTAAGATGTAAGTAAATATAAACACAAGGCTCACATGTTATTACTGAAGCCGAAGAACCTCATCCCCTTTGATTCGTTTTGGAAAATAGCACAGTACACTGATTATAAATACTTTGTATCTACAAAGTTGCCACTTTCAGGAAATGAAACTACAAATCCAATTCATTCAGTGTTCATTCCGGAATAAAGCACTACACTAGATAACAAGGATACACTTGGGTCAGAGAAACCTAATAGGCTAATGAGTCTACTGGTTATTTCCATTTTAAAAATTAGCTGTGAGGCCTTGCTCATTTATAGGAAGACTCAACATTGTGAAAATGTCAGTTCTACCCAAAGCAATCTACAGATGCAGTGCAATCCTGATTGAAATTCCAGTGGCATTTTTCTTAATGAGATGGAGAAACAAATCACCAAATTCATATTGAAAGGGAAGAGGCCCTGGATAAGTAGAGCATTACTGAAGAACAACAAAGTGAGAGGCCTCACATTACCTGATTTTAGAACTTATCTCCACAATAGTCAGAACAGCCTGGTAGTGGTACAACAACAGATATATACACCAAGGGAACAGATTTGAGAATCCAGACATAAATTTATCCACCTGTGAGCAGCTAGCTGATATGTGACAAAGGCCCAAAGTCCGTTAAATGGGGGAAAAGACAGTCTCTTTAACAAATGGTGGTGGCATAACTGAATATCCATCTGTAAAAAAAAAAATGAAACAAGACCCCTACTTCACACCATGCACAAAAACTAACTCAAAATGGATCAAAGTCCTAAATATAAAATCTAAAACAATAAAGATCATAGAAGAAAAAATAGGGACAACGCTAGAAGCCCTAATACATGGCATAAACAGAATACAAAACTAACAGTGCACAAACACTAGAAGAGAAACTCGATAACTGGGAGCTCTTAAAACTCAGAACACTTATACTCGTCAGAAGACTTTACCAAAAGAGTAAAAAAACAACCTACGGATGGGGGAAAAAAAATTGGCTACAGCATATCCGATCAGGGTCTAATCTCTCAAATCTACAAAATACGGCAGAACTCAACCACAGAAAGACAAATAAGTGAATTAAAAAATGGGTGAAGAATATGAACAGACACTTCCCCAAAGAAGACATTCAGGTGGCTGACAGATACATGAGGAAATGCTTTAGCCATTAAGGAAATGCAAATCATAGCTACAATGAGATACCATCTCACCTCAACAAGGCTAACATTAATTCAAAAAAACAGGTGTTGGCGAGGTCGTAGAGAGACTAGAACACTTATACACTGCTGGTGGGAATGTAAAATGGTGCAGCCTCTTTGGGAATCGATTTGACACTTCCTTAAAAAGCGAGAAATGGAAGTACCATACGATCCAGCAATCCCACTCCTTAGAATATATCCTAGAGAAATGAGAGCCCTCACACGAATGTATATATCCACATCCATGTTCATTGCAGCACTGTTTACAATAGCAAAAAGATGGAAACAACCTAGGTGCATACATAGTGGATGAAATAGATAAACAAATTATGGTATGTTCATACAATGGAGTACTACGCAATGATAGTAACGATGAACCCGTGAAACATTTCATAAAGTGCATGAATCTGGAAGGCATTATGCTGAGTGAAATTAGTCAGTCGCAAAAGGACAAATACTGTATGAGACTACTTTTATAAGAATTCGAGAAAAGGTTTAAACACAGAAGAAAACATTCTTTGATGGTTATGAGAGTGGGGAGGGAGGGAGGGGGTATTCACTAACTAGATAAAAAAAAAACTAGATAGTAGGCAAAAATTATCTTAGGTGAAGGGAAAGACAACACACAATACAGGGGAAGTTAGCCCAACCGAACTAAACCAAAGCTAAGAAGTTTCCTGAATACAACCAAACACTTCAGGGAACAGAGTAACAGGGGCAGGGGTCTGGTGACCATGGTTTCAGGGGACACCTAGGTCAGTTGGCATAACAAAGTTTCTTAAAGTGTTGTGCATCCCACTTTGGTGAATGGCTTCTGGGGCCCTAAAGCTAGTGAGCAGCCATCTGAGATGCATCAGTTTGTCCTAACCCACCTGGAGCAAAGGAGAATGAAGAACACCAAAGACACAAGGAAAATATTAGCTCAAGAGGCAGAAAGGGCCACATAAACCAGTGACTCCATCAGCCTGAGACCAGAAGAACTAGATGGTGTCTGGCTACCACCAATGACAACCCTGACGGAGCAGGAGAAAAGTGTGGTGCAGAATTCAAATTCTAGTAAAAAGACCAGACTTAATAGTCTGACTGAGACTGGAGGAACCCTGGAAGATATGGTCCCGGGACTCTCTCTTTTAACCCAGAACTGAAACCATTCCTGAAGCCAACTCTTCAGTCAAAGATTAGACTGGACAATAAGACATAAAAGGATACTCTTGAAGAGTGTGCTTCGTAGTTCAAGTAGATACATGAGACCAAATGGGTGGCTTCTGTCCGGAGGTGAGATGAGAAGGCAGAAAGGGACAGGAGTTGGTTGAATGGACACAGGAACTCTGGGGTGGAAAGGAGAAGTGTGCTGTCACGTTGTAGGGAGAGCAACTAGTATCACATAACAATGTGTTTATAAAAGGGAACCAACTTGAGCTGTAAACTTAAAGCACAATTTAAAAAAAGAAATTAGCTATAAGGAATAGATGGAAAAAGTAGAGAAGTTTTCATGCAGTCGGAATGAATAGGAGGGATGGGAGCTTGAAATAGTCTGAAGTTGTAAATACAGCTTTTATCAGTGTCTTACTTTCCCTTCATAGACATACATTTTTGATATTTGCTATGACTTTTTTTTTTTTTTTTTTAATGGGCCTTAGGAAACCCTGGTGGCATAGTGGTTAAGACCTATGGCTGCTAATCAAAAGGTCGGCAGTTTGAATCTGCCGGGCGCTCCTTGGAAACCCTATGGGGCAGTTCTCTGTCCTCTAGGGTCACTATGAGTCGGAATTGACGGCAGTGGGTTTGGTTTGGTGTAACGGGCCTTAAGGAAGTATGTGTATGTTTAATGTTTTTATTAACATAAAGGCAATATGTCAGTAGTAATTAGATATTTGAAGAATGTAAATACTCTCCTCCCTCAAAAAACTTAGTCATGGTTCTAACACCTTCTAAGAGTTCTGGTTTTTTCTTTGCATCATAGTTTACAGTTTTTCTTTTTTTAACCTTAATCATTTTCCATATAAAGATACAGTCTTCATATATTTAAGTAGCAGGATAATATTCTATTTAAGCCATATTTTAGTTAGCTTTATCTCTTGTGTCAGACATTTAGGTTCCTTCATGTTTTTCACTCCTGTAAATAAAGTGAGAGTGAACATCTTCATGAATAGAGATTTATTCTTTTTTAGGAAAGAATCTTGAGAGTCGGGAAATGAGATTAAGGAATATGAGGTTTTCACGACTCTTGTAAAATATATATTGCCAGATTATCTTGTTTATTGAAGGTTTTAAAAGAGAGAGTCATTTAAGGGGACTTCTAAGTCAATTGGCAAAATAATTCTATTATGAAAACATTCTGCATCCCACTTTGAAATGTGGCGTCTGGGGTCTTAAATGCTAACAAGCGGCCATCTAAGATGCATCAATTGGTCTCAACCCACCTGGATCAAAGGAGAATGAAGAACACCAAGGTCACACGATAACTATGAGCCCAAGAGACAGAAAGGGCCACAAGAACCAGAGACCTACATCAACCTGAGACCAGAAGAACTAGTTGGTGCCCGGCCACAACCGATGACTGCCCTGACAGGGAGCACAACAGAGAACCCCTGAGGGAGCAGGAGATCAGCGGGATGCAGACCCCAAATTCTCACAAAAAGACCATACTTAATGGTCTGACTGAGACTAGAGGAACCCCGGCAGTCATGGTCCCCAAACCTTCTAGTTGGCCCAGGACAGGAACCATTCCCAAAGACAACTCATCAGACATGGAAGGGACTGGACAGTGGGTAGGAGAGAGATGCTGATGAAGAGTGAGCTATTTGTATCAGGTGGACACTTGAGACTGTGTTGGCATCTCCTGTCTGGAGGGGGGATGGGAGGATAGAGAGAGTGGGAAGCTGGCAAAATTGTCACGAAAGGAGAGACTGGAAGGGCTGACTCGTTAGGGGGAGAGCAAGTGGGAGTATGGAGTAAGGTGTATATAAACTTATACGTGACAGACTGACTTGATTTGTAAATGTTCACTTGAAGCTCAATAAAAATTAAAAAAAAAAAAGGAGAGAGTCAAATTACTTTGGGATCAGTTATGAGGCAATGAACTGCTAAATAGAACAGTGACCTGGTAGCTGTACTAGAGGCTCTGTATGTGACTTGGGCCAATTAGTGACTTTCTGAGTCGCATTTTCTACATCTGTAAAGTGAGATTTAATTAGCCTGTAGAAATTCGTTTGACTTTTTAGTCCTTCATTAGTCTAGGTTTTCTGACTTACTCAAGAGTATTTCCCAAAACATTCACAAATTATAATGAGATGTAGACCTTTTTTTAAAAAAATTTTAAATGTTTTAAAATACTCTATTGGACTTATAATTGAACATTTGTTTTTAAAAAAGAATTCTAGGAGGAAATGGCTTCAGTTAGGAGTGAAACTTGAGCATGTGGTTTTTAAAAATTTTTGTTCTTTTGGCAGACAGTATGGAATATGTGTTTATTTTTCTAGGTAATGTAGGTTTTTCTGACACAGCGGCATTTTAGAAATTAATAATGTTCATGTGTTTTTTTTTTTTAGTTGTGCTGTCACTTGATCATTTTATTAAAAAAAAAAAAAAATTATTAGACCCAAGAAAAAAAGAGTCAGATAATTCACTGGGGAGTAAAAAGCAGGTAGATGACCCAGTCTTAATCTTAAAAATTATGGAGGATTTCTTTCTACTAGAGATAAAATTATACTACTTTCGTTAGATGATAATGAGGGATTTTAGCTAATAAATTTGAAAGGGTTTTTTGTAATAGTAGATAGTTAAACCATGAAATAAAATGTCAGGGAAGTTTTCTCTTTCACTGTGCAAGATTTTAGTTGTGTTAATAGCATGATCTGGCCTGTAGCTGAAGATATGAACTGCCTCTCAGAACTGTCTAGTTCTACCACTCTGTGAGTTTCTTAGCATTTTGAAAATTTTGTTTTGCATCAGCCTGTTGCTACAACCCGACATATATTGAGTAGAAGCACATAGGGGAGGGAGTCTATGCCTTAAGGAATTTTACAGTTTGCTGGTATAAACAGGCACTTAAAACAGTGCCACAGAGTGCTACCAGCGTGCTTGAGTTCCTGGACAAGGCAACAGCTCCCAACTCTAGCCGTAACAACTTAGGAAGTATCACAGAGCTGAAGGCAAAATTTGGAATTAACCAGAGAAATGAGCTGTTTGCTTCAAAGGTATGGAGCTGCTCTGACCTGGCTGATTGAGGATGGCTGGGGTTGGGGTGGTAAGAAGTGAGTCTGGGCCAGTAGGCACATGACAGATGATGTGTGTATTCAGTGTTCAACCAGAGTTAACATCTTTAGTGTTACTTGGCCACTTAGAAGGATTTGGGGGACATTTTAATTATAGGAGGAGCCCTGGTGGCGCAGTGATTAAGAGCCATGGTGAGCTATGGCTGGTAACTAAAAGGTCAGCAGTTCAGATTCACCAGCCACACCTTGGAAACCCTATAGGGCCAATCTGCCGTGTCCCGTAGTGTTGCCATGAGTCAGAATCAACTCAATGGCAATGGGTGTTTTTTAATTATAGGAAGGAGCCCTGGTGGCATAGTTAAGTGCTTGGCAACTAACCGAAAGGTTGGTGATTTGAACCTACCAGGCACTCCATGGGAGAAGATGTGGCAGTCTGCTTCCATAGAGATTATAGCCTTGGAAACCCTATGGGGCAATTCTACTCTGTCCACAGGGTGCCTATTAGTTGGAATCGATGATGGCGACAGGCTAATTATAGTATATTTCACTTTAAGGATCTTTTAGCAGCAGTGTTGTTGGGGGGTAGTGGCAAGGATATTGTAGGAACAAAAGTAACAAATTCTTTCAGTTTTGTTTTAGGGGAGGGTGGGCTAAACTCATTGCCGTTGAGTCAATTTGGACTCATAGTGACCCCATAGGACAGAGTAGAACTGCCTTATAGGGTTTTCAAGGAGCGGCTGGTGAATTCGACCTGCTGACCTTTTGGTTAGCAGATGAACGTTTAACTACTGTGCCACCAGGGCAAGTGCCCATAGATTATAAGCCAGTTAAACAACTTGTTTATCGTATCATAGGTTTAAACCACCATCCTGGTACTTTAAATTTGTTTTTTGCCCCTAGACGGGCCTTAGCGTTGGCTGAAGGTGAAAAAGGGGTACAGAGATACTTGGGTTAGGTTGGGATACATGCCATTTGGAGAGAGAAGGCCTCTACCCTATCCCCATCAGCTGCTCTGTGGGAGAGAAGATATTATCTCTACCCGTGGGGGAATTATTTTTATATTTAGTAAGTTCTATTCTAATTGTCATTTATTTGTTTTGGGTATACAGTCGGTCAGAAATGACCGGCATTTCAAATATTCTACACAACATAACAAGTTAATCAAAGACTTTTCGAGTGGTAAGGGACTTGAATGATCATCAAGTCTAAAACTTGAACTTCAGAGAAAGGAAACTGAAGCCCAGGGAGGGCTGTTATCCCAGGTCCCCAGTGAAGAGCCAGGTCTGAGCCCAGGCCATGGGGCAAATTTGCCTCCAGGCAGCCTACTGTGACGTGCTAATAAATGACCACTCCAGTCTTTTTCCCCAAACAGGAACGTGACAATCACATACATACGATTGAGTTTAGTACAGCCCTGTTTTCCTGTTCCTCAGCCCTATAGGCTTGCTATGAGTTGGAATCAATTCGACGGCAGTGGGTTTGGTTTGATTTTATCACCATTTGACCCTCTTTCCCTATCATACTACGTGACTATTTTTAAAAAATACCGAAGTAACTAAAACTCTCAGAATGTGGGAATGCTCATTTTTACCTGTATTGGTTTTAATGCACTTTTCCACATACTTATTCACTGTGGAGCACTTGTGCATCAGGAGTTTTTCATTTTCTACTAAGAGAGAATTAAATTTCTAGAACTGTACTTAGGATCTGTGTCAACATGTACTGGACTGGAGTTCATTATAATGGGATTTTACCTTCACCAAATACGAATAACCAAAACAAAGGGAGGACACTTCCCAAGGGAGTTTAGAGCAACTATTCAAACACAGGAGGAAAAAAATTTTTTGAGAACGTTTTATTGTGGGAAAATATATGTAAAAATTTTTTCATTTTAACCATTTTTAAGTGTACAATTCAGTGATACTAATTACATTTGCTGTGTTTTGCAACCATCATCATTATCTATTTTTAAGAGTTTTACATCACCCTAAACAGAAACACAACACCATTTCACTAATAACTCCCATCCTCCCCCCAGCCCCTGGTAACCACTAATAAACTCTTATCTCTGTGCCTTTGCTTATTCTAGATATTTCATATAAGTGGATCATATAACATTTGTCCTTTTGTGTCTGACTGACTTCACTCAGCATGCTTTCAAGGTTCATCCATGGTATAACATGTTTCAGACCTTCGTTTCTCCTTATGTCTGAGTATTACACCATTTTGTTTATCCGTTCATCTGTTGATGGAGACCATATTGACTATTGTGAATAACGTTACAATGAACGTTGGTGTACAAGTGTCTGTTTGAGTCTGTGCTTTCAGTTCTTCTGGGTATTTACCTAGGAGTAGAATTGCTGGGTCGTATGGTAATTCTGTTTTTAACTTTCTGAGGAATTAAAAAAAAAAAAAGTTTTTAAGAAAAAAAGTACATTTTTTAAGGGAAATTTTATAAAACCTTGTGCATCTGGAAATTTTTATGATAATAAAAGTATAAATGTGTATTGTTTCCTGAGGTTTCTTATTCCATTTGCTTAAGCTGAGTTTTCTAATTTTCTTAGTTTTTTTTTTTTATTAAAAAAAAAAAAAGTCAAAGGAAAATATAGTTCTTAAGCTTCAGAACATGAAAGATTTAATGGAAATCTTAGAGCCAGAATCTAATGGATAGATCTTAATCAGGCACTGACTAGGGCATTAAAAGGTAATATAGTGTATTTAACTTCAGGGACCTAAATATGAAATTGTGTTGGCTTTAGGTACTGACTGAAGCACTTGTTTGCATATGCATTTATTTTCTCAGGTACGGGCTCACCAGCTAGTTTTACCACCCTGCGATGTAGTGATCAAAGCTGTTGCTGACTACGTCCGTAATATCCAGGATACCACTGATTTGGATGCCATAGCTAAAGATGTTTTTCAGCATTCACAGGTAAAATAAATACAGATTCACAAGATACGACTGGGTATTGGTGTCTGCCAGTTTTGGAATGAGGCATGAGAGGAGGCACACTGTAACTGGGTGTGTGGTAGGAGCTCTTGATGGGCCCATCAGGCCACACTGCAGAAGCCCTAGGCTGCTGGGCCCCAAGGATGAGGGTCTGCCCTGGCTGTGCTGCCCGCTAGCCTAGCCGGCTGGTTTTAGTCACTTCATCTTGCTTCTCCAGCCTTACTTCTGGTTTCAAAAGAATGAGGGGGAGGGAGGGAATTAAGGTAGGTCATTGCTAAGGTCTCTGCTGCTCCTGAATTACCTTAATTTAGTAAGATCTGTATTTCTGAGTTTCTACTAAGAAGACAAACTGTAGTCAAATAGGGCAAATAGTATTGTGAATCTTGATTTGTCTGTCCCTTCAAGTGGTGGTCAGGGATTTTTTTTCTTCTTTTTATTGAGAAAGTAAGGCCTGCAAACAAGACAATGGTAGAATTAGGTAAGGTTTTGTCTGACTTTCCATTCCCTCCCTAAAGGGCTAAAACCACTGGGTGGGCCTATCACTACCTGTCCGTTACAGTGTGCCCCATTTGCTATAGACAGAATGTGAAACGTCTTTAGGCAGGATCAGAGACCTAGCAAAGATGAATTTAGAGATGTTGTAGAGCTACATCTCAGAACCCAGGTCTCCTAACGACAGTTCTATATTCCACTGTGTTAACTACATTCCTTTAAAAGAATTAATGTTTGATTTGGTCATTCAATAATATGTGTTGATTTTCTTTGAAGATTTTAGTGTCATTTTAAACTCTTATCTAACTTAAAAAGCTACAGATTATTATACGTTTGCTGAATTATAAAAATATGTTAATACCATGACCATTGGCGTACTAATTTATAAAGGTTTTCCTACGTTTATTTCAGTCTAGAACAGATGACAAAGTTATTCGGTTTAAGAGAGCAATTGGATATTATTCAGCAACTAGTAAGCCTATGTCATTTCATCCACCACATTACTTAGGTAAGTAAATAAAGGCCTCTCTGTGACAGATACTGACCATGCAATAATCCAAAGAGGTGTAAATATTTACTGTATCATCTGGGAGGCTTATTCTTTTGAAAAGTGATTTTTCTACAGTTTTGGAAATAAGTATGGCTGAACTTCATGGGCAAATTTAGTAGTAATTTCTGAAAATATTGAGGGACAAGAGAAGATTTACAGATAAAGTGAAGGAGAATAGAAGGGCGCCATGAAGACCAAGGCTATTAGGTAAAAAAAAAAATTAGGTAATAGTGATGGTGAAATCTGTTTTGAAGTCTTGAGGTCTCTAAGCTTTCCTGTTTTAAATACAGCATTCACTGAGGACATAAAAGATCCTCCAGATTTAAAAATAACTTAATGAATGCAGTGGATTTGTGTTTCCTCCTTTATTGTCTTTTTTGTAAAAGACAAAATTTAATTCAGAGAGCTGAAATTGGGGAATAAAAACATTTAAATGCCGTTAGCCTGAAGCCTTTCTGCATAGTATCTCATGGGAGGTGGTAAAGCACTAACCCATAAGTACCATTCTCAGGCCTGAATTGGCCTTTCTCAGGGTCCAGAGCAGTAAAACTCTGAGAAATAATACTGCCATCTGTTGTTTAAGTTGTGTTGTTTGTATCATATAAGCTGTTAACAAAAGATGGCATGTTCATGAGACTATTATGGGAATTTGACTTCTTTTGGTCTCAGAAGAGTATTTCCAAAGTTGAAAATTTCTCTAACAGTTGTCCTTTACTGTCATAGCATTCATTCATTTACTTAAATATAGTGCCTAGAGATACAGATATAAAACATAGGGTTCCAGCTTTTGATGACTGTATGGCTGGGGTGATAGACAAGTAAATATCGATAGTATTGATGCAACGTAGATAAGATGCTATGAAATTACAGAAGGGAGCCAGGCACATATAATCTGTTTTAGAGTGTTAAGGATGATGTCTAGAAGAGGTGACTGAGCTAAGCCTAATTCCTTACGTTGCTCACTCCCCACGACCCAGTTCCTGCCAACCTCTCTGGCAGCGGGTCTTAACCATTCCTTCTTCACTCACCAGGCCTGGCCTTCTTTCTTGCTGGAGTGTACCAAGCTGGCTTCTACCTTAGGGCCTTTGTACTATATTGTGTATAGAACTCTCTTTTCCCTGACTTTCCTGTGTTTGGGTCATTCTGACCTCTAGGCTTTAATGTTACTTCTTCTATGAGGCCTTTTTCGATGGACTGATCTAAGTTAGCCGCCAGGCCATTCATTCTCTATTGTGTCAACTCGTTTTAATTCTGGGCACGTTTGTCAGTTACTTTTCTTCACGCACATGCTTTCTCCCAAGAATGTAAGGTGTGTAAGAACAAGGACCTCATCTGTTACCTTCACTCTTGTATCCCCCTCAAAATCCAAATCCGTTGCCGTTGAGTCAATTCTAACTCATAGCGACCCTATAGAACAGGGTAGAACTGCCCCATAGGGCTTCTAAGGAGCAGCTGGTGGATTCAAATTGCCGACCTTTTGGTTAGCAGCTGAGCTCTCAATCACTATGGCACCAGGGCTCAGTGGGTATATATTCCACTGAATTAATTAATCCACTAAATTTTTTTTTAAATCAGGAGAGTGAAATGATTAGATGTGTTTTAGAATTACTCTCAGAAAGGGGACAGGAATCATTGGAAGGAGGGAGACTAATTATTATGTTATTACATCAATTAATGTGAGGTGTGATAGTGCCCACATCATGGCATCTCTACTTTATACCTTGCATAGAGAAGATGTTTAATAAATGCTTGTTGAGATAGCAGCATAGATGCTGAAGTCAGACTGTTCAAATCCTGCTTCCATCACCCCCAGCCTCAGTTTCCTCTTTATTAAAACTGATAATTATATGAAAATTTATGTATTCTCAATAAGTACCTGTTAAATGGCACATACTGTAGTTATTTTGGTAGGAAGAATGGCCGAAAATGGTAGTGAATGAGTAAATGGTTGAATAGTCAGAAAGCCTGAAAGGAGTTCACAGAAAGTAGTACTTGGCATTTTTGTGTGTCTGTATTGACATTCTAATCCTCACTTGATAATCTTTGTAGTTTAAACATCTAAATTATAGTGTACTTGGGCTAGAACATTTATTTAAGAGGTAAGAAACGAGACAATGAGAATATAGAGAAAGACAGTTAACAGTTGCTTTGAAGAGGCAAGATGAATTGTAAAGTTTCAAGTTGGAGTTAAAAATGTGTCTTAAAAATATGTAACAGTCTATAAAGTGCTCCCATGTTCTGATAAATCATCAAACAACCCTGTGGTAAGTATTTTATAGGTAAAGTTGAGACTCTTAGAATTTGGTTTCCTTTTTACTTTCACTACTTAGTGGTCCATGGAGCACAGGAGTGTAATTGGTGAAGAACTTGGGCTGTTTAGAATGGTATTTTCAAGCAGGTTTATAACTACCTAAACATTTTTCTATAAAGCATTTCCTGATCTTTCCAGTTGCAAAATCTGAATTGTATGGCAGGGGGACCAGCAAGCACACACAGAGTTACAAAAGGGAACGCAGGATGTTAGAATGGTTGATGTGTAGCCTGGAATGGTAGGAGATGAGCCTGGAGAGGGTTGAGGCAAAGATGGGGAGGGAAGTTTTATTTCAAGCTACGTGCGTAATTTGGAACCAGCAGAAATGGATTCCTCTAAAAATCGTTTTTTCTTTCCTAATTAAATATTAACACTTGCATACTTGGAAGAATTCTGATAACGTGTAAAGGAACAAAAATAATCTGGAGCTAGCTACTATTGATTTTACCTATACATGCTACTGGGATCGTAATTGTAAAGCTCAACAGATGGTAATGACTACCACTGAAATCGAAAAATCCAAAAAAATAAGCAGTGAAGATGGGGAGATGTTTTCTTGGTATCACAAGTTAGAACCCAAACCATATTTCCGTAAAAGTATTATTATAAATGGTAGTTAAGTCATAGCTGGGCTTTTGTTTTATGAGGCGTCCTGTAATCCAACCTTAATTTATAATTTTATGGGAAAATACATTTCAGAATTTTGAACAACCAGTTTGGGGGGTGTAACTTATTTATTAGAACCTGTCTGTATTAATCATTTTAGAAATTGGAATATGTATAGAGTTTTGAAGAAATTTTAAGAAAATTACACCAGAAGTTTAGAATATGGATTTTGGAAATAGAAATAGGTTAAGTTGACTCTAACCACAGGTTTCTAAACCTGGCTGGAGTTTTAGGTTTTAGCCCTGAACCACTGTATCAGGATCTTAAGCGGACCTCAAGAATCTATATTTTCAAAAAACAATCATCCCGTTCATTCCTTCATATTTGACCTGGCACAGCATCAGACTGGCAGTTGGAAACCACTGCTCTGGTGCCTTTCTTTCTATGCCTGTTGGATCTTTTGCAGTGTTTAGAAATAAGATCAGATCCCACATAGTTATTGGGTGGTTTAGAATTTATAGAAGGAAATATACACGCTCACTGTTCCATTGCCCCAGCAATGGTATCAGGAATGATTTGAATAGGTATGTGGTACTTATAAAGGGTGAACCAAGAATGTGTTCCGGTTTATACTATCTTTTCACTATGAACTGCTAGAAATTATCTATTCTTGGACAGAATTTTTAAATAAGTTAAAAGTGAGATTAGGTTCACTCATTAATTTAAAAAAGCATTAAGCACTTATTATTTCTGAAACATTGTGCTAGCAACTGGGGATACAGAGATGATTATAATTCTGTCCTTTTTTTTTTTTTAATCATAGCTCTTAAAGTCCGCCATATCTCAACAGGGAATCCAGTCTAAATGTAAGCGCAAATAAGATATGTTGAAATTTAATTGTCAAAATGTTTGGTTCCCTGGTTGAACACGTAGTTTTCAGCCCTAACTGTGCTTAAAAGTCTTTGGTGGAGTTAAAAAAAGCAGATAATATAGATACTAGAGTCACAGTTCAGATCTGTAAACTTAGAACCTAGGCACGAGCTAGTCCTAGTGTATTTTCACAAAGCGCCACAAGTGAAACTGAGGCCCAGCCAGGCTTGAAAAGCAGCCGTTATGTTTTACTAACCTTCCTCAGTGAAAAGTAAACGGGCCCGTGGGTTTGTTCACCACGTGCCAGGCACTGGGCAAAGTGGTGAACAAGACAGACCTCCTCCGCGCTTCACAGGCTGTTTTATAGGCTAGTGGGAAAGACAGATACCAGACGAGCGTGTTGAATGTTAGAAAAGGAATCATAAAGAAGCGGAAACAGGAGATACTAACCTTTTTGAACAAGACAGACACCATCCTTGCCCGTACAGACTCTAGGCTAGTGGAGAAGACAAACACCAAATGAGTGTTGAATGTTAGAAAAGGAATCATACAGAAACAGGATATGCTAACCTTTTGAAGTTCAAGGAATATCAGTCTGGTGAAACAAATATTTCATTAAATCAATGGCTGATCTGATTGACTAAGTTAACGTTTACAGTGGGATTTAAAGGTTGAATAGGGTCTTAGCAAGGTGACAGTATAGGAGGAAGTATACTCCATGCAGAGGAAACAGCATATGCCAAGGTCCTGAGGTAAGCAAATGATGTGGAAGAAGAATATGGTTGGAGCACAGGAAGCCAGGGAGAGAGTGGTCAGGGGCTGCCTGAGAGGCAGGCAATGAGTGGAGTGTCCACATGCAGCCTTGGCTTTTAGATTTCATTCTTAGGACAATAAAAACACATTGAAAGATTTTTTTTTAAAAATAATACTGTGTTTTTGGTGAAAGCTTACACAGTAAATTACATTCCCATTTGACAATTTCTGTACAAATTGTTCTGTGACATTAGTTCCGTTTCCTACTGTGTATCCACATTCTCTTTAATTGTGTTCTGTTTCCAGTACTCTGCTTTCTCTGCCCCTTTATCTTCTCATCTTTGCTTTAGAGTAAATGATGACCTACCTTTTGGTCTCATACAGATGGGTTTTTAGTAGAGCACCATACTTATGGAAAATATCCTTTAATTTTGTGTGCTGCTCTGTTGTTTAGATAAAAGGTGATCTCGGGATAGTTTCCGTTTGAGGTTTAAAGAGTGTCTTAGGGCGATAGTCTCAGGAAGGGAATTCTCTGGTCTCAACTGGTCCTGTTAGTCTGGCTTTTTAAAAGAATTTGCGTTTTCTGCATTTTTCTCCCATTCTGTTTGGGACCATCTATTGTGAACCTGGTCAAAAAAGTCATCTAGTTCTTCTAGATGTGGCTTATGTAGGCTATTAGCCTTGTAGACTTGTTTTTTCTCTGAGACTTTTGGTTTCCTCCTTACTCCTGATGAATAGAGACCAATAGTTGTATCTTAGATGACTGCTGACACACTTTTAAGATCCCGGGTGCTACTCACTTCACTAGGATGCAGAACATGAACTTTGTGAACTATATTATGGCAGTTGACTGAGTTGTCCCATGAGACTAAGGTTCTAAGTCCTTAAACTCAGAAAACAAATCTTACAAGATGCTTGGTTATGTCTGAGGAGTATCTGTAGTTGTGTCTTCTCTGACTGTATGTGCCTGCACATACGTATCTGTATGTACATGTATAGATACGTCTACACACGTGTGTATATGCCCGTACCTACCTGTACTCCTCTATGCCAGTACACATACACATGTGACCATATACTTTTTTTTTTTTTTTTTTTGGTCTTTGTTAGAGTTGTTGCCAGATTACATATGTCAGATTCTTTAATGTAAGCATCCTTTTCTCTTGAGTGCTTCTCAGTGACATTTACTTTGGTCAGGTTGTACTCACTAGACCCATATTTGGTGCCATTTTTCCCATCACCAGAAAATGACACGTGTCTGTGATCTAGAGCTGGGTGCCCCACCACCCTCCCCAAGAGCTCTGGTGGCACAGTGGTTAAGCATTTGGCTATTAACCAAAAGGTCGGCTGTGTAAATCCACCAGCTGCTCCTTGGAAACCCCGTGGGGTAGTTCTGCTCTGCCCTGCAGGGTCACTGTGAGTCAGAATTGACTCAATGGCAATGAGGTTTTTGTTTAAGTTTATTCTTCTTACAAAAGAGGGATCATACAATATTTGTCATATTGAGACTTTTCTAATTTTATAAAGTTAAATTATTTTGTGAACTATCACACAGTGTATTGTACAGTTCAGTAGAACATTACTCATAGCTTACCCACTTATATGCCTTTCCCTAATTGCATCTGCCACCCCCCACTACTCTGAATTTTCTATTGGTTGTTTACTTGCTTTTCTTTATAGCTTATTATATCTGTATCTCTTAATACTATATGGTTTCATTTTGTCTGTTATTAAGTGAAATCATATAGCATGTATTTTTCTGACTTGCTCTTTTAGCTCAGTATTCTCAGGGATTTACTCATGTTGATGTGTATAGCAGTAGTTCGTTTTTTACTGTTGTATAGCAATTCATTGAATTTACATATATTTATCCATTCTACTATTGGTGGGAAATTGGGCTGTTTCTCAGTCATCTAGTGCTGCTATACCAGAAGTACCACAAGTGGATGGCTTTAATAAAGAGAAACTTATTCTCTCACTGTCTAGTAGGCTGAAGTCCAAATTCAGGGCATCAGCTCCAGGGAAAGGCTTTCTCTGTCAGCTCTGGACGAAGGTCCATGTCATCAATCTGCCCTTGTCTAGGAGCTTCTCTGCACAGGAACCTCAGGTCCAAAGGACACGCTCTGCTCCCAGCACTGTTTTCTTGGTGGTATGAGGTTCCCATGTCTCTGCTTGCTTTTGGAACTCTTTTATATCTCAAAAGTGATTGGCTTAAGACACTATGTAATCTTGTAGATCTCATCAGTATAACTGCTGCTAATCCATCATAGTGAGAGGATTTACAACACATAGGAAAATCTCATCAAATGACTAAGTGGTCAACAGTCATAGGATACTGGGAATCACAGCCTAACCCAAGTTGATACATATTTTGGGGGGGACACAATTCAACCCATGACAGGCTGTTTCCAGATTTTTCTCACTACAGACAATGCCACTATGAACATTCTTATATGTAACATGGTACACAAGTGAAGTTTCTCAAGAATAAATACTCAGGAGTGGAATTTCAGGTAGAGCCCTAAGGTATGGTCTTGCTACTTCCACACTGCTCTCCAGCATGGGTGTACCAATTTATTCTCTAAGCAGAGGTACATGAGCGCTCCAGTTGCTTCACATTCTTTTTTGTCTAGTGGTTGTGAAATTATATCCCATAATGGTTTCAGCATTAATTTCCTTGATTACAGCCATGCGCTGCCTAATGTCTCTTAGAGCAATGTGTGACTGCCTATGAGACTGTGGTCCATTAAGGTTATAATACAGTTCAGAAATCGTGATCAGAGACCAGAATGTACCCGGACGTAGTGAACACAACAGCTTCCCACATGCAGCACGTGTATTTCTTGTCTCTTGTATACACAGCAGTTGTGCTGCCAGGCATATAATGGCACAGTACCTGTATAACCTGTAATACATATGTCTTGATAGTCATAATACACACCTATGTTACTGGCTGGTTTGTGCACTGTACTGAGCTTTCTATTGTTATTTTAATGTTTTAATGTGAACTCTCCCTAATTACATATTAAAAACTTGCCACATAACAGTGTATTCTTTGACTCGTAGGCAGCTGCATTCGATCTCGTGTATTGCCAGATACATTAGCTGAAATACAGTACTGTGTGTGTACAATATCTTGGCTGTTTAGTCAATACAGGTACTCTACAATATCCCATATAGCTTTACTAAGTATATCATGTGGAAACCCTGGTAGCGTAGTGGTTAAGTGCTGTGGCTGCTAACCAAAGGGTCAGTAGTTCGAGTCCATGAGGCACTCCTTGGAAACTCTATGGGGCAGTTCTACTCTGTTCTATAAGGTTTTATGAGTTGGAATCAACTCGACGGCACTGGGTTTGGTTTGGGTTAGGTATATAATATGGTGTTTGCACAACATCCAAATCACATAACGCCCAATTTCACTTAACATATCGTGGACAGTAAGCAACACATGACTTTACTAATGAGGATGAACATCTTTAACTATGTTTATGGGCCAGTCGTGTTTTCTCTATTGTAGAAAGCTCTTTCGTGTTGTCTGCATGCCTTTTACTGGGTTGTTTGTCCTTTTTTATTGATTCATAGGGATCTTTTATATATTGAATACTAAACTTTTATCAGGTATATGGGTTGCAAATAATATCTCCCAGTTTGTGACCTGTGTTTTTGTCTCTTTGTGATGTACTTTGATATCAAAGTTTTAATGTCAGATACATTAATTTTTTCCTTTATTTGTGCTATTAAGCCCTATATTTATGGATGAAATGATAAATCTCCATTATGGAGTACCAAATGGTTAAGTGCGAGTGGTTAAGCTCTCAACTATTAGCTGAAAGTGGGGCAGTTCAGACGCACCCAGAGGCACCTTGGAAGACAGGCCTGGTAATCTGCTTGTGAAAGGTCACAGCCTTGAAAACACTATGGAGCAGTTCTACTCTGCACACATGGGGTCACCATGAGTCAGAATCGACTTGAGGGCAACCAGCAACAACAGTGATGGTGGATATTGTTTCCTTGTTCTCGATCTTGATGGGAAAGTTTTTAAAACATTTCACTAGTTTTTCATTTTGCATCCCACTTTGAAGAGTGCTGTCTGGGGTCTTAAACGCTAGCAAGCAGCAATTTAAGATACATCAATTGGTCTCAACCCACCTGGATCAAAGGAGAATGAAGAACACCAAGGACACAAGGCAATTACGAGCCCAAGAGACAGAAAGGGCCACATGAACCAGAGACTACGTCATCCTGAGACCAGAAGAACTAGATGGTGCCTGGCTACAACGGATGACTGCCCTGACAGGGAATGCAACAGAGAACCCCGGAGGGAGCAGAAGAGCAGTGGGATGCAGACTCCAAATTCTCCTAAGACCAGACTTAATGGTGTGACTGAGACTAGAAGGACCCCGGTGGTCACGGCCCCCAGACCTTCCGTCGGCCCAGGACAGGAACCATTCCCAAAGTCAACTCTTCAGACAGGGATTGGACTGGAAAAATGGGTTGGAGACGGATGCTGGTGAGGAGTGAGCTTCTTGGATCAGGTGGACACTTGAGACTATGTTGGCATCTCCTGCCTGGAGGGGAGATGAGAGCATGGAGGGGGTTAGAAGCTGGCGAAATGGACATGAAAAGAGAGAGTGGAGGGAGAGAGCAGGTTGTCTCATTAGGGGGAGAGTAATTGGAAGTGTGTAGCAAGGTGTATATGGGCTTTTGTGTGAGAGGCTGACTTGATTTGTAAACTCACTTAAAACACAATAAAAATTATAAAAAAATTTTTTTCACCAGTTTTTCAGGCATTATTCTCCTCTCATTTTCCAGATTAAGGAAGTATCATTAAAGAGCTTTAATCTGGGGAGTGATGTGCTCAGATTTGTGTTTTGATTACTCCAGCTGCAGTGTGCAGAATGGATTGGAGTGGGCAAGAGTATATGCCAGGAGATGGGATAGGCAGCTGTTGCAGTAGTCTAGGGAAGGGATAGTCATGGCAGCTTGGGTGAGGCTCTTGGCAGTGGAAAGATGGAAGTAATAGCAATTTGAGAGAATATTGGGAGATGGAACAAATAGGTGTTGATGCTTAGGTGTGAAAACTGAGTAGAAACAAGCATTTGGGTAAAATAGAATGCCACATTTTTGGCTTGAGCAGGTTGGATGATGTTGCTGTTGATGAGGTAGAGAATACCGAAGGAGGACCATGTTTGGAGGACAGTTTTGGATGCAAGTTTTGAGGCCCCTTCTAGGACCCAGGTGGGGATGTTAAGTGGGTCTGTGAATACACACCCAGAAGCCAGTGGAGGGGCTAACCCGGAGTCACAGGTCAGGGAGTCATTGGATGTGTAGATGCTAATTGACACCAGTGGTGGCTGGGGTTCACCTAGATGGTGAAGAGGAAGAGTACCTGAGATAGTGCTCTAGGGCCAGGTAGAAAGTAGGAGGAATCCTAAGAGACAGCATGTAATGCAGAGAGAAGGGAAGACTTTGTTTCAAGAATAGAGTCATCAGCTATGTTGAATTCAACTGAAAGGTTAGCAAGGTTAGGACTACAAACTGTTAGGTGGAGTGTCCGCAAAAATAGTAGGAGTAAGGCTTCTCCTACTTACGCCTCCCAGTTCTTGTACAAATGTATTTGATTGATTGATCCTCAGTCAGGTGCAAGAGATTCTAGGAAAAATAGTTTCTAGCCTTCTAGCTTCTCCAGTACAGAAAGACATAGAGGAGGATGGGATGGGGGCAAGAACCAGTCCTCCAAATACACCTCAAATCATTAACAGAAGATAGAGAGTTTTGAAATAGTAAGAATTGAACAGTTTAATTGATGAATACTGAGAGGGAGAGATTGAAAATATGCAATGATACAAGGCAATAGGTGATACTAGCTCGTGGTCCCTTACAAAGCAGAAGTGAATGAAATCCAGTGCACACGTGGTTACTTTAATAGTAGGGGCCTGGGTACATCTTCTCGCTCCTAATACCTAGGATGGTTTTCAGAGTGACAGTAGAATCCCAGGTGCTGTAGGCTATCACAGCCTCTACAGTCACTAACTCACACATAGGCAATGTAGGTAGGTCGTAGTGAAAGGGTGAGTAGGCCAGCGGCAACCATGTAGAACGGCTCTTTTTAAGCAAACAGATAGGAAAACTGCTCGTGCAAGTAAGAGGAAAAATATTGCAAAGAGGACCGTATTGAAATAGGTGCTATACCCACTTAAAAAAGAACAGAATCTCCATGATGATGAGCAAAGACGGGACCCATGGTTACAGCCACTGGGTGCTTAAGCAGGGACTTCACAGAGCATTTCATCTTCACAAGCTTGCCCTGGATCCAGAATCTGGCCATCAGCCTGTATCACAGCAGATCTCCCAAAGGGTAGCCACATTCTTGCAGACTGATTTGGAGTAACCTAATTCATAAACCAAGGTAGGCTCTCAGGAAAGCAAGGCAGGGATGTAACATTCATAAAGACTACCGTGTTGGCCACAATAATTGGACCCTGACAGAATGGGAGAAAAATGTTGAACAAAACCTCAAATTGCTTTAAAAAACAAACAAACAAACAAAAAAACAGACTTACTGGACTGGTTGAGACTGGGAGGACTCCCCAAGACTGTTGCCCTGAGATAATCTTCAAACCTTGAACCAAAACTAACCCCTAAGGTCACCTTGTAGCTAAATAACAGATTGGCTCACAAAATAATGAATATCATCCATAAGTACTGTACTTTTTAAAAAAATGACCTATATGAGACCAAACAGTCAACAATTACCTTAAAGCAAAAATGAGGATGTAAGGTGGGGGGTGGGGATGACAAGGAAACTAGGTTAATGGAAACGGAACACCCGAAATGGAAATCATGAGAATATTCATGCATTGTGAAGAAAGTAACCAGTGTCACTGAATGATTTGTGTAGAAATCAAACATTATTTAAAAAAAAAAAAAGACTCCACAGTGTAACCTGCCTGAAACAACAGAACCATTCTAACAGAAGAGCGCTCTAGGGGAGAAAAACAGTAAATGGGAAAGAGAATTTATCGATGCCTGCGCTGCAGCCCAGGCTGAGACAGACAACACCTGAATTGGCCAAAGAGCATCCCAGGAGCGTTTGTGTTTGGTCACATTCCTAGGACAAAAGTGGCTTGTGAATGCCAGTGTCAGCTCAGCTGTAGCTACTGTCAGTTAACTTTTCACCACCTCAGATTTTCCTTCCCTGGAGCCCATCTCCCCACGCAGTCTCAGCAGATGATTTTACCTCTCACTTCACAGAGATTATAGAAGCGAGCAAACGTGGGGAGATGCCCCAGAGTCTTCACTGGCAAAGCAGTAAACTTGCCAATCAGTGTGCATTCCTATCCTTTCTCCCTCCATTTCAGTTCCAGGAGAGACAGGGTCCTTCTCCTCCTCCTTCCAAAGGTGAACCTTACCACTTCCTTGTTGTAATCCATAAATGGAATCAGATTATGCAAACTATTTGATGATGTGCCTTTTTCCACTTAAAAATATGCCTTTGAGATTTTTCCATGTCACACTGCACATAGGTTTGCCTTGTTTTTTCTGAATATCTAATACTCCATTGTGAATGTACTGTCATTTAATCACATCGCTACTATCATCATCTAGACTATTTTCAGTTTTTTGTTGTTATAATGGTCACTTTTTAAAATTTTATTGTCACAAGGTATTTGATAATATACCATTGCTATAATACTTACTAAAAATTTAAAAAAATTTGTTACTCTGAATTATTTAATATTCAGTCCTCATGTTATCTTCTAAGTTTGCTTACTGAACCCACCTTTTTTAAGTTTTTACTTAAAATATTTTATTATGATAAACTTTAAACAGAAAAATAGAATCATATTGTTAACAGTAGTGTACCCACTACTGCTATCATGATAACATTTGCTTCAGATTGTTTTCTTAAAGAACACTATCAGGCTTTTCTAAAACTCATGTATATCCTCCTCAAATGTGTTTTTATAATTTTTTAACCTCACGTGGAATAATAAATAGTATTTTTCTGGTTTTTTAATTAAATGCTATATGATACGTGTCATTCTGTGCTTGCTTTTTTTTTTTTTTAACTTTTATTGAGCTTCAAGTGAACATTTACAAATCAAGTCAGACTGTCACATATAAGTTTATATACACCTTACTCCATACTCCCACTTGCTCTCCCTCTAATGGGTCAGCCCTTCCAGTCTCTCCTTTCGTGACAATTTTGCCAGCTTCCAACTCTCTCTATCCTCCCATCCCCCCTCCAGACAGGAGATGCCAACACAGTCTCAAGTGTCCACCTGATACAAATAGCTCACTCTTCATCAGCATCTCTCTCCTACCCACTGTCCAGTCCCTTCCATGTCTGATGAGTTGTCTTTGGGAATGGTTCCTGTCCTGGACCAACAGAAGGTTTGGGGACCATGACTGCCGGGATTCCTCTAGTCTCAGTCAGACCATTAAATATGGTCTTTTTGTGAGAATTTGGGGTCTGCATCCCGCTGATCTCCTGCTCCCTCAGGGGTTCTCTGTTGTGCTCCCTGTCAGGGCAGTCATCGGTTGTGGCCGGGCACCAACTAGTTCTTCTGGTCTCAGGTTGATGTAAGTCTCTGGTTCATGTGGCCCTTTCTGTCTCTTGGGCTCATAGTTATCGTGTGACCTTGGTGTTCTTCATTCTCCTTTGATCCAGGTGGGTTGAGACCAATTGATGCATCTTAGATGGCCGCTTGTTAGCATTTAAGACCCCAGACACCACATTTCAAAGTGGGATGCAGAATGTTTTCAAAATAGAATTATTTTGCCAAGTGACTTAGAAGTCCCCCTAAACCATGGTCCCCAAACCCCCGCCCTTGCTCTGCTGACCTTTGAAGCATTCAGTTTATCCTGGAAACTTCTTTGCTTTTGGTCCAGTCCAGTTGAGCTGACCTTCGCTGTATTGAGTGTTGTCCTTCCCTTCACCTAAAGCAGTTCTTATCTACTAACTAATCAGTAAAAAACCCTCTCCCACCCTCCCTCCCTCCCCCCCCCGTAACCACAAAAGTATGTGTTCTTCTCAGTTTATACTATTTCTCAAGATCTTATGATAGTGGTCTTATACAATATTTGTCCTTTTGCCTCTAATTTCGCTCAGCATAATGCCTTCCAGGTTCCTCCATGTTATGAAATGTTTCACAGATTCGTCACTGTTCTTTATCGATGCGTAGTATTCCATTGTGTGAATATACCACAATTTATTTATCCATTCATCCGTTGATGGACACCTTGGTTGCTTCCAGCTTTTTGCTATTGTAAACAGAGCTGCAATAAACATGGGTGTGCATATATCTGTTTGTGTGAAGGCTCTTATTTCTCTAGGGTATATTCCGAGGAGTGGGATTTCTGGGTTGTATGGTAGTTCTATTTCTAACTTTTTAAGAAAACGCCAGATAGATTTCCAAAGTGGTTGTACCATTTGACATTCCCACCAGCAGTGTATAGGAGTTCCAGTCTCTCCGCAGCCTCTCCAACATTTATTATTTTGTGTTTTTTGGATTAACGCCAGCCTTGTTGGAGTGAGATGGAATCTCATCGTAGTTTTAATTTGCATTTCTCTAATGGCTAATGATCGAGAGCGTTTTCTCATGTATCTGTAAGGTGCCTGAATATCTTCTTTAGTGAAGTACGTGTGTATCCATGTTCATCTTTTTCAGTTTTTATCCTTTTAAAGCTAATGCAGATGACATTGAGGTCAAAGTCAGCAGAAGTTTGACTAGAACAGATACTGCCAAAGGAAAAGCTAAGATGTTACTTAGGTGGGCTAGGAAGTGCATTTATTGTTTTCTTCTTCCTTGGGCTCAGGGTCCCAAGTAGATAATAGAATTCTCTTGATCCTATTGAAACTTCTCCTTCTCAGTGTTTATTCCTGTAATTTTTCATTCAGTCGTGGGTTTTTTTTTTTTTGGCCTTGTGGCTTTTGGAGCGTTCTTTAAAAAAAGAAAAATCTGAAAATTGATCATTTTGAAAAAACTAAAAATATGTACACCATTCAGCTTTCATGTGGACTACAGAGTGTGTCTCTGAAGGATGGCCCTATTTTATGTTAGTGGCTTTTTAGAGAATTAGGTAGTACAAGAGGAGTATGAGTTTTATTTATTAGTACTTCAAAATAAAGCATTATACTTTTCTTTTAGATTGCTTTTCTAAAATCCATAGATAAAGTAATTTATCTTATTTTATTGTAGACTTATAATTTAGGTGGCTAAATGTCAATTTCTTCAAACCAAAATTATTCCAGTGTCATTTTTACTTAATCAAGACTGTATGGAGACTGAAGAAAACTTGGAAACCCTGGTGGCGTAGTGGTTAAGTGCTATGGCTGCTAACCAAGAGGTTGGCAGTTTGTATCTGCCAGGTGCGCCTTGAAAACTCTATCGGGCAGTTCTACTCTGTCCTCTAGGGTCGCTATGAGTTGGAATTGACTTGACGGCAGTGGGTTTTTGGTTTTAAATGAGATTTAAGTGTTCTTTTTCTATTTTCTTGAGCTTTCTTCAGTCAGTGTCTTTTACTATCTGAATTTATTTGATTTGAATGCCGATTAAGTGAACTCAGGAACTGAATAGATTTGGATAAATCTCTCACTAGCCAAACTCTTGATACTCTTCAAAACTCAGGAACCAGGTAGATTTGAATCAGGAACTGAAAAGATTTGGATAGCATGGGATACTTGTATAAGTACTAAACTACCTTACTGTTCTTGAGTATTTTTTTGTACTTGTATAAACAATCAAGCAATCCATAAAGCAACTCTTTTCAGTGTTGAACTGCTCTGATTCTTGGCAAGCTCTTATTTATATTCATGTGAAATATGCCTCCTTAGCTTGATTTTTTTCCATTGTTCATAATTCTTTCAGGAGCCACATAGAATATAATATGCTCCTTTGCCTTCTTCAGGCTTAACAGCCTCAGTTTTTTTCAGCCCCTCCTTCTCAAGGTCTGTCTCCTGGACAGTGAGCTCTAGCTCTTGAAATGTGGTCCGTCTAGTGCTGCAGGCTAAGGGGCATCAGCTCTTCCACAGCTCTTAGCTCCTAGGAGTTGGTGTTTACCAGAAACCTCTGCCCTGTTTCCCCTACAAAATTTAGCCCTCTAAAAAAAAGCATAGGTACAACTTGTGTCTTCTCTTGCTCGAAAGCCTTTGCTGCCTCTCTGGGCTGACTTTTGCCCCTAGCGTTCACATTTGGGTGCAGCCCACCTTCTCGTTGATTGGCAGTCTCTCTCTCCCAGCCACGCCTAGCCAAACTAGGCTACTGTTTGTTCCCACTCTACTCCCCTGCCCCCTTCCTGCTTTTTTTGAAACTATTTGTGTAGAATTTAACAGTAGGGTTGCTATATGAGTCAGAATTGACTTGACAGCGACTTTTTTTTTTATGTAATGGAAACAGATTACCTGACATTTTCCTTCATACAACTTTGTGCCTTAATTTCCGGGCAGTATTGATATTTAGATGTGTCCATTTGAAGATGTTTAGAATAGTTGAAAATTTCTGCCTTTTTTTTTTTTTTTTTTGCAAGCATTGAAAACTAGTGTTGATGGTAGGGATTATATTGATTTAGCTAATCTGGGAACCTAATTTTCAAAGCTATATATATTTTTTGGTATTAAAAATTTTTTTGGTATAGCAACTGAAAAATTCATCAGCACTCATTTGCATTATGTAATTAAAAAAACTCAATTTGTTACTATCCTTTGTTTAATGTAACATCTAAGTAATAATACGCTAAGAAACAGCAGAGAGCTGGGGGCTAAAGTAGAACTGACTAGTTTTAAGTAGAGGTTCTAGTTTAATACCATTCCTTTTTTTTGTTTTTTTAAATCTTCTATGTTATTTTAACTTAGAGCAAAAGGTGGACAGCTTGATATAGGCATAACACATCATTCATGGAAGTCTATAGCTCAATAGCATGTTTTGTTTAATAGGGTAAAAAGTCAATGAAGTACTTCTGTAAGGACAGCAGTGTTTCTTTTCCCTTTATTCTTAAAGAAGTCTTTAATATTTAAAAAATACTATAAAATTATGGGAATAAAATAGCAATGAAACTTTTTTCCCTGCATTGATTCTCTTGTCTTTGTCTGTCTTCAGTTTGCTTACTTGTCTAACAAAAGCCTGCCCCTCCAGTAAGTATTTATGAAAGGGGGATAATGAGAAACTGGTGGTGTTAATCTCCACTGTGTGAGCCCAGTGTCTATTCTGAGAAAGGCCCTCTTGTCATAAGGAAGGCAGATAATGGCTCTGCTTAGCTACACTTTGGCATTGAGAACAAGAACTGGTTTAGAAGACGGCGTCCAGTCCACAGAGGCATGCCCTGGGTTATTATATGTATTTCTGTAGCCTTAAAAAAAATGTAGACAATTAATTCACTGATTGAACTCTAAGTTATGACAGTAGTAACTGGTGTTTTGAATTTTCGAAGATTAATTACATCATTATGATTATAGAAAATATTCTTTCCTTGGAAATCTTTTCTTTCAAGCTGTTATATATTTTTTTTTGTTTGTTTTTTTCAAGGAAAGTTTGTGCTTTTCAGGAAGTTTTTAGCATGTTATGGCCAAAAATAGAATGCAACAAAAATGATCACCATCGCTTGACTTGGTGCTGCTGCATAGCTAATGAGCTCAGCCTTTCATTTTTATTATTCAGAAGTTAGGTGTGGAAGATCAGTGACAAGAAATTGTAAACTAGACTTTTATAGTGATTTAAATGAAAATGTTAGACCTCGATGGATTTCATGATATTATTTGGACCCAAATCTGATCATGACTCAGAATCACCTGAAAATGGGACTTTAAAATGACAGGATTTTAAATCTCACCCTCAGACATTCAGATTTAGTAGATCTTTTGTTTAATCAAGAGTGCCTCCTTTGTGTGTGTATGGTGTATGAGAGGGTGTTCCCTGTGTGCACACACATGCCAGTTTTACCATTTCCAGTGTCTTGGACTACACTTTTTCCTCTATTTAGTGTAAAAGCAGAAGTTTTGCCGACATTTTCTCTTAGTAATTGCCAGGATCATAAGACATGTGCCATTTTAGAGCTTCAGTGCTGAAGGCACTTGGAGATAGAATCTTCAGATGAACCTTACAAGGTTCATGGATAGTCATCTGGGTGGAAAGAAATGACCAGTTATCTGAGTTCTCAATTTGTAGCTTCACTTGCAGCCTCTCAGCTTATGCCTTGGTCCTCACATCTCTACGTGGTCCTGGAGACCCAGGTGGCCAGCGGCTGGTCTCTGGTCCTGAGAGTGTTCTTTTCCACGTGGCTTTCTTCTCGCGGTCCTCAAACGGAATTCTCTACTTTGGCGAGTTAGCATGAGAATAATAAGTAACAAGTGCCAATGTAAGTCAGAACAGGTTTTTTTTTTGTAATAATTTTTATTGTGCTTTAAGTGAAAGTTTACAAATCAAGTCAGCCGCTCACACAAAAACCCATATACACCTTGCTACACACTTCCAGTTACTCTCCCCCTAATAAGACAGCCCACACTCTCCCTCTACTCTCTCTTTTCCTGTCCATTTCACCAGCTTCTAACCCCCTCCACCCTCTCATCTCCCCTCCAGGCAGGAGATGCCACAAGTGTCCACCTGATCCAAGAAGCTCACTCCTCACCAGCATCCGTCTCCAACCCATTTTTCCAGTCCAATCCCTGTCTGAAGAGTTGACTTTGGGAATGGTTCCTGTCCTGGGCCGACGGAAGGTCTAGGGGCCATGACCACCGGGGTCCTTCTAGTCTCAGTCACACCATTAAGTCTGGTCTTAGGAGAATTTGGGGTCTGCATCCCACTGCTCTTCTGCTCCCTCCGGGGTTCTCTGTTGCATTCCCTGTCAGGGCAGTCATCCGTTGTAGCCAGGCACCATCTAGTTCTTCTGGTCTCAGGATGACGTAGTCTCTGGTTCATGTGGCCCTTTCTGTCTCTTGGGCTCGTAATTGCCTTGTGTCCTTGGTGTTCTTCATTCTCCTTTGATCCAGGTGGGTTGAGACCAATTGATGTATCTTAAATTGCTGCTTGCTAGCGTTTAAGACCCCAGACAGCACTCTTCAAAGTGGGATGCAGAGTGTTTTGTGAACACATTTTATTATGCCAATTGACTTAGATGTCCCCTGAAACCATGGTCCCCAGACCCCCGCCCCTGCTACACTGGCCTTCGAAGCATTCAGTTTATTCAGGAAACTTCTCTGCTTTTGGTTTAGTCCAGTTGTGCTGACCTTCCCTGTATTGTGTGCTGTGTTCCCTTCACCTAAAGTAGTTCTCATCTACTATCTAATTAGTGAGTACCCCTCTCCCACCCTCCCTCCCTCCCCCCTTCATAACCACAAAAGAATGTTTTCTTCTCAGTTTAAACTATTTCTGAAGTTCTTATAATAGTGGTCTTATACAATATTTGTCCTTTTGCAACTGACTAATTTCACTCAGCATAATGCCTTCCAGGTTCCTCCATATATGAAATGTTTCACAGATTCATCGTTGTTCTTTATCGATGCATAGTATTCCATTGTGTGAATATACCATAATTTATTTATCCATTCATCCATTGATGGGCACCTTGGTTGCTTCCATCTTTTTTGTTATTATAAACAATGCTGCAGTAAACATGGGAGTGCGTATATATGTTTGTGTAATATATCTCTAGGATATATTCCAAGGAGTGGGATTGCTGGATCGGATGGTAGTTCTATTTCTAGCATTTTAAGGACGCGCCAAATCGATTTCCAGAGTGGTTATACCATTTGACATTCCCACCAGCACTGTGTAAGTGTTCCAGTCTCTCCACAGCCTCTCCAACATTGATTATTTTGTGTTTTTTGGATTAATGCCAGCCTTGTTGGAGTGAGATGAAATCTCATTGTAGTTTTGATCTGCGTTTCTCTAATGGCTAATGATCATGAACATTTCCTCATATATCTGTTAGCCACCTGAATGTCTTCTTTAGTGAAGTATCTGTTCATATCTTTTGCCCATTATTTGTCTTTTTGCAGTTGAGTTTTTGCAGTATCATGTAGATTTTAGAGATCAGGTGCTGATCAGAAATGTAATAGTTAAAAACTTTTTCCCAGTCTCTAGGTAGTCTTTTTAGTCTTTTGATGAAGTCTTTGGATGAGCATAGTATGTGTTTGATTTTTAGGAGCTCCCAGTTATCTAGTTTTTCTTCTGCATTCTTTATAATGTTTTCTATACTGTTTCTGCCATGTTTTAGGGCTCCTAACGTTGTCCCTATTTTTTCTTCCATGATCTTTATCATTTTAGATTTTATATTTAGGTCTTTGACCCATTTTGAGTTAGTTTTTGTGCATGGTGGGAGGTATGGGTCTTGTTTCATTTTTTTGCAGATGGATATCCAGTTATGCCAGCACCATTTGTTTAAAAGACTGTCTTTTCCCCATTTAACTGTTTTGGGGCCTTTGTCAAATATCAGCTGCTCATATGTGGATGGATTGATGTCTGGATTCTCAATTCTGTTCCATTGGTCCATGTATCTGTTGTTGTACCAGTACCAGGCTGTTTTGATTACTGTGGCGGTATAATAGCTTCTAAAATCAGGTGAAGTAAGGCCTCTCACTTTGTTCTTTTTTTTCAGTAATGCCTTATTTATCCAGTGCCTCTTTCCCTTGCATATGAAGTTGGTGATTTGTTTCTCCATCCCATTAAAAAATGTTGTTGGGATTTGGATCAGAATTGCATTAAATGTATAGATCACTTTTGGTAGAATAGACATTTTCACAATGTTAAGTCTTCTTATCCACGAGCCAGGTATGTTCTTCCACTTATTAAAGTTTCTTTTGGTATTTTGCAGAAGTGTACTGTAGTTTTCTTTGTATAAGTCTTTTACTTCTCTGGTAAGATTTATTCCTAAGTATTTTATCTTCTTGGGGGCTACTGTAAATGGCATTGATTCGGTGATTTCCTCTTGGACGTTCTTTTTGTTGGTGTGGAGGAATCCAACTGATTTTTGTATGTTTTCCTTTGTATCCCGATACTCTGCTGAACTCTTTCTTCTATTAGTTTAAGTAGTTGTCTTGAGGATTCCTTAGGATTTTCTGTGTATAAGATCATGTCATCTGCAAATAGAGATACTTTTACTTCTTCCTTGCCAATCTGGATGCGCTTTATTTCTTTATCTAGCCTAATTGCTCTGGCTAGGACTGAATAAGAGTGGTGATAAATGTCTTCCTTGTCTAGTTGCCGATCTCAGTGGGAATGCTTTCAGGCTCTCTCCATTTAGGGTGATGTTGGCTGTTGGCTTTGTATAAATGCCCTTTATTATGTTGAGGAATTTTCCTTCTATTCCTGTTTTGCTGAGAGTTTTTATCACGAATGAGTGTTGAACTTTGTCAAATACCTTTTCTGCATCAAATGATAAAATCATGTGATTCTTGTCTTTTGTTTTATTTATATGGTGGATTACATTAATTGTTTTTCTAATGTTGAACCATCCCTGCATACCTGGTATGAGTCCCACTTGGTGATGGTGAATTATTTTTTTGGTATGTTTTTGAATTCTATTGGCTAGAATTTTGTTGAGGATTTTTGCATCTACATTCATGAGGGATATAGGTCTATAATTTTCTTGTGGTGTCTTTACCTGGTTTTGGTATCAGGGATATGGTGGCTTCATAGAATGAGTTTGGTAGTATTCCGTCCTTTACTGTGCTCTGAGATACCTTTAGTAGTAGTGGTGTTAACTCTTCTCTGAAAGTTTGGTAGAACTCTGCAGTGAAGCCATCCGGACCGGCTTTTTTTTGTTGGGAGTTTTTGACTACCTTTTCAATCTCTTCTTTTGTTATGGGTCTATTTAGTTGTTCTACCTCTGTGTTAGTTTAGGTAGGTAGTGTGTTTCTAGGAATTCATTTCTTCTAGGTTTTCACATTTGTTTGAGTATAGTTTTCATAGTAATCTGATATGATTCTTTTAATTTCAGTTGGGTCTGTTGTAATATCACCCATCTCATTTCTTATTTGGGTTATTTGCTTCCTCTCTTGTTTTTCTTCTGTCAGTTTGGCCAGTGGTTTATCAATTTTGTTGAGTTTTTCAAAAAACCAGCTTTTGGTCTTGTTAATTCTTTCAATTGTTTTTCTGTTTTCCATTTCATTTAGTTCAGCTCTAATTTTTATTATTTGTTTTCTTCTGGTTCCTGTGGATTTCTTGTGTTGCTCTGTTTTTGTTCAAGTTGTAGGGATAATTCTTTGATTTTGGCCCTTTCTTCTTTTTGGATGTGTGCATTTATTGGTATAAATTGACCTCTGAGCACCACTTTTGCTGTGTCCAAAACGTTCTGATAGGAAGTGTTTTCATTCTCATTGGATTCTCTGAATTTCTTTATTCCATCCTTAATGTCTTCTATAACCCAGTGTTTTTTTGAGCAGGATATTGCTCAGTTTCCAAGTGTTTGATTTCTTTTCTCTGCTTTTACTGTTACTGATTTCTACTTTTATGGCCTTATGGTCAGAGAAGATGCTTTGTAATATTTCAGTGTTTTGGATTCTGCTAAGGCTTGCTTTATGACCTAATACGTGGTCTATTCTAGAGAATGTTCCATATGCGTTGGCAAAGAAAGTATACTTGGCTGCTATTGGGTGGAGTGTTCTGTATGTATCTGTGAGGTCAAGTTGGTTGATTGTGGCATTTAGATCTTCCCTGCCTTCATTGAGCTTCTTTGTGGATGCCCTGTCCTTCACCGAAAGTGATGTGTTGAAGTCTCGTACTATTATTGTGGAGCTGTCTATCTCACTTTTCATTGCTGATAGAGTTTGTTTTATGTATCTTGCAGCCCTGTCATTGGGTGCATATATATTTAATATGGTTATATCTTCTTGGTGTATTGTCCCTTTAATCATTATATAGTGTCCTTCCTTATCCTTTCTGATGGATTTAACTTTAAAGTCTATTTTGTCAGAAATTAATATTGCCACTCCTGCTCTTTTTTGATTGTTGTTTGCTTGATATATTTTTTTCCATCCTTTGAGTTTTTGTTTGTGTCTCTAAGGTGTGTGTCTTGTAGGCAGCATATAGACGGATCTTGTTTTTTAATCCATTCTGCCACTTTCCATGTCTTTATTTGTGTGTTTAGCCCGTTTACATTCAGGGTAATTATGGATAGGCATGACTTTAGTGCTATCATTTTAATGTCTTTTTTTTGTGTGTTGTTGAGAGTTTCTTTTTCCCACTTGATTTTATGTGCTGAGTGGATTTTCTTTATATATTGTCCTTTCATCGTATTTGTTGTTGTTGGTTTTTTTTTTGGTGAGTCCGTATTTTTCCCTTGTATTTTATTTTGATGAGTAGGATAGTTTGTCTCCTTTGTGATTACCTGTTTTTCTAAATTTAAAACCAACTTTTACTTCATTGTGTCACCCGTTATCTTCCTCTCCATATGGAAGGTTTATGATTACAGTTCTTACTCCCTCTTTATTATTTTAATGGTGTCTTCTTTTATGTAATAACATCGCTGTTAACCTCTTTGGGGCTTTTTTATTATTATTATTTTATGTTTTTGTAATCTGGCTTTGTTTTTTTTTATTTCTCTGTCTGGGTTGACTTCTGGTTGCTCTGCCCAGTGTTCTAGTCTTGGGTTGATACCTGATATTATTGATTTTCTAACCAAAGAACTCCCTTTAGTATTTCTTGTAGATTTGGTTTGGTTTTTATGAATTCCCTCAACTTGTGTTTATCTGAAAATGTCTTAATTTCACCTTCATATTTAAGAGACAGTTTTGATGGATATATGGTTCTTGGCAGGCAATTTTTTTCCTTCAATTTTTTAAATATGTCATCCCATTGCCTTCTGGCATGCGTGGTTTCTGCCGAGTAGTCTGAGTTTATTGTTATTGGCTCTCCTTTGTAGGTGACTTTTCGTTTATCCCTTGCTGCTCTTATAATTCTCTCTTTATTTTTGGTTTTGGCAAGTTTGATTATAATATGTCTTGGTGACTTTCTTTTAACATCTACCTTATGTTGAGTTTGATGAACATCTTGCATAGATATCTTCTTGTCTTTTACAATATCAGGGAAGTTTTCTGCCAAGAAATCTTCAACAATTTTCTCTCATCCTTACCTGTCCTGGTACTCCAATCACTCGTAGGTTATTTCTCTTGATAGAGTCCCACATGATTCTTAAGGTTTTTTCATTTTTTAAGGTTATTTTATCTGATTTTTCTTCAAATTTATTAGTACCAAGTGATTTATCTTCGAGTTCAAAAATTCTAGCTTGTATTTGCTCAATTCTGCTCCTCTGACTTTCTACTGAGTTGTCTACTTCTGTAATTTTATTGTTAATCTTCTGAATTTCTGATTACTGTCTGTGTATGGATTTTTCCAGCTTATTAAACTTTTCATTATGTTCCTGAATAATCTTTCTAATTTCTTCAGTTGCTTTATCTGTGTGTTCCTTGGCTTGTTTTGCATATTGCTTCATTTCCTTCTTGATGTCTTGAAGGGTTCTGTATATTAAACTTTTGTATTCTGCATCTGGTAATTCCAGGAATGTACTTTCATCCGAAAGATCCCTGGATTCTTTGTTTTGAGAGCCTGTTGAGGTGATCATGGTCTGTTTCTTTATGTGACCTGTTATTGACTGTTGTCTCCGAGCCATCTATAGGTTATTGTATTAGTTTATGCTTGCTTACTGTGTCGTAGGTGCTTGCTTTGTTATGTTTTGGTATACCCCTATGGGTTGCTTGAGTTATTTTTGCCTTTGGAGCTCTGGTGTTCTGTCCCCAGCTGGCTAGAGCTGTTATCAGTTATATCAGTCTAGGAGTCCATTCAGTTTTCTTGTATGAATTCAGCTCAGGTTTCCAGGTAGCTCATCATCCAGTGTGTGGTACAGGCTGTGTCCTACAGTCTTAGAGGGGCAGGGGTGATTGGCGTATATACCAGTGTCTGATTTCAGCAGGGGGTCATGCTCTGAACAAGGCAGGGGGCTGAGAACCGACCCCAAAGTGTCTCTGAGGAAAACGCATCTCTGTTCCCTAGAGCGTGCTCATGGGTGGGTTCTTCAGAGGGACCATGGGCACCCAGTGTTTTTTGTTGTAAGGACTGGGAGGTACCAGTTATCTTTGGACCCCTGTCGCGGGTGGCTGAGTGATCTGAGTGGAGCTACTAGTGCTTAGGTCCCTGATGTGGGTAGGTGAGGACCTTATTTAATAGGCAAAGCAATGTCAAACATCAAACACCCACCTCTTCACTGCACAGCTGAAATGGTTGGAGTTTTCCAACAAGGGCCTATTCTCCAGAAATAGGCCCACACAGGTCCATGCTCAAGGTCCATGGATGGTTTATGCTTGGACAGGAGCCGCTTCTGTCCTGAGCTTTCCCGGTTGTTAGAGCTAGTAAATTATCTTTTCCTCCCAATTGCAAATTTTTTCCTTCCCCAAGGCTGGGAGGATGGCTCTAGGTACTCATCAGGGTCTATCTCAGGCCTAGGGATTCAGCCGCTGAAGCCAGCTTGGGGGTGGTGGGGGTTGCGGTAAAATATATGCAAGTACTTAGCTTTTGCCAAGGGCGCCGTTCTCCTCAGGTTCCAGAGGTGTGAGTAGGCTATGTGGCTGGTTGCTTCTCCCTGAGGAAACTGTGCCTGAACGCTAGTACCAGCCCACCGCCACTGCTTCTGTAATGGTGCCTGAGGGCTCCCCGTGATTCAGGTCTGGTAACTCCTCTCCACTGCTGAACGGTCTCTTCTTCCCCCTGCCCCTCAATTCATTGTCTAAGCTTGCCTTTGATGCTCAGGGCTCCCAGCTTGTCAGAAATACACTCGTTTCACTTGTTTTTTCGGGTCTTTGTTGTAAAGAGGGCTCGCCAGAAGTGTCTGTCTACTGTACTATCTTGGCCCCGCTTCCCAGAACAGTTTTATGAAATAATTTCAAAAGAGCACAAAAATCCCAACTTACTTGTTCTGTAATGCATGGTAAAATGTGTAACTGGAAAATGGTTTTGCTTAATAATTAAAAATAAAAGTATGGGCAGCAACTACCACATTTCATATTTAAAAACTTGCTAGTTAACTAAGAACGTAATTTTAGTTGTAAAGCAGTTTAATTGGAAAAATTCTGTTGTTTTACACACTTAAGGAAAAGTGTTCTATCACTGTTTTCTTCCTATAATGCCTATAGTATTACTAGGGCTTCTGATTTTGCCGAGTTTTCAGGTTAAAAGCAGCAGCAGGGAACAGCAGTGAATAGTGAGAGAGACTAAATACAGAGAATACCTGTAACGCTAAAGAGAGAAGGGACACATGAGGTGCTGAAGGAAATGAACAAAAGTAAAGTTAAAATCCTGGCCTCAGTGTAAAGAAATTGATCATAATTTTTTTTTTTTAATGTTAAACATCAATTTCTAAGTGGGACTAGAGGTCATGTTAGCACATGAAAAAGTGTAAGACAAACAGGGAAATATGCTAGCTACTAGGTATGTCCTAACACTGTGCTGAAGTGTTATTGTATTCACATCTGTTTTATTATTTTCTTTCGATATTGATGAAACAGCCAGACCAAATCAATTTGGAATGCCTGGGATAGTGCCACCGTATGTTCCCCCTCAGATGCTCAACATTCCACAGACCTCTCTACAAGCAAAACCTGTGGTAAGGGGGTTTCCGTTCTTGTGGCCACCAGTTAGCCATGCATCTGGTGGGGGATAGTTGGCCTTTAAAGCTTCCCATGTATTAAACCTTAACGAATGCTAAAATTTCTTGAACTCTTGAATGAATATATAAAATAGATGCAAATATTTGTTGAATTAAAAATAGGCCAAGAAAGGGAAATATTAACTTAAATCTAGGTCCTGTAGGCAATCGTTTCACTTCATGAGCATGATATGTGCCATTTTGTTTTGGGCCCCACAGATGCCAAGCCCAGGTGGTGCTCCGGGTCAGGGTCCATACCCATATAGCCTCTCTGAGCCGGCTCTCACTTTGGAAACAAGTGGAAAGAATTTGGCTGAGCAGAACAACTATAGTAACATTCCTCATGAAGGGAAACATACTCCATTGTATGAACGATCCTCTCCAATAAATCCAGCTCAAAGTGTCAGTCCGAACCATGTGGATTCAACTTATTTTCCTGGTTCTTCTACATCATCATCCTCAGATAATGATGAAGGCAATGGAGGAGCTACAAAGTGAGTAGTACACAAAATAGCTGTACTCTTCTCAAATGTATAGAGGTAGCTTTCGGCTTGCTTTGTAGTTCTTGGGTGCCTGGGGAAATGTTGTGTTCTAGCTGATTGGACAGAGTTCTAGCTATTGGACAGAGTGTTGTGCTGAAAGGTCCAGTTTGTTACAGATAGTTGATGATGCTCGTTCTGCGCTTGGACTGGAGCTACTTGGATATTGAAGAGAGAGGAAGTGCAAATTCTTCTTAAGTATGCTGTAAGATTTCCAAGACTTTAATATTGCTCTATATCAGCCCCATGGCCTTAAAGTGTAGGAAACTTGGGCTACTTCTTTTATGGGAAAGAGTTTTGGAATAATTAATTTGTGTGACTACCAAAACATGTGGTAGAATCTATTTGGTTTGGTGCCTCTGACCCTTGGTCTCTCTCAGGGTGTGATTTTTCCCTACCCAGGAGAGCATTTTTATTAAGTTAGAGACCTTGTTTTTAATATCTTGACTCATAAATAAAGGAGAGGAAATTTAGAGTTTCCTTCTATCTACGTTCAGCTACTCAAATCATAACTGAGCAGCTTATAAGACCATTCTCGAAATAAACAAAACTGTAGAAAGCCACCTTAGACCAACCTGAAGTCCTTCTTGTAGAGAAGTATTTTAAACTGCCTGTATCCCTGAATAAGTGAGTTCACAAATACAGTTAGAATCTGTTTGATGAAGTCTTAAATGTATACTCACCCGCCCACCTCCACCTTTAACTATCTTATGTTCCTAAGAAATCTGATTTAAAAAAAAGAAATAAGACAGGAAACATCTTTTCCTTTAAATCAGTATCTTTTTTTCCTTAATTTGAACTCTGAAGTGTAGATAACAAGGGGAAGATCAAAATGAATTTTACAGGAGACCCTGAAGCTTGCTGTTAAGAACAGTAGCTAAAGTGAACCAAAGAAATGATGAAGCATAAAGGAGCTGAACAGAAGATATCAAAGGGTGGCTTGAGAAGACGGAGTGAAGTATTACAATGAAATGCACAAAGATGTGGAGTTAGAAAACCAAAAGGGAAGAACAGGCTCAACATTTCTCAAGCTGAAAGAACTGAAGAAAAAATTCAAGACTCGAGGTGCAGTGTAGAAGAATTCTATAGGGTTGCTGTGAATCTACTTGACAGCAATGGGTTTGGCTTTTTTGGTGTGGGCAAAAAATGAAATGCCTCAGGTGGCATCGAAAGAAGATGGAAGGAATACACAGAGTCATTGTACCAAAAAGATTGGTCGACGTTCAGCCATTTCTGGAGGTAGCATATGATCAAGAACCGAAGCTACTAAAGCTGTACTGAAGGTATTGGTGAAAAACAAGGCTCCAGGAATTGACGGAATACCAATTGAGATGCTTCAGCAAGTGCTTATAACATTGGAAGCAGTACCTCATCTGTGTCAATTATGGAAGACAACTGCTTGATTTAATGACAGGAAAAAAATCTATATTCGTAGACATTCCAAAGAAAGACGTTCAGATGGAAAGTGGAAATTGTTGAAAAATATCATTAATATCACATGCTAGCAAAATTTTGCTGAAGATAATTCAAAAACAGCTGCAGCTGTACATTGATGGGAAACTGCCAGAAGTTAAAGCGAGATTCAGAAAAGTGGAACAAGGTACGTCATTGCTGGTGGCAAATGAATCTTGACTGAAAGCAGAGTTTACTTGTGTTTTATTGGTTTCACAAAGGCATTTGTGTGGATCATAACAAATTATGGGTAATATTATGAAGAATGTGAACTCTAGAACATTTGATTGTGCTCACGTGGAACCTGTACAGGTATCAAGAGGCAATCGTTTGAATAGAACAAGGGATACCACATGGTTTCAAATTAGAAAAGGTGTGTAGCAGGATTGTATCCTTTCACTTTACTTATTTCATCTGTATGCTGAGCATATAATCTAAGAAGCTGGAGTATAGGAAGAAGAACATGGCATCTGGATCAGAGGAAGACTCAATAACAACTTGTAATATGTAGGTGATACAACCTTGCTTGCCGAAAATGAAGACAACCTGAAACACTTACTGAAAATCCTCACAGCTGGGCCAGTAAACAATAGCATGATAGGCGGAGAAAAAAAATGAAGTCATCAACAATTTCATGCTATTTGGATGAACAATTAATGTCCATGGAAGTAGCAGTCAAGAAATAGAATAACATATTGCATTGGGCATATCAGCTGCAAAAGACCTCTTTAAAACCCTCTGTGATGACTAAGGTGTGCCTGACCCAAGCTGTGATCTTTTCATTTGCCTTATATGCATGTGAAAGCTGGTTTATGAAAAAAGATGACAGAAGAAGAATTGAAGGCATTCACATTGTGGTGCTGGCGAATAATATTGAATATACCATGAACTGCCAGAAGAATGAACAGATAAATCAGTCTTAGAAGAAATACAACTAGAATGGTTCTTAGAAGTGAGGATGGCTTGCTTACTTTGGACTTGTCATCAGGAAAGACCAATCTCTTGAAAAGGACATCCTGTTTGGTAAAGTAGAGGGTACATGAAATTGAGGGAAACCCTCAGTGAGATGGACTGACACAAAGCCAAAACAACAGGCTCAAACAAAGCAATGATCATGAAGATGGCATAGGACCAGCAACTTTTCGTTCTGTTTCATACTTAAGGTTGCCCTGAGTCAGAACCGAATCGACACAACTAACAAGAACAGTTGATCTTACATTGATTTCTAATATAAGAATTCTAAGGGACTTAATTTCCACTTTTAGTGCAACGTCTTATTAGGTTATTATCCCTCTTCGGTCCTCTGTTTCTTCTTCTGTAAAATGGAAAGTAATGCTTGCTTATGTCTCAGGTGGCAGTTACTGAGAAATTTCTTACTGCCTAGATATTACAAACACTGTCTTCAGAGCAGCATAAAATATATAAATGTTTATTTGCTGTTTGTGCAAACCTAATTTTTTTTATTGTACTTTAGATGAAGGTTTACAGAACAAGCTAGCTTCTCATTAAACAGTTAGTACACATACTGTTTTATGGCATTGGTTAACAACCCCACGACATGTCAGCACTCTTCCCTTCTCGACCTTGGGTTCCCTATTACCAGCTTTCCTGTCCCCTCCTGCCTTCTAGTCCTTGCCTGTGGGCTGGTGTGCCCCTTTAGTCTCAGTTTGTTTTATGGGCCTGTCTAATCTTTGGATGAAGAGTGAACCTTGGGAGTGACTTCATTACCAAGCTAAAAGGGTGTTCGGGGGCCATACTCTCGGTTTCTCCAATCACTGTCAGGCCAGAAAGTCTGGTGTTTTTTTGTGAGTGAGAATTTTGTTCTATATTTTCTCCAGTTCTGTCCAGGACCCTCTATTGTGATCCCTGTCAGAGAAGTCAGTGGTGGTAGCCAGGCACCATCTAGTTGTACTGGACTCAGTGTCCTAGAGGATGTGGTAGTCGTGGTCCATTAGTCCTTTGGACTAATCTTTCCCTTGTGTCTTTAACTTTCTTCATTCTCCCTTGCTTCCAAAGGGTTGAGATCAGTGGAGTATCTTAAATGGCCACTCACAGGCTTTTAAGACCCCAGTTGCTACTCACCGAAGTAGAATGTAGCACATTTTCTTTATAAACTATGTTATGTCAGTTGAGCTAGATATTCCCTGAGACCGTGGTTCCTACACCCCTCAGCACAGCAGTTCAGCCCCTTAGGGAGTTTGGATGTGTCTGTGGAGTTCCATGACCTTGCCTTGTACAAGTTGTGCTGGCTTCCCCAGTATTGTGTTGTCTTACCCTTCACCAAAGTTACCACTTATCTGTTGTCTATTTAGTATTTTTCTATCCCCTCCCTCTCTCTCCCTCCTAACCATCAAAGATTGTTTCTTTTTGTGTGTAAACTTTTTCGTGAGTTCTTACAGTAGCGGTCTGATACAGCATTTGTCTTTTTGTGATTGACTTATTTCATTCAGCGGAATGTCCTCCAGATTCATCCATGTTATGAGATGATGCTTCACAGATTCATCCTTGTTCTTTATAATTGCGTAATACTCCATTGTGTGTAGGTACCGTAGTTTGTTTACCCATTCATCTGTTGATGGGCATCTAGGTTGTTTCCATCTTTTTGCTTTTGTGAACAATTCTTTAGTGAACATGGATGTGTATATGTCTATTCGTGTGATGGCTCTTATTTCTCTAGGATATATTCCTAGGAGTGGGGCAATCCTAAATTTTGAAAAGAAGTAAAAGTTATCATTTAGCATTCAGACTTCCTAGCACAGATAATATATTTAAGACCTACTGAGTCAGAATCACTGGGTTGGGGCCCGGAGACCTGCATTTTAGAAAGCATTCCAGTGAATCTTAGGCACACTGAAGTTTGAGAACCACTGATGTTCTCAGATGCCCTTCCACTCTAGAATTCTAAGGTACTGTGAGTTTTCTTTTAAAAATTGACTAATGTCAGCTTGATCAAAGTATCTGTACAATAGAGGTTCACCTAAATAAGAAATATTCTTAATTCTCTGAAGCATAGGTAGAAATAAGACAAAAAACAAAAGAAGTATACTTTATGACTCAAAGAATTATGTGCTAGTGACAATATGGAAACAAAATTATTCATTTGGGGAGATTTGATGGTTTTCATTAGACATCTAAGTCAAGGCTATCCTATTCCTTAGGATAGGAATTTAGAAGAAAAGTGAGTTGCCCATCTGGATTTAACAAGTTGTCCTCATTAAGATGACAGTTGAACCTATAAGAAAGATTGCTTGAGAATATTCTCCCTCTTTGGGGCAGTTCTACTGTGTCCTTTAGGGTCGCCATGAGTCGGAATTGACTCAATGGCAATGTTTTTTTTTTTTTCCCCCCCTTCTCTATATTCAGCTTTTAGCTGTTTGTAAAGGTTCTGATCAACGTTGGCTTTTCTAGAGCTTTTCTTGGCGTATTCTATCTTTCAATTCCTGTAGCATTTGTTGTCTTTATAGACCCTGACTTGATGTTTTAATTACATTTTCTGTAGGTACATCTTGTTTTTGCAACGAGAATATAAACTCCTTGATGTAGGGACAGTGTTTGATGTTTTTCCATAATTGTGGTATAAAGTGCAGTGAAGTAGGCAGAGTGCGTACATAGCCAGGAATCAAGAGATTGGATTCAAGTTGTGTAACTTAGCAGTGACTTAATTTCCTTGAGTCTGCTTCCACATTTGTTATAATAAGTAAGAGACCAAGATGCTAAAATTAAGATGAAGGAAGAAAGAGGAGATAAGGGTGCTTGTGATTGAAGACTTCAGTTTCATGGGTCAGGTAGAGCACACACAAAAAAAAACTGGGTCAAATCCTTAATTATGAGCAGCCTTTGCTTATGATTGTGGAAACTCTGGTGGTGTAGTGGTTAAGTGCTATGGCTGCTAACCAGAAAGGTCCGCAGTTCGAATCCACCAGGTGCTCCTTGGAAACTCTGGGGCAGTTCTACTCTGTCCTATAGGGTCGCTATGAGTCGGAATCGACTCGATGGCAGTGGGTTTTGGTTTTGCTTATGATAGGTGTTTTGGTACAACTTCGGCAGGATGCCAAGAAGCGATGATGGTCATGATCTTCACAGAGAAGGTTCTAGTTTGTTGAATAAGGTGTATGTAGTGTATCATGCGCAACTTGAAGGTGGGCGTTAGAGAATTGCTTTAGTAGTTTAAAAAAATTCAGTAGGAGCAATAAATCGGGATTTAGTTTATCTTTGGTTTGGACTTGAATCGGGATCTCTGGGCTTAGACTGTGCTGTTAGGATGCTCTTGGGAAAGAAAAGTATCCATTCATTCAGCCAAGAATTGGTTGAGTTTGGTACTATTACCAGTGGAGCATAGCGGTGAGCAAGGCAGACAAGGTCTGTGATGGCAGTGAGCTACATTGTAGTGGAGACAGTCCATAAACAAGGAACAAACAGACCTAAGCAGGATCACTTCACGTGGCGGTAAGTGCTGTGAAATAAACCATGCAGACGAGAGTTGACTAAAGGTGGGGTAGCCACGTTAGATTGCAACACTAGGAAAGGCTTTTCCAAAGAGGTGAGTTTTGCGCTGTGGCCTGAGTGACACGAAGACCTGGGGGAGGACTTCCCCAGCAGCTAGAAAAGTACAAAGTGTGGCCAGTGTGTGAGAAGTAGGAGAAGGCTGATGAATAAAGTGCAGTGAGCCAGAGGGAGAGTAGTGTGCCACTGAGGTCAGGTCACAAAGGGCCTAAATGGCCACAGTATAGAGTAACGACTTGATTCTGAGTATAGTGTGAAACATCCATAAAATTTGTTCAGAATGACCCTTGGACTGGAAAGATACTTTGTAAATGAGTGTTCTGCTATCTTGATGCCATTTGCCCTTGGGAGAAACAGGTCTCTGGACAGTTGGGCTGTTTAACTGAGTGAAATAATTGTACAGTTCAACTTCAGGGCCCCTGCCCTTAATGACTTCAACAGATTGATGGTGGAAATTTTTTTTATAATTTCTGTACCTTAAGTCATAAACTTAGATAAACAGCAGAGGAGAGAGGCCTTCTATGACCCTCAGCTAAGTATGCCCCCTGCTCATTATTCTTTTTTCATCATATCCTTTTTGACTCCTTAATAGCTCTTATAAGTGTCCTTAACTTCCTTGCACTTCCCTCCACCCCTCAGAATAGATTGTAAGTACTACAAGGGCAGGGCCTGTGTCTTTTATTTGCCAAGGTATGCTCAATAAATATTGACTGGATAGGACAAAATGTCTGCAACATAAAACAAAGGCTTAATTTCTACCGTTTAAAAACATGTCCTGCAGTACAAGTTAAATGTTACCACAAGGAAGCAAGAAGCCAAATTCAGACTGTGGGACATTCTACAAAATAAATGAACTAGTTTCTCCGACATTAAATTAGTGGCATTTAAAAAAAAAAAAGTGGTGTCTTAGTCATCTAGTGCTGCCATAACAGAAATACCACAGTGGGTGGCTTTAACAAAGAGATATTTATTTTCTCACAGTCTAGTAGGTTATAAGTCCAAATCCAGGGCGTCAGCTCCAGGGGAAGGCTTTCTTTCTCTCTCTGTCGGCCCTGGAGGAAAGTCCTTGTCCTCAATCCTTCCCTGGTCGAGGAGCCTCTACGGCGCAGGGACCCTGTGTCCAAAGGATTTGCTCTGCTCCTGGTGCTGCTTGCTTTCTTGGTGGTATGAGGTCCCCAACTCTCTGCTTGCTTCCCTTTCCTTTTCTCTCTTGAGAGATAAAAGGGTGGTGCAGGCCAGACCCCAGGGAAACTCCGTTTACTTTGGATCAGGAAGGTGACCTGAGTAAGGGTGGTGTTACAATCCCACCCTAATCCTTTTAACCACAGGCAGAGATTATGACTTACTACACATAGGAAAATCACAAAATGGAGGACAACCACACATAGCCTAACCAAGCTGATACATTTTTGGGGGGACATAATTCAATCCATAACAAGTGGTAGTGTTGGGTTAAGGGGACTGTTACAGAATAAAAGCGACTTTACCGAAAAAGAAAGCTCCCTACACGTTAAAAAATAAGTGTTCATAGGTGGTCAATAAATGTATAAAGTGATGTTCATCCTCACTTAAAAAATCAAAGAAATGCAACTTAAAACAGAATAAGATATCCTTCCCCCCCCCCCCCCCGCCCCAATCTCTTCAGTTGTCAAACTTTTTTATTTTAAAGGATAAACTTCAGTGTGGGGAAATGGGTGGAGGTGGTGGGACGTGAACGGTTTCACTCTTCAGGCAGGGATTACTAAAATTTCTCAGCATTTGGGGTGGGCAGTGCTGGTACCCGTATGTTTCTGAGAACTGTAGGGCTGTCTTCTGTGGAATGCTTGTACCGTACATGTATGAATATAGGACAGGAGGCTCATTACAGCAACATATGTAATAGCAGAAAACATGCATGTGACCAAAACCCCCATCAGTAGAGAATAGCCGTACAAGGGAATATCATACAACCTCTAAAGAGAATGTTCTGACATAAAAAGTGCATGATAAATTGTTTTGTAAAAGAATAGTTACGTAACAGCAGGGTACGTACGAGACTACGTGAGCTAGTATTTCAGTTCAGATGGTAGCAGCCTTCGCTTTGAAATTTGCTAATATCCCCATATCTCCTGTCCTCAGGGTTCTTGGTTGACTTCATTTTTGGAATCTGGTTTCCTTACTTTTATGCCTATTCAACTGAAATACTTTAAAATTCTTTTGTGGTGTTCATTTATTTTCTTTAATACCGTAGCCAGCATTTTTCCACTGTGCTATTAAATGGAAGTCATGCGTTGTTGCTCTTATGACATGTTCTATGTTTTCATTTACAGTTTTTGCAAAATGTATATTAGGCAAGAAGTTCTTAAAACTTGTTGTTAGGTGCCGTCGAGTCTGTTCAGACTCACAGCGACCCTGTGTACTTCAGAATGAAACACCGTCCAGTCCTGAGCCATCCTCGTGATTGTTGTTGTGCTTGAGCCCGTTGTTGTAGCCAGCATGTCAGTCCATCTTGTTCAGGACCTTCCTCTTTTTTGCTGACCCTCCACTTTACCAAGCATGATGTCCTTTTCCAGGGACTGATTCCTCCTGATAACATGTCTGAAGTATGTGAGATGAAGTCTCGCCATCCTCTCTTCTCAGGAGCATTCTGGCTGTACTTCTTCCAAGACAGATTTGTTTGTTCTTCTGGCAGTCCATGGTATATTCAACATTTTTTGCCAACACCATAATATGAAGGCATTAATTTCTCTGTTTTCTTTATTCATTGCCCAGCTTTTGCATGCATATGAGGCGATTAAAAACACCACGGCTCGAGTCACGCACACCTTAGTCCTTAAAGTGACATCTTTGCTTTTTAACACTTAAAAGAGGTCTTTTGCAGATTTGTGCAGTGCAGTGCCTCATTTGATTTCTTGACTATGACCTCCGTGGGCGTTGGTTGTGGATCAAAGTAAAATGAAATCCTAGACAACTTGAGTATTTCCTCTATTTATCATGATGTTGTTTATCGGTCCAGTTGTGAGGATTTTTTTTTTTTTTTTTCTTTAAGTTGAGGTGTAATCCATACTGAAGGCTATAGTCTTTGATCATCATCAGTAAGTGCTTCAAGTCCTCTTCACTTTCATCTAATTACAGTTATGTCTGATTGTGGTATCTTTCCAACAAAGATTAGAGACTAGCTATGTTGGACTTGCCTGTGGAAAGATCAGTCTCGAGTTTAATTAGCTACTTCTCCCTTCAATTCTACAGAACACAGCCTTCTTTCTAGTTGTGTGTGTCTCTGTGTCTGCTGGAGAAAAATAGATCAGGTGCCTTGGAGAGTTACTGCAGATCCCTGACAATTATGTTGGCAGTAAAATAAGAAAGAAATGTGCTGATTTCTGGAGTATCATCAGCATATACTTCTTGATCTTGATTTAAAAAAAAAATTTTTTTTTTTTTTTAAATGAAGGAAGTGCCCTTTGTTTTCTCTGCTTCCTGGTCTTTGTCAAGTCTTTGTAACCTTAGTTTGGTTGAATTAAGAATTACAGTTGAATGTGGAGATGTTTGTTTTTATGTTATTTTGATAGATTCATTTGGGCTTTTAGAGTCTGAAACCAATTTGAGGTTGCTAATTTGAAGTTTTTGATTATTTTTATAGCTTTATTTTCTAGTTGTCATCCCAATACAAAGTTACATTGACTTGAAACATTGGAAGCATGTAAAAATGGCATGGGGGTGGTGTCTGACCTCCTCTTAACTTCACAAGGGGGAAAGAGAATCGAGATCAAAAGCTCAAGGCTGATTTCCCTTAGGTGAAGGTCAGACGTGCTTCACCCTCCAACCTTTTTACCAGTTCTGACACCAGTCCTCCCTTCTGTGTCCCCCGCCCCCGCCGGCACTCTCCTTCTTTAAGGAGTTCGACAATTCCTTGCAATGGCCACACGGAACTCACAGACTATACTCTCCATTATAGGGTTTATTAGGGAAGTAACAATTTACAATTCAGGATCAGATACGACTCAGGATGCAGTTCTTCAATCAGGACATCTTCTCAGACGTGACCATGAGCCAGTCGCTGGCTCTCAGCCCCGCAGGGTGGCCCAGCCTCTGCAGAGCTCTTTCCTTCTGCCAGTAAGTGCCCAGAGACACCCTATGCCTCCAGCAAGCCTTCTGCTTAGAGGTGCTCAGCTTTCCACCTGTAGAAATAGAAATAGAACTACAGGTATTTTCAAAAGATTAATGAATATTTAAACACCTTATTTTTCTCTGTATATACTAACATTACAAAAAAAAAAAAAAGACCCAAACCAGTTGCTGTCAAGGTGACCCCAACTCATGGCAACCCCCTGTGTATCAGATTGAGTAGAACTGTGCTCCATAGGGTTTTCAGTGGCAGATTTTTCAGAAGGGGATCCACAGGCCTTTTTTCTGAGGCCCCTCTGGGCAGATTCAAACCTCCAACCTTTCAGTTAGCAGCCAAGCATGTTAACGGTTTATACCACCCAGGAACTCCATATACCACCATGCAGTTTTTATAGCAATGGGGTCTTCTTTTATGGACTTCAACTTAATGTATGTACATAAGTATATATGTATTCTTAACTGTATATATATAAGTATATATGCATTCTTAACTGTACTTAATATTGCTTCAGTGTCATACTGCCGTTTTAAAGGAGAGAAGACCAACTTAATTTTTATAAACTTAGTGACTTTATTTATATAGATTTGTTTCATTTCCTTATATATTTACATATATATTTTAAGTAGGGAGAAAAGCCCAATATAAAAGTATATCTCAATATTCATTATTTATTCCAGGGTACTATGGCGGCATCTGTTGAATAAGCTTTGCAATCCCACCCCCAGTTAATTTATGCTACCATGTGACTCTGTAGGACAGCACCTGGATTGTGAAAGATGAATCACTTAGTAAGGCAGCACTGCTCAATCTCAACATCTGAGGGGTACCAACACCTAGAACTGGCTGTTGCCAAGAGCCAGTTCTTAAAATGCTTCTGACTATAATTTCCAGGTTCTGGTTGCTATTTGTAGTTGTGTAAAACCCTGGTGGCGTAGTGGTTAAGTGCCACAGCTGCTAACCAAGAGGTCGGCAGTTCAAATCCACCAGGCGCTCCTTGGAAGCTCTATGGGGGAGTTCTACTCTGTCCTGTAGGGTCGCTATGAGTCGGAATCCACTCGACGGCAGTTGGTGGGAACCTTAAACTTGCTAAGCCCCAGGGGACGCAAATGTGGATGAGAAGCTTGTTGTTTTGTGTATTAAATGAGCTGATGAATAAGCTTTATAAATAGTAGCTGTCATTATTATTTAAAAATTAACTATTGGTGGAACAAACACCAGAAGAGAAACTAGATAACTGGGAGCTCCTAAAAATCAAACACCCATGCTCATCCAAAGACTTCAACAAAAGAGTAAAATGATTACCTATAAAAAAGGGAAAAACTTTTTAGGTATGACATTTCTGATCAGCATCTAATCTCTAAAAACTGCATGATACTGCAAAAACTCAACAAAAAGGCAAATAACCCAATTTAAAAATGGGCAAAGGATATGAACAGGCACTTCACCAAAGAAGACATCCAGGTAGCTAACAGATACATGAGGAAGTGCTCACGATCATTAGCCATTAGAGAAATGCAAATCAAAACTGCAATGAGATACCGTTCCACTCCAACAAGGCTAGCGTTAATCCAAAAATCACAAAATAATAAATGTTGGAAAGGTTGTGGGGAGACTGGAACACTTACACACTGCTGGTGGAAATGTAAAATGGTACAACCACTTTGGAAATCCATTTGCTTCTTCCTTAAAAAGTAAGAAGTAGAACTACCCTATGATCCCGCAGTCCCACTCCTTGGAATATATGCTAGAGAAATAAGAGCCTTTACATGAACAGATATATGTACACCCATGTTCATTGCAGCACTGTTTACAATAGCAAAAACATGGACTCAACCAAGGTGTCCATCAATGGATGAATGGATAAATTATGGTATATTCACACAGTGGAATACTACGCATTGGTAAAGAACAACGATGAATCTGTGAAACATTTTATAACATGGAAGAATCTGGAAGGCATTATGCTGAGTGAAATTAGTTGCAAAAGGACAAATATTGTATGAGACCACTGTCATAAGAACTCAAGAAATAAACAGAGAAGAAAATATTCCTTGATGGTTACAAGAGGAGGGAGGGAGGGAGGGAGAGGGGTACTCACTAATTAGATAGTAGACAAGAACTATTCTAGATGAAGGGAAAGATAACACACAATACAAGAGGGGTCAGCACAACTGGAGTAAACCAAAAACAAAGAAGTTTCCTGAATAAACCAAACGCTTTGAAGGCCAGAGTAGCAGTGGTCGGGGTTTGCGGACCATGGTTTCAGGGGACATTTGGGTCAATTGGCATAATCAAATCTGTTAAGAAAACATTCTGCATCCCACTTTGGTGAGTGGTGTCTGGGGTCTTAAACGCTAGCAAGCGGCCATCTAAGATGCATCAATTGGTGTTAACCCTCCTAGAGCAAAGGAGAATGAAGAGCACCAGAATGAAGAACACAAGGTAGTTATGAGCCCAAGAGACAGAAAAACAAAACAAAAAAAACAACAACAAAAAATCCAAACCCTGTGCCGTCAAGTTGATTCTGACTCATAGCGACCCTACAGGATAGAGTAGAACCGCCCCATAGAGTTTCCAAGGAGTGCCTGGTAGATTCGAACTGCTGACCTCTTGGTTAGCAGCCGCAGCACTTAACCACTACGCCACCAGGGTTTCCAAGAGACAGAAAGGGCCACATAAGTCAGAGACTACATCAGCCTATGACCAGAAGAACTACATGGTGCCTGGCTACAACAGATGACTGCCTTGACAGGGAACACAACAGAGAACCCCTGATGGAGTAGGAGAGCAGTGGGATGCAGACCTCAAATTCTCTTAAAAAGACTAGACTTAATGGTCTGACTGAGACTAGAAGGACTCTGGAGGTCATGGTCCCCAGACCTTCCGTTAGCCCAAGACAGGAACCATTCCCAATCCAACTCTTCAGTCAGGGATTGGACTGGACCATAAGATAGAAAATGATACCAGTGAGGAGTGAGCTTCTTAGCTCACATAGACACATGAGACTATGTGAGCAGCTCCTGTCTGGAGCAGAGATGAGAAGGCCAAGTGGGACAGAAACTGGCTGAATGGATACGGGGAATACAAGGTGGAGAGGAGTGTGCTGTCTCATTAGGGGGAGAGCAGCTAGGAGTATATAGCAAGGTGTATATAAAATTTTTTATGAAAGACTGACTTGATTTGTGAATTTTCACTTAAAGCACAATAAAAAAAGAAAATTAACTGTTGGTGCAATGAAAAACCAAAACATTGATTTGACTTTTAATGTAAAACAGTTGAAGAATTTCATTTAGCTCCTCTTGATTTGGTATCCCAGGAAATAAGCTCCTTATGCTTCTTTTAGTTTCCTTTATAGTGTTGTTGATGTTTTCTTTGAATTTCTCAGACTTCATTTCCAAAGAAATATGTGGTTCACAAAAGAGAGTTACTTATTAACCCGCTCTAGGCTATCTAGTTGTACAAAGGCTAGAAGCTAAGTGAATAGCCGAAGTACTATTGTGTCAGACAAATGGCTACTTTATATTTTGACTTTTTAACAAATGGCAAAATTTCTAATTTTTTTAAATAAAAACTCTGAATTTTATGTTTGGGCAAAAATTAATCATATTTACCATTACCAAGATAGTGTACATATAGAGGCATGTGTGTATGTCTGCACGTATAGAGGTATGTGTCACTTAACTCCCGTGATGAGTTCTGTGAAATAGGATGTTATGTGATTTGGACGTTGTGTGAACAGCATATTATATGTAGGAGAGAGGCAAACAGGACAGTCACTGGGTGAGCCTGGGACTGCACCGCCGCCACCACCACGCAGAAGCATTGGTTGAAAACTTGGCTCTGCCATCCCTGATCCTGCTTGATTGCAGCCTGGTCCCCGAGAGCCCTGCCGCAGAGTTCACTCGCTCTCCAGCCACACCGCCAGCTCCCTTCCCTTCCTTCCTCTCTGCTTCCTTCCCCACCCCAGCTCCAGTGGGCTTTAAACTCTTCAAGCCCTGCCTTCTCCCCTGCCTCCACCTACTTCCGCAGCTGCCTTTCCTGCTCCTCCTCCCACTACCATGGGTCCAGTGGCTGACACACCACCTCACTTCCAGAGGAGCTGGAGCCTTTGGCCCTGGCATGAGGTGCAGGGCGCCCTGGCTGAGTGGGACAGTGGCCTCACAGGGCATCTCCCTTGGTGGCTATGGTGGAGTCTGCCCCGTTACTGTGGGACAGCGTGGGGACCCCCTCCTCCTGCCGCCCCAGGGCCAGGGTGGATGCAGGACCTGAGAGGTGGTGAGAGACACAGGATTTAAGTACTTCTGTTGTGTCCTGTCCTCCAGTCAGGACTTCTGATCTCTATTATAATCTTATGGGACCAAGGACATATATGTGGTTGGATGTTGCCCTAATGGATATTATGTGGTGCATGCCTCTGTGTGTGTGTTCTACATATATATATATACACACACACACACAACCATTGACCTATATAGACATTTTTATATTGTCACAGCAATATGTGATTCACAGTTAGGTGTCTCTCACCCCTCACTTGTGGTCCACAAATGCACAGCGCCGTGACCAGTCTATTCTGTGTCGTTATCTGCTGCAACATATCCTCCTTCAGCAGAAGTGCGAAGTCTTGAAGAACATATGAAAGAAAGTCCTGGGACATGAATTTTAGTCTGTTATTTTCACTGTTACATAAGGAACTCTTGTGCCAAATTTTAATGCCTACCCGCTATATGACAGAACCTGAATGTGTGACATTGACTTGATTAATCATGTTTCAGTAATATTAGAGTACCTGATCCAGTGCTCGTCCCTTGGTCAGACCTAGTGATACCTGTTGAATGAGACTTTGCCTTATATTAAGTCTTTCCTTTCCATTCCAGTGCCCCACTATAGTTCATACCCTTATTTCTTACCCTGATTTAGAAATCTACCAATTTGTGTCTGTTCTCAACCCTGTGGAACAGAGATGAAAAAATTTCTATACACTTGTTGAGAAACAGCTTCCCTTTTTTAACCGTATCTGTGAGACACACATGAGCACTCGCGTGCACTCACACAGTGTTTCCACTGTTGACTGATCTCTTACCTTCATCTTTTGTGTTTTGTTTCTTCCATTTTGACTGCCTTTGCTCTTACTTTCCTGTTGAGAAGCCATTCTTTAGTCAGTGTTATCGTCCTCCTCTGCTCCATAAAGAACAACCACACACCTATGGTAGGTAGGAAAATGAGTGACAAGTTACTGTGGTGAGTCAGCAGACTTTTATACTCGGGGTAAATAAGCATCATTACATTTCGATGCTAGCATCACCAACCTGCTGACTAGAAAATGTGTAGGAAACATAATTCACTAATGAGAATTGTTTGCTGTCTTGGACAAGCTTAATACGGAGAAAGCCCCTAGTGTTGTACAGTGAAGTTGAGCTTGTAGCACCTCTGGCGGTATGGACTTTAGTAGGTAGTGTGGACTTATCACTCCATGTCACTGTTCTAATTTATGAGTATACTTTTTTTTCTGTTGATTGCTTGTTGCATTCTTAAGTGTATATGTAAAACTCATTTTGAGGCTAGATTTTTTTGGTAACAATATGTGGTAATAGTTTGAAATAATGGGTCTGGGTTTGAATCTTAATTACTTTTTTGTGACTTTGAGTAGATTCCTTCTCTCTGAGCCTAAATTTTATCATCTCTAAAAAGATTTATACCATGTGTAGGTGCTAAACAAGCTAGCACCTGTAAACTATCTGCACAGTGCCTGGCCCACCGTCCCTCCCCTTCCCCTGTGCCCCTCTACATATTGTGGCATATCTCAGTGTCATATAAATCAATGAAATGTCTAATCTGCATAGATTGTTTTAAGTAGAATTTTAATGTATAATCAATTGTGTAAAATAAAACAATTGTATATAGAAATATGCTGAAATTTCAGAGTAACCCATCTGTTCAAAACAAAGCATGTGTCATATTCAGATATTTTCCTTTCTTTAGGTGTAAATTCATATAATTTATCCTATTGAAAAATACTGGATTTTTTAAAAATTGGCTGGTCAAGATGTTTTTCAGGCAAGATTTTACATTTTATAGTGTAATTGTTAGAAGGTCATATGAATGAGCATACAGATTTTGACAGTATTTTATTTTTGGTTTCATAATCTGTATAGAACAAAACTTAAGTTTATAAATACAGCTTCTCCTTTATTGCTTTCTGTGTCATCTTAAATTGGACAAGTCATGGTGCTTCAGCTTCTCCCTTTTAATGTAGACATAAGCGCCATCCTTTGTTGAAGCTTTCCTTCCAAGTGTGGCCTTCCTTTGTTCCAGTGTACTAGTGTGCGCATTTAAGGACTGAGACTCAGCTTCCTGGGCCCTAGCCCGGGGACGCTGCATCAGAATCACTGGGGATGAAGTCCTTGGGAATCTGCATATTTAATAAACAATTCTAATGTACTTTATGGTTCATAATTATGCATGAATCTTTGTTGTATTTTGTCACATAAAAAATCTAGATTTATACCGTCATATATATTAGGCCACAATTAAGTTATTTATTTATTCATTCAATAATTGGGTACCTGTTTCCATGCCAGACTCTCTGATTGATGTTGGGTGTACAGTGATGATGACTCTAAGGTCTTAGCTTCACAGAATTTATAATTTGGTGGTAAAAACAGACAACAAATTTAAAAGTATGTTGAATTACAAATAGTGGGAAACGTGAGGAAGGGGGCCACACTGAATTGACATTGGATCCAAGACCTAAAAGATGAGTTGTCTCGTTAAAAAATTTTAGTACACCATTAAGAGGGGGAATAGTACGTCAACAGAATGGGATAGTTTTCTCATCTCTCCTCTTCTTTTTGTACGTTGTACTAAACAAGAACTAAAATGAAGTAGATCGAAAGATAGGAGGATTAGCTGGTCTTAACATCTCTCCATCTGTCACGGAGGTCAGCTATAAAGGCAAGCCAATTAAGGGCCACCTACACTGGCATGCCCGGGGGTCCCCACTGACCCTTTAGGAGATACTTCTGGAGCAGAGAGCATTGCAGAGGAGGGCAGGGTTGAGACCACAAGAGCTATGGGGCAAGTGAAGAGCCTGAGTGCCGAGAGTTACCCCAGCGATCCTTTCCCTCTTGTACGCTCGTGCTCTTTCCACAGCAGAGTTGTCTCACGGCCTGCTACCATGGACTTGTTTTGGGGCCTTTGTCCTCATCCTCCTTTCCAAAAATTTTGCCTGGGGTGCATAGTAAACTATTCATTTTCCATATGACCCATAACACACAACTGAAACAAAATTCATCAAACGCTTATTCATGCTACATTTGGTGCATTCTGGTCTATTCCATTTCACTTCTTAAAAACGCTAGTTAAAATCTACCAAGTTGTTTTCTCAACCTCCTAATGGGTCACAACTGACAGTTTTTTTAAAAATGCTGATTGAAATACCTTATCCTTGAACTAATGGACCATATCTACCACAGCCTCCACCAGACTGAGTCCAGTACAACTAGATGGTGCCCAGCTACCACCACTGACTGCTCTCACAGGGATCACAATAGAGGGTCCCAGACAAAACTGGAGAAAAATGTAGAACAAGATTCCAACTCGAAAAGAGAGACCAGACTTTCTGGCCTGACAGAGACTGGAGAAACCCTGAGAGTATAGCCCCTGGACACCCTTTCAGATCAGTAATGAGGCCACTCCTGAGGTTCACGCTTCAGCCAGGGATTGGACAGTCCCACGGAACAAAACAAGACTAGAGGGGTGCACCAGCCCTGGGGCAGGGACTGGAAGGTAGGAGGGAACAAGACAGCTGGTAATAGGGAACCCAGGGTTCGGAGGGAAGAGTGTTGACGTGTCATGGGGTTGTTAACCAGTGTGATACAACAACGTGTGTACTGTTTGATGAGAAACTAGTTTGTTCTGTAAACCTTCATCTAAAGCTCAATAAAAAAAGAAATACCTCATTCTGGCGTTTAAGATGCTCCTAATCTTCTCCATCTCTTTTCCCATCCTGTTTTTTACCACTTAACCAAATAAAGCCATTCCTTGAATAGATTTCAGTTAACTCCCTGTTCTCTGAGCTAACCAAGGTCATTCCATCTCCTTGTGTCTGGAATGTACTTTCCCCACCTCAGATTTTTGTTTGAGTCAGACTTAACTTTAATGCCCCATTTCACTAAATAGGCTGGAATGCCCTTCATTTATTGTCATTTGGCACTTAATACCTTATGTTTATTTATAAGTTATTTATAAACTTCGATCCAGATAGCAGTTAACCTTATAATATATACTGCCTGAGAATTGTCAATTAAATGACATGATTTTTTTTTATTGTGCTTGCTTTAAGCGAAAGTTTGCAAATCAAGTCAGTCTCTCATAAAAACTTACATACACGTTGCTCCGTATTCCTAGCTGCTGTCCCCCTGAGACATCACACTCCCCCTCCCCACCCTGTATTCCCCGTGTCCCTTCAGCCAGCTCCTGTCCCTCTCTGCCTTCTCCTCTCACCTCCAGACAGGAGCTGCCCACTGTGGTCTCATGTGTCTCCTTGAGCCAGGAAGTTTACTCCTCATAAATGACACGATTCTTTATCTTGTTTCTCTATTATGGTTGAAAGTTCTTCAGGGTAAGAATTGTATTTGTTTCTTCTTTCTGCTCTCTGGTGCTAAGCACATCATAGACAATCTTTAAGTTGCTTGGTAATTTGTAGGTTTGGTGCTTGATATTTTCTTTTCTGTAATAAGTGGTTATTCTACCTATTTGAAACAGGAAGAAAGTATTCCTATAATAGAACTATTTCTAGAGATGTTTTTGAGGGGAGGTGAAATTACTAAAGCATGATGTATTACTATGAGTCTGTAGACTGAATTCAGGGCATTTCTTACTATTGTAAGCTTCTTTGGAAGAGGGGAACAAAACAGTAATCATCTTCATTTTATATTCAGCCATATCAGTGGGAACAAAATTGGCTGGGAGAAGACAGGAAGCCACTCAGAACCTCAAGCACGTGGAGACCCAGGAGACCAAACAAAGGTAGCAAAGTCTATGCCTTTTAGTCTTTAATTTTACTTTTTAAGTTCTAGCTCTTAAAGTCTGTGGTATTAATGATTGATTTAAAGAAAAATTGTCTCTGTTAAGCATGTTATTAGTATATGAAAACTTAGAAGGTAGATAAGGGTGGGATGCTTTCTTCCTCTGTGTCCATTAGAATTGGGCTGCTGCTGCCTGCCTTGGGAAAACCCGGCTTGAGGGTCTTTCTCTGTCGTTTGCTGTATAACCTTGGACAAAGAACTTAAAACCTTCCTGAGCCTGTGTTTCTTGTAGGGTTTTTGTGAGGCTAAGTGAGAAAGCATCTGGGACGTACATTTTAAAAATGAAAATTCCACCTCTTCCTCTCCTGTTTTCTACTTGTGCTTGTTAATAGAGACCTCTAGAAATACCTTTTTTAAATTGCAAAATCATGTCTGTCACACTTGACCACTAATAAGGAGCACGTTACAGGCTTGTTGGAAGAAGGTAGATTTATATACAAGGTTGACTGAACAGCAGACTTCTCTTTAAAGCTTTTAAATAGTCTTAACATTGAATAAATATCATGTACATAAACAACAAAAATGCTTTGTGGATATTTAGTATTTGCAAAGCACCTTCCAAAGCATTTTCATGTTACTTTATGTCTGTGTTCAGGTGGAATGGAAAGTATAGGAAACACCACTGAATTGTCCATGAACTGTTCTTCTTAAGACTAAGTTTGGCACTTTGTGTGTTTTTGTTGTTGAGAATATACACAGCAAAACAATCCAGTTAAGCAGTTTCTAAATGTACCATTTAGTGGCATTGATGACATTGTTCAAGTCGTACAAGCATTCTCACCCTCATTTTGAGTTGTTCCTCCCCATTAACATAAATTCATTGCCCCCTCAGGTACCTATCTAATCTTTCAAGTTGCTGTTGTCAATTTAATCCCATACAGATAGTTCTTAAAAGAGCATAACGTTCAAGGCAGACTTTTTTTTTTTTTTTACTAGTTAAGCTAGACTACTGTTGGGTTTTAAGAAGACTTCAGAAGGGGATATTTTTGGTTTAAGGTTTAAAGACAATAGTTTCAGGGGTTTATCCACCCTCCATGGCTCTAGGATGGCACTTTGTGTTTTAAAAGATAAAATTAAGCACTTAATTACATAGCATTGTAAAGAATATGTTATGTTTCACAACAGAAAAATGTATACGACTTTAGGATAGCACTAAGTCAAGCAATAAACATTGTTATTCCCGACGTTTTTTCTCGGAAAGAAAAATGTCTATTATGCAAACAATAATTGCTCTTGGTTAGCAGTTCCCTTCTTTCTGCTTTCTCCTTCCTCAGTCCAGCTACATCCTAATAATAATCAATCACTAAGATAGTATCTTGGTGTCTAAACTCTTTCCTGTTTATATACTGTACATACATTCACTATTTGGTGGGTGGTTTGTTACAAGAATGGATATTTTCCACCTAACAGTGTATCATGTCAGTATTTTTAGATCTGCCCCAACATTTTTAATGGGATGGTTTGTTTTTTGCTTTGATTTTTTGTAAACAATTTCTGCATATAATGAATTCGGGGCTTTATAATGACTAAAGAGAATGCTTGAGTTTAGAGTTTTTGGTTTATCCTTTAAATAGCAATCGTAGTGACTAAGAGCAAGATTGAAGTCAGACTGAGAATCCAATCTCAGCTCTATAACTTACTGGTTGTATAACCATGAACCATTGCATAACCTCTCTGAGTTTTAGTTTTCTCATTTGTAGAGAAAAATGATACCTACTTGGTATTAGACAGAATCGAACAAGGAAAGCAGATACCATTCTAAGCATGTAAAACGAAAATTCGTCCCAAAGGTGTTGGATGAGCTGAGATCCAAACAGAATAGTGGGGCTTGGCAGAAAACCACTTCCATCTCTAGAGCGGAAGGCCATAGGGAGGAAATGGTATGACCAGAGCCCGTGAGTAGGGGCTACACAGTAGAAGCTGAAACTTAGTGGGGTAGTGGGGGAGCTTTGGGCTGGAGTTGTGGAAGAGATGTAGCTGCTTCCAGAGACCTAGTCCCTCCAGTTCCCACCAGTTCTTCCCAGGGTCAGAGCCTACCCCAGAGATAGCCTGTAGGGGCTAGCTTCTCCCCGACCCCACCACAGAGCATAGCAGGGAAAGGGCAAGGAGGAGGTCTGGAATAAACAGGCTCTGGGCCAGCAGAGGATTATATATTATGTGGCATAATGGATGATAAATGGTGGTCTCTGTATGTGAGGTCCTAAGCTAAGCATGACAATGAGAGGGATTGAATCTGAGATCTCTCATCTCTCAGTGGTAAAATTCTGTTAATTTGAATAATTTATTGCTTGCTCTCCTCTTCTGGCACTCCAGTAGTACCTACCTTGCTGCTCTGTTTATCTCCTGGAGACGGTACTCATCTTTATTTTCTCCATATCTGGCCTGGACAGGCACCTACTATAGGTTAAAATGAATGGAAATATGAAATAAACTTTTTTTCCCCCTCCCTGTTACCCGTTGTTCTGTAGGCAGAAGGTTCTTCCACTGCCTCTTCAGGAAGCCAGATAGCTGAAGGAAAAGGGAGCCAAATTGGCACCGTACAACCAATTCCCTGCCTTCTGTCCATGCCCACCAGGAACCACATGGATATTACCACACCTCCATTACCCCCTGTTGCACCTGAAGTATTGAGAGTGGCAGAACACAGGCACAAGAAGGGGCTAATGTATCCCTACATCTTTCATATCCTGACAAAGGTATTGTTAAAGGGGTCATTTATTATTATGGTCCATTAGCTTACAGGGGTGGTTTCTACGTGTTTTTCCTTTTTGAAGTATTTCTCTGTCTTCTAAACTTTGAAACAAAATTTTCCCCTTCAAAACACTGAGCAAAATCTGAAAGTTTTAAGCTGTAAACACAGTTAAAAAAAAAACTTGTCTCTTTCCGTCAATTTAGTATAAAATATTTTTGAAACTTCTAATTAAATAATGATACATCAAATTATTTTATGACTTGTAATTATTTCCAGTTTCAAATTTTCTTACACCATATTTGTGCTATGGCGTTAGATTGAATTCTGATGTTGGATACAGTATCTAATTTCTTTATCATTTGTCCTTAGAAAATAATGTCTCCCCTTTTGAGTAGCTAATAGTACTTTCTGTATTTTGACTTGTTTGTCTACCTCACTGAGTACAGTTTTTGTAGTACTTAATAGCAAAAAATTGGAATACCAAATTTTGTAACATGTACATAGTCAAAAAATGTAATTAGTGTTTTATACAGTTACATAATTTCACTTTATTAGTGTCTTACCAAATGTATGTCTAAGTACATACATACAGTGTGGCATTGTTTTTGAATCTTGGGTCTCAAATACATCTGTGTTTATTTAAATTTCCTCCATGATTTGTAGTCTTTATGTTGGTATTTATAATTGTAGACCCACAGTTTAACAAATTACATTCGTTACCAGATATCGCATGCAGAATTGGTTTATTAGAACCATGTATTATTAATATTTTTTCATCAATATCTATGTCATCATATATAATTAGGCTTTTTTCTATTTCCTGCAATTCATATTTGGTTTGTAAAATGGAGTCAGATGCAGTAGGCACTTCTATTCCACAGTACTCTGGAGGTGACTTCTTTGAGTGTTAACTGACTAAACATTGTTTACTTTTATAAATTAAAGGAAATAAAGAGTGGTTAGACCAGTACTATTTACCCATCTCCTTCAATTTATTTTTTAAATTATGATTTCCTTAAACTCTCCTATATTATTTGGTATGGGTATGCATGTACAGTATCACTTTTCAGATTATGATTGTAAGGTAAACATTTTATTTTTCAGGTTCAACATAAATTATAAAGGGTAAGTGAAGTTATTGTTGCAGGTAAAGGTATTTGCTAAGTTTAAAGAGACAAGAGTTTTGAGGAGACATCTTTCAAAATGACATCTAAAGAGATTGCAAATTTTCCTCATTGGGGTTGTAAGGTTCCTTGGACTCACATACTTGTGTCAGAGTGATCAGTCCTATACCATGTACACACTGGATTTTTCTGTTGTATGGATAATTGATTAAATCAATATGGGTGATAGAAAAATGTGCTGTTATTCTTCTTCAGTGCTTACTGATTTCAAAGGCTAATATTGATAAAAATGACTGTCGTAAAAATCAAACTTGACTGTCTTCAGATTTTAAAATAGCATTTAAGAAAAATTTCCAGTATATGAATCAGGGTTTTTATTGGCTGATTTTAAAAAGTAGATTGCCAGACCTTTCTTCCTACTCCACATTAGTCTGGAAGCTCTACTGAAACCTGTTCAGCATCATTGCAACACACAAATCTGCACTGACAGGTGGGTGGTGGCCGCACATGAGCTGAATTGGCCAAGAATCGAACCCAGGTCTCTCACACAGAAGGCAAGAATTCTACCACTGAATCACGAATACCCTATTAAACATTATAACAAAAACAAACAAACAAAAAAACATTATAGATAAGGTTAATTTACTCTGAATGTCGTGTAGTACTACCTCTGTCCCTTGTTCATGAGAGCTAACCACTATTAAAATTTGTGGTTTAATAGTAAAGTTGAGGCTTTGAAGCATGCTGTTTCCTATAAGCTGAATAGCTGTTTTCAAATCGACCAGGTTAAGACATTTGTGGTGAGATGAAACCTCATGGTAGTGTAGAGCATTATCAAAGCATCAGAATATTAAGAGCATAAATACTCCCTAGGTGAATGAAAATGAAAGTACTTGGGCTGTCAGTGATTTCTTAGCTTAAGTGATGAGGGAAAAGATGAATTTTGAAATTAAATTTATGTGAAAGAAAGGGTAAATATTTTAAAATAATTATTAAGGGATATATATATCAATAAATTTAAGAGACATTGAAGACCATAAATGTATTTTTATGTTATGAATATATGTAAATAAAATTTCTCACAAAATATCTTGAAACAAACCTTGATACCATAAAATATCCGAGACAGGTGACCACAGAATTTGTGCAACAGTCTCCATTTCAGAAGGTCATAGCCAGTCATTTGTCTCTTGGCAGCAGTGTTCTTGAGGCAGAATAAAATAGATTGGGGCTTCATCCATTCACTTTCTGCCTCTAGTAGCTGTCCATACCATCTCATTCAGTTTAATGCATTTAATGAGTACCTGCGATACTGCGGGAAACCCCGGTGGTGTAGTGGCTAAGTGCTATGGCTGCTAACCAAAGGCTCGGCAGTTCGAATCTGCCAGGCGCTCCTTGGAAACTCTATGGGGCGTTTCTACTCTGTCCTATAGGGTCGCTATGAGTCAGAATCGACTCAGCGGCACTGGTTTTGTTTTTTGGTTTACCATACTGTGGGGAGCCCTGGCGGCACAGTTGTTAAGAGTTCGGCTGCTAACTGAAAGGTCAGTAGTTCAAATCCACCAGCTGCTCTTCGGAAACCCTGTGGGACAGTTCTACTCTGTCCTGTAGGATTGCTGTGAGTCAGAATCAACTCGATGGCAACAGATCTGTTTTGGTTTTACCATACTATGGCAAAACTTTGAAAAGAAATAACTTTTAAGAGTTCTCTTAGGCAGATCATTTTTAATATGTGGTACTTTTTTATGGAAGAAAATCTGACCATTTTATTTTCAGAATACTCAAGTTCCTTGGATTTTGTATAGGTCGTTGAAAATTATGTCTCATTACATGTAACTATCTCGAATCTATAAATAAAATTTGCAGGTTCTCTACTTTTTCTATTCTATTTATAGTCCGATGTTGCCTGTCTAGATTGTTTCAAAGACTAGGATCATCTACGTGGTTTTCTTTTGTTCTTGGTTTCAGATTAAAACTAAAATAATGTAGGTTTTATTTTTACTGCTAGAGCATATGTTTTGAGCCCAGCCTACCAAGTGATTAATTGGGTTAGAATTACAGTGTTATTAAGTGGAAATAATACAATATATTTCTGTGAGTTTATTGTAAATTCAACATGAAAAATGTGCAATATTATTCTGCTTTCTTCCATGCAAAGGGTGAAATCAAAATTGCTGTTTCTATTGAAGATGAAGCCAACAAAGACCTGCCTCCTGCCGCCCTGCTCTATAGGCCAGTTCGTCAGTATGTTTACGGAGTCCTGTTTAGTTTGGCAGAAAGCAGAAAGAAAACTGAGAGACTTGCTTTTAGAAAGAACAGACTTCCTCCAGAATGTATGTACTGTAAAAATCCATTGTTTGTTTTCTTCAGTACCTCATAATCTCTTGTGCATTTTCTAAAGCGTTAGAAGAATCATTACTGATTTAACACTGAATGCCTCCTGTGTAAAGAAGCTGGGACTTTCATCATGGCCAAGAGGGCCAGAGTCAAGGTGTTTAGAAAAGGAGGAACAGTCACAGATTTGTTTTTCCTCATTAGCATTCCAGTAATGATGTTTATTCAGTTGGATAATAAAATAGTACGTTGATAAGCACTGTTGATCTGGAAGCTGTCTTGATAATTGCCATCACTTCCTGTAATTAGCACATCTTCATAATAAGTATGGGTGCACTGTCTGTACTCTGATTTTTATGAGGTGCACATCTGCTCTCCGGAAGTCCACTGTTCTCAAGGAAGGTTTTACTCATTCCCTGGTGGACTGTTTCTGTGCTGTTGGAGTGCCACTGTACATAGCTCAGCAGCTGTAAACAACTGCCGTGTGATTTTAGTGTGTCATCACAGAAGTGTACTAATGCCCCTCAGAGTCCTTGTAAATTTAACAGACAGTTCCAACTGATTAACCTTGGGGATGGAGGGTGATGGTGGAAAGTCTGAAAAGTGTTCCTTGAAATGTTAAAAGTTGCGGTCAAACACATTTTCCATCTTCTAAGGGGCCAGTGTAATATTTTTGGGGAAAAAAATGCTTCTCTGTTCTAGGTCATTTTACCTACAGACGTAAGGAATGTAAAAGTCGGTGTATGTCTAGTGGGAAATACAGAGACATTTCCCAGAATTTAGTCTAAAATAGGAACGTTATGAATTGTAGGAATTGTGAACCAAATCCTTTTCAAGCTAAGACTACTTAGTGTGTTACAACTCTACAGCAGAGGACCCACAGACCGTGTGGTGTGGCAGTGCGGGTGTTCTTAGATGAGTGGCGCCGTTTCCAGCCAGAGACCAAGTATGTGAAGGTTTCCTAGCTTTGGAAGTTTGAAACTAGAGAGATTCTAGCAGTTCTAAAAAGTAAGTTCACTAGATTCTTACATTTTATGTATTCCAATTACTTCTCATTTACTGTAGCAAAATTGTGATTCTGTAACATTTTAAAATTAAGCATCGTTCGCTACTGTTTCTTGAAGATAGTTGTACTGTGATTGCTGAGTTGTTTATGTGGTTGTAGCTGAAAAGAAGATAATGCTCATTCCACAGGCCTTCATAGAATTGATCCTTCTGCCTCCTTGATGCCTGAAAATAACATTTGAAGCGCCTAATACTGGAATTCTTTTCAAAGATCCAGTGTATTCTTAAATATATATATCCTGATTCTTTTCTCACATTGTGTGATTCATTTGCTTAAAAAACAATGCCATCTCATAATCTCAACCTGCCCAGCTTTCCCTTGCAGTGTAGCGCAGCACCGCTGCCGCTAGAGCTGCCACTCGCCACTCTGAGTTCCTGCCTGCCTGCCTCTCACCCCCAGGCTGCCTTCTGCCTAGGTAGGGGGTTCTCTGTTTCCAGTTTCCTGGTGTCACTCGTGTTTCCCGTGGACTTAGAATACCGAACCAATGTGCTCCCTAGCAGGATGCCATCCAAGTCCACCTCCTGTCCTAAGTTGTGATAGCACTGCCTTGGCTCTTGCAGCGCAAGGCTGTTCTTTGTTTGCTAATGTGTTTCAAAAACGTAGTTACCTTTATGCAGAAAACTCTTCAGGGAATTTGTAGTGATCATAACCTGGAGAGCATTGAGTGAACTCAAGACTCGCTTCCCTTTGTATTGCTCACAGCTCTGTGAAAGTACAGATTAAACATGGCTGAATTTGTTTCTAGAGCCTCTGTATCCATGCTTCCCACAAGCAGTAGGTAGTGTATTGTCCCTGGGATTCTGATGAGATCCCCCCCAAGTTTCAGGAAGTTCTTCATCATAGGTATGCTGCAGGTGTCAGACACTATCATAAAGCTGATTAATGTAAGAGTCCGGATCTCTTCTGCCCTCCCACTGTTCTGCAGTTTTAAAACATTACTTTTGCTCTTCCATATTAAAATATACGGAAACATGTCTGATCCATAGTCATTGCCAGGCATTATGCTAGGCCTGGGAGAGGCTGGCTGTCCTCTTAACAGACCATAGGAGAAAGCAGAAGTTTGGGACCTATTCAGCTAAATGGGCCAGCATCTTCTGAGCATAAAGCAAGAGAGAATTACTTCTTTGAAGAAAGACAAACGGTTCTGAAGGGCTGAAGTACACAGCATGGGGGAGTGGGGGCCTGGAAGGTAGGCAAGGGCCGTAGCACAAGGAGGTTTTTTTTTAGTCTGTCCTTAGAATTGTTTTAAGCAGAGAAATGATAGGGTCAGGTTTGCCATTTAGAACCACCTCTAGCTGGGGGTGGAGGACATGGGAATGGAAGAAGAGAAGGGTTGATGAAGTCTAAGATGACTCACACAGGCCATACTTCAGATGGTGATGCCATTCACTGTAATATAAAGCTCAGAGGAGCAGGATTTTTTTCAGAAAAATGAGTTAGTGTCAAGTAGAGTTAAGATGTTGCCTGGGCAGTGAGAAATGAGAGAGTAGGTAACAGTCAGGCAGTGGAGAGCTCTTGTCTTAGTAGTGGGGACAGAAGTCTTATATTCTAGGAAGGTGAAAAGCAAAATGGGGGGAGAGGAGGTGCAGGGGAATACGAGAGGGGTGGAGGCCAAGGAGCAGGAAGTATTTTCAGATTTGCTGAGGTTGGTAGGAGAGCTTGAGAGAGAAAATGTGGTAGAAGTATCTCCTTTCCTTTCCCCTCCCCCTCCCCCTCCCTCCTTTCTTCCCCCACCCGCTCCTGCTCCCCTCCCCCTCCCTCTCTTTTCTTCCTTTCCCTCCATTCCTCCTCCTCTCTCCCTCCCTCCCACCTCTCCTTTTTAGGGATTGGTGACTGAATAGTTTGGTTATTGTTGTGTTATTCTTTTGACAAATGGGTAAGAATGGGAAGAGATGAGGTGAATTTATTAGTGAAAATAGGAAGATTTTATAAAGATATTAGTAGAGTTAGATAAGATGGAAGAGAAAAGCAGAGTCCATGCTTTAGGACCACCTTTCTTGGTGAAGGCAGATTAAGAAGAATTGAGGGGTAAGGATACTATGGGTTTAGTTTGGGAAAGGGAGCCAACTTGAAATAAGGAAATGCTTAGGTCGCAGCTATGGCTGGAGCTTATGAACTGACGATGGAATGTAGGTATTTTTTCCAGCTGCAATTGTTGGCAAATTTAGTTTACAATTTTTTAAAAAGTAAATAAGATTTTAAAAGTAATTTCATAAGCATTTATGTCTGTTGTATGTATTACTCTCTTAGGTGAGAGTCAAGCATGTATTAAAAAGTGAATAATTTATATAGATACATGGTACATGGCTTATGGGATATAAAGACTCGAAGTTTGATGTGTTAGAAAATTTAATTTGTATGAGTGTGCTCATAGTAAACATTAAGGCTTTTTTTTTGAAAGGTCAGTACTAAAACAATTTTGATCTTTTCTGCTCAGGTTATTTATGAATCGAGTTTCGACTTTTTTGTAGGCAAGGGGGAGCCATTGAAGTTGTGCTAAGAGTGCTGTTTCTGTTTAGAGAGATGAGTTAAATAAAGACATCTGGACCGAACTGAAAAGGAGGAAACTCTTAAATGAGACAGAAAGGGTGGATTTAGATGACCATTACTTAGGAAAAATTGAATTAAATCTCTGGAATTTAAATGTTTATTTAAACAAATGTATTATTAATTTTTTTTTTTATTAATGGGCTTTTACAAATAAAAATATACCTCTGTTGGAAAAGATGTGTACATTTGATCTCTTAGTTTAAAAGTTGAAAGACCTTAGCTAATAATAGTTTATAAGTCATTAATTCATCTCCATTAATTGTCACTCTTAATTGGAATACCACCTCTGCACAAGGAAGATTGCTATCCTGAGATCTTTTGTGAACGTTAAGCCTGAGTACTCTCGACTTGCTTAAAACAAACCTTGTGTGAGAAATTAGTATTTGTACGATGTGGTCTTATAGTTCTCACTGACAGTTCATATGTTAAAATTACTCCCTTATAACCTCTTTATTAGATTTCAGCTGACTAAATACAGGCTCTGGTCATGCCATTGACTTAGGTTTCTGAGTTAGGGGTCTCCAGAGAAACAGAGCCAACAGGAAGAGAGTGAGTGAGTGCGTGGGTGCATGTGCAATTGATTTCGATTTTAAGGAATTGGCTCACGTGATTGAGGGAGGCTGGTAAGTCCCAAATCTGTAGGCCAGGCAGGCTGAAAACTCCAGCAGAATGACATTGTTAGTCTTGAGGCAGAATCCTTGTCTTCTCAGAAATCGAGTTTTTGCCATTAAAGTCTTGAACTGATTGTAAATATTACTCTAAAAATACCCTTAGAGCAACATCTAGACTAGTGTTTGACAAAAAAAAAAAAAAAACTGGGCCCTGTAGCCTAGCCAAGTTGACACATGAAACAAACTATCCCAGTTTCATTACTTGAAATACCTGTTCATTGGTACTTATGTTGGTATTCTTAAGGAGACAATACTGTAGCTTCTTGAGGCTCGAGATGAGTACAGTGAATCACTGTTCCAATTGATTTAAATGGGAAAATAGAGAAGTCTGATCAGGCTGAACCAAAGTGGACCTGTAAATGTTTCTCAAGGGTTCAAGGGTTCTTGGATTTGAAAGATGAATGTATGTATTTAAATCTTGTTTATATCCGCTATCTTAGGAGTCACTAACCTGCGGTCACTCTTAGGCTGTAAAAAGATATATAGATGAAACCATATAATTGGCAAGAAGTCATAAAATACATGAAAGTATTCTGTGATGTCAATGTCTTTCTGGTAGAATTGTTCTTAAAATACTCCACTGGCTTTGTGATCAGCATTCGGTAGACTGGTAACTAAAACCTCTTTCCATGGGCTCCAGAAAGAGCCTGTCTGCTCAAGTCGATAATGTAGCTATTTCTGAACTTCAGGTTTTTGATCTAAAATAGCTTTAGAAATTAGGTCATTTCTGTATGCAGATGTTCCGTTAATGGTCACTGTAACCAAAAAAGAATTTCCCAAGACAGCTTTATTACCAGAGAGGGCATATGGAAGTTAAAGGGTTATTTTAAGAGTATTTAACTCTTACTAGATTTAAGACATTTATTCATTTGGAAATTCAGTCTCTTAATTAAGGCATATGCTAAAGTGCTTATGATTTAAGGTGACTTACCACAGTTTCTCTTTTGAGGTCATTATATGATTGAAGTAGAATATCTATAATCAGAAGAATTCCAGCCTTTTGAAAGTCATATTGAATTAATGCTTGCAGTTTATTTTCTATTCCTGTATGTCTATTCCTAGGTTCTGTAATATTGCTTAAAAAAAAATTCATCAGAATACTTACTGCATTATGCTACTGAAAGTCCATATTGTGGAAATCTAAACCTCATCAGTGGGGCAAGCTGAAGAGAACTGTTTACTTCCAAGCACAAGAGGATTCAGCCAAATGGGATGGATGGTGACATAGCAGTTGCTGAGGGAGGAGGGAGAGTAGACTCCGTTTCCCCCAGAAAGCTGTTTCTCTTGCAACTGAAATAATGGTGAGACTGTTCTGTGTAGGACACAGGGTCTGAATCCCAGAACTCTAGGCTCAGGACCCTGCCTTGCTGTGATGTCTTCATTATGGGAAAACAAACACAGTGGCAAGGTGTTTAGACTCACTTCCCTAGTCACTCCTGAATGGGGGCAGTGACAGGCACTAACTCTCTTTTCTTCTACCGCAGAGCCTTTCCTCCCTGCCTGCCCTGCCCTCAGCCACTCACAGATAGGATACTCAGGTTGACACCCAGCTCCTGGTAGTCTTGCCCCCTTAGTTTTCTACCATGTGGTAAATAGGAGAGGGTGCAGTGGTTCACAGACAAGTAAGATAGGGCTCAAATTCTCTATGTTTAAAAAAGATTACAACAGGTAATGAGTAGCCTCGGCTATAATTGGAAAGTTTGAAGTTCAGGAAGTAAAGCTCAGTGATTGCACCTTTTTAAATGAAATCATCTACTGAATAAAATTGACCTGTTTTCTTGCCTTTTATTTCCTATAATATCTTCCCCATTACCTCAAAATTAAATGAGCGAAAGAAGCTTTTAAGAAGTAGATGGACATAAATTATAGACACGTGGGATAAACTGATAGAATTAAGCAAGTTTATATACAGTGAAGACAACTTTTATAAAGGATTTTTCTATATTATGATATTTAATCTATCAAGAAAGGCAAAAAGGAAAATTGATTTTTTTTGGTCCAGTTTGCCTTAGAAATATTTTTGTTTGTGCTAAATATTTGGGGCTGTTTTTTTAAAAAAAAATAAATGAACTTTGTTCACTGTGGTTTGTATTATAAAATGGAATACTTTAAGATGATCAGCATTAGCGTGCTGATATGTGTAAAAATTGGTTATTATAAACATCTTTTTTGCACGAGTTTTATGGAGGCAGTTTACATGTTTATCTGAACGTTTTTATTCTAGGAGTAGCATTAATGAACTTTTTCCTCAGAACTTTGAGTAGACCTAGCACAAGAAATGGTTGGTTAGGAAAGCAATATTTAAGGACAGACAATCTTTGATGGTACTCTTTTGTATTAATACAGTAAAGCCTGTGAGAGCCGAAACTTGACAGGACTAACTTGTTTTTCCAGGCCTTGAAAGTTTTCTGCCTTTGAGTGCAGTCTTACCATTTTCCTGTCGCTCTCTATTAGTAGAAAATATTTGAGTTTTTCTTCTCTGACAGGTTTTTGCCTTACACAGGTTCTGGCTTTTGCAGGTTTTAGTGTATTTACTTCTTATGCCTTTGAACTACCAAGTTTCTAATATGCTGGGGACAATGTAAGTGAAACAAATGAGAAATATGAATAGCGTTTATTTACGTGCCAGTAATACCACATTTTTCTTTGTATTCCGTGACTTACAAAACATTATATATTTTGTTGATGGTGGCTTCAGGCATCATAGGTTTAAGAAAAAAAATCACAGCCTTTTTATTTTTGAGAATTGTGGAGGGTGCTCGCAGACATGTCAGCATTAGGAAGTGTTGAACCAGCTGGAATCTACCCACCGCTTGCACTCTGATGCTGTTTAGAAGTTAGTGAATAGTTTTCCTATTGAAAGAAAAGAAAAGCTCAGCAAGTCAAACAACAGCTCCTCCAAATATGCCATGCACATGTACATCCATGCACACGTATACATCAGAAGTCTAGTTGGCCGTTGTCTTCGAAGTCATTTATCTCTCAATCTTTGTCCTCACCTGTAAGCATGTTGCGTACATGCTCCAACTCTACCTTCCTAAGTCCTTAGCAGGCATTACTAATTAATCATGCTACTCTTTGGCACTGAGCTTAGAGATGTACTGATAATGTGGCCTAGTAGGCAGCCACTACTAGTCAGTTAGGATTGGCATACAGAATGAAACCTGTTTATTATTCCTGACCTAGAATGGATCCCAAAGTCAGCGTCACAACAGATTTTCTGGGTAGTTGTCACAGGTTTAAATATGATCCTAGAACAAGATTAACTTCTGACTGAAAGTAATGGTTTTTTGTTTAAACTGACAGCTTAAGTATAATAATGTTTGTGTCATCTTTTAGAAGTAGGCTACTTCTTGAAAAAATGAATTTTCCAGTCAGTAGGACTAACTAGATAAGTATTCGGTAGTGGTGAAACACAGATTTACTCACACAGCAGTTGCATTAGTTGACCTTTGGGATATTCTTAGTCTGTTCTAAAACAGGGCTTCAAACCAGTTCCTTCCTGTTAGAACCCCTGCTGAGAATTTTGCGTTTATTTCTAACAAGTTCCCAGGAAGTTATACACAAGAATCACCTAGGGATCTTGTTAAACTATAGATCTGATTCAGGATAAACCCGTTGCCATCAAGTCAGATTCTGACTCACAGCGACCCTATAGGACAGAGTAGAACTGCCCCATAGAGTTCCCAGGGAGCACCTGGTAGATTCAGACTGCTGACCTTATGGTTAGCAGCCGTAGCCTTTAAGCACTACGCCACCAGGGTTTCCTGATTCAGGATAAAAAACCAAAACCCAGTGCCGTTGAGTCGATCCCGACTCACAGCGACATAGCCTAGTGGCTAAGTGCTACAGCTGCTAACCAAAGGGTCGGCAGTTCAAATCCGCCAGGCGCTCTTTGGAAACTCTATGGGGCAGTTCTGCTCCGTCCTATAGTGTCGCTATGAGATGATGATTCAGGATAGCTGGGTGGAAATACAAATTCTCAGCAGAGGTTCTGACCTGAACCAGTTCAAAGCCCTGTTTTTAAAAGGCGACATGAACGAATCTTTCTTAAAGTAATACCCTTACAGAGATAATTTTATGCCATGATGCTCTTTTCGAAATCCCAGCCAATGTCCCACTCTGGTTCTGGTAGTCCCATTGCCTTGACACTATTCTGAACAATCCATAGATAACCAGTAATCTTTGCAATACATGACAAAAACGTACTATTGGCTGGGTACTTTGTATTTGCTTATTTCCTGTGAACTGAATAATGTGGTGTAAACTGAGAAACCATCCTCTCCTGGGCAACAGTTAATTTTATGAAGAAACTTAGAGCCCAGAAGAGAGAAGAAATTGTAGTGTGTGATCTCATCTCCTTAAAATGGCTGCCCTCCAGCTTCCCCAGCTCAGGGAAGTCGTAAAACAAAGCTAGGTCTGGTTTGTTTGTTTCGTAATGTGCTGGAGACTGCTATTTGTCAACCTGAAAATTGAATGTCCCTTGGAATTTATTAATCTATAAAATAATTGATCTCACACAATCTAACCACATAACTATAGAGGGGTGCTAGGTGCCTTATTATATTTAATCATCAACATGGTGCTAACCTTCGCTTGCTGTGCCTGAGATGAACTCCTCCTTCAATTCAGAGCCCTGGGCTCTCACGTGCCTCTCCCTGTTGCCCTGGCACCAGGTATTAAGGAAGGAGATAGTAACTTACTTTGCAGCATGGTATAAGGTGTTCAGTAGGTGCAGTCGGTGCTCAACAATAGTTATTAAATGAATGACTAAAGGTTGCTTGACTTTTAAGTGGTGATACACGCAGAAGCTCTCCTGTAAAAATTGGGTTAAAAAAACCACATTTAAAAAAAATGAAGCAAGTTAAAAACAGTTTTGCTTTTTGAACAACGATTTGTGTTAACTCCCATTTTCTCTGATAAAGACATATATTTCCTAAATTAGATTTGAGCTGTTCTTGTCATGAATTTTGATTAAAGTGACTGACTACTAACCGAAAGGTGGGCAATTCGAAACTACCAGCAGTTTCATAGGAGAAGGGTGTAACAGTCTTCTTCCATAGAGATTTACAACCTTGGAAACTTTATGGGATCGCTATGAGTCAGAATGAACTTGATGGCAGTGGGTTTGGTTTCCTTTTTTGTCATGAATGTTAGAGATAGACAACAAAAATGCTTAGAACTGTGAGAGAGAAAACTAATACCTAATATTTACTTCATATCTACAGTCTTACTGTGCACAGTTCTATGCTCATGGTAAGCCCGAAACCCAAACCCACTGCCATTGAGTGAATTCTGACTTGTGGCGGCCCCATGTATTATGGAGTAGAACTGTGCTTCATAGGGTTTTCTTGACTGTAATCTTCACAGAAGCAGATGGCCAGGCCTTCTGCAGAGCCTCTGGGTGGGTTAGAACTACCAACCTTTCAGTTAGTAGCCAAGCACACACCATTTGTGCTACTCAAGGACCATTTATGCATATGGTAGGCACTGAATAAATATGAACTGGTAGTATTTTTATCCCATTTGAACCCTAGTGGTGTAATGGTTAAGTGCTTGACTGCTAACCTAACGGTCAGTGGTTCGAACCCACCAGCCACTCCATGGGAGAAAACACCTCTGACAGACTGCTCCCATAAAGACTGCAGCCTAGGAAACCCTATGGGGCAGTTCTGCTCTGTCCTGTAGGGTCTCTGTGAGTTGAAATTGATGTGACAGCACACAACAACAGTATTCCGTTTGATTCTTTTGCTTTCTTCAGGACATCTGGAGTATTGACTCAGGGCCTGTTAGGAAGAACTAAGTGGCAGTTCCTAGGGGGTATATGTTCATCTATAACCTGAGTTTCGTTGGATCTGAGCATACAGCAGCATGCCAGGTAAATTCAGGCATACTTGGCCCCTCAGAGCCCTAATAGAGAAAGCAAACCAAGGTAGGTTCACAGAACCCTAAAACTGGAATAAATACAGATAAAAATTAGATCTATAGAGTTTGAGAACGAAAATCATCTGTCAACATTTTATTTCTAGAATGAAAACAAAATATAATAAAATAATTGTTTAAAGAGAGACAAGAGCAGAGCTGACTAAATGGAAGGAAAATAAATGGGCTAAGGTAAAGATAGATTTAATAAGAATGCCTAAATGAATACTAACTGGTAGCATTCCATTTACGTCCTGTATGTGTTAGGACTTCTAACATGTATAGCCTGTGTTTGTAAAAATGCAGTAAGTGTATGCTCTGTGTGTGTTGTGTACGCATGTGTGTGTCTGTTTCTAAACCACATGTTGGAGACAAACATGAGCCAACCTAGGTTAACTATTTCTACAACCGAAAATAAAATCTAATCAGTTCTCTTAAATCCTTTGCTACCAAAATGAAGCTATCACATAGAAAAATTAAATAATGCATTTTTGCTTTTTATGGCATTAAAATGAATTCTGCGGAGTAATCTAATAGAAATACAGCATATTGGTTAATAGCTAGTTACATAATTTGCTTTAGCTGGTTTTCTCTTGTTGGGTCTGACAGTAGTGCCAGTCCCATAAGGTTATTGGATTCCAGGAGATGATGCCTAGGATGTGTCCTGCCCACAGGAAGGGCACCTATGTCTGTGGTGGTGGTGGTATGGTGATGATGATAACAATGACAATGATGACAGTTCTTCACATATCACATGCTGCTGTGAAATGTCTTTGCAACTGTTCTTTGATGTAGCTCAGGAAAAAAAAAAATGGTAGTCTCTTAGATTGTACGTCCAAAGGACAGGGTCCAGTTAATGACATAGACACACATTATTGGTTTTTAATCTGGCATGGAAAAATATTGAATAAAGACAAATAGACATGTATTTATACATGTATATCTGTGTTTTGACTTGATGGATTTTAAAATAAGCATTTTAAGTATTTAAAATTTTTCTTGAGATTTTTAAATATGAAAGATAGTCAAATGTAAATGAAAAGAATTTTCCTAATGACGAAACTACCTTTTTTTAAAAAGGAAAATATTTAGTAACTGTATTTATACACCTGTTCAAAGAGTGTGCTTTGTGTGAAGTTGGCAACATTTAGAGTTAACTTTCCAAAACCAGTGCCTTCGCTGATGCTGTGGCCAGTGGTGTGTACACGTGGCATGCCTGTGTGTGTAGCCACTGTTAACAGTGCTTCATCCTTGAAACAATCTGTTGTAGACATTTTTTTTTTTTTCCTGTTGGTGACAGACTATATACAAGTATCTAACTGTTGGTGGTTTTCGTAACATTTTAAGAGATTATTGTATTGCATAACTAAGACTAGGGGTGGAACCTAGTCATTCATTCAACCTTTGCCAAGATTTTAGATTCTTCAGAATCTCTCAGCTGCCATAGACATTACCTTAGGTGGATAAATGTTATTTGGATAGAAATAGTGTATTGAAGATCAATCAGAACTCCGTGCCAGCAGCTGTCCCTGGAAGGGGCTGTGTGGTGATGCGGGCAGCCAGCTGGGGGCTTTGGGCTTGTGTCTGGCAACCAACTGGGCAAGGGACCCCTCAGGTTCCTGTTTTGGTTCTGATGTTTATTGAACTAAAGTGGGCTATTGGCTACTTACGAAATGTGCAACCAAGTTTTATCAGATTGTTAAATCAATGCAGTTAATGAGAAATCTTAGCATATTGATGTGCAGTGTGGATTGTCTTCATTGTATTTCCTCATCAGAGTTTTTTCCTTAATTTATGTGGGAAAATGTACATGTTCATGTGTTTGTAAGAATTTATTGACTCTAGCAGTGGTAATGTAATTGTGGATACAAGGTCATTGTTTTTGTAACATACCAATTTAGAACTTCTTGTTTTTTTGAGGTAAAATGTTAGAAAATTTTACACTGTCTTGAATTTTGCTGAATATAATTGCTGTGTGCTGGCATCATCTAGAATTTCAAAACTTGGAATATTCCTTCTACTTGTGGTCTCACTGGGCTTTTTAAATCTCATTACAGTGTGGTTAGTCCTTACCAATTTTTAAAATGGAGTTTAACAGATATGTTTAAGTAGGATACCCTTAAGTAGTTACCAAATGCAAATTATTTCTCAAATCTAATTTGTGAAAGTATTTACGTAGTAAAAGGTATTAGCTATCTAAATTGGATTTTTCATGTTAAAATAATCAGATCATTACATACATCTACGAATTAGACCAGTTGTTTTTAATGGATTTTAAATATTGACCAGATTTTGTCAGACAATCTCAATTTGTTGTACATATTAGTTATATAGGGAAATCAAGTCACGATTTGCTTGAGAAGAAATCTTTTTGTAGCCTAACTGGAAATATAAATGATTCATTAAATCACGAAGAATAGAGGGGCAAACAAAATAGTTTAAAGAGTAGAGCTTTATGATTGGTGGCGTGCTAACAGGAGAATGCATTATTATGTGAGAGGTGAAATCTTCAGACTATAATTGTTAGAGTAATTTATTTTGGTTAAGGCTTTAAGTAGGTAAGACTGGTGCATAAATGATTTTTTCTCCAATTTTTCCTTTCTGTAGTTTCACCAGTGATAATTAAAGAATGGGCAGCTTACAAAGGAAAGTCTCCTCAAACCCCTGAACTGGTGGAAGCTCTTGCGTTCAGGGAATGGACCTGCCCCAACCTGAAGAGACTCTGGCTGGGGAAGGCAGTCGAGGATAAGAACCGTAGGATGCGAGCCTTCCTGGCCTGCATGCGATCAGATACACCAGCCATGCTTAACCCAGCAAATGTGCCCACTCACCTCATGGTGCTCTGCTGTGTCTTACGGTACGTGCTGGGTCACGCTTTGGGTGGGGAGTGGAACCGGGCACCCCAGAACTACCAATGCACTTGGAGTAAGTTGGGGTAGGTTGGGTGGCATCTTTATTGAGAGTTCTTCCAGACATTGTGTTTGCCTTCTCAAATATGTGTTCCGTATAAAGTATCCAAAGTTTAGGCTCAGTGGAGTCACGTTGTCTGTGGAAATTTATCTTAATCCCATGTTTATGTATATCATTAAAATATAGGCCATTTAAACATAATATATATTTTAATTTATACTATATAGTATGTGTATAATAGGCGTATTTGATAAATATATTTGGTATGTAAATATTATATAATATTTTAAACATAGTTTATTCTTTAAATATTGTAATTTCTCCTACCAGTACCCCTTTTCTGCTCCAGGATCCCACATAGTTGTCCTGTCTCCTTAGTCTCTGGTCTGTGACAGTTCTTTATCCTTCCTTGTCTCTTGTCATCTGGACGCTTCTGAAGCTTACTGGTCAGATACTGTATAGCATGTGGTCTTTTTTCCTCATGATGAAATTATGGTTGTGCATATTGGGGAAGAAAACGCCAGAGGTGATGTGCCCTTCCCATCCCATCGCTCCAGGGGGGTACGTGATATCCACATGACTTATCACTGGTGGTGCTCACCTGGCTTATTTGGTTATGATGGATCTGCCAGGTTTCTGCTCAGTGAAGTTGCTATTTTTCCCTTTTGTTTGTAGCATACTCTGTTCTTTGGAAGCAGTCACTACGTCCAGTCCACAATCAAGGGGTAGGGCATTAAATACAACTTCATGGAAGGGGGAGTAGCTACACAATTTATTTGGAACTGCATAATTTTATATTGATTATGGACTTGTGTATATTTATTCTATACTTTGAATTATTATTTTTCTCTTTGTAATTAGTATTTTTGGAGAGATAACTTTGAGATGAAGCATGTTACCCGGTCTCTCTTTAAACTTTCACCCACTAATTTTAGTATCCATCAGCGGGGTCTTGCCTAAAGCAGTTATTACTGTGGTGTTCTAATGGTGACTTTCTATTTCCCTTTAAATTTATTAATTGAAATTGTCCCTTCTCTTTTATTTATCTACTCAATCATTTATTCATATCAGTATAGACTCATGGCGGTTTTATTCTCTGGGTTGCAGTCCAATCTGTTGTTTATTTTGTTGCTCAAATAATTCCAGCTTTGACCATTGGGAGCTTTTTTTAGGTTGGCTCCAGTGTCCTTTTGACAAGTTCATCATCATCTCCCCGCCCCCGCCCAGCCCCCAGCATTTCTTTACTTTCTGGCACCATAAGATGCTCATGGCTCGCCTTATGTTTTCCCTGCCCCAGTCCTAGAATCAGCCCTTCTCTGAGGAGCCCTGGTTCTCTTCAGTGGAAAGTAGTATTTAGAAATCACACTCTGGGTTGTAGATGTGCTCATTATTACCAGGGTGTCACTGCTTCTTGACCCTCTCAGCAGACAGAGCTACAAATGTATTCGTAGACACTGCTTAAGTTTTGAAGTTAATTTGAATTGTCATGCATACGTGAATGATGCATTAGAGTTTTGGGGTTTTTTAAACAATATCAAACTTAGAGAAAGATTGCAAGTACAGTACAAAGAGGGTTTTTTTTTTTAACCTGAACCATTTGAGTTTGCTGACATGACACACCATTATCCCTAAATATTTCAGTTTGATTTTCCACCAAACAAGGATATTTTTCTATATAACCATGATATAGCCGTTAAAATAATTGACATTGATAATTTATTACTATTTACAAAATCTGTTTCACCAGTTGTCCCAGGATTGTCTTTTATAGCAAAGCAAAAGGATCCATTTCGGAATCTTTCTTTGCATTTAGGTGCCACATCCTTTTGATCTCCTTCAGTCTGGTAAGGTTCCTCTTTCTACTTGATTTTCATGATAACACTCTGGAGAGCACAGTCACTGTGGGCTGTCTCTCAGGCTGACCTTCTTGCTGTTGCTTCCTGACTACACTCAGCTGTGTGTCTGTGGCAGGAATTCCCTAGGAGTGGGGCTGGTTCTCACTGCATCCTGCTTGGTAACACTTAGTGTCCATCTGTCCCACTTCTGAGGGTGCTTCCTATGACCTCCTGGTTGAGGTGGTGTCTACCACCTTCTCCACTGTGAAGTTGCTCTTTCCTCTTTGTAATAAATATTTTGTGAAGGAAGTACCTTAAGACTACGTAAACATTCTATTCCTCCTCAGATTTTTTGGGCATTCATTTATACGTTTATATCAATATGGACTCAGAGTGTCCTATTTAATTCAGTGGCTTATTGCCCACTACTACCATCATTTATTTTGATGCTTAAATTGTCACCTGTTTGGCCAGTGGGAGCCTTGTCAAGCTGGGTTCTGTATTCTTTTGACATAACCCCATCATTCTTTGAGTTCTTCTTTACTTCTCTGCAGATGTAGCCTCAACTTGTACTTTCCCTGCCTTAGCTCTGGAATCATCATTTCTCTAAGCATACCTGGTTCCTTTTAGTGGAGGATGGTATTTAGAAACAATGATCTTAAGGTTATGTGGGCTCATTGCTTTTGGAGCATTGCTGCTCCCAGGCCGTCTCAGTGTGGATGTATACTTACATACATTTGTATTTCTGTTCCTGATTAAGAACAGTAAGTTCACACTGGTACCTCTAATTGACACCATAGCCTTTATTCTAGTTTTCTCCCTTTCTGTATTTCATATTTTCAGAGCGTTTGTCTTTGACATTCAAAAACTTGGGTCCGATTATCATAGATGCTTAATGTGCTTACTTATTAAGTTCCCTGTGTGTAATCCATTCTCCCATTGCCTCCCTCCCCTCCCTTTTGAGTGCCTTCCTCACCCCGCCTGGGCTGGGCTACCTTCCTCACCTCAGTTGGACCCTGTCATCCCAGGGTAAGCTACCTCTTCCCATGCAGACCCCTTTCTCACCACGCTTGGCAGGCCTCCTGTGCAGATACCTCTGACACCCCCACTTTGGGCCACCACAGCTACCCCTGCTGCCCCTCCTGCTGGGCCCTAGCCCACCTAAATTGCTTTAGGAAGGGAGTGGCAAAACTCTGCTTATAATTTTTTTCCTCCATGATTTCTTAAATTTATGACAAATTTTAAGGCCAATAACTTAGAAAAACTTCTCCTTAAATATGTTGAGGTTGAATGAATAGAACACAATGTATCAGTTTTTTAATTTTATTTCCATTGAATAGCTGATGGGTAAGAGTAGGTTTTTGTTGTTTGCTTTAAAATCTCCAGGTTTCCTCTGCTGAACTCTGGAAGGTATTCAGTAATGGATAATTAATTTGTAAAAACGGCTTTGGGCAGTATCTAACCTCCTCTAACTTCACAAGGGGAAAGGAGAACCAAGATCAGCAGTGCAAGGCTGACTCCTGTGAGGCGGAGGCCAGACAAGCCTCCTCTCTCTGCCCTCTTTACCAATTCTTACACCAACTGTCCCTCTCACAGCACACTTTACTGGGTTCAATAATTCATTGCAGTGGTCACGTAGAACTCACAGACCATACTCACAATTATGGAGCTTATTAGGGAATAACAGTTACAATTCAGGCTCAGGAATGCTTAGGATACAGTTCTTCCATCAGGACAGCCTCTCCTCAGCTGTACTTGCAGGCATTCGTCTCCCTGGCCCTCGGCCTCTGCCCAAAGGCACTCAACTTTCTCATTCCATGGGCTGGGAAGCCTACCACGCTGTCTCCTGCTGCCGGGTCCCTCCCACTACTGGTTCTTCCCGCTACCGCTTCTCACCATCTTCAGGGTTACAGCTCTCTCTCTCTGTCTCCTGCTTCCAGGAGCTTCTCAGCTCAGGGATCTCCGGTCCAAAGGACATGCTCTCCACTTCTGGCTGTTTTTCCGTGATGGTGGTAGGGTCCTCATCTCTGCTGTGGAATTGGCTCTCTTTTAAGGCAAAACTGACAAATCCCCTTGGTGGGCCACAATTACATATCACAGTCTTGCCCAGTCACCTCGGTGGAGTTATAAGACTATGGCTAGAAAGGCCACACAAAAGTAATCAATCACATTGCACAATTTAAGAACATGTTTTTATCAATAAAGACCTTTCATTAGCCAGAGATTTAAGATTAAGACTTTGGGTGCTCTAAGATCAAATTAATAGTATTAAATTTGGTTACATTTTTAGTATTTTTCCCTTCCAAATTTAAAATGATGGTTGACCTTTAATCACATGGAAAATCTGACTCAATGACATAACTGACCAAAGATGACACTCTGTGATCACTAGTAAGGGCAGAAGCATGCCATGTGAGCCCATCCATGGCTTTTGCAGCTGGCACGATCACCTCTTGGACAAAGTAGTGGCTCATGATACTAATAAAATGTGCTGCTGTTGTATTAAGGAAGCATGAATCTTTTCACATTATTTAGTATAAAAATCCTCTTGTAGTTTCTTTTTTAATCTCATGTTAAAGATCATACTCCTTAACATGGTGATGTAATTTAGTCTCATCTTCATGTCTTACTGCTTTTCCCCATGTTTGTCCACTCAGCCACTCATTTGGTGAAGACCATGTAGAGTACCTGTTCTGTGGCAGCCACTGCAGCATGCTGGGGGTGCAGTGGTCAGTAGAGAAGGCAGTGTGGCCTCTGTCCCCTCTCCTGCTGGCTTGTCTTGGCTCATATTGTTCTGTCGGCCTGGAGTGAGAGTCCTTCCTCCTCACTTGTCCCATCAATACCTCAGGTCATCTTTTAAGCACTGTCAGATGGCCTTCGCAGTGTTTTCCCTTATTTTAGTATTTATCCTTTTGCCCCATTTTAAAGATAATCTTTATTTTCGATTTGTTGTTGTTTTTTAATTTTTAAAAGTTCTCATTATAGAACTTTTGTAAAACACTGAAAAGCATAAAGATTAATGAATTTTACTTGTAATCTCATGTTATGGGTTGACTTGTGTCCCCAAAAAATGGGTGTCAACCTAGCTAGGTCATGATTCCAAGTATTGTGTGATTGTCCACCATTTTGTCATCTGATGTGATTTTCCTATGTGTTGTAAATCCTGCCTCTATGATGTTAATGAGGCAGGATTAGAGGCAATTATGTTAATGAGGCAGAACTCAATCTACAAGAGCAGGTTGTATCTTGAGCCAGTCTCTCTTGAGACATAAAAGAGAAGTGAACAGAGAGACAGAGGGACCTCATACCACCAAGAAATCAGTGCCAGGAGCAGAGTGCATCCTTTGGACCTGGGGTCCCTGCATTGAGAAGCTTCTAGACCAGGGGATAATTGATGACAGGGATCTTCCCCCAGAGCCAACAAAGAGTGAAAGAGCTGGCACCCTGAATTTGGACTCGTAGCCTCCTAAACTGTGAGAGAATAAATTTCCCTTTGTTAAAGCCATCCACTTGTGGTATTCCTGTTATAGCAGCACTAGATAACTAAGACAGAATTTGGTGCTGAGAGAGTGGGGTACTGCTCTGACAGATACCTAAAATGTGGAAGTAGTTTTGAAACTTTGAATGGGTAGAGGCTGGAAGAATTTTCAAGTGCCTAATACTAGATTACCTTGAAGAGACTGTTGGTAGAATATGAACATCAAAGACAATTCTGGTGAGGACTCATAAGGCAATGGGGGGAACTGTTACACTGGAGTAGGTGCAGACAGTGGGAGGCAGCAGTGGAGAAATGGCAGCAGCAGAACCAGGAGACCAGCACAAAACAGCGCTGGAGCCGACCCATGGAGCGAGAGAGCTAGTTGCCTTTAGCAGGAGGCTTCCTGGCAGAGTGAGGGTGCCTCAGGCACTTATCAGTGGAGCTAAAGAGCTATGGAATGCTTGCCACAGCAGGGGAGACGGAGGAGGTGATGAGACTTGAGAGGCCAAGGAGCCAGGAAGCAGATGCTGAAGAGACAAAGGAACAGAGGAAACAGAGCTCCCTCATTCTCAAAGGGTAGGGCCATGACCTCTGGGGTCTTAAAGGGTAGAGTTGCCTCACAGATAGTCTAGGGGAGTGGAACCACCTAAATTGGAGGGAACAGAGTTGCTGTTCCGGTGGGCCTAGAAACAGAGCTGAAGCCCACGGCTGAAGGACCTCCTCTCCGAATCCAGGAGAGTATGGCCAATACCTAGAGTCTGGAGGACAGGGCCATTGTCTAAATAGTTTCAGAGAACAGAGGATTATTTTCAAAGCCTTGAGGGCTAATGTAATGTGTTCTGCTCACTTGCTTCTTGCCTGTTATCCCTTCTTTTCCTCCAGTTTCTCCCATTTGTAATGGAAATGTATAGCTTCTGGCTGTTCCACCATTGTACTTTGGAAGCAGATAACTTATATTCTGAATTTCACAGACGAAGAGAAATTTTTGGATTTCGGATTTAGAGTTGATTTAAAACTTTCGCTATGATATGATGGGGTGAATGTGTTTTACAAGTGGCAAGGACATGAGTTGGGGGGGCGGGCAAGGGGCGGAATATTATGGATCGAATTGTGTCTCCCAAATGCGTATGTCAGCTTCACTAGCCATGATTCCCAGTATTGTGTGATTGTCCACCATTTTGTCATCTGATGTAATTTTCCTGTGTGTTGAAAATCTTACCTTTATGATGTTAATGAGGCAGGATTAGAGGCAGTGTCTAAGTCATCTAGTGCTGTCATAACAGAAATATACCACAAGTGGATGGCTTTAACAAAGAGAAATTCATTTCCTCACAGTAAAGTAGGCTAAAAGTCCAAATTCAAGGTATCAGCTTCAGGGGAAGCCTTTCTCTCTCTGTCAGCTCTGGAGGGAGGAGGCTTCCCCTGGTCGAGGAGCTTCTCAGGCGCAGGGACCCCATGTCCAAAGGACAATCTCTGCTCCTGGTGCTGCTTTCTTGGTGGTATGAGGTCCCCCACTCTCTGCTTGCTTCCCTTTCCTTTACCTCCTGAGAGATAAAAGGTGGTACAGTCCACACCCCAGGGAAGCTCCCTTTACTTTTGATCAGGGAGGTGACCTGGGTAAGGGTGGTGTTACAATCCCACCCTGATTCTCTCAACATAAAATTACAATCACAAAATGGAGGACAAGCACAGAATACTGGGAACCATGGCCTAACCAAGTTGATACACACATTTTTCCGGGGACATAATTCAATCCATGACAGGCAGTTATGTTAATGAGGTAGGGCTCAATCTGCAAAATTAGGTTGTATCTTGAGTCAGTCTCTTTTGATACGTAAAAGAAGTGAGCAGAGAGACGGGGTACCTCATACCACCAAGAAAGTAGTGCCAGAAGCAGAGCGCAGCCTTTGTATCTGGGGTCCCTGCATTAAGACGCTCCTAGACCAGGGTCGCTATGAGTCAGAGGGCACGGGGTGGGTAGACCAGGGGAAGATTGATGGCAAGGACCTTCCTCCAAAGCGAACAGAGGGAGAAAGCCTTCCCCTGGACTTGCACCCTGAATTTGGATTTGTAGTCTCCTTGATTGTGAGAGAATAAATTTCTCTGTTAAAGCCATCCACTTACGGTATTTCTGTTTCAGCAGCCCTAGATGACTGAGACATCTCATAACCAGTAAGGGTTCATGTTTGAATGAGTTCCTTCATGCCTTTTTTTCTGTTGCACCTTGTGGGATTTGGCAGTCAAGAAGCCAACGATGAGTGTAGTTAATAGTTTTGTCTGAATAAATGGGCAGAAGCCAGATTACATTTTTCATTATGAAAAGATTGAGTTGTTTTATAGTGGGGGAGAGACACATAGGATCAAGAGTGAGTTTTCTGGTTTGGAAAGCTAGACACAGTTTTTAGAAACTGAAAAGGAGAAGCTTGTTGAGGGCAACGTGATGGGAAGAGATTTGGGAGAAAGTGAGAATGACTAGTAGGACATGGTCCCAAGAAGGAAGGAGAGCATGGAGTCAGGACACAAGTAAATGAGTTAGCCCGCATGCACCACCCATCTTCTTCCACTCAGGGAGTATTTGCCTCCCTTCTGTGTTTTGGGACACTTGGACAAGAAAGAGAAAGAGAACATACTTCATGGTCTCTGTCTTACTGATGTGGTAGGAAGCACTGCCAAGGCTGTTGTGGACAGATCGAGTAAGGGATCTGAGTTGTTGAGGGGAATGGAAGAGGGAGCTGAGCAGGTGGCCCCACTCACTGATGTTTGCCTCTCAGGGGCTGTGGGCAAACGTGTGGCAGCAGTGGCTGTTTTCTAGCAGCACGCTAGGCTTCTGTGCAGAAGCAGAGAGACCCATCCTAGCACTGCCCCAGGGTTGCAGTTGTAATGGGCCAGTGTAGTCACCGAGGGTGCCAGGCAACTAACAGTGCCGGTCTTGTGCAGTAACAGCTTAGATTCGGTCCAGGATGTGCAGAGAGCCACCACAGAGATGGGGGTCCCGGGACTGTGCGTCTCAGACACTGGAGAGCAGGGTGAGTGGAGAGGTAGTCAGGGAGGGCAGAAGGCAGGGGTTGGAGGAGGAGACATTAGAGACACAGTTGGATGTGAACACAGAACCAGGCATGACCCTTAGAGTGAGGAGAAAGATCAGAACCTGCAAGACTAGCCTGTCATGTGCATAGTTTTTTCCCTTTAACTTTTTTATTTTGGCATAATTCCTGACTTAAAGAAAATTTGCAAGATTGGTACAAAGAATTCTTGCATCTCCTTTACTCAGATTTCCCATATGTTAACATTTTACTACAGTCACTTAACCCTTCTTTGAGCATGTGTGTATGTGTGTGTGTTTTGCCTGGATCACGTGAATGTAGGTTGCAGACGTTACCCCTAAGCGCTTTGGTTTGTGTTTCCTAAGAACATGGGTGCTTCTGTTAGTCAGAAATTAATACTGATACATCTCATCTCCAGGCCTTATTTGGATGTCACTGCTTGTCCCAATAATGTCTTTTATAAAAACCAAAAAGCCAAACCCAGTGCCGTGGAGTCGATTCCGACTCATAGCGACCCTATAGGACAGAGTAGAACTGCCCCATAGAGTTTCCAAGGAGGACCTGGCAGATTCGAACTGCTGACCCTTATGGTTAGCAGCTGTAGCACTTAACCACTATGCCACCAGGGTTTCCCAATGTCTTCTATAGCAAAAGAAAATCTTGGATCGTGCTTTGCATTCAGTTGTCATGTCTCCTTCAATCTGGAGCAGATTCTCAGTCATTCTTTGTGTTTTATTTATTTATTTTTGAAACTTGTTTTAAAGACTTGTTATTTTGTAGACCACGCATCTGCAGACTTCCTCTTAAAGGTGCAGATAGGAAATACTTCCATCTTTGTGAGCCACTGAGTCTCTGTCACAGCTACTCAACTCTGCTGTTGTAGTATAAAGGCGGTAAACAAGTGGACGTAACTGTTATGCAGTAAAACTTTGTTTACAGAAACAGGTGGCCAGCCCACTGCTGTAGATTGCCAATCCCTATTGTAGACATCTCTCAATTTAGATCTGTCTCATTTTCCTCGGGACTAGATTCGGTGTATGCATTCTTGCGGGAACACCACAGCAGTGATGTGCTGGTCTTCACAGTGCTTCATAAGCACATTTGCTTTTACTAATGGTGATAACGTCGATCCGTTGATTACGGTAGTGTTTGCTGTGTGTGTATGAATATATATGTATGTATATTTACATACACATGTTTATTTTAAATGTTGGATTATGACAGTAATTGGGATGGATAGGGGAAGAAGATATCAGTCAAATCCCTAGAATTTCTGGTAAAAAACAAGGAGGGTTGGTATATAAGAGAAAGGTCAAAGTGAGGGAGAAGGCAGGTTGTACAGAACAGAATGGAAGATCCTTATGAGGGATACATATGTGAACAAAATAGACAAGGTCCTTTTCCAAAAGAATGTACATTCTTGTGAGAGGACAGAAAGCAGAAAAATACATACAGTTATATTCAGATTGTATTCACTCCTGGAAGAACCTAAACCAGGGTGGGGGTGGGATTGACATAATAATAAAAAAAACAGGGTTGAAAGTATAAGACCCCAAAAACAAGAATAAAAAAATTTCATGTGTCTGATCTGACAACATCGTAGAATACCAAATTGTTTTTCCACAAAGATCAGCTGCCCAGCTCCCTACGATGTGCCAGTTGGTCAAAATTTCTTTTATATGGGAGACAGTCATCATTGGTCCCAGAATGACACAGCGCCCTAGCAGATGGGAACAAGCGGGTCCTGCTTTGCTCCTGGCGCAGCTATAGCTTTCTCTGGCTTTCACCCTTCAAATAGACAGCTGCCGTGGAGTCTACTCCAACTCATGGCACCCCTGTGTACAACAGTTGCCAGCATGTTTGAGTTCATTGTTTCAGCTACGTTGCCAATTCATCTCACCAGGTGTCTTCGTCTCCCTTGCTGGCCCTCTTGCTTCACCAGACTCAATGTCCTCCTCTAGCTGTTGATGCTCCCAATGATGTGTCTAAAACAAGTGAGTCTGACAGTGTAGAAGTAGACCACCAGGCTTTTCTTCCTGGTCTCTCAGTTCAAAGATTCCACTGAAACTTGTCCACCATGGGTGACCCTGCTGGTATTTGAATACTGATGGCATAGTTTGTAGCATCACTGCAAACACACAAGCCACCACAGTAAAACAAACTGATAGATGGTGGTTCATGCTTAAAGAGGCAATGAAAAAAAGGTGATGAAGGTCACAAACTACAGCATTAGGAGGATTCTAGAAATTATCTAGATTACCCTCACATTTCTGTGGTAACAAAAATTAAGTCCTAGAAAGATTAAACAACTTTCTCAAGGTTCTGTAGCTGGTTAGTACATCAGATAACATTTTTATACTCTGCTAAATTGCATTGAAAAGAATACGTAGAGAAAAGTTTTCCAGAAATTCCTTAGGTATATTTAGTAATATAAAGGGGATCTGAAAACCATTCTAAATGCACAGGTAACAATAGCATGGATAAAGGAAATAATCAAGAGTAATTCTTACTTTTATTCTTAACTATAATGCCATTATTGCTGTCTCTGTTTCATGGTATTTAAAATTTTTTATCTTTATAAACATACTTTATACCCTTTCTGCACCCAGAAAAGCTTTCAGGGGACAGAACAGTGAAAATAAGGTAAATATTAACTTTGTTCAGCGATAAGTAGAAAGCCAAGTGAAGGAAATAGCAGATACTCTAACCAACAAGGCTCTTTGTTGTTACGTGCTAAACTGAGTTCTGAGAGTCTTAACCTCTAGGAAAAAACGGGAAAGATCTTGAAAAATCCAACTTGTCTCCAGTGTAATTTTTTTCTGATTCAAATTTTTAAAAGTAACTCGTACCATGGATACTTAATGCAAAGAATGTTGTATATAATATTATCACAATCTCGTTAACGGTAATTTTTTTTTTTTTTTAGCTAAAAGGGGAGGCTTTCTTCATATTCGCTGCTTCTTGCATTAAACCCTGATTGAAAATAGGATCATTATATTTCAGATTTACAGCACTCAAACTTTTTTGTTTGTGAGCCCTCAAAAGAATTTTGAAAAGTTATGTACCATTTGGACATTTAAGTTGACATATAAAAATTTCCACTGAAATTTTTAAAGTTTTTGTTAATTAACAAAGATTGTCGTTTTTATCATGTTGTAAATATTGACAGTAATAAAATAAACATTTTATATCATTTTCATGGTTAAGGTTTGTGCTAACTTGGCTGGGCCATGATTCTCAGTGGTTTAGCAGTTATGATATAGTTTGGCAGCTGTGTAATGATGTAGTCACCTCCATAATGAGATCTGATATAATGTAATCACCTTCACAATGAGATCTGCTATTTGCAGCCAATCAGTTCAAAAGGATTTTCCTTGGGGGTGTGGCCTGCATCCAGTATATGCAGACTTTTTGAAAAAGCTCATGGGGCTTTGCTCATTCTGGACCCTGCATCCGGCTGGCCACCTGACCTCTGGTTCTTGGGACTTAAGCTAGTAGCTTACCTGCCAATCTTGGGATTCATAAACCTCTGCAGCCTCTGAACCAGCGCCCTACAGTCTTTCCTGCCGATTTTGGGGTCGTCAGCCTTGCAGCTATGTGAGTCAGGAGAAGCCTACAGTCTGATCCACAGACTTGTGACTGTTTAGCCTCTATAACCATGTAAGCAATTTCCTTGATACAAATCATTCCTCTCTCTTTCTGTATGTGCATGTATGTATGTATATACACACACACATTTACATATAGGAAACCCGTCAAATCCACCAGACACTCCTTGGAAACGCTGTGGAGCAGTTCTGCTCTGTCCTATAGCGTTGCTATAAGTTGGAATCAACTCACTGTTAACAGGGGGATGCACACGCACACGCACACACACACACACACACACACACACACACGCTTCACTGGTTTTGCTTCTCTAGAGAACCAAGTTTAAAACACTTGGTACTGAGACTGGTTCTAGAGAAACAAAATTGAAAGAATGAGTTTTCTAAATTGGCTCTCAAGCCTGTTACTCTTAAAGATGTTGATGACTCTGCTTCCAGTAGTAAAGAGGGCACTGCTAATCTATGGCATGAGGTGACGATAGAAATACACAAAATATTGCCACCAATAGATCAGGTGTTAATGAGAGGCGAGGCTCTAGGTGATTGCATATTTGATACTTTTCTACAATTTTATCAGAATAAGAAGTACAAGGAAGCTGGCTGCTTGGTCCTACTTTCGCTAGAAAAGGTGGTGAAAGAAAGAGGTGAGCTCAGGGCTTCAAAATCCCAGCTTAGGCTCCACATAAATGACTTCAAAGTTGCCACTTATAGTTTGAAATAATGTCTTATTTCTTGTAGTAACAGAATTGATATTGCCGAAAATCAAACCCAGAGTCTTATGGTAAGAGTGGCTGAATTACAACAGCATTCGAATTCCCAGCGTCATGTAATGTCTGAAGTTAAAGTGAGGGCATTGATTGGGAAGAAATGAGATCCTGAAACTTGGGATGGGGACATACGGACAGATAATCGGGAAGCTCGGAACACTAAGCCCCTAAATTGCATTGAATCACTCCCATCTGAAGAGATGATGACATCTTTGTCTGCTTAGTGACCCTCCCCAGTAAACCATTACCCCTCTATTCCCATCTGATGAGATTAACCCAGCTGTGCCTGAAGAGCCTTTGAGCCATCCCCTGGGGACGTGTCTGGGGTATTGCCTGAAGGAGATTCCTTATAAGACCGAATGTTTTCAGAACATGTCCCTACCGCCCATATTGGCTTCTAGACCTATAAAGAGACTTAAGTCCCAGCGAACCCCAAAAGGTAAAGTACAAAGCTACACTCCATAAGAATTGCTTGACTTTTTAGATTTGTGCAGAAACCTAGGGAATATATGTGGGAGTGGATATTAATGGTGTGGAATAATAGTGCAAGGAACATAAAGTTGGATCAGTCTAAGTTTATTGATGTGGGCCCACTAACACAGATTCTTCATTGAGTGTTTCAGCTTGAGAGGTTAGGAAAGGATCTAATAGTTTACTTGGTTGGCTTGCTGAAGCATGGGTTATGGGCTGGCCTACACTAAATTAAGTTGAAGTACCACACCTGCCTTGCTATACTGTAAAGAATGAATCCAAATACTTAGGGAAATTGGCATGTTAGAGTAGACATACTAGGTTAGACCCACGGATCTACACATAGAGTACCCAGAGGACACACCTTTTACCACAATGGTGAGGAACAGATTTGCGAAGTGAGCCCCAGTATCCTTGAAGACTGCCGTGATTGCTATTTTATGTAAGTCAGATATGACAGTGGGAACTGCCCTAACTGAATTAAGACATCTCACTACAATGGGACTGATTGGACCCCGTGGTAGTAGTGGCCAAGTGGCAACACTCACTCAACAGTGACAAGGTGGGTGTAGTTACCATAACAGACAGTGGACACAAAGCAATGATCAGAATAGTCTGACTCATGTGGACATATGGCACTGACTACTTAGTTATGGTATACCTAGGAGTGAAATAGATGGGAAATATACTGAATGTTTATTTGATCTGTACAAGAAGAAAAATCCTAGGTTAAGTCAGTGGCAGTCTAACTCGATTCACCAGCATAGAGTCATGACCCCTCAATCAATACCCAGACATGCACCAGTTTACAGACCCTGAAACCCTTGAATGAAGGGGAGGTCGGGTACCTGTCAGGAAGGACTGCGCTACACTGCCAAAAGTTTATACTGTTGATCTTTGTCCCAGCCTTCTCCAAAGTGATCTACAGCATTTTACAAGAGTGGCTGTTCATTGGGGAAAAGGAAATAATCAGACTTTTCAGAGATTACTGGATACTGACTCTCAACTGACACTAATTCCAGGAGACCCAAAATGTCACTGTGGCCCAACAGTTAGAGTGAGGGTGTACGGAGGTCAGGTTATTAATGGAGTCTTAGCTAAGGTCCATCCCACAGTGGACCTAGTGGGTCCCAGGACACATCCTGTAGTGGTTTCCCCAGTTCCAGAATGCACAATTGGAATAGATATGCTCAATAACTGGCAGAACACCAACTTTGGATCCCTGACAAGTGGAGTAAGGGTTATTATGCTAGGAAAAGCCAAGTGGAAGCCATTAGAACTGCCCCTACCTAGGAAAATAGTAAACCAAAAAAGCAATACAATATTCCTGGGGGGATTGCAGAGATTACTGCCACCATCAAGGACTTGAAGGATGCAGGGGTGGTGATTCCAACCAAATACATGTTCATTCAACTCACCTCTTTGGTCTCTGCAAAAAAGAAAAAAACAGATGAATCTTGGAGAATTACAATGGATTATTGAAAATTTAACCAGGTGGTGATTCCAAATGCTTCTGCTGTTCAAGGTGTGGTTTTGTTGCTTGAGCAGATTAATATGTCTCCTGGTACCTGGTATGCAGGCTAGTGGTTTTTCTCCCTACCTGTTTCAAAGAACCACCAGAAGAAATTTTTCTTCAGCTGGTGGCATGGCCAGCAATACACTGTTACTGATGTACCTCGGGTATATCAACTTTCTAGCCCTGTGTCATAATTTAGTCCGCAGGGGCCTTGATCGCCTTTCCCTTCCACAAGATTTCACAGTGGTCCATGTTATTGATGGCATGCTGTTGGACCTCGTAAGGAAGAGGTGTCAATGACTCTGGACTTACTTGTAGAACATTTGCATGCCAGATGGTGGGAAATTAATCCTACAGAAATTCAGGCACCTCGGTAAAGTTTCTAGGGGTCTGGAGTTTTGGGGCCTATCAAGATACTCCTTCTAAAGCGAAGGATAAATTATCGTACCTGTCCCCTCCCACATCTAAAAAGGTGACACAACACCCTGTGGGATTCTCTGGATTTTGGAGGCATCACATCCCTCATTTTGGTGTGCTACTGCGGCCTATTTATCGAGTGACTTGAAAAGCTACTGGTTTTGAGCAGATCCCAGACCGAGATAAGGCTCCGCAATAGGTTCAGGCTGCCGTGCAAACAGCTTTGCTGCTTGGGCCATATGATCCAGCTAATCCAATTGTGCTTACAGTATCAGTGGCAAATAGGAATGCTGTTTGGAGTCTCTGGCAGGCCCTTATTGGTGAATCACAGCACAGACCCTTAGAATTTTGGAGCAAAGCCCTGCCATCCTGTGCAGATAACTACTCTCCTTTTGAGAAACAGCTTTTGGCTTGTTAACTGGGCCTTAGTAGAGACTGAACACTTAACCAGGCCACCAAGTCACTATGCGGCATAAGCTACCCATCATGAACTGGGTGTTGTCAGATCCACAGAATCATAAAGTCAGATGTGCACAGCAGCACTCAGTCGCTAAACGGAAGCATTATATATGAGATCAAGCCTGAGCAGGACCTGAAAGCCCAAGTAAGTTGCATGAGGAGGTGGCCCAAATGTCCATGGTCCCCACTCCTGTGACATTACCTTCCATCACCCAGTCTGCACCTGTGGCCTCATGGGGAGTTCCTTATGATCAGTTTACTGAGGAAAAGAAAACTCGTGCCTGGTTTACAAATGGTTCTGCACGATACGCAGGCACCAGTCGAAAGTGGACAGCAGCAACACTACAGCTTCTTGCTGGGACCTCCCTGAAGGACGTGGTGAAGGGAGAGTCCTCCAGTTGGGCAGAATTTTGTGCAGTGCACCTGGTTGTTCACTTTGCTTGGAAGGAGAAATGGCATGTGTGATTATATACTGATTCATATGCTGTGGTCAGTGATTTGGCTGGATGGTCAGGGGCTTGGAAGGAGCATGATTGGAAAATTGGCGATAAGGAGGTATGGGGAAGAGGTATGTGGATAGACCTCTGTGAATGGGACAAAGAAATGAAAATTTTTTTGTCTCTTGTGAATGTGCAACAAAAGGCGACTTCAGCAGAGGAGAATTTTAGCAGTGAAGTGGATAGGATGATGCAGCCTCTGTGGGAACCAGGCATCCTCTTTCCCCCAGCTACTCCTGCCACTGCTCAGTGGGCTCGTGAGCAACGTGGCCATGGCGGCAGAGGTGGAGGTTATGCATGGACTCTGCAACGTGGACTTCCACTCACCAAGGCTGACTTGGCTGCAGCCACTGCTGTGTGCCCAAACTACAAGCAGTAGAGACTAACACTGAGTCCCCAATAGGGCACCATCCTTTGAGGTGATCAGCCATCAGGTTGATTACATTGTACTGCTTCCATCATGTAAAGGGCAGCGTTTTGTTCTTACTGGAATAGACACTCTGGACATGAATTTGCCTTCCCTGCATGCAGTGCTTCTTCCAGAATAACCCATGGACTTACAAAATGCGTTACTCACCGTAATGGTATCCCACACAGCATCTTATCGGATCACAGCACAATGAAGTGCAGCATTGGACTCATGCTTGTGGAGTTCAGCTGGCTCAACAGAATGACGGAATGGCCTTCTGTAGATGTAATTATGGCCCTAGCTGGGTGGCAGTGCCTTCCAAGGTTGGGGCAGAGTCTTCCAGAAGGCTGTATGTGCTTTAACCAGCATCCAATATATAGTGCTGTCGTCAATAACCAGGATTCGTGGGTCCAGGAATCAAGGGGTGGAAATGGGAGTGGCACCACTTGCTATCACTCCTAGCAACCTGCTCACAAAATTTTTGCCTCCTGTCCTCGCAACCCTATGCTCTCTAGGTCTAGAGGAAGGAATGCTTCCCATCAGGAAATAAAACACTGATTCTGTTGAACTGCAAGTTAAGAATGCCACCTGGCCACTTTGGGCTGCTCATGCCTCTGTTTCAACAGGCAAGGAGGGGAGTTAGTGTATTGACTGTGGTGATTACCAAAAGGAAATCAGATTATAGTACATAATGGAGGTAAATAAAATATATCTGGAATACAGGAGATCCTTTAGGGTATCTCTTAGTACTATTGTGTTCTATGACTAAAGTCAATGAAAAACTATAGCAGCCCAATTTGGACATGACTGCTGATTAACCAGACCCTTTAGTAATGAAGGTTTGGGTCATTCCAGCAGGCAAAGGCCTGTGATGACCAGCTGAGGTGCTTACTGAGGGCAGAGGGAATATTGGGTGGTTTAAGAAGGTAGTTCTAAATACCAACTATGAGCCATGTGATCAGTTGCAGAAACAAGGACTGTAATTGTTATTATTTCTTCCTTGCGTGTGTGCATCCAATATTTTGTTTACTTATAAAGTATGAGATGTTAGCAGGGCTAGTGTTTTTTCAGTTTTATACATATTTTATCATGTAGGCACAAGTATGACTTTATAATTTTCTTTAGAGATTCTGTTTGGTTTAGGGAGATGTGTACAGATGCCACATTGACAGTGGGTGGACTGTGATGGTAAAGGGCTGTGAATCCCAGTGGTTTGGCAGTTATGATGTAGTTTGGCAGCTATGTAATGATGTAATCATCTCCATGTTGAGATCTCCTATTTGTATCCAGTCAGTTCAGTTGAAAAGGAGTTTCCTTGAGGGAGCGTCTAATATATGTGGACTTTTTATCAGTGCTCTTCAGCCCTGCGGTTTCATTAGTCAGGAGAAGCCTCCAGTCCTACCCATGGACTTGGGACTTTGAAAGCTCCACAACTGCGTGAGCCATTTCCTTCATATAACCCTCTCTCTCTCTCTCTGCATATGTATGTGTGTGTATATACATATGTGTGTATATGTGTATACATACACACACACACACCACTGGTTTTGCTTCTGTAGAGAACCCAGCCTAAAACGATCACTCATTTAAATATATCTGATGACATCTAAATACCGTATAGATTTAATATGCATTGTTCATCTGCCTTGAAATTGTATATCCTTTCTACTTTGGCCATATAGTTTTTGTATAAAGTATATATGGTCTGTGTTCCTCAGTTTCCCCATCTGTAAAATGGAATAATAATCATTACTGTCTTATTGTTCCAGTGGCCATTAAATGAATTAATATGGTTAAATGCTTAGACCTGGCACCTAATTTTTTTTTTTTAATTTTAATATTGCATTTTATTTTTTGGTGAAAATATGCACAGGTTTGAAGAACAACTCAGGGCCATTAGTCTTGGGAACTCTTCCAGCCTCAGTAGGTCCAGTAAGTCTGGATTCTTTAATAATTTTAGGTTTTCTTCCACATTTTTCTTCCTTTTAATCAGTATTCTTCTATTGTGTTTCTGATTATAATGTTTAGTAGTGGTAGCTGGGTACCATTTAGTGCTTCTAGTCTCAGGGAGGAAGAGGCAGTGGTTCATAGAATTAGTCTTGTAGTCCAGTTGCTTCTCTGATTCTTGGGTTTCCTTCTTTCTTTTGTCCCAGACAAATAAAGACCAGTAGTAGCGTCGTAGATGGCCACTTGTAAGGGTTAAACTTTAAGTTTAAGAAGTATCTTATGCATATTAACTGGATTGTCCCAGGAGACCATGGACCAATCCCATGGGGCGATTGGTTACGTCTAATTAGTATCAGCATTTGTAGCCCCATCTCCCATTGGGTTGTTGTTACTGTTGCAAAACCGTACACAACCTAGCATATGCCCATTCGTCCCTTTTTCCTAGGTACAGCTTATGGATATCAGTTAATCCATCATACTGTGCAAACATCACTCATGTTCAGTGCCACCTTTTACTATAAACAAAAAGTGACTACTACCTAGGGAGTACTTTTTCCTCTTTCCCCTTTCCATCACTGGTAACCACTAATGAAAATTGGTCTCTATATATTTACCTATTCATGTCATCTCATAAAAATGAGAACGTACAATATTTGTCTTTTTCTGACTGACTTATTACATGCAACATAATGTCCTCCAGGTTTTAAGGTATTTCAGGAACTCATTTTTTTTTTTATTGATGAGTAGTATTCTGTTGTATGTGTGTACTACATTTTACTTTCTATTGATGCATTGCTGGGCACTTGGATTGTTACCATCTTTTTGCTGTTGTGAATAGTGCTGCAATGAACATAGGCATACATACATCTGTTTGTGTCACTTCCTTTAGGTCCCTAGGGTATATACCTAGGAGTAGCATTACTGGGTCAGATGGCAGCTCTACTTTTAGTTTTTTGAGGAACCACCAGATTGTTTTCTACAACGGCTATACCAGTTTGCTTCCCACCAGCAATAGATGACAGTTTAAATTTCTCCACATCCCCTCCAACGTTGTTTTCTTTTTTTTAATCTCTAGCCATCCTAGTGGGGGTGAAACGGTATCTCACTGTAGTTTTGATTGGTATTTGTCTGTGCTGGGTAAGTTTTAGTGGGTGGGTAATGACACTGAGCATCTTTTTAATTGTCTGTTGACTATTTGAATATCCTTTTTGGTGAGGTGTCTGTTCATGCCCTTTACCCGGTTTTTGATTGGGTTATTTGTTGTTTTTTGTTTTGTTTTTTTGTTAAGTTGTAGAGGTTTTATGTATGTATTGGGTTTTATACCCTTGTTGGTTATATTGTTCAATACTGAAACTTTTTGTTTAAAATTTTTTGAAAATACATCATTTAATAAGCTGGAACTTTTCTCCCCAATTAGTTTATGTTCCCATGGATGAATATTAAATATTACAAAAGCGAAGTAGGACTCATCTAATACCATTTTTTTGGTAGCATAGATTTTATACACTTTGAATTTTACTCAGCAGATGGGAATGGAAAGACTTTTGTTAAAATGCATCACAGTTCTTTGAAGTCCTTTTGAGTTGTTCGCAGAAAATCGGACAGGTTTCTATCACCACAAGTTACGTTTAATGATCAGCTGCTGGCTTGATGAGATCCTCCTTCAATTTTGTTGAATATAATGAATTGGGAACCACTGGACTTGCAAAAATATTTATTACTAAATTATTAGTGATTAGTCAGTCATTCGCTTTCTCATGTCAAAATATTTGGAATTGTAAGTTTGGTTAGAGCCCCCAAGGATTTTTTCACCGAGGGCAGTGCAGCATGGGGAGATGAGTACGATAGATGTCTTTGTTTTGTAAAGTAGAAAAGGAGCGGGAGAGTCAACCTAGAAGCCTGGCAGATCCACTGTAGGAAAACTGAAGATTTGGAAATTGATTTTCTTTGAACTGTCCAAGCCAGGGAAGCCTCAGTAAGTCTTTGTGTATCCTGAGGGTTACATGTATCCGTTTTGAAGGCTGCTGCCTCTTAATCATCTGGTCACTGTCTTTCACCCTATTGTCCTTTTCTGCTCCATCCCCACCTGTTCTGTTGCTGCTGGGGCACCTTGAGCTGAAGAGAGTTTGCTCAACTCTTCTTGCTCTTAATTATGAGATTGAACTTTCTTATTTTGACCTAAGATTTGTCTCCTGGGTATCCCTATCTTGAATTAACTTCAATAAATCATGTAAATTGGTATATATAATGTACTTTCCGTGTTTAAAAACCACAACAGCGAAGTATCGAAAATCACTGACCAACTAGTTTTCAGTATAAGTCATTTAGTGTGGTGGTTTTAATTACTGTAAAATAAAAATTATGGTCAGCCCAAATGATAATTAGGTTTTCATTTGTAATTAGCATCAAGTAAAAATAGAAAAGCTGGTCAAGAAATCGTGATAGGCCTTCTTAGCGTGAGTCATCCCCAGATTTATTTAGAACCTAAACAATGGATTTTTCCATGTAAGTGGCGATCACTAAGTAATAACAGTAAGTCCACTTCTGTTCACTCTAGATACATGGTGCAGTGGCCGGGAATGCGGATATTGCGTCGACAGGAGCTTGATGCCTTCCTGGCTCAGGCACTATCCCCCAAACTTTACGAGCCTGATCAACTCCAGGAGCTTAAGGTAATTTATAAGCCTGATTGTATTGTCTTGGGAAGTCTTGCTTTGGATTTCGGTGTAACGCAGCTAACCTTCACTGAGCAGTACTGCTCAGTGTACTAAGCTAGGGGAAAAGGAATATTCCTTTCTAGTTATGCATCTGCCGTCCCCAGATTGGAAATTATTAATTCCACTTTTTGAGATCAAGATTTTTCCTTGTTTACCAATGGATGTTTATTCTTGTTTTTCACAGCAGGAAATAAATATGCCTTCTTTATCTTGGGAGGTGATCCCAAACCCTGGGAGGGCTTGATATTAAGAGTTTTCTGACATCTAGCCAGGATTCTTTTTCTTATTTCATTCCATTGTTCCTAATTACAACTTTAGTTTTCTCTAAAAAATATTCTTTTCCCTTTTAGTATTTTAAGACCCTTTAAAAAAACACTTGAAGAACAGTGTTATGCCGTCATTCTGATGCCCCTGTAGGTAGCATTTAACATCGTGTTCTTTTTAATTTTCCCTTGTAATAATTCCTTTTGTTCCTTCATTGTTTTGACGATTTTCTCCTAGTTGTTACCTAATTTTTTAGTGTGCCTGTCTTTTTCAGTACAGCTTTATTAGTTGCTATGTTCACATAGTTGCAATCGCTTTTTAATTTCTATACTAAACTTTAGAAAGTTCAAGCCTTTTTCAAAGTTAGCTGCATTAGTGGTTCTGCCTTTTCTTTTTATTTGGGGGTTTTTCTTTTTGTATTTGCCATCAGTTATTTACTTATTTATTTTTTACAAAATTTGATTTGTAATCAAGTAATCTATTTTGATAAAACTGCCTTCACGTTTAGATCTCTTTGCCATTCTTTATGAAGGCATTCTTTCCCATTAGAGGAGTTTTAGGCTCGCTTTATAGATTTTCAGTATTCTAAAGTTGGTGCTCCCCTGTTTTGGTAAATTTAGTAATTTATGTATGAACCTCCTCAACTGTGTGGAGCTCAAGTCATTTGTGGTCACCATTAGGCTTTCTGATAACTTTGAGACAAACTAAGTTTAAAAAAAAAAAAAAAAACCCGGTAAATTCACCTCAAATTGTATTCTCTATACATCAAGCTTTCCAGTTTGTGAGATAGAAATTAAAAAAAAATTTTTTTATGTATTTGAATTTAAATTTGTGTTTGTTTTAAAATGTTTGGTCAGGTTTTCCCTACAACACAGAATGGCGAAGACTAAGTACAGATTCTCATTCCTTGTGTTCTTACCCAGATTATTCACCACCACCGTCTTCATTACCAGATTGTGCTTTCAGGGGTGTTGTAAATACTTTTATTATAGTGTGGTGCCATCCCTCTACCTCTACTTCCTGTTTCTCTTATATAGATTTTTACATCAGTATTGACATCCCAGTTCTGAGAATCAGACCACCAGGTATCAGGTATGCCCACTAAGCCTTATTCACCATCAAGTTACTTTGACTCAAAGTTCATCTTATATCCCATATTCCTTTCATTTTTGGATGGACACATAGGGTATAACTTTTGAAAGAGAATTGCACTCTAAGCTTTCATTTTGGTTCTTTTGAGATCTTAGTACTTTCATGGTTTTCCCCTGGTTCTTCATCTAATGCCAGACATTTCTAGAGATGTATTTAGAAAGATGTATTTAATGTATAGCTTACTTCAGTCTCACTCATCGTTCTCTGGGCCTTGCTTATCTGGTGATCTGCAGTTCCCTTTAATAAGGACAGCCTGCACCTTTACGTGCTTCGTGTTCATTATTATCATAAATCCTGAAAACTAACATTTGGGAAGGGAAAAGAGGTAGGTTTTTTTTGTTTTGGTGGTGGTTTTTTTTTAAAAGATTGAAGATCCCTCAGCTATCAGATTGAGCATTGGTAGGAATAATGATTATTTACAAAAATTTCTATGCAGAGCTGAGGGTTCCAAAATTCAGTGATAGAAAAATGAATTTCAAAATTGCTTTTTTGTTTAAAACTTAAAAAATTTTTTATACGTAAAAGCAATGGTGCTTTTTCTGTAGTGCATCATTTCAGTGTTTATGATATAGTCAACTCTTGATTTTGTTGTTGTTGTTTAAGGGTCCTATTGTCCAGTTTGTGGATTGCTCAAACACTGTTTTTTTTCTCCCGTTTATTGTCCACTCTGTCCTTGTAAGCATTGCCATCAACGGAGAAGAGAGAGAAAAGGCCAGTTCTCATAGTTTGGCCTCTTGTTAGCTTTTCTGATAGGAAGTATGGTGGGAAAAGATGTTGAAACAATTAAAGAGAATGAATTTTTAAGGATTTCATTTCATCCATGCTTTCTCCATCAACCATTTCCGTGAATAATCGAGAGTGTGCTGTGTAGTTCCTTGAATACGTGTGACGGTGATTGATGGGCCTCATTTTTTTCCTGTTATATTTTTTAAGAGCTTCTCCTAGGTTACCAGCATGAAATTAAATATTAAGGTAAAATTAGCACTGACCCTTTGTTTTGGGGGGGGATAAAGGAATGAGGAGAAGAACTTTTGTACAATTATGATATTTGTCCAGTTTCTTTCTCCTTTGCTCTTGACAGTCCTATAATTGCCTTAAATTCTTTTAACAGTTTCACATGCCAAGTGCAGAATATAAAAGATGGAAAATGAAGAGCTTTAAAGACAGTATTAGGGACGTGCATCATGTCTGTGATACCTGTAAGAATTATTTTGCATATAGGTAAATATGACAAATTAAGAGTCTGTTGCCCAGTAATTAGAAGTTGAACAAATTAACTGCACTGAAAATTGCTTCTTTAGCTAATTGGGCTGAGATTAAATTTCATACTTGTATTTCCTATAAAGTCAGAATTTTTGTCTTTGTTTCTCTACTTGAGGAACCCTGGATAATATTTTATCTTAGTTGTTATAAGAGAATGAGGTTAGAGTGTGAATATTGCAACTATCTCTGCAATCAAGGATTCAGATTCTGATTCTATATGAGTACCAGTTTTGTGGCCTTGAGCTCTTTGTGACTCAGTTTCTTTATAAGATGAAATATTAATAATAGTACTTATAAGGTTAATGACAGAAGTAAATGAGATAGTACATGTAAAAATGCTTAGAGTAGTGTCTGATACATATTTAGAAATTTCCCCAGACATATTAGATATTATTATCTGTATAATTAACACTTAGGGAAAGAAATACTCAAAAAATTACAAAACACTGTGTAGTGTAACTTTTTTTTTTTTTTAATTCTAGAGTGAGACAAAATCTACACACCAGTTGAGATTTTATCCACATTGCTTAAAAACAGCTTTTATTTTGAGGAATTTTCTTTGTTAAAATAATGATGGTTTTTAATACTAAAATGGCAAATTGTTTTAAAACTGTAAACATCATTTTTTAAAACCCATAAAAGCTCACATCCTCAGCTAATGTTGAGGTCATTTAAAAAGCATATATATGTGAAAAATCCAGACTTCTCCATTCCTCCTGTCGGCAAATTTGTATAATAGTTCTAACTAGGGCGCTTCCGTGTCCATAAGCATCTGCTGTTGTTTCTTAAACTTAGTGCACAGGTAGCTCTTTGCTCAGAAAATGGCTTGAGTTTTCTTCATTAAATAAGTGTTTGACTATGGATGTAACAAACAACAAGAAACTAGATGCTGCTTCATGTTTTCATGGAAGGAAATGTTTAGCATTTTTGTTAAAACATTTGAACAGCAAGCATCTCTAGAGCAACATCAGTTCAGTCATTTCCTTTCCTTAATCCATGGTCCAGATTCTCCTTTCTCTGTGGGGTAGTGTGCTGGGTGGAGGGGGCGCTGAGGCCTGGGAGACTTGGGTCAGCCCCAGGTCCTGCCTCTGTCAGCCTCTGTCAGCCTCTGTATGTGCAGGAGCACTGGGCCTGTTAGCCTGCTTGCCTTCACCTGTGAGCCGGAGGAGAGGCACAGCTCACGGTGCTGGGAGGCAGTGACTTTGTCAGTAGGAAAGTGACCTGCCTGGGAGGAACCACTGTTCCCACTCCTGCAGAGAGAAGGCCCTGAGAAGAGCACAGATACTGATTTTCCCAGCATGAGGGGAGCAGGGTCCTGTGAGGCAGCCTGCATTTATTTCTTGCCCTTCCCCTCAAGCTCACAAGCTAGCGTTTGTCTTCCTACTTTAAAATCAGCTATGAAAAGGGTGGAGGGTCAGCTTTGAGAGAGAGGGAGACTCCCTTTTCCTGCCTTGAGATTTTATATAAGAGATGAGGAAGAGCATTTCTTTCTTCGGCATCTCAGTAACAGGGTAGGGCTACTCTGGAATCTAAATAAATCAAGGGGGGTTGTTATTATTTAATTTTGATCCAGTCTGACCCTCTCTTTCTCCACTTTCTGCTCATAAATTTAAAAATGCATCTTATACCATCACCTTAACTCCCACCTGCCCTTAACTGACAATTTTTTAACTTTTCAACAGCTACATGCGAAAACTAGCAGCCAGCACTGCATAATGGGATTGGGGATACAGATAGATGGTGTTTATAAATATGTGAACATTCTTCTCCAGGTTTTGGAAGTTCTTAACTACATTGACTTTAAAAACAAAAATTTTGGACACCACGGTGTTAGCTGGTAATGGGGAACGCTGACACTGATAGCACAGAACAGCAGGCAGTCACAGAGTCATTCCTGTTTGGCCCTGGAATGATCTTGTTTCTCTTTAGTGAAAAGCCACTTTGCCTGCTGTGACCAGGCATGGCTTAGATAAAACCCCATAAAGACAGCATTTTTGAGAAGCCTTCATCTTAGAATATAAGCATGGAAAGTAGGAAGACCAGAATCAGAATAGAGTTAAAACTTTGCCCCGGATAATCCACAAACTAGGCCTTCATGTACACACAATCAAGAGTTGACTGTATTTCTGTTAGTGCTTATTATCCTGCTCATTGTGTGCTAGGAGAGGGGGTTATAAGCAAGGCAGACACCTAGCACTCGTTCCTGAGTGAAAAAGAACCGTGAAATAGAAATTTATGCTGGGTTATAATATTGTGCATTGTGATATTTTTGTTGTTGCGTTCTTTCATTTATAAGCTATCCATTTCTCCTAAAACATTTTGGCAGTCTCATTAATAAGTTGCTGTCTTAAACATTAATATAAAATAACATAACTATAAAGTACAGTTTTATTTTAGAATGTAACTGTACCATGTAATCTTTTAACATAACTACTTGAAAAATGCAGAATCTTAGAGTGTTCCTTTTTACAACCTTTGTGTTAATATGTTACCAGTGTTTAGAATCTGAAGTGTAAAATTTTATTTCATAAGTGAATAGTGAGATTCTTAACTGCTAAGGAGACTATTAATAATTTATTACCTTGTCATGTGTTAACCTTAAATATAGTATTACTTTAACTGGTGTAATGCTTTACAAATTCCAAACTGAAATATTCCAGTATGTTTATAATCCATTCTCTTGGATTTAAATTTGTCAAATAACATAAATAGTACTTCTGTTCAAATAAGGCAAATGCTGGATTAAAGTAATGCTAGGACTTCTACTTAGTGGTGGTGTTTTGTTGAGGAATAGTCTCTGTTAACCTTGGAGAGTTGTAATGAAAATTTGAAAGACTTAAATACTATAGTACTCTTATTCCATAGAAATTACTCTTTTCAATTTAAAGATTGAGAACCTAGATCCCCGTGGAATTCAGTTGTCAGCTCTGTTCATGAGTGGAGTGGACATGGCCCTGTTTGCAAATGACGCGTGTGGGCAGCCAATCCCGTGGGAACACTGCTGTCCTTGGATGTACTTTGATGGCAAGCTCTTCCAGTCCAAACTCCTCAAAGCCAGCCGGGAGAAGACCCCGCTCATTGACCTCTGTGATGGTCAGGTATGCTCTGGACGCGCAGCACCTACGTGAGCTCCAGGGCTCTGTCGTCATTTAGGGCGAGTGGGACGGGGAGGAGCAGGTGGCCACCCTGCGGGCTAGTGGGACGGGGAGGAGCAGGTGGCCACCCTGCCTCTGCTGTCTTACTTGGAAGAAATAAAGCTCATTGGCATATTTATAATGAAATCCAGGTGACAAGAATTCTGTTTTAGGTTGGGCCCTGCCCCATGTGTGGCTAAATACCAGTTGAGTGGCTGTGATGAGCTGGGCCCTGGAAATGCTATTTAAAAAATCTTAGTTCAGAAATAAAGTGAATTTGGTGATACTGTCCCAGCTGTATCATGGGACTCACAGTTGCTCAGATTTTTTAAACCTTAGGCTCTGACTCCAAAACCTGTGTTCTTCCCACTGTGCCCCCATGCCCTAAAAGTATAGCCCGGTCTGAGAACATGTGTTCTAGGTGAACAGAGAGTCAGATTCTAACCAGTGTTCCCTGATGAGCAGTTGGTCTCTGGTACATGTGTTTATTAACAAAGGACACGCAGTTGAATGTTTTAGATTTCGTTGTCCACACTTGTGCACTTACATTTTTTTGCACACTGTAATGAGTGCGTGGCGGGCTGAGGCTCAGTCACCTCACAGGCAGCACAACAGAGGCAAGGTCAGGCAGACTGCCACACAGTCTCCTCGTGAAGATCTCCAGGCTTCCCCTCGGCTTTCCTGTTTGTGAAATACTAGCTATCTGACCTAAGCACTTAGAACTGGTAGGAAAATCAAATCTTGAAATGTGACATGTACATTGACAGTAAAATATTTACCTAATGTAAGGTATGCTAACAGAAACGAAGGCTACAGAGTTTTCTGTTTGAATTTAGCCATTAGTTTTCAGAACCAAATACATTTTCATGTAATAAACTTTTATATTAAATGGTTCTTACCCCAAGATACCCTGAGAAATTAGAAATTTTAAGTTCATATTTGCTTTTAAGATTATAAAGTATCTATTAATTGTCTTGGATGTTTGCTTTTGCAGTAATTTTTGCATTCTATAAACCAAGTATTTTATGGGTAAATACATCAATGTGTTTCAGCAGTTGATATATCTTATTTCTTTAGTGCTTGTTTCCGTTAGAATAAAACATTCTGAATCAAGTTTTTCACAGACCGGGTCCTTGATTTGTAGGCTGAGCAAGCTGCCAAGGTTGAAAAGATGCGTCAGAGCATTCTGGAGGGGCTAAACTTCTCCCGGCAGAACCACCCACTTCCTTTCCCACCACCTCCTGCTCTGCCCTTCTACCCAGCTTCCATGTATCCTCGGCACTTTGGGCCAGTCCCACCATCTCAGGGCAGGGGCAGAGGTTTTGCAGGTAAGTTGTGTCAGTAATTGAAATGACATGTTCATGTGGGAAAAATAAATGCTTAAACATAGCTTGTAGTACTTTCTAGTTAAGCCATGTCTTGCTATGTTGAGACCTTGTAGTGGTTAATCTCGGTTATGAAGTTTGTAACAACAAATTCCTCAAATTAGAAAGGAGCAGATGAGATCTCTGAAGAGAATGTGGGAAAGAGAGAGATGGGTCTACAAAAGCTGTTGCAGAGGCTGGATTTTAAAATTTGCCAATATAGCTAAAAAAAATAAAAATAAAAATCTCTGCTTGCTTTTTTGAATTAAGATGTTTTTCTCATGTTTGAGGGAAACTAAAGTCATTAAGGTCAAAGAAGCCCTCTTCCATTAGCCACCTTCCAGGGCCAGTCATTGACCACACAGTTTTAGTGCCCTATTCAAATGGCCTTTCGCAGAAAGGACCCGTCCATGGATGGGCGAGGTGACATCATAAATGATCGATGCAGGACCGTGTAGCTTGGTGATGAGAAGGGCTGGTAAATCCCCTCTTCTTGGTATTGTTATTATATAAAAATAACAACTGAGAGGAAAGGGGTCGCTCTGATGTGAAGCTCAGCAGTGACTGTCCCGTCAGGAGAAATTAACCCCCTGTACCCAGTCCCCTCATGGCTTCTCCCCTGTCTCTCTCTACCCTGGGTCTAACAGGAGTCTGTGGCTTTGGAGGCCCTTACGGGGAAACTGTAGCAACAGGCGCTTACCGTGCCTTCCGGGTGGCAGCAGCAGCAGGACATTCCGGAGCCTTCTCGGGCAATGACAACAGCAGGACTAGCAAGTTACAGGGCGGTAATTATACCCAAACCTTTTCCTAGAGCTTCTGCCTGCCAACAGCTTCTTTCACTCCATAATCTGGCTCCCAACTGACTTCCCATTTCTTTTCTTCCTTAACTGTCCTTACAAGCCACGTTCTCCAGTAAAATATTCTTTCTTCTAGGTCCCTGCTCTGACATTCATTGACTGCTCCTCTCCTAGACTCTGTCTGCCCTCAGGTCTCTGCAGCAGCTTTGCTGTGGCCAGTCTCTGCCTTTCAGTGTAGACCAATGAGTATCCACATAGAAAAGGGCCTTTCTGTGGACTTAGGTAACTCAACCATTGGCTCATGTTAATAGAATGAGTTGCTGAATAATACTCAGTGACGTTTCTTTTCTACTATTTTCTCTAATAGCCATCTTTTGGTAAAGATGATTGTGATTGTATAGAAGATTTTAATGCCGTAGTAGGATTGCTGGCACAAAAAGTCTGTTTTCGTCACAGTTTGTTTCATAGAAACACTTCTAAGGAAAGACCTAATGTTAGATATGTAAATAAGTGACTTTATTTTAAATTCTCACTACTTCTGTTCTCATTTGCAATAGGCTCACAAAGGGAAACAAAAGTCTGACATTTAACTTTGAAATTAATGTCTTGTGAATTTGCTGTCAATTGAAGCCTATGATCATAATCCAGCATTTTGGAACTGCAAATCTAAAACTGGTCATCAAGTCCACAGTACAGGGGTTATTCAGATAAATGTTTGAGTAACTTTTAGGATAGGCAAGCCCTACTCTCTTTACCCAGGAGTATTTTTCCAGCTTAGTTATGAGGCTAGCAAGATATGTCTTTTGTAGAAACAAGATTCTTAAATATTTAATGACAAATGCAGTCATCTCTCTGTAGGCTGCAGAAATTATTTCTTGTTTCCTGTTTGCAATTGCACGTCCATTTCTTGCCTACTATTTGTCCTCCTATCCAGCCTACTACAGGGGTGCTTTTTTGACCTCTGACTATTCATTGAGCAACTCTCAGTCGTGTTTACTACGTGCTTCTTAATTTGCTTCAGTTCCTTTTTTGCCTTAAAACTAAAGCTAGGTGGTAGCTGGGATAAAAGATCGAGGGAGTGTGGGGCATTTTAGTATGGCTAGTTAGGGAAAAGAAGTGATTTCTTAGACTAAAATGACAAAAGGAACTTGCTTCCTAACATTCCTAAAATTGTTTGAAACTCAGATTTACGCTGTTGAACCTAGTAGCCACCAGCCACATGTGGCTATCGAGCACTTAATATGTGGCTTGATCAAATAGAGATCTGTTACAAGTGTCAAATACGCATCAGATTTTAAAGACTTAGTGCAGAAAAAAAGAATGTGAAATATCTGAATAATTTTTTATACTTATGTTGAAATAATATTTTGGCAGATAAGGTGTATTACTAAAATTTACTTCATCGTTTTTTCTTCTCCCCCCCCCCCGCGGCTACTGGAAACTCCGAGGCCTGCTGTGCCTTTCTGTCGGATAGGCTGGCACAGGTGCCACAGCCGCAGTCGCTGCCATGGCCAGTGTTGAGAGAAGGGGCATTTATTAATAATCCACTCCACGGGCCAAAAACAAGATGTTTGGGGCTTTGCTTTGTTTTTATTAGAAGTATTACTGTCAGTTAATTGTTTGGGTTTTTTTTTCTTTTTTGGTAAGTCAGAAAACCATAGAATGCAGGCTACCAGTAATTAATAGAAGTTAGTAAATATAATGACTACTTGGAGCCCTACTTAAGGAAATTCTAATTTACCAAAACAAGAAGAAATAACAGACTACCTAGCTAAGGTAGTAAACTTGAAAGTATTTTACTTAAAGGGAAAAAAAGTCTTGAGTTTGCAGATTTATGTCTTGGTAATATAGATAGATGTGTCATGTGCACCCAGTGGCAACGCTTTATTCCATCTATTTCTGTCTAAATAGCCTTGAATAAATTTTGCAGTTGTAACCTCATTCAGTTGTCATGGGTTCTTTGAGTAGCTGACAAATATGTTTTACTTCCAAGTATATTTTTGGCAATAGCTTAAAATCAAATAATATGCAAAGAGACGTTCCACATAATAAAAATGAAGTCTTCAGAAAACATAGTAAAGAGGTTTTCTATAAAATATAAACCAAAATTGAAAAGAAAGTACTTGCTTGCTTCTCTTTGCTATTCTTAATTCTGTGGTTGTAAAGATTTTTTTTTTGCATGTATTTTTTTTTTTATGCAGGAGTCCAACCTATACCTTCTCAGGGAGGAAAATTAGAAATAGCTGGCACTGTGGTTGGCCACTGGGCTGGGAGCAGACGTGGCCGGGGAAGCCGAGGGCCTTTCCCCCTACAGGTAGTTTCTGTTGGAGGACCAGCAAGAGGGTAAGCTCTGAGCAATGCAAAGGTATTTTGTATTTTTTAAAAAGCTTCTTCCTTGCTTTTTTCATGTATGAGTTTATTAGGAACATTTTTATATCATTAAATACATTCTTCTTTGACATCATTCTTGATAGTTGCATGGGATTCCATTTTATAGCAGTGTTATTATTTCCTTAATCAGGGATCTTTTTTAATGTTTGGGAAATTAGCGTTTTTAAGTTGCATTATTTTTGAAGTGAATGCATTGGATTTGAACAAACAAAACAGACAAATCAAGTCCTTGGAATAAGATGCTTCAAATACCATTTTTATATTTAATATTAAACGTCTGTAAAAGAGTTATGCGTATTTACATTTGTCCTTTTTCATTCATTTAGACGTCCTAGAGGAGTTATTTCTACCCCTGTGATTAGAACATTTGGAAGAGGTGGAAGGTACTATGGGAGAGGTTACAAAAACCAGGGAACAATTCAGGTAATAGTACAACATACTGTTTGTTGTTGGTTCCCTCTTAGATGATCTCACTTTTCTGAGCTAACACTCCTAGAATTGATGTTCAGACAGAGCAGTTACTGGTACATTTCTATAGCCGTCAAGCATCTAACGCTGTAACTGGCACATAGGTGCTCAACAGATGTCAATTTCTTCAAACCAAAATCATTCCAGTGTCATTTTTACTTAAGAATGTATGGAGACTGAAGAAAACTTGGAAACCCTGGTGGCATAGTGGTTAAGTGCTATGGCTGCTAACCAAAAAGGTCAGCAGTTCAAATCTACCAGGTGCTCCTTGGAAACCCTGTGGGGTAGTTCTGCTCTGTCCTATAAGGTCGCTATGAGTCAGAATCGACTCGGCGGCATTGCGTTTGGTTTTGGTTTTGGAAGAAAACTAGATGGTGCCTGGCTACCAGTACTGACCATTCTAATCAGGGCCACAATAGATAGACCCTGATAGAATGGGAGGAAAATGTGGAACAGAACCTTGAATTCCTGGAAAAGAAAACCAGACTTACTGGACCAGTTGAGACTGGAGGACTCCTCAATACTATTGACCTGAGATACTCCTCAAAGTTTGAACCAAAACTAACCCCTGAGGTTACCTTACAGCTAAATAACAAATTGGTTCAAAAGATAATACCACCCATAAGCACTGTGCTCCTTTAAAAAATCACTTACGTGAGACCAAATGGTCAACAGTTACCTTAAAAGATGAAAATGTAAGTGACGGGGAAATTCAATTAATGGACACAGAACAACCCAAAAGGAAATAATGGGAGTGTTCACACATTGTGAAGAACGTACCCAATGTCACTGAACAATTTGTGTAGAAATTGTTGAATGGGAGCCCAAACTGCTGTATAAACCTTCACCAAACACACAATAAAATGTTATTTAAAATAAAAATAATATATGGAGGGAGCATGGTCTCCTTTTCAGATACTGCAGCTAGAAGCGTAGCTGAGAATAACCCAGATGGCTTTTCATGATGTTCACATTATCAGATATTAAATGAAGTAAATGGAATCTAAAGTTTAAAAACAAAATTGTGGGTTTAAACTCTGGGGCAGTACATCTTTATTCTCCTTCTCTTGTACCATTATGATCAGTGCTTCTCTGAAAGAATCAGCTCACGAGGAAACAAAGGCACGTACAGGCTTCCCCTGCTATCCAAAAGTAGAGTGTTCTGTGAAACCTTTTGTTAAGACAAAGTGGTGTAAAGTGGAGAAGAAATTATCATTAATTTATATGGGAAAAAATTTTGAGCGTTCCCAGACCCAAAAAATAACTTACCAAATCATATCGAATAACACATAAAACCTAAAATAACAGTAACATATATATAGTAAAAGCAGGAGGGATATGATAAATAAATCGAGCTAAGGCACAGATGCTCACGACACAGTTCGGAGCCATGGTGGCTTGACGCTGAGGTGCTGAGCGTGGTCTTGGGGAAAGAGCTTGGCAGTGCCACTCTTGCTGTTCAGGGCGCATGCTGCCTCTTGAACAGCTCGCAGCGAAACAAACACTGAATGCTATTTCTGCTTTTCGCCTTTTTTTTTGTAAAAGCGAAAATCCTCTTCGGATTTCTTTTGGTTAACGAAAACAGATACTGATGTAGGTCTTTTGTAAAAACAAAGTGTCGTAAAACGGACTTGTGAAAAGCAGGGGTTACCTGTACCTGTCTTAATTAAAGAGCATGAGTTTTCTTCTGCTTCATGTGTACCATAATAGGACCTGGGTCCTCATGAATTTCCCCTTGAGAATAATCTTTCCTGTCTCACTTTTTAAATGTGATGGTATTTCATCCAAGTGTGTATTTTTTCCCATGCTGTACATATAAAACATTAAGAGAACATTCTTACGGCTCATCATTAATAACCCACATTTGGAAATTTAATTGGCAAAGAGAAAATAAAAATTCAGCCTTTACCAAGTGATCTTAACATCTTGGTAATCTTTTACTTCAATGAAATATGTCAAATCAAGCACGAAGACTAAGCACCTTCCTTGAAAGCAAGGTCTAGGTTTTATTCTCTTGGTAGCACAGTGTCTAACAAGTAGGTATTCAGTAAGTTTTTGCTTTCCTCTGAGCTGCACCCCGGCCTTCCTCAGCCCTTCACACATAACGACCTCCTTTTAAACTGAAGGCATTCACAGTTTCACGTTAGGTTTATGAAAATCAAGAGAACTCTGATCTTATTGTTTCTCCAACCCAAAGCCCTATCCCCTATTGAGATGGCCCTGGTGTTGCCTTCATTGTCATCCTTAGTGGATACAAGGGGGCCTTTCCTGAGCTGGTTCTAGGGAATATATCCTCATTGCTTTCAAATTTTTATTTTAATATAAGACATAGATGCCAAAGCCCACAAAAAACATATGTGTAGCTTAATAAGTTACAAGGCAAGCACCCAGGTAGCCATCCCACACATGATGGAAAAGAATGTCGCAGCCTCACCAAATGCCCTACCATGTGCCCTGTCTCAGCATCAGCCTCCTCCATCCCCCCAAAATAGCCACTTTCCCAGGATTTTATAATGATCTCTTAGTCATCTCTTCCTTATATGTCTTTATAGTTCTCTCACCAAGTGTGCATCTCTAGATACTGCAGTTGAGTTTTGTTTTAATTTTCTTTTAATTTGATATCTCTTTGAAGTCTCTCTTAATCTTTGAGTTTCCGTCCAGCCCTTTCTTTTCCCTTCAGTTTACCTATTGAAGGAGCCAGGCGGGTTCACCTGCAGACTTTCCCAGTCTGGATTTTGCATATGCGCACTCAGTGGTGCAGTTCAGCGTGTTCCTCTGTCCTCTGTACTTCTTGCAGATTGGAGGCTGCATCTAGGTGCTGTGCTGGACACGGTTCAGTCCATTTGGCGAGACCGTAGTTAGTGCTGTGTACGCAGTTTCTGGTTTTCTCTTTTTATGGTGTTAGTGCCTATTAATGCCTTAATGATAGATCCATTAATTCATTGATCGAGGATTGTAAGCTGAAGAAATTCTAATTCCATCACTTAACTGAAGTATTTTTATAAAGACATGCTTCCCATTGCCTACTGTAAGGTTACTCAGTGGTACAGTTCCTATACGAAAGGCAAGATAACGCTTGATTCTTAAAGCTCACATTAGCCCACTTTTGGCAAGCGGGAGCCCCTTTAAATTGGCCCCTGAGTCCCCAGTAGTCTTTGGTAGCTTACCATCTGGTATGACAGGGTGGCCTGGGCTCATTTTGTGCATTGCCTGACCCAAACCTGGAATTAGCCGTTCCCCATAAAGCCCTGGTTTCTTTTAGTAGAAAATGGGATTTCAAGACCACAGTCTGGACACCAAGACATACTTATTGCCATGGGAGTGGTCACTGTCTCTATTATTCTGTGGACAGAGCTGGGGGGAAAGTATATACACACACGTACAGGCCGAGTTCTGTTTCTTCTTGCATAAATATTCACACACACACATTAACATATCCATGAGTTCTTATTGATGCTTCAGATTCAAATTGAGGGCTGTGTACATCTTCATACATACATACACCTGTATATCTCTTCTTCCATACCAAATCGCTGTTTTCTAGGTTTTTCCAAATCACAGAGCATGAACAGAGCTAAGAAAGAAAGGTGTGTGTGCGCATGTGCACACACACACTCAACATATATACAGACATACTTTTTTTTAATTCATTACTTCCTGAGTTCATATTGATGGTTCCAATTCAAATGAAATAACATCATCTAAGACACTTGAAATAAGAAAATGGGGATGAATGCTTTCAATAAGGGAAACAAACTGTTTTCCATCATCCTTTCTGAGGAGCAGAGGTGTAGGCACAGTGTGCCACGTGAATGATGGGCATTAACATGGTTCTTAAGGACCCAGGGAATGAGTAAATTAGAATATCCTCTAAGTAATCATTTTTTTAAATTATATTATGTACACAATATATATAATAAGCTCAGAATAAATACTAATACTATCATCACCAATGTAATTACTGAGAACAGTTCAGAGAAAGTTTTTGTATGTGCTCTCCCTGTTCTCCCCCACCATTCTTGCATTTTTTAAAAATGTGGTCATTACTCATTATTCACTGATTCTGTATTTGCAAATTCGCCTGTTTAGTAAAAAGACTTGTGCTTTGGTGGTCGTTCAAAGACGTGTGCGCAAAGGGAGCAGTGACACTTCCCAGCTGAGGTCCAACAAGACTGGTTTGGTGTTTGCTTATTCAGTGTTCCAGGGACTTTATAGACCCTAACTACCACAAATAACAACAATTGACTTTATTTGTACAATTACTGGAGCCCTGGTGGCGTAGTGATTAAGAGTTCAGCTGCTAACCAAGAGGTCGCCAGTTCGAGCCCACCAGCCGCTCTGTAGACACCCTATGGGGCTGTCCTGTAGAGTCACTATAAGTTGGAATCGACTACACGGTGTGGAGTTTTTTGGTGCAATTACTGTCTTCATTGTCTGAGCATATAGCCATGGCACTCTGTGTTTTCCCTTTCCCCTCACCGAGCCTTAGTTCTGAAAATAACCATGTTAATGCCCATCATTCACATGGCACACTGTGTCTACACCTCCGCTCCTCAGAAAGGACGATGGAAAACAGTTTGTTTCCCTTATCGAAAGCATTCATCCCCATTTTCTTATTTCAAGTGTCTTAGATGATGTTATTTCATTTTCTTGCATGAAGTATTGCTGTCAAAGATTGATGATAATCTAATTTTCTTTTTCTTTGAAGTCACTTGCCGGAACGTTTTTGTTTTTCCTTAAAAGTTTGGTAGTTTCACTAGATTGTGATCTGGCGTTGGATGTTCTGGATTGATAGACATTCAGGAGCACAGTGTGCTCTTTCCAAATGTAATTTCAAGTCTTATTTCAAAAACTTCTTGAATTAATAGTTTTTAGTATTTGTTGGTTTGCTTTGCTTTGTACTGGTCGTCTGGTGCTCAAGTTATTCTCATGTCAGTTCTCCTGTGCCTGTCTTCACTATTTCTCACTCTTGATTCCTTTTTATCTCTTCATTTCTACTTTTGAGATATGTCACATACTATAAAGTGTATCATCCAGTGGTTTTTTGTATATTAACAAGGCCGTACGACCATTACCACTAATTACAGAACGTTTCACCACCCGCAAAAGAAATCCCACACCCGTTTGGTAGTCACTCCCCATACCCCTACTCCACCCCAGTTCCTGGCAACCACTAGTCTCCTTTTTGTCTCTGTGGATTTACCTGTTCTGTATATTTTGTACAAATGGAATCATACAAAATGTGGTCTGTTGTGACTGGCTTTTTTCACTTGGCATAATGTTTTCAAGGTTCCTCCGTGTTGTAGCATGTATCAGCATGTCATTCTTTTTTATGGCTGAATAGTATTCCATTATTTGTATATACCATGTTTTACTGATTCATTCATCAATTGATGGACATCTGAATTGTTTTCGCCTTTTAAAAATAATGAATAGTGTTGCTAGGAACACTCATGTACAGGTTTTTTGTGGCATATGCTTTTGTTTTTCTTGGGTACGTATCTAGGAGTGAAGTTGCTGAGGAACTGCCAAGCCATTTTCTGCAGCAGCTGACCATTTTACAGTCCCACCCACCAGCAGCGTGGGAGGGTGCCAGTTTCTCCACAGCCTTGCCAACACTTGTTATTTTCCGTCTTTTTTATTATAGCTATCCTTGTGGGTGTGAAGTGATATCTCATTGTGGTTTTGCTTTGCGTTTCCCTATCTTCATTTCTTTCTGATTTTTAAAAATTTTCTTCATTTTCACCTTCTTCAGGATTTAAGGTGTTTATTTTATTCTTATGTTCTTTCTATTTTAATCTCCATTTCTGAAGTGATTCTTTTTATTTTGAATTCTTCCCTAAGTTCTTCTGCCTCATTTCCTAGTTCTTCTTAGTTTGATCCATGTTGTTGTTTCGTGTCTTATTATCTTGCGTGCTTTGTGTTAATATTCTACTATTTATTTATCAGTTTTACTCTAAATTGACATTTGAGTTGGTCCCAATTTTTGGTTATGTTGAATAAACAAGGAATGAACATTGTTGTCCGTGCCTTTTGTGGACATGAGCACTGTGTCTGTTTGGTGTGCACCGAGAAGCGGGATGGCTGGGTTGTAGAGAATGTACGCATTTAGCTTCAGAAGGTGCTGTCAAATCTTTTCCAAAATGGTTGTACCGGTTTATGTTTTCATGAGCAGTTTAAGAGAGTCCTTTGTCAGTTACATGTGTTGTAAATGTATATTCTTACAATCCGTGGCTTGCCATTCACTCTTTTAATTTTAATCAAGATCAATTTATAGTTTTTTTCTTTTATGGTTAATCCTTTTTGTGTCCTGTTTAAGCAATATTTTCTATCTTAGAATCACAAAGATATTCACTTCTGTTTTCTTTTAGAAATGTGATTGCTTAGATCTGTGATCCATCACAATTTAAGATAGAGACAAGGTTCTTTTTATTATATGGATATCCAGTTGACTCAGCTTCATTTATTGTAAAGACTATCCTTTCCTCATTGAATTGCAGTAAAGTCAGGTGGCTATATATCTTCAGATATGTTTTCTACACTCCGTTCAATTCCACTGGTCCAGTTACCCATCCTTGTGCCAGTACTATGCTGTTTTAATTACTGAAGCTTTACAGCAAGTTCCGACATCTGACGTGTGTAAGCCCTTCAACTTTGTTCTTCAGTGTTGCTTTTCCTGTGCCAGATCCTTCGTGTTTCCATATACATTTTAGAATCACCTTGTTGACTTTTCTACTTTTGCTGGGTTGTCCTCTCATCCTGCCACTTCATTACAGAGTTTCTCACTTTGACCCTTTTCTCTCCATTGCTGTGGCTCCCACACTGTTGCAGTCATCAGCTCATGTCGTATTACTTCAGTGGCCCTCTATTTCTTTTTTTCTCCTCTCTTCTGGCTGCCCAGTTGAATTCATCTTGTGTCATTGTCCTCCCCAATCAAGAGCCATAGCATAGAAAACCTAAACTCCTGAACTATATGGAGAATATTTATAGGTAAGATTACTTGGCTCCCCTTCTTAAAAAAAAAAAAAACTATTGCTGGATGAGTAATAGTAGTCTGACGCTTAGAGACTAGACTTTCTTGAAGTAAGATTTAGCATTTACATGCCACCAGATATGTAACAGACTTCACTGTGGAACTTCCTTACATCTATTTTTTTTTTTTATTTTTGGCACAATCCAGTGAAGTCAGACTCGTTACCATTATCAGAAATGGGTAAATTGAGGCCCAGTGAGGTAACTGACCCAGGGAAACATACGTAGTAGTAGCAGTGCTAGAATTGATTCTTTTTGCTCTGCCTGTGTCTCTGGTACCAGAGCTCTAGCCTCTTGCCCCTTACGTGCTTTGCACACCGGGGTGCCTTCCGGGCAATGTACTGATCTTCCCTAGCTCACCCGAACACCATCACTGAAACCACACGTTGCGTGGTGTGTGTAACATGCTGACTGAAATCTGTGATTGACTGGGTGCCTCAAATCCAGTTCAAGTTAATAGAGTAGAAGAAGCGCAGTGCATACTGTGCTGGTAGGGGCCGTGGTGGGTGTGGCAAGAACTGCCTCACCGTGGCTAAGGCAGAAGGGAGAAGCAGGCTGTAGAGAGGGAATGTGTTTCCAGCAGTTAAAGCTGGCATTCTTTCTCATTCTCCTTGCATCCTTCTGCGGATGGTTTGGTCGGCCAACCGTCTCCTTCCCTGTCTTGCCCAGGAAGTAACTGCAGAGGAAGGCTCCCCTCAGTCATCTTCCAACTACTTCTCCCTCATAAACAGGCTCAGTTTTGTGATTCTTGCATCAAGCTTCCGTGCAGTGGATATTACTATAGGTATTTATTTAGTCCTGCAAGTGAACTTCCCCCTATTTGATTTCCCTGAGAGTGAGGGCTTTGAGGTTTGAAAGGATGTAGTTGGAATATTTGACATTATTTTTCTCCCCACTGTATTTTTATATTAATTATTTTTGCCAAGGTTCCATAGCATTGATTTCTGGAGAAGTGTACATTAGTATTTCTGAACTCTAGGGTTGGAAAATAGAATGAGAAGACATTGGGGGAAAATTGAGAACAGAGCTAAAAATATTTGATAACCCCTGACACTTAAGAGGTCACCCATAAGGTGAGGCTAACAAGGTACACTCCCTCGGGGTCGAGCATGGAATGAGCTTTACTTTCAAGGGCTAGAAGATGCTAGAAGGTACCACCATATTGTATTGAAAAGAGAATGGGACAAGGAGGTGGAGGATCTATAACCAGCTTTACTTTCTGGGCTTCAGAGTTCTCGTCTGAAAAATGACAGTTCAAAGGCAAAAATCATTGAGGTTTTTCTTCAGCAATGAGTCAGTGTATGACAGTGGTTCTCAACCGTGGAGATTCTGCCCACAGGGGACATTTGGCAGTATTTGGAGACATTGTTCGTTGTTACATCTTGGGGGCGGGTGGGGGCGTGTGCTGCTGGCATCTAGTGGATAGAGGCTAGGGAGGCTGCTAAATGGACTACCATGCTCAGAGAACAGCCCCCACGGCAGAGAATCCTCAGGTCCAAGATCCCAGTAGTGCCAAGGTGAAGAAACCTGGTCTGTTACAAAAGCAACTGAAAGATCTCAAGCTGTCTTCCCTATTCCTCACAGAGAGACCCTGGTCGTTCAGGAAGTATGCTGAATCAGCCTTGAAATTCACTTTTTCCGGAGAATCATTTTTAAGTCTGTTAAAGAGGGTGGGGGAGGGGCCCATTCAGAAGAGTGATTTCACAATCATAAGTAGCAATTATCAGTAGGGACTTGATTATTGACTGACGTTACCCAAAGATGACTTTGTTCTCCTTTAATTCCCATTCATCGGTAGAATGTGGGAGTGTGTGCTGCTGTGTATCACAAGCAGATGTTAAACACAGTGTTGCCTTTTGGGGGAAGGGGACAAGCTGAAATTTCAAAGTATACTTATTGAGAGGCATTTGTTATTTTAAATAGTACTACATAAAAAGATTAGATAGACCCTAGGTCAATTTGAGCCTCCTCGGACTTCGTTTACATTTAAGTTGAGGGAAGGAACAATAGGACGGTATTAACTGAAATAGTAGAAGCTTCTACCAATTGAAGATGAGCCAGAAGCAGAGACAACGTGCATTATAGTATGCGTTAGTAGAAACACAACCCTGTGCCTATATGAACTCCTGTATTTGCTCCTGAATCTGTAAATGGTATCGTTGGGCCAAATTGGTGTTCTGTCCCCTGCTCATCAACAAAAGCTGCTTTATCCTTTGTTTCTTTTTTATCTTAAACAGGGTAAACCTCCTTATGCTGCTTCAGCAGAAGAAGTGGCCAAAGAACTTAAGTCAAAATCAGGGGAGTCAAAGTCCTCTGCTGTGTCTTCAGATGGGTCCCTGGCTGAAAACGGAGTGATGGCTGAGGAGAAGCCGGCGTCCCAGATGAACGGGGGCACAGGAGGTGTCAGGGCTTGCACCCAGTCTGAAAGTGCCTTGAATAATGACTCTAAAATGTGCAATACAAACCCTCACTTAAATGCACTAACTACAGACAGCGTTTGCCGTAAAGACGACACTCTTGAGGCAGCTGTCTTAAATAAAGAAGAGTAAACTTATTTTTTATAGAGGGTGAAGGATGTTGGAAGGGTAAGGATTTAGAAATATCTGGAAAGAAAGCCTACAGTTATGTACATTTTTTCCTTTCCGTAAGAGAAAAATGAGGACTTTGGAAATTCGGATCCCTCTTGGATATCAGAGATTTAAACAACACATTTTTAGTTTTAACCAGTTGTAGTCAAAATGCTACAATAAAACAAAACAAAGAAAGAAAATGAAGAGCATTTGACTCCCGCACTTAAAATGAAGTACACATAAAGTTTAAACTGGTTATGACAAAAGCCTATAGTGGTGTTTCTTGAACTATAAAGAAAACAAATTTTGGCAGTCTTTAAGTATATATAGCTTAAACTATAATTTTTAGCATTTGGCACCATATGTATGCCATTATATTTGATTTTGCATTACTGTTTCACAATAAAGCTTTGTTTAAGGCTTTGATTTTATGATTATGGAAAAAAAAATAAGGCACAACCACAGTTTTTCTTTCTTAATGAAATTTCATCACTGTTGATGTGGTTCTTTTGTGTTTAAAAAAAAAGTGCAACTATCAAAACTAAAAAATTATAGAGTAATATTGCCGTTCTGCTGATTTTAAATATACAGTACATCATACATACTTTACAGGCAAGTTAAATGGAGATAAAGTTGAAATCATAGAAGATGCAAATGACCTTTCAAAATCAACACGATGTGTTCTGAAACTTCTTGTGACTAATACCATGCATCTGTGATCAATGAACTATGTGGTTTTGAATCGGACGTAGACCATTAGTACTGCTACTTGAGCTAAACTTCTGCATGGTTCATAATTTTTAAAGTGTGTAGTTAATATTATGCATGTTATTGTCCTTTCTTCCATTCTTACAAATATGTGCCCATTTGCAAAACAAAAAGCTAATAATCAGTAATAGTCCTATAAAAGATGTTAACTATGTTTAGTCATTGACTGATCTTGCTCTAACCTTAAAATTTTGTGATTATTGACCTCTGTTGCATTTATTCTAAAACCCCCCCAAAAATTATCTAGCCGTTTTGAATATCAACATTACCCTGGTGTATTCACTGCTGTATGCATTATTGTTCTTTGTTGCTGTTTTATGCCTTCATATTAGCAAAATATGAAATTCTGTGAAGAAAAAAAAACCTTTGATCTTAAAAAAAAAAAAAAACTACCCCCCCCTTCTGTAGCAAGAAACAAATTGCTTGTTCTTGAGAACTTTCCCATCAAGAATTTTAGTAGAAGCAGGTATTCTTATATCATTTTGATGTTTCTGTTAATGTTTCCAAACAATGTACTTTGAGATCAGAATCACTTCTCATTCGTTCTCATATAATTCTCCTGATGCTCTTCATCACACATTAGTGACCAGAACTGAGGTGTGACCCAGCCCCCGCCCGCCAGAGCTGATAGGAACTTACTGTAAGTTGAGGGGAGTTCTGCCCTAACTCATGGATTGTGCAAGAATGAACTGCTGTTGGGTTTGATTGACTGTAGACGGATTGTGGTGTGGTGTATTTGAAGGCTATTGAATGCAACTTACAATGCTTAATAAAAATCTTTATTCTTTTAGTATAAAGTATAGTGTGGCTTTTAAATTCGCTTATAAAAATGTACATTTTGTTGAGGTCTAATACACATTGAAACAGCTGCTTAAAGCCTTGGTCAGGCAACCAAAATTTAGGAATATTTTGCCCCTTTAAAGTAATTCCAGGCTTCTAGCACTACAGAAACATTAATACGTCGTTAATATGAAAATTATGCTGACACTTACGTTTCAGTTTCATAGTTAATTTTAATGCAACCAAAGGGATAGAGAGGGCATTCTCTTATGAAATAAATAGAATTAGCGTAGAAATAGAATTTTTTTTTAAAGCCCTGGGAGAGAAATAAATTTGATCCTGATTAAACCATGTTTTAAAAGCCAGTGTTAGATGTGTAGCCTGTTTTTCATGCCGTTGATTTTGGCCTACAGCTCTTCTCTGCAACTAGTATGAAGTAGAGCTTTTTTTCGTGTGTTGTCAATTCTAGAAACTCCATAAACAGCACCACTGGATTCTGTTACTTTGATTTGTAGGCTCCCTTGTCAGTGGCAGATAAAAGGGGTGTGCATGACTCTGAACGGGCCTTGCGGACAAGGTCCTCCCCAGGGGAACAGTGCTGAGCTCATCTTCCCAAAAGTCATCTAGAATTTGCAGGAGTGGAGCCACCATGCCTTCACTGCTTCCTGGCATGGAGTTGGACAAGGAACCATAAAGGAGTGGGGTTTGAGTAGAGAAGTAAGGTTAGGGCAACTCCAAGAGTAAAAGGCCAAAGGGCATTTGTGTTACCTCAATAATTAAGGAAAGAATCTCAGAAATGGCCACGAATCTGCCAAAACAGGCTTGCCAGAACGGCCTTTCACCTAGCAGCTGGGATGGGCCACCGAAGGCAGCCAGAGGCTCCCTGCTCAGAAAGGTGGCGCTGGGTTGCAGTGTAGGTGCCTGCTGTCTTTGATGCTTCTTTGGGAATGTGTTGTCAGCCATCACCTTGGGTGGTAAAACAAGCAGGGCCCCGGAGAGGCGGGAGGGCGGGGGTTAACGCATCCGACCACAGGCTGGCTGTGTGCTGTGCCAAGTGCAGCCTGTGCTTTCTCCTTTGCTCCTCACACCCACCTCCAACTTCTCTCCCCCTTCTCCTGTGTCCCTCGCCAGCACAGAGCTGGCAGAGGTGCTCTTGCCTAGCTGACCGTAAAACCAGTGCCCAGAAGCACAACAAAATCCCCCTAGAATCCCCAACGGCTCCTGGACTGTGCTCCGGGGACAGGCGAGGAGTGTGCTGTTAGCTCTAAAGCTGGAAACCAGAGACCTGGAGACAGCCGGCCCTGCCTGGCCCGGGCCATGGGGATCGGGCTGGAGGCCTAGTTAGGATGCCACACTGAAATCCTTCAGGTTGCTCAGGGGTGGACATGGATAGTCTTGAAAGAGGGTATTTCCTCCAGACCATGAAAGAAAAACCCACAGGCCTGATTCCCCTTCACAGGAGTCCCGTCCTTGAGTGACCAGAATGCCCATGTCACCCATATTCAGTGTGGGATAGATAAGTACTGCCACATTTGGCCCCTTGTCTCATTCCTAGGCTTAACGCAGACTTGGGACCTCACCTTCCCTACTGTAATACATTCCTTTAAAGGCAGGCTGCAGTGGCATTGAGACGTCACTTTCAGTTACCTTTCAGGCTTCATATATTTGTATCATTACCAGTGTCAGGCTAATGTGCCAGGCAATGAATACGTACTTCACCACATCCCATTTCTGAATCCTTTTACCCAACCGGAAGATGAGCCCAAGCTACAGGGGAGCATGCTGGCGCGTGGACTGGCCTGAGGTTCCTGGGGGTGGGGTCTGAAGGGTGGGTCTGGCACCCGGCACTGACCAGGCCTCCTGCCCTGAGCCATCTCCGTGTCCCTCTGGTGAAGCTCCCTAGACCGCCCTGTGTGGAAACAGCAGCTTTAATGCCTCTTCTTCCCCTCCCTGATAAATCTCTGGTAAATCACTTTGGTTTCCCCAACCATTTTTCATGCGGGCTCTGAGCCCGCCCTCCCTAGCACCTGGAGGTGAACAGTTTCTTGTGGTGTAAGGGAGCGGGTGAGACAGGCTCCTTCCTGTCCCCGTGGTCCACCTCAGCGCCCAGAGCCTGCAGCACATGCTCTGTCCACACAATCGAGAACTGCCCAGCATCTCGAGAACCTGCTGAGCCCTTGGCCCACGTAATGGGAAGGCAGTGGGAGGCCAGGGACGGCTTACAACTTAGAAAGGCCACATTCCTGGAAGGACTGGTCAAAAGGCTGATGTTTTCTGTGAGGGGAGCAGGTTTAATTCAGGAGCAGACCCAAACACCTGGCATGTGTCCTACAGGAGGCTGTGTTTTTAGCACTGCTGGCCTCTACCTACCAGATGCCATTCACGCCAATCCAGAATACCCCACATTTCCACTCTGTCCCCTGGGGCAGTCTCCCCTACCTGAGAACCAGCAAACCAATCAGAGCAGCCTTTTGGCTTGGAGAGGGAAGAGGGAATAGATTTCTGCATGATAAAGCCCCAGCAGGGTGAAACAGTAATCTCCAGGGATCTAGGCTGCCTCCTTCAGTCCTCCCGAAAAGCAGGCGCTCCCTCCACAGGGCTCACACTGCACGCAGACAGCTTAAAATGCTACAGGTGAGGCACCTGAGGCCAGAGGCAAGCAGAGTGGTCAAGGCGGCTCAGCAGTGAGGACCTGGGCCGCAACCCAGGCCTTCCAGCTCCAAGGCCTGCCTTCCACGCAGCTCCTGGCGCCCTGTGCAGTCGAGGCCTGGTTAGGGAGGAGAGAGGAAAGGCAGGAGGGGGCTGGCGGCTTCAGGTCACTGACTGCGGGGCTACACAGGAAGCTGGGGACCCACGCTGTGCTGGGGACACATCACTGGAATGGTAGGGACGGCAGAGTGCCCTTCCTGGAATAAACAAACGAAGGGACACGTGGCTGGGCTCAGGGCCTGGACTGTGGTGCCAGCCTTGCCCCTGGCAGCTCTGTGTCCTTGGTCAATTTACTCTCTCCCAGGCTGACTGCTTTTTTCCTTCCTTTGTAAAAATTGCTTTTATTGATTTTTTTCCTATTTCAAAAGTAATATGTGTTTATTATGGTAAGTTTAAAAAAATACAGATAAGCAAAAAAGAAAAGTCACTAGTCACCCTATCCTGAGATGCCTGGTGTCAGCAGTGGGTCTTTGTCTTTCCTTTCCAACGCAATATACATGTGACTGTGTGTGTGTGTGTGTGTGTGACTGTGTGTCCGTGTGTGTCTATATGTCTCTGTGTATGTGTCTCTGCATCTATGTGTGTCTGTGTGTGTTTGTGTGTGAGTCTGTGTGTCTCTGTATCTATGTGTCCGTGTGTATGAGTTTGTGTGTCTCTGGGTCTCTGTGTGTGTGCGTGGTTGTGTGTGTCCGTGTGTGTCTGCATGTGCCTCTGTGTGTGTGTGTCTCAGTGTGTGTGTGCCTCTCTAGAATGCAATCATACCGCACATGCATATTGTGTCGCCTTTTTTCTCATAGCAACATTTTATGCGTATCTTTCCCTGCCGTTACATGTTCTACCCTAGCTACACGGACTCGAGTGCCGAACCGTCAATCCATGTAGCACCACCGTTGTTGGATGTCCATGAGGTCTCACCTGGGTCAGCCCCCATACCAGGCCGCAGATGACAGAGCAGACAGTGGACATTTTCATGAGGGAGAAAGACAATAGGCATGTACACAAATAAGAATATCTCAGACAAGAAAATGAGGGGAATGAGTAGGGTGATGGGAGAGCACACTGGGCTGGGGCAGTGGCCAGGGAGGGCTCTGGGAGGAGGTGCATCCTGGCCTAGACCCAGCAATGAGAAGGTGCAGAAAAGCAGGCTGGGACCACATGGAGGGGCTGGGCGGAAAGTCTGCTCCCGGGAGCAGGCGGGGAGAAGCCCTAGGAGTGTGGGAGAAACAGCCAGGCCAGGGCATCCTCGTATGATGGTCCCCACTGAAGGCTTCAGGGTGGGCGTAGGCAGAGGGGCTGTGAGGTCCCCCCAGTTCCCCTAGCTAAAGGACTGTGCGCCCTGGAGTTCCTGAGAGTAAAGGATTAAGCGCTCCTGGCGGAGACCTGGGTGAGGAGGATGAAGATATGCCTCCTTTCACATGTCCACACCCTTGCTGTCTGAGAGCCACCCTGCACCCCACCAGCGTGGGGACGGACAATCACCACGGTTGTCTTTGCTAGTCTGACAGAGAAAAACGGGTTTCTCATTTTAATCTGCATTATTTTGTTTTCTAGTGAGGGTGAACATTTTCCCTCCTGTGCTTAATTTGCCCTCAAGTTTCTTCATCTTTCAATTGACAGAGAATTTCTGAGGTCCCTCATGGCTCTTTTATGATTTCAAAAAGTAATCAGACCAAAAGCGAGATGCTGAGGAGCTGTCTTCACTATCTGTCTTCATAGGCATCATCACCTGCAGGGCAGAGGAGTGCAGGCTCAGGTGCCCCCCGCCCCTCCCCCCACACACCTTCAGGCTCTTCCTCAGAGCTGCCCTCCCTCAGGGACCTGACTGGGGCAGCTGTGTGCACTTGGCCTTCCAGGACACACCCCCCACCCCCCACCAGGAGCTTCCTCCCACTTCAAAGCAGGCCTGCCCTTGCCCTTCATGGTGCAGAGATTAGAGCGCACATTCTTTCAGTATGGAGGACACCCTTAGGAAGAGTTCTCCCTCAATTTTATTCTGCCCTCAATTCTCCTGAAGGACATCATGGTTGGTAAAGTACACATATACAGTGAAAACAAGGGAAACCCTCCATGAGATGAATTGACACAACAGCCACAGCAATGGGCTCAAACATGTCAAAGATCATGGAGATGGTATAGGACCGGGCAAGGTTTTGTTCTATTACACGTAAGGTTTCCATGAGTCAGAGCCAGCTCAGTAACTAACAACAATCCTTCTGAGTCCTGCGCTGCATGAATTTATCGCTGGTCCCCATCACACCTGGGAGGGACATTTCTTTGCTACTTAGCTCACCATTTTGTGGTGTGACTCTTGTAGAGGCCTCTCCTGCTGCGGCCTGCCCACCAGGTCCCTCAGCACTGCCCTTGGTGACCTCCTCATGTGTCCATTTGCTCCTCCACGAACACCAGGTAAAGCCACGCTCCATGCGCTATTCCCTCCCTGACAGGGCAGGCTGTAGGTGAGCCTGGGGCAGCTCCCCTTGAGGGCTCACCTTCGTGCCTTCTTCCTCACAAGTGAAGACACTATGCTGTGCAGGCATCTCTGAACTCACAGCAGGGCCACCGCCAGCAGACTCCAGAGCCCTGGGAGGGTGACTTAGCTCTGGGCTGCACACATTTCTTTTTCCTCAAAGCCCAGAACAGTGATGGAAGGGGGCTTGGCTGACCAGAATGTGGAGGATTCCTTCTGGAATGAATCACCTGGGGATAAAAGCTCTGGTCCTGCCTCTCCGTGGAGTGGACGGTGGGTTTCAGGCTGTGGAGCTTGTCTTCACTTGATATTTGACCAAGAGGCTACGGTGGACCCTACGCAAGTGTTTCCAAAACCGTGCATCTGGAAACAAGGACTCCAGATCTCCCCTGACACAGGGACTCACAGGTATCTATCTGTTGTTCACTCTGCAGAGGGTCTACCGTGGGCAGGCACTGTGCTTGGTAATGCCGAGGGCACAGTCATGAACAAAATTGAGCCCCCTGCACTGAGGAGCTTCACCCTAGGAGGGAAGGGCACACAAGTACACACGTACACAAGAAAAAATCCAGGTAAAAGCTCAACAACATTTGTATTACATTCTGTGAAGGAAAAGTGCAGAGGGAAGAGGAAACTTATACAGGCAGGGGGTGGGAGAAAGGTGTCAAGGGAAGTCTCTAAGCCCTGAAAGATGGGTTGGGGCAGCCCTGTGAGGTGTGCCCAGTGCAGTGTCTGGCACCCAGCCCTGTCAGCTCATGAAGCAAATGGCAGAGTGGCGCCCACAGCAGAGCCACCCACTCCTCACCCATGTGCCCTTCCTGGCATTTGAGCATGTCTACCCTCAGCGTGGGGGCATTGGGTCACCCTCACCCTGTTTGCCCCTGTCTGGTATGTTACTAACAGCACCCTTTTTACTCCCCAAACGGTCCCAGTCTGGACAGCAATATATCTGGTCACCAGCAATGGCACTGCCTGGGAGATGGGGGCCGTCAGAACCCTGCTCCTGTCCCCACTCCCATCTGCAGGGCCCATTCGGTTCAGCTCATAGAATTAGACTAGTTCATTGTCTTTTAACTTCATCAACTCATTCACATAATCAGGCTTCCTTTGGCTCTCCTATCTCCCTTCCCACCTGCCATTGCTTGCTTCATGCCCGCATCACCTTATTTCCTTGTAGCATTTATCATGGCTTTAAATGTTGTTATTCAGGTAGCTGTGTCCCACCTACTCTGGCATATGAGCTCCTGGGAGCTGGAGTGTCTGCCTTATTTCCCTGCACCTGGCCTTCAGCCCAGTCTGTTGAATGGATAAGCGGATGGGTGTATGTGTGAATAGCATGTGTCGGAACATGTGTTTCCCAAATCGGTATAAAGTGAAGAGACACGTCTGTGTCCTCAAGGCTTGAAGCAGTGTGTGTGGAGCTCCCATTGGGGCCCGAGGGTGGGGGAAGCTGTGAGCCCACCTGCTTTACACCTGCAGCACGTCAGGCCACCGGGGGCCTGCGGTAGGCTCCTGGTGCTTGTAGACCAGTGGGTACGGAATTTAAGCTTACCCGGAGAAATGGGAAAGCCTTGGCGGGCAGATTCGGAGGCAAAGGCAGTCCGTCAGAGAAAGTTCCTGAGCAAGAGATCAGGGCTGGGAGAGTCCAGGCACGGTGGGCCAGAGATGAGGCCATGGCCAGCCTGGTGTCTGAACCTCCCGGGCTACCGCCATGCTTTCTGGGCCTTCCCCTGTCTGAGGGCCAGGCATGAGAATGTTCACTTACTCTCCCTGCACTGCCTCAGCCCTCCAGGCTGCTCCCAGCTCCCCTTCTGGGTTCTGAACTCCCTGTCCCCCTCCTCTGTGCCAGCCTTCCCCTTATCACTGTGCCCTCCTCCTCTCCTTGGTCCACGAGAGCAGGGACTCTGCTGAGCCCTCGGTTCTAGGACACTGCTTGGCATACAGTAGGCAGGTGCTCAACAAATATTTGTTACATGAGTGAACGAGGGACCGAGCTAGAGATGACGGGGAGGAGGTGGAGAAAACTAAGACTTTTCTGTTGGGAGATAACATTAGGATGGTGTGGAGAAGTCAGCTAGAGGGAGAGCGTGGCGTCCCCAAAGAGCCCTGCTCTACTTTATCTAATTTATTTGATCTATAGGGAGCTGCTGGAGGTGTTTGAATAACATGGAAGACCCTCAACATCATGCCCAAGAGTAGCTGCAGGCAGCCATGGCTGGAGGCAGGCGGCCCATCTGAGGGCAGGGGTGGGATGAGGTGGGCAGGGTGGACAGAGGGGCACCGCAGAGGTTGGCCCGTACCTGACTTGGGTGAGAGAGTGGATGGGCTTTCCCAGGCGTGTCCATGGTGCCTGGGAGATGACCAAGGCGGGCAGCACAGGCCCAGGTGTAGGAGAAGAGTGGTTCCTCCCTCGCTCCTCCCTCTTACCAGCCAGCTGTGATTTAACTGCTTTAGCCTCAGTTTTTACTCTGTAAAATGGCACAGAAATGCTGCCCTAACAGCATCAATGTGAGTGTTGACTGTAACTATAGCTATCATGACCCGGGTAATATGCTAAGTACTTACAAACAGCTGGTTTAGTACTTGTAAATCCTTACAGAAAGCTGGTTAGCATGGGCAACTATTATCATCACTTATGAACAAGGACATGGAAGTGTTAGCAGACTGAGGATCGCCTGAGGTGACCTGGGTGTTAACAGCAGAGCCTGGACTGCCACTCAGGGTGTCTCCTGCCTCAGAGCCGCCTCTGGGACTTTCTAGTTTAGTGACTGACTGATACATCTGAGAATCAGGCCCTGCTCACTTAATTGCTTCAGTGTTGCTGTGAGGGGGGAGGTGAGGTGCCTACCTCAGCACTGGCCCTCTGCACCTCATCTCAGGCTCTGATAACCCATCGGCTCTCTCGGCAGAGCACTATTTATCTGCACTAATCCCCACGAATGTGTTAATGGTGGATGGTGGCTTAATCTGCAATTCCTTTCCCAGCACCAGGAGGGTGACAGCTGGAATGAAGGCAGGAAGTCCTTACTCCTGGATGGACAGCTCCCAGAGGAGTGAGAGGTATTGGGTAGGGATCTCATCCTCCCCTCCTCCATTTCCTGCTCCCCCCCCTCATCCTGCCACCTTCATCTTCTTCATGCAGAGCCCTCCCAGCTAAGGCCCTGAGCCTGCTGGGGGCCTGTTGAGGAGGGGTGGCAAATACAGGAGGCAGATTCAGACTCAAGATGACTGACTGTCATTGAGCTACCTGCCCCTTAGGACAGGGCCACTGCAGGCCAAAGCAGGGTGATCACCAAGGGGCTGTGGTCAAGGGTGCTGGGAGGTGTTGCTGGACCAGGTGGCCTCCAAGGTCCTCAGAGTCTGGTATGTCTGTGGTTACTGGCACCCCCCTGCATTATGCAGATGTTGCTGATGGAGGACAGGGAAAGCTGGGGTAATGAAGAGCACTGATCAGTGGTCAGAGGGGAAGGTTCCTACCGAGTCTTAGCACCTCTGGATCCCCTGCAGCTGTGGCCGTCCAGCACGGAGGCCCTAAGGATACAGCAGCTGGGGAAGGGTCCTGCAAGAGACCCTCAAAGCTGGGGGTACCCCCCCCCACTAAAAGCCCGACCACCTGCGATGAGTCGTTTCCAGGACAAAGGCTGCAGGTGCCAGCAGCATCGCAGAACCTCCTCATCGGTCGGTCCCTCCTTCTCGCTCTCCCACCCTAATTGCCACCAGCCACCAGCCGGAACGCCGTTCTCTGGGAGACAAGAATGCAGATACCGGGCCTGCTTTCCTCCCCATCTCTTAGGTCACCTGGGGGCTCTAACCAGGGCTTCTGGTCGGGTCCAGGGAGCTCTGGAGAGACTCAAATTCCAAGGACTCGCTCTCTCTTTATGGAACGAAACCGGGACAAGCGCGCTCCCCCGGGGGCCTGTCTGGGCCGAGCATCTGGGAGTCCGCCGGGAGCCCGGGCTGCCACCCCCAGGAGGTGCCCACCTTGGGCGGGGGGTCATGTGAAGAAGGGCGGGCCGTCTGGAGCCAGGAAGGAGCGCAGAGGGGGAAGTTGTATTTGAACCAGAAACTCGGTCGGGAAGGCGGGAGGGAAGGAGGCGGCGGGACGAGCGGCCAGGGAATCCCCCTGGTTCCCCCTGCCCGCCGCGGGTCGCAAGCCCAACCCCAACAAAGTTAGGGCTCAGGAGTTGCTTCTGTGCCGGGCGGCCGAACGAGAGCGTTCCGCCGCTCTTCCCGCGCCCGGACTCCCGGCCCACCTTTTCCGCGGCTCCGCAGGCTCCGGCGCCCGCCGCTACCGCTTCCCGCCTGCGCGCCCCGCCCGATCAGCGGCCGGGCCTGGGATCCCCGCGGGCCTGGGCCGGAGCGGAACCGGGGAGCTCCGGGCGGGGCGCGGAGGCGGCGCCACCCGGGCCGCTGACGTAGAGGCCGCGCGGCGGCCGGGGGTCCCTTCGGTGGGGCCGCGGTTCCCCGCCGCCGACTCGGCCGCCCCGCCGCCCCCGCGCGTCCATTTCCCTTTTGTGTCCCCGCGCGCAGCCCGATCCCCCCGCGCACACTCGCGTCCTTGCGCCCCCCGCCCGGCCTGCGCGCGGCTCCCGCCGCTGCGATCCCGAGCGACCCCGCCGGCCAGGCCGGAGCCGCGCGGGCTCGGCGCGGCGGCATTGTGTGGCCGCGGGCGCCCCGCGCCGGGCGGGAGCCTGTTTGTCGGCGGCGTCCGCCCGCCCTCCCTCCCAGCGCGGCGGCGGCGGCGGCGGCGGCACCCGCCTGAGCGGCCGCGGCGGCGGCTGAGGCGGTGCTCCCGGCCCTCGCCCCCCGCCCCGCGCCCGTCTGCCCGCCCGCCCGCCCGCCGCGGCCGACCCGAGGCCGCCGCCAGCGGGGCCGAGCGCAGCGGCGGCGGAGCGAGCCGGAGGCGGCGGCGCGGCGCGGCGCAGCTAACATGGCGACGGTGCCTGTGTACTGCATCTGCCGGCTCCCCTACGACGTTACCCGCTTCATGATCGAGTGCGACGCCTGCAAGGACTGGTTCCACGGCAGGTGAGCGCGCGGCCCGGCGTCCCCGCCCCGGCGGCCCGCCGCATTGTCCGCCGCCGGGCCCGGCTCGGCCCGCTGCGACCCGCGCGGACCAGCCCTGCGTCCCCGGGCCGTTGCGCCCGCCCCACAGGCCCTGCCCGCGGACGCGAGCGATGGCAGCGCCTGCCGGCAGCTGGTAGGCTCGGACACATTTTGGGGGGCGCCCGGGGCCGATGGGACTGTTGCCGCGGGCCACGCACCCTTTTGTGCCGAGAGCGGGGGCGCTGGGCCCAGGGGCTGGGCTTCCCACGCAGACGTTCCCGGGGCCGGGGACCCTTGCGGACCGCGCACAAAAGCCGAGGCCCGGTGGACAGGGGTGGTGGGCTGCGAGCCCGGGCGCCGCTCCGCGCCTAGAGGCCGGCCCGGGCCGCGCTGCTAGGGCCGCAGCGCGGGGACGGCGCCCGGGTCTAAGTTGGGGGCGCCGCGGGGACAAGTCGGGCCGGCCCGGGAGCCGCCGGACATATCAGGACGCCGCGGCCGGGCGCGCGGCGCCGACCCGAGGCCCAGGCCCAGCGCCCCGTCCTCCCCCCCCGCCCGTCTCCTCCCCTTGCGAAGTTGCAGGAACTTTCCCTGCGCGGGCTTCGGGCCGGCCAGGGCCGGGAGAAGCGGGCGCGCAGCCCAGCGCGGGTCCCTGGAGGGGCGCGACTGGCGGGCTCCGACACGGGCGGGCTGGGGCGCCGGAGGTCTGAGCGAGGGCGCGCCCACTCTCAGGCAGGCCCGTGAGCTCCCGGGACCTCGTCCCGGCGGGCAGGACCCTCCCCTTGTCAGTGAGGCTACTGGACTGGCCTGCCGTCACTGTTAGGGGTGTTGGTGACAGATAGTGTGTGCGTGTGTGTGTGTGTGTGTGGGCGGGGGGGGGTGATGTGGCTTTGCCGCCTCCTCCCCGGCCTTCGTTTTAATCCGTTTCTCTTCGCTGTTCCAGAGAGGGACATTCCGGTTTTGACTTGGTCCTTTGGGGAGGGGGGTGGGCAAGTAAAGCTTGGAGAGACTGAACGCCCAGCCCTCTTGGCCCTTGCCGGTGGCAATGACCTGGCCCTGTGCCTAGTTTTCAAAAGCCTAGGCCCCTTCCCACCCAGAAGTAAATGGAGGAGGAGGAAGAGGAGGTGACACTGTGAGCCCAAACTGCTCCAACAGGTTCTCTCGCATCCGACTTTGCCTGTGGGATGTTTGTGCCCAAAGAGGACCCAGCAGGGCTGGCCGGGGCTGAACGCACTCTGGGGCTGTAGTCTCAGACCCCAGGGGCAGGGTGAGGGGAAAGGGGCTGTGTAGTGCTGAGGCCCTGGTCCTACTGGGAGGACATGCTTCTGCTGGCTTTAATCCTGGGTCTCTGCGATTGGCCCCTAAAATAGGCTGCACCTTTAATCTAGTCCTCCCGGCTCACCGCTCACCGTGGGGAAACAGGTGGCTAGGGTGTGGCAGTACCTGCCTGTGTTTGTCAGCACTGCCCCAGTTCTGGTCGAGTGCTGAAACGGGGACACAGTGTGGTGGGCACTGTCAGTGGGGACACCCCTGCCACCTCCCTGGGGATGTGCAGGATGGTGGTCACCTGAACGGTGGAGACTGAGCCATGAGTACCGACCCTTCCCAGAACAGTGCCCCCGTGCACAGCCACACCTGGCCCTTTGGAAGCCGGAGCCGGACTAAGGGTGAGCCTGCCTCGAGCCTTTGAGGACACCTCAGATCCAGAGTAGTTCTGAGAGAGGAGGGGCCCCCTCTTTTCACCCCACCCAGGGCCTCGCCCACAAGCAGGCACCCCTTGCTGAGTTCCCAGAGCCCAGGCCGAGGAAGGTGGGAGGGGCTTGGGGGGCCTTTTATGTTGCTGCCCAAGGGGACCCTCTCCTCTGGGTTGGGAAGGGGAGGCCCATTCTGGGCAGAAGCACTCAAGGCTAGCCTTCAGCACCAGGGAAGGGGAGAGGGGCCATGAGCAGGCCTAGGGGTTTGATTTTAGTTGCTGTGTTGGGCCAGGCAGAGACAGGGAGGTGCGGCAAGTCCTGACACCTTAAAGATTGTGTTTTGGGAGAGGCCTTATCTCCTCGTTTTTTAAATTTATTATCCGAGGGCTTTGATTTGATCAGATGCAGGAATTTGATCTGCTGCAGACTCAGTCCCAGCTGTTTGGGGTGACCCTGGTGTCAGAGGGGGCCGTGCTTCCCTCTCTGCTGCGGGAGATGTCTTCTCACGTGTCTGACTGTCACTTTCCAAAGTGGAGCTTCCTGGAGTCCCCAGCCCCTTGGGTGGCTCAGGGCAGGGCCAGCAGTAGGGAGAAGGGTCAGGGGTTAGGACCCTCACGACCTTTGGCCAGTCCCCTGATCTCTTGGGACCTCATCTGTAAAATGAAGGCGAAGGATGTGCTCCCGTGCCTCTCAAACTGAAGAGAGTCTCGCAGGGTCCTGTGATTATCGCCAGATTAGCACGACACCTGTGCTGTTATTTACTTCATATGTTTTAATGTGTCAACTCATCTTTTTAAACTTTGAATATTTTTTAACTTTATTTTGAGATAATTTTAGACTTAACAGAAGAGTTACAGAAATAGTACAGTTTCATTATGCCCTGCACCCGGCTTCCCCTAATGCTAACGTTTTACGTAACCACGGCACCATTATCAAAACCATGAAATCAACATTGGGATACTATGGTGATCTAATCTACAGAAACTTGAGTTTAGATCAATAAAGATTTTATTCAGATTTATGTGACCAGTTTTTCCACGTAATGCCCTATCTCTGTTTCAGAATTCCACATTACATTTCATTGCCATGTCTCCTTAGTCTTGTGAATTTTCTCTTTATTAAAGGAAACTTCCTATCATTCCCTGAAATAGAAAATTAGTATGACTTGCCTTGGTGGCGTAGTGGTTAAATGCTACACTTGCTAACCAAAAGGTCTGCAGTTTGAATCCACCAGGTGCTCCTTGGAAACCTTATGGAGCAGTTCTACTCTGTCCTGTAGGGTCACTATGACTCAAAATTGAACGGGTTTTTGGTTTTTGGCCATAGACAGTGACTGTGAAAACAAGCACATAGTTGTTACAATAACGCGCCCTAGTCTGTGCCCTCCTGCAGCCCCATCACATTCCTCCTGCTGGTCGTTTTGGGGAGAGCAGCAAGGGATAGTCTCTAAGGCCACCCATTCTCACACTGGCTACACTTTGCTAGAGACGACTCCTGGCTCTTTGCCAGCTGAGAACATGGTTGGAACAGCAGCTTTCTAGGGCAGAATTTGCTTCTAGGGTTCTTGGCCTCAGCAGGAAGCCCTCAGAGCACCTCCTCCCAGCCTTCTCCCAGGCACCCCTCTGGCGTACTGGGCCGGGGACAGTCGATCATTCGTAGTAGCTTGACCCCTGAACCAGTCCGTGGGGGTGTGCAGCCCTGTGTAGGATGAGTGACTCCCGGCATGTGTGTGCCATGCCTCACTTGCCTTATCGCCAAGGCCACACAAGATTCCTCTGAAGCCCCGCCTGGCCCCGGAGTGGCCAGGCACACTGCCAGACCAGCCTGCCTTTGCAGTGTCGCTTTGGAAATGCACGCTTTGATTCAGAAGGGATGACTTTTGTGGCAGACAGAAGCCGGGGGGGATCTGTCCTCTCCCAAGGTGTCTGGCCTTTCTGTTGGGTAGGGAAGTGTGGCACCGCATAGGGGTTGGCACCTGCCATCCTTGTACGAGGCCCCTTGGGCCAAGCACTGTGGTCACATCTTGCGCCTTGCTTTTCCTCTGCAGAAGGAGCCCAGCCCCAGTGCCCTGCTCCCACCTGCAGTGCTAGGACTGCAGCAGTTGCTCTTGGTTAATGACCCAGGCTTATCACCTGTCACCAGCCTAATTTGAAGAATTTCTATCTTTGGGAAACAGGAATGATTTCATCAAAGTATCAAAACTTCTTAAACCATAGCTGCCTGGCCTTCTTGTTCTATTAGACTTCAAAGGTTTTCGTAAAATTGATTTTAAAGTGTTTGCAACCAGAGGTGATGTGCAAGTAATGTCAGGGGCAAAAGTTTCCTCTGTTCCTCAGTAAGTATTCATTTCTCATCTATTCTGTGTGAGGCCCAGTGCTGGCTGCCGGGTCCTACGGTAATAGGGTGGGCCCTTTGCCCTTTTCTGGACCTCTCCTATGGGGAGTCAGACTTGTAAATAGAGAATTTCATAGCAGTGTAATGAGATGTGAATAAGGTACTGTAATGTGAGGTAAGAAATTGCCTAAATTCCTGAGGGATGAGAACCAGGATCAGCACAAAGCTGGTTCCTACGAGGTGGAGGTCAGATATACTGCCACTCTCCAACTTCACCATCTCTGACACCAGCTGTTCCCCCCACGGCACTCTTTACCTCTCTGCTGGGTTGAATAATTCTTTGCAATGGCTACACAGAACTCACAGACCATGCTCACAATTATGTGGTTTACTAGGGTAGTATTAGGCTACAATTCAGTATCAGAATCAACTTGGAAGTAACAGGAACAGCTGGGAAATCAGGGTTAGGAAGCGCATGTGCAAGGTCTAGAAGGCTCCCCTGAAGTAGAGAGCACACCCCTCCCTTCTTCACTGCAGGACAGCTTTCAACAAGGACAGCTCTCAGCTGCTGTCTCCCGTCTCCCTCTCCACTGCTAACTGGCCCAGCTCATGGCCAGTGTAGCAGCCGGCTCAGCTCTGTTAGCTGTTTTCTGCTGTCAGGCTTTGCCGGCAGGCCTCTCTGCCTTTGGCCTCCCTGCCATTGGCCTCTCTGCTGCTAACTGGCCCACCTCATAGCCGGTGTAGCAACCTACTTAGCCGTGCAGGCCCTCTCAGCCCTCCGCCCTGCTGCCAGGCCCATTCTGGCCCTCTCACTGCCAGCTCTCTGCCACTGGGGACTTCTGGGCCTCTCAGCTGAAGGCTCTGCCATTGGGCCCCTTCTGGGCCTCTTGCTGTCTGAGGTATTACAGCTGTTTTAGAAGGTTCTCCATGCAGGAACCCTGGGGTCATACCACTCTGCTCCAGGCTCTTCTTGGTCTTGAGGTCCCCTCCTTCCCTCTCACAACCTCTGTGGAGTTGGCTGCTTATATAATTTCAGGCATGGCCCTCTCAGCAGGACCACAAACTGAGTAATCCCTTCAAGTTACTCAATCCTATTGGGTGGTTTTACACACCAGCTTTCTGACTAGTAAACCAGCCAGTCCTTGCAAGGTGAGTGAAATACACCAATCACCGGATGGACTGTGGCTCAACCAGTATTTTTGGCGGAATTACAAACCCAGGACCAGAAGGGCCATATGTAAGTAGACCCTAGTGCACTGCAGGTGCTGTGGGAGTCGGACGTGAGAGAAGGCAGGGAGGCCAGATTGGGGGCCTATTAGGTGTGATCAGTACTTCGACTTCTCTGAGAGCTGTGGGGCTACGGGGGGCTCTGAGCAGAGGGATGTGAGCTGACTTGGGTTTTGACAGACCTCTCTGGCTGCTGTGGGGACAGTTGGGGGCCAGGGCGGAGGCAGGGAGGCTAGCGAGGAGGCATGTCAGGGGAGTGGGGAAGGGGCTCAGATTCTGGCAATGATCTGAAGATAGAGCTGACAAGATATTCCTGGAATGGAGCCCTCCGATTACTGCACGTCCACCTGGGCTCGGCCTGCCCTCCATCTAGGGCCCTGTCCATGTCCACGGAGGGCAGCACCTCAGGACTGTGTTGACCTTTGTGTACTTTTGTCATGTCCCCCACCTCACCTAACCATAAGCTCCTTGGGGCAGGAGCCAATTCTTGGAGTCCTCAACCCTTAGAGATGCCTGGAAACACTGAGTGGGGCTCCAGGCCCGTGTTCAGTGTGTCTGGTCTGTCATTGATCAGCCTGAGTGTGTTTGTACTTGCATGTGTACGTTTGCGTCTGCATGTGTACACAGGTATGTGTGACAGTGTGCATGTGTGTGTGCGTATGTGTATATATGTGTGTGCATGTGTGTATCCTGGGAAAGGAAGTAGGACCTGCCAGAGGCAGAACTTTCAATTTTGAACTCTAGGTGATTAAAGCTGACAATTAAATCCTAGAACCTCTAATCCCTAAAAAGAGATGGAAAAGAGACCGATAAACATGGATATAGAGCTGTGGAGTGTTTAGGAATAACAATTAATCATTTTAAAATGAAGACTTTTCACCATGTGCCCAAGTGAGACTGAGTTTAAGAAGTTCGGGAAGAGGTGGGGGAAGTGACCCGCCACCTTCTCCTGGAGGATAAAGTAGAAGTCCCTACCTATCAGTTCTTCCAAAGGAGGTGTGTTTTGAAGTAAGGAATTTGGTGGGAGACTCATTTTAATAGCCAGGCTGTTTTTATTGAAAGTATTTGGCTAGAAACATGCTCAGTGTAAAGCCTCTGGACTGGGCTCCCATTGTTTGGGGCCATTCAGGCCTTGAATGTAGTTCCAGATGTTTCCTAGTTCACAGCCTTGCCTAAATCTGGGCAAAGGTTTGGGGTGTGGTATGCACACTGGCACCTCCGGACACCTCTTCTCTTGGCTATCCTCTTGCCTCTGTCCTCCTGGTGTCTTGCCATGTCCTTATTCCAAAAGAATGAGGAAATGTACAGTTGGGAGTGACATCAGCCAGAAAATGATGTCACATTATGGAGTGTGCTGAAAGAACCTAACTCCCAAAACTCAAGGTGTAGCTATCAGGCTAGGAAAGGAAATGGAGGGGCCTTAAATGCATATTGCTAAATGAAAGAAGCCAGGCTGAGAAGGCTCATACTGTATGAGACTAACTATGTGACAGCCTGGAAAGGGCAAAGTTACAGACTCAGTGAAAAGACCAGGGATTGCCAGGGGCTCGGGGGTTGGGGAGTGAACAGGTAGAGCACAGGACGTTTTTAGGGCAGCGAAACTGTTCTGTCTGACGCTGTAATGGTAGACACATGACATCATAATGCATTTGTCAAAGCCCATAGGAGTGGACAACACTAAGAGTGAACCCTGACGTAAACTGTGGATTTTAGTTAATAATAATGTATCCGTGTTGGTTCATCAGCTATAACAAGTGCACCACAGGAAGTCAAGATGTTAACAGGAGAAACAGTGTGTAGCGGGGAGGAGGTATATGGGAGCTCTCTGTACTTTCTGCACTATTTTTCTGTTAGCCCAGCTCCAAAAAAAATAAAGTCTATTAAAAAAAAGTCAGGGCGTAGTAGGTAAAACTAACCCCACGTTCACCATGATGAGCAGTGCTGCAGGAGCCGATGTTTGTGTGGTGCTTTAAGGTGTTAGCCTGTGCTCCCTGTCTTAGTTGGTCCTCACTTGGAGCATGGATGGTAGACAGGACGGGCCATGTGATCACCCCTATGTCACAGGCATGCACCCAGAACAGAGGGAGGAGGAACAATGGAGCATGGCATATGACACATGTCACATGTGAGAAATGTCAACCCGTTGCAGTCTCCTGATCCAACCACCCTCTAACCAGCAGCAGGTGAATACACTCCCCTCTGCAAGGGTGCAGGTGCTGATATCTTCATTTGTGTCCACTGTTGCAAAAATGCAACATGGTCTGAGAAACTTTGTTACAGCAGTGAGGCCATTGGAAGGTGGTCCCCTCATGACTGCGTGGCTCTCACCACGCAGCCTGGTGCTGCTGCCCCTGCGTCTCTCTGTGTGTGGTGGTCATCCTCTCCCTTGGAAACACTGCTGCCTCTTGCTTACAGGAGCATCTCTGTCTTGGCCCCTCTCACACTTTCTCTCCAACTTCATTCCCAGTCTCTTCCCACCTTGGTTCTTGGCCTTGCTGGCTTCCTAGTGAGTGGGGCTCCCTAGCTGTGGGCCCTCCAGAATGGGGCTTGGCATCTGTGCTGTAGAGGAAGGATCTCTTTACTTCCCTCCTGAAGACCCCAAAGAGCTGGATCACCCACAGAACATTTATACGCACATTAATCGTAGCCAGTGACAGGCCTTGATCTCAAAGCATCAGAACTGAAGGTCTTTGTGGAATTTGTTCTGGCAATGGAGAAAACAGTTTTTTATCTTTTTTTTTTTAATTGAGGTGATTTTCCTATCACATAAAATTAACCATCCTAAAGTGTACAGTTCATTGACAATTAACAATTCTAAAGTGTACAACCACCACTTCCATCTAGTTCCAGAATATTTTCATCACCCAAAAGAAAACCCCGTACCCATTAAACATTCCCCATTCCCCCTTCCCTCTACCCTTGACAAACACTAACCTGCTTTCTATCTCTATGGATTTACTTATTCTGGATATTTCATATAAATGGAGTCATATAATACGTGATCTTTTGTGTCTGGCTTCTTTCACTTAACATAATGTTTTCAAGGTTCATCCACATTGTAGCATATATCAGAACTTCATTCTTTTTTATGGCTGAATAATTAGTCACTGTATACCACATTTTGTTTATCCATTTATATGTTGATAGACATTTGGATTATTTTCACCTTGGCTGTTATGAATAGTGCTGCTATGAACATTTGTGTACCAGCATTTGTTCGCGCTCCTGTTTTCAGTTCTTTCGCGTTTATACCTAGGAATGGAGTTAGTGGGTCATTTGATAATTATATGTTTAACTTTTTGAGGAACCACCAGACTTTTCCACAGTGGCTGCACCATTTTACATTTCCACCAGCGGTGTATGAGGGTTCTCATTTCTCCACGTCCTCACCAATACTTGTTATTTTCCTTTTTTTAAAATTATAGCCATCCTAGTGGGTGTGAGGTGGTACCTCATTGTGAGTTTGGTTTGCATTTTCTTAAGTGATTAATGGTGTTGAGCATCTCTTCATGGGCTTTAATGGCCATTTGAATATATTCTTTGGAGAATTGTCTATTCAAGTCTGTTGCCATTTATTAATTGGGTTGTTTGACTTTTTGTTGTTTAATTGTAAGAGTTCTTTATATATTCTGGATATTAAACTTTTATCAGATATATGGTTCCCCAAAAATTTTTCCCGTTTTATGGATTGTCTTTTCATTTTCTATATAATGTCTTTGATGCACAAAAGTTCTTAATTATAATGAAGTCTAATTTATCTATTCTTTTGTTAATCATACTTTTGGTGTCATATCTAAGAATCCATTGCCAAATCAAAAGCATTACCCCTGTGTTTTTTCTTCTAAGAGTTTTATGATTTTAGTTCTTACATATAGGTCCTTGATCTATTCTGAGTTAGTTTCCATATATGATGTGAGGTATGAGTCCAGCTTCATTCTTCTGCGTGTGACAATCCAGTTGTCCCAGGACCACTTATTGAAGACACTGTTCTTTCTCCATTGAATGAATTTAGCATTGTTGACAAAAATCAACTAACCATAGGTATACGAGTTTATTTCTGGACTCTCAGTTCTATTATATTGGTCTGTATGTCTCTCTGTATACCAGTGGCAAGGAACCCTGGTGGCACAGTGTTTAAGCACTCGGCTGCTAACCCAGAGGTCAGCAGTTCTAACTCACCCACCACTCCTCTGGAGAAAGATATGGCAATCTGTTTCCATAAAGATTACAGCCTTGGAAACCCTATGGGGAAGTTCTTCTTTGTCTTATAGGGTCACTATGAGCTGGAATCAGCTCCATGGCACAGAACAACATACCAGTACCACACTGTTTTGATTAGTGTAGCTTTACATTATGTTTTGAGATCAGGAAGTGTGAGTCTTCCTACTTTGTTCTTCTTTTTCAAAATTGCTTTGACTGTTTGAGGCCCCTTGCAGTTCCATATAAATTTGAGGATTGGTTTTTCCGTTTCTGCAAAAACCAAACCAAAACCCAGTGCCATCGAGTCGATTCTGACTCATAGTGACCCTATAGGACAGAGTAGAACTGCCGCATAGAGTTTCCAAGGAGCGCCCGGTGGATTCGAACTGCCAGCCCTTTGGTTAGCAGCCGTAGGATTTAACCACTATGCCACCAGGGTTTCCTTCTGCAAAAAAGGCTTTTGAAATTTTGATGGAAATTGTGTTGCACCTATAGATTGCTGTGGGTAATACTGTCTTCTTAACAGTTATTAAGTTTTACAATCCATGAACGTGGAATGTCTTGCCATTTGCTTAGGTCTTCTTTAGTTCCTTTCAGCATTGCTTTGTAGTTTTCAGTGCACAGGACTTTCACTTCCTTGGTTAAATTTATCCCTAGGTATTTTATTATTTTGGGTGCTATTGTAAATGGAACTATTTTCTGAATTTCCTTTTTGGATAGCTCATTGCTGGTGCCTTTACTTCCTTACCTTCTACTTTGTGGTGACCCTGAACTTCAGATGCGCGTATACCCAGAGATCAGTCCCCATCCATCCCACACACACCCCCTGTGCTTGTTGTGCACCTGAGCGGGGGTTTACTATTTTCCTTTTTCCACCATAAGTGTTTGTGGGTCTTGCCTCTGTGTCAGAACCTGGGCTGGGCATTTCCTGTACCCGTGCGTGTGGGAACCATGCGTGTACTGTGGGGTCTCCATCTTGTACTCCCTCCTGTTGGACCCCATCCTGGCTGAACCCTTCACTGTTGAGGGAACCATGGTGGGTGAGGTGCATAGGTCAGGCTGTGTGGGCTAGGGTAAGTGAACAAATTCAGGAGCACTCAGCTATGTGGAGGGTACCCCCTTGCTGGCTTCTATGCCTCCCTGAGAGCTGAGGGAGTCATCCCATGGGATGGAGGAGGAAACCAAGGTTCGTAGAGATTAGCTTGCCCAAGTCCAGCACAAAAAAGTGAGGAGGCCAGGATGAATGGTGTTAAGAGACTGATGGGCTGGCATGGAGTGGGAGGCACTAGTCAAGCTGCCCTAGGTTGGGAGCTGGGGAGGCACTAGGCTCAGAAGAGGGCACGGGGTGTCAGGGATGGGAAGTGTGGAGCAGCGAGCTTCTGGGGGAACATATCCAGGGACCACTTTGGCCTCAGGGGCATGGGGCTCTGCAGGGGGGCTCAGGAGCCAGGGTGCCTGCAGGGAGACCTGGGGGTGCATCTCTCCTGGAGTATGGACTCTGTGCTGAGCTGTGGGCTGGGTGGTGGACCTGCATCCTCTCCGCTGCCCCACAGCCCTGCCAGGCTGGGTACCAGGTGAGGACAAGGATGATAACTGGCCCAGGGCCTGGCAGCTGGGGGGAGAGTATGAGAAAGGGAGCCTGGGCTGCCTAGTGCCAGAGTCCACACAGGGCCTGTGCTGGGGTGGCCTAGGGGGCCACAAGGCCAGCAAGTGAAGGCAAAGTGGGGAGGTGGTCCTGGGATACCGAGCTCTGCTGCTCACCTGGTCACCCAAACTGAACCATGGGTGCACGAGCCCAGCCTCCTTCCCCTTACAAGGCATCTGAGGACCAGAAGAAGGAGCTGCTGAGGATGGCTGGACAGGGTGGGCTGAGGGCTGGCTGCATTACCAGGGAGTCTGTGGTGGGCCCGTTTCGGAGGAGTGTGGGCCAGTGGTGGGCGGGGGAGTAGTACCTGGCAACATAGTCTTGTGCTTGGCCATCGTGGGTGCCAAGTGTGAGGGATCTGTTTGGCCTGGGACAAGGGGCTTAGCTGGCCCAGTGGACCCCCTCTGGGACAATCCAGACAAGCTGAAGGACTAAGTGGATACTGACACCTCGAGGTCTCCTTGTCACATTGTGACTGCACTACTCTACTGTCCCCTTAGAGAGCCCCATCGAGCAGGTTCAGGCGGGCATCTCTGGGAAAGCTGGGCCCCACGGGAAGCTGCTGTTGGCAAGTGCTTCCTGGGGATGTCCACACAGGGCTAAGGCAGCCTGCACCGGGGGCTGCAGGGACCCCTTCCCTGTCCAGGGCCCGCCTCATCGTTCTCCTGGGCTGACTGCCTCCGCGGGCCGTGACTCAGCCTGGTTGGGTTCAGGAGCCCTGGCATCTGGCAGAGATCCAGAAAGTGCAACCGGATCCAGTCTATCCTCAGATAGCCAAGGTCTGGGGAGAGGCAGGGGGGTGTTGTGACAGCTTTCTAGACCTGAGGGGTGGGGCACCAGGTAGGCCCCTGGCCTGGCCTGAAGCAGGTCAGTGGTCTCGAGCCTGATGAGAGTTAGGTCTACATTGAAGCCTCCTGCTTGCTGAATGTGTTAAACTTGAGAGTTAGTTGCCCCTGGTTCCCATGGACTTTCTCTTCCTGAGTGCCTGACAGCTATAGGCAACCTCTCCTCAGCCGCTTTGGAGAAAGGGGCCGGGCAAATTTCTATACTCTGAAACTGTGGGAGTGGGGGCGGGCCTGCGTGCTCACGGCCACCTGTGCCCCGCACTGGGTGGCGCTCTCCCACTGTGACTTCCCATCTTCTGGCAGTTGTGTGCAGGCATGAGGCGTCAGCAGCTACACGGGCCCCCAGCCTGACTGTACCCTAACCAAACGCAGGTGGGGTGGGTGTGAGCAGTCTCTGTTTGTTTTGAAGGCCTTGATGACATTTCTGGCTGTGACTGTAAACTCTGTCACAAGTGAGGCAGTCTTGGACCCACAGAATTTCAGAGTCGGGAGGGCCTGGGTGCAGTGGGGAATGGTGCCTGGAGTCAGGGCCCTGTGGTAGGGGTCTGACCGGACCGAGGCTGCCCAGCTTCTGGCTGTCAGTGAAAGAGAGGCTCCTTCAGACCGCGGCTCTTCCCGTGTGTGCCGGCCCCAGTCCCTGTAGGCTGAGAGCCAGGGAAAGGTGGACCCACTGGGGAGGGAACCACCAGGTTGGTGTTGGGTGGGAGCAGTGTGGACCGGCAGGAGGGTTGAGGCATGAGGGGAGACACTGTGGGTGGAGAGGCCGTGTGGGTGCACAGGCTGGTGGGAGCTCAGATTTTGCCCTCAGTGCAGCCTGGGTTGAGACAGGGGCACATGAGACAAGCTTTGATTTACATTTTACAAGGTTCCTTAGGGCGCCCAGGAGGAGTAGGCCGTGGGGCCAGATGGACACAGAGACCAGTGACCAGTTAGGGGGTGGGGTATGTGGGGCCCTGAGGGAGAAGGGAACCCTGGGGGGAGGGATAGGGGAACCTGGGAGAAGGGATGGGTGTCTTGAGGGTGGGGGATGGGGGTCTCTGGGGTGGGAGATGGGAGTCCCTGGGGGGAAGGACAGAGGACACTGGGGAGAGGGGTGAGTGTCCTGAGGTGGGGCATGCCAGTCCTTGAGGGGGCCACAGGGGTTCCTGGGGTGGGGGATATGGGCCCCTGGGAGGAGGGACAGGGGCCCTGGGATGGGTGATGCAGGACCCTGCAGGGGGAGGGACGGGGTCCCTGGTGTGGGGGATGTGGGTCCCTGGGGTGATGGACGGGGGTTCTGGGGTGGGGGATGCAGGTTCCTGGGGTTCCTGTTCCCTGGGAGGACCAAGCCTGCTCCTGCCCTGAGCTCCACCATGCCTGTCAGAGGGTGGCAGTTGGTCAGAGAAATGGAAGCATGGCTGCTCTTTGACCTCGAGATTCTCATGGTAATGTCACCATGGTTACCATCTTCCCTGCGTGACTATCACCTCTGGGTGTATTGCTCAGCCCCCTGCCATCCCCCAACATGCATCTGACCCGCCCACCCTCCTTCTCCCCTCTCAGCAGTCTACGCTGCCCCAGCTTCCTGCGGCCTTAGTACCTTCCCCTCGTCACCGTCCTACCTCAGCCCCTCTGCCTCTGCTCCCCGTGAGACTGCCATCCTTGCTGCCCCAGCGTAGCTGGCACTGCCCCTCTTCTGGGCAGAGCCTGTGGGCCACTCAGCTTGGAGTCCTGCATCCTGAGCAGACATCCCTCCTGGCCATATGCATGTGTGACCCCCAGTGACTGAGCCCTCAGGCCGGGTGACCCAAAGGATCTCAGAGCCCCCAAAACAGACCCCAACACCAGCTGCCACCTACATGCCTTGGGCATTGTCCTGCCTCCCTGCCAGCCTAGGGCTGGAGGCTGCCCCTGCAGGCAGAGTAGCCCATGGAGGGACGCAGGCCTGACAGACCATCTGGGCAGTGTCTGTGGGGTCTGCACTGCCAGGCTGCTTGGTTTGGGTAACACAGAAAAATGAAATTGGTTGCTAATATTTAAAACTGAAATTTTACATAAAACCTTCCTTTTCTGGTTTCTCTTTGGAAACCTTTGGGGCAACCTGGTCCCAACACCCACCTCCACCCCCGCCTCCACACCTCCACACCCCCCCATGCCGTTGGTGCTACCTACCCATCAGGCGGGCATTCAAGTTTTGGCCCCTGGCCCTCCACATGGAGATGGCCCTGGGCTGGAGCTCTGGAGGGGACATACCCTGTGGGGGTGGGCTGGGACTGGTGGGGCAGTACCATTTTGTGAGTCAGGGGACAGCCACTCCACATCATGGTCTCTCTCTCCTCTGAGCTGCAGCATCCCCAACCTGCCAGGTGTGTGGGGTTAGGGCTCAGAGGGCCTGTTTACTTCAGAAAGGGCTGGGCTGAGTCTCCCCTCAAAAGACAGGTGCCGACGCTTTCTGCCTGCCTGGTGGCTAACGGGCAGGCAGCCTCTGTGGTCTGCGGCAGCTCACTTCCCCTCCTTTGTAGACAGGCACCCTCCACTGTGCTGAGAGGGCCAGGTGCACTGCCATGGATGGGGGCACCGTTGTGAGAACACAGGTTCCTTAGGGGCGAGAGGTTTGCAAATGCTTGGGAGGCTGTGGAAATGTGGGCACCTACTATTTTTTGGTGCGGGCAATGGTGGTTCAGTGGTAGAATCCTCGCCTTCCATGTGGGAGACCGGGTTCGATTCCTGGCCAGTGACCGCGTGTAGAACCACCATCCGCCTGTCGGTGGAGGCTTGTCTGTTATGATGCTGAACAGGTTTCAGTGACACTTCTAGACTAAGCTGGACTAGGAAGATAGGTGTGGAGATATTCCAAAAATCATCCAGTGAAAACCCCATGGATCACAGTGGTCTGATTCCATGGTACATGAAATTGCCACAAGCCTTACCAACTTGACGGCAGCTGACAATAACAAGCATTTTTGGAGATGGTTTCCCAGGCCAGACAAAGCCACTCTCAAAGATAAGCAGGAGACTCACTGTCTTTGGATGTCACGGAGCAAACAGGCCGAGGACACCCTTCCCTGAGAGCCAGGGCCCCTGCCACAGCCCTGCCCTGCAGGTGCTCTGTGCCGGCTCTGCCCAGGGTGGTCCCATGGCCCTGAAGTTCACACAGCAGTACAGAAAGCAGTGCCTATCATCTCAGAGTATATGCTCATGGAGGAGGGGTACAGGAGGGGTGCTGGAGGCAGCGAGACAGTGGGGCCACTTTTTGGGGTCCACAGACCCCTGTTCTAGGGATGGTGTGCCTTCATCCTGGGACCAGGGCCACCTGCCTTCCCTAGTTCTTTGGTGCTGTGCTGTGCCTCACCTCGGTGGCCCTCCAACACCCAGTGATGGTATGTTCAGGGGACGGAGACCATAGTGGCCCTTCAACACCCGGTGAAGGTGCGAGCAGGGGACGGAGACCACGGTGGCCCTCCAGCACCTGGTGAAGGTGCGTGCAGGGGTTGGAGACCACGGTGGCCCTCTAACACCTGGTGAAGGTGCGTTCAGGGTACAGAGACCACTGCCTCATTCTGCCTCTGGGAGTGCAGCCTGGCCCGCTGACTCCCATCTCCAAACACCCACACTAACTGCACAGTCTGGAGTGAACTAAGTGCCAAATTAAAACGTGGGGGAAGGAAAGTCTTTAAGCAGGCAGATTTGGGTTCAGTTTAAGAAAAAAACTTTCTAATAATTGAAACTGGCCCCAAACCAGAGATGGTCTAGGGAGGCAGTCTTTAGATTAGAGCAGGGCTCCCCAGCCCCGGCACCACTGACATTTGGGCTAGATTATTCTGTGTTGAGGGTGCTGTTCTGTACTCTGTAGGATGTTGAGCAGCATTTTACCCACTAGATGCCAGTAGCACCCCGTTCCCCAGTTGCGACAGCCAAAAATGTCTCGAGACGTTGCCAAACGTCCCCTGGGTGCAAAATCTCTCCCAGTTGAGGGCAATTTTAGATGCTCGTTTTAAGTGACAGTCTTCCTGCCCGATGTGTTGCACCTGTGGTCAGGTTAGATTGAGCTAGCTACCCTTTCTTTTCTTATACTACTTTGATAAGGAATAACTGTTTGTTCATAGAAAACTTTAATTGAATTATTTGGCAAACAGAACACAGCACATGGTAAAAACAAAAAAAGTATGAAAGAAGTCGTAGAGAAATCATGTCTCATATCCTAGTTTCAGTGTCCCTCTCCCTGGGGGAACTCGCTTTGAGTTCCTTAGGAAAACATCCTGAGGGGTATTTCATGTTTAGATGACGTTGATATGTCTATAACCACCCCCTCTTTTCATTTTCTGAACAAACAGCAGCATACACCACGCTTTCTGCACACGGTGGTCTGGGTTCTTTCTTGTCACGTCTGTGCCCGTGCAGGCTCGGTCACATAGACAATCCGGGACACACTCTTCCAGTCTCCTCCTGCTTGGCTTTTAGCAGTGTCTGATCCTGAGCTGCAATAGCGGCAGGGCTGAAGATACTGCAGTCATGTTGCACAGTGGCTGTCCTGGTCTCTGCGCTTTTGTGCCTGTATGCAAGCATGTCTGCTGGGTAAATCTCAAGAAATAAAGTTGCTGGGTTAAGGATACGGTGTTTCAGATTTTCAAATTACCGGATAGGTTGTGCGTCTTTCTGGGCACGCTAGACAACAAAGTTTTAGAACTTTTTGATCGTTGTCCATCTGGAAGGTGAAAAATGGTATCTCACTATGGTTTTTGTTTGCTTTTATCTAATTATTGAGATTGCTCACGTTTAAATTGCTCTTCCCGCACTATTGTAGGATTTTGTAAATGGCCCAGATGCTTCTGCTGAAGGTTGGGCTGACACTAGGAGTGGTCGAAGGCAGTATGCTTGCAGGGTTGGGGTGGGCTGTCCCCATCTCCCCTTGTGCTCTCTCGGCAGGTGCTCTGAACCTCGCAAACTCCCAGGCTGGCCCCCTGAGTTCATGCCCCTACACCTGTACAGTACTCCGATTCTGTGGAAGTCGAAACTTCATCTGTTTGCTAGACATCCCACGCTCCCCACGGAGGCTTCTCCCTGCCCAGCACCCCTCCCCCACCTGGTCCCTGCATCCCACCTGGAGGCTTCTTCGTGCCCATCCCCCTCCCCCAGACCACACTGCATGCTGCATCACAGCCCTGCAGTCTCCTTCGGCTGCTTGTCGCTTTCCCAGACTCCATCGTTCCTGGTGACCCTGGAAGTCCTGAGGAGTCTGGTGGGATGCGGAATATTTCTTCTGAATGTGCTTTTCCCTGTGCATTTCTCCTGGCTTAGGTGTCCCATTCGATGACTCTGACACACTGTCTGGATGGTTCCCCTCTTGGGACCATGTGGGGCTGGCAGTGGGACAGGTGTCCATTGGCCTGCGTCTCAGGTGCTGGCACGGTGAGCTTGGCGGAGTAGCCTTTTGGATCTCGTGTCCCATAAAAGCCGACCTCTAGGTTAGCACAGGCTTTGGTGTGGTGTCATTTCAGCTGACCCCAGCCTTCTGTCCTTGTCGTTTGACTGAGGTGTGGGGCTGGGAGGCGTCTCAGAGAGTGATCCAAGCCCTTTTCTCTGCAAGTGGGGAAACAACCTACATGGTGAGTTGGTGGGGGGCGTGGGGGCCGGAGCCCCTGTCTCCCCTCAGCCTAGCGCTTTTTTCTCTGCACACTTCTTTCTCTGCACACTTCTTTCTCTGACGGGCATCGTTTTTGCAAAATTTGGCCTCAGGAGGTGGCTTGATAGTATCCTGAGAAGAATCCAGACCTGGTGCCGGGGCCCATATCATCCAAACCCTCCCCTGCACACAGCCTGGAAATCCTTCTCCGGTCCTGTCTCTGGGGTGGCGACTTAATGTCTGAGTCCTGAGCAAGACTTGTGGGTATGTAGGAAAAGTCTGTCTGCTCTCTGGAGCCTCCGGGAGTCAGGCTTCCCACGAGACAGCACTACTAGCTGGATGTGGGCCAGTTATCCCCAGGAGCTAGAGCGACAGGCCCTGGGGCTGTAACCCCCCAGGGCGTCAGCGAAGGTCGGGCGGTATCACTGCCCTGGGCACAGCAGCTGTGTGGATCTTCAGGGCCCTCCAGGTCCCAGCCCCAGAGCCTTTGTCCCTCACCCTGACCCTGGTGACAAGGTTGCTTGCTGGTGGCCTTGGCGGGCCACCTACCCATTCGAGTCTGGTTCCTTGTCTGGACATGAGGCCCCTGGTCAGGCTTGAGGCTCAAGTGGCACGATAGAGCAGCCTGATAGATGACCACATGCCTGGCCTGGGGTCTCAGGATCCCCCCGCACACCTGCTCACATCCCTGCACTAGATTCTCCACCCAGTCTGCACCTGGCTCTTTGCAGTGTCTCTCTGCTTCATGAGAAACATCATTTCTTCTTTGCCTTTTTATTGTTTTACCTTAAAGGACAAGAAAAACAAAGACTGAGATATAGAAACCTGGGCTATAGGGGCACCCCTCCTCTGCTTTATCAGAGGAATGGGGAGCAGAGTCCCCATTTCTCATGTTTCATGACCTGTTGCCTCTGGTGAAGTTCTGGATCAGGGCTAAGCCTAGCACATCCAGCCTTTCCCTGGTGCTGGTCTTTGGAGGCCTATGAGGGTACAGAAGGTCTGCGGAAGCCTGGAGCTCCCCAGCCTCTGTGGGCTGTGAGTCCCACCGTTAGTGAGGTGCTCCAACTAGGCTTTCTCCCGAGCCATGCCCCTGGGCTAATGCTCGAGCATTCTGGGCATCTGGGATTTTTCTTCTTACGCTCACAAGTGACCGTTACAAAGACAGTGGCCTCTACAGTGGAGCAAGAATGATGCTTGGATAACAGCAGCCCTGGTAGCACCTAGTTTTGTACTTTCCTCCTGTTGTTGATCATGGACCTGTGTAACATAGCGTGTATATGCTGCCTAACTAGTTAAGGACTGGATTCTTGGTGAAGTTACCCCAGCAGCACTTGTTGCTGTTAGGTGCCATTGAGTCCGGTCTGACTCACAACGACCCTATGTACAACACAATGAAACACTGCTGGTTCTCACCATTCCATGATCGTTGCTCTGCTTGAGCTCATTTTTTGCAGCCACTGTGTCAATCCATCTCGCTGAAGGTCTTCCTCATTTTTGCTGACCCTCTACTTTACCAAGCATGATGTCCTTCTCCAGGGACTGATCCCTCCAGATAACATGTCCAAAGTGTGTGATATGAAGTCTTGCCATCCTTGCTTCTAAGGAACATTCTGGCTATACTTCTTCCAAGACAGATCTATTCGTTCTTCTGGCAGTCCATGGTATATTCAATATTTTTTGCCAACACCACAACTCAAAGGTGTCAATTCTTCTTTGGTTTTCCTTGTTCATTGTCTAGCTTCCACATGCATATGAGGTGACTGAAAACACCATAGCTTGGGTCAGGTGCACTTTAGTCCTCAAAGTGACATCTTTGCTTTTTAACGTTTTAAAGAGGTCTTTTGCAGCAGATTTGCCCAATGCAATGCATCGTTTGATTTCTTGACTGCTGCCTCCATGGGTGTTGATTGTAGATCCAAGTAAAATGAAATCCTTGACAACTTCAGTCTTTTCTCCGTTTATCATGATGTTGCTTATTGGTCCAGTTGTGAGGATTTTTGTTTTCTTTATGTTGACGTATAGTTCATACTGAAGGCTGTGGTCTGTGATCTTCATCAGTGAGTGCTTCAAGACCTCTTCACTATCAGCAATCAAGGTTGTGTCATCTGTATAATGCAGGTTGTTAATGAGTCTTCCCCCAATCCTGATGCTTCTCGGATTATTTGCTCAGCATACAGATTGAATAAGCACTTAGCAACTTGATTTTACCGATTTCTTGGTAAGAGAGCTCTCCGAGCTGGTTCCTGAGCTACCATACAGCCTTCAGCAGAGCAGGACATCATTAAAAAAAAAAAAAAAAAATCAAACCCACTGCCGTTGAGTCGATTGCGACTCATAGCGACCTTATAGGACAGAGTAGAACTGCCCCATAGAGTTTCCAAGGAGCACCTGGTGGATTCAAACTGTCGACCTCTTGGTTAGGAGCTGTAGCACTTAACCACTATGCCACCAGGGTTTCCAGGACATCATTAAAAAACATTAAGGAGATGCAATTCAATGGTTCAGTGAGCCTGGCATCCAAAGTGCCTTTCTGGGAGAAGTTAACCTCCTTCAGTTCTCATGTGTTATCACTAGGGGGACAAGGCTGCAGTTTGTGCGTGTTACCACTAGGGGTACGAGGCTGCAGTTTGTGTGTGTTACCACTAGGGGAAGGAGGCTGCCAGTGCCCCAAGACTGTCAGTGGTATTCGTTGTCTGAGGCAGAGGGCAGGGAGCGGCCTGATTTGAATGTTAGCATGTCGCACACAGCATGTTGTATCTTGCACCCTCATGGGGACCTTATGAGGTAGGCATGTTTCCATTTTAGAGGGACCCCAAGGTGGCCAGAGGTGACCAAGCAGGTGCCCTTACACCAACCCCCATCCCTCCAGGCCATCCTTGTAGTGCTGGAAGTGTCTCTAGAGAGGCCATGGCGCACCACATTCCAGCTCATAGCACACCCCTGGACATGAGTGAACTTTTGGTAACTCTTCTCCGACCCCACAGAGGCTGTTCCAGAGAGCTGTGCCTGCTCCAGCAGTGCAGCTTGCCCTTTGGAGAGTCTGGGCAAGAGCCCACATGGCTCTCAGAGTGGATTCCCCATTTCCTTATCTTGTCCTTTATGTAAGAAACAAAAAGGCAAAGAACAAATCTTAGAATGATCTGGGGAATGGAAGCTGCAGCTCACCAGTAACTCGCCCCTCAGTTGTGGGGGCCCACCCTGAGCTGACTGCCACCTTTCATCCCAGGGCCTGCCCCTCTCCTGCTGCAGCCACTCTGGAAAGAGTCTCTTCTCCTGGCCACTTGACCCTCAGGGCCAGTTCCCCAACACCCTGCTAGTAAGGGCCTGCTAGGTGTGTGCCTCTCCGGAACTGACGCCTTCTAAGGGCCAGGGTGGGGGCTGGGAAGCCCTCACCTCCCGTGTGTGACTCCCCGCTTCTGTAACGTGCTCCTAGTCCTCACCTCCCCTGTGTGACTCCCCGCTTCTGTAACGTGCTCCTAGTCCTCACCTCCCCTGTGTGACTCCCCGCTTCTGTAACGTGCTCCTAGTCCAGTGTGTCTTCACAGCCCTCAGGCGAGTCTCCAAGGGTTCCATCCAGACCGAAGGTGTAATTCCCAGACGGCCCCCTGCTCTGGGAGGTATTTGCTCCTGTTTGCTCTACATCTGCATACAGTTGGTTTCCTTAGAGATGGCTGAGTAAAAAAAAAAAAAAAGCCACTCCTAAACCTGCTTCTGATTTTTAAAGGGACCCTGCTCTTTACGTGGAATCTGTTCAAAATCTACCACAATGGGTTTGAAAAAGTAGATGTAAAGAGACATTTTGAATATTCATTTAATTTATCAAGAAGCCCAGACTCTCAGATGACTGAGGGTGTGTTAAGTAAATTATAATGTATTCACACCATAGAAAATTATGCAGTCATCAACAATGAGGTTTACAGCAAGGTTTTAATGATACGGGAAATGTTTATGTTCTAATGTTAAATGAAAAAAAGCAAGATCCAACGTTGTGGATAAACTCATTGCCTTTGAGTCGATTCTGACTCATAGTGACCCTATAGGACAGAATGGGACTGCCCCATAAGGTTTCCAAGGCTGTAAATCTTTATGGAAGCAGACTCCCAATCTTTATCTGGAGGAACGGCTAGTGGATTCAAACTGCTGACCTTTTGGTTAGTAGACCTTTCATTTAGCAGCCAAATGCTTAACCACCACACCACCAGGACTCCATATCATAGAATAAACCAAACCAAACCCATTGCTGTCGGGTCGATTCCAACTCACAGCGACCCTGTAGGACAGAGTAGAACTGTACCATAGGGTTTCCTAGGAGCAGTTGGTGGATTCAAACTGCCAACCTTTTTTTGGTTAGCAGCTGAGCTCTTAACCACTATGCCACCAGGACTCCTTCTCATAGAATACCAAACCAAACCTGTTGCCGTCGAGTGGATTCCGACTAATAAAAAAAAAAAATAGTTGGTGTTAATTAGTTGAGGTAGAAAATATGCTGGAAGGAAATATGCCATATGTTAATAAGGTTATGATTATTTTTTTCCTACCACTTTTATATTTTTCTACACTTTCCAACTTGTCTTCTAGCAGCGTAATATTACTTCTGTCATCAGAAAGAAAACAAGCAGGAAAATGAGAATGTCAGAGTTTAGAGAGTGTGCTGCCTGGGCTTCCCATTTGCTGGTGTCGTAGGCACCGGGGTCTGCCCTGCTGTCCCCAAACTACCTGCTGCCTAGTGGGGAGCTGGGCCCTGCCTCCCACTCTAAAGGCCTGGGTGAGCTGGGGAGTCTCTGCCCTCTGTCCTGTCCCATGGACCGCATCAATTTGCACAGCACACACTCCCTTCTGATGTAACCTGCTCCCCCATTAATATACACTAGCCTCGCTACACCTGTCTTTCTGGAGCTAATGGGTAGTCCCCATGGTGAGAACTGCCAGAGGGACCAGAGGGTGGGGTCTTCACCTGTGAGAATTCAGGGGGCATTTTAAAGCCCAGCAGGGCTCTGCCCCTCCTTTAGGGCCAATGCAGGGGTGGGGACCTAGAGCAGCACCACTCCCCAGCGCCACAGGGGTCAGCAGCATGAGTACCCACCTCCATGTGGAGCCCCACTCTTGTGCCCAGCATACGAGGACAGCTGCCTTGTGTGTGCCAAGTGCAGCCTGCCCTGTCCAGAGCGCAGCTCTGTTCCTGATCACCGCCGGCTGACCAGGTCCTGGTGACGTCAGTCCCATGTGTGGGGAGTGAGGCCTGTGACACACATGGGTGCCTTGTCAGGTGGGTATGGCTGTGGCCCATTGGGGCTGTTGAGGAAAACCCAGCAGACACTGGACTCCCCAAACAGGCTGAGTGGCACAGCCACAGCTTAAGTGAGTTCCAGTTTGGAGCTGTTAAATACTGTTCCTTCAAGTGGTGATTTCTCCTGCACTAGGAGCGGGTTAAATGATTACTTATAGTTACTGTACTTGGAGACTTAATGACACTTAGTAATTACTTATAGTCAATATTAAGTAACTACTTATACTTACAGATACTAAATGGTTACTTACAGAGATTAGGATACTTATAGATACTCAGATACTTACTGGTATTAAATGATTACTTACAGATACTTGGCCTGGAAGTAGAGAGTAGGGTAACTTAAGGCCAAAATATGAGGAACTGCTTTCAACGGGCTTTACTTTAGGAACGACAGTAAAGAAATGTGAAAATACAATGTCAGCCTTGAGAAGTTCAGGATGCGGAGTCACAGAGAATATTTCCCGACCACGTTCATTGTGTGGACATTGACCGACAGAAGCCCAGCTTTGGAATGCCCTGTGTGCTGATGCCCTTGCTGATGAGGGCAGGCACACTTCACGCGTCCTTCGTGAACAGGGCAGCGCGCAGCTATAAGGTACCCACCGTGGACATACCCTTTGCAGATATTCATGCCCTGCATCAGGTTGTGTCTCCAAAGATGCCTTGATCTTGGTGGGACTGGCAGAGATGAGTAGTCCCGAAGAAGCTAGACCTGGATTTCCTAAGATGGGTTTCATTAAACAAAAAGTCAGCATTCTGGTATCAATCCAGTTTCTGTATTTCACCTAATGGGCTAATTTGCAAGAATGGTGTTAGTTTTACTCTGGCCTCACAGGTGCTGGGTAGTACTGTAATATTTCAGTGTGACAACTCATTCTTATTTGAATTGTTCTCTCCTTGGCTGCCGGCAGGACTGAGTTTTCCCAGTTGCCCATTTACCAGCTGTCTCTCCTCTTGGGGGACTGTCTACCTTGCTGTAGCGGGAAGCTGACTTGAGTCCAGGGGCAGGACTTCTGGATGCCTGCAGAGTGAGAGGGTTTGTCCCTGGGGGCTGCGGTGTTCCTATCAGGGTCTCCTGTGCCCAGGAGGGAGGGAAGCTGCACAAACCCTGCCAGCAGTCAGAGAAGGTATGGAGCTGATGACGCTGGACGTCGGTGCACTGATCAGCTCTTGGTGGGCCCCTATGGTCTCCAGCTGGCTTGGACCTAGCGCTGGGCTGGCACAGGGTGAGGCCTGATGACCGCTTGTTGGTGAGTGAAGGAGGGGTGAATACCTGCAGTGTCTGTGGAGGGTCAGACTGGAGATGTCGAGTGTTTTTCTAGAATTAAAAATCTGTGCTTCTTAAACGTGGCTTTTTCCCCATGGCGTGGACCATGTTTTATCCTGGAGGGGGAGTGGGCTCCTGGGGCCGTGTCATGCTGGCCCCAGAGCTTCCTGAGGGGCTGGATGGAGCAGGGTGAATGGGTGGGGGCTCCCTCACCCCTCCTTCTCCTGGCAGAAGTGGGAGGCTAGGTTGTGAAGGTGCTGGAGGGCCTGTCTTCTCCCTTGTGTTCTGACTTCTCTGGGCTTCTGAGCACCCCAAGGAGCTTCCTTCCTGGGAGGATACTGGTGCAGATGGTGGAGGGTGTTTCCCTGGGCACTCTGCCCAGAATTAGGTAAATTGTACTTAGATAAACAGCTGCCATTGAGTGGACTCCAACTCATAGCGACCTTATGTGTATCTGAATGAAATGTTCTGAAATGAAATGCTTGGTCTTGCATCATCCTTATAATTGCCAGCATGTTCTAGTCCATCGCTGTGACCACGGTACCAATCCATCTCACTGAGGTTCTTCCTCATCCTTGCTGACCCTCTACTTCACCAAACATGATGTGCTCCTCCAGGGATCTATCCCTCCTGATGACGTGCCCAAAGCAAGCGATTCAGACAATGACTCCATAAGGTTGTGATCCATAAGGTTTAATTGGCTGATCTAATTGGCAAATTTTCAGAACTCAATTGCCCAGCCTTTCTTCCTACTCTTAGTCTAGAAGCTCTGTGGAAATCTGTTCTCCATGGATGACCCTGCTGGTGGCATAGCTACCACAGTTGTACAAACTGCCAGACAGGTAGTGATGGAATTGTACCTTAGGGCCTCAGTATTTCTGCCAAGTCTTGAAAACAAACAAAGAAGAGTACCTTGTTATGGGGGTGTGGAAAGGTGGCAGGTACTCTGGGACTTGTCTTGTGCCTCCCTTGCTTCCGGTGACCCGGTGAGCCCTTGAGCCGTCTGGTGGCAGAGCTTGGAGGGAGCCAAGGAGGGCGGCACTGTGGAGGAGACCCTGCGCTCCTACCCCCACCTTTCCATCCAGATCCCTCAGCCAGCCAGGCAGGGAAGTGAATCAGGAGGATACGAGGGATGCTGAGCCGGAGGTGGGCTACCCAGTACTGGAGACAGGCAGTCCAGGCCTCCTCTGGCCTCTGGCTGGCCCGGCGAGCTGGGTGGCCTTGGCAGCCCCTGCCCCATCTGAGCCTCCTTCCCTCGCCTGCAGAGCAGTCTGCCTTTGCCGCGGATGCCCAGTGCTGGGTCCATGGAGGGCTGTAGCAAGCTGCTGCTGTGACTGTGTGTGTGTTTTGAGGCGTAGAGGCAGTAATTGGGTGTTTAGGATCTCCCAGAAGGGAACCTCCATGACATCCTCACTGGCTAGAACCTGCCCCCCACCCCACTAGAATCCCACTCCTCCCACTGGCTAGAATCCTTCTCCCCCTACTGGCTAGAACTGCCCCCCCACTGGTTAGAATCTCCCTCCCCCACTGGCTAGAATTCCCCCACCCCCACTGCCTAGACCCCGCCCTTCCCACTGGCTGGAAGATGCCCTCTGGGTTCTGTGGGCACCTCCGTCATCTTGCTGCTGAAGCCCTTTCCATCTGTTCCTCCTGTTGGCTCTTTCAGCCTCCCTTTCTGGAACTGTGTGGGGACTATCCACACCACCAAGATCAGGGGATTTTTAAAACAGTGTCCCTCTTTTCCTGCCTCTCCGCGTCTTTCTAAGTTTCAAATCCCTCCCCTCCCCAAGGGCCCACTGGGCCTGCTTCCCCCCACTCCTCTGTGGGCCCAGAAGGGGGGACCTCCTGAGGTGGGCAGGAGTCCCTGGGGCACCCCTCCTGTTTCACACTCCAGGGAGGCTGCATCCTGTCCCCCTCACAAGTGCCTCCCCCTCCTCCAAACTCAGCAGGTAACCCAGGTGGGCTGGAGTCCCTCTGTCCAGAATTGGCTGTGGGCTCTGCCCTGGTCCAGGCACTGCCCCTGCCTTGGGGTTCCATGTTGGCACCGGGTCTGGTAAACTAAGATCTGCCTGTGCCACGGGTGACTGTGCGTCAGGACAGCCTGGAGGTGTGGGCGAGGCGGAGAGTTACTCCACAACCCCAAATGCGGCAGTCACACCCTGGGCTTCTCTGCGGGGGCTGTGCAGCCCGTGGGGTTGGTAAGGACAGAAGTACTGTGGTGCTGGTGCACACAGGTGCTTGGCCAGGTGAACGCCCCCCTCCTGAGCCTCTGCAGGGCTGGGATGAGGTCAGAGGGGCCCCTTGAACTAGCCATCCAAACCTACTCCCAGCTGCTGGCAGAGGGCGGGTGAGGCTTCTTTTTAAAATTCAATTTTTAATCTCCAAGTAACGCAGGAGCACACCTCCCAAAAAAAGGCTGCACACAGCTAAATCGCCCATTTTTTACCTTCTGCCTGTGCCCCGTCCCTGGGCTCACTGGGAAGTGAGGAGGGGCTGGCAGGAAGAGGGGCTGTGGGCACCCACCCCCCTTCCTCCTCTGCCCTGTTTGCAGAATAGGTGATGGCTGGCTCACACAGGGAAGGAGTGCGTGATGGGGCTCCTGGGTCGGTCGTGGTTCTTAGGCGGCCATCGCCTTCTTTCTGTGTTTGAAGCAAGTTCTGATTGGCACAGGATTCATGTCCTCTCTGGTCTGTCAGCGCCCAGCTCATTGCCCAGTGGTAGGTGTACCATGCTCACCTGTCTCGAGGGGCTCCCACACGTCGTGGTTCCCGGAATTCTGAGCTTGTGGGCGTTGCAGATGCTGTGCGTGAATGGGGCCGCAAGGACCAGAGGTGGACATGCATATTGTGGGCTCTTGTGCCTGCTCCATCGTCCTGTCAGGATTTGTGTACAAAATACAGGTTCAAGTGTAGAATTATCAAGTGCTTGGGATTTCAAGATGGAGACAGCAGAGCATTAGGTCTAGTGTAGCCCTGAGTGGGGGCAGTCAGCAACTGTGAACATTACAGCCCTCAGCTGCCTGCCTGGCTTTGGGTCTCAAGTGGTGGGCGACCCAGACTTGGAGGAGCTGAGCAGTGTGGGCTAGAAGTGCACCAGACTAGGTGAAGGGGAGGTACCCTGAGGTTTAGGTTTGCCTTGTGCAAACCCTCAGGCCAAGGACACCCTGAGCTTCCTCCTGCAGGAAAGAAAATGCATGAAGGTTGTCATGGATTGAATTGTGTCCCCCCAAAATATCTGTCACCTTGGCCAGCCTGGGATTCCCAGTATTGAGTGAATGTCCACCATTTTGTCATCTGATGTGATTTTCCCATGTGTTGTAAATCCTACCTCTATGATGTTAATGAGGCAGGATTAGAGGCAATTATGTTAATGAGGCAGGAGTCAATCTACAAGATTAGATTGTGTTTTAAGTCAATCTCTTTTGAGATACAAAAGAGAGAAGCAAGCAGAGAGACATGGGGACTTCATACCACAAAGAAAGTAGTGCCAGGAGCAGTCCTTTGGACCAGGGATCCCTGTGCTGAGAAGCTCCTAGACCAGGGGAAAACTGATGACAAGGATCTTCGCCCAGAGCCAACAGAGAAAAAGCCTTTCCCTGGAGCTGGTGCCCTAAAGTCAGACTTCTAGCCTCCTAGACTGTGAGAGAATAAACTCCTGTTTGTTAAAGCCATCCACTTGTGCTATTTCTGTTACAGTAGCTCTAGATGACTAAGACAGAGGGTAAGAGACAAGTTTCCAGAGTTCAACCTCTGTAACTCCTTTGGTCTGAAATCTGCCTCCCTTGTCGGAACCAAAGTTACCCTGGGTAAGCTGATCCTGCCAGGTACGGTGCCTCGGGCCTTTCCTGCAGCATTGGGTGTGAGCCCCTCACCTCTGCACCTGTCTCTCACCTGTGAAAGGAAGTAACACCACTTGGCAGGTTGTCACATGAGGCGCCTGGCAGGTGGAGGGGCAGGGGAACCTTGGTCTGTGTCCTGGTGTTGGTCCCATCTGATGGGCCACTTCTGATGCCTCGCAAAGTCTTTTCAGATCACGCAAGGGAGGGGAGTTTTTGAGGGTGTTTTGAATTTATCCTTGGCTCATTTCTGGCTGCATCCGGACTTGGGGAATGGGGGAATGAGCTGTAAGGTGGAGAGGGTGAAGAGTAGTGGGCTGCCGCAGCCTGGCGGCCTCCTTTGCTCATTCTGCAAACATTCCCAGTGCCCTGGGTGTGCTGCATTCTTGAGCTCAAGCACAGGGCTCTTCCTGCTTAAAGAGGAAGAAGCTGAGGGAGACTGAGGTGCTATTTCTGTGGGGACTCCTGGATCACTGTCCCCGCCCTGTATGTGACTGGTACTTGTCTGTACTGTTGCCAGGAGTGTCTCCATGGTCACAGGATGGGAGTCAGTGCCAGGGAGAGCCATAGTACCTACTCAGCATGCCAGAAAGGGGCACAGAGGCATATGCTGAAAGCGCGTGGGTGTGGCAGACTGACCTCTATACCCGGAATAATGAAGGGATTACTCATTCCCCAGAACGCTCCAGGTCTGAAGCAGCCGGCAGCCCTGGGGGAAGTGAATGACATTGCCGATTTTGGTGAGGAGAGATGAAGGGATGAGAGGAGTATCCTGGAACATGGGGAGGAGGGCCCCAGTTGGTACATGGATTTCCTCATTGGGAGGATTGCGCTGGGGCCCGGGAGATGGGGGGATGTGCTTCTCCAGCTGTTTGTCATCCATCCTGCCTCGGATTGTGCTTTCTGGGGCTGCGTGGGCAAGTCTTCCATCAAGCGTCTCTTGGCTTTTCTCCCATTCTCTCTCCTCACCTTCTGAAACTCTTTTTACTTGGGCTGAACCTTCTCATTCTCTTTTATGGCTCTGAAGTTCTCTTTCACGTTTTTCTGTCTCTTTAGCTCCCTGTGTTACATTTTGGGTGATTTCTTCAGCCCTCTCTTCCACCTCACCAATTCTCTGAACTTGATGGAGCTATTAAGCAAATGTATCTAATTTATTGTTTTAACTGTTCACCGAGTTTTAAATTTTAATGCTATTTTTAATTTCTAGAAGCTATGATTTCTTTTTCAAATTTTTCTGATCATTTTTTTCTAGTGTGTGTGAGTGTTTCACATTTTGAATCTTTTTTCCTTCAATCATTTTAAAACAACAACAAATCAGTTGCCTTCGAGTTCATTCTGACTGATGACAACCCCATGTGCTGCAGAATAGAACCATGTACGTTCTGTAGGATTTTCAAGGCTGTGACCTTTCAGAGCACATCACCATGCCTGTCTTCCAGGGCACCTCTGGGTGGGTTTAAACAACCATTTTTTTTGGTTAGTAGTTGAGCGCTTAACCATTTGTGCCACCTAGGACTACTTTAGTCATTTAAAACAGATTTTATATCCTGCATTAAAATGGATGTTAGAAGAGACTCTGAAACTTGTTCTTGAACAGTGAGTAGCTTAAGTGAAAGAAATGATGAAGTAAAAGAACTGAACAGAAGATTTGAAAGAGCAACTTGAGAAGACAAAGTAAAGTATCAGTGAAATGTGCCAAGACCTGGAGTTAGAAAACCAAAAGGGAAGAGCATGCTTGGCGTTTCTGAAGGTGAAAGAACTGAAGAAAAAATTCAAGCCTCGAGTTGAAGGATTCTATGGGCAAAATCCTTCAATCCTTTGGGCAAAATGGAAACCCTGGTGGCGCAGTGGTTAAGTGCTACGGCTGCTGACCAAAGGGTCAGCAGTTCGAATCTGCCAGGCACTTCTTGGAAACTCTATGGGGCAGTTCTACTCTGCCCTGTAGGGTCACTATGAGTTGGAATCGACTCGACGGCACTGGGTTTTTATGGGCAAAATACTGAACAAAGAAGGAAGCATCAAAAGAAGATGGAAGGAATACAAAGAGTCGCTGTACCAAAAAGAATTGGCAAATGTTCAGCTATTTCAGGAGGTAGCATATGATCAAGAACCGATGATCCTGAAGAAAGAAGTCCAAGCTGCACTGCAGACGCTGGTAGAAAACAAGGCTTCAGGAATTGATGGAATACTAATTGAGATGCCTCAACAAACGATGCAGCAGTGGAAGTGACCACTGGTCTATGCCAGGAAATTTGGGAGACAGCTACCTGGCCAACTGCCTGGAAGAGATCCATATTTATGCCTTTTCAAAGAAAGATGATCCAGCTGAATGTGGAAATGATCAAACAATATCATTAATATTGAATATACCATGGACCACCAAAAGAATGAATAAATCTGTCTTGAAAGAAGTACAGCCAGAATGATCTTTAGAAGCAAGGATGGTGAGACTTTTTCTCACATACCTTGAACATGTTGTCCGGAAGGATCAGTCCCTGGAGAGGATATCATGCTTAGTAGAGTGTCAGCGAAAAAGAAGACTCTCAACAAGATGGATTGACACAGTGGCTGCAACAGTGGGCTCAAGGATAACAATGATCGTGACGATGACGCAGGACTTGGCAGTGTTTCATTCTGTTGTACATAGGGCCACTATGAGTCAGAACAGACTCAGTGGCACCTAACAACAACAACAACAACAACAACAACATCATTAATATCACACACAAGTAAAATTTTGCTAAAGATCATTCAAAAACTGTTGCAGCAGTACATTCATAGAGAACTGCTGGAAATTCAAGATGGATTCAGAAGAGGATGTGGAACCAGGGATATCATTGCTGATGTCAGATGGATTCTGGCTGAAAGCAGAGAATACCAGATAGATGTTCACCTGTGTTTTATTGACTATGCAAAGGCATTCGGCTGTGTGGATTATAAAAAATTACGGATAACACTGTGAAGAATGGGAATTCCAGAACACTTAATGGTACTCTTAAGGAACCTGTACACAGATGAAGAGGCAGTTCGAACCAAACAAGGGGATACTGTGTGGTTTAAAGACAGGAAAGGTGTGCATCAGAATTGTATCCTTTCACCATACTTACTCAATCTGTATGTTGAGCATATAATCCAAGAAGCTGGACTATGTGAAGAACGTGGCATCAGGATTAGAGAAAGACTCATTAACAACCGCCGATATGTAGATGACACAGACTTGCTTGCTGAAAGTGAAGAGGACTTGAAGCACTTAGACTGATAATGATCAAAGACCACAGCTTTCAGTAACTCAACAATAAAGGAAACAAAAATCCTTACAAATGGACCAATAAGTAACATCATGATAAATGGAGAAAATATTGAAGTTGTCAAGGACTTCATTTTACTTTGATCCATAGTCAACGCCAGTGGAAGCAGCAGTCAAGAAATCAAAGGATGCATTTCATTGAGCAAATCTGCTGGAAAAGACCTCTTTATTTTAAAGTGTTGAAAAGCAAAGATGTCACCTTGAAGACTAAGGTGCACCAGACCTAAACCATGGTGTTGTCATTTGCCTCATATGCAAGTGAAAGCTGGACAATGAATAAGGAAGACTGAAGAATTGACACCTTTGAATTATGCTGGGAGGGGGGAGAATATTGAATATACTATGGACTGCCAAAAGAACGAACAAATCTGCCTTGGCAGAAGTAAAACCAGAAAGCTCCATAGAAGCAAGGATGGTGAGACTTCGTCTCATGTACTTTGGACGGGTTATCAGTATGGATCAGTCCCTGGAGACAGACTTCACACTTAGTAGAGGGTCAGCAAAAAAGGGGAAGAAGAGATGGATTGACATGGTGGCCGAAACAATGGGCTCAAGTATAACAATGATGGTGAGGACGGCACAGGACCGGGCAGTGTTTTGCTCTGTTGTGTGTGGGGTAGCTATGAGTCAGAACTGACTGGATGGCACCTAACAACAGCAACAACAACAATTAGATGATTAAGGAGCCTGGCGGTGCAATGGGTGCTAACAGAAAGGTTGGTGATTCAAACCCACTCGCTGGCTCCATAGGAGAAAGACCTGGCAATCTGCTTCCATAAAGATTACAGACTAGAAAACCCTATGGGGCAGTTCTACTCTGTCCCGATGAGTTGGAATTGTCCCCATGGTACCCAGTGACAAAAACTGGATGATTCTTCTACATTATGTTCTTGGCAGTTTAAACCTACTAGTTGTAGTGTCTGCTGACTTTTACTTATGGTAGATCATGTCCTTGTGTTTGGATATTTGGGGCTGTCGGCTCATTTTGTGGGAGGCTTCATCTGTGGGAACTGGGAGCTGCTTCTATGGAGAACAGGACTCTCCAGGGACGGAGTGTGTGTGTCTGGCAAGGCTCTTGCCAGCTGGGGACTCCTTAATTTATGGGTTCCTGGGCCTAGTGATGGAAACCCTGGTGGCATAGTGGTTAAGTGCTACGGCTGCTAACCAAAAGGTCAGCAGTTCAAATCTGCCAGTTGTTCCTTGGAAACTGTCGGGCTGTTCTACTCTGCCCTACGGGGTTGCTATGAGTCGGAATCGACTCGATGGCAGTGGGTTTTTGGTTCGGGGCCTAGTGAATGCTAATTTGTCACCTTCGCCCTTGAAGGGAGGGTGGGGTTATGGATTGGTGAGGGAGACTCCTGTTTCCTTACTCAGAGCCCAGGCTTGTCAGGTGAGCTTCTCCGTCATCTCCTGGTTGGAATTTCACTGAGTGCACAGTCCTTTGAAGGCCTGGCTTCATGTGTATGTGGGTTGGGGGTGCACGTTATCACTCTCTCTTTTTCTGACCCTAGGGCTCTGAGGCTAGCCACAGCCTCATCTGCCCTGCCTGTTGCTCCTGTTTTCAGCACCATCTTTGTTTTCTATCTCAGGGGCTCCCCTTTCCTTCTGAGCTCTCAGCTGTATATGTAACTGAATGTCTTGAGTCTCTGTAGTGGGTGTGTGTGCCCGGCTGGAGGGAGCAGGCCCTGGTTAGACCTGGGTAGTGGGTTGCCTCCTCCCTCCGTGCTCCAAGCTTTGTGTTGTAGCCCGCCCTCCTCGACTGGGCTTGATCAGGCCCACACAGCCTTTGGGCGGCAGAGTCCAACCCAGAGCTGTCTGAGCACAGCTCCACCTGCTCTAGCACTGTCACGAGGCCTTGGTGCCTGAGAAGCCTGCCTGGGATGGGCCCTCTCCCTGCTCTGCAGACCCCAGGAGCCCTCCCCATGCCAGCTGAGGGGCCAGGCTTCTAGTGAGCCACCTAGCCCTTCAGCCAGGGCTCATCCCTTAGTTCATTTGTTCCTTGACAAGGTCTTTTAGGTATTTAACACTGAGGACCAAGCAATGGCAGGATTTTAAAAAGTTTGGTTAAGGTTGTGTGTTAACTTGGCTGGGCTATGATTCTCAGTGGTTTGACATTTATGTAATAATGTAGTTTGGCAGTTATGTAATGGTGTAATTTAGCAGTTATGTAATGATATAGTCATCTGCCATGATGTAATCTGATGTGATCAGCCAATCAGTTTTAGGGGGAGGTTCCTCAGGAGTGTGGCCTGCATCTAATGTGTATATATGGATGCTCTGGCAAAGCTCTCTGGCTTGCTTGCTGTGGATCCTGCATCCACCTCATCATCATCTGACCTCTGGTTCTTGAGGCTTGAGCCAGCAGGCCTGCCATTTTGTCTGCTGGTCTTGGGATTCGTCAGCCTCCGCAGCCTGTGAGCCAGTAGCCTGCCATTTATCTGCTGATCTTGGGTTCATCCGCTCCTGCAGCTACATGAGTCAGGAGAAGTCTCTAGCCAGATGCCTGACCAGCAGACTTGGAATTTGCCAGCCTCTACAACTGCATGAGCCAAATCCTTGAGATAAATCTCTCTTTCTATGTATATACACACACACGCTTCACTGGATTTGTTTCTCTAGAGAAGCCAGCCTAAGACAGGCACTGATGACTAAACCAGCTTTGCAGCATTGTCCTAGTAAGTTAATCCTCAGCAGCATCTCCACCCACATCCTACCATCCTAACCCCGCTCCTTTTAGCTCCTCCAGCCCCTTTCGGCCTGAACGGAGAGGATGTGCTATTTTTACATGAAGCTATACGTAACGTGCTGTACGCGTGTCCTCATAATTTCACCTGCCTCAGATTTCTCGGGGTCATGGCCCTCCTTGCTGTGGGGCACCAAGAGCATTGGGAATAACATTTCCCGAAACATGGCTGCGCAGAAAAAAACTTCTTTTTATCTTCTTTTGAATCTCGTCTTTGGGACCGACTCCCAGGTGTGAGATTCTTTGGTCAAAAGATAAAAAGTATAGGTGTATGGCTCATTTGTTGTGATATTACCCCCAAAGGCCCCCTGAGGCATGGCTCTGGCACTGTCACAGGCTGGTGGGGCTGGTGAGGGATAGGAACTTTCTAGTTCACCTAGTGCCTAAGGCTGGAGCCCTGCGAGAGCCTCAGGACCCTGTCGGGGTCGTGGGGCGGGGGCGGGGGAGTGATGAGGGGGTGAATGCCTGCTGTTGGGTGCCGAGGGCCAACAGAATTCCCTGGGCTGGCGAGGGTGCAATTGCGGGCAGCAGAGAAGGGAATGGACACCCAGGCCTGGTGGATAACCACGCAGGGGCCTTGTGTCCCTGAGATTCTGTGTCAGTGTGCCACATAGGACAGGAGGGGCAAGACCCAGCCCTAGCTGCCTCCTCTCAGTGCTCCTGGTCCAGGAAACCCCCCACCCCGACCCTGAGGGCCCTGGCCAGTGAGTGTCCATGGAGGGAAGACATGGTTGGCCCTAAGAAGAGCTGGCATTTCTAACAGCAGACATAGTCATGCCATGGGCCCCCTAGAAGTACTTCTTGTGCTGGACCCTCACTGCCCACACAGCGGGGGGCCAGGAGACCCTCATTGGGCAGCCCCTCCTCTGGGGGGGTTCTGGCCCAAGGAAGCAGATGCTGGAGCCCAGGGAGGCATGGTGGAGAGGGACCTTAAAGTTCAGAAGGTCTCTCTAAGGTCAGGTACACAGATGGTGTGGGGGGGTGCACCAGTTAGTGGTAGTGAGGACAGGGGGCCTGGATCCCCAGGATCACATATGAGGCTGGTGCTTCATACCTGGGCCCATGGTGCTGGAGAGGGAAAGAGGCCTTCCTTTTACATTTGGAGAGATAGCAATTCCTTATATTTTTATAGGATTTTAAAATTAAAGAGTGTGCTTCATAGTCCCATGGCCCAGTTTGTTCCTGATTCTAGTCCTTGCCCATTTGCCTGCTCGCTGTTCACTTGTTTTAAGTAGCACCCGAGATGGAATCATGTGTGCTAAGTTTTCAGTTAGCGCTCCTGTCCTGGGACTTTCCCACTTTGGTGGGTTTGTTCCCTTGCGTCCCAGCGTTTCCTCCAGGTGGCCAGTGCCAGCGCCACACGCTTCTCCAGGATCTTTCCATGAGGAAGCACACGGACACTGCACAGGGCTTTTTCTTTGTGATTTGTTGTTTTCAAAATTTGGGGTCGAAAACATCTCTCTGTTGTTTGCTTTTCCTGTTTACGACTGTGTCGTGATCATCCCTCTAGGCGTGTGGGTACAGCTCTGGTACCTGTGCCCCACAACATTTTGTTGTGAAAATGGTGACACACACAGCAAACCTGAAAGAATTCTGCAGCCAACGCCTGTGCCACCACCTAGGTTCTGCCACACACGTTTCACTCCGCTTGCCTCATTTTTGATACATTTCAAAGTAAGTTGCAGACTTAAGTCTGTTTCTCCCTAAATCATTTAATGGAATGCATTCTTATATCTCATACTACGATGTTGAACAATTTATTCAGTCACCTACTACTGCTAGTATTTAGACTGTTTCCGGTTTTGCTGCTACAAAGAAAGCTCAATTCAGCATCCGGGTACATGACTCTACATGCTGCAGCTTTTCTTCCTATTAGATTCCTGGAATGGATTTCTGGGCTCAAAGATAAATATGTATTTTAAATTTTAATGATATTTCCAGGCTTATACATTCCCATGAACCAGCTACGATGTTTGTTACTTTTTTCCCTGATTGTAAAAGTAGTTCATACACATTTTAGACATTTGGGAAGTGCAGAAAATAATTTTAAGAACAATAAAACTATCCCCTTGTGCACCATCCAGAGGTGACACGACGTTGGAGTGTGTTGGCATTCTTCCTGCCAGTCCTTTCCCTGTGGATGCTGACATGTGCTGTGGGTGCTGTTTTCCGCACCATAACATGAACACATCCTGTGTCAGCGTGTGCTTGGGTGTGAAACACTCCACTGGGCGGCGTCTAGTTCCCTAGCGCTGCTGCAACACATAGACCTCGACAGCATGGCGTTAAACCTGCTGCCATGGAGCAGGTTCCGGCTCATAGCGACCCTGTAGGACAGAGTAGAACTGCCCCATAGGGTTTCCAAAGCAGTAAATCTTTACGCAAGCAAACTGCCACGTCTTTCTCCCCGGAGCAGCTGGTGGGTTCGCACTGCTGAATGCTTTAACCGCTACACCACCAGGGCTCCTTGGATGGCTTCAAAGAACAGAAATTAATTTTTTCAGGTTTCTAGAGGCGAAAAGTCCAAATCAGGGTCTCAGCCACATATATTCCTTCTTTGTTGGTTGTCGTTTGGTGCCATTGAGTCGGAATGAAATGTTGCCGGTTCCTGTGCCATCTTCATGATTGTTGCTGTGTTTGAGTCCATTGTTGTGACTTTTGTGTCCATTCATGTCATTGAAGGTTTCCCTTGTTTTTGCTGACCCTTTACCGAGCATGAGTCCTTTCCTAGAGATTGGTCTTTCCTAATGACTTCTCTGAAGTAAGTGAGCGGAAGTCCTGCCATGCTGGCTTCTAAGGAGCGTTCTGGTTGTGTTTCTTCTGCTCCTGGGCATTCCTTAGTTCCTTGGAGATCTTCACGTGTATCCATCTGCCCCGTGTGTGTGTGTGTGTGTGTATTTTGGGGTCTATTCTGGTCTTTTAATAATTCAGAAGTGATTAGGTTTAGGACCCATCCCACATTGGTATGACCTCAACTTACTGATTTTACATTATATTATGTAAGTTAAGCTGCTGTGCCCAAGGCCAATTGATTTAATCTTGTGATTAAATAATAAAACAGCATATAGCCAAGATTTCAATACATATTTTGAGGGTACACAATTTGGTCCATTTCAGGTGGCTACTTTACTGAACAACTCCATGTTTTTGGGGTACTTTGGTTTGGGTTTCTTAGTGTTTGCAGTCTCTTCTGGCCCTGAGAGGCGACCGTGCAGGTTTTCCTGTTGTAGTTTGAACACTAGGAGGCAGAGGGAGGCACAGGGGGCAGCAGCAGGCTGGCCTCCTCCTTCCTTGCCGTTTGGATGCTATGGGCCTGGACTGGACCTGGACCCTCTTGCAGAGGCTCTGGAGTCTTCTAGGACTGGTGTGGTCCCCAAGTGCTAAGTGCCTTTCTGTCAGGATGTCCAGACCCCAGGCCCATGGGAAGGCCAGAGGGGAGGTGGGAGGGGCTGCTTCTCCAGACATTACCTCCACAATCAGGTCATACAGGAATGCTGAAGGACTCAAGAGGAGGAGCTCAGCCCCCATGGGCTGTAATGTGGAGGGGCTCAAGTGGCTGGTGGGGGCTGCCTCCTCTGGGGAGGGCACCTCCAGGGCAGTGGGCATGCAGGCCAGGTGACTTGGGGCACAGAGGTATACACTGTCTGCTGGCCAGCCCCATCAGGCTCTTGGGCCTGTTTGTTGGACCCAGTGTGTTCGTTCACATAGGGTTTTTAAATACAGTTTGCAATTAGTTGCAATATATAGAAATCAGCAGATTTCACATAAAATGTGCATTCCCAGCTTTTCTTGAAAGTCCCGAAGATCTGACAATAACAAGTACACACCTCATAAAGTGTGTTCCTCGGGTGCTGTTCTGGCCCAGTTGCTGCCCCCTTGTCCTGTCTCTCACAGCCCTGGCCCACCTCCACCCTGCCAAGAGTGAGCGCATGATTGCTGGGCAGGGGGGCCACACCTCTGGTTTCTTACTCTGCCCACACCCTGCCCTGCAGGCTGCATGTTGGTGATGCCTGTGCATAGGCCGTCTATACTATTTTGTAAGATCCTGGAAGACCCTTCAGATCCCATGTGGTGTGGAGAGGTGATGAGTCTTTGGGTGACTTTGGGGTCCTTGTAGTTTAGGCTCGAAGTCTCCTTAGGTAGTTTCAGAAGATGAGTCATCTGGGTGCCAAGGCTGACCTTTCCTGCACCGTTGAGACCTGCATGCTTAGTGCAATGCTCAGTAATCGTGTGTCATGTTATTCACTGCATGGGTGTCATGAGCAGTCATGCTCCGTAAGGTTTTCTTGGCTCTAATCTTAATGGAAGAAGATTGCAAGGCCTTTCTTCCACGGTACTGCTGGGTGGGTTCGAGCCACAAACCTTTAGGTTAGCAGTTGAGTTCGAACTGTTTGTGCTACCCAGGGACCTTAGCAATGTGTACACGTAGGAAAAAATTCAACAGCCAAACATTTGACTCCAGTACAAATCTATTCCCCTCCCACTGGCCCACAGTCACCAGTCCTTTTCAGAGGTGGCCACTGGGAGCAGGGTCCTATGTGTCCTTCGAGAGCTGTCTGATCACATAGGAACATAGTTGTGGGTGTACACCCTACACTGTTCTGCCACCTGTGGTCTTTTGTGGACAATAGTACTTCTTGGCACTCCAAAGTACTTCACTAGTCTCCTGCTGATGGACACTTACCAAAAACCCAAATCCGTTGCCGCTGAGTCAATTCCAACTCGTGGCAACCCTATAGGACTGGGTAGAACTGCCCCATAGGGTTTCCAAGGCTGTAATCTTTACAGGAGCAGACTGCCATGTCTTCCTCCTGTGGTGGACACTTTGCTGCTGCATTCAGCACCCTGTGCACACATGTGCTAATATCCCTGTCAGCAGGGCTCAGAAGAGAACACTACACAAAGGTGTGTGCATTTAAATGTCAGTAGCTGCCACCCAAAGGGTTGTACCCATGTATGTCTCCACCAGGACTGTATGAGGAAGCTGGTTTGTGCGCAGCGTCTCCAACACTAATGCTCTTCACACTCTGGCCCTCGCCAGTCTGATAGGTGGGCAGTCTTACTGCAGGTTTACTTTACATTTCTCTCGTCATAAGTGGTGTTGAACCTCTTTTTGTATGTTTAAGGGTCATTTGCATATCCTTTTCTGTAAACAGTTTACTTAAACTCATGGTTTAAATTACTTGTCAAACAGACCTTTTTTTCCCCCCTACAAAAAAAAGCCTTATTGTTTAATATGCTCTTAGTGTACACTCAGGAAGAGAGTGAGGTTTCCCTCAGGCGTATGCGACTCGTCTGAAAGAAGTAGTTTATTTTGGTATTGATGCTTTTTGGATTCATGGTACAACTATTCCATTATTCTGAATCATTTTGAATTTTGTGTTCACGAGGTAGGCTGTGGTGAGCCCACCACAAGCCGCGGGGAAGTGGAGCTTCCCCTAAGGAGGGCGACAGCCTGCACCCTGCTTACCCCCCTGCACAACAGCAGGAGTGCTGTTGTTCTTAGAAGTAAGATTTTAACAAGATAATCTTTGGAAATGTATTATCCCAACCAAGTCCACATGAGAAGCTTCAGACACGGGGCCCAGTGGTCACCGGGTCTCGCCCTTCCGTTTCTGCTTGGCTCCCCTTCGCCCACGTCATGTCTTCATCGAGGTTATCATGTGGGCCAGCGGTGGTGGCAGGGAATCAAGGGCTTTCCCTGCCCTGGAATGGCAACGGCTGGGGGAGTGGCTGGTGCTAGGACCTGTAGGTGCCCTGGCCATAGAGTTTTAGGGCTGCCGGGGACTTTGGGGATGTGCTGGTCAGAGCACTTGGTTTTTGAGCTGATGAACATGAGTCTTGTAAAAGATAAGTGATGCCCCCCCACTGTCTAGTGATTTCCTGCTCGTTGTGTCGCGGTTTCCTTTAAGACTACTTCAAGCAAATATATTCCAGACATGCGATTAGAAGTGAATTCCTGAGTAAGTGTGTCGGAGTCAGCACCCTAAGGGCGGACCCTGTGGTCAGGTGCAGAGCATGTCGACAGGAACGCAAGTTGGGGGCTTTTGCCACACATTTACTCCGGTTTTCTAGAACGGATTCTGTCATCCCCTAGTTGAAGTTACAGCCCCTGCTTGGTATGGAAACCCTGGGGAGAGTGAGGGGGGCTTTCAGCTCCTCCTGACTCCCCGGGGCTTCAGCAGGCACTTACCTATAGTTCCTGCTTTACCTGAAACATGCCCTGCTATGGCATGTCCCTAACGTGGCTTGTCTTCAGACACAGGTGGAGCCCTGAAGGTTCAGAGACAGAAGTCTGGTGGCAAGGTGAAATCATCATTTCCAAGGCCTTTCCAGAAGTCTCTAGGGACTGATCTGGAGTGATTGCCAGAATGTATTGTGAAGTGAGAAACCTAATGTTCGAACTGATCGTGGCAGGACAGTCCCCGGATGCAAGGCTGTGGGTCAGGGACAACGGGAGCAGTGACCCCTTTTGGAGTCACTTCTTAGTACCCAGTGGCAGAGTGCTCTGGTGGGCATATCTTACCCCAGAGACCAGAGTCAGCACAGCCGACCAAGGGCTCCAACACCTGTGCCACCTGACAGGTGGACAGACGCATGGGAGGACATGCATTACCCTTGATATATACACACAGGAAGACATTCAACAGCACCTGAATCTGCCTGAGGGAGCCCAGACAGACTGGCATTGGCCCAGTACAAGTCCCTCGCTGGAGCCTCCATGCCAGTGCACGAGAGACAGAGGAGCCAGAGACCTGGCCACTGAGCTGCGTGCGATCCTGGATCAAATATGAAAACAGCTGTAGACGCCATCATTGGGACAACCAGGGACACCTGAATATGTGTATTTGTATACTCGTTGGAGAATACATTTCATGAGTGCCCATGCCGTTGGGTGTTGGTATTGTGGTTACAATGGAGAATGCCCTTGTTCTCAGGAGATGCAGGCTGCTGTGTTAGGGGAAGGGTCTCAATGTCTGTAACTCATTTACACGTTTCAGAAAAACAGAGAGAGAGGTAAAACAAATAAGGCAAAAGATTAACAACTGTAGAATCTGCATGAAATGAATAGAGGTGGTCATTTTACTAGTCTTTCAACATTTGTGTAGGTTTTTAAATTTTCAAAATAAAAAGCTGATGGGGAGTGCCCTCCCAGGTGATGGTGGCAGTGAGCAGCTTTGGTTGTCCAGCATAATGTTTTCAAGGTTCATCCATGTTGTAACATGTATCAGAACTTCTTTTCTCTTTGTAGATGGATAATATCCTGTTCTATGCATACGCCACCTTTTGTTTATCCATATGTCTGTTGATGGACACTTGGGTTGTGTCTACCTTTTGGCTCTTGTGAATAATGTGAACCTTGGTGTACGAGTATCTGTTGGATTCCCTGCTTTCAAGTCTCTTGGGTGTATACCTAGAAGTGGAGTTGCTGGGTCATAGGGTAATTCTGTGTTTAACTTTCTGAGGTACCATCAAACTGGTTTCCATAGAGACTGCACCATTTTTCAGTCCCACCAGCAGTGGATAAAGATTCCAAGTTCTCCACATCATCACTGTAACTTGTTATTTTCTGTTTTCCTGGTGATAACTATCCCAGTGCGCATGGAGTGATGTCTCATTGTGGTTTTGATTTGCATTTTTTTTTTTTTGTGAGCCGGAGCTGACTTGACCCCTAATGAGTTTGGTTTTGGAAACCATGCTGGCATAGTGGTTAAGTGCTACGGCTGCTGACCAAAAGGCCAGCAGTTCAAATCCACCAGGCACTCCTTGGAAACTCTACAGGGTAGTTCTACTCTGTCCCGTAGGGTCGCTATGAGTCGGAATCAACTTGATGGCAACGGGTTTGGTTTTGGGTTATAATGACCAGTGGTCCCTATTTGGCACAAATGATTAAGCGCTTGGATACTAACCAAAAGGTTGACAGATCAAATCTACACAGAGGCACCTTGGAAAGAAGGCCTGGGGCTCACCTTCCGAAAGGTCACTACCATTGACGAGTCAGTTCTACTCTGAAACACGTGGGGTTGCCATGAGTTGGAATTGACTTAGTGGTAGCTGTGTTTTTTTTTTTTTTTAATGACTGATGATGTCAAGTATCTTTTCATGTGCTTATTGGCCATTTGTATCTTTTTGTGAAAAATATCTGTTCAAGTCCTTTGCCCATTTTTTTATTGCATTGCCTGTCTTTTTATTGCTGAGTTGTAGGAATTCTTTATATATTCTTGACCTTAGACATTATCAGATACGTGGTTCCCAAATATTTTCTCCCAATCTGTAGATCATCTTTTCACTTTGTTGATAAGGTCCTTTGATGCACAAAGGTGTTTAATTTTGACGAGGCCCCATTTATCTATCTTGTCTTCTGTTGCTTGTGCTTTGGTGTCATATCCATGAATCCACTGTTGAAAACTAGGTCTTGAAGCCTACTAATTTTTAATTGGTATGAAATCCATGTCAGCTCCCTTGAGCCCCCAAATAAGAAATAAAACAAAGGAAGGAAACTCTTACACTAAATGGACTAAAAGCGTTTGTGGAGAAGTTGATTTTTTAGTGCCCTGAGTGAAAGCACTTTGTATGCTACACATCTGAAGCTTCCAACAGCTTGCCGCCCTGGGCGCCCCAACATCAGAATTCTGGGGCTGCCCCTTGGGAAATGCCCATTGGTATTTATTGTCATTTTGCCTGCATTTGTGTGTTCATTAGGAGGCTAGACATTTCCCAGTTTGCTCACTGCATTTTCTGTTCCCGTTTCTGCCCTTTATCAGTTGTATTCTTGCCTCTTGTATAGGCCCTTTCATATGTTATAGATAGCGATTCTTCTTTCACTTTTAACAAAGAGTCAGCACACCACGCTGGACCATGATACTTTCAATGGACCGCGCTGGTTCTACAGAAGTTTCTTTAGCGCTGTGTGTCGTGTCCCTCAGGGCTTGCCCTGTCATTTCTTGCATTGATCTGGGCCTGAGAGCAACCAGTTTCTGCGTGAGGGGAGCTCTGGTCCTGTGCTCGAGTGTCTGTGCAATTTGCACAGGGCTCTGGGAACCCTGGCGTCCTCAGGGTCCTGAGTGTGTCCCCAGGGGGGCTTTGGGCCTCAGCCATGAACTTCTGAAGATGAGCCAGATGGAGCTTCGCTCCTGCAGGGCTGGCAGGTGCTCAGGCCTCCCCACTCACAGAGCAAGGGAGGGGGCTTCAGCAGAGCACATGGCTGGGAGCCGTCGGGGTGTGTGGAGGGGGCCGCACAACATGCTGGGGGTGGCAGAGGAAATCAGATGTGGCAGTTGGGAGACCCAGCTCTTCCACCCATTCGCTTTAAGGCCTTGGGCACCATCCCCTCGCTGGGCCTCACTTTCCAATCTGCAGAGGAAGGTGTAGATGGGGTGGGCTCCAAGGTTCTTTCAGTTCTGGGTTTTGTGATTTCTTCCTGTACACTCCCCTCTCCACCCCAGTTTGTGTGGTGAAAAGGTAGTGAAGACCCTCACCGAGGCGGTCCTCATGACGGCGTGTCCAGAGCCCCTGGCACCAGTCCAGCCTTGTCTCTACTGCTTCTTCTGTGGTAGCCCTGGAGCCCCAACACCTGCTCCCCACATGCTTTGCTGGGCACTCCCGGGCCCCTCTCTTCCCTGCCCGATCCTGATCTTGGGAAATCTTCTCCGTGTGGGCTCCTGGCAGCCCTTCCTGGCCCCTGCCCTCCTGTCTGTGCCTCCAGCACACGCCTTCCAGACTGAGCAGGCCCCCAGCCATGCAGATGGGAAGACTCTGAGGGTTGTGATGTGCGAGTGACGGGTCTCTGTTTCATCCCATTTCAGCTGTGTTGGGGTAGAAGAGGAGGAGGCACCAGATATCGACATATACCATTGCCCGAACTGCGAGAAAACCCACGGGAAGTCGACCTGTAAGTAAGGAGCCCCCACCACTGCCTCCTTCTCGCCCAGGCCGCCAGCAGCTCTGTGGGTGGAAGTGCCAGGTAGCAGGAGCACATCAAGGGCATTCTGCCTGGGATTCTGCCACTGGCCAGGAGGCCTGGGAGCCCCACTGACCTGGCTTGCAGTCCCTTGCGGCCCCACCAGGCGCCCTGCGTCTTCTCGTATTTGCTCTGTGATGGAGGAATTGAGGAGCTAACCAGCTTAGTTGTTAACTTCTTGATTTTCTCACCCTTAGCCAGGGCTGCAGAGCTGGAGGAGGTTGTGTGTCCAGCCAGGCCTGCATGGTGGCCTCCAGGTGCTGAACAAGGGGTCTGGTGCCCACACCTCTCAGGGCCCCTCAGGGCTGCCTGGACTCCAACGGGGCATGGGCGCGGTCCTGTCTGCCTTCCCTAGACTGCTGGGTTGAAGCTGTGGCTGGTGGGGGTAGGAGGGATGGTAGGGAGCCTCAGACTTGGGAGCTCGAGGACTCCTCCCAGCCCTGTGTGGAGCAGCTGCCCTGGCTCTGGGCAGCCAGGCCTTGTTGAGCACAGTTTGCTCTAGCTTCATCATCGAGTGGTGCTAGCCCACTCAGCCACCTGTTGGGTCGGGTCAGGGCTGGGGCTTCCTGACAGGCCTGCCAAGGAGTGAGTTCTTCAGGTGATTAATCAGAAGTGTGTCTCCTTTCTTCCTTGTGTGCCCACACCTTCCCCACATGTCTGCTAGTAGTCTGCCCCCCTGCGTGCCTCAGTTTCCCCACTATGCAACCCTGGCCTTCCAGGATAAGTCGCTTCACGCCTGGGGCATCCTTGCCCTCTGCTTGTCTCTAGCTGTGTGGCCTGGGGATGGTGCCACACCTCTGGCCTCAGTCTCTTCGCCTGTGCTTGGGAGAAGATGAAGGGATGCTGGGATGCCCTGGAAGGCAGGCCTGGTCTGGGGTGAGCACTCCTGGGTGAGGGTGGGCTGAGGGGAGAAGCCATCTGCTGGGCCCCACATCATGAGGCTGGGGCTGGGCCCTCGAAGGCTCCCAACCCCCTGCCCTTGCCCTCCACTGTGCTGTGACCGCCTGTCTCTTACAGCCTCTGCCCTACACAGTGTGTTCCTGCAGGCAGGTGCTGCCCCTGCAGTTTCAGCCACGCCCCCTGTGAGCCTCTGAGCACCTCCGCTGCACCTCTTGCGGGGGGTGAGCCCATTGCTGTGAGGGCAATAGCTCAGGGGGGACAGCTCGGCCTTTGCTTCCATGTCCTCCCTTGTGAAATGCACAGAGCACCCCTGAGCCCCAGGCCACAAGGTTGGGAGGAGTTTTGTAAACTCGGAACCTCTGTGCACACGCTCAGTCCACCAGTTCATCTGTGCGGCCTCAGTCAGCAGGAGAGGGGCAGATATTCTTGGAGACATTGGAGGGGTGCCCTCCCCATCCTCTGTCCCCTAGGCCTGCGGGGTAAGCCTCAGTGCACCAGGGACGGTCCAGCAGGCTTGCGGCCCTGGGTCTGAGCTCCTCCAGCAGGCCCCTGGGTCTGAGCTGCTCCAGCAGGCCCCGGCTGGCTGTTGCTCTGGAGCCATTCCCATTCCCCCGCCTTGCAGGCTCAGCTCAGGTGGGCCTGGCAGCCTGTGGGCCAGGAGGATGGGGTGGGTCCAGTGCCTTTGGCCCTCTGGCCTCGCCTGGCTCATGCTGGCACTGAGGGGTGGCAGTGTGATGACCTGAGCATCCCCCGCCTGGTGGTGATGGGGCTGGGTGTGCTGGTGTCCACACAGGGTGTTCTGCAACATGGTGGCCGTGACTAGGCTGAGGCTGCTCTGTGCAGGGGCAGGGTGCAGGCATGAGCCAAGGCCTTGGACATACCCCCACCCTGTGAGTGCAGGGGCAGGGTGCAGGCATGAGCCGAGGCCCTGGACATACCCCCCACCCTGTGAGTGCAGGGACAGGATGCAGGCGTGAGCCGAGGCTCTGGACATACCCTGCACCCTGTGAGTGCAGGGGCAGGGTGCAGGCGTGAGCCGAGGCTCTGGACATACCCTGCACGCTGTGAGTGCAGGGGCAGGGTGCAAGCATGAGCCGAGGCTCGGGACACAGCCTCCACCCTGTGAGCAGATGCCTCCACACTGGGTGGCCTTGCCTTCAGAAAGGGACTTAGGAGAATAGTGCTCCACAGAGCCCTGGGGCACAGCTAAATCTCACAGTGTCTTTGCATGAAACACAAGGAAACTGAGGCACGGAGATGTCAAGTGACTTGCTCAAGGCCACCTGGCTAGAAAATGGTAGAGCCAGGGTCAGACCTTAGAGGCTGGTTAGGAAGGTCTGGACACGTGCCCCTTTCAGACCCACCTGGGCCTGGTGCTGCCTGAGTCATCCCAGCTCTGAGCCTTAACTCTGTGAATTTCACTAAGTTTCCATGATACCCACTCACGTCTTGGTCACAGGGATCAGATGTGCTGTGGAGGTTCGTACAAACTAAAATACCGTGCTGTTGCTGGATGTAGTAATGGGAATTACTTACGAGTCCCTGTGAGTCTGTAACTTCATGGTGGAGCCAGAAAGGGTCTCTTCTTCCTGGAAGGAGAGGTGGTTTTGGAATGATGACCCCTCCTCAGGGGACGGTGAGCCCACCCCCCCAGGCTGCTCAGGGGACACTGTCACAGCATCAGTTCTTCCTACTGCACAGCCTTGGAGGCTTGGAGGACTGAGAGAGACGGGCTTCCCAGCCCCCAGCCATCCTACCTGGGACCTGCCCTCCCTGCAGTGCCCTGCTGGCCCCCGCCTGGGAGGAAGGCATCAGTCTAGGCCCTGCCTGGCTCATCAGCTCCTGGAGGGGCCCCTTCTAGCTCTGGTCTTGGGTCTGGTCTCAGTGTTTTATAGCCTGTTTCCAGATCCTATAGGGCAGCCCCAAGGGGGCATATCTGCCCATGGCTGCACCCTGTGCTCACCAGTGACTGTGTCTACCCAGGACTGGGCAACAGGCTGGGCATCAGGGACGGAGATGGCACAAAAAGAAATCATTCCCTCCCCTCACAGGGCACACAACTCTGTAGGAGTGTGTGCATGCATGTGCCCATCTGTGCACATGTATGCATGCGTGCATGTGTATGGTACGTGTGGTGCACGTGCATGTGTGTGGTACAAGTGTGTGCATGTGCGTGTGGTGTGAGTGTGCATGTGTGTACAAGTGTGTAGTGCATGCATGCTCTTGTGTGCATGCATGTGTGTATATGAATGTGAGTGTGCATGTGTGTACATGTATATGTGCATGTGTGTGGTGTGTGCGTGCATGTGTATACGTGTATCTGTAGTGTGTGTGCACTTGTGCATGTGTGTAGTATGAGTGTGTGCATGTGTGTACATTATACATGCACATGCATGTGTAGTGCAAGTGTGTGTGCACGTGTGTACATGTGTAGTGCGTGCATGCACTTGTGTGCATGCATGTGTGTAGTATGAGTGTGTATGCATGTATAGGTGCACATACATGTGTGGTGTGTGTACATGTGTGTACATGTATGCGTAGTGTGTGCACATGTGTGAGTGATGTGTGTGGCATGCGTGTGTGCGGTGCGAGTGTGTGTGTGCATGATGGTACTTGTATGTGTAGTGTGTGTGTGTTTATCTGTGCACACATGTATGTGGTGTGTGTGAATGTGCATGTGTGCACATGTGTATGTGTGTTAATAGTGTGCACACATGTATATGAGCATATGTGCATGTGTGTATTGGGGGCCCGTGGTGTGTGTACCAGGTGCTCTGAGAGGAGGACGTAACCAGCAGGACAGTCTGAAGGAGCAGTGTTGGAGGTGCTGGAGCTGGGCCCAGAGGATACTTAGAAATGTGCCTGGGGGAGGAGTGGAAGCCAGGGTGTGGACAGGAGAGGATGTGTTTGTAGGCAGGAAGGAGAGGAACAAATCGGGTAGTTTTACCTCTGTGTGCTCTGACTCTGGGGGTGATGGCGTTCAGACAGGGGAGTGACAAGACTTATCACCCTTAAGGATAAAGCTGAGGGTGAGGAGATGGCAGCAGTGAGCCCAGTTAGGAGAGTGGTGACACCAGGTTAGGAGCGGTGAGGCCGGAACCTTGGCTGGGGACCTTATCAAGAGGTAACTCTGCAGAGGCTTCAGCAGTTTAGGTACCTGAATGGGGAGGGTTCCCTGAAGACCCCTAGCTTCTAGGTCAGTAGCATTGGACAGTGGTGCCACAGGCTGAGATCAGGAAGGTGGGAGGTGTGAGTGGTGGGAGAATATCCTGAGACTGTGGAGGTGGTGGGAAGGTGATGGAGCTAAGGACGGTGTGGGTCTCATCCCAGAGGGCCTGTGAGGAGGTTTTGAGTCTTGTTGCATTTGCAGGTACTGGCCTTCGCCCTTTAGGGTTTACGCCCTGCCTGCCTGGTCTCCCACATGGAGGGCGCAGTGACTGACCCCTGTCCCTCTTCCCCCAGTGAAGAAGAAGCGGAGCTGGCACAAGCACGAGCTGGGGCCAACACCTGACGTCAAGCCTGTGCAGAACGGCAGCCAGCTCTTCATCAAGGAGCTGCGGAGCCGGACCTTCCCCAGGTGGGCGGCCTGCCGCGGGGAGGGTCCCAGAGGCCACTGCTTGACCCACCCTGGGTACATGTCTGAAGGGGGATCAAGGGGCCCAGGAGAACCTGCCTGAGGTGGGAGGAGGGCGTGGGAGAGGAGGGAGCCTGTGTCTACCGGAGGCAGCATCATGTGACCGACCACTAGTGATACTGCTACTCCTGGGTAGGTGCCCAACTTCTCCTCGCTTCTCATAGGAGAGAGGGAGCCTCCTTTCCAGCACATCCTCTGGGGGGTATTGTTGGAGAAGGCTTTTCCTTGGACGCAGGGTGGGAGAGAAGGACCCCATCTGCTGGTGCACTGCCTGGGTGATTCTGAAGGAGGCAGGTACTGTCTAAGAGCAGCCCTCAGCACAGCCTGTTGGACCTGAAACCAGAAGTCCAATTCCGCAGTATTTTAACCCGCTCCCATTAATTGGATTATTTGTCTTTTTATGACAAATAAGAGTTCTTTGCATATTCTGGATGCTAGTCACTTATCAGATATTTTCTCCCATGCTGTGGGCTATCTTTTCACTTTTCTCCATGACGTCCTTTGAAACACAAACGTTTTTAGTTTTGATGAAGTCCAATTTATCTGTTTTCCTTTGATTGCTTGTGCTTTTGGTGTCATATCTAAGAATCCATTGCCAAATCCAAGATCATGAAGATTTATCCATATCTTCTAATAATTTTATAGTTTTAGCTTCTATATTTGTGTCCTTGATCCATTTTGAGTTAATTTTTATATATGATGTGAGGTAGGGGTCCAACTTCATTCTTTTGCATGTGGAGATCCACTTGTTCCATCACCGTTTGAAGAGACTGTACTTTCCCCCATTGAATTATCTTGGTACCCTTGTTGAAAATAATTTGAGACCACAAATGTAAAAGTTCATTTCTGTAAGCTCAATTCTGTTCCATTGTTCAGTGTTTTTCCTTGTACCAATATCACACAGTCTTGATTGCTATAGCTTTAGAGTGAGTTTTGAAATAGGGAAGTGTGGTTCCTCCTACTTTGTTCTTCTTTTTCAAAATTGTTTTGGCCATTCTAGGTTTCCTTGTATTTACATACAAATATTAAGATCAGTTTGCAAAGAAGTTGGCTGGGATTTTGATAGGTATTGTGTTGAATCTGTTGATTGATTTTCCGTTGTTTCTTGCATCACACTACTTCCTTCTAGGTTTGATTTCCTTCTTGTTGCAAAATATCCTTTATTGTCTTTTGACATCTATTGTTGCTGATGAAATGTCTGTTGTCAGCTTAATGGCTGTTTTTTTTTTTTTTGGAGAGCGAGGAGTAAATAATCTGGTTTTTTCTTTGAAAATATTTAAGATTGTCTTGTCATTGCTTGACTTGCTTGTCATCTTTGAAGTACCACAGTTATAGTAAGATGTACATTTGTCTTTATTTATCCTACTCAGGACTGAGTTAGTGCTTTTAATCTGAGGAGTCATACTTGGTTCTGAAAAAATGTTCTGTTTTCTCTTTTAATAGCACATCCCCATTTTATCATCTTTCAAACCTCTCATCAAATTCAGTAATTTTTTCAGCTAGCTATTATTTCATAATCCACTGAGCTTTTTATTTCAATCATTATATTTTTCACTTACAGAATTTCTGTTAAATTCCTTTTCAATGCTGCCTGTTCTTTTTTCACGCTGCCCTGTTCTTTGTCTAAATCCTGCCATTATCTCTCTGAATGTGTTTAATATATTCATCTTAAAAGCTCTGTTTATGTTGTCCTATCATCCTCAATTCTTAGGACTGACTTTTTTTGTTGGTTGCATCTGCTGACTCTCCCTCCCAGTGGTTCACTTCCTTATGTGAGGAGTGATTCTTCAGAGGGATTATTTTCCGTGGGAGCTGGTATGCCCTGGGCTATTGAGGTGTTCCTACAAGGTAGTTTTCTGTTTGCCTTTTGCTGGGGCCTCATGTGTTTCACAGCTCCAGGTCCAATTTCAGGTTCCCAATTCATGGGTATAGTATAAATTTGGAATTCCCACCAGTGAGGTGACGGCTTGAGATTCTGATTTATTAAAGGTGACTTTCTACCTATGTCCCTGGTAAATGGCAAGCATCTCTGTGGCTTACCTAGCTTACTTTGCCCTATCTTGACTGATACTCTTTGAGCTTTTCAGAAAAGAGTTGCCTACGCATATTCTTCCTTCTTTCCTTTCATTCACTCCTGGCTTATTTTTATTACCATGTGGTCAAATACAGTGAACATTCTTCAGTCCTCATCTTTTATTTATTTATTTTGGTGTAAGTATACACAACAAAACACACCACTTCAGTAATTTCTATATGGACAATTCAGTGACATTGGTTACATTCTTTAAGTTGTGCCACTTTTCTCAACATGTTTTCCAAACTGTTTCACCATCAGTAACATAAACTCACTGCCCTCCCAAGCTTCTCATCTATTTTTTTGCGTTGCTGATAGGGTCACTATGAGTCGGAATCGACTCAACGGCGCTGGGTTTTTTGGGTTGTCAATTTGATCACATATAGGTAATTCTTTAAAAGAATGCAGACATTCTTTTCTAATTAGGCTAAACTATTATTTGGTTCAAAGATGACTTCTGGGGGTAGTTTTGGTTCCAGGTTTAAAGATTTCCTCAGGATAATAGCTTCACGGGGTCATCCAGCTTTAATGGCTCTAGAAAGTCTGGATTCCATGCGAATTTGAAATCCTGTTCTGCATTTTCCCACTTTTGGTCAGGATCCTTCTGTAGAATCCTTTATCTAAATGTTCAGTATTGGTAGCCAGGCACCATTCAGTTCTTCTGGCAAAGGAGGCAGTTGTTTTATGGAGATGATTGGACACATATTCAATTCTTATCTTAATTGTCCTCTTGACAGAATTTGACACTGCAGCCTATCCATCCTTGGAGTCCTCTTTTCTTGGAGGTGATGACACCACACTTTTTTGGTTTTCCTCCTGTCTCTCTGGCTTCGTCTCCTGACTTCTCTCCCTGAGCGCTTGTTGAGGACTCTGCCCCTGCCCCCACCCTCAGATTTTACATCCATTCCCCTGGTCTCTCATAACATCCATTGGCCAGCTGCTCTTCAGCTTCTCTACAAGCCTATAGTTCTTCTGCACTCCTGACTGGTATATCCCACTGGAATGTCCACTGGAGAACCCAGCATGCATCTCTGACCAAATGTGTCACAAACACAGCTCCTGCTTGCCCCCGCCCCTACTTCTGCCTCTTCCCCTGGCCTCCAGAAATGGCCCTGCCCCCTCAGTCCCTCACAGGAGATGCTTGGCAGTCAACTTTGCCCTCTCCTGTTCTCTCTGTTGTCCCTGCCTGATCTATTGCCAAGATGGCATGAATCACCTTCCCCCTGTCCATGGCCACCTAGTCCAGGCACCTGTGTGGCTGAGTCACCTGTTCTACTCTGGTCCTGCTATAATCCCTTCTCTGCACAGCATCAGACAGAACCTCTTAACATGCGTGGCAGGTTGCTAGCTGCCTGCTTAACCTGCCCTGCAGCTTCCCAGTGCTCTTGTCCTAAACAGCTGACAAGCCCTCCCAGGCTTGACCCGCCCCTCCTTGACCTCAGTGCTTGCTCCACCTCTCTGCCCTGCAATACCCTGGCTTCCACTAACTCCTCAAACTTGCTCACAGCTCTCCTACCTCGAAGGCCTTTGCAGGCACTCTTCCTGCTGCCAGGAACACTTTTCTTCTAGCTCCTCCTCTCCCTCCTCAAGGCTTAGCTTAAACTGTGCCTACTTACATGGTGCTCTGCTCATTGTATCCTCCCGTTTTCCCCATGGCACTGGTCACAGCTGTAGTTTTGTGTCCTTGTGTACTCAGCTAATTAAAGCTGGTCCCCAGCCCCACCAGGCAGGGGTGCCCAGTGCACCCAGGGCAGTACCTGGCACCTCACAGGTATGGAGGAGGGAGGGAAGAAAGGGAGAGGTGCTGGAGGAAGGAGAGGCAGCCAGGCAGTGACCAGGGCCAAGGGGACGATCAGCTGTGTGGCCTGCACACCCACAGCCCCTCTGGGCACCCTACCCAAAATGAGTCTGAGAAGGGCTGATGCAGTGTGACACCCTTTCCCTATGGGTCCCTCTCACCTGCCTCTGCCCCTGGGGTGGCAAGAAATGCCAGGTGGAGGGCAGTCCAGGACCCATCTGGAGGGCCTTTGCCAGACACTCAGCCTGGGGGCTGGCCATGATGGTAGGGCCTGCCAGCCTGCAGGATGGCCGCCCGATGCCACCTTCATGGGGGACAGACAGGAATGGGCAGGACCATCCAGCTGTGCATCTGCAGGAGAAAAAGCTGTATCCACAGGGCTCCATACTGGTCTCTCTCCCAGTTTGGCACCCCTGAACCCCTGCTACAAGGGGCTGTGCACTCAGCGGTCTTGTGGCTTTCCCTGTCGGGGCACTCTCTACAGCAGTTCTCATGCGGCTGCCAGCTGTGACCTTGTAGCCTTTGCTCTCCAGCTGGAGGGTATCTGTGCTGCCTGGACCTTAGTGAGTCCCAGCGGGGTATACAAAGGGCTTGCCCAGGCATGGAGGTCACTGTGGCTGAGCTGGAGCAGATCCTGGGATTCAGTGAGGAACCCAGGCCCAGGACATGGAACCAGAGGAGATCCCTTACTTAGCCCTGCTGATGACACCCCCAGGGCCCTGGTTTCTTCCTCTGTAGGATGGACACAGTAATTCGTGATAGAGCTGTATTCAGGATGCAATGACCGTGTGTGGAATCTCTCCACACATGTGCAGTGCGGGCTCCCGGGACAGGCGCTCCACAGCCCAGATGCCCATCCCCTTTTAATAACTCTGGAGCTCTGAGTCTGTTGGGTACCAGCTAGTTGGTGGATTCTTTCTGGTGCTCATTTCCTGGATGCAGGGTGGGTCTCAGCTCCATTGTTAAATTGGGGCTGGCGGGGGCAAGCAGAGTGGAGAGAGATCTCTCTCTGCCTCCTCTGTCTTTCTCTGTCTCCCCCGTCTCTCTGTTTCCCATGTCTCTCTCTGTCTCCCCTATCTCTCTCTGTCTCCTTGTCTCTATGTCTCACCTGTCTCTCTCTGTCTTCCCCATTTTTCTGTCTCCCCATCTCCCTGTCTCCTCCGTTTCTCTGTCTCCCCATCTCTGTCTCCCTCATCTCACTCACCTCTCTCTGTCTCTCCTGTCTCTCTCTCTGCCTCCCCTGTCTCTGCTTCCCGTCTCTTTCTCTGTCTTCCTTGTCTCTCTCTGCTTCCCCGTCTCTCTCTATCTCCTGTGTCACTCTCTGTGTCCCCCATCTCTGTCTCCCCTGTCTATTTCTGTCCCCTTGTCTCTCTCTGTCTTCCTCTGACTCCCCCATCTCTCTTTCTCCCCATCTCCCTCTGTGTCTCTCCTCTGTCTGTGTCTCCCCTGTCTCTCCCTGTCTCCCGTGTCTGTCTCTGTCTCCCCTGTCTCTGCCTCCTTGTCTCACTCTCTTTCTGCCACCCCGTCTTTGTGTCCCCCTGTCTCTGTGCTGTGCAGAGAACTGTGGCTAAGTCTTGCTCCATTCCTGACTCACTTTGCCCTCATCCAGGACCTCCCTAGACCTTGAATGTGTGGGGCCAGGTGTCTGTATTCCCCACCTCCTTTCCCAACTGTGGAGCCTTGGGAGTCAGGGCCAAATCTGCCCTGTGGCACTTGTGTCCCAGCCTGCTGAGCCCTGGTCCTCTGCAGCCCTCAGGTGACCCCAGGGACAGGTGTGGCCTGGAGTGTAGACTGGTGTCTGTCATCTAGCCTGGCCCTGTGTCCATCTCCCTGCCTGTGACAGTGACTAACAGGTGTGCGGGGCTGTGGTAAGTGAGCCAGCCCTGACCATGTTCCGCCTGTGCTTCCCCCTGCAGCGCGGAGGACGTGGTGGTCCGCGTGCCAGGCAGCCAGCTCACACTGGGCTACATGGAGGAACACGGCTTCACCGAGCCCATCCTCGTCCCCAGGAAGGATGGTCTAGGCCTGGCTGTGCCAGCCCCCACCTTCTATGTCAGCGATGTCGAGAACTATGTGGGTAAGTGTCCTTCCTGGCCCAGTGGCCAGACATTTTGGCCCTGTACCCACGCTCCCCAGGGACCTTGGAGTCTCTGTGACCTTGTGCTGCCGAGCAGAAATTCTCACAGTTCAGGGACTGGAAGTCCAATCCAGGGCACAGCTCTAGGGGAAGGTGCTTCCTTGTCCATCTCAGTTTCTAGTACAGGCAGTCCCTGACTTACCACGGGTTCTGTTCATACAACCCTGATGTAAGTTGGTTCTGATACGTTGAATACCTTTTTTTTTTTTTTAATAGTTTTCATTAGTATTGCCTTTTATTGTCAGTGTCTTTATAAACCCGATCTTTGAACGTCTGTGAGTGAATATCTGAGAATGATAACATCATTTAATTACGTGCTACAACACTGTATGTAGAATATATTACTAATGATAAAATTTAAGTTGAATACATCCTAAGTCGGGAGCTACCTGTAGCTGCCAGCAATCCTCATAGATGCATCTGTCCCCATCGTTTGTTTCCTTTTTCCCTGTGCATGTCTCTGGGTCCATTCTGCTCCTTTATAGCTCGGAAGTGATTAAGTTTAGTATCTACCCTACACTGGCATGACCTCATTAACATAATGAAGCAAACCCTGTTTCCAAACAGGATCATGTGTGGCTCACAGATACGAGTGGCGGCACCAGGCTTGGCCTGTCCTCCACCCCTGCCTATAGCTGTCCCTGCTGGAAAGGGGAAATCACTTTCTCCATACAGGAAGAGATGGCTCTAGGCTTTTATTATTTTAACTTATTTTTTTATTAAGAATCAGTTATGGTCAACCATTTCAAGAGGTAGCAAGTCCAAGGAAGAAGTCCAAGCTGCTCTGAAGGCATTGGTGAAAAACAAGGCTCCAGGAATTGCCTGGTGGCATAGTGGTTAAGTACTACAGCTGTTAACCAAGAGATTGGCAGTTCAAGTCTGCCAGGTGCTCCTTGGAAATTCTATGGGGCAGTTCTACTCTGTCCTACAGGGTCACTATGAGTCAGAATTGACTCGACGGCACTGGGTTTGGTTTTTAGGAACTGACGGATTATCAATTGAGATGTTTCAACAAACAGATGCAATGCTGGAAGTGCTCACTTGTCTATGCCAAGAAATTTGGAAGACAGCTACTTGGCCAACTGACTGGAAGAGATACATATTTATGCCTATTCCCAAGAAAGGTGATCCATCCGAATGTGGAAATTATAGGACAATATCATTAATATCACACACAAGCCGAATTTTGCTGAAGATCATTCAAAAACGGCTGCAGCTGTATATTGACAGGCAACTGCCAGAAATTCAGGCCGGTTTCAGAAGAGGACGTGGAACTGGGGATATCATTGCTGATGTCAGATGGATCCTGGCTGAAAGCAGAGCATACCAGAAGGGTGTTTACTTGTGTTTTATTGACAATGCAAAGGCATTCGACTGTGTGGATCATAACAAATTATGGATAACATTGTGAAGAATGGGAATTCCAGAACACTTAATTGTGCTCATGAGGAAACTTTACATAGATCAAGAGGCAGTTGTTCGGACAGAACAAGGTTATACCAATTGATTTAAAGTCAGGAAACGTGTGAGTCAGGGTTATATTCTTTCACCATACCTATTCGATATGTATGCTGAGCAAATAATACGAGAAGCTGGACTATATGAAGAAGATCGGGGCGTCAGGATTGGAGGAAGACTCATTAATGACCTGTGTTATGCAGATGACGCAGCCTTACTTGCTGAAAATGAAGAGGACTTGAAGCATTTACTGGGTGAAGAGCCAAGACCATAGCCTTCAGAATGGATTGCATCTCAACATAAAGAAAACAAAAGTCCTCACAACTGGACCAGTGAACTTCATCATGATAAACAGAGAAAAGATTAAAGTTGTCAAGGATTTCATTTTACTTGGATCTACAAACAACAGCCATGGAAGCAGCAGTCAAGAAATCAAAAGATGCATTGCATTGGGTAAATCTGCTGCAAAGGACCTCTTCAAAGTGTTCAAAAGCAAAGATGTCACCTTGAAGAGTAAGGTGCGCCTGACCCAAGCCGTGGTATTTTCAGTCGCATCTTATGCATATGAAAGGTGGACAGTGAATAAGGAAGACTAAAGAAGAATTGATGCCTTTGAATTGTGGTGTTGGCAAAGAATATTGAATATACCATGGACTGCCAAAAGAATGAACAAATGTGTCTTGGAAGAAGTACAACCAGAATGCTCCTTAGAAACAAGGATGGTGACACTGTGTCTTACATACTTTGGACATATTGTCAGGAAGGATCAGTCCCTGGAGAAGGACATCATACTTGGCAGAGTACAGGGTCAGCGGAGAAAGGCAAGACTCTCAACGAGGTGGATTGACACAGTGGCTGCAACAATGAGCTCAAGCATAACAAGATTGTAAGGATGGTGCAGGACCGGGCAGTGTTTTGTTCTGTTGTGCATAGAGTCACTATGAGTGAGAACCGACTTGATGGGACCTAACATTTTTTATTCCTTTCATAGACTTTGTTATTTAAGAGCAGTTTTAGGTTTACTGAAAAATGATGCAGAAAGTCCAGAGAACTCCCCATATACCCCCCCACGCCATACAGTCCTATATGTTTTGATGAATATATAATGTCAGGTGTCCACCATGACAGTATCATGCAGAATAGTTTCACTGCCCTAAAAATGCCCTGTGGGGCTTAAAAAAAGAAAAACTTTATTTTTTTCTCTTTTTTTTTTCCCCAAATTGTGGAAACTTTCACACACACACCCCAAAGGAGAGATATGAACCCACGTGCCCTACCCTGGCTGCAACAGCCCCTGGCTCCCTGCTGTTTCCTGCCTCCCCGGTATCTCTCTTTTTCTGCTGGAGTATTTTAGGATAAATCTTTACCCACACATCAGCGCACCTATCCAATCGCCAGTTCAAATATCCAGTACGCATCTCCAGCAGATGGTTAAAAAACATGCTCACAACTCCATCATCATACTCGACATTAGTGATAGCTCCTTAATGTCATCCAAGATCCAGCTTAGTTCTCCTGAGGGGCCGCAAAAATGTCTTTTTCCTTTTGGCTGTTTGAATCAGGACCCAAACAAGATGCACACATTGCCTTTGGTTTCATGCCTCTTCAGTCTGTTTTATTCCATAAATCTCCCGGCCCCACTCTTCCGCTGTGTGGATTGGTTGGAGAGGCAGGGCTGTTGGGCCTGTAGAATTCCCACATCATGGATTTGGTGACAGCTTACCTATCATTTAACACATCCCTCTGTCCCCAGTCATTCCTGCAAGCCATGGTTGGAGGCTCGGTTCCATTCACAGTGCACTTTGAGGCAGGCCTACCTGACAGGTGGTGGGTGTGCTGGTTTCCCTCAGGGTTCTGCACCACCTGGCCTCCCACCGATAGAATGGTCAGGGGGCCCCGCTGGTCCAGCCTCATTTGTCACAGCCTTACCTGTGATGGTCTGACCAGCCAATGGGGATTGCTGCCAAGTGAATTTTCTATTTCTATCGCTCTTCCTCCTTTTATTAATATGATTCTTCTATAAAGAACTTTCCTAAGTAATTATTCAATTATCCTGAGATCTGTGGATATAAAAGTTATTCATTATTTATCTGAAATTCACATCTAGCTGGGAGCTGTGTATTTTCATGTGTGAATCTGGCCACCTTCCCTGAGGGCCCCTGACTCAGCCCCTTGCTGAGCTGTGCCTTGGGTGCTCAGGACCACCCGAGGAACAGGATGTGGGCACCTTGCTAAAGCACGGAAGAGAGTCAGAAAGTAGAACCAGAGCCTCAGAGTCCAGGCCTTCCCCTCGCAGTGCTGTCACAGTGTGAAGGCGACTGAGTGTGAGTGTGTGCATGTGCTTGTGTGAGTGGCTGTGAGGTGTGAGGGTGTGAGTGGGTGAGGGTGTGAGTGGGTGAGGGTGTGAGTGGGTGAGGGTGTGAATGGGTGAGGATGTGAGTGGGTAAGAGTGTGAGTGTGTGGGTGTGTGAGGATGTGAGTGTGTGAGTGCACAGGTGGGTGAGAGTATGTGAGTGGGTGAGGGTGTGAGTGGGTGTGAGTGCACAGGTGGGTGAGAGTGTGAGTGGGTGAGGGTGTGAGTGGGTGAGGGTGTGAGTGGGTGAGTGAGTGCACAGGTGGGTGAGAGTGGGTGAGTGTGTGAGGGTGTGAGTGTATGAGGGTGTGAGTGGGTGAGTGTGAGGGTGTGAGTGGGTGAGGGTGTGAGTGTGAGTAGGTGACGGTATGTGTGTGTGAGGGTGTGAGTGTATGAGTGGGTGAGTGTGAGTGCATGAGTGTGAGTTGTGAGGGTGTGAGGGCATGGGTGTGTGCGTGTGTGAGTTCTTGAGTGTGTGTGAGTGTGCATGCACACATTTTACCCTCAGGTGGCAGGGTCATGGCCTAGTGGGGATTTGGGGCTCCTCCCTGGGCGAGGCTTACCTGCTGCCCGGCCTCCGCAGGCCCAGAGCGGAGCGTGGATGTGACGGACGTCACCAAGCAAAAGGACTGCAAGATGAAGCTGAAGGAGTTTGTGGACTACTATTACAGCACCAACCGGAAGCGAGTCCTCAACGTCACTAACCTCGAGTTCTCCGACACCAGGTAAGTGGCCAGGGGGCAGGGGGAGCAGGGATAGAGCCTGGCCCTGCGCCCTACCTCCCTGCCCTGTGTGTGGCTTACCCCTGAGCTCCTGGGCCTGGCAAGTAGCCTGGGCTGTTGCAGAGGGAGTCTTGCTGGGACCAGCATGGCTCCCAAACTGTGCAGGCACCCAGCTGTACGGCGAGCAAATGTGCCTTGCGTCTGCTGCTGGCTCAGCTTGTCCCAAACCCCCGTCTTCATGCACTCTGCCCTTGTTCTTAGCCCCAGAGGCCTGGGGGCCTGCCCTCTGCTTAGATGGGTGGGTTCCCGTGAGTTATGACCAAGTGAGGGGATAGGGTTTGTATAGAGTTCAGGTGGGAGCCCTGCTCTGGGCATGGGCCTTACCAGGGGTCTCAGAGGCATTCACCATAGGAAAACAGGTTGGCTTTGGCTCCTGGGGGCTGTATTTTTGGGTGGAGTTGGGTGGCATGGCCCCAGGCTGGCCTGGACAGAGGATGGTGCTCCTCTGTGGGCAGTGGTCAGGAGGAAGGGCACGGGGAGGGAGATGATGGCTCCTGCGGGGAGGAGAGGGTCTGTGAGTGAGGGACTAGAGCCAGGGGGTGGCCAGGACCTGGCTCTGGACTGGGCCCAGCCTTGTCCGAGTAGCCATGGTAGCAGGTTCCTTTGGGACAGCTGATGTACCAGTTGATCTGCCTGTTTTGGAGCTGTGGAGTGGTCACCATGGGGGTCGCTGGGCTTGGAGTTTAGATGCAGTGTTTTCCATGTTATTCTGGACAGTACATTTTAATCAGATCAAAGGCTGCCTGCACCCTTTCACGCTCCCCGGATTTGGTGGGAGGTGGTAGGGCGTAGTGAGCACCTCACCGTGACTCTGGAGAGCAGGGTGGCACCAGGAGGCCTGCGTGGTGCAGGAGAGATGGTATCTGCTGAGTGCCTGTCACTTTACATCCTACGTCAGTGCAGCCAGCTGGGACCATCTAGGTATCCAAGGAAGACTGCCTCGCTGTGAGAGGGGCCGGGGGCTGGTGCCCTGGCCTTCTCCTTGCCCCTCCTCCGTGCACGGAGACCACCGTTTGATGCCTGCCACTGCCACCAACCCGAGGTGTGGCTGGCGCCTTCCGGTACTCCTTGAATGTCAGCTTGCCCATCTGTAAGCCGGGAGCAGTGCTGCCCCCCTCCCAGCTCTGAAGTGTAGTGTGGAGGACCTCGCGGAGTGCCTCCCACCTTCCTGCTCACATGGTTCTCACACAGTAGTGGCGGCACGGACCATGCTGACCCTGTTCCTCTCCCCACCACCAGAATGTCCAGCTTTGTGGAGCCGCCTGACATTGTGAAAAAACTGTCTTGGGTAGAGAACTACTGGCCCGATGATGCTTTGCTGGCTAAACCCAAAGTGACCAAGTACTGCCTCATCTGTGTGAAGGACAGCTACACTGACTTCCACATCGACTCGGGGGGCGCGTCCGCCTGGTACCACGTGCTCAAGGTGAGTGAGGCTGCGATCCCCCCTGCACTGCTGGCCTGCACTGCTGGCCACAAGCCATGGCCGGGTACAGGCTGCCTGGAGCCTCTACAGCCCCAGCTGTGCCAATGCTGCACTGCAGGAGTGGGATTCTGGCCTGCGGGTGGGCAGTGAGTCTCATGAAGTAACCTGCTAGAAGCCCACATGAGTCATGATCAGTGCTGCTCGTGTGGCTGGTGCTCAGATGGGGAGAGAGGTGTTGGGAGACTTCCTGAAGGAGAGGCCTAGGGTCTCCACACCAGCCCAGCAGGGTTAGGAAATGGGCCATGAGTCCAGCCCAGCCCAAGGCCCGAGCAGTCTGAAGAGCCTGTTGTGCCTGTGGCCTAGTTTGGTCCCGTCTCATGTGCCTGTCTACAGTGTGTGATGGTGGGTGTGCCCAGACCCTGTGACCGTCACGTCCACTTAGAACCTTCCTAACATCCAGATGTCTGAATTGCAAAGCACATGTGGCCCCGTGGTTTTTTGTAAGGAAAGATGGTCCTAGGCCAGGACTAGTTTACGAGGTGGGATCCATCCCCAGGTACCTCCACTGTCTCTGGGGCATAGCAGGCTCTGTACCCCCAGGATCCCTGGGGTGTGGCAGGTGCTGTAACCCCAGGATCCCTGGGGCATGGCAGATGTTGTACCCCCAGGATCCCTAGGATGTGGTAGGCTCTGTATTCCCAGCACCCCCTGGGGTATGACTGGCTTTATACCCCCATTTCCCCAGGGCATGGTAGGCTCTGTACCCCCAGCGTTCCCTGGGGTGTGACTGGCTGCACCCCATTTCCCCAGGGCATGGTGGGCTCTGCACCCCAGCACCCCCTGGGGTGTGACTGGCTGCACCCCCATTTCCCCGGGGCATGGTGGCCCCGCACCTCCCACACCGGCCTCTCTCGTCACAGGGGGAGAAGATTTTCTATCTCATCAAGCCGGCCTTGGCCAACCTCTCCCTCTACGAACGCTGGCAGTCAGCCTCCAACCACAGCGAGATGTTCTTTGCGGACCAGGTGGACAAATGCTACAAGTGCACCCTCAAACAGGGCCAGACACTCTTCATCCCATCAGGTGGGATGCTGGGCCCTCCCCGCCGCTCCTCACAGGCCTTCCTCGGGCCTGTGCTGGGGCTCTTGTGTCCCTGCCCCGCACACAGGCTTCCTCCTCCCCTGCCCTGGGCCTGCTTGCTCCCTGGCTTGCCTGGGCCCCCACTGGGACTCCCTGCTGAGCCCACTACCACCAGACCTGGCCGAGGGAGCCAGTTAAGGGGGCCTGGTTCACAGGAGCCTGGGCTGCCCTGCTCTGCCATAACACGGGCACACCTCTGTCCTCCACCCGCCATTCCCCACAGGTGGTGAGGCTTTTGGTTCATGAGCATGCAGGGGAGCCCTATAGAGGCAAGGGAGGAGAGGGGGCTCGCTTGTGGACATTCATCAGGGACTTTCAGAGATACTCGGGGAGGGGAGGGGCGGAGAAAGCATGCAGCCTCCCGCTTTCCCACCCCCCACTGCCCCCACGCGGTGTTGGCGGTTCATCTGGAGACTTCACTGTCTACCTCCGAAAGGCTTCTTATTCTGGGTAACAGAGTTACTGCCTTGTCCTCCTTCTTTCCCCCGGATATCCTCCCCGCTTTGTATGTGGTTTTTCCATTTTAAATCAGGGTCCAAACGAGGCCTTCTGAATCCTTCATAGTTTCTGGGTCCTGCCCTCCTTCCCTTCCTCCCTCCTTGTTTTCTCACAATCACAACTTACTCCTTGAAGAACTGAAGGGTCCCGGGGGCTGGACCCTGAGGTCCTCCTCCTAGGATAACCCAGGGTGGAGTCGCAGCCCCCCACCCCCAGGAGACGCAGCTGCCCTGCCTTGTCCTTCTCCTCAGCCTGTGAGCAGAGGTCAGGGATGTCAAGGCATCTGGGGACTGGACAGGGCTCATTTTGTCACTCTGAGCCACCCCACCTCCCTGCCTTGGTTTCCCTGGCTGCCCTGGAGGGGCTGGATTGAACAGTTTAGCCTGCTCCTAATGGCCTCTTCTGCCTGGAAGGCCCACCCCACTTTCTTTGTATGGAGGGTAGGGTGGGGTCAGGAGCTCCTGGGCAGCTGGTCAGGGGTCATCGAGGCACAGCAGGGCCTAGCAGTGTCTCTTTGTCTCCTAGGCTGGATCTACGCCACACTTACGCCTGTGGACTGCCTGGCCTTTGCGGGACACTTCCTCCACAGCCTAAGTGTGGAGACGCAGATGAGGTAATGCTGCCAGTGCTATGCCTGCGTCCTGGGCTCTGCTGGGCAGGTCTCCCCCACTGGGTCAGTGTGATGGGCACCTATACCGGAGCCCTACGCCGGCCCACGTGGGGGCCTTGGGTGTGGCCCACTTGTTCGAGGCCTCTGTGTGCTTGTGGGGGAAGCAGGAGGTGGGCTCCCTTGACTGTGAGAGGCTCACTGGCCACCTGCAGGGCTCTGGCTTTGGGATGGTTCAGGCCACCCTCTGGGGATTTGGGGAAAATCAAGAGGCTGGCACTTCCCCTATTTTCCGGTCCCAGACCTTGTTCTCTAGTAAAGGCAACCCCACAGCCCCTGCCTGGGTGGCCTTCACCAGAGGACTTCGGGGCCCAGCAGGGGAGGCCTGCAGCCTGGGGCCTGGGAGGGTCCCTGCCTTGCCGGGCAGTCCTTGTTGTACTGAAGTGTCCTTTGCTGTGGCTTGCAGAGCATATGAAGTGGAAAGAAGGTTGAAACTTGGCAGCCTGACACAGTTTCCGAACTTCGAAACTGCCTGCTGGTACATGGGGAAGCATCTGCTGGAGGCGTTCAAAGGTAGTGGTTAGGCTGTGTGCGGAGCATGCAAGCGTGGCGGGCGGCGGGTGGGAGGGCCATGGCTCTGCTGCTGTGGCAGGGCTCTGGGAGCTGGGGCGGGGCCTCCTCCTTGTGCTCTGAATGCTGCCTTTGTGTGGTCTTGAGCAGGTCTCCTCCCCTCCCTGGGCCTCGGTTTCCCTGTTTGCGCACCACAGGTGCTGGATTACAGTTTGTGCCAGCTCCTCGTGGCCTCTCCTGCCTGGAGGGGCCATCTGGGATTTTAGAAAGGGGCTGGGCTGAGTGGTAGGAGGCCTAGGCGTTCATTCAGCCTTGTGCCTGTGGCCTTGATGCAATTAGCACTAATTTCCCCTTTGCTCTCAAAAATGTCTCAGGAGGGTAAACTCCACACAGTCACTGTCATTTATGAGAGCCGGGATCTGCCCTGGCTTTGTAACAGCCAACTTAAGCACCTTCTTGATAGCCCCTCTGTGAAGTGGGAGTGTGTGTGTGCGTGCATGTGTGTGTGAATGTGTGTGGTGTGTGCATGTGATGAGCATGTGTGGCCTGTGCATGCAAGTGTACATGTGTGATGTGTACATATGAGCACATGGGTACATGTGCACACACGTACATGTAAGCATGCACATATGCGTGTGTATCTGTGTAGTATGTGTGCGTGTGCACGTGTGCCTGTCAGGCATGTACAGTGTGTGTGCATCCGTGTATGTGCACGCATGTGTGGGTGTATCAGGGGTGCCCTCCATGAGGCTCACAGGGGAGGAGGTGGGTGAAGTGTGGAGTGGGACCTCATCACCCTGCCCACCCTCTCTGGCCGTCCTCTGGCCAGCCTGTGGGCAGTCAGAAGCCCTTGGCCCCAGCTGCCTGGTGCCCTTCTGCTCAGGTCTTCACACTTAACACGGCAGCGCGAGGGAAACTGGCTAGATGGAGGATTTTTGCTTTCATTTGTAGTTTCTTTTTAAGTGGTGACATCCCTGGGAAGTTGCATTTATTTTCCTGATAAAAGTCAGAAAGCAAGACTTTTTTATTAGGAGCCCTTTGCACTTTGACTCTAGTTTAAGACGAGAAAGCTGAAAGTGCTCCTTAATCTCTCCCGGCCAGGTTTCTATGAATTCATCAACCACTCCCCAAAACTGGAAGCCCTGAGCTGGACCCTGACAGAAGGGGCCTGTAGGAGGGGAGCTGGCCCACCAAGGAGAGCCCACAGGAGGAGAGCGGAGGGTGGAGGAGAGCTGGGGGTGGACCCATTCCTGGAGAGGCTGAGCCACCTCTCTGGGCTCAAGCCCGCTGGGGCTGCTGACCAGCTGGGTGGCTCTAGGCAGGTTGCCCGGCCTCTCTGCTCCTCAGGTCCCCTCTGCAGCAGGGTGACAGCATTAGCTGCTCATGAGACTGAGAAGATTGTTCCTGAAGATAGGGTCGTGGTGGGTAAGGTTAGTGTAGAGCTGGGACGTTGGAGGCCTGTATCGGAGCCCCCCACAGGTGCCGGCTCTGAGCTTCCGTCTTGGAGAAGCCTGGCTTCCTCAGCTTGGGAAGGGCTCTCAGACCTGCCACTAGAGCTGTTCTGAGGGTGGAACAAGATGTGCCTGATGAGTGTGGGCCTCAAACCAGGGCCTGTGACTGACTGGGAGATGGTGTCCTCGTGGGGGGACTCAGGCTAAGGCAGCAGGGCACTGCGGGAGAGGGCTGGCTCCTGCGCCGGGGCCTGGTAGCCACGCTGTTGATGGGACAGGAGGACGGGTGCCGTCCCAGCTGTCCATTTCAGCACCCTCCCAGGTTCCAAGAGGAACCGTTGGCAGTTGGGCTGGTCCTGTGGGTGGAGGCTCTGGCTGCTGCTGCTGCCGCCACTAGGGGCTGTGATGGCTGCTGGGCTGGGCGTGATGTAGGCTCAGGCTTTGGGGTGAGGCAGCGAGGTGGGCACAGTCCCCTAAGCTACTCCTTTCCCTCCTCCCCCAGGTTCTCACAAATCTGGGAAGCAGCTACCGCCTCATTTAGTCCAAGGAGCTAAAATTCTCAATGGTGCTTTCAGATCATGGACTAAGAAACAGGTAGGCACCTGGCCGCAGGGCAGAGAAGTGGAAGGAAGGTGCTCAGGAATGGGGCAGCCATTCTGGTGGATGGGGAATGTTGTGTGGTATGCAGGCAGTGCTGCCAGGTGGGGCTGGCAGAGGGCCCCGTTGCCCAGGTGAGACACCTGTACTGGGCGCCCACCCACTCCCATACTGGGCCTGGGCTTCCTTCCTGGTCAGGGGAGGGTTGGAGACTAGGGCAGTGCAGGATTCCTGCTTGGCTTTCAGACTGGGCAACACCATGCAGGGAAACACCCTGGTACTTTTCTAGGAGGCAGGGAGGGGGCTTTGCACCTGCAGCCACCATTTCCCTCCGGGCCCCAAGGCTTGGAGTAGCCCAGGGTGCCATCCCATGTGAGGTATCAGCCACAAAGTCCGCTGGAGCAATTTTGTGCCTAAGAAGAAGGGATGGGGCTGGCTGCTGCTCACAGCCTTCTGGGGGAGCTGTGCAGGCCTCATGTCCCTGGGACTCAGGTTCTCCACCTGTGCAGCGGAGGTCATGGCAGTGCCTTCTCCTTGGGGACAATGTCTGGTGGAGCGGGCCATTTCCTGGGCGACAGTGCCTGACCCAGCTTCCCATGAGGGCTCAGAGGGCAGCCTGGCCCCTGTTCACCGTCTGGAAAAGGATGTTTTTCACAGAGGGGATGGGAGGGTCTTGATGGCCTGGGCCAGAGTCATTATGGCCAAGATCTCCATCTTGCCGTGAGAAACAGGGCCTAGCCTGGGCTGAGCTTGACTGGGCCCCTTGGCCATCTGTAACCCAGTGAGGCCTGAGTCCCTGCTGAGGGGCCAAAAGCACAGGCCCTGGGCTAGGTCATGAGGCTGGAATGTTGCTGCATCTCCCCAGCTGTGCGACCTTGGCACGGTCACTGAACCTCTCTGGGCTCCATTTTCTCACCTGGGCAGTGTGATAGGAATGCCTTCTCCAGGGCTGTTGGAGGACAAGCAGGCTCTGTGAGAGCTCGGCCAGGGCTGCTCTGGTTATTCCGGAGCTGGCGCTCAGCAGGCACGTGGGCCAGGCATGTGGACCCCCACAGGAGGGTGTGGCCTGGTGGGTGTGGGCACCCTCCCAGCTCGCGGGGCTCACTGCTGGCTGTGTTCCAGGCTTTGGCGGAGCATGAGGATGAGCTCCCAGAGCACTTCAAGCCTTCTCAGCTCATCAAAGACCTTGCCAAAGAGATCAGGCTCAGTGAGGTAAGGCCCTTCCTGGGTGGCGGCCCCAGGATGGGGGGAGGCCTGGCTCCTTGTCCCAGTGCCCCAGCTCAGGGAGCCCCTAGTGCCCAGGACAGCCCCTCCCCCCATGCCCTTCAGCACGGTCTCCCGGCTGTGGTGCACAGAACAGATGGTCTGCACTTAACACCAGGTGGGGCAGGTGGCAAGGGAGGGGCTGACCTCTTCCACCGCCCCCAGAATGCCTCCAAAGCTGCCCGACCAGAAGTGAATGCTGTGGTGTCCTCGGACGAGGTCTGTGACACAGACAGAGGGAAGGAAGAGCCCCTGTCTCCCGTTGAGATCACCCCATCTCAGTCCCTCCTGGAGAAAGTGTCTAAAAAAAAGACTCCCAAAACTGTGATGCCCAAGCCATCCAAAATCCCCAAGCCCTCAAAGCTCCCCAAGCCCCCAAAACCTCCCAAGACGCTGAGGATCAAGGATAGTGGCAAGAAGAAAGGGAAGAAGTGCAAGGAGACAGGCTCCCCAACCATCCCGAACCTGGACCTGCTCGAGGCCCACACCAAGGAGGCTCTGACCAAGATCGAGACGCCCAAGAAGGGCAAGGTGGGCGCAGGGCTGGGCTTCCAGGTGCTAAACAGGGTGGGAGGCTGGGTGTGGCCCTCTGGAGTGCAAGTGGTGGGGCGAGGGCCCTTGGGGAGGTGTGGGGCACAGAAGAGCTTTGGGTGGGGGGCGGTCTGCCCTGCAAAGGCACTGTCCTGCCAACACAGCTGTGTTGAGGCCCAGCCCAGAGCAGCTCATTTCTGGCCACACTGAGCTGCAGAGCAGTGAGCGCTGAGGAGAAACAGGTGACCTGGCCAGAAAGGCCTGCAGTAGGAGGAGTAGGGTGGATGGATGGTGGTCTCTACAGAGGGGTTACCTAGCCGAGTCTTCATAACTGAGTAGAAAGTAGCCAGGGACAAAGAGAAGGTGTCTGTGGAAGAGGCCTTGGACTGAGACAACAGGAGTGGCTGAGATGGCTCAAGGTAGAAGGGCCATCTCCTCCGGGAGGAGGCTGTTATCCCCTCACCAGGGACCGATGGCTCCCCCAGGACACACTCCACAGAGCTGCAGTGGGCACATTGCTTTCTCTTTTTCAAGCCAAGGGGGATGAATGACAGGTGCACACGTGAATGAGTGAGTGGACTGCCAGGCCTTGGGCAAGCGGCGTGGTCAAGGACTCTGGTGCAGGGGTCATGGGGTCAGGATGCTGGCCAGCTTTTTTGCTCTAGCGTCCGCCTCTGTGTCATGGCTGCTCTGTTCTCTAGGCTACAAAGAGTGTCCTGAGTGTGCCCAACAAGGATGTGGCTAATAAGCAAAACGACGTGGACAGGTTGGAAATCCGAGAACAAACCAAGAGCAAGTCGGAGGCCAAGTGGAAGTACAAGGTGACAAGCGTGTGCATGCATGTGTGCTTGTGCATGTGTGAGTACACACATGTGGATGAATCCACACTTATGTGAAGGGGTGCATTTGTGAGGGAAGGCAGGTGTGTGAGGGGGTGGGAGGGTAGGTGTGTGATGGGGTGGGAGGGTGGGTGTGTGGTGGTGTGTGTGAATGTGTGGGCTATGGGAGTGTGAGAGATGTGTGCCTGTGAGGTTGTGCATGTGTGTGTGGAAGCTCGGGAGTGTGCAGGTGTGTGTATGAATGGGTCGGTGAGAGTGTGTGTGGTGTAGGGGAGTCATGTGGACCTCTACAGGCCTCCTGTCTTCTGGTTCTGACTTACTGTGGGTTCCGCATGAGCTCATCACGGTGTGTAGACGCTGAGCATGCCACCTCCACTAAGTTGATGGCAACTTTCCTTAAATCTCCATCTCCCCGGCCGAGCTTACATTGCGCTGGGGGGACAGGCCCCGTGGGCTGTGGCGGGTGCCGGGTAGGGGGAGGTGTCTGCACACAGGCCCCTCATGTGCTGCCTAGCAGGTGTCAGGAACCTTCCTGAGGTGTGTTCTGGCTGCAGCAGCACCGTATGGGGTGGCGTGGCCCGGTGCCTTTGCCCCTGGGCTGTGTCTCTCACGGCTCTTCCTGAGCCCCAGACTCTACATCACCCAGCCCACTGCTGTGTGGGGCTCAGTGATGCTCCTGGTTTTACTTTCCAGAACAGCAAACCAGACTCCTTGCTGAAAATGGAGGAAGAGCAGAAACTGGAGAAGCCTCTTCTGTCAGGAAATAAGGACAACAAATTTTCATTTTCCTTCTCTAACAAGAAGCTCCTGGGGTATGTAAATGCACGGACTAGGAAAGGTGGGTCACGTAAACACCACATGCACACCCTACAGACACGTACCACACACACATCTTGTACACACATCACTCCCACACATACCACACACACCATACACCCCATACATATACACTGTGCACGTATCACACTTACACACCGTACACATACCACATATACCACACAAACACCATGTACGTGTCACACGTGCACTATACACATGCCACACAAACGTACACACCACGCATAGAAACACCATGCACCTGTCACATACACCATACCACACACATACCCCACACCTACACACTGTGCATGTATCACGTATATCTACACACCACACGTGTACACACCATGCACATATCACATGTACCACAGACACCACAAACCTACATACCATGCATGTACACACGTCCCCCACATACACATCATGGACCTATCACACTCACATGCACACTGTGTACACATCACACACACAGACACCGCTCACGTGCACACTGTGTACACATCACACACGTGCACACCACTCACGTGCACACCGTACACAACACACACGTGCACACCACTCACGTGCACACCGTACACAACACACACGTGCACAGCACTCACGTGCACACCGTACACAACACACACGTGCACAGCACTCACGTGCACACCGTACACAGCACACACGTGCACAGCACTCACGTGCACACCGTACACAGCACACAGGTGCACACCACTCACGTGCACACCGTACACAGCACACACGTGCACACCACTCACGTGCACACCGTACACAGCACACACGTGCACACCACTCACGTGCACACCGTACACAGCACACACGTGCACACCACTCACGTGCACACCGTACACAACACACACGTGCACACCACTCACATGCACACTGTGTACACATCACACCCCCCTGCACACACAGCATGCACACACACGTGTGGAGACTCTGGCTGACACACCCTCACAGAGAAGTTCCTGGATGAGGCCCCTCACTCCTGTCCCAGCTGGCAGTCACTGCATGCTCCACTGTGCTGGGCGCACACTTCATCCTGGGCCCTGCCCTCAGGAAGAGTATGGTCTGGAGAGCGTGGGAGTCTGGACAGACAGCGAGGTGGAAGTCTGGAGGGTACAGCAGGATGTAGCTGGGGTGGGGCACCTCAGGATGTAGCTGAGGCCAGCGGAGAGGAGCCAGCAAGGGTGGGGCGTTCATTGACTCTGGGGCTATGAACTGAGTGGGGGAGGGAGCCCTGTGGCTAGTGGGAAGAGCTGGTGTTGACCCACTGCTCTCATAAACCCACGTAGAGGGATGACGGTGATGGGCACCCTGAGACTGTGTGCCCAGGGCCTGGCGCATCTGTGAGTCACAAAGGGCTTCTGGAGGAGGTGGTGAAGCACTGAGAGGTTAAGGGCCGGGGGGGTCAGCTGGCAGAGGGCAGTGCACGGGGGACCTGGGCTAGGAGGGGCCAGCCTGGGAGCCTGCGCGTGCATGAGGGGCCTGGAAGGCATGGCAGAGCTGGAGAGGCCAGAGACCTTATCCGGGGAGAGGTGAGAGAGGCTGGTGAGGGCTCGTGAGTGGGCCGAGCCTCGCAGAGGACGGGAAGCTGCAGAATGGGTCTGCATCTGTTAACAAGTGCAGTGCAGCCCCTAGAGAGGGGTGTGAGGGCCCTGGCTGGCCTGTGGCCCATGGAGCTGACCTCGGGTGTCGGGCTGGCCAGTGCCCGCACGTGCCCCACAGGCACGGGGGCAGGTGTGGCAGGCACCCCTTTTTGTAGTGGACGTGAGTGGGTGTGGCAGGGCCTGAGTGGTGGCGGAAAGCAGGCATCACCATCTGAGCTGATGGCAGAGTGGGGTATGTGGTCTGCATGGTCTAACATCCTGTTGCCGCTAACTTCAGAGCCTTGAGCCTGTTGCTGGATTTCTCCAGCGTCTAAGTCCTGGCGAGCCTTTAAACTGTATCAGCCACGTACTGTGCTGTAGAGAGTCTAGAAAAGAGAGGAGAGGACAGTCCATACAGCAGTCCAGCAGTTTGTACGTGCATGTACACACATCTCTCAGGACTGCAGTGCCACAACGCATGCTTCCGGGCCCTTCTCTTTGAAAGCGCTGGAGGCAGGCCAGCCGGGCACCCTCTTCTGACTGTGTTCCGCTTTTCTGATTGCTCAAAACTGGAGCCATACCCATTTGAAATCCCAGACATTTCTGCAGAGCCTGCCACCCCAGTGAAAAGCCTTTCCCTCTGCTCCATGGAGAAGGAAGCTGCCTTCCTGAGATGTGGGATGCGCAGGTGGGGCTGCTCGTGGCTGGAGCAAGCACAGGAGGGGGTGTGTGCCCCCCGGTCTGCAGTGGCCCCCCACCTCCCCAGGAAGGAGTGTCTGCACTGTGGCCCTGGATTTGTTTTCCAAAATAGCTGGGTAGAAAGCTCATGCATGTTGGCGCTGGTTCTGTTTCACCTGATGTCAGCAGAGGCCAGGCCTCGCTAAGCCTCGTGGGGCCCCAGGACAGCTGGGAGGACCCTCACTTAGGTGCTTAGATGGCCTAAGCAGGCTCTGCTAGCAGTGTGTCTTGTCCTCGCCTGGGGCCACAGCACCGGGGAGGGGCTGCAGGGTATGTAGGTCCCAGCCCTGTCCTGGCTCTCTGTGGTCCTCTGGCCATGAGCTCGCCCTCCCTGTGGGTTGCATTCCCTGACCTCTTGAGCCAGGGTTGGACAGGATGACCCCCTGGGACGCCCAGCTGACCCCTGCCGACCTTTGCTGCCGTAGCTCCAAAGGCCTCAAGCCGCAGACGAGCCCCAGCGTGTTTGGGGCCCTGCAGAACTTGAAGGAGGACAAGCCCAAGCCCGTGCGTGACGAGTACGAGTACGTGTCGGATGACGGCGAGCTCAAGATCGACGAGTTCCCCATCAGGAGGAGGAGGAACACTACCAAGAGGGACTTGTCTTGTGAGTTGTGCCTGCTCTGCCATGTGCCAGCCTTGTGGGGACTAACTAGTGTTGGGTCAGGTGTGGCAGCCTCAGCTCTGGAACAGCCTGCCCTCTCCCGAGCCGTGCCGCTAGGTTCCTGTCTGCTCTTGTTGCAGTTCTATTGGATAAGAAAGAGATGCTCCACACATCAGTTAAGAAGCCAAAGCTCGACTCAGTGTTTTATAAGGTGGGTTGTTGATCACAGGTGCGTGCGGCCCTGCTGGGAGCAGGCCCTCTGGGTGCATGCCCTACAGCTCTGTCAGGCTTGTGGGCCTCACCTGCCTGATGGTCTCCAATTAGGTGTTCTGTATAAAGGACATGCCATGTGGGGAGGGAGGGTGTCCTCATCCTTGCCCTACACTTCTCCGTGGGGGAGGGCTGTGGCACCCGCTCTGGATTTGGGGTGGACAGCCCCTGTCGCCCTGTGTGTCCCCTTGGATTTCGGCCATCATGATCCTGAGTAGGCCCGTAACAGGGGTGAGCTGCCTCGGACAGTGTGGCAGGCCTGCAGACCGCCCCGCAGCTGCTGAGAGGCCAGTCCGTAGGTACTACATAAAGGTCTGCAATGCAGGTGACAAACGCAGCAAGAAACCCTGCCCATAGGTCGGGGCTAGAAGGAAAGCAGAAGCCAGGCATGTTGGGGGATTTGTGTTACAGATGTGCATGACAACCTCTAAGCACTTCCAACCCGAGATTCGGTGACTGTCGCTAAGATGGCCAGGGCAAAGACTGCTGTCCTTTGGTCAGGGTCACGCTCCCTCGGGAGCCCTGGAGGAGGGATGTTCCAGCAGGGCCACCTGGAGGGTTCTGGAAGGGCTGTCAAGCTCTGGGAGGGGGGTTATCTAGATGGGGGCTTGTCAAACGAGGGTCCTTGGAGCTTGGGGCTCCTCAAGGGCCTTCAGGAACACTTCCCTCTCCCCAGTCACCATGCCAGCTTTCCTTGGCCTGTTTTAAATATTGGGGCTCTGCACCTCATGGAGGCTTGCATGTTGCTGTGATGCTGAACAGGTTTCAGTGGAGCTTCCAGACTAGCAAGAAAGGCCTGGTGATCCACTTCCAAAAACCAGCTGGTGAAAACCTGTGAATCACAACAGCCTGATCCACAGCTGACTGTGGGGATGGTGCAGCACTAGGCAGCATTTTATCCTGTTGTGCACGGGGTCACTATGTGTCGGGGGCTGGCTCAACAGCAGCTAACAACAACACACAGTGTGAGGGTGTCTTCGAGCCCAGGGTTCCTCTGCTATGAGCAATATAGGTGTGATGACAGTGGCGTTCTCTCTGGCCTTGCCCTCCACCATCCCTGAACACCTCTGGCCGGTGGCCTTGTCCCAGTGTGTGTTGGCCATCCACCCTGCCAGGTCAGCTTGGTCAGCATTGGCTCCAGGCCTTGTCAGAACCCAGCGGTGCTTCTTTAAAAACTTTACAAATATCTTTTTCTCCCTGAAGGGAATAAACAACCCCCTTGTCCCAAGCCCCTTCTCTGGGTTGGTTCCATCTCTGACCCGGTGTTTGTCCCTTTGTTGGTGTTCACAGCAGAGTGACGACTCCTCTGATGAGGACTCTCTGCACATCGACACGGACGCCAAGCCCAGTCGCAACGCAAAAGCCAAGAAGGAGAGCGGGAGCTCGGCGGCAGGCATCCTGGACCTGCTGCAGGCCAGCGAGGAGGTCGGCGCGCTCGAATACAACCCTAACAGGTAGACCCCACGTGGCCACTGGCTTTGAGGTCGGGTCGGCCACCCACTTGGCCACTGCTCTTCACACAGTGCCTGCCTTGGGCTTTTCTTTCCCTTGACTGGGCTGCACAGTGTGGTGTGGGGGGTGTGAGGCCATGCTGGGAGCCTGAGCAGGGGTGATTCCTGGATGCAGGTGGGCGTGGGTGTGGGAGGAGGGCAGGCCGCTGGGTGCCTATGGAGCTGGAGTCTTCCTGCCAGCTATGGGCACAGGTGTGGGGGCTCCAGCTGGTAGAGCTTGGGGCTGGGCCTGGAGCATGGACATGTCCACTGGGCACAGTGTCAGGGTTTGGGAAGAGTGGCCCTGCTCTTTCATCAAGAGGATGGAGCCAGACCAGGGAGAAGGGTTGTCCTCCTCCCTTTTTCCCCTCATCAAGGGAACGTGAGCCTGGCAGGAGCTGGCTGTTCATCTCTGGTCTGTGGGTAGAGACACACGGGGATGTGGGGTCAGGGGCAAGCAGTGCTTCCGTAGAGGTGGGCCCTGGAGCCCTGCCTGGCTGGGGCTGGGCTGTTTTGGGCATGTGGAGAGACCCCTGGTGGCGGGCGAGCAGAGGCCCTGTGTCACAGAGACCAGGCAGGCTGCCCAGGGAGGCCAGCAGCCAAGCTGAGCCCGGCAGGGGTGGTGCCAGGTGAACCAGGTTGTGTACCGGCACTGATCGTGGGGGTCTGGAGCCGGCTGAGGTGGGCCCTTTGGAGCATTTGGGCACAGAGCAGGAGAACACGCCCCTCCCTGATGTGGTCCCAGCCATATGGGGGTGGGGGTGGGGGCAAAGGGTGCAGGATTAAGGGGTAACTCCTCGTGGGGCCATGGATGGGTGGAGTCTGAGGGGCGACCACACCTGGAGCAGGGCACAGCAAGAGGCAGGGCCAGGCAGAGGCTCCTGCAGGCCTGTAGGCCCCCAGGCCTGGAGGGTCAGCCACTCTGCTGTCATTTCCCAGGTGCCTTGAGACTAATGTGAGGAGCCTGCTAGTGTGTGCTCTCCTTTGAGACTAACGTGAGGACCCTGCCATTGTGTGCTCTGCTTCTGGGCTGAGGGTATCTGGTGCAGTGGAATGTTTGGCTCAGATGGGCCCACAGGGCTTGGGGCCTCTAGGACCCTGGAGGCTGGCTTCTCTGCAGAGACCCCACCCCACAGCCCACAGGATGGACCTTGTGAAGGTCCCTGATCACCGCCCCTATTTGGGGCATTTGGGACCAAGCCAGCCTGTACCTTGAAATGCCCACTATGGCCCTCAAAGCGTCCTTTCATTTTGGCTTCAATCACAAGGACTTGACAGCCACAACCAGCAATTATGGCAAGACATGGCGCAAAACCCAAGCTCGGAGTTAGAGGGCAGGAGATGGGACTGGCAGGGTGAGAGAGGGCTCAGAGTGCCCCTGGCTGGGACCCACTGGCCCACCCCATGGTTTTGTCATAGGTTGCATTAATAGAGGCAACGTGCCCAGTGCTGGGAGGTGATGGTCCCCCCCCACCCCACGCCCTGTGTGTCCATCTGACCACACATGAACTGTGGTGTCCAGTTCTGACCTGGCCTTGGAGAGGGGCACTGACACTGTGCAGGGAGCCTGGAGGATGGTGACCTGTGAGATCCGAGACCCTCAGCCACTGGGCTGGTCAGAAAGCACTCTGGGCTGTGGCTGCTGCTCTTGCCTGGCGGCTCTGTCTGTTCCAAGTGTGAACGGGGCCTGAAGGAGGTGTGGGTGGGTGCCCAGGACCTGGGCCTGCTCAGCCATAGGCCTGCCCAGCCTCAGTCATCTGATTAGAGAGAAATGGATTAATCCCATTTGGGCTTTGCTCATTTCTCTCACGATGGTCCCTCAGTTAAATTTTCTCTAAATCGCAGGCTTTTGATATGGTTTTCAGCAGGGGGACTATTTTTTCTTCAAGTGGAAACCTTATGAGGATTTCCATGTGTGCATAAGAGCGATAGCAGAGGGGAAGGGCCTGCAGCCCCCAGCCCCACACCAGCACATGTGGGGAGTGACGGTCCCTCAGGACCTCCCTAGCCACAGTCCCCTCTAGTGCTTGTGACAGCAGCAGATCCCCACTGCTTAGATGGGAAGACTGAGGCCTGGGGAGCTTGGGCGTCTTGCTCAGCACAGTGTGCCATAAAGTGGCAGAGCCAGGGCCAGCATTCCCCTCTGTCTGATTCTGGAAGCTGAGCTCAGCTGTGCTCACCTGTCCCCTCCCATGATTTTGAGAGAGGCATTCCCTGCCCACATGGGGGTGCAGGCCCCAGAAACTGGGCGGTGAGGAGGGAGCAGCCACCCCATGGGCATGAGAGTCCCTAAGTGAAGTCATGGGGGTCGGGCCCTAGGGGTGGAGGACCAGGAGGGAGGGCTTCCAGAAGGAGGAGCAGCCTGAGATGGGATGGATGGTGGGAGTAGAGGGCAGTGCAGTGTGCTGGATGGTCCGGCTGCCTCTAGCCTGCAGCTCTCTGAGGCCTCTGTGTGGCCAGAGACGTTTTCATCCTGGACGCATTCTGACCCACTGGCCGAGAAAGGCGGTGTGGCCTTGCTGGCCCAGGCCTATGCCTCCCAGATCTGCCCTCCTCCTGTTCCCTCCTACCAAGCCTCTGTGTTTTCTAAAATTAAAGTCCAGTGGCCGCACTGTCTGTGGCCCAGCATGAAGCCCAGCTTTGGACGGTGTGAGTGGGGGGAAGGAGATGGCCGTGCTTGTGGGTGGTGCGGGCTGGCAAGCAGGCTGCTTTCGAACGAACAGACAGGGCTTTGGTGAGGCGGATTAAGAGCTTGATTGAAAAGAGCCTTTGCGAATCCAATTACTGTATTTCCTTTCATAGATGACTATTGTGTACACAGCATTCCATTCACAGACAGCCATAGTACGCCTTCTTTCACGGAGTGAAACGTGACTTGAGGTGTTTGCGGTGCTTTGGGGTTCAACTGTGGGGGCAGGGCATCTCCTGTTGGCTCTCCTCAAGGTCCTTGTGTGTCTTAGACTGGAGCCCCTCAGGACAGAAGTGCACCTCAGACCTGCGTGGGGCCTGTGCCTAGCAGGGCTGGCTGGGAGGGGGCTGGACCTTGTTGCCCTCTTCCTCAGCCCTGTCTGCCTTGGCATTTGCCGAGGGGACTGTTGCCTGTGCTGGGGCTCCTTCTCATAGCCGAGGATGGGGTGGGGAGTGCCACTATTGTGGAAAGAACTGTGTGACAGCTGATACCATATTTGACTGGTCGTGAGCCCCCTGTGCAGCTCAGTCCCTGGAGAAGTTCTCCAGATACCCCTGGGTCCCCATGAGGTCCATGGAAAGGTTGGAGGGGCCAGGGACAGGTGGGCCTAGGGCCCTGGGATGATGGGAAACAGGTTGGGGAGCCAGCCAGGTGACCCCTGGAAGCCAAGGAGGATGAGGGGGCCCTGTGCTGGGGTCCAAGAGGAGGTGCTCTGGCTTTGTGTCCTGCAAGTGGTTTCTTGTTTTGGGTCCTGCTCTCAATGGGGGTGGGGCATCTGGGAGGCCCGATAATGAGAAACACGGAGCCACCAGCGCCCACCTCTCAGAGCGGCGCTGCAGACACGGAGCTGGCCCTCCATGCTCACTGCCCGCCGCCCCCGGCAGTTCCTCCCCGCCTGCTGTGGGGAGGCCAGTCAGCTTTTGATGGTCCATTTGCGCTGTTGCAAGGATGCACTGGTTGGAAAAAGGGCTGAGAAGTACAGAGGGAAACATGTTAATTTCTCGGAGATGGTTTGCTTAGGGTTTACTGCTAGGGGGAAGGCGCAGATTTGGAATGCTAATTGGAGGATTACAGTCTTCCTATCCCTGCTGACTGGTTAACCTGTGAACACTGGCCTCGCTTAGAGCTCCCGCCTTTTGTGCTACACGGATGGAGCCACGTCCCCCGGGCAGCCACGCAGTCTGGGTGGAAGCTCACTCACTCTGGGTCCAGGGCCCCCACAGGCTCTGGGCTGCTGAGGGGCCCACCAGTGGCTCCAGGAGTCTGTCTTGACTGGGGCTGCAGGCACCCGGCATGCCCACCTCCACATGCCCCCGAGGCTGCGTGAGGTGACAGCCACCTTGGAGAGACCCTTCTGTGCCCAGTGTGGGGGGTGGGGTGCCTGGGCCACCTGGGAATGCTTTTTCCAGAGGGGGGAGGTGCTTTGCTCTTATTGGCCCCCATTCTGGGCTTGGGAAGGTCTGTCCTTGCTCAAAGAACATACATGATGATGGCAGCGCCAGTGACAATACTAATGGCTGTCAAAATGCCCATGGCAGGTGAGGAACTGCTGGCCTGTGCAGGGACCGGAGTGGGCTGCGGGCCCTCCAGAGATGCCTGTGGGCAGTGAGGTGGCACCTGCCTAAGGGATTTTCCAGGGAGACTTTGATTTTCACATGGTTCCCTGGCTTTGAGACCTCAGTGCTCGCTCGTGCTGGAGCACAGCAGGAGGAGCAGTGATGGGGAGCACCGGGACAGAGGTGGGGGTGGCATCCTTCCAAAGTGAGCTGGGCCCCCAGAGAGCAGGGGCTTCTCCACGGCCCAGATGACTTTTGTCCCTCCTTGCCTTGGTGGGTCCCAGGACCACACAGGGAACTCCTCCTCTGGGTTTCCCCTCATAGCACCCCTGGCCTACCTGGCCTCAGACTAGAATCCGTTCCCTTCCAAGCAGGTGGCTTGTGTGGCCTCATGGTCCCCCATTGTGTCCCTGGTTGGGGTTGCTGCTTGTGGCACCTGTGGAGTGCTCAGCAGAGGCCCAGCAGGGGCTGGTGAGAGTGGGAAGGGCAGCTTTGCTGGCAGGAACTCCCTGGCCTGCTTCTTCCTCTGGGCATAAGGAGCGTGTTGTGTCTTGCTGCGTGGAGCAGGGTAGAGATGATGAACTCTCACAAATACCTGGTGACAGGTGGACACGCACAGGCTGAGTGTTGATGAAGAGGAGGGTGGCGGAGGCCACTCTGTGACCCCACACTCACCTCCTGGCCCTGCCTCCAGTGGCTGGGGAGGGGAGGAAGGGGCAGACAGGGGACAGCGGTGCCCTCGGCCTGGACCCAGGAGTACCTGGAAGCATGGACCGACTGGTGTAGCCAGGCTGTGCTGCCCTCGGGTTGGGTGGGGCTTCAGGCCTCAGGGCTGCAGGTAGGGGTGGGACTAGAATAGGACTGCGGGTGCCTACCTGGCCAGCCGTCTCTGAGCTCTTGGCTGGTGTGTCTGCGCCTTGTGGGGAGCTGTGTTGACCAGGGCAGGGCTTGCCCTCCTGCTGCACCCGGGCATCCAGCCCAGACTGCAGGGCAGAAGCCAGGGGCTTCATGGAGGCCGCCACTGGGAGGTGGGAGAGGCCAGGAGAGGGCAGCATGGGGGTGGACATCTGGGTGAGGGAGCCCCCAGGTTGAGTTCATTTGTTGGTTTTAAGACAGGAGAGACTTAGGCATGATTATGTGCTGAAAGGGAGGAGCAGAGGCTGCAGGGCGTGCACAGCCACAGCGTCTACCACCCTCCCCCTCCCTCTGGGCTCCCCTTCCCTCCTCTTCCTCCTCCTCCCTCTGAGTGTCTCCTCTCCTGGCCCTCCGTGTGTCAGGCCCCCAGCCCGCTCTGCCTGAGGCTTCTGGCCCCTTCTCTGCCACAAGCCCAGTGGGGAGGGGAGGTGGCCTGGCCGTCCCATGGGTGTGGCCGCAGGGCTGATGCCTGTCTCTGTCTGTGACCCCAGCCAGCCCCCAGCCTCGCCTAGCACGCAGGAAGCCATCCAGGGAATGCTGTCCATGGCCAACCTGCAGGCCTCCGACTCCTGCCTGCAGACGGCCTGGGGCGCCGGACAGGCCAAGGGCAACTCCCTGGCGGCCCACGGCGCCCGGAAGAATGGGGCTGGCGGCAAAAGTGCAGGGAAGCGGCTGCTGAAGAGGACCGCCAAGAACAGCGTGGATCTGGACGAGTACGAGGAGCAGGACCACCTAGATGCCTGCTTCAAGGACTCGGACTATGGTGAGTGCTGCCCGCACCTACCTGCCGGCCCACCTGTCCACCCGCCCGCCTGCCCACCCCCTCCTCGGCATAGGAGCTCACACTGGGTCCTCTCCAAGAACAAATATCATTGGGGATCCTGGGCATCATTTTTTTAAAATGGAATTCATGCAATTCACCCTTTAAGTGTACAGTTGAGTGGTTTTTAGTGTAGTCATGAAGTTGTACAACCAGCACCCCTGTGCAGCACTTGAACGTTTTCTGCTCCCCAAAAGGAGGGCCCCCTACTCATTAGCAGTCACTCCGCATTGCCTTTCCCCAGCCCCCAAAACCCACCATCCTGTTTTCTGTCTTGATGCATTTGCCTATTCTGGACGTTTCATGTGGGTGGGATTATACGGTATTTATCTTTTTGTGACTGATCTGTTTCGCTCAGCCTGATGTTTTCAAGGTTCATCGTTTCATGGCCTGTATTAGCACTTCATTCCTCTTTATGACAATAATGTTCCTTTGTAAGGATGGACCATGTCGTGATTATCTAGTCTTCTGTCGATGGGCATCTGGGTTTTCCAATTTTAAAGTATCATAAATAATGCTGTGAGCATTTCTGTGCAAGTCTGGCGTGGTTGTATGTTTTCAGTTCTCTTGGGTATACACCTAGAAGTGGAATTGCTGGGTCACATGTATGAACTCTTGGAGCGACTGCACACTGTTTTCCACAGTGCTTACAGGCACTTCTGAGATCCTCACATCCACCCTGTCTGCCTCTGTGTAGATGGAGAAACTGAGGCCCAGAGTGGCTCTGTGGCCAGTCCCTGAGGTCACGCAGTGAGTTAGTGACTGCTCAGCCTCCAGGATCCCACTGTGGGCCTCTCCTGGCCGAGCAGTACTGGGCTCAGGCCAGAGCTCTGAAGGGCCTGCTCGATGAGCTGCGCTGAGAAGCTGTAAGCATGGTGCCGCTTGCCAGTCCCTGGAGCAGGGCTGTGTCTGCTCCACACCTGGGCTGCTGCCCAGGGATGATCTGGTACCCTGGGGCCAGGCGGTGTGCTGGCCAGGCACGCTGTCCCTTCCCTTGTGGTGCCTGTGTACACTTGGGCAGGGCCTTCCTCCACACTAGCTTTGTGTAATGAAGGGCCAGGCGGTTGTGTGGGGCCTGGTGGGTGGTGACTGAGAGCACTGTGTTTGTGCTACTGTTCCTGGAGCCCTTCCGTGCGAGCAGGCCAGCTGCCCACATCTGGAGGGCAGATTTGGGCTGAGCCTGGGGCCTCAGTTGACAAGCATATTGACAGTGCAGGAGGACCCCTCTTCCTGGGCTTCCTTGGGTGGGGTGCCGGTCCCTGCTACCTCCCCTAGAATCGTGGGTCCTGCGATTTTGGCCTTAGCAGCCGTGCAGGTTCAACATCCACGCCCTGTAGCACTGGTGGGGATTCCAGGCCTATAAGAGCTCCTGTGATTCAGGCAGAGTGGGGCTGTGGAATGGGGATGCATTTGGGGCAGGTCCTCACAGTGGCCAGTCTGCAGCGTGGGGCACTGTCTGCGGGGACCCTGCGAGGCAGATATCCAGGGGCTGGGAGCGCTCACCCTGCTGGGAGCCCAGCCACCTGGCTGGATGGGGCTGCCTGTCCTGGTCTCCCCATTCGCTGCTGCACCTACACTGTGGGGCCTGCAGTCTCCTGGGCTCTGCTGAGCAGCTGTGGGCAAGGATGCAGAGTGCAGAAAGGCTGGTCCAGTAGCCTCGCCTGTGTCCAGGCAGAGAGCAGGAGCCCAGAGAGGTGCCAAGGCCAGGCTGGGGCCTGGGGCCCTGCCCAGGGCTTCTGGTGGGGCAGGGAGCCTCAGATGCAGGCAGGGATGTGGTTTGGGAGAAGGCCGTTGTGTGCCGTTGTGTCCCGTTGTGCGTGCCACCAGGCAGCAGCACTGCTCTGGGACTCCACCTCACTCCCTGGACTTGGGCAGCGCATCCGGGGGCACTGGGGCAGGCCACACTCTCCACTCTGTGGCTGTGGGGCGAGGCTCTGAGAAGGGATGCGAGGCCCCAGGCCTGGTAGGGGTCCTCAGCTTTCCTTCCTTAGCACCCCCCAACTCTGTTGCCTGGGTCTGACCAGGTGGCCTCAGCTCCTTGTCCCATGGAATGGCCAGAGCCCTTGGTGACCCTGCTGGCCCACAGTGTCCCTGTCCTCACTCGGTGCAGCCTGATCTGACAGGAGGAGGAAGGGTGGTCTGTAAAGGATGGGGCCTTGAGTGGGCAGTGTGGCCGGGACTAAGTGGGACCATCACTGGCCAAGTGGGTCTAGGGGCCATGGGAGTTGGGTGCGGCTGGTGCCCATGGGACTGAACAAGGCCTGAGGGGACCTCAGACCAGAGAGCCAGGGCTTCATTGTCCTGAGGCCGAAAGTCTGACCCAGAGATCTGGGCCATGGAGGTGAGGCCTCTTGTCTGGCAGGCACCTGTCCCCCTCTGGGCCCCACTTAACCCCTCATCAAAGGGTCTTGGACTCCATGACTCAGGCGACCACCTTGCACCCGCCTCACTGCAGGCAGCCATGCTGGGAGGTGGCAGCCCTCTGCCCACTCCCTTGCTGATGGGGATGCTCCAAGTGCCCTGTCCCCTGGTGCACTGTCACGGGCGCACTGTTGGTGCTTAGCGGGCCTCTCCTTCCCTTTGCTCCTCACAGTGTATCCCTCTCTGGAGTCAGACGAAGACAACCCTGTCTTCAAGTCCCGGTCAAAGAAAAGGAAAGGCTCAGACGACGCTCCCTACAGCCCCACAGGTAGTCCTGCCTTCTGTAAAGCAGGCCAGTGGCAGCCTGGAAGGATGGGGAGGAATGTGAGCTAGGGACTGCACTTCTTGCCCTCTGAGGAGGTGTGCCCAGGCCGTGCAGCCAACTGTCCCTGCAGGTGGTGCCCACCCTGGCCCCCAGTGCAGGGAGGGTGCTGCTCTTTTCTACCAGCCCTCATGGAGAGCCTCCCCACCCCCACAGTCCCCTTCCCTGTGGTGGGGCACTACCCCCTCCCTGGTTTCTCACTCTCTGTTCTTTGGTGGCTGTGGGTCGCTTGCCCAGGGCAGGTGGGCAGGTGACAGGTAGGGGCCTCAGCCCACACAGCCCCCGCTCAGCTGCACCTGACCCCTGATGTTGTTACGGGCTCTGGGGTTTCAGTTTCCTGTCCAGGTCTGCCGTGTGACCCCCTGTTTTGAGGTGGCTTGAACTCCTGGAAACCTGGTACCCCAGGCTCACTCAGCAGGGGCAGGAGGGGCTCCACCCAACAGAGGGAGGATGGGCCACAGTGCATGGCCAAGGTGGCTGACCCTTCTCTCCCTGCAGCGAGGGTTGGCCCATCAGTGCCACGGCAGGACAGGCCTGTGCGTGAGGGGACCAGAGTGGCCTCCATTGAGACTGGACTGGCGGCTGCTGCGGCCAAGCTCTCCCAGCAGGTGAGGACAGGGCTCTGTCAGTCCTGTGAACAGACCCCCTGGGCCCCTAGACGTCAGGGGCTTGGGGACCCATGGGAAGAGGAGAGGGGCCGCTCTGCCCCAGCCACTGGGATGGCACTTTTCTCCTTGAAAACTGCTGTGAGGTGGCAGGGAAGCCAGGACCCACGACTGGGCATGGAGGTGTCTTTGTGCAGAGACCCTTCTGCTCCTGGGGGCGCTGTCCCCTCAGAGCAGGGAGGAGTGGCCATCTCGTGCCCGCCCCACTCCTCCAGCCCAGCCCCTCACTGACTCCCTGGTACCTGAGTGGTGTGTCTGGTTTAGGGCCAAGGGAACTGATAGAATCAAGGTGAGTGTTCTCACGCTGAGTCATCAGGGTCATCCCTTGGAGTTACAGGGGCCCAGAATAGGTGACTAGGTGGAGTGCCTGTCCTACCTGCCCACCCCTCAGGTGAAGCCCCATTGTGAAGCCCCTCCAGCCACCTCCCAGTGATGACAGTGCATCCTGGTGCCTTCTGTGTCTGACCTCAATCCCTGCGGTGAGGTGCGCCACGCACAGGGAAAGAGGCGGACAGCGGGGCATCAGTCCTTCAGACACTCTGCAGCCTCTGTGTGGCCCTGGGGAGCCCTGGGCTGGTGTGCAGGCACAGCTGGCCTCTCCTGGTCCTCAGGGCCCCTTGCTTAGGCTCCCCAGCTGGGGCTCCTGGCGCTGCTGGCATCTGGGCCGAGGCTTGTTAGGGCTGCATCATCCTTTGAGGACTGAGAATGCACTGGGTCACGGGCGTATTTTGTTCAAAGGAGGAGCAGAAAAGCAGGAAGAAAAAGAACACCAAAAAGAAGCTGACTCCAACTACCACCTCCCCCTCCACCTCCTCCACCACTCCCGCCAGCACTGCCTCCTCAGCCTCCGCCTCCCTGGCCTCCACCGCCTCAGCCTCCACCTCCTCAGCCTCCACCTCTGCCTCCTTGGTCTCCACCACACCAGCCAGCACCAGCACGGCCAGCAGCCAGGCATCCCAGGAGAGCAGCTCGCCCGAGCCCCTGCCGGAGGTGCCCAGCAGCAGCCTGGCGGACCACGAGTACACGGCGGGGGCAGGCACCTTTGCAGGGGCCCTGGCTGGCCGTGCCTCCCAGCCCATGGCCCCGGGGGTCTTCCTCACGCAGAGGCGGCCCTCTGCCTCATCCCCCAACAACAATACCGCTGCCAAAGGTACGTGCCTACTGGGGGATGGCCCTGGCCGGGCTTCTGTCTGTGTAGGTCACAGCGTCAGGGGCAAGCGGAGTGCGCTGGCCAGCATCGCAGAGCACTGAGACCTGGTGCTGATCCCCCTCATTCGAAGTGCTGCCCCCAGGGCATCCAGGCATGCAGGGGAACACACGGAGGATGTAGCCAGCCAGTGTGTGGAAGACGTGATCTCTAGAGATGCAGAGACACAGGCCCTCACTGGGCTTGGAGCCAGGAAAGGGGCTTTTTGGGTGCCTAGGAGTTCGGTCCAGCTCCTCAGAACCCCGTCCTCACTGTGGGGTGGGCTGGAGGCGGTATGGGATGGGGGTCTGTCAGGGACAGGGAATGGCACTCGGGCGAGGCTGGTATGGGAAAGCAAAGTCCCAGGGTAGGTGGCGGCTCTGTGTGGAGTGGGAGGTCAGGTAGCTGGCCAGGTCGTCCGTGTATGACTGTGTAGAATGCTGGCTTGCAGTGGCTTGAGATGGCCACTGTGTTGCCAACAGGTGGGGCAGTAGCCCCACATCACAAGGATGGTGCTGTCCTGGAGCCAGACCCTTGACCCCCACCATGGCCTGGGGTGAAAGCCTCTGGGGATATCTGGGCTTTTGCATATCACCAGCCTGCTGGCCCCACTGCCATTGCCCCTCTCTGGCCCAGCCTGTGAGCTGGGTGCTTTGTCAGTAGTGTGTGATTTCTGAGGCAGACGGGGACCCCAGAGCAAGGGCCTCACAGCCCGTTTTATGGGGGAAGGGCTCCAGAAGGGATCGTGAGTGCCCAGGGCTGCCCTGTTTGTTGGCCTTGGCAGGGCTAGATACTGCTTCTCTGGCCATTTTACTCATCTTTCTTTTTGTGTCCTCCTCCCCCCATCCCTTTAGGTAAACGTACAAAAAAAGGCATGGCCACCGCCAAGCAAAGGCTGGGGAAAATTTTGAAAATCCATCGGAATGGAAAACTGCTCCTTTAAAGTTTGGAAAGCCGGGATTCTTCTGCTCCGCTCAGGACCCCCTGGAGCCCCGCTAAAGCATCTGCCCCCCTAGGACTGTGGCTGCACCACCTCACCCAGGGAGGGCTCGCTTTTTCCTGGCCACCATCCCCCACACACGAGTGTTCCTACCTGGAGCAGGAGGACCGTGCCGAGCACAGTTGTCCCTCGTTTTGAATAGAGACGTCCTATCTCCAGTTGCTTAGAGTGACCAGCTCCCCAAAAGCTGCCCTGTTAGTTTGAGGACCATTCAAGGTTCCGGAGAGTCTCTAGGCACCCCTTGAATGTGGGTGTGATTGCAGGGCTTCTGCAGCCCTGTGGGGAGCATGAGTCCTTCGAGGAAGGATGTGTGAGCCAAAGCTCACCAGGCCCAAAGTCTGAGCTGGTCACAGTCTGGTAGCCTCCAGAGGCTTAAAAAAAGGCAAAGGACACCAGAGAGAGAGAGAGAAAGAGAGAAAGAGGCATGTGAATGTGCCCCCTTCTCTTCCGGAGTGGTTCTCAGACAAGTCCAGAGAGCATCCTCCCAGTGGGTGGGTGGCAGGAGGGATGGGGGGCCGTGCCCTGAATGCACAGGAGCAGTTCTCGGGGAAAGCACAAGGGCACCAGGACGGGCAGCAAGGTCGGGGTGTTAGCGGACAGGAGCCGCTGTGGGGGCCCTGGGAAGGCACGGGCTCAGCCACGTCTCGGGGTCCGGGGCCCCAGGCTAAGCCACATGGGTGGGCCTGGCCCAGCCCGGTGGCCCACACTCCTGGAGAAGCACTCTCAGCCATGGCACCCCCACCCTGGGACTGGCTTGGCCAGGATGGTGGACGGGGTGGGCCGAGGACGAATGGATTAGACACTGCTCTGTCTCTGTGTGCTAGCGTCTGGTGTCGAGTGCGTGGATCCTACCTGAAAGGTGTGTCCACCCATCGGCACAGAGAGGCTGGATTTGTTTCTCAGGCAATCCTGGATTTTAATTTTAGATGTATTTCCTGAAACATATTTTTCATAGAATGTAGCGTGTAAATAGCTTTTTAAATAACTTCTTTTTTATAAGAGTCAAAGTATCTTTAGAGATTTCTTTCTATAGAGTCCTTCATTAACATTTATACGAGTTTTTTGCCGAGTATTATAAAACATTTGGGTTCCAATGCTTTTCTTTTCCTTCTTTCTTTTTATTAGCTTTACTTTTTCCTTTTAGGAACTAAGGTATTGCCTGAAAAACAAGTGATGTTTGTGCAGCCTTATCCTCTGTCTCCACAGAAGCGAATCCTACACACAAGATGTATTGCAGACACGTTTTAAAGACGAGTCTTCAACTTTAATACCAGCTCTTTGTTTTCCTTGTATGATGAGGGGGTTGGGATACAGTTATTTTACTAGCACCTTGTGAAGTGTTTCTGTGTTTTGTGATGATGTAATTTATTAATGTTTGTAGCTTTTTATATTTGTACATTTCTTAAGAGCTTTGTTTATATACCCATTATCCGGATGTTACATCCACAAGAAACAGCTTCGCGGAGGCCTTATTAACGCCCATGTGTCCTGTTAGGAGGGACGTGGTCCCAAGAACCATGAGGCTGGGGGAGGAGGAGCCTCATGGGGTCCCAGACTTACTCAGAACTGGTGTTTTTAAAGTTTCTTTGCCCCTGTCCTTGTTGGGCATTTATATAACTTAACCTGGACATCCAGCTGTTCTCTTTTTTAATTTTATTATTATTATTATTTTGGCAACATGTACATTTCTAACAAAGTTTATCGTGGCTGTTAAAGTGTTTTATTTCCCAATTCATATTACTCTTGTATCAAGTCCATGAGGTCTAAGACAACTTAGATCAAAGTTTTAAAAAAGTAAAAATATTTCAGGTTTTGTACAGAACCATGTTTGTGGCCTTTGTGTCATTCATCTTGACGGTGAGTGTGGTGGGGTTTCTTCCAGGAGAGGGCAGATGGCCTGGTGGGCAGGTGGCTGGGTATCATGGGGCTGGCTGTGAGTAGTGGGCAGTCTGGCCTTGCCTGTTGGGCACTCTAGGGCTGGAGCCACCCTCAGCTAGGCTGCTGGAGGGGGCAGAGGCTCTTGGTGGGCCCGGGGGAGGGTAGTCTTTGAGCCCCTAGGCCTCCTCAGAACTTCACAGGCACAGGTATGGTCTGAGTTCAGTGGGCACACCTGTGTGCACCCCAGGGTGGGACCTGGCACAGAGAAGGCACTCAGCAAGTGCGCTCAGGGCTTCAGTCTACACCTACTTAAAACCAGCAAACAAATAAAAACTTGGAGCCCCTTACAGAGGCATTGGGGCAACACGAGGACAATGAGGGGCACTCAGTGCACCCATGGCGGGTGGTGGCAGGGCCACAGTAGGGGGACAGACACAACATCAGAGACAACTGGTTAACTACCTACAGGCAGCCACTCTGAGCGCCGAGAGTGCAGTGAGACCGGGAATTAGGTTAATACCACAGAGACTGGCTGCGGGCCTCCCGCACCAGGTGCAGGTCCTGATGCAGATCCTGGCCCTGGAGGTGGGTGGGGTCTGAGCATGTAACAGGGAGGTAGGTGGGCATTGGGAAGGGTCCTCAAGTCATCTCATGAGCTGAAAGTGCCCCCCCCCCAGTTACTACAGTAAGCGGCTGGAGACCAAAGGGCCAGACAAGGGCACCCAGTTTGTAGGTAGAGGTGGGTGGAGCCCGCCGTGGGCACCCTGACGGAGCCTGGAGCTGCCCCCCCATGGGTAGAGGTAGGTGGAGCCCCCATGGACATCCTGACCGAGCCTGGAGCCCCCTGTGGGTAGAAGTCGGGGGAACCTGCCATGGACAACCTGACTGAACCTGGAGCCCCCTGTGGGTAGAGGTGGGTGGAGGCTGCCACGGACACTCTGGCCGAGCCTGGATCCCCTGTGGATAGAAGTGGGTGGAACCTGCCATGGACACCCTGACTGGGTCTGGAGCCCCCTGTGGGTAGAGGTGGGTAGAGCCCCGCCATGGGCACCTTGACTGGGGCTGGAGCCCCCTGTGGGTAGAGGTGGGTGGTGGCTGCCATGGACACTCTGGCGGAGCCTGGAGCCCCCTGTGGGTAGAAGTGGGTGGAACCTGCCATGGACACCGTGACTGAGCCTGGAGCCCCATGTGGGCAGAGGTGGGTGGAGGCTGCCCTATGGACACCCTGACTGAGCCTGGAGCCCCCTGTGGGAGCCCAGCGGAGATGCTGAGCAGAGCTCTGTGTGGCCTTGGACAGGCCCCTTCTCTCTGAGCCCTGGTTTCATTGCCACTCTGTAGGATGCTCAGGGGTAGACGCTCCTGCACTGAGGCTGAGCCCCAGGAGGAGGCCCTCCAGGACTGAAGACTGAGGTTAGTGGGGTGGGGTGGGTCTGGGCTCCATGCCCAGAAGGCAGCTGCCACCAGGGGGCGTCCTAGGCCCAAGTTGGCCTGCCAGGTGGCCGAGTGTCTCTGGCATTGTTGGGTCTCAGCAAGAGGTGGGTAGCTTCCCAGGATGGGGGCTCACGCCTTTCTGGGCAGCAGTGCTGGCCTGCCCAGATCCAGCTAGGTTCTGCCCTGTGACTCTCCAGGGGTCGCCTCACCCTCAGCTCCACAGATGTACTGGGGTGGTAGCCCTAGAACAATCTCTGCAGACTGGGGCCCTAAATCCCCCACCATGCGCCGCTTGGTCAAGCCCCCTGGGCCTAGTGTCCTTGAGGCTGTGCTGTCAGAACTGGGACCTCCTCAAGGGTCGTGGAGAGGTGAGGACCTGAGGACTTCTAGGCAGGGAGGGCCGCCCTCACTGAGCTGGCTGTGCTGCCCTTTAGTGCCTCCTGTGGAAGTGGTGGCCTGGGCGGGCGTCTTGCTCTCCCTGGCTGGGTCCTCTGTGCGTGTGTCTGTGCACGGGCCTGTGGGCATGCCCTTTAGGGTGATATCTGTAATGCCTCTGCTGCTGGGTGTGCTGCACAGCTGGTAGACACGTTGGGCAGGGGAGTCTGCTGCTCTTCTTCCCTGCTCAGTGCTGTCAGGCAGCCCAGGACAGGAGTCCTCAGGCCCCTCTCTCCTCCACTCTGGGACCTTGTCTGTGGCCTGGGAGAGAGGACCGTGGGGCTCAGAAACAGGCCCACGGACCTGGCCCTCACCTAGCAGGTGAACAGACGGGGCACTGTCCCTCCCCAGGGTAGGCCAGGAGGGTCAGCTCTGGGGTCCACAGGGATTCTGTGACCTGGCTTGTCTCCCCCCACCAGCAGTATGGTCCATTTTTACAGACTATCCAGTGTGGCCTCAGCCAGGGTGCTTTTTGTCTGGGCTTTTCTCTCCCTGATTACCTGAATGGCCGTGGGGCACCCTCCCCTCACCTTTGCCCTGTCCTCAGCCCACATCAGGCATTGAGGACTCACAGCATGGGCAGCCAGGATGGCTATTCTTGGGCCTGGGCCCAGACTCCGAGCCATGGCCTCCAACACTGCAACTCTATGAAGTGCAGATGGCATAACGTGGGCAAGAGGCCTAGAGGACTCAGAGAAGACCCTCCCAGGCCCTGCCTAACCCAGCCTCAGCTTGCACGCTAATGACACAGTGCCAGGGGAGCTCTCTGCAGGTGACCTGACCACTCATTATCACTGCTCAGCCCTTCTGACCTATGAGCTGTGAGGGGCTGGGACATTCACAAACTTGTGCACCACCACCACTACCCAGCTCTCCCTTCGCCTGTGTGGCAGCCCTGAAGCCCTTGAGATCAGCACCCTTGACCCTTGAGTAAGAAGGCTGCCTCAGAGAGCTGTCTGACCAGCAACAGAATTTGCAAAAGCAAACCAGGAACTCCTGTGGTAAGCCTCTGGGCTTCTGGGGCTTTTTGTACCTGCAGCGTACCCTGGCTTAGACTGAGAAAAAAAAAAAAAGCCTGAGACACCGTTAAATGGTACCGGGTGGCTCGGCAGGTGCAGCCAGGGGCCTGCCCAGTAAACACAGCATAAATAAACACACTGCCCTATCCCCACTTCTCCAAAGCACAGCGGGACTCCACAGTCACGCCCTGTGTTGCTGGGCGCTGTGCTGTGTCCCTGGAGCCTCCCCCTGCCCCAAGGCCGACTACAACCCAGAAGGAGGTGTTGTCTTAGCCCACATACTGAGGAGGACACCAAGACTCAGAGGAGGGGGCTGACTGCCCTGGAGCTCTACGGCTGGGCACAGCTGGGCCAGGGCTCAAGCCAGCTCGGGGCCCACTCTATCACCAGCTCCCTTACACCATAGGTGGGCAGTGGCAGGGATCAAAACCATCCTTCACACCTCCAGGCGGAAAGCGCACGTCTGGGAGGTTCCTGGGTTCTAGCCATGGGGGATGGAGACACTTTCAACCAAAAGAGCAAAGGCCTGGGACAGGCCAGCAGCCTGACCTGGGAGTGACCAGGATGGGGCCCCACAGGCAAAGCCAGAGGTGGGGCTGGGGCCGGCTCAGGGAAGGGCCTGGGGCCACTCCAGGCGGGAGAGCACAGCCTTTCCCTGAACCCTATGCCCCATCAGGCACGTGTTCCCATCATCTCACAGTGGTGGGGAGCTCAGCACCTCTAAACACCGGCTACTTGGCACAGTTCCTCCTGTCTAGGTGTCCAGACCTTTCTGCCCGAACCTGCAGTTGCAGATAAAGGGTCCAATGTAGACTCCACGAGTCACAATCCACTGGAACACAACTGGTTATAATGCCCATGCAACCACCAGGGGGCAGACGAGGGCCAGGAACGCCAGGCGCCTGTGGACCAGGGCCTGTTCCTGGCTTGTTCAACGCCCAGTGCCTATGGGCTGGAGCCAGTGGGGGGCACCACACAAGGATATGGGCTGGCGTGGCATCCGAGGGGCGAGGGGCACATACCCACAGGTAGGAACAAGTAATGCATGTGTTGTTGGTGCTGAGAGAGAGGGAGCAGTCGTGATCAGCTGAGTGCTGAAACCATGTGCCAAGGACTGCTTTAAACCCCCGTGTCTCACGACAGCCTCACAGTCACCCTGAGGCAGGTCCTGTGACTGTCTCTGCTTTACAGATGAGGAAATGGAGATGCAGAGTCACGGCTGGTGGAGGGAGAGAGTGGGGAGGTCCCGCGGGCCTGCAGGACAAGAAGCTGCACTAAGGCGGTAGGGGTGGGGGCTGCCAGGAGGGGGGCAGAGGGACCTCAGGTGATGCCTTGGAGAGGGCTGGAGCTGGGTGGGGCCCAGCCAGGAGAAGGGGAGGAGAGGGGGTTGGGTAAGGGTAGCAGGCCAGGCTGCGAGGCGGGCTTAAAGTTTATCTAAAGAGCCCTGGTGCGGGCCCACCCCCAGGCCAAGAGTCTTTCTGAAGGAGCCCTCCACCTCTGCTCCTGGCCCGCCACGCAGCTCTGAGCAAGGAGTCTGCTTCACGGGTGGGGACACTAAGACTAGCCAGGGGGCAAACCTTGTCCATGACACATGGCTACAGAGGGTCTCTGGACTCTGTGCCCATGACCTCTAGATGCTGCAGGTGCTGTGAGAGGGAGAGGTGGGAGAGAGAGTCGAAAGGTACCCAGGGCCAACAAAAACGATGATGCAGATTGACAAACATAACCTGTGCCCCGGCGCTCACAAAGCCCTGTCCCCTTAATGCTAATTCCCAATGGTGATGACGAGACAAAACATGCAGTCAGACACACCATGCACCAGTGTGACATACCAGGTTTTAACACGTCCACATCTCCTGAGCACCTGCTATGTGCTTTCACATGCAAGTCACTGTCAAGTCCCCAAACCTCTGCCAATGGGTGACAAAGGGGCGATGCTATGGACTTGGGGCTGTGGGCCACTGGCCAGTCCGGGCTGGGAGGCCTCTGAGATGACCTTTGAACACAGCCCTGAACAGTCTGGTACGAAAAGGCCGGAGGGAAGGGTGTTCCAGGCAGAGGGAATAACCAGTGCAAAGGCCCTGAGGCAGAAGTCAGTGTTGAATGCCTGGGGAGAGCTGGGAAGCAGCGTGGGAAGGGGCATGACGGAGAGGGCCAGGGTTAGGGTGAGGCCCTGTCCCTCAGAGCCCTGACCCAGGCTATCTCCTGACTCCGAGGCTTGATCGCTGGTCAAAGGGCCTTGGGTGGGTCCTAGCCTACCCTGCCTGTGTGATCTCAGAGAGCGACGGCCAGACTCCACGCAGGTCCCTTCTCCTCTCCTTCCCATGGGCCCTCGTTCCCACACTCTGCTGGGTGAGCAACATGGAGCCAGGATGGCCTCTCACCTCCCCTCACCCTCCCCGAGGGCCTGGTTTGATGTGTGAGTGTGTCATGTCCCCCTCTGGTCATTTCCAGTTGGCTTCCTGATGGCACTGGGGCAGGAGATGTGTTCCTACCCCAGGGCCCTGCCCTGTGTCCTCTCGAACATACTGAGGGGCCACACCATGGCAGCCTGCAGAGAACAGCTTACATATAAGGGCAGATGTCCCAGGACACTGTCCAGCCCAGGGAGGTCAGGCTTGTCCTAGAGCTTCTGCAGGAACACACCCCCCAGGCCGCCCCCAGTGCAGTGGGCTGAGGTGGAGCTGCAGGTGGAGGCCAGACCCTGGGCAAGTTGCCATGTGTGCCCACCAGTCAGGGCTTGAGCCAGGCGTCTGTCCCAGTATACACTCAACTGTACCAAAGCCAAAGAAGCTTCCAGTGTGTGTCTCCTTTTGTTTTTCAGAGTGGATCCTTTTTTGTGACTTGCATGTTTGCAGGCTGGGCTCAGCCCATGACATGTTCCCAGAGCCTGAGGACAGGAAGGACAGAGGGCTGGGCTGTGGCGTTTGGACCCTGGGCGGGCAGTGGCCAGCAGGCAAGAGGACGGTGGAGGTGAGCCCAGGCCAGGCTGTCAGAAAGCCTGACAAATGGCCTCCATAAAGCCTTGGCCTCGTCAGCCGCCTGCTGCGAGGCCTTTCCCAGGCTGAGTCCTGCTGGCCGCCTCATCCAAACAACGCCAGGGGTGCCACCTCGGCAGAAAAATGATGCTTTTCCATTAACATCTGACACGGATTTGCAGGCCCCAAACAGACTAGTGTGCGTGTAAACACTCGGCCACGGCTGGGCCCTCGCCCAGCCCCAAAGCAGCCTTCTTGTCATTAATTGTCCGCTGCCGGCCCAGCCGGCCCACGGCCCCACAGCCCAGCCAGTGTTATTTCAAAGTTGGAATCCCTCCTCGCCCCCCGCAAACTGTGTTTACCAAACAGCGGATCTGTCCTGGGCTTTTAGGAACAGAAGAGGGGGGTATGCCCCGTTTCCGCATGTGGGGCACCCGGAACTGGATAAGGAGCCTCCAGGGCTGATGGTGAGGTGGTAACTGTGTGATGTTGGGCCTCGACTTCCTGCTGCAACGTGGTAGGGTCACTGTGACCCCCTGAGGCGGCCATGAGAGTGAGGTGAAGCCCAACAGGGGGTGCCTGAAGCGCTGGGGCCTGGCACACGCGGGGACAATGCACACTCAGCCGGCCAGTGTCTTTGCCCTGATTAAAATTCTCTTGGACAACTTCCTTGGGGTGCAGGTGGTGAAAGGAAACAGCCCTGCCGGGAGGCGTGTGGTGCTCACACAGCAGCCCGATAGCACTGCCCGCTCCACACTTTAGTGTTTTCACTTATTTTGGTGGATTTAGTAAGCGTGTGAGGCCACCTCTAAATTGTTACAGCGTGTGTCCTTTTACCACGAAGAGGGAGAATTTTGCTTGTGTGTTGTCTCGGATCAGTAGTAGCTCATGTGGACGCAGTTAATCCCTGTGTCTTTTCGTCAAGAGAAGCTCTGTGACCGGGCAGCAGGTCTCCCACATTTTGCAGAGTAAGCTTCCAGCTGCTACTTCCCACATTTGGATTTCCTGCGTCTTTCTTTCCTTCCTTTCTTGGTCCATTCCTTTTCCGGTTTAGGAAAACTGCCTGACTGTGCTCTCGCTCTTGATTCCTCCTCTGTAACAGGGGCCTCCTCTTACCTCCCCGGTGCTGACAGGATTAAAGAGATGAAGGGACACCTGGCTCATCGAGGTACCTGCACAATATTCACTGGTATCATTAATTGTCCTCAAAAAGGTAATTTATTTCACCTTAAAAAAAAAACAACAAGCAGCAGCTGTCAAGTCAGCATCTACTCCTGGCGGCCCCATGTGTGTCAGAGCAGAACTGTGCTCCACAGGGTTTCAAAGGCCGAGTTTTCAGAAGCAGGTTGCCAGGACTTTCTTCCGCGGTGCTTCTGGATGAACTCAAACCTCCAACCATTTGGTTAGCAGCAAGTGTGCTAACCATTTGCACCACTCAGGGACTCCATCTAGGGAAAAACCCACTGGTAGTTCCTCATTATTTACTTTGACTTCTTATTCCTTATTGTTTATTTCTTAGGCCATTTGACTCAGTCCACTGTAAGTCATGCTTGAGGGCTGGGATCCCCATAAGCTGGGCCCCATCAGTATCCAGGTGTCTGTGGTGTGTATCAAGTGGAAATTTGTTCTCCCTGTTGGTGGGTTAAAGGAGCCCTAGAAGTGCAGTGGTTAAACGCTCTGCTGCTAACTGAAAGTTCAGTGGTTCGAACCTACTACCAGCTCCGCAAGAGAAAGATGTGGCAGTCTGCTTCTGTAAAGATTCACAGCCTTGGAATTCTATGGGGCAGTTCTACTCTGTCCTGTAGGTTCCCTACGAGTTGGAATCGCCTCAACAGCAATGGGTTTGGCTTATTGGCGGGTTAAGAAGCCCTAGTGACACAATGGTTAAGTGCTTGGCTGCTAACTGAACGGTTGGTGGTCTGAATCTACCTGCTGCTCCGTAGGAGGAAAGTCTGGAGATATGCTCCCAACAACAACATGGGTGGGTTACTCCTGCTGATCTTGTGTTAACCACTTGTAAGAGTTTCAATCAGTTTCTCAGCACTTGGCTCCTGAGGGGTTTCTAGGAGCAATGGCGGTGAGGAGGGGGCACTGGCACTCAGCAGGTGCAGATGAGAAGGCTCTTAGCAGGAAGGAGATCCTGCTTTGCAAATCCAGCACCATACAGCCTTAAGACAGTCGCCTCATGATGTTTCCTATTCAGGCTCCCCCCACAGTCACTTCCCACTGGGAGGGCCTTGGTCTCCTGTCTGCCCACACCTTGCCCTCCCATCATCAGGACTCTAGGACTTTCCAGAGGATCAGGCCTGGTGTGAGGTGATCACAGTGTGGTGACAGTTTTTGGTTGGCACCAGGTCCAGGTTGCACAGAACAATTGCAGTGCACTGAGTGTGTTTGTGTGACTTCAGCACATGGAGAAAGGAAAAACTTGGGTATTGAAGATGCAGGGAGAGGGAGCCAAAAGGAGAGGGAAACAAGGCAGGTGGCATCAGAAGGGCTGACTTATAAGGAGACATAGCAGTCAGAGGCGAGAGGGTGCTCCAGGAGGGAAGAGCACTGCAGAGGAATGGAGCTGGAGCACACGGGATATGGTGGGAGGGGGTGGTGGGTAGAGCAGGAACCTCAGCTGCCCAGTTCTTGGGGCCTTGCAGGCCAAGCCTGGGATCCTGGCGCTGCAGACATAGGCTGCCTGAGATTTGGGGCCTGTAGGGTATAGGGGCAGAAAGGAGACTCCAAGAGGGTCCTGGTGAGGTCTCGGGAGGACCCAGGGGAAGGAGCACTTCCTAGGGGCTCTCAGAGACAGTCTTGGCAACTGGTTTAGTTCAATTTGGAGTGTCCAGACATCCTGGTTGAGGCTGGCTGTCTCGGTTTTAGCATTGAATATCCTGCATCCCGGAATTGCCTCTGTACTGGACAAACCAGAATAGCTTGTCACTAGATCCCTTTCTTCAGTGGAGAGTGACCAGGCCTGGGGTAGAGTGAGGGATCCAGGGTTACCTGGGTTGGAATCCTTTCCCAGGCCCAACCCTCTCTCAGTGAAGCAAGAGCTATTGGGAGCAGGGGTGTACTTGGGTGCCCCCAAGGCCTTTGAGCTCATCCTGCCCTCAAACCTACCCGTACTTTGAAACACCATTTCCTCTGGTCACTCTCAGCTCAACCACTTTCTCTGGCTCCCCATTGCCTACCAGATCCCAACGTTCCCTGCGCTTTATCCTCTTGTGCCTCAACTCCCAGGACATGTCACCACCGAGGCCACTCTCTGTCCTCGGTCTTACACTGGGCAGTGCTGGGCCCCTGGGCCAATCAGCCCTGGCCTCATGGCTCATGGGTTGGGCAAATGGACTGAATGGCTAGGGACCCTGGAGGAAGAAGGGGTTGACATCCTTTGGAAGGCCAAGTAGGGGAAGCAGGGGCTTTTAAACAAAGAGATGCTTGAATGGAGTCTTGTGGGAAGGGAGCATGGCCCCCAGAGAGCTGGGGAAGGGTAGGGAGAAAGGAGCTCCAGGTGGAGGGACTAGCACAGGAGTGGGGATATGAAGGAAATAACGGCTGTTAGGTCTCAGGCTGGGGCTCCTTGGTACCTGAGGCATCTCTGGGGCCAGGGGTCTGTACTCCTGGGGCCATGCAAGTGTCCTGGGTGAGAGAGGAGCCTACACTGAGCCTTGGCAGGGGTGGGTTAGGCCCAGCTGACAGACAAGCTAGCTGGGATGGCCCCTTCTGGGGTCTTGAGTTATCAGGTTTCCTTTGACTCAGTCAGCCTGAGGGCAGATATGCTGAGGCCCTGAGGCCAATGGTTGGCTTGGGGCTGATTTATGGCCTGAGGGTGGTGGGTGGATAGGGGCATGGCCAGGCCAGGCAAAGAGGGTGGGGGTCAGACCATCCACCTGGGAGAGACTGGGCAGAACCATGGCTGTCTGCCCAGGTCCTGGTACAACAGGGCCTACCCAGAGCAGAAGTGAAAGTGGCATAGCCAGATGGGAAGGGCTAAGGCTCCCAGTCCCCAAACACAGAGCCTCAAATGTCATCCTTTCAACCCCACTCCAGGCAAGCAGCAGTTTAGCCCTCCATCCCACACTCTTCCCGGACATTCTGTCTCATCCCCAAATGCAGCTGGACTTAGAGAGCTGGAGCCTGTTTTCCTGGATTGACTCCTGGGGCGGCCTGGAGAGAAGGTTCCCCAAGGGCATTAACTCTGGGGCTGTGGCCTTTGCCCCCAGCTGTCTGCCAAGAGACACTGTGCAAGAAATGTAGGTGTTCTCAGGGTCCCACCTAAAAACTGGGGTTGCTCCCAGCAACCGTGTGCAGACTTGTAGGGAGGGTTGATCATCCCCCCAGATTAGGGAAGCCCCAGGAGTATGGGGAGATGTTGAGCAAGGTGTTGCAGATTACTGGGTTGGAAAACTCCCTCTAGAAGCAGGGATGGGGAACAGACAGGAAAGACTGGAAGGGGGAGAAGGACCACGAAAAAGGGAGGTGGCAATAGTCCCAAGCTGGGGCCAAGGCCAGGGTTGTGGAGAGGATAGGATGGATTCAAGAGACCTCCCACTCCCCAGAGCACGGTCATCTAATGCAACTGTTTGCAATATTCAGATAGTGCTATTGAGCACTTGGAATACACCTAGTACAACTGAGTCCTGAATTTTTAATTCGATTTAATTTTAACTTTATTTTTAAACAGCCACATATTGGACAGCTCTGTGCTAGAGAATCCTTGAATCCCTCCTGCCCCCTAGTGAATCTAGAAATTGAGGCCTTGCTTGTATACCCTCAAGAAGGGAGCTCGCTCCTTACATTTTCCATCTCTTGAAGGCTCTAAGTGTGGGAAACCTCTTCCCCACACAGAGCTGGGATCTGCCTCCCTATGGTCCCCAGCATGGAGTTCACCTCTGCTCTGGTTCTCCAAACCCTGCTTGTTCCTCTCAACCTGAGGTCTTTGGGAGGATGCCTGGGTCACTGAGGCTGCTTTTGTTGAGGCTGAGAAGTCCCGGCCTTCCAGGATGGGGTCTTCACTCCTTCCCACTTGGGTCAGCTCCTCTGGGAGTTTTAGTAGGAGTAAAATTATAGGAAAGTAGAAATAAAAGGATACTGTTTGAGCTTTTATACCCGAAGTTATATAATATTATTTGAAGGTGGACTATGGTAATACTGTGTTACAGATGCATATTGTAAACCCTAGAGCAAACTCTGAAAAAGTAAAACCATGAGGTAGAGCTGTGAATAAAAATGAATCAATCATAAAATACGTAAATCAAAAGAAGGCAAGATAAGAGGGAAAAAAAAGTACAAGTGGGACAAATAGAAAACAAACAGCAAAATAGTAATCTTAAATCCAACCATACAGATAATCACATTAAATGTAAATAGTCTAAAAATTCCCATAAGAAGGCAGATATTGTCAGACTGGATAAAAAGGCAAGTGCCAACTATCTACTGTAACTTATAGACAGATATACTGTCTATAAGAAGTATATTTTATATAAAAAAAAATAAAGACACAGATAAGTCAGGATAATGAAAAAAGATTCATCATGCAAACACCGATCAAGAAATCTAGAATGGCCATATTAATAGACTTCAGGTCAAGGAATATTACCAGAAATAAAGTAGGACATTTCATAATATTAAGAGGATCAGTTTACCAAGAAGACATGACAATCCTCAGTAAGTAAGTCCCCAATAAATGTTCCAAAATATCTGAATCAAAAATGGACAGAACTGAAAAGAGAAATAGACAAATCTAGCTCCTCTCCAGTTAAAAATTTCTACACTCTTCCCTCAGTAATTGATAGAACAAGTAGGCAGGAAATCACTGAGGATATAAAAAACATAAACAACACTATTAATCAACATAAATTAATTGGCATTTATAGATCACTATACCAACAACACACAGGAGAAAGAAGTGACAGTCTGCTTGCATAAAGATTTACAGCCTTAGAAACCCTGTGGGACTTGACAGCAGTGGGAATACCAACGACAACAGAATAAACATTCTTTTTAAGTATACATAGGATGTACCCAAGATAAACCATATGCTGGCCATAAACAAGTTTTAGTGAATTTTTAAAAATTGAAATGAGACAGAGTATGATCTCTGACTGCAATAAAATTAAATTAGAAATCACTAACATAAAGATATCAGAAAAATTCCCAAACATTTTAAATTAAACAACAGACTTCTAAATAATCCATGAGGCAAAAAAAAAGTCACAAGGAAAATTAGAAAAATATTTCAAACTGAATGGTAATGGAAACACAATGTAACAAAATACGTAAGACAAAGCTCCTGTGTAGGAGTAGACAGAGGAAAAAACAGCTACAAAGATTTATAATACGAAAGAAGAGAGGTCAAAAATCAATGGCCGAAGTCTCACCTGAAGAAGCTAGAAAAAAGGAAAAGAATAATAAGAGCAAATATCGATGAAATAAAAAAAGAAAAATAATAGAGAAAATCAATGAAACAAAAAATTTGAAAAGATAAATAACATTGATAAACCTCTAGCTAGACAAAGAAAAAAAATGGAGAAGATACAAATCACCAATATCATAAACGGAGGAGTGGTCATTACTACAGATCCTGCAGACGTTAAAAGAATAATAAGGGCATATTATGATCAACTGTAAGCAAATAAGTTTGACAGCTTACATGAAATGAACAAATTCCTTGACACAAATAACCAAAACTGATGCAAGAAGAAATGTAAAATCTTACTAGTCCTCTATTTATTAAAGAAACTTAATTCAAAATTAAAAAGACTTACCACAAAGAAAATCCCAGGCTAGATGGCTTCACTAGTGAATTCAAGCAAACAGTTTATAAAGAAATAACAAGTAAACTGTCTTAGTCATCTGGTGCTGCTATAATGGAAATACCACAAGTGGATGGCTTTAACAAAGAAAAGTTCATTCTCTCACAGTCGAGTAGGCTACAAGTCCAAATTCAGGGTGTCGCCTCCAGGGGAAGGCTTTCTGTCTCTGTCGGCTCTGGAGGAAGGTCCTTGTCATCAGTCTTCTCTTGGTATGGGACCATCTCAGTGCAGGAACCTCAGTTCCAAAGGACACGCTCTGCTCCCTGTGCTGCTTCCTTGGTGGTATGAAGTCCCCAACTCTCTGCTTGCTTCCCTCTCCTTTTATCTCTTGAGAGATAAAAGGTGGTGCAGGCCACACCCCAGGGAAACTCCCTTTACATTGGATTAGAGAGGTGACCTGAGCAACCGTGGTGTTACAATCCAACCCTAATCCTCTTAAACATAAAATTACAATCACAAAATGCAGGACAACCACACAATACTGGGAATCATGGCCTAACCAAGCTGATACACATTTTCAGGGGAGCATTTTTTTTGTTTTTTTTTATAATTCAATCCATGATGTAAGCTCTTTCAGAAAATACAGGGAAAAGTAACACTTGTAATTTTATGAGGTCAGCATTACAAGATGTTACAAAACTAGATATCAAAACTAGAGACATTACGAAGAAAGCTTATATCCCTTTTGAATACAGACACAAAGATTCTCCTAAAAAATTAGCAAATAAAATCCAGCAATATGTAAAAAAGGATAATACATCATGTTTAAGTGGGGGTTCATCCCAGGAAGAAAAGGTTGGTTTAACATTCTAAAACGAATCAACGTAACTCATCATATTTAGAGAATAAAGAACAAAACTGTATGATCATTTCAATAGACTTAAAGAAAAAAAAAACCACTTGATAAAATTCTGCATCTATTCAAGAGAAAAACTTTCAGAAAACTGGAAATAAAATAGAGGACATCTATGCATACCTAACTGTGAGAAGACTGAATGTTTTTCCCTGAGAATAAAATTGAAGTAAGGATATCCTCTCTTAGCACTTCCATTCAATGTTATATTGGAGGTCTTAGCCAATGCAATAAGGCAAGAAAATAAAAGTTAAATAGATTAGACAACGTTCAAAAATGGCATTACAGGTAGTCCCTGACTTTGGACATATTAGAGTTACAAAAAAACTGCACTTTTGACTGTCTATTTTTTGTACATATTTTTGTTAGTAATACACACTACATACAATGTTGCAGTGCGTAACTTGCTGATGTTATTCTCAGATGTTCACTATCAGATGTTCGATTTTATGACTTACTGTTCAAAACACTTCCATAAAGCAGGCTAGGCATGGTCTAGAATGAATTCAGTGTTGGTGTGGGTGCTGGGAGTCATAAGAGAAAGTCGGGCAATGTTCAATTCTAACGACCTTTGGCAGTTGAACTGCATGTGTGCCTGACAGCCATTAATATTCTGCCTTCATTGTTACAACACTGATGCTGACTTCATTGTAGACCAGGCCTATAATAAAAAAGACTTCATTGTAGACCAGGACTATAGCATGATCTTATTCGGCATACTGTACTGTAAGAAGCATCCGTTGTTAATTCGAAGCTGAGTTGTTCAAGTTTCTCTAACTGTAACACCTTCACTGCTTATACCCCCAACGATACGTCCAGCAAAAGAAGTCATGCCGCTGAAAGTTCTAATCCAAAAAATAAGGTGAGGAAGACTCTAGACATGGATGTAAAGATGAAGATCATTAAGGGCTATGATAATGGAAAGAAAGTCAGTGAAATCCCTTGGGGGGAAGGACAATCTCATTCGACTATTTCAACAATCATTAAGGATAAGGATAGGATTTCAAAGGCAGTTAAAGGAGCAATTGGCATAAGATCAGAAATTTTAACAAAGAAAAGACAAGGGCCAATCCACAAGACGGAGAACCTGTCGACAATTTGGATAGAAGACCAAATCCAGAAAAGGATTCCTATGAGTTTACTGACAACTCAAACGAAAGCACACAGCCTCTTTGAAAACCTAAAGGAACAGCAAGGAGGAGACTACTGTGAGTACTTTAATGCTAGGAAGGGCTAGTTTCATAACTTGAAACATAGATTTGGCTTGCATAATGTGTGCATATTTTGTATATTTTTTATGTATGTACATATGTATGTATTAAAATATATCTATGTTTATATGTAATGTTTTTAACCCCCAAAGCCAAATAAAGATCAGATTTAAAAGATACTGATAATAAAAGGCAAGACAGACAGTCTCTGACTCATGATGGGGTACCTTTCCAATGACAATGCAGAAGATATAGAAAAATGAGACTGGTAGAATGTTCGGAAATTAACCCATTTGCATATGGTAAACTGATTTAAAAAAAGTACCAAGGCAATTCAATATGGAAAGGAAAATATTTCAACAAATAGTACTGGAAGAACTAGCTATCTCCTTAAAAGAAAAATAAACCTTGATCCTTACCTCACCCCACACATAAAAATTAAGTCCAAGGAGATCATACACCTAAACGTAGTAGCTCAAACTACACAAATCCTACAAGAAAACATAGGATAAAATCTTCATGAACTTGTGTAGCAGATTTCTTAGACACAAAAAGAATGTAATATAAAATAAATAATTGACAAATTAGATTTCATCAAAATAAAAATATTTTGCTCTTTGAAAGTTCCTAATAAGAAAATTAAAAGACATAAACTTACAGAGTCAAGAAGCTGAATGAACTCCAAATAGATTAAACCCCAAAATATCCACATTAAAACACATCGTAATTAGTCCAGAACAACTAGATGGTACCTAGCTACCACCACCAACAGCTCTGACAGGGATCACAACAGAGGGTCCTGGACAGGGCTGGAGAAAAACATAGAACAAAATTCTAACTCACAAAAACAAAAAACGAACAAACAAAAAAACAGACTTACTGGTCTGACAGAGAATGGAGAAAACCTGAGAGTATGGCTGCTGGACACCCTTTTAGCTCAGTAATGAAGTCACTCCTGAGGTTCACCCTTCAGCCAAAGATTAAAACAAAAAACCATAGTGACCCTATAGGACAGAATAGAACTGCCCCATAAAGTTTCCAAGGAGCGCCTGGTAGATTCAAACTGCTGACCTTTTCGTTAGCAGCTGTAGTACTTAACCACTATGCCACCAGGGCTTATAGGCCCATAAAACAAAACAAAACTAAATGGGCACACCAGCCCAGGGGCAAGGGTGAGAGGCCAGGAGGGGATAAGAAAGCTGGTAATAGGAAACCCACAGCTGAGAAGAGTGTTGACATATCATGGGGTTGGCAACCAATGTCACAAAACAATACGTGTACTAATTGTTTAATAAGAAGCTAGTTTGTTTTGCAAACCTTCATCTAAAGTACAATAAAAAAAGAAAAAAGTTTTTAAAAAGACATCATAATTAAACTTCTAAAAGCTAAAGAGAAAAAAAAAAGCCAGAGAGAAATATTACCTACCAAAGTGCACCAATTCAAATGACAGCAGAGTCTTTATCTGAGACCATGGAGGTCAGAAGAAAGTGGCACAACATTTCTCCAAGTGATGAGAAAAAAAAGCTGTCATCTCTAAATCCTATATTTGGCAAAAATATTCTTCATTAATGAAGGGGAAATAAAGACATCCTCAGACAATGGAATACGAAGAGAATTTGTTGCTAGCAAACCTACCCTTTAAAAATAGCTAAAGGAAGCTCTCCAACAGAAAGAAAATGATAACTGAAAAGCACTGGGGCCTTCAAAGGCTTTTTGAACAACAAAATAGGTGAAAATAGAAGTAAACATAATAAACTATCTTTTACTTCAAAAGTTTCTTTATGTTTTGTGGTTGAAGCAAAAGTAATATCCTAGGATTTGGTGCTCAGTGCACGTAGAGGAAATACTTAGGAAAATTATATTTTAAAAGTTGGGAGGCTAACCATAAAAAAATCAACAACCCAATCAAAAAACAGGCAAAGGACTTGAACAGACATTTCACCAAAGAGGGTATCCAATTGGCACATGAGAAGGTGCTCAATGACACTAGCCATTAAAAAAATTAGGAAGATGAAAATCAAAACCACAAAGATATACTGCCTTAATCCCATTCCAAACACAACAAAGCAAAACCCATTGCCATTGAACTGATTCTGACTCATAGTGACCCTATAGGACAGAGTAGAACTGCCCCATAGAGTTTCCAAGGAGTGTCTGATGGATTCAAACTGCTGACCTTTTGGTTAGCAGCTGTAGCTCATAACCACATGCCACCAGGGTTTCCTCACTTCCATTAAAAAAAAAAAAAACAAAACCATTGCCATCAAGTTGATTCTGACTCGTAGCAACCCTATAGGACAGAGTAGAATTGTCATTGTGTTTAGAATGGAAGTAGCAAAAAAAAGGAAAACAATAGGTGTTGGCAAGGTTGTGGAGAAACTGGAACCCTCATCCATTTTTGCTGGGAATATAAAATGGTACAGCCGCTATAGAAAATCGTTTGGCAGTTCCTCAAAGAGTTGAACATAGAATCACCATAAAAAACCCAGACCCAGTGCTGTCGAGTCGGTTCCGACTCATATGACCCCCCAATTCCAATCCTAGGTATATACTCAGAAGAAGTGAAATCTGAAATGCAATCAGAAATCTGTACGCCAGTGTTCATTGCAGCACCTTTCACAGTAGCCAAAAGGTGAAAACAACTGAAGTGTCCATCACCAGACCAATGGATAAACAAAATGTGGTATACACACACAATGGAATACTACTCAGCCATGAAGAGAAGTGAAGTCCTGATGCATACCACAGCGTGGATGAACCTTGAAAACACCATGCTGAGGGAAATACTTCAGTCTCAAAAGGATAAATACTGCGTGATCTCACTTATATGAAATACGCAAATACATAGAAACCAAAGACTGTTAACGGTTACCAGGGGTGGGAGGGAGGTGGAAAGGGGAAGTTTTTGTTTAGGAAGCATTGAGCTTATGTTAATAGTGGTAGAATGATTTGGAAAATGATAGAATGGGCGTACAACTTGAAGAATGTCATCAGTGTCACTGAATTGTAGATGTAGAAATTATTGATATGGCATATATTTTGTCAGGTATATTTTCACCACAATACAAAAAAAAAAGGAAAGAAAAAAGCCGAGAGGGTAGAGAAAGTCTAAATGGATGTAGGGTTTCCACACGTCACTCAATTTAGTAAAACATCTACACAAGTAGTCTGTGGTAAGTAATGTATGCTAATACCTAGATCAGCCACTAAGAAAACTGTACAAAGTTATATACTCGAAGTTATTATAAACGAATCAAAATGAAACTTTCAAAATGTTCAAATAACCCACAGGAAGGTGAGAAAAAAGAAACAGGAATGTGAAACAAAAAGAACTAATAGAATACAATAATAAAATGACTGACTTAAGCCCTAACATATCAATAATTGCTTTAAATGTACCTAGCACATAGTGTAAATACCCCAATTTAAAGAGATTGGTAGAGTGAATAAAAATTGTTTCAAGTATCTGGTGTCGTCTACAACTCATTTCAAACATATCAAATATAAAAATTTGCGGGATGCTGCCAAAAGCTAGGCTGACAGGGAAATTTATAGCACTAGATACTCACATTAAAAGTGAGAAAACATCTCAAAACAATAATTTACATTTATAACTCAAGAAACTAGAAAAAGAGCAAAAATAAATCAAAAGCTAGAAGAAGGAAGGAAATAATAAAGATAAGTTCAGATATTGATGAAATTGAAAGCAGGAAAACAATACAGAAAATTAATGAGAAAAAGGTGGTTATTTGAAAAAAAAATCGTTACAATTGATAATCCTCTAGTGAGGCCTGCTTGTATAACTGATGACATCTGATTAAGTTCTATGCACTGTGCCGGTGTCAGTTTCCTGGTTAGACCTTGTACTGCTGCTATGCAAGATGTTAACCTTGGTGGAGGCTTAGTGAAAGGTATAGAGGACTTCTCCATACATCCTTTGGCAGCTTGCTTCAAATCCACAATTATTCTAGAATAAAAGTTAAAAAGAAAGGCAAGCCATAGTTCAGGGAAAAAAAAAATATCTAAATAGCACTTTTATATCCCAAATTACATAAATACACAAAATATACCTAAATAACACTTTCATACCCAAAATACATAACTCAATAATAAGAAGGCAAACAACACAATAAATATGGCTAAAAGATTTGCAAGACTCTTCTCAGAAGAAGATATTCGAATGGCCAATAAGTACATAAAAAGATGTGTAGTATTATTCTCAAAGAAAATGCAAATTAAACCATAACGAGATACCACTCACTACATAGAGGGTCAGCGAAAAAGAGGAAGACCCTCAATGAGATGGACTGACCAAGTGGCTACAACAATGGGCTCAAGGATTGTGAGGATGGCGCGGGACCGGGCAGCTTTTTGTTCTGTTTTACATAGGGTCGCTATGAGTCCGAAACGACTCAGTGGCACCTAACAACAGCAACAACAACACGTATTCATAGATTGGCTAAGATGAAAATGATTAACAATACCTTGTGCTGAGGCAAACGCCGAGTAACTGGAACTCTCAGACATTGCAGATAGCAGTACAAAATGGGCGCAACTTTGTAAAACGTGTTCCTAGTTTCTCGTTAAGTTAAACACACGCTTCCAAGTCATTCTTAGGTATTTTCCCCAGAGAAATGATAACCTGTGTCCAAACAAAGACCTGTACTTGAACGTCCATAGCAGCTTGATTTATAGTGCACTTGAACTGGAAACATTCCAAGGATCAGCAACAAAGAAATGGATAAACAAACCCTGGAACATCCATACCATGGAATATGAAAACAAACATGTTCTGTTGAGTCTAGAACGGGGCTCCAGAGGGTTTCGGAGGCAGATCACCAGGCCTTGCTACCAAAGTGTAACCAGGTGGGTTCGAACCATCAATTTTTTGGTTAGTAGCCAGGGGCTTAACGGTAGTTTTCACATCCATGAATACTATTGAGAAATCAAAAGGAATGAACTACTGATACACACAGCGACAGGGATGAATCTTGAAATCATTATGCTGAGTGAAAGAAGCCCAACGTAAAACAGTAGGCGTGATAATGATTCCATTTATGTCAAATTCTCGAACAGGCAAAACTAACCTAGTTGTGACAAAATGGGTCATCACCTGGTGAGGGGTGGCGTGAGGGTTTACTAAAAAGGGGCCTGAAGGGAACTTTTCAGGGTGATAGAAATGACCCATGTCTTTGCTCTGGCGGCGGTCAAATCAAACCCAACTGTGCACTTAAAATGAATGATTTCATGGTGTGTAAATCACGCCTCAATAAGGTTGACTTATAAACCCCTTCTTGGGTCTCCCCGTTGCCTAAGGCTAAAGTCCAGTCCTGTTAATAACCTTAACAGCCCTGCAGTTGCATGGCGCGGCCCAGGCAGCCTCTTCCAGGATGGAATCTTTTCCCTGTGGAAGCTCCGTTCCCTCCTCGCCCCGTTCTTTGGACGATATGCCCCAAACTTACAGAACCTCTGTCACCGCTGCCCCACCTTTGCTCAAGCTCTCCACCCAGGGACCCTGACCTCTGCTCTTTGTCCCACTCCCAGTTTTCTCTTCCAGGCTCTTTTTGCGGCATTTTCACCTCCAGAAAGCTTTTCCTGACCCCCCAGGCTAAGCAGGGCCTCCTGTGGGCCTGGTGTCCCAGGACTGGTCTGCTGTTCCGTCTTTCTGGAAAGCACATCTCCCTCTCCTCTGGGGTTTCCTCTGGGGCAGGGGGCTCCATCCCCTCATCTTTCCAGGCCTGGTCCTGGAAGGCACCTTGGACTTTGCTCTGTGCAGGAGAAAGAAGCCTGCATCCAATCTCGGGAGCCATGGTACCTGTGTTTGGAAACCCAAGCCTGACAGGTGGGGTGGGCCTTGTATGCAGGGGTTCGAGACTGATTCGTTAAAAGGTTTTTATGAAAGCATGCTAAATAGACCGTGCAATTGCAAGAGTAAGTTCTTCTCTGGTGGAAATTACTCAGCCATTTGGTTTTTATTTTTGCAAAAGCGGTTCGGCCCTTTTGAACACTCACTTGATACGCCTTCGCTGCCAAAGCAACAGGAAGATATGCTTTGAATTCTCTGTAAAACCCCCATGTAAACACCAGGCTTACGGATAATTGCAACAAAACACCATTTCCACTCCAAGGCTTTCACATGCAATTTCCTCCTCGACTACTGCGGGTAAACATGGGCATGGCCCTGGGCGTCTCGCCCGTCCCCGAGGCACCCACCACCCAAAGCTTCGAGGGTCTCAAAGCTGCCAACTAGGCTTCTACCCCATGCAGACAGGCCAGGTTTATGGAAGGGACTTTCTCTCTGAGAGAAGAGAGCTAGCTGACAGCTTCCTCCCACCTAAGGCCTTTGTACGTCCTGTCCCCTAAGGCCTTTGTATGTTCTGTTCCCTAAGGCCTTTGTAGGCCCTGTCCCAACCCTTCTGTTAATTCTTGTTCATCCTCTATTTGATCTTCAAAGTCTTCCTTGGGGACCTTTCCCTGGCTCAGTTCAGGCCCGAAAACTTCTAATGGCTAGCTCCTGCGGACTCTCCCAGAGCCCACCCTAGTATTGCCTGCAGTCCTGAGGCCCAACTGCTCAGGTCACGTTCCTGCTTCAGACCCTCCCTCGGGCCCCACCAGCCAGAACTCCTTCCCCTGCCACATTCGGGCTGCTGGCCTCACCTCCAAGGACAGCTCGGCCCTCTGCCCCAAACCTGCAGCAGCCCTTCTGTGACACTACCAGCCCGGGCTTTCTCACATGGTTCCTTCCAGTGAGAACCAGGTGATCTTGGAGGGAAGGGGAGTATTTGCCTGTGTGGCAGGGCGTTTAAATGCAAGTTCCCACCTAAGCTCCCAAATACCCGAGATGGGAAATTTCTAAGCCAGGTCCAGAATTGACACAAAACATGTGAGGCGTGTCCCCTGCACTGACCTCTCAGCCCAGCCATGTCAGTGGAAAGGGGCCAGGGAGGGTTTTGTGAGGAGGCTTCCTTGGAGAAAGCTGGGGAGTTGCTACCTCCTTGCTTCGAACTCGTTGAGGGGCCCACCATGGGACGCCCTGAGGGACCCGCAAGGCCCTTCCTCTGTAGCTGGGAGGCCAACCTCCTGGAGGGGCTGAAGGAGGGCAGAGAGGGGCCCTGGAGCAGTACTAGAGGCTGGCACAGGGAACCCACTTCGCCCTGCAGACCATGGCCACCCTCTGACACCCTGCTCTGGGCTGGTAGCCTGGGGTCTGCAAGGGACATTTCCCAAGCCCCAGACAGCAAGGCCAGCATCTGCGAAATAGGACACTGTGGTGTCAGAGGCTACACCTTCTCTAGGTGGGACACCATGGGGGTCAGAGCTCATGCCCCCTCTAGAGGGGACACTGAGGGTTGGAGTTCATGCCCCCTCTAGATGAGACCTGTGTTGCCCCTCACCTTGAGCCACTGGAGGCATCAGGAGGTGAGCAGAGGGCCGAAAATGCACCCTTCCCCCTCCCTGCCCTAGAGGCAGCAGCCACCACTCACTGATCACAGGATGGTAGCTGGTTCTTCAGCAGAAACTGAGAGTCAGTGTAGGTTGGCTCACTTCTTCGGGGACATAGAAAAGCCATGGGACCTGTCAGGTCTCCATCTGGGGTAGAGGAGGGTAGCCCCCACTGACCGCATTTCACAAGGATGGCAGAGACCAGAACGAGTGTGCTCATGTAGCCTCCTGGGATCATGTGCGCCCACCGGTCACACACTGGGAGGATTGGGATGCCCAGACCCAGAGAACGTGCATGTGTACCCAACCAAGTAGCAGCTCATACTTCCGTCTCTTCATGCCTCACCCAGCAACTGCTGTGAGCCAGGCCCCAAGCAGGGTGACGTGCTTACCAGCCACAAATTCTGGGGCCTGGCCTGGTGGGGGAGGCAGACCAGGAAATACAGCAGCCACTCAGAACCCAGGGCTGCCAGGCTTAGAGGTACCCCTGGCCAAGCCCAGGAGGCCCCACAGCCACGGATGCCCACAGGTGTGGGGCTGCACATGGCTGGGAAGGAGCCCTCTGAGTCTCCCCCGCTCCGTGGGGCACGTAGCCAGGACACTCACTAGAAGCATGGGCCACCTTGTCGACTCCCTTGGACTCCATTGTCCTCCCACCTACCCTGCCCAGACACCCAGGGACAGAACCTGCTCCTTCCTGGGCACTTTATGCTTCTTGCACACAAAGGGGTCTGGACTGGGCAGGCTGAGGGAAGGCACAAAGACAGCTCCTCTGGGGCCAGAAAATGAACTGTTGGCATTGGGGAAGGATACCCGACTTCCTGGCTCTGCAGGCAAAATGTGGTGTGGCCATCCCTATGCTCACCTGGGTCAGCAGAGGCCCACCAGCATGTCGTTTGAGCAGCACAGTGACCCCAGAGGTGGCAGGGTGGCCTGCTGGTCCCCTAGTCACCAATGAAGAGTTGGAGGCTGGGCCCCCTGGAAGCATAGCCTGAGGCAGTTGTTGAATTGGGAGTGAGAAGCGAGTGAGAAGGGAAGGCACCGAGCAAAGGGGGTGTTAGGAAGCTAGTTACCACTGTGGGAACCCTGGCAGCCTATGTAGAATGTGAACCTCAGTTGTCCCAGGGACCAAGGGAGCTGGGGGAGGGTCTGCCATTCCTGCTGGTCACTGGAGGGGGCTGCTCCCAAGGCGTGCATATCTGGGTGCTTCTGACCTACACTGCATGGACTTGGGCTCTGGCGGCTGGATGAAGTCCCCACACAGAGAATCCCAGGTGCTGGAGTTGAATCCAGTGCTGGCAGAAGCAGTGGGTGCTGAGGGATATGACTGAGGGGTGAGTACCCACAATGCCTGGTAAAGGACACAGGGTGAGTGAGTCATCTCCTTAAGGGCAGACTCTTGCTCCTTGTCACATCTACCAGGCCCAGCACTAGCTGGACCCAGAGAGAGTATCTGGGCTGGGATGACTCCAAGGCTAGGCCCAGCTGGCACTGTCAATATGTCCTCTCCAAGTAGCTTGTGCTACCTCACAGCATGGTGGCCTCAGGGTGGTGGGCTTCTACATGGGGGCCCAGAACTCAGCCACAAGTGTTCCAGTGAATAAAGTAGGAGCTGCATGACCTTTTATGACCCAGCGCAGAAGTCACACTGTGTCCCCTTCCCCTGCTCTCCTGATCAAAGCAGTCATAGCCCCTCCATGTTCAAGGGGAAGCAACATAGACTCCAAGTCTCAATGGAAGGAATGTCGAAGAATATGCAGCGGTGTTTAAAATCACCACAGGTAATGGTACTAATGGCCATTTACTGAGGATGTGCTCTGCTGGCACAGGCTGGGCCTCTACTCTCCCCTCCCAGCCCCAGAACGGCGCTGTTTGTCAGATAGTGCTGTCCCAGGGCTCCACAGGAGGAGGCAGGTGTGCTCCAGGTCACACCAGGTGGGTGATGCAGACAAGACTTGACCCTAGGTCTCTCTGTTCCCAAGCCCTTCCCCTCTTTTAAACGACTGCATTCTAACATTGAACGAAAAAAATTTTTTTGAGAACTCCATGGCAAGCAGACTGGACATGGTCCCTGCATACTGGAGTTCACAGATGCAGTGCAATGGACAGGAAACCAACGGGAAGCACCAGGTCTCAGGCGGGGTGAGGGGACAGGGTGCAGGTGGTGATGAGGTCTAGCCAGGAGGAGCCAGGGAAGGCATCTCTGAGGAAGTGATTTTCCTCCTGGCACCACAATAGAGAGGAGGTCTGAGCTGTGTGCACACTCAGGGAAGAGCACTCCAGCCAGCGGCAACAGCATATGCAAGGGCCCTGAGGTGGGATTCAGCTTGGAGTGTCTGAGAGACTCAGGAGCAGAGGTCTGTGATCAGAGAGGTCACCAGGGGACTGTTATTAGGGCCTTGCAGGTTGCATCGAGGAATTGGGATGGATGAGTCAGTGAATGACTCAGTTCTGGTGGGGTTTCCAGGTGGGCAGTCCCACCCCCAGGCCTCATGCTGAGGCCTGCATGGCCTGACCCCACTGAGAACAGCGTCTGTCAGTGCCAAGGTCAGGCCCGTGGCGGCCGGCCCTGCCTACACTCCTCCTCCTTCTCCCTGTCCCCACCTCTCTTTCTCAGGGGTGAGACTGTATTGCCCGGGACCTTGACGGCTTCGGCCTGATCAAAAGGCCCCTGAGGGCTCGGCCTTGCCCATCAGGGAAACGTCACGGTGCTCTGGAATGAGGTGATTTCAAGCAGCCGATGCGAGGAAATAGGTATTTATGTAACGGTGGACATGGTTTTTATTTTCCCTAATTTTCAGATTACTTTCGATTAGGCCTCTTCGGAGTAGAAAAGGCTTGAAGTGAAATCGATCCTGCCTAAATCATTACGGCCCGCCAGGCCATGGGCCACCTCTGCAGACAATTACCCCAGACCCCGGGGTTAGGGGGCAGACTCCAGGCCACGGCTGCTTCCTCGGGGCCTGAACGCCGGGCGGCCAGAGCTCAACTGGACAGGGCCTTTGTGCTCAGGAGGACACACAGCGGCCATTGATTCCTGAGTTTCTAGGGCCAGAGGGGCCTGGGGGAGGAAAGGGACATCTGGACTCTATCTCTCCTCCCCACCCTCCAAGTCAGGACAAGGGAGGGGGTGGGGAGAGGGAAAAAGGAAAAAAATGCCCAGGCCAAATTCAAATGCTTTCAAAATCTTGCACCAGAAATGTTTTGACGTGAATATTTTTGTCAGTCTCTCTAGAGTTTGCCAAATGAAACTCAACCCCACACAACAGCTTGAGTATGTTCTCTAGTTGACTCTGGAGCCGCTGGGGGCCGAGGAGATTGGGGCTCCCTGAGCACCTGCACTGGCAGCTGGATCTGGTGCCTGGCCTGGGGTGGGTGGTGGGGAGGGGCAGAGGGCAGGAGAAGCTGGGGTCGGGGTAGCTGGGACGAGGCCCTTTGGACTTGTGGCCGTGTCAGATGGCTTGTCCTCTGGTCAGGGTGTTTGTGCGGGTCCTTTGACCCCCGATCCTTCTGGGAAAATGTCACAGGGTGCTCTGCTAGATGTCCACCAGTGGGGCTGGCCCCATCTCTGAGGACTCCAGCAAGAAAGACATGGCCTAGGAGTGTGAAAGGGTGGAGGGACAGTGTTAACACCACAGCGAGGTGCCACACTTGTTAACAGCTGGCTTTTCCTGCAAAGTTGGAATAATAGTCATTTTTTCTTCTTTTGTCTTGACTATATTTTTTCCACTTCTCTACAATGAATATGGATTGCTAAAAAAATAACTTTAAAAATCTAATAGATCTGTGTTCCCCTCCCCCACCAAATGAACTGTCTTCTCTGGGGGCTGGGTCTTCTGGGAGGATGAACAAGCAGCTCCCTGGGCCACAGTTCAGCAGCCAGCAGACCTGGTGTGAATGTGGCTTCCACACATGTCAACTCTGTGGTCATGTTTCCTAATCTGTAAAATGGGACAGTGCCTTTTCCCAGCAGGATGCACAGGAAAAGGTGAAGCGTGCCCAGTGCAGCTGGTGTTCAGGATGCAGTGACTGTTATGGAAATCTACTGGGCAGGCAGGATGCTGACGGGCTTCTCAGGGCAGGTCTGGGCTTCCTGGTGCAGTTCTCTTTGGGGAGCCCCCAGGTTATCAGAAACTTTCAAGGGAGGGCAGAAGGACACTGGACCCCAAATGAGACTCTTGACCATGAGAAGGAGGAGGCCTGGCCCTCTGGGAAGGGTGTAGCCCCCAGAGGTGGAAGCACCCACTGTGGAGAGATGTCACCTCAGCCAAGCCCTCTCTCTCCACTGCCCAGTGTCTGCACCTGGAAACAGGCAGAGGACCAGTGCTCCTCCAGGTGGTTACAGGTCCAGGGTGGTGCCCTTGGGCAAATTCCTCACTTCTCTGTGCCTCAGTTCCCCTATCTGTTGTACAGATGGAGGGACAGCAGTTTCTGGAGCACAAGAAGCGCCATGCAAAAGGGCCGTGTTTCATCAGGTGAGGTGCCTGCCCAGCACTTGACAAGTGCTAAACGATCAGTAAATGCTGGCAATGATTACTGTTAGCTGTAAACTGGGGCCAGATGCCCTCATTCATTTGTTTCTTCCAAAATAATTTACTGAGGGCCAGGCGATGAGGACAGGCAGGCCTCATGGCACAGGAGGAGACAGATGTAATGGAGTTACCACAGGCAGGGAGGTCAAACTCCACCAGCCAGAGGGACAGAGGACAGAAGGAGGCCCCTAAGAACATGTTGAGGGGACACTGGCCAATCAGGAGCCAGGAAAACTTTTATGAAGAGGGCAGCCTCGAGGATGAGGTGAAGCTGGCAGGCAGAAGGGAGGGCATGGTGAAGGCCAGGTGATGTGAACTGCCAAGTTATCAAGGAAAAGTCCAGCCCAGGGGTCGCCTCTGGACCGCCTCAGCCTGTGGCGGAGTCCCTGACTGGGTCCCCTGTCCAGCGACTGTCTGTGCTGCTGGCATGTGGCAGGGAGCTCCGGGCTAGTGCGCCTGGTGCTGGGGATGGTGAGGCATGGGCACAGGGCTGAGGCAGAGCGTGGTCGCAGGCGCGCAGAGCTCCACATTTCATGGTGGCGGACAATGGGGGCGTTGAGAGTGAAAAGGCCACATGGGACGGAACCCAGGCTCCCTCTTCTCCTGGGCTCGCCTGGCTCCCCATGTGCCCCTGCTCCGTTGTCTTGAAGGGTTGTTGCAGACACTGCAGGTGAGAGGGCTGATGATGACAGCCGTGCCCAGCCGGTGCTTGCAGCTCCTCAGGGGCTTTCCGTGCCGACAGACACCTGGCACAGATGTGCAAGTTGAACACTATTCACCTCTGGGGCACCAGTCACATAGGCTTCCTGAAGTCAGGCAATGTGGAAGAGGTGAAGGGTGGCTGGGAAAGGCCAGGGGTCCGTGTCGGGCTGGACCTGGCCTTGAGTGTGTGTCTGCCTAGCTTTTTTTCTTGTATATCTGGTTGGTTCTGGCTCCCTAAGCACTAGTTACCCAGGTTACATCCCAGGTCCTCCTGGACCACATCCTTCCTGCAGCCGTGTTCTGCTTAGTCTACCCCGGTGCTGTCGAGTCTACAGGCTGATTAAAAATATTTTTGTATCAATTGCCAACATTTTTAGAAATCAGGAGATGGGGTCGCTATATAGTGTGATTAGCTGAGAATTCCTCCCTTCGCAGGCCGTGGTAAGATTGCACTTCCTGCCCCCATGGCCTTCTGGGGCTGTGAGTAGCCTTACCAATGAGTTGCGAGCAGACAGACATGTCCTTTCTGGGATGGAGCATTGAATTGCACTTGCGAGGCCCTCTGGAGTACTCTCTCCCTTTTGGCACAAGGACATCTGAGATGGGGGCTGCTCCTTCTGCTAGTATCTCTCCCCAAAGGAGTTACATGGGACCTTCATCACAGTGAGTGACTCTGATGGTCAGAGTCCCCTGCAGACCATGTGGGACACAGTGTACCAGCAAGAAAAAATCTTGGTTGTTTTAAGCCACTGAGATTTGGAGGTTGTTTGTTACTGTAGCATAACCTAGAGGAGCCTGACTGATGCAGGTGATTTCACATAAATATCTGGACCTCTGGATTTTCTTAAACAACCAAGAGGTCTAGCCACACCAATCCCATGTTCCCACGTGGTAACAAGTGGTTGACCTGGGTGGCAGCTTTATAGGGGATGGGGCCTCTCCCCTTTGCCTCAGTCCCATGTGGACATTGGCATTTGCTGCCCCTGAACTGTCTCTGGAACCCGAGGATCCCTCAGGGCCTCTGTCACTCTCTGAGTTTCCCCATCACTCTTAAACCGTGCTCCCAGGAAAGGATCTGAAACCCTGGATGGACAAGAGGCCCTCAGTGCCTGAAGACTGTTGTTCTCCTGGGGATGTTTATATCCAATGCTTGGCCTTGAGCTTTCTGTGCAGTGGGTGTTCGAAATATATTTGTTGACTAACAATTCCTTAGACTAAAGGAATAAAACTTTAATAGTGGAATTCCCAGCCATATTTAGTGGGTGGGAGCTTTAACCACATAGAAGTCTGAGTACATACATAACCATCGACTCTGCTTCTGTTTGCTAGGCCAGGAAGATTTTATTCTAAGGGCTCAGAAGGTGGTAGGCACCAGGAGTAAGAGGACAGAGAGGTTCAGAGAATAGAGTGATCAGATGGAGAGCACATAGCTCGTGAGGGGAGAGAGGCGGGCCCAATGCTAATGCTTATATTGCTTATACAATCTCCTTCATGCTGATCCCTGCTCTCCTGCCTCTCCTGTTCCTCTCCTCAAAGGCCATTAAGCTTCCTAAGGTCCTCAGAGGATACTTAGTCTGAGCCCTTTTTAGAACCGAAATTGCCTCTGCATGCTGTCACCAAGTGGCATCTGCCCAGACACTAGTCCCACACCTTCCTTCTTGGATGTTTGCTCCACTTTGTGGAGCTCTCTTCGTTACACCCCTATTACACATTTCTGGAAGAAAAATATATGAAACCAAGAGAACCTACTTTTCTTAGGGTGCCTACCTCAAGCATGCCTGAATTGAGCCTGCCACCAGAAATTTCCCCAGAGGAGTGTCATAGGCTACACATCACAGGGACTCAAGTCCTTGCCTGCGAGCAGAGCTCAGCGGCAAGCCACTGTGAGGCAGGGTTCTGATCCTTCTTTTACTGATGAGGAAAGCAAGGCTCCAAGAGATGAAATGACTTGACCAAAGGTATACAGTGAGGGGAGGAGGGGGCAGGCAAAGACCAGAGCTAAAACTTCTGCTTCCAAATTCAGCATTTCTTCTGCCTCTGGCCTGTGGAAGCCTCCCATCCGTGCCTAGAAAATGGGGACATATTTAGGCGGAACTGGATTCAGTTCTAGACTCTGCTGTGCATTACAGCTATGAGGACTTGAGCAAACCCCGTTGCCTCTCTGAGGCTCGGTTTATAAGGGAAACAGGGCATGCATGCCCCATTCATGATTGTGTGAGGATTAGTGAAGATTGTGTGAGGCTCCCGGCAAAAAAGGTTAGTTTGATTACCCACTCACAGCCCCTGGATTATTTCTAGAGCTACTCCGTGTAGGAAGTAGATATTCCCCTTGTGAAATGGCGGGGATCCCATATGGAAATAGAATGAGAATTTCCCCTTCATTGGAAGAATTCAGCCTATGGAAACTGGAGATGCTTTCCTCCTCCTTCTCTTTCCTTCTTTGGGAATTAAAATACCCTCTGTTCACTCTGGAAGTGAACGCAGCTGACAGGACGATTTGTGTGGAGGCTGGATCACCAAAGGCAAAAACCCCACCTCCAGCACCGTCAGGGCTCTGAGCTTAAGTGCGAAGCCTCAGACCCCCTGCAGCACATAGGTGCCCTCAGTCACCAGGCAACTCCAGGAGGTAGTGCGAAGGCCCTTCCTTAATGCAAAGCCAGAGAGCACCTTGAGGACACTGAGGACACCTACTCTGTGCCCTGGTGGCACTGATGGTTACATGCACAGCTACTAACAGAAAGCCTGGCAGTTTGAACCCACCTGGAGGCAACACTGAAAAAGGCCTGGTGATCTGCTCCTGAAGGGTCATAGCCTTAAAAATCGTGTGGAGCACAGTTCTACTCTGAAACACACGTGATTGCCAAGCATCAGAATCAACTCATCAGAAACTGTGCTTTTTTTTTTTTTTTAACGTGCCAAACACCTTCCATCTAACACCGGGGGTGTGGGTAGGGTAACAGCGTCGTGGGACGAGACCAGTGCCTGGGATACAGTGAGCATGTATTATCATCATTAATTATCGGCCCCTCTAGACGTGTTCTGAAAATAGGGAGAAAAAGAATGTGGCCGAATAAGTCTGGGGTCCCCCTGCACACTGGCCACACCTTGGGACCTGCTTTCTCTAGCTCCCTCTGTGTCTCAGCTTCCCCAGCTGCTGGCCCTTAGTTAGCCCTGCAAGCTCTGGCTGCCTGTGACAAAGGCATCTCTGGCTTCTGGGCTGGGGGGCTGCTCTGAAGAAGAGGCACCCCAGGTCCAGCTGCCGGTGAGCCTGGCCGCTTAACCTTGAGCCTCGGTTTCCTCTTCCAAGGGTTAAGGGGATGTGAGGGTTTTCTCCTGCTGTTGTCTCGGCCTGGTGCTGCCCACCCACCCCGCCAGCCCCGGGGAGCAGCTCTGGGGCCATGCTGGAGTGTCTCTGTCTCTCCCCCTGCACCCCTGCCTGAGGAGGCTTGCTGGGAAACCTTAGAATCCCAGCCTCTGAAACTGGATACAATGGTGAAGTGAGCCTCTGACTAGGTGCCAGCGGCCAGTGCAGAGGGCACTCGGAGGGCGCAGTGCAAACTGTAATGCTCCCCCCGCAGGCCCAGGCCTGCCTGCTTCTTCTGACTGAAGGCCAGGTGGGTGATCTGGGGAGGTGGTCTGGGCCCCAAAGAGGCAGGACTGGACAGTCCAGGTCCTTGGGTAAGGAGGGGACTGCAGGAGGCCGCCTGGAGCTGCAGAAGCCATGTCCCCGTGACAAGAAGTTTCTGTGCCCTGGGACCTGTCCGCAGTGGGTGACACGCAGCCCCAGGGAGAGCAGGGGGAGCCCTCGCCTTCACGTGGTCAGCTTCACAGAGCACTCTCATTTAGTCCCGCAGCATGGGTAGGCATAGCGGAGGGGCCAGCAAGGCCTAAGAAGTGGAGTTTTTGGCCAGTGTACCTCAGTGGACAGTGCCAAGCTGGCCTCGGGCTCTCAGGACCCCACGGGCCCTGGGTGGGGGCTATGTCCTACCCTCTGCTGGTCAGAGGGAATGGTTGGATGCTCCCTGCTGGTATTTCTTGAGCTCAGTTTGGATTCTACCCCAGCTCACCCACCACTCAAACACACAGACCCAGCTAGCTGTGAGCAACCATTATGGGGCCTGCCGGCCTCTTGGCCCCTCCTCTATTGCCACCACCTCTTGGCCTCCCCTGCGGCTCACCCCAGGGCCAGCCTTGACCTCCTGACTAGACTCTGCAACTAGACGTGGTGGTCTGGATGCCGTCTTGGGGGTCTGATAAGAAGGGCTCAGGCTGCGGCAACAGATGGACAGAGTTCAAACCCTGGCTCTTCTCCAGACCAGCCATGGCACTAGGGGCAGCTTGGTCTCCTCCCTACCCCAGGGCTGTTGTGAAGGTGTGAAGTGTGGGGGAGAAGGGCACCCCAGCTCCTGAGGACACTGTCTCATGCTGTTAGACTGGAGGAAGGGACTTTTAAATTACTTTTTTAATTTTGAGATAATTGCAGGCTCATGTGCCATCATAAGAACTAATACTGAGAGATCCCGTGTACACTTCGCCCAGTTTCCCCCAGTACTAAAGCTTGAGAACACATGGTATGATAGCACAGCCAGGATGTTAACACCGACATAGTCAAGATACAGAACATCATCACAAAGATCCTTCATGTTTTATAGCCACACCCACCTTCCCCCACCCACCCTATCACTGAACATGGCAATCACTAATCTGTTCTCTTTTTCAATTAATTTTTTTCATTTCATGCATGTTATATGCATGGGCCACCACTTGTCTGTCAGTTTGTCATACAGTGGCTTGCACGTTACTGTGATGCTGGAAGCTATGCCACTGATATTTCAAATACCAGCAGGGTCGCCCATGGTGGACAGGTTTCAGCAGAGATTTCAGACTAAGACAGACTAGGAAGAAGGACCTGGCAGTCTACTTCTGAAAAAAATTGGCCAGTGAAAATCTTATGAATAGCAGCAGAATATTGTCTGATACAGTGCCAGAACATGAGCCCCCCAGGTTGCAAGACACTCAAAATACAACTGGCAAAGAGCTGCCTCCTCAAACTAGATTCAGCCTTAATGACATGGATGGAGTCAAGCTTTAGGGACCTTCATTTGCTGACATGGCATGACCCAAAATGAGAAGAAACAGCTGCAAACATCCATTAAAAATCAGAATGTGGAATGTACAAAGTATGAGTCTAGGAAAATTGGAGGTCGCCAAAAATGAAATGGAACGCATAAACATCTATATCCTAGGCATTAGTGAGTTGAAATGGACTGGTATTGGCCATTCTGAATCAGACAATCATATGGTCTACTATGCCAGGACTGACAAATTGAAGAGGAATGGCATTGCATTCATCATCAAAAAGAACATTCCATGATCTATCCTGAAGTACAACACTGTCAGTGTGGGATAATATCCATAACCCTACAAGGCAGACCAGTTAATAAGACTACTGTTCACATTTACGTGCCAACCACTAATGCCAAAGATGAAGAAATTGGAGATTTTTACCAACTTCTGCAGTTTGAAATTGATCAAACATGCAGTCAAGATGCATTGATAATTACTGGTGATTGGAATTCGAAAACTTGAAACAAAGAAGAAGGGTCAGTAGTTGGAAAATATGGCCTTGGTGATAGAAATGATGCCAGAGATCACATGATAGAATTTTGCAAGACCAACAAATTATTCATTGCAAAAACCTTTTTCAACAACATAAATGGCGACTATACACGTGGACCTCAGCAGGTGGAATACACAGGCATTAGATTGACTACATCTATGGAAAGAGACAATGGAGAAGCTCAATATCATCAGTCAGAACAAGGCCAGGGACAGACTTCAGAATAGACCATCAATTGCTCGTGTACAAATTTAAGTTAAAGCTGCAGAAAATTAAAACAAGTCCACAAGAACCCAAGTATGACTTCGAGTATATTCCACCTGAATTTAGAGACCATCTCATGAATAGATTTGACGCATTGAACACTAATGACTGAAGACCATTAGTTGTCTAATGACAAGTTTTGGAATGACATCAAGGACATTATACATGAAGAAAGTAAAAGGTTATTAAAAAAAACAGTAAAGAAAGAAAAGTCCAAAATGAACACCAGGAGGGACTCTGAAACTTGCTCTTGAATGTCGAGTAGCTAAAGTGAATGGAAGAGACAATAAGGTAAAAAAGTTGAACAAAATATTTCTAAGGGTGGCTCAAGAAAACAAAATTAAGTATCATAATGAAATGTGCAAAGACCTGGAGTTAGAAAACCAAAAAGGAAGAACATACTTGGTTTTTCTCAAGCTGAAAAAACTGAAGAAAAAATTCAAGCCTTGAATTGCAATACTGAAGGATTCTGGGCAAAACATTGAATGACGCAGTGCACATGAAAAGATGATGGAAGGAATACACAGTCACTTTACCAAAAAGAGTTTGTCGACACTCAACCATTTCAGGAGACAGCATATGATGAAGAACTGATTGCACTGGAGGAAGAAGTCCAAGCTGCACTGAATCATTAGTGAAAAACAAGGCTCCAGGAATTGATGAAATATAAATTGAGATGTTTCTACAAATTGATACAGCTCTGGAAACACTCACTGTTCTATGCCAAGAAACTTGGAAGACAGCTACCTGATCAACTGACTTGAAGAGATCCATATATGTGCCCATTCCAAAGAAAAGGGATCCAAGGGAATGTGGAAATTATCAAACAGTATCATTAATATTGGAAACCCTGGTGGTGTAGTGGTTAAGTGCTACGGCTGCGAACCAAAAGGTTGGCAGTTCGAATCCGCCAGGCATTCCTTGGAAACTCTATGGGGCAGTTCTACTCTGCCCTATAGAGTTGCTATGAGTCAGAATCAACTCAACGGCACCGGGTTTGGCTTTTTTTGGTTTTATCATTAATATCACACCCAAGTAAAATTTTTGCTGAAGATAGTTCAAAAGTGGTTGCAGCAGTACCTCGACAGGCAACTGCCAGAAATTCACACTGGATTCGAAGAGGATGTGGAATGAGGAATATCGCTGCTGATGTTCGATGGATCTTAGTTGGAAGCAGAGAATACCAGAAAGCTGTTTACCTGTATTTTATTGACTATGCAAAGGCATTTGACTGTGTGGATCATAAATTATGGATAACATAGTGAAGAATGGAAATCGTGCTTGTACAGAACCTGTACATAGACCAAGAAGCAGTTGTTCAAACAGAAAGAGAGGATATTGTGTGGTTTAAAATCAGGAAAGGTTTGAATCAGGGTTGTATCCTTTCATCACACTTATTCAATCTGTACGCTGAGCAAATAATCTGAGAAACTGGACTATGTGATTGGAGGAATACTCATTAACAACCTGCAATATACAGGTGAACAACTTTGCTTGCTGAAAGTGAAGAGGACTTTGAGCACTTACTGATGAAGATCAAAGACACAGTCTTCAGTATGTATTATACCTCAACATAAAGAAAACAAAAATCTTCACAATTGGACCAATAAGCAACATCATGATAAACAGACAAAAGATTAAAATTGTCAAGAATTTCATTTTACTTGGACCCACAATCAACGCCCATGGAAACAGCAATCAAGAAATCAAACGATGTATTGCATTGGACAAATCTGCTGCAAAAGACCTCTTTCAAGTGTTAAAGAGCAAAGATGTCACTTTGAGGACTAAGGTGTGCCTGACCCAAGCCATGGTATTTTCAGTCTCCTCATATGCATGAAAAAGCTGGACTATGAACAAGGAAGATTGAAAAAGAATTGATGCCTTTGATTTATGGTGTTTGAGAAGAATATTGAATATACCATGGGGTGCTAGAAAGTATCTGTCTTGGAAGAATTACAAACCAGAATGCTCCTTAGAAGCCATGATTGCGAGACTTCGTCTCACATACTTTGGACATGTTATCAGGAAGGATCATGTTTGGTAAAGAGAGAAAGACCGTCAAAGTGATGGATTGATGCAGTAGCTGCAAAAATGGGCTCAAGTATAGTAATGATTGTGAGGATGGTGGGGGACCGGCAGTGTTTTGTTATGTTTTGACTCGACAGCACCTAACAACAGCAACAACATGTAAATGGAATAATACAGTGTGCAAGCCTTTGGGATTGGCTTTTTGCACTCATCCTCAGCCACTTGTATGTGTGCATCAATAGTTTGTTCCTTTTTATTGCTAAGTAGCTTATTTAACTCTTCACCTACTGAAGAATGTCTGGGCTATTTCCAGTTTTGGTCTATTACAAATAAAGCTGCTATGAACATTCATGTACATGTTTTTGTGTAGACATAAGTTTTCGCTTCTCTGGGAACTTCCCAAGAGTGCAATCGTTGAGTCTTCTGGTAATTCCATTTTTAGGTTTAAAAGGCACTACCAAAGAATTTTCCTGAGTGGTTCTACCATTTTACATTCCCACCAGGAATGCATGAGTAACCCATTTCTCTATATCCTCACTATCCTTTGGTGTTAATAGGTGTGTAATGATATCGGATTGTGGTTTTAATTTGCATTTTCCTGATGGCTAATGATGGTGAGCATCTTTTCATGTGCTTATGTGTCATCTGTGTATCACGTTCAGTGAATGTCTATTCATGCATTTTGCCCATTTGTACATGGAATTGTTATGCGTTGAAACCAACACGATGGCACCTAACAACAGCAACATTATTAAAACAAAACCCAAATCCATTGCTGCTGAGTTGATTCCAACTCATAATGGCCCTATGGGACACAGTACAACTGTCCCATAGGGCTTCCAAGGAGCAGCTGGTGGATTCAAATTGTCGGCCTTTTTGGTTAGCAGCCAAGTTCTTAACCACTGCACCACCAGGGCTCATATATATATTTACAACTGTTACAAAGTCTTGATGAACTGACCCTTTTATCATTATGCAGTGTTCTTCTTTATTTCTTGTTACAGATTTTGACTTGAAGTTTATTTTGTCTGATATTAATATAACTACCCCAGCGCTGTTATAACCACTCCAGGGCTGTTTTGGTTACTACCAGCATAGAATATCTTTTTCCATCCTTTTACTTTCACCTCCTCGTGTCTTTGTTTCTAAAGTTAGTCTCTTGTAGACAGCATATAGTTGAATTCATTTTTTATCCCTTTTTCCAATATCCGCCTTTTGGTTGGACAGTTCAATACATTTACTTTTAAAGTATTGAATAATGATTTACTTCTGCCATTTTATTATACCTTTTTGTCTCTCACTTCCTCCAATAATGCCTTCCTTCATGGTTATTTATTATTATTATTTTTAGTAAACCATTTTGGTTATCATGGGGATTACTCTCATCATTCTAAATTTATAACAATCTAGTTTTAATTGATACCAATTTAAGTTTTATAAAAAAAAAATTCTGTTCTTGTACATCTCTGTACCCCCTTAATGTCATTGTCACAAATTGCATCTTTATTCCTTTTGTGCCCAATAACATAAATTTATCATTATTTTTAAGCATTTGTCTTTTACATCATGTAGGAAATAACAAGTAAAAAGCAAAATATGTTAAAACTGGCCTTTATATTCACAAACGAAATGACCTTTACTGGCGATCTTTATTTCTTCATACAGCTTTGAGTTGCTATCTAGTGCCTTCTTATTTAAACCTGAAGGACTGCCATTCACATTTCTTGTGGGTCAGGTCAGGGGTAACAAATTCCTTCAGATTTTTTTTTTTTTTAATCTCGGAAAGTCTAAATTTCACCCCCATTTTTGAAGAACAGTTTTGCCAGGTACAGAATTCTTGGTTCACAATTTTTTCTTTGAGCATTTTAAATATGTAATTCCATTGCCTTCTCACCTCCATGGTTTCTGAGAAAAAAATCAGCATTTAATCTTATTGGGGATCCTTTGTGTGTGATGATTCACCTTTCTCTTGCTACTTTCAAGATTTTCTCGTCATCACTGGGTTTTGAGAGTTTGATCATAAAGTGTCTCAGTGTAGATCTCTTTGGGTTTATTCTACTTGGGGTTTTGTTGAGTTTCTTGGATGTGTAGATTCTGTCTTTCATCAAATATAGGAGGTTTTCAGTAATTATTTCTTAGATATTCTTTCTGCCCTTTTCTCTCCTTCTTCCCCTGAGATTCCCTTAATATGTATGTTGGTGTCCCACAAGTCCCACAAGTCTTTTCATTTTTCTTTATTCTTTCTGTTCCTCTGAGTGAATCATTTCCATTGTTCTATCTTCAAGTTCACTGATTCTTTCTTCTATCAGCTTAAATCTGCTGGCGAATTTGGCTAGCACTAGCTTTGTCTCCTCCCCGCCAGATTCCCTTTTTCTGGCCACCGTGCCTATTTTCTTCTGGAGATCTATCTGTCTCCCACTCTCAGCCCACATGGTGAGAGCAGAGCTCCACCCCCAGCTCTAAAGTGAAAGCATTGATTAAGTCTGGGCCAGTCCATGCATTGCATGAGCCATGCCTGAGTAACTGGTTCAGGACAGGCATATGACCTAAGCTAGTCCAGTCAGCATGCACCTCAGGACTGGGAAGGTGTTCATCTTGTGACCTGACAGGAATGTCTGTCATAGAATAGTTGGAACATGGAGGAAGCATGGATCATCACATCCACGTTTGAAGCCCTGCATTCCTGGAGTCCTGAAGCCAGGCCTTCCAGATGTCCTTGGCAATGAGCCCCCTTAGATGCTGGGCAGGATCCAGTCTGGTCTCTATTACGTGCAGCATAAGGAATATGACTAATATGCTCATCATGAGGATGCAGGTATGTGGCTCCACACCTCTGACTCTCAGCTTCTTCATCTGTAGAGTCATACAGCCATTTAGGGTGTAGTGGTGAGAGCTACATGAGATAACTGATGTGAGGGGCTCAGCGACAGACCTGGCACACAGTTGGTGCTCAATAACTGCACTTTCCTTTGCCCTCCCCAGGGGTATAAATGGAGAAGCTGAGTCCCAGGAGGAGATAGAGGTAGGGGGCAGTGGGTGTGTGTTGGAGCCTACCAGCAGGGCTGACATAATCCACCTCTGCCCTCCTTGTTCCTAGGAAGAATGGGGGTGAGAAGTCATCAGAACCACAATTAAGGCTTCATTTCAGCAGTCCTTGCACAACTTACAAAGTGCTCAGAGCAATGTGAGGAAGTGGGGACCTGACAGAAGACCTTTGGCTAAAGGCAAAAAAAAAAAAAGGTAAATCTCCTTAAATTGGGATTAAGTTCAGCTATAATTGACGGGAAAGCCAAAATTACAGTAATCCTCTGGATCGGGGAGGCACTGTGGTTGAAAACTTGACTGTTAACCAAAAGGTTGGCAGTTTGAATCCACTAGTCACGCCTTGGAAACTCTATGGGGCGGTTCTACTCTATCCTATAGGGTTGCTATGAGTTAGAATCAATTCAATGGCAACAGTTTTTGTTTTTTTTTTAAGAGAGGTAGATGTGTATTTCTCGGTCATATGAAAAGCTCAGAGCTAGCCAGTCTGGGATGATATGAAGGCACCACGACTGTCAGGGACTCAAGCCCTTCTTTCTGCTCAGCCATCCTCAACATACAGCTTCTATCCCAAGATCAAAGATGGCTGCTTGAGCTCCAGCCACCACGTCTGCCATCCCAGTGAGTTGGAAGTAGTACAAGGGGCAAAGAAGGCCTCATTTCCCTAAGTCACCTCCACAAAGTCCCACATGATAGCTGTGCTATCATTCTATATTGCCATGCTTAGGTGCACAGCAGGCTGGGCAGTGTAGTCTGTTCATGCACCCAGCATCTCTATGAGTAAGGATGAAAGGGAGAGTGGATTGCAGGGGACACATAGCCATCTCTGCCACCTTTGCAGTCTGGGTGAGTTATGGGTCCTTTAGTCACTGTGCTTGTTTCGCTGTTGTCATTCCTTAGGGGGGAAAAAATCCTGAGGCATTAATAAATTTGTTCTCATTTGTTCCGGTTGGTCTCCACTGTGCTTGGGGGAATAAAGGAAAATCTCCTGAGCCCCAGATTGGGCAAGACAGGTAGAGAGGGAATATACCCCTGAGCTCAGCAGATGGAGCAGGGGTAATTAATGAAGGATTCTCTGGGAAAAGGCTCATGGCCCAGCCATATCCCGCTGTGAGGAGAGTCCTCTCTCCAGAGCCACCCTGTAAAAGACAGGCCTTTCTGAAACCCAACCACCACCCCAATGCTGGCAACTGTTTGCGAGATGGTGTTGGTGCTGTGGGAAAAGCCCAGGATTTGACAGAACTGAGTGTGAATTTTAGCTCTGCCACTTACTGTGAATTCTTACTTGGTGAGCTCTATGAGCTCTCTGAGCCTCAGCTTCTTCACCTATAAAATTCAGGTGAAATTATTGGCAATGGAGGGTGTTAGGAAATAGATGTACAACACATTCACTCCTGCATTTGATGAGCATCTACTCTATGCCAGGCATGTCCTTGTCACCAGGGAGAGGAGTAAGCAAATGGCAGACGAGATAGAGCCTATCCTTGCCTTACAGAGCTTGCAATCCAGTAGGGCAGAAAGAGGTTGGAAAAAAAAAAATCACAAGTAGAATGGTGTTAGGAAGAAGTGCCAGGTGCTCCAGGAGCCTGCTGTAGGGTACATGACCTAGCCTAAGGATCAGGGAACGGCTCCTAGAAGAAGCTACAGCAGCTGAAGCCTGAAGAATGAATGCAACAGTTTAGAGCAAAAAGATGGTCCCCATGACCTTGTTTCCTTGTAGTCACACCCTCAGTAATCCCCTCCTATAGGTACCAAAGTTGTATGTGTGACTGACAGAATATGGCAGAGGTAATGGTATGTAACTTCCAAAATTAGGTTCTAAAAGACTTGACTCTCTCAGAGCCAGCTGCCACGTTGCAAGGAGACTCAGGTAGCTCACGTGGAACGAACTTAGGCCTCTAGCCAACAGCAAGCAAGGAACCCAGGCCTGCCAGCAACCACATGAGTGAGGTTGAAAGCAGATTCTCCAGCCCCAATCAAACTTTCAAATGAAACTGCAGCCCTGGCTGACCCCTCGATTGCAACCTCTTTAGAGACCCTAAACCAGAACCACCCTGCTAAGCTGCTCCTGGATTTCTGATGCTCAGAAACTGTGTGATAATAAATGTTTGACACTTTAATTTGCTAAGTTTTGGGATAAGTTGTTACACAGTAATAGAGAGCTAACATAGATGAACAAAGGGAGGAAGAGTGTTCCAGGCACAAGGAAGAGCGTAAGCAAAGGCCTTGTGAGGTGGGCGGGGCCTGTGCAAAGGCCAGTGGGAACACATCATGACATGAGGCCAGATGTGATGGCTGTGGCCTGGGAGCCTTTCTGCCCGGGGCTGGCACCCAGGGGGCCCACCATAAACAAGGCTGTTAGGATGGAGTTTCTCAGACAAACTGCAGATGGTGCCTCTCCTCTAGCTTCCTGCGCATTGTAGGGGAATGTCTGCCTTGACCACAAAATGGGGGACGCCCCATTCTCCTCTCCATGCTGCCTTCTGTTTATACCGTGTTTTGTTTTTTCTGGGTTTCTCGTTTACAGTCACCAGATGTTAGCTGCTTTTAAACGTCTGGCTGTACTCATAGAGTTCTGGGAGAGAAAAGCTGCCCAGTGCTGCAGAGAGTTATAAATGAGTCTATTAAGGGAGGTGGATTTGCTAAAAGGTTGCCTCTGTTCCACCTGGTCCAAAGCATCACTCACATGATCGATGATTCCAGAGCCTTCAGACACATTTTAAACCTCGGCGCTTTCTTAATGCCTCAAAAGTTTCCAATTAAAGTCAAATGGCTCTTGGCAAAGTCCAAGGCATTTTTACTAACTAAAATAAATAGCTGGGAAGGCTCCATGGTTTATGACTTCTTCATGAGGTTGAGGATAATCAGTTAGGAGGCTGAGGTTAGAGACCTGATCGGGTGGAAGGACCTGGGGAGAGGATGCTGGTGCCAAGAGCTCACGTGCTGGGGTGGTTTAGTCACTTCCACCCGTGAGTCTGCTTCTTCATAGTCCCTGGACTCATTGTGTCCTGTTATCCTCTTCCCTGTTAAAAATCAAAGGTGCAGAGTTGGGCAGTGCCTAGGTGAAGGTCACTAGTAAGTCGGATGCTTGGACTGGAGGTCAGAAGTTTGCAGTGAGACACTTGTAGCTCTTAAGTCCAGTCCTGCCTTATGAGCTCTCAGAGACTCAGTTTCCCCATCTATAAAAGGAGAATTTCTGCACTTGTCTCAGGTTTACTGAATAGACATGTGAAGACTCCAGAAGGCTTCTGGAATAGGGAGTACTGGGGTGTCAGCATCAATGTTATCCCTTTTTGCTTCCTCCCAAAGTGGTGGCCCCATTTTGTGAGGGGACCCAACACTTTGAAAGGGGCCCAGAATAGCTGCTTCCCTTTGCTTTCTTTCTGCCCCCTCATTTGGTGCTACCTGGCATTATCAGTAATTTCCTAGAACATACACGCGGGTTTGATTTCCCGAGAAGGCTGGGGTCTTGGCATCTCTCCCTCAATCCCAGGCTTACAGCTGGAGAGAAGCAGCTGCTGAAAGCTCAGGGTCTCCTTCTGGGAGTAATAGTAACACTTGCCTTGTAGCATTTGGTCCCAGCACCTGGTGATATGCACCTAGACCCCTAGACCAAGAGAAAGTGGTCCCTTTTCCTTCTCTGTCTCCCAGAAGACCCACCTTCTTCCTAAGCCTCCTCTTCCCTCTGCTGATGGACACTAGGAAGACCACCCCTTCAAGGGCACATGGCTCTGCCCAAGGAGGGGGAGGGAGGGGGCTCAGGCTGATTTAAGGGTGTGTTGTTGAGTATTTGTGGCTTGAGCTGGGGGTGGGCTGGGGCCACCCTGACATTCACCTGCAGCCGCATCCTCAGAGAACCAAAGCAGACACTGTTGGAATCACTTATAGGTCCTAGTGCCCACGAAGAGGGCAAGATTCAGGCTGGGCGATTGTAGCAAGCATATAATCTCTCTCGTCTCAGAATACTTGACAATGCCATGTGGAATGATAACAGGTAAGAAAGGAAGTGTTTCTAGCAGGGGCCAGGGTCCTGGTACCAGCAAAGCGCCAGGTGGCAGTGTCTGATCTATGAGTCCTGGGTCAGCAGATGAGAGAGGCGGCCGATGAGACCCGAGACCATCCCTCCCCAGGGCCAGGCAAACCATCCTCCAACAAGAGATGTTCAGAGGTCTCGTGGCCTGTGAGAAACAGAATCAAGATTGGAAGGCAGGCCTGTTTCATCAAGCCCTGCTTGCCTCTGCTATCTGTGACAAGCAGACGCCCTCTAGGTGGGGTGGCCAGGGGTCCTTGACACCTGAGGAGTACCTGGTGGGGGCTTACTGCCATGACGCTGGGGAGCAGCCCAGCAGGTTCTTGTGACAGTGCCGCCGCCTGAGCACCAACCACGTGCCCTCACTCCTGTCACAGCAGGCCCACGCAGAGGGATGTGTCGCCCCTCTCTGGTATGAGGACTCTGAGGCCCAGGGAGGGGTAGTGCCGGGTCAGACATTAGGGTGTGAGTTCTGCTCTGTGCTATGATGCCCTCAGGGTGGCTGGAAGGTTGGGAGAATTTCCCTGGGTGTGGGGGTGGGCTACCAGGCAGGCATGTATGGCGGCCAGGCCAGGTTCCCATGGATCCCAGGGGCCGACCCCAGGGTGCGAACCCGGATCCCTGCAGGCTGCAGCAGCACCTGAGTCAGGCCACATTCTCCCTGGCACCCTGCCTGGGCTCCTCCTCAGGTGCCCTGTGGCCTTGGAGACCTCACTAGATCCACATTCTGGTCTGAGGCCCTGCCTGCAGCATCCTGCTTCCTCTCCCTTACCTTTGACAGGTACCCCTGTGCAACAAGCTTCTGCACACCTGGCCCTGCTGGTGTCTGTTCCTGAGGACCGCCTGGTTCCCTGCTACAAGCAGAGAGGGCAGGATGCCGGCAGGAGCACTCTGGGCTGCACTCCATTCCCCCCTCTCCCCGCTCCATGCTCTCCGCTCCTTCTGCATGTCCTGCCCGCCTCCACAGAGGCCCTGGCTCCCTGATGCCTCCAGATCCCCAGCCCAGGGCTCTTCATGCCTGAGTCCCCAGCTTATTTCTCTCCATGTGTCTTCCTCCTGCTCCCCCTTCACAACATGATTCACACTGCTGCCCTGGGTGCCATGAGACCTGCATGGTGGTTTCCCTCTTGGGGAGGGAAAGCTGTGGGTTGGCAGCTTGCCCCCAGTGAGGCCCAGGTCATGCTCAGAGCACTCCCACTGATGCCAGGCAGCCTTAGGGGGTCGACTTCCACTTCCACTCCAATCCCACAGCACATGGGGTCATCCCCACTGCGCAGATGGAGCACCCCGAGGGCACAGAGGCCAAAAGATTCCCCATGTCACATAGCCAGACGGTGACAACAGTGGCTCCTTGGAGCCAAGCAAAGACCATAAGAGAATCTGATTACTGATCCAACAATATTTTTTGAGCACCTACTCTGTGCCGGCCACATTTCCAGGGCTGGGTGGACCAACTTGAGTCCTGAGAGCTCAAAGCTCACTGTCTCTTCCAGGAGACAATGACACAGAACCCCCACATCAGCCTCAGCCTAACACCCCAAACCTCCCTATCGCTCCACCCTGTGGCCTCTGGAGTGTTACCCAGTTCCAGACCCTACACTGTGTACCTTAGACCCAGCTTCCTCATCTGCAAGATGGAATACTGACTGGGTCAGCTGACCCAGCTCTGGGCATCACTACAGACAGGGGAGCCCAGGGCTGGGGTGAGGTAACCACTTGACTGGGATGTGGACGGAGTCACAAAGAATAAAGCTGCAGTTCCTGAGGAACATCTGGGCCTGGATTATTATGGAAAGAACAAACAGACATGAAAAGTATACTCTTGTTTCCTCACTGCTGAGGCCTTGAATGGATCTCCCCTCAGACCATCGCAACTGTGCTCCTTCTAGAGTACCCCCTGCCTCCAAGGAGGGCCACGTTTCTCCCCCTTTCAAAATATTTTTCTCCTATTTTTCATTCTCCCTTTTTTTCTTTTTAATTATAATTTGTCTTTTTCCCTTGGTTATGTTTTGGAATGTGTTAATAATATCCTGACAATTCTGAAAATTATGAGAAATATAACTGAAAGTCTGATGGTGTCAAGAATCAGTGAGAATGTGGAGCAGCATGGGCACCTGTGGCTGGACACGGGAACCACCTGAAACAGCAGTGTGGCACCCTCTCGTGAAGCTGCACAGATGCTTACCTTACACCCTGGTGACCCCACTCTTGAGCAAGTCCCCACACAGGCCACAGGAGACAGACTGGAGAATGATCCTAGGAGCCTAGTTCTAACAGCAAAGGAGCGGAGCAGCTCAAGGGCCTATTAGCGGTAGGGAGGACAGGTTGTATGTGTTTGTACAACGGAAAACTGCAGAACGTGGAGAATGAGCTAATTACAGCTACACACATGTCCACCCTGAATCTCAAGAACACAGTGCTGGGCTTAGAGACAAGCCACAGAAGAGCATGTCACACGTGCTTCTGTATGCAAAACCAAACAATACCCTTTTTAGGGCTACACACATTTATGGTGAAATTCTGTTTTTTAAAAAATTTTATTTATTTTGTTGTTGAGAATATACACAGCAAAACATACAATTCAAAAGTTTCTACATATAACATTCAGTGACATTGATTACATCCTTCGAGTTGTGCAACTGTCTTAGTTATCTGGTGCTGCTATAACAGAAATACCACAAGTGGATGGCTTTAGCAAACAGATTTATTCTCTCACAGTCTAGGAGGCTTGTAGTCTGAATTCAGAGTGCCAGCTCCAGGGGAAGGCTTTCTCTCTCTGTCAGTTCTGGGGGAAGGTCCTTGTTATCAATCTTCCCCTGGTCTAGGAGCTTCTCAGCACAGGAACACCAGGTCCAAAGGACAAGCTCTGCTCCTGGCACTACTTTCTTGATGGTATGAGGTTCCCCTGTTTCTCTGCTTGCTTTTCTCCTTTATATTGCAAAAGAAATTGACTGGAGAGACAACCTACTCTTGTAGATTGAGTCCTGCCTCATTAACATAACTGCCTCTAATCCTGCCTCATTAACATCATAGAGGTTAGGATTTACAACATATAGGAAAATCACATCAGATGGCAAAATAGTTGGCAATAACACATTACTGGGAATCATGGCCTACCCAAGTTGACACACATTTTGGGGCGACACAGTTCAATCCCAGACAGCAGCCGTTCTCACCCTCCTTTTCTGGGTCATTCTTCCTCCATTAAAGTAAACTCACTGCCCCCTAAGATTTTTTTTGTTGTTGTTTGTGTTTTTGAAGGTGCTTTAAGTGAAAGTTTACGAATCAAGTCAGTCTCTCATTCAAAAATTTATATACACCTTGCTATGTACTCCTAGTAGCTCTCCCCCTAATGAGGCAGTACACTCCTCCTCTCCACCCTGTATTCCTTGTGTCCATTCAGCCAGCTCCTGTCCCCCTCTGCCTTCTCATCTCTCCTCCAGACAGAAACAAAAAGCTGCCTACATTGTCTCATGTGTGTATTTGAGCCAAGAAACTCACTCCTCACCAGTATCATTTTCTGTCCAATCCAATCCCTGTCTGAAGAGTTGGCTTTGGGAATGGTTCCAGTCTTGGGCTAACAGAAGGTCCAGGGACTATGGCCTCAGGGGTCCCTCCAGGCTCAGTCAGACCATTAAGTCTGGTCTTTTTAAGAATGTTTGAGGTCTGCATCCCACTGTTTTCCTCCATCGGGGATTCTCTGTTGTGTACCCTGTCAGGGCCATCATCAGTCGTAGCCTGGCACCATCTAGTTCTTCTGGTCTCAGGCTGATGGAGTCTCTGGTTTATGTGGCCCTTTCTGTCTCTTGGGCTCATAATTACCTTGTGTCTTTGGTGTTCTTCATTCTCTTTTGCTCCAGATGGGTCGAGATGCATCTTAGATAGCCACTTGCTAGCGCTTAAGACCCCAGACGCCACTCACCAAAGTGGGATGCAGAATGTTTTCTTAGTATGTTTTATTATGCCAATTGACCTAGATGTCCCCTGAAACCATGGTTCCCAGACACCCATCGTGCTACTCTGGCCTTTGAAGTGTTCATTTGTATTCAGGAAACTTCTTTGCTTTTGATTTAGTACAGTTGCGCTGACCTCTCCTGTATCGCGTGTTGCCTTTCCCTTCACCTAAAATAGCTCTTGTCACTGGGTACCGGGTTTTGGGCTATCTAATTAGTGAATACCCTTCTCCCTCCCTCTCCACTCTGTAACCATCAAAGAATATTTTCTTCTGTGTTTAGACTATTTCTTGAGTTCTTATAGTAGTGATTTGTCCTTTTGCAATTGACTAATTTCGCTCAGCATAATGCCTTCCAGATTCCTCCATGTTATGAAGTGTTTCACAGATTCATCGTTGTTCTTTATCATTGCGTAGTATTCAATTATGTGAATATAACATAATTTATTTATCCATTCATCTGTTGATGGGCACCTTGGTTGCCTCCATCTCTTTTGCTGTTGTAAACAGTGCTGCAATGGACATGGGTGCGCATATATGTGTTCGTGTGAAGGATGTTATTTCTCTAGGATATATTTCGAGAAGTGGGATTGCTGGATCCTATGGTAGTTCTCTATTTCTAGCTTTTTAAGGAAGTGCCATGTTGATTTCCAAAGTGATTGTACAATTTTACATTCCCACCAACAGTGTATAAGTGTTCCAGCTTCTCCACAACCTCTCCAATGCTTATTATTTTGTGTTTTGTTGTTGTTGTTGTTGGAGTGAGATGGTATCTCACTGTAGTTTTGATTTGCATTTCTCTAATGGCTAACGATCGAGAGCATTTCCTCATGTATCTGTTAGCTGCCTGAACGTCTTCTTTAGTGAAGTGCCTGTTCATATTCTTTGCCCGTTTTTTAATTGGGTTGTCTTTTTGTTGTTGAGTTTTTGTAGTATCGTGTAGATTTTAGAGATCAGACACCAGTCAGAATTGTCTTAGCTAAAAATTTTGTCCGGGTCTGGAGGAAATCCTTTTACTCTTTTGGTGAAGTCTTTGGATGAGCTCAAGTGGTTGATTTTTAGGAGCTCCCAGCTATCGAGTTTCTCTTCTGGTGTTTGTGCATTGTTAGTAATGTTTTGTATATTGTTTATGCCATGTATTAGGGCTCCTAGTGTTGTCCCTATTTTTTCTTCCATTATCTTTATTATTTTAGATTTTATATTTAGGTCTTTATCCATCTTAAGTTAGTTTTCGCTCATGGTGTGAGGAATGGGTCTTGTTTCATTTTTTTGCAGATGGATTATCCAGTTATGCCAGCACCATTTGTTAAAGAGACTGTCTTTTCCCTATTCAACAGACTTTGGGCCTTTGTCAAATATCAGTTGCTCATATGTGGATGGATTTATGTCTGGATTCTCAATTCTGTTCCATTGGTCTATGTATCTGTTGTTGTACCAGTACCAGGCTGTTTTGCCTACTGTGGCAGTATAATATGTTCTAAAATCAGGTAGTGTGAGACCTCCCAGTTTGTTCTTCTTTTTCAGCAATGCTTTACTTATCTGGGGCCTCTTTCTCTTCCATATGAAGTTGGTGATTTCTTTCTCCATCTCATTAAAAAAATGCCGTTGGAATTTGTATCAAAATTGCATTGTATCTGTAGATAGCTTTGGTGGAATAGACATTTTTACAATGTGGAGTCTTCCTATCCATGAGCAAGGTAAGTTTTTCCACTTATGTAGGCCTTTTTTTGTTTTCTTGCAGTAATGTCTTGTAGCTTTCTTTGTATAGGTCTTTTCCATCTCTGATTAGATTTATTCCTAAGTATTTTATCTTCTTAGGGACTATTGTAAATGGTATTGATTTAGTGATTTCCTCTTTGATGTTCTCTTTGTTGGTGTAGAGGAATCCAGCTGATTTTTGTATGTTTATCTTGTATCCTGATAATCTGCTGAACTCTTCTATGAGTTTCACTAGTTTTCTTGAGGATTCTTTAAGGTTTTCTGTGTATAAGATCATGTCATCTGCAAATAAAGATACTTTTACTTCTTCCTTACCAGTCTGGATGCTTTTTATTTCTTCATCTAGCCTAATTGCTCTGGCTGGGACCTCCAGCAAAATGTTGAATAAGAGTGGTGATAAAGGGCATCCTTGTCTGGTTCCCGTTCTCAAGGGGAATGCTTTCAGACTCTTCTTCATTTAGGATGATGTGGGCTGTTGGCTTTGGATAAATGTCCTTTATTATGGTGAGGAATTTCCTTCTATTCCTATTTTGCTGAGAGTTTTTATCATGAATGGGTGGTGGACTTTTTCAAATGCCTTTTCTGTATCAATCGGTAAGATCCTGTGGTTCTTGTCTTTTGTTTTATTTATATGATGGATTACATTGATTGCTTTTCTAATGTTGAACCATCCCTGCATACCTGGTATGAATTGCACTTGGTCATGGTAAATTATTATTATTATTTTTTGGTATGTTGTTGAATTCTGTTGGCTAGAATTTTATTGAAGCTTTTTACATCTTAGTTCGTGAGGGATATAGGTCAGTAATTTTTTTTTTTTTTGTGTGTGTGTGGTGTCTTTACCTGGTTTTGGTATTAGGAATATGCTGGCTTCATAGAATGAGTTTGGGAGTATTCCATCCTTTTATATGCTCTGAAATAGCTTTAGTAGTAGTGGCATTAACTCTTCTCTGAATGTTTGGTAGAATTCTCCAGTGAAGCCGTCGGGGCCAGGGTGTTTTTTTTTTGTTGGGAGTTTTTAAATTACCTCTTCAATCTCTTCTTTTTTTTTTTTTATGGGTTTTTTTAGTTGTTCTACCTCTGTTCGTGTTAGTTTAGGTAGGTAGTGTGTTTCTAGAAATTTGTCCGTTTCTTCCAGGTTTTCAAATTTGTTATAGTACAATTTTTCATAGTAATCTGATATGATTCTTTTAATTTCAGTTAGGTCCGTTGTGATTTCACCCATCTCATCTCTTATTTGGGTTATTTGCTTTGTCTTCTGTTTTTCTTTTGTCAGTTTGGCCAATGGTTTATCGATTTTGTTAATTTTTTCAAAGAACCAGCTTTTGGTCTTGTTAATTCTTTCAATTGTCTTTCTGTTTACTATTTCATTTAGTTCAGCTCTAATTTTTATTATTTGTTTTCTTCTGGTGCCTGAGGGTTTCTTTTGTTGCTCTCTTTCTATTTGTTCAAGTTGTAGGGATAATTCTTTGATTTTGGCCCTTTCTTCTCTTTGTGTGTGTGCATTTATTGATATAAATAGACCTCTGAGGACTGCGTTAGCTGTGTCCCAAAGGTTCTGATAGGAAGTGTTTTCATTCTCAATGGATCCCCCCTGAGGTTTTTATCTAATCTTTCCAGTTGGTATTATCAGTTTGACCCTACATAAATATTTCTTAAAAGGGCATAATGCTCAAGGCAGACTTTTTTAAATTTCTTTTACTAATTAAGCTAAACTGTTTGGTTTTAAGAAGACTTCAGGGGATATTTTTGGTTTAAGGTTTGAAGATTATCTCAGGGCAATATTTTCAGGGTTCATACAGCCTCCATGGCTCCAGGAAATCTGGAATCCATGAGAATTTGAAATTCTATTCTACATTTTACCCCTTTTGATCAGAATTCTTCTATAGAATTCTTGATCAAAATGTTCAGTAATGGTAGCCGGACACAATCCAGTTCTTCTAGTTTCATGGCCAAGGAGTTTCATGGCTAGGGAGGCAGTTGTTCATGGAGACAATTAGCCACACATTCCATCTCCTCCTCCTATCCCTGACTTTCCTTCTTGCTGTGTTGCTCCAGGTGAATAGAGACTAATTGTCATGACTTGGGTGGCTGTTTGCAATCGTTTAAGAGCCCGGGCACTACAAAAGAAAGTAGGAGGTAGAACAGAAGCACTAAACATGTTATTAGGCCAATTAACTAGGATATCCCATGAAACCATGACCCTAAACTTCCAAACCAAGGAACAAATCCCAGAAGGCTTTTGGTTGTACATAAGCAGCCTCAGCAGCTACTCTTTTTTTTTTTGTCATTGTAAATATATCTATAACACTTTTGTCAATTCAACTTTTTACAGGTGCACAACTTATTGAAGCAATCACAATAATTGGCTGTGTAACCCAACCCTTAATCAATGCGATTTTTCCATCATCATTAACCCCCTTTTACCCCTCCCTCCCACCCCTGGTAAGCACTGTAAACTTTATTCTCTATATGTTTGCCTTTTCAAGTAAGTAAGGTCATACAATATATATCTTTTTGTGATTGGCTTATTTTGCTCTGTGTAATGTCTTTCAGCTCCATCCTTATTGTAGCATGTATCAAGACTTCATTTCTCCTACTGGCTGAGTAGTATTCCATTGTATGTATGTACCACATTTTGTTTATCAGTTCCTCCGTTGGTAGGCATTTAGGTTGTTTCCACCTTTTGGATATTGTGAATAGTGAGGCAATGAACATTGGTTTACAAGTCTCTTTTTGAGTCTCAAGTCTTTTGAGTATATAGCTAGGAGTGGAATTTCTGGGTTATATGGTAGTTCTATTTTTAGTTTTTTGAGGAATCATCACACTGTTTTCTCCAACGGCTGTACCACTTTGCATTCCCACCAGCAATGGTTATGGGTTCTAATTTCCCCACATCTCACCAACATTTGTTATTTTCTATTATTTTAATCTTAGCTCTCCTGGTAGGAGTGAAATTGTATCTCATTGTGGTTTTGACTTGCACCTCTGATGGTTAGTGACGCTGAGCATCTTTTCACGTGTTTAGTGGCCATTTGAATGTCTTTTTTGGTGAAATGTCTATTCAAGTCTGTTGCCCATTTTGTGATTGGGTTGTCTTTTTGTTGGTAAGTTGTCGAAGTTTTATATATATTTTGATGATTAGATTCTTGTCAGATACATGGTTTCCAAAAATATTCTCCCAGTTGGTACCTGTCTTTTCTCTTTTTTGGTAAAGTCTTTTGATAAACAAAAGTTTTTAATTTTTATGCAATCCTCTTGTTTTATTTTGTCTTTTTCTGTTTGTGTTTTTTATTATATTAATCCATTTTTGAAAGCTAGACCTGACAGTGTTGCCCCAGGTTTTTCTTCTAAGAATTTTATGGTTTCAGTTTGTACATTTAGGTCCTTAACCCATTTTGAATTTGTTTTTGTGTGTGGTGTGAGGCATGGATCCTGTTTCATTTTCCTGCATGTTGAAATTCAATTTTCCCAGTACCAAGAAGAGACTCTTCTTTCCCCATCAAATAGACTTAGCACTCTTATTAAAAATCAGTTGACCATAGATGCGTGAGTTTATTTCTGAACTCTCAGTTCTATTCCATTGGTCTATGTGTCTATTTTTATACAAGTACCAGGTTGTTTTGATTACTATGGCTGTATAAAATATTTTAAAATCAGGAAATATGAATCCTCCTACTTTGTTCTTCTCTTCAACATTGCTTTAGCTATTCGGGACCTCTTACCATTCCATATAAAGTTGAGGATTAGTTTTTCTATTTCTGTAAAGAAGGCTGTTGGAATTTTGGTTAAGATTATGTCAAATCTATAGATCAATTTGGGTAGCATTGACATAGTAACAATATTAAGTCTCCCAATCCATGAATGTGAAACATCTTTCCATTTATTTAAGCCTTCTTTAATATCTTTCAGCAGCGTTTTATAGTTTTTATTATATAAGTCCTTCGCATTCCTGGTTAGATTTATTCCTAGGTATTTCTTCTCCTAGATGCTATTGTAAATGAAGTTGTTTCCTTAATTTCCCTTTCAGATTTCTTATTACTGGTGTATAGAAACCCAACTGATTTTAGTTTTTTGACCTTGTATCCTGCAACTTTGCTAAATTCCTCCATTAGCTCTAGATTTTTTTTTTCTTGTAGACTCCTTGGGATTTTCTATTTTAGCAAACAAAGGAATGGCCCCATGTGTAGGAGGACAGAGATGGAACCATGAGGGGCCCTCAGGAGCTCTGTCTCTTAAGCTGAGGGGAGAGTACTCAGATGTTCACTTTTTAAATATTCTTTATATCCCCTTTCCTTGGGTGGCACAAATGGTTTGCTCTCAGCTACTAACTTAAGGTTGGTGGTTCAAACCTACCCAGTGACACCACGGAAGAAAGGCCTGGCAATCTGCTTCTGAAAGGTCAAAACTTTGAACACCCTATGAAGCTATTCTATTCTGTAACATATAGGGACACCATGAATTGGAATCAACTACAATGGGGTTTGATTTATAACTTATATACGTGCCAAAAATAATCATTTACATGGATTTAATATTATGAAAAAGAAAATTTTAAAAATATATCTGGAAAGTTCCCCATTTCTCCAAACTTCAGGGATTTCCCTTCCCTTCATGTAACAAGGTCTAAGTCCCCATTCTGGGACGTACACCCGAGCTTGTCTTCCTATCTCCCACCTATCTCTGTCTCTCTCCTTCCCAAAGTCCCCTGGGCACAGGACTGACTTCACTATTCTTCCATGATACAGCTGGGGTCCCCTCTATCCTGCCCTAGAGGAAGACTCTATGTCCTCATCCTCCAGATCTGGCCTCAGAATGCAGTATGGATACTTGATAAAATATACTGATTCAATATTCCTAGAGTATCAGCCCTGTTTCATCAGTTCATCTGCATTTTCCCAGCCTTTCTCTGCACCTTGGCAGGTACCTAGCACCCCTCCCAATGCACCAGGATGTGTCAGTCCAAGGAAACTTTCCTGAAAGCTCAAGGTTAACAGTGAAGACAACCTAATCTAGACTTCAGATAGTTAGTTTGGTGTTCCTGGGCCCAGCACCTTGCCAGGGACCTAGTCTCTGTCCCTAGGCATAGCCAGCTTCACTCTTGCCCTCTGACCACACTTCCTTTTGGGCTCCAGGCCTTTATTCCCAGACCTAGTCCCCATCAAGAAAAGCCCTGCCATGGGAGTTCTGTGGTTGGGATGTACTGCCAGTGGGGTGGAGGCTTGCTTCTTACCTGTACAATCAACAGTCCAGAAACATAGAGGTTCAGGCCCTATAGTGACAGGTCGCATTATTTCCTGTACTGGGTCCTGCTTACAATCTAGAGATGGGCTTTTTTCTATTACTGGATATTCATCACACAATAGAGTTAGAACCACCAAAAATCCCATCACCCAGAAGAAAGTGTAGCTGAGCATCCGGTGGCTGCCCTTCCCTAGTCATTTCTGTGCATGTGGTTGTGCCCTGATTTACAGAATGGGCTTCCTCACAGGTGCTCTGAAGTCTGCATGGCCACTGGAGGACTTGCCGTGGGCATTTAGACACAGATCTGCAGCTCTATGTGCCTGAATAGAATGCACTTTAACGAAGCCCCTCTTGATTGATACTCATGGTGCTTTCCTTCCTCCTGTCTTCCGTCTCCTCTCTCCTTCTCTCTTTCTTTCTATACTCTTCTACATTTTAAAGGGTTTACTTGGTTCAGGTTCTATAACCACATTATGCTTGCATAACTCTAACTTTCACAGGCTTTCCCCACTTCTTGGGAGCTCTGCTGCAGCCTTGTTTGGCAAGTGCAGACATGGTGGCCGAGAGGTGAGAGTTGACTTGGGACCACCCAGCAATGAACATGGAGTCAGGTCTGGACATAGGATATATCTTATGCAGTACTCCTGCTGGGAGGACTTTAGTGGCTTTCTAGTGTCCCCTTGGCAGTGGGAGGGGCACCAAGCCCCTGGCTCCCACTTATTTAGTCCCAGCAATAGGGAGCTCCCTCACTGAGGGCCACTGTGCACCTGTTGGCCATCCCAGCACTGCTGCCTTCTAGCTGTGTGATCTTGGCCAAGACTTTCAGCCTCCCTGAGCTTAGTTTTCCATCCATACAATGGCGACATCTGCCTCACAAGGTTTCTTGGGTTTATTAGCATAAACTGCTACTATTTATTAAGTCAGCACGTGATATTTATGTGCTAGGAGCTGCAATCAGAACTTCAGCTACTGCCTTGTTTTATTTTTGCGGCAACAGCAACAGTGAAGGATGCTGAAGGTAGAGAAGTGGAGGCACTTGCCCAAGGTGACCCAGCTAGCAAGTCAGAACTGAGGTCTAAAATCCCACAGTCCTCACACTGGACCTGGGATGGGAAACCATGGGCAGGGCCTGCACCTCTGGGCACCAGGAGGCTCCTGGTAAATGGTGCTTCTTGGCGTGTACCATTTACCACAGCTACAACTCTGCTGCCTCCTGTCCATGGCACTCTCTCTCTCCTTCTCTGTGTCACATACACACACACTCACATGCACACACACACACACACACACTCCACCCTTCCCTGACTTTGTAAAGAGATGAGAAAACACAGACATTTCTGATCACAAATGTTTTCAAATGCCTGTGTATTAATGATTGGTGAGTATGCGCGTCGGCGAGCAGAGGGCGATCTTTCTTGTTGTAAATGAGAAAAAGTCATAGGAAAAATGGGCTTTGTGTTGTCAAACATTAGCCTGAGCAGACGGCCTCTGAGCGCCCTACTCCAGGGGCTTCCTGAAACCAATTGCATTTTTTCCTGAAGGAGTGTGTTTAACGTCAGCACCCCGAGGAGCTCAGCCGAGAAGAGCCCCAAAGGCCAAATATTTACACAGCCAACCCCAGAGCCCCATGGAAATGACCTCATGAACATTGTTTTTAAATCATAAGACATGATGATGAATAGGAGCTACAGCCTTTCCTAATACTCATTTCTGGACAGTGGAATATTGGGGGTTTGGTCCCTGAGGGGGAGGTAACACAGGGTGGGAAAAGGCTTTGGTGTCAGGCGGAACTGGATTTGAATCTTGACTCCAACTTCTTTTCTGTGACCTTAGATAAGTCATTGCCACTTTGAGCCTAGGTTTTTCTTCTATGAAATGTAGATGAAAATGATACCAGCTTGCAGGTATTTGTGAAGATCAAATGAAATGAAGAATGTAAACCCTTCTCTGCAGGCTTTCAGTTGGCAATGTGGCTGGGGTGGGAGCTGGGAGCCTTAATAACAAGTGTGCCCTGCAGGAGGAGCTCCCAGACAAATGACAAAGTCAGCAGAAGCTAACATCGGTGCTCTGTTTCACATTCCACTTTGGTACCTCCTGCATAAACGGCTGTCCTGCAGCCTACCACCCAGTCCCAGCCCTTTGGTGTACACCAGCGTACATCTAACTGTCTCTGTCTGAGGCTTTTCTGGCCCCAGTGCCTTGCTCTGCTTGTACAAGGCAGGGTAGAAGAGCCTGAGAATTAATGTCCCCCCAGACCTGTCACTGGTTGACAATGACTGACATCAGCTGATGGATAAACACCCCAGCTCCCTTGCCCCTGGGTTGGATATCTGAGGAGCATTGTCTTCACTAACTTCAGGGTTCTCCAGTGGAATTAAGCTCCAGTTTCCCATAGTGGTAACTTGCTTGATGACATAACCTCTGCTTGCCTTTCATTCCCTATCTCACTTCCCCACTCCCCTCTGGTGCTTCCTGAAACTACCTTTCAAATAAACTACTTGCACTGTTATCCTTGTCTTAGGGTCTTCTTCTTGGGGAACACAAAGGGGTATGTCTTCACCTCTGAATCAATTGAACTGTTGATTCCTATAGCCTATACCATCTGTCTTTCCCTTCTCAGGAATCGTACTCCATCTTTCAAGTTGCTCAAACCCAAATTCTTGGGATCATTGACTTCTCTCTTTCTTGACTCTCTGCATCTGGTCCATCATCATCTTGTTGGCTGTACCTTCAAAACATATCCAGATACTTGCACATGTCATAATTAAATTTCCTAAAACCAAAGATAATAATAAAAAATCTTAAGAGAGAACCCCAAACCAAAACCAAGCCCAGTACCGTCGAGTCAATTCCAACTCATAGCGACCCTATAGGACAGAGTAGAACGGCCCCATAGAGTTTCCAAGGAGTGCCTTGGGTATTCGAACTGCCGACCCTTTAGTTATCAGACGTAGCACTTAACCACTACGCCAGAGAGAGGAAAACAAAATCAAACACATTGCATACAGAGGAAGAAAGATAAGGAAAACAGTGGACTTCTTGCCAGAAAATAATAGAGTAATACCTTGGAAGCATTGTAGGGAAAATTGAACAAAAAATGGTAAGCCTAGAATTCTATATCCAGCAAAAATATATCTTAAAATGAAGGCAAATGAGCAGTCTTTTAAATAAATAAAAGCTTGGAGGATTTGTTGTCATCAGACCTGCACTACATGAAATGCCAAAAGAAGTTCTTTAGATAGGTTGAAAATGATATGAGAAGAAAATTTGAACTACACAAAGGAACAAAAAGTGTTGGAAATGGTAAATATGTGGGTAATCATAAAAAATATTTTTAAAAGACAATTGGCTTTTAAAGCAAAAATACATTGTGGGATTTAGGTTGTTGTCGGGTGCCGTGGAGTTGGTTCCGACTCATAGCGACACTATGCACTACAGAACAAAACACTGCCTGGTCCTGTGCCATCCTTACATGCTTGAGCTCATTGTTGCAGCCTCTGTGTCAATCCACCTCATTGAGGGTCTTCCCCTTTTCCAGTGACACTGTACTTTGCCAAGCCTGATGTCCTTCTCCAGGGACTGATCCCTCCTGACAACATGTCCAAAGTAGGTAAGACACAGTCTTCCCATCCTTGCTTCTAAGGAACATTCTGGTTGTACTTCTTCCAAGACAGATTTGTTCATTCTTTTTGGCAGTCCATGGTATATTCAACATTCTTCACCAGCACCACAATTCAAAGGCGTTAATTCTTCTTCATTCTTCCTTATTCATTGTCCAGCTTACACATGCATATGATGCAATTGAAAATGCACGGCTTGGGTCAGGCGCACCTTAGTCTTCAAGGTGACATCCCTACTTTTCAACACTTTAAAGAGGTTCTTTGCAGTATATTTACCCAATGCAATGCATCGTTTGATTTCTTGATTGTTGCTTCCATGGCTGTTGATTGTGGATCCAAGTAAAATGAAATCTTTGACAACTTCAGTCTTTTTTCTGTTTATCATGATGTTGCTCATTGGTCATGAGGATTTTTGTTTTCTTTATGTTGAGGTGCAAGCCATACTGAAGGCTGTGGTCTTTGATCTTCATTAGTAAGTGTTTCAAGTTCTTTTCACTTTCAGCAAGCAAGGCTGTATCACCTGCATAATGCAGGTTGTCAATGAGTCTTCCTCCAATCCTGATGCCCCGTTCTTCTTCATATAGTCCAGTTTATCACATTATTTGCTCAGCATACATTAGATTACCAATCAGTATCCACTTGTTCTGTCTGAACAACTGCCTCTTGATCTATGTAAAGATTCCTCATGAGCACAATGAAGTGTTCTGGAATTCCCATTCTTCACAATGATATCCATAATTTGTTACGATCTGCACAGTCCAATGCCTTTGCATAGTCAATAAAACACAGGTAAACATCCTTCTGGTATTCTCTGCTTTCAGCCAGAATCCATCTGACATCAGCAATGATATCCCTGGTTCCACGTCCTCTTCTGAAACCGGCCTGAATTTCTAGCACTTCCTTGCCGGTGTACTGCTGCAGCCATTTTTGAATGATTTTCAACAAAATTTTGCTTGCGTGTGATATTAATGATATTGTCCTATAATTTCCACATTTGGTTGGATCACCTTTCTTGGGAATAAGCATAAATATGGATATTTTCCAGTCAGTTGGCCAGGAAGCTGTCTTCCATATTTCTTGGTATAGACAAGTGAGCATCTCCAGCGCTGCATCCGTTTGTTGAAACATCTCAATTGATATTCCGTCATTTCCTGGACCTTGTTTTTTGCCAATGCCTTCAGAGCAGCTTGGACTTCTTCCTTCACTGCCATCGGTTCCTGATCATATGCTATCTTTTGAAATGGTTGAACATCAACTAATTTTTTTTGGTATAATGATTCTGTGTATTCCTTCCATCTTCTTTATTTTATTTTATTTTTATTGTGCTTTAAGTGAAAGTTTACAAATCAAGTCAGTCTCTCATACAAAACCTTGTATACACCTTGCTATATACTCCTAGTTGTTCTCCTCCTAATGAGACAGCACACTCCTCTCCACCCTGTATTTCACTGTCCATTCAGCCATCTTCTGTTCCATCTTCTTTTGATGCTTCCTGCATCGTTTAATATTTTCCCCATAGAATCCTTCACTATTGCAACTTGAGGCTTGAATTTTCTCTTCAGTTCTTTCAGCTTGGGAAATGCCAAGTTTGTTCTTTCATCTTGATTTTCTATCTTCAGGTCTTTGCAGATGTCATTATAATACTTTACTTTGTCTTCTCGAGCCACCCTTTGAAATCTTCTGTTCAGTTCTTTTGCTTCATCATTTCTTCCTTTTGCTTTAGCTGACCAACATTCATAAGCAAGTTTCAGAGTCTCCTCTGACATCCTTCTTGGTCTTTTCTTTCTTTCCTGTCTTTTCAATGACCTCTTGCTTTCTTCATGTATGATGTCCTTGATGTCATTCCACAACTTGTCTGGTCTTCAGTAACTAGTGTTCAATGTGTCAAATCTATTCTTGAGATGGTCTCTAAATTCATGTGGGATATACTCAAGGTCATATTTTGGCTCTCGTGGACTTGCTCTGGTTTTCTTCAGTTTCAGCTTGAATTCGAATTTGAGCAATTGATGGTCAGTTCCACAGTTGGTCCCTGGCCGTGTTCTGACTGATGATATTGAGCTTTTCCATCATCTCTTTCCACAGATGTAGTCAATTTGATTCCTGTGTGTTCCGTCTGGTGCGGTCCATGTGCATAGTCACTGTTTATGTTGGTGAAAGAAGGTATTTGTAATGAAGAAGCTGTTGGTCTTCCAAAATTCTATTATTCGATCTCTGGCATTGTTTCTATCACCAAGACCATATTTCCAACTACTGAACCTTCTTTGTTTCCAACTTTTGCATTCCCAATCATCAGTAATTATCAGTGCATCCTGATTGCATGTTTGATCATTTTCAGACTGCAGCAGCTGATAAAAATCTTCTGTTTCTTCATCTTTGGCCGTAGTGGTTGGTGCATAAATTTGAATAATAATCCTATTAACTGGTCTTCTTTGTAGGGATATGGATATTATCCTATCACTGACAACATTGTACTTCAGAATAGATCTTGAAATGTTCTTTTTGACAATGAATGCAACGCCATTCCTCTTCAAGTTGTCATTCTCAGCATAGTAGACTATACGATTCTCTGATTCAAAATGGCCAATACCAGTCCATTTCAGCTCATTAATGCCTAGGATATCGATGTTTATGCGTTCCATTTCATTTTCGACGATTTCCAATTTTCCTAGATTCATACTTCGTATAGGTTCTGATTATTAATGGAGGTTTGCAGCTGTTTCTTCTCATTTTGAAGGTCCTGAAAGCTTTACTCCAACCACATCGTTAAGGTCAACTCTACTTTGAGGAGGCAGCTCTTCCCCAGTCATCTTTTGAGTGCCTTCCAACCTGGGGGGCTCATCTTCCAGCACTATGTCAGACAATGTTCCACTGCTATTCATAAGGTTTTCACTCACTAATTCTTTTCAGAAGTAGACTGCCGGGCCCTTCTTCCTAGTCTGTCTTAGTCTAGAAGCTCAACTAAAACCTGTCCTGCATGGGTGGCCCTGCTGACATCTGAATACTGGTGGCATAGCTTCCTGGATAACAGCAACAGGCAAGCCCCCACAGTATCACAAACTGACAGACATGTGGGGGATGAAATTTATAACGTATGTAAAAATAACATGAATAAAGTAGCACAAAAGATAGGTGGGATGAAAAAATTTGTACACTGGATGCTACCAAACATTGCTGAAAAAAATTAAAGAAGACCTAAATAAATGGAGTAACATTCTGTGTTCATGAATTAGAAGATAATGTTGTTAAGACATCAGTACTACCCAAAGTAATCTACAGATTTAATGCAATCCTTATAAAAATTCCGTGACTTTTTTGAAGAAATGGAAATGTCAATCCTCAAATTTATATGGAACTTCAAGGGGACCCCAAATAGCTCAAGCAATATTGAAAAAGAAGAATACAGTTGGGGAACCTACACTTTGAGATTTTAAAACTTACTACAAAGCTACAGTAATCAAAACAATCTGGTACAGGCCATACAGATCAATGAAATGTAATTGAGAGCCCAGAAATAAATCCATAATCTTTGGTCGATTGATTTCAACAAGAATGCCAAGACCATTCAACAAATGGTGCTGGGGACAATTGCACTTCCACACAAAAAAGAATGAAGTTGGACCCCATCACATACCACATAGAAAATTTAACTCCAAATGAATCGACAACCTAAATATAAAAGCTAAAACTATAAAACTCTTAGAAGAAAACATAGAGGTAAATCTTCCTGGCCTTGAGTTTCGCGATGGATTCTTAGATACGACACCAAAAGCTTATGCAACAAAAGAAAAAAAAAAAAGATGAAATGGACTTCATCATCATTAAAAACTTTTTTTCATCAAAAGCTTTTATCAAAAAGGTGAAAAGACAATCTACAGAATGGGAGAAAATATTTGATAATTATATATCTGATAAGGGGTCTAGAATTTAGAACACATAAAAAATTATTACAACCCAGCAACAAGAGACAACCCAATTTAAAAATGGGCAAAGAATCTGAATGGATATTTCTCCAAGAAGATATACAAATGGACAATAAACACATGAAAAGGTACCCAATATCATAGTTCATTAAGAAATGCAAATCTTAGCCAAAATGAGATACCACTTCATACCCACCTGTTCCTGTTGTTAGGTGCTGTCGAGTCAATTCTGACTCATAGTGACAGAAGGAAACACTGCCCAGTCCTGTGCCATCCTCACAATGCTTGCTATGCTTAAGCCCATTGTGTCAATCCATCTCACTGAGGGTCTTCCTCTCCTTTGCTGACCCTCTACACCACCAAGTATGATGTCCTTCTCTAGGGGTTGATCCCTCCTGATAACATGTCTAAAGTATGTGAGACATAGTCTTTTCATCCTTGCCTCTAAACGGCATTCTGGTTGTACTTCTTCTAAGACAGATTTGTTTGTTCTTTTAGCAGTCCATGGCATATTCAATATTCTATGCCAACACCAAAATTCAAAGGCGTCAGTTCTTCAGTCTTCTTTATTCATCATCCAGGTTTCGCATGAATATAAGGCAATTGAAAACACCAATGGCTTGGGTCAGGCACAACTTAGTCCTCAAGGTGACATCCTTGCTTTTCAGCATACCCACTGGGATGGTGATAATCATCCAACATATCCACTAGGATGGTGAGAGTCAAAGACAATGGAAAATTACAAGTGTTGGTGACAATGTGGAGAAATTGGAACTCTCATAGATTGCTAAGGGAGTGTAAAATGGTTCAGATGCTGTGGCAAACAGTTTGGCACTGCTCAAAAGTTAAACATAGAATTACCATATGACCCAGAAATTCCATTCCTAGGTATAGACCAAAAGACTTGAAAGCAGGAACTCTAATATTTGTACACAAATGTTCATTGCAGCATTATTCACAATATCCAAAAGGTGGGAACAACTTGTGTCCATCAATGGTTAAATGTATAAACAAAATGAGATCTCTCCATACAATGAAACATTATTCAGCCATAAAAAGGAATGAAGTGCTGATACACGCTACAACATGAATAAACCTTGTAAACATTATGCTATATGAAAGAAGCCAACACAAAAGGTCACATATTGTTTTCCCTTTATGTGAAATATTCAGACTAGGCAAATCCATAGAGACAGTAAGCAGACTGGTGGTTGTCAGGAGCCGGGGTTTAGAGAGAATAGGAAGTAACTGCTTAATGGGTAAGAAATTTTATTTTGGTGTGATGATAATGTTTTCGAACTAGATAGAGGTGGCGGTTGCACAACATTGTGAATGTACTAAATGCCACTGAGTTGTATAATTAATTTTACTTTATGTGAATTTCACCTCAATTTTATACACATCAATATTGAATGTTCCTCAGATTGAGCTATAAATCCAAAACCATAACAATCAAAATCCCAGCACCATCTTTTTTTTTTAAAAGAAACCGACAAACTGATTCTAAAATTTATATAGAAATTCATAGGACCTAGAAAAGTCAGAAGACTTTTGAAAAAGAATGTACGCTACCTGATTTCAAGACTTACTATAAAGCTACAGTTATCAAGAAAATGTGTTATTAGTGTAAGTGTAGACACAGAGATCAAAGAAACAGAGCAGAGATCCAGAAATAGACCTGCATATATATGGTCAAATAAATTTAGACAAAGATGCAAAAGTAATTCGGTGGTGGGAAAGATGGCCTTTTCAACAAATGGTGCTGGCAAATTGGATATTCGTATGGAAAAAAAAGAATCGCAATCCTTATTTTACAACATATACAAAAAAATTAACCCAAAATGGATTATAGATTTAAAAAAAAAGATTTGTGGCCTTAAGTTAGAAGATATTTCTTACATAAGACACAAAAAGTACTAACCATAAAGAAAAAGGTTGATAAATTGAACTTTATGAAAATAAAAATGTTTTTTTCTTCAAAACACACTATTAAAGAAATGAAAACGCAAGACACAAACTGGAAGAAAATATTTGCAGCACATACATCTTATAAAAGATTTATATCTAGAATATATAAAGAACTTTAAAATTTTAATAAGAAGAAACCTCTCCAGTTTTTAAAAATAGATAAAGATTTGAACAAACACTTCACCAAAGAGTAAAAGTAAATGGAAATTAAGCACATGAAAAGATGCCCAACAAAATCAGTCTTTAGGGAAAAACAAAGTAAAATCACAATGAGATACCACTATACACACTTTAGAATGGCTTAAAAAAAAAAAAAAAACTGACAGTACCACAGGCTGCTGAGGTACCAATCAACTGGAACTCTCAACATTTCTGGTTGCAATGGAAACTTGTGCAGCCACTTTGGAAAACAATTTTTCAATTCCTTATTCATTTGAACATACACTTAATGCCCTCAAGCCCAGTGCCGATGACCCAATTATTACACTTAGGTGTTTACCCAAAAGAAATACAAACGTATGTCCACACAAAACCTGAATTTGAATGTTTGTATTACCTTTATTTCTACTAACTACATAATTGGAAACGATTCAAATGTCCATGAACTGATGAATGGTAAATAAATTGTGGTACATTCGTACAATGGAATATTCAAACCAAGAAACCAAACTCGTTGCCTTCTAGTTGATTCCGACTCACAGTGACTCTACAGGACAGAGTAGAACTGCCCCATATGGTTTCTAAGGAGTGTCTGGTGGATTTGAACTGCAGTCCTTCTGGTTAGTAGCCCACTCTTAGCGATTGCATCACCAGGGGTCCAAATGGAATACTACTCAGTGAGAAAAAGGAATTAATCCCATTTCCAGCTTGGAATCTTGGTTCCTGGTTGTGGAGTGAGGGAAGTGCACTTTATTAACGAAATATGGTGTTTGCATCAATTGAGTGACTACCAAACGAAATAAACAACATGGATGAAGCTCAAAAGTATTATGCTGAGTGAAAGAAGCCAGACACAAAAGGCTACATACTATATGATTCCATTTATATGAGATCCTGGAAAAGGCAAAACTACAACGACAGAAAACAGATTAGTTATTTCCAGGAAAAAGGAGTAGGGGAGTGAATTGACTGCAAATGGTCATAAGGTTATTTTTGGGAGTGACAGAAATGTTCTGTATCACGATTGTAGTGGAGTATTTGTTTAAACTCATCAAACTTAACATGGGTATATTTTACTGGTATAAATTATATGTTAATAAAGCCAAGTGAAAAAATCATATCCAGGCTGGAACCAAGGTGGTGAGCTACCGAAACGCGACACACACATCCTCCCAGAGAAATTAAAAAAAAAAAAGAAAGCAAAAGTATTAGTCTTGTCAAAACCCTGGTGAATAATTAGGGGATCATGGCAGCCAAGTGAAGGCTGTCAGAATGGTAGAAAGACTTTAAGACTTCTTTTGATACTGGCTTGAAGATGGCCCAATCCCTGCTCAGCAGCCAGCTTGAAGTGGCAGCCACATTTCCAGCTTGGGATCTTGGTTCCTGGTTGTGGAGTGAGGAAAGTGCATTTTATTAACAAAACATGGTGTTTGCGTGTTTGAATCAGTTGAGCGACTACCAAAAAGACTAAAGCAAAGTGTTTGTCTCTGTTTTGTCCATCTTGGAGGTTTCTCAGGGAGGAGGACTGGCATACCCGAGGTACTGTAAAGAGAACTGAGGAACCTGTGGCCAACTGGGGCAAAGGAGAACCATTGAGATGCCAGGGTGAAAATCCTAGGAAGAGAATTTTCTTGGGAAATTGAGGCATTTAAAGGCATCTGAGTATGTATAATTTGGAGAGCCACACAGATGCCCAGGGTAAGAGGCATACCCAGAGAGTCCTAATGTAATTCTAAGTTTTCTCCTTGGGTGGATCTCTTGGGTCAGTGTAAGCCTGCTTAAGGATCACCTCAGCATACAGCCATTCTGCAAAGAAGTCAAATATTTTCTTTTTTTCCCTTCAATGACTTTGCTTCCATCTGTCTCTGCAAAAATAGTTTGGAAAAGTCATTAAGCTAACAGACTACCAAAGCCTTCAGAAATAGAAAAAGAGGAAAGGAGAGAGAGAGAGAAAGGAAAAAGAAAGGAAGAAAGAGAGAGAGAGAGAGAGAAAGATAGAAAGGGAAGAATCTTGTAAACCTTGAGGAAGGAGGAGAACCTGAGTTCTAGAACTACCACATTATATTATTCAAACATCCCATTTTCAAAAACAACAACAACAACAAAAAATCACAAGACAGAGAAACAGAAAAGGATGGCCCATTCAAAGAAAATAAATAAATAAACCAACAGAAATCATCTTTGAGGAAGACCAGAAATTGGAACTACTAGATATAGATTTTACTATAACTGTTTTAAATATGCTTAAAGAGCTACAGGAATATATGGACAAAGTACTAACAGGAATCAAGAAAATGATGTATGAACAAAACAAGAATATTAAAAAAAGATATAGACATTATAAAACAAACAAATTCAGGAGCTGAAAAGTACACTAAAATTAAAAATTCACTAGAGGATTTTAAGAGCAGATTTAAGAAAGGATTAGCAACTTGAAGATAAGACAATTGAAATGATCCATTTGGAGGAACAGAAAGAAAAAAGAATAAAGAAAAATTAATATCATAAGAGACCCTGGGACACCATTAAATGGAACAATATATGCATTATGTGAGTACCAGAAAGAAGAAAGAGAAAGGGGCAGAAAAAGATACTTGAACAACTAATGGTTAAAAGCTTTTCAATTTTTTTTTTTTAAATTGTACTTCAGATGAAGTTTTACAGAACAAAGTAGTTTCTCATCAAACAGTTAGTGCCCACATTGTTCTATGACATTGGTTAAAAACCCCACGACATATCAACACTCTCCCTTCTCAACCCTGGGTTCGCTATTACCAGCTATCCTGTTCCCTCCTGCCTTCCAGTCTCTGCCCCAGGGCTAGTATGCCCCTTTAGTTTTGTTTTGTTCCATGGGCCTGTTCAATCTTTGGCTGAAGGGTGAACCTCAGGAGTGACCTCATTACTGAGCTGAAAGGGTGTTCGGGGGCCGTACTCTCAGGGTTTCTCCAGTCTCTGTCAGGCCAGCAAATGTGGTCTTTCTTTTTTAGTTAGAATTTTGTTCTACATTTTTCTCCAGCTCTCTCCAGGACCCTCTATTGTGATCCCTGTCACAGTCGTCAGTGGTGTTAGCTGGGCACCATCCAGTTTTATTGGTCTCGGTCTGGTGGAGGCCATGGTAGATGTGGTCTACTAGTCCTTTGGACTAATTTTTCCCTTGTATCTTCAGTTTTCTTCATTCTTCCTTGCTCCTGAAAGGGTGAAACCAGTGGGGTATCCTAGATGGCTGCTCACAGGCTTTAAGACCCCAGGCTCTACTCGCCAAAGTAGAATGTAGAACATTTTCTTTATAAACTATGTTATGCCAATTGAGCTAGATGTTCCCTGAGACCATGGTCCCCACAGCCCTCAGTCCAGTAATTTGGTCTCTCAGGGAGTTTGGATGTGTCTATGGAGCTACCACGACCTTGCTTGTACAGGTTGTGCTGGCTTCCCCAGTATCGTACCAAAGTTTCCACTTATCTATTTTCTATTAAGTGTTTTTCCAACCCCATCCCTCCCTTCCTTAGTAACCATCATAGATTGTTTCTTTTTGTATGTAAACCTTTTCATGGGTTTTTACAGTAGTGGTCTCATACAATATTTGTCCTTTTGTGATGGACTTATTTCACTCAGCATAATGCCCTCCAGATTCATCCATGTTATGAGATACTTCACAGATTCATTGTTGTTCTTCATTGTTGCATAATACTCCATAATGTGTATGTACCATAGTTTGTTTATCCATTCATCTGTTGATGGGCATCTAGGTTGTTTCCATCTTTATGCTATTGTGAACAACGCTGCAATGACCATGGGTGTGCATATGTCTGTTAGTGTGACGACTCTTATTTCTCTAGCATATATTGACTATGCAAAGGCATTCGACTGTGTTGGTCACAACAAATTATGGATAACATTGTGAAGAACACAATTGGACCAGTGAGCAACATCATGATAAATGGAGAAAAGATTGAAGTTGCCAAGGATTTCATTTTTCTTGGATCCACAATCAACAGCCATGGAAGCAGCAGGCAAGAAATCAAAAGATGCATTGCATTGGGTAAATCTGCTGCAAAGGACCTCTTCAAAGTGTTGAAGAGCAAAGATGTCACCTTGAAGACTAAGGTGTGCCTGACCCAAGCCATGGTATTTTCAATCGCATCATATGCATGTGAAAGCTGGACAATGAATAAGGAAGACTGAAGAAGAACTGAAGCCTTTGAATTGTGGTGTTGGCGAAGAATATAGAATATACCACGGACTGCCAAAAGAACGAACAAATCTGTCTTAGAATAAGTACAACCATAATGCTCCTTAGAAGCAAGATTGGCGAGACTGCATCTTACATACTTTGGACATGTTGTCAGGAGGTATCAGTTCCTGGAGAAGGACATCATGCTTGGCAGAGTACAGGGTTAGCGGAAAAGAGGAAGACCCTCAACGAGGTGGATTGACACAGTGGCTGCAACAATGAGCTCAAGCGTAACAACGATTATAAGGATGGCTCAGGACCGGGCAGTGTTTTGTTCTGTTGCGCACAGGGTTTTGTTCTGTTGCACACAGGGTCGCTAAGAGTCGGAACTGACTCGACGGCACCTAACAACAACAACAACATATTCCTAGTAGTGGGATTCCTGGATCATCTGGTATTTCTATTTCTAGCTTTCTAAGGAAGCATCATAGCGTTTTCCAAAATGGTTGTATCATTTTGCATTCCCACCAGCAGTGCATAAGTGTTCCGATCTCCTCACTGCCTCTCCAATATTTGTTATTTCCTGTTTTATTGATTCTTGCCATTAAATGCCTGGGTGAGATGGTATCTCACTGTGGTTTTGAGTTGCAGTTCTCTAATGGCTAGAGATCATGAGCATTCCCTCTTCCATCTACTGACTGCTTGAAGTGTCTTTTTGGTGAAGTGTCTGTTCATTTCCTTTGCCCATTTTTTAACTGGATTATTTGTCTTTTTGTTGTAGAGGTGTTGGATTTTCTTGTAGATTTTAGAGATTAGATCTTTGTCTGATGTATAATAGCCAAAATATTTTCCCCAGCCTGTAGGTTCTCTTTTTACTCTTTTGGTGAAGTCTTTTGATGAGCATAAGTCTTTAATTTTTACAAGATCCCAGTTAACTAGTTTATCCTCTGGAGGTTGTGTGTTGTTGGTTGTGGTTTGTACCCTGTTAATGCTGTGTATTAGGGCCTCATCGTTTTTGGCTTTATATTTAGGCCTTTGATCTATTTTGAGTTAGTTTTTGTATGCGGTATGAGGTATTGGTCTTGTTTCATTTTTTTTGCAGATGGACATCCAGTTTTGCCAGCACCATTTGTTAAAAAGACTGTCTTTTCCCCATTTGATGGACCTTAGGTGGATGGATTTACATCTGGGTTCTCAATTCTGTTCTATCGGTCAAAGTATCTGTCATTGTACCAATACCAGGCTGTTTTGACTACCATAGCTGTATAGTAAGTTCTGAGGTCAGGTAGTATGAGTCCTTCTACTTTATTCTTCTTCAGTAGTGCTTTACTTATCTGGGGCTTCTTCCCTTTCCATATAAAGTTAATGATAAGTTTTTCTGTCTCTTTAAAGAATGTTGTTGGTATTTGGATAGGTATTGCATTTTATTTGTAAATTGCTTTGGGTAGGATTGTCATTTTCACAATGTTGAGTCTACCTATCCATGAGCATGGTACGCTTTTCCATTTACGTAGCTCTCTTTTGGTTTCTTGCAGTAGTGTTTTGTAGTTTTCTTTGTATAGGTCTTTTACATCCTTGGTTAGATTTATTCCCAAGTATTTTATTTTTTTAAGGGCTATTATAAATGGTATTGTTTTTCTGATTTCCTTTTCATCATTCTCTTTATTGGTGTATAAGAATCCAATTGATTTTTGTTATGTTTTTCTTGTATCTTGCAACTCTGCTGAATCTTTCTATTAGTTCCAGTAGTTTTTTAGTGGAGTCTTTTGGGTTTTCTGTGTATAGTACCATATCATCCACAAATAGGGACAGTTTAACTTCTTCATTACCAATTTGGATGCCCTTTATTTCTGTTTGTTGCCTTATTGCTCATGCTAGGACTTCCAACACAGTGCTAAATAGGAGTGGTGATAAAGGACATCCTTGTCTTGTTCCTGTTCTCAAGAGGAATGTTTTCAGCCTCTCTCCATTTAGAATGATGTTGGCCATTGGTTTTGCATATTATGTTGAGAAATTTTCCTTCTGTACCTATTTTATTGAGAGTTTTTATCAGGAATGGTGTTGGAGTTCGTCAAATGCTTTTTCTGTGTCGATTGAGATAATCACATGATCCTTTTCTTTCTTTTTATTTATGTGGTGGATTACGTTGATTGATTTTCTAATGTTGAACCATCCTGCATACCTGGTATGAATCCTACTTGGTCATGGTGTATTTTTTTTTGATCATGAGACATATTGGTCTATAACTGTCTTTTTTGTGGTGTCTTCACCTGGCTTTGGTATCAGGGTTATGCTGGCTTCATAGAATGAACTTGGAAGTATCCCTTCTTTTTCTATGTTCTGACATAGTTTGAGTAGTGCTGGCGTAAGCTGTTCTGTGAATGATTGGTAACTTCTCCAGTAAAACCATCTGGGCCAGGGCTTTTTTTTTTGTTAGGAGTTTTTTAAAATTACCTTTTCAATCTCTTCTCTTGTTATGGGGCTGTTCAGATTTTCAACATAATTTTGTGCTAGTTTGGGTAGGTAGTGTGTTTCTAGAAATTTGTCCATTTCCTTTAGGTTTTCAAATTTGTTGGAGTATAGTTTTTCATAATACTCTATTATGATTCCTTTTATTTCAGTTGGGTCTCTTGTAATGTCCCCCATTTCATTTCATATTTGGGTTATTTGTGTCCTTTCCTGTTTTTCTTTTGTCAGTTTGGCCAGTTGTTTGTCAAATATGTTGATCCTTTCGAAGAACCAACTTTTAATTTTTTGATTCTTTGTATTTGCTTTTCTATTCTCTATTTCATTTATTTCTGCTCTGAACTTTACTATTTCCTTTCTTCTGGTGGCTGTAGGCTTCTTTTGTTGTTCCCTTTCTAATTGTTCAAGTTGTGTAGCTAATGTTTTGATTTTGTTCCTTTCTTCTTTTTTGATGAATGCATCTATTTGCTATAAATTGACCTCTGAGGACTGCCTTTGTTTTCATTCTTGTTTGATTCTATGAATTTTTTTATTCCTTCTCTGATTTTTTCTGTTACCCATTGATTTTAAGCAGGGTGTTATTCAGTTTCCATCTAATTGATTTTTTCCCCCTTATTCTTCCTGTTGCTAATTTCTACTTTGATGGCATTGTGGTCAGAGAAGATACTTTGTATTATCTCAATATTTTGGATTTTGTTGAGAGTTGTTCTGTGGCCTAAGATGTAGTCTATTCTAAAGAACATTCCATGTGCATTGGAAAAGAATATTTACTTTGCAGCTGTTGGGTGGAGTGTTCTATATATGTCTATGAGGCCAAGTTGGCTGATTGTGCTCTTTAGCTCTTCTGTATTTTTGTTGAGCTTCTTTCTAGATGTTCTGTCTTTCACTGACAGTGGCATGTTGAAGTCTCCAGCTATTATTGTGGCACTGTCAATTTCTCTTTTCAGTGCTGTTAGAGTTTGTTTTATGTATTTTGGAGCCCTGTCATTGAGTGCACAGACGTTTATTATGGTTGAGTCTTCAAGATAGATCGTCCCTTTAATCATTATATAGTGCCCTTCTTTGTCTTTTATAGTGGATTTTGTTTTAAAATCTATTTTATCTAAGAGTAGTATTGCCACTCCTGCTCGTTTTTGGTAATTATTTGCTTGATTTATTTTTTCCACCCTTTGATTTTAATAAGTTAACATCTTTGTTTCTAAGGTGTGTCTCTTGTAGACAGCATATTGATGGATCCTGTTTTTTTATGCATTCTGTCGCTCTGTGTCTCTTTAAGGGCACATTTAAGCCATTAAATTCAGTGTAATTATTGGTTGGTGTGAGTTTATTGCTGTCATTGTGTAGTGCTTTTTTCTGTGGTGCTGACATTTTCTTTTTCCTCTTACCTGTGCTGAGTTCCTTTTGCTTATGGTTTTCTTTTTCATTTTTTTTGTTTTTTTGTAGATTTTGTTCTTATTGGGACTTTATATTTTTCTTTATTTTGATGAGTATGTTTATTAATTTTCTTTTTGGTTACCTTAAAATTTACCCTTATCTTCTTAGGTTTGAACCAGTCTATTATTACTTGGTATTGCCTTGCCTTCCTCTTCATTAAAAAGTTCTATACCTACACCATGTAGTCCCTCTTTTATTGTTCTAATGTTGTTGTCATTTACAGATTAACCTCTCTGGTTCCCTGTTGCAAGTGTTTTGGTTTGGGATAGTCCTTGAGAGTTCATTTCTTAGGTCAGTATCTGGCTGGTACAATCTCACGTACTAGTTTTAGGCTGTGATCTGATGTTGATTGTTCTCAGACCAAAGGACTCCCTTTAATAATTCTTTTAGGTTTGGTTTTGTTTTTATATATTCTGTTAGTTTCTGTTTATCTGGAAATGTCCTAATTTCACCATCATATTTGAAGGAAAGTTTTGCAGGATATATTATTTTTGTTTGGCAATTTTTTTCTTTCAAGGTTTTATATGTGTTATCCCATTGCCTTCTTGCCTGCATGGTTTCTGCTGGATAATCAGAGCTTAGTCTTATTGTTTGTCCTCTGTATGTGACTTTTTGTTTTTCTGGAGTTGCTTGCAGGATTTTTTCTTTGTCTTTGGTTTTAGTGAGTATGATTATGGTACTCCTTGTTTTTCTTTTACAGCCCATCTGATACGGGGTTCTTTGAGCTTCTTGGATGGTCAGCTTTTCATCATTCATGATATTAGAGAAGTTTTCTGTCAGCAATTCTTCAATGATCCTCTTTGTGTTTTCCATTTCTCTCCCTGTTCTGGAACTCCGATAATTTGTAAATTTTTGCTTTTTATTGTATTCCACGTAATTCTCAGAGTTTTCTCATTTTTCTTTATTCTTTTTTCTGATTTTTCCTGAAACAGAGTTGTATCCAAGTGTTTGTCTTCAATTTCACTGAGCTTGTCTTCCATCATTTCAAACCTGCTCCTCAGCCTTTCTGTGACATTGTCCATTTCTGAAATCTTGTTGTTTATCTTTTGAATTTCTAATTGTTGTTTTTGTATGATTTCTAGTTGTGAGTTGATTTTGGCCTTTTGTTCCCATTTATTTTCCTGAATTCTTCCAATTTTTTGGTCTGTATTTTCCATGAATTTGTCTTTTCCATAAATTTGTCTATTTTTTCTCATTTTTGTCTGCTTTTTGCTTTAAACCTTGGATATCTCTGAGTATTAGAGATTTGAATTCCCTGTCAGGTAGTTCTAGTGCCTTTTCTTCTACTGGAAAGTCGACTGGTGTTTTATTTTGGAGGCCTTCTGGAACCATCCTGTCTTTTTTTTTTTTTTTTTTAATGTGTTTTGATATTGTCTGCTGGTGTTCAGGACATTGAGTAGTTATTTTCTTCATTTCTTGATTGTGGATTTGTTTCTTCCTGTTTTTTTTGTTTTATTTGGTTAAGTCTGAGAAGGTGGGCTGTGTGTTCTTTGTTTTTTGCTCATCTGTAGTTGTGATACTTTTCACCTCCTTGTCAAATGTGTGGGGCCAGTCACTCAGCTGTGGTGCAGCAGGGCAGGTCGAGTAGAAGGGGAGGGGCTAAGATGGGTTGTTTGTGGCATGTACTAGGGCCGACAGGGTGAGCCAGGAATCAGTGCTGGGCAGGTTCCAGTAGGCTGTACTTGTGTGGCTCTGAGGTTTGATGTTCAGTGCACAGTGCAGGTAGGCAGGAAAGAGGAGGGAGGTTGTGATGTAAGGAGCTTGTATGGGTATGGGAAAGAGGAGAGAGAAACAGGAGCCAAAAACAGACAAAGGAAAAAAAAAAAAAAAAGAGTGCAAAGGGATCTTGCTGTTGGAGTGGAGAGATGGGAAACTGAGAAATGGAGAAAAGGAAAAAAGAAGAAAATAACTAGAAGAAAATTAAAAAGAAAAAGAAAAGCCCCCAGGGGTCCTACCAATGCAGACATGAAAACCAGGCTGTGCAGTATAGCCTGGCTAGCGGGGTTATAGATTTCACACAGCACCAGGTATTCAGGAGACAGGAAAAGAAGGTAAGTATAGATGTATGAGAACTGAGAAATGAAGAAAGACAGAAAGGGAAAAGAGAGGAAAAAAGAAATTCCCCCAGGGATCCTGCCTGCGTGGTTGCACAGGTTGGTGGAGTGGCTCCTAAGCCATGCAGTTCAGCCCAGCTAGAAGGGGCTCCCAAGTTCAAAGAGAAAAAACAAACAAATAAGCAAAACAAAACAGAACAAAGCAAAATAATACTAAAGCCCCAGGGATCCCACCAATGTGGTATTGCAGGACAGGGGAGTGGTTACCTGGTACAACTGTATAAAGAATATCCACAAAAAACTTACAACTAGCATTATACTTAATGGTGAGAAACTAGATTCTTCCCCCTGTGTTGGTTACCTAGTACTGCTGTAACACAAATGCCACAAGTGGGTGGCTTTACTCATAATTGCCAAAAACTGGGGGCAAGCAAGATGTTCCTCAATAGGTGAGTGGATAAACAAACTGTGGTACAACCATACAATGGATTATTACTCAGCAATAAAAGACATGGAGGGACCTTAAATGCATATTGGTAAGTGAAAAAAGTCAGTCTGAAAAGTCTACATAGTGTATGATTCCAATTACATGGCATTTTGTAAAAGGTAAAACTACAGAAATAGCAAAAAGATCAGTGGATTCTAGTGGTTTGGAGGAAGGTGGAGGGCAGGATGGAGCGTGGGGTATTTTTTTTTTTTTTTAGCTTGGAGAAACTGTTCTTTATGATACTGTAATGTTGAATACAGGACAGTAAACATTTGTCAAAAACCACAGACTTTTACAACACGAATAGTAAACCTCAGCATACACTAAAATTTTTTAAAAAACCATCTAATAAATTTGAGGAATACCCGGATGGAGTGCCAAATGAAATAAAATAAACTAAATTATTAAAAATGTATAAAATAAGCAACGTCATGATAAACAGAAAAGATTGAAGTTGTCAAGGAGTTCATTTTGCTTGGATCCACAATCAACACCCATGAAACAGCAGCCAAGAAATCAGAAGATGCATTGCATTGGGAAAATCTGCTGCAAAAGACCTCTTTAAAGTGTTTAAAAGCAAAGATGTCACCTTGAAGACTAAAGTGAGCCTGACCCAGGCCATGTTGTTTTTCAAGTGCCTCATATGCATGCAAAAGCTGGACTATGAACAAGCAAGGCCGAAGAATTGATGCCTTTGAATTATGGTGTTGGCGAAGACCCTCAACAAGGTGGATAGACACAGTGGCTGCAACAATGGGCTCAAGCACAGCAACAGTTGTGAGGATGGTGCAGGACTGGGCAGTGTTTCGTTCTGTTGTGGATAAGGTCACTATTAAGTTCTCATTTAATAATTTCTATACATATTGTTCAGTGAAATTGGTTACGTTCTTCACAATATAGCAGCATTTTCATTATTTCCATTTTGGTTGTACTGTTTCCATTAATCTACCTCCCCTATCCCCCCTTGCCTTCTCATCTTTGGTCTGGGTTAAATGTTAACCATTTGGTTTCATCTAGATGATTATTTTGAGGAATGCAGTACACATGGGTGATATTTATTTTATGAGCCAATCTGCCATTTGTCTGAAAGGTGACCCCTGGGAGTGATTTAAATCCCAAGTTTAAAGAGTATCTCAGGGCAAAGTCTTGGGGGTTCATCTAGTCTGTACTGGTCCAGTAACTCTGGCCTATTTTTTAGGAATTTACATTTTGTTCTTCATTTTTGTCCAATTCTATCTGGGACCATTTATTGAGTTCTTGGTTGGAACTGCTGGTAGTGGTAGCTGGGCACCATCTAGTTCTGGTCTCAAGGCGGACGATGCGGTTGTTTGTATAAACTATTGGTTCTGTAGACTGGTTTCTTCTTTGAGTCTTTGGTTTTCTTCTTTCTCTTTAGCTCTAGACAATGAGAGACCAATAGTTGTATCTTAGATGGTTGCTGGCAAGCTTTTAAGACCCCAGACACTACTCATCAAACTAGGAAGTAGAACATTGTAACATTGTCTTTATGGGCTGTATTATGCCAATTGACTGAGTAGCCCCACAAGACTATGGTCATAAGTACTCAAACCCAGTAAACCAATCCTATGAGGTGTTTGGTTGTGTCTAGAAAGTATCCATAACTGTGCCCTCTATGTGCTTTATTTTATACTTGAAAATATATGCAGCAGACATAAACATGTCTATACATATGCCTACAATTATTCATATATATCTTCCTGTACGTAACTATGCAGACTTACTTATCTATGTAATCAAACGCATTTTTTAGTTGTTATCTGTGTATCTTTTTTGGTGAGGTGTCTGCTCAGCTCATTTGCTCATGTTTTAATTGGGTTGTTTGTTTTTTTATTGATGACTTTTAAGAGTTCTTTGTATATTTTGGATACAAGTCATTTATCAGATATGTGTTTTGAAAATATTTTCTCCTAGCCTGTGGCTTGTCTTCTTGTTCTTTTAACAGTGACTTTCACATAGCAGAAGTTTTAATTTCAACATATTTAGAAGGTCTGTTTTTTAGTGCATAAATGTTTAAGATTGGTATGTCTTCTTCGTGGATTAATCTTATGTATCATGAGGTACCCCCACGTGTCTGTCAGTTTGTCCTACTGCTGGGGCTTGCATGTTGCTGTCATGCTGGAAACTATGCCACTGGTATTCAGATACCAGAAGGGTCACCCATGCAGGACAGGTTTCAGCTGAGCTTCCAGGCTAAGACAGACTAGGAAGAAGGACCTGGTAGTCTACTTCTGAAAAGAATTAGCCTGTGAAAACCTTATGAATAGCAGTGGAACATCATCTGATATAGTGCTGGAAGATGAGCACCCCAGGTTGGAAGGCACTCAAAAGATGACTAGGGAAAGGCTGCCTCCTCAAAGTAGAGTTGATCTTAAAGATGTGGATGGAGTAAAGTTTTTGGAACCTTCATTTTCTCATGTGGCATTACTCAAAATAAGAAAAATCAACTGCAAACATCGTTAATAATTGGAACATGGAATGTACAAAGTCTGAATCTAGGAAAATTGGAAATCATCAAGAATGAAGTGGAAGGCATAAACATCGATATCCTAGGCATTAGTGAGCTGAAATGGACTGGTACTGGCCGTTTTGAATCAGACAATCATATGGTCTACTATACTGGGAATCACAACTTGAAGAGGAATGGCATTGCATCCATGATCAAAAAGAACATTTCAAGATCTATCCTGAAGCACAACACTATCAGTGATAGGATAATATCCATGCATCTACAAGGGAGACCAGTTAATAAGAGTATTATTCAAATTTACACACCAACTACTAAGGCCAAAGTTGAAGAAATTGAAAATTTCTACCAACTTGTGCAGCCTGAAATTGATTGAACATGCAATCAGGATGCGTTGATAGTTACTGGTGATTGGAATACGAAAGTTGGAAAATATGGCTTTGGTGATAGAAATGATGCTGAAGATCACATGACGGAATTTTGCAAGACCAACAGCTTCTTCATTGCAAATACTTTTTTCCACCAACATAAATGGCAGCTATACACATGGACCTCCCCAGATGGACTCCACAAGAATTGAATCGACGACATCTGTGGAAAGAGACGATGGAAAAGCTCAGTATCATCAGTCAGAACAAGGCCGGGGGCTGACTGTGGAACAGATCATCAATTGCTCATATGCAAGTTCAAGTTGAAACTGAAGAATATTTTAAAAAGTCCACAAGATGCAAAGTATGACCTTGAGTATACCCCACCTGAGTTTAGAGACCATCTCAAGAATAGATTTGATGCGTTGAACACTAATGACTGAAGAAGACCAGCGTTGGAAGTGATCACTCATCTATGCCAAGAAATTTGGAAGACAGCTACCTGGCCAACTGACTGGAAGAGATCCATATTTATGCCGATGCCCAAGAAAGGTGATCCAACAGAACGTGGAAATTACTGAACAATATCATTAATACCACATGCAAGTAAAATTTTGCTGAAGATCATTCAAAAGCGGCTGCAGCAGTATATTTACAGGGAACTGCCCGAAATTCAGAAGAGAATGTGGAACCAGGGATATCATTGGTGATGTCAGATGGATCTTGGCTGAAAGCACAGAATACCAGAAAGATGTTTACCTGCGTTTTGTTGACTATGAAAAGGCATTCAACTGTGTGGATCATAACACATTATGGATAACATTGTGAAGAATGGAAATTCCAGAACATTTAATTGTGCTCATGAGGAACCTGTACACAGATCAAGAGACAGTTGTTCAGACAGAATGAGAGGATACTGTGTGGTTTAAAGTCAGGAAAGGTGTGCATCAGGGTTGTATCTTTTCACCATTATTTATTCTATATGCTGAGCAAAGAATCCAAGAAGCTGGAGTATATGGAGAAGAACAGGGCATCAGGATTGGTGGAAGACTCATTAACAACCTGTGTTATGCTGATGACACAACCTTGCTTAGCTGAAAGTGAAGAGGACTTGAAGCACTTACTGATGAATATCAAAGACCACAGCCTTCAATGTGGATTACACCTCAACAAAAAGAAAAGAAAAATCCTCACAACTGGACCAATAAGCAACATCATGATAAATGAAGACTGAAGTTGTCAAGGATTTCATTTTACTTAGATCCAGAATCAACACCCATGGAAGTAGCAGTCAAGAGATCAAAAGACGCATTGCTTTGGGCAAATCTGCTGCAAAAAACCTCTTTAAAATGTTGAAAAGCAAAGATTGTCACCTTGAAGACTAAGGTGTGTTTGATCCAACCCATGGTATTTTCAAATCACATCACATGCGTGTGAAAGCTGAACAATGAATAAGGAAGACAGATGAAGAATTGACACCTTTGAATTGTGGTGTTGGCAAAGAATATTGAATATACCACGGGCTGCCAAAAGAACAAACAAATCTGTCTTGGAAGAAGTACAACCAGAATGCTCCTTAGAAGCAAGGATACTGAGACTACATCTTATATACTTTGGACATGTTGTCAGGAGAGATCAATCTCTGGAGAAGGACATCATACTTGGTAAAGTACAGGATCAACGAAAAAGAGGAAGACCCTCAATGAGATGGACTGACACAGTGGCTGCAACAATGAGCTCAAGCATAACAATGATTTTGGGCTTGGTGCAGGACCTGGCAGTGTTTCCTTCTGTTGTAAATAGGGTCTCTATTGGAACTGACTCGAGGGCACCTAACAACAACAACAACTTCATGAGGTAATGTCCTTCTTTTTCCCTAGTAGTTATTTTGGCTCTCAAATCTAATTTATCTGTATTAATATAGCCAATTCTGGTTATTTAAAATCAATGTTTGCATAATATGTGTTTTTTCATCCTTCTGTATTCAACTTAGCTATGTTATTGGGTTTGAAGTGAGTTTCTTGTAGACAGCAAGTAGCTGCAACATGTTTTTTTTTAATTTATTTTGTTGTTGCAAATAAACACAACAAAACATATACCAATTCAACTGTTTCTACATGTACAATTCAGTGACATTGGTTACATTCTTTGAGTTGTGCAACCATTCTCTTCCTCATTTTCTGAATTGTCTCTTCCCCATTAACATAAACTCACAGCCCTCAGTTTCCATCTAATCTTTAGAGTTGATGTCGTCATTTTGATCCTATTCAATTCTTGCAGGTCTATGACTTATTAACAGCAATTACATTAATTGGCTGTGCAACCCTACCCTTAATTAATGAGTTTTTCCATCACTGTAAACTGAAACTCACTGCTCCGTAAGCAATAACCCCTCCCCTTCCCCCCTTCTCCCCACCCCCAGTAACCACTAGTAAACGTTGGTCTCTACACATTTGTCTTTTCTTGTCTTTTCATATAAGTGAGGTTATACAACGTTTGTCCTTTTGTGATTGACTTATTTCACTCATCATAATGTCTTTAAGCCCCATCCATATTTTAGCATATGTATCAACTTTTTTCCTCAATTGGCTGAGTAGTAGTCCACTGTATGTATGTACCACATTTGTTTATCCATTCATCTGTTCTTGGGCATTTAGGTTGTTTCCCCATTTTGGCTATTGTGAACAGTGCTGCAGTGAACATTGGCGTACAAGTCTCTGTCTGAGTCTCTGCTTTCAAACCTTTCAGGTATACACCTAGGAGTGGAATTGATGGGTCATATGGTAGTTCTACTTTTAGTTTTTGAGGACCTGCCACACTCTTTTCCACAATGGCTGTACCATTTTGCATTCCCAGCAGCCATGAGTAAGGGTTCCAGTTTCTCACATCCTTGTCAATATTTGTTATTTTCTTTTCTAATCTTAGCCAACCTGGTTGGAGTAAAATGGTATCTCACTGTGGTTTGGATTTGCGTCTCTCTGATGACTAACGATGTTAAGCATTTTTTCGTGTGTTTAGTGGACATTCGGATATCCTCTTTGGTGAAATGTCCATTCAAGTCTTTCACCCATTTTGTGATTGGGTTATTTGTCTTTTGTTTTTAAGTTGGCAAAATTGTATGTATATTTTGGTTATTAGGTTCTCGTCAGATATACGGTTTCTGAAGATATTCTCCCAGTGGGTAGCTTGTCTTTTCACTCTTTTGGTAAAATGTTTTGGTGAAGAAAAGTTTTTTAACTTTTATGAGATCCTGTTGATTTATTTTGTCTTTTGCTGTTTGTGCTTTTATTAGATTAGATAATCCATTGTTAAAAGCTAGCCCCTGAATTTTCATCTAAGAATTTTATGGTTTTAGTTTGCACATTTAGGTTCTTAATTCATTTTGAATTTGTTTTTGTGTATGATGTGAGGCATGGATCCGCTTTCATTTTTCTGCATGCCAAAATCCAGTTTTCCCGGTACCATCTATTTAAGAGACTCTTCTTTTGCAATTGAATGAACTTAGCACTCTTGTAAAAATTCAGTTAACCATAGCTGTGTGTATTTATTTCTGGACTTTCAGTTCTATTTCATTGGTCTATGTGTCTACCGTTATACCAGTACCAGGGTGTTTTGATTACTGTAACTATACAATAAGTTTTAAAATCAGAAAGCGTGAGTCCTCCTACTTTTTTCTTCTCTTTTAACATTGCTTTAGCTATTCGAGTGACTTAATATTCCACCTGAATTTTCTAGTTTAGCAGGCAGTCTCCTTGTTTAGGTTTAATGTATACGTTCTGGCCTTCTTTCATGGACTTTAGTTCCAGTGGCAGTTTAGTTTTCTAAGTTCTTGCAGTGTGTCTTAGTCATCTAGTGCTGCCATAACAGAAATACCACAAGTGGATGGCTTTAACAAAGAGAAAGTTATTTCCTCACAATAAAGTAGGCTTAAAGTCCAAATTCAAGGCATCAGCTCCAGGGGAAGTCTTTTTCTCTCTGTTGGCTCTGGAAGAAGGTCCTTGTCCTCAATCTTCCCATGGTCTAGGAGCTTCTCAGGCACAGGGACCCTGGGTCCAAAGGATGCGCTCTGCTCCTGGAGCTGCTTTGTTGTTGGTAGGAGATCCCCAAATCTCTGCTTGCTTCGCTTTACTTTTAGCTCTTGAGAGATAAAAGGTGGTGGAGTTCACACCCCAGGGAAACTGCCTTTACATTGGATCAGTGATGTGACCTGGTAAGGGTGTTACAATCCCACTCTAATCCTTTTAACATAATACTGCAATCACAAAATGGAGGACCACCACAGAATACTGGGAATCATAGCTTAACCAAGTTAATATACACATTTTGGGGGGGGGCATTAATTCAGTTCATGACACAGTGCTATTCTGGTCTGTTTTCTTCTTCTGGTGCTGCTGGGGCTCCTGCTCAATCCCTGCTGATACCATCTTCAGAGGAAAAAGATGTTTCCCTTAGCTGCCTGGTTTCATTGGGTGACCTTCTGGGGCGTGCAGAAGCCACTGGTGCTGGGTCTCCTTATGCCAATGTGTGAAGGGCTGGGGTCTGCTGCCCCTGTGGGCAGATGGAACTGCCTGCCTGGTTGTGGAGTGATGTCTGTAATAATGTGGGGCTTTGCTGATGCTGCCTACAGTTACCCAGATTCTGAAATGGGTGCTGGACCAGCCAAGGCTTCACGGCTGCTGGGTAATCAGACCACTGAGCATGGGTTTATTTATGGAGAGTGGACAGGCTTAAGGGAATCAACAAGCAGGTTGAGGCACCTAGGGACTAGCAACAGTGGAAAGTGGTTCCAAGCACTAGGGCTGAAAAGGCAGGAAGAGAAGTACAGTAAAAACAGGCATCATGGAAGAGGGGCCACCTGACAGGAGCTCTAGTAAGGAGCAAAGGAACACAGCCCCTGCCTGAATCCCATTGAAGCAGCGAGGGAGCAGGGGAGATGCTCTGTGACCTCACTCTGACCTTGACCTTCCATCTTCTGCTGGTGCCTCCCATTGGTTAAGCCCAACCAGGAGCCTATGATATCGTCAGCAGAAGTCCCCTCTTTGGAACAGAAAAAGACAGAGAATGGATTGGGGGTGGGGGAAGCAGAATAATCAACACGCATGGACAAGTTTCTTAACTTCTGTAGGTCTCTGTTCCTTATCAATACATTGGGGTGATGTGGTATAACTCAGTTTCTCATCTGTACATTGGGGAGATAGTAGCACCACCTGATTTATCATATGTACATTGGGTCGATAGTGGTATCACTCAGACTGTCATTCATGTGTTAGGTTGATAGTATCACATCCTCATCTGCACATTGGTGTGATAATGGTATCATTTCACTATCATCTGTTCATTGTGGGTGATGGAAGAATCACTAAGTTCTTCATCGGTTCATTGGGGTGATAGCAATATCACTCTATTCGTCATCTATACATTGGAGTGATACTGAGATCACTTGAGCCTTCATTCATATATTGGGCTGCAGGTAGGATTACTCAGTTCCTCATCTGTACATTGGGGTGGTAGTGCTATCACTCAGTTCATAAACAGTACCATGGGTAGTAGTAGGCTCACTTGCTTACTCACGTGTACATTGACATGAAAAGAGGGTTACTAACCTCTTCATAAATACATTGGAGGGTTAGTGGTGTCACTTGGATCCCCATCTGTACAGGCCCTCATATTCATAATGGGGTGATATTAGCATCATGGGGATCATCATCTATAAAATGGAGTGATAATAAGATCATTCGTTTTCTCACCTGCACTTTTGGTAATAGTAGTATCTCTCAATTCTGCATCTGTACTGTAGGATAATAACAGTATCACTTGGTTCATCATCTTTACATTGGTGTGAGAATGCTATCACTTAGTTCCTCATCTGTATATGGGGTGTTAGTCTCAATTCCCCTTCTGTCCATAAGGTGGTAGTAGTATCAATCAACTCTACATCTTTACTTTCTGGTAATGGTCATATCACTAAGTTCCTCATCAGTCCATTGGAGTAGTAATAAAATCACTCTAGTCCTTATCTCTGCATTGGTTCATAGTAACATTATTTGGTTCCTCCTCAATACCATGGGGTGAAAATAGGATCATTTGTGTCCCCATCTATATATTGGGATGATGGTTGTATCAAATGGTTCCTGATCTGTACATTGGGGTGATCATTCAGTTTCTCCTCTGTACATTGAAGCGATAGCAGAATTGCTCAGTCCCTCATTTGTATCTTGGAGTGATAGTAGGATCTCTCATTTTCTCATCTGCATATTTGGTGATAATTATTTGGTTTTTCATGTGTACTTTGGGACATTAATGGTCTCAACTCCTCATCTGTGTATTGGGGTTTGTCTTCGTTAGATCGTGCTGCTGTAACACAAATATGGCAAATGAGTGGCTTTAAAGAACAGAAATTTATTTTCTCACAGTTCGGAGGCTAAAAGTTCAAATCAGGATCTCAGCTGTGTCAATTCCTTCCTCGTCAGTAACTCTGGGTGTTCCTTGGTTTCTTGGTTTATAGACAATCCTCATATGGCATCTGTCTTCCCTCATTTGTGCTTACATCTCTGTATCTATGCTACTTTTTATATAACTCAGAAATAATTAAGTTTAGGATCCACCTTACACTGGTATGACCTCAACTGATTGACTTATTACATTTACATTGGGCTGCATTATAGGGTTAGAATTCAAGCACATATTTTGAGGGGACATGATTCACTTCATAACAGGGTTGTTTAAGATCATTTTGTTCTTCATTTGAACAAGGGATGATTGTAGTATCCCTGAGTTCATGGTGTGTAGAATGCGTGAGTTTGGCATCATTTTGTTCCTCGTCTGTGCTTTGGTCTGACAGTAGTATCACAAGGTTCTTCAACAGTACTTTAGGGTAATAGTAGTATCAGTGAATTCCTCAACAGCCCATTGAAGTGGTAGTAGTATCAACTAGTCCTCCTGTGCTTTGGGGTGATAATAGGATCACTCGGTTCCTCATCTGTGCAATGAAGGATGGTAGAGTCTTTCGATTAATGACCATGGAGGGATGGTAGAGTCTCTTGGTGCATCATCTGTGCAGGGGGTGATGGTTGTATCTCTCTGTTCTTCATCTATATGTTCAGGTGATAGTGGAATCACTTGGGTCCTTATCCATATATTAGGTTGAGAGCAGTATCATTTGGGTCCTTATCTGTATATTGGGATGAGTTTAGGATCCCTTGGTCCTTATCTGTGTACTGGGGTTATACTAGGTCTCCCTACATAGTTTAGGGTGCTGTAACTTTCTTCTGTTCAAACCACATGACCTATCTGAAGCAATTTTATGAATGGGAGAGACATTTCCCTTAACTTAAAAACTTGGAGACAGTGGCCTTAATTTAAAAACCTGTGACATCATAATCCTGATGGCCCAAACAACTGACTCAAGTTTATTTACATGAGCCAGAGGCCTGTGAGATACCCTTGGCTGGTGGGAAATCACAGGTCAGAAAGGGAAGAAATCTGAGTAGTGTCCTGATGCTACATTGCCTCCAGAAGCACCTGGAGGGCAAAAACTGTGGGTTTTCAATGCCTGAAGGCATTGGTCTGGAGGCAATCAGCCATGAATCCTGCTGTGTGACTGGGCCCATTACACACCTCTGTGAGCTTCACTCTGCTGCCCTCCTGTTCATGGATTTCCAAAGGATGGATGTGACTTTATTCTGAGTAGACATATCTGATGATCTCCTTGGCTTCTAGGTCACCTCCTTGGGGAAGCTTTCCCTGACTGACCCTTCCCTGGCAGGGTCTGGAGCCTCCTGTGTTCCCAACGGCTCCTTCTATGTCCCACTACAAATGGTGCTGTGTGCAGGTCCAGGTCCCTGTGGGACCAGGATCTGGGGCTCCTTGAAGGCCGCACCTCAGCCACAGTGTAAGGGAATGAGCTTCCTGAGAGCTGTAACTGCCTCCCTCAGAGCAGGCCCAGCTGGGCCTCAGTGGAGGCAGCCCAGGGGCTGGACACCAAGTAATGAAGAGCCACATCTTCCAATTGACACCTTTCTGGATCAGGGAGTCATGCTAGCCAAACCCTGACTGCCCCTCACTGTGCGACTGGAGTCAGCAAATGACACTCCCACATCTGCAGAGTGGAGGTCAGAATTACGTGAGCAAATGCATCAAGTGTGCTCACAAGAAGGGTTTAATAGCTGTCAACTGTCATCATGATTGTCATTGTACCCCACAGCAGGGCCTAGGTGGCTGAGACTCCTGGCCTGGCTGCCTGTGATGGATTAGGGCCTCACTGGGGTCCCAGGCCTGTTAAACTCACAGTCAATTAAGAGTTGATGGACAGCCGGGTGACAGCTGGCTATGCTCCTGCAGCTGCCCCGTTGCAGGCTCTCGAAGCAGCAAGTGTTTATGTGCTTAGAACAAGTGTCCTGGAGGCCTGTGCTTTGTCAGGCATGGGCAGCCGGCTTCTCTCCCCAGGCTCTGACCTGCTTCATCCACAGATCATGGGCACATGGGGGCAGTCTGGGTGCTGATGTCCCTGGTAGCATGTGTGGGGGAAGTACAAGAAGCAATTTCAGCACTAGGAACCCAAGGGACAGTCCCTGGCAGTGAGGATGTGGAGCTCTCTGGCTGGTGGACAGATGCCCCGGGTGTCAGGGTACAGGGTACTCCCTGGAGATGGTGGTGTCCAGACCTGGATCAGGTATGGAGATGGACAGACCCTGGTTCTGTCTAGGCTTTAAGATTCAGAAGAAGAAAGCAAGGCTCAGAGATGTGAAGAGGCCACCCCTGGACAGAGAGAGCAGATGGGAGTGGCCGGGCAAGGATGGAAGCCCATTCTGTGGACTCCAGAAAGAGTCCTTCCCTGCATCCCAGCTGCCCACACTTTTTCGGTTCTCCTGCCGTGACAGTAACAGCAGCTCTGTGCATGTGTGTCAGCTGCATACCTGCTATGTGCCTGCTTCCAACCTGCTATGTGATGCTGCCCACCCTGCTCTGCACTTGCAGTGCACCTGCTGTGTGCCTGCTGCAGGCCTGCTGAGCCCGGCTGAGCACGGACTGCATTCCTGATGCATGCTTGTTGAGTGCCTGCTGCATGCCTACTGAGTGCCTGCTGCCTGCCTTCTGTGCACCTGTTGTCCACCTGCTGTGTGGTTTCTGGGCGCCTGCTGAGCGCCTGCTGTGCACCCGTTGCGTGCCTGATGCGCTCCTGTTGTGTGCCTGCTGTGCGTCTGCTGCATACCTGCTGAGAACCTGCTGAGTGCTTGCTGTGCACTTACTGCACACCAGCCGTGCACCTGCTGCATGCCCGATGAGCACTTGCTGCACGCCTGCTGTGCACCTGCTGCACGCCTGCTGTGTGCCTGTTATGCACCTGCTGCATGCCTGCTGATTACCTGCTGTGCACCTGCTGCATGCCTGTGAGTGCCTGCTGTATGACTGTTGCACATCTGCTGCATGCCTGCTAAGTGCCTCCTGAGTGCCTGCCGCATGCCTGCTGTGTGCCTGCTGTGCACCTGCTGAGTGCCTGCTGAATGGCTCCTGAGTGCCTGCTGCATGCCTACTGTGAACCTGCTATGTACCTGCTGTGCACCTGCTGTGCACCGGTTGCATCCTGCTGTGTGCCTGCTGTATGCCATCTGACTGCCATCCTGAAGGCCTCTCAGGTTTTCCCTCTATTCTCTGTCAAAGCCTGCCATGTCTTCCAGGGAAGACATCCTGAGTCTCAGCATCCTCTCACAATGATGGGCCTGTGTTGCCATTTAAATGGGCCCTGGTTGTTTCATTCCCCATGTGCTCTAGACCAAAGCTAGGTCATGGGGTGACCCCAGTCTTCTAGGGAGTGCCTCAATCACAAGTACCCTTGGTGGTGACTCTCATGGCACCAGCCACCATGGATAGGCCTCACAGGGTGTGTGTGATGGGGAGAAGTCCACAGCTGGCAAAGCAGGCTCCAGTAATATCTGCAAGGACTGCACCGACCTCCTCGGCTGCCACTCTGAGCCCAGGACTGGACTCCCACCCCAGGACACAGCGGGACTGCCACCCAGGTTCACATCCTTACTCCCCCACTAGCTGTGTGGTCTTGGCCAAGTCACTTCTCACCGCAGCACCTTGGTTTCCTCTCAGTAAATGGGGATAACACGACGCAAATAAAACCACAGAGTCTGCACTTCTGAAGATCAGTTACTGTCATCTCAGAGAGGGGCCACGATGAGCCTCAGCTCACACATCTGGTAAGTGATGGATCATGAATCACACCGAGGTCTATGTGACTCAAAATAGTTACAACTCTTCTTTATGTTTAAAGAACTGTGTATCTATGTCCATATCTATGTCTAAAAACAAAAAAACAAACAAACAAAAAACCCAAACCCAGTGCCGTCGAGTCGATTCCAACTCATAGCGACCCTGCAGGACAGAGTAGAACTGTCCTATAGAGTTTCCAAGGAGCGCCTGGCAGATTTGAACTGCCAACCCTTTGGTTAGCAGCCATAGCACTTAACTACTACGCCACTAGGGTTTCCTATATCTGAATTCATTTAATTCTCATAAGAACATTTTGAGGCAGGTACTATTATTATTCCCATTTTATAGAGGAGGAAACTGAACCTTAAGAGAGCCATGGTAATTTGCTCAGGTCACATGGATAGTAAGTGTGGAACTGGGATTTAAACACACGTTATGAGATTTCGAAACCCCCTCTGTTAATGCTCCATGTTCTGGTGAAGCGCGTACCAGAAAATAGAGCTGGTGATCCCTGTTGATGGCTTGATTTAATGGTGCTTATTAATTCATGCTCGGCAAGTGAGTTAGAAACAGGCAATGATGTTTGCCAAACAAATTAATATTAAACTTTTTGAAAAGTACATAATAGCATCAATCATGTATGTTTATCAGAGGAATTCATATTACAAATAAAGAAGAGTGGTTTTGTTTGGAGGGGGTGGATTTCCAGTGTGAGCTCTGGGCAGATGGTTGCTGTCAGAGCTTTGATCTCCTCACCTGTAAAATGGGTATATAGCATCTATCCCACAGGCGTGGGGACAACTAGACAAGGTAGCAGAGGGAATGCCTAGCACAGTGCCTGGCCCACAGGCCCTCGACAGATGGCGACCGGCACTAACTCTCCCTGCACCCTGCCCTCCCCTTGTCTCCTTCTTTGGGCTGCAGACCAAGAGAGGCCCCAAGTGTGCCCTGGTCCCATGTGAAAGGGCTGCAGTCAGCCTTGGGTGGGGAAGACCCTGTATCCCTCCCTCCTATCTGGGGGACCTCTTCCAGGAGAAACCTGTCTGTTGGGCTGCTCCAAGTGGATTTCCAGCAGCTAAGTGTGACCTCAGCCCTACCTGTGTAGGGTCCTGGGTCCCAGGGGTCCCAGCTGGGCAGCTGGGCCTGGGTTAATGTAATCTCGATCTATCTCCCTCACCCTTCATCCCACTCACCTCGCCCTTCCTCAGCCTGCAATGTGGTCATCTCCATACTTGGTCATTTCCCAGCCCCCTGCACCCCTCATGGCTCACCTGGCCTCCCCACCAGGCCATCTGGCCCACTGCCCATTGCCTGGGGCACCCAGACCTGCAAGGTCGGCTCCCTGACCCTCTGCCCATGGTGCCCTGCCCCATGTGATCCTGGCAGTTGGCTCCTCTTCCCTCCCTAAGCCTACATTCCCCACCTCTACCATGGGGCCATCAATGAAAAGGCCTCTTGCTCCCCAGCAGCCAGAATGTGGCCCTACCATGTGCTCTGGCTACAGAGAGGGCCTGGGAGGGGCAAGCTCCCCATGGATGTGCTGTGACCATGACAATTTAGTTAGCATCTCTGTGCCTCAGTTTCCTCTTCTGTAAAGTGAGGGTAAGAGTAATGCCAACGCCAAAGTGTTGTTTTGAGAATTAAGTAAGTTTAAAAAGAAACAAAGTAAATTCAGCACAGCGCCTGGCACACAGTCGGTGCTCAGCAGCAATCACCCATAAACGGCCACTTCGTGTTTCCACACCCTCCCCCACCGCATGTCCCCTGCAGCGCTAGTGTGTGGGGAGCGACTGGTGGTTGTATTTAAGTGAGTAATTTGGGCTCCCAGTTTAAGGAAAGGAAGCAATAATAATGGCCGTAATTGTCCAAATTACTACTGCCCCATTGAGTTTGACATCTGTCTAATGACGGGCGGATGGAAACCTGACCCTGGCGGGCTGGCGCTGGGAGCGAGTGCTGCTGATGCCAGAGCCGGGAGGGACTGTGGGGACACGGGTGCTCCTGGCTGGGGCTCCAGGTGGTGGGGCGGGGGCCGCACATCTGCCGTATCGAGTCCCCTCGACCATCCCACATGAGGACAGAGCGAGCCTTGCTCCACAGACATGAAAGTTGAAGCCCAGGGGTGCAGCACCTTGCCCCAAAGCCATACAGATGTTCACTCATTTGTTTATGCAACAAACATGGATTAAGTGCCTGATGTTTCTTTGGCCCGGGTGTAGGCTCTGGGAACAAAGCCAGGGCAGGGCAGACATCCTGGGTCTCATGGGGAGCAGGGAGTACATACCAGGACAGGACAGCGGTGCCTCCAAATCGGGGCCCAGGAGGTCTAGGAGGTGAGGGAGAAAGAGACAGAGATTCCATTTACGCTTATTGACATCTTTTTGCTTTTGAAGTTTCCTTTTATGAAGAGATTTTATAGCGTACCAATCTGCTAGTAGAGCTGTACTCACATATCCGCTTATAAGTAAATGTAAATGTGATGGGGTGTGTGCCCAAAATTAGCTCCTCAGTAAGGTGAGAGGAAGTATAGGATGTGGGGGATCTGCATATGTCCTGAGCGCTCGATGTGGACTATGGATGGTTCCTGGAGCTGCCCTCAGTGAAGGGCATCAGCACAGGGCTGGTGAAGAGGGAGACCAACCAGGAGGGAGACCGGGAAGGAAAGGAAGACCTGATCACTAAAGGTAAGCCAGCTTAGGCCACTGAAGTATTTGTCTGCCTGCTTGTTTAGTAGGGTGTTAACCCCATTGAGTGAGTATCACAGGGAAATCATATAAAGTCCACACGTTGCTCTGTGGAGAAAGGCCTAGAGAAGGACAGGTAGAGGTCTGAACTGGGGTGATGGCTGGGGTGAGGGGACAGCTGTGCTCAGACCCCAGGCTGCCCCACCTGCTGCCCCTGCTCCACCACAGTCCTAGATTTTCTCAGTGATAAGTGGAACCTTATTGCTTCATCCTTCTCCCTTAACCACCCGCTCTGCATATAACCTGTTGCTCTTTGCTGACCCCCAGAAGTGGGCCCTGAGACAAGAATTCCAGGGCAAGAAGTTTACTTGGGGGGATGACCCCAGGAAACACCAGTATGGGGTGGGCAGTAAGTCAGGGAAAGGAAGGCAGCTGACAAAGTGCATATTGTAAGCCAGTTGGAGATCCTGGGTGGTGAAAACTGTTAATATGCTCAGCTGCTAACTGAAAGGTTGGTGGTTTGAGTCCACCCAGGGGCACTGCAGAAAAAAGGCCTGTAGATCTACCTTCAAAAAATCAACCATTGAAAACACATGGGGTTGCCATGAGTTGGAATCAAGTCCGTGGCAACTGGTTGGTTGGTCAAGTCAGTTACCACTGTGGACAGAGAGCTCTGGGAGCCGGTGTAGGCCATGGCCCTCTGAGGTGAGAGAGCTGGGGTAAGTTGGGTGTGGGCTGCTCTTGGGCCATTCACTCACTTGCACAGGAGGAGGACCCAAGACCCAGCTAGCAGAGGCCACTTCCTTGAGGGCCTGCTGACTGGGAACCAGGTGCGAGGGAAAATTTTTGCTGTTTGCCATTTTGCGTAGTTTGAATTTTGAACCAGGTGACTGCATCAACTACTCAGAATTTAAAACAAACAAGCCTGGCCTGGGTCATACCTTGCTCTGCCCTCTCACAGCCACAGCAATAAGAGATGCTCTGTGCCCGGCATCCTGGTGGGCAAGGACTCTGCCCTGAGGTCTGAACCTTCACACCTATGACCTCAGGGGCTCGGGTGCCCCTGTGGGACATCAGCTCCAGCACAGCCTCCACTCTACTGGCTCCTGGGGTCAGGAGGCCCAGAGCCCTCACCTTGGGATTTCATGGACCTCTTCACTTAAAATTAGGAAGGACTGGGATTAAGGATGTAACAAAGACAGTACTTACAGGGAAACTTATAGCAACAAATGCCTACATGAAAAAAGAAGAAAGATCTCAAAACAGCCTAACTTGACAACACCAGGAACTAAAATAGAAGAGCAAACTAAACCTAAACATATCAGAAGAAAGGAAATAACAAAGATCAGAGCAGAAATAAATAAAATTGAAAACAGAAAAACAATGATGTTTTATGTTGTTAGGTGCCGTCTAGTTGGTTCTGATCAATAGTGACCCTATGTACAACAGAAGGAAATGCTACCTTGTCCTGCACCATCCTCACAACCGTTGCTATGCTTAAGCCCATCATAGCTGTCACTGTGTCAATCCATCTCGTTGAGGGTCTTCCTCTTTTTCGCTGACCACCTACTTTACCAAGAGTGATATACTTCTCCAGGGACAGGTCCCTCCTGACAACATGTCCAAAGTATGTGAGACAAAGTGTCACCATCCTTGCTTCTAAGGAGCATTATGGCCGTACTTAACCCGAGACAGATTTGTTCATTCTTTTGGCACTCCATGGTACATTCAATATTCTTTGCCAACTCCATAATTCAAAGGCATCAATTTTTCTTTGGTCTTTCTTATTCACTGTCCAGCTTTCCCATGCACATGAGGTGATTGAAAACACCATGTCTTGGGTCGGGCACACCTTAGTCCTTAAAGTGATACCTCTGCTTTTTTTTTTTTTTATTAACTTTTATTAAGCTTCAAGTGAACGTTTACAAATCCAATCAGTCTGTTACATATAAGTTTACATACATCTCACTCCCTACTCCCACTTGCTCTCCCCCTCTTGAGTCAGCCCTTTCAGTCTCTCCTTTCTTGACAATTTTGCCAGCTTCCCTCTCTCTCTATCCTCCCATCCCCCCTCCAGACAAGAGTTGCCAACACAATCTCAAGTGTCCACCTGATATAATTAGCTCACTCTTCATCAGCGTCTCTCTCCCACCCGCTGACCAGTCCCTTTCATGTCTGATGAGTTGTCTTCGGGGATGGTTCCTGTCCTGTGCCAACAGAAGGTCTGGGGACCATGGCCGCCGGGATTCCTCTAGTCTCAGTCAGACCATTAAGTATGGTCTTTTTATGAGAATTTGGGGTCTGCATCCCACTGATCTCCTGCTCCCTCAGGGGTTCTCTGTTGTGCTCCCTGTCAGGGCAGTCATCGATTGTGGCCAGGCACCAACTAGTTCTTCTGGGCTCAGGATGATGTAGGTCTCTGGTTCATGTGGCCCTTTCTGTCTCTTGGGCTCATAGTTGTCGTGTGGCCTTGGTGTTCTTCATTTTCCTTTGCTCCAGGTGGGTTGAGACCAATTGATGCATCTTAGATGGCCGCTTGTTAGCATTTAAGACCCCAGATGCCACATTTCAAAGTGGGATGCAGAATGATTTCATAATAGAATTATATTGCCAATTGACTTAGAAGTCCCCACAAACCATGGTCCCCAGACCCCCACCCTTGCTCCGCTGACCTTTGAAGCATTCAGTTTATCCCAGAAACTTCTTTGCTTTTGGTCCAGTCCAATTGAGCTGACCTTCCATGTATTGAGTGTTGTCTTTCCCTTCACCTAAAGCAGTTCTTATCTACTAATTAATCAATAAAAAACCCTCTCCCACCCTCCCTCCCTCCCCCCCTCGTAACCACAAAAGTATGTGTTCTTCTCAGGTTTACTATTTCTCAAGATCTTATAATAGTGGTCTTATACAATATTTGTCCTTTTGCCTCTGACTAATTTCGCTCATCATAATGCCTTCCAGGTTCCTCCATGTTATGAAATGTTTCACAGATTCGTCACTGTTCTTTATCGATGCGTAGTATTCCATTGTGTGAATATACCACAATTTATTTACCCATTCATTCGTTGATGGACACCTTGGTTGCTTCCAGCTTTTTGCTATTGTAAACAGAGCTGCAATAAACATGGGTGTGCATATATCTGTTTGTATGAAGGCTCTTGTATCTCTAGGGTATATTCCCAGGAGTGGGATTTCTGGGTTTTATGGTAGTTCTATTTCTAACTGTTTAAGATAACGCCAGATAGATTTCCAAAGTGGTTGTACCATTTTACATTCCCACCAGCAGTGTATAAGAGTTCCAATCTCTCTGCAGCCTCTCCAACATTTATTATTTTGTGTTTTTTGGATTAATGCCAGCATGGAATCTCATCGTAGTTTTAATTTGCATTTCTCTAATGGCTAATGATCGAGAGCATTTTCTCATGTATCTGTTGGCTGCCTGAATATCTTCTTTAGTGAAATGTGTGTTCATATCCTTTGCCCACTTCTTGATTGGGTTGTTTGTCTTTTTGTGATTGAGTTTTGACAGAATCATGTAGATTTTAGAGATCAGGTGCTGGTCGGAGATGTCATAGCTGAAAATTCTTTCCCAATCTGTAGGTGGTCTTTTTACTCTTTTGGTGAAGTCTTTAGATGAGCATAGGTGTTTGATTTTTAGGAGCTCCCAGTTATCGGGTTTCTCTTCATCATTTTTGGTAATGTTTTGTATTCTGTTTATGCCTTGTATTAGGGCTCCTAGGGTTGTCCCAATTTTTTCTTCCATGATCTTTATCGTTTTAGTCTTTATGTTTAGGTCTTTGATCCACTTGGAGTTAGTTTTTGTGCATGGTGTAAGGTATGGGTCCTGTTTCATTTTTTTTCAAATGGATATCCAGTTATGCCAGCACCATTTGTTAAAAAGGCTGTCTTTTTCCCAATTAATTGACACTGGTCCTTTGTCAAATATCAGCTGCTCATACGTGGATGGATCTATGTCTGGGTTTTCAATTCTGTTCCATTGGTCTATGTGCCTGTTGTTGTACCAGTACCAGGCTGTTTTGACTACTGTGGCTGTATAATAGGTTCTGAAATCAGGTAGGGTGAGGCCTCCCACTTTCTTCTTCTTTTTCAGTAGTGCTTTGCTTTTTGCTTATGCGGGGCTTCTTTCCCTTCCATATGAAATTGGTGATTTGTTTCTCTATCCCCTTAAAATATGACATTGGAATTTGGATTGGAAGTGCGTTAAATGTATAGATGGCTTTTGGTAGAATAGACATTTTTACTATGTTAAGTCTTCCTATCCATGAGCAAGGTATGTTTTTCCACTTAAGTATGTCCTTTTGAATTTCTTGTAGTAGAGCTTTGTAGTTTTCTTTGTATAGGTCTTTTACATCCTTGGTAAGATTTATTCCTAAGTATCTTATCTTCTTGGTGGCTACTGTGAATGGTATTGATTTGGTTATTTCCTCTTCGGTGTTCTTTTTGTTGATGTAGAGGAATCCAAGTGATTTTTGTATGTTTATTTTATAACCTGAGACTCTGCCAAACTCTTCTATTAGTTTCAGTAGTTTTCTGGAGGATTCCTTAGGGTTTTCTGTGTATATAATCATGTCATCTGCAAATAGAGATAATTTTACTTCTTCCTTGCCAATCCGGATACCTTTTATTTCTTTGTCTAGCCTAATTGCCCTGGCTAGGACTTCCAGCACGATGTTGAATAAGAGCGGTGATAAAGGGCATCCTTGTCTGGTTCCCGTTCTCAAGGGAAATGCTTTCAGGTTCTCTCCATTTAGAGTGATATTGGCTGTTGGCTTTGCATAGATGCCCTTTATTATGTTGAGGAATTTTCCTTCAATTCCTATTTTGGTAAGAGTTTTTATCATAAATCGGTGTTGGACTTTGTCAAATGCCTTTTCTGCATCAATTGATAAGATCATGTGGTTTTTGTCTTTTGTTTTATTTATGTGATGGATTACATTAGTGGTTTTTCTGATATTAAACCAGCCTTGCATACCTGGTATAAATCCCACTTGATCAGGGTGAATTATTTTTTTGATGTGTTGTTGGATTCTATTGGCTAGAATTTTGTTGAGGATTTTTGCATCTATGTTCATGAGGGATATAGGTCTATAATTTCCTTTTTTTGTAATGTCTTTACCTGGTTTTGGTATCAGGGAGATGGTGGCTTCATAGAATGAGTTGGGTAGTATTCCGTCATTTTCTATGCTTTGGAATACCTTCAGAAGTAGTGGTGTTAACTCTTCTCTGAAAGTTTGGTAGAACTCTGCGGTGAAGCCATCTGGGCCAGGGCTTTTTTTTGTTGGGAGTTTTTTGATTACCATTTCAATCTCTTTTTTTGTTATGGGTCTATTTAGTTGTTCTACTTCTGAATGTGTTAGTTTAGGTAGGTAGTGTTTTTCCAGGAATTCATCCATTTCTTCTAGGTTTTCAAATTTGTTAGAGTACAATTTTTCATAATAATCTGAAATGATTCTTTTAATTTCATTTGGTTCTGTTGTGATGTGGTCCTTCTTGTTTCTTATTCAGGTTATTTGTTTCCTGTATTTCTTTAGTCAGTCTAGCCAATGGTTTATCAATTTTGTTAATTTTTTCAAAGAACCAGCTTTTGGCTTTGTTAATTCTTTCAATTGTTTTTCTGTTCTCTAATTCATTTAGTTCAGCTCTAATTTTTATTATTTGTTTTCTTCTGGTGCCTGATGGATTCTCTTGTTGCTCAGTTTCTATTTGTTCAAGTTGTAGGGACAGTTCTCTGATTTTGGCTCTTTCTTCTTTTTGTATGTGTGCATTTATCGATATAAATTGGCCTCTGAGCACTGCTTTTGCTGTGTCCCAGAGGTTTTGATAGGAAATATTTTCATTCTCGTTGCTTTCTATGAATTTCCTTATTCCCTCCTTGATGTCTTCTATAACCCAGTCTTTTTTCAGGAGGGTATTGTTCATTTTCCAAGTATTTGATTTCTTTTCCCTAGTTTTTCTGTTATTGATATCTAGTTTTATTGCCTTGTGGTCTGAGAAGATGCTTTGTAATATTTCGATGTTTTGGACTCTGCAAAGGTTTGTTTTATGACCTAATATGTGGTCTATTCTAGAGAATGTTCCATGTGTGCTAGAAAAAAAAGTATACTTTGCAGCAGTTGGGTGGAGAGTTCTGTATAAGTCAATGAGGTCAAGTTGGTTGATTGTTGTAATTAGGTCTTCCGTGTCTCTGTTGAGCTTCTTACTGGATGTCCTGTCCTTCTCCGAAAGTGGTGTGTTGAAGTCTCCTACTATAATTGTGGAGGTATCTATCTCACTTTTCAATTCTGTTAAAATTTGATTTACGTATCTTGCAGCCCTGTCATTGGGTGCATAAATATTTAATATGGTTATGTCTTCTTGATCAATTGTCCCTTTTATCATTATATAGTGTCCTTCTTTATCCTTTGGGGTGGATTTAAGTCTAAAGTCTATTTTGTCAGAAATTAATATTGCCGCTCCTCTTCTTTTTTGCTTATTGTTTGCTTGATATATTTTTTTCCATCCTTTGAGTTTTAGTTTGTTTGTGTCTCTAAGTCTAAGGTGTGTCTCTTGTAGGCAGCATATAGATGGATCGTGTTTCTTTATCCAGTCTGTGACTCTCTGTCTCTTTCTTGGTGCATTTAGTCCATTTACATTCAGCGTAATTATAGACAAATAAGTTTTTAGTGCTGTCATTTTGATGCCTTTTTATGTGTGTTGTTGACAATTTCATTTTTCCACATACTTTTTTGTGCTGAGGCGTTTTTCTTAGTAAATTGTGAGATCCTCATTTTCATAGTGTTTGACTTTATGTTAGTTGAGTCGTTATGTTTTTCTTGGCTTTTATCTTGAGTTATAGAGTTGTCATACCTTTTTGTGGTTACCTTATTATTTACCCCTATTTTTCTAAGTAAAAACCTAACTTCTACTGTTCTATATCGCCTTGTATCACTCTCCATATGGCAGTTCAATGCCTCCTGTATTTAGTCCCTCTTTTTTATTATGTGATCTTTTGCCTATTGACTTCCATGATTCCGTTATGTGTATTTTTTTTTTAATTAATCTTAATTTGTTTGTTTTTATGATTTCCCTATTTGAGTTGATATCAGGACGTTCTGTTTTGTGACCTTGTGTTGTGCTGGTATCTGATATTATTGGTTCTCTGACCAAACAATATCCTTTAGTATTTCTTGTAGCTTTGGTTTGGTTTTTGCAAATTCTCTAAACTTGTGTTTATCTGTAAATATATTAATTTCACCTTCGTATTTCAGAGAGAGTTTTGCTGGATATATGATCCTTGGCTGGCAGTTTTTCTCCTTCAGTGTTCTGTATATGTCGTCCCATTCCCTTCTTGCCTGCATGGTTTCTGCTGAGTAGTCTGAACTTATTCTTATTGATTCTCCCTTGAAGGAAACCTTTCTTTTCTCCCTGGCTGCTTTTAAATTTTTCTGTTTATCTTTGGTTTTGGTGAGTTTGATGATAATATGTCTTGGTGTTTTTCTTTTTGGATCAATCTTAAATGGGGTTCGATGAGCATCTTGGATAGATATCCTTTCGTCTTTCATGATGTCAGGGAAGTTTTGTGTCAGGAGTTCTTCAACTATTTTCTCTGTGTTTTCTGTCCCCCCTCCCTGTTCTGGGACTCCAATCACCCATAGGTTATCCTTCTTGATAGAGTCCCACATGATTCTTAGGGTTTCTTCATTTTTTTTAATTCTTTTATCTGATTTTTTTCCAGCTATGTTGGTGTTGATTCCCTGGTCCTCCAGATGTCCCAGTCTGCATTCTAATTGCTCGAGTCTGCTCCTCTGACTTCCTATTGTGTTGTCTAATTCTGTAATTTTATTGTTAATCTTTTGGATTTCTACCTGCTGTCTCTCTATGGATTCTTGCAACTTATTAATTTTTCCACTATGTTCTTGAATAATCTTTTTGAGTTCTTCAACAGTTTTATCAGTGTGTTCCTTGGCTTTTTCTGCAGTTATCCTAATTTCATTTGTGATATCTTTAACCATTCTGTAAATTAGTTTTTTATATTCTGTATCTGATAATTCCAGGATTGTATCTTCATTTGGGAAAGATTTTGATTCTTTTGTTTGGGCGGTTGGAGAAGCTGTCATGGTCTGCTTCTTTAAGTGGTTTGATATGGATTGTTGTCTCTGAGCCATCACTGGGAAACTAGTTTTTCCAGAAAATCCGCTGCGTCCAGTCCAAATCCCGGCGGGATGGTTCCCCGGCTGGGACGCTGCTCTCCCCATTCCAAGACCAGTCACTGCCTCCCGGGGACTTCTACCGGCTGCGTCCCACGCCGCCCGCAGAACCGGCTGGTCCCCCTCCCCGGGGTTAGTTCAGGGGGGTGGAGCAGCTCTCTGTGCTTGTGCCGTACCTGACTGGTACGCTGGCTCCAGGCTTTGAAAACAATCGCTGCTTCCCCGTATTAGTTCGTTCTCCGTCTCTAAATCTGTGTTTGTTGTTCAGGGTTTGTAGATTGTTATGTATGTGATCGATTCACTTGTTTTTCCGTGTCTTTGTTGTAAGAGAGATCCGAGGTAGCGTCTGCCTAGTCCGCCATCTTGGCTCCGCCTCGATACCTCTGCTTTTTAATACTTTAAAGAGATCTTTTGCAGCAGGTTTGCCTAATGCATTTGATTTCTTTACTGCTGCTTCCATGGGTGTTGATTATGGATCCAAGTAAAACGAAATCCTTTGCAATTTCAACCTTTTCTCCATTTATCATAATGTTGCTTATTAGTTCAGTTGTGAAAATTTTTGTTTTCTTTATGTTGAGGTGTAATCCATATTGAAGGCTGTGGTCTTTGATCTTTATCAGTCTAAGTGCTTCAAGTCCTTTTCATTTCCAGCAGGCGAGGTTGTGTCATCTGCATATTGCAGGTTGTGAATGAGTCTTCCTCCAATGATGCCCCATTCTTCTTCATATAGTCCAGCTTCTCGGAGTATTTGCTCAGTGTACAGATTAAATAAGTATGGTGAAAGGATACTACACTGACGCACACTTTTCCTGACTTTAAACAACACAGTATCCCCTTGTTCTGTTGAAATGACTACCTCTATGTACAGGTTCCTCATGAGCACAATCAAGCGTTCTGGAATTTCCACTTTTCTCAATGTTAGCCATAATTTGTTATGATCCACACAGTTAAATGCCTTAGCGTAGTCAATAAAACACAGGCACACATCTATCTGGTATTCTCTACTTTCAGCCATGATCCATCTGACATCAGCAATGATATCCCTTGTTCCTCATCCTCTTCTGAATCTGGCTTGAGTTTTTGGCAGTTCCCTGTCAATGTGCTGCTGCAACAACTTTTGAACAATCTTCAGCGAAATTTTACTTGTGTGTGTGTGTGTGTGTGATATTAATGATATTTTTTGATAATTTCTGCATTCTGTTGGATCACTTTTCTTTGGAATGGACACAAATATAGATCTCTTCCAGTCGGTTGGCCAGGTAGGTGTCTTCCAAATTTCTTGACATAGACAAGTGAGTGCTTCCAGCACTGTTTCCATTTGTTGAAACATCTCAATTGGTATTCTGTCAATCCCTGGAGTTTTGTTTTTTTGCCAATACCTTCAGTGCAGCTGGGACCTCTTCCTTTAGTACCATCAGTTCTTGATCATATGTTACCTCCTAAAATGGTTGGAGGTTGAACAATTCTTTTTGGTACAGTGATTCTGTGTATTCTTTCCATCTTCTTTTGATGCCTTCTGCATCGTTTAGTACTTTCCCTGTAGAATCCTTCAATATTGCAACTTGAGGCTTGCGTTTTTTTTCTTCAGTTCTTTCAGTTTGAGAAACTCCGCGTGTGTTCCTCCCTTTTGGTTTTCTATCTCCAGGTCTTTCCACATTTCATTATAATACTTCATTTTGTCTTCTCAAGCTGCCCTTTGAAATCTTCTGTTCAGCTCTTTTACTTTATCATTTCTTCCTTTTGCTTTAGTTATTCTCCATTCAAGAGCAACTTTCGGAGTCTATTCTGACATCCATTTTGGTCTTTTCTTTCTTTCCTGTATTTTTAATGACCTCTTGCCTTCTTCATGTATGAAGTTCTTGATGTCATTCCACAGCTCATCTGGTCTTCAGTCATTAGTGTTCAATGCATCAAATCTATTCTTGAGATGGTCTCTAAATAGAAAGAATCAATAAAACCACAAGTTGGCTTTTTGAAAAGATCAATAAAATTGACAAACCCTTATTTAGACTGACAAAAAGAAGAGAAAAGATGTAAATAACCAAAATAAAAAATGAAAGAGGACACATTACAACTGACCTGATAGAAATAAAGATAATTTGTGACAGAATATTATGACTCCTGTATGGCAACAAATTGGATAACCCAGATGAAATGGACAAATTCTTAGAAGCACACAACATATTCAAACTGACTCAAGAGGAAATAGAATGTCTCAGTGGACTCATAACAAGTGAAGAGGTCAAATTACTGATCAACAAAAAAAAGTTCTGGACCAGATGGCTTCACTGGGGAATTCTGCCAAATATTTAGAGAAGAGTTGACACCAATACTATTTAAACTCTTCCAAAAGTTAGAGAAGGAAAGAATACTCCCTAATTTATTCTACAAAGTAAGCATAACTATAATACTCAAACCAGATAATGACACCACAAGAAAAGAAAACTACAGGCCAGTATCTCTTTTGAATATAGATACAAAAATCCTCAACAAAATATTAGCAAACAGAAACCGACAGCATGTTAAAAGAGTCATACACCATGACCAAGTGGGCTTTATTCCAGGAATGCAGGGATAGGTCAACATGACAGTATACACCACATCAACAAAACAAAAGAACCACATGATCATCTCTATGGATGCAGAAAAATCATTTGATGAAATCCAATGCCTTTCTTGGTGAAAACCCTAAAGAAGATTGGAATATAAAGGAAATTCCTCAATATGATTCAGGGAATATATGAAAAACCAACAGCCAACACTAAATGGAGAAAAACTGAGAGCTTTCCCCTTGAAACGACAGACACATAATAGACCAAAGGAATAGAATTGAAAGTCCAGAAACAAACACACGTATCTATGGTCAACTGATTTTTGACAAGGATGCTTACTTAGTCCATTTGATGGGGGAAAGAAGAGTCTCTTCAGTAAATGGTGTTGGGAAAATTGGATTTCCATATGCAGAGAAATGAAACAGAATCTATGCCTCACACCATATGCAAAAGCAAATTCAAAATGGATGAAGGACCTAAACGTGCAAACAAAAAGCATAAAATTGTCAAAAGAAAATTCAGGGGCAATGCTGTTAGGCCTAGCATTTAATAATGGATTATCTAATATAATAACAAAAATACAAACATCAAAAGACAAAATAAATCAATGGGACGGCATAAAAATTAAAAACTTTTGTTCATCAAAAGACTTTACCAGAAAAGGAAAAAATAAGCTATGCACTGGGAGAATATCTTTGGAAGCCATATATTTGACAATAATCTAATAAACTATATACATAAAACTTCAACAAGTTAACAACAAAAAGACAAATAACTCAATCATAAAATGGGCAAAGGACTTGAATAGACATTTCACCAAAGAGGACATTCCAATGGCTACCAAACACATGAAAAGATGCTCAAAGTCATTGGCTATCGTAGAGATGCAAATCAAAACCACAGTGAGATACCATTTCACTCCTACTAGGATGGCTAAGATTAAGGTAATAAAAAATAACAAATACTGGCAAGGATGTGGTGCAATTAGAACATTTATCCATTGCTGGTGGGAATACCAAAAGGTACGGTCTTTGTGGAAAACAGTGTGGTGGTTCCTCAAAAAAAAAAACAAAAAACCTGAAAATTGGACTACTGTATGATCAACCAATTCCACTCCTAAGCATATACTTGAAAGACTTGAAAGCAGAGCCTAAAACAGAGGCTTGTACACCAATGGTCACTGTAGCAGTATTCGCTATAACCCAAAGGTGGAAACAATCTAAATATACACCAACAGATGAATGGATAAACAAACTGTGGTACACACACACAATGGAATAATACTCAGCGAGTAGGGGAAATAAAGTTCTGATATTCCTGTTGTTGTTAGGTGTCCTTGAGTCAGTTCTGACTCATAGCAACCCTATGTACAACAGAACAAAACACTGCCTGATCCTGTGCCACCCTAACAATCGTTGTTATGTTTAAGCCCATTGTCGCAGCCACAGTGTCAATCCATCTTGTTGAGAGTCTTCCTCATTTTCGCTGATCCTCTACTTTACCAAGCATGATGTCCTTTTCCAGGGACTGATCCCTCCTGATGACATGTCCAAGTATGTGAGACGAAGTGTTGCCATCCTTGCTTCTAAGGAACATTCTGGCTGTACTTCTTCCGAGACAGATTTTTTTGTTCTTTTGACACTCTGTGGTATATTCAATACTCTTCCACAACACGGTAATTCAAGGCATCAATTCTTCTTTGGTATTCCTTATTCATTGTCCAATCTTGATACATACTACCATATGGATGGAGCTTAAGACATTATGATGAGTGAAATAAGTCAAGCACAAAAGGACAAGTATTGTGGGACCTACTTATATAAAAAGACAAGAAAAGGCAAATGTATAGAGATCAAAGTTTATTAGTGGTTACCAGGGGTGGGAGAGAGGAGGAAAGGATGGCTTATTGCTTATGGAGTACTGTTTTGGTTTACAATGATGGAAAAATAGTGTTGATTAACGGTAGGATTGCACAGTCCATTATTGTAAATGCTGTCGATATGTTGTACACCTGTAAAAAATTGGAACTGGCAGGAGTTATGTCATAGATATATTTACAACAACAATAACAACAAAAGAGTAGGTGTTGAGTCTGCTTATATACAACCAAACACCTCATGAGATTGGGTTCCTTTGTTTGGAGGTTTAGGGTCATGGTTTCATAGGACAACCCAGTTAGTTGGTCTAAAAATGTGCCTATTGCCTCTTTTCTATCACCTAATTTGCTGCATAGTGCCTGGGGTCTTAAAACCTTGCAAGCGGCTGTGCAAAGCACAACGATTGGTCTCAATTCATCTGGAGCAGCAGAAAAAGGAGAGTCATGAACAGGAGGAGAATATAGAGTGTGTGGCTAATTGCCTCCATGAACAACTGCCTCCTTTGCCATGAGATCAGAAGAACTGGATGGTGTCGGCTGCCATTACTGAACATTTTGATCAACGATTCTATAGAAAGATCTTGATGAAAAGGGGGAAAATGCAGGACAGAATTTCAAATTCTCATGGACTCCAGATTTTCTGGAGCTATGGAGGCTGAAAGAACTCTGAAACTATTGCCCTGAGATAATCTTTAAATCTTAAACCCAATATATCCCCTGAAGTCTTCTTAAATCCAAACAATATTCTAGTCTAACTAAAGAGTGTTTGCCTTGAGCATTAGGCTCTTTTAAGAACTGTCTATATGGGATCAAACTGATGTCAGCAACTCAAAAGACTAGATAGGAAACTTAGGGGGCAGTAAGTTTATGTTAGTGGGGGAGGAACAACTCAGAAAATGAGAGTGAGAATGATTGCATAACTTGAAAAATATAATCAAAGTTACTGAATTACACATGTAGAGATTGGTGAATTGAAGTATGTTTTGCTATGTATATTCACAACAATGACAACAAGATAATAAAAAAAAAATTAAATTAGGGAAAATCTCCCAGGGTGCTCCTTATATTCATCCAGTAAGGACCCAAACACAATAACATGAACCCATCATTCAGGAATAGAGACCTTAGCAGAAAGGAAGGCCCTTTCTCGGAAGCACAGTGATGGCATTAGGGCCTGATGGCAGTGAACCTGACTCATGTGTTTATTGGAGCAATCACAGGACCAGATTGCTCAGGGGGTTGGAATGTCTGGGGTGTGGGTGGGGGTGCTGTTTCAGGCATTGAGAAGGTCCTACTGTGCACCCCCGCTTTAGCTCTCCAATTTCTCTGTGCTTGGGTAGGCTCCTTCAACTTCCTCCTGCCTTTTGGAAAGACTCAGACTCTATGTAAAGATTGAACTCTGGAGCTCAGAGAAAGAGCAGAGAGGTGTTATCTCTGGAGGTAAAGAGAGTTAGAAGGCAGGTGTCTTTGTTACCTAATCAAAACCCAAACCAAACCCATTGCCATTGAGTGGATTCTGACTCACAGCCACCCTATGGGACAGAGTAGAACTACCCCATAGTTTCCAAGAAGCGCCTGGTAGATTTGAACTGCTGACCTCTTAGTTAGAAGCCGTAGCTCTTAACAACTAAGCCACCAGGGTTTTGCTTAGTTACGTAGGTGTTGCCCTAGTAGAAATACCGCAAAGAGTTGGCTTTGAAAAACAGAAATTTATTTTCTCCCAGTTCTGAGGAATAACTGTTCAAATCAGGGTCTCGGCTGTGTCTGTTCCTTCTGTGAGCCTCTCTCCTAGTTTCTGGTGTCTGCCTCAGATTTCCTTAGTGTTCCTTGTTGTCTGTCTTTCCCTGTGTGTGTCTCTATGTCTATTATGGTCTTTATAATTCAGAATTGATTAGGTTTAGGATCCACCCTGTACTGGTACAACTTCACTGACAGAAGAAAACTCTATTTCAGAACAGATCATATTCACAAGTACAGGTTCCAGGATTTCAACACATATGCTAGGGGAAACAATTAATCCATAATGGGGGGGGGGGTGGTCTAGGAGATTGCAAGAGGCTGAGAGTTTGGGCCCCTGAAAGCAGGAGCCAGCCGGCCTAGCAGAAGCGCCTGGGAGCTGTAGCCTCCTTAACTAAGTGAGGGTGTAAGTAAATGGCCAGCCTCACCTGGGGGCCTTAGCTTGCCCTGTAGGACACTGGGCCTCCATAGCACCAGGCCCAGGAGGCCCTCACCCTTCTACATCTACTCACCCCCTGCCTCTGGAGCCCCTGGAATATTATCTGACCCTTATGTTTGGGGGCCGGGTGGGGTGGGGGATGCCCAGACATCCAGGGTCACAGGTTGATGGACTAAGGGAGATTCCTGAGTAGAGAGAGTGTAAGGTGCAAACATGGGAGGGCCCTGAGCTGACATGTGACACCTGCTGGTGGACAGGGGACCTGGCCCAGGACACTCACATTGCACAGACCTTTGTGGGTTCCACTTCTGCCCTGGGTGACCTCAGGCCAACTGAGTCTCGTGTCCCCACCTTCGAGGTGGAGATTCCATTCCTGGCTGTGCTGCAGACCTGAGAGAGGGAGGAGGGACAAAAATGGGGAAGGAGACTGAATTTTATTGAGCACCCACTATGTGCCGGGCAGGCCTAACGTGAGGAACCCCACTGATCCTTGTACCTGTGAGCGCAGATGGGGGTTTGCCAACCCTAACACTCCAAGCTGCAAGTCTCTTGAGTCACAGGCAGGTCAGCCCCCCTCCCCACCCCGTCCAACTCCCTGGAGAAGGGGGTGATAATGCTGGTGTGGTCGAGCACCCTGAGGAAAAGCTGATTTCTATGACAAGCTGGGCAACCCCATATTGTCACCCAGCATCCCGCAAGGGGAGCTAAGAACGGCATGGGGGCCTGCTGAGCCCCACAGCTGGGAAGTCCTTCCCCAGTGCACTGCCCCACCCAGTGCACCACCTTAGACAAGGCTCAGAGAGGGCAGCAACTAGCCAAAGTCGCACAGTAACATCTCCAGAATGCCTTTAAAGGCAGGCTTGGGGCTGCACTCTCCCCGGAAGTGGGGCTCAGGGGGCTCAGGAGACTCGCCCAAGCCCCTGGGACTCCTGAGCTTCCCCCTTGGCCCTGGTACCTCCTAAGACCAGCCACTTCCTTAGGCCATTTGCTAAAAGCACCAGGTCCTTCCGGCCCATGGCAGCTGGGGCCTTGGGAAGAGCATAAAAATGTCTGGATGACATTCTTTCCCCTTTATTATACACAAAGGCCTCTCATCTCCTGCCTTTCAAGAGCTCCTCTCCACCAGGCAGGAGGGCCAGGACTGCCCTCCGCTTATCTGGAGGGAGGAATGTCTGCAACAGCGGCTAATGGAGCCTCCATCCATCACCTGCCCAGCCGGCACCACCGTGCGCCAAGCCCCTCCCTGCAGGGTGGGAGGCGGGGGGAAGACAGGGGGCACTGAGGTGGGGTGGGGGTGCAGAGCCTGCCCAGGCCTGTGCCCATGGACAGGCAGCTGCTCTGAGGTTGCAGGGGACTGCTTTTCTGCGCAGCCTGTCACTAGCCCTGTCCGGCAGCTGGGGTACACACCAGGGCTGGCCCAGACTGTCTCCAGCAAGGGGGATTAGAACTGAGCTAGCTGGCGTGGGGCAGAGGCTGCATCTATGGGAATCAGAAGATGGGACCTGGAGGGAGACAGGGCTGGGGACTCTTGGGGATCCCCACGGGGAGATGGGAGCCCAGAGCAGGGCCAGCTGGAGGCATTTGAGGGTGTCACCTCGCTCGGCTAGGGGCACTTCAGCATGAGTGTGCAGTCCTGGAGGGTCCTACCATACGCTCCTGTGGGCGCACACCCCTTGACGACCTGAGCCTTCACCCCAACTCCATTTTATACAAAAACACAAAAAGCTCTCTACATGGTTCTAATGCACTTTGAATCTTCTAAGAATGTAATGATCGTGTAATGCAGGGGACCTTTCTGAGAGCTACTACCACAACACAGCGTGGCACCAAGAGCCAGCCCCTCCCTGCTCCCAGCGACCACAGGAGAGACGCTGCTGATACTGATACTGAGTGCCCATCTAGCCTCTGTTCCCAGATCTCACATATGCAGAAAGGCGCTGACAGCACACAGCTGACCGCTAACTTGCTTCCCCAGCTCAGTTTGTGGCACCTAGACGTGCAGACCCAGGTCACACGTCTGTGTACAGAAATACACATCCTCTGTGTCTCCTTAAATTACAGTCAAGGCCTTATGCTGAGTGTTTGAAATGATGTGTGGGTAGGCTATGCTGTCAGGACGTAGCAACCTGTCACTTGTGTGTGAGCTGACAGGTGCTGGTTTGGACTGGCTATGCCCTGGGCGGTCCCTCCATGGCTCTGGCGGAGGATGGAGTGGGTGCCTGAACACGGCTGTGCAGCCTAGGGCAAGTCGCAGCCCTTGGTGTCAGCTGTAAAAGGAGGGCCTTGCAAACTGTGAATGAAGCCTGTAAGTGCCTCGTCCACAGGGGGTGTTCAACAGACCCCTCTCCCTTCTTCCTTTCCTCCCTTCCTCCCTTCCTCCCTCCCTTCTTCCCTCCCTCCTTCCCTTCCCTTCGCTTTCCTTCCTTCCTTCCTTCCTTCCTTCCTTCCTTCCTTCCTTCCTTCCTTCCTTCCTTCCTTCCTTCCTTCCTTCCTTCCTTCCTTCCTTCCTTCCTCCCTCCCTCCCTCCCTCCCTCCCTCCCTCCCTCCCTGCCTCCCCCCTTCCTCCCTCCCATCAGGAGCAATGGTGATACTGTGGGTCCATGCTGAGCACTCCTTTATCTTCTAGACACTCCTTCCTCACTCATGGTGAGCCAGCAAGGCCTAGCTCTGCTCTCTGTGCTGACGTTCATTAGATGAGCATCAAAACAGAAAGCAGGATTATTTCAGAGACAGTGAAGGGCTATGAGGAAGATAACCCAGGTCATGGGTACAGGGGCCTGGGGGGCTCTAGCTCAGCTGGCCTGGGAGGGCTTCTCTGGGGTGGTGGCACGGGGCAGAGGCAAGTAAGACGTGCACTAGGAGGGTGCAGCTGTTTTCCCCAAAGACACAGAACCAAGGCTTAGGGAGTCCCTGATGTATGCCCATCTCGAGGTGAGTGAGCCTTGGATTTGAGCCAGGCTGTGGTCTGACGCACTCCGTGGGCTGTGTAGAAGTCTGACTTATCATGGAATGAGAGGATCTTCGGTGAGTGAGCAGATGTGGTGGGTTATGAGATTGGGAATTTATATGGGGCCAGGTTGGAGATGAGACTTTGTCCTAGAGACTAGAGTTTCCAAAATGAACACTAATTCCTGAGGGTTGTAGTAGTTTTGTCAATCAGGTAGTTTGGATGCATTTAGATGTGAGGAAATTACAAAGCCTTGCTTAAACTATGATGAAAAGCCCTGTAAGGGTGCTAAGGCATTCCTGGCCCTGCCCACACAGGCACTAGGAGGCTGCCGTCACTCCGGACATGGTGTGCTCACAGGTCCACATCCAAAGGCAGGGATGTGGAGTGTGTGTGTCTGGGGCCAGAGGTTGCACCTGGGACTGGCCTCTTTCCCCCTCTGTCTCAGAGACTCCCTCCCCAGGTGATTTTTCATTCACCTCATTGGCCAGAACCACCCCCTCCCCTACTTGGCTAGAAGTGAAAGTCTGGCTCCTTCATCCTCCCAGTGAGAGGAGTCAGGGAGGAGGGATGGGACTAGCTGTTGGGGTGTCCCCCACGGCCTGCCATGCATGGTTAAATGAGCAAGGGGAGATAGGGTAGAGCAGAGTGAGAAGGCTTCCCAGCAGGAGTTCTTCAAGCCTTTCCTCCATCCTCTGGGATCTCTGGGTGTTTTCAAACGTATCTGGCCCTTGTGTTCCCAGAACACCCTTGCTTGGGGAAACACTGCTGAGAGCCACAGAACTCTCCCTTCCACAGGGGCACACAGCCAGGTGATGTGCGGGCTGGCTGGCGGACAGGACCGGCGGAAAAGAGCAGGGGAGGGTGAATCCCCAGGCACTATTTTTGACTCATAATTGTGGTTGGAGAAGAAACCAAATACCTCACAGCGGAAAACAACTGCAGAGCTGATGGACGGGGATTAATTCACCTTGATGCCATTCCTCTGGCTCCCGCTCAGGACTAGCAAATTGCAGGTCCACCTGGACCAGACTTCCTGTGAGATTGAACGGGACCTGCTAAGCCAGGAGCTCCTCCACGGCAGGCACCGGGCCTTTCTGTGTCCATTCAATCATTCACTCATCCAGGAAACACTCATGCTCAATGGCTGGGGTGTGAAGATAATTAAAAGCCTCAAGACCCTCCCTGCCAAGTGCGGAGGACAGACCGGTAAACAGGCTGTCACAAAGCTGAAATGATCTGGCGCTGGGTAGGTGAGGAGACACAAGGGAAGGGCACTCAGGCTGGATGTGTGCTGGTGGCAGGAGGGGAGGGAGGGGGTCTGAAGGCACAGCAGGCCATTCTGTGCCAAGCTCTTGGTACTCTGAACCCCACCCAGGGGAGGCTGCCCCCATCCACCAGGGGAGACTTCCCCCATCCACCGGGGGAGGCTTCTCGCATCCACCAGGGGAGGCTGCCCCCATCCACCAGGGGAGGCTTCTCGCATCCACCAGGGGAGGCTTCCCCCATCCACCAGGGGAGGCTGCCCCCATCCACCAGGGGAGGCTCCTTGTAGCACTGACGGGTCAACAGTGGTTGATCAACTGGGGATGTGTGTCCACCTGTCCACCCCCCCCGCCCCCTTTGGGCAGGAACACCCTGAATGGCACCTGGCCTGGCTCATCTTGTCCCATGTGCTCAGAGGGACAGAGCACAGAACAGACCCCGGCACGTGTCTTTGGAAGGAACATGGTGTTTGGGGTGGCTGCCAGGGCAGAGCTTCCTGGCCCAGGTGTAAAAGGTACATTCCTCCCTCCCTCATCCTCCTTCTTCCCTCCTCTTCCTCCTCCTCCTCCTTCCTAGCTTCCCTTAAGCCCTTTGTTTATACAAGCAGCAGCTATCAGTACAAATAAGCTGCCTCCTGCTAATGGAATGCCCGCCTGCCTGGTGGCCCAACCCTCTGACAGCTGCTAGATGCTTTTGGGAAAGGCTTTTGACTCCCTGTGACATTAGGGTATGATCTCTTGCTTAAAGCCCTCCACCCCCAGCTGCTGGAGGGGCGTTAAGTGCAGACTCACACAAAGGTGGCTTCAGAACAAAGTGCTCTACACAGAGGCTGTGAGCACACGGTACACAAGAGCCCTCCTCCTCCTGCAGGACCCTAACCCTCTCAAGACAGGGCAGAGAGCTGGACCAAGGCAGTCCTGCAAAAGAAGTGCTTACATTCACAGTGCTCTGTAGTCCCAAGAGGGCACTGGGAGCAGAGCCACACCTGGCCAGGCCTGGGTTCACCTGGCTGTGGCCACACCCGGCTGTGTGGTCTTCTCTGGGTCTTGTTTCTGATCTCAGCCCTTCCCTGATGGGAGGGCCCTTGCTGTGTAGCACCAGCATCAGTTTAGGGGGCACGTGGCTGGGGAATAGGCCTTCCCTTTCCAGTCCTCTTGCAAGCCCTGGCTGGGTCCAGGGTGAGCCCCCGTTTGGCATCGGGGCATTTAGCACCTGGGGCCCACTTGTCAGTTTCCCAGCCTCAGAGCCTCACAGTGGAGCTGGATCTACCTAGAATTTAATATCAGTTTGTTTTTTACTGTCTTCATTTTCCTTTGATTTATGCCAAGTTCTTCTGGGTTTCATGGTGGTGATAAAAAGTTTTCTTTGAAGTAAAGGAATTTCAGGAAGAGGAAGCAAGTCAATTGAAAGGAAAATAGGTATATAATAGTGAAGTGGTTTTAGGACCTGGCCGGGTTGTGAGGGTGGAGGGTGAATGGCTGAAGCTGGTGGAGCATTGGAGCGTGTGCCTTCACCGTGGCATAGACTCCAGGATGAGGTCTGTGGACCTGGGTTCAAATCTACTCTCCCGGCCTCAGCTGGTTGCCCTACCATCCATCCCTCACCCTCCTGGCCCTGCTCTGTGTTCCAGAAACTACATTTCCTAGGCTCCGTTGCGCTCTTGCTTTTCCATAAAATTGGCCACTGGGAGGTGCTGGCAGGAGGTGGTGGGTGAAACAGAGGAGAAGCAGGGTGCTCCTCCCTCTCCTCTTGGTTCAGCAGGGTCCATGGTGGAGCTTCCTGTGGGTGCACCAGCCCCTTTGCTCTAGTAACACCGCCCCTCTCTGCTCCTCCAACCTGGGTGCTGGGGGCTCCCTGCGGTGGCTAATCCCAGAATAGCCTCCCCTCCCTCCATCTTCCCTCCTCCTTCACCTGTGGAGCCAATCCTCTTTATTAAGTTCCCTCTACTCTAAACATGGAAACCCTGGTGGCGTAGTGGTTAAGTGCTACAGCTGCTAACCAAAGGGTCAGCAGTTTGAATCTGCCAGGCGCTCCTTGGAAACTCTATGGGGCAGCTCTACTCTGTCCTATAGGGTCGCTATGAGTCAGAATCCACTTGACAGCACTGGGTTTGGTTTGGTTTGGTTTTATTCTAAACATGGAAACCCTGGTGGTATAGTGGTTAAGAACTACGGCTGCTAACCAAAAGGTCAGCAATTCGAATTCACCAGGTGCTCCTTGGAAACTATATGGGGCAGTTCTACTCTGTCCTACAGGGTGGCTGTAAGTCAGAATTGACTTGATGGCAACAGGTCTTTTTTTATTCTAAATACAGCAGCCCTGGTGGCACAGTGGTTAAGCATTTGGCTGCTAACTAAAAGTTGGTGGTTTGAACCAACCAGCAACTCCACGGAAGAAAGACGTGGCAGTCTGCTCTGGCAAAGATTACAGCCTTGGAAACCTTATGGGGCAGTTCTACTCTGTCCAGTACAGTCACTGTGAGTTGAAATTGACTCAATAGCAGTGGGTTTGGGTATTCTAAATACAGAGTCCCAGGGTAGTGCAAAGGGTTAACATGCCAGCTGCTAAGTGAAAGGTCAGAGATTTGAGTCCACCCAGAAGCACCTTGGAAGAAAGTCCTGGAGATCTACTTCTGAAAAATCAGCCATCAAAACCCCCATGGGACACAGCTCTACTCTGACACACATGGGGGTGCCCTGAGTCGGAACTGACTCTATGCAACCGGTGTATTCTAAGTACATGACAAGCCTTCTGCTATCCTGGTCCAAACCTGGCTAATAAACTCTCTCTGAACAAAGAATCACATTTCTTCTCAGCCCCTGCTAGCCTCCAGCCTCAGTGTGGCGTGTGCACCCATGCACATGCTAACAACTTGCTCCACCTAAAGGGCCCTCCAGAGGCAACTTTCCACCGTGCTCTGAAGTCTCTCCTCCTGTCTCTCGGTTTGTAAGTCTCCATGGTGTCCGCCTCCGGAGGGCCACCCCTGGCTTAGCTACATGCCTGGCTCTGGGCTTCCTCTAGTTCCTGGCATGCTGGATACAGAGACGGTGGAGGCAGCACAGACAGGACAGGGACACCAGTGTCCATCGCCAGAGAAGCCACTCGCCACGGCATGTGCCCATGCCAGCTGCCTCCTTGTTAAGTATTCTGTTTGTGAAATAGGAAGGGCCACTGTCCTTCCCAGCCCTGAGCCATGTCACCTGAGGAAGCAGCACTGCTCACAGCACCCCACACACACTGTTTTGTGCTTTTTAAATAATTTCTGTAGGAACAACATTCCCTAGAGGGGATTTATTTTGCCAAAGGATATGAGCATTCAGGGTGGCTGGTTCCAATGATTTTAATGCCCCAATTGCAAATAGTAAGCACGCTAAATCCACTTACTGTCTGAGGTTCTGATGGACAAGTTCCCCCTTTATTTGTAAACCACAAGTGGGCTGGTTGCCCTGTTACAAAATTCCAAGTAGTCATTAATTATTCCCAAAGATGCAAGGCTTTCAAGGAGTTTTTGAGCCAAATGGTAGAGGAATCCACACTCCTCCATGAAACCTGTCAGCCCTTGCCCGCCTGACGGCAACTTGGGGCTGAAGGAGAAAAGGCGAGAACTCTCCTAACCATTGTTGAGACACTGACCAGTGCCAACTTGGACAATTGCTTTTTTTATGACAGCTTTATTGAGATATAATTCACATATGAAATTCCCCCTTTTCAGTGTACAATTCAGTGGCTTTCAGTATTCACAGAGCTGTGTAACCATCACCACAAATTCCAAACCATTTTCATCACACCGACAAGAAACCCCACACCCACGAATAGTCCCTTCCCATTCCTCCTCCTCCAGCCCCTGACAGCCACTAATCTACTTTTTGACCCTACGCATTTGCCTGTTCTGGACTTTTCACCATAAGTATAATCGTACAACGTGTGGTCTTTTGTGAGTGGCTTCTTTCACTTAACAATGTTTTCAAGGCTCATCCAATTGTAGCGTAATTATTGCCTGATAATATTCTATTGTATGGATATACTACAATTTGTTTATCCTTTCATTAGTTGATGGGCTTTTGAGTTGTTTCCATTTTTTGACTATTATGAATAATGCTATAAACATTTGTGTATAAGTTTTTGTGTGAGCATATATTTTCATTTCTCTAGGACTAAGGTGCTCCTGATCCAAGCCATGGTGTTTTCAGTCGCCTCATATGCATGTGAAAGCTGGACAGTGAATAAGGAAGACCAAAGAAGAATTGATGCCTTTGAATTATGGTGTTGGTGAAGAATATTGAATATACCATGGACTTCTAGAAGAACAAAAATATTTGTTTTGGAAGAAATATAGTCTGAATACTCCTTGGAGAGGGGATGGCAAGACTTCATCTCACATACTTTGGATATGTTATCAGGAAGGACCAATCCCTGGAGAAGGAAATCATGCTTGGTAAAGTAGAGGGTCAGTGAAAAAGAGGAAAACCCTTAACAAGGTGGACTGACACAGTGACTGCAACAATGGCCTTGAACATAGTAACATAGGTTTTGGTAGAGCTTCCAGACGAAGACATACTAGAAAGAAAGGCCTTGTGATTTACTTCTGACAATTAGCAAGTGAAAACTTTATGGACCACAGCAGAACATTTTCTGACTTGCTGGAGAAGTACATTATGTTTGTTGAAGTAAAGGGCCAGCAAGGGTTAGAGAGACCCTCAATGGGATGGATTGGCACAGTAGCCACAATGATGGACTTGAACATGACAGTTGTGAAGATGACACAGGACTGACCGGACAAAGTTGTGCTCTGTAGCACATAAGGTCACCATGAATCAGAGCCAACTCGAGGACTGCTAAGAACAGAGGGCATGAAGTGGTATCGCATTGTGGTTTTGATTAGCATTTCCCTGATGACTAACAATATTGAACGTCTTTCAGGAGCTTATTGATCATTTGTACATCTTCTTTGGAGAAATCTTTGCCCATTTTTAAAATTGGTTTGTCATTTTATTGTTGAGTTGTAAGAGTTTTTTTTTTGATATGTTCTGGTTGTAAGTCCTTTATTAGATATATGATTTGCAAACGTTTTCTCCCATTTTGTGTGTTGCCTTTTCATTTTCTCGATGAAGCACAAAAGTTTTTAATTTTGATGAAATCCAATTTCTCTCTTTTTTCTTTTGGTGTCATGCATGAGAATCCATTGCCAAATCCAAGGTCACAAAGATTTATTCCTATTTTTTATTCTAAGAGTTTTATCTCTTATGTTTAGGTCTTCGCTTCATTTTGAGTTAGTTTTTACATATATTTTTCTATATTGTTCTTTGGAATAATTGCTTTTTAAAACTGGCTGCCTTGAAATGATATTTTATGGGCAACAGTTGGGATCCCTGTTTCATGCCATTTCTATTATTAACAATACTCCTTTATTCTGGAAGATGTCTCACCATGTGGAATGAGATGCTAGACCCCCTCACCAGAGCCCTATATTTGAGCGTTAGTGATCCCACTTCACGGGTGGGGAAACTGAAGCTTATGGGCAGGAGCTGAAATCCCTCATCCAGAGGAACAGTGTGGGTGAGCCCATGCTCTTTCCTCCAAGTCCCCCTGCCCCTCCCAGCCCCCAGCAAGAAAAACAAGTTTTGCTACAAAGTGGAGTGACCTCCTTCCTCTTCAGACTCTTTCTTCCTCAGAATCCCCTATCTACTGAGTGCTTTGAGTTGTTTGAAGTATAGACGGTGACTTAGGGCTAGTTTTTCCGTGATCTCAGCTTCTTAAATCAACACCCCTATCTGTTAAAAGAATGGAAGAGAGAAGGCAGGAAGGAAGAATGGAGACAAGGAGAGAGGGAGGAAGGAAGACAGAGAAGAAAGGAAGGAAAGAAAGAAGGGAAGGAGGGAGGAAGAAATGGAGGAAGATTAAAGAAGTGTTGAGCTCCTTCCTGCCACCCGCCCCCCAGTAGAACGTGAGAAGATGAGAACATGAATTAAGCCAAACAACAGGTTTGTCACTAGAGAGAGTCCTTAAATAGAGGCAGACAAGCCCTCCATTAGCAAAACTGCCAGCCAGGTGCATGTGCTGAGGAGCCTGGGAAGTCCTGAGGGGCCCAGCTGGAGGAGGGCTGGGTTCAAGCCCTTCTTCCTTCCGCTCTCGGCCTGGGGGATCATGGTTGCCACGTGCCCTCCTTGGGCTCAGGTGCCTCATCTGTCATGCAACTTGGACAGGGCCCTCCTGGCCTGACAACCTAAGACTCTAAGTGCTGCAGCCTTGAGTCAGTGAAACAATCTCCGCACTTGTCAAGGACCCTGGCCAGGCTGAGTGATGGTCCCAGGGTATGGACGGCTGTTTGGGTGTCCCGTAAACATGGACGTCAAGTGGCCGGAGGGGCCCATCCATCTTGTGTGGTGGGGCCCCACCTGACCACTTCCAGCTGTCGCCTCCATTGACACAGGCTTTCACCCCTTCCGGGCAGTCCCTGATTCTGCTTGACTGTTGACCGGTCTCTTTGATGGATGGATCTTGGCCACAGAAATGCCAGTGCTCAGCAAGGCCTTCCTGGAGATGCCATGTGCTTCAGTGGGAAGAGGCTGGGTAGAGGTGCAGGTGCAGAGGGTCATGGGATGTGAAGTGAGAGAGAAGAGCCCAAGGGGGTGTTGGGCGAATGCCCTGGAGTGTAGGGACATTTTGGCTGAGCCATGCTGGCACAGTAGGCTCTTAGGGGTGTCCTCAGTTCCACCAGCATCGCTCACTACTCTTTGCTGAAGCCATGCAGTCCTTTTGGGTCCCTCTCTTGATCAGAGGTAGAACACCAGCACCAGCCTGGTGGTACATGGTCCTTACACTGGGCCTCTACTGGGGGACAATAGAAAGGGTTGGGAACTGTGGCCTTACAGAGAGCATGAACCAGCCAGGCCACCCAGGGATCTGGATCCAGGAGGGCCATGTCTTCTGAGAAGTCTTCTGGCTAGGGTCAGCCCACAGTCATCCCTTCACAACCTCTGGGCTTGATGTCAAATAACACATTAGTTCTTCCTCTTTGCATGCTATCTCATTATGTCCGTGGCTGAGGACTACAGAGAGAAAGATGTAAACTCACACAGAGCTCACACCGAGCCCAGGCAGTCATCACACAGGCCTGCTGCCAGCACTCAGAGCCTGGCTTAACAAGAGCCAAGGGACGAGGCCATGGTCACCCAGAAAGTGAACTCTGAGCTCTGTCGCTTCCCCTGGGTGTTGTTAGAATGGGCGGTTCTGAGCACTATGTCTCTTATGCTCATGCTTCAATTGCTGCATTGGGCCACATAGATCTCCCAAAGTTGCTGGGGGCAGGAGAATGGCTCCCACTGTGGAGGGCCCGAGGGCCTGGCTCTGGCCACAGGCAGGGGCAGAACTCACACCCCAACAAGCACTTGGGTTTGGGGAAGGCCCCCACTGAGTTGGGGGTGGGGGGTGGTCCCCTAACTGCCCTGGTTTTATTGTTCTCCCCATCTACTGCTTTCTCCAAACTGGCCTTTCTCCAGATCTGGTTGTCCTCCACCATGCCCAGCTAGAACGTAGCCTTTGGGGGCTGGAAGGGCCCTCAGAGCCCAAGAATTCCCCTTAGAATTCCCCTAGATGCTGGGCCCCTACCTCTGCTTGCACATGTACCATGACGGAGAGTTCACCACCTGTCAGGCAGCCTTCCTGGTCTTTGCTTCCCTACTTCTGCTCTGAGGCACCTGCACTGACCTTACTCTGCCCTTCCCAGTGGCCCAGCCCAAGGACTCCATTGGCTCTCCTGCTCCAGAACCAGTCCTGTGGAGACTTGGGGACAGGGAGTGGCTCTCTCTCAGGCTGTTCTTTGGGCTTAACAGCCCCAGCTCCCCAGGGATTGGGTCTCCAATCCCCTCCTTACCTACTGTCTCCTCTGGGCATGCTCCCTGTTCCTGCCAGGTCTAGGCCCCAGGTCCTCTACAGTCCCATAAGCACTCACTTCTTACTGACTGGCCACCTTGGTGCAAAAAGCTGTGCCTGGTCCACGGGGCCTTTTAGGTGTCGGGCCAAAGGATCGCTTCTCATCATTATTGCATACTTTCTACTGAACATTGGATGGACAGGTATGTAGTGCTTCCTTCTCGCCCTTGTGCTTGTCCGTAGAGCTGGTCCCCAAGTCTGCTCTCCCTCTCACTCCCGACATTTTCCCGTTCCCTTTCAAGTTGGGTGTAGCCATGGGATGTGGTTGGCTGGTGAGATGTGAGCAGAAGTGATGTATGTAGCTTCTGGGTAGGAGCTTTAAGAGTAGTGATGTGCCTTGTCCCTGGGTGACTGTGATGGGCTGACCCACGCAAGACACAGTGTGAGTGAGAAACGCACTTCTGTTGTATTAGGCACTGAGATGTTGGGCTAACCTGTTACTGCAGCATAATCCAGCCCTTCCTGATTGATGTTACCCTGAAACTATAATTAGGCAAAACCACACCCCTTTTCATAGTAGAATGTTCTCCTCCTTCCTTGAGGCTGTTACCGTAGCACATGAAACTCTCTTCCTTGATATCAGCACCTCTCCTGAGCAGCCCAGACTATGGGAGGAGTTAAAAAAAATTTTGTTGAATAAATGAGTAAATCTCTCTGCATTCAACATCATCCTGGGGGCTATGGTGAGCTGTCTATTGCACTGGTTGCCCCAAGACTAAACCCCAAACTCCCCACCAGGACTTACCTGGTCCCTGCTAACACCCCAACCTCATCCCCTCCCTGGCCCCTCCCTCACTTCACCACAGCTTGTCGCCTCAGGGCCTTTGCACTCTCCCTCTCTCTGGAGCACTGTTCTCTCAATGGCTTTTTCTCATGCCTCAGGCCCTTGCCCAAGTGTCCTCCCTCAGAGAGTCTATCCCTGACCAGCCTGTCCCAAATTGCCCCTTACCCACATCACTCATATTTTTAACTTTTTATTTGGAAACAATTTCAGATTTACCAGAATAAGAATGGTGCAAACAACACCTCTAGACTCTTCACCTACTATTAACTTTTTGTTTGCTTTATTGTTGTTGTTGTTTGTTGCCATCAAGTTGAGTGCGACTCATGGTGACCCCATGTGTGCAGAGTAGAACTGTTCCACGTGGTTTTCAAGGCTGTGACCTTTCAGGAGCAGATAGCTAGGCCTATCTTCTGAGGTGCCTGTGGGTGGCTTCCAACTGCCAGCCTTCCAGCTAGTAGTTGAGTGCTTAACTGTTTGTACCACCCAGGGACACCTATTTGCTTAATTATTTGCTCTCATTCTCTTTCTCATCTCTCCTGTCCTCTCCTCTTCTTTTCTTCTTCATCTTTCTCCCTCCACTCCCATTTGAGGGGACATGCCACCATATGATATGTATCCTTGTGACATGCACTATGAATTTTTAGAGCATTTTCTTACCTTCTGACATAACAAAATGTTTCAGGCTTATATTGTATTGATCCTGCCACAACTTTGGGATCAGCCATTTATCCAAGGAGTACTGGTTCCTTTTCATGGCAGATGGTATTAGAGACCAAGATCTGGGCAGTGGGTGTGCTCATTGCTACTGGGGTGCCCTTGCTTCAAACTCTTACAACAGAGCTAGAAATATACATATGATATACATACATATTCAAAAGCTTACACATACATATATATATGTATACCTGCATACATACACCACATCACATTCTATCATATCATTCCATCGCTTTTTTGTAGGACTGGAATGATGTGTAGCATGCTATGGAGTGATCTGGTTTAATAACATGTTTATCCTTTTCTTGTTTTCTCCCTGATCAGTCTGCAAGTCCCCACGGAAGCAGGGGACAACCTGTCATGTCCTTCACTGTGTACCCAGAGCAGCGTAGGCCTCTTTGTACCCTCACAAAACTTCCGTTGAAGTTATTGGGTTCAAAGCAAGGGTCTACAGAATGAGCCAGCTCTATAGACATGTGGTCTCAAGCCTGGCTTTCCAGGTCTCCTCAGAGCAGGGTGTGTAACCGAGACCAACGTGAGCCCACCTGGTGATATAAGCTACCCCACACTGACGCTGTAATGGTTCTCCTGAACTCTTGAATCCTCACAATAGCCCGATATTCTCAGATTAGAAAACTGAAGCTCAGAGAGGCCCTGACAACTTCTGAAAAGTGGGTACGGAGTGGATTTCTGACCGAGTTGACTACAGGTTTTGATTCAGATGCGTTATGAATAACCCACTTGGGCCAGATGTTTTGTCTGTGCAGAGTGCAACATCTGCATCTTTGGAGCATTCTGAGCCTTTTCACTTCTCGGTTGGCCACATGAATAATTAAAAAAATTTTTCTCATCAGATGTCCAGGCCCAGCAGGGTTTGCTGTGGATTATTATTACCTCATCCCAGTTCCGAAGCACAACAGTCCCCTGGGGGCTGCCTTTCTGGCCTCTATCTGGCCTGGACTGAGGTAGAAAGAGATTGAGTCTGACTCAGACAGGTCTGGGTTCGAGTTCTGGCTCTGTGACTTTAACATGCCCCTCCCCCTCTCTGAGCCTCAGTTTCCTCATCTGTAGCTGGGGCTAAGCATCCTCCTTCTTGCAGAGTTGTGTGGGTGGGGGCATCCCACCCTCCCCCAGACGCCTTGGGGATAAGCCCCCTGGAGCTTCCATCTCTGTCCCCCAAACTTCTCAGAGCACTGGTCATGTGACCAGCAAACATGAGAAAGGGGAGGGCAGCTAATTTTTCAAACAAAACGGTATCAGATGTGTGATTTGGTTTAAAAAAATACATTTCTGGCAATGGCTTGCACTTCGCTCAAGAGAGAGTGGGTGGGGGAGGAGGTAGAGAAGGGCTGTTCCAGTGGCTTTACAAACCCCAGATAAGTGTGCAGTGATTAAGCATGGCCATTAGTTCTAATGGGCAATAATTGGCAATGAGAAATAATTTTCTGGGGCATAACTGCCCCTTGTGCCCCCACACTGGGCCCCCACGATGGGATGGCCAAGGGGGCTGGTTAACTCCTGGGCTGGAGGAAATGTTGGAGGCACAAAAAGTTTCCAGATTCGAGGGTAATTGGGAGAAGTTATTCCACTTTCCACATCAGGCTGATGAGGGGCCACCCACCTGTAGGTGAGGGAGGGGCTCCCCGGCTTCCTGCCCAGGTCTGGGCTGCCGCTGGTGGGCGGGCTGGCTGGGCAGAGAGCATGCGGCCAGCCAGGGCAGCTTGGGGGTCCCAGCAGAGGAGGGGAATGAGGACCTGAGACCTCAGGGGTAGCGCGGCCTGGGGCAAATTACTGGCCTTGTGGAGTCTAAGTGTCCTCACCATCAAGACAGGGCTGAGGAAAGTCACCTGCCAGGGGACTGTCGCAGAACTAGAAGGAGAAGGTAAATAGAGACAACGTGTGAAAAGTGCTGAGAACCCAATCGACATTTGGAAAAGGGTCAGCTGGTCCAGCCACTGCCAGGTGGACAGGGCGCAGAGCAGCCTGATTCTGAGAACTGACCCCTCTGCAGACCCCCAGCCAGGTCCCTTACTAATCCTGTCCCTCAACCCCTCCTCTGACTTGCTTCCTCCTACCCCATTCTCACAGGCTTCAGTGCTTCCCACCCTAAAACTCACAGACAGACAAACCCACAGACAGCTGCCCCTCCCAACCACCTCACTCCCTCCAGCTCGACTTCTGGAAACCCCTCACCTGCTCTGCAGGCCTGGAGGGCATTTTTGTAGGAGTGGGCCTGGAGGCCACCTCTACCAGCAAGTCCACCTGGAGCTTCTGTGTGCCACACATAATGTGCCCAGTGTCCCCCTCACCCATCACCCACTCAGCCCTCCAGAAATGCCTGCACCAGTGCCTTGATGGCTTCCTGTGGCTGAGCCTGAAGGCCCCACCTCCTTCCTTACCTGCTTGCCTCTGGCAGCTCTTGCTACTCAGGACCGCTCCTTCCCTCTAGAAACCTCCTCAGTTTCCAAGAGCTTTCCTTCCTCTCTACCCCTCCTCACTCCCCTCTTTCTCAACACAAAGGATAAATTCCCCTTTCCCACCTGTCCTCCTGGCCCCTCATCTCTGTCCCCACTGAGACCCCTGCCTCTGGGATGCCTCACACCACTGGAACCACCTCCTTCCCCCAGACTCATGACTATTCCTGGGCCCCACTGTGTGGACAGCACTTGCCTCCCGCACCTGGGCTGGTGCTTTCAGCAGACAGATGGTGACTGTCCATGCTCATGTCTGCCTCAGCCCGCACACTGCCCACAGCACTGGCCACCAGGACCCGCGAAGCCTCTTGCTGAGATGCGTGTGCTGGGTTCCACCTAGCAGCTGGCTCCCTCCCCTCTCTTCCTTCCTTGCACAAGTGTGTATTAAAACCAGGGGCTGACCCAGGTGAGGGAGACAAGCATGGCTCCTGCCCCCGAGGAAGCTGCTGTTCTAATGGGACCTAGATGAGAGACAACCAATCCTGGGACCAAATCATTTCAGAGAAGGATAAGTACTGAGAATACAATAAATCACATCTAGGCTGGAGGGTGGGAGACAACAAGGTGGGGGACTGTCAGAGAAAAAAAAAAAATAAGGCCTCTATAAATGAATGAATGAACGAGAGGGAGAGATCTCAGATCCAATTAGAGTATAGAACTAAGGGACTAGGGAGGAGTCAGAGTTGCAGGGACCCACGTGGCATAGTACTGAGCTCCCTGTCCCAGGAGGCATGTGACCAGGGCTCAGATAGCTGCACCCCAAGGATATTGCTGAGAGGATTTCTGCCTTGAGAAAGGTTAGGTGGGATGTTCTGAGGGATGCGACCTAGGATCCAGCTGACACCTGTGGGCTGGGCTGAGCTCAGAGCAGCTGCCCTGCTCCCTCACCAGGGCCTCAGGGACACCCCAAGGGCAGCCCCCCTGCCCTGGTCTAACCCTTTCCACCATCCCTAGGCCAGGGCCTCGGGAGGCTCTGCCAGCTGCAAAATCTCTCTGGGACTCAGCGTCCTGCTTGAGGATGAGAGTGGTGGTGGGGTGAGGGTTCGGCTGGCTGGCATGGAGGGCACTCATGGGCTGACGGGGGGCAGTCAGCTTTGTTGTAAATACTGCTGCCATCCTAAGCGATGGTAAGATGTCAGGGCTGGAAGGCCCCAGAACTTCAGTGGGAGAGTGGTTGCCCACGAAGTTCCTTCTTTGTGCCACAGTGTGCCAAGAATGGCACGGGCAGTTGTAATAACGGCAGCGCAGTCATGTGCATACCCGTGCCTGGTGCTGTTCTGAGCACCTCCGTGTGGTAGAGACTCTTATGATCCCCGTTCAACAGATGAGAAGCAGAGACACAGAGACCAAGTGATGTGCCCCAGGCCACCAGAGACTAGGGCAGAGCCTTGTTTGAACCCAGGCTTGCTGGCTTCAGAGTCTGTGCTTTTAACTATTACGCTATATAGTGTTGTTGTTAGTGCCGTCAAGTTGATTCCGACTCACGGTGACCCCATGTGTGCAGAGTAGAACTGCTTCATACGGTTTTCAAGACTGACCTTTCGGAAGCAGATCGCCAGGCCTATCTTCTGGGGCGCCTGTGGGTGGGTTCCAGCCACCAACCAACCTTTCAGCTAGTAGAGGAGCCCTTAACCATTAGCACCGCCCAGAATCTCAAAGCTATATATTACTAATTAATGATAATTACAGTCATCACCGTTACTATCATCATCACTATCATTACCATCGTTATTATTATATAATGTAATCACCACCACCACCACCACCACCACCACCACGCATGGGGCATGACTTCATCTTTACTATAATGCCTTCTTTCCGGGCAAACTGAGACTCAGAGACGTTACCCATCGCCAGTGGTTCCAGACCTCAGTGTGTGCGGGAGCGCTCAGCCGCCAGGCGGCGCTGCGGAGCGCGGGCGGCCCGCAGGTGTGGGCTCCGCAGGTGTGGACCCCCGGCCCTTGATGCCGCACCTGCGAAATGGGCGCCTGTGGGGCGGCAGCGCCCCAGCTGGGAGCCCGAGTGGAGCTGAGCGGGAGCGGGAGCAGAGCCGGCCCCCCTCGGGCTGGCGGCAGCAGGAGGCGGCGGCGGGCAGGGGGCGGGGCGCCTTTCAGCAGCTTGTCCCGCGGAACATTTGCATGTAATTTGGGAGCGGGTCACATGTGGGAGTCATCAGGCAGAGGAAAGGCTCAATCAGGGCCTAATCACTGTCTGTTTGGAGGGGTCTGGGCCTAAGTGAAAAATGAAAACGGGCCTATTTTGCTTGAGTGACAACCATCAGCGGCCACCTTTGACCTCCCCACTCGGGACTCAGGTTCTGCCGGGCTTTAAAAAACCAATCATCAGGGAAGGGGGTGGGGGACCCCTTCCCCTCCTTCTCCTATCCCCTCCCTCTCCTATCCCCTCCTCTCCCCTCCCCTCACCTCTTTGGACCTGAGTTTGCAGAATTCATTCATTCATCATTCCTTCATTCATTCTTTCAACAGTCCAGCATCTGACAGTACCCTAAGTGGTTAGGGCGCTCTGATTAGAAGCCTGGGTTTGAGTCCTGACTGTCCACTCACCAGCCAGGAGACCTTGGGCAGGTGGCTGAGCTTGTTGGGGCATCGGTGTTCTCATTTGTGGAATGGACACAACAGCTGAGTGGTGTGGCTTGGTAGAAGCAGCGCCTGGCCCCACAGTGGACACTGCTGAGTGCAGTGCTGAGGGCAGGGTAGGTGTCCCTGGGAGCAGCACCTGGCCCCACAGTGGACGCTGGTGAGTGCCCTCTGAGGGTGGGGGAGGTGTTGAGTGGCCCGGCAGGAACCAGGGGCTGCAGTGCTGCAAAGCAGGTGGCTGGGGCGGCCTGCTGGCGCCCTCTCTCTGCCCTCCAGATCTGGAAAAAGGGCTTTGCAGGGGAGGGGCACCAACCGAAGCCTAGAGGAAGACTGTGGAGGGGCCCTGGCTCTGCTATTCACACAAACCCCTCCAAACGGCCCTGTGCATGGGGGACAGCCCAGACCCTATCTTGCAGAGTGGGTATAAGAGGGCACTTGTGAGTGTGAGCACGCAGAGCCCTGAGACCCGAGGGAAGTAGACAGTGCAGGCTCAGCTAGAGAGGGAGCTGACCTGGGTACGAGGTCTTAGCACAGCAACCACGACCCCAGTTTGGGCTGAGTTTCTGCCCTTTGTGCCAAAATCTTCACCTGGCCAAGTACTTGGCCTCTCACCAGGCCCTCCATAAATAGGTCTAGTGCTTGCTCTGGTTTGCAGAACTTCTGCAGGCCCGCAGAGGAGGCTGCCAGGTCTCGGCCTCCCTGACCACTTCCTGGCTCCCCCAGGGGAAGACTTGGGGACTGCCGTGGGCCCAGGAGAGTTCCAGTGGGAAATGCCTGCTAGCCTCCTATACGAGTGAAAAGATGAGCCAAGGAACAAGCAGCAGGCTGCAGCAGGGCAGCGGCCATGAAGGTGCTGGGCCCATTGCTCACGGTGGGGCTGAAGCCCAGAGGGCAGTGACCTCCCAGAGCCTCCTGCCTGTTAGCCCTCCCCACCCCCCCACCCCCCCCACCCCCCCCACCCCCGCCCCAGCCACTGGGCCTGCTGGCTATCCTTATGAGCCAGTGCTCCCGGAGGGGCCTGTGGCGCTGTCCTCCGTAGGCCAGGGCCAGGCATTCCAGGGTGTCCAGCATAGCTGAGGCAGCCCCCGGGCCGGCGACGTGGCATTCCAGGGTGTCCAGCATAGCTGAGGCAGCCCCCGGGCCGGCGACGTGCCCAGTGCGTTAGCGCTTGCTCCTGATGGTGTTTATCGGGATGTGGAATGGGCCTCCAGGAAACCGTCTGGCAGGCTGGGCTTCAGCAAATGGATTGCCAATTAATCAGCATCTATTTATGAGAACGTTTAAACCATTATAAATGTAGTGTAAATATGGAACCGCTGGGGCTGGTGGGTGGGGGTGGCCATCTGCCGAGGTTGCGTCACATTCCTAGGGCTGTTGCTGCTGCTAAGCCTCCTGGGGGAGGTGTGACCAAGCCCTCCTATCCAGGTAATGGTTTCCTCCTGCTGGGCCAGGATCCTGAGGCTGAGAACAAGGTCTCACCTCACACTTAGAATGCTGATCAGGGAGGGAGTGCCTGTCTCTTAGGCACTCTTCAGACAGGCAGCAGCTCCTGGGGGCTCGGCCCTCCACTCCTGGGGCACACAGGCTGTTATCCTCAGTTTTCCACTGGTCCTCACTTCACCCTCATTCACCCTGCTGCGGATCTCCACACATCTAGGGCCCTGTGCCCTGGCTCCTGACCCAGCTCACCCTCGGAGCAGTGGTAGGAGATGGGAGGGCAGGTACTTTTCCCAGCCCCTTCCTGCTGTGGCAGGGCACCCAGCTCTCAGGTGATCCAGAAATATGGACTCCTCCCTCCTCCCCACCACTTTAGGCCTGGGGTGGTGGTGGGGGGTAGGGTAACAGCTCTCCTCTGTTGCCAGGGCCTTCAACCTCCCACTTTGTTCCTGGCCTGCGAGGGCTCGTCCTCCTCCTCCCAGGCCCTGTGCAGACATTGGACCAGCGTTTTCTTGGCTAGGCCTTTTGGGGGGCTTCCAGCATTCAGTCTTTTGGGCAGTTGGGTGTACTCACTCAGAAGTCCTGGGACTCTTCTTTCTCAGTCTGCTCATCTGGGTGACTCTTTTCCATCTGCACACATTTTAGAGTCCTGGAGAGGGAAGGAGCTGCCGGGGGTCCCCACCAGAGGCCCACAAAGCCTTGGCTAAAGTGTAGGCTCTCTTGGGGCGGCCGTTTGCTGGCCATGCCTCTGGTTTCTGCTACATTCTCAGGAGACAGCACCAACCTACAGGGCCCCATATTCCTGTGATTTATGAGTCTTGACAAATGCTTTCTAGAGTTTCCCCATCTCTGCTGTGTGCAAAACTCTCACCTGCTGCTCTCTTTGCCAGCCCGTCTTCCATCTCTGGTACCGTTTTGCCTGAGATTTGTGTGCTTCTTGGGATTGTGGGCAAGGGAAGAGCCGTAGGCCAGAAAAAAAAATAAGAAAAAGAGGTTGCACTTTGCTTTGGTTTGATGCCTGGATGTCATCAAATGTCTCTTGGTGATCCTGAGGATGTCCTCGCTCTGGGTAACGGAGGCGGGACTCTAGTAACTGGCACTTGAGGGGGGTGGTGGGAGGTGCAGCTCACGTCCTAGCCCTTGGGAAGGGTAGGAACTGAACCAGGCTTTGGAGTACCCTTCCTGCTCCGGGCCACAGCACAGCACTACGACTGCTGGGAGCGAGGTTAGCGTGTTTGTTAGTTTCTTCACTAGACTCTGTTTCCCTAACTCTATGTCCTACCTTCCTAGCCTGGTATCCCAAGTAGATGCCAAAAAATGGTTGTTGATTGACTGACCATTTTGGAAATGTCTGCTCAGTCCCACTTCCCAGCCCTTTCTTCTCCCTGGCTCCTGCCCGTCTGCCCATCATCCTGTCACTTGCCAGCCCCCGGAGCAGGGCCAAGGCTCAGAGACCATGTGCTCGCAGGAGTCTCAGGGGAGAACCTGGCACTCAGAACCCTACCACCTTGTAGACAGGATGCCCAATCCATCCTGGCCCTGATACAGGTAGGACTCAAGGCCCAGAGGGCCAACGCCTTGCCCATGACTCCCACTTGGTACTCCAGGAAGCTGAGTTTTTGATGTCCTGAGGGCCTCCAGAGCTAGAGGGCCAGGCTGCAGACCCCAGGCCCACCGATGGCTGCTAGGAGAGAACAAAGATGCAGCATGCACCTCGAATTTTCCAGCCTCTCCCCCGCCCCCATTAGTCGTGCAGGGCTTGTTTATATTACAGCAGGAATTATTCCAGCCCTAATCAGAGGCCCTGCGAGGTTTTGGCATTCGAGGTATTTCTTTACCCAAGGACACTCTCCAATCCTATAATTTCCATTTCCCCAGACGCCCCTGATTGAAAGCAAACATCTTATATTTGGAAAGGAAAAGGGGCCGTGTGCTATTCATAGCCCAGCCGGGCTGTCCGAGCTAGGTCCTGGGGCCCTGGCCGGATGAATGGCGAGTCTGGGAGGGCCGCAGCAGAGTGTGGGTCATGTCATGGAAGTGGCGGGAGAGGAATGGGGGACACCAGAGCAGCTTACACAGATGACAGGGGCAGAAGGAAGCACCTTGCTCTGGATGACCTCCAGGCTCGGGTACTTGGTGCTGCCCAGGGTCCCTGGCTAAGGGGAAGCCGGGAGGAAATGGAACGGTGCTGGGGTGGAGCCTGAGGACAGGGGTGAAAGCGAGCAGGGTGTAGCTTGAGCCCCTTCCCCTTCCTCCTTATGGCCTCACCAGGGATGTTCCGTTCCCTCTTCCAGATGAGGACTCAGAGGCCTAGCATCACAGGGGTGGGATTGAGTAGGATAATGATGACAGTGCTCACATAGATGGTGGAAAGAAGAGCCCAGCTTTTGCCTAGAAAAGCATCAGGTCCAAGTAGCCACTAGAGAACCTGGCCTTTACCTCAGGCCTCCAACACCTCAGAGGGCCAAGTCTGCACCTCCGCCCTCTGGTTTATTCACCCACTGCTCCAGAACCCGAACCTATCAGTGGCTGTCATGTGCTAGTCCTAGTGCTACCATGACAAAAAACACCACAAGCAACTTTAATGGATACAAACAGTTCAGGAGGTGAGAAGTCTGAATGCAGGGTGTGGCTCTAGGGGGAGGGCCTTCCTTGTTGGTTGTCCTGGAATTTCCTTGGTATCTGTCTTCAGATGCAGTCCTCCCCTTGTGTGTGCCTCTGTGACTACCCTGCTTCTTTTACAACTCAGAAGTGATTAGGTTTATGACCACCTCTAAGTTAGTATAACACATTAACATAACAAAAGAAAACCTGTTTCCAAACAGGATCACATCCACAGGTACAGGGGCCAGGACTTCAACACATATTTTTGGGGACATAATTCTATCCAGAACATGGAGCCCACTGCCAGCGCACTGGGCCTGGCTTCTCTCCTCTCCCGTTTGCTTGTTACATCGGTCAACTTGGCTCTCTCAGCTCTCGGCCACAGAGTTCCGGGTAAGGACCATAAGTGCTTTATTGGGGGAGGGGGAATGTAGAGACTTCTCACCCATAGCTGGCATGTATCCAGCCCTTACTGTATGCCAGACACTACTTAAAAAAAAAAAAAAAGAAAAACCAAACCCAGTGCCGACAAGTCGATTCTGACTCATAGCGACCCTATAGGACAGAGTAGAACTGCCCCATAGGGTTTCCAAGGAGTGGCTGGTGAATTTGAACTGCAGACTTTTTGGGTAGCAGCTGAGCTCTTAACCACTATGCCACCAGGGCCCCCAGACACTGCTAGACCGTGTATAAAGATGCCTCATGAATCACTTGAAATGAATGTTATTATTATTCCTGGTTTAAAGACGAAGAAACTAAGGCTTGGAGACTGCCTAGGCACTTACCTTCTAAGGCCAGTGAGAATCAACTAAGCCAATGTGTTGGCTCAGGTGTTACAGTTCCTGGGAACCACAGCAAGTGGGAGAAAATTTTATTCTTATTTAAATGACTGAATTACAGGGAAGTAGGGACTTTATTTCTTGCACTTCTGTATTGCTGGAATGATTAAGAGACTGCATTCATGATTTAATTTTTTTCTTAAAATTTTATTTTTACCAAAGTAATTCATTCACAGTTCTTGAAAAAGTTTTGAGTATAATAGCATACAATAAACTACGCATATGTAGAGTATAAAAGTTGAAAAGTTTTCACACACGCTGGTGAAACCATCGCCATAACCCAAATAGAGAACCTATACATCATACCCAAAAGTTTGTTCATGTCTAGCTTTTTTTCACTCAACATAATTATAAGAAGATTCATCCATGTTGTTTTGGGTTCGTCAATAATGACTTCCTTCCTTACTGAGTGGTATGCCATGGTATGGCTATACAGCTTTTTGTTTAACCATTGTTTAACCAATGTCGAAGGACACCTGGGTTGGTTCCAGTTTTGGGGTACTACAAATGAAGCTACTCTGAACATTCATGTGCAAGTTTTTGTGTGGACATATGTTTTCATTTCTCCTGGGTAGATACCTAGGAGTAGAATGGCTGGATCACATGGTAGGTGAATGTTTATAACTTTTTTTTTTTTTTAACAGTTTTGTTGTTGCTGTTGGTTGCTGCTATCCCACGTGTGCAGAGTAGAACTGCTCTTGGTCCATAGTATTTTCAAGGCTGTGACCTTTCGGAAGCAGACTGCCAGGCCTGTCTTCTAAGGTACCTCTGGGTGGGTTTGAACCACCAAATTTTATTAAGATATAATTCACATACTGTACAATTCACCCTTTTAAAGTATAAAATTCAATAGCTTTTTGTATATTCAAAGAGTTGTACATCTATCACTACACTCAATTTTAGAAAATTTTCATTACCCCAAAAAGTAGGCCCACACCCCTTAGCCATCATCCTTTAACCTCCCATCCTCCCCCATCTCTGCCAGCCTTAGGCAACCACTAACCTACTTTTTGTCCCTATGGATTTGCCTATTCAGGGCATTTAACATAAATCGCACAATATGTGGTCTTTTGTGACTGGCCTCTTTCACTTAGCATAATTGTGGCACAGTGAATTACTATTATTTGTCCCTTCTAGCCATGGTCTTGTAACTACCACAAAATGATTGGGTAGGACTATGCAACTAAGGCGCTTGTGGCCCATCAAAGGGATTGGAAATTTTGCTAATGCAGGTAAGGTGCATGGACCCCTTGTGGGTGTGGGACTGTGCAAATAAAGTGCATGGAACTCTTACAGGGTGTCCTAGTTGCCCAGTGCTGCTATAATAGAAATAACACAAGTGAATGGCTTTAACACACCAAAATTTATTCTCTTACAGTCTAGGAGGCTAGAAGTCTGAATTCAGGGTTCCAGCTCCAGGGGAAGTCTGTCTCTCCCTTGTCAGCTCTGGGAAAAGTCCTTGGCATCAATCTTGCCTAGTCTAGGAGCTTCTCCAAGCAGGGACTCCAGGTCCAAAGGATATGCTCTGCTCTTGGAACTTCATTCTTGATAATAATGAGGTCCTTCTCCTCTCTGCTCACTTCTCTCTTTTATATCTCATAAGAGAGTGACTCAAGATACGACCTAATCCTGAAGATAGTGTCCTGCCTTATTAGCATAACTGCTGCTAATCCTGCGTCATTAACATTGTAGAGTCATAGAGGTTAGGATTTATACCACATAGGATAAATACATGGATCACAAAATTGAAGATAGTCACACAATTTTGGGAATCATGGCCTAGCCAAATTGACACTTATTTTTTAGGGACACTTCACTCCATGACAGTAACATATAATCAAGAACCGATGGTACTGAAGGAAGAAGTTCAAGCTGGCCAACCTACTAGAAGACATCCATGTTTGTCCCCATTCCAAAGAAAGGTGATCCAACAGAATGTGGAAATTACTGAACAATATCATCAATAACACAAGTAATTAAAATTTTGCCGAAGGTAATTAAAAAATGGTTGCAGCAGTACAGGGAACTGTCAGAAATTTAAGCTGGATTCAGAAGAGGGCATGAAACAAGGGATGTCACTGCTGACGTCAGATGGATCTTGGCTGAAAGCAGAAAATACCAGAAAGATGTTTACCTGTGTATTATTGACTATGCTAAGGCATTTGACTGTGTGGATCATAACAAAATTGTGGATAACTCTGAGAAAAACGGGACTTCCAGAACACTTAATTGTGCTCCTGAGGAACCTGTACACAGATCAATAGGCAGTCCTTCAAACAGAACAAGGGGATACTTCGTAGTTTAAAGTCAGGGAAGTTGTATGTCAGGATTGTATCCTTTCACCATACCTATTCAATCTGTATGCTGAGCAAATCTGAGAAGCTGGAGTATATGAAGAAGAACGTAGCATCAGGATTGGAGGAAGACGCATTAACAACCTGCATTATGCAGACGACAGAACCTCGCTTGCTGAAAGAGGACTTGAAGCACTTACTGATGAAGATCAAAGACTATAGCCTTCAGTATGGATTGCACGTCAACATAAAGAAAACAAAAATCCTCACAACTGGACATCATCATGATAAATGGAGAAAAGAATGACGTCAAGACTTTCATTTTACTTGGATCCACAATCAACACCCATGGAAGCAGCAGTCAAGAAATCAAATGATACAATGTATTGGGCAGGTCTGCTGCAAAATACCCCTTTAAAGTGTTAAAAAACAAAGATGTTACTTTGAGGACTAAGGTGTGCCTGACCCAAGCCATGGCATTTTCGATCGCCTCAAATGCATGTGAAAGCTGGACAATGAAAAAGGAAGACCAAAGAAGAATTGACACTTTTGAATTATGATGTTGGCAAAGAATATTGAATATACTATGGACTGCTGGAAGAACAAACAAATCTGTCTTGGAAGAAGTACAGCCAGAACGCTTCTTAGAACCAAGGATGGTGAGACTTCGTCTCATATACTTTAGATACGTTATTAGGAGGGACCAGTCCCTGGAGAAGGACACTATGCTTGGTAAAGTAAAGGGTCAGCGAAAGAGAGGAAGACCCTCAATGAGATGGATTGACACAGTGGCTGCGACAATGGGCTCAATTGTAAGGATGTCACTGGACTGGGCAGTGTTTCGTTGTGTTGTACATAGGGCCGCTGTGAGTCAGAACCGACTTGAAGGCATCTAACAACAACATCCTAGTTGGTATGAAGTGATAACTCATTGTGGGTTTGATTTGCATTTCTCTCATAACTAATGATGTTGAAAACCTTAGCATATGCTTATTAGCTATTTGCATATCTTCTTTTGAGATATATCCATTCAGATCCTTTGTCTATTTTTTAATTGGGTTATTTGTCTTTTTATTATTGAGTAATAACTATTCATCATGTAGTTGGACACAAGTCTCTTATCAAATGTATGGTTGGTAAATCTTTTCTCCTGTTCCGTGGCTGTCTTTTAACTTTCTTGATGGCATCCTTGAACACCATTTAATTTTGATCAAGTCCAGTTTATCTATTTTTTGTTTTGTTATTTATGCTTTTGGTGCTGTATCTAAGAAAACATTTCCTAATCTAAAATCCTAAAGATTTATACCTATGTTTTCTTCTAAGGATTTTATAGCTTACATTAGGTCTTTGATACAGTTTGAGTAGATTTTTGTATATGTCGTGAGGTAGGGTTCCAACTTCATTCTTTTCCATGTGGATAACCACTTGTCCCGGAACCATTTGTTGAAAAGACTATTCTTTCCCCATTGAATGGTCTTGGCACCTTTGTTGAAAATTTATTGATCGTAAATGTGAGGGTTTATTTCTGAACTCTCAATTTTAACCCATTATACGTACATGTCTTTCCTATGCCAGTACCACACAGTCTTGATTTCAGTAGCTTTTTAGTAATTTTTAAGATAAGGAAGTATGAGTCCTCCAAATTTTGTTCTTCTTTTTCAAGATTGTTATGGCTATTCTGGATTCCTTGAATTTCCATATGAATTTTAGGATCAGCTTGTCAGTTTCTGCAAAGAAGACCGCCGTGATTTTGACAGAGATTGTGTTGAATATGTAGATCAGTTTATGGTGTGTTGCCATTGTAACAATATTAAGTGTTCTAGTCCATGAAGATTGGATGTCTTTCCATTTATTTAGGTCGTCTTTAACTTCTTTCATTAATGTTTTGCAGTTTTCGAGCAAAAGTTTTGCACTTCTGTTGTTAAATTTATTCCTAAGCATTTTATTGTTTTTATGCTATTATAAATGGATTGCTTAAAAAATATTTGATTTTCGTTTGTTGACTTTGTTTCCTTTAGCCTTGATTAACTTGTTTATTAGTTCTAATACTTCTTTAGTGGATTACTTAGAGTTTTATGCATACAAGATCATGTCATTTACAAATATAGTTTTACTTCTTCCTATCCAAACTGTATGACTTTTATTTCTTTTTCTTGCCTAACTGCCCCGACTAGAACCTCCAATACAATGCGAATAGAAGTGGTGAGGGGAAAAACCTTTTTCTTGTTCCTGATCTTAAGGTGAAAATATTCACCATCATATAAGATGTGAGTTGTCAGCTTCTGGTAGATTCCATTATCACGGTGAGGAAGTTTCCTTTTATTTTAAAATTTCTAAGAGTTTTTATCATACAAATGTGTCAAAATTGTCAAATGCTTTATCTGAATCAGTTGAAATGACCCCTGTCCCTTCATTGTATTGATGTGGTGTATTACATTAATTGATTTTTGGATGTTAAACCAATCTTGCATTCCTGGGATATATCCCACTTGGCCATGGTGTATAATCCTTTTTATACATTGCTTGGTTCAATTTGTTAGTATTTGGTGAAGATATTTCTATCATATTCATAAGAGATATTGTGCTGCAGTTTTCTTGTGATCTCTTTGTCAGGTTTTGGCATAAGGGTAATATTGGCCTCATAGAATGAGTTGTTGTTGTTGTTGTTGTTGTTGTTGTTAGGCGTCGTTGAGTTGGTTCCGACTCATAGTGACCCTATGCACAACAGAACAAAATACTGCCCCGTTCTTCACCATCCTTACAGTCATTGTTATGCCTGAGCTCATTGTTGCAGCCACTGTGTCAATCCACCTGGTTGAGGGTCTTCCTCTTTTCCGCTTACCCTGTACTCTGCTAAGCATCATGTCCTCCTCCAGGGACTGATCCCTCTTAACAACATGTCCAAAATATGTAAGACGCAGTCTTGCCATCCTTGCTTCTAAGGAGCATTCTGGTAGTACTTCTAAGACAGATTTGTTTGTTCTTTTGGCAGTCCATGGTATAGTCAATATTCTTCGCCAACACCACAATTCAAAGGCGTCAACTCTTCTTCAGTCTTCCTTATTCATTGTCCAGCTTTCACATGCATAAGATGCGATTGAAAATACCATGGCTTGGGTCAGGCACACCTTAGTGTTCAAGGTGACATCTTTGTTCTTCAACACTTTAAAGAGGTCCTTTGCAGCAGATTTGCCCAATGCAATGCGTCTCTTGATTTCTTGCCTGCTGCTTCCATGACTGTTGATTGTGAATCCAAGTAAAATGAAATCCTTGACAACTGCAATGTTTTTTCTGTTTATCATGATGTTGCTCATTGGTCCAGTTGTGAGGATTTTTGTTTTCTTTATGTTGAGGTTAGAATGAGTTAGAAAAGCTTTTTTAGGAAAGTTTGTGAAGAATTTGTATTAACTCTTCTTTAAGTGTTGGACAGAATTCATCAGTGAAGCCATTTGGTTCTGTGTTTTTTGTGTGTGGGAAATTTTTTGATGACTAATTCAATCTCTTATTCTAGGTCTCTTCATATTTTGTATTTCTTCTTGAGTAGATTTCAGTAGCTTGTCTTTCTAGGATCTTGTCTATTTCATCTAAGTTAACAAAAATTTGTTGGCACACAGTTATTTATGGTATTCCTCTATAATTATTTTTACTTCAGTAAGATTTGTAGTAATATACGTCTTATTATTTTTTTTCCTTAGTCTAGCTAAAAGTTTGTCAATTTTTATTTTTTTGAAGAATCAATGGTTGGCTTAGTTGATTTTGTTTATTTTTATATTCTCTATTTCATTAGTTTTCATTCTAATCCTTATCATTTCCTTCCTGATGCTTGCTTTGGGTTTAATTTGCTTTTCTTTTTCCAGGTTCTTAAGGTGAAAGGCTATGTTGCTGATTTGATATATTTATTTAGTGTAGTTTATAGCTATAAATTTCCCTCTAAACACTTCTTTAGCTGCATCCCATAAGTTTTGATATGTTGTATCTTTATTTTCATTCATATAGTTTCCTGTGTGGCTTCTTTGATTAATTGGTATTTAGGAGTGTGTTGTTTAGTTTCCACATATTTGTATACTTTCCAAGTTTATTTCTGTTATTGATTTCCAATTTCACTCCATTATTATTGGAGAATATACTTTGTACAATTTCAAGTTTATTGAGGTTTGTTTTATAACCTACCACATGATCCATCCTGTAGAATGTTCCATGTGCACTTGAGAAGAACATGTATTCTGCTGTTGTTGGGTGAAATGTTCTATAGATATCTGTTATGCCTAATTTGTGTATGTTGTTGTTCAAGTCTTCTATTTACTTATTGGTCTTCTGCCTAGCTGTTCTATCCATTATTGAAAGTGGTGCATTGAAGTCTCCAGCTATTATTTTTGAATTTTCTATTTCTACCCTCAATTCTGTCTTTGCTATCATATATTTTGGGGCTTTTTTGTTAGGTGTATATATGTTTATAAGCATTATATCTTCCTGATGAATTGCCCCTCTTATAATTATAAAATTCTTTTTTTGTCTCTGGTAATAATTTGATCATTTTAGTATGATAAAATGTCCTTCTTTATCTTTAATAAAAAATTTAAAACTATTTTATCTGATATTGGTATAGGTACTGTACTTTCCTTGTGGTTGCTGTATACATGACATGTCATTTCTATCCTTTTACTTTCAATGTATCTGTATTTTTGACTCTAAAGTGTGTCTTCTTTACACAATATAATTTGACCATTTTTATCACATATGATAATCTATGCCTTTTGATTGGATTGTTTAATCCATTCACAGTTAATATTATTGGTATAGTTGGATTTCTATCTGCCATTTTACTTGTTTTCCGTGTCTCATGTTTTTTTTTCCCTCTATTCCTCCTTTTCTGCTTTCTTTACAGTAAGTGAATATATTCTAATGTAACATTATACCTACTTTAATGATTTTTCACAATATTTTTTTAGTTATTTTCTTAATGGTTGCTGTAGGACTTAACATAGACATCTTACCGTATAAAAATCTACTTCAGATTTATACTAACTTAATTTTTGTTAGGTATAGAAATAGTACTCCTATATAGCTCTATTACCTCTTATCCCTTATCAGTTAAGAGAAGAAAGAAGAAAAATATTCATTTATTCTGCCTTTTATAATTACATCATTACCTTTACCAGTGTGCACTGTTTTTTGGTGTGGATTTAAATTTCCATCTGGGTTTACTTGCTTTCACCCTAAAGTGCTTCTTTTTTTCTTTTTTTATTGTGATTTAGTTGAAAGTTTGCAGAGCGAATTAGTTTTTCATTAAACAGTCGGTACACAAATTGTTTTGTGACATTGGTTGCCAATCCCACAATGTGTCAACACTCTCCCCTTCTCTATCCTGGGTTTCCTGTTTCCATTTGTCCAGCTTTCCTGTCCCTTCTTGTCTTCTTGTCTTTGCTTTTGGGCTGGTGTGCCCATTAGTCTCATATACATGATTGAATTATAAAGCACATCCCTCACATGTGTTATTGTTGACTCATTAGACCTATCTAGGTTCCTAGTGGCACAGTGGTTGAGAGCTACAGCTGCTAACCAAAAGGTCGGGAGTTCAAATCCACCAGCTGCTCCTTGGAAACCCTATGGGGCAGTTCTACTGTGTCCCACAGCATCTCTCTGAATTGGAATCAACTCAACAGCAACATATTTGGTTTGGTTATATACCTATCTAATGTTTGGCTGAAGGATGAACCTCATGAGTGACTTCATTACTGAGTTAAAAGGATGTCCAGGGGCCATGCTCTTGGGGTTTCTCCAGTCGCTGTCAGAACAGCAAGCCTCGTCTTTTTTTTTTGTATGTGTGAATTTGAATTTTACTGTACATTTTTCTCCCACTGTATCTGGGAACCTCAATTGTGATACCTTCCAAAGCAGTAGGTGGTGGTAACTGGGCACCATCTAGTTATTTTGGGCTCAGTCTGTTGGAGGTTGTGATAGTTGTAGTCCATTAGTCCTTTGGAAAAATCTTTCTTTTGTGTCTTTGGTCTTCTTCATCCTCCTTTGCTCCAGCTGGGATGGGACCAGTAGACGTATCTTAGATGGCTGCTAGTAGGCTTTTAAGACCCCGGTAGCTACTCACCACAGTCGGATGTAGAACATTTTCTTTATAAACTATGTTATGCCAATTGAGTTAGATGTCCCTTGAGACCATGGTTTCCAGCCCTCAGCCCAGTAGCTCCACCCCTCTGGGCATTTGGATGTGCCTGTGAAGCTTCTATGAATTTGCCCTGGTTAGGCTGTGGTGAATTCTCCAGTATTGTGTACTGTCTTACCCTTCACCAAAGTTCCCACTTACCTGCTATCTAGTTAGTGCTTTTCCCTCCCCACCACTCCCCTCTTTCTTAACCATCGAAGATTGTTTCTTTCTATGTGTAAACCTTATCTTGAGTTTTTATAATAGTGGTTTCATACAGTATCTCTCGTTTTCTGATTGACTTATTTCACCAGCATAATGCCTTCCAGTTTTATCCATCTTGTGAGATGTTTCACAGATTCATCATTGTTCTTTTTTTATTTTTTAATTTTTATTGTGTTTTAAGTGAAAGTTTACAAATCAAGTCAGTCTCTCATACAAAAATTTATATACATCTTACTTTTTTTTTTTTTTTATATACTCCTAATTCCTCTCCACCTAATGACACAGCCCACTCCTTCCCTTCACTATCTCTTTTTGTGTCCATTCCAACATCTTCTGGCACCCTCTGCCCTCTCATCTCCCCTCCAGATTGGAGATGCCAACATAGTTTCAAGTGTCTACGTGATCCAAGAAGCTCATTCTTCACCAGCATCCTTTTCTATCCCATTGTCCAGTCCAATCCCTGTGTGAAGAGTTGGCTTTGGGAATGGTTCCTGTCTTGGGCCAACAGAAGGTCTGGGGGCCATGACTACGGGGGTTCTTCTAGTCTCAGTCAGACTATTAAGTCTCGTCTTTTTATGAGAATTTGGGGTCTGCAGCCCATTGTTCTCCTGCTCCCTCAGGTGTTCTCTGTTGTGTTCCCTATCAGGGCAGTCATCGGTTGTAGCCGGGCACCATCTAGTTCTTCTGGTCTCAGGCTGATGTAGACTCTGGTTTATGTGGCCCTTTCTGTCTCTTGGGCTAATTACCTTGTGCCTTCATTCTCATTTGCTCCAGGCAGCTTGCTAGTGTTTAAGACCCCAGACACCACTCTCCAAAGTGGGATACAGAATGTTTTCTTAATAAATTTTATTATGTCAATTGACTTGGATGTTCCCTGACATCATGGTCCCCAAACCCTTGCCCTACTATGCTGGCCTTCAGAGCATTCAGTTTATTCAGGAAATTTCTTTGCTTTTGGTTTAGTCCAGTTGTGCTGACCTCTTCTGTATTGTGTGTTGTCTTTCCCTTCACCTAAAATAGTTCTTATCTACTAATTAGTAAATACCCCCTCTCTCCCTGCCTCCCTCCCCCGTCTCATAACCATCAAAGAATATTTTCTTCTCTGTTAAACTATTTCTTGAGTTCTTATATAGTGGATTTATACAATATTTGTCCATTTGCAACTGACTATTTTCACTTAGCATAATGTCTTTCAGATTCCTCCATGTTATGAAATGTTTCACAGATTCATCACTGTTCTTTATCGATGTGTAGAATTCCATTGTGTGAATATACCATAATTTATTTATCCATTCATCCATTGTTGGGTACTTTGGTTGCTTCCATCTTTTTGCTATTGTAAACAGTGTGGCATTGAACATAGGTGTGCATATATCTGTTCGTGTAAAGGCTCTGATTTCTCTAGGATATATTCAAGGAGTGAGATTGCTGGATCTTTTTTATGGTAGTTCTATTTCTAGCTTTTTAAGGAAGCACCAAATCGATTTCCAAAGTTGTTGTAGCATTTTACATTCCCACCAGCAGTGTGTAAATGTCCCAGTCTCTCCACAACCTCTCCAACATTTATTTTGTGTTTTGGATTAATGCCAGCCTTGTTGGAGTGAGATGGAATCTCATTGTAGTTTTGATTTACATTTCTCTAATGGCTAATGATCGTGAGCATTTCCTCATGTGTCTGTTAGGTACCTGAATGTCTTCTTTACTGAAGTGTCTGTTCATATCTTTTGCCCATGTTTAAATTGGGTTATTTGTCTTTTGGTAGCTGAGTTTTTGCAGTATCATGTAGGTTTTAGAGATCAGGCACTGATTGGAAATGTCATAGCTAAAAACTTTTTCCTAGTCTGTAGGTAATCTTTTTACTCTTTTGGTGAAGTCTGTGGATGAGCATAGGTGTTTGATTTTTAGGAGCTCCCAGTTATCTAGTTTTTCTTCTGCATTCTTTATAATGTTTCGTATACTGTTTATGCCATGTATTAGGGCTCCTAGTGTTGTCCCTATTTTTCCTTGCATGATCTTTATCATTTTAGATTTTATATTTAGGCCTTTGATCCATTTTGAGTTAGTTTTTATGCATGGTGTGAGGTATGGGTCTTGTTTCATTTTTGTGCAGGTAGATATCCAGTTATGCCATCACCATTTGTTAAAAAGACTGTGTGTTCCCATTTAACTGATTTGGGACCTTTGTCAAATATCAATTGCTCGTATGTAGATGGATTTATGTGTGGATTCTCAGTTCTCTCCCATTGGTCTATGTATCTGTTGTTGTACCAGTACCAGGCTGTTTTGACTACTGTGGTGGTATAATAGGATCTAAAATCAGGTAGAGTGAGGCCTCCCACCTTGTTCTTCTTTTTCAGTAATGCTTTACTTATCTAGGGGCTCTTTCCCTTCCATATGAAGTTGGTGATTTGTTTCTCCATCTCATTAAAGAATGTCATTGGAATTTGGATTGGAATTGCATTAAATCTAGAGATTGCTTTTGGTAGAATAGACATTTTTACAATGTTAAGCCTTCCTATCCATGAGCAAGGTATGTTTTTCCATGTATGTAGGTCTCTTTTGGTTCCTTGCGAAAGTGTTTTGTACTTTTCTTTGTATAAGTCTTTTACTTCTCTGGTAAGATTTATTCCTAACTATTTAAAAAAAATTTTTTTTTTTATCTTCTTGGGGACTACTGTAAATGGTATTGATTTGGTGATTTCCTCTTTGATGTTCTTTTTGTTGATGTAGACGAATCCAACTGATTTTTATATGTTTATCTAGTATCCCGATGCTCTGCTGAACTCTTCTACTAGTTTCAGTAGTTTTCTTGAGGATTCCTTAGGGTTTTCAGTGTATAAGATCATGTCATCTGCAAATAGAGATACTTTTACTTCTTCCTTGCCAATCTGGATGCGCTTTATTTCTTTATCTAGTCTAATTGCTCTGGCTAGGACCTCCAGCAATATGTTGAATAAGAGTGGTGATAAAAGGCATCCTTGTCTGGTTCCCGATCTCAGCAGGAATGCTTTGAGACTCTCTTCATTTAGGGTGATGTTGGCTGTTGGCTTTGTATAAATGCCCTTTATTATGTTCAAGAATTTTCCTCCTATTTCTATTTTGCTGAGAATTTTTATCATGAGTGGTTGTTGAACTTTGTCAAATGCCTTGTCTGCATCAATTGATAAAATCATGTGATTCTTTTGTTTTATTTATACAATGGATTATATTAATTGTTTTTCTAATGTTGAACCATCCCTGCATACCTGGTATGAATCCCACTTGGTCATGGTGAATTATTTTTTTGATATGTTGTTGAATTCTATTGGCTAGAATTTTATTGAGGATTTTTGCATCTAAGTTCATGAGGGATATAGGTCTGTGATTTTCTTTTTTTGAGGAGTCTTTACCTGGTTTTGGTATCGGGTATGCTGGCTTTATAGAATGAGTTTGGTAGTATTCTGTCCTTTTCTATGCTCTGAAATACCATTAGTAGTAGTGGTGTTAACTCTTCTCTGAAAGTTTGGTAGAACTCTGCAGTGAAGCTGTCCGGGCCAGGGCTTTTTTTTTGGTGGGATTTTTTTGATTACCTTTTCAATCTCTTCTTTTGTTATGGGTTTATTTAATTGTTATACATCTGTTTGTGTTAGTTTAGGTAGAGAGTGTGTTTCTAGGAATTCATCCATTTCTTCTAGGTTTTCAAATTCGTTAGAGTACAACTTTTTGTAGTAATCTGATATGATTCTTTTAATTTCAGTTAAGTTTTTTGTAATATTGCTGATCTCATTTCTTATTCGGGTTATTGGCTTCCTCTCCTGTTTTTCTTTTGTCAGTTTGGCCAATGGTTTATCAATTTTGTTAATTTTTTCAAAGAACCAGCTTTTGGTCTTGTTAATTCTTTCAATTGTTTTTCTGTTTTCTATTTCTTTTAATTCTGCTCTAATTTTTATTATTTCCTTTCTTCTGGTGCCTGTGGGTTTCTTTTGTTGTTCTCTTTCTATTTGTTCAAGTCGTAGGGATAATTCTTTAATTTTGGCCCTTCTTTTTGTATGTGTGCATTTATTGATATAAATTGACATCTGAGCACTGCTTTCGCTGTGTCCCAAAGGTTCTGATAGGAAGTATTTTCATTCTCATTGGATTATCTGAATTTCTTTATTCCATTCTTAATATAATTTTTTTTTTATTCTTAATGTCCTCTATAATCCAGTCTTTTTTGAGCAGAGCATTGTTCAGTTTCCAAGTGTTTGATTTCTTTTCCCTGCTTTTTCTGTTATTGATTTCTACTTTTATGACGTTGTGGTGAGAGAAGGAGTTTTGTAATATTTCAATGTTTTGGATTCTGCTAAGTCTTGCTTATGACCTAATATGTGGTCTGTTCTAGAGAATTTTCCATGTGTGTTGGAAAAGGAAGTATACTTGGCTGCTGTAGGGTGGAGTGTTCTGTATATATCTGTGAGGTCAAGGTGGTTGACTTTGTCATTTAGATCTTCTGTGTCTTTACTGAGCTTCGTTGTGGGTGTCCTGTCCTTCACTGAAAGTGGTGTGTTGAAGTCTCCTACTATTATTGTGGAGCTGTCTATCTCACTTTTCAGTGTTGATGGAGTTTGTTTTATGTATCTTGCAACCCTGTCATTGGGTGCATAAATATTTAATATGGTTATATTCTCCATGTATGTTGTCCCTTTAATCATTACATAGTGTCCTTCCTTATCCTTTATGATGGATTTAACTTTAAAGTCTATTTTGTCAGAAATTAATATTTCCCTTTCTGTTCTTTTTTGATTGTTGTTTGCTTGATATAATTTTTTCCATCATTTGAATGTTAGTTTGTTTGTGCCTCTATTTCTAAGGTGTATCTCTTGTAGGCAGCATGTAGATGGATCATGTTTTTTAATCCATTCTTCCACTCTCTTTTTATTGGTGCATTTAGTCCGTTTATATTCAGCAGAGTTATGGATAGGTATGAATTTAGTGCTATCATTTTGATGTCTTTCTTTATGTGTTGTTGACTGTTTCTTTTTCCCACTTAATTTTTTGTGCTAGTAGTTTGTCTTTATTGTCTTTTCCTCATATTCGTTGTTGTTGATTTTGTTTCTGCTGAGTCTCTATTTTTTTCTTGTATTTTAACATTTTGGATAGCTTGTCTCCTTTGTTGTTACCTTAGTGTTTACCCCTATTTTTCTAAATTTAAACCTAACTTTTATTTCTTTGTATCACCTTGTCTTCCTCTGTACATGAAACATCTATGACTACATGTCTTAGTCCCTCTTTATTGTTTAATGTTGTCTTCTTTGACATAATAACATTACTGTTTCCCTGTTCTGAGCGTTTTTTCATCTTGATTTATTTTTGTGATTTCCCTGTCTGTGTCGACTTCTGATTGCTCTGCCCAGTGTTCTAGTCTTGGGTTGATACATGGTATTATTGATTTTTTAACCAAAGAACTCCCTTTAGTATTTCTTACAGTTTTGGTTTGGTTTTTATGAATTCCCCAATCTTTTGTTTATCTGGAAATGTCCTAACTTTACCTTCATATTTGAGAGAGTTTTGCTGGATATATAATTCTTGGCTGGCATTTTTTTTCTATCAATGCTTTTTATAAGTCATCCCACTGCCTTCTTGCCTGAATGGTTTCTGCTGAGTAGTCCGAGCTTATTCTTATTGACTCTCCTTTGTAGGTGACTTTTCGTTTATCCCTAGGTGCTCTTAAAATTCTCTCTTTACCTTTGGTTTTGGCAAGTCTGATTGTAATATGTCTTGGCGAATTTTTAAAAATCTACCTTATGTGGAGTTTGATGAGCATCTTGGATAGATATCTTCTCATCTTTCACAATATCAAGGAAGTTTTCTGCCAAGAAATCTTCAACAATTCTCTCTGTATTTGCTGTTATCCCTCCCTGTTTTGGTTCTCCAATCACTTGTAGGTTATTTCTCTTGATAGAGTCCCACATGATTCTTAAGCTTTCTTCATTTTTTAAAATTCTTTTATATATAATAAAATATATTGGTGCCAATTGCTTTATCTTCAAGTTCACAAATTCTGCCTTACCCTTGCTCAGTTCTGCTCCTCTGACTTTCTATTGAGTTGTCTACTTCTGTAATTTTATTGTTAATCTTCTGAATTTCTGATTGCTCTCTGTGGATTTTTCCAGCTTATTAAATTTTTCATTATGTTCCTGAATAACCTTTTTAATTTCTTTAACTGCTTTATCTGTGTGTTCCTTGGCTTGTTTTGCATATTGCCTCATTTCCTTCCTGATGTCTTGAAGGGTTCTGTATATTAATCTTTTCTATTCTGCCTCTGGTAATTCCAGGTAGGCACTTTCATCTAGAAGATCCCTTTATTCTTTGTTTTGACAGCCTGTTGAGGTGATCATGGTCTGTTTCTTTATGTGAGTTGATATTGACTGTTTCCTCCAAGCCATCTATAAGTTATTGTAATAGTTTATTTTTGTTTGCTCACTGTATCTTAGCTTCTTGCTTTGTTTTGTTTTAATATGCCCACATGGTTTGCTCGAGTGAGCTAGCTTGATTATTTTCACCTTTGGAGCTCTGATGTCCTGTCCCTAGATGTCTAGAGCTGTTATCAGGTATATCAGTCTAGGAGTCCATTCACTTTTCTTGTATGGGTTTAGCTCAGGTGTCCAGGTAGCTGATCATCAAGTGTGTGGTACAGGCTCTGTCCTACAGTCTTAGAGGGGCTGGGGTGATTTGTGTAGGTACCGGTATCTCGTTGCAGCAGGGGGTCATGCTCTGAACAAGGCAGGGGACTAAGAATCGTCCCCCAAGTACCTCTGAGGAAAGTGTTTCCCTCTTCCCTAGAGTGTACAGGTGGGTTGGTTCTGCAGACATAACATCGACACCCAGTGTTTTTGGTTGTAAGGACTGGGAGGTACCAGTTATCCTTGGACATCTGTTGTGGATGGCTGGGTGACCTGAGTGGAGCCACCAGTCCTTAGGACTCTGATGTGGGTAGGTGAGGACCCTGTTTAATAGGCAAAACTGTGTCAAACTCCAAACACCCACCTGTTCACCACACAACTGAAACAGTTTTAGTCTGCCAACGAAGGCCTATTCTCCTGAAGTAGGCCCGTACAGGTCCCTGCAGGAGGGAAAGGTACTCAAAGTTCATGGACTCTTTATGCCTGGACAAGAGCCACTTCTGTCCTGAGCTCCCCTGTTTAGTGGAGCTGGTAAGTTATCTTTTCCCGCAATTGCCAATTTATTCCTTCTCCAAGGCCAGGAAGATGGCTCTAGGTGCTCAACAGGGCCTATCTCAGGCCTAGAGAAATCAACAGCCCCTGAAGCCGGCTTGGGGATGGGGGACGCAGTGCCAGGGGGCGTGGTAAAATCTATGCAAGTACTTAGCTTTTGCCAAGAGCACTGTAATTCTCTGGTTCTGGAGGTGGGAGTAGGCTGTGTGGCTGGCTGCTTCTCCCTGAAGAAACTGTGCCCCAATGCTAGAACCAGCCCACTGCAGCCACTGGGAATGGTGCCTGAGAGCACCTGGCGATTCAGGTCCAGTACCTCCTCTCCACTTCTAAACTGTCTCTTCCTTCCCCTGCTGCTCAGTTCGTTTTCTAACTTTACCTTTGATGTTCGAGGCTCCTAGCTTGTTATAAATATACTCATCTTTGTTGTAAGAAGGCTCACTGAAAGCATCTGTCTTTTCTGCCATCTTGGCCCCGCCTCTCATCATTGTTCTTTATCATAGCATAGTATTCCATTATGTGTATTACCATAATTTGTTTATCCATTCGTCTGTTAATGGACACTTAGGTTGTTTCCATCTTTTTGCTGTTGTGAACAATGCTGCAACGAACATAGGTGGGCATATGTCTATTTGTGTGACAGGTCTTATTTCTCTAGTATATATTCCTAGGAGTGGGAAGGCTGTATGGCATGGTATTTCTATTTCAAGCTTTTAAAGGAAGTACCATATCATTTTCCATAGTGGTCATACCATTTTACATTTTCACCAGCAGTGCATAAGAGTTCCAATCTCCCTGCAACACCTCCAGCATTTGTTATTTTCTGTTTTTTATTCATGCCAGTAATTTTGAGGTGAGATAGTATCTCATCGTAGCTTTGACTGTGGTGGTATAATGGTTAAGAGCTAAGGCTGCTAATGAAAAAGTGGGCAGTTTGAATCCACCAGTTGCTCCTTGGAAACCGTATGGGGCAGTTCTACTCTGTCTTATAGGGTTGCTATGAGTCAGAATCGACTCAATGGCAACAGGTTGGATTTTTGGTTTAATGGCTAATGATCATGAGCATTTCCTCATGTGTCTGTTAACTGCCTGAATGCCTTCTTTGGCAAAGGGTCTGTTCATATCCTTTTCCCAATTTTCAAATGGATTTTTGTCTTTTTTTTTTTTAATTGAGGTGTTGAAGTATTCTACAGATTTAGACATTAGACCTTTGTCAGATATGTCATATCTCAAAATTTTTCCCAGTCTATATGTTCTCTTTTTACTCTTTTGGTGAAATCTTTTGATGAGCATAGATGTTTAATTTTTGGAATATCTCTTTTGTCTAGCTTATCTTCTAGTGTTTGTGCATTGTTAGTTGTGGTTTGTATTCTATTTATGCCACGTATTAGTGTCCCTGGAGTTCACCCTATTTTTTTCCATGATCTTTATAGTTTGGGGTTTTATATTTAGGTCTTTGACCCATTTTGAATCAGTTATTGTGTATGTGTGAGGTATCGGTGCTGTTTCATTTTTAAAGATGGACATACAGTTTTGCCAGCACCATTTGTTAAAAAGATTGTCTTTTCCCCATTTAATGGGCTTTGGGCCTTTGTCAAAGGTGAAATAGCCATAGGTAGATGAGTTTACATCTGGGTTCGCCATTCTGTTCCATCAGTCAATGTGTCTGTTGTTTACCAGTATGAGGCTGTTTTGACTTCCGTAGCTGTATAGTAGGCTCTGAGGTCAGGTAGTGAGAGGCATCCTCCTTTGTTCTTCTTCAATAATGCTTTACTCATCTAGGGTCTCTTTCGTTTCTATATGAAATTAATGATTAGTTTTTCCATCTCATTAGAGAAAGCTGTTGGTATTCAGATCGGGGCTGCATTACATTTGTATATTGCTTTGGAAGGAATTGACATTTTCACAATATTGAGTCTTCCTATCCATGAGCATGGTATATTTTTCCATTTATGTAGGTCTCTTTTGGTTTCTTAGAGTGGTGTTTTGTTGTTTTCTTTGTATAGGTTCTTTACTTCCCTGGATAGATTTATTCCTAAGATTTTGTTGTTGTTGTTGTTTTTAGGGGCAATTGTAAATAGTATGGCTTTCTCAATTTCCTTTTTGTAATTCTCTTTATTGGTGTATAGGAATCCAACTAATTTTTGCATGTTTATCTTGTATCCTGCTACTCTCCTGAATCTTTCTGTTAGTTCCAGTAGTTTTGTTGATTTCTTTCAAAGAACCAATTTTTGGTTCTGTTGATTCTTTCTATTGTTTTTCTATTCCCTGTTCCATTTCTTTCTGCTCTGATCTTTATTATTTCCTTTCCTCTGGTGGCTTTGGGCTTCTTTTGCTGTTCTTTTTCTGTTTGTTTGAATTATAGGCCTGAAATTTTGATTTTGTCCCTTTTTTCTTTTTTGATGTGTGCACCTATTGCTATGAATTAACCTCTGAGCACTATCTCTGAGCTGTGTCCCAAAAGTTTTAGAATAATGTGCTTTCATTCTCATTTGATTCTAAAAATTTTTTTATTCCATCTTTGATTTCTTCTATTACCCAGTGGTTTTTAAGCAAGGTGGTTCTCAGTTTCCATGTTTTCGATTTTCTTCCCTTGCTCTTCCTGTTATTATTTTCTACTTTTATGGCATTGTGATCAAAGAAGATTTTTTGTATTGTCTCAATGTCGAGGGTTGCTTTGTAGCCTAATATGTGGTCTATTCTAGAGAATGTTCTAGGTGCATTAGAAAAGAATGTATACTTTGCTGCTGTTGGGTGGAGTGTTTGATATATGTGTATGAGGTCAAGTTGGTTGATTGTGACTGTTAGATCTTCTGTATCTTTGTTGAGTTTCCTTCTAGATGTTCTATCCTTTACTTAGAGTGGAATGTTGAAGTCTCCTACTATTAATGTGGAACTGTCGATTTCTCTTTTCAGTGCTGTTGGGATTGTTTTATGTATTTTGAAGCCCTGTCACTGGTTGCATACTGGGATGTCTTCATGGTGGATTGTCCCTATAATCATTATGTAATGTTCTTCCTCATCTTTTGTGGTGGATTTTGTCTTAAAGTTTATCTGAGATTAGTATTGCCACTCATCTTTTTTGGTTGCTCTTTGCTTGATATATATTTTTTCACCCTTGGATTTTTAATATATTTATGTCTTTATGTCTAAGTTGTGTCTCTTGTAGGCAACATATTAATGGTCATGATTTTTTTTTTTTAATCCGTTCTGTTACATTCTGTCTTTTTACAGGTGCATTGAGGCCATTTATATTCAGTGTGATTATCGTTAGGTGTGAGTTTATGGCTGTTATTTTGTAGTGCTGATGTTTTATTCCTCTTACTCACCTGTGCTAAGTTTCTTTTGTTTGTGGAATTTCTTTTCGTTTCTTTTGTTATTGTAGATTTTGTGTTTGCTGACTTTATGTTTTTCTTCTTTATTTTGATGAGTAGGTTTGTTAACTTTCTTTGTGGTTACCTTGAAATTTACCCTTGTCTTCCTAAGTTAAGTTTGAACCAGACTTTTATTACTTGATATCACCTTGACTTCCTCTCAGTTTGCAAGCTCTGTACCTACACCATGGATTCCCCCTTTTAGTGTTCTGACGTTGTCATCATTTACAGATTGACAGCTCTAGTTTTGTGTTTTAAGTCTTTTAGTTTTGTTTTGTCCTTGAGAGTTCATTGCCTTGGTCAGTGTCTGGCTGATACAGGCCTGTGTTCTAAATTCAGACTGTTGTCTGATGTTGTTGGATCTCCAATCAAAGAACCCTCTCTAATAATTCTTGTAAGTTTGGTTTGGTTTTTACAAATTCCCCTAATTTGTTTATCTGGAAATGTCCTAATTTTGCTATCATATTTGAAAGAGTTCTGCAGGGTGTATTTATTCTTGGTTGGCAAATTTTTCTTTCAAGATTTTATGTATGTCATCCCATTACCTTCTTACCTGCATGGTTTCTGCTGAGTAAGCTGAGCTTAATCTTACTGTTTCCCCTTTGTTTGTGACTTTTGTTTTTCTCAAACTGCTCTCAGGACTTTTTTCTTTTTCATTGGTTTGGTGAGTGTGATTATGATGTGTCTTGGTGATTTTCTTTTGGGGTCTATACTATACGCAGTTTGTTGACCTTCTTCGAAGGTCAGCTTTTCATCTTTCATGATATTAGGGAAGTTTTCTGTCAGGAAATCTTAATTGATCCTCTCTGTGTTTTCCATTTTCTCCCCCTCTTCTGGAACTCTGATCATGTGCAAAGTTTTGCTCTTGATTGTATCCACATAATTCTTAGTTTTTCTTCATTCCTTTCTCTGACTTTTCCTCAAAGTTGTATCCATGGGTTTGTCTTCCATTTTGCTGTTTCTGTCTTCCATTGTTTCAAATTTGCTCCAAAACAATCTATCGCATTGTCCATTTCTGAAATTTTGTTGTTTATCTTTTGAATTTCTAATTGCTGTTTTTGTAGGATTTCTAACTTTTTAATCTATTTTGACATTTTGTCCTTGTATTCTTTTCCTGAATTCTTTTTTTTTCTGGGTTTTTTTTTTTTCTATTGCTTTGTCCAGTTTTTCCTTGATTTTGGCTATGTTTTGGTTCATTTTGTCTGTGTTTTCCATGATTTTGTCTGCATTTTCCTTGATGTCTTTCCTAATCTCTTGGACAGCCCTGAACATTAGACTTTTGAATTTCCTATCGGGCACTTCCTGTGACTTTTCTTCTGTCGGAAGGTCATCTGGTGCTTTATTTTGGTCACTAACTGGAGCCATCTTGTCCTTTTTTTTTTTTTTTTTTTTTATGTTTATGTGTTGTCTGCTGTCTCCAAGACATTCAGGTATTATTTTCTTTATTGATTGTAGGTTTGTTTGTTTTGTCCTGCTTCTTTGTTTTGTTTGGTTTGGTTATGTCTGGGCAGATGAAATGGGCATGCTTTGTTGCTTGCTTGCCTATGGGCGTGATAGTTCTCACCACCTTGTTCAGGCGTGCAGGGCCAGTCATTTAGCTATGGTATGTTAGCCGTACCTCTATTTCCTATTGGGAATTCCATGGAGGTCCCTCTCTGTGTGCAAGGCTGTTGGCTTTATTCCAAGATGGCCACACTAAGTCATGCCATATGGCTGGGACCTTCACTATGTATTTCTAATCCTTGACCATTTTCTATCAGTTTCTTCTTCTCAGTGGCTTCCGATCTAATACTTTATCCCTTCGTTTAAGATTCAAGTTTCCAGGATTGATGCCTGTATCTGTTTTGCTTGGTTTTTCAGGTCTTTGTTGCAGCAGGATGGCTTAGTACCTCTGACTAGTCCACCATCTTAGCTCCACCTCCCTGAAGCATTTCTTTGAAGGTAGATCTAAAAAAAAAAAAAAAAACCATTGCCGTTGAGTCGATTCTGACTCATACCAGCCCTATAGGACAGAGTAGAACTGCCCCATTGGGTTTCCAAGGAGTGGCTGGTGGATTTGAACTGCTGATCTTTTGGTTAGCAGCCGAGCTTTTAACTACTGTGCCACCAGTGCCCCTAAAGTGGGTCTGCTAGCAACAAATTCTCTCAGTTTTTATTTGCCTTGGATTGTTTAAATTTCATCTTCATTTTTGAAAGATGGTTTTGCTAGATCTAAGATTCTTGGTTAGCAGTATTTTTCTTTCAATATTTTGAATATATTACTGCCTTCTGACCTCTGTTGTTTTTGGTGGGAAGTCTGCTGTTAATCTTATTAGTGTTTCCTTGTGTGTGATGAGTCATTTTTCTCTTGCTGCTTTCAAGATTTTCTCTTTATCTTTGTTTTTCAGCATTTTTACTATGATATGTCTGGGCATGGATCTGTACACTTATCCTACTTGGACTTTGTTTAACTTTGTGGATGTGTAAATTCATGTCTTTCAGCAAACATGGGATATTTTCAACCATTATCCTACTTTCTCCTCACCTGGGGCTCCCATCACACATATATTCATGTGCTTGAAGGTGCCCCACATTTCTCCGATTCTGTTAATTTTTCTTCATTCTATTTTCTGTCTGTTCTTAGTATTGCATAATCTCTATTGATCTATCTTCAATCTCACCAATTATTTCTTTTGCCAGTTCAGATCTACCATTGAACCTCTCTAATGGTTTTTTTTTTTTCATTGCAGTTATTGTACTTTTCAATTTCAGAATTTTCATTTGGTTCTTCTTTATAGTTTCTATCTCTTTATTGATAGTCTCTATTTGATAAGACATTATCTTCATACCTCCCTTTACTTCTTTAAGCATGGTTTGTTTTAGTTCTGTGAACATGTTTATAATGGTCACTTTGAAGTCTTTGTTAAAGCTGACATCTGAGCCCTCTCGGTTTCTGACACCTTTCCATGCCCCCTGTGTGTGAGGCACATGTTCTCGTCTTATACTTTTTTTTGTTGAAGACTGGATATTTTAGGTAATGTATTGTAATAACTCTAGATACTAAATGCCCTTCCCCCTCTCTGGGGCTTATTTTTGTTGCTTGTTTGTTTTGTGACTTGGCTAGACTATTTCAGTGAACTCTATTTTTCCTGCAATATGAAGTCTTTATTGTCACTCCTCAGAGGGTGCCATCTTGAGCATGTGCACAGTTACCCTGGGATGATAGTGTGTTTAGCAGAACTCTTTCCGTGACTTTCCCTGTTCTTTCTGTTAAGCTGTCTGCTTTAGTTTGTATTATACTTTGTCCTTTGTTGCTGTTGTTAGGTGCCATCAAGCCGGTTTGACTCATAATGACCCTATAGGACAGAGTAGAACTGCCCCATAGGGTTTCCAAGGAGCACCTGGTGGATACTGTCAACCTTTTGGTTAACAGCCATAGCTCTTAACCACTGCACCACCAGGGCTCCTACTTTGTCCTGTAAAAAAAAAAAGTAGGCTCCACTAATTGATTATTCTATTGTTTTCTACAATACCCTGGGCATAAATTGCTCAGCAGTCTTACACAATTAAATGTGAGTAAGCGTAGTTTTTGAGGTCAGTCTCTTTGAGGTTTTTTTTTTTTTTCTCCCTCACCCAGAAAGGTGCCTTCTTAGCTGTTTCTTTTCCTGGTTCTCTCTGGTGAACTATTTTGCCTGTGGCTTAGTCTGTTGCTTTTAATTAAGAGGATCTATTGTTTTTGAGTTGAACATCAACTGATTTTTTTTTTTATTATAGTGACTTGATGCATTCTTACCATCTTCCTTTGATGTTTCCTGTGTCACTTAGTATTTTTCTCTGTAGAATCCTTCAATATTGCAACTCAAGGCTTGAATTTTTTCTTCAGTTCTCTCAGCTTGAGAAATGCTGAGTGTGTTCTCTCCTTTTGGCTTTTTATCTCCAGGTCTTTGTACATGTCATTATAATACTTTACTTCGTCTTCTCGAGCCACCCTTTGAAATCTTCTGTTTAGCTCTTTTGCTTCATCATTTCTTCCTTTCCCTTTATCTACTCAAAGTTCAAGGGCAAGTTTCAGAGTCTCTTCTGACATCCATTTTGGTCTTTACTTTCTTTCCTGTATTTTTAATGACCTCTTGCTTTCTTCATGAATGATGTCCTTGATGTCATTCCACAACTCATCTGATCCTTGGTCATTAGTGTTCAATGCGTCAAATCTCTTCTTGAGATGGTCTCTAAATTCAGGTATCATGTATCCAAGGTCATACTTTGGGTCTTGTGGACTTTCTCTAATTTTCTTTAGCTTTGACCTGAACTTATGTATGAGCAATTGATGGTCTGTTTTGCAGTCATCCCTTGGCCTTGTTCTGACTGATGGTATTGAACTTTTCCATCATTTCTTTCCACAGATGTAGTTGATTTTCTTCAACCATTTCAGGAGGGAGCATATCAGGAACTGATTGTACTAAAGGAAGAAGTCCAAGCTGCACTAAAGGTGTTGGTGAAAAACAAGGCTCCAGGAATTGATGGAATACCAATTGAGATGTTTCAACAAATGGATGCAGTGCTGGAAGTGCTCACTCATCTATGCCAAGAAGTTTGAGAGACAGCTACCTGGCCAACTGACTGGAAGGGAGATCCATATTTATGCCTATTCCAAAGAAAGGTGATCCAACCAAATGAGGAAATTATCAAACAGCATCATTACTATCACAAGCAAGTAAAATTTTGCTGAAGATCATTCAAAAGTGGTTGCAGCAGTATATTGACATGGAGCTGCCAGAAATTCAAGCCAGATTCAGAAGAGTATATGGAATAAGAGATATCATTGCTGATGTTAGATGGATCCTGGCTAAAAGCAGAGAATACCAGAAAGATCTTTACCTGTGTTTTATTGAGTGTGCAAAGGCATTTGACTGTGTGTATCATAACAAATTATGGATAACATCTTGAAGAATGGGAATTCCAGAACACTTAATTGTGCTCATGAAGAACCTGTATATAGATCAACAGGCAAAGGCTCAAACAGAACAAGGGAATACTGCTTGGCTTAAAGCCAGGAAATGTGTGTGTCGGGGTTGTATCATTTCGCCATAATTATTCAATCTGTATGCTGAGCAAATAATCTGAGAAGCTGAACTATATGAAGAAGAATGGGGCTTCAAGATTGGAAGAAGACTCATTAACAACCTGTGTTGTGTAGATAACACAACCTTGCTCACTGAAAGTGAAGAGGACTTGAAGCATTTACTGATGAAGATCAAAGACCATGCCTTCAGTATGGATTACGCCCCAACGTAAAGAAAACAAAAATCCTCCCAACTGGCTAATAAGCAACATCATGATAAATGGAGAAAATATTGAAGTCGTCAAGGATTTTTATTTCACTTGGATCCACAATCAACACCAATGGAAGCAGCAGTCAGGAAGTCAAAAGACTCATTGCATTGGGCATATCTGCTGCAAAATACCTCTTTAAAGTATTGAAAAGCAAAGATGTCACCTTGACGGCTAAGGTGTGCCAGACTCAAGCCATGGTGTTTTAAATTGCTTCATATGTATGCAAACGCTGGATGATGAATACGGAAGACTGAAGAATTGACGCTTCTGAATTGTGGTGTTGGCAAAGAATATTGAATATACTGTGGACTGCTAAATGAATGAACAAATCTGTCTTGGAAGGAGTGCAGCCAGAAAACTCCTTAGAAGCAAGGATGGTGAGACTACATCTCACATACTTTGAACATGTTATCAGGAGGGATCAGTCCCTGGAGAAGGATATCATGCTTGGTAGAGTAGAGGGTCAATGAAAAGGAGGAAGACTCTCAGTTAGATGGATCAACGCAATGGCTGCAACAATGGGCTCAAGCATAACAATGACTGAGAGGATGGCACATTGTTTCATTATGTTGTATGTAGGGTCACTACGAGTCAGAATTGATTCGATGGTGCCTAACAACAACATCAACATTGTTTTTGAGAGCACCCTTAGACTTGAACTTCCCCACAGTCTGTTTCAAATAAAATCAGCTACTTTGGGGAAACTTTGGAGCTCACTTTTCTTATGGGCTATCTCTGCCCCAGGACAAAGTCTCTGATACACTACTCTGGGTTTACCTCTGTTGGCATGAAATCTCTGCCCTAAGCTTTGTCAAAAGTGGTTGGGGCTGCAGTACTTGCTTGATGCACCTGAGGTAGACCTCTGTCCTATAGATAGGGGCTGGGTGGAGGAAGAGAGCTCTTGACTTCTCAGCTCCATTTACCAGGAATTTAATCTCTTCAACTTGGAGTTGGAGGGGATTACAAATACTGGTGGTTTTCTCCTTTTGCTAAAACATGGTAAGCCTTGATTGGGAGCTGCGGGGAGAGGGAGCCCATATTCTTGGCCACACCCATCTAGATTGGTGCATCCATCAAGCCAAAGGAGGAGGGAAGGAGAGCAGGTTGTTGCTCATATGTCACATATATTTGCTTTTCTTAGTTTTACTATGTTTTCTTCAATAAATGTTTTTTCATTTGCTGTATGCACTTAAGGAAATTTCCAGAGATTTTAAATGGTTGGTTTTTAATAGCTATTGACAGCTTTGCTTTTTTTTACTGGGGAGTGAGTTCATGGAGTTCATTGCATTAACATCCCACTATGACTTTTTGACAAACTGTCAATGTGTTTGTACCATGTTAAATTCCTACCAATTTCACAGCCTTCCCATGTTCACCAACACTTGGTATAACCAATCTTTTTTAATTAAAAAAAAAAAAATTTTTTTAAATAGGTGTGTATGGGTATTCATTGTGTTTTTAATTTTTGTTGTCATGCTGATTATTGATGTTGAATGTTTTTCATATGCTTATTTGTCATCCATATGTCTTCATTGGTGAAGGGTCTGTTCAAATCTTTTGCCATTTATGATTGGATTGTTTGTTTTATTATTATTGAACCAATTTTTATTGGTTTAATTGTCTTTTTATTATTGAGTTATAGTTCTTTATATGTTCTGGATGCAAGTAGAGAGAGAGAGAGGATAGACAGAATATTTTCTCTCAGTAGATGGCTTATTTATACATTTTCTCTTTTTACATATAGTTTTATTTATTTTGTTGTTGGTAATATACACAACAAAACATACACCAATTCAACAGGTTCTACACGTACCATTTAGTGACAATGGTTGTGTAACCATTCTCACTCTCCTTTTCTGAGTTGTTCCTCCCCCGTTAACATAAAGTCACTGATCCCCTAGGGTTCCTATCTAATCTTTCAAGTTGCTGTTGTCAATTTAATCCCATATATATAGTTCTTAAAAGAGCACAACACTTAAGGCAGACTTTCTTTTTTTTTGACCAATTAAGCTAAACGATTATTTGGTTTTAAGAAGACTTCGGGAGATATTTTTGATTAATGGTTCAAAGATAATCTAGGGGCATTAGTTTCAGGGGTTTGTACAACCGTCATGGCTCCAGAAAGCCTGGAGTCCATGAGAATTTGAAATTCTGTTCTGCATTTTCCCTCTTTTAATCAAGATTCTTACATAGAATCTTTAATCAAAATATTCAGTAATGGTAGCCAGGCACCATCCAGTTCTTCTGTTCTCATGGCAAAGGAGGCAGCTGTTCAGGGAGGTAATTAGCCACCCACTTCATATACTCCTTCTATTCCTGACTCTCTTCTTCCTCTGTTGTTCCAGGTGAATAGAGAACAATTGCTCTGCCTTGGATGGGTGCTTTCAAGCTGTCAAGACTCCAGGCACTATACATCAAACTAAGAGGTAGAACAGAGGCACTAAACATGTTATTAGGCCAATTAACTGGAATGTCTCATGAAACCATGACCTTAAACCTCTAAACAAAGAAACTAAATCCCATGATGTTTTTTGTTGTACATAAGCAGCCTCAGCAGCTACTCTTTTTTTTTTTTTGTCATTGTTGTCATATCTATCACAGAACTTTTGCCAATTCAACTTCTTACGGGTATACAACCTATTGATGCCAATTACAATAATAGTCTGTGCAAACCTATCCTTAATCACTGGGATATTTCCATCACCATTAACGCTTCCTTACCTCTTCCCTCTCACCCATGGCACCACTAATAAACTTTGTTCTCTACACATTTGCCTTTTCTTGTATTTTTATATAAGTGAGATCATATGATATTTGTCTTTTTGTGATTGACTTATTTCACTCAGCATGTCTTCCAGTTTCATCCATATTGTATCATGTATCAAGACTTCATTTCTTCTACTGGCTGAGTAGAATTCCATTGTATAAATGTACCACATTTTGTTTATCCATTTATCTGTTGATGGGCATTTAGGTTGTTTCCACCTTTTGGCTACTGTAGATAGTACTGCAATGAACGTTGGTGTACACGTCTCTTTTTGAGTCTCTGCTTTCACGTCTTTTGGGTATATACCTAGAAGTGGAATTGCTCGGTCATATGGCTGCTAACCAAAATTGACAGTTCAAATCCACCAGCTGCTCCTTGGAAAACCTATGGGTCAGTTTTATGCTGTCCCATAGGGTCGCTATGAGTCAGAATTGACAGCAGTAGGTTTGGTTCTTTTTTTTAACTTTTTATGATAGTTCTATTTTTAGTTTTTTTGAGGAACCATCACTCTGTTTTCCACAACAGCTGTACCATTTTGCTTTCCCACAAGCAACGGGTAAGTGTTCCAATTTCCCCACATAATTGCCAACGTTTGTTATTTTCTATATTTTTTTTACTGTTTTGGGTGAAAGATTACAGTGCAAATTAGTTTCTCATTCAAAAATTTATATGCAAATTGTTTTGTGACATTGGTTGCAATCCTGCAATATGTAATCACTCTTCCCCTTTCCCCTTACATACTGGGTACCCTGTGTCCAATCATCCTTGTTTCCTGTTCCTTCCTACCCTCTTGTCTTTGCTTTTGGGCAGATGTTGACCATTAGATTTCCTATACTTGATTGAAATAAGAAGCACGTTCCTCATGTGTGTTATTGTTTGTTATACAGGCCTGTCTAATCTTTGGCTGAAGGTGGACTTCGGGAGTGGCTTCATTTCTGAGTTAGCAGGGGGCCATGCTCTCAGGAGTCCCTCTGGTTTCTGTCAGACCAGTAAGTCTGGTCACTTTTTGTGAATTTGAATTTTGTCCTACATTTTTTTCGACTCTATTGGAACCTTCTATTGTGATCCCTGTCAGAGCAGTTGGTGGTAGCCAGGCACCATCTATTTCTTCTGGGCTCAGGCTGGTGGAAGCTGTGGTTCATGTGGTCCATTAGTCCTTTGGACTGATATTTTCCTTGCATCTTTGGTATTCTTCAGTCTCTTTTGCTCTAAACTTGGTGGGACCAATAGATGTATTTTAGATGGCTGCTCCAAACTTTTAAAACCCCAGATACTACTCAGCAAAGTAGGATGTAGAACATTTTCTTTATGAACTCTGTTTGCCAGTTGACCTAGATGTCCCCTGAGACCATGGTCCCCAGCCCTAAGTCCCAGTAACTTTGTCCCCCAAGGTGTTCAGATGTGTCTAGGTTGCTTCTATGGCTTTGCTGTGGTCAAGTTGTGCTGACTTCCTCAGTATTGTGTGTTGTCTTTCCTTTCACCAGAGTTAACAATTGTCTACTATCTAGTTAGTGATATCCCTTCCCCACCTCTCTCCTCCCTTGTAACCACCAAAGATTGTTTTTTTCTGTGTGTAAGCCTTTTCTTGAGTTTTTATAAACCCAAGAGTGGTCTCATATAATATTTGTCCTTTCATGATTGACTTATTTCACTCACTATAGTTGTGTAGTGTTCCTTGTGTGTATGTACCATAATTTGTCCATTCATCTGTTGATGGGCACTTAGGTTGTTTCCATCTTTATGCTATTGTGAATAATTCTGCAGTGAGCATAGATGTGCATATGTCTATTGGTATGACTGCTCTTATTTCTCTAGGATATGTTCCTAGGAATAGAATTGCTGGATCGTATGGTAGTTCTATTTCTAGCTTTTTAAGGAGGTGCCATATCGTTTTCCCTACTTGTTGTACCATTTTACATTCCCACCAGGAGTGCATCCCGTTGTCTTGCTTGCTTAGTTTCTGCTGAGTAATCAGAGCTTAGTCTTATTGTTTCCCCTTTGTATGTGACTTTTCATTTTTCTCGAGCCGCTTTCAGGATTCTTTGGTTGTGGCAGGTGTGATTATGATATGTCTTGGTGGCTTTCTTTTGGAGTGTAACCTATATGGGACCCATTGAGCTTCTTGGATTGCCAGCTTTTCTTCTTTCATGATACTTGGGAAGGTTTCTGCCGGCAAATCTCTGTGTTTTCCATTTTGTCCTCCTGTTCTGGAACTCTGATCACATGCAAATTTTTGCTCTTGATTGTATCCCACATAATTCTTAGCTTTTCTTCGTTCTTTTTCTCTGATTTTTCCTCAGATAATGGGGGCCCATGGATTTGTCTTCAATTTCACTGATTGTATCTTCCATTGTTTCAAATTTGCTCTTAAAATCATCTATTGAGTTTTCTGAAATTTTGTTGTTTATCTTTTAGATTTCTAGTTGCTGTTTTTGTATGATTTTTAATTGTTTATTTATTTCGATATTTTGTGTTTGTGTTAATTTCCTGAATTCTTCTGTTGCTTTGGTATTCTTGATTTTGGCTATGTTTTAGTTGGTTTTGTCTGTTTTCCATAATTTTGACTATTTTTTCCTTGGTTTTGTCTGTGTTTTCCTTGATCTCTTTCCTAATCGCTTGGAGAGCTCTACATATTAGTCTTAAATTCCCTATCACGTAGTGCTACTTTCTTTTCTTCTACTGGAATGTCATCTGTTTCTTTATTTTGGTCACTTGCTGGAGCCATATTGTCCTGCTGTTTTTTAAAATATGTTTTGATATTGTCTGCTGTCTCTGAGACATTAAGATACTATTTTTGAATTTTATTAATTGTGTGTTCATTTGTTTTGTCCTGTTTCTTTGTTTTATTTCGATATGCTAGGGTGGGTTGGCCAGGGATGCTTTGTTACTTGCTCATCTATAGACACAGTAGCTCTCACTACTTTTCCCGGATAGGCAGGGCAACAGCAGGCAGGGTGAGCCCACTTTGCTCTATACTGGTTTAGTGAGGTGGCTGAGGATGGACTGGGTGGGTGCTGTTTGCCTCCTGGTGTTGGTCCAATGGTGTGGAAGCATTCATAGTCCCTTGCCAGAGAGCCAGAGTTGTCGAATGGGGAGTGGTATGGGCTCACTTCCTTCCATTCAGCAGCTGGTTGAGTGGTGGGAGAGGAGGGGCACACACTGCCTGAGCCAAGGATGCTCTAGCTGTAGCAACACGGTGAGTGCTAGTGGGAAGGGAAGGTGGCATATGGGGCTAGGTGTAGGGAACAAAAAAAAGAGGTAAAGAAAAAAAACAGTAGCTGGTATGTGGGGGCAGAGTGGACCTAAGGGCCAGTGGAGGAGGGGTGAGGTGTCATATGATACTAGGTGGGAGGGAGGAGAAAAAAAAAGATGTGGTGAGATCCAGCATGTGGTGTGGGGGGGACCTGGGGTGGCAATGTGCCAGTGGCTCTCTAGTCACTGCTGTGCGGCATGGCCCAGCAGCAAGAGGTAGAGGTGGCATATGGGGCTATGTGGGAAAGAGAAAGAAAAGGAAGAAAGGGAGAATAAAAAAAGAGAACGGCGTGGTAGAAGCCGGCAGACAGGGGTGTGGTGGACCTGGGCAACCAGTGGGCCAGTGGCTCTCTACCCACAGTAGTATGACTTGGCCTGGCATGAGAGAGTAGAGGTGACGTATAGGGCTAGGTGGGAGGGAGAAAGAAAATGAAGGAAGGGAAAAAGTAAAATAAATAAATGGTGTGGTGAGCATTGGCAAGTGAGGGTGTGGGGAGCCCAGGATAGTGATGGGACTGTAACTCTCTACCTGTGGTGATGTGGCAAGGCCTGGTGGGAAGGTGTAAAGGTGGCATACAGGGCTAGGTGATGGAGAGGGAAAAAAAGGAATAAAGGGGATAAAGAGGGAAAAAAGTGATGGCAGGAGCTGGTGGGGGAGGGGGGGTGGACCTGGGGTGATGGTAGGCCAGTAGCTCTCTAGCCAAGCAGTGTAGCATGGCCCATTGGGAAAGGATGTGGGTGGCTAATGGACCTAGTTTGTAGGGAGAAAGAAAGGAAAGAAAGGGGGAAAATGGTATAACATTAGCTGGCAGGTGGGGACAGGGTGAACCCGGGGTGACAGCTGGTCGATAGATCTCTAGCTGAATGGCACAGTGTTGCGTGTCGGGAGGGATGGGGGTGGTTATGGGGCTAGACGGGAGAGAAAAAGAAAAGGAAGAAAAGGGAAAAAATGGCATGGCAGGAGCCGGTGAATGTGGGCAGGGCAGACCTGGGGTGATGGCAGGCCGGTAGCTCTCTAGCCAAGAAGCACAGCGTGGCCTGTCAGGAAGGGCTGGGGGTGGAGTACAGAGCAGAAAGGTGAGGGGTGGGAAAGGGCGTTTCTCTGGTTACTGGGTGCTCCGTCTCCTGTTGCGAGCTCCATGAAGTTGCCTTCCCAAACTCCCTGTCAGGGATCATTCCTGGCTGTGCTCCAAGATGGTGAAGCTGTGTCATGTTAGTTGTAGGTGACCTCTATTTTGTATCTCTTCTCATTCTGTTTTTGTTCAGTTTCTTCTTCCATTCAGTGTTTGATCTAGTTCTTTACCACTTCATTTGATGCTTAGGGTTCCAGGATTGACATTTTATCTGTTTTATTTAGTTTTTCATGTCTTTGTTGCAGAGGGATGGCATGATGTATCTGTCTAGGGCACCGTGTTGGCTCTGCCTCCCACCTTTTTTCCTTTATCTTAGCCATCCTAGTAGGAACATACTAACTCTAACTGATCCCCAGGGAGGTTTGTCCTGTTGGTTTCAGGAGCCAGAGCTATGGAGTTGCAGGGAGGCTGATAGAGCACTGACTATGGGAGTAGACTCCACTATAGAAGCCTTCCAGGAATTCTCAGCCTGCTTGTAGGTAACATTGTCTGGGTGAGAGAGGGGTTGTCATGTTCCAAACAGGCCCCTGAGGAGATCTGCCTTGTTGTTTGTTATCAGATTCCCCCACAACCCTGCCCCGAAGTATGCTGACTATGGGTGTAGCCTCCACTAAAGATGCCTGCTTTCTAGCACACAGCAACCTCAGTCAGCAGTCCCTGGTACTGACAGAAAAGGAGTGCAGACAGATCTGACATGACTCCCCAGGATATCGTCCCTGTTGGTTTCAGAGGCCTGAGCTATGGGGTGCACAGGGAGGCAGGTAGAGTGTTGACAATGAGAGCAGATTCCACTTCATGGGCCTTTTGTAGCAATTCACAGTAGGCTTGCAGCCCACAGTGTCTGGGTGGGGGAGGTGCTCGTACACGCCAAACAGATCCCTGGGGAGGTCTGCCTGTTTTAGAGCAGAAGCTTGGGATCATGTCTCCTTGTACAGGCGTGGGCTGTGGTAATTAGGGAAGCAGGCTCCTTTTCTGGACCTGCTTTCCCAGTTCTCAGCAGCTGGCAGCCCTTGTGGTGGTGGTGGAGTGGGGGGAGGTACAGGGACTTTAAAAACAAACCCATTGCCATCGAGTAGATTCCGACTCATAGCCACCATATAGGACAGAGTAGAACTGCCCCCATAGGGTTTCCAAGGAGTGGCTGGTGGATTTGAACTGCTGACCTTTTGGTTAGCAGCCAAATGCTTAACCACGGCACCACCAGGGCCTGCAGGGACCTTGGGAGAAGTGATTTTCCTACTGTAGTGTTGATTCTTGCCTGTTTACAGTTCCCCACTGCTTCCCTATGCTTTCTGGTTCAGAGTCTTTCAAAGCTGAGGACTGTTTCCTTGCTGTATTTCTTTTGTATTTGTGGGTGAGGGTTGGAATGGTGGTTTGTTTACACTGCGATCTTCCAAGAATATGTACATTCTCGTAGTGTTATCTTTTGGTGAGGAGAGAGAAGTTTTTAATGACATTTAGTTTATCACTTTTTTTCTTTTAAAAGTAATGCTGTCTGTGTCCTCTCTAAAAAATTTTTTTGACTACTCAAAGTTGCAAAGATATTTTTTGACATTTTCTTCAAGAAGCTTTCTAGTTTTAGCTTTTATATTTAGTTCTCTGATTTATCTGGAATTAATTTTGTGTGTGGTGAAAGTAGGGTCAAAGTTATTTTGTTTTTTTCACATATAGATATGCAATTGTTCTAGATCATTTGTTGAAAATACTTTCTCCATTCCATTCTTCTGGAGATTTTGTTAAAATCATTTGGCTCTATGAAGATGAGACTATTTTTGGGCTATATACTGTTCCATCAATCAGTTTGTCTGTCCTTACGGCAGTAACACATCTTAATCACTGTGGCTTATCCTAAGTTTTGAGATTAGGTAGTATAAGTTCACCAACTTTTGTTTCTAAAGATGGCCTTAAATATTCTAGATCCTTCACATTATTGTATAAATTTTAGAATAAACTTATCAATTTCTAAGGAAAAAAAAACTGTTGGGATTTTAATTTGGATTGCATTGAATCTGTAGATCCATTTGAGAATCAACATCTTAGCAATGTTGTCTTTCAATCTGTGAACTTAGCATATAGCTGCATTTATTAGGTCTTCCTCAGTTCCTCAACAACTTTAAGTTTTCTCTTAGTAATTGTATTTTTGATACTATGTAGATAGTAGACGAAACCCTGGTGGTGCAATGATTAAGCATTCAGCTGCTAAAAGGTCGGCAGTTCAAATCCACCACCTGCTCCTTGGAAATCCTATGGGGCAGTTTACTCTGTCTTATAGGGTCGCCATGAGTTGGAATCAAATCAACCACAACAGGTTTTTTTGTTTATTCATTTATGTAGATAGTATTGCTTTAAAAATTATATTCTAGTTTTCCTTTGTTGTTATACAGAAATATAACTGATTTTTCTATAACGACTTTGCATCTTGAAACCTTGGTAAATTCATTTGTTAAGTCTAGTATTTTTGGGGGGATTCCTTCATATTTTCTATGTACACAAGCATGTCATCTGTAAATAATGATATTTTTACTTCTTTCTAATTGTTATGCATTTTATTTCTTTTTTCTTGCCTTATTGCACTGGCTATAACCTGAAGTACAATTTTAAATAGAAGGGAAAAGCACAAACTTCCCTGCCTTATTCTCAATCTAAGAGGCAAAGCATGTACTCCTTTACCATTACATATGATGTTAGTTGTTGATTTCTTGTAGATACCCCTTTTCAAGTTGAGGAAGTTTTCTTTTAATCCTAGAATTTGCTAAGAGCTTGGTTTTTTAAATAATTTAAATCATCTTTTCAAATGCTTTTCCTGCATCTATTGAGATGATCATATGATCACCTTTATTCTCATAATATGGTAAACTATATTGATTTTTGAGTATTAAACTAACTTTGCATTTCACACATGGGCCAACTTTTTTTTTTTTTCTGGAATTGATTTGCTAATATTTTCTTAAAGATTTTTATGTCCTTGTTCTTGAAGGATGTTGTTGTTGTTGTGTGACATTGAGTAGATTCTGACTCGGAACAACCCTATATGACAGAAGAGAACTGCTCCATGGAGTTTCCTAGGTTGTTATCTTTTTAGGAACAGATCACCAGGTCTTTTTGCCCATGGAGTGGCTGGTAGATTTGAACTGCTGATCTTTTTGATTAGCAGCTGAGCACTTAACATTGAGCCTCCAGAGCCCCTTTCTTAAAGTATATTGGTCAGTAATTTCCTTTTCTTGAATTCTTTACTAGTTTTGCTATTATTATATTAGCCTCATAAAATGACTTCGTAAGTTTTTTAAAAAATTTTTTAACTTATACTGTGCTTTAAGTGAAAGTTTACAAATCAAGTCAGTCTCTCATACAAAAATTTATATACACCTTGCTATATACTCCTAGTTACTGTCCCCCTAATGAGACAGCACACTCCTTCTCTCCACTCACTATTTTCATGTCCATTTGGCCAGCTTCTGACCTCTTCTGCTCTCTCATCTCCCCTCCACACAGGAGATGCCCACATAGTCTCATGTGTCTACTCGATCCAAGAAGCTCACTCCTCACCAGTATCATTTTTTATCCCATAGCCCAGTCCAATTCCTGTCTGAAGAGTTGGCTTTGGGAATGGTTCCCATCTTGGGCTAACAGAAGGTCTGGGGACCATGACGTCTGGGGTCCTTCTAGTCTCAGTCAGACCATTAAGTCTGGTCTTTTTATGAGAATTTGAGGTCTGCATCCCACTACTCTCCTGCTTCCTCAGGGGTTCTCTGTTGTTTTCCCTGTCAGGGCAATCATCGGTTGTAGCTGGACACCGTCTAGTTCTTCTGGTCTCAGGCTGATGTAGTCTCTGGTTTATGTGGCCCTTTCTGTCTCTTGGGCTCATAATTACCTTGTGTCTTTGGTGTTCCTTCATTCTCCTTTGTTGCAGGTGGGTTGAGACCAATTGATGCATCTTAGATGGCCGCTTGCTAATGTTTAAGATCCCAGACACCACTCTCCAAAGCGGAATGCACAATGTTTTCTTTTTCTTTTTTTATACTTTTTATTGTGCTTTAAGTGAAAGTTTACAAATCAAGTCAGTTTCTCACGCAAAAACTTAAATACACCTTGCTACATACTCCCAGTTACTCTCCCCACAATGAGACAGCCCTTTCCCTTCCTCCACTCTCTCTTTTTGTGTCCATTTCGTGAGCTTCTAACACCCTCTACTCTTTCATCTCCCCTCCAGGCAGGAGATGCCAGCATAGTCTCAAGTGTCCACCTGATCCAAGAAGCTCACTCCTCACCAGCATCCCTCTCCAACCCATTGTCCAGTCCGATCCCTGCGTGAAGAGTTGGCTTCGGGAATGGTTCCTGTCCTGGGCCAACAGAAAGTCTGGGAGCCATAACCACCAGGGCCCTTCTGGTCTCAGTCAGACCATTAAGTCTGGTCTTTTTATGAGAATTTGGGGTCTGCATCCCACTGCTCTTTTTTTATCCCACTGCTCTACTGGTCCCTCAGGGGTTCTCTGTTGTGTTCCCTGTCAGGGCAGTCATTGGTTGTAGCCGGGCATCATCTAGCTCTTCTTGTCTCAAGATGATGTAGTCTGTGGTTCATGTGGCCCTTTCTGTCTCTTGGGATCATAATTACCTTGTGTCCTTGGTGTTCTTCATTCTCCTTTGATCCAAGTGGGTTGAGACTCATTGATGCATCTTAGATGGCTTCTTGCTAGAGTTTAAGACCCTAGACACCACTCTTCAAAGTGGGGTGCAGAATGTTTTCTTAATAGATTTTATTACGCCAATTGACTTAGATGTCCCCTGAAACCATGGTCCCCAAACCCCCGCCCCTGCTACACTGTCCTTCAAAACATTCAGTTTATTCAGTAAACTTCTTTGCTTTTGGTTTAGTCCAGTTGTGCTGATCTCTCCTTTATTGTGTGTTATCTTTCCCTTTCACCTAAAGTAGTTCTTATCTACTATCTAATTATTGAATACCCCTCTCCCTCCTTCTCTCCCCACTCTCCTAACCATCAAAGAATATTTTCTTCCCTGTTTAAATGAATTCTTGAGTTCTTATAATAGTGGTCTCATACAATATTTGTCCTTTTGCAACTGACTAATTTCATTCAGCATAATGTCTTCCAGATTCTTCCATGTTATGAAATGTTTCACGGATTGTTCTTTATCGATGGGTAGTATTCCATTGTGTGAATATACCATAATTTTTTTATCCATTCATCCATTGATGGGCACCTTGGTTGCTTCCATCCTTTTACTGTTGTAAACAGTGCTACAGTAAACATGGGTGTGCATATATCTGTTCACGTAAATACTCTTATTTCTCTAGGATATATTCCAAGAAGTGGGTATGGTAGTTCTATTTCCAGCTTTTTAAGGAAGCGCCAAATTGATTTCCAAAGTGGTTTTACCATTTTACACTGCAACCAGCGGTGTATATGTGTCTCAGTCTCTCCACAACCTCTCCAACATTGATTATTTTGTGTTTTTTGGGTTAACGCCAGCCTTGTTGGAGTGAGATGGAATCGCATTGTAGTTTCAATTTGGATTTCTCTAATGGCTAATGATCATGAGCATTTCCTCATGTACCTGTTAGTTACCTGAATGTCTTCTTTAGTGAAATGGCTGTTCATATCCTTTGCCCATTTTTTAGTTGGTTATTTGTCTTTTTGTAGTTGAGTTTTTGCAGTATCATGTAGCTTTTAGAAGATCAGCGGCTGATTGGAAATGTCATAGCTAATTTTTTTTTTCCCAGTCTGAGGGTAATCTTTTTACTCTTCTGGTGAAGTCTTTGGATGAGCATAGGTGTTTGATTTTTGGGAGCTCCCAGTTATCTAGTTTCTTTTCTGGTGTTTTTGCTTTGTTAGTAATGTTTTATACCATGGCTCCTAGCATTGTCCCTATTTTTTCTTCCATGATCTTTATTGTTTTAGATTTTATATTTGGGTCTTTGATCCATTTTGAGTTAGTTTCTGTGCATGGTGAGAGGTATGGGTCTTGCTTCATTTTTTTGCAGGTGGATATCCAGTTATGCCAGCACCATTTGTTAAAGAGACTGTCTTTTCCCCACTTAACTGACTTTGGGCCTTTGGCAAATATCAGCTGCTCATATGTGAATGGATTTATGTCTGGATTCTCAGTTCTGTGCCATTGGTCTATGTATCTGTTGTTGTACTAGTACCAGGCTCTTTTGACTACTGTGGCAGTATAATAGGTTCTAAAATCAGGTAGAGCGAGGCCTCCCGGTTTGTTCTTCTGTTTCAGTAATGCTTTACTCATCTGGAGCCTCTTTCCCTTCTATACGAAGTTTGTGATTTGTTTCTCCATCTCATTAAAGAATGTCATTGAAATTTGAATCAGAATTGCATTAAATCTGTAGATGGTTTTTGGTAGAACGAACATTTTTACAATGTTAAGTCTCCCTGCCCATGAGCAAGGTATGTTTTTCCACTTATGTAGGTCTCTCTTGGTTTCTTGCAGTAGCGTCTTGTAGTTTTCTTTGTATAGGTCTTTCATGTTTCTGGTAAGATTTATTCCTAAGTATTTTGTCTTCTTGGGGGCTACCGTAAATGGTACTGATTTGGTGATTTCCTCTTTGATGTTCTTTTTGTTGGTGTAGAGGAATCCAACTGATTTTTCTATGTTTATCTTGTATCCCGATACTCTGCTGAACTCTTCTATTACTTTCATTAGTTTTCTGGAGGATTCCTTAGGGTTTTCTGTGTGTAAAACCATGTCATCTGCAAAGAGTGTTACTTTTACTTCTTCCTTGTCAATCTGGATGCCCTTTATTTCTTTATCTAGCCTACTTGCTCTGGCTAGGACCTCCATCACAGTGTTGAATAAGAGTGGTGATAAAGGGCATCCTTGTCTGGTTCCTGCGCTCAAGGGGAATGCTTTCAGACTCTCTCCATTTAGGATGATGTTGGCTGTTAGTTTTGCATAAATGCCCTTTTTTATGTTGAGGAATTTTCCTTCTATTCCTATTTTACTGAGAGTTTTTATTATGAATGGGTGTTGGAGTTTGTCAAATGCCTTTTTCATTAATCAATAATATCATGTGGTTCTTGTCTTTTGTTTTATTTATATGATGGATTACATTCATTGTTTTTCTAATGTTGAACCATCCCTGCATATCCTGTATGAATCCCACTTGGTCATGGTGAATTATTTTTTTGATATTTTGTTGAATTCTATTGGCCAGAATTTTGTTGAGGATTTTTGCATTTATGTTCATGAGGGATATAGGTCAGTAATTTTCTTTTTTTGTGGCCCCTTTACCTGGTTTTGGTATCAGGGATATGCTGTCTTCATAGAATGAGTTTGGGAGTATTCTGTCCTTTTCTATGCTTTCAAAAACCTTTAGTAGTAGTGGTGTTAACTCTTCTCTGAAAGTATGATAGAAGTCTGTAGTGAAGCCATACAGACCAGGGCTTTTTTTGTTGTTGTTGGGAGTTTTTTAACTACCTTTTCAATCTCTTCTTTTTTTGGTGGGGGGGGGGGGTTATTTAGTTGTTCTACCTCTGTTTTTGTTAGTTTACATAGGTAGTGTGTTGCTAGAAATTCATCCATTTCTTCTAGGTTTTCAAATTTGCTAGAGTACGATTTTTCATGGTTATCTGATATGATTTTTTTTCCAATAAAACTTTATAGACACTGAGATTTGAATTTTATAAAGTTTTCATGTTACAAAATATTCTTCTTTAGTTTTGTTGTTCCCCAATCGCTTAAAAATGTTCATAGTTCCTGGCCATACAAAAACAGGCAGCGGGTTAGCTTTGGCTCACAGACTTTGCTCTAGAACAATTGGGTATTACCGCCTCAATGCGAACCTTCTCGTCTGTACAGCAAGAAAAGGCTTGGCAGAGATTTCCAGTCTCCCATTAAAATAATTTACTCATTTCTGATGGGTAGGCATGATTTCCCAAACCTATTACATGTTTACAGTGTTGAAAGACAAGAAATCTTCCCAGATGATAGGGCATTAAAATCTTTATACTGCCTACCTCACCGAGGGTCAGAGAAGGGAGTATGGAACCAGTAAGTTAGGAGTTTCTGAAAATATTCACCCAGTTGTTGTTAGTTGCCGTCAAGTCAGCACAGGCAGTAATCGTAAATTTAATCGGGAAGTATGTACGACATAGTTGTTAGCTTTGGATTTTGCTGGGGGTTTTTTTGTTTGTGTTGTTAAATTGAATGTGTCAATTCATTTCTCTCTCTCTCTCTCTCTTTTTAATATTTTTCCCATCAGGTACTTTTAGCACAAAAAATATGATACCAATTTTCTCTTTTGAATTGCTGGACTGTTCATTTTTGTTTTGCCTTTCTCCCCAACCACTTTGCCCTGATCCTGATCTTTTCTCCCACTGTTACTGTGGTAGTGTTTTTGTCTCTTTGGTACTCAGCTAGAGCTGTTAATTAAAACAGAAGCAGGTGCACACACAAGGTGAGGAGGGTCTTACTTCAGAGAGGCCTTGCCTCGAAGTTGCTAAGTGTTAACTACCACTTTCTCCAGGCCGCCCCAACGGTGTTCCACGGAGAACTACACGTGTACATAAACTGAAACAAGTTATACACCAAACTGTGATTTGCTCTGGGGTTTTATATTTTCATTTTTTTTAAATATGCAGATCACCCTCAATTGATTTCATGATCGTAATTAGTCTCAACTTGAAGTGCACAAAAACACTAGGTATATTTTTGAAATCTTTAGCTTTCTCTGACCACCTTTTATAAAATAGCAACACTCCCCACCTGGCCCCACCCATGCTCACTCTGTAGCCCTATTCCTCTATTTTATTTTTTTCATAGCACTTATCACCACCTGACAGAGGTTTGTTCTAGGCTATCTCCCCTACCCTAGAATGTAAATGTGAGGGTGGGGCCTTTGTTTTGTTATATCCCCAGCACCTGAACCAGCACTGTGCAGCTGAGGAAGCTGATGGGGGAGTCTGAGAGTCTGAAATTTCTGGCCAAGGTCACATAACTACTGAGTGTTGGAGTTGAAATTGGAATCCAGTCAGTCTTAAATAAAGACAACACGCTTATTGAGAACTGGTTGTATGTTCCAGAATGAACTGTTTGCTAGAAGGAAAAAGAAAGGGAGCGAGAGTAATAATACCCAGGCAGCTATGTTCATTAGCAACCCCGTCTCACTAGTTTTTTTTCTTTTTATTAACTTTTATTGAGCTTCAAGTGAATGTTTACAGATCAAGTCAGACTGTCACATATAAGTTTATATACACCTTACTCCGTACTCCCACTTGCTCTCCCCCTAATGAGTCAGCCCTTCCAGTCTCTCCTTTCGTGACAATTTTGCCAGCTTCCAACTCTCTCTATCCTCCCATCCCCCCTCCAGACAGGAGATGCCAACACAGTCTCAAGTGTCCACCTGATACAAATAGCTCACTCTTCATCAGCATCTCTCTCCTACCCACTGTCCAGTCCCTTCCATGTCTGATGAGTTGTCTTCGGGAATGGTTCCTGTCCTGGGTCAACAGAAGGTTTGGGGACCATGACCGCAGGGATTCCTCTAGTCTCAGTCAGACCATTAAATATGGTCTTTTTGTGAGAATTTGGGGTCTGCATCCCACTGATCTCCTGCTCCCTCAGGGGTTCTCTGTTGTGCTCCCTGTCAGGGCAGTCATCAGTTGTGGCCGGGCACCAACTAGTTCTTCTGGTCTCAGAATGATGTAGGTCTCTGGTTCATGTGGCCCTTTCTGTCTCTTGGGCTCTTAGTTATCGTGGACCTTGGTGTTTTTCATTCTCCTTTGATCCAGGTGGGTTGAGACCAATTGATGCATCTTAGATGACTGCTTGTTAGCATTTAAGACCCCAGACGCCACATTTCAAAGAGGGATGCAGAATGTTTTCATAATAGAATTATTTTGCCAATTGACTTAGAAGTCCCCTTAAACCATGGTCCCCAAACCCCCACCCTTGCTCCACTGACCTTTGAAGCATTCAGTTTATCCCGGAAACTTCTCTGCTTTTGGTCCAGTCCAGTTGAGCTGACCTTCCATGTATTGAGTACTGTCCTTCCCTTCACCTAAAGCAGTTCTTATCTACTAATTAGTCAGTAAAAAAAACCCTCTCCCACCCTCCCTTCCTCCCCCCCTCGTAACCACAAAAGTATGTGTTCTTCTCAGTTTATACTATTTCTCAAGATCTTATAGTAGTGGTCTTAAACAATATTTGTCCTTTTGCCTCTGACTCATTTCGCTCAGCATAATGCCTTCCAGGTTCCTCCATGTTATGAAATGTTTCACAGATTCGTCACTGTTCTTTATCGATGTGTAGTATTCTATTGTATGGATATACCACAATTTATTTACCCATTCATCCGTTGATGGACACCTTGGTTGCTTCCAGCTTTTTGCTGTTGTAAACAGAGCTGCAATAAACATGGGTGTGCATATATCTGTTTGTGTGAAGGCTCTTGTTTCTCTAGGGTATATTCCGAGGAGTGGGATTTCTGGGTTGTATGGTAGTTCTATTTCTAACTGTTTAAGATAACACCAGATAGATTTCCAAAGTGGTTGTACCATTTTACATTCCCACCAGCAGTGTATAAGAGTTCCAATCTCTCCGCAGCCTCTCCAACATTTATTCTTTTGTGTTTTTTGGATTAATGCCAGCCTTGTTGGAGTGAGATGGAATCTCATCGTAGTTTTAATTTGCATTTCTCTTTTTTTTAATGGCTAATGTGATATGATTCTTTAAATTTCAGTTGAGTGTGTTGTAATATCTCCCATCTCATTTCTTATTTGGGTTATTTGCTTCCCCTCCTGTTTTTCTTTTGTCAGTTTGGCAAATGGTTTATTGATTTTGTTAATTTTTTCATAGAGCCAGCTTTTGGTCTTGTTAACTTTCAATTGTTCTTCTGTTCTCTATTTCATTTAATTCTGCTCTAATTTTTATTATTTGCTTTCTTCTGGTGCCTTAGGGTTTCTTTTCTTGCTCTTTTTCTATTAGTTTAAGTTGTAGGGATAATTCTTTGAATTTGGCCCTTTCTTCTTTTTGGATGTGTGCATTTATTGATATAAACTGACCTCTGAGCACTGCCTTAGCTGTGTCCCAAAGGTTCTGATAAGAAGTGTTTTTATTCTCATTGGATTTTATGAATTTCTTTATTCCATCCTTAATGCCTTCTAGAACCCAGTCTTTTTTTTTTTTTAATAATTTTTATTGTGCTTTAAGTGAAAGCTTACAAATCAAGTCAGTCTGTCACATATAAGCTTATATATACCTTACTACATACTCCCATTTACTCTCCCCCTAATGAGTCAGCCCGCTCCCTCCTTCCAGTCTCTCCTTTCATGACCATTTTGCCAGTTTCTAACCCTCTCTACCCTCCCATCTCCCCTCCAGACAGGAGATGCCAACACAGTCTCAGGTGTCCACCTGATACAAGTAGCTCACTCTTCAACAGCATCTCTCTCCAACCCATTGTCCGGTCCCTTCCATGTCTGATGAGTTGTCTTCGGGAATGGTTCCTGTCCTGGGCCAACAGAAGGTTTGGGGACCATGACCGCAGGGATTCTTCTAGTCTCAGTCAGACCATTAAGTCTGGTCTTTGTATGAGAATTTAGGGTCTGCATCCCACTGCTGTCCTGCTCCCTCAGGGGTTCTCGGTTGTGCTCCCTGTCAGGGCAGTCATCAGTTGTGGCCAGGCACCATCTAGTTCTTCTGGTCTCAGGATGATGTAAGTCTCTGGTTCATGTGGCCTTTTCTCTCTCTTAACCCAGTCGTTTTTGAGCAGGGTATTGTTCAGTTTTCAAGTGTTTGATTTCTTTTCCCTTCTTTTTCTATTATGGATTTCTGCTTTTATGGCCTTATGGTCAGAGAAGATGCTTTGTAATATTTTGATGTTTTGGATTCTGCTAAGGCTTGCTTTATGACCTAACATGTGGTCTATTCTAGAGAATGTTTCATGTGTGTTGGAAAAGGGAGTATACTTGGCTGTTGTTGGGTGGAGTGTTCTATATATGTCTATGAGATAAAGTTGGTTGATTGTGGCATTTAGATCTTCCGTGTCTTTATTGAGCTTCTTTGTGGATGTCCTGTCCTTCATCGAAAGTGGTGTGTTAAAGTCTCCTACTACTATTGTGGAGCTGTCTATCTCACTTTTCAATGTTGATGGAGTTTATGTATCTTGCGACCCTGTCATTGGGTGCATAAATATTTAATATGGTTATATTCTCCTGGTATATTGTCCCTTTAATGATTATATAGTGTCCTTCCTTACCCTTTGAGATGGATTTAACTTTCAAGTCTATTTTGTCAGAAATTAATATTGACGCTCCTGCTCTTTTTTGATTGTTGTTTGCTTGATATAATTTTTTCCATCATTTGAATGTTAGTTTGTTTGTGCCTCTATGTCTAAGGTGTGTCTCTTGTAGGCAGCATAGAGATGGATTTTTTTTTTTTTTAAGCCATTCTTCCACTGTCTGTCTCTTTCTTGGTGCATTTAGTCCATTTACATTCAGTGTAATTATGGACTGGTAGGAGTTTCGTGCTGTCATCTTGATGTCTTTTTTGTGTGTGTGTGTGTTGTTGATAGTTTCTTTTTCCCACTTAATTTTTTGTGCTGAGTAGTTCATCTTTGTATATTGTCTTTTCCTCGTATTCATTGTTGTTGATTTTGTTTCTGCTGAGTCTCTATTTTTTTCTTATATTTTATTTTGATGAGTAGGACTGTTGGTCTCCTTTGCAGTTACCTTAATATTTACCCCCATTTTTCTAAGTTTAAACCTAATTTTTATTTCTTTATATTGCTCCATCTTCCTCTCCATATGAAAGATCTATGACTACACTTCTTAGTCTCTCTTTATTGTTTTAATGTTGTCTCCTTTTGCATAATGACATCACTGTTTCCCTGTTTTGAGTGTTTTTTTTTTTTTAATCTTGATTTGTTTTTGTGATTTCCCTATCTGTGTTGACATCTGGTTGTTCCTGTGTTCTAGTCTTGGGATGATATCTGATATTATTGATTTTCTAACCAGAGAATCCTTTTAGTATTTCTTGTAGTTTTGGTTTGGTTTTTATGAATTCCCTAAACTTCTGACTAGCTGAAAATGTCCTAAAATGTTGCCTTCATATTTGAGAGACAGTTTTGCCGGATATATGATTCTTGGCTGGCATTTCTCCTGAAATAGGCCCTCACAGGTCCATGCAGGGGGGAAAGGTATTCAAAGTCCACAGACTGTTTATTCCCGAACAGGAACCGCTTCTGTCCTGAGCTCCCCAGCTTAGTGGAGCTGGGAGATTATCTTTTCCCCTAATTGTGAATTTATTCCTTCTCCAAGGCTGGAAGAATAGCTCAGGGTGGTGACAGGCACTGAAGCTGGCTTGGAGGCTGGGGGTGCAGTAGATCATATGCAAGTACTTAGCTTTTGTTGAGGGCGCCATTATTCTCTGGTTCTGGACGTGTGAGTAGGCTGTGTGGCTGACTGTTTCTCCCTGAGGAAACTGTGGCTGAATGCTACCAAATGCCCACTGCAGTTGCTCTTGGGAATGGTGCCTGAGGGTTCCCGGCAATTCAAGTCCAGCAAGCCCTTTCCGCTTCTGAGCCATCTCTCCCTCTCCCTGCCACTCAGTCCTTTTTCTAACTTTGCCTTTGTTGTTCAGGGCTCCTAGCTTATCATAAATATAATTGTTTCACTGTTTCTTCAGGTCTTTGTTGTAAGAGTGATCACCAGAAGCGTCTGACTACTCCGCCATCTTGGCCCTGCCCCTGGCTTTGTAAGTTTTAACTCCTCTTTTTTCCTGAAAGTCAGTGTGACATTGGTATTATTTATTCCTTAAATATTTGATATCATTCACAAATGAAGCCATCTGAGCCTAGAATTTTCTTTGTGAGAAAATACAAACTTCTTACTACCATATTTTTACTCAAATGTGCTTGTTCTACTTTTGTTTGTTAACCATGCCCTACTGCTGTGAGGTATTTTCGTAAGTACTATGCTATTTTTTTTTTTTTTTTTTACAGCAACGTGTAAAAAAAATGGCATAGCATGCTTACGAAAATACCTCATGTGGGAGGGCATGGTTTACAAAAAAACGTAGATTGCACCCATTATTTGCATAACAATGCAGTATATATGGTTATTCTTGTTTCCTATTTATGTGTGTGTGAATTTTGGTGTCCCGTCTCTTCAAAGAATTAGTCCATTTCATCTAAGTTGTTGTATCTATTGGCATAAAGTATCCATAATATTCCCTCATCATTCTTTTATTATCTGCAGGATCTGTAATGATATACCCTCTTTCATCCATGATAATGGTAATTTGTGTTTTCTTCTATTTATCTTATTTGTCCTATCTAGAGATTTTATTGATCTTTTCAGGTCTTTTGATTTCATTGATTTTCTTTATTGTTGGTTCATTTTCTATTTTATTGATTTCTGTTCTTTATTATTTTCTTATTTCTATTTTGGGGTTAGTTTTTCTTTTTCTGGATTCTTATAGTAGATACTTAGATCATTGGTTTTAGGCCTTTCTTTTTTCCCAACATAAGCATTTAAAGCTATAAATTCCCCCTTTAAGTACAACTTTAGCTGCATTCCACAGATTTTGATATGCTCTGTTCTAATTTCAAAGTATTTTTTTAACAGTCCTTGTGATTTCCTCTTTGACCTATGGGCTATTTAGGACTGTGTTGCTTTAAAATATTTGACGATTTTCTTAACATCTTATTACTATAGATATCTAATTTAATTCTATTGTGGTTAGAAAACATATTCTGTATGATTAAAAAAAAACCCATTGCTGTCAATTCTGACTCATAGTGACTCTAAAGGGCAGAGTAGAACTGCCCCATAGAGTTTCCAAGTAGTGGCTGGTGGGTTCGAACTGTTGACCTTTTGGTTAGCAGCCAAGCTATTAACCACTGTGCCACCAGGGCTCTGTATGGTTCTAATGCTTTTTAATTTATTAAGACTTATTTTGGTGAATGTTCCATGTGCACTTGAGAAAAACATGTGTATTCTTCAGGGTGGTAGTGTTCTGTAAATGTTAACTTGATTCATGATGTTCACATCTTCTATATCCTTGCTGAATTGTCTACTTGTTTTATTGATTACTCAGAAAGGAAGGTTAAATTTCCAACTATGTTTATTGATATGTTTTATTGATTACTCAGAAAGGAAGGTTAAATTTCCAACTATGTTTATTGATATGTATATTTCTCTCTTTAATTCTGTCAATTTTTGCCTCTCTGAATCTTGAATCACTGTTATAAGGTACATTCACAGTTAGAATCATTATGTCTTTCTGAAGAATCAGCTCTTATCATATGAACTGATTCTCTTTCTCTAGTAATACTTCATGTGTTTTACATTTTTCTACATGTTTATCATTTCTGGTACTCTTCATTCCTTCATGTAAATCTATTTTCATCTGAAATCATTCCTCTTTAGTCTGAAGAACTTCCTTTAACATTTATAGTAGTTCAGATCTGCTAATGATGAATTCTGTCGGCTTTTGTTCCTATGAAAATATCTTTTCTCCCCCTTTATTTTTAAGGGATGTTTTTGTTGGATGTAGAATTCTAGCTTGATAGCTTTCTTTTCCTCTCAGCATTTCAAAGATATCATTCTATTGTCCTATGACTTGCCTTGTTTCTGATGATAAGTCAGCAACAGTTTTTGAAAATCCTTGTTACCTGTATGTAATTATGTCTTTTTGTCTGAGTTTAAGATTAAGTTTAAGATTTCTCTTTAACTTTTCTTTTTAACCATTTGAATATAATGTGCACTGTTGTAGTTTTCTTTTTGTTTATCCTCCTGAGTTTCATTGAACTTCTTGCATGTAGTTTTTGCCTAATCTCAAAATTTTCTGTCACCATCTCTTCAAATATTTTTCTGCCCTGGTCTCTCTCTCTCCTTTTTGGGGGACTGCAATCACACATGTGTTAGACTGATATTGTCCACACATCACTGAGACTCTGTTTATTTTTTTTTTTTTTCTGGTCTTTTCTATTCTGTATACTTCAGTTTTTATATACTTCAGTTTGGTTAGTTTCTATTCCCTTGTCTTCAAGTTCATTGATCTTTTCTTCTGAAATATCCAAATTGTCACTAAACCCATCTGTAGAATTTTACTTTGCAAATATTTTATTCTGTAGTTAAAGAATTTCCACTTGGTTCTTTCCAGTAATTTTCATTTCCCTGAAACTCCTCCTTTTCTTCACTCACTATATCCATCCTTTCCTTTAACCCTTGAACATATTTATAATAGCTCGTTTAAAGTTCTTGTTTGTTAACCCAACATATGCTTTATTTCTGTGCCTGTTTACATTGCCCCCACCCCTCATCTCCCCACCCCCATTGTGGGTCTTGTTTTCCTGCTATTTTCCATGTCTGGTGGGTTTTTTTTTTAATTTATTTATTTTTCATTGTGCTGAAAATATACGTAATAAAATATACACCAATTCAACAATTTCTGCATGTATAATTCAGTGACATTAATTATGTTCTTCAAGTTGCGCAGCCATTCTCACCCTCCTTTTCTGAGTTGTTCCTCCACCATTAACATAAACTCACTGTCCCCTAAGCAAAAACTCCCCTTTTCCCCTCCTTCCAGCCTCTGGTAACCACGAATAATCTTTGGTTTCAATATATAGTCTTTCTCCTTTTGTGTCCAACTTATTTCTGTTAATATGTTTTCAAGGTTCATCCATGTTGTGGCATGCGTTGGGACTCCATTTCTCCTTATGGCTGAATAACAGTCCATTTTATGTATATATTACATTTTGTTTATTCATTCATCTGTTGATGGACATTTTAGTTGTTGCTATGTTTTGGCTGTCATGAAAAGTGCTGGAATGAACACTGGTGTACAGATTTCCATTTGTGTTCCTGTCTGGTCATTTTTTAATTATATTTTGAATATTGTAGATGCTGTGTTGTTGCTCTTTTTCTTTAAGGAGTGTTGACTGGTTTTCTGACAGGCAGTTAATTTACTGGAGGATCAACCTGATCTTGTCGATGCTTGTTTTTTGGCTTTAGGATGGGTCTAGAGTAGCCCTTAACACTGGCTGATCAGAATTGCGAAGTCTCCTAGCGTTGTGCAACGTCTAAGATCTTCATTCAGGTCTTAAGCCACCCAGTCTTGCCCTATGCATTTGCAGCTTGGCATTTTGCTAAAGACTCAAAGGTTCCCCCCAAATGTATTATAAATTCTAACCCCTCTACCTGTGATTATAATCCCATTTGGGAATGATTTTTTTGTTATGTTAATGTGGCAGTATTAGTGTAGGGTGTATTTTAAGTCCATCTTCTTTGAGATTAAAAAAAAAGCAGATTAAGCGAGCAAGCACAAATGGAGGGAAAGAGATACACATCTGTCAAGGAACCTAGGAATAGAAGCTGAAAAGAGACAACGACCTTCCCCAAGAATGGACAGAGAGAGAGAGCCTTCCTCTAAAACCAGTGCCCTGAATTCAGACTTCTAGCCTCCTGAACTATGAGAAAATTAATTCTGTTCTTTAAAGCCACTCACTTGTGGTATTTCTGTTATAGCAGCACCAGATAACTAAGACACCCGTCTCCGCACAGCTTTCTCCTTCCCGGTACCCTAGTCTTCTGATTCCATCTGCCTCAAAAGTTCTGAACTCTAGCCTGTTTCCTCTGCTCATAGAGGTTCAGGTTCACTTTCCTGTGTCATGGTTCAGAAAGTGCTCTTATGCACAAAGCTAATGCAAATGTGGAGCTCACCTCGTGTGTTTCCTTTCTCTCAAGAATCACAACTCTGCAATGTCTGACATTCAATGCTTGAAAACAGTTGGTTGGTATATTTTGTCTACTTTTATAGTTGTTTATAGGGCATGGGTAAATCTGATACTCAATACTCCATCATGAGCAGAACTAGAATTTGAGCCTTGGTCTTTATTGTCAACTTTTGTATCTGATTTTTTTTTCCTTGTGCATGCATTATATTCATATTAATTCCTAAAAATGATAGTGTAAAGAAGTTCCAATGTAGGCAGTGCTTGACTCACCTATTTGGCTTACAGATTCTGCTGGCTTATACCAGTTTATCCCATGCACGTTACTTTTGAACTTCCTTTCTCTCACTGGGTGTTTCAGATGTGCTAATCCTTGGTTTGAGCTCTGGCTTAGTCACTTACTAGTTCTGGATAAGTCACTTAATCTCTCTGATCTTCAGTTTCTTATGGGCCAAACAAAGAGGATAACCCCTTCCTCTTAAGGTAGTTTCGAGAATTAGATGAAATTGCTCATTAGATGAAAATGTTGTTTCCTTTCTGTCATCTTCCCCACTCAGTGCTTGAATAATCAAATGTTGGATCTAGAGCCTAGATTTTTGCCTTTATCCCTTTGAAATTTTTACTTCGGTAGAGCTGGCATGAAGCCTTGTCCATTAAGAGTCCGTAGGTGCTGACTGAGCAGACAGTCTGGAGGTCAGTGTAGGCACAGCCCCAAAGACTGCCCAGGGTGTCCTTGGGGAGGCTGTGAGGAGTCACCATGACAGGGGGATATTTGAGCTCAGGGAATTTGGCTTCAAATCCCAAGGCTGCCCCTTCTAGTTGTATTACCTTAGGCCACTTGTTTCTGCCAAAATTTCATTTTCTTATCACAGAATTGAGAAAACGCATGCCTTGATAATGAAATGAGAGATCATTTGTAAACATGTTTGGTAAAGGATGATTTTGTGCTGTCCTGTCTTTTCAGGTCTCTCTCTCTTTAGTGCATTCTCTACTTGTTAGCTGCCAGGATGATTCTTGTCAAGTGTAAATACGATTGTGTTCTAACCCAGATAGTCACTCCCTCTTCCCCTCAACTCTCCATCACTGACAGAACAAGGTCCAAGCTTCTTCTCATTTCAAGACTCTGTTATCCATAAGCTGATCCCACCCCCATTTCTAGTTTCTTTTTCTCCACTGGCCCCTGTGCACCCCTGCACACACCCTTTCAAATCTAAATATATTTTTTGAATACCTCAAGCTGTTTCCCGCCTTCTCAGGCTTGCACAGTTTCACCATACAGAAAGACTTCCTCCAACGCTCTTCTGACAAACTCCTACTCACTCTTCAAAGCTCCGCTCCGATATATCATGCTCTCTCATACCCTCCCTGAGAGGCCAAGGCAGAATGAGTCCCTCCTCCTTTTTGCCTCCCCTAGGCCTTTTCTTCTCATGATCATCCCAGCAATCATACCAAAGGGGAACTGTGAGATTACTTATCAGTCTCTCTTTCTACTGTGAGCCCCTTAAGAACAGAGCCCAATGTCTTATCCGTTTCCAAATCTCCAGCTGGGAACTGTGGGCCTGCTAAGGTAGGAGAGTGGATGGATGGATAAATGAATAGATAAATGAGGAATTTAATTAATGTTTGTCCTATTTTCCTGTCTCTCTCTGTGATGGTTACGATTGTGTGTCAACTTGGCTGGACCATGATTGTCAGTGTTTTGATAGTCATGTAATGTGATCACTTCCCTTTTGAGATTTCATATGTGATCATCCCATGATGGGATCTGCTGTGAGTAACCAATCAGATGAAGGGGAGATTCTTTGGATGTGTGCCCTGCGTTAGATATAAGCGGATGTTCTGGCAAGGCTTGTGGGCTTTTGCTCATTCTGTATCCTGCAGCTGGCTTCTGTTTGTCTGACCTCCAGTTCTTGGGACTTGAGCTACCAGCTTACCTGTGGTCTTACCTACCGATCTTGGGATTCATTGATCTTCACAGCCTGTGAGCAAGAGCCCTGCTCTCTGACCTGCTGATCTTGGGTTTGCCAGCCCCTGTGGCTACATGAATCTGGAGAAGCCTCTATTTTGATCCACAGAACAAGACATTCCAGCCTCTACAACCACATGAGCTATTTCCTTAATATAAATCTCTCTCTCTCTCTATGTGTATGTGTATACATATATATATACATATATATTTGTATGATTTACTGGTTTTGCTTCTCTAGAGAACCCACCCTAAGACACCTTCTTAGAGTCTTAACCTTTTGAAAGCAGGGGCCATCTCTCCTGCTTCTTGTATTCATCCATCTAGAGGCCTTGCAAATGGATGAGCCTCTTCTACTTACACATCTCTACCACCTGGAAGCCCTTTGAGGACAGAGGTCCCCTTCACCAGATTTCTCTCTGTTCCCCCCAGGGTCTGATACAGACCCTTCAGTGTCTCCTTAGAAGGAAAGCCCAACTCCTCACCGTGCCCACAGCCCAGTGACCTCTCCACTTCCACTGAAGACTTCCTGCCCTGTATGCAGCTGACTGCTCGCCATCCCTTGTCTGACCTAAGCTCAGTTTTGTTTCAGGACAGCTGCCCTTGCTCTCTCCTCTGTCTGGATCTTCTCATGGCTGTTTCCTTCTCCTTCTTTGAAGGCCACAGAGCCTTTGATTCCCCTAAGCTAAATGGATAGACACAGAGTAGGTGCTGAGTGAACAAATGGATGGAGGCCCTGGGCATGAACATTCTAGTGGAAAGAGACAGCGACCAAAGAAACAAAAAAGTAAATCCAATTATTTCAGGTGGTGAGGTCCTAAAACCAAACCAGTTGCTGCCAAGTTGATTTTGACTCATGGCGACCCCATGTGTGCAGAGCTGTGCTCCATAGGGTTTTCAAGGTTGTGACCTTTCTGAAGAAGATAACCAGGCCTTCTTTCTGAGACACCTCTGGGTGTCTCAGACACCTCTGGGTGACACCTCTGGGTGTCACCTTTGGTTAGTAGTTGAGCACTTAACTGTGTGTGCCACTCAGGGACTCCTGCAAACAGTCCTAGAGCAAAATAAAACAGGGTGGTGGGACAGGGTTGTAGAGCAGGAGGGACTTCCAACCCAGCTGCAGTTGTAGGACCCAGCTATGGATGTAGTAATGGACGTGTGACAGAGTCCTAGGAGGAATGGGGAATTCATTTGTTCATGCACTCACTAGGCATTTATTAAGCACTTACCATGTACCAGACACTCTTCGGGGCACCGAGGGAAAGTAGTGAAGAAATCAAACAAGTTCCTACCTTCAGGATCTCACAGTCTTGTGAGGGAGACAGATAATAGACCGAGAGCCAGTAAATACATGATAAAACATCAGGCTGGGGTCAGAGCTGGGAAAAAAATAAAATGGGGTAATAGAATACAGACTGAATGAAAGAACAAGGGAGGACCCCTTGAAGAAGTGATGTTTGAGCTGAGGAGCTGGCTATGCAATCATTAGGGTCAAGGGTGTCCCAGGCAGAAGAAATAGTGAGTGTAAAGGCTCCGAGGCAGGAACAAGGAACCAAATGAGGGGGCTGGTTGTGTTGAGTTAATAGATGTGGCCCAAAGTCCAAAGTGGTTTGACTTGCCCAGTTTTTAAAACTATGAAATAGATGCCAAACTTGAAAAGCTGGGTCATTTCACAAAAAAAAAACCCTAGATTCCCAGCTTCTCTTAAAAATTGGTGTTACTTTGAAGTGTGGGGTCTGGGGTCTTAAATGCTAACAGGCGGCCATCTAAGATGCATCAATTGGTCTCAACCCACCTGGATCATAGGAGAATGAAGATCACCAAGGTCACACGATAACTAAGAGCCCAAGAGACAGAAAGGGCCACAGGAACCAGAGACTTACATCATCCTGAGACCAGAAGAACTAGATGGTGCCCGACCACAACCGATGACTGCCCTGACAGGGAGCACAACAGAGAACCCCTGAGGGAGCAGGAGAACAGTGGGATGCAGACCCTAAATTCTCATAAAAAGACCAGACTTAATGGTCTGACTGAGACTAGAAGAATCCCTGCAATCATGGTCCCCAAACCTTCTGTTGGCCCAGGACAGGAACCATTCCCGAAGACAACTCATCAAACATGGAAGGGACTGGACAATGGGTTGGAGAGAGATGCTGATGAAGAGTGAGCTACTTGTATCAGGTGGACACTTGAGACTGTGTTGGCATCTCCTGTCTGGAGGGGAGATGGGAGGGTAGAGAGGGTTAAAAAAGAAACTGGCAAAATGGTCACAAAAGGAGACTGGAAGGAGGAAGCAGGCTGACTCATTGGGGGGAGAGTAAGTGGGACTATGGAGTAAGGTGTATGTATGTAAGCTTGTGTGCGACAGACTGACTTGATTTGTAAACTTTCACTTAAAGCAGAATAAAAATTATTAAAAAAAAAATTGGTGTTGCTCACACCACTGACCCTTAGTACGTGTGCACCAGTCTGCTTCCTGCCCTGCTTGGCCTGGTGGCACCTGGGCCTTGGAGAAAGGGGCAGAATCTAGGCCCCAGGCTGGCATTCCAGCCTGGCTGGATGCTCTGTCTGCACCATCTTGCCCACCCACACTTGCAGACCAGTCATATTGCTGGCCTGATCTATACCACTCTCCAGGCCCCCCAGGAGAGAGGCCCCTCCATACCCTGGTCAGGGCCTTTCACTCCTCTTGCCATGTTCTTCAGGCCTGGGTGCCTCCTGTGCTCTGAAAGGGCCCTGTGCCTCTGACTTCACCAGCTGCTTCTCCTCATCCTTATCCACAGGGCCCTTGCAGTGGCTAGACCAACCTCTGCAGAATCTGTGTCCCTGTGAGCTCCTCAAGGGCAGGGCCCAAGCAGTTCTCCCTGAAAGGGGCCCTGGGACAGACGGGGTGTAGAGAGACAGTGCCAGGGACAGTTGGGGAGCACAGGCGGAGGGCTGCCCACCGGCCCAGGTCCCACCCAGTGAAAACTCTGGTTGGGCTTCCACTATCAAACCCAGCTCACCTGAACTTCTCACCAAGCCCTGGGGGAAACATCACAGCACCTCACTCCTTGGCGAGGCCTCTGAAGCCTGTCTGTCATGTTCCCTCATTTCATACTCACCATGATCCTGTGGATTGGTACTTGGATGTCCATATCATAGGCAAGAGGAGGCTGAGGCTTAGGGAGGGGACATGCCATGACCTGGATGAGAATCAGCAGGCAGACCAAGGTCAACTTCCATATAAGAGAAGGGACATGGTCTGCTGTTGAGTGGAGAATGTGGTGCAGGTGCCAGAGCAAAAGAAAAGACAAGAACTGGCTCAGATGGGAATCAGCATGAGGAGGCTCACACGAAACCAAGAGGAGGAGGTTAAGAAAAGGACTAGGAGGAGGAGGCTCAGACAAGGACCAGAAGGAGAAGGCTAAGCAGGTACAAAGGGGAGGAGGCTCAGGCAGGGACCAGGGGAAGTCCCAGGCAGAGATTAGAAGGAGACACAGAGAGGGAGGAGCAGAAAGCCAAAACAGGGACCAAGAGGAGGAGGCTCAGACAGGTACCAGGAAAATGAGGCCCAGACAGGGACTAGGAGGAGGCACATACAGGGACACAAGGAGCAGGCAAAGGCAGGGATCAGAAGGAGGAGGCTCAGACAGGGACCGGGATGAGGAGTCTCAGGCAATAACAAGGAGGAGGGTCACAGAGAGACCAGGTGAAGGAAGCTCTCACAGGGACCAGAAGGAGGAGAATCAGACTGGGACCTGGAGAAGAGGCTCAGATAAGGCTGAGGAGGAGGCCCAGAAAGTACCGGTATGAGGAGGTCCAGATAGGGGCCAGGAGGAGGAGGCCCAGAAAGTGAGTAGGAGGAGGAAGCTCAGACAGGAACCAGGAGGAGGAGGCTCAGACAGGTACCAGGAAAATGAGGCCCAGACAGGGACTAGGAGGAGGCACATACAGGGACACAAGGAGCAGGCAAAGGCAGGGATCAGAAGGAGGAGGCTCAGACAGGGACCGGGATGAGGAGTCTCAGGCAATAACAAGGAGGAGGGTCATAGAGAGACCAGGTGAAGGAAGCTCTCACAGGGACCAGAAGGAGGAGAATCAGACTGGGACCTGGAGAAGAGGCTCAGATAAGGCTGAGGAGGAGGCCCAGAAAGTACCGGTATGAGGAGGTCCAGATAGGGGCCAGGAGGAGGAGGCCCAGAAAGTGAGTAGGAGGAGGAAGTTCAGACAGGAACCAGGAGGAGGAGGCTCAGACAGAGACCAGGCACAGGAGGCTTAAACAGGGACCAGGAGGAGGATGATAATACAGGAACCAGGATGAGGAGGCTCAGACAGGAACCCGGAGAAGGAGGGTCATATAGGGTATAGGAGAAGGAGGCTTAGACAGGTCACAGGAGTAGGAAGCTCAGAAAGGCACCAGGAGGAGAAGGCTCAGATAGAGACCGGGAAGAGTGGGCTTATCAGAGATCAGGAGGAGGTGGCTCAGAGAGAGACAAGGAGGAGGAGGATCAGACAGGGATCATGAGTAAGAGGCTCAGATAGGGCCCAGGAAGAGGGGGATCTTATAAGGACCAGGAGGAAAAGTCTGAGACAGCGACCAGGTAGAGGAGGATCTAACATGACTAGGAGGAGGTGAATCAGACAGGGACCAGGAAGAGGAGGCTCAGATAGGAACCAGGAGGAGGAAGATCTTATACGGACCAGGAGCAGGATACTCAGACAGAGACTACAAGGAGGATGATCAGATGGGGACCAGGAGGAGGAGGCTCATACAGGGGCTAGGTTGAGGGGACTCAGACAAGGCCCAGGAAGAGAAGGCTGAGCCAGGGACCAGTTAAAGGAGGGTCAGATGGTGGATCAGCAGGAGGCGGCTCATACAGGGATGAAGTAGAGGAGGGTCAGACACGGACCAGGATGAGAAGGCTTGGTTGAAAGACCAGGAGAAGGAGGCCCAGACTGGACCAGAAGTAGGTGGCTCTGAAATGCATCAGGAGGAGGAGCCTCAGACAGGAACTAGGAGGTGGCGATTCAGAGAGGGATAAGATGTAGGAGGCTCAGATGATGACCAGGTGGAGAAGGATCAAACATAACCAGGAGGTGGTGCATCAAACAGGGACTAGGAGGTGGAGGCTTGTACAGGGATCAGAAGGAGGAGGCTCAGACAGGGTCCTGGAGTAAAACTCAGACAGGGACCAAGAGTGGAAGGCTCTGACATGGACCAGGTGGAGCAGGGTCAGACAGGGACCAGGATGTGAAGGCTCAGATGTGAGATGAGGAGGAGGAGGCCCAGATATGACCAGGAGTAGGAGCCTCAGAACAAGGCCATGGGCCAACTGTGGATCAGACCATCAATTACTCATATGCAATTTCAAGTTGAAACTGAAGAAAATTAGAACAAGTCCACAAGAGCCACTAAGGTGCGTCTGACATAAGTCATGTTGTTTTCAATTGCTGCATGTTGTTGTTGTTGTTGTTGTTGTTGTTGTTATTAGGTGCCCTCGAGTTGGTTCTGACTCATAGCGACCCTACGCACAACAGAATGAAACACTGCCTGGTCCTGCGCCATCCTTACAATCGTTGTTATGCTTGAGCTCTTTTTTGCAGCCACTGTGTCAATCTACCTCGTTGAGGGTCTTCCTCTTTTCTGCTGGCCTTGTACTCTGCCAAGCATAATGTCCTTCTCCAGGGACTGATCCCTCCTGACAACATGTCCAAAGTATGTAAGACGCAGTGTCACCATCCTTTCTTCTAAGGAGCATTCTGGTTGTACTTCTTCCAAGACAGATTGGTTTGTTCTTTTGGCAGTCCATGGCATATTCAATATTCTTTGCCAATACCATAATTCAAAGGTTTCAATTCTTCAGTCTTCCTTATTCATTGTCCAGCTTTCACATGCATATGAGGTGATTGAAAACATCATGGCTTGGGTCGGGAGCACCTTAGTTTTCAGGGTGACATCTTTGTTTTTTAACACCTTAAAGAGGTATTTTGCAGCAGATTTGTCCAATGCAATGCATCTTTTGATCTCTTGACTGCAGCTTCCATGGGCGTTGCTTGTGGATACAAGTGAAATGAAATCCTGGACAACTTCAATCTTTTCTCCATTTATCACGATGTTGCTTATTAACCAGTCGTGAGAATTTTTACTGTCTTTATATTGAGGTATAATCCATACCTGAATGCTGCGGTCTTTGATCTTCATCAGTAAGTGCTCTTCACTTTCATCAAGCAAGGCTGTGTCATCTGCATAATGCAGGTTATTAATGAGTCTTCCTCCAAGCTTTCAGAACATTCTTTTGCTGATGTGGCATGACTCAAAATGAGAAGAAACAGCTGTAAACATCCATTAATAATCAGAACGTGGAAGGTACGAAGTATGAATCTAGGAAAATTGGAAATTGTCAAAAATGAAATGGAAGGCATAAACATTGATATCCTAGGCATTAGTGAGCTGAATTGGACTGGTCTACTATGCTGGGAATGATAACTTGAAAAGGAATAGTCTTGCACTCATATAGTCCAGATTCTTGGATTATTTGTTCAGCATACAGATTTAATAAGTATGGTGAAAGGATAGAACCCTGACAAACACTTTTCCTGACTTTAAACTATGCAATATCCCCTTGTTCTGTTCGAACAACTGCCTCCTGGTCTATGTATAGGTTTCAAATGAGCGCAATTAAGTGTTCTGGAATTCCCATTCTTCACGATGTTATCCATAATTTGACATGATCCACACAGTCGAATACCTTTGCATAGTCAATGAAACACAGGTAAACATCCTTCTGGTATTCTCTGCTTTCAGCCAGGATCCATCTGACATCAGCAGTGATATCCCTTGTTCCATGTCCTCTTCTGAATCCTGCTTGAATTTCTGGCAGTTCCCTGTGGATATACTGCTGCAGCCACTTTTGAATGATCTTCAGAAAATTTTACATGTGTGTGACATTAGTGATATTGCTCAATAATTTCTACATTCAGTTGGATCATCTTTCTTTGGAATAGACATAAATATGGATCTTTTCCAGTCAGTTAGCCAGGTCTTCCAAATTTCTTGGCATGGATGAGTGAGCACTTCTAATGCTGCATTCATTTGTTGAAACATCTCAATTGGTAGTCCATCAATTCCCAGAGCCTTGTTTTTCACCAATGCCTTCAGTGCAGCTTGGACTTCTTCCTTCAGTATCATCAGTTGCTGATCATATGCCACCTCCTGAAATGTTTGAACGTTGACCAATTCTTTTTGGTATAGTGACTCTGTGTATTCCTTCCATCTTCTTTTGATGCTTCCTGCATAATTTAATATTTTCCCTGTAGAATCCTTCAATATTGCAACTCGAGGCTTGAATTTTTCTTCAGTTCTTTCAGCTTGAGAAATGCTGAACATCTTCTTTCCTTTTGGTTTTCTATCTCCAGCTCTTTGCACATGTCATTATAATACTTTATCTTCTGGAGCTGTCCTTTGAAATTTGTTCAGCTCTTTTGCTTTATCATTTCTTCCATTTGCTGTAGCTACCCAGTGTTCAAGAGCAAGTTTCAAGGTCTCTTCTGACATTTATTTTGGTCTTTTCTTTTTTTCCTGCATTCTCAATGACTTCTTGCTTTCTTTGTGTATGGTGTCCTTGATTTCATTTCACAACTCATCTGGCCTTTGATCATTAGTGTTCAAGCATCAAATCTATTCTTGAGATGGTCTCTAAATTCAGGTGGGATAACATCAAAGTCTTAATTTGGCTCTCAGGGACTTGTTCTAATTGTCTTCAACTTCAGCTTGAACTTGCATATGAGCAATTGATGGTCTATTCCTCAGTCAGCCCCTGGCCTTTTTCCGACTAATGATATCGAGCTTTTCCACTGTCTCTTTCCCCAGATGTAGTTGATTTGATTCCTGTGTATTCCGTCTGGCAAGGTCCATGTGCGTAGTCATCGTTTATGCTGTAGAAAAAAAGTATTTGCAGTGAACAAGCCATTGGTCTTGCAAAATTCTATAATATAATCTCTGGCATTGTTTCTATCACCAAGGCCATATTTTCCAACTGCTGTTCTTTCTTCTTTGTTTCCAACTTTTGCATTCCAATGACCAGTAATTATCAATGCATCCTGATTGCATGTGTCTGTTGGTTTATCATATTGTGGAGGCTTGCATTGCTGTGATGCCGGAAGTTATGCCACTGGTATTCAAATACCAGCAGTGTCACCCATGGAGGACAGGTTTCAGCTGAGTTTCCAGACTAAGACAGGCCAGGAAGAAGCACCTGGCAGTTTACTTCCAAAAAGAATTATCCAGTGGAAACCTTATGAATAGTGGCAGGATGTTGCCTGATATAGTGCTGGAAGATGAGCCTCTCAGGTTTGAAGGCACTCAAAAGATGACTGGGGAAGAGCTGCCTCAAAGTAGAGTCAATCTTAATGATACAGATGCAGTCAAGCTTTCAGGACATTCTTTTGCTGATGTGGCATGACTCAAAATGAGAAGAAACAGCTGTAAACATCCATTAATAATCAGAAAGTGGAAGGTACGAAGTATGAATCTAGGAAAATTGGAAATTGTCAAAAATGAAATGGAAGGCATAAACATTGATATCCTAGGCATTAGTGAGCTGAATTGGACTGGTCTACTATGCTGGGAATGACAACTTGAAGAGGAGTAGTCTTGCACTCATCATCAAAAAGAACATTTCAAGATCTATCCTGAAGCACAATGCTGTCAGTGATAGGATAATATCCATATGCTTGCAAGGAAGACCAGTTAATACAACTATTATTCAAATTATGCACCAATCACTAAGGCCAAAGATGAAGAAATTGAAGATTTTTACCAACTTCTGCAGTCTGAATTGATCTTACAGTCAGGATGCATTGATAATTACTGGTGATTGGAATGTGAAAGCTGAAAACAAGGAATAAATTAGGGGCCAGGAGGAGGAGGATTATATCAGCACAGGAGGAGGCTCAGAAAGTGACCAGGTAGAAGAGGATCGGACATGACTAGAAGGAGGAACATCAGACAGGGACCAAGAGAAAGAGGCTTAGACAGGGACCAGTAGAAGGAAGTTTAGGCAAGGACCAGAAAGAGGAGTCTCAGACACTGACCAGGAGGAAGAGGAGGCCCAGACAGTGGCCAGGAGGAAAAGGATCATACAAGGTTCAGGAAGAGGAGTTGTGATCATTAGGGTTATGTGTCAACTTGGCTGGGCCATGATTCTCTGTGGTTTGGCATTTATGATGTAGTTTGGCAGTCGTGTGATGATGTGATCACTGCCATGATGAGATTTGATATAATGTGATCACTACCATGATGGGATCTGCTGTGAGTTGCCAATCAGTTGAAAAGGAGTTGCGTCGAATACTAAGTGGACATTCTGGCAAGGCTCGTGGGCTTTTGCTCGACCCGGATCCTGAAGCTGGCTCCTGTTCATCTGACCTCCAGTTCTTGGGACTTGAGCTAGCAGCTTACTTGTGGTCTTACCTGCCTATCTTGCGATTCATTGGTCTTTTCAGCTTGTGAGCAAGAGCCCTGCCAATCTTGGGTTCGCTAGCCCCTGCAACTACATGAATCAGGAGAAGCTTCCAGCCTAACCTATGGATTTGGACCATTCTAACCTCTACAAATGTGTGAGCCATTTCCTTTATATACATCTCTCTATATAGATATTTATACACTTTATGTGCTTTTCTTCTCTAGAGAACCCAGCCTAAGACAGGAGGTTCAGATAGGGACCAGGTGGAGGAGGATTGGACAAGGACCAGGAAGAAGAGTCTCAGACACTGACCAGGAGGAGGAGGCCCAGACAGGGTCCAGGATGAAAAGGATCAAGTAGGGTCTGCAAGGAGGAAGTTCAGATAGGGTCCAGGAGGAGGTTCTGACAGGAACTACGAGGAAGAGGATCATACAGGGACCAAGAGGAGGCTCAGACACGGACCAGCAGGAGGCTGGGTCCAGGAACAGGAGGTTTAAAAAGGAACCAGGAGGAGGAGGATCATATAGGGACCAAGAGGAGGAGGCTCATGCAGGGACTAGGATGAGAAGGCTCAGAGAAACCAAGTTGAGGAGTCTCAGACAGAGACCAGGTGGAGGAGTGTCAGATAGGGACCAGGAGGAGGAAGATCAGACAGAGACCAGGAGAAGGAGGATCAGATAGGGCCTGGGAGGAGAAGGCTCAGACACGGACAAGAAAGAGGCTCAGACAGGAACCAGGAGGAAGAGGATTATTTAGGGTGTAGAAGGAGGAGGAGGTACCAAAAGGATCCAGGAAGAAGAAGTTCAAACAGGGACCAGAGGAGAAGGCCCAAACAAGGGCAGAAGAAGGCTCCAATAGGGACCAGTAGGAGGAAGCTTAGACAGGGACCAAGAGGAGGAGGCTCCAACAGGATCTGGGAGGAAGAGGCTCAAACAGAGACCTGGCAGAGAAGTTCAGACTGGGACCAGAAAGAGGAAGCTCATACAGGGACCAGGTGGAGGAGGATCAGACAGGGACCAGGATGAGAAGGCTCAGATGGAGGATCAGGAGGAGGAGGTCCAGACATGACCAGGAATAGGAGGCTCAGAAGGGATCAGTAGCAGGAGGCTCAAACAGGAGCCAGAAGGAGGAGCCTTAGGCAGGGACTAGGAGGAGAAGGATCAGAGAGGGACCAGAAGTAGGAGGCTAACAGGGACCAGGAAGAAGAGGATCATACCGGGACCAGGAGGAGGAGGCTCAGCCAGCCACCTGGTGGTGGAGGATCAGACATGACCAGAAGGAGAAGCATCAGACATGACCAGAAGGAGGAGGCTCAGACATGACCAGGAGGAAGAGGCTCATACAGGCACCAGGAGGAGGAAGCCTGACGGGGGATCATGTGGGGGCACGTTTTGAGTGTTTGTGGGGAAAAGGTTCGGATTCTCAATGTACTTTGAGGTCAGCTGAAGTGGACATGGGAAAGAAGAGTTTTGGTTGGGTCTTAGGTTACTGTCTTTCTACTCCTCCTCTTGCTCCTACCCAAAGAATGCAGGTAAGACCCCTGTTTGGAGCCTGCAGTGGTCTCCCTTGTCACATTCCCAAGGCTGTCCTAGCAGCCTGGCCCTCACAGGCCCTATCTTTGCCTTCCACAACCTTGATCCCAGGGTCTGCTGCACTTCCTTAGGAACTGAGTATCCCATCTTGGAGGGTGCTGAGCTTAAAAGCTGGTCCCCAAGACCCCAGATCTGCTCTCCTGTGACTCTGTAGCTCCACTGTGTCACTCTCTCCATCACCAACACAGATGCCATCACCTGGAGAATCACCTCATCCCCAGCAGCCAGGGCGGCACCTGAGCCTGTCATTAAAACCTAGCAGGACTTTATAAGCTCAGGCTTAATGCTAAGCACATAAGAAAATCTCTGTAATTTCCCGCTGGGCAATGGGGATGTTGTCTGGCTCCTGCAGGCCATAATTTTAGGGGAGAGAAACTTTTTTTTTCTCCACATATGATGGGAAGTCAGTAGTTACGGTTACAGCTGACTGTTGACATTGGGAAGCTGTTCCAATGCCCAGAATCCCACCTACCTCAACTAAATGGTATCTTTATGAAATTAGTAGAATGAGGCTGCACCAAGGGGGAGGCAAAAAAAAATGAACTTTCAAATTTTGAGTATAATTGGAAAACTGACCTTTGGAAAATATTTTCCCACCTCAGCCCCAAGCTGCACTGAAAAGAAAAAAAAAAAATGCAGTTTAGAGGCTGGGGAAGAATGGGTGCATTATGTGATGGTGAAGGGGATCTTGAGAAATTAGGCAACTTTGCTGGATAGAGGTGAGCGCTGACTCACCTGACTGGGTCGGGCCCTCTGGGTGTCCTCAGGCTATAGTGTCTCTGGTACTGGCCAGGGAGTCGCTTGGGCACCAAGGCCGGCCTCTGGCCTGTTGCACTAGGGGCAGAGTGGACGCTCCCAGAACCCCAGGTAGCACAGGCCTCTCAGAGGAGCCCGCACGAGCCTCCACCTGACTGTCAGGGTCAGTGACAAGGCCTTCCTGTGTGGGGCCTGGTGGCGGGCTTCACAGCCTAGGCTGTCCCATGGATTTTGCTGTCCAGAGGGGGACAGGGGAAGCACACAGGTACACAGACCAGTGCTGAGCCACAGCTGTCCTGCGTGTCCAGAGCAGAACACGAGGGTGCAGCCCTCTGGGTGTTGGGAACAACTGGGGAGGCCTGAGCTGAGCAGTGGGTGGGGGCCACATGGGGCAGCAGTACAGGCATCCAGCAGAAGGGGTGGCGTGTGCTAAGGCCCTGTGGCCAGAGACAGTATGGTGGAAGGCAGGCAATATCTGCAGTCTGTAGCTGCGAGGTGCTCTGGAGATGTGGGCAGGGCCCGGCATGAGGGCCTCAGGGACCACAACGGAATAGTGGTCTCAACCCTGAGAACTGTGGGAGCCCAGGGATTTGGGGCAAGTGTAGGGATGTATGGAGGGGGTGGTGAGGGCAGGACTGGAAACAGAGGTGCTGTGAGGAGTCAGGTGGTGTCCGGAGGAGGAGCAGATGCCTTGGACTTGGGGATGACTGAGGAGGAGATGGAGAAGTTTGAAGGTGGACTGGGTGGTGGGGTTGGTGAGAGAGGCGTGGAGGGGCCTTTCAGGGGCCTGGTGGCCTGGGCCCCTGCTGCTGGTTTACCGTGGTGTTGTCCATTGGGTCAGCAACTGTCAGGAGATGTTTTAGGATTGTGAGGATAGAAGCAGGCAGTGAATTGAGTTTTGAACGGACTGAGCTTAAGAACTATTGAAACATCAAATAGGGAGGTGAAGAGGATAGTAACTGGGGTGTGTGAAGTGCTGGTCGCTGGGCTGGGGCATGCAGGGTGCATACAACAAGGCTCAGTTGGATTTAGCAATTCAGCAAGTGTTTGTTAGAGCCGTGAATGCACTGTTACATCTTCTTGGGGCCTCAGTTTCCTTGTCTACTAAATGAGGTAATAATAGGTGAGGGATGAATAAGTAGTCAATTCTGGAATCTTGGGAAGATACACGAATCCATCTGCTGCTTGTCCTCTCAAGCCCTGGCTGTTCCGGCTTACTGTTTTATGTAATAATATGTACCTTCTACAATATCTCTCTGGGGAATGTGTGCTTCCTTATTGCAGGGGCAGAAGTTGGGTGTTGGAGCTTGCCAAGTGACACAGCCAGGGACAGCAGGCTCCTAGAGGTTTCTGCCAGGACCTTTCTCTCCATGAGCAAACTGCTCACTCAGAGGTTTGTCTCTCAGCTACTTAGTGATGCTGCTCCAGGCCTCCTCCTAACAAGGACAGTCTTACCTATACCTTTGGGCACCAAACTACGACCGCTCAGTTGACCCAGAAGCTGTATGACATGTGAGGAACCTAACTCACAGGCTGTCCCAGGGATCCCTCTTAGGAGAGTGTGGGAGTGTGGTGGGCCAGATGCCTCTCCCAGCCAGGTAGGGCCTGGACACTTTTTTCACTGCCTTTGAATTTTGACCCACTTGTTTGGTGGGTCTCCCAGCATTTCGTGTCTCCTGCAGGTTCCTTGGGGCCTGGTTGGCTCCTCCCTGGGCTCAAGAAGTGCCAAGGAGCAATTCCCACATGCTAACCAAGCCTGCTTCTAATTGCGCTAGCTGTAGTAATTTGTGCAATCCTTCCCATGCCCCAGAGGGTAGGGTTGTTCTTAGTCCTGCTTCTGAGGAGGAGACTGGGTGGCAAAGGCACAAGGCATGGGCAGAACTGGGAGGAGCCTGTGGGGCTGGAGTCCTCATCTGTGTGGGCCTCGGCTGACCCCAATAGGAAGAGCTGCAATGAGGAGTTGCAGGCAGCACACACGGGACCTCAGCTGTTTGTCTGCAAGGTGCCTGGGAACAGAACTCGAGGAGCAGACTCTAGTCTTTTCCTCTCCCTTTCAGGGGTCTCCGCCTCAGTTACCTCCCTCTCAATGTCCACTCCCTTCTTCCCTCCCTTGACCAGTTCCCTCTGTATTCCCATATCCTGGAGAGCCCTTCTGATTGGCTTAGATAGGGAGCTCTATCCTGACTGGGCAAAGCCTGGGCATTGGCACCTCCAGGTGGCTGGACAACCCGCATAAAATAAGAGCAATGCAGACACTCTTCCAGCCTGCTGCTTTAGTTACTTAGTGGCCATAACAGAAACGCCACGGGGGTGGCTTTCAAGAACAGGGATTTATTCCTCACAGTTTCTTGTTGTTTTTAGTTGCCATTGAGTTGATTCCGACTCATGGTGACCCCACGTGTGCAGAGTAAAACGGTTCCATACAGTTTTCAAGGCTGCACACTTTCAGAAGCAGATCATCAGGCCTGTCTTCTGAGGTACTTGTTGTTGTTGTTGTTAGGTGCCGTCGAGTCGGTTCCGACTCATAGCGACCCTATGCACAACAGAACGAAACACTGCCCGGTCCTGCCCCATCCTTACAAACATTGTTATGCTTGAGCTCATTTTTGCAGCCACTGTGTCGAACCACCTCGTTGAGGGTCTTCCTCTTTTCTGCTGACCCTGTACTCTGCCAAGCATGATGTCCTTCTCCAAGGACTGATCCCTCCTGACAACATGTCCAAAGTATGTAAGACGCAGTCTTGCCATCCTTGCCTCTAAGGAGCATTCTGGCCACTCTTCTTCCAAGACAGATTTGTTCATTCTTTTGGCAGTCTGTGGTATATTCAATATTCTTCGCCAACACCACAATTCCAAGGCGTCAATTCTTCTTTGATCTTCCTTATTCATTGACCAGCTTTCACATGCATATGATGTGATTGAAAATACCATGACTTGAGTCAGGTGCACCTTAGTCTTCAAGGTGACATCTTTGCTCTTCAACACTTTGAAGAGGTCCTTTGCAGCAGATTTACCCCAATGCGTCTTTTGATTTCTTGGCTGCTGCTTCCATAGCTGTTGATTGTGGATCTGAGTAAAATGAAATCCTTGACAACTTCAATCTTTTCTCTGTTTATTAAGATGTTGCTCATTGGTCCAGTTGTGAGGATTTTTGTTTTCTTTTTGTTGACGTGTAATCCATACTGAAGGATGTGGTCTTTGATCTTCATTAGTAAGTTCTTCAAGTCCTCTTCACTTTCAGCAAGGAAGGTTGTATCATCTGCATAACGCAGGTTGTGAATGAGTCTTCCTCCAATCCTGATGCCCCGTTCTTCTTCATGTAGTCCAGCTTATCGTATTATTCGTTCAGCATACAGATTAAATAGGTATGGGGAAAGAATATAACCCTGACTCACACCTTTCCTAACTTTAAACCAATCAGTATCCCCTTGTTCTGTCCGAACAACTGCCTCTTGATCTATGTAAAGGTTCCTCATGAGCACAATTAAGTGTTCTGGAATTCCCATTCTTCACAATGTTATCCATAGTTTGTTATGATCCACACAGTCAAATGCCTTTGCATAGTCAATAAAACACAGGTAAACATCCTTCTGGTATTCTCTGCTTTCAGCCAGGATCCATCTGACATCAGCAATGATATCCTTGCTTCCATGTCCTCTTCTGAAACCGGCCAGAATTTCTGGCAGTTCCCTGTCGATATACTGCTGCAGCTGTTTTTGAATGATCTTCAGCAAAATTTTGCTTGCATGTGATATTAATGATATTGTTCTATAATTTCCACATTCAGTTGGATCACCTTTCTTGGGAATAGGCATAAATATGGATTTCTTCCAGTCAGTTGGCTAGGAAGCTCTCTTCCATGTTTCTTGGCATAGACGAGTGAGCACCTCCAGTGCTGCAACTGTTTGTTGAAACATCTCAATTGATATTCCATCAATTCCTGGAGCCTTGTTTTTTGCCAATGCCTTCAGAGCAGCTTGGACTTTTCCTTCAGTACCATCGGTTCCTGATCATATGCTGCCTCTTCTAATGATTGAATATCGACTAATTCTTTTCGGTATAATGACTCTGTGTATTCCTTCCATCTTCTTTTGATGCTTCCTGCGTCTTTTAATATTTTCCTCATGGAATCCTTCACTATTGCAACTCGAGGCTTGAATATTTTCTTCAGTTCTTTCAGCTTGAGAAATGCCGAGCGTGTTCCTTCCTTTTGGTTTTCCATCTCCAGCTGTTTGCACATGTCATTATAATGCTTTACTTTGTCTTTTCGAGAGGCCCTTTGAAATCTTCTGTTCAGTTCTTTTACTTCCTCAATTCTTCCTTTTGCTTTAGGTGCTCAATGCTCAAGAGAAAGTTTCAGAGTCTTTTCTGACATCCATCTCGGTCTTTTCTTTCTTTCCTGTCTTTTCAGTGACCTCTTGCTTTCTTCATGGATGATGTCCTTGATGTCATTCCACAACTCGTCTGGTCTTCAGTCACTAGTCTTCAATGTGTCAAGTCTATTCTTAAGATGGTCTCCAAATTCAGGTGGGATATACTCGAGGTCATAGTTTGGCTCTCATGGACTTGCTGTCATTTTCTTCAGTTTCAGCTTGAACTTGGATATGAGCAATTGATGGTCTGTTCCACAGTCGGCCCCTGGCCTTGTTCTGACTGATGATATTGAGCTTTTCCATCGTCTCTTTCCACAGATGTAGTCAATTTGATTTCTGTGCATTCCATCTGGTGAGGTCCATGTGTATAGTCACCGTTTATGTTGGTGAAAAAAGATATTTGCAATGAAGAAGTCGTTGGTCTTGTAATAGTCTATCATTCGATCTCCGACATTGTTTCTGTCACCAAGGCCATATTTTCCAACAACTGATTCTTCTTTGTTTCCAACTTTCGCATTCCAATTGCCAGTAATTATCAATGCATCTTGACTGCATGTTCGATCAATTTCAGACTGCAGCAGCTGATAAAAATCTATTTCTTCATCTTTGGCTCTAGTGGTTGGTGCGTAAATTTGAATAATAGTCGTATTAACTGGTCTTCCTTGTAAGCGTATGGATATTATCCTATCACTGACAGCGTTGTACTTCAGGATACATCTTGAAACGTTCTTTTTGATGACGAATGCAACACCATTCCTCTTCAAGCTGTCATTCCCAGCATAGTAGACTGTATGATTATCCGATTCAAAATGGCCAATACCAGTCCATCTCAGCTCACTAATGCCTAGGATATCGATGTTTATGTGTTCCATTTCATTTTTGACGATTTCTGATTTTCCTAGATTCATGCTTCGTACATTCTAGGTTCTGATTATTAATAGATGTTTGCAGCTGTTTCCTCTCATTTTGAGTTTGCCACATCAACAAATGAAGGTCCTGAAAGCTTTACTCCATCCATGTCATTAAGGTCGACTCTACTTTAAGGAGGCAGCTCTTCCCCAATCATCTTTTGAGTGCCTTCCAACCTGGGGGGCTCATCTTCCAGCACTATATCAGACAATGTTCTGCTGCTATTCATAAGGTTTTCACTGGCTAATTCTTTTCAGAAGTAGACTGCCGGGTCCTTCTTCCTAGCCTGTCTTAGTCTGGAAGCTCAGCTGAAACCTGTCCTCTATGGGTGACCCTGCTGGTATCTGAATACTGGTGGCATAGCTTCCAGCATCACAGCAACATGCAAGCCCCCACAGTACTACAAACTGACAGACACGTGGGGGTTCTGAGGTACAGATGGATTCAAATCACCAACCTTTCAGTTAGTAGTATAGCACTTAACCATTTGCACCATCTAGGGACTCCATTCTCACAGTTCAGGAGGCTAGAAGTCTGAACTGAGGGCTTGACTTGAGGGGGAGGTCTTTCCTTGTCCATTTTGGTTTTCAGTAGCTGCCAGTGATGCCTGTGTCCCCATTGTCCATCTCCCTCCTTTTCCCTGTTCTGTTCTTTTTATAACTTAAGAGTGATTAGATTTAGAACTCAGCCTACCTGGGAGACTGGGAGACCTAATTAACATAACAAAGGAAACCCTGTTTCCAAACAGGATTATATTGGCAGGTACAGGGGCCAGGATTTTTTTTTTCTTTTCTCTCTTTGTTGTTGTTGTTGAGAATATGCACAGCAAAACATACGCCAAATAAACCGTTTCTACATGTACAATTCAGTGACGTTGATTACATTCTTCGAGTTGTGCAACCATTCTTACTCTCCTTTTCTGCATTGCTCTCCCCCATTAACTGGTAAAGATTAGATAAACTCACTGCCCCCTAAGGTTTCTATCTAATCTTTTGAGTTGCAGTTGTCAGTTTGATCCCATATAGATAGTTCTTAAAAGAGTATAATGCTCAAGGCCAACTTTCTTTTACTAGTTAAGTTAAACTGTTATTTGGTTTTAAGAAGACTTTAGGGGATATTTTTAGTTTAAGTTTTTTTTTTTCTGTTTCTTTTTTTATTGTACTTTAGATGAAGGTTTACAGAACAAACTAGTTTCTCATTAAACAGTTAATACACATATTGTTCTATGACATTGGTTTAAATTTCAAAGATTATCTCAGGGCAATAGTTTCAGGGGTTCATCCAGCCTCCATGGCTCCAGAAAGTCTGGAGTCCATGCAAATTTGGAATTCTGTTCTCCAATTTCCCCTTTTGATCAGGATTCTCCTATACAACCTTTGATCAAAGTGTTCAGTAATGGTAGCTGGGTATCATCCAGCTCTTCTGGTTTCAATACAAAGTTCATGGAGACAATTAGCCAGACACTCCATATCCTCCTCTATTCCTGACTCTCCTTCTTCCTCTGTATTTCCACGTGAATAGAGAACAATTTTTGGCCACTTGCAAGCTTCTAAGACCCCAGGCACTATGCAAAGAATTGGGAGATAGAGCAGAAGCACTAAACACTTTATTAGGCCAATTAACCGGGATGTCACTCTAAATCAAGGTGCCAAATCCCATGAGGTGTTTTGGTTGTACATAAGCAGCTGCTTTCTCTTTTCTTTTTTTTTTTGTCATTGTTGTAAATATATCTATCGCACAACTTTTGCCAGTTCAACTTCTTACAGGTGTACAACTTATTGACAGCAATTACAATTATCAGCTGTGCAGCCCCACCCTTAATGTGATTTTTCCATCATTTTTGACCTCCCTTTCCCCCTCCCTCCCACCACAGGGGCCAGAATTTCAATACTTATTTTGAGGGGACACAACTCAATCCATAACACCTACCCATGTGCTGGGAATGAGGCAGGTACTGTCACCTTCCTGTTTATAGAGGCATGCCAGATCACATCTGTGGGTGCATGAGGAGTCTGACAGGGGCTCTTGATGCCCCTTCCCCCCAAGTCCCCCAGCTATTATCCTACCCATCCATCCCTGGCCTGGGAAGCCCAGGAGGAGCAGGGTCTTAGGTGAGATTTCTCAAATCTGTCCTCCTGAGAAGAAAGGAGGGCAGTTTACTAATTACTGCTCACTAATTACCATTCAAGCAATTTCCATAATTGTCTCAAGAAAAGATTTCATCAACCTAGCAGTGAGCAGAAACAGCCTGTGGAGAAAAGGCAAAGGCATGTGCTCAGGGAGCAAAACGCAATGGAAATAAACCACATGGACCGTGGGGGAGTCCTGGAATGTCTGAGGCCAGTCAACACCCCTCCCCACCATGTAGGACAGGAAACTGATGCCCAGCAAGGCCAGATGACCAGGCCAAGGTCACACAGTCTTTGTGCAGACCAAAGACTTTGCAGTCCTCGGTGTAGGACACCAGTAGCATCAAAGTCCATCATGAAGAGTTACAGGGCACACTTTTGAAAACCCTTCCAAAGACAACGCACATTTCCTTGAAGCTAATTGCTTTAGTTTGAGGTAATATTCATCTCAGAAACACCAGCAGTAACCTTTGGTCTTGGCAAATTCTCCCCTCAATCACATAACGTAAACAGCGATAAACGAGGGCTTTTTAAGGCTTTCTTCGTAATGCGTTGCACATGCATTTGTTACCAAATCTGCGTGCTCTTCAAGTCGTGAAACCTGAGCTTGGTGGGGAGGTGAGCCGGGCTGGGCTGCCTATGGTGGGGTCAGGGTTCCCAGGAGACACCCAACCCAGGCCTGGTCCTGTGCCTCCCTCCTCTCCCCCTCCCAGCTCCTTCTCGGGCTGGCTCTTTCTCTTCGGTCTCTCTTTTCCCTTTCTTTCTTCCTCTTTCTTTCATTCTGTCTCGCTTTGTCTGGCCCTCACTCTCTTCTCCCTCTGCCTTTTTTCTTTCTTTTTTTTTTTTTGTCTCTCTCTTTCACCCTTTGGTCCTGCTTGTCTTTTTTTTTTTTTTTTTTACTCTTGTCTTGGCCTCAGCGTCTGTCCCCCCCCACTCCTCTCCTTCTCGCGTTCTCTGTCTCTCTGTTTCTTGCTCTTTCCTTCTATTTTCTATTTCTCTCCTTGTCTTTCTGATTCCTTCTCCCTTTTTCTGTCTCATCTCTGACCTTCACTCCTGTTTCCCTGCTTGTCTCCCTCTCTCCTTCTCGCGTTCTCTGTCTCTCTGTTTCTTGCTCTTTCCTTCTATTTTCTATTTCTCTCCTTGTCTTTCTGATTCCTTCTCCCTTTTTCTGTCTCATCTCTGACCTTCACTCCTGTTTCCCTGCTTGTCTCCCTCTCTCCTTATCTCTCTGTCTCTCACCCTACATCTCTGCCCCTCCCCACATGCCCTGCCAAGGGCACAGCTCGCATTCTTCCTTCTCAGTCCTGGGGATTCCAAGGGGCGAGGGCATGGTGCTGGGGCCTGCGATTTGGTGGGAGGAGGTTCGGAGAAGGAGCCACTGTATTTGGGGGCGGGGAGAAGGAGAAATCAGGGCAGGCTGCACAGAGGCCATGACACCTGGACAGGGTCTGGAAACTGGATGTGAATTGGTCAAATGGAGAAGGAGGAAAGGGCATTCCAGAATTGGTCAAATGGAGAAGGAGGAAAGGGCATTCCAGGCAGAGGCGTCAGACCCTAGGGATGGCCAGTGCACTGATGTGGCTGGACAGTGGTGGGGCAGGGAGGGAAGGGGCTGGGTAATATGACGTGTGAGGACCTGGGGGTGTCCCAAAGGTGTTGGATAAGGGTGGGGCATGGGAAGTAAGGGTCTAGTTCGGACAGTAGGATTAGGCAGCCATGATGGAAGGGTGGGGGACACCCCTGAGGGAGCTCCAAGGGCCTCGAGCAGAGAGGTGCCTGGTGCAAGGAAACCACCTGAGACCTCGTGCAAGTCCCTTCCCACATCCTAGCCTCGTTTCTCCTGTCCACAGAACGGGGATGCTCACATGATGGCCCAGTACAACTGGGGAGTTCAGGGAGACTATGGACAGCTTCAGGGTCAGAGCGCCCATCCTCAGGTGCTGCTGTGTATCCTCCCCCCCAACCCCGTGCGCCCTAGAACTGCTGTTCCTTCAGTGCCAGGGTAGAATCTATGTCTTCCTTCCTTCCCCGAGCCTGTACGCGCATACTCAGTACTGCGCATGTTTACCACTGTGGCCCCCCCACAAACCACAGGCTGTGTGCTAGTGGCCCCACCTGAAGGCGAAGGAAGCTGGACCACGGAGTTCAGGTGCTGTCTGAGGCTACACAATACACAGGTCTGTAGTGCCAGAGGCCACACCCTAGAGCCCCGCACACCCGTCTCCCAGCTTAAGAAGACCTCTGCTGTGTGTGCTTTCACAGGGCCAGAGCAGGGCTCCCTCCACCTCCATCCCTGTGAGGCTAACACCCCTGCCCCATGTTACCAAGGAGGACAGTGAGGCTCAGAGGGCTGCAGTCTGTCCAAGGCACATGGCAAGCTGGGGCAGTGCTGGGCCCGAACTGCATTGCCTGACTCCTGGCCTGGTAGACAAATGGAGCACCCGCCCAGCCCTCCCTTGGGACTCCCCTTCTTCTCTGCCTGCCTGGGGTGACCAGGTGCCCTGCACAGTGACAACTCTACTTCTGGGGATGCCTGACCCAGGATGGCAGAGACCTGTGGTAGCACCGGTTGTGTAGTCAGCACACCCTGATTTGTGCCTACGCCTGGCTGGGGCCCTGAAGGCACAGCCCCACCCCAGATGCTGCTCTCAAGACAGTCAGGCCCTGTAAGAGAGACAGGGTATTCGTTCATTCAGTCATTTAGCACATGCTTATGGAAGCCCTTGGGGCACACGGCACGCCTGAAGGTGGTGCAGTGCCAGGAGACCCACGGACAGTGGAGATGAGTCCAGGGGCTGGGGAAGAAGGAGGAGAGGGGAGGCGGGGAGAGCCCAGGCTGCCTCCCAGTGTGAGCTCTCTGTGGAGAGGCATTAAGAGCAGTCTCAGTTTCTCATCTCAATAGCTCGGTGGCCTCCGCCCCTCCTCCCAGAACGTCTCCCAGAATGGACCTCCAGAGCCCAGGAGGTGAGCAAGGCCGGCCCCCCCAGGAGAGAAGCGGCTGTGACTATGGGAAGGACCCTTAGCTGAAACCTACATTCATTAAAAAGTGCTTTCATTTTTAAATCATTAGTATAAGATAATGCTCATTTGTTGTTTAAAAAATAATTCAATGATCAGGATTAAAAGGTTCAACCCCCCCATTCCATTTTTCAGAGAGCCCCCACAGTGCTCCCTCTGGGTGCATCCTGGCCTTCCTTCCAGCACACATTGCTATACCTGTGACCCTGATGGACACGTGTGTCTGCGCAGGTGGCGGCCTGCTGCCTTGGCACCTGCCAGCCTGGTCTCCACTGCCTTGTCGTCTCTCGGGCTTCTGTTCAGGGCCCTGTTGCAGCTGGGCAGGCTGTGGGCTCAGAAGCAGCAGGCTCCCTCTCCTCAGGGTGGGCCTGGTAGAGCCCTGGGCAGCCGGGAAGGGGCTGCGGGAGCAGGGCAGCAGTCAGGGAAGGCTTTCTGGCGAAGAGACGTTTGGGACATTGTGAAATGCTATAGACTGTATTAAAAAGTCTTCTTCCCCCAAACCTGCTCCTGCTCTGAGGCTTTTCCATCTCAGTAGTCTGCTCCACCCTGCAGCAGTAAACTTGGGAGCCACCTCCACTGCGTTCACTACCTGCTACCTCCAACCTGTGTACAAACCCTGTCAGCCCATCCCCTTCCCTCAGTACCGCCCTGGACGGTGACAGCCCCTTCCTTGTTGGCCTTCTTGACTTCACCCTCACCCCATAGCCCATTCACCATGTGGTGGCCAGAGGGGCCTGTGAGCCCCAGTCCAGCTATCCGTCCTCCCCAGGCAAGTCTCCCTGAGTCTGACCACCACCTCTTGCACCCCAAGCCCCTACTTCATCTTTCTTCACAGCATCCCCTCCTTTTGACACACTATGTAATTCAGTATTGTCTCAAAAAAAAAAAAAAATTTTTTTTTTTTTTTTTTTCTGGTTCACCCCCTGTCCCTCCACAAGGAGACTCCTGAGGCGGAGGTCTTGCCTGTCTAGTTCATGCTGGGTCCCAGAGCCTAATGATGCCTGCACGTGGCCCAGGTTTGCTGAAGGACTCACCATCTCCACTCACTAATTTACTCCTCAAGCCTTTGGGCCAGGCCCTGCCCTGGCACTGGGGAGTTAGAGGTGGGGACAGCCTCGGGCAGGAACCAGACACTGTGTATTATTTTTTTGATATGCTGCTGAATTCTATTGGCCAGAATTTTGTTGAGAATTTTTGCTTCTATATTCATGAGAGATATTGGCCTGTAATTTTCTTCTTCTTCTTCTTCTTTTTTTTTTTTTTTTTTTTGTGGTAGCTTTGCCTGGTTTTGGTATCAGAGTTATATTGGCTTCATAGAATGAATTTGGAAGTACCCCTTTCTTCTCTATGTTCTAATAGTTTGAGTGGTGTTGGTGTAAGCTCTTCTCTGAATGTCTGGTAGAATTCTCCAGTGAAGCCATCTGGGCCAAGGCTTTTTTTGGTTGGGAGTTTTTTTTTTTTTTTTTTTTCCTTTTCAATCTCTTCTCTTGTTATGAGTCTGTTCAGATTTTCAACATCATTTTGTGTTAGTTTGGGTAGGTAGTGTGTTTCCAGTAATTTTTCCATTTCCTCTAGGTTTTCCAATTTGTTGGAATATAATTTTTCATAATACTCTGTTAAGATTATTTTTCTTTTGGTTGGGTCTTTTGTAATGTCCCCCATTTCATTTCTTATCTGAGTTATTTACGCCCTCTCCTGTTTTTGTTTTGTCAATTTGGCCAGTGGTTGCTCGATTTTGTTGATCTTTTCAAAGAACCAACTTTTGGTTTTGTTGATTCTTTCTATTGTTTTCTATTCTCTATGTCGTTTATTTCTGCTCATTCTTTATTATTTCCTGTCTTCTGGTGGCTGTGGGCTCCTTTTGTTGTTCTCTTTCTATTTGTTCAAATTGTGTCACTAATGTTTTGATTTTGTCCCTTTCTTCTTTTTTGATGTGTGCATCTATTGCTACAAATTGACCTCTGAGCACTGTCTTTGCTGTGCCCCCAAAGGTTTTGGTATGATGTGTTTTCATTCTTGTTTCTTTCTAGGAATTTTTTTATTCCATCTTTGATTTCTTCTTTTCCCAGTGGTTTTTAAGTAGGGTGTTATTTAGTATCCATGTAACTGATTTTTTTTTTCCTTTCTCTTCCTGTCATTTTCTACCTTGATGGCATTGTGATCAGAGAAGGTACTTTGTATTATCTCAGCATTTTCAATTTTACTGAGGGCTTTGTGGCCTAAGATATGGTCTATTCTGGAGAATGTTCCATGTGTGCTGGAAAAGAATGTGTACTTTGCAGCTGTTGGGTGGAGCGTTCTATATATCTCTTTGAGGTCAAGTTCGCTGACTGTGGCCTTTGGATCTTTTGTCTTTGTTGAGTTTCTTCCTAGATGTTCTGTTCTTTACAAAGAATGGTGTGTTGAAGTCTCTTACTATTATTGTGGAACTGTCAATTTCTCTTTTCAGTGTTGTTAGAGTTTTTTTTTTTTAAGTATTTTGGAGCTCTGTCATTGGATGTGTAGATATTTATTATGGTATGTCTTTAAGATGGATAGTTCCTTTAATCATTACATAATGTCCTTCCTTGTCTTTTATGGTGGATTTAGTTTTAAAGTCTATTTTCTCTGAGATTAATATTGCCACTTCTGCTCTTTTCTGGTAGCTGTTTGCTTGATATCTTTTTTCCATCCTTTGATTCTTAATAAATTTATGCCTTTGTTTCTAAGGTGTGTCTCTTGTAGACAACACATTGATGGATCCTTTTTTTTTAATACATTCCATCAAGCTCTGTCTCTTTATGGGTGCATTTAGGCCATTTACATTCAGTGTAATTATTGATAGGTGTGAGTTTATTGCTGTCATTTTGTAGCGCTTTTTATTAAAATAATTTTTGTTGTGCTTTAAGTGAAAGTTTACAAATCAAGTCAGCCTCTCACATATAAACTTATATACACCTTACTAGATACTCCCATTTACTCTCCCCCTAATGAGTCAACCTGCTCCCTCCTTCCAGTCTCTCCTTTTGTGACCATTTTGCCAGTTTCCAACCCCCTCTACCCTCTCATCTCCCCTCCAGACAGGAGATGCCAACATAGTCTCAAGTGTCCACCTGATGCAAGTAGTTCACTCCTTATCAGCATCTCTCTCCAACCCATTGTCCAGTCCAATCCATGTCTGACGAGTTGACTTCGGGAATGGTTCCTGTCCTGGGCCAATAGAAGATTTGGGGACCATGACTGCCGGGGTCGTTTTAGACTCAGTCAGACCATTAAGTCTGGTCTTTTTATGAGAATTTGGGGTCTGCATTCCCTTGCTCTCCTGCTCCCTCTGGGGTTCTCTGTTGTGTTCCCTGTCAGGGCAGACATCGGTTGTGGCCGGGCACCATCTAGTCTCGGGATGATCTAGTCTCTAGTTCATGCAGCCCTTTCTGTCTCTTGGGCTCATAATTACCTTGTGACTTTGGTGTTCTTCATTCTTCTTTGCTCCAGGTGGGTTGAGACTCATTGATGGATCTTAGATGGCTGCTTGCTAGAGTTTAAGATCCCAGATGCCACACTTCAAAGTGGTATGCAGAATGTTTTCTTAATAGATTTATTTTGCCAATTGGCTTAAAAGTCTCCTGAAGCCATAGTCCCCAAACCCCTGCCCCTGCTTTGCTGACCTTAGAAGTATTAAGTTTATTCAGGAAACTACTTTGCTTTTGGTTTAATCCAGCTGTGCTGACCTCCCCTGTATTGAGTGTTGTCCTTCCCTTCACCTAAAGTAGTTCTTATCTACTATCTAATCAGTAAATAACCCTCTCCCACCCTCCCTCCCACCCGCCTCTCGTAACCACAAAAGAATATGTTCTTCTCAGCTGGTTTAAACTATTTCTCAAGATCTTATAATAGTGCTCTTATACAATATTTGTCCTTTTGCAACTGACTTATTTCACTCAGCATGATGACTTCCAGGTTCCTCCATGCTATGAAATGTTTCACAGATTCATGACTGTTCTTTATTGATGCATAGATTTCCATTGTGTGAATATACTGTAATTTATTTATCCATTCATTCATTCATGGATACCTTGGTTGCTTCCATATTTTTGCTATTGTGAACAGTGCTGCAATAAACATGGGTGTGCATATATCTGTTCGTGTAAAGGCTCTTATTTCTCTAGGATATATTCTGAGGAGTAGGATTGCTGGGTCTTATGGTAGTTCTATTTCTAGCTTTTAAGGAAACAACAAATCGATTTCCAAAGTGGTTGTACCATTTTACATTTCCACCAGTTGTGTATAAGTGTTCCAGGCTCTCCACATCCTCTCCAGCATTTATTATTTTGTGTGTTTTGGATTAATGCCAGCCTTGTTGGAGTGAGATGGAATCTTATTGTAGTTTTAATTTGCATTTCTCAGTGGCTAATGATGGAGAGCATTTCCTCATGTATCTGTTAGCCATCTGAATGTCTTCTTTAGTGAAGTGTATGTTCATATCCTTTGCCCAGTTTTTAATTGGGTTGTTTGTCTTTTTGTGGTTGAGTTTCAGCAGAATCATGTAGATTTTAGAGATCAGGTGCTGGTTGGAGATGTCATAGCTGGAAATTTTTTCCCAGTCTGTAGGTGGTCTTTTTACTCTTTTGATGAAGTCTTTAGGTAAGCATAGGTGTTTGATTTTTAGGAGCTCCCAGTTATCTGGTTTCTCTTCGTCATTCTTAGTAAAGTTTTGTATCCTGTTTATGCCTTGTATTAGGGTTCTTAACATTGTCCCTATTTTTTCTTCCATGATCTTTATCGTTTTAGACTTTATGTTTAGGTCTTTGATGTATTTGGAGTTAGTTTTTGTGCATGGTATGAGGTATGCGTCCTGTTTCATTTTTTTGCAGGTGGATATCCATTTATGCCAGCACCATTTGTTAAAAAGACTTCTACCCAATTAACTGACACTGGGCCTTTGTCAAATATGTGGATGGATTTATATCTGGGTTCTCAATTCTGTTCCATTGGTCTATGTGTCTGTTGTTATACCAGTACGAGGCTGTTTTGGCTACTGTGGCTGTAGCCAAAATCAGGTAGAGTGAGGTCTCCCACTTTCTTCTTCTTTTTCAGTAATGCTTTACTTATCCGGGGCTTCTTTCCCTTCCATATGAAGTTGGTGATTTGCTTCTCCATCACATTAAAAAATGTCATTGGAATTTGAATCAGAAATGCATTGTGTATATAGATTGCTTTTGGTAGAATAGACATTTTTACAAAGTTAAGTCTTCTTGTCCATGAGCAAGGTATGTTTTTCCACTTCTGTAGGTCCCTTTTAGTTTCTTGCAGTAGTACCTTGTAGTTTTCTTTGTATAGGTCTTTTACATCCTTGGTAAGATTTGTTCCTAAGTATTTTATCTTCTTGGGGGTTACTGTGAATGGTATTCATTTGGTGATTTCCTCTTCGATGTTCTTTTTGTTGGTGTAGAGGAATCCAAGTGATTTTTGTATGTTTATCTTATAACCTGAGACTCTGCCAAACTCTTCTATTAGTTTCAGTAGTTTTCTTGAGGATTCCTTAGGGTTTTCTGTGTATAAGATCATGTCATCTGCAAATAGAGATACTTTTACTTCTTCCTTGCCAATCCGGATGCCCTTTATTTCTTTGTCTAGCCTAATTGCTTTGGCTAGGACCTCTAGCACAATGTTGAATAAGAGTGGTGATAAAGGGCATCCTTGTCTGGTTCCCGTTCTCAAGGAAAATGCTTTCAGGCTCTCTGCATTTAGAATGATGTTGGCTGTTGGCTTTGTAAAAATGCCCTTTATTATGTTGAGGAATTTTCCTTCTATTCCTATTTTGCTGAGAGTTTTTATCATGAATGGGTGTTGGGCTTTGTCAAATGTCTTTTCTGCATCAATTGATAAAATCATGTGGTTTTTGTCTTTTGTTTTATTTATATGGTGGATTACATTCATTGTTTTTCTAATATTGAACCAACCTTGCATACCTGGTGTAAATCCCATTTGGTCATGGTGGATTATTTTTTTGATATGTTGTTGAATTCTGTTCGCTACAATTTTGTTGAGGATTTTTGCATCTATGTTCATGAGGGATATAGGTCTGTAATTTTCTTTTTTTGCAGTGTTGTTACCACGTTTTGGTATCAGGGATATGCTGGCTTCATAGAATGAGTTAGGTAGTATTCCATTCTTTTCTATGCTCTGAAATTCCTTTAGTAGTAGTAGTGTTAACTCTTCTCTGAAAGTTTGGTAGAACTCTGCAGTGAAGCTGTCCAGGCCAGGGCTTTTTTTTCGGGGGGGGGGGGGCGTTGATCACCTTTTTAATCTCTTTTTTTGTTATGGGTCTATTTAGTTGTTCTACTTCTGATTGTGTTAATTTAGGTAGGTAGTGTTTTTCTAGGAATTCATCCATTTCTTCTAGGTTTGCAAATTTGTTAGAGTACAATTTTTCGTAATAATCTGATATAATTCTTTTAATTTCAGTTGGGTGTGTTGTGATATGGCTCATCTTGTTTCTTATTCAGGTTATTTGTTTCCTTTCCTGTATTTCTTTAGTCAGTCTGGCCAATGGTTTATCAATTTTGTTAATTTTTTCAAAGAACCAGCTTTTGGCTTTGTTAATTCTTTCAATTGTTTTTCTGTTCTCTAATTCATTTAGTTCAGCTCTAATTTTTATTATTTGTTTTCTTCTGGTGCCTGATGGATTCTTTTGTTGCTCACTTTCTATTTGTTCAAGTTGTAGGGACAGTTCTCTGCTTTTGGCTCTTTCTTCTTTATGTATATGTGCATTAATTGATATAAATTGACCTCTGAGCACTGCTTTTGCTGTGTCCCAGAGGTTTTGATAGGAAGTCTTTTCATTCTCATTGCATTCTATGGATGTCTTTATTCCCTCCTTAATGTCTTCTATAACCCAGACTTTTTTGAGCAGGGTATTGTTCAGTTTCCACGTATTTGATTTCTTTTCCCTAATTTTTCTGTTGTTGATTTCCACTTCTATGGCCTTGTGGTCTGAGAAGATGCTGTGTAATATTTCGATGCTTTGGATTCTGCAAAGGTTTGTTTTATGATCTAATATGTGGTCTATTCTAGAGAATGTTCCATGTGCACTAGAAAAAAAAGTATACTTTGCAGCTGTTGGGTGGAGTGTTCTGTATAAGTCTATGAGGTCAAGTTGGTTGATTGTAGCAATTAGGTCTTCCGTGTCTGTGTTGAGCTTCTTACTGGAAGTCCTATCCTTCTCCTAAAGTGGTGTGTTGAAGTCTCCTACTATAAATGTGGAGGTGTCTATCTCACTTTTCAGTGCTGTTAAAATTTGTTTTCTGTATCTTGCAGCCCTGTCATTGGGTGCATAAATATTTAATATGGCTATATCTTCCTGGTCAATTGTCTCTTTAATCATTATGTAGTGTCCTTCTTTATCCTTTGTGGTGGATTTAACTTTAAAGTCTGTTTTGTCAGAAATTAATATTGCTACTTCTGCTCTGTTTTCATTGTTGTTTGCTTGATATATTTTTTTCCATCCTTTGAGTTTTAGTTTGTTTGTGTCTCTAAGTCTAAGGTGTGTCTCTTGTAGGCAGCATATAGACAGATCATGTTTCTTTATCCAGTCTGAGACTCTCTGTCTCTTTATTGGTGCGTTTAGTCCATTTACATTCCTCGTAATTATAGATAAGTATGTGTTTGGTGCTGTCATTTTGATGCCTTTTTGTGTGTGTTGTTGACAATTTCATTTTTCCACATACTTTTTTGTGCTGAGATGTTTTTCTTTGTAAATTGTGTGTCCTCATTTTCATAGTAGTTGAATTCATGTTTGCTGAGTTGTTATGTTTTTCTTGGTTTTTATTTTGAGTTATGGAATTGTTAGACCTCTTTGTGGTTACTTTAATATTTACCTCTATTTTTCTAAGTAAAAACCTAACTTGTTTCGTCCTATATCGCCTTGTTTTCTTCTCTGTATGGCAGTTCTATGCCTCTTGTATTTAGTCCCTCTTTTTGATTATTGTGATCTTTTACGTAATGACTTCAATGATTCCCTGTTTTGAGCATTTTTTTTTCTTTTTAAAATTAATCTTAATTTGTTTTTGTGATTTCCCTATTTGAGTTGATATCAGGATGTTCTGTTCTGTGACCTTGTGTTGTGTTGGCATCTGATATTATTGATTTCCTGACCAAACAATTTCCTTTAGTATTTCTTGTAGCTTTGGTTTGGTTTTTGCAAATTTTCTAAGCTTGTGTTTATCTGTAAATGTTTTAATTTCACCTTCATATTTGAGAGAGAGTTTTTCTGGATATATGATCCTTGGCTGGCAGTTTTTCTCCTTCAGTGCTCTCTATATGTCATCCCATTGCCTTCTTGACTGCATGGTTTCTGCTGAGTAGTCTGAACTTATTCTTATTGATTCTCCTTTGTAGGAGACCTTTCTTTTATCCCTGGCTGCTTTTAAAATTTTCTCTTTATCTTTGGTTTTGGCAAGTTTGATGATAATACTGCTTGGTGATTTTCTTTTTGGATCAATTTTAAATGGGGTTCGATGAGCATCTTGGATAGATATCCTTTCATCTTTTATGATGTCAGGGAAGTTTTCTGCCAACAGATCTTCCACTATTCTCTCTGTATTTTCTGTTATCCCTCCCTGTTCTGGAACTCCAATCACATGCAAGCTCTTCTTAATACACTCCCACATGATTCTTAGGGTTTCTTCATTTTTTAAAATTCTTTTATCTGATTTTTCTTCAACTATACTGGTGTCAATTACCTTATCCCCCAACTCCCCCACTTTGTATTCCAATTGCTCGATTCTGCTCCTCTGACTTCCTATTGAGTTGTCTAATTCTGTAATTTTAGTGTTAATCTTTTGGATTTCTGAATGCTGTCTCTCTATGGATTTTGCAGCTTATTAATTTTTCCACTATGTTCTTGAATAATCTTTTTTATTTCTTCAACTGCTTTATCAGTGTGTTCCTTGGCTTTTTCTGTAGATTGCCTTATTTCATTTCTGAGGTCATCCCTGATGTCTTGAAGCATTCTGGAAATTAGTTTTTTATATTCTGGATCTGGCAATTCCAGGATTGTATGTTCATTTGGGAAAGATTTTGATTCTTTCGTTTGGGGAGTTGTAGAAGCAATCATGGTCTGCTTCTTTATGTGGTTTGATATCGACTGCGGTCTCAGAGCCATCTATAAGATATTGTAATGATTTATTTTATATTTGCTCACTGAGTTTTATCTTGTTTTGTTTTCTTTCAATATATGTAGATGGGCTACTAGACTGTGCTGTTTTGATTGTTGTAGACTTTGAATCACTTATGTGCTATTACCAGCTGGTTTGGGCTGTTACCAGATATATAAGCCTAAGAGTCTATTCACTATTCTTGTGTAGAATCTGATTTTCAGTCACCAAGTGTGTGGTGTAGACTGTCACCTATTCACTTAGAGGAGTAGTGGTGATAGTTGTGTGCACCAGATTCTAGTAGCAGCAGGGGGTCACACTCTGGGGGGGGCAGGATGCTGAGAGGCTTCCCCGAAGTGCCAGTGAGGTAGGTGTGTCTCTGCTCCTAAAGCATTTTGGTGGGTGGGCTGTGCAGCTGTACCTTAGGCACCCAATGCATGTACCTCTACAGATTGGTAGGTGTCACTATCTTCAGACCCCTATGGCAGGAGGGTGGGTGGTTTGGGTGGAGCTTCAGCCCTCAGTTCCCCGTTGTGGGTCAGTGAGGGCTCTGTTTAATAGGTAGAGATATCAGACCTGGGAAACTTGTCTTTCCAGTAATCAGCTAAAACAATTACAGTCAGATCACTATCAGAATTGCCTTTGCTGAATAATAGCCACCTTGTTGCCTGTAGGGGTGAAAGCCCAAGACTGTGGATCTCATATGCTTGGCTGGAGCTGGTTCTGTATTTTTTAGTCCAATTTCGGGAAGTCAGGAAAGGATTTTTGGTCCCTGGGTTTTTTGTAGCTGCGTCTCTTAGGGCAGGAGAATGGGTTAGGAAAAGACAAAAACAAAAAAAAAGCCCCTCAGAACACTTCACTCTCTGGCCCAGGAAATTCCAATGTTAATAAAGCTGCCTGGGAAAGGGAGGGGAGGGATCAGATAGATAGGAGAGAGTAGCACCCAGAAATATAGACAAAGTTACTTATCTTGCTTGGTGATGACTGTTTTATCTGAGATTCCCAAGGGGCCTGTAGACTGTGTGCGTTAGCTGGGTCAAGATTGCCCCCAAGGGTCAGGTCTGCCTCCTGTGCTTGTGCTGTCTCAGAAGCCGTGGTCAGTTCCTCCACTCACAGACCAAAGCCCAGTGCCAAGGTTCCCCGGCTGGGACGCTGCGCTCCAGACCAAAACAAGTCGCTGCCTCCCAGTGACTTCTCCTCCTGTCAGCCGCGTTGCTGCGCTGCCTGCGTGCACTGGGTGGGCTTACCCCGAGTTCAGTTCAGGGAGCTAGGGCTGCATCCTGTGTTTGCACCATCTCAGGATGCCGTGCTCAGCTCCCCTGCACCCCGTCCAAAACCCAGCGCCAAGGTTTTCTGACTGGGACGCTGGCTCCAGGCTCCGAAAGCAGTTTCTGCTTCCCCGTGGTTGCTCATTCTCTCGTTAGCTGTGTCAATGTTCAGCCTGCTTGCACTGGTTGAGTGTTTATGGAGGTTACCCCTGGGGGGCTAGGGGTTAGGGCTGTGTTCCGTGCCTGCCCCACCTCAGCAAGCCACAATCAGCCCTGCCACTCGGCACCCGGCAACTGCGAGGGCTCAAGGCTGTGGCTTGGGTCGCCAGTTCCAGAAGCAGTTGCTGCTTAAGGGTGCAGGTTTTTGCTCCCCTGTCACTCAGGTCAACTCTTTAGTTCTGTGTTTGACGGTCAGGGTTCATAGATTGCCACGTATGTGATCGATTCACTTGTTTTTCCGAGTCTTTGTTGCAAGAGGGATCTGAGGTAGCTTCTACCTAGTCAGCCAACTTGGCCCCACCTCCTTCCTTTGTGGCCGATTTAACTTTAAAGTCTATTTTGTCAGAAATTAATATTGCCACTCCTGCTCTTTTTTGATTGTTGTTTGCTTGATATTTTTTTTCCATCCTTTCAGTTTTAGTTTATTTGTGTCTCTAATTCTAAGGTGTGTCTCTTGTAGGCAGCATATAGATGGATCGAGTTTTTTAATCCAATCTGAGAATGTCTGTCTCTTTATTGGTGCATTTAGTCCATTTACAATCAGCATAATTATAGATAAGTATGAGTTTAGTGCTGTCATTTTGATGCCTTTTTTTGTGTGTTGTTGACAATTTCATTTTTCCACTTACTTTTTTGTGCTGAGTTTTTCTTTGTAAATTATGTGTCCTCGTTTTCATAGTAGTTGAATTTATTTTTGCTGAGTCATTATGTTTATCTTGATTTTTATTTTGAAGTATGGAATTGTTAGAACTCTTTGTGGTTACCTTAATATTTACCTCTATTTTTCTAAGTAAAAACCTAACTTGTATTGTCCTACATCGCCTTGGTTTCCTCTCCTTATGGAAGATTTATGCCTCTTGTATTTAGTCCCTCTTTTTTGATTATTGTAATCTTTTACATAATGACTTCAATGATTCCCAGTTTTGAGCTTTTTTTTCTTTTTTTAAATTAATCTTAATTTGTTTTTCTGATTTCCCTATTTGAGTTGATATCAGGATGTTCTGTTCTGTGACCTTGTGTTGTGTTGATATCTGATATTATTGATTTTCTGACCAAACAATTTCCTTTAGTAATTCTTGTTGCTTTGGTTTGGTTTTTGCAAATTCTCTAAGCTTGTGTTTATCTGTAAATGTCTTAATTTCACCTTCATTTTTGAGAGACAGTTTTGCTGGATATATGATTCTTGGCTGGCAGCTTTTCTCCTTCAGCGCTCTATATATATCATCCCATTGCCTTCTTGCCTACATGGTTTCTGCCAAGTAGTCTGAACTTATTCTTATTGATTCTCATTTGTAGGTGAGTTTTTGTTTATCCTTGGCTGCTTTTAAAATTTTCTCTTTATCTTTGGTTTTGGCAAGTTTGATGATAATACGGCTTGGTGATTTTCTTTTGGGATCTATTTTGTATGGGTTTCAATGAGCATCATGAATATATATCCTTTCATCTTTCACAAGGCCAGGGAAGTTTTCTGCCAACAGATCTTCAACTATTCTCTCTGTATTTTCTGTTATCCCTCTCTGTTCTGGAACTCCAATCACACGCAAGTTATTCTTGATACAGTCCCACATGATTCTTAGGGTTTCTTCATTTTTTAAAGTTCTTTTGTCTGATTTTTTCCTCAACTATATTGGTGTCAATTGCCTTATCGTCCAACTCCCCCACTCTGCATTCCAATTCCTCAATTTTGCTCCTCTGACTTCCTATTGAGTTGTCTAAATCTGTAATTTTATTCTTAATCTTTTGGATTTCTGAATGCTGTCTCTCTATGGATTCTTGCAGATTGTTAATTTTTTCACTATGTCTTGAATAATCTTTTTTATTTCTTCAACTGCTTTATCAGTGTGTTCTTGGTTTTTTTCTGTACATGGCCTTATTTCATTTCTGAGGTCATCCCTGATGTCTTGAAGCATTCTGTATATTAGTTTTTTATATTCTACATCTGGCAGTTCCAGGATGGTATCTTCATCTGGGAAAGATTTTGATTATTTAATTTGGGGAGTTGTAGAAGCAATCACGGTCTGCTTCTCTATGTGATTTGATATCAACTCCTGTTTCCGAGCCATCTATAAGATATTGTAGTGATTCATTTTATATAAATAAAATAAATTAGACTCACTGAGTCTTATTCTCTTGTTTTGTTTTAATATACCCAGGTGGGCCACTAGATTGCACTATCTTGATTGTTGTAGCCTTTGAATCACTTATGTCCTATTACCAGCTGGTCTGAACTGTTACCAAATGTATGAGCCTATGAGTCCATTCACTATTCTTGAATAGAATCAGTTTAAGTGTCCTGATTGTGGGTCACCTAATGTGTGGTGTGGACTGTTACTTAGAGGAGTAGTGGTGATGGTTGTATGCACCAGATTCTAGTAGTGGCAGGGGGTCACACTCTGAGGAGGGCACGATGGTGACAGCCTTCCCCCATGTGCCAGTGAGGTAGGAGTGTCTCTATCCCTAAAGCACTTTGGTGGGTGGGCTCTGCAGCTGTACCTTAGGCACCCAATCCTTGTACCTCTAAAGACTGGTAGGCATCACTATCCTCAGACCCCTTTAGCAGGTGGCTAGGTGGTGTGGGTGGAGCTTCGGCCCTCAGTTCCCTGCTGTGGATCAGTGAGGGCTCTGTTTAATAGGTAGAGAGGTATCAGACCTCCACTGCTCAACTAAAACAATTACAGTCAGATTGCTATCAGAATTGCCTTTGTATTATAATAGCCACCTGGTTCCCTGTAGGGATGAATGCCAAAGACTGGATCTCTTATGCTTGGCTGGAGCTGGTTCTGTATTATTATTCCAGTTTAGGGAAGTCAGGGAAGGATTCCCCCCCCCCCCGGATTGTTACTTGCCATTTCTCTCAGGCCAGGAGAATGGGTTAGAGAAAACCCTTCCCCCGGCAGAGCACTTCAGTCCCTGGCCCAGGAAATTCCAATGTTATGAAGCCACCTGGGGTAGGGAGGGGAGGGATCATATAGATAGGACAGAGTAGAGTGGCAATATAGACAAAGTTACTTATCTTGTTTGGTGAAGACTGTTTTATCTGAGACTCCAGAGGGGCGTGTAGCCTGTGTGTGCTGGGTCGAGATTGCCCCCGAGGGACAGACCTGTGTCACGTGCTTGTGCTGTCTCAGGAAGCCATGATCAGCTCCTCTGCTCCTAGTCCAAAGCCCAGCACCAAGGTTTTCTGGCTGGGAAGCTGTGCTCCAGGCTCCAAAACCAGTCACTGCTTCCCCGTGGTTTCTCCTTCTGTCAGCTGCTTTGGTGTGCAGTCTGCCTGCGCTGCCTGGGTTTCCACTGAGGTTACTCCAGGGGTTAGAGGTGCGTCCCATGCTTGCGCCGTCTCAGGAAACCGTGATCAGCTCCTCTGCACTTAGTCCAAAGCCCAGCACCACGGTTTTCTGACTGGGACTCTGGCTCCGGGCTCCGAAAACAGTCACTGCTTCCCCGTGGTTTCTCGTTCTCCTGTCAACCACATCAGTGTGCAGCCTGCTTGCGCTGGCTGAACCTCTGCCGAGGTTACTCCAGGGGGTTAGTGATTAGTGTTGCGTCCGGTGCTTGCCCCGTCTCAGTAAGCTGTGATCGGCCCCACCACGAGGGCTCAAGGCTGTGGCAAGGGATGCCGGTTCCAGTAGCAGTCACTGCTTCAGCATGTGGCTTTTCACTCTCCTGTCACTCAGGTCAACTCCTTAGTTCTGCATTTGATGGTCAGAGTTCATAGATTGTCATGTATGTGACCGATTCACTTTTTTTTCCTAGTCTTTGTTGCAAGAGGGATCCGCGGTAGTTCTACCTAGTCAGCCATCTTGGCCCTGCCTCCACAGCACTCTTTTAGTGCTTTTTTGTGGTCCTGACATTTTCTTTGTTGTTCTTACTTTCCTATGCTGAATTCCTTTTGTTTGTGGATTTTTTTTTCATTTCTTTTGTTTTTGTAGATTTTTTGTTTACTGAGACTTTATGTTTTTCTTCTTTAACTTGATAAGTAAGTTTGTTAACTGTCTTTGTGGTTTCCTTGAAATTTTCCCTTATCTTTCTAGGTTTGAACCAGTCTTTTATTGGTTAGTATCACCTTGCCTTCCTCTCCTTTAGAAAGTTCTATACCTACAGTATGTATTCCCTCTTTTATTGTTCTGATGTTATTGTCATTTACAGATTAACATCTCTGGTTCCCTCTTATAAATCTCTTAGTTTTGAATAGTCCTTGAGAGTTCATTTTCTAATTTGGTATCTGACTGGTGTGATCTTGCATCCTAGATCCAGGCTGTGGTCTGATGTTGTTTGTTCTCAAACCGAAGGACTCCCTTTAATAATTCTTGTAAATTTGATTTGTTTTTTACATATTCCCTTAATTTCTGTTTTTCTGGAAATGTCCTAATTTCACCATCATATTTGAGAGTTTTGCAGGATATATTATTCTCAATTGGCAATATTTTTCTTTCAAGGTTTTATATATGTCATCCCATTGCCTTCTTGCCTGCATGGTTTCTGCCGAGTAATCAGAGCTTAGTCTTATTGTTTCCCTCTGCATGTGACTTTTTGTTTTTCTCGAGCTACTCCCAAAAGTCTTTCTTTGTCTTTGGCTTAGCAAGTGTGATTATGATATGCCCTGGTGATTTTCTTTTGGGGTCTATCCTATATGGGGTTCGTTGAGCTCCTTGGATGGTCAGCTTTTCATCTTTCATGATATTAGGGAAGTTTTCTGTCAGCAATTCTTCAAGATCCTCTCTGTTTTTTGTTTTCTCTGAGGGGTGATTCCTTTTTTATTTTTATTTTAAACTCACCTTGGATGTCCTCCTCCAGAGAGCTTCATAGATCCTCTCTCCCTCAGTGACCCCTGGGGTGGCCTGGACACAGCTGTCTTTCTCTTTCTTCCCCTGCCCAATGGAGTCATCCCTCGTCCCAGTGCTCAGCTAAGTATCAGAAGGAGAGGGACAGAAAAACCCTGAAGAGTGGGTGATCAGGCAGGTGAACTTCTGCATGCAGACTGTCCTTGTGTTTATTAATCAATCAGCAGGCACTTGAGCTCACATCTTTAGAATGTGGCATACCTGCAGAGTTGCTTATCCCCAGATCGCCTGTGCCATCTTTGTTCACACTGGCTGAGTGAGCTCCCCCAGCACTGGGGTCTCCTGTGCAGGGCAGGCAGAGACCCACTTTGCCTGCACAGGTGAAGAATGGGAAGCACCTGGAACTTGCCCTCCCGAGGGCAAGTGACTGACATTGAGGGGGATGGGAGTGCAATACTGCAGCCCCTCGCCTGGATTGGGACACCAATGAGTTGCAGTCTGTTCTGTGTCCATAGTGCCCTGTAGGATAGAGTAGTGAGGCTTCCTTGATAGCACTCTCTTCCTTGGCTCTCCCCTTTCCTGCTCTAGTGAATATTCTAATGCATCACATCCACATGAGCCCTCAGCTCAGGCTCTGCTTCTGGGAAATCTAAATTATATTGTTCCTGAAAATTATCCCACTAAGCAGGCCCCTGGGGTGAGGCTCTAGAACTGGGTCACTCACTGTGGAGACGGCAAAAGGGACACACTGCTGGTGTGGGTGGAGTGGGGGAATCCCTGGCTGCTGTAGCAGGACAAGTGCTGGGACTGTCACTTGTCCTGGATTGGGTGGAAAGCCAGTGGGAGGAATGTTCTGGACTGGGCACTACATCTGGCATCCCAGTGATATGGACGATGCTGTTATAAGGACTGTGAATTGCTGTGAAAGAGCTATAGAATGGAAAGCCTAGATCAACAAGTCCCTACTCAGGACGAGAGATAGTGTCAGAGGCATTTGGGCAACGTGAGAAGACCCTTGCACCTGCAGCACTGAGCAGGCTGTGCACGTACCTGAGACCTGTGGTCTGTCTTGTGTCCAGAGCACTCTGCAGGGTACAGTAATAAGTTTGCTTGTATTAGTTTGCTGAGCTACAAAGATGGCTGAATTTGCAGCATCAGCAGAGGCCTGATAGGAAAGGAGTGGGCCCAAGACCAGCCATGTTGTTTCCCATGGCAGTGTAATGCATTGCCACAGACTTAGCCACTTAAAACAGTACAGATTCACAACCAGAAAAGGGGGGCAGTGTACAGATGCTGATACTAATCAGACATAACCAATCACCTCATAGTTCTCTTGGTTTGAGGGATTACGGCTATGGTTTCATGGGACAATTCAGTCAATTGGCATAATATACTTCTTAAAATTTATGTTCAACCTCCCAGTATGGTGCATAAAGTCTGGAGTCTTAAAAGCTTGCGAGCAGCCTTCTAAGATACAATTATTGATCTTTATTCATCCGGAACTAAAGAAAAAGAAGGAAACCCAAGAATCAGAGAAGGAACTGGACCACAGGACTAATTGTCTCCATGAACCACTGCCTCCTCCACCTTGAGACCGGAAGAACTGGATGGTACTCCAGCTACCACTACTGAATGTCCTGATTAGGGACACAAAAGATGAATCCTGATTAAAAGGGAGAAATATGTGCAACAGAACTTCAAACTCTTTAAAGAATGCAGACTTAATGGACCTATTGAGCCTGTAGAAGCCCCTGAGACCATGGCCCTGATTTGCTCTTCAAAACCTTGAATTGAAACTATCTCCTGAAATTACCTTTAAACTAATTAATAGTTAACTTTGCAAGCAGAGAGTGGGTATCTTATACCACCAAGAAAGCAGCACCAGGAGCACGGCGCTTCCTTTAGACTTGGGATTAGTGTGCTAAGAATCTCCCAGACCAAACGAAGACTGATGACAAGGATCTTCCTCCAGAGCTTACAGAGAGAGAAAGCCTTCTCCTGGAGCTGACGCCCTGAATTTGGACTTCTAGCCTACTAGACTGTGAGAAAATTAATTTCTGTTTGTTAAAGCCATCCACTTGCAGTATTTCTGTTACAGCAGCACTAGATGACTAAGACAGTTGAGGATCAGGGAGTTTAAGTAACTGGAAGTGAAACAAGTAGAACAGAAATAATGAGAATGTTGACACTTGTGGAGGATATAACCAGTGTCACTGATCATTATTTCTAGAAACTCTGGAATGGAAGTAGGCTTTCTGTGTATATTTTCAACAAAAATAACATTAAATGTTTAAAAAGACACACACAGATTCATCATCTCACACTTCTATAGGTCAGAAGGTCAGAAGTCATCTGGCTACAGCCTGACTTAACTGGGTTACAGACTTAGTGTCTCACAAGACCAAAACTGAGGTGTGGGCTGGGCTGCATCATTTCTGGGTCTGAGGGGGAATCTCCTGCCAGGCTCATTCAGGCTATTTGTCAAATCCAGTCCCCTATAGTTGTAGGTCTAAGATCCCATGTCTTCGTTGACTGTTCCTTCTCATGCTTCCCATGTGGCCTCTCCTGCAACTGGAGATTGAGCCTCTCTCTCACTTCAAATCTCCCTGACTTCTTCTTGTTCCACATTCCTGACTCCAGCATGAGAAAATTTTAAAGGTGCGAGTGATTCAATCAGACCCACCCAGATAATCCAAGATAATCTCCCTTAACCTTAACCTGGAGCCCTAGCGGCTAAATGGTTGAGTTTGGCTGTTAACTAAAAGGTCAGTAGTTCGAATTCACCACCTGCTCCTTGGAAACCCTATGGGGCAGTTCTACTCTGTCCTATGGAGTTGCTATATGTCAGAATTGACTGCAACTTTTTTTTTTTTTAACCTTATCCCATCTGCAAATTCCCTTTTGCCATGTAATATATTCACAGGATCCAGGGATTAGGGTGTGGACATCTTTGAGGGGGCATTATTCTGCCCCAGGATAGGGATATCCCAGGTGGATGTGCTCAAGCACAGTAAACCCTCAGTTTCCCTGAGTCACTGTACCTGACAGAGTGGTACTGGAGTATAGCAGCCTCCCTATGCCTGAAGATCATGCAGGTATTTCACATGGAATGGATGCTTGGCAAGACAGTATTCTCCTTCTCAAAATCCTCCTTCACTTTCCCTCTTGGCTACTAAACAAAAAGCCAAGGTCAAGTCCCAGTATGACCCAGTAGGGAAGTACTGGCCCTGCTAAAGGAGAAAGAAAATTATTCACCAAAGAGGGCAAGGGACCTGGCTAATATATTTCCTCTCAAATTGGGGGGACCTGCTTGGGGGTGGATCTCGAGGGTGCTGGGCCAAGAGGTAAGAGTGTGAAATCAAAGGCTGAAAAAGGGAAAGTCCACTGATATTAAGGAGCTCTCTTCAGATTTCGGATATAGCCCCCAGGATAGGGCACATGGACTGGCCTAATGCACTGCTGGAATGACTTCTTGTGGGAAATGATGTTGTTAGTTGCTGCCAATTTTGGCTCATGGTGACCCCACGTGTGCAGAGTAGAGTATGTGTGCTGTATAGGGTTTTCCAGGCTGTGACCTTTTAGAAGTAGATTTCCAGGTCTCTCTTTTGAGGCATCTCTGTGTTTGAACCACCAACCTTTCTAGTAGTTGAGCCACCTAGGGACCTGGGAAATGAAGATCATCATTAAATGAGATGGAGATGCCAGGACTGCTTTGGCATGATGATGAGGATGACATCAAAATACTCTGAGAGCTTGGCGTGATGGACCAGACCTACACCAAGTCCCAAGAACCCTTCAGCTGACTGTGATCCCCAAGGAAGACCCAGAAGGAACTTTCTCACTAAAATAACGAGGAATTGTAGAGAATATCCGTGTAGGCCAGGGCTGGTGATAGGGGACTCTGCTATGACACTGCACTCCCCAGTGTCAGTGAGGATATGACAGTGGCTAATAGATAAGGAGTTTCCTGGGGCAAGACAGATGAGAAGGCAACAAGGTTGGTACTAAAAAAACCCAAGGTTGGTACTAGATATGTATAATCAAAAGAGATTAATAATGCAAGAGCAGAAGGCTGAGGAGAGCTGCCTCAATGAAAAAGCAAACCAGAGGCAGTTCTCAGGCAACAGCCTGTCAGTTGGAGAAAAGGCTGGGTTTTCTGAAGGGAAGACCCTGAAATGCCAATACAAGTATGTATAGTAGCGATTCCCCCTGTTCTCCCCTAAAGGGATGTACACCCATTTACTTAAGCAATTGTCAACTAGGAAAAGGAGAATCCTCAGATCTGTTGAGGGCTATTGTTCATGTTAAAACTGATGGTGAGGGATCCAAAGCACTAACATGGCCTTCCTGTGAGAGAGGAGACATACAGAGGTTTGATGAAGTCCTGGCCCAAGTTCATCCCAGAGGGCTCAATGGGCCCACTGGTCCATTCAGCAGTCAGTCATCTTTGTGGTTGCTAAGTGTATAATAGGGGTGGATGTACTTTGCAGCTGGTAGAACCCTCACACTGACTGGTTCTTTGACCTGTGGAAGAAGAGCCATGGTGATAGGAAAGACCAGTTGGATTCCTTTGAAATTGCTTCCCAGCCCAGTTAAGATAGCAAATCAGAAGCAATATTGTAACTCTGATAAAAGGGCAGAGCTTGGTGCCACTTTGAAAACTTAGAGGTGACATGACTCATTAAATTCACTGGTCTGGCCCCTGCATCAACTACATGAACCATGGCAATTCCAGTGGACTACTTCAAATTTACCAATTGTTAGCCTGGTGGTAGCTGTCGTGCCAGATACAGCGTCTTTAGTAGAACAGACCAACACAGCCTCCGATACTTTTTATGAGACTATTATTCTAGTGAATGTATTTTTTTTTCAATACAGATTAGTAAAGAGGGTCATCAGCGGTTTGCATTCACTTGGGATGAGCAACTGTGCACATCCACACAGCACTGACATAGGCTATGCTAACTCTCCTCAAAATATAACCTGAAGGGACCTTGATCATCTAGGAGTGCCACACTGGTTTCGGTATTGGTGACTCCCTGGTAACTGGATCTTATGCACAGAACATGGCAAGTACTTTGGACACCCTGGTAAAGCACATGCACTCCAGGGAGATAAACCCTACAGGATTCAGGAGTCTGCCTCATTAGTGAAGTTTTTAGGGGTCCAGTGGTCTGGTGCACACTGGGACCTTCCTTTCTAGGTAAAGAATGTATTACATGTTGCACCTCTGACTTAGTTGCCTAGTGCTGCTGTACCCAAAACAAAAAACAGGTGGGTGGCTGTCAAGAAAGGAATTAATTTTCTCACAGTTTTGGAGGTTAAAAGTCCAATTTAGAGTCTCAGCTATGTCAGTTCCTTCTGTAAGCCTTTCTCCTAGATTCTAGTGTCTGCCTGCAATCCTTGGCATTCCTTTTCTTACAGGCAGGTCCTCGCATGGTGTCTATCTTCCCCCCACATGTCTCTGTGTCTAGTCTGCTCTTTTTATAAGATACCACTTAGCAGGGATTAAGTTTAGGACCCACCCTACTCTAGTATGAAAAAAAAAAAAAAACTAGTATGACATCATTAAAATAACAAAAGAAACCCTCTATTTCCAAACAGGGTCATATTTACAGTACAGGGGTTAAGGTTTTCACATGTCTTTTTAGGGAAATAATTCAATCCATAATAACCTCCTATACTAAGAAAGAGGTAAAGTGCTCAGCAGGCCTCTCTGGACCTTCGAGACAGCACATACAACACTGGAAATACTACTCTGATTAAGAGATGTCTCAAGTGACTTGGAAGGCTGCACATTTTGAATGGGCCCCTGAGGAAGAGAACTCTGCTTTAGGTCTAGGCTGTGACACAAATGGCCTTTTCATTTGTCCCATGTCACGCATCAGGGGTCACAGTGTTGGAGGTAATTGGAAAGCTCCAAAGAGATAGCATAGATCCCAAGGGTTCTGGAGTAAGGCCAGGCCTTCTTCAGCAGAGAACAATACATCATCCAAAAAACATATTCTGGCTTGCTACTTCACCCAAGTAGAGACTTAGCATCTCACCATTGGGCTCCAACTGATTATGGCATCAGAACTGAACATCATGAACTGTGTAGTGTCAAAACATAAGTCACAGAGCCTGGCTGGCAGTGCATCCATACACTGTAGGTTGGGGTAGAATATTTGGGATCAAGTTTGAGCAGGTCCATTAGGTCCAGTAAGTTATACAACAATGTACTCCAGACCCTCCCTCATCAGCCTCCTCCCTGGTATCAATAAATCTTCCTCAGCTCACACCTGTGATCTCAAGGGGATTCCCAAGCCCAGCGATGAAGGAGGAAGAAATTCCAACTCTGATCATGGATGGCTGGTTGGACATCTTAGAAATAAAGCCAGAAATAAAGCATTGCTGCAGTGCAGCCCCACTGGGCCTGACAGCCCCTTGAGGCAGTGTTGAGGGGCAGAACTGTGGATGGTGTACCTGGTCATCCGCATTTTCTGAAGAAAGAAGTGACCTGAGCTAAGGATATGCTGGGGCTTCTGGGCAGTGGGCTTGGTTGGTAGGTCAGGGGCCTGAAAAGAAAAAGATTGCAAGAAAGGGGTCAAGGAGGTCTGGGACAGAGGTGTGTGACTGGACACAGGAGAATGATTGTGAAGTATGCAGATCTTTGCATCCATGGTAATGGCCTCCCAGGGAGCATTCACTGTAGAGGAGGCAATAAACAACCAGGTGGGCAGAATGACCTGTCCAGCTGATGTCAGTCAGCTGTTGTCCTGGTCCACCCCAGTGCATGTGCAAGTGGCCCCAAAAGCAGCATCTGTGGTGGCAGAGGTAGAGGTGATGCAGGGGCCCAAAGCCTGGGTCCCCACCAAGTCAGCTCTGATAGGATACTTCTGACTGCCCTGCCACCCAGCATCAGAGGCCATGCAGAGGCCCTTGATTTGGTCACTTGAGGAGACCAACCAGTTACTTGGAAGCCAACTGATGATGTTAGATCCCTTCCACCTGGAAAAGCACACTGACTCATTCTGACTGTGATAACAAATATCCTGCATAGGGCCTTGCCTCCCCCGCCCCCCCACAGGGTCTTGGCCAACACTACCAAGGGATCACAATGTCTGATTTACCAGCCCGAGGTGCCTCATGACATTGGCTCAGACCAAGGGACGCTACATGGTGAAGGGGGCATAAAATGAGCACAAGGCCCAGGCCTTCTCCAATGTTACCCTTACTGTACCACCAGGACCTGTTGGCCAGCTAAAATATGAAAATGGCCTCCTAAAGCTATGTCTAAAGTGCCAGCTTCAGGATAAGACCCTGAGGGCTAGGTTGCTGTCTTCCAAGATGCAGTAAATGGTTTCAGCCAATGGCTATTGCAGGGAGCTATATGCTTGTTGGAGCCCTGGTGGCACAACGGTTAAGAGCTAGGGCTGCTAACCAAAAGGTCAGCAGTTCGAATCCACCAGCTGCTCCTTGGAAACCCTACAGGGCCATTCTACTCTGTCCTATAGGGTTGCTATGAGTTGGAATCAACTCAATGGCAATGGGTTTGGTTTTGGTTTTTCTACCCTTGACAGGTAGAATACTTGGATCCAGGACCCAAGGGGTGAAGGTGGCAGTGGCCTCTCTTCTCATCACCCCAGTGATCCACTTGGGGGCTTTGTGCTTACCATTTTCACCATATTAGGTACAGTGAGTCTCTATATTCTGGTTCCTTGGGAGGGAAGATGTCCCCACCAGGAGCCCAGCAGGATTCCCATTGAACAATGGCTGCAGCTCTGTCACTTTGTGCCCCTCGCACTGGTGGACCAGCACAGAGTCTCCATCCTGGTCCTGCCGTCATTAAGGTGGAGGGTTGCCACTGCCTAACGGGGTAGGAGGATATGCTTGATACTTTGGTGACCTGCTGGGGGTGCATCTTGATCCTCTCATACCTGATTTTTAACTAAAAATGGAAAATCTAGCCACTGTAGCCTAATAAGGGCAGGTACCCTGGGGCTCAGAGCCCTCAGGGACGCAGGTCTGGGCCACGCCACCAGGTAAGCCGCCTAGACCAGCAGGGCAGCTGCCAAATGCTGGGAGGGGACTCTACTGTGGGTGATGGAGAAGGGGAATAAGGAATGTCAATTACAGCCTTGGAATCGACTGCAGCACTGGGGGCTGAATCTACCTTTCCTCCTCTGCATCTTTGCTATAGGTTGTGATCAGCCACCACCCTGAAAAATCTATGCCGTTAATTAGGCTAGACAAAGAAATAAAAGGTATCCGGATTGGCAAGGAGGAAGTAAAATTATCAGTATTTGCAGATGACATGATCTTATACACAGAAAACCCTAAGGAATCCTCAAGAAAACTACTGAAACTAATAGAAGAGTTTGGCAGAGTCTCAGGTTATAAAATAAACATACAAAAATCACTTGGATTCCTCTACATCAACAAAAAGAACACTGAAGAGGAAATCACCAAATCAATACCATTCACAGTAGCCCCCAAGAAGATAAAATACTTAGGAATAAATCTTACCAAGGGTGTAAAAGACCTATACAAAGAAAACTACAAAGCTCTACTACAAGAAATTCAAAAGGACATACTTAAGTGGAAAAACATACCTTGCTCATGGATAGGAAGACTCAACATAGTAAAAATGTCTACCAAAAGCCATCTATACATATAACGCACTTCCGATCCAAATTCCAATGTCATATTTTAAGGGGATAGAGAACCAAATCACCAATTTCATATGGAAGGGAAAGAAGCCCCGGATAAGCAAAGTATTACTGAAAAAGAAGAAGAAAGTGGGAGGCCTCACTCTACCTGATTTTAGAACCTATTATGCAGCCACAGTAGTCAAAACAGCCTGGTACTGGTACAACAACAGGCACATAGACCAATGGAACAGAATTGAGAACCCAGATATAAATCCATCCACATATGAGCAGCTGATATTTGACAAAGGACCAGTGTCAGTTAATTGGGGAAAAGATAGTCTTTTTAACAAATGGTGCTGGCATAACTGGATATCCATTTGTGAAAAAATGAAACAGGACCCATACCTCACACCATGCACAAAAACTAACTCCAAGTGGATCAAAGACCTAAACATAAAGACTAAAACGATAAAGATCATGGAAGAGAAAATAGGGACAACTCTAGGAGCCCTAATACAAGGCATAAACAGAATACAAAACATTACCAAAAATGACGAAGAGAAACCAGATAACTGGGAGCTCCTAAAAATTAAACACCTATGCTCATCTAAAGACTTCACCAAAAGGGTAAAAAGACCACCTACAGACTGGGAAAGAATTTTCAGCTATGACATCTCCGACCAGCGCCTGATCTCTAAAACCTACATGATTCTGTCAAAACTCAACCACAAAAAGACAAACAACCCAATCAAGAAGTGGGCAAAGGATATGAACACACACTTCACTAAAGAAGATATTCAGGCAGCCATCAGATACATGAGAAAATGCTCTCGATCATTAGCCTTTAGAGAAATGCAAATTAAAACTACGATGAGATTCCATCTCACACCAACAAGGCTGGCATTAATCCAAAAAACACAAAAGAATAAATGTTGGAGAGGCTGCGGAGAGATTGGAACTCTTATACACTGCTGGTGGGAATGTAAAATGGTACAACCACTTTGGAAATCTATCTGGCGTTATCTTAAACAGTTAGAAATAGAACTACCATAAAACCCAGAAATCCCACTCCTCGGAATATACCCTAGAGATACAAGAGCCTTCACACAAACAGATATATGCACACCCATGTTTATTGCAGCTCTGTTTACAATAGCAAAAAGCTGGAAGCAACCAAGGTGTCCATCAACAGATGAATGGGTAAATAAATTGTGGTATATTCACACAATGGAATACTACACATCGATAAAGAACAGTGACGAATCTGTGAAACATTTCATAACATGGAGGAACCTGGAAGGCATTATGCTGAGTGAAATTAGTCAGAGGCAAAAGGACAAATATTGTATAAGACCACTATTATAAGATCTTGAGAAATAGTATAAACTGAGAAGAACACATACTTTTGTGGTTTTGAGGTGGGGAGGGAGGGAGGGTGGGAGAGGGTTTTTTATTGATTAATTAGTAGATAAGAACTGCTTTAGGTGAAGGGAAGGACAGTACTCAATACATGGAAGGTCAGCTCAATTGGACTGGACCAAAAGCAAAGAAGTTTCCGGGATAAAATGAATGCTTCAAAGGTCAGCGGAGCAAGGGCGGGGGTCTGGGGAACATGGTTTGAGGGGACTTCTAAGTCAACTGGCAAAATAATTCTATTATGAAAACGTTCTGCATCCCACTTAGAAATGTGGCGTCTGGGGTCTTAAATGCTAACAAGTGGCCATCTAAGATGCATCAATTGGTCTCAACCCACCTGGATCAAAGGAGAATGAAGAACACCAAGGTCACACGACAACTAAGAGCCCAAGAGACAGAAAGGGCCGCATGAACCAGAGACCTACATCATCCTAAGACCAGAAGAACTAGTTGGTGCCCGGCCACAATCGATGACTGCCCTGACAGGGAGCACTACAGAGAACTCCTGAGGGAGCAGGAGATCAGTGGCATGCAGTCCCCAAATTCTCATAAAAAGACCATACTTAATGGTCTGACTGAGACTAGAGGAATCCCGGCGGCCATGGTCCCCAGACCTTCTGTTGGCACAGGACAGGAACCATTCCCGAAGACAACTCATCAGACATGAAAGGGACTGGTCAGTGGGTGGGAGAGAGATGCTGATGAAGAGTGAGCTAATTATATCAGGTGGACACTTGAGATTGTGTTGGCATCTCTTGTCTGGAAGGGGGACGGGAGGATAGAGAGAGAGGGAAGCTGGCAAAATTGTCACGAAAGGAGAGACTGAAAGGGCTAACTCATTAGGGGGAGAGCAAGTGGGAGTACGGAATAAGATGTATGTAAACTTATATGTGACAGACTGATTGGATTTGTAAACGTTCACTTGAAGCTTAATAAAAGTTAATAAAAAAAAAATCTATGCCATTAAGTTAATGTGAGGCACAAGTAGATGTGAGGGGTGCCTGAAGAGACCAGATTCCATCTAACTTAACTCTTCCAAAATAACTTTTGGGGGACACAATTCAATCCATAACAGGAGCCTGGGTCCTTCACCATTTCTTGCACTCCAGCTTCCTGTGTTTCTTCACTCTCAGCAACCAGCATCTGTGTCTCATGGGGTGGGTGGGGAAGGTGACTGTCAGAACAAGCTTTCCCTGTGTTCATGGTGTGGGGGGCAGGAAGGGTCAGGACATTCCCAACCTGTGGGAGCTGTCTTAGCTACCTAGTACTGCTGCAACAAAAATACCATAGGTGGGTGGCTTTAAAGAACAGGAATTTATTGTCTTACAGTTTGGGGAGGCTTAAAGTCCAAGTCATGGTATCAACTCTAGGGGAATGCTCCTCCTTCTTGGTAGCAATGGGTGTCCCTTGGCATTCCTTGGCTTGTAGAGAGATTTTCACATGGTGTCTGCCCTTCCCCTGCGTGTATGTGTCTGTGTCTATTCTACCCTTTTTATAACACACCACTCAGAAGGGATTAGGTTTAGGACCCACCCTACTCCAGTGTGCCTTCATTAGCATAATAAAATAAAATGCATAATTCTAAACAGGGTCATATACACTTGTACAGGGGATAGGACTTCAACATAACTTTCAGGGGACACAATTCATAACAGAAGTCATACCTAATTGATGACTGATGAATACTGGACTATAAATACTCCAGTGTCCTTGCCTGCTGATAGGCTCAGCCCTGAGGTATGATATCTGCTGTCGTTACTACTACCCTGTGAGACTGAGCTAAAGCTGGCCTCCTTGGGACTTTGTACCCTGGCTTGTCCCCTTCCCTCCTGGTCCCCATTTCCCCATTCCCCTACCAGTTTTCCCTGAAGAAACATCCTAATAAATCATTTTCAAACAAATATACATCTCAGGACCTTCTTCTCGGAGATGCTGCTGCACTTCTCCCGCCCCCCCCCCACAGGGTACAGTGGCATCCAATTGGCCCAGCCCTTCTCATCTGCCAGGTGCCCCAGGAGGGATATCCTAGTGACGCAGCAGAACACTCAGGATCATGTGGGGAAGGAACAGCTGCCCAACCACCCTTTCTCCACAAATTTATATTGAGCACCTACCATATGTCAGTCTCCAGGATTCAGCAGTGAACAAAACCAAGCTTTTTCCCTCACCAAGCTGGCATCTGGCAAGGTAGCCGGAATTAAACAAATAAAGAAAAATATAGTCTGTTGGATGGTGATAAGTATTAGGAAGAGAACAAAGTAGGGAAGGGGCAGGGATGGAGGGGGCAGAGGGGGAACTAGAGTCTCTCTGAAGAAATGACGTATGAACAAAGACCTGAAGAGGTGAGGAAGTGAGCCAGGAGGGTGCTAGGGAACAGGCAGAAAGAATAGCCAGTGCAAAGTCCCTGAGGCAGAAGGACTTCTGGTAGGCTCAAGAACTGCTGGAACAGAAGGAACAAGAGGGAGGTAAGTGGGAGGTTAGATCAGAGATAGAGCAGGGGCTAGGTTTTGCAGGGTCCAGTAGGGAAGAGTGGGAGCCATGGGAGGGTTCTCAGTAGAAGAAGGACATGACCTCACTCTGGTTGCTATGTGATGAGTAGACATAAGAAGCAAGGGCAGAGGGAGGGAAAGCAGTGAGGAGGACACTGCAATAGCAAAGGGTAATGGGTAGGCAGACCAGGGAGATAGTGGCAATGAAAATAAGATTACTTACATAGTGTGTGAGTTCATTTATATGACACTCTGGAAAAGACAAAACTATAGAGGTAGTAAAAAGATCAGTACTCTCCAAGAGATTGGGGAGTAGGTTGAATATGTGAAGCATAGGGGATTTTTAGGGAAGTAAAATTACCCCCAATGCATCTGTCATTTTGTTGTACTATGGGGGCTTGTATGTGGCTGTGATGCTAAGAGCTATGCCACCAGTATTCAAATACCAGCATGGTCACCCATGGCGGAGCTGAGCCTCCAGACTAAGACAGACTAGGAAGACAGACTCGGTGGTCTACTTCTGAAAAGAACTAGCCAGGGAAAACCTTATGAATAGCAGTGGAACATTGACATGGGTTCAAACTTAGCAACAATTGTGAGGATGGAGCAGGACTGGACAGTATTTTGTTCTGCTATGCATAGGGTCACTATGAGTTGGAACCAACTCGGCAGCACCTAACAACCTAATGACAGCAACAGAATTATTCTGTATTCTACTGCAATGGTGGATTCAAGACACCATACATTTATCATGACCTGCAGAACTTTACAGCACAAAGAGTGAACCTTAATGCATGCAAATTAAAAAAATAATTTAGGAGGTTGAGGGATCCTGGAAAGAAATGCAGACTGTGACAAGAGAATCTAACTATATTACAAATGTGTGAAACAATCTCAGTGAATAGGGTGGGTGGAAAAGGTGCTGTCCAAAGTAATTTGGAACTCAATGGAGACTCTAAGATTGAAGACAAAAGGTACTGCATATAAGCACTGACTCTAGTAGATAAAGTTGTTTCCCATGTATATATGGGTTAACAACTCTGAAACCACTATTCATGTATGCTGCGATTGAACAATTAAATAAATGGATGGCAGATGGCGGGAACCAGCTTTCTTACTTTTGGGGTGGGAGGTTACAAATAAACAAGGTGAAGAAGCTGCAATGATCCAGTGCTAACAGATTAGAATCAGAGGCATCAGTATGAACTCATGTTTATTTTACTATGTATACAGATGCTTTTTTGGCTTTTTTTTTTTTTATACAGGTGCTTACATATAGAAATATTTATAAATATACAAAGGCTAATATATGCACAAGGAGCCCTGGTGGTGCAGTGGTTAAGTGCTCAACTGCTAATCGAAATGTCAGTGGTTTGAACCCACCAGCTGTTCCATGGGAGAAAGATGTGGCATCTGCTTCTGTAAAGATTATAGCCTTGGAAACCCTATGGGGCAGCCCAGCTCTGTCCTATAGGGTTGCAAAGACATATATTTTGATTAGTCAGCTTAGAGGGCATAAAAGAAAAACTACCCAGCAGCAATGAGGACAAGCAGTGCTCGTATCTTGGTATCTAATATCGTTTTAGGACTGGGGCAGGAAATACACAAGGTGAGCTTGGAGCATCTTGTAGTTCTAAAAAGTAAGGATATGCTCAAACAAACAAAGAAACAAATTAAAAACCACCACATAAAGATGGGTGTATGTCAAAGAGACACAGGAGCAACTGAGAGAACTCCCAATGGTCAGAACTGGGAAAATCTGAGCAACAAAATAAATAAAGTAGTATTGGGTTGTAACCCAAAGTACAGAATAAATATCCATGAGTTCATACTACTATAAATAAATGATTGAATCAATTAATAAATGACAGAGAAGAGACAAACCTTCCATAGGGAAGAATTCCAAATAATTATGTAGCTACATTCGAACAGAACAAGAGGTTACTGCATGGTTTGAAGTCAGGAAAAGTGTGTGTCAAGGTTGTATCATTTCACCATACCTATTCGATCTGTATGCTGAGCAAATAATCCGAGAAGCTGGACTCTATGAAGAAGAACGGGTCATCAAGATTGGAGGAAGATGCATCAACAACCTGGGTTATGGAGATAACACATTGCTTGCTGAAAGTGAAGAGGACCTGAAGCACTTTCTGATGAAGATCAAAGACTGTAGCCTTCAGTATGGATTACACCTCAACATAAAGAAAGGAAAAAAAAAACCTCACACTGTACCAATAAGCAACATCATGACAAACAGAGAAAAGATTAAAGCCATCAAGGATTTCATTTTACATGAATCCACAATCAACACCATGGAAGCAGCAGTCAAGAAATCGAAAGATGCATCACATTAGGCAAATATGCTGCAAAAGATCTCGTTAATGTGTTGAAAAGCAAAGCTGTCACCTTGAAGACTAAGGTGTGCCTGACCCAAGCCACAGTGTTTTCAATTGCCTCACATGCATGTGAAAGCTGGACAATGAATAAGGAAGACCAGAGCAGAATTGATGCCTTTAAATTGTGGTGTTGCATGGACTGCCAAGAGAATGAACAAATCTGTCTTGGAAGAAGTGCAACCAGAATGCTCCTCAGAAGCAAGGACAGCGAGACTCTGTCTCACATATTTTGGACATGTTTTCAGGAGGGATCAGTCCCTGGAGAAGGACATCATGCTTGGTAAAGGGTCAGTAAAAAAGAGGAAGACCCTCAATGAAATGGATTGATACAGTGGCTACAACAATGAGCTCAAGCATAACAACAATTGTGAGGATTGTGCAGGGCCAGGGAGTGTTTCATTCTGTTGTGCACAGGGTCGCTATGAGCTGGAACTGACTCGACAGCACCTAACAACAACTCTACCCTCAAAGAGGTGGGGTATAACTCCCCATTCCTTAGGTGTGGGCTGCACAGAGTGACTTCTTTCCAAACAGGACAGTATGGAAAGGGGGAAAAAGAGTAACTTTACAGTGTAGAAACTGACCAACACCACCTCAGCCAAGTGATCATCAAGTTCAACATCAACAGTCATCAGCAGAGTACATCAAGGTCAACATGACCAGGAAGTGTAACCCTTCATATGTTGTGATGAGAATGGTGCCTTACCTCTGTGGTCTTCCTCCCGATAATGCAAATCCTAGTCTTATTATGAAAATACATCCAATCCCAATGTTGGAACATTCTACAAAAGACCAGGCCAATACTCCTCAAAATTGTCACAGTCATCAAAAACAAAGAAAGTCTCAGAAGTTGTCACAGCCAAGAAGGTCCTGTGGAGACATGATGTAATGAGGTATCCTGGAACAGAGAAAGGATGTTAGGAAAAAACTAACTTGTAAACCTATTGCTATCAAGTCGATTTCAACTCATAGTGACTCTATAGGACAGATTAAAACTGTGCCATAGGGTTTCCAAGGAGCACCTGGTGGGTTTGAACTGCTGGCCTTTTGGTTAGTAGCTGAACTCTTAACCACTACAACACCAGGGTTTCTGGGGGGGGGGGGGAGCTAAGGAAATTGGAATGACCTATAGTTTTTTTTTTTAAGTAATATTACTACTAATATTACTAGTAATGATAACATCGTACATGCCCCATTTCCCTTAGATGATGTCTACATACCCTCAGACGTAAGCTTAGGTTAGGGTTAGTCAGCCCCCACTTCCAGTTGGTGCTAAGGGCTGGTAACTGAAGCTGCTCTGTGTTAGGAAGCAGAAGTCTTGAGTGGATGCTGCACTCACAGCCAACAATCTACTGGAGTGACTCTGATAGCAACTAGGCAGACCTCCATGGGTATCTATTGGTTGCCAGGCTGTTGCAAACTGCTACAGAAGGCCCCTGAGTGGAGTCTGTTCCCATAATCAACACTCTACCTGCCTCCCTGGGAACCCCATAGCTTAGGTCTCAGGTCTCTAAAACCAACAGGATAGGCCTCCCTGGGGATCAGTTTTGGTCTGTCTGCTCCCCCTTAGAATTGGCACAGAGGAATGTTGACTGAGGCTACTGTGTGCTAGGAAGCAGGCTTCATTACTGGAAGGTACACCCACAGTCAACACTCTATAGAATGGGTTCTGATAGCAACAAGGTAGACCTCCCTGGGGGTTCATTCAGAGTGTGACTACCCATCCCCAACCAATAACTGTCAGCTGCTGGACTGATATGAACTCCTACAGAAGGTTCCCTACAATGCAGTCAGGAGGTGGGTCTCCTAAACGAAGACTGCTACTCCAATGGCCACAGAGCCACTGGGGTTCTAAAACCAAGACAGATCTCTTGGAGGTCCTTCTGGGGAGTACCAGTCCCTTCTCCTCATGGAAAGGAGGAAAGTCTGTTGTGCTTCCCCTGAATGCCAGCTCAGATATAAGCAGCCCCCACAGAGCAAGAAAGAAAACCTCAGGCGAAACTGGAGGATAACACCCATCCCCAAAGGGTGCTCACCTAGTGTGAGTTTTCCAACTAAAAGCTTGACTGGAGAAACAAAGAAGAGAAGGGCGTAATAACAAGAGAGGGGGACTGTGCCTCCTGGTGGACAGATTGTCTAGTACACAATATCTTGCCTGAGTTGTGGTACCCGTTCATAGACTGACCACAGCATATTCTCTGGTGTGTTTGGGAATGAATGAAAGTTGAAAATTGAGATCTGAAACTTTCCAATCCTAACTAAACCAGGAAAGGAGAAGGACCTATCACAGAAAGGGAGAGGAAATAAGGCCAAATGCTCTGCCTGCTTAAGAGTTTCTTGCAGGAAGTGATGCAGGTGAAAACACCATACCTAGGTAAACTGAGAAATTTAACACCCTCAAAAATTTCAGTGCCCCAACAAAAAATCACAAGACACAAAAAAAGAACAGAGAAACAGTGGCCCATCCAAATGAACACAACAAAGAGAGTGAAAGTGCATCTAGGGAGGACCAAATAATTTTAAATTAAAAAATGGAAGAATATAATACAGCAACATTAGACATAATTATGGAGCTAAGGGAAAACATAGACAAAGAGCTAAAAGAATAAAGGAAAACAATGCACCAACAAAATGAAGATCTAAAAAAAGAGACATTGCAACTGAAAGGCACAATAGTTGAAATGAGAAACACAACAGAAGGACTTACCAACAGATTTAATCAGGCAGAAGAATCAGTGAATTAAAGGATGAGATAGTTAAAATTACAGTCACTGAAGAACTACAGGAATGGAGCTCAAGAAGGCTGAGCACAGTTTAATGGAAATAAGAGAAAACAACACAGACCCAATATACACATCATGGGAATTCTAAAAAGTGACAAGAGAGAGAAAGAGACAGAAAGACTATTTGAAGAAATAATGACAGAAAAATTCCCTAACCTGACAAAGGACATGAATATACAACTCCAAGAAGCTCAAAAAACCCCAAGCAGGATAAGCCCAAAGTGATCCACACCAAGACACATCATAGTTAGGCTCTCAATAACCAAACCTGTTGCTGTCAAGTTGATTTCAACTCATAGCGACTCTATATGACAGAGGAGAACTGCCCCCAAGGCTCCCAGTAGGTAAAGATAGAAAATCCTGAAAACAGTGAGAGAGAAGCAAATAGTCACATACAAAGGATCCCTAATAAGATTAAATGCCTATTTCTCCTCAGATACATTGGAGGCCAGAAGGCAATGGAATGATAAAATGCTGAAAGAAAAAAAAAAAAAAAAAACAGTCAACTAAGAATACTATACCCAGCAAAACTATCCTTCAAGAATGAGGTCGAAATTAAAACATTCCCAGACAAATAGAAACTAAAAGAGTTCATAGCCACCATAATGGCCCTACAAAAAATGCTAATAGGAGTTCTGTAGATGAAAGGGAAAAGACACTAGAAATTAACTCAAAGTTTATACATAAAAAGAGAAATCCCTTAAAAATTGCATAGACAAGTATAAGGGCTAGTAATAAGGTATTCATGCTTGATAATGGATTTAAAAAAATTATACTTCATGTTGTTTAATAACAAATATATAAAAGGCAAGGATTAAGTTATGTTACAGGGCACATGAAATACAAGGGTGTAATCAGTGATTTAAAAAAAAATTTTTTTTTTTTTTTAATAAGTGATAAAGGCAACACAAGGAGAGGAGAGGAATGGTAACAATATAGAATTTCGTTTATGTTACTGAAGGTAAATTGGTACCAACGTATCTTAGAATGCTATAAATACAAGCTCTTAAAAGCAATATTCATGATAACCACTAAAAAAAAAAAGGATATGTAAAAAACACACACAAAAGGAAAGAAGGGAACCAAAAAGGCTCACTACAATGAACCAACAAAAACACAAAAGAAAGCAGCACTAAAGGATGAAGATAAAGAAGGCTTAAGACACACATACAAAAATGGGAGAAGTAAGTCACTTCTTATCAGTAATTACAAAAAAAAAAGTCACTTCTTATCAGTAATTACAGTGAATGTAAGTGGACTAAATGCTCCAATCAAAAGTCAGAGAATGCCAGAGTGGATTAAAAAAAAAAAAAACATGGTCCAGCTACATGCTGTTTATAAGAGACACACCTTAAACCCAAAGACACAAATAGATTGAGAGTAGAAGGATGGAAAAAATATTCCATGCAAATAACAACCAAAAGAGAGCTGGGGTGGCAATCTTAATATCAGACAAAGCAGACTTTAAGACAAAAACTGTCAAAAGAGATAAAGATGGACATTATATAGTGATAAAAGTGTCAATTAATAAAGAAGATTTAACAATCTTAAAAATATATGTGCTCAACACTGGAGGACCTAAATATATAAAGCAAACACTGATAGAACCGAAAGGAGAAATACGTAGTTCTACAATAATATTGTACAGAACATCTAGAAAGAAGATCAGCAAGAAGAGGACCTGAATGACACTATAAACCAATTAGACTTAGCAGACATTTATAGAACCAAAAAACCAAATCTACTGCCCTCAAGGGTAGAACCGCCCCCATAGGGTTTCCAAGGCTATAAATCTTTATGGGAGCAGACTGCCACATCTTTCTCCCTCAGAGCAGCTGGTAGGTTCGAACTGCCAACCTTTCAGTTAGCACTTGAGCACTTTAACCACTGTTCCAACTGAAAAAACAAATCAAACCCTTTGCATTCAGTTCAATTCCAACTCATAGAGACCCCATAGGCCAGAGTAGAACTGCCCCATAGGGTTTCCAAGGAGCTATTGATGAATTCGAACTGCGGACCTTTTGGTTCACAGCTGAGCTCTTCAACACTGCACTCTTCCCCCAAACAGAACAATACATATTCTACTCCAGTACACATGGATCATTCTCCAGGATAGACCACATTTTAGGTCACAAAGCAAGTCCTGATAAATTTCAAAAGTTTGAAATCATACAAAATATTTTCTCTATCCACAAAGAAGTGAAGCTAGAAATTAATAACAACAATGACAAAAAAAAGCCTGGAAGATGCACAAGCTTATGGAAATTAAATAATACGCTATTAAGCTACCAATGGGCCAAAGAAGAAATCAAAAGAGAAATCACAAATGCCTTAGAGTCAAATGAAATTGAAAACATAGCATACCAAAACTTATGAGATGCAGCTGAGGCAGTACTCAGAGGGACACTTATAAAAATAAATGCCTACATAAAAGAAGAATATGTCTCAAATTAACAGCCTAACTCAACAACTCCAGAAACTAAAAAGAGGAGAGAAAGTGAATCCATAACTTACCAGAAGAAAGGAAATAAAAAATACCAGAGCATAAATAAATAAAATCAAAAACAGAACAGCAATAGAGAGAATCAATGAAACCAGAAGTTGGTTATTTGAAAAGATCAATAAAATTGACAAGCCTTTAGCTAGACTGATAAAGAAAAGAAAAGATGCAAATAACCTAAATAAAAAATGAAAGAGGGGATATTACAACTGGCCTGATAGAACCAAAGAGAATTATAGCAGAATAGTATGAACAACTGTATGGCAAAAACCTGATAATCTGATGAAATGGACATTCTTAGAAGCACACAGCCTACCCAAACTGACTCAAGAGGGAATAGAAAATCTCAACAGACTCCATAAAAAGTGAAGAGATCAAGGTCAGCACAACTGGACTAAACCAAAAGCAAAGAAGTTTCCTGAATACAACCAAACACTTCTAAGACCAGAGTAGCAGGGACGGGGTCTGGTGACTATGGTTTCATGGGACACCTAGGTCAATTGGCATAACAAACTGTATTAAGAAAACGTTCTGCATGCCACCTTGGTGAGTGGTGTCTGGGGTCTTAAACGCTAGCAAGTAGCCATCTAAGATGCATCAATTTGTCTCAACCCACCTGGAGCAAAGTAGAATGAATAATACCAAAGACACAAGGTAAATATGAGCCCAAGAGATAGAAAGGGCCACATAAACCAGAGACCACATCAGCCTGAGACCAGAAGAACTAGATGGTGCCTGGCTACCACCAATGATTGCCCTGACAGGGAACACAACAGAGAATCCCTGATGGAGCTGGAGAACAGTGGGATGCAAACCTCAAATTCTCATAAAAAGACCAGACTTGATGGTCTGACTGAGACTGGAGGGACCCCAGAAGTCCTGACCCCCAGACCTCTGTTAGCCCAAGGGCTGGAACCATTCCTGAAGCCAACTCTTCAGACAGGGATTGGACTGGACTATAAGACAGAAAATGATACTGATGAGGAGAGAGCTTCTTGGCTCAAGTAGACACTTGAGACTATGTGGGTAGCTCCCGTCTGGAGGGGAGATGAGAGGACAGAGGGGGACAGAAGCTGGCTGAATGGACATGGGGAAGTTAGGGTGGAGAGGGGGAGTGTGCTGTCTCATTGAGGGGAGGGCAACTAAGCATACACAGCAAGGTATATATAAATTTTTGTATGAGAGACGGACTTGATTTGTAAACTTTCACTTAAAGCACAATAAATTAATAAATAAGTGAAGTGATCAACCACTGATCAAAAACATCCCAACAACAATAAAATTCCTGTACCAGAAAGCTTCACTGGGGAATTCTACCAAACGTTTAGAGAAGAAATGACACCAATAGCATTTAAACTTTTCCAAAAGATAGTGGAGGAAGGAATACTCCCTAATTCATTCCATGAAGCAAACAGAATGTTGATATCTGTCATGGATTGAATTGTATCCCCCCAAAATATGTGCCAGCTTGGTTAGGCCATAATTCCCCGTATTGTGTCGTTGCTCTCCATTTTGTGATTTTCCTGTTATAAATTATAGTTTCTGACTGTGGTTAAAGAGTAAGGGATGTAATGCCCTTGCTCAGATCACATCCCTGATCCAATGTGAAAAGAGTTTCCTGGGGTGTGGCCTGTACCACCTTTTATCTTAGAAGAGATAAAAGGAAGCAAGCAGAGTGTTGGGGACCTCAAACCACCAAGAAAGCAGTGCCGGGAGCAGAGTGCATCCTTTGGACCTGAGGTTCCTGCGCATAAAAGCTCCTAGTTCAGGGTAAGATCGATGACAAGGCCCTTCCTCCAGAGAAAGCCTTCCCTGGGAGCTGACACCCTGAAATGGCACTTCTAGCCTCTTATACTGTGAAAGAATAAACTTCTGTTTGTTAAAGCCATCCACTTGTAGTATTTCTGTTATAGCAGCACCACATGACTAAGACAGTATCCAAATCTGACAAACACACCACAAGAAAAGAAAATTATAGGACAATATCTCTTATGAATCTAGATGCAAAAATCCTCAACAAAACACTAGCAAACAGAATCCAACAGCATATTAAAAGAGTCATACACCATGACCAAGTGGAATTTATTCCAGGAATGCAGGGGTGGCTCAACATTAGAAAATCGATCAATGTAATACATCACAGCAACAGAACAAAGGAAAACAACCACATGATTATCTCAATGGATACAGAAAAAGCATTTGATGAAATTCAACACCCTTTCATGATGAAAACCCTGAAGAAGATCTAGGGGAATAGAAGGGAAATTCCTCAGTATGACTCAGGACATTTATGAAAAGCCAACAGCCAACATACTTAATGGAGAAAGTCGGAGAGCTTTCCCCTTAAAATTGGGAATAAGACAAGGGTGTCTGCTCTCATCACTTTTATTAAATATTGTATTAGAAGTCCTAGCCAAAGCAAAGAGACAAGAAAAAGGAATAAAATGTATCCAGATTGGAAAAGAAGTAAAATTATCTCTATTTGGGGATGATATGATCCTTTACGTAGAAATTCCCTGTCAACAAGAACACTTCTAGAACTAATACAGGAATTTATCAAAGTTGCAGGGTACAGTGTAAACAAACAAAAATCAGTTGGGTTTCTATATACCAGCAATGAGAAATCTGAAAGAGAAATTAGGGAAAAATTCCATTTACAATAGCATCTAAGAGAATAAAATACCTAGGAATAAATCTAACCAGGGATGTAAAGGACTTATACAATGCAAACTAAACACTGCTGAAAGAGATTAAAGAAGACTTAAAAATGGAAAGCTGTTCCATGTTCATGTTTTGGGAGACTTAATATTTTTAAGATGTCAATATTGCACAAAACGATCTACAAATTCAAAGCAAGCTCTATAATTCCAGCAGCCTTCTTTACAAAATAGGAACACCAATCCTCAACTTTATATGGAATGGCAAGAGGCCCCCAACAGCTAAAACAATAATGAAAGAGAAGAACAAAGTAGGAGGGCTCAGATGTCCTGATTTTAAAACATAGTATCCAAAAACCAGACCAAACCGTTGCCATTCAGTCAATTACAACTCACTATAGGACAGAGTAGAACTATCCCACAGAGTTCCCAAGGAGCTCCTGGTGGATTTAAACTGCCGACCCTTTGGTTAGCAGCTATAGCACTTAACCACTACAGCACCAGGGTTTCCAAACATACTACACAGCCACAGTAATCAAAACATCCTGGTACTGGTATACCAGCAGACACATAGATCAAATGGAATAGAATTAAGAGTCCAGCTATAACCCGGCACATCTATGGCCAACTGATTTTTGACAAGGGTGCTAAGTCCATTCAATGGGGAAAGAATACTCTTTGCAATAAACGGTGTTGCAAAAACTGAATTTCCACATACAGAAAAATGAAACAGGATCCATGTCTCACACCATACACAAAAACAAATTCAAAATGGATTAAGGACCTAAATGTGCAAGTGAAAACCCTAAAATTCTTAGAAGAATAAGCAGGGCAACGCTGTCAGGCCTAGCTTTCAATAATGGATTATCTAATACAATAACAAAAGCACAAACAGCAAAAGACAAAATAAATCAATAATATGGCATAAAAATTAAAAACTTTTGTTGATCAGTAGGCTTGTCTTAATCATCTAGCAGTACCATTACAGAAATACCACAAGTGGATGGCTTTAACAAAGAGGAATTTGTTTCCTCACAGTAAAGTAGCCCAAAGGTCCTTCTCTCTCTGTTGGCTCTGGAAGAAGGTCCTTCTCCTCAATCTTCCCATGGTTGAGGAGCTTCTCAGGCGCAGGGGCCCTAGGTTCAAAGGACGCACTCTGCTCCTGGTGCTGCTTTCTTGGTGGCATGAGGTCCCCAACTCTCTGCTTGCTTCCCTTTCCTTTTATTTCTTGAGGGATAAAAGGTGGTACAGGCCACACCCCAGTGAAACTCCCTTTATCTTCGATCAGGGAGGTGACCTGAGTAAGGGTGGTGTTACAATCCCACCCTAATCTTCTCAACAAAAAATTACAATCACAAAATGGAGGACAACCATACAATACTGGGAATTATGGCCTAACAAAGTCGATACACATATTTTGGGGAGGGACACAATTCAATCCATGACAGGCTTTACAAAAAAATTGGAAAGACAAAATACCCACTGGGAGAATATCTTCAGAAACCGTATACTTGACAAGAATCTAATAACCAATATATATATAAAACTTCAACAACTTAACAACAAAAAGACAAATAACACAATCATAAAATGGGCAAAGGACTTGAATAGACATTTCACCAAAAAGGACATTCAAATGGCCACAAAACATGTGAAAAAATGCTCAGCATCATTAGCCATCAGAGAGATGCAAATCAAAACCTCAATGCGGTGCCATTTCACTCCCACTAGGATGGCTAAGATTAAAAAAAAAAAAAATCAGAAAGTAACAAATGTTGGCAAGGATGTGGGGAAATTGGAGCCCTGGTGGTACAGTGGTTAAGAGCTTGGCTGCTAATCTAAAGGTTGGTAGCTCGAATCTTCCAGCCACTCCTTGGAAACCTTTATGGGGCAGTTCTACTTTGTCCTATAGGGTCTTTATGAGTCGGAATCAACTCAACAGCAGTGGGTTTTTTTTTTTTTTTTTTGTACCCATTGATGGTGGGAATGCAAGATGGTACAGTCTTTGTGGAAAACAGTGTGGGGGTTTCTCATAAAACTACCATATGACCCAGCAATTCCCCTTCTAGGTATATACCTAAAAGACTTGAAAGCAGAGACTCAAAAAGAGACTTGTACACCAAAGTTCATTGCAGCACTATTCACAATAGCCAAAAGGCGGAAACAACCTAAATGCACATCAACAAATGAATGGATAAACAAAATGTGGTACACACGTACAATGGAACATTATTCAGTCAGTAGGAGAAATGAAGTCTTGACATATGCTACAATATGTATGGAGCTTGAAGACATTATGCTGAGTGAAATAAGCTAATCACAAAAAGAGAAATATTTAATGACCTTACTTACATAAAAAGACAAGAAAAGGCAAATGTGTAGAGATCAATGTTTATCAGTGGTGTCTTAGTTACTAGTGCTGCTATAACAGAAATACCACAAGTGGATGGCTTTAACAAAGAGAAATTTATTTCTTCACGGTAAAGTAGGCTAAAAGTCCAAATTCAGGGTGTCAGCTCCAGGGAAAGTCTTTCTTTCCCTGTCGGCCTTCTCATCAGTCTTCCCCTGGTTGAGGAGCTTCTCAGGCACAAGGACCCCAGGTCCAAAGGGCGCACTCTGCTCCTGGTGCTGCGTTCTTGGTGATATGAGGTCCCCCTGTGTCTCTCTTCACTTCTTTTATATCTCAAGAGATTGCCTCAAGACACAATCCAATCTTGTAGATTGAGTCCTGGCGCACTAACACAACTGCTGCCCATCCTCCTTCGTTAACATCATAGAGGCAGGATTTACAACATATAGGAAAATGACACAATACCAGGAATCATGGCCCAGCCAAATAGATACACACATTTTTAGGGGGACATAATTCAATCCATGGCAAGTGGTTACCAGTGGTGTGAGAGAGAGAGAAAAAGGGAACCAATGGAAAAATCACATTGATTAAGGGTAGGGTTGCACAGCCAATTATTGTAATTGCTGTCAATAAGTTGTACACCTGTAAAACTCTGAATTGGCAAACATTGTGTGATATACTTACAACAGTGACAAAAAAAGGTTAGCCACTGAGGCTGCTTATGTATGACCTAAGACCTCATATTGGTTCCTTTGTTTGGAGGTTTAGGGTCATGGTTTCATGGAACATCCCAGTTAAAATTGGCCTAATAATGTGATTAGTGCTTCTGTTCTAGCTCCTAGTTTGTTGTGTAGTGCCTGGGGTCTTAAAAGCTTGCAAACGGCCATCCAAGACAAAACAATTGGTCTCCATTCACCTGGAGCAACAGAGAAAGGAGAGGCAGGAATAGAGGAGGATATGGAATGAGTGGCTAATTGCCTCCATGAACAACTGTCTCCTTTGCCACGAGACCAGAAGACTGAATGGTGAACATTTTTATCAAAGATTCTATAGGAGAACCTTGATCAAAAGGGGGAAAATGTAGAACAAAATTTCAAATGCTCTTGGACTCTAGACTTTCTGGAGCCGTGATGGATAGATGAACCCCTGAAACTATTGCCCTGAGATAATCTTTAAGGCTTAAACCAAAGATGTCTCCTGAAGTCATCTTAAAACTGAGCAATAGTTTAGCTTAACTAGTAAAAAAAAAAAAGTTCCTTGAGCATTATGCTCTTTAGAAACTATCTATATGGGATCAAATTGACAATAGCAACTCGAAAGTTTAGATAGGAACCTTAGGAGATAATGAGTTTATGTTACTGAAGTAGGAACAACTAAGAAAAGGAGAGTGAGAATGGTTGCAAAACTTGAAGAATGTAACCAATGTCACTGAATTGTACATGTAGAGAGTGTTGAATTGGTGTATGTTTTTCTGTGTATATTTTCAACAACAGTAACAAAATAAAGAAAATTTAGAAAAAAGTGAACTAAGGGGGGGGAAGAGAATTAAACAGGGCTCCAAGGAAAATAGAAGCATTTGATGAATTTTACAACAAAGATTTTATGATATTTCTGTAAAAATCAACCACCAAGGGTAGGATGTTTTAGACCATGCTCGTACAACTCTGTGGGAAGTATCGCACTGTGCACTAACTACTCAAAATCCCATTTGTTGCTTTAATTTTAATTTTAATCTACATTTACTAAATAGATAACATACAGTTGTTTTTAATTTCTCATTTCACTTTGCAAGATAGAGTCATCTTTTCCATTATTTATTTATAAAACGTTGGTCCCTTTTTAGGCGTTGACCATATGGCCTTTCCTAGTATCAATACAATGAAGGACTTTGTGACAGAGCCTGCAAGACTGCTCGCTGGTCTTCGTAGCACACAGTGAGACAACGTTTCCAATTTCCCTCGCAGAAATCTTGTGATGCAACTGTTCTGGCCAATGGAATATGAGTGTACATGGTGTCTGCCCCTTGTAGGCCAGACCGTGACATCCTCCCGCAAGGTCCTTCGTGTTCTTCCTTCTTCAGTCTATAGATGAATGTCGACACCTGGCGGACCTTGGACCAGCGGGTTGGAGATGAAGAGACCTCTGTTACCGTGGCCCCCACTCGCTTTCCCCCATGGCCACAAATCAGCAGAGTTCATTTTAGACTGCACATGAGTGAGAAATCAACTTCTATTGTGTTAAATCATTGGTATTTCAGGGATCATTTGTTTCAGCATTACCTGAAGCAATACAATCTGGTACTCTGTCTATGTTCTTTTATTAAGGAGGAAATAGAGACTGGTAGTTCTGATCAGAAAACTAAGGTGTGGCCCTGTAGTCATAGGGGCCTGGGGTTAGGAGAGACTGGCTCTGTGAGCAGCAACATGCCCAGAGCACATGCCAGCAGCACAGCTTACTCCAGATTCCTTGTTTGGCAAGGATTAACATTCTTCATAACTCCCTGACCTGGCTCTGAGCCTCCTTGAGTCCTGTGGACCCGGCTATGGGTCAACTACAGTTGACAGATGCCAGAATGGCAGGAACCTGGAATGCAAAGCTAAAGATTCTGAACTTTACCCTGGAGACAATGAAGAGGGAGCCCTCAAAGGTGTGTGAGGTAAGGAAGGACTTGACTGGATCTCTGGTCTGATGTATGTGGCCATGGTGAGGGAGATGAATTAGGGATGTGTCAGTTAGCTATTGCTGCATAACAAACCGCCTCAAATCTCAGAAAGCATTCATTACTGCTCACAAGTCTACAGGTCATCTGGGTGGTTTGTCTGGTTTTCGCTGGGCTGACTCATGTGTCTGAGGTATGTGTGTGCTCGTGTTGGCTAGACTCTCTCACATCTATGGGAATTGGCTGGCTGTAGGCTGTCCTAAAGTGACCTCAGTGAGCATGGTCCTCTCTGCTCCACATGACCCATCCTCCAGCTGGCTAGTCCAGCCTTGTTCACTTGCTGTGACAGGGTACTGAGAGAGTAAAAGTGCACAAGTCGTCTGAGGCTCGGCTTGGAATTGACACACCATCAGGATCTGAAAAGAGGCCTTTTGGGAGGCACCTGCCAAGGAGGCAGATGAACCAGGTTGGGCAGCCCAGGGGCACTGGGAACAGACTGTTCGGCGTGGTTAAGAAGCAGAAATCAGTTCAGATCCCAGATGCTGTTCCTTCTGGTGTGTGTCCCTTGGGGACCACTTTACCACCTGAGCTCCAACATCACCCTATAAAATGGCCAAAATAACAGCAGCCTTGTAGAGCCTGAAAAACTCAGAGATAACACCTGTGGAGCATGTTCCCTGGAGTCTGGCACAGAGTGAAGGCTCGGCAAAGCTGAGTCTGGTTTCCCAGAAGACCCATCGGGGTCTCTAGGGCAGTTCTGGGATGACAGATGGGGTCCTTGGTGTGCTGGGTGCTCCTCCTTCCACCCCCCAGCTCTGCACACGAACATCCCACCAAGCACCTCACTGCCGGCGAGCTGGGAGGACGCATTCCTGCACCCGTGCATCTGGGGGTTGATCTCCTTCTCTATCTGTGTTCTGCTAATAAAGAAAAAACACGCTCCACAAGGTTAGAAAAATAGCCAGGGAGTGATTGACATGGCCACAGTCCTGGCTGAGTCACTAATGCCCGTGTAGCAAGCTCCTGAGAAAATAACATTTTCCTCAACACTCCTCCTGGTGCAACGAGCTGTTTGCTTTCCATTAACCTCATATTTTGCCCTTTAGTCACACTATGTCTGTCAAGACTAGCAGGGAGGAGAAACCTGCTCTCAAACAGACACAGACCTCACTGGTTCAAAGTTCCGTCAGCGGGTGACATGGCATCCCCAGCAAATCCGGAAGCACCTCCCCAAGTGCCCAGCTTGTCCCCCTTGCTGCTGAGGACAGCTCTGCCAGGGGATCCCTTGCCTGGGCACTGAGCCCAGGCCTTCTCAGCCCGGCTGCGTGTGAGAATCACCCAGGAACTGCTCAAATACCCCCTCACCTGGGCCACCCCATGAGCTGAGTTTAGTTGGTCTGGGCTGGAGGCCAGGTGTGGGGAATTTTAACATCCTCTTGGCAGTTTTTGTGTGCAGTCAGGCTGAGAAGTCCTGGCCTGAGACCAGGGACCTTCACTGGGGCCCCAGGCCCCATAGAATTGCAGGCCAAGGTGGTGACTGGCCCTGGAGGTACATGCAACTCTGGGTTGAGAATCTGAAGCGTCCGTGAGGTTTCTAAAATGGGTCTGCCCAGCTGTTGAGGAGGCTGGCACGGGGAGCTGGCAACAGTGCCAGCCTTGGGCTCAAGGAAGCTGGAGCTTAGTAGCAAGGCCGTGCTGTCCCTGCTCCCACCCTGTTGGGGAGGACTGGCTCATCCTCCTGTGGACTCACCTTGGTCACGGGCAGCACAGCACAGATGGAGAGGGACCTGAGTCCACATGGGTGACCCCAGCCCTGCATCATTTCTTGCCTCTCGCCCAGGGCCTCACTCCCTCCCTCAGCCTGAGACCCCATCATGGAGACTGTTCCTTTAGTGTCAGACACTGGCCTTTTTTAAACCATGACACCCACGAGGGCACTGCTTTCATTGTTAACAAGGGAAAGTTGTCCATGGTCATTTGTGGGGTGTTTGTGAAGGTGAAGGTTTGCAAAGCTGAGGGCAGAGTTTGAGGGTGGTGGAAGAGGGGGTATGGAAAGATACCCCAGAAACTAAAATCTTGGTGGGGAAGGAAAGGCTCCCCACCTGAAGCACCTTCCTGTGCAGATAGAGAAACTGAGGCTCAGAGAGGGAGCTGGCTGCCCAAAGTTCCCTGAGGTGGACTAGGATTCCTTCCAAGGCCTATCTGATCCCAGGCTGCTGTTCTTTTCCCTGCCCCACACTACCAGGAGCTTACAGGCTCCAAGGCCCATAGAGGTTGACAATCTGGCCATTGTGTGCCTCTCCCGGCTCTCCAATTACTCTCTCCTGTGACAGCACATAGAACGCAGAGAATGCCTGCACATTGACCCACTGCTGTGTGGCTTGGAAAGCCCCAGGCCACTTTGGCCTCAGTTTCCCCATCTATTCATGAGGTTCTGACATTAACCTGGTGAGGACTGAGGGCTGTCCTTCTGGAGGCACCCCGGAGGGCCCTTGCCCCATGTGGCTCTGGACTGGAGGGCGCCGCTCTGCCGCCCCACCAAGGGCTGGGGCCTCCCCACACAAGGCTCTGTCCTCCGCCTTCCTCCACGCGAGGGGAAATTACCCATTAATGAGAGAATTACAAACACTGCGGCTGGCCCACCGCCCAAGGCCCCTTGGAGGGTGGGGAGGTGCTCGTGCTGGAGGGGAATTGGAAACAAATGCACAGGGGTGTTTTCTTTGGTAGATGCAAACCCTTCCCTGCCCCCATTCCTACTGCTGTCCAATATTTGGACTTTTACAGAAATGAATTTCATGCCTGGGCTTCCCGTGAACTCTCTTAATTCAATTGAGGGGCCATTATCGGCACTGGGTGTAATGGGCTGTTTCCGCAGCTTCAGGGGAGCCGCAGAAGCCAAGGAGGTGGGTGCATCTTCCCTCTGCAGGTGAGAGCCAGGACAGGAGTAGGCAACAGGGGAGGGGTCTGGGCTGAAGAGATAGCCCAGGTGCCCACAGGGGCTGGAGGGTGAGGCTGTGGTTCTTTTTCCCCCTCAAAGTGATTCCTTTTGGGAGACACCAGACCCATGAGGCTGGAGGCGAAAGGGTGCTAGTCTCAGTGAGTGCCACCTAGTACAGGGGCGGCCATTGGCTCCAAGGGATTTGATGGGCCACAGTGTCAGGGCCAAGTGGGAAGGAGCCATGTGCCAAGATGCCAGGTCCCTCTTCCAGGAAGTCCCTTGCCCAGATCTGAACAGACACTTCACCAAAGAAGACATTCAGATGGAGATCACTAGCTATTAAAGAAATGCAAATCAAAACTACAGTGAAATACCACCTCACCCCAACATCACTGGCACAAATCAAAAAAACAGAAAAAGTGAATGTTGGAGGAGTTGTGGGGAGAGTGGAACCCTTACACATTGCTGGTGGAAATGCAAAATGATACCACCAATTTGGAAAACTATATGGAGCTTCTCTAAAAAGCTAGAAGTAGAAATACCATACAATCCAGCAATCTCACACCTAGGAACATATCCTGGAGAAAAAAGAGGTGTCACAGGAATAGATATATGCACACTCATGTTCATTGCATCATTATTCACAATAGCAAAAAGATGGAAACAATCTAAGCACTCATCAACAGATGAATGGATAAATGAACTATGGAACATACACACGATAGAATACTACACAACAATACAGAACAATGATAAATCTGCAAAATATCTCACAACATGATGAACTCGAAGGGCATTATGCTGAGTGAAATAAGTCAATCACAAAAGGACAAATACTGTATAAGACCACTATTACAAAAATACTTGAAAACATTTCCACACAGAAAGAATCTTTGATGGCTACAAGAGAGGGAGGAGTGGGAAGGGAAAAGCACTAACTAGATAGTAGATAAGTTGTAACTTTGGTGAAGGGGAATACTGGGGAAGTCAGCACAACTTGACCAGGGCAAAGTCATAGAAGCTTCACAGACATATCCAAATGCCCTGAGAGACCAAGCTACTGGGCTGAGGGATAGGGACCATGGTCTTAGGGGACATCCAGCTCAACTGGCATAACATAGCCTATAAAGAAAATGTTCTGTATCCAAATGTGGTGAGTAGCTACTGGGGTCTTAAAAACCTGAGATAAGCCATCTAAGATACATCTACTGGTCTCACTCTGGTTGGAGCAAGAGAGAATGAAGAAGACCAAGACACAAGTGGAAGATTAGTCCAAAGGACTGATGGACCGCAACAAACACAACCTCCAGAACAGAGCTCAGAACAACTAGATGGTGCCCAGTTACAACCACAAGCTGCTCTGGCAGGGATCACAATAGAGGGTCCTGGTTAAAGCACAGAAAAATGTAGAACAAAATTCAAATTCACATACACGCATACAAAAAAAGACCAGGCTTGTTGGTCTGACAGACACTGGAGAAACCCCAAGAGTATGGCCCTCTGACGCCATTTTAACTCAGTACTGAAGTCACTCCTGACTTTCACCCTTCAGCCAAGGATTAGACAGGTCTATAGGGCAAACAATAACACATGTGTGGAACACACTTCATAGTTCAATCATGTATATGAAACTAATGGGCACACCAGCCCAAAAGCAAAGATGAGAAGGCAGGAAGGGACAGGAAAACTGGATGAATGGAAACAGGGAATCTGGGGTGGAGAAGGGGAGAGTGTTGATGTATTGCAGGGTTGGCAACCAATATTGCAAAATTGTTGCAGGTATAAAAATAGTTGCAGCTATTTATGTATTAACTGTTTAATGAGAAACTAATTTGCTCTGTAAATTTTCACCTACAAAAAAAATCACAATAAAAAAATTAAAATATAAAAGAAAGCCCCTTGCCCATGCCAAATCCTTCACTTGGAGTGTTCTTGCTTACCTTCTCGGTCCCCTCTCTGCCCCACATAGTAGGACCACCCCTGACTCATCCTTTTGGTTGGGCTACATCACAATCTCCTCCAGGAAGCCTTCCCTGGCTCCTGCCCAGCAGCCCACATTTCTGCCCTCACGTTGCCTGTGAGTGACTGGCCCTGTCCCCTTGGTCTGAGGGCCCTGGGAGGACAGACTGGGGCCATATCTATACACAGGGCCTGATACCAGTACAGACCCCTGGGGTAACAGGAAAAGATAGTAAGTACCTGGAAGGGAAGGAGAAGCCAAGAGGTAGGCCAAAGCAGAGTGGTAGGGAGTAGACCTCCTGTGGCCTACTCACAGCTCTCTTCCACTTTGCAGAGAGGCTCCAGAGTAGGGCAATGTGTGCCAGAGAGAAATTCAGGAAGCTGGCTGCTGTCCTCGCCTCTCCTATTTCTGCTTTTGTGGCTGGGAGCAGGGCCTGTGGAGTGGGCTTCCCAAATCCTCCTCACTGACATGTGACCCTCCTCAATCCTCAGCTGTCAAAAGGTAATCACGGCACCCTGCTGAGGATTGTCCCTAGGTCTTCTAGTCTGTGGGGGCTGCTCTTATATTTCCACTCAAAATGGCTTGAGCCCCTGGGGCAGGATTTTTGCTCGGCCAGCCACAATTCCACATTTTGCAGCCTCCTTGCAGTTAGTCAGTGCTATTGGGGCAAGTTTTGGAAAATGGCCTGTGAGCAAAAGTGGTGGGAGTCACTTTCAGGCTGAATCATATAAGAACCAGGCTACAAACTTCCAGCTATTACTTCCACTGCACCGGTGACTAAGGAGGCCATGTGATACTGCTCCAAGATGGAGGGGCTTCCCTTAGCCTAGGTCCTGAGAGACTATAGGGAGCAGAGCCCCAGCTGACTGTGTGCGAGACGCAACAGGAGTGAGAAAGACGCTTGTGTGGTAGTAAGGCACTGAAAACCTCAAGTAGTTTGTTTTCACAGGGTAACATAGTTTATGCAGACTAATGTTATTGTTAGGTGCCCTTGAGTCAGTTCCAACTCACAGAGACCCTACAAACAACGGAAAGAAACACTGCCCAGTCCTGTGCCATCGTCACGATCTTTGCTATGTTTGAGCCCATTGCTGTAACCACTGTATCAATCCAATTCATTGAGGGTCTTCCTCTTTTTTGCTCACCCTCTTCTTTACCAAGCATGATGTCCTTCTCCAGGGACTGCTCCCTCCTAATAACATGTTCAAAGTACTTAAGATGAAATCTTTCCATCCTCACTTCTAAAGAGCAGTGTGGCTATACTTTTTCCAAGATAGATTTGTTTGTTCTTCTGGCAGTCCATGGTGTATTCAATATTCTTTGCCAATGCCATAATTCAAAGGCATAGATTCTTCTTCTTCAGTCTTCCTTATTCATTGTCCAGCTTTCACATGCATATGAGGCAATTGAAAATACCACGACCTCAATCAAGTGTTCCTTAGTCCTCAAAGTGACATCTTTGCTTTTGAACACTTTAAAGAGGTCTTCAGCAGCAGATTTGCCCAATGTAATTCATAGTTTGATTTCTTGACAGCAGTTTCCATGGGCATTGATTGTGGGTCCACGTAAAATGAAATCCTTGACAACTTCAGTCTTTTCTCTGTTTATCATTATGTTGCTTACTGGTCCACTGGTGAGGATTTTTGTTTTCTTTATGTTGAGGTGTAACCCATATTGAAGGCTGAAGGCTTTGATCTTCAGTAAGTGCTTCAAGTCATCTTCACTTTATGAAAGCAAGGTTGTGTCATCTGCATATCTGTAGGTTATTAATGATTCTTCCTCCAATCTCGATGCCATGTTCTTCCTCACAGAGTCCAGCTTCTTCAATTGTTTGATTAGCATACAGATGGAAAAGTGTGGTAAAAGGATACAACCCTGACACATACCCTTCCTGATTTTAAACCACACAGAATCCCCTTGTTCTGTTTAAAGGACTGCCTCTTGGTCTATGCACAGGTTCCTTATGAGCATAATTAAGTGTTCCGGAATTCCCATTCTTCACTATGTTATCTATAATTTGTTTTCATCCACACAGTCAAATGCCTTTGCATATTCAGGTAAACATCTTTCTGGTATTCTCTGCTTTCAGCCAAGATCCATATCACATTAGCAATGATATCCCTTGTTCCACATCCTCTTCTGAATGACTTGCTGCTGCAATTCTTTTTGAATTATCTTCAGCACAATTTTACTTGCAGGTGATATTAATGATATTGTTCGATAGTTTCTGCATTCTGTTGGATCACCTTTCTTTGGAATGAGCATGAATATGGATCTCTTCCAGTCAGTTAGCTGGGTAGCTGTCTTTCAAATTTCTTGGCATAGACAAGTAAGCACTTCCAGCCCTGCATCCTTTTGTGGAAACATTTGATATTCTGTCAATTCTTGAAGCCCTGTTTTTCACCAATGCCTTCAGTGCAGCTTAGAGTTCTTCCTTCAACACCATTGGTTCTTGATCATATGCTACCTCCTGAAATGGTTGAACATCGACCAATTCTTTTTAGTACAGTGACTCTGTGTCTTCCTTCCATCTTCTTTTGATGCTTCCTGCATCATTCAATGTTTTGCCTGTAAAACCCTTCACTATTGCAACTCAAGACCTGAATTTTCGTTTCAGTTCTTTCCGCTTGAGAAATGCTGAGTATGTTCTTCTCTTTTGGTTTTCTAACTCCAGGTCTTTGCACTTTTCATTATAATACTTTGCCTTCTGGAGGCACCCTTTGAAATCCTTGCTTCAGCTCTTTACTTCGCCGTTTCTTCCTTTAGCTTTAGCTACTCTGAGTTCAAGAGCAAGTTTCAGAGTCTCTTCTGACATCCATTTTGGTCTTTTTTCTCTTTCTTGTCTTTTTAATGATCTTTTACTATCTTCATGTTTGATGTCTTTGATGACATTCCACAACTGGTCTGGTCATTAAAGTTCAATGTGTCAAATCTATTCTTGACATGGTCTCTAAATTCAGATGGAATATTCTCATGGTAATATTCTGGCTCTCGTGGACTTGTTTTAATTTTCTTCAGCTTCAACTTGAACTCACATATGAGTGATTGATGGTCTCTCCTGCAGTCAGACCCTGGCCTTGTTCTGATTGACAATTTTGAGCTTCTCATAGTCTCTTTCCACAGACATAGTCAATTTGATTCCTGTATATTCCACCTGGCAAGGTCCATGTGTATAGTTATTGTTTATGTTGTTGAAAAAACATGTTTTCAGTGAAGAAGCCATTGATCTTGCAAAATTCTATCATGTGATCTCCAGTGTAGTTTCTCTCACCAAGTTCGTATTTTCCAATTACTGATCCTTCTTTGTTTCCAACTGTTGCATTCCAATCACCAGTAATTATCAACACACCTTAATTGCATGTTCGATCAATCTCAGACTACAGAAGTTGGTAAAAATCTTCAATTTCTTCCTCTTTGGCATTAGTGGTTGGTGTATAAATTTGAATAATAGTCCTATTAACTGGTCTTCCTTGTAGGCACATGGATATTATCCTATCACTGACAGCTTTGTACCTCAGGATAGATCTTGAAATGTTCTTTTTGATGATGAATGTGATGCCATTCTTCTTCAATTTTTCATTCCCGACATAGTAGACCATATCATTGTCCGATGCACAAGGCCAATACCAGTTCATTTCAGCTCGCTAATGCCTAGGATATCAATCTCTGTGCATTCCTTTTCATTTTTGATGACTTCCAATTTTCCCAGAGTCATACTTTATACATTAAAAAAAAAAATACATTAGTGTTCCAATTATTAATGAATGTTTATTCTCATTTTGAGTCATACCACATCAGCAAATGAAGGTCCCGAAAGCTTTACTCCACCCATATCATTAAGGTTGACTCTACTTTGAGGAAGCAGCTCTTCTCCAGTCTTATTTTGAGTGCCTTCCAACCTGAGGGCCTCATCTTCCGGCACTATATCAGACAATGTTCTACTGATATTTATAACGTTTTCACTGACCAATTTTTTCAGAAGTAGACCACCAGGTCATTCTTCCTAGTCTGTCTTAGTCTGAAAACTTCGTTGAAACCTGTACACCATCCACCATAGGCGACCCTACTGTTTAAAATATTGGCCCATAGTTTCCAGTACCACAACAACATGAAAACCACCACAGTATGACAAACTGACAGACAAGTGATAGATCCTGACTAATACCGAGGACTAAATTGGTACCAGAAATAGGATGGTGCTATAACAATAAAGCAACAGAAATGTGTGACAAGAATATGTGGAATGTGGTTGGGCAGTGAATGGGGAAGAAACTGTTATCAGAGGCTGGAAAGATGATTATCCACATTATTACAGTGGCAAGTACTTGATAAAAATGTCACCTGCTGTAACTTACCTAATGAACATGTGGCTTTAGGAAAAGTGGGTGGAAAAGGGATGTTAATGGTATGTATGGGTTGGAACAGGCTGCTTTGTACAACAGAAATAAAAAAAAAAAAAAGAGCTCAGGAAAGAATTGGTTAGATTGCAAGCAGGAAAAAAAAGGGGGTAGAGAGTGTCCAGAAATTCTGTCCTGGAAGAGTTAAAAAACCAACTGCTTCTCAAACCTAAATGTGAGAAGATGAGATTGAGCCAGCCTTTGAGGGGTAAATGCCTAGTAAACACTTGCAATTCATCAAATTGTCTCAGGCAAGATCAGAATAAAGGTAGATATAATGTTGCAGATCAAGGATTAGATTCGGGATATCATTATCCAACAGAACACTGAGAGACTCGAGGTGGCACTAAGTAGAGGGCTAGAAAGCAAAGACTTAGAGCAGAAATGTGAAAATTATGGCTCAGAAAGAACGATGGCCATAGTTGCCTGCACAGGGAGCTGACTGTACTATGGAAGAAAACATGAGCTTCTCCAATACGTAAAACGACCCCTGGGCTCCTGACCTTCAGGATAGCACTGGCCAGCCCCCAAAGAAGGGGTCGTTGAGAGCAATGGAACAGGGGTCCCTCTAGAAGGTGGAGGCATAACAAGAAGAGGCCATGGGCAAGATCTGTGCTTTGAAAGCAGGCGCAGGACTAAATCAGGGCGCATGCCCAGCTTCAGGGGCTCTGGCAGCAGGGGCACAGGAAGGCAGGTCCCTGGCCTGTATGGGAGCTTCCTTGTGCACTGCCACAAGTCAGAATAAACAGGCCCCAGTGAGGCAGCGGCCCTGACCACTGGGGGGTTCACACAGTCTGCGCAGCCATCTTGAGAGCTCTGCAAAGAAGATCTACCTTTAGGTGGGAAGGATCCTTTCCAATCCTGAAATTCTAAAGAAATCTGTGACTCTACGTGTGTCTTGTTCTAATACTCTGAAAGTCAAGCATGTACGATCTCAGGTCTTATTCTTCTATGATTTGGAGCTGCGTTTGTCAGTAGCCGCTCCAGTGATGAGAGGACAAGGGCAGAGCACGGCTGGGACTAGGGCCAGAGCCGGGGCCGGGGCCGGGGCCAGCTTTGGGTCATGCTCCAGGCCATGACATCCTAGGAAATAATCTTCCTGAGAGGTGGATGGTTGGCATACCAGCCTCCAACAGAAAGTCTGAGGCCTTCCCAGCACAGGCCCCAGAGGAAGGCAGCCAAGGCAGGCAAAGCTTCAAATGCTTTGGGGCTATTTTATTTTGTATAAGTGGAGGCAAAAATTGGTTTTTCATGTGATCCCATACTTTCCAACTCATAACCTCACTTCCCAGTTCCTGCTACTCAAGGGTAGAGGCTGGGTGGGGAGAGGAGAGCTACACTGATGGGGGCTCCAGCTCCCCCTCCTCACACAAAGCCACCTCCCAGGCAAACCAACAGCAGTGGCCACCCTTTGCCCTCCAAGAGGGACAGTATCATGGTTAGGAAAACAGTCCTCCATTCAAATCCCTTCTCGGCCACTTATTACTTGTGTGGTTTTCCCATAGGAGGTTTCTGAACATTAGCTCATTTCCACCAGGAGTTTCACAACACCCTGGCAAGCCTTGTGTTGAGGTTCCATTTTACAGATGAGAAGTGGAGGCCTCACCAAGGAGGCCTCGTGCTTGGCTGCCCTGCTACCATGGAGCTGCAGCTGGGACCCCAGAGTCACTCTCTCCCATAAAAACTCAGCTCACCATGGCAAGGCAGGACTCAGCTATCCCAGGCCGGAGAGCTGGGATGGTCATTTGCAGCCCAAGCCCTCATTCCTGAGGGTCCGCAGCCACTGTCTCTCTTCCTTCTTCCACTCCCAGGCCCCCACCAGCCCCACTATCTCTCAGCCTCAGTTTACTACTAGTGTTCTCCAGACCTTTCTGGAGAGGGGCTTTTAGGATGAGCACTCCAATTCCTCTGACTGGTCCCCAGACTCTACTCTCTCTCCTTCAACGCCATCCTCCACATCAATTGCCCAAGGGGGAGTTCTAAACTGAGGGGGTGTGGCATCTCAGATACTGCCTACCCCAACCTCATCCCATGGTGATGATTGGTGGCTCTTTGCTGGAACGACGAGAGTGACAGGGCCATGTCTTCCATCACCCAGCAGACTGCTCAACAGAGGCCAGTTCCAAGGGAAAGGAAAAGCACATTAGGTCTCTTGAGGTCAAGGCATGGAACTATTCCAAGGTCACTTTCACCTCATATCCAATGCAAGTAACAGGTAGCCACATCCAGGGGGTGGGAAATAGACCCCACCTCTTAAAGGTCACTGACAAAATGCATGGCTCCAGAGACAAGTGGACCCTGGTGTCCACTGTTGCCAACCCCCAGACCCACCTCTCTGGGCTGTAGCTCCTGGAGAGCAGGACACTGTGTGCATCCTCAGCACCAGGTCAGTGTAGCTCTGATGAGGCCCTGGGGAGGTGAGGCAGCCCAGTGACAGGGCCAGGTGAACCCTCACCTCTAGCACCTCTGGCCCTGGGAATAGTAAGAATCAAGGCCTGTGACAGCAGTCCCCATGAACTTCAGCATCAGAGTCCCCACCTGAAATTCCCAGAGAGAATGCTGGCATTGTTAGTACCATGTTCCCCTTTCCTGGGCACTCAGTGGGGTAGCACTGCCACCCTCTTAAGGAGGGGCTGACCACATGCTGCGTGAAAAGCATGACTCCCTGGCTGTCCTCAGGGTCCTTCAGGTGCTCTCCTCCCCATCTGCTGGCTGAGTGGGAAAGACTGTGAGGACTCAGAAGAGGATAGAGCAGGATGGGAGGAACCAGGGCTCCCCAGTGTCTGCCTTGGATGGCAGCATGACTCCGGGGGTGGTGTGCCTACTCTGTCAGTGTCCTGCTTCCCAGGCTCCAGCTCAGAGACCTGTCATTTCTCAATAAGCCCAGATCAAGCCAGCCTGGTAACAGTGCTCCGGAGAGCCAACCAGGAAGCACACCATGAGACAGTGGGTGCAAAGGCCCCATCTTAGTCTTCTCAGGCTGCTGCATGAAGTACCACCAGTTGACCACTTTAAAGAACAGAAATATATCTCATGGTTGTGGTGGCTAGAAATCAAGGTGTTGGAAGGGCTATAATCTCTCCAAGTCTCTAGGGGAAGATCCTTCCACGCCTCTCCCAGCTTCTGTTTGCCCCAGTTGGTCCTTGTATTGTAGATACATCTTCACATTGCCATCCTCCCTCTGTCTTTTGTGTGTTCTTCTCTTTTGTAAGGACACCACTCATATTGGATTAGGACCCACCCTACCCCAGTATGACCTCACATTAACTTAAACTGATAGCATCTTCAAAGACCCAAATTCCAAACAAGGTCAAGTTCACAAGTATCATGGGTTAGGACTTCAGCATATCTTTCTGGGGGCACAATTCAGTCCATAACAGACTCCAAACATATCCAGAGACATTCTTCAGGGGATGAGGGATTCTGAGTCCTAGACTGAAGTCATTTCAGTAGACTGGTAGCCAAAGAGGAGGAAGAGGAAATAAGGACGAGGAGGAGCAGAAAGAGATGAAGGAACAGAGGAATGAGAAGAACAAGGAGAAGGAGGAGGAGGAGGGCAGGGTGGGAGGTGAGGGAGAGTCAGGAGGAGTGCAGGGATGCAAAAGCTGGGGTGAGGCAGTGATCTGACTCAGGCACTTCATATGCACAGTCCTCTGTTGTCCCCTTATGCCACGGCAGGGGAAATTATGGATTATCGCCACTTTGCGGAGATGGCTGTCTGGCTCACTGTGTCTCTTGGCTCCTGAGGTGGGGCAGGGTCCTCCCATCACAGGCTAAAACTCAGCTACTCAGCATGCAGCCTGAGCTTCTGGGGCTTTTGTCCAGAGTCCTCAAGAAAGACACTTCCCTCAGGGGGCTGCATTTACAAACATTAGGGAGGCCCCCAAAGCCCCGTCCACCAGAGAGTGTTGTTCTGGCCCCAAAGAGCCCACGCCTTTGTGCACCCTCTTTCTTGAACACGGCAGGCCTCCCATACAAAGAGACACTGAGCCTGTAGGTGGGAGTGGAGGCTCTGCCTCCTGGCGCTAGTCTCACCAGCGCTGCTCACCTGCACCAGGAACAGGAAAGGCAGAAGCAAACATAGCTGTGACAGGGTCCTGTGTCCATCTGAGCCTCCCTGACCACCTTTGGCCCCAGCCTCATTCAACAAATGTCCAAGAGCACATAGTGGCTGGGCTGGCTGTTGATCACCCTGGTCCCCGCCGCCTCCCTAGGTGGCTCACTTGCAAAGTGGAGACCAACACTGCCTGCCTAGGAGGCTTCCAGGAGAAATCAAGGGATAGGTGCCAGGGAGGTGCACCACTTCAGGTTAGAGAGCCCTAGGCTCAATCCCAGCTTTGCCAGGTTCAAGCTTGGTGGCCTTGGGGACAATGGAAGCTGCAGGGCTGCCATGTGGGGGATGGGTATGGGGTGCTTCTCTGCAATGAAGCCTGGCGTCCAGCAGCCCCTCCAGGCCCTAACCTGCGATGACAGATGGGCAGCACTATGCATCTCAGGGCCCGACCCCCTCCCCTTGGGCAGCATCAGCCCCACCAATGACTTACTGAGACACTGGCGGGCCTGTCACTCAGGCCTAATCCTTCCCATTGTCCACCTGCCACCAGGGCTTTGGGCTGCCACCCTGCCCTGCTTGTTGGTGTCACTGAAAAAGAATGTGGTAGGTGGGGGCAGGGAACCTGGTGTGCTAGAGGGCTGCCCCGCCTGAAAGCTGGAGGTGCAAGGAAACAAGGTGCCTCTGCCAGCCCTTGTCTGTGCAGGCGCATAGCCCCTGTCCTCCAGAGGCTCACAGGGATCCCTGGCTCCAGAGACACCTTACTCTTGTTGTAGAGCTTGGGGAAAACCAGCTGCATGAACGAGAAACAGCAGGGTGTCTTTCCTCTCTGAAATGAGTGCAAAGCTGTTCTGGGGGCAGGGTCCCAGCTTCTGTCAAATCTCAAGGGCTCTGGGACCTAGAAAGGGTGAGACTCACTCATGTGGGGACCCCTGCTCCTGGATGCTTACAGCCCAGGCTGCCACCCACCGGCCCACCCCTCTTTGGGTGCATGCAACCTCTCTGAGTTTCTTCTTCTTTTGGTTTCCTCATCTCCAAAGCAATGTTGCTCTTTCTCCCACCGCCCCCACCAACCTGCTCAAGGATGAGACTTTCCCCACCCTTGGGGGGGAATTCCAGGCAGATTCTTTAAACACAGTGTCATTCTCAGGCAATGAGAAGTCCTTTAACCCCAAGGATCCTCTTGTCTCTGTAATTAAAACACCCAGCAGTGAGCAGGCCTGGCTCCACACCCACTGGCCTGCTGATGGCAGGAAAGGGGGCAAGGTTCGCTCCTCTATTTCTTCTGCCCCTGCATCCTCAGAGGTAGGGGAAAGAGGCAGTGGCTGGGCCCAGAGTAGCCACATGCCCTCTGCCCCATGACAGCCAAAGCAGGTTCTCTCTCTTGGAGTGCATCTGTGGGTTCTGCAAAGACCCCCTCTTCACTGGAGTCATCTCTCCTCCAGTTGCCTTGACTCACAGGCCTCACTTCATGTGGCTTCCTGGATACCCCCAGCTTCCTAATCTCACCGTGTCCTCCCTCCTGTTGTTTCTCTGCTGAGGGCTTCTTCCTTCAGACAGGGTCCCTGAAAAAAAGGGTCCACATTGCCCACTGGGGACATGGAAGCATCCCTTGCCCTGACATTCTGAGGGTGAACAGGTGAGCAGGGCTGCCTTTCCTGGCTCCAATACCACAGCGGCCCACCAGCCCCTCACTTTGCGGTGCCTGGGTTCAAGCCAGACCCAGCCTCCAGGCCCCCACAGCCCAGGAGACAGGTCCAGCTGTGCAGGGGTTCTTTGAAGCCCACCCCCGCCACCCGCAGCACAGGCTGCCGGTGCCCTCACCTCCATGCTGGACACTCACCCTCCAAGGGCGTTCTCCTGCAGGGCTCTCAGCACCTCTACAGAAGAACATTCTCCAGCAGAAATATGCCTGCCCTGGGAGGGGTTGGGTACTAGATACCACAGCCAGTGCCCGCGGAAAGTGGTGGGAATCCCCCAGCCTGTGCACTCTTGGGTGGAATGACTGAGCTGTGGTCTCCAAGAGTCCCCCTCCACCCAGTTTCTGCAGTGGGCTGAGCCCCTGTGCCCACAGCGGTCACCTGCTCAGTAATTCACCTGTGTTGCTGGTTCACGTCCCACCCCCTTTTGAAACTGAATTCCTTGTCACTCAGAGCAGGATGGCCTCTCATCCTCCGCAGCCCCAGTTGGGCTCTCAGAGCTGCCTGCCCTCGCTATGTGCCCAGCACTGGACTCAATGCAGTGTGTGGGCCATGCAAGTCTCTCTTTGCCTCACATTTCCACCGAAGATCCAACAGGGCGGGAATAGAGCAAGAGGTGCCCGATGTCTTCCATTCCAAGGAAGATGCTAGGAAGGGCTTGTAAAGGAGGGCTGAGGCCAGCTCTTCCAGCTCTCCCAGGTCTGCGATGAGTTGGAATTGGCTCAATGGCTCTGGGCTCATTTCAGTACCTCCCTGTCGTGCCACACTGCTGACAGACTGCATGTCCATTCAGCGGCTCCTCTTTCCCGCCATGGCTTTCAATGGGCCACTCCCCACAGGCTGAAGCTTCCTGACAGGCCCCCGCCTCAGACCCTGCAGCCCTGCCCATGCCTGTAACCAGGATCCCAGCCGCAAGTGCAGCCTTTGCACTGGGGAGTTGCTTGACCCTGCCAGAGCTCTGGGTCTATACCCTGGCCCTGCCCCTGATTGCTGTGAGTCGCTGTGCTTGCCTCCCTTCTCCAGGCCTCAGTTTCTCCTCCTATGAAATGGCAAAAACATACATGGCAATGCTTGAAGAGCCATGAAGCACCCAGAAAATAATTGAGGTCTGGTGTTAGCAGGGAAACCCTGGAGGTACAGTGCTTAAGAGCTACGGCTGCTAACCAAAAGGTCAGCAGTTTGAATCAACCAGGCGCACCTTGGAAACCCTATGGGGCAGTTCTACCCTGTCCTACAGGGTTGCTATGAGTTGAAATTGGCTCGGTGGCAATGGGTTTGGTTTTTGGTTTTTTAGTGTTAGCAGTGGAGTCCTGGTGGCACAGCGGTTAAGCTTTCTGCTGCTAAACAAGAGATCAGCACTTCAAATCCACCAGCAACAACTTGGAAACCCTAAAAGGCAGTTCTACTCTGTCCTATATGGTCACTATGACTGGAAATTGACATGACGGCAATGGGTTTTTTTTTTTTTTTTTGGATTTTAGTTTTAGCAGAGATGCTGTTGCCAGTGTTGGGAAGAGTCTCTCCCTTCCTATGACCCTTGGTGCCCCATCCAACCCAGCTCCTCAGCCAGAGAACTGGGGTCCCTGTTCTGCAGGGCTCTGAGCAAGGCAGGTACTTAGAGGAAGATGAGTTGTCTTCACATTGTGGGGAGACTCACCAAAGCCCCCACCTCCTGCCATGGGCCTAGAGTGAGGGTGTGTCTACCATGCCAGGCAGTACCTACTAAGGCAGTACCTACTCATGCCACTATATTGTCAGCTTAGAAAGTAGGGGGTACGTTGTTGGTCTGGGGAGGAAACAGCACTGACTATGCTACATTTGTCCACACTTCTGTTTGTATGTTGTTGAGATAGACACAATTTGTGGGACATAATCAAGTGTAATTTTATCTTTGTCTCCAACTGCCCATTTAAAATGTATTCAGTGAGAGCACTTTTCTCCAGCTCCTCCTCTCATTCCACTTTGTTGCTCCAGTTTGTTAAGCCTGACCTCACGGGTCTCAGCCAGTACAAGTATAGTTTACCCAAAGTCCACAAGGTGTCCAGCGCTCTCTCCATGTGATATCTCAGGGATCCAGCCTTCTTCCATGTGGTGACTCCACCATCTCTCAGGGCTTCAGCATCCTCCACTGTGTCTTTGTCAGGGGGCTCAGAGATGACAAAAGATGGAGGCTAAAGAATCACATAGGAGGCTTGGGGGCCAACCAAGCCTGGAGAAGGTGCACTGCATTCCGTGAGCCAGAACTTGGTCACCCCATAATTGCAACATGTCAGAGAGATGCACTCTTCTCCAGTGACCAGGAGGAAGCGAAATAGGATTTCGATGAATTTTCTCTGCCGCATGTGGATGGGTCCCATGACTTTATTAGTCCTTCTTCAGAAGGAAGATATTTAATGTAAATGAGTCTCATTTCAGAAACCAGAGTGCCCAATCCCTCACAACGAAAGCTATGAACTTGACCTACTTCACATGTCCCTCCAGCAGGAGCCATGGTGGATTTTCCTCCTACATACCAATTTCTCAGTGACTAACTTAGTGATTCCCACAGAGCTTAACTGTAGGCAAGAGAGGACGGCTAGAGGGCAGGGTAGTTTTTATTGGACAAGTGCTATGGCAAGATGGTTTCACGCTTTCTGTGCCTGGTGGAAGTTTAAACCAGACTCTCAGAGCACTTTTGTGGGTGTTTTGTAGACACCCTTGCTGGACCTCTTCTGTGCAACTTCCTGGGTATGCACTGCCATTCTCTTGCCCCAGCCCCTGTACCCTTGACTGTCAACCCAACTCAGACTGTCACTGCTAAAGTCCCATCATTCCTTCTTCTTGGGCAGTATGGTAGACAGAATTCTGAGATGGCTCCCAAGATTTTTGCCCCCTGGTGTCCACACCCTGTATAATGCCCTCCCCTTAAGTAGAGCCAGGACCCAGGACCAGTGAACATGATGTGATATCACTCATGTGATTAGGTTATGAATCAGTTGGCTTTGAGCTAATCAAAAGTGAGATTTTCCTGGGCAGACCTGACCTAATAAGAGGAGTTTTTAAATGAAGGTGAAGGTCAGAGAGATGCGCTGCTGCCAGCCTGGAAGAAAGCAAACAACCACACTGTGAAATGCCTCTGGGAGTCACATGGCAAGGACTGCAATTGGCCTTGAGGAGCTGAGGGCATTTTCCAGTAGACAGCCTCAGTCACACAGCTGCAGGGAACTGGATCCTGCCAACAACCAGGAAGTTTAGAAAAGGGCCCGGAGCCTCAGATGAGAATTGGAGCCCAGCTAACAACTTGATATGAGCCTGATGCAGAGGACCCAGTTAACCTATGGAAACTGAGAAAATAAGTAAGTGTTATTTTTAATTGCTAAGTCTGTGGTAATTTATTATGCAGTGTATTAGTTTCTTAGGGTTCTATAACAAAGTACTACAAATTGCCTCAGAGAAGCACCCAGGCTTTCTCCTGTCCTCCTTCAGATTTCCCAGGTGAGGTTAGACCACAGTCCACTGTGTCTCCACGCTCCAGGGTATATACCCTACAGTGGGTTGAACAGTGTCCATCAAAAATTAGTGTCTACCCAGTACCTGTGAATGTGACCCTTTTTGGAAATAGAGTTTTTGCAGATATAATTAGTTAAGAATCTTGAGATGAAATCAGCCTGGTTTTAAGGTGGGCCCCAAAAACAATGGCTGGTGTCCTTATCAGAAGAGGAGAGATTCCTGAGATAATCTTTAAACCGTACATCAAAAATAACCCCTGAAGTCTTTTTAAAACCAAACAATAGTTTAACTTAACTAGTTAAAAAAAAAAAAAAAAAAAAAGCCTTCCTTAAGCATTATGCTTTTTTAAGAGGTATCTACATGGGATCAAATTGACAACAGCAACTTGGAAGATTAGGTAGGAACCTTAGGGGGCAGTGAATTTATGTTAATGGAGGAGGAACAACTCAAAAGGAGGGTGGGAATGGTTACACAACTTGAAAAATGTAATCAACCTACTGAATTGTAAAAACTGTTGAATTGATGTATGTTTTGCTGTGTATATCCTCAACAACAACAACAAAAAAAAAAAACCAGGTCCAAAACCAATGATGGTTAACTTCCATGACATTAAAAAAAAAAGAAGAGGGAAAGAGAAATTCTGGGAAGATGGTGGCATGAGCAGGTCTAAGATCCTGATCCTTCCCCCATAAACACCAAGAAAAGAAACTAGAAGTCTGTGCTCAGCCTTGTGAGAGCTCTGAAATGTTGGGCAAAGGATCAAAGTAAGGAGCTACAAACAGAATCAAAACAGAGACAAATCTCATACAGTAGGAAAGACACTTCTTCCACTGTCCTCCACATTCTGGTGCAGCGGACAGACAGCTACAATGGAGCCATAGCCTCGCTGCACTCCCAGTCAGCATACAGCAGCTCTCCTGTGCACTGGGAAGGCCCCCAATCTCTGAATGCAAAATAAATACAGACATTGCTAGCAGACTGTTCAGGGTGTATATTCTGACTGATCTGCTGGTGGTGGCCTAAAAGACTGAAGCTGCAATCTGGCCAGAAACAGAATCCTCACAGGAAGGAGAGGGAGCAGCAATCAAGGACTGAGGGCTATACCTATCAGAGAGTAGATTAATCAGTGTTTTCTGACTGGTTTGAGAGCTGTTAAAAGATTGGAAACCTTGATCTGGCTGGAACTGGAGACCTCACTGAGTGGGGAGGTGGTGGGAGGATCAATTCAAATACTAAAAATTGTACCCCCCCCATGGCAGATTGATTAGTGGGTTGTTTTTTTTTTTTTTAATCTGTCTTGGAGCCACTAAAGGACTGAAACCTGGGTCTAGCCTGAACCTGAGGTGTTACAGGGAGGTGAGCGAGCAGTAAGCAAATTCTGAAAGCTGTAACTGCCTAAGAGTTTCTTCCAGATATTAGTGTTGTCAAAAACATCATATATTCAGGGGGATTAAGAAAGTTAACACCTTGTAAAATTCTAATGTCTTGGCTTCAAGAAAAGTAAGCATACAAAAAACTGTAAATGATGGTCCATTCATGTGAACAAGATGAAAGGAAAGAGTATTTGTGGAAGACCAAATTATGAACAGATTGGAAAAATATAATACAACATTAAACAAGCTCAAAGAACTAAAGGAAATCAGGAAAATGATGGATGAACAAAACAAGAATATAAATATATAGACACTATATATTAAAAAAAACAAAAGCCAGAAATGGGAATGAAAAGCACAATAACTGAAATAAAAACCTCATTGGAAGGATTTAACAACAGATTTGAGCTGGCAGAAGAGAATCTGTGAAATAGATAACAATAAAATCAAAATTATAGAAGCTGAGGAGCAACAAGTGAGAAGACTCAAGACTGCTGAGCATAGCCTAATGGAAATGTGGGACACCATCAAGCAAATTAACATAGGTATCATGGGAATCCCAGAAGGAGATGAGGAAGAAAGAATATTTGGCAGAAAACTTTCCAAATCTGATGAAGGGCATGAATCTACAAATCCAAAAAACTTAATGAACTCCAAATACAATAAACCCAAATAGATTCACACTGAGACATAATATAATCAAGCTTTCAAGAAAGCTAAAGAAGGAGAGAATCCTCATACCAGAAAGAGAGGAAAGAATAGTCACATCCAAAGGATTCCCAGTAAGATTAGGTGCCAATTTCTCCTCAGAAATATTGGAGGTCAGAAGGCAGTGGAATGACATATTTAGAGTGCTAAAAGAAATGTCAACCAAGTACACTATATCCAGCAAAACTGCCCTCCAAGAATGAGGGTGAAATTAAGACATTCTCAGATAAAAAAAAAATGCTGAGAGATTTCATAACTACAGGACTTGTCCTACAAGAAATGTTAAAGGGAGTCCTTCAGATGGGAAAGATGAGACACTAGAAAGTAACTTGAAGCTGTACATAGGGGGAAAAAGATCTCCATTAAAAGTAATTGCAGAGGGGGGACCAAGATGGCGGAATAGTCATATACTTCCTGTGGTCCCTCTTACAACAAAGATCCTCAAAAAAAAAAAAAAAAGTGAATTAATTATATATGACAATCTAGGAGCCCTGAACATCAAAGACAAAGTTGAGGAGTCAGGTTGAGCAGCAGGGGGTGGGAGAGACAGTTCAGAAGCAGCAAGAATTTGCCAGGCCTGATCTGGCTGGCACCCTGCAGGTTGTATCAGCTGACATGCATGGGTTGAGGACCCATTTTCCACACAGGGAGAAACCTAGAGCACAGAGTCTGTGCAAGCCTGCGAAAGTTAAGTGCAAGCATCTAACCTGCCATGCAGGATCAAAAAAAACTCTTCCCCCCAATGGGAAGTACCTCTTTCCCATTTACCAGCCTCACCCCACTCTGCTCCAGTCCCAGTCCAGCTTCAACAGTCGCTGTGCAACCTGGGCCAGAAGTGGGACTTTTTGCACATCCTCAGCCATTCTCCTGGCTTTGGAGAGGGAACAAATTAACAAACAGGGAAAAAATAATCTGCCAGCTCCCATAATCAGGGAACTCAGGGCAGGCACGGCCCTTTGCCTAGGTATAGGCATAAGAGGTCCACAGGCTTTGAATGTCTCTCACCCCTGCCTAGACCTGGGTGAGCCCATTTCAACTGTGTAGACCCTCATTAGCACAGTACAACAGGGTATATACCTGAAGCCTATTTCAACTGCAACAGCTAAAGGGGAGTTGCAGATTCTTGACATTTGACACCACCCTGCCCATTAAGGAGGGTCCTCACCTACCCACATCAGGGGCCTGCAGAGTGGTGGCTCCATCCACTCCACCTAGCTACTCACAACAGGGGTCCAAGAATAAGTGGTGTCTCCCAGTCCTTACAGCCAACTGCATTGGATGCCCAAAGTCCAGCCACAAAACCCACCCACCTACACACTGTAGAGAACAAGGACATGCTTTCCACTCAGGAGCTCAGGGGCAGCCATCAGTCCCCTACCTTACTCAGTACATAACCCACAACTGCAGCCAGATACCTGTGCTTATTCCAATCACCCCTGCATAGCCCTGCCCATCTAGGACTATAGGTGAGAGCCTGCACCACACACTCAGTGACCAATGACCTGGACACCTGAGCTGAATCCGCACAAGAAAAGTAAACATACTCCTGGGCTCACATATCTAGTAACAGCTCTAACCACCTGGTGACAGGACGTGAGAGCTTCAAAGATGCCAATAATCAAGCTAGCTCACACAACCAGCCTATTTGGACATATCAAAACAAAACAAGAAGCTAGGACACAGTAAATAAACATAAAATAAATAAAATAACTTATAGATGACTAGGAGACAAGTCAATATCAAATCACATAAAGAGACAGACCATGATGGCTTCAGTAAGTGACCAAAAAAGAACAAAAAACCCTCCCAGAGGAAGAGGAAACCTTGGAATTACCAGAGGTAGAATTTAAAAGATTAATATACAGAGCTCTTCAAGAGTTCAGGAAGGGGATCAGGCAAAACACAGAACAAGCCGAGGTATACACAGACAAAGCAGAACTCAAATTCACATAAAAAGACCAGACTTAACGGTCTGAGACTAGAGTAACCCCAGAAGACATGGCCCCCAGAACTAAGGCCATTCTGGAAACCAGCTCTTCAGACAAAAGTTACACTGGACTATAAAACATAAAATAATACTCATAAAGAGTGTGCTTTTTCGTTCAAGCAGATACGCGAGACTAAATGGGCAGCTCCTGTCTGGACGCGCATGAGAAGGCAGAAAGGGATAGGAGCTGGTCAAATGGACACAGAAAATGTGGGATAGAAAGGGGGAGTGTGCTGTCACATTATAGGGATTGCAATTAGGGTCACATAACAATATGCGTATGAGTTTTTGTATAAGAAATTGACTTGAGCTGTGAACTTTCACCTAAATCACAATTAAAAAAAATTAATTGCATAGGCAAGTAAAGAGCAAGCCTTAAGATATTTTTGCTTGGCAATTCTAGTTGTTATGTCCTTCATGCTTTATAATGACAAATGCATTAAAAATACGTATAAATTCGTGTTGTAGGGAAATGATGTATAAAGATGTAATAGACGATAACAACGATATAAACAGAGGGAGAAAAAATGGTACAGGTACAGAGTTTTTGTATGCTACTGATGTTAAATTGGTATCAATTTAAACCAGGACGTTATAAATGTAAGATGTTACATGTAATCCTCATGGTAATCACAAAGAAAATATCTTTTAAAAAAATACTTGAAAATAAATGGGAAAGGAACCAAAAATGGCTCAGTACAAAAAATTAGCAAAACACAAAAGTTGGCAGTATTAAAGGAATGAGGGGCAAAGACAGCAAAAAACAAAAAACAACAAAAAAAAAACTTGTTGTCAAGTCAACATTAACTCATGGAAACCCCATATATGCAGAGTAGAACTGCACGCCATAGGGTTTTCCAAGGCTGTGACCTTTCAGAAGCAGATCACCAGTTTGTACTTCTGAGGTATCTCTGGGTGTGTTTAAACAGACAACTTTTTGGTTAGTAGTCCAGTACTAAACCATTTGTGCCACCCAGAGACTCCAAAGAAGGCATAAGGCACACACCAAAAAAATAATAAAATGGCAGAAATCTTTTCTTATTGGTAATTACAAGGAATGTAAATGGATTAAATGCTCCAGTCAAAAGGCAAACGGTAGTAGAATGGACAAAAATGGTTGAACATAAAATGGTGGTAAAAAGTATTCCATGCAAATAGTAACCAAAACAGAGCTGGGGTGGCAATTTTAATATCAGACAAAATAGGCTTTAAGTCAAAATCTGTTGTAACAGACAAAGAAGGACATCATATAAAGATAAAAGAGTGAAAGGCAATAGAAGACCCGAACAACACTATAAACCAATTATACCTAAAAGACATGTATAGAACAATCCACATAACAACAGAGCAATATACATTCTTCTCCAGTGCAAATGGAAAGTTCTTCAGGATAGACCATAGCGCTATGACACAAAGCAAGTCTCATTAAATTTAAAAAGCTTTTAAACACAATATACCAAAACCTACAAGACGCAGCAAAGGCAATCCTCAGAAGGAAATTTATTGCAATAAGTGCCTACACTTAAAAAATAAAGACAACCAACGACTGCCCTGACACGGAACACAACAGAGAATCCCTGAAGGAGCAGGAGATCAGTGAGATGCAGACCTCAAATTTTTGTAATAAAGCCAGACTTGACCATTCACAGGAGTGGCTATGGCGGGCTGGTAGTAGCGTTCGGCCACAGTTTCCTCAGGGAGAAGCAGCCAGCCACACAGCCTACTCGCACCTCTGGCACCAGAGGAGAACGGTGCTCTCGGCAAAAGCTAAGTACTTCCATATATTTTACTGTGCTCCTAGCCCCCAACCCAGCTTCAGTGGCTGTTGATTTCCCTGGGCCTCAGATAGGCAGTTTTATCCCCCAGAGCCATCCTCCCAGCCTTGGAGTAGGAATAAATTCACAATTGGGGGAAAAGATAATTTTCCAGCTCCACTAACCAGGGGAGCTCAGGACAGAAGTGGCTCCTGTTCAGGTATAAATGGTCCATGGACGTTGAATACCTTTCCCCCCTGCATGGACCTGTGTGGTTCTATTTCAGGAAAATAGTCCCCTTGTTGGCAGACTGCAAGCATTTCAGCTGTGCAGTTAAGAGGTGGGTGTTTGATATTTGACACTGCTTTGCCTATTAAATAGGGTCCTCACCTACCTACATCAGGGGCATAAGGACTGGTGGCTCCACTCAGGTCACCCAGCCACCTGTGAAAGGGGTCCAAGGATAACTGGTACCTTCCAAACCTTACAAACAAAAGCACTGGGTGTCCATGGTCTGTCTGCAGAACCCACCCACCTGTACTCTCTAGGGAACAGGGACGCACTTTCTGTACAGACATTCAGGGGATGGTTTCCAGGTACCTGCCTTGTTCAGAATGTGACACCCTGCTGCAACCAGATACCAGTACCTACACCAATCACCCCTGCCCCTCTGTAAGACAGAGATTGTACCACACACTTGATGATCAGCTACCTGGACACCTGAGCTGAATTCATACAAGAAAAGTGAATGGACTTCTAGACTGATATACCTGATAACAGCTCTAGCAACCTGGTGACAGGATGTAAGAGCTTTAAAGGTGAAAATAATCAAGCTAGCTCACTCAAGCAACGCATTTGGACATATCAAAACAAAACAAAGTAAAAGATAGGATACAGTAAGCAAACATAAAATAAACTAAAACAATAACTTATAGATGGCTCGGAGACAACAGTCAATATCAAGTCACATAAAGAAACAGACCATGATCACCTCAACAAGCTCTCAAAACAAAGAATCAACAGGTCTTCTGGATGAAAGTGCTTCCTGGAATTACCAGATGCAGGATTCAAAAGATTAATATACAGAATTTATCAAAACATCAGGAACCAAATTAGGAAGGAGATCAGGCAATGCGCAGAACAAGCCAAGGAACACACAGATAAAGTAGTTGAAGACATTAAAAAGGTTATTCAAGAATATAATGAAAAATTTAATAAGCTGCAAGAATCCGTAGAAAGATAGCAATCAGAAATTCAGAAGATTAACAATAAAATTACAGAATTAGACAATGCAATACAAAGTCAGAGGACCTGAATTGAGCAAGTGGAAGGCAGAATTAGTGATCTTGAAGATAAAGCACTCGGCACCAATACATTTGAAGAAAAATCAGATAAAAGAATTTTAAAAAACGAAGAAACTGTAAGAATCACATGGGACTCTACCAAAAGAAATAACCTACAAGTGATTGGAGTACCAAAAAAGGGAGGGACAACAGAAAATACAGAGAGAATTGTTGAAGATTTATTGGCAGAAAACTTCCCTGATATCATGAAAGATGAGAAGATATCTATCCAAGATGCTCATCGAACTCCACATGAGGTAGATTTTAAAAGAAAGTCATCGAGACTTATTATAACCAAACTTGCCAAAACCAAAGATAGAGAATTTTAAGAACAGCTAGGGATAAATGAAAAGTCACCTACAAAGGAGAGTCAATAAGAATAAGCTTGGACTACTCGCCAGAAACCATGCAGGCAAGAAGTTACTGTGATGACTTATATAAAGCATTGAAGGAAAAAACTGCCAGCCAAGAATCATGTATCCAGCAAAACTGTCTCTCAGATATGAAGGTGAAATTAGGACATTTCCAGATAAACAGAAGGTTAGGGAATTCGTAAAAACCAAACCAAAACTACAAGAAATACTACAGGGAGTTTTTTGGTTAGAAGATCAATAATATCAGGTATCGACCCAAGACTACAACACTAGACAGAGCAATCAGATGTCAACCCAGACAGGGAAATCACAAAAATAAATCAAGATTAAAAAAATGCTCACCAAGAGACAGAAAAGGCCACATGAACCAGAAACTTACATCATCCTGAGACCAGAAGTACTAGATGGTGCCCAGCCACAACTGATGACTCTATGTAAATGCCACTTAAATGCTACATTAAAAATAGAACATAGAATATTATAGAAATATATTTTGTCACATGGTGCAATTTTTTTTTCAGGTATAAGAGCTCTCTGACAGGGAGCACAACAGAGAACCCCTGAGAGAGCAGGAGAACAGTGGGATGCAGACCCAAATTCTCATAAAAAGACCAGACTTAATGGTCTGACTGAGACTGGAAGGATCCCAGTGGTCATGGCCCCCAGACCTTCTGTTGGTCCAGGACAGGAACCATTCCGGAAGCCAACTCTTCAGACATGGATTGGACTGGACAATGGGTTGCAGAGGGATGCTGATGAAGAGTGAGCTACTTGTATCAGGTGGACACTTGAGACTGTGTTGGCATCTCCTGTCTGAAGGGGAGATGGGAGGGTAGAGAGGGTTAGAAACTGGCAAACCGTCATGAAGGAAGAGACTGGAAGGAGGGAGCGGGCTGACTCATTAGGGGCAGAGTAAGTGCGAGCATGGAGTAAGGTGTATATAAGCTTATATGTGACAGACTGACTTGATTTGTAAACTTTCACTTAAAACACGATAAAAATTATTTACAAAAAAAATCCATATAAACCACAAAACCTAAGCAAGATTGTGAAATATATGCGAAAATGACTTGTAATTCTGTAAGATTCTATGTAAATGCCACTTAAATGCTACATTAAAAATAGAACATAGAATATTATAGAAATATATTTTATCACATGGTGCAATTTTTTTTTCAGGTATAAGAGTAAATTTGAAATTAACTGTATATTTGAATAGGTCATTAGGAACTACTTGATTACGGGTTTTGGGTTTCATTCAGGTTGTGCCTTTATTATTTTACTATTTACATGTGCCAATCTTCTCAAGTTTCTGTCATTAATAACAAGTAAAGGAAGTAAAATAATAAAGCAAGTTAGTGCCATTACGAATAGCTGTCTAGGAAAAGCCCAAGACTATACTATAATGGACATACTGTAATCTAAAAAAACATAAATATGCTACTGTAGGTTTCAACACCTAGGTTTGTCTTTTACTTCTTATGTTTTAAGTAAGGGAATCAACTGCATAATAAATTCATCCAACTGTTTATCACGCAGTTGAGAATAATGAGACAAAAAAAAATGCTCAGAACAGGGAAACAGTAATGTTATTACGTAAAAGAAGACAACATTAAAACAGTAAAGAGGGACTAAGAAATGTAGTCATAGATCTTTCATATGGAGAGGAAGACAAGGCAATATAAAGAAATAAAAGTTAGGTTTAAACTTAGAAAAATAGAGGTAAGTATTAAGGTAAACACAAAGGAGACTAACTCCTACTCATCAAAATAAAATACAAGGGAAAAATATAGACTCAGCAGAAACAAAACAAAAAACAACAAATAAGAGGAAAAGACAATATATAAACTACTCAGCACAAAAAATTAAGTGGGAAAAAGAAACTGCCAACAGCACACAAAAAAAAATACATCAAAATGACAGCACTAAAATCATGCCTATTAAAATTACGCTGAAGGTAAGTGGGCTAAATGCACCAATAAAGAGAGAGAGTGGCAGAATGAATAAAAAAACACGATCCATCTATGTGCTGCCTACAAGAGACACACCTTAGACTTAGAGACACAGACAAACTAAAACTCAAAGGGTGGAAAAAAATATACCAAGCAAACAACAATCAAAAAAGAGCAGGAGCAGCAATATTAATTTCTGACAAAATAGACTTTAAAGTTAAATCCATCAGAAAGGATAAGGAAGGACACTATATAGTGATAAAAGGGACAATACACCAGGAGGATATAAACATTTTAAATATTTATGCACCCAGTGGCAGGGTTGCAAGATACATAAAACAAACTCTATCAGCATTGAAAAGTGAGATAGACAGCTTCCACACACCACTTTCAGTGAAGGGAAAGAACATCCAGAAAGAAGCTCAATAAAGACACAGAAGATCTAAATGCCACAGTCGACCAACTTGACCTCATAGACATATACAGAACACTCCACCCAACAACAACCAGGCATACTTTCTTTTCTAGTGCACATGGAACATTCTCTAGAGTAGATCACATATTAGATCATAAAGCAACCCTTAGTAGAATCCAAAACATTGAAATATTACAAAACATCTTCTCTGACCATAAGGCCATAAACATAGAAATCAATAACAGGAAAAGAAATCAAACACTTGGAAACTGAACATTACGGTGCTAAAAAATGACTACGTCATAGAAGATATTAAGGAAGGAAAAAAGAAACTCATAGAATCCAATGAGAATGAAAACACTTCCTCTCAGAGACTTTGGGACACAGCAAAAGCAGGGCTTGGAGGTCATTTTATATAAATAAATGCACACATACAAAAAGAAGAAAGGGCCAAAATCAAAGAATTACCCCTACAACTTGAACAAATAGAAAGAGAGCAACAAAAGAAACCCTGAGGCACCAGAAGAAAGCAAATAGTAAAAATTAGAGCAGAATTAAATGAAATAGAAAACAAAAACAATTGAGTTAACAAGACCAAATCTGGTTCTTTGAAAAAATTAACAAAATTGATAAACCATTGGCCAAATTGACAAAAGAAAAACAAGAGAGGAAGCAAATAACCCAAATAAGAAATGAGATGGGCGATATTACAACAGACCCAACTGAAATTAAAAGAATCATATCCGATTACTAGGAAAAATTGTACTCTAACAAAATGGAAAACCTAGAAAAAATGGATGAATTCCTAGAAACACACTACCTACCTAAACTAACACAAACAGAGGTAGAACAACTAAATAAACCTATAACAAAAGAAGAGATTGAAAAGGTAATCAAAAAACTCCCAACAAAAAAAAAAGCCCTGGCCCAGACGGCTTCACTGCAGAGTTCTACCAAACTTTCAGAGAAGATTTAACACCATTACTACTAAAGGGATTTCAGAGCATAGAAAAAGATGGAATAGTCCTAAACTCATTCTATGAAGCCGCCATATCCCTGATACCAAAACCAGGTAAAGAGTCCACAAAAAAAGAAAATAACAGATCTGTATCCCTCATGAGCTTAGATGCAAAAATCCTCAACAAAATTCTAGCCAAAAGAATTCAACAACATATCAAAAAATTAATTCACCATGACCATGTGGGATTCATACCAGGTATGCAGGGATGGTTCAACATTAGAAAAACAATTAATGTAATCCATCATATAAATAAAACAAAAGACAAGAACCACATAATTTTATCAATCGATGCAGAAAAAGCATTTGACAAAGTCCAACACCCATTCAGCAAAATAGGAATAGAAGGAAAATTCCTGAACATAACAAAGGGCATTTATACAAAGCCAACAGTCAACATCACCCTAAACGGAGAGAGTCTGAAAGCATTTCCATCGAGACTGGGAACCAGACAAGGATGCTCTTTATCACCACTCTTATTCAACATTGTGCTGGAGGTCCTAGCCAGAGCAATTAGGCTAGATAAAGAAATAAAGCACATCCAGATTGGCAAGGAAGAAGTAAAAGTATCTCTATTTGCAGAGGACATGATCTTATACACAGAAAACCCTAAGGAACCTCAAGAAAACTACTGAAACTAGTAGAAGAGTTCAGCAGAGTATCAGGATACAAGAAAAACATACGAAAATCAGTTGGATTCCTCTACACCAACAAAAAGAACATCGAGGAGAAAATCACCAAATCAATACTATTTACAGCAGTCCCCAAGAAGATAAAATTCTTGGGAATAAATCTTACCAGAGATATAAAAGACCCACACAAAGAAAGCTACAAGACAGTACTGCAAGAAACCAAGAGACCTGCATAAGTGGAAAAACATACCTTGCCATTGATAGTAAGACTTAACATTGTATAGATGTCTATTCTACCAAAAGCGATCTATAAATACAATGGAATTCCGATTCAAATTCCAAAGACATATGGAAGGGAAAGAGGGCCTGGATAAGTAAGCATTACTGAAAAAGAAGAACGAAGTGGGAGGCCTCACTTTACCTGATTTTAGAACCTATTGTACCGCCACGGTAGTCAAAACAGCCTGGTACTGGTACAACAACAGATACACAGACCAAAGTAACTGAACTGAGAATACAGACGTAAATCCATCCACATATGAGCAGTTGATATTTGAGAAAGGCCACCAAACAGTTAAATGGGGGGAAAGACAGCCTGTTTAACAGACGGTGCTGGCATAACTGGATATCCACCTGCAAAAAAATGAAACAAGACCCATACCTCACACTGTGCACAAAAACTATCTCAAAATGGATCAAAGACTTAAACCTAAAACAATAAAGATAGTAGAAGAAAAAATAGGGACAATGTTAGGAGCCCTAATACATGGCATAAACAGTATACAAAACATTGCTAACAATGCACAAACACCAGAAAAGAAACTAGATAACTGCGAGCTCCTAAACGTCAAATACCTATGCTCATCCAAAGACTTCACCAAAAGATTACCTACTGAGGGGAGAAAGTTTTTAGCTATGACATTTCCGATCAGCGTCTGATATCTAAAATCTACATGATACGGCAAAAACTCAACTACAAAAAGATAAATAACCCAACTTAAAAATGGGCAAATGATATGAACAGGAACTTCACTGAAAAAGACGTTTAGGTAGTTAACAGATACATGAGGAAATGCTCACAATCATTATCCATTAGAGAAATGCAAATCAAAACTACAATTAGATACCATCTCACTCCAACATGGCTGGCATTAATCCAAGAAACACAAAATAATAAGTGTTGGAGAGGTTGTGGAGAGACTTATACACTGCTGGTGGGAATGTCAAACGGTATAAACACTTTGGAAATTGATTTGGCACTTTCTTTAAAACCTAGAAATAGAATTACCATACAATCCAGCAATCCCACTCCTTGGAATATATCCTTAGAGAATTAAGAGCCTTTACATGAACAGATATGTGTACACCCATGTTCATTGCAGCACTGTTTACAACAGCAAAAACATGGAAGCAACCAAGATGCCCATTGACGGATGAATGGATAAATAAATTATGGTATGTTCGCACAATGGAATATTACGCATCAATAAAGAACAATGATGAATCCGTGAAACATTTCATAACATGGAGGAATCTGGAAGTCATTATGCTGAGTGAAATTAGTCAGTTGCGAAAGGACAAATATTGTGTAAGATCACTTACAATAGTGATCTTACACAATATTTGTCCTTTCGCAACTGACTAGAAATAGTTAAAACCGAGAAGAGAATATTCTTTGATGGTTACGAGAAGCGGGAGGGAGAGAGGGAAGGGGAGGGGTTTTCACTAATTACATAGTAGATAAGAATTATTTTAGCTAAAGGGAAAGACAACACAACACAAGCAAGGTCAGCACAACTGGGCTAAACTAAAAGCAAAGAAGTTTCGTGAATAAATTGAATGCTTCGAAGGCCAGTGTAGTAGTGGTGGGGTTTGGGGACCATGGTTTCAGGGGATATCTAAGTCAATTGGCATAATAAAATCTATTAAGAAAACACTCTGAATCCCACTTTGAAGAGTGGCGTCTGGGGTCTTAAATGCTAGCAAGCAGCAATCTAAGATGCATCAATGGGTCTCAACCTACCTGGAGCAAAGGAGAATGAAGAACACCAAACACACAAGGTAATTATGAGCCCAAGAGACAGAAAGGACCACATTAACCAGAGACTACATCTGCCTGAGACCAGAAGAACTAGATGGTGCCTGGCTACAACCGATGACCGCCCTGATAGGGAACACAACCTCTGAGGGAGCAGGAGAGTAGTAGGAAAAAAAAAAAAAAAAGGCAGACCTCAAATTCTCATAAAAAGGCCAGACTTAATGGTCTGACTGAGACTAGAAGGACCCTGGAGGTTATGGTCCCCAGACCTTCTGTTAGCCCAAGACAGGAACCATTTCCAAAGCCAACTCTTCAGACAGAGATTGGACTGCATTGTGGGATAGAAAATAATACTGGTGAAGAGTGAGCTTCTTGGGTCAAGTAGACACTTGAGATTATGTTGGCATCTCCTGTCTGGAAGTGAGATGAGAGGGCAGAGGGGGTCAGAAGCTGGCCGAATGGACACGAATATAGACAGTGGAGGGAAGGAGTGTGCTGTCTCATTAGGGGGAGAGCAATTAGGAGCATATAGCAAGGTGTATATAAATTTTTGTATGAGAGACTGACTCGATTTGTAAACTTTCACTTAAAGCACAATAAAAATTAAAGAAAAAAACTTACATAGGCCATTCAAAGTATAACAATTGTCCTCTGCTCTCTTGGAGCAACAGAGGAAGAAGAAGAGTCAGAAATAGGAGGAGGAAATGGAATTTGTGGCTAATTGCCTCCATGAACAACTTCACCCTTTGTCATGAGACCAGAAAAACTGGATGGTGTTTTCTACTATTACTGAACCTTTGATGAAAGATTCTATAGAAGAATCTTTATTAAAAGGGGAAAATGTAGAACAGAATTCCAAATTCTCATGGAATCCAGATATTCTGGGATCATGGAGGCTGGGTGAACCGTTGAAACTATTGCCCCGAGATAATCTTTAAACCTTAAACCAAAAATATCCCTTGAAATCTTCTTAAAACCAAACAATTGTTAAGTTTAACTAGTAAAGAATGTCTGCCCTGAGCAGTGTGCTCTTTTAAGATCTATCTATATGGGATCCAACTGACAACAGCAACTTGAAAGATTAAATAGGAACCTTAGGGGGCAGTGACTTTATGTTAATGGAGGAGGAACAACTGGGTGGAGAAGGGTGAGAATGGCTGCACAGCTCCAAGGATGTAATCAATGTCACTGAATTATACATGTAGAAATTGTTGAATTGATGTATGTTCTGCAGTCAGACAGATCTAAGTTCAAGTTCTGGTCCAGGAAATATCTGCTGTGTGATCTTGGAAATGTTACTAACTTGTCTTATGTGTAAAATGAGTATTAGAATAGTCACCACCTCATGGGATTGTGAGGATTAGCAAATAATAAACAAAACACACAACTTCACCAATGCTAGTTCTTATTTTTCTTATTATATGAAACTATGAGTAATAAAGACAAATATGAAGACGAAAATTAAAATTGCCTGTAAACACACCAAAAAAAAAAAAAAAAAGACTAGACTTAATGGTCTGACTGAGACTAGAAGGACCCCAGAGGTCATGGTTCCCAGACCTTCTGTTAGCCCAAGACAGGAACCATTCCCAAATCCAACTCTTCAGACAGGTATTGGCCTGGACTGTAAGACAGAAAATGATACTGGTGAGGAGTGAGCTTCTTGAATCAAGTAGACACGTGAGACTATGTGGGCAGCTCCTGTCTGGAGGGGAAATGAGAAGGCAGAGGGGGACAGAAGCTGGTTGAGTGGATACGGAAATAGAGGGTAGAGGGAAGGAGTGTGCTGTCTCATTAGGGGGAGAACAACTAGGAGTATACAGCAAGGTGTTATAAAAATTTTTGTATGAGAGACTGACTTGATTTATAAACTTTCACTTCAGCACAATAAAAATAAAAAAAAAAGAAAGAAACCTCAAGTCAATAGTTTAACTCTATAACTTTAAGAACTAGAAGAAGAGCGAACGAAGCCTAAGGTTACCAAAAGAAAGGAAATAACAAAAATCAGAGCAGAAATAAATAAGTGAAATAGAAAACTAACAAGTCTGTAGTTAGACTGACAAAGAAAAAAAGTGAAAAGATGTGAATAATTAAAATAAGAAATGAAAGTGGAGACATCACAACTGACCCAATAGAAATAAAAAGGAATCATAACAGAATAATATGAACAACTGTACACCAAGAAATGTGGAAACTTAGATGCAATGGGCAAATTCTTAGAGGCATGTTGTTGTTGTTGTTACATGCCAATGAATTGGTTCCAACTATAGGGTCACTATGAGTGAGAATTGACTTGATAGTACTGGGTTTTGGGTTTCATAGTGACCCTATGTACAACAGAACAAAAGACTGCCCAGTCTTGCGCCAGCCTCACAATCTTTGCTGTTTGAGCATATTGTTGCAGGTCGTTGAGGGTCTTCTCTCTTTTTCTCTGACCCTCTACTTTACCAAGCATGAGATCCTTCTCCAGCGACTGGTCCCTTCTAATAACATGTGCAAAGTACGTAAGGCAAGGTCTCATTATCCTTGCTTCTAAGGAGCATTCTGGCTGTACTTCTTCCAAGACAAATTTGTTCATTCCTCTGGCAGTCCATGGTATATTCAACATTCTTCACCAACACTGTAATTCAAAGGCAACAATCCTTCATGGTCTTCCTTATTCATTGTTCAGCTTTTGCCTGTGTATGAGGTGACTGAAAATACCATGGCTTAGGTCAGGTGCACCCTAGTCCTCAAAGTGACATCTTCGCCTTTTAACACATTAAAGAGGTCTTTTGCAGGAGATTTGCCCAATGCAACACATTGTTTGATTTCTTGACTGTTGCTAATGTTCCACTGCTATTCATAAGGTTTTCATTGGCCAATTTTTTTAGAAGTAGATCACCAGGTCTTTCTTCCTAGACTCACACTTCCTGATTTCAAAATATACTATAAAACTACAGTAATCAAAACAACCTGGTACTAGGTAGAGAGAAGGAGTGTGCTGTCACATTTTAGGGAGAGCAACTAGGGTCAGATAGCAATGTGTGTATAAGTTTTTGTATGAGAAACTGACTTGAATTGTAAACTTTCACTTAAAGCACAATTAAAAAAAAACACAGCCTGGTACTGGTATAATAATAGACATATAGACCAATGGAATAGAATTTAGAGTTCAGAAATAAACCCACAAATCTATGGTCAACTGATTTTTGACAAGGGTGATAAAACCGTCCAATGGGGAAGGAAAATGTTTCGATAAATGATGCTGGGAAAATTGGATTTCCACAAAGAAAACCCATTCCCAAATGGGATTATAACCTCAGGTATTCCAAAAAACCAAACGAAACCCATTGCTCTCGAGTCGATTCCAACTTATAGGACAGAGTAGAACTTCCCCATAGGGTTTCTAAAGAATGGCTGGTGGATTCCAGCTGTGGAACTTTTGGTTAGCAGCCAGGCTCTTATCCACTGCGCCACCAGAGCTACATCACAGGTATAGGCTTTAGGATTTATAACACATAATTTTTTTTAATGATTTTTATTGTGCTTTAAGTGAAAGTTTACAAGTCAGTCTCTCACACAAAAACCCATATATACCTTGCTACACACTCCCAGTTACTCTTCCCCTAATGAGACAGCCCACTCTCTCCCTCCACTCTCTCTTTTCGTGTCCATTTCGCCAGCTTTTAACCCCCTCCACCCTCTCATCTCCCCTCCAGACAGGAGATGCCAACATAGTCTCAAGTGTCCACCTGACCCAAGAAGCTCACTCCTCACCAGTATCCCTCTCCAACCCATTGTCCAGTCCAATCCATGTCTGAAGAGTTGGCTTCGGGAATGGTTCCTATCCTGGGCCAACAGAAGGTCTGGGGGCCATGACCACTGGGATCCTTCCAGTCTCAGTCAGACCATTAAGTCTGGTCTTTTTATGAGAATTTGGGGTCTGTATCCCACTGTTCTCCTGCTCCCTCAGGGGTTCTCTATTGTGTTCCCTGTCAGGGCAGTCATCGGTTGTAGCTGGGCACCATCTAGTTCTTCTGGTCTCGGGATGATGTAGTCGCTGGTTCATGTGGCCCTTTCTGTCTCCTGGGCTCGTAATCTCCTTGTGTCCTTGGTGTTCTTCATTCTCCTTTGACCCAGGTGGGTTGGGACACATTGATGCATCTTAGATGGCTGCTTGCTAGCATTTAAGACCCCAGACGCCACTCTTCAAAGTGGGATGCAGAATGTTTTCTTAATAGATTTTATTATGCCAATTGACTTAGATGTCCCCTGAAACCATGGTCCCCAGACCCCTGCCCCTGCTACACTGGCCTTTGAAGCATTCAGTTTATTCAGGAAACTTCTTTGCTTTTGGTTTAGTCCAATTGTGCTGCCCTCCCCTGTATTGTGTGCTGTCTTTCCCTTCACCTAAAGTAGTTCTTATCTACTATCTAATCAGGGAAACCCTGGTGGCATAGTGGTTAAGTGCTACAGCTGCGCGACGGCACTGGGCTGGGGTATCTAATCAGTGAATGCCCCTCTCCTACCCTCCGTCCCTCCCCCATCTCGTAACCACAAAAGAATGTTTTCTTCTCAGTTTAAACTATTTCTCAAGTTCTTGTAATAGTGGTCTTATACAATATTTGTCCTTTTGCAACTGACTAATTTCGCTCAGCATAATGCCTTCCAGGTTCCTCCATGTTATGACATGTTTCACAGATTCCTCACTGTTCTTTATCGATGTGTAGTATTCGATAGTGTGAATATACCGTAATTTATCCATTCATCCGTTGATGGGCACCTTGGTTGCTTCCATGTTTTTGCTGTTGTAAACAGTGCTGCAATAAACATGGGTGTGCACATATCTGTTCACGTAAAGGCTCTTATTTCTCTAGGATATATTCCAAGGAGTGGGATTGCTGGATCGTATGGTAGTTCTATTTCTAGCTTTTTAAGGAAGCACCAAATCGATTTCCAAAGTGGTTGTACTATTTGGCATTCCCACCAGCAGTGTAGAAGTGTTCCGATCTCTCCACAGCCTCTCCAACATTTATTATTTTGCGTTTTTTGTATTAATGTCAGCCTCGTTGGAGTGAGATGCAATCTCATTGTAGTTTTGATCTGCATTTACCTAATGGCTAATGATCGTGAACGTTTCCTCATATTTCTGTTAGCTACCTGAATGTCTTCTTTAGTGAGGTGTCTATTCATATCTTTTGCCGATTTTTCGATTCGGTTGTCTTTTTGCAGTTGAGTTTTGCAGTATCATGTAGATTTTAGAGATCAGGCGCTGATCAGAAATGTCATAGCTAAAAACTTTTTCCCAGTCTGTAGGTAGTCTTTTTACTCTTTTGGTGAAGTCTTTGGATGAGCACAGGTGTCTGATTTTTAGGAGCTCCCATTTATCTAGTTTTTCTTCTACATTCTTTATAATGTTTTGTATGCTGTTTATGCCATATTTTAGGGCTCCTAACGTCCCTATTTTTTCTTCCATGATCTTTATCATTTTAGATTTTATGTGTAGGTCTTTGATCCATTTTGAGTTAGTTTTTGTGCATGGAGTGAGGTATGGGTCTTGTTTCATTTTTTTGCAGATGGATATCCAGTTATGCCAGCACCATTTGGTAAAAAGACTGTCTTTTCCCCATTTAATGGCCTTTGTCAAATATCAACTGCTCATATGTGGATGGATTTATGTCTTGATTCTCAATTCTGTTCCATTGGTCCATGTATCTGTTGTTGTACCAGTACCAGGCTGTTTGGCAGTATAATAGGTTCTAAAATCAGGTAAGGTAAGGCCTCCCACTTTGTTCTTCTTTTTCAGCAATGCCTTATTTATCTGGGGCCTCTTTCTCCTCCATATGAAGTTGGTGATTTGTTTTTCCATCTCATTAAAGAATGTCCTTGGGATTTTGATTGGAATTGCATTAAATGTATAGATCTCTTTTGGTAGAATAGACATTTTTATAATGTTAAGTCTTCCTATCCACGAGCAAGGTATGTTCTTCCACTTATGTAAGTCTCTTTTGGTTTCTTGCAGAAGTGTACTGCAGTTTTCTTTGTATAAGTCTTTTACATCTCTGTTAAGATTTATTCCTAAGTATTTTATCTTCTTGGGGGCTACTGTAAATGGCATTAATTTGGTGATTTCCTCTTCCATGTTCTTTTTGTTGGTGTAGAGGAATCCAACTGATTTTTGTATGTTTTCCTTTGTATCCCGATACTCTGCTGAACTCTTTCTTCTATTATTTTCAGTAGTTTTCTTGAGGATTCCTTAGGATTTTCTGTGTATAAGATCATGTCCCCTGCAAATAGAGATACTTTTACTTCTTCCTTGCCAATCTGGATGCGCTTTATTTCTTTATCTAGCCTAATTGCTCTGGCTAGGACTTTCCAGCACAATGTTGAATAAGAGTGGTGATAAAGGGCATCCTTGTTTGGTTCCCGATCTCAGTGGGAATCTTTTCAGGCTCTCTTCTTTTAGGGTGATGTTAGCTGTTGGCTTTGTATAAATACCCTTTATTATGTTCAGAAATTTTCCTTCTATTCCTATTTTGCTGAGAGTTTTTATCATGAACGAGTGTTGAACTTTGTCAAATGCTTTTTCTGCATCAATTGATAAAATCATGTGATTCTTGTCTTTTGTTTTATTTATGTGGTGGATTACATTAATTGTTTTTCTAGTGTTGAACCATCCCTGCATACCTCGTATGAATCCCACTTGGTCATGGTGAATTATTTCTTTGATATGTTGTTGAATTCTATTAGCTAGAATTTTGTTGAGGATTTTTGCATCTACCTTCATGAGGGATATAGGTCTATAATTTTCTTTTCTTGTGGTGTCTTTACCTGGTTTTGGTATCAGGGATATGGTGGCTTCATAGAATGAGTTTGGTAGTATTCTGTCCTTTTCTATGCTCTGAAATACCTTTAATAGTAGTGGTGTTAACTCTTCTCTGAAAGTTCGGTAGAACTCTGCAGTGAAGCCGTCCAGACCAGAGTTTTTTTTTGTTGGGTGTCTTGGGTTACCTTTTCAATCTCTTCTTTTGTTATGGGTGTATTTAGTTGTTCTACCTCTGTTTGTGTTAGTTTAGGTAGGTAGTGTGTTTCTAGGAATTCATCCATTTCTTCTAGGTTTTCTAATTTGTTTGAGTATAGTTTTCATAGTTCGGTCTATTGTAATATCGCCCATCTCATTTCTTATTCTGGTTATTTGCTTCCTCTCCTGTTTTTCTTTTGTCAGTTTGGCCAGTGGTTTATCAATTTTGTTGATTTTTTCAAAAAACCAGCTTTTGGTCTTGTTAATTCTTTCAATTGTTTGTCTGTTTTCTATTTCATTTAGTTCAGCTCTAATTATTATTATTTGCTTTCTTCTTGTGCCTGTGGGTTTCTTTTGTTGCTCTCTTCCTATTTGTTCAACTTGTAGGGATAATTCTTTAATTTTGGCGCTTTCTTCTTTTTGGATATATGCATTTATTGATATAAATTGGCCTCTGAGCACCACTTTTGCTGTGTCCCAAAGATTCTGATAGGAAGTGTTTTCATTCTCATTGGATTCTCTGAATTTCTTTATTCCATCCTTAATGTCTTCTATAATCCAGTCTTTTTTGAGCAGGGTATTGTTCAGTTTCCAAGTGTTTGATTTCTTTTCCCTGCTTTTCCTGTTATTGATTTCCACTTTTATGGCCTTATGGTCAGAGAAGATGCTTTGTAATATTTCAATGTTTTGGATTCTGCTAAGGCTTGCTTTATGACCTAGTATGTGGTCTATTCTAGAGAATGTTCCATGTGCACTAGAAAAAAAGTATAGTTGGTTGCTGTTGGGTGGAGTGTTCTGTATATGTCTATGAGTTCAAGTTGGTTGATTGCGGCATTTAGATCTTCCGTGTCTTTATTCAGCGTCTTTCTGGATGTCCTGTCCTTCACCGAAAGCGGTGTGTTGAAGTCTGCTACTATTATTGTGGAGCTGTCTATCTCACTTTTCAGTGCTGATAGAGTTTGTTTTATGTATCTTGCAGCCCTGCCATTGGGTGCATAAATATTTAATATGGTAATATCTTCTTGGTGTATTGCCCCTTTAATCATTATATAGTGTCCTTCCTTATCCTTTCTGATGGATTTAACTTTAAAGTCTGTTTTGTCAGAAATTAATATTGCCACTCCTGCTCTTTTTTGATTGTTGTTTGCTTGATATATATATTTTTTCCATCCTTTGAGTTTTTTTGGGGGGGGAGGGGTCTCTAAGTCTAAGGTGTGTCTCTTGTAGGCAGCACGTAGATGGATCTTGTTTTTTAATCCATTCTGCCACTCTGTCTCTTTATTGGTGCGTTTAGTACTTTTACATTCAGGGTAATTATGGATAGGTATGAATTTAGTGCTATCATTTTGATGTCTTTTTTTGTGTGTTGACAGTTTCTTTTTCCTACTGGATTTTATGTGCTAAGTAGATTTTGTTTATATATTGTCCTTTCCTCATATTTGTTGTTGTTGTTGATTTTGTTTCTGCTGAGTCTGTATTTTTCCCTTGTATTTTGTTTTGATGAGTAGGATAGTTTGTCTCCTTTGTGGTTACCTTGTTATTTACCCCCATTTTTCTAAATTTAAAACTAACTTTTATTTCTTTGTATCACCGTATCTTCCTCTCCATATGGGAGGTGTATGATTACATTTCTTAGTCCCTTTTTATTATTTTAATGTTTTCTTCTTTTATATGATAACATCACTGTTACCCTGTGTTGGGCTTTTTTTTTTTCTTAATCTTGCTTTGTTTTTTTGGATTTCCCTGTCTAGGTTGACTTCTGGTTGCTCTGCCCAGTGTTCTACTCTTGGGTTGATACCCTATATTATTGATTTTCTAACCAAAGAACTCTCTTTAGTATTTCTTGTAGTTTTGGTTTGGTTTTTACTAATTCCCTCAACTTGTGTTTATCTGGAAATGTCTTAATTTCACCTTCATATTTAAGAGAAGTTTTGATGGATATATGATTCTTGGCAGGCAATTTTTTTCCTTCAATTTTTTAAATATGTCATCCCATTGCCCTCTTGCCTGCGTGGCTTCTGCTGAGTAGTCCGAGCTTATTCTTATTGGCTTTCCTTTGTAGGTGACTTTTCTTTATCCCTCACTGCTCTTATAATTGTCTCTTTATCTTTGATTTTGGCAAGCTTGGTTATAATATGTCTTGGTGACTTTCTTTTAAGATCTACCTTATGTGGAGTTCGATGAGCATCTTGAATAGATATCTTCTCATCTTTCACAATATCAAGGAAGTTTTCTGCCAACAAATCTTCAACAATTTTCTCTGTATTTTCTGTTATCCTTCCCTGTTCTGGTACTCCAATCACTCGTAGGTTATTTCTCTTGATAGAGTCCCACATGATTCTTAAGGTTCTTCATTTTTTTAAATTCTCTTATCTAATTTTTCTTCAAATATATTAGTGCCAAGTGATTTATCTTCGAGTTCAGAAATTCTAGCCTCTACTTGCTCAATTCTGCTCCTCTGACTTTCTACTGAGTTATCTTATTCTGCAATTTTATTGTTAATCTTCTGAATTTCTGATTGCTGTCTATGGATTTTTGCAGCTTATTAAACTTTTCATTATGTTCCTGAATAATCTTTCTAATTTCTTCAGTTGCTTTATCTGTGTGTTCCTTGGCTTGTTCTGCATATTGCCTCTTTTCTTTCCTGATGTCTTGAAGGGTTCTGTATATTAAACTTTTGTATTCTGCATCTGGTAATTCCAGGAATGCACTTTCATCTAGAAGATCCCTGGATTCCTTGTTTTGATAGCCTGTTGAGGTGATCATGGTCTGTTTCTTTATGTGACTTGATATTGACTGTTGTCTCCAAGCCATCTATAAGTTATTGTATTAGTTTATGCTTGCTTACTGTGTCGTAGCTACTGGCTTTGTTTTGTTTTGGTATACCGCTATGGGTTGCTTGAGTGAGCTAGCTTGATTATTTTCGCCTTTGGAGCTCTGGTGTCCTGTCCCCAGCTGGCTAGAACTGTTATCAGTTATATCAGTCTAGGAGTCCATTCAGTTTTCTTGTATGAATTCAGCTCAGGTTTCCAGGTAGCTGATATCAAGTGTGTGGTACAGGCTCTGTCCTACAGCCTTAGAGGGGCCGGGGTGATTGGTGTATATACCGGTATCTGGTTGCAGCAGGGGGTCATGCTCTGAACAAGGCAGGGGGCTGAGAACCGATCCCCAACTGTCTCTGAGGAAAACGCATCTCTGTTCCCTAGAGATGCTGGTGGGTGGGTTCTGCAGAGGGACCATGGGCACCCAGAGTTTTCGGTTGTAAGGACTGGGAGGTACCAGTTATCTTTGGATCCCTGTCGTGGGTGGCTGGGTGACCTGAGTGGAGCTACCGGTCCTTAGGTCTCTGTTGTGGGTAGCTGAGGGTCTTGTTTAATAGGCAAAGCAATGTCAAATGTCAAACACCCACCTCTCCACCACACAGCTGAAATGGCTGGAGTTTGCCAACAAGGGCCTATTCTCCAAAATAGGCCCACACAGATCCATGCAGAAGGGAAAGGTGCTTAAGGTCCATGGATAGTTTATGCCTGGACAGGAGCCGCTTCTGTCCTGAGCTCTCCTGGTTAATGGAGCTAGCAAATTATCTTTTCCCCCCATTTGCAAATGTTTTCCTTCCCCAAGGCCAGGAGGACAGCTCTAGATGCTCACCAGGGTCTGTCTCAGGCCCAGGGATTCAGCCGCAGAAGCCAGCTTGGGGGTGGGGGGGGGTGCGGTAAAATATACGCAAGTACTTAGCTTTTGCCAGGACCTTCGTTCTCCTCAGGTTCCGGAGGTGTGAGTGGGCTGTATGGCTGGCTGCTTCTCCCTGAGGAAACTGCAGCCCAACTCTAGGACCAGCCCTCTGCTGCCACCTCCGCCGCCGCTGCTCCAGAAATGGTGCCTGAGGGCTCCCTGAGATTCAGGTCCGGTAACTCCTCTCCACTTCTGAATGGCCTCTTCCTCCCCCAGCCCCTCAGTTCATTGTCTAAGCTTGCCTTTGATGCTCAGGGCTCCCAGCTTGTCACAAATATCCTCCTTTCACTTGTTTTTTCCGGTCTTTGTTGTAAAGAGGGCTCGACGGAAGCTGTGTCTATTCCGCCATCTTGGCTCCACCTTATAACACATAATTTGGGGGAAAGAATTCAATTCATTCAATCTGTTGATGTACATTTAGGTTGTAAATAATAATATACCACATTAATAGAACAAAGGAAAAGAACTACATGATCACCTTAATCAATGCAGAGAAAGCATATGTCAAAATCCAACCCCTTTTTGTGAGAAAAAAAAACTCAACAAGCTAGGAATAGAAGGAAAATTATTCCTCAGTCTGATAAAAGATGAAAAGCCCACAGCATTTTGCAATTGGCTACTAACTGAAAGGTTGGCGGTTTGAACCCACCCCCTGGCTCTGTGGAAGAAAAGGCCTGGCAATCTGCTTCAGTAAAGATTATAGCCAAGAAAGCTCTGAGGAGCAGCTCTACTTATGACAACTTGAAGGCCACTAACAACGACAACAACAAAAGCTCTCACCACTGCTATTCAATATTGTACTGGAAGTTCTAGCCAAAGCAATTAGGTGAAAAAAAAGAAATAAAAGGTATTCAAATCAAGAAAGAGGAGTAAAACTCCCCTTTTTTGCAGATGACACAATCCTATACACAGAAAACCCAAACAAATCCAGAAGAAAGTTGCTAAAGCTAATAAATCAATTCAGCAAAGTAACAGGATACAAGGTCTATGCACAAAAATCAATCAGGTTTCTATATGTCAGTAATGAGCATTCTGAAAAGGAAGTTAAGGCAATATTACCTTTTATAATAGTATCTGGAGCTCTGGTGGCATAGTGGTTAAGAGCTCAGCTGCTAACCAAAAGATTGTCAGTTCGAATCCACTAGCCTGTCCTTGGAAACCCTATGGGGCAGCTCTACTCTGTCCTATAGGGTTGCTATGAGTTGGAATCAACAGCAATGGGGTTTTATAATAGCATCTAAAAAAATAAAATACCTAGGAATAAATTTAACCAAGGAAGTGAAAGACTTGTACACTTAAAATATAAAACATTACTAAAAGAAATTAAAGAAGACCTAAATAAATTGAAGAATATTCCGTATTCATGGATTGGATGACTTAATATTGTTAAGGTGTCAATACTACTGAAAGCAATCTAATATTCAACACAATCCACTTCAAAATTTCAACAGTCTTCTTTGCAGAAATGGAATAGCAATCTTCAAATTCATTTGGAGCTGCAAGAGGCCCTGAATAGCCAAAGCAATCTTGCAAATGAAGAACAAAGAAAGGAGGACTCACACATCCCAATCTCAAAACTACAGTAATCAAAACAGCCTAGTACTAATAGAATGACAGGCATATAGAACAATGGAGTAGAATTGAGAATCCACAAATAAACATATACATCAATGGTCATTTGATTTTTGACAAGGATAGTACGTCCTTTTAACAATAAAAAATAATCTCTTTAATAAATGGTGCTGTGACAACTGGCTCTCTATATACAAAAGAATGAAGCTGGGCCCATACCTCACACCATATAGGAAAATTAACTCAAAATGGACCAAGGACCTAAATATAAGTACTAAAATCATAAAACTCTTAGAAAAGAACATAGGGGTAATGCCTCAGGACCTAGTTTTTAGCGTGGATTCTTAGGTACAACACTGAAAGCACAAGTAACAAAAGGCAAAATAGACAAAGGGGGTTTCATCAAAACTGAAAACTTTTGTTCATCAAAGGACCTTATCAGCAAAGTGAAGAGACAACATACAGATGAGGAGAAAAATTTGCACAACCATATATCTGATAAGGGTTTAACATCTAGAATATATAAATAACTCCTACAACTTAACAACAAAAAAACAAACAACTCAACCAAAAATGAGCAAGGGACTTGAATAGACATTTCACTAAAGAAAAACAAAAAATGACCAACAAGCACATGAAAGATGCTCAGCATCATCAGTCATTAGGGAAATGCAAATCAAAACCAAAATGAGATATCACTTCACTTTCACTAAGATGGCTAGGATTAAAAAAAAAAAAGGTGGAAAACAACAGGTGTTGGCAAAAATGTGGAGAAATTGCAACCCTCATCCATTGCTGGTAAGATTGTAAAAATGATGCAAACATTGTAGAAAACAGTTTGACAGTTCCTCAAAAAATTAAGCATAGAATTACCATAAAAAAAAAAATTTGCCCCCCAAAAATGAAATTAGGAATTCAACAGATAATTTGTACACCAACGTTTATAGCAGTACTATTCACAATAGCAGGAGCCCTGGTGGTGCAGTGGTTAAGCGCTGGGCTGCCAACAGAAAGGTTGGTAGCTCAAACCCACCAGCTGCTCTGAGGGAGAAAAATGTGGCAATCTGTAAAGATTTACAGCCTTGAAAACCCTATGGGGCAGTTCCACTCTGTCCTATAGGGTGGCTATGAGTCGGAACCAACTCAACGGCAATGGATTTTTCACAATAGCCAAAAGGTAGAAGCAACCTAAAGGTCCATCAACAGATGAATGGATAAACAAAATGTGGTATATATACACAATGGCATATTACTCATCCATAAAGAGAAGTGAAGTCCTAATACATGCTTCAACACGGATGAACCTTGAAAACATTATGCTGAGTGAAATTAGTCAGCCACAAAATGACAAATGTTATATGATCCTCTGATACGAAATATCAAACCCGTTGCCACCAAGTCGATTCCAATTCATAGCGACGCTTTGGGACAGAATAGAACTGCCCCATAGAGTTTCCAAGGAGCACCTGGTGGATTTGAACTGCCGACCTGTTGGTTCGTAGCCATAACACTTAGCCACTACACCACCAGGGTTTCCAAGAAATATCTAGAGTAGGCAAATGTAGACAGATCAAAGTTTATTAGTGGTTAACAGGCATGGTAGGGAGGGAAATAGAGGGAATCACTGCTTAGGGAGCACTGAGCTAGTATGGGTGATAGAAAATTTTGGAAAATTTGGTGATGGTTGTATAATACGATGAATGTAATTAATGTCACTAAGTCGTACATGTAAAAAATTTTGAAATGGTGTCTTGTTATATACATATATATATATATATATATATACTTAACCACAACTAAAAAAAGAGAGAGAGAGACACACAGGGAAGAAGGCCAGTGAAGACAGAGGCAGAGACTGGCATGATGCAGCCATAAGTCAAGGAACACCAAGAATTTGGGGAAAGACAAGGCAAGATCTTCCCCTAGAGCCTTCAGAGAGTATGGCCCTGCCAACAACTTGATTTCTGATTTCTGGATTACAGAACTTTGAGGGAATAAATCTCTGTCATTGTAAGCCACCCATTTTGTGGTATTTTGTTATAGCAGCCCTGGGAAGCTAATACATACCCAGGGCATCTGTGTGGTCTCACTGAGTTGGCAGCCCTCCTCTCCCCCTTTTCTATCCATGTGGAAAGCAGCTAGATGGAGGAGCAAAGCTGAGGCAGGGAGCTAGTTAGGAGACCCAGTAACAAACCCAGCAAATGGAAAGGAGCTTTCATGAGTCCTGTGGACACCTTGCCAAGGAATCCCTCTGCCTGCGAGGAAACCTGGAGAGCTGAGGTATAATCACCGCCTTAAAGACCCTGGCAACTACCATCCTCTCTCATCACAGAAAAGAACAGTGGCCTTAGGGTTTGTAGCAGAAACACCATCCTAGACTATCAGATGCGAATGTAATCCAGGCATTCTCTGCATCTCAGCAACGAGAAAACTGAGGTTGAGACAGGGGAAGCGATTTGTCCATTGTCCCTAGAAAAGCACTCAGGAGTATGTACAAAGAGGAGGACAAGAATGTTAATTGCAGCCTTGTTTTTGTAGCAAAAAACCTGGAACCAGCCTAAATGTGTCTTCATCAATAGACGTGTGACCGAATCAACTATGGCATTTCCAAACTCTGGAACGTTCGGCTGCCATTAAAAAGAGTGAGGTTTTCTACATGTTTGGACATGGACAGATTCTAAGACACATTGTGGAGGGAAAAGCTACTGACAGTGGCGTGTAGAACATGATCTTATTGAAGCCTTTTCATGGCAAATCCCAATTCAAAGAAACCCATTGTAAGACGTTTTTCAAATAACTGGGGAAATCTGAATGCTGACTGGCCATTAGATGACATTAAGGAATTATTGTTGATTTTGTTTAGTGTAATAATGGAGTTGTGTTATTAAAGAAAAAAGAAGCCCCACATTTAGGAGATACACATTAAAATATTTGCAAATAAAATGGTAGTGTCTAGGATTCACTTTAAACAATCCATTGAAGGAGGAAAGGGGGACATAGAAGTAAGATGAGCTATAAGCTGATAATTGGTGAAGCTGGGCTATGGGGACGTGGAGTCTTTATTCCATTCTGTCTATTTGGAAATTTCAATGACAAAAAAGTAAGCCCCATAGAGCAAAACTATGCATTGCCTGCACATATGCCTTGATGTAAATGAATGAATTTTTAAGTCTGAAATGATATTGCTCTGGAAGTGAAGCAGGGAGTCAAGATGGGGTGCCCATCCATGGGACTTTCAACATTTACAGCTTTAATTTCCTCACAGGGAGATTGCCTAGAGGCGTTACTTATGTACTTGAAAGTCCCACTCACCACCCCCACCTCCAACCAAAAAATCTGAGAGGGAAAAAAAAGGCTAATGCTATAAAGTCACCTTCTCCAGCCCTGGGGAGGGGGTGCAGGCAGACAGGGGGAGAGCTAGGTCCCCAAACACTATAGGAGCTGATACCAAGAGACAAAACCGAAAACCAAACCTGTTGATGTCCAGTCGATTCCAACTCATAGCGACCTTACAAGGACAGAGGAGAACTGCCCCATAGAGTTTCCAAGAAGCACCTGGTGGATTTGAACTGCTGACCTTTTAGTTAGCAGCCGAGCTCTTAACCACTGCACCACCAAGGTTTCCTTTACCAAGAGAAGGGGGATAGATCCTGGGAGGTACAAGCCTATAAACATCTCCTGTGGAGGTGTTGTGGTTGGTGCTCACTGAGGAAGGGAGGAGAGAGGTTAGTAAGAGGGAAGTGAAAGGGGAAGGGGAAGAAGGAGACCATGGCAGCTTCTGAAGGGGCCACCAAACAGAACTGCCTTTCCAGGCCCTACCTCTCCCCACTCCAATCCACCGGGCTCTCTCCCCCAAAAGGCCCTGTGTGAAACCCAGGCCTGACCCTGCCTCACCTTTTCCAGAAAAGTGTTCCCAGCTCCCAATCACTAACAGGACAGAGTGCAGGTTCTCCAGAGTAGTCTTGGGTGGACTGTCGCAGCGACGACACATGTGCAGGCGCGCGCACACACACACACACACGCACACACGCACACACGCACACACGCACACACACATATCATGGGGGTGAAGTAAGCATTTTAAGGCAGCAGCTGAGTCCAGAGTTGATCTGCAAGTTTGGAACCAGGATTCCTAGGGGCAAAGGTGTGCTTGGGTCACTCAGCACTGACAGGGCCAAGCCCAGTGTGCACCCAGCCCAGCTAAGCTTGTCCTGTCACCCTCACCTGCAACATTCAGCCTCTGGCCGCTGGGCCTGTGTGGTCAGCAGGGGGCAGTAGGTGCACAATGGGGGGGCTGGAAAGGGTAGGGGGCAGAGTGTCCAGCTCCCCCTTCTTTAACTGGGGAGTCAGGGAAGCTACAGCAAAGCCCCAGGGCCACGGTTGCCCCCTGCTGGACGCTCTGGGTAGCCACAGAACCTGTAGTCCTGGGAATGATTAATGCCAGCTTTGGGAGGGCCGGTCCCACAGGAAATTGGAGTCCATGAATTTAAGAGAGAAACTTCTTGTTTAAACAGAACTACTTTAGAAAATAAATACTGCCAAGCTTGATGGTAAATACAGATATTTGTGCAGAATGGAGGTGGAAATATGAATTTAATAAAACTGGCAGCACATGGCCCAGCTCCAAGGGTGTCCCAGCCTGGTTCCTGTCCCAGTTCCACCACAAACTTGCTCTGTGATCTTGGGCAGCTCATGTGTCCTCCCGGAGTAGGGATGGAACAAGAGCACTAAACAAGACTCTCATTGTTGGGAATGTGGAGCTGTTGGTCCACCATTTAGCTTGTCCACAGATTCACACCATGACATTCACAAACCCTCTGTCAACCACATGGTCTCAAGGTTGCCACCCTTGTCAAGACCATTCTAGAATCTGAGGCTTTCCTTGTGCCGCTCCTGCCAGGTGCCCTTCCTCCTAGCCCTATCCCCTTCTCCACAAAGCCCCCAACTTTACAGACAATGTCAGCATTCCTGAGTGCCTGTGATCTCTGCTACCCTTTATTATAGACCCACAAGCTCTCAGATTCCCTCCTCTGGTGGGGGAGGGGGGGTTGAATTGTTTCCATTGGATTAAGGATAAAACAGGTGCTCCACAAGGTGAAATGGCATGCCCGTGGTCACAGAGAAAGCAGTGACAATGTTGGGGTAACTGTGGCCTAGTGGGTTAGTGTCTCAGGCACAGAAGAGCCCTGCCATGTGCTGGGCAATGCCAGGAGTAGTGCAGGGGAGCTGAGCACTGCCCTGCTCTGCAGTGTCTGTGGGCACAGAGCGGGTCGCTCTGCCTGTGGGTGGAGGTCCCTGCGGCACACCTACCCATTCCACTCCCACCCCCCGTAAGGTGCCCAGTCCTGTGGACCCAGGTCAGGGAGGGTGCTGGGAGCTCACCCTCCCCTTCCCCAGGTCTGCACATCTGCTCACACAAGTGCCTTGTGCCTCCCATTCCTCTCGTGACATTTACTGAGCACTGTCTGTATACCAGATCCCAGAGACCCAGACAGAAGCAGGTGGTCTCAGCCCTGTTGGGGAGGTTCAGAGGTGGTGAGCTGGAAAGGGGTGTGTATTCAGGATGTAGAGGCTGGGAAGAAAGGAGAAAGCTGCTTTAGCTGGTGTGGTCAGGGAGGGCTCCACGAAGGAGGTGACGTGGAGCTGTGCCCTGTTTAGAATGCAGGCACGATACTTGGAAGAAAGGCAGCCACATCCTAGCAGAGCCTGTGAGGGCTCCCAGGCCACATCCCCACATCCACCACATGTTTGTCCACGGTGGGTTGACACAGAATGAAGGGTGTGTGGCTGGGAGCACCATTGGTGCTGCTATCTCTAGCCCTATATACCTCACACCCGTAATTGCCACCCACCAGCTGTGTCCCCTCGTCTGCAGAGCGGGGAACATTCAGCACCTCTGCTTAGGGTGGCTCCGGATCAAGTGGCCCAGGCCCAAAAAGACAGAGTCAGCCGACTCCAGGCATCTGGTGTCAGGAGTGGGCAGGGCCCTTTCCCCGTGGTACCCTATTCCCCACACATACCCCTCAAAGCAGAACTAGGGTCTCTGAGGTCCAAGCCCGAAAGGCAACCTCATCAGGAGCCCCTATGGAGGCAGGTTACAATGCAGGGTCACCTCTCCCTTCCTGGCAGAGTCCACAGGAAGCCGCAGGGAAGCCTGCAGATATTCCCCCAGCCTGGCTGAGTGAGCAGGGGAGAGCCCAGAGAAGGGCTGGTGGGAGGAGATCAAGCCACAAGGTAATGGGTGGCCTTGGGCAAGAGCCTCACCTCTCTGATAAGTAGACCGTGGAGGGAACCAAATGGGGTGCTACACTCCACGTGCATCCACCCCTGGCACACTGTGCACCTGAGCTGTGTCCTCAAGGAAGAGCCAGGTACTGCCATCACCTTTGTTTTCCAGGTGGGACAACCATGCACAGAGAGGCAAGTGAGTAGCGATGGATTACCCAGTAAGCAAAGTAAGCACATGCTTAGGGCATCAACAGAACCCAGGGGCACCAGTTGTCCAAAGCAAAGATCCATAGATGCCAAGCAAATGTGCTGGGCATTCACCTAATCTTGTAGGACGTAGCCCAGTAGATGTCTGGAGGCAGTTGGCTTTTTTCTGCTGTTCACTCTACACATTTTTTTGCCACTTCTACTCACTGACGTATTTAGGCAACGATAGAGTATTAAAATGTCTTTCTTTCTAATACACATTGGGAAGTATGGGCTGTAGTAATGATTGCAATCCTGGAATAGTACACCCAGAGTTTAGATGCCTCAGAAAATATTTCTGAAGACCAGACAGAAAAAGGCGATACCAAAAGAGAAGCTGAAAACATTGCCAACAAAATGCAAACACAAGCGTATATATATATATGTTGGTTATGTGGAACAATATATTGCAACAACTTCATCACATGAGTCAAGCTCTTTAGGATTCAGAAGAGAATTTAAAGACATGCGCAGATCTCTACCAGTCATTAACAGGGTATTTACATAATCTAAGAGAAGATTTTGGAAACACAACAAAACAAATACTGCTAAACACTGATTATCAAGCAGTTCACCATCGAAGAAATGTTAGAAAGAAACAAGTAAACAACGGAAGTGCTCCAGAAGTATCACTGAATGCCAGAGATCAACTTCACGTAACAACGTAGTGCACCATCACTGACACACTTAAATTTTGCTTGGAAAGACAGGACAAAGTGTATGAAGTTCTTTCAAATAGATTTGCCTTCTTAAACAATGTGGCTATACCTGATGAAGAACACATGAAGGCATCCAAGAAATTAGTGCAGACTTATCCCAATGACTTAAATACAAACCTTTATGGAGAAACTCAAAAATTTCATTCTTACATGAGAACTAAGTTTACAGATCCAGGAAAGACAAATTTTACTCATGTAGGCATGCATGATTCCATAACAGAAGATAAAATAAATGCGTATTTCCCAATGTCGAGATAGCTTTATGCATATTCCTAACTTTAATGATCACAAACTGTACAACAGAAAGCTCATTTTTGTCCCTAAAGAGACCCAAAGACCCTCAGTATAAAACAATGATTCAAGAAAGGCTCGATTCATTGTCCTTATTATGTACAGAAGTAGATATTGTTCAGCAGCTTAATTGTGATTAAATCATTGGAGAATTTGTAAGAGCAAAGAATAGAAAGACATGTTTTTAATAACACTTTAGAGATGAAAGACCTATCTAAAAATAAAATATAGTAATTTGTTGTAATATTTGTTTTCTCATTAAATTTTCTTTTATGACACCTCTTCATTTGTTTATTTATAGTTATAGCATGTATTATGAAACAAGCATCAACATTGAGTGTGAGCCATTTAAAGAAAATTGGTGAAAGTCAATTTTTCATTGTGGGAGACCAACAGAACTTTACACTGATTGTTGAAACAACTAAATTCCCTGACTAATTTTCTTTGTTGTACAATATGTGGAATATTCTTTCTATAGAAAATGCAGTATATAGTAAAAAATATTAGTACTCTGCTCCACTAAAAATTTCATCTCATTCTGCTAAAATGGCATCCCCACTTTGGCATTCAATCGCTAATATTACGGTAGCATTTAAGAAGAAGTTCCATCAGGGATAGCTAAGACACACACACACATATAGATATCCATGTGTATATAACTCACACATCCCATTTGAATGAGTGACTAAGCAGAGGAGAGGGCATCACAGATTACCAGTGTTTAGGGCCCTCACATGACTTAATCCAGCCTTGCACGTGAGTCTCAGTGTGTGGCAGCCCTGAGAGGGGACCAACGTGGCCAGCCCAGAGGGTCTACAACGCAGGGCTGCAGTGGCTGGGTCCTGTCACCCCCAGTGGAGTCACTAGGGTTGGCATCACCCAGTGTGGTAACTCATGGTGTCATCCCTCCCATGGGCCTCCTTCCATACCAAATCATAAAGAATCCTTAGTAAACCTTATTATCAATTTTAATCATAGAATAAAATGTGATATAGTTGTAAATTGCGTAAATGTAATATTAGATTATATGAATACTAACAACAAAATTATTTTGTTAAATCTTTCTACATTGAATTACAACATTATTAGTAGCTGAGAAGTCTTTTTTATTTTTCTCTTTTTCCTTTAGTTACTACTTCATTCTCAAAAAAGTTATTGATATAGGTTCACAAATACTACTTGCCACAATATTGTAGCTAAAACACCAAAAAATTTGACAAAATCAATGACTATAAAAACACTGGCAGCAAATAACTGTGCTTGTAACACGTGCAGACGAAACCACGTGATTCTAAACTTCATTGTAACTGGGTAATAATGACGGCTCTGACTGGAGCGCATTAATTAGAAGGTTCAAAAAAAAAGTTAACATACAGTTTTAGCCTTGTAGACATACCGATACATGTAAGCTGGGCTTATGAATAATATTTTGCTGTTATAACCAACTACAGGGATATTTTTATTAAAAAATAATAAATTTCTGCTGAAACACTGCACAAAAATTTTATAGACAGTCATTTTGGTGTCACCCCTCTGACAGTGTCACCCGGTGTGGTCTGCACCCCCCTCCCCAGCACCCTGCTAGTGGCACCACTGGTCACCTCCATCCCTGCCCCACACCACCCCACAGAGTTGGGTGCATGGGACCCATGCTGAGTCAGAGAGTCCACCCACCCCTTTCTCAGATGAGGAGACTGTCCCTGAAGAGGGCTTGGCAGGGACCACAGGCTGGAAGGGTCTCCAGGAGGTGTGCACTGTGCTCACGGGCACATCCTCGAGCCTAGGGGTACACCTTCTCACTATGGTCGGAAGTCACCTGGCCTCAGCGGCCGGCTGGCAGGCAGCTCTTGCTGCACTAGTGCTGGGGCGTCGACACATACCGAGCTGACAGTGATTTACACAGCCTTACTCATGGCGGGGGCACCCCTGCCACACCGCAGGTGGACGGGCATGCATGCCGACGGCCGCAGAACTGTTATTTTTTCATAAGCCAGGCTTGAAATTTGTCAAACCACATATTGTTCAAGTGTACGCCTGTCTGAGAAGGCTGTTGCCAGATGGGCCGGCCGCCCCCACGCCTGCTCCAGGCAATGAAATTATACATAGACTTCAGTTTATGTCAAACCTTTAAAAGGGGATAAAAAAGAAGAGTGAGGAGAAATTTAAAAAGAGGAAAACGAAGGAATGAGTTGGAGCCTGAATAAGCAAGATGAGGACGGCACCCAGATCCCAGCTCTCTGGTGCCCAGGTTTTATATGAAAACTCAGGCCAACGGTAAATAAAACTTCCAGTCTGTCAGGCCGTTCATTAGCGAGGTGCGCATAATTTATGGGCTTAAGAGCTGACTTCAGCCCGGCTATCACACGGTGAGGCATGCTTCATAGGTGTGAGTGTTTATACGGACAGTAAATAAATGTCAAACACACAGAATCCACTCTCAGGGAAGCGCTGACGCGGCCACATCCATCATCCACCCAGCTGGAGGTGCGGTCGGAGGTTGCCAAGGCTGCCAGCCGCCTGGGCCTGGCAGAGGACTGGAGGGATGGGAAAGGCTCCGTTACAGAAGAGAGGCCTTGGAAGGTTTTCCCACCTGTCCAAAGACAGGTAGGAGCCCTGCTTTGGGTCCAGGCCATTCCACCCCAAAGCTGGCGCCTGATGGCACCTGGCACTGCTCTGTGCTCTGATCTCAGAGCTGAGTTCATCCACCTCAGGCCAGGCCCCTGCTGGTTCCGAAGACGACTCCAGGCCCAGAGGGTGGTAAACCACTCATGTGTCCCTGCTCAGCCCAGCCTGGCCAAGCCTGGAGCCACCTCAAAGGCCCAGAGGTGTCTTAGAAGCTAATAATAGCAGCTAAGCAGACACTCCCACCTATGGCTAAGTGTTTTCCACCCTTAGCTCACCAGCTCTTCACATAGCCCCACCCGGTAGGTCCTGCTTTTCAAGGCTAAGAGTTAACTTAAGTAATAATTTTAAAAAATTGTTTTTGAAACTCCTTTACATGGTTCACCATTCAAATGTACAAGGAGGCATTCAGGGACAATCCCCACCACACAGCTCTCCAGCCCAGTTTTCACCCATTTCTGGTGGGTCATTGCAGGGAGAGTTTATGCATAAATAGCACCCCACCCCCTTCCTTGGCAAAATGGTAACAACTCTGTAACTGCCTTCCTCCCCTAAGACATCCAGGGAGCTGCCTCTACCCAGTGGGTACTCACTACTTCCTTAGCAGAGGCACCCCACATCCATGCTGGGGCCACTAAGGGTTTGGAGCCCCCCCCCCTTCACACACACACTGGACACACCCCAGGGAAGTGGTTAAACACGAAGGCTTTAGAATCAGTCAGGCCTGGGGTTAACTGTCCCCTCACCGCCTCAGTGTGAGCACAGCTGAGTCACTTTGCCTCTCTGGGCTCAGTCTGTGCCTCCACACAATGGAACAATAACAGGACCTACCTCTAAGCCTGCTTGGGATTGATGAATATAGCTCATGGAAAATGCCTGGCACATAGAAAGCCTCAGTAAATGCCATTGTCTATATTGCTGTTATCAGAGAAAGCTTGAAGGGTTTATGGAACGACATCCATCACCAGGAACCACTTGCTGCTCTGGGGTTGGGAGAATGCCTGAGATGCAGGTATCTGGCACCAGCACAGGTCCTGCCTATAGTTGGGGAACCAGAGGCTATGGGTTGGAGCAGAGACCAGGTTAGAGAGAAAGCCAGGCATCATCGGCCACAGTACCAGTTGTCAGAGACTGAGTTCAACCAGTAGGGGGAGATGTTCAAGTCTACCAGCAAAGCCCCTGCCTTTGGGCACTGTCCATGTGCTGTGCTGTGCCCCTACCTGCCCCTGCCCCTGCCCCTGCCCCTGCCCTATTAGGACGTGAGGCCTTGAAGCTGTCTGCCCTGGGATCACCCCACATTTCCCTGGGTCTTCTCAGTGTGAGGCTTCTGCTAGCCAGATGGTCCCTTCCAGCCTGGTACTTACCCTGGTGGGCCCTTGTATCAGTCAGCTGTTGCTGCAAAGACACTGTGTAACAAATGACCCCAAAATCTCAAGGACGCAATAAACTTATAGCTCACACGCCTGTGGCTGGGCTGAATCTGGCTGAGGATCAACTGATTAAGGCTAGACTCAGCTGGGGCAGCTTGGTTGTCTCACATTCGGGGACCAGCAGGTGAGCTGAAGCATATTTGTCTCAGAGCTGCACCTGAAGCACATGAGGGAATGCAGAAACACAGACTCTTAAGACCTGTGCCCCAGACTGGTCCACCAGTACCTCAATCTTATTCCACTGGCCCACACAACTGAGGGGTAAGGAAATCCCACCTTTTCATAGGAAGAATTGCAAAGGCACATGATAAAGGACACAAATCCAAGGAGGGGTGAAGAATTGAGGCCATTAGAGAAGTCAGCCACAGCCCTCCATCCACAGATTCTGTGCAGAGAGCTCCATGGTCATGCACCAGATGATGGAAGGGAATGTATGGATTTTAATAGCTGCATATTTACTGGAACATATATTAGAAACCATAACTAGCACATTCAAACATCATTTCATAATTTCATCATTCATTACTTCTTTGGGGGCTGAAAAGTACAGACTGTGATGACAAAGCCAATTGCAAGAATGATGCTAAATATACAACAATCCAGAGGTGCCACTATGAGGGCAATGCCCAGAGGACAGGAGTTGGAGAAAACACTGGCCTAATCCATGCCATCTCCTGCTAGAGAGCATTTGTATTTTTAACAGGGACCGTCAATGAGGAAACAAAAGGCACAACAGATGGTAACATTTTAGGCCCTTACAATGGGCAGTTATGGAGGGTGTCTTAGGCTGAATTCTCTAGAGCAGCAAAACTGTTGAGGCATATATATACGAATATATAGAGAGAGATTTACCTCATGGAAATGGCTCACGCAGTTGTGGAGGCTGGCAAGTCCCAAATCTGTGGGCCCGGTGTTAGGCTGGAGGCTTCTTCTGACTTGCATGGTTGCAGGGACTGATGAACCCAAAATCAGCAGTCAGGCAGAAGGTTAGAGTCTCAAGGGGTTGCAGGAGCTGGAGAATCCCAAGATCTGCAGGTCAGGCGGCAGATTGCTGGCTAACATCCCAGGAACCAGAGATCATAGGATGATGAGTTGCATGTAGGATGCAGTTTGCAGGACACTAGTATATACTGGATGCAGGCCACACCCCCAAGGATACTCCCTTTTCAACTGATTGGCTGCTCACATCACATCACAAAATGGGGGATGACTACATTAGATCACAAAATGGAGGATGTTTACATCATTACATAACTTCCAAATTACAGCGTTACATAACTGCCAAAATACATCATTACTTAACTACCAAACCAATGAGATTCATGTCCCAGACAAGTTGGCAGAAAACGTTAACCACCACAGTCCACCCATTGTCAACTTGGCACCTATACGCATCTCCTTAAACCATACACAATCTCTGAACAATGACAAATGCAAAGTTATACTCATGCCTAACGTCATAAAACTAACAGGTGTACAACCAAAAATGCACTAGCCCCGTTAATATATATTTTGTAATAAGTAATGGAATAAGGGAGGTAAGAAAACAAACATATAATATTTATATGTAAACTGGGTTTTTATATATATACACATGTATATGGGTATACATGTACGTGTGTGTATATATATGCACACACATGCACACATGCATGCTCAACTAAAGAAGGAAGAAATACTAAAAACAATTACAGTTGTTTCTCCAACTGGTCACGTGATCATAGCTGGTACTTTGAATTACCTTCTTCCACCACCCATTCCGTATTCCTCTTGCCCTCAGAAAGGACCTCAGCTGGTCACATGTCTTTGCCTGTTGGGGAGACCCAAATCTTCATTCCTGAAGAGTCTGGGCCGTTAGTACACATGTCAAAATTGGGTTGCTGTAGTTTTCCATTAACTTTAATCACAAGGCATGGTAGTACTAAGAGACATCCTAAGATATCTCCAGTCTTCCAGATATACTCTTCTTTACTTCCATTATGTAATATCAATCCTATTTCCCCTTGGTAATTAGGACCAATCACATCATCAGATATGCATGTTGATCCAGAGACATGAGGAGTCTAAAGAGGCCAAGTGGAATTATTAACTTCCAGTTCAATGGAATCACTGTTACATCTCCTGATGAAAGCATTCCTCCGTTTGGAACTAAGACCTCTAGACCCGCAGACCATAGGGTCAGAGGAACAGGAAGAGAAAACTTTGCAAGTGGGCCATTAGGGATAATAGTGAGTGGTGTCACTCCCATTTCCATCCCTTGATTTCTGGACCTGTATGTCCTGGCTATGGGAGAAGAAGCACCATATATTGGATGCTGATTTACAGCGTATGCAAACCTCCTGGAGAGCATTGCCTGAAACCTGCAAAACATTGCCACAAAGCTAGTGTTGTAACTGTGTCTTTAAAGGTCATTTTACTGTTCTATCAAGCCAGCTGCTTCAGGATGATGGGGAACATGGTAAGACCCATGAATTCCATGAGGATGGGACGATTGCTGCACTTTATTTGGTATAAAATGAATCCTTCTATCCAAGGCAATGCTGTGTGGAATACCATGATGGATAAGACATTCTGTAAATCCATGGATAGTAGTTTTGGCAGAAGCACGCTGTGTACAGGGAAGGTAAATCCATATCCAGAGTAAGCATCAATCCTGGGAAGAAAGAAACACTGTGCTTCTGGTGATGGAAGCAGTCCAATGTAATCAATCTGCCACCAGGTTGTTGGCTGATCACCCAGAGGAATGGTGCCACATCAGAGATATGGTGTTGGTCTCTGCTACTGGCAAGTTGGGCACTCAGCAGTGGCTGTAGTGAAATTGGCCTTGGTGAGTAGAAGTCCACATTGCTGAGCCCATGCATAACCTCCTTCCTTGCCACCATGGTCACTTTTCATGAGCTCATAGGGCAATGACAAGAGTGACCGAGAAAAGAGAATGGTTGGTTTCTGCAGAACACATCATGCTATCCGCTTGATTGTTCAAATCCTATGCTGCCAAGGTCACCCTTTGGTAAGCATTCACATGAGATACAAATATCTTCACTTATTTGGTCCATTACGAGAGGTCTATCCACATACCCCTTCCCTATACCTCCTTGTCACCAATTTTCCAATTACTTTCTTTCCAAGTCCCTGACCATCCAGCCAAACCATTGGCCACAGCCCATGAATCAGTATACAATCACACATCTGGCCACTTCTCCTTCCAAGCAAAGTGAACAACCAGGTGCACTGCTCAAAGCTGTACCCAACGGGAGGAAATCCCTTCACCACTGTCCTTCAGGGGGGGTCCAGAAAGCTGCTGCAGGGCTGCTGCTGTCCACTTCTGAGTGGTGCTTGCATATCATGCAGAACCGTCTGTAAACCAGGCATGACTTTTCTCTTCTTCAGTCAATTGATCATAAAGAACTCCCCATGAGGCCATAGGTGCAGACTGGGTAGGGCATGTAATGTGACAAAAGTGAAGTCCATGGGTATTTGGGCCACTTCCTCGTGCAATTTACTTGTGCCTTCAGGTACTGCTCAGGCCTGATCTCATATATACCACTTCCGCTGAATGACGGAGGGTTGCTGTGCACATCCGACTTCATGACCCTGTGGGTCTAACAACACCCAACCACTTCGTCTGCCACTGACACTTCAAGCACCATTTGATCAAAATCAAAGGGCCACCAGAAACAGTTTGCCTTCAGCTGGCAAGGCCAGCAATACACCTGTGAAGTGTATCTCCTACCTCTGGGATATACCAACTCTCCAGCCCTATTTCATAATTTATTCTGCAGGGACCTTGATCGCCTTTTCTTTCCACAAGGTGTCATACTGGTTCATTACATTGATGACATTATGCTGATTGGACCTAGTAAGGAACAAGTGTCAATGACCCTGAACTTGTTGATAAAACATTTGCATGCTGCTAGAGGGTGGGAAATTAATTCCACAATAATTCAGGCACTTTCCACCTCAGTGAAATTTTTAGGAGTCCAGTGGTGTGGGACATAGAGGGTGGGAAATTAATTCCACAATAATTCAGGCACTTTCCACCTCAGTGAAATTTTTAGGAGTCCAGTGGTGTGGGACATGGTGAGATATTCCTTCAGAAGTGAAGGATAAGTTGTTAGATTTGGCCCCTTTTACAATTAAAAAGGAAACATTATGCCTGATAGGCCTCTTCGGATTTTGGAGGCAACATAGGCTTGATTTGGGTGTGCTACTCCAGCCTGTTTATCAAGTGACTTGAAAAGCTGCTAACTTTGAGTGGGTCCACAACAAGAGAAGGCTCTGCAACAGGCTCAGGCTGATATGCAAGCCACTCTGACACTTGGGCCATATGATCCAGCTGATCCAATGGTGCTTGAAGTGTCAGTGATAGAGAGAGATGCTGTTTGGAATCTTTGGCAGGCCCCTATTGGTGAATCACAGCTCAGGCCCTTAAGATTTTGGAGCAAAGCCCTGCCATCCCTTGCAGATAACTACCTTCCTTTTGAGGAACAGCTTTTGGGTTGTTACAGGGCTTTAGTAGAGACTGAACGCCTAACCATGAGCCACCAAGACACCATGCAGCCTAAGTGTCCATCATGAACTGGATGTTGTCTGACCCACAGAGTAACACAGTAACACTCTATCATTAAATGAAAGTGATATACATGAAATCAGGTCTGAGCAGGACCTGAAGGCACAAGTAAATTGCCTGAGGAAGTGACCCAAATGCCCATGGCCTCCATTCCTGTCACACTACATGCTCTCTCCCAGTCTGTACCTATGGCCTCATGGGGAATTCCTTATGATCAGTTGACTGAGGAAGAGAAAACTCGTGCCTGGTTTACAGATGGTTCTGCTCGATATGCAGGCACCACTCAGAAGTTGACAGTAGTAGCACTACGGCCCCTTCCTGGGACCTCCCTGAAGGACAGTGGTGAAGGGAAATCCTCCCAATGGGCACAACTTTGAGTAAAGCACCTGGTTGTTCACTTTGCTTGGAAAGAGAAACAGCCAGATGTGCAAATGTATACTGATTCACGGGTTGTAGCCAATGGTTTGGCTGGATGGTCAGGGACTTGGAAGAAACATAATTGGAAAGTTGGTGACAAGAAGGCTTGGGGAAGAAGTATGAGGTATGTGGATAGACCCCTCACAGTGAGCCAAGTAAGTGAAGATATTTCTGTCTCATGTGAATGCTCCCCAAAGCATGATCTTGGCAGAGCAGGATTTTAACAACCAAGAGGATAGAATGATAAGTTCTGTAGAAACTAGTCATCCTCTTTTCACAACCACTCCCATCATTGCCCAATGGGCTCATGAACAAAGTGACCATGGTGAACGGATGGAGGTTATGCAAGGGCTAAGCAACAGGGACTTCCACTCACCAAGGCTGATTTCACTACAGCCACTGCTGAGTGCTCAATCTGCCAGCAGCAGAGGCCAAGCTGAGTCCCTGATATGGCACCATTTCTCAAGGTTATCAGCCAGCAGCCTGGTGGCAATTGATTACATTGGACTGCTTCCATCATGAAAAGGCCAGTGTTTCACTCTTACTAGTATAGACACTTAATCTGGATACGGATTTGCCTTCCCTGTACACAATGCTTCTGCCAAAACTACCATCCATGGACTCACAGAAAACCTTATCCATCATCATGGTATCCCACATAACATTATCTTGGATCAAGTGACTCACTTCACAGCAAATGAAGTGTGGCAATGGGTCCATGCTCATGAAATTCCCCGGTCTTACCATGTTCTCCATTCCTGAAGCAGCTGGCTTGATAGAACGATGGAATGGCCTTCTAAAAACAGAATTAAAGAGCCAGCTACGCAGAAGTACATTGCAGGGTTGGGGCAGTATTCTCCTGGAGGTCGTATATGCTCAAACCAGTCCAATATATGGTGCTGTTTCTCTCATAGCCAGGATAGGTCCAGAAATAAAGGGGTGAAAATGGGAGTGGCACCACTCACTATTACTTCTAGTGACTTACTCACAAAATTTTTGCTTCCTGTTCCCACGACCCTATGGTCTATTGGTCTAGAGGTCTTAATTTCAAAGGAGGAATGTTCCCACCTAGAGACACGACATAGATTCCATTGAACTGCAAGTTAGTAATTCCACTTGGCTGCTTTGGGGTCCTCATGCCTCTGGATTTACAGGCAAAGAAAAGAGTTACCATATTGGCTGATGTGATTGATTCTGACTACCAAGGGAAAATTGGATTGGTGTTTCATAATGGAGGTAAAGAAGAGTATGTCTGGAATACAGGCAATATATTAGGATATCTCTTAGTACTATCATGCCCTATAATCACAGTCAATGAAAAGCTCCAGCAACCCAATTTCAACATGACTACTAATGGCCCAGGCCCTCCAAGTATGAAAGTTTGGGTCACCCCACCAGGCAAAGAACAAGAGATATCATTGCTGATGTCAGATGGATCATGGCTGAAAGCAGAGACTACCAGAAAGATATTTACCTGTGTTTTATTGACTACACAAAAACATCCAACTGTGTGGATCATAGCAAATTATGAATAACATTGCCAAGAATGGGAATTCCAGAACACTTAATTGTACTCATGAGGAACCTGTACTTAGACCAAGAGGTAGTTGTTCAAAAAGAACAGAACAAGGGGATACTGTGCGGTTTAAAATCAGGAAAGTTGTGAGTCAGGGTTGTATCCTTTCACCATACCTATTCAATCTGTATGCTGACCAAACAATCCGAGAAGCTGGACTATATGAAGAAGAATGGAGCATCAGGATTTGAGGAAGACTCATTGACAGCCTGCAATATGCAGATGACACAAGCCTTGCTTGCTCAAAGTGAAGAGGGCTTGAAGCACTTACTGATGAACATCAAAGATCACAGCCTTAAGTATGGATTACACGTCAACATAAAGAAAACAAAAATCCTCACAATTGGACCAATAAGCAACACCACGACAAATGGAGAAAAGATTGAAATTGTCAAGGACTTCATTTTACTTGATCCACGATCAATGCCCATGGAAGCAGCAGTCGAGAAATCAAAAGATGCATTGCATTGGGCAAATCTGCCGCAAAAGATCTCTTTGAAGTATTAAAAGGCAAATATGTCTCTTTAAGGACTAAGGTGTGCCTGACCCAAAGACATGGTGTTTTCAATCGCCTCACATCCATGTGAAAGCTGGGCAATAAATAAGGAAGACTGAAGAAGAATTAATGCCTTTGAGTTATGGTGTTGGCAAAGACTATTGAATATACAATAGACTGCCAGAAGAACAAACAAATCTGTCTTGGAAGAAGCACAGCCAGAATGCTCATTAGAAGCAAGACTTCATCTCGCACACTTTGGGCATGTTATCAGGAGGGACTAGTCCCTGGAGAAGGACATCATGCTTGGTAAAGTGAGGGTCATTGAAAAAGAGGAAGACCCTCAATGAGATGTACTGACACAGTGGCTGCAACAATGGTCTCAAGCATAACAACTATTGCAAGGATGACACAGGACTGGGCAGTGCTTTGTTCTGTTGTACATAGGGTTACGTGAGTTGGAACCAACTTGACAGCACCTAACAACAACAAGGCAAAGAAATTTATGGAATGGGTGATGGAAGAAAGTAGTTCTAAATACCAGTTACTACCACGTGACCAGTTGCAGGAACAAGGATTGTAACTCTTATGAGTATTTCTTCCTTGTACGTGTGCATCAAATACTTTTGCGTTCTTCACTTATAAAACATATTTTGTAAACAGGGCTATTGTGTTTTCGGTTGTATGCATGTTAGTTGTATCATGTTAGTGCAAGTATGACTTTCTAATTGTCTTTATTTAGAGATTGTGTAGGGTTTAAAGAGATGTGTACAGATGCCAAGTTGACAAGGGGTGGACTGTGGTAGTTAAGCTTGTGTGTCAACTTGTATGGGCTGTGATTCTCAGTGGTTTGGAAGTTACGTAATGATGTATTTTGGCAGTTACATAATGATGTATGTTGGCACTTACATAACGGTGTAATTTGGCACTTACATAATGGTGTAATCACCCTACATGATGTGATTTGACGTAAGGGGATTTTCCTTGGGTGTGGAGCCTGCATCCAATAAAAAATGGACATTCTGGCAAAGCTTTCTTGTTTCCTCTGGATCCTGCATCCAGCTCATCATCATATGACCTCTGGTTCTTGGAACTTGAGCCAACAATCTGCTGTATTAGCTCCCAATCTTGGAATTTGTCTACCTCCACAACCTGTGAACCAGCTGCCTGCCATCTTACCTGCCAATCTTGGGTTAGTCAACCTCTGCAGCCCATGAGCCAGTGGCCTGCCTTCTGACCTGCCGATCTTGGGTTCATCAGTCTCTGCAGCTATGTGAGTCAGGAGAAGCTTCTAGCCTGATGCCTGACCCATGGATTTGGAACTTGCCTCTATAATTATGTGAGCCATTTCTTTGAGATAAATCTCTCTCACATATATATATTTATAGTCTTAAGGCACTGGCTCCAGGGGAAAGCTTTCTCTCTCTGTCGGCTCTGGAGAAAGGTCCTTGTCATCAGTCTTCACTTGGTCTGGGAGCATCTCAGCACAGGAACCTCAGGTCCAAAGGACGCGCTCTGCTCCCAGCACTTCTTTCTTGGTGGTATGAGGTCCCCCACTCTCTGCTAGCTTCCCTTTCCTTTTATCTCTTGAGAGATAAAACATGGTGCAGGCCATACCCCAGGGAAACTCCCTTTACATTGGATCAGTGATGTGACCTGGTAAGGGTGCTACCATCCCGCCCTAATCCTCTTTTACATAAAATTACAATGACAAAATGGAGGACAACCACAGAATACTGGGAATCATGACCTAACCAAGTTAATACACACATTTTTGGGGGGACATAATTCAATCCATGGCACACACACATATGTATGTATGTATATATATATATATATATTTTTTACACTTCCCTGGTTTTGCTTCTCTAGAGAACCAGCCTAATACACTGCCATTCACTTGACCTAGAATTCTTCCACTTGTATAGATCAAGTAAATATTTAGTAGATTTCCCATCTATTTCACTCCTAGGGACACCATGACTAAATAGCCAACACCATAAATCCATACAACTATTGTTTTAACTCTGCTGTCCGTTAGGTTACCATGCCCACCTTATCTTTGGGAATGAAGTGCCTACACTTGGCCCCTACCACTGTCAAATCTGACTTACACAAAATAACAATCACAGCAGTCTTCAAGGATGCTGGAGCTCCCTTCACAAATGTGTTCCTCACTGTTGTGGTGAAAGGTATGTCCTCTGGGCACTCCATGGCTTGGTCTGTGGGTCCAACCTGAAAAATCCATTCTAACATGGCAATTCCTCTAAGCTTTTGGATGCCTTCTTCTACAGTACACCAAGGCAAGTCTGGCATTTCAACTTGTTTTAATGTAGCTCATCACTTAATCTATGCTTCAGTGAACCAGCCAAATAAACAGTTAGTTCTTTTTCTAACTTCTTGAGCAGAAACACTGAATAAAGAATCTGTGCTTAGTGGGCCCATATCAGTAAACTCAGGCAATGCCCCAGACACCACCCCAGGCAATATCTCCAACAAAAGATCTTCAGACACAGCTGGGTTAATCTCATCAGATGGGGGTGGAAGGGATAATGTTTACTGGGAAGGGTGACTTAGCAGGAAAAGGTGGAATAATCTCTTCAGATGGGAGTAAAAGGTCTGGTTCTGTTGGCAGGAGTGATTCAATGGAATTTAGGTGCTCAGTGTCCCCAGCTTCCTGATTATCTGCCCATATATCCCCATCCAAAGTTTCAGGATTCCATTTCTTCCCAATCAATGCCCTCATTTTAACTTCAGATACCATTAGAAGTTGAGAATTCAATTGACATTGTAATTCAGCCACTCTTACAATAAGACTCTGGGTTTGGTTTTTAGCAATATCAGCTCTGTTACGAGAAATGAGTCTTCCTTTCAGGGCACAAGTGGCAACTTTCAGGTCTTTTATGCAGTGCTTGGGCTGTGACTCTGAAGCCCTGAGCTCATCTCTTTCTTTCACCACTTTGTCTAGCAAAAGCAGAACAAACCAACCAGCTTCCTTATACTTTTTCATTCTGACAAAACTGTAGAGAAGTATCAAACATGCAGTCATCCAAAGCCTCGTATCTCACAAATATTTGATCCAGTGGTGGTGATATTTTGCATATTTCTATTACCACTTCACTGCATGGATTAGCAGTGCCCTCTTTACTACTGGAGGCAGAGTCATCAATGCCTTTAAGGCTAGCCTGAACCACTCTCCGTACCAAATGTCTCAGGCGGGGTTCTCTAGAGAAGAAAAACCAATGAAGAGTGTATATATCTATAAAACCATTGCCACTGAGTCGATTCCAACTCATAGCAACCCTATAGGACAGAGCACAACTGCCCTATAGGGTTTCCAAGGAGCACCTGGTGGGTTTGAACTACTGATCTTTATGGTTAGCAGCTTTAGCTCTTAACCACTATGCCACCAGGGTTTCCATATATGTGTGTGTGTGTATATATATATATATATATATATACACATATATGGAGTTTTATCTCAATGAAATGGCTCACAAAGTTGTGGAGGCTGGCAAGTCCAGCATCAGGCTGGAGGCTTCTCTTGACTTATGTGTTTGCAGGGGCTGACAAACCCAAAATTGGCAGGTCAGGCCAAAGGCTGCTGGCTCATGGCGTTGCAGGAGATGGCAAATTCCAAGATCTGCAGGTCTGGTAGCAGGCTGCTGGCTTACGTCCCGAGAACCAAAGGTCAGATGCAGGATCCAGAACACATAAGCTTTGCCAAAACATCTGTATATATTGGGTGCAGGCCACATCCCCAAGGAAACTCCCTTTTCACCTGATTGGCGGCTAACATCAGATCACAAAATGGGGTATGACTACATCAGATTACAAAATGGAAGATGATTACATCATTACATACCTGCCAAATCACATGATTATAAAACTGCCAACCTACACCACTACATAACTTCCAAACCACTGAGAATCATGGCCCAGTCAATTGACACACAATCTTAACCATCACAGAGAGGGGGGAGATACCTGAAATCATTAGGGACAAAGGCAGCTTTGGAGAACATAGATGAGGACAAGCCTTGGCTAATGTTAGAATTAGGGAAAGAACCACCTGGGTGTGAGGAACCAAGCCACAATTTCCATCAACATGAAGGATCACATCTATGGTGTGGCAAGAGCTCCAGTGAAAACAATCTAAGAATCTTAGTTGACTACAAGCTGAAAGAAGAAGTTGGTAACTAAGCAGTGACACAGCCTCAGGGTGCATGAAGAGAACTGTACTGTTTCAGAACCAAAGCAGGGGGTGTCACCTACACAAGAGCTGAAGAAAACCTACCCCCCATATGAAGAAATGTTCTCCATTTTTTGCTCTATATTTTGCAAAGGACTTTAATAAAATGTTGTGGGGTATCAGCAGCATTTAATAAATATGTGCCAGCTCCTATGCCTACGGAGGGAAGTGGTTCAAAGAGGGGACCAGATTCAGGATGAAACTGAGTCACCCCAAGACTTGAGGGCAGAGCCAGGGTCACCACTTGTAGATGAGCAGCTGCAGGGCCCTGTTGCCACCCCTGGTCTATGATGCAATTCTGTGCTTCTTTGGCCAAACACTGTCACCATGCCCTCCACTTGAAGATGTCATGGTGTCCATGTCACAGACTGAGACTGAGGTGGGGAGATGAAGTGATTTGTCAAAGTCACATAGTGTGCAAGAGGCCGAACTGGGTGCACTAGTCCAGAATGTCTGAGTTATAAATGACGGAAACCAAATTCAAGCTGAGACTAAAAAGGAATCTATTGGTTCAGCTGACCAGAGAGGACAGCATTGGACGTGGCAGCAGAAAGCCCTTCTCGCAGTTCCAGGCCGCAGGGCCAGGGCCTGGGCCCATACACAGCTCCAATGCTAGAGAAGTCCATCCGCAGACGGCTCTCATTCCAGGAAAGGCTTAGAGCAGGGGCTCTGCAGCGCCTGGGCATGCTACAGTTGGGGCCTGCTTCTCTTGGACTGGTTTGCCCTGGTCCTGAGCCCACAGGAGGACGTCTGCTTGAAGGAAAAACGACAAGGACAACTATCCAAAGCCAGGCTCCGCGAAGCATCATGAGTGTTGTAACTGTGCACTTTTAACAATTTGCAAGTTCTCACCTTCCTTCTCAAGCCCATCCCAGATCCGCACCCCGCCAGCTCCGCACCCCACGCCAGGTAGGCACAGCCTCAGCCCAGGCCCCACCCCAAATCAGGCCCCGCCCCGATCAGGCCCCGCCCCAGCTCTTCCCGCTCCAGCTGGACTAGAAACCTGTTCCTTGGAACCGCCTCGGGCCAGCGTCCGTTTGTGTAAAGGACTGCCTCAGGGAAAGATTCTGCCTCCGGGCTGCCAAAGGAGCTAGCAGCCTTCCCGGGCTAGGCAATGAAGGCCTGGGAGGAGTGGATTCCTGTGAGCTACCTTTAATAGCAGTACCAGAGGCGTGGGCGACCCCTGCTCCCCTCCGCTGGTGTTTGGCGGAGAGGATTACATGGCCACTGGCTGGTGGTGACCCCCACACGGTCCTGTCTGTGGCAGGTAGCACCGGGGAGTTGACACCCACGAGCACCCCGCATCCCGGCCTGGGCTTCCTGCCACCACCTCACCTGCCCACCCCGCCTCCAGAAACCTGTTCCTGAACACCATCCCTCCTCTCTCTCAGCCCCTGCCCCAGCTCCTCCCTCGCTTAGATCCGCCCCCTCCCTCCAGCCCCAGGCTGACTAACACCCTCCTGACAACTTCCCCTTCTTACCTAGAGCACTCGTCCACAAATTCTTCCGTCGAAACCCCATCAGGGCACCCCCAATGTACACGGTTACTTATCCATGAGTGATTTGCATCCACTAGCTGATACCCGAAAGTACTGTTTCCCTTAGACAGGGTTTGTTCTTGGATGTAAACCCGTATTTCAAATTGATGACTTGGAATTTGGGGCCAACTGCTTGTCATCGCTGACTGGATGGCTGTTGCCTGTGAGCCAGACCTCCTGACTCCAAACCCCAACTCTGCCACTCACTGACAGGCTGTGAGACCTCAGGCAAGCTGCTAAGCCACTCTGTGCCTCAGTTTCCCCATCTGTGATATGTGGGTGCTAACAATTACATCCACCTTCCAGGGTGCCAAGAGGGTAGGTGAGCCAACTCACAGAGAACAGGAGAGCTACTGGCGCTCTCTCAAAGCCCTACTGTTGGCTCATGCTTGCGTTGTTGGCATCATTCCAGGAATCGGAGTTTAAGCAGTCTCTCCCTCTTGTGCATGTTGGTTTTGTTAAAACTGGAACGTGTCACCCACAAATCCCCTTGCTCAGGCATGCATCCATAGCAGCATACTGCAGCACCCCACAGCAACAAGCCGGTCGACAAGGCAGCCCGATCACCCTGCAAGACATGGACTTACTACCCCCTTCACCCTGGGGCCTGTATGCAGGTGACCCAGAAGGGTACCACACAGCCAGGCAGTAAAAGCAATGACCCTTAGCTCCTTCCCATTAGATTTAAAATGTCAGTGGTTCAGGGTTGGTCCTGCTCCTCCAATGTGGAGACCCCCCTGCAGGCTGCACCCCTCCAATGTGGAGACCCCTCCTGCTCTGACCCAGTCCTCCCACCTCATTCCTCATTTCCTGCCTCTTCTCCAGCCACATGGATCCTTCCCAGCCCTCTCCTGGCATGCCTATGCCCACCATCCCCACCTGGCAAATTTCTACTTGTCTTCCAATAACTCCTCCCCCAGTAAGTGGGCCACCTCTGTCCTCTGGCACTTGTCGCCTCTATTCTAGTCTGTGGTTAGCCTCTGACTCCCCCAGCCCACCTCCCAGCAGGGCCTAGGTGTCTCTTACTCTACAGTATGGTTCTCAACTGGGGGCATTTTTGACCCCCAGGGAACATTCAACAATGCCTAAAGACATTTGGTTATTAGGACTACTGGGGGAGGGGGGGTGCTATTGGCATCTAATGGGTGGAGGCTGCTCAGCACCCTACAGTGCCCAGGATGGCCCATGACAGGGAGCTGCCTGGCCCCAGCATCAGTGGTGCTGAGATTGGGAGTCTTGGTCCAGGGCCCTGCATCCAGCCCAGGACTTGGTACCCAGAGGGTGCTTATGAGGTTTGTGAGCAGAACAGTGGGCAAGGGCTCCTCCCAGTCCCAGAGGATGGGGTGGGGAGGGGGCGCTATTACTTTTCTCTTCCCTTCATCCTGTGGTCAGAAGACAGCCAAGTAAAACAAGAGCAAATCCCACCAACTGGAGCCCACAGCCTTGAAGAACTGGGTGTCATGGTAATTAGGCCTACCACGGGGCTCCACTGGAATGACAGGGGTGGGGTGATAAGGAGAATGGGGTGCTGGGGCTCTTGTAGCCACAGGGTGACGGGTGTGTCTGAGGGTGTCGGGGTGACAGGTGATGGGGTCACAGGGTCATGGGTTGAAGGGGGTGTTAGGGTCACAAGATGGCTGGTGTTGAGGTGGGCAGAGTGACAGCATTGCCAGGGCCCAGGGAAGCCCCTTAGACATCCTGACAGCTGCTCCCTCATAGGTGCAGGGCCTTGGTAGAGGCTGAGTGGACAGCCGCAGCCCCCAGGTCCCTTCTCCTCTGTGTGCTCTGCTCCCTTCCCTCCCCCTGCAAGCTTGCACTTGCCTGCCTTGCTCTCCTCTCTGCCTCCCTGTCTCCTTCTCTCTTTCTGTCCCTCTCTCTCTCTGGGCCTCCTTTTTCTCCCTGGGACTTTGTCTCTTCATCTGGTTCTCTGTGAGTCCCTCTGTCTCCCTCTCTGCATCTCTTTCTCCATCTTTTCTACCTCTATCTCTCCATCTTACTGTCTCTGCTCCTTCTTCCCCTCCCTGGAGTGTGTGCCACCCAGCCTCCTTCAGCCACTTCCTCTCCCTTCTTGCCACATGCTCCTCTCACTCCCACCCGCTTCTTTCATCCCTGTGCTCCGAAAGAAGCCTGAGGCCCAGCTCGTGGGTGCCCTGCCTCCCTCACAGTGGGGCACCCTCTCCAGGTGGTCTGCAGAGCACCCCCGGGGTGACTCTGTCGGGGCCCTGGCAGGGTCACCTCTCTGTGCCTTGGTTTCCTGATGGGGGCTGGATAGCCTCTGAAGGCCCCCACTTTGGCACAGAGTTCAACAGTCATGGGCATCCCTAGCAAATGTAAGCATTATCAGTCATCCTCACCCCCGCATATACCCCTCTCTGGGCAGGGAGCACATTCCCTGTCAGGTGGGCCCCACCTTGGCCCCTCACAGCCTTCCTGGAGGACATGCCCTCTCTCCACACAGTGGGCTGCTGGCCACCCAAGTCCCCTCAGTGCTTGCCATTTCACATCCAACAGCCCAACTCCCAACAGCCCGGTCTTTGGCTGCCTGAGAGCCCTCTGCTGACTCATTCTGCTCTGCTCCAGACACACTCATGTACAGTCACTCACACGCACTCACTCACATGCACACTTGCACGCTCATACACTCACTTACTCACACACCGAAATTCGTGCATACGCACACACATACACCTGTGGCTGTCAGGGTTGGTGGATAGGCAGCCCCCCACAAACCTCCATCCCCTTACCTTCACCCTCAGGAGGGACGGTGCTGAGGTACATGCTCTACACTCGCTCCCAGAGCTGCCTCGGAGCATCACACTCCAGCTCCCACAGTGGCAGTTGGCTTGACAACATTCACTGTATTGGCTGTTATCCCTTCTCTGCTTCAGTGCCCACAGCCTGCTGCCCTGTTCCACCCCCAGAGTCCAGCTTGCGACTACTGTGCTGCTCTGCCATCCCAGGAGTTCACTGTTTGAAGCCTGAGCTGTACCAGCACCAGCCTAGTTTCACCAGCAAGAGGGATGCATGGAGGAGGCCAGGGTCACAAGGCCCAGGCCACAAGTGGCACTCATCCCTTTTGCTCGCCTTCCACTGGCAGCAAAAGCCTTTCCACACAGCCTCACCTTGGTGCAAAGGCATTGCTGTGCTAGCCACGGCGCTGTCCCAGTGAGAGAAGGGAAAGGGACTTCTGTGGAGGCCTAGCAGTTTTCGCCAGGGGCCTCGGGAAGTTCCCTGGTCCATCTTTGCCAGTTAGGGACTTGCATTGATAGCACCCATCTGGTCCCTGGCCCTGTGCTGGAAATCAGGCAGAGATGAACAGATACTGCCCACTCTTACCTGAAGATGACTCAAGGTTCCCTCATCCACTGTGTGGTCCCTGGACTCATGGGCCCTGCACGCAGTAGGTACTAATAGGTGCATCTGAAAACCGAACCACATCTGTTGCTGTTGAGTCAATTCCAACTCATAGAAACTGTATAGGATACAGTAGAACTGCCCCATGGTGTTTCCAAGGGGTGGCTGGTGGATTTGAACTGCTAACTTTTTGGTTAGCAGCCTGAGCTCTTAACCACTGTACCACCAGGGCTCCAGGTGCACTCTAGTGGTGTCTAAACGCAACCCCAATCTGGAACAGGGGTTCTCTCTACATCTGACCCAAACATTCCATCCAGCTCCCCAAGCATCCTGAGGAACAGAGGGAAGCCAAAGCCAGGGAGTGGGGTAAGGGGTCTGGACTCGGCCATCCCTCTCCTCTTAAGTATAATGTGCTCTCATTCGATCCATCTCCAGGCCAGGCACTCCCTCTCCTCCTCCCTATGCCTCCCTTCCTCCTATTCCTCACACACTGGCTGAGGCCCTAGCACTTCTGTCTTGGACTTTGTTCCTCACCAGCTTCCTTTTCTACAGACTGCTGTCCACAGCAAAACCCAGAGTGATCTTTCTGGACAGAAAATCTGACCAAGTGTCATGGATTGAATTGTGTCCTCCAAAAATATCTGTCAACTTAGCTAGGCCATGATTCCCAGTATTGTGTGATTGTCCATCATTTTGTCATCTGATGTGATTTTTCTATGTATTATAAATCCTATCTCTATGATGTTAATGAGATGGGATTATCAGCAGTTATGTAAACTCAATTCACAAGATTACAGTTTAAGCCAATCTCTCATGAGATATAAAAGAAGCGAGAGACAGGAGGACCTCATACCACCAAGAAAGTAGTGCCAGGAGAAAAGCATGTCCTTTGGACCTGGGCCCCCTAAGCTGAGAAGCTCCTAATGCAGGGGAAGATTGATGTCAAGGACCTTCCTCTAGAACTGACAGAGAGGGAAAGCCTTCCTCTGGGGCTGGCCCCCTGAATTTGGACATCTAGCCTACTTGACTGTGAGAGAATAAACTTCTGTTTGTTGAAGTCATCCAGTTGTGGTGTTTCTGTTATAGGAGCACTAGATGAATAAGACACCACGTCTCGCCCCTGCAGACACCATGGGCTCTCCTGAGCCTGGCACCAAAGGCCCACCATCAACCACATCCCCAAACTCTTACTTCTTACTACAGCCTCAGGAATGCAGCTAGCATAGAGTGTGTCTAGGACATGTGACACTGATCAAACGCCCAGAGAGGTCTGTATTGGAAAGGTGTGTGGACAGAAGCGGGCTTAGGTGTTGTATCGATGTAGGTTCAAACCTCCACCCAGACATTAACTTACTGTGTGACCTGGAACAAACCCAGTCACCTCTCTGGCCTCAGCATTCCCATCTGCACACAGGATGGCACAAGCAGCTAGGACAGGTGTGGACAGGAAACAACATGGCGGTCAGCCTAGAGGTACTGGTGAGTGTTCCTCAACTGACTCTTCAGAGTTATTCCAGCAGGAATGTTAGTCGGTACAGCAAAAATAAAAAAAAACAAAGTTATGTGTTAGAACTTCACTTGTTTGTCAATGATGTGAATGACTTCTGCGTTGAATGGAATAAACTCAACCAGTTGCCATGGAGTCTATTCCAATCCATGGTGACCCCCTGTGTGTCAGAGTAGAACTGTGCTCCATAGGGTTTCCAATGGATGATTTTTCAGAAGTAGCTCACCAGGACACCTCTGGGTGGACTCGAACCTCCAACCTTTTGGTTAGCAGCCAAGCAGGTTAACCATTTGCACCACTGAGAGACTCGAATACTGGAAGAATATTACTCAATTTATGTGCTATTCACAATATAATGGCTACACTTTTAAGCTTAATCTGCATTATTAATATTTCCTTCATTACTTTCAGATGAACAGTCAACAAACTATGACCCATAGGCCAAATCCAGCCTACATCCTCTTTTTATACATCTATGAACTAAAAATGGTTTTTATCAAAAAAAATTTTTTTTAATTAAAAAAAAAAAGAATAATGTATGACAGAAGAACGTATGTGGCCAGCAATGGCTAAAATATTTGCAAAGCTTTTACAGAAAAGCTTGCTGAGCTGACCCTTTGTTTAGACAACCTACAAAACAGTAAGCCAAGCCTTCATTTGTAGCATTTACAGGTTTCCATGGCACCCATGGCCAATTCCAAACTACCTACCTACCTATGGTCACCACATAGGGAAGAGATTACATGGCAGCACCACAGACAGGACTGCCCTGTACAGAACATAGGCACAAGTGACCTCAGAGTGTGTCTAAGAGTAATACAGCTACTGTTTGTTTCTGACATTTAATATAGTTTGTTTAATTGTAAGTTAATATAATTTAAAGGAACCCTGCTGGTTCCACTGTTAAGCACTCAGCTGTTAACCAGGAAAGGTCCGTGGTTCGAACCCACCAGCCACTCTGTGGGAGAAGAGACCTGGTGAACTGCTCCCATAGAGATAACAGCCTGGGAAACCCTATGAGGCAGTTCCACTCTGTCATATAGGGTTGCTATGAGTCAGAATCAACTCAACTGCACACAACAACAGCAACAACAATACAATTTAACTTTTCAGAATGACTGTTAACAGCAGCTCATGAGTCCCTGATGGGAAATGAGTGGCTCTCAGGAGGACATGGCTTAGCCTGGCACCTGGCACATGATGGGCTCATCCAGGACTTGGTGATGCCATGACCATCTCGGCCCACCTGCTACTATCTAAGGCAGCCCAAGGGTGAAGGTGCAAGGCACTGAAGGTGGGTGTAGGAGGGACGGCCATTTCCTGAGCTGGCCCTTTCATAGAACACCAGGATGCTGCCTCATCTGGGAGCAGCCCAGGACTGCCCTCTCCTGCTGTGGCAGAATTTTAACCCTTTTTTGCCCAGGGGTACATATAGCGACCATGAACTTTTTCAGCCTCTTGGAGTTTATTGGGACGCTGTTGGATCACTGACAGTGCATGCTGCCACAAAGCAGAGGCCTTTATAATAAGAAATGGACATTTACTACAAATTACTGTTTTTACAGCATATTGTATGAAGTGTCTGGATTTTTGGTAGAAAAAATAGAAATTTTGAAAGTTTTTATTTGTTACACATAAGTACCAATAAACCCTGGTAAGGAATCTGTGGTATAATTATTGGTACTTCACATGGACCACTCAACACTTAGGGTAGGTTTGTGCAAGGGGGAAAGAAAAAAAAATCCATACTACCTCTCAAAAATTCAGCACGTTTCCATTAATGAAAACACATGCTGTCAACAAAAAATTCAAAGCAGAAAATAATTGGATCGCCAAAAGGTTAAGGGACTAGGTTGTGGGGGATGGGGGTCCACTCCTGGGCCATGGTGTCATGACATCTCTCTCAGCACCAAGAGGTAAATGGGGCCTCAGGAAGGGACAATACAGAGCCACCTGGAAAAGACATCTTGTTTTCTTCACCAGATTGAGTCTCCACATTCATTTCCCTGGTGGCATCCCTAGCCCTGTATTGCTCAATTCAGGAGCCACCTGCGGCTGTTTAAAATTAAGTTGATTAAAATTAACTAAAAGTTAAAATGTGGTTCATTGGTAAAGAAAGAATGTGGCACTCGCCATGTTGCATTGCTGCAGAAAGTTCCATGGGACGTCGCTGCGCCAGCCTTTAGTAAAGCCGGGTTTGAATGTTCCAGGCTTTTCCAAACTGGGCCACATTGTGCATCTACACCTGGAGCATCAACAAGGGGTGCTCTGAAGCCAGGAGGATGATGGCAGCAAGAGTAAGCATGAAACCCCAACCATGGGAAGGGAATCCCAGCCACAGAGATGGGCTTTGAAACCAAGGTGATCCCCACTGCATGCAAAAGCTCCCCTAATTACAGACCCTAGAGGAGCTTGCTTAGCACTTGTCATGGCGCTCAATACAGCGTTGTTGAGCTAATTTACGCCTGTAAAAAGAAATGAGCAAGTACTTCAACCAGTTTCAGATCATGGCAGTAGCCTGGCTTATGCTACATCCAGTTGAAGCCTCAAATGTCAGAGGAGGGGCTGAGCTGCAGCCTCTGGAGAGACCCACGGCTCACTGCCCACTGTATCACCAGACCCTAGCTCCAATCTACCTCAGACAATAGGGCCGACAAATATTTGTGGAATGAGTCCTGAATAAATTAGATACAATTCAGGATTCCCCGAAAGATTTTGTCAGCAAAGCTACTGATATGGACAAGTCACCAAATGATACTGCAGCAGACCACCACCTTCAGATGTGCAGATGACACATGAATTCCTGGGAGTTCTGCTGGCCACCGCCTCCTCACTGACCCAAAACGTGAGGCCCTGCTAGAGCCCCCACAGGAAACGCTGGGGAGTGTGAGTCTGAGGAGGCCGGCAGGGGAAGCTGCGTGGAAGGTGGCATGGAGGCCTAAACGCAGCCAACCCCTCGACTTCTCATGGTACATCTGCTCTCCAGGGCTCACCTGCTCTGTGGCCAAGGATGTAGGCTCAAATCCTGGCCTGCCTCTTAAGAGCCCTGTGATGTTGGCAGCTGGGGTGGACATCTGTTAGAGTTCCCTCCCTCTGTCCATTCCCCTTTCTTCAGGTACATCCTGCCAATTTACCTTCTCACTCTTGGTCCGTGTGGTTTGTGAGGGGCAAACCTCACAGCACTGGGATGCAGGTTTGAGCAGTAACCTAAGCCTGGACAATCAGGGTAGTCCACTTTCACCCCTTCATTTTGATTGGTTTGGGGTTGGGCACATGACCCACATCAGTCCAATCAGAGCTAATCCCAGGCTTTTTCTTGAATTGCTGGAAAAAGATGAGGCTCTAAGGGGTTGAGATGCCTACTTGGGACCAGCAACCATTTCGTCCCTACCCTGGCTGAGGAGAGGGCAGAGAACCCCTGAGGGCATTTGTTCCATTCTCTGGGTCAATCTGAGCCCCTGGGCTTTTTAGTTCCACGAACCAATAAATTTTCTTTTATGTGTAAACCAGTTGGAGTTTATTTCTGTCACTTTCAACCGAAAGAGCCTGGGCTAATGTTGCAGGTTACTTAATTTTAACATCCACATCTGTAAAATGAGGGCATGCCCAGCTTCTCAAAGACTTGATATGAGGATGAAAACTGCCCTGTACAAGCATGGATATGAGGATGGCATCATCAGCCATCTGAGGTCAGTGGCCAGGGCTGAGAAATCTGGCATCCCAGTGAAAACCTGGACAGACGCCCAGCCAGAAACAGGGCTGAGAAGGGAAGATGGTCAAGAGCAAGGAAGGACTGAGCAAACAGAATCTGGAATCATGTTCTTCTGCATATACCTATTAATACTTCTTCTGGTCTGGGCCTTTGAGGAGGCTGGTGAAAGCAGATGGGCTCCCACTAGGATAGCTAAGATTAAAAAAAAAAGAAGAAGAAGAAAGAAAATAACAAGCTTTGGTGAGAATGTGGGGAAACTGGAACCCTTATCCTTTGCTGGTGGGAACGCAAAAGGGTACAGCCATTGTGGAAAACAGTGTGGTAGTTTCTCAAAAAATTAAAAATAAAACTACCTTAAAAAAAAAAAAAAACCAGTGCCGTTGAGTCGATTCTAATGAAAACGATCCTATGACCCAGCAATTCTACTCTTAGGTACATACCCAAAAGACTTGAAAGCAGAGAATCAAAAAGAGACTTGTACACCAATGTTCATTGCAGCCCTATTCACAAGAGACAAAAGGTGGAAACAACCTATATGCCCATCAACAGATGAATGGATGAACAAAATGGAATACTACTCAACCAGTAGGAGAAACGAAGTCTTGATACATGCTACAATATGCATGGAACCTAAAGACATTATGCTGAGTGAAATAAGCAAATCACCAAAGGACAAATATTGTACGACCTCACATATATGAAAAGACAAGAAAAGGCAAATGTATAGACACCAAAGTTTCTTAGTGGTTACCAGGGGCAGGAAGGAGGGAAAAGGGGGTGGGGGGCTAACAGTGATAGAAAAATGACATTGATTAAGGTTAGGGCTACACAGTCAATAATTGTAGTTGATGTCAACAAATTGCACACATGTAAAAAATTGAATTAGCAAAAGTTGTGTGATAGATATACTTACAACAATAACAACAACAAAAAAGAGAAGGTGCTGAGACTGCAACCAAAAACCTCATAGGATTCGTTCCTTGGTTTGGAGGTTTAGGGTCATGGTTTCACTGGACATCCCAGTTAATTGGTCTAATATTGTGTTTATTGCTTCTGTTCTGTTTCCTAGTTTGTTGTGTAGTGCTTGGGTCTTAAAAGGTTGAAGCAGCCATCCAAGGCATGACAATTGATTGCTATTCACCTGGAGCAACAGAGAAAGGAGGAGAGTCAGGAATAGAAGGAGGAAATGGAATGCGTGGTTAATTGCCTCCGTGAACAACTACCTCTTTGCCATGAGACCAGAAGAACTGGATGGTGCCCGGCTACTATTACTGAAATTTTTGATCAGAGATTCTACAGAAGAATCCTTATCAAAAAGGGGAAAATGCAGAACAGAATTTCAAATTCTCATGGATTTCAGACTCTCTGGAGCCATGAAGGGTGGGTGAACCTCTGAAACTCTTGCCCTGAGATAATCTCTAAACCTTAACCAAAAATATTCCCTGAAGTCTTCTCAAAACCAAACGATAGTTTAGTTAAACTAGTAAAAAACATCTGCCTTGAGCATTATGCTCTTTTAAGAGCTATCTATATGGAATCGAATTGACAACAGCAACTCAAAAGATTAGACAGGAACCTTAGGGGGCAGTGAGTTTATGTTAATCGAAGAGGAACAACTCAGAAAAGGTGAGAATGGTTGCATAACTCAAACAATGTAATCAATGTCACTGAATTTTACATTTAGAAACTGTTGAATTGGTGTGTTTTGCTGTGTATATTTTCAATAACAGCAATAAAATAAAATTTTTTTAATCTTTTTTAAAAAGGCCAAAAAACTAATAAAGAAAAAAAAGATCAGATGAAGCAGAAACACATGCCCAGGAACTCTGAGGAATACTTGTACTCTATACAAGTAGAGGGATGGCAAAATTAATTCCAGCTGAGGAGGTGGGCGGACTCCATGGAAGAGGTTATACCTGAGCCAGATGGTCTAGAATGTGGCCCCATTCATTCACTCACTCCAGACATGACCCTCCTCTGTGCCTGGCCAAGTGTATCTGAGCCGGTAGGGCTGTCTCAGTCATCTAGTGCTGCTATAACAGAAATACCACAAGTGGATGTCTTAAAAAAAATAGAAATTTGCTCTCTCTGGTAGGCTACAAGCCCTAATTCAGGGTGTCAGCTTCAGGGGAAGGCTTTCTCTGTCAGCTCTGGAGGAAGGTCCTTATCATTAGTCTTCCCTTGGTCTGGGAGCTTCTCTGCACAGGAACCCTGTGTCCAAAGGAAGTGCTCTGCTCCTGGCACTGCTTTCTTGGTGGTATGAGATCCCCAGTGTCTGCTTGCTTCCCTTTCCTTTTATCTCTTGTGACATAAAAGGTGGTGCAGGCCACACCCCAGGGAAACCCCCTTTACATGGGACCAAGGATGTGACCTGAGCAAGGGTGTTACATCTCACCCTAAGCCTCTTTAAACACAGGCAGAGATTATGATTTATAAAAGAAAAAAAACACACAGGAAAATCACAAAATGGAGGACAACCACACAATATTGGTAATCATAGCCTAACCAAGTTGACACATATTTTGGGGGGACGCAATTCAATCCATGACAGGGGCCCTTGGAGGCAAGTCGTCCCAGCTCCCCATGGCTCACCAAGCTACAGCCACACTATTAGCATTCAAGGCCTTCCCCATGTGGTTCCTGTCTGCCCTTCCAGCTGCATGGCCACCCTGCCTTAAGCACATCAGCCCTGTCATCTTCTATGCCTTGTTGGACTGCTTCTCCCTCCTGCCCCCACCGCCCTGCCAGCTGAGCTGTTACTTCACCTTCAAGGCCAGATCCAGCTTCTCTTCCTCCAGCAAGCCTTCCCTGACATCCTACCTCCCCTACAGACCTTGATTATAGCTCTTGTCATAATCCTCTTCACAAGCCTGCCCCCACCAGCCTGGGAGCTCCCAGAACGCAGGTTGCACTGCCTATAGCTGGTCCCCAGGTCGAGCACCAGAAACAATGGAGAAGGGAATTAAGAAGCCAAGAAGGCAGGATCTGGTTGATCTGACCATTGCTAACAGCCTCAGCCAGCTCCTCCAAGAAAGGCCAACTCACAAAGACATTTCTTTCATTAAAAAATGAAAAGAAGTAAAAAGAACAAACACAAGAAAAGAGGCATTCTTGGAAGTCGTTTTGTGTAACTGAACTCGGCTGAGTACGGCCACTTCCCCTCTTCTGCTTTTTTCATCCCATTCCATCTTGGTCAGATATTCAATACTTCCTTTTCGAAAACACATAGATTTGTTTGACTTGGAATATTAAATTTGGAGGATATTCAGCAATTTCAAATTTCAGGAGTGGGGTGGTAGGGAGACACTGTAAATTAAAAAATTCTTTCCTTTTTGGTTTCTACCCAAGATAGTATATTTTTTGATGGCAAAATTAGGGATTAACTATAAACATCTGTTTGTTCGATACTGACTTGCGAGAACAGTTACCGAACATCCACATTGAGGGGAAGGTTTTGGTGCTGAAAGTCTGCAGTGGAAAGCTCTGGGTGTCCTACCAGGATTCTGGAAGGGTGGGAGAGGGAGCACTGGGGAAGAGAGGACACAGAAGAAGAGAGATAGAAATCTAGAGGAAAAGCACTAGGGAGACCTTCCTGTCTTGCAGCAAACGCGGGAACCCTCACTCCATCATGTTGCTCTCTGGCACCCCAGCCTTCCTGCCCTGCTCTTTCTACTCCAGTCCTGGTTGTCTAAAACATTTCTCTAACAACCTGGGTGATCACTATATAACAGGCACTTAATATGCTAGGCTCTGAAAGCAGAGCTGTGGAAGAGATAGAACCATGACTTCTCTCACAGTCACTGCACTCTACGTGGGTAATGGCTACTGAACAGTTCAGTTCATGATGAGTCACGGCCAGAGAGGAGAAGTATAAGGAGCTTGTCCGTGGATAATAGGATCTGGTGAGTCTGGAGGTCAAGAGGGCTTCTTTAACAGGGTGATCTTTGAGTACATTTTTGAGGATACGGAAGAGTTAACTAAGCAAGGGAACTGGCGAGCCTTCCCAGCAGATAGAATGGCCCGTGCAAAGTCCCCGAGGTGGGAGAGGCCTGTAGATTTGGGATTAAAGCAATGGCAGTGAGTGCAGAGAACGAGTAGGTGTGTGAGGTTGTGGCTGGAGGCTTACCACCATGGGAAGCCTCCCAAGGCTTCTCAGCGGGTCTTGGGAACAAGATTAGATTTGAACTGGGGAGATTCTGCCAACAGCACTTGGAAAACAGATTTAAGGAAAATAGAGGGCCAACGGAAGACTCATTAGGAGTCAGCTGTGATCACAAGAGGTGATGGCAAGTAGGGCAGGGTAGAGGAAGTGGACAGATTCATGACGATTGGATGAGACACGTGCCACCGAGGTCTGGCAATGATATTTTCTGCAGTAGGGAACTCCAGGGGAGGGACCATTTGAGGGATAAGTTAGGGGTCTGGCTTTGGACATGTGAGTTTGAGGTGCCCTTAAGACATCCAAGGACATACCAAGGAAGAAATGAGATCTGTGAGATGAACTCAGGGAGCAGTCCAGGCCAGAAGCATTTATTTAGAGTTATAATCATGAGGATAGTTTGGAACAAGAGAAGCAGAGGCTAAAAGTAGGCCCAAGGGATGCTGACATGAAGCATTGGGACAAAGAAGAGGAGTTGGAAAAGAAGGCAGTGAGGTGGGAAAGAATGTGGGCAAGTATGGTGTCATGGAAACCAAGGGAACTGTATTTCAGGAAAAAGGAGACATCATCTGCTGCAGTGGTAAATGATGGCTAATGTTTGTTGAGCACATGCCTGTTCTAAAAGAGTTATCATGTTATCTTCATAACAACCCTATGATGTAATTGCACCATTGTGTACCTCTCATTTTACAGAGAGGAAAACTGAGGTGCCAAGAGGTGAAAGAATCTTGCCCAAGGCTCCACAGCTAGGAAGCAGCCACATCAGAATTTGAACAAAGCAGTCTGGTTCAAAACCTCGTACTAACTAACCACTGCACCATAACTGCCTCTTGACATAAGGCATTAAGAAATGAGTCTTGGGTTTACCAACATGAAGGTCATTGGTGACTTAGCAAGAACAAGGAGGGTGGAGTGATGGGGAGAAGCCAGGGTAGGGTGTGGAGGGAGTGGGAAGAAGAGACTGGAGACAGTGAGAACAACTCTTTGGAGAAGTTTAGCTGTGAAAGGGGGGTGTTCTGGTTATCTATTGCTGGATAACAAATCATGCCAAACTTGGTGGCTTAAAACAACAACAATTTATCTTTCTCAGGACTGTCTGGATTGACAAGACCTTTCTTTTTCTTCACTTGAGATTGACTGGGTTCCTGGGATGGCTGGGAGATCTACGGAGGCAGTTGGTTTTGGTCATCAGCTAGGAGTTCTCCTGGGGTTGCTAGCCAGGTCATCTCGGTTCTGAGGCATGTGTCCTCTCCACATGGCTGCTTGGCCCTCCTAACAGCATGGCATCTGGGTTTCAAGAAAACACAAGCACCAAGTGCTTACTGAGCCTTCGTTTGCGTCATGCTTGCTAATGTCCCGTTGGGTAAAACTACTTACATAGCCCAGCCCAGAGTCAATGTACAAGGGTGTGAGTATGGGGGGGGGGGGCGGGGTATGACTCATTGGGTGCCTCAGAAGTGACAGTGTGCCACAGGGCCAAGACACAGGAGATAATACATGGGCATGTAAGATTGCAGCAGGATGCTTTTTAAAAGACAGTATACACGTTTAAATGCTGATGAGAAAAAATCAGTAGAAAGGAGAGAAGCTGAAGATAGCAGGACAGAGAGGTGACTTAAAACGTGGAGAGCTGTGCTTTGTTGAGCATTTATTGCATGCCACGCTCCATTCCAGGGACTGACAACAGCTCAGCGATGTAGTTCGTATTTGCACCCACATTTTACTAATGAGGGCTCAGTGCTTTGGAACCACAGTCATACACCTGGGTGCACAGCAGAGCCAAGAGGCCTCCCATTCTAACTCCAAAGTCAATGCCCCTAACCATCATGCTTCACTGCCTCCATTGATGGGAGATGAGGCCAAGGTAGCTGGCATGAATGGGACCCAGAGCTCAGGCAGGAGGAGGCTTTGTCTTCCTCTCTAAAGAGAGGTAAAACTGGGTTTAGGGATAAATATGCTTGTAGGAATAGGGAAGAATGTTAAAGGTTGTGCCCAGTGAGCTTGAATTTCCTACTTAGGTAGAAAGCCAGGGTTTTCCCAAGAGAGATGAGGGAGGGGTGGGATGGGGGATTGAATGGTAGTGTATCGATTAGATATTGCTGCATAAGAAGCCACCCAAAACAGAGTGGCTTAAAACCACAACAAGTGGTTTTCTCCCTCCCAATTCAGCAGATCAGCCAGGCTTGTTAATGCAATGGGCTGGCTGGCCTCAGACAGACTCAGCTCAGCTCTCAGCTTAGCTCAGCTCAGCTTGGTTCTTCTCCATGTGACTGCTCACCTCCCACAGACTGGTCCAAGCTGTTCTCACAGCAAAGGCAGTGCTCACAAGGGAGAGTTGAAGCTGCAAGGACTGAAGACCAAGCTCAGAACTGGCACACCTCTAATTCCATCATATCCTATTGGTCAAAACAGATTCAAGGGGAGGAGAAGTAGACTCCACAAGGACATGGATACACTGAGGGCTGAAAGAGTGGGGCCATTTCACAATCCATTGATCATAGGCAGTAGCAGCTCAAAGTCATTGCTGATAAGAACTGGGAAAGGACTGACCAGGACCCTTGGATGGATTTCCAAAACATGCCCAGGACTGCTGAGGGGTAGACCATGAATTTGCTGTGGAGTCATTTCTTAAAATTGGGTGCTGGTGTCTGCTCCTCTGGCTTTAGAAGGGACAGACCCAGGAAACCCCAATCTGTTCTACACTGATTGGTGCCTACATTTGACACACAGGTGGAAAAGCCACTGGACCACACAACCTGGATTTGAACCACTTCACTTCAGGTGCCTCTATTTCCTCATCTGTGAGGTAGACAAAATAAGAACACAGCTCCCCAATTCTAAATCCAAAATACTCTGAAAACTGGAAATCTGACTTGGCAACAAGTCCTGACTTGCGTGAGGCCATTTAAGGACTGCACGTCCTCTTAGAATCATTATTCCCACACTCGGTTGCAGCAGACGTATTGTCTGAGTGCATAGTACATGTACATAATAGAATACCTTCCAAACTGAAAAATCTGAAAGCTGAAACCGGCTAGCACCTCAAGTTTCCCTTGAGGCACTTGGTCCCTCACTACTTTTTGGTTGTTGGGGAATTCAGTGAGTCGCCCATGGAAAGCACCTCACAGGGTGCCTGGGGTATTAATATTTTTTCTGCTGTAAGAGCAAAAGGAGCTAGTAGAATGAAGAATCTCCTAGTTATCTGACTCCATGTGTTTCTTACCTCAGGAGGCACACTGCCGAGTAGGGACTGATGTTTGTACAGTGAACAAATGACTACCTTAGTGCCTGACTGCACCGTGTGCTCCGCAAGGGCAGAGACTATGTTGTTTTCGTCTTTGTACCCATGGTGCCTACTGCAGAGCCTGGCCAGAGGAGACATTCATAGATGTGGAATGTTCAAAACTCTCAGGGCCAGAGCGAGTCGTGGAAAATTCTGTGACCATTTGCAAACCCGGGGCTGGCATGAAGCACAGGCAGCTGAGAGTGAACAAGGGGACTCTTAAATTAGTGTTAGCCCCAAGGTGGAGTAGGAGAGAGTGGAGAGCAAGAGCCAGGCTGAGAGTGAACAAGAGCAAAGGAAGATGGGAGAGAAGAAAGAAAACAAAGCCAGGGAAGGTGCAGAACCAAATGCTTACTGTGAAAATGATCCCTATTACTCTGATTTCCATGTGACTGAGTCTCTGTACACCATAGACACAGCAGCCTCCTGCCCCACAACCTCTTGAAATTTCCCTCCAGCTTTGATCCCAGTTGCAGAAAGGAAGCAGCCAGGCAGGCTAGGTTGATTAGCACATAGGACTTCACCAAAAGGGCTGCAAGAGAAAGGACAGGAAGTGTCTACCAAGGTCCATGGGCCATGATCCATCCTGTGGGAAGTGCACTCCCAGCACTCAGGCCACACAGGAAGCCAGTGCCATTCCCTGGCACTCCTTCCACACTCAATGAGAAGGGGCCACCCAGCATGGCCCAGCATTTGCCATGCAGAGGAAGGAGGCAATTGAGGCAGCCTGAGAAGGTGCAACACTTTTGTGTCCACATAAGCCCAGCCCCAGCATTCCGCTCCTGGGTATACATGCCAAGGACAAGTCATCCAGCATGTGAGCAGCTAGGATGTAGTGGTGAGGGGCAGGGGCAAAGGGGTGGAGGCAACCTGGGTGCCCTCCACAAGGGAACAGGCAGCAGACTGTGGTGGGTGCATGCCTGGCAGCAAAGGCAAAAGACTGAAGCAAGCTAGCAGCATAGGTGAATCCTAACGGCACAGTGCAGAATGGAAAAAGTAAGAAGCAGAATGAGGTATAGTGATGACACAATTTCAATTGTCTAGGTTAAAAAAAAAATCATCTCATTAAACAAATGTTTATTGAGTGCCTATAATGACCAGGTACTGTCCTAGGTACATGTTCATAACAATTCATGTATTTATGAGAATAAATGAAAACAGTATTGTCTGTGGGAAGGCTCGTGGGAATATAGAGAAGAAATGGGGTTGAGTGGGGCAGCCAGTCATTGTGGGGAAATAAAATGCCCCTTCTGGGAGAAAGCAGCCTTGCACAAGGCACACAACTTGGCGAGAGAAATACATGCCAGATCTCAGCTCTCACCCATCTCCTCAGCAGGCAGCCTGGTGCAGTGCGTGACCTGCACAACTGTGTGTGGCTGTCCTGCTGGCAGGTCAACAGCACATCAGTGTAGAGAAAGAAACATAAGTAGATCGATGGCTGATAGAAAAGGTGGGACAACTGATTTCAAGAGAAAGGGTAGGGAGAGCATATCTGAGCATAAAACCTGTGTGGAAGGACACACATCCAAGTCCCTGTGGTTGGGCATGTTGAGAGTGGAACTGGAGAACACAGAAAGTGGCAGAACTGTGGGTCGATTTTTCTTTATTTTTTATTGAATAAATAACAGCTTGGGAGGTGAAGCCAACACGGCTCCCTAGACAGGCGCATCATGCTGTCTTTCTGCAGCAAAGACACACAAATCTAAGTAAAACAGACACAAACATCAATCCTGGAACCCTAAGCATCAAATGAAGGGATAAAGAACTAGATCAAACACCTAATGCAAGAAAATATTGAAAGGAAACAGAGAACTAGGAGAGATATGGAGTGGAGGTCCCCTGCCAACTAACATGGAACAGCATTGCCATCTTGGAATACAGCCAGCAATGACCCTGGACAGGGAGTGCAGGAAGACAACTTCATGGAAGTTCCAACAGAAGACAGAGCATTCAGTAACCAGAGAAACACTTTCCTACCCCACACCCTCCTGCCTCATATGCCACCCACAACCCTACCCAACAGGCCACACTGTGCCACTTGCCTAGAGAGCTACCTGCCATCACCCTGAGATCACCCTGCCCCCACTCACCATCTCCTGCCAGGCCATTTTTCTTTTTTTCTCCCTCCCACCTAGCCCCATGCGTCATTTTTACTTCTTTCTTCTGGGCCTCAACACCACAGGTAGAGAGCCACTGGGCCGTTGCCATCCTGGGTCTGCCGAGCCCCCACCATGCCATTATTTCTCCTTTCTTCCTTTTCTTTCTCCCTCCCACCTAGCTCCATATGCCACCTCATACAAAAACAGTAACTAGAAATCCAAAAGATAAACAATAAAATTTCAGAAATGGACAACACAAAAAAGGTTTTAGGAGCAAATTTGAAATAGTGGAAGCCTGAATCAGCAAGATTGAAGACAAATCCATGGGTGCCATTTTGTTTGAGGAAAAATCAGAGAAAAGAATGAAGAAAACCTAAGAATTATGTGGGACACAATGAAGAGCAATAATTTGTGCTTGATCAGACCTCGAGAACAGGAGGAGAAAATGGTAAACACAGAGAAGACTGTTGAAGATTTGCTGGCAGAAAACTTTCCAAATATCATGAAAAAAGAAAAGGTGACTGTCCAAGAGGCTCAATGAACCCCATATAGGATAGACCCCAAAAGAAAGTCACCAAAATGCATCATAATTATGCTTGCCAAAACCAAAGACAAAGAAAGAACCCTGAGAGTAACTCAAGGAAAACAAAGTCATTTACAAAGGGGAAACAAGACTAAGCCAGATTACTCAGCAGAGTACATGACATATATAAAAAACCTTAAAAGAAAAAACTGCCAACCAAGAATAATATATCCTGCAAAACTCTCTCTCAAATATGGTGGCAAAATTAAGACATTTCCAGACAAACAAATTTAATTAAATTCATAAAAAACAAAACATATTTATAAGAAATATTAAAGGGAGTTCTTTGGTTAGAAAACCAACAACATCAGAAAACAACCTGAGTCTGGGACACAGGACAGCATCAGTCAGATACCAACCTATATAAAGAACACTCAATAGTAAAACAAAGCTAAAAAAAAAAAAACTTAAAGCAGAGAAACATAAACTTCAAACTGTAAATGACGACAATGTCAAAACAATAAAAGGGGGAATAAACAGTGTAGGTACAGAACTTTCAAATGGAGAGGAAGTCAAGGAAATATCAAGTAATAAAACACTGGTTCAAATTTAGAAAGATAAGGGTAAATTTCAGGGTAACCACAAAGAAAGCTAACAAACCTATTCATCAGAATAAAAAAGAAGAAAAACATAAAGTCTCAGTAAACACAAAATCTACAGTAATGAAAGAAAAGAAAACTCACATATAAGAGGGACTCAAAACAGGAAAGTAAGGGAAACAAAACGTTTTTACTAAAAAAAAAAAAAGGTAGCAATATACTCCTACCTAATGATAATCACACTAAATGTAAATGGCTTACATGTGCCTGTCAAGAGACAGTGCAGAATGGGTTAAAAAAAATGACCCATCAATATGCTGTCTACAAGACACTCACTTTAGACACAAAGGCATAAATATATTAAACATCTAAGAATGGAAAAATATTTCAAACAAACAGTAACTAAAAAAGGCCAAGAGTGGCAGAACTAATCTCAGATAAACAGATTTTAAGGCAAAATCAATCATAAAACACCAGGAAAGACATTATATAATGATTAAAGGGACAATTCACCAAGAAGACATAACCTTAATAAATATCTACACACCAAACGACATGACTTCAAAATACATAAAACAAACTCTAACAGCACTGAAAACAGAAATAGATAGCTTCACAATAATAGTAGGATACTCCAACACACCACTCTCAGTAATAGAACATCTGGAGAGAAAATCAACATAGATTCAGAGACCTAAAAGCCAAATCAATCAACTTGACCTCGTAGACATATGTAGAAAACTCCACCCAACAGCAACAAAGTATACATTCTTTTCCAGTGCACATGGAACATTATCCAAAGTAGACCACATTTTAGGACACAAAGCAACCCTCAATAAAAATCAAAATATCAAAATAACACAAAACATTCTGTCTGATCATAATCACATAAAAGTATAAATCGATAACAGAGGAAGGAAAAAAAATGAAACACATGGAAACAGAATGACACGTTGCTTAACAACAACTGGGTAATAGAAGAAATCAAAGAAGGAATAAAAAAAATTCCTAGAATCAAATGACAGTAAAATCACATCATACCAAAACCTTTGGGACACAGCAAAGGCGGTGCTAAGAGGTCAATTTATGACATGATCACACACATCAAAAAAGAAGAATAAGCCAAAATCAAAATATTAGCCCTACAACTCAAACAAATAGAAAGGGAACAGCAAATGAAGCCCATGACCACTAGAAGAAGAGAATAATAAAGATTAGAGCAGAAATAAATGAAATAGAGAACAGAAAACAATACAAAGAATCGACAAGACCAAAAGTTGGTTCTTTGAAAAGATCAACAAAATTGACAAACTACTGGCCAAACCGACAAAGGAAAAAAGGAGAGGAACCATATAACCCAAATAAGAAATGAAATGTGGGACATTACGATAGGGACAACTGAAATAAAAAGAATCATAACAGAGTACTATGAAAAACTGGAATCCAACAAATGTGAAAACCTACAGAAAATCAACAAATTTCTGAAAACACACTACCTTCCTAACCTAACATGCACTGAGGTAGAAAATCTAAACAGACCTACAGCAAGAGAAGAGTTCAAAAAGGTAATAGAAAAAAAAAAAATTTAACTCCCCACAAAAAAAAGTCCTGGGCCAGATGGCTTCACTGAAGAATTCTACCAAACTTTTAGATAACAGCTCACACCAGTACTACTCAAACTATTACAGAACACAGAAAAGGAAGGGATACTTCCAAATTTATTCTAGGAGGCCAGCATAACCTGATACCAACACCAGGCAAAAACACCACAAAAAAATATTACAGACCGATACCTCTCATGAAAGTAGATGCAAAAATTCCTAACAAAATTCTAGCCAATAGAATTCAGCAGCATCTGAGAAAAATAATACACCACAACCAAGTAGGATTCGTACCAGGTATGCAACGGTGGTTCAACATTAGAAAATCAAGCCACGTAACTCACCACAGAAATTAAAAAAAATAATAATCACATGATCTTCTCAATCGACACAGAAAAGGGATTCAATAAAGTCCAACACCCATTCCTGATTTTAAAAACTTGTAACAAAATAGGAATAGAAGAGAAATTCCTCAACATAATAAAGGGCATCTGTACAAAACCAACAGCCAACATTCCCCCTGAAAATGGAAACCAGACAAGGATGCTCCTTATCACCAGTTCTATTTAAGATTGTACTGGAAGTCCTAGCTGGAACAATAAGGCAAGAAAAAGAAATAAAGGGCATCCATATCAGTAAGGAAGAAGTAAAACTATCCCTATTCACAGATGATATGATACTATACATAAAACCTGTTACCATCGAGTCATATGAGCCATTCCAACTCATAACAACCCTATAGGACAGAGTACAACTGCCCCATAGAGTTTCCAAGGAGTGCCTGGTGGATTTGAACTGCCGACATTTTGGTTAGTAGCCATAGCTCTTAACCACTACACCACCAGGGTTTCCAATACTATACATAGAGAATCCCAAAGACTCCACAAGAAAACTATCGGAATAGAAAGATTCAGCAGAGTAGCAGGACACAACATGCAAAAATCAGTTGGATCCCAATATACCAATAAAAAGAACTACAAAAAGGAAATCAATACCATTTATGATAGCCCCTAAAAAAAAAAAAAAAAAGCTTAGGAATAAATTAAAAAAAAAAAATCTAACCAGAGACGTAAAAGACCTATACAAAGAAAACTAGAAAACACTACTGCAAGAAGCCAAAAGACACCTGCACAAATGGAAAACCATACCATGCTCATAGATTGGTAGATTCAACATTGTGAAAATGTCAAGAGTACTCAAAGCAATCTACAAATACAATGCAACCCCAATCCAAACACCAACAGGATTCTTCAAAGAGATGGAAAAACTAATCATTAACATTATATGGAGCAGAAAGAGGCCCAGATAAATAAAGCATTATTGAAGAAGAAGAACAAATTAGGAGGCCTCACGCCACTTGACCTCAGAACCTCCTATACCAGCACGGTAGTCAAAACAGCCTGGTACTGGTAAATGACAAAGTGACCAATGGAACAGAATCGAGAACCCAGTTGCAAATCCATCCATCTGTGGTCACCTAATATTTGACAAAGGCTCAAAGTCCATTAAATGAGGAAAATACAGTCTCTTTAACAAATGGTGCTGGCAAACTTGGATATCCATCCATAAAAAAGTAAAACAAGACCCATACCGTACACCATACACAAAAACTAATTCAAACGGATCAAAGACCTAAATATAAAACCAAAAACTATAAAGATCATGGAAGAAAAATAGGGTCAACCCTAGGGGCCCTAATATATGGCATAAATACAATACAAACCATAACAGCAATACACAAACACCAGAAGAAAAGCTAGATAACTGGGATTTTCTACGAATTACACACATCAAAAGACTTCGCTAAAAGAGTAAAAAACAGAGCCTATAAAAAAAAAAAAAAATTTTTTTTTTTTTTTACTGGGAAAATTTTTTTGGCTATGACAAAACCAACAAACGTCTAATTTCTAAAATCTGTAGGAAAATCCAACACCTCTACAATAAAAAGATAAATGATCCAATTAAAAAATGGGCCAAGGATATGAACAGATACTTCATCAAAGATGACAATCAGGTGGCTAACAGACACATGAGGAAATGCTCACAATCATTAGCTGCTAAAGAAATACCATCTCACTCCAACATTACCAGTTAATGGTTAATCACAAAACAGGAAATAACAAATGTAGGAGAGGTTTCAGAGCGATTGAAACTCTTTCACACTGCTGGTGGGAATGCAAAGTGGTACAATCGTTTTGGAAAACAATATGGCACTTCCTTAAAAAGCTAGAAATAGAAACACCATACGGCCCAGTAATCCCACTTCTAGGAATTTATCCTAGAGAAACAAGAGTTATCACACAAATAGACATATGCACACCCATGTTCATTGCAGCATATTCACAATGGCAAAAAAGATGGAAACAACCTAAGCGCCCATCAACAGATGAATGAATACACAAACTATAGTACATGCAATTAATGGAATACTACACAACAAGATGGAGCTCTGGTGCTGTAGTGGTTAAGAGCTCAGCTGCTAACCAAAAGGTCAGCAATTTAAATCCATCAGCTGCTCCTTGGAAACCCTATGGGGCAGTTCCACTCTGTCCTACAGGGTCTCTAGGAGTCAGAACCGACTTAACAACAACACATTGATAAGACCTCTTTAAAGTGTTAAAAAGCAAAGATGTCCCCTTGAAGACTAAGGTGAGCCTGACCCAAGCCATGGTGTTTTCAATCATCTTATATGTATGTGAAAGCTGGACAATGAATATAGAAGACTGAAGAAGAATTGATGCCTTTGAATTGTCGCGTTGGTGAAGAATATTGAATATACCAGGGACTGCCAAAAGGATGAACAAATCTGTCTTGGAAGAAGTACAACCAGAAACAAGGATGGCAAGATTATGTCTCACATACTTTGGACATGTTATCAGGAGGGAGCAGTACCTGGAAAAGGACATCATATGCTTCTTGGATAAGGACATTGTGCTTGGTAAAGTAGAGGGTAAGCAAAAAAGAGGAAAACCCTCAATGAGATGGATTGACACAGTGGCTGCAACAATGGGCTTAAGCATAGCAACGATTGTAAGGATGGCGCAGGACGTAGCAGTGCTTCATTCTGTTGTACATAGGGTTGCTGTGAGTTGGAACTAACTCAACATCACCTAACAACACCATAATGATAAAAAAACACTGCTGTATCTCCAAAACATCTCCCAACATGGATGAACCTGGAGGGCATATGCTGAGTGAAATAAGTCAATCACAAAAGGACAAATACTGTATAAGATCACTATTATAAAAACCCATGAAAAGGTTTACACACAGAAATAAACAATTTTTGATGGCTATAAGGGAGGGGAGAGATGGAGAGGGAAAAACACTAATCAGACAATAGACATGTGGTAGCTTTTGTGAAGGGCAAGACAGTACACAATACAGGGGAAGTAAGCACAACTTGACCAAGGCAAAGTCATGGAAGATTCATAGACACATCCAAACTCCCTGAGGGACTGAGTTACCGAGCTGAGGGTTGGGAACCATGGTCCCAGGGGACATCAAGCTCAATTGGCATAACATAGTTTATAAAGAAAATGTTCTATATCCTACTTTAGTGAGCAGTTTTGGGTTTTTAAAAGCTTACGAGTAGTCTACTGTTCCACCCCATCTGGAGCAAGGGAGAATAAAGAAAACCATAGACACAAAAGAAAGTTTAGTCCAAGGGCTAATGAACCACAACTACCACAGCCTCCACTAGACTGAGACAAGCACAACTAGATGGTGCCCAGTTACCACCACTGACTGCTCTGTCAGGGATCACAATAGAGGGTCTTGGACAGAGCTGGAGAAAAATATAGACCAAAATTCAAACTCACACAAAAACGGTCAGACTTACTGGTGTGACAGAGACTGGAGAAACCCCAAAAGTATGGCCTCGGACACCTTTTAACTCAGTAATGAATTCACTCCTGGGTATCATCCCTCAGCCAAAGATTAGACAGGCCTATAAAACAAACAGTAACACATGTACTTTGACCATGTATGTGAGACTAAATGGCACACCAGCCTGGGGCAAGAACTAGAAGGCAGGAGGGGACAGGAGAGCTAGACGAATGGAAATGGGGAACCCAAGTTCAAGAAGGAGAGAGGGTCGACATGTTGTGGGGTTGGCAACCAATATCACAAAATATTATGTATATTAATTGTTTAATGAGAAACTAATTTGCTCTGTAAACTTTCACCTAAAGCACAATAAAAAAGAGAGAAAGGAAGAAACCAAAAGAGACCTACATAAATGGGAAAACATACCATGCTCATGGATAGGAAGATTCCTACCTAAAGCCATCTGCACATATAATGCAATCTCCATCCAAATACCAATAGCATTCTTTAACAAGATGGAAAAACTAATCACTAACTTTATGTGGAAAAGAAAGAGGTCTCAGATAAGCAAAGCATATTGAGGGAAAAGAACAAGGTAGGAGGTCTCGCACTACCTGATCTCAGACTCTATTATACAGGCACAGTAGTCAAAACAGCCTGGTACTGATGCAACAGCAGACACATAGACCAATGGAATGGAATCGAGAACCCAGATGTAAATCCATCCACCTATGGTCACCTGATCTTTGACAAAGGACCAAAGTCCATTAAGTAGGGAATAGGCAGTCTTTTTGACAAATGGTGCTGGCAAAATCGTACGTCTCTCTGTAAAAATTAAACATACCTCACGCTATACACAAAAACTAACTCAAAATGAATCAAACACCTAAATACAAAACCTAAAACAATATCATGGAAGAAAAATTAGAGACAATGCTAGGGGCCCTAATACATGGCATAAATTCAATACAAACCATAACTAACAACGTGCAAACATCAGAAGATAAACTAGATAACAGGGAGCTCCTAAAAATTAAACACTTACGTTTATCAAAAGACTTCACCCAAGAGTAAAAAGAGAACCTACAGGCTGGAGGAAAAAATTGGCTGTGACATTTCTGACAAGAGTCTAATCTCTAAAGTCTATAGGCTACTTCAACACCTCAATGACAAAAAGACGAATAATCCAATTTAAAAAATTGAGCAAAGGATATGAACGGACACTTTACCAATGAAGACGTTCAGGTGGCTAACAGGCACATGAGGAAATGCTTGCAATCATTAGCCACTAGAGAAATGCAGATAAAAACTACAATGAGATACCTTCTTACCCCAACATTACTGGCAAGGATAGAAAAAAAAGAAAATAACAAATGTTGGAGAGGTTTCGAGGAGATCGGAACTTTTAGCACTGCTAGCGGGAATGCAAAATGGTACGACCATTTTGGAAAATAACATGGCATTTTCTTAAAAAGCTAGGAATAGAAATACTATACAATCCAGCAATCCCATTACTAGGGATTCATCCTAGAGAAATAAAAGCTGTCAAACGAATAGACATATGCACACTTATGTTCATTGCAGCATTATTCACAATAGCAAAAAGATGGAAAAACCTAAGTGCCCATCAACAGATGAATGGATAAACAAATTATGGTACATACAAACAATTGAATACAATGTAACAATAAAAAACAATGATGAATCTTTGAAATATCTCACAACGTGAATTAATCTAGAAGACATTATGCTGGGTGAATTAAGTCAGTCACAAAAGGACAAATATTGCATAAGACCACTATTACAAAAAATCAAGAAAAGGATTACACATGGAAAAAAACCATCTTTGATGGTTACGAGGGAGGGGAGGTGTGGGAAAGGGAAATCACTAACTAGATAGTAGACAAGAGTTAACCTTGGTGAAAGGAAAGACAACACATGATATAGGGAAATTCAGCACAACTTGACAAAGGCAAATCCATAGAAATTTTCTATACACATCCAAACACCTTGAGGTGCCAAATTTCTGGGACTGAGTGATGGGGACAATGGTCTCAGGAGACATCTAGGTCAATCTGCAAAACATAGTCCACAAAAAAAAATGTTCTGTGTCCTGCCTGGGTGAATAAAGTTTGGGAGTGGCCATCTAAAATACATCTATTGGTTCCATCTCATTTGGAGCAAAGGAGAATGAAGAACACCAAAGACACAAGGAAAATATCTGTCCAAAGGACTACAGGTCCACATGAACCACAGCCTCCACCAGCCTGAACCCAGAAGAACCAGACAGTGGCCAGCTACCACAACACATTGTTCTGCCAGGGCTCACAATAGAGAGCTCTGGACAGAGTGGGAGAAAAGTATAGAACAAAATTCAAACTCACAAAAAAGACCAGACTTCCTGGTCTGACAGAGACTGGAGAAACCCCTGAGGCTATGGCCCTGGACACACCCTCTTAACTCAGAACTGAAGCCACCCCAAAAGTCCACCTTTCAGCCAAAGATTAGGCAGGCCTTTTTCAGTTTGTCATACTGTAGTGGCTTGCATGTTGCTGTGATGCTGGAAGCTATGCCACCGGTGTTTCGAATATCAGCCTGGTTAACCATGGTGGACAGGCTTCAGCAGAGCTTCCAGATTACACTAGACTAGGAAGGAGGGACTGGCAGTCTGCTCCTGAATAAACCTTATGAATAGCAGCCAAATGTTGTCTGATACAGTGACAGAAGATGAGCCCCTCAGGTTGAAGGCACTCAAAATACAAGTGAAGAGCTGCCTCCTCAAAGTACAGTCCACCTTGATGTGGATGAAATCAAGCTGTTGGGACCTTCTTTTGCTAATGTGGCATAACTCAAAGTCGGAAGAAACAGCTGCAAGTTTCCATTAATAATCAGAACACGGAATGTACAAAGTATGAATCTAGGAAAATAGGAAATTGGCAAAAATGAAATAGACTGCATAAAGATTGACATCCTTGGCATTAGTGAGCTGAAATGGTATTGGCCATTTTGAATCAGACAATCATATGGTCTACTATGCCAGGAATGACAATTGAAGAGGAATGGCATCTCATTCATCATCAAAAAGAACATTTCAAGATCTATCCTGAAGTACAATGGTGCCAGTGATGATATCCATGTGCCTACAAGGAAAATCAGTTAACATGACTATTATTCAAATTTACACACCAACCACTAATGCCAAAGAGTAAGAAATTGAAGATTTTTACCAACTTCTGCAGTCCGAGATTGATCAAACTTGCAACTAAGATGCATGGGTAATCAAGGGCGATCGGAATGCAAAAGTTGGAAACAAGGAAGAAGGATCAGTAGTTGGAAAAATATGGCCTTGGTGATAGAAATGACACCAGAGGTCCCATGATAGAATTTTGCAAGAACAAGGACTTGTTTATCAAAAATACCTTTTTTCAACAACATGAACTATGACTATACATGTGGACCTATCCAGATGAAATACGTGAGAATCAAACTGACTACATCTGTGGAAAGAGACAATGGAGAAGCTCAATACCACCAGTCAGAACAAGGCCAGGGTCTGACTGCAGAACAGAACATCAACTGCTCATACGCAAGTTCAAGTTGAAGCTGAAGAAAATTAAAGCAATTCCTTGAGAGCCTAAATACAATCTTGAGTATATCCCACCTGCATTTAGAGACAATTTCAAGAATAGATTTGACACACTGAACACTAATGACAGAAGACCAGATGAGTTGTGGACTGACACCAAGGATGTCAAACTTGAAGAAAGCAAAAGGTCATTAAAAAAACAGGAAAGAGAAGACCAAGACAGATTTCAGAAAGAGACTCTGAAAATTGCTTTTGAACAACGAGCAGCTAAAGCAACAGAAGAAATGGTGAAGTAAAAGAGCCAAACAAGATTTTAAAGGGCAGCTCAAAAAGACAAGGTATTATAACGACATGTGCAAAGACCCGGAGAAAGAAAGCCAAAAGGAAAGAATGCAATCGGCATTTCTCAGGCTGAGAGAACATGAGGAAAAAATTCAAGCCTCAAGTTAAGGATTCTACAGGGAAAATACTAAACGACACAGGAAATATCTAAAGAAAATTTACGGAATGCACAAAGTCACTGTACCAAAAAGAACTGGTCAACATTCAACCATTTCAGGAAGTAGCATATGATCAAGAACCGATGGTACTGAAGAAAGAAGTCCCAGTTGCACAGAAGGGAAAGTTGATAAACAAGGCTCCAGGAAGTGGAGATGTTTCAACAAACGGATGCAGTGCTGAAAGTGCTCATTCATCTATGTCAAGAAATTTGGAGGACAGCTTCCTGGCCAATCAACTAGACGAGATTCATGTTTGTGCCCATTCCAAAGAAAGGAGATCCAACAGAATGTGGAAATTATTGAACAATATCATTAATATCATACAAAAGTAAAATTTTTCTGAAGATCATTCAAAAGGGGTTGCAGCAGTACAGGGACAGGGAATTGCCAGAAGTTCAAACTGGGTACAGAAGAGGATGTGGAATGAGAAATATCATTGCTGTTGTCAGGTGGGTCTTGGCTGAAAGCAGGGAATACCAGAAAGAAATTTACCTGTGTTTTTTGACTACGCAAAGCCATTTGACTGTGTGAATCATAACAAATTATGGATGGCATTGCGAAGAATGGGAATTCCATAACACTTAAATGTGCTCATGGGGAACCTGTACATAGACTAAGAGGCCATCATTCAAAAAGAACAAGGTGGATTCTATGTGGTTTAAAATCAGGAAAGCGGTATGTTAGGGTCGTATCCTTTCAGCATACTTACTCAATCTGTATGCTGAGAAAATAATTCAAGAAGCTGGACTATATGAAGAACAGAGCATCGGGATTGGAGGAAGACTCTTGAACAACCTGCCAATATGCAGATGACACAACCTTGCTTGCTGAAAGTGAAGAGGACTTGAAGTACTTATCGATGAAGATCAAAGACTACAACCTGCAGTAAGGATTGCACCTCAACATAAACAAAACAAAAATTCTTACGATTCAACCAATAAGCAACATCATGAGAAATGGAGAAAAGATTGAAGTTGTCAAGGATTTCATTTTACTTGGATCCACAATCAGTGCCCATGGGAGCAGCAGTCAAGAAATCAAAAGACGCATTGCATTGGGCAAATCTGCTGCAAAGTGTTAGTTTAAAAAGCAAAGATGTCACTTTGGGGACCAAGATACGCCTGACCCAAGCATTGGTATTTTCAATCACCTCATCTGCATATGAAAGCTGGACAATGAAAAAGGAAGATGGAAGAAGAACTGATGCCTTTGAATTATAGTGTTAGTGAAGAATATTGAATATACCATGAACTTCCAGAAGAACAAACAAATCTGTCTTGGAGGAAGTACAGCCAGAATTCTCTTAGAAGCAAGGATAGTGAGCCTTTGTCTCATGTACTTTGGACAAGTTATCAGGAGGAACCAGCTCCTGGAGAAGGACATCATGCTTGGTAAAGAAGAGGTCAGCGAAAAAGAGGAAGACCCTCAACAAGATGGACTGACACACTGGCTGAAACAATGGGCTCAAGCATAACAATAATTGTAAGGATGGCACAGGACTTGGCAGTGTTTCATTCTGTTGTACATAGGGTTGCTATGAGTTGGAGCCAACTCGACCGCACCTAACAACAACAATAATGAAACAAATGATAACACACATGAGGAATGTGCTTCTTAGTTCAAGTATACAAGACTAAGTGGGTAACACCTGCCCAAAAGCCTTTTGTGAGAAGGCAGGAAGGGACAGAAAAACTGGACGAATGGACATGGAGAACCTGGAGTGTAAAGGGAGAGAGTGCTGGCACATTGCAGGGATTGTAAGCAATGTCACAAAAAAAATTTGTATAAATTTTTGAATGAGAAACTAATTTGCCCTGTAAACTTTCACCTAAAACATGCACACAAAAAAACCTCTTCCAGCCTCTATCCATTACCCGATTCCAAAACCATTTCCACATTTTAGGTGTTTGTTAGAGTCGCACCACACCACCAGTACCAAATTCTGTCTTAGTTTATCTAGTGTTGCTATAACAGAAGCACCACAAGTAGGTTACTCTAACAAACAGAAATTTATTTTCTCACAGTTTAGGAGGCTAGAAGCCTGAATTCAGAGTGCCAACTTTCTCTGTTGGCTCTCAGGAAAGCCCTAGGCAATCTTCATGTGGCTTGGCATGTATCTTCCACCATCTCTGCTTCCATAATCTGCTTTTATATTTTGTAAGAGACTGACTCAAGACATGCCTTACACTAATCCTGTCATATTAACATAACAAAGACAACTCATTCCCAAAGGGAATTATAACCACAGGCATAGAGGACAGGATTTACAACACGTATTTTGGAGGAACACAATTCAATCTCATACAGCAACTCAAAAGATCAGATAGGAGCCTGAGGGGGCAGTGAGCTTGTATTAATGGAAGGCACAACTTAGAGAAGAAAGGTGAGAGTGGTTGCACAACTCAAAGAATATAATCAACGTCACTGAATTGTACATGTAGAAACTGTTGAATTGGCGTATGTTTTGCTGTGCATGTTGCCAACAACAAAATATATAAAATTATAAACAAAAAGAAAATAACAGCTTAGCTTTTTTTAAAGTTAAAATAAGGGATGCCTTCTGGGCTGGGGGAGACAGGGCAAGGACTGAAGGAACTTTTCTGGGCTGGCAGATGGGGAATCACTGGCAGGAGGAGTGGGGGTGTGTGGGTGGTATCAGCATAGGAAGATCTGACGAGCACAGAAGGGCCTGGATGCTAGGCCTAGTCCCCACACAGGTGTTTCATCTGGAAGCTGTTGGAGAGTCCTGGGCCCACCTCCTCCTATCACCAGGACCCAAGGAGTTCCCTGTCATGGGGGCAGGAGGAAGCAAGACCCTCCTGGCCCTACAGATGGGCCAATGGCCGAGGGAGGGTGAGAGAGGCCAGGGCCTCTTGAACTGCCTGGCCAGCCTCGATGTCCCAGGGGGTGGAGCACAGCCCTCTGAGGACTTTAGGTGGTAAGGACACTACTTCTAAACCAAACCAAACTCATTGATGTCGAATTAATTCTGACTCATAGCCACCCTATAGACAGAGTAGAACTGCCCCATAGGTTTTCCAAGGCTATATGTGTTTACAGAGACAGACTGGCACATCTTCCTCCCTCAGAGCAGCTGGTGGGTTCAAACCATGGACCTTTCAGTTAGCAGCTGAGCACTTTAACCATTGCACCACCAGGGCTTCTTAAGGACACTGACCCAAACCCTTTGAATCAAGTCAATTCCAACTCACTTCTTGCTCACTCTGGATCCTGCAGCTGGCTCCTGTTCGTCTGACCTCTGCTTCTTGGAACTCGAGCTGACAGCTTACCTTGCCGATTTTTGGATTCATCGGTCTTCACAGCCTGTCAGTGAAAGCCCTGCTCTCTGACCTGCCAATCTCAAGTCTGCCAGCACCTAAGGCTATGTGAATCAGGAGAAGCCTCTATCCTAACCCATGGACTTGGGACATTCCAGCCTCTACAACCACATGAGCCATTTCCTAGATGCTGGAGGTGCTCACTCGTCTATGCCAAGAAATATGAAAGACAGCTTCCTGGCCAACTGACTGGAAGAGATCCATATTTATGCCTATTCCCAAGAAAGGTGATCCAATCAAATGTGGAAATTATGAACAATATCATTAATATCACACAGAAGCAAAATTTTGCTGAAGATCATTCAAAAACAGCTGCAGCAGTATGTCAACAGGGAACTGCCAGAAATTCAGGCCGGTTTCAGAAGAGGACGTGGAACCAGGGATATTATTGCTGATGTCAGAGAGATCCTGCCTAGAGGCAGAGAATACCAGAAGAATGTTTACCTGTGTTTTATTGACTATACAAAGGCATTCAACTGTGTGGATCATAATAAATTACGGATAACATTACAAAGAATGGGAATTCCAGAACACTTAATTGTGCTCATGAGGAAGCTTTACGTAGATCAAGAGGCAGTTGTTTGGACAGAACAAGGGGATACTGATTGGTTTAAAGTCAGGAAAGGTGCACATCAGGGTTGTATTCTTTCACCACACCTATTCAATCTGTATGCTGAGCAAATAATCCGAGAAGCTGGACTATATGAAGAAGAATGGGGCATCAGGATTGGAGGAAGACTCATTAACAACCTGCGTTATGCAGATGACACAACCTTGCTTGCTGAAACTGAAGAGGATTTGAAGCACTTACTAATGAAAATCAAAGACCAGAGCCTTCAGTATGGATTGCACCTCAGCATAAAGAAAACAAAAATCCTCCCAACTGGACCAATGATGAACATCATGATAAACGGAGAAAAGATTGAAGTTGTCAAGGATTTCATTTTACCTGGATCCACAGTCAACAACCATGGAAGCAGCAGTCAAGAAATCAAAAGATGCATTGCACTGGGTAAATCTACTGCAAAGGACCTCTTTAAAGTGTTGAAGAGCAAAGATGTCACCTGACCCAAGCCATAATATTTTCAATCACATCATATGCATGCGAAAGCTGGACAATGAATAAGGAAGACTGAAGAAGAATTGACACCTTTGAATTGTGATGTTCCAAAGAATATTCAGTATACCATGGACTGCCAAAAGAAAGAACAAATCTGTCTTAGAATAAGTACAACCAGAATGCTCCTTAGAAGCAAGATGTAAGACTTTGGACATGTTGTCAGGAGGGATCAGTCCCTGGAGAAGGACATCATGCTTGGCAAAGTATAGGGTCAGCAGAAAAGAGGAAGACTCTCAACGAGGTGGATTGACACAGTGGCTGCAACGATGAGCTCAAGCATAACAATGATTGTAAGGATGGCGCAGGAACAGGCAGTGTTTCGTTCTGTTGTGCATAGTGTTGCTATGAGTCGGAACCGACTCGACAGCACCTAACAACAACAAATATATGTATATATATACACTTTACTGATTTTGCTTCTCTAGAGAACCCAGCCTAAGACATTTAGCGACCCTATATATGATAGAGCAGAGCTGCTCCATAGGGTTTCCAAGGAGCAGCTGGTGGATTCCAACTTCTGACCTTTTGGTTAGCAACTGGACACTTAACCACTGTGCCACCAGGACTCCATGGAGAGTACTTAAACCCATTGCCGTCGAGTTGATTCCCACACATAGCAACCCTATGGACAGAGTAGAACTGCCACATAGGGTATCCAACGAGCGGCTAGTGGATTCAAATTGCCAGCCTTTGGAGTAACAGCTAAACTCTTAACCACTACACCAAATGCGTGTAGGGATCCCAAATATGTGCTTTCTGGTCCTCTCTGTGTGCTGATCCCACTACAGAAATCTGCAGGGAAGCAGTTTTCTGACACTTGCTGACAGCTGGTTGTAAGGAAAGCCGAGCAGCCCTCTGGCTTTCAGTCTGCCAGCTCTGAAAGGGGATGGTTCAGCCAGAAGTCACTGGTTTCTGTTTATTTGCTTTCATTGCATTTAGTTTTTAAGCTTACCTTCTGTTTACCGCTACGTGATACTTGTTTTCCACTTCTGGTAGTGATATAAAGTCTTCTTTAAAAATAAAAGTTTATTTATGTTTTTAAAAAGTGGATTGATTCAAAGAAAAGCATTAGGTAAATCGTCGGCAGGCTGTCTGCATGATGCGGCACTCAGGTAACTAAAGCTGGGAAAGGGGCACTGGAGACCCTGGTGCAGAGGCCTTTGCTCTGGCTGGTCATGGGCGTCTTTCAGCCTTCCAATATCACACAGTGAGCACCTACTGTATGCCAGTCCTACTTGGGCGGGGGAGGGCAGATGCGTGCCCTGAGTAAGAGGTAAGCCCTGGCTCTGCTCTCCAGGTCCCCCAGTCTTCAAGGGAAACAGGTAAAGAGACAGCTATGGTGAAACCTAGAAAAGTGTGAGGGCTCCTATTTCAGGCTCAGAAGAGCATGGAAGGCTTCCCAGAGGAGGCAGCTTCTAAAGGAAATCCTGACAGGGAAGCTCAAGTTCCCCAGACCAGGGAAACAGTGGTGGGGCAGGGCCTGGATGAGATACAGGGGTGGGGCTCTGGCCAGGGGCCCTGAGCTCTTCCTGAGCACATTTCCTAAAATGGAGCCCCTGTCAACCACATTCATAAGGCTAACTATTGATAAGACAAATGGCAAAAGACATCACAAGAAGCTCTGGGAAAGCCAGCCCAGAGGGGGACAAAATGTCCATTAGCCCCCCTGTGGTCTCCATCCCACCCCATGCCAGAACTGCCTCTGCTTCCTCTGGGGATTGGTGATCTGTGGGCAAAGTCCTATGGTATAGCCATGTCTGGTAGAGGGGCAGCTTATAGAACTAGCACTGAGAGCCAAAATTACCCATGAAAAGGGCCATGCCTGGGATAGCCAACCCAGCTGATGATAAACCCAGGCCTACTCAGCCCTGCCCAGCCAGCCCATTTTTATTCCAGCAGGAAATAGATCCCCTTTCCCTCTATCGAGCCCCAGATGGACTGGTGGGCTTGGATTTAGGTGGTACTCACACTGCATACTCATGCCAGGAGGCTCAGCAGTGCTAGAGGAGTGAAACTGTATGTCACACCCAACTCCAGACCCCACACAGGGCATGGTGATGGGCACTCACTAGTACCCTAGCATCCTGTAAACTAGCTTCTCTTTGCAATGCATGCAGTGGCAAAGGGATTTATGCAGAATATGCAAAGACCCCTACAATTTCATAAGAAAAAACAAGTAGCCTGATAGGAAAACAGGCAGAAGTACTGAATAAGCATTTCCCAAAAGGGAATTCCCACATGGCAATAAACACGAAAAGGTACCAATGGAAATTAAAATCACAATGAGATACCACTACCCATGCACCAGAATAAGTAAAATGAAAGACTGACAATGCCTCATGTTGGTGAGGCTGTGTAGCCACTGGAGTCCTCATGGAGAGGGCTTAAAACGGCACCATCCCTTTGGAGAACTGTTGGGCAGTTTCCATTAATACATATTCTGTCCCCCAGAAATCTTCTCCCCGGGACATACCCAGCTAAAATGTGAACAGTATATTCACACATCTGCCCATCCACTCATTAATCTCACAAATATTTATCGTACGCCTCCCACGTGCCAGGCACTGTCCTAGAAACGGAGGACAGAGTGAATGAAAGAGATTTCAGTCTGGTGGGGAGATAGACACAAACAAGAGAGAATAAGGATGATGGTAATGAGCTGGAGAGGGGTAAGTGTTATGGAGAACATTAAAGCAGGAAAGGGGCAGAGGAAGAGCTGGCTGGGGGAGGTAATGTGAGCATGGTGGCAGGTGGGCAGGGAGTTGGACAAGAGTGAGACTGTCTGGACGAGAAGGGTTCCCAGGCAGAGGGATGGCAGGGACAAAGGCCCTGAGGTGGGTGCTGGAGGAAGAGCCAGGAGCCCAGTGTGGCTGGAGGCCTGGAGCCAAGGAGGGCAATTAGAGGGGTGACAGGGACCTTGTCGGTCAATGAGGATGAAGAAGAGAAGGATGGAGGCAGGGTCTGTTCACATGCCCACCTCTCCCAACATGAGGGGGAGGCAGGGCTGGCTCTTACCCATCTCTGAATTACTCCAGCACAAGCCTGACACCCTGCAGTTCTTGAAAACGCAGTGAGTGAAGGTAGCCCTACTAAGACAGGACCACTGGGTCTGCCAGAACAGAACCGGACAGCATCTCTTATGTAACAGTCCTTGCTGTGAGCTTTGGAGGTGACAGCAACTTGGGCAGGCCCTGGGAGTTCCCAGGCTGGCATCTCACACTGTGGTGGGAAAGAAGGCCCTGCCCCCACATACCGGAGCCCTGAGGTCCATGTGCCTCCCCAAAGAGGAGGGTGCCAGAGCAATTGGGAGTGGGCACTGCTGGAGACCAGGAACAGAGCTACCTCCACACTGTTCCCCGTTCTGCCCCTAAAAATAGTCCAGACCTTGATGGAGAGCCTCCTGATTATATCATGACCAGCCTAAATAAGACGCCTTTAGTAAAAAGAAACACGGCCCCATTTATACACAAGTGTAAAATATATTAAAATAATTTTAAATGAATGAGTCACCCACAAAGAGTGTTTTTAAAAGATCACAAGCAGCACTTTGTGATGGATACAGCAGTGAACTAAGGCTTGTCCTGCAGACACGTGGCTGCAGCAGGGTCCTGGCCAAGAGGGGCACCACACACTTGAAACATCCATGTGTGCCCCTGAACACTGTACCCCTATGGGTCAGCTATACAGTATTCCCATTTCACAGATGGGAGCACTGAGCCTAGGTTTATACCCTACTTGTAAGTGGTCAAGTGGGGGCCAGTGCCAGCCAAGTCCAAAGCCTATGTTCTCCCCACAGGGGTTTAGGGTTCGGGCCAGGCTTAGATTTGGGGCTAGGGTTTGAGTTAGGGTTAGGGCTAAGGTTAAGGTTTGGGTTAGGATTTGAGTTAGGGTTAGGGTAGGGTTTGGCTTAGGGTTAAGGCTAGGGTTAGTGTTTGATTTAGGGTTAGGGTTAGGGCTAGGTTAACATTTGAGTTAGGGCTAGGATTAGGGCTAGAGCTAGGGTTAGTTTGGGCAGTGTTTGGGTTAAGTTTAGATTAGCGTCAATGTTTGGGATAGGGCTAGGGGTAGAGTTAGTGTCTGGGTTAGCATTTGAGTTAGTGTTTGGGTTAAAGTTAGCAACAGGATTTAGATTAGTGTTAGATTTAGCTTCATGGTTAGGGTTTTCACCAGTCTTTCCCCATCAGCACAGACACCATATGCAGAGCTGGACCCTGTAGTTTGGATGGATCCAGAAATGGTGCTTTGAGTCTCAGTCTCCCTAAGGGAAGAATTTACTGCCTCTCTCTTCTCTGAGTTCCTGTAACTTCAGTTTCTTTAATCCCTTGTTACATACAATACATCTGGAATGCTATTCCTGGGGCATGGTGAGCAGGTGGGCACCACTTCCTGCCAGCATGCCTGTCTCCATGCTCAGACACAATGGACCTTCTGCTCCCCCAGGGGTCTTCCCCCTACCAGAGCTCAGGCCCCAACCCTAACTCTCCCTTCTGTCTCCCGCCATATCCTGCTGGCCAGCAGACCCCGTGAGTCCTTTCTTCATCACACTCCCAGAATTTGATCCCTTCTCCAGCCTCAATGGCCACCACCTTTGTCTCTTGCTTGGATGGTCGGTAGACGCCTCCTTGCTGGTCTTAATACCTTGGCCCTTAATGCTTTCCCCTCCCTCAAGACTCTTTGCCACGCAGCAGCCAGAGGGGCCCCGTCAAAACCACGGTGGTCAAATCAATGCTATTTACAGTAGCCCCCAAGAAGATAAAATACATAGGAATAAATCTTACCAGAGCTGTAAAAGACTTATACAAAGAAAACTACAGTACACTTCTGCAAGAAACCAAAAGAGACCTACATAAGTGGAAGAACATACCTTGCTCATGGATAGGAAGACTTAACATTACAAAAATGTCTATTCTACCAAAAGCAATCTATACATTTAATGCAATTCAGATCCAAATCCCAGAGACATTGTTTAATGAGATGGAGAAACAAATCACCAATTTCATATGCAAGGGAAAGAGGCCCTGGATAAATAAGGCATTACTGAAAAAGGAGAACAAACTGGGAGGCCTTACTTTACCTGATTTTAGAACCTATTGTACCGCCACAGTAGTCAAAACAGCCTGGTACTGGTACAACAACAGATACATGGACCAATGGAACAGAATTGAGAATCCAGACAGAAATCCATCCACATATGAGCAGTTGATATTTGACCAAGGCCCCAAAACAGTTAAATGGGGAAAAGACAGTCTTTTTCACAAATAGTGCTGGCATAACTGGATATCCATCTGCAAAAAAATGAAACAAGACCCACACCTCACTCCATGCACAAAAGCTAACTCAAAATGAATCAAAGACCTAAATAGAAAATCTAAAATGACAAAGATCATGGAAGAAAAAATAGAGACAATGTTAGGAGCCCTAATACATGGCATAAACAGTATAGAAAACATTATAAAGAACGTAGAAGAAAAACCAGATAACTGGGAGCTCCTAAAAATCAAATACTTATGCTCATCCAAAGACTTCGCCAAAAGAGTAAAAAGACTACCTACAAACTGGGAAAAAGTTTTTAGCTATGACATTTCTGATCAGCGCCTGATCTCTAAAATCTACAGGATACTGCAAAAACTCAACTGCAAAAAGACAAATAACCCAATTGACAAATGGGCAAAAGATATGAATAGACACTTCACTAAAGAAGACCTTCAGGTAGCTAACAGACATATGAGGAAATGTTCACAATCATTAGCCATTAGAGAAATGCAGATCAAAACTACAATGAGATTTCATCTCAGTCCAACGAGGCTGATATTAATACAAAAAACGCAAAATAATAAATGTTGGAGAGGCTGTGGAGAGATTGGAACACTTACACAGTGCTGGTGGGAATGCCAAATGGTACAACCACTTTGGAAATCGATTTGGCGCTTCCTTAAAAAGCTAGAAATATAGCTACCATATGATCTAGCAATCCCACTCCTTGGAATATATCCTAGAGAAATAAGAGCCTTTACACAAACAGATATGTGCATACCCATGTTTATTGCAGCACTGTTTATAATAGCAAAAACATGGAAGCAACCAAGGTGCCCATCAACGGATGAATGGATATATAAATTATGGCATATTCACACAATGGAATACTACGCATTGATAAAGAACAGTGAGGAATCTGTGAAACATGTCATAACATGGAGGAACCTGGAAGGCATTATGCTGAGTGAAATTAGTCAGTTGCAAAAGGACAAATATTGTATAAGACCACTATTATAAGAACTTGAGAAATAGTTTAAACTGAGAAGAACACATTCTTTTGTGGTTACAAGAGTGGGGAGGGAGGGTGGTGGGAGAGGGGTATTCACTAATTAGATAGTAGATAAGAACTACTTAAGGTGAAGGGAAAGACAACACACAATACAGTGGAGGTCAGCACAATTGGACTAAACCAAAAGCAAAGAAGTTTCCTGAATAAACTGAATGCTTCGAAGGCCAGTGTAGCAGGGGTCTGGGGACCATGGTTTCAGGGGACATCTAAGTCAATTGGCATAATAAAATCTATTAAGAAAACATTCTGCATCCCACTTTGAAGAGTGGCGTCTGTGGTCTTAAAGGCTAGCGAGCAGCCATCAAAGATGCATCAATGGGTCCCAAACCACCTGGATCAAAGGAGAATGAAGAACACCAAGGACACAAGACAATTACGAGCCCAAGAGACAGAAAGGGCCACATGAACCAGCGACTACATCATCCTGAGACCAGAAGAACTAGATGGTGCCCAGCTACAACCGATGACTGCCCTGACAGGGAACACAACAGAGAACCCCTGAGGGAGCAGGAGGGCAGTGGGATGCAGATCCCAAATTCTCATAAGACCAGACTTAATGGTCTGACTGAAACTGGAAGGACCCCAGTGGTCATGGCCCCCAGACCTTCTGTTGGCCCAGGACAGGAACCATTCCCGAAGCCAACTCTTCAGACATGGATTGGACTGGACAATGGGTTGGAGAGGGGTGCTGGTGAGGAGTGAGCTTCTTGGATCAGGTGAACACTTGAGACTATGTTGGCATCTCCTGCCTGAAGGGAGATGAGAGGGTGGAGGGGGTTAGAAGCTGGCGAAAAGGATACAAAAACAGAGAGTGGAGGCAGTGAGCAGGCTGTCTCATTGGGGGAGAGTAATTGGGAGTGTGTAGCAAGGTGTATATGGGTTTTTGTGTGAGAGGCTGACTTGATCTGTAAACTTTCACTTAAAGCATAATAAAAATTATTAAAAAAAAAAAAAAAAAAAACACGGTGGTATCTCCTCCCTAGTAGTCTCAGAGAGAAGGCCAAGTCCTGAGGCCCCACAGGTCCAGCCGAGCCCAGCATACAGTGCCTCAGGGCTTTTGTGCTTGCTATTCCCTCCATCCTTCATCTCCTTCTTTGCTCAAATGTCACCTTTTCAGTGGGGTCTATTTAAAGTTGCACCCCTTATCTCTTCCCTGATTTATTGTCATCAAAGCCCTTTTTATCACGTGACATATTACAATTTTACTTATCTTGCTCACTGTCCATGTCCCCCACCTGAGAGTGTTCTTACCTGTTCTGTCCATGGCTGTGTCCCCAGAGCCTAGGATGATACCTAATTATCCCCACAGTCTAGGCCAATACAAAATGGAATGTATTAACAAGTGATGAAAGCAGTCATCAAATAAATGCTCTCTGAAGGTATGGGACAAACCCAGCCCTTGTACAAAGTAAAAAAACCAGTTGCCCATCAAGTTATAGCGACCCTATAGGGGAGAGTGGAACTGTCCCATAAGGTTTCCAAGGAGCACCCGGTGGATTTGAACTGCGGACCTTCTGATTAGCAGCTGTAGCTCTTAACCACTACACCACCAGGATTTCCTTGTAGAAAGTAGGCACTAATTTACAACTTTTTGTTGAAAGATCACAGAAGGGAAGGAGGGAATGAATGAATGATGTATGCTTAGGAGCAGCCAGGCTTGCGCCTTCTCTCATAGAGCCCTGTGGGTGCTGTTTGCTGAGTCCCCACACATCTTCTTCAGACTTGCACAGCCCCCAACAGCAAAGACGTTACACCTCCCAGTCTGCCAGCCAAGGCCCCAATAAAGAGAAACGTGCTGGCCCTTCTTTAAAGAAGGCTCCTATTATGGGTTGAATCGTGTCTCCAAAAAACATGTGTTGTAAATCCTAAATTCTATGCCTGTGGTTATAATCCCATTTGGGAATGGGATGTCTTTGTTATGTTAATGAGGGAGGGTTAGGGTTAGGGTGTGTCTTGAGTTAATCTGTGTTGAGATATAAAAGAGACTAAACGAGCAAGTGAAAAGAAGCAGGGATGGGGGAAGAGAAACACTAAGCCACATCAGGAGCAGGAGCTCAAAAAGATGAGGACCTTTCTCCAGAGTTGACAGAGAAAGTCTTTCCCTAGAGCCAGCAGCTTGAATTTGGACTTGTAACCTCCTGAACTGTAAGAAAATAAATTCCTGTTTGCTAAAGCCATCCACTTGCGGTATTTCTGTTATAGCACTACTGGATAACTAAGATATCTCCTAATACCCCATTTTCACACAAGGCCCAAGGTCTCCTGACACGCAAGAAATGCAAGCAGGCATCCAGATGTCCTCAGATGTCACACAGACTGCGCAGCAGGGAGGCACTAGTTTTTTCTTTGGTTCTCCTCTTCCTTTCCGTTCCTTCTCCTCTTCAGGCACCAGGGTGGCTACACAGTGAAACAAAGTGAGTTCTGCTTGAAAGTGAACATACAGCATCAGAAGGTTCTAGAAGCTTGGAGCTGGGAAGGATCCTCAGAAAGTACCTATCTCATCCAGTGTTTTAAACCTCATTTAGCAGCCATTCCACTGTCCAGATAAAATCTTAGGTGGAAGTAGGCCCCTCCACAGAGCCCATCCCAGAGGGCAAGCCCTAGACCAAGAGAGGAGAAGCAACGAGACCAGAGTCTCAAAGGTTCTGTCTCTCCTAGAACACCATCCACTCCAGCCCTGGCTCCGTTCCCTTCAGCAAGCAGAGTTCCATTTGTGCTGCCCTGTCCTGGACAAGGGAAATTAGAATAAAAAGGATCTCAGGCTGGGCCCCCCAGAAGCCGGCCCTGGGACAAGGGTTCCAGTGCAGTGATTTACTTGGGTGGAGTCCCTGGGTTGTGCAAACGGTTACTGAGCTCGGCTACTAACAGAAAGGTTGCACTTGTGAGTCCACCCAGAGGTGCCTGGAAAGAAAGGCCTGGTGATCTACTTCTGAAAAATCAGTCATTGAAAACCCTACGGAGCACAGTTCTATTCTGACACACATGGATGAGTGCATGTTGACTCCCACAGCAATTGGTTTTGTTTTTTTGGCGTTACTGAGCCAATTAATACTGTGAGCAACTGGAGCTTGATCCCCAGAGGAGCTCTGGGAAGTAGCATAGACAACGTCCATCCCATCCACCACCTCCCCATCACTGGCAGAGGACTGCCTGTTGAATGAGGGGAGTGAGAACTCCGGGACATTTCCAGTCTGCAACAAAGACAGGCTCAGGACCACAGGAGGTACCCCCTGCGAACGTATGCCAGGGTGCAGCTGGAAGTCAGACCTGTGTGCGCTGAAAAGGAGAGCCTGAGTGGGTAGGAGGGCTCTGATAAACTCTGCCCACAGCGCGGCCAGGAAGGAGTGGGTGAGTGTCCAGGTTCTGGGCAAGTGGTGGGGGTGGGAATGGGGGACACAATGTGGGTTCCCAGTCCAGATGGGGATGGAGTCAGGAGGCATCTCCAGGAGTAGGTGAGTCTTAAAAGTATCTTGAGATTGGCCAGGTGAGGGAGAGCAGAAATTGTGCCCCTACCTGAGACTCTGGACCCAGCTGAGAAAATGGTAAGGCAGAGAGGGTGGTGAGAGAGAGGATGGACAGAGAGTTAACCCCAGGGAAGACAGGCAGCAGCTGAAGAATGTCAGTGTGTGGCCTGGCACACAGACCCTGAGCCCCTCCTGAGCGGGCTGCCAGGGGCCTGCCACTACCCTGCCCTGCCCTGTTTCCTACCAGATGGCCCTGAGAAGAGGGCACAGTGCATTCCAGAGTCTGTCAAAGCCCAGGCTAGCTTTTGAAACAAGAGACCTTCACGGGTGTCATCACTAGAGAGGAAGAGGTTTTGCCCACGTTCCCCCAGCTTATAAATGGCAGAGCAAGGGCACTTCCAGTCATCCAGTCAACAGATGTTAACTGTGCACTTACCACATTCCAGGCGCTGTTCTAGGACCTGGGGATACAGGCAAACAGGACAGGTGGCTTCTCTGCCCTCCCAGAGCTGACAGTCCAGTGGAAGAAACTGCAGAAGTCAATAAACTATTAGCCTCACCAAAGAAGTGCAGGCAGTGGTAAGTGCCATGAAGACAGTGAAAAGGAGTATTGGGAGTTGGGGAGGGAAAGGCCCTCTGCGACTGGAACATTGCTCTCTCCTTTCCAACAGGCAACCAGTCAGCCTGCAACAGAGAGGATAGAATACCTCAGGGAGCCCTCCTCCCAGAACAAGGGTGCCCTCCGCAGCTTTGTGGGTTACTCCACTCAGGCCGTTCCCTTCAGTCCTTGGGCGTTGCATAAGCACCAAGTCACACGTCATGATAGCTCCAAAAATCTTTGGTGAGGAAGTTCAGCTTGCTCTGTGGCCAGGCACCTCAACAATTCTGTAAGATATTAGTCCCTATTTTAAAGGGGAGGGGAAACTGAAGCACACAGAGGACAAGAACTGGCCCAAGGTCATATAGCTAATGAGTGGATTTGAACCTGAGGCAACCTGGCTTAGAGTCTGTGCCCTTAACCACCCCGCTAAGCTGCCTCCACTATGCAGTGGTCCTTCCACTTGGGCGTTTCATTGAATGGTCTTCTCAGAACACCTGTACTCTAAAATGAGTTTTAATGCAGTTCACAGGGGATCTGCTCTGGGCCGAGCGTACAGAGCTAGCACAGGATGTTGCTTTGGCCTGAGTTTACACTCCAGCTGTGCCTTCCATCATTTTCTCTGCAAGCTTGGGTAAGTTATCACCTTTTCTGAGCCTCAGTTTCCCCATCTGAGAAATGGACTTTGTAGTCTCTATCTCAGAGGGCTGTTAACCCAGATCATACACAGCAAAGTGCTCCATAAATGGTGGTGGTAGTGGTGGTGGTGGACAGGAACTGGCCCAAGGTCATACGATGGAGGTGACGGAGGTTGTGGTGGTGGCGGCTGAGTTGGTGGAGGTGATGGTGAAGACGGTGGTGGAGGTGATGGTGGTGGTGGTAGAATTGGTGGTGGTGGTGAAGATGGAGGCAGTACAAGTGAAAGTGGTGGTGGTAGTGGAGGTGGGATGGAGGTGGAGGTGGTATAGAGGCCCTACACACATAGTTGGCCGCCAGTACAAGCAGGCTCCTTTCCCAGTCTCTGCTCAGGGAGAGTCCTGGGCTCTGGGTAGACTCCAAGGCTCTGGACTGATGTCCCTTTGACCTCCTGCACCACAACTCCATGTGACACCCCAGAAGGTGCATGGCTTCAGGACAGCCTCAGACCCCTCCTGACACCACCCCCTGCCTACACTTAGCTCCCTGGCCACCATACAGAGACTACTGGGAAGGGAAAAGGACCTACACAAGCCAGACATCCTCCTGGCCCTGGGGGTTTCAAGTGTCCCAGCAAGAGCAGAGAGGGCTGGATCCAGGTCTGTCTGACTGCAAAGCCTGTGCTCTCTATAGCACAGGGGAATGCTGGGTCGGGAAGAGCTGGGAGCTGTGCTAGAAACAGATAGCAATCAAATACACAGGACATCCTCAGCAGTGGTGAGTGCAAGAGAATACAAGAGCAGGGCAGGGCAGTCAGAGAAGTCCTCCCCTCTCTGGAAATAATGGTGGAGCCTACAAATAGAGGAAGGCAAAGACTTGGGCAGCAGGGGAGCACAGGAAAGAACACTGCAGGCAGAGGAAAAAGCCTGTGGAAGTGCCTTGAGGGTGGAGGGCGCTTAACAAGTTTCAGAAGTTTAAACAGCCAAGGAAGCCATGAGGCAAAGGTATCTTAGATTGTGTTCTGTTTTCCTTCTGTCTTCCAGGCAATGGAGGAGCCCTAGTGGTGCAGTGGTTAAAGCGCTGGGCTGCTAAGCAAAAGGACGGCAGTTTGAACCCACCAGCCATTCCAGCAGGATAAAGGTAGGGTAGTCTACTTTTGTAGAGATTTACAGCCTGGAAAACCGTATCGGGCAGTTCTACTCTGTCCTATTGGGTCACTATGAGTCAGAATGGAATCAATGGCAGTGGGTTTTGTTTTTGTTTTGTTTTTTTAACCAGGCAATGAAGGAGCCCTGGTGATACAGTGGTTAAGTGCTCTGCTGCTAACCGAAATGTCAGCTGTTAGAACCCATCAGCCTCTGAGCCAGAGAAAGATGTGGCAGTCTGCTTCCATACAAATCACAACCTTGGAAACACTTTGGGGTAATTCTCTTCTATCCTATAGTGCCGCTGTGAGTCAGAATCAACTCAACTGTAACGGTTTTTTGTTCTGTTTTGTTTTTTTCTACCAGGCAATGAGCACCCTCATTTCCCTGCTCAAGGTCGTATGGTGCGGGAGGTGGGCAGTCTGCGTGTGTCCCACGAAGAACGGCACCGCTGCAGCTGGAGCCAACTCATCTCCCTCCGCCCTCCTTCCTACTTATCATCTCCTCTCTGTAACTCTGAATATCTGTCCGTCTTTTTGTCCACCTTCCCTTCCAATCTTCCTGCCCTTCTTTTCACTCTCTTTCTCCTCGGTCTCTGTCTCTCACTCCCCCCTCCCCACCCCAGCTTTTATTCCTCTACATTTGCCCCTCTCCAACGCCTCGCGCTCCCTCTCCCCCGGTCTTCCCTGTTCTCTTTCTATCAGACTCCAAATTTGAATGGTAATTTTTGGATCTCGCAACCTCTCCACCTCTCCTTTACTATCTCTCAACCTTCATGTCTCTATCTCTCCTCTCTCCAGATCTCCGGGCTGCATGCAGCCCCCTCCCTCTGCATTTCGCCCCGCCGCCCGGCCCTGCCTCCCGGCCCGGAAGCCTGGGCCGCCCCACCTCCACCTGCCTGGGCGCGGACAGGCGCCGCCCCGGTGCACAGCTCAGCAAGTCCCGCTAATGCGTTTCGCATGGCGCGTCAGTCAAACGCCCTTCTAATGTCTTTAAAGCACGCAGAAAATTGCATCCTTATGAAAAAAAAAAAAAAAAGAAAAAAAAAAAAACCCAAATTGCCTGGTGGAGGCGGAACTGCCGCGGGGCTCCGGCGACCGCGCGAGTTCAGAGGGGCAGGGCGGGCAGGAGGAGCCTATCTCGGAGTTCGCCACGCCGCTGGGCCGGACCCTCAAAGCCGTCTTCTCCCAGCCGCCTCCCGGGCAGCGCCTCGGCACACCTCCTCTCCTCCTTACCTAGCACCTTCCCGGTGCTCTCCTTAACGTGTTCCAGCCACTCTGACCTTCCTCCCGCTCCTTTAAGACCAAGCCCATAACTGCCTCAGGACCTTTGCACTTGCTATGCCTGCTGTCTGGCATGTATTATAGCATGGCTGCTTTCTTCTTGTAGCTCGGGTCTCGATTTAAGAGTCAGTTCCTGAAGGAGACCCTTCCTGGCCACTGCTGACTAAAGTCCTCACTCCAGTCATTGCCTATCATCTGTTTTATTTTCTCCATGGAATCATCTTGTGGATCTAATAGTGGCTTCTTCAACTTCTATGGCCGCTTCCCATCCCAATGTAAGCTCCTTGAATTAGGGGCTTTATGCCCTATGCCTAGCACAGTGCCTGGCATACAGCAGAACTTTAATAAATAGTTGGTGAGTTAATAGACAGGGCACACGCCTGGTTACAGTGTGCATTCCAAGTAGCCTAGGTACCAGGATCTTGCCAAGGGCTTAGCCCAGAGTCCAGGGGCACTCAGCACATTGACTCTGTCACCATTGTCACCTTTCTGCCCTGCCCACTGACCCGGCTTGAGGAGTCCCACAAGGAGACTCATTCCTGGCAGGCTGTGGCTGTTCGGGATCATATGGTGCTTGACTCTTGGCTGTTTTCTCCATCTCGGGTGTCTCAAGTCGAACCTCAATGCTGCTAGGAGAGTGCAGATCCGCAGAGCCAAATTCAAATCCAAATGCTGCTGCTTACAGCTTTGTGATCTTGGGCAAGTTGCCTAACATGTCTGAGCTTTATCTTCTTCATCTGCAAAATGGGAATAGAAGTACCTATCTCACTGGGTTGTCATTGGATCAACGAGGTAATACTGAATGTCAAAGCTAAATGGGCTGGTCCCAGTGCTGGGAACTGCCTGCCACACTCAATAAATGCTTGTTAAACGAATGGATTGCCTGAAGTGCTTGATAAATATCAGAGTCAGACACACCATCGTCTCCCATACCACAAAGAAAGAAAAATGTTGCCAATTAAACCATGACCCAATCCTTTTAAACCACCAGGAATTTCGATTTGATACTTCCTTAAAGGGCTTTTTAGGACATAGATTTTTAACAGAGATCACTATTGAGTTTACTTAACGAGAAAATGATCAGAGAAATGAATCAGCTAAGGTGTTCCTAAAACTTCTTCGAGGTCAGAATGCCACCGTTCATATCACAAACCCCGGTGTGGCCGCCCAAGCCCGGTTCCATCCCCACTACCCCCCCCCCATTGCTTCAGTCTTTGCAGGAGAGGGGATGGTGTCTTCCCTGGGAAGGTCCCGCCTCACCCTCACCCCACCTCTCACCATCCCACCCTATCCCCTCCTCCCCAGGCTTCATAGCTCTCAGTCTCACACGAAGGGATACCTGGCTCCTTCCCTCTGTCTAAGGGTTGGTGTATGAGAGGCTAGGGGCCTCCGCTGTCCAGCCCACTCATTGAAATGGCCTCCACAGTGGTACACCTGCCAGCCAGGGCCTACAGCACCTAGCACCCCAGCGCCACCTCATAGCCCTGTTACCAAACCAAACCAAACCCAGTGCTGTCGAGTTGATTCCGACTCATAGCGACCCTATAGGACAGAGTAGAACTCCCCCATAGAGTTTCCAAGGAGCACCCGGCAGATTCGAACTGCCGACCCTTTGGTTAGCAGCCACTTAACCACTATGCCACCAGTGTTTCCAGCCCTGTTACACTAACCCGGATTTCAGAAAGACAAGCTCTCAAAATTGATGAAAGGCAGCAGTATTATTGTTGTTTAAACTATGGATTTGTGATCACACAGTAAGAGGCACCTCTGCAAAGTCTGGGAGGGCAAGGACTTTCCTTTGCGGGGCTTTCAGACCGCAGTCTTACTGAGGATAGAGGAGGACCCACTTCGGCTCCAGCACTCACTCTGAGTAGCCCAGGGACCAGGGGCTTGCTGAGAGCTTGGTCCACAGCCGGGAGGACTCAATATGAATTGGACCCATTGCCCGTTGTCCCCTTTCTGCCCAGCCCACTAACCCAGGAGTGAGAAGTACCTGCAGTGTTACCTCTCAAAAGTGGGGGTGTGGGGGGGTGTTTGAAAAGGTCAGAAGTTCCCTCCAGCTCTGAGAACCCAGGCAGGATTGAAGGGGTGTGCCTCCCTGGCTGCAGGTGAAATCTTTGACCCTCCCCCTTAGCCCCAGTTTCAGCCCCTGGGGAAGTGGTGGGGGAGAAGGCCTTGGGGCACTGCTTCTGGGCCAGCTGGTCCACTCGCCCCACTCGGATGCAAACGGAGGTAGGATGGGGGATGTCCCTTGAGTTTCTCAGCGGTGGAGCTCCTTCTGGTGCTGTCACTTCTGGGGCAGGGGCTCCCTTCGAGTGTAGAAACAAAGTCAGGCAAAGGGCAACTGAAAACTCGGTGCCTGGTTTCTCTCAGGACCCTTGAGCCCCGGACAGATGACCCTGGCAGTGGTGTTCACTTCTGGGTTGAGAAGGGGGCATTTTGGTTACTCCTAATCCTCCCAGCTACAGCTCTGTTACCCAGTCTGTGCAACTGACAGTTCCTCCCAGCTCCCAAACAGAGTGCAAACCTCAGGCCTTGGCTGCTCGGTAAACGGGCAAAGGTGGATCCGGGGCCCACTCCCACCTCCCCCGCTCCCCCTTCCCCTCCCCCTTCCCCCGCTTCCACCCTTTGAGTTCACACCGGTGAACTTCCAGGAGCATCCAGAGCAGGAAAAGGAGTGAACCAGATCAACCTTTATTTTTTTAAAACATGGGGTGGGAGGGGGAGGAGTTAGGGAGCCCCTCTCCTGGCTGAGCCCTGCCAAAGATCCTAGCCTTGCGGGGACTCTGCGTGGACCCCGCTGCGAATTGGAGGCTTCAAGACCGGTTGTCGCCCTCAGGCCAGCTGCGGCCAACCCTGTCCCTGCCGCCTACGGAGCACCTACTGGGTGCCCAGAAGAGCTGAGCACCGCCCAGAGCCGAACTCTCCCTCTCCCCCAGGACAGCATCTTCTCCCTCTCCCCCACGAGGAGAACGACTTGTTCAGGGGCACCCAGAGTCAGGATTCTATCCCCCGCCCCTCAGTGGGAGTGGGGGTTAGTCCAGGTTCCCCATCCCAGCGGAATCCTTCTGGGTGTCCCTGGAGGGCTGAGGGGGTCTAGGAGCCAATCCTCCCCACTTCCGGTAGTCTCCAGAAGGCGCAAGCCACCGCAAACCCAGAACACTCAGCGCAAACTGTGAGCCCCAGGCGGTGCTCCGCCTCAGGTCGTCCCGGCCCTGCCTGCTGCCTGTCCGCAGCGGAGCGCGAAGGTCCCTTAGGAGGATCGCTCCAGGCCGCACGCCCCCTGCTCGGAAAGCGCAGCCGCCCCGCCATCTCTAAGTTGTGTTTGCCAGAACCTCAGGAGGAGAAGAGACGTGGGCGGTGGGGTTAGAGAGGGGCACCTTCCCTCCCCACGCGTCTTTCGAGGCCCGGCCTAGAGGGAGGGGCGTGGTGGTGGCCGGGATGGGACCTCAACTCCCGGAGGACCGGGCGGGTAGGACGCAGAAAGGGCTCCTGGGAGCTCCTGGTCCCGGCGGGGTGAGGGCGTAGCTTGCGGCCGCTCTGGACTAGATGGGGTCCTTTTACCTACAGTCGCAGTTCTAGGGTGAGCGGTCCGCCAGGTTTCCAGAATCAGCTGCAAATTCTCTGCTTCCGCGCCTTTGCTTCTCCCGGGGAGCGGGGGGGGGGGGGGGGGGGGAGGATCCAGAGCTTTCCTCAGGGCTTACAGGGACGCCTCCAAACAAGGAACCCGGGAGCTGGCCTGGAGGAAGGCGAAGCACGCAGCCCACTCCTCCTCCCAGGCCTGGGGTCTCGGCCTGCTGCGGTCGCTGCTTCCCCTCTCCTGCCAAGGAGTTTGGCGGCTTAAGCAGTGACCAAAACTCCACCCCTTCCACCCCGCCTACACTGGAATCCGGACCCCCTGGTTTGAGGCCCAGCTCCCCCACTGACTGGCTGGTGACCCCGGGACAGGAGTCCCCGTTATGTTCCCCATTTGTGCCTGGAGAGAACTGTACTCACTGAAATATCAGGCCCTTGTGCTCTGACGCTGGATTTACGGGAACCCCTTACCCCAACTCTGTTAAACCCTAGCCCTATGTGGCCGCTCGATCTAGTCCCCTGGGGCCGGGAGGGGGCTGCCTTGGGGAAATGCTGTGGAAGATAGACACAGAGCAATTTGCCCAAGGCCTGCATTCCCTAGATTTAGTAAAACTAATGGCTGGGATTGTGTCAGGTAGGGGGTAAGCATGCCCCTCCGCCCCTCTTCAATTGCCAAACCGATTAACAAAGGCCAGTCATTAGACAGACATAGTTTGGGATCTTAGTTCTTCCTTGCCTACCCCTGGGATCTAGAAAAGTGACTGAAGTTATCGGACCTTTACTTTTCTTACTTTAGAAATGGAGAGGATTAAACGCAATCATGTAAGTCACTTGGCTAGCCCAGCCTGGTGCAGGGAGGTTATGGAAGACCAGCTGATTGAGTGGATGGAGGGGTAACCCCAAGGGCCAGAAGGAATTAGGGGCACAGTGGCATACTGATGGTCATTCCTTCCAGCCTGCCCAGGGTCTTGCAAGTTTTCTTAGGCCCCTCAGGGGAGTGAACTGGGAGCTGTTTGCAAGGCTAAATTAAGAGCTGGTCTGGTAGTGCAGTGGTTAAGCGCTTGGCAGCTAAGGGAAAGATTACCAGCGGCTCTGCGGGAGAAAGGTGTGGCAATTTACTGCCTTGGAAACTCTCTGGGGGCTGTTCTACTCTGTCCTGTAGGCTGGCTATGAGTCGGAACCAACTCCGGGGCAACGGGTTTGGTTTGTTTGTTTTTTTCCACACAGAGAAGGTGGTGCTCCCGCTGCACTGAAGTGGCCTCTCACTAGCAGTCTTAAACCAAGGCTGGAGATGGGTGGGAAGATCAGCGGACACTTGAAAAAGAAGTAGCTGCAGCAGCCGCTGCCGGGGCAGGGCAATAATGGGTGGTTCTCACATTTGTAAACTCAAAGACTGCCTCTGAGCCCGGATGTTCCCGACTCTTGGGAGGACCTGGTTTCGAATCCTGATCCTATCTGGATCTCTGCATGGTTAAGCTGTTTCCCTCCCTAAGCTTTAACCTGAAAAATGGTTATCTCTCCATCCTCATACCCTGGTCCTGGTCCCAATCGAAGTGCAAGCACAGGAATTCACAGGCGAGCTTCGAGCCCAGGCTGGAACAGAGAAAAGGCAACCGAGGCCTTCCCTGTGAGGAGGAAGCGCCTGCGTGCACGCACCACCAAGCTTCACCCCTCGAAGGGGACGCCCAGGGCCAGCCACGGCTCCGGCTCCGGGCAGTTTTGGGTCCTCTGCCTACACCAGCCTGGGTGTCCAACTAAAGCTTAAAGGCGTTGGGGGTGGGATGGGGCTGAGCAGAGGAGCCGTCAGCTGCCCTCACTGCCCCAGCCAGGGATTCAGCTGCCCACGGCGGCAGTCGTGCTTACATTCACCGCGGAAAACTGAAGGCTCTGGGACAGGCGCCGCCGCTGCAGGGACGTGCGGACCGAGGTGTCACTCTGGTGACAGCCTCTGTGCCAATCTGGAGTTCTCGGTTTCCTGTCTGCATCATGAAGGGTTGGTGGAGACCGTCGCAAGGATCGTACAGTCGGTTCTTCAAGTGCCAGGAGACTAGCCCTGAAACGCGGAGGCGGCTCCCGGTCGGAAGACTTCCCGTAGCGAGCTCCGCTAGAGGCCTGGCTGCCCGCGCCTCCCGCTCCTTTTGGCAACCCCTGTGCGGCCGGGCTGCTACCGCCGGCAGCGCCTGGGGCTGGGAAGGAGAAGAGGTTCTGACTCGCCCCTTCGCCCAGGATGGAAGCGATTACTAGCAGGCCGAGGCCGATGCCGCAGCAGCTGGGAGCCCGCCGTGCCTAGCCTGCGCCTCGTGGAGCAGGGTAGCTCGCACTGCCGGGGTATAGAAAGCTTTAAAAAGCAACCACAGCCGCCTCTCCCTCTCTTCCCGCCCGCTCGCGGATCCAGAAACTGCTGCACCAATCCCCACTGTGTCATAAAATATTTTATTGGAAAAAAAGTCACCGTCTTCGAAAGAGAGGGGGTAGGGGCCCCGGCGACGTCGAGGACTCGGGGCTGAGCTACCGGGCTGTCCCGGGCGCCGTCTCGGGCCGTGGTGGCCTCCGCCGGGCCGCGAGATCCCCAACACGCGGGAGCGGGTGTGTGACCTGGCGGCATCTGGCGCCAGGAGGGCCGGCCCGAGGCGGGGTGGGGTGAGGAGCGGGGCGTGGGTACGCGTGGAGGCCCGGGCCGCTCGGGGTAGCGAGCGGAGGAGAAAAGCTTCCGCCGCCCTGAGCACCGAGTCTCCTAGGCGAGAGCCAGGAGCTCGCTGGGGCCTGGGTTTGGCTTCAGGATCTTGTCTCCTTCCTCGTTTGGCCCCAATTGTCCGCATTCAAGGTAATAAAACATTTGGAAGCACACGACGTGGAGGTGGCAGGGTCGGCTCGCTGCTTCCCGCGGACTGAGGGCCACGGGCGGCGCGGGGATCCCGGCTCCACACTGCCGCGCTCAGTCATCGCGGCTCCTGTCGTTGAGCTTGCCCGGCGCCTCCGCCGGCTTCTCCGCCTCCTTGGCGCGCTCCTGCTCCGTGAGCTGCTCGCTCGTGGGGATGGAGTTCTTCTTGGGCCGCCCCTTCGGCTTTGTCGGGGACTCCAGGCCGCCGCCCTGCAGCACCTGAGAAGGGGGACAGCAGGCACCGCAGTGAGCCGGACCCGGGGACCACCTCGTCCTGCGTCCAGGCAGGCCGCAGAGCCCAACGAGGCCATCCCAGGCTGCATTCAGTCTGGGGAAAAACGGTGGCCATTTTCTGAGCGCTGCTGGGGACAGGCTTGGAGAGCCTGAGGACAGGTTCAAGGCCGCCAGGAGACCTGAGGGTGCATCGGGGCAGGAAGGAATGTAGGCTCCCTTAGGGCACCTGGACAGTCGAGAGAGTCCCCATGGGTACCAGGCACCAAAGAATCAGAATTGGGCAGAAGCCCCTACTGGAGTGTGGAGGAGGACAGAGGAAGATCAGGTCCGCAAGGCACAAGGGCATGGTCGGGAAACTGAGGGCGCCGGAAGCCAGGGGAGCACACTCACTATTTTCTTCCACTTCATCCTTCGATTCTGATACCACGTCTTCACCTGCAACTGGCTCAGGCCCAGGGACTCAGCGAGATCTATTCTGCGAACCAGCAGGGCGCACCCTCAGCAGAGCGGGAAGCACCCCCACCCACCGCCTGCTTTGCCCCAGCCTGGCCCCGCGCTACCTGTCAGGCGTGGAGAGGTACTTCTGCTTCTCGAAACGTTTCTCCAGGCCCATCAGCTGCAACTCGGTGAATACAGTGCGGCTCCGGCGTCCCTTCTTGGCCTTGGCACCCGGCTCCCCTGGGCCCGGCGCCTCCAGCTTCCCGCGGAGCTGCAGTTCCAGCGGCAGGTGCGGCGTGCCCGCAGCACTGGGCAGCCCAGGCCCTGCGGCCAGCAGTGCTGACCCTAGCCCGGAACAGCTGAGTGGCGCCAGAGGGAACTTGAACACAGCAGCTTGCTCGGCCTTCAGGACGGCTGTGGCGGGGAGAGAGTGGAGAGCCCAGTGAGCTGTGTCCTTGGGCCCGGCTGTGTTCCCCAGCAGGTCTGGGGCCCCAGCACAATGTACGAGGCCACCCCATGTTCTTCATGTCAGGGGTGCCAAGCCTTCGTGCTTGGCCGCGGGCCCTAAGATTTGCATCACCCACTGGGGGTAACCCTCCTCAACACCAGTGCCCGGAATTTAGGAAGGGAGACCAACCCCAACCTGTGCTCTGCCATCCCTTCCCCATAACCCTGCTGCCTCTGAGATTTCTGGGTTATCAAAGAACAATTTTGCAACTCTGAGAAGAGCAGTGTGTTTCTTTGTGGAAAAAAGAAACCAAGAAGAAACAGCAAGTGAGGTAGGAAGATGAAGCATTTGCCTTAACCAAATCAGCATTTCTGCTTTCAGGAAGGAAAAAAAAAAAAAAAAAAACAGTGGAGTGTGTACATCTGTTATTCTGTGTGTGGCAGCCACTTGGAGGGCCAGGTTGTCAGCAGGGGTGGGATGGTAGCTTCCCATCAAGTCCAAAGGACTCTGTGAATTGGGAAACTGTTGTTCTCATTTTCTGTGTTCAGACTCTTCCCTGTTAAGAAGTTTCCATAGTTTCTTTAGTCCTAAAATGATTTATATTTTGCCTAGTTCAAATGAATTATTAGCAACGGAGCAGCTGGAGGTGAAAGGCAGCCCAGAGGCTGCGTCAAAGCTGAACTTAGAACGAACAAACTGGCCCTGTTGCCCTGCTCAAGCCCAGCGCGTGGGCTGGAAAGTCACAGGGGGCCACAAGAGGCTTGTGGGCCTAGCCTCGCTGCTATCGCATAGGAGGCCTCCCTTCCACAGGCATCTCACCAGGGGCTCTGTCCCTGGCCCCACTGGAGTTGGCAAAGGCTGAGAATGGATGTCGGCAAGATGGTGGTGGGGAATGTGGAAGAGACATGTGGGAATGGGGGGTTGTTAGTAGGGAAGGTGGGAGAAATGTGGCAGACCCACCCCAGGGAGAAAGAGACCAACTTAAGCGCTGGAAAGAGAGACAAGGAAAGGCAACGTAGTGGAGAGGGTGCCAGCAGGGCAGAGCAGGCCTAAAGAAGAGAAACAGCAGAAGGAGAAAAAGTCTGAGCAGGCAGCTCATGCTTCTCCAAGGCCTGGCCGACCTGGAAGTGGAAGGGCCAGGCTGGCCAAGGCTCACACTCCAGGCCTCCTGTCCCCAGGCAAGGCTCAGGCAGGGTGCTCTGTGAAGCCCAGGCCGCATTTGTTTGTCGCAGCCGGGAATGCCACACCAGGAGTGCACTGGGCTCTGCGAGGCTCCAAGAAGGCTGGGACCAGCGTCAGCCTCCAGCACTCGGAGACCCGCGTCTCTTCTCTAAGATACCAGCTTCCTCGCCTTGGTCAGTTGCGACCACTCCGAGCCAGCCCTCTGGGTGAAAACCCAGGCGCCGGCGGCCTGAGATCGCTTGGGCCGGCCAGTGGTCGTCAGCCTGAAGCCCAAGCGAGGGCGAGACCCGGCATCCAGGAGGGAGTCTGCCTTGCGCCTGCGATGGGGATGGAGGGCTCCAGTTCCTGGGCCCTGACCCCTCCTGGGTTGGAGGCCTCAGTGCCAGCTGTGAGGAGGCAGCACGCAAAGAACATCGTCCCCGGCCCGACCCTCTGGCCCGAGGCCTGGTTTCTGCTCCACCAGGCGAATGGCCCCTCCGCTTCCCGGCCAGAGCGCACCGAGAGGGGTTTTGGGGACTGCACGCCCAGAGCTGGTTCCGTTGGCAGCGCGGGCATTCGGAGAGTGGTGGTGGGGGGGTCCCGGCGCGCCCTCCGCCGAGTCCCGCCCGCGGCCCTCCGCCAGCGCTCACGTACCCAGGTGGCTGTGGAAGGGCCGGGCCGCCAGCAGCGCCTGCACGCCGAACTTGAGCAGCTCGCCCGCGGCGGCAGCCGCGGCGGCGGTGGGCGCAGCGCCCTTGGGCCCGGGCGGCTCGGTGAGGATCTCCTCGATCATGAAGCTGCGGTAACGGTGTGGCCGGTGGTCCGCACAGCCCTCGGCCGGGCCGTAGAGCGCGGCGCCAGGCTCCCCCGGCCGCTGCATCTCGGCGCCCGCGGCGGAGACTGCTTGGCGGCGGCTCGACTCGTGGAGCGGCGGGGCCCGCGCGGGGCTCTAGGCCGGCCCGCAGCTCGCGGCCGCCGGCGGGCGCCGGCTCATGCCCCCTCCCCCGCCGGCCAGGCGGAGCGCAGGGCGCGGGCGGGGGCGCGAGCAGGGCTCGGCGGGTCGGACCCCCGGACTGCGCCCCCGCCCCGCGCCGCCGCGCCTCTTGCCCGGCCCGGCCCGCGTCACCGCTCCGCCCCGCGCGGCCCGGCTCCCCGCCCACCCCGCCCCGCCCCGCCCCGCGCCGCCGGCCCGGGACGTCTGAGCCCTAGAAGGGAGGGAGAGTGGGAGGGAGAGTGGAAGGGAGAGTGGGAGCGCGCCCGCGAGGGAGGGGGCAGGCGAACAGAGCCCGGGAGAGGCCGTGTGAAGCGCAGGCAGCTCTCCCAGGAAGGAGGGATGCGAGAGCGCTCGGAAAGATAGACAAGCCGTGCGGACAGACAGACGCCTGGGAGAGACCCGAAGAGCTCGGAGGACCGCAGAGATGGGAGACAGAAGGACGAAGAGCGAGGTGAGAGAAGTGACCAGAGGGAGACAATGAGGTCCCCACGAGAGACAAGGCAGGGATTCTGAGGGTGCTAGGGACGTCGAGACAGACACAGAGAGAGACAGAGATAGAGAGAAAAAGTGAGAGAAGGCGAGAGTCAGCCGGCAGCTACAGAGGCAGGCAGTAGAGCCAGACACGAAGGAGAGGACAGTAAAGAGAGGGGACAACAGATAGGCAGCGGCCTAGTCAGGGGTTAGGGAGCCCCGGAGGGTCGGGAGGAGGAGGCCAAAGGTCTCACAGCCCACTGAGGCAGGAGGTGGCCATGAGGTGTACAGCCCTTCCTGCCAGGGCACAGGAGCTACCCCTGGGCTGGGGGCAAGGAGGCTGCCTCAAAAAGCTGCAGCCACACCTGTGCACCCCCGCCTCGGTTTACCACTCACATCCTCACTCCATCTTCAAGCAATCCTGAGATGGATATGTTCTCCAATCTGTATTTGCTTGAATTGCCCAGTTACACTTGAATACAGCTGCCTCCATGGAAAATCCAGGACACTGTGGGGGTAGGGCTATGTTCCCTGGTTAGAGGAAGAAAGTGATACCAGGAGAAAGCAAGGCTGCAGCCTCACCTTTCCCAAACTTTCTCAAGCATCTGAGGAAGTGGGTACTGGCTGGAACTAGGCAGGGGGGCACAGGGTGTGCTGGGAATCTGGGGACTGAACTCTGTTGTGACCTGGCCCTCTGGGCTTCAAAGTCCTCCAAGTGATTGAGAAAGGCAGCTACACCTTCTCTAGCTCCTCCTCCTCTCCACCTTTACAAGAACATAAGCCCCAGGTCCTGCGGTGAAGAATGCCTAGTTTCTTATTTTTGGCCCTGCCTTCCCTGGGCTGAATTGTCCTGGCCTGACCAAGGAGATGATGACACTTAGCTCCAGGAAGACTGTGAGGACTGGGTGGGGGAAGTCAGGCATCTAGGGACTTGAAGGGTATTTTTTTTTTGATGCGGGGGGGGGGCAGGAGTGCTTCCAGGCAAGGAGGGATGGGGTGAAATCAGGAGTAGATGAGTGTCTGAAGGAGGCTGGGGAAGGGGTGCTTGCCCTGCCCCTCCCTTCCAGAGACTTAGAGTCCTATCACTCATCCCCTTCCACTGCTGCTAGCCAGTACCTGGTCTATAACTGGAGACCACTTCCTGGGCCACTTTGCTTCCCTATGTGAACTGCTGGGGCCTCAGTCTTCACCTCTGGGAAATAGGGTTTACCATACGCACTGCCCTGGCCCTCCCAAGCTGCTGGAGTTTCTCTAGCTCCAGCTGCTGGCAGTGGGGCCTTAAGGTTGGCCCTAGGCCCCCTGGCATCTGCACGGGCCCTGTGGGGTCTAGGAGATGGCTGAGACTCTTTGTCTATAGGGGCTGGGATGGGGAACATAGAGCACCCTTGAAAAGGAAATGTCTTTCTAGAGGCTTTGGCAAGACTCAAAAGCTAAGAGCTCCACTGGCTCAGGCCCCAGTCACTGCAGCCCCCATTGTGTTGTGTGGCTGCAGCCAGGGGCTGCCCCTTTCTGAACCTCAGAGTTGTCATCAAGATTGAAAGAAGGTGGCCTTGGTGACCTCCAGTTGCTTCAGGCTCCTCAGGTGGGTGGTTCTTAGTCAAATGGGTCTTCAGAAGGAGGTGCAGGCCCACAGACTTGGTATTAATCCACCCTGAGCAGGCCCTTAGTTAGAGATGGAGAAAAGATGGGGCTATGCCCATCCCTGTTGGCCCAGCAGCCACCCCAACCTCACACAGAGCAAATGGAGAAAATCAAGCCTCTCCTGGAGGCCTGGGCAGACCAGCTGGGGCCCCTCCCCACTCTTAGGCTCTAAAGAGCCCTTGCCTGGAAGGGTGCTTGGGTATCACTTAGTCCAACTGATGGGGAAACTGAGGCCCAGCAAGAGGAAAGGACTGGTCCATGACCAAGGTGAGTAAGGTTGGATCCTATTTTTCAGTTGCTCCCTACACCTATCAGGCCCTTCTTCCTGGCCTTCTCTCTCATCCCCACCCCCCAATCAGGGTCCACTACCCGCCTTCTCTGCTTTCCTGCTCACTCCCTACCTGGCCTCAAGCAGGGCCTGGTGAGCCTCAGCTTCCATACCCACCATCAGGAACCCACTTTAACCCCCGTCAGCCTCCTAGGGTAGCTCTGTGATCAGGCTGGGAGATGCAGTCGTTTTCAGGATTGGAGGGCTCCCTTCTAGATTTGGGGGAATCAGAGGACTGGTATAGGCCAGCCCCCACCCTGTTTCACAGGTGTTGAGGTGGCAGAGCGGGAACTCGGGCCAGTTCCTTGGACAGCAGCCGGAGCTATTTCCTTGGAGGACCAGCTCAAGCCCCCGGGGGCGGGAAGGGGAGTGGGCAGGAGCAAGGCCCTGAGGGCTCCCTGGGAAATGCCCTCCGTGGCGGGAGCGTATTCTGAGGCTGTGGCTGGAGGGGAGTGAAGGGGAGAACCAGGCCCCCAGCCTCGTCCCGCCCCCAAGGCCCTCCCCTTCGGCGGGTCGGCCTCTGCCCTGTCCCAGCTTTGATCCCGATGTTGTTTCCTCGCCGCCTGACTCTAAAGTAAACCGGCAGATAAACCCCTTTCGGGCGAAAAATACACACAAACAGCGACGGGGTCCTCCTCTCTCTGGAATTGCAGCCTTGGAGCCAGCCGGAAAAGTGTTTACAGAGAACAGGGTCTCTCCCTTTCCCGTTGGGGACACTGAGGCCCAGAAAAGAGAAGACACCGCGCTGGCGGCGGAGGAGCTAAGTCCCTCGGGCCTCTGGCCCTCCAGCGGCTGTGGGGCCCCAAGCCCCTACCCCAGGGCGCAGCCGCTGGGCTCGACGCCTGGGACTGGGCCAGGGCCGTCTCAGTCGGCGCTTCGAAAATCCCGGAAACCATCCGCTCGCGGCGGATGGAAAAGGTGACATCAGCGCCCGAGGCCCAGCTGCCCTCCCTTCCGCGGTGGTGCGGGTGAGGGGCTCCGGGCTGCAGTGGGGGGATCTTGCCGCCGTCCCGACGCCAGGATGCGGTGGTGGTGTTGGGGAGGGGGGCTATGGTGCGCAGAACCAACCCCTTCCGCACCATTGCTCTGCCGTTCAGACTTCACCCGCCAAGGTAGAGGCGGCTGCGCGAGGAGAGATGGCTGCTGGTGGAGAGAGGGTTTACCTCTACCCCAGAACCGAAAACCCTTTAGCACCCTTGTGAGTTAGGAAAATGTTGGTTCCAGACCTCCCTACCCCCCCCTTCCAAACCAAACCTCCTCCCTCCTCTAGGTGCCTCCTAGATACGATTTCTGGAGCCGCTACCGGCCACAGGGGTCTCGGAACCATTGCACAAATGGGGAAGCTTAGGTCCGGAAATGGGCAGACCTTGTTCAAAGTCTTGGGCAGAGTCTGGGCGATTTGGCATTTCCTGGAGTTCAAGTTGGCCTCGGGCCGTTTGTGGCATCTTCTTTCACAGTTGCCCACGATTTTTAAAAGATAGTGGCCTCCTGGGGTTTGTGTCTAATGCGGTTAAACGAAGGTGAGGGCAGGGATGGGGTGGGGGGAGGATTCTACAGAACGTTAGTTCACCTCTGGCCAGAGTCTCTGGAGCAGACGCTTGGGAGAGGTCCCACACCCTCCCCCACTTGACAGACGGGGAAACCGAGTCCCGAGGGGGCCAGCCCCGCTTGTGCTGCCCTGGCCTCTGCCTCGCCGAAGCCTGTGATCCGCCTCAAGCACCACGGCGTGGCGGCCAACAGCACGGACCCGGGCTTCTCCTTGCGTCCGCACTCGGCCTCATCCCCAGGACGCGTTTGCAGCGTCCGCCAGCGCCCGCAATAAGCTCGCTTCTTCTCCTTGCTCTCTGCTTTCTCTAAGCCGTCTTTGCTGATTGCCCCCCGGCCATCCCCACCCAGGGCGGCCCGGCGCAAAGCGGGCTTAGGCTGCAGGTGGCTGGTGCGTGGCAATCAAGCCTGACCGTGCCCGGGCAAGCGTTGGTGCGGGATCCGAGACTAGAGACTGTGCCCTGTCCTCAATCCAGTCCCCTGCGCTGACAGATCGCCGTCTCCCGCGGGGACCGCCGAGTCACTTTCTCGTTTTTGAAATGGATCTCTTTGCGACGCTTTCCTTTAGGAAAACTTCGAAATCCTCTTCCCCAAGGGCCAGTATGGGGGTGTCCCGCATGAGGGATGCTGAATCGTTACGTCGCAAAAAGATGCATCCAGAAGCCGGCCTAGTCAGAGCTCGGCATTGTTTGGTGCCAGCGTGCACTTTGGTTTTGAAGCATTTCAAACCCCTCTGAGCTCTGGAGTTGAATAGCGTTTGGAGTGACAACGTCTTAGACACGTCTTGCTCTCTCTTTCCTTCATGTTCCTTTTCTTGAATTTACAAATTTGTTCCTTTGGATTTGGCTCGTTTGTTTTTGTTTTAGAAATTGGTTTTCTAATTTTTATTTTTCAAAAAATTTTAACTTCTGCTTTTCTTTGGCAATATGAATTTAAATGGGTAGGTCGATAGGCGGTCTGATAGCTGGCTCTTGCGACCCAACGAGTTCCGGATTTTGGCCCCACCCGGGGACCCAGGGCAAACCTCCTGGACCAAGCGCAGGCCGTGGGCACCCGGGCCCCGCTCAGATCCTCCGAGACCCACTGTGCGGGTCTCTACTCCCTCCCATCCTTGGCCCTGGCCCGGAGTCGGGTCGTGCGAACCAGCGACGCCGTAGTGATCACACACTAAGCCGGGATGTGCTTGCCGCCCGGCGCCCTGGCACGGTGGGACCTCGCAGCGTGGGAAACCTGGATTTGCTGGGCGCAGACCTCGAGGACGGTGCAGGCGATCCCGGGTAAACACTCGGTGCGGAGCTCCCTCCCAGCCGGCCGAGCGGAGCCAGGGACTCCAGACAGCCGCCGCACAGGGGCCCTTCTAGAATGTGCCCTGCGCGGTGAGAGCCGTGGGCCACTCACGCCAGGCGCCGAATTTCAGCGTCGGATTTTGACTTATGCTAGTCCTCCCGCCTGCCTGCGGTCTAGGGGACCCCAATCCCGGCTCGGAGCCTCCCTGGGCCCTAGGGTAGAGTGAGGGCACGGAACGGATCACTTCACGGGGTTACCTGGTGCCACCCAACTCTGACGGCCCCGCGGCAGGTGCTAGGACCCGGCTGGCTACCGCACCCACGCACCCAGCTAGGGTGCCAACCTGGGCCTCCTCCTCCGCTGAGAGCCACCGTGGCGCCCAGGTCACTGCCCTCCCAAAGCCACTAGTTGGCACCATGAGGAGCTTCCAGAACGCTGCGGAAAAACCAGAGGCCCCAGTGACTGGAGGCCGGGTCACTTGGCCGGAAACATTGGCCAGGCGCTGCATCAAATCGGCTCACGCTTTGCTTGCCTTTGTCTTTTGCCTTCTTTATTTGCTTCTCTTTCTCTCCTCCTTCCCTCCATCTATTTTCGCTTCCCCTTTCTTCTATTTTTCTTCTCCTCTTCTTTCCCTTCTCCCCCCCATCCTCCACTTTCTTCTCTTCTGCCTCCTGCTCCTCTCCCTCCTCTCTCACCCTCCCTTTCTGTTCCCCTCCTCTTTTCGATGTTTCTTTTAATCGATGTTTCTTTTAATCGGGACAGCCAAGCCACAGTTCTGTCCTCCTAGTAAGAAAGGGAAGGGCTTTTACAGTTACTGTGCCCACCAGTGCAAAATATTCCCTGGCCTCACCACATACGCCGGGCTTGTGAGCCTCTGCAGCCTGGGCATGTGAGCCAGGGATCTCCTTCCAGCCAGTAGGACAACCTGGGGAGCCACCCCAGATTAGGCAGAGGTCTCTGCCCTGCCCCCCTCAGCCGTATGACTGGGGACACAATACCTCCCCCAGAGTGTCTCCCTGCAGCTCAGAGGTCACATGCAAGTAAGGATTCACCCTGTATCTCTCCTCCATGACACAGGGCAACACTGTGGCATAAGCCCTGCCTCCTCCCGGGGATGGGAGGAGGTGTTAGGGGGTCAGAGACTGGCCTCTGCCCAACCCCCAGCAGCACATCCTATTGGGTGCCTGCAGGCCCTTGGGAGTTTGGCAGACAGCTGGCATGATGCTTATTATAGGCAAGCTCTCTGGAGCCTTGAGGGGACAGAGAGGCAGCCACAGCTGCTCCAACCCTCAGAAGCTGGGCCAGGACCAGCCTCTGGTACCCGGGCTCCTGGCCAGTCCCTCCTCCCTCCTGCTGGCTTGAACAGATTAGAGATGATCTAGGGGTTGGGGACAGGAGCCTGGACTTTCCTGGACTGCCCCTTCCTTGGCCACATCACACCTGTGCTTCCTTCACTGCCTCGTCCCTGCTCTGGGTGCCAGGAGTGAGCTCAGAGGCTTGGCTTGCAGATGCCCGTGCAAAAGAGCACACAGGGGCCCTGTGATGGGGCCAGGGCCAGGCCTGTTTCTGTCACTGTCCTTGGGCACAACCATTCCCCTGTTCAAGCCTCAGTTTCCCTAAGTGCCAAAATGGGAGAGGATGAAGTAGATGAAAGTCTCTCCTTGTCAGTTTTAGTAGTCTACATTAGGGGCTGCCAAACTTTTTCTGTAAAGGACCAAATAGTAAATGTTTCAGGCTTTGTGGTCCATACGGTCTCTGTTGCAGCTGCTTCACTCTGCCATGGTAGCATGAAAACAGCCATAGACGATATGCAAACAAGTGATATGACTGTGTTCCAATAAAACTTCATTTATGAACACTCAAATTTGAACTTCATATAATTCTCACATCAGAAAATATTATTCTTTTTTTTTTCAACCATTTAAAAATGTAAAAAGCATTCTTAGCTCATGGACCCTACAAAAACAGGTAGTAGGCTGAATTTGGCCTGTGAGCCACAATTTGCCAATTTCTGATCTAGATTTAGTTCTGACTGCATAAATATATTCACTTCCATATCAGAAGTGTTACCTAAAAAAATTAAGGTTTTTTTTTTTTTGTTTGTTTGTTTCATGAAAGGTCCTATTAGTTTTTGGCCCTTAGAAATATAGAATCACCTGGTTGGTTCATTTCTTACCCCATGTCTGAACTCTCAACAATTTAGGATTTTCATGCTACTAATATTAAATCCAGAAACGCTGGTGGCACAGTGGTTAAGAGCTACAGCTGCTAGCCAAAATGTCAGCAGTTTGAATCCACCAGGTGCTCCTTGGAAACTCTATGGGGCAATTCTACTCCATCCTATAGGGTCGTTATGAGTCGGAATCGACTCAACAGCAGTGGGTTGTTTTTTTTTTTTGTAATATTATACCCAGGCCCTAGGCTGAACACTTTGCAATCATTATCTTATTTAATCTTCACAACAGTGTGTGGAGTAGGTATCATACCCCTACTTTCCAGATGACACCAAAGGAGAAATGGCTCTTTGCATACCCTCAGTGATGGGGCCCTCACCCCCTACAGTGGCAGCCTAGGCCATTTTGATTGCCTTGACCCCTAACAGACTGAAGGCCAACTCCTCAAGAGAACCCAGACTTCTAAATGGTCAGTGCCCTGAGACAGCAGCCCCACCAGGGCTAGAAGGCCATTGCCAGTGTCAGTAGTTCCTCCTGGCCCAGTCTTTTCCCATCTTTTCTCAAGTTCACCTACATCCTCTCTAGCTGTTGAAATAAGGATGGACAAGGGGACTGTGGCCTTGACCTTTCAGGAGTTTCCCAAGCCCTGAGCCTTTGCAGGCCAAATTCTGTACTGTTGGGAGGGCACCTTTAGCTGCCAAGTGACAAATACTGCAAGAAATAGACAGAGGGAAAGAATGTGACAGAAAAGTAACTATTATGAATGTGTTCCTTGCTTACAGTGTTTCCAGGAAATCAGGCTTCTCCAGAAGTCTCGTCCTCCCCCACCCCATCTGTCTCTTTAATGGCTCTTGCGCCCTCTGCTGGTCAGGCTGAGTCTCTAACCAGTCAATCTTTCCTCTTTAAAAGGAAAAACAATACCACCTTTCCTCTCTCATGTGCCAGACTCCTTGATACAAAGAAAAAGGCATTCTGTCTGCCCTCAGGCAGTGCAGTTTGATTGTGAAGAGAGACAGGGCTGTTCACAACTGTGGACATGAACAAGGAGCATAGAAACAGCGGACAGGGCTGACCGGGAGGGCTGCCCAGAGGTGATGTACCTGCTGGGTGCACCAAGTCTCAAGGGACAAGCAGATGCCAGTCAGCCACGTCTTCTTTTGTTGGGTGTTAATGCTCGAACACATGGGCAGGCCAGGGCATTTTGGGTTTCAAATGTTTGAATCTTTTGATGCCCACTGCAGCTGGCCTCCGGAGACATAGCAAACCTGAGGTCTAAGGCCCGTGGGAAATCTCCTGACTGCTGCAACTGAGACAGTTATGGGTTCCATTGCCCATACCTCGAGCTGGAATAATCCTAGTAGCCATTGAGGAGCACATTCTCTGTACTGGACATTATGCTGACCCCTTTCTATTATCTCATTTAATCTCACATCTTTCGCTCCAGAGGTTGACGTTTTTTCTTTAATTTACAAATGAAGAAATGAGGCACGCAAGGGTGACCTTACTGCCCAAGTGGCAGAGTGGGGACTTGAACCAGTGCTTCCTCCATAGCACCACAGGGGCCTTTCTGGGGTCCTCCACATTTTGACTTAACCCCCATTTTCTCTCTCCAGCCCTGAGTTGCTGCTGGGTTTCAGACCTGTAGATTGGGCTTCCCAAAGTCCACCTCCAGCCAGTGTGCACAGGTACGCCCCACCCACCACATCTGGGCTCATGATCTCCCTCCTCTCCCTGAACTGCTCCTGGCCCAGATGCCTGTGCTGGTGCAGATGTGGCTGGGATCCTGAGAGGCAGACCCACTCCCCACCTGGGCACACACAGAAGACAGGGTGTTTCCACTCAGAGAGCAGGAGATGCTGTGGGCTCAAGTCTGGTTCAGGACACCCCTGTGCACTGGGCCCCTTCCACGTGCCAACCGCTCCTCCTCCAGTGGTGCAAGACAGACCAGCCGCATCCCAGTGCAGCTCAGTCTAGGAGAGCAGATGGGCAAGGAAAGAGGGCAATCAATCGTGGTGGCTTCGGGAAGGACAGGCTGTGCTCAGAACCAAAAGGAGGGGGCTTTGGGAGCCAGGAAGCCTGGGGAAGAGCGCCCAGCTGAATCTGGCCAGATGAGTGGGTATCCAAGTGTGGGAGGCAGATATGAGGATTCCGAGGGGCACCATTTGCCAGGGCTGGAAAGCCCTCTGGAGTGCTGAGCTATGAGTAGGGCTCAAAGCCCTTTGAGAGCTCTGGGCAGGTGGCTACTTTGAAACTGAAAGGCCTGACCCAGAAACAAGGCTTGTTGCCAGTGCTTTTGCATTTGATGGTTCTCACAGCAGCCTGTTCTCAGCCAGAGAATTATAATCATATTCTCTTGCAGAGCATAGAGACAGCTGTGGGGGGCCCTGGGGAAAAACTTCAAGACATTGTGTTGTAACCACATAATCAGGACTGCCATTTACAGATGACATAACTCCGGAGGATATCATTGACTATGAATGACACCTCCTGATTGTACAGTGCACAACCCACACTGCTGTGTCCAGCAGTCCTGCCAGTTATTTCTTTCTGTCCTCATAGAGCCAAATGGTGCTAAAGAGACTGACCATTGTTTTAAGTTATCAAGTTCTGTAAGCCCCTTTCCCAGATGATAATCTATAGGTTGAAATGAGGGACGAAAACATATCCTATCTTCACACTTCCTGTTAAAAACCTTCCTTAATTTAGAAATCTACTGGCGTGCTGTTTTATGTTTTTGTTACAGATTAGAGCAAAATACTTTGAGTAAGGTGTGGTAGGCAGAATTCTAATATCACCCCCTGGTATACATGTCCTGTATAATCCGTCTCCTGAATGTGGAGAGGACCTGTGAATATGACAGCTATCACGCCTATGATTATGTGATCTTATATGGCAAAAGGGATTCTGCAAATGTAAAGTCCCTAATTGATTGACTGAGGAGCCCTGGTGGCACAGTGGTTAAAGTGCTTGGCTGCTAACTGAAAGGTCGGTGGTTCGAACCCATGAGCTGCTCCGGGGGAGAAGGATGTGGCAGTCTGCTTCTGTAAACATTACAACCTTGGAAATTTTATGAGGCAGTTCTACTCTGTCCTTTAGAATCACTATGAGCTGGAATATACTTGATGACCACGAGTAATGGGTAATTGGTTGACTTTCAAAAGGGACATTATTCCGGGTGGGTCTGACCTAACCAGATAAGCCCTTTAAAGGAGGACCTGGGGCCCTCCCTGAGTTCAGAGAGATCCTCCTACCACCTGAAGAAGAAGCTGACAGGTTGTGAGAGGGTCTATGGAAGGGGTCATGTGGTCAGGGACTATGAGCAGCCTCTAGGAGCTGAGAGTAAGGAATTCTGCCAATAACCTGTGGGAATTTGGCAGAATCTGGCCAGCACGTGGTTGGCAGCCTGGTGAGACCCTGGGCAGAGGACCTAGCTCAGCTATGTCTGAACTCCTGGCTCATGGAAAGCAGGAAATAATGAATGGGTGTTTCATCCACCACTAAGTTCATGGTAATCTGTTATGTAGCAGCAGAAAAGGAGTCAATGAGGGAGTTATGTGTGATGCAAAGACGCAGTCAGCCCAATTCTGTCTCAGGGTCCACAATGAAAGAGGACAGGACACCCCTTTACATAGTTGTGTCTGTGCCCCTAACTGAGAGCCAGAGCAGACCTTGGAGCCCACCCCACTGGTCATGAGCCTTCCTGCCGAGGGGCCATACTGCTCCCCTATCCTGGCAGAAAGCTGTGCAGCAGTGTGCATAGGACCTGCACGGTGTTTCTCCTGCCTTGGGTAGAGAATAAAGGAACCACATTTTGGCTCACCACTATGTCTTGGGGCCCTAAAACTCCTGTCTTGTGGTAATTAAGAGAAAATTTCAGGAAAATCCTGCCCTGACAGGAAAAGCTGCCCCTAACTTGGGCAGGTCCAAAGATGGGTCTTTGGCCATCCTTTACTGAGACTGCAGAGCTGCCTGCAGTGGAGACGAACCAGTGGACTTGCAGTCAGCTCCCCTGTCTCCTACCCACAGTTCAACATTCCTGGGCTCCAGGATGTGGGACAGAGTAGCACTTGGGATTCAGCCATGTTCTCAGACCCTGGATCTGATGGCTCTGGGGTCAGCCTGCTCAGCTCCCCATCTGGAGATTTCTTTGTGGCTCAGTCTCAACTGCCACTGCACCCCAGCCCCACTGTCACGGCCAACGCACTGTGCCCAGGAGTCTCCTTCTCCTTCCATGGCAGACATCAACCATCAATGCTAGTCTCTACCTGCTGATCCCAGATGAAGGCTCATAGGGGGCTTCCTGGCACCAGGGCTCTGAGCCCCACCCCAGTTGCCCGGCTAGGCCTGTGAGATGGAACCTTCTACCATCCTAAGCCCAGACCCTGGTCAGCTTAACCTTCAGACATTTCCCTGAACAGTACTCTAACCCTCCCTGTCCTTGCTCCACTTCCTCAAAGCCAGGGGGTGAGTGACAGACCCTGGTTTTGCAATCAGACTATTTCAGTTGATATGAACACAGCAGTAATTAACAATCAGTCACATGGTGAGAAAGTTACTCCTTTTCCAATGGTTTTTTTGTACTAAATTCCGAGTCCCAGCTTGGGCTAGTGCGGCTTCGCGGTGCTCACAAACCCAACTCTCTCCTTTTCAGTGGAGGAGTCCAGGCCTCAGCTTCTGAGCACACAGCAGTGGCTGGGAGGCTAAACAGTACTGTTTTAATTGGATTCATCTTGACAGTTAATTACTTTCCACTTTTGCTAAGTGATGCTTTAAAAAAAAATTTAGGATCTGCACAATTTAAAAATACATTTATGTAGTAAGAACAACATTGCCATTTAAGGAAAAAATCCAATAAATACAGGACACTCAGGAGGAGACAACAGGACCATGGCGGTGGTGTGAGAGGGGCAGCGAGCGCTCTGGATCTAAATCTCAGTGGGGTCACTTCCTGCCAGGCATATTCCTTCTCTGGGCCTCAGTTTCTGCAGGAAATGGGGACAACTCCTAGAGTTATTGTGAGGATTGACACCAGTTGCTGGCCCACAGTAAATGCCGTGTGAGTACGTTTGTGAAATAAACCTGACAACTGAAGTTCAGGAACACGGCGTCAGCACACACTGCACCTAGCTGGGAGCAGGCTCTGTTGCTGCCCTCCGGACCCACCTCTGGCTACCCTTCTGGGCCCTTTCAGACTGGACTCTGACAGCTCCAGTCTGTGTGTGAGGAGCCCTGGGGCTGAGAGCCTACCACCTGGGCTTCCCCTGCCACTGCAGGACTCTGAGCTTCTTGTGGGAAGGGATGCTTGGAACAGCCTGCACCTGATGCCTCCTGGCTCAGCCATTGAATTGTGAAGGAATGAACTGAATGAATGAAGCCTGGCCATCAGGGGAGCTGGGCAGACCTGTGGTTCTGCCATGGCAGTGCACGCCATCTTGATGTCCTCATGCTCCCCTCCCTGAGCGCGCAGCACAATCTCTGGAGTGTGCCATATCTTTGTGCTGCGAAGACGGTGTTGAGCCTCAAGAGAATTTACCCAAACTGCCTTCCCAAGAACAGATCCTGCAGCAGAGGCCTTGGATGAGGTGGGGACAACGTGCCAAGGAAATACGTCAAACAGAGCAAATTTAAAGTGTGCAGTACTTCCCAATGAGAAACAGAAGTCAGTCAGGGCCAGTGGAGTGGCCCTTGGGACCAGATGATCAGCCGGGTGGGAGTGGGTGAGGTGGGAGGGGCCCTGTTGGAAGGCCCCTCCCCTGCTCAGTGCAAGGCTACTGAGGCTAGGGGGCGAGGGAGGGCTGCGGTTGTGGAGAGACAGTGCAAGGGGAAGGCTGTGTTTGTTGCTCACTATGAGTAAAATGCCGGAAGCTGGCTCCTGGGGCTTGTGAGATGACAGCCTAATCCCCTTCGGAGTCGACCCTCCCTTCATCTCCAGTGTGGCCAAAGTCCTGACTAAAGAACATGCCTGAGCCTGGGCAGAGACTGTGCAAAGTAAATACAGCAGGAAGTGTGAATCTTGCTGGAACATTCTTCCTCAAGGCCCTGTCATGGGGTGTGGTGTCTGGTTCCCCACCCCCACCCAACACAGCTATGAAATCTGCTAATATCTTGGGGCTGGGAAAGTCTTGAGGCCTCCTCTTTGTTCTTTCGCTCGGATCCAGCAGCACTTGCCTGCAGTCCACCCCTACTCCTCCCGGGCCCTCAGCTCCCGTGGGAGCAGTTCCCCTAGGTAGAGGAAATAGTTCCCTAGTGTTGACCCTTGGATCTGCTCCTAGCGGCTTTCGCCCTACTTCTGTCACAGCAAATCCATGGGTGCCACTTTGCCTCTAATGGATAAGGAGACAAGGAAGCCTTCCTTCTCCAGGCTGCCTTCTGCTGGTCAAATGCCTCTTAAATCGCCAAGGCCAGAATCTCTTGTCAGATGCTGTCAAAATGAGAACATCTTCCTGAAAGGGAGTTGTGAGGAAGAAAAGGCCTTGCAGTACCAGGCTCACAGAAGGTGCTAGGTAAATCGAAGCTATTGTTATCCACACAAAGTTGGCTCAGATTTACCTCATAGTCATCGACACCTCTTCATTGAGGTGATTGTAAAGTCTCATTTCTAAAAAGCTAAAGCAGAGGTAGCAAGTGCACCTGGCAGAATCAGTCCTTGGTGTAATGGTTAGGTTGGGGAGATGTGTCTTTGAGCCCTGATTTTGCCCAGAACCCTTCTTTCCATTCAGTGCCCCTGCTCCCCCTGACGGTGTCCAGCACGGGGATGGAGGTGAAGTGGGCCTACCCTCAAGGAACTGAACGGTGCAGTGGCAGAGATAAAACACATACAACAATAACCAGGATAGGTCAAGAGCACAGCCCTGGGAGGGCCACTTGCAGGGCCCCCAGTGAGGAGGAGAGATGTGGGAGCCCCAGACACTCATTTCAGAGCAGTTTCAGGGCCAGCTGCAAAGACGCAGGTTGTTCTTCTGCCCTCCTGACCTGTGTGAAGTAGGTGCTGTTGTGTCTCCATTTTGTAGAGGAGGAAGTCAGACTTAGGGGTGTGCAGGAACATCCCTGACCATCCAGTCTTCGAGGGGCAGAGCTGAATTAGAATCCAGGTGTGCAAGATGCCCTGTAACCGGGTGGAAATGGGGCACTGTGCCCATAGCTGGGGGCACTTTGGGGCATGCTGGGATCCCTGGCCCTCCTCCCACTGTAAACCCCAGGGGGGTACCCCAGTCTCCCTTGCACAGGCCCAGCCTCCAGTTTCAGGGCTTGGCATTGAGCCAGGCACTTACTTTCCAGGTATCCCACGTGAAAGGTGAGAATGTCCACCACTGAAGCACCACTGTGGCTCCCAAGGGATAAAAATAGGACAGCCAAATTGTTTTTTCTTTTGTTTTATTTATTCGGTCATTTTCTAATATTGAACCATCTTGTATACCTGGTATGAATCCTGCTTGGTCGTGGTGTATATTTTTTTTTTATATGCTGCTGAATTCTATTGGCTAGGATTTTTGTTAAGAATTTTTGCATCTGTATTTATAAGAGATATTGGTCTGTAATTTTCTTTTTTTGTGGTGGCTTTGCCTGGTTTTAGCATCAGAGTTATGCTGGCTTCATAGAATGAATTTGGAAGTATCCTTTCCTTTTCTATGTTCTGAAATAGTTCGAGTAGTACTGGTGTGAGCTCTTCTCTGAATGCTTGGTAGAATTCTCCAGTGAAGCCATCTGGGCCAGGGCATTTTTTTATTGGGAGTTTTTTTTTTAATGACCTTTTCAATTTCTTCTCTTGTTATGGGCCTGTTTAGATTTTTTATCTCAGCTTGTGTTAGTTTAGGTGGGTAGTTTGTTTCTAGAAATCTGTCTATTTTCTCTAGGTTTTCCAATTTGTTGGAGTATAGTACTCTGTTATGACCCTTTTTATTTCAGTTGGGCCTATTGTAATGTCCCCCATCTCATTTCTTATTTGGCTTATTTGTGTCATCTCCTGTTTTTCTTTTGCCAGTTTGGCCAATGGTTTGTTGGTTTTGTTGATCCTTTCCAAGAACCAACTTTTGATTTTGTTGATTCTATTGTTCTTCTATTCTCTATTTCATTTATTTCTGCTCTCATCTTTATTATTTCCTTTCTTCTAGTGGCTATGGGCTTCTTTTGCTGTTCTCTTTCTATTTGTTTGAGTTGTATAGCTAATGTTTTGATTTTGTCCCTTTCTTCTTTTTGATATGTGCATCTATTCCTATAAATTGACCTCTGACCACTGCCTTTGCTGTGTCTCAAAGGTTTTGGTATGATGTGTTTTCATACTCATTTGATTCTAAGAATTTTTTTTATTCCTTCTTTGATTTCTTCTATTACCCAGTGGTTTTTAAGCAAGGTGTTATTCCGTTTCCATGTATTTGATTTTTTTCCCTTGCTCTTCCCGTTTCTACTTTTGTGGTGGTGTGATCAGAGAAGATACTTTGTACTATCTCAGTGTTTTTTTATTTTGTTGAGGGTTGCTTTGTGGTCTAAGATGTGGTCTAATCTGGAGTACGTTCCATGTGCATTGGAAAAGAATGTGTACTTTGCAGCTGTTGGGTGGAGTGTTCTATATGTCTGTGAGATCAAGTTGGTTGGTTGTGGCCTTTAGATTGTCTGTATCTTTGCTGAGTTTCTTTATACATGTTTTGTCCTTTGCTGAGAGTGGTGCGTTGAAGCCTCCTACTATTATTGTGGAACTATCAAGTTCTTTTTTCAGTGCTATTACAGTTTGTTTTATGTATTTTGGAGCTCTGTCACTGGGGGCATAGATATTTATTATGGTTATGTCTTCATGGTGAATTGTCCCTTTAATCATTATAAAATATCCTTCTTAGTCTTTTATGGTGGATTTTGTTTTAAAGTCTATTTTATCTGAGATTAGTATTGCCACTCCTGCTTTTTTTTGGTAGGTGTTTGCTTGATATATTTTTTCTATTCTTTGATTTTTAATATATTTATGTCTTTGCATCTAAGGTGTGTCTCTTGTAGACAGCATATTGATGGGTCCTGCTTTTTTTTTTTTTTTTACCCATTCTATCACTCTCTGTCTCTTTATCGGTGTATTTAAGCCATTTACATTCAGTGTGATTATTGATAGGTGTGAATTTATTGCTGTCATTTTGTAGTGCTGATGTTTTCTTTGTTCCTCTCACTTTTCTGTGCTGAATTCCTTTTGTATGTATTTTTTTTCATTTCTTTCATTTTTGTAGATTTCCTGTTTACTGAGACTTTTATGTTTTTCTTCTTTATTTTGATGAGTAGGTTTGTTAACTTTCTTTGTGGTTACCTTGAAATTTAGCCCTATTTTCCTAAGTTTAAACCAGTTTTTTATTACTTGATATTGCTTTGACTCCCTTTCCATTTGAAAGTTCTATACCTAAACTGTTTATTCCCTCTTTTATTGTTCTGACATTGTTGTCATTTATAGATTGACATCTCTGGGTCCCTGTTGTAAATTTTTTAGTTTCGTTTTATCCTTGAGCATTCATTACCTAGGTCGGTATCTGGCTGGTGCTGTCTTGTGTCCTAGATTCAGGTTGTTATCTGATGTTGTTCATTCTCTAACCAAAGGGCCTCCTTTAGTCATTCCTGTTTATCTGGAAATGTCCTAATTTTGCCATCATATTTGAGCAAGCTTTGCCGGATATACTATTCTTGCTTGGCAGTTTTTTTTCTTTCAAGGTTTTATATATGTCATCCCATTGCCTTCTTGCCTTCATGGTTTTTGCCAAGTAATTGGAGTTTTGTCTTATTATTTCCCCTTTGTATATGACTTTTCATTTTTTTCGAGCTGCCCTCAGGATTCCTTTTGTCTTTTTTTTGTTTGTTTTTTGGCAAATATGATTATAATATGTTTTGGTGACTTTCTTTTGGGGTCTATCCTATACGGGGTTCATAGAGCTTCTTGAGTGGTCAGCTTTTCATCTTTCATGATATTTGGGAAATTTTCTGTCAGCAAATCTTCAGTGATACTCTCTGTTTTCCATTTTCTCCCCCCTGTTCTGGAACTCTGATCACATGCAAATTTTTGCTTTTGATTGTGTCCTATATCATTCTCAGGTTTTCTTCATTCTTTTCTCTGATTTTTCCTCAAACAAAGTGGTATCCAAGGATTTGTCTTCAAATTTGCTCATCCTATCTTCCATCATTTCATATTTGCTCCTAAAACCTTCTATTGCACTACCTATTTCTGAAATCTTTTTATCTTTTGAATTTCTAATTGCTGTTTTTGTGTGATTTCTAGTTGCTTATTTATTTTTGACATTTCGTTCTGGTTTTATTCTCCTGAATTCTTCCATTGCTTTGCTTGTGTTTTCCCTGGTTTTGTCTGTATTTGTCATGATTTTGTCTATTTTTTGCCATATTTTTTTTCTGCATTTTCCTTCATCCCTCTCCTAATTCTTTGGGGACCCCTGGATATTAGACTTTTTAATTCACTATCAGGTAGTTCCAGTGACTTTTCTTCTACCAGAAGGTCATCTGGTGTTTTATTTTGGTCACTTTCTGATGTCATCCTGTCCTTTTTTTTAGTATGTTTTGATATTGTCTCCTGTCTCCAGGACATTCAGGAATTATTTTCTTCATTTATTGATTGTAGATTTGTTTCTTTCATCCTGATTTTTTGTTTCATTTGGTTATGTCTGGGCAGTGGGCTGGGTGCATTTTGTTGCTTGCTTGTCTGTGGGCATGATATTTCTCACTACCTTGTCCAAGTGGGCAGTACTGGTCACTTAGCTATGGTGCAGAAGGGAAGGTTCTTTGGGAGGACGTTGGGCAGGGATGGGTCATTTGTGGTATGAACTGGAGCCAGCAGGGCAGAGCTCGGGGACAGTGCAGGGCAGGGTCAAAGAGTCCAGGGGTCTGCTAGTGCCACTCAGGGGTGCAGTACTCAGTGCGCAATGCAGATAGGCAGGAAGTAATAGAGAGGATGTGATGTGCAGAGCTAACTGGGTTAGAGAAAGAAGAGAGAGAAACAGAAGCAAAAAAAAAAAAAAAGCAAAAATATTGAAGGAAAAATGAAAAATAAAAGTAAATAAAATGGCTGTGTGGTAGGATTTGGAAGGTGGGGGTGGGGCAGACCCAGGGAAGCTGTGTGCCAGTGGCTCTCTAGCCGAGTTGTGCAGATCGGCCTGTCCAGAAGGGCTGTGAATGGTGCCTGGGGCTAGATGGGTAGGAGAAAGGAAAGGAAAGAGGAGAAACAAAAACATGGGACACAATAACAAATAAACATGGCATTGAGGGAGCCAGCCATTGTGGACAGGTGAAATTGGGGTGGTGGCAAGCTGATGTTTCTCTTGCCAGGTGATGTGGCACAGCTTGTCAGGAACGGGCAGAGGGAGAAGAAAAAGGGAGAAAGGAAAAAAAAGTAAAAATATGGCATTAAGAGAGTAGGTCTGTGGGGTGGTGCAGAGCCTGGAGGTTGTGTGCCCAAGGCTCTCTAGCTGAGCTGTGCAGCTAAAGTAGGGGGCAGTGGGGCTAGTTGGGTGGGAAAAGGAAAGGAGGGGAGGGAGAGGGAGAGAGAAGAAACAACAACAACAAAAGAAAAACAAGCAAAAAATGGCACTGAGGAAGCCAGTTGGTGATGGTTGTGAAGACCTGCGGAGGCCTGCAGCACAGCCCTTTGAGAAGGGCTGGGAGTGACACACAGGGATGGGAGGCAGGAGAAAGGAAAGGAGAGAGAGAGAAGGATCAGGAAAAAAAAGCAACCAAACTAAAAAATATATGGCACTGAGGGAACTGGCTGGTGGGAGCAGTGCAGACCCAGGGAGGCTGCATGCCAGTGGCTCTCTAGTCAAGTGGTGCAGAAAGGCTCTTTGAGAAGGAGCAGGGACAGCACACAGGACTAAGTGGACAGGAAAGGAAAAAAGCAAAAGAGAGAGAAGAAACAAACAAAACAAACAAAAAAATGTGATGAGGGAGCTGGCCAGTGGGGGTTGCATGGGATCAGGAAAGCTGTGTGCTGGTGGCTTTCTAGCCAAGCAGTGCAGCACAGTGCATGGAGAAGGGGTGGAGATGGCACATTAGGATAAGTGGGTGGGAGAAAGGAAAGGAAAAAAGGGATAGAAAGAGAAGAAACAAGGAAATAAACAAAGAAATGGTGTTAAAGAAGCTGGCCAGTGGGGCAGCATGGAGCCAGGGGGGCCATGTGCCCCTGGCTCTCTAGCTGAGCAGTGTGACGCTGCCCACTGAGAAGGGGTTGGAACGGCACACGGGACTAGCTGGGTGGGGGAAAGGAAAGGAAGGGAGAGAGAGAGAGAAGAAACAAAAAAAAGCAAAAAAAAAAAATGGTGCTGAAGGAGCCAGCAGGTGGGGGTTGGACAGACCCAGGTGGCAGTGAGCTGGTATCTTTCAGCTGAGTGACCATGACCCATTGGGAAGTGGCAGAGGCTGCATAGAGGGAAAAAGGTGGTGGGAAAGCATGTATCCCTGGTTACTGAGTGCTCTGTCTCCTGTTGGGAGCTCCATGAAGTTGCCTTACTGTGCTCCCTATTCACAGCCCTTGGTTGGCTGAGGTCCAAGATGGCAAACCCAGGTGGCAGTGAGCTGGTGTCTCTCTGGCTGAGTGACCATGGCCCATTGGAAAGTGGTGGAGACCTCATATAGGGAAGAAGGGTGGGGGGTGGGGAAGTGTGTATCCCCAGTTATTGGGTGTTCTGTCTCTTGTTGGGAGCTCCGTGAAGTTGCCTTCTCGTTCTCCCTGTCTATGTTCCTTGGTGGCTGTAGTCCAAGATGGTAAAGCCAAGCTGCATTAGTTGATAGGGGACCTCCACTCTGTAGCTATCCTTGTTCTCTGTTCTTTGTCAGTTTCTTATTCCATTCGGCACCTGATCGAGTCCTTTATCCCTTCATTTGATGCTTAAGTTCCAGGATTGATGTCTGTGTCTGTTTTACTTAGTTTTTTGGGTTTTTGCTGCAGAGGGACAGCATGGTGCTTCTGTCTATAGCGCCATGTTGGCTCCACCTCCAGGATGGTCAATTTGGCACTTGGTTATCTTCTAAGGAGAGGAAGGATGTACTAGGTACTGCCAGCTCCACGCATATTCATTTACTTACTCAACAGGTATTTATTGAATGTTACTTTGTGCCAAGCCCAATGCTAGGCAAGGTGTGTATAATAAGGATACCACAAAGCATGCTGAGTCTTCTCTTTCAGTGAGTTTCCCTGAAGCAACTTACCGTCAGTCAGGTCTCCTACCTTAGCTGTGGCCTGTCACTTTTTGTAGCCAGATCTTTTGGTGGAACATAACTTGTAGGTATAAATACAGTTTTTCTGTTTTGCTTGGTTTTTTTCTTAATCCCTACTACTAGGGCATTAAATCCCTTGAGGATGAGACACACCCCCACGTTCCACCCCAGTGCTAGGAACCTTTGTATTTCCTAGGGAGATGAGGAGAAGTTCTGATATCTAAAAATGCTGAAAAAGAGGATTCTAGAACAGGGCACTCTTTGTACATATTAGGAAAAAAGCACCCCTTCTTTAGGTTGACACAGCTGTAGCAGCAGAACACCGAGCTTGGCAAGGGGAACCTGGCTGAAGTTGAGCCCCACTCACCCCCTCAGGCTCCTGAGCTGGCTCCCATGTCTAGTGAACAGACCTGCACAGCTGGAAGCACTACCATTGTTCTGGAAACTCTCCATTTACAAGTTTAACACCCATCCCAGATAAAAAGTCCAGACTGCAACTTCAAATTGAACCTGGGCCAGAAAGTGTTGCAAAACCCAAGGGAAAAGGCCCCAGCAGGGGCGCTTCCAGGGTGGGTAGAGGCAGGGTTTGCAGTGCATGAGGCCACAGAGGCACTTTCTCTGCAGAGAATTTAAAAACAATAATAAAGCTGACTTAAAGTTGGTCTGCTTTTTATTGTCACCATGCACCCACAATTCCAAACAATGTCAGCAATAAAACACTCCTCCTTTCCTCTGAAATATTTTGTTGGCTTAAATTCTAAACAACTGTGGTTATTATTGAGTTTTCATAATAAATATGTAAGCCTCACGTTGTTGTTGTTAGTTCCGACTCACAGCGACCCTATATACGACAGAACGAAACACTGCCCAGTTATAAGCCATCCTCACAATCATTGCTGTGCTTGATTTTATCATTGCAGCCACCATGTCAGTCCATCTCATTGAGGGTCTTCCTCTCTTTCGATGACCTTCTACTTTGCCAAGCATGATGTCCTCCAGGTACTGGTCCCTCCTGATAACATGTCCAAAATAAGGGAGACGAAGTCTCACCAGCCTCACTTCTAAGGAGAATTCTGGCTGTACTTCTTCCAAGACAGATTTGTTTGTTCTTCTGGCAGACCATGGTATATTCAATATTCTTTGCCAACACCATAATTCAAAGGCATCAATTCTTCTTTAGTCTTCCTTATTCATTGTTTAGCTTCGTATGCATATAAGGTGATTGAAAATACGATGGCTTGGGTCAGGGGCACCATAGTCTTCAAAGTGACATCATTACTTTTTAACACTTCAAAGAGGTCTACTGCAGCAAATTTGCCCAATGCAATACATCAAATTAGTGTGTCTTTATTATCTTTTCAGTAACATTGTGCTCTACATGAAGGCTCTAAGTTATAGAGTTGGCTCCACACATGTCGGTCTTGAGAATAAATTTGTAAGGTTTTGGAATCATGTCATGGTTCACATGTCCACCCCGTGATCCTGTTGCCAGAAACTTCAGGTCCTGCTTGACGAGACTTGTCACAGCCGATAAACAAGAGGCCGAGGTGGGAGACCAGGAAGCCAGTTTTATTTTGTTGAGCAAGGAAAGGAACAGTTGGGGCTGGTGCCTCCAAGACTGTTCAAGGATAAGGTTTATGGAGGTCACTTTTATAGAGCTTACAAGCAGGGAGATGAAGTGAATTACATCAGCAATATTCTAAATCATGTTACACAGGCACAGTAGGGTTTACATTCAACTTCATAGGATGTGGGTTTAGAAAATGGCAGTTAAATTTCTCCTAGGGGTGGGAAAGTTAATATGTATGGGGAACTTAATGAGCCACGGTTAACTTTATGTCTCTTGAACTAGTTTAAACTGGCTCTCGCTGGCTTACTCGTCCTGCCTGAAAGAGAAAATACAAACTCTGAGGTGTGATCTCTACTGCGGGATTTTTCCCAGTATGCTGCCTGAATCCTGTCTATCCCTGTGGTTGAAGGATATGTTCAGAGCCAATACCAGTAGTAGAGTGAGGTGAGACCAAAGAAACAGACCTGGAATTACTTCAAATCCCTCATTCTGTGAGACTAGCCGAAGTTTTTTAATTTGTATTTAAAACATTACAGCAGTGAAACAGAGAGCAAGTTGTAGGGTGTGATAGTTCTGTATCTTGAATGTGGTGGTGGTTACACAAAGCTACTAGCAAAAGCAGTCGGTATCAGCTCTGACTCATGGCAACCCCAGAGGTGTCAGAGTAGAACTGTGCTCCATAAGATTTTCAATTGCTGATATTTCAGAAGTAGATCACCAAGCCTTTCTTCCAAGGTGTCTCTGAACTTGAACCTCCAACCTTTCAGTTAGTGCATTATTAACCCTTTGCACAACTTAAGGACTCCACACAAATCTACACATTATAAGATTGTCTAGAACTGCGCACACATACTGAACAATTTCAACTTCCTGCTTTTGATAGTGTACTACAGTTAATTAACATAAACTGTCACCAAGGGAGAGCTAGATGAAGGGCACAAGGGACCTCTCTTTACTATCTTCCCAACTTCCTGTGAATCTATGGTTACTTCAAAACATAAAGTAAAAAAAAAAAAAACAGTAGACAAGAATAATCCCCAAAACAAACAGTGAAACAGCATAAATGGTCAGGTGTAATATTTTTGTTTGTGAATGCAACTTTTAGTTTGTACAGGAAATACTGAATTTGAATATCTCTGGAAGTTAAATTTATTATTCTTTTAAGATTATTCTTATTTAATTGTTATTAAACCACAACAGACCAATATATAGGTTTAAGGTTTTTCTCCTTTAAAAGTGCATTAATTTTAGGGGGGCACTTAGCTTCTGTTAAGGGCAATGAAAAATTTGAAAACAAATAGTGATGATGGTTGCATATATGATAAATGTAATCAATGTCTCTAAATTGTACATGTAAAAAATGTTGAAATGGCAAATGTTTTTGTATATATATATATATATATACACACACACATATATACATACTTACCACACACACATACACACAGAAAGATAATAAGGGAAAAGTTAAAACAGAAAGCAAAAAATATATACAATAAATTACAAACTTAAAAAAAATTAAAGTACGTTAATGTAAATTAAAACTCTTACCCCATTTTTTCCTGTTTTGTACTATAATGAATTTTAATCTTTATTTCTTTTTTTACTAGCATGAAACTCAAAAGTTTACTGTCTGAATTCCTTTTTTTTTTTTTGCCATTACTATTATTCACGTCATTTCATGATTATTGCCAAAAATAATTTTGTTGTATATAGGAGGGAGGTATTAAGTAATGATACTCTCCAATTGTCAGATACGGTTAACATGCCACGGGCCAAACTGACCCAGTTAATGGAAAGGATCTCCTTCCTGCAGCAGCATTCTAGCCTAACTCTGTCCTGCACCTTCAAGTTGTGACATGCCCTTGTCTCTGAGCCACTGTGCTTGAGTGATAAAAACACAGATGCTCATTATGGACTTGAGTTGTCAGGGAAAAGTTTTTTCTGCATTTGGTACTTAGGAATGCAGCATGCTTTAGAAGCTTTGCCCCCAAAACACTAAAATTTAGCAGTCCTGAACCTTAATTGACTCAATGGCCATGGCTGGGTACTTAAAGTGTAACTTGTGATTATCTGGGAACCACAGTAAGTGAGCATGTGGGGAGAAGACACAGTGGGCAGCAGGAAGAACCCTGGGTCTGGGTCAGGCAGACCAAGGTGAGTGTCAGGACAACCCTGCATCTTACAAGCTGGAGACCTGGCCTGTCATGTACGCCTTGTGAACCCGAAGCTCCTCATGTTTAAATGGGGACGGAAACCCACCTTCCCACACTGTTGTGAAGGGCCCAGCCATGAGACTCTGAGTCTCTGAATACTTAACACTGCAGATACCAGTCACCTGCTCTCTGCCGCTGCATACACCCAGCCACGGTCAAGGGTCTTACCAATGTTGACATATAAGCTCTAGAGTGTCCTACATTGCCATTTGGTTGCTTTGAGGCCTTAGCAAAGTCACTTAACCTTGGTCTTCAGTTTTCTTATCTATGACAGGGCAGGCTTGATTCAATGGTTCTTATTCCTGCTAGCTCAGACCTTATTTTTAATCTCACTATCATTTATTGAGTACCTCTCTATCTCTGCACTCCCTCAGTCCATGAGCTCACTTAATCCTACAGCAATTCTATAGGCTTTGCATCTCCTCTTTACTGGTGAGAAGACTGAGGCTCAGAGAGATGTACTGTGCCTAGTGAGTAGAAGTGCGCCTGACCCAAGTCATGGTCTTTTTAATTGTCTCATATATACATGGAAAAGCTGGACCATGGAAAAGGAAGACAGAAGAAGAATTGATGCATTCAAATTGTGGTGTTGGAAAATAATATTAAATATACCAAAAGAACAAATCAATCTAACACAACCAGAATGATCCATATAAATGAGAATGATGAGACTTTAGCTTGTTACTTTGGACATGTCGTCAGGAAAGACCAATCTCTAGAAAAGGACATCATATTTGGTAAAGTAGAGGATTAATAAAAACAAGGGAAACCTTCAAGGAGATGAATTGACACAATGGCCACAACAATGGACTCAAACATACCACCTATTGCATAGTTGGCACAGGACCTGGCAAAGCTTTATTCTGTTGTATATAAGGTCATCATAAGTGGGACCAACTACATAGCGACTAACAATAACAGTAAGGATAAATGGAGTATGACAGGACTCTAGAAACTGCAGAGGAATGTTATATGAATTCAAGGAACCTATTATGAATGTGGGGGTTCAGTGGTAAAACTCTCACCTTTCATGAGGGAGACTTAGGCCAACACACCTCAAGTGCAGTCACACTTGTCTGTCAGTGCAAGCTTGTGTGTTGTTACAATGCTAAGCAGATTTCAGTGGAGCTCCCAGACTAAGACAGACTTGGAAGAAAGGCCTACTGATCTACTTCCAAAAAACTAACAATGAAAACCCTATGGATCATAATACTCCCATTCTGTTGTGCACGGGGTTGCCATGAGTAGGGGGCTGACTGGACAGAAGCTAACAAAAACAACATTGTGAATCTATTTGGGACAAACCTGTGGGTCATTCTGTAGGTGAGCCAAGTTCACACTGTCTGGGAGTTCAGAGGGAAGAGGCTCGTATATGGCAGCTACAGAAGTCAGAATCACTGTGGCAGGTGGAAGTTATGAGGCTGACTCAGATCAATATGAGAAAGAATTTTCTAACAGTTAACTGTCCCTTGGTGAAATTGAGTGCTTTGTGTGGTGGTGAGTTTCCTGCCACTGGAGGTGTACAAGTAGAGGCAGGTTGATTTGTCAGGAAAATTGTGGAGGTTAATATAGAGGATTGGTTAAGACCTGCATTTCTCAACAGCAGCATCATGTTAGTATATTGTTTTCGATTTTGAAAGGTGCCTCCAATAATTCGTTCTTAATGATGGTTTGCAAATAATTTGTATTTTAATATAAATAAGTAAAAATTCAAGGTGACCCCCGTAATAACACAATCTTTATTGTGGATTAAATTGTGTCCTCCCAAAATATTTCTTGGAATCCTGAATCCTCTACCTGTGGATGTGATCCTGTTTGGAAACAGGGTTTTCTTTGTTATGTTAGTTAGAACATACCCGAGCGGGCTGAGTTCTAAATCTAACTCACTTCTCAGTTCAAAAAGAGCAGATTAGACACAGAGACACACACACAGGGAAAGAGATGAAATGTGAGGATCATCTATAAGCAAAGGAACACCAAAGATCGCCAGCAGACGCTAGAAACTAGGAGAGAGGCTCAAAGGAGGAATCAACACAGCTGAGACCCTGATTTGGCCTTTCAGCTTCCAGAACTGTGAGAAAATAAAATTTTGTTCTTTAAAACCACCCACTTGGGGTGTTTGTGTTACAGCAGCACTAGGTAACTAAGATAATCTTCAATCCTTTGCCTTCTGTTATGCTCATGATAATGTGTCCCACTGTGAACTTCATCTACACCATGTGCTTCAACAAGACCGTTACTCAAAGGTGAGCTGAAATGTTCCTTCCAGCAGAAAAAAAAAAAAAAAAAAATTTTAGGGAGCTGCTAAATACTGAGCTCTTCACACACCACAGCCTGGGGTGTGGAATTGGCAGGAGCACTGGCTATTCCATTAATTTTGGGCACTCTGACAGCACAACCCAAAACCAGAGTAGACAGCCCTAAGGAGCCCCCATCAGAGGGTCCTTGGCCACTTTTCACTGGGGTGTCTCATCATCCTAGGAATGGTGTCTCTGGCAAAGATCTTACCCTGGGTCTACAATCATTCCTCCTCTCTTCACCCCATTCTCCCATTTCCTGGGCCATGCCTTCCCCCACACCCTGTGCCCAATCCCACACCCATGTTTAGTTAGCAGTTCTGAATGTACAATCAATTTCTAATGTTATCATATTTCTAGCCGCTTTAACAAATAAACCCCAGTGGTTCAGTGGCTTAACACAATAGAAAAAAAATTTTTTTTTTCATTCACGTAATTGTCTGATGTAGATGTTCCTGGTCTGTGGATGGCTTTTTCCCACTTTGCAGTTTCATCCTCTGGAGCCTGGAAGTCTTTTGCATCTAGGAGATGGAAAGGGAAAGAAAGAGTGATCACAATAGATCACAATTTCTTATTATAACCCTCCTTGGAAGCAACATACATCCGGCCACATGGCCATACATGGACACAAGGGGGACTGGGAATGTCATGTATGACAGGGCAGCTGCCTCCCAATGACCACTGGCCAGTATTAAAAGGGAAGCCTAATTCTAGGACACTAATCTTTTATTATTCTGTCATCAACTACATTTAATCTTTTATTATTCTGTCATCAACTACATTTAATCTTTTATTATTCTGTTATCAACTACATAGCTTGAATGTGGCATCTGATTTCTTTCAGAGTCCTGCTATTCAGGTATTATTGTTAATTTTGGGGGGTGTGGTCATGGGGGTACATTTAACGGAAATTTCATGATGTCTGTAATTTACTTTGAAATGGCTTTGCAAAATAGGTTAAAAAAAAAAGCAAAATACTAGCAGTTATTCAACCTAGGTCATTAAAAAGACAAGAAAGACCAAAATGAATGTCAGAAGAGACTCTGAAACTTGCTTTTGAATGTACAGCAGATAAAGCAAATAGAAAAAAATGATGAAGTAAAAGAGCTGAATAGAAGATTTCAAAGGGCAGCTTGAGGAGACATAGTAAAGTATTATATTGAAATGTGCTAAGACCTAGAGTTAGAGAACCAAAAGGGAAGAATCCACTCGGCATTTCTCAAGCTGAAGGAGCTGAAGAAAAATATCAAGGCTTGAGTTGTAATATTGAAGGATTCTATGGCAAAATATTGAATGATGCAGGAAGCATCAAAAGAAGAAGGGAGGAATATACAAAGTCACTGTACCAAAAAGAATTGGTTGATGTTCAACCATTTCAGGAGGTAGCATATGATTAAGAACCAATGGTATTGAAGAAAGAAGTCCAAGCTTCACTGAATGCATTGGCAAATAACAAAGCTCCAGGAATTGAGGGAATGCCAACTGAGATGTTTCAACAAACGGATGCAGCGCTGGAGGTGCTTACTTGTCTATTCCAAGAAATTTGGAAAGCAGTTACCTGCCAATCAACTGGAAGAGATTCATATTTGGGTCCATTCGAATGAAAGCTGATCCAATAGAATGTGGAAATTATTGAACAATATCATTAGTATCAGAGACCTGGTGGTACAGTGGTTGCTAACCCTGTGGGGGCAGTTCTACTCTTTCCTATAGGGTCCTTATGAGTTGGGATCAATGGCAATAGGTTTATCATTAATATCTGTGATGGTTAAGATTGTGTATCAATTTGCCTGGGCCATGATCCTCAGTGTTTTGGCAGCCATATGATGTTGTGATAACTTCCCTGTTGAAATTTGAGACGTGATCACCCCCAGGATGGGATCTGCTGTGAGTAGCCAATCAGTTGAAGGGGAGTTTTCTTGGGCGTGTAGCCTGCATCAAGTGTGGGCAAATGTTCAGGCTGGGCTCTGGGGCTTTTGCACATTCTGGATCCCACAGCTGGCTCCTGTTCATTTGACCTCTGGTTCTTGAAACTTGAGCTAGCAGCTTACTTGCAGTCTTGCCTGCCGATCTTGGGATTCATCGATCTTTACAGCCTGTGAGCAACAGCCCTGCTCTCCAGACTGCTGACCTTGGGTTTGCCAGCCCCTGCGGCTGTGTGAATCGGGAGACGCCTCTGTCCTGACCCATGGATTTGGGATGTTACAACCTCTAAAATTGCATGAGCCATTTCCTTGATATAAATCTCTCTCTCTCTATATATATATATTTATATGCTTTACGGGTTTTTCTTCCCTAGAGAACCCAGCCTAAGACAATATCACACACAAGTAAAATTTTGCTGAAGATAATTCAAAAGTGTTTGCAGTAGTACATCAACAGAGAACTGCTAGAAATTCAAGCTGGATTCAGAAAAGGACATGGAATGAGGGATATCATTGCTGATGTCAGATGGAAATTGCCTGAAAGCAGAGAATACCAGAAAGAGGTTTATTTGAGTTTTATTGATTATGTAAAGGCATTCGACTGTGTGGATCATAACAAATTATGGGTAACATTGCGAAGAACGTGAATTCCAGAACACTTAATTGTGCTTATTAGGAGCCTGTACATAGACCAAGAGTCAATCATTTGAACAGAACAAGAGGACACTGCATGGTTTAAAACCAGGAAAGGTCTGAGTCAGGATTGTATCTTTTCACCATACTTATTCAATCTGTATGCTAAGTAAACAATCTGAGAAGCTGGACTATATGAAGAAGAACACTGCATCAGGATTGGAGTTAGACTTATTAACACCTGCAATATGCAGATGACACAACCTTGCTTGCTGCAAGCAAAGAGGACTTGAAGCACTTACTGATGAAGATCAAAGACTACAGCCTTCAGCATGGATTATACCTCATTATAAAGAAAACAAAAGTCCTCACAACTGGAGAAATAATCAACATCATGATAAAGGGAGAAAAGATTGAAGTTGTCAAGGATTTCATTTTACTTGGATCCTTAATTAACACCCATTAAGCAGAAATCAAGAAATCAAACGACACATTGCATTGGGCAAATCTATTGCAAAAGGACCTTTAAAATGTTGAAAAGCAAGTATGTCACTGTCTTAGTCATCTAGTGCTGCTATAACAGAAATACCACAGTAGATGGCTTTAAAAAACAAGTTTATTCTCTCACAGCCCAGTAGGCTAGAAGTCCGAATTCAATCGCCAGCTCCAGGGGAAGGCTTTCTCTCTCTGTCGGCTCTGGAGGAAGGTCCTTGTCATCAGTCTTCCTTTGGTCTCAGACCATCCCAGTACAGGAACCTCAGGTCCAAAGGATGCTGTCTGCTCCTGGCACTGCTTTCTTGGTGGTATGAGGTCCCCAACTCTATGCTTGCTTCCCTTTCCTTTTATCTCTTGAGAGAGAGAAGGTGGTGCAGGCCACACCCCAGGGAAACTCCCTTTACATTGGATCAGGGATGTGACCTGGTAAGCGTGTTGCAATCCCATCCTAACCCTCTTTAACATAGAATTACAGTCACAAAATGGAGGACAACCACAGAGTACTGGGAATCATGGCCTAACCAAGTTGATACAAACATTTTCTGGTAGACATAATTCAAGCCATGAAAGTCACTTTGAGGACTAAGGTGCACCTGACCCAGGCCATAGTATTATCAGTCACCTCACATACATGCGAAAGCTGGACAATAAGTAAGGAAGACTGAAGAAGAACTGACACCTTTGAATTATGGTATTGGCAAAGAATATTGAATATACCATGGACTTCCAGAAGAACAAACAAATCTGTCTGGGAAGAAGTACAGCCAGAATGCTCCTTAGAATAGAGGATGGCGAGACTTTGTCTCATGTACTTTGGACATGTTATCAGGAGGGACCAGTCCCTGGAGAAGGACATCATGCTTGGTAAAGTAGAGGGTCATTGGAAGAAAGGAAGACCCTCAACGAGATGAATTGACATGGTGGCTGCAATGACAAAATCAAGCACAGCAATGATTGTGAGGATGGCTGTTTCGTTCTGTTGTACATAAGGTTGCTATGAGTTAGAATAGACTCGACAGCTCCTAACAACAGCAACAGGTGTATATGGGTGCTCACTGTACTATGCTTTTTATTTTTCCCTATGTTTGAAAATCTCCGTAATAAAACCAAAAATTAAAAATTGGGGTCCAAGTCTTACCACAGAAATAGCTGCCTGCTGTTTAATGAATATGTCGTGGTCTTTCCCGCCTCTGAACTTTTGCTAGACTGCTCCTGGGCCTGGAATACATTTTCCCCACTTCTTCACCTGGAAAATCCCTATTTACCCTTCAAAGGTTGGCTCAAATAACACCCACATATTCCCTCTAGCTCCTCATACACTTCCCTGACCCAACTCAGACAGAAGTAACCTCACACCCCCATAGCATTCTGCTTGCACCACAAGGTTTCTGTGCACACTGGATGCCAAAGAGTTAGTGCAAGTCTAAGTAAACTTGCTTTAAGTTTTGTTCTAGGTCGCAATATTTATGACATGATTACTGACCACACCTGCCCAGCACAGCTACCTCCCTCTCCTGAGTCCACTGTCATCATCTCTCTTTCTCATCCTTCCCTGAAGGACACACTTCTTTGAGCATTCATTCATGCTCTCATTTATTCAACCAAACACATCCTAGTTGTGGCCCTCTTATATGCCAAGCACTGTGTTGGGCACTGAGAACACATGGATGCCGCAGGCGGAGTTGGTGCCAGCCCTTCTTGCCACCTGGAGAAACATGTCAAACAACCAGTGACCCAAATAATTATTTAGCCTCAGCCACACAAGTGCCACCAAGGAAAAGTACCACATACAATGAGGCTGTATGAGAGGGGGAAGCCAAGCCAGTAAGAGAAGGCCTTACTCCCAAATAGACATTTAGGCTGAGACCTGTGTTGTGGATAGAATTGTATCCCCTCCAAAAGCATGTTGAAGTACTAACCCCAATAACTGGAAATGTGACCCTGTTTGGAATTAGTCTTCGAGATATAATCAGGTTAAGATGAGTACATACTGGAGTAGGGTGGACCCTACTTCAATATGACTGATGTCCTCATAAGAGGAGAAGAGACACAGAGACACACAGGCAGAGCACCATGTGACAAAGGAGGCAGAGATTGGAGTTATGTGTCTACAAGCCAAGGAATGCTAAGGATTGCCAGTAACATCAGAAACAAAAATAAAGGCATAGAACAGATTTTCTCCAGTGTGGCCCTGCTAAACCCTGACTTTGAACTTCCAGCCTCCAGAACTGTGAGAGAACAAATTTCTGTGGTTTTAAGCTGTCCAGTTTGTAATGATTTGCTACAGCAGTTCTGGGAAACTAATACACCTGATTGTCATAAGAACCCTTAGGGTTCTAGCTAAACATAGATTCCCAGACCTTCTCAGAACCTCCAGGGTATCTGTGTTTTCAACAAGGAGCTTGAGTGATGTGTATAAGGAGGCATAACCCATTAGCACAATACTGGGCCCCTCCCATCTGTACGCTGGAACCCTGGCCTTCTAGAGACAGTCAGGAGAGGTGGGGCTGTTGGTGGATGAGTGGCATCATGACAGGTGATGTGTACTGCACGTCCTCGTAGCAGGCCCTGTGTAGAATGCCCTTTCAGGAGGCCTGTGATGGAGCTCCACTGCATGAAGGCTACATCATTGGCCAAGGCCACCCAGCTTGTTAGCAGCAAAGCTAGGATAAGGACCTAAATACCACATGTTGAGTGCTCTCTTGTCCTTGACCACCTGGATCCTGATAGCCCAGCAAATGTTCTCCTCCTACAGCACCACACCTTGGTCAATGTAGTCAGCCACACAGCCCTTCATCCCTGAAACCTGGGGAACCTGCAGCCCCTCCCTCCTCCTCAGCTTCACAGCCATCCCATCATCGTGTCCTTCTGTTTCCTCCACTGCTGTGGCCCTGGCAGTCCGACTCACCATGGTCATTCTCTGATGATGGCAGCAGACTGTGCTCTTGATCCTCAACCCCTTTTTCCACCCAGCTGCTGGAACTATCTTCTTAAAACCTTGCCTGGGGAGGGGGGAGCCAAGATGGCAGAATAGACACATGCTTCCAGTGGGCCCTCTTACAACAAAGACCTGAAAAAACAAGTGAAACAAGTATATTTATGAAAAGCTAGAAGCCCTCAACATCAAAGGCAAAGTTAGAAAACGAAATGAGTGGAAGAAGTGGAGAGGACTTTCTGGACCTGAAATGCCGGGATCCCTCAGGCACCATTCCTGGAAGTGGCTGCAATGGGCTGATCCTAGTGTTCAGCTGCAATTTCCTTAGGGAGAAGCAGCCAGCCACACAGACTAACCTCCGGAACCAGAGAAGAACAACGCTCTTGGCAAAAGATAAGTACTTGTGTATATTTTACCATGCACCCTGCCCCCAAGCCGGCCTCAGTGGCTGTTGATCTCCCTGGGGCTGAGATAGGCCCTGTTGAGCACCTAGAGCCATTCTCCAGGCCTTCAAGAAGGAATAAATTTACAATTGGGGGAAAAGATAATTGGCCAGCTCCACTAACCGGGGGAGCTCAGGACAGAAGCAGCTCCTGTCCGGGCATAAATGGTCTGTGGACTTTGAGTACCTTTCCCCCCTGCGTGGACCTGTGTGGGCCTATTTCAGGAGAACAGGCCCTTGTTGGCAGACTACAACTGTTTCAGCTGTGTGGTGGAGAGGCTGGTGTTTGATGTCTGACACCACTTTGCCTATTAAACAGGGTCCTCACCTACCCATATCAGGGGCCTAAGGACTGGTGGCTCCACTCAAGTCACCCAGCCACCAGCAACAGGGGTCCAATGATAACTGGTACCTCCCAGTCCTAAAAACCAAAAACATTGGGTGTCCATGGTCCATCTGCAGAACACACCCACCTGTACCCTCTAGGGAACAGGGACACGCTTTCCTCAGAGACACTTGGGGGATGATTCTCAGGCCCTTGACTTGTTCAGAGTGTGACACCCTGCTGCAACCAGATACCGGTACCTACACCAATCACCCCTGCACTTCTTAGTCTGTGGGACAGAGCCTGTACCACACACTTGATAGTCAGATACCTGGACACCTGAGCTGAATTCATACAAGAAAAGTAAATGGACTCCTAGACTGATATACCTGATAACAGCTCTAGCCATCTGGGGACAGGATGTCAGAGCTTCAAAGGTGAAAATAATCAAGCTAGCTCACTCAAGCAACTCATTTGGGCGTATCAAAACAAAACAAAACAAGAAGCTCCAACACAGTAAGCAAACATAAAATAAATACAATAACTTATAGATCACTCGGAGACAACAATCAATATCAAACCACATAAAGAAACAGACCATAATCACCTCAGCAGGCTCTCAAAACAAAGAATAAAGGGATCTTCTAGATGAAAGTGCCTTCCTGGAATTACCAGAGGCAGAATACAAAAGATTAATATACAGAACCCTTCAAGACATCAGGAAGGAAATCAGGCAATACGCAGAACAAGCCAAGGAACACACAGATAAAGCAGTTAAAGAAATTAAAAAGGTTATTCAGAAACATAATGAAAAATTTAATAAGCTGGAAAAATCCATAGACAGACAGCAATCAGAAATTCAGAAGATTAACAATAAAATTACAGAATTAGACAACTCAATAGAAAGTCTGAGGAGCAGAATAGAGCAACTGGAAGGCAGAATTTGTGAATTTGAAGATAAAGCACTTGGCACCAATATATTTGAAGAAAAATCAGATAAAAGAATTTTAAAAAATGAAGAAACCTTAAGAATCATGTGGGACTCTAGCAAGAGAAATAACTTACGAGTGATTTGAGTACCAGAACAGAGAGGGACAACAGAAAATACAGACAGAATTGTTGAAGATTTGTTGGCAGAAAACTTCCCTGACATTGTGAAAGATGAGAAGATATCTATCCAAGATGCCCGTCGAACTCCACATAAGGCAGATGTTAAAAGAAAGTCACCAAGGCATATTATACTCAAACTTGCCAAAACCAAAGATAAAGAGAGAATTTTAAGAGCAGCTAGGAATAAATGAAAAGTCACCTACAAAGGAGAGCCAATAAGAATAAACTAGGACTGCACAGCAGAAACCATTCAGGCAAGAAGGCAATGGGATGACATATAAAGCACTGAAGGACAAAAATTGCCAGCCAAGAATCATATATCCTGCAGAACTGTATCTCGAATATGAAGGTGAAATTAGGACATATCCAGATAAACAGAAGTTTAGGGAATTCATAAAAACTACACCAAAACTGCAAGAAAAACTAAAGGGTGTTCTTTGGTTAGATGATCAATAATATCAGGTATCAACCCAAGAGTAGAATACTGGACAGAGCAATCAGATGTCAATACAGACAGGGAAATCACAAAAATAAATCAAGATAAAAAAAACACTCACAACAGGGAAACAATGATGTTATTATGTAAAAAGGGACAACATTAATAAAGAGGACTAAGAAATGTAGTCACAGATCTTTCATATGGAGAGGAAGACAAGGTGACGTAAAGAAATAAAAGTTAGGTTTAAACTTAGAAAAGTAGTGGTAAATATTAAGGTAACCACAAAGGAGACTAACTGTCCTACTTATCAAAATAAAATACAAGAAAAAAATAGAGACTCAGCAGAAACAAAATCAACAACAAATAAGAGGAAAAGACAATATGTAAAGATAAACTACTCAGCACAAAAAATTGAGTAGGAAAAAGACACTGTCAACAACACACAAAAAAAGACATCAAAATGACAGCACTAAATTCATAAAAAAAAAAATCTATCCATAATTGCCCTGAAGGTAAATGGACTAAATGCACCAATAAAGAGACAGAGAGTGGCAGAATGAATAAAAAAACACCATCCGTCTACATGCTGCCTACAAGAGACACATATTAGACTTAGAGATACAAACAAACTAAAACTCAAAGGATGGAAAAATATATATATATCAAGCAAACAACAATCAAAAAAGAGCAGGAGTGGCAATATTAATTTCTGATAAAATAGACTTTAAAGTTAAATCCATCAGAAAGGATAAGGAAGGACACTATATAATGATTAGAGGGACAATATACCAAGAAGATATAACCATATTAAATATTTATGCACCCAATGACAGGGCTGCAAGATACGTAAAACAAACTGTAACAGCATTGAAAAGTGAGATAGACAGCTCCACAGTAACAGTAGGAGGCTTCAACACATCACTTTCGGTGAAGGACAGGACATCCAGAAAGAAGCTCTATACAGACACAGAATATCTAAATGCCACAATCAACCAACTTGACTTCACAGACATATATAGGACACTCCACCCTACAGCAGCCAAGTATACTTTCTTTTCTACTGCACAAGGAACATTCTTTAGAATACACCACCTATTAGGTCATAAAGCAAGCCTTTGTTGATGTTGTTTGTTGTTAGGTGCCGTGGAGACAGTTCCAACTCAAAGCGACCCTATGCACAACAGAACGAAAAACTGCCCAATTCTGCGCCATCCTTACAATCGTTGTTATGCTTGAGCTCATTGTTGCAGCCACTGTGTCAATCCACCTCACTGAGGGTCTTCCTCTTTTCCGCTGACCCTGTACTCTGCCAAGCATCATGTCTTTCTCCAGGGACTGATCTCTCCTGATACCATGTCCAAAGTATGTAAAATGCAGTCTCGCCATCCTTGCTTCTAAGGACCATTCTGATTGTACTTCTTCTAAGACAGATTTGTTCATTCTTTTGGCACTCCATGGTATGCTCAATATTCTTCTCCAAGGCCACAATTCAAAGGCATCGATTCTTCTTCAGTCTTCTTTAGTCGTTGTCCAGCTTTCACATGCATAAGATGCGATTGAAAATACCATGGCTTGGGTCAGGCACACCTTAGTCTTCAAGGTGACACCTTTGCTCTTCAATACTTTAACGAGGTCTTTTGCAACAGATTTACCCAGTGCATGCATCTTTTGATTTCTTGACTGCTGCTTCCATGGAAGTTGATTGTGGATCCAAGTAAAATGAAATCCTTGACAACTTGAATCTTTTCTCCGTTTATCATGATGTTGCTTTTTGGTCCCGTTGTGAGGATTTTTGTTTTCTTTATGTTGAGGTGCAATCCATACTGAAGGCTCTGGTGTTTGATCTTCATTAGTAAGTGCTTCAAGTCCTCTTCACTTTCAGCAAGCAAGGTTGTGTCATCTGCATAGCGCAGGTTGTTAATGAGTCTTCCTCCGATCCTGATGCTCCGTTCTTCTTCATATAGTCCAGCTTCTTGTATTATTTGACAGCATACAGATTAAATAGGTATGGTGAAAGAATACAACCTTGATGCATACCTTTCTTGATTTTAAGCCAATCAGTATCCCCTTGTTCTGTCTGAACAACTGCCTCGATCTATGTAAAGGTTCCTCATGAGCACAATTAAGTGTTCTGGAATTCCCGTTCTTCACAATGTTATCCATAATTTGTTATGATCCACACAGTCGAATGCCTTTGCATAGTCAATAAAACACAGGTAAACATCCATCTGGTATTCTCTGCTTTCAGCCAGGATCCATCTGACATCAGCAGTGATATTCCTGGTTCCATGTCCTCTTCTGAAACTGGCCTGAATTTCTGGCAGTTCCCTGTCAAGATACTGCTGCAGCCATTTTTGAATGATCTTCAGCAGAATTTTGCTTGCATGTGATATTGATATTGTTCATAATTTCCACATTCAGTTGGATCACCTTTCTTGGGAATAGGCATAAATATGGATTTCTTCCAATCAGTTGGCCGGGAAGCTGTCTTTCATATTTCTTGGCATAGATGAGTGAGCACCTCCAGTGCTGCATCTGTTTGTTGAAACATCTTAATTGATATTCCATCAATTCCTGGAGGCTTATTCTTTGCCAATGCCTTCAGAGCAGCTTGGACTTCTTCCTTCAGTACCATGGGTTCCTGATCATATGCCACCTCTTGAAATGGTTGAACATCAACTAATTCTATTTGGTATAATGACTCTGTGTATTCCTTCCATCTCCTTTTGATGCTTCCTGCATCATTTAGTATTTTCGCCATAGGATCTTTTGCTATTGCAATTCGAGGCTTGAATTATTTCTTCAGTTCTTTCTGCTTGCAAAATGCTGAATGTGGTCTTCCCTTCTGGTTTTCCATCTTCAGCTCTTTGCACATGTCATTATAATGCTTTACTTTGTCTTCTTGAGCTGCCCTTTGAAATCTTCTGTTCAGTTCTTTTACTTCATGAATTCTTCCTTTTGCTTTAGCTGCTCGACTTTCAAGAGCAAGTTTCAGAGTCTCCTCTGACATCCATCTTGGTCTTTTCTTTCTTTCCTGTCTTTTCCATGACCTCTTGCTTTCTTCGTGTATGATTTCCTTGATGTCATTCCACCAACGAATTCTTCATTGCAAATACCTTCCTTTACCAACATAAATGGCGACTCTACACATGGACCTCACCAGATGGAACACACAGAAATCATATTGACTACATCTGTGGGAAGAGAGGATGGAAAAGTTCAGTATCATCAGTCAGAACAAGGCAAGGGGCCGACTGTGGAACAGACCATCAATTGCTCATATGCAAGTTCAAGCTGAAACTGAAGAAAATCAGAGCAAGTCAACAAGAGCCAAAATTTGACCTTGAGTACATCCCACCTGAATTTAGAGACCATATGAAGAATAGATTTGATGCATTGAACACTAGTGACTGAAGTCCAGATGAGTTGTGGAATGACATCAAGGACATCATACATGAAGAAAACAAGAGGTCATTGAAAAGACAGGAAAGAATGAAAAGACTGAGCAAGCCTTAGCAGAATCCAAAACATTGAAATATTACAAAGCATCTTCTCTGACCATAAGGCCATAAAAGTAGAAATCAATAACAGAAAAAGCAGGGAAAAGAAACCAAATACTTGGAAATTGAATGATACACTGCTCAAAAAAAGCTGGATTATAGAAGACATTAAGGATGAAATAAAGAAATTCATAGAAACCGATGAGAATGAAAACATTTCCTATCAGAACCTTTGGGACACAGCAAAAGCAGTGCTCAGATGTCAATTTATATCAATAAATGCACACATCCAAAAGGAAGAAAGGGCCAAAATCAAAGAACTGTCCCTACAACTTGGATAAATAGAAAGAGAGGAACAACAACAACAACAAAAAAAAACCCTCAGGCACCAGATGAAAGGAAATCATAAAAATTAGAGCAGAATTAAATGAAACAGAAAACAGAAAAACAATTTAAAGAATTAACAAGAACAAAAGCTAGTTCTTTGAAAAAAATCAACAAAATTGATAACCATTGGCCAAACTGACAAAAGAAAAACAGGAGAGGAAGCCAATAACCCAAATAAGAAATGAGATGGGCAATATTGCAACAGATCCAGCTGAAATTAAAAGAATCCCCACTATTACTATAAAAAATTGTACTTCAACAAATTTGAAAACCTAGAAGAAATGGATGAATTCCTAGAAACACACTACCTACCTAAACTAACACAAACAGAGGTAGAACAATTAAATAGACCCATAACAAAAGAAGAGATTGAAAAGGTGATCAAAAAACTCCCAATAAAAAAATGTCCTGATCCGGACGGCTTCACTGCAGAGGTCTACAAAATTTCAGAGAACAGTCAACACTACTACTACCAAAGGTATTTCAGAGCAAAGAATAGGACAGAATACTCCCAAATCATTCTATGAAGCCCCCATATCCCTGATACCAAAACCAAGTAAAGAGTCCAGAAAAAAAGAAAATTACAGACCTATATCTCGTATGAACTTAGATGCAAAAATTCTCAACAAAATTCTAGCCAATAGATTTCAACAACATACCAAAAAAATAATTCACCATGACCAAGTGGGATTCATACCAGTTATGCAGGGATGGTTCAACATTAGAAAAACATAAATGTAACCCATCATATAAATAAAACAAAAGATAAGAACCACATGATCTTATCAATTTATGCAAAAAGGAATTTGACAATGTTCAACACTCATTCATGATAAAAACTCTCAGCAAAATGGGAATAGAAGGAAAATTCCTCAACATAATAGAGAGAATTTATACAAAGCCAATAGCCAACATCATCCTAAATGGAGGGAATCTCAAAGCATTCCCCTTGAGATCAAGAACCAGACAAGGATGCCCTTTATCAACACTATTATTCTACATTGTGCTGGAGGTCTTAGCCAGAGCAGTTAGGCTAGATAAAGAAATAAGGTGCATCCAGATTGGCAAGGAAGAAGTAAAAGTATCTCTATTTGCAGAAGACAGGATCTTATACACAGAAAACCCTAAGGAATCCTCCAGAAAACTACCGAAACTAATAGAAGAGTTCAGCAGAGTATCGGGATACAAGATAAACATACAAAAATCAGTTGGATTCCTCTACACCAACAAAAAGAACGTCGAAGAGGAAATCACCAAATTGATAGCATTTACGGTAGCCCCCAAGAAGATAAAATACTTCGGAATAAATCTTACCAGAGATGTAAAAAACTTATACAAAGAAAACTACAAAACTCTTCTGCAAGAAACCAAAAGAGACCTACATAAGTGGAAAAACATACCTTGCTCATGGATAGGAAGACTTAACATTGTAAAAATGTCTACTCTACCAAAAGTGATCTATAGATTTAATGCAATTCTGATCCAAATTCCAACGACATTCTTTAATGAGATGGAAAAACAAATCACCAACTTCATATGGAAGGGAAAGAGGCCCTGGATAATTAAAGCATTACTGAAAAAGAAGAACAAAGTGGGAGGCCTCACTCTACCTGATTTTAGAACCTATTATACTGCCATAGTACTCAAATCCACCTGGTACTGGTACAACAACAGATACATGGACCAATGGACCAGAATTGAGAATCCAGACAGAAATCCATCCCCATATGAGCAGTTGATATTTGACAAAGGCCCCAAAACAGTTAAATGGGGGAAAAAGACAGTCTTTTTCACAAATGGTGCTGGCATAACTGGATATCCAACTGCAAAAAAATGAAACAAGACCCATACCTCACACCATGCACAAAAACTAACTCAAAATGGATCAAAGACCTAAATACAAAATCTAAAATGATAAAGATCATGGAAGAAAAAATAGGGTCAACATTAGGAGCCCTAATACATGGCATAAACAGTATACAAAATATTACTAACAATGCAGAAGAAAAACTAGATAACTGGGAGCTCCTAAAAATCAAACACCTATGCTCATGGAAAGACTTCACTAAAAGAGTAAAAAGACTACCTATAGACTGGGAAAAAAGTTTTTAGCTATGACATTTCCGGTCAGTGCCTGATCTCTAAAATGTACATGATACTGCAAAAACTCAACTACAAAAAGACAAATAACCCAATTAAGAAATGGGCAAAAGATATGAACAGGCACTTCACTAAAGTAGACATTCAGGTAGCTAACAGATACATGAAGAAATGCTCACAATCATTAGCCATTAGAGAAATGGAAATCAAAACTACAATGAGACTCCATCACACTCCAACAAGGCTTGCATTAATCCAAAAAACACAAAATAATAAATGTTGGAGAGGTTGTGGAGAGACTGGAATACTTATACACTGCTGGTGGGAATGTAAAACAGTACACCTACTTTGGAAATTGATCTGATGCTTCCTGAAAAAGCTAGAAATAGAACTACCATACCATCCAGTAATCCCACTCCTTGGAATATATCGTAGAGAAATAAGAGCCTTCACAAGAACAGATGTATGCTCAACCATGTTCATTGCAGCACTGTTTACAATAGCAAAAAGATGGAAGCAACCAAGGTGCCCATCAACGGATGAATGGATAAATAAATTGAGGTATATTCACACGATGGGATACTACACATTGATAAAGAACAGTGATGAATTTGTGAAACATTTCATAACATGGAGGAATCTGGAAGGCATTATGGTGAGTGAAATTATTCAGTTGCAAAAGGGCAAAAATTGTATAAGATCACTATTATAAGAACTTGAGAAATAGTTTAAACAGAGAAGAAAATATTCTTTGATGGTTACGAGAGAGGGGAGGGAGCGAGGGAGGGGGGGTTTTCACTAATTGGATAGTAGATAAGTTTTGTTTTAGGTAAAGGGAAAGACAACACACAATACAGGAGAGGTCAGCACAAATGGACTAAACTGAAAACAAAGCAGTTTCCTGAATAAACTGAATACTTCTAAGGCCAGTGTAGCAGGGGCAGGGGTTTGGGGACCACGGTTTCAGGGGACATCTAAGTCAATCGGAAAAATAAAATCTATTAAGAAAACAGTCTGCATCCCATTTTGGAGAGTGGCGTCTGGGGTCTTAAACACTAGCAAATGGCCATCTAAGATGCATCCATTGGTCTCAACCCACCTGGAGGAAAGGAGAATGAAGAACTCCAAGGACACGAGGTAATCATGAGCCCAAGAGACTGAAAGAGCCACATAAACCCGAGACTACTTCAGCCTGAGAACAGAACTACATGGTGCCCGGCTACAATTGATGACTGCCCTGACAGGGAACACAAAAAAGAGCCTCTGAGGAAGCAAGACAGCAGTGGGAAGCAGACCCCAAATTCTCGTGAAAAGACCAGACTTAATGGTCTGACTTCGACTGGAAGGACCCTGATGGTCACGGCCCCCAGACCTTCTGTTAGCCCAAGAAAGGAAACATTCCCAAAGCCAACTCTTCAGACAGGGATTGGACTGGACAAAGGAATAGAAAAAGATACTGGTGAAGAATGAGCTTCTTAGATCAAGGAGATACTTGTGACTATGTTGACATCTCCTATCTGGAGGGGAGATGAGGGGGCAGAGGGGGTCAGAATCTGGTGCAATGGACACAAAAAGAGAGTGGAGGGAAGGAGCAGACTGTCTCATTGGGGGAGAGCAATTAGGAGTATATAGCAAGGTGTATATAAATTTTTGTATGAGAGACTGACTTGATTTTTAAACTTTCACTTAAAGCACAATTGAAAAAAAAAAAAAAACCTAGACTGAATCGTGTTGCCCCAAATTGAAACCCTTCTGTAGCTTCTAAATGTGGCCTGTGGGGTCAAGGTCTGCCTCACTGTTCTCTTGCATTCTGCCCCAGCTACCTGGCCACCCATCCTGTCCTTCTAGAGGACTTTCCTCTGCTGGAAGCATGCTGCCCTCAGCCTCTTGGTGGCCAGGCCCACCAGGTCTACCTGAGGCATCAGTTCCTCAGGTAGCCTTCTCTGACTTCGATTCTGATGCAAGTGTGCACTCTCCCAACCCCTCCCAGTTTTATTCCTTGATGGCATACAGCAATATTTGTATGCACATGTTTCTTTGAATTTTACTTGTTTAATGCATATATTCCCCTCTGACCATTACTCGTCAGAGGCAGGGACTGCACTTAGCTGTTTGAGGGAACCTCCTCAGCACTTACAACAATGTCTGGCACCTGGAGGCACACCAATCACAAAAACTAACTCAAAATTGTTCAAAGACCTAAATATAAAATCTATAACAATAAAGATAATGAAGGAGAAAAATAGGGACAACACTAGGAGCCCTAATACATGGCATAAACAGTATATATAACATTACTAGTAATGCACAAACACCAGAAGAGAAACGAGATAAATGGGAGTGCCTAAAAATCAAACACTTATGCTCATCCAAAGACTTCACCAAAAGAGTATAAAGATTATCTACAGACTGGAAAAAAGTTTTTGGCTGTGACGAATCCAATCTGCATCTGATCTCTAAAATCTACAAAAAAAAAACCCTAAAACCTACAAGATACTGCAAAAACTCAACAACAAAAAGACAAATAACTCAATTCAAAAATGGGCAAATGATATGAACAGGCACTTCACCAAAGAAGACATTCAGGTGGCTAACAGATACATGAGGAAATGCTCACGATCATTAGCCATTAGAGAAATGGAAATAAAAACTACAATAAGACTCCATCTTACTCCAACAAGGCAGGTATTAATCCAAAAAACACAAACTAATAAGTGTTGGAGAGGTTGTGGAGAGACAGGAACAAACACACGGCTCATGGGAATGGTCTGACTGAGGCTGGAGGGATCCCAGAGTTCATGACCCCCAGGCTCTCTGTTAGCCCAAGGACTGGAACCATTACCCAAGCCAACTCTTCAGACAGGGATTGGACTGGACGGAAAATGATACAGATGAGGAGTGAGCTTCTTGGCTCAAGTAGACACATGAGACTACGTGGGCAGCTCCTGTCTGGAGGAGAGATGAGAAGGCAGAAGAGGACAGAAGCTGGCTGAGTGGACATGGGGAATACAGGGTGGAGAAGAGGAGTATTCTGTCTCATTACGGGGAGAACTGCTAGGAGTACACAGCAAGGTGTATATAAGTTTTTGTATGAGAGACTGACTTGATTTGTAAACTTTCACTTAAAGCAAAATTAAAAAAAAAAAAAAGCCTTCAATATTGGGGGAAAAAAAATGATATAGGATTCATGCCTCATACCATACCAAAAAAAAAAAAAAATTCAAGATGGATTAAGGACCTAAATGTGCAAACTAAAACCATAAAATTCTCAGAAGAAAATGCAGCGGCAATGCTGTCACGCCTAGCCTTCAACACTGGATTATCTAATATAATAACAACAGCACAGACAACAAAAGAAAAAATAAATATATGGGACCTCATAAAAATTAAAAATTTTTGTTCATTGAAAGACTTTACCAAAAAAAGTGAAAGACAAACTACTGACTGGGAGAATATCTTCATAAACCATATATCCGACAAGAATCTAATAACCAAAAATATTTAAAAAATTGACAACTTAACAACAAAAAGACAAATAACCCAATCATAAAGTAAGCAGAGGACTTGAATAGATATTTCACCAAAGAGGACATTCAAATGGCCACCAAACACAAGAAAAGATGCTCAAAATCATTAGCCATTAGAGAGGTGCAAATCAAAACCACAATGAGTTACTGTTTACCTCCCATTAGGGTGGCTAAGATTAAAAAAAAAAAAAACAGAAAATAACAAATATTGGTGAGAATGTGAGGAAATTGGAACATTTGTCCATTGCTGGTGGGAATGCAAAATGGTACAGCCGTTGTAGAAAACAGCGCATCGGTTCCTCAAAAAGCTAAACACAGACCTGCCACACGAACCAGCAATTTGATTCCTAGGTATATACCCAAAAGACTTAAGGGAAGAGACTTAAACAGAGACTTATACATCAATGTTCATTGCAGCACTATTCACAGTAGCCAAATGGTGGAAACAACCTAAATGCTCATCAGCAGATGAATGGATAAACAAAATGTGGTGCATACAATGGAATACTACTCATCCAGTAGGAGAAACAAAGCCTTAATACAGGCTAAATGTGGATGGACCTTGAAAACATTATGCTGAGTGAAATAAGTCAATCACAAAAGGACAAGTATTGCATAACCTCACTTATATGTTGTTGTTGTTAAGCGCCGAAAGAAACACTGCCCGGTCCTGCACCATCCTTACAATCGTTGTTATGCTTGAGCCCATTGTTGCAGCCACTGTGTCAATCCACCTTGTTGAGGGTTTTCCTCTTTTCTGCTGACCCTGTACTTAGCCAAGCATGCTGTCCTTCTCCAGGGACTGATCCCCCCGACAACATGTCCAAAGCATGTAAAATGCAGTCCCGCCATCCTTGCTTCTAAGGAGTATTCTGGTTGCACTTCTTCCAAGACAGATTTGTTCACCCTTTTGGCAGTCCATGGGTATATTCAATATTCTTCGCCAACACCACAACTCAAAGGCATCCATTCTTTTTTGGTCTTCCTTATCCATTGTCCAGCTTTCACATGCATATGATGTGATTGAAAATATTATTGCTTGGGTCAGGCACACCTTAGTTTTCAAGGTGACATCTCTGCTTTTTAATACCTTAAAGAGGTCCTTTGCAGCAGATTTACCTAACGCAATGCGTCATTTGATTTCTTGACTGCTACTTATACGAAAAGACAAAAAAGGCAAAAGAATAGAGACCAAAGTTTCTTAGTGGTTACCAGAGGCAAAAGGGAAAGGGAGGGGGGTTAACAGTGATGGAAAAATCATATTGATTAAGGGTAGCGTTGCACAGCCAATGATTGTATTTGATGTCAATAAATTGTACACCCATAAAAAATTGAATTGGCAAAAGTTGTGTAATAGATGTATTTACAACAATGACCACCCCCCCCCAAAAAAAAAAGAGTAGCTGCTGAGACTGCTTATTTACTACCAAGAACTTCATGGAATTTGGTTCCTTGGTTTGGAGGTTTAGGGCCATGGTTTCATGGGACATCTCAGTTAATTGGCCTACCAAAATGTTTAGTGCTTCTGTTCTACCCCCCAGTTCATTACATAGTGCCTGGGATCTTAAAAGCTTGCAAGTGGCAATTCAAGGCATGACAATTGGTCTCTATTTGCCCGGAGCAACAAAGGAAGAAGGAGAGTCAGGAATAGGAGGAGGATATGGAATGTGTGGCTAATTGCCTCCTTGAGCAACTGCCTCCTTTGCCACGAGAGCCAGAACTAGATGGTGCTTGCTACCTTTACTGAACATTTTGACCAAATGTCCTAGAGAAAAGCCTGATGAAAAGGGGGAAAATGTAGAATAGAATTTCAAATTCTCATGGACTCTAGACTTTCTGGACCTGTGGGGACTGGACGAAGCACTGAAACTATTGCCCTGAGATAAACTTTAAAACTTAAACCAAAAATATCCCCTGATATCTTCTTAAAACCAAACAATAGCTTAGCTAAAAGTAGTAAAAAATGTCTGCCTCGAGCATCATGCTCTTTTAAGAACTATTTGTATGGGATCAAAATGACAACAGCAACTTGAAAGATCACGTAGAAATCTGAAGGGGCAGTTGAGTTTATGTTAATGGGGTGAGAGCAACTCAGAAAAGGTGGGTGAGAATGGTTGCACAACTCAAAAAAATGTAATCAATGTCACTGAATTGTACACGTAGAAATGGTTGGTATATGTTTTACTCTGTATATTCTTGACAACAACAAATAAATTAAAAAGACTGAATAAAAAAAGAGTAAAAAAAATCTCACGAATTTTAATATTGATTACATGTTGAAATATTTTAGATACATTGGATTAAATAAAATGTATTAACACTAAAAATAGTATCTGTCTTAAGTTATGTTCTCTAGAGAAGCAAAATCACTGAAGCATCTATATATGTCTATGTAGAGAGACGGGGAGAGACAGAGACAGATATTTATATCAAGGAAATGGCTCATGTGGTTGGAGAGGCTGGAAAGTTCCAAGTCTGTGGTTTAGGCTGAAGGCTTCTCCAGACTCATGTAGCTTCAGGGGCTGGCGAACTGAAGATCCAGACCAAGGAGGCTGAGGAATCCCCAGATTGGTAGGCAAGCTGTTAGCCCAAGTCCCAAGAACTGGAAGTCAGATGAACAGGAGCCACCTGTAGGACCCAGAGAGAGCAAAAGCCAGCAAGCTTTGCCAGAAAGTCCACCTACATTGGATGCAGGCCCCCAAGGAAATTCCTTCTCATATGATTGGCTACTCACAGCAGATCCCATCGTGGAAGTGATCACGCTGTATTATATCTCATCCTGGAAGTGATTACATTTTTTTTTTATGACTGCCAGACTATATCATAACTGCCAAACCACAGAGAATTATGGCCCAGCCAAGTTGACACACAATCTTAATGATTATAGTCCATCCTTTGTCAACTTGGCACCTGTACGCATGTCCTTAAGCCATACATGATCTCTGAATAAAGACAATTATAAAGTCATACTTGCACCTAACATGATACAACTAACATGGGTACAACCAAAACCATGCTAGCCCTGTTTACAGTTTATACTTTATAAGTAATGGAAACAAAAATATTTGATGCACACATACAAGGAAGAAATATAACAATTACAGTCCTTATTTCTGCAACTGGTCACATGGTCATGACTGGAATTTAGAACTATCTTCTTCTACCACCCATTCCGTATTCCCTTTGCCCTCAGTAAGCACCTCAGCTGGTCATGGTTCTTTGCCTGGTGGGGTGACCTAAACCTTCATTCCTGAAGGGTCAGGACATAGTAGTCATGTCAGAATTGGGTTACTGTAGTTTTCCGTTGATGTTAATATCACAGGGCATGGTAGTGTTAAGAGACACCCTAAGGGATCTCCTGGATTCCAGACATACTCTTCTTTACCAGCATCATGTGATGTCAATCTGACTTCCTCTTGGTAATCAGGATCAATCACAAGAGCCAATATGGTAATTCCCTAATTTGCCTGTTGATTCAGAGGCATAAGGAGCCCAAAGTGGCCAGGTGGCATTCTTAACTTCCAGTTCAATGGACTCAGGGATGTGTCTCCAGGTGAACATTCCTCGTTTTGGAACTAATACCCTCTAAACCCACAGAGTATAAGGTTGCGGGGACAGGAAGCAAAAATTTTGTGAGTGGGTCACTAGGGGTAATAGTGAGTGGTGTGACTCCCATTTCCACCACTTGATTTCTGAACCCATGAATTCTGGTTGTGGGAGAAATAGCAGCATATACTTATTGGACTCTGGTTTACAACATATACAGCCTCCTGGAGAACATTGCCCCAAACTTGCAAGGTATTGCCACCTAGCTGGTGCCATAAGTGTGTCTAGAAGGCCATTCCATCGTTCTTTCAAGCCAGCTGCTTCAGCACAATGGGGAACATGGTAAGACCAGTGAATTCCATGGGCATGGGCCCACTGCCACTCTTCATTTGCCGTGAAGTGAGTCCTTTGATCTGAAGCAATGCTGTGTGGGATACCATGACGGTGGATAAGGCATTCTGTAAGACCACAAATGGTAGTTTTGGCAGAAGCATTGTGTGCAGGGAAGGCAGGTCTGTATCCAGAGTAAGTGTGTATTCCAATAAGAACAAAAGCCTCCCTTTCCATGATGGAAGTGGCCCAATATAATCAACCTGCCACCAGGTTGCTGGCTGATCAGCTCAAGGAATGGTGCCATGTCAGGTACTCAGTGTAGGTCTCTGCTGATGGCAGATGGGACACTCAGCAGTAGCTGTAGCCGAGTTGGCCTTGGTGAGTGGAAGTCTATGTGGCTGACTGAGCCCATGTATAACTTCCATCTCTGCCACTATGGCCACTTTTTCATGAGTCCACTGGGCAATGATGCGAGTGGCTGGGAAAAGAGGATGCCTGGATTCCAAAGAACATGTCATCCTTTCCACTTGACTCTCATCAATGTAATGGGTCACTGTGACATCTTGGGAAACCTCGGTGGTGTAGTGGTTAAGTGTTACAGCTGCTAACCAAAGGGTTGGCAGTTCATATCCGCCAGGTGCTCCTTGGAAACTCTATGGGGCAGTTCTACTCTGTCCTATAGTGTCACTATGAGTCGGAATCAACTCGACAGCACTGGGTTTGGTTTTTTGGTTTGGCAATATCTTGTTAAAGGGAAAGGTGATAAATATCCCTGTGGACTAAATTATGACATGGGGCTGGAGAGCTGATACACCCCTGAGGTAGTAGACACACTTCATAGGTGTATTGGTGGCCTTGCTAACTGCAGCAAACTGCTTCTGGTGGACCTTCAAAACAGGTATGGAGAAAAAGTCATTAGCCAGATCAATAGCTGCACACCAGGTACCAGGAGATGTATTAATTTGTTGAAGCAATGAAACCACATCTGGAACAGCAGCTGCAATTGGAGTCATCACTCAGTTAAGTTTTTGATAATTCACTGTCATTCCCTAAGATCTATCTGTTTTTTGCAGAGGCCATGCAGGAGAATTGAATGAGGATGTGGTGGAAATCAACACTCCTGCATCCTTCAAGTCCTTGATGGTGACAGTGATCACTGTGATCCCTCCAGCAATGTGGTATTGCTTTTGGTTTACTATTTTCCTAGGTAGGAATGACTTTCTAATGATTTCACTTGGCCTTTCCTAGCATAATAGCCCTTACTTCACTTGTCAGGGATTCAATGTGGGGGTACTGCCAGTTGCTGAGTGTATATATTCCAAAAATGCATTCTGGAATGGGGGAGATCACTACAGGATGCTCAGGGACCCACTGGACCTACTGTGAGATGGATATGGGCTAAGATTTCATTAATAGCCTCACCTTCATATGCCCCCCCTCACCCAGGTGGGCCACAGTGATATTTTGGGTCTCCTGGAATTTCTGTCAGTTCACAGCCAGTACCCAGTAAACTGAAAAACCTGATTATTTCCTTTTCTCAAATGAAGAGTCACTCTTGTAAAAGGCTGTGGATCACCTGGGCAAGGCTGGGAGAAAGATTAGCAGTATAAATTTTTGGCAGTGTAGTGCGATTCTTTTTCCAGGGGACCTGGCCTTTCCTTCTTTCAAAGGGTTGTGGGTCTGTAAACAGGCTCAAGTTTGGGAATTGACTGAGGGGCCATGACTCTATTCAGGTGAGATGAGTTAGACTGCTGTTCACTTGACCTAGAATTCTTCTGCTTGTACAGATCAAGTAAACGTTTAGTAGATTTTCTATTTCACAACTAGAGGCACCATGACTAAGTAGCCAATGCCTTAAGCCCATACAAGTCAGACTATTCTGATTACTGCTTTGACTCCTCTGTCTATTACAATAACCATGTCCACCTTGTCTTTGTCGATCAAGTGCCGCCACTTGGCTCCTACCACCATGTGGTCTAATCGGCCCCATTGTAGTTAGGTGTCTTAATCCAGTTTGGGCGGTTCCCACTGCCAAAACTGACTTACATAAAATTGCAATCACGGCAGTCTTCAAGGATGCTGGGGCTCCCTTCACAAATTTGTTCCTCACCATTATGGTAAAAGGTGTGGCCTCTGGGCACTGCATGTGTGGGTCTGTGGGTCTAACCTGAAAAATCCACTCTAACATGCCAATTTCCCTAAGCCTTTGGATACCTTCTTCCACAGTATACCAAGGCAGGTCTGGTACTTCAACTGGATTTAGTGTAGGTCATTGTGTAATCCATGCTTCATGGACAAAACCAAATAAACTATTAGACCCTTTCCTAACCTCTGGAGCTGAAACATTGAATGAAGAATCTGTGCTTAGTGGACCCATATCAATAAACTCAGACTGATCCAGCTTTATGTTCCTTGCACCATTATCCCACACCCTTAACAGCCATTACCACAAGTAATTCCTCAGGTTTCTGTTTGTACATGTTAGAAAATCAAGCAGTCCTTTTGCAGTGTTGCGTACCTCCTCCTTGGTCACACTTTGTACTTCACCTTTTGGGGATCACTGGGACATAAGTCTAGTTACAAGTCTAGAAGTCAAAATGGGTGGTGGGGATACGCTTCGAGGACACTCAGCATTGTCTTGTAAGGCATCTGCCCCAGGCAATGACTCAGACAAATGCTGTTCAGACAAAGCTGAGTTAATCTTATCAGATGGGGGTAGAGGGGCTAATGACTTTACTGGGGAGGGTGGCATAGCAGAAAAAGATGGAGTAATCTCTTCAGTTGGGAGTGAGAGGGCTGGTTCTGTTAGCAGGAGTGATTCAACAGAATTTAGGGGCTTGGTGTCCCCAGCTTCATGATTATGTGCCCATATGTCCCCATCCCAAATTTCAGGATCCCAATTCTTCCCTATTAATACCCTCACTTTAACTTCAGACATCACTTGAGGATGGGAATTAGTTGGCGTTGTAATTCAGCCACTCTTACGGTAAGACTCTGGGTTTGGTTTTGGGCAATATCATCTCTGTTACTACAAGAAATAAGAGTTTCTTTTAAGGCACAAGAGGAATCTTTTAGGTTGTTTTTGAAGCACTTAAGCTTTAACTTTGAAGCCCTGAGTTCATCTCTTTCTTTCACCACTTCGTCTAGAGAAAGTAAGAACAACCAACCAGCTTTCTTATACTTCTCATTCTGACAAAATTGTAGAAAGGTATCAAACATGGGATCATCCAGAACCTCACTTCTCACCAATACCTGATTTACTGGTGGTGATATTTTGCATATTTCTCTTGTCACCTCATGCCATGCATTAGCAGTGCCCTCTTTACTACTGAAAGTAAAGTCATCAACATCTTTAAGACTAACCAGACTTGAGAATTAATTTAGAAAACTCATCCTTTACAATTTTGTTTTTCTAGAACCACTCTTACTACCAAATGTCTTAGGCTGGTTTCTCTAGAGAAGCAAAATCAGTGAAATATATACATATGTATATATATATATATATATATATATACATATATATGTTAGAGAGAGAAATTTATATCAAGGAAATGTCTCATGTGGTTGTAGAACCTGGAAAGTCCCAAGTCTGTGGATCAGGCTTGAGGCTTCTCCTGACTCATGTAGCTGCAGGAGCTGGTGAACCCAAGATCCAGACACAGGAGGCTGAGGAATCCCAAGATTGGTAGGCAAACTGTTAGCCCAAGACCCAAGAACCAGAGGTCAGATGAACAGCAGCCAGCTGCAGGATCCAGAGCTAGCAAAGGCTGGCAAGCCTTGCCAGAAAGTCCACTTATATTCGATGCAGGTCACACCCCCAGAGAAAATCCCTTTCAATTGATTGGCTACTCACAGTAGGTCCCATCATAGAGGTGATAACATTGTATCAGATCTCACCATGAAAGTGATTACATCATTATATGACTGCCAAAATACATTGTAACTGCCAAACCACTGAGAATCATGGCCCAGCCAAGTTGACACACAACCTTAACAATCACAGTATCACGTAGAAACATAACTGAGGTGGAGTCTCCAGATGAGACGGCCACTACAACAAAGCCCAGGCAGGTATCTGAGGATGAAGCTCACTACCACACAGGACATGCTGACCAAGCGAGAAAGAACAAGCGATGGCAAGGCTGTGGTGCAGCCAGCCCTGTCCACTGCCAAGGCTGGGTGTTATGGATTGAATTGTGTTCCCCCCAAAATATGTGTTGGAATTCTAACCCGTATACCTTCGGATGTAATCACATTTGGGAGTAGGGTTTCCTTTGCTATGTTAATGAGATCATATCAGTGCAGGGTGTCTCTTAAACTTAATGACTTTTGAGATACAAAAAGAGTGGATTTGGCATAGATGCAAGCAAGCACAAATAGGGGAAAAATAGATGTCAAGGAACTGAGATCACCAAGGAACTGAGGAACACCAGGGCTAGAGAAGCTGAGACAAGGATTTTCCCACAGAGCCGAAAGAGAGAGAAAACTTTCCCAGAGAGCCTTCCCCAAGAGCCAGTGCCCTAAATTTGGACTTCTAGCCTCCTTAGCTGTGAGAAAATAAATTTCTGGTCTTTAAAACCAAGCACTGGGGTACTTCTGTTACAACAGCACTAAGAAACAAAGACACTGGGCAAGATCGCCACAATGGGTGGGGGCCACACAGGCTCCCACTAATTGCTTTTGGTTCTGGGAGGAGATGACTGCCCCGATGGCCCTGGACCCTGGCACTTACTTTTCATCCCCTGAGAGGGTCATCAGGCAGCCTCCATACTCAGAGCCTCTGGTGGCGCTCTGTATGTACCCAAAGCCCAGTACATGGAGCTCTCGTGCTACTGCTATTCCTTTTCCTCCACCTGCACAGACTTTCCAGAATGTTCTGTTACAGTAGGAGTGGCAGAAGCAAATGGTAGCACCCAAAAGGGGTGTGGCCAGAAGGAGGACATCAAGTAGATGGATTTATTTTCTAAGTGACTCCTAAGGGCAGAATGAAGACTACTGGGTTTAGGGTACAGAGATCAGAGTTTGCTTCAACACAAGCAAGAGCTGATGATGACCAAACCTTGAGGAATGGGCGGCCTTGGGAGGCAGTGAGGCCATGACACTGGAGGTATGCAGGATGGGACTACAGTTCCAAATGACGGCAGGGATGAGTGGAGAGCTGACCGAAAAGCAGGAGGCTATGTGGATCGGTGGGTCTCATCCATGCCATGAACATGCATCAGAGTCATCAGAGGGCTTGTCAGAACACAGACTGCTAGATATTTGAGGATATATAGGTCTAGGGTGAATTGCATTTCCAACAAGTTCTCAGGTGGCCCATGGACCACACTTTGAGAGCTACTGGTGTAGATGATCCTGAGATTTGATAAGTCCTGCAATAAGTATCTCTCCTACTGACCACATACCACTCATGACATTCATCTTGAAAGGAAGACACTCGATGAGATGGACTGACACTGTGGGTGCAACAGTGGGCTGAAACATAGCAAGAATTGTGAGGATGGTGCAGAACCGGGCAGTTTCGTTCTCTTGTACACGGGGTTGCTATGAGTTGGAATCAACTTGATGGCACCTACCAAGAACAAAAACAGAGGCTGCCTATATTCTTTGCTCTTGCCTCTCCTCCCCATCACTCCAACCTGTGCTTCTTCATCACTTCCCCCTCTCTGATGTTCCTGTCTCTGTCTTTCCCTTATAAAGACCCTTGTGTCTTAGTTATTTAGTGCTGCTATTAAAGAAATACCACAAGTGGATGGCTTTAACAAACAGAAATTTATTCTCTCACAGTCTAGGAGGTTAGAAGTCCGAATTCAAGGCTCTGGGGCAAGGTCTTTGTCATCAATCTTCCCCTGGTATAGAAGCTTCTCAATGCAGGGACCTCAGGTCCAAAGGACACCCTCCACTCCTAGCTCTTATTTCTTGATGGTAATGTGGTACCCCTGCTCTCTGCTTGATTCTCTCTTTTATAACTCAGAAAAGATTGACTCAGGATACAACCAAATCCAGTAGATTAAGTCCTGCCTCATTAACATAACTGCCTCTAATCCTGCCACATCAACATCATAGAGGTTAAGATTTACATCACATAGGAAAATTACATCTGGTCACAAAGTGGAGGACAACCACATAATACCGGGAATCATGGTCTAGCCAAGTTGACATATATTTTTAGGGGATGTAATTCAATCCATAACACTTGCGATTACATTGGACCCACCTGGATAATCCAGGATAATCTCCCCATCTCAAGACCCTAATTTAATCACATCTGCAAAGTCTCATTTGCTATGTAAGGTTGCATATTCACAGGCTCCAGGAATTAGGATGTGGACATCTTCAGGGTGCAATTTTTCAGCCTACCACACCCTGGAAGAATGTTAGCCCAGCTGGGCTGCAGATCCACAGAACAGGTGACATCAAAGCTGGGAGCTGGAGATTGAAAGAGGGCACCCAATAGAGAGTGCTTTTGTAGGTCCAGGGAACCCCAGGAGAACAGGGGCCAACCGGCCTTTGCTGAGGGACTACTGTGTCCTGAGCAGTGCTCAGTACCTTCCGCCCCTTTCACCTTTAATCCTCCAAACAACCCTGTGAGATCTCCTCTTTCTGGAAGAGAAAACCGAGCCTCAGAGGGGTTTTCACTTCTCTCTCTCTCTGTGTGTGTGTGTGTGTATCATGCTCAAGCCAAAGGTTGCTTGCCACCCATATATATGCAGCAAAGGAAATGAATATTATTGAGGGCCACCATCAGCCTAGTGGGGGCCCTTTCACACATCCCGCCTTCAGTCTTCAGGAAAACCTGACGATGAGTATTATCACAGCCACTTTTATAGATGAAAAGCTGAAGCACAGAGATGTTAGGAAAGTTAGCACAGATCTGGTAGCAATGGGCCTTGGCAGGCCTACCACCCTGATCCAGTTCTGTTTGGTTGGCTGAGGACAGGTTGCAAAGAGAACCTGATTCCATCCAAAGGAATTAAGACTTTGTCCTGTGGCACAGCAATGAAGAGCCACTGAGATTTACAGCCAAGGAGTGGTATTGCTCAGATGTTCAGGGTGCATTTTAGGCACTTCAAAAGGAAATTCTAGCAATGATGGAGTGGTTTGGGAATGGGATAGAAGGGAAGGCTGGAAGACCCAGCTGCAGGCTGTGGGACTCATTCAGATGGGAGGTGATGTGTGCAGAGGAGTGACTGCTGGACTGGGAAGAAGGGTCTGACTGCAGGGTCTAGTGCCAAGCAGATCATGCATGTTGGGGACCAGGTCCCAGGGATGACTCCAGGTTTCTCATCTTAGTCACCGTGAGAGAGAATATGGGAGCAATAGGTTTGCTTTTAACAGTAATACCTGTCCATTGTTTTAATTTTTTTTCAAGACTGTGGAAGAGTAAAAGATAAAAAGCAAAGTCTTCCCCTTCCATCCCTCCCCAATTCCACAGTTAAACTTCCCAGATATAGCCCCTATTAATATAATTTCATTTGTATCCTTTCTGGAATTTTCTCTGGAAATTGGGAATCTGGGGGAAGAAAGTAAGTTTAGCCTGGACACATTGACTCCTGGGGGCTGTCGGACCTCTGGAGAGATGTCCTACAGGCAGCAGGAAAGTGTTCTGGAGTTTAGGGCAGGGCTCTGGGCAGATGAAGGAGTCCCTGGGTGGTGCAAATGGTTAGGTGCTTAACTACTAGCTGAAAGGTTGGAGGTTTGAACCCACCCAGAGGTGCCTTGAAAACCCTATGGAGCAGTTCTACCCTGCACACGTGCAGTTGCCATGAGTTGAAATTGATTTGACAGCAACTAACAATAACAACTGGTCTGAAGATTTTTATGACATATACTCAGAGAAGTTCAATTTCTGGGGCCTGGATGTTCCAGTAACTGCTATTAAGATTTTTCCTTTTCATGGAAGTTGTGGATATTAATGTAAGTATTGTTCCTAAGCTGGTGTTATCATAACTGACCATGCTGTTTTTCAATAAGGTGTTCACACATGTCATGGTAGTGAATTTCTCCTGCTTGAAATCCTTTTAGTTCGGGGATCTTTTCGTTTGGCTCTATTGAAGGATACACAGCTATTTAGGGCGAGGTCTGTTTCTCATTTTAAGACATTCATATTCAAGGGATTAGTGTTAGCCGTGACTACAAGGAGATTTATAACTGAGTAGATTTCTTCATCAGGCACAACTGCTGCCTTCTCAGCCTCAAGAAATATTATTAACAAAAAATCAGGACTGAGTTTCATTTCCTGCAGTGGTGGACTACCTTGTTTCAAACTAACCCTCACACCAAGAACAAGTAGAAAAGCTGGATGAGATATAAATAAGCATCCTTTTGATGGCATTGTAGAGTTGTAAAGTCAGCAACAACTTGCAGCCAGGATTTGAAGTGGCAAGATTTCAGGAAGACAGCGAGCCCCTCAAGCCATTTGCCAATTACAAACGCTGTAGCTGCTGAGAGACCAAGCAGGACCTTTGGTGGTTTCCTGGGCCTGGGGGACAATAATTGTCATTTGAAATCTACCAAGGAGGAGAGGCTCTGTAAAACGCTCCTGGTGTTCACTTGTGTCCCTGAGGGTTACACTCTAAGAGAAAGGGAATCAAGGAGCAGATCAGCTCTCGTGAGGACCAAAACCCAGCTTTAAATCAGCTCCATCACTGGTTTGATTGAGATGATCTGTCCCTCACTAACTGCCTCTATAAAAGAGAATCTGAAGTCTCAAATTATCTCCATAATTTTTTATGTAATCTTATTTTTGGTGAAAATATGCATAGCAAAACCTGCTCATATTCCAGTTTCTAGACATGATGACCAGTGACATTGGTTACATTCTTCACATTGTGTCAACAGTCTTGTTATTTCTTTTCTAGTTGTTTTACTCCCATTTACTTAAACTCCACGTCCCCCCACCCCCAACCTTCTCATCTCTACTTTAAAATAGCTGTTGACTCTTTGGTCTTACGTAGACTTTTTTTTTTTTTTTTAAAGCATAATACTTTAGTAAATCCTTACACTTTGAGCTAAACTTTACTTAGTTTAAAGGTGACTTCAGGAGATGGTTTCATTTCAAAGTTACAAGAGCAACTCAGGGCCATAGTCCTAGGGATTCCTCCAGGCTCAATAGGTTCAATAATCCGGATTCTTTAAGATTTTAGGTTCTGCTCCACATTTTTCTTCTTCTTTTTTTTTTTTTTTTTCCAGGATTCATCTATTGTGGCTCTGATCAGAACATTTCAGTAGTGGTAGCCAAAGACCATGTAGTTCTTCTAGTCTCAAGGTGAAGGAGACAATGGTTTATGTAATCCAGTTCCTTCTCTGCTTCTTGGGTTTCCTTCTTTCTCTTTTGTTCCAGGTAAAGGCCAATAGCTGTATGTTAGATGGCCACACTTAAGCTCTTTTTAAAACCCTAGACACTACTCACCATATTGGGAGGTAGAACATAATTTTAAGAAGTATATTATACCAACTGACTGGATTGTCCCACAAGACCATGGCCCTAAACTCTCAAACCAAGATAATTAATCCTATGAAGTGATTGGTTATGTCTAATTAGTATCAGCATCTGTAGCAACTCCACCCCTTTTTTTTGTGGTTGTTACTGTTACAAAAGCATACACAACAGAGCGTTTGCCCATTCATCCCTTTTCCCGATGTACAGATTATTGGCATCAATTACATCGGTCATGCTGTACAAACTTCATCCACATTTGGTGCCACCTTTCCTTTTACTGGAGCCCTGGTGGCACTGTGGTTAAGAGCTTGGCTGCTAACCAAAAAGGGCAGCAGTTTGAACCCACCATGCGCTCCTTGGAAACTCTATGGGCAGTTCTACTCTGTCCTATAGGGCAGCTAAGAGTTGGAATCGACTCTATGGCAACGAGTTTGTTTGTTTGTTTTCCTTTTACTATAAACAAAAAGTGACTACTACCAAGTGAGTACTTCTCTCTCTACACCACCCCGTCCCTACCTCTGGTAACCACTGATGAACATTAGTTTCTTCATATTTACCGATTCATGTCATTTCATAAAAGTGAGAACAACATACAGTATTTGTCTTATTGTGATTGATTTATTTCACTCAACATAATGTCCTTCAGGTACATCCACGTTGTAAGATGTTTCAGGAACTCATTTTTCTTTATCACTGAGTAGTACTTATGTACCAAATTTTGCTTATCCATTCATCCGTTGACAGGCATTTAGGTTGTTTCCATCTTTTTGCAATTGTGCATAGTGCTGCAATGAACATAGATGTGCATATGTCTGTTTGTGTCACTTCTATTAGGTCCCTAGGGTATATACTTAGCAGTGGAATTGCTGAATCATATGGCAGCTATATCTCTAGTTTTTGAGGACTCATCAGACTGTTTTCCACAATGGCCGTACCATTTGGCATTCCCACCAGAAATGGACGAGTTTTACAACTTCTCCATATCCCCTCCAACACTTGCTATTTCCCTTTTCTTTTTAATCTTAGCCTTACTCCATACTCCCACTTAATCTCAGCCATTCCAGTCTCTCCTTTCGTGACAATTTTGCCAGTTTCTAACCCTCTCTACCCTCCTATCTCCCCTCCAGACAGGAGATGCCAACACAGTCTCAAGTGTCCACCTGATACAAGTAGGTCACTCTTCATCACCATTCTCTCCAACCCACTGTCCAGTCCCTTGCATGTCTGGTGAGTTGTCTTCGGGAATGGTTCCTGTCCTGGGCCAACAGAAGGTTTGGGGACCATGACCACCGGGATTCCTCTAGTCTCAGTCAGACCATTAAGTCTGGTCTTTTTATGAGAATTTGGGGTCTGCATCCCACTGATCTCCTGCTCCCTCAGGGGTTCTCTGTTGTGTTCCCTGTCAGGGCAGTCATCGGTTGCGGCCGGGCACCATCTAGTTCTTCTGGTCTCAGGATGATGTAAGTCTCTGGTTCATGTGGCCTTTTCTGTCTCTTGGGCTCATAGTTGTCGAGTGACCTTGGTGTTCTTCATTCTCCTTTGATCCAGGTGGGATGAGACCAATTGATGCATCTTAGATGGCCGCTTGTTAGCATTTAAGACCCCAGACGCCACATTTCAAAGTGGGATGCAGAATGTTTTCATAATAGAATTATTTTGCCAATTGACTTAGAAGTCCCCTTAAGCCATAGTCCCCAAACCCCCACCCTTGCTCCGCTGACCTTTGAAGCATTCATTTTATCCCGGAAACTTCTTTGCTTTTGGTCCAGTCCAGTTGAGCTGACCTTCCCTGTATTGAGTATTGTCCTTCCCTTCACCTAAAGTAGTTCTTATCTACTAAAAAAAAAAACTATTTTTTTTAACTAATCAGTAAATAACCCTTTCCCACCCTCCCTCCCTCCCCCCCTCGTAACCACAAAAGTATGTGTTCTTCTCAGTTTATACTATTTCTCAAGATCTTATAATAGTGGTCTTATACAATATTTGTCCTTTTGCCTCTGACTAATTTCACTCAGCATAATGCCTTCCAGGTTCCTCCATGTTATGAAATGTTTCACAGATTTGTCACTGTTCTTTATCGATGCGTAGTATTCCATTGTGTGAATATACCACAATTTATTTAACCATTCATTCGTTGATGGACACCTTGGTTGCTTCCAGCTTTTTGCTATTGTAAACAGATCTGCAATAAACATGGGTGTGCATATATCTGTTTGTGTGAAGGCTCTTGTTTCTCTAGGGTATATTCCGAGGAGTGGGATTTCTGGGCTGTATGTTAGTTCTATTTCTAACTTTTTAAGAAAACGTCAGATAGATTTTCAAAGTGGTTGTACCATTTTACATTCCCTCCAGCAGTGTATAAGAGTTCCAAACTCTCCGCAGCCTCTCCAACATCTATTATTTTGTGTTTTTTGAATTAATGCCAGCCTTGTTGGAGTGAGATGGAATCTCATCGTAGTTTTAATTTGCATTTCTCTAACAGTTAATGATCGAGAGCATTTTCTCATGTATCTATTAGCTGCCTGAATATCTTCTTTAGTGAAGTGTGTGTTCACATCCTTTGCCCACTTCTTGATTGGGTTGTTTGTCTTTTTGTGGTTGAGTTTTAACAGAATCATATAGATTTTAGAGATCAGGTGCTGGTCGGAGATGTCATAACTGAAAATTCTTTCCCAATCTGTAGGTGGTCTTTTTACTCTTTTGGGGAAGTCTTTAGATGAGTATAGGTGTTTGATTTTTAGGAGCTCCCAGTTATCTGGTTTCTCTTCGTCATTTTTGGTAATATTTTGTATTCTGTTTATGCCTTGAATTAGGGCTCCTGACGTTGTCCCTATTTTTTCTTCCATGATCTTTATCGTTTTAGTCTTTATGTTTAGGTCTTTGATCCACTTGGAGTTAGTTTTTGTGCATGGTGTGAGGTATGGGTCCTGTTTCATGTTTTTGCAAATGGATATCCAGTTATGCCAGCACCATTTGTTAAAAAGACTATGTTTTCCCCAATTAACTGACCCTGGGCCTTTGTCAAATATCAGCTGCTCATATGTGGATGGATTTATATCTGGGTTCTCAATTCTGTTCCATTGGTCTATGTGCCTGTTGTTGTACCAGTACCAGGCGGTTTTGACTACTGTGACTGTATAATAGGTTCTAAAATCAGGTAGAGTGAGGCCTCCCACTTTCTTCTTCTTTTTCAGTAATGCTTTACTTATCTGAGGCTTCTTTCCCTTCCATATGAAGTTGGTGATTTGTTTCTCCATCACATTCAAAAATGTCATTGGAATTTGGATTGGAAGTGCATTGTATGTATAGATGGCTTTTGGTAGAATAGACATTTTTACTATGTTAAGTCTTCCTATCCATGAGCAAGGTATGTTTTTCCACTTATGTAGGTCCTTTTTAGTTTCTTGTAGTAGTACTTTGTAGTTTTCTTTGTATAGGTCTTTTACATCTTTGGTAAGATTTATTCCTAAGTATTTTATCTTCTTGGGGACTACTGTGAATGGTATTGATTTGGTGATGTCCTCTTCGATGTTGTTTTTGTTGATGTAGAGGAATCCAAGTGATTTTTGTATGTTTATCTTATAACCTGAGACTCTGCCAAACTCTTCTATTAGTTTCAGTAGTTTTCTGGAGGATTCCTTAGGGTTTTCTGTGTATAAGATCATGTCATCTGCAGATAGAGATAATTTTACTTCCTCCTTGCCAATCCAGATGCCCTTTATTTCTTCGTCTAGCCTAATTCCTCTGGCTAGGACCTCTAGCACAATGTTGAATAAGAGCGATGATAAAGGGCATCCTTGTCTGGTTCCCGTTCTCAAGGGAAATGCTTTCAGGCTCTCTCCATTTAGAGTGATGTTGGCTGTTGGCTGTTGGCTTTGTATAGATGCCCTTTATTATCTTGAGGAATTTTCCTTCAGTTCCTATTTTGGTGAGAGTTTTTTACCATGAATGGGTGTTGGACTTTGTCAAATGCTTTTCTGCATCAATTGATAAGATCATGTGGTTTTTGTCTTTTGTTTTATTTATATGGTGGATTACATTAATGGTTTTTCTAATATTGAACCAGCCTTGTATACCTGGTATAAATACCACTTGGTCGTGGTGGATTATTTTTTTGATGTTGTTGAATTCTATTTGCTAGAATTTTGTTGAGGATTTTTGCATCTATGTTCATGAGGGATATAGGTCTGTAATTTTCTTTTTTTGTGATGTCTTTACCTGATTTTGGTATCAGGGAGACGGTGGCTTCATAGAATGAGTTAGGTAGTATTCCGTCATTTTCTATGCTTTGAAATACCTTTAGTAGTAGTGGTGTTAACTCTTCTCTGAAAGTTTGGTAGAACTCTGCAGTAAAGCCGTCTGGGCCAGGGGTTTTTTTTGTTGGGAGTTTTTTGATTACCGTTTCAATCTCTTTTTTTGTTATGGGTCTATTTAGTTGTTGTATTTCTGATTGTGCTAGTTTGGGTAGGTAGTGTTTTTCTTCCTATTTCTTCAAGGTTTGCAAATTTGTTAGAGTACAATTTTTCATAATAATCTGATATGATTCTTTTATTTCAGTTGGGTCTGTTGTGATATGGCCCCTCTCGTTTCTTATTCGGGTTATTTGTTTCCTTTCTCGTATTTCTTTAGTCAGTCTGGCCAATGGTTTATCAATTTTGTTAATTTTTTCAAAGAACCAGCTTTTGGCTTTGTTAATTCTTTCAATTGTTTTCCTGTTCTCTAATTCATTCAGTTCAGCTCTAATTTTTATTATTTGTTTTCTTCTGGTGCCTGATGGATTCTTTTGTTGCTCACTTTCTATTTGTTCAAGTTGTTGGGAGAATTCTCTGATTTTGGCTCTTTCTTCTTTTTGTATGTGTGCATTTATCGATATAAATTGACCTCTGAGCACTGCTTTTGCTGTGTCCCAGATGTTTTGATAGGAAGTGTTTTCATTCTCTTTGTATTCTATGAATTTCTTTATACCTCCTTAATGTCTTCTATAACCCAGTCTTTTTTCAGCAGGGTATTGTTCAATTTCCAAGTGTTTGATTTCTTTTCCCTAATTTTTCTGTTATTGATTTCCACTTTTATGGCCTTGTTGTCTGAAAAGATGCTTTGTAGTATTTCGATGTTTTGGATTCTGCAAAGTTTTTTTTTTATGACCTAATATGTGGTCTATTCTGGAGAATGTTCCATGTGGGTTAGAAAAAAAAGTATACTTTGCAGCAGTTGGGTTGAATGTTCTGTATAAGTCAATGAGGTCAAGTTGGTTGATTGTAGCAATTAGGTCTTCCGTGTCTCTATTGAGCTTCTTACTGGATGTCCTGTCCTTCTCCGAAAGTGGTGTGTTGAAGTCTCCTACTATAATTGTGGAGGTGTCTATCTTACTTTTCAGTTCTGTTAAAGTTTGTTTTATGTATCTTGCAGCCCTATCATTGGGTGCGTAAATATTTAATATGGTTATATCTTCCTGGTCAATTGTTCCTTTAATCATTATGTAGTGTCCTTCTTTATCCTTTGTGGTGGATTTAACTTTAAAGTCTATTTTGTCAGAAATTAATTTTGCTACTCCTGCTCTTTTTTGCTTATTGTTTGCTTGATATATTTTTTTCCAGCCTTTGAGTTTTAGTTTGTTTGTGTCTCTAAGTCTAAGGTGTGTCTCTTGTAGGCAGCATATAGACGGATCGTGTTTCTTTATCCAGTCTGAGACTCTCTGTCTCTTTATTGGTGCGTTTAGTCCATTTGCATTCAGTGTAATTAGAGATAAGTAAAAAAAAAAAAAAAGTTTTTTTTTATGTGTTTAGTGCTGTCATTTTGATGCCTTTTTATGTGTGTTGTTGACAATTTCATTTTTCCACTTACTTTTTAGTGCTGAGACGTTTTTCTTTGTAACTTGTGTGTTCCTCACTTTCATAGTATTTGACTTTATGTTTGCTGAGTCGTTATGTTTTTCTTGATTTTTATTTTGAGTTATGGAGTTATCGTACCTCTTTGTGGTTACCTTAATATTTACCCCATTTTTCTAAGTAAAAACCTAACTTGTATTGTCCTATATCGACTTGTATCTCTCTCCATATGGCAGTTCTATGCCACCTGTATTTATTCTCTCTTTTTAATTATTGTGATCTTTTACATATTGACTTCAAAGTTTCCCTGTTTTGAGCTTTTTTTTTCTTTTTAAAATTAATCTGAATTTGTTTTTCTGATTTCCCTATTTGAGTTGATACCAGGATGTTCTGTTCTGTGACGGTGTGTTGTGCTGGTATCTGATATTATTGGTGACCAAACAAATTCCTTTAGTATTTCTTGTAGCTTTGGTTTGGTTTTTGCAAATTCTCTAAGCTTGAGTTTATCTGTAAATGTTTTAATTTCACCTTCATATTTTAGAGAGAGTTTTGCTGGATATATGATCCTTGGCTGGCAGTTTTTCTCCTTCAGTGCTCTATATATGTCATCCCATTGCCTTCTTGACTGCATGGTTTCTGCTGAGTAGTCTGAACTTATTGATTCTCCTTTGTAGGAGACCTTTCTTTTATCCCTGGCTGCTTTTAAAATTTTATCTTTATCTTTGGTTTTGGCAAGTTTGATGATAATACGTCTTGGTGATTTTCTTTTTGGATCAGTTTTAAATGGGGTTCTATGAGCATCTTGGATAGATATCCTTTCGTCTTTCATGATGTCAGGGAAGTTTTCTGCCAACAGATCTTCGACTATTCTCTCTGTAGTTTCTGTTATCCTTCCCTGTTCTGGGACTCCAATCACACACAAGTTATTCTTCTTGGTAGAGTCCCACATGATTCTTAGGGTTTCTTCATTTTTTTTAAATTCTTTTATCTGATTTTTTTTCAGCTATATTGGTGTCAATTCCCTGGTCCTCCAGGTTTTCCACTCTGCATTCCAATTGCTCGAGTCTGCTCCTCTGACTTCCTATTGCGTTGTCTAATTCTGTAATTTTACTGTTAATCTTTTGGATTTCTGAATGCTGTCTCTCTATGGATTCTTGCAGCTTATTAATTTTTCCACTATGTTCTTGAATAATCTTTTTGAGTTCTTCAACTGCTTTATCAGTGTGTTCCTTGGCTTTTTCCGTGGATTGCCTTATTTCATTTCTGAGGTCATCTCTGATGTCTTGAAGCATTCTGTAAATTAGTTTTTTATATTCTGCATCTTGTAATTCCAGGATTGTATCTTCGTTTGGGAAAGATTTTGATTCTTTTGTTTGGGGAGTTGTAGAAGCAATCATGGTCTGCTTCTTTATGTGGTTTGATATCGACTGCTGTCTCCGAGCCATCACTAAGATATTGTAGTGATTTATTCTATGTTTGCTCATTGAGTCTTGTTTTGTTTTCTTTCAATATACGTGGATGGGCTACTAGATTGTGCTGTCTTGATTGTTGTAGCCCTTGAGTCACTTATGTCCTATTACCAGCTGGTTTGTGCTGTTACCAGATATATAAGCCTAAGAGTCCATTCACTATTCTTGAGTAGAATCTGATTTTGGGTCATCAAGTGTGTGGTGCAGGCTGTCACCTATCCACCTAGAGAAGTAGTGGTGATAGTTGTGTGCACCAGATTCTAGTTGCAGCAGGGGTTCACACTCTGGAGGGGGGGGCAGGATGCTGACAGGCTTCCCCCAAGTGCCAGTGAGGTAGGTGTGTCTCTATTCCTAAAGCACTTTGGTGGGTGGGCTCTGCAGCTGTACCTTAGGCCCCCAATGCAAGTACGTCTACAGTTTGTTAGGTGTCACCCTCCTTAGACCCCTAAGGCAGGAGGCTAGGTGGTCTGGGGGGAGCTTCAGCCCTCAGTTCCCTGTTGTGGGTCAGTGAGGGCTCTGTTGAATACGCAGAGGTATCAGACCTGGGAAACTTGTCTTTCCAGTAATCCGCTAAAACAATTACAGTCAGATCCCTATCAGAAATGCCTTTGCATTATAATAGCCACCTTGTTCTCTGTAGGGATGAAAGCCCAAGACTGTGGATCACATATACTTGGCTGGAGCTGGTTCTGTGTTTTTAGTCCAATTAGGGAAGGATTTTTGGTCCCTGGGTTTTTTGTAGCTGCTTCTCTCAGGCCAGGAGAATGGGTTAGGAAAAGACCAGAAAAAAAACAAAAGAAAGAAAGAAAGAAAAACCGCGGAGCAGTTTACTCTCTGGCTCAGGAAATTCCAATGTTAATGAACCCGCCTGGGAAGGGGAGGGGAGGGTTCAGATAAATAGGAGAGAGTAGGACCCTGGAATATAGACAAAGTTACTTATCTTGCTTGGGATGACTGTTTTATCTGAGATTCCTGAGGGGGGTGCGTCGACTGTGTGCGCTGGCTGGGTAGAGATTGCCCCCGAGGGTCAGGCTGTGTCCCGTGCTTGCGCTATCTCAGAAGCCGCGGTTAGTTCCTCCGCTCCCAGTCCAAAGACCAGGGCCAAGGTTCCCCGGCTGGGACGCCGCACTCCCGGCTCCAAAACCAGTCGCTGCCTCCCAGTGACTTTTCCTCCTGTCAGCCACGTCGCTGCGCTGCCTGTGTGCACTGACTGGGCTTCCCCTGAGGTCAGTTCAGGGGGCTAGGGCTGTGCCCCGTGTTTGCGCCGTCTCAGGATGCCATGCTCAGCTCTCCTGTGCCCAGTCCAAAGCCCAGAGCCAAGGTTTCCTGACTGGGACGCTGGCTCTAGGCTCCGAAAACAGTCGCTGCTTCCCCGTGGTTGTTTGTTCTCAGTCTCTGTCACTCGGGTCAACTCTTTAGATCTGTGTTTGATGGTCAGGGTTCGTAGATTGTCATGTATGTGATCGATTCACTTGTTTTTCCAAGTCTTTGTTGCAAGAGGGATCCGAGGTAGCTTCTACCTAGTCAGCCATCTTGGCCCCACCCTCTGTAGCTGTGTAATATGTTTTGAAGTCAGAAAGCATGAGGTCTCCTACTTTGCTCTTATTTTTCTTTTTATTGTACTTTAGATGAAGGTTTACAGAGCAAACTAGCTTCTCATTAAACAATTAATATGCATACTGTTTTGTTATATTTGTTGCCAACCTCATGACATGCCAACACTTTCTTCTTCTCGACCATAGGTTCCCCATTACTAGCTTTCCTGTCTCCTCCTGCCTTCTCGTCCCTGCCCCTGGCCTGGCATGCTCATTTAGTCTTGTTTTGTTTTATGGGCCTATCTAATCTTTGGCTAAAGGGTGAACCTCAAGTGTGACTTCATTACTGAGCTAAAAGCGTGTCCAGCGGCCATATTCTTGGAGTTCCTCCAGTCCCTGTCAGACCAGTAAGTCTGGTCTTTTTTTTTTAGTTAGAATTTTGTTCTACATTTTTCTCTGGCTCTGTCCAGGAACTTCTATTGTGATCTCTGTCAGAACAGTTGGTGGTGGTAGCGAGTCACCATCTAGTTGTACAGGACTCAGTCTGGTGGAGGCTGTGGTAGTTGTGGTCCATTAGTCCTTTGGACTAATTTTTTCCTCATAACTTTGGTTTTCTTCATTCTCCCTTGCTCCAGACTGATATTAGATGGCCGCTCACAAGGTTTAAGACGCCAGATGCTACCCATCAAGGTAGTATGTAGAACACTTTCTTTATAAACTATATTATGCCAATTGAGCTAGATGTTCCCAGAGACCATGGTCCCGACAGCCCTCAGCCCAGTAATTTAGTCCCTCGGGGAGTTTGGATGTGTCTATGGTGATTCCATGACCTTGTCTTTGTCAAGTTGTGCTGGCTCCCCCAGTATTGTGTATTCTTATCCTTCACCAAAGTTACCACTTATCTGGTGTCTATTTAGTGTTTTTTCCTCCCCACACCTTCCCTCCCTCATAACTACCAAAGGTTGTTTCTTTTTGTGTGTAAATCTTTTCATGAGTTTTTATAGTAGTGGTCTCATACAATCCTTGTCCTTTTGTGATTGACATCCTTCACTCAGCATAATGCTCTCCAGATTCATCCATGTTGTGAGATGCTTCACAGATTCATCATTGTTCTTTATGATTGCATAGTATTCCATTGTGTGTATGAACCACAGTTTGTTTATCGATTCATATGTTGATGGGCATCTAGGTTGTTTCCATCTTTTTGTTTTTGTGAATAAAGCTGCAATGAACATGGATGCACATACGTCTATTGGTGTGACGGCTCTTATTTCTCTAGGATATATTCCTAGGAGTGGAATGCTGAATCATATGATATTTCTATTTCTAGCTTTTTAAGGAAGTGCCATATTGTTTTCCGAAATGGTTGTACCATTTTGCATTCCCACCAGCAGTGCATAAGAGTTCTAATCTTCCTGTAGCCTCTCCAACATTTGTTTTCTTTTTTTTTTAATTGGAGCCAGTAATTCCAGGATGAGATAGTATCTCATTCTGGTTTTCATTTGCATTTTTCGAATGGCTAGTGATTACGATTATTTTCTTGTGTCTGTTAGCCACTTGAATGTCTTCTTTGATGAAATGTCTGTTCATTTCCATTGCCCATTTTTTAATTACGTGTCTTTTTGTTGTAGAGGTGTCGAATTTTCCTGTATATTTTAGAGATTAGACCTTTGTCAGATTTGTCATAGCCAAAATTTTTTCCCCAGTCCATAGGTTCTCTTTTTACTACTTTGGTGAAGTCTTTTGATGAACATAGGTGTAATTTTTAGAAGATTCCAGTTATCTAGCTTATCTTCTGGAGTTTGTGTGTTGTTAGTTATGGTTTGCATCCTGTTAATGCCGTGTATTAGGGCCTCTAGCATTGATCCTATTTTTCCTTCTATGATCTTTATAGTTTTTGGTTTTATATTTAGGCCTTTGATCCATTTTGAATTAGTTTTTATGTATGGTGTGAAGTATGGGTCCTGTTCCTTTTTTTTTTTTTTGCAGATGGACATCCAGTTTTGCCAGCACCATTTGTTAAAAAGACTGCCTTTTCTCCATTTGATGGATTTGGGGCCTTTATTGAAGATCAAGTGACCATAGGTGGTTGGGTTTACATCTGGATTCTCAATTCTGTTCCATTGGTCAATGTATCTATCGTTGTACCAGTACCAGGCTGTTTTGACTACTGTAGCTGTATACTAGGTTCTGAGGTCAGGTAGTTCGAGTCCTCCTACTTTATTCTTCTTCTTCAATAGTGCTTTAATTATCTGGAGCCTCTTCCCTTTTCTTATAATGTTAATGATTAGTTTTTCCATCTCTTTAAAAAATGCTGTTGGTATTTAGATTGGGATTACATTGTATTTGTAGATTGCTTTGGGTAGAATTGACGCTTTCACAACTTTGAGTCTACCTATCCATGACCATGGTATGTTTTTCCATTTATGTAGGTCTCTTTTGGTTTCTTGCAGTAGCGTTTTCTTTGTATAGGTCTTTTATGCCCCTGGTTAGATTTATGCCTAAATATTTTATTTTTTTTTTTAGGGGCTATTATAAATTATATTGTTTTCCTAATTTCCTTTTCGTCATTCTCTTTATTCATGTATAGGAATCCAACTGATTGTTCTATGTTTATCTCATATCCTGCTACTCTGCTGAATCTTTCTATTAGTTCCAGCAGTTTTCTCGTGGAGTCTTTTGGGTTTTCTATGTATAATATATTATCCACAAATAGGGACAGTTTTACTTCTTTCTTACCAATTTGGATGAAATTTATTTCTTTTTCTTGCCTTATTGCTTTAGCTAGGACTTCTAGCACGATGTTAAATAGGAGTTGTGATAAATGACATCTTGTCTTGTTCCTGTTCTCAAGGGGAATGTTGTCAGCCTCTCTCCATTAAGAATGATGTTGGCTGTTGGTTTTGTGTAGGTGCCCTTTATTATGTTGACAAATTTCCCTTCTATACCTCTTTTATTGAGAGTTTTTATCAGGAATGGGTGTTGGGCTTTGTTGAATGCCTTTTCTACATCAGTTGAGATGATCATGTGATTCTTTCATTTAATTTTATTTATGTGGTGGATTACGTTGATTTTCTAATGTTGAACCATCCTCGTATACCTGGTATGAATCCCACTTTGTCATGGTGTATTATTTTTTTGATATGATGCTGAATTCTTTTGGCTAGAATTTTGTTGAGAATTTTAGCATCTATATTCATGAGAGATATTGGTCTGTAATTTCTTTTTTTGTGGTGTCTTTGGTCTGTGTATTTTTTTTTTTTTTTGCTGGCTTCTTGGAATGAATTCAGAAGTATCCCTTCTTGTTCTATGTTCTGAAATAGTTTGAGTAGTACTGCTGTGAGCTCTTCTCTGAATGTTTGGTAGAATTCTCCAGTGAAGCCATCTGGGCCAGGGCTTTTGGGGGGGAGGTTTTTTGTTTTTTTTTTTTTAAGTTACTTTTTCAGCCTCTTCTCTTGTTATAGGTCTGTTCAGATTTTCATCATCAGTTTGTATTAGTTGGGGTAGGTAGTGCGTTTCTAAAAATTTGCCCTTTCCTCTAGGTTTTCAAATTTGTTAGAGTATAGTTTTTCATAGTACTCTGTTATGATCCTTTTTATTTCAGTTGGATCTGTTGTAATTCTCCCATTTCATTTCTTATTTGGGTTATTTGCATCCTCTCCTGTTTTTCTTTTGTCAGTGTGGCCAATGGTTTGTCAATTTTGTTGATCCTTTCCAAGAACCAACTTTTGAGTTTGTTAATTCTTTCTATTGTTTTTCTGTTCTCTATTTCTGCTCTGACCTTTATTATTTCCTTTCTCCTGGTGGCTATGGGCTTCTTTTGCTGTTCTCTTTCTATTTGTTCAAGTTATATAGCTAATGTTTTGATTTTGTCCCTTTCTTCTTTTTGAATGTGTGCATCTATTGCTATAAATTGGCCTTTGCCGTGTCCCAAGCGTTTTGTTATGATGTGTTTTCATTCTCTTTTGATTCTAGGAATTATTTTTATTCCTTCTTTGATTTCTTCTATTACCCAGCAGGGAGTTATTCAATTTCCATGATTTGATTTTTTCCTTGCTCTTCCTGTTTTTAATTTCTACTTTTATGGCATTGTGATCACAGAAAACACTTTGTATTATCTCAGTGTTTTTTATTTTATTGGTGGTTGCTTTGTGACTTAATACCCAAAGATATGGTCTATTCTGGAGAAAGTTCCATGTGCACTGGAAAAGAATATGTACTTTGCAGCTGTTGGGTAGAGTGTTCTGTATATGTCTGTGAGGTCAAGGTGGCTGATTGAGGCCTTTAGGTCTTCTGTATCTTTGTTGAGTTTCTTTCCTTTACCAAGAATGGTGTGTTGAAGTCTCCTACTATTACTGCGGACCTGTCAATTTCTCTTTCTAGTGCTGTTAGAGTTTGTTTCTATGTATTTTGGAGCCCTGTCATTGGGTCCATAGATATTTATTATGATTCTGTCTTCATGATGGATTATATAATGCCCTTCCTTGTCTTTTATGGTGGATTTTGTTTTAAAGTCTATTTTATCCAAGATTTGTATTGCAAATCCTGCACTTTTTTAATGGCTGTTTGCCTGATATATTTTTTCCATCCTTTGATTTTTAATAAATTTATGCCTTTGTTTCTAAAGTGTAGACAGAGTATTGATGGATCCTGTTTTTTTAAATCCATTCTCTCATTCTCTGTCTCTTTATGGGTCCATTTAGGCCATTTATGTTCAGTGTAATTATTGATAGCTGAGTTTATTGCTATCATTTTGTAGTGCTTTTTTTCTGTGGTGCTGACGTTTTCTTTGTTCCTCTTACTCTCCTCTGCTGAATTCCTTTTGTTTGTGGATTTCTTTTTCATTTCTTTTGTTTTTGTAGATTTTGTGTTTACTAAGACTTTATGATTTCTTCTTTATTTTGTTGAGTAGGTTTGTTAACTTTCTTTGTGGCTAACTTGAACTTTACCCTTATCTTCCTAAGTCCAAGCCAGTTTTCTATTACTTGGTATTGCCTTGACTTCCTCTCCATTTGAAAGTTCTATACCTACACTGTTTATTCCCTCTTTTACTGTTCTGACATTGTTGTCATTTACAGGTTAACCTCTTTGGTTCCCTATTGTAAGTCTTTCAGTTTCAATTTATCCTTCATTGAGATTTCATTACCTATGTTGGTATCTGGCCGATATGGTCTTGCATCCGAGATTCAGACTGTCATCTGATGTTATTGGCTTTCTAGCTGAAGGACTCCCTCTAATAATTCTTATAAGTTTGCTTTGGTTTTTGTATATTCTCTTAATTTCTGTTTATCTGGAAATGTCCTCATTTCGCCGTTGTATCTGAGTGAACCAGAGATATCATTGCTGTTGTCAGATGGATCCTGGCTGAAAGCAGAGAATGCCAGAAGGATGTTTACCTGTGTTTTATTGACTATGCAAAGGCATTTGACTGTGTGGATCATAATGAATTATTGATAACAGTGTGAAGAACGGGAATTCCAGAACACTTAATTGTGCCCATGAGGAACTTTACATAGATCAAGAGGCAGTTGTTCAGACAGAACAAGGGCATACTGATTGGTTTAAAGTTAGGAAAGGTGTGCATCAGGGTTATATTCTTTCACCATACCTATTCAATCTGTGGAAACCCTGGTGGCATAGTGGTTAAGTGCTATAGCTGCTAACCAAAGTGTTGGCAGTTTGAATCCGCCAGGTGCTCCTTGGAAACTCTATGGGGCAGTTCTACTCTGTCCTATAGGGTCACTATGAGTCGGAATCGACTCGATGGCACTGGGTTTGGTTTTGGTTTGGTTTATTCAATATGTATGCTGAGCAAATAATATGAGAAGCTGAACTATATGAAGAAGAACGGGGCATCAGGATTGGAGGAAGACTCATTAACAACCTGCGCTATGCAGATGACACAGCCTTGCTTGCTGAAAGTGAAGAGGACTTCAAGTACTTACTAATGAAGATCAAAGATCACAGCCTTCAGTATGGATTGTACCTCAACATAAAGAAAACAAAAATCCTCAGAACTGGACCAATAAGCAACATCATGATAAACGGAGAAAAGATTGAAGTTGTCAAGGATTTCATTTTACTTGGATCCACAGTCAACAACCATGGAAGCAGCAGTCGAGAAATCAAAAGATGCATTGCATTGGGTAAATCTTCTGCAAGGGACCTCTTTAAAGTGTCAAAGAGCAAAGATGTCACCTTGAAGGCTAAGGTGCGCCTGACCTAAGCCATGGTATTTCCAATCGCATCATATGCATCTGAAAGCTGGGCAATGAATAAGGAAGACTGAAGAATTGACTCCTTTGAATTGTGGTGTTGGCAAAAAATATTGAATATACCATGGACTGCCAAAAGAACGAACAAATCTGTCTTGGAAGAAGTACAACCAGAATGCTCCTTGGTATGCAAGGATGGTGAGGCTGCGTCTTACATACTTTGGACATGTTATCAGGAGGGATCAGTCCCTGGAGAAGGACATGATGCTTGGCAGAGCACAGGGTCAGCAGAAAAGAGGAAGACCCTCAACGAGATGGATTGACACAGTGACTGCAACAATGAGCTCAAGCATAACAACAATTTTAAGGGTGGCACAGGACTAGATAGTGTTTCGTTCTGTTCTGCATAGGATCGCTATGAGTCGGAACCGACTTGATGGCACCTAACAACAACAACAATTTGAGTAAGAGTTTTGTAGGATATATTATTCTTTGTTGGCACTTTTTTTTTCTTTCAAGTTTTTATATATGTCATCCATTGCCTTCTTGCCTTCACTGTTTCTGCCAAATAGTCATAGCTTAGTCCTTTTGTTTTCCCTCTGTATGTGGCTTTTCATTTTTCTCAAGTTGCTCTCAGGATTCTTTCTTTGTCTTTGGTTTTAGCAAAAGTGATTATGATATGCTTTGGTGATTTTCTTTTGGGGTCTATCCTATATGGTGTTTGTTGAGCTTCTTGGATGGTCAGCTTTTCACCTTTCATGATATTAAGGAAGTTTTCTGCCAGCAATTCTTCAATGATACTCTCTGTGTTTTCCATTTTCTCCCCTGTTCTAGAACTCCAATCACTAGCAGATTTTTGCTTTTGATTGTATCCCACATCATTCTCAGGGTTTCTTCATTTTTCTTTGTTTTTTTCTCTGATTTTTCCTCAAAGTGGTAGCCAAGAGTTTGTCTTCAATTTCGCTGATCCTGTCTTTCATTGTTTCAGACCTGCTCCTCAAACCTTTTGTGATGCTCTCCATTTCTAAAATCTTGTTGTTTATCTTTTGGATTTCCTTAATTGCTGTTTCTTGTATGATTTCCTTGACATTTTGTTCCTGTATTATTTCCCTGAATTATTTCATTGTTTTGTCTGTCTTTTCTATGATTTAGTCTGTATTTTCCATGATTTTTTTCTATTTTCTCCTTATTTTTGTCTGCCTTTTCTTTCAACTCTTGGATAGCCTTGAATATTAGAGATTAGAATTCCCTATTAGGTAGTTCCAGTTCCTTTTCTTTTACTGGAAGGTCATCTGTTGTTTTATTTTGGATGCCTACTGGAATCATCTTGTCCTGTATGTATATGTGTATATATATATATATGTGTGTGTGTGTGTACGGCACTGGGTATATATGGGTATATGTATGTATATACATACATACATATATATAACATATAAATACATATACATATGTATGTATATAGATTTGATATTATCTGATGTCTTTAGGACATGCAATAACTATTTTCTTTGTTTATTGATTGTAGATCTGTTTGTTTCATTGTGTTTTTTTGTTTTATTTGGTTATGTCTGAGCAGGTGTCCTGGGGACCCTATGTTGTTTGCTCATCTGTGGGCACAATATTTCTCATCACCTTGCCTAGTGGACAGAGCCAGTCGCTCAGCTATGGTGCAGCAGGGCAGGTCCAGTGGCAGGGGAGGGTCTGGGATGGGTCAGTTGTTGAATGTACTGAGGCTGACAGCACAGGGCCAGGGGTCAGTGCAGGGCAGGTTCCAGTAGACCATGCCTGTACTGCTTGGGGGTGCAATGCTCGGCACACGGTGCTGATAGGCAGGAGGGAGAGGGAAGGTTGTGATGTGTGGATATAAGTGGGTATGGGAAAGAAGAGAAGGAGGAGAAACAGGGGCCACTCCCCCCCAAAAATGCTGAGGGAGCCTGCTACTGGAGTGATGCAGACCCAGGCAAGCCATGTGCTGGTGGCTTTCTAGCTGGGCGGTGAGGCACAGTGTGTCAAGAGGGGACAGATAAGGCACATACAGCTAGGTGGGTGGGAGAAAGGAAAGGAAGGAAGGGAGAGAGAGATAAGAAATTAGGTTTTTAAAAAAGAGAGAGAAGGCACACATGGCCAGGTAGTCAGGAGAAAGGAATGTACAGAAACAAGAAAAAAAAGATACCAGGTAGTTGGGAGGAAGGAAAGGAAGGAACACAGAGAGAGAGAGACAAGAAATTAAGGGGGAAAAAAAAAAGGAAGAAAGAAAAAGAAATACCCCAAAGGAGCTGACCGAAAGCTCGTCCCTAGCTGAGCAGCACTGCACAACCCATTAAGAAGGAGCGGAGGTGGCACATGGTGCCAGGTGTTCAGGAGAAGGGTAAGGAAGGAAGGTCGAAAGAAACAAGAAACTGAGAAAAAGAAAAGAAGAAAAAAATGCTCTAGGGGAGCCCACTGGAAGTGAGTCCCCAGGCGAACAGTACTGCACCACCCATCAAGAAGGAATGGAGATGGCACACAGTGCCAGGTGTTCAGGAGAAGGTTAAGGAAGGAAGGTAGAAAGAGAAAAGACCAAGGAAAAAAAGAAAAAAAAATGCCACAAGGGAGCCCACCAGAAGCAGGCCCTCAGCCAAGTGGCATGGCACAGCCAGTCTAGAAGGAGCAGAGATGGCACACAGTGCCAGGTATTCAGGAGACATTGAAAAGGAGGAAGGAAGAGAGAGATAATAAACTGAAAAACAAAGACAAACAAAAAGGAAGAACACATGCCCCCAGGGAACTCAGTAGTTTGGCAACATGGACCAGGGAAGTGGTTACCCAGGCAAGCAGTGCTTCACAGCCTGTCAAGAAAAAGCAGAGATGGCATAAGGAGCCAGGTGTTCAAGAGAAAGGAAAGGACAGAGGTGAGAGAAAAAGAAGCCAAAAGACGGGGAAAAAAAAGAAACAAAAAAAGTGGCACTGAAAGAGCCAGCCAGTGTGTGTGGGGGCGGGGGGGAAGGGGGTGAATCTGAGCAGCAAGGAGCTGGTGTCTCCCCAGCCAAAGGCTGCAACCTGCCAAGAAGCCGCAGAGGCCAAGCAGGGGGTAAAAGAGCGGGGAGTGGGAAAGTGTGTATTGCTGGTTACTGGATGCTTTGTCTCCTGCCTGGAACTCCATGAAGATGCCTTTTCCATACTCCTTCTCTGCCGATCTTGGTGGCTGAGGAGTCCAAGGTGGCAAATCCATGCTGTGTTAGCTGTTAGGGTACTTTCAGTCTGTATCTCTCCTCACTCTCTGTTGTCTGTCAGTTTCTTAGTCCATTTGGTGCTTTTGAGTTCTTTCTCCCATCATTTGATGCTTAGAGTTCCAGAGCTGACCTTTATCTCCATTTTACTTAGTTTCTCAGGTCTTTGCTGTGGAGGGACTGCGTGGTGCTTCTGTCTATAGCACGATGTTGGTTCCAGCCCCTCCTCCCCATTCTTCTTTTTCAAAATTGCTTTGGCTATTCAGGGTCTCTAGTGTTTCCGTATAAAATTAAGGATTAGTTTTTCTATTTCTGTAAAGAATGCTGTTGGAATTTTGACTGTGATTGTGTTGTATCTGTAGATTGCTTTGGGTAGTGTTGACATCTTGACTATATTAAGTCTTCCAATCCATGAGCATGGCACATTTTTGTGTCTATTTAGGTCTTCTTTAGTCTCTTTCAGCAGTGTTTTAATAATTTTCACTGTATAGTTTTTTCACATTCTTGGGTAAATTTATTCCTAGGTATTTTATTGTAACAGATGCTAGTGTAAATGGAGTTGTTTTCTTAATCTCTGTTTCAGATTTCTCGTTGCTGGTATATAAAAACCCAACTGATTTTTGCATGTTAACATTATATCCTGCAACTTTGCTAAATTCCTCTATTAATTCTAAAAGCTTTTTAATTGATGCTTTGGGGTTTTTTATATATAGGATCATGTCATCTGCAAATAGGGATAGTTTTACCACTTCCTTTCCAATTTGTTGTTGTTGTTAGGTGCTGTCAAGTTGGTTTCAGCTCATGGCAGCCCTGTACACAACAGAATGAAACATTGCCCAGTTCTGCTCCATCCTCACAATTGTTATGCTTTAGCCATTGTTGCAGCCACTGTGTCAATCCATCTCGTTGAGGGTCTTTCTCTTTTTCACTGACACTCTACCTTCCCAACCTTGATGTCCTTCTCCAGGGACTGGTCCCTCCTAAGAACATGTCCAAAGTGTGTGAGATGTAGTCTTGCCATCCTTGTTTCTAAAGGGCATTCTGGTTGTACTTCTTCCAAGACAGATTTGTTCATTCTTCTGGCAGTCCATGGTATATTCAATATTTTTCACCAACACTACAATTTGAAGGCATCAGTTCTTCTTCAGTCTTCCTTATTCATCATCCAGCTTTTGCACCCATATGAGGCAATTTAAAACATCATGGCTTGGGTCAAGCGCACCTTAGTCTTCAAGGTGACATCTTTGCTTTTTAACACTTAAAGAGGTCTTTTGCAGCAGATTTGTCCAATGCAATGCGTCATTTGATTTCATGACTGCTGCTTCCATGGATGTTGATTGTCGATACGAGTAAAATGAAATCCTCAACTTCAATCTTTTTTCCACTTATCATGATGTTGCTTATTGGTCCAATTGTGAGGATTTTTGTTTTCTTTATGTTGAGGTGTAATCCATAGTGAAGGCTGTGGTCTTTGATCTTCAACAGTAAGTGCTTCAAGTCCTCTTCACTTTCAGCAAGCTAGATTGTGTCATCTGCATAATGCAGGATGTTAATGAGTCTTCCTCCAACCTGATGGCCCCTTCTTTGTACAGTGCAGCTTCTTGGGTTTTTTGCTCAGCATACAGATTGAATAAGTATGGTGAAACAATACAACTCTGACACACACCTTTCCTGACTTTAAACCACATAGTATCCCCTTGTTCTGTTCGACTACCTCTTGGTCTATGTACAGGTTCCTCAAGAGCATAACTAAGTGTTCTGGAGTTACCATTCTTTGCAATGTTACCCATAATCTGTTATGATCTACACAGTCGAATGCCTTTGCATAGTCAATAAAACACATGTAAACATCTTTCTGGTATTCTCTGCTTTCAGCCAGGATCCATCTGACATCAGCAATGATATCCCTGGTTGCACATCCTTTTCCAAATCCGGCTTGAATTTCTGGCAGTTTCCTGTTGATCTACCACTGCAGCCGCTTTTGAATGATCTTCAGCAAAGTTTTACTTGAATGTGATATTAATGATATTGTTCAATAATTTCTGCATTTGGTTGGATCACTTTTCTTGAGAATAGGCACAGATATGGTTCTTTTCCAGTTGGCCAGGAAGCTGTCTTCCAAATTTCCTGACATAGACAAGTGAGCACCTCCAGCGCTGCATCTGTTTGTTGAAACATCTTGATTGGTATTCTGTCAATTGCTGGAGTCTTGTTTTTCACCAATACCTTCAGTGCAGCTTGGACTTCTTCCTTCAGTACCATTGGTTCCTGATCATATGCTACTTCCTGAAATGGTTGAACGTTGACCAGTTCTTTTTGGTATAGTGGCTCTGTGTATTCCTTCCACCTTCTTTTGATGCTTCCTTCATCATTTAATATTTTCCATGTAGAATCCTTCAATATTGCAACTCAAGGCTTGAATTTTTTCTTCAGTTCTTTCAGCTTGAGAAATGCCGAACATGTTCTTCACTTTTGGTTTTCTTTTCCAGGTCTTTGCACATGTCACCATAATACTTTACTTTGTCTTCTTGAGCCACCCTTTGAAATCTTCTGTTCAGCTGTTTTACTTCATCATTTCTTCCTTTTGCTTTAGCTACTCGACATTCAAGAGCAAGTTTCAGAGTCTCTTCTGAAGTCCATTTAGGTCTTTTTTTCTTGTCTTTTTAATTACCTCTTGCTTTCTTCATGTATGATGTCCTTGATGTCATTCCACGACTCGTCTGGTCTTCTGTCATTAGCGTTCAATGAGTCAAATCTATTCTTAAGATGGTCTCTAAATTCAGGTGGGATATACTCAAGATGGAAACCCTGGTGGCACAGTGGTTAAGTGCTATCGCTGCTAACCAAGAGGTTGGCAGTTCAAATCCACCAGGTGCTTCTTGGAAACACTATGGGGCAGTTCTACTCTGTCCTATACGGTTGTTATGAGTCAGTATTGACTCAGTGGCAATGGGGTTTTTTTTTTTTTGAAACTCAAGTTCGTACTTTGGCTTTCACGGACTTGTTCTAATTTTCTTCAGTTTTAACTTGAACTTGCACGTGAGCAGTTGACAGTGGGCTCAATAGTCAGACCCTGACTGTGTTCTGACTGATGGTATTGAGCTTTTCCATTGTCTCTTTCCACAGATGTAGTTGATTTTATTCCTGTTTATTCCATCTGGTGAGGTCCACATGTATAGTCACCATTTATGTTGGTGGAAAAAGGCGTTTGCAATGAAGAGATCATTGGTTATGTAAAATTCTATCATGCATCGTTTCTATCACCAAGGCCATGTTTTCCAACTACTGATCCTTCTTCTTTGTTTCCAACTTTCGCATTTCGATCACCAGTAATTATCAATGCATCCTGATTGCACATTCAGTCAATCTCAGACTGCAGAATTTGGTAAAAATCTTCAATTTTTTCATCATTGGCCTTAGCGGTTGGTATGTAAATTTGAATGTTAGTTGTATTAACTGGTCTTTCTTGTATGCATATGGATATTATTCTATCACCGTCAGTGTTGTACTTCAGGTTAGATCTTGAAATATTCTTTTTGACAATGACTGCAACGCCATTCCTCTTCAACTTGTTATTCTGGCATAATAGACCATATGATTGATTCAAAATGGCCAATACCAGTCCATTTCAGCTCACTAATTCCTAGGATATCGATGTTTACATGTCCCATTTCATTTTTGATGATTTCCAATTTTTCTAGATTCATACTTAGTAATTCCACTTTCTGATTATTAATGGATGTTTGCAGCTGTTGCTTCTCATTTTCAGTCATGCCACATCAGCAAATGAAGGTCCTGAAAGCTTGACTCTATCCAAGTAGTTAAGGTGGACTCCAATCTGTAGAGGGAGATCTTCCTCAGTGTATTTTGAGTGCCTTCCAACCTGAGGGGCTCATCTTCCAGCACTATATCAGACAACATTCTGCTGGTATTCATAAGGTTTTCACTGGCTAATTCCTTTCAGAAGTAGACCACCAGGTCCTTCTTCCTAGTCTGTCTTAGTCTGGAAGCTTAACTGAAACTTGTCTGCCATGGGTGACCCTGCTGGCATTTGAATACTGGTGGCATAATTTCCAGCATCACAGCAACATGCAAGCACCCACAATACGACACACTGACAGATGTGTAGGGGTAGCCAATGTGAACACTTTTCTTTTCCTTGCCTTATTGCTCTGGCTAGGACTTCCAGTACAATATCGAATAGGAGTGGCGATGGTGGGCATCCTTATCTTGTTCTTATTTTCAAGAGGAAAGTTCTCAGTCTTATCTTGCTGAGAGTTTTTATCAAGAAAGGGTGCTGGATTTTATCAAATGCCTTTTCTGCATTGATTGAGATGATCATGTGGTTCTTTTTCTTTATTCTATTAATGTGGTGTATTACTACACTGACTAATTTTCTAATGTTGAAAATAATCTCGCATCCCTGGAACAAATCCCTCTTGATCATGATGTATAATTCTTTTAATATGCTGTTGGATTTTGTTTGCTAGTATTTTGTTGAGGATTTTGCCATCTATATTCATGAAGGATGTTGGTCTGTAGTTTTTCTTTTTTTTCTTAAGGTGTCTTTGTCTGGCTTTGGTATCAGGGTAATGCTGGCTTCATAGACAGAGTTAGGGAGTATTCTTTCTTCCTCTACTTTTTGGAAGAGTTTGAATAGGATTTGGTATCAGTTACTTCTCTAAATATTCGATAGAATTTCCCAGTGAAGCTGTCTGCTCCCAGACTTTTCTTTGTTCGAAGGCTTTTTGTTACTAATTCAAGCTCTTCACTTATTATGGGTCTTTTGAAGTTTTCTACTTCCTTTTGAATCAGTTTAGGTAGGTTATGTGCCTCTAGAAACTTGTCCATTTCATCAAAGTTATCAATTTTGTTGGAGTACACTTTAATTCTATTAAATGATCCTTTTTACTTCAGTTGGGTCAGTTGTAATATTTACACTTTCATTTCTTATTTTGGTTATTTGAATTTTCTCTCTTTGTTTCTTTGTCAGCCCAGATAGCAGTTTTCCAGTTCTATCAATCTTTTCAAAGAACCAACATCTGGATCTATTGATTCTCTGTACTGGTTTTCTGTTTTCTATCTCATTTGTTTATTTGTTTGTTTATTATTTATTTATTTATTTTCTTTCTAGTAGCTTTAGGTTTAGTTTGCTCTTCTTTTTCTAGTTCCTCAAACTGTACAGTTAGACTATTTGAGAGCTTCTTTTGTAATTTTATTGTGCTTTAGGGGAAAGTTTATGGCTCAGATTAATTTCTCATTCAAAAATTCATACACATATTGTTTTGTGACATTGAACTTAATCCCCACAATGTAACAGCATGCTTCCCTTTTCCACCCTGGGTTCTCTGTGTCCATTTGTCCAGTTTCTGTCCCTTCCTGGTTTCTTGTCTTGCTTTTGGACAGGAGTTGCCCTTTTGCTCTTATATATTTGATTGAACTAAGAAGCACGTTCCTAATGTGTGTGTGTGTGTGTGTGTGTGTGTGTTTTGATAGCCCTGTCTAATCTTTGTCTGAAAAGTGAGCTTCAGGAGTGATTTTAGCTCTGAGTTAGCAGAGTGTTCAGGGGGCATAGTCTTGGGGGCTCCCTCAGTCTCTGTCAGAACAGTAAGTCTGGTCTGATTTCGTGGATTTGAATTCTGTTCTACATTTTTCTTCCATTCTGTTGAGGACTCTCTGTTGTGAACGCTTTCAGAGTAGTTGGTGGTGGTAGCTGGGCACCATCTAGTGCTTCTGGGCTCAGGCTGATAAAGTCTCTGGTTCACGTAGTCCTTTAGTCCTTTGAGCTAATATTTTCTTTGTGTCTTTGGCTTTCTTCATTCTCCTATGCTTCAGATGGGAATGGGACCAATAGATCCCATGGCTTAGATGGCTGCTAGCAAACATTTAAGACCTCGGATGCTACTCACCAACATTTACTTTATGAACTATGTTGTGTCAGTTGACCTAGATGTCCCCCAAGACTATGGTCCCCATTCCCCAGGACCAGTTACTCAGTCCCTCAAACTGTTTGGATGTGTCTAGGAAACTTCCATGACTTTGCTTTGGTCCAGTTGTGCTGACTTCCCCTATACTGTGCGTTGTCTTTCCCTTCACCAAAGCTGACACTTATCTACTACCTAGTTATTAATTTCCCTTCCTCCTCCCTCCCCACCAAGGTAACCATCAAAGAATTTTTTTTCTGTGTGCAAACCTTTTCTTGAATTCTTATAATAGTAGTCTGATACAATATTTGTCCTTTTGTAACTGACTTATTTCACTCACCATAGTGCCCTCCAGTTCATCCATGTTGTGAGATGTTTCACAGATTCATCATTGTTCTTTATCATTGTGTAGTATCCCATTGTGTGTATGTACCACAATTTTTTTTATCCATTCATCTACTGATGAGTATTTAAGTTGTTATCACCTTTTGCTACTGTGAAGATTGTTGTAATAACATGGGTGTGCATATGTTTAGTCATGTGACGGCCCTTATTTCTCTTGAGTATATTCCTAAGAGTGGGACTTCTGGATCATATGGTATTTCTATTTCCAGCTTTTAAAGGAAGCATCATATTGTTTTCCAAAGTGGCTGTACCGTTTTACATTCCCACCAGCAGTGCATAAGAGTTCCAATCTCCCTGAAACTCTCCAGCATTTTTTTTCTGTTTTTTTTTTTTTTAATTCGTGCCAGTAGTTCAAGGGTGAGATGGTATCTCATTGTAGTTTTGATTTGCATTTCTCTAATGGCTAATGGGGGCCCTGGTGGTGCGGTAGTTAAAAGGTTGGCAGTTTGAGTCCACCAGCTGTTTCTCAGAAACCCTGTGGGGCAGTTCTACTCTGTTCTATAGGGTCACTATGACTCAGAATCGACTCGACCGCAACTGGTTTAGTGTTTTTTTGTTTGTTTGTTTTAATGGCCAATGATCACAAGCATTTCCTCATGTGTCTGTTGGCCACCTCAATGTCTTTTTTGGTGAAGTGTTCATTCATATTCTTTGCTCATTTTAAAATTGGATTTGTCTTTTTTGTTACTGAGGTGTTGAAGTATTTTTGTAGATTTTAGAGATTAGACCATCGTTGAATACGTTGTAACCAAAATTTTTTTCCCAGTCTGTGGGTTCACTTTTTACTCTTTTGGTGAAGTCTTTTCATTTTTAGGTGCTTCCAGCTATCGAGTTCCTCTTCTGGTGTTTGTTCATTGTTAGTTAGGTTTGTATTGAATATGTGCCATGTATTAGGGCCTCTATCATTGTCCATATTTTTTCTTCCATGATCCTTATCATTTTAGATTTTATATTCAGGTTTTTGATCCATTTTGAGCTAGTTTTTGTGTATGGTGTGAGGTATGGATCTTGTTTCATATTTTTTTTTTTTTTTTTTTACAAATGAACATCCAGTTATGCCAGCACCATTTGTTAAAGAGACAGTCTTTTCCCCATTTAACGGAATTTGGCCCTTTGTCAAATATCAACAGCTCATAGGTGGGTGGATTTACATCTGAGTTCTCAATTCTGTTCCATTGGTCTATGTGTCTGCTGTTGTACCAGTACCAGGCTGTTCTGACTACTGTGGCTGTATAATAGTTTCTAAAATCAGGTAATGTGAGGCCTCCCACTTTGTTCTTCTTCTTCAATAATGCTTTATTTATCTGAGCCCTCTTCCCTTTCTGTATAAAGTTGGTAATTTATTTCTCCATCTCCTTAAAGAATGCTGTTAGAATCTGGATAGAAATTGCATTGCATCTTAGATCACTTTGGGTAGAACCTACTTTTTCACAATATTAAGTCTTCCTATCCGTGAGCATGGTGTGTTTTTCCACTTACGTAGTTCTCTTGTTTGTTTTTTTGCAGTAGTGCTTTGTAGTTTTTTTTTTTTTTTTTTTTTGTATAGGTCTTTTTACATCCCTAGTTAGATTTATTCCTAAGTATTTATTTTCTTGGGGGCTATGTAAATGGTATTGATTTGGTGATTTCCTTTTCAAATTTCTCTTTGTTGGTGTAGAGGAATCCAACTGATTTTTGTATTTTAACCTTATATCCTACTGCTTTGCTGAAGTCTTCTTTTAGTTCCAGTAGCTTTATTGTGTCTTCTTTGGGGTTTTCTGTATATAAGATCATATCATCTGTGAATAGGGATAGTTTTACCTCTTCCTTACCAATTTGGATGGCCTTTATTTCTTTTTCTTGTCTTATTGCTATAGCTAGAACTTTCAGCACAACGTTGAATAAGAGTGGTGATAAAGGGCATCCTTGTCTGGTTCCCATTCTCAGGGGGAATGCTTTCAGCCTCTCTCCATTTAGAATGATGTTGGCTGTTGGTTTTGTATAAAAGCCCTGTATTATGTCAAGGAATTTTTCTTCTATTCCTATTTTGCTGAGAGTTTTTATCAGGAATTGGTGTTGGACTTTGTCAAATGCCTTTTCTGCATCCATTGATAGGATCGTACCAATCTTTTATTTTATTTACGTGGTGGATTATGTTGATTGAGTTGTAATGTTGAACCATCCCTGCATACCTGGTATGAATTCCACTTGGTCATGATGTATTGTTTCTTGGATACGCTGTTGAATTCTATTGGCTAGAATTTTGTTGAGAATTTTTGCAACTATGCTCATGATCTTCAGCAAAATCATGAACCTGGACATGGTGTTTTCAGTTACCTCATATGCATGTGAAAGCTGGACATTGAATAAGGAAGTCCAAAGAATTGACGCCTTTGAATTATGATTTTGGTGAAGAATGTTGAATATACTGTGGACTGCCAGAAGAACAAACAAGTCAGTCTTGGAAGACGTACAGCCAAAATGCTTCCTGGAAACAAGGATGACTTGTCTCACATACTTTGGACAAGCTACCAGGAGGGACCAGTCCCTGGAGAAGAACCTTATGCTTGGTATAGTGGACAGTCAGTGAAAAAAAGGAAGACTCTCAACAAGATGGATTGACACAGTGGCTGCAACAATGGGCTCAAGCATAACAATGATTGTGAGAGAGTCGCAAGACCAAGTAGTGCTTTCCTCTCTTGTATATAGGGTCACTATGACTTGGAACTGACTAGATGGCACCTAACAACAACAATGTTCATGAGGAATATTGGTTTGTAGTTTTCTTTTTTTGTGTGCTGTCTTTGCCTGGTTTTGGTATCAGGATTATCCTGGCTTCATAGAATGAGTCCAGGAGTATTCCTTCCTTTTCTATGCTCTGAAATAGGAGAGGTGTTAGCTCTTCTTTGAAAGTTTGGTAGAATTCTCCAGTGAAGCTCTCTGGGTCAGGGCTTTTTTTCATTGAGAGTTTTTTTTTTTTTTTTAATCACCTCTTTGATCTCTTCTTTTGTTATCAGCCTGTTTAGTTTTTATACCTCAGTTTATGTTAGTTTAGGTAGGTAGTGTATTTCTAGAAGTTTGTCCATTTCCTCTAGATTTTCAAATTTGTTGGCATACAATTTTACATAGCATTCTATTATTATCCTTTTCATTTCAGTTGAGTCTGTTGTGATATCACCCCTTTCGTTTCTTATTTGGGTTATTTGCTTCCTCTCCTGTTCTTCTTTTGTCAAGTTGGCCAGTGGCTTGTCGATTTTGTTAATCTTTTCAAAGGACCAACTTTGGGGTTTGTTGATTCTTTCTATTTTTTTTTTCTTTATTTCATTTATCGCTGCTTTGGTATTTATTATTTCCTCTCTTCTGGTGCCTTATGGCTTCTTTTGCTGCTCTCTATTTGTTCAAGTCATAGGGTTAATGTTTTGATTTTTGCCCCTTCTTTCTTGATGTGTGGTTTATTGCAATAAATCTCTAAGCACTGCTGTTGCTGTGTCCCAAAGGTTTTAGTAAGATGTGTTTTCATTCTCGTTTGATTCTATGAATGTTTTTTATTCTATCCTTGATTTCTTCTATTACCCAGAAGTTTTTTTACCAAGGTATTGTTCAGTTTCCATGTATTTGATTTTCTTCCTTGCTGTTTCTGTTATTGATTTCTACTTTTATGGCATTATGATCAGAGAAGATACTTTGTATTATTTCAATGGTTTGGATTTTTTTTAAGGCTTGCTTTGTGGCATAGAATGTGGTCTATTCTGAAGAATGTTCCATGTGCCTTGGAAAAGAATGTATATTTGGCTGCCTTTTTTTGGGTGGAGTGTTCTGTATAGGTCTATATGGTTGAGTTGTTTGATTATGGCATTTAGATCTCTGTATCTTTATCGAGTTTCTTTCTAGATGTTCTGTCCTTCACGGAGAGTGGTGCATTGAAATCTACTATTATCGTGCAACTGTCTATTTCTCTTTTCAATGCTATTACAGTTTGTTTTATGTATTTTGGAGCCCTATCATTCAATGCATATATATTTATTACAGTTATGTGCCTCTGGTGTATTGAGCTTTAATCATTATATATAGTGTTGATCCTTATCCTTTATAAGAAGTCCTGGTAGCACAGTGTTTAAAGTGATTGACTGCTAACCAAAAAGTCAGTGGTTGAAAGCCACCAGCAGCTCTGGGGGAGGAAGATGTGGTAGTCTGTTTCTGTAGAGATTTACAGCCTTGGAAACCCTATGGGGTTGCTATGAGTCAGAACTGACTCGGTTCTAGTGGGTTTGGTTTTGGAGTTTATCCTTGTCATGGATTGAATTGTGTCCCCCAAAAATATGTGTATCAATTTTCCTAGGCCATGATTCTCAGTATTTTGTGGTTGTCCACCATTTTGTCATCTGATGTGATTTTCCTAAGTGTAGTAAATCCTATCTCTATGACATTGATGACATGGGATTAGCAGCAGTTATGTTAATGAGGCAGAATTCAATCTACAAGATTGGATTGTGTCTTGAGCTGATCTCTTTCGAGACATAATAGAGAGAAGTGAGCAGAGAGACAGGATGACTTCAAACCACGATGAAAGGAAAAACCAGGAGCATAGTGTGTCCTTTGAACCCGGGGTCCCTGTGCTGAGAATTCCTAGTCCAGGGGAAGATTGATGGCAAGGACATTCTTCCAGAGTCAACAGAGAAAGAAAGTCTTCCCCTGGAACTGAAGCCCTGAATTTGGACTTCTAGACTCCTAGACTCTGAGAGGTTAATTTCTCTTTGTTAAATCCATCCATTTGTGGTATTTCTGTTACAGTGGCAGTAGATAAGTAAGACAATCCTTTCTGGTGGATTTTGCTTTTTAAAGTCAATTTTATCTGAGATTGATATTGCCACTCCTGCTCTTTTTTGGTTTTTGTTTGCTTGATACATTTTTCCCCCATCCTTTGAGTTTTAGTTTGTTCATGTCTTTGTGTCTAAGGTGTGTCTCTTGTAGATAGCATATAGATGGATTGCGTTTTTTTTTTAATCCATTCTGCCACTCTCTGTCTCTTTACTGGTGCATTTAGGCCACTTATATTCAGTGTGATTATTGATAGGTATGAGTTTACTGCTGTTATTTTGTTGTATTTTGTGAGTGTGTGTACTGTTGACAGTTTCTTTATTCTGCTTAATTTTGTGTGCAGTTCTTTTTATGTATTTTCTTTTCATCTTTTTCATTACTGTTTATTTTTGTGCTTGCTGAGTCTTTATGTTTCTACTTTTTTATTTTGGTGGGTAGGTTTGTTAGTTTTCTTTTAGGTCACTTGACATTTATCTTCATTTTTCTGAGCTTAAACCAGTCTTTTATTTCTTGATAGCACCTTGACTTTCTCTCCATATGGAAGTTGTATGATGACACCTTTTATTCCCTCTTTGTTTTGACATTGTTGTTGTTTACATATTGATGTCTCTGGTTCCCTATTTTTAGTCTTTTAGCTTTGTTTTGTTTTTGGGAATTCCCTATCTGAGTTGATATCTGGTTGATCTGTCCTGTGTCCTAGTCTTGGATTTTTGTCTGATGTTGGCAGTTCTCTAACTGGAGGACTCCTTTTAATATTTCTGGTAATTTTCGTCTGGTTTTTACATATTCCTTTAATTTCTGTTTATCTGGAAATGATCTAATTTCACCATTGTAATTGAGATAATTTTGCTGGATATGTTATTCTTTGCTAGAAAAAAATTTTTTTTCCTTCAAGGCTTTATATATGTTGTCCCACTGCTTTCTTGCCTGCATGGTTTCTGCTGAGTAATCAGCTTCATCTTATTGGTTCTCCTTTGTAGGTGACTTTTCATTTATCCCTAGCTGCTCTCAAGATTCTTACGTCCTTGGTTTTGGCAAGTTTGATTATGATATGTCTTGGTGACTTTCTTTTGGGATCTATTCTGTATGGGGTTCATTGAGCTTCTTTGATAGAGATCTTCTTGTCTTTCATGATATTAGAGAAGTTTTATGCCAGCAATTTTTGACAGTTCTCTCTGTGTTTTCTGTTATCTCCCCTTGTTCTGGGATGGATTTTTCCTCTTCATAGTGTCCCACATAATTCTTAGGCTTTCTTCATTTTTCATTTTTTTTTTCCTGATTTTTCCTCAAACAAATTCGTGTCAAGGGATTTATCTTCAATCTCACTAATTCTGATTTCCACTGTCTCAATTCTGCTATGACCTTCTCTTGAGTGTCTAATTCTGAAATTTTATTGTTAATCTTTTGGATTTCTAGTTGCTGTTTTTGTATGGTTTCTAGCAGCCTCTTTATTCTGTCATTTTGTTCTTGTATTGTATTCCTGAATTCTATTGCTTTGTCTCTGTGTTCCTTGATTTTGTCTGTGTTTTGCCTGATGTCCTTCTTGATCTCTTGGAGAGCCCAGTATATTAGTCTTGAGTTCTTTATCAGGTAGTTCCATTGCTTTACTTTCCTTTGGAAGATTTTCTGATTCTTTATTTTGCTGGAGCCACCTTGTGCAGCTTCTTTATGTGATTTTATGTTGATTGTTGTCTCTGAGGCATCAGTAAGTTATTATATTTACTTATTGTATTTTTGCTTACTGCATACTGAATTTTTACTTCCTTTTGATATGTCCAAGTAGGCTGGGCATGTTAATCTGGTCTCCTTGAAGCTCTCACCTCCTGTCTCCAGGTCATCAGAGCAGCTCCTAGGTGTGCGAGCCCTGGAGTCTGTTTACTGTTCTTGTAGGGGTGCTGAAGATGTAGGCGGCGTTTTCAGTGATATGATAAATCTGTCCTGCTGGTCACCTGGCCATGGGTTCAGGGGGTGTTCTCCTTGGTCATTGGATTGGGTGCTCTGTGTGTGCTTTGCTGCTTACTGGTTGGTTGAGGCACAGGTGCCTGGGTTGTCGGTCACCAAGTGTATGGTGTGGAGACTCTCACCTACATCCTGGGTGGACAGGGCTGCATGGGGATGTCTGTAACAGGCACAGGTCTCTGTTTGCAGTGGGTGGTGATGTGGAGGGCAAGGCTGGGGGCTGTCAGCTGCCCCTGGGTGTTTGGATGGAAGGCATGCCCCTGTCCCCTAGAGTGCATAGTGGGGAGAAGATCATGTGGCTGATCCTTGGGTGCCTGGTGCTGTTGGTCAGAGTGGTTGGGGGATGCCACTAATTCTCAGGCCCCTGTCATGGGTGGCTAGATAGAGTGGGTGGTACCACTGGCTTTCTGGCCTCTGGTGTGGGTTGGTGAGGCCCCTTCTTAGAGGGCAAGGTGATGTTGAATGTCACATATCTGCAGCTCCCACTTGGCTGCTGCAGGTGAAAATGGACTTCAGGTAGAAACCGTGCCTCTTTTGTCCTAACAAGGACATGCCATGGTGGGTCAACAAGCAAGACACCGATGCAGGTGATCACAGCAGGCGAAGGACGCTGCAAGTCCATAGACCCCCTATGGCAATGGCTGGCAAAAGGGTGCGTGCTTCTGGATCATGCCATGAGTTTCTGGCTTAAGGGGTGTGGTGAAATTGAATGCCACTGGAGTGGTGCTGCAGTGGGGAAAGGGATGGATGAGGAGAAGGGAGTGCTTCTTGTCTGTGGAACTCTGGTGAAGGAAGGGTTATGGTGCACACATGGTGGGTTGGGAGCTTGCACTTACCTTTCACGGGTCTGATGTCACTCCTGCTTGGTTCTGGAGATTTGCTGCACCGGATGGGGTGGGTTTTGGCTTGGCATATTGCTGCTTGCCTTAACCTGTGTGTGGCTGTGCAGATCCAGCCAGCAGGACACCCGTGATCCAGCAATACTTAAGTCCCCATTTCCACTGTTTTCGAATTGCCCTTCCTTCCACCTGTCACTCAGTTTGATTCTTCAGCTTTGTCTTTGTTGCTTAGGGTTCTTACATTGTCACATATATCAGATGTACTTGTTTTTTCAGGCCTTTGTTGTAAGAGGGGTGACACAAGTCGTCTAACTATTCCACCATCTTGTTCCTGCCTCCCTTTCTTTTTTAATGTAGGAATTTATTGCTGTAAAATTTCCTCTGAGGACTGCCTTTGCCACATCCCATAAATTTTGGTATATTGCGTTTTCATCTTCATTTATCTCTAGAAATTTTTTCCTATTTCATTCTGATTTTTCCTTGATGCAATAGTTGTTTAATAGTGCATATTTAATTTCCATGAATTTGTGTGTTTTCTAGTTTTGCTTCTGCTGTTAATTTCTAATATTATTATTTTGTGGTCAGAGAAAATACTTTGTATAATATCAATCTTCTTAAATTTGTTGAGACTTGTTTTGTGGCCTAGTATGTGGTCTATTCTAGAAAATGATACATGTGCACAGAAGAAAAAAGTATATTGCTCTGATGATGAGTAGAGTGTTCTACATATGCCCATTAGATCTAATTGGCCTATGGTATTATTTAAGTCCTCTATGTCCTTATTAGAGCCCTGGTGGTGCAGTGGTTAAGAGCTATGGTTGGTAACCAAAAGGTTGGCAGTTTGAATCCACGACAGTTCAGAACCACCAGTCATTCTTTGGAAACCCTAAGGGGCAGTTCTACTCTGTCCTATACGGTCGCTATAAGTGGAATTGACTCCATGGTAATGAGTTTGATTTTTATGTCCTTACTGATTGTCTTAGTCATCTAGTGCTGCTATAACAGAAATACCACAAGTGGATGGTTTTAACAAACAGAAATTTATTCTCTCACAGTCTAGTAGGCTACAAGTCCAAGTTCAGGACATCAGCTCCAGGGGAAGACTTTCTCTCTCTGTCAGCTCTGGAGGAAGGTCCTTCTCATAAATTGTCCCTTGGTCTGGGAACATCTCAATGTAGGAACCTCGGGTCCAAAGGACACACTCTGCTCCTGGTGCTTTCTTAGTAGTATGAGGTTCCCATTCTCTGCTTGCTTCCCTTTCCTTTTATCTCTAGAGGTGGTGCAGGCAACTTCCCTGGAGCAGGCCACACCCCAGGGAAACCCCCTTTACTTTGGATCAGGGATGTGACCTGGGTAAGGGTGGTGTTACAATCCCACCCTAATCCTCTTTAACATAAAATTACAATCACATAATGGAGGACAACCACAGAATACTGGGAATAGTGGCCTAATCAAGTTAACATACTCTGGGGGGCAGAGGCACAATTCAATCCATGACACCAATCTTTTTTTTAAATGTTCTGTCCAGAATTGAAAGTAGTATACTGAAGTCCCCATCTATTACTGTGGAGTTGTCTATTACTCCTTTCATATCAGTCAGCATTTGTTTCGTACATTTTTGAACACTGATGTTAGGTGCATATATAATTCTTACGTCTTCTTGATGAATTGGCCCTTTTATTATTATGTAATGTCTTTATCTCTTATAATAGACTTTGATTTAAAGTCTAATTTTATTTGATATCAGTATGGCCACCTCTGCTCTTTTTTGGTTACTAGTTGCATGAAATATTCTTTTCCATCCTGTTACTTTCAGACTGTTTGTATCCTTGTGTCTAAGGTGTGTCTCTTGCAGGCAGTATAAGGATGGATCATTTTTTTTTTAATCCATTCCGTCACTCTCTGCCTTTTGAATGGAAAGTTTAGACCACTTACATTTACTGTAATTACTGAAAATGAAGTACCTACTTCATTCATTTTGGTAGTTGTTTTTTGTGTCTTCTATCTTCTTTGTCCAATTATTTTAATACTTCTGTTATTTTTGTGTTCAGCTGCTTTTTGTGTTGAGCTTTTTGATTCTTCCTTCTTTTCCCTTCTGTGTATTTTTTCTAAGTATTTTCTTGGTGATTACCACAAATATTACATTGAACAACTTACCATTGAAACAATTTATTTTAGCTTGCTGTCAACATTCAACATACAAACAAGTAACATATGACATTAACATACTAAAACTCTATTCCTGTTTTTCTCCTCCTGCTCCCATTTCTGTTGAGTCTCCAGTTACATCATCATACATCCTATATCAGATAGATTTAATTGTATTTATTTCTTACACACTTGTTGTATTGCTTATGGAACTTAGCTATTGACTTTACTTCCTGAAAATACCATACACTTGGTTCTTATGTTTGCCTATATTGGAAATCTCTTTTGTTTTTTTTCCCATGTGCAGATTTGAATATTTGTGTGTTGTTCTTTCCTTTCCATCTGTAGAACTCCTTTAAGAATACTTGCAGAACAGGTCTGGTAGAAACAAATTCCCAGAGCGTCTATGTATTTGGAAATGTCTTCCTTTCCCCCTCATTTTTTGCATGACAGCTTCGCTGGGTAACAAATTCTTGGTTGACAATTGTTTTCCTTCAATACTTTATATATGTCACTCCCTTGTCTTCTGGCCTCCAGAGTTTCTGAGAAAAAGCCCACACTAATTCTTATAGAGGACCCTTTATATGTTATATTGTGCTTTTCTCTTACTGTTTTCAAAATTCTCTCCTTGCCCTTGGTTTTCAAGAGTTTTATTGCAATGTGTCATGGTGTAGACCTCTTTACATTCCTCCTGCCTGGAGTTTGTCTAGCTGCGTGCATCTGTAGATTTAATTCCTTATTCAGGTCTGGGAAATTCTCTATGATTATGTCTTGGAAAATTCTTTCTATGTCTTTTTTACTATCCTGTTGGTCTGGAATTCCAGAAATTCTAATATTGGGTTTCTTAATTGAATTTCACATTTTCATTTGCCTTTGTCAGCTTTTCTTTGTTCTTTTCTCTTGTTTCTCTTAAGACTTCGTAATTTCAGTTACCCTGTCTTCTAGTTCACTTATTCTGTTTTCTGTCTATTCAAATTTGTTGTTGAATGTTTCTCTTGCATTTTCTAATTCAATTATTTTATTCTTTAAATCCAGTGTTTGCCTTTTTTTTTTTTTTTTCAATCTCCTTATTGAATTGGAGCCCTGGTGGTGCAGTGGTTAAGAGCTTGGCTGCTAACCAAAAGATGAATAGTTCAAATCCACCAGCCACTCCTTGGAAACCCTATGGAGCAGTTCTACTCTGTCCTATAGGGTTGCTATGAGTTGGAATTGATTCGACGGCAACAGGTTTGGGTTTTTTTGGTATTGAGTTTCTCATTTTGTTTCCTGATCTCCATTAGTTTGTTTTCTGTGTATTCTTTGAACATATCTAACATTGTTGTCTGAAAAGTCTCCTGCTTTTCCCATTAAACCTGGCCTGTATCGGAGAAATTTTTTCTTCATGGTTTCTTTTGATTGGGCCATCTTCTCCTGTGATATTGTATGTATTAGAATTTTTTTCTTGATCATGGGACATTTTAATATCTTGCATTTTAACATGGAACTCAGAATTTTCTGTATTTCCAGGAATTATTTTTTCCCTTTTATTTCTCCTAAATTCCACTAGAGGGCATTCTGGCCCTTTGGTTCTTCCAGCTCTGATTTCAGCTGTTCTGTGGAGGGCAGACAGGTTTAATCTGTGTTGTTATAGGATTCTTACTCTGGCTCCACAGATTGAAGGCGTTTTGGAAGATTTTAATTTTGGGGGTGCTAACTCTGGTTGGTTTTCACCAAGGCAGCTGACGTTACTGGGGTGTGAGGTTCCCTCTGCTGTCTGGATGGGGGTGTGTGGCCTTCCGAAGACCCCGCCAACATTGAGGAAGGATTCCCTCAAGGGTGTCCGTGGGGGTGGTGCGTGGCTTTCCCTCTACGGCTGATTGCACAGGTGGGGAGCTTTTACACTGCCCAGGGGTGGGAGGGGTGAAGCGTGGCTTTCCAGAGGGAAGGGATAGTGCTTTGTGTCCTGCGTGGGAGACCCTGAGTAGGCTCTTCCACAATGCAGGGTTGTTAGGCAGGGGGCTAGTTGTTCCTGCTAGGTTGCCTGTTTTAACGTGCTTTCCTCAGTGCGGCTGCTGGTTGGGTCCTGTGACTCTTCTGTGGACCCGGGTCCTAGTACCCTCCCACTTCTGGTTTCAGTGAGTCTCAACAGCACTTACCTGCAGTGTTTCAGCTTTGCTCCACCCCTTCTCTCTGTGGGGCAGTTCTACTCTGTCCTGTAGCGTCGATACGAGTCGGAATGGACTCGAGGGCGAAAGGTTTTAGGCGCCCCTTCCCAAATGCATGCTCAAGCTTCCCTGCTCCCTGCTCGTGAATGCCCACAGTCAATCTGCACTTTAATCGGACTGTACTTTCCTTAGTTTCTTGGATTTCAAATCCATGTTGTGTCAATATGGCACTGTCTTTCAGTTCTACACTGATCAAGGTGTCCCACTCCTTTTTTCGGACCTTTCCAAGGTTGTTTACCCAGTATCTCTGAGCTGATCTGTGTCCTCAGTAAAGGTCTGTCCTAGTTTCTCTGTTCAGGTGTGTTGCCTATTAACCTCCCAAAATGGCCACAGTGAGCTGCGCCAGCACATAGGGTGCCCAGGGTCAGAGTATCTCAGCCTTCCTGCTGCCTGGCACTCAATCAAAAGTAGGCAGGTATAAAAAAAGACAAGAATTGACAAAAAATTAAAATAAAAAATAAGACCAAATGCACACCCACAGAAGACCCAGGTATTGGAATTTTCAGACAAGGACTTCAAGATAATAATGTTTTATACTCCATATTTTCGACACATCAAATGAGAAGATGGAGAATTTTGTCAGAACTGAAAACTATCATAAATAATCAAATGGAAATTCACAACTGAAAACTAAAAAAAAAAAAAAAATTTTTTTTTTTTTTAACAATAACTAAAATTAAGAGCTCAATGGATGGCTTCCACTTCTGTCCACGAAGGACTCAATGCCATGGAGATTTTTCTCAGACCATTAAAAAGAAACTGGACAAAATATCTGAAACCACACCTTCAAGACACTGGAAAAGAGGTAGCACAGGATTGAGAAGCTGAGAGAAGGAGTTAATTTCCAAGATGCAGCGCAGGATAGGACAAGGAAGCTCACTAGGGCCCAGAAGTCTCACTGAGCTAAGGATACAGAGATTGGGGCTTGAAAATGTTAGAAAGTTTAGAAATTTCTGGGCAGAATACTGAAAGGAGAGTGTTGTAGAGAGAGTTCTAGAAACCTGTAGGGGGATACTATGAATCTTAGTCAGAGTACTTATTTGTCTGCATTTGGGAAGAAATGCCCAAGAACAAAGAAAGAAATCCCAGAGAGCAGTAGGAAGAACAATTCCTGGAGCTTAGATAGGGGTTGGGAATAGTTTGTGTTCCCACAAACCAAAGGTGTGAGGCCTTGAAATGCATGGGCCATTGGGTAGAGTGTTCACATGGGCTGTAAGTTAGTAGTAGGGCTAAACTATTCCCAGAATAAAATTTTTCTGAACTCACTATAATAAATCTTAAATAAAATCTCAGCATTTAAAAAATATATATAAATATCCAGCATCGATTAATGTAAAACTACAATATACGGCACATAATCACCAATTAAAAAAAAATGAACTTGTCATCGAGTCGATTCCAACTCATAATGACTGTATAGGACAGAGTAGAACTGCCCCATAGAGTTTCCAAGGAGTGGATGGTGGATTCAAACTGCTGACATTTTGGTTAGAAGCCTGAGCTCTTAACCACTGTGCCACTGTGGGGGCGAGGTTTGAATCCACCAACCACTCCTTGGAAGCCCTGTGGGACAGTTCTACTCTGTCCTATAGGGTTGTCTTGAGTTGGAACTGACTCGACAGCAATGGGTTTTTTTTTTTTTTTTGGTAATCACCAATTAGTAGGCATGCATATAATCAAGGAAATATAACTCCTAACAAGGTCTGTTCTGTTTTGTTTAGAAAAATCAATCAACAGGAGCAGACTCAAAATAACAGAGATCAAGAAATTAATAAAAGGATATTAAAACAACTATAAAAAATCTTATAAATATGCTCAAGGATATAAAGGAAAACATGAACATAATGAGGAAAGAAATGGAAGATATACAAACGACCCAAATGGGACTTATAGAGATTAAAAAAATGATGCTAAAACAAAAAATACACTGATTGGATTAAGAGCAGGTTAGACTCTGCAGAAGAGCTCAGTGAGCTTGGAGCTATCTCAACAGAAACTATCTAAAAGGAAACAAGCCAAGAAAAAAAAAAAAGAAAAAGAACTGAAATTTACCAAGTTGTAGCACAGTACCAAGTGTTCTAACATATAGTTAGAGTCCCAGAAGTACACAGGAGGGAAAGCATTTGAAAAAATAATAGTTGAAAATTTCCAAATTTGAGCAAAAGCGTAAACCCCAAAATCCATGAAGCTCAACAAACCGCAAGTAGAAGAAACATTAAGAAAAACCACATCGAGTTACTTCATAATCAAATTGTTGAAACCTTTGATAAAGAAAATCTTATAAAACAGTTAGAGAAGAAAAGGCATATTACATATACAAGGACTAAGGTAAGAATGACAATAGCCTTCTCTTCAGAAATCATACAGGCCAGGACATAATAAAGCAACATTTTCAAGTACTAAAACAACAATGGAAAAAATTCTGTCAACTCAGAATTCTAAACTCAGCAAAAAATATTTTTTTAAAAACAAAGACATGTGCATGGAGAACTATAAAATAATGAAGAAATTAAAGAAGACCTAAATAAATGAAAAGACATCCCGTGTTTAAGCATTGGAAGACTTAATATTGCTAAGATGTCAATAGTATTCAAAGTGACCTACAGATTTAGTGCAATCCAGTTACGGATTGAAATGTGTCTCACCAAAATCTGTGTTGAATTCATGGCCTCTGTATCTGTGGATGTGATACTGTTTGGGAATAGAGTTTTTTGTTATTTTATGTTATGAAGTAACACCTGTGTAGGATGGATCCTAAACCTAATCACTTTTGAGTTAAAAATAGACCAGAATAGACACAGAAACACACACAGGGAAAGCAGGTGCCATATGACAATTGTCTACAAGCCAAAGAACACTAAGAAGTCAAGGAGCACCCGGGCTACTGACAAGGAAGGGAAAGACATGGTCAAGACCCTGATTTGGACTTTTAGCTTCCAGAATTGTGTGAAAATAAATTGTTTTTTAAAGCCACTCACTTGTGGTATTTGTGTTAGCAGCACCAGGTAACTAAGACATGCATCAAAGGAAGAAAGAGATGAGAGAATGAGAAAAAATGTTTAGAAATCATATATTTTATAATGGTTTAATATCCAAAATATATAAATGACTTATAACTCAACAACAAAAAGAAAACAACCAAATCCAAAAATGGACAAATGGCTTAAATAGACATTTCTTCAAAGAAAATATACAAATGGCCAACAAGCACATTAAAAGATGTTTAGTATAGGAGAATGCAAATCAAAACTACAATGAGGTATCACTTCACACCAACTAGATGGCTATTATCAGAAAAACAAAAAATAATGAGTGTTGGTGAGGATGTAGAGAAATTAGAACCCTCTTGCATTTCTAGCAGGGATATAAAGTGGTACAGCTGCTATGGAAAACAGTTTGGTGGTTCCTCAAAAAGCTAAACACAGAATTACCATATGATTCAGCAATTCTGCTCCTAGGTATATAGCCAAAAGAATTAAAAGCATGAACACAAACAGATACTTGGACAGCAATCTTTGCTGCAGCACTATTAACAATAGCCAAAAGATGAAAGCTTGAATGTTCACCAGCAGGGGAATGGATAAGCAAAATATGGTACATACATACAATGGAATATTATTCAGGCATAAAGAGAAATGAACTCCTAATAATGCTACAACGTGGATGAACCTCGAAAACATGCTGAGTGAATTAAGTTAGACACAAAAGGACAAAAATTGTATGATTCCACTTATATAAAATATCTAGAATATGCAAGACATAGAGACAAAAGTTTATCAGTGGTTTCCAGGGGTTAGAGAAGGGAAGAATGGGAAATTACTGGTTAAGGGGAACTGAGTTTCTGTTTGGGGTGATGAAAAACTTTTGGAAATAGATAATGGTGACGTTTGTACAACATGGTGAATATAATATTACTGAAGTACACACTTAAAAATAGTTAAAATAGCAAATAGTTAACACACACATATATACTATAAAATTTAAAAATTAAGATGAAAGAAATGTTGAGATAATTTATCACTAGCACACCCATATTAAGAAATGTTAAAAGAATTCTTTCAAGAAGAACAAAAATGATAGTGGGTGAAAACTCTGTTCCTACATAAAAGAAATAAAGAATACCGAAAATAGTAAACAGGTGAATAAGTTTGAAATACAATTTCGCATTTTTTGATCTTTTTAAAAAGAGAATTGTTTAAAGCAAAGAACAATAACAATGTATTATGGGGTTTATAACATATATTAAATTAAAATGTATGACAACAATAGCACAAAGGGTGGGTGCAGAAAAATTCAAGTATACGGTTATAAGATTCATATAGTATATGTGAAGTGATATAATAGTGTTTGAATGTAGACTGCAATCAGTGTAAACCCTAAAGCAACCAATAAAAAAATAAATAAAAGAGATTGGTGAGCCAACCATGTAGACAAGATAGAAAGTGTTCACCCCAAAAGCAGACAAGGAAGGAGGAATAAAAGGAAAACAAAGAAAAAATATCAATATGGTAGACTTAAATCCACTTTTATGAAAAATTACATTAAGTATAAATGATTCAAACACTCATACTAACAGGCAGAGATTATCAGGTAGATAAAAAAAAGCAAGACCCAATTATATGCTGTCTGGGAAAAAAAAGCCACATGCATACACACACACACACACACACACAAACCAGTTTCCTCTGAGTTGATTCTAACTCAAGGCAACTTCATGTGTTGCAGAGTAGAACTGTGCCCCATAGTGTTTTCATGGCAACCCCATGTATTACAAAGTAGAACTGAGTTCCATGAGATTTTCACGGCTCTGACCTTCCAGAAGCAGATCATCAAGCCTTTCTGAGGCACCTCTGGGTGGGTTTGAACCACCAACCTTTCAGTTAGTGCTGAGCACAAAACTGTTTGAGCCACTCAGGACACACTCATATGATGTCTACAAGAAACTTACCTAAGTATAAAAACATAGGCAAAGTCTTTTAAAAATGGCAAAAGATACACCCTACAAACTCTAATGAAAAGAAAGTGGCTATATTAATATTAGACAAAGTAGCTTTCAGAACAAGGAATATATACAGGGATAATGAAGGAATGACAAGGGGATTGATTCATCAAAAAAATGTACATTAAGTTCCTAAGTGGGTATGCACCTAATACCTTAATGGACCTAATAATGAAACTTCAAAATTTATGAAGCAAAGCTGATAGGACAAATAAGAAAAATAGACAAATCATCACCTATAAATGGAGACTTAAACATTTGTCTCTTAGAGTAAATGATGGAACAAGTTGACAAAAACAATCAGTAAGGCTATAATAACACTACCAACCAACTTGACTGAATTGACATTTATAGAATATTCACCTAAGAAAAACATTATACACATTGTGTTCAAGTGCAGATGAAAAATTCATGAAGATAGACTAAACGCTGGACAAACCCTCCCCCAAAAAAACAAATGTAAGAAATTTAAAAGAATTCAAATCAAATAGAGTATGTTGTTTGACAACTAAAAACTACAAATTAATGAGGGAAAACCTCACATATTGGAAATTTACGAAAATACATCTACATAATACATAGGTTACAGGGGAAATCACAAAGGAAATTAGAAATATTTCGCACTGAAAAAAATAAGAATTTGTGGGGTGCACCTATTGAAAAGCAATGTTTAGAAAAAAATTAGAGCGTTATTTTCTGAGAACAGAATAAAGATCTAAATTCAATAAACTAAGTTTTCATACTAAGAAATTAGGGGAAGGGGACCTTATGCCACCAAGAAAGCAGCACAAGGAGCAGAGCAAGTCCTTTGGACACGGGGTTCCTGAGCTTGAGAAGCTCTGCGACCAAGGGAAGATTGAGGACAAGGACTTTCCTCCAGAGCCAAAAGAGAGAGAAAGCCTTCCCCCAGAGCTAGTGCCCTGAATTTGGACTTGTAACCTACTAGACTGTGAGAAAATAAATTTCTCTTTATTAAAGCCATCCACTTGTGGTATGGCAGCACTAGATGACTAAGACAGAATTTGGTGCCATGAGTGGGGTGCTGCTCTAACAGATGCCTAAATTGTGGAAATGGTTTTGAAACTGTGAATGGATAGAATTGTGACAGTGGCAGAGGACCAGCGCAGCAGAGAACCTGCAGGGGCAGAGAAGTGGCAACAGCAGAGAACCAGAAGCAGCAGAAACAGGAGACCAGCACAACATGGTGCTGGAGCTGACCCACGGAGCAAGACAGCTGAGTGCCTGTGTGCAGGAGGCTTCCTGGCAGAGTGGGGTGCCTCTGGGCACTTATCAGTGGAGCTACTGAGCTTTAAAACACTTGCCCCAGCAGGGCAGATGCAGGTATGAGGCCAGAGGAGCCAAGAGGCCAAGAAACCAGAAAACAGAAGCTGAAAAGACAAGGAACACAAGAAGCTGAGCTGCCTCAGTTTCAAAAGGTATGGCCATGACCTCAGAGGTTTCAAAGGGTGGAGCCATGACCTCTGGTGTTTCTAAGGGTGGAGTTTGCCACTCAGATGAACTGCAAGAATGGTGCACCTAAAGCCAAGGGAGCAGAGTTGTTGTCCCAGTGGGCCTGGAAGGTGGAGCTGAAGCCCAAGGCCAAGGGGCTTCCATGCAGAATCCAAAGAGTGGCCAATACCTAGAGGCTAGAAAAAAAAAAAAAAATTTTTTTTTTTTTAGAGGGCAGGATTGTTGTGTAAATTGTTTCAGAGAACAAGGGATTATTTTCAAAGCTTTCAGGGCTAATGTAATGTGTCCTGCTGACTTGCTTGGTGCCTCTTATGCCTTCTTTTCCTCCCAGTTTCCTCCATTTGTAATGGAAATGTCTGGCTTGTGCCTGTTCTGCCATTGTACCCTTGGAAGCAGATAACTTGTATTCTAGATTTCACAGATGAAGAGGAATTTTTGGATTTTGGACTTGGAGTTCAGACTTTTGCTGTGATATGATGGGGTGGATATGTTTTGCTTGTTGCAAGGATGTGATTTTGGGGGGTGGAATGTCATGCTTAAATTATGTCCCCCCCAAAATGTGTGTTTTAACAGAGTTAGCCCATTATTCCCAATATTGTATCGTTGTCATCCATTCTGTGATTTTAAGTTTCTGTTGACAAGATTAGGGTGGGATTGTAACACCACCCTTACTCAGGTCACCTCCCTGTCCCAAGGCAAATGGAATTTCCCTGGGGTGTGGCCTGCCCCACCTTTTCTCTCTCAAGAGATAAAAGGAAAGGGAAGCAAGCAGACAGTGGGGACCTCATACCACCATGAAAGCAGCACCAGGAGCAGAGCACGTCCTTTGGAAACAGGGCCCCTGCGCCTGAGAAGCTCTTCACCCAGGGGAAGATTGAGGACAAAGACCTTCCTCCAGAGCCGACAGAGACAGAAAGCCCTCTCCTGGAGCCAATGCCCTGAATTTGGACTTGTAACCTACTAGACTGTGAGGAAATAAATTTCTCTTTGTTAAAGCCAAAAAAAAAAAAAGAAAGAAACTGGGGGGGGGGGGGAGGAGATAGCAATTTAAACTCAAAGTAGAAGAAAGGAAATAATAAAGACCAGAGTGAAAAAAAATCATGAATATAGAGAAGATTAATGAAACCAAAAGCAAGTTTTTTTAAAAGATAAAAAAAAAAAGTAAACCTCTCGCTGACTGATTAAGGAAAAAAAGAGATACTATCAACATCAAGAATGTACAATAAGTACATGAAAATATACTTGGCCTCAGGGAAATTCAATTTAAATCAATAATGCGATACTACTACACACTGAAAAGGCTGACATCTTTAAAATACTGACAGTACCAAGTATTGGAGAGAATGTAGAGCAACAAGAAGGCTCATACGTTGATGGTGAAATCAAAAGCCATTGCTTTGGTGTAGTTTCCAGCTCATGGCAACCCTACAGGACAGAGTAGAATTGCCCCATAGGGTTTCCGAGGCTGTACATCTTTGTGGAAGCAAACTGCAATCCTTCTCCCACTGGGAGTCTGAAAACTACATTTCCCAGATTTGTTTGCCAGTTGGCTTTTTGTCAGGTTCTAACAATGAGAGGCACTGGCAGAAGATTAGAACTTGGGAAGAGAGAAATTTCCTACTTTTGGCTTAGCAGCGGCGGGAGGGGGCATCATTGTCTTCAGTGGCCCCAGGCAATGGGCAGGCCACTGCAGTGGTCCAGGCATCTACAGAGTAGGAGAATTAGCAGCTTCTTGGGTGTCATTCTTTCCTTTGTGCTCTTCCAGTCTTCCAGCTCATTCATAAACTCCTCTGTTTAAATACCTAACATAGCTTCTGTTGTCCTGTCTGGACTGTGACTAATAATAATCTATGATATCAAAATCATGATCTGGTCAAGAGGAGAGACCAAAAATGTATGTTTAATTCCCTTATCTCACACAACTCCACTAAAATAAAATAGAGACATTTATAAAAATGTATCAAACCAAACAGCAAAGAGAACAAGAGAGAAAAACATCAACAAGCCAGAGGGATCGATAAACTTATTGCAAATTATATGTGGATAGAAATCGGTCAGTGTTTGAAATGGGAGAGAAAGCCATAGTGCAAACAGTGGTCATTGGTAGGTGGGCCCCTCCATAACTCCTGCCTCCTGAAGGTCTTGGCTTCCTTCTTACACATTACGCCAGGGGAATTTTGCCCTCTCAATTTTATTGACTATAGTTCATTGTTTAGTCCAGGTTTTAGGTGACCAGGTGAACAAACTATTAGAAACACTCCTAGCTGCTGGAGCTAAGCCTTCAATCCGGAATTTCAGATACTAGCACACTAGCTCAATAAATTTTTTCAGATCTAACATTAGATTCTATCCTCCTTGGACTAACATCCTTAGAGTCCGTTCCCACACATATTCTCCTTGTTTCTGCTGATATAAATTAGCAAAAATATTTATCTCTTTTCAGGTATAAGCTATGTCCATCTGGGTCAGACTGACCACTTATTAATGCTTGAATCTGACTCTAGTTCTGGATCTAGAAGCAATCGGGGTGATGGTGTGGATCTTGAGGAGATCCTTGCAGGAATGTTATTACAAGGCCTTCAGGCAAGCGAAGAATATTCTCTTCAGACTAGATCAGTGTAAATAAACGCAAAGCCCTTAGCACAATGCCTTGCACAGAGCTACGTAAGTGCTTACTCTTTGTATTGCTGCTGTTATCAGTTGAATCAGCCTTAGTAAGCAAGGCATTGGTGGAAACTCCAGCAGTCTGTTTTCCTACCCAATCCAGTGTAAGCAGAGATGAAGGAGGAGAGCGATGTCCTCAAAGCCAAGGAAGGAGCCCTGAGAAGGGCTAGGCTGCTACACTGATGTCCACACCTCCTCTGCATCAGAATCACCCTGGAGGATTTAAAACAGAGATTCGGACTTCCACCACAGACCAGAATCTTCAAGAGGCGAGGTCATAATACTGGTACTTTTTTTTTTTTTTAATAATTTTTATAAAGCTTTAAGTGAACGTTTACAAATCAAGTCAGTCTGTCACATACAAGCTTATATAGACCTTACTCCATACTCCCACTCACTCTCCGCCTAATGAGTCAGCCCTTCCAGTCTCTCCTTTCGTGACAATTTTGCCAGTTTCTAACCATCTCTACCCTCCTGTCTCCCCTCCAGACAGGAGATGCCAACACAGTCTCAAGTGTCCACCTGATACAAGTAGCTCACTCTTCATCAACATCTCTCTCCAACCCATTGTCCGGTCCCTTCCATTTTGTGATGAGTTGTCTTCGGAAATAGTTCCTATCCTGAGCCAACAGAAGGTTTGGGGACCATGGCCCCTGGGACTCCTCTAGTCTCAGTCAGACCATTAAGTCTGGTCTTTTTGTGAGAATTTGGGGTCTGCATCCCACTGATCTCCTGCTCCCTCAGGGGCTCTCTATTGTGCTCCCCGTCAGGGCAGTCTTCGGTTGTGGCTGGGCACCATCTAGTTCTTCTAGTCTCAGGGTGATGTAAGTCTCTGGTTCATGTGGCCCTTTCTGTCTCTTGGGCTTGTAGTTATCCTGTGACCTTGGTGTTCTTCATTCTCGTTTGATCCAGGTGGGTTGAGACCAATTGATGCATCTTAGATGGCCGCTTGTTAACATTTAAGACACCAGACGCCACATTTCAAAGTGGGATGCAGAATGTTTTCATAATAGAATTATTTTGCCAATTGACTTAGAAGTCCCCTTAAGCCATAGTCCCCAAACCCCCGCCCTTGCTCCGCTGACCTTTGAAGCATTCATTTTATCCCGGAAACTTCTTTGCTTTTAGTCCAGTTCATTTGAGCTGACCTTCCATGTATTGAATATTGTCCTTCCCTTTTTTTTCACCTAAAGTAGTTCTTATCTACTAACTAATCAGTAAATAACCCTCTCCCACCCTCCCTCCCTCCCCCCTCGTAACCACAAAAGTATGTGTTCTTCTCAGTTTATACTATTTCTCAAGATCTTCTAATAGTGGTCTTATACAATATTTGTCTTTTTGCCTCTGAATACTTTCACTCAGCATAATGCCTTCCAGGTTCCTCCATGTTATGAAATGTTTCACAGATTCGTCACTGTTCTTTATCGATGCGTAGTATTCCATTGTGTGAATATACCACAATTTATTTACCCATTCATCCATTGATGGACACCTTGGTTGCTTCCAGCTTTTTGCTATTGTAAACAGATCTGCAATAAACATGGGTGTGCATATATCTGTTTGTGTGAAGGCTCTTATTTCTCTAGGGTATATTCCGAGGAGTGGGATTTCTGGGTTGTATGGTAGTTCTATTTCTAACTTTTTAAGAAAACACCAGGTAGATTTTCAAAGTGGTTGTAACATTTTACATTCCCTCCAGCAGTGTATAAGAGTTCCAATCTCTCCGCAGCCTCTCCAACATTTATTCTTTTGTGTTTTTTGGATTAATGCCAGCCTTGTTGGAGTGAGATGGAATCTCATCGTAGTTTTAATTTGCATTTCTCTAACAGTTAATGATCGAGAGCATTTTCTCATGTATCTGTTAGCTGCCTGAATGTCTTCTTTAGTGAAGTGCGTGTTCATATACTTTGCCCACTTCTTGATTGGGTTGTTTGTCTTTTTGTGGTTGAGTTTTAACAGAATCATATAGATTTTAGAGATCAGGCACTGGTCGGAGATGTCATAGCTGAAAATTCTTTCCCAATCTGTAGGTGGTCTTTTTACTCTTTTGGTGAAGTCTTTAGATGAGTATAGGTGTTTGATTTTTAGGAGCTCCCAGTTACCTGGTTTCTCTTCGTCATTTTTGGTAATGTTTTGTATTCTGTTTATGCCTTGAATTAGGGCTTCTAACGTTGTCCCTATTTTTTCTTCCATGATCTTTATCGTTTTAGTCTTTATGTTTAGGTCTTTGATCCACTTGGAGTTAGTTTTGTGCATGGTGTGAGGTATGGGTCCTGTTTCATTTTTTTGCAAATGGATATCCACTTATGCTACTACCATTTGTTAAAAAGACTATCTTTTCCCCAGTTAAGTGACCCTGGGCCTTTGTCAAATATCAGCTGCTCATATGTGGATGGATTCATATCTGGATTCTCAATTCTCTTCCATTGGTCTATGTGCCTGTTGTTGTACCAGTACCAGGCTGTTTTGAATACTGTGGCTGTATGATAGGTTCTAAAATCAGGTAGATTGAGGCTTCCCACTTTCTTCTTCTTTTTCAGTAACGTTTTACTTATCTGAGGCTTCTTTCTCTTCCATATGAAGTTGGTGATTGGTTTCTCCATCACATTCAAAAATGTCATTGGAATTTGGATTGGAAGTGCATTGTAAGTATAGATGGCTTTTGGTAGAATAGACATTTTTACTATGTTAAGTCTTCCTATCCATGAGCAAGGTATGTTTTTCCACTTAAGTAGGTCCTTTTTAGTTTCTTGTAGTAGTACTTTGTAGTTTTCTTTGTATAGGTCTTTTACAACTTTGGTAGGATTTATTCCTAAGTATTTTATCTTCTTGGGGGCTACTGTGAATGGCATTGATTTGGTGATGTCCTCTTCGATGTTGTTTTTGTTGATGTAGAGGAATCCAAGTGATTTTTGTATGTTTATCTTATAACCTGAGACTCTGCCAAACTCTTCTATTAGTTTCAGTAGTTTTCTGGAGGATTCCTTAGGGTTTTCTGTGTATAAGATCATGTCATCTGCAGATAGAGATAATTTTACTTCCTCCTTGCCAATCCAGATGCCCTTTATTTCTTTGTCTAGCCTAATTGCTCTGGCTAGGACTTCTAGCACAATATTGAATAAGAGTGATGATAAAGGGCATCCTTGTCTGGTTCCCGTTCTCAAGGGAAATGCTTTCAGGCTCTCTCCATTTAGAGTAATATTGGCTGTTGGCTTTGTATAGATGCCCTTTATTATGTTGAGGAATTTTCCTTCAATTCCTATTTTGGTGAGAGTTTTTATCATGAACGGGTGTTGGACTTTGTCAAATGCCTTTTCTGCATTAATTGATAAGATCATGTGGTTTTTGTCTTTTATATGGTGGATTACATTAACGGTTTTTGTAATATTAAACCAGCCTTGCATACCTGGTATAAATCCCACTTGGTCGTGGTGGATTATTTTTTTGATATGTTGTTGAATTCTATTGGCTAGAATTTTGTTGAGGATTTTTGCATCTATGTTCATGAGGGTTATAGGTCTGTAATTTTCTTTTTTCGTGATGTCTTTACCTGGTTTTGGAATCAGGGATATGGTCGCTTCATAGAATGAGTTAGGCAGTATTCTGTCATTTTCTATGCTTTGAAATACCTTTAGTAGTAGTGGTGTTAACTCTTCTCTGAAAATTTTGTAGAACTCTGCAGTAAAGCCATCCAGGCCAGGGCTTTTTTTTGTTGGGAGTATTTTGATTACCGTTTCAATCTCTTTTTTTGTTATGGGTCTATTTAGTTGTTCTACTTCTGATTGTGTTAGTTTAGGTTGGCAGTGTTTTTCTAGGAATTCATACATTTCTTCTAGGTTTGCAAATTTGTTAGAGTACAATTTTTCGTAATAATCTGATATGATTCTTTTAATTTCAGTTGGGTCTGTTGTGATGTGACCCATCTCGTTTCTTATTCGGGTCATTTGTTTCCTTTCCTGTATTTCTTTAGTCAGTCTGGCCAATGGTTTATCAATTTTGTTAATTTTTTCAAAGAACCAGCTTTTGGCTTTGTTAATTCTTTCAATTGTTTTCCTGTTCTCTAATTCATTTAGTTCAGCTCTAATTTTTATTATTTGTTTTCTTCTGGTGCCTGATGGATTCTTTTGTTGCTCACTTTCTATTTGTTCAAGTTGTAGGGACAGTTCTCTGATTTTGGCTCTTTCTTCTTTTTGTATGTGTGCATTTATCAATATAAATTGACCTCTGAACACTGCTTTTGCTGTGTCCCAGAGGTTTTGATAGGAAGTATTTTCATTGTCGTTGCATTCTATGATTTTAATACTGGTACTTTTTAAAACTTTCCACATGATCTTAATATATAGGTCCCTAGACTGGAGAAGAGAAGTCAGTTAGCATGGGAACTGAAGACAGGTCACTGGTACTCACAGAAAACAACTGGGTTCAGCCTTGAGCCAGAGGCTAGAACAACAGAGCTGAGTATTAAGATGTGAGTAAAAGATGAGAAAGTGGAAGTGATGCTGGTGGTTTGCAAAGAGGAACACACTGAGCTTACAGAAAGGAAGGATCAGAGGACTATAATTCTAGGACGGTGGAGGCTTGATCATTTTGTAATTCAAGGGGAAGACAGAAGAGAAAGAGATTGAAGACAAAGGAGAGAGGTAAGAAGTTATAAAATGAGACAAGGAAGGAGGAAATGAGCAGATAGAGGTTAGCTTTTGGAAAGACTGGCACCTCTTTCTATAGTAGTGAAAGTAGGAGTTAGTTAGAATTGCAAGTTAATTGGGAAGGAGGCTGGGGAAAATCCCACACGATGGTTTTTCTTTGTGAAGTGCAAAGGAAGGTGGCTTTCTGTGAGTGGAAAAGATGGAAGTGAGGTAGTTTATCTTTTGGCTTTATTGTGTGCTACAAAGAACACTCAGGTTTCATCCTCTTTCCTTAAACTTAAACCCAGTTTTCTCTTCTTTTAATTGAGTATATTAATCCTTACCTCATAGGGTTGCTGTGAGGATTAAATAGGATCAGACATATGAAGACCTAGCTTCTAATCAACACAGAATTTCTACTGCAATGTCCACTCCCTTCAGAGTGGACATTTAGAATGATGGGAATATAACTTCTAATATCTTCAAAAGCCAACAAAAGAGACTTCCAGGTCTGGACAAGATGGAGTAAACTCACTTCTACCTGTTCCTTCTGCTAAGTAAGCTAAAATCCCTGAACATTACGTATACAGCAAACATAAGAAGACTCTGAAAGGGTGAGAAAAGAAAGCAGACCAGCTAGGGATCTTGGGACCTGAGGCATGATATGGTGGTAAGTCCCCTGGGTTTTCTTTTTGTCTAACATCTCCCAAATTTGGAGCTGAAGAAGCCAGCAACCTGTCAAGACATGCCAGTGGGCACAGACAAAAAAAAAAAAATACCAACAAAATCTTGCTTTCTTGGCCCCAGGAACAGGAAAGGAGCAGCATAACAAAACAGAAATCTTTTAGACTATAAAAAAGACCAAATGAAAGTCTTAGAACTGAAAGAAAAAATCTCCAGCCAAACACCCTGGAAGGGAGGAGCCTAGACTTCTGCTCTCACCTGGCTGCAACAAGGCATCCCCCTCTTGTGCCGGAGTGATGTCGGAGAAGGCTAAGTGGAGAGCATGAACTCCCACACCTGCTCCACAGTAACAAGGAGTCACTTCCCTCCGTCCCAGCTGTCAACACAGGGTGAGTGGGGAATCTGGACTTCCACCTCCAGTTGAGAGTAACAAGGTGGTGTTCCTCCTTCCTCCACCAGTACAATGTCAGAGAAGGCCTGCTGAAAGAAAAGATTTAAGTTCCCAGGACACAGTGGAAAGTCACTCATCAAACAAAGAACCAGAAGAAACTTAACTGAGAAAAAACAATTAATAGATGCCAGCACTTTGAAGACACAGATGTTGGAATTATCTGACAAGGATTTGAAAACAGTCATCATAAAAATGCTTCAGTGAGCAATTGTGAACATGCTTGAAACCAATGAAAAAATACGAAGCCTCAGCAAAGAAATAGAACATTTCACCAAAGAAACAGAACATTTCACCAAAGAAACAGAAGATATAAAGAAGAACCAAAGGAAAATTTTAGAACTGAAAAATACAAATAAAAAAACTCAATGAATGGCCTCAAGGGAAAATGGAGAGAATAAAGAAATCAGTGAAATTGAGAGCAGAAAACAGAACTGACCGAGTCTGAACAACAGAAGAAAGTAGACTGAAAAATAATTAACAGTCTCAGGGTCCTATGGGACTATAACAAACTGTTAAAAACTGTGTCATCAGAATCCCTGAATGAGGGGAGAAAGAGGAAGGGGCTGAAAAAAAGTATTCAAAGAAACAATGTCTAAAAATCTCCCCAAATTAACAAAAGACATAAACTTACAGATTCAAGGAGTTGAGCTAACTTCAAACACAATAACCCAATAAAATCCGTGCCAATACACACCATAGTTAAACTTCTGAAAACTAAAGACAGGGAAAAAAAAATCTCTGAAAGCAATGTGAGAGAAACAACACCTTACCTACAGGGAACAAACAAAATAACAGGGGGCTTCTTAACCATGAAGGCTAGAAGAAAGTTGCTCAGTTTTTTTCAAGTTCTGAAAGAAAAGAATTGTCAACCAAGAATGCGACATCTAGTGAAAACATGCTTCAGGAATGAAAGAGAAATAAAAACATTCTCAGACAAAGCTAAGATAATTTGTTAGCAGCAGACCTACCCTAAAAGAATGGCTAAAGGACATTCTTGAAACACAATGGAAATGATAAAATAGGAATTTCAGAACATCAAGAAGGAAGAAAGAAAAATAGACTAGAAACTTTAGTGAATACAATCTCCTTTCCTCTTGAGTCTTCCTTATGTTTGACAGTTGAGGGAAATCAATGTTATTCAAGGAGCATAAGGGTGAGGCGTGTCCTACCTTGAAGAGGTTATAAACTAAATGGGATAGTTTATATTTGCAAAATGCTAAGAACAGACCTAACATATTATTAAGCAGATAGAATCATTTGCCAACTAAGTACAAATGTAGAAAGACCTAACAAAAGTCAACAAAAGGACACCCACTAGGGAAGAAGGCATTGAATCCCTTCTTTCTTCTCCCATAAATGTAAGCAGCAAAGTCAAGGTAGACAGAAATCAACCCAGCTCTGCCATCCGAGTCCTATATGGAACTATCTGTTCTTAGCGTACTGAAGTGGAGGTGCTCAGGGATACCTTGAAGGGAGATGGGAGTTCTTTTTCAAGTGATTTCCTGAGCCTCATCTATGAAGTGGATATAAATCTACCCGATGGAGACTTTTGAAAAGAAGTCAATAACTATATATGTACCAGCACTTTGTAAACTGCACTGTTCTGCAACGATACATTTCCTTTTCACAGGATGGGCCCCTAATTCAGGCTGGGATGGAGAGGAGCAGTGAAAGCTTCCTGGAAGATAATAACTGAACTGGATCACAAAGTATGAAGAAAGGAAAGAGGGGGCATTCTAAGCCATGAGAGCAGCATGGCCAAGGTGAGAGCAGGATTGGCATATCTGAAAACCTGCCTGAAGTTCACACAGCTAGATGTGAGAGTGGCAAGGAATGGGGCTTGCAGGAGAGGTGATGCCAAGGATACTAGCAGGGCCATGGAGCACTCTGCATATCCTACTCAGGAATTTAGACTTTAGAAGGCTGTGGGAAAACAATAAAGGCCTGTGAATAGGGAGTGATGCAATCAGATTTGTAATTTAGAAAGCTCACTTGGAGGGTAGTGCAGTAGATGGAAGGGAGGAGGTGATGACTACAGAGAGGTCGCAGCCAGGAGGCAGGGATATTGATCCAGGTCAGAAACATCGAAGATCTAAGTTAAGTCAATCATATCGGAGGTGTAGATGGAATGCACAAGACAATAGCTGATGAACAGGAAGGTAAAGGAAAGAATTGAGGCTGACTCCCTTTGAGATGATAGATCAATGATGATTCCATGTACTCAGTAGAAGGAGAAGCCATTTTGGGGAAAAGAGCAAATTCATTTTCAGAAAGTTAAATCTGTTGTACCTGTGGGACAAGCAAGTAGAGGTGCCTAACAGATGGTTAAACGTGGGGTTCTGGAGCATAGGAGAGATATCTGGTGTGGAGATAAAAATATGTTATTGGGATCACTGACTTAAGCTAGTATGAAAGATAATTTGGACCCATTGGTTTTCAAACTCCCCACCCTCCTCATTCCTGGGGAATTTTTTTAAAGATAGTCAAAAAGGGAACCCCAATATTACAAACCTATTTTAAAGATTCTTTAGACAGTTTATATCTCCACCCTAGGGTTGCATGGATCACAGTCTGAAAACTCTTGGATTCATAATGACCTGTCCCAAGAATACGGCTGCCAAGATACACTTTCCTAGATAGAGAATCCTCAGTAATGTGTTCAGCGTTGCACATACTTAGTCAACAAGTTCCTTCTGCATCCAACCTAAATCTCTTTTTTCTGTTTAAGCCCATTTCATTTGGTTCTTGTCCACATTGGAGACATTAATTTATTGCTATCAGCTTGCACAATAACACTTTTTAATTTTAAACTTGTGATTTGATTATTCCAAATGTATGGATGAAAAATAAAAAATGCAGTTAAGAGATTTCTAAATTTTGACTGATAATGAAAATTCTCTGTTGGCTTCCCATGCCCCTAGAATAAGAATCAAAATAGTTATAATGGCTGACAAGGCCTGCGTGGCCTGGGCCCTGACTGCCCCTTCAGCCTCACTGCACGCCCCTCTCACCCTGGCACTCCACCCTCCAGTCACATTGGGTTTCTTTCCATTGCTAGGTAGCACCAGGCCTTATTTTCACTGACTGCTAGTTTAAAATGACTGCAAATAAATTGCCATACAATTTAGGATCACGGCCAGAAATGAGGTCACTTTCTTTCTCCTGGGTGTCCGTTTCCTTATCTCTAAAATAAGAAGGCTGAACTAGTGGGGTTAGACTACAAGATTGGGATCCCTGGGTTCCCAGGGTGCCCTCAGTAATATAAGTGGGGATCAGCAGACTTAATAAAATTCAACTTTTTCCCATGATAAGACTACAAAAGGAATAAACATTCACTAAGTGCCCACTTACCAAGATCAGATTTCCTCACAGTTACTCAGTGAGGTGCTAGTATACCTATTTTACCAGCCCACAGGGATTTAGATAACTTTCCTAAGGCACGGCTGGGATTTTATGAGGCTAAACAAAACAAAAATTCAACTTTCTTTTAAATGGAATGGTATCAGTTTAATAATGTAACCAGGATTGTACAGTTCACAGAAGAAAAAAATAAGTTTATTTTTGTTTGATGGTTACCTTTCAAAACGTGGGTCCACGGGGGAGGTGGATAATCAAAAGTATCCTTCTCAATAAAATTGAGAACCAATGGAATGGTTGTTTTCTAAAGCAGCGGCCTTCCAGATTAAAACAAAACAAAGAAACTAGGACTCTAAGACCGTCTGTTAGAACACAGAATATGTGCATTGATAGGCAGCTGCCACAAGGTGCCAAATCCTCAGTAAATGAAATGAGGTTGGTCCAAGACTGAAATCTCAGACTTTTCCTTCTCCATTTACCCACTGTCATTGAGTCATTTTCAACTGATAGTGACCCTGTTTCCAAGGCTATAAATCTCTACAGAAGCAGACTGCCACATCTTTCTCCCACGGAGCTCCTGGTGGGTAGGAACTGCCAAATTTTCAGTTAGCAGCCAAGCGCTAAGCCACTGTGCCACGAGGGCTCCTTTTTCTCCACTTGGAACATCTTTTTTGTTTTTGGAAACTTAGTCATGATTTTTCTATTTAATATTAACTAGCTTATGTGAATGTGACTATTTCTTTGGTCCCTGCCACCCACCCTTCATAACTCATAGTCATCTTTTTTTTTTAAAAAATATTTTATTGTGTTCTCAGTGAAGGTTTAGCGTTCAGTATCATTAGTAACATTCTTCACAATGCATGAACATTCTCATTATTTCCACTGTTTGTTCCGTTTCCATTAATCTAGTTTCCCTGTCCCCTTACATTCTCATCTTCATTTTAAAGTAATCGTTGAACGCTTTGACTTATAGGTGATTTTTTAAAGGAGCACAGTACTTATGGGTGATATTCATTACTTTGTCAGCCTGTCTGTTATATAGCTACAAGGTGACCTCTGGGGTTAGTTTCAGTTCAAGGTTTGAAGAGTATCTCGGGACAATAGTCTACAGAAGTCCTCCAGTATCAACCAGCCCAGTAAATCTGTTCTGTTTTAGGAATATGAGGTTCCGTTTCATATTTTATCCTATTCTATCAGGGTCCATGTATTGTGGCCCTGATTAGAACAGCCATCAGCCACCATCTAATTCTTCTTGTTTCAGGGTAGATGAAGCCGTGGTTCATATAGATTATATATCCCATAGACTAGTTTCTCCTTTGAGGTTTTGGTATCCTTCTTTCTCTTTTTCTCTAGACAAGTAGAGACAAATAGTTGTATATTAGATGGCCACTCACAAGCTTTTAAGAATCCAGACACTACTTACCAAACTAGGATGTGGAACATAACTTTATGAACTATATTATGACAACTGATCGAGATGTTCCACAAGTTCGTGGTCCTAATCCTTCAAACCCAGAAAACCAATCCCACAAGGTGGTTGGTTATATCTAAGAGGTGACTGTGCTTCCTATGTGCCTTATTATATATATGAATATATGCACATATAGTCACACTGGTGCTACCATAGTTATATAGTGCTGCTATGAATCGACTCGATGGCACTGGGTTGGGTGGGTATAACAAAATAGCACAAGTGGCTGGCTTTAACAAGGAGAAATTTATTCTCACATGGTCTAGGAGGCTAAAAGTTTGAATTCAGGGTGCCATATCCAGGATAAGGCTTTCTTTCTCTGTTGGTTCTGGGGGAAGGTCCCTGTCATCAGTCTTCCCCAGTCAAGGAGCTTCTCAGCACAGGGACCCCAGGGCCAAAGGATGAGCAATGTTCCTGTTGCTTTTTTCTTGGTGGTATGAGGTCCTCCTGTCTCTCTGCTCGCTTCTGTCTTTTATATCTCAAAAGAGATTGGCTTAAGACACAATCTAATCTTGTAGATTGAGTGCCTCATTAACATAACTGCCTCTAATCCTGCCTCATTAACATCGCAAAGGTAGGATTTACAACACATAGGAAAATCACACCAAAATGGTGGACAACCACGCAATACTGGGAATCATGGCCCAGCCAAGTTGACATATTTTGGGGGGACATGATTCAATCCATGACAGATGCATATACATATGCATATGTATACACCTATGTATACACACACATATACTCATATACACATACCTGTCATAGTTATCTAGTGCTGCTAAAACAGAAATATCACAAATGGAAAGCTTTAACAAACAGAAATTTATCCTCTCACAGTCTAGGGTGCTAAAAGTCCGAATTCAGGGCACCAGCTCCAGGGGAAGGCTTTCTCTCTCTGTTGGCTCTGGAGGAAGGTCCTTGTCATCAATCTTCCCTTGGTCTAGGAGCTTCTCAGTACAGGGACCCCAGGTTCAAAGGATGTGCTCTGCTCTCGGCTCTTTTCTTGGTGGTATGGGGTCCCTTTCTTCTCTCCTCAATTCTTTCTTTTTATATCTCGAAAGAGACTGACTCAAGATACAACCTAATCCTATAGATTGAGTCCTGCCTCATTAACATAACTGCCTCTAATCTTGCCTTATTAGGGTTTACAGAACATGGGATAATCACATCAGATCACAAAATGGTGGACAGCAACACAACACTGGGAATCATGGCCTAGCCAAGTTGACATGTATTTTGGGCGGACACAATTAAATCCATGGCAATGCCTATACACATACATACGTATATACCCACACATATATTTTTTGGTTGTTTGTGCTGTTGTTGCAAAATTATATATGCCACAGCAATTACCAACAGGTTCTTTTTTCTTGTGTACATTTTATTGACATTGTTTACCTTTCTCATCAAGCTGTGTACACTTCACCCTCACTCAGTGTTACCTTTCCCATAATCAAAAATAACAAGTGTCTACTGTCTAGAGAGTGAATTTCCATCTCCCCCCACCCCATCCCCATACCTGTTCATATTATTTCATAATAGTGAAAACACACACTATATATATATATATATATTTTTTTTGCGATTGACTTATTTTGCTCAACATAATGTCCTCCAGGTTCATACATGTTCCAAGATGTTTTGGGAACTTGTTTTTCTTTATCACTGAGTAATATTCCATTGTATGTATGTATCACACTAACATTCACCTTTAACTTTCACCTTAAATATTATCTCCTTAGAAAGTCTCACCTCTCTGGACTAGGTGAGTTCTCTGATCATACACTCCCAGAGCATCTTTGTTTTTCTAAATTTTATTTGGTTTTTTGTTATTATTGAGAATATACACAGCAAAACATACACCAATTCAACAGTTTCTATATGTACAATTAAATGACATCGATTGCATTCTTCTAGATCTGTGACCATTCTCACCCTCTTTTTCCGAGTTGTTCCTACCTCATTAACATAAACTCATTGCCCCCTAAGGTTCCTATCTAATCTTTTGAGTTGCTATTGTCAATTTGATTCCATACAGTTCTTAAAAGAGCATAATGCTCAAGGCAGGCCTTTTTTACTCATTAAGCTAAACTATTGTTCATTTTTCAGATGATTTGAGGGGATATTTTTGGTTTAAGGTTTAAAGATGATATCAGGGCAATAGTTTCATATGTTCATCTACCTTCCATGGCTCCAGAAAGTCTAGAGTCTATGAGAATTTGAAATGCTGTTCTGCATTTTCCCACTTCTGATCAGGATTCTTCTATGGAATCTTTGTCCAAAAGGTTCAGTTATGGTAGCCAGGCACCACCCAGTTTTTCTGGTCTCATGGCAAAGGAAGGAGTTGTTCATGGAGGCAATTAGCCACACATTCCGTATTCTCCTCCTATTCCTAATTCTCCTTCTTAATCTATTGCTGCAGGTGAATGGAGACCAATTGTGCCTTGGATGGCTGATTGCCAGCTTTTAAGACCACAGACATTATGCAACGAACTAGGAGGTAGAACAGAAGCACTAAACACGTTATTAGGTCAGTTATCTGGGACGTACCATAAAACCATGACCCTAAATCTCCAAACTAAGGAACCAGAATCCCATGAGCTGTTTGGTTGTACAGAAGCAGCCTTAGCAACTACTCTTTTTTTTTTTCTTTTTGTCTTCGTAAATATATCTATAGCACAACTTTTGCCGTTTCAAATTTTTACATTTGTACAATTTATTGACAGCAATTACAATAATCAGCTGTGCAACCCTAAGCTTAATCAATGTGATTTTTCCATCACCATTAACCCCCTTTTCTCCTCTCTCCCGCTTGCCCCTAATAACCACCAATAAACTGTGATCTCTATATAGTTGCCTTTTCTTGTCTTTTCATGTAAGTGAAGTCATACGATATTTGTCCTTTTGTGATTGGCTTATTTTGCTCAGCATGATATCTTTAAGCTCCATCCATAGTTTAGCATGTATCAAGGCTTCGTTTCTTCTACCAGCTAAGTAATATTCCACTGTATGTACCTACCACATTTTGTTTATCCATTTATCCGTTGACGGCATTCAGGTTGTTTCCACCTTTTGGTTATTGTGAATAGAGCTGCAATGAACACTAGTGTACAAGTCTCTTTTTGAGTCTCTGCTTTCAAGTCTTTTGGGTATATACATAGGAGTGGAATTTCTGGGTCATATGGTAGTTCTAGGGAGCCCATATGAGGCAGTAGATAGGCACTCAGCTACTAACCAAAAAGTCAGTGGTTCGAACCCACCAGCTGCTACTCAGGAGAAAGATGTGGCAGTCTGCCTCCATAAAGATTACAGCCTTAGTAACCCTATGGGGAAATTCTGCTCTGTCCTATAGGGTCACTACGAGTCGGAATCAACTCAATGGCAAAGTTTTTTTTTTGTTTTTATGGAGTTCTATTTTGCACAACCACCACACTGTTTCCACAAGAATTAGACCATTCTGCATTCCCACCAGCAATGGATAAGGGTTCCAATTTCCCCACATCCATATATATGTACACACATGTATACACATATATATACATATATATGTATATATATATTAGCCATCCTCTTTGTGGTTTTGATTTGCATCTCTTTGATGGCTAATGGTGCTTAGCATATTTTCATGTGTCCGGTGGCCATGTGAATGTCCTCTTTAGTGAAGTGTCTATTCAAGTTCTCTGCCTAATTTATAATTGGGTTATTTGTCTTTTTGTTGTTAAATTGTCAAAGTTATATATATATATTGGTAATCAGATTCTTACTGGATATATGGTTTCTGAAGATATTCTCCTAGTTGGTAGCTTATGTCTTTTCAGTTTTTTGTTAAAGTCTCCAGATGGACAAAATTTTTTTAATTTTTATGAGGTCCTACTTATTTTCAGACTGCAGCAGCTGATACAAATCTTCTGTTTCTTCATCTTTGGCCCTAGTGGTTGGTGCATAAATTTGAATAATAATCGTATTAACTGGTCTTCCTCGTAGGCGTATGGGTATTATCCTATCACTGACAGCGTTGTACTTCAGGATAGATCTTGAAATGTTCTTTTTGACGATGAATGCAGCACCACTCCTCTTCAAGTTGTCATTCCCAGCATAGTAGACTATATGATTGTCCAATTCAAAATGGCCAATACCAGTCCATTTCAGCTCACTAATGCCTAGGATATGTGTGTTTATGCGTTCCATTTCATTTTTGATGATTTCCAATTTTCCGAGATTCATATTTCGTACATTCCAGGTTCCAATTATTAATGGATGTTTACAGCTGTTTCTTCTCATTTTGAATCAGGCCACATCAACAAATGAAGGTCCTGAAACCTTTACTCCAACCACGTCATTAAGGTCGACTCTACTTTGAAGAGGCAGCTCTTCCCAGTCATCTTTTGAGTGCCTTCCAACCTGGGGGGCTCATCTTCCAGCACTATATCAGACAATGTTTCACTGCTATTCATCAGGTTTTCACTGGGTAATGCTTTTCAGAAGTAGACTGCTAGGTCCTTCTTCCTAGTCTGTCTCAGTCTGAAAGCTCAGCTGAAACCTGTCCTCCATGGGTGAACCTGCTAGTATCTGAATACTGGTGGCATAGCTTCCAGCATCACAGCAACATGCAAGCCCCCACATTATGACAAACTGATTGACACTAGGTACAAAGATGAAGAAATAGAAGATTTATATCAGCTGCACACTCTGAAATTGATTGAACATGCAATCACAATGCGTTGATAATTACTGGTGATTGGAATGCGAAAGTTGGAAACAAAGAAGAAGGGTCAGTAGTTGGAAAATATGGCCTTCGTGATAGAAACAATGCCGGAGATCGAATGATAGAATTTTGCAAGACCAACGACTTCGTTGCAAATACCTTCTTTCACCACCATAAACGGCGACTATACACATGGACCTCACCAGATGGAACACACAGAAATCAAATTGACTACATCTGTGGAAGGAGACGATGGAAAATCTCGATATCATCAGTGAGAACAAGGCCAGGCGCCGACTGTGGAAAGACCATCCATTGCTCACGTGCAAGTTCAAGCTGAAACTGAAGAAAATCAGAGCAAGTCCACAAGAGCCAAAATATGACCTTAAGTACATTCCACCTGAATTTAGAGACCATCTCAAGAATAGATTTGATACATTGAACACTAGTGACCAAAGACCAGACGAGTTGTGAAATAACATCAAGGATATCATCCATGAAGAAAGCAAGGGGTCATTGAAAAGACACGAGAGAAAGGAAAGACCAAGATGGATGTCTGAGGAGACTCTGAAACTTGCTCTCGAATGTCAAGCAGCTAAAACAAAAGGAAGAATTGATGAAGTAAAAGAACTGAACAGAAGATTTCAAAGGGTGGCTCAAGAAGACAAAGTAAAGTATTATAATGACATGTGCAAAGAGCTGGAGATGGAAAACCAAAAGGGAAGAACATGCTCGGCATTTCTCAAGCTGAAAGAACTGAAGAAAAAATTCAGGCCTCGAGTTGCAATAGTGAAGGATTCCATGGGGAAAATATTAAATGACACAGGAAGCATCAAAAGAAGATGGAAGGAATACACAAAGTCATTATACCAAAAAGAATTAGTCGATGTTCAACCATTTCAAGAGGTGGCATATGATCAGGAACCCATGGTACTGAAGGAAGAAGTCCAAGCTGCTCAGAAGCCATTGGCAAAAAACAAGGCTCCAGGAATTGATGGAATATCAATTGAGATGTTTAAACAAACAGATGCAGCACTGGAGGTGCACACTCATCTATGCCAAGAAATATGGAAGACAGCTTCCTGGCCAACTGACTGGAAGAGATCCATATTTATGTCTATTCTGAAGAAAGGTGATCCAACCGAATGTGGAAATTATATAATAATATCATTAATATCACACGCAAGCAAAATTTTGCTGAAGATCATTCAAAAATGGCTGCAGCAGTATATTGACAGGGAACTGCCAGAAATTCAGGCCAGTTTTAGAAAAGGACGTGGAGCCAGGGATATCATTGCTGATGTCATATGGATCCTGGCTGAAAGCAGAGATTAAACAGAAGGATGTTTACCTGTGTTTTATTGACTATGCAAAGGCATTCAACTGTGTGGATCATAACAAATTGTGGATAACATTTCAAAGAATGGAAATTCCAGAACACTTAATTGTGCTCATGAGGAACCTTTACATAGATCAAGAGGCAGTTGTTTGGACAGAACAAGAGGATACTAATCAGCAAAGGTATGTGTCAGGGCTGTATTCTTTCACCATACCTATTCAATCTTTATACTCAGCAAATAATACGAGAAGCTGGACTATATGAAGAAGAACAGGGCATCAGAATCAGTGGAAGACTCATTAACAACCTGTGTTATGCAGATGACACAACCTTGCTTGCTGAAAGTGAAGAGGACCTGAAGCACTTGCTAAAGAAGATGAAAGACCACAGCCTTCAGTATGGATTGCACCTCAACATAAAGAAAACAAAAATCCTCACAACTGGACCAATGAGCAACATCATGATAAACAGAGAAAAGATTGAAGTTGTCAAGGATTTCATTTTACTTGGATTCACAATCAACAGCCATGGAAGCAGCAGTCAAGAAATCAAAAGATGCATTGCATTGGGTAAATCTACTGCAAAGGACCTTTTTAAAGTGTTGAAGAGCAAAGATGTCACCTTGAAGACTAAGGTGCGCCTGACCTAAGTCATGGTATTTTCAATTGCATCATATGCATGTGAAAGCTGGACGATGAATAAAGAGAACCGAAAAGAAGAACTGATGCCTTTGAATTGTGGTGTTGGCGAAGAATATTGAATATACCATGGACTACCAAAAGAACAAACAAATGTGTCTTAGAAGAAGTACAACCAGAATGCTCCTCAGAAGCAATGATGGCTAGACTGCGTCTTACATACTTTGGAAATGTTGTCAGAAGGGATCAGTCCCTGGAGAAGGACATCATGCTTGGCAGAGTACAGGGTCAGCGGAAAAGAAGAAGACCCTCAATGAGGTGGATTGACACAGTGGCTGCAACAATGAACTCAAGGATAACAACGATTGTAAGGATGGCTCAGGACCAGGCAGTGTTTGGTTCTGTTGTGTGTAGGGTCACTTTGAGTCGGAACCGACGCGACATCACCTAATAACAACAACAGCATTGATTTATTTTGTCTTTTGCCATTTGTATTTTTGTTATTAGATAATCCATTGTTAAAAGCTAGGTCCAACAGCATTAACCCTGCATTTTCTTCTAAAAATTTTATGGTTTTCATTTGCACTTTTGGTCCTTAATGCATTTTGAATTTATTTTTGTGTACGTTGTGAGACATGGATCCTATCTCATTTTTCTGCATGTGGAAATCCAATCTTTCTAGCACCATTTATTGAAGAGACTCTTCTTTCTCCATTGAATGGACTTAGCACATTTGTCAAAAACCAGTTGAGCCCATCAACGGATGAATGGATAAACAAATTATCATATATTCATACAATGGAATACTACCCAATGATAAAGAACAGTGTTGAATCCGTGAAACATCTCATAACTTGGATGAATCTGGAAGGCATTAGGCTGAGTGAAATTGGTCAGTCACAAAAGGGCAAATATTGTATGAGACCACTATTATAAGAACTCAAGAAAAAGTTTAAACGCAGAAGAATACATTCTTTGATGGTTACGAGGGTTGGGGGGGAAGGAGAGGGGTATTCACTGAATTATCTTAGGTGAAGGGAAGGATAACACAGGGGAAGATGGCACAACTGGACTAAACCAAAAGCTAAAAAGTTTCCTGAATACAACAAAACTCTTTGAGGGACAGAGTAGCAGGGGCAGGGGTCTGGGGACCATGGTATCAGAAGACTTCTAGGTCAACTGGCATAATAAAGTTTATTAAGACAATGTTCTGCATCCCACTTTGGTGAATGGCTTCTGGGCTCTTAAAAGCTAGCAAGTGGCCATCTAAGATGTGTCAATTGGTTCCAGCCCACTTGGAGCAAAGGAGACTGAAGAACACCAAAGACACCAGAAAAATATTAGCACAAGAGACAGAAAGGGCCACATAGACCAGAGACTCCATCAGCCTGAGACCGGAAGAACTAGATGGTACCTGGCTACGACCAAGACCACCCTGACAGGGAACACAATAGAGAGTCCCTGATGGAGCGGGAAAAGAGTGGGGTGCAGAATTCAAATTCTAGTAAAAAGACCAGACTTAATGGTCTGACTGAGACTGGAGGGACCCTGGAAGACATGGCCCCTGGATTCCCTGTTAGCCCAGAACTGAAATCATTGCCGAAGCCAAGCTTTCAGACAAAGATTAGACTGGACTATAAGACAGAAGATGATACTCATGAAGAGAATGCTTCTTAGCTCAAGTAGATAAAAGAAAAAAAAAAATTTTTTTTTTTATGTGACTAAATGGGCAGCTCCCTCCCAAGAGTGAGATGAGAAGGCAAAAAGGGACAAGAGCTGGTTGAATGGATACAAGAAATGCGGAATGGAAAAGAGTGTGCTGTTACATTATAAGGAGAACAACTAGGGTCACATAACAATGTGTCCATAAATTTTTGTATGAGAAACTGACTTGAACTGTAAACTTTCTCTTAAAGCATAATGAAAATAAATAAATCAAACAAAAACCAGATGACCATAGATGTGTGGGTTTTTTTCCTGTACTCTCAATTCTATTCCATTGGTCTCTGTGTCTATTGTTATACCAGTACAAATTTGTTTTGATTACTGTAGCTATATGCTTTAAAATCAGGAAGTGGGAGTCCTCCTACTTTGTTCTTCTCTTTTAACACTGTTTTAGCTATTGGGGGGCTATTGCCATTCCGTATAAAGTTGAGGATTTGCTTTCTATTTCTGTAAAGAAGGCTGTTGGAATTTTTATCGGGATTGCCTTGAATCTATAGACAGCTTTGGGTAGTAGTGACCTCTTAACAATATTAAGTCTTCCAGACCATCAACCTGGAACCTCCCAGAGCATCTTGCCCTTGGCCATCACAGGACTTAACACACTTGAAATTTCTAACTTCTAAATTTTAGGCTTCATAGGCTCTTATTTGCAGGTCAAAGCCTAGAGGCCAACCCAGAGTCTAAGCCATAATGGCACTCAATAAACCTTTGTTCTGTGAGTAAATCAAGGTAGACTAAATAGGGCAGGAGCTGTGCCTATTCCCACAGTATTGCCTGTCCCTACTTTTTTTTTTTTTTTACCGTGGTGCTTTCAGATGTTGAACTGAGGTGCACTCCCTCCATGTGTTCCCTGATACTTCCCACAGATGAGGTGGTGGGGTGCTTTAGGAGTCAGACAGAAATTCTGTATCTTTCCTGCATAGCTGCTGCCCTAAAATACAGATTACTTTTCATGAGAAACTGTCCTATAAGATTCCAAGACACTATCAGATGACTAGAAACATTAGACAACAGTCCCTTTAGTTGTATATTTTCTCAATATTAAAGTGCTTTATTAACGTATTAGGTCCTTGGCTGATACAAGTGGTGTGCAATTGGATGTTAAGCCAAAGGTTGGTGGTTTGAACCCACCCAGTGGTGCCACAGAAGACAGATCTGGTGATCTGCTTCTGTAAAGGTTACAGCCAAGAAAAGCCTATGGAGCAGTTCTGCTCTGCACCACATGGGGGTCTCTGAGTCAGAATCGGCTCAATGGCAACAAGTTTGGGTTTTTCTGTTCATTTAGTTATGTATTATTTTCTTTCAGTCCGTACAAAGACACTGTTTTAAGAATCTTAGAATAATCTGATCTGAGCTGTTCATATCTAACCTTTCAAGTGAAAACTAACACCATAAAAGTTAAGACTTGTCCCAAGTCTAATATTTAGTAGGAAAAGCACGGTGTATTGTTTCCTATTGCTGCATGACAAGTTATCACTAACTTAGCTTAAAACACCACCCATTTATGCAGTTCAGAAGCCCTGCATAGTGTGAGTGGAGTCTCCACTCAGGGCCTCACAAGGCTGAAATCAAGGTGTCTGGCGGACTGAGTTCTAGTCTGGAGGCTTTACGAAAGGACCTCCTTCCAAGCTCATTCTTGCTGGCAGGATTCAGTTCCTTTCAGTGCAGGACTGAAGACCCCATTTCCTTGCTGGCCATTGGCTGAAGGTTGCTCCCAGCTCCTACATGCCATTCTCAGGTCCGTTTCAGATGGTCCCTTCCATTTCAAGCCAGCAACACTGCGTCAAATCCTTCTCATGCTTCTAACCTCTCCGACTTCTTTTTCTGCTATCAGTCAGAAAAAAAAAAAAAAAAACCTCTGCTTTTAAAGGGCTTGTGTGACTAGGTTTAGCCCACCTAGACGATCTCTTTCTTAAAGTCAACTGTACCACATAATACAACATAATCAGGGGAGCAATATCTATCAAATTCACAGTCCCAAGGATTATACAGGGCATGTATATGACAGGAGAGGGGGGGATCTTGGACAACGTCTTAGAATCCTGCCCATCATACATGGGATTTAGAAAATGGGCTTAATATGCAAAACTAGAAATAGAACTACCCTTTATAATCTAGCAATCCCACTCCTAGGAATATACCTTACAGGCCTAAAAGGAGTGACACAGACAGATATATGCACGTCTATGTTCATGCATTGGTTAAGAGCTATGGTGAGCTACAGCTGCTAACCAAAAGGTCAGCAGTTCAAACCCACCAGCAGCTCTTTGGAAACCCTATGAGGCAGTTCTGCTCTGTCCGATGTGGTTGCTATGAGTTGGAACTGACTCAACAGCAACAGGTGTGTTTGTGTGTGTGATGCTCATTCCAGCTTTATTCACAAAAACAACAACAACAGCAACAACAAAAAATGGAATCAACTGAGGTGTCCATTAGTTGCCGAATGGATAAGCAAAATGTGGTACATACATACAATGGACTACTATACATTCAGAAAGAACAATGATGAGTCTGTGAAACATATCATAAGCTGGATGGACCTAGAGGGCATAAAGCTAAGTGAAATAAATCAAGCACATAAGGACAAATATTGTGACCCCTCTTTTATAAGAAGACAAGAATAGACATATAAAGAGATCAATGTTCAATGATGGTTACCAGGGGGAGGAGAGAAACGAGGGGGAAGCATGCCCTAGATCATAATACTTGTTATTTTTGGTGATGGGAAAAGTGGCACCAAATATGGGTGTAGTAAGTACGGCTTGACCAAGGTAAATGATGTCACTAAGAAGTGCTCAAGAGAAAAGGATGCTTATACTAAAGAATCTGACATACATAATTTGGCAACAACACCAACAATGACCAAAAAATGACTGTGTATGATCACATATGTATGCATATAGGCATCTAGGTATATGGGTAGGTACAGGTGTATACATAAGTGTAAGTACAGCTATGTGTGTGCAGGCATTAAGGAATTCATAGAAGACAAAATTACAGATACTCCTCAGACATAATCAAATAGCTTGGAAGATTGGTTTTCGAGGTCTGAAAATTAGGACCTTAGTCTCATGGGACAACTCAGCCAACTGGCACAATATAGTTCACAAAGTTCACATTCTGCATCCTAGTGAAGTGAGTAGTGTCTGGGTCCTAAAACCTTGTGTGTGGCCATCTGAGATACAACTACTTGTCTCTACTTGTCAGGAGCAAAAGAGTAAGAAGGTAACCAAAATCACTGACAAGAAACAAGTTTACAAGTACGATAGCTTACATGAGCCACGATCTCAACTACCCTGAGACCAGAAGAACTAGATGATATCTGGCTACCACCACTGACCGATCTGACCAAGACTACAAGAGATAAACCTGGTTAGAATGGGAGAAAAATGCAGAACAAAACTCAAATTCATGAAAACAGCCAGACTAACTGGGCCACTGAGACCACAGAACTCCCTGAGACTATTGCCCTGAGATGCTCTTCAAACCTCAAGCCAAAACTACCCCTTGAGAACACCTTTTAAAGGAAAAACAGAGTGGCGCACAAAATAAAGGATATTACCTATTATGTTGGTGCTCTACTTAAAAAAAAAAAGTCTGTATGAATCCATAAGGTCAACATTTAATCCAAAGCAAAGATGAGAAGATAAGGGGGCAGGGAATCTAGAGTACTGGAAGTGAAACAACCAGAACACAAATAATGAGAACGTTGATACAATATGAAAAATGTAACTAATGTCATTGATCAATTTGTGTGTAATTGTCAAAGGGGAACTTAATTTGCTGTGCAAACTTTCACCAAAAACACAATAAAATTTTATTAAAAAAAAGAAAAAGAGATAGATTTGATACCAGTGTTACCACTCACCATCTCTGCAATTGGTCAAATCATTAAATTTTACTGAGCCTGTGTTTCTTCACACCAGTGTCTGTCAGCTTGTCATACTGAGGTAGCTTGTGTGTTGCTGTGATGCTGGAGGCTATGCCACCAGTATTTCAAATACCAGCAGGGTCAACCATGGTGGACAGGTTTCAGCAGAGCTTCCAGACTAAGACAGACTAGGAGGAAAGGCCTGGCAATATACTTCCAAAACTTAGCCAGTGAAAACCTTATGGATCACAACAGAATATTGTTTGACTCACTTGCTTTGGATACATCATCAGGAAGGGTCAGTTGTTGGAGGAGGGCTTCATGTTTGGTAAAGTAGAGGGCCAGTGAGGGTAAGGGAGACCCTTGGTGAGATGCATATGACAAGAGTCACAATGATGGACATAAATATGCTGGCAATCATGACGATGACACATGACCAGACAATGTTTTGTTCTGTTATACATAAGGTGGTTATGAGTTGGAGTCAACTCCATAGCAGCTATCTCTCTCTATTTTCTGTTTCTTCATCTGTAAAATGGGAATGATACACATCCCGCAGGGTTTTTGTTTGAGTTAATAAAGCATATGAAGGTGCTTTTACAGTATAAAACTCTACCTGGCAGGGTTTAGTTGGAGTAATAGGTACAAGTGTGTGGCACAATGAATGTATCTCCCTTACTAACGTTCCTTAAGGTCAGAGGCTATGTCTCTTAGGGCCTGCCAAGTCAGGGGCTTCCTCCTCTGCTGTGTGAGGCTCACTTTTAATCACAATGCGGTGGAAGTTTAAAGAACCAAAAAAAGGAGAGTAGCTAAAGGGTTTCAAATGGCCCTTTATTGCCTATGCAAGACAACTCTAAGCCACATGCTGATATATCTGGACTCCTTCTAGCACGCAGATGAGGGTGGGATTTCTTCCAGTCCTGGCCCCCAGGCTGGTCTGGCTCACCTTGTACAGAATAGGGACCTAACACAGAGGACTGCACTACAGCAAGCATTGTGGAGCTGACTAGGCAAGTCCATGTACTCTGCCCCCTTTGAACATTCCCTAGGGCAAAAATTGGGAGTTGTAACCACATCTAATCATAACTCTCCTCATCTTGATTTGGAACACTGAGGGGCAAATTTCTCTATTGTCTGAAAGAACCCCTGAATGCCAGCCAGCGCAAGTGGCTGTTTTGGTGCATTTTTCTTTTCCTTCAGTATGACTTATTTTCTGAGAAAGGAGCACACAGATCTTGATGTAACTTGCTTAAGAATGATGAGTGCAGTATATCAATCCCATTTGCCCTTCAAGCAAAATTAATCATTATGTGATGGTCTCCTTCAAACCCATCTGGCTAAGAACATAGAAGAGAGCACAGAAACTGGTACATGACAGATATTCCGATAAGCATGTATTGAATGAACAGGTGGATGGATGAATGAATGGAGAAAAGGGTGAGCTAGATCCCAGTTCTCCTATCTCCCTGTCACCCTTTCTAATACAGCGCTCTGTTTCACACTAGATTAGCCTGGTGTCTGTCTTTTGAAAAGATTTAACAAGCAGAAATTAAGGCTGTAGCTAAACTTGAATATGCCAGCACCAACAGCCACTAGTAGATCCCAAGCCAGCCTATAAAGCTGAAATCCTCTCTAGGAAGAGCCTCACAGCTGAGGAAGTAAGCAGCTGGCTGACCATCTGCTGCTTTTCTTCTCTGGTGAGTCTGAGCTGAAGGAACTTGAGGTTAATGAATTCTATCTGGCGCATGTGTCTTGTCCTTGCACAATCTGTGAGCCTGGGTCTTGTTCACTTTAGAAGACAAAACATGCACTTGAAATGCCGTAGGAATGCACATGCCTATACAATGATTAGTTTTCTTGCCCTAGTGATACAGCCTATTATGACTATTGGTAGGTAACTAAACTCCCTCTTAAATGCCTATGCATACTTTCATTTCTCCAAACTATTCAAGTATTTATTCCATACACATTCACTAAGTGCCTAACATATGTCAGTTATTTTGCTAGGTAGTGGGCATTGAGACAAATTAGGAGAATGGTCTAAATGAAAAAAGGACAAAAGGACATTAACATTTATTGAGAACCAACATTGAGCCACTGTGCTAAATGCTAAAAGTCACAGGAAAGCAAGTCACAACATTTTAGTTTAATATCTGCTCTGCTTCTTCATTTCACACATTCATTCATTTAAGAGACATCAAAGCTTAGGAGAGCTACTATGGCTTTCTGGTTACCAGAATTTCTTCTTGAATTGGTCTTTTCTGAATTTTATTGGAGCAGAGACTGCACCTGAGACCCCAGCCAGGCCTGGGCTTGGACTCAGGCTCCTGCTGCTACCCAGCCATCTTCAGGTTCTTGGCTGCAATGCTGAATGACTCCACTTGGTTAACAGAAGCCTTGGTGCCCTTGGCCTCAACAATATTGCTTTTGGAAGTAAGTATGTAATGGCAAGATCATCCTGCCCTCTTATTTAAGAGCTTTTGTGGTTTGGTCCTTGTGCCAGGTCTTTCTGGTCACATATGCTAATTTATTCTCTGTTGTCAAATTTGTCACAAGTCCTCTTATATAATGTTATTACAGCAGAAGTGACACATTTCCCTAAAATTTCAGAAAAAAGTGGACATTACAATGAAAAAAGTACTTAGAGAACCACAATATGAAGAAAACATTCCACAATGCTGATTTGTTCTCTACTGCCCACAAATTTACAGCAACAAGTTACTCATTTTTAAGATAGCTTTAGAGTTACCCACCTAGATTAAATTAAAAATAAAAAACACTCGTCATGGTCACTGAATAAAATCAATCTATTTCTCTTACAGTATATTAATTCAATTGTCAAAGAAGATAGTCTTATACTCTGATAGGTGTAAGAACAAAGAGTTTTATTGAGGACTAGCAACTCGAGTTGAGTGGCACGTAGTCGAAGTACGAAGTGTTCCATCATTCTGAAAAATGGCAGAGTTTTTATACACAGGGCTCAGCATGACCAATACCACAGACATTTCAAAAAACAATTCTTAATTTGGTTAATCTATTTTCTGACAAACATTTCTTGATAACAGTTTGAGTAAGCAATGTTCAAGAATATTTTTGTTACATACTTCCTAGTACATTGTTTGTACATATTTTCCCAGTAAAACCATTTCTCTTTCATCCCCTCCCTTGTTTTCTCAAAAGTGGTTCATGTTAACCCTTTATTGAGAGCCTGCTCCAAACGTCTCTGTTTGAGTTTTTGTTAGCACATTCCCTCATTTTGATCAAGCCTCCAATAGAGGACACAGGTCACCCGCAATCAAGTGTCCTTTTTTCTGCAAGGACTTCGTCTGCTTTCTTGAAGAGCTTTGGTCAGTAAAAATTATTTTCTTCTCCTTCCCAACTAATAGGCCTTGTCTTTGTGGTGAGTGGATCTTTAGTGGAGTTATGGCAGCAGGCAAGGCCAAATGGGAGGGAAAAATTCAGAATGAACTTAAGTTACGAAAGGTCAAAAAGAAACACCCAGGGAAACAAGGTGAGTCCTCTTCATTAGTCTAGATCCTGGTAAGAGTTTTAAGAACAGAACTCAAAAATAAAAGGAGGTACACACATAAAAAAGAAAAAAATTTTTTTTTTTTTTTTTAATAAGATGTGATAAAAAGTCAAACTGGGATGTAGGGTCAGTAATCTTCTAAAGATTCAGCTTCCTGGAAATACATTATTTTTGCACAGCTGGAGTTTCATTTTGGTTGCAGGCATTAGACAAACACTTCATACAACATTTGATTAACCCTACAATGATCAATAAAGAAATTAAAAGAATTAAGTCAGTTTGTAATATGGAACACAGCCAGGAACCAGTACCATTTGGCAACCAACTAAAGATATCTAGAAAAGGAGAGTCAGAGATAGGAGATATTGAATGTAGCCAAGTAGCTTTTTGGCAAATTTTCCTGATGTCTTGTTCTACTTCTCCAGTCATGTTTACCCAAACACAGCAGGAGGTATTAGCAATAGCACAAACCCCTCCTTGCCGGGCTAAAGGAAATCAAGAACTATTCTATCGTCTAGTACCACCTTAACAGGAAATTCTAAAGATCTTTATTGAGCAGCCATTCTGTCTGCAATGCTATCTGCAATCTGAGCCGGGGTAGCATTGGGTTCAAGACTATAATCTGATATAGAAATTGCTAATGGATCTGAATTTTCATGCCCAGATCAGAGACGGGGATGACAGACCCAACGTTCAGTCAAATTGCTGGCGCTAGCTACTGATTGGGCTAATTTAATAAATACATTCTCTTCCTATATGAAAGAGCACACCACTGAAAAAAGAAAGATAAAAGTTAAATGGACCTTCATGTTGGATAAATTACCAAGGAAAAAATGCCACAAGTATGACGTTAATAACATAAGAATAGCTACAGTTATAAAGCAAAGTCCAAAAAATTCAGCAAGACTCATGAAGTCTTGTTCCATGATCTTGGGATCAGCTGTCCTCCTCAGATGTCATTTGCTTCTGGCCACTAGGGCATTTTAAAGTGATTTTTAGTTCTCCAAAGGGTTGACAAGTCCACAGGGGTGTCTTTTAAATCTTTTTGATGAGTCAAAAGTTGTTCAGTTAAATCTAGGCAGTTATGCATAGGGTAATTATCAGTTTCAGGGAGAAGGGTGGCTGGATTTAAACAAGTCACAGAATGTAGTCTAACATTAGACATGGCTAGAAGGAAAACTTCATAAGAAGTTAGCAGACTGGCGGAAAGGTGTTGAGTCAAAATAGAATTAAGTATGGCAGTTTTTTTTTTTTTTTTTTTTAGATACAGCATGGGGCACATAAACATCTAAAAAAATTCCCAGCACTGTATCTGTGGCTATAGCAGTTACAGCCCAGAGACAGGGAGGGTATCCTTTAGCTACAGGGTCAAGCTGCGGGCTATAATAGCCTATAGGTCTTTAATATCCTCCATGTTCCTGGGTCAATACGCCAAAAGCATTTCCAGACACTTCATTTAAAGAAAAATCTAGGTGACAGTTGGAAAACCTAGAGCAGGTGTTTCAGTTAAAGACCCTTTTAATTTATCCATAGCCTCCTAATCTTCTGGTGAAATTTGGGATAAACCTGGTTAAGAGGCCTTTAAATATTTATATAAGGGTTGATCCAACAAAGAAAAATTAAGAATCCAAGTCCTGCAGTAGTTACAAATCCCTAAAAACCCTTGTAGCTCTTTCTTCATTCCAGGAATAAAATGGCCTCCTTTAGTTTAGGGTCGATAGAGATATCTTCCGCAGAGATTATGTGGTCCAAATAATTGACAGATGGTTGGAACACTTGTAGCTTATCTTTGGAAACTTTATGTCTACAGTAGCTGAATGCTTTAGCAAAGCTGCACTATCATCAATGCAAGCCTACTGGGAGGCTGAGCATACTCATAAATCATGAACATATTGCAGCAATTTGAATTTGTTTATAAACTGCAAAGTTTGCAAGGAGAATTTGTGGAAAATAAGTGGGAGATTCAGTAAGTCCCTCGGACATTACAGTCCAGGTAAATTGTTGATTTTCCCAGGTAAAAGCAAATACTGGCTTTCAGGATGCACAGGAATACTTAAAAAAAAAAAAAAAGGCATTGCAAAGATCAACAACTTCAAGATGGGTGGCATTTTGAGGGTTACTGGAAAGCAGTAAATGAGGGTTTGGGACTACTGGAAACCTAGGAATAAAAATGTGGTTAATGGCATGCAAATCCTGAACAAACCTCCAGACCATATTGTTTGGTTTCTTCACAGGAAGAACAGGGGTACTGCAAAGGCTGGAACAGGGGATAACCAAGAAAGGAAATTTTGAATAATGGGAGCTAGTCCCTCCTTTGCTTCCTGTATAAGGGGATACTGAGGAAACTTATGTAAGATTTTACACGTTCCTATTTGAATCTTGATTGGTTCTACTGACAAAACTCAGCCCACATCAGTAGATGTGGCAGACCATAAAGTTTCAAGAACTAATGAAAGAAAATGAGAGGGAAGAGGGCTAGATGGAGTTGAATAGTCGTTATGCATGGCTGGTGCTTGCAAGCAATAAGCAACTTCTTCTTTTGAATCTGCTCGTCTTAGTCATCTAGAGCTGCTGTAACACAGATATCAAAAGTGGATGGCTTTAACAAACAGAAATTTATTTCCTCACAGTAAAGTAGGCTAAAAGTCCAAATTCAGAGTGTCACCTCCAGGGGACAGCTTTCTCTCTCTGTCAGCACTGGGGGAAGATTCCTTGTCCTCAAACTTCCCCTGGTGGAAGAGCTTCTTACGCTCAGGGACCCTGTGTGCAAAGGATGCGCTCTGCTCCTGGTGCTGCTTTCTTGGTGGTATGAAGTCCGCAGCTCTCTGCTTGCTTCCCTTTCCTTTTATCTCTTGAGAGTTACAAGGTGGTACAGGCCACACCCCAGGGAAACTCCCTCCACATTGGATCAGGGAGGTGACCTGAGTAAGGGTGGTGTTACAATCCCACTCTAATGCTCTTAACATAAAATTACAATCACAAAATGGAGGACAAGCACACAATACTGGGAATCATGGCCTAACCAAGTTGATACACACATTTTTGGGGGGATGTAATTCAATCCATAACACTGTTCTAATTCAAAGCCTGTGTTAGTAAATATTGGGACATCAGGCAAACTTAATAATATTTCCCCTTTTCAGTAAATTACTAATGATAATTCTACTTAGACAAAAGATCTCAGCCGGACAAATTGTCAGGGGTATTGAGACTAAGTCTTCGACAGAATCAAGCGATAATGGAACGGGTTGAGAATGGATCAATGTTTGCTTTAGATTGATAACCCCTACTACATTTCAGGTTTTTGTACTCCAAAACAGTGGCTTTTGCAAAAAAAAAGTGGGGTTAACAGCAGTTAGGGTGGCTCCAGTATAAATAAAAAAATTGCAAATTTCAAAATTCCCAACAAAATTCTAGCGGATAGAGTTCAGCATCATATCAAAAAAATAATACACAATGACCTGCTGTGACTTATACCAGATATGCAAGTGTGGTTCAACATTAGAAAATCAATCAACATAATCCACCACATAAACAGAACAAAAGAATCACGTGATCATCTCAATGGATGCAGAAAAGGCATTCAATAAAGCCCAACACCCATTCTTGATAAAAACTCTCAATAAAATAGGAACAGAAGGGAAATTCCTCAACATCATAAAGAGCATCTACACAAAACCAACAATCAACATCATTCTAAATGGAAAGAGGCTGAAAGCATTCTCCCTGAGAATGGGAACAAGACAAGTATGCCATTTATCGCCACTCCAACTGAACCTTGTGCTGGAAGTCCTAGCTAGAGCAATTAGGCAAGAAAAAGAAATAAAGGGAATCCAAATTGTTAAGGGAGAAGTAAAACTATCCCTATTTGAAGTTATGATCCTATATACGGAGAACCCCTAAAGATTCCCCAAGAAAACTATTGGAACTAACAGAAAGATTCAGCACAGTAGCAGGATACAGATCAACATATAAAAAGCAGCTGGATTCCTATACAGCAACAAGAGAAACACAAAAGATATCAGGAAAACAATACCATTTATTATAGCTCCCAAAAAGATAAAATACTTAGGAATAAATCTAATGATGGACATTGTCATGGATTAAATCGTGTCCCCCCAAAATGTGTGTATCAATTGGCTGGGCCATGATTCCCACTATTGTGTGATTGTCCACCATTTTGTCATCTGATGTGATTTTCCTATGTGTTGTAAATCCTGCCTCAATGATGTTAATGAAGGGGTAATTCGTGGCAGTTATGTTGAAGAAGCAGGACTCAATCTACAAGATTGGATTATGTCTTGAGCCAATTTCTTTTGTAATATAAAAGAGAGAAGAGAGCAGAGAGACAGGGGAACCTCATACCACCAAGAAAGCAGTGCCGAGAGCAGAGCGTGTCCTTTGGATCTGGAGTTTCTGTGCAGAGAAGCTCCTAGTCCAGGGGAAGACTGATGAGAAGGAACTTCCTCCGGAGCTGACAGAGAGAGAAAGCATTCTCCTGGGGCTGAAACCCTGAATTTGGACTTTTAGCCTATGTTACTGTGAGGAAATAAATTTCTTTTTGTTAAAGCCATCCGCTTGTGGTATTTCAGTTATAGCAGCACTAGATAACTAAAAGACATAACATAAAACACTAGATAACATAAAAGACATATACAAAGAAAACTAAAAAATACTACCACAAGGAAACAAAAGAGACCTACATAAGTGGATAAACATACCATTTTCATGAATAGGAAGACTAAACCTTGTGAAAACGTCAATTCTACCCAAAACAATCTACAGATATAACACAATCCCTGTCCAAAAACCAAGAGCATTCTTCAACAGAATGGAAAAAATAATCATATAACTAACTTTATATGGAAAGAGGCCCCAGATAAGCAAAGTGATATTGAAAAAAAAAAAAAGAACAAAGTAGGGGGCCTAACACTATCTGATCTCAGAGCTTACTGTAAAGCCATGGTAGTCAAATCAGCCTGGTACTGATACAACGATAGACGTGTAGAATAGTGGAACAGAATAGAGAACCCAGATGTAAATCCATACATCTATGGTCAGTTGATCTTGTCAAAGGAACAAAGTCCATTAAGTGACAAAAGAGCCTTTTTAACAAATGGGGCTGGCAAAACTGGGTAGCTATCTGTAAAAAAAATGAATTAGGACTCATTCCTCACACCATACACAAAAACTAACTGAAAATGGATCAAAGACCTAAATTTAAAACCTAAAACAATAAAGATCATGGAAGAAAAAATAGGGACAATGCTAGGGGCCCTAGTACATGGCATAAATTCAAAACAAACCATAACAATGGACAAACACCAGAAGATAAGCTAGATAACTGGGAGCTCCTAAAAATTAAACAATTATGCTCATCAAAAGACTTCACCAAAAGAGTAAAAAGAGGACCTATGGACTGGGAAAAAAATTTTGGCTATGACATACCAGACAAGGGTCTAATCTAAAAAATACTTCAACACTTCAACAACAAAAAGACAAAGAATCCAATTTAAAAACGGGCAAAGGATATGAACAGACACTTCACCAAAGAAGACATTCAGGCGACTAAGGGACACATGAGGAAATGCTTGCAATTAGCCATTGTTGTTGTTGCTAGGTGCCCTTGAGTCAGTTATGACTGATAGCAACCCTATGTACAACAGAATGTAACAGGGCCCTGTCCTGTGCCATCCTCACCATTGTTGTTATGCTTGAGCCCATTGTTGCAGCCACTGTGTCAATCCCTCTCTTTGAGAGTCTTCCTCTTTTTTGCTGACCCTCTATGCTACCAAGCACGATACCCTTCTCCAGGGATTGGTCCCTCCTGATAACATATCCAAGATATGTGAGACAAAGTCTCCTCATCCTTGCTTCTAATAAGCATTCTGACCGTACTTCTTCCAAGACCGATTTGTTCGTACTTTTGGCAATCCACGGTATATTCAATATTCTTCGCCAACACCGTAATTCAAAGGCATTAATTTTTTTTCAGTCTTCCTTATTCATTGTCCAGCTTTCACATGCATATGAGATGACGGAAAACACCATGGCTTGTGTCAGGCACACCTTAGTCCTCAAAGTGACACTTTTGCTTTTTAACACTTTAAAAATTCTTTTGCAGTAGATTTGCCCAATATAATACATCATCTGATTTCTTGCCTGCTGCTTCCATGGACATTGGTTGCAGATCCAAGTAAAATGAAATTCTTGACAATTTGAATCCTATCTCCATTTATCATGATGTTGCTTATTGGTCCAGTTGTAAAGATTTTCATTTTCTTTATGTTGAAGTGTAATCCATACCGAAGGCTGTGGTCTTTGATCTTCGTTAGTAGGTAAGTGCTTCAAGTGATCCTCACTTTCAGCAAGAAAGTGAATGAGTCCTCCTCCAATTCTGATGCCCTGTTCTTCTTCATATAGTCCAGCTTCTTGGATTATTTGCTCAGCATACAGATTGAATAGGTATGGTGAAAGGATACAACCTTAATGAACATCTTTTCTGACTTTAAACCACACAATATCCCCTTGTTCTATTTGAACAACTGCCTCTTGGTCTACATGCAAGTTTCTCATGAGCACATTTAAGTGTTCTGGAATTCCCATTCTTTGCAATGTTATCCATAATTTGTTATGATCCACACAGTCGAATACCTTTGCATAGTTAAAAAAACACAGGTAAACTTCTTTCTGGTATTCTCTGCTTTCAGCCATGATCCATCCGACATCAGCAATGATATTTCTGGTTCCATGTCCTCTTCTGAATCAGGCTTGAATTTCTGGCAGTTCCCTGTTGATGTACATAATTTTCGCATTCTGTTGGATCACCTTCTTTAGAATGGGTACAAATGTATATCTCTTCCAGCTGTCTTCCAAATTTCTTGACATAGATGAGTGAGCATCTCCAGCACTGTATCTGTTTGTTGCAACATCTCAATTGGTATACCATCAATTCCTGGGCATTGTTTTTCACCAGTGCTTTCAGTGCAGCTTGGACCTCTTCCTTCGGTACCACCAGTTCTTGACCATATGCTTACCTCCTGAAATGGTTGAATGTTAACCAATTCTTTTTAGTACAGTGACTCTGTGTATCCCTTTCATCTTCTTTTGATGCTTTCTGTGTCGTTTAGTATTTTCCCTGTAGAATTCTTCAATTTTCCAACTCAAGGCTTGAATTTTTCTTCAGTTCTTTCAGCTTGAGAAATGCCGAGTGTGTTCTTCACGTGTGGTTTCCTATTTCCAGGTCCTTGCACATTTCACTATAATAGTTTACTCTGTCTTCTCAAGCTATCCTTTGAAATCTTCTGTTCAGCTCTTTCACTTCATCATTTTTTTTCCTTTTGCTTTAGCTACTTTATGCTCAAAAGCAACTTTCAGAGTCTCTTCTGGCATCCATTTTGATCTTTTATTTCTTTCCTGTCTTTTTAATGATCTCTTGCTTTCCTCCTGTATCATGTCCTTGATGTCATTCCACAACTCATCTGGTCTTCAGTCATTAGTGTTCAATGCTTAAAATTTATTCTTGGGATGGTTTCTAAATTCAGATTCAATACACTCAAGGTTGTACTTTGGCTCTCACGGACTTCTAATTTTCTTCAACTTGAATTTGCATATCAGCAATTGATGGTCTGTTCCACAGTGGACCCCTGGCCTTGCTCTGACTGATGATACTGAGCTTTCCCATAGTCTCTTTTCACAGATGTAGTCCACTTGATTCCCGTGTATTCCATCTGGTGAGGTCCACGTGTTTAGTCCCCATTTATGTTTTTGAAAAAAAGGCATTTGTAATGAAGTAGTCATTGGTCTTGCAAAACTCTATCATGAAATCTCTGGTGTCTTTTTTATCACCAAAGCCATATTTTCCAACTACCAATCCTTCTTCTTTGTTTCCAACTTTTGCATTCCAATCACCAGTAATTATCAATGCATCTTGATAGCATGTTCAATCAATTTCAGACTGCAGGAGTTGGTAAAAATCTTCAATTTCTTCATCATCGGCCTTAGTGGTTGGTGTATAACAGTTGTATTAACTGATCTTCCTCATAGGTGTATGGATCTTTTCCTATCACTGACAGTGTTGTACTTCAAGACAGATCTTGAAATGCTTTTTATGATGAAGAACACAATGCCATTTTTCTTCAATTTGTAATTTATGGCATAGTAGACCATGATTGTCTAATTCAAAATGGCCAATACCAGCGCATTTCAGCTCACTAATGCCTAGGATATCGAGGTTTATGCACTCCCTTTTATTTTTGACAATTTCCAATTTTCCTAGATTCATACTTTGTACATTAGCCGTTAGAGAAATGCAAATCAAAACTGCAAAGAGATACTATCTCACCTTGACATTACTGGCACTAAAAAAAAAGAAAATAACAAATATTGGTGAGGTTGTGGGGAGATTGGAACTCTTATGCACCACTAATGGGAACTTAAGATGGTATTGGTGACGCAGGGGTTAAGAGCTTGGCAGTGTACCAAAAGGTCAGCAGTTTAAATCCACTGGCTTCTCCTTGGAAACCCTATGGGGCAGTTCTACTCTGTCCTATATGGTCACTATGAGTCAAAATCAACTCAATGGCAACAGGTAATGGTAACTATGTAAAATGATATGGCAACTCCTTAAAAAGCTACAAATAGAAATATCATATGATCCAGGAATCCCATGCCTAGGAATATGTCCTAGAAAAATAAGGGCTGCCACATAAATAGGTATATGCACACACATGTTCACTGCAGCACTCTTCACAATAGCAAAAAGTCGGAAACAACCTAAGTGCCCATCAATAAAAAAAAATGAATAAACAAATTATGGTACATACACACAATCGAATACCACATAACAATAAAGAACAGTGATGAATCTGTGAAACATCTCACAACTGAATGAATCTGAAGGGCATTAAGCTGAGTGAAATAAATCAATCACGAAAGGACATATATTGTATGAGAACACTGTTAAAAAAGCTCATGAAAAGATTTACATACAGAAAGAAAACAATATTTAATGTGTATGATCGAGGGGAGGGTTAGGAAGGGAAAGTCACTAACTAGATTGTAGACAAGTTTTAACTTTTGTAAAGGGAAAGACAACACAACATATAGGGGAAGTCAGCACAACTTGACGAAGGCAAAGCCATAGAAGCTTCCTAGACACATCCAAACACCTTGAGGGACCGAGTAACTGGGGCTGAGGGCTCAGGACATGGTCTCAGTGGACATCTAGGTCAATTGACATAACGTAGTTCATAGTTCATAAAGAAAATGTTCTACATCCTACTTTGGTGAATAGCATCTGGAGTCTTAAGAGCCTGTTAGTGGCCATCTAAAATACATCTATTGGTCCCACCCTCTCTGGTGCAAAGGAAAATGAAGAAATCCAAAGATACAAGGAAAATATTAGTTCAAAGGACTAACAGACCACATGAACCACACCCTCTACCAGCCTGAGTCCAGAAGAACTAGATGGTTCCCAGCTACCATCACTGACTGCTCTGAGAGGGATCATAATAGAGGATTCTAGACATAGCAGAATAAAAATGTAGAACAAAATTCAAATTCACTATAAAAATAAAACCAGACTTACTGGTCTGAGACTGGAGGAACTCCTGAGACTATGGCCCCCAGCCACCCTGCTAACTCAGGACTAAAGCCACTCTCAAAGTCCACCTTTCAGCCAGAAATTAGTGGGGCCTATAAAACAAACAATTGCTCACATGAGGGACACGCTTCATCATTCAGTCAAGTATATGAGACCAAATGAGCAACACCTGCCCAAAAGCAAAGATTAGAAGGCAGGTAGAGACAGGAAAATTGTACAAATGAATGCAGGGAACCCAAAGTGGAATGGAGGGAAGTGCTAACACATTGTGGGGAATGTCACAACATGATTTGTGTATAAACTTTTGAATGAGAAACTAATTTGCATTGTAAACTTTCATGTAAAGCAACATAAAATTAAAAAAAAAATTGACAAGTTTCTCCAATAGTTTCAGCTGGCAGGTTAAGCGCTGAGTTAATCCAGATTTGAAAACAGTGTTAAAAGCTCCAGTTGTACCTGGAGCAGATAAGGTAAGACCAGAGCATTCAGAAAACTTTTGAAGCAGTGTGGTTTGATAACCATAAACATTCTCATCCTTATTCTGTTTACAAGAATGGATTTTTGTCCAATCATTAAGGGAAAGGCCTTGCCACAGCCTCAAGGAATCCCTTACCCATTGTTCAAGCATTCTCAAGCAGCTCACTGGCTGTCTTATCTATGTTTAAACAAAACAATTTGTAGCATGTTTCCATTCAGCATAGCTGAGCTTCTAACCACAGCTGAGCTTCTCCAGGCCCAATTATCATATAGGCTACTTGAAGCAAATCTGGAAGCCCAGATTTTAAACTCCTCAGCAAACTTGTAAGGGCCTTCAGGTAATTTTGGAAAATCCCTCACAATGCTGCGTAACTCTGAGGAAGTCCAGAGAGTAAAGATAACATGGGGAGACTCCTCAGTGTCCATAGCAGGATCTTAAAGAGAGTTTCAGGTAAAGATTTCTTGGTTGGTTTCTCTGAGCAAAAAGGACGCTCAGACAGAGTGTTTTTGGAGGAACAGGAGGGTGGGGAGAGGTATAAAGGAGAGAGAACTGGCAAAGTGGCAGATAGAGCAGGACCAGAGCTCTGACATAAAAAAAAAAAAAAATTTGGTAAATTTGGAAACAGCATTCTGCAGGGAACCAATTTTTCTATCTTGATGTCTTATGTCTTTTGAAGATCTTTGTCTTAGTCATTTAGTGCTGGTGTAAGAGAAATAACACAAGAGGTTGTCTTTAACAAAGAAAAATTTAGTCTCTAACAGTCTAGTACACCAGAAGACCAAATTCAGGGCATCAGCTCCAGGGAAGGCTTTCTCTGTCAGCTCTAGAGGAAGGGCCTTTCATCAGCCTTTCCCCACTCTAGGAGCTTCTCTGCACAGGAACCCCAGGTCCAAAGGACATGCTCTGCTCCCAGCACTGCTTTCTTGGTGGGATGAGGCCCCCCATGTCGCTCTGCTCACTTCTCTCTTTTATATCTCAAAAGAGATTGGCCTAAGACACAAACTAATCTTGTAGATTGAGTCCTGCCTCATTAACATAACTGCCATTAATCCCACCTCATTAACATCATTGAGGTAGGGTTTACAACACATAGAAAAATCACATCAGATGACAAAATGGTGGACAATCATACAATACTAGGCATCATGGACTAGCCAAGTTGACACACATATTTTGGGGGGGGACACAATTCAATCTACAACATTCCACCATTTGGCCCCCCAAAACTCATGTCCTTGCCATGCTCATTCCATCATATCATAGCAAAAGTCTTGAATCAACTCCAAGTCCAAAATCCAAATATTTTTCTTCATCTCTGAAATCTAGAATACAAGTTATCTGCTCCCAAAGGTACGATGGCAGAACAGGCACAAGCTACACATTTCCGTTACAAATGGGAGAAATTCAAGGTAAGGATGGTATAAAGGGTGCCAAGCAAGTCAGCAGAACACATTACATTAGCTTTCAAGCCTTGAAAATAATCCTCTGTTCTCTGAGACCATTTAGGCAATGGCTCTGCCCTCCAGGCTCTTGGTGTTGGCCACACTCTCCAGATTCTGGGTGGAGGCCCCTTGGCTGTGGGCTTCAGCTCCACTTCCAGGCCCACTGGAACAGAAACTCTGCTCCCTCAGCTTTGGGTAGCCCCATTCTCCAAGTCCATCTGAGTGGCTACTCCACCCTTTGAGAACCCCAGAGATTGTGGCCATACCCTTTGAGATCGAGGGAGCTCTGCTCCCTGTGTTCCTTGTCTCTTCAGCTTCGGCTTTCTGGTTCCTTGGCCTCTCGGCCTCACTGCCACATCTGCCCTGCTGGGGCAAGTGTTCCAAAGCTCTGTAGCTCCACCAATAAGTGTTCGGAGGCACCCCACTCTGCCAGAAAGCCTTCTGTGCAAAGGCACTCAGCTCTCTCACTCTGTGGGTTGCTCCAGTGCCATCTTGCACTGGTCTCCTAGTTCTGCTGCTGCCAGCTTTCTGCTGCTGCTTCTCACCATCTGCACCATCTGCAATAGCTCTGTTCACATCCTTCTGAGTTGTGACCAGAATTGTCTTTGATGTCATAATTCCACCAATAGTCTCTTCAAGGCAATCTTAAAATTCTTCCAGCCTCTACCCATTCACTGTTTCAAAACTGCTTCTACATTGTAGGTACCTGCTAGAGCATCCCACTCCGGGTACCAAATTATGTCCTAGTCATTGTCTTAGTTACTTAGTGCTGCTATAACAGAAATATCATAAGTGGATGGCTTTAACAAAGAGAAGTTTATTCTCTCACAGTCCAGGGGGCGAGAAGTCCGAATTCAGGGCACTGGCTCCAGGGGAAGGCTTTCTCTCTCTGTCGGCTCTGAAGGAAGGTCCTTGTGATGCATCAGTCTTCCCTTGGCCTGGGAGCATCTCAGTGCAGGAACCTTAGGTCCAACGGACGCACTCTGTTCCCAGTGCTGCTTTCTTGGTTGTATAGGGTCCCCAACTCTCGGCTTGATTCCCTTTCCTTTTATCTTTTGAGAGATAAAAGGTGGTGCAGGCCACACCCCTGGGAAACTCCTTTTACATTGGATCAGGGAGGTGACCTGAGTAGCAGTGGTGTTACAATCCCACCTTAATCCTCTTGATGTAAAATTACAATCACAGAATGGAGGACACCCACACAATACTGGAAATCATGGCCTAACCAGATTGATAAACACATTTTTGGAGGGACATCATTCAATCCATGATAGTCATCTAGTGCTGCTAAAACAGAAATACCAAAAGTGGATGTCTTTAACAAAGACAAATTTATTTTCTAACAGCCATAGCACTTGACAACTATGCCACCAGGGTTTCCAAAGATACAGGCTGTTTGGAGATGCTAGGGAGAGTCTAATTTGCTCTTGGAACTGGCATTTCCCATTTTTCTTCTGAAAGATAGTAAAAATTTTCTTGCAAGAACAAAAACAAATCTCTCAAAAAAACTAGAAGAGCTACAACATAAAGGAATGGAGCTCGGATTCCAGAGGTTATTTACCTTGAAACGACTCCTGAGAGTCCATGGAGCTGGAGCACTCAAATGGCTTGGCTGGTGCTTGAGACTGAGTCCTCACCTCAGGGATGTTTGAAGGTAATGCACCTTCAAGATCCCACTTCTGACACCAAATATATCAAAGAAGGTAGTCTCTCATAGAAGTAAGAACAAACAGTTTTATTGAGGAATAGTAACTCGAGTTGGGCAGCAAATAGTGAAAGTACAAAGTGCTCCATCATTCTGAAAAATGGCAGAATTTTTATACACAGGGTTCAGCATGACCAATACCATAGACATTTACAAAACAAGAAACAATTCTTTCTTAATTTGGCTAATCTATTTTCTGACAAACATTTTTTTTATATAATTTTTATTGTGCTTTAAGTGAAAGTTTACAAATCAAGTCAGTCTCTCAAACAAAAACCCATATACACCTTGCTACACACTCCCAATTACTCTCCCCCTGTTTTTTTAATGAGACAGTCCATTCTCTCCCTCCACTATCTTTTTTCATGTCCATTTCACCAGCTTCTAACCCCCTCCACCCTTTCATCTCCCCTCCAGGCAGGAGATGCCAACATAGTCTCAAATGTCCACCTGATCCAAGAAGCTCACTCCTCACCAGCATCCCTCTCCAACCCATTGTCCAGTCCAAACCATGTCTCGAGAGTTGGCTTTGGGAATGGTTCCTGTCCTGGGCCAACAGAAGGTCTGGGGGCCATGACCACTGGGGTTCTTGTAGTCTCAGTCAGACCATTAAGCCTGGTCTTATGAGAATTGGTGGTCTGCGTCCCACTGCTCTCCTGTTTCCTCAGGGGTTCTCTGTTGTGTTACCTGTCACGGCAGTCATCTGTTGTAGCCAGGCACCATTTAGTTCTTCTGGTCTCAGGATAATGTAGTCTTGGTTCATGTGGCCCCTCCTGTCTCTTGGGCTCGTAATCACCTTGTGTCTTTGGTGTTCTTCATTCTCCTTTGATCCAGGTGGGTTGAGACCAATTGATGCATCTTAGATGGCTGCTTGCTAGTGTTTAAGGCCCCAGACACCACTCTTCAAAGTGGGATGCAGAATGTTTTCTTAATAGATTTTATTATGCCAATTGACTTAGATGTCCCCTGAAACCATGGTTCCCAGACCCCTACCCCTGCTACACTGGCCTTCGAAGCGTTCATTTTATTCAGGAAACTTCTTTGCTTTTGGTTTAGTCCAGTTGTGCTGACCTCCCCTGTATTGTGTGCTATTTTTCCCTTCACCTAAAGTAGTTTCTATCTACTATCTAATTAGTGAATGCCCTTCTCCCACCCTCCCTCTCTCCCCACCTCATAACCACAAAAGAATGTGTTCTTCTCAGTTTAAACTATTTCTCAAGTTCTTATAATAGTGGTCTTATACAATATTTGTCCTTTTGCGACTGACTAATTTCACTCAGCATAATGCCTTCCAGGTTCCACCATGTTATAAAATGTTTCACAGATTCCTCACTGTTCTTTATCGATGCGTAGTATTCCATTGTGTGAATATACCATAATTTATCCATTCATCCATTGATGGACACCTTGATTGCTTCCATCTTTTTGCTATTGTAAACAGTGCTGCAATAAACATGGGTGTGCATATATCTGTTCGTGTAAAGGCTCTTTTTTCTCTGGGATACATTCCAAGGAGTAGGATTGCTGGGTAGTATGGTAGTTCTATTTCCAGCTTTTTAAGGAAGCGCCAAATCAATTTTCAAAGTGGTTGTACCTTTTGACATTCCCACCAGCAGTGTGTAAGTGTTCCAATCTCTCCACAGCCTCTCCAACATTTATTATTTTGTGTTTTTTGGATTAATGCCAGCCTTGTTGGAATGAGATGAAATCTCATTGTAGTTTTGATCTACATTTCTCAATGGCTAATGATCATGAACATTTCCTCATAAATCTGTTAGCTACCTGAATGTCTTCTTTAGTGAAGTGTCTATTTATATCTTTTGTCCATTTTTTAATAGGGTTATATGTCTTTTTGTAGTTGAGTTTTTGCAGTATCATGTAGATTTTAGAGATCAGGCACTCATCAGAAATGTCATAGCTAAAAACTTTTTCCCAGTCTATAGGTAGTCTCTTTACTCTTTTGGTGAAGTCTTTGGATGAGCATAGGTGTCTGATTTTTAGGAGCCCCCAGTCGTCTGGTTTTTCTTCTGCGTTCTTAATAATGTTTTGTGTATGGTTTATGCCATGTATTAGGGCTCCTAGTATTGTTCCTATTTTTTCTTCCGCGATCATAATTGTTTTAGATTTTATATTTAGGTCTTTGATCCATTTTGAGTTAGCTTTTGTGCATGGAGTGAGGTATGGGTCTTGTTTCATTTTTTTTTGCAGATGGATAATCAGTTATGCCAGCACCATTTGTTAAAAGACTGTCTTTTCCCCATTTAGCTGTTTTGGGGCCTTTGTCAAATATCAGCTGCTCATATGTGGATGGATTTATGTCTGGATTCTCAATTCTGTTCCATTGGCCCATGTATCTGTTGTTGTACCCGTACCAGGCTGTTTTGACAACTGTGGCAGTATAATAGGTCCTAAAATCAGGTAAAGTAAGGCCTCCCACTTTGTTCTTCTTTTTCGTTAATACCTTATTTAACCAGGGCCTCTTTCCCTTACATATGAAGTTGGTGATTTGTTTCTCCATCTCATTAAAGAATGTCATTGGGATTTGCATTAGAATTCCATTAAATGTTTAGATTGCTTTTGGTAGAATAGACATTTTTATAATGTTAAGTCTTCCTATCCACGAGCAAGGTATGTTCTTCCACTTACGTAAGTCTCTTTTGGTTTCTTGCAGAAGTGTACTGCAGTTTTCTTTGTATAAGTCTTTTACATCTCTGGTAGGATTTATTCCTAAGTATTTTATCTTCTTGGGGGCTACTATAAATGGCATTGATTTGGTGATTTCCTCTTCGATGTTCCTTTTGTTAGTGTAGAGGAATCCAATTGATTTTTGTATGTTTATCTTATATTCTATACTCTGCTGAACTCTTCTATTAGTTTCAGTAGTTTTCTGGAGGATTCCTTAGGGTTTTCTGTGTATAAGATCATATCATCTGCAAATAGAGATACTTTGACTTCTTCCTTGCCAATCTGGATGCCCTTTATTTCTTTATCTAGCCTAATTGCTCTGGCTAGGACCTCCAACACAATGTTGAATAAGAGCAGTGATAAAGGGCATTCTTGTCTGGTTCCCAATCTCAACGGGAGTGCTTTCAGGCTCTCTCCATTTAGGGTGATGTTGGCTATTGGCTTTGTATGAATGCCCTTCATTATGTTGAGGAATTTTCCTTCTATTCCTATTTTGCTGAGAGTTTTTATCATGAATGGGTGTTGAACTTTGTCAAATGCCTTTTCTGCATCGATTGACAAAATCATGTGGTTCTTATCTTTTGTTTTAGTTATTTCTCGGATTACATTGATTCTTTTTCTGATGTTGAATCATCCCTGCATACCTGGTATGAATCCCACTTGTGCTGTTGAATTCTATTGGCTAGAATTTTGTTGAGGAATTTTGCATCTACATTCATGGGGGATATAGGTCTATCATTTTCTTTTCTTGTGGTGTCTTACCTGGTTTGGGTATCAGGGATATGGTGGATTCACAGAATGAGTTTGGTAGTATTTCGCCCTTTTCTATGCTCTGAAATACCTTTAGTAGTAGTGGTATTAACTCTTCTCTGAATGTTTGGTAGAACTCTGCAGTGAAGCCATCTAGACCAGGGCTTTTATTGTTGGGAGTTTTTTGATTACCTTTTCAATCTCTTCTTTTGTTAAGAGTCTATTTATTTGTTCTACTTCTGTTTGTGTTAGTTTAGGCAGGTAGTGTGTTTCTAGGAATTCAACCATTTCTTCTAGGTTTTCAAATTTGAGCACAGTTTTTCACAGTAATCTGATATGATCCTTTTAATTTCAGTTTGGTCTGTTGTAATATCGCCCATCTCATTTCTTATTCGGTTATTTGCTTCCTCTCCTGTTTTTCTTTTGTCAGTTTGGCCAGTGGCTTATCAATTTTGTTAATTTTTTCAAAAAACCAGCTTTTGGTCTTTTTAATTCTTTCAATTGTTTTTCTGTTTTCTATTTCATTTAGTTCAGCTCTAATTTTTATTGTTTGTTTTCTTCTGGTGCCTGTGGGTTTCTTTTGTTACTCTCTTTCTATTTGTTCAAGTTGTAGGGATAATTCTTTGATTTTGGCCCTTTCTTCTTTTTATATGTATGCATTTATTGATATAAATTGGCCTCTGAGCACCGCTTTTGCTGTGTCCCAAAGGTTCTGATAGGAAGTGTTTTCATTTTCATTGGATTCTATGAATTTCTTTAGTCCATCCTTAATGTCTTCTATAATCCAGTCTTTTTTGAGCAGGGTATTGTTCAGTTTCCAAGTGTTTGATTTCTTTTCCCTGCTTTTCCTGTTATTGATTTCCACTTTTATGGCCTTATGGTCAGAGAAGATGCTTTGTAATATTTCAATGTTTTGGATTCTGCTAAGTCTTGCTTTATGACCTAGTATGTGGTCTATTCTAGAGAATGTTCCACGTGCACTAGAAAAGAAAGTATGCTCTGTTGCCCTTGGGTGGGGTGTTTTGTATATGCCTACGAGGTTAAGCTGGTTGATTGTGGCATTTAGAGCTTCCGTGTCTTTTTGAGCTTCTTTCTGGATATCCTGTCCTTCACTGAAAGTGGTGTGTTGAAGTCTCCTACTATTATTGTGGAGCTGTCTATCTCACTTTTCAATGTCAATAGAGTTTTTTTTTATGTATCTTGCAGCCCTGTCATTGAGTGCATAAATATTTAATATGGTTATGTCTTCTTGGTGTGTTGTCCCTTTAATCATTACATAGTGTCCTTCCTTATCCTTTCTGATAGATTTAACTTTAAAGTCTATTTTGTTAGAAATTAATATTGCCACTTCTTCTTTTTTTTGATTGTTGTTTGCTTGATATACTTTTTTCCATCCTTTGAGTTTTAGTTTGTTTGTATCTCTGAGTCTAAGGTGTGTCTCTTATAGGCAGCATTTAGATGGATCTTGTTTTTAGTCCATTCTGCCACTCTCTGTCTCTTTATTGGTGCCTTTAGTCCATTTACATCCAGGGTAATTATGGATAGTTATGAATTTAGTGCTATCATTTTGATTTTTTTTGTGTGTATGTTGACAGTTTCTTTTTCCAATTTAATTTTATGTGCTGAGTAGATTTTCTTTATATTTTGTCCTTTCCTCATATTTGTTGTTAATTTTTTTTCTGCTGAGTCTCTATTTTTCCCTTTATTTTATTTTGATGAGTAGGATAGTTTGTCTCTTTTGTGGTTACCTTACTATTTACCCCTATTTTTCTAAATTTAAAACTAACTTTTATTTCTTTGTATCGCCATAACTTCCTCTACATATGGCAGGTGTATGATTACGTTTCTTAGTCCCTCTTTATTATTTTAAAGTGTCTTCTTTTACATAATAACATCACTGTTACCCTGTGTTGGGCTTTTTTTTTTTTTTTTTTTATAATCTTGCTTTGTTTTTTTGGATTTCCCTGTCTGGGTTGGCTTCTGGTTGCTCTGCCCAGTGTTCTAGTCTTGTGTTCATACCTGATATTATTGATATTCTAACCAAAGAACTCCTTTTAGTATTTCTTGTAGTTTTGGTTTGGTTTTTATGAATTCCCTCAACTTGTGTTTATCTGGAAATGTCTTAATTTCACCTTCATACTTAAGAGACAGTTTGGCTGGATATATGATTCTTGGCAGGCAATTTTTTTTCCCTTCAATTTTTTAAGTACGTCATCACATTGCCTTCTTGCATGCATGGTTTCTGCCTTGTAGTCCGAGCTTATTCTTATTGGCCCTTCTTTGTAGGTGACTTTTTGTTTATCCCTCACTGCTCTTATATAATTGTCTCTTTATCTTTGGTTGTGGCAAGCTTGGTTATAATATGTCTTGGTGACTTTCTTTTCAGATCTAACTTATGTGGAGTTTGATGAGCATCTTGGATAGATATCTTCTCATCTTTCACAATGTCAGGGAAGTTTTCTGCCAACAAATCTTCAACAATTTTCTCTGTGTTTTCTGTTATCCCTCCCTGTTCTGGTACTCCAATCACTCGTAGGTTATTACTCTTGAGAGAGTCCCACATGATTCTTAAGGTTTCTTCATTTTTTTTAATTCTTTTATCTGATTTTTCTTCAAATATATTAGCGCCAAGTGATTCAGAAATTCTAGCTTCTACTTGTTCAGTTCTGCTCCTCTGAATTTCTGTTGAGTTGTCTAATTCTGTAATTTTACCGTTAATCTTCTGAATTTCTGATTGCTGTCTGTCTATGGATTTTTCCAGCTTATTAAACTTCTCATTATGTTCCTGAATAATCTTTCTAATTTCTTCAATTGCTTTATCTGTGTGTTCCTTGGCTTGTTCTGCATATTGCCTCATTTCCTTCCTGATGTCTCAAAGGTTTCTGTGTATTAAACTTTTGTATTCTGCATCTGGTAATTCCAGGAATGAACTTTCATCTGGAAGATCCCTGGGTTCTTTGTTTTGAGAGCCTGTTGAGGTGATCATGGTCTGTTTCTTTATGTGATTTGATATTGACTGTTGTCTCCGAGCCATCTTTAAGTTATTGTATTAGTTTATGCTTGCTTACTGAGTCGTAGCTGCTTGCTTTGTTTTGTTTTGGTATACCCCTATGGGTTGCTTGAGTGAGCTAGCTTGATTATTTTCACCTTTGGAGCTCTGGTGTCCTGTCCCCAGCTGGCTAGAGCTGTTATCAGTTATATCAGTCTAGGAGTCCATTCAGTTTTCTTGTATGAATTCAGCTCAGGTTTCCAGGTAGCTGATCATCAAGTGTGTGGTACAGGCTGTGTCCTACAGTCTTAGGGGGGCAGGGGTGATTGGCGTATATACCGGTATCCGACTGCAGCAGGGGGTCATGCTCTGAACAAGGCAGGGGGCTGAGAACTGACCCACAAGTGCCTCTGAGGAAAATGCATCCCTGTTCCCTACAGTGTGCTGGTGGGTGGGTTCTGCAGAGGGACCATGGGCACCCAAAGTTTTTGGTTGTAAGGACTGGGAGGTACCAGTTTTCTTTGGACCCCTGGTGTGGATGGCTGGGTGACCCGAGTGGAGCTACCAGTTCTTGGGTCCCTGATGTGTGTAGGTGAGGACCTTGTTTAATAGGCAAAGCAATGTCAAATGTCAAATACCCACCTCTCCACTGCACAGCTGAAAAGGTTGGAGTTTACCAACAAGGGCCTTTTCTCCGGAAATAGGCCCACACAGGTCCATGCAGAAGGGAAAGGTGCTCAAGGTCCATGGACGGTTTATGCCTGGGCAGGAGCTGCTTCTGTCCTGAGCTCCCCCGGTTAATGGAGCTAGCAAATTATCTTTTCCCCCCAAATGCAAATTTTTTCCTTCTCCAAGGCCGGCAGGATGGCTCTAGGTGCTCACCAGGTGCTCACAGAAGCGTCTGTCTATTCTACCACTGACATACATTTCTTGATCACAGTTTGGGTAAGCAATTTTCAAGAACATTTTTGTTACATGCTTCCTGGAGCATTCTTTGTACATATTTTCCCAGAACAACCATTTTTCCTTTGTCCCCTCCCTTGTTTGCCCAAGAGTGGTTCATGCTAACCCTTTGTTGGGAGCCTGCTTTGAATGCCTCTATGTTTGAAATTTTGCTAGCACAAAAATTTAAATGTAAGCTAAAACCATAAAAATTTTAGAACTAAAAATGGTTCTGTATTCCTAAGGAAAGAAAGGCATTTCTAAGGATGACATCAAATGCAAAAATCATTAAGAAAATGATTAACAGAATTGAGTTCAGGAAAAAAAAAGGAAAACTTACATGGCTGAAAATCATCCAAGAAAGAACATAAATAAATTAGGAAATATATTTCGAACCTACAAACAAAGAGCACTTAATATGTAAAACACTTTCACAATTGCAAAATGGGCAAAATGCATGAAAAGATAATGCACAAAACACAATGTCCAGTAAACATATGAAAATATATTTGAATTCACTAATTGAAGACATAAATTGAAACAAATGGGATATAATTTTTCACTCTTAGAGTGGCAAAGATTGAATACATGGGTAATGCCCAATGTTGGCAAGTTAGGTGCACAAACTAGCAATCTCATACATTTTTAGTAAAAGTATAAATGGGATTTGTTTTCTAGATGGCTATTTTGAAATACATTTAAAAAAAAAAAAAAGATTTGACTGAGCAATTCCACATATGGGCCTTATCCTAAGGAAATAATTGGAGAAGTCACAAAGGTGTATGCAGGAGGATGCTCATAATGGATTTGTTTATAATAAAGAAAAATTAGAAAAGAACCTAGTATCTATAGCTCAAAAATAGTTAGATTGTTATATTCATATAATGGAATATTATGGTACCATTAAAAATGGTAATGCTTCTCTCTTCCTTGCAGGCTTTGAAGAAGTAAGCCGCCATCTTGTGAGAAGGACTACAGAGAGGACCACATGGCCAAGAACTGAGGGCAGCCTCTAGGAGCTGAAAGTAAGAAAATGGGGACCTTAGTCCTATAACTGAAAGAAGATGAATTCTGCCAATAATCTGAAGAAGGCTGGAAGCAGATCTTTCCCCAGTTGAGCCTCTGGTGAGACTGCAACCCTCACCAACCCCTGGACTGCAGGCTGGTGATGGAAGCTCTGCTAGAACTTCTGACCCACAGAAACTGAGATAATAAATGTGTGCTGTTTTAAGCTGATAAGTTTGTGGTAAGTTGTGATGCAAAGCTGTGCTAAGTAAAAAATAGACTATAAAACAGTTGTGTATGATATGTTCCTCTTTAAAAATATGCTTATGTTGGAATAAATATTCAGAGCAAAATGTCTTAGATAATATAAATTTTCTATTTCTATTTATAAATATAAATATGTGTATTCTTTATACTTTCTGCCTATCTCAAAATTTATTTTGTCAGTGAACATATGAACAATGAACAGATAGAAATATTCCCATCTTTAAAGAAAAAAAAATCTATATTTTGGGGAGGAGAATTTGTGTCTCTCAGTTTCATGTCATGATGATGCAACAGGTTTAAGCCCTTAGAGATTTAGGAAACTAAAGAATTTATGTATAACATAAACACAGTTTGTGTTGGGGGAACAGTCTGCCTCTATGCTTCCCACCTGGGCTGCCTAAGTAAAAGCCTTGGGCCCAGAAAATTCCCTGTTAAGGAGTCTGGGAATTGGGTCACTCTCTCTCTCTCTCCCAGTTCCTTCTCCTTATCAGAGCTTTCCCTGTGTTCTGGGCACACAGTAACTGTCTCCTGCACATGTGCAGGCACCACACGGCACCTCGCCAACCCCACTTCTGTATCTGTTCCCAGCATGGAGGGAACAATATCTCTCTAGTCCATGGTGTGAGAAGGGTGTACATAGGACATCTGCCCTGCACCGGCCACATGTGGGGGGATCCTGTTGGCTATGGGAGACTGGTGCCCACTTGTGAAGCCGATCTCACTCTGCCTCTTCTCTATGTGAGTAAAGTGTTAGTCTATGTGGAGTGCGAGTGTGTCTTTTGCTGGCAAGCTCGAACCGTCGTATGACAGTTTGGTGCAGCAAGCAGAATCACCCCAAAGACACATGTATTATGGTAGATATTCAAGGGCTCATTGGTTTAGTCACTCTGGGTTGATGCCAGCTCTCCTGGGAGTGAGAAAATGGCAATAGTACTGGCTTCCCTTTGTTTTTTTTTTCTCCCTTTGGTCAGTTGAGGAGGAATGGGATGAACTTATGTGGTGATTCAAGTGGAGCCTGCTCTCAATGTGGGGTCCCCCACTTTCTATCACAGTATTGTAGTGGTTTGCATATAGACTCAGTATTGCTGAAAATGCATTTTTTTTTTTTTTTAGTAGAAGAGCTTTACAGCTGCTCTTGATTTGGATTGTTGAAGGTACCAGAACTGAGTTTCTCGAACTGCTAATATAGCTGCTATGGCAGTTTGGGTAAAAGCCATAGACACCTGGCCTTATGCCCCTGTTATTATATCTGATGTTAATGATACTGTTCTGTCTCGGATGGCTCTGGGGGCTTTCAGGTACCAGGGCGCTCCAGAGGCAGAGAAACAGTTCCACTACAAAGTCTCACCTGGGAATGAAAATAGCCAAGGTGGTGTCGGCCATTTCTACTGGTAGAGGCCTAGAAGGACAAAAATCTGGCAGTGGGAATGAACCCATACCCTGAAGGCCAAAAACGAAGGAGCGAGACCAATCCACAAAGCAGTGTGACTCTGGCTACTGAAATGGAATAGACCAGGCAGAAATCAATAATATCCTTACAGCAGATTTCTGCCAACATTAACGGGCTGAAGAAGATCCCTCTAATGTGAGAACAAAAGATCTGATCCAAGCTGTAAAGGAATAAGACATAGAAGGTTCACAGGATTGGGAGGATTTAGACTCCCGTATAACAGCTTTCTGAGTCCAGGGAAAGAGAATGCACAGGTCACTAAGGCTTCCCCACGCCCCAACCAGGACAACGCAGAAAACAATTCTAATTGTGAGTACTAAAACTGGGGATTCAAAGGCTAAGGGAGCAATCCCCTAGCCAGTGCTCAAAGCCCTCCAACAATGGGTACTGGAGATGTTTGGAAGGGTTCCAACAACTGAGTAACTTTATACAGGTCCCTAGTGCTGAGAATATCCTGTAACAGCCAGCGCAAGGTAAGAGTTAAGACCTCAGGAAAAAAAAAAAGCAAAAAGCCCTTCAAGACTGCTTTCGTTAAGTGGTCTCGAAGAGACCTTTGACGCCTTCTCTAGAATGCTCTAATAAACATCCCTGCCAAGGTAACTGAGCAGTAACATAGTCACAGCTGCAATGGTAAGGAGAAATAGAGGACTGCCTCCATGTTACCAGGCAACCAGCTGAACCCACGCTGCCTGCACTTGAAATGGTGGAGGCGTAATTTCACAAATGACACAGGGCTTTGCCAACTTCTGCCCATACCTTCCAACTTTCAGAAATAAATAGGACTAAAGATTAAGCCTAGGTTCCTCTGTCATGGGGACAAAAGGCTCTATGCTAAAATTAAATTTCGATGAGGGAATGGAAAGTGTTGTATTGCTTAGGTTTTTAGCTACCACTGCACAGGTGATTATGATCTTTGTAACATCTGGCATCAAGATGAGAAAAACTTTTGGGTCTGAGGTCACCATCACTGAAACACTTGCCCAAGCCTCACTATGGATAAGTCTCTTCAGGGCCAACCAGCCAGGGCGCCCTCAGCAGGTAAATCATATCAGGGCCTCTCATCCTATGTAGAGGCACCCACTGGATCTTAAATGAACTATGCATGCCCTACATCACCACTAAACTGTAGGGGTGACTGAGCACTTCAATGGACAATAAGGGACAGTTTTAAATGACTAATGGGAGGGGACAAAATAACCCCAGCCTGACCTATACACCTCAGGCAAGCAGTCTGAGGTCTCAATGCGGCCATTCTTGAAAGGACATTTCTCAGCTGTGTCATATATTTGATCAGACTGTCTATTCTATAAAATGTGCTTCTTCTGTATACAGCCATTCCTGACAAAAGATCAAGATAAAATAGGGCACAACTGGAAAACATGTTATAAAGTTTTGATTATTAAACAGGACACGCTGTTAACAGAAAAATAAACCTGAATCTTAACATTTGGGGAAGCATGAGGAGTGGTGGATACTAATGACCTTTGTTTTTTCAAAAATGTTCCTAAAAGCTTTCCTCCTCCTCCTAGAACAAAAAAAAACTTCCAGTGTTGCCTTTCCGCATTGTTGCGAAGCCTACTGAGCCAGTGAAACAACAAGCAATGCCTTGGCTCCTGCACTGTCCACACGGCATCTCCAGACTTCATCTACAGTCGTGAGACGGATACCCTGATGTCATGGAAAACAGAACTATTTGAAACTGACCGCCTCAGGCAGTCTCCCCAGAAATAGGGGCTAAATTGGATTATTTGGACTAAAATACCCAGGGCAGGAGGCCCCATACTGGAGGGCCACATTATGAGCTTTGATAACTTGACTAATTGACTACTGTAATGTTGTAAACTTTGTTTCCAAAAATCTACATATGTCCACTATAATTGTATTTATGTCTGTATCCTGACTATGACACTGTACATGAAACAGGACATTGCTATGCATGCCAGGCAATACTGAGCTTGGAGGGGGTGGAGGAGGACCAGGTAGTTGCCTGACCATAAATTCTAATCTCAGTACGCCCAATTGTTCTTTTTCTATTTTTTTTCCACTGGAACACACTTCCTGGGGGTTGTTTGTGGTTCAGACTGGAGGCATCTCTCCTCTGTGGGACCCCTTGATAGAGGTGAATGATGGCATCATAAATGTGTTCAGGATATGACATTTCTTCCAGTTAGAAACTTGCAATCAAAAGATCTGGGCCCCCTCAGAGGTCACTGCCTCAAGACTAGGACAGACAGTTTGGGTGGCTCTACCCGGGCAACCCTCACCTCAAGTCATAGGGTAAAAACATCTCTGCTCACAGGAAGTAAGAGGAGGAGGGGAAATTGTTAATGCAGTCTCTTTCTCTTCCCAGATTACCTCACAATGATGGACAGGCCCTTCACTCATGGGCCCCAATGGTGCAGGCTTTTGCTAGAGCTACTAATCTTTGGCTCTGTCAACATTTGAACCAAGATGTTGAGTCATCTCTTCACATCATTTCAGCTGATTTGTCGATAAGGTGGAGCACATCGACCAACCGGACCTATAACCTGACGTACTGAGGAAATCATGCAGTAGATGAATATAGTTGACTACACCACTCGCAAGCAACATCTCTGGAATTATAATGGATGCCTGTGGGACTGCCCCAACCTTAGCTGAGAACAGTAGTATTGAGCATGAGTTTGATGATACTTTGGACACGGGCAACTTGCAGAATATGATCAGGTGGTCAAATGTACATTGACTGATTACAAATTAACCGAGTCTAGCAACTGTAATATCTTATTCAGTTGTGCTGTTAAGAAAAAGATCCCTTTATATTACTTGTACTGGAATGTGTACTGTTCACATAATGTGCCAAGTTCCGAGAAATGTGCTGTTTTCTACATAAGTGAATCATAATAATTACATAAATAATGTCATTAACGTCCATAAGATTGGACAGATGCAGCCCTTTGATCTAGTCAGTTGGCTTGCATTAAATCACGACTGGGATGGCTAGTTGTGATCTCTCCTCCAAGTAGGACAGATTACCCTGCTGGGGACATCCCTACTAGTAACCCTCGGTAAGTACTGCCTAAATGTTAAGCAAATGGTACACAGATATAATATCCATCAGAGCTGTACACCAATCCATGGACCTAGCACCTGGCCTATCCCACTTTTATCTGTTCCTGATGGAGAAGGAACGGGTATGGAGGACATCTGCCCTGCGCCGGCCACACATGGGAGTGATCCTGCTGACCACGGGAGACAGTGCCCACTAGAGAAGCTGATCTTACTCTGTCTCTTCTCTATGCGAGTAAATAAAGCCTTAGTCCATGCAAAGTGGAGCCTGAGTTTCTTTTGTCAGCGACCTTGAACCCTGGTATGACATAGATGTATTCCCATCTTCAAGAAAATAATTCTGTATTTTGGAAAGGAGAGTTTGTCTGTGTCAGTTTCATGTCATGATGGTGCATCAATTTTAACCTCTTAGAGATTTAGTCAAGAATTTACACATAACACAGACATAGTAATTTCACATAGTAATCATTTTCCACTGGAAAACACTATCGTTACTGGGTTAAAATGCCAAGAAGGTTGTTAGTTGAATGTGGTAAGGGTAAAATTGGTTGGGTTTTTGCACATAACACTCAAAAATTTTGGTGGAACACTTCATCTGAGTTACAGCAGAGAAATGATGTGTATCTATGTATTTCAGAATCATTGTCAAACTAAGCACAGGTAGTCCTGTACTTACGACAGCGTTCCATTCCAATGATTCCGTCCTAAGTCAGTACTGACATAAGTGCAACACCTCATTTTTTTTTTAGTTTTCATTAACAGTATCTTTAAAAATATGATCTTTGTCTTTGGGGGTTGAATCTATCTCATAAAAACTTACAGACATATTTTAATACATACATTGTTGTTGTTGTTGTCTTTAGGTGCCATCGAGTTGGTTCCGACTCATAGCGACCCTGTGCACAACAGAATGAAACACTGCCCAGTCCTGTGCCATCCTTACAATCGTTGTTATGCTTGAGCCCATTGTTGCAGCCACTGTGTCAATACACCTCATTGAGGATCTTCCTCTTTTCTGCTGACCCTGTACCTTGCCAAGTATGATGTCCTTCTCCAGGGACTGATCCCTCCTGACAACATGTCCAAAGTATGTAAGATGCAGTCTTGCCATCCTTGCTTCTAAGGAGCATCCTGGTTGTACTTCTTCTAAGACAGATTCGTTCATTCTTTTGGCAGTCCATGGTATATTCAATATTCTTCGCCAACACCACAATTCAAAGGTGTCAATTCTTCTTTGGTCTTCCTTATCCATTGGCCAGCTTTCACATGCATATGATGCGATTGAAAATACCGTGGCTTGGCTCTGGTCTGTCAGTTTGTCATACTGTGGGGGCTTGTGTGTTGCTGTGATGCTGGAAGCTATGCCACCAGTATTCAGATACCAGCAGGGTCACCCATGGAGGACAGGTTTCAGCTGAGCTTCCAGACTAAGACAGACTAGGAAGAAGGACCCGGCAGTCTACTTCTGAAAAGCATTACCCAGTGAAAACCTTAAGAACAGCAGTGGAACATTGTCTGATACAGTGCTGGAAGATGAGCCTCCCAGGTTGAAAGGCACTCAAAAGATGACTGGGGAAGATCTGCCTCCTCAAAGTAGAGTCGACCTTAATGACATGGATGGAGTAAAGCTTTCGGGACCTTCATTTGCTGATGTGGCACGACACAAAATGAGAAGAAACAGCCGCAAACATCCTTTAATAATCGGAATCTGGAATGTACAAAGTATGAATCTAGGAAAATTGGAAATCATCAAAAATGAAATGGAACGCATAAACACTGATATCCTAGGCATCGGTGAGCTGAAATGGACTGGTATTGGCCATTCTGAATTGGACAATCATATAGTCTACTATGCTGGGAAGGACAACTTGAAGAGGAATGGTGTTGCATTCATTGTCAAAAGAACATTTCAAGATCTACCCTGAAGTACAACGCTGTCAGTGACAGGAAAATATCCATACGCCTACAAGGAAGACCAGTTAATACAACTATTATTAATTTACGTGCCAACCACTAGGGCCCAAGATGAAGGAATAGAAGATTTTTATCAGCTACTGCAGTCTGAAATTGATCGAACATGCAATCAAGCTGCATTGGTAATTACTGGTGATTGGAATGAGAAAGTTGGAAACAAAGAAGGATCAGTAGGTGAAAATACATACATTAAAAAATACAAAAATCACAAAATCTACTCCAATGAAGAAGAGTTGGATGACGTTAGTATTTTGTCAGTTGCAGTAGTAACTCCACTTGTGGAGGGTTCTGGATTATCCCTGGGCATGGCGATGGCGTTTCTAGTCAGAAAATGAGTGAGAGTTGTCTGTACAGTTCTTTTCTTTTTTTCTTTATATACTTTGTGGTAACATCTCACTGCTTCCTGAATCTGCTTATCTATTGTAGCAAAGCAATCAGTGTTTGGGACCATGTTTTCAAGCAACCAAAGTCCCTGATTTAGCGTAGAAACCCAAATCTCTACAGCAGTGTTTTGAACAGTAAATCATAAAACTGAACATCTGAGAGCAAACATCTGAGATGATAACGTCAGCAAATTATGTGCTGCAACACTGTATGTAGTTCGTGTTACTAAGGATAAGATGTACACAACAAAAAGCGAAAAACAAACAAAAAATGGAGGTGCAGTTCCTAAGGGTCTGCCTGTATCTAAAAATATGATCATAATAACTAGAATACATCCTTTCAGTGACTGAAATACAGTATTTATATCCAGTTGTAAGTTGTGAAAATGAAGTAACGGGATTCCTTGAAACATGCATCCAGGCAATTGGGTTTGCTAAAGAAAACCTCACACACACGTATCTCTACCGTTGGTTGCACTCTCTATCCACCCTAGTAATCTTCCCACCTCCCTCACCCCTTTTCTAGTAGGGAGGTTTAAACACTCTCTTCAACTTCCTATCCCACTACTTTCCCTCTTACTCCTGGCAGATAATCCGATTGGCCTAGCTTGAGTCACCTGCCCATCCTTTGGCTAGGGAAGTGGAAGGCATCTTAATAATGACACCAACACTACACACACGGTGGAGAAGTAACTCGCCTCAAAGCAAGGGAGGCAACAGATGTTAGTGGTCAAAGGATGCAAATTACTAGGCATGGCATATACGACCCTTCATGACTGGGCCACTGCTTACCTCTTCAGTCAAGGGCAGCAAGGGGGCCTAGCTACGACTGCACTTCCCAGGTAGGTGAAGTCATGTTACTAAGCTCAAGGCTATAAAATGTAGGCAGAAGTTGTTGGGTGGGGCTTCTGAAAAGGGCCCTTCTAAAATAAGGACGTGAGGGTTGGAGCTCCAACAATCATTTTGGCCCATCAGGCAAATTTGTAGTGGAAGCCAAGTTGTAAGACTGAGTCATTCTTGAGAATAAGTTTGAGTGTCTGGGATACTTACCCACATGTTTCTTTTATGGGACCCACCCACCACTGCCGTCGAGTCGATTTGGGAGGGAGGGGAAAAAAACTTCAAGGGTTTAGGATATTGAGTTGACTTCTGGTATTTCCTGTAATTCCGTGTATTCTGATCCTTAGTGGATTTCTTTGGAATATCTCAGAGTTAGAACAAGTTGGAGGCTATGATGCCAGTAAGAGCTGCGCTATCAGGACAAGAAGGGAGAAAAAGCGGGAAATACGCACCAGCTCCTTGTCCTCAGAGGAAATATTGGTCAAATCCCTAAATCCTGCCATCCCTCCTCCCATGGACTCTTACTTCCAGAATGTGTATCCCGAGAATGCACGGACAGTTAGCCTCAGACTTTAGTTCCCCGCAGCCCAGCATAACCACAGGCGCCCACACTCCCGCTAACCCCGTCCAGTCCTCCCGGACCCCCCAGTCGCCCTCTGCCAGCCGCCGGGCGCCGGATTTGAAACCACCCAGGTTTGGCCGGGCGCGTCACACGGCACCACATCGGGCCGCCATTGGCCTGAGCGGGTCACGTGCGGTGGCCCACCGCTCCGATTGGCCCCGGGTGAGCAGGCGGCGGCGGGTGCGGCGGCGGCCTCGGGGCGGCCCCAGCAGGCCGGTCCGCTGAGACCGCGGCGCGGTTGGTGGGTGCTGCGGGAGTGCTGGGGCCACGGTGAGTGAGGGCGCGGGCCGCCTTCGGACAGGCGGCCAGTTATGTGGCCTGACGGGGCCTGAGGGGCGTTCGGGCAGGCCACGCCACGCCGCGCGTGTAAGAGCTGGGCCGGGCCGTGAGTGGGGGGCGGGACGGCTGGGACAGTCTTGCTGGGACCGGGCGGCCCGGCTTGGTTTGGCCGCGGGTGGTCGGGAGGGGACGGGAGGACGACCGCTGCCTACCCCTCTCGGGAAGGGCCTCGGAGACAGTGGTGCAGGGACCCCTCAGCGATCCGGGTCCGGGTCGGAGGGCCTCTGGGAACGTGCAGTGACCCCGCCTCTCTTTTCCCGAGGTGACAGTCCCAGGTCGTGAAGGCCCCCGACCCTGAGGCAGGATTCGGAGGTGCGTCTGCCCCGGCCTGCAGAGGAGGTTGTCGCTGACTCCCCTCGTGGGCCTCAGTTTCTCTGTCTGTAAGCTGGTGCGTGGCTGAGGGGGTGCGCGGGCCGGGCAGGGGCACCTGCGGCAGGAGACCGGGCCCAGGTTCCTCAGGCGCGCCCGGTGCTGGCGCGCCCTCCGCCGACTGCCTGGTCCGGTGCCAGGGCCTCGCCGCGGACAGCCGCTCTCCATGCGGCTGTTTTGTTTAGCTCTGCCCACAGGCGGCATCCACCACAGATCAGCAGGGACAGCTCCTCCTCAGGCAGGCTTCCCGGTGAAGTGAGGACAAAGGGAGGAGTGCCAAAGGCAGCGCTGATCGGGTGGCAGCTCAGTCTGCTCTGTGCTGTGCCTTTGCTGCTTCCTCTGGAAGACTAGGAGGGAGATGTGACATAATTGTTTTTATCAGAAAACCAAGGGGTGAGCGTTAGTGACAAAATACTTGGGTTTAGAGGTCACGTTCAACTGCCTACAAGAGCAGGGTAGAGAGTAAGGGAACTGAGGAGAGCCCAGCTGATTATTTCCAGCCAGGCGTGCAAGCTCAAAGTACACTTTTCATGAGAAGTTGAATATCTGAATTTTTATGTGAAATCTCTTTATTTTTTAATGTTGGCGATTTATTTTTTAATTAAACGCTGAGGGAGCCAAAGAAAAGACATTTACAAAAAAAAATTTTTTTTACAGGCAGCATCTAAATTGCCAACTTGTGATCTCTGCTTTAGACCTAATTCTGCCACAAATTAGTGGTGTGATCTCCACCAACCTCTCTAGGACATGCATTCTCAATATGAATTATGTCATCCAAGGGAGCGGAAATTGGTTCTGGGGCACAAAAAGGTCTTAGATGTTACGTTGTTTTGTCACCCTCCAAAGGGCCACAGTACATAAATATGTAGACAGTATTATCTGTGGCAGTAAATTTAATGGGGGGGGGGTGGAGATTAGGAAAGAGAATGTCTAAAAGGCTTCTTGTGAGTGGGGGGAGGTAGGAAATTAAAAAAAAAAGGTGGAGAAACACTGCTTTAGGAAATAGATTAGCATATTTTCCAGTGATAGTTGTATATGTTGAAGGATTAAAAGCATAAATTAATATTCATGGAATCTGGGAGCTGGAAGGGACTTGAGAGTTCATCTTTTGTTAGCGCACACACACACACACAGTGGATTCTGTACTGAACCTGTTCCATTAATGGATGGGTTTATTCTTATTTTGAGGTCAGATTTCTTTTATCTACCCTGCATATAAACCACAGCAGATTTTTAGTCTCAAGTGGACTTCCACTGGATATCTGTAAACATCTGGGCAGCCATCATGTGTCATTAGGAAAAGGTATGAGTAATTTTTTAAGTTTCTTTTAATTATCTGAGTAATAATAAAATAATAAATAAGTAATAATGGAAAACATAGAAACATTTCAAGAAAAGGAACCAAAAACCAAAACCCATTGCCACAGAGTCGATTCCAACTCATAGTGACCCTATGGGACAAAGTAGAACTACCCTAGAGGGTTTCCAAGGCTGTAATCTTTACAGACAGACTGCCATGCCTTTCTCCTGTGGAGCAGCTGGTGGGTTTGAACCGCTACCCTTTCAATTAGCAGCCAAGTGCTTAACCACTTTGCCACCAAGACTCCTTCAAAAAAAAGTCTAGCATAATCCCATTATCACCATTTTAGTTAATCTCTTTCAATTCCTTTTTCTCTGTGTCTTTACATACTGTGTGTACAGCTTTGTATTTGACTTCATTTCAGTTACAGAAATATTTTATCACTTTAAATTAATTTTTAGTATTGTAATATGTTGTTGAAATAATGTACTGCAGTTAATTTCAGCCCATATCTTTTCCAACTTCTCCCACCCGATGTCTCCTGCAGGCTTAGTTCTTCCTAAAAAAAAAAAAAAATCTAGATGCTGACAATTCAGACCTAGGTAATTTTTAATATTCACTAACATCATTACTATCATTTCTTCTGTTTCTGGCATTTTATATCAGTGGCCTGCCTGAAAAAGTTTAATTTCACCCTGTGCGTTGAGCAATATTGTTGGGCTGCTGTCTATTCTGAGTTAGTTTTCTCAGCTCCCATAGAGACTGATCTCCACATGTTCCTCCATTCTACAAGCTCATTTTGCAAAGGTCCTAGCATGCCTCCAACTTAGCCTGCCTTAGTTTTGTCAGTAAAAGGCCATACAAAATCAGCTTACTGTAGTTCAGTATTCTCTTTCCTCTGGGAAAAAGTTCTTTGAAAATAAAGATGACAAGCAAGGGCCACAGGGGAGGTTTTCTTCTCTCTGTGATTAGTTGTGTGTGTTTCCAGGTGCACATGGGAAAAGTGTTCTCATTTAGATTATTTTCCTTTCGCCCATCTGATATAAGTGATTAGGTATTTCAAAACAGGGAAAACAGAGTTCTACTAATTATTTGTGGATTTTTAGAGTGTGAGTCCCCTTAGTGATTTACACTGCTACGAAGAGATTCTAGAATAATTGTACTTTTAACTTGTACCTTCCAGATTCTGTCTTCTGATTATTACTTGGATCAGTGGTAGAACTCGTTGATAGAAAAATGAAACTTCAGAATCCCTCAAATTAGTGAAAAGTATACAGTCGTCCTTGGTTGCCATGGTGGATTGGTTCCAGGACCCCCCCAGATACCAAAATCCTCAGATGTTCAAGTCCCTTATATAAAATGGTGTAGTATCTGTATGTAACCTCTGAACATCCTCCTGTATACTTTAAATCATCTCTAGATTACCTATAATACCTAATACAATGTAAATACTATGTAAATAGTTGTTATACAGTACTGTATTGTTTAGGAAATAGTGACAAGATGGGAGGCGAACAATGCTAAAACGAGTGCTGGAGAGAGACTGAGGACGTGTGAAATGGTGGGAGGCTACAGCAGGGTATGCCTACACATCATTTCATTCTCACGGATTCAGCTTAGTACTCCGCGTGCTGCAAACTCAGATTTTGCTTTTTGGAACTGTTTTTTCCCAAACATCTTCCATCTCAGTTTGGTTGAATCTGCAGATGCGGGACCCCCACAGATACGGAGGGCCGACTATTTTGAACTATTTTTCTTTTTATTAAGTTTGGACTTTAAGATTTTTATACTTTAAAATTTCTGGTGGCACTGTGGTTAAAGCGCTCAGCTGCTAACTGAAAGATGAGCAGTTGGAACCCACCAGCTGCTCCACAGGCGAAAGATGTGGCAGTCTGCTTCCGTAAAGATTTATAGCCTTGGAAACCCTATGAGGTCGCTATAAGTCAGAACTGACTCAACGGCAGTGGGTGGGTAAGTGTTTATCACAACATAGAATGGAAGTAATATCCTTTTTTTAACTTTTAAAACTTTTGGAGGTAATTTGTTACATAAATGGTGAAATTGGTTTAGCAGAGTGAATTCTGTTGTGCTAGGCATTTGGGGAAGAGATCTTAACCTGTATTAATCATTTACTATGTGCCAAACATTGAACCCCTTCAGCCTGTTAACAGCGTCTACCCTTCATTTCCAAGCCTAACCCTTGGGTCATACTGAACAAATCTGACCCTTTTTCCACAGAAAAGCTCTTCACATATTTGGATTCATCCATCATGATTCCTCCTTCCAGACTTTGTTCTGGGTGGAACACCTGCATTCTTTCATCCTTTCTACATACATCTCACCATCTATTTAAGTCTTCTTTAATTTTTCACAGTAGTGTTTTATAGTTTTCAGTAAACAAATCTTTCACATCTTTTGTCAGATTTACCCCTAAATAATCGTATTTTTGATGCTATTATAAGTGTTTTTATTTAAATTTCTGATTATTCGTTTCTATGATATGAAAATACAACTGATTTTTGTATACTGATCATGTATACTACAACCTTGCTAAACTGACTTATTAGTTCTAGTAGATTTTTTGCAGCTTACATCAGAAGTTCTAAATAGATGAACATGTTACCTGCAGGTAAATACAACTTTACCTCTTCCTTTCCAATATGGAAGACTTCTTTTTACCTATTGGACTATTGCACTGGCTAGAACTTCAAACTATATTAAGTAGAAGTGGTGAACAGGACCGTACTTGTCTCAATGGAAATAAAAAAATACATTGAAGCAAAGGAAAACACAACATATCAAAATTTGTGGAACATACCTAAAGCAGCACTGAGAGGGAAGTTTATAGAACTAAATGCATATATTAGGAAAGACTAAAAGCCTCAACTTAATCTAAGCTCCTATTTGAAAAAAACTAGAAAAAGAAGAGCAAAATAAATACAAAGGAAGCAGAAAGGAGGAAGTAAAAAAGTTGAGATCCGAAACCAGTGAAATTGATAATATAGAAACAGTAATGAAAATCAGTGAAATTAATAGGTAGACCAATAAATTGACAAACCTGTAGCAAGACTGACTAAAAAAAAGACATAAATGATCAATATCAGGAATGAAACAGGATATCACTACAGACATCAAAAAGATATTAAAAGAATACTATGATCAATTCTATACACATAAATTTGACAACTTAGATGAAATGGGCCAGTTCTTTGAAAAACACAAACTATACAACTCACCCAATATGAAGTAGATAATTTGAATGGTCCTATAAAAAATTTTTATTTTTATAACTTAAGTAAATGGAATTAATACTTTTAAAACTTCCCCAAAAGAAATCATCAAACCCAGATGATTTCACTAGAGAATTATACCAAACATTTAATGAAAAATTAACATCTCTTCTACATAATCTCCTCCAAAAAAGTAGAAGGGATCATTTTCCAAGTCATTGTATACGGCCAGGATTACCCTGATACCAAAACCAGGCAAAGACAGTACCAAAAAAGAAGACGACAGGCCAAAATCCCTCATGAATGTAGATATAAAAATCCTTTATAAAATATTACTAAACAGCATTCAGAAATACATTAAAATAATTATATACCATTAACAAGTGGTATTTATTCCAGGGGTACAAGACTAGTTCAATATTCAAAGATTAATCAATATAATCTACCATGTTAACAGCCTAAAGAAGAAAAATCACATGATCGTATCATTTGATGCAGAAAGAGCATTTGATGAAACTCAATATCATTCATTATAAAATCCTCTCATAAAAATAAGAATAGAGGAAAACTGCCTCAACTTGATAAAGAGCATCTACAAAAAACTTACAGATAATATATATATATTTGAAATTTTACTGTGTTTTAAGGCGATTAAAAAATTTACACTCAAATTGTTTTGTGACCTTGGTTGCAATCCCTGCAATGTGTCAGCACTCTCCCTCTTTCACTTTCCACCCCGGGTTCTCTGTGTCCATTCCTCCAGTTTTCCAGTCCCTTCCTGCCTTCTCTTTTTGCCCGTTTGGTCTTACATACTTGAACTAAGAAGCACGTTCTTCACATGTGTTATTGTTTGTTTTATAGGCCTGCCTGATCTTTGGTTGGAGCCCTGGTGGTACAGTGGTTAAGAGCTTAGCTGCTAACCAAAAGATTGGCAAGTCTGAATCTACTAGCCACTCCTTGGAAACCCTATGGGGCTGTTCTACTCTGACCTATAGGGTTGCTATGAGTTGGAATCCACTCGATGGCAACAGGTTTGGTTTAATCTTTGGCTAAAAGGTGAAGTTGGAAAGTGGCTTCCGTTCTGAGTTAGCAGGGTGTCTGGGGACACGGTCTTAGGGGTTCCTCCAGTCTCTGTCAGACCAGTAAGTCTGGCCTTTTTCTGTGAATTTGAATTTCGTCCTATATTTTTTCTACCATTCTGTCTGGAACCCTCTATTGTGATCCTTCTCAGAGTGGTCAGTGGTGGTAGCTGGGCACCATCTAGTTCTTCTGTGCTCAGGCTGGTGGAGGCTGTGGTTCATGTGGTTCATTAGTCCTTTGGACTAATATTTTCCTTGTGTCTTAGATTTTCTTCATTCTTCTTTGCACCGAACGTGATGGGACCAATAGATGTATTTTAGATGGCCACTTGCAAGCTTTTAAGACCCACATGCTACTCACCAAAGTAGGATGTAGAACATTTTCTTTATGAATTATGTTATGCCAATTGACCTAGATGTTCCTGGAGACTATGTCCCCAGCCCTCAGCCCCAGTTACTCCGTACCTCAAGGTGTTTGGATGTGTCTGGGAAGCTTGAATGGCTTTGCTTTGGTCAAGTTGTGCTGACTTCCCCTATGTGGTGTGCTGTCTTTCCCTTCACAAAAGTTAACACTTATCTACCATTCAGCTAGTGATTTCTCCTCCCTATCCCTCCCCTTCTTAGTAACCATCAAAGATCATTTTTTTCTGTGTGTAAACCTTTTCATGAGTTTTTGTAATAGTGGTCTCATATAATATCCTTCTGTGATTTACTTATTTCACTCAGCATAATGCCATCCAGATTCATCTGTGTTGTGAGGTGTTCCACAGATTCATCAGTGTTCTTTATTGTGTAGTATTCCATTAATAGTATGTGCTACAGTTTGTTTATCTATCTGTTAATAGGCACTTAGGTTGTTTCCATCTTTTTGCTATTGTGAACAGTGCTGCAGTGAACGTGGTGTGCATGTCTGTTGGTGTGACAACTCTTATTTCTCTAGGATATATTCCTAGGAGTGGGATTGCTGGATCATTTGGTATTTCTCTTTCTTGCTTTTTAAGAAGTTGCCATATTGTTTTCAACAGTGATTGTACCGTTTTGTATTCCCACTAGCAGTGGTTAAGAGTTCCAGTATCCCTGCAACCTCTCCAACCTTTGTTATTTTCTGTGTTTTTGATTACTATTGGTAATATTGGGTGAGATGGTATCTCATTATAATTTTGATTAGCATTTCTCTAATGGCTAATGATTGCGAGCGTTTCCTCATTTGTTTCTTAGCTGCCTGAATGTGTTCTTTTGTGAAGTGTTTGTTCATATCCTTTGCCCATTTTTTAATTGGATAATTTGCCTTTTTGTTATTGAGGTGTCAGCTAATATTTTTAACCGTGAAAGACAGAATGCTTTTGCCCCAAGAGCAGGAACACAGCAAGGATGGCTGCTCTCACCACTCTTATTGGATATGTGTGCTGCTAGAAGTTCTGCCAGTTCAGTAAGCCCAGAGAAGAAAATAAAAGGCATACAGATTGGAAAGAAAAAATAAAACTGCTTCTTTTTTCAGATGACATGATTATCGATGTAGAAAATCCCAAGAAATCTACAAAATCTGCAAAATCCTCCTAGAACTAATAAGTGAATTCAACAATGTCACAGAATAGCAGATAAACATACAAGAATCAATTATATCTCTGTGTTTTAGCAATGAACACATGGACACCAAAATTAAAAACAAAATACCAATTTGGACAGTACTGCTAACTTAATAATATTAAGTCTTTTGATCTATGTACATGGGATGCCTTTCCATTTATTTAGATCTTAATTTTTCAGTGATGCTTTGTAGTTTTTAGTGGACAAATTTTAACTTCTTTTGATCAACTTATTCCTAAGTATGTATTTTTTTTAATGCTATTGTAAATAGAGTTTTTTTTTTAACTTTCCATTTAGATAGCTCATTGCTATTGTATAGAAGTACAGTTGTATTTGTATATTGATCTTATATCTTGCCACCTTGCTGAACTTGTTTATTAGCCCTAATAATTTTTTAGTGGATCCTATAGGACCTTCTATATACAAGATCACATCATTTGCAAATATAAATAGTTTTACTTCTTCCTTTCCAATTTGGATGCCTCGTATTTCATTTTCTTATCTAATGGCCATACTAGAACCTCCAGAACAATGTTGAATAGAAGTGGAGAGAGTAGATATTCTTACCTTGTTCCTGATTTCAGGGGCAAACCCTTCAGTCTTTTATTATTATATATGATGTTAGATGTGGGTTTTCCATGGATGTCCTTTGTTAGGTTGACGAAGTTCTCTTTTGGTCTTACTTTGTTGAGTGTTTTTATCTGAATGGATATTAAACCCAAAAACCTAATGCCTTTGAGTCGATTCTGACTCATATCGACCCTACAGGACAAATACTTTTTATGTGTCTTTTGAGATGATCATGTGATTTTTGCCTTTTATTCTATCGATAAGATGTATTAAATTAATTGATTTTTGAATGTTAAACCAGCCTTGTTTCCCTGGGGTAAACCTCATTTGGCCATGGTGCATATGTTGCTGGATTCAAGTTGCTAATATTTGAGGATTTTTACATCTATGTTTAAGAGAGAATGGTCTGTAATTTTTCTTTTGATGGCTTTTTCTCATCTTGTTTACAGTGTAATACTGTACTCGTAGAATGAATTGTGCTGTGTTCTCCTCTGTTTTTTGGAAGAGATTGTGAAGAATTGATGTTAATTCTTCTTTAAATGTTTGAAAAGCTTCCCACATAGAAAAGCCAGGTCCAGATGGATTCACTTTGGCTTGCATACATGGGAAATTTTGTAATTAGTGAATTTAATTTCTATCTTCGTTATAGGTCTATCCAGATTTTCTGTTTATTCTTAAGGCATTTTTGGTAGTTTGTGTCTTTCTAGGCATTTATTTTTTTCACATTACCTAATTTATTGGCATATTTTTGTTCGAACTATTCCCTTATGTTTTTTTTTTTTGTTTTTTTTTTTTCTGTAAGATTGGTTATGATGTACCCTCTTGCATTCCTGGTTTAGTTTTGGTCAGTCTAGCTAAAAGTTTGTCAATTTCGTTGATCTTTTACAGAACCAACTTTTGATTTAGTTGATTTTCTCTGTTGTTTTTCTACCCTTTATTTCATTTATATCTGCTTTAATCTTTTTTATTTCCTGCCTTCTATTTGCTTTGGGTTTAGTTTGCTCTTCTTTTTCCAGTTACCCAAGGTGGAAAGTTAGATTACTGATTTGAACTCATTTCTTTTAAAATATATGCGTTTAACCTCCCTTTAAGCACTGCTGTAGCGGCATCCCATAAAATTCCCTCTAAGCACTGTTATAGCGGCAGCCCATAAATTGTGGATATGTTGTATTCATTCTTCTCAAAGTATTATATATTTTCCACCGTATTTTTTTCTTTGGCCCATTGGTTATTTATGGATGTGTTGTTCAGCTTTTATTTGTGACTTCCAATTTTTCCTCTGTTGATTTCTAATTTAATTCCATTCGATCATTTTGGATTTATCGAGGCTTGCTTCATGTGCTAGCTTATGGTCTGTCCTGGAGAATGTTTCGTGTGCACTTGAGAAGAATGTGTGCTCTGCTATTGTTGGGTCTGCAGTACTCTATAGATGTCGATTAGGACTAGTTAATTTATAGTGTTTTTCAAGCCTTCTAATTCCTTGTTGGTCTTCTGCCTAGTTTTTCTATCCATAATTGAAAATGAGGTATTGTACTGAAGTCACCAACAATTATTGAATTGTCTTTCTCCCTTCAATATTCTGTTTTTTACTCATTTATTTTGGGGTCTGTTGTTAGGTGCATATGTTTATAAGTGTTATGTCTTCCTGATGAATTGCCTCTCTTAACATTATAGAATGTCCTTTTTTGTCTCTGGTAATAACTTTGGTCTTAAAGTACTTTGTATGATATTAGTATAGACACTTGCTCTCTTTTGGTTGCTATTTGCTTGGTATATTTTTTCCATCCTTTGCTTTTTAACCTGTTATGCCTTTGTGTCTAACGTGTGCCTCTGTAGACAGCATACTGATGGGTCATGTTTTTTTTTGTCCATTCAGCCACTCTCTGCCTCATGACTGATGTATTTAACCCATTTACATTCAGGGTGATAATCAGTAGGTAAGAATTTACTGCTGCCATTTTGTTATACTTTTGTGTGTGTGTGTGTGTGTGGTGTTAACAGTTTCTTTGCACTTCTTTACTATCAGTGCTGAGTTCTTTTCGTATATGAATTTTCTTTTCCTTTCATTTATTGTTGTTTTTAAGTTTACTGAGTCTTTTTGTTTTTCTTCTTATTTCTGTGATTAATTTTCTTTGTGGTTACCATGAAGTTTTCATTTATCATCCTATATTTAAAACATCCTGTTATATCTTGAAATTGCCTTGATTTCCTCTCCATATGGAAGCTCTCTAACTACATCATTTATCTATTCTTTTGTTTGAAGGTGTCGTTGTTTACAGCTTAGTATCTCTAGTTCCCTGTAATCAATTTTTTACGTTTATTTTGCTTTTGTGAAGTCTTTATCTGGCTTGGTATCTGGTTGATGCTGCCACATGTCTTTATCTCAGGTTATTGTCTGATGTTGTGGGTTTTCTGTCCAAAGAGCTCCTTTTAATATTTCTCGTAGATCTGATCTGGTGGTAACAAATTCCCTTAATTTCTGCTTATCTGGAAATGTCCTAATTTTGCCCTCATTTTGAAAGGCTCTTTGCTGGATGTATGATTCTTGGTTGGCTCTTCTTTTTTTTAGGACTTTGTGTATGTCATCCCATTGCCTTCTTACCTGTGTGGTTTCTGATGAGAAATCAGCACTTAGTTTTATTAAAACCCCTTTGTAAGTGATATGCCACTTTTCATGAGCTGTTCTCAAAATTTTTTCTTCGTCTTAGGTTCTGGAAAGTTTGATCATGATATGTCTTGGTAAATTTCCTTTGGGGTCTATCCTGTATGGGGTCTGCCGAGCTTCTTGGATGAAAATCTTCTTGTCTTTCATGATATTTGGGATATTTTCTGTCAATATATATTCAAAAATTCTCTCTGTACTCGTTTTTTCTCTTCCCCTTCTGGAATTCCTAATATGCATGTATTACTACTCTTGATGATGTCCCACATAACCCTTAGGCTTTCTTCATTTTTCTTCAGTCTTTTTTTGATTATTCCTCAAACAAATTAGTATCAAGGGTTTTGTCCTCTATTTTGCTGATTCTTCTGTTGATTCAGTTTTACTTCTGTGGCCTTCTGTTGAGTTATTTCTGATATTTTATTGTTAAACTCTTGAATTTCTAGTAACTCTTCTTGTATGATTTCTATTTCTCTATTTAGTTTGTCATTTTGTTCCTGTATTGTTTTCTTGAGTTCTTCTAGGTTTTTTCCTGTGTTTTCTTTGATCTCTGAGGAGCCTAAATATTAGCCTTTTGAATTCTTTGCCAGGTAGCTCTATTATCAGTTCTTCCTCAGAAAGTTTTTCTGACCCTTTATTTTGCTTGTTTGCTCGAGCCATCTTAATCCTGTTTGTTCCTGTGATTTACAATTGACTGCTATCTTAGAGACACTAAGGTTCTATTTTGTTTATATATTTATTGATTGTACATTTATTTGTCTTTTTGTTTTGTTTGGCTTTTGATATATCTGGAGCTTAGCGTTTTCCCTTTCTCTTTGTATTGTCTACCTTCATTTGTATTGTTTTAATTGACATTGCTTTGTAGTGGTGGTCTCTGTATGACTGTGATGCTGCCAGTTTGTTTGGGAGTCATTTTCTTTCACTGCTGGGTATGATGGGCCGCATGCACGTGGGAATCCTCTGTCACTGAGCACTATGTCTTCCCTTGTAGGATTGTGTGGAGGTGTGCAAGCAGGACCCTTCCCTGTTGTTGGGCTCCAGGTGTTGGGTGGTCAAAGTCCATCCACAGATCTTGTAGGGCCATGTGGTCCTTCCATGTTGGCGTGTGCTGTTAGTGCGGCCTCTGGAGAGCAGGGTGGGTCATCTTCACAGACCCAGAGATGCAGTACACCTCTAATGGGTGAGACAGGCCCTCTGCTTGGCTATGGATTGGTGTCCTAGTGATGGAGGGAGGGCCAAGAGTCTCTGCATATGGTCTGACAGCCTGAAGGAGTAGGTAGAGTGTGTAGGGGCATGTGGGTGTCAGGTCACCGGAGATGCCTGGGCTGGGCAGGGTGAGCACTGAGTGGGGAGAGCCACGTATGTGTCTTGCTGTACAGGCCAGGCGGGGCACGCAGTGGGCTCACGACAGGTGAGAGGAGCAGTGGACATGTCTAGGGCTTCTCTCTGCGTGGGCCAGGCTGAGTGGTGGTAGCAGTGGGTGTGTCTCTGAGCTTCTTGCTGTGCAGGCTGGTGGGGGTAGCCAGGGGCATGTCTCAGGGCTCCTTGCCCCACAGGCCGGGCAGGGGAACATGGATGCGTCAAGTGTTGGGCGAGTCACTGAGGGCACCTCACTGCATGGGCAGTGGAGGCAGGGGGTGCTGCTTGAACTGGAGGGGGAGGGGGATTGGCATGGGGCTAGCCAGGGGAAAACTTCTAATTATTACTCTGCTGTTTTATTTTTAAATGAATGTCTTCCACCCAAGTGGACGTGCACCACCACTGATAGGAATTCCCAGAGTAGAACTGCCCCATAGAATTTCCGAGGAGTGGCTGGTAGATTCGAACTGCCAACCTTTTGGTTAGTAGCCAAATGCTTAAACCACTGTGCCAAATCTAGTTCAGATTAATACTCAACTCCTGATAGTTACAAAAACTTCTCTCCAATATATCTCCATTCTTTTCCCTTCATTTGTACTAGTAATGTTTTACTATAGGACCACTATGATTTGGAATTAACTCTACAACAAGAAGCTTGGTTTGGTTTTATACTAGTTACATCTTTATATGTTATAAGCTCGTCAACTCATTTTTATAATTGCTGCTTTATGCAGGCTCTTTGAAAACACACCAAGAAAAAAGTTACCAACAAAAACACATTTATGTACTTTTTCATAATACCTACAGAGTCCCTGGGTGGCACATATGGTTAAGCGCTAGGCTATTAACCGAAAGGTTGGTGGTCTGCATCCGGAGGTGCCTTGGAAGAAAGGCTTGGTAGTCTGCTTCTGAAAGATCGCAGCCATGAAAACCCTATGTGCACTTCTATTCTGAAACACATGGCGTTGCCATGAGTCAGAACTGACTCAATGGCAACTGGTTTTTTTTTTTTTTGGTGAAAATATACACGGCAAAATTTGCTCCATTCCACACTTTCTAGGCATAATGATCAGTGACATTGGTTACATTCTTCACATTGTATCAACATTCTCAATATTTCTGTTCTAGCTTTTTCACTTCTTTTTTTTCAAACTCCTTGCCCCTCAACCTTCTCATCTATACTTTAAAATAGCTGTTGACCCTTTGGTCTTACATAGATAATTTTTTTTTAAATGCAATATTGAAGGGTGACAATCTTTACTCTTTGGACTAAACTGTTACTTAGTTTAAAGGTGACTTCAGGGGATAGCTTCAATTCAAAGTTTGAGGAGCAACTCAGGGCCCAAGTCTCAGAGAGACTTCTCCAGATTCAATAGGTCCAATAAGTCTGGATTCTTTAAGAATTTGAAGTTCTATTTAACATTTTTCTCCTTTTAATTAGGATTCATCTGTTGTGTCCCTGATAAGAACATTCATTAGTGGTAGCCAGCGCACTATCTAGTTCTTCTGGTCTTATGGTGGAGGAGGCAGTGGTTTGTGGAGACAGTCCTGTAGTCCAGTTCCTTCTCTGATTCTTGGGTTTCCTTCTTTCTCTTTAGTACTAGACGAATAAAGACCAACGGTTGTATCTTAGATGATTGGTCATAAGCTTTTAAGACCCTGGACTTTACTCACCATACTGGGAGCTAGAACATAAACTTTAAGAACTATATTATGCCAATTGACTGGATTGTCCCATAGAATTGGCTCATTTTTAAATGTAGTTACCTTTACTGTTGCTCTTTATTTCTTTGTGTGGATTTGAGTTACCGTCTGCATCTAGTGTCCTTTCATTTCAACTCTTTGTGTTCATATTCTGGGCTACAGTGTTCTTTGCTCAGTTTCAGTTGTCTTTTATTTTCATCTGCTTTCTGTCTTCCAAAAACTTATTGAGATATCTAGTCCATTGATAACCCCCTGCTGCTCCTTGCTCTTGTTAAAACAAAAATCATACTAAGCCAATAATAGAAAATGATTGAAGCTTATTGTATATACAGTTTGCAAATTGGGGTAACATTTCAACTAGAGAGTCAGAAATGTTCCCAAGATGAGAAAACCTCCAAAGACTTTTATACCCCATCTTATTGGCATTACCGTGGGAAAAGGGCTGAGACGGAGCTGATAAATAATTTGTAGTCATAAATTATTTCATACAGCAGTGTCTTGAAGAACAATTAAAATAATTCTTGATTTACCCTAAACCATAGCTCTAGTCTGACTTTTGGCATCTCTGTTTCCCGCAACTGACCGAATTCTTCAAAAAAGCACAATGCCCAAGGCAAAATGATCTTTCTAGTTTATCTAGACCATTGTTTGACTCAAAAGCGACTTTTAGAAACCAGTTTCTTCAAGGCTCAAGATTCAAAAGGACATCTAAGGACAAATGGCTTGAGTGGGTCACCCCAATTCTGTGGACCCCAGAAATCTGGATTCCGGGAAAATTAAAATGGTTTCTCACTCTTAAAGATTTACTCCCTTTTTTAATTTCTGTAATGTTTTTCCACCAGGGCCTCAGGAGGAAGGGGGCCTAATGTATAAGCTCAGTTCACTGCTTAAACCAGAAGTTTTATGTACCTTTCTATGGAAGGGCTGATCTAAGCCTTGTGAATTCCAAGGGTCACACACCTATCTGTGTTTGAAGTAAGTCCATGCTTGTTGCCCAAGCACTTTTTAAAAATTATTTTTTGTTGTTGTTGAAATATACACAGCAGAACATACACCAATCAAGAATTTCTACATGTCAATTCAGTGACATTGATTACATCCTTCAAGTTGTGCAGCTATTCTCACCCTCCTTTTCTGAATTGTTTCTCCTCCACTGACACAAACTCACTGCCCCCTAAGCTTCCTATCTAACCTTTCAAGTTGCTGTTATCAATTTGATCCCATGTAGATAGTACTTTCAAAAAGCACAATGGTCAAGACATACATTCTTTACTAATTAAGCTGAAGTATTGTTTGGTTTAATGAAGACTTCAAGTTTTTTCACTGGGTTTTTTTCTAGAGATATTTTTAATTTAAGGTTTAAAGATTATCCAGGACAATAGTTTTGGGGAGTTCATACAGCCTCAGTGTCACCCAAGAACTTTTGAAATATGTTTCAAAAAATAACTAATTTCTTCAATGATAAATAGTTCAGGAACTGAGGAGGTAGGAAATGTTATCTTTTCTAGTGTATAAATAAGTAGGAATAGTAAATTTAATGACAAGCTCTAGCTAGTATTTTAAGTTTTTCATTTTAAACCAGATGAGATTATTAAAAAAAATTTTTTAAATATATTCCAAAAAATGTGTATTTAGTGATTAACATAATTGTATATCCATATTCCTCCATGTGTCTGTCAGTTTCTTGTACTGTAGGGGCTTAGGTGTTGCTGTGATGCTGGAAGCTATGCCACCAGTATTCAAGTACCAGCAAGGTCACCTGTGGAGGATAGGTTTCAGCCGAGCTTCCAGACTAAGACAGACTAGGAAGGAGGACCCGGCAGGCTACTTCTGAAAAGCATTAGCCAGTGAAAACCTTATGAATAGCAGTGGAACATAGTTTGATATAGTGCCAGAAGATGAGCCCCCCAGGTTGGAAGGCACTCAAAAGATAACTGGGGAAGAGCTGCCTCCTCAAAGTGGAGTTGACCTTAATGACGTGGATGGATTAAAGCTTTCAGGACCTTCATTTGCTGATGTGGCATGACTCAAAATGAGAAGAAACAGCTGCAAACATCCATTGTAAAATACAGGGTCAGCAGAAAAGAGGAAGACCCTCATCGAGATGGATTGGCACAGTGACTGCAACAGTGGGCTCAAGCATAATAACGATTCTAAGAATGGTGCAGAACCAGGCGGTGTTTCGTTCTGTGCTACATAGGGTCGCTACGGGTCGGAACTGACTCGATAGCATCTAACAGCAACAACAACATATCCATATTACTCATGCAATTAAAAGAAATATCAGATAATGAACATCCGTTGTTTAGGAATCCAGATTATAGTGTCTAAAACTGTGTCATTTTTGGTACTTGACCAAGAAGTAGCTGATCTTGTGGGGGACTGTAGCAGGAGTCTTTGTTCTTGCTGATACCACCTACATAACAATGCTCTGATTCCAAATATGTTAGGTTTAAAACAGAATTTTGATAGGATCATTAGTACCCAGATGTTACCCAGGAATATGAGACTCCTTCTAGATCTGGTTGGTGATGTGAGGCTTCTTAATGTATTCATAATTTTGTTAAGATTGGCTCAGAAACTAAAAAGAAGGTTTTTAATGTTTGAAAACTAAACAGAGCCTAGGAAACACAATCATAATGACCTGTATGAATACCTACTGTTCGTTAAATGCAAATTGTTTATCTAATGCACTGGTTCTCAAACTATCATTATCCCCTGGAATAGATGGAAATGCAGATTCTCAGCCCTGCTTGGAAGCTCTGGGGGTGGCCCCTAGCTTTCCGTTTTGTTTTTTAGAAAGTGCCCCCCGGTTGATTCTGATGGGGTGTTGAATTAGGAATTTTTGACTTCTTGATGAGTTTACGTGTTTTGTGGTGTCTTTGATTTGAGGTTGGATAAAACTTTTTGAAATAGCCAGATGTAGCTATTTGTGGGAAAAGGATAGGGAATATGGAAACCTTGGTTGTAAAATTCAGCTTCACCTATTACTAATATTTTGCCCCACTTTCTCTATCATAATATGTATTCTAAAGAATCTTAATCAAACAACATATTTCTTTAATGATGAAGTAGTGGGGATCCTCTTGTAGTGTTGTTTTTTTTCCCCAGTTCTGTGCTTAGTCTCTTGAGAGACTTAGAGCCTTCCCTAAGGTGTATTTAAGTGAGATCACTGAAGCCAGTGAAGCTTAATGGCTTACCTCCAGACGACATGTTTTCGTTTTTGTTTTTATTCTGTTATTGTCATTGAGAATATACACAGCAAAACATACACCAATTTAACAGTTTCTACCCGTACAGTTCAGTGACACTGATTACACTCTTCGAGTTGTGCAGCCATTCTCACCCTCCTTCTCTTAGTTGCTCCTCCACCATGAACATAAATTCACTGCCCCCTAAGGCTCCCATCTAATATTTCGAGTTGCTGTTTTCAGTTTGGAAACCCAGTGTTAAAGAGTTTGGCTGCTAACCAAAAGGTCAGCAGTTCGAATCCACCAGGTGCTCCTTGGAAACCCTATGGGGCAGCCCTACTCTGTCCTATAGGGTCACTATGAGTTGGAACTGACTCGATGGCAGTGGGTTTGGTTTTTGTTTTTTGATTATCAATTTGCTTTGAGTGTAATGCTCAAGGCAGACATCTTTTACTAGTTAAGCTAAAATATTGTTTGGTTTTTAAGAAGACTTCAAGGGATAATTTTGGTTTAATATTTTAAGGATTGTCTCAGGGACGTAGTTTCAGGGTTTCATCCAGCCTTCATGACCCCAAAAAGCCTGGACTCTATGAGAATTTGCAATTCTGTTCTGTATTTTCCCTCTTTTGATCAGGATTCTTATATGGAATCTTTAATCCAAATGTTCAGTAATGGTACCTGGGCACCATCCAGTTCTTCTGGTCTCGTGGCACAGGAAGCAGTTATTCATGGAGGCACTTAGCCACGCATTTCATTTCCTCCTCCTTTTCCTGACTCTCCCTCTTCTGTTGCTCCAGGTGAATAGAGACCTATTGTTGTGCTTTGGATTGCCTCTTGCAAACTTGTAAGACTCTAGGAATTATGTAACGAATTATGAAATAGAACACAGGTGCCGAACACCAGACAGCATGTGTGTGTGTATGTATAGAGAGAGAGAGATTTAAGTGAAAGTTTACAAATCAAGTTTGTCTCTCATACAAAAACTTACGTACACCTTGATATCTACTCCTAGCTGCTCTCCCCTTAATGAGACAGCATACTCTTCCTCTCCACCCTGTATTCCCCATGTCCGTTCAAGCAGCTGCCATCCCCCACTGCCTTCCCATCTCGCCTCCACACAGGAACTGCCCACATAGTCTCACAGCATGTATGTTTTTAGGGATGGTTCTTAGTTCTTTCCCTGAGGACTAACTTTGTTAAGTTGGAGAGGTCTGGAAAAAAATTATTTTTAAAATGTTGCCTGGCTGCCTCCAGGGTAATTTGAGGAGAAAAGGGATTTTACATAGTCCTTTTTTTATTTTTTTTCCTCGAGGTTGCATATTCAGTGATGAGGACATTTCAGTTTAAGAGAAATCTGGTTTTCTTTTGTTTTACTAAGTGAGGAGCCATATGGAGTGCTTTAATTCTTTAAGGACAGTATGTTGCTAGAATATTAGGAGGCCATGTTTTATAGCATATGAGCCACATAACCCACTGCCATCAAGTTGATTCTGACTCATAGCAACCCATAGGACCCAGTAGAACTGCCCCATAGGGTTTCCAAGGCTGTAAATCTTTATGGAAGCAGACTGTCACATCTTTCTCCCATGGAGTGGCTAGTGGCTTTGAACTATTGACATTTCGGTTAGCAGCCAAGTGCTTTAACCACTGCACCACCAGAGCTCCTTGCTAAGCAACATAGGTCACTCTATATACATTTATGTATATATGTTTCTCTGGTTTTACTTCTAGAGAACTCAGCCTTAGACATTCGCTACTGAGAGTGGTTCTAGAGGAATGATATTGTAAGGATATGTTTTCTGAACTGGTTTTCAAGTCTGGATAGTCTTAAAGGTGCTGATGACTCTGCCTCCAGTAGTAAAAATGGCACTGCTGATTGATGGTGTGAGGTAGCAATAGAAATATGCGGTATATCACCACCAATGAATCAAATATTTATAACAGACAAGGCATCGGCGATTGCATATTTGATACTTCTCTACAATTTTGTGAGCTGACTGGTTGCTCCTACTTTTGCTAGATAAAGTGGTGAAATAAAAAGATGAATTTAGGGATGCAGAATCACAGCTCAAGCACCACATAAAATACCTGAAACTTGCCACTTGTTCCCTTAAAGGCAGCCTTATTTCTTTGCCAGAAACCAAACGCAGAGTCTTATCATAAGATTGGCTGAATTACAATGCCAGTTGAATTCCCAACCTCGAATGGTGTCTGAAGTTAAAGTGAGAGCATTGATTGAGAAGAAATGGGATCCTGAAACTTGAGATGGGGCCATATGGGCATATAATCAGAAAACTGGGACTTTGAGCCCCTAAATTCTGTTGAATCATTTCTGCCAATGGAACCAGACCTTTTACTCCCATCTGAAGAGATTACTCCATCTTTGTCAGCATAGCCACTCTCCCCCTAGTGAAACCATTATCTCTTCCACCCTGATCTGATGAGATTAAGCCAGCTGTGCCTGAAGAGTCTTTACATGATATATCACCTGGAGTGGTGCCTGGGGGTATTGCCTGAGGCAGAGGCCTTACAAGGCATTGCTGAATGTTGCTATGACCCACCCGCACCACCTGTTTTTTCTTTAGAACTATAAGTAGACTTAAGTCCCAGCAAACCCCAAGAGGTGAAACACAAAGTGTGACCCAGGAGGAGGTATGCTATGCTCCAAAAGAACTGGTTGAATTTTCTAATATATGCAAACAGAAACCTAGGGAATATGTGTGGGAATGGCTATTAAGGATGTGGAATAATGGTGCAAGGAACATAAAGCTGGATCAGTCTGAGTTTATTCATATGGGCCTACTAAGTACAGATTCTTCATTCAGTGTTTCAGCTCAAGAGGTTAGAAAAGGATCTAATAGTTTATTTGGTTGGTTCGTTGAAGTATGGATTAAGCAGTGGCCTACACTAAATCAGGTTGGAATGCCAGATCTACCTTGGTATACTGTAGAAGAAGGTATCCAAAGGGTTAGGGAAATTGGCATGCTAGAGTGAATTTATCACGTTGGACCCACAGACCCACCCATGGAGTGCCCAGATGACATACCTTTTACAACAGTGAGGAACAAATTTGTGAAGGGAGACTGCTGTGATTGCTATTTTATAGAAATCAGATATGACAGTGAGAATTGCCCTAACTGAATTAAGACACCTAACTACAATGGGGCTGATTGGACCCCGGGGTGGTAGGGGCCAAGTGGCAGCACTTAATCGCCAAAGACATGGTGGGTGTGGTTACCATAACGGACAGCAGAATCAAAGCAGTATTCAGAATAGTCTGACTCATATGGACTTAGGGCATTGGCTACTTAGTTATGGTGTCCCCAAGAGTGAAATAGATGGAAATCTACTAAATATTTACTTGATCTGTACAAACAGAATAATTCTAGATCAAGTGAATGGAAGTCTAACTCAGATTGCCAGAATAGAGAGTCACGGTCTCTCAATCAATTCCCAGACTTGAGCCAGTTTACAGACCCACAACCCCTTGAATGAAGGAGAGGCCAGGTCCCCTGAAGGAAGAACCCCCCCCCAAATTTATACTGTTAATCTTTCTCCTAGCCTCCCCCAAAGGGATGTATGACCTTCCATGAGAGTGACTGTTCATTGGGGAACAGGAAATAATCAGACGTTTTGGGAATTACTGGACACTGGCTCTGAACTGACACTAATTCCAGGAGACCCAAAACGTCCCTATGGCTCATCAGTCAGAGTAGAGTTTTGTGTGGAAATTGGGTTATTAATAGAGTCTTAGCTCAAGTTTGTCTCACAGTGGATCCAGTAGGTCCCCAAACCTCTCCTGTGGTGACTTCCTCAGTTCCAGAATACATAATTGGAATAGATATATTCAGCAACTGGCAGAACCCTCATTGGATCCTGGCATGTGAAATAAGGGCTATTATGTAGGAAGAGCCAGGTGGAAGCCATTATAATTTCCACTACCTAGGAAAATAGTAAACCAAAAGCAGTATTCAATTCCTGGAGGGATTGCAGAGATTACTGCCACCATCAAGAACTTCAGGAATACAGGGGTGGTGATTCCCAGCACATCTCCATTCAACTCACCTATTTTGCCTGTGCAGAAAACAGATGGATCTTGGAGAATGACAGTGGATTATTGAAAACTTAACCAGGTGGTGACTCCAATTGCAGCTGCTGTTCCAGATTTGGTTTCATTGCTTGTGCAAATTAATACATCTGGTACCTGATGTGCGGCTATTGATGTGGCCACTGCCTTTTTCTCCGTACGTGTTTCAAAGGACCACCAGAAGCAGTTTCCCTTCAGCTGGTAAGGCCAGCAGTATACCTTGACTGTCCTATCTCAGGGGTATATCAGCTCTCCAGCCCTGTGTCATAATTAGTCCACAGGGACCTTGATCACCTTTTCCTTTCAGAAGATATCAGATTGGCCCATTACATTGATGACATTATGCTGATTTGATCTAGTGAGGAAGAAGGAGCAATGACTCTAGACTTATTGGTAAGACATTTGTGTGATAGAGGTTGGGGAATTAACCTGACAAAAACTCAGATGCCCTCCACCTCAGTGAAATTTCTAGGAGTCCAGTGGCGTAGAGCATGCCGAGATATTCCTTCTAAAGTGAAGGATAAGTTGTTGTATCTGGCCTGTCCTACAATTAAAAAGGAGGCACAATGCCTGTTGGTCCTCTTTGGATTTTGGAGGCAACATAGCTCTCATTTGGATGTGCTAACTCTAGCCTATCTACCAAGTGACTCAAAAAGCTACTAGTTTTGAGTGGAGCCCAGACCAAGAGTAGGCACTGTAACAGGTTCAGGCTGGTGTGCAAGCCTCTCTGCCACTTGGGCCATATGAGCTGGCTGATCCCATGGTGCCTGAAGAGGCGGTGGCAGATAAAGATGTTATTTGGAGTCTTTGGCAGGCTCTTCTTGGTGAATCACAGCACAGATCCTTAGGATTTTGGAGCAAAGCCCTGCCATCCTCTACAGATAACTACTCTTCTTTTGAAAAACAGCTTTTGGCTTGTTACTAGGCATTGATAGAGACTGAAAGCCTAACCATGGGCCACCAAGTCACTATGTGGCCTGAGCTGCCCGTCTTGAACTGGGTGTTGTCTGACCCACAGAGTCATAAAGTCAGACATGCACAGCAGCACTCCATCATGAAATGGAAGTGGTATATACCAGATCGGGTTCGGATTAGGATTTGAAGGCACAGGTAAGTTGCATGAGGAAGTGACCCAAATGATACATTACATGCCGTCTTCCAGTCTGCACCTATGTCCTCACAGAGAGTTATGATCAGTTGACTGAGGAAGAGAAAACTCGTGCCTGACTTACAGATGGTTCTGCGCGATACTCAGGCACCACTCGAAAGTGGACAGTGGCAGCACTGCAGTCCCTTTCTGGGACCTCCCTGGAGTACAGTGATGAAGGAAAATCCTCCCCATGGGCAGAACTTCAAGCATCATACGTGGTTGGTCATGTTGCTTGGAAGGAAAAATAGCCAAATGTGCTATTATGTACTAATTCATAGGCTGCGGTCAGTGGTTTTGCTGGACGGTCAGGGACATGGAAGGAACACGATTGGAAAACCGGTGACGAGGTATAGTGAAGAGGATTTTAACAAGTGGGTAGAATGATGCATTCTGTGGAAACCAGTCATCCTCTTTCCCCAGTTACTCCTGTCATTATCCAGTGGGCAGTGGTGTGACCATCATGGCAGGCATGGAGTTTATGCTTGGGCTTAGCAACATGAATGTCCACTCACCAGGGATGACTTGGCTGCAGCCACTGCTGAATGCCCAATCTGCCAGCAGCAGAGACCAGCCCTGAGTACTGGACACGATCAGCTGGCCACCCAGCGGCAGGTTGCTTACATTGGACTACTTCCATCATGGAAAGGGCAGTTCTGTTATTACTATAATGACACTTACGCTGGATACAGATTAGTCTTCCCTGCACACAGTGCCTCTGCCAAAACTACTGCCCATGGACTCACAGAATGCTTTATCCACTGTCACGGTATCCCACACAGCATCGCCTCAGATCAAGGGACTAACATCATAGTAAATGAAGCATGGTAATGGCCCCATACTCATGGAATTCACTGTTCTTTCCATGTTCCCCATCCTGGCTTGAAAGAACAATGGAATGGCCTTCTAAAGACACAATTACAAAGCCAGCTAGGTGGCAACACTTTGCAGGGTTGCGGCAGTGTTCTCCAGGAGGCTGTATATGCTCTAAACCAGCTTCCAGTATGTGGTGCCGTTTCTCCCATAGCCAAGATTCACGGTTTCTGGAATCAAGGGGTGGAAATGGGAGTGGCACCACTCACAGTTAACTCAGTGACCCATTTGCCAAGTTTTTGCTTCCTGGTCCTGCAACCCTATGCTCTGCAGGTCTAGAGGTCTTAGTTCCAAAGGGAGGAATGCTCTCACCTGAAGACACATCACTGATTCCATTGAACTAGAAGTTATAAGAATGTCATCTTGTCACTTTGGGCTCCTTAGGCCTCTGGATCAACAGGCAAAGAAGGGAGTTACTGTATTGGCTGGTATGATTGATTCTGAATTCCAGAGGAAATCCACTTGATATTACATAATGAAGGCAAAGAAGAGTATGTCTGGAATGCAGGAAACCCCTTAGGGTGTCTCTTAGTGCTACCATGGCGTGTAATTAAAGTCAGTGGAAAACTACAGCAACCCAGTTCCAACATGACTACTAATGGCCCAGACCTTTCAGGAATGAATGTTTGGGTCCCAAACCAGGCAAAGAACCACTAGCTGAAGTGGTTGGTGAGGATAAAGGGAATACAGAGTGGGTGGAAGAAGGTAGTCCTAAATACCAGTTATGACCACAGGACCAGTTGCAGAAACGAGTACTATAATTGTTACGAGTATTTCTTCCTTTATGTGTATCAAATATTTTTGTTTTCTTCACTTATAAAATATAAGATGTAAATGGGGCTATTGCATTTATGTTTTACATATGTTAATTGTATCATGTTAAGCACAAGTTTGACTTTGTAATTGTCTTCATTTAGAGATTGTGTATGGTTGAAGGAGATGTGTGCGGGTGCCAAGTTAACAGGAGTGGACTGTGATGGTTAGGGTTTTGTGTCACTTTGAGCCATGATTCTCAGTATTTCGGCAGTTACATAATGATGTAGTTTAGCAGTTATGTAATGATGTAGTCATCCTCCATGATGTGATCTGATGTGATCAGCCAATCAGTTGTAAGGTGAGTTTCTTTAGAGGTGTGGCCTGCATTTAATATATATATGGACATTCTGGCAAAGCTAGTTCTGTTCTGGATCCTGTGTCCATCTCGTCATCATCTTACCTCTGGTTCTGGGACTTGAGCCAGCTGCCTGCCGTATTGCTTGCCAATCTTGGGATTCATCAGCTTCCAGCTGGTGAGCCAGCATCCTGCCACTTTACCTGCCGATCTTGGATTTGTTAGCTTCTGAAGCCTGCGAGCCAGTGTCCTGCCATCAGATCTGCTGATCTTGAGTTTGTCAGCCCCTGCAGCTATGTGAATTAGGACAAGCCTCCAGCCTGATGCCTGACCCACAGACTTGGGACTTGCCAGCTGCTACAACCACGTGAGCCATTTCCTTGAGATAAATGTATATATGTATATGTGTGTGCGTGTATATCTGCATATATATGCATGTATATTTATATGTGTATGTATATATACATACTCTTCACTGGTTTTGCTTTTCTAGAAAACCCAGCCTAAGACATCCTGACCAAATGAAGAGAAAGATGTGTATGTCGTGAACTGGCATAGATTGCTGCAATTTGTTGGCTTGCTCTGGACTGGACTTTGCTTATGGGTGCAGATGCTGAAAGTTTCAACTGAAACAGAAGATCTTCAGATCAAGGAACATGCTTGTCTCCTCACAGTTCTGCTTTGATACAAAAAAACCAAACCAAACCCAGTGCTGTCGAGTCGATTCCGACTCATAGCGACCCTATAGGACAGAGTAGAACTGCCCCATAGGGTTTCCAAGGAGCACCTGGTGGATTTGAACTGCCGACCTTTTGGCCAGCAGCCGTAGCACTTAACCACTGTGCCAGCAGGGTTTCCACTGCTTTGATAGGGACAGGCAATTTAAACATTGACTATCTCTAATGGGAAAATAAAGGCATGAAGTACATGGTTTCATGGATGTGCTTACACCATGTGACGGGAACAAGGGAGGATCTCCAGTGAACAGATTCCTTTTTTCCTGATAGGTCTGGGGTGAGAGGGTGGGGGAAGATGCAGGATTACATGATTCAGCTGTGGGTGTTGATTGTTAACAGGGTTAATTGTGGTTGCACAAACAGTAATTGTAGAAGCTATAATTGTGAAAGAGTGGACTAAGGGCGAGGTACTGCTGGACTTGAGTAAAGTGATTAAACCTAAAGTCCCTTAAAGGTTTTGCTGTGCTGATGATTCTTCCCCTTGAGAAGTTAGAGGAGGTTAGATGCCTCCGCCATGTCATTTTTATGTGGTTGTAAGCTTAAATTCTCAACCTCAAATTCTTCTACCATAATTAATCATGTTTACAGTATTTCTGTGAGCATCAGCAGAGGGCCTCCTGCATGACCTGGAGTGTAAATTAATAATGCAAATTGTTACACTCCTCATCAGACTTAATAACGCAGACTTTTTGAGGTTGGGGCCAAGGAACTTCCACTTTCCACAAGCATAAAGGTGATTCTGGTGCTTTTCAAAGTTGCTAGTTTGGAGAGAGTTGGGGAAGGATTACACGACTTCTGACCTCCCAGGTGCTAGCTACATAATGCAAATCCCAAAAATTCTCTCCAAAAAAATGCGTGTAGATTTTGGCAGAGCACCATGTGGAATACAGTAGGAAAAGTGGTGACCTAAAAACTCCTCAGCCTGCCTCTGAACCCAGTCTCTTGTGTGAAATGACTTTTTTTTTTAATAATTTTTATTGTGCTTTAAGTGAAAGTTTACAAATCAAGTCAGTTCCTCACACAAAAAACCATATGCACCTTGCTACACACTCCCAATTACTCTCCCCCAATGAAAAAAAAAATATATATATATGTTTTTTAATGAGACAGTCTGTTCTCTCCCTCCACTCTCTGTTTTCATGTCCATTTCACCAGCTTCTAACCCTCTCCACCCTCTCATCTCCCCTACAGGCAGGAGATGCCAACATAGTCTCAAGTGTCCACCTGATCCAAGAAGCTCACTCCTCACCAGCATCCCTCTCCAACCCATTGTCCAGTCCAATCCATGTCTGAAGAGTTGACTTCGGGAATGTTTCCTGTCCTGGGCTAACAGAAGGTCTGGGGGCCATGACCACTGGGGTCCTTCCAGTCTCAGTCAGACCATTAAGTCTGGTCTTATGGGAATTTGGGGTCTGCATCCCACTGGTCTCCTGCTCCCTCAAGGGTTCTCTGTTGTGTTCCCTGTCAGGGCAGTCATCGGTTGTAGAGGGGCACCATCTAGTTCTTCTGGTCTCAGGATGATGTAGTCACTGGTTCATGTAGCCCTTTCTGTCTCTTGGGCTCCTAATCACCTTGTGTCCTTGGTGTTCATTCTCCTTTGATCCTGGTGGGCTGAGACCAATTGATGCATCTTAGATGGCTGCTTGCTAGTGTTTAATACCCCAGATACCACTCTTCAAAGTGGGATGTAGAATGTTTTGTTAATAGATTTTATTATACCAATTGACTTAGATGTCCCCTGAAACCATGGTCCCTAGACCCTTGCCCCTGCTACGCTGGCCTTCGAAGCATTCAGTTTATTCAGGAAACTTCTTTGCTTTTGGTTTAGTCCAGTTGTGTTGACCTACCCTGTATTGTGTGCTGTCTTTCCCTTCACCTAAAGTAGTTTCTATCTACTATCTAATTAGTGAATGCCCTTCTCCCACCCTCCCTCTTTCCCCCCATCATGACCACAAAAGAATGTTTTCTTCTCAGTTTAAACTATTTCTCAAGTTCGTAAATAGTGGTCTTATACAATATTTGTTCTTTTGCGACTGACTAATTTCACTCAGCATAATGCCTTCCAGGTTCCTCCATGTTATGAAATGTTTCACAAATTCCTGACCGTTCTTTATGGATTCGTAGTATTCCATTGTGTGAATATACCATAATTTATTTCTCCATTCATCCGTTGATGGGCACCTTGGTTGCTTCCGTGTTTTTGCTATTGTAAACAGTGCTGCAGTAAACATGGGTGTGCATATATCTGTTCGTGTAAAGGCTTTTATTTCTCTAGGATATATTCCAAGAAGTGGGATTCCTGGATCGTATGGTAGTTGTAACTTTTTAAGGAAGTGCCAAATTGATTTCCAAAGTGGTTGTACCATTTTACATTCCCACCAGCAGTGTAGAAGTGTTCCAATCTCTCCACAGCCTCTCCAACATTTACTATTTTGTGTTTTTTGGATTAATGCCAGCTTCGTTGGAGTGAGATGAAATCTCATTGTGCTTTTGATCTGCATTTCTCTAATGGCTAATCATCGTGAACATTTCCTCATATACCTGTTAGCTCCCTGAATGTCTTCTTTAGTGAAGTGTCTACTCATATCTTTTGCCCATTTTTTAATTGGGTTATTTGTCTTTTTGTAGTTGGGTTTTTGCAGTATCATGTAGATTTTAGAGATCAGGCGCTGATCAGAAATGTCATAGCTAAAACTTTTTTCCCAGTCTGTAGGTAGTCTTTTTACTCTTTCGGTGAAGTCTTTGGATGAGCGTAAGTGTTTGATTTTTAGGAGCTCCCAGTTATCTAGTTTTTCTTCTACCTTCTTTATAATGTTTTCTATATTGTTTATGCCATGTATTAGGACCCCTAAGGTTGTACCTATTTTTCTTCCATGGTCTTTATCATTTTAGATTCCCTATTTAGGTCTTTGATCCATTCTGAGTTAGTTTTTTGTGCATGGAGTGAGGTATGGGTCTTGTTTCATTTTTTTGCAATGTATATCCAGTTATGCCAGCACCATTTGTTAAAAAGACTGTCTTTTCCCCATTTAACTGTTTTGGGGCCTTGGACAAATATCAGCTGCTCATATGTGGCTGGATTTATGTCTGGATTCTCAATTCTGTTCCAATGGTCTCTGTATCTGTTGCTGTACTAGTACCAGGCTGTTTTGACTACTGTGTGGCAGTATAATAGGTTCTAAAATCAGGTAAAGTAAGGCCTCCCAGTTTGTTCTTCTTTTTCAGTAATGCCTTATTTACCCAGGGCCTCTTTCCCTTCCATATGAAATTGGTGATTTGTTTCTCCATGTCATTAAAGAATGTCTTTGGGATTTGGATCAGAATTGCATTAAATGTATAGATCACTTTTGGTAGAATAGACATTTTTATAATGAGAAGTATTCCTATCCATGAGCAAGGTACATTCTTCCACTTATGTAAGTCTCTTTTGGTTTCTTGCAGAAGTGTACTGTAGTTTTCTTTGTATAAGTCTTTTACGTCTCTGGTAAGATTTATTCCTAAGTATTTTATCTTCTTGGGGGCTACTGTAAATGGCATTGATTTGGTGATTTTCTCTTCGATGTTCTTTTTGTTGGTGTAGAAGAATCCAGCTGATTCTTGTATGTTTATCTTGTATCCCGATACTCTGCTGGACTCTTCTATTAGTTTCAGTAGTTTTCTGGAGGATTTCTGAGGGTTTTCTGTGTATAAGATCATATCTTCTGCAAATAGAGATACTTTGACTTCTTCCTTGCCAATCTGGATGCCCTTTATTTCTTTATCTAGCCTAATTGCTCTGGCTAGGACTTCCAGCACAATGTTGAATAAGAGTGGTGATAAAGGGCATCCTTGTCTGGTTCCCGATCTCAGTGGGAATGCTTTCAGGCTCTCTCCATTTAGGGTGATGTTGGCTGTTGGCTTTGTATAAATGCCCTTTATTATGTTGAGGAATTTTTCTTCTATTCCTGTTTTACAGAGAGTTTTTATCATGAATGAGTGTTGAACTTTTTCAAATGCCTTTTCTGCATCGATTGATAAAATCATGTGATTCTTATCTTTTGTTTTAGTTATTTGTTGGATTACATTGATCCTTTTTCTGATGTTGAACCATCCCTGCATACCTGGTATGAGTCCTGCTTGGTCATGGTGAATTATTTGTTTGATGTGTTATTGAATTCTATTGGCTAGAATTTTGTGGAGGATTTTTGCATCTACATTCATGAGGGATCAAAAAAACCCAAATCTTGATATATATTTTTTTCCATCCTTTCAGTTTTAGTTTGTTTGTGTCTCTAAGTCTAAGGTGTGTCTATTGTAGGCAGCATGTAGACGGATCTTGTTTTTTAATCCATTCTGCCACTCTCTGTCTCTTTATTGGTGCCTTTAGTCCATTTACATTCAGGGTAATTATGGATAGGTATGAATTCAGTGCTATCATTTTGATGTCTTTTTTTTGTGTGTTGACAGCTTCTTTTTCCCACTTGATTTTATGTGCTGAGTAGATTTTCTTTATATATTGTCCTTTCCTCATATTTGTTGTTGTTGATTTTGTTTCTGCTGAGTCTGTATTTTTCCCTCATAGTGAAATGACTTTTTATGAGTAGAACATTCTTTTTGTTGAACTCTTGCTTCATGACTACTTTCTTAACGGTATGAGTAAATCACTCATCACTGCACTTAATTTCTTAATGCTAGGTACTAATTAATGATATTATGTCTAATCCTAAACAAATGAGACATTTTTGGGGACGTTTGGGACTCAAATCAAGCTATAAGATAAAAAAAAAAAAAGGGGGGGGGCGAGCAAAATATCTGTCCTTGGCTACAGGAATGGGTTTTTGGTTGGCAACAGGAAATGAAATTAAATAATATGTGTTTGTGCAGTGGAATGACAGGACTACTTTTCAAGGCCTTTTTTCTCCTGAGTCTACAACCAGGCACATAGAAGTAAATTCAGTTGTGCATAGAGGTAATCTGTTTGCATAAGTCTTCTTGAGAAGCCAGTAATGACTAACTACTAGTGGAATTGTTCTACAGGCAGCGGATGGAATCCTTTACAAGTTCGTATAAAAAGGAAAATGAAGTGACTACAGATAGAAGGAAAGAAAGAAAAAGATATTACAGATAATGGTTTACAATTAAATAACAAACATTGAATACCTCTGTTATGGATTGACTTGTCTTCCTCAAAAATGTGTGTCAACTAGGCTAGCTATGATTCCCAGTATTGTGTGATTGTCCACCATTTTGTTATCTGATGTGATTTTCCTATGTGTTGTAAACCCTACCTCTATGATGTTAATGAGGCAGGATTAGTAGCAGTTATGTTAATGAAGCAGGACTCATCTACAAGATTTGGTTTTGTCTTAAATCCATCTCTTGAGATATGAAAGAGAGAAGTGAGCAGAGAGACAGGAGTACCTCATACCACTAAGAAACAAGAGCCAGGAGAATAGCATCTCCTTTGGACCCAGGGTCCCTGCACTGAGAAACTCCTAGACCAGGGAGGATTGATGCCAAGACCTTGTCCCAGAGCCAAGAGAGAGAAAAAACCTTTTCCCTGGAGCTGGCACTCTGAATTTGGACTTGTAGCCTCCTAGACTGTGAGAGAATAAATTTCTTTTTTTTAAAGCCATTAAAAAAAAAAAATTAGCTTGTGATATTTCTGTTATATGGCAGCGCTAGATAACTAAGACAGTGTATTTTCAGGCATTTTGCTGGAAACACACACACACATGCACAATCTCTACCCTCACAAAAACCTAGGACAGCAGAAATTGAAGCTCAAAAAAGTTCATATTGCTGGCAATGAAAAGTCAAGATGTAAACACAGAACTTCTGTCTATAGTTTAACCTAGCTGAACTGTAATGTTCAATCGGTAATTATATATATTCATCGTTTTATGCAAAGTAGATGCACCATAAGCACTGTTTCAGAATTCTCCTAGATTAGAGCTATTCACAGAGGGCCAGGGGGAATTTCTGGTTCCAGCCAAGATGTAATAGAAACTACATTTATCCTCCTACCTTAAACGGGTGAAAAGTCATACAAAACATATGAAAAATAGTTTTTAGACATTGGAAAGCAGGCAGCACAGGACCATGATTTTTAAAAGGAGAAAAATAAACATGGTGAGCCTTATGATTGTACCAGCTGCCTCCCTACAGTCTCTAGGCTGCAGCATGGGAAGGAGGAACCCCAAAAGAGCCTGTCTCACAGAGATAAGCGGAAGAATTCTAAGGCAGCTAGAATTTGCCAGGTAGAGTATTGGAGAGAAGGGAGAAACATGGAGTGAGAACTCCAGAGAGGGCCCCTCAAGTCTTTGCTGGCGTAGAGTGTTTTGCTAAGTACTGATCTGCGCAAGTATGAGAGCAAACTACCCAAGACCAAGGACAGAAACATGGGTAAGGAACAATTCACAGGACTCTCAGAGGACTGAAATAGTTCATGTTCCCACCAGCCAGCACAGGAAGACTTCTTCATACACAGAGCACCAGACAGAATCTTCTGAAAGGTGTTGCCTTAGCAGTGGGGCTAAATTAGCCTTAAAAAAGCTGCCCTGGGCCCTCCCCTAACAGAACTTTAAAAGCAGGCCTGAAAAGGATCCAATTGATTCAATAATTTAACTAGTCCAATAACACAAGAAAAAGAACTTCAGAACTGTTGAATAAATAATGGGGATTTCCTTGAGGAAATCCTTGATAGAATGAAGGGAGTAAGTAAGCTAAAGTAAGATAAAAGAATCACTGATGTTTGGGCAAAGAGGAAAGCTGTTTAATTTTTAAAGCAGTGAAATTGAGGTAACTAGACTTAAATGAAGGCAAGTGATTAGCAACCTCAAGAACAATGAAAAATAAAATCTGCACTGTGTACTCTTAAACAACTAGTTGTCATTGAGTTGACTCTGACTCACGGCGGCCCCATATACGTCACGGTAGAACTGTGCTGCGTAGGGTTTTCAGTGGCCGAGTTTTTGGAAGTAAATCTCCAGGCCTTTCTTCCAGTGTGCCTCTGGGTGGACACAAACCTCCAACCTTTGGGTTAGCAGCCAAGCACATTAACCATTTGTACCACATTCACCACATTTTAGGACGATATAAATACAGTTAGAACTGATTTCTGTTATAACTTTCAGACCCTGAAATGTCTTAAAATATTCTTTATTTCTCAAACTAATATTTTACTATATGTCTCAGATCTTTGAAAACTGATAATTTAACTATAAGCATATACAGTAACTCTCAGGTAATTAGACCATTAAAGAAAACTCCATTCTTACACTGTTTTCCCTACATCAAAGAATTAAAGTGTGCATTAATGTTGATTGGTAAAAACATAGCATTTAAGCTTTACAAATGAAGATTTTTTTTTTTTTGCTATTTTTAAATATTAGTTTTCTAGTCATGTTAGGAAACATGACATTCTTTGAAGGTGGACCATCTTTAATTCAACAGATCCATAGATTAACTGTTACATTTTAGCAGTATTATTGCCAACCTGCAACAAAGGGACATCACTTATCATCCCAAAGTAAACCAAAAAAACCAAACCCACTGCCATCAAATCAGTTCCTACTCATAGCAGTCCTATAGGACAGAGTAGAACTGCCCTGTAGGGTTTCGAAGACTGTAAATCTTTATGGAAGCAGACTGTCACATCTTTCTCCTGTGGAGTGGCTGGTAGCTTCGAACTGCTGACCTTTCGGTTAGCAGCTGAGTGCTTTAACCACTGTGCCGCTAGGGCTCCTCCATCACCCGGAAGTAGGAGACATTGAACTGAGATTTACATCTTGAATTGGAGAAGGCCATTCTTATTATAGCATTAGAGCCAGAAAAATCTTACAGGTTCTGGACAACATGAAAAGGTAAGACTGCTAGGCAAAACACACAACAAAATTAAGATATGGTAAACTGATAAAATAGATTTGCAACATACACAATGAAGAACTGATAGTATAGAAAGACATCTTGCAAATCAGTACGAAGGCAAATGTCCAACTGAAGCAGGCAGTTTATTAATAAGAAACTCAGAAGAGGATGTGGAAACAAGGATACCATTGCTGATGTCAGATGGACCCTGGCTGAAAGCAGAGAAGACCAGAAAGATGTTTACCTGTGTTTTATTGGCTATGCAAAGGCATTTGACTGTGTGGATCATAACAAGTTATAAGTAACATTGCGAAGAATGGAAATTCCAGAACACTTGTGTTCATGAGGACCCTGTACATAGATCAAGAGGCAGTGGTTCAAACAGAACAAGGGGATACTGCGTGGTTTAAAGTCAGCAAAAGTGTGCATCAGGGTTTTATCATTTCACCATACTTTTCAATCTGTATGCTGAGCAAATAATCTGAGAAGCTGGACTGTATGAAGAAGAACGTGACATCAGGATTGCAGAAGACTCATTAACAACGTGTATTATACAGGTGACACAACGTTCCTTGCTGAAAGTGAAGAGCACTTGAAGCACTTACTGATGAAGCTCAAGGACTACAGCCTTCACTATGAATTACACCTCAAAGAAAGCAAAAATCTTCACTACTGGACCAATAAGCAACATCATGATAGACAGAGAAAATATTGAAGTTGTCAAGGATTTCATTGTACTTGGATCCACAATCAACACCATGGAAGCAGCAGTAAAGAAATCAAACGACACGTTGCATTGGGCAAATTTGCAGCAAAGACAAGATGTCACCTTAGAAACTAAGGTGTGCCTGACCCAAGCCATGGTGTTTTCAGTCACCTCATATGCGTGCGAAAGCTGGATGATGAATAAGGAAGACCGAAGAAGAATTGATGCCTTTGAATTATGGTGTTGGCGAAGAATATTAAATATACTGTGGACTGCCAGAAGAATGAACAAATCTGTCTTGGAAGAAGTACAACCAGAATGCTCTTTAGAAACAAAGATGGCAAGACTGCGTCTCACATACTTTGGACATGTTATCAGGAGGGTCAGTGGTAAAGTGGAGGGTCAGTGAAAAAGAGGAAGACCCTCAACGAGATGGATTGACACAGTGGCTGCAACAGTGGGCTCAGACATAACAATTGTAAGGATGGCACAGGACCAGGCAGAGTTTCATTCTCTTGTACACAGGGTTGCTATGAGTTGGAACCAACTCGATGGCACCTAACAACAACAAAGTGACCTCTGAAAAATTACTTACTTTGCCTCACTAAATAAAGAAATGTAAAGTAAAAGAATAAAGATATAATTGTTTTTACCTGTCGTGTAGACAAAACTTAAAAAGATTTAAAATGCCCAAGTATTAATGAAAATGAGAGAAAAGACACACTTTTTAATAAATTGTGTAAATTGGTATAATCTTTCTGTGAGGCAAAGTAGATTGGCGTTAAGAGCATAGACTTTGAAATCTAACAAACTGAATTAAAGGGCCAGCTCTACCACTTAGAGAATGTGTGATCTTGGAAAAGTTTTCCTTATCTGAAAAAAATGGAGATAATATTAGTTTGTACTTCGTTGAGTGATTTTTAGAATGAATTTTGTAAAATAAAGCACTTAATGTAAATCATGGTACACTGTGCACAATAAATTTTAGCTGCTGAAGGAGACATTAATCCACATATTGAAAGGACCCAAGAGGAACTTATCAGGGTGGATGAAAAAGATGTGCTCCCAGTGCACATCCTTGTGCAATTTCAGAACTCCAAAGACAGAGATCCTAAAGCTTATCTACAAGTCTCAGATTGGCATCAGACTTCTCATCAGCAATACTGCTTGCCAGAACACATAACAATACCTTCAAAACTCTGACATGACATGACTATCAACCGAAAATTCTATAAGTAGCTACATTATCAATGGAGATAAAATAAAGATATTTTCAGAATGAAAGGACTTAGAAAGTTTACCTTCTGCTCACTCTTTATGAAAAAATTACTTGGGGATAAATTAGCAAAGCCAAACCAGAATCCAAGAAACAATGGCCTTAACTCAGTGGTGTAATTAAAAGAAATCCCAAGCTGACAACTACAAGCAGTAGTCCTAGGAAGCTTTGGTGCAAATTAAAATAAGAACCCAAAGGTCTGTGAAAAAAATACATTCAAAAAGGGATAGGCAGAGCCGGAGCAAGAAGGTGGTGTAAGGAGCTGCATGCTCCCATCCCCCGACCACAAAATTAGGGAGAAACCAGCAGAAATTCGTGGAACCAATGGTCTCAGAACTCTGGAAATCACTCAAAGGGTTGCAGCATCTAAGAGAATGCTGAGTCAAGAAAAGGATGACATATAAACAATAGAAAACGCTGGTTCTCCATCCATCGGTGTCTTACCACCTCCCCAGCCCAGAGTGGCCACGTTGGGGTAACTGCAGCAGCCAGTACTCCCAGGTGGAAAGCCTGGTGTTGAAGTGACGACAGCCAATTCTCCCAGGCAGGGATCCAACTGTAGGCACACTGGCAGCTGGTGCTCCCAGGCAGGGAGTCTGGTATTAAAGCTTTGACAGCTGGCACTCCCAGAGAGGGAGCTTGGTGTTAAGGCAGATACGTACAGCCATTAACAATTAAAAATTAAAAAAGAACAACAAGAAGAAAAGAAAACCTTGGGGAAAGGGAAGAATCTGATTTCCAGAATTATCACACTGTGATAGTCAAATGTCCTGGTTTCAACAAAAAAATCACAAATGCAAATGAAAAGCATATAGTATCCTAGACAGGGGAGGTGACTACTGTTCTAGTTTCTGATTATCGTATCACATCTGGAGGATGGACTCAATTCTGGGCACGAGGATGTTGGTAGCCATATTGTGCAAGTAGAAAAGGGCCTCCAGGCTAGTGAAGACATCTAGAAACCATTACATATGAAGAATGATAAAAGAAACTGATGATGTATAGTCTGGGAAGATAGAATTTGGGAGTAAGAGAAGTGATCACCAGCTTTAAGATATATGGAAGAAAAGGTTTATTGTTCTGTGTTGTCTCAAAAGGCAGAAGTAGGGCCAATGTAGTAATTAGAGTCACAGCATTATAAAGAGCTTTGTAACTACCAAAGCTATATAATAATGTCACTGTTACTGCTAGGGCAAAGGCGACTAACCATCATCAGGATGTCATAGAGAGGATGCTTGCATTTGTTTAGGATTTTACTAAACGACTTCTGAGGTTCCTTACAACTTTGAATTTTTGAAGTGCTCCCTAGAAATATTTAAGATAGTCTACAATTATACTGAACTCTTTATGACACAGCACAACACATTTTTAATAGCTCTGTTTTCAGTGGGCTTTAGGTGTTGGGGATACGGAGGTAAGACATGAAATAGACTCAAGGAACTCAGTCTAGTAGGGTTCGTTTCAGCTCAGCAGACATGTAGTCAATGCCACCCATGCACGAGGCTCTCTCTTTGTCTAGAGATATAATGATGAGTCCTCTTCTCATTGATCCCATGGTATACTAGGGGAGGCAGCCAGACAGGTTTCATTATATTACATCTGGAGAATGCAGAATGGGATTAGGGAAAACCACATAGAAAGTATGACTGGTCCTAACTTGTCACCAATATGCACTGTCACTTAAATGGCGGATCATCTCGGGCAAGTCAAGAACCTTCTCTGGAACACAGTTGATAACTCCTTATCTACAGAACAACTAGGGCTAGAAGCCTGAGTGTTCCAGAATTGCATGATCTTTTTTTTTTCTTCTGTCATCAAAATATATCTTATGAAAATAGCCCAAATTTATGAAAAACAGTATGTGGTAAAAATGTTTCTCCTAAGACTAATCTTAATGGAAATGCTTTCAAATTAAGTTTTTGCTAATGAGTTTCTTGGAACAACTTGTTCCATTAGCACTTTTACTTTATGTCTTTATGTAAAATTCATATTTGAAATATTTTAATGAAAAATTTTGCATTAATTACCATGGTACCAGTTTTGTGACATTAATATTGCAGAAAGCAGTCATCCTTTTTCTTTCATTTTAGATTACTCCTGTGATTTTCTTTATTTCTTTTGCAAGGACACAACTTCATTGAATAGGACTTTAGAATTTAAATCGTATACCTCTTGAGCTTTATGTATAGGGAGCCCTGGTGGCTCAGTGGTTAAGTGTTCAGCTGCCGACCAAAAGGTCGGCAGGTTGAATCTACCAGCCACTCCTCGGAAGCCCTGTGGGGCAGTTCTGCTCTGTGCTATAGGGTTGCTATGAGTCGGAATCAGCTCGACAGCAATGGGTTTTTTGTTTTGAGTATATAAAATTTGAATCTGACGGTAAAATTTTAGTGAGCTTGAAATTTTAGAAGGATCAAGATTTGTGAATTGATTTTTTTCTCATAAAAAATAAATGCCTCGAGGGAATTTATTAACTAGGGCTGAATTTAATTACCATTGATAGTTTATTGGTGTAAAAAAATTGAACAGGTTTTTAGAGCCTTTAAAAAAATTCATAGCCATTTAATGAGCTATTAAAATTGGAGTGTATTGACTCTGCTAATCACTGAAGTCCAAATAATAAACATGATTTTACAAAGGAAAATATTGAAATTATTACTTAGAAAAACCTTAATATTGTATAAGGATCAACTCCATAATATTTTCTGGTTATGTGCTTGCATTTTGTGAAAATAACTTTATAGTTTACGAAATTCTAGAACTGATTTTTCTGTATTCTTGTCAATATTTGAACTGAGGTATAGTCTGTGACTATTGGTTGCACATGTGTTTTCCATTTGTTGAGATGGTCTTTATTATAATTTCTGTAATTTGCAACTGTATGGTAGTAGAAAGGACACTGAACTTGAAGCCAAAAGTTGGGAATTTAACTGCCAACTATGCCACTTACTGTGTAACTATAGGCAAGTACTTTAATCTTACTGAAATAGCTTCACATCTTTAAATTAGGGAATAATAATAACTACTTCAGAGTTCCGGGCTGGCATAGTTAAGCCTGTGACCGCTAACCAATTGGCGGTTCTAATCCACCCAGAGGCACCTCGGAAGACAGGCCTGGTGATCAACTTTAAAGTCACAGCCCTCAAAAACCCTGTGGATATGGAGCTCAGCTCTACTCTGAAGCACATGGGACTCTGATAACGTGGATGAATCTGGAGGAAGTTGTACTGAGTGAAATAAGTCAATCATGAAAAGACAAATACACACAGAAAGCAAAGTTCTTTGATGGTTACCAGGGATGGGAGGGAGAGGAAGGGAGAATCACTTTCGAGATGGTAGACACCTGTTACTTTTGGTGATGGGAAAGGCAAGGCCAAATACGGGTGGTTACATTAGCTAACTGGACGACACAGGCCTAGCACGTTGTGGATTATTAATAAAGAATACTCAAAAGGTAGACTTTCAAAAAATAATTTTTTTCCCAACAGAATATCATGGCTACAGGAGTCTTACCACAAAATGAACAACCATATTCCACATTAGTGAATAGCAGTGGGTATGCTGCAAGCAAGAAAGGTAATATTTCTTTAATATACTTTTTGTTCTCTTTGTGCACACTAGAGTTTAATAAAAGTAACTGTATGAGAATAAACCTGAAAGAAAGGTTCAATTCTTCATATTGGAATCCTTTGTTGCAGGTATTATTTACAGCCTTTTGTTTACTTCTGCCTTACCATTTGGGCGTGTTAGAATTCCTTTTCAAAATCCTGAATAATGAATGAACTTGGTGTTTTAAGAAGGAATGTTGAAAACGATGTTTGCCTTCCTGTGTTATTATCTTAGACTAAAATTATGCATTTGTTCCAGTAATCAAACACCGACGCATGAATCAACTTTTCTCTTTTCTTTCTTTATTTACAAGTGTCACCCATAAAGCACATTCAGAAGCACTCTAGTCCTACTCCTACTATTTTTTTTTTCTCTCCTCTGTCACCTTCCCACACTGTTTTGATTTTTTATATGGTACCTCAGGCAGAGAGAGTGCTCTGACTTGGATTCTTATTGCCACACTTGCCTCCTCACTCTTTCACACTGTTGCTAAGTTCTGCAGCTGGCAGCTCCTTGGTTTCCCAGCTCTTTGCCAGTATTGATCTTGCTGCTACCACCAGCAGTTAGCCAAGAGAGATTTTGAGCTATTTCTTTAAGCAATGCCCCCTTGGAGTATTTTCTAACTGCATTCTGAGTTTTACCCGTGTATGGGGAACTTTGAAGGATTTTTTTCCGTATGTATTAATGATACAAGGAAGGAGTAAGGGTCTGAGTATATTAAAACTCAGTGCTTGCTGGTCACAATGGTTCTCAAAATCGTGTTCTGTTGGACCACTCCACTAGGGGGCACTCTCTATCATCAAGTAAAGAAGTGTTTCCCACTTCTGACCTTGTCTACCTTCCAGATCCTTACAGATCCTCCTTCATCTGTATTTGCTATGTCTGACTCTAGAGGGTCTGATAATACTGCTAACTGCATTTATGAACAGTTCTATGTTCCAGTTAATTTCCCTGGGTTTAGAAATGCTATCTAAAACAAACAGTAATGGTTTCTACTTGCTGCTACCCTTGCAGAACTGTTTTCCCCTAGATAACTCTATAGGAAAGCCTATGGGGCAGTTTTACTCTGTCCTATACGGTCACTATGAGTCGGAATCGACTCGTCGGCAGTGGCCTTGGCTTTATGTAACTCTGCAGTTAACAAGTCTAGGAGTCAGATGAACCTTTTCCCCATCCTTCCTTCTGTTAGAATGTTACCTTTTAGTTGGTGTTTCTCAGTAGGAGTTTTCTTAGTGCTGAGGGGTTGGCGAGGGGGCTTTGTATTAAACAATTAATACACATATTGTCTTGTGACATTGATTGCCAGCCGCATAACGTGTCTAACACTTTCGCCTTCTTGACTGTGGATTCCCCATTAACAGCTTTCCTGTTCCCTCCTGCCTTCTCGTTCTTGCCCCTGGGCTGGTGTGGCCATTTAGGCTTGTTTTGTTTTACGGGCTTGTCTAATGTTTGGCTGAAGGGTGAACCTCAGGAGTGACTTCAGTACTGAGTTAAAAGGATGTCCAGGGGCCATACTCTTGGGATTTCTCTAGTCTATGTGAGACCAGTAGGTCTGGTCGTTTTTGTGAGTTAGAATTCTATTCTACGTTTTTCTCCAGCTCTGTCTGGGACCCTCCGTTGTGACCCCTGACAGAGCAGTTGGTGGTGGTAGCTAGGCACCATCTAGTTGTGCTGGATTCAGTCTGGTGGAGGCTGTGGTAGCTGTGGTCCATTAGTCCTTTGGACTAATCTTTCCCTTATGTCTTTGGTTTTCTTCATTCTCCCTTGCTCCAGATGGAATGTAACCAGTGGAGTATCTTAGATGGCTGCTCACAAACTTTTAAGACCCCAGATGCTACTCACCAAAGTAGGATACAGAACATTTTCTTTATAAATTGTGTTATACCAATTGAGCTAGATGTCTCCCAAGACCATGATCCCCAGCCCTCAGCCCAGTAATTCTGTTCCTCAGGGAGTCTAGATGTGTCTATGAAGCTTCCATGACCTTGCTTTGGTCAAGTTGTGCTGACTTCCCCAGTACCTGTTGTCTAGTTAGTATTTTTCCCTCCCCGTCTTTCCCCTTCATCATAAGCAAAGATTATTTCTTTCTGTATATAAACCTTTTCATGAGTTGTTATAATAGTGGTCTTGTATAGTATTTGTCCTTTCATGATTGACTTATTTCACTCAGCATAATGTCCTTCAGATTCATCGATGTTTCTCAGATTCATCATTTTTCTTTATTGCTGTATAGTATTCCTTTGTGTGTATGTACCATAGTTTATTTATCCATTCATCTGTTGATGGGCACTTGGGTTGTTTTCATCTTTTATGCTGTTGCGAATAATGCTGCAGTGAACGTGGGTGTGCATATGTCTATTTGTGTAATGGCTCTTATTTCTCTAGGATATATTCCTAAGAGTGGGATTTCTGGTTTGTATGGTATTTCTGTTTCTAGCTTTTTAAGGAAGCACCTTATCATTTTCCAAAATGGTTATACCATTTTGCGTTCCTACCAACAGTGCATAAGAGTTCCAAACTCCCTGCAGCCTCTCCGATATTTGTTATTTTCTATCTTTTTGATTCATGCCAGAAATGTCAGGGTGACATGGAATCTCATTGTAGTTTCCATTAGCATTTCTCTAATGGCTAGTGATTGGGAGCATTGCCTCATGTCTGTTAGCTGCCTGAATGTCTTCGTTGGTGAAGTGTCTGTACATATCCTTTGCCCATTTTTTAATTGTATTATTTGTCTTTTTGTTGTAGAGGTATTTGACTTTCCTGTAGATTTTAGAGATTAGACCTTTGTCAGATTTGTCATAGCCTAAAATTTTTTCCCAGTCCGTAGATTCTCTTTTTACCGTTGTGGTGAAGCCTTTTGATGAACATAAGTATTTAATTTTTAGAAGATCCCAGTTATCTAGCTTATCTTCTGGTGTTTGTGTATTGTTAGTTATGGTTTGTACCCTATTTATGCCATGTATTAGGGCCCCTAGCATTGACCCTACTTTTTCTTCTATGATCTTTATAGTTTTATATTTAGATCTTTGATCCATTTTCATTTAGTTTTTGTGTATGGTGTGAGGTGTGGGTCCTATTTCAGTTTTTTACAGAAAGACATCCACTTTTGCCACCATCATTTGTTAAAAGGACTGTCTCTTCCCCCATTTAATGGACTTCAGGCCTTTGTCAAAGATCGGGTGACCAGAGGTTGATGGATTTACATGTGGGTTCTTGATTCTGTTCCATTGGTCAGCGTCTCTCTCATTGTACCAATACCAGGACGTTTTGATTACTATAGCTGTATAGTAGGTTCTGAGGTCAGGTAGTGTGAATACTCCAATTTATTCTTCTGCAGTGGTGCTTTACTTATCCGGGGCCTCTTTCCTATCCATATAAAGTTAATAATTAGTTTTTCCACCTCTTTAAAGAATGCTTTTGGTATTTGGATCAGGATTACATTGTATTCGTAAATTGCTTGGGTAGAATTGACATTTTCACAATGTTGAGTCTACATATCCACGAGCATGGTATGCTTTTCCATTTATGTAGGTCTTTATTGGTTTCTTGCAGTAGTGTTTTGTAGTTTTCTTTGTACAGGTCTTTTATGTCCCTGGTTAGATTTATTCCTAAGTATCTTAATTTTTTTAGGGGCTATTTTAAATGGTATTGTTTTCTCAATTTCTTTTTCATAGTTCTCTTCAAAGGTGTATAGGAATCCAAGTGATTTTTGTATGTTTGTCTTGTCTCCTGCTACTCTACTGATTCTTTCTATTAGTTGTAGTAGTTTCTGTGGAGTCTTTTGGGCTTTCTATGTCTAGTATCATATCATCCACAAATGGGATGTTTTACTTCTTTCTTACCAATTTGGATGCCCTTTATTTCTTTTTCCTGCCTTATTGCTCTAGCCAGGACTTCCAGCACAATGTTAAATAGGAGTGGTGATAAAAGCATCCTTGTCTTGTTCCTGTTCTCAGGGGGAATGTTTTCAGCCTGTCTCCATTAAGAATGATGTTGGCTGTTGGTTTTGTATAGATGCCCTTTATTATATTGAGGAATTTCCCTTCTATGTCTATTTTTTTGAGAGTTCTTATCAGGAATTGGTGTTGGACTTTATCAAATGGGTTTTCTGCATCGATTGAAATGATTATGTGATTGTTTTATTCATGTGGTGGATTACATTGATTGATTTTCTAATGTTGAACCATCCTTGCATACCTGGTATGAATCCCACTTGGTCAGGGTGTATTTTTTTTTTTATGATGCCGAACTCTACTGGCTATTTTTTTTTAATTGAACTTTAGATGAAGGTTTACAGAACGCACTAGTTCCTCACCAGTTAGTGCACACATTGTTGTATGACATTGGTTAACAACCCCATGACATGTCAGCACTCTCACTTCTGAAACCCGTGTTCCCTATTACCAGCTTTCCTGTTCCCTCCTACCTTCCAGTCCCTGCCCCAGGGCTGGCATGCCCCTATAGTCTTGTTTTGTTCCATGGGCCCGTTCAGCCTTTGGCTGAAGGGCGAACCTCAGGAGTGGCCTCATTACTGACCTGAAAGGTTGTCTGGGGGCCATACTCAGGATTTCTCCAGTCTCTGTCAGGCCAGCAAGCCTGGTCTTTCTTATTGGCTAAAATTTTGTTGAGAATTTTTGCATCTGTGTTTATCAGAGATATTGGTCTTTAATTTTCTTTCTTTTTTTTTTTTTGTCATGTCTTTGCCTGGTTTTGGTATGAGGATTATGCTGGCTTCATAGAATGAATTTGGAAGTATCTCTTCCTTTTTTGTGTTCTGAAATAGTTTGAGTAGTGCTACTGCAAAGTCTTCTCTGAATGTTTGGTGAAATTCTCCAGTGAAGCCATCTGGGCCAAGATTTTTTTTTTGGTGGGAGTTTTTTTATGATGTTACATTTACATGTTGACCCTGTTGTAAATATTTCAGTTTTGTTTTATCCTTGAGAGTTCATTATCTAGATTGGTATCTGGCTGATGCTGTCCTATGTCCTAGATTTATTCTCTAACTGAAGGACTCCCTTTAATAATTCTTGTATGTTTGGTTTGGTTTTTACGTATTCTCTTAATATCTGTTTATCTGGAAATATCCTAATTTTGCCATCATATTTGAGTGAGAGTTTTGCAGGATATATTATTCTTGGTTGGCAGTTTTTTTTTCTTTCAAGGTTTTATATATGTCATCCCATTGCCTTCTTGTCTGCATGGTTTCTGCTGAGTAATCAGAGTTTAGTCTTACTGTTTCCCCTTTGTATGTGACTTTTCATGTTTCTCAAGCCACTCTCAGGATTCTTTCTTTGTCTTTGGTTTTAACGAGTATGATTATGGTATGTCTTGGTGATTTTGTTTGGGGGGGGGTCTGTGGTTAAGTGCTGCGGCTGCTAACCAAAAGGTTTGCAGTTCGAATTCACCAGGTGCCCCTTGGAAACTCTATGGTGCAGTTCTACTGTATCCTATAGGGTCACTATGAGTGGGAATCGACTCGACGGCAATGAGCTTGGTTTTGGGTTTTATCCTATATGGGGTTCTTTGAGCTTCTTGCACGGTCAGCTTTTCATCTTTCATGAGATTAGGAAAGTTTTCTGTCAGCAAATCTTCAATGATCCTGTCTGTTTTTTCTGTTTTCTCCCTCTGCTCTGGAACTCCAATCACATGCAAATTTTTGCTTTTGATTGTATCGCACATTGTTATCAGGTTTTCTTCATTTTTCTTCATTCTTTTCTCTGATTTTCCCTCAAACAAAATGGTATCCATGGATTTGTCTTTAATTTCACTGATCCCATCTTTCATGGTTTCAGATTCGCTCCTAAAACCTTCTATTGCACTGTCCCTTTCTGAAATCTTGTTATTTATCTTTTGGATTTGTAGTTGCTGTTTTTGTGTGATTTCTAGTTGTTTATTTATTTTCACATTTTGTTCCTGTGTTATTTCCCTGAATTATTCCATTTCTTTGTCTGTGTTTTTCCTGACTTTGTCTGTATTTTCTATGATTTTGTCTATTTTTTCCTTATTCTTGTATGCATTTTCCTTCATCTCTTTTCTAATCTCTTTGAGAACCCTGAATATTAGCGTTTTGAGTTCCCTATCAGGTAGTTCCAGTGCTTTTTCTTCTACTGAAAGGCCATGTGGTGTTTTATTCTGGTCACTTTCTGGAGCCATACTGTTTTTTTTTTTTTTTTTTTTTAAATATGTTTTGATATTGTTTGCTGTCTTCGGGACATTCAGGAATTATTTTCTTTGTTTATTGATTGTAGATTTGTGTCTTTCATCCTGATCTTTTTTTTATTTGGTTATGTCTGGGTAGGCTGACTGGGCATATTTTGTTGCTTTCTTGTCTGTGGGCACAATACTTCTTACCACCTTGTCCAGGTGGGCAGAACTAGTCTCTCAGCTGTGGTGCAACAGGACAGGTATAGTGGTGGGGGAAGGGCAGGAATGGGTCATTTGTGGCATGAACTGGGGTTGACGGGGCGGTGCTGGGGGGCAACGCAGGGTGGGGTCTGGTGGTCCTCACCAGTGCTGCTCAGTGGCTCAGTGCTTGGTGTATGGTCAAGATAAAAGAAACAGAAAAAAAGAACAAAGCAAACTAAAAATATATGGTACTGAGGGAGCCAGCTGGTGGTAGTAGCACCGACTGGGGAGGCCATGTGCTAGTGGCTTTCTAGCCAAGTGGTGTGGTAAGGCCCTTCAAGAAGGAACAGGGATAGTTCACAGGGCTAGGTGGGCAGGAGACAGGAAAGGAAAGAGGGAGAGAGAGAAAAGAAACAAAAAACAAATAAGCAAACAAACAAAAATATGGTACTGAGCAAGCCAGCTGGTGGGGGCAGCATGGACCTGTAGAGACCACGTGCAGTAGCTTTCTAGCCAAGCAGTGTAGCATGGGGTGTCACGAAGGGGTGGGGATGGCACATGGGTCTAGGCAGATGGGAGAAAGGAAAGGAAGGAAGGGATAGAGAAGAAACCAAACCCCCCCCCAAAAATGTGGTGTTGAAGGAGCCAGCCAGTGAGGGCGACACAGATCTGGGGAGGCTATGTGCCAGTGGCTCTCTTGCCAAGTGGTGCAACACTGCCCATTGAGAAGGGGCAGGTGCAGCTCACGGTGCTAGGTGGGCATGAGAAAGGGAAGGGAGGGAGAGAGAGAGAAGAAACAAACAAAAAAATGGTACTGAGAGAGCCTCCGGTGGGAGCAGCGCAGACCTGGGGAGGCCATGTGTCGGTGGCTCTCTAGCCAAGCAGTGTGGCACAGCCCATCAAGAAGGGGAGATGAGGGCACACGGTGTTAACTGGGCAAAAGAAAGGAAAGGAAGAAAGGGAGAGAGAAGAAGCAAAAAAAAAAAATGGCGCTGAAGAGCTGGGTAGGGTGGATCCCAGTGGCAGTGAGCTGGTGTCCCTCCAGGGGAGTGACCATGGCCTGTTGTAAAGTGGTAGAGGCTGTGTGGAGGGAAGAAAGGTAGGATGTGGGAAAGTGTGTATCCCTGGTTACCAGGTGCTCTGTCTTCTGTTGGGAGCTCCATGAAATTGCCTTCTCGTACTCCCTGACTGTGTTCCTTGGTGGCTATAGTCCAAAATGGTAAATCTGTGCCGTGTTAGCCAGTAGGGAAACTCCACTCCATAGCTCTCCTCGTTCTCGCTTCTCTGTCAGTTTCTTATTCAGTTTGGTGCTTGATCGAGTTCCTTATCTCTCCATTTGACACTTAGGGTTCCAGAATTGACATTTGTTATCTGTTTTACTTAGTTTTTTGGGTCTTTGCTGCAAAGGGATGGCATGGTGCTTCTGTCTATAGTGCCATGTTGCTGAGAGGATCTCTATTGGCTTTTGCAGTGGGACAACTCATCATGATTCAGGACAGCCCTGGACACTGAAGATATTTAACATCCACTAAATCCAGTAGTGTAGCCAAGTTATGGTGACAACCAAAAAACCTCTTCAGGTTTCCAAAGCCCCCTAGAAGGTTCTAACACCTCTATGGTGATCCACTAGGTAAGCCGGTTTTTTTTTTTTAATTGTCCTTTAGGTGAAAGTTTATAGAATAAATTAGTTTCTCATTAAACAATTAATACTCAAATTGTTTTGTGACATTGGTTGCCAACCCTGCGATGTGTCAGCACTCTCCCCTTCACCCCAGATTCCCTGTTTTCATTCGTCCAAGTTTTCCTGTCCCTTCTACCCCTCTCGTCTTTGCTTTTGGGCTGGTGTGCCCATTTAGTCTCGTATACATGATTGAACTACAAAGCACATTCCTCATGTGTTTTATTGTTTGCTCTATAGACCTATCTGATCTTAGCCTGAAGAATGAGCCTTGGGAGTAACTTCAGTACTGAGTTAAAGGGTTGTCTGGGGCCATACTCTTGAGGTCTCTCCAGTCTGTCAGACCAGCAAGTCTGGGTTTTGTTTTTGTATTTTTGTGAATTTGAATTTTGTTCTATGTTTTTCTCCAGCTCTGCCCAGGACCCTCTATTGTGATCCCTGTCAGAGCAGTCGGTGGTGGTAGCCAGGCACCATCTAGTTGTGCTGACCTCAGTCTGGTGGAAGTTGTGGTAGTTGTGGTCCATTAGACCTTTGGACTAAGCTTTCCCTTATGTCTTGTTGTCTTCATTCTTCTTTGCTGCAGCTGGAATGGGACAAGTAGATCTATCTGAGATGGCTGCTCTCAGGCTTTTTAAGACCCCAGACGCTACTCACCACAGTCAGATATAGAACATTTTCTTTATAAACTATATTATATCAATTGAGCTAGATATCCCCTGAGGCCATAATCCCTAGCCCTCAGCCTAGCAACTCAGTCTCCCAAGGAGTTTGGATGTGTCTGTGAAGCTTCTATAACTTTGCCTTGGTCAAATAATGCTGACTTTCCCAGCATTGTATACTGTCTGTCTTACTAGGTAAGCTGATTTTTACCTTTCCAAAAATGTTTTTTTTTTTAATGAAAAATTTCCTAATTGTATAAGTATAGCTGACTTTTAATTGGAAAAATAAAATCCACTTTATATCTAACTTTCTTAAATGCTTCTCATCTATAAAGGTAGTCAGATATACTTTATTAGGTTAACATTGCAGTGGGAAGTATTTCTCAAAATACTGTTGGCTAATGAATCAGGGAAAAATTTAATTTGGCACATAAAGTATTTGTTTTTAAAGGAAAGTAGAAAGTTCATGAAAAACAGCTTTGGAATGAGACATATCTACATTTAAATATTGGTTCCACCACTTGTATAAAATTTTTTTTATTATGGAAATTTTCAAACGTTTAGAAAAATATACAGAATAAAATAAAGATTCCTCCCACGTATGTACCATCCCCCAGCTTTAACAACTGTCAGCTCACTTCCCCTGCTTCACTGTTGCTTTATAGCAAAGTGGAGGCATCGTGTCATTTCATCCATTAAATAACCACATTATCATTACCATAACTATAAAATTAACAATATTTGCTTAATATCAAATATCTAGAAGTGTTCGATTTTATAATTGTGTCTAGGGTAAAAAAGTCTGGTTTTTTCAACAAATAAACTATAAGGAAAAACCTATAGATTAAAAAACATTTAAAATACTTATGAACCAATTATAATACGATGGGTATTTCCTCTGAATTGATAGATGCATCTAGAGTCTACTCAGATTGTTTTTTGGCAAGAAGCCCATGATGTCTGCATTGTATCTCTTTTGGTGATGTTACTTTTTTTATTTGAAATAGTTTCAAACTTATAGAAATGTTGCAAGGAAAGCACAATAAACCTTCCATATACTATTCATTCAAAGACCCCTGTTCAAGTTTTGCTAACTGCCCCAAAAGAAGCCTGAGTTGTGATTTTTTTTCATCCTTTCAGCGACCTTAGTCAGTCCTTTTTTGACCTTTAAGACCATAATATCTTTGTCAATTACTTTGTAGAACATTCCTTAAGTTGGTTTTGTGTGCCGTTTTCTCATGATTAGATAGAGATTTGGCATTTTTTATCAGAAACGTCACGGAAATGACTGTGCTTTTCTTAATGGATCCCATCGTGTGGTACAAAATGGTATTTTGCTCTATCACTGCTAACGTTGTTTCAATCATGTCAGTAAAATAGTGTCTTCCAAGGTTTATTCATTGCAAAAAAAAAAAGCTCCTGTCTTCAAGCTTGGTAATGTTTTATGGAGAGAAGCTTTGAGAGTAAATACCCTGTTTCACATCTAAATTTCACCCAGCAGTTTTAGCATCCATGATGTTTCTTGCCTGAATTATTACTGTGATAGATACTAGATACCCTGGTGGCATAATGGTTAAGAGCTACAGCTGCTAACCAAAAGGTTCGCAGTTCAAATCCACCAGGTGCTCCTTGGAAACCCTATGGGGCAGTTCTGCTCTGTCCTATAGAGTCACTATGAGTTGAATTGACTCAGCGGCAATGGGTTTGGTTTGGTTTTGGTTTATGGTAGATACTAGAGCCCTGGTAGCGCAGTGATAAGCACTCAGCTGCTAACCGAAGGGTTGGCACTGCTAACATACCAGCCGCACTGTGGGAGAAAGATGTGGCACTCTGATTCCATAAAGATTTACAGCCTTGGAAGCCCTGCAGAGCAGTTCTACTCTGTCCTATAGGGTCACTGTGAGTCAGAATCGACTCAATGGCAGTGGGTTTGGTTTGGGTTGGGTATGATAGATACCTAAATGGAGATTTTCTAAATGCATCATTCCTTCTACATTTATTAGTTGGCATTAAGGAAGAGCTTTCTCTTCTTTCCATTTATTTGTTCAATTATTTATGTCAGTGTTTTATTTAAAGGGATATAGGCTTTTACTTTCACTTATTTTGATGCTTTAACCATTCATTATGAGTGGGTTTGCTGTTGACAAATTCTGAGTTTTTCTTTGTCTGAGTATGTCTTATTTCCCCTCATTCTTACAGGATATTTTTTACAGATACCGAATGTCCTTTTCTCTCAAAAAGCCTGAAAACTGTTTTGCCACTTCCTTCTGGCCTTCGTTGTTCCTGATGACAAATCTACTGTAATTCAGGTTAATGTTTCTCTATGAATAATGTCTTGTTTCTCTTTGGTTGCTTTAAATATTTTTTTCTTTAGTTTCCAGAAGTTTAACTGTGATGTATCTTGCCATGGATTCCTTTGGATGTATCCTATTTGAGGTATCCTCAGCTTCTTGAATCTGTAGGTTATGTCTTTCCCCAAATTTGGAAGGGTTTCAGACATAATTTCTTTGAATATGCCTACTCCTCACTTATTGACTATCTCATTATCCAACATTTCATATTTACGACAATAGTAAAGAGTCTACTCTCCACGGTGTTGCACCTTAATGACGTACGCCTGACAGTAACGAACATCAAGGTGCAAGGCAAGAGTAACGTTGGCCTGTGATGGTTAAGGTTATGTGTCGACTTGGCTGGGCCATGATTCTCAGTGGTTTGGCAGTTATGTAATGATGTAATTTAGCAGCTACGTCATAACATAGTCATCCTCCATTTTTGTGATCTGTTGTGGTCATCCTCCATGTTCACATAATGCCGATTTTCACGTAATGACTTGGTCTTTGGAACCTAACCATGTTGATAAGTGAGGAGTGGGTGTACTTTTTCAATCCCACTTTCTTTTTCTTCTTCCTTTCTGTGACTCAGTGATGTGTTAGTTCTTTTGTTTATGTACTACAGGTCCCTGACAATCTGATTGTTTTTATTAATCTATTTTTTGTCTGTTGTTCAAATTGTGTAATTTCTATTGATTTGTCTCAAGGTCACTGATTCTACCCTCTTCGCTTCCCACTTACTATGGAGCCCACCCAGAGAGGTTTTTTTTTTCCTATAATTCCCATTTGATTCTTTTTATCTCATTATTGATAGTCTCTGTTTTATGAGACATTGTCATCATACTTTACTATCTTTACTTCTTGAAGCATGATTTCTTTAGTTCTTTGAACACATTTTTAATGGCTGCTTTGAAGTCTTTGGTAAATCTGACTTCTGGACCCTCTCACAGGAAGTTTCTATTTGCCTGCTTTTAGTTCCTGGATAGGAGTTACACTTTCCTATTTCTTTGCATATCTCATACTTTTTGTTGAAAACTGGACAGTGTAGGTAAAAATAAACTCTAGATGCTGATTCTGTTCCCCCTGTCTGGGCTTGTTTTTATTATTGTTTGCTTGTCTGTCTGTTTGGTGGCTCGAGCTTGACTAAACCGTTGTAGTGAAATCTGTTTCCTCCGTAGTGTGAAGTCTCTGATGTTGCTCCTCAGGGAGCACAGCTTTGTACATGCATACCGTCACCCGTCACCCGTAGCAGGGTTCTCTTTCTGTGTCACTTTCAGTAATTTTTCTGTTAAGCCTTTTGTCTCAATGGTTATCACACCTAGTTGTTAGTTTGCACTAATTGCCTGCTGATTTCTCTATTGTTTTTGACACAGCCCTGGGATGTAAACGGCATCACAGTCTGATCCAATTAAATTTGAGCAGTGGTAGTTTTTGAGGCCAGACTTTGAGGTTTGTTCTTACTCCAGGAGGAGTCTCCTTTGTTGTCTTTTTCCTTGGTTCTCTCTCGTAAGTTAGCTGATCCATGTTTTGGCTTATTGCTCTCGTGAAACTACCTGTTAATTACTTAGCATCAAAACCTTCATTATTTTTGAGAGCATCCTTAGGCTTGAACTCCCCCCACACTCTGTTTCAAATAAAGACATTTCCTTTGGAAGAGCTTCAGCGTTCTCTGTTTTTAAGGCCTGCCTCTCTCCCAGGGCAAAATCTCCTAGCCCACAGCTCTGGAGCTTTGGGTAGGAACAGCAGCCTGCTTTTCTGAGGGACACCCCTGCTTTGTGAGCTGAGCAGGGATGATAGCCTTTGGTCTTCTTGGCTTCCCTCTCCTAGCATGGAACTTCCAACCTGTGAACAAGCTTGGGTGAGGATGATCAGGACACCTGTATTTTCAGCTTGCCATGCTGAAGTAAAGCCTCTGCTCTATGAGTGGGGCTGGGTGGAGGAAGGAAGTCCCAACTTCTTAGTTGCACTCACCTGGAATTTAACCTGTGCACCATGTATCTGGGAAGATGAAAAATTCTGGTGCCTACCCCTTCCAGGAAGATATCGTAGCCCTTGCCCAAAAGGTGAGGGGAGAGGGTTATGTTCTTAGCTGCATCTACCTGGAGTGGAGTTTCTACCATGCTGAGATAGGGGTGTGGGAAAAGAAGTTAGAAGGTCATGCATGATTCAGGTACCACGGACTCTCACTGTCCTCACCAAGATTTAGTATATGTGGTGTAAAGAATTAACTTTATCTAAAGTAATGTGGTCTTACCCTTGTTTCCTGCATAGATAACTAAACCCTTGGAAATTCCTGAGTAATTGGGGTACCTTTGTGATCTAAACCACACCTGAGGATATGTGCTAATGAGTGAGGGCTGGCTAGACCAGAGAGAGTACCTAGTAACCTACATCAACTAACCTCAGGAGGCATGATTTATCATACATATGCAGTGAGGCCTCAATCGTGACTACGTAATGATTGAGACCAATGAAGGCTCTGAACACAAAGGATCCAAGAGTTTTCTTGTTGGCTAAGGGAGGGTGATACCCCCTCTTCTGGGCATAGAAGCTGCACATTAGGAAACCTCTTAGACCTCACCCAAGCATCTCTTCCTTATGATGATCCTCATTTGTATCCTTTTGTTATAATAAATCTATAATTGCAGGTATAGTACTTTCTGTGAGTTCTATGAGTCATTCCAGCAGATTATCAAACCCAAAGGAGTAGGGGAGCTAGCAGATGAAAGTGAGGAAGCCCATAGGAGGCCCCTGAGCTTCAGCTGGCAACTTGAAGTTAGTGGGGAAACCCTGAATCTATGGCCAGCATGTCAGAAGGTTGGGGTGTTGTGTGAACTGCCCGAACTTGCAGCTAGCATCTGCCTATTTGTCAATCTGAAGGACGGTATCCTTTTAACTTGCGAGATCTGCCCTAGCTCCAGGTGGCTAGAGTCAGAGAGAGAAAATGCCTTGTGAGTGGCTGAGGTTAGAGACGATGGAGAAATGGGAAAATGCAGATCAGATTTATGCTGATTCTTATTCATGAAGTAGATATTGTTCAGTAAATGTTTCTTCATTTGCCTTATGCCCTCAGGACATTTTCCAGAAATTTTAAATGTCATTTTTTTGTTTTGTGTTGTATTGTTAAATAATTTTCACCAGTTACACTTGATTCATTGGAAAGTCTGTCTGTGGAGCTCCTCTTACTTCCACCTGGAAACCAAAAACCAACCAACCCCATTGCCATTGAGTCGATTCTGACTCATAGAAGAAGCCCCTTTTTTAACTTCTTGATCCTCAGTTTTCTCACCTGAAAAATGGGAATAGCAGACTTACTTATACTATGAAATGAACTGAAAAAAATATATACATGTCAAGCACTTAAATAGCTCTTGGTGCATGATAGGTACTCAAAACTTATTTTTTTGCTATCTCTTCCCTTAAAACTAAAAGTTAAAAAACCATAAAGCTATTTATTAAATAAACAGATAAAATTCTGTATATGATCAAGGGGAAAATATAAGGGAGTTACATAAAGAAATGAAGAAACTCATTGCTGTTGAGTAGATTCCGACTCATAGCAACCTTATGGAACAGAGTAGAACTGCCCCTTAGGGCTTCCGAGGAGCAGCTGGTGGATTCAAACTGCCCACCTTTTGGTTAGCAGCCAACCTCTTAACTCCTCCACCACCAGAGATCAGAAAGAAATGAAGAGAGGGAGATAAGTACATGAAGAGAGAAGACACAGAGCTTGAGCAAGTACAAGCAAGCATAAGAGTGCAAGAAGGCCTCAGAATAAAAGTTTAGGAATATACATTTTATAGAATATTATTATCAAATTGTGTTTTAAGATATTATCACTGCAAATTTAAGAGTGTAATTTTATAACTATAGCAGTAAGTGGAGAATGTCATTTTTTTATATTTGCATTCTGGCCACATGCCATTAAGTTGAGCCAGATCTTGCCCATGGGCCACTAGTTTTCTTGTCTGTCATTCATATTGCAACTTGGTCAAACTTAGTCTTTTTGTTTGCCTTCAGATCATTGATAACTAACAGATGATATTGGATATGTGATCTGTGAGATTAAGGTATAACATTTTAAGAGGAAAATTAATTCTTTCAAAAATATTTTTGAGTTCTACATCCTGCTTTGGAAAACCTGGTGGCATAGTGGTTAAGAGCTAAGGCTGCTAATCAAAGGTTGGCAGTTCAAATCCACCAGGTGTTCCTTGGGGCAATTGTACTCTGTCCTATAGGGTCGCTATGAATCAGCATCAACTTGACAGCAATGGGTTTTTGACATCCTACTTTGCTGAGTAGTGTCTGGGTCTTAAAAGCTTGTGAACAGCCATCTAAGATACATCTATTGGACTTATCCTGTTTGGAGCAAAGGATAATGAAGAAAACCAAAGACACAGGAAAATATTTGTCCAAAAGATGGGCCACATGAATCACATCCTCCACCAGCCTGAGCCCAGAAGACCTGGATGGTGCCTGGCTACCACCACCAGATGCTCTGACAAGGATCACAACAGAGTGCCCCGGAGACAGCGAGAGAAAAATGTAGAACAAAATTCAAATTCATAAAAAAAGGTCAGACTTACTGGTCTGACAGAGACTTGAGAACAGCCCAAGACTATGGCCCCTGAATGCCCTGATAACTCAGAATTGAAGCCACTTTCAAAGTCCAACTTCCAGCCAAAGATTAGAAAAGCCTATAAAACAAGCAGTAACACATGTGAGGAATGTGCATCTTAGTTCAATCAAGTATATGAAACCAAATGGGCAATACCTGCCCAAAAACAAAGACAAGAAAGCAGGAAGGGACAGGAAAATGAGACAAATGGATATGAGAACCTGGGGTGTAAAGGGAAAGGGGGAGAGTGCTGAGACATTGTAGGAATTGAACCAACGTCCAAAAACAATTTGTGTGAGGCGGAGCCAAGATGGCAGAATAGACAGACGCTTCCGGCGAGCCTTCTTTACAACAAAGACCCGAAAAAACAAGTGAAACTAGTATATTTGTGACAAGCTGGGAGCCCTGAGCATCAAAGGTAAGCTTAGACAATGAACTGAGGGTCAGGGTAAGGAAGAGATCATTCAGAAGTGGAGAGGAGTTACTGGACCTGAACCGTGGGGAGCCCTCAGGCACCATTCCTGGAATGGCAGCGGCAGGGGCGGGCTGGTACTAGCATTTGGCCGCAGTTTTCTCAGGAAGAATCAGTGAACCACACGGCCTACTCACACCTCTGGAACCTGAGGAGAATGGTGCTCTCAGCAAAAGCTAAGCACTTGCATATATTTAACTGCACCCCCCCCCCCACCCCCAAGCCGGCCTCAGCGGCTGAATCCCTGGGCCTGAGATAGACCCTGGTGAGCACCTAAAGCCATCCTCCTGGCCTTGGGGAAGGAAAAAATTTGCAACTGGGGGGAAAAGATAATTTGCTAGCTCCATTAACCAGGGGAGCTCAGGACAGAAGCGGCTCCTGTCCAGGCATAAACCATCCATGGACCTTGAGTACCTTTCCCTTCTGCATGGACCTGTGTGGGCCTATTTTGGGAGAATAGGCCCTAGTTGGCAAACTCCAACCATTTCAGCTGTGCGGTATAGAGATGGGTGTTTGACATTTGACATTGCTTTGCCTATTAAACAAGGTCCTCACCTACCCACATCAGGGACCTAAGGACTGGTAGCTCCACTCAGGTCACCCAGCCACCGATGACAGGGGTCCAAAGATAACTGGTACCTCCCAGTCCTTACAACCAAAAACTTTGGGTGCCCATGGTCCCTCTGCAGAACCCACCCACCAGCACGCTGTAGGGAACAGAGACACATTTTCTTCAGAGACACTTGTGGGTCAGTTCTCAGCCCCCTGCCTTGTTCAGAGCATGACCTCCTGCTACAATCAGATACCAGTATATATGCCAATCACCCCTGCCCCTCTAAGTCTGTAGGACAGAGCCTGTACCACACACTTGATGATCAGCTACCTGGAAACCTGAGCTGAATTCATACAAGAAAACTGAATGGACTCCTAGACTGATATAACTGATAACAGCTCTAGCCAGCTGGGGACAGGACACCAGAGCTCCAAAGGCAAAAATAATCAAGCTAGCTCACTCAAGCAACCCATAGGGGTATACCAAAACAAAACAAAGGAAGCAGCTGTGACACAGTAAGCAAGCATAAACTAATACAATAACTTATAGATGGCTCAGAGACAACAGTCAATATCAAATCACATAAGAAATGGACCCTGATCACCTCAACAGGCTCTCAAAACAAGGAATCCAGGGATCTTCTAGATGAAAGTGCATTCCTGGAGTTACCAGATGCAGAATACAAAAGTTTAATATACAGAACCCTTCAAGACATCAGGAAGGAAATGAGGCAATACACAGAACAAGCCAAGGAACACACAGATAAAGCAACTGAAGAAATTAGAAAGATTATTCAGGAACATAATGAAAAATTTAATAACCTGGAAAAATCCATAGACAGCAATCAGAAATTCAGAAGATTAACAATAAAATTACAGAATTAGACAACTCAACAGAAAGTCAGAGGAGCAGAATTGAGCAAGTAGAAGCTAGAATTTCTGAACTCGAAGATAAATCACTTGGCAAAGTATATTTGAAGAAAAATCAGATAAAAGAATTAAAAAAAATGAAGAAACCTTAAGAATCATGTGGGACTCTATCAAGAGAAATAACCTACAAGTGATTGGAGTACCAGAACAGGGAGGGATAACAGAAAATGCAGAGAAGATTGTTGAAGATTTGTTGGCAGAAAACTTCCCTGATGTTGTGAAAGATGAGAAGATATCTATCCAAGATGCTCATCAAACTCCATATAAGGTAGATGTTAAAATAAAGTCACCAAGACATATTGTAATCAAACTTGCTAAAACCAAAGATAAAGAGAGAATTAAAGAGCAGTGAGGGATAAACGAAAAGTCACCTACGAAGGAGAGCCAATAAGAATAAGCTCGGACTACTCAGCAGAAACCATGCAGGCAAGAAGGCAATGGGATGACATATTTAAAAAATTGAAGGAAAAAAAAATTGCCTGCCAAGAATCATATATCCATCAAAACTGTCTCTTAAATATGAAGGTGAAATTAAGACATTTCCAGATAAACACAAGTTGAGCGAATTTATAAAAACCAAACCAAAACTTCAAGAAATACTAAAGGGAGTTCTTTGGTTAGAAAATCAATAATATAGGGTATCAACCCAAGACTAGAACACTGGGCAGAGCAACCAGAAGTTAACCTAGACAGGGAAATCCAAAAAAACAAAGCAAGAGTATAAAAAAAAAAAGCCCAACACAGGGTAACAGCGATGTTATTATGTAAAAGAAGACACTTTAAAATAATAAAGAGGGACTAAGAAATGTAATCATATACCTTCCATATGGAGAGGAAGATACTATGATATAAAGAAATAAAAGTTAGTTTTAAATTTAGACATATAGGGGTAAATAATAAGGTAACCACAAAGGAGATAAACTATCCTACTCATCAAAATAAAATACAAGGGAAAAATACAGACTCAGCAGAAACAAAATTAACAACAAATATGAGGAAAGGACAATATATAAAGAAAATCTACTCAGCACATAAAATCAAGTGGGGAAAAAAAAACTGTCAGTGCACAAAAAAAGATATCAAAATGATAGCACTAAATTCATACCTATCCATAATTACCCTGAATGTGAATGGACTAAATGCACCAATAAAGAGATGGAGAGTGGCAGAATAGATTAAAAAACAAGATTCATCTATTTGCTACCTGCAAGAGACATACCTTAGACTTAGAGACACAAACAAAGTAAAACTCAAAGGATGGAAGAAAATATATCAAGCAAACAACAATCAAAAAAGAAGAGTGGCAACATTAATTTCTGACAAAATAGACTTTAAAGTTAAATCCATCAGAAAGGATAAGGAAGGACTCTATATAGTGATTAAAGAGACAATATACCAAGAAGATATAACAATATTAAATATTTTTGTACCCAGTGACAGGGCTCCAAGATACATAAAACAAACTCTATCAGCATTGAAAGGTGAGATAGACAGCTCCACAGTAATAGTAGGAGACTTCAACACACCACTTTCAATGAAGGAGAGGACATCCAGAAAGAAGCTCGATAAAGACACGGAAGATCTAAATGCCACAATCAACCAACTTGACCTCGTAGACATATACAGAACACTCCACCCAACAGCAACCAACTATACTTTCTTTTCTAGTGCACATGGAACATTCTCTAGAATAGACCATATATTAGATCATAAAGCAAGCCTTCGCAGAATCCAAAACACTGAAATATTACAAAGTATCTTCTCTGACCTTAAGGCCATAAAAGTGGAAATCAATAACAGGAAAAGCAGGAAAAATAAATCAAACACTTGGAAACTGAACAATACCCTGCTCAAAAAAGACTGGAACATAGAAGATGTTAAAGATAGAATAAAGAAATTCAGAGAATCCAATGAGAATGAAAACACTTCCTATCAGAACCTTTGGGACACAGCAAAAGCAGTGCTCAGAGGCCAATTTATATCAATAAATGCACACATCCAAAAAGAAGAAAGGGCCAAAATCAAAGAATTATCCCTACAACTTGAACATATAGAAAGAGAGCAGCAAAAGAAACCCACAGGCACTGGAAGAAAACAAATAATAAAAATTAGAGCTGATCTAAATGAAATAGAAAACAGAAAAACAATTGAAAGAATTAACAAGACCAAAGCTGGTTTTTTAAAAAAATCAACAAAATTGATAAACCACTGGCCAAACTGACAAAAGAAAAAAAGGAGGGGAAGCAAACAACCCGAATAAGAAATGAGACGGGCGATATTACAACAGACCCAAGTGAAATTAAAAGAATTCTATCTTATTACTATGAAAAACTATACTCAAACAAATTTGAAAAGCTAAAAGAAATGGATGAATTCCTAGAAACCTACTACCTATATAAACTAACACAAACAGAGGTAGAGCAACTAAATAGACCCATAACAAAAGAAGAGATTGAAAAGGTAATCAAAAAACTCCCAACAAAAAAAAAGCCCTTTTCCGGATGGCTTCACTGAAGAGTTCTACCAAACTTTCAGAGAAGAGTTAACACCACTACTACTAAAAGTATTTCAGAGCATAGAAAAGGACGGAATACTACCAAACTCATTCTATGAAGCCACCATATCCCTGATACCAAAAGCAGGTAAAGACACTGCAAGAAAAGAAAATTATAGACCTATATCCCTCATGAATGTAGATGCAAAAATTCTCAACAAAATTCTAGCCAATAGAATTCAAAAACATATCAAAAAAATAATTCACCATGACCAAGTGGGATTCATACCAGGTACGCAGGGATGGTTCAACATTAGAAATGTTGAACAATTAATGTAATCCATATCACATAAATAAAACAAAAGACAAGAATCACATGATTTTATCAATTGATGCAGAAAAAGCATTTGACAAAGTTCAACAGTCGTTCATGATCAAAACTCTAGGCAAGATAAGAATAGAAGGAAAAATCCTCAACGTAATAAAGGGCATTTATACAAAGCCAACAGCCAACATCACCCTAAATGGAGAGAGCCTGAAAACTTTCCCATTGAGATCGGGAACCAGGGAAGGATGCCCTTTATCACCACTCTTATTCAACATTGTGCTGGAAATCCTAGCCAGAGCAATTAGGCTAGATAAAGAAATAAAGGGCATCCAGATTGGCAAGGAAGAAGTCAAAGTATCTCTATTTGCAGATGACATGATCTTATACACAGAAAACCCTAAGGAACCCTCCAGAAAACTACTGAAACTAATAGAAGAGTTCAGTAGAGTATCGGGATATAAGATAAACATACAAAAATCAGTTGGATTCTTCTACACCAACAAAAAGAACATCAAGGAGGAAATCACCAAATCAATGCCATTCACAGTAGCCGCCAAGAAGATGAAATACTTAGGAATAAATCTTACCAGAGATGTAAAAACTTATACAAAGAAAACTGCAGTACACTTCTGCAAGAAACCAAAAGAGACTTACATAAGTGGAAGAACATACCTTGCTCGTGGATAGGAAGACTTAACATTATAAAAATATGTATTCTACCAAAGGCGATCTATACATTTAATACAATTCCAATCCAAATCCCAACGACATTCTTTAATGAGATGGAGAAGCAAATCACCAACTTCATATGGAAAGGAAAGAGGGCTTGGATAAATAAGGCGTTACTGAAAAAGAAGAACAAAGTGGGAGGCCTTACTTTACCTGATTTTAGAAAGTGTTATACTGCCACAGTAGTCAAAACAGCCTGGTACTGGTACAACAACAGATACATGGACCAATGGAACAGAATTGAGAATCCAGATGTAAACCCATCCACCTATGGTCACTTGGTCTTCAATAAAGGCCCCAAATCCATCGAATGGAGAAAAGACAGTCTTTTTAACAAATGGTGTTGGCATAACTGGATGTCCATCTGCAAAAAAATGAAACAAGACCCATGCCTCACTGCGTGCACAAAAACTAACTCAAAATGGATCAAAGACCTAAATATAAAATCTAAAATGATAAAGATCATGGAAGAAAAAATAGAGACGATGTTAGGAACCTGAATACATGGCATAAACAATATACAAAACATTATAAAGAATGTAGAAGAAAAACTAGATAACTGGGAGCTCCTAAAAATCAAACACCTATGCTCATCCAAAGACTTCACCGAAAGAGTAAAAAGACTGCCTATAGATGGGGAAAAAGTTTTTAGCTATGACATTTCTGATCAGCACCTGATCTCTAAAATCTACATAATACTGTAAAAAACTCAACTGCAAAAAGACAAATAACCCAATTAAAAAATGGGCAAAAGATATGAATTGATACTGCACCAAAGAAGACATTCAGGTAGCTAACAGATACATGAGGAAATGCTCACGATCATTAGCCATTAGAGAAATGCAAATCAAAACTACAATGAGATTTCATCTCACTTCAACAAGGCTGGCATTAATCCAAAAAAACACAAAACAATAAATGTTGGAGAGGCTGTGGAGAGATTGGAACACTTACACACTGCTGGTGGGAATGTAAAATGGTACAACCACTTTGGAAATCAATTTGGTGCTTCCTTACAAAGTTAGAAATAGAACTACCATACTATCCAGCAATCCCACTCCTTGGAATGTATCCTAGAGAAATAAGAGCCTTTACATGAAGAGATATATGCACAGCCATGTTCAGTGCAGCAGTGTTTACAATAGCAAAAAGATGGAACCAACCAAGGTGCCCATCAACGGATGAATGAATAAATAAATTATGGTATATTCACATAATGGAATACTACACATCGATAAAGAACAGTGAGGAATCTGTGAAACATTTCATAACCTGGAGGAATCTGGAAAGCATTATGCTAAGTGAAATTAGTTGCAAAAGGACAAATATTGTATAAGACCACTATTATAAGAACTGGAGAAATAGTTTAAAGAGTGAAGAAAATATTCTTTGATGGTTACGAGAGAGGGGAGGGAGGGAGGAATGGAGAGGGGTTTTCACTAATTAAATAGTAGATAAGTTTTATTTTAGGTGAAGAGATAGACAGGCGAGATCAGCACAACTGGGCTAAACCAAAAGCAAAGTAGTTTCCTGAATAAACTGAATGCTTTGAAGCCAAGCATAGCAGGGACGGGGGTTTGGGGACCATGGATTCAGGGGACATCTAAGTCAATTGGCAAAATAAAATCTATTAAGAAAATATTCTGCATCTCACTTTGAAGAGTGGTGTCTGGGGTCTTAAACGCTATCAAGCGGCCATCTAAGATGCATCAATTGGTCTCAACCCACCTGAATCAAAGGGGAATGAAGAACACCGAAGACACAAAGTAATTATGAGCCCAAGAGACAGAAAATGTCACATAAACCAGAGACTACATCAGCCTGAGACTAGAAGAGCTAGATGGTGCCCGGCTACAACCAATGACTGCCCTGACAGGGAACACAAGAGAGAACCCCTGAAGAAGCAGGAAAGCAGTGGGATGCAGACCACCAATTCTTGTAAAAAGACCAGACTTAATGGTCTGACTGAGACTAGAAGGACCCAGGTGGTCATGGCCCCCAAACCTCCTGTTGGCCCAGGACAGGAACCATTCCCAAAGCCAACACTTCAGACAGGGATTGGACTGGACAGTGGGTTGGAGAGGGATGCTGGTGAGGAGCGAGCTTCTTGGATCAGGTGGACACTTGAGACTATGTTGGCATCTCCTGCCTGGAGGGGAGATGAGAGGATGGAGGGGGTTGGAAGCTGGTGAAATGGACACGAAAAGAGTGAGTGGAGGGAGGGAGCAGGCTGTCTCATTGAGGGGAGAGTAATTGGGAGTGTGTAGCAAGGTATATATAAGTTTTTGTGTGAGAGACTGACTTGATTTTTAAAACTTCTCTTAAGCCAAAACAAATATTTAAATGATAGTCTCTGAATCTAAACCTAAGTGCAGACCGCCATGTAATGTTTGCTGCTGGCACCCAAAAACTACTTGTAATTAGCAAACTAGGTAGTTAGACAAGATAAGGGGCTACATTTCAAAGCCCTGTGTGCTTGACCAGCTATAAATGACTGATAATCTTCCTGAGTTGTTTTTCAAGGCCTCACCAGGTGCTGAGCACGTGCAGTAAAGAACAACGTGGACTATGAATGACCTTCCATGTGAGACAAACATGAGCATGTACCCCTCCCTGGGGCTCAAACCAAGATCCAGAGGCATCACGCATGCACAATAAGTCCTGTATGACCTCCCGGCAGCCTTTGTTACAGACTCCATCTTGGTTCCAGCAACCTCTGCGAGGAAGTCCGTCTTGAATTCTAACGGCACATGCATTTGATTTTCATACTCCCACCCCTTCTACTAGAAATGTCCACCCATCTAATGAATAAAGATAATGCGTTTGTTCAGCCTAAACACTTTTATAAGCCCTAGGGAATCCTTTGTTCAGTGAGAGACTGGAGGCTAGCGTAGGTGGAAACCCCTCATCTACTCTCCCTCGCAAGCCTTTTACTCTGTCCCTAATAAGCCTTTGTTTGTGTGGAATCTCTGAGCGTCTCCTGGTCATTCTTGGTCAGAAGAAGGTAATCTAAGCAGGGCCTAGTCCCGAGCTGGGAAGCCTTGCCCTGTAACAATTAGGTTCCAATTTGTCTTTCTCACCTTGTCTTCTCCTTCCTGTCATATAGCCCCCCTAACAGTCAAATGGAACTACTGTTCCTTTGTTACCATGAGAGTTCTTACAGGCCTTGCCTAAAGTGTTCCTTAGATCACTCCTCCAGGCAGGAAGGTTATACTTCTTGGACTGGCCACATTTAAAAAAAGAATAAAAAGTTTTTTTCATTGCTGTATACTATATAACATGCACATGGAAGAGGAATTTGGGCACCAAATAGGCCTTCCATGTCTCTGTCTTATTTGGCAAAAATGCATATCGTTGGGGGAGGACATTTAAAAAGGAGCATACTTAGCTTAACTATTAAAACAGAACAAAAGGAACTATACCCATGGCAGTAGGTTGCTTCCAGCCAGCCTGCATGTGGCTGAAATACCGTTTGTACATAGGCTGACATTAACAGGGGAGGAGGTGGACAATGCATGCAGTGGGTGGTTTTTATACTTTCTGGGGTTTTTTATGTCCCTTATCCTCAAGTTGCTACCTCCTCCTCATCTAGTTCCTTTAAAAATGCCACACTTAGTGAATTTTTTCCCTATGCCCCTGCCAAGACATTATTCAAGCTTTTTTCCTATAGTCAGCAGCAAAAGGCAGAGAACAGTGTTTTTGTTTTTTGAGAACTGTGACTTGCTGTAAGCATCCAAATCAAGGCATAACCAAGAAGTAGGTTTTTCATATTCTGAAAATAAAAACAGAAATTAAATGTCTTCTGGCTAATATATCAGCCCTACAAATGTCTTTATTTGTACTATGCAAGTGTTTCTTTAATCTTTCAAGAAAAAATAGTTTTTGGTTATGAATAATTCAGTGATCTTTTAATAAATACTATAAGTCATCTAGCACACCCCACTTTATTACAATTAACTTTTTTGTCTACCCTGTTCCAGGGAAGAGATTTTTCCCCAGAGTATCAAGAATTTAAGCCTTTTAATATGTGTGTAAAAGGTAGTGTTTGTGTCGTAAAGACATTTTTCTAAATTTATTATAACGTTTTGGGGGTAATTCTTTGAGCAGTTGTATTTTTTATGTGCATTTGAAAAACAAAATACAGTAGTCTCGATTTAGAAATAATCAATTTAAAATACAAATTATTCTTGCCTGTATTTGAACAATTTGTCCAAAATGCAGTCCATTGATACAGTTTTGCCTCTACAGATCTAAATGGGAATCAGTAGTTCCTTTGTTTGTCACCATGGAAACAAGTCAGCCTACCCTGAATAGCTGTTAGATCATACAGCATGATGCACACATCGCAGTGTAACTTCATCTGTGAGCAGGCTGTGGGTTGAGATCTACTTTGCCCCTAGCTCCTTCCTCCTTGGAGCCCCAAGCAGCCATGCAGGACCCGCCTAGGAGGCTCTCAGCCGTAAACTTCCTCAGCACCTTTTTCCAGGGCCGAAGGCACTCCTCTTCAGACCCCCTCCTGTGGCTGCAGCAGCGGCGGCGCAGCTCCACCATCAGGATGCTCTCCCCATCCTCCCTTCAGGTGATGGTGGCCGTGGCCTCCATCAGCTGCGCAGAGGGAAAAAGTAATGCTTTTTTTCTTCTTATGTGTTGCCACACCATTGTATTTAAATTTAAGGAAAGTGAACAGGTTGTATTGTATTTATACCTTTGTAAACTGTGGCAATTAAATTTGTGTTGTATTTGTTACAGCTTTTCTGCTAAGAATTTTAGTGGATATATAATAGGAGACAAAATAATCTAATGTTTTGAGTTTTTTATTAAAAATGTAGGTTGAAAAATAACTGCTTTTACAGTTACAATTACAGTTTCTTTCTCTTCTTTACCAGTACAATATATGAATATTATTGTATGTAAATGCTTTTTTATATTAGGATATAGTGTACTTATCATGAAAAGGAAACAGTTTTATTCTTGACAAGGTGAAGGGGACGTAGAATTTGTTCGTTGTCTAAATCCAGAGATAAAATGGAAACTGTTTCCTGTGTTACTGTTCCATTTAGAGAGAGACATTTTGAATCTTCCCTTTCTTGTATGTTCTAGGAAATTCAGGACGCCCAACACCAAAGTACACAAAAGTAGGGGAGCGTTTGCGACATGTCATTCCTGGACACATGGCCTGTTCCATGGCATGTGGTGGTAGAGCCTGCAAGTATGAAAACCCAGCCCGCTGGAGCGATCAGGAGCAAGCCATTAAGGGGGTCTACTCATCCTGGTAATTGAGCCTGCCAGTCCTCTGTAGGGAACACCTAATGCTAAGTAGGATAAGGAGTGAAAGCATCTGTAATACTGGGGAATGTGGAAGAAAGACTATGGGATTTTGAAGTCAGAGTATCTTGCCTCCCACCCTGGTTTTGCCACTTTAGGAGTTGTGTGATCTTGGGCTACTCACACAAGCATTCTAAACCTTTATTTCCTTGTCTTTAAAATGGAAATAAACCAACCTCCTGAGTTTGGGGGTTTTTTGCATCTGAAAATTAAGTGAAATGATGTACGTAAAGTGTCTTAAAGAAATTAGTGATTAAATAGCTCTTAAATTTCAGAAATTGTTAGAAAAAATAGCAATGTTCAGCTATAAATTTGAAATTATGAGGTAGATAAGTAGTTTTTCACTTTTCTATGGTAAGCTTTTAGCCTCGTTTTTATCTTGTTACTGTATTCTGTATAAAAGGGAAGCATTTTTACACTAAGATACTTCAAGTCTACCTTAATAGAAATAGTACATTATCAGTTCAGTAGACAATAAGAGATGCTTACACTGTTTGTGGTTTGTAGGTAGAGTTAACATGAGTATTTTAATCATACTGTTTTTATTTTTAACAGTAAACTATTCAAAGTATACTTTTTTTGATGTGGTGACATCTCCGAAAAATTCTGATAAATTACATTTGAGGTACCCTTGGAGGAATTCACTGTTTAAAGAACTCTAGTAGTTCTTTAATCGTTTTATACACCAAGAGTCCATTTAGGTATTTGTTGACCAACTTATCTACCTTGCAATCTGCACTTTGACATGTTGAATCTGCTGGATACATCTGTAGTGATCTCTTATGGTTGGGGCCCACTGCCATTGTCCTCAGAGTGTATGGTAGCCAATCACCGACTTTCCTAAAGAGTGACGTAAAGAAGTGAACATTATTCCTGAGGTGTAGTCAGACAGGTGAATTTCTAATAATGCAGCTTAAGGTCGCAGGAATATTTTTGGTTTGTTGTTGACTAAGCCTTTTAATCTCTTTCACCTCTGCTGCTTTTAAGTTGCATCCCCTGATCTTACACTAAGCGCTGCTCAGATTTGGGGTTCCCAAACACCGATCCCTGTTAAATTCCAGGCATTGTTTCAGGGGGAGGATCTTTTTGGATCCTGCTCTGTTAATGTAACGTTTCTGTAGTTCTTCCCAGATTCATGTGATCCACCCTCCCGACAGACTTCTTTATGTATCTTCCACCAATGAAAAATCTGTAAAGAACAGAGTGAAGCCCGAGTCCTAATGAGTGTGACAGCCATTTATTGAACTTCCTGGTTCATTCATTTATTCAGTAAACATCCACTCAGCTACAGGCAGGGCACTGTGCTAAATGCTTTCAAGTGATTCCCTCTAATCTCTACAAAACTCTTGTGAAGCAGGTGCTACTACTGCTGTTTTACTGATGAAGGGATTGAGGTTCAGAGTAATTTGGCACATAGCTAGGAAGTAGAAAAGACAGCATTTGAAGCGAGGCCCAATTAATTCCAAAGCCTGTATTTTTTGCTGAATTACGATAACTCAGCGTTTGTTCATTACCGCGTGCTAGGATTTGTACTAAAGACTTTACTTCCACATTACATTTAATTCTTATACCAAATCTGTGAGGCAGGCATCATTATCCTCATTTAACACTGTTGGTAATTGAGGTTCAGATAGTTCAGTAACTAAAAATGTTTCCGAGTCAGCCCTCTTCATCTAGTTGCTAACCTTTGGATAACTGATCCTACATTGTTACTTTTGCCTCCCGCTGAGGTTTCTCCCTTGTGTCTACTTTAGTAATCTCTTGAGAGTCCTTGAAAACACGTTGCTAAAGTCCACAAATACTTTATGTCCTGATGTTTTTTGCATAGTTTTTAAGAAGCTAAGGTTTCTTAGAGATGTGATCATGATATAAAACTGCAGCCAGATTTGTATAAGAAGATTCCTGTAGAGTTGTTGAAATCATACAAGAAGTAGAAACTTGATATCTTGCCCACTCTAGTCCTTAGAGCTGGAACATTCTAGGTGTTGTGTATCTCATCAGCTCTTTTCCCACACCTGCAGGGTCACTGATAACATACTGGCCATGGCTCGCCCATCCACGGAGCTCATGGAAAAGTACCACATCATCGAGCAGTTCCTAAGGTAAATGCTCTCACTGTTCACACATTGTAGTAAAGGAACTGATGTGTTTTTTCTTTTGTTGCTTTTGACTTCAAATGAAAATGTATCTTTAATAATAGGCAGTGAAGAGCTTATTTCAAATGAGAAATTAATGTTTTGAGAGTAATTAATTTTAACACTAGCTCTCAATGTGACTAATTTTTTGTTTTGTTTTGTTTTCATTTTCTTTAAGCTGTGGCATAAAAACAATAATTAACCTTCAGCGTCCTGGTGAGCATGCTAGCTGTGGGAACCCCCTGGAACAAGAAAGTGGTTTCACTTACCATCCTGAAGCTTTCATGGAGGCTGGCAGTAAGTTCCTTCCCACCGATCCTCTGCACGAATTATCAAGGACAGTACTTAGAGACTCTTTTCTGCTCTGCTTTTAGGTTAAAAAAAGTGATGGAAATAAAAGCTTATTGTATAGTAGTAGGACTCGTAAAAAATAAAATGAGCTGAATTTGACTGTAAATAATGCTACCCTTTTTTGGTATTGTTGAAAGTACAGGATTAATTTTTTCCTTTGAGAGGGATACGGGATGAGACACTGTACTAATAATAATGGTTAACACGTTTAATGAACGCCCGTAGTATGTCAGATGCTGTTATCTCATGTAAACCTTAAAGCAATTTTGTAACACAGTTGTTGTTTCTGTTATACAAGTTCAACTGACTTGCCCAAAATGACACAGCTTAAAATTGGCAGTCAGGATTGGATTTGGGATTATATTATACTTTGACTGCTACAAAGTTCTGCCACTCTAGGGACATTCAGTGTGATTCTTTATATGACAACCCCAGAGGCTTCTCCATTCACAGGAGCTTTGGAGTGGAATCCATTGAACACGTGACATTCAAAGCCAGGTTGGAAATGATAAATGTGCAGTTTTGGAACTTAAAAGAAGTTTGTGTCTAGCTCTTTTTTTTTTTTACTCTAGGTGAAAAATCTAGCCATTCATCAGTCATTTAGATGTTTCCATCCTAAGATTTTTCTTCTTTTTTCCCTCCACAGATGAGTAATTTTAGTGTGGATCATTAACTTCGTTAATTTGTAGTACTACTTTGCCATAATTCTTTCTGGCTGAGTTTTAGCAAGAAACGTCTTAAGTAATATAGAATGTGCTTTGTAAGAATTATTAACAATAAACTTACTTGAAATGTAAAAGGCCTATCTTTTTAGCCTGTATATCCACTGAGATAACGTGCCTTACAGTTTTATACTTTTTGTGAATTCTCTTCAAATGTCTTTGCAAGTATTTTTCCTGTATGGTGATTTCTTTTTTCTTTTCTTTTTTTCAATCCCCAGTATATTTCTATAATTTCGGATGGAAGGATTATGGTGTGGCATCTCTTACTACAATCTTGGATATGGTGAAGGTGATGACATTTGCCTTACAGGAAGGAAGAGTAGCTATTCATTGTCACGCAGGGCTTGGTCGAACAGGTAAATGTAGGAGTAAGTTTATTGTCTTGTAGGTTTATTCAAACATATAAGGGAGAATGTTTCCTAGTTCCAGAGGATAAGTATTTTGCAGAATCCTACCAATGCTTTAGGGTCAAATGGAAGAAGTAAGTAAAATACATTTGAAATGTCTTAAGTAGTTTGTTAAAATGATCATATGTTCATTCGAGTACTCTTGAATGACTTAGACCTGAAAACTCACATTGAGTAACATCTAAAGTGAGATAAATGAGCATGCTGATTTTCTTCTTTAAAGGAAAAAAAAATCCAACACTTCATTTTAATATATAATGTACTTAAAAATGTAATTTACCTTAATTGAAATATTAATGAAAATAACAAGCGTTATTTCTCTTATTATGTTCATTTTATATCTTCTGTCTCTTAAAATCTTTAACAATAATGTGAGTTGAAAACACTGAAGTCTGAGAGAAGTTAAGTAATTTGCTACATTTAACGAGTGGCAGGGCCAAGATTTAAACCCATGAGTGTCTGACTCCGAAGCTCATGTGCTTTCTACTTTTGGAGGTGTAAGGATTTTGTTTGTGGAGGAGAGTCTATCTGTGCCTAGAATTCTATGTAAAAATCAGTGATTTTACTTAAAAATGCAGCAGAATCTCATCACAGTGCTGGTACTGGGGCAAAGATAAAGATCTTAGGGTTGACATCTTCCTTGTCATCTGATCCAGCCGAGCACCTGATGCCCATCTACGGTGCAGCTGCCATACGATCATCACCTGCTCAGGAGAGCCTCCAACGACAGGGATTTAGTTCTGACTGAGGTCGTTAGCTCTCAGGGCTGAGCCAAAGCCTGGCTGTTCTTGGGGTTTACATAGGATACTTTTACTCTCCCTTTCACATGATAGCTCTGCAAATATTTTATACTTAAAGTAATAGTGAGAAAAATATATTGTACCCTATGGAATTGACTCCATGGCAACAAACACTGTACTGGGAGAACATGCAGTTTTCAGAGCTTTGCATTTTTCATAACGTGACGAGATACTCATAAACTTGGTGAATCATATAGATGCTGCAAGAATTTACCTTTTGATTTCGTATTATTATATTTGAATTAATTATTATCTTTGAATTATTTTTTTAACTTGATATTAATTAAGAAGAAAACACATATTGTTACATATGTTTACATTGTTAAGGCTGGCATCTTCAAGTTCTTATGGATAAATAGAGTTATATCATGGTCTGGACAGAAACACAAATTAGTGTAGGCACAGTCTGGAAGAGGAAGGGTCAGGAAGAAAAGTAGCAGATTATGAATATAAATAATCCCAAAAGAAAAAAATGTTCAAATATCAGGGAGAGTGCCAGGATGGAACGTGCCAACAATTGATGACAAAGATGGGCGCGGAGGAGGGGGATTGCAAGCGCAAAGTGTGTAGGCTGATTGGGTGGAAAATGTCAACAGCTGTTCAGAGTGAAAATAAAGGAGAATAGCCTTCCATACTGGAGTTAGGCTTAATGAGTATGGATGGTCCAGATAATCAGTTCATTCAGTTGTCCCTTCCTCTACTTCACACTCACTTGCTACTACCTGAGAGATGACTAAGGCAGTCCTTGCTCTCTAAAAGTTCTGGGTCAGAGGGACAGGATGCCACATAGACAGTAGATAGATAAACTCTTACACAGTAATAAACATCCGTACAAAAAGTTACAAAGTTATGATGACAAATCGTCCTTAAAACGTTCCTGTATTTATATGGTTTAACATATATTCAAGTTTTAAATCATCAAAGAATGATAAATAAAAACAGAGCTTTTCTCACCCTAATCTTCTCTTCTTCACTGTTTAGGTGTTTTAATAGCATGTTACTTAGTTTTTGCAACAAGAATGACTGCTGACCAAGCAATTATATTTGTTCGGGCAAAGCGACCCAATTCCATACAAACTAGAGGACAACTACTATGTGTAAGAGAATTTACACAGTTTTTGATTCCTCTTCGCAATATATTTTCTTGCTGTGATCCCAAAGCACATGCCGTCACCTTAGCTCAATATCTGATTCGCCAGCGTCACCTGCTTCATGGTTATGAAGCACGACTTTTGAAACATGTGCCAAAAATTATTCACCTCGTCTGCAAATTGCTGCTGGACTTAGCTGAGAACAGGCCGGTGGTGAAGGAGAAAATGTTAGAAGTACCAGACCTCTCTGCTGAAATTGAAAAGACAGTTTCTGAGATGGTCACAGTGCAACTGGATAAAGAGTTCATGAGGCATGACAGCGATGCATCAGACCCTTGCAGCCCCATGGCAGCAGCGGCAGCTTTTGAGAATCAGGATGACATTCTTTCCAGTGAGCAAGTACTTGATCCCCTTTGGAAGAGGAGGAATGTTGAATGCCTGCAACCACTGACTCGTTTGAAAAGGCAGCTCAGCTACAGTGACTCAGATTTAAAGCGGGCTGAGTTACTTTTGGAGCAAGGTGTGACACCACGGACGGTGCCTGCCCAAGTCTTGCTTTGCCATAACTTCAAGCAACAGAAAACCATAAGCCATTGTTATGTTCCACAGTCTCCACAGCTAGATTTAAATAAAGAAACTTTGGTACAGAATACATTTTCTTTCTGGAATCAGGCTAAGTTTGGGGGCTTGGAAGGACTCAAAGATGATGAATTACCACTTTTTCCGAGGAGGGATATTCCAAAGGAAATACAGCGGAGTAGAACCTTTTCTTCAGGTGTCTCAAGTTTATACAACCCTGGAGAACCAGTTACACCCAACTTTGCAAATACCCATAAGGAACAAAACCATTCTCACCAGCAAGTGAACAACTGTCAGCGTGAAACTCCTGGCAGTTGGGGCCAGGAGTCCATCCTGGTGGGTAGTGGAACTTGCTGCCCCTCTGTAAACTGTGACTCTACTCCTAAAGTGAAATTTTGCGTTGGACATGAAAACAGAGACAGCAAAAATCTGGCTGAAGTAGCTCCGCAGGTTGCTTTGCAAACTGAATTGAGTATTGAAGCAAGGAGAATACTGGCAGCCAAAGCCCTGGCCAATTTAAATGAGTTTGTAGAAAAGGAAGAAGTGAAAAGGAAGGTAGAAATGTGGCAGGTATTTGTATTTCATTTCATTGTGTGTGTGTGTGTGTGTGTGTGTGTGTGTGACAGAGAGAGAGCAAAAATATTTTCTCCCAGATTTATTTGTTACGGAAATTTAAAGACATATTTGTATAATACTTAACTTTAAAAAAAAAATTATTGTGGTAACATTTATATAACATAAAATTAACCAATTTTAAGTATACTATTCAGTGACATTAAGTACATTTACAATGTTGTATAAACATCACACTCTCTATTTCCAGATCTTTTTCATCATCTCAGTCTATGCTTATTTAACAGTGACTCCCCATTTCCCTCTCCCGTCAACCTCTAGTTATCTCTACTTTAGTTCTGCTTTCTGTATCTATGAATTTGCCTATTTTAGATACCTCATATAAATGGAATCATACAGTATTTGTCCTTTTGTGCCTGGCTTATTTCATTTAGCATAATGTCTTCAAGATTCATCCATGTTGTAGTATATATCAGAACTTCATTCCTTTTTATGGCTGCATAATATTCCATTGCATGTATATGCCACATTTTGTTTATCCATTCATCTGTTGAAAGACACTTGAGTTGTTTCTACCTTTTGCTGTTGTGAATAATTCTGCAGTTGACATTGGTGTACAAATATATGTTTAAGTCCCTGTTTCAGTCTTTTTGAATATGTACCTAAGAGTGGAACTGCTGAGTCATGTGGTAATTCTATGTTTAGCTTTTTGAGGACCCACCAAACTGTTCCCATAATAGCTGAACCATTTTACATTCCCACTAACAATGGACAAGGGTTCCAGTTTCTCTACATCCTCGCTGATATTTATTATTTTCTGAGGGTTTTTTGATGATAGACTTTCTGTTGGGTGTGAGGTTGTATCTCTTTGTGGTTTTGATTTGCATTTCCCTAATGACTGATGGTGGCACAATGGTTAAGCACTCAGCTATTAACTGAAAGGTTGACAGTTCAGACTCACCCAGAGGCTCTATGGAAGAAAGACTAGGCTGTTTGCCTAAAGATTACAGCCAAGAAAACCATATGGGGCAGTTCTGCTGTCACGAGAGGTCACTATGAGTCAGAATTGACTTGGAGGCACTCAACAACAAGAACAACTGATGACCTTGAACATCTTTTCATGTGCTAATTAGCCAGTTTTATACCTTTGGAGAAAAGACTATTCAAGTCCTTTGCCCATTTTTTAATTGCATGGCTTGGTTTTTTGTTGTTAAGTTGTAAGAGTTATGTATGCATTATATTCTAGATATTACTTCCTTATCAGATATATGATTTGAAAATATTTTCTCCCATTTTTTGAGTTTTCTTTTCACTCTCCTGATAGTGTCCTTTGATACACAAAAGTTTTTAGTTTTGATGAAATCCAGTTTATCTGTTTTTTCTTTTGTTGCTTATGCTTTTAACCAAGATATCATTGGTAATTCCAAAGTCATAAAGATTTTTACCTGTTTTCTTCTAAGAGTTTTATAGTTTTTCTATTTCAACTTTTGATTCATTTTGAGTTTTTTTTTTTTTTTTTTAATGTGGCATAAGGTAAGTGTCCAACTTCATTCTTTTGAATGTGGATACCCATTTTTGCTAGCACAATTTATTGACAAGACTGTCCTTTCCCCATTGAATAGTTTTGACACCCTTATCAAAAATCAATTGACCACATATGTAAGGCTTATTTCTGAGCTCTCCATGCCAGTCAGTTGGTCTGTACATCCACTGGTTATGCCAGTACCACATTGTTTTGATTACTGTAGCTTTGTAGTACATTTTGAAATAGGAAAGTGTCAATCTTCCAACTTGTTCTTTTTTAATATTCTTTTGGCTGTTTGCGGCCTGTTGCAATTCCGTATAAATTTTAGAATTGCTTTCTATTCATGCAAAAATGCCATTGGGATTTTGATAGGAATTGTGTTGAATCTGTGTAGCATTTTGGGTTGTATAGACATCCTAATTGTATTAAGTCTTCCAAGCTATGAATACGAGATGTCTTTCCATTTATTTTTTTTAGGTCTTCTTTAATTTCTTTCAGCAATGTTTTGTAGTTTCATTATACAAGTCTTTCACTTCCTTGGTTAAATTTGTTCCCAAGTATTTATTCTTTTTGATGCTATGGAATTGTTTTCTTAATTTCCTTTTTTGATTTGCTCATTGTTTGTGTATAAAAATATAACTGATTTTTGTGTGTTGAGTTTGTATCCTGCAACTTAGCTGAATTCGTTTATTAGCTCTGTGTGTGTGTGTGTGTGTGTATTCTTTAGGGTTTTCTGCATATAAGATTTTGTCATGTGCAAACAGAGATAATATTACTTCTTTCTCTCTAATTTGTATGTCTTTTATTATTATTATTTTTTGCATAATTGCTTGGCTAGAACTAGATTTTCTAGTGCTATGTTGAATAGAAGTAGCATAAGCAGGCATCCTTGTCTTGTTGCTGATCTCAGGAGAAAAGCTTTCAGTCTTTCACCATTGAGTATGATCTTTGCTGTTTTTTCATATACAGTCTTCATCATTTTGAGGAAGTTTCCTTCTATTCCTAGTTTATTGTATGTTTTTATCATGAAAGAGAGTTGGATTTTATCAAAATTTTTTTTGCATCAATTGAGATGATCATGTGGTTTGTTTTATTCATTTATTTATTTATTTTCCTTTATTAATGTGGTGTATACACGGGTGATTTTATTATGTTAAAACACCTTTGCATTCCAGGGATGAATTCCATTTGGTCATGATGTATAATCCTTTTAATACGCCACTGAATTCCATTTGCTAACATTTTGTTGAGAATTTTTTAATCTATATTCATAAGGAATATTGGCCTGTAGATTTCTTTTCTTGTGATCTTTGCCTGACTGTAGTATTGAGGTAATGCCGGCCTCATAGAATGAGTTTGGAAGTATTATCTCCTCTTTTATTTTCTGGAAGAATTTGAGAAGGCGTGGTATTAATGCCTCTTTAAACGTTTGATACTATTCACCAGTGAAGCCCTCTTATCCTGGATTTTTCTTTGTTGGGAAGTTTTTGATTACTGATTCAATCTCCTTAATTGTTATGGGTCTATTCAAATTTTCTATTTCTTCTTGATTCAGTTTTGGTAGTTCCTGTATTTGTAGGAATTTGTCCATTTCATTTGGGTTGTCCAATTTCTTGGTGTATAGTTGTTCGTAGTATTCTCTTATAATCCTTTTTATTTCTGTAAGGTTGGTAATAATGTCCCCTCTTTCATTTCTGATTTTAGTAATTTAAATATTCTCTCTCTCTCTTTAGTCAGTCCACCTAACAGTTTGTCAATTTGTCTGTCTTTTCAAAGAACAAACTTCTGGTTTCACTGATTGTATTGTTTTTCCTATCTCTATTTAAGGTATCTTCACTCTGGTCTTTATTATTCTTTCTACTAGCTTTAGGTTTATTTAGCTCATTTTCTTCTAGTTCCTTAAGCTATAATAGTAGGTTATTGATTTGAGATATTTCTTCTTTTTTTTTTAAATACTTTATTGTGTTAAAGATGAAAGTTTATAGAGCAAATTAGTTTCTCATACAGCAAATTGTACACAAAGGGTTCCATGACATTGGTTGTAATTCCCATGCTGTGCCAGCACTCTCCCCCTTTCTACCCTGGATTCCTTGTTTCCTTTCACCTAGTTTTCCTACTCCTTCCTGCCTTCTTTTTTTACTTTTGGGCAAATGTTGCCATTTTGGTCTCATATAATTATTTGTTTTATGGAGTACGTTCTTTTTGGGTGTTATTGTTTATTTTATGTTGCTGTTGTTGTTAGGTGCCATTGAGTCAGTTCCTACTCATAGCAATCCTGTGTAGAACAGAGCAAAACACTCCCCTGACCTTCACCATCCTCACAATTGTTGATATGCTTGAGCCCATTGTTGCAGCCACTGTGTCAACCCATGTCATTGAGGGTCTTCCCCTTTTTTCACTGACCCTCTACTTTACCAAGCATGATGCCCTTCTCCAGGGACTGGTCCCTCCTGATAACATGTCCAGTGTACGTGAGACAAAGTCTCGCCACTCTTGCTTCTAAGGATCATTCTGGCTGTACTTCTTCTAAGACTGATTTCTTCATTCTTCTGGCACTCCATGGTAATTCCGTATTCTTCAGCAACATCATAATTCAAAGGCGTCAATTTTTCTTTTTTTTTTTTTCTTACTCATTGTCCAGCTTTCCCGTGCATATGTTGTTGTTGTTAGGTGCCATCGAGTTGGTTCCTACTCACAGCAACCCTATGTACAACAGAATGAAACACTGCCCAGTCCTGCGCCATCCTCACCATCATTGATGTGCTTGAGCCCCTTGTTGCAGCCACTGTGTCAAACCATCTTGTTGAGGGTCTCTCTTTACTGGCCCTCCACTTTACCAAGCATGATGTCCTTCTCCAGGGACCAGTCCCTTCTGATAACATGTCCAAAGTATGCGACACATAGTCCCATCATCCTTGCTTCTAAGGAGCATTCTGGTTGTACTTCTTCCAAGACAGATTTGTTCGTTCTTCCGGAGGTGATGGTATATTCAGTATTCTTCGCCAGCACCACAATTCAAAGGCGTCAATTTATTGGTTTTCCTTATTCATTGTCCAGCTTTCACATGTACATGAGGCAATTGAAAACACCATGGCTTGGATCAGGCGCACCCTAGTCTTCAAGATGATACCTTTGCTTTTCAACACCTTAAAGAGGTCTCTTGCAGCAGATTTGCCCAGTGCAGTATGTCTTTTGATTTCTTGATTGCTGCTTCCATGAGTGGTGATTGTGGATCCAAGTAAAATGAAATCCTTGACAACTTCAATTTTTCCATGTTTATCACGATGTTGCTTATTGGCACAGTTGTGAGATTTTTTGTTTTCTTTATGTTGAGGTGTAATCCATACTGAAGGTTGTGGCCTTTGATCTTCATTAGTAAGTGCTTCAAGTCCTCTTCACTTTCAGCAAGCTAGGTTGTGTCATCTGCATAATGCAGGTTGTTAATGAGTCTTCCACTAATTCTAATGCCCTGTTCTTCTTCATATAGTTCAGATTCTCAGATTATTTGCTCAGCATACAGATTGAATAGGTATGGTGAAAGGATACAACCCTGACACACACCTTTCCGGACTCTAAACCACACAGTATCCCCTTGTTTTGTTTCAACACCTGCCTCTTGATCTGTGTAAAGGTTCCTCATGAGCATAAGTAAGTGTTCCGGAATTCCTATTCTTCACAATGTTATCCATAATTTGTCATGATCCACACAGTCAAATGCTTTTGCATAGTCAATAAAACATAGGCAAACATCTTTCTGGTATTCTCTGCTTCCATCCAGGATCCATCTGTCATCAGCAATGGTATCCCTGGTTCCACATCCTTTTCTGAATCCAGCTTGAATTTCTGGCACTTCCCTGTTGATATACTGCTGCAGCACTTTTGAATGATCTTCAGAAAAATTTTACTTGTGTGATAATAATATTGTTTCATAATTTCGGCATTTGGTTGGGTCACCTTTCTTGGGAATAGGTATAAATATGGATCTCTTCCAGTCGACTGGCCAGGTAGCTGTCTTCCAAATTTCTTGGCATAGATGAGTGAGCATTTCCAGTTCTGCATCCATTTGTTGAAACATCTCAGTTGGTATTCCGTCAGTTCCCGGAGGCTTGTTTTTTGCCAATGCCTTCTGTGCACCTTGGACTTCTTCCTTTGGTACCATCAGTTCCTGATCATATGCTACCTCCTGAAATGATTGAATGTTGACCAATTCTTTTTAGTATAGTGACCCTGCGTATTCCTTCGATATTGCAACTCAATGTTTAAATTTTCTCTTCAGTTCTTTCAGCTTGAATAAGGCCAAGCATGTTCTCCCCTTTTGGTTTTCTATCTCCAGGTCTTTGCACACGTCATTGTAATACTTTACTTTGTCTTCTCGAGCTGCCCTTTGAAATTTTCTGTTCAGCTCTTTTACTTCATCATTTCTTCCTTTCACTTTAGCTACTTGATGTTCAAGAGTAAGTTTCAGAGTCTCTTCTGACACCCGTTTTGGTCTTTTCTGTCTTTTTAATGACCTCTTGTTTTCTTTGTGTATGATGTTCTTGATGTCCTTCCACAACTTGTCTGGTCTTTTTTTGGTTATTAGTGTTCAATGTGTCTAATCTGTTCCTGAGATGGCCTCTAAATTCAGGTGGGATATATTCAAGATTGTAGTTTGGTTTTTGTGGACTTGTTCTAATTTTTTTCAGTTTCAACTTGAACTTCCATATGAAAAATTGCTGATCTTTTCCACAGTCAGCCCGTGGCGTTGTTCTGACTGATGATATTGAGCTTTTCCATCATCTCTTTCTACAGATGTAGTCAATTTGAATCCTGTGTATTCCATCTGGCAAGGTACACGTGTGTAGTTGCTGTTCATGTTAGTTAAAAAAGATATTTACAATGAAGAAGTCACTGGTCTTACAAAATTCTGTCATGTGGTTTCTAGCATTGTTTCTATCACCAAGGCCATATTTCCAACTACCAATCAATATGAGGAAACCCTGGTGGCATAGTGGTTAAGTGCTACAGCTGCTAACCAAAGGATCGGCACTTCGAATCCACCAGGCACTCCTTGGAAACTCTATGGGCAGTTCCACTCTGTCTTATAGGGTCACTAAGAATCGGAATCGACTCGACAGCAACGGGTTTTTAATCAGTATGAGGAGATTGAAAATATCATGGCTTGGGTCAGGCGTACCTTAGTCCCCAAAATGACATCTTTACTTTTTAACACTTTAAAGAAGTCTTTTGCAGCAGATTTGCCCAATGCAATATGTCGTTTGATTTCTTGACTGCAGCTTCCATGGGTGTTGATTGTGGATCCCAGTAAAATGAAATCCTCTACAGCTTCAGTCTTTTCTCTGTTTATCATAATGTTGCTTATTGGTCCAGTTGTGAGAATTTTTGTTTCCTTTATGTTGAGAATCCATACTGAATCCATACTGAAGGCTGTGGTCTTCGATCTTCATTAGTAAGTGCTTCAAGTCCTTTTCCCTTTCAGCAAGCAAAATTGTGTCATCTGTATATCTCAGGTTGTTAATGAGTTTTCCTCTAATCCTGATGCCGCATCCTTCTTTATGTAATCCAGCTTCTTGGATTATTTACTCAGCGTATGGATTTTATAGCCCTGTCTATTGCTTGGCTACGGCTCCTAACCAAAAGTCGGTAGTTCAAATCTACCAGCCTGTCCTTGTAAACACTACAGGGCAGTTCTACTCTGTTCTATAGGATCCCTATGCGTCAGAATCAACTCTGTGGCAATGGGTTAATACAGGGTTAATTGCTTGGCTGAAAAGTGATTTCTGGGAATGGCTGCAGTTCCAAGTGAGAGGGCTGCCTTAGGGCCATAGTCTCAGGGTTTCCTCCAGTTTATATCAGGCCAGTAAGTCTAGTCTTTTTTTCTGAATTTGATTTTTTGTTCTACATGTTTCTTGCACTCTGTCCAGGACCCTCTATTGTGATCCTGGTAATAGCAGTTGGTGGCGGTAGCTGGTCACCATCAAGTTCTTCTGGTCTTGGGGTTGTGTAGGCTGTGTTGCATGTGGTCCATTAGCCCTTTGGACTGATTGCTCCCTTGAGTCTTTGGTTTTCTTCACTCTTTTTGACTCTGAACAGGAAGAGACCACTAGCTGTATCTTAGATGGCCACTCACAAGCTTTTAAAAGCCAGATGCTACCCACCAAAGTAGGATGTAGAACATTGTTTTTTATGGACTATGTTATGCCAGTTGATATAGATGTCCCCTGAGTCTATGATCCTTAGCCTTCAAGCCTTGTATCTTCATCTAGGGAGGTGTTTTGTTGTGCATAAGAAGTTTCTATGACTGTGTCCCTTGTGTGTTCTGTTGTCTATATTTGTATACATGCAACATATATAAATATGTATGTAGAGATATTCACAACCTAACCTATATCTGCAGGTGAATGTGCTCTCTTACACCCTCACACGGCTCTTTAACATACCTATGTATCTTTTCATAAATTATTGTTTGTTAATACTGTTGTTGCAGAATTGTCTATGTTATTGTAATTGCCATAATTGTCTTTTGTTCTTGTGTTCCTTTCAGTGTCTTCCTTTGCCTTTGTCAGGTTGTGCTAATTTACCCCATATGGTATATTTCCTTTCCCTTTATCAGTATTACCACATGTCTTCTATTTCTTTAGTAACTTATCCTCCCTTTCCATTCCTTTCCTGGTAACCATCAAATAATTTTTTTTCTGTGTGTAAACCTTTTCTTGTTTTTTTAATAATAGTGGTCTCATACAATGTGTGTCCTTTTGTGATTGCCTTATTTCACTCAGCATAACGCCCTCCAGATTCATTCATGTTGTGAGATGTTTCGTGGATTCGTCATGAATCTTTATTGTTACATATTATTTCATTGTGTGTATATACCACAGTTTGTTTATTCATTCATCCGTTGATGGGCACTTAGGTTTTTCCATCTTTTTGCTGTTGTGAATAATGCCACAATGAACATAGGTGTGCGTATGTCTGTTCGTGTCATGGCTCTTATTTCTCTAGGGTATATACCTGCAAGTGGGATTGCCAGATCATATGGTATTTCTAGTTTTTTAAGGTAATGCCATTTCATTTTCCATAGTGGTTGTACCATTTTACATTCCCACCAGCAATGTACAAGAGTTCCAGTCTCTCCACAACCTCACCAGCCTTTGTTGTTTTCTGTTCTTTTGATTAGTGCCATTGATGTCAGGGTGAGATGGTATCTCATTGTAGTTTTAATTTACCTCTCTCTAATGGCTAAAGATTGTGAGCATTTCTTCGTGTGTTTATTACCCACCTGAATATCTTCTTTGGTGAAGTGTCTGTCTGTTCATGTCCTTCAACTGGATTGTCTTTTTGTTGTTGAGGTATTGAAGTTTTCTATATATTATAGAGATTAATCCCTTGTCAGATATATCATAGCCAAAAATTTTTCCCAGTCTTTAAGTCCTCATTTTACTCTTGGAGAAGTCTTTTGGTGAGCATAAGTGTTTAATTTTTAGAAAGACCTATTCATGTAGTTTGTCTTTAGCTGTTTATGCATTTTTAGTTACGGTTGGTATGCTATTTATGCCACATATTAGGGCCTCTAGGGTTGTACCTGTTTTTTCTTCCATGATTTTTATAGTTGTAGATTTTATATTTAGGTATTTGATCCATTTTGAGATCGTTTTTTTGTATGGCATAAGGTATGGTTCCTGTTTCATTTTTTTACAGATAGAAGTCCAGTTTTGCCAGCACCATTCCTTTATGAGACTGTCTCTTCCCCATTTAATGGACTTTGGCCGTTTATCGAAGATCAGCTGTCCATAGGTGGAGAGACTTATTTCTAGGTTCTCAATTCGTTCCATTGGTCTATGTATCTGTCATTGTAGCAGTACCAGGCTGTTTTGACTACTATGACTGTATAGGAGGTTCTGAGATTGGGTAGTATGAGGCCTCCTACGTTGTTCTTCAATAATGCTTTACATATCTGTGGATTCTTTCCTTTCCATATGAAGTTTGTGGTTAATTTTTCCATCTCATTAAAGAATGCAGTTGGAATTTGGATTGGGATTGCATTATATGTACAGATTGCCTTGGGTTGTATTGACATTTTCACAATGTTGAATCTTCCTATCTGTGAGCGTGTTATGTTTTTCCATTTATATAGGTCTTTTTTTTGGTTTCTTATAATAGTGTTTTGTAGTTTTCTTTGTATAAGTCTTTTACATCCTTGGTTAGATTTATTCCTAAGTATTTTTTGTGGGGGGAGGGGTAAAACCCTCTGCCATCAAGTCAATTCTGACTCATAACGACCCTATAGGACAGAGTAGAACTGCTCCATAGGGTTTCCAAGAACCACCTGGTAGGTTCGAACTGCCAACCTGTTGGTTAACAGCCATAGTTCTTAGCCACTACACCACCAGGGTTTCCATTGGGGGATGTGGCTATTGTAAGTGGTATTGTTTTCCTGATTTCGTTTCTAAAGTTCTCTTTGTTGATGTAGAAGAATTCAACCGATTTTTGTTTGTTGATCTTGTATCATGCTACTCTGCTGAATCCTTCTGTTAGTTCTAGTAACTCTTTTTGCGGAGTCTTTGGGGTTTTCTGTGTACAGGATCATATCTGTGAATAGGGTTGGTTTTACTTCTTTCTTGCCAATCTGAATGCCTTTTATTTCTTTTTCTTGCCTAATTGCTCTAGCTAGGACTTCCAGTACAATGTTGAATAGGAGTGGTGATAAAAGACGTCCTTCCCATTTTCAAGGAAACTGTTTCAGTCTCCCTCCATTGAGAATTATGTTGGCTGTTAGTTTTGTGTAAACGCCCTTTACTATATTAAGGAATTTCTCTTCTATTCCTATTTTGCTGAGAATTTTTATCAGGAATGGGTGTTGGACTTTGTCGAATGACTTTTCCACATCAATTGAGATGATCCTGTGGTTCTTTTTTGTTTTATTTATGTAATGAATTACATTGATTGATTTTATAATGTTAGAACCATCCTTGCATACTTGGTATGAATCCCACTTGGACATGATGTATTATTTTTTTAGAGTGTTGTTTTATTGTATTGCCTAGAAAATTTGTTGAGAATTTTTGCATCTGTATTCATGAGGGATATGGCTGTAATTCTCTTTTTAGGCAGTGTCTTTGCCTGGCTTTGGGATCTTCTGTTTTAATGTAGGTGATCATAGGTATAAATTTTCCTCTTAGTACTGCTTTCACTGCATTCCATAACTTTTGGTAAGTTGTGTTTTCATTTCATTCGTCTCAAGGTATTTTCTGACTTCTCTTTTGATTTGTTTTTTCACTCATTGGTTGTTTTATAGTGTGTTGTTTAATTTCCACGTATTTGTGAATTTTCTTTTTCTCATATTACTAAATTCTGATTTTATTCCATTGTGTTTAGAAAGGATGCTTACAATGATTTAAATCTTTTTTTTTTTTTAATTATTAAGACATATTTTGTGATCTAACATGGTCTATCCTGGAGAATGTTCCTCAAGTATTTGAGAAGAATGTATCATCTTCTGTTGTTCAGTGGAGTGTTCTGTATATGTCTATTAGGTCTTAATGATTTATAGTGTTGTTCAGGCCCTCTGTTTCCTTACTCATCTTCTATCTGGTTCTATCCATTATTGAAAGTGGGGTGTTGAATATCTAACTATTATTGTAGAACCATCTATTTCTAACTTCAGTTGTGTCAATGTTTGTTTCATGTATCTTAGGACTCTCTTGTTAAAAAGGTGCGTATAATTTATAATCATTATATCTTCTTGATGAATGAAACCTTTTATCAAAATATAATGTTCTTTGTCTCTCATAATGGATGTTGACTTAAAGTCTGATTTACCTGATAATAACATAGCCAACCCTGCTCTCTTTTGATTACTATTTATGTGGATTATCTTTTTCTATCCTTTTACTTTCAATCTCTTTTTGTCTTTGTATCTAAAGAGAGTCTTTTGTTGACAGCATATAGATGGACCACATTTTGTTTTGTTTTTTTAAATTCTGCTGTATCACTCTCTGTCTTTTAATATGACAATTGAATGCATTTAAGGTCCCTGGGTGGCACAAAAGTTTTACACTTGGCTACTAAGTAAAAGTTTGGCAGTTTGGACCCACCCAGCAGTGCCACAGAAGAAAGGCCTGGCAATATGCTTCCATAAATATTACAGCAAGGAAGGACCTATGGAGCTTAGTTCTACTCTGTCATGGGGTCACCATGAGTCACAGTCGACTTGATGGCAACAGGCTTGTTTATTTGTTTGTTTAACATTTAAAGTAATTACTTCAGATGAGCCAAGATGGCTGCTTAGTCAGACACACCTTGCCATCCCTCTACAGCAAAGACCCGAGAAACCAAGTGGAACACATACAGATGACAGTCCTGGAACCCTGAGCATCAAATAAAAGGATAAAGAATTAGATCAAACACCGATCGTAAGGAGAAACTGATCGAAAACAGTGAATGAGGAGAGATACAGAGTAGAAGTACCCTGCCAGCCGACCTAGCACAGCATGGGCATCTTGAGACAAAGCCAACAGTGATCCCAGGTGAGGAGCGCAGAAAGGCATCTTCACAGAATTTTTAGCAGGAGTCAGAGGAACTGTGTTGACATACGTGGAGTGAAGTGGGGTGAGCAGGACTTGAACTGGACCTAGGGAGGAAGGGTGCAGGAGGGAGAACAAGAGCTCCAGGGATCCCCTCTTCCACAGCGCAAGAAAGGAGCCAGGACTCAGAGACCAAGTGACTCACTAGTGGCAGTCCCTGACCATTGAGGTGGGTGGTACACACACAGTAACAGATCTACAGAGTGTTAGCAGAAGATCCCCCATACACCTGGAAGCCTCTCCTCGCACTTGATCAGGGCCAGGTCCCAATTGCTAACTGCAGCCAACAGGAAGCACCCAGGTACCCTCACTCTGTGACCTGAGGAGCACACTCCCCTTCCCCCACCCTCCTAGTGATTAGAAGCATGAACCCCCCAGCCCTGCATCCCCAATCGCCAGGGACACAGTCTGAGACCCCCCTTACTCCCCCCCACTCAGTCTCATCCACCTTCCGCCCCCGCCCACCTGCCAAGTGGCAGCAACAACAGTACTTCCAGCCACCCACCCCCACCCTCAACCCTGCCCCTCTGAGCAACATGTGACCACTCTAGCAATCTAGCCTGCTTGGCCTTGCCCCTTGCCCCACCCTTCCGAGCAGCAAAGGACCACCCCGGCAACCCCACCTGCTCCTTGGCTGCCAGCCTGTCCCTGCGAGTGGCACAGGATCACTCAGGCAGCCTTACTCACCCAAGGCAGGTAGGGGAAAGCGTGCTTCCACACACCTACTCACCTACCACACCTGTTGCCCTGTCCCCACAGCAAGTGCCATCACCTGCTCCCACGCCACTGGACTTACAAGCAGACGGCAACCAATGCCTGCCCAGCCTGTCCACAGCCACTCTGCACAACTAGTGAACACAAACTTAAGCCCACACTGCCAGCTGCTGCCCCACTCACCTGGAGCCAGGTAGTGAGCCCTCCAGTGCTACCAGACTAACAACCAGTGTAGCATGCCCTCCCCGCCCACCCAGGTATACCAAAATAAAACAAAAAATAGGGAGCAGCAAACAAACATACAGTCAGCCAATAAATATAATAACACCTTAATGTCTCAGAGACAACAGACAATATTAAATCACATAAAGAAGCAGGACAAGATGCCTCAAGCAAGTGACCAAAATAAAGGGTCAGGAAACCTTCCTAAGGAAGAAATGGTAATAGCAATAACTGATAAGGAATTCAAAAGACTTATATATAGGATCCTCCAAGAGATCAAAAAAGAGATCAAGGAAAACACATACAAAATCAAGGAAAACACAAGTAAAATTCTCAAAGAATTCAGGAAATCAATACAATGACAAAATAGACATTGGAAACCACACAAAAACAGCAACTAGAAATCCAGAAGAGTAACAATAAAATTTCAGAAATCAACAACTCAATGGAAGGACATAGGAGTAGAATCGAATCAATGGAAGACAGAATCAGCAAAATAGAGAACAAATCTCTTGACATCAATTTGTTTGAGGAACAATCAAAAAAAAAGAAACCTAAGAGTTACGTGGGACACCATCAAGAGGAATAATTTACGCATGATCAAAATTCCAGAACAGGGGGAGACAAAATAAAGCACAGAATTTTTGAAGATTTGCTGGCAGAAACTTCCCTAATATGAAAGATGAGAAGCTGTCCATCCAAGAAGCTCAGCGAACCCCATACAAGATAAATTCCCAAAGATAGTCACCAAGACGTGATCATTATCAAACTTTCCAGAACCAAAGACAAAGAATCCTGACAGTAAGTCAGGAAAAACAAACTGTCACCTACAAAAGGGAACCAATAAGACTAAGCTCGAATTTTTTGGGCAAAGCAAGAAATCAATGGGATGACATATATAAAACCCTGAAAGGAAAAATTTTGCAACCAAGAATTATATATCTAATAAAATTTTATCTCAAGTACAATGGCAAAACTAGGACATTCCTAAATAAACAGAAATTAACAGAATTTGTAAAAACCAGACCAACCTTACAAGAAATACTAAAGGGAGTCCTTTGGACACAGAACCAGCAACATCAGACCAAACTTACAAGAAATGTTAAAGGCAGTCCTTCAGACAGAGAACCAACAACATCAGACAAAAACCTGAGATTAAAACACATGACAGCATCACCCAGATACCAACACAGATAAAAAAAATTCTAAAAAATAAAGTAAAGCTACAAGCTGAAAATGGACCCAGAGATGTCAATCATTAAATGACAACTTCAGAATAAAAAGGTACAATAAATGGTGTAGTTACAGAACTTCCATATGGAAGGGAAGTCAAAGCAATATCCACATATAACAGACTGTTTTAAATTTAGGAAGAGAGTGGCAGAATGGATTTTTTTAAAAAAAGACATAACCCGTCAATATGTTGTCTGCAAGAGACACACCTTAGACACAAAGATAAAAAATAAGGTAAAAATCAAAGGATGGAAAAAATATATATCAAGCAAACAGTAACTGAAAAAGAACAGGAGTGGCAATATTAATCTCCAATAAAATAGACTTTAAGGCGAAGTCCAGTGTAGAGAAAAGGGCACTACATAATGAATTAATGGATCAATCCCCTAAGAGGACATAACCGCAGTAAGTATTCATGCACTCAACAACAGAGCTCCAAAATACATAAAACAAACTCTAAGAGTATTGAAAAGTAATAGTAGGAGACAGAACAACTAGAAAAAAACTCAACAGAGATACAGAAGACCTAAACAACACAATCAACCAACTTGACCTCATAGGTGTATATGGAACACTCCACCCAACAGCAGCACCGTACACATTCTCCACCAGCACACATGGCTCATTCTCCAGAACAGACCATGTTTTAGGCCACAATGCAAGCCTCAAGAAATTAAAAAATATTGGAATAATACAAAGCATGTTCTCTGATCACAGTGCTGGAAAATTAGAAATCACTAACAAGAAGCACAAGGGAAAGAGTCTAATATATGGAAATTGAATAGCACCTTGCTTAAAAACCACAGGGTAATAGAAGAAATTAAATTAAAAAAATTCCTAGAAGCAATCAAAAACTAAAATACAACATACCAAAACCTTTGGAACACAGCAGAAGCAGTGCTCAGAGTTCAGTTTGTGGTAATAAACACACACATCAAAAAAGAAGAAAGGGCCAAAATCAGTATCTCTTAACCCTACAACTTGAACAAGTAGAAAAAGAGCACCAAAGGAAGCCCACAACCATCAGAAAAAAGGAAATAATAAAGATGATAGCAGAAATAAATGAAACAGAAAAGTAGTTAAAAGAATCAACGAGGCTAAAAATTGGTTCTTTGAAAGGATCAATAAAATCAACAAACCACTGGCCAAACTGAGAGAAGAAAAGAAGGAAAAGATTCAAATAACCCAAATAAGAAATGAGTTGCATGATGTTACAACAGAACCAACTGAAATAAAAAGAATCATAACAGAATATTATGAAAAATTATACTCCAACAAATTTGAAAACCTAGAAAAAATGGACAAATTTCTGGAAATACAAACTGAGGCGGGAAAAACTGAGCAGACCAATAACAAAAGAAGGAAATGAAGAGGTAATTTTAAAAAAGCCTTGACCTGGACAGCTTTACTGGAGAGTTCTACCAAACATTCAGAGAAGAGTTGACACTAATATTATTACTCAGACTATTCCAGAGCATATGAAAGGAAGGAATGCTTCTGAATTCATTCTATGAAGCCAGCATAACTCCAGGCAAAGACACCACTAAAAAAGAAAATTATAGACCAATGTCTGTCATGAATATAGACACAAAAATTCTCAACAAAATCCTAGGCAATAGAATTCAACAACATATCATAAAAATAATACATTATGGCCAAGTGGGATTCATACCAGGAATGCAATGATGGTTCAACATTAGAAAATCATTCAACGTAATCCACTACATAAATAAAACGAAGGAAAAGAATCAGATGATCATCTCAATCGAAACAGAAAAAGCACTTGATAAACCCTAACACCCATTCCTGATAAAAGCTCTCAGCAAAATACGAATAGAAGGGAAATTCTGCAACATAATTAAGGGCATATATACAAAACCAACAGCCAACATTATTCTCAGTGGAGAGAAACTGAAAGTATTCCCTTTGAGAATGGGAACCAGCAAGGATGCCCTTATCACTACTCTTATTCAGTGTTGTACTGGGAGTCTTAGCTAGAGCAATGAAGCAAGAAAGGGAAATAGAGGGTATCCATTTTGGCAAAGATGAAGTAAAACTATCCCTATTCACAGATGATATGATCCTATACATAGAAAATCCCAGAGATTCCACAGGAAAACTACTGAAACTAATAGAAAAAAAGAAAAGAAAAATCAGCAAAGTGGCAGAGTACAAGATCAACATAAAAAAATCAGTTGGATTCATCTACATTAACAAAGAGAACTCCGAGAGGGAAATTAGGAAAGCAATACCATTTACAGTAGTCCCCCAAAAGATAAAATACTTGGGACTAAGTCTAATGAGGGATATAAAAGACTTATAAAAGGTAACTGCAAAATACTACTGCAGGAAATCTAAAGAGACCTACAGAAATGGAAAAACATACCATGCACCTGGATAGGAAGACTTAGCATTGTGAAAATGTCAATACTACTGAAAGCAATCTACAAATACAATTCAGTCTCAACTGAAATTCCAACAGCATTCTGTAGTGAGATGGAAAAACTTTTCATTGAAAGGAAAGACGCACCAGATAAGTTACTATTGAAGAAGAAGAACAAAGTAGGAGGCGTCACACTCCCCTATCTCAGAACCTACTATACAACCACAGTAATCAAGACAGACTAGTACAGGCATATCTCATTTCATTGTGCTTCACTTTATTGTGATGCCCAGATATTGCATTTCTTACAAATTGAAGGTTTGTGGCAACCGTGTGTCGAGCAAGTCTTTCAGCACCATTTTTCCAATAGCGTGTGCTTGCTTCATATCTCTCTCACATTTTGATAATTCTCACAACATTTCAAACTTTTCATTATTATTATATCTGTTATGGTGATCTGTGATCAGTTATCTTTGATGTTACTATTCTAATTGTTTTGGGGTGCCACAACTGTGCCCGTCTAAGACAACAAACGTAATAAATGTGTGTGTTCTGACTGCTCCACAGACTTGCTGTACCTCTGTCTCTCTCCCTCTCCTCAGGGCTCCTTATTCTCTGAAACACAACAATATTGAAATTAGGCCGCTTAATAACCTTACAGTGGCCTCTAAGTGTTCAAGTGAAAGGAAGACTCACACATCTCTCACTTTAAATCAAAACCTAGAAGTGATTAAGCTTAGTGAGAAAGGCATGTCAAAAGCCGAGAAAGGCTGAAAGCTAGGCCTCTTGCACCAAACAGCCAAGTTGTGAAGGCAAAGGAAAAGTTTCTGAAGGAAATTAAATATGCTGCTCTAATGAATACACAAATGACAAGAAAGCAAAACAGCCCTATGCTGATACGGAGAAAGTTTTAGTGGTCTGGACAGAAGATCAAACCAGCCACAACATTCCCTTAAGTCAAAGCCTAATCCAGAGCAAGGCCCTAACTCTCTTCAATTCCGTGAAGACCGAGAGAGGCGAGGAAGCTGCAGAAGAAAAGTCTGCAGCCAGCAGAGGTTGGTTCCTGAGGTTTAAGGGAGGAAGCCGTCTCTAGAACATAAAAGTGCAAGGGGAAGCAGCAAGTAGTGATGCAGAAGCTGCAGCGAGTTATCCGGGACACTGAGCTGGTTGGTGAACGTGGCCGCACTGAACCACAGGTTTTCAGTGTAGATGAAACAGCTTTATATTGGAGGAGATGCCATCCGGGACTTCCAGAGCTGGAGAGGAGAAGTCAGTGCCTGGATCCAAAGCTTCAAGGACAGGCTGGCCTTCTTGTCAGGGGCTAGTGCAGCTGGTGACTTTAAGTTAAAACCAGTGCTCAGTTACCATTTTGAAAATCCTAGGGCTCTTAAGACTTATGCCAGATCTACTCTGCCTGTGCTGTATAAATGGAACAACAAAGTCTGGAGGACAGCACATCTCTTTACAACATGGTTTACTGAATATTTTAAGCCCACTGTTGAGACTTACTGCTCAGAAAAAAAGATTGCTTTCAAAATATTTCTGCTCATTGACAACATACCTGGTCACCAAAGAGCTCTGATGGAGATGTACAAGGAGATTAATGTTATTTTCAGCATTAACTCAAATTGGATCAAAGATCTAAATGTAAAACCTAAAACTATACAGATCGTGGAGGAAAAAATACGGTCAACACTAGGGGCCCTAATATATGGTAGAAACAGAATACCAAACGTATGTAAAAATACACAAATAGTGGAAGATAAACTAGATAACTGGGACCTCTTAAAAATCAAACACTTATGCTCATCAAAAGACTTCTCCAAAAGTATAAAAATAGAACCTACGGACTGGGAGAAAATTGTTGGCTACTACATATCTGACAAAGATCTAATCTATAAAATCTATAAAAAACTCCAGTACCTCAACAAAAAAAGACAATCCATTTTAAAAATGGGCAAAGGACATGAACACACTCTTCTCCAAAAGAAACATTCAGGCAGCTAACAAACAAATGAAGAGATGCTCGTGATTATTACTCATTAGAGAAATGCAAATCAAAACTACAATGAGATACCAGCTCACCCCAGCAAGAATGGTGCTGATCCAACAATCAGAAAACAGCAAATGCTGGCAAGGTTGTGGGGAGCCTGAAACTCTTATACATTGCTGGTGGGAATGTAAAATGGTACAACCTCTGTGGAAAATAGTATGGCCCTTCCTTAAAAAGCTAGAAATAGGAATGCCATATGATCCTTCAACCCTACCCCTAGGTATGCATCCTACAGAAATAAGAGCTGTGACAAAAATAGACATATGCACACCTAATGTTCAGTGCAGCATTATTCACAATAACAAAAAGATGGAAACAACCTAAATGCTTATCAATGGATGAATAGATTTTAAAAAACTGTGGTACGTACACACAAAATTGATTTTAAAAAAAATTTTAATGTTGCATTTACTATGCAACAATAAAGACTAATGAGTCCACAGAACATCTCACAACATGGATGAACATGCAGGACATTATGCTGAGTGAAATAAGTCAAGCACAAAAGGACAAGTATTGTATGAGACCACTATTATAAAAAGTTAAAATAGGTTTGCATGCAGAAAGTAATGTTATTTAATGGTTACCAGAAAAGAAAGAGGGAGGGAGGGAAAACCACCAACTGGACAATAGACACATGTTAACTTTTGGTGAAGGTGAAAGTCAGTACAACGTGACCAAGGCAAAGAAAGACACTGAGAGATTCACAAGAATAAAAGCCAGCTACACTAAATTTTTTTTTTTTTTTTTTACACTAAATACTACAACATCTACAACCCTGTAACAACAGTAATAACAAACAATAATTTATGAGTGGATACATGGTAGATATGTATGCTGAATAGGTATGGCAGCACACCCATGTGCATGTATAGACTAAGTTATGGATGTTTCTACATACATATTTGTATATGTTGCATGTATATTTGTATATACAATAGGGAGCACAGTTAGGGAAACCTCTTAGATGTAACCAAACACTTCAGGGCATTCAGTTACTGGGCTTGAGGACTGGGGACCATAGTCTTGGGGGACATCTTGGTCAGTTGGCATAACACAGCACATAAAGTCAATGTTCTACATCCTACTTTGGTGATCTGGGGTCTTAAAACTTGCGCGTGGCCATCTATGATACAACTATTTGTCTTTTCCATCTGGAGCAAAGGAGAGTAAAGAAAACCAAAGATTAAATGAAGCCAATAGTTGAAAGGATTAACAGCCCACAAGAGCCACAGCCTCCACTACCCTGACACCAGAAGAACTAGATGGTTCCTGGCTGCCACCACTGACTGCTCTGACCAGGATCACAATAGAGGGTCCCGGAAAGAACAGGAGAAATGTAGAACAAAATCCAAATTCATAAAAAAGACCAGACTTATTGATCTGATAGAGACTGGAGGAACCCCCGAGACTATGGCCCTTAGTCACTGTGATGGTGACAATTGTGTGTCAGCTTGGCTGGGCCATGATTCTCAGTGGTTTGGCAGTTGTGATGCAGTTTGGCAGCTACCCAACGATGTAATCACTTCCATAATGAAATCTGATAGAATGTAATTACATCCATGATGAGATCTATAAGCAGCCAGTCTGTTGAAGGGAGTTTCCTTGGGGATGGCCTGCGTCCATCCAATATATGTAGACTTCCCGGCAAAGCTTGCTGGTTTGCTCGATCTGGATTCTTATCTGACCTCCAGTTATTGGGACTTGAGCTACAAGCTTACCTGCCGATCTTGGGATCCTTCAGCTCCACCACCTGTGAGCCAGCGGCCTACCATCTTACCTGCCAATCTTGAGATTCATCGGCTTCCACACCTGTGAGCCAGAGGCCTGCTGTCTGACCTGCTGATCTTAGGTTCACCAACTGGACCAATAAGCAACATCATGATAAATGGAGAAAAGATTGAAGTTGTCAAGGATTTCATTTTACTTGGCTCCACAATCAGCATGGATCAAAAGATGCATTGCATTGGGCAAATCTGCAAAAAAACCTCTTTTTTAAGGTGTTGAAAAGCAAAGATGCATACCTTGAAGACTAAGGTATGTATGACCCAAGCCATGCTGTTTTAAATTGCCTTATATGCATGCAAAAGCTGGACAATGAATAAGGAAGACCAAAGAAGAATTGATGCCTTTGAATTGTGGTATTGGCAAAGAATACTGAAGATACCATGGTCTGCCGGAAGAAAGAATTAATCTGTCTTGGAAGAAGTACAACCAGAATGCTCTTTAGAAGCAAAGATGGTGAAACTATGTCTCACTTACTTTGGATGTGTTCTAAGGAGGGATTAGTCCCTGGAGAAGGACATCATGGTTGGTAAAGTAGAGGGTCAGAGGAAAAGAGGAAGACCCTCAATGAGATGGATTGACACAGTGGCTGCAACAGTGGGCTTAAGCATAACAATGATTGTGAGGATGGCACAGGACCAGGCAGTGTTCCGCTCTGTTGTACATAGTATCGCTTAGAGTTGGAACTGACTGGACTGCACCTACCAACAACAACAAGGAAGGATTTACTTCCACCATTTAGCTATTTGTTTTCTGTATGTTTTATGTATTTTTTATTCTTTGATTTGTCCATTAGTGCCTTTTATGTATTAAGTTGAATTTTAAGAAAATAACTAAAACATGTACAGAAAAGGTTACCTTTAGGAGTATAATTAACATCTCAAACTTAACGACAACCTCGGTTAAATAATAACAACTCAGTTAAAATGGTATAAAAACACTCTGCCCCATGCCTCTCCATCCCTCCCCCTTTATGTTGTTATCGTCATTATTACGTCTTTATACATTGTATGCCCATGTGCGCAGATTTATAATTATTTTATGCATTTGCCTTTTAAATCCTATAGGAAGTAAAGAGAAGTTACAAAGCAAAATTACAATAATACCAGCTTTTATGTTTACCTATGTAGTTACCTTTACCAGAGTTTTTTATTTCTTCTTAATGGCTTCAAGTTACTATCTAGTAACTTTTACCCAGAAGGATTTCCTTTAGCATTTCTTGTGAGGTGATCTTCTGGCTCTGAACTCCATCTGTCTAGCTTTTGTTTATCTAGAAATGTCTTAATTTTTCCTTCATTCTTGAAGGATAGTTTTGCAGATATAGAATTCTTGGTTGACAGTTTTTTCCATTCAGAACTTTAAATATGTCATCCCACTTCCCTCTGGCCTTCATAGTTTGTGATGAGGAACTAGTTAATAATCTTGAAGATCACTTGTACATGAGGAGTCACTTCTCTTTTGCTGCTTTCAAAATTCTCTTTGTTCTTAGGTTTTGACAATTGACCTATAATGTCTTGATGTGGGTTGCTTTGAGTTTTTTTCTACTTGGAGTTCATTGGGCTTTTGAATGAGTAAATTGATGTCTTTCATCAGATTGTAGCTTTTGGCCATTATTTCATCAATTATTTTTTCTGCCCATTTCTCCCTTCTCCTTCTGGGACTCCCATGATGTCATGATGTCTGTGTTAGTATACTTGACAGTGTCCCATAGATCCTTCAAGCTCTGTTCAGTTTTTTTTTTTTTTTTTTCCTCAAACTGAATAATTTTTAGTTGTCTTATTTTTAAAATTCACCCATCCTTTCCTGCCTGGTCTATTCTGCTATTGTACTTTTGAGGACCAAAATTTCTGCTTAGTTGCTTTTTATAATTTCTGTCTCTGTATTAACATTCTTTGTTTTTTCATACATCATTTTACTGATTTCCATTAGTTCTTTTCCATGGTTTCATTTGGCTCATTGGGCATATTTAAGACATTTGATTTAACATCTTTTACTAGTAATTCCAATGTCTGGGCTTCCTCAGAGATGGTTTCTTTCCAATTCTTTTTTTTTTTTTCCTGAGAATGGGGTATACTTTCCCTTTACTTTGTATGTTTTGTAATTTTTGTTGAGAACTGGATATTCTGAATATTACAGTGTGGTAGCTCTGAGAATGTGATTCTTGCACTGTTTAGGGGTTAGCATTGTTACTTGAGGAAAGATGCAGTCATCTGTTCAGTGACATTTCCAAACTATTTTTGCAAAGTAAATTTTTCAATTGTGTGGGGTCACACAATTAGAGTTTCTGTTCTGTTAACTTCTGCAGTCAGCCAGTGACCTGACAAAAAGGCAGTGGCAGGGGGTGGTACGGGGAGAAAAGGTGTATTAGCCCTTTAAGTTGCTGCTGCTGAGAAGGCCAAACCTCAGGCAGTGCTGCACCTGTCCTTTAGTGCACCCCCAGATCAACCAAAATGTAAAATCCCAAATCCTTGGAGGACAAGGTCCGCAGTGTCCACCCTGGGAACATGGGCCACTGTCTCCACTGCCACAGCAGGACTGACATGAGCTCTTTGGCATCCATTCTCAGCTTTTACTTAGAATGCAAAATTTAAATTTTAACCATTTGTGTTGTATTTTCAGTGTGCATCATGTTGTACTTTTACGGAAAAGATGCTCTTAAATCAGCTGTATTCTTTTTGCCCTGAATGAGCACCTGGTCTCAAGAAAAAGACAGGCCTATGAACTTAACCCTTTGCCCTCGAGTCGATTTCGACTCATGGAGACCCTATAGGTCAAAGTAGAGCTGCCCCATAGGGTTTCCAAGGAATGGCTGGTAGATTTAGACTGCTGACCTTTTGGTTAGCAGTTGAGCCCTTAACTACTGTGCCACTTAGTTATCAGAAATAGGGAAAATGCCCTAATAAGGGTCTGACTTTGGAAGTCCTAACTCAGTGAAATTTTGACTTGTTAGCCTATGATCTGCATTAGACCAATAATATAAACAAGGCTTATAACATTTCTAAGAAGGCTAGTATTGTTTCAAATGCTGGGCTTGGAAATGAAGTCTGTAGCCCCACAGAAGCACACTAACTTATAACTGTATGATGAGAGGAGAAAATTTTTGATAAGAGTGTAATTCATCAGAATTGCGTTCTTTTGCTTAACAGATAGCTAATCGTATTGTTTTCTTTCGAAACGAATTATTTTCTTTATTTACTCCTCATGTCTTTCCAAACTGATGAACTCTTCCATTTATTTAGTGAGCATTTTCTGAGCACTTCCTGTGTGTCGAGAGTTCAGTAGTATTAGGCTGTATCTGCTCTAGGTGCAAACTCTTGCACCGCCTTTCGGGGATCAGCAGCACACTGCACGCCCCCCTCAGGTCGTATGCTCTGTGTGAGTTTTACATGGACTAAATATTTCAGCGTTTGCTTTGGACTAGACTATTTCAACATGTAATATACTGAAAAGAAATTTCCTAGAGGTGATCACAGGCCTCTCATTTGCATTGTTTTGCCTTGCCTTTTTTTTTTTTTTTTCTTTTCCCTCTAGGTTTTATTTTAAGACCTTTCGGTAATAAAAATAAGTTGAATTCCAGAAAACAGTAAAATGTACATTATTTGAATAGTATTATGCCTTCTGTACCTGCATTGAGGCCCTTTCACGTATATTATTTCATGTGATTCTCACGATAAGCCTGTGAGGCAGATGTTATTATCTGCAGATTCTTTTTTTTTTTGTTGGTGAAAATGTGTACAGCAGAGGATACACCATTTCAACAAAGTCTACGTGTATAATTCAGTGACATTGTTTGCATTCTTCAAGTTGTACAACTGTTCTCACTGTTCTTTTCCACATTATTGCACCACCATTAATATAAACTCGCTGCCCCTAAGCTTCCCATCTAACTCTTCGAGATGCTATTGTCAGTTTGTTGCCACACAGATAAATCTTTGAAAAAACACGATGCTAGGGCAGGCATACTTTACTAATTAAGCTAAACTATTGTTTGGTTCAAAGCAGATGTCCAGGGAAAGTCTTGGTTTGAGGTTTAAAGAGTATGCAGCTTTCTTTTTTAATCTTTACAGTCACCTTACGTAGTAAGTAGTACAGACGAGGAAAGTAAAGTTCACAAAGGTTAGGTGTCATTGCCCGAGGTCACATGGTTCCTCTGTGGCAGAGCCAGGGTACGAAACTTCATGTCTGTTTAATACTTCCCATTATCCCATGATGCTTTTCCTACCTTCACTGGAAAAAAAAGATTTCAGAAAACATAATGCAAAGTCATTGTACTATGAGGGCCTTTGAAAGGTGTCATTTTTTCATAGCTGGTCTTCTTGTTAGTTATATAAAATTGAGTAAAAAGGTACACTACTATATTCATGATCTATGGGATATGCAGGACTACAAACTACTAAAAGTATTGGCTGATTTATGAGGTGAAAAGAGAAATCCAGTCCTGGAGGATCATTGTGATAGCAGAAGAACACAGACTTTTGAGTAAGGCAGAACTGGCTGTGAAGACCTCTTTTGCCGTTTACTAGCTCAGGGTTCCTAGGCAAGTTATTTAATTTTCACTGAGCCTCAATACTTCTCTCTGTAAGGGGAGCAGTTGTTATGCTCCTTATTTTCACAAAAAAATATTTTATTTGCTGAACATAAATCTGAACCCTGTCAGAGATTAATTGAAATTCTTATCTCACTTCCACTTTGCTCTCTGTGAGATTAAATTTTTAAAATCACACTCTTAAATTGCCTCCAAGCATTTGGAGTGCTGACAAGACTTCCTAGTTTATTTTCACCCTGTCAAATTTCAGGGTGCAGGGGCTTGTTACTTATTAAATTCTACACAGGATTCTAAAAAGAAATTTGAAAGAAATATATATACCACATTTACCAACTTTCAAGCAAAGCATTTTGTACAGTTAGAGATTTCAGTCAAGTTTTTCCTTAGATCCGAGACTTACAAATGTTCTCTTATTTACACTTTGTCGTCTACCATTCTACTTCATGGAATAAATATTTCTGTTTTGTTCTCCAGGAGCCTAAAAATGTAGAATTGTTTTACCTGAATGGTTTCTATGTTTTCTGAACAAAGCAGAGAACTTACATTAAGCAGCTTCTCTGTCCTAGGAGCTTTAACAGACCTTGTGAGGCAGGCGGAGGAACTCAAGGAAGGGAAACTGAGGCTAAGGGAAATCAGTATCTGTACTCAAATGCACCACTTGGCAGTGCTGAGCTAGGATGGGACCCCAAGTCCATGTCTCCAGAGCCTGAGCCTTTCTGTTCTAACAGACTAAAGATCGGCCATTCTTTTTTCCTTTCTTTTGTTATTGTCTTTACTTTTTAGAAAGAACTAAATTCCCGAGATGGAGCTTGGGAAAAAATATGTGGCGAACGGGATCCCTTCATCCTATGCAGTTTAATGTGGTCTTGGGTAGAACAACTGAAGGAGCCTGTAATCACCAAAGAGGACGTGGACATGCTGGTTGACAGGCACGCAGATGCCGCCGAAGCGTTGTTTTTATTAGAGAAGGTAAAGTAGTTGTTGTACTAGTTAATGAATTTAACTGAGGCCCTTGATGTAAGTTGCACACACTGAAAAAGATCCATTATAAAAAGGGGATTCATACAGGACCCCATATCCAACTAAGTCTAATAGTTTTCCCAAGAAAAATGAAGAAATGCATACTCAGTATAAACTCAGTATAGACACTTAGAAAATACGGAAAAGGGGGAAATATCTATAATCCTGTCACCTGGGAGAACCATTTTAAACATTTTTACATCTTTCAACCTTATTATTGCATATTTTAACCGATAGTAAAAATCACTTTAAAATGCAATTTTATACTTCATTTTTGCTTAAAATTATAAGATATTTTTCCATGTATAGTATGAGCTTTTCATGAATATTAACTTTAATGGGTGTGTAATGCCTCCAGTATGGGGATATGCCATAATTAACTATTTTTTCACTTTCCGTATCTGTTTCTACTCATTTACTATGAGCATATAAATATGGAAAGCTATGAGATAGGTTAGAATATGCACTTTTTTGTATTTTTTAAAAAGGGTTATGTGTGTATATGTACACATGTATACATATGTGTATACAATTTGTATATTTATAAAATATCTCTAGAAGGAAAAATAAGAAACTGGTAATGGTGGTTGCCTTGAGGGAAGGATACCAAATTTTTGTGTTTTTATGTGGTAATATTTTCAGTTAAAAATTGGCTTTTTATTTGAGAAAAGTGTTACCCGATAATTAGCCTTGAGCTACTTATTGTGCTGCGCTTCAGTGTCAGCATGGCCTCATTGTCTCCAATGCTCACTGAAAATCTCAGCCCCTCCAACATACACACACAGTGACGCAATACACGTCTTTAAGCAGAAAACTTTTCCTGTATCTTGAGTCCTTTTCTTAGCCCATGTTCTTAGCAATTAAATTACAGAGATAAAACGGGCAAGTGACTAGGGAGGAAATTAACCTTTGTTGTGTGACTGTGGGCAAAGCCCTTGCTAGTGGGTGTTATCCTAATTTACTCAAAGGGAAGGCGAGAGCCTTGCCCAGGTGCACAGCATGTGTCAGAGCTAGGTTCAAACCCAGTTGCTCTGGCACAAAGCTGGTGCACTTCCGTTCCCATCATGCTATCCACTTTAACAGAATTCACTCTACATCTCCTCCCCATCCCCCATGCAGGGGGCATATACTTTTGTAGGTGTCATTGTAATGATAATTTGTGCACTCAGGTTTTTCTGTATTTCAGATTATGCCCTTAAAGTAGATTTCCGGAGATGAAATTACTGGGTCAAAGGGTGTGAATTTTTTTCCTGAGGCCTTTGCTATGTACTGCTCAAGGTGATGGAATTTCTCCTTTGTTTCTCTAAGGTGAACCAGCCCCCTTGGAGTCAAGTCAGTGTACTCATTCTTAACGGTTTTCTCCCCTTGACATAGAGGCTGCTTTCTTAGGTGCCTGCATGCTCCTGGAGGGCTGGGGTTGTTTCTCTTCTTCTTCCCCACCTCCCTCCATAGCACCTGGAATGGGGCTGGCGCAGTTCTGTTTGCTCAGTGCCCACTGACGTGTCCATGTGTCACCATGACACGTCAGCCTCTAATGGCCTAACTGAATGATTACACCCAGAAGCAACAGAATGAAAAAATCTATTCCATTCACGACAAGAAAAATATTTGGTTGCAAAATGGCATTGATCTTCAGATTCATTTGTATTTCTGCTTAATTACTAACCAGCTTTGATATGGATTATCTCCTGCAAGCTTTTCAAATTATATTAACACATAACAATAGACTTTTTGTAGAGCTCTTGGTAGATATTTTAGTATTTGAGATTATGAGTACTAGGTCTGAAACCAGTTTCTGGGTCTGCAGTTACTTTAAGTTTATTCCCTGAGGCATTTTTCAAACAACTCATTTGATTTTGATTTCTGCAAAAACAGGGACAGCACCAGACGATTCTTTGCATTTTACATTGCATAGTGAGTCTTCAGACGGTTCCTGTGGATGTGGAGGAAGCATTCCTGGCCCATGCCATTAAAGCTTTCACTAAGGTGAGTAGTGCTCCACCTTTCCCCTTCTAGATTCCAGAGGCCATCAGCCTCCTGTAAAGTAAAGCTGTTAGTTATGGTGGCAGAGTGGCTAAGCCCTCAGCCGCTAACCAAAAAATTGGTGGTTAGAACTCAGCCAGTGGCTCCATGGGAGAAAGAAAAATTACAGGATGAAAAATCCTGTGGGGCAGTTCTACTCTGTCACATGAAGGTTGCTCTGAGTCAAAATTGATAACGTGTTTCTGTAATGGAATGTACTGACATTTATTGAAAGTAGTTGCAGAGTTTGGGGCAAAACATATCACTGTTTCCCAACAGTGATATTAGGAAAAACTGAAGTGTAGGTTTGTTGAAGGAGAATATTGGAACAAAGAGCTTTTATTTAGAAGAAGGAAACAATTGGGTGTTGAGAAAGTATTTTTAAATCATGTGCCTGTTGGGAGCCAGAGAATCTTTTCTTGTTGAGCCAGTTCTACCTTGAGTTTAAACAAGAAGCTATCTATTGAGAATTTAACATTCAGCATTGACTATTTGATCCTGTGTCCTGGTTGGCAAATCCTAAGCAAAGAATAAAATATATTTCCTTTTCATGAATATCCTTTTGGCTTGCAGGAATCTGCTCTGGCTAAAGAGAGAAGCCAGGTTCATGTCAAAAGAAAAAGTTCCCCTCATCCCCTCAGCTAATTTGTTTGGTAACTCTCATATGTGAAATGAAAACGTCTTTGTTAATAACAGGAAAGAACCCATCTTTTGAATAACAGCGTCTATGGCAAGTATTAATGATAATAGCAATTATTATTCATACTCATTTACAAGTTCTGAAGTTTTATTATTTTTCCAATATCCTTTCCTCTCCACCCCTTCCAAAGTGATGTCCCTATTTCAGATTCTTGTTTCTTTCCTGGATTTATTTTATTGCACTATTAAAAATGAAACAGTTTCGGAGGCAGGGCCAAGATGGCAGAATAGACAGATGCTTCCTACAATCCCTTATACAACAAAGACCTGAAAAAACAAGTGAAACAATCATACTTATGACAAGCTAGGAGCCCTGAGCATCAAAGGCAAAGTTAGAAAATGGACTGAATGGCAAGGGAAGGAAGAAGAGATTCAGAAGCGGAGAGGAGTTACCAGACCTGAATCGCCAGGATACCTCATGCACCATTGATGGGAGCAGCTGCAGTGGGTCGGTGGTAGAGTTTGGCTGCAGTTGCCTCAGGGAGAAGCAGCCAGCCACACAGCCTACTCACACCTCCAGAACTAGAGAAGAACGGTGCTGTCTGCAAAAGCTAAGTACTTGCGTATATTTTACCACGCCCCCAGCCCCCAAGCCAGCTTCGGTGGCTGTTGATTTCCCTGGGCCTGGCCATGTTGAGCACCTGGAGCCATCCTCCCAGCCTTGGAGTAGGAATAGATTCATAATTGGGGGAAAAGATAATCTGCCAGCTCCACTAATGGGTGGGGAGCTCAGGACAGAAGAGGCTCCTATCCAGGCATAAACAGTCCGTGGACTTTGAATACCTTTCCCCTCCTGCATGGACCTGTGTGGGCCTGATTCAGGAGAACAGGCTCTTACTGGCAGACTGCAACCATTTCAGCTGTGAGGTGAAGAGGTGGGTGTTTGATATTTGACACCACTTTGCCTATTAAACAGGGTTCTCACCTACCCACATAAGAGGCATAAGGACTGGTGGCCCCACTCAGGTCACCCAGCCACTCACAACAGGGGTCCAAGGATAATTGGCACCTCCCAGTCCTTACAAACAAAAGCAGTGGGTGCCCATGGTCCACCTGCAGAACCCACCCACCTGCACACTCTTGGGAACAGGGACACGCTTTCCTCACAGACATTCAAAGGGAGGTTCTCAGCCCCCTGCCTTTTTCAGAGCATGACCCCCTACTGCAACATAATAAAGGGAATTTATACAAAGCCAACAGCCAACATCATCCTAAATGGAGACAGTCTGAAAGCATTTCCCTTGAGATTGGGAACCAGACAAGCATGCCCTTTATCACCACTCTTATTCAACATTGTGCTGGAAGTCCTAGCCAGGGCAATTAGGCAAGATAAAGAAATAAAGGGCATCCAGATTAGTAAGGAAGAAGTAAAAGTATCTCTACTTGCAGATCACATGATCTTATACACAGAAAACCCTAAAGAATCCTCAAGAAAACTGCTGAAACTAATAGAAGAGTTCAGCACAGGATCAGGATACAAAATAAACATATAAAAATCAGTTGGATTCCTCTACACCAAAAAAAAAAGAACATCGAGGAGGAAATCACCAAATGAATACCATTTACAGTAGCCCCCAAGAAGATAAAATACCTAGGAATAAATCTTACCAGAGATCTAAAAGATGTGTACAAAGAAAACTGCAAGACATTGCTGCAAGAAACCAAAAGAGACCTATGTAAATGGAAAAACATAAGTTGCTCGTGGATAGGAAGACTTAACATTGTAAAAATGTCCGTTCTACCAAAAGCGATCTATAGATACAATTCAATTCCGATTCAAACTGCAATGACATTTTTAAATGAGATGGAGAAACAAATCACCAACTTCATATGGAAGGGAAAGAGGCCCTGGATAAGTAAAGCATTGCTGAAAAAGAAGAACAAAGTAGGAAGCCTCACTCTACCTGATTTTAGAAACTATTATACTGCCACAGTAGTCAAAACGGCCTGGTACTGGTACAACAGATACATAGGCCAATGGAACAGAATTGAGAATCCAGACATAATCCATCCACCTATGAGCAGATGATATTTGACAAAGGCCCAAAGTCAGTTAAATGAGGAAAAGATGGTCTAATAAATAGTGCTGGCATAACTGTATATCCATCTGCAAAAAATTGAAACAAGACCCATACCTTACTCTATGCACAAAAACTAACTTAAAATGGATCAAAGACCTAAATATAAAATCTAAAATGATAAAGATCATGGAAGAAAAATAGGGACAATGCTAGGAGCCCTAATACATGGCATAAACAGTATATAAAACATTACTAACAATGCAGAAGAAAAACTAGATAACTGGGAGCTCCTAAAAATCAAACACCTATGCTCATCCAAAGACTTCACCAAAGGAGTAAAAGGATTACCTACAGACTGGGAAAAAGTTTTTAGCTATGACATTTCCGATCAGCACCTGATCTCTAAAATCTACATGATACTGCAAAAACTCAACTGCATAAAGACAAATAACCTAATTTAAAAAGTTGGCAAAGGATATGAACAGGCACTTACTTCACTAAAGAAGACATTCAGGTAGCTAACAGATATATGAAGAAATGCTCACGATCTTTAGGCATTAGTGAAATGCAAATCAAAACTACAATGAGATTCCATCTCATTCCAACAAGGCTGGCATTAGTCCAAAAAACACAAAATAATAGATGTTGGAGAGGTTGTGGAGAGACTGGAACACTTATACACTGCTGATGGGAATATAAAATGGTACAACCATTTGGGAAATTGATTTGGCACTTCCTTAAAAACTAGAAATAAAATTACCATACGATCCAGCAATCCCACTCCTTGGAATATATCCTAGAGAAATAAGAGCCTTTACACGAACAGATATATGCAAACCCATGTTCATTGCAGCACTGTTTACAATAGCAAAAAGATGAAAGCAACCACGGTGCCCATTGGTGGATGAATGGATAAATAAATTATGATGTATTCACACAGTGGAATACTAGGCATCGATAAAAAACGATGAATCTGTGAAACATTTCGTAACATGGAGGAATCTGGAAGGCATTATGCTGAGTGAAATTAGTCAGTTGCAAAAGGACAAATATTGTATAAGACCACTATTATAAGAACTCGAGAAATAGTTTAAACAGAGAAGAAAATACTCTTCGATGGTTACTAGAGGAGAGAGGGAGGGTGAGGGGTTTTCATTAATTAGATAGTAGAAAAGAATTATTTTAGGTGAAGGGAAAGACAGGACAATACAAGCAAGGCCAGCACAACCGGACTAATCTAAAAGTAAAGAAGTTTCCTCAATAAACTGAATGCTTCAAAGGCCAGTGTAGCAGGGCAGGGGTTTGGGGACCATGGTTTCAGGGGACAGCTAAGTCAACTGGCGTAATAAAATCTATTAAGAAAACATTCTGCATCCCACTTTGGAGAGTGGCTTCTGGGATCTTAAACGCTAGCAATCGGCCATCTAAGATGTATCAATTGGTCTCAACCCACCTGGAGCAAAGGAGAACGAAGAACGCTAAGGACACAAGGTAATTATGAGCCCAAGAGACAGAAAGGACCACATAAACCAGCAACTACATCAGCCTGAGACCAGAAGAACTAGATGGTGCCTGGCTACAACCAATGACTTCCCTGACAGAGAACACAGCAGAGACCCCTGAGGGAGCAAGTGAACAGTGGGATGCAGACCCAAAATTCTCATGAAACGACCAGACTTAATGATCTGACTGACACTAGAAGGACCCTGGAGATCATGGTTCCCAGACTTTCTGTTAGCCCAAGACTGGAACCATTCCCAAAGCCAACTCTTCAGACAGGGATCGGACTGGACTATAGGATAGAAAGAGAAACCGTGGTGGTATAGTGGTTAAGAGCTATGGCTGCTAACCAAAATGTCGGCAGTTCGAATCCACCAGGCACTCCTTGGAAATTCTGTGGGCCAGTTCTACCCTGTCCCATAGGGTCGCTATGAGTCGGAATCGACTCAACGGCAACGAGTTTGGTTTTTTTTTTTTTTGGTTTATGAGATAGAAAATGATACTACTGGTGAAGAGTAAGCTTCTTGGATCAAGTAGACGCATAAGACTATGTTAGCATTTCCTGTCTGGAGGGGAGATGAGAGGGCAGAGGGGGTCAGAAGCTGGCCGAATGGCCACGAAAATATAGAGTGGAGGAAAGGAGTGTGCTGTCTCATTAAGGGGAGAGCAATTAGGCATATAGAGCAAGGTGTACATAAATTTTTGTATGAGAGATTGACTCAGTTTGTAAACTTTCACTTAAAGCACAATAAAAATTAAAAGAAAAAAATGAAACAGAGTTTCTGTAAATTAAAAGAAGAGTTTTATTCAGATTCAAAGATTTGCAAATCAGGAAATGCCAAAATGAAAGTTCAAAATTGTGTTCTGAAGAGGGAGCAAAAGCAAACATCTTTTATACATGATTTTGCAGAACTTTGTAGAGTTGGGAAGAGTATGACGTACATTGATTGGTTGACAGCCAACATGCTCTCTTAAAACTCATTGACCAAGAATTTCTATTGGCTGGGGTGCTCAGCCTTAGCCACAATTTCTCACTTTCTGGAGCTGGTTCCTTCCATTTCTTGCAGCATTCTGAGTGGGCCACCTCAGAATGTTGCAGAACAAATTATCTTGGTCAAGAGTGTGGTCATGGGTCATATACTCTAAAAAGCAGAATCAGGAGCCTAGGACAAAATGGAGGCTGACACAGGACATTTTAGTTATGTCAAGCGCCTTGGTTTTAGATTGCTGTTTCACAGCACGAGCCATTCTCCATTCTTTAGTTTCCAAAGTGACCTGCCTGAAACACGAGTTATATAATCCAAAAAAATTTGTATTTACATTTTCATAGACTGAGAGGCTGTATTTTAGTGTTTAAGAAAATAAACAATTGAAACTTACTAATATTAAAAATGAGCTTTTACAAATAGGATAGACAGTAGTTAAGATTAAATTTCTGAGTTAACTGGGGGGGAAAAAAACCTTAATATTGGTTTCACTGAAAATGGTAGGAATTCTCGATAACCTCTGTTGCCCTTAGTGAATGATTAGATATACCAGTTGTTTTAAATCTGCCTATAGGAATGTTAGGAGATATTTCTGTGTTGATCTCTCACATTTCTGCATAGTCTTGTGAGCAGAGGCATTGATAGCTTTTTTCCAGACTAGCTGTTCAAGGATGTTTGTGTAATGTCTGTCTCCAGGGCAGAGAACAGATGTGTTTGCTATTCAATATAATAAAGATAATGTTTCCCTTTGGGGCAAAGATCAGACAGATTTGCTTGCGGCCCCCTTTTAAAAGATTGAGGTTCCTCAGCTGTGATGCAAGTCACCCCCATTGGACTTGTAGGGCAAGGGGGGATGTGAGGTGGACATGAAGCTCGTGCTGCCTGCTGCACCATGAGTATTGAAGTCATTTGTCTCTGACCCAGGAATCTCATGTCTTCTGCCAGCACCCATGAAACTGTGGTAGGCTAACTTGTTAGCTTAGAAGTAGGGTAAATCTCAGATCCTTCAAAGTTCTTGACAAAGGCATAACAGCCTTCTCTTTATCAAGATTTATTGGAGAAGAAAAGATTCTAGGAGAGAAGCACTAACCAAGCGATCCTGATTGTTTCTCAATGGGTCACATATTACTTGGGGAATGGGGTTGGGGAGAGGTGTGGTAATTGCTCTGGTTCTCTTTTCCACCATCACTTCTAATCCCAGAGTATGGTGAGCTTTGGGGAAGAATCCAAATATGTGTACATGGTACATTCCTACCAAGGAGAATGGAAGCTAACTTTTGTTGAGTTTTTTGTATATACCAAGCATACATCAGACTTTCATACCTGATTTCAAAAATCCTAAGGGGAGCGGGTGGGTATTATTATCTCTGTTTTACAGAGGAGGAAATTAAGGCCCAGAGAGGTTAGTTGGTATGAGGCTACACAGCTGTCAAGTGGTAAGCCCAAGCTTCCCACTTGGTCACTGTGACTCTGCTGCCCAGAGTGGCCTTAAGGGTCTCTTCTGAGTGCAGAACTTAAACTTGATGTGCATTGTTTTAATGAGGGAGACTTTTCTCTTCTATCATGAGTAATTAGTCACTGAATTAAAAACTTACTTCACACTCAGTCGTCGCTTGCGCTCATGACTAGGTGTGTGTGATTATGCTAAATATACAGACACTAGATTTGAGTTTTCATTCGTAAGTTTGGTATTGACATGGTTGGCTGTTTTACTATAGTCTTTTGTATATTTATAAAAAATATAATTTTATTTATTAGTCTTAGTTTTTTTTCTCCACTCATCTCTTTTTTCCCAAAATAGAGACTGGGTAAAATTCTTGTTACAATGTCCTGAAAATAGATTTTCTTTGTCATCAGGTTAATTTCGATTCTGAAAATGGACCAGTAGTTTACAACACCCTAAAGAAAATATTTAAACACGCGCTGGAAGAAAAAAGAAAAATGACAAAAGATGGCCCTAAGCCCGATGTTTAGTCAAGCTGCCTTTCCTCACATGATGCGTACTTCAGACCTGAAGACGCAGATAACACTTCTGTTCCTTTGTAACTGAGCTGACGTTTGTAGAGCTACATTTTCTCATAGCGCTTTACTAACAATATTGTTGGTTTATGTCGCAAATGATCTTTTCTGTTTGGAGCTGTTATTTATTTTAAAATATCCTTGAGCTACATTTCTGTGTTGGAAAATTGCCATGAAGTTGGTGCCCCTTTCTTTTATTTATTTAACTGAAATAATATTGTTGTATTAACATTTTAAGTATGTGGTGTTTACATCTTTATTCTTTTTGACATTTTGGAAAAAGTTGTAACTCTTCTTTCCAAAACAATTATTTTGTTGACAGACCTCTTCCTAGAGTTGTTACCAAATAGATCATTTTAATTGTAAAACCTCACTGTGTATCCATTCCACTTTGAAACACTATCTAAAGAAGTCACCAAGTGTCTTAAAAATGTTTTATATTTGTTACTAATAAGATTTGTTTATACAGCATTTTTAGAGGAATTTTTAAAAATTTTGAAAGTTTTGGTTGTTTTATAAATCTGGCAAAAGTTTTCAAAGTGTATTGTTTTTCAAGGTGATTGAATTTTATGTTAAGAATTGAATGTGAAATGGTTGGGTTTTTCTTTTTTCCTTGTAGAAAGTAGATCTGCTCTCTTTGTCAGTATCCCAGACAACCTTTCTAGCCTTTGCCATCACAAGAAGGCAAGAACAGTTCTCAAGACATTAGCCTTATTTCCAGTCCACTGAGTTGCTGCTTAGCCAAATCGCCATCTTGACACCGGAAGTAGGGCCAGAGACAGACAGTGTGGGCAGCTCCTAAGAAGCAAGACTCACCTTTTTACTCCCAATGATTGCACAGAAAGCAGAGCTGTGGCTGAGGACAGCCTCAAAGGGGAGGCTCGGGTCGGCCTGCCCTGCTCTGTTTGGGGTGCCGCAACCATTCCTGAAGCTAGCTGCAGGAAGACATGCCTGGGCCACTGTTCATGCTGAGCATACATTTGCCTGAGCAGCCCAGCCCTGGCCCCATACCTTCCAAATCTGAGATTTCATAGGCCCACTTACTCAGGGCTCTAACTTTGGCTGAATTTTTGCTATGAGAATTAAGATTTTTAAATTGAATTTGACCCATGGAGGTTATATTCATCCTACTGGCTTTAGATAACAAGGGGTGGCCACCTAAACTAGGTCCTTCCAGACCAAACTATCAATCAACAACCAAAGCTATAACTTATTTAAATGAATGGGGGTATCATAGCTCAAGTCACATCAAAAATATTTTAGTCATTATCCATCTTATTAATTCTGATGGCAAATGCTAAATACAGTTCTCTGACACTCTGCTTGAATTTTCTGATGAAATCTAATCCAATGAATTTTAATGAGCTGGATTGGCCATTCCTGAAATCTCTCATTTTCAAGTGCCTGATCTGGGAAAGAAGGAGAGAAAATAATTACATTTTACCCAATGGTATATTATAAAGATACATTTTTTACCCAAAGAAAAAAATGCTAGCCCTAATCTCACTAAGCTCTGTGTGACAGGTGACATCCATGGCCCATTTGACAAACTGGTTATTTGCTTATGCATCTGAAACATTCATTCCAAATTAAAGAAGAAACACTGTAAAGACACGATGTGATTATAGAAGTGCACATCTAAAAATCTAACTTAACCAGCCATGAAATAGAGATAAGACTGGGGAAATAGAAGATTTATTATATAAGGCCATATATATATATCGTATTTGAATAAAAGTGAAAAGAACAACCCACAACCCTTGTCTTCTACGTCTTTAACTTGGTGATCATGAGCATAATGCATATCTTGATGATAAAGATGAAATTCTACTATTAAATTATCCTGATAGGCAGATTGAGCTTCAGGCTAAATAGTCAGCTAGTCAGTTCAGAGTGTCTAAGGATGGCGGGACCAGGATAGGAGAGTTCCTAGGCAGATGGTTGAGGAAATTCTCCAGGCTAAGATTCTTACCTTCCTATATTTGAATGGGTGAGAAGTTAAATAAGTTCTTTGTGGCCCCAAAATATGGAAATCTTACCTCTTAAAAAACATTATAGTGTTGCTAAATTCACCTCAGCCACAGTGGGGGAAGAGTAAGAGCACATACACATTAAGAACTTGCTACCTATCCTGGTCAAAAGGGGGGAAATGCGAAGCAGAATTTCAAAATCTCATGGGCTCCAGACTTTCTATAGTCAACTGATTTTTGAAAAGGGTGCTAAGTCCATTCAGTAGGGAAAAAAGAGTATTTTTAATAAATGATATTGGGAAAATTGGATTTCCACATGCAGAAAAATGAAACAGGATCCATGCCTCACACCATACACACAAACAAATTCAAAATGCACTAAACACCTAAACATAAAAACTAAAACCATAAAACTCATAGAAGAAAATGCAGAGGCAATGCTGTCAGGCCTGGCTTTTAACAGTGAAATATATAATGACAAAAGCATAAACAGCAAAAGATACATAAATGGGACCTCATAAAAATTAAAACCTTTTATTCATCAAAAGACTACCAAAGTGAAAAGACAAGCTACCAACTGGAAGAATATCTTTGGAAACCACATATCTGATAAGAATATTAAATATATATATATATATATATAAAACTTCGACAACTTAAAAACAAAAAGGCAGTGCAATCATAAAATGGGCAAAGGGCTTAAATAAACATTTCACCAAAGAGGACATTCAAATGGCCACCAAACACATGAAAAAATGTTCAACATCATTAGCCATCAGAGAGATGCAAATGAAAACAACGAGATACCATTTCACTCCCACCAGGATGGCTAAGATTAAAAGAAAAAAAAAAATGTTGGCAAGGATATGAGAAAATTGGAACCCTTATCCATTGCTGGTGGGAATGCAAAATGGTACAGCCATTATGGAAAACTGTGGTGGTTCCTCAAAAAGCTAAAATTCCAGCAATTCCACTCCTAGGCATATACCCGAAAGACTTGAAAACAGAGACTCAAACAGAGACTTGTATACCAATGTTCACTGCAGCACTACTCACAATAACCAAAAGATGAAAACAACCTAAATGTCCAGCAGATGAATGAATAAACAAAATGTGGTACATGTATACAATGGAATGCTACTCAGCCTGTAGAAGAAATGAAGTCTTGATACATGCCACAATATGGATGGAGCTTGAAGCCATGCTCCTTTTGTCAATCACAAAAGGACAAATATTGTATGACTTCACTTTTTTTTTTTTTCACTTATATAAAAAGCCAAGAACAGGCAAATGTATAGAGACCATAGTTTATTAGTGGTTACCAGAGGTGGGAGTAGTTGCTTATGGAGTACTGAGTTTTGGTTTATGGTGATGGGATAATTGCATTGATGATGCGTAGGGTTGCACGGCTGGTTATTGTAATTGCTGTCAATAAAGTTGTACACCTGTAAAAAGTCAAATTGGCAAAAGTTGTGTGATAAATGTATTCATGACAATGACCAAAAAAAAAAACGCTGCTGAGGCTGCTCATGTATAACCAAACACCTCATGGAATTTTGTTCCCTGGTTTGGAGTAGTGTCGTGGTTTCATGGGTTATCCCAGATAATTAGCCTAGTAATATGTTTAGTGCTTTTTTTTGCCACCTAGTTCATTGCTTGGTGCCTGGGGTCTTAAAAACTTACAAGTGGCCATTCAAGCTACAACAGTTGGTCTTTATTTGCCTGGAGCAACAGAGGAAGAAGGAGAATCAGGAATGGGAGGAGGATATGGAATGCGTGGCTAATTGTTTCCATAAGCAACTGACTCCTTTGCCATGAGACCAGAACTGGAGGGTGCTGGCTACGATTACTGAACATTTGGATCAAAGATTCTGTAGAATAATCCTGATCAGACGGGGGAAAATGCAGAACAGAATTTTAAATTCTCATAGACTCCAGACTTTCTGGATCCATGGTGGCTAGATGAACCCCTGAAACTATTGCCACATATCTGTGAGTTTATCGTACGGTGGTGGCTTGCTTGTTGCTCTGATACTGGAAACTTTGCAACCAGTGTTTCAAATACCAGCAGGATCACCCTTGGTGGACAGGTTTCAGCTGAGCTTCCAGACTAAGGCAGACTAGGAAGAAGGACATGGCTGTCTACTTCTGAAAAAATTGTCTAGGGAAAAACTTATGAATAGCAGTGAAGCATTGTCTGATATAGTGCCAAAAGATGAGCCCCTCAGGTTGGAAGGCTCTCAAAATACGACTAGGGAAGAGCTGCCTCCTCAAAGTAGAGTTGACCTTGATGACGTGGATGGAGTCAAGTTTTTGGGACCTTCATTTGCTGATGTGGCATAACTCAAAATGGGAAGAAACAGCTGCAAGTATCCATTAATAATAGGAATGTTAAATGTACAAAATATGAATCTAGAAAATTGAAAGTCAACAAAAATGAGATGTAACACACAAAGATTGATATCCTAGGCATTAGTGAGCTGAAATGGACTGGTATTGGCCATTTTGAATCAGATAATTATATGGTCTACTATTCTGGGAATGACAAATTGAAGAGGAATGGCATTGCGTTCATCACCAAAAAGAACCTTCCAAGATCTATCTGGAAATACAACACTGTCAGTGATGGGATAATATCCATACATCTACAAGGAAGACCACTTAATATGACTAATTCAAATTTATGCACAAACCACTAAGGCCAAAGATGAAGAAATTGAAGATTTTTACCAACTTCTGCAGCCTGAAATTGATCAAATATGCAATCAAGATTCATTGATAATTACTGGTGATTAGATTGTGGACGTTGGAAACAAAGAAGGAAAACACAGCCTTGGTGATAGAACCGACGATGGAGATTGCATGATAGAATGTTGCAAGACCTACGACTTCTTCATTGCAGATACCTTTTTTCAACAAATAAATTGTAACTGTACACCTGGACCTCGCCAGATGAAATACCCAGGAATCCAATGAACTGCGTCTGTGGAAAGAGACAATGAAAGACCTTAATATCATCAGTCAGAACGAGGCCAGAGGCTGACTGCGGAACAGAGCAGCAATTGCTCATATGCAAGTTCAAGTTGTTCGATAATTTTCGCAGTCAGTTGGATCACCTTTCTTGGGAATAGGCATAAATATGGATCTCTTGCAGTCGATTGGCCAGGTAACTATCTTCCAAATTTCTTTAAGTGGACGAATGAGCACTTCCAGCACTGCATCTGTTTGTTGAAACATCTCAGTTGATATTCCGTCAATTCCTGGAGCCTTGTGTTTCGCCAATGCCTTCAGTGCAGCTTGGACTTCTTCAGTACCGTTGGATCTTGATCATATGCTACCTCTTGAAATGGTTGAATGTCAACTAGTTCTTTTTGGTATAATGACTGTATATTCCTTCCATATTATTTTGATGCTTCCTGCGTCATTTAATATTTTCCCCATAGAATCCTTCACTATTGCAACTCGAGGCTTGAATTTTTTCTTCAGTTCTTTCAGTTTGAGAAACACCAAACACTTTCTCCCTTTTCGTTTTCTATCTCCAGGTCTTTGCACATGTCATTATAATACTTCACTTTGTCTTCTTGAGCCACCCTTTGAAATCTTTTGCTCACTTCTCTTACTTCATCATTTCTTCCTTGTCCTTTAGCTGCTTGATATTTGTGAGCAAGTTTCAGAGTCACCTCTGACATCCATCTTGGTCTTTTCTTTCTTTCCTGTCTTTTCGATGACTCTTGCTTTCTTCATGTATGATGTCCTTGATATCATTCCACAACTTGTCTGGTCTTCAGTCACTAGTGTTCAATGTGTCAAATCTATTCCTCAGATGGTCTCTAAATTCAGGTGGGATATACTCAAGGTCATACTTTAGTTCTCATGGACTTGCTCTGATTTTCTTTGGTTTCAGCTTGAACTTGCATATGAGCAATGGATGGTCTGTTCCACAGTTGGCCTCTGGCCTTGCTCAGACTGATGATACCGAGCTTTTCCATCATCTCTTTCCACAGATATAGTCGATTTGATTCCTGTGTATTCCATCTGGCGAGGTCCATGTGTATAGTCGCTGTTTATGTTGGTGAAAAAGGTATTTGCAATGAAGAAGTCATTGGCCTTGCAAAAGTCTATCACCTGGCACTGTTTCTATCACCAAGGCCATGTTTTCCAACTACTGCTCCTTCTTCTTTGTTTCCAGCTTTCTCATTCCAATATCATTAATACCACATGCAAGCAAAATTTTGCTGAAGATCATTCAAAAGCAGCTGCAGCAGTATATCGACAGGGACCTGCCAGAAATTCAGGCTGGATTCAGAAGAGGACGTGGAACCTGGGATATCATTGCTGATGCCAGATGGCTCCTGACTGAAAGCAGAGAATAACAGAAAGATGTTTCCCTGTGTTTTATTGACTATGGAAAGGCATTCGACTGTGTGGATCTTAACAAATTATGGATAACATTGCAAAGAATGGGAATTCCAGAATACTTAATTGTGCTCATGAGGAACCTGTACATAGATCAATTGGCAGTTGTTCGGACAGAATAAGGGAATACTGATTGGTTTAAAGTCAGGAAAGTTGTGCATCAGGGTTGTATCCTTTCACCATACCTATTCAATCTGTATGCTGAGCAAATAATACAAGAAGCTGGACTATATGAAGAAGAACAGGGCATCAGGATTGGAGGAAGACTCATTAAGAACCTGTATTGTGCAGATGACACAACTTTGCTGAAAGCGAAGAGGATTGAAGCACTTACTGATGAAGATCAAAGACCACAGCCTTCAGTATGGATTACACCTCGACATAATGAAAGCAAAAATCCTCACAACTGGACCAATAAGGAACATCATGATAAATGGAGAAAAGATTGAAGTGCCAAGGATTTCATTTTACTTGGATCCACAATCAACGCCTATTGAAGCAGCAGTCAAGAAATCAAAAGACACATCACATTGGGTAAATCTGCTGCAAAGGACCTCTTTAAAGTGTTGAAGAGCAAAGATGTCACCTTGAAGACTAAGGTGCGCCTGACCCAAGCCGTGCTATTTTCAATCACATCATATGCATTTGAAAGCTGTGCAATGAATAAGGAAGACCGAAGAAGAATTGACGCCTTTGAAGTAGGTATTGGTGAAGAATATTGAATATACCATGGACTGCAAAGAGAACAAACAAATCTGTGTTGGAAGAAGTACAGCCAGAATGTTCCTTAGAAGCAAGTATGATGAGACTGTGTCCTACATACTTTGGGCATGTTGTCAGGCTGATCAGTCCCTGGAAAAGGACATCATGCTTGGTAAAGTACAGGGTCAGCGGAAAAGAGGAAGATCCTCAACAAGACAGACTGACACAGTGGCTGCAACAGTGGACTCAAGTGTAACGACAATTGTGAGTATGGCACAGGACCAGGCAGTGTTTCATTCTGTGGTGCATAGGGTCACTATGAGTCGGAAACCGACTCGATATCACCTAAGAAAAACAAGTTCAAGTTGAAGCTGAAGAAAATTAGAACAAGTCCATGAGAGCCAAAGTTTGACCTTGAGTATATCCCACCTGAATTTAGAGACCACCTCAAGAATATATTTGACACATTGAACACTTATGTCCAAGACTAGATGAATAGTGTAATGACATCAGAGATATCATACATGAGGAAAGCAAGACATAATTAAACAGGCAAGAAAGAAAGAAAAGACCAAAATAGATATCAGAAGAGACTCTGAAACTTGCTCTTGAATGTCGAGTAGCAAAAGCAAAAGGAAGAAATGACGAAGTTTGTAAAAATCTTTAATTTCTTCATCTTTGGCCTTAGTGATTGATGTGTAAATTTGAATAATAGTTGTATTAACTGGTCTCCCTTGTCAGCATATGAATATTATCCTATATCTACAGTGTTGTATTTCAGGATAGATCTTGAAATGTTCTTTTTTACAATAAATGTGATGCCATTCCTCTTCAGTTTGTCATTCCTGGCATAGTAGCCTTATGATAGTCTGATTCAAAATTACCAGTACCAGTCCATTTTAGCTCACTAATGCCTAGGATGTTGATTTTTATGCTTTCCATTTCATTTTTGACGATTTCTGATTTTCCTAGATTCATACTTTGTACATCCTACATTCCAAGTATTAATGGATATTTGCAGCTGTTTGTTCTCATTTTGAGTCGTGCCACATCAGCAAATGAAAGTCCGGAAAGCTTGACTCCATCCACTTCGTTAAGGTCGACTCTACTTTGAGGAAGCAGCTCTTCCCCAGTCATACTTTGAGTGCCTTCCAATCTCAGGGGCTCATCTTTCGGCACTATATCAGACCATGTTCCACTGCTATTCATAAGGTTTTCATCAGCTAGTTTTTTCAGGAGACCACTAGGCCCTTTTTCTTAGTCTGGAAGCTCAGCTGAAGCCTGTCCACTGTGGGCGACTTTGTTGGTATTTGGATACTGGTGGCATAGCTTCCAGCATCACAGCCACACGAAAGCCCCCGTGGTACGACAAACTGACATACAAGTGGGGATGTGCTCTTTTAAGATCTGTTTATATGGGATCAAATTGACAGCAACTGGAAAGATTAGGTAGGAAACGGGAGGCAGTGAGTTTATGTTAATGAGGGAAAAGCAACTTGGAAAAGGGGGGTGAGAATGGTTGCACAACTCAAAGAATGTAATTAGTATTACTGAATTGTACATGTAGAAATTGTTGAATTGGTGTGTGTTCTGCTGTGTATATTCTCAACAACAACAAAAATAAAGTACTTTTAAAAAGTGACAGTGGCCTTTTTGTTTGTTTTGTTCCTAATTAATATATTTTCAGTGCAGGTAAATCAAGAATGACATTCCCTTTGGTGCTTTTACTTTTATGAATGTGCCCCAAGATTAGTGCCACATTAGTGTAGGAAGCCCTTTTTTGATACTTGGTGGCTGAAAATTGTTTACTGATAAAGTGGCAGGAGAAAAATTCAACAAAATCCTGTTCTGTAATGGTACATTCATTTTTAATTATGCTTTTAGACACACACTGATCTCTGGTTAGCCAAATCTTTACAGTAAAACTGATTTATAAGTAATCCGATGTGATGAACATTCAGTCTAAAACATTGAGTTTGTTAGTCTCTTGCAGAGGTAGAAATAATTCCCAATAAGATTTTAATGTAAAATTCTTTGCACTGAAAAAAGTTGCATACATCCACTAGGATTTCTATGGTAAGAGATAACTGTTATGCCCTGGCCTTATGGCTTTCTTCATTAAAATGAAAAGATGTTTTACCCTTCTGATTGCCTGTTTTGGGGGAAAGTCATTTGAGGTATAGATTTCTACTTACCTGACAGATTGCTGTCTGTGCAAATACCCTCTGGTTTTGATTTAGTGAATTGTTTTATCATTGTCTTAGGCTGGGTTCTTTAGAGAAGCAAAACCAGTAAAGCGTATAAATATATATATATAGAGAGAGAGAGATTTATGTCAAAGAAATGGTTCAAGCAGTGGTAGAGGCTGGAACATCCCAAGTCCGAGGGTCAGGCTTCTCCTAATTCATGTAGTAGCCACAGGGGCTGGCAAACCCGAGATCGACAGGTCAGAGAGCAGGGCTCTTCTTCACAGGCATGAAGATCTATGAATCGCAAAGATCGGCAGGCAAGACCAAAGGTAAGCTGCTAGGTCAAGTCCCAAGAACCAGAGATCAGATGAATAGGAGCCAGCTGTAGGATCCAGAATGAGCAAAAGCCCACAAGCCTTACCAGAATAGTCACTTATTTTCAATGCAGACCACACACCCAAGGATACTCCCTTTAAACTAATTGACTACTCACAGCAGATCCCTTCATGGAGATGATCACATAATATCAAATCTCAAAATCTCATTATGGAAGTGATCACACCATCATATGACTATAAAATCACTGAAGACCATGACCCAGCCAACTTAACACACAACCTTAACCATTACAATCATTTTCTTTCTCCTCAAAATAAAAATAAAAACACAAACTACTCAGACATTGAATAGGTCGATCTGCATGGATTTGCCATTCTTGTAGGTCAAAATGATCAAATACAAATTCACAAAAAAGACCAAACTTACTGGTCTGGCAGAGACGAGGAACCCTGAGACTATGGTCCCCAGACACCCTACCAACTCAGAACTGAACAAACTCACAAAAGTCTACCTTTCAACCAACGTTAGGCCTGTGAAACAAACGATAACACATATGAGGAACGTGCTTCTTAGCTCAAGAATAGGAGACCAAAAGGGCAACACCTTCCCAAAAACAAAGATGAGAAGCTAGGAAAGGACAGGAAACCTGGATGAATGGACACAGGAAACCCAGGGGGAAAAGGAAAAGGGGTAGAGTTGGGGATTGCAACCAATGTCAAAAAACCATTTGTGTATAAATTTTTGAATGAGAAACTAATTTGCACTGTAAACTTTCACCTAAAACACAATAATTTTTTTTTTTTTTAATGGTTGAATATTGACCATTCCATATGGTTCAACTTACATGTTCCTGGGGCTGGTGGGTGACATTATCTGAATTATTTTTGTAAGGTCTAGGTTGGATGGTTAATTATTTTGTAAAAATATCCCATACACTCTACTATTCCAAGAGAAGTGGAAGAGACCAGTATGAAACTCACAATATATTCTTCCACCAGCAGATTTGTGTCTAGTCTGTGCCTGGCCCTCTGCTAATGCAGGGGCACAAAGGAATCATGTGTTTAGTCAGTCGTCCCTGCCATGCAGGAGCCCACAGTCTACCGTACACCCATACCTGCTACATCTCTTGTACATTTCATCTTTCTAGCCCCTGTGTCATCACCTAACTGAGTTCTGCATCATCTTCCCCCTAGATTCCTCCTTGATGGAAGATTAATTTTCAACACTTTTTCAACCAGTTAATTCCAAACGTTCTTCAAAACTCAGCTGTAATTACTCATGAGCCGAACAGAATATGTGCTAATTAACTGTTTGTTCAATGCAATTAAGTTCAACTACCTGACTACCCCCAACCCAAGGAGATGGGAAGAAATAAATTTCCTGTTCCTTCTCAGTGCTTCCATGTACCTCGTGTATATTTCCTAATAGTTTTATTAACATATTACTTAGTTTTTGTCTTTTTAAATTGTACATGAATTGAATAATGCAATAGGTGTTCTCCTGTAACTTGCTTTTTTTTGGTTCAATGTGCTGTTCACATTTATCTACATTGATAAAGTGAAGGTGTAGTTCATTTGTTTTCACTGCTATCTAGCATTCCACTGTATGGATATACCACAGTTTATCCATTTGGGCTGTTTACATTTGTGCATGTCTCTGGGTGCACACATGTAAGACTTTCTCCAGGCTTTGCAGCTAAAAGTGAAATTCCTGAACTTTAGGGCATGCACATGTTCAGTTTCCTATGTAATGACAAATTATTTCTCAAAATGGTTGTACCAGTTTACACTTCCAGCAGGAGTAAATGAGAGTTCTCATTGCTCTATATCCTTGCTAACACTTAGTATTGTCTGACTTCTTGATTTTTGGCTGATCTGGTTGGTGGGAGATAGGATCTCAAAGTGATATTTTATTACATGTATACCACCATTTGTGTTTCTCCTTTTCTCAAGTGTTTATTTGTTGTGTGTCTAGTTCTCATAGAGCTTAAACACATGATGTTATATTTGTTGATTTTCTTTCTCTTTTCATCCATGGACCTACAAGACCTAGTGCCATGCCTGGCAAATAGAAGGTACTTAACAAGTGTGGATAATAGAATAGAGGGATAAAGGAAAGGTGGGAAAGCTCCAATGTCACTTTCCCAGGTTACAAACCCAAATGCAGACTTCCAGTTCTGGCCAAGATAGAGTAGCCTCCTTCCTCTCAAGTCTTCTTTTTCTTGACTAAATGACCCTGAACAAAACACAAAATGACAAACATAGGAAGACCCTGAAAGTTGGACAGAAGAAGACAGACAGCTGAGGGGCCTGCGAACTTGAGGAGTGACACGGAAAAGCAATGAATTCCCTGAGTTTTTGCTTGTTTGTTTGTTTCCTTCCATATATTCCAGACAGGGCACTGCAGAAGCCTCCAACCCAGAACTGCCAACAGGCACAGACAAAAAAGCTCCAAGAAAAGCCTGTTTCCCAGCCAAAGGACCAGGAAAATGGGGAAGCCTCACAGAACACTTTGTTTGGCAATACCTACTCCAGCCAAACACCAATGGGGAAACCACCCACTTCTGCAGTTTGATCTGGAAGCTGATAATTCCACCTACTCTCCTCCCCTCCCTTCCTGCCCCCAATCCCTTTGGAAGCTGGTAGAGGTACCAGGAAGTGTTGCTGGGCAAGTGGGGACCTGATCTTCCATCCTTCACCTGGCAGAAGCAGGCTATGGAGCTCTGATTGCCCTGCTGGAGGAGGGGGAGAGACAGAATGGTCCATCAGTGTCTTAAACTCCCATATCCAGCACCAACAAGACTAAATGAAGTAGTACATAATAGGGCTAATTAGCACTCTGTTCCTTCCACCCCGGGTCCTTTCTCTTCTCCCCTATCACTGGTGTCAGTGGGGCTCAGGGTGGAGCTGACCCTCCATACCCATTCAGAATCTGTGAGACTGACTAGATAATGCAAGGGTAAGCTAGTCAAGATTCCACTTCCCTTTGCCTTGGTGTCAGCAGAGACCAGTGGAGAGCTAAGCTTCCACTCTCACAGAACATCAGTGCAGAACAAGGTGTGGGAGGCAGGGTTAGTTAGCATTCTGCTTTCCTACCCTTCTCTCTCCTGGTGTTAGCAGGGCCAGCAGATCTGAGCTTCACACACACACACACACACACACATACACTCTATGGCAACAAATTGGTGTAAGTCAGTCTGACGCTTTCCCCGTCCCTGGTATCAGTGTGAAGTTGAGCATATATACCCACTCAGTCCTCTTGCTAGACCTCAACAGAGATTAGGGAAAAAAAAAAAAAAAAAGTTAAATAGATCCAGAGTCTCCTAGTCCACAAAACGTGGAGCATATGACAAAAAAAAAAAAAAAGTACTTATACCATGAAACAGGAAAATTACAACTTGAATGAGAAAAGAGCCACCTCAGATGCCAGCACTAAGGTGAATCAGAGGTTGGAATTGTCTGACAAGAATTTTAAAGCAGCCATCATTTTTAAAGACAATTATAATTATCTTGAAACAAATGAAAAAGTAAGAAATCTCAGCAAAGAAATAGAAGTTATAAAAAGAACCAATGGAACTGGAAAATACAGTAACAAAAATAAAAACTTGGTGAATGGGATAAATAGTGGAGTGCAGATGACCAAGGATAGAATCTTGAGGACAGATCAGTAGAATTTACCCAGTCTGGCCAACAGAAAATAAATAAACAGATTCTCAGGGACCTGTGGGACATTAACGAAAGAATGGACTTTTGTATCATTGGAGTTCCAGAGAAGAAGAGAGTGTGGGAATGAAAAGACATTCAAATAAATAATGACTAAAATGTCCCCAAATTTGATGAAAGACATAACTTACAGAATCAGGAATCTGAGCAATTCCTAAATAGGATAAACCCAAAGAAATCTGTGCCAAGACACATCATAATTAAATTTCTGAAAGCTAAAGATAAAAAAATCTTAAAAACCACTAGACAGAAACTGCATTACTAATAGGGAACACCAATTTGAATGACAGTAGATTTGTCATCTGAGGTAGAAGAAACAGTTTTCAAGTGTTGGAGAAATCTCAACTGTAAATTATATATCCAGCAAAAATATTCTTCAGGAAATACACACATTCTCAGACAAAGAAAAACCAAGAGAATTTGCCAAGAGCAAACATGCCCATAAAGAATGGCTAAAGGAAGTTCTCTAAACAAGCAAAAATCAAACCAGTTGCCATCAAGTCAATTCCAACTCATGGTGACCCCATGTGTGTCAAAGTAGAACTCTCCATAGGGTTTTCAATGGCTGTGATCTTTCAAAAGTAGATCACCAAGCCTTTCTTCCAAGGTGCCTCTGGGTGGGTTCAAACTGCTAACCTTTCAGTTAGTAGCTGTGCACTTAACCATTTTGCCCACTAGGGACTCCTCTCTAAACAGAAAGCAAATGATAACACAATAAGGCTTCGAAACTAGGACATTTCCAGATGAACAGAAGTTTAGGGAATTTGCAAAAACCAAGCCAAAATTACAAGAAATACTAAAGGGAGTCCTCTGGTTAGAAAATCAATAATATCAGATAACAACCCAAGACTAGAACACCGGACAGAGCAACCAGTTATAAACCCAGATAGGGAAATCACAAAAGTAAATCAAAACTAAAACTCTCAAAACAGGGAAACAGAAACATCATTATGTAAAAGATCTCAATATTAAAACAAAAAAGAGGGACTTAAAAATGTAGTCGCAGATATTTCATATGAAGTCAAGGCAATATAAAGAAATAAAAGTTAGCTTTAAACTTAGAAAAAGGGGTAAATATTAAGGTAACCACAAAGGAAGTTAACAATCCTACACATCAAAACAAAAAACAACAACAAGGAAAAGAGGAACAGAAAATATATAAAGAAAAGTGACTCAGCACACAAAATTAAGTGGAACAAAGAAACTGTCAACAACACACACACAAAAAAAAAGGCATAGAAATGACAGCACTAAACTCATACCTATCAATAATGATGCTGAATGTAAGTGGACTAAATGCACCAATAAAGAGACAGAGAGTGGCAGAATGGATTAAAAAAAAAAAAGCATGACCCATCTGTATGCCACCTGTAAGAGACACACCTTAGACTTAGAGACACAAACAAAGTAACACTCAAAGGACGGAAAAAAAATTATATATCAAGCAAATAACAATCAAAAAAGAGCAGGAGTGGCAATATTAATTTCTGATAAAATAGGCATTAAAGTTAAATCCACCAAAAAGCATAAGGACGGACACTATATAATGATTAAAGAGTCAATACACCAGGAGGATATAGCCACAGTAAATATTTATGCACCCAATGACAGGGCTCCAAAATACACAAAACAAACTCTAACAGCATTGAAAAGAGAGATAGCTCCACAATAATAGTAGGAGACATCAACACACCACTTTCAGTGAAAGACAACATCCAGAAAGAAGCTCAAGAAAGACACAGAAGATTTAAATGCCACAATCAACCAACTTGACCTCATAGACATATACCGAACACTCCACCCAACAGCAGCAAAGTATACTTTCTTTTCCAACACACATGGAACATTCTCCAGAATAGACCAAATTTTAGACCACAAAGCAAGCCTTAACAGAATCCAAAACATCAAAATATTACAAAGCATCTTTTCTAACCATAAAGCCATAAAAGTAGAAATCTATTACAGAAAAAGCAAAGAAAAAAAAAAATCAAGCGCATTGAAACTGAACAACACCTTGCTCAAGAACTATTGGGTTATAGAAGAAATTAAGGGTGGAATTAAATTCATAGAATCAAATTGGAATGAAAACACATCCTACCAGAACCTTTGAGACACAGTAAAACCAGTGCTCAGAGGTCAATTTATAGCAGTAAACGCACACATCCAAAAAGAAGAAAAGGCCAAAATCAAAGCATTAGCCCCACAACTCGAACAAATAGAGAGCATCAGAAGAAGCCCTCGGACACAAGAAGAAAACAAATAATAAAAATTGGAGCTGAATTAAATGAGATACAGAATAGAAAAACAATAGAAATAGTTAACAAGACCAAAAAGCTGGATTTTTAAAAAGGTCAACAAAAAGAAGAAACCATAAACCATTGGCCAAACTGACAAAACAAAAACAAGAGAGGGAGCAAATAACACGAATAAGAAATTAGATTGGCAATATCACAACAGACCCAACTAAAATTAGAAGAATCATAACAGAATACTATGAAAAATTGTACTCAAACAAATTTGAAAACCCAGGGGAAATGGACAAAGTTCTAGAAGCACACTACCTACCTAAACTAACACAAACAGACATACGACAACTAAATAAACCCATAACAAAAGAAGAGATTGAAAAGGTAATTTTAAAACTCCGAACAACAACAACAACAACAAAAAACCCTGGCCCTGATGGCTTCACTGGAGAATTCTACCAAACTCTCAGAGAAAAATTAACACCACTACTACTAAACGTATTTCAGAGCACAGAAAAGGATGGAATACTCCCAAACTCATTCTATGAAGCCAGCACAACCCTGATACCAAAACCAAGTAAACACACCCCAAAAAAAGAAAGTTGCAGACCAATGTCCCCTATGAACTTAGACACAAAAATCCTCAACAAAATTCTAGCAAATAGAATTCAACATATCAAAAATAAATAAATAAATAACTTACCATGACCATGTGGGATTCATACCAGGTATGCAGGAATGGTTCAACATTAGAAAAGCAATCAATGTAATCCATCACATAAATAAAAGACCAGAATTGCATGATGCTATCAACTAATGCAGAAAAAGCATTTGACAAAGTCCAACACCCATTCATAAAAAAACTGTCAGCAAAATAGGAATAGGAGGGAAATTTCTCAACATAACAAAGGGTATTTATATAAAGCCAACAACCAACATCCTCCTAAATGGAGAGAGCCTGAAAGCATTCCCCTTGAGAACGGGAACCAGACAAGGATGCCCTTTATCACTACTCTTATTCAACATTGTGCTGGAGGTCCTAGCCAGAGCAATTAGGCTAGACAAACAAATAAAGGGCATCCAAATTGGTAAGGAAGAACAGAAAGTATCTTTATTTGCAGATGATATGTCCTTATACACAGAAAACCCTAAAGAACCCACAAGAAAACTACTGGAACTAATAGAAGATTTCAGCATAGTATCTGGATAAAAGGTAAACATACAAAAATCAGTTGAATGCCTCTACAACAACAAAGAGAATGTCAAAGAGGAAATCACCAAATCAATACCGTTTACAATAGCCCCCAAGAAAATAAAATACTAAAGAATAAATCTAACCAGAGACATAAAAGACCTATAAAAGAAAACTACAAGACACTATTGCAAGAAACCAAAAGAGACCTACATAAGTAGAAAAACATACCTCGCTCATAGATAGGAAGACTCAACATTGTGAAAATGCCTATGGCTACCCAAAGTGATCTATACATACAATGCAAACTCAATCCAAATTCCAATGGTGTTTTTTAATGAGATGGAGAAGAATATCATCAACTTCATAGGAAAGGGAAGAGGCCTAGGAAAAGTAAAGCATTACTGAAGCTGAAAAACAAAGTGGGGGGCCTCACACAATCTGATTTTGGAACCTATTCATCTGCCATAGTAGTCAAAACAGCCTGGTACTAGTACAACAGAGACATAGACCAATGGAACAGAATTGAGAATCCAGACATAAATGCATCTACTTATGAGCAGCTGATATTTGACAAAGGCCCGAAGTCCATTAATTGAGGAAAAAACAGTCTCTTTAGCAAATAGTGCTGGCATAACTGGATATACATCTACAAAAAAAATGAAACAAGATCCATACCTCACACCATGTACAAAAACTACCTCAAAATGGATAAAGACCTAAATATAAAAGTTAAATGATAAAGATCATGGAATAAAAAATTGGGACAATGTTGGGAACCATAATGCATTGTATAAACACTATACAAACCGTAACCAACAATGCACAAACACCAGAAGAGAAACTAGATAACTGCGAGCTCCTAACACTTATGATGAAACAATTATGCTCATTGAAAGACTTCACCAAAAGAATAAAAAGACAGTCTACAGACTCAGAAAAAAAATTTGGCTATGACAAATGTGATCAGTGTCTAATCTCTAAAATCTATGAGATACTGCAAAGCCTTAACAACAAAAAGACAAATAACCCAATTAAAAAATGGGCAAAGGACATGAACAGGCATTTCACTAAAGAAAATATTCGGAAGGCTAACAGATAAATGAGGAAATGCTCACCATCATTAGCTACTAGAGAAATGTAAATCAAAACTACAACGAAATACCATCTCACCCCAATAGGCTAGAATTAATCCAAAAAACACAAAATAATAAATGCTGGAGAGGTCGTTGAGGTACTGGAACACTTATATACTGCTGGTGGGAATATAAAATGGTACAACCACTTTGGAAATCGATTTGGTGCTTCCTTAAAAAGCTAGAAATAGAACTACCATATGATCCAGCAATCTTACCACTTGGAATATATTCTAGAGAAATAAAAACCCTCACACAAATAGATTATGTACACCCATGTTCGTTGCAGCACTGTACACAATAGCAAAAAGAAGGAAACAACCTAGGTGCCCATTCAATTAACGGACAAATGGATAAACAAATTGTGGTATATTCACACAATGGAATACTATGCAACATAAACAACTACAATGAATCCATGAAACATCTCATAACATGGATGAATTTGGAAGGCATTATGCTGAGTGAAATTAGTCAGTTGCAAAAGGACAAATATTGTATAAGACCACTGTTATAAGAACTCAAGAAAAGGTTTAAACACAGAAGAAAACATTCTTTGATAGTTACCAGGGTGGAGAGGGAGGGAGAGAGGTATTCACTAACCAGATAGTAGACAAGAATCATTTTAGGTGAAGGGAAGGACAACACACAATACAGGGGAAGTCAGCACAACTGGACTAAACCAAAAACTAAGAAGTTTCCTGAATACAACCAGACACTTCAAGGGAAACAGTAGCAGGGGCAGGGGTCTAGGGACCAGGTCAATTGACATAACAAAGTTTGTTAAGAAAATGTTCTGCATCCCACTTTGGTGAGTAGCATCTAGGGTCTAAAAGCCAGCGAGCAGCCATCTAAGATGCATCAATTTGTTCCAACCCACCTGGAGCAAAGAGAATGAAGAACACCAAAGACACAAGGAAAGCATGTGCCTGAAAGACAGAAAGGGGCACATAAACCAGAGACTCCATCAGCCTGAGACAGGAAGAACTAGATGGTACCCAGCTACCACCAATGACTGCCCTGACAGGGAACATAACAGAGAGTCCCTAATGGAGCTGGAGAAAAGTGGGGTGCAAATCTCAAATTCTAGTAAAAAGACCAGACTTAATGGTCTGACTGAGGCTGGAGGGACCCCAGAGGACATGGCCCCCAGACTCTCTGTTAGCCCAGAACTAAAACCATCCCTGAAATCAACTCTTCAGACAAAGATTAGACTGGAATATAAAACATAAAATGATACTGGTGAGGAGTGTGCTTCTTAGCTCAAGTAGACACATGAGACTAAGTGTGCAGCTCCTGTCCGGAGGCAAGATGAGAAGGCAGAGGGGGACAGGAGCTGGTTGAACACACACGGGAAATACAGGGTAGAGAGGAGGAGTGCGCTGCCACATTGCAGGTAGAGCAACTAGGGTCACATAACAACGTGTATATAAGTTTTTGTATGAGAAACTGACTTGAATTGTAAACTTTCACTTAAAGCACTATTTTTTTAAAACCAGCAAAAAACAATTCTTCAGCAAAAACTATCCATTCCATTAATGGAGAAAGTAAATATATCAGCAAAAATAGGCTAATAAAATTGAGCACCTAAGTCCACTTTAAAAGAATGCAAACTTGTATTTTAATACTTACCAAAAAAAAAAAAAAAAGAAGAAGAAGAAGGCTTGGAACTTCAGAATGGAAAAAAAAAAAAAGAACATTGGGATGGATAAAAATACGAATAAATGTAATGGACTATTCTTCTCATTTGATCATATTTGATGCTTGAAGCAAAAATTATGACACCATAGATAAGTGGGGACTTTGGTGAAGGGTAAGACAGTGCACAATACTGGAGAAGTCAGCACAACCTGTACAAGGCAAGGTCATGGTAGCTCCGTAGACACATCCAAACTCCCTGAGGGACTAAACTGCTGGGGTGAGGGCTGCGGGGACCATGGTCTCAGGGAATATCTAGCTGAATTGGCATAACATAGTTTATAAAGAAAATGTTCTACATTCTACTTTGGTGAGTAGCATCTGGGGTCTTAAAAGCCTGTGAGCAGCCATCTAGGATACTCCACTGGTCTCACCCTTTCCGAAGCAAGGAAGAATGAAGAAAACTAGAGACACAAGGGAAAGATTAGTCCAATGGACTACACCTACCATGGTCTTCACTAGAATGAGCCCAGTACAACTAGATGGTGTCCAGCTACTACCACTGGCTGCTCTGATGGAGATTACGATAAACTGTCCCAGATAGAGCTGAAGAAAAATGCAGAACAAAATTCTGACTCAAAAAGAAAGACCAGACTTCTGGAGAAACCCTGGGAGTATGGCCTGCAGACACCCTTTCAGCTCAGTAAAGAAGTCACTTCTGAGGTTCACCCTTCAGCCAAAGAGTGAACAGGCCCATAAAACAAAATGAGACTAAAGGGGCACACCAACCCTGGGGCAAGGACTAGAAGGCAGGAGGGGACAAGAAACCTGGTAATAGGGAACAGAAGGTTGAGTAGGGAGAGTGTTGACATGTCGTGGGATTGTTAACCAATGTCATAGAACAATATGTGTATTGTTTAATGAGAAACTAGTTTGTTCTGTAAACCTTCATCTAAAGTACAATAAAAAAAGGGAAAAAAATTTACGACACTATCTTATATAACATATAGAAGAAACACCTAAGCAAACTACATTTAAAAACTAGGGAAAGTATAGGGATATAATAGAAGTAATGTTTCTACATTTCACTCAAAATTGTAAAGCATCAATATCAGTAGACTGTTATAAGTTACATATGTATTTATGCACTAAGAAAACTATACAAAGTGATATACTCAAAAACACTATAAATAAATCAAGATGGAGTGTGTGTGTGTGTGTGTGTGTGTGTGTGATTTAGGTGAAAGTTTACAAAGCAAATTAATTTCTCATTAAACAGTTGTTTTGTGACATTGGCATTGGTTGCCAACCCTGTGAAGTGTCAGCACTCTCCACTTCTCCACCTACATTCCCTGTTCCCATTTGTACGATTTTTCCTTACCTTTCCAGTCTTCTCGTCGTTGCTTTTGGTCTCGTGTGCCCGTTAGTCTCATACACATGATTGAACTGTGAAACACGTTTTTGGCCCTGTAAAACCAAAAAACCCAAACCCGTTGCCGTCAGGTGATTCTGACTCATAGAGGCCCTATAGACCAGTCTAATCTTTGGCTGAAGTGTGAGTGATTTCAGTACTGAGTTAAGAGGATATCCAGGGCCCGTACTCTCAGGGTTTCTCCAACCTCTGTCAGACCAGCAAGCCTGGTGTGCCTGCATGCGTGCGTGTGTGCGTGCGTGCGTGTGACTGGGCACCATCTTGTTGTTCTGGGCTCAGTCTGGTGGAGGTTGTGCTAGTTGTGGTCCATTAGTCCTTGGACTAATCTTTTCCTTGTGTCTTTGGTCTTCTTTATTCCCCTTTGCTCCAGCCAGGATGGGACCAATAAATACATCTTAGGTGGCTGCTTGCAGGCTTTTAAGACCCCAGTCCCTACTCATCATGGTCGGATGTAGAACATTTTCTTTATGGAATATGTTACGCTAGTTGAGCTAGATGTCCCTTCGAGGCCATGGTCCCCAGGCTTCAGCCCAGTAGCTTGGTCTCTCAGGGCATTTGGATGTGTCTGTGAAGCTTCTATGACTTTGCCCTGGTCAAGTTGTACTGACTTCCCCAGTACCATCTACTGTCATACCCTTCATCCAAATTACCACTTATCTACTATCTACTATCTCATAGGTGTTTTTCCCTCCCCACCCTTCCCATCCCTCATAACCATCAAAGACTGTTTCTTTTTGCGTGGAAACATTTTCACGTGTTTTTATAATAGTGGTCCCATATGGTATTTGTCCTTTTGTGATTGACTGATTTCACTCAGCATAATATCCTCCAGATGTATCCATGTTTTTAGATGTTTTACAGATTCACCATTGTTCTTTATTATTTTGTATATTCAAGGTGAAAATTTTTAAATGTTCAAATAACTCACAGAAAAGCAAAAAAAGAGAAACAGAGGAATGAGAAACATAAAATAAACAAAATGCAATTAATTCAATGGCTGAATTAAGCTCCATTGTTGTTAGTTGCCCATCTAGTCGATTCCAACTCATGGTGACCAAAAGTGTACTGAGTTGAATGGCTCCAGAAGGTTTTCAAGGCTGTGACCTTTCAGAAAGAGATCACCAATCCTGTCTTCCAAGCCACCTCTCGGTGGGTTCGAACTGCCAACCTTTGGGCTAGTAGAGGAACAAGTAATTGTTCACAGCACCCTGGGACTTCAACTTGAGCTCTAACATATCAATGATGACTTTAAGTGCAAGTGATCTAAATACACCAATTAAAAGATGGATTGGCACAGTGGATTAAAAAAACTTGATCCAACAATATGGTGTCTACAAGAAACTCACTAAAATATGATGTCATAGGTAGGTTAAAAGTAAAAGGGTAAGAAAAGATATATCATGCAAACATTTTTAAAAAATGGGAATGATTATATTTTTATCAGATAAAGTAGACTTCAGAGCAAAGAAAATTACTAGAGACAAAGAGAGACATTACACAGTGATGAAATTGTCAACCACCAGGGACACATAGCAACCCTAATTGTACACACCAAATAACAGAGCTTCAAAATACATGAAGCAAAAACTGAGAAACAGACAAATCCACAGTTATAACTGGGGACTTCAACACCCCACTCTCAATAATTGATAGAGCTACTAAACAGAAAATCAGCAAAGATATACAAGAACTAAAATACATACACACACACTGCCATGGTTCCTATGGCAGCAGTTATAACTTTGTCTCAGGACCCCTTTGCCCTTCTAAAAATCATTGAGTTACCCAAAGCATTTTTGCTCGTGTGCATTACATCTATTGATATTTATATATTAGAAATTAAAACTCAGAAACTCTAAAATAGTAACTGATTTTAAAAGAGCATAATAAACCCATTACTTGTTAACATAAATTTTTTATGGAAAATAACTACATTTTCCAAAACAAAAAGTTAATGAGAGAAGTGGCATTGTTCTAAACTTTTGAAAATGTCTTTAGGTCTAACTTAAAAGAAGACAGCTGAATTCTCATGTCTGTCTCTGCATTCAGTCAGTTACAGTACCACATTATATAGCCTCTAGGAAATTCCTGTACATTCATGAAGGTAAAAGAGGCACATAACATCTTAGTGTTATAATGAAAATAGTTTTAAACTTGCACACTCCATCAAAGGTTATCAGGTCTACAAGGAATCCACGGACTACACTTTGAGAAGTCCTGGGCTACTATTTTAAGCGCTAGCTCCTCACTCTGGCATTTATGGACTTTAGTGATTTGAACTAAACCTATTTTTCTTGCTCGATTTTTTAAAAATTCAAATAGCATGTTATTGTGTTTTTGGTGAAGGTTTACATTCAGCAGTTTCAGTTCACATTCAACAATTTCTACACAAATTGTTCAGTGACATTGGTTACATTCTTCCCAGAGCATGAACATTCTCATTATTTCTGTTCTGGTTGTTTCGTATCCATTAGTTTAGTTCCCCTGCCCCTTTGGAAACCCTGGTGGCACAATGGTTAGAGAGTTTGGCTGCTAACCAAAAGATTGGCAGTTCAAATCCACCATGTGCTCCTTGGAAACCCTATAGGGCAGTTCTACTCTGTACTGTAGGATCACTATGAGTCAGGATCAACTCAATGGCAACGGGTTTCATTTTGTTTTGTTTTTTCCTGCCCCTTTACATTCTCATCTTTGTTTTAAAGTAAGTTTTCACCATTTGGTCTCATATAAATGATTTTTTAAAGGAACACAATACATAAGGGTGATATCATTATTTTTTGTGCCAATGTGTTGTTTAGCTATAAGGTGGCCTCAGGGGTTAGTTTCAGTTCAAGGTTTGAAGAGTATCTCAGGGCAATAGTCTCAGGGAGTCCTCCAGTATCAACCTGTCCAGTAGGTCTGGTTTTGTTTTTTGCTTTTAGAATTTGAGGTTCTGTTCCAGGTTTTTCTCCCTTCTTTCAGGGTCCATCTATTGAAGCCCTGATTAGAACAGTGGTAGTGGTAGCCAGCCACCACCTGGTTCTTTTGATCTCAGGGTACATGAGGCCATGGTTCATGTAGACTATTTGTTCTGTAGACCAGTTTTTTCTTTGAATCTTTTGCTTCCTACTTTCTCTTTCACTCAGGAAGAGTAGAGACTGATAGTTGTATCTTAGATGGCCACTTGCAAGCTTTTAAGACCCCAGACACTACTCACTAACTAGGGTGTACAACATAACTTTATATTGTGCCAACTGACCAAGTCGTCCCACAAGACTATGGTCCTAATCCTTCAAACCCAGAAATCCAAACTTGTTAGGTGTTTAGTTACATCTAAGAAGTATTTCTAACTGTGTCCCCATGTGCTTTATTATATATGTGAGTATATGTGCATAAAGTCACACAGATGCGTATACATATGCATACAACTATATATACACACATATCATACCTATACTCATACATGCCTACATACATACATATATACCCACACATACATTTTTTTGGATTTTTTTGCTGTTGTTACGAAATTATATATTCCATACCAATTACCAACAGGTTATTTTTCTTGTGTACTTTTTAGAAACATGGTTTACCTTTGTCAAGCTATGTACTTTTTATGCTTATTCAATGTTACCTTTCCCGTCAACAAAAATAACAAGTGTCTACTATCTAGAGAATGAACCCCCCCCACCACCACCGCGGTAACCACTAATGAATATTAGTTTCTATATATTTCATAAAAGTGAGAGCATACAATATTTGTTTCTTTGTGACTGACTTATTTCACTCAAGGTAAAGTCCTCCAGGTTCATCCATGTTTCAAGATGTTTCTGGAACTCAATTTCTTTATCACTGAGTAGTATTCCATTGTGTGTATGTACCACATTTTACTTATTCATTTATCTGTTGATGGACACTTAGGTTGTTTCCATCTTTTTGTTATTGTGAATAGTGCTAAGACAGGGAGCAAAGTCTCTGAGATTGGAGGGTGACTGTTTGAGGAATAGCAAAGAGACTGGTGTGGTTAGAGGAGAAGCAAGTAAAAGAGAGGTAGACTATACTATCAAAGAGGTAATGGGGGTTGAGTGTGGAACTTAGGGACTTACTAAGACAAGGAACAGAGGGGCCCCCAAATCTGCAAACAAAGTGACAAGAAATGGGCCAGGGTGCAGAAACAAAGCCATTCCCCAGAACAACGGGGCAGGGTGTCTAAAAATAGTTTGCAAACTTTTTTAAAGTTGCCTTTCGGAAGCAGCTGGAGAAAACCAGCCCCAGGGACATGCACGGAACATCCACCTGTGACAGCTGTGTGACCTCCCACCAGGGGCAGTGAGGGGCTGCAGCCCCAGCAGGGGAATCGAACCCAGAGAGCAAGAGACTGCGCAGGCACGGCACCCCATAATAAGTCCTGCTACGAATCCCAGAGGCCTCTGGGACAGGAGCCATCTTGGAGAGCTACTGCGCGCACACCATAGTTAACAAAACTCTGCCTATGCCTGTGAATAAACATGAATCTTTTCCCAGCCCAAGAACTTTTAAAAACCCAGTCCTGTCCTTTGTTCTGTGAGAAGGGGGTATGCGTTTCTTTAGGCCCTCCTGATCTCCACTTGCGAGCTTCTTCAATAAAGCTTTGCTCACGTGGAAAACTCTATGTGCCTTACCTGCTCATTCTTAACCAGTGAGAGGCAAGAACCTTATTCTGGTAACGGTGCTGTGATGAACATAGGTGTGCATATGTCTGTTCACGTCAGTCCTATTAGATCCCTAGGGTATATATCTAGGAGTGGAATTGCTGCATCACATGGCATCTCTACCTCTAGTTTTTTGAGGAACTGACAGACTATTGTCCACAATGGCTGCACCACTTTGCATTTTCACCAGCAGTGGATGAAGGTTCCAATTTCCACACATCCTCCAACACTTGTTGTTTTCCCTCTTTTAATTTTTTAAATCTTAGTCATCGTAGTGGGAGTGAAATGCTATCTCATTGTGGTTTTGATTTGCATTTCTCTGGTACCTAGTGACACTGAGCATCTTTTCATGTGTCTGTTGGCCATTTGAATATTCTTTTTGGTGAAATGTCTGTTTGTGTTCTTTGCCCAGTTTTTGATTGGGTAATTTGTCCTTTTGTTAAGTTGTAGAAGTTCACTATATATTTTAGATACTAGACCCTTATCAGTTATATCATTTCCAAAGATTTTTCCAGTTTGTAGGTTGTCTCTACTCTTCTGATAAAGTGTTTTGATGAACATATGTATTTAATTTTTATGAGGTCCTAGTTATCTGTTTTTTGATGCTTGTGCATTCATTGTTGTATTTGATAATCTATCACTGAAAAAAAAATTAGGTCCCAAAGCTTTGCTCCAATATTTTCTTGCAAGGACTGTGTGGTTTTAAATTTAACGTTTAGGTCCTTGATCCATTTTGAATTAGTTTTTGTGCATGGTGTGAGGTATGAATCTTGTTTAATTTTTCTGCATGTGGAAATAGAGTTTTGCCAGCACCATCTGTTGAAGAGGCTGTTCCTTCCCCATTGAATGGATTTGGCTGCCTTGTCGAAAATCAACTGATCAGAGATGTTTGGATTTATTTCTGAATTTTCAATTCTATTCCATTGGTCTATGTGTCTATCATTAAACCAATACCAGGCTGTTTTGATTACTGTAGCTGTGTAACATGTCTTGAAGTCAGGAAGTGTGAGGCCTTCTACTTTGTTCTTCTTCAAAATTGCTTTGGCTATTTGGGGTCTCTCGCCTTGCCATATAAAATTAAGGATTAGTTTTTCCGTTTCTGTAAAGAATGCCGTTGAAGCTTTGATCAGGAATGCGTTGTATCTGTAGATCACTATGACTAATATTGGCATCTTGTGTATATTAAGTTTTCCAATCCATGTGCATGGAACTTCTTTTCATCTATTTAGGTCTTCTTTAGTCTCTTTCAGCATTGTTTTATACTTTTCATTGAATGATTCTTTCACATCCCCAGGTAACTTTATTCCTAGATATTTTATTCTCCTGGATGCTATTGGGAAACCCTGGTGGCACAGTGGTTAAGTGCTATGGCTGCTAACCAAAGGGCTTGCAGTTCAAATCCATCAGGTGCTCCTTGGAAACTCTTTGGGCAGTTCTACTCTGTCCTATAGGGTCACTATGAGTCAGAATGGACTCAAGGGCACTGGGTTTGGGTTTTTGTTTCGTTTTGGTTTTTAGATGCTATTGTAAATGGAGTTGTTTTCTTAATCTCTTTTCAGATTTCTCATTTTTTCTTGCTCACTTTTGCACAGCTCCCTTGATGTACTAGTCAAGCTAGAGTATTAGCCATTCTCTATGAAGACGTTCTACAGGTTCCCACTTGTATGTCTTTGTTTTTACTCTGAAAGGAGTACCTTTCTCCATCTGTGCCTGATGATGTGCTTCCCAGTTTTCAGAAAAGAGCCTATCTCAAATGCCACCTTTTAAGGCTTTTCTTACCCACTTACACACCTATTTGCCATATCCACCAATAAATGATTGCCATTTATATACTTGTCTAATCCCTACACACCATTTATTAGATTGAAAGCTTCCTAAGAGAAGGCTGAATGTTTTACTTAACATTCTATGTACACAGAATCTGGTACATATTAGATTTTTAATAAGCATGCACTGAGTTGAAACGACTAAAAAAAAATACTAAAAAGTAAACACACTACTTTCATTAGAACAGAGGAAAGATCTCAAATCAATAAATTAGTTCCCACCTTAAAAAGAAAAAGAAGAAAATAAACCCAAAACAAGCAAAAGGAAGAAAATAATAGAGATGAAATTATTAAAATAAAAAACAGAAGAATAGAGAAAATTAAACTAAAAGCTGTTTTTTTAAAAAAAAATCAATGAAATTGATAAACCTGTAGGAAGACTGACAAAAATAAAAAGTCTAAATAAAGTATACTAATCATCAATCAAAAAAAAAAAATCATCAATCTCAGAAATGAAAAGGGATATCACAACAGACCCGGCAACAATTAAAAGAATAACAAGGGAATACTATGAACAACTTTATGCTTATAAATTTGACTACTTAGAAGAAACAGACTAGTTATTCAAGCATCACAAATTACCCAAACTCAGCTAACAAGATATAGGTAAGTTGAATAGTTCTACAACATTCTTAGACTTGGCACCAAAAAAAAAAAAAAAAAAATGAGTAAAAAAAATTGATAAATTGGACTCGAGCAAAATTAAAAATTTTGTTCTCCGTAAAAGACCCTGTGAAGAGGGCAAAAAGACAAATTGCAGATTGGGAGAAAATATTTTCAGATCATATATGTAACAAAGGACTTATATGTAGTATATAAACAGCACTCAAAACTCAACATTAAAAAATTCCTGTTAAGGTCTTAAAAGTTGTGAGCAGACATCTAAGATGCATCAATTGGTCCCAACTCAGCTGGAGCAAAGGAGAGGGAAGGACACCAAAGACACAAGGAAAATATTAGCCAAACAGACAAAAGGGGCCACATAAACCAGGGACTCCATCAGCCTGAGACCAGAAGAACTAGATGGTGCCCACTACCACCACAGACTGCCCAGACAGGGGACAAAACGGAGAGTCCTCGATAGGGCAGGAGAAAAGTGGGTGCAAAACTCAAATTCTAGTAAAAAGACCAGACTTAATGGTCTGACTGAGATTGGAGGAACCCCAGAAGACATGGCCCCCAGACTGTCTGTTAACCTAGAACTAAGACCATTCCCGAAGCCAACTCTTCAGACAAAGCATCGACTGAAGTGTAAGACAAAAAATGATACTCATGAAGAGGGTGTTTCTTAGTTCAAGTAGATATACAAGGCTAAACGGACAGTTCCTATCCTGAGGCAAGATGAGAAGTCAGAAAGGTATAGTACCTGGTTGAATGGGCACGGGAAATCAGGGGTGGAAAGGAGGAATGTGCGGTCACATTATAGGGATAGCAACTAGGGTCACATAACAATGTGTGTATAAATATTTGTACAAGAAACTAACTTGATTTTATGTGAGAGACTGACTTGATTTTTAAACATTCACTTAAAGCACAATAAAAATTATTTAAAAAAAAAAAAGAAACTAACTTGAGCTGTAAACTTTCACCTAAAGCACAATTGAAAAAAAAAAATCCTGTTAAACTCTTATGTAATGCTGGAGGGAATGCAAAATGGTACGGCCACGTTGGAAAATGATATGGTGCTCCTTAAAAAGCTAGAAATAGAAAACACTTCCTATCAGAACCTTTGGGACACAGCAAAAGTGGTGCTCAGAGGCCAATTTATATCAATAAGCATACACATATAAAAAGAAGAAAGGGGCAAAATCAAAACATTATCCCTACGACTTGAACAAATAGATAGAGAGCAACAAAGGAAACTCACAGGCACGAGAAGAAAACAAATAATAAAAATTAGAGCTGAACTAAATGAAATAGAAAACAGAAAAACAATTGAAAGAATTAACAAGACCAAAGCTGGTTTTTTGAAAAAAATCAACAAAATTGATAAACCACTGGCCAAACTGACAAAAGGAAAACAGGAGAAGAAGCAAATAACCTGAATGAAAAATGAGATGGGCGATCTTACAACACACCCAATTGAAATTAAAAGAATCATATCAGATTACTATGAAAAATTGTACTCAAATTTGAAAACCCAGAAGAAATGGATGAATTCTAGAAACACACTACCTACCTAAACTAACACAAAGAGAAGGAGAACACCTAAATAGAGCCATAACAAAAGAAGAGATTGAAAAGGTAATCAAAAAACTCCCAACAAAAAAAAAGACCTGGTCTGGACAGCTTCACTGCAGGGTTCTATCAAACTTTCAGAGAAGAGTTAACACCACTACTACTAAAGGTATCTCAGAGCATAGAAAAGGACGGAACACTACCAAACTCCTTCTATGAAGCTACCATATCCCTGATACCAGAAGCAGGTAAAGACACCACAAGAAAAGAAAATTATAGACCTATACCCTTCATGAACATAGATGCAAAAATCCTCAACAAAATTCTAGCCAATAGAATTCAACAACATATCAAAAAAATAATTCACCATGACCAAGTGGGATTCATACCAGGTATGCAGGAATGGTTCAACATTAGAAAAACAATTAATGTAATCCACCACATAAATAAAACAAAGGACAAGAATCACATGATTTTATCAATTGATGCAGAAAAGGCATTCGACAAAGTTCAACATTCATTCATGATTAAAAACTCTCAGCAAAATAGGAATAGAAGGAAAATTCCTCAACATAATAAAGGGTATTTATACAAAGCCAACAGCTAACATCACCCTAAATGGAGAGAGCCTGAAAGCATTCCCATTGAGATCAGAACCGGACAAGGATACCCTTTATCACCGCTATTATTCAACCCTGTGCTGGAGGTCCTAGCCAGAGCAATTAGGCTAGACAAAGAAATAAAGGGCATTCGGATTGGCAAGGAAGAAGTAAAATTATCTCTATTTGCAGATGACATGATCTTGTACACAGAAAACCCTAAGGAATCCTCCAGAAAACTACTGAAACTAATAGAAGAATTCAGCAGAGTATCGGGATACAAGAAAAACATACAAAAATCAGTCGGATTCCTCTACACCAACAAAAAGAACATCGAAGAGGAAATCACCAAATCAATGCCATTTACAGTAGCCCCCAAGAAGATAAAATACTTAGGAATAAATCTTACCAGAGATGTAGAAGACAACTACAAAACACTTCTGCAAGAAACCAAAAGAGACTTACATAAGTGGAAGAACATACCTTGCTTGTGGATAGGAAGACTTAACATTATAAAAATGTCTATTCTACCAAAAGCCATCTAAACATTTAATGCAATTCTGATCCAAATTCCGACGACATTCTTTAATGAGATGGACAAAGAAATCACCAACTTCATACGGAAGGGAAAGGGGCCCCGGATAAACAAGGCATTACTGAAAAAGAAGAACAAAGTGAAAGGCCTTACTTTACCTGATTTTAGAACCTATTATACTGCCACAGTAGTCAAAAGAGCCTGGTCTTGGTACAAGAACAGATACATGGGCCAATGGAACAGAATTGAGAATCCAGACATAAATCCATCCACATGTGAGCAGTTGATATTTGACAAAGGCCCCAAAACAGTTAAATGGGGAAAATACAGTCTTTAACAAATGGTGCTGGCATAACTGGGTATCCATCTTCAAAAAAATGAAAAAAGACCCATACCTCACTCCATGCACTAAAACGAGCTCAAAATGGTTCAAAGGCCTAAATATAAAATCTAAAACGATAAAGATCATGGAAGAAAAAATAGGGACAACGTTAGGAGCCCTAATACATGGCATAAACAGTACACAAAACATTGTTAAGAATGCAGAAGAAAAACCAGAGAACTGGGAGCTCCTAAAAATCAAACACCTATGCTCACCAAAAGAGTAAAAGACTACCTATAGACTGGGAAAAAGTTTTTAGCTGTGACATTTCCGATCAGCACCTGATCTCTAAAATCTACGTGATACTGCAAAAACTCAACTACAAAAAGACAAATAACCCAATTAAAAAATGGGCAAAAAATATGCATAGACACTTCACTAAGGAAGACATTCAGGTAGCTAACAGATACATAAGGAAATGTTCACAATTATTAGCCATTAGAGAAATGCAGATCAGAACTACAATGAGATTTCATCCCACTCCAACAAGGCTGGCGTTAATCCAAAAAACACAAAATAATAAATGTTGAAGAGGCTGTGGAGAGATTTGAACACTTATAAACTGCTGGTGGGAATGTCAAATGGTACAACCACTTTGGAAATCAATTTGGCACTTCCTTAAAAAGCTAGAAATAGAACTACCATATGATCCAGCAATCCCACTCCTCAGAATATATCCTAGAGAAATAAGAGCCTTTACACAAACAGATATATGCACACCCATGTTTATTGCAGCACTGTTTGCAATAGCAAAAGATGGAAGCAAACAAGGTGCCCATCAATGGATGAACGGATAAATAAATTATGGTCTATTCACACAAGAGAATACTGCTCATCAATAAAGAACAGTGATGAATCTGTGAAACATTTCATAACATGGAGGAACCTGGGAGGCATTATGCTGAGTGAAATTAGTCAGTTGCAAAGGGACAAATATTGTATAAGACCACTATTATAAGAACTTGAGAAACAGTTTAACTGAGAAGAAAACATTCTTTTGTGGTTACGAGAAGGGGGAGGGAGGGAGAGTGGGAGAGGGGTATTCACTAATTAGATAGTAGATAAGAACTGCTTCAGGTGAAGGGAAAGACAACACACAATACAGGGGAGGTCAGCACAACAGGATTAAACCAAAAGCAAAGAAGTTTCTTGAATAAACGGAATGCTTCGAAGGCCAGTGTAGCAGGGGCAGGGCTTTGGGAACCATGGTTTCAGGGGACATCTAAGTCAATTGGCATAATAAAATTTATTAGGAAAACATTCTGCATCCCACTTTGAAGAGTGGCATCTGGGGTCTTAAATGCTAGCAAGCAGCCATCTAAGATGTATCAATTGGTCTCAACCCACCTGAATCAAAGAAGAATGAAGAACACCAAAGACAGAAGGCAATTATGAGCCCAAGAGACAGAAATGGCCGCATGAACGAGAGACTACATCATCCTGGGACCAGAAGAACTAGATGGTGCCCAGCTATAACTGATGACTGCCCTGACAGGGACCACAAGAGAGAACCCCTGAGGGAGCAGGAGAGCAGTGGGATGCAGACCCCAAATTCTCATAAGGCCAGACTTAATGGTCTGACTGAGACTAGAAGGGCCCCAGTGCTCACGACCCCCAGACCTTCTGTTGGTCCAGGACTTGAACCATTCCTGAAGCCAACTCTTCACACAGGGATTGGACCAGGCAATGGGTTGGAGAGGGATGCTGGTAAGGAGCAAGTTTCTTGGATCAGGTGGACACTTGAGGCTATGTTGGCATCTCCTGCCTGGAGGGGAGATGAGAGGGTGGAGGGGGTTAGAAGCTGGCAAAATGGACACGAAAAGAGAGAGTGGAGGGAGAGAGCAGGCTGTCTCATTAGGGGGAGAGTAATTGGGAGAATGTAGCAAGGTGTATATGGGTTTTTGTGAGAGACTTACTTGATTTGTAAACTTTCACTTAAAGCACAATAAAAATTATAAAAATAAAATTTAAAAAAAGCTGGAAATAGAAATACCATATGATACTGCAATCCAACTCCTAGGAATATATCCTAGAGAAATAAGAGCCATCACACAAATGGACATATGCACACCCGTGTTCACTGCAGCATTGTTCAAAATAGCAAAAAGACGGAAACAACCTAGATGCCCATCAACATATGAATGGATAAACAAATAATGGTACATACACACAATGGAGTACTATGCAACAATAAAGAACAACAATGAATATGCAAAGCATCTCATAACATGGATGAATCTGGAGGGCATCATGCTGTGTGGCAATAAGTCAATTGCAAAAGGACAAATATTGTATGAGACCACTACAATAAAAACTCATGAAAAGGTTTACATGCGCACACACACACACACAAAATCTTTGATGGTTACGAAGGAGGGGAAAGGTGTGAATGGAAAAACACTAAATAGACAATAGATAAGGAATAGCTTTAGTGAAGGGTAAGACAGTACACAACACTGGGGAAGCCAGCACAACCTGTACAAGGCAAGGTCATGGACCCTCCGTAGATACATCCAAACTCTCTGAGGGACCAAATTACTGGCATGGGGGCTGTGGGGACCATGGTCTCAGGAAACATCTACCTCAATTGGCATAACAGTTTATAAAGAAAATATTCTACATTGTACTGTGGTGAATAGTGTTTGGGGTCTTAAAAGCCTATGAGTGACCATCTAAGATACTCCACTGGTCTCACCCCTTCACAAGCAAGGGAGAATGAAGAAAACCAAAGGTAGTCCAAAGGACTAATGGACCACAGCTACCATGGCCCGCACCAGACTCAGCCCAGTACAACTAGATGGTGCCCAGCTACCACCACTGACTGCTCTGACAAGGATCACAATAGAGGGTCCCAGACAGAGTTGGAGGAAAATGTAGAAAAAAATTTTTACTCACACACACAAAAAAAACAGACTTACTGGCCAGACAGAGACTGGAGAACCCCCTAGAGTATGGCCCCTGGACACCCTTTTAGCTCAGCAATGAAGTCACTCCTGAGGTTCACCCTTCCACCAAGGATTAGACAGGGCCATAAAACAAAATGAGACTAAACGGGCACACCAGCCCCAGGGCAAGGACTAGAAGGCAGGAGGGGACAGGAAAGCTGGTAATAGGGAACCCAAGGTCGAGAAAGCGAGTGCTTGACACATCATGGGGTTGTTAACCTATATCATAAAATATGTGTACTAACTGTTTAATGAGAAGGCAGTTCTGTAAACCTTCACTTAAAGTACAATTAAAAAAAAATTCCTGTTACAAAATGGGTACAAGACATGAACAGACATTTCACCAAAGAGGAAATACGCTTGACAAATAAACGTAAGAAAATATGGCCATCATTATTAGCCATTATGGAAATGCACGTTAAAACCAGAATTAAATACTACTGCACGCACATCTACTAGAGTGACTAAAATAAAAAATAGTGATAACATGAAATGCAGATGAGACGCAGAAAACCTAGGTCATATAAATTGCTTGTGGGGATGTAAAATCATAAAGTGCTCCGGAAAACAGCTCAAAAGTTTCTTATAACACTAAACATGCAGTTACCACATAACACATCAAATGCACTCTTGGGCATTTATGTAAGGAAATAAGTAATGAAATTTTGTATTCACAGAAAATCCTGTACATGAATGTTCATCACAGCTTTATTTGTAATAGCCAAAAACTGGAAACAGCCCAGATGTCCTTCAATGAGTGAATGATTAGACACACTGTTGTACATACATACCATTGAATAATACCCATCAGTAGAAACAAACTATTGATGCATGCACCAACTTGGATGAACCTCAAGGGAATTATGCTGAGTGAAAAGAGCCAATCTCAAAGGGATACATACTGTATGATTACACTTATATAGCATTTGTGAAATAACCATTTCAAAGGCGGAGACAAGATTAGTAGCTGCCAGGGGTTAGGGATAAGGACAGGTGTGGCTATAAAGGGACTGCACAAGGAAACCTTGTGGTGATGAGGCAGTCTGTATCTTGACTGTAGCAGTAGTCACACAAAGCTACACATACGAAAAAATTTCATAGAACTATATGCATATACACAAATGAGTGTATATGTTTACCTGGTGGAATCTGAATAAGCTCTGTGAATTGTACCAATGTCAATTTTCTGGTTTTAATATTGAACTATAGCTATGTAAGGTGTTAGCATTTGTGGAGGAACAATGAAAGGTACACAGGATCTCCCTGTACATTTCTTTACCACTGATTTTGAATTTATAATTATTTCAAAATAAATTTATTTTTTTTAAAAAGTAAACACACTAATATAATATGTAAACTACACTTTTTCAAAGACAGGTAATCAGGGTTACTTATAATCTGAAAAACTGGTAGGCTGGAGAAAATACAGAGAATGAATGAGATTTACATAGGGGACAGTAAAGAGAGAGGCTGATTCAAAGAGCTTTAGGAAAGGGAGCACAAACAGTGGCAAATCACATCTAGGTAGAGGCATTTGGAAGGGGTATAATTTATACTGGGCCTTTAAAAACATGGGTAAGATTTTTATAAGTTAAGATTGGGGAAAGGGTAGATGGAAGGAATATCATAAGCAAAGTCAACGAAATAAGAAAGTGTTTAGAAAACAGGAATCCCTTGGCATGGCCAGAATATAAGATATACCTAAAAAACCTAAAACTGATCGTCGAATCAATTCCGACTCATAGCGACCCTATAGGACAGAATAGAACTGCCCTATAGGGTTTCCAAAGAGCTGCTGGTGGATTCAAACTGCTAGCCTTTTGGTTAGCAACCGAGCTCTTAACCACTGTGCCACTATGGCCGGGTAAAAAACATATTATCATCTTAAGACCCCCCCCCAAAAAAAGCATTTAATAAAACTCAATACCAATTTGAGGTTTAGAAGAAAAACCATTGGCAAAAAAATAGAAAGAAAACAAAACCTCTCTAAATTGGAAAATGTGTCTACCAGATACTTCATACTTAAAGGAGTGATAGATATATTCTCATTAAAGATAGGAACGAAATAAGAGTGATATATATATATCTTGACTATTATTCAACATTCCATGGGTGGCCTTACTCAATGCAATAAAAATTAAGAGGCATAAGGAGACAAAAAAGAATACATTGCCTTCCTGAAAAGCCTAACCTTGGGTTGGGAAAAGCCTAAAAGAATCAACTGACGAACACTTAGAATTATTAAGAGAGTTCAAGGAATTGTTGGATACCAGATCAATATATAAAAAATCAATAGTTTTCCTATACACCAGAAATAGCTCATTAGAAAAAAGAAAAAAAACTCCAACTTCGAGTTAATTATGAAGGATGAAATATACCTTTATCTTCACTCCATTTTGAAACTTCTATAATATGAAAGTAAAAGAATTTTTAAAAAAGATATAAATTCACAAAGACAGAAGACAAACTTATAGTAGACGAGAGGCATCCGTAAACTTCGAAAGCTTGTAGAAAGATGAAACTCAAATGCCCCATATGACAATACAAGAAGCAAGCTGATTTGGGCCATTAAACCCTTGGGAGTCCCAGGAATTGAAGGCACCTAGCTGCTCTGACAGCAGAGGTGTAGGATGGGGCTGAAAACAAGTGGATTGGTAGAACGTAGTAATTGGACCTATATATTCTTTTCCCCTTAATCAATTAATCCTTTTTTTCCTTTAATAAATTTATATTTGATTAACGACTGTGACAGGCAAGCGCTCCAGGACACATACCATAAAAGAAAGTGAGCTTACTTTTTGGATGCTCTGGAATTGGGGCCACCAGGCACAGCTGAAAGGACTGGTGAGGGCTCTTCCAAATTAACATTTGGGTGTTCTCTAACAAAAAAATTTTGGATCTCTGCTCAGTCACCTATGGTGAGGCCCACCAGTTGACAGGCCCAGCCTATACATCAGTTATCTTTAGAGTACCTCACTCTTCAACATGAACAAACAGTCAAGGATTACAGACACTTGAGGAAAGCCTCTGACATCAAAGAGAAAGATCAAAGCAGGAAAAATAAACCTGGAGGACACGAAGAATACAAGGAGCTAAAGAAAACTTCCAAAAAACTTTAACTTAGTGCTCATATACTCCTGGACACCTACACCTACCACAAAACTAAGTGCCAAAACGATCCCGTGAACCTCAAAATATGAGTGGGTATGGAAAAACTAGTTATAAGACTTGCAGAACGAAGCAAGCGAGGACAGAATGACTTCTGCCAGTCCTGGCTGCTAGAGAACTCAGAAATCACTAACAGGTATTTACTGGAAAGCTGAGCGGGTCAATCTGAGAAGAGTAGCCAAAGCAGGGCAGGGGCTCTTCAAGCCCCAGTTTGAGGACTGGAGCGAAGGAACCACATTAAGGTTGGACAGTTTCTGAGCTTCTATGAACTCTTGAAACTAACAAACCAAAGCTCTTTTCCGGAAAAGCTTCACACTAAGGAGATACTGCTGGAAGTAGAATGATGAGGACAGGAAAATTAGTGGCAGTGGAAAGGGATGGTCAAGTTAAAAGTAGGGAGAGGAACAAAGTATAAGGCCTTTTTTTCCATCACTTTTCAAAACCACAGAGTAAGAAGCCCTAGACCCATTAAGCTAGGAAAACAGTTCTGCTTCATGTCACAGCATGAACAACGGTAAAGGACCATGGTTTAATCAAATATAATTTTTTAAAGGAAAAAAGGATTAATTTATTAAGGTTCAGAATATCATCCATATAAATCATAAATGTATATTAGACATACGTGTTAACAAGATTGATGACCGTAACCTAGTATTTCAAAATGAACCTTAAAAATAAGAAAATTATAGAAACTATGAATAGAACAGAAAAATCAGAATTTGAAAAATTCAGAATGAGATGATTGTATAAAAGAAAAATTTTAGGAAAAAAATCTGATGAACTTAAGAAATAAAGGAAAAAGTTATTTCAGAAGCTGAAGATTAAACTAGATGGAACACAAAAGCAAATAAATCTTCAAGAGAAATAGAAGATGGAAAGGAGAAAAACCAAATTTTAGAAAGTAAAGGAAAAAATGAAAAGGATTTGAGAAAAAGTGATACATGTAGAGGACAGGTAAGGAAGAGCCAACACGAGTTGGAATACGAATACCCAAAAAAGAAAACCAATGTAATGGAAAAATAAAAACTGAAAAATCTATACTTCAAGAAAATGTTGCTCAATGAAAGAAGACTTAAAACTACATATTGCAAAGTCACCCCATTTACATGTAAAAATCAACCTTGCCATGTTCTAGTAAAACTATTGATTTAGAAAGAAAGAAGATAAAACACTTTGGACAATGAGCCAAAAATATACCAAGTCATTTCTGCAGGAAATAAAACCAGATTGACGTCAGACTTTTCAAAGGCAATACTTAATGCCAGAATACAAATACTTAAGATACTCAAAGTGAGCCAAAGTTCTCATATCCAGCCAATGCGACCTTTATGTGTAAAGGCCAGAAACTTGTATGAACATAAAATAACTCAAGGACTATTGTTGCCATCAGTCCTTCCTAAGGAGTCTTCTAAAGCAGGGTTGGAAAATTACGGTCGTCAGTCCAAAGTCAGCACAACACTTGTTTTTGAATGGTGCATGAGCCATAGGAAAAGTGTAAAATAAATATACATGAGTTCATATTGATAGGAACATATGACTGAGCAATAAATAAGTGGGAGAGATGAGACAAATCTCCTGTACAGAGGAATTCCAAATAATTTACGTAGCTATCCCTCTCTCCCTGCCACTTAAAAGTGTGAGATGTGCTTAGTAATCTGCTTCCAATTAGATTATGGGAGGAGGGGCGAGTAACTTTACAGTGGAAAAATCTCCACACACTACCCTGGCCAGGTATCGAGGTCAACATTAGCAGCAGTAAGTCATGTAGATAGCAATGCACCCTTGATATGATGTGATGAGAATGGCACTTTACCTCTATGGTCTTTCTCCCAAATATCCAAGTATCCACATCAGAAAAACCAAAATTGATGGACATTCTGCAAAAAAAAAAAAAAAAGCCTGGCAAGCGCTCTTCAAAATTACAAAAATCAACAAGAATAAGAAAAGTGTGATATACTTTTACAGACCAGAGGAGGTTAAGGAGACATGATGACTAAATCTAACGTGATTTCCTGGACTGGAGCCTGGAACAGAAAAAGGACGTTGGGGAAAAATTGGCAAAATCCAAATAAAGGGTCAAATAATAGTATTGTAGCAATGCCGATTTCTTAGTTGTGACAAACGTACAATGGTAATATAGGATGTTAGCAATTACGAAAATGAGTGAGGGATATACAGGAATTTTCCATACTGTCTTTGCAACTTCTCTGTCAACTTAAAACTATTTTTTAAAAAATATTATTTTTAAAAAAGGAATTTTAAAGTATATAATTTACTATGACATGGGTGAGTGTAGGAATTTATTAGAGCACTACGAGAAAAGGACAAGGAGACGTTATGAATTTCTGATGTACTATACACCACAACCTAAAAATATTTGCCAAAAACTAGAACCTGAATGAGGCCTACCTATCAGCTTAACAGGGGACAGAGAATCATGTTGAAAACACCATGAGGATACAATCAGAACACACATTCTCTGGGAAATTATATAGCGTAAAAGACTTGGTTACTTCAATAAATAAATTACAAGGAAAAAATTAGGCAGGGAATTCATCAAATGCAGTGTGTGGAGTGAATCTGAATTCTGATATGAACAAACTATTTAAAAACAATGACAACAACAGCTAGATATGTGATGGTATTAAGGAATTAATGTCATTTTTAGATGTAAGTGGCACTATGATTTTTTTTTAAACAGTCATTATCTTTTAGAGATACACACTGAGGTATTTACAAACAAAATGATGCAAAGCCTTTGTTTCAAATCATCTAGTAGGGAAAAGGGGCCCCCAAAAGATCAGGAAGAGGGCATAAAAATGGGTAGGGTTACAGATAAAACAAGATGGGCCATAAATTAATCATTGTCAAAGCTGGGTGATGGGTGTATAGGGATTCATCCTTCTTTTCTCTCTATTTTTGTACACATTTGAAAATTTCCATAATATAAGCTAGAAAAGGGGAAGTAATATGTACGATATATTTGTAAATAAAAATTACACAAAACTCTATATATGACTTCTACTTCCAGCCACGATGGAATAACGGGGACTGGATTTACCTCCCTCTTGAAACAACCAAACACAAGTACAAACAACGTATTTAAGACAATGGGCCTTAGGCAACAAAATACCGTTTTGTTGCCTTGAGAGAGTTTCCAGGTCATAGCAGAGGGAAAGGGTACTGAAACACCACCTAGCAGATTCTCTGATTTGAGGACATGGAATTGGTAGTCCAGGGAGACCACAGTAGCTGGAATTGATAGGACAGAGTGTCACAGAGGAGAGAGCTGCACAGAGAACCCCAGAGATCTGCAGAGGGTTGAGTATTCAGTTGAGTACTAATCGCTGTGACGTATGTGAGGAAATTGCCATATTAACAAAATTATAAGAGAAAAGAAAAACATATAATCATCTCATTAGACACAAAAAAGTCATTTGACAAAGGCCAATATATTATTCCTGAAGAAAACTCTCAGCAAACTAGGAATAGAAAAGAACTTCCTCAACCTGACAAAGGGTATCTACAAAAAACCTACAGCTAACGTTACATAGTGATGAAAGGCTGAATGCTGTCTCCACAAGATCAGGGCAAATAATGGGTGTCCACTCTCACTACTCATATACAACATTGTACTGGAGATACTAACTAGTGCAATTGGGCAAGAAAAAGAAATAAAAGACACCCAGAGTAGAAAGGAAGAAGTAAAATGGTTTTCATTCTGAGACTACATGATCCTCTATGTGGAATATCTGACAGAATCTACAAAAAAACTACCAGAACTAATAAGCGAGTTTAGCAAAGTAGAAGGTAAAATATCAATATACAAAAATCAATTGTATTTGTATATACTAGCAATGAACAATCAGAAGTAGAAATAAAAAAAAATACAACTTACAATCACGTCAAGATGAAATGCATAGGGATAAATCTTGTTGTTGTTAGGGGCCATCAAGTCAGTTTCAACTCATAGCGGTCCTATGTACAACAGAATGAAAAACTGCCTGGTCCTGCGCCATCCTCACAATCATTGTTATGCTTGAGGCCATAGTTGCAGCCACTGTGTCAATCCATCTCATTGAGGGTCTTTCTCTTTTTTGCTGACCCTCTACTTTACCAACCATGATGTCCTTCTCCAGGGACTGATCCCTCCTGACAACGTGTCCAAAGTAGGTGAGATGTAGTCTAGCCGTCCTTGCTTCTAAGGAGCATTCTGGTTGCATTTCTTCCAAGACAGATTTGTTTGTTTTTCTGGCAGTTCATGGTATATTCAATATTCTTCGCCAACACCATAATTCAAAGGCATTGATTCTTCTTTGGTCTTCTTTATTCCTTGTCCAGGTTTTGCATGTATGTGAGGCGATTGAAAACACCATGCTTGGGTCAGGCACACCTTACTCTTCAAGGCGATATCTTTGCTTTTTAGCACCTTAAAGAGGTCCTTTGCAGCAGATTTACCCAATGCAATGCATCGTTTGATTTCTTGGCTGTTGTTTCCATGGATGTTAATTATGGATCCAAGTAAAATGAAATCCTTGACAACTTCAATCTTTTCTCCATTTATCATGATGTTGCTTATTGGTCCAGTTGTGAGGATTTTTGTTTTCTTTATGTTGAGGTGTAATCCATACTGAAGGCTGCAGTCTTTGATCTTCATCAGTAAGTGCTTCAACTCCTCTTTACTTTCAGCAAGCAAAGTTGTGTCATCTGCATAACGCAGGTTGTTAATAAGTCTTCCTCCAATCCTGATGCCTATTCTTCTTCATATATAGTCCAGCTTCTCAGATTATTTGCTCAGCATACAGATTGAAAAGTATGGTGAAAGGATACAACCCTGACGCACACCCTTCCTGACTTTAAACCATGCAGTATCTTGGCTTGTAGCTGCATCACTCCAGTCTCTACTCTATCTTCACAAGTGTTCTGCTTTTTTCTCTGGGTCTATCCTCTGTGTGTCTCTTATAGTGGCACTTGCCATTGGATTTAGGGCCCACCTGGACAATCCAGGATGATCTCCTCATCTCAAAATCCTTAACTATACCTGCAAATACCCTTTTCCCAAATAAGGTCACATTCTCAGGTTCCGAGATTAGAACATAGAATATCTTTTGGGCCTCCATTCAACCCACTACACTTGTACACTAAAAACTGCAGAATACTGCTGAGAGAAATTTTAAATAACCTAAATAAATGGAGCAATACACCTGGTTCATGGGTCAGAGGTGTCAATATTAAGATGTCAGCTCTCCCCAAATTGATCTATATATTTAATGCAATCTGAATCAAAATCCAAGCAGGCTTTTCTTTTAACAACTGACAAGCTGATTCTAAAATTCATGTGGAAAGCCAAAGAACCTCAAAGAGCCAAAACAACTTGGAAAAAGAGTAAAGTTGGCAAGCTAACACTATCTGATTTAAAAAATTATTATAAAGCTACAACATTCAAAACTGTGTGGTATTGGTATAAAGTCAGACAAATAGTGAGTGGAATAGAATAAAGATTCCAGGAATATACCTACACATATAAGGGCACTTGCTTTAAAAAAAAGTATTACGGTAAAATATGTATAATAAAATGTTTGCTATTTTAACCATTTTTAAGTGTACATTTCAGTGACATGCATTACATTCATAACGTTGTGCTACCATCACCATTATCCATTTCCAAAATTTTACATCACCCCAAACAGAAACTCAATATCCTTTCAGCAATAACTCCCATTCACTTCCTACCCTCAGCCTCTGGTAACCATGAATAATCTTTTCTGTCTCTACGTGTTTGCCTATTCTAGATATTTCATGTAAGTGCGATCATATAATATGTGTCCTTTTGTGACCAACTTATTTTACTCAGTATGTTTTCAAGGTTCATCTATGTTGTAGCATGTATTGAACTTCATTTCTTTTTATGACTGAATAATACTCCATTTTATACATACACCATATTTTGTCTATCTATTCATCTGTTGATGGGCATTGCGTTGTTTCCACCTTTTGGCTATTGTGAATTATGCTGCATTGAACATAGGTATGTATGTGCGTATCTGTTTGAGTCTTTGCTGTCAAGTCTCTTGGGTGTATATACCTAGGAGTGGAATTGCTGATTCATATGGTGATTATGTAGTAGAATTAGAACCACCAAACAATTTTTCATAGTAGCTGCACCATTTTACATTCCCACCAGCAATGCACAGGGTTCTTATTTCCTCACATCCTCACCAATACTTGCTATGGTCCATTTTTCTGATAATAGCCATCCTACTGGGTGTGAGTAGTATCTCATTGTGGTTTTGGTTTGCATTTCCCTAATGACATTGAGCATTTTTTTCACCTGCTTATTGACCATTTGTATAGCTTCTTTGGAGAAACATCTATTCAAGTTCTTTGCCCATTTTCAACAGGGTTGTTTGTCACTTTGTTGTTGAGTTGTAGGAGTTCTTCATATATTCTGGATATTAAATGCTTATCAGATCTATGGTTCCCAAATATTTTCTCCCATTGTGTAGGTTATCTCTTCACTTTCTTTATGACACTTTATTTTTCACAAAGGTGCAAAGGCAATGAAGTGGAGAAAGGACAGCCTTTTTAGCAAATGGTGCTGGAACAATGGGATGTTTAAGTGCAAAAAAAAAAAAAAAAGAACTTGGATTCATTATCTCACACCATATACAAAAATCAACTCAAAATGGATCATAGGCCTAAAAGCACTCTAAAGCCATAAAATTTCTAGGAAAAAAAATTGCATGAGCTTGGGTTAGGTAAAGATTACTTAAATATGACACCCAAAACACAATCCATAAAAGAACAAATTGATCAACTGGACTACATCAAAATTTAAAACTTCTGTTCTTCAAAAAACAATGTTAAAGTTAGAAAAAGAACTACCATACAACCCAGAAATCCCACTCCTCGGAATATATCCTAGAGATACAAGAGCCTTCACACAAACAGATATATGCACACCCATGTTTATTGCAGCTCTGTTTACAATAGCAAAAAGCTGGAAGCAACCAAGGTGTCCGTCAACGGATGAATGGGTAAATAAATTGTGGTATATTCACACAATGGAATACTACGCATCGATAAAGAATAGTGACGAATCTGTGAAACATTTCATAACATGGAGGAACCTGGAAGGCATTATGCTGAGCGAAATTAGTCAGAGGCAAAAGGACAAATATTGTATAAGACCACTATTATAAGATCTTGAGAAATAGTAAAAACTGAGAAGAACACATACTTTTGTGGTTACGAAGGGGGGAGGGAGGGAGGGAGGGAGAGGGCTTTTTATTGATTAATCAGTAGATAAGAACTGCTTTGGGTGAAGGGAAAGACAACACTCAATACATGGAAGGTCAGCTCAATTGGACTGGACCAAAAGCAAAGAAGTTTCCGGGATAAAATGAATGCTTCAAAGGTCAGCGGAGCAGGGGCGGGGGTCTGGGGAACATGGTTTGAGGGGCCTTCTAAGTCAATTGGCAAAATAATTCTAGTATGAAAACATTCTGCATCCCACTTTGAAATGTGGCGTCTGGGGTCTTAAATGCTAACAAGCGGTCATCTAAGATGCATCAATTGGTCTCAACCCACCTGGAGCAAAGGAAAATGAAGAACACCAAGGTCACACGACAACTAAGAGCCCAAGAGACAGAAACGGCCACATGAACCAGAGACCTACATCATCCTGAGACCAGAAGAACTAGTTGGTGCCCGGCCACAATTGATGACTGCCCTGACAGGGAGCACAACAGAGAACTCCTGAGGGAGTGGGAGATCAGTGGGATGCAGACCCCAAATTCTCATAAAAAGACCATACTTAATGGTCTGACTGAGACTAGAGGAATCCCGGAGGCAACGCTCCCCAGACCTTCTGTTGGCACGGGACAGGAACCATCCCCGAAGACAACTCATCAGACATGAAAGGGACTGGTCAGCCAGGGGGAGAGAGATGCTGATGAAGAGTGAGCTAATTAAATCAGGTGGACACTTGAGAGTGTGTTGGCAACTCTTGTCTGGAGGGGGGATGGGAGGATAGAGAGAGAGGGAAGCTGGCAAAATTGTCACGAAAGGAGAGACTGAAAGGGCTGACTCAATAGGGGGAGAGCAAGTGGGAATACGGAGTAAGATGTATGTAAACTTATATGGGACAGATTGTTTGGATTTGTAAATGTTCCCTTGAAGCTTAATAAAAGTTAAAAAAAAAAAAAAAAGCTCAAAAAGGATCAAAGAGCTAAATATAAAATCTAAAACGATAAAGATCATGGAAGAAAAATTAGAGGCAACGTTAGGAGCCCTAATACATGGCATAAAAAGTATACAAAATATTACTAACAATGCAGAAGAAAAACTAGATAACTGGCACCCAACCCAATGCCATCAATTGAAGCTCCTAAAAATCAAACACCTATGCTTATCCAAAGACTTCACCAAAAGAGTAAAAGGATTACATACAGACTGGGAAAAAGTTCTTAGCTATGACTTTTCTGATCAGCACCTGATCTCTAAAATCTGCATGATACTGCAAAAAGACAAATAACCCAATTAAAAAATGGGCAAAAGATATGAACAGACACTTCACTAAAGAAGACATTCAGGTGGCTAACAGATATATGAGTAAATGCTTATGATCATTAGCCATTAGAGAAATGCAGATCAAAACTGCAATGAGATTTCATCTCATTCCAACAAGGCCGGCATTAATCCAAAAAATACAAAACAATAAATGTTGGAGAGGCTGTGGAGAGATTGGAACACTTACACACTGCTGGTGGGAATGTAAAATTGTCAACCACTTTGGAAATTGATTTGGTGCTTCCTTAAAAATCCAGAAATAGAACTACCATATGATCCAGCAATCCCATTCCTCGGAATATATCCTAGAGAAATAAGAGCCTTTGTACGAACAGATATATGCACACCCATGTTTATTGCAGCACTGTTTGCAATAGCAAAAAGATGGAAGCAACCAAGGTGCCCATCAACGGATGAATGGATAAATAAATTATGGTATATAAACACAATGGAATATTACACATCAATAAAGAACAGTGATGAATCTGTGAAACATTTCATAACATGGAGGAACCTGGAAGGCATTATGCTGAGTGAAATGAGCCAGTTGCAAAAGGACAAATATTGTATAAGACCACTATTAGAAGAACTCGAGAAATAGTTTAAACAGAGAAGAAAATATTCTTTGACTGTTACAAGGTGGGGAGGGAGGGAGGCTAGGAAAGGGGTGTTCACTAATTAGATAGTAGATAAGAACTACTTTAGGTGATGGGAAAGACAACACACAATACAGGCAAGGTCAGCACAACTGGACTAAATCAAAAGCAAAGAAGTTACCTGAATAAACTGAATGCTTTGAAGGCCAGTGTAGCAGGGGAAGGGGTTTTGGGACCATGGTTTCAGGGGACATCTAAGTCAATTGGCATAATAAAATCTATTAACAAAACATTCTGCACCTCGCTTTTAAGAGTGGCGTCTGGGGTCTTAAATGCTAGCAAGCAGCCATCTAAGATGCATCAATTGGTCTCAAACCACCTGGATCAAAGGAGAAGGAAGAACACCAAGGACACAAGGCAATTACAAGCCCAAGAGACAGAAAGGGCCACATGAGCCAGAAACAACATCATCCTGAGACCAGAAGAACTAGATGGTGCCCGGCTACAACTGCTGACTGCCCTGACAGGGGACACAACAGAGAACCCCAGAGGGAGCAGGAGAGCAGTGGGATGCAGACCCCAAATTCTCATAAAAATACCAGACTTAATGGTCTGACTCATACCAGAAGGACCCCGGTGGTCATGGCACCCAGACCTTCTGTTGGTCCAGGACCAGAAACATTCCCAAAGCCAACTCTTCAGACAGGGATTGGACTGGATAATGGGTTGGAGAGGGATGCTGGTGAGGAGTGAGCTTCTTGGATCAGGTGGACACTTGAGACTATGTTGGCATCTCCTGCCTAGAGGGGAGATGTGAGGGTGGAGGGGGTTAGAAGTTGGTGAAATGGACATGAAAAGAGAGTGGAGGGAGGGAGCGGACTGTTTCATTAGGGGGAGAGCAACTGGGAGTATGTAGCAAGGTGTATATAAGTTTTTGTGTGAGAGACTGACTTGATTTGTAAACTTTCACTGAAACCTCAATAAAAATTAAAAAAAAAAGAAATCAAATGACATATTACATTGGGCAAATCTGCTGCAAAAGACCTCTTTAAAGTGTTAAGAAAAATGTCACTTTGAACACTGGGGTGCGCCTGACCCAAGCCATGGTATTTTCAACTGCCTCATGGGCATGTGAAAGCAGGGCAATGATAAGGAGGACCAAAGAATTGATGGCTTTGAATTGTGGTGTTGGCGAAGAATATTGACTATGCCATGGACCACTAAAAGAACGAATAAATCTGTCTTGGAAGAAGTACAGCCAGAATGCTCCTTAGAAGCAAGGATGGTGAGATTTCATCTAACGTACTTTGGTCATGTTATCAGGAGGGATCAGTTCTTGGAGAACGACATCATGTTTGGTAAAGTAGAGAGTCGGCGAAAAAGAGGAAGACCCTCAGTGAGATGGATTGACATAGTGGCTGCAACACGGGCTCAAGCATAATGACTGTGAGGATGGCGCAGGAAGGGGCAGTGTTTCGTTCTGTTGTAAATAGGGTCACTATGATTCGGAACCGACTTGATAGCACCTAACTACAACAACAAAGCTATTAATGTAAATAAAATAAACTCCATATTTGTAAATGAGGAAAAAGGTTCTGGAAGAAAGAACATTAAATTGGTTACGGTGGTTTTTTCTGGGGAGGGGATTGTGAAGGGCCATCATGTTCAAGAGGAATTTAAGTTTTAACTCTGTTATTTGGATTTTTTATAACACAAATGTGCCCACATATTAGCTGTGTTTTTTTTTTTTAAGGTAAAATGTCAAGTTCACAACTGTGCTCTAAAGTTTGCTGGCCCTGAATCTTCAGAGAACCTCTATGAGTTGTGATTTTTTTTTTACAGCAGAAGCTTTGTTTTTGTAATCTGAAATATCTTTAAAAGAATCGAAATTTATTTCTTATTTTAATTTTTTTTCCTAAGAAAAAAACCTGAAAAAATTGACTTTTGAAAAAAATCTGCTTTTCTACAGATGTCCTGCATTCCTGCCTCAGCTCTGTCTCTAAATATTTCTTGGTGAGGAACATTTTAATTCTCCTGGAATCCAGATTTCTGGAATCCAGATTTCTGGGTCTATGGAGTTGGGGTGACCCACCCAGGCCTTTTGCCCTTTAAGGAACTGGTTTTCTAGGAGTCAACCTCAGGTCAAACAATAGCCTAGTAAAAGCAGCTTAGTGGAGACTGTTTTGCCTTAGGCATTGGGCTCTTTTGGAGAATTATTTACGTGCTGTCAGTTTTGAGAAGCAGCAGTTCTGTCTGGAAGCTGTGTTTTAGTATATACAGCTTGTCCTCAATGACGTTGTTTCTACAACTGACTGACCCTGAAGCACATGCTCTGAGAAACCAACATGGAAGGGATTACAATGGCCCTCAGGAGACTACCCTGCCCAGACCCGGAATATATAACCTGCTTTCACTGCTCCCTCTTCAGAGCGCCTTCCTGATACTTTAAGTTTGATGCTGCCAGATTCGAGTCGTATCTACTCCCAATAAATATATTCTGTTACAGTAATTTCCGGTGTTTCCCTGTGCATTGTAGGTTTTTTAACATTGGTAAAAGTAAAAAAAAAAAATTTCCTAGACTCAATGAATTTTTTTTTTTTGGCCACCACCCATTCAGAATACAGTCTCTATTGCCAGATGTTTGTCTTCCTGCATTCTATATTTACAGGTTACAAAGAAGGGATCGGCATTTAGCTGCTATAGCCACATAATTTTTTTTTTTTTTTTTTGTCAGCAGTTTAAGATTATGGCAACTGGCATTCACTTACTAATTTAGAGGCAAAAAATCTCATTTCCATTGAAGCACTTAGGACGTTTCAGCCTGCCTGTACTCCACAGGGCAGGGAGGAAGTCGCCTTGGCGCTATCCCACACGCTCCCAAGTCATCTTCCACGGGAATTCCGGCACATCCAGCCTGCAGACCACTGCCCGGAAATTGTGATTCATGAAGAAACCCCTCGTGTAAAATAAACCTTCAAGGAAACAAGAAACGGCACTTCAGAAAGTACTATATTAGAGCAATAGGTCATAAAACCTGAATTAAGTGCAGGACGATCTAAATTGTCTAGCAATGACATCATTCATTCAGTCCTTCATTTATGATCATCTAAGTTCCCCCCTGAACTTAGGGACTCAGCGATGCACATGGATTGACTTCTATCCTAGCTAGCAGAGGAGGTAAACTCTGACCTGATACAAAGAGCTCAATTTGGCCTTTGTCTTTGCTGAAAGGTGGCCCTTTCCATGAGTTCTGTGAGTTGTTCTAACGAATTACTGAACCCACAGAGGGCAGCGAGAACCAGCAGGGCCTGGTGTCTGCCTATCAGGCAGCTGAAGAACTCAGTCCTTCTAACTTGTGAACTCTGGCCCAGCTCTGGGTGTCTGGGATCTGAGAAGGGCTGCACAGGCAGCCGGTCTGGAGAGAAGGGACTGACAAGTCAGGAGCAAAGGGGCTGGGGACCCCTGAGCTTGTGGCTGGTACCCCTTGTCCTGGGGTGGCTGGGGGTGGAGAGAGAGTGCTGCCTGCGGGGCTGGTGATGAGGACAGAGATGTGGGAAGGGGAGACTGGACCCCCTTCCAGGTGGGAATTAGACTCGTGCTGGTCCTTACCATGCAGTTAGCAATACAGGTGGGATTTGCCCACTGTGCCCCTTGGTAGTGTAGTTAGTGCACACAGGAACAGCCTGAAGCACTAGCAGGCTGGGTTCGTCTCCAGGAACACACCATGCAGAGCGCAGAATGTACCATCACAGCCAAAAGTCGTCTGGGAGGATGGGGAAGGCTGCACAGAGGAGTGACACTTGTGGACTCATGGACAAAAAACAGAAGGAAAAAAAGCCTAGACAAAAGAAATATATGTAAGTGCTTCTGGCCTTTTGTGCTGGGAAAGCTGAAAGGGTTGTTCAGGTGCCAAATTCCTAAAACCCCTCCCCTTCCCTTTTTTTTAAATCCACAAGTGGGTGAAAAATATCGAATTTTTTTACTTTCTGTAAATCAACTCAGTGTTGACTCTGAGACCTCATTTTCCTCCTGCCTGGTGAAATGTCTGATCTCAGTCATTCTGTTCCCCTAAAAGGTGCCATGTTTCAGGGATTGTGTGTGGTCCTGAGATGCTGGACAGGCCCTTTTAGGCCTGAGTCCTCTGTTCCCCTTACCCAAGTCCTAGGGCCATTGACATATGGTGCCGCCCCTGCTGCCACACTGGGCTTGGGGCTGGGACCTTCAGCAAGGTTAGAACACTTGTGTGTGTTCTCTTTAAAGTATAGGATTGTTTCCTGGGATACCCCACGCAGAAGGATGCTCTCCAGCCAGGCCCGAGGGTGAAAACGAGGACACCAAACTAGTCTCCATCCATAGTAAATGGGTGGATGACTGTGTGTTTGCAACCACGGACATCCTGCTGAACTGGGTCCCAGCAGTTCAGAGACCTGACCTCTAGTCTGGGGTCCTCTCTTGACCCTGAGAAAATCACTCTTATCTTTCCCCTTTGTAAAGTAGACTGTTCAAGGAGTTCTGGTAACACTTGGGAAGGGGCTGATGGAGGAAACTCGATCTGCTTAGATGTGTCGTCGGCTTGGGCAGCTGTCTGACAGAGGGGTCACTTTTGCTGACGTGGTCTTGGGCACGGTACATAGCTGAATGCCCAGGGGGAGCGGGGTACCACCAGCACCTATCCCTCTGCAATGACTGTCGTGACCAGTCTTGTCCCGAGGGCCTCAGCCCAGGCAGCCCTACCATTCCTGCCACTTTCTCTCCCCTCCAACACCTAGCCTCACCTCCGGCCCTTCCTTAGCCTTCGAGTCAGCATCAACCACTGCTTCTAAGAGGCCTCTCAAGAAGGTTGTCAGCCCCAGGGGCTGCTTTTCTTTAAAGCCCCGTATATGGAGGTATTAGTTTATGTATAGCAAGAACCTTCCCTCTTAGCGTTCTGAGTTTAGATACACATACAGTTATGTAACCACCACCACAATCAAGACACAGAACAGTTCTGTCAGTGCCCTCATGCTCCTTTGCAGTTGACTCTTCTCCCACCTCCAGCGCCTCAGACACTGATCTGCTTTTGTCCCTATGGTTTTGCCTTTTCTGAAATGTCATACATACGGAATTATACAATATATAGCCTTTGGGGTCTGCCGTCTCTCACTTAGCACCATGCATTTGAGATTCGTCCACGCTGTTACGAATGTCATTAGTTTGTTCTTTTTTATTGCTGAGCAAATTCCCATTGTACGGATGGGGCACAGTCTGTTTTTCCATTCAACCCAAGGACATTTGGGTTGTATCTAGCTTTTGGTGACTATGAATAAAGACTCCGTAAACAGTCATATGCAGCTTTTTCTGTGAACATACGGTTTGATTTCTCTTGATTATAAACCAAGGATCGGAACTGGTGGGCTGTAAGGACCCCCCTGGCGGCGTTACCAGCCCCATGGGAGAAAGACCTGAAATCTGCTTCATAAAGATCACAGCCAAGAAAACCGTATGTGGCAGTTCTACTCTGTCACGTGGGGTCACTATGAGTCAGAATCGACTCAATGTTACACAACAACAACAACGTGGTAATTGTATCTCCAACTTTATTTAAAAAAGCAGTGGCTGCTTTTTTTTTTATCTATCTTTTTATTGTGGTAAAATATATATAACATAAAATTTGCCATTTTAACTATTTTTAAATTTACAATTCAGTGATATTAATCATATTGCAATATTGTGCAACCTCCACCACTATCTATTTTCAAACTTTTTGATTACCCCAAACAGAAATTCTGTACCCACCAAATAGTTAGTTGCTCCCCACACTCCTCTCCCCCCAGCTCCTGGTAACCACTAATCTACTGTGTGCCTTTGCCTATTCTAGTATTTCAGAAAGTAGGGTCATGTAATATGTGTCCTTTTGTGTCTGGCTTATTCCGTTCAATGTCCTGTGGTCAAGTATGTGGGTAACATGAGTTTGTGGGTGACGCATTTTGCCCCGCTGCCTGATTGCAGGCTCCTTGAAGGCAGGGGCATCTTCTGATTGATATTTGAGTCCCCAGAGCCAACAGGGCACCTGCACAGACCTGGCCACCTGGGGGCGTTCATTCACCCTCAACATCAGTTTCTTCATCTGTGAAAGGCAGCGACAAGCCGTGTCGGCTTCCCATGAATGTCTTACTGATTAAATGCTTAATGCTATGCCCGGACCACAAGAATAATTCAAAATATGATCCCTCAAAAAATCATGAGCTCTTCGGTCCCAATTCCTCTGGGACCAGTCGGATAATCCCACTTAAAACATAGCAGACATACCAACCTTCGCGCAAAGGAGAAGGCACCCCACATGCACCAGAGGTAAGCACAGACAGTGAGAGAACCTTGAAAGTCTTAGGGCAATGCCTATTGAGTAGAATAATTTAAAAATTGGACTGTGTTCCGTGTCTTTTTTTTTTTTTTTCTATTTTTAACGTAATTTATTTTTATTGTATTTTATAAAAGTATTGGTCTGTGGTATTTTGGAAATTAAAAAAAAAAAACTGGTCCTTCATCACAGATAGTTTGAGAAGCACTGAGCTAGGCTATCTGGCAATAACAGATGAATTCCAAATTCTCAGTGGCTTACAGAACAAAAGTCTGTTTCTTGCTTAAAGTCCTGTGAGGCTCCCAGGTTGCTGTGCAGTGGGCGAGTGGACAGTGGAGGCTCTAGCTCTGAACCGTCTCAGCCAGCTTCCTGAGTCCTGGGACCAGACTGACCACCTGGGTGGTTATTGGCTCCCCCTCTTCAGAATCTCCCCATCAGCCCCAGCTGCTGACGTCTGTATTTCCATCATGGGACTGTGTCTTCCTGTCATGAGGTGCCTATGTCTTAGAGGCAAAGAGCCATCTTTGACTCCTGCCTGCCCCTCACCTTGCAGATCTCACCTCCAGAGCTGCTGCCAGCACCCCTGCCCAGCCCCTACTGCCTTGGGTGTCTTTTCCTTTCAAACCATCAAACACACGCTGCACTTCCCAAAGGGCACAGAAATGGTAGCCTCTTCCCCTAACATGCAAAGCTTCAGCAGCTCCCCACACTTAAGAAACCACTTGTGGAATCCGAGCATGGCTGACAGGCCCTCCAAAGCTTGCCCTCCTGCCCCCACCTTGCCATGAAGTCACAGTAGGTGGTGAAATCCTGGCACGTAGCCCCCAGTGCCACTTCCCTCCCAGCCGCAGCCCTCCACTCTCACCACTGGGGGCTGTCAGGAACATCATGCCTGGCTCCAGGGATGACCAGGGCAGGCCAATCCAAGCCCCACTTCCCCATCCATGTGGGAAGGGTCGGGCATGGGCATGTGACCTCAGCAGCTCTAAGCAGAGCAAATCTCAGAATGATTTGGAAAAGTTCCTTGGCCTTTCACTGCTGGATTTGAACCTGTAAGGATGAGAGGTTGCAGCAGCTTGTGGAATCCCAGAGTGAAGGGAGCCTGAGTCCTGATGTCAGCATTCAAGCTTTAAGCTACCTAGGGCTGTGTCTCAGCCTCCTGGGGCTGCCATAACAAAATATCACAAAGCAATGTTCCCCCGAACACCCTTTTAACTCAGTACTGAAGTCACTCCTGAGGTTCACCCTTCAGCCAAAGATTAGACAGGCCCGTAAAAAAAATAAATAAATAAAGACTAATTGGGCTACCAGTCCGGGAATGAGAAGGCAGGAGGGGGCAGGAAAGCTAGTAGTGGGTAACCCAAGGTCAACAAGGGGAGAGTGCTGATGTGTCATGGGGTTGGCAGCCAATGTCACAAAACAAATATGTCTATTAATTGTTTAATGAGAAACTAATTTGCTCTGTAAACTTTCATCTAAGGCAAAATTCAAAAAAGAAAAAATACCACAAAGTACGTGGTTTTAAGAAACAGAAATTTATTGTCTTACAATTCTGGAGGCTAGAAGTCCAAGATCAAGGTACCAGCCATGTCAATTCCTTCCGAAGCCTCTGAGAGAGGAGCTGGTCGGTGCCTTTCTCCCAGTTTCTGGTGGCTTCTGGGGCTCCTTGGTGTCCTTGACTTATGGGTGCATCTTCACACAATCATCTTTCTCCTGTGCATGTCTCTGTGTCTGTTCTCTGCTTTTACAAGACACCAGTCAGACTGGATTAGGACCCACCCTATTCCAGTATGACCTCATGTAAACCTAACTCACAAACATATTCAAAGAAAGACCCTATTTCCAAACAAGATTATATTCACAGTACACAAGTTAGGACTTGAACATATCTTTTTGGAGGACACAATTCAATACATTATAGGCCATTATGTGGCCTCTGATAAAGAGACTAGTACAAGAGAGGGCTGTGAAGTGAAGACCTAGAGAAAACCAGGCCCTGACGGCGACATTTGAGCCTTGAGTTCAGCAATGCCTGCAGCCACTTACACTGTAGGTGTTTTCATTTCAGTCCAATAAGTTCATTTCTTCTTTACCAGGAAGTTTGAGTTAGAAATTTCTGACGTTTATAATAGAAAGAACCCTAGTTGAAGCACTCATACTACTGTTAAACTGAGCTATTCACTGTTTCCATAGTATATTTCATGTTTTCCAGCTCCATGCCTTGGCTCCCAGCTGATCCTTTTCTGAAATACTCCTCTCATTTCTATGTACGTGTCCACTTAATAACCCATCTTTCAAGCCTCAGCTCGATTCCCAGTCCTCCAGAAAGCCTTGTGTACAAGTTAAGCCGGTAACAGAAACCCCAACTACTAAACCAAAAACCAAACCCATTACCGCTAGCCAATTACGACTCATAGCAGCCCTAAAGGACAGAGTAGAACTTCCCCATAGAGTTTCCAAAGAGCACCTGGTGGATTCGAACAGCTGCCCTTTTGGTTAGCAGCCATAGCTCTTACCCACTAAGCCACCAGTGGCTTATATAATGAAGAAGTTTATGCTTTACTTATAGAAGCCTGGAGCTAGATGGTTCCAGGGTTCTTTCAACAGCTCACTGATGTCAATGGCAAGGATCTGAGTTGACGTTTGTGCTGATCTTTGGGTCTTTATGTCATGATCATAAAACAGCTGCTGTTGTTCCAAATTTACGTCTACACACACTGCATTCATAGCAGGAAGAAAGAGAGACAGCAGGAAAAAAAAAGGGGTGGAAAATTTTTTTTTATTAAGGAGGGAAAAGTTTCTCAATAACCCTCCAGTAAAATTCCCTGGAGATTTCATTGGCAAGAACTGGGCCACATAGCCAAGCCAGCGCTGAATGTGCAGAGACTGGGAAAGTACCTGGCAAGAGAGGATAGTTTTGTACATCAGTATTCCGCTCAGGGCTGGGCTCCTTGGAGTCCTGAACACAGCTGGGGTTCTAGCAGCAAGACAGGCAATGGCTCCAGTAGAGGGCTCCCAGTTGGAAATAATCCTGTATTTTTAAAATGCTTATGGTTTCTTACCTCTCACAGCTCTTAATACTTACTTTCTTTTTTGTTAGTCGATTCTTTTGACATTTACTTGTTTTTTAAAGATATTTTTTAAATTGTGGTAAAAATATATATAACAAAACATTTGCCAATTCAGCAATTTTTACATGTATAACTCAACAACATTGATTACTTTCATTATATTGTGCAACCATCTCCCCTATCATTTTTCAAACTATTTTACCAGCACTAACAGAAACTCAGTGACCCCTAAGCAATGACTCTTCCTTTCCTCCTCTCTCCTGCTGTCGGCAACCACTAATAAGCTTTGGTCTCTATACATTTGCCTATTTCATATAATAGTATCATAGAATATTTGTCCTTTTGTGACTGGCTTATTTCACTGAGCATAATGTTTTCAATGTTTATCCGTGTTTTAGCATGTATCAGGAGTTCATTTCTCTTCATGGCTGAGTAATGGTCTTAATATTTTCTTGTTTTATCAGTTAGTATTACAAACTCAATTTATGGTGACTTTGTTTTTCTCACATAGCAGTAATTTGGAGGGAGGTGATTACTGGCATTGGTCCTCACTGATATCAGGGTCAGTGTCTGTGATTCTCTTGGTATTTTCCCTCATGGTTGCAAAATGGCTGTTTCAACCCCAAGTTTTCCATCTTCATTCAAGGCAGAAAGATGAGGGAAACGGGGGGGTGAAGTCTCCATCTGTCTTTTTTATCAGAAAGCAAAAATTTCCAAAATTTCTCAGCAGACTTCAATATATGCCTAAATGGCCAAAAACCTATTATATGACCACCTGTCATGGATCGCATCGTGTCCCCACAAAATATGTGTCAACTTTTCTAGGGCATGATTCCCAGTATTGTGTGGTTGTCCTCCATTTTGTGATCTGCTTATCCTCCATTTTGTGATGTGTTGTAAATCCTCTGTTTCACTGGTTAAGGTCCCATTTGGGAGTGAGCTGTCTGTTACGTTAAAGAGGCAGGATTAGGTCATGTTAATGAGGGTCAGGATGGGATGCAACACCCTTTCTCAGGTCACAGCCCTTATCCAATGTAAGGGAAGTTTTCCTGGGGTGTGACCTGCATCACCTTTTGTCTTACAAGAGGTAAAAGGAGAGACAAGCAGGCGGAGATGGGAACCTCATTACCACCAAAAAAGAAGAGCCAGGAGCAGAGTGCATCCTTTGGACCCGGGGTCCCTGGACTGAGAAACTCCTAGACCCAGAGGAAGATTAATGACAAGGACAGAGAAAAAAAGCCTTTCTCAGGAGCTGGTGCCCTGAATTCGGACTTGTAGCCTCCTAAGCTGTGAGAGGATAAATTTCTGTTTGTTCAAGCAATTCACTTGTGGTATTTCTGTTAGCAGCACTACATAACTAAGACATCACCCCAGATGTTACAGAGTGTGATGAGGGGAGTAGTCAGCCATTCTGGCCTCTGTAATGGAAGCTGGCAAGGGAAGTGATGATGGCTGAGCCAGCCTGGACATTCACATTTCTCTCTGTACCTGTCTTCCCAGGAGACAAGAGCTCCCAAGAGCAGGGATGACGTCTTATTCCTTATTCAGGAAATGAAACCTATTATGCAGGAGTGTTGTGCTGAGTAAATGAGATGATGTGTGCTGAGCAACCATACGCAGTAACACCTTCACAGGGCCACTGTCACGAATCAGCAGCTGCAACAGCCTCTGTCCCTCCATGCTTGTTGGATGGAGGCCGAGAGCATAGGTGTGGGGTTTTACTTCTTTCTCCTGCTATCCATGATCTCACAGCATATCTAATAGTGTAACATGACATATATTTAACTAAGAACATTCACATCTACAGGAGGACCTCATTTGCAAGGCAACTGGACTGTTGGAAGGGAAGATTTGAGAGTCAAATAGAGCTTGACACAGAGTCAGCTCTGTGACTTTCATGCAGCACAGCCATTGACAAGTTATTCTTCCTCTCTGTAACTCCATTTCCTTGACTTAAATGAAAGTTAGTTAATTACTTGAACCTTTTCGGGTTGTGGAGATTAAATGAGAGATGATACATGACAACTGCTTCATACAGTGCCTGACCCAAGGTAAGTGCTCAAAGTTCCTTATCAAGACTAGCTGACCTTCCTAAGAACCTCCAGGTTAGGTAAGATGTATACAATGGTTTTGCCTTTACATAAGGGGGAATGAAGTTTAGGAAATGTTAAGCAACATGTCAGATGCATAGAAATCTGCTATAGATTTTCAGAATTATGCAGATTAGAGATCACCTAGTTCAACATATTGTAGATGAAGAAACTGGATGGAAGAAGCCGTGGGTCACTTGCCTAAGATCACCCAGCTAGTAAATTTTGAGGTTGAGGCTTGAGCCCAGGCCTTCTCATGCCACTCAATGCTCCTTGCTTTCCTCCCTAAAAAAAACCCCTACTGCCCCCTAAAACTGAAATGAGTTGACTACACAGATAAGATAGGATGGACTTCTAAATTGGAAAGGATCTCAAGCTTTTTCAGTAAAGAGCCAAAGAGTAAATAGTTTGGATTTTGTGGCCCACATATGGTCTCTGTTGCATATTCATGGTATTTGTTTTTGTTTTTTACAGGCTTTAAAAATGTAAAAATCATTCTCAGCTCCTAAGCCATACCAAAAAAAAAGCTGCAGGCTGGATTTGGTTGGCTAGTCATGATTTGCCTCCTCCTCTGTACTTCCAACATGTTCTGGTGCTTCCTGGGGCATTTGAGAAGCCTCCTTTGCCTCCTTCATCCCCAGAAGAAAGCCAAGCCTAGCGTGGCCCTATCGTGACCTGTCTCGATAGTGTTGTATTCCACACCTTTTCTAGAAACCTGGCTGGGAGCGGAGCACAGACTGGCAAAGTTGGCTGGCGGCAGAGCCCTGGAGTCACTGAGCAAGGTGCTGTCCTGCCTGGTGTGCACGGAGCTGTTCACTCCCCCGGTGCTGCTTCTTCCCTGCTCTCACAACTTCTGCAGACAATGACTAGAGCTGATCTTGGTTCTGCTGCCTGGTGTGTAGGAAAGTAAGAGGAGACTTTAGCCTGCATCCTTCTGCTAGATGAGTGCCTTCTTTCCAGTCAGCATTCCTCAGAACCTGTCCTATGAAAGAACTGGGGAGGCATGGCCTGCCAAGATGAAGACTGGTGGGCCAGAACCAAATCAATGAAGGGTTGTGGGAGCAGATGGGGAGCAGACTTCTCAATTAGGTTTAGGAAACACAGTGGGACCCATGGGCAGGAGCTACAGGAGAATGTGCGCTGAGGCTTAGTGTTTGAGAGAATGTCCTAACAGAACTGTCAAAAGATAAAATATACTGACATTCACTAACTCAACATGTGCTAGGGTAGGGGTGCAAAGACTTGTTGAAATTAATATTTGTTTACACCTGCCAGGTGTCTTGTCACTGGACTAGGAAACTAGAGATACCAAGATGAATTAAGATAAAACTTTCTCCTCAAAAAAGAGATAAACACGGCGTACAAGTGAGACATCACTTAGTAGAGATCTGTGCAACATGCTGTAGGAGACAGAGAAGGTTTTAGAAGGAGTGACTTCTGGATAGAATCTACAAAACTAGGCAGGCATGGATGCAAAGGGCATCCAGGAAGAAAGACTAACGGATACCAAGGCCCAAGAATGGGGAAGGAGAAGCTTAATGGATGGTCAGTAGATAAGGAAGGCTTCACCGTAGGGAATTGTGGGAAATGTCAGGAAGGGTAGGTTAAGGACATATTAAGGACGTCCTTTACATTTTAAGGAAACCCTGGTGGCATCATGGTTAAGAGCTATCTATGGCTGCTAACCAAAAGGCCAGCAGTTCAAATCCACCAGGTGCTCCTTGGGAACTCTATGGGACAGTTCTACTCTGTCCTGTATGTCACTATGAGTCAGAATTGACTCAACAGCAATGGATTTGGTTTGGTTTTTATGTTATAAAGGAGCCCTGGTGGCACAGCTGTTAAAGATGAGGTTGCTAATCAAAAAGTTGGCAGTTTGAATCCACCAACCACTCCGTGTAAAGCCCATAGGCAGCTCTACTCTGTCATATTGGGTCACTATCGACTTGATGGCAATGGCTTCGATTTTGGTTATGTGGTATACAAAGAGCTTTACATTTTATCGTGTAAGCAATGGGAACCAATAAAACCTTTTATCCAAGAAAGGGTCATAATAATGTTGGCGTTTGAAACCCCACCATTGTATACATTATATACTCTCATAGAAATTTTTGTGCCATTACTTGTATGATATCTCTCTTCCCAAATGGAACATAGGGACCATGAGGACTGTTTCTCCAGGCCTTTTGGATATTTGTGAAAGGAAGAAAGGGAAGGAGGAAGTAGATACAGAATGGATGGATTGCAGGAAGAGAGAAGCTACGTCAGGGACCCTGCTGGGGCTGGGCTTAGGAAATATCAGTAGGAATGGAGGGGCAGGCTGGCTAGGAGACAGGCAGTGGGCCCTCCAAATTTAGTAATTAGCTGGCTATTGGGGTGAGTGGATGCTAACGAGGAGGTTGCCAGGATGGGACAGGGACTAGGACGGCAGTTCAAAAGCACCAGATGCTTGAATAGATGATTTTATTTTTCAACCTGGAATTTTCTTGCATTTGTGTATTTATTTTAAAATCATATCGAGGTTAAAAGGGTCAAACTCAGAAAAGAGCTCGTGAAAAGCAATGATCTCTGCTCCATCTCTTCCTACTGCTAGTTCCACTCCCCAGAGTCAACCTCTTTTAATTTTTTCTAGATAAATCTTCTTGTAGTTTTAAATAATATGCTCATTCTGCTATTTCTTTATCCATTGGCTTTAGGTATTACTCATACTCACTTCTTTCTGGTAGTCGAGCTGGCTTTTTGGTTCTTCCCCATCTCCTGGATTCCCCCCCCCAACCCAGTAGTTTCATCACTAACGTCAGTTTCTCTGTTGTGATTTTAAATGATATACTTAGCCCACTGTTCCTTGCTCCAGGAACTAGAGACAACAGAACTTTCTGAGTACCCACTTTGTGAAACGAAGATTCTCCTGTCCCCTTCCCTTCTTTCTGGCTTCCCTCCTCCTAGACGACAGACATGAAAGCCCTTCAGAGAAAAATGCAAAGAGCAGAGGACGTTTGCTAGAGGTCTTTGCATCAGTTGCTAAGAAATAAATCTGTTGAACTTGCATGGGGCAGGGGGATGAGGGTATAATGCAGGTGTGGTTCCCGGAGAAAGAAGAGCTGTGAGCAACGCTGCCTGTTCAGTGAGCTGAGCTGAGCTAGCTGTCTAGCCTTCTCAGAGCACAGCGGGGGCAGAAGGGACAGCGCAGGCTGAGTCACAGAGGGAGTGGCCAAACTTTTCCACCAGCCCCACATCTGAGAAAGGAGGAAAACAGCCACAGGAGTTGCTCTCTCTATCCTGCTGGCTTAGGGAAAAAAAACCCAAATGCAAAGCATTTGGCTGGCTGAGGGAGGTGACAAATAGCTTCAGAGTGATTGAATGGAGGCAGGGAGTTGAGAGAGAGCGGCTGAAGAGGATTTACAGCTTCAGATCTGAAGGGTAGGATGTCTGGATGTTTTTCAATGCTATTTGATTTTGTTAGAAAAGAAAAAAAAGGGAGCATATTCCAGGTGCTGACATTGTTGACCTGGCCAGTTCATTTCCCGTGGAGTATTTATTCCACTGAGTTCTGTGGAAACTTCCCACAAGAGCAGCATTGTGTAGCCAGTGGTAGGGCTGGGACTCAAACCCAGGTGGCCTCCTCTCGGGCCAAGTTCTTTTCACATCCCAGAGGGACCAGTGAGATTCTGACTGAATGTGTAGAAACAAAATTCCATCTTCTTCTGCTTCCTGAACCAAACCCAATGGAAATGGTGTGCTAACAAACAGAGCACTGGGCCCATGAATGAGCAGGTTTTGGGAGGAACAGTTACTTATGGGGGGGAGGGTGGGTGGTGGTGGTGAAAAGGATAGGCCAAATGTATTAAATCAGGATTCTGGGGAAGATAATCTCTGAATGCAAACATTCTGGCATTATGGGACCTCCCTTGAAGCTTAAAATAGTCACATTTATAAAGAAGTAACAGAAAATTCATTTTAAGAACAACAAGGATAGTAATCCCTTTAAATTTGTAAAGCATTTTATTGTTTGCAAACATTCCCAAACAGTAGTCAAAAGAGTTACGGAGACAAGGGGCTCGTAGCCCCATTTACAGATAGGGAAACCAAGGCTTAAACTTTAAATTTCCATAGTGACTTTCTTCTTTCTTAAGATATAAAACACCTACAGTAAGTTGCATAAAGTACACAAATATGAGGTGTACATATATTTTATGTAATCCCCACGCAAATCAAGACATGGAGCATTTCTTTTACCCCGTGTCCTTCCCAGTAAATAACGCCCCCCACAGACGTACCCATTCTGACTTCTTTCACAATGGATTAATTTTGGCTTAATTGTGTAGCTGGAATCATCCAGTATAAATTCTTTTGTGACTCCACCTAACTTCTGTGAGATTCATTCAGGTTGTTGTATCTACCAGTAGCTCATAGTTCTTTTTTTTTTTTTTAATTTCTGTGTGGTATTCCACTGTATGTACGTGTGTATGTATACACACACACACACAAATACAGTGGAAATTTGCCATGAACTTGACTTTGCATCTTTTCATTCTGATTTCTAGGCTCGATTACCATATGTTTTCTCCACATGGTAGGTAACAAACGTACAGTTAATTACCCACCGTAATCCCACAGTGGCACAGACTGAAAAGAAAATGGGGTTCAAGACAGGTTTAGATCAGTTGCCTAACTGGAGATCCATGGATGAAACTGGCACATTAGTTGTTTTGTGTCCATTTCCTTTTCTAGAGTGTGAACTCCATGAGGGCAAAGGACAGGTGAGTCTGTCTCGTTCACTAGTCTATCCCCTGTTGCCTTAGTTATCTTGTGCTGCTGTAACAAAAACAACACCAAGTGGGTGGCTTTAACAAACATTTATTTTCACACAGTTGAGGAGGTTAGAAGTCCAAATTTGGGCCACCGGCTCTAGGGGAAGTTTCCCTCTGTGTTTGCTCTAGGGGAAGAACCTTGTCTCTTTTCAGCTTCTATTTCTAGGTGCCTTGGCGATCATGTGGCCTGTGTCTTCCCCTACATTTGTGCTTGCTTGCTTAATCTGCTCTTTTATATCTCAAAAGAGATTGCTTTAAGAGACATTCTACACTAATACTTCCTCATTAGCATATCAAAGAAAAACCTATCCCCAGATGAGACTATAAGGTATAGCGTTAGGATTTACAACACATCTTTTGGGGGGGACGCAATTCAGTCCACAACACCCAGCATAATAGATGCTTAATAAATGTTGCTGAACAGAGGAATTCTAAAGTTATCATCAGATGAATGGACAGTGGGGCTGACTCAGGGTGATATTCTTGTCTTTTTACTCAGTCTTCAATGCCTAGCTCATCTGCCTGCACATTCGTCATCTGCCTGTTGCATAAGCCCCCGGAGAGTTCATTCTCCCATCTTTTGTGCTCCCTTGGACATCCTCGGGGGCAGAGTAGGTGCCAACAAATGGTCATCAAGTAAAAGAACATAAGTTCTTGTTTCAGTTTACAGACTTTGATAAAATTAATCTAGCACCAGACTAGAGGGCTGGCTTCAAGGCTAGGTTGTGTTATTTTGTAGAAGGTGGGATGCTCACAGTCATTTCCTTTTAAAAGTCTTGTCAGCATTCCCTAGGGTGGGACATGTGTTCTTTCCTTCTCCTGGATGGTGCTTACATTAAGGGGAAGGATAGCGCCTCATCATTGCACCAAGATGATGTAACAGTTGGCAATGAGATTTTGCTACAGACTCATGTCGTGACTGTGTTTTAGGTCATATATTTGAGGGGAAGGGCTATCAATGGATTGCAGAGGAACATCCTGGCTGAAAACATACTGGAAAAGTTCAGGGAAGATCTTGAGACACTTCACACCAAGGAGCAAAACCAGCTCTCTCAAATATCTGGTATTAAATTATACATTTTTTTTTTTCCCTTATTGCCTAGTCTGTTAAATTAATCAGGAGTCCTCCATACTTGAAAGCAGACATCTACTCAAGAGTATAGTAGAAGATAACTTCCCAAATAAATTCACACACCAATATTGACTTTATTCTTCATTCTTAATGATGCAGGCCAGGGATTTAAAAAAGAAAGAAAGAAAGAAAGAAGAAAACCAAACCCATTGCCATTGAGTCGATTCCAACTCATACTGACCCTATAGGACAGAGTAGAACTGCCCCATAGAGTTTTCAAGAAGCACCTGGTAGATTCAAACTGCCAACCTTTTGGTTAGCAGCCATAGCGCTTAACCACTACACCACCAGGGCTTGCCATGGGATAGTGTGTATAAAATACTCAGCCATGAAGTTCACAGCAGGATTTGAGGACCACAGATAGAAGGGGTTCAAACAGTTACAGTGAAATGGCAACATTTTCAAATTTACACTAGTTTAATTACGGTTGAACACGGGGTATGGGGTTGGCAACAAAACAATTGGCCCTCTCCATTTTGCTCAATAAGCCTGTCACAGAATTGGAGTATAATGGGACTGACAAATCTGCCATTCCTTCTGCTGGTTCCTGCAAGCCTATTGGGAGCCAATAGTTTGGAGAGCAGAGTACGAATCTGGTGTTTTAATACGCAGCATGCATTTTTTATACGAGGTATCCTATGAACTGTGTATTGTATTCTGTACAATGCTGTATACATTATACACTTATACACACGAATCGACAGCGTGATTTATACAAAGCCACGTAATTCTGCTATATAATCCATATTCCCTAGTTAAGGTATTTTCAAAGGTAATTTTGACCACGTGTCATTTTCACCTTTGACACCGACTTTGGGACCCATCACTGTGTGAGTGGTAATGGCACTGAAACTTCAGTCGGTTACTGTTCACAAAGTGTATTCACACCCTTTAGTTCATTTGATCCCCCGACAACGCTGGAGGGGGCAGGACAAGGCAGACGTTACGTGTTACAGGCTGTGCAGCACCAACAACCAGGGTTAAGGCCATTAGATAGATCGCTTTGTTCACTACCAGCTAATAAACCAAGTTGGTGATTTTTTGGAAGGGGTCATGAGTCAGCATAATAGACTGAAGCCCTGACTAAAGCCAACCCCTGAACCACAGATGTGGCTCAGAAAGAGGGTCTGATAGTTCCAGAGACTCACCAGTGCAGATTATCAGAGGTCTGTATTTTCAGGGCAGGGTTTCTCTGTGATTCTTCACCTAAGCCAATCTCCGGGTCCACTCCAAGCCCCATAAGCCTCTGCTCTGCTGCTTCTAGCTCACCTCACCCCACCCCTGTCCTCCCAGTGCCCCCACCCCCTACAGAAGAAATAAATGGCATTGCTTGGGGCAGACTATGTCACGCCACCAAGAAGCATAAGAAAATAGGAGGCAATTAGGTATTCCTGTTCAGACTCTGTCTTTAAAAATAGGTTTAGTTTGTCACAAATTCTCAGTGGTTCTGTCTCATCCTTGGTAGTTACCTTCTATCCCAAAAGGTGAATGTTCATTCCGAAGTTCCTCATCACCTGAGTGGGGAGAGGGCAGGAAGGGCCATAGGTGGATGGCTCCTTCTTGATCCATTTCATCTGAAAAAGGTGACTAATAGAGCTTATCTTTCAGCCTTGTAAAAAAAAAAAAAAAAATAGTGGGGCTAAATCTCATTTATTGAGGTCCTTATAATATAATCAATAGCTACCATTTCTTTAATGTCTTCCAATTATCAAGCACTACAGCAGGCATTTTATATACATTATTTAATCCCCACAACCCTATGAGGCAGTGGCTTGATAACGTGAACGAAACTTTGACCTTGGAGTCAGAATGACATTGTCTTTAACTCCAGTGCTGTTTCTTCCTAGCAGTGTGTCTTTAGACAAGTCACTTGACGTCTTGGAGCTTTCGAGTCTTCCTTGTCTGTAAAATGGTCGTAATAATATGTAATCAAATAATTGTTTTGAGGATTACATGGAATAACAAGTGCGATCTGCATGTGATAAGTTATTTTGAGAGCATCATCGTACTACCATCGTCACAGTACTCCTTCATGTGCCAATGTGTCCTGTGCAACTAACTTTTGATTATTGCTTAATGATACATTCAGATTGTCATCAGCCTGGGGCATGGGAGGTCCTGAGGATGTAGGGCTGGAACAGAGAAGAAGATAAGAAGTTTCATTGACTTGTCCTTTCTCAATCGGATGTGCCTAAGTGATGAAGAACCGATATGTGGAATGTGCAAGCTCTTTGGTGATCACAAGTCTCACCAGGGGTACAGAATTTCTGATGCCTACACAGAGAGGAAAGTGAGCTTTGCTGAGAACATTCAACTGGTATTGCATAAATCTGAGAGCACAGCCCAGGCAGTGAAGGTATGATTCGTATGAGTCATGTCCTATCCCCACACAAACAATAGTGCAAAGTGTGGTTCAGGTTCCAACAGTTTTCTCTTCAGGGCACTGGGCTGATGAAGGCGGTACTTAAACCAAAGGAAGAAATTACATACTGCATTCTCTGGAAACTGACTCTCCCTAAGTTTGTCCTGAAGCATGGCAAGCTTTGACCTCACCTTGAGAAATGGGTGAGTTGCTTCCAAAAATTGTAAGTTAATGGCCACATCATCTACCCTCTTATAAGATGAACAAGTAAGGTGTGTCCTAACTTACTTGCTCATCTTAAAAGAGCCTACTTCCCTCATTCCATAGCTTTTTTTTTCCTTGCATATAGATTTTAAGAATAAATCTCTGAATATGTTTTGTCAATAGTACCAAATTTTTTCAGTCACAGAGTGAGATAGAGAAAACTAGATGGTCATTTAGAAATAAATTCAGTTCTTGCAGAAAAGTGACATCAATAGAGTGACCAGGGCAGAAGGCCTACTGAGGATGGATATCTAGGGTGTAGCTCTATTATCTGGGCCACACTATCCACCTAAGAGTGGGTACTGCAGGTTGGGTTCACTGGAAACAGAAGCTGTGATACAGTTGAGGCTACAAGATATTAGAGATCAACACCTATAAAAGAAAGAGGGAAGAAACAGGATGAAGAAGAAGGGAAGCTGAACTGAAATGCAGGCCTGACAAAGCAGTTGCCAATTTTGCTGGGGACTCTGGAGCCAGCATTGTTCAGTCGCTGGCTATGGGCTGCTCTGGGAAGGGCACAAGGGCACAGTTGAGAGCAACTCCGAGGGAGCTGACAGCTGGAAGCTGACCATATTTACCACAGCAGGGAAGCAAGTTCTTTCTTGAAGGGAGAACTGGGTAGAATACCTCTGTGTCTGCCATCATGGACATGTATAGGTCTCCTCTTCAATACCAAATACTGTTAGTTAAAATTGGGTTTATTATTTCCTCTTCTAGCCAAGGTGGAGTAACAGGGACCAATTTACCCTTCTGTCTTAAACATCAGTAACAAAATAAATGGAAAAACACATGAGACAATGGTTTTCAAGACATTGGACCTCAGGCAATAAAAGACAATAATCTCAGAGCGAATGGAAACAAAAAGATGAGCCATACAGTTGCCCCAGCTTACCACCTTGAAGGCTTCCAGGCCCTGGTATAGAGAGAGGGAGCCCAAGCAGAGCCTGGCAGATTCTCTGAGCTCAAGAGGTAGAGCTGAGAGTCTGGGGAGGCCAAGACAGTTAGAATGCATAAGGCAGAGTACCAGAGAGGAGACAGCTGCACAGAGAAAGAACCAAACTATATTATACACTAATACATCATGACAAAAAGGGTTTAGCCCAGAAACAGAGTTGGTTTAATATTCAAAAAATAATCAACGTACTGGATGAACCCCTGAGACTATAGCCCTAAGACACCCTTCTGACCTAGAACTGAAGCTGTTCCTGGAGACCAACTCACAGCCAAACAATAGATAAGCACTTACGATAAACAGTAACACCCAAGATAGAACAATCAATTATATCAGATCAAAAGGGCAATACCTGCCCAAAAACAAAGATGAGAAGGCAGGAAGGGGGAGATAATTAGGAGGAAAGGCAACAGGGAGCCAAGGGCAGGAACGGAAGAGCACTGACACATTGTGAGGAATGCAACCAATGTCTGGAAACATTTTATATACAAACTATCGAATAGGAAACGAATTTGCTCTGTAAATTTTTATTTAATGCACAATTGCAGTCCTGGTGGTGCAGTGGGTAAAAGCTCTGCTGCTAACTAAAAGGTCAGCAGTTTGAATCCACCAGCTGCTCCTTGGAAACCTTATGGGGCGGTTATACCCTGTCCTAGAGGGTCGTTATAAGTCAGAATTGACCTGACAGCAATGGATTCATTTTTTTTTTTTTTTTACGTGCACACACAAAAAATCAATGTAATTCACCATTATAAAAAAGAAAAAAAATTACATGATCATCTGGATAGGCACAGAAAAAAAAAAGGACAAAATCCAAAGTATTTCTGGATAAAAACTCAGCAGTCTAGGAATAGAAGGGAACTTATTCAACTTGATAAAAATCATCTACAAAAAACCTACTGCAAGCATCATGTTTAATTTTGAAAGACTGAATGTCTTCCCTCTAAGATTAGGACCAAGACAGAAATGTCCATTCTTATTACTTCTATTCAACATTGTACTGGAGTTTCTAGCTGGTGAAATTAGGCAAGAAAAAAAGATAAAAGCATCCAGATTAGAAAGGAAGAAGTAAATCTGTCCTTACGCATAAATGACATCATCATCTATGTAAAAAATCTGATGGAATCTATTTAAAAAAGCCACTAGAATAAGTAAGTTTAGCAATATTGAAGGATATGAGATCAATATACAAAAATCAATGGAATTTCTAAATACTAGCAGCAAACAATTGAAAATAAAAAATTTTAATTGTCATTTACAATATAAAAAATATGAAGCATTAAATGAATAAATCTTACAAAAGATGTGCAAGATCTGTACCCTTAAAAATATTAAATATTGCTGAGAGAAATCAACCTCACTGCCATCAAGTCAATTCCAACTCATAGTGACCCCATGGGGTTTCCAAGGCTGTAAATCTCTAAGGAAACAGACTGCCACACCTTTCTCCCCTGGAGCCACTGGTGGTTTCAAACCACTGACCTTTTGGTTAACGGTCAATTGTTTTAACCACTGTGTCTCTAGCTCTCCTCTAGAGAAATTAAAGAGGGCCTAAAAATAAAATAAATAATTTTTTTAAAATAAGTAGAGGGTTATACATTGTCTATCCATAGAAGATGCAATATAGTTGCTATTTCAACTTTTCCCAAATTGTTCCATAGATTCAATGCAATCCCAATTAAAATCCTGGCACATTTTTTTTTTTTTTTTGGTAGAAATTGACAAGAGGATTCTAAAGCATATTGGAAAGGCAAGCATTCTAGAATAGCTAAAACAATTTTGGAAAAGAACAACAAATTTGAAGGGTTAACACTACCTGAGTTCAAGAATTATTTTAAAGCCACGGTAATCAGAATGATATAGTATTGGTATAAAGATAGACAGATCAATGGTACAGAATAAAGAGTCCAGAAATAAACCCACACATGTATGGACACCTGATTTTTGACAGAGGTGCAAAAGACAACCTTTTCAACAAATGGCTTTGGGACAGTTGGATATCCATAGGCAAAAGAAATAAATCTGGATCTATCTCTCATACTATGTATAAAAATTAACTCTGTTTCATAGACCTAAATAGAATACTTAAAATTACAAAAAATTCCCAGAAGAAAACACAGGAGAAAATCTTTGCAAAGCATGTATCTCATAAAGGACAAAGCAAATATAAAGAATTCTCAAAACTCAACAATAAGAAAAAACCCAATAAAAATGAACAAAGTATTTGAACAGGCTCTTCACAAAAGAAGCTATACAAATGGCAAATAAGCACAAGAAAAGATGCTCAATGTCATTAGAAAAGTACAAATGAAAACCACAACGAGATACCACTACACACCTATCAGAAAGGCTAGACCATCCAAGTGTTGGTGAGGACGTGGAGGAACTGGAACACTTACACAATGCTGTTGGGAATGTAAAATGGTACAATTACTTTGGAAAACAGATTAGCAGTTTCTTAAAATGCTAAGCGTATGATCCAGCCATTTTATCCCTAGGTTTTAAAACCCACAAAAAGAGGAAGTATATATCTATATTTATATATAGATATATATATACAAAGAATTGTACACAAACGTTCATAGTAGCTTTATTTATAATAGGTAAAAACTGGAAACAACCCAAATGTCCAGGTGAATAGAGAAACAAATTGATAGACACAACTCTTGCATGAATGAATCTGAAAATAATTATGCTGAATGAAAGAAGTCAGGACAAAAAAAAATGCTTCCATTTATGTAAAATTCTGTAAAAATGCAAACTAATATACAATTACAGAAGGATCATTGGTTGCATGGGGAGGGAGGGTTGAAGAAGGAGGGAGGTATGGATTACAAAGGGGATGAGGAAACTTTTGGGGGTGATAAATTTATTTATTCTCTTGATTGCGATGATAGTTTCAAAACTTATCAAACATGTTTTAAAACATTAAACTGTACACTTTACTGTATGTCGATTATACTCAAGAAAGCTGTTCGTAAAAAGTTACAGGATATGGAAAAATTGGATTTATTGGCATTATGGCATTCTCAGTAAACAGCGTATATACTTTCCTCTTTGATTCCTTCTTTCATTTGTATTTATTGGGTGTCCATCACTGCAGCCCTGGTGTCACAGTAGTTAAGAGTTCAGCTGCTAACCAAAAGGTCAGTAGTTCGAATTCACCAACTGCTCCTTGGAAACCCTGTGGGGCAGTTCTATAGGGTTGCTATGAGTTGGAATCGAGACAATGGCAATGGGTTTGATTTTTGGCTTATCACGTGCTAGACACTGTGATGATGACTGAGCACAAGCTAGTAAACAAGGCAAAGTCTCTGCTCAATGAACTTCATCCTCTCTGTTGCTTAAAAATGCTTTGGTTGTCCAGTAGGTTTTTGCTGATCATTGGTATACTGGTTCTATTGAAGGGATATGAGCATTTTGAGCAGAAGTTCAAAGGTAGTGAATGGCAAAAACTAACAGTTTTGAGAAATGCCCAATGGCATATTCTGAAATTGAGGGCTCTGCTCTAGGACACCCTAATGATCTCATGCTGATATTCACTGAGGGAGTACTTAAGGAAACCATCACTGGATGGATTAGAGAATCCAAGTATGATTCAGGGTTGGGGAAAATAAGCAAGTTTTTCTTTTCTGGATTCTCCACAGGAGTTGTCCTATTGAAAAAATTTTTTTTACTATGCCACCTATTATCATAAAAACAAAAAGTCAAATGACTCATTTACACTAATGCATATGGTATCGTAAATCTGCAGGGTTTTGCTTTTTTATGTTTTTAGCTCTGTTCTCTATATGTTGTTGTTGTTAGGTGCTGTAGAGTTGGTTGCAACTCATAGCAACCCCATGTACAACAGAAAGAAACACTGCCTGGTCCTGAGTCATCCCCACAGTTGTTGCTATGTTTGAGCCCATTGTTGCAGCAACTGTGTCAATCCATTTCGTTGAGGGTCTTCCTCTTTTTCACTGACCATCTAGACTTTACCAAGCATGCTGTCCTTGTCCAGGGACTGGCCCCTCCTGACACTGTGTCCAAAGTACATGAGACAAGTCTTGCCACGCTTGCTTCTAAGGAGCATTCTGGTTTTACTTCTTCCAAAGCAGACTTTTTTGTTCTTCTGGCAGTCCATGGTATATTCAATATTCTTCATCAGCACCATAATTCAAAGGCATCAATTCTTCTTAGGCCTTCCCTATTCACTGTTCAGCTTTCAAGTGCAGACGAGGCTACTGAAAACACCATGGCTTGAGTCAGGCACATCTTAGTCTTCAAGGTTGTCAACATCTTTGCTTTCTAACACTTCGAAGAGGTCTTTTGCAGCAGATTTGCCCAGTGCAGCACATCATTTGATTTCTCGAATGCTGCTTCCATGGGCATTGATTGTGGATCCAAGTAAAATGAAACCCTTGACAACTTCAGTCTTTTCTCCAGTTATCATGATGTTGCTTGCTGGTCTGGTTTTGAGGATTTTTGTTTTCTTTATGTTGAGGTGTAATAAATACCTAAAATATTTATCAGAAAGTAGGTAATTTTACAAGTGCAAAATAATCATTTGTATCATTTTAATATTTCCTATATAGTGCAGAACTGTAAAGTTTCTTGGAAGCTAAATAACAACCAAACTAATTTTTAAAAACTCAAAAGAAATATTTAAAGTTTTAAAAGATGCAGGTGGGTGAAGGATATAAATAAAATCACTAACCCGTTCTTTATTAACTTCTTCCTTCTCTAAATTTGCCAACACCAGAAAACACCTATTTCTGGCACTCTATGTAATGGCCGGCATGTCGTAGGACATGTCCAAACCAAAAAACCAAACTCGTTGCCACTGAGTCGATTCCAACTCATACCAACTCTGTAAGGCATAGGGTTCTCAAGGAACTGCTGGCAGATCTTTTGGTTAGCACCATAGCACTTAACCACTGTGCCACTAGGGCCCCAGGAGGTATCCATTAACTACATTTTAGATTAGAGTGAATTAAAATGGTCACTGGCCTCCAAGAGCCCATCCTTTTCTGGCTTTCCCACCTTCTACAACTAACCTGGCCAGCTCTTTGCAATGCTTCTCCTCCTCTGTGGGATCTGTAAATCTTGAACGCCCCCTAGCCCAGCACCTAGCCTTCTATGACACTGTCCCCATAATTAATCTCACCCAGTCCCTTTAGCTTCAAAAAATCCCTATGCTGGTGTCATGGATTGAATTGTGTCCCCCAGAAATATGTGTCAACTTGATTAGGCCATGATTCCCAGTATTGTGTGGTTGTCCTCCATTTTGTGATTGATGCAATTTTCCTATGTGTTATAAATCCTAATCTCTGCCTGTGGTTAATGAGGCAAGATTAGATTTTGTTAAAGAGGATTAGGGTAGGATGCAACATCCTTACTCAGGTCACATCCCTGATCCAATGTAAAGGGAGTTTCTCTGGGGTGTGGCCTGCATCACTTTTTATCTTACAAGAGATAGAAGGAAAGGGAAGTGAGCAGAAAGTTGGGGACCTCAAACCAGCAAGAAAGCAGTGCTAGGAGAAGAGTGTGTCCTTTGGACCCAGGATTCCTGCATAGAGAAGTTCCTAGGCCAGGGGAAGATTGATGACAAGGACTTTTCTACAGAGCTGACAAAGAAAAAAGCTGGCTGGTGCCCTGAATTCTGACTTCTAGCCTGCTAGAGTGAGAGAGAATAAAATTCTGTTTGATAAGGCCATCCACTCATGTATTTCTGTTACAGCAGCACTAGATAACCAAGGCAGCTGGCGACTCCCAAATTTATAGCTCCAACTCAGACCTCTGCCTTGAGTTCCAGTCCCATACATACAACTGCTTCCTCTCAGGTAGAACATGTACAGAACAGAACTCTTGATTTTCTCTCCCAAAACTGTTCCTTCTAATCTCAGCAAAAGGCACCATTGTTCCCCCAGATGCTCAGGCCATCGCAGGCTCCCTTTCTCTTACAGCTGCATCCACTCCAGACACATCTTCTCAATTCCAACCCAAATCCTCCCACTTCTCTCCAGCCCTCCTGCCCTCACCCTGGTCACAGACCACTGGGGGCTGGAGTGTGAGGTTGCTCCTGACTGCTCTCCCTGGACCCACTCTTCTGCACTTAGTAGACAGAGTGAGCCTTAAACTTTCAGATTATGTCATTCCCTTGTTCAGACCCACAAGGTGGGGGTTCCATTATATTTTGAATAAAATGCAGCTGAGCTAGCTTCTGGCCATGGCCCCAGGCCTTCCACTATCTGGACTGCCTGTCTCTCAGGTCATGCTGTCTCCCATCTGTGTTTGCTCAGTTGTTCAGCCTCACTGGCCTCCTCACTGCCCTTCAGACTTGCCAAGCTTGTTTCTCTTTCAGGGCCTTTATCCTCATGTCCCTTCTGCCTGAGAAAATTTTCACTCAGATAATACCTTTGTGTGATCATTTGTTCAGACCTATTCTCAGAGGTCACTGTCTCTGAAATGCCTTCCCAGGGCCCTTCTCCCCTCAGCCCTCTGCTCTATCCCCTTTCCCTGCTTTATCTTTCTTTAGAGCAATGATCAGTATTGTGATGTGTTAAAAAAATAATAAAAACTCCCTGGAATGTGAGCAGTTATTCTATATACATATAGGGAGGCCATTTTGATTCCAGAAAAAGCAAATGGCTCAAAGAAGCTAGGTACAATAGGGCTTACAAACAGAAGAGGAGAGAGAAATATAGAAGATCAACCATTGGTTAATCTTAACACGATTGATCGAACCCTACCTTCCCCCTTTACTGAGATCAACTGATGATCAGTTTACTTCTAGCCTGGCTGCTAATAATTCGGCCCTCCACCCACCTGCTATGGCAACGATTGTGAGGATGGTGCACGACCAGGCAGTGTTTAGTTCTGTTGTACCAAAAAAAAAACCCCAAAACCCAGTGCCGTCAAGTCGATTCCGACTCATAGCGACCCTATAGGACGGAGTAGAACTGCCCCGTAGAGTTTCCAAGGAGCGCCTGGTGGATTTGAACTGCCGATACTTGGGTTAGCAGCTGTAGCACTTAACCACTACACCACCAGGGTTTCTATTTTGTTGTACATAGACCGAACAAAACAAAACAAAACAAAACAAACAAAAAAACCTGTTGCCATCAAGTCAATTTATGGCAACCCTACAGGACAGGGTAGAACCATCCCCTAGGGTTTCCAAGGAGCAGGTGGTGGATTTGAACTGCCAAACTTTTGGTTAACAGATGAGCTCTTAACCATCATGCCACCAGGGCGTCATTGTACATAGGCTCGCTTTAAATAGGAATGAACTCCATGGCACCTAACAACCAACAACCACCTATCTGCAGCCAGGGGGCTTTTTGAGATTTCAGTTAGGAGGCAATGGTTTGATAACTATTCTAGCAGGATAAAATAAATTTACATTGCTATTTTTTTCATAGAGGAGCTTCTGGCAGGCTTTTGCAATTCCGTTAGGCTTTTTATGGCTAATATTTGGTTTCATGGATAAGAAAAACCTTAAAATCAAAGAAAAAATATCTGTTATTAATTTTCCTATTCAACAGATGTCATGTTTTATATTTATTCTGTTTGTCTTTTATTGTTTCCTCAAGAATATTCATCAGACAGATTAGTCTAATGGGTCAAACAAGACAGATAAACACATCTTGGGCGGTCAACTCATAATGGATTCTGATTGAAAAAATAGCAGGCACAGCTGTTTACCAGCTAAACTGGAAATTGTAAAAACATGATTTTGGAGATTGTGATTTTCAATGAATTTTCAGTTGGTAGAGACTCACATTGTTTCAGAGTTTGTACATAGCATTAGTATATTTTTATATTGTACTATTTTTAGCTGTTATAATCAAAATCCTCATCAAAGGAAATCACACTATGCTTGCAAGATAGTATGCCGACCTATACAGGACCTGCAGAAGCATACAGACTGAAAGAACCTATCTTAGCCTGTGGAGGAGGAGGTGTTAAGGAAGGTCAAAGAGATAAATTTGTTAAGTGCCTACTGAGTGCCTGGTCGGAGGCCCCGTACTGTGTATTCTTGATCTCATTTAGCTCTCTTAATAAGACACAATCCCTTTCACTAGGCCAGAAACCAAAGTACAAGACTATACAGTTGATTAGAGCTAAGACTCTCCCCTCCCCCTCTTCCTCCATCTGCAAGGCTTCACTGCCCAGGCACTTGCTTTTCCATGTGCCCCCTAGGGTCACCTTAATGGCAGAGGAGATGCTGAAGTGGTGGGGCCTTACAGGATCAGCGAGAGACCAACAGGCAGTCAAGACAGGGACGGGTGTTCTAGGCGGTGAACAATCCAGAGTGGCAAATCTTGACTTTTCTAGAAATATTGCAAAAAGTGGGTCTGAGATTTCATTCCCCTCAAAATTATGCAGGTAATTTCTTCTAGTTGGCTATTCTGAATTTGACTGTAACAGAAATCCACAAACAGTAGCTTTAAAAAATTAGGTTTTTTTTTTTGTTTCATTTTGTTTTGACTCATTGACATCCCTAGAAGTAGGAAGTCAAGGGCTGTCTAGCTTGGGGCCACAGTGGTCTTCTCCCTTTTCTCTCAGCCTCCCTGAGTGTGCTCCTATCCTCAGGTGGTCATAAGATGGCTGCCCACCTCTAGCCTCATGCCCATTGCCCTGGCAAGAGGAAGGGGAAGGGCAAAGAGTAAAAGACCTGTCCCAGGTGTGGCAGCCCCACTTGTTAGCAGCTTCTCCAGAAGCCCCACCCAACAGCCTCTACTTCTGCTTATATTTCACGCCTGATCAATCCAAACTACAAGGGAAGCAGGAAATTAATATAGTATTTTTAGCTGCCCGCATTGCTTCTTTGGGCAGGAAATAGGTGAAAAATAGGCACCGGGCAGGCAACCAGCAGCCTCTGCCATCCTGAAGGGGGACCAGTCTCCACGTGGAAGACAAGGCTTCCTCAGAGTGATGCTGCCTGCAGACCTGAGAGCCAGGCCAGCCTCTGGAGACCTTTCCTAAGCAAGTGTTCGTGCTGTCTTCACAAGAAATGGAGCGGCTCATTGGTGAGCTCTGTGCAAGCACCACCGACACGCGGACCATGATCAACACCATTGGAAACAGCCTGCTCAACGGCATCAAATGCCGGATAGCCATCTTGAAAAAGCAGCTAGAGAGTGAGCACTCCTCCAAGTTGGAGAAACCGCAGCTGGTGGCCAGGGAACTTGAAGCCCCCCAGAAGCTCTACCAACAGATGAAGACACTCCTTGAGCAACACGTGAACACAGTATAGTTTCTCCAAGAGGATGAAGAGCTCAAGGCCTAGATGGAGAGACTCATGGAGGGCACTGCGCAACCCCAGGTCCCCACCAAGGACAATATTTCCATCAGGCACAATTTCAACGAACTCATTAAAGGAATAGACATTGCTAACTTCCTTCTCCCCAAGACAGACCAAGTTCTGGCCCACACAGCTGAGCTCTGGTTGTGATGCCTGGAAGGCCAGTGACCTGGCTGAGGGCAGTCCATCTTCAACTCTTCAGGATATTCTATGCAGCTCAGTATTGGGCTCATTTCTGAAACCAAATGAAGAAGCAAAGCTTCCTGGGGGTCCACCTGATCTGTCCTGTGTGTCTTCTACCAGCAAGTCCTCCACACAAGGAAGTGAGGTTGGGGTTAAGGTGTCAAGAGTATAAAGTAATACCTTGCTCTCCAAGTAGAAATAAGATCATTTGGCTGCAATTGGAAAGTTGCTGGACTTCACTTCTGAAAAAGAAAAAAAAAAAAATTCTTTCCATATTGTGACTTCTGTATTGATTTGGGGCATTATGCTTCTAATTGATCATACGAGGCTTTTTTTTTTTTTTTTTTTAATGGAAATCTGCCTTGCTTCCAAAATAATTATGCTTGAAGCTAACATAGGAAGCCTTTGAATAGTGGGAAAGCCTGGGCTAGGCAGGGCTGGGGGTGGTACAGGAGGGGAATTCTTGGAGCAAGTGAACAGAATAGCATTGTACTCTGATTACTTACTATGCAATTTTAGCTCAGCTGAGCCCTCAGATACTAGACATTACAATAGCAATAGTTACACAGAAATGAAATTTTGGCTAGCTCTTGCCTACCGCTTTTGTTCTTTTTCTGTCACAGTAATAATAGCTACAATGTATTGAATGCTTACTACATTCTACTAGGCACTCTATGCTAATGATTTAATTTAATTCTCAAAATAACTGAAAGAGTTGAGTATTATTATCTCCATCTTATAGAAGGAAACTCAGGGTGTCACGTATTGAATTGTGTCCCCCAAAATACGTGTCAATTTGGTTAGGCCTTGATTCCCAGTATTGTGTGGTTGTCTTCCATTTTGTGATTGTAATTTTATGTTAAAGAAGATTAGGGTGGGATTGTAACACCCTTACCCAGGTCACATCCCTGGTCCAATATAAAGGGAGTTTTCCTAGGGTGTGGCCTGCACCACCTTTTATCTCTCAGGAGATAAAAAGGAAAAGGAAGCAAGCAGAGAGCGGGGACTTCGTACCACCAAGAAAGCAGTGTCAGGAGCAGAGCGTGTCCTTTGGACCTAGGGTGCCCTTGCAGAGAAGCTCCTAGTCTGGGGGAAAATTGAAGAGAAGGCCAACAGAGAGAGAAAGTCTTCTCCTGGAGCTGACACCCTGAATTTGTGCTTTTAGCCTACTTCACTCTGCAGGGAAACCCTGGTAGTGTAGTTGTTAAGAGCTACAGCTGTTAACCAGAAGTTGGCAGTTCGAATCCAAAAGGCGCTCCTTGGAAATCCTATGGGGCAGTTCTACCCTGTCCTATAGGGTTGCTATCATTGGAATCAGCTAGATGACAATGGCTTTTTACTCTCAGGAAGTAAGTTTCTCTTTGTCAACAGATACCTAAAGTGTGGAAGCGGTTTTGAAACTGTGAATGGATAGAGGAGCAGCAGTGGCAGAGGACCAGCAGCAGACCAGAAAACCAGCACTAGGCAGCGCTGGAGCTGACTCACAGAGCGAGAGACCTGAGTGCATGCGCACAGGAGGCTTCCTGGCAGAGTGGGGTGACTCCAGGCACTTACCAGTGGAGCTACCGAGCTTTGGAACACTTGCTCCAGCAGGACAGATACGGGAGTGAGGCCTGAGGGCTGAGAGGCCACAGGAAACAGAAGCTGAAGAGATGAGGAACACAGGAAGCCGAGCTGCCTCAGTCTCTACAGGTATGGCCAGGACCTCTGGGGTTTCAAAGGGTGGAGCCATGGCCCCTGGGGTTTCTAAGGGTGGAGTCGCCACTCAGATGGCCTAGGAGAATGATGTGCCTAAAGCCAAAGGGGCAGAATTGCTGTCCCAGTGGGCCTGGAAGGCAGAGCTGAAGCCCAGGCCTGAGGGGCCTCCACTCAGAATCCGGAGAGTGTGGCCAGTACCTAGAGTCTGGAGGGCAGGGCCATTGTGTAAATTGTCTCAGAGAACAGAGGACTATTTTCAAGCCTTGAGGGCTAATGTAATATGTTCTGCTGACTTGCTTGGTGACTGTTATCCCTTCTTTTCCTCCAGTTTCTCCCATTTGTAATGGAAATGTCTAGATTGTGCCTGTTCTGCCATTGTACCTTTGGAAACAGATAACTTGTATCCTAGATTTCAAAGATGAAGAGGAATTTTTGGGTTTTGGACTTGGAGTTAAGACTTGGGCTATGATATGATGTGGTGAATATGTTTTGCTTGTTGCAAGGATGTGATTTTTGCGGGGCCAAAGGGTGGAATGCTATGAATTGAATTATGTCACCCCAAAAATGTGTGTATCACTTTGGCTGGGCCATGATTCCTGGTATTGTGTGATTTTCCTATATGTTGTATGACGTTAATGAGGGGGGATGGGCAGCAGTTGTGTTAGTGAGTCAGGACTCAATCTACAAGATTGGATTGTGTCTTGAACCAATCTCTTAAGATAGAAAAGAAAGAAGTGAGCAGAGAGATAGGGGGACCTTATACCAACAAGAAAGCAGTGCTGGGAGCAGAGTGCATCCTTTCAACTCTGAGTCCCTGTGAGGTAAAGCTCCTAGTCTGGGGGAAGATTGATGAGAAGGCCGACAGAGAGAGAAAGGCTTCCCCTGGAGCTGACACCCTGAATTTGGACTTTTAGCCTACTTTACTCTGAAGAAATAAATTTCTTTTTGTTAAAGCCACCCATTTGTGATATTTCTGTTATAGCAGCACTAAATAATGAAGGCACTAGGTCAGAGAATTTAAATATCTAGCCCAAGATGAAACGGTTATTCAAATGATAAACCATAACACAAATCTAAATCCATCTAGCTGAAGTCCTGGGCCTCTTCTGGTTTACCCCAGAGTCTCTGAAGGCAATACTGGTTTGGAACTGTCTCCTTAAAGAACACCACTAGAATTCTTCAGGAGAGAGCTCACTCTTCTTAATTCAAGTCCACAAATTTTTATTGATCATCTACCATAAAAAAAAAAAATTCAATAAACATTTATGGATTATGCACAAGCGTTGTATTTAATGCATTGCATAAATTATATTATGAGAACACCACCTTCACCTTATGAGGTAAGCACTAGAATTCCCATTGTACAGATAAAGAAGCTAAGATTGAAGGAGGTAAGCGATGTGGCCAAAATTGCACAGTTAGTAGCATGACTGAAATTTGGGTTCTGAATAATACTCCCAAGCCCATGATTTTTTTTTTTTACCATCTTATTAGTCAGGACTCTGGTTGAAAGTGACAGCAACTCCATTAAGCTAGTGTTGGAGAAAGAGGGAAAATATGGTCTTTGGAAACTAATGAGAAAGGGTGGTCTCATGGATTGAATTATATCTTCCCAAAAACGTGTGTATCAACTTGATTAGGCCATGATTCCCAGTATTGTGTGATTGTCCTCCATTTTGTGAAAGTAATTTTATGTTGAGAGGATTAGGGTGGAATTGTAACACCACCTTCACTCAGGTCACCTCCCTGATCCAATATAAAGGGAGTTTCCCTGGGGTGTGGCCTGTACCACCTTTTATCTCTCAAGAGATAAAAGGAAACAGAAGCAAGCAGAGAGTTGGGGACCTCATGCCACCAAGAAAGCAGTGCAGGCAGCAGAGCCTGTCTTTTGGACCCGGAGTTCCTGTGCAGAGAAGCTCCTAGTCTGGGGGAAGATTGATGAGAAGCCGATAGAGAAAGAAAGCCTTCCCTCAGAGCTGACACCCTGAATTTGGACTGTTAGCCTACTCTACTGTGAGAAAATAAACTTCTCTTTGTTAAAGCCATTCACTTGTGGTATTTCTGTTATAGCAGCAGTAGATGACTAAGACAGATGGGCTGGAGTTGGCCTTAGGGATGACTGGATCCATGGACTTGGCTGCTGTCAGAAGTCTCTCTTTCTTCCTCTTGTCTCTGTTTCTCAACTCTTGTTTTGCCACATTGTGGCAGACCCACCTCTTCTCAATGGGGAAGTGTCCTTATGGCTTGAAATCTGAGGGGAAATAGGGCTCTCTTCTCTAATTAATGTTCAATAAGTTTCCAGGAAAGGACTCTGATTGGCCCGATTTAGGTAAAGTCCCCTTGTAGGACCAATCACTGTGGCCAATGTGGGACTATGACTGGCTTAGCCTGTGTCACTTGCTAAGGTACACAGAGGCCAAGGTACTGTGACAAACAGCCTAGACCAAAACTCATGACTGAAGTGGAGCAGGAGCAAAGCCTCTAAAGCAGAGGCTGTGTTTTTAAGCCAGAAGACACAAACTTAAGAGGAACACAGGAGCCAGACTTGTAATAAAAATGAAGCCAGCTTAGCAAGGACTGTGACAAACCGCAGAGCCCACGTTGCACATAAAGAAAATATTGTCATGTTGGAATGTAGGCTGAGTGGAGCCAGAGATTCAATTTTTTTCTTTTAGAAAAGCAAGAAATCCAGATTTTTATGTTAAATCTCTTGATTCTTTTAAATGCTGTCAACTAATTAAAAATAGATTTAAAACATCATGCGGGCCTCACAAAGCACTTCTGTGATCCAGATGTGACCCCTATGCCACATCACTGGTTTGCAACCTTGGTATAATAAACACCCGCTCCTGGGTCCTCCACCCAGTGATGCTCCCAGGGGATGTTCGTTCAGTCTGGGTCTTACAGCTGTGGCTTACACCTCCTTTTGTTGTAACTTGTCAGGCTGTAGCACTTTCCCGCCATGCAGGAAAGCAGAAAGCTCCTAGAGCCCTGGAGTAGTCAGAGTGGGCAAGATCGCAGAGTGCACAGACAGCTGGCTGTGCCACATACGTCCTAGTTGTGATGGACAAGTTTACCATGCTCTGGGATAAGTCCTGGCTGACTCCTGGGGGAGAGCCAGGGCAGGAGGAGAGTGTAATCAATGAGTGGGAGGGAGGTCTGGAAGTCACTGTAATGAGTGCAGTACGGGGGGGGGGTGTGGGGGGGATGGGACAGGTGCACAAAAGGGCACTGAATCTAACCTGGGGGAGGGTGGAGATCAGAGAATGTTTCTTTAGGTTGTTTTGGTTGTAAGGAAAACAGACTCATTTGCATAGCTTAAGAAAAGTGGAGGGAGGGTTCTATTTTGAGAGGTGCAGAAATACAGGAATGGAGATCATGAAGTGGCAAGCCCTCATGGACCCTTTGGTTGTTGTTTGGGGCTTGGCTACTCTAGGAACCTCAGCTGCAGGAATTTGTGGGTGTTCTCATGATTCAGCACCGCTGCATCGTTCTCTTCCTGATCCCAACTAGTTCTTCTTCCCCTGTCTGCTTATTCATACTTTCTGTTGGGTCATGGCCCTCATGACCTGGACTCTCTCTCATGACTTCCCCATCTGTATATATCCTTTGAGCTCAGTCTCCACTGCTATCTGTCCTACTCTGTTCATTTTTAAAAATGTTGTAAAAATATATATAACACAACACTTGCCAATTCAGTATTTTTTTTTTACATGTATGATTCAGTCACACCAAATCTAGTCTCTTCACTTTTAATTCCATATTTCAAGAGACATTTATTGAGCACCTACTGTGTGTGCTGGGCTTTGTTCTAGGATATTGGGATACAGCAGTGAAAATGCCAGACAAGATCCTTGCTCTCTTGAGGGCTGAACAACAACAAAATCAAATAAGCAAGATGAGTTCAGATAGAGCTAAAAGGTTGTAAATGTTATAAAAACAGAGTGACGAAACAGTGATGTGGGGACTTAGACTCGGTGGTCAGGGAGACAAGGTTTAAGTTGCCATCTGAATGACAACGACCAGCCAGTGGAAGATGGAGACCAGCATTCTGGGTAGAGGCTACAGTGATGGCTGTACCACTATAGGAAGCTGTGCCACTACAGCAGAGTGGTGAGTGGAGAGGAAGGCTGAGGCCAGGCCATGGAGACGAACTTGAACCTAAGGAATAATATGAAGATTCCCTGGTGGTGCAGGTTGTTCACAATCAGCTAACCTAAAGGTTGTTGGTTCAAACCCACCCAGTGGCTCCATGGAAGAAAGGCCTGGTGATTTGCTTCCGTAAAGACTGTAGCCAAGAAAACCCTATGGAGCTGTTCTACTCTGCAACAAATGGGGTTGCCTGAGTGGGAATTGACTCAACAGCAACTTATGGGTTGTAAACAATTGGTTATTGGTTACAAACAAGATGATGAACAGCCCTGCAGATGTACCATTTGTCCTGTTATTTTCTAGGCATAAATTCCTAGAAGTGGCTAACTGATGGATTAAAAGATAGGAACTTTTTAAAGATTCTGATTCATACTTCCAAATTGCCCCCTCGAGAGCTGTGTCAATGTACACTCCTGCCACCAGTGGTTTCTTCTACAATGCCACTGATCAATCTAAAATGTGAAAAATATTTTATTGCTCTTAAAATTTATATTTGTTTGCTAATGAGGGTGAACACCTTTTCCCACATATTGGCCATTTTTATTTCTTCTTTTGTGAATTGCCAGTTCATATCCTTTGTTCATATTTTTAATACAGCTGTTTGCTTTTTTCCTATTGATTTGCAAAAAACACAAAAACACTTTATATTAAGGACAATATGTTACCACTTTCATAATGCTTATATGTACCAGGCACTGTTTTAGCACTTTAGATGTTTACTCCTTTAATCCTCACAATACACTGTAAAATAAGCATTATTATATTCTCTATTTTATAGGTGAAGAACCTGAGGTACAGAAAGGATAAGTAATTTGCCCAATGTTATATAGCTGGGCAAAGGCAGACCTAAAAATCAGTCAGCAGTCTGGTACCACAGCTAGCTAATTGGTCTTTTGTTTCTTATAGATTTTGCTAAATTATTTTTCCAATTTGTCATTTGTGTTTTAGCTTTAGTTTTTTTAACTTGAGTTTTAACTTATACAGTCAAATCTATTCATCTTTTCCTTTATGAATCCCACTTGGGATCATTTTGTTGGCCTTCCAGGGTAGGAAACAAAGCACGGATGAGAAAGTGGAGGGTAATGTATTTCATATCTACTTTTCCAAACTTGGAAACGTTGGTGGCATAGTGGTTAAGTGCTACAGCTGCTAACCAAAGGTCAGTAGTTCAAATCTACCAGGCATTACTTGGAAACCTGATGGGGCAGTTCTACTGTGTCCTACGGGGCCACTATGAGTTGGAACCAGCAATAGGTTTTTTTTTTTTTTCAAATGTACCTAGAACTTTCAGATAAATATGTGAATAAAACAGGAGAAAGGCTCATAGTGCTGTAGGACCCCTTGGTATAAAATCTATTCTACAACACAGTGACCCAGCAGTCTCCACCATATAGGTGAAGCCCGTATCACCTCTAAACTGTGATACTGAACAGTACCCTAATTGATCTCCTTGTTAACTACTTTCTTCCCACCTCAGCTTACATCATCTTTGTCAGATTTCATTTAATTACATTTTCAAACATTTCCAAGCTACCACACTACTACTGTGTTAAGTATTTGCGATAGAGGTGAACAACAGCTTAACCCCAAATTTCTTTCCCTTAACTCCTCTGTGGGCATGCTGTCTCCTTTCTGATCACATCTTCCTCCCAGCCTTGGGAATCTTTCCTAAATCTCCTCCATCCTTCAGGCCCAAGCTCACCTTCTCCCTCCTCTATAAAGGGATTCTTGCTCACTTTAGCCCACAAAATAAACACTCCATCTTCTTAACTACGTTGGCGTTAATTACACTAACAGGAGCGCTTCAAGGATAACCGAGATCAGATGCACTGGGTAAACTGTAAAATGCTCTTTAAGATACAGTTCTGTTACAGATGAGTACTCAAGTTTTTCTTAAAATGACAGTTGCAATGAATTAGTAAACGAACAGCTAGACTCCAGGTTTTGGGGCTCCCAATCATAGGCTTAGAACTGTCAAAGGCCTTAACTAGTGATTTCTGGAGTCTTAGTTCACAAAGTCATAATGGGGATGGACGAAAAACTTGTAAGGCTAACAAAGGCTATTTTATGTTTTAGATTAATTTTAAAATAGGAAAATTAGGGATTGCTTTGAAAGCCATTTGTAGACAAAATCTTCAAAACATGGGATAGAGGGCTGGAAAAAAAATAAAAAGATACTTAATGGGATAAGGTTATCTATCATGGAACCGATAATTTTACGGATGAGCAAGCTGAGGCTTAGAGGGAATTGGTCTTGCTCAGGCCTCCTGAGTGGGGCGGAGCTGGGCCTCTAGTGGGGCGCGCAGAGTGAAAACGCTCCCTGAAAGCTGGAGTAGGTCGGCGCAGCGAACCCGGCTCCCCGCTCGCCCGGCTCCTCCCCGGAGCCGCACTCTCGGCGGCCTAGTGACTGGCAACCTGTCCATCACGCGCGGCGGGACCAGCTCGCCGCGGAAGGCAGTGCCAGGAGGACGGCCACCGCGCCGCCACTCTCCTCGCCCTCCAATAGGAAAGGGGGAGCGGACCCAGAGGGGGCGGCTCCACGCCCGCCTCTTCCCCGGTGGCCCGCCTCCACTCGGGGGACCAGGAGCGCTCGGGATCTGGAGGGGGCGGGCCCATCTGCTCCCCGCCAGTGGGATTTGGGAGAACCCAGCTCGGCGGAGGCCAAAGGGAGAGACGTGTGTCAATCGCCCGACTCCACCAATGGGCGGGCGCGCGACCTGCGAGCTCCTCGCGCGCTCCGCCCCCGCCCGGGCCTCCTCTGCTCCCCGCGGTGCCTTCCCTTAGGCTGCCGCGGCGGCGCTCGCCCAACACCTCCATCCGGGTCCTCGCCGCGGCTCCTTTCCCGGGCGGCGCCGGCGGGAAGCTACGGGCGCAAGCGGGGGCTAAGGCCACTCCCGGCCGCGACGGCGGGCGGAGGCCTTTTCCTGAGCCTGAGGTGGGTATGGGAGGCGGGAAGACGAGCAGAGGGCGGTCGCCATTTTCTTTTCCCTCATATCACCTGCATCGGGCTGGGAAGGCGGAGACCTGCGGCCGGGTCCGAACTTGCTTGCGGCATGTCCCCCTTTGGGAGCCGCCCGGTTCCCCACTCCCTGCAGCAGGCCTAGGTTGCGCCCCAGAGGTCGAGCTGGTGTGCCGGTCCTGCGCCGGGCAAACCGCGTGCGGAGGCCGCGGCTGGAATCGCGGGCTCCTAGTCCGTTAGGGCGGCGCGGGGGATGGGGAGGGGGATGGGTGCCGCGTGGCCGCATTTGGGCCGGTCCCCAACCCCCTTCACTTCCCGCCCAACTCATTACAGACAAGGCGGGGGGAGGGGGTCATTCTTCACATTCTTTACCCCCTCGCCCCTCCCCCCACTTCTTCAATCAAACTTGAGGAGAGTGGAAGTCCCGCCCTCCGAGCCGGTGCCCATTGGCAGTTGCTTCCTTCCGCCGTAGCGTGACTGGCTGTGGGTGCTGCCAGCTTCTCTATGACGTCGTATCCGCTATCAGGTTTGTGGGCCGGGGAGACCTTGGCCTTGGGGGTTGGGATGAAGGAGGGAAGGTAGGAAGTGCGGGGGAGGGGAGGCGGGGAGGCGGGAGAGCTCTGGGGCTGGCTCCTTTTCCTTAATCCACTTGGCTCAGTGCATCCTCCCATCATGCGAGCAGCTGCTGCGGTTGGAGGGCTGCCGCAGCCGTCCTTGGCGAGGGGGAGGGCAGTGGCGGGAGAGGAGGAGGAAATCATATCCAGGGGGATGGTGCTGGTAGATTGTTACTTAGTGTCACCGGAAACTGCCCTAGCCTTTTGACTCAAGGCTGCAGTCTCCGAGTTCCTTCCAAAAGGCTAGCTAATGACTCTGGCGTGCTGTAGTGTGAGGAGTGTGATAACCTTTATGTCCTTGGCCCGCAAAGCTTTCGGTCTTTCTAACTTTTTACAGTAGGTCTTGGTCCCCTTCCATATTAGAGGTAATGTTGTGTATTTTACTTGTTTTTCGGCTCTTTTTTTTTTTTTTTAATGAATTTTTGTCAATCTAAGGAGAAGAGGGTTGGCAGTCAGGAAAACCATATTAGAGACAGTGGTGTTAAATTCTTGAAGTCAAGAGACTGGATGAGTTTTTTTTTTTTTTAAACTTTGTTAATACTGTTCTCTTGGCTCTGAGTTTTTGTGGGGGTTTTTTGGCACTCAGTTTTTAAAGTTAAAATATCTTCTAGCATTCCCCTGCATTTGTAGAAATAAATCTTATATTGACTTGACAGTCATTCATTGTAAGGAAATTAAATGTCAAACTGTATATAATTTAGCGAATAAAATGTTTGTATTTAAATTTTTATGCTGTATGGCAGTTCACTTCAGGGGATGTGTGTATGGGTGTGTTTAAGAAAGTAACAACTTGGGTTTTTGAGTGGGTTTTGTGAGGCTGTTTTGATTTACCCAGTTGCTAAAAAGTTTGAAACTTAAAAACTTTCAGAGAGGTAGACAAATGACTTAACATCATCTAAATTCAGTTTCTAAATAGCGTTTTAAAAAGTGGTTACTTTGGTACAGATGTTGTAGTTGATGTAGCAGAAAAAAATTAACCCATTGGGGATGTGACGTTGCAGTGACAGGCAGAAGGCTTTCTTTTTCCCCGAAATATTAAAACAGGCAGTGCATCTCCCCACCCCCACTAATTTGAAGCTCTGTTGAATTTGAGACTCAAATCTTCCAAGTCTGAAAAATGGAGGGAAACAAATACCTGCATATAAGAAGAGTAAGTTTGTAAACAGTTGAGTTCAGCTTTATGTAGTGAAGAAACCAATATTATTCAAAGAGGTTTCATACTACTTTTTAAGGACATTTAATTTGTTACTGTTAATTTTTTAGCTTAGGGCACAGCATCGTAGATACTGTACCTTTTATTTGCATAGTTAATAGATTTACTAATAGTGGGAATAGCTCGGTATTTAACAAAACCAAAGCAAACCTGGTGCTGTCGAGTTGATTCTGACTAATAGCTGCCCTGTAGGACAAAGTAGAACTGCCCCATGAGGGTTTCCATGGAGCGCCTGGTGGATTCGAACTGCCGAACTTTTGATTAGCAAGCTGTAGCTTTTAACTACTACAGGGTTTCCAGCCCCGCTCAATATTAAGAGCTCTAAATCAGTGTTGTGAACTGCAGGTCCTAATTATTGGGTCAGTGGATGGTAATCAGGAGCCCTAGTAATGAAGTGGTTAGAGTGCTCAGCTGCTAACTGAAAAGTGGGCGATTCGAACCCACCAGCCAGTCCACTGGAGAAAGATGTGGCAGCTTGCTGTTGTAAAGATTCACAGCTTTGGAAACCCTAGGGGCAGTTCTACCCTCTCCTATAGGGTTGCCACGAATTGCAGTCAACTCAAAATTCAACTCAACCGTGGTGGTTTTGGGGTGGGCATCAGAATTAAAAAAGAAAAAGTGTTCTGCATGAAACTTTTGAGCTGGTTATATGAGTGTATCCAAAAAAACTCAAGCCCGTATAGTCATAAAATACCTTTTCTGAGGGACAGTGTAAAAGAAGTTTAAAAAACAGTCCTTATGAAGGGTTTTTTCCTCATTTATAGTGTTGCTCTTCTGAGTATTAAAAGCAGCCCTGTTTACTTATATTTGGTGGAATGTGTTTCTCTCACTTTAATTTTCAGGATTTGGAAAATAAATTTGCCATTAATGACTAGCGTGTGTGTTAATCATTTAATATTTTAAGTAGTTTGAGACGCTTTTACTAGGATAGTAAAGGATCTTTCCATCCCAGAATATTAATTGTGGGTGATTTTTCCCTGTCTGCATGAGAATAGGAGAATCCGGATCCCCAGTAATGAGTTGTCAGCCACATTGCCTCATGTCACCGGAGGACTGGAGTAAAGGAAGCCTGGTCACTGCGTGTTCTTTGCCTAGGTGAAGTTCTAAACACCGCACAGTCATTTTCGAGTGGACTACGTTAAGTTGCTAGATAGACTGAGCCATTACTTTTTTATTTGGACTGAGTCTTTGAAATTCAGAGTGTATTTTACACTTTTAGCACATCTCACATTTCAGGTGTTCATTGGTGACATGTAATGAATACCATAATGGATGCTGTAGTTCTGGGGTATTGTCTAGCAGCTTTTCAAAACTTTGGTTTCTGTAGTTGAGTATTTACTGTTTCAAATTAATCTGTCAGAAATGTTCCCTGTCTCTCCACAGCCTCATTTCAAATGTGAGGAAATTATATCTGGAGATGTTGTAGGCATTTTCTAGATCTAAGATTTAAGTATTCTGAGCCCCATTGCAGTGGATATCTTAACTACATCATTGTTGAGTATTATTTTTGGTTCTTTAGGGATATTTAGATGATACGTTTTAAAATGGCAGATACTAATGTGGAGATGACTCAGGAGCATTTTATTAGTTATTATCCTTTTCTGCTTTGAGTCAGTGTTCAAGTTTTACTATTTTTCTGTTCACCTGTGGCTCTCTCACCTCCCAGTTTTTATTTGGTCAATTACATGATTGCTTAGTGCCACGAGGCGGTCTTTTCTTGCTGAATTTAGCGTTGTACTGTATAGCCTATGAATTTTCTACTAAGAATGTAGTTAATTATAGTAAACTGGCTGGAATCTAGGTTAAATAACTAGAACTTATCTTTTCTTGGCTTGGTGGATGCGGAGACTGTGCAGTGATTTTTTTTTTTTTAGCCCTAGGGAACATAGCAGTACAATGGGAATAGGAAGGCAGAAGGTTTTAAAAGACTGAGAAATGCTATGTATAATGAGTGTTAAGCAGAACAAATCACCCAACTGGAATACCTTGTGCCTTACCTTTAATATTTGTGTGCATTATAGGGTTTGCAGCAGAATTTACTATTAGATATTCAGAGGTAGCTGAGAATGGCTTTGACATTGCAGGAAGGTTGGCTCAGAATTAGCACTTTGCATTGGAAATTCTACAAAGGAATACTTGGTGCTGGCCACTTACCATGGAAGCAGCAGTCAGGAAATCAAACAACATATTGTATTGGGCAGATCTGCTGCAAAAGATCTATTTAAAGTGTTAAAAAGCAAGGATGACACTTTGAGGACTACGGTGCATCCAACCCAAGTCATGGTATTTTGAACTGCCTCATATGCATGCGAAAGGTGGACAGTGAATAAAGAAGACCAAAGAAGAATTGATGCCCTCGAATTATGGTGTTGGTGAAGAATATTGAATATACTGTGGACTGCTAGAGGAATGAACAAATCTGTCTTGGAAGAAGTACAATCAGATTGCTCCTTAGAAGTGAGGATGGTGAGACTTAATCTGACATACTTTATACGCGTTGTCAGAAGGGACCAGTTCCTAGAGAAGGTGAAGTAGAGGGTCAGCAAAAGAGAGGAAGACTGTCAATGAGATGGATTGACACAGGGGCTACGACAGTGCGCTCAAGCATGGCACTGATTTTGAAGATGGTGCAGGCCTGGGTAGTGTTTTGTTCTGTTGTACATACGGTCATTATGAGTTGGAATTGACTTGCTGGCTCCTGACAGGAACAGCAATTTCAGAACATTTTCATTACCCTGAAAAGAAACACTGTACCTATTAGCCGTCGTTTCTATTCCCTGCCCCCCAGCCCTAGACAACCACTAATGTACTTCTTGTCTCTGTGGATTGTTAGTTCTGGATATATCATGTGATGGAATAAAAACATGATCTTTTGTGTCCGTCTTTCCCTTAATATGTTTTCATGGTTCATTAGCATTACAGCATGTATCAGTATTTCATTCCTTTTTATGGCTGAATAGTATTTCATTGTGTGGATATACCATATTTTGTTTACCTCTTCACCAGTCGATGGCTATTTGGGTTTTCACTTTTTTGGCAATTAGGAGGTATGCTGGTAAGAACATCAGTGTACAAGTTTTTATGTGAGCACCTGTTTTCATTTCTTGAGGTATATACCTGGAGGTGAATTTCTGGGTCATATGGTTACTGTTTAACTTTTTGAGTAAGTGCAAAACAGTTTTCCAAAGCAGCTGCACCATTTTAGATTCTCAGCAACAGTGGATGAGGATTCCAGTTTCTATACATTTTGGCCAACACTTGGTTGGTTATCTGTTTGATTATTATAACCATTCTACTGGGTGTGAAGTGATATCCCATTGTGTTTTTGATTTGCGTTTCCCTAATGATGAATGATGTTGAGCATCTTTTCATATGTTTATGAGCCATATATTTGGAGAATTATTAAAATCTTTTGCCGTTATATGTATTAGACTATTTGTTCTAGGTTATTTTTATACATAATGTGAGATAGGGGTTCACGTTCATTCTTGTCATGTGGCTATCCAGTTGTCCCAGTACTATTTATTGAAAAAACTATTCTTTCTCCATTGAGTTATCCGGGCACCATTGTTGAAAATCAGTTGATGATAGGTATATGGGTTTATTTCTGGACTCCCTCAATTGTGTTCCATTTATTTGTGTCACAGAGTTTTTGATTACGTATTTTGGTTACTAAGTCACTGCGACATAAGTTTCTTGGACGTTAAATTTAGAGTTTACCATAAAAAATAAGTAACCTAACAGTCCAAAAAGTTCCATCGCCGTTGAGTTGATTTCGATTCATGTAGACTGTGCGTGTTACAGAGTAGAGCTGCTCCATTGGGGTTTCTAGGCTAGAATCTTAATGGGAGCAGATCACCAGGTCTTATTTCTGAGCTGCCACTGGGTGGGTTCAAACCAGTAACCCTTAGGTTATTCGAGTACAGGCTGTTTACTCCAGTATGAAGTTGGTAAATTTAAAACTAATGTTTAATACAGTTTAGATAATTTGACTTTAATATTTTAATCATAAAACTTAACTGATTGTATTGCTTTGTTCAGAATATTGTACCAAGAAGTTAAATATCTTGGTCCATCTCCTTGATCCCCACGTTGTTGTTGTTGTTAGATGCTGTCGAGTCGGTTCCAGTGCATGGTGACCCCGTGCACAACAGAACGAAATACCACCCCGGCAGAACGAGATACCACATTGCGGCCTTGCGCATTTTCACAATCATTGTCATGCTTGAGCCCATCGTTACAGCCATTTTGTCCATCTCGTTGAGGGTTGTCCTCTTTTTTGCTGACCTGCTTTACCAAGCATGATGTTTCTTCTCCAGGGACTGGTCCCTCCTGATGATATGTCCAAATAAGATCCTATTAGTACCTTTCTAACTAAAGGAGGTATCCTGGCCCTGACTCAGATCCAGTAATGTTTGGTGTTCTGTGAATAAGACCACTTAGTGTTTGCTGGCATGGGATAAATGAGTAGGTTCCTTTAAGGATTAGTTTTTCTTTGTCTATATTTCTTTTTTTATATAATTTTATTTATTTTTATTAACTTTTATTGAGCTTCAAGTGAACGTTTACAAATCAAGTCAGACTGTCACGGTTAAGTTTATATACATCTTACTCCGTACTCCCACTTGCTATCCCCCTAATGAGTCAGCCCTTCCAGTTTCTCCTTTCGTGACAATTTTGCCAGCTTCCAACTCTCTATCCTCCCATCCCCACTCCAGACAGGAGATGCCAACACAGTCTCAAGTGTCCACCTGATATAATTAGCTCATTCTTCATCAGCATCTCTCTCCTACCCACTGTCCAGTCCCTTTCATGTCTGATGAGTTGTCTTCGGGGATGGTTCCTGTCCTGTGCCAACAGAAGGTTTGGGGACCATGACCGCCGGGATTCCTCTAGTCTCAGTCAGACCATTAAGTCTGGTCTTTTTATGAGAATTTGGGGTCTGCATCCCACTGATCTCCTGCTCCCTGAGGGGTTCTCTGTTGTGCTCCCTGTGAGGGCAGTCATTGGTTGTGGCCGGGCACCAACTAGTTCTTCTGGTCTCAGGATGATGTAAGTCTCTGGTTCATGTGGCCCTTTCTGTCTCTTGGGCTCTTAGTTGTTGTGTGACCTTGGTGTTCTTCATTTTCCTTTGCTCCAGGTGGGTTGAGACCAATTGATGCATCTTAGATGGCTGCTTGTTAGCATTTAAGACCCCAGACGCCACATTTCAAAGTGAGATGCAGAATGTTTTCATACTAGAATTATTTTGCCAATTGACTTAGAAGTCCCCTTAAACCATGGTCCCCAAACCCCCGCCCTTGCTCCGCTGACCTTTGAAGCATTCATTTTATCCCGGAAACTTCTTTGCTATTGGTCCAGTCCAATTGAGCTGACCTTCCATGTATTGAGTGTTGTCCTTCCCTTCACCTAAAGTAGTTCTTATCTACTAACTAATCAGTAAAAAACCCTCTCCCTCCCTCCTTCCCTCCCTCCCCCCCGCTCCTCGTAACCACAAAAGTATGTGTTCTTCTCAGTTTATACTATTTCTCTTTGTCTATATTTCTTGATAGCAGTTCTTGTTTGGCACAAAGGGTTAAGCACTCCACTACTAGCCAAAAGGCTGGTGGTTCAAACTCATCCAAAGATAGATGCCTCAGAAGACAGGCCTGGTGGGCAGCTTCTGAAAGGTCACAGCCTTGAAAACGCCTGTAGAGCAGTTCTACTCTGTGCATGAGTCAGAATGAATTCCACAGCAACTAAAAACAACCGGATTTCTTGTTAATGAAAAGCTCGCATCCCTTTGTGCATTATTAGTGCATTTAACGTGGATTCTGCATGATGTGCAGAATTTTTAGGTTCTGACATTACTAGTTTGCATTAGAAGCTTTTGTGTTTCTTGGTAATGAATTTATTTAATGTTTGGTTTCCTAAAGAATAAGTGATTTCATGAATCTTTATTTGTAATTGCTATGGTAGGTGGGCTATTTCTGAATCGTATAAATATATGCTTTTAGTTGTAGATTCAGATAACCAAGCATTTAAAATAATATTAACCAAATAGAGAAAAAAGACAGTGCAACATCATATAAAATGTACGCACAATTTAAAGTACTGATTTTTTGGGAGGTTTGTATAAAAATGTTGTCGTTAAACTTTATGTTGAGTGAGATTAAGTGAATGAAAGTGGCCTGATACTTTTTTTCCTTTAATCACACAGGGAAACAAGGATTACCAAGGAGAAAGCCTTCCTGTGCTGCTCAGCTGGTGGTCCCTTTGCAACATTCATCCTTGAAGTTCTCTTCACTGCGGGATGAGGTAGTAGGTTGTATAGTTTTAGGGTCACACCCACCACTGGGAGATAACTATACAATCTACTGTCTTTCCTAACGTGATAGAAAAGTCTGCATCCGGGCTACCTCATTGAAAGTTGATAATGATTTGTACAATATTTAAGATTAACTTGTATTAAATAGTTGTTGTACAACATTTCTTTATAGTGTGCAAGTCAGTTGTTTATTTTTCTAGAGATAAAGCAAAAATCTTTAGCAAGTAGACTGGATGGGGGGGTAAGGAAATTTTTTGCTTGTCTCATTTCTTCATGTCAGAATAAGTGTATATTTTATTTTGATTGATGTTGATAATTTTATGTTGAATTTTCTTTCACAAGAGATTGTTCTCCATTCCAGAAGAAAAGATTGCTCTATCAGAGTGAGGTAGTAGATTGTATAGTTGTGGGGTAGTGATTTTACCCTGTTATGGAGATAACTATACAATCTATTGCCTTCCCTGAGGAGTAGACTTGCTGCATTGTTTTGTTTTTATACAGATAATATTAAAACTCAAAAGAATTTAGATCTTCTTTTGTATTTACAGTTTACGTGTATGTTGGTTGGTAATTTTCCTGTTTGAAATATAGTATACCTACGGTAGACATGATGATCCTGAATTTCTGATTTCCAAGTATGGTATATTTCAGAATTTGAAATTTAGCAAAATAGCTCAAAGGGTGGAATAAGGAAGTACCCTTCAGGAAATCTTAATAGGACCAGCCTCTTTGGAATCATAAACAGGTTCAGTGCCCTACATTCTGGTACACATGTCCAGGGTGAGGTACTATGGACGGTAATGGTCACTCTAAACCTGAAGGGCATTATCTGAGCCTAAATGGAGTCAGGCTGATTATGAGGCATTCATTCCCCAGTTTGGGTTTTTGGGGTGACCTTGTGGAATCCTGTGACCACTGCTTCATTTGGTGTGTGTTGATTTGGACATGTTTCACTCTCCAACCTGGAATGGAAGAGTTGGGTTCTGGGTTCTACCCTTGCTCTTTGGTAAGTTACTAAGACCTCAGCTTTGTCCACTAAACCTGTAGTGGTCCTTCTTTCACAAAGGGGAATCACCTAAATTCGTCAGATGGGAGAACCCTTAGTTTGTTACTTAAAAAAAAGTGAAAGGATAATGCTGGAAGGTGCTGCTTGAGTTTTATTATCCATAAAGGCCTGTGTTTCGGCTTTCTTTTAGTGGCCAAACCATATGCTACCTTGGGCCTTATAATCAAGCAAGGAGTAAAACTCCCTGTGTTAAGTGCTTGCTGTTTAAACTATTTGTTTGGGGAGAAGAGGAAAAAGAAGCTAAGTGTGAAGATGAGGGACAGGTCCTGAATATTTTCGTTTACCCTGGATCTTAATTTCAGAGATAATCTAGAGTTCAGTATCCCTGGGAGTAGGAACTTCGCGTGAGAGAAAACATTAAATTCTCCCTTGGCTGGGCCGAACCTAAGGGATTTATCTTAGGCCAGATTTATGGTTTTTATTTCATACTGCATGGAGAGTTGGTCTTTCTTATAAAGTGGACATATAAACATTGGAAAACCTTTTACATTCGTTCGTTTTTAAAATAATATTTTATTGTTCTGGGTAGAGGTTTACATAGTAGTTTAGGTTCCCATTCAGCAGTTTCTACACAGATTTTTCAGTGACATTGGTTACATGCTCCACAATACATGAACATTCTCATTATTCTGGTTGTTCTGTTTGCATTAGTATAGTTTTTTTTGCCCCTTTACAGTCTCATCTTTGTTTTAAAGTAATTGTTGACTGATTGGTTTCATAGGTGATTTTTTTTTTAAAGGAGCACAGTATTTATGGGTAATATTAATTTTTGAGCCAATCTGTTATTTAACCACAGGGTAACATTAAGGGTTAGTTTCAGTTCAGGGTTTGAAGAGTGTATGAGGGAGGTAGACTTGGGGAGTCGTCATTAAGTCTCAACCAGTCCAGTAAGTCTTTTTTTTTTTTTAAGGAATTTGAGGTTCATTTCCACATTTTACTCCCATTCTGTCATGGTCCATCAATTGTGGCCTTTATCAAAACATTTAGGTAGTGGTACCCGTCACCATCTAGTTCTATTCTCAGGGTAGATGAGACCATGTGTGATTCATTTAGACTATTTGTCCTGTAGGTGGTTTCTTCTTTGAGTCTTTGATTTCCTTCTTTTTCTTTTTCTCAGATGAGTATAGCCAGTAGTACTATCTCAGATGGCTGCTCTCAAGTTTTTAAAACCCCAGATACTACTCACCAAACTAGGCTGTACAGCGTAACTTTATGAACTATATTATGCCAGCTGACTAAGTTGTCCCATGATATCATCTTCCCAGTCCTTCAGACCCAGAAATCCAGTCCCGTGAGGTGTTTGGTCATGGCCAAGACATACCCATAACCATGTCCCCTAGATGCTTTGTTATATATGTGAATATATGTGTATACAGTTACTTAGGTACATAAATACATCCATATGTATATATGTATACACATAACATGGGGCCCTGGTGGTGCAGTGGTTAAGAGCCTGGCTGCTAACCAAAAGGTCAGCAGTGCGAATCCACCAGCTGCTCTCTGGAAACCCTATGAGGCAGTTCTCTGTCCTGTGGGGTTGCTATGAGTGGGAATCAACTGGACGGCCGTGGGTGGGTTTAGTTTATACCCATATATGCCTACATACGTACATACATACCTGTGCATACTTTCTGGCTTATTTTACTGTTTGAAAATTATATATTCCATAGCAATTACCAACAGATCCTTTTCCTTGTATACATTTTACTGACATCATTTACCTTCTTAAGCTGTGACACTTAACCCTCCTTTAGTTTTACCTTTCTGATCACCAAAAATAACAAGTGTCTACTACATTTGAAGAAGTACACAGCATCAGGATTGGAGGAATACTCATTAACAGCCTGTGATATGCAGATGACACAGGCTTGCTAGCTGAAAGGGAAGAGGATTTGAAACAGTTACTGATGAAGATTAAAGCCTACAGCTGTCACTGTGGATTGTCGTTGTTAGGTGCTGTCAAGTCGGTTCCGACTCACAGCAACCCTATCCACAACAGAACCAAACACTGCCTGGTCCTGCGTCATCCTTACAATCGTCATTATGCTTGAGCTCATTGTTGCAGCCACTGTCAGTCCACCTCGTTGAGAGCCTTCCTCTTTTCCGCTGACCCTGAACTTTGCCAAGCATGATGTCCTTCTCCAGGGACTGATCCCTCCTGACAACATATCCAAAGTACGTAAGACACAGTCTTGCCGTTCTTGCTTCTAAGGAGCATTCTGGTTGTACTTATTCCAAGACAGATTTGTTCATTCTTTTGGCGATCCATGGTATATTCAGTATTCTTCGCCAGCACGACAGTTCAAAGGTGTCACTTCTTCGGTCTTTCTGTATTCATTGTCCAACTTTCATATGCATATGATGCAATTGAAAATACCATGGCTTGGGTCAGGCGCACCTTAGTCTTCAAGGTTGACATCTTTGCTCTTCAACCCTTTAAACAGGTCCTTTGCAGCAGATTTACCCAGTGTGCAACGCGTCTTTTGATTTCTTGGCTGCTGCTTGCTGCTTGCATGGCTGTTGATTGTGGATCCAAGTAAAATGAAATCCTTGACAGCTTCAGTCTTTTCTCCGTTTATCATAATGTTGCTCATTGGTCCAGTTGTGAGGATTTTTGTTTCCTTTATTTTGAGGTGCAATCCATACTGAAGGCTGCGGTCTTTGATCTTCATCAGTAAGTGCTTCAAGTCCTTTCCACTTTTAGCAAACAATGTTGTGTCATCTGCGTAACACAGGTTGTTAATGAGTCTTCCTCCAATCCTGATGCCCAGTTCTTCTTCATATAGTCCAGCTTCTCGGATTATTTGCTCAGCATACAGATTGAATAGGTATTGAAAGACTATAACCCTGACGCACACCTTTCCTGACTTTAAACCAATCCGTATCCCTTATATTCTGTCTAAACAACTGCTTCTTGATCTATGTAAAGGTTCCTCATGAGCACAATTAAGTGTTCTGGAATTCCCAATTTTCACAATGTTATCCATAATATGATCCACAAAGTTGAATGCCTTTGCATAGTCAGTAAAGCACAGGTAATCATCCTTTTGGAATTCTCTGCTTTCAGCCAGGATCCATCTGACATCAGCAGTGATATCCCTGGTTCCATGTCCTCTTCTAAAACTGGCCTGAATTCCTGGCAGTTCCCTGTTGATATACTGCTGCAGCCGTTTTTGAATGATCTTCAGCAAAATTTTGCTTGCGTGTGATATTAATGATATTGTTCTAAAATTTTCATGTTCGATTGGGTCACCTTTCTTGGGAATAGGCATAAATATGGATTTCTTTCAGTCAGTTGGCCAGCAAGCTGCCTTCCATATATCTTGGCATGGACGAGTGAGCACCTCCAGCGCTGCATATGTTTGTTGAAACACCTCAATGGATATTCCATCAATTCCAGGAGCCTTGTTTTTTGCCAGTGCCTTCAGAGCAACTTGGACTTCTTCCTTCAGTACCATTGGTTCCTGATCATATGCTACATCTTGAAATGGTTGAACATTGACTAATTCTTTTTGCTATAATGACTGTGTTTCTTCCATCTTCTTTTGATGCTTCCTGCATCGTTTAATATTTTCCCCATAGAATCTCTCACTGTTGCAACTTGACGCTTGAATTTTTTCTTCAGTTCTTTCAACTTGAGAAACGCTGAGCATGTTCTTCCCTTTTGGTTTTCCATCTCCAGCTCTTAGCACATGTCATTATAATACTTTACCTTTTCTTCTCGAGCCACCCTTTGAAATCTTGTGTTCAGGTCTTTTACTTCATCAATTTTTCCTTTTGCTTTAGCTGCTCGACGCTCCAGAGCAAGTTTCAGAGTCTCCTCTGACATCCATCTTGGTCTTTTCTTTCTTTCCTGTCTTTTCAGTGACCTCTTGCTTTCTTCGTGGATGATGTCCTGGATGTCATTCCACACCTCGTTTGGTCTTCGGTCACTAGTGTTCAATGCGTCAAAATCCGTTCTTCAGATGGTCTCTAAATTCAGGTGGGATATATTCAAAGTTATATTTTGACTCTTGTGGACTTGCTCTCATTTTCTTCAGTTTCAGCTTGAACTTGCATATGAGCAATTGGTGGCCTGTTCCACAGTCGGCCGCTGGCCTTGTTCTGACTGATGATATTGAGCTTTTCCATTGTCTCCTTCCACAGATGCAGTTAGTTTGATTTCTGTGTGTTCAATCTGATGAGGTCCATGTGTATAAAAACCCAAAAACCAAACCCACTGCAGTCAAGTCGATTTCAGCTCATAGCGACCATGTGTGTAGTCGCTGTTCATGTTGGTGAAAGGAGGTGTTTGCAGTGAAGAAGTTGTTGGTCTTGAAAAATGCTATCATTCGATCTCTGGCATTGTTTCTGTCACCAAGGCCGTGTTTTCCAACTACTGATCCTTCTTCGTTTCCAACTTTTGCATTCCAGTCACCAGTAATTAGCAACGCACCTTAATTGCATGTGCGATCAATTTCAGACTGCAGCAGCTCATAAAAATGTTCTATTCATCTTTGGCCTTAGTGGTTGGTGCGTAAATTTGAATAATAGTTGTATTAACTGGTTTTCTTTGTAGGCATATGGATATTATCCTATCACTGACAGTGTTGTACTTCAGGATAGATCTTGAAATGTTCTTTTTGATGATGAATGCAACACCATTCCTCTTCAAGTAGCCATTCCTAGCATAGTAGACTATATGTCTGATTCAGAACGGCCAATACTAGTCCATTTAGCCCACTAATGCCTAGGATATCGACATTTATGTGTTCCATTTCATCTTTGATGATTTCCAGTTTTCCTAGAGTCATACTTCGTACATTTCAGGTTCCAGTTATTAATGGATGTTTGCAGCTGTTTCTTCTCATTTTGAATCGTGCCACATCAGCAAATGAAGGTCCCGAAAGCTTTACTCCGTGCACGTAATTAAGGTCGACCCTACTTTGCGGAGGCAGCTCTTCCCCAGTCATCTTTTGAGTGCCTTCCAACCTGGGGGGCTCACCTTCCAGCACTATATCAGACAGTGTTCCACTGCTGTTCATAAGGTTTTCATTGGGTAATGCTTTTCAGAAGTAGACTGCCGGGTCCTTCTTCCTAGTCTGTCTTAGTCTGGAAGCTCAGCTGAAACCTGTCCTCCATGGGTGACCCTGCTGGTATCTGAATACCGGTGGCATAGCTTCCAGCATCACAGCAACACGCAAGCCCCCACAGTACGACAAACTGACAGACATGTGGGGGTCAGTATGGATTACACCTCAACACAAAGCAAAAATCCTCACAACTGGACCAATAAGCAACATTATAAATTAAGAAAGAATCGAAGTCAAGGATTTCATTTTACTTGGATTCACAATCAGTGCCTGTGGAAGCAGCAGTCAGGAACTCAAATTATTGGGCAAATCTGCTACAAGAGACCATTTTCACGTGTTAAAAAGCAAAGATGTCACTGCACTTGACCCAATTCGTGGTGTTTTTAATCACCTCATACACATGTGAAAGCTGGACAATGAATAAGGAAGACCGAAGAATTGTTAATGCCTTTGAATTATGGTGTTGGCGAAAAATAATGAGCATACCATGAACTGCCAGAGTGAAATAATCTATCTTGGAGGAAGTACAGCCAGAAAGCTTCTTGAAAGTGAGGATGGTGAGACTTCGTCTCACGTATTTTGGACACATCAGGAGGGATCAGTCCCTGGAGAAGAATATCGTGCTTGGTGAAGTTAGAGGGTCATTGAAAAAGAGAAGGACCGTCAAGTAGATGATTTGAGGACAGTGGCTGCAACAATTGGGTCAAACATGGTGATTTTGAGGATGGTGCAGAACCAGGCGGTGTTTCATCCTGGTGCACATAGAGTTTCTGTGAGTAGCTACAGAGTCAAGGGCTTCCAATAAGTCGTCTCTAGAGGGTGAATCCCCTCTACGACCTCATCCTTGGTAACCGCTAATGAACATCAGCTTCTGTTTATGTACCTGTTTTGTCATATCATAATGAGAACATACATATTTTTAATTTATTGATTTATTTCATTTAACATATTCTCCAGGTTCATTCATGTTCCAAAATGTTTTGGGAACTCATTTTTCTTTATTGCTGAGTAGTAGTCGATTGTATGTCTGTAGCACGTTTTACTTTTCCATTCACCCATTGATGGGCACTTAGAGTGTTTCTTTTTGCTGTTGTAAATAGCGTTGCAATGAACATAAACAGTGCCATCGATTCGATTCTGACTCGTAGTGACCCCATAGGGTTTCCAGGGCTGTAAATTTCTATGGCAGCAGACTGCCACATCTTTCTCCCGCAGAGCCGCTGGTGGTTTCTAACTGCTGATGTTTCGGTTAGTGTCAAAACCCCAGTGCTGTCGAGTCGAATATAGGTGTGTGTATTTGTTCTTGCCACTGTTACTAAATTTTTAGGGTATATAATACGGAGGAGTGGAGTTGCTGGGTCACGTGGTAGCTCTACCAGTAGTTCCTTGAAGAACTGCTGGACTGTTTTCTCCAATACCATTTTGTATTTCCACTAGCAGCAAGGGGCTCTAGGTTCCTCACATCCTCTCTGGCACTTACTATATATCCTGTGGGTTTTTTTTTTTTTAAATCTTGGCCATCTGTTGTAGTGGGAGTGAAACGGTATCTCATTGTGGTCTTGATTTGCATTTCTTTGATGTCTAATGATGTTGAGCATCTTTTCATATGCCTGTTGGCCCTTTGAATATCGTCTTTGATGAAGTGTCAGTTTATGTTCTTTGTCCAGTTTTTGATTGGGTTATTAGTCTTTTTGTCGTTAAGTTGTAGATAACCAAACCAAACTCGTTGCCGCTGAGTTGATTCTGACTCATAGTGACCCTGTAAGGTTGTTGTGTATTTCAGGTGTTAGACCTTTATCACTTATAATGTTTCCAAAGATTTTTTCCCAGTCTGTAGGTTACTGTTAAGATTTTTTGATAGTTATAAATATAACTTTTATGAAGTTCCAGTTGCCTGTTTTGTTTTCAGTTGTTCATGCATTCGTTGTTGTGTTTGATATAATCTAGCATTGAAAAAGTTAGGTTCTAAAGCTTTGCTCCGGTGTTTTCTTCCAAGAACTTTACGGTTTTAGATTTAATATATAGGTCTGTGATGCATTTTGAATTAGTTTTTGTGTATGGTGTTGAGATATGGATTTTACTTCATTTTTCTGCATGTGGAAATTCAGTTTTGCCAGTGCCATTTGTTGAAGAAATTGTTTCTTCCCCATTGAATGGATTTGGCTCCCTTGTCAAGTATCAATTGATCATGTTGTTGTCGTATACTGTCGAGTCAATTCCGACTCAGAGCGACCCTGTAGGACTGCCCCACAGGGTTTCCAAGGAGCAGCTGGTGAATTTGAAGTGCAGATATTTCGGTTAGCAACCCGAGCTCTTAACTACTTCGCCACCAGGGCTCCGTAGGTGTTTGCATTTATTTCTGGATTTTCAATTCTATTCCGTTGGTCTGTGTGTCTGTCATTAAACCAGTACTAGGCTGTTTTCATTACTGTGGCTTTGTAATACGTTTGAAGTCAGGCAGTGTGAGGCCTCCTACTTTGTTCTTTAAAATTGCTTTTGCTGTTTGGGCCTCTTGTCTTTGCATATAAAATGGAGGATTAGTTTTTCGACTTCTGTAAAGAATGCTGTTGAGATTTTGATTGGGATTGTGTCGTATCTGTAAATCTCATTGCGTAGTACCAACATCTTGACTATATTAAGTCTTAGAATATAGAACGTCTCTCCATCTGTTTAGGTCTTTATACTCTTTTGGAGCCCTGGTGGTGCAGTGGTTAAGCATTTGGCTGCTAACCAAAAGGCCGACATTTCAGATCCACTATCCGCTCTTTGGAAACCCTAAGGGGCAGTTCTGCCCTGTCCTATAGAGTCGCTGTGAGTCAAAATCGACTCAACTGCAATGGGAATTAGTCTCTTATAGCATCATTTTATAATTGTCATTGCATAAATCTTTCACGTCCTGGGGCAAATTTATTCCTGTATATTTTATTTTCTTAGATGCCATTATACATGGAGTTGTTTTTTAAATCTTCTTTTCAGATTTCTCATTGCTGGTGCATAGAAACCCAGCTGATTTTTGTGGTTGACCTTGTGTCCTGCAACTTTGCTAAATTTCTCTGTTAGTTCTAGAAGCTTTTCAATAGATTTTTTGGAATTTTCAACTTATAGGATTGTCTTGGTTATGTAGTGCTGCTATAACAGAAACACCACAAGTGAGTGGATGGCTTTAACAAAGAGAAGTTTATTCTCTCACGGTCCAGTAGGCTAGAAGTCCAAATTCAGGGTGCTGGCTCCAGGGGAAGGCTTTCTGTCTCTGTCTGCTCTGAAGGAAGGTCCTTGTCATCAGTCTTCCCTCGGTCTGGGAGTATATCTCAGCGCAGGAACATGGGGTCCAAAGGACACACTCTGCTCCCAGCACTGCTTTCTTGGTGGTTTGAGATCCCCAACTCTCTGCTTGCTTTGCTTTTATCTCTTGTAAGATAAAAGGTGGTACAGACCACACCCCAGGGAAACTCCCTTTACATTGGATCAGGGATGTGACCTTTCTAAGAGTGTTACAGTCCCACCCTAATCCTCTTTAACATAAGATTACAATCACAAAATGGAGGACAGCCACACAGTGCTGGGAATCATGGCCCAGCCAGATTGATACACACTTTTTTTGGAGGACATAATTCAATTCATGACAAGAATCATGTCATCTGTGAATAGGGATAGTTTTACCTTTTTCTTTTCAACTTTTATTTGTTTTTCTTGCCTTATTGTTCTGGCTAAAAATTTGAGTATAATATTGCATAGGAGTGGGGGGCATCCTTGTCTTATTCCCATTTTCAAGGGTAAAGTTCTCAAATCTTTCTCTGTTGAGTATAATGTTGGCTGTTGGTTTTTTTATAAATATGTCCTTACTCATTCTCCTTTTATTCCCATCTTTTTAAAATTGTGCCTTAGGTGAAAGTTTACAGCTGAAGTTAATTCCTCATTCCAAAATTTATACACATACTGTTTTGTGACATTGGTTGCAATATCCACAATGTGACAGCATGCTCCCCCTTTCCACCCCAGGTTCCCTGTGCCTATTTGTCCAGTTCCTGTCCCTTCGTGCCTTCTGATCATGGTTTTGGACTTAGAGCTGCCCATTTGGTCTCATATATTTGATTGAACTAAGAGGCATGTTCCTCATGTGTTTTTGTTTTTTTTTTTATAGCCCTGTCTAATCTTCGTTTGAAGAGTGGGTTTTGGGAATGGTTTCATCTTTGGGTTAACTTTATTCCTTTATTGTTAAGGGTTTTTATTAAGAATGAGTGCTGGACACAACTAAACACTTTAAAGGACAGAATAGCTGGGGCTGGGGCCTGGGGACCATGGTTTCAGGGGACATCTAGGTCAGTTGGCATAACAAAGTTTATTAAGAAAATGTTCGGCATCCCACTTGGTGAGTGGTCTTTGGGGTCTTAAAAGCTTGCAGGTGGCCATCTAAGATGCGTCAATTGGTCCCAACCCATTTGGAGCAAAGGAGAATGAAGAATACCAAAGACATAAGGAAAATACTAGCCCAAGAGACAAAAGGCCGTGTAAACCAGAGATTCCATCAGCCGAGGACCAGAAGAACTAGATGGTGCCCAGCTACTATCAGTGACTGCCCTGACAGGGCACACAACAGAGTCCCTGACAGAGTGGGACAAAAAAAAGTGTGGAGCAGAACTCAGATTCATGGAAAAAGACCAGACTTATTGGTCTGACTTAGATTGGAGGAACTCCTGAAGCTATTGGCCTCTGGATGCTCTGTTAAGCCAGAACTAAAACCATTCTTAAAGCCACTCTTCAAAGATTAGACTGGACTGTAAAACATAAAATAAAAGGAGGAGTATGCTCCTTTGTTCAAGCAGATACATGAGCCCAAATGGGCAGTTCCTGTCTGGAGGCAGGATGGAAAGGCAGGAGGGGCCGGGAGCTGGTTGGACGGACACGGGTAACCCGGGTGGAAAGGGGGAGTGTGCTGTCACATTGTGGGAATTGCGAAAGTGTCACATAACAATATGTGTATAAATTTTTGCATGAGAAATTAACTTGAACTGTAAACTTTAACCTAAAACACAATTAAAAAAAAAAATGGGTGCTGTGTTTTATTGAATGCCTTTTCTTCATCGATGTAGATGATCAAGTGTTTCTTTTCCCTTGTTCTTTTAATGTGATGTATTAGATTTTCTGTTGTTGAACTAACCTTGTATTCCTGGAATAGATTCCACTTGATGATGATATATAATTCTTTTAATATGCTGTTGAGTTCTGTTTGCTAGTATTTTGTTGAAAATTTTAGCATCTATATTCATAAGGAATATTGGTGTTTAATTTTCTTGTGGTGTCTTGTCAGCTTTTGGTACTAGGGTAATGCTGGCTTCATAGAAAAAGAGGGAGTATTCCTTCGTTCTTTATGTTTTGGAAGACTTTGAACAGGATCGGTGGCAGTTTTTCTCTAAATGTTCCATAGAATTCCCCATTGAAGCCCCCTGGTCCTGGACCTTTTTTTTTGTTGGGAAGCTTTTTATCACTGATTCAGTCTCTTCGCTTGCTATGTGTCTGTTGTTTTCTACTTCATTTTGAGTCCGTTCAGTAGGTGATGTGTACATTCATTGCCCTTTTTGTGTGCCAAAGAAAATAAGTGAGAAATTGTCTTTGACTTAAGCTTTGTTAAATTGACAAGTTGCCGAACTCACTGTATGGTGAGTATAGGGATGGAGTTCTGTGGTTTTCTAACACAGGTACATTCTGCCTGGATATCGTTATCATTTTATAGCTCTCAAAGATCATAGGAAAAAATAAAACAATGTACAAAATGATATCTCAGGTTCATCATTCATTTCTGACAATAATTGCAAGAAAGTTAGAAGTTTCAATAGAGAAATAGCATGTAACTTTTCTGCAGATGTTACAGTGGAAGTGTATAAATGTGATCTATTATTCAAATTGTAGGATGAAACCTCTCCCAACTTACAGTCCAGAAAAACACCAATCTCTGTGAGGTTTACTGTTTCCCATGTAGCAGATTTACAGGTCCAGAACTAAATTTGCCAGCACCTGTTCTTTGGGGATGGTGATGTAATCGCATTTCTGGGGAAAGTTTTTTTTTTTTTAAGTGTACTTTAGATGAAGATATACAGAACTAGCTTCTCGCTAAACAGTTAATACACTGTTTTATGACATTAGTTAACAACCCCACGACATGACAACACTCTCCCTTCCTGACTTTGGGTTGCCTATTACCAGCTTTTCTGTCCTGTCCTGGCTTCTAGTCCTTGCCACTGGGCTTTTGTGCCCTTTTAGTCTCCTTTTGTTTTATAGGCCTGCCTAATATTTGGCTAAAGGGTGGACCTCAGGAGTGACTTCATTACTGAGCTAAAGAGGTGTCTGGGGGCTATACTCTTGGGGTTTCTCCAGTCTCTGTCAGGTCACTAAGTTTGGTCTTTTTTTGTGTCTGTGTGTGTGTGTGTGTGAGTTAGAATTTTGTTCTGCATTTTTCTCCAGCTCTGTCCTGGAGAAAATCATCTATTGTGATTCCTGTTAGAACAGTTAGAGGTAGGTGGTAGCTGTTCACCGTCTAGCTATACAGGACTCAGTATGGAGGATGCTGTAGCAGTTGCGGTCCATTAGTCCCTTAGACTAATCTTTCCCTTGTACCTTTAGTTTTCTTCATTCTTCCCTGCTCCCGAAGGGGTGATATCAGTGAAATATGTTAGATGGCCCCTCACAGGCTTTTAAGAACCCAGCTGCTACTCACCAAACTAGAATGCAGAACATTTTCTTTGTAAAACTATGTTACGCCAGTTGAGCTTAGACATTCCTCAAGACCGTGGTCCCCACAGCCCTCAGCCCAGCAATTTGGTCCCTCACGGAGTTTGGATGTGTCTATGGAGCGACCATTAACCTTGCTTTGTACGAGTTGTGCTGGCTTCCCCAGACTTGGGTAGTGTCTTACCCTTCACCAAAGTTACCACTTACCTGTTGTCTTACCCCTCTCCTCCCTCATAACCATCAAAGATTGAAGAAACACTCTTAAAATACCTCCATAATGAGTTTGGTCATCTCTAAAAGTTTATTTTAAAGTATTTAAAAAATAGGTCAGAATTTGCTTGTTAACTATAATTTAGGAGCCAAGAACTCTTAAGGCCTTTGAGGCTCAGTGGGGGCTGGTTGTAACTAGAAAACAGGTATCTAAAGGGGATAGTAAGTTAATTTGCTCCAGTTGAGTAGTGGCAAGCATATATATACATAGTGTCACCTACTTACCAAGATAAGCTGGAAATGTTATGAAATCCAGTATTTAAATTTTCATAGTGTATTAAATGTTTTTAAAAATCTGTTTCTAATAAAATGGTGGTGGACTGGCTATTAGGCTTCTTGTTCACACTCTTTGATGTAATTGAATTACTTTCTGGTTCCTTTGTAACTTGATCGAGGTTTGTTTTAGAACGTTTGTGGTTTTTGCCAACATCGTGGCCAATGATACCTTTATAAAAGTATCTGTGGAAGAATTCTAATTGGTTTGAATTTGAAATAAAATGGCAAAGAATATGGCCTAATGTAACAGGTTAACTTGCAGTGCATCTGCCGAATGGAAGACCAACAAGAAACAAAGTGGGTTCCTAGGAAGAGGTAGTAGGTTGCATAGTTTTAGGGCAGGGATTTTGCCCACAAGGAGGTAACTATACGACCTGCTGCCTTTCTTAGGGCCTTATTATTCTGCGGTAATCTGTTTGCTACTTTGGTTTGGTTTAAGCGGAGTTCTTACTGCAGGTTAAATTAAAACAAATTTTTCTGTAAGTGAAAACATTGCAGGAATACCAAAGGAAGCAGTGTTGGGATTAGTGATTTATAAACGGCAGCATGGTGCCAACATTAGCTGCTAAAAGTCAACTAATGAGAATTTGAGACTTCTGAAGGATATACCTGGTTGCTTGTGTTTCTCGCTTTGGGGTCACTGGAAGGTAGAAGCATTTTTTTCCCTCAGGCCTCTTGTCGTTTCCCCTCTGTAGCCTCTACCCTAAACCTGGAAGAAAATGTATAATGAAACTTTTGAGATATTTTGCAGTTTCCTACACCTTATTTGTAAATACTTAATTTGCTAAGTTTTGGGATTTTTTTTTTTTTTTTGGGTCTTCTGAACTTAAAATTTGGGGCACTTCTTAAGTGAATCGTGAATTGCGTGATGTGGGAATTGATAATTGTGTTGAGCTCAACGTTATGGTGTGTAATTGAGTCTGTTTAATGTGTGCAAGGCATGGAAGGTCAACAAAAATGAAAATGGTTGTCAAGTTAGAGTTGCCATATTTTGTTAAACTTGTATGTCTTTTCAATAAAAAGATTACTTTATACTTTAGAACTTGTGCTTTTTAAATCATTCTTAACCCTCACCTCCATCCTTGTAGAAATAGGTTTGTTTCATTTAGACCTGTTTTAAGATCTGTTAAAGTAATTTTTTTCATCATCAGAAATATACTGATTATTAATTTATTCACAGATTACATTATTACTTACTTGCTATGTATTAATGAAGCTAATAACTCAAGCCATATCCAAATCTTCCATTCTTCTAAACACTTTTGTGTTGTATGTACAGTTAACTTGCTCATAACACCTTCCTTTCTCTACTTGAGTAATTCTTGTTTTAGGCTACTTACTCAAGCAGACGCTGCCTTGCAAAAGCTTTTCTGATTATCCCGCCTCGCTTCCCCAGCTGGTTCAAGCATTAGCTGTACTAGTAATGGTGCTAAGTCTAGAATATATATGCATTAGCTTTAATTTTTTTCAAGCTATCTTGAGCAGTACTATATTTAAAAGGCTCCAGAGTGAAAACATAAAAAAGAAACCCAGTAAAAGTTTTTCATCCTGCCTCTCTGCCCTGCCTCCCTAGAATGTTCAGTGGAAGATGAGGAGGTAGGTTCTAGGCATGTTATGCTTCTGTGGCTGCTTGGGGCTTAAAATTCTTCTATAAATTGAGATAGTTGGATACGGCTTCCAAGGCTCTGTACACTTTGCAGTTCTTTAAAAGTTTTAAATATATAAAAGATTTCAGTTGATAATGGCAAATCAGTGCAATTTTATGTACATTGGTTTAAATGAAGTGCAAAGAAATGGAAGTGATACTGGCTACAGCTGTAGAATTAGGGATGGTTTTTAAATCAGTATTTCAGATTTTCAGTTCTTGTGTTTATAAAAGTACTGTTAGTAATTTGTATCTCTTAACTGTCTTCCTAATTAAAATATGGAGTCATACCAGCCAGCCCTCATTTTTCTTCTGCTCTCTTGAACTGATTTTCCAGGTGGGTCCACCACATTTTGTGTTCCCTACTTAGCCTTTTAGATGATGCTTCGCTCTTGGGGTGTGGGGGTGGGGAGAGAGGGGAGTTGAAGGATGTTCTAGGGAATTAACGTCAACACCTTCGGTAATGTTTCTTGGTTGGTTGAATGGCTCATCTAAAGGAAGTATCTGTTGTATTCTGACTTTCGATTTAAAGGATGTTTTTCCTTAAGTAAGAGAGCGTGGTGGTAGAATAGTTCAGTTGAGGTCCTAGTAATAGCAGAAAAACAATGACAAAATTAAAATTTCAGAGAAATATGGGGGTAGCCTAGTGCTAATATGGAAACATCGTGACTAGTGTCCTTGATACTTCTAGCTTTTCTGCCATCCTTAGCTCATGGTTTCCATTCCCAAGGTCACCTGTTGTCATAACTGCCGTAACTGGCCATCACATGCTTTTCCAGGCACAGGTAAGAAAGGGGAAGGGCGAAAGGCACATTTCAACAGTAAAGCCCCTTTAAAGAATGTTCTCAAAAGTATCACTAAACCATACCCGTTACTATTGATTCCAACTCATGGTGACCACACGTGTTACAGAGAACTGCTCCATAGGATTTTCTTGGCTATATAGGAAGCAGCTCACCAGGCCTTTTAGTTCGTGGCCCCACTGGGTGCGTTCGAATCACTAACCTTTAGATTAGTTGAGTGCAATCGATTTGCGCCACCCAGGGACCTAGTGATTCCTTTAAGTCTTGTCAAACAAGACTAGGCTGCAAGGGAGGCTGGGAAGTGTATTCTCAGCAGGCTGCATAAGTCAGGGTTCCGTTACAAGAGGAGAAAGGGAAATCGTAGAGGCAAATATGTCTGTTTTAGAGGGTGTTAGGATTAAATTGACAAAAAAGATGACAGGCTCTGTTTTACCCTCCCCATGGGGCTTAATGAGAAATTCTTAATGGGGACTGGAGACAATCAGGTTAGGGCTGCGTGGGACTGTCTGCTAAGTTTGTGCAGAGATGCAGAGAAAGTTGGTTAGGTGAGGGAGGTCTTAACATTACTTGGACTCTAAAATATGAATTACCACTGTACCACTGGCACAGGGCCTGCTACAGAACTGGAAATGATGGTTTTTGTCCCTTTGAGGCTCTTCCACTAATAGAACTTGGCTAAGAGGCTTAGCTCATTGCCCCATTGAAGGAAGGACACATTAAGAACTCAGAATGACTAAGGGACAAATTCTTGGCTTTGAAGTCCACTGTCACTGAATTCTAAAATTGACTCTTGAAAATTAATGGCAGAAGCAGCTACTTGAGAGAAAATGGTTTTTTGGAATTTTGCATCAACATATCAAGAGCTAAACCTGGAGGACTATGGACAATGAGTTGCATTATATACAACCGACTAGAGTAAAATAAGAGACAATTTTCCTGTCCAAGAAGAAATGAGTTTTACCAGCATACAGTAGGGAATGAGACTGGAGTTAGATTTTGGTGAGTGCTGAAGAAGAGGACCCTGTGCAGTTTTCTTGGGTGGGCACAGTGAAACTACCTAGATGGTTTGGGGGCAGGGAATGGGGGTGGCTTTTTCAGGGCACATCCTGGGGAGACCACAAAGCTTTTAAGGATGTTCATACAAAACCCTGGAGGTGTAGTGGCTAAGCGTTCGGCTGCCAGCTCGGAGGTTGGCAGTTGCAATCCACCAGGTTCTCCTTGGAAACCCTGTGGGGCAGTTGTGCTTTGTCCTGTAGATTTGCTATGAGTTGGAATCGACTTGACGGCAATGGGTTTAGTTTGGTTTTATATGTACAATCATGGTCCCACAGCAGCGAGGGGATTGAGGGGTGGTTTGGCAAAAGCAGGCGTGGCAGACACTGGCCTGCCTCCTGCTAAGCGAAACTCTGTTTAAGGTTCTTGATCTCCATTTAAGTTACTTGATCTCAGGGAAGGTGCCCTACCTCTTGGTCTAGGTAGGAATGTGACCAGTTCTGACCAATGAGATGTAAGGAGAGGTGGGTGGGTCTGATCAGAGGAAGGTTCTGGCGGAGAAACTTCTGCCTTGTGATGCACCGACTTCTTACCCTTGAACATGTGTAATGATCAGAACTTCTGCAGCCATCTGTGACCATTAAGGGTAGACAGGGTCACTTATGAGTCAGAATCGACAGCAAGTTTTTTGGGTTTTAGGCCAGTAGATGCTGATGTACAGTTCAGACATCAGCGACAGCACCTGCAGACCTCCAGACTTTGTGTTAGGTGAGAAAAATAAATACCCTACCTTGCAGAGGAAAACAAACCTCACAGGATCCCACATATATCAGGGAAAGTCCCTAAGTGAGGGAAAAATGAAGGTGCTGACAGGTCATCAGCGAGGAAGAGGCCTTTTGGCTGGCGTAAGGATGATAAAGAGTGGGTCTCTGACATCTGGAGGCCACGGCAGGGCTCTGAACATACATAGCTGGGAAAGACTGACGCCAAATACCAGATTTCAGAAACCTGGATCTTAAATATGTGGGTAGCAAGTACTGAGCTTGGACAATGTGTTTAACAGGTACTCAATGCTAAGATGATTTAAGCTCTGGAAATTTAGATTACCCTCGGAAAAAGTTAAGGAAGAACCCTGAGTTTGATACACTGCTCTCCTAAAACTGCTTTAAATCAAAATAGTTATCTTAATTGATGAGATTTAAGTTTCTGACATTAGCAGAAATGAGGGCTCAAGATTGTTGTTTTGTTGTTAGGTGCTGTTGAGTTGGTTCCTACTCAGGGACCCCATGTACAACAGAATGAAGCACTGCCCGATCCTGTGCCATCCTCACAATTATTGCTGTGTGTGAGCCTTTTTTTTTTAGTGAGCCCATTTTGGCAACCACTGTGTCAATCCATCTCATTGAGGGTCTTCCTTTTTTACACTGACCCTCTACTTTACCAAGCACGATGTCCTTCCCCAGGGACTGGTCTCTCCTGATAACATGTGTCCAAAGTACAGGTGATGAAGCCTCACCATCCTTGGTTAAAGGAGTATTCTGGCTGTACTTCTTCCAAGACATATTTCATTCTTCTGGCAGTATCTGGTATGTATATTCGATATCCTTAGCCAACACTATAATTCAGAGGCATCAATTCTTCCTTATTCATTGTCCAGCTCCCTGGAGTCTTGTTTTTTGCCAGTGTATTCAGTGCAGTTTCGACTTCTTCCATCAGTACCATCAGTTCTTGATCATATGCTACCTCCTGGAATGGTTGAACTCGTAGACCAATTCTTTTTGGTACAGTGACTCTGTATTCTTTCCATCTTCTTTTAATGCTTCCTGTGTTGTTCAGTGTTTTGCCCATAGAATCCTTTAAATATTGCAACTCGAGGCTTGAATTTTTTCTTCACTTCTTACATTTTGAGAAATGCCAAGCGTGTTCTTCCATTTTGGTTTTCTAATTCCAGCTCTTGGTACATTTCATTATAATACTTCACTTGTCTTCACCAGCCACCCTTTGAAATCTGCTGTTCAGCTCTTTTATGTTACCATTTCGTCCTTTCACTTCAGCTACTCTCTGTTTAAGAGCAAGTTTCAGAGTCTCTTCTGACATCCATTTTGGTCTTTTCTTTCATTCCTGTCTTTTTAATGACGTTTTGCTTTCTTCGGAGCCCTGGTGATGGAGTGGTTAAGAGCTTCGCTGCTAATCAGAAGGTCAGCAGTTCATCACCAGCTGCTCCTTGAAAACCCTATGGGGCAGTTCCACTCTGTCCTATAGGGTTGCTAATGGGTTGGGTTTTTTTTTGGTTTGCTTTGTTCATGTATGATATCCTTGACGTCGTTCCACAACTAATTTGGTCTCAGTCATTAGCGTTCGGTCTGTCAAAACTATTCTTTTAGGTGGTTTCTAAATTCAGGTGGGATATGCTCAAGGTCATACTTTTGCTCTTGTGGGCTTGTTTTATTTTTCTTCAGCTCCAGCTTAAACTTGCTTATGAGCAAATTGATGGTCTGTTTCACAGTTGGCCCCTGGCCTTGTTCTGACCAATGATGTTGAGCTTCTTCATCTTTTTCCATGATATAGTTGATTTGATTCCTGTGTATTTCATCTGGCGAGGTCCATGTATATAGTTGCTGCTTATGTTGTTGAAAAGGTATTTGCAATGAATAAGTCATTGGTCTTACAAAATTGTATCATGCAATCTCTGGCATTGTTTTCTATCACCAAGGTCATATTTTCCAACTACAAATCCTTCTTTGTTTCGTTTCCAACTTTCTCGTTCCAGTCACCAGTAATTATCAATGCATCTTGATTGTATGTTTGATCAATTTCAGAGTGCAGAAGTTGGTAAAAATCTTATTACTTCATTTTTACCATTAGTGTTTGGTGCATAAATTTGAATAATAGTTGTATTAACTCGTCTTTTTTGTAGGTATATGGATATTATCCTATCACTGGCAGCATTGTACTTCAGGATAGATCTTGAAATGTTCCTTTTAACAATGAATCTGACATTCCTCTTCAACTTGTCATTCTGGGCATAGTAGACCATACGATTGTCTGATTTAAAATGGCCAACACCAGTCCGTTTTAGCTCACCAATGTCTAGGCTATCTTCAAGTGTTCCATTTAATTTTTGTCAACTTCCAATTTTCTGAGATTCATACTTTTTACATTCCACGTTCCAACTATTAATGTATGTTTGGAGCTGTTTCTTCTCATTTTAGCCTGTCTTAGTCTGGAATCTCAGTTGAAACCTGTTCACCATGGGTGACCCTGCTGGTTTTTGCGATACTGGCAGCATATCTTCCAGCATCACATCAACATGCAAGCCACCACAGTATGACAAACCGGCAGACAACTGGTAGGGCTCAAGATATTCTGAAACAAACACACATACCAAAAAAAATTTAACTTTTGTTGAGTAGTCGTTGCAAAGTTTGAACCTCTACAGTTAGGCTAATAAAGAGCTTGCTATTTATACCAAGAGCCTCTTTGGTGATTTGCAGTGATAAAGAAACATTGTAAAAAGCAAACTTGTACAGCTTATCTGTTTCTCACTTACTAGACTGTAGGTTTCTTGAATACAAGGGTCTTATTTTATACACCTAGGTAATGTATATTATCAAGAGTACTTGGTAAGAGTTTGTTTCACATGGCGGACTCTCAATAAATGCAATACATGTACACATTTACTTCTTAAAATATACCCAGATCCCTTTGCTGTCTTGCTTCGAGTTGGACTAGGTTCACTCCTCGTGGAAGCAAACGCCTCTAAATTTCAGGTCGCATCATTTGTCCCATTGGCAGCTGCTTAGGAAGCTAAATGCCATACCCTGAAGTATGGTGTTTCAACCAAGTATAAAAGTGGAGGAGTCACCCAGCAGGGGGGTAGGCACTGACCAAAAAGAAAAAGGAGGTGTTTGAGAAAATCTGAAAAGAGAGACACAATTTGAGTTCCAATACATTAGCCTCATAACTTCCAAGATTGTAAATAAGGTTTTTTAAGTAACCTTATTTTAATGGCTTGGGTACGCCAATATAGAGGGATAGAGGATGGCGAATGGAGGAGCTGAGGATGCCTGAATAGTGGGAAAAAATATTCCAGTATTTGGAAAACTATTGAAAAATACCGTTATCTGGTTAATACATAGTCCTCTTTGATTGAAGGAATGGTGACCTAGTCCCTAAGAGAATCATATAATATGTAGTCTTTTGAATATGGCTTCTTAATATTTAGCTTGTTTTTAAAGGCTCATTCATGTACTATTCCTTTTTATAGTGGAACAGCATTCCACTGTATGGATATACCATACTTTGTTTATGCATTCACTGGTTGATGGATATTTGGATTTTTTCTGGTTTTTGGCTCATCTAAGAAATGCTGTTCTAAACACTTGTGTACAAGTCTTTCTGTGAACATCTGTTTTCATTTCTCTAGAGAAAATACAAAGGAGTGAAGTTGCTGGGACATATGGTATGTTATGTTTAACCTTTTAAGAAGCTGCCAGATTTCCAAACTGGTTAAATAAAGATTCTAGTTTCTTTACATACTCACCAACTCTTGTTGTTTTCTTTGTTCTTGATTATAGCCATTTTGTCAGATGTGTAGTGATACCATTGTAGTTTTAATTTGCATTTTCATAATGATTAATGATGTTAATCTTTGTATGGGCTCATTAGCCATTCTTGTATCTTCTTTGGTGAAATGTTTATTCAAATCTTTGCCCATTTCAATATTTGCTTGTTTATCTTTTAACTGAGTTGTGAATATTCTTTGTGTATTCTAGATACAAGTCCTTTATCAGATACCTGCTTTGCAAGTATCTTTCCCAGTCTGTGACTTTTCTATTAATTTTCCTAATGGTGTTTTTGAAGGGCAAAAGTTATTAATTTTGATCAAATCCAATTTATCATTTTTTTAAAATGGATCATGCCTTTGGTGTTATATATAAGAGCTCTTTGGCTAACTCACGGTCATGAAGATTTTCTCCTGTGTTGTCTTCCAGAAGTTACGTAGTTTTAGCTCTTACATTTAGGTCTATGGTCTATTTTATGTAAATTTTTGTGTATGGTATGAGGTAAAGGCCTAAATTTATCTTTTTGCTTATAGCTCTCAAATTGTTTCAGTACTTTATTTTTCAACTCTTAATTCTCTTCAGTTAATCTGACTGTAGCTTCATGAAATTTTGAAATCAAGTAGTATAAGTCCTCCAACTTTGTTCATTTTCAAAATTGTTTTTGCTATTCTGGCTTACCTGCATTTCCATATACATTTTACATTCAACTTGTTAATTTCTAAAAAAAAATCTGAGATTTTGATAGGGATTTCAAATTACCATCGTAACAATTTGGAGTCTTTGTAACCATGAATATGGAATGGTTTCTCCCCTTATGTGGACTTTATTCATCTAAGCAATATGTTGTAGTTTTCAGCATACAAATCTCACACTTCTTTTGTTAAATTTATTACTGTTGTGATGGTTAAGGTTGTGTGTCAGCTTGGGTGGATCGTGATTCTCAGTGGTTTGACAGTTGTGATGTAGTTTGGTAGCTATGAAATGATGTAATCATCTTCATAATGAGATCTGATATAATGTAATCACCTCCATGATGAGATCTGCTGTGAGCAGCCAATCGGTTGAATGAGAATTCCCTCGGGGGTGTGGCCTGCATCCAATATATGTGGACTTTCTGGCAAAGCTCACACTGGCTTTTGCTTGTGCTGCATCCTGCACCTGACCTTCAGTTCTTGGGATTTGCGCTAGCAGCTTACCTGCCGATCTTGGGATTCATCAGCCTCTGCAGCCTGTTAGTGAGCAGCCTGCTGTCTTACCTGCTGCTTTTGGAGTTCATCAGCCTCTGCGGCCTGTGGTCAAGAGGCCGGCTCTCTGACCTGCCGATCATCGTTCACCAGCCCCTGCAGCTATGTGAGTGAGGAGAAGCATCCAACCTGACCCATGGACTTGGGACATTCCAGCCTGTACATCGCGTTAGCAATTTCCTTGATATAAATTCTCTCTGGTTTTGCTTCACTGGTTTTGTTTCTTCCGAGAGCCCAGCCTAGGACATTTGGTACTGAGAGTGGTTCTAGAGAAACAAAATTGTAAGGATGAGTTCTCTAAATTGGTTCTCAAGCCTAGTTAGTCTTAGAGATGTTGATGACTCTGTTTTCAGTACTAAAGAGGGCACTGCTAATCCATGGCATGAGGTGGCAATAAAAATACGCAGAATGTCACCACCAATAGATCAGGTATTGTTGAGAGGTGAGACTCTGGGTGATTGCATGTTTGATACCTTTTTACAATTTTTTCAGAATGAGAAGTATAAGGAAACTGGTTGGTCCTGCTTCTGCTAGACAAAGTGGTGAAAGAAGGAGATGAGCTCAGGGCTTCAGAGTCTCAGCTCAAGCACCACAAAAACGACCTCCAGGTTGCTACTTGTGCTTTGAAACAAAGCCTTATTTCTTGTAGTAGCAGAGCTGATATTGTCAAAAAACAAAACTCAGAGTCTTACAGTAAAAGTGGCTGAATTACAAGGTCAGTTGAATTCCCAACCTCAAGTGGTGACTGAAGTTAAAGTGAGGGCATTGATTGGGAGGAAATGGGATCCTGGAACTTGGAATGGGGACATATGGGCAGGTAATCAGGAAGCTGGCAACAGGGAGCCCCTATATCCTGGTGAATCACTCCTGCCCACAGAACCATCCCTCTCCCATCTGAAGAGATCATCTTCCCCAGTAAAACCATTAGCTCCTCGCCATCTGATGAGATTAACCCAGCTGTATCTGAAGAGCCTTTGAGTCATCTCCATGGGAGGTATCTGAGTCATTGTCTGGGGCATTGCCTGAGGCAGATGCCTTACAAGTCATTGGTGAATGTTCTCAGAACACATCCCCACTGCTTGTTTTTGCTTCTAGACCTATAATCAGACTTAGTCCCAGTGAGCACCAAAAGGTAAAGTACAAAGCATGACTCAGAAGGAGGTATGCTACACTCCAAAAGAACTACTTGATTTTTCTAGTATGTACAAAGAGAAAACTGGGGAATATACGTGGGAATGGCTATTAAGGGTGCGGGATAATCGTGCAAGGAACATTAAGTTGGATCAGTCTTAGTTTATTGATACGGACCCACTAAGCTTTTGTTAGTTTTTTTTTTAAAGTTAGGGAAGGATCTAATAGTTTATTTGGTGGTTTCCCTGAAGAATGGATTACATGGTGGCCCACACTAAGTCAAGTTGAAGTGCCACACCTGCCTTGGTATACTGTAGAAGAAGGAATCCAAAGGCTTAGGGAAATTGGCGTTCTAGAGTGGATTTATTAGGTTAGACTCATAGGTCCAGACATGGAGTTCCCAGAGGATACACCTTTTACCACAATGGTGATGAACAACTTTGTGAAGGAAGCCCCAGTTCCTTTGAGGACTGCTGTGATTGCTGTTTTAAGTGAGTCAGATTTGAAAGTGGGAACTGCCATAACTGAATTAAGACACCTAACTACAATGGGGCTTTTCGGATCCTGTAGTGGTAGGGGCCAAGTGGTGGCACTCAATCGACAAAGTTAAGGTAGGCGTGGTTAGTGTAATGGACATTGGAGTCAAAGCAGTAATCAGAATAGTTGTCTACTATGGACTTACGGCTATAGCTACTTAGTCATGGTGTCTCTAGGAGAGGAATGGGAACTCTACTAAATATTTACTTGGTCTTTACTGGCAGAGTAATTCTAGGTCAGGTGAATGACAGTCTAACTCGAATCATCAGAATGGATGGTCAATGGCCCCTCAAATCAATTTGCATATTGAGTGAGTTTAGAGACCCAGAACCCCTTGAATGAAGGGGAGGCCGGGTCCTCTTGAGGATGGACCCCACTAAACTGCCGAGAACTTATACTTTTAATCTTTCTCCCAGCCTTCCTCAAAGGGATTTGTGGCCTTTTATGAGTGACCACTAGGGAAAAGGAAATAATTAGACTTTTTTGGGATTACTGTATACTGGCTCTGAACTGACACTAACTTCAGGAGACCCAAACCATCACTGTGCCCAACCAGTCAGTGTTGGGGCATATGGTGGTCAGGTTATTAATGGAGTATTAGCTCAGGTTCAGCTCTTAGTGGGTCCAGTGGATCCCTGAACCCATCCTGTAGTGATTTCCCAAGTTCAGGAATGCATAACTGGAATATATGTACTAACTGGCAGAACCCCCATATTGGATTCCTGACTAGTGGAGTAAGGTCTAATATGGTAGGAAAATCCAAGTGGAAGCCATTAGAACTGCCCCTAGTAAACCCGAAGCAATACTGCATTCCTGGAGAGAATGTAGAGATTACTGCCACCATCAAGGATGCAGGAGTGGTGATTCTTACTACAGCCTCATTCAGCTTGCCTATTTGGCCTGTGCAGAAAAACAGATGGGTCTTGGAGAATGACGGTCAATTATCTAAAACCAGGTGGTGACTCCAATTGTAGCTGCTGTTCCAGATGTAGCTTCCTTGCTTGAACAAATTAATACATCTCCTGGTACTTGATGTGCAACTCTTGATCTGGCTAATGCCTTTTTCTCCATACCCGTTTTAAAGAACCACCAGAAGCAGTTTGCCTTCAGCTGGCAAGGGCAGCAATACACTTTCACTGTCCTACCTCACAGGTATATCAAGTCTCTTGTCCTATGTCACAATTTAGTCCATTGGGGCCTTTATCGCCTTTCCACAAGAGGTCACACTGGTCTATTACATTGATGACATTATGCTGATTGGACCTGGTAAGAAAGAAGTATCAATGACTCTGGATTTATTGGCAAAATAAATTTATTGACACGCTAGAGGGTGGGAAATTAATCCAGCAAAAACTCAGGTGCCTTCCACCTCAGTGAAATTTCCAGGGATCCTGTGGTGTGGGGCATGTTGAGATATTTCTTCTAAAGTGAAGGATAATTTATTGCATCTGGCTCCTCCCACAACTAAAAGAGAGTTTCAATGCCTGGTGGGCCTCTTCGGATTTTGAAGGCAACATATCCCTTATTTGGGTATGCTACTCTGGCTTATTTATCAAGTGACTTGAAAAGTTGCTCGTTTTGAGTGGGGGCCAAGACCAAGAGAAGGCTCTGCAACAGGTTGAGGCTGCTGTGTAAGTTCCTCTGCCACTTGAGCCGTATGATCTGGCTGATCCAATGGTGCTTGAAGTGTTAGTGGCAGATAGAGATGCTGTCTGGAGTCTTTGGCCCGCCCCTGGCAGGCCCCTGTTGGTGAATCACAGGATTTTGGAGGAAAGCTCTGTCATCCTTAGCAGATAAATACTCTCTTTGACGAACAGCTTTTGGCTTGTTACTGGGCCTTAATAGAGACTGAACGCTTAATCCTGGGCCACCAAGTCACCATGCAGCTTGAGCTGCCCATTGTGAACTGGGGGTTTTCTGGCCACAGAGTCATAAAGTTGAACATGCACAGCAGCACTCTGTCGTTAAGTGGAAGTGGTATATATGAGATCAGGCCTCAGCAGAACCTGAAGGCACAAGTTGCATGACGAAGTGGCCCAAGTGCCACTCCTGTCACATTATCTGCCCTCTCTCAGGTGTCCACCTATGGCCTCATGGGAAATTCCTTATTATCAGTTGACTGAGGAAGGGAAAACTTGTGCCTGGCTCACAGATGATTCTGCACGATAGTACAGGCATCACTCAAAAGTGGTCATTGGCATCACTACAGCCTCTTACTGGGACCCCCCTGAAGGACAGATGTGAAGGGAAATCCTCCCAATGGGCAGAGCTTTGAGCAGTGCACTTGGTTGTTCACTTTGGGAGAGTAATGACCAGATGTGCAGTTGTATACTGCGTCATGGGCTGTGACCAATGATTTTGCTGGATGGTCAGGGATTTGGAACAAACATTGGAAAACTGGTGAGTGACGAGGTATGGTGAAGAGGTATTTGGATAGACCTGGTGAATATGTTTGTTTCTCATGTGATTGGTCACCAAAAGGTGACCATGGCACAGGAGGATTTTAACATTCAAGCAGATGGTATGACATGGTCTGTGGAATCCAGTCAAACTCTTTCCCCAGCCACTTCCGTCATTGCCCAATGGGCTTATGAACAAAGTGACCATGTTGGCAGGGATGGAGGTTATGCACGGGCTCAGCAACACAGATTTCCACTCACCAAGGCCAACTTGGCTACAGCCATTGCTGAATGCCCAATCTGCCAGCTGCTGAGACCAACACTGTGTTCCTGATATGGTACCATTCCTTGAGGTGATCAGCCAGCAACCTGGTGGCAGGTTGATTACATTGGACCGCTTCCATCATGGAAAGGGAAGCATTTTGTTCTTACTAGAATACGTACTTAATCTGGGTACAGATTTGCCTTCCCTGCATGCAGTGCTTCAGCCAAAACTACTATCTGTGGACCTACAGAATGTGTTATCCACCATCATGGTATCACACACAGCATTGCCTTGGATCAAGGGACTCACTTCACAACAAATGAGGTGTGGCAGTGGGCCCATTCTCATCAAATTCACTTTGCTTATTATGTTCCTCATCATCCTGAAGCAGCTTTCTTGGTAGAATGGTGGAATGGCTTTCTAAAGACATAAATAATGGTGCCAGCTAGATGGCAATACCTTGCAGGGTTGGGGCAGTTTTCTCCAGGAGGTTATATATGCTCTAAGCCTGTGTTCAGTATGTTGGGCTGTTTCTTCCATAGCCAGGATTCATGGGTCCAGGAATTAAGGGGTGCAAATGGGTGTGGCGTCACTCATTATTACTCCTAGTGATCCACTTGCAAAATTTTTGCTTCCTGTCCCTGTGACCGTATGCTCTGTAAGTCTAGTGGTCTTAGTTACAAAGGGAGAAATTGTCACACCAGGAGACACAACATTGATTCCATTAAACTGGAGGTTAAGAATGTTATTAGGCTACTTTGGGCTCCTCATGCTGCTGGATCAACAGGCAACGAAGGGAGTTACTGTATTGGCTGGTGTGATTGATCCTGAACCAAGAGAAAATTGGATTGATATTACATAATGGAGATAAGGAAGTGTATGTCTGGAATACAGGAGATCGCTTATGACATCTCTTAGTACTACCTTGCACTGTGATTAAAGTCAACGGAAAACTATAGCAACCTAATCTTGACATGACTGTTAATTTTCCAGACTCTTAAGGAATGAAGGTTTGGGTCACCACAACCAGGTGAGGTGCTTGCTATCGGTAAAGGGACTACAGAATAGGTGGTGGAAGAAGGTAGTTCTAAATACCAGCTACAACCATGTGACCAGTTGCAGAAATGAGGACTGTAATTGCTATGAGTATTTCTTCCTTGTATGTGTACATCAAGTACTTTTGTTTTCTTCACTTATATAAGATGTCAACAGCGCTACTGCATTTTCTCATTGCATGCATGTTAGGTGCAAGGATGACTTTACAATTGTCTTTATTTAGAGATTGTGTGGGGTTTAGGGGGATGCATACAGGTGTCAAGTTGACAAAGGGTGGACTGTGATGGTTAAGGTTGTGTGTCAATTTGGCTGGGCAATGATTCTCAGTGGTTTGGCAGTTATGTAGTTCAGCAGCTGTGTAATTATGTAATCACCTTTGTAATGAGATCTGATATAATGTAATCACATCCATGATGAGATCTGCTATGAACAGCCAATCAGTTCAAAGGGAGTTTCTTTGGGTTTGTGGGCTACATCCAATGTATGTGGATTTTCTCGCAAAGATCACTGGCTTTTGCTCACTCTGGGTCCTTCATCTGATCTCTGGTTCTTGGGATTTGAGCTAGCAGCTTACGTGCCGATCCTGGAATTCATCAGTGTCCAAAGCCTGTTAGTTAGCGGCCCGTTGTGTTACCTGCCGAATGTGGGGTTCATTGTCTTCGTCTGTCTGTGAGCGAGAGGCCTGCCGTCTGACCTGCCAGTCTTGGGTTCACCAGCCCCTGCAGCTACATGCAGCTGGAGAAGCCTCCAACCTGACCTGTGGACTTGGGATTCTGCAGTCTCTACAACCACATGAGCCATTTCCTTGATATAAATCAATCTCTCTCTATTTTATATATACACACTTCATTGGTTTTGCTTTTCTAGAGGACCCAGCCTAAGACAACTGGTTTATTATTCTTTTTGATGCTGTAGTAAATCAGTTATTCTCTTAATTTAGTTTTTAGAGTGCTCATTGCTACATACAATTTATTTTTGTGTCTGGTGATCTTCTGAGCTCTTTTATTAGTTTTAATAGTGTGTTGGGGGATTCCTTAGTTTACTACTTACAGGATCTTGTAATTTGTGTATAAAGACAGTTTTACTTTTTTTTTTTTCCCTTCTGGGTGCCCATAATTTTCCCTCCTCCTCCCACTTCTCTGTCTCTTCTGTTTCTTCCTCCTTATTCTCTTCCTTTTAAAAAATTGCCTTATTGCACTAGCTAGATCTTCAATGCAAAAGTAAAAGGTGCACATTATTTGTGTAAAAATATAATTTTATTTATTTTATTGTTGAGAATATACACAGCAAAACATACATCAGTTCATATGTTTCTGCATGTACCATTTGGTGACATTGATTATATTTTTCGAGTTGTGTAACCATTCTCACCCTCCTTTCTAAGATGTTCCTCACCCATTAACACAAATTGACTGCCCCCATAAGGTATCTATATGATCTTTCAAGTTGCTGCTGTCAATTTGATCCCATATAGATAGTTCTTAAGAGATCATAATGCTCAAGTTAAACATTTTTTACTAGTTAAGCTTAACTATTGTCTGGTTTTAAAAGGATGTTAGGGAATATTTTTGCTTTAAGGTTTACACATTATCTCAAAAATAGTTTCCAGGGTTCTTCCAACCTTCATACATAGCTCCAGGAAGTCTGGAGTCCATGAGAATTTGAAATACCTGTTCTACATTTTCTTCCTTTTGGTCAAGATTCTTCTATGGAATCTCTGATCAAAATATTCAGTAGTGGTAGCTGGGCACTACCCAGTTCTTCTGGTCTCATGGCAAAAGAGGCAGTTGTTCATGGAGGCAATTAACCACCCTTTCCATAGCCTCCTCCTATTCCTGACTCTCCTTCTTCCTTTGTTCCTGGTGAATACAGACTAATTGTGCCTTGGATGGCCACTTGCATCCTTTTAAGACCTTAGGTACTATGCATCGAAATAGGAGGTAGAACAGAGGCACTAAACATGTAACCGGGGTGTCCCATGAAACCATGTCCCTAAACCTCCAAACCAAATCCCATGAAAGTTTTGGTTGTGTATAATCAGCTCAGCTCAGCAGCTACTTTTTCTTTTTTTTTTTTGTTGTTATAAATATACCTTTACAACTTTTGGCAATTCAACATATTACAGGTGCACAACTTATTGACAGCAATTACAATAACCTACTGTGCAGCCTTACCCTAAAGTAATGTGATCCCATCACCATTAATTCCCCATTTTCCCCTCTCTCACAGCCCTGGTAACCACTAATAAACTTTGTTCTCTATACATTTGTCTTTTCCTGTTTTTTTATATAAGTGAGGTCACACAGTATTTGTAATTTGTGATTGACTTACTTCAATCAGCATAGTATATCCCAGTTCCATCCACATTATATCATGCATCAAGACTTTGTTTCTTCTACTGGCCGAGTAGTATTCCATTGTATGTGTGTACCATGTTTTGTTTGTATTCATTAATTACTGGGCATTCAAGTTGTTTTCAACTTTTGGCTATTGCAAAGAGTGCTGCAATGAACACTGATGTACAAGTCTCCCTTTGAGTGTATGCCTTCATGTCTTTTGGGTATATACCTAGCAGTGAAATTGATGGATCATATGGTAGTCCTATTTTTAGTTTTTTGAGGAACTACCACACTCTTCCATAATGGCTGTACAACTTTGCTTTACCACCAGCAATGGATAAGAATTCCAGTTTCCCCATATTTTCACCAACATTAGTTGTTTTCCAGTTTTTTTGTTTGTTTTTACCCAACCTAGTGAGAGTGAAATGGTGTCTCATTGTGGTTTTGATTTGCATCTCTCTGATAGCTAATGACACTGGGCACCTTTTCATGTGTCTTGTGGCCATTTGAATGTCCTCTTTGGTGAAAAGTCTGTTCAAGTCCTTTTACTACTTTATGATTGTGTTATTTGCCTTTTTGTTAAGTTGTTGAAGTTTTATATATATTTTAATTATTAGATTCTTATTGGTTATATAGTTTCCAAAGATATTCTCCAGGTTGGTAGCTTATCTGTTCACTTTTTTGGTAAAGTCTTTTGATGAACAAAAGTTTTTAATTTTTATGAGGTCTCCATTGATCTATTTTGTCTTTCTGTTTGTGCTTTTGTGTTATATTAGGAAATCCATTGTTAGAAGCTATGCCTGAAAGCATTGCCCCTTTTTCTTCTCAGACTTTTATGCTTTTAGTTTGGACATTGTCTTAGGCTGGGTTCTCTACAGAAGCAAAACCAGTAAAGCGTACAAATATATAGAGAGATTTATATCAAGGAAACAGCTTACGTGATTGTAGACGCTGAAACGTCCCAAGTCCGTGTATCAGGATAGAGGCTTCTCTCAATTCACGTAGCCACAGGGGCTGGTGAACCCAAGATTGGCAGGTCAGGGAGCGGGGCTCCCGCTCTCAGGCTGTGAAGATCAACGAATTCCAAGATCTCCAGATAAGCTGATAGCTCATCTCCCAAGAACCAAAGGTCAGATGAACAGGAGGCAGCACAGGATCCAGAGTGAGCAAAAAAGTCAGAATGTCTGCTTATATTTGGATGCAGGCCACACCCCCAGGGAAACCCCCTTTCAACTGATTGGCTACTTACAGCAGATTCCATCATGGGAGTGATCACGTATAACCACTGAGAATCATGGCCCAGCCAAGTTGACACACAGTCTTAACCATCACAGACACTTATGTCTTTAATCCATTTTGAATTTGTTTTTGTGTATGATTTGAAGCACCAATCCTGTTTCATTTTTTCTTCATGTGAAAATCCAATTTTCCTAAAGCCATTTATTGAAGAGATTCTTCTTTCACCATTGAATGGGCTTAGCACTCTTGTCAAAAATCAGTTGACCATCAACATGTGGGTTTATTTCTAGACTTAGGCTGGGTTCTCTAGAGGAGCAAAACCAGTAAAGTGTATAAATATATATATAAAGAGATTCATATCAAGGAAACAGCTCACACGATTGTAGAGGCTGGAGTGTTCCAAGTCTTTGGATCAGGATAGAGGCTTTTCCCAATTCATGTAGCCACAGGGTCTGGTGAACCCAATATCAGCAAGTTGGAAAGCAGGGCTCTTGCTCACAGGCTGTGAAGATTGGTGAATACCAAGATTGGCAAGCAAGCTGACAGCTCAAGTCCCAAGAACCGGAGGTCAGATGAACAGGAGGCAGCCATAGGATCCAGAGCGAGCAGAAAGTCAGAACATCTGCTTATATTTGGATGCAGCCTACACCCCCAAGGAAACCCCCTTTCAACTGATTGGCTACTCACAGCAGACTCCATCACGGGACTGATCACACTGAGAATCATGGCCTAGCCAAGTTGACACAATCCCAACCATCACAACTTTCAGTTCTATTCCATTGGTCTGTTATGTTTATTGTTACACCAGTACCAGCCTGTTAACGGTTATTGTATCTGTATAGTATGTTTAGCATTTAGAGACCTTAATTTAGAGACTATCTCAAGAATAGATTTGACACATTGAACACTGATGACCAAAGACCAGATGAGTTGTGGGATGACATCAAAGACATATTAAGAATGCAGAAAGGTCATTAAAAAGATAGGAAGGAAAGAAAAAACCAAAATGGATGTCAGAAGAGACTCTGAAACTTGCACTTGAACATAGAGTACTTGAAGCAAATGGAAGAAGTGGTGAAGTGGAAGAGTTGAACAGATTTGAAAGGGCCACCCAAGAAAATAAAGTATTATAATGAAATGTACAAAGACCTGGAGTTAGAAAATCAAAAAGGGAACAATATGCTTGGCATTTCTCAAAGTGAAAGAACTGAAGAAAAAATTCAAGCCTCAATTTACAATATTGAAGGATTCTATGGGAATTTTTTTTTATGGGCAAGATATTGAATGATGCAAAGCATCAAAAGAAGATGGGAGGAATACGAAGAGTCACTATACCAAAAATAATTGCTTGATGTTTAACCATTTCAGAAGGTAGCATATGATCAAGAACCACTGGTACTGAAAGAAGAAGTCCAAGCTGCACTCAAGGCACTGGCAAAAAACAAGGCTTGGAATTGACAGAATACCAATTAAGATATTTGAACAAACGGATGCAATGCTGGAAGCGCTAACTTGTCTATGCCAAGAAATTTGGAAGACAGCTACCTGGCCAACCGACTTGAAGACATCCATATTTGTGCCCATTGCCAAAAAAGGTGATACAATTGAATGCGAAAATTACCGAACAGTATCATTAATGTCACACACAAGTAAATATTTAAAAAATTTTTTATTGTGCTTTAAGTGAAAGTTTACAAATCAAGTTAGTCTCTCATACAAAAATTTATATACACCTTGCTACATACTCCCAATTGCTCTCCCCCAATGAGACAGCCCGCTCCTTCCCTCTACTCTCTCTTTTCATGCCCGTTCTGCCAGCTTCTAACCCCCTCTGCCCTCCTATCTCCCCTCCAAATAGGAGATGCGAACATAGTATCAAGTGTCTACTTGATCCAAGAAGCTCATTCTTCACCAGCATCTCTTTCCAAACCATTGTCTAGTCCTATCCATGTCTGAAGAGTTGGCTTTGGGAATGGTTCAAGTCCTGGGCCAACAGAAGGCCTGGGGGCCATGACCACTGGGGTCCTTCTAGTCTCAGACCATTAAGTCTGGTCTTTTTATGAGAATTTGGGGCCTGCATCCCACTGGTCCCCTGCTCCCTCAGGGGTTTTCTGTTGTGTTCCCTGTCAGGGCAGTCATCGGTTGTAGCCAGGCACCATCTAGTTCTTCTGGTCTCAGACTGAGGTAGTCTCTGGTTTATGTGGCCCTTTCTGTCTCTTGGGCTAGTAATTACCTTGTGCCCTTGGTGTTCTTCATCCTCCTTTGATCCAGGTGGGTTGAGACCAATTGATGCATCTTAGATGGCCGCTTGCTAGCGTTTAAGACCCCAGAGGCTGCTCTCCAAAGTGGGATGCAGAATGTTTTCTTAATAGATTTTATTATGCCAATTGACTTAGATATCCCCTGACACCATGGTCCCCAAACCCCCGCCTCTGCTACACTGCCTTCAAAGCATTCAGTTTATTCAGGAAACTCCTTTTGATGGAGTCCAGTTGTGCTGAGCTCGCCTGTATTGTGTGTTGTCTTTCCCGTCACCTAAAGTAGTTCTTATCTACTATCTAATTAGTGAATACCCTTCTCCCACCCTCCCTCCCTCCCTCCTCTATAACCATCAAAGAATATTTTCTTCTCTGTTTAAACTATTTCTCGAGTTCTTCTAATAGTGGTCTTATACAATATTTGTCCTTTTGCAGCTGACTAATTTCACTCAGCATAATGCCTTCCAGATTCCTCCATGTTATGAAGTGTTTCACAGATTCATCACTGTCCTTTATCGATGCGTAGTATTCCATCGTGTGAATATACCATAATTTATGTATCCATTCATCTGTTGATGGGCACCTTGGTTGCTTCCAACTTTTTGCTATTGTAAACAGTGCTGCAGTGAACATGAGTGTGCATATATCTGTTCGTGTAAAGGCTCTTATTTCTCTAGGATATATTCCAAGGAGTGGGAGTGCTAGATGGTATGATAGTTCTATTTCTAGCTTTTTAAGGAAGCACCAAATCGATTTCCAAAGTGGTTGTACCATTTTACATTCCCACCAGCAGTGTATAAGTGTTCCAGTCTCTCCACGACCTCTCCAACATTTATTATTTTGTGTTTTTTGGATTAATGCCGCCCTTGTTGGAGTGAGATGGAATCTTATTGTAGTTTTGATTTGCATTTCGCTAATGGCTAATGATCATGAGCATTTCTTCAGGTATCTGTTAGCTACCTGAATGACTTCTTTAGTGAAGTGTCTGTTCATATCTTTTGCCTGTTTTTTAATTGGGCTATTTGTCTTTTTGAAGTTGAGCTTTTGCAGTATCATGTAGATTTTAGAGATCAGGCGCTGATCGGAAATGTCATAGCTAAAAACCTTTTCCCAGTCTATAGGTAATCTTTTTACTCTTTTGGTGAAGTCTTTGGATTAGCATAAGTGTTTGATTTTTAGGAGCTCCCAGTTACCTAGTTTTTCTTCAGTATTGTTAGTAATATTTTGTATACTGTTTATGCTATGTATTAGGGCTCGTAGTATTGTTGCTATTTTTCCTTTCATGAATTTTATTGTTTTAGATTTTATATTTAGGTCTTTGATCCATTTTGAGTTTGTTTTTGTGCAGGGTGTGAGGTATGGGTCTTGTACAAGTAAATTTTTGCTGAAGATCATTCAAAAGTGGTTGCAGCAGTATATCAACAGGGAACTGCCAGCAATTCAGGCCAGGCTCAGAAGAGGATGTGAAACAAGGGATATCACTGCTGATGTCAGATGGATCTTGGCAGGAAGTAGACAATACCAGGAAGATGTTTACCTCTGTTTTATTGACTATGCAAAAGCATTCAACTGTGCGGATCATAGCAAATTATGGATAACATTGCGAAGAATAGGTATTCCAGAAGAGCTAATTGTGTTCATACAGAACCTGTACATAGGCCAAGAGGCATTCGTTCGAACAGAGCAAGGGGTTATTGCTTAGTTTAAAAGCAGAATGGTGTGCATTAAGATTGTATCCTTTCACCATAATTAGGTAATCTGTATTCTGAGCAAATAAACCGAGAAGCTGGACTATATGAAGAAGAACCTTGCATCAGGATTGGAGGAAGACTCATTAACAACCTGCAAGATGCAGATGACACAACCTTGTCTGTTGAAAGTGAAGAGTTCTTGAACCACTTAGTGATGATGGTCAGTGTGGATTACACCTCAACAAAAACCCCGAATCCTCACAACTGGACCAATAAGTAACATCATAATAAATGGAGAAAATATTGAGCTTGTCAAGGGTTTTATTTTCCTTTATCCACAGTCAACACCCATGGAAGCAGCAGTCCAGAAATCACTGGACTTATTTGTTATGAATTGAATTGTGTCCCTGAAAATGTGTGTCAACATGGGTAGACCATGATTCCCAGTATTGTGTGGTTGTCCATCATTTTGTGATCTTATGTGCTTATCCTATGTGTTGTAAATTCTAATCTCTGCCTGTGGTTAATGAGGCAAGATTAGGTTATGTTAAGGAGGATTAGGGTGGGATAGAACATCCTTGCTCAGGTCACAGCCCTGATCCAAAGGTAGGGAGAGTTACCTTTGGTTGCAGCCTGAATCACCGTTGATCTTACGAGAGAGAAGTGAGCAGAAAGGGACTTCATACCATCAAGAAAGAAACACCAGGAGTGGAGCACATCCTTTGGACCTGGGGTCCTGTGCTGAGAAGCTCTTAGACCAGGGATAGATTGATGACCAGGACGTTCCTTCAGACCCAATAGAGTATGCCTTCCCCAGGAACTGGCGCCCTGAATTCAGACTTCTAGCCTCCTAGACTGTTAAAGAGTAAATTTCTGTTTGTTAAAGCCATTCACTTATGGTATTTTTTGTTATAGCAGCACTAGATAACTAACATAGTATTGCATTGGTAAATCTGTAACAGACCTCTTTAAGGATTAAAAAGCAAGGATGTCACTTTCAGGACTAAGGAGTGCCTGACCCAAGCCATAATATTTTCAACTGCCTCAAATGCATGTGAAAGCTGGACAATGAATAAGGAAGACCAAGAAGAATTGAATTGTGGTGTTGGCAAAGAATATTGAATATACCATGGACTGCCAAAGAATGAACAAATCTGTCTTTGAAGGAGTACAGCCAGAATGCTCCTTAAAAGCAAGGATGGTAAGATTTCATCTCACACACTTTGAACATGTTATCAGGTGGAATCAATACCTGGAGAAAGACATCATGCTTGGTAAAGGAGAGGGTCAGCAAAAAAGAGGAAGACCCTCAATGAGATGGATTGGTACAGTGGCTGCAACAATGGTCTCAAGCATAGCAATGAATGCGAGGATGGCACAGGACTGGGCAGTGTTTTGTTCTGTAGTTTATATGGCCGCTATGCATTGGAGTCGACGCTACAGCAAATAACAACAGCATTGTATGTTTTTAAATCTGGAAGTGTGAGTGCTCCTATCTTACTCTTCTCTTTCAACATTGCTTTAGCTATTTGGGGCCTGTTGCCATTCCATATAAACCTCAGGATTGGTTTTTCTGTTTTTGCAAAGAAGGCCATTAGAATTTTCATCAGGATTGTGTTGAATCTATGGACCGCTTTGGTAGTATTGATATCTTAACAATATTAAGTCTTGCAAGCCACGAATTTAGAACATTTTCCCCATTTATTCAAGACTTCTTTAATCTCTTTTCAGCAGTGTTTTATACTTTTCACTGTAAAAGTCCTTCTCTTCCCTGGTTAGACTTTTTTGTAGGTATTTTGTTCTCTTAGCTGCTTTCATTAATGGAATTGTTTCCCTAATTTCCTTTTCAGATTCCTCAGTGGTGTTGTATAGAAACTCAACTGATTTTAATTTGTTGACCTTTTACTCTGCAACTTTGCTAAATACCTCAGCTCTAGAAGTTTTATTTGTGGATGCTTTCAGATTTTCTTTGTATAGGATCAGATCATCTGTAAATAGAGATACTTTTTCTTTTCCAATCTGGATACTTTTTATTTCCTTTTTTTTTTTTTTTTTTTGTCTTATTGCTATGGCTAGGACTTCTAAAAAATATTGAATAGAAATGGTGAAAGGGGACACCTTTGTCTTTTTCCCAAATTCAAGGAGAAAGTTCTCAGTCTCCATTAAGAATAATGTTGGCTGTTAGTTTTTCATATCCAATTCATATTGAGGAGTTTCCTTTCTACTCCAATCTTCTTGAGGGTTTTCATCAGGAAAGTGTATTGGATTTTTATCAAAGGCTTTTTGTGGATCATGTGTTTCTTTACCTTTGTTATATTATTCTGTTGATGTGGCATATTATGTTGATTGATTTTCTTTTGTTGAACCATTCCTGCATTCCTGGAATAAACCCCATTTGGTCATGCAGTATGAGTCCTTTTGTTTTTTAAACAATTTTTATTGTGCTTTAAGTGAAAGTTTACAAATCAAGACAATCTCTCACACAAAAACCCATATACACCTTGCTACACACTCCCAATTACTCTCCCCCTAGTGAGACAGCCTGCTCTCTCCCTCCACTCTCTCTTTTCGTGTCCATTTCTCCAGCTTCTAACCCCCTCCACCCTCTCATCTCCCCTCCAGGCAGGAGATGCCAACCTAGTCTCAAATGTCCACCTGATCCAAGAAACTCACTCCTCACCAGCATCCCTCTCCAACCCATTGTCCAGTCCAATCCATGTCTGAAGAGTTGACTTCGGGAATGGTTCCTGTCCTGGGCCAACAGAAGGTCTGGGGGCCATGACCACTGGGGTCCTTCCAGTCCTAGACCATTAAGTCTGGTCTTATGAGAATTTGGGGTCTGCATCCCACTGCTCTCCTGCTCCCACAGGGATTCTCTGATGTGTTCCCTGTCAGGGCAGTCATTGGTTGTAGCCGGGTACCATCTAGTCCTTCTGGTCTCAGGATGATGTAGACCCTGGTTCATGTGGCCCTTTCTGTCTCTTGGGCTCGTAATCTCCTTGTGTCCTTGGTGTTCTTCATTCTCCTTTGATCCAGGTGGGATGAGAGCAATTGATGCATCTTAGATGGCCGCTTGCTAGCGTTTAAGACCCCAGACGCCACTCTTCAAAGTGGGATGCAGAATGTGTTCTTAATAGATTTTATAATGCTAATTGACTTAGATGTCCCCTGAAACCATGGTCCCCAGACCCCTGCCCCTGCTACACTGACCTTCGAAGCATTCAGTTTATTCAGGAAACTTCTTTGCTTTTGGTTTAGTCCAATTGTGCTGACCTCCCCTGTATTGTGTGCTGTCTTTTCCTTCACCTAAAGTACTTCTTATCTGCTATCTTATCAGTGAATACGCTCTCCCACCCTCCCTCCCTCCCCCCTCTCGTAACCACAAAAGAATGTTTTCTTCTCAGTTTAAACTATTTCTCAAGTTCTTATAATAGTGGTCTTATACAATATTTGTCCTTTTGCAACTAATTTCACTCAGCATAATGCCTTCCAGGTTCCTCCATGTTGTGAAATATTTCACAGATTCTTCACTGTTCTTTATCGATGCGTGGTATTCCATTGTGTGACTATACCATAATTTATTTATCCATTCATCCTTTGATGGGCACCATGGTTGCTTCCATCTTTTTCTATTGTAAACAGTTCTGCAATAAACATGGGTATATCTGTTCATGTAAAGGCTCTTATTTCTCTAGGGTATGTTCCAAGGAGTGGGATCGCTGGATAGTACGTTAGTTCTATTTCCAGCTTTTTAAGGAAGTGCCAAATCAATTCCCAAAGTGGTTGTACCATTTGACATTCCCACCAGCAGTATAGAAGTGTCCCAATCTCTCCACAGCCTCTCCAACATTTATTATTTTGTGTTTTTTGGATTAATGCCAGCCTTGTTGGAGTGAGATGAAATCTTATTGTAGTTTTGATCTGCATTTCTCTAATGGCTAATGATCATGAACATTTCCTCATATATCTGTTAGCCACCTGAATGTCTTCTTTAGTGAAGTGTCTATTCATATCTTTTGCCCATTTTTTAATTGGGTTATTTGTCTTTTTGCACTTGAGTTTTTGCAGTATCGTGTAGATTTTAGAGATCAGGCGCTGATCAGAAATGTCATAGCTAAAAACTTTTTCCCAGTCTGTAAGTAGTCTTTTTACTCTTTTGGTGAAGTCTTTGGATGAGCATAAGGGTTTGATTTTTAGGAGCTCCCAGTTATCTAGTTTTTCTTCTACGTTCATTATAATGTTTTCTATAGTATTTATGCCATGTATTAAGTTTCCTAACATTGTCCCTATTTTTTCTTCCATGATCTTTATCGTCTTAGAGTTTATATTTAGGTCTTTGATCCATTTTGAGTCAGTTTTTGTGCATGGAGTGAGGTATGGGTCTTGTTTCATTTTTTTGCAGATGGATGTCCAGTTATGCCAGCATCATTTGTTAAAAAGACTGTCTTTTCCCCATTTTACTGTTTTGGGGCTTTTGTCAAATATCAACTGCTCACATGTGGATGGATTCTCAATTCTGTTCCATTGGTCTATGTATCTGTTGTACCAGTACCAGGCTGTTTTGACTACCGTGGTGGTATAATAGATTATAAAATCAGGTAAAGTAAGGCCTCCCAGTTTGTTCTTCTTTTTCAGTAATGCCTTATTTATCCGGGGCCTCTTTCCCTTCCATATGAAATTGGTGATTTGTTTCTGCATCTCATTAAAGAATGTCGTTGGGATTTGGATCAGAACTGCATTAAATGTATAGATCGCTTTTCGTAGAATAGACATTTTTGTAATGTTAAGTCTTCCTATCCATGAGCAAGGTATGTTCTTCCACTTATGTAAGTCTCTTTTGGTTTCTTGCAGAAGTGTACTGTAGTTTTCTTTGTATAAGTCTTTTACATCTCTGGTAAGATTTATTTCTAGGTATTTTATCTTCTTGGGGACTACTATAAATGGCATTGATTTGGTGATTTCCTCTTCCATGTTCTTTTTGTTGGTGTAGAAGAATCCAGCTGATTTTTGTATGTTTATCTTGTATCCAGATACTCTGCTGAACTCTTCTATTTGTTTCAGTAGTTTTCTGGAGGATTTCTTAGGGTTTTCTGTGTATAAGATCATGTCATCTGCAAATAAGAGATAAGTTTACTTCTTCCTTGCCAATCTGGATGCCTTTTATTTCTTTATCTAGCCTAATTGCTCTGGCTAGGACTTCCAGCACAATGTTGAATAAGAGTGGTGATAAAGGGCATCCTTGTCTGGTTCCCGATCTCAGTGGGAATGTTTTCAGGCTTTCTCCATTTAGGATGGTGTTGGCTGTTGGCTTCCTATAAATGCCCTTTATTATGTTGAGAAATTTTCCTTCTATTCCTATTTTGCTGAGAGTTTTTATCATGAATGAGTGTTGAACTTTGTCAAATGCCTTTTCTGCATCAATTGATAAAATCACGTGATTCTTTTGTTTTATTTATGTGGTGGATTCCATTAATTGTTTTTCTAATGTTGAACCATCCCTGCATACCTGGTATGAATCCCAGTTGATCATGGTGAATTATTTTTTTGATATGTTGTTGAATTCTATTGGCTCGAATTTTGTTGAGGACTTTTGCATCTAAATTCATGAGGCATATAGGTCTATAATTTTCTTTTCTTGTGGTGTCTTTACCTACTTTTCGTATCAGGGATATGGTGGCTTCGTAGAAGGAGTTTGGTAGTATTCCATCCTTTTGTATGCTCTGAAATACCTTTAGTAGCAGTGGTGTTAACTCTTCTCTGAAAGTTTGGTAGAACTCTGCAGTGAAGCCGTCTGGACAAGGGCTTTTTTTTTGTTGGGAGTTGTTTGATTACCTTTTCAATCTCTTCTTTTGTTATGGGTCTGTTTAGTTGCTCTACCTCTGTTTGTGTTAGTTTAGTTAGATAGTGTGTTTCTAGGAATTCATCCATTTCTTCTAGGTTTTCAAATTTGAGTATAGTTTTTCATAGTAATCTGATATGATTCTTTTAATTTCAGTTGGGTCAGTTGTAATATTACCCATCTCATTTCTTATTTGGGTTATTTGCTTCCTCTCCTGTTTTTCTTTTGTCAGTTTGGCCAATGGTTTATCAATTTTGTTGATTTTTTCAAAAGGCAGCTTTTGGTCTTGTTAATTCTTTCAATTGTTTTTCTGTTTTCTATTTCATTTAGTTCAGCTCTAATTTTTATTATTTGTTTTCTTCTGGTGCCTGTGAGTTTGTCTCTTTCTATTTTTTCAAGTCATAGGGATAGTTCTTTGATTTTGGCCCTTTCTTTTTGGGTGTGTGCATTTATTGATATAAATTGGCCTCTGAGCACCGCTTTTGCTGTGTCCCAAAGTTTCTGATAGGAAGTGTTTTCATTCTCTTTGGATTCTATGAATTTCTTTATTCCATCCTTAATGTCTTCTCTAATCCATTCTGTTTTGAGCAGAGTATTGTTCAGTTTCCAAGTGTTTGATTTCTTTTCCCGTTATTGATTTTCACTTTCATGGCCTTATGGTCAGAGAAGATGTTTTGTAATATTTCAATGTTTTGGATTCTGCTAAGGCGTGCTTTGTGACCTAAGATGTGGTCTGTTCTAGAGAATGTTGCATGTGTACTAGAAAAGAAAGTATAGTTGGTTGCCATTGGGTCTAGTGTTCTGTATATGTCTACGAGGTCAAGGTGTTTAATTGTGGCATTTAGATTTTCCGTGTGTTTATTGAGCTTCTTTCTGGATGTCCTGACCTTCACTGAAAGTGGTGTGTTGAAGTCTCCTACTCTTATTGTAGAGCTGTCTATCTCACTTTTCATTGCTGATAGAGTTTGTTTTACGTATCTTGCAGCCCTGTCATTGTGTGCATTGTATGAGTCTTTTGCTATGCCTTTGGGTTCTGTTCTCTTGTTGATGATTTTTGCATCTACATTCATAAGAGAGATTGGCCTGTAGTTTTCTCATGTAGTCTTTGTCTGGTTTGGGTATCAGGGTTATGTTTGCTTCATAGAATGGATCAGGGAGTATTCCGTCCTCCTCTCTTTTGGAATAGTTTAAACAGTATTGGTGTGAATTCTTCTATAAATATTTGTTAGAATTCCCCAGTGAATCCATCCGGTCCAGTTCTTTTTTTTTCCTTAAGTGGTTTGTGATCACTGATTCAAAATCTTCACTTGTTATGGGTGTGTTGAGACTTTGTATTTCCTCTTCAGTTAGTTTGTATAGGTTGTGTACTTCTAAGAATTTGTCCATTTCCCCTAGGTTATTCAGTTTGTTGCTGTTATGAATTGTGTTCCCTAAAAATACATGTTGTAAATCCTGAACTCTATGTCTGTGATTATAATACCATTTAGGAATGTGTTACAATAATCTTTGTTATGCTAATGATGCAGGATTAGTGTAGGGTAAGTCTTCAGTCAGTCTCTTTTCTGGTACAGAAGAGATTAAACAAGCAAGTGAGCAAGCAAAAGTGGGGGAAGAGAGATATGAAGCTCACGAAAGTTGCCTAGGAGCAGAAGCTTGGAAGATACGAGGATCTTCCTCTAGAGTCGACAGAGATAGAAAGCGTTTTTCTTGATCCAGCACCCTGAAGTCAGACTTCCAGCCAGAATTTGGTACTGTGGAGTGGGGTGCTGCATTAACACATTCCCAAAATGAGGAAGTAGTTTTTGAATTGTGTAATGGGTAAAGGCTGGAAGAGTTTTAAGGTGTTAAATAGTAAAAACGTAGATTGCATTGAAGAGTCTGTTGGTATAGAATTATGAACGTCAAAGAAATTCTGGTGAGAGTTCAGAAGGAAATGAGGACTATAGAGAAAGTCTGTATCATCGTAGAATACATATGACACCAGCAACAAAATATTGCTAAATATATGGATGTTAAATGTGCTTCTGGTGAGGCTTTAAAGGAAAATGATGAGCATGTGATTGGACAATGGAAGAAGGGTGATGCTTTTTATGTAGTGGCAAATAACTTGTCTGAATTATGTTCAAATGTTTGGTTGTGTATTGTTAGTTATCAGTTGTATCCTATTTTTGCCATGTATTAAGGTGTCTAGTGTTCAACGGCACTGGTGGGAGTATTGACCTGATTTTTTCTTCTATGATTCTTATAGTTTTTGGTTTTCTATTTAGGTCTTTGATTCATTTTGAATTAGTTTTTATGTATGGTGTGAGGTATGCATCCTGTTTCATTTTTTTTTTTCACAGATAGACATCTAGTTTTGCCAGCACCATTTTTTAAAAAGGCTGTCTTTTCCTCATTTAATGGGCTTTGGACCTTTGTCAAAGATCAGGTGACCGTAAGTGGATGGATTTACATCTTGATTCTTGATTCTCTTTCATTGGTCAGTGTGTGTCTTGTTGTACCAGTACCAGGCTGTTTTTACTACTGTAGCTATACAGTAGGTCCTGAGATCAGGTAGTATGAGTCCTCCTACTTTATTCTTCTTCCTCAGTAGTGCTTTACTCATCTGGGACCTCTTCCTTTTCCATATAAAGTTGATGATTACTTTTTCCACCTCTTTCAAGAATGCTGTTGGTATTTGGATCGAGATTGCACTGTATTTGTAGATTGATTTGGGTAGAATTGACAGTTTCACAATGTTGAGTCCACCTATCCATGAGTGTGGTATGTTTTTCCATTTTATGTAGATCTCTTTGTTTCTTACTGTAGTGTTTTGTAGTTTTCTTTTTATAGGTTTTTTACATCCCTGGTTAGATTTATTCCTTAGTATTTTATTTTTTTAGGGGCTATTATAAATGGTATTGTTTTCCTGATTTCCTATTTGTAGTTCTCTTTATTGGTATTGATTTTTGTATGTTTATCTTATATCTGGTTACTCTGCTGAATCTATTCCAGTAATTTTCTCGTGGAGTCTTTTGGGCTATCTGTATATAGTATCATACCATCCGCAAATAGGGACAGTTTTACTTTTTCCTTAACAATTTGGATGCCCTTTATTTCTTTTTCTTGCCTTATTGCTCTAGCTACCATTTCCAGCACAACGTTAAATAGGAGTGGTGATCAAGGGTAGCCTTGTCTTGTTCCTGTTCTCAAGGAGACTGTTTTCAGCCTGTCTCTGTTAAGAATGATGTTGCCGTTGGTTTTGTGTAGATGCTTATATTATGTGGAGGAATTTCCCTTCTATACCTATTTTATTGAGAGTTTTTATCAGGAATAGGTGTTGGGCTTTGCTGAATGCCCTTTCTGTGTCAACTAAGATGATCATGTGCTTCTTTTATTTATGTGGTGGATTACGTTGATTGATTTTCTAATGTTGAACCATCCTTGCATACCTGGTATGAATCTCACTTGGTTGTGTTGTATTATTTTTTTGATACGATGCTGAACTCTATTGGGTAAAATTTTGTTGAGAATTTTTGCATCTATATTCATGAGAGATATTGGTCTGTAATTTTCTTTTTTTGTGGTGTCTTTGCCTGGTTTTGGTATCAGGGTTATGCTGGCTTCATCAAATCAATTTGAAAGTATCCCTTCCTTTTCTATGTTTGGAAATAGTTTGAGTAGTATTGGTGCAAGCTCTTCTCTGTATGTTTGTTAAAATTCTCCAGTGAAGCCATCTGGACCAGGGCTTTTTGTTGTTGGAAGTTTTTTTTTTCTTTTTTTTACATTTTCAACCTCTTTTCTTGTTCTAGGTCTGTTCAGATTTTCAGCTTCAGTTTGTATTAGTTTGGGTAGGTAGTGTATTTCTAGAAGTGTGTGTTTCTAGAAAACCTCTAGACTTTCATATTTGTTGGAGTATAGTTTTTCATAGTACTCTGTTGTGATCCTTTTTATTTGAATTGGGTCTGTTGTAATGTTCCCCATTTCATTTCTTATTTGGGTTATTTGCATCCTCTCCTGTTTTTCTTTTGTCAGTTTGTCCAATGGTTTGTCAATTTCATTGATCCTTTTCAAAGAAACAACTTTTGGTTTTGTTGATTCTATTGTTTTTCTGTTCTCTATTTCATTCATTTCTTCTCTGATCTTTATTATTTCCTTTGTTCTGGTGGCTATGAGCTTTTGCTGTTCTCTGTTTTTTTCAAGTTGTGTAGTTAATGTTTTGATTTTGACCCTTCTTTTTTGATGTGTGTGTCTATTTCTATAAATTGACCTCTGTGGACTGCCTTTGCTGTGTCCTAAAAGGTTTTGGTATGATGTTTTCTCTCTTATTTGATTCTAGGAATTTTTTTATTCCATCTTTGATTTCTTCTATTACCCAGTGGTTTTTAAGCAAAGTTTTTCAGTTTCCAGGTATTTAATTTTTTTCCCTTGGTCTTCCTGTTATTAATTTCTACTTTTATGATGTAATCAGATAAGATACTTTGTATTATCTCAGTGTTTTGGATTTGGTTGAGGGTTGCTTTGTGGCTTAAGATGTGGTCTGTTTGGGAAAACATTCCATGTGCATTGGAGAAGAATGTGTACTTTGCTGCTGTTGGGTGGAGTGTTCTGTATATGTCTATGAAGTCAAGTTTGTTGATTGTGACCTTTAGATTTTCTGTGTCTTTGCTGAATTTCTTTCTAGATGTTCTGTCCTTTACTGAGAGTGGTGTTTTGAAGTCTTGTACTATTATTGTGGAACTGTCAATTTCTCTTTTCAGTGCTGTTAGAGTTCTCTTTATGTATTTGGAGCCTTGTCCTTGGGTGCGTAGATATTTATTATGGTTATGTCTTCATTATGGATTGCCCCTTTAATCATTATATAATGTCTTTTTTGTCTTTTGTGGTGGATTTTGTTTTAAAGTCCATTTTATCTGAGATTAGTATTGCTACTCCTGTTGTTTTTGGTTGGTGTTTGCTTGATATATTTTTTTCCATCCTTTGATTTTTAATATATATTTTTTCTTTTTTTTAATTGTACTTTAGATGAAGGTTTACAGAACAAACTAGTTTCTCATTAAACAGTTAGTATACATATTGTTTTATGACATTGGTTAACAACCCCAAGACATGTCAACACTCTCCCTTCTCAACCTTGGGTTCCCCTATTACCAGCTTTCTTGTTCCCTCCTGCCTTCTAGTCCTTGCCCCAGGGCTGGTGTGCCCTTTTAGCCTCGTTTTGTTTTATGGGCCTGTCCACTCTGGCTGAAGAGTGAACCTCAGGAGTGACTTCATTACTGAGCTGAAAGGGTGTCTGGGGGCCATACTCTGAGGATTTCTCCAGTCTCTGTCAGGCCAGCAAGTCTGGTCTTTTTGAGTTAGAATTTTATTCTACATTTTTCCCCAGCTCTGTCCGGGAGCCTCTATTGTGATCCCTGTCAGAGGAGTCAGAGATTTTTAATATATTGATGTCTTTGTTTCTAAGATGTGTCTCTTGTAGATACATATTGATGATTCCTATATTCTTTTAATCCATTCTGTCACTCTCTCTTTATGGGTGTATATAAGCAATTTACATTCAGTGTGATTGATTATTCATAGGTATGAGTTTATAGGTGTCATTTTGTAGTGCTTTTTTTTTTTTTGTGGTGCTGATGTTTCTTTGTTCTTTTTATTCTCCTGTGCTGAATTCCTTTTGTTTGTGGATTTTTTGTGGTTGTTTCTTTTGTTTTCACTGAGATTTTGTTTTTCTTCTTTATTTTGATGAGTAGGTTTGTTAACTTTCTTTGTTATTACCTTGAAATTTATCTTCCTACGTTTGAACCAGTCTTTTATTGCTTGATATTGCCTTGATTTTCTGTCCATTTGACAGTTTGTTCTGACGTTGTCATCATTTACAGATTGACCTTTCTGGTTCCCTGTTGTAAAATTTTTAGTTTTGTTTTATCCTTGCATGTTTGTTACCTAGGTTGGTATATGGCTGAAGCTGTATTGCATCCTAGATTCAGGCTGTTTTCTGAATATTTCGGTTCTCTAACAAAAAAAAAAAGGACTCTTAGGCTGGGTTCTCTGGAGAAGCAAAATCACTGTAAAGCATATAAAGATGTATAGAGAGATTTGTATCAAAGAAATGGCTCATGCAGTTGTAGAGCCTGGAATGTTCCAAATCCATGGATAAGGATAGAGGCCTCTCTTGATTCACATAGCCATACAGGCTGGTGAACCCACAATTGGCAGGTTGGAAAGCAGGGCTCTTGCTCACAGGCTGTGAATATCGACAAATCCCAAGATTGACAGGCAAGACTGCAAGGCTTCTGATTCACACAGCTGCAGGGGCTGGTGAACCCAAGATTGGCAAGTTGGAAAGTAGGGCTCTGCTCACAGGCTGAGGAGATCGACAAACCCCAAGATCAGCAGATAAGCCGATAGCTCAAGTCCCAAGAACCAGAGATCAGATGAACAGGAGGCAGCTGCAGGATCTAGAGTGAGCAAAAAGCCAGAACATCTGCTTAGATTTCAATGCAGGCCACACCCCTAAGGAAACTCTCTCTCAACTGATTGGCTACTCCCAGCAGATCCCATCGAATGATCATGTATAAACACTGAGAATCATGGCCCAGCTAAGATGACACACAGTCTCAACCATCACAGACTCCTTTTATAATTCTTGTAAGTTTGGTTTGGTTTTTACATACTCCCTTAATTTCTGTTTATCTGGAAATGTCCTACTTCTACCATCATATTTGAGTGAGAGTCTTGCAGGCTTAATTATTCTTGGTTGGCAATTTTTTTCTTTCATGGTTTTATATATGTCATCCCATTGCCTTCTTGCCTGCATGTTTTCTGCCCAGTAATCAGAGTTTAGTCTTATTGTTTCACCTCCATATGTGACTTTTCATTTTTCTTGAGCTGTTCTCAGGATTCTTTCTTTGTCTTTGGTTTTAGTGAGTGTGATTATGATATGTCTTGGTATTTTTCTTTTGGGGTCTATCCTATATGGGGTTTGCTGAGCTTCTTGGATGGTCAGCTTTTCATCTTTCATGATATTAGGAAAGTTTTCTGTCAGCAACTCTTTAGTGATCCTCTCTGTGCTTTCCGTTGTCTCCTCATTTTGGAACTCTGATCACTTGTAAATTTTTGTTTTTGATTGTATCCCACATTGTTCTCAGGGTCTCTTCATTTTTCTTCATTCTTTTCTGATTTTTCCTCAGACAAAATGGTATCCAATAATTTGTCTTCAATTTCACTGATCATGTCTTTCATCATTTCAAATTTGCTCCTAAAACCTTCTCTGGCACTGTCCATTTCTGAAATCTTGTTTATCTTTTGGATTTTTAATTGCTCTTTTAGTATGATTTCTAGTTGTTTATTTTGGCATCTTTATTCCTGTATTATTTTTTTTGAATTCTTCCATTGTTTTGTCTGTCTTTTCCATGATTTTGTCTATTTTTACTTTATTTTCATCTGCATTTTCCTTCATCTCTCTGAGCGCCCTGAATATTAGAGTTTGGAATTCCCTTTTAGGTAGTTCCATAACCTTTTCTTCTACTAGAAGGTCATCTGGTGTTTTATTTTGGATGCTTTCTGGAGCCATCCTATGCTGTGTTTTTAAATATGTTTTGATATTGTCTGCTGTTTTCAGGACACTCAGGAATTATTTTCTTCATTTATTAATTATAGATTGGTTTGTCCTGCTTTTGTTTTATTTGATTATGCCTGGGCAGGCAGCTGACCGTTCTTTGTTGTTTGCTCATCTGTGGGCACAATACTTCCCACAACCTTGTGCAGGTGGGCAGGGCCAGTGGCTCAGTGGGTGCTCTGTCTCTTGCTGGGAGGTCTGTGTATTTGCCTTCCCATACTCCCTGTCCACTGCTTTTGGTGCCTGGGGGGTCCAAGATAGCTGTGCTGAATCCCGCTGGCAGGGGATCTTCTCTCCACAGCTCTCCTCTTTGTTTTCTGTCAACCTCCTACTCCATTCAGTGATTGGTTGAGTTCTTTATTCCCTGATTTGCCACTTAGGATTCCAGGATTGACAACAGTAACTGTTTTACTTAGTTTTTAGGGTCTTTGCACTAGAGGGATGGTGTGTTTTTGTCTATAGCACTATGTTGGCTCTGCCTCCTCTGTTTTAGTTTATTAGTGCTAAGTTCTGTAGGTCAGAAGTCCAAGTTGGTTTGGGTGGTTTCTCTGTCTCTAGCTTCACATGGTCCAAATCAAGGTGTCCACTGGCTGGGCTCTTAAGAGACTCTGGAAGAATCTGCGTCCTAGCTGATTGGAGTAATTAGCAGAACCCAGTTCCTTATGATAGCAGGACTGAAGTCTTTCCTTGCTAGGTGTCAGCTGAGGGCTGCTCTTAGATCCTAGAGGCTTCTCTCCAGTCCTTGCACGTAGTAGCAAGCTACAATTCAGAACCAGCGGCAGCATGTAGTCTCCTTTTCACGCTTGGCAGCTCTTTGGCTTCTTCTTTCACTTGTCTTTCTGATTTCCATTTATTCATTCCTTTACTTTCAGCTCCTATTTCTCCTTCCTTCCACTTGTCATTCATTTTTGCCCAAACTTTTTCACCTTTGGAAGGGACATCAGGTTTAGCTGCTTTGCCAGTCCAGATTGCTGGTAGCAAGACCAGTCCAGTAAGTGTTTCCCCCTTAGTCCACTTCCATTCATGTTGGGTAGGGTTACATAGATAGAGCAGTAGTGGACTATCTTGACCACTAGGCAGTTTGGCAGTATTCACTGTCAACCCTAATTTTGCCAGATAGGGGGAAGGTACAATCCATTCCATCAGGTCCTTGGGAATTCTGACATATAGGTTCGGGGTATAGTTACAGTCTCTTGCTTAGGAATCACCCCTACTTCTGGCACTCGCAGCTGTATCCTTGGTCCTGGGACTACAGCATCCAGTAGGAAAAAGCAATTTTAGGTGATATAAGGAAGAACTGTATAGTGGCACATATGTCCTCCCCCATCCCCCCTCCCCCAGATCCCCCAGAGAAGTGTACAAATCTGTCCAGTGATGATCCTCCCTTTACACCTCTTAGGTTGAGTGTAAGCACATTCACGAAGGTATGTGAGCCAGCCCTTCATACGTTTATCTCCCTCCATTTTATGTAACAAATGATTCAATTGTTCATTCCAAGAGTCCCTATCAAGTCATTACTCTAAGGGTGGTATGCAACATGGTATGTCCATTTACTATGATGTATCTTGGCCCATTGCTGTACCCTGTGGGCTGTAAAATGTGTTCCTTTGTCTGATGAAATTTAACTCAGTGGTCCAAATTGGTGCAGTATCTTTTGTTCCAATCCCTTAATGATGTTTTTGGCATTTACATCTGTCATAGGATATTCAATGCCCAGTTCAGAGTAAGTATCTATTCCTGTGAGGACCCATTTGTAGCCACGTGGTGCCACTGGTGTCACTGGTCCAATATAATCAAATTTCCAGCTATATGCAGGACCTTTCTTCTGGGGAATTTGCCACATAGCCATCTGTAATCTCTGTCTTGCTGACAGACAAAGCAGCCCTTATTGGCATTTTGTGCCTCAGAAGGTGCAAGATGGATGTGTCTAGTCTGCATTGCTGCAACACCCCCATGTACACTCATTTCATGGACCCAATTGGCCACCTCCAGTGAGTGTACCATCAGTTTCACTTGCTAATTCCAATCACCTTCTGATCCAGAAAGGAGGTTCTTCTGATGGGCATCTCACCATTGCCCAATTCCTCCATCATGGCTACGAAGATGGCATGCAGCTCTGCCCACTAAGCTGACCTGTTCTTCAGTCAGGGTCTTTCCATCTGCTGGTTTTAATGCAGCAGCTTTCCACATCAAATGTTGTCCATGTATTCTGGAACTGCCATCTGTGAACCAAGCAGCCTTCTGCTGGTGAGCAGAAAGTTGTTCAGAGGGCACTGTCCATGTGGCAAACTTCTCAGGTTGTTTCAGGGTAGGACCTATGGGAAAAGAGGCTACCTGCTTGTGACTAGGGTGGTGCCTCCCTGCTTTACCCCAGTAGCTTGTTCTTGTATGAACCCTTTTCATTTTATTATGGATTTATTTTGGGCAACACCTTCCTTATTAGAGTGTTTCTCTGACATCACCCAAGATGATATGGGTATGTCAGGTCTCCTGATGGTTTTATAACCTTACATCATTGCGGCAGTCTTAATCAATGCCTAAAAAGAGTCAAGTAATTGCCTTTCAAATGGTGTGTATTGTGCGGCAGCATCTGGAAACTTTTTGGTCTAGAGTCCCAGCAGTCGCTATAGGGCGGTGTTCTCAGTTTTTGCCATAAGCTCCAGTCTGCATAAGCATATGTGGCAGACACCTCCTAAATCATTTCTGAATGTGGATCATAAGGGCCTAAAGGCAGGGAGAGCAAGACTACTTTCTGTAACTCAGTCACAGCCTGCTGTTGTTCTGGTCCCCATTTGAATGCAGCTTTCTTCCGAGTGGTGTTATGGGTGGGAGCCATCAGTATTCCCAGATGTGGAACATGCATTCTTCAAAATCCAGATAGACCAACCAAATGTTGAACCCCTGTTTAGTCTGGGCGTAGCTAGCGACAACTTATTGTTGGTTGTCTGCGGAGTGTCATGGGTGGCTCCTGCCCAAATTATTCCCCAGAATTTCACCATTTGGGTAAGGCCCTGGATTCTTGCTGGGTTTATTAACCAGCCTGTGTTAGTCATGTGGGCCACCTGTATTAAAATCTGCCTTAGCCTGTTCAGTGTTTGATATTAACATGGTATCATCAATGTAATGTATAATTACACTTGAGATCTGCACCAAGTCCAAGTCTCTTCTAACTAAACTGTGACAAGTGAGCTGATGAATTCAGGTAACCCTGTGGCAATGTAGTTAAAGTAAGTTGAGATCTTTCCCACTTGAAAGCAAAGTGTGGCTGGCTGTTTTCTGAGATCAGTATGGACAAAAAGACATTTGCAAGATCAGTCACTGTGTGCCAGTCTCCTTTAAACAAAAAAAACAAAAAAAAAAAACCAAACCTGTTGCTGTCAAGTTGATTCTTACTTACAGTGACCCTACAGGACAGACTAGAACTGGTGCCTATAGGGTTTCCAAGGAGCAGCTGGTTGATTCGAACTGCTGACATTTTGGTTAGCAGCCAAGCTCCTAACCACTGTGCCACCAGTGCTCCTCCAATCTCCTTTATTTGCTGTATTTTATGCACCATTGATACCGTGTCTGGAACAGCTGAAGCCACAGTGGCACTGCTTTATTTAGGCCTTGATAGTCTACTGTCAGCCTCCATGAGCCATCTGCTTTTTTCATGGGCCATACAGGGCTATTATACAGAGAATTTTTTGGCACCAACACTCCAGCCTTTGGCATGTCTTTAATCAAAGCAGTAATCTCCTTTTTTTCCGCAGGTATTCTACATTGTTTCAAATTAACAACCTGAGTGGGTGCCGGCAATTCTAATGGTTCCCATTTAGCATGGTCAATCAATACTGGCCTAAGGGCAGACTTACACACCTTTAGTTTTACAGTATCACATAGAGGGAGTGTTCCCCAATTAGACCTAACATCCATACCAATAATACACTCAGGTAGGGGAGATGCAACTACTTCATGCAAGATCTGTTTAAATCTTCCGATTCTCATCTAAACTTTTATCTTAGTCCCATCCACTGATACATCCCCATATCTCCCCAGTCTAACCTTAGCTCCCTTCAAGATTTTGTTGACAGTTTTGAGATTACAGTACATTAGGTTCCTGTGTCCAGGAGCCCCATGTAGGTCTCTTCCCCACCTCTAGGCCATTTTACCCACACGTGCATATGGCCTCGGGTCCCCTGCTGAGTACCGGACTGGAAGATCCTGGCCCCTTTGTCAATCCTGATCTTGATCAACTAGCTGAGCCTCTGCTTCAAATGGTACCAGGTGGGTCTTCCTATTGTTAAATTTCTCCCAACTGTAGTGAATAGAATGGACTTGTTTAGGCCTCTTTAATATTGGGAACCAGTAGGAGTTTCCTTTAGTCCACCCAACTTCCTATAGTGCTGTAGTCCTGTAGTCCTGCCTTAGAACCTTTGTCTCGACTTCATCAATGTCTGCTATATTCATTTCATTTCTTACTGTCTAAAAATCTCCATTCTTCTGAAATCTTCCCCATTGCCTTATCCCTGTTTCCTATGAATCTCCCTTATGTTTCTTGCATCTGTAAGGCCCATGCAGCGAAGCTGTGCCAACAGATCTGACGAGGCTTCTTGAATTGTTGCTTTCTCAATAGCAAGGTTACATGGGGTGCTCATGTAGAAGGGGGTCCCTTGATTACCATATCTACCATGACCTGTGTAAGGGGCATCCTCACTGGGTGAATATCATGATCAACATAAAGCCATTCCAGCATGGCTTGCATAAGCAGCACATCAGCTGCTTCCTCTGGAGTGTTCCATTGGGTATTTAGAGGGGGAGGGGGCAGTTTCCCTTCTCAGGGTAAACTAATCTCGCTGCAAATTTTATCCAGTCTACTAGGCTGGCCGTCCCCCCTGGGTTAACCTGCTGTGTAACTGGGTCTTGCTTCATTATTCATAACTGTTCCATACTGAGTTATGGGTCTTACACCAACCCAAACATACTCTTTCATTCTGGAGCATTCAAAACTAAAGACTCTGCCCCTGAATTAGTCGCTCTCACAGTCCATTTTAGTAATGGTTCCCCAGGAAGCTGATGATTGAAGAAACTCCTTTACACTATACCCCTTGGTTTCAATAGTTTCTTGGTTTTGACTGTTCCCCTTCCAGACTACCTTTTTGGTGACCAGCAATCATAGGGCTATTTCCTGTTGTTCCAACATGATTTTTCCTTTCTGGGTTGGCCCTGAGATTAGCAGGTGTAGCTCTGACCTGACTGAATCTGGCCTTGGTTGGTGCTACAATCTGCCCCTATATTCTTTTTTCCTGCCTTTGCAGCTATTACTGATAACAGAAACCAAGGAATTATATGTCTCCCCCTTTCCTTATCACTCTGCATTTCCATATGCATCCCACTAGCCAATTCCTCGGGAGTTAGATCCACCACTCCTAATTCCCATGAATAGCTTTTGCTTTGGGTAACTGATTGCAACATAATATTAGCTGCTTCAATCCGTGGGTGTTCAATCCATCCAGAAACCAAAGGTTTCTCATTCTCCCATTTATCCCATTTTCCAAAACCACATATTCCAGTGAGTCTGAGCTGTTGAAGGGAAACCACTATTTTGACACCAACTGAATGAATATAAGGATCACAAAGCTGGAGGTTAAAGATGTCCCAAATGTCCAACTTTTCCAAATTGCCGTACCACTCCATCGTCTCTGACGTGAACTACTCTCCCTCCCCTCAGTACTCTCCCTCCTGTCTTTGGGCTCAGTAATTCACTGCAATGTCTCACAGAATTCACAAGCCATATTCACAGTTAAGTGGTTTATTAGGGAAGTAACAGGGTGCACCTCAGAATCAGGATCAACTTGGAAGTAACAGGAACAACAACCCAGGATACAGTTCCTCAATCAGGACAGCTTCTTCTTGCCCTCTGCTGCTGGGCCCTGCTGGGGGCCTTCTCAGGCAACTGTTAAACCTCTTAGCTTTGTGGGTGAGCAAGCCCCACCGCAGCCATCTTGTGCAGGTCTCCTGATTCCTGCTGTCTCACATTGCTGCTCTTGCTGTCTTCTGTGCTTTAGCTCCTCTCTCTCCCTCTTCATGTCCCCCTTTAAGCCTAGTGGGATGGTAAAACTGACCAGTACCCTTGTTTTACCCTTGTTAGGGTTCCATACACCTTATTTCCGTGATTCCACCCCCAAAAGGGTGCCATGCACCTTTACATTATTGACAAGCAATCACATCCCCTTGGTGGACCACAAGAACCTCATTTACATAGACCCACCCAATCGTTTGGTGGGAGTTACAAAACCATGACAAGAAAGGCCACATAAAAATGATCCATAGCACTGAAACTTGAAAAATGGGTAAAAATCACTGCCCTGTCTGCCTCATAGGTCTTTTGGGAGTATATTCTGGAATAATGGAAGTGAATGAGCTCTGTAAAATGCGCATTGGCATATGTGTTATCACTAATGACAAAATCTTATTCTTTCTACTGCCGCAATAGCTATGGAACCCAGATCTCCATTAGTTCTTCCACTTTCTGGCTTGGGCTCATCATTTCTCACCTGGAGCACCTGTGCTGACATCCTGGCTGGGCACCTCAGCCATCTGTGATATTCTTATTACACATATGGTTTATGGATTCCTGGCTTCAACTCTTTCTAGCTTTGGATTGTTGGAGAAATCATGTAAGATTCTTAAGCCTCTGTTTCATTTGTAAAATGGGGATAAAAATAATACATAACCCATACAGTTTTTGTGAGAATTAAATGCCATGTTTGCAATGTATTCTTGGCACACTGGAAATGCTCATTAAATGTTAGCTCTTAGGTGACCTGCCAAGGCCACATGGTTGGACTGTATCAGAGCTAGGCCTGAAGCCCACGTCTGTGAAGCCAAAGACAACGTTCATCATCACTGAGTCTGTGATCTCTAAACATTTTCCCAACTGGGCTCTCTGCCTTGCTTTTGTTTTTTCTAAAAGACCATGTTTTTATAGTCTCTCCCTTATCCGAACACCTTTGTTTGGTCCTCAATGCCAGGGACTTCTCCAGATTAATTATCCTAGCATCCAGGATTCCTGACAGTCCTGGACGAAACTCTCTCAAACTGGCCTTATTATTATGTATGCTCTGGCTGTGCCCTGAATGATGAGGGCACACAAAGATGGAGAAGGGTTGATACGTTGTGTGGGAGAAGGCATTTCCAGGGAGAAGTGATGGGGGCAGAGACCAGGGGGCTGGTAAGCATAGTGGTGTGTATGGGAAACACTAAGTAGTCCATTATGATAAGCTTTTGGAGTGCATGAAAGGTGAGGGTTATTGAAGACAAGGTTGGAATACAGTCTCCATCTGGACTGTCTGGAACTTGAATGCAGGTCTCGGATGTCTAGTGCTTGTTTAACGGTCAATGCAGAATCTACAAGTGTTTGGAGAAGTAAAGACATGGTCATCTGGTGTCCCCTGAAGGGACTCATGCTCCAGTTTTCACTCACAGTCTCACACATCAGACAGTCTGGCATGGACTCTAAATACACCCCTCCCACTTTAGCTCCCTTGCCGCATCCAAGAGGTCCAGCCTCACCCACTGTCAGAAAGGTGGCTGGCTGTCTGTTTGAGATATCAGCCTGCCCAGACTGCAACCTGAAGATGCAAGAAAGGCATGTACAGGAAGCCCTTGGCAGAGTTCATGATCTCAGGATCTCATCTTCTCCTGTTTGTCTATAAAGAAACCTCTTTATGGCTCAGTTTCCTCAAAATGGTAGTGAAAACACCTACTTCAGAGGGTAACTGTGTGGATTAAATAAGATAATGTAAGAAACATGCGTAGCACAGAGCCTGCCATGAAGCAAGCCTGCAATAATGCCTCATGCCCTGTCCTTCCCTCGGGACTGCCTTTCCCTCTAGCACATTCCATTCACAGACATTGTGGTCTGAGGACACAATACAAACCAGCTACTCTCGACTTGTCAAACATAAGGGCATTGTCTAGGAGGTAAGCCAATCAGTTTATGGCCACAGAACAAATGGAGACTCAAATTTTCAACACAGTAAGGAGGCACTTGGAAAGGTCCTTCTGTTCTACCAATAAGAAGGCTTATTAGAGGCTGGTGTGATGCAGAAGGAAAAACAAATGCCATTTAGACTCAGTGTGACTTCTAATTACAACTAGTTACCCGCTGGGTGAACTTGGGCAAGTTCTTCCCCTTCTTTGATCCTCAGCTTCTTCGTTGAGATTGAGTTTTACAATTCCTGCTTAGCAAGGTTGATGTAGGGGCCACTGAGAAAATACATGTAGAGGGCACATTGGCTGGAGCTACCAACTCCCAGTGGGGCCGCCGTCTCTGCCGGTGCCCCGTGATTCCGAGCCAAGGGGGAGGAGCAGCCAGTATAGATAGAGGCTCCCTGGTTTTTCTCAAGGCCCTGGCCATAACCCATACCTTTGGGACCTGCTCTGCTGTGATGGTGAAGTAGTTCTGTGACACTCTCATGCTGGTGGCTGTTGTCTTCAGTTCTGTGAAGAGTCTTCTGGGAAGTTTTATAGTTTTATAGTGCAGCACTGTGTAGTGGAACTACAATGTGAGTCACATGTAAGTTTAAATTTTCTAGTAGTTTTTTCATTAAAAAGTAGAAGGAAACCAGGTGAAAATAATTTTGATATATTTTATTTAACCCAATATATCCAATATATTACTGTTTTGAAATTAACGAGATATTTTATATTGTTTTTCATAATAAGTCATCAAAATCTGATGTCTGTTTTACGTGTAAAACAATCTCAATTCAAACTATACACATTCCGAGTGCTCACGTATGGCCAGAGGCTGCCATAAAAACAGCTTAGTGTTTTGTTTTAGACTTGGCCTCCTGGAAACGGCCATGCTGCCATCTGGTGGTAATTTCATCAAGTAACACCCCTGAACACCCACTCTGGCACCAAAGACTTGTTATATATACTTAAATATTCCCGGCCCCAAGCTACCCAAAACCTAGTATAAGAGAGAAGATGAGGCAGAAAAACCAACCTTCAAAGCGTAGGATTCTAAGTTCCAGAACAGAAGACCATTTAAAATGTTTTGGGATTTGGAAAAGGCCGAGATGATAGCCAGAGACAGAGAGAAGCCTCTAGGAACAAGGACACTTTTCACAGGTGTGGAGATGAAGAAAGAAATGACTTGCTTGGTGCTGACCTGAGATGAGGAGACACACAGCTTAGTACGTCAGTACCTTGACCATGCCGTAAAGTAGGCACCAGCGTCTTTCACCTAGACCACGGCAATAGCTCAAAAAACAAAGTGTGTTTAAGTAAGTAATGAACACATTTGTATGATCCAAAATTCCAAAAATACAGAAGCAAAGGGTCTCCTTCCCATCTCTGTCCCTTAACTACCGTTTTAGTGAGGCATCGCAGCTATAATAATCTTGTACATATTTTTTCACATGCAAGTATGTCTGTACAATAAGTTTCTTGAGATGGAATTGTTGGGCCCAAGGATAGGTGCATCTGTAATTTTGATAGATAAAAAATAGCTTTATTTGTAAAAATCAGCTTTATTGAGGTATAATCTACATACAATAAATCTATTGTTTTAAGTGTGTAATTTGATGAGTTTTAACAATGTATACAGTTGTGTAACCACCGCCACAATCATAGAACATTTCCATCATCCAGAAAGTTCCCTCATGCCCCTTGCAGTTAAGTCCCTCCCCTTTAGCCCCAGCCTCTGCGGTTAAGTCCCTCCCCTTTAGCCCCCGGCCTCTGACAACTACTGATTTGTTTTCTTCCCTTATAATTTTGCCTTTTCCAAAACGTATAAGTGGAATAATATAGAATGTAGTCTTTCCTGTCTGGATTCTTGCACTTAGCATTTGGATTGTATGATTCATCTACGTTGTTGCCTGTGTCAGTAGTACTTTTTGTGTTGTTAAGTACCAGTAGTATTCTATGTACATACCACAGTCTATTCATTCACTTGTTGACAGACATTTGGATTGTTTCCAGTTTTGGGCTGTTACGAGCTTCTGTGAACATTCAAGGCCAAGCCTTTAAGTTTTCATCTAGCCTGGGTAAATAGTGGAATTGCTGGGTCATATGGCAAGTGTACGTTTAACCTTTTAAGAAACTGCCTGTTTTCCAAAGTAACTGTCCCTTTTTCATTGTCACCAGCGATGTATGAGAAGTCCAGTTGCACTACATTCTTGCCAGCACTTGGTGTGGCTGCTGTTTTTTAATTTTAGCCACTCAAGTAGAAGTGTAGTGGCATCTTATCATGGTTTCAATTAAATTTTATTTATGCCTAATGATGCTATGCATCATCCATATGCTTATTTACCGTTTGTATATATTCTTTGGTGAAATACCTGTTCAAATCTTTATTTCTTAATTGAGCCATTTGTCATCTTATTGAGTTATAAAAGTTCTTTATATTCTAGACATAAGTCCTTTGTCCAATATATCCTTTGCAAATATTCCCTCCCTTTCTGTGGCTTGCCTATTCATTACCTTATCGGAATCTTTTGATGAAAGACACGAGTACTTAATTTTGATGAGTGCTTCACCAGTTAACCTGTGTGTTGCTCCAGGCAGCTCCTGTTCTTGACTTGACTACCACTAGGCGAGAAAACCTTTCTTACAGTTTTCACACTCTTAGTCAGAACTTTCCTGCACTGGACCAGGCTATGCCTGTTGTCTTAGGCCATGTCTTCCATTAACTGATTGCTGTCCTCTTTTTGTGTTTTAAGAAATTTTCACCTTTTTCAGCTTATTGAAATAGTGAATAGTCTTCTTGTTTTCAGGTATAAATTTATAATTAAAAATTGATAAACAACTGAAATGTCCACCAACAGATGAATGAGTAAACAAAATGTGGTATATACACACAATGAAATACTACTTAGCTATAAACAGAAATGAAGTCCTGATACATGCCACAACATGGGTAAACCTTGAAAACATGGTACTGAGCAAAATAAGTCAGTCCTAATACTCACTTAGATGAAACAAGCAAATATATTGTTGTTAGGTCCCGTTGAGTTGGCTCCGACTCATACTGACCCCATGTACAATAGAACAAAATGTTGCCCAGTCCTGCACCATCCCCACAACAGTAGTTTGAGTTTATTGTTGTAGCCACTGTGTCAATTCATCTTGTCAAGGGTCTTCCTTTTTTTCGCTTACCCTCGACTTTACCAAGCATGATGTCCTTCTTCAGGGATTGGTCCCTCCCGACAGCATGTCCAAAGTAAGCACGATGAAGTCTCACCATCCTCGCTTCTAAGGAGATTCTGGCTGTACTTCCTCCAGCATGCATATGAGGCAATTGAAAATACCATGGTTGAGTCAGGTGCACCTTAGTCATCAAAGTGATATCTTTGCTTTTTAAGATTTGTAGCAGATTTGCCCAATGCAATACACTGTTAGATTTCTTGAATGCTGCTTCCGTGGACGTTGATTGTTGATTGAAGTAAAATTAAATCCTTGGCTGAGAGGGCCCTGAGCAAAACCAGATGGATTCCATCTATAAAAGACTCTGGGAGAAAACCAGAGTACCTTACTGAGCAGTAACCTGGGCAAGGAAAAAACATGTCTAACACGTGGCTTCATGGTAACGTCAATCGGAACCCATTAAGTGGTACAAAAACAACCCTATTGTACAAAAATGAGCTCACCTATCATAGATTACACAGGTTTTTTCCTGGTTCCCCTGCATGTATCCTTGCACAGGCACATTGTTCTGCCTACATGTTAGACGGTATATAAACTCACACGACACACTGCCCTGCATGGACCTCTGCTTAGGTGACACTTGACTGCTGTCCGTCGTGAGAATCTTTGCATTGGCCCCTGTATGTAGGTTCCCTAGTAAAAGCTAAATCTAATCAACAAGTCTTTTTTCACCTCTTTTTTAGAAATCTGACCTGTCCTTTGGAGCCATTTTTGCCACTGGTCTGGTGGGGTGTAACAAATAGTGACGTGAGCAGAATTCTGAAAAAATGGTCTGGGGAAAAGAGAATCTTTAGGGGGAAGTCCCTGGTTGACCCCAGACTTCAATGTGGGGACCAGTGGCGAGTCTTCTAGATGCTTGTAGATCACTGAGGGAGTATGGGAAATGCCCCCAAAACTCCTGCAGGGCTGGTAGAAGTTATAAAAGGATTAAAACTGACCGGCCTGAATAAGGATAGCCATGACACTGTAGCCAATGTGGGATAGCTGTTAGTAGAGAATTTTCAGGGGGAAATCCCTGGTTGGCCCCAGGCTTTGATATAGAGACCAGTGGCAAGTCTGGCGGATGCTTGTATACTGCTGAGGGAGTAGGGGGAGAGCCCCAAAACTCCCACAGGGCTGGAAGAAATTATAGAAAGATTAAAGCTGACCAACCTAAATAAGGATGGCTGTTGCTCTGTAGCCAGCATGGGATGGCCGTTACTCTGGGTGATGAGCTTAGTGACAGAGGCCCAGTTAAAAGCAGAAGCAATGATTAGAAAATCTGAGGAAGAGCTAACACTAGAAAGTAATATCAAAACAACTGCTTTCATGTTGGTCGCCGACTTAGCTGGAAAAACAGAGCAAAGGAAAAATAATTGGGAACAGGGAAAGCCCTCAGCTCTTCCCCTAGAAGCTCCTGTGTCCTCTCCTGTAACAACCTGGCAAGATTTCCCTCAATGTAGAGCCATTCGGGGGTCCAGCGGCCAAACAAAAGTCCTGGCTTTGGTTGACACTGGAACTGAATGCACTTTGATTTATGGTAATCCACATAAATTTTAAGGTCACCTTTTAAGTTTATATTTCTCCTGCTCCAGAAAACATACTAGGTATTGACACCTTACCCAGAGCCTTCCTGGAAACAATGGGGAGTTTCACTTGGCTTGTGGCTTAGGAGTGAAACCGGTTCTTCAGGGTTGGGCTATATGGCAGAAAATCTCCAAAACTGTAATGGAATTGGAAAAGATGTAAATTATTAGGTAGGCTCAAAGCCTTACAATAGTTCACTATGGCCTGTCTGTAAGCCGACGGAACATGGAAAATGAAAGTCGACTACCAAAAATTAAATAAAGTAATTCCTCCTGTACATGCAGCTGTACCTAACATATCCACTATTCTGGAGTGGCTGATAACATGGTCAGGAGAATACCATGCTGTTTTAGATTTGGCAAATGCTTTTTTCAGTATTCCCTTCAGCTAGTCTGCTCAAGATATATTTTCCTCCACATGTGAAGGAAGACAATGGACTTTCCAAGTGTTACCCCAAGGATATTTGCATAGCACTACAATTTGTCATGGCATGGTAGCTCAAGATTTAGCTGCTGATCCCTTAACAGAGGGGGTACATATGGAACATTGGGTAGATAATGTCATGTTTCTAGTGATTTGAGTTTTTTGCAGGTGATAACCAATCTAGTAATGGAACACCTCCAATAGTGAGGATGGGCTATCAACCTACACAAAATTCAGGCACTGGGGCCCATGGTCAAATTTATGGGAAGTTGGTTGGGTAAGACCAGAGTCCTGCCCTCAGCAGTTATAGATAAAATCACTGCCCTTCCTCACACCCAGATTGTTAAAGAAGTACAAGCATTTGTGGTGATATGGAGAGCTTTTATCCCACACTTGGCACAATGCCTTCAACTACTCTATAGACTGACAAAGAAGACGACTACCTGGGGGTGGGGAACCTCACAAGAAAATGCTTTCATTCAAGCCAAGGCAGTAGTGCAACAAGTCCAAGCACTAGAGACCACAGAAGAAGGGGTGCCTTTTGAATTAGATGTTACTGTTCCTGAGGATGACATGGGTTGGGCTTGAGGCAGAGGAAAAAATAAACAGATGGCTGATAGGATTCTAGTCACAGCTCTTCACACTACACTAGTGGAGATACACTACACCTTGATAGAAAAACAATTCTTCATTGTGTACAATTATTTGTTGCAAATAGAAGCCCTCACTAGAGAAGTACAAGTAGAAGTAAAGAGTAGCATACCCTATCAAGGGGTGGGTAGAGGGCCTGTTTGTCAAACCATGGTCAGCTTTGGCAAAGAGTAGTACTAGGTGAGGAGGCAAGTCCCCTCTCCAAAGAGTTACAGGAATATTTGGGACCTATCAAATTCAAATTTACACAGAAAATGCTCACTTGCCACCAACAGATACCTCCAGAATGCTCTGTTGTTGTTGTTGTTAGGTGCCATCAAGTCGGTTCCGACTCATAGCGACCTTATGCATAACAGAACGAAACACTGCCCGGTTCTGCGCCATCCTTACAATCGTTATGCTTGAGCTCATTGTTGCAGCCACTGTGTCAGTCCACCTCGTTGAGGGTCTTCCTCTTTTCTGCTGACCCTGTACTCTGCCAAGCATGATGTCCTTCTCCAGGGACTCACCCCTCCTGACAACATGTCCAAAGTATGTAAGACGCAGTCTCACCATCCTTGCCTCTAAGGAGCATTCTGGTCGCACTTCTTCCAAGATAGATTTGTTCATTCTTTTGGCAGTCCATGGTATATTCAATATTCTTTGCCAACACCACAATTAAAAGGCATCAACTTTTCTTTGGTCTTCCTTATTCATTGTCCAGCTTTCACATGCGTATGATGTGATTGAAAATACCATGGCTTGGGTCAGGCGCAACTTAGTCTTCACGGTGACATCTTTGCTCTTCAACACTTTGAAGAAGTCCTTTGCAGCAGATTTGCCCAATGCAATGCGTCTTTTGATTTCTTGACTGCTGCTTCCATGGCTGTTGATTGTGGATACAAGTAAAATGAAATCCTTGACAACTTCAATCTTTTCTCCGTTTATCATGATGTTGCTCATTGGTCCAGTTGTGAGGATTTTTGTTTTCTTTATGTTGAGGTGTAATCCATACTGAAGGCTGTGGTCTTTGATCTTCATTAATAAGTGCTTCAAGTCTTCTTCACTTTCAGCAAGCAAGGTTGTGTCATCTGCATAACGCAGGTCGTTAATGAGTCTTCCTCCAATCCTGAGGCCCCGTTCTTCTTCATATAGTCCAGCTTCTCGGATTATTTGTTCAGCATACAGATTAAATAGGTATGGTGAAAGAATACAACCTGACGCACACCTTTCCTGACTTTAAACCAATCAGTATCCCCTTGTTCTGTCCAAACAACTGCCTCTTGATCTATGTAAAGGTTCCTCATGAGCACAATTAAGTGTTCTGGAATTCCCATTCTTCGCAGTGTTATCCATAGTTTGTTATGATCCACACAGTTGAATGCCTTTGCAGAATGCCCTAGGCATGCTGAAAAGAGGGCAGGCACCCCAACTACCACGCTCTACTTAAGAATATGATCAGGCATATTTAAAGGGGTGGGAGGCCCTTACAGATTTGGCAAATTGATTATATCGGCTCCCTCCCTAAAAGTAAGGGACATTGATTTGCTCTTATATGCATGGATACCTACAGCGGATTACTCTAAGCTTTCCTTACTATAAGAGACAATCAAACTGTCACCATTTCAGGTCTGGAAAAACTAATATCCATGTATGACTCCTAAAGAAATTAACAGTGATCAGAGTTCTAACTTTACAGGGGCCCTTATATAGGAATGGGTGGAGAAACAGGGCATAGACTGGCACTTCCACCTGCCTTATAATCCCCAGGGGGCAGGATTAATTGAAGGAAAAAATGGCCTCCTTAAGGAACAAAGAAAGAGTGACTGGCTGGCCTACTTGGGGCCACTGGGCAATTGTTTTGCCCAAAGCTATAAGAGCATTACATGAAGCTCCCATCATGGGAGGGCAGTCCTTGTTTGAGTAGTTAGGTGGTGAGCCACACCCAGGTCAAGCTATAAGGATATGGAAGACAATACCAAAAGTATTCATGCCAGAGTTGGATGCCACCCAACATGTACTATCACTCTGGACACTGGTGAGCATCACCCTGGACAGAGTATAATCAATGGGAGCATCCAATGGCAGGTCCCCAGGGAATGGGTAGGACTCCTACTGCTAAGGCAGGAGATTTCTGCTGCCTTGCCCCTTAGCCCTGTGTTTTGCAACAGAATGACACTGGAAAAAAGGTAGAAATGGGAAAAACACTGGCTGCAATGATACAAGGAATCTTACCTTCCCCTTTGGGAGAGGTAAGAAAGCCTCTGCAATCAGCAGAAGTAGAAGCAGAAGGAAGAAATAATACTAGTTACTTTTAATAGAAAAAGATGAATGTCCTGTTTTTGTTCCTTATAAATTTCTTTCTTTCTGCTAAAAGTGTGATAATCTTGCTGCTTCTTTGTGCTCCTGCTGCATCTCTACAGAAGATGTCATTGAACACTTTTCTAACATGGGCTTTGCACACCATCAAAGACACGAACCAGTCCCACTGTTGGGTATGTGGGCTAATGCCATTTAGCAGTTAAGGGGAGTCACTGTGGTGGGTTTCCCCACTGCAGGGATGGGACCGGCAGTATGGGACTGGCAGTTTTGCAAGCCTTAATATATGCTGACAGAAATTGTCCAATATTTTAAGCTCTATAGATATTACTAGATTTATGACAGAAGATGGGGGAAAGACAGTCAACTTCAAGGACATGGGATCCAATTTTCTGAGTCAGCCACAATCAGACAGGCCATCACTAAAAGCAAAGACAAACCAGAAAGTGGCACTACATGACAATTGGGTCTGTACTGACAGATACAGGACGGATTCATGCGACTAACGCCAGTGGCCAGTGTGTCAGAAATGACTGATGTATGTTGGGAACAAAGTAGTCATAGTAAAGATCAAGACTCAGCAAACACCCACTATCTGGGGAAGGTACCAATGCACTGGTGCAGGCACATCATATATTTTCAGGTTTCTGATTGATTTGCCATGGATTGGTTCAACTGTCTAGGAATATACTGGGTGGCACTGAATGGCATGTAATGGTTATGTGGTAGCAGTGTCTGGTCTTGACTGCCTCCAGGTTGGCTTGGCAGGTGTACAATAGGCTTTCCATAGGTCCACTGCCACATTTCAGAACCTATCCCTGACCCTTATAATGAGCCTATCTGGACAGGCAGATGTAGCAAGAGATCTGTTTTCTCTTGGTGGGATTGCTTTCCAGCTGTATTTACCCCCATTACTGGAAATATTAATATCATGGCTAAAATTGAGACTTTAAAGAAATTTGTTTCATCTGCCCTATATGCACAGACGGGCTGCCTCAGATGAAGAAACTGCAGCCATGAGGAAAGTGGTGTTGCCAAAGTGGATGGCTTTGGACATGATTACTGTGGCGTAAGGAGGCACCTGTGCTGTACTAAACATTGAATCTTGTGTGTATATTCCTAATAATAATTAAAAAAATCACTCCCTTATACATTTACAAGTACAACTAGATAGAATTGAGCATCTGGGAGATGATACATGGTGGGCTGAAAATCAAGGGGTGGTTCTGTGGATGGGGAACGTGATGGAAGAAATTACTATTTGGATTATTATCTATAATTATTGGAGGAATTTTTTGTTGTTCTTGCCTTTATTGTTGGGGTGGGTTTTGCTTACAATATTTTATAAAATTGGGACATAAGGCCCTAGTGACATTACCCCATCAGATGGAGGCTCAGGGACAATTGTGAAAGAGGGAGGTGCATGAGACTGTAAGAGCCCTGAACAATACAAGATAAATCTTGCCTGCAAAGGACTCTGGGAGAGAATCACAGCACTTTACTGAGCAGGGACCTGGGCCAGAAAAAACAAGTCTAACACCCGACTTCATGGTATTGTTGATTGAAACCCATTTACTAGAACAAAAACAACCCCATCTGTCATAGATTACACATGTTTCTTCCTGGCTACCCTTCACATATCCTTGCGTGTAGGCACATTGTTCTCCCTATGTGTTTGTTGTTGTTCAGTGCCCTCAAGTAAGTTCTGACTCATAGCGACCCTATGTACAACAAAATAAAACACTGCCCGGTTGTATGCCATCCTCACAATTGTTGCTGTATTTGAGCCCTTTGTTGCAGCCACTGTGTCAACCCATCTCACTGAGGGTCTTCCACTTTTTTTCTGACCATCTACTTTACCAAGCATGATGTTCTTCTCCAGGGACCGGTCCCTCCTGATAACACGTCCAAAGTATGTGAGACAGTCTTGCCATCCTTGCTTCTAAGAAGCATACTGGCTCTACTTCTTCCAAGACAGATTTGTTTGTTCTTCTGCCAGTCCATGGTATATTCAACATTCTTCGCCAACATCATAATTCAAAGCCGTCAATTCTTCTTCAGTCTTCTTTATTCATTGTCCAGTTTTCATGTGCATATGAAGCAATTGGAAACATTATGGCCTGGGTCAGGTGCACCTTAATCCTTAAAGAGACATCTTTGCTTTTTAACAATTTAAAGAGGTCTTTTGCAGAAGATCTGCCCAATGTAATACATCATCTGATTTCTTGACTGCTGCTTCTGTGGGCGTTGAACGTGAATCCAAGTAAAATGAAATCCTTGACAACTTCAATCTTTTCTCATTTATCATTATGATGCTTATTGGTCTAATTGTGAGGGTTTTTGTTTTTGAATGTTAGGGTATAATGCATACCGAAGGCTGTGGTCTTTGATCTTCATCAATAAGTGCTTCAAGTCCTTTTGGCTTTCAGCAAGCAAGGCTATGTCATCTACATATCGAAGGTTGTTAATGAGTCTTTCTCCAATCATGATGCCATGTTCTTCTTTATATGGTGCAGCTTCTGTGGTTATTTGCTCAGAATACCAATTGAATAAGTATGATCAAAGGATACAATCTTGACACATACCTTTCCTGATTTTAAACCACACAGTATCGCCTTGTTCTGTTTGAACAACTGCCTCTTGAACAGGTTCCTCATGAGCACAGTTAAGTGTTCTGGAACGCCCATTCCTTGTAATGTTATCCGTAATTTCTTATGATCCACACAGGTGAATGCCTTTGCATAGTCAATAAAACACAGGTAAACATCTTTCTGGGATGCTCGGCTTTCAGCCATGATCCATCTGACATCAGCAATGATATCCCTTGCCCCACATCCTCTTCTGAATCTGGCTTGAATTTCTGGCAGTCCCCTGTTGATGTTCTGCTGCAACTGCTTTTGAATGATCTTCAGCAAAATTTTACTTGTGTGTGATATTAATGATATTGTTTAGTAATTTCCGCATTCTGTTGGATCACCTTTCTTTGGAATGGGTAAAAATATTGATCTCTTCTGGTTGGTTGGCCAGGTAGATGTCTTCCAAGTTTCTTGGCATAGACAAGTGAGTGTTTCCAGTGCTGCATCAATTTGTTGAAACATCTCAATTGGTATTCCATCAATTCCTGGAGGCTTGTTTTTTGCCAGTGCCTTCAGGGCACCTTGGACTTCTTCCTTCAATACCATCTGTCTTAGTCATCTAGTGCTGCCATAACTACAAGTGGATGACTTTAACAAAGAGAAATTTATTCTCTCACAGTCTAGTAGGTTACAAGTCTAAATTCAGGGTGTCAGCTCCAGGGGAAGGTTTTCTCTCTTTGTCAGCTCTGGAGGAAGGTCTTTGTCCTCAATATACTCCTGGTCAAAGAGCTTCTCAGGCGGAGGGACCCTGGGCCCAAAGGATGCACACTGCTCCTGATGCTGCCTTCTTGGTGGTATGAGGTCCCCAGCTCTCTGCTTGCTTCCCTTTTCTTTTATCCCTTTACCTGGGATCAAGGAGGTGACCTGAGTAAGGGTCGTGTTACAATCCTACCCTAATCCTCTCAACATAAAATTACAATCACAAAATGGAGGACAACCACACAATACTGGGAATCATGGCCTAGCCAAGTTGATACACATTTTGGGGGGGGACATAATTCAATCCATGACACCATCCATTATTGATCATATTCTACCCCCTGAAGTGGCTGAACTTCAACCAATTCTTTTTGATACAGTGACTATGTATTCCTTCCATCTTCTTTTGATGCTTCCTGTGTCGTTTGATATTTTTCCCATAGAATCCTTCAATATTGCAACTCAAGGCTTGAATTTTCTCTTCATTTCTTTCAGCTTGAGAAATGCCGAGTGTGTTCTTCCCTTTTGGTTTTCTAACTCTAGGTCTTTGCACATTTCATTATACTTTCGCTTCGTGAACTACCCTTTGAAATCTTCTGTTCAGTTCTTATACTTCTTCATTACTTCCATTCACTTTAGCCACTCTACATTGAAGAGCAAGTTTCACTGAGTCTCTTCTGACGTCCATTTTAGTCTTTTCTTTCTTTCCTATCTTTTTAATGACCTCTTGTTTTCTTCATGTATGATATCATTCCACAACTCTTGTGGTCTTCGGTCATTAGTGTTCAATGTGTCAAATCTATTCTTGAGATGGTCTCTAAATTCAGGTGGGATATACTCAAGGTCATACTTTGGCTCTTGAGGACTTGTTCTAATTTTCTTCAACCTCAACTTGAACTTAAATTTGAGCAATTGATGTTCTGTTCCACAGTAGGCCCCTGAACTTGTTCTGACTGATATTGAGCTTTTCCATCATCTCTTTCCGCAGATGTAGCCAATTTGATTCCTGTGTATTCAATTTGGCGAGGTCCAAGTGTATAGTTGTCATTTATGTTGTTGAAAAAAGGTATTTGCGATGAGGAGGTCTTTGGCGATCTTTGGTGACTTTTTTTTTTTAATCTCCAAGGTCATATTTTCGAACAACCAATTCTTCTTTGTTTCCAGTTTTCACATACCAATCACCAGTAATTATCAATGCATGTTGATTGCATGTTTGATCAATTTCAGACTGCAGAAGTTGGTAAAAATCTTCAATTTCCTCATCTTTGGCATTAGTGGTTGGTGCATAAATTCGAATAACAGTCTAGTTAACTGGTCTTCCTTGTAGACATATGGATATTATCCTATTACTCACAGGGTTGTGTTTCAAGATAGACCTTGAAATGTTCTTTTTGATGATGACTGCAACACTATTCGTCTTCAATCTGTCATTCCTGGTACAGTAGACCATATTACTGTCCAATTCAAAATGGCCAATACTAGTCCATTTTAGCTTACTAATCCCTAGAATTTTGATGTATGCATTCCATTTCATTTTTGATGACTTGACTTCCAATTTTCCTTGATTCATACTTCTTACATTCCATGTTCTTATTATTAATGAATGTTTGCAGCTGTTTCTTATTTTGAGTCGTGTCACATCGGCAAATGAAGATCCCAAAAGCTGGACTTCATATTATTAAGGTTGTCTCTATTTTGAAGAGGCATCTCTTCCCCAGTCGTATTTTGAGTGCCTTCCAACCCAAAGGTCTCATCTTCTGGCACTATATTAGACAATGTTCTGTTGCTATTCATAAGGTTTTCACTGGCTAATTATTTCAGAAGTAGACTGTCAGGTCCTTCTTCCTAGTCTGTCTTAGTCTGGAAGCTCAGATGAAGCCTGTCCACCATGGGCAACCCTGCTGGTATTTGAAACGCTGGTGGCATGGCTTCCAGCATCACAGCAACATGCAAGCCACTGCAGTACAACAAACTGACAGATGTGTGGGGCATGTCAGATGGTATATAAACCCACACCACACATTTCCCTGTGTGGACTTCTACCTGGGTGACACTGGACACTTTACTGTCCATTGCAAGAAACTTGGGGTCGACCTCTGTATGCTGACCTCCCTAATAAAAACTAAATCTGATCAACCTGACTTTTTCCATCTTTTTTTTGGAATCTAACCTGTGCCCCTTGGAGCCACTCCTGCTGCTGGTCCAGTGAGTGCTACACTAACAGCTTCAATATTTTCTCCATTTATCATGATATTGCTTATTGGTTTCCTTGTGAGAAGTTTTGTTTTTGTTGAGGTGTAATCCTGAAGGTTATAGTCTTTGATCTTCATCAGTAAGTGCTTCAAGTCATCTTCACTTTCGACAAGGTTTTGTCATCTACATATCACAAGTTGTTAATGCGTCTTCGTCCAATCCTGATGCTGCATTCTTCTTCATACAGCTTCTCAGATTATTTGCTCAGCATACAGATTGAGTAAATACGGTGAGAGAATACAACTCTGACGCACACCTTTTCACATATATAAGCATATATATGTGTGTGTGTGTATCAAAAATTATTAGTGGTTACTAGGAGTGGGAGGGAGGGGAAAAGGGATAGTTTTTGCTTAGGAGGGATTGAGTTTATGTAAATGGTGATAGAATGATTTGGAAAAGGAAAGTGAGAATGGTTGTGCAAATTGAATGTAATCAACGTCACTGTAGAAATTGTTGAACTGACGTATGTTTTGTTGTGTATATTTTCACACAATAAAAAAAAGTGAAAAAAAATTATAAAGACCATTGCCAAAGACCACCAAAAATATACCTGTAGGGGAGGTGGGGCCAAGATAGTGGAGCAGTCAGATGCTTCTGGTGGTCCCTCTTGCAACAAAGATTAAAAAAAAGAGAGAGAATCAATTACAAATGACAATCTAGGGGCCCTGAATATCAAAGGCAAAGTTGAGGAACTGCACTGAGCAGCAGGGGTGGGAGAGATGGTTCAGAAGTGGCAAGAGTTACCAGACCTGACCCCATGGGAAAGAGCACCCTGTAGGCCAGATCCTCTGGCGTGAGTGCGGTGAGGCAAGCAGTATTGTCCAGGACTTGTTTTCCGCATTGGGAGAGACTGAGTGGCGAAGAGTCCACTCATGACTCCAGAATCAGTGAAAAGCAGCACTCTTGGCATAAGTACTTGCATTTAATCTACTGTGCAGACTGAAAAACACCCCTTTGGATAACCCTCTCTCCCATTTAACTGACCATTCCCTGCTCCGCACTGGGTCCTGAGCTGGCTTCAGTGATAGCTGGTTTCCCTGGGCTGGAAGGAGGACCTGTCGTGCGTCCTGAGCCATCCTTCCAGCCTTGGAGAAGGAACAAATTAACAAATGGGGAAAAATAATCTGCTGGCTCCCCTAAGTTGGGAATTCAGGGCAGAAACAGCTCCTTTGTCAAGGCAAAAGTGGTCCATGGACTTTGAATGCCTTTTACGCCTCAATAGATCTGTGTGGGCCCATTTCAACAGCATAGGCCCTCATCAGCATAGTACAACAGGGTATATACCTGAAGTCTAACTTCAACTGTTTCAGTTATATGGTGGAGAGGCAGGTTTGTGACTTTGACACATCCAGAAAGAAGCTCAATAAAGACATGGAAGATCTAAATGCCACAATCAATCAACTTGACCTCATAGACACATACAGAACATTCCACCCAACAGCAGCCAAGTATACATTCATTTCCAATGCACATGGGACAGTCTCCAGAATAGACCACATATTAGGTCATAAAGCAAGCCTTAACAGAATCCAAAGCATCAAAATATTACAAAGCATCTATTCTGATCATAAAGCCATAAAAGGAGAAATCAATAACTGAAAAAAACAAGGAAAAAAAAATCAAACACATGGAAACCGAACAACACCTTGCTCAAAAATTACTGGGTTATAGAAGAAATTAAGTACGGAATAAAGAAATTCATAGAATCAAATGAGAATGAAAACACTTCCAACCAGAACCTTTGGGACACAGGAAAAGCAGTCCTTAGAGGTCAATTTATAGCAATAAATGCACATATCCAAAAGGAAGAAAGGGCCATAATCAAAGAATTATCCTTCAACTCAAACAAATAGAAAGACAGCAGCAAAAGGAGCCCTCAGGCCCAGAAGAAAGCAAAGGACAAAAATTAGAGCAGACTTAAATGAAATAGAGAACAGAAAAACAATTGAAAGAGTTAACAAGACCAAAAGCTGGTTCGTTGAAAAGATCAGCAAAATCCATACCACTGGCCAAACTGTTCAAAAGAAAAACAGGAGAGGAAGCAAATAAATAAGAAATGAGATGGGCAATATCACAACAGACCCAACTGAAATTAAAAGAATCATAAGAGAATACTATGAACAATTGTACTCTAACAAATTTGAAAACCTAGACGAAATGGATACATTTCTAGAAACTCACTACCTACCTAAACTAACACAAACAGAGGTAGAACAACTAAATAGACCCATAACAAAAGAAGAGATTGAAAAGGTAACTAAAAAACTCCCAAAAAAAAGTCCTGGCCCTGACTGCTTCACTGGAGAATTCTACCAAACTCTCAGAGAAGAGTTAACACGACTACTACTAAAGGTATTTCAAAGCATAGAAAAGGATGGAATACTACTTAACTCATTCTATGAAGCCAGCATATCCCTGATGCCAAAACCAGGTAAAGACACCACAAAAAAAGAAAATTACAGACCAATATCCCTCATGAACTTAGATGCAAAAATCCTCAGCAAAATTCTAGCTAGTAGAATTCAACAACATATCAAAAAATAATTCACCATGACCAAGCTGGATTCATACCAGGTATGCAGGGATGGTTCAAAATTAGAAAAACAACCAGTGTAATCACATAAATAAAACAAAAGACTAGAACCACAAGATCTTATCAATTGATGCAGAGAAGACATTTGACAAAGTCCAGCGCCCATTCATGACAAAAACTCTCAGCAAAATAGGAATAGAAGGAAAATTACTCAACATAATAAAGGACACTTATACAAAGCCAACGGCCAACATCATCCTAAATGGAGAGAGTCTGAAAGCATTCCCCCTGAGAACGGGAACCAGACAAGGATGCCCTTTATCACCACTCTTATTCAACATTGTGCTGGAGGTTCTAGCCAGAGCAATTAGGCTAGAAAAAGAAATAAAGGGCATCCTCAAATTGGTAAGGAAGAAGTAAAAGTATCTCTATTTGCAGATGATATGATCGTATACACAGAAAACCCTGAAGAATCCACAAGAAAACTACTGGAACTAATAAGAGAGTTCAGCAGAATGTCAGGATACAAAATAAACATACAAAAATCAGTTGGAGGAGGCGGGGCCAAGATGGCTGACTAGGTAGACGCTACCTCGGATCCCTCTTGCAACAAAGACTCGGAAAAACAAGTGAATCGATCACATACATGACAATCTACGAACCCTGAACGACAAACACAGATTTAAAGAGTTGACCTGAGTGACAGAGACGGAGAATGAACAACTACGGGGAAGCAGCGACTGTTTTCGGAGCCTGGAGCTAGCGTCCCAGTCAGGTAACCTTGGCGCCAGGCTTAGGACTGGGCACAGAGGAGCTGAACATGACATCTGTGAGGGCACAAACACAGGGCGCAGCCCTAGCCCCCTGAACTGACCCCAGGAGGGGGCCCAGCTGGTCCGTGTGAGCGGCAGGGCCACGTGGCTGGTGGGAGGAGAAGTCCCCGGGAGGCAGTGACTGGTTTTGGAGCCGGGAGTGCTGCGTCCCAGCCGGCGAACCTTGGCGCCGGGCTTTGGACTGGGCACAGGGGAGCTGAACGTGGCATCTGGTCACGGCGCAAACAAGGGGCGCAGCCCTACTCCCCTGAAGTAACCCCGGGAGGGGGCCTAGCCGGTCCACGGGGGCAGCGTGGCTACGTGGCTGGTGGGACGAGAAGTCCCCGGGAGGCAATGACTGATTTTGGAGCCGGGAGTGCAGCGTCCCAGCAAGGGAACCTTGACGCTGGGCTTTGGATTGGCAGTGGAGGATCTGACCGCGGCTTCAGCGGGCCAGACCCTCGGGGACAATCTCCACACAGCCAGCACACATAGGCGACACGCCCCTCGGGAATCTCAGATAAAATAGTCATCCCAAGCAAGATAAACAACTTTGGCTATATTCTGGGGTGCTACTCTCTGCTGTTTTTCTGAACCCTCCCCTCCCCTTCCCAGGCGGCGTCATTAACATTGGAATTTCCTGAGCCAGAGGGAGAACAGCTCCGGCTCCGCGGCTTTGCTTCCCCCCCCCGCCTTTTTTTTTGGTCTTTCCTAACCGATTCTTCCGGCCTGAGAGAAGCAACCACAAAAAACCCAGGGACCAAAAATCCTTCCCTAATTGGACTAAAAACACAGAACCAGCTCCAGCCAAGCATGTATGATCCAAATCTCGGGCTTTCATCATTATAGGGAACAAGGTGGCTGTTATAATGCAAAGGTAGTTCTGATAGGAATCTGACTGCATTTTTTTTTTAGCGGATTTACTGGAAAAACAAGTTCCCCAGGTCTGATATCTCTGCTTATTCGACAGAGCCCTAACTGACCCACAACAGGGAACTGAGAGCTGAAGCTCCCCCCCAGACCACCTAGCCTCTTGCCTTAGGGGTCTAAGGAGGGTGACACCTTCCAATCAGTAGAGGTACTTGCATTGGGGGCCTAAGGTACAGCTGCAGAGCCCTCCCACCAAGGTGCTATAGGAATAGAGACACACCTACCTCACTGACACTTGGGGGAAGCCTGTCAGCATCCTGCCCACCCTGGAGTGTGAACCCCAGCTGCTAATAGAATCTGGTGCACACAACTATCACCATTACTTCTCTAGGTGGATAGGTGTTAGGGCGCAGCACACACTTGATGACCCAAAATCAGATTCTACTCAAGAATAGTGAAAAGACTCAGGCATATATATCTGGCAACAGCCCAAACCAGCTGGTACTAGGTCATAAGTAAGTCAAGGGCTACAACAAACAAGACAGCACAATCTAGTAGCCCATCCACGTATATTGAAAGAAAAGAAAACAAGATAAGACTCAGTGAGCAAATATAGAATAAATCACTACAATATCTTAGTGATGGCTCGGAGACAGCAGTCGATATCAAACCACATAAAGAAGCAGACCATGACAGCTTCTACAACCCCCTAAACAAAAGAATCAAAATCTTTCCCAAATGAAGATACAATCCTGGAATTATCAGATACAAAATATAAAAAAATAACTTACAGAATGCTTCAAGACATCAGGGATGACCTCAGAAATGAAATAAGGCAAACTGCAGAAAAAGCCAAGGAACACACTGATAAAACAGTTGAAGAACTCAAAAAGATTATTCAAGAACATAGTGGAAAAATTAATAAGTTGCAAGAATCCATAGACAGACAGCATGCAGAAATCCAAAAGATTAACAATAAAATTACAGAATTAGACAACGCAATAGGAAGTCAGAGGAGCAGACTTGAGCAATTAGAATGCAGACTGGGAAATCTGGAGGAACAGGGAATTAACACCAACATAGCTGAAAAAAAATCAGATAAAAGAATTAAAAAAAATGAAGAAACCCTAAGACTCATGTGGGACTCTATCAAGAAGGATGACTTGCGTGTGATTGGAGTCCCAGAACAGGGAGGGAGGACAGAAAACACAGAGAAAATAGTTGAAGATCTCCTGACACAAAACTTCCCTGACATCATGAAAGACGAAAGGATATCTATCCAAGATGCTCATCGAACCCCATTTAAGATTGATCCAAAAAGAAAAACACCAAGACGTATTATCATCAAACTTGCCAAAACCAAAGATAAAGAGAAAATTTTAAAAGCAGCCAGGGATAAAAGAAAGGTCTCCTACAAGGGAGAATCAATAAGAATAAGTTCAGACTACTCAGCAGAAACCATGCAGTCAAGAAGGCAATGGGATGACATATACAGAGCACTGAAGGAGAAAACTGCCAGCCAAGGATCATATATCCAGCAAAACTCTCTCTGAAATATGAAGGCGAAATTAAGATATTTACAGACAAACACAAGCTTAGAGAATTTGCAAAAACCAAACCAAAGCTACAAGAAATACTAAAGGAAATTGTTTGGTCAGAAAACCAATAATATCAGATACCAGCACAACACAAGGTCACAGAACGGAACATCCTGATATCAACTCAAAGAGGGAAATCACAAAAACAAATTAAGATTAATTAAAAAAAATGCTCAAAGCAGGGAATCATTGAAGTCAATATGTAAAAGATCACAATAATAAAAAAGAGGGACTAAATACAGGTGGCACAGAACTGCCATATGGAGAGGGATACAAGGCGATATACGACAATACAAGTTAGGTTTTTACTTAGAAAAATAGGGGTAAATATTAAGGTAACCACAAAGAGGTGAGGTATAACAACTCCATAACTCAAAATAAAAGCCAAGAAAAACGTAACGACTCAACAAACATAAAGTCAAACACTATGAAAATGAGGATCTCACAATTTACTAAGCAAAACGTCTCAGCACAAAAAAGTAAGTGGAAAAATGAAATTGTCAACAACACACATAAAAAGGCATCAAAATGACAACACTAAACACTTATCTATAATTACGCTGAATGTAAATGGACTAAATGCACCAATAAAGAGACAGAGAGTCTCGGACTGGATAAAGAAACACGATCCGTCTATATGCTGCCTACAAGAGACACATCTTAGACTTAGAGACACAAACTAAAACTCAAAGGATGGAAAAAATATATCAAGCAAACAATAAGCAAAAAAGAAGAGTAGCAATATTAATTTCTGACAAAATAGACTTTAAACTTAAATCCACCACAAAGGATAAAGAAGGACACTACATAATGATAAAAGGGACAATTGATCAGGAAGATATAACCATATTAAGTATTTATGCACCCAATGCCAGGGCTGCAAGATACATAAATCAAATTTTAACAGACCTGAAAAGTGAGATAGACACCTCCACAATTATAGTAGGAGACTTCAACACACCACTTTCGGAGAAGGACAGGACATCCAGTAAGAAGCTCAATAGAGACACGGAAGACCTCCTTACAACAATCAACCAACTTGACCTCATTGACTTATACAGAACTCTCCACCCAACTGCTGCAAAGTATACTTTTTTTTTCTGGCGCACATGGAACATTCTCTAGAATAGACTACATATTAGGTCATAAAACAAACCTTTGCAGAATCCAAAACATCGAAATATTACAAAGCATCTTCTCAGACCACAAGGCAATAAAACTAGAAATCAATAACAGAAAAACTAGGGAAAAGAAATCAAATACTTGGAAACTGAACAATACCCTCCTGAAAAAAGACTGGGTTATAGAAGACATTAAGGACGGAATAAAGAAATTCATAGAATGCAACAAGAATGAAAACACTTCCTATCAAAACCTCTGGGACACAGCAAAAGCAGTGCTCAGAGGCCAATTTATATCGATAAATGCACACATACAAAAAGAAGAAAGAGCCAAAATCAAAGAACTGGCCCTACAACTTGAACAAATAGAAAGTGAGCAACAAAAGAATCCATCAGGCACCAGAAGAAAACAAATAATAAAAGTTAGAGCTGAACTAAATGAATTAGAGAACAGAAAAACAATTGGAAGAATTAACAAAGCCAAAAGCTGGTTCTTTGAAAAAATTAACAAAATCGATAAACCATTGGCTAGACTGACTAAAGAAATACAGGAAAGGAAACAAATAACCCGAATAAGAAACGAGATGGGTCACATCACAACAGACCCAACTGAAATTAAAAGAATCATATCAGATTATTACGAAAAATTGTACTCTAACAAATTTGAAAACCTAGAAGAAATGGATGAATTCCTGGAAAAACATTACCTACCTAAACTAACACAATCAGAAGTAGAACAACTAAATAGACCCATAACCAAAAAAGAGACTGAAATGGTAATCAAAAAACTCCCAATAAAAAAAAGCCCTGGCCCGGATGGCTATACTGCAGAGTTCTACCAAACTTTCAGAGAAGAGATAACACCACTACTACTAAAGGTATTTCAAAGCATGGAAAATGACGGAATACTACCCAACTCATTCTATGAAGCCACCATCTCCCTGATGCCAAAACCAGGTAAAGACACCACAAAAAAAGAAAATTACAGACCTATATCCCTCATGAACATAGATGCAAAAATCCTCAACAAAATTCTAGCCAATAGAATTCAACAACATATCAAAAAAATAATTCACCACGACCAAGTGGGATTTATACCAGGTATGCAAGGCTGGTTTAATATTAGAAAAACCATTAATGTAATCCGCCATATAAATAAAACAAAAGACAAAAACCACATGACCTTACCAATTGATGCAGAAAAGGCATTTGACAAAGTCCAACACCCATTTATGATAAAAACTCTCACCAAAATAGGAATTGAAGGAAAATTCCTCAACATAATACAGGGCATCTAAAAAAAAAAAGCCAACAGTCAACATCACTGTAAATGGAGAGAGCCTGAAAGCATTTCCCTTGAGAACGGGAACCAGATAAGGATGCCCTTTATCATTGCTCTTATTCAACATTGTGCTAGAGGTCCTAGCCAGAGCAATTAGGCTAGACAAAGAAAGAAAGGGCATCTGGATTGGCAAAGAGGAAGTAAAATTATCTCTATTTGCAGATGACATGATCTTATACACAGAAAACCCCAAGGAATCCTCCAGAAAACTACTGAAACTAATAGAAGAGTTCAGCAGAGTATCGGGATACAAGATAAACATACAAAAATCACTTGGATTCCTCTACATCAACAAAAAGAACATCGAAGAGGAAATCACCAAATCAATACCATTCACAGTAGCCCCCAAGAAGATAAAATACTTAGGAATGAATCTTACCAAGGATGTAAAAGACTATACAAAGAAAACTACAAAGCTCTACTACAAGAAATTCAAAAGGACATAATTAAGTGGAAAAACATACCCTGCTCATGGATAGGAAGACTTAACATAGTAAAAATGTCTATTCTACCAAAAGCCATCTATACATATAACGCACTTCCAATCCAAATTCCAATGTCATATTTTAACGGGATAGAGAAACAAATCACCAACTTCATATGGAAGGGAAAGAAGCCTCAGATAAGCAAAGCATTACTGAAAAAGAAGAAGAAAGTGGGAGGCCTCACTCTACCTGATTTCAGAACCTATTATACAGCCACAGTAGTCAAAACAGCCTGGTATTGGTACAACAACAGGCACATCGACCAGTGGAACAGAATTGAGAACCCAGATATAAATCCATCCACATATGAGCAGCTGATATTTGACAAAGGCCCAGTGTCAGTTAATTGGGGAAAAGACAGTCTTTTTAACAAATGGTGCTGGCATAACTGGATATCCATTTGCAAAAACATGAAACAGGACCCATACCTCACACCATGCACAAAAACTAACTCCAAGTGGATCAAAGACCTAAACATAAAGACTGAAACAGTAAAGATCATGGAAGAAAAAATAGGGACAACTCTAGGAGCCCTAATACAAGGCATAAACAGAATACAAAACATTACGAAAAAGGACGAAGAGAAACCCGATAACTGGGAGCTCCTAAAAATCAAACACCTATGCTCATCTAAAGACTTCACCAAAAGAGTAAAAAGACCACCTACAGACTGGGAGAGAATTTTCAGCTATGACATCTCCAACCAGCGCCTGATCTCTAAAATCTATATGATTCTGTCAAAACTCAACCACAAAAAGACAAACAACCCAATCAAGAAGTGGGCAAAGGATATGAACACGCACTTCACTAAAGAAGATATTCAGGCAGCTAACGGATACATGAGAAAATGGTCTGGATCATTAGCCATTAGAGAAATGCAAATTAAAACTACGATGAGATTCCATCTCCAACAAGGCTGGCATTAATCCAAAAAACACAAAATAATAAATGTTGGAGAGGCTGCGGAGAGATTGGAACTCTTATACACTGCTGGTGGGAATGTAAAATGGTACAACCACTTTGGAAATCTATCTGGCGTTATCTTAAACAGTTAGAAATAGAACTACCATACAACCGAGAAATCCCACTCCTCGGAATATACCCTAGAGAAATAAGAGCCTTCACACAAAGAGATATATGCACACCCATGTTTATTGCAGCTCTGTTTTTTTTACAATAGCAAAAAGCTGGAAGCAACCAAGGTGTCCATCAACGGATGAATGGTTAAATAAATTGTGGTATATTCACACAATGGAATACTACGCATCGATAAAGAACAGTGAAGAATCTGTGAAACATTTCCTAACATGGAGGAACCTGGAAGGCATTATGCTCAGCAAAATTAGTCAGAGGCAAAAGGACAAATATTGTATAAGACCACTATTACAAGATCTTGAGAAACAGTATAAACTGAGAAGAACACATACTTTTGTGGTTACGGGGAGGGGAGGGAGGGAGGGTGGGAGAGGGTTTTTTTTACTGACTAATTAGTAGCTAAGGACTGCTTTAGGTGAAGGGAAGGACAATACTCAATACATGGAAGGTCAGCTCAACTGGACTAGACCAAAAGCAAAGAAGTTCCCGGGATAAACTGAATGCTTCAAAGGTCAGTGGAGCAATGGCGGGGGTTTGGGGACCATGGTTTAAGGGGATTTCTAAGTCAATTGGCAAAATAATTCTATGATGAAAACATTCTGCATCCCACTTTGAAATGTGGCATCTGGGGTCTTAAATGCTAACAAGCGGCCATCTAAGATGCATCAATTGGTCTCAACCCACCTGGAGCAAAGGAGAATGAAGAACACCAACGTCACACGATAACTAAGAGCCCAAGAGACAGAAAGGGCCACATGACCCAGAGATCTACATCATCCTGAGACCAGAAGAACTAGTTGGTGCCCGGCCACAATCGATGACTGCCCTGACAGGGAGCACAACAGAGAACCCCTGAGGGAGCAGGAGATCAGTGGGATGCAGACCCCAAATTCTCATAAAAAGACCATACTTAATGGTCTGACTGAGACTAGAGGAATCCCGGCAGTCATGGTCCCCAAACCCTCTGTTGGCACAGGACAGGAACCATTCCCGAAGACAACTCATCAGACATGAAAGGGACTGGACAGTGGGTAGGAGAGAGATGCTGATGAAGAGTGAGCTATTTGTATCAGGTGGACACTTGAGACTGTGTTGGCATCTCCTTTCTGGAGGGGGGATGGGAGGATAGAGAGAGTTGGAAGCTGGCAAAATTGTCATGAAAGGAGAGACTGGAAGGGCTGACTCATTAGGGGGAAAGCAAGTGGGAGTACGGAATAAGGTGTATATAAACTTATATGTGACAGTCTGACTTGATTTGTAAACGTTCACTTGAAGCTCAATAAAAGTTAATAAAAAAAAATCAGTTGGATTTGTCTGCACCAACAAAGAGAACATCAAAGAGGAAATCACTAAATGAATACCATTTACAATAGCCTCCAAGAAGATAAAATACTAAGGAATAAATCTTACCAGAGATGTAAAATACCTTTACAAAGAAAACTACAAGACACTACTGCAAGAAACCAAAAGAGACCTACATAAGTCGAAAAACATACCTTGCTCATGGATAGGAAGACTCAATATTGCGAAAATGTCTACCCTACCCAAAGCAATCTATAGATACAATGCAATACCAATCCGAATTCCAAAGGCATTTTTTAATGAAATGGAGAAACAAATCACCAACTTCATATGTAAAGGGAAGAGGCCCCGGATAAGTAAAGTGTTACTGAAGAAGAAGAACAAAGTGGGAGGCCTCATAGTACCTGATTGTAGAACCTATTATACCACCACGGTAGTCAAGACAGCCTGGTATTGGTACAACAAAAGATACACAGACCAATGGAACAGAACTGAGAGTCTAGACATAAATTCATCCACCTTTTTATGAGTAGCTGATATTTGACAAAGGCCCAAAGTCCATTAAATGGCGAAAAGACAGTCTTTTTAACAAACGGTGCTGGCGTAACTGGATATCCTTCTGCAAAACAATGAAACAAACCCATACCTCACTCCACACACAAAAACTAACTCAAAATGGATCAAAGACCTAAACATAAAACCTAAAACGATAAAGATCATGCAAGAAAAAATAGGGACAATGCTAGAAGCCCTAATACATGGCATAAACAATATACAGAACAGTACTAACAGTGCACAAATACCAGAAGAGAAACTAGATAACTGGGAGCTCCTAAGAATCAAAGACTTATGCTCATCCAAAAACTTCACTGAAAGAGTAAAAAGACACCCTATAGACTGGGAAAAATTTTTGGCTATGACAAATCCGATCAGTGTTCTAAGTTCTAAAATCTACAAGATACTGCAAAACCTCAACAGAAAAAAGAAAACCCAATTAAAAAATGGGCAAAGGACATGAACAGGCACTTCACCAAAGAAGACATTCAGATGGCTAACAGATACATGAGGAAATGCTCACCATCATGAGCTATTAGAGAAATGCAAATCAAAACTACAATGAGATACCATCTCACCCCAACAAGGCTGGCATTAATCCAAAAAAACACAAAATAATAAATGTTGGAGAGGTTGTATAGAGAATGGAACACTTATACACTGCTGGTGGGAATGAAAAATGGTGCAACCACTTTGGAAATTGATATGGTGCTTCCTTAGAAAGCTAGAAATGAAGTACCATATGATCCAGCAATCCCACTCCTTGGAATATATCCTAGTGACATAATAGCCCTCACACAAATAGATATATGCACACCCACGTTCATTGCAGCACTGTTTACAATAGCAAAAAGATGGAAACAACCAGGGTGCCCATCAATGGATGAATGGATAAATTATGGTATAGTCACACAATGGAATACTACGCAATGATGAAGAACAACAATGAATCTGTGAAACACCTCATAACATGGATGAGTCTGGAAGGCATTATGCTCAGTGAAATCGGGCAGTCGCAAAAGGACAAATATTGTATGAAACCACTATTATAAGAACTCAAAAAAAGGTTTAAACACAGAAGAAAACATTCTTTGATTTGGGGAGGAAGAAAGAGGGGTATTCACTATTAGGTAGTACATCAGAATTATTTTAGGTGGAGGGAAGGACAACACACAATACAGGAGAAGTCAGCACAAGTGGACTAAACCAAAAGCTAAGAAGTTTCCTGAATACAATCAAACACTTCGAGGAACAGAGTAGCAGGGGTGGGAAGTCTGGGGACCATGGTTTCAGGGGACATCTAGGTCAATGGCATAATAAAATGTATTAAGTAAACTTCCTGTAACCCACTTTGGTGAGTGGCGTCTGGGGTCTTAAAAGCTAGCAAGCAGCCGTCTTAAGATGCATCAGTTGGTCTCCACCCACCTGGATTAAAGGAGAATGAAGAACACCAAAGATCCAAGGAAAATATGAGCCCAAGAGACAGGAAGGGCCATATAAGCCAGAGACTCCATCAGCCTGAGATCAGAACTAGAGAGTGACTGGCTACCACCAATAGTTGCCCTGACAGGGAACACAACAGAGAGTCCCTGATGGAGCAAGAGAAAAATGGGATTCAGCCCTCAAATTCTAGTAAAAAGACTACACTTAATGTTCTGAATGACACCAGAGGGACCCAGAGGTCAGCCCAGACCCCTGGGCTCCGTTAGCCCAAAACTAAAACGATTCCCAAAGCCAACCCTTCAGACAAAGTTTAGACTGGACTATAAGACATAAAATTATACCGGTGGCAAGTATGCTCCTTAGCTCAAGTAGACACATTAGACTATGTGGGCAGCTCTTTTCTGGAGGCGAGACGAGAAGGCAGAGTGGGACAGAAACTGTCTGAATGGCACGGGAAATACAGGGTGGAGAGAAGGAGTGTGTTGTCACATTGTAGGTAGAGCAACTAGGGTCACATAACAGTGTGTGTATAAGTTTTTGTATGAGAAACTGATGAATTGTAAACTTTCAATTAAAGCACAATAAAAAAACAAAAACAAAAAAATTAAACCCAATTTAAACATAAAAAAAAAATTTAAACATAAGGAAGGAAATAATGGCTGGAAATCAATTAAATAGAAACCAGAGAAACAATAAAGAAAATTAAAATGCCAAAAGTTGGTTCATTGGAAATATTAAAAAATTGAAAATTGATAGACTCCCATTTATTAATCAGGTTTCAGTCAGGAAAGCAGAGCCATTATCAGGCTATGGGGATAAGGGTTTTAGATTAGGAATTAGACTTTACACAATAGTAGGAGGAGCTGGGGAAGTGAAGGCCCAGATGTTCTCCTAAATATTGGTAAAGGAAGACAAGTTGGAGCATGCATGCATATAAGAGAAGTCAAGCACATCCAATTGCCAAAGTAGGAATTGGAGTAGGCAGTTCATAGGAGGTGTAGGGGAAGCTGTTGACTCTGTTTAGATACAACTTCTGAACGTTTTCAAACTTTGCGTTATGCAATATCTCCCAGTGGGCTTGAGGTAGGCAGCTGGGAAGGAGAGCTGGATGCAAAACAAAGAAGAACCACGATGAAACAGAACCCACCAGGAAACTCTGCATTGTTCATCAGCTATCTCACTTGGAAGACCTTCAGAGAGTAATGACAGCTTCTTCACCTCCCAAATCTCACATATATTCGTCTTTGATGTAACACTAACCATAATTCTATGGAGAAATGAATTCTGGATAATGTAGTTCCCAGCTTGACCAAGTTTGCAACAAAATGATCTAGAACACCAAGTAAGACTCATCAAGAAAAAAAAACAAAAAAGAAACAAAAAAATCCTACAAATTATCCATATCCGGAATGAAGTGGAGAGAGCAGTATAAATGCTATAGGGATTTAAAAGATAATAAGTTATGCACAACTTTATGCCAATAAATTTTACAATTTAGATGAAAGGATGAGCTTGTCAATTTCTGCAAAACAACCTGCTGGAATTTTAATGGGGATTGCGTTGAATCTATAAATCCATTTAAGTAGAATTGCCATCTTAACAATATCTTCTAATCCACGAACATGGAGTAGCTCTCCATTTATGTAGATCTTTAATTTTCCCCAGCAATGTTTTGTAGTTTTCAGTGCACAAGCCTTATACTTCTTTTGTTAGGATTATTCCTAAGTATTTAATTCTTTTTGATGCTATTGTGAATTGAAATTTTGGATTGCTCACGGTAGTACATAGAAGTACAATTTATTTTTTAAATTGATCTTGAATTTTGTTACCTCCCTGAACTCAATGATTAGTTCTAATAGTTTTTTGTGGATTTTTAAAATAATTTCCTACATACATGATCATGTTGTCTGTGAATAAAGACAGTTTTACTTTTTCCTGTCCAATCTGAATGCCTTTTATTTCTTTTTCTTGCCTGCTTACACTGCAACCTACAAGATAATATTCCACCCTTTGGCCCCCAAAAAATCACATCCTTGTAACATGCAAAACACATTCATCCCATCATATCATAGCAAAAGTCTTAACTCCAAGTCCAAAATCCAAAAATTCCTCTTCATCTGTGAAATCTAGGATACAAGTTATCTGCTTCCAAAGGTACAATGGCAGAACAGGCACAATCTAGACATTTCCATTATAAATGGGAGAAATTGGAGGGAAAGAAGCCCTAAAAGGCACCAAGCAAGTCAGCAGAACATATTACATTAGCCCTCAAGGCTTGAAAACAGTCCTCTGTTCTCTGAGACAATTTACACAATGGCCCTGCCCTCCAGACTCTAGGTACTGGCCACACTCTCCGGATTCTGAGTGGAGGCCCCTCAGCCCTGGGCTTCATTCAGCTCTGCCTTCCAGGCCCACTGGGACAGCAGTTCTGCCCCTTTGGCTTTAGGCACATCATTCTCCTAGGCCATCTGAGTGGCGACTCCACCCCTGGAAACACCAGGAGCCATGGCTCTACCCTTTGAAACCCACAGCCATACCTTTTGAGACTGAGGCAGCTTGGCTTCTTGTGTTCCTTGTCTCTTTAGCTTCTGCTTCCTGTTTTCTTGGTCTCTTAGCTCTCAGGCCTCATGCCTGCATCTGCCCTGCTGGGGCAGCTGTTCCAGAGCTCTCCAGCTCCACCGATAAGTACCTGGAGGCACCCCACTCCACCGGGAAGCCTCCTACACACAGGCATTCAGCTCTCTTGCTCCGTGGATTGGCTCCAGGGCTGTTTCACGCTGGTCTCCTGGTTCTGCTGCTGCTGGTTCTCTGCTGCTGGGGCTTCTCTGCCACTGCAGGTTCTTTGCCACTGCTGGTTCTCTATCCATTCACGGTTTCAAAACAACTTACACAATTTAGGTATCTGTTAGAGCCGCACCCCACTCTCTTGGTACCAAATTCTGTATTATTTATCTAGTGCTGCTATCACAGAAATACCACAAGGGGGTGGCTTTAACAAAGAGAAATTTATTTTCTTACAGTCCAGTAGGCTAGAAGGCAAAATTCAGAGCGCCGGCTAGTAGGCTAGAAGGCCAAATTCAGAGTGCCGGCTCCAGGGAAAGGCTTTCTTTCTCTGTCGGCTCTGGAGGAAGGTCCTTGTGATGCATCAGTCTTCCCTTGGACTGGGAGCATCTCAGCGCAGGAACCTCAGGTCCAAAGGATGCGCTCTGCTCCCAGCACTGCATTCTCGGTGGTATGAGGTCCCCCCTCTCTGCTAGCTTCCCTTTCCTTTTATCTCTTGAGAGAAAATGCGTAGGCCACACCCTAGGTAAACTCCCTTTACATTGGATCAGGGATGTGACCTGGTAAGGGTGTTACAATCCCACCCTAATCCTCTTTAACATAAAATTACAATCACAAAATGGAGGACAACCACAGAGTACTGGGAATCATGGCCCAACCCAGTTGACACACACATTTTTGGTGGGACATAATTCAATCCATGACAGTGGGTCTCAATGAGAGGACTTCTTGAAAAAGCAATAGTTCCAAGTTTCCTCACAGGATGACTCTCTTGGACCTTCTACCTCTTATATCTTCTCCTCTCACAGTTCTTGTGGCTTCAGGTCTGCCTGCCCCACCAGAAACCATTTCAATGTCTCCAAAATTCTGCCGTTACAACTTATGGTTGGGTGGTGACTTAGTTACCTAGTGTTGCTATAACAGAAATACCACAAGTGAATGGTTTAAAAAACAGAAATTTATTCTCTCATAGTCTAAGAGGCTAGAAGTCCGAATTCAGGGTACCACCTCCCAGTAAGGCTTTTTCTCTCTGTTGGTACTGGAGGAAGGTCCTTGTCATCAATATTCCCCTGGTCTAGGAGCTTCTCAGCACAGAGACCTTGAGTCCAAAAGACGGGCTCTACTCTGGGACCTTCTTTCTCAGTGGCTTGAACTTTCTCTCCTCTCTGCTGGCTTCTCTCTTTTATGTCTCAAAAGAGATTGACTCAAGATATACCTAATCCTGTAGATTGAGTCCTGCCTCATTAACACAACTGCCTCTAATCCTGCCTCATTAACATCACAGAGGTTAGGATTTATAACACATAGCATAATCACATCAGGTCCCAAAATGGTGGACAACCACACAATACTGGGAATCATGGCCTAGCCAAGTTGACACACATTTTGTGGGGACACAATTCAATCTATAACATTGGAAATAGCTGGAATTTGCTGCCACATTCACCTCCCTCTCTCCAGCCCCTCCTATAGTGTTCATTCCAAAGAAGGGAGCTCCCAAGTCACAGCCCCCCAACCAGCATCAACACAGACCCCAGCGCCCTTGGGAGCCCAAGAGACCCAATGAGATCCCTCCGAAAGCAGTGAAAGAGTATGTTGAAATCACGGAAGGTCTGTTTGGATTTGCTCATTCAGCCACTGTGAAGCCAGAAGGAAAATATGAAGAAGAAAATGAGCTACAGCAGGAAGAGAATGAGCTATACCCAGACCCAGGACTCCTGAGCTACACTGACAAGCTGTGTTCACAGGAAGCATTTATTACCAAGGTGGGCTGAGACTGGAGGTGCATTCTGTACTTTTGGCATTCCAGTAACCAAACGTCTGGAGTTTGGCTCCAGATATTGTAATTAAGCTCACTTCCTTACCTCCTGATCAATGTGTGTGTCCTTTTCTCACATGTATGTGTGTGTGTTTGCCTATGTGTAGGTTAGGGTGGTGATGTTTTAATACAACACTGGATGCAGATTTGAGAGGGGGATTATTGATTGTCATCTAGGTCCTCTAAATCACTGGTTACTCCTTGTCAAGAATGTTCACACATCTCCTCCTTCCATTATCAGGTGGAAGCAGCTCTTCACCCTCAATTCCTGGAAATGTTACTATCACCAGAATCACAGATAGATCCCATGCCCTTAAGACAGGAGCTGGAGAAAGAAGAAGTACTCACTTCTACCCAGGTAAGCCAGAGGAGGAATGAAGAATCATGACAAGATGCCCACAGGATTTTGTCTAACCAAACAGTGCCTTGGGTGGCATGGCTTCTGGGGAAGGACAGCTCCAGGTGTGGGAGCAGGTGCGGAACAAAGAGGTAGGAGACAATGGAGTGGTGAGAGGAAGAGCAGTAAGGAATCATGGTTGGGAAAGCCACACAAGAGGATGGGCAGGTAGAACTGCAGTAATGGTTGTTGAACCACACTCATTTATAACAGTCCCTAAAACAAACAAACAAACCCACAAAAAACTTACCAGGGATGTAAAAGACCTATACAAAAACAAAACAAAACAGAACAGAACGAAACTACAGAACACTACTGGAAGAAACCAAAAGAGATCTACATAAATGGGAAAACATACCATGCTCATGAATAGGTAGAATCAACATCGTGAAAATGAGAATACCTCCCAAAGCAATTTACAAATACAGTGCAATCCTGATCCAAACACCTACAACACTCTTTAAAGAAATTGAAAAACTAATTATTAATTTTATATGGAAATGAAAGAGGCTCCGGATAAGTAAAGCACTATCGAAGAAGAATAAAGTAGGAGGACTCACACTACCTGACCTCAGAACCTACTATACAGCTGCAGTAGTCTAAACAGCCTGGTCCTGATAATAATGACAGATACACTGACCACTGGAACAGACCTGAAAACCCAGATGTAAATCCATCCACCCATGGTCACTTGATCTTCAACAAGGGCCCAAAGTCCATCAAAAGGGGAAAAAACAGCCTTTTTAACAAATGATGCTGGCAAAACTGGATGTCCATCCCTGCAGAAAAATGAAACAGGACCCATACCTCACACCATACACAAAAACGAATTCAAAATGAATCCAAGACCTAAATCTAAAACCAAAAACTATATATAAAAAAAAAAGATCACAGAAGAAAAAAATAGGATCAACTCTAGAGGTCCTAATACACAGCATTAACAGGATACAAACCATAGCTAATGATGCACAAACTCCAGAAGATAAGCTAGATAACTGAGATCTTCTAAAAATTAAGCACTTAGGCTCATCAAGAGACTTCACCAAAACAGTAAAAAGAGAAGCTACGGGCTGGGAAAAATTTTTTGGCTATTACAAATCCAACAAAGGTCTAATCTCTAAAATTTACAGGAAAATCCAACACCTCTACAACAAAAAGACAACCCAGTTGAAAAATAGGCAAAGAAAATGAACAGACCCTTCACCAAAGAAGACATTCAAGCGGCTAACAGACAAATGAGGTAGTGCTCGAGATCACTAGCCATTAGAAAAACACAAATCAAAACCACAATGAGATACCATCTCACCCCTTCATTACTGGCACCAATCAAAAAAACAGAAAACAACAAACATTTGAGAGACTGTGGGCAAATTGCAACTCTTATGCACTGCTCGTGGGAATGTAAAATGGTACACCCATTTCGGAAAACGATATGGCTTCCTTAAAAAAAAGAAATAGAAATAGCATGTGATCCAGCAATCCCACCCCTAGGAATATATCCTAGAGAAATAAGACAAATAGACGTATGCACACCCAAGTTCACTGCAGCATTGTTCACAATAGCAAAAAGATGGAAACAACCTAGATGACCATCAACAGATGAATGGATAAACAAACTATGGTACATACACATGATGAAGTACTACGGAAAAATAAAGAACAATGGTGAATCTGCGAAGCATCTCACAACATGGATGAATCTGGAGGGCATTATGCTGAGTGAAATAAGTCAATCACAAAAGGACAAATATTGTATAAGACTACTACTATAAAAAACACACGAAAAGGTTATTAGACAGGCCCATAATACAAAAACGAGATTAAGGGGCACACACACACAAAAAAAAAAATTTTTTATTTTTTTTTTCCAGCCTAAGGGCAAGGACTAGAAGGCAGGAGGGGACAGGAAAGCTGGTAATAGGGAAACCAAGGTCAAGAAGGGAGAGTGTTACCATGTCGTGGGGTTGGTAACCAATGTCATAAAACAATATGTGTACTAACTGTTTAATGAGAAGCTAGTTTGTTCTGTAAGGTTTCATCTAAAGTACAATGAAAAAAAGAGGTGGAAACAACTCAAGTGTCCATCAAAAGATGACTGGATATGCAAAATGTGACATATAGATACATGCAGTATTATGCAGCCATAAACAGCAATGATGTTCTGTTATTGGCAATAAATGGATGAACCTTGAAAACACTGTTCTGAGTGAAGTAACTGAAATCCCAAGAACAATTACTGTATGATCCCACTACAATATGCAAAGATATGGAGCAGATTAATGGCTAGGAGTGCTGGAGGCAGAAAGCATGGGGGATGATTGCTAAAAACAAAGCCACAACAACAAAAGAATATTCAAAACCAAATAAAAAGAAACCTGAAAAATCCTATCATATATTATTGATTAAATATTGTATGTAAAATATGTGATATTTTACCATATAAAAGCAGGCCAACCATTCTGCCAACATAGGAGTACATAATTACTACAAAGTACAGTCATGTTGTCGGACATAACATATGCAGCAGGCTGGCCAGGCTACAAGGAATCCATCTGTACCATAGAGAAGCACATACTGGATCATCCCATAAAGAGGTGTCCATACACTTACCGGCAATAGAATCCACCATAACGAAGGAGACTCACCATAAGGCTCAGAAGTCCTTGGTGGATCAAAGTGAGGTAGGAGGCATGTGTGGAGTCAACTGGGGTCCATCACAGTCACTTGACACCCTGTGGTGCATTTCAAGCTGCACATGACATGGGGGAAAATAAAGAAGGTCAGGTCACCTTAAAGGAAAAACAGGATGCTGAGATGAGGCTCCCAGTGCTAGCAACATCCTGAGGCTTCAGAAAAGAAAGGACTCAGGAAAGTAAGAGTCATGTCTATTCACAGGTGGGCCTCCCCATACTGTCTAGATCCACCCTCCCTGCCCTCCCTCAGGGACAGGGCTTCCCCACAGCCTCTCCTATCACTTATTTGATCCCATGCCCTACCTTGCTTCTCCCACTCCCACTGAACTGACACCAAGCCTGCCTGGGAAGGTGGGGATCAGAACCAAGAGATGAGACACACCAGAAGAAACTCAATCCATTCTCTCTTTTGGGGTCCTAAGGCCTCCTGTGACAGAAGAGGCAAGGGATGTGGCCGGGAAGCTGTGCTATAAGAGGGGATGTGTCAACTTCCTCCAGATTGTTCAAGCAACACAGACCCAGTTCCTCATCTCCCTTACCCGTCAGCTCCCCTGAGCCACTGGAGCTAGGCCCGGCCTCACATACCTGCCCAGGTGTGACTGAGACCTTCACCTGCGTCTCAGGCGTCTCAGCACAGGGACATATCAGAAGGTTCACCCTACCCACAGCCAGGGCTAGAGGGATTCTGGTTGTGCAAGTCTGTATCTGGTTGTTTTTCAGCTAACTGAGGTCCTTTCAACTCAGGGTTCTTGGGGCCCTCTCTTCCCAGGCCCAGGTGCTAACCTTGTGTTTTCCCTACATCCTGGTTACTGTTGGCTCTTTGACTCTAGAAAGGCTCCCCAGCTCTGAGGGGCAGGCTTTTGGTGGGACTGGCAAGCCAGGCTTGGGTTAAGTGTACCCTTCTTATCAAAGTGACATCTTTCATTTTTACAACTTTAAGGGGGTCTTTTTTTTTTTTTTTTTGGAGCAGATTTGCCCAAGGCAAAATGTCCTTTGATATCCTGACTGCTGCTTCCATGGTTGTTGATTGTTGATTCAAGGGGCATGAAATCCTTGACAACTTTAAATATGTCTCTATTTACTTTGGTTGTCCAGTGTGAGGATTTCGTTTTCTTTATGTTCAGGTGTAATCCATGGTGAAGACTGTGGTCTTTGACCTTCATCAGGTAGTTCTTCAAGTTTTCTTCAATTTCAGCATGCAAGTTTGTGTCATCTGCATATTCCAGGTTGTCAATGACACTCCTCCAATGCCGATGCCCCATTCTTCATATATTCTGGCTTCTCATATATTTGTTGAGCATAGAAATTAAAAAAGTGAGACGAAAGGATACAATATTGCCACATGTCTTTTCCACGGATGCACAGAAGGGCCTAAGTCCCCCAAATGCTCCACTCGCAATCTCCAATACAGTATGCCAATGATGCCTAAATATTCTTGCTTAGCGCATTCTAATGACACACAGGCGCGCGCACACACACACACACACACACACATTGACCAGTGTTGTGTTGGTAAATATTTATCATGCTCCATTGGGAGCACTGCAAGCCTTGATTTGCAAAGATTGACAACTTACCTGATATGAATAATCCCACCTTGGCCAATTTCAAGATGCCAGCCTGATGTCACTTACTCACAGCTGGGCAGAGATATGTACCGTCTACCAGCCCAAGTTAACAGGAGCCTATTCCAACTTGATCCACTTGCCTATGAGTATGTACACACATTTCACCTGCACCACGAGAAGGACCCTTAACTCCCACATCTAATATGTAAGCCAAATATCACTACGTTTCCAGAACACACAACTTCTCAGAACTCCTGAACACACACATACAACTACAACCCATACCCTGAATACACAGACATACCACATCTTACTGCCTACAGTTTTAAGACAAGAACCCTACGGACCACGAACACTCACAGTCATTACTACAACTATGTATATACTCTCCTCACATGCCTAAACACACACATGTACAGCAAACAGTACACAAATATAATCACTGAACACAGTGTACACAATCAAGCTCTCTAACACCACCAAGTTCAAAATCTCACCTCATAGGCCACCCTAATACAGACCCATACGAAACCCTACATCTCTAAAACACATATAATACACAATTCCCAAATGCATGAACTATTTATATAAATCCTCTCAGTTTTCAAATTTGCATACTGCACCTCCCACATCCTCCAGAATAAACACCCCAGAAAAACAATGAAACTAAATACATACACAACCACATACAACCCATATTATTAATATATATGAGTATACCACATGAACATCAAAAACACACATACAAGCTATACCACTAAATTCTCCAAGAATTAGACCAGAATAGGCACAAAAAGAAACCCTGACTGCTTTCATACGGACATAAACCCCCCATATACTCACTCAAAACACAACCAGGGGTATACACTCCACACATTCAGAGATGCAGATAAAACTCCAAAACACCAACAATCCTAGCACTGTAGGTAATGTACACACACAACCCATACCCCTACCTGCCCCCGTGCTCACACATACCAGAAACAACACACACACAAATATCCACAATTTCTCAAAGTATACATCACCCAAAACACTATAGATTATCACACATCTCTAGAATACAGCCTCACGTCCCCAACCTCCAAACACGCCCAAATTCACATAGAAACACCTTAACATTCTCCAAAGAAACACATGTAGAAATCTCTAAGAACAATTCACCCACTCACTCCTGACTTACACCAGTATATGCTCCCCACTCACAACGGAGTATCTCTTGCACATCCTGAATAAATACACTGAAACCCCGTTCCAGGTCCCATATCCCACGTTCCAAAGCTGCCACATTCTCAAAATGTCACACATAACCATATCAACATGCCTCTAGTGTATATAAGTACAATTCTCCCACTCCTTGTGCAAATACACAATCCGACCTTTTCATCAGACACACTGTCCTCATTTCCCAGAACACACCATACTCCAACTGAAAAATATTACACATAGCCCTAGAAAATAGTCATCCAAACTGCCATACCCCTTCATGAAACACACAAACTCATGACACATACAACTGTCTTATACCCCAAATTATCCAGGATACTAAAAGTAGGCAAAAATATAACCCTATGACTTCCAACACCAATATAACCTCACAATGCCTGCCCACACATAATCCAACAATCCAAAATACTCAAACAGAAATCAATTTCAAATTTTCTAGTGTACAGAGTCACACAAACCCCAGACCGAACATGGAAGAATGCATGTGCAACTCCAGAAAAGCACCCAAAGCAACACAGCTGTACAACATGCCCTGAGTATACACCAGTGATCCTCCCTCACCCCCCAAATATACAAAAAGAGTAGGCCCTACACCCAAACTAATACACACAGGCACACTCCCTCAGATGCCCAAATGTAAAGCTGAGAAACCCATTCCAAACCTGCTATTAGGTACACAGGATGACCCAAAATTCAGGGCAGGAGAGCCATACCCTAAGTATTCCCTTGAGCCACAAATTGTAAGGAGCTCACCTCTAAGTCTCTGAGTGCACATGCCCTGCACATTCCCACAAAACACACTCATACTGAACCACAAATATTCATACAGACCCCACCAAACCACACATACAAATATCAACTTCCCAAGAACCCATTCATACATACACAACCCCCAAACTGTGAATTCACAGAAACACATGGCCAACAGAGTCCCAAATAACAGGCACAAAAGCACCCACACACCTAAATTCTCACAACCCCTACGAAGCTCTCAACTACATCTCTGTCCTATGTCAAGATATACACAATACCACAAGTATCCACCCTCAAAAATCAAACACAAAACTTTCCCATCTCGTCAAGTACAAACACTGACCCCTGACAGCCTATTAATATACACACGTGCTTCACATTCCAAATACACCCACAGACACTCACTCCACTCCTCCAGGATAGAAACACAAATACAGTAACTTAGAGCCTCAAATGCATACACGGTTATGTGCCGGCAAAGGATTACACACCCACACCAGCTTTCTGCAGAACTGTACACACCTACAAAATGTCCCAGATACACATGGAGGAGTGGCACAGAATTTACTGATTTCAATCAAACATGCAGTACTCGTGACTGGAAATCTTTTATACACACATCATTAGCAGGAGGCTTTTGTAGATCTTGGCAGAACTGCAGCATCCTTAACCCACCGTGCTTGCAAGTCAATCATGATTCCATGCATGACACTACAAATACTTGCTTGGTTTTTAGTCAATTCAGCAAAGTCACTCACTTCCTGAGCAAATCAGTGTCATTTGAACATGAATGTTGGTTGATATGTTTCTTATGTTAACAAGGAAGACCTAAGAGACATGAAGTCCTACGCTGGAACTTCACAGAATTTTCCTTGACACGGGCTCTTTCTGTGCAGAGAGTGCCTTTCAAATCCTTAAAGGTTGTTCAAAATTAGATATTCTTCAGAACGCAACAGATAATGACTTGACACACTTTTCAGTTTAAACTGGCATTCTTGAAATTTCCCCCCTCATTTTCTGTCCACCAATTAGGAAAACAATCACCGCAGTCCGGAGATGCAGCCTTTGCCATTTCCCGTGGTATAAATATTGCCAGCACAGGACAAGCTGGCAACCCGAGGGCACTGAATTCTACACAGTGAAAGGGGATCTCCCTGTACAAAACCCACGCCTGCAAATAACCCAAGAGCCTTTAGGAGGGTAAAGCATAGCAGCAACATTACCAAGGATGTTTGCGTGTCCCTTACCTTCCTTTGTAATTGAACTGACCGATGAGAAAGCGGAAGAGCGGTGCACTCCTGTGCTCAGGGTCTGAGGCCTCCCCTGGCACAGCCCAGCCCCGCCGCGAGATCTACCCTTAGGGACCCTGCCTTCCCTGCTCTTGCCGCGCGCGCCTCTCTGAAGGTGACCTTCTGCAACTGACGCCTGAGGCCGTTAGAGGGCACCAGTTCGCGCGCCCCAGAGCCCTGTCCTAGGAGGGCGTGCGCATGCGTGAGCTCCTCAAGCAGGGCGGGCTTAACCTTGCACCGTCAGGGCTCCTTACCTAAAGCATACCCTTTGTTGTGAGAGGATTCTGACTCACAGCCACCGCATAGGACAGGATAAAACTGACCCATAGAGTTTACAAGGAGTGGATGATGGATTTGAATTGCCAACTTTTTATTAGCAGCTGGGTTTTTAACCACTTTGCGACCAGGGCTTCACTTAAAATACAGTATCCTGGAATTGGGAAGAGTGCTCTTCCACATTTAGATACACTCTGGACCACATTCATTCCTTCTGCAGAATGGACTTTCAAAAAATACTGTTTCTTTTTCCTATTCACTTTGAAAATTCCAGTACAGAACTGCACAACCAAAGAATTTCAGACCTGGGAAACGTAAGACATAGTTTCTCCCGATGCCATTCCTGAGTTTTTTCCCGCTACATTTACTGTCATACAGTATTTTTCCTGCTGCGTTTATTTAATACATAGACGTTTTCACAATAAATGTTGAGGCACCAATGTTTTGTCTGAAACTTACTTCTTACCTTGATTGGCCAAGGGAGTTGAGAAGCAGGTCCCAGAAAGTAGTAGCTCCTGGCTGTCCCTAGGTCCTTGTTCCTCACGAGAAGAATGGCTTAAGCAGCATCCTTAGCATTTCTGAAATCGAATAAAAATTTATGGAATGAAAAGTCCATTTACAATAGCTTTTAAGAAAATAAAACATATAGGAATAAGTGTACCCAGTGATGTGAAAGGCTTATACAATGAAAATTATAAAACACTGCTGAAAGATATTAAAGACCTAAATAGATGGGAAGACATTCCATGCTCATAGATTGGAGGACTTAATATAGTCAAAATGTCAATACTACACAAAGTGATCTACAGGTAGAATGCAAACTGAATCAAAATTACTATAGTTTTCTCTACATAAATGGAAAATCCTCATTTTTCTGTGAGAAGACAAGAGACCCCAAATAGCCAAAGCAATTTCATAAAGGAAGAACAAAGTCGCAGGCCTCACACTTCCTGACTTCAAAACATATTCCACACCTACAGTAAATCAAAACAGCCTGGTACTGGTTCAATGGTAGACAAACAGGCCAATGATACAGAATTGAAAATGCAGAAATAAATCCAAACCTCTGCGGTCAATCCATTTTTGACAAGGGAGTCAAATCCATTCTATGGGGAAAGAATAGTCTCTTCAACAAATGGTGCTGGCTAAACTGGATTTCCACAAGCAGAAAAATGAAACAAGATCTATACCTGACACCATACACAAAAACTAACTAAATCAGTACGGTTCAAGGACCTAAATTTACATTTAGAACCATACAATTCTTGTAAGAAAATTTAGGAGTAAACCTTTTGGACATATATGGTTTTCAAACAGTTTATCAAACTCAATAGTGGATGTAAAAGCATTAGAAAACAAAATAGATAACTGGGACCTCATAAAAGTTAAATACTGATGCTCATCAAAGGACTTCATAAAAATGGGGAAGAGACAGCCTACAGACTGGGAAAAATTTGCTGGGAATGATAAAGTGATCAGAGTCTAATATCTAAAATATATAGCAAACTTCTACAACTTAATAATCAAAAGACAAATAACCATACCAAAAACTGGGCAAAGAACATGAACAGACATTTCACCAAAGAGAATATTCAAATGGCCAACAGACACATGAGAAGATGCTTAGCGTCATTAGGCATCAGGGAAATGCAAACCAAAGCCACAATGACATACCATCTCACTCCCACTACAATGGCTAAGATAAAATAATCAAAAACTAAAAAAAGAGAAAATAACAAGCCTTGGAGGGGATGTGGAGATATTGGAACCCTCATTCTTTGCTGGTGAAAATGCAAAATGATATAGCTATTTTACAAAATAGTCTGGCGGTTTCTAAAACAACTGAAGGTAGAGCTGCCATATAACCCAGCAATCCCACTGCAGGTGTATACCCTAGGGATCTATAGAAGTGCCATGAACAAACCTATGCAGACCTATTTTCATTGCAGCACTATTCACAATAGCAAAAAGATGGAAACAACCCAAGTTCCCGTCAATAGTTGAATGGATAAGTAAAATATGTTAAAAAACAAAGCAATACTACTCAGCAATAAATAAAAATGAGTTCCATAAACACCTTGGAACATGGGAGAACCTGAAGGGCATTACCTCCAGTGAAATAAGTCAGTCACAAAACAAAACAAATATTTTCTGTTATGACATTTATGAAATGACATAAACAAATAAAATATGCAGAAAATAATATTCATTAGTGTTTACCAGAAATGGGGTGGGGGGAAATGGAAATTCACTTTCTAGAGAGTAGACACTGGTTATTTTTGGTGATGGGAAAGGTAACACTGAATGACAGTGAAGTGTACACAGCTTGATGAAGGCAAACCATGTCAGTAAAATGTACACAAGCAAAAAGAACTTGTTAGTAGTAGCATGTGATAGATAATTTTGAAACATGAGGGAAAACAACCAAAAAATATATATGCAGGTATATATATATGCAGGTAAGTATGTATGTGTATAAGTATGTATGTAAGAGTGTACATACGTGTAAATATAGGTGCTTATGTGACTCGAGGGCACTGGGTTGGTGGTTGGGTTTTATGTATATGTATATACATCTGTGGGCTTGTGTGCACACTTATTAATATATATAATAAATCACAAAGAGGGAACAGTTATGAATATTTCTTAGACACAAGCAAACACCTCATGGGATTGGTTTTCTGGATTTGAAGTATTAAGACTACAGTCTGGTGAAACATCTGGGTCCACTGGAATAATACAGTTCATAAAGTTATATTTTATGTCCTAGTTTGCTGAGTAGTGTCTGGGATTTTAAAAGCTTGATAGTGGCCTTCTAAGATACAACTTTTGATCTCTACTCATCTGCAGCAAAAGAGAATGGAGGAAACCAAAGACTCAAAAACAAACTTGTCTACAAGACAAATAGTCTACATAAACCATTGCCTCATCTGCACTGAGACCAGAAGAACTAAATGGTTCCCAGCTACCACTACCATCCCTTGGGATCAGGGCCACAACAGATGGATTCAGAGAGAATGGGAAGAAAATGTGGCACAGAATCCCAAATTCATAAAAAAAGAACAAAAAAACAGGCTTACTGAAATGGTTCAGACTTGGGTACTCCCCAGAAGCACTGTGCTGAAATACCCATCAATTCTTGAACTGAAACTAACCCCTGAGGTCACTTTATACCTAAATAACAGATTCGCTCTGAAAATACTGAATATCACCAATAACTACTGTGCTCCTTTAGTCCAAATTTCAAAGATTGCTGCATAAGAAGAGTTAGTTAACAAAATGACAAATAAACGCAATTGAAATGTGGACCCTCTCAAGCTTGTCTTTTTAAAGCCCCTGATTCCAGATTTGACCTCCCAGTTTTCCTACTAGACAAGGCACACAGCAATGCTCCTCTTAGAAGGCAAGAACTCCATCACCTAAGGGCAGATTTTTGCTTCAGGCAGCCCTGCTGATCATTCAAACCTCCCAGACTGCCTTGCGATAAGAAATGCTTGATTTTTACATCACCTACCTCTGCACTTCCTACTACATTGCATTTGTGTTTTTACATGCACTATACCATACTCTTACTGTCCCTGGCTGTACAAATCTTCTAGGAATGCATGCTAAGAGATCTCTTAAGGGAAAACTCCTCAATATGTGTACTTCAGTTTACTTTTCTCCCGTTCAGTGATTAGGAATACATCTCAGCCTGTATTACTTCCCTCCTGTCTACATAGCAGGTACTGTGGGAAAAAAATTATTCCTTTTTTTATAATATAAATTCATTATTCCTGTTAGCCCTTAAAAAATCTGTACCAGAATTGAATTATTGTATTGCTTTTATGGGAAACCCTGGTGGCATAGCGGTTAAGTGCTAGGGCTGCTAACAAAAGAGTCAGTAGTTTGAATCCGCCAGGCACTCTTTGGAAACTCTCTGGCGCAGTTCTACTCTGTTCCATAGGATCGCTGGGAGTCGGAATCGACTTGATGGCACTGGGTTTGGTTTTTTTTGGTGATTGCTTTTAAGGTTTTTTTTTTTAAAAAAAAATTTCAAGAATCAGATACACTTTTTCTGGAAATTACAAGATTTGTATTATTTCTCACTCCCTTGGATGACTCCCTGCATGACCCTACAGAGCAAACACATGGAACCTCCAAGTGCACAGGCTGAGAGAAATCACGGTAGCTGAATAAGACTCAGTCATCACATCTTGTCATTTCCTCCAATGTTCTGATGTTGGGTAGAAGATCATCTGTCTTCTTTGTTCTATGACCCAAGAACAGAGATGATTTTTTATCAGTGGTCAATGCAGGCCTTAGAGATTTTCTACAAGGATGGTCAGAGAGCCAGTTCCAAAGGACTTTTAGCTTTGCGCTTTCACGGCCAATATTAGTAAATTTCCCATGGGCTAATTTAATCACATATGCTTCCATGGTCGAATATTCTCAGGCAGTAGAAAAAGAAATTGCAGAATGTCGACATTAATGTTTCTCCACAATGCAATGTTTAAATCATTGGCTCTGGGCTCAGTCATTCAAATCCAGTGCTCCTAAATCCAAATAAGTATGTATAATGAAAAGAAACTGATGAACTGGCAAGCGGAATTATCAAAGAGCAAGTCTGCTTTTCTTGAGTGCCTAGATGCACTGATTTGCTCCACCATCAGCCTGGACTGAAAATCATTTACAGTTGCTCCATGATATAAACTCAAGTCCTAAGAACAGTCGCCAAGATTTTAATTTTCTCGAGCACCATGACTAGCTTTTAAAAATATCAGGGCGTTTTTTCTTGAATCTCTCTAACTTCATCATCTAAGCTAAGACATGAGTAGAGTTGTTCATTGTAGGTGCCAGAGAAAATAAAAAGATAGATGCATGCAAGAAGCTACCTCCTGGTTGCAGGGAATTAAGGTGTGGGCAATTTCCAGAGAGGCAGAAGCTGCTTGCAGGTGCACTTTTTACAGTGGTTGGGCAAACACTGTGGATGCTGAAGGTAGAAATATTCATCGGGTCTTATCAGGTTTATATTTCAGATAAAACTCAGACATCATGAGGAATTCTTGAGGACCACCTTATGAAATGACTTTGCCACATAATAGTAGCAAAGAGGGGGAAGAGCCCTTGTTTCCTATGAGCTTCCAATTCTCTGCTTCTCCACTACAATATGACTGCTACTGTCTTTTTCTACATTACCCTCTTGAGTCAAAATATCTTCCCCAGTGACAGCAGAGAAATTTTCTAAGTGAAGGCTGTCATTGTGGAACACTCCTCCTCAATGTCTCTCTCCTTCCTTTACACCCTCCCATCTGAAGGCCACTAATGCTGTGAGAGTAGGATTAAAGTTGGTCTCACAGTACTTTTCTTATTGCAACTACGTGGGTTCAGCACCCTTCGTCTCCCGTGAACAATTTTGCAAGTGTCTCTTCCTGAAACAACAAAATGAGTGCTCTTTCAACTCATTTTAATACACTGAAAATTATGCTCAGGATGAAAAAAAAAAGTCAAACATACTTTATTTAATGAACATTCTACCATGACTCCCACAAAGATATGAGCATGTACCTTGATAAGCCTGGATTCCAAAGAGCAAGGGTGTGTTGGGCTTCATGGCTCAGAATGGCCAGGTAGGGGTTAGATGGGAGCAAGTGTGTGTGTGATTTGACTTTGGTAAGTAGAATACTGTTTTGGTCTCAAGATACCCACCCATTTTAGGGCCATGGGGCTCTATCTAACACCTGAAGAGCACAGGGCTGTAGAAAAAAAAAAAACAAAACATTGCCGTTGAGGAGATTCCTAAGCTCATTTAGCTTCAAAACCAAAAAAACCAAACCCACTGCCGTTGAGTCGGTTCTGACTCATAGCAACCCTATAGGACAGAGTAGAACTGCCCCATAACGTTTCCAAGGAGCACCTGGTGGATTTGAACTGCCGACGTCTTGGTTAGCAGCTGTAGCACTTAACCACTATGCCACCAGGGTTTCCCATTTAGCTTTAGAGAAATATTCTTCTTACTCGCTCTTATATCTGCTCCCATGCCCACTAAGCCTATGTGCTCCAGAGCGTTTGATGGCCATTCATTATCCCAGATGATCAAAATGACCTGTAAGATTCTGTATAATTGCTGTGCTGGTTTGGTTTGGGTGCTGTGTTTTATGTTATGGAACCAAGACTCCAACTCTGACCTTCTGACTGCAAATTCAGTTCTGTTCTTACAAGGGTAAGTCATAATACCTAAGGTTTTTTTTTTTAAACCTCTGGTAGGTTTGCCTGATAAAATACAGGCCACTTGTCAACTTCAAATTTCTGAGAAACATGGACTTATATTTTTGTGGAGTCCTAGTTGTACAGTGTTATTGAAAGCATGTCCCCATATTACACAGGGATTCCTTGGAGTCCTGTATTTTATTTGCTAAATCCAGCAAGCCCATTCTTGGGATAACTTTGAAGTTTACGAGAATGTTAAAGTTCTCATTGTAGAATCTAGGGTATACGTAGGAATACAAATAGGATCATTGAACCAGAATGGAAAAAAAAAAAAAAGCATAAACACACAAGACTGCATTAATTTTAAAGGAAAAAATATATATATATATATATATGGGAACACACCTTCAGTGTATAATGAGAAAAAAGGAAACTGAAAGCACTTTTGATAAATAGCTTGTGTTAGTTATCCTCAGTCATATACTTTTGGAAAGAGGTAAAAGAAAAAGAAATATCATTAATTTTCACTCAGATAGAGAATTTGGTTGCCAAGAAAAGGTGTGGGGGGCGGGGGGCAGAGTTGTCACTGTACAATCTATCTGAACTGTTTGACTTTTCAACTATGCAGAGGTATGCTTGTTTAATTATTGAATTACAGTCATTGTTAGCAATAAGATAAATATGAATGTACAATATAATAATCTGAGAAACAAAAGGAATCTACTTCTGTTCATGGAATTAGAGGCTGTTGGACATACAGTGGGGCTTTCCAGGAAAAAGGATCATGAGTAAGGCTGGCCATGCTGCAGCCCCCAGAGTTTTCAGTAATGAACAGGAGTTCAGGGACACAAGGACTGCTTCCTAAACAATAATGCATACAATACTGTATGCACACACACACCAAACACAATGGAACCTCTCAGAAAACCCTAATTTCAAACACTCAGATTCCTTGTCTCTATATGTACCCCACCTTCCATTAGACAAGGTGTCCTGAATTTTGTTCATGAAGTACTGGTGCCCTTGTAATAATTCAAGAACCTACCACCTAAAGTTGGGGAACAGGGTGGGTGTAGGGGCAAAAAACTAGGTATGTGGATAAGAACTGAAGTCTAGAGTAGAGCCTTTGTGCTGTGGATCTGAGAAAGAACCCACGAAATGGCCCTAAGAGGTTCATATGATTTGTGTTGCCAACTGTAATTTGAAGGAAACGTACCTTTTGCCTACCTGTCAGATCCTTTTTATGGAATGTCTCCTCATCCCCACCTGCCCTCCACCCCTCCCCCAGTGTAGAATGTCTGGAGTCCTACATTCTACTCCGTTTAGATTCAAACTTTTCCTTCCTTTTCTTGGATCCATGAGCATCTGTTGGAGCCAGATCACGCTCTGAGTCCAGGCTGTGGCGATTTCACGTGCTGAAGGCTGCCAGACAGCTGTGGTCAGTGCCCAAGCCTGTGGAGATGTCTTCAGAAGGAGGTAGGCCTGGAGGGGAGGGGGTGTGTTATCAGATCCCTGCCACCCCTCCAACCATTGGGAATTCAAATTTGACACTTCCCCTGGGGACAAGCTGTCTGAGCAGGAGTAAGGAGTGGACTCTTAACACCACCTGGAATATCCCACCTAGGGAGCCTGAAGAGGAAGATTGGAAAAATGAGACAGGAGGTTGGGGAAAGAGGAAAGGGGTTTTATACTGTGCATCATGAAAAGAAATGCTCAGGAGGAGATGGGGAAACCACTCTTTTGAAGACTCACTCCTTCAAGATAGTCTGGAGGACACTTTCTATTTCTGAAAGTCCCTTCCCTGCTAGTGAGCCTGCTGGGGGCATTTCAGACAGAGTGGATGTCAACCCTGTTCCATGTGTTGGAAACAGCTTATGAGGGTGGCAGGGTGTCTGCCTGGGATTCCTGAGACAGGCTCTGTGAGTCAGTGATCTCTTGGGTCTCTTACTTCTTGGTAGACGGAGGCCTGGGGGTCTGGTTGAACTGCTCACAAGTTCTCTAGCAGAAAACTTCTCAACAAGAGGAAAGGAACATCTAATTCATTCTTGGGACTTTTTACAGTTTTCAACAGTTCCCTCTTCCATACTGCTGCCCATCAGTTGAGATTCATTGTGCTGATTCCCAGAGACCAGGCAGGGAATTCAGATGACACCTGGTTGCCTTTCCTCCCCCTCCATTTACCCTTTTCCTTTGTCTCAACAGCAACTCCAGTGCTGGGACCAGATATGATCATGAGTCCTAGTGCCTCCATGTCTCCTTTCACTGCACTGCCCTTTCCCCACAACACTGCCAGATGCCCACACCAAGAACCCAGGGAGCAGCATCCACTCCCCCTCATGGCTTCATCATACTCTCCAGGCACCCCTCTGGGGCTCTCTGCTTTCCCCAGGACATTCCTGGTACCAAGCGTTGAGGACTCTGGCCCCAGTGGGGCCAGGCCTGGCAAGGTCATTGTTCAAGTGAGGACAGAAGGGAGATTAGAAGACCTCCCTGGAATTCAGACCTTTGTCATGGCACACACCCCACTTAATTGGAGTGCCCCAGGGACTCCCAGTGGGGAAGTTCAGCAGGCTCCACCCCCGTTTGGGGAAGCCTCTGCTGTGATCCCTGCCACTTCTGTTGTGAGTACTCCGGCTTGCAGGGGAGGCTGGTCCCCAGCTCTTTCTCTTCAAGCTCCACCACCAGCTGCCCAGCTGGCCTCCATTTTCCCCCAAGTGAAGGCTTGCTCAGGCCAAAATTCTCCTTCTGGGGAGGAAAGCCTGGCCGCCACACAATCCAGGCCTTCACTGGATGACGCCTCCTGTAATCCCCAGAGTGTTTACCGGAACTACCAACGTTGGCAGTGCTTCAAGCTTCTGGCCCGGAGGCACCATCCCCAAAGCTCTGATACAGAAGCTCTTTCCTGCTTTCTCATGTGAGTGCTCTAATCAGTGGGGACAGCTGAGATTATCCTGCAGCTTTCAAACAAAGAGATCTTGGGGAGACATAATGGAGGTTAGGCTCTTTAGGAACACTTGAGAGAAGTGAGAGAAGGTCATGAGGGCGATGGGATATGTTATGAGAAGATATATTCCTGATAATATTAACCACACCTCCCTGTGTACAACACACTCAGGTGCCTTGTCTCAATTGATGCTGACCAACTTGTACATGAAGCCAATTTTTATATTGGAATCATTATCCTAATAATTATTTACAGGAGACTAAGCAACCATACCACAAGCAGCACGGTGGAAACCCTGGTCACACAGTGGTTAAGTTCTATGGCTGCTAACCAAAACGTTAGCATTTCAAATCCACCAGCCCTCCTTGGAAGCTCCATGGGGAAGTTCTACTCTGTCCTATAGTGTCGCTATGAATCGGGATCAACTCAATGGCAAAGGGTTTGGTTCTGTTTTTTTTAAATACTGTGGTAAAGTGAGGAGCCATGATGTGAATTTTGGTCTCAGACCACAAACACTATGTTCCTCCACTGGTCTTTACTTTCCACCACAGGAGTTGAGCATATATTGGCCATAGCCGTATGACATCCAGAGGAGAGACAAAACGGGCAAGGCCTAAGACAACCACTTTAAGTTTAATCCCACCCTGATTCCTCTGGAGAATTCCAGTTAGAACAGGGAGGTGGTAGAGTATGCACAGTAGTGAAGGGCTTGGGGTCTGTCCTCCTTAGATTTGTAATCTAAGCAGAGAATTGTACATCTTCACCCTAGAGTATCTCATCAAATAGGGAGACAATTACAGTTAATTAATAGTATAGCTAAGAAGATGATATGAGCTAATATATGAAGTGTAGTCCAAAAAAAGTACCCACAAGAGCGAAACTGTCCTAGCTACAGTGTGCGTGAGTGGAAATTGGCAATGAAGTGCAGGGTCACAGGCTTCTGTGAATGAAAGCAGAGTGATTAGTCATGTGGGAAGCTTTGTCTTTTCAGAGCAGACCCTACATCTCTCTTAACCCTGAGCTTCCCAACAGGTCAATCAATATGGAACTCTTATCACATTCCACAGGATGTTTTTCCATATACATGTTGCTCTCATTGGCTGAAAGACTGAAGGCATCTTCTTCCCTCCCCCACTCCCCACCACTCGCCCAGGAATAAAGGGACAGTCCACTAAATGCAAATCACAAGTAGTCTTAGGGATTCCCTGCATTCCAAAACAGCAAGTGGTATCCTGGAGGCAAAAGCTCTTGAAATCTAAAACACTGGAAGAGGGATTGACACGGACAAATACCAAGACAGATGTGATGACAGGTAGGGGATGTGTGTAGTTGTGGGCTCAAGATGGGGCTGGAATATGTATTTGTCGAAAGCTACTGACATGCATGGGTATTTAGCCCAGTCCTGCGATCCCTGGCTAGACTGAAGCCCACCATGACCCTGGAGGAGGGACTCTGGCGGTCTGTACAGAACGGCAGCTCAAGAGCAACTTTGACCAGATGATCTTCTATGAGATGGCAGAAAAGTGAGTCTATGGCATATTGGCCCTGTTCGGATGGAGTGATGAGGTGAGAATGAAGAGGGAGGGTTGGTACAAATCACAGAGGGTGTGTGAGGAGGAGGTGTGCACTTGGAGAGGGCTCCTGGTTCCCTGATGATCCCGCTCTACCCTTAGACAACTGCTACCACCACATTCACTGCTTGGAGTTTTCTGTACTACATTCTTTAAGATATTCACCCCTTTTACGTGTTGGATTTGTGGATGCCCCGATACTGGAGTGTTAAGACAGAACGGCGATAAACACTGTGGTTACCCATGAAGATATAGTACAAGCTGTAGACACTCTGCAGTGAGGGGATATGCTGTGCCAGACAACTTCCTGCTTGCCTCAGTGTCCACATAGATAACAGAGAATTTGGGGGCACTCTTCCTCATGACAACTGGTACAAAAGTATTCTACAACCATCTAAGAATGGCCCAGGCTGGAAGGGTGTGTTCAGGGGAAGGCAGCATCTCAGTCACCACGTTGGACATCTTTCTGTCCCTCATTGCCTTTCCTCCCTTGGTTTAAAAAAAAAAATCATCAGAGGAGCCTGAGGCTTTTGGGAAACCTCACATGCCACCTTTTTTCCAAATGTCTCTTGGACCACTTGCCCACCTGGTTTATATCCCAAGGCCTCAGCTTGAGACTAGAACAGGGACTCTAGGAACTAGTCCTTGGTGTTATCTGCAATCAACTTCATCCCATTTCAGGTTCAGGCTGTCACCTCTACTGTGTGTGTTTTAGGCAAGGGCAGGAGAGGCTTGGACAACAGTGTGCATGAGTGGGTCCTGCTGTGTGTCATGTAGGTCTGATTCAATTCAACCAACCAGTGTCAGTGTTGTGGTGTGCCATCAGGTGCTAAGGGTATGGAAAGGTAGTGAGCACTATGGCTGTGTCAGGAGGAGCTTCCAAGAAGGCATGGCTCACTTCCTTCACAACCTTCCTATGTTATGATGAGTTGTGCTGCAGGTGAAGGGATGATGAGGTGAACATGTAAGGACCCCAAACCTTGCTTCTGCCTCCTGGGAAATGGACTTACTGGGCACCTGGACAGGTCATTGAAGGCATATCTTTCTCCACTGCCCCATAATTGGCTGTTGCCTGGTCCTGGGGCTCCTGGCGCATCTTGCCTTCTCCTCAGCACAGCCTGTGTGTCCCTCACCCTTGTCAGGTTCATGGAGTTTGAGGTGGAGGAGGAGTTAAAGGTTGCAGCAGAGGAATGCATCTGTCTGCCTGCTTCCTCCAGCTTCACGCAATCTTGATCCTCACGGGCCTTCATCCACTGCGGTTGGCCAGCATCCAGGTATGGCTAAGCAAGTTCAACAGGAGCTACAGGCCAGGGGTCAAAGGAGGTATGTAGGGACTGGTTATGTTGGGAGAAGGCATTGTCTTCACATGTGGTGCTTTTCTTTCAAGAGGGGGCAATGGCTATTTCTATCAGCAGAGATTGCCAGGTGCCTGGGGCCTCCGTTACACTTCATTACACACTAGTAGTGAGGTGGTCACGTTTTATAACTACTGTCTCTCATGGATTATTAAAGGTGGACTCCAATATCTAATCAGCTTTAAATGTGGGTCTCAATGAGATTTCTTGTAAAAGAAGTAGTTTCAAGTTTCCCCACAAGTTGAGTGTCCTGGACCATCTGCCTCTTACATCTTCTCCTCTCACAGTGTTTGTGGCTTCATGTGTGCCTGCCCTACCTGGAACAATTTCAGTGTCTCCAAAATTCTGCCTTTACAACATGGGGTTGGGTACTGACTTAGTTATCTAGTGTTGCTATAACAGAAATACCACAAGTGGATGGATTACCAAACAGAAATTTATTCTCTCACAGTCTAGGAGGCTAGAAGTCTGAATTCATGGTACCAGCTCTCGGAGAATGCTTTCACTTTCTGTTGGTTCTGGAGGAAGGTCCTTGTCATTAATCTTCCCCTGGTCTAGGAGCTTCTCTGCACAGGGACCTCCTGTCCAGAGGACAGGCTTCACTCTGGGCACTTCTTTGTTGGTGGCATGAAGTTCCTCTCCTTTCTGCTTGTTTCTCCTCTTTTCCATTTCAAAAGAGATTGACTCAAGATACATGGAATCCTGTAGACTGAGGCCTGCCTCATTAACACAACTGTCTATAATCCTGCTTCATTAACATCATAGAGGTTAGGATTTACAACATATAGGGTAATCACATCAGATCCCAAAATGGTGGACAACCACACAATACTGGGAGTCATGGACTAGCCAAGTTGACACACATTTTGGGGACAGAATTCAATCCGTAACAGGTGGAAAGAGCCAGAATTTGCTGCCACAGAAACATCCTCTTTTCGACCCCTCTATAGTGTTCATTCCAAAGAAGGTAGGGTCCGTGGCACAGCCCCCTAAGCAACATCAACACAGACCCCAGCACCCTTGGGAGCCCAAGTGGTCCCATGAGATCCCTCCCGAAGCCGACAAAGAGTATGTTGAAATCATGGAAGATCTCCTTGGAACTGCCCATTCAGCCACTGTGGAGCCAGATGGAAAATATGAAGAAGAAGAAAATGAGCAACAACAGGAAGAGATTGAGCTGTACCCAGACCCAGGACTCCTGAGCTACACTGACAAGCTGTGTGCACAGGAAGCATTTATCACCAAGGTGGGCCGGGACCTGAGGTTTGGTGTCTGTACGTTCTGTACCTTTGGCATTCTATCCACCAAACATCTGGAGTTTTACTCCAGACATTGTAATTAAGCTCAGTTCCTTCCTCCATGATCAATGTGTGTGTCCTTTTCTTGCATGTACATGTGTGTGTGTATGAGTGTCTGCATATGTGTAGGTTGGGGTGGTGATATTTTAATACAATACTGGATGCAAATTCGAGAGGGAGATTATTGACTGTCTTCTAGAACCTCTAAATCACTGGTTACTCCTTGTCAAGGATGTTCACACGCCTCCTCCTTCCTTTATCAGGTGGAAGCAGTTATTCACCCTCAATTCCTGGAATGTTACTATCACCAGAATCACAGGTAGATCCCATGTCCTTAAGGCAGGATCTGGAGGAAGAGGAAGGACTCACTCTCACTCAGGTAAACCAGAGGAGGAAGTGAGAATCACAACATGAAACCCACAGGATTTCATCTAACCCGACAGTGCCTTGGCTGTCATGGCTTCTGCGGAAGGCCAGCTCCAGGTGTGGGAGCAGGTGCCGAATGAGGAGGTAAGAGATAATGGAGTGGCCAAGAAGAGCAGTGGAGTGGTAAGGCATTGCAGTTGGGAAAACCACACTAGAGGAGGGACAGGCAGAGCTGCAGTACTAGTTATTGAAGGACACTCATGTGACTGACTTCCCTAAATCCTGTCCCAATACTATGGTCTCTACCACCCACTTAGCCACCTGTTCTCACAATCTGTACAGAATCAGTAATTATCCATTTTCCTTCCTTGCAGCTGGTGGAGAAGCGACTGCTGGAATTGAAAGGAAAAGTGGGTGTGGAGGCACCCCCAACTTATGGTGTGCCAACCATGGAGTCACTCTGTACCGAGTCTAGTAGTAGTCAAGACACAGGTAGCACAGATAACCACAACATCCAACTACAGATGAGCGAGAAAATGAGCACAAAAAAGTTGGATGCAGATGACCTGCCAAAAGATGGCAGCGGCTACAGTCATCTGTGTAAGTCAAAATAACTTGGTCTCTTTACGTGGAGTCCCATGTCTCAGGACTCTAAGTCCAAACGATCAACTTCTCCTCAATGGGGTCCTAGTTGTACCTTCCCTAGACTGGGAAACAGAGAAACCTTAATGTCCTTAGAAGCCTGTCTTATTAGTGAAACACCTGGGAAACGAGAAGCGTCCAGTGAAGAAGAAAAGGAAGAGGAGGAACTCCCCAGCTTTGATTTCCTCTTGGTATCTCACGAAAGCCTACTGCCCTGGAGTCTTTCCAAGAGTCCTCTGCCTGCCTCCAGCATTCTGCACCATGGAATTCGGGGTACCTGGGGAGCATCCCAGCCCCGATCTGCGGAGACAGTGAGTCTTAGCCAACCTGGACATACAGCTGCCAAGTGTAAGATCCCAGCTCAAGTCAGAGCTCCATCACTTGCTGCAAAGCAGCCCTACTCAGGAGCTGACCTTGGAGTCTCTGGGAGGCAACCCTTGACTGTGGGAGAGGTCCAACCCTCACTGCCTCTAAAAAGAAAGTGTGACCCTTCCACTCATGGAAAAAGGAAGAACCATCTTCTTAGCCAGTAGTGAGCTCTCCTCTTCTATATGTCAGACCCTTAGGGTCCTCTAAATAGATTAGGGTTGTCAACTCCTCCCCCGTACTTATTAGGCTAATGCTCCTCCCCTATCCCAGTGGTACTTCTTGGCTGTTGCACAGATATGATGATGTCAGAGAGGGAGGCCAAAGCCTGGGCAGGGTGCACATCTACTTCCATGGTTGGAGATGAAGCACAGTAGCTTTATTTAAAGAATAGTCCTCTGTAAATTGGGATTAAAGATAGTTTTGTTGGAAGAAATTCTCATTGACTCTTTCTTCTGGTCCTCCTCTGCTGCTGGATGGATTGTGGCGCTGTGAAAAGGAAAAGATACAGGTGTCCCCCGTGTTCCTGACCCACATGTGACTGACCAGTTCTCTCCTCTAGCTTTACCTGATATCTTCAGGATGCACCTTGGGACAGTGTGGCTTTGGCCACTCATGGCTGACTGATAAATTGCCAGTGATCACTTCCATCATCCATTCTTTACAAGCTGTGACTTGGTTTGGGGAGCTTTCTGTGGGTATCCTATCAATATCTCTGTCTCTTAACAATCTATTAATGGAATTTGCTTTTCAACATTTCAGCCTTCTTGGTCATTAACTAATGTTTCTATAATTGAGCCTGGAGGCTGCACTTTTCTTGAAGGTACTTTTTTTCTGTTTCCTAGAAAGATGCCGGGCAACAGATCTTAAATGATCCTCAGCACACCCAGGGATTTTCCTGTGTGGTTTATTTGACTTGACAGGATCAAGGCTTGGCTTTTTAGGGACATGATTCTCTGTTTCTCTGCATTTACTCTAAGAAATGGTACCACGAATTCTAAAGAGGTCTTCTAAATAAGCAATGGTAGCATGCTATTTCTGGTGAGGGCAGAACAGGACAGAATGTGTTGGAAATATATTTATGAGGATTGCTTTTGATAGTGTGTATATGAGCTATGAAAGTAGATAGGGAAGTTAGGAAGTCCCTTTGCCTTATTTCTGTGCAGGAAAGGATCTCATCCAACCAGACTGGGAAGGTACATTCTGCTGTGTTCAAGGGAACTGACCTCAGGTGCCTCTGGAATCTACCAAGGAGTATCCTATAAGCACTCTTCCCTTTCTTTCCCAAATGATGACTGAAGTTCTAGGGTTAAATTGATGTAGATTTGGTCTTATACTTACATTTAAAATAGTTCCTTACAAACAAGAGGAAACTTACCTTACACAACAATAATAAAGTCCAGGAGAAGCAGACATGTGATGATGTTTATGGCAGACCAGAATGCCTGGAGTGTACAAGGCTAGATGTGGGATTTTCACCCCTGGGGCAAGATGCTGAGACTCTCCTATTCCTCTCTCCTAATTCTCAGGATCCATGCCTTACCGCTTACAAATTAAATAAAGTAGAAAAAATCAAATACACAAGAACACAAACAATTTATATATTGCAAACACAAAAGCTCTAAATATACAAAACCATCTTGGAAAAGAAGACCAACATACGGGACGCACATTAAAGATATAAAATAGCACTACACACATGTAACAAAGAAAACAGTTTGGTTCTGGCATAAGAATCGACGTAGAGGCCAAAGGTATAGTACTGAGATATGAATTCATACATCTTTGCCCAATTTGTTTCAACATTGAAGCTAAGCTCATTCAATGTACAAAGAATACCTCTTCAACAAATGATGCTGAGACAACATGATCTCCAAATGGAAAACGATTAGGCTGGATACATTACACCATATAAAAAAATTAACTCTAAGTGCATCGATGATCTAAATATGAGAGCTAAAATCATAAAACTCTTAAAAGTAAACATCAGGGTTATGTTTTCAGAATTTTTTTCCCCACATCTTCATACATATGACAGAAGAAACAAAAGAAACAAATAAATTTGTCTTGGTGAAAATTTAAATCTTTTCTGCATCTAGGAGCACTATCAAGAAAATGAAGACAACTACTGATTGTGACAATATCCTTGGAATCTGTACTTGATTAAGGGTTTCATATACAAAGATATAGAGAGTGCCTAAAACTAAACACATACACAAAAAAGGCCCAACACGAAAAAAGGGCAGAAGACATAATTTGACATTATTCCACAGAAAATATACAAGTGGCCAGTATGCAAGGGAGAAGATGCTCAATATCATCAGTTATTAGGGAAATGCAAATCAAAATCACAAAGAGGTATCACTCCACACCACACCGATGGCTATTGACAGAAAAAAACAAAAACAGGCAAACAAACATGGGAGAAACTGGGTGTCATGTCCATTAAAAACTGTAGAACACAGTTTGATGGTGCCTCAAATGCTTTCACAAAGAATAACCATAGACACTCCCAGACACATAAACAAAAGAATTGAAAGCAAGAAAGCAGATACTTGGACACTGACGTTTATTGCAGAATTATTCATTGACTCAAAAAGGTGGAAACAAGCCCAGTGTCCATGAAAAGATGACTGGATACACAAAATGTGCCATATAGATACATGCAATATTATGCAGCCATAAAGAGTAAAGAAATTCTCTTACTCGCAATAAATGGATGAACCTTGAAACCATTGGCCTCAGTGAAATAACTGAAATCTCAAGAACAATTATTGCATGATCCCACTTACATGAAAATCTACAATATGCAGACATAGAGCAGGTTAATGGCCAGGAGGGCTGGAGATGGAAAACATGAGGAGTGATTGCTAAATCCAAAACAACAACAACAAAAAGAATAATCAAAACCAAATGAAAAGATCCTACAAAATCCTCCCATGTATTATCGATCAAATGTTGTATTTAAAATATCTGCCAACAAAATACAACATAATTACTACAAAGTACGGACATCATGTTGAACCGGACATCACGAAGGCGCAGAAGTCCTTGGGTGGGTCCAAGTGAGGTAGGAGGCATGTGTGGAGCCAACTGGGGTCCACCATGGTCACTGGACACCATCTTATGTGTCTGAAGCTGCACATGTCATGGGGGATAATAAAGAAAGTCAGGTCACCCTATCAGAAAAACAGGACGCTGCGATGAGACTTCCAGTGCTAGCAGCATGGTGAGGCTTCAAAAAGAAAGGACTCAGGAAAGAAGGAGTCATGTCTATTCACAGGAAGCTTTCTTTGTGCTCTCTAGATCCATCCTCCTAGTCCTTCCTCTAGGACAGGGCTTTCCCATGCCCTTCCCTGTACACTTATCTGACTCCAACCCCTGCCTTGCTTCTCCCACTCCCACTTAACTGGCATCAAGCCTGCCTGGGGAGAACCAAGTGATGAGACACACCAATCCATTCTCTCTTTGGGGTCCTGAAGCCTCCTGTGACAGGAGAGACGAGGGCTGTGGCTGGGAAGCACTATTATAAGAGGGGATCTGTCATCTTCTTCCAGAGTGTTCAAGGAACACAGACCCAGTATCTAATCTCCCTTACCTGTCAGCCCCTCTGAGCCAACAGAGCTAGGCCAGGCCCCACATACTTGCTTGGGTGTGACCAAGACCTTCACCTGCATTCTTACACATCTTAACACTGACACATCAGAAGGTTCAGCGTACCCACAGCCAAGGCTGGAGGGATTCCTGCTGTGCAAACCTGTATCTGGCAGTTTTTCAGCTAACTGAGGTCCCATCAACTCAGGGTCCTTGGGAATCTCTCTTCCCAGGCCCAGGTGCTAAGACTGTGTTTTCTCTATTTCCTGGTGACTGGTGCTTTTTGAGTCTAGAAAGGTTACCCAGCTCTGAGGGGCGGCCTTTTGGTGGGACTGCCATGCCAGCTTGGGACAGGTGCAACTTTTTTTTTATCAAAATGACATCTTCCATTTTTATAACTTTGAGTCATTTGTAGCAGATTTGCCCATGGCAAAACATCCTTTGAAGTCCTGACTGCTGCTTCCATTGTTTTTGATTGTTGATTAAAGGGGCATGAAATCCTTGACAACTTCACATATGTCTCTATTTACTTTGGTTGTCCAGTGTGAGGATTTCATTTTCTTTATGTTCAGGTGTAATCGATGCTGAAGACTGCAGTCTTTGGCCTTCATCAGGTATTTCTTCAAGTTTTCTTCATTTGCAGCATGGAAAGTTGTCATCTCCATATCCCAGGTGGTCAGTGACATTCCTCCAATGCTGATGCCCATTCTTCTTCATATATCCTGGCTTCTCAGATCATTTGTTAAGCACAGAGATTGAAAAGTGACATGAAAGGATACAACATTGTCACATGTCTTTGCCGTGGAGACATAGAAGGGCATAAGTCCTCCAAATGCCCAACTCACACTATCCAATAAGTACCCAAGTGATGCCTAAATGTTCTTGCTTAGCACATTCTAATGACACACAGGCACATACACAGACATGCACACACACACACACACACAGTGACCAATGTTATCAATTCACTCTCCATTGTGAGCGTTGCAAGCCTTGATTTCTAAACACTGACAATTTTCCTGATGTAAATAATCCTGCCGTTGCTAATTTCAAGGTACCAGCCTGATGTCACTGACCCATATTTGCGCAGAGATATGCACCATCTACTATCACAAATTAACTGGAGCTGATTCTAGCATGACTGATCCACTTTCCTATGAGTATGTACACACATTGCATCTGCACCATGAGAAGGACCCTTAACTCCCACCCCTAATATATTAACCAAACATCGCGATATATTTCCAGAACACACAACTCCTCACAACTCCTGAACACGCACATAAACTACTACCCACACTCTAGATACACAAACAAAATATCTCTTACTGCCTATAGTTTTATGACAAAACCCTAGACCATAAATACACACAGTAATTCCCACAACTATATATACTCTCAGCATGGGCCTGAAGATGTACATGGACAACCAATAGTACCCATATATACTCACTGAACACTGTACACACAATCAAGCTAACACCACCAAGTTCAAAATCCAACCTCAAAGGCCACCCTAATACAGGCCCACAAGAAATCACACATCTCTAGAATACATACAATACACAATTCCCAAATGAATGCACAATTTATCCAGACCTCTCAGTTTCCAAATATACATACTGAACCCCCACATCCTCCAGAATAAACACCCCAGAAAACCAGTGAAACCAAACACATACACAACCACATACAACCTGTATTACTAATACATATAAGTACACCAAATGAACAATGAAAAGGCACATACAAGCTATGCCACCAAATTCTCCTAGAATTATACCAGAAGAGGCACAAAGAGGATCCCTGACTGGTTTCATACAGACACAAACACCCTATACACTCACCCAAAACACAACCACGGATACAAAAAAACAAAACCAGACTCGCTGCCGTCAATTCAATTCCAAATCATAGCAGCCCCCACATATTCAGGGATGCAAATAAAACTCCAAAACATCAGCACTTCTAGCACTCTAGCTAATAGACACACAGGCAGGACCACGCTACTTGCCCACACATACCAGACACACACACACAGATTCCGAATCACTTCCAGCACCCAGAACACCATAGATTGTCACATACATCTAGAAATTGGCCTCACCTCCCCAACCTCCAAACATGCCCAGGCAAAATTACAAACACCCTATCATTCTCCAAAGAAACACATGCAGAACACTCCAAGAATAATTCACCCACTGACTCATATTACATATGCCAGTATATCCTCTCAGTCAATGAAATATCTCTTGCACATCCTATATAAATACACGGAAACCCCATTTCAGGCCCTCTATCCCACGTTCCAATACTGCCACATTCTCAAAATCTCATACGTAACCATATCAACATGCTTCCAGTACATACACAAATTCATTTCTCCCACTCCCTGTGCAAATGCACAATCTCATTTTTTCATCAGATACCCACCTCCTCATTTCCCAGAATATACCATACTCCCTACTGAAACATATTACACATAACCCTAGAAAATATTCATCCAAACTGCCATGCCCCTTCATGAAACATACAAACTCATTACGCATACAGTTGTCCTCATACCCTGAATATAACCTAGATTATTCGTGACACTAAACATATACAAAATATGACCCTATATCTTCAAATACTAATATAACTCAGAATGCCTGCCTTTACATAATCAAACAATCCATAATACTCAAACAGAAATCCATCCCCAATTTTCTTGAATGCAGAATCATACAAACCCCAGACCAAACATGGAAAATGCATGTGCAACTCCAGAAAAGCATCCAGGCACCACAACCATACAACATACCTTGAGTACATACCAGTGATCCTTCCTCATTCCCAAAATATACAAAACCAAAAGGCCTTACATGCAAGCTAATCCACACAGGCACACTCCCTCATATGCCCAAATGTCAAGCAGAGAAACTCATTCCAAACCTGCCATTAGATACGCAGGAAGATCCAAAATTCAATGCAGAAGAGCCACACCCGAAGTATTGTCCTGAGCCACAAATTGTATACAGCTCACTTCCAAGTCCTTGAGTATACATGCCTATATCTCATGACATGCACACTCCCACAAAAACTCACTTATATTGAATTGCTAAGGTTCATGGAAACACCACCAACTCACACATTTAAATACAAATATGAACTTCCAGAAACCCATTCAACACATAAACAATCCCTACACTATGAATTCACAAAAACAAATTTCCAACAAAGTCCCAAATAACAGGCACAAAAGCACCCATACCTCTCAATTCTCCCAATTCCTACAAGGCTCACAACTAAATCTCCATACTATTTCCAGATATAAGCAACACCCCACAAGTACTGCACCCTCAGAATACAAATGCAGAGGTGGTGGGGCCAAGATGGTGGAGTAGCAGATGCTTCCCGTAAAAATTATGTGAATCGATTATACATGACAACCTAGGAGCCCTGAACATCTAAGGCGTAGGTGAGGAATCGGACCGAGTGGCAGGCAGAAGGAGAGACAGTTAAGAAGCAGTGAGGAGTTGCCAGACCTGACCCAGCGGGAACTATCACCCTGCAGGCCAGGATCGGGTGGTGTCAGCGGTAAGGCAAGCAATGGCGTTTGGGACATGTTTTCCAAATCGGGAGAGACCAAGGGATGGAGATTCCACTCCCAGCTCCAGAATCACTGAAAAGTGGTGCTCAATTGGCAAAAGATATGTACATGTGTATAACCTACCCCGCAGATCAAAAAATGCCCCTTTGGGAAAAATCTCTCTCCCACTTACATGCCCCCTTCCTGCTCTACATTTGGTCCAAGCTGGCTTCAGAGACTACCACACCCACTGGGCTGAAAGAAAGATCCATCATGCTTGCTGAGCCATTCTCCCAGCATTGGAGAGGGAATGATTTCACAAACTGGGAAAAATGATCTGCTGGATCTTTTAAGTCAAGAACTCAGGGCAGAAACAGCCCCCTTGCCTATGCACATGCATAACAGGTCCACAGACTTTGAATGTTTTTCACCTCTGCATAGATGTGTGTGGGCCCATTTCAACAGTGTAGGCCCTCATTAGCACACTACAACAGGGTATATACCTGAATCCTCACTTCAACTCTTTCAACTATATGGTGAAGAGGAAGGTTTATGACATTTGACATGACTCTGTCTATTAGCAGGATAGTCACCTATCCACATCAGGGCCTGAGGACTGGTGTCTTCACCCATGCCACCTAGCCACCCATGACAGGGGTAGAAGAATAAGTGGTGGCTCCTACTCCTTATAGCCAATAGCACTGGGTGCCCATAATCTGGCTGGAGGTGGGGGAGGGATGAACACAAAGAGAATTGTGCAAGATTTGTTGGAAGGAAACTTCCCTGATATCGTGAAAGATGAGAAGATATCCACTCAAGATGCTCATTGAACCTCATACAAGGTAGATCCCAAGAGAATGTCACCATGATATCATAATCAAACCTGCCCAAACCAAGGATAAAGAAAGAATTTTAAGAGTGGCTAAGCATAAATGAAAAGTCACCTACAAATGAGAGTCAACAAGACTAAGCTCATACTACTCAGCAGAAACCATGCATGCAAGAAGGCAATAGGCTTTATATAAATTCTTGAAGGTCAAAACTGCCAGCCAAGAATTATATACCCAATAAAACTGTCTCACAAAAACGATGGCGAAGTTAGGACATTTTCAATAAAAAAAAGTTTAGGCAAATTGCAAAAACCCAAGCCAAAATTATAAGAAATACTAAAGGGAGACTTCAGGTTAGAAAATCTATAACATCAGACAATAATCTAAGACTGGAACACAGGCCAGAGCAACCAGATATCAACCCAGATAGGGAAATCTCAAAAATAAATCAAAGCTAAAATGTTCAAAACAGGAAAACAGTGACATCATTAGTTAAAAATGACATTAAAACAAAAAAGAGAGACTAAATAATGTAGTCATAGATCTTTCACATGGAGAGGAAGTCAAGGAGATATAAAGAAATAAAAGAATGCTTTAAATGTAGAAAAATTGGGGTAAAGAGTAAGGTAACCACAAAGAAAACTAACAATCCTACAGATCAATGTAAAAAACAAGAGAAACATAAAGGCTCCACAAATACAAAATCAACAACAATGAAAAAGGTGAAAATACACAAAAACAGACCCAGCACAGAAAATTAAGTGGAATGAATAAACTATCAAGAGCACACAAAAAGAAAAACACATCAGAATGGCTGCACTAAACTTATACCTAAGAATAAGTACACTGAACGTAAATGGAGTAAATGTGCCAATAAAGAGACAGACAGTGGCAGAATGGATAAAAAGACATAATCTATCTCTTTGCTGCCTACGAGAGTCACAGATTAGACTCAAAGAAACAAACAAAAACTCAAAGGATGGAAATATGTATATATAGCTATATAGAAAAAAGATATATATCTCAAGCAAACAGATATCAAAACAGAGCAGGAGTACAAATATTAATTTCTAACAAAAGAGACTTTAAAGCAATCAGCCACAAAGTATAAGGAAGGACACTATATAATGATTAAAGGGTCAATGCACCAAAAATCAAAGCATTAACCCTACAGCTTGAACAAATAGAAAAAGAGCAGCAAAAGATGCCCTCACACACCAGAAGAAAGCAAGTAATAAAAATCAGAGGAGAATTAAATGAAAAAGAGAATAGAAAAACAATTGAAAGAGCTAAGGAGAACAAAAGCTGGTTCTTCGAAAATACTAACAGAATCGATAAACCGCTTGCCAAACAGACAAAGAAAAACAGGAGAGGATGCAAATAACGCAAATTAGAAATATGGTGAGCAATATCACAACAGACCCAACTGAAATTAAATAATCACAACACAATATTATGAAACATTTTACTCTAGCAAATTTGAAAACCTAGAGAAAATGGAAAATTTTCTAGAAACACACTACCTACCTAAACTAACACAAACAGAGGTAGAACAACTCAATAAACCATAACAAAACAAGAGATTAAAAATGTAATTTAAAAACACCCAACAGCAACAACAACAAAAACAAAAAACCCTGGCCCTGATGGCCTCACTGAAGAATTCTACCAACTTTTAGAGAAGACTTAACACCACTACTATTAAAGGTATTTCAGAGCATAAAAAAGGAGGGAACACTGTCAAACTCATTCTATGAAGCCAGCATAACCCTGATACCCAAACCAGGTAAAAACACCACAGAAAAGAAAACTACAGTCCAGTGGACCTCATGAAATTAGACACAATAATCCTCAACAAAATTCTAACCAATAAAATTCAACAATACATATTAAAAAAAAAAAGTTACCATGCACAGTGGGATTCATACCAGGTATGCAGGTATGGTTCAACATTAAAAAAAAAAAATCAATGTAATCAACCACATAAATAAAACAACAACAAAAAAAACGTGATCTTATCAATTCCTGCAGAAAAGGCATTTGACAAATTCCAACACCCGCTCATGATAAAAACACTCAGCAGTATAGGAATAGAAGGTAAATTCCTCAACATAATAAAGGGCATTTATACAAACCCAATGGCCAACATCATCCTAAACGGAGACAGTCTGAAAGCATTCCATTTGAGAACTGGAACGAGAAAAGGATGCCCTTTATCACCACTCTTATTCAACATTGTGCTGGAAGTCTTAGCCAGAGCATTTAGGCTAGAAAAAGAAATAAAGGGCATTCAAATTGACAAGGAAGACGTAAAAGTATCTCTATGTGCAGATAATATGATCTTATACACAGAAAACCCTAAAGAATAAACAAGAAAACTACCAGAACTAATAGAAGTGTTCAGCAAAGTATCAGGATACAAGATAAACATAGGAAAATCAGTTGTATTCCTCTACACCAAAAAAGAGAATGTCAAAGAGGAAATCACCAAATCAATACCATTCACTATAGCCCCCAGAAGATAAAATATGTAGGAATAAATCTAACCAGAGAAGTAAAAGATCTATACAAAGAAAACTACAAGACACTACTGCTAGAAACCAAGAGAGACCTACATAAGTGGAAAAACATACCTTACTCATGAATAGCAAGACTCAACATTTTGAAAATGTCTCTTCTACCCAAAGTGATCTATAGATACAAGGATTCATGACCCCTATTTCAATGGCATTTTTTAATGAGATGGAGAAAAAAATCACTGATTTCACATGGAAAGGGCAGAGGCCCCAGACAGGCAAAGCATTACTGAAGAAAATTAACAAAGTGGGAGATCTCATACTACCTGATTTTAGAATCTTTATACCACCATTGTAGTCAAAACACCCTGGTACTGGTACGACAACAGATACATAGACCAATGGGACAGAACTGAGAATCCAGAAATAAATCCATACACATATGAGCAGCTGATATTTGACAAAGGCCCAATGTCCATTAATTAGAGAAAGGACAGCCTCTTTAACAAATGGTGGTGGCATAATTGGGTACTCATCTGCAAAAAAATGAAACAAGAACCATACTTCACACCATGCAGAAAAAGTAACGCAAAGTGGATCAAAGACCTAAATATAAAATTTAAAACAATAAAGATCATGGAATAAAAAAGAGGGACACTAGGAGCCCTAATACACGGCATAAACAGTACACAAAACATTATTAACAACACACAAACGCCAAAAGAGAAACTAGATAACTTGGCGCTCCTAAAAATCAAACACTTATGCTCATCCAAAGCCTTCATCAAAACAGTCATAAGACAACGTACAGAGTGGGAAAAAAATTTTGGCTACAAGAAATCTGATCAGCATCTCATCTCCAAAATCTGCAAGATACTTGAAAACCTGAACAACAAAAGGACATATAACCCAATTAAAAAGTGGGCAAGGAACATGAATAGTCACTTTACAAAAGAAGACATTCAGGAAGTTAACACATACCTGAGGAAATGCTCATGATCATTAGCCTTCAGAAAAATGCAAATCAAACTACAATGAGATACCATCTCACCCCAACAAGGACAGCAGTAATCTAAAAAACACAAAATAATCAATGTAGGAGAGGTTGTGGAGAGACTGGAACGCATATATACTGCCGGTGGGAATGTGAAATGGTAAAACCACTTTGAAACCCTTAAAAGGTAGAAATAGAACTGTCATATGATCCACAAATTCCGCTCCTTGAAATGTATCCTAGAGACATAAGAGCTCTCACACAAATAGATACATGCACACCCATGTTCACTGCAGCACTGTTCACAACAGCAAAAAGATGGAAACAGCACAGAGTCAGGGTCAAGATGGCAAAATAGCCAGATGCTTCTGGCAATCTCTCTTAAAACAAAGACCTGAAAAATCAAGTGAAATGAGTATATTTACCACAAGCTAGGCACCCTGAACATCAAAGGCAAAGTTAGAAAACGACTAAGTGGCATGGGGAGAGAGACCATTCAGAAACAGAGAGGAGTCGCAGGACCTGAATCGCTGAGATCCCTGGAGCACCATTTCCTGAAGCAGCTGCAGTGGGCTGGTGGTACTGTTTGGCCGCAGATTACTCAGGGAGAAGCAGCCAGCCACACAGCCTACTCACACCTCCAGAAACAGAGAAGAATGGCGCTCTTGGCAAATGCTAAATACTTGTACATATTTTACTGCGCCCTCTGCCCTGAAACTGCCTTCGGTGGCTGTTCATTTCCCTGGGCCTGAGATAGGCCCATTTGAGAACTCTGACCCATACTCCCAGATTTGGAGAAGGTATAAATTCACTACAGGGGTAAAAGGTAATGTGCCAGCTCCACTAACCTGGGGAGCTCAGGACAGAAGCAGCTCCTGTCCGGGCATAAACAGTCCGTGGACTTTGAATAACTTCCCCCCTGCATGGACCAGTCTGGTCCTTTTCCAGAAGAAAAGGCCCTTGTTGGCAGACAGCGACTGTTTAAGCTGTGCAGTGGAGAGGTGGGTGTTTGATATTTGACACAGTTTTGCCTATTAAATAGAGTCCTCACCTACCCACACCGGGGACCTAAGGACTGGTGGCTCTTCTCAGGACACACAGCCCCCACAATAGGGGTCCAAGTATAACTGGTACCTCCCAATCCTTACAACCAAAAGCATTGGGTGCCCATGGTCTGTCTGCAGAACCCACCCACCTGTATGCTCTAGGGAAGAGGGTCATGCTTTCCTCAGATACAGTCAGGGGATGGTTCTCAGGCCCCTGCCTTGTTCACACTGTGACCCCCTGCTGCAACCAGATACTGATACCTACACTAAACACCCCTGCCCCTCTAAGACTGTAGGACAGAGCCTGTATCACACACTTGATGACCAGCTACCTGGACATCTGAGTTGAATCCACACAAGAACAATGAATGGACTCATAAGCTCATATACATGATAACAGCTCTAGCCATCTGGTGACAGTATGTTAGAGCCCCAAAGGTGAAAATAATCAAGCTAGCTCACTCAAGCAACCCATCTGGGCCTATCAAAACAAAACAAAGCCAGAAACTAGGATATGGTAAGCAAACATAAAATAAACTAATACAATAACTTAGAGATGGCTTGGAGACAACAGTCAATATCAAACCACGAAATGAAACAGACCATGATCACTTCAGCAAGCTCCCAAACGGAGAATTAAAAGATCTTCTGGGTAAGAGTGCCTTCCTGAAATTAAAAAAAAAAAAAAAAATTTTTTTCCTGAAATTACCAGATACAGAATTCAAAAGATTAATATACAGAACTCTTCAAGACATAAGGAAGGAGATCAGGCAATATGCAAAACAAGCCAAGGAACACACAGATAAAACAGGTGAAGAAATCAAAAAGGTTCTTCAAGAATATAATGAAAAATTTAATAAGCTGCAAGAATCCATACAGAGACACCAATCAGAAATTCAGAAGATTAACAATAAAATTACAGAATTAGGAAACTCAATAAAAAGTCAGAGGAGCAGAATCGAGCAAGTGGAAGGCAGAATTGAGGATCTTAAAGATAAAGCACTTAGCACCAATATATTTAAAGAAAAATCAGATAAAAGAATTTTTTAAAAAGGGAGAAACCTTAAGAATCATGTGGGACTCTATCAGGACAAATAAACTACGAGTGATCAGAGTACCAGAACAGGGAGGGATAAGAGAAAATACAGAGAGCATTGTTGAAGATTTCTGGGCAAAAAATTTCCCTGATATCATGACAGATGAGAAGATATCAATCCAAGATGCTCATTGAACTCCACATAAGGTAGATTTTAAAGGAAAGTCACCAAGACATATTATAATCAAACTTGCCAAAAACAAAGATAAAGAGAGAATTTTAAGAGCAGCTAAGGATAAAAAAAAAAAAAAATTTTTTTTTTTTTTTTAAGGATAAACGAAAAGTCACGTACAAAGGAGACTCAATGAGAATGTGATCGGACTACTTGGCAGAAACCATGCAGGCAAGAAGGCAATGGGATGACTTCTATAAAGTTTGGAAGAAAAAAATATTGCCAGCCCCCAAGAATCATATATCCAGCAAAACTGTCTCTCAAACATGAAGGTGAAATTAGGACATTTGCAGATAAACAGAATTTTAGGGATTTTGTAAAAACCAAACCAAAACTACAAGAAATACTAAAGGAAGCTCTTTGGTTAGAAAATCAATAGTATCAGGTATCAGCCCAAGACTAGAACACTGGAAAGTGCAATCAGATGTTAACCCAGACAGGGAAATCACAAAAATAAATCAAGATAAAAAAACGCCCACAATGGGGAAACAGTGATGCCATTATGTAAAAGAAGACAACGTTAAAATACTGAAGAGGGACAAAGAAATGTAATCATACCTCTTCCATATGAAGAGGACGACTAAGTGATATAAAGAAATAAAAGTTAGGTTTAAACTTAGAATATCGGGGTAAATATTAAGGTAACCACGAACAAGACTAACTATTCTACTCAACAAAATAAAATACAAGAAAAAAAATAGAGACTGAGCAGAAACAAAGTCAACAACAAGGAATAAGAAGAAAAGACAATATATAAAGATAAATTACTCACCACAAAAAATTCAGTAGGAAAAAGAAGCTGTCAACAACACACAAAAAAAGACATCAAAATGACAGCACTACATACTCATACCTATCCATAATTACGCTGAATGTTAATGGACTAAATGCACAGATACAGAGACAGAGAGTTGCAGAATGGTTAAAAAACACGATTTGTCTCTATGCTGCCTACAAGAGACACACCTTAGATGGAGAGACACAAATAAACTAAAAACTCAAAGGATGGAAAAAAATATACCAAGCAAACAACAATCAAAAAAGAGAGGGAGTGGCAATATTAATTTCTGAAAAAATAGACTTCAAAGGAAAAAAACACAACTTGAGAAAAAAATCACCAACTTCATATGGAAGGCAAGGTGGCCACGGATAAATAAGGCATTACTGAAAAAGAAGAACAAACTGGGAGGCCTTACTTTACCTGATTTTAGAATGTATTATAATGCCACAGTAGTCAAAACAGACTAGTACTGGTACAACAACAGATACATGGACCAATGGAACAGAATTGAGAATCCAGACATAAATCCATCCACATATGACCAGTTGATATTTGACAAAGGCCCCAAAACAGTTAAATGGGGAAAAGACAGTCTTTTTAACAAATGGTGCTGGCATAACTGGATAGCTATCTGCAAAAAAGTGAAACAAGACCAATACTTCACTCCATGCACAAAAACTAATTCAAAATGGATCAAAGACCTAAATATAAAATCTAAAACAATAAAGATGACAGAAGAAAAAATAGGGAAAACGTTAGGAGCCCTAATACATGGCATAAACAATATAGAGAACATTACAAAGAATGCAGAAGAAAAACTAGATAACTGGGAGCTCCTGAAAATCAAACACCTATGCTCATCCAAAGACTTCACCAAAAGAGTAAAAAGACTACTTACAGACTGGGAAAAAGTTTTTAGCTGTGACATTTCTGATCAGCACCTGATCTCTAAAATCTACATGATACTGCAAAAACTCAACTGCAAAAAGACAGATAACCCAATTAAAAAATGGGCAAAAGAAATGAATAGACACTTCACTAAAGAAGACATTCAGGTAGCTAACAGATACTTGAGGAAATGTTCACGATCATTAGCCGTTAGAGAAATGCAGATCAAAACTACAATGAGATTTCACCTCATTCCTACAAGGCTGGCATTAATCCAAAAACACAAAAGAATAAATGTTGGAGAGGCTGTGGAAAGACTGGAATACTTCTACACTGCTGGTGGGAATGTAAAATGGTACAACCACTTTGGAAATAGATTTGCACATCCTTAAAAAGCTAGAAATAGAACTACCATCTGATCCAGCAACCCCACTCCTTGCAATATATCCTAGAGAATTAAGAGCCTTTACACGAACAGACAGGTGCACACCCATGTTTATTGCAGCACTGTTTACAATACCAAAAAGATGGAAGCAACCAAGGTGCCCATCAATGGATGAATGAATAAATAAATAAATTATGGTATATTCACAGTGAGGAATCTGTGAAACATTTCATAACATGAAGGAACCTGGAAGGCATTATGCTGAGTGAAATGAGTCAGTTGCAAAAGGACAAATATTGTATAAGACCACTATTATAAGAACATGAGAAATAGTTTAAACTGAGAAGAAAATATTCTTTTGTGGTTACAAGAGGTGGGAGGGAGGGAGTATGGTAGAGGCGCATTCACTAATTAGATAGTAGATAGGAACTACTTTAGGTGAAGGGAAAGACAGCACACAACACGGGGGTGGGGGGTCAGCACAAATGGACTAAACCAAAACCAAAGAAGTTTCCTGAATAAACTAAATCCTTTGAAGGCCACCGTAGCGGGGCCAGGGGTCAGGGGACCAGCGTTTCAGGGGACATCTAAGTCAATTGGCATAATGAAATCTCTTAAGAAAACATTCTGCATCCCACTTTGAAGAGTGGCGTCTGGGGTCTTAAACGCTAGCAAGGTAGCCGTCTAAGATGCATCAATTGGTCTCAATCCACCTGGATCTAAGAAGAATGAAGAACACCAAGGACACGAGGCGATTACGAGCCCAAGAGACAGAAAGGGCCACATGAGCCAGAGACTACATCATCCTGAGACCAGAAGAACTAGGTGGTGTCTGGCTACAACCGATCACTGCCTTGACAGGGAACACAACAGAGGACCCCTGAAGGAGCAGGAGAGTAGTGGGATGCAGACCCCAAATTCTGATAAGACCAGACTTAATGGTCTGACTGAGACTAGAAGGACCCTGGTGTTCATGGCCCCCAGACCTTCTGTTGGCACAGGACAGGAACTGTTCCTGAAGCCAACTCTTCAGACATGGATTGGACTGGACAATGGGTTGGAGAGGGATGCTGGTGAGGAGTGAGCTTCTTGGATCACATGGACACTTGAGGCGATGTTGGCATCTCCTGCCTAGAGGGGAGATGAGAGGGTGGAGTGGGTTAGAAGCTGGTGAAATGGACACGAAAAGAAAGAGTGGAGGGAGAGAGTGGGCTGTCTCATTAGGGGGAGAGTAACTGGGAGTGTGTAGCAAGGTGTATATGGGTTTTTGTGTGAGAGACTGACTTGATTTGTAAACTTGCACTTAAAGCACGATAAAAATTATAAAAAGAAACCAAGAAAAAATAACTTATACAAATTGGATGTATAATACAATAAAAAAAAAATAGACTGCAAAGTTAAATCCACCACAAAAGATAAGGAAGGACAGTATATAGTGATTAAAGGGACAATTTACCAGGAGGATATAACCATATTAAATATTTATGCACCCAATGACAGGGCTGCAAGATACATGAAACAAACTCTAATAGCATTGAAAACTGAGATACACAGCTCCACAATTAAAGTAGGAAACTTCAACACACCACTTTCCGTGAAGGACAGGACATCCAGAAAGAAGCTCAATAAAGACATGGAAGATCTAAATGCCGCAATCAACCGACTCAACCTTACAGACATATACAGAACACTCCACCCAAGAGCAGCCAAGTATACTTCCTATTCTAGTGCACATGGAACATTCTTTAGAATAGACCACACATTAGGTCATAAAGCAAGCCTTAGCAGAATCCAAAACATCAAAATATTACAAAGCATCTTCTCTGACCATAAGACCATAAAAGTAGAAATCGATAACAGAAAAAGCAGGGAAAAGAAATGAAACACTTGGAAACTGAACAATATCCTGCTCAAGAAAGATTGGGTTTGTAGAAGAAATTAAAGATGGAATAAAGAAATTCATAGAATACAATGAGAATGAAAACGCTTCCTATCAGAACCTTTGGAACACAGCGAAAGCAGTGGTCAGAGGTCAACTGATATCAATAAATGCACACATACAAAAGGAAGAAAGGGCCAAAATCAAAGAATTATCCCTACAACTTGAACAAATAGAAAGAGGGCAACAAAAGAAACCTTCAAGTACTAGAAGAAAGGAAATAATAAAAATTAAAGCAGAACTAAAGGAAATAGAAAACAGAAAAACAATTGAAAGAATTAACAATACCAAAAGCTGGTTCTTTGAAAAAATTACCAAAATTGATAAACCATTGTCAAACTGACAAAAGAAAAACAGGAGAGGAAGCAAATAACCCGAATAAGAAATGAGACTGGCCATATTACAACAGACCAAGCTGAAATTAAAAGAGTCATATGAGATTACTATGAGAAATTGTATTCTAACAAATTTCAAAAACATATAAGAAATTGATGAATTCCTAGAAAAACACTACCTATCTAAACTAACACAAACAGAGGTAGAACAACTAAATAGACCCATAACAAAAGAAGAGACTGAAAAGGTAATCAAAAAACTCCCAACGACAACAACAAAAAACCCCTGGCCTGGATGGCTTCACTGCAGTGCTCTACCAAACTTTCAGAGAATTACACCACTACTACTAAAGGTATTTCAGAGCACAGAAAAGGACGGAATACCCCCAGACTCATTTTAAGAAGCCAGCATTTCCCTGATACCAAAACCCGGTAAAGACACTAAAAAAAACAAAATTACAGACCTATATCCCTCATGAACTTAGATCCAAAAATCCTCAACAAAATTTTAGCCAATAGAATTCAACAACATATCAAAAAAAAAAAAAAAAAAATCACCATGACCAAGTGAAATTCAAACCAGGTATGCAGGGATGGTTCAACATTAGAAAAAGAATCAATGTAATCCATCATATAACTAAAACAAAAGACGACAACCACATGATTTTATCAATCGATGCAGAAAAGGCATGTGACATAGTTCAACATCCATTCATGATAAAAAACTCCCAGGAAAATAGGAATAGAAGGAAAATTCCTCAACATAATAAAGGGCATTTAAACAAAGCCAACTACAACATGATCCTAAACTGAGTCTGAAAGCATTCCCGTTGAGACTGGGAACTAGACAAGGATGCCCTTTATCACCACTCTCATTCAACATTCTGCTGGAGGTCCTAGAGAGAGCAATTCGGCTAAATAAAGAAATAAAGGGCTTCCAGATTGATAAGGAAGAAGTAAAAGTATCTCTATTTGCAAATGACATGATCATATACACAGAAAACCCTAAAGAATTCTCAAGAAAACTACTGAAACTAATAGTTCAGCAGAATTTCAGGATACAAGATAAACATACAAAAATCAGTTGGATTCCTCTACACCAACAAACAGAACATTGAAGAGGAAATCACCAAATCAATACAATTTTACATTAGCCCCCAAGAAGATAAAATACTTTGGAATAAATCATACCAGAGATGTAAACGACTTATAGAAGAAAAACTACAAGACATAACCGCATGAAACCAAAAGAGACCTACAAAAGTGGACAAAGATACCTTGCTTGGAAGGCGCAATATTGTAAAAATGTCTATCCTACCAAAAGCCATCTATAGATTCAATGTAATACCCATCCAAATTCCACTGACACTTTTTGTTGAGATAGAGAAACAAATCACCAACTTCATATGGAGGGAAAGAATCCCAGGATAAGTAAAGCATTACTGAGAAAAAAAGAAACAAGTGGGAGGCCTTACTCTACCTGTCTTTAGAAACCATTATACTGCCACAGTAGGGAAAACAGCCTGATACTGGTACAACAACAGATACATAGACCAATGGAACAGAATTGAGAATCCAGAAATAAATCTATCCACATACCAGCAGCTGATATTTGAAAAAGGCCCAAAGTCAGTTAAATGGGGAAAAGATTGTCTTTTTAACAAGTGGTGCTGGCATAACTGGATATCCATTTTCAAGACAACTAAACAAGAGCCATATCTCACACCATGCACAAAATAAACTGAAAGTGGATCAAAGACTACCTAAATATAAAATCTAAACGATAAAGATCATGGAAGAGAAAATAGGGACAGTTCTAGGAGCCCTTATCCATGGCATAAACAGTATAAAAAACATTACAAACAATGCAGAAGAGAAACTAGATAACTGGGAGCTCCTAAAAATCAAACACCTATGCCTATCCAAAGACTTCACAAAAGAGTAAAAAGACAACCTACACACACAAAAAAATTTTTTTTTTTACACAGACTGGGAAAAAGTTTTTAGCTATGACATTTCCGATCAGCTCCTGATCTCTAAAATCCACGATACTGCAAAAACTCAACTGCAAAAAGACAAATAACCCAATTAAAAAACGGGCAAAGGATATGAACAGACACTTCACTAAAGAAGACATTCTGGTGGCTAACAGATGAATGAGGAAATGCTCACCATCGTTAGCCATTAAAACCCACCCAGTGCCAGAAATCAAAACTAGCATGAGATTCCATCTCACTCCAGCAAGGCTGGCATTAATCCAAAAAACCCAAAATAATAAATGTTGGTGAGGTTGTGGAGAGACTGGAACACTTATACACTGCTGGTGGGAATGTAAAATTGTTTAACCACTTTGGAAATTTATTTGGCTCTTCCTTAAAAAACTAGAAATAGAACTACCACGTGATTCAGCAGAGAAATAAGAGACTTTACACAAACACATATAAGCACACCCATGTTCACTGCAGCACTATTTACAATAGCAAAAAGTTGAAAGCAACCAAAGTGTCCATCAACAGATGAATGGATGAATAGATTATGGTATATGTACACAATGTAATATCATGCATCAATAAAGAACACTGATGAATCCGTGAAACATTTCGTAACATGCAGGAATCTGGGGATTATGCTGAGTGAAATTAGTCAGTCACAAAAGGACAAATGTTATATGAGACCACTATTATAAGAAGTGAAGAAAAGGTTTACACACAGAAGAAAATATTCTTTCTTGGTATGAGGGCAGAGGGAGGAAGAGGGGTATTCACTAACTAGATGGTAGACAAGAATTATTTTAGGCGAAGGGAAGGGCAACACACAATACAGGGGAAGTCAGCACAACTGGACTAAACCCAAAACTAAGGAGTTTCCTGAATACAACCAAACACTTCAAGGGACAAAGAATCAGGAGGAGGGGTCTGGGAACCATGGTTTCAGGGGACATCTAAGTCATTTGGCATAATGAAGTTTATTAAAAAAATGTTCTGCATCCCACTTTGGTGAGTAGCCTCTGGGGTCTTTAAAGCCACCTAATATGCATCAATTAGTCCCAACCAACTTGGAACAAAGGAGAATGAAGAACACCAAAGCACAAGGATAATATGAGTCCAAGACACAGAAAGGGCCACATAAACCAGAGACTTCATCAGTCTGAGACCAGGAGAACTAAATAGTGCCTGGCTACCACCAGTGACCACCCTAACAGGGAGCATAACAGAAGTCCCTAATGGAGCAGTAGAAAAGTGGGGTGTAGAACTTAAATTCTAGTAAATAGATCAGACTTAATGGTCTGACAGAGACTGGAGGGACCCCAGAAGACATGGCCCCCAGACACTCTGTTAGCCTAAAACTAAAACCATTCCCTAAGCCAACTCTTCAGCCAAAGGTTAGACTGCTGTATAAGACATAAGATGGTACTAGTGAGGGGTGTGCTTCTTAGCTCAAGTAGATACTTGAGATTAAGTGGCTGGCTCCTGTTCGGAGGTGAAATAAGAGGGCAGAGAGGGACAGGAGCTAGCTGAATGGACACAGGAAAAACACGGTGGAGGGGAGGAGTGTGCTGCCACATTATAGGAAGGGCAGCTACGGTAACAAAGCAAAGCATATAAGTTACTGTATGGAAACTGACTTGATCGTGAACTTTCACTTAAAGCACACTAATTTTTTTCCAAATAAAAAGCAAAATAAGTTTTTGTTGATTTAAGCCAAAAAGAAATTGCACTGAAAACCTATGTGAATAGACCTGCATTTACTGACATGGAAAAGATTGGCAGTGTTTGTTCTTAATCCAGAAAACTGGTTATAGAACGATGTTTCTCATGCTCTGGAATAAACAGAGTGCCGACATGTTTATATCTGCAAGGGAACAAAAATATTCTGAAGGGTTATTTTGTAATAAAATATGTTTTAAGTCATAATAATAAAAACAAACACAAAACTTTCTCATCTCCTCAAGTACACACACTGACCCCGACGGCCTGATAATATACACACGTACCTCACATTCCAAAGGCACCAACTGACACTCCCTCCACTCCTCCAGGATGGAAACACACATACAGCACCTTCAGCCTGAAGTGCACACGCAGTTGTGTGCTGGCAAGAGATTACACACCCACACTGGCTTTCTGCAGAATTAGAAATACATGTAAATTGTCCCAGATACAAATGGAGGGGTGGCACACAAGTTAATGATCTAGTTCAAACATGTAATACTCGTGACTGGAAATTGTATATACACGGATCATTAGCTGGATGGTTTTGTTGATCTTGGCAAATCTCTTGCATCCTCAACCTATCATGCTTGCAAGTCAATCGTGATTTCATGACAGGACACTACAAATAAACGGTTGGTTTTTAGTCAGCACAGCAAAGTCACTCACTTCCTGGACTAATGAGTGCCATTGCAACATGAATGTTGGTTGACATGTTTCTTATGTTAACAAGAAAGACCTAAAAGAAGTGAGCTTGGAGGTTGGAACTTGACTGAATTTTCCTTGACAGGAGATCTCTCCGTGCTTAAACGGAGAGTTCTTTTCAAATCCTGAAAACTGTTCAAAATTAGGTATTATTCAGAATGTAATTGACACACTTGTCACCTTAAAGAGGCATTATGGAAATTTCTCCCCGCGTTCAGTCCACCAATTAGGAAAACAATCACTGCAGTCCTGAGATGCAGCCTTTGCCATTTCCCCTGGTATAAATACTGCCAGCACAGGACAAGCTGGCAACCTGAGGGCACTGAATTCTACACCGTGAAAGGGGATCTCCCAATACAAAACCAACGTCTGCAAATAACCCAAGACCATATAGTAGGGTAAAGTACAGCAGCAACATTACTAAGGGTGAGTTTGCGTGTCCGTTACCTTCCTTAGTAATGGAACTGAACTATGAGAAAGCGGAAAAGCGGTGCACTCTGTGCTCAGGGTTTGAGGCCTCGCCCTGGCACAGCCCAGCCCAGCACAGCCGCGAGACCTACCCTTAGGGACCCTGCCTTCCCTGCTCCTGCCGTGCGCCTCCCTAAAAGGGACCTTCCGCCACTAAAGCCTGAAGCCCCTAGAGGGCAGCAGTTTGCGCGCCCCAGAGCCCTGTTCCAGGAGGTTGTGCACATGCGTGAGCTCCTAAAGCAGGGCGGGAATGGGGTTCCCTGAGCCATGGTTGCCGAGTGGTTAAGAGCTACTGCCTCCTAACCAAAAGGCCAGTTGTTCGAATCTACCATGCTCTCCTTGCAAGTCCTATGGGGCAGTTCTACTCTGTCCTACAGGATCATTAGGGGTCAGAATTTACTCTACTGTAATAGGTTTATGAAGAGCACTGCAGACGCAGGAAACAAAGCATCTGGGGTGAATTCTGAGGCTTCTTGGAAAGCAGGCGACACCTCCTCACCCAGAAGCTCCACATCAAACCTTCTGCCAAAAGAGCGTGTCTGAAGCCACCACTCATGATTTGTAAAAATTGTGGTCATTGTTTTTGTGCCGTGGAGTCAATGTCCCCTCATGGAGACCCTATATGACACAGTAGAACTGCCCCATACCATTTTCTAGGCTGTAATCTTTATGGTGGCAGATTCCCTGCTGTTTATCCTCTGCAGCCAGAGCCTTATTCACTGGGTATTTGCTTAGCAACCCAGCGCTTAACCTCGCACAGTCAGGGCTCCTTGCCTAAGCTTACCCTTTGATATCAAGTGGATTCTGACTCACAGGGACCCTAGCAGTCAGAGTAGAACTTACCCACAGGGTTTCCAAGGAGTGGTTGGTGGATTTGAACTGCCACATTTTGGTTAGCAGCAGGGCTCTTAACCACTTTGCAACCAGGGCTCCACTTAAAATACAGTATCCTGGAATTGGGAAGAGTGCTCTTACACATTTAGATACACTTTGGACCACATTCGTTTCCTCTTCTGAATAGGCTTTCAAAAAATACTGTTTCTTTTTCCTATTCACTTTGAAAGTTCTATTACAGAACTGCATAGCCAGAGAATTTTAGACCTGGAAATACTGTAAGACATACTTTCTCCTGATGCCATTCCAAAAGTTTTCCCTACTATATTTACTGTCATACAGTTTTTCTTGCTGCATTTATGTAATATATAGATATTTCACAATAAATGTTGAGGCACCAATGTTTTGTCTGAAATTTACTTGTTCCCTTGACCAGGACAGTTGAGAACCAGGTCACAGAAAGTAGCTCCTTGCTTTCCCTAGGTTCTTGCTCCACACAGGTGGAAAGGCATAAGCTGCACCCTTACAATTTATGAAATCGAATAAAAATTTAGGAAATTTTTATTCCAAAATAAATATTTATGGAAGGAAAACAAGTCCTTTTACAATATCGTTTGAGAAAAATACAACATATAGGAATAAATGTACCCATTGATACAAAAGCCTTATACAATGAAAATTATAAAACACTGCTGAAAGATCTTAAAGAAGACCTAAATTGATGCAAAGAAATTCTGTGCTCATGGATTGGAAGACTTAATATAGTCAAGATGGCAATAATACACAAAGTGACCTACAGATAGAACACAATCCTAATTAAAATTCCTATAGTATTCATACAAAAATGGAAAAAGAATCCTCCTTTTTCTGTGGGAAGATGAGAGACTTGAAATAGTCAAAGCAATCTGAAAAATAACAAAATAGCAGGCCTCATAGTTCCTTACTTTAAAACAGATTACACAGCTACAGTAAATCAAAACAGCCTAGTACTTGTTTAAACATAGACACACAGGCCAGTGGAACAGAATTGAAAATCCAGCAATAAATCCAAACATCTATGGTCAATTGGTTTTCAATAAGGGAGCCAAATCCATTCATTGGCAAAAGAATAGTCTCTTCAACAAATGGTGCAGGCTAAATTGGATTTCCACAAACAGAAAAATGAAACAAGATCCATACCTCACACCATACACAAAAACTGAATCGATATGGATCAAGGAGCTAAATTTAAATTTAGAATCATGCAGTTCTATGAAAAAAATACAGGAGCAGACCTTTTGGACCTAATTGGTTTTCAAATGATAGATAATCAAACACAATATTGAATGCACAAGCATTAGAAAACAAAATAGATAACTTGGACCTCCTCGTAAGAGTTAAATGCTTATGCTCATCAAAAGACTCAATAAAAATAGGGAAGAGACAGCCTACAGACTGGGAAAAATTCTTTGGCAATTATATAAGTGATTAGAGTCTAATATCTAAAATATATAAAACTTCTACAACTTCATAACCAAAAGACAATCATATCAAGAAGTGGGCAAAGAACATGAACAGACATTTCACCAGTGAGAGTATTTACATGGCCAACGGACATGTGAAGAGATGCTCAACATCATCAGGCATCAGGGAAATGCAAATCAATATCAACATGAGATGCCATTTCACTCCCATTGTGATGGTTAGAGTAAAAAAATCAAAAACTAAAAAACGGGAAAATAACAAGTGTTGGAAAGGATTTGGATAAATTGGAACCCTCACCCGCTGCTGGTGAAAATTCAAAATGATACAGTCATTTTCAAAACCGTGTGGTGGTTCCTCAAAACTGCTGGTAGAGCTACCATATAACCCAGCAATTCTACTCCCGCTATTTGCCCTAGGGATCCGATAGAAGTGATAGGAACAGACATATGCACACCTATTTTCACTGCAGCACTATTCACATTAGCAAAAAGATGGAAACAACCTAACTGCCCATCAACGGATGAATGGATAAGTAAAATGTGGTACATACATACAATGAAATACTACTCAGCAATACAGAAATATGAGTTCCCTAAACTCCTTGGAACATGGAAGAACCTGGAGGACATTATCTCGAGGGAAATAAGTCTGTCACAATAAAAGAAACATTCTATGTTATCACATTTATGAAATGATATGAACTAATAAAAATATGCAGAAAATAATGTGTTTACCAGAGTTGGGGTGGAGTGAAACAGAAATTCACTCTCTAGGAGTACACACTGGTTACTCTTGGTGATGGGAAAGGTAACACCGAATGAGAGTGATGTGCACACAGTTTGACGATGGCAAACCATGTGAGTAAAATGTACACAAGGAAAAAGAATTTGTTGGTAATAGCATGTAACATATAATTTTCAAACATAAGCAAAAATGACCGAAAATATTATACATATATATATGTATGTGTGTGTATATATATATATATATATATATATATATATATATATATATATATAACCCTGGTGGTGTAGTGGTTAAGTGCTATGGCTGCTAACCAAAGGGTTGGCGGTTCGAATCTGCCAGGCGCTCCTTGGAAACCCTAAGGGGCAGTTCTACTCTGTCCTATAGGGTCGCTGTGAGTCAGAATCAACTCAACAGCACTGGGCTTAAATAACAGATATATATACATATTCAGGTAGGCATTTATGTGTATAAGTACGTGTAAGTGTATATATAGGTGAATATGTTTATGCATATACATCTATGGGAATGTATGCACACTTAGTCATATATATATAATAAATCATACAGAAGGCAGACTTATGAATATTTCTTATACATAACCAAACACCTCATGGGATAGGTTTTCCAGATTTGAAGTATTAGGACCAGAGTCTAGTGGAACATCTGGGTACACGGGTGTAACAGAGTTCCTAAAGTTATACTTCACGTCCGAGTTTGCTGAGTAGTGTCTGGGGTTTTAAAAGCTTGATAGTAGCCTTCTAAGATACAACTATTGGCCTCTACTTATCTACAGCCAAAGAGAATGTAGGAAATGAAACACACAAAAAAGAAAGTTGGGGGCAAGGTCAAGATGGTAGAATAGGCAGATGGTTCTGGCGAACCCTCTTACAACAAAGACCCACCCAAAAAGTAAATGAGTATATTTATGACAAGCTAGCAGCCCCAAAGTCAAGATCAAGGTTAGAAAATGAACTGAGGGGTAGGTGGAAGAAGAGATGGTTCAGAAGCGGAGAGGAGTTACCGGACCTGAATTGCCAGGAGCCCTCATGCACCATTCCTGGGAGTGGCTGCCATGGGCTGCTACAAGCTTTCAGCTGCAGTTTCCCCATGCAGAAGCAGCCAACCACACGGCCTACACACACTTCCGTAATCAGAGAAGAACACCACTCTCAGCAAAAGCGAAGTACTTGCGTATGTTTTACCATCCACACCCCCCAAGCTGGCTTTGGTGGCTGATTTCCCTGGGCCTGAGATAAGCCCTGTTCAGCACCTATAGCCATTTTCCTGGCCATGGAAAAGGAATAAATTTGCAATTGGGGGAAAGATAATTTACCAGTTCCACTAACCGGGTGAACTGAGGACAGAAGCAGCTCCTGTCCAGGCATAAATAGTCCGTAGACTTTGAGTACCTTTCCCCTGTGAATGGACCTATATGGCCCTATTTCAGAAGAATAGGCTCTTCTTGGCAGACTACAACTGTTTCAGCTGTGCAGTGGAGAGGAGGGTAACTGATGTTTGACATTGCTTTGCCTATCAAACAGGGTCCTCACCTACCCACATCAGGGGCCTAAGGACTGGTGACTCCACTCACGTCAACCAGCCACCCATGACAAGGGTCCAAGGATAACTTGTACCTCTCAGTTATTACAACCAAAAATATTGGGTGCCCATTGTCCATCTGCAGAACTCACCTACCTGTATGCTATAGGGAATAGAAACACGCTTTCCTCAGACACACTTGGGGGATAATTCTCAGCCCCCTGCCTTGTTCAGAGCGTGAACTCCTGCTGCAACCAGATACCGGTACTGACACCCATCATCCCTGCCCCTCAAAGACTGTAGAACTGTGTCTGTACCACGCACTTGATGATCATCTACCTGGACACCTGAGTTGAATTCATACAATAAAAGTGAATGGACTCCTAGACTGATATACCTGATAACAGCTCTAGTCATCTGGGGACAGGACGTCAGAGTTACAAAGACAAAAATAGTCAAGCTAGCTCACTCAAGCAACCCATTTGGGCATATCAAAACAAAGCAAAGCAAGAAGCTATGACACAATAAACAAACATAAAATAAACTAATACAATAACTTAGAGATGGCTCAGAGACAACAGTCAATATCAAGTCACATAAAGAAACAGACCATGGGCACCTCAACAGGCTCTCAAAACAAAGAATCAAGGGATCTTTTAGAAGAAAGTGCCTTCCTGGAATTACCAGAGGCAGAATGCAAAAGATTAATATACAGAACCCTTCAAGATATCAGGAAGGAAATCAGGCAATATGCAGAAAAAGCCAAGGAACACACAGAGGAAGCAGTTAAAGAAATTAAAAAGATGATTCAGGAACATAATGAAAAATTTAATAAGCTGGAAAAATCCATAGACAGACAGCAATCAGAAATTCAGAAGATTAACAATAAAATTACAGAAGTAGACAACTCATTACAAAGTCAGAGGAGCAGAATTAAGCAAGTGGAAGGCAGAATTTCTGAACTTGAAAATAAAGCACTTTGCACCAACATATTTGAAGGAAAATCAGATAAAAGAATTAAAAAAAATGAAGAAACCTTAAGAATCATGTGGGACCCTATCAAGAGGGATAACCTAGAAGTGATTGGAGTGCCAGGACAGGGAGAGATAACAGAAAATACAGAGAGAATTGTTGAAGATTTGTGGGCAGAAAACTTCCCTGTTATCATGAAAGATATAGAAGATCTCTATCCAAGATGCTCATTGAAATCCACGTAAGGTAGATTTTAAAAGAAAGTCACCAATACATTTTATAATATAACTTGCAATAACCAAAGATAAAGAGAGAATTTTAAGAGCAGCTAGGGATAAACGCAAAGTTACCTACAAAGGAGAGTCAATAAGAATAAACTCTGACTACTCGGCAGAAAACATGCAGGCAAGAAGGCAGTGGGATGACATATAAAAAAATGAAGGAAAAAAAACTGGCAGCCAAAAATCATATATCCACCAAACTGTCTCTCAAACATGAAGGTGAAACTAGGACAGTTCCAGATAAACAGAAGTTTTAAGATTTCATAAAAACCAAACCAAAACTACAAGAAATACTACAGGGAGTTCTTTGGTTAGAAAAGGAAGAATATCAGGTATCAACCCAAGACTAGAACACTGGGCAGAGCAATCAGAAGTCAACCCAGACAGGGAAAGCACAAAAATAAATCAAGATTATAAAAACACTCAAAACAGGGAAACACCAATGGTATTATGTAAAAGAAGACTACATTAAAACAATAAAGAGGGACAAAGAAATGTAGTCATATATCTTCCATATGGAATGGAAGACAAGGCGATACAAGAAATAAAAGTTAAGTTAAAATTTAGAAAAATGGGGTAAATAATAAGGAAAGCACAAAGTAGACAAATTATCCTACACATCAAAATAAAATGCAAGAAAAAAGAGATACTCAGCAGAAACAAAATGAACAACAACAAATATGAGGAAAGGAGAATATATAAAGATAATTTACTCAGCACATAAAATTAAGTGGGAAAAACAAACTGTCAACAATATACAAAAAAACACATCCAAATGATACCATTAAATTCATACCCACCTGTAATTATGCTGAATGTAAATGGGCTAAATGCACCAATAAAGAGAGAGTGGCAGAATGGATTAAAAAACACGATCCGTCTATATGCTGCCTACAAGAGACACACCTTAGAGACACAAACTAAAATGCAAAGGGTAGAAATAAATACATCAAGCAAACAACAATCAAAGAAGGGTGAGAGTGGCAATATTAATTTCTGACAAAAGAGACTATAAAGTTAAATCCATCATCAAAAATAGGGAAGGACACTATATAATCATTAAAGAGACAATATACAAAGAAGATATAACCGTATTAAATATTTATGCACCCAATGACAGGGCTGCAAGATACATAAAATAAATTCTAACAGCATTGAACTGTGAGACAGACAGCTCCACAGTAATAGTCGGAGACTTCAACACACCACTTTCGGTTAAGGACAGGACATCCAGAAAGAAGCTCAATAAAGACATGGAAGGTCAAAATGCCACAACAAACCAACAGGACCTCATAGACATATACAGAATACTCCACCCAACAGCAGCCATTTATACTTTATTTCTAGTGCACATGGAACATTCTCTAGAATAGACCACATATTAGGCCATAAAGTAAGCCTTAGAAGAATCCAAAACATTGAAATATTACAAAGCATCTTCTTTAATCATAAGGCCATAAAAATAGAAATTGATAACAGAAAAAGCAGGGAAAAGAAACCAAACACTTGGAAACTGAGCAATGCCCTGCTCAAAAAGGACTGGGTTATAGAAGACATTAAGGATGGAATAAAGAAATTCATAGAATACAATGAGAATGAAAACACTTCTTATCAGAATCTTTGGGACACAGAGAAAGCAGTGCTCAGAGGTCAATTGGTATCAATAAATGCACACATCCAAAAAGAAGAAAGGGCCCATATCAGAGAATTATCCCTACAACTTGAACAAATAGAAAGAGAGCAACAAAGGAAACCCTCAGCCACCAGAAGAAAGCAAATAAAAAATATTAGAAAAGGAGGAGCCGGGGCCAAGATGGCTGACTAGGGAGAACTACCAAGGATCCCTCTTGCAACAAAGACTTGGAAAAACAAGCGAATCGATCATATACATGACAATCTACGAACACTGACCGTCAAACACAGAACTAGAGTTGACCTGAGTGATAGGGAGCAAAAACCGTGCCCTGAAGCAGCGGCCGCGTCTGGAACTGGCGTCCCGCGCCTGGAACTGGCGTCCCGCGCCATAGCCTTGAGCCCTCGTGGTTCCCTGGTACCAGAGTGGTGGGGCTGATTGCGGCTTACTGAGACAGGGCAAGCACGGGACACAGTCCTAACCCCTAACCCACTGGAGTAACCTGAGTAGAGACTCAGCCCGCACAAGCGGGCTGCACAGTGACGCTGCTGACTAGAGAACTAGAAACCACAGAGAAGCAGTGACTGGTTTCGGAGCCTGGAGCCACCGTCCCAGTCAGAAAACCTTGGTGCTAGGCTTTGGGCTAAGCGCAGAGGAGCTGCGCACAGCTTCCTGAGATGGCGCAAGCACAGGACACAGGCCTGACCCCTCGGGGGGGCAACCTCGACCCAGCCAGTGCACATAGGCTATAGGCCCCTCTGAAATCTCAGGTAAAACAGTCATCACCAAGCAAGATAAGTAACTTTGTCTCTGATCTTTCCCCTCCCTGTCCCAGCTGGCTTCATTAACATTGGAATTTCCTGGGCCCGGGAGTAAAGTGCTCTGAGGGTTTTTTTTTTTCTCCCTAACCCTTTCTCCTGGCCTGAGAGAAGCAGCAACTAACAACCCAGGGGGAAAAAATTCTTCCCTGATTTCCCTAAACTGGAATAAAAATACAGAACCAGGTCCAACAAAGCATATGAGATCCACAGTCCTTGGCTTTCATCCCTACAGGGAACAAGGTGGCTATTATAATGCAAAGGCAATTCTGATAGAGATCTGACTGTAAATGTTGTAGCAGAGCAGTGGAAAGACAAGTTTTCAAGGTCTGATGCCTCTCTACCTATTAAACAGAGCCCTCACTGATCCACAGAGGGGAACTGAGGGCTGAAGCTCCACCCAAACCACCTAGCCACCTGCTAAAGGGGTCCGAGGATAGTGATGCCTACCAATCTTTAGAGGTACCAGCATTGGGTGCCTAAGGTACAGCTGCAGAGCCCACCCATCAAAATGCTCCAGGAATAGAGACACTCCTACCTCACTGGCACGTGGGGGAATGCTGTCAGCATCCTGCCCTCTTTGTAGTGTGACCCGCTGCTGCTACTAGAATCTGGTGCACACAACCATCACCACTATTCCCCTAAGTTAATAGGTGACAGTCTACACCACACACTTGGTGACTCAAAATCAGAACACTTAAGCTGATTCAATTCAAGAATAGTGAATGGACTCTTAGGCTTATATATCTGGGAACAGCTCAAACCAGCTGGTAATAGGACATAAATGATTCAAAGGCTACAACAATCAAGACAGCACAATCTAGTAGACCATCTGGGTATATTGAAACAAAACAAAACAAGAAGATAAGACTCAGTGAGCAAACATAAAATCAATCATTACAGTATCTTATAGATGGCTTAGAGACAGCCAAAAAAAAAAAAAAAACCAAACAGCAGTCGAGATCAAATCACATAAAGAAGCAGACCATGATTGCTTCTACAAATCCCCAAATTAAAGAATAAAAATCTTTCCCAAATGAAGACACAATCCTGGAATTGCCAGATGCAGAATATAAAAAACTAATATACAGAATGCTTCAAGACATCAGAGATGACCTTGGAAATGAAATAAGGCAATCTATAGAAAAAGCCAAGGAACACATTGATAAAGCAGTTGAAGAAATCAGAAAGATGATTCAAGAACATAGTGAAAAACTAATAAGCTACAGGAATCCATAGAGAGACAGCATTCAGAAATCCAAAAGATTAACAGTAAAATTACAGAATTAGACAACTCAATAGGAAGTCAGAGAAGCAGAATCGAGTAATTGAAATGCAGAGTGGGGGAGTGGAAGGATAAGGCAATTGACACCAATAAAGTTGAAGAAAATCACATAAAAGAAATAAAACAAAAATGAAGAAACCCTAAGAATCATGTGGGACTCTATCAAGAAGAATAACTTGCACGTGATTGGAGTTCCAGAACAGGGAGGGATAACAGAAAATACAGAGAGAATAGTTGAAGATCTGTTGGCAGAAATGTTCCCCGGCATTGTGAAACACGAAAGGATATCTATCCAAGATGCTCATCGAACCCCATACAAGATTGAGTCAAAAAGAAAATCACCAAGGCATATTTTCATCATACTTGCCAAAACCAAAGATAAAGAGAAAATTTTAAAAGCAGCCAGGGATAAAAGAAAAGTCACCTACCAAGGAGAATCAATAAGTTCAGACTACTCAGCAGAAACCATGCAGGCAAGAAGGCAATGGGATGACATATATAGAGTACAGAAGGAGAAAAACTGTCAGCCAAGAATCATATATCCAGCAAAACTTTCTCTCAAATATGAAGGTGAAATTGAAACATTTACAGATAAACACAGGCTTAGAGAATTTGCAAAAACCAAACCAAAGCCACAAGAATTACTAAAGGAAATTCTTTGGTCAGAAAATCAATAATATCAGATACCAACACAAGGTCACAGAACAGAACATTCTTATATCAACTCAAATAGGGAAATCACGAAAACAAAAAAAGATTAATTTAAAAAAGAAAGAAATGCTCAAGACAGGGAATCATTAAAGTCATTATGTAAAAGATTACAATAATCACAAAAGAGGGACTAAATACAGGAGGCATAGATCTTCCATATGGAGAGGAAAACAAGGTGATATAGGACGATACAAGTTAGGTTCTTACTTAGAAAAATAGGAGTAAATATTAACATAACCACAAAGAAGTCTAAACATTCATATTTCAAAATAAAAACTAAGAAAAACATAACGACTCAGCAAAAATAAATTCAACTACTATGAAAATGAGGAACACACAATATACAAAGAATATATATGGACACGTTGTCATTAGGATCAGTCCCTGGAGAAGGACATCATGCTTGGCAGAATACAGGGTCAGTGGACAAGAGGAAGATCCTCAGTGAGATGGATTGACACAGTAGCAGCACAATGATGTCAAGCATAAAAACGATTGTAAGGATAGTTCAGGACCGGGCAGTGTTTTGTTCTGTTGTGCATAGGGTTGATATGAGTCGGAACCAACTTGACAGTACCTAACAACAACAACATCCCTGACGAACTTAGAATCAAAAATCCTCAACAAAATTCTAGCCAATGGAATTCAACAAGATATCAAAAAAGTAATTCATCCTGACCAAGTGGGATTCATACCAGGTATGCAGGGACAGTTCAACATTAGAAAAACAATTAATGTAATACATCATATAAATAAAAGGAAGGACAAGAGCCACATGATTTTATCAATTGATGCAGAAAAGGCATTTGACAATGTTCAACACTCATTCATGATAAAAATTCTCAGGAAATCAGGAATAGTAGGAAAATTCCTCAGAATAATAAAAGGCTTTTATACAAAGCAATAGCCAATATCATCCTAAATGGAGAGAGCCTGAAAGCTTTCCCCTTAAGATCGGGAACCTGAGAAGGATGCCCTTTATCACCACTCTTATTCAACATTGTGCTGGAGGTCCTAACCAGAGCAATTAGGCTACATAAAGAAATAAATGGCATCCAGATTGGGAAAGAAGTCAAAGTATCTGAAGATGACATGATCTTATACACAGAAAACCCTTATGAATCCTCAAGACAACTACTGAAACAAATAGAAGAGTTCAGCAGAGTAACAGGATACAAGGTAAACATACAAAAATCTGTTGGATTCCTTTACACCATCAAAAAGTACCTCGAAGTGGAAATCACCAAATCAATACCATTTACAGTAGCCCCCAAGTCGATAAAGTACTTAGGAATAAATCTTACCAGAGATGTAAAAGGCTTATACAAAGAAAACTACAAAACACTTCTGCTAGAAACCAAAAGAGATCCACATAAGTGGAAAAACATACTTTGTTCATGGATAGGAACACTTAATTATAAATATCTCTCTTCTACCAAAAGCGATCTATAGATTTAATGCAATTCTGATTCAAATTCCAACATTTTTTAATGAGATGGAGAAACAAATCACCAGCTTGATAAGGAAGAGAAACAGGCCCCAGATAAGTAAAGCATTACTGAAAAAGAACAAAGTGGGAGGCCTCACTCTAATTGATATTAGAAGCTATTATACTGCTACAGTAATCAAAACAGCCTGGTACTGGTACAACAACAGATACATAGACCAATGGAGCAGAATTGAGAATCCAGACATAAATCCATCCACATATGAGCAGCTGATATTTGACAAAGGCCCCAAAGCAGTTAAATTGGTAAAGACAGTCTTTTTAACAAATGGTGCTGGCATAACTGGATATCCATCCACAAAAAAGGAACAAGACCTGTACCTCACACCATGCACAAAAATAAGCTCAAAATGGAACAAACTCCAAAATATAAAATCCAAATGATAAAGATCATGGAAGAAAAATAGGGACAACATTAGGAGCCCTAATACATGGTATAAACAGTATACAAAACATTACTAACAATGTAGAAAAAAAGGAGATAACTGGGAGCTCCTAAAAATCAAGCACCTATGCTCATCCAAAGACTTCACCAAAAGAATAAAAAGATTGCCTACAGACTGGGAAAACGTTTTTAGGTATGACATTTCCGATTAGCGCCTCATCTCTAAAATCTCCATGATACTGCAAAAACTCAACTGCAAAAAGACAACCCAATTAAAGAATGGGCAAAAGATATGAACAGACACTTCACTAAAGAAGACATTCAGGTGGCTAACAGATGCATGAGGAAATGCTCACGTTCATTAGCCATTACAGAAATGTAAATGAAAACTACAATGAGATTCCATCTCACTCCAACAAAGCTGGCATTAATCCAAAAAACACAAAATAATAAATGTTGGAGAGGTTGTGGAGAGACTGGAACACTTCTACACTGCTGGTGGGAATGTAAAATGGTACAAAAACTTTGGTAATTGATTTGATGCTTCTTTAAGAAGCTAGCAATAGAACTACCATAAGATCGAGAAATCCCACTCCTTGGAATATATCTTTGAGAAATAAGAGCCTTTACACGGCCAGATGTATGCACACCCATGTTCATTGCAGCTCTGTTTACAATAGCAAAAAATCGAAGCAACCAAGTGCCCATCAACAGATGAATGAATAAATAAATTACGGTATATTCTCACATTGTAATACTACCCACTGATTAAGAACAGTGATGAATCTGTGAAACATTTCATAACATGGAGGAATCTGGAAGGCATTATGTATGCTGAGTGAAATTAGTCAGTTGCAAAAGGACAAATATTGTATAAGACCACTATTATAAGAACTCAAGAAATAGTTTAAAGAGAGAAGAAAATATTCTTTGATAGTTGTGGGGGGGGGAGGGAAGGATGAAGGGAGAGAGGTATTCACTAATTAGATAGTAGACAAGAACTATTTTAGGTGTTGGGAAACACAACACAATACAGGTGAGGTCAGCACAACTGGACTAAACCAAAAGCACAGAAGTTTTCTGAATAAATTGAATCCTTTGAAGGGCAGCATAGCGGGGCGGGGGTTTGCAGACCATGGTGTCAGGGGACATCTAATTCAATTGGCATAATCAAATCTATTAAGAAAGCATTCTGCATCCCACTTTGGAGAGTGGTGTCTGCGGTCTTAAAAGCTAGCAAGCAGCCATCTAAGATGAATCCATTGGTCTCAACCCACCTGAATCAAAGGAGATTGAAGAACACCAAGGACACAAGGTAATTACTAGCCCAAGAGACAGAAAGGGCCACATAACCTGGAGACTACGAAAGCCTGAGACCAGAAGAACTAGATGGTGCCCAGCTACAACTGATGACTGCCCTGACAGGGAACACAACAGAGAGCCCCTGAGGGAACAGGAGATCAGTGGGGCAGTCCCCAAATTCTTGTAAAAAGTGCAGACTTAATGGTCTGACTGAGACTAGAAGGACCGCAGTGGTCATGGCCCCCAGGCCTTCTGTTGGCCCAGGATAGGAACCATTTCCAAAGCCAATTCTTCAGTCATGGATTGGACTGGATAATGGGATGCAGAGGGATGCTGGTGAGGAGTGAGCTTCTTGGATCAAGTGGACACTTGAGACTATGTTAGCATCTCCTGCCCGGAGAAGAGATGAGAGGGTAGAGGGGGTTAGAAGCTTGTGGAATGGACATGAAAAGAGAGAGTGGAGGGAGAGAGAGCACCATCTTATTAGGGGTAGAGCAATTGAGAGTATCTAACAAAGTGTATGTAAGTTTTTGTGTGAGAAACTGACTTGATTTGCAAACTTTCACTTAAAAAAAAAAAGGTACGGTAAAAATTAAAAAAAAAAAAGGTCAGAAGTTCAAATCCACTAGACGCTCCTTGGAAACTCTATGGGACATTTCTACTCTGAACCATAGGGTCGCTATGAGTCAGAATCGACTCGACAGCAACGGGTTTGGTTACGGGTTTTGGTGGTCTTTCAGAAGTAGATTGCCAGGCCTTTCTTCTGAGACACTTCTCGATGGACTTGAACCTCCAGCCTTCTGATTAGTAGCCAAGCATGTAAGCATTTGCATCAACCAGGGACTCCAATTTTTTCTTACAGGAACTGGATTTCCCTGCAAATGGCAACGCTATGGAGTCAAAGCTCCACTTGTTTGTGCTCTGTCCATCAGGAGGGCAGACAGAATCTTGTAGGGCTGAAGAGAAAGAATCATTTAATTAAAATCATGGCAACTGATTAAAAACAACAAAGTGTCATTGACCAGCAAGGATAAGATCAAAAGTTTTAGTTGAAAGTTTTCCAAGCTAAATACACCAAGTGATGAAATTTTCACTAAAACAGTTAATTCAGGCTGATAATTTCAAGGCAAAACTAATGGGAATAAGGAGAAATCACCGGTAATTCTAACAAAATCCTTATCTTTGGAATGCAGTATATACGAAGGCAACATTTCACAGCAAATGCTAAAAAGAGTTTGCCAATATAAACCAACTGATCCAAAACCCACTGCCGCCGCTTCAATTCTGACTCATAGTGGCCCTGCGGGACAGAGTGGAATCGCTCCACAGGGTTTCCAAGGAGCAGCTAATGAATTTGAACTGCTGGTGTTTTGGTTTGCAGCTAAGCCCTTAACCAGTAGGCCATCAGGGCTTGGGCTCAGGGATAAGATGCAGTCCATCTGGTGTTAGTCTACAAGTGGACAATCACAATACATGCGCAATATATATTTACTCAGTAGACGTTTACTAGGAGCAAAGCAATGCCACTTAATCTGGAGAAGACAAGGGTAGGCATATTGAGATGCATCTGAAATACTTCCTGCTCTCAGTGAGTTTAGAATCAAATATCCAAGTTTAGACTGTAATTCAAGTCAGAACACCCATTCCGCATGAAAGTAACAGGCAAAAAGCAGTGGATTGTGGGGGGAGTCAGGAACGACTTTATTACACGTGTAACAGGAAGGTGAAACGTGAAGCCTGTGCAGAAGGAATAACAGGCATATTTGCATTTATTTGTTCATGTGTATACTTATGAGCGGGTATTAGTTCACTTACTGTAAATGTTCAGAGTTACTTCATAAGGTGATCATTGCTCATATTTAAAAGCATCATAAAAAGAATTGTATTCAAGCCTGGTTCACACGTGTAACACAGATAAACTACAGAAGACGCCATGAACACAGTCTAAACACAAGGAGGTAAAGGAGCTGCACGCTGGGTTGGCCCAGTGGAACCCTGTCACGGGATGCTTTTGAGAGAACACGATTGTTTTTCTGGGTGTTTTCCCAAAGCCTTGGAATGTACCCCAAACTTCTCTCGATTTTTCTAGTATCTTGCTACCCACTGATTTCCCTGAAATCTTTAATAAAGGTCATTGCTAACTATAAAAAAAAAAAAGGAAAAGAAACTTGTCTACAAGACGAGTAGTCTACGTAAACCATGGCCTCATCTGCCCTGAGACCAGAAGAGCTAGATGACACCCAGCTACCACTACCATCCCTTGTGATCAGGGTCACAATAGATGGATTCTGACAGAATGGGACAAAAATGTGGAACAGAGCCTCAAATTCATTTCAAAGAAGAAGAACAAAACAGGCTTATTGGACTGGTTCAGACTTGAGTACACCCTTAGAAGCATTGCCCTGAAATACTCCTCAAATCTTGAACTGAAACTAGCCCCTGAGGTCACCTTATACCTAAATAACAGATTGTCTCCGAAAAGAATGAATATCACCAGCAAGTACTGTCCTCCTTTGGTTCAAATTCCAAACATTGCTGCTTAACAAGAGTCAGTTAACAAAATGAGAAATAAACTCAATTGAAATGTGAACCCTCTTAAACTTGCTCTTTTAAAGCCAGTGATTCCAGATTCAACCTCCCAGCTTTCCTACGAGACACGGCACACAGTGGTGCTGCTCTTAGAAAGCAAGAAATCCCTCACCCTGCTGGTCATTCAAACCGCCCAGACTGCCTTGCAATAAGAAATGCTTGATTTTCACATCACCTGCCTCTGCATTTCCTACTACATTGTATTTGCGTTCTTGCACGCACCGCATCGTACTCTCCCTGTCCCCTGGCTCCACACATCTTCTAGGAATGCATGTTGGGAGGTCTCTTAAGGAAAAGGTCCTCAGTACGTGTAATTCAGTTTACGTTTCCTCCTGTGCTGTGATTAGGAATACATCTCAGCCAGTGTTGCTTCCTCCCTGTTTACATAGCAGGTACTGTGGGAACAAAATTATTCTTTTTTTTGGTAATATAAATTTATATCTTCAGTTGGTCCCTAAAACATCAGTGTCAGGATTGCATCACTGTATTAAGTGTTTTTTGGAAAACTTTCAATGATCAGATACTCTTTTTCTGGAAATTGCAAGATTTGCATTATTTCTAACTCCCTTAGATGACTCCCTTGGATGACCCTACAGAGCCAACACGTGGAGCCTCCAAGTGCCCACGCTGAGAAAGAAATCACAGTAGCTGAATCAGACTCAGTCATCACATCTCATCATTTCCTCCAATGCTCTGAGATTGAGTGGAAGATCGTCTGTCTTCTGTGTACTGTGACCCAAGAACAGAAATGACTTTTATCAGTAGTCAATGCCCACCCTAGACCTTTTCCAAAGCTGAGTTCAAAGTACTTTTGGCCATGCGTCTTCATGGCCAATCTTAGTAAATTGCATATGGGCTAATTTAATCACATATGCTTCCAGGGTCGAAGATTTCCATGCAGTAGAAAAAGGAATTGCAGAATCTGGACATGATTGTCACTCCACAATGCATTGTTTAAATTATTGGCCCTGAGCTCACTCATTCAAATCCAATGGCCTAAGTCCATATGGATGCATCATGGGAAAAAAATGATGGACTAACTGACAAGCAGAAGAATCAGGGAGCAAGCCTGCTTTTCTTGAGTGCCTACATGCAATAATTTGACCCACCATCTATCTGGATTAAAAATTATTTAAGGTTGCTCCATGATAGAAGCTCAAGCCCTAATATATAGAAGCTCAAGCCCTAAGAAAAGTCACCAAGATTTTGCTTTTATCAATCACCATGATGAGTACCTTTAAAAAATATCAGGACGATTTTTCTTGAACCTCTCTAACTTCATTATCTAAGCTAAGATGTGAGTAGAGTTGTACATTGTAGCTGCCAGAGAAAATACAAAGATAAAAAAAAAAAAAAACAAAGATAGGCGCATGCAATAAGGTACTTCCTGGTTGCAGAGAATTAAGGCATGGGAAATGTCCACTGAGGCAGAAGCATTCTCTTCACAGTGGATGGGCAAACACTGTGGATGCTGAAGATAAAAATATTCATCGGATCCTATCAAGTTTATAGTTCAGATAAAAACCAGAAATCACAAGGCAATTCCTGAGGGCAACATTATGAAATGACTTTGTCACATAATTGTAGCAAAGAGGGGAAAAGAACCCTTCTCTCTTCTAGGTTTGCAATTCTCTGCTTCTCCACTACAATACTACTGCTATTGCCTTTTTCTACATTACCTTCTTCAGTCAAACTATCTTCCCCAGTGACAAGAAACTATGTTAGCGCTAGCAGGGAAATGTTCTGAGTGAAGTCTGTCAGTGTGGAACACTCCTCCTCAGTGTCTCTCTCCTTCCCTTACACCCTCCCATCTGAAGGTCACCTCTGCTGTGAGAGCAGGATTAAAGTTGGTCTCATATTTCTTTTCTTATTGCAACCACTTGGGGTTGGCACCCTTCATCTCCAATGACCAATTTTCCTACCAAGCCTCTCTTCTTGAAACAACACGAGTGATCTTTCAACTCATTTCCATATTGATACACTGAAAATTATGCTCATGATGAAAAAAAAAAGTCAAACATACTGTACTTAATGAAGATTCTACCTTGACTCCCACAAAGATAATGAGCACGTACCTTGATTAGCCTGGATTCCAAAGAGCAAGGGTGTGTGTAGGGCTTCATGGCTCAGAATGGCTACCTAGGAGTTAGATGGGAGCAAGTGTGTGTGTGATTTGACATCCGTGAGTAGAGTCCTGTTTTGGTCTCGAGATACCCACCCATTTCAGGGCCACGGGGCTCTATCTAACACCTAATCTGAGCAGGGCTGTAGTACATTAAGCCCAATAGCTTCAGAGAAATAAAATTTTCTTCTTCCTCGCTCTTATATCTGCTCCCATGCCCACTAAGTGTACATGCACAAGAGACTTTGATGACTATTCAATAACCAGATAATCAAAATGACCTACTTGCAATCTCTAGAATGTAACAGCACAGTCCCCATTTCCACCTCACATTTCCCATGTCCGTTCAACCAGCGTCTGGACAGGATTTGCCCATTAAGTCTCCTGTATCCACTTCAACTAAGAAGTACACTCTTGACAAGTATTATTTCATATTTTGTATTCCAGTCTAATCTTGTCTGAAGTGTTGCCTTCAGGAATGGTTTTAGTTGTGTGTTAACAGAGAGTCTGGGGCCATGTCCTCTGGGGTTTCTCTAGTCTCTGTCTGACCATTAAGTCTGGTCTTTTTAGGTAAAATTGAGTTCTGCTTGCACTTCCTCCCACTGCATCTTGGACTCTGTTGTGTTTGCTATCAGGCTGGTCATTAGTGGTAGCCGGGCACCATCTAGTTCTTGTGGACTCAGGCTGGTGGAGTCTCTGGTTTATGTGGACCTTTAGTCTCTTGGGCTATTATTCTCCTTGTGTCTTTGATGTTCTTCATTCTCCTTTGCTCCAAGTGTCTTGGGACCAAGTGATGCATCTTAGATGGCCACTCACAAGCTTTTAAGACTCCATAGGCCACTCACCAAAGTAGGATGCAGAACATTTTCCTAGTAAACTTTGTTATGCCAATTGACCTAGATGTCCCCCGAAACTATGCTCTCCAGGTCCCAGCCCCAGCTACTCTGTCCCTCAAAGTGTTTGAATATGTTCAGGAAACTTCTTAGCTTTTGCTTTGGTCCTGTTATGCTGACTTATCCTGTATTCTGTGTTGTCCTTCCCTTCACCAAAGATGATCCCTGTCTACGAACTGGTTAGTGAATTCCCCTATCCCTCCCTCCCGACACTCCTAACCATCAAAGAAAGCTTTCTTTTGTGTTTAAATGTTTGCTTCAGCTCTTACAATAGTGGTTTCATACAATACTTGTCCTTTTGTGACTGATTAGTTTCACTCAGCATAATGCCCTCCAGAGTCATCCATGTTGTAAGATGTCTCGAGGATTCATCATTGTTCTTTATTGTTGCATAGAATTCCAGTGTGTGTATGTACCATAAGTGGTTTATCCATTCTGTTGATGGGTACCTATGTTGTTTCTATCTTTTTGCTATTGTGAAGAAGGATGCAATGAACATGGGTGTGCATGTCTATTTGTGTGATACCTCTTATTTCTCTAGGATATATTCCAAGGAGTGGGATTGCTGGATCATATTGTACTTCTATTTCTAGCTTTTTAAGGAAGTACCAAATCTATTTCCAAAGTGGTTGTACCATTTTACATTCCCACCAGCAGTGTGTAAGTGTTCGAGTCTCTCCATAACCTCTCCAACACTTATTATTTCATGTCTTTTGGATTAGCCTTGCTGGGGAGAGATGGTTTCTCATCCTTGTTTTAATTTGCATTTCTCTAATGGCTAATAATCGTGAGCATTTCCTCATGTGTCTGTTAGGCACCTGAATGTCTTCTGTGATGAAGTGTCTGTTCGTATCCTCTGCCCATTTTTTAAATCGGTTGTCTTTTTGTTGCTGAGGTGCTGCAGCATCTTGTAGATATTAGAGATTAGACCCTTATCGGATATGATGTAGTCAAATTTTTTTCCCAGTCTGCAGGTTCTCTTTTTAGTCTTTTGGTGAAGTCTTTGGATGAGCATAAGAGTGAGGAGCTCCCAGTTATCTAGCTTCTCTCCTGGCATTTGTGCATTGTTAGTTATGGTTCATATAGTATTTATGCAATCCATTAGGGTTTCCAGCATTGTCTCTAAATGTGGTCTATTCTGGAGAATGTTCCTTGTGCACTGAAAAAGAATGTATAATTGGCTTTTTTTTTTTTATTGGGTGGAGTGTTCTGTGTATATGTCTATGAGGTCAAGTTGGTTGACTTTGGCATTTAGATCTGTGTCTTTATTTTCTTTGTAGATGTTTTGTCCTTCAATGAAAATGGTGTTTTGAAGTCTCCTACTATTATTGTGCTGCTGTCTATTTCTCTTTTCAGTGTTGTTAGAGTTTGTTTTACATATTTTGGAGCTCTGTCATTGGGTGTGTATATATTTCTTGTGGTATGTCCTCCTCGTGTATTGACCCTTTAATCATGATATAGTATCCTTCCTTATCCTTTATGGTGGATTTTGCTTTAAATCCTATTTTGTCAGAGATTAATATTGCCACTCCTGCTCTGTTTTGGTTGTTCTCTGCTTGATATATTTTTCTTCCATCCTTTGAACTTTAGTTCATTTGTATCTTTGAGTCTAATGTGTGTCTCTTGTAGGCAGCATATTGATGAATGTTGTTTTTTTGTTTTTTAAACCATTGTGCCACTCTGTCTCTTTACTGGTGCATTTAGTCCATTTATAGTCAGTGTAGTTATTGATAGTTAGAGTTTAGTGCTGTCATTTTGAATTTTTTGTGTTGTTGTTGTGTTGACAGTTTCTTTGTTCCACTTAATTCTCTGTGCTGAGTCATTTTTCTTTATGGATTGTCTTTTAATATTTGTCATTATTGTTGATTTTGTGTTTCCTGAGTCTATGTTTTTCTTTTTTTTAATTTTGTTGGGGAGATTTATTAGCTTCCTTTGTGGTTACCTTCAGATTTACCCTTATTTTCTAAGTTTAAAGCAATCTTTTATTTCTTGGCATCACCTTGACTTCCTCTTCATGTGAAGTTCTATGACTACACTCTTCCCTCTTCTTGTTTTACTGTTGTCATTTACATATTGACATCTCTGTTTCCCTATTTCAATCCTTTAGTTTTGACTTATTTTTGAGAATTCCCAATCTAGGTTAATATCTGGTTGTTCTGTCCTGTGGTCTACTCTTGGGTTGTTGTCTGATATTGTTGCTTGTCTAACCTGAGTACTCCCTTTAATATTTCCTGTAATTTTGGTTTGGTTTTTACAAGTTCCCTTAACTTCGGTTTATCTGAAAATGCCCTAATTTTGCCATGATACTTGAGGGACAGTTTTGCTGGATATATCATTCTCGGCAAGGATTTTTTTTCCTTCAGGGCTTCATATGTGTCACCCCGTTGCCTTCTTGCCTTTAGAGTTTCTGCTGAGTAGTCAGAGCTTAGTCTTATTGATTCTCCCTTGTAGGTGGCTATTCATTTATCCCTAGCCACTCCCAAGAGTCTAGCTTTGGTTTTGGCAAGTTCGATTATAATATGTGCTGGCAACTTTTTTTTGGGGGGGTGGAATCTACCACGTATGGGGTTCGTTGAGCTTCTTGGGTAGAAATTTTCTCATCTCTCAGGACACCAGCAAAGTTTTCTGCCTCCAAACCTTTAACAATTCTCTCTGTATTTTCTGTTATCCCCCCTGTTCTGGTACTCCAATCACTGAGAGTTTTTTCCTCTTGCTAGTGTCCCGCATAATTCTTATATATATATATATATATTTTTTTTTTAATTCTTTTTACTCAAATAAATTGGTGTCAAATAATTTCTCTTCTATCTCACTAATCCTGACTTCCATTGTATCAGTCATGCTCCTATGACCTTTTACCAAGTTCTCTAATTCTGAAATTTTAGTGTTAATCGTTGGATTTCTAGTTGCTGTCTATGATTTCTGGCAACCTGTTAAATTTGTCAGTCTGTTCCTGCATTGTTTTCCTGAATTTGTCTGTTGCTTTTTCTGTATGTTCCTTTGGCTGGTCTGAGTTTGCCTGGTCTCCTTCCTGATATCTTGAAGAGCTCTGTATATTAATCTTGTGAATTCTAACTCCAGTAATTCCAAGACCTTAACTTCCTCGGAAAGGTTCCCTGATTCTTTAGTTTGGTTGCTTGCTCGAGCCATTTTGAACTGCTTTCTTATGGGATTTGATATTTACTCTTTTCTCCGACCCATCAAAGTTATTATATTATTCATCGTATGTTCGTTTACTGTGTCCTAGCTTTTTGTTTTGTTTCCTTTCGATATGCCCAAGAGTTTGGGTGTGTGAGTTGCTTTGGATACTGACATCTTTGAAGCACTCACATCCTATCTCCAGGTGGTTAGAGTAGCTAGTAGGTGTGCAAGCTCAAGAATATGTTCACTTTTCTTGTGCAGATGCAGCTCAGGTGTCCAGGTTGTTGGTCACTGAGTGCGTGGTACAGACTCTCATGTACAGTCCTCGACAGGCAAGGCTGTGTAAGGTTGTTTTGCAGCAGGCACAGGTATCGGGCTGTAGAAGGGGGCTATATGTGCTGGGCAATGCAGGGGGCTGACGGCTGCCCCCAAGTGCCTGGGTGGACGTTGTGCCCCTGTCTCCTAGGGTGCGTAGCATGGTGGGGTTTGCAGCCAGTGCTTGGGCGCCCATTGCTGTTGGCTGTAGGTACTGGGAGGTATTGTATATTCTCAGATCGCTGACATGACTGGTGAGATGGAATGAGTGATACCAGTAACCCTCAGGCCCCTGATGTGAGTGGGTGAAGTCCCTGCTTAATGGGCAGGACATTGTCAATTGTCATGAATCTGCAACTCCCCCTTGGCTCTGCAGTTGAAAATAGGCTTCAGGTGTAGGCCCTGCTGTTTTATGCTAATGACAGCATGTGTTGCTGAACTGGTCCACACAGATAGAGTCAGGGGAGAAGGGTGCTGCATGCCCTTGGTCCCCTTAGGCCAGTGCCCAGGCAAAGGGACAGTGCCTGGCCTGAATTCTCAGTTTAGGGGGCATGGTGATTTTTCAAAACTGCGAGACTGGATTGGGCATGGATAGCCCTGAGTTCTGGCTTAGTGGGCATGTCAGTTGTTGAACACTGCAGGACTGGTGTTGGAACAGAGCTGGGTGGGGGATGGGTGAGGACAAAGAGGCAAGTGTCCTCTGTGAAATTCCTAGAGCAAAGTGTCCTCTGTGAAATTTGACCCTTAACAGTAGGTGAGACATTTACACTTAGCTTCTGCAGTTCCAGTACCATTTTTATTCCAATCCAGAGGCTTGTGTAGGCTCTCCGCTGCCTGGCCTCTCCAGATCTGGTGATACATGTCTCGAACACTACTACTTGCCTCAGCCTGCATACACCATCTGACCCAGCCAGCAGGGTGCTGGCATCCTCACAACTGGCATTTCTTCACTGCTTCTGAACAGTCTCTCCTTCACCTTTCCACTCAGTCCAACTCCTAAGCTTTTTCTTTGATGATCAGGACTCCTAGACTCTTAGATATGACCGATTCACTTGATTTTTGGATCTTTGTTGTAAGAGCAATGACAGGAAGCATCTGATTATTCCATCATCTTGGCCATGCCTCCTCCTGTTTTCTCTTTACACAATTAAGGTCTGTTCCAAAATATACATATTTTCCATTAAAATAAAGAATTAAAATAATGTCAATGTTTCCCCACCTCACTTCGGGATCAGCAATCCTATTTGTATTTCTTTAGTCTGTTTCTACAATGAGAACTTTAACATTCTCCTAAACATCAAAGTCCTCCTAAGAATAGGCTTGCCAGGTTAAGCATACAAAATTCAGGACTCCAGGGATTTCCCATGGAATACTGGGGATACATTTACAATGATATTAGTCCTTGTTTAACAGAAATTTGAAGTCAACAAGTGGCTTGTATTTTATCTGGCAAAACTACCAAGAGGTATAAAACATTAAGCTGTTATGATTTACTCACCCTCAGAAGAACAGAACTGAATTTGTACTCATAAGGCGTGAGATTGAATCTTCATTCCATAAACATAAAACGCAGCACTCAAAGCAAGCCAGCACACCAACTTCACAAAATCGTTAGTGGTCATTTTGATTATCTGGGATAATAAATACTCATCAAACACTCTTGAGCACCTAGGCTTAGTGGGCTTGGGAGAAGATGTAAGGAAAAGGAAGGCACAAAATCTTTTACTCTGAAGGAAAAGGGCCTCGTATGCTACAGCCCTAGGCTCTTCAGGTGTTAAACAGGGCCCCGTGGCCCTGAAATGAGGGGATATCTTGAGACCAAGGCATGATTCTACTCACCAAAGTCAAATCCCCATCCACACACACTTGCTCCCATTTAAATTCTAGCTGGCCATTCTGAGCCATGAAGTCCTGCTTCTCAGCTTCACCTGTCTCCATCACACACCCTTGGTCTTTGGAATTCAGGCTCATGAAGGTATTTGCCCGTATCTTTGGGGGAATTGTGGTATTATCAGCTTTAAATGAAAATATTTTTGACTTATTTTTCATCATGAACATAATTTTCAGTGTATTAAAGTCAAAATGGGTTGAAAGACCATTCATTTTCTTGTTGTTTGAAGAAGAGAGGCTTGGTAGAAAAACTGGTCACGGGAGATGAGGTTGTTGACCCCAATTGGCTGCAATAAGAAAAGAAATGTGTTGTTGTTATTGCTTTTAGGTGTGGTCGAGTCGGTTCCGACTCATACCGAAACTATGTAGAACGGAATGAAAGATTGCCTGGTCCTGACCATCCTTACAATCATTGCTATCCTTGAGATCATTCTTGCCGCCACTGCGTCAATCCACCTCATCGAGGGTCTTCCTCTTTTCCACTGACCTTGTACTTTGCTAAGCATAAAGTCCTTCTCCAGGGACTGATCCCTCCTGACAACATGTCCAAAGTATGTAAGAGGCAGTCTCGCCATTCTTGCTTCTAAGGAGTATTCTGATTCCATTTCTTCCAGGACAGATTTGTTCGTTCTTTTGGCAGTCCATGGTATATTCAATATTCTTCACCAACACTGCAATTCAAAGGCATCCATTCTTCTTTGGTCTTCCTTATTCATTGTCCAGCTTTCACATTCATATGATGAGGCTGAAAATACCACAGCTTCGGTAAGGCTCACCTTAGTCTTCAAGGTGACATCTTTGCTTTTCAACGCTTTAATGAGCTCCTTTGCAACAGATTTACCCAGTGCAACGCATCTTTTGGTTTCTTGATTCTTGCTTCCATGGCTGTTGATCGTGGATCCAAGTAAAATGAAATCCTTTACAGCTTCAATCTCTTCTCCATTTATCAGGATGTTGCTTATTGGTCCAGTTGTGAGGATTTTTGTTTTCTTCATGTTGAGGTGCAGTCCATAGTGAAGGCTGTGGCCTCTGATCTTCATTAGTAAATGCTGCAAGTCGTCTTCACTTACAGCAAGCAAGGTTGTGTCATCTGCATAATGCAGGTTGTTAATGAGTCTTCCTCCAGTCATGGTGCCTCGTTTGTCTTCATACAGTCCAGCTTCTCTTATTATTTACTCAGCATACAGATTGAATAGGTATGGTGAAAGGATACAACCCTAAAGCACACCCTTCCTGACTTTAAACCAGTCAGTATTCTCTTGTTCTGTCTGAACAACTGCCTCTTGATCTATGTAAAAGTTCCTCACGAAGACAATTAAGTGTTCAGGAATTCCTATTCTTTGCATTGTTATCCATAATTTGTTATGATCCACACAGCCTTTGCATAGTCAATAAAGCACAGGTAAACATCCTTCTGGTATTTGCTGTTTCATCCATGATCCATCTGACATCAGCAGTGATATCCCTGGTTCCACGTCCTCTTCTGAAACCAAACTCAATTTCTGGCAGTTCTGTGTCCATATACTGCTGCATCCATTTTTGAATGACCTTTAGCAAAATTTTGCATGCATGCGATATTAATATTGTTTGATAGTACCCGCATTCGTTTGGATCACCTTTCTTGGGAATAGACATAAACATGGATCTCCTCTAGTCAATTGGCCAGGAAGTTGTCTTCCATATTTCTTGGCATAGACGAGTGTGCATCTCCAGCACTGCATCTGTCTGTGGACACATCTCAATTGATATGCCGTCAATTCCTAGAGACTTGTTTTTTGCCAATGCCCTCAGTGCAGCTTAGACTTCTTCCTTTAGTGCCATTGGTTCCTGATCATATGCTACCTCTTGAAATGGTTGAACGTAGACTAATTCTTTTTGATTCTGTGTATTCCTTCGATCTTCTTTTGATGCTTTCTGTGTCATTTAATATTTTCCCCATAGAATCCTTCACTATTGCAACTCAAGGCTTGATTTTTTTCATCAGTTTTTTCAGCTTCAGAAATGCTGAGTGTGTTCTTTCCTTTTGGTTTTCTATCTCCAGCTCTTTGCATATGTCATTATAATTCTTTACTTTGTCTTCTCGAGCTGCCTTTTGAAATCTTTTGCTCAGTTCTTTTACTTCATCATTTCTTCCTTTTGCTTTAGCTGCTCAACATTCATGAGCAGGTTTCAGAGTCTCCTCTGACATCCATCTTGTTCTCTTTCTTTCCTGTCTTTTCAATGACCTCTTGCTTTCTTCATGGATGATGCCCTTGATGTCATTCCACAACTCATCTGGTCTTTGGTCACTAGTGTTCAGTGTGTCAAATCTATTCTTTAGATGGTCTCCAAATTCAGGTGGGATATACTCAAGGTCATATTTTTTCTCCCGTGGACTTGCTCTGGTTTTCTTCAGTTTTGAGCTGAACTTCCATATAAGCAATTTATGGTCTGTTCCACAGTTGGCCCCTGGCCTTGTTCTGATTGATGATATTGAGCTTTTCCATCATCTCTTTCCACAGATGTAGTCAATTTGATTCCTGTGTGGTCCATCTGGTGAGGTCCTTGTGTATAGTCTCCGTTTATGTTGGTGAGAGAAGGTATTTTCAATGAAGAATTTGTTGGTCTTCTAAAAACCTATCATTCGATGTCCAGCATTGTTTCTATCACCAAGACCATATTTTTCAGCTCCCGACCCTTCTTCATTGTTTCCAACTTTCGCATTCCAATCACCAGTAATTACCTATGCATCTTCATTGCAAGCTCCCACGTTTCTGTCAGTTTTCTGTACTGTGGGGGCTTGTGTGAGCTGCTGTGATGCTGAAAGCTATGCCTCCGGTATTCAGATACAAGCAGGGTCACCCATGGAGGACAGATTTCAGCTGAGCTTCCAGACTAAGACAGACTAGGAAGAAGGACCTGGCAGTCTACTTCTGAAAAGCATTAGCCAGTGAAAACCTTACGAATAGCACCACAACATTGTCTGATATAGTGCTGGAAGATGACCAACCCAGGTTGGAAGGCACTCAAAAGACAACTGGGGAAGAGCTGCCTCCTAAAACAGAGTCAGCCTTAGTGATGTGGATGGAGTCAAGCTTTGGAGACCTTCATTTGCTGATGTGGCACGGCTCAAAATGAGAAGAAACAGCTGCAAACATCCATTAATAATAGGAACCTGGATGTACAGAATGTAAATCTAGGAAAATTGGAAATAATAAAAAATGAAATGGAACACATAAACATCAATATCCTAGGCATTAGTGAGCTGAAATGGACTGGTATTGACCATTTTCAATCTGATGATCATATACTCTACTATGCTGGGAATGACAACTTGAAGAGGAATGGTGTTGCATTCATCATCAAAATGAACATTTCAAGATCTTTCCTGAAGTACAACGCTGTCACTGATAGGATAATATCCACACACTTAAGAGGAAGACTAGTTAATGTGACTATTATTCAAATTTACGCACCAATCACTAAAGCCAAAGATGAAGAAATAGATTTGTATCAGCTGTTGCAGTCAGAAAAATGAATAAATGCGAGACCAACTTTAATCCAGCTGTCAGAGCAGTAGTGGTTTCTGGATGGGCAGGTGTAGGGGAAGCAGAGAGAGGCTGAGGAGGAGAGTTCCACACTGACGGCCTTCACTCAAAAGATGTCCTTACTGGCATTAACAACACTGGTGGTGTAGTGGTTAAGTGCTATTGCTGCTAACCAAAAGGTTGGCAGTATGAATCCTGCAGGCACTCGTTGGAAATCCTAATGAGCTGTTCTACTCTGTTCTGTGGGTTCGCTGTGAGTCAGATTTGACTCGGATGCAACAGGTTTGGGCACTAACATAGTTTCTTATCCCTGTTTAAAGATATTTTGACTCAGGAAGAAATGTTGTAGAAAAATGCAACAGCAGTAATATTGTAGTGGAGAAGCAGAGAATTCATCCAGAGGAGACAAGGGTTCTTCTTTCCTCTTTGCTACAATTATGTGAGAAAGTCATTTTATAATGTGGTCCTCACGAATTGTGTCATGATTTCTGAGTGTTATCTGAATTATAATAAAAGTGATGGGACCCAATGAGTATTTCTATTTACAGTATCCACAGTGTTTGCCCAACCACTGTGAAAAAAGCACCTCCATGCAGCTTCTGCCTCTCTGGATATTACTCTGCAGGCAGGAAGTACTTTCTTTGTATTCTCTCTGGCAGCTACAATGGACAACTCTACACACAGCTTAGATGATGCTGTTAGAGAGAGTCAAGAAAATCATCCTAATATTTTTTAAAGCTACTCATTCTGATTGATACGTCTTGGCGAATTTTCTTGGGATTTGAACTTCTATCATAGGGCAACCTTAAAGGACGTTCAACCCAGACTTTCCTATTACGGGAATGGTCAGCCAAATTATTGTATCTAGGCACTCAAGAAAAGCAGGCTTGCTCCGTGATTCTTCTGCTTGTCAGTTAGTCCACTGATTTTTTTTCCATGATATACACACAAGGATTTAGGGCCATTGGATTTGAATGAGTGAACTCAAGGCCAGTGATTCAAACATTGCATTCTGGAGAAACAATCATGTCCAATTCTGTAATTTCTTTTTCGAAACTGGAAATCTTCAACTCTGGAAGCATATGTGATTAAATTAGCCCATACGAAACTTACCAAGATTGGCCATGATAGGGCGAAGCCAAAAGTCCTTTGACCCGGCTCCCTGACCATTCTTGTGGAAAGGTCTAAAGCAGGCATTGCCCACTGATAAAAATCATCTCATATCTCCCAGCTCTGTACATCATCAGGCCTTGCTGCCATTTCCTTCCTGCAGTCCTCGTGCGGGATTTTGATTCCTCGGTCAAGATGCTGAGACTCTCCTATTCTTCTCTCCTAAATCTCAGTATCCATGTCTTACCACTTACAAATTAAATAAAGCAGAGAAAATAAATCACAGAAGAAACAAGAAAATATACCACCTATTTATAATTTATTTATAATTTATATATTGCAATCCCCAAAGTGTTCTTAATATGCAAAACCATCTTGAAAAAAGAAGAAGCTGTAGGACACACAATTCAAGATTTAAAATACCACTATGCACATGCAGTACACTAAACATTCTGGTTCTGGCATAAGAATAGACATAGAGACCAAAGGAATAGAATTGGGGGTTCAGAAATGAATTTGTACGTCTTTGTTCAATTTGTTTCAACAATGATGCTATGTCCATTCAATGTGCAAATAATGGTCTCTTTAACATATGATGCTGGGACAACTGGATTTCCACACAGAAAAGCATGAAGGTGGACATGTACTCCACACCATATACAAAAGTTTACTCTAAATGGATAGATGACCTAAATATGAGAACTAAAACCATAAAACCCTTAAAAGTAAGCATCAGAGTTATATTTCATGTTTTTTTTCCCCACACTTTCATAGATATGACATAACAAACAAATAGATAAATTTCTCTTGGTGCAATTTAAATCTTTTGTGTATCAGTGAGCACTATCAAGAAAGTGAAGACAAGTACAGGTTGCGAGAGCATACTTGGAATCTCCACATTCCCTAAGGGTTTCATATTCAGAAATACAAGGAGTGCCTAGAACTAAATACAGACACACAAACTACCCAATTTAAAAAAGTGGCAAAAGGCATAAATAGGCATTATTCCAAAGAAAACACAAATGGCCAGTATGCACATGAAAAGAGGCATCAGCAGTCATTAGGGAAATGCAAATGAAAATCACAATGAGGTATCACTCCACATCCCACTGATGGGTATTGCCAGAAAAAAACAAACAGAAGAAAGTTAGTGAGAATGGAAGAAACGGAGCCATGTGCATTGCTACTGCGCATCTGAGGTGCTACAGCCACTGTAGTACACAGTTTGGTGGCTCCTCAAATAATCTAACAAAGAATTGCCATATGACCCTGTCATTCCACTCCTAGGCATATACACAAAAGAATTGAAAGTACGAAAACACATACATGGACACTGACATTTACTGCAACATTATTCACTGAACCAAAAAGGTGGAAACAACCCCAGTGTCCATTAAAGATGATTGGATACACAAAACGTGACCTATAGATACATGCAATATTATGCAGCCATAAAGAGAAAGAAGATTCTGTTATTTTCAATAAGTGGATGAACCTTGAAAACACTCTTCTGAATGAAATAACTGAAATCCCAAGAACAATTATTGCATGATCCCACTTACATGAAAGTCTACAATATGCAAAGACATAGAGCAGTTTAATGGCTGGGAGGGCTGGAGGCAGAAAGCACAGGGGTGATTTCTAAAAACAAAGGAACAAAGTCAACAAAAAGAATATTCAAAACCAAATGAAAAGAAACCTATGAAATATTAGCATGTATTATTGATCAAATATTATATTTAAAATATGCAATGTTTTACAATATAAAAGAAGGCCAACCACCATTCTGCCAACAAAAGTGTACATAAAGAACCAATTATGGTCATCATGTTGGGAATAACCTATGAAGCAGGCTGGCCAGGCTACAGGGAATCCATTTGTACTACAGAGAAGCAGTTACTGGATCATTCCACAAGGAGGTATCAGTACACTTCTGGGCAGGAGAATCCACCATCATGAAGGACACTCACCAGAAGGTGCAGAAGTCCTTTGCTGGGTCCAAGTGTGGTAGGAGGCGTGTGTGCAGTCACCTTGGGACTGCCATGGTCATTTGACATCATGTGGTGTGTCTGAAGCTACACATGACATGGGGGAAAATAAAGAAGGTCAGGTCACCCTATCAGAAAAATAGGACACTGAGATGAGGCTCCCACTGCTAGCAGCAACCTGAGGCTTCAGAAAAGAAAGGACTCGGAAGTAACAGCCATGTCTATTCACAGGTGGGCTTCCCCATGCTCTCTAGATCCACCCTCCCCACCTTCCCTCAGGGACAGGGCTTCCCCACAGCCTCCCCTGTCACTTACCTGACCTAAACCCCTGCGTTGCTTCTGCCACTCTCACTGAACTGGCACCACGCCTTCCTGGGAAGGTGGGGATCTGAACCAACTGATCAGACACAGCAGAGGAAACCATTTCATTCTATCTTGTGGATCCTGAGGCCACCTGTGACAGAAGAGACAAGGGGTGTGACTCGGAAGCCCTACTATAAGAGTTGAACTGTCATCTTCCTCCAGGTTGTTCAAGGAACACAGACCCAGTTCCTCATCTCCCTTACCCGTCAGCTGGCCTGACCAACAAAGCTAGAATAGGCCACACATACCTGAACAGGTGTGACTGAGACCTTCACCTGCATCTCACGCCTCTCAGCATAGGGTCACATCAGAAGGTTCACCCTACCCACAACCAAGGCTGGAGGGATTCTGCCTGTGCAAGTCTCTAGCTGGCTGTTTTTCAGCTAACTGAGGTCCTGTCATCTCAGGGTTCTTGCAGTCCTCTCTTCCCAGGCCCAGGTGCTAACACTATGTTTTCCCTCCCTCCTGGTTACTGGTGCTCTTTGACTCTAGAAAGGCTCCTAAGCTCTGAGGGGCAGACATTTGGTGGGACTGGCAAGCCAGGCTTCGTCAGGTGAACCTTTATTATCAAAGTGACATCTTGCATTTTTACAATTGTAAGGACATCTTTTGCAGCAGATTTAATCAAGGCAAAAGTCCTTTTATGTCCTGACTACTGTTTTCATGGTTGTTGACTATTGATTCAAGGGGCATGCAATCCTTGACAACTTCAAATATATCTCTACTTACTTTGATTGTCCAGTGTGAAGATTTTCATTTTCATTATGTTGAAGTGTAATCCACACTGAAGGCTGTGGTCTCTGAACATCATCAAGTAGTTATTCAAGTTTTCTTCATTTTCAGCATGCAAGTGTCATTTGCGTATCCCAGGTTGTCAATGACATTCCTCCAACGCTGATGCCCCATTCTTCTTCATATATTCTGGCTTCTCAGATTATTTGTTAGGCATCCAAAACCCCATAGAGATTGAAAAAGTGAGATGAAAGGATACAATATTGCCACACCTCTTTTCCGTGGACACATACAAGGGCCTGAGTCCCCCAAATGCTCCACTCACAATTTCCAATAGAGTACACCAATGATGTCTATATGTTCTTGCTTAACACATTCGATTGACACACAGGCACATACACAGACAGAAAGACACACACACACACACACACACACACACTGACCAATGATGTGTTGGTAAGTATTTATCAATTCACTCTCCATTGGGAGTGCTGCAAGTCTGCTTTGTAAAGACTGACAACTCACCTGATAGAAGTAATCCTGGCATGGCTAATTTTAAGGTACCAGCCTGATGTCACTGACCCCCAGTGAGCAGAGATAAGCACCACCTACTATCCCAAGTTAATAGGAGCCGATGCCAACATACCTGATCCACTTCCCTATTAACATGTACACACATTCCACCTGCACCATGAGAAGGACCTTTAACTCCCACCCATAACATGTAAACCAAACCTCACTATACATCTCCAGAACACACAGCTCACAATTCCTGAACACACACATACAACCTCGACCCACCACCTGAATATACAAACATACCACATCTTACTGCTTATAGTTTTACGACAAAAACCCTACAGACCGTGAACTCTCAGAGTCGTTACTACAACGATGTATATACTCTCCACACGTGCCTGAACACACACATGTACAACAAACACTACACACAGTCTAGTTCTCTGACACCACCATGTTCAAAATCTCACTTCATAAGCCACGCTAATACAGACACACACTAAAACCCACATCTCTAAAACACTTATAATACACAATTGCAAAATGCATGCACAATTTATATGAACCCTCTCAGTTTCCAGATGTACATCCTGAATCTCCCACATCCTCCAGAACAAACAGCTCTGAAAACTAGTGAAACCAAATAAACACACAACCACATACGACCCTTAGTATTAATATATGTAAGTACATCACATGAACATTGAAAATGTACATACAAGCTATACCACCAAATTCTGCAAGAATTAGACCAGAATAGGCACAAAGAGAAATGCTGGCTGCTTTCATACAGACACAAACCCCCCACACACTCACCCATAACCCAACCATGTATATATACCCCACACATGTATAGATGCAGAAAAAACTCCAAAACACCAACAATCCTTGCAGTCTAGCTAATATACACACACAACCCACGCCCCTAAGCGGCCACGTGTTCACACATGCCAGACACAACACACACAGGCACATACACACACGTAAACAGCCTCAATTTCTCAAAGTATACATCACCCAAAACACTATAGATTATCACACGTCTCTGGAATATAGCCTCACTTCCCCAACCTCTGAACATGCCCAAACACACACATCTAGAAACACCCTAACATTCTCCAAAGAAACACTTGTAGAATACTCCAAGAATAATTCACCCTCCCACTCGTGACTTACACACACCAGTATATACTCCCCACTCACAATGAAATATCTCTTGCACATCCTGAATAAATACACTGGAACCCTGTTCCAGGTCCATATCTCACGTTCCAAAACAGCCACATTCTCAACATCTCACACAACCATATCAACATGCCTCTACTGCATGTAAAAACAATTCTCCCACACCCTGTGCAAACACACGGCCCCATATTTTCATCGGATACACACCTCCTCATTTTCCAGAATACACCATACTCTTTACTGAAAAATATTACACACAGCCCTGGAAAATATTCATCCAAATGGCCATGCCCCTTCATGAAACACACAAGTTCTTTACCCATACAACTGGCCTTATACCCTAAATCTAACCTAAATTATCCAGGGAACTGAAAGTATGCAACAGTGACCCTGTATCTTCCAAAGCCAATAAACCCTCACAATGCCTGCCTACACATAATCCAACAATCCAAAATACTCAAACAGAAATCAATTTCAAATTTTCTAGTGTACAGAATCATACAAACCCCAGACCGAACATGGAAGAATTCATGTGCAACTCCAGAAAAGCACCCAAAGCAACAAAAATGTACAACATGCCCTGACTACACACCGGTGATCCTCTCTCAGTCCCCAAATATAAAAAAGAACAGGCCCTACACCCAAACTAATACACACAGGCACACTCCCTCAGATGCCCAAACGTAAAGCTGAGAAACCCATTCCAAACCTGCTATTAGGTACACAGAATGACCCAAAATCCATGGCAGGAGAGCCACGCCCTAAGTATTCCCTCCAGCCACAAATTGTAAAGAGCTCACCTTCCAGTCTTTGAGTGCACACGCCTGTATCTCATGCCCTGCACATTCCCACAAAACACACCCATACTGAACCACAAATATTCATACAGACACCACCAACCCACACATACAAATACCAACTTCCCGCGAACCCATTCACACATACACAACCCCCAAACTGTGAATTCACAGAAACACATGGCCAACAGAGTCCCAAATAACGGGCACAGAAGTATCCACACCCCTCAATTCTCACAATCCCTACGAAGCTCACAACTACATCTCTGTCCTATTTCAAGTTATACACACCACCACACAAGCATCCACCCTCAGAAAACAAACACAAAACTTTCGCATCTCCTCAAGTACAAACACTGACCCCCGACAGCCTATTAATATACACACGTGCCTCACATTCCAAATACACCCACAGACACTCACTCCAGGATAGAAACACAAATGCAGCAACTTACAGCCTCAAATGCACACACAGTTGTGTGCTGGCAAAGGATTACACACTCACACTGGCTTTCTGCAGAATCATACATATAAAATCTCCCAGATACACACGGAGGAGTGACACAGAATTTACTGATTTCAGTCAAACATGCAGTACTCGTGACTAGAAATCGTTTATACACACGTCATTAGCAGGAGGCTTTTGTAGATCTTGGGAAACCTGCTGCACCCTTAACCCACCATGCTTGCAAGTCAATCATGATTCCATGCACGACACTACAAATAAATGCTTGGTTTTTAGTCAATTCAGCAAAGTCACTCACTTCCTCAGCACAGCAGTGTCATTTGAACATGAATGTTGGTTGATATGTTTCTTATGTTAACAAGGAAGACCTAAGAGACATGAGGTCCTGGGCTGGAACATGACAGAATTTTCCTTGACACGAGCTCTTTCTGTGCTTGAACAGAGAGTGCTTTTCAAATCCTTATTTTTCAAAATTAGGTATTATTCAGAATGTAACAGATAATGACACACTTGTCACTTTAAAGAGTAATTATTGAAAGGTCCCCCCCCTCATTTTCAGTCCACAGGTTAGGAAAACAATCACTGCAGCCCTGAGGTGCAGCCTTTGCCATTTCCCGTGGTATAAATACTGCCAGCACAGGGCACGCTAGCAACCTGAGAGCGCTGAATTCTGCACAGTGAAAGGGGGTCTCCCAATGCAAAGCCCACCTGCAAATAACCCAAGAGCCTATTGGAGGGTAAAGCATAGCAGCAACATTACTAAGGGTGTTTGCGTGTCCCTTACCTTCCTTTGTAATAGAACTGACACAGCGGCGCTCTCCTGTGCGCAGGGTCTGAGGCCTCCCCTGGCACAGCCCAGCCCAGCGCGAGACCTACCCTTAGGGACCCTGCCTTCCCTGCTCCTGCCTCGCGCCTCAGTGAAGGGGACCTTCTGCAACTGACGCCTGAGGCCGTTAGAGGGCGGCAGTTCGCGCGCCCCAGAGCCTTGTCCCAGGAGGTTGTGCGCATGCGTGAGCTCCTAATACAGGGAGGGCTTAGCCTTGCACCCTAAAGGCTTCGTACCTAAAGCACACCCTTTATTGTGAGTGCATTCTGACTCACAGCGACCCCATAAGACAGAACTCTATCATCCAAGGGCCATTTTTCCTCAGGCAGCCCTGCTGATAATTCAAACCTCCAAGACTGCCTTGCAATAAGAAATGCTTGATTTTCACATCCCCTACCTCTGCAGATCCTACTAAGTTGTATTTGCGTTTTTACATGCACTATACCATTTTTTTACTATACCATTATACCATACTCTCTCGGAAACCCTGGTGGCGTAGTGGTTAAGTGCTACAGCTGCTAACCAAAGGGTCGGCAGTTCGAATCCGTCTAGGCGCTCCTTGGAAACTCTGTGGGGCAGTTCTACTCTGTCCTGAGGGTCGCTATGAGTCGGGATCGACTCGATGGCACTGGGTTTGGTTTTTGGTTATACCGTACTCTCACTATCCCTGGCTCTACAAATCAAGGAATGCATGCTAAGAGATCTCTTAAGGGAAAAGTCCTCAATATGTGTCCTTCAGTTTACTTTTCTCCTGTTTAGTGAGTAGGAAAACATCTCAGCCAGTGTTACTTTCTTCCTGTCCACATAGCAGGTACTGTGGGAAGAAAAAAATTATTTCCTTTTTTCATAATGTAAATTAATTATTCCTGTTACCCCTTAAAAAACTACGCACCAGAATTGCATCATTGTATTGCTTTTAAGGGTTTTTTTTTTTTAAGAAAAATTTCAATAATTAGATACCCTTTCTCTGGGAATTGTAAGATTTGTATTATTTCTCACTCCTTGGATGACTGCCTGGCCCTACAGAGCCAACACATGGAGCCTCCAAGTGCACAGGCTGAGAGAGAAATCACAGCAGCTGAATAAGTCTCAGTCATCACATTTTATCATTTCCTCCAATGCTCTGAGGTTGGGTGGAAGATCATCTGTCGTCTGTGTTCTATGACCCAAGAACAGAGATGATTTTTTTTCAGTGGTCAGTGCAGGCCTTAGAGTTTTTCTACACGGATGGTCAGAGAGCCAGTTCCAAAGGACTTATAGCTTTGTGCTTTCACAGCCAATAGTAGTAAATTTCATAGGGGCTAATTTAATCACATATGCTTCCACGTTGAATATTTTCAGGCAGTAGAAACAGAAATTGCAGAATGTGGACATTAATGTTCCTCCACAATGCAATGTTTAAATCATTGGCTCTGGGCTCACTCATTCAAATCCAGTGGTCCTAAATCTAAGTAAGTATGTACAATGGGAAAAAATTCATGGACTCACTGGCAGGCAGAAGAATCAAAGAACAAGTCTGCTTTTCTTGAAGGCCTAGATGAACTGATTTGCCCCACCATTGGCCTAGATTGAAAAGCATTTAAGGTTGCTCCACGGGAGAAGCTCAACTCCTAAGAAAAGTCAGCAAGGTTTTACTTTTATCGAGCACCATGACTAGCTTTTAAAAATATCAGGGCGGTTTTTCTTGAATCTAACTTCACCATCTAAGCTAAGACATGAGTGGAGTTGTTCAGTGTAGGTGTCAGAGAAAATACAAAGATAGATGCGTGCAAGAAGCTACTTCCTGGTTGCAGAGAATTAAGGGGTGGGCAATTTCCAGAAAGGCAGGAGCTGCGTGGAGGCGCTCTTTTCACAGTGGTTGGGCAAACACTGTGGATGCTGAAGATAGAAAGATTCATTGGGTCTTATCAGGTTTATATTTCTGGTAAAACTCAGACACCACGAGGCAAGTCATGAGGACCACATTATGAAATGGCTTTGTCACAGAGCTTCCAATTCTCTGTTCTCCACTACAATATGGCTGCTATTGCCTTTTTGCACATTACCCTCAAGACAAAATATCTTCCCCAGTGACAAGAATCTAAGTTAGTGCCAGCAGGGAAATTTTCCCAGTGAAGGCTATCAGTGTGGAACACTCCTTCATGCCTCTCTCCTTCCCTTACACCCTCCCATTTGAAAGGCCACTACTGCTGTGAGAGCAGGATTAAAGTTGGTCTCACATTACTTTTCTCACTGCAACCACTAGGGGTCAGCACCCTTCATCACCCATGACTAATTTTGCATCAAGTGTCTCTTCCTGAAGCAACAAAATAAGTGCTCTTTCAACTCATTTTAATACACTGAAAATTATGCTCATGATGAAAAAAAGTCAAACATATTTTATTTAATGAACATTCTACCATTACTCACACAATGATATGAGCACATACCTTAATGAGCCTGGATTCCAAAGAGCGAGGGTGTGTGTAGGGCTTCATGGCTCAAAATGGCCAGGTAGGGGTTAGATGGGAGCAAGTGTGTGTGTGACTTGACTTTGGTGAGTAGAATCCTGTTTTGGTCTCAAGATACCCACCCATTTTACGGCCATGGGGTCCATCTAGCACCTGAAGAACCCAGGGCTGTTGGGAAAAAAAAAAAAGCAACAAAAAAACGCTCATTACCCATTGCCTTCGAGTTGATTCCTAAGCTCATTTAGTTTCAGAGAAGTAGATTTTCTTCTCCCTCATCCTTATAGCTGCTCCCATGCCCACTAAGCTCAAGAGCTCCAGAGGGTTTGATAACCATTCAGTATCCCAGATGATCAAAATGACCTGTAAGATCATGTATAATTGGTGTGCTGGTTTGGTTTGAGTTCTGTGTTTTATGTTTATGGAACCAAGATTCCAACTCTGACCTTCTGACTGCAAATTCAGTTCTGCTCTTATGAGGGTGAGTAAGTCATAATAGCTAAGGTTTTTTTTTTTCCCCCCCCTCTGGTAGGTTTGCCACATAAAATACAGGCCACTTGTCAACTTCAAATTTTTGAGAAAGAACAACTAATGTTTTTGTGGAATCCTATTGGTGTGGTGTTCTTGAAAATATGTCTTCATATTACACAGGGATTCCTTAGAGTCCTGTATTTTACTTGCTAAATCCAGCAAGCCTATTCTTGGGCTAATTTGATGTTTATGAAAATGTTGCAGTTCTCATTGTAGAATCTAGGGTATATGTAAGAATACAGATAGGGTCATTGATCCAGAAAGGGAAAAAAAATATATAGACATACAAGATAGCATTAATTTTAAAAGAAAAAATAAATATATACATTTTTTATATATAGGAACACACCATACTTGTAAAATGAAAACAGGGAAACTGAAATCACTTTTGAGAAATGAGCATAGCTTGTGTTAGTTACCCCCAGTCACATACAATATTTTTGGAAAGAGGAAAAAGAAATAGAAAACATCATCGATTTCTACTGAGATGGAGAATCTGGTTGCCAAGAAAAGGTGTGGGGGTGGGGGGAGGAGTTTTCACTGTACAATCTATCTGAACTATTGGACTTTTCCACTATACAGAGGTATCTTTCTTTAACTACTGAATTACAGTCATTGTTCGTAATAAGATACTTAAATATGAATGTACAATATAACAATCTGGGAAACAACAGGAATCTACTTCTGGTCATGGAATTAGAGGTTGTCGCCCTTTCTTTAAGACACTGGGGCTTTCCAGGAGAAAGGATCATAAGGCTGGCTGGCCATGCTGCAGCCCCCAGAGTTTTCAGTAATGAACGGGAGTTCAGGGACACAAGGACTGCTTCCTAAACAATAATGCATACAATACTGTATGCACACACACCAAACACAATGGAACTTCTCCAAAAACCCTAATTTCAAACACTCGGATTCCTTGTCTCTATATGTACCCCAACTTCCATTAGACAAGGTGTCCTGAATTTTGTTCATGAAGTACTGGTGACCTTGTAATAATTCAAGAACCTGCCACCTAGAGTTGGGGAACAGGGTGGGTGCAGAGGCAAAAGACTTGGTATGTTGATAAGAACTGAAGTCTAGAGTAGGGCCTTTGTGCTGTGGATCTGAGAAAGAACCCACAAATGGCCCTAAGAGGTTCACACTATTTGTGTTGTCAACCATAATTTGAAGGAAACAGGTAGCTTTTGCCTACCTGTCAGATCCCTTTCATGGAATGTCTTCTCATCCCCACCTGCCCTCCACCCCTCCCCCACTGTAGAATGTCTGGAGTCCTACATTCTACTCCTGCTTAGATTCAAAATTTTCCCTCCTTTTCTTGGATCCATGAGCATCTGTTGGAGCCAGATCACGCTCTGAGTCCAGGACGTGGTGATTTCACGTGCTGAAGGCTGCCAGACAGCTGTGGTCAGTGCCCAAGCCTGTGGAGATGTCTTCAGAAAGAGGTAGGCCTGGAGGGGAGGGGGTGTGTTATCAGATCCCTGCCACCCCTTCAATCCTTGGGAATTCACATTTGACACTTCCCCTGGGGACAAGCTGTCTGAGCAGGAGTGAGGAGTGGACCCTTAACACCACCTGGAATATCCAACCTAGGGAGCCTGAAGAGGAAGATTGGAAAAATGAGACAGGAGGTTGGGGAAAGAGGAAAGGGGTTTTATAGTGCGCATCATGAAAAGAAACGCTCAGGAGGAGATAGGGAAACCACTCTTTTGAAGACTCACTCCTTCAAGAAAGTCTGGAGGACATTTTCTGCTCCAGAAAGTCCCTTCCCTGCTAGTGAGCCTGTTGGGGGCATTTCAGACAGAGTGGATGTCAACCCTGTTCCATGGGTTAGAAACAGCTTATGAGACTGGCAGCCTGTCTGCCTGGGACTCCTGATACAGGTTCTGTGAGTCATTGATAGCTTGGTCTTCTTGGTAGACAGAGGCCTGGGAGTCTAGTTGAAGTGCTCACAAGTTCTCTAGTGGAAAATTTGTGAACTAGAGGGAAAGAACATCTAATTCACTCTTGGGACTTCTTGCAGTCTTCACAAGTTTGCCTTTCCATACTGACGCCCATCAGCTGAGATTCATTATGCCGATTCCCAGTAACCAGGCAGGGAATTCAGATGACCTAACACCTGGTTGCCTTTCCTACTTCTCCATTTATCCTTTTCCTTTGTCTCAACAGCAACTCCAGTGCTCGGTCCAGATATGACCATGAATCCTGGTGCCTCCATGTCTCCTTTCACTGCACTGCCCTTCCCCCCACACACTCCAGACACCCACACCGAGAACCCAGGGAGCAGCACCCACTACCCCCCATGACTTCATCATGCCCTACAGGCACCCCTCTGGGTCTCTCTGTTCTCCCCAGGACACTTCTGGTGCCTATCGTTGGGGATTCTGGCCACGGTGGGGCCAGAGCTGGCAAGGTCATTGTTCAAGTGAGGACAGAAGGGAGATCAGCAGAGCTGCCTGGAATTCAGACTTTTCCCGTGGTGCAGACCCCACTTAATTGGAGTGCTCAAGGGGCTCCCAGTGGGGCACTTGAGTATGCTCCACCCCCTTTTGGGGAAGCCTCTGCTGTGATCCCTACCACTTCCGTTGTGGGTACTCAGGCTTATAGGGGAGTTTGGTCCCCAACTCTTTCTCCTCAAGCTCCACCACCAGCTGCCCAGCTGGCCTCCATTTTCCCCCAAGTGAAGGCTTGCTCAGGCCAACACACTTCTTCTGGGGAGGGAAGCCTGGCCGCAACACAATCCAGGCCTTCGCTGGATGACTCCTCCTGTAATCCCCAGAGTGTTTACCAGAACTACCGACGCTGGCAATGCTTCAAGTCTCTGGCCCGGAGGCACCACCCCCAAAGTCCTGATACAGAAGCTCTTTCCTGCTTTCTCATGTGAGTGCCCTAATCAGTGGGGACAGCTGAGATTATCGTGCAGCTTTCAAATAAAGAGGTCTTGGGGAGACACAATGGAGGTTAGGCTCTTTACGAACACTTGAGTAAAGGTCATGAGGGCGATGGGATATGTTATGAGAAGATATATTCCTGATAATATTAACCGTACCTCCCTGTGAACAACACATTCAGATGCCTTATCTCAATTGATGCTGACCACCTTATACATGAAGCCAGTCTTTATATTGGAATCATTATCCTAATAATTATTTACAGGAGACTAAACAGTATGGTGGAAAACCTGGTAGCATAGTTGTTAAGTTCTATGGCTGCTAACCAAAAGGTCAGCAGTTCGAATCCACCAGCCCTCCTCGGAAACTCTATGGGGCAGTTCCACTCTGTTCTATAGTGTCGCTATGAGTAGGGATCAACTCAATGGAAAAGGCTTTGGTTCTGTTTTTTTTAAACACTGTGGTAAAGTGAGGTCCCATGATATGAATTTTGGTCTCAGACCCCGAACACGACGTTCCTCCACTGGTCTTTACTTTCCAAAATAGGAGTTGAGCGTATGTTGGCCAGTGCCGTATCATGTCCAGAGGAGAGAGGAAACGGGCAAGGCCTAGGACAACCACTTTAAGTTTACTCCCACCCTCGTTCCTCTAGAGAATTCCAGTTACAACAGGGAGGTGGTAGAGTATGCATAGTTGTGAAGGGTTTGGGCTCTGTCCTCCTTAGATTTGTCATCCTGAACAGGACATTATACATCTTCACCCTAGAGTATCTCATCAAATAAGGAGACAACTACAGTTAACAGGATAGCTAAGCAGATGATATGACCTAATATATGAAGTGTAGTCCAAAAAAAGTATCTACAAGAGCAAAATTTTCCTAGCTACAGTATGTGTGAGTGGAAATTGGCAATGAAGTGCAGGGTCACGGGCTTCTGTGAATGAAAGGCAGAGTGATTAGTCACGTGGGAAGCTTTATTTTTTCAGAGCAGACCCTACATCTCTCTCAACCCTGAGCTTCCCAACAGGTCAATCAATATCGAACTCTGATCACATTCCACAGGATGTTTTTCCACATACACGTTGCTCTCATTGGCTGAAAGACTGAAGGCATCTTCTTCCCTCTCCCACTGCTCACCACTCGCCCAGGAATAAAGACACAGTCCACTAAATCCAAATTTCAAGCAGTCTTAGGAATTCCCTGGATTCCAAAACAGCAAGTGGTATCCTGGAGGCAAAAGCACTTGAAATCTAAAACACTGGAAGAGGGATTCACACGGACAAATAGCAAGATAGATGTGATGATGGGCAGAGGATGTGTGTAGGGGTGGTGTTAAGATGGGGATGGAATATGTATTTGTGAAAAGTTACTGACATGCATGGGTATTTAGCCCAGTCCTGCGATCCCTGGCTAGACTGAAGCCCACCATGGCCCTGGAGGAGGGACTCTGGCGGTCTGTACAAGAATGGCAGCTGAAGAACAATTTTGACCGGATGATCTTCTATGAGATGGCAGAAAAGTGAGTCCATGGCATCTTGGCCTTGTTGGGACTGAGCAATGAGGTATGAATGAAGTAGGAGGGCTGGTACAAATCAGAAGGGCTGTGTGAGGAGAAGGTGTGCACTTGGAGAGGGCTCCTGGTTCCCTGATGATCCCGCTCTACCCTCAGACAACTTCTACCACCACTTTCACTGCTTGGAGTTTTCTGTTCTGCATTCATCAAGAAATTCACCCCTTCTACATGTTGGATTTGTAGATGCCCCCATACTTGAGTGTTAAGATAGAATGAGGAGAAACACTGTGGCTACCCATGGAGATATAGTCCAAGCTCTAGACACTCTGAAATGAGGGGATATGCTGTACCAGCCAAGTTCCTGCTTGCCTCAACGTCCATATAGCTAACAGAAAATTTGGGGCCACTCTTCCTCATGACAACTGGTACAAAATTGTTCTACAACCGTCCAAGAATGGTCCAGGCTAGAAAGCTGTATTCATGAGAAGACAGCATCTCAGTCACCCTGTTGGATGAGCTTCTGTCCCTCACTGCCTTTCCTCCCTTGGTTTAAAAAAAAAAAATCATGAGAGGAGCCTGAGGCTTTTGTGAAACCTCACATTCCACCTTTTTCCAAATGTCTCTTGGACCACTTGCCCGTCTGGTTTATATCCCAAGGCCTCAAAGCTTGAGACTAGGACTGGGACACTAGGAACTACTCCTTGGTGTTATCTGCAATCAACTTCATCCCATTCCAGGTTCAGGCTGTCACCTCTACTGTGTGTGTTTTAGGCAAGGGCAGGAGAGGCTTGGAGAACGGTGTGCATGAGTGGGTCCTGCTGTGTGTCATGTAGGTCTGATTCAATTCAACCAACCAGTGTCAGCGTTGCAGTGTGCCATCAGGTGCTAAGGGTATGGAAAGGTAGTGAGCACTATGGCTGTGTCAGGAGGAGCTTCCAAGAAGGCAGGGCTCATTTCCTTCACAACCTTCCTATGTTATGATGAGTTGTGCTGCAGGTGAAGGGATGATGTGGTAAACATGTAAAGGACCCAAACCTTGTTTGTGCCTCCTGGGAAATGGACTTACTGGGCACCTGGACAGGTCACTGAAGGCATATCTTTCTGCACTGCCCCATAATTGGCTGTTGCCTGGTCCTGGGGCTCCTGGCGCATCTTGCCTTCTCCTCAGCACACCCTGTGCCTCCCTCACCCTTGTCAGGTTCATGGAGTTTGAGGCAGAAGAGAAGTCAGAGATTCAGATATTGCAGCAGAGGAATGCGTCTGTCTGCCTGCTTCCTCTAGCTCCATGCAATCTTGATACTCACGGGCCTTCATTCACTGTGGTTGGCCAGCATCCAGGTATGGCTAAGCAAGTTCAACAGGAGGTACGGGCCAGGGGTCAAAGGATGTATTTAGGGACTGTTTTTGTTGGAAGAAGGCATTGTCTTCACATGTGGTGGTTTTCTTTCAAGAGCGGACAATGGCTGTTTCTATCAGCAGAGACTGCCAGATGCCTGGGGTCTCCGCTGCTCTTCTTTACACACTAGTAGTGAGGTGGTCAAGTTTTATAACTATTGTCTCACATGGATTATCAAATGTGGGCTCCAATACCTAATCAGCTTTCAATGTGTGTCTCAATCAGACTTCTTGAAAAAAAAGTAGTTTCAAATTTCCCCATAAGTTGACTCTCTTGGACCGTCTGCCTCTTACCTCTTCTCCCCTCACAGTGTTTGTGGCTTCAGGTGTGCCTGCCCTACCAGGAAGCATGACAGTGTCTCCATAATTCTGCCTTTACAATATGTGGTTGGGTGGTGACTTAGTTATCTAGTGTTGCTATAACAGAAATACCACAAGTGGATGGATTCACCAAACAGAAATTTATTCTCTCACAGTCTAGGAGGCTAGAAGTCTGAATTCAGGGTACCAGTTCTCGGGGAATGGTTTTACTCTCTGTTGGTTCTGGGGGAAGGTCCTTGTGATCAATCTTCCCCTGGTCTAGGAGCTTCTCAGCACAGGGACCTCGAGTCCAGAGGACGGGCTTCACTCTGGGAACTTCATTCTTGGTGGTATGAAGTTCCTCTCCTCTCTGCTTGTTTCTCTCTTTTCCATTTCAAAAGAGATTGACTTAAGATACAATCGAATCTGTAGACTGAGGCCTCCCTCATTAACACCACTGCCTATAAACCTGCTTCATTACTATCATAGAGGTTAGGATTTACAACACATACGATAATCACATCAGGTCCCAAAATGGTGGACAACCACACAATACTGGGAGTCGTGGACTAGCCAAGTTGACACACATTTTGGGGGCACAATTCAATCTGTCACAGGTAGAAAGAGCCAAAATTTGCTGCCACATGAACATCCTCTTTCCAACCCTTCTATAGTGTTCATTCCAAAGAAGGGAGGTTCCATGGCACAGCCCCCTAAGCAACATCAACACAGACCCCAGCACCCTTGGGATCCCAAGCGGTCCCATGAAATTCCTCCTGAAGCCGTCAAAGATTATGTCGAAATCATGGAAGATCTCCTTGGAACTGTCCATTCAGCCACTGTGGAGGCAGATGGGAAACGTGAAGAAGAAGCAAATGAGGAACAAGAGGAAGAGAATGAGCTGTACCCAGACCCAGGACTCCTGAGCTACATTGACAAGCTGTGTGCACAGGAAGCATTTATCACCAAGGTGGGCCAGGACCTGAGGATTGGTGTGTGTGGGTTCTGTACTTTGGTGCTCCATCCACCAAACATCTGGAGTTTTACCCCAGACATTGTAATTAAGCTCAGTTCCTTCCTCCATAATCGATGTGTGTGTCCTTTTCTTGTGTGTACATGTGTGTGTGTGAGTGTCTGCGTAGGTGTAGGTTGGGGTGGTGATATTTTAATATAATACTGGATGCAAGTTCGAGAGGGAGATTATTGATTCTCTTCTAGAACTTCTAAATCACTGGTTACTCTTTGTCAAGGATGTTCACATGCCGCCTCCTTCCATTCTCAGGTGGAAGCAGTTATTCACCCTCAATTCCTGGAAATGTTACTATCACCAGATTCTCAGGTAGATCCCATGTCCTTAAGGCAGGAGCTGGAGGAAGGAGAAGGACTCACTCTCACTCAGGTAAACCAGAGGAGGAAAGGAGAATCATAACATGAAACCCACAGGATTTCATCTAACCTGACAGTGCCTTGGCTGTCATGGCTTCTGTGGAAGGCCAGCTCCAGGTGTGGGAGCAGGTGCAGAATGAGGAGGTAAGAGATAATGGAGTGGTCAAGAACAGGAGTGGAGTGGTTAGGCATTGCGGTTGGGAAAACCACACAAGAGGATGGACAGGCAGAGCTGCAGTACTAGTTATTGAAGGACGCTCATGTGACTGACTTCCCTAAATCCTGCCCCAATACTATGGCCTCCACCACCCACTCAGCCACGTGTTCTCACAGTCTGTACAGAATCAGTAATTATCCATTTTCCTTCCTTGCAGCTGGTGGAGAAGCGACTGCTGGAATTGAAAGGAAAAGTGGGTGTGGAGGCACCCCCAACTTATGGTGTGCCAACCATGGAGTCACCTTGTACAGAGTCTGAGACCAGTCAAGATGCAGGGAGCACAGATAACCACAACATCCAACTACAGTTGAGCGAGAAAATGAGCACAAAAAAGTTGGATACGGATGACCTGCCAAAAGATGGCAGCAGCTACAGTAATTTGTCTAAGTCAAAAGAACTTGCTCTCTTTACGTGGAGTTCCATGTCACAGGAACTTAAGTCTGAACAATCAACTTCTCCTCAACGGGGTCCTGGTTGCACCTCCCCTAGATTGGGAAACAGAGAAACCCTAATGTCCTTACAAGCCTCTCCTATTAGTGGAACACCTGGGAAAGGAGAAAGGTCCGGTGAAGAAGAGGAAGAGGAGGAACTCCCCAGCCTTGACTTCCTCTTGGCATGTCGAGAAAGCCTACTGCCCTGGAGTCTTTCCAAGAGTCCTCTGCCTGCCTCCAGCATTCTGCATCATGGAGTTCGGGGTACCTGGGGAGAATCCCAGCCCCGATCTCTGGAGACAGTGAGTCTTAGCCGTCCTGGACATACAGCTGTGAGGTGGAAGATCCCACCTCAAGTCAGAGCTCCATCACTTGCTGCAAAGCGGCCCTACTCAGGGGCTGACCTTGGAGTCTCTGGGAGGGAACCCTTGACTGTGGGTGAGGTCCAACCCTTGCTGCCTCTAAAATGAAGATGTGACCCTTCCACTCATGGAAAAAGGAAGAAGCATCTTCTTAGCCACTAGTGAGCTCTCCTATATGTCAGACCATCAAGTTAGGGTCCCTTAGATAGGTTAGGGTTGTCAGCTCCTCCCCCATACTTATTAGGCTAATGCTCCTCCCCTATCTCAGTGGTACTTTTGGCTATTGTACAGATACGATGATGGCAGAGAGGGAGGCCAAAGCCTGGGTAGGGTGCACATCTACTTCCATAGTGGCAGATGAAGAACAGTAGATTTACTTTAAAGAATAGTCCTCTGTAAATTGGGATTAAAGATAGTTTTGTTGGAAGAAATTCTCATTGACTCTTTCTTCTGGCCCTCCTCTGATGCTGGATGGACTGTGGTGCTGTGAAAAGGAAAAGATATAGGTGTCCCCCGTGTTCCTGATCCACACGTGACTGACCTAGTTCTCTCCTCCAGCTTTAACTGATGTCCTCAGGATGCTCCTGGGGACAGTCTGGCTTTGGTCGCTCACGGCTCACTGATAAATCGCCAGTGATCACTTTTATCATTCATTTTTCACTAGCTGTGGCTTGGTTTGGGGAGCTTTCTGTGGGTATACTATGCATATCTCTGTCTCTTAACAATCTATTAATGGAACTTGCATTTCAACCTTTCAGCCTTCTTGGTCATTAACTAATGTTTCTATAATTGAGCCTTGAGGCTGCACTTTTCTTGAAGGGGCTTTTTTTCTTTTTCCTAGAAAGATGCCAGACAACAGATCTAAAATCCTCAGCATACCCAGGGATTTTCCTGTGTGGTTTATTTGACTTCACAGGATCAACACTTGGCTTCTTGGGGACATGGCTTTCTGTTTCTCTGCATTTACTCTAAGAAATGCTATCATGAATTCTCAAGAGGACTTCTAAATAAACAATGGTAGTATGCTACCTTCGGTGAGGAGAGAACGAGATGGAATCTGTTAGAAATATATTTATGAAGCCTTCTTTTGACAGTGTGCATACGAACTATGAAAGTAGACAGGGAAGTTAGGAAGTCCCTTTACCTTATTTGTGGACAGGAAAGAATCTCATTCAACCGGATTGGGAAGGTCCATCCTGCTGTGCTCAAGGGGACTGACCTCAGGTGCCTTTGGAATCTTCCAAGGAACATCCTATAAGCACTCTTCCCTTTCTTTCCCAAACGATGACTGAAATTCTAGGGTTAAATTGATGTCGATTTGGTCTTATACTTACATCTAAAATAGTTCCTTACAAACAAGAGGAAACTTACCTTACGCAACAATGATAAAGTCCAGGAGAAGCAGAGATGTCATGAGGTTCATGGCAGACCTGGATGCCTGGAGTGTGCAAGGCTAGATGTCAGCAGGGATGGTAGAAAGGGCTGAGAAGCGCTAAGGAATCAGTTGTCCAACTGCTCGAGCCCTTGCATAGACCCCATTTTCAGACCAGTGGGTCTTCTAGTGGTGTGGCATTTGGTGCCTGTGAGCTGCTTCCTGTGTTGGGAGGTTCCTAATTGGGATCTGGATGGAGACCTCCGCAAGTAAGATTCTGCTGGGGAAAAAATCAAGACGAAGAGATGAGAATGAGGGGAGAGGACACCTCTGGTCTTTCCTCAGAATTGTCAAGTCCTTGCCCTCCAATCTGCACTTAACTCCTCAAATCCAGGTGTCCACGTCCTGACTTCATCATTGCATTCTCCTCAGTAGCTCTATTTCTCAACCTGGAAGCTCCCTGGAATTTACCAAAGCTTCCTTCCAGCCTCATGCTTTTTTTCTCCAAGTTCCAAGTTGTAATTTTATTCCAAGTGCCTGTGAATTTTCAGGAATGCCATGTCCCAGAAGGTTCCCGGCCAACAACATGCAGGCACCTCATAGAGTGTCCTCCTCAGCATAACCAACAATCCTGGTGTATCGCAGGTATTTACGGGGGTGTATACATCCAACATTGAAAGACAATGTGTTAAGTGAAGGACAGAGCGCTGGCTCCTCCATTGCCTGCTGTTTGACTTTAGAAAATTCCTGTTAAGTCCTCTACGTTTCAGGACCTTCACTAGGAAAATAACATAACGCTGTACACCTCTCAGGGTGTTTGTGATATTAAAGGAGTGATACAGCCAGTCCTTGGCACTCAGGGGTGTTGGCTGTAGGGACTCGGAGGCACTGTATATTCTCACACCCCTGTCTTGCATGGCTAGATGGAGTTGGGTGATACCTCCAGCCCTCAGGTCCCTGATGTGTGTGGATGAGGTCCCTGTTTAATGGGCAGGGCGACATCAAATGTCACAAATCTGCAACTGCCCCTTGGCTGTTGCAGTTGAAAATAGGCTTCAAGTGTATGCCCGCTTTGTGTTGAAATGGCCCACACAGGTACAGGCAGGGGTGAACGGTGCTACATGTCCTCAGACCCTTTATGCCAGTGTCCAGGCAAAGAGACAGCCCTGGCCTGACTTCCCAGCTGAGGGGGCATGGTGAATTTTTACAGCCAAAGGACTAGTTTGTGTGCAGAGAGCCCTGAGCTCTGGGTTAGAGGACTGGCAGTTCTTGCATACTGTCTGACTGGTGTCAGAGTGGACTGCAGGGAGCGGGCGGCAGGTGCGGAGTGGGAAAACAGCCTCTTCTCCCCTGTTAGATTCTTGGATGGGGAGGGCTTATTTTGACTCCCACACAGTAGGCAGGAGGTTAGAAGCTTGCACTTAACTTTCGCAGGTCCAGTACCATTTCCATCCTGATCTGGAAGCATCTGCACACTCTCCGCTGCCCAGCCTCTCCTGATGTGGTGAAACCTGTCCTGAATGCTACTGCTCTCCTCAGCCTGCCATGCACCAGCTGACCCAGCCAGAAGGGTGCTGGCAACCTCACAACTGGCACTTATTTGCTGCTTTTGAACTGTCTCTCCTGCATCCTGCCGGTAGTCCAACTCTTCAGCTTTGTCTTTGATGATCTGGGCCTCTACACTGTCATATAGAATCGATTCACTTTTTTTCATGTCTTGGATGTAAGAAGAACAACAGGAAGCATCTGATTATTTTGCCATCTTGGCCCTGGCTCCTCCTTCTTCCTTACAAAATTGAGGTGTATTCCAATATATATATATATATATATATATATATATATATATATATATATTTGTTCCATTAGAATAAAGTCAATTGTTCCATTAAAATAAAGTCAATGTTCTATGCCCAGCATCAACAATCCTATTTGCATGTCTTTAGTCTAGAGTCTAGAATGATAACTTTAACATTCCCTTCAACTTCAAAGTTACCCCAAGAATAGACTTGCTGGGTTTAGCAAAGAAAATATAGGCCTCCAAGGATTCCTCACGTAATATTGGGCATATATTTACAACAATATTAGTCATTGCTTAACAGAAATTTGAAGTCAATAAGTGGCTTTTATTTTATCTGGAAAAACTACCAAGAGGCAGAAAACATTAAGCTGTTATGACTTACCCTCAGAAGAACAGAACTGAATTTGCAGTCAAAAGGCCTGAGTTTATATCTTGGTTCCATACACATAAAACACAGCACCCAAACCAAACCAGCATACCCATTTCACAAAATCTCTGCAGGTCATATTGATTATCTGGGATATCGAATAGTCATCAAACACTCTTGAGCACCTAGGTTTATTGGGCAGAGAGCAGACGTAAGGGTGAGGAAGGCAGAAAACCCTTTTCTCTGAAGGAAAAGTGCTTACAATGCTACAGCCCTAGGATCTTGAGTTGTTAGTTAGGGCCCCATGGCCCTGAAATGGGTGGGTATCGTGAGACCAATGAAGATTCTACTCACGCAAGTCAAATCCCCATCCACACACACACTTGCTCCCATGTATCTCCTAGCTGGCCATTCTGGGTCATGAAGCACTACTTCTCAGCTTCAGCTTCACCTGTCTCCATCACACACCCTTGCTTTTTTGGCATCTGGGTTCATCAATTTACGTCCTCAATCCTTGGGGAAACCGTGGTGTTGTCATCTTTCAAGAAAGAATGTTTGTCTTCTTATTCATCATAAACACAATTTTCAGGGTATTATAGTGAAAATTATTTGAAAAACCATTCATTTTGTTATTGTTTTGAGAGGCTTGGTAGAAAAACTGGTCATGCGAGATGAGGGTGCTGACTCCAAGTCATTGCAACAAGAACAGTCATGTGAGAAAACTTTCATCCTGCTCTCACAGCAGCAGTGGTTTTTGGATGGGAGCGTGTAGGGGAAGGAGAGAGAGGCAGAAGAGAAGTATTCCACACCGACACCCCTCACATAAAAAAAAGTCCCTACTGGCACTAACAACTCTAGTGGTGTCGTGGTTAAGAGCTATGGCTGCTAATCAAGAGCTTGGCAGTTTAAATCAATCGGGCATCCTTAGAAACCTTATGAGGCATTTCTACTCTGTCCTGTAGGGTCACTATGAGTAAGAATCAACTCAAAGGCCCCACACACTTGCTTGGGATTGAGCGAGACCTTCACCTGCATCCTTACACATCTCAACAAAGGGACACATCAGAAGGTTCAGCATACCCACAGCCAAGGTTGGAGACATTCCAGCTGTGCAAGGCTGTATCTGGCAGTTTTTAAGCTAACTGAGGTTCCATCAGCTCAGGGTTCTTGGCACTCTCTCTTCCTAGGCCCAGGTGCTAAGACTGTGTTTTCTCTATTTCCTGGTGACTGGTGGTCTTTGAGTCTAGAAGGGCTACCCAGCTCTGAGGGGAAGCCTTTTGGTGGGACTGCCATGCCAGGCTTGGGACAGGTGCACCTTTTTTTTTTTTTAATCAAAATGACATCTTCCATTTTTATAACTTTAAGGGAGTCTTTTGTAGCAGATTTTCCCATGGCAAAACATCCTTTGAAGTCCTGACTGCTGCTTCCATTGTTTTTGATTGTTGATTAAAGAGGCATGAAATCCTTGACAACTTCAAATATGTCTCCATTTACTTTGGTTGTCCAGTGTGAGGATTTTATTTTCTTTATGTTCAGGTGTAATCCATGGTGAAGACTGTGGTCTTTGGCCTTCATCAGGAATTTCTTCCATTTTCCTTTAGTGGCAGCATGGAAGGTTGTCATGTGCATGTCCCAGGTTGTCAGTGACATTCCTCCAATGCTGATGCCCATTCTTCTTCATATATTCTGGCTTCTTAGATTATTTGTTAAGTACAGGGATTGAAGAGTGAGATGAAAGGATACCATATTGTCACACATCTTTTCCATAGAGAGATAGAAGGGCATAAGACCCCAAATGCCCAACTCACACTATCCAATAAGTACCCAAGTGATGCCTAAATGTTCTTGCTTAGCACATTCTAATGACACACAGGCACATACACAGACAGAGATGCGCGTCCGCACACACACGTGACCAATGTTATCAATTCACTCTCCATTGCAAGTGTTGCAAGCCTCGATTTGGAAACATTGACAATTTACCTGATATACATAATCCTGCCATTGCTAATTTCAAGCTACCAGCCTGATGTCATTGACCCATATTTGGGCAGAGATATGCACCATCTACTATGCCTTATTAACTGGAGCTGATCCAAGCATAACTGATCCACTTTCCTATGAGTATGTACACACATTCCAACTGTACCACGAGAAGGACCCTTAACTCCCACCCCAATATATAAACCAAACATCACTATATATTACCAGAAAACACAACTCCTGAACACACACATACAATTACTACCCACACTCTAAATACACAAACACACCACCTCTAACTGCCTATACTGTTATAACAAAACCCTATGGACCGCGAATACGCACAGTATTTCCTACAACTATATATACTCTCAACATGTGCCTGAAGACATACATGGACAGCCAATAGTACCCATATATACTCACTGAACACCGTACACAAAACCAAGCACTCTAACACCACCAAGTTCAAAATTGAACCTCAAAGGCTACCCTAACACAGGCCCACGAGAAATCACACATCTCTAGAACACATACAATATACAACTCCCATATGAATGCACGATTTATAGAAGACCTCTCAGTTTCCAAATATACATACTGAACCCCCAACATCCTCCAGAATAAATACCCCAGAGAGCCAGTGAAACTAAATACACAAATAACCACATACAACCTGTATTATTAATATAAGTACACCAAATGAACACTGAAAATGCACATACAACTAGCCCACCAAATTCTCCAAGAATTAGACCAGAATAGGCACAAAGTGGATCCCTGACTGCTTTCATATCATACAGACACAAACACCCTATACACTCACCCAAAACACAACCATGGATACAAAAAAACAAAACCAGACTCGCTGCTGTCGCTTTGATTCCGAGTCATAGCAACCACCACATACTCAGGGACGCAGCTAAAACTCCAAAACATCAACATTTCCAGAACTCTAGCTAATAGACACACACACGGGACCCCCCTAATTGCCCACACATGCCAGGCACAACACACACACACACACACACACACACACAGATTACCACTTACTTAATGTATACAGCACCCAGAACACCATAGATTGTCACACAGGTCTAGAAATTGGCCTCGCTTCCCCAACCTCCAAACATGCCCAGAGACAATTACAAATACCCTATCGTTCTCCAAAGAAACACATGTAGAACACTCCAAGAATAATTCACCAACCGACTCACGATTACACACACCAGTATATCCTCTCAGTCAATGAAATATCTCTTGCACATCCTATATAAATACACAGAATCCCTGTTTCAGGCCCTCTATTCTACGTCCCAAAACTGCCACATTCTCAAAATCTCATACATAACCATATCAACACGCTTCCAGTACATACACAAATTCATTTCTCCCACTTCCTGTGCAAAGGCACAATCTTACTTTTTCATCAGATACCCACCTCTTCATTTCCCAGAATATACCTTACTCCCTACTGAAACTTATTACACATAACCCTAGAAAATATTCATCCAAACTGCTATGCCCCTTCATGAAACAAACTCATTACGAATACAACTGTCCTCGTATCCTGTATATAACCTAAATAATTCAGGACACTGAAGATATGCAAAATAGGATCCTATATCTTCAAATACTAATATAACTCACAATGCCTGCCTATATACAATCAAACAATCCGTAATACTCAAACAGAAATCCATCCCCAATTTTATTGAATGCAGAATCACACAAACCCCAGACCAAATATGGAAGGATGCATGTGCAACTCCAGAAAAGCATCCAGGCAACACAACCATACAACATGCCCTGAGTACATACCAGTGATCGATCCTTCCTCATTCCCAAAATATACAAAACCAAAAGGCCTTACATGCAAGCTAATCCACACAGGCACACTCCCTCATATGCCCAAATGTCAAGCAGAGAAACTCAATCCGAACCTGCCATTAATACACAGGAAGACCCAAAATTCATGGCAGAAGAGCCACACCCAAAGTATTCCCCTGAGGCACAAATTGCATACCTCTCACATCCAAGTCCTTGAGTGTACATGCCTATATCTCATGACGTGCACACTCCCACAAAAGCTCACTTATATTGAATCACTAAGGTTCATGGAAACACCACCAACGCACACATTTCAATACAAATATCAACTTCCAGGAACCAATTCAACACATACACAATCCCCACACTGTGAATTCACATAAACACATTTCCAACAGAGTCCCAAATAACAGGCACAAAAGCATCCACACCTCTCAATTCTCCCAATCCCTACAAGGCTCGCAACTGAATCTCCATTCTATTTCCAGACATAAGCAACACCTCACAAGTACTCCACCCTCAGAAATCAAACACAGAGGTGGTGGGGCCAAGATGGTGGAGTAGTCAGATGCTTCCTGTGGTCCCTCTTATTTAAAAGACCTGAAACAATATGTGAATCGAATATATATGACAATTTAGGAGCCCTGAACATCTAAGGCAAAGGTGAGGAACTGGACTGAGTGGCAGGTGGAGGGAGAGACAGTTAAGAAGCAGGAAGGAGTTGCCAGACCTGACCCAGCAGCAAACATCACCCTGCAAGCCAGGATCGGGTGGTGCCAGCGGTGAGGCAAGCAATGGCATTTGGGACATGTTTTCCAAATTGGGAGAGACCGAGAGATGGAGATTCTACTCCCACCTCCAAAATCATTGAAAAGTGGTGCTCAATTGGCAAAAGATATGTACATGCGTCTAACCTACCCCACAGATCAAAAAACGCCCCTTTGGGAAAAATCTCTCTCCCATTTACCTGCCCCCTTCCTGCTCTACACTGGGTTCAAGCCAGTTTCACAGACTGCCACATCCCCTGAGCTGATAAAAAGATCCACCAGGTTTACTGAGCCATTTTCCCAGCATTAGAGAGAGAACAATTTCACAAACAGAGGAAAATTATATGCTGGATCCTTTAAACCAAGAACTCAGGGCAGGAACAGCTCCTTTGCCTAGGCACATGCATTAGAGGTCCACAGACTTTGAAAGTCTTTCACCTCTTTATAGACCTGTGTGGGCCCATTTCAACAGTGTAGGCCCTCATTAGCACAGTACAACAGGTTATATACCTGAACCCTCACTTCAACTCTTTCAACTATATGGTGGAGAGAAATGTTCATGACATTTGACACGACTCTGTCTATTAAGCAGGATCGTCACCTACCCACATCAGGGGTCGAAGAATAAGTGGTGGCTACCACTCCTTACAACCAATAGAACTGGGTGCCCGTAATTCACTTGGGGGGGAGGGATGAAAATACAGAAAATTGTTGAAGATTTTTTTGAAAAAAATTCCCTAATTCCATGAAAAATGAGAGGACGTCCTCTAAAGATGCTCATTGAACCTCATACAAGGTAGATGCTAAAAGAAAGTCACCATGACATATAATCTAACTTGCCAAAACCAAAGATAAAGAAAAAATCTTAAGAGTGGCTAGGGATAAACGAAAAGTTACCTACAAATGAGAGTCAATAAGACTAAGCTCATACTACTGAGCAGAAACCAGGCAGGCAAGAAGACAATGGGCTTTATATAAAGTCTTGAAGGTCAAAACTCCAGCCAATATTTATATATCCAACAGAACTGTCTCACGAATATGATGGCGAAGTTAGGACATTTCCAATAATAAAAAAAAAAGTTTAATGAATTTGCAAAAACCCGAGCCAAAATTACAAGAAATACTAAAGGGTGACTTCAGGACAATAACCCAAGACTGGAACACAAGATAGAGCAACCAGATATCAACCCAGATAAGGCAATCGCAAAAATAAATCAGAGCTAAAATGTTCAAAATAGGGAAACGTGTTATCATTAGTTAAAAGATGACAACATTAAAACAAAAAAGAGGGACTAAATAATGAAGCCATAGATGTTTCATATGGAGAGGAAGTCAAGGAGATAGAAAGAAATAAAAGATTGTTTTAAATGTAGAAACATTGGGGTAAAGAGTAAGGTAACCACAAAGGAAACTAACAATCCTACACATCAAAATAAAGAACAAGAAAAACATAAAGGCCCCACAAACACTAAGTCAACAACAATGAAAAAGATGAAAATACATTTAAAAACCCACCCAGCACAGAAAATTAAGTAGAATAAAGAAACTGTCAACAACGCACAAAAAAAGACATAAGAATGGCACACTAAGCTTATAAAAAAAAAAAAAAAAAAGCTCAAACTTAAGAGTAATTACACTGAATGTAAATGGAGTAAATGTGCCAATAAAGAGACAGACAGAGGCAGAATGGATAAAAAAAACATGATCCATCTCTTTGCTGACTACGGTACATGCATTAGACTGAAAGACACAAACAAACTAAAAGTTAAAGGATGGAAATATATATATACATATATGTCTCAAGCAAACAACAATCAAAACAGAGCAGGAGTGCAAATACTAATTTCTGACAAAATCAACTTTAAAGTAAAATCTACCACAAAGGATAAGGAAGGACACTATGTAATGATTAATGGGTCAATACACCAGGAGGACATAACCATAATAAATAGTACCTGCCCAATGATAGGGCTCCAAAATACATAAAACTAACTCTAACAGCATTGAAAAGAGAGAGAGACAACTCCACAATAACAGTAGGAGACTTCAACAAACCACTTTCAGTGAAGGACAGAACATCCAGAAAGAAGCTCAATAAAGAAATAGAAGATCTAAATGCCACAATCAACCAACTTGACCTCACGGACATATACAGAACACTGAACCCAAAAGCAGCCAGGTATAATTTCTTTTCCAATCCACCCGGAACATTGTCCAGAATAGACCACACAGTAGGCCATAAAGCAAGCCTTAACTGAATCCGGAGCACTGAAATATTTCAAAGCACTTTTCTGACCATAAAGCCATAAAAGAAGAAACCAATAACAGAAAAAGCAAAGAAAAAAATCAAACATATGGAAACATCTTGCTCAAAAGCTACTGGGTTATAGAAGAAATTAAGGACAGAAGAAAGAAATTCACAGAATCAAACGAAAATGAAAAAACCTCCCAGAACTTTTGGTACACAGCAGAAGCAGTGCTCAGAGGTCAATTTATAGCAATAAATGCACACATCCAAAAGGAAAAAAAGGGCCAAAAATCAAAGCACTAACCCTACCACTTGAACAAATAGAAAGAGAGCAGCAAAAGAAGCCCTTAGACACCAGAAGAAAGCAAATAATAAAAATCAGAGCAGGATTAAATGAAACAGACAATAGAAAAACAATTGAAAGAGCTAAGGAGAACAAAAGCTGGTTCTTTGAAAAGACTAACAGAATCAATAAACCACTTCCTAATCAGGCATAGAAAAGCAGGAGAGGAAGCAAAAAATGCAAATTAGAAATCTGATGGGCAATATCACAACAGCCCCAATGGAAATTAAATAATCATAGCATAGTATTATGAAAAATTGTACTCTAACAAATTTGAAAACCTAGAGGAAATGGAAAAATTTCTAGAAACGCACTACCTATCTCAAATAACACAAAGAGAGGTAGAACAACCAAATAAGCCATAACAAAAGAAGAGATTAAAAATGTAATTTAAAAACACCCAACAACAACAACAACAACAAAAATCCTGGCCCTGATGGCTTCACTGGAGAAATCTACCAACTTTCAGAGAAGAGTTAACACCACTACTACTAAAGGTATTTCAGGCCATAGACTACTAAAGGTATTTCAGAGCATAGAAAAGAACGGAACACTGCCAAACTTATTCTTTGAAGCCACCGTAACCGTGACACCAAAGCCAGGTAAAAGCACCACAAAAAAGTATAGACCAAGGGAACTCATAAAATTAGATGCAATAATCCTCAAAAAAATTCTAACCAAAAAAAATTTTTTAAATATTTAAAAAAAATTTCACCATGCCCAGTGGGATTCACACCAGGTATGCTCGGATGATTCTACATTAAAAACAAACAGACAAACAAAAAAAAAAAACAATGTAATCAATCACATAAATAAAACAAACAAAAAAACACATAATTTTATCACTTCTTGCAGAAAAGGCATTTGACAAACTCCAGCACCCATTCATAATAAAAACACTCAGCAGTATAGGAATAGAAGGTAAATTCCTCAACATAATAAAGGGCATTTATACAAACCCAACAGCCAACATCATCCTAAATGGAGACAGTCTGAAAGCATTCCCCTTGAAAACTGGAACCAGAAAAGGATGCCTTTATCACCACTCTTATCCAACTTGTGCTGGAAGTCTTAGCCAGAGCAATTAGGCTAGAAAAAGAAATACAGGGCATTCAAATTGATAAGGAAGACGTAAAAGTATCTCTATTTGCAGATAATATGATCTTATACACAGAAAACCCTAAAGAATAAACAAGAAAACTACTGGAACTTATAATTCAGCAAAGTATCAGGATACAAGATAAACATAGGAAAATCAGTTGTATTCTACACGATAAAAGAGAACATCGAAGAGGAAATCACCAAATCAATACCATTAACTATAGCCCCCAAGAAGATAAACTACGTAGGAATAAATCTAACCAGAGACGTAAAAGATCTATACAAAGAAAACTACAAGACACTACTACTAGAAACCAAAAGAGACCTATATAAGTGGAAAAACATACCTTACTCCGGAATAGGAAGACTCAACATTGTGAAAATGTCTATTCTACCAAAGTGATCTATAGATACAGGGATTCATGATCCCAATTTCAATGGCATTTTTTAATGAGATGGAGAAACAAATCACTAATTTCACATGGAAAGGGCAGAGGCCTCAGATAGGTAAAGCATTACTGAAGAAAAAGAACAAAGTGGGAGACCTCATATCACCTGGTTTGAGAATCTATTATACCACCATTGTAGTCAAAACACCCTGGTACTGGTATGACAACAGATACATAGAGCAATGGAATAGAACTGAGAATCCAGAAATAAATCTATACACATATGAGCAGCTGGTATTTGACAAAGGCCCAAAGTCCATTCATTAGGGAAAAGACAGTCTCTTTAACAAATGGTGGTGGCATAATTGGGTACTCATCTGCAAAAAAATGAAACAAGAACCATACTTCACACCATGCAAAAAACTAACTCAAAACAGATCAAAGACCTAAATATAAAACCTAAAACGACAATGATCATGGAAGAAAAAATAGGGAGAACACTAGGAGCCCTAATACATGGCATAAACAGTATACGAAACATTACTAACAACACACAAACAGCAGAAGAGAAAGTAGATAACTCGGCGCTCCTAAAAATCAAACACTTATGCTCATCCAAACACTTCACCAAAACAGTCATAAGACAACCTACAGAGTGGGGAAAAAAATTTTGGCTACAATAAATCTTATCAGCATCTCATCTCCAAAATCTGCAAGATACTGCATAACTTCAACAACAAAAAGACAAACAACCCAATTAAAAAGTGAGCAAGGGACATGAACAGTCACTTCACCAAAGAAGACATTCAGGAAGTTAATAGATACCTGAGGAAATGCTCACAATCATTAACCTTTTAAAAAAAGGAAATCAAACAACAATTAGATACCACCTCACCCTAACAAGGATAGCAGTAATCCAAACAACACAAAACAATAAATGTAGGAGAGGTTGTGGAGAGAGTGGAATACTTATACACTGCTGGTGGGAATGTAAAATGGTACAACCACTTTGAATATCGATTTGGAACTTCCTTCAAAGGTAGAAATAGCAGTAGAGAAATGCAAATTAAAACTATGATGAGATTCCATCTCACTCCAACAAGGCTGGCATTAATCCAGAAAACACAAAATAATAAATGTTGGAGAGGCTACGGAGAGATTGGAACTCTTATACACTGCTGGTAGCTGGTGGGAATGTTAAATGGGACAACCACTTTGGAAATCTATCCAGCGTTTTCTTAAACAGTTAGAAATAGAACTACCATACAACCCAGAAATCCCACTCCTCGGAATATACCCTAGAGAAATAAGAGCCTTCACACAAACAGATATATGTACACCCATGTTTATTGCAGCTCTGTTTACAATAGCAAAAAGCTGGAAGCAATCAAGGTGTCCATCAACGGATGAATGGGTAAATAAATTATGGTATATTCACACAATGGAATACTACGCATTGATATGGAACAGTGAGGAATCTGTGAAACATTTCATAACATGGAGGAACCTGGAAGGCATTATGCTGAGCGAAATTAGTCAGATGCAAAAGGACAAATATTGTATAAGACCACTATTACAAGATCTTGAGAAATAGTATAAACTGAGAAGAACACATACTTTTGTGGTTACGAGGGGGGGATTCAGGGTGGGAGAGGGTTTTTTACTGATTAGTTAGTAGATAAGAACTACTTTAGGTGAAGGGAAGGACAATACTCAATACACGGAAGGTCAGCTCAACTGGACTGGAGCAAAAGCAAAGAAGTTTCTGGGATAAACTGAATGCTTCAAAGGTCAGCGGAGCAAGGGCGGGGGCTTGGGGACCATGGTTTAAGGGGACTTCTAAGTCAATTGGCAAAATAATTCTATTATAAAAACATTCCGCATCCCTCTTTGAAATGTGGCGTCTGGGGTCTTAAATGCTAACAAGCAGTCATCTAAGATGCATCAATTGGTCTCAACCCACCTGGATCAAAGGAGAATGAAGAACACCAAGGTCACACGATAACTGTGAGCCCAAGAGACAGAAAGGGTCACATGAACCAGAGACTTACATCATCCTGAGACCAGAAGAACTAGTTGGTGCCCAGCCACAACCGATGACTGCCCTGACAGGGGGCACAATAGGGAACCCCTGAGGGAGCAGGAGATCAGTGGGATGCAGATGCCAAATTCTCACAAAAAGACCATACTTAATGGTCTGACTGAGACTAGAGGAATCCCGGCGGTCATGGTCCCCAAACCTTCTGTTGGTCCAGGACAGGAACCATTCTCAAAGACAACTCATCAGACATGGAAGGGACTGGACAGTGGGTAGGAGAGAGATGCTGATGAAGAGTGAGCTATTTGTATCCGGTGGACACTTGAGACTGTGTTGGCATCTCCTGTCTGGAGGAGGGATGGGAGGGTAGAGATGGTTGGAAGCTGGCAAAATTGTCACGAAAGGAGAGACTGGAAGGGCTGACTCATTAGGGGGAGAGCCAGTGGGAGTATGGAGTAAGGTGTATATAAACTTATACGTGACAGACTGACTTGATTTGTAAACGTTCACTTGAAGCTCAACAACAACAACAAAAAAAAAGTCGGCACTTCAAATCCACCAGGCACTCCTGGGAAACTCTATGGGGCAATTCCACCATATAGGTATGGTTGCTGTAGGAGTCGACTCCACCAGGAAAGCAATGGGTTTTTGGTATAGGGTCTCTGAGGTTTGGTTTGGCTTTTATACCTGTGGTTGTAATCTCATTTAGGAAGGGATTTTCCTTGTTATGTTAATGAGGCGTGTTAGTGTAGGGTGTGTCCTGAGTCAATCTCTTTTGAGATGTAAAAGGCAGATTAAGCAAGCACAGAGGAAGATGGATGCCAAACCACACTTGAAGTTCACCAAAAAATTCTGACTCATTGTGACCCTATAGGACAAACTAGAACTGCCCCATAGGGTTTCCAAGGAGCAACTGGGAGATTTGAACTTCCCACCTTTTGGTTAACTGCTGAGCTCTTAACCACTATGCCACCAGGGCTCCGAGGATCACTAAGGAACCAAGAAGCAAAAATTGAAAACAACAAGGACCTCTCTCCCATACCCCAACTGAGCCAACAGAGAGAGAAAGCCTTCCCCTGGAGCCAGCACCCTGAATTCAGACTTCTAACCTCCTAATCTGTGAGAAAATAAATTTCTGTTTGTTGAAGCCAAAAATAAAAAATAAAGAGTGGAAAAAAGTATAGGATAAAATTAGGCAGGTGTTCTCTCAGTATTATTATTAAAAGTCCTGGGACAGGTATTCTGATGAATTGGAGTCACATTGTGTGTCCATTCTTCTTGACCAGAGTCTTCATGAGGTTGTTGTGCACAAAGATGTATTCCAGATATAACACTGCCCCACCAGGCACCTGGCTCAGTGCCTTGTTCTCAGTGGGTCTGTAGTTTCTATTTCTGGAACCGCAAAGTAGAAGAACATAGGATGTTAAGTGTCTCCCATGCCAGATTTTAACATGACCAGCAGTGACTTAAATCCTTCCAGGCACCCCCATCCACTTCATAGCCCTTATCAAGTCCTTTGTAATCAAGGCTGGCTGTGATAGTACAGAACTATGGGGAACTCATCTACTTCACAGACCCATCTCCTGTGAACAGAGCTTCCTGAATAGTGGAAGGGACTACTATGTGCAGGCGGAAAGAGTGGCCAAAATCTGCCACCGTAATAAGTGTTTGCAGGGGTTGCTGCTAGGAGAAGCAGTCCTATGCTTGGCATGATGTTTTATGGGATTATCTTCATGAAATTTTTCTTAAGTGTTTCTTGTTTGGTTACATTAAGTAGGAAAGGAAGAGAGAGTATTAGTGAGCGTAAGTAAGTAGACTGAAGATGAAGATGCAGTGAATACCCTTTTGAAACTCTCTCCTTTATAAAAGACCTATAGGTGCCGAGAACTAAGCCTAAAGATAGTCCTTCCCCTGCTAGTGAGCGTGCTGAGGGTGTTTATCTAAAGAGTGGGTGCCAACACTGTTCTGTGTCTTGGAGACAGTTTATGAGGCTTGCAGGGAGTCTGCCAGATATTTCCTGGGAAAGGCTCTCAGAGTCAGTGGTAGCTTGGGCATGTTCCTTCTTAGCAGAGGCCTGAGAGTATGGCTGAAATTCTCACAAGTTCTCTAGAGGAAGACTTCTCAACTGGAAGGAAGAAACATCTAATTCACTCCAGGGACTTCTGCCACCGTCACCAGTTCCCTGTTCCATATAGCTGCTCATTCAGTTGAGATTCATTGCACTGATTCCCAGTGACCATGTAGGGAATTTGGATGACCTAACACCAAAAAAAAAAAAAAAATTTTTTTTTTTTAACACCTAGTTGCCTTTCCTTCTCCTCCATTTACCCTTTTTCTTTGTCTCAACAGTAACTCCAGTGCTGGGACCGTGAATTCTGGGGCTTCCATGTCTCCTTCCCCTGCACTGCCCTTTCCCCTACCCAATCCCGGACCCCCACACCGAACACGTTGGGAGCGGCACCCGCTGCCCCTCATGACTTCATCACGCCCTCCTGGCACTCCTCTGGGGCTCTCTGCTTTCCCCAGGACACTGCTGGTGCCAAGTGTTGGGGATTCTGGCCCCCGTGGGGCTGGGCCTGGCAAGGTTATTGTCTGAGTCAGGACAGAAGGGAGATCAGCAGAGCTCCGTGAAACTCGGAGCTTTGTCATGGTGCAGGTCCCAACTGGAGTGCCCCGGGGGCTCCCCGTGGGGCTGTTGCACATGCTCCACCCCCATTTGAGGCAGCCTCTGAGCTGCAGCAAATGATCCCTGACACTTCTTTTGTGGGTACTCAGGCTTGTAGGGGAGATTGGCCCCCAGCTCCTTCTCTTCAAGCTCTACAATCAGCTGCCCAGCTGGCCTCCATTTTCCCCCAAGTGAAGGCTCGGCCAGGCCAACATGCTTCTTCTGGGGAGGAAAGCCTGACCACCACACAATCCAGGCCTTCGCTGGATGACTCCTCCTGTAAGCCCAAGAGTGTTTACGAGGTCTACCAATGTTGGCAGTGCTTCAAGTCCCTGGCCTAGAGGCACCATCCCTGAAGATCTGATACAGAGGTTCTTTCCTGCTTTCTCATGTGAGTGCCCTCGTTGTCACGGACACCTGAGATTATCCTGCAGCTTTCAGACAAGGAGATCTTGGAAAGGCACGACGGAGGTTAGGCTCTTTGGGAACACTTAAAGGAAGGTCATGAAGGCTGGGACATTTTATGAGAAGATACATTCCCAGTAATACTAACCACATCTCCCTGTGTATAACACACTTTCAGGTGCCTTATCTCAATTGATCCTCACCACCTTGTACATGAAGCCACTCTTATATCTGAAACCTGGCACAGTGGTTAAGAGTCTGGCTGCTAACCAATAAGTTGGCAGTTGGAATTCACCAGCTACTCCCTGGGCACTTGAGTCGTAATCAACTTGATGGCAACTTTTTTTTTTTTTTTTTTTTTTAAGAGTTTTAAACAGCAGAGAGGATTCCCATTATAAAATGAGGACCCATGATGCGAATTTAGGTCTCAAGACTACAAACACTATGCTTCTCCAATTGGTCTCTGCCTTGCAACATAGGATTTGAGCATATGTTGGCCAGTGCCATAGCAAATCCAGAGGAGGCAGAGATGGGCAGGACCTGTTGTTGTTGTTGTTGCTGTTGTTGTTAGATGCTGTCCAGTCAGTTCTGACTCACAGCAACACTATGTACAACACAATGAAACACTGCCCGGTCCTACGCCATCCTCACAATCCTTACTATGCTTGAGCTCACTGTTGCAGCCACTATGTCAGTTCATTTTGTTGGGGGTCTTCCTCTTTTTTGCTGAGCCTCTGCTTTACCAAGCATGATGTCCTTCTCCAGGGACTGCTTCCTTCTGATAACATGTCCAAAGTATATCTCACCATCCTTGCTCCTAAGGAGCATTCTGGCTGTACTTTTTCCAAGAGAGACTTGTTCGTTCTTTTGACAGTCCATGGTATATTCAATATTCTTTGCCAACACCATAATTGAAAGGCATCAACTCTTCTTCGATCTTCCTTATTCATTGTCCAGCTTTAGCATGCATATGAGGTGACTAAAACACCATGGCTTGGGTCAGGCGCACCTTAGTCTTCAAGGTGACATCCTTGCTTTTTAAAACTTTAAGGAGGTCTTTTGTAGAAGATTTGCCCAATACAATGAGTCATTTGATGTCTTGACTGCTGCTTCCCAGGTGTTGATTGTGGATCTTAGTAAATTGAAATCCTTGAAACTTCAATCTTTTCTCAATTTATCATGATACTGCCTTTTGGTCCAGTTGTGAGGAATTTTGTTTCCTTTATGTTGAGGTATAATCCATACTGAAGGCTGTAGTCTTTGGTAGCCAGTGAATGCTTCAAGTGCTCTTCACTTTCAGCAAGCAAGGTTGTGTCATCTGCATAAGGCAGGTTGTTAATGAGTCTCCCTCCAATCCTGATGCCCTGTTCTTCTTCATATAGTCCAGCTTCTCAGATTATTTGCTCAGCATACAGACTGAATAAGTACGGTGAAAGAATACAACCCTGACCCACATCTATCCTGGCTTTAGACCACACAGTATCCCCTTGTTCTGTTCTAACGGCTGCCTCTTGATCTATGTACAAGTTCCTCATGAGCACAGTTAAGTGTTCTGGAATTCCTATTCTTTGCAATGTTATCCATAATTTGTTATGATCCACACAGTCTAATACCTTCACATAGTCAATAAAACACAGGTAAACATCTTTCTGGTATTCTCTGCTCTCAGCCAGGATTCATCTGACATCAGCAATGATACCCCTAGTTCCACATCCTCTTCTGAATCTGGCTTGAATTTCTGGCAGTTCCCTGTCAATGTACTGCTGCAACCACTTTTGAATGATCTTCTGCAAAATTTTACTTGTGTGATATATTAATGATATAGATAGATAATTTCCATATTCTGTTGGATCACCTTTCTTTGGAATAGGCATAAATATGGATCTCTTCCAGTTGGTTGGCCAGGTAGCTGTGTTCCAAATTTCTTGGCATAGACGAATGAGCACTTACAGCGCTATATCCACTTGTTGAAACATCTCAATTGGTATTCTGACAATTCTTGGGGCTCTGTGTTTTGCCAACACCTGCAGCGCAGCTTGGACTTCTTCCTTCAGTACTATCGGTTCCTGATCATATGTTGCCTCCTGAAATGGTTGAGTGTCAACGAATTCTTTTTGGTATAGTGACTCTGCATATTCCTTCCACCTTCTTTTGATGCTTCTTGTGTTGTTCAGTATTTTGCCCATAGACTCTTTCTCTATTGCAACTTGAGGCTTGAATTTTTTCTTTAGTTCTTTTAGCTTGAGAAATGCTGAGTGTGTTCTTCTCTTTTGATTTTCTAACTCCAGGTCTTTGCACATGTCATGATAATACTTTCCTTTATCTTCTAGAACCACCCTTTGAAATCTTCTGTTTAGCTCTTTTACTTCATCATTTCTTCCTTTCACTTTAGGTACTCGGCGTTCAAGAGCATGTTTCAGAGTCTTTTCTGACATGCATTTTGGTCTTTTCTTTCCTGTCTTTTTAATGACCTCTTGCTTTCTTCATGCATGATGGCTTTGATGTCATTGCACAACGTGTCTGGTCTTCGGCCATTAGCGTTCAATGAGTCAAATCTATTCTCGAGATGGTCTCTAAATTCGGGTGGTATATGCTCAAGGTTGTATTTTGGCTCTCGTGGACTTGTTCTTATTTTCTTCAACTTCAACTTGCACATGAGCAACTGATGGTCTGTTCCACAGTCTACCCCTGGCATTGTTCTGGCTGATGATATTGAGCTTTTCCATTGTTCTTTTCCACAGATATAGTCAATCTGACTCCTGTGTATTCCGCCTGGCGAGGTCCATGAGTATAGCCATCATTTATTTTGTTGAAAAAAGGCATTTGCAATGAAGAAATCCTTGGTCTTGCAAATTCTGTCATTTGACCTCCAACATCGTTTCTATCACCAAGGCCATGTTTTCCAACTACCAATCTTTCTTCTTTGTTTCCAACTTTTGCATTCCAATTACCAGTAATTATCAGTCCACACTGATGCATGTTTGATCAATTTCAGACTGCAGAAGTTGGTAAAAATCTTCAAATTCTTCATCTTTGGCCTTCGTGGTTGCTGCATAAATTTGAATAATATTCATATTAATCGGTCTTCTTGCGTATGGATATTATCCTACCATTGACAGCATTGTACTTCAGGATAGATCTTGAAATGATCTTTCTGATAAAAAAAAAAAAAGAACGATTCCTTTTCAAGTTGTCATAGCAGACCTTATGATTTTCCCATTCAAAATGGCCAATACCAGTCCATTTCAGCATTTCAAGGCCAAGGATATTGATGTTTCTGTGTTCCGTTTTATTTTTGACTATTTCCAATTTTCCTAGATTCATACTTCGGACATTTCACGTTCTGATTATTAATGAACATTGCAGTTGTTTCATCTCATTTTGAGTCGTGCCGTATCAGCAAATGAAGGTCCCAAAAGCTTGATTCCATCCACATCATTAAGGTCTACTCTACTTCGAGGCAGCAACTTGTTTTAGTCATCTAGTGCTGCTCTTCCCCAGTTGTCTTTAGAGTGCCTTCCAACCCGAGGGGCTCATCTTCCAGCACTATATCAGACAATGTTCTGCTTCTATTCATAAGGTTTTCAGTGGCTAATTCTTTTCAGAAGTAGACTGCCAGGTCCTTCTTCCTAGGGTAGGGCCTAGGACAACCATTTTAAGTATATGCTCACCCTCATTCCTCTTTAGAATTCCTGTGAGAACACGGAGCTAGTAGAGTATGCATAGTGGTGAAGGGCTTGGGCTCTGCCCTTACTCAATCTGTAATCCTAAGCAGGGCATTGTACATCTTCACCCTCGAGTATCTCATCAAATAACAGAACACTTATAATTAATTCAGAAGGTTGTTCTGATGGTTATTTGTCATCTTGGGCAGACTATGATTCTCTGTGGTTTGACAGACATTGAACTGATTTCTCTTCCATAATATAGTATAATGCAGTTTCCTCCACGATGAAATGTGATATAATGTATTCACCCCGTGATGAAATCTGATATGATGTAATCATCTCCAAGATGAAATCTGTTATAAGCAGTCAATCAGTTGAAAGGCAAGTTTCCTTGGCAGTGGTAGCCTGCCTACCATATATAAATAGAGGTTCCAGCAAGGCTCACTCTCAATCTGGATCCTATATCCAACTGGTCATCATCTGACCCCCAGCTTTTGGGACATGAGACAGCAACCCGCCACCTGACCTGCAGATTTTGGGATTCGCCACCTCTAGCAGCCCCATGAACCAGCAGCCTGTCATCTAACCTGCTGATTTTGGGTTTGTCAGCCCCTACAGCCACAGGAATCAGAAGAAGCTTCCAGCCTGACTAACTGACTTAGGACTTGGCAGCCTCCACAACTGCGTGAGCCATTTCCTTGAGTTAAATCTCTCTAAATATATATATATATATCATCAGCGTTGCTCTTCTAGAGGACCCAGCTAACACAACAGCTAAGATGACATGAGCTAATGTATGAAGTGCTCAGCAGAGTGCCTGACACATGTTGAGCCTCATTAAAAGATGTCCATTATTGTCACTGTTATAAAGGAAAGGCAACATAGTACAAGAAAAGTACTCACAAAAGCCAATAGGTCCTAGCTACAGTATGTGTGAGTAGAATTTGGCCATGAAGTCCAGGGTTATAGGCTTCTGTGAACGGAAGGCAGAGAGATTAATCTTGTGGGAAGCTTTGTCTTTTCACAGTAGACCCTACATCTCTCTCAACCCCGCACTGCCCCTTGGTAATTATGGTGAACCAGTATCAGATAGTTATCACATTCTACAGGATTTTTTCTGTAGACATGTTGCTCACTCAATGGCTAAATGACTGAAGGAATCTGCCTTCCATCCATTCCCAAGAATAAAGGAAGTCTGCCAAATTCTACCTTATACCAATCTTAGGGATTCCCTGATTCTTGAATAGTTCTGTACTCTCTGTTCTATTGTGGTCTCAAATCGGTTGGGCAGCACGATTTTCGAATGTTGAGACAGCATAGGGGTCTCTCAGCATGGATTTCTTCACCTTTGCTTCTGGGCAGAACTCTTGCTCTCCACACCGTGGCACTCTAGGGCTGTGTTCACCAAAGTGCACTACCCCACTCCCCTCTCCAGAGTCATATGGGAAGCTGTTGAAAATGTTCATTCATTTTAGAATCTATATTTTAATGTGCTCTGGCAGGTCATTCAGTCCATAATCAGATCGAGGACTCAAAAGTACCTCCTCTTCCTTTGGCTCTCCCTCCCAGGAATGTGTCTTAGTATAGTTCTGAGGCTCTGCGACTGGTATCTGGGAAGAAAAAGCACTGGAAACCTAAGAATAAACACTTGACTTGGACAAATAGCAACATGGATGTGATGATAGGTAAGGGAGGTGTATAGGGGTGGGGTGAAGATGGGGATGGAACATTTACTTGTAGAAAATTACAGACATGCATGGGGTTTTAGCTAACTCCTGCAATGCCTGGCTGGACTGAAGCCCGCCATGACCCTGAAGGAGGGACTGTGGTAATCCTTGCAGGTGTGATAGTTCAAAAGCAACTTTGGCCAGATGATCTTCTACCAGATGGCAGGAAAGTGAGTTCATGGCATCCTGACCCTGTTGGGACTGAGTGATGAGGCATGAAGAGGGTTGGGTGAGACTGGCTGCTGTCTGGCTGTGTTAGTATAAATCAGAAGGGATGTTGTGAGGAGGAGGTGTGCACTTGGATAGGGCTCCTAGTTCCCTGATGATCCCTCTGCAACCTCAGACAATTTCTACCACAGCATTCACTGCTTGAATTTCTCTGTGGTACATTCTTTAAGAAATTCACCCCTTCTGCATTTTGGATTTGTGGATGCCTCGATATTGAGGGTGTTAAGATGGGGTTGGGGATAAACAATGCGGCTCCCATGGAGATAAACTCCAAGCTGTTGGCACTTGCCGTGAGGGGACATGCTGTAACAGCTGGGTTCCACCTTTCCTCAGTGTCCGTATAGCTGACAGGAAATTTGGGACCACTCCTCCTCATGACAACTGGCACAAAACTGTTCTAAAACCATCCAAGAATAGCCAAGTCTGAAAAGCTTTGCTCAGGGGAAGGCAGCATCTCAATCACCCTGTGGGCGTGTCTCTGACCCTTATTGTCTTTCCTCCCCTGGTTTAAAAAAAATCAGCAGAGGAATCTGAAACATTCCTGAAATGTTACATTCTACCTTCTTCCCAGCATCCCTTTGACCCAATTATCTCCCTGGTTTATAGCTCAAGGGCTCAGACACTGAGACAAGGACCAGGGATCTAGGAACTGGTCCTTGGTGTTATCTGCAATCAACTTCATTCCATTTCCCAGGTTCAGTCTGCCAGCTCTATTGTATGCGTTTTCAGGCTGAGGCAGGACAGACCTGGAATAGAGTGTCCGTGAGTGGGGTGCTGTTGTGTGTCACATAGATTTGATTGAAATCAAAGAAGCCAATGTCTGTGTTGTGGTGTGCCATCAGGCACTAATGGTATGGAAAGGAAGTGAGCACTGTGGCTCTGCCAGGAGGAGCTTCCAAGAAGGCATGGCTCATTTCTTTTACAACCTACCTAAGTTATGATAACTTGTGCTGCACTGAAGGGATGATGTGGTGAACATATAAAAAAAAAGGGACCCCCAAACCTTGTTTGTGCCACAGAGAGCAACTCCCTCCTAGAAAATGGACTTATTCAGGACCTTGGCAGCTCATTGAAGGCACATCTTTCTCTACTTTCCCACAATCCACTGCAGCCTGGTGCTGGAACTCCCGATGTTCCCTGCCTTCTCAGCATGGCCTGTGCCTCCCTCACCCTTGTTAGGTTCATGAAGTCTGAGGCAGAGGAGAAGTTGCAGATTCAGAAGTTGCCGCAGAGGAATGGGTCTGCATGCCTGCCTCCTCTAGCTCTGGACAAGCTTGATGCTCACAGGCCTTCATCCACTGTGGTTAGCCAGTGCACAGGTATGGCTATCCAAATTCAACAGGAGCTGAGGGCCAGGAGTCAAAGAAGGTATGTAGAGACTGGCTATGTTTAGAGATGGCCATTGTCTTTACATGTGGTACTTTCTGTTCAAGAGGTGGCAATGGCTATTTCTATCAGCAAAGCCTGCAGAAGCCTAGGGTTTCAGCTACACATCATTACACACTAGGTAGTGAGCTCATCAAGTTTCACAGCTACTGTCTCACATGAATTACCAATAGTGGAATCCAATATCTAATCAGCCTAAAACATGGGCCTCAATAAGAGGACTTCTTGGAAAAGCAACAGCTCCAAGCTTCCTCACAGGATAACTCTTTTGGACCTTCTACCTTTTATATCTTCTCCTCTCAGAGTTCTTGCGGCTTCAGGTGTGCCTGCCCCACCAGGAGACACATTCCAGTGTCTCCAAAATTCTGCCCTTGCAACTTGTGGTTGGGTGGCGTCTTAGTTATCTCCATCAATCTACTGCCCTCGAGTCGATTCCGACTTATAGCGACCCAATAGGACAGAGTAGAACTGCCTCTTGGAGTTTCGAGGAGAAATTTATTCTCTCACAGTCTAGGATGCTAGAAGTCTGAATTCAGGGTACCAGCTCCCAGAGAAGACTTTTTCTCTCTGCTGATTCTGGGGGAATGTCCTTGTCATCAATCCTTCCCTGGTCTAGGAGTTTCTCAACACAAGAACCCCAGGTCCAAGGGACACACTGAGCACCAGGAGCTTTTTTCTTGATAGCATGAAGTTCGACTCCTCCCTGCTGACTTTTCTCTTTTATATCTCAAAAGAGACTGACTCAAGATACAACCTGATCCTGTAGATTGAGTCCTGCCTCATTAAAATAACTGCCTCTAATTCTGCCTCATTAACATCATAGAGGTTAGGATTTACAACACATAGGATAATCATATCAGATCACAAAATGGTGAACAACCACACAATACTGGGAATCATGGCCTAGCCAAGTTGATACACATTTTGGGAGGGACACAAGTCAATTCGTAACAGCTGGGAAGAGATGGAATTTGCTGTGACACTTACCTCCTCCTTTCCAACCCCTCCTACACTGTTCATTCTAACAAAGGGAGGTCCCAAGGAGCAGCCCCCCAACCAGCATCAACACAAACCCCAGCACCCTTGGGAGCCCATGTGACCCAATGAGATCCCTCCCAAAGTCGTGAAAGAGCAAGTTGAAATCATGGAAGGTCTGCCTGGACCTGCCCATTCAGCCACTTTGGAGCCAGATGGAAAACATGAAGAAGAAGAAAATGAGCAACGGCAGGAAGAGATTGGGATATACCCAGACGTGGGACTCCTGAGCTACACTGACAAGCTGTGTTACAGGAAGCATTTATTACCAAGGTGGGCTGGAGTGGAGGTTTGGTGTCTGTACGTTCCATAGTTTTGTCATTCCAGCAAACAAAAATCTGGCATTTGGCCCCAGGATATTGTAATTAGCCTCGATTCCTTACAACCTGATCAATGTGTGTGTGTGTGTCTGTGTATGTGCAAGGTGGGGTGTGATGTTTTAATCCAACACTGGATGCAAACTCTAGAGGTGGATTATAGATCATCTTCTAGATCCTCCAAATCACTGATAACTCCTTGTAAAGTATGTTCACACACCACCTCCTTCCGTTATCAGATGGAAGCAATTATTCATCCTCAATTCCTGAAATGTTGCTATTGCCAGAATCACAGGTGGATCCCTAGTCCTTAATTTAGAAGCTGGAGAAAGAGGAAGGACCCACTCCCGCTCAGGTAAGCCAGAGGAAGAAGGGAGAATCATAACATGAAACCCACAGGATTTCATCTAACCCTACAGTGCCTTGGCTGCCACGGCTTCTGGGCAAGGACAGCTCCTAGTGTGGGAGCAGGTGCAGAACAATGAAGTAGGATACAGTGCAGAGGCAAAGAGGAGGCATCGTAAGGAATCAAAGACTGGGAATACTGCACAAGAGAATGGGCAGCTAGAGCCACAGTACTGGTAATTGAACCAGAGTCATGTGACTGACTTCCTTTTTCCTTCCAATACCATGGTCTCCACCACCTGCTCAGCCACATGTTCTCACAACCTGTACAGAGCAATTAACTGTCCATTTTCCTTCCTTGCAGCTGGTAGAGAAGCAACTGCTAGAGTTGAAAGGGGGGGGGAGGGTGTGGAGGCAACCCCAACTTATGGTGTTCCCCCCATGGATTCACTTTTTTTCCAGAGCCTGAGGCCAGTGAAGATGCAGAGAGCACAGGTAACCACAGCCGCCACCTAGGAATCAGTGAGAAATTGGCACAAAAACGTTGAATGCAGATGACCTGCCAAAAGATAGCAGAGGAGACAGTAACCTAAGTCAAAAGAACTTGCTCTCTTTACATGGAGTCAAAAGTTACAGAAACTTAAGTCTGAACATTCATCCTCTTCTCACCAGGGTGCTAGTCGCTCTTCACCTAGATTGGGGGCCAGAGAAGCCTTAATGTTCATAGAAATCTCTCCTGTTAGTGAAACACCTAGGAAGGGTCCAGTGAAGAGGAGGAGGAAGAGGAGGAACTCCCCAGCCTTGCCTTCCTTTTGCCATCTCAACAAAGCCTGCTGCCCTGGGGTCTTTCTAAGAGTCCTCTGCCTACCTCTGGTATTCTACGCCATGGAGTTCAGGGCTCCTGGAGAGCATCTCAGTGCCTATTTCCTGAGACAGTGAGTCAGCCATCCTGGACACGGCCAAGTCTAAGATGCCAGCTCAAGTTAGAGCCCCATCTCTTGCTGCCAAGAGGCCCTACTCAGGGGCTGACCATGGAGTCTCTGGGAGGCAATCCTCCCCTGTGGGTGAGGTCCAACCCTCAATGCCTCCAAAAAGAGTGACCCTTCCACACATCGGAAAAGGAAAAAGCTTCATCTTAGCCAGTGGCAGTCTCTCCTCTTGCATGTGTCAGACCCTTAAATTGGGACCCCCAAAATAGATGTTGATTTTCAGCTCCCCCATTCTTAGGCTAATGTTCCTCCCCTATCGCAGTGGTGTTTCTGGGCTGTTGTATAGATACAGTGAGGGCAGAGAGGGAGGCCCAAAACTAGGCAAGGTGCACATGTACTTCCATGGTTGGAAATGAAGAACAGTAGCTTTACTTTACAGAAGAGTCCTCTGTAAAATGGGATTAAAGATAGTTATGTTGGAAAAAACTCTCATTGCTTCTCTTCTGGTTCTCCTCTGCTGTTGGATGGATTGTGGTGCTGTGAAAAGGAAAAGATACAGGTGTCCCCCATTTTCTACATCCATATGTGACTGACCTAGTTTTGTCCTCCAGCTTTAAGTCATGTTCTCAGAATGCTTTTGGGGACAGTCTGGCTTTGGCCTCTCACAGGTCACTATTAAATCCCCAGTGATCATTTTCATCATCCATTTTTCACAAGCCCTGGCTGGGTTTTGGGGAGCTTTCTGTGAGTATCCTATCATCTCTCTCTCTTTTTTTTTCATTAGCGCCGGAAATATATATAATTAGAAATCACATAGTAGAAGTTTTAATGATATGAGGAAACGTTTACAGTGTATTTCAAAAAACTATGGGGTTAACCTGTGCTTGTCAACCTTTACTATGCTGGGGGATCTTGTTAAAATGCAGATTTTGATTCTGTAAATGTGAAGTGGAGCCTAACTTGAGATTCTACATTTCTTTTTTTTTTAACTTCTCCTGCAAAAATTTATACACATATTGTTTTGTGACATTAGTTGCAATCCCCACAATATGACAGCACACCTCCCCTTTCCACCACAGGTTCCCTGTGTCCATTCAACCAGTTCCTGTCCCTTCCTGCCTTCTCATTCTGCCTCTGGGCAGAAGCCACCCATTTGGTTTCATGTATGTGACTGAATTAAGAAGCACACTCCTCACGTGTATTGTTTTTCTGTGTTATAGTCCTGTCCAATCTTTACCTGAAGAGTGGGCTTTGTAGTTCTTCTGGTCTCAGGCTGGTGGAGTCTGGCTCATGTGGTCCTTTAGTCTCTTGGGCTAATACTTTCCTATGTCTTTGGTTTTTTTTCATTCCCCTTCATTCCAAGTGGGTTGGGACTAATTGATACATACTAGATGACCGCTTGCAAGCTTTTAAGACCCCAGATGCCACTCTAAAGAATAGTTTTCAGAATAAATTTTGTTATGCCGATTGATCTAGATGTCCCCTGAAACTATGGTCCCCAGGCCCCAGCCCCAGCTACTCTTTCCTTCAAAGTGTTTCGATGTGTCCAGGAAACTCCTTAGCTTTTGCTTTGGTCCAGTTCTGCTGACTTCCCCAGTATTGTGTGCTGTCCTTCCCTTCACCGAATTTGATCCTTGTCTAGTATCTTGTTAGTGAAATTGCCTCCTTCTCCCTCCCCACCCTCATAAGCATCAAAAAAAGTTTTTCTGTGTATAAACCTTTTCTTGAGTTCTTATAATAATGGTCTCATTTAATATTTGTCCTTTTGTGACTGACTAGTTTTACTCAGCACAACGCCCTCCAGACCTGTCCATGTTGTGAGATGTTTCAAGTATTCCTCATTGTTCTTTTGTGGCCTAGGATTCCATTGTGTGTTATGTACCATAATTTTTTGTCCATTTGTCTGCTGATGGGTACTAGGTTGTTTCCATCTTTTTTGCTATTGCAAATAATGCTGCAGTGAACATGCATGTACATATGTCTATTCGTGTGATGGCTCTTCTGTAGGATACCTAGGAATGGAATTGCTGGATTGTACGGTATTTCCTATTCCTAGCTTTTTAAGGAAGCGCCAAATCATTTTCCAAATTGTTAGTAACATTTCACATTCCCAGCAGCATTGTGTAAGTTTTCCAATCTCTTCACAACCTCTCCAATATTCATTATTTTGTATTTTTTGGATTAGCGCCATCCCTGTTAGGGTGAGATGGTATTTCATTGTAGTTTTGATTTGCATTTCATTAATGGCTAATGATTGTGTGTCTGTTTGCTGCCTGAATGTCTTCTTTGGTGAAGTGTCTATTCATATCCTTTGCCCATTTTTAAAATGGATTATTTGTTTTTTTGTTGTTGAGGTGTTGTAGCGTCTTATAGATGTTAAAGATTAGACCATTATCAGATATGTCACAGCCAAATTTTTTTCCCCAGTCTGTGGGTTCTCTTTTTACTGTTTTGGTGAAGTCCTTAGATGAACATAAGTGTTTCTTTTTTTGGAGCTCCCAGTTTAGTTTCTGTTCTGGTATTTGTGTATTGTTAGTTATGTTTTGTGTACTATTTATGCTATGTGTTAGGACTCCTAGCATCATCCCTATTTTTTCTTCTGCAATCTTTATCGTTTTAGATTTTATATTTAGGTCTTTGATCCATTTTGACTTAGCTTTTGTGTATGGTGTTAAGTATGAGTCCTGTCTCATTTTTTTTGCAGATGGATATCCAGTTATGCCAGCACCATTTGTTAAAGAAACTATCTTTCCTCCACTAAACACACTTTGGGCCTTTGTCAAATATCAACTGCTCCCAGGTGGATGGATTGACGTCTGGTTTCTCAATTCTGTTCCATCGGTCTATGTATCTCTTGTTGTACCAGTGCCAGGCTGTTTGACTACCATGGTGGTATAACAGTTTCTAAAATCTGCTTAACTCCTCAAATCCAGGTGTCTGTGGCCTGTCCTCTCCAACCCATTCCTCTCAGTAGTTCTGATTCCCAACTTGGAAACTCCCTGGATCTCATCAATGCTCCCTGACAGCCCAATGCTTTCTTCTTCACATTCCAAGTTCTGATTTTATCCCAAGTGCCTGTCAGTTTTCAGCAATGTAGTGTCCCAGAAGGTTCCTGGCCAACACCATGCAGGCACCTCATAGAGTGTCCTCCTTAGCATAACCCCCAATCCGGGTGTATCCCTCGTGTTTAGGGGAGTGTACACATCAAACATCAAAAGACAATGTGGTGAGAGAAGGACAGATCCCTGGCTCCTCCATTCACTGGTGTCTGACTTTAGTGAAGTCCCTCAACTCCTCCATATTTCAGGGTCTTCATTGGGAAAATAGCCATAACACTGTCCACCTCTCAGGGTGTTTGGCATATTAAATGAGTCATGCTTGAAAGGAATTCGCTCCCGATCCTACCATGCACTGGGCCCTCAGTCAACGAAGGGAATAATCACATCTACAGTTTGGAAGTTCAGGTGTTACCTCTCATATCTTCATCACCTGCCTGTTATCTGCCATCGGCACCTGTGTTTGGTTGACCACTTCCCAGAAATAGACAGAACCTGGTGCTGTCCCATGTGAATAATGTGTGGAATCCTAAAATGTACCCATCAGCCTGCACAGTGGGATCTGACTGAAGGTCCACCTACTCGCAAACGTTATTCCTCATAGGAACCTAGCAACCATATGTCTATGACACGAAAAGTGCTAAGCTGCTTTGGGTTTGATGTGTTCTGTCACAAATATGTGCTCTCCAAGGAGGAACTTCCTCTTGGTCAGTTTTCAGAGCTCTTTTCTGGGAAAGCAACAAGATTTGGATTTATGATTTGAAGAGTTGAGTGCTCCCCAAAGATGGCTGCAACAGAGGAAGTTTTTGTAGCTGGAGACTTCTTTTCCCTGAAATGATTTTGATAGGGGTTTGCAATCTCTGTCTTTCTCTCTCTAAAACACACACATAGGCATACACACATACTTCAGTGAATGCTCATGTTGTCTCCCCAAATTTCATACTTAAGTCCAAAGAGCTGTTTTCTCAGGGTTCAGTGGGCAATGGTTTACTGCCAAAAATCACCTCTTTGAAGAATTGTTTTTATTTTTTCCTTTTTTGGCTTTCAATATCCTTTGCCTTGCCATCTCTGACAGCAGTTGACATAGCAACAAACCAGAGGAGGATGCTATTCAGTGAGCTGTAAATTTACTTGCAGAGGATTTGTGTATGTCACAGGAAAGGAGAAGCATAGGGCCAATGTAGGGGAAAAAATATTTCAAAATTTCTCTGGTGAAGATGGTGGACTAGGGAGATGCTACCCCGGATCCCTCTTGCAACAAAGACTCGGAAAAACAAGTGAATCGATCAAGTACATAACAATCTACGAACCCTGAACAACAAACACAGATTTAGAGATGGAAAACGAACAAATACGGGGAAGCAGGGAAGCAGCGATTGTTTTCGGAGCCTGGAGCCAGCGTCCCAGTCAGGTAACCTTTGGCGCCCGATTTAGGGCAGAGCCCAGGGGAGCTGACGACGCAAACAAGGGGCCCAGCCCTGTCCCCCTGAACTCACCCCGGGAGGGGGCCCAGCCGGTTCGCGCAGGCGGAGTGGCGACGCAGCCGGGGGGAGAAGTCTCCGGGAGACAGTGACTGGTCTTGGAGCTGGGAGAGCAGCGTCCCAGCCGGGGAACTGTCCCGCCGGGATTTTGACTGGGCGCTGGCACAGCGCAAGCACGGAGAGCTGCTCCACTCCCCTGAACTAACCCCGGGAGGGGGTCCAGCCTGTCTGTGGGGGTGGCGCGGCGACGGCTGGCGGGACGAGAAGTCCCCAGGAGGCAGCGACTGATTTTGGAGTCGAGAGTGAACCGTCCTAGCAGGGGAACCTTTACGCTGGGCGTGGAACTGGCAGCGGAGGATCTGACCGCGGCTTCAGTGGGCCAGATCCCCGGGGGGCAATCTCCACACAGCCAGCACACATAGGCGACACGCCTCGTGGGAATCTCAGATATAATAGTCATTCCAAGCAAGACAAGCAACTATGGCTATATTCTGAGGTGCTACTCTCCTATCTCTCTGATCCCTCCACCACCCTTCCCAGGCGGCTTCATTAACATTGCAATTGCCTGAGCCAGAGGGAGAACGGCTCTGGTTCCGGTTCTGCAGCAGCTTTGCTTCCCCCCCCCTTTTTTTTCTTTTGGTCTTTTGCTAACCCACTCTTTCGGCCTGAGAGAAGGAACAACAACAACAAAAAAAAACCCAGGGACCAAAAATCCACCCCTAACTGGACTAAAAACACAGAACCAGCTACAGCCAAGCATATATAATCCAAATCTCAGACTTTCATCATTACAGGGAACAAGGTGGCGGTTATAACCCAAAGGCAATTCTAATAGGGATCTGACTGCATTTTTTTTTTAGCAGATTTTCTGGAAAAACTAGTTTCCCAGTGATGGCTCAGAGACAGCAGTCCATATCAAACAACATAAAGAAGCAGACCATGACAGCTTCTCCAACCCCACAAACAAAAGAATCAAAATCTTTCCCAAATGAAGATACAATCCTGGAATTATCAGATACAGAATATAAAAAACTAATTTACAGACTGCTTCAAGACATCACAAACGGAATAAGGCAAACTGCAGAAAAAGCCAAGGAACACACTGATAAAACTGTTTAAGAACTCAGAAAGATTATTCAAGAACATAGTGGAAAAATTAATAAGTTGCAAGAATCCATAGACAGACAGCATGTAGAAATCCAAAAGATTAACAATAAAATTACACAATTAGACAACGCAATAGGAGGAGCAGACTCGAGCAATTAGAATGCAGACTGGGATATCTGGAGGACCAGGGAATTAACACCAACATAGCTGAAAAAAAATCAGATGAAAGAATTAAAAAAAATGAAGGATCCCTAAGAATCATGTGGGACTCTATCAAGAAGGATAACTTGCGTATGATTGGAGTCCCAGAACAGGGAGGGAGGACAGAAAACACAGAGAAAATAGTTGAAGAACTCCTGACAGAAAACTTCCCTGATATCATGAAAGACGAAAGGATATCTATCCAAGATACTCATCGAACCCCATTTAAGATTGACCCAAAAAGAAAAACACCAAGTCATATTATCATCAAACTCGCCAAAACCAAAGATAAACAGAAAATTTTAAAAGCAGCCAGGGAGAAAAGAAAGGTTTCCTTCAAGGGAGAATCAATAAGAATAAGTTCAGACTACTCAGCAGAAACCATGCAGGCAAGAAGGGAATGGGACGACATATACAGAGCACTGAAGGAGAAAAACTGCCAGCCAAGGATCATATATCCAGCAAAACTCTCTCTGAAATATGAAGGCGAAATTAAGATATTTACAGATAAACACAAGTTTAGAGAATTTGCAAAAACCAAACCAAAGCTACAAGAAATACTAAAGGATATTGTTTGGTCAGAAAACCAATAATATCAGATACCAGCACAACACAAGGTCACAAAACAGAACATCCTGATATCAACTCAAATAGGGAAATCACAAAAACAAATTAAGATTAATTGAAAAAAAAATACTCATAACAGGGAATCACGGAAGTCAATATGTAAAAGATCACAATAATCAAAAAGAAGGACTAAATACAGGAGGCATTGAACTGCCATATGGAGAGTGATACAAGGCGATATACAACAATACAAGTTAGATTTTTACTTAGAAAAATAGGGGTAAATAATAAGGTAACCACAAAAAGGTATAACTACTCCATAACTCAAGATAAAAGCCAAGAAAAATGTAACGACTCAACAAACATAAAGTCAAACACTATGAAAATGAGGATCTCACAATTTAATAAGAAAAACGTCTCAGCACAAAAAAGTAGGTGGAAAAATGAAATTGTCAACAACACACATAAAAAGGCATCAAAATGACAACACTAAACACTTATTTATCTATAATTATACTGAATGTAAATGGACTAAATGCACCAATTAAGAGACAGAGAGTCTCGGACTGGATAAAGAAACACGATCCGTCTATATGCTGCCTACAGGAGACACACCTTAGACTTAGAGACACAAACAAACTAAAACTCAAAGGATGGAAACAAATATATCAAGCAAACAATAAGCAAAAAAGAAGAGGAGTAGTAATATTAATCTCTGAAAAAATAGACTTTAGACTTAAATCCACCACAAAGGATAAAGAAGGACACTACATAATGATAAAAGGGACAATTGATCAGGAAGACATAACCATATTAAATATTTATGCACCCAATGACAGGGCTGCAAGATACATAAATCAAATTTTAACAGAATTGAAAAGTGAGATAGACACCTCCACAATTATAGTAGGAGACTTCAACACACCACTTTCGGAGAAGGACAGGACATCCAGTAAGAAGCTCAATAGAGACACGGAAGACCTAATTACAACAATCAACCAACTTGACCTCATTGACTTATACAGAACTCTCCACCCAACGGCTGCAAAGTATACTTTTTTTTCTAGCGCACATGGAACATTCTCTAGAATAGACCACATATTAGGTCATAAAACAAACCTTTGCAGAGTCCAAAACATCGAAATATTACAAAGCATCTTCTCAGACCACAAGGCAATAAAACTAGAAATCAATAACAGAAAAACTAGGGAAAAGAAATCAAATACTTGGAAAATGAACAATACCCTCCTGAAAAAAGACTGGGTTATAGAAGACATCAAGGAGGGAATTAGGAAATTCATAGAATGCAATGAGAATGAAAATACTTCCTATCAAAACCTCTGGGACACAGCAAAAGCAGTGCTCAGAGGCCAATTTATATCGATAAATGCACACATACAAAAAGAAGAAAGAGCCAAAATCAGAGAACTGTCCCGACAACTTGAACAAATAGAAAGTGAGCAACAAAAGAACCAATCAGGAAGCAGAAGAAAACAAATAATAAAAATTAGAGCTGAACTAAATGAATTAGAGAACAGAAAAACAATTGAAAGAATTAACAAAGCCAAAAGCTGGTTCTTTGAAAAAATTAACAAAATTGATAAACCATTGGCTAGACTGACTAAAAAAAAACAGGAAAGGAAACAAATTACCCAAATAAGAAACGAGAAGGACCAACTGAAATTAAAAGAATCATATCAGATTATTACGAAAAATTGTACTCTAACAAATTTGAAAACCTAGAAGAAATGGATGAATTTCTGGAAAAACACTACCTACCTAAACTAACACATTCAGAAGTAGAACAACTAAATAGACTCATAACAAAAAAACAGATTGAAACGGTAATCAAAAAACTCCCAACAAAAAAAAGCCCTGGCCCGGATGGCTTCACTGCAGAGTTCTACCAAACTTTCAGAGAAGAGTTAACCCCACTACTACTGAAGGTATTTCAAAGCATAGAAAATGACGGAATACTACCCAACTCATTCTATGAAGCCACCATCACCCTGATACCAAAACCAGGTAAAGACATTAAAAAAAAAAGAAAATTACAGACCTATATCCCTCATGAACATAGATGCAAAAATCCTCAACAAAATTCTAGCAAATAGAATACAACAACATATCAAAAAAATAATTCACCACGATCGAGTGGGATTTATACCAGGTATGCAAGGCTGGTTTAATATCAGAAAAACCATTAATGTAATCCATCACATAAATAAAACAAAAGATAAAAACCACATGATCTTATCAATTGATGCAGAAAAGGCATTTGACAAAGTCCAACACCCATTTATGATAAAAACTCTCACCAAAATAGGAATTGAAGGAAAATTCCTCAACATAATAAAGGGCATCTATGCAAAGCCAACAGCCAGTATCACCCTAAATGGAGAGAACCTGAAAGCATTTCCCTTGAGAACGGGAACCAGACAAGGATGCCCTTTATCACCACTCTTATTCAACATCGTGCTAGAAGTCCTAGCCGGGGCAATTAGGCTAGACAAAGAAATAAAAGGCATCTGGATTGGCAAGGAGGAAGTAAAATTATCTGTATTTGCAGCTGACATGATCTTATACACAGAAAACCCTAAGGAATCCTCCAGAAAACTACTGAAACTAATAGAAGAGTTTGGCAGAGTCTCAAGTTATGAAATAAACATACAAATATCACTTGGATTCCTCTACATCAAGAAAAAGAACACCGAAGTGGAAATAACCAAATCAATACCATTCACAGTAGCCCCCAAGAAGATAAAATACTTAGGAATAAATCTTACCAAGGATGTAAAAGACCTATACAAAGAAAACTACAAAGCACTACTACAAGAAATTAAAAAGGACCTACTTAAGTGGAAAAACATACCTTGCTCATGGATAGGAAGACTTAACATAGTAAAAATGTCTATTCTACCAAAAGCCATCTACACACACAATGCACTTTCGATCCAAATTCCAATGTCATTTTTTAAGGTGATAGAGAAACAAATCACCAATTTCATATGGAAGGGAAAGAAGCCTCGGATAAGCAAAGCATTACTGAAGAAGAAGAAGAAAGTGGGAGGCATCACTCTACCTGATTTCAGAAGCTATTATACAGCCACAGTAGTCAAAACAGCCTGGTACTGGTACAACAACAGGCACATAGACCAATGGAACAGAATTGAGAACCCAGATATAAATCCATCCACGTATAAGCAGCTGATATTTGACAAAGGACCAGTGTCAGTTAATTGGGGAAAAGATAGTCTTTTTAACAAATGGTGCTGGCACAACTGGATATCCATTTGCAAAAAAATGAAACAGGACCCATACCTCACACCATGCACAAAAACTAACTCCAAGTGGATCAAAGACCTAAACATAAAGACTAAAACGATAAAGATCATGGAAGAGAAAATAGGGACAACTCTAGGAGCCCTAATACAAGGCATAAACAGAATACAAAACATTACCAAAAATGACGAAGAGAAACCCGATAACTGGGAGCTCCTAAAAATCAAACACCTACGCTCATCTAAAGACTTCACCAAAAGAGTAAAAAGACCACCGACAGACTGGGAAAGAATTTTCAGCTATGACATCTCTGACCAGCGCCTGATCTCTAAAATCTACATGATTCTGTCAAAACTCAACCACAAAAAGACAAACAACCCAATCAAGAAGTGGGCAAAGGATATGAACACACACTTCACTAAAGAAGATATTCAGGCAGCTAACAGATACATGAGAAAATGCTCTCAACCATTAGCCATTAGAGAAATGCAAATTAAAACTACGATGAGATTCCATCTCACTCCAACAAGGCTGGCATTAATCCAGAAAACACAAAACAATAAATGTTGGAGAGGCTGCGGAGAGATTGGAACTCTTATGCACTGCTGGTGGGAATGTAAAATGGTACAACCACGTTGGAAATCTATCTGGCGTTATCTTAAACAGTTAGAAATAGAACTACCATACAACCCAGAAATCCCACTCCTCGGAATATACCCTAGAGAAACAAGAGCCTTCACACAAACAGATATATGCACGCCCATGTTTATTGCAGCTCTGTTTACAATAGCAAAAAGCTGGAAGCAACCAAGGTGTCCATCAACGGATGAATGGGTAAATAAATTGTGGTATATTCACACAATGGAATACTACGCATCGATAAAGAACAGTGACGAATCTGTGAAACATTTCATAACATGGAGGAACCTGGAAGGCATTATGTTGAGCGAAATTAGTCAGAGGCAAAAGGACAAATATTGTATAAGACCACTATTATAAGATCTTGAGAAACAGTAAAAGCTGAGAAGAACACATACTTTTGTGGTTACGAAGGGGGGAGGGAGGAAGGGAGGGAGAGGGTTTTTTATCGATTAATTAGTAGATAAGAACTGCTTTAGGTGAAGGGAAAGACAACACTCAATACATGGAAGGTCAGCTCAATTGGACTGGACTAAAAACAAAGAAGTTTCCGGGATAAACTGAATTCTTCAAAGGTCAGCGGAGCAAGGGCGGGGGTTTGGGGACCATGGTTTAAGGGGACTTCTAAGTCAATTGGCAAAATAATTCTATTATGAAAGCATTCTGCATCCCACTTTGAAATGTGCCATCTGGGGTCTTAAATGCTAACAAGTGGCCATCTAAGATGCATCAGTTGGTCTCAACCCACCTGGAGCAAAGGAGAATGAAGAACACCCAGGTCACACGACAACTAAGAGCCCAAGAGACAGAAAGGGCCACATGAACTAGAGACCTACATCATCCTGAGACCAGAAGAACTAGTTGGTGCCCGGCCACAACCGATGACTGCCCTGACAGGGAGCACAACAGAGAACCCCTCAGGGAGCAGGAGATCAGTGGGATGCAGACCCCAAATTCTCATAAAAAGACCGGACTTAATGGTCTGACTGAGACTAGAGAAATCCTGGTGGCCAGGGTTCCCAGACCTTCTGTTGGCACAGGACAGGATCCATCCCTGAAGACAAGTCATCAGACATGAAAGGAACTGGACAGTGGGTTGGAGAGAGATGCTGATGAAGAGTGAGCTAATTATATCAGGTGGACACTTGAGATTGTGTTGGCATCTCATGTCTGGAGGGGGGATGGGAGGATAGAGAGAGTGGGAAGCTGGCAAAATTGTCACGAAAGGAGAGACTGGAAGGGCTGACTCATTAGGGGGAGAGCAAGGGGGAGTACGGAGTAAGATGTATGTAAACTTATATGTGACAGACTGACTTGATTTGTAAACATTCACTTGAAGCTCAATAAAAGTTAAAAAAAAAAATTTCTGTGGTGCCAACACACCTCAGACATAGAACAATTAATTATGCAACATTTAATATATGAATTATAAATTGTTCAAAACACCAAAAGAGAATATATGAAAATTGACAGTGTAATGCATGAAATGTCATTACTCTAGAAATCATAGAATTTGAGATACTTAATCTGTGCTCTATGCTGTTCCAGGTGGTTTACCTCCCCTAGTAACTCACATAATCTTCCTGATCACCTGGTGAGGAACGGTTGATGTTAGATTGACATTAGGAAAACAAGAAGATGGCACCAAAAGTCCTCACTGGGAGTATTAAATATGGGATATGATAGTCAACTACTTTACAATCCTAACCCACTTTATAACCCTAGTGAGCACAAAATAAAAGGGAATGGGCTGAACTAATGTTTGAGAGGAGGTCTTTAGCTCATGTGTACGTGAGATATGACATTAGGTGGGGAGGATATGAAATATCTTTGCCATGTTTCTGGGCAGGAAAGAGCCTTGTCCTACTGAATTAATGAGGTCCACCCTGCCGTTGCCAAGAGGTCTATCTCAGGAGCCTTAGGGGTCTTCCAAGGAGCATCACACAAGCATTATCCTCTTTCCTTCCCAACCAATGGCTGAAATTCTTGGATTTCACAATTGTAGATTTAGGTTTACATTTACATGGAAAATAGTTTCTCATAAAGATAATACCACCTTATACAGTAAGAAAGCTCAAGAGGTACAAAGATGGGTTGAGATGTATGCCAGGCTTGGGGTTGTTCTAAGGATCTTTCCCCCTGGCCATCAATAGACCTCTGCTGTCTCTTGTTCACAATTTGTGTTGATGCCATGTTATGTGGGCACTGGGAAAAGAGAAGTGGTCACTTTTCTGGTACCAAGAAAGAATGTAGGGTGTGAGTCAATGGAGCTTGGTTCCAAAGTTGGTGACAATGACTAAGCAGGCCTTCAGGATGGCCCGTCGGGACACATCGTGGACCCTAGGCTGACGGTCCAGTTCCTTTCGCGTGGTTAGTGTGGCCTTGCATCAACTTTCTCTGAATTCCTCTTCACCTCTTAACACTCCTTCATCACTTGCAGAAAGCCTTCCCTTCCACGCACCTGAAAGCGAATGTTGTCCTCAGAGGGTGCAAGTGAACAATGTGCTGGGAGGAAGAAAGGAAAGTGGCCTTAGAAAGGTTAGATTTAGGGTCAGCCAGAGCCAAGTTTTAATCTCAGCTCCGTCACTTGCTGGCTGTAGGACCTACATTGTCTGAGCCTCAGCTTTCTTATCAGTAAAATATGCATAATCACATTTCATTTGGATAGCTCTTCCAAGAGAAGTGATAGTGTATGGAACATGGCCTAAATGAAAATGGCCTAAATGAAGGTTTATGCTATTTCTTCTGTGAGAGTGTTAACAGGGGAAGGCTGGAGTGGTCTGGTGGAGGTTCTGTAAGGATGTTGCACTAGGCTCAGGCCTGGATGAGTAGAGAGTCAAGGTACCTGGGTTTTTTTATTTCTGTTCCTGAGACTGTGCCTGGCTTCATTTTCTCTTTGCCTTGTCACAGCCCCCTCACCATGCACTGCATGTCACTGTTTAGTGTTCTTAGCCCCTGCAGACCGTGCTTTTCTAAAGGCAGGATGAGTGTCCTTGTCTTCCCTTGGACTAGGACATTAACATAAATAATAGTAATATTCATATCCACTGTCATTTGCTGAATATGTTTCATGTGAGAGTTTGCTCAGTGCTTGTCACAGATATAGTTCAAAGTCAGAGCTATCTAATGACTTAGAAGTCATTCCCATTTTACACATGGGCACAATTATTGCAAGTTCACACAGTCAGTAAGAGGAAGCCAGGATGGTTCCAAAACGAAAACGAGATCAGTTGCCGGTGTCAGTTTCAACTCATGGTGATACTGTTTCACAGTAGGGCTGTGCTGCATAGGGTATTCGGTGAATTTCTAAAGGACATCACCAGGTGTTTGTTCTCAGGATCTACTAGATGGGCTCAAACCACCACCTTTTCAGTTAGCAGCCAGCTTATTAAAGCTTTGTGCAACCCAGGGGCTCCACATGGCTTTAAATCCTACAATCTTCCACTGTTACAAATCAGGCACAGATACGGGTAACAGAAAAAAAAAAAACTATTTCCTCTACAACTTAGTTTCCCTGAAGTAAAATTTCCATGCAATGAAACTCACCCATTTCAATTTATAGTTTAGTGACTTCAGCAAACTTCGGCAATTTAAAATACTGTGGTGTAACCACCATCTCAATCAACACCTAGACCATAGATTCAGATTTTCCATCACCCCATGGTTGTCTTTCAGGTACTTAGTCAGGAACAGTTCAGACTCTGCTGATTTTGACAGTCACCATTCAGAGGCCACAGGGTAGAGCTGGTGAGAAGCCCCTGAGGACTTCTTTTATTTGTGGACAAGAAGGGGACCGGCATCTACCTCTGTGGTGAGACCTCTTTACCCACGATCTCATTAAATGTGTGTGTGTGTGGAGTGCTCATTATAAAAAGAAATCTACATACTATCGATGAGCATTGTGATGCTGGGAAAAGTGGCTTCATCCAAAGAACACAACTGCCTGGCCTGACTCCCAAAACTGTGATGCTCTGGACTCTGCTTCCTTGACTTTTCTTGTATCCTTAATGGCAGCCAGGGCACAGTCGAGTCTGCTTCACTTTTCTTCATCACAAGAGGACTTGATTCCTCAGAGTAAACTCTCTCTCCATCCCATGACATACACCTGAAAAAAACTGGCCCTGGATCTCCCAGCTCTGTTCATCATCAGCCCTTCTAGCAATTTCCTTCATGCAGTCTTGGTGTGGGATTTTCATTCCTGGGTCAAGGCACTGAGACTCTCCTATTCCTCTCTCCTAAATCTCAGGATCCATGTCTTACCACTTACAAATTAAATAAAGCAGACAAAATCAAACACACAAGAAAATCACCCACGTATGTATAATTTATATATTACAATCACAAAGGGCTCTGAATATACAAAATGATCTTGGAAAAGAAGAACAAAGTATGTGACTCACACTTCAAGATTTAAAATAGCACTACAAACATACAGTAAACAAAACAGTTTGGTACTAGCACAAGGACAGACATAGATACAAAGGTATAGAATTGAACATCCAGAAATAAATTCATATATCTTTGTCCAATTTGTTTCAACAATGATGCCAAATCCATTCAATACAGGAAAGAACAGTCTCTTCAACAAGGGATGCTGGGGCTTCTGGATCTCCATATGAAAACTCATGGAGCTGGACACATACTCCATACCATACACAAAAATTAAATGGATTGATGACCTAAACAGGGGAGCTAAAACCAAACAACCCTTAGAAGTAAACATTAGGTTTATGTTTCAGGATTTCCCCCCCACAACTTCATAGATACGACACAAGAAAAAAAAAGAAACAGATAAATTTCTCTTGGTGAAAATTTAAACCTTTTCTGCATCAATGAGCACTATCAAGAAAGTGAAGACATACTTGGAATCTGTACAGTGCTTAAGGGTTTCATATCCAGAATTATAAAGAGTGCCTGGAACTAAACGTAAAAATACAAATGACCCAATTTAAAAAATGGACAAAAGACATAAATAGATATTATTCCAAAGAAAATATACAAATGGCCAGTAAGCAAGTGAAATGATGTTCAATATCATCAGTCATTAGGGAAATGCAAATCAAAATCATGATGAGATGTCACTCCACACCACACCAGTGGCTGTTACCAGAAAAAAAAACAATAAAACAAAACAAATAAGGACCTGGTGAGGATGTGGAGAAATTCGAACGCTTATGCATTGGTGCTGGGAATATGAAATGCTACGGCCACGGTAGAAAACAATTTGGTGGTTCCTCAAATAATTTAGCATAGAATTACCATATGACTCTGTAATTCCTCTCCTAGGCACAAACACTAAACAATTGAAAGTAAGGAAACAGATAATTAGGCACTGACATTCACTGCAGCATTAGTCACTGAATCAAAAAGGTGGAAACAACGCAAGTGTCCATCAAAAGATGAATGGAGAGCGGGCCCGAGATGGCGGAGAAGTCAGACGCTTCCGGTGAACCCTCTTACAACAAAAACCGGAAAAACGAGTGAAACAATTACATTTATGACAAGCTAGAAGCCTTTTAGAAGCCCTGAACAACAAAAGCAAAGTTAGAAAACGGACTGAGCATCAGGGGGAGGTAGAGACAGTTCAGAAGCGGAGAGGAGTTCCTGAACTTGAATTGCTGGGAACCCTCAGGCTGCAGCGGGCTGGTGGTAGTCTTCAGCTGCATTTTCCTCAGGGAGAAACAGCCTGCTACACAGCCTACTCACACCTCCGAAAACAGAGAACGGTGCTCTGGGCAAAAGCTAAGTACTTGTGTGTATTTTACTGCGCCCCCAGCCTCCAAGCCGGCTTCAGTGGCTGTTGATTTCCCTGGGCCTGAGACAGGCCCTGCTGCATTTCCTGAGCCATTCTCCTGGCCCTGGAGAAGGAATAAATTCACAACTGGGGAAAAGGTAATCTGCTAGCTCCACTAACCTAGGGAGCTCAATACAGAAGCGGCTCCTGACCAAGCATAAATGGTCCATGGACTTTGAAAACATTTTCCACCCTGCATGGACCTGTGTGGACCTATTCCAGGAGAATAGGCCCTTGTTGGCAGACCACAACTGTTTCAGCTGTGTGGTGGAGAGGTGGGTTTTTGATGTTTGACACTGCTTTGCCTATTAAAAAGGGTCCTCACAGACATTAGGGGCCTAAGGACTGGTGACTCCAATCGGGTCACCCAGCCACCCACCACAGAGATGCAAGTTTAACTGGTACCTGCCAGTCCTTACAACCAAAAGCAGTGGGTGCCCAAGGTCCGTCTGCAGAACCCACCCACCTATGCGCTCTAGGGAACAGGGACATACTTTCCTCACAGACACTTAGGAGATAGTTGTCAGCCCCGTGCCTTTTTCAGAGCATGGCCCCCTGCTGCAACCAGACACTGGTACCTACACCAATAACCCCGGCCCCTCTAAGACTGTAGGACAGAGCCTGTACCACACACATGATGACCAAATACCTGGACCCCTGAGCTGAATCCATACAAGAAAAGTGAATGGACTCCTAGGATCATACACCTGGTAACAGCTCTAGCAATCTGGTGACAGGATATTAGAGCTTCAAAGGTAAAATAATCAAGATAGCTCAATCAAGCAACCTACTTAGACATATCAAAACAAAACAAAGCAAGAAGCTAGGATATACTAAGCAAACATAAATGAAAGAAATATAATAACTTATGGATGGCTCAGAGACAACAGTCAATATTAAATCACAGAGATGCAGACCATGATCACTTCAACAAGCTCTGAACAAAAAGAATCAAGGGATCTTCCTGCCTTTCTGGAATTACCAGATGCAGAATACAAAAGATTAATATACAGAACTCTTCAAGACTTCAGGAACGAGATCAGGAAGGAGATCAGGCAATACGCAGAACAACCCAAGGAACACAGATGAGCAGTTGAAGAAATTAAAAAGGTTATTCAAGAACATAATGAAAAATTCAATAAGCTGCAGGAATCCATAGAGAGACAACAATCAGAAATTCAGAAGATTAACAATAAAAGTACAGAATTAGACAACTCAATAGAAAATCAGAGGAGCAGAATTGAGCAAGGGGAAGGCAGAATTGGTGAGATTGAAGATAAAGCACTTGACACCAATATATTTGAAGAAAAATCAGATAAAAGAATTTAAAAAATGAAGAAACCCTAAGTATCATGTGGAACTCTATCAAGAGAAATAATGTGATTGGAGTACAAGAACAGGAAGGGATAACAGAAAATACAGAGAGAATTGTCGATAATTTGTTAGCAGAAAACTTCCCTGATATCATGAAAGATGAGAAGATATCTACCCAAGGTGCTTATTGAACTCCACATAAGGTAGATCTTAAAAGAAAGTCACCAAGACATATTACAATCAAACTTGCCAAAACCAAAGATAAAGAGAGAATTTTAGGAGCAGCTAGGGATAAACGAAAAATCACCTACAAAAGAGAGTCAATAAGAATAAGCTCAGACTACTCAGCAGCAACCATGCAGGTAAGAAGGCAGTGGGATGACTTATATAAAGCAGTGAAGGAAAAAAAAATTTCCAGCCAAGAATCGTATATCCAACAAAACTGTCTCTCAAATATAAAGGCAAAATTAGGACTTTTCTCAATAAAATTCAGGGAATTCATATAAACCAAATCAAAACTACAAAAAATACTAAAGGGAGTTCTCTGGTTAGAAGATCAATAATATCAGATATCAACCCAAGACTCGAACACTGGGCAGAGAAATCAGATGTCAACCCAGATAGGGAAATCATAAAAATAAATCAAGATAAAAAAACCCTCAAAACAGGGTAACAGCGATGTCGTAATGTAAAAGAACACAACATTAAAACAATAAAGATGGACTATGAAATGATCTTTCATATGGAGAGGAAGGCAAGTCGATATAAAAAACAAAAGTTAGGTTTAAACTTAGAAAAATGGGGGTAAATATTAAGGTAACCACAAATGAGACTAACAATCCTACTCATCAAAATAAAATACAAGAAAAAATAGAGACTCAGCAGAAACAAAATCAACTACAACGAATAAGAGGAAAAGACAATATATAAACATAAACTACTCAACACAAAAAATTCAGTGGGAAAAAGAAACTGTCAATAACACACACAAAAAAGACATCAAAATGACAGCACTGAACTCACACCTATCCATCATTAGGCTGAATGTAAATGGACTAAATGCACCAATAAAGAGACAGAGAGTGGCAGAATGGATGAAAAACATGATCTGTCTATATGCTGCCTATGAGAGACACACCTTAGACTTAGAGACACAAACAAACAAACTCAAAGGATGGAAAAAAATAAATCAAGCAAAGAAAAAATCAATAAAGGGCAGGAGTGGCAATATTAATTTCTGACTAAAGAGACTTTAAAGTTAAATCCACCACAAAGGATAAGGAAGGACACTATGTAATGAATAAAGGGACAATATACCAGGAGGATATAAAAATATTAAATATTTATGCACCCAATGACAGGGCTGCAAGATACATAAAACAAACTCTAACAGCATTGAAAAGTGAGATAGACAGCTTCACAATAATAGTAGAAGACTTCAACACACCTCTTTCGGTGAAGGACAGAACATCCAGAAAGAAGCTCAATAAAGACACGGAAGATCTAAATGCCACAATCAACCAACTCAACCTTATAGACATATACAGAGCACTCCACCCGGCAGCAACGAAGTATACTTTCTTTTCCAATGCACATGTAACATTTCTTAGAATAGACCACATATAAGGTCATAAAGCAAGCCTTAGCTGAAGCCAAAACTTTGAAATATTACAAAGCATCTTCTCTGTCCATAAGGTCATAAAAGTAGAAATCAATAACAGTAAATCAGGGAAAAGAAATCCAACACTTGGAAACTAAGCAATACCAGCTAAAAAATGACTGGGTTAAAGAAGACATCAAGGTTAGAATAAAGAAATTCATAAAATCCAACGAGAATGAAAACACTTCCTATCAGAACCCTTGGGACACAGTGAAAGCAGTGCTCAGACTTCGATTTATGTCAATAAATGCACACCTACAAAAAGAAGAAAGGGCCAAAATCAAAGAATTATCCCTACAACTTGAACAAATAGTAAGAGAGCAACAAAGGAAAACCTCAGGCACCAGAAGAAAGCAAAAATAAAAATCAGAGCAGAATTAAATGAAATAGATAACAGAAAAACAACAGAGTTAACAAGACCAAAAGCTGCTTCTTTGAAAAAATTAACAAAATTGATAAACCAATGACCAAACTAACAAAAGAAAAACAGGAAAGGAAGCAAATAACCCAAATGAGAAATGAGATGGGCAATATCACAAGAGACCCAACTGAAATTAAAAGAATCATATCCGGTTATTATGAAAAATTGTACTCTAACAAATTTGAAAACCTAGAAGAAATGGATGAATTTCTAGAAACACACTGCCTGCCTGAACTAACACAAGCAGAGGTAAACCAAAAAAAACCAAACCCAATGCTGTCGAGTCGATTCCAACACATAGCGACCCTATAGGACAGAGTAGAATTGCCCCATAGAGTTTCCAAGGAGCGCCTGCCAGATTTGAACTGCTGACCTTTTGGTTAGCAGCCGTAGCACTTAACCACTATGCCACCAGGGTTTCCCAAACAGGGGTAGAACAACTAAATGACCCCACAACAAAAGAAGAGATTCAAAAGGTAATCAAAACACTCCCAACAAAAAAAAGGCCTGGCACGGAGCAATTCACTGCAGAGTTCTACCAAACTTTTGGAGAAGAGTTAACACCACTACTAAAGGTATTTCGGAGCATAGAAAAGGATGGAATACTTCCAAACTCATTCTGTGAAGGCAGCATATCTCTGATACCAAAACCAGGTAAAGACACCACAAGAAAAGAAAATTATAGACCTATATCCTTCATGAACATAGATGAAAAAATCCTTAACAAAGTTCTAGACAATAGAATTCAACATCATATCAAAAAAATAATTCACCATGACTAAGTGGGAGTCATTAGAATAACAATTAATGTAACCCATCATATAAATAAAACAAAAGAGAAGAACCACATGATCTTCTCAATTGATACAGAAGAGGCATTTGACAAAGTTCAACACCGATTCATGATAAAAACTCTCAGCAAAATACGAATAGAAGGAAAATTCCTCAGCATAATAACGGGCATTTAAACAAAGCCAACAGCCAACACGATCCTAAATGGAAAGAGTCTGAAAGCATTCCCCTTGAGATCAGGAACCAGACAAGGATGCCCTTTATCACCATTCTTATTCAACATTCTGCTGGAGGTCCTAACCAGAGCAATTAGGCTAGACAAAGAAATCAAAGCATCCAGATTGGTAAGGAAGAAGTCAAAGTATCTCTATTTGCAGATGACATAATCTTATACACAGAAAACCCTAAAGAATTCTCAGGAAAACTACTGAAACTAATAGAAGAGTTCAGCACAGCATCAGGATACAAGATAAACATACAAAAATCAGTTGGATTCCTCTACACTAACAAAAAGAACATTCAAGAGGAAAATGCCAAATCAATACCATTTTAAAGTAGCCCCCAAGAAGATAAAATACTTAGGACTAAATCTTACCAGAGATGTAAAAGACCTATAGAAAGAAAACTACGAGACGCTGCCGCAGGAAAGCAAAAGAGAGCCGCGTAAGTGGAAAAACATACCTTGCTCACAGATAGGAAGACTTAACATTGTAAAAATGCCTATTCTACCAAAAGTCATCTATAGATACAATGCGATTCCGATCCAAATTCCAACGACATTTTTTAACGAGATGGAGAAAGAAATCACCAACTTCATATGGAAGGGAAAGAGGCCCCGGATAAGTAAAGCATTACGGAAAAAGAAGAACAATGTGGGAGGCCTCCCTATACCTGATTTTAGAATCTATTATACCTCCAAAGTAGTCAAAACAGCCTGGTACTGGTACAACAACAATACATAGACCAATGGAACAGAATTGAGAATCCAGACATAAATCCATCCACATATGAGCAGCTGATATTTGATAAAAGGCTCAAAGTCAGTTAAATGGGTAAAAGACAGTTTCTTTAACAAATGGTGCTGGCTTAACGGGATATCCATCTGCAAAAAAATGAAACAAGACCCATACCTCACGCCATGCATAAAAAATAACTCAAAATGGATCAATGGCCTAAATATAAAATCTAAAACGATAAAGATCATGGAAGAAAAAATAGGGACAATGCTAGGAGCCCTAATACATGGCATAAACAGTATACAAAACATTACTAACGATGCAGAAGAGAAACTAGATAACCGGGAGCTCCTTAAAATCAAGCAGCTATGCTCATCCAAAGACTGGGAAAAAGTTTTTTTAGCTATGACACTTATGATCAGCATCTGATCACTAAAATCTACATGATACTGCAAAAAGTCAACTACAAAAAGACAAATGAGCCAAGTAAAAAATGGGCAAAGGATATGAACAGAGACTTGTCTAAAGAATACATTCAGGTAGCTAACAGATACATGAGGAAGTGCTCCCGATCATCAGCCATTAAAGAAACGGAAATGAAAACTACAATGAGATTCCATCTCACTTCAACAAGGCTGGCGTGAATCCAAAAAACACAAAATAATAAATGTTGGAGAGGTTGTGAAGAGACTGGAACACTTATACACTGCTTGTGGGAATGTAAAATGGTACAATCACTTTGGAAATCGATTTGGCCCTTCCTTAAAAAGCTAGAAATAGAACTACCACAGGATCCAGCAATCCCACTCCTTGGAATGTATCCTAGAGAAATAAGAGTCTTGACACGATCAGATACATGCACACCCATGTTTACTGCAGCATCGTTTAGAATAGGAAAAAGATAGAAGCAATCGAGGTACCCATGAACAGATGAATGGATAAATAAATTATGGTATATTCACACAATGGAATACTACGCATCGATAAAGAACAATGATGAATCTGTGAAATAGTTCATAATATAGACGAATCTGGAAGGCATTATGCTGAGTGAAATTAGTTGCAAAAGGACAAATATTGTATGAGCCCACTATTACAAGAACTCGAAAAATAGTTTAAACAGAGAAGAAAATATTCTTTAATTGCTAGGAGAGTGGGGAGGGAGGAGGGAGGGGTTTTTCACTAATTAGATAGTATATAAGAATTATTTTAGGTGAAGGGAAAGACAACACACAATACAGGAGAGGTCAGCACAATGGGACTAAACCAAAAGCAGTTTCCTGAATAAACTGAATGCTTCGAAGGCCAGTGTAGGAGGGGCGGGGATTTGGGGACCATGGTTTCAGGGGACTTCTAAGTCAATTGGCATAATAAAATCTCCTGAAAAAACATTCTGCATCCCACTTTGGAGAGTGGTGTTTGGGGTCTTAAATGCTAGCAAGTGGCCATCTAAGATGCTTCAATTGGTCTCAACCCACCTGGACCAAAGGAGGATGAAGAACACCAAGAACACAAGATAATTATGAGCCCGAGAGACAGAAAGGACCACATAAACCAGAGACCACATCGGCCTGAGACCAGAAGAAATAGATGGTGCCCGGCTACAACCTATGACTGCCCCTGACAGGGAACATAACAGAGAACCCCTGAGGGAGCAGGAGAGCAGTGGGATGCAGACCTCAAATTCTCCTAAAAAGACCAGACTCAATGATCTGACTGAGTCTAGAAGGACCCCAGAGGTCATGGTCCCCAGACCTTTGATTAGCCCAAGAGAGGAATCATTCCCAAAGCCAACTCTTCAGACAGGGATTGGACTGGACTATGGGATAGAAATGATACTGCTAAATAGTGAGCTTCTTGGATCAAGTAGACACATGAGACTATGTGGGCAGCCCCTATCTGGAGAGGAGAGGGCAGAGGGGGTCAGAAGGTGGCCAAATGGACATAAATTAGAGAGTGGAGGGAAGGAGTGTGCTGTCTCATTAGAGGAAGAGCAACTAGGGCGATGTAGCCAGGTGTATATAAGTTTTTATATGAGAGACTGACTTGGTTTGTAAACTTTCACTTAAAGCACAATAAAAAAAAAAGTTGCAGCCTTGGAAACCCTATGGGGAATTTCTACTCTGTTCTATAGCGTCACCATGAGTCAGAATCGACTCAACACCACACAAAATAACAGTGTTTGGAGAGGCTGGGGGAGAAAACAGAGACCATGGGTAGCCCTAGTGAGAAGCTTTTCTGTTCCTGGCAGCAATGAGCCTGACTACACTTAGAGCTCAGTAGCCTTCACTGCAGTCTAGTTTCACCAGCATGAATTTTGAGGGAAGAGTTGGGACAGCAAAGAGGGTGATTACTCATAGGTCTATTCTCACAACAAGCTCTGGTGTTGAGCTGGAGCTCTGCAGCCACACAACGATACCTCCTTGATGATGCCGGGCATGATCTCACAGATGAGGGGTCCCCCTCCCCCCTTCCCTGGATTCTTCAGAGCTGGATGGAGGAACCAGAGGGAAAGCCCACCTTCCTGAGCATAGCCATAACATCCACTGCCCTCGACTACTTGTCAAGTTCTCTACCAAGATGGGGGCGGTAGGCGGGGGGGGGGGGGGGGACAGAAAATCAAGAAGCAATGTCGAGTGATGATAAAAGTAAATCTAGTGAACAAAAGACTGAGTCCAAGGGTGAACAAGAGTGTGAGTCCAAATGTCAGCCCAGCCGTTTAAGGAAGCTGTTGCAACTGTGCTCTGACAAGTGCCTAGCGACAAGTGCCCATCACCATGCGCACCAAAGTGCCCCTCTGTACCCCCCGCCATGCTCCCCTCCAAACCCCCCCCAAGCCCTGTGCCAAGCCCTGTCCTCCTAAATGTCCCTCTCCCCGCCCACCCCAGGAGTGAGGCACCACGGGCACCACCATCATCTTCACCAAATAAAGCAACATGGGGTTGGGGGCTGAAGCCATGAACTGAAACCAGGAACTGAAAAGTAAATGTGTTCCCCTGCTGTGCAAAAAAAAAAAAAAAAAAAAAAATAGATGAATGGAAACGCAAAATGCGACCTATAGTTACACACAATATTATTCAACCATAAAAAGCAATGAAGTTCTGAAACATGCGATAAATGCATGGACCGTGAAAACACTGTTCTGAGTGAAATAACTGAAATCCCAAGAAGGATCCCGCTTTACCTGAAAATCTACAATATGCAAAGATATAGAGCAGATTAATGGCTAGGAGGGATGGAGGTAGAAAGCATGAGGAGTGATTGCTAAATACCAAGCAATGACAAAAAGAATTTTCAAAACCAAATGAAAAGAAACCTATGAAATCCTACCATGTATTACTGATTACATACTGTATTTAAAAATACGTGATATTTTACAGTATAAAAGCAGGCCAATCACCATTTTGCCAACAAGTGTACATAACTACTACAAAGTAGGTCATCATGTTGGGAATAGCATATGAAGCAGGCTGGGCAAGCTGCAAGTAATCCATTGGTACTACAAAGAAGCAGTTACTGGATTATTCCAGAAGGAGGTGTCGGTATACTTTGGGGCAGTAGAATCTACCATAATGGAGACTCACCATAAGACTCAGAAGTCCTTGGTGGGTCAAAGTGAGGTAGGAGGCATGTGTGGAGTCAACTGGGGTCCACCATGGTCATTTGACACCCTGTGTTGTGTTTGAAGCTAAACATAATATGGGGGAAAATAAAGAAGGTCAGGTCACCCTATCAGAAAAACAGGATGCTGAGATGAGACTTCCAGTGCTAGCAGCATCCTGAGGCTTCAGAAAAGAAAGGACTCAGGGAAGTTAAGAGCCATGTCTATTCACAGGTGGGCCTCCCCAAGCTCTCTAGATCCAACTTCCCTGCCCTCCCTCAGACACAGGGCTTCCCCATGCCCTCCCCTGTCCTTATCCCACCCCAAGCCCTGCCCTGCTTCTCGCACTTCCAAGGAACTGGCACCAACCCTACCTGGGAAGGTAGGGATCAGAACTAAGAGATGAGACAAACCAGGGGAAATCCAGTCCATTCTCTCTTGGGTTCCTGAGGCCTCCTGTGACAGAAAAGACAAGGGGTGTGGCTGGGAAGCACTACTATAAATAGGGCATCTGTCATCTTCTTCCAGATTGTTCAAGGAACACAGACCCAGTTCCTCAATCCCCTCACCTGTCAGCTGCTCTGACTCACCAGATCTAGGCTCGGCCCCATACATCTGCTCAGGTGTGACTGAGACCTTTGCCTGTATCTCACACATCTCAGCACAGGGGCACATCAGAAGATTCACCCTACCCACAGCCAAGGTTGGAGGGATTCTGGCTGTTTAACCTTGTATCTGGCTGTTTCTCAGCCAACTGAGGTCCCGTCAACTTAGGGTTCTTGGGGCCTTCTCTTCCCAGGCCCAGGTGTGTTTTCCCTACCTCCTGGTTACCAGTGCTCTTTGACTATATAGAAAGGCAGCCAGTTTTGGGTCAGGTGTGCTTTCATTTTTAGAAATTTAAGGGGGTCTTTTGCAGCAGATTTGCCCAATACAAAATGTCAATGTGACACCTTTCATTTTTAGAAATTTAAGGGGGTCTTTTGCAGCAGATTTGACAATGCAAAATGTCCTTTGGTGTCCTGACTGCTGCTTCCATGGGTCTTCATTGTTGATTCAAGGAGCATGAAACCCTTGACAACCTCAAATTTGTCTACATTTTCTTTATGTTCGGTATAATCCACACTGAAGGCTATAGTCTTTGACCTTTATCAGGGAGTGCTTCAAGTCTTCATTTTCAGCATGCAAGGTGTGTCAGCTGCATATCCCAGATTGTCAATGACTTTCCTCCGGACCTCATGCCCCATTCTTTTTCATATAGTCCAGCTTCTCAGATTGTTTATTAAGCATAGAGCTTGAAAAAGGGAGATGAAAGAATACAATATTGCCACATCCCTTTTCCATGGACACACAGAAGGGCCCAAGTTCCCCAGATGCTCCACTCACAACCTCCAGTAGAGTACCCCAATGATGCCTAAATGTTCTTGCTTAGCACATTTTAATGACACACAGGGACATGCACAGACACACACACTTAAACGCACTTAAACACACACACACACACAACAGACATGCACTGACCAGTGTCGTGTCGGTAAAAACTTATCAATCCTCTCTGCGGGGGGGACTGTGGTAAATCTTGATTTGTAGAGATTGCCAATTTCCCTGATATAAATAATCCCGCCATGGCCCATCTGAAGCTACCAGCCTGATGTCACTGACCCACACTCGGGCAGAGATAAGCACCATCTACTATTCCAAGTTAACAGGAGCTGATTCCAGCATACCTGATCCACTTTCCTATTAGTACATACACACATTCCACCTGCACAATGAGAAGGACCCTTAACTCCCATCCCTAATATGTAAACCAAGTATCACTGTACATTTCCAGGAGACACAGCTCCTCACAACTCTTGAACACACACATACAACTACTACCCACACCCTGAATATACAAACATACCACCTCATACTGCCTATAGTCTTAAGACAAAAACCCTATGGACTGTGAATACTCACAGCCATTCCTACAGCTATGTATATACTCTCCACACGTGCCTGAACACACACATGTACAACCAAGAGGACCCAGATATACTCACTGAATACATACAATCAAGCTCTCTAACACCACCAAGTTCAAAATCTCACCTCATAAAACCTCATAGGCCACCCTAAAACAGACCCACACGAAATTCTACATCTCTAAAACATACATAACACACAATTCCCAAATGCATGCACAATTTACATAAACCCTCTCAGTTTCCAAATGTACATCCTGAACCTCCCACATCTTCCAGAATAAACACCCCAGAAAACCAATGAAACCAAATACACACACAACCACATACAAACTGCATTATTAACATGTAAGTACATCCCATGAACACTGAAAACGTACATACGAGCTATACCACCAAATTCTGCAAGAATTAGACCAGAATTGGCACAAAGAAGAACCCTAACTGCCTTCATACAGATACAAGCCCTCCATACACTCAGTCAAAACCCAACCATGGGTATACACCTCACACATTCAGAGATGCAGGTAAAACTTCAAAACATCAACAATCCTTGCACTCTAGCTAACATACATACACAACCCACACCATTATGCACCCATGCGCTCACACATGCCAGAGACAGCATACACAGACACACACGAATACCCCCAATTCCTCAAAGTGTACATCACCCAAAACACTATAGATTATCACACGTCTCTAGAATACAGTCTCACTTCCTCAACATCCGAACATGCCCAAACACACCTTGAAACACCCTAATATTCTCCAAAGAAACACGTGTAGAATACTCCAAGAATAATCCACCCACCCACTCGTGACTTACACACACCAGTATATACTCCCCACTTACAATGAAATATCTCTTGCACACCCTGAATAAATACACTGGAACCCCGTTCCGGGTCCATTATCTCATGTTCCGAAACAGCCACATTCTCAATATCTCACACATAACCATGTCAACCTGCATCTACTACATGTAAAAACAATTCTCCCACTCCCTGTGCAAATACACAGCCCCATCTTTTCATCAGATACACGCCTCCTCATTTCACATTACATACCATACTCCCTACTGAAAAATATTACACCTAGCTCTAGATAATATTCATCCAAACGGCCATGCCCCTTCATGAAACACACAAACTCATTACACATACAACTGTCCTCATACCCCAAACATAACCTAAATTATCCAGGATACTAAAAGTTGGCAAAAATATGGCCCTATTGAGGCAGGCAGCCTCAGAGCCTAACCCTTCTGAGAGACACCTGCTCTGGCTTATCCTCCCACACTGAGCAGAATAAGCTGCACATTCTTTTAAACTTGTCCTCGACAAGGTGACTACAGAAAGGGCCATAGATGGCCTCCACCTTCCTCTGGGTAGAGACTTAACATCCTAATGAAAGAGAATCAACCTCTTTTGCCATCCTGGGGATAGAACCCTTGTCTAAAGAAAAGGTATAGTCATCACCAAGCTCTGAGCTCCTGCCTGAAGGTCAGTCCTGAATATTCATGAGGAATTTCCATTTCCTTGTCTCCTCTCTGTAAAAGCTTACCTCCCCAAGGTGCCTGTGAGCAGTCTTGGAGGCAACAGTCCGGATTGTTCCTTTCTGTGTACAGGGAAATTAAGGCATCTTCCTGATCTCCCACCTCAGCCTCTTGTTTATTGGCTATAACAAGTCATGCTGAGCAAAACCTGGGTTTTTCACCTGGCAACACTACGGGTTCCAATACCAATATAACCTCACACTGCCTGCCTACACATAGTTCAACAATCCAAAATACTCCAACAGAAATCAATCCCCAATTTTCCACAATACATTATCATGCCAACCCAGACCAAACATGGAAGAATGCATGTGCAACTCCAGAAAAGCACCCAAAGCAACACATTCACACAGCATGCCCTGTGCACACACCAGTGATCTTCCCTCGTTCCCCAAATAAACATAAAGAACAGGCCCTACACCCAAGCTAATACACACAGGCACACTCCCTCAGATGCCCATTGTAAAGCAGGGAAACACATTCCAAACCCTACAAAAACACACTCCTACTGAATCACACATATTCATGCAGACACCACCAAATACAATACAAATATCAACTTCCCAAGAACCCATTCAACACACACACAACCCCCAAACTGTGAATTCATAGAAACACATTTCCAACAGACTCCCAAATAGTAGGGACAAGAGCACTCACACCCCTCAGTTCCGCCCTATTTCCACAATACACAACACTGCACAAGTACTTTACCCTCAAAAATCAAACACAAAACTTTCTTATCTCCTCAGGTACAAACACTGACCCCCGACAGCTTCTCCACAGACACTCCCTCCACTGCTCCGGTATAGAAACACAAAAACAGCACCTTACAGCCTCAAATGCACACACAGTTGTGTGCTGGCAAAGGATTACACACCCACACCGGCTTTCTGCAGAGTTATACACACCTACAAAATGTCCTGGATATACATGGAGGAGTGGCACATAATTTACTGATCTCAATCGAACATGCAGTACTCGTGACTGGAAATCGTTTATACACACGTCATTAGCAGGAGGCTTTTGTAGATCTTGGCAAACCTGCTGCATCCTTTACCCACCATGCTTGCAAGTCAGTCATGATTCCATGCAGGACACTACAAATAAATGCTTGGTTTTTAGTCAATTCAGCAAAGTCACTGACTTCCTGAGCAAATCAGTGTCATTTGAACATGAATGTTGGTTGATAGTTTTCTTATGTTAACAAGGAAGACCTAAGAGACATGAGGTCCTAGGCTGGAACGTGACAGATTTTCCTTGACAGGAGCTCTTTCTGTGCTTAAATGGAGAGTGCCTTTCAAATCCTTAAAGGCTGTTCAAAATTAGGTATTCTTCAGAATGTAACAGATAATGACTTGACACACTTGTCATTTGAAACAGGCATTCTGGAAAATTCCCCCCTCATTTTCTGTCCACCAATTAGGAAAACAATCACTGCAGTCCTGAGATGCAGCCTTTGCCATTTCCGGTGGTATAAATACTGCCAGCACAGGACAAGCTAGCAACCTGAGGGCACTGAATTCTACACCATGAAAGGGGATCTCCCTGAACAAAACCCACGCCTGCAAATAACCCAAGAGCCTTTAGGAGGGTAAAGCATAGCAGCAACATTACCAAGGATGTTTGCGTGTCCCTTACCTTCCTTTGTAATAGAACTGACCTATGAGAAAGCGGAAGAGCGGTGCGCTCCTGTGTGCAGGGTCTGAGGCCTCCCCTGGCACAGCCCCGCCCAGCCGCGAGCCCTACCCTTAGGGACCCTGCCTTCACTGCTCCTGCCGCGCGCCTCGGTGAAGGTGACCCTCTGCAACTGACGCCTGAGGCCGTTAGAGGGCGGCAGTTCGCGCGCCCCAGAGCCTTGTCCCAGGAGGCTGTGCGCATGCGTGAGCTCCTCAAGCAGGGAGGGCTTAGCCTTGCACCCTGAGGGCTTCTTACCTAAAGCATACCTTTGTTGTGAGTGCATTCTGACTCACAGCGACCCCATAGGACAAAACTCCATCATCCGAGGGCTATTTTTGCCTCAGGCAGCCCTGCTGATAATTGAAACCTCCCAGACTGCCTTGCAATAAGAAATGCTTGATTTTCACATCACCTGCCTGTGAACTTCCTTGTTGATGTTGTTGTTAGGTGCCATCCAGTCAGTTCCGACTCATAGTGACCCTATCCACAGCAGAAACAAACACTGCCCGGTCCTGTGCCATCCTTAAAATCGTTGTTATGCTTGAGCTCATTGTTGCAGCCACTGTGTCAATCCACCTCGTTGAGGGTCTTCCTCTTTTCCACTGACCCTGTGCTCTGCCAAGGATGATGTCCTGCTCCAGGGACTGATCCCTCCTGACAACATGTCCAAAGTATGTAAGACGCAGTCTCACCATCCTTGCTTCTAAGGAGCATTCTGGTTGTACTTCTAAGACAGATTTGTTTGTTCTTTTGGCAGTCCAGCACTCTTCGCCAACACCACAATTTAAAGGCGTAAATTCTTCTTCAGTCTTCCTTATTCATTGTCCAGCTTTCACATGCATATGATGGAATTGAAAATACCATGGTTTGGGTCAGGCACCTTAGTCTTCAGGGTGATATCTTTGCTCTTCAACACTTTGAAGAGGTCCTTTGCAGCAGATTTGCCCAATGCAGTGCGTCTTTTGATTTCTTGACTGCTGCTTCCGTGGCTGTTGATTGTGGATCCAAGTAAAATGAAATCCTTGACAACTACAATCTTTTCTCCGTTTATCATGATTTTGCTCATTGGTCCAGTTGTGAGGATTTTTGTTTTCTTTATGTGGAGGTGTAATCCGTACTGAAGGCTGTGGTCTTTGATCTTCATTAGTAAGTGCTTCAAGTCCTCTTCACTTTCAGCAAGTAAGGTTGTGTCATCTGCATAACCCAGGTTGTTAATGAGTGTTCCTCCAATCTTGATGCCCCGTTCTTCTTCATATAGTCCAGCTTCTCATATTATTTGTTCAGCATGCAGATTAAATAGGTGAAACAATACAACCCTGACGCACACCTTTCCTGACTTTAAATCAGTCAGTATCCCCTTGTTCTGTCCGAACAACTACCTCTTCATCTATGTAAAGGTTCCTCATGAGCACAATTAAGTGTTCTGGAATTCCCATTCTCTGCACTTCCTACTACATTGTATTTCCATTTTTACATGCACTATACCCTATCACTGTCCCTGGCTCTACAAATCTTCTAGGAATGCATGCTAACAGATCTCTTGAGGGAAAGGTCCTTGATACGTGTACTTCAGTTTACTTTTCTCCTGTTTTGTGATGAGGAATACGTCTCAGCCAGTGTTACTTCCTTCCTGTCTGCATAGCAGGTACTGTGGGAAAAAAAAAAAAAATCCTTTTTTTTAATAATATAATTATTGCTGTTAGCCCTTAAACTATCCGCACCAGAATTGCATCATTGTATTGCTTTTAAGGGTTTTTTTTTTTTTCAAGAAAAATTTCAATAATCAGATACCCTTCTTCTGGATATTGCAAGATTTGCATTTTTTCTCACTTTCCCTTGGATGACTCCCTGCTTGACCCTACAGAGCCAACACATGGAGCCTCCAAGTGCACAGGCTGAGAGAGAAATCACAGTAGTTGACTAAGACTCAGTCATCACATTTTGTCATTTCCTCCAATGCTCTGAGGTTGGGTGGAAGATCGTCTGTTGTCTGTGTTCTACGACCCAAAAATAGAGATGATTTTTTTCAGTGATCAGTGCAGGTCATAGAGTTTTTCTACAGGGATGGTCAGAGAGCCAGTTCCAAAGGACTTTTGGCTTTGCTCTTTCAGGGCCAATATTCATAAATTTCATATGGGCTAATTTAATCACATATGCTTCCACGTTGAATATTTTCAGGCAGTAGACACAGAAATTGCAGAATGTGGACACTAATGTTCCTCCACAATGCAATGTTTAAATCATTGGCTCTGGGCTCACTCATTCAAATCCAGTGGTCCTAAATCTAGGTAAGTAAGCATGCACAATGGGAAAAAATTCATGGACTCACTGGCAGGCAGAAGAATCAAAGAACAAGTCTGCTTTTCTTGAAGGCCTAGATGCACTGATTTGCCCCACCATCGGCCTAGACTGAAAAGCATTTAAGGTTGCTCCACGGGAGAAGCTCAAGACCTAAGAAAAGTCACCAAGGTTTTACTTTTATCAATCACCATGACTAGCTTTTAAAAATATCAGGGCGGTTTTTCTTGAATCTAACTGCATCATTCTAAGCTAAGACATGAGTAGAGTTGTTCATTGTAGGTGTCAGAGAAAATACAAAGACAGATGCACGCAAGAAGCTACTTCCTGGTTGCAGAGAATTAAGGGGTGGGCAATTTCCAGAGAGGCAGAAGCTGCGTAGAGGCGGTCTTTTCACAGTGGTTGGGCAAACACTGTGGATGCTGAAGGTAGAAATATTCACTGGGTCTTACCAGGTTTATATTCCAGGTAAAACTCAGACACCACGAGGCAATTCATGAGGACCACATTATGAAATGACTTTGTCACATAATTGTAGCAAAGAGGGGAGAAGAACCCTTATCTCCTCTGAGCTTCCAATTCTCTGCTTCTCTGCTACAATACCACTGCTATAGCCTTTTTCTACATTACCCTCTTGAGTCAAAATATCTTCTCCAGTGACAAGAATCTAAGTTAGTGCCAGCAGGGAAATTTTCTCAGTGAAGGCTATCAGTGTGGAACACTCCTTCATACCTCTCTCCTTCCCTTACACCCTCCCATCTGAAGTCCTCAACTGCTGTGAGAGCAGGATTAAAGTTGGTCTCACATTACTTTTCTCACTGCAACCACTAGGGGTCAGAACCCTTCATCTCCCATGAAGAATTTTGCATCAAGTGTCTCTTCCTGAAACAACAACAAAATGAGTGCTCTTTCAACTCATTTTAATACAATGAAAAATACGATCATGATAAAAAAAAAAAGCCAAACATTTAATCAACATTCTACCATGACTCCCACAAAGATATGAGCACATACCTTGATGAGCCTGGATTACAAAGAGCAAGGATGTGTGTAGGGCTTCATGGCTCAGAATGGCCAGGTAGGGGTTAGATGAGAGCAAGTGTGTGTCTGATTTGACTTTCGTGAGTAGAATCCTGTTTTGGCCTCAAGATACCCACCCATTTTAGGGACATGGGGCTCTATCTAACACCTGAAGAACCCAGGGCTGTTGATTCCTCAAGTTGATTCCTAAGCTCATTTAGTTTCAGAGAAATAGATTTTCTGCTCCCTTGTCCTTATATCTACTCCCATACCCACTAAGCCCAAGAGCTCCAGGGCGTTTGATGACCATTCAATATCCCAGATGATCAAAATGACCTGAAAGATTATGTATAATTAGTGTGCTGGTTTAGTTTAGGCACTGTGTTTTATGTTTATGGAACCAAGATTCCAACTCTGACCTTCTGACTGCAAATTCAGTTCTGCTCTTATGAGGGTGAGTAAGTCATAAATGCTAAGGTTTTTTTATTTTTTTCCTCTGGTAGGTTTGCCAGATAAAATACAGGCCACTTGTCAACTTCAAATTTTTGAGAAACAATGAATTTTGTGGAATCCTGTTGGTGCGGTGTTCTCAAAAGCATGTCCCCATGTTACACAGGGATTCCTTGGAGTCCTGTATTTTACTTGCTAAGTCCTGCAAGCATATTTTGGGGGTAATTTGAAGCTCATGAAAATGTTGAAGTTCTCATTGTAGAATCTAGGGTATATGTAAGAATACAAATAGGATCATTGATCCAGAAAGGAAAAAAAAAAGTATAAACATACAGGATTGCATTAATTTTAAGGGAATATATATATATATATATATATATGTATGTATGTATTGGAACACACCTTCATCGTATAATGAAGAAAAGGGAACTGAAAGAACTTTTGATAAATGAGCATAGCTTGTGTTAGTTACCCTCAGTTGCATACAATATTATTGGAAAGAGGAAAAAGAAATAGAAAATATCATCGATTTCCACTGAGATGGAGAATTTGGTTGCCTAGAAAAGGTGTGGGGGTGGGGGGAGGAGTTGTCACTGTACAATCTTTAAAAACTGTTTGACTTTTCAACTATGAAGAGGTATCTTTCTTTAAAGACAGAATTACAGTCATGGTGAGGAATAAGACACTTAAATATGAATGTACAATATGATAATCTGAGAAACAACAGGAATCTACTTCTGCTCATGGAATTAGAGGCTGTCGGCCTTCCTTTAATACTGTGGGGCTTTCCCGGAAAAAGGATCATGAGTAAGGCTGGCCATGCTGCAGCCCCCAGTTTTCAGTAATGAAGGGGAGTTCAGGGACACAAGGACTGCTTCCTAAACAATAATGCATAAAATACTGTATTCACAAACACACCAAACACAATGGAACTTCTCAGAAAACCGTAATTTCAAACACTCGGATTCCTTGTCTCTATATGTAACCCACCTTCCATTAGACAAAGTGTTCTGAACTTTGTTCATGAAGTCCTGGTGCTCTTACAATAATTCAAGAACCTACCACCTAGATTTGGGGAACAGGGTGGGTGTAGGGGCTCAAAACTAGGTATGTTGATGAGAATTGAAGTCTAGAGTAGAGCCTTTGTGCTGTGGATCTGAGAAAGAACCCACAAATGGCCCTAAGAGGTTCATACAATTTGTGTTGTCAACCATAATTTGAAGGAAACAGGTAGCTTTTGCCTACCTGTCAGATCCCTTTCATGGAATGTCTCCTCATCCCCACCTGCCCTCCACCCCTCCCCCACTGTAGAATGTCTGGAGTCCTACATTCTACTCCTGTTTAGATTCAAATTTTCCCTCCTTTTCTTGGATCCATGAGCATCTGTTGGAGCCAGATCACGCTCTGAGTCCAGGACACGGTGATTTCACTTGCTGAAGCCTGCTAGGGAGCTGTGTTCGGTACCCAAGCCTGTGGAGATGTCTTCAGAAGGAGGTAGGCCTGGAGGGGAGGGGGTGTGTTATCAGATTCCTGCCACTCCTCCAACCCTTGGGAATTCAAATTTGACACTTCCCCTGGGGACAAGCTGTCTGAGCAGGAGTGAGGAGTGGACCCTTAACACCATCCTGAATATCCCACCTAGGGAGCCTGAAGAGGAAGATTGGAAAAATGAGACAGAAGGTTAGGGAAAGAGGAAAGGGGTTTTATAGTGTGCATCATGAAAAGAAACGCTCAGGAGGAGATGGGGAAACCACTCTTTTGAAGACTCACTCCTTCAAGAAAGTTCGGAGGACACTTTCTACTTCAGAAAGTCCCTTCCCTGCTAGTGAGCCTACTGAGGGCATTTCGGAGTGGATGTCAACTGTGTTCCACGGGTTGGAAACAGCTTATGAGAGTGGCAGTCTGTCTGCCTGGGATTCCTGATACAGGTTCTGTGAGTCAGTGATAGCTTGGGTCTCTCACTTCTTGGTAGACAGAGGCCTGGGGGTCTGGTTGAACGGCTTACAACTTCTCTAGCAGAGATCTTCTCGACTGGAAGGAAGAAACACCTAAATCACTCCAGGGATTTTTTGCAGTCTTCACCAGTTCCCCCTTCCATACTGCTACCAATCTGTTGAGATTCATTTGCTGATTCCCAGTGACCAGGCAGGGAATTCGGACGACCTAACACCTGGTTGCCTTTCCTCCTCCTCCATTTACCCTTTTCTTCTGTCTCAACAGCAACTCCAATGCTGGGACCAGATATGACCATGAATCCTGGTGCCTCCATGTTTCCTTTTGCTGCACTACCCTTTCCGCGATACACTCCCAGAGTCCCGCACCGAACACCCTGGGAGCGGCACCCGCCGCCCCTCATGACTTCACCATGCCCTCCAGGCATCCCTCTGGGGCTCTCTGCTTTCCCCAGGACACTTCTGGTGCCAAGCGTTGGGGATTCAGGCCCCAGTGGGGCCAGGTCTGGCAAGGTCATTGTTCAAGTGAGGACAGAAGGGAGATCAGCAGAGCTGCCTGGAATTCAGACCTTTGTCATGGTGCAGAACCCACTTAATTGGAGTACCCCAGGGGCTGCCAGTGGGGCACTTGAGCATGCTCCACCCCCTTTGGGGGAAGCCTCTGCTGTGATCCCTGACACTTCTGTTGTGGGTACTCAGGCTTATAGGGGAGTTTGGTCCCCAACTCTTTCTCTTCAAGCTCCACCACCAGCTGCCCAGCTGGCCTCCATTTTCCCCCAAGTGAAGGCTTGCTCAGGCCAACATGCTTCCTCTGGGAAGGAAAGCCTGGCTGCCACACAATCCAGACCTTCACTGGATGACGCCTCCTGTAACCCCCAGAGTGTTTACCAGAACTACCGACGTTGGCAATGCTTCAAGTCTCTGGCCCGGAGGCACCATCCCCAAAGCCCTGATACAGAAGCTCTTTCCTGCTTTCTCATGTGAGTGCCCTAATCAGCTGAGATTATCCTGAAGCTTTCAAATAAAGAGATCTTGGGGAGACACAATGGAGGTTAGGCTCTTTAGGAACACTTGAGAGAAGGTCATGAGGGTGATGGGATATGTTATGAGAAGATATATTCCTGATAATATTAACCGCACCTCCCTGTGTAGAACACTTGCAGGTGCCTTATCTCGATTAATGCTGACCACTTTGTACATGAAGTCAATCTATATATTTGAATTGTTACCTTAAGTATTATTTACAGAAGACTATAAACACTGTGGTAGAAGCCCTGGTAGCACAGTGGTTAAGTTCTATGGCTGCTAACCAAAAGGTCAGCAGTTCGAATCCACCACCCTTCTGCAGAAACACTATGGGGCCGTTCTACTCTGTCCTGTAGTGTCACTATGAGTCGGGATCAACCCAGTGGCAAAGGGTTTGGTTTTGGTTTTTTTAAACACCGTGGTAAAGTCAGGAGCCATGATGTGAATTTTGGTCTCAGATCACAAACACTACGTTCTTCCACTGCTCTTTACCTTCAAACATAGGAGCTGAGCATATTTTGGCCATTGCCACAGGAGACGAGAAATGGGCAAGGCCTAGGACAACCACTTTACATTTACTCCCACCCTCATTCCTCTGGAGAATTCCAGTTACAACAGGGAAGTGGTAGAGTATGCATAGTGGTGAAAGGCTTGGGCTCTGTCCTCCTTAGATTTGTAATCCTGAGCAGGGCATTGTACAACCTCACCCTAGAGTATCTCATCAAATAAGGAGACAAAATCGGTTAATTAAGGGGAGAGCTAAGAATATGATATGACCTAACATATGAAGTGTAGTCCAAAAATAAGTACCCACAAGAGCGAAATTTTCCTAGCTACAGTGTGTGTGAGTGGAAATTGGCAATGAAGTGCGGGGTCATGGGCTTCTGTGAATGAAAGGCAGAGTGATTAGTCATGTGGGACGCTTTATCTTTTCAGAGCAGACCCTACATCTCTCTCAAACCTGAGCTTCCCAACAGGTCAATCAATATGGAACTCTGATCACATTCCACAGGATGTTTTTACACATACAAGTTGCTCTCAATGGCTGAAAGACTGAAGGCATCTTCCTCCCTCCCCCACTCCCGAACACTCGCCCAGGAATACAGACACAGTCCACTAAACCCAAATTTCAAGCAGTCTTAGGGATTCCCTGGGTTCCAAAACAGCCAGTGGTATCCTAGGAGCAAAAGCACTTGAAATCTAAGACACTGGAAGAGGGATGGACACAGACAAATAGCAAGATAGATGTGATGATGGGCAGAAGACGTGTGTAGGTGTGGGGTCAAGATGGGGATGGAATATGTATTTGTCAAAACTTACTAACACACATGGGTATTTAGCCCAGTCCTGCGATCCCTGGCTAGACTGAAGCCCACCATGACCCTGGAGGAGGGACTCTGGCAGTCTGTACAGGAATGGCAGCGCAAAAGCAATTTTGACCGGATGATCTTCTATGAGATGGCACAAAAGTGAGTCCATGGCATCCTGGCCTTGTTGGCACTGAGTGATGAGGTGTGAACGAAGAGGGAGTGTTGGTACAAATCAGAGGGTGTGTGTGAGGAGGAGGTGTGCACGTACAGAGGGCTCCTGGTTCCCTGATGATCCCGCTCTACCCGCAGACAACTTCTACCACCACATTCACTGCTTCGAGTTTTCTGTTCTACATTCTTTAAGAAATTCACCCCTTCTACATGTTGGATTTGTGGATGCCCCAATACTGGAGTGTTAAGACAGAATGGGAATAAACACTGTGGCTACCCATGGAGATATAGTCCAAGCTGTAGATACTCTGCAGTGAGGGGATGTGGTGTACCAGACAAGTTCCTGCTTGCCTCAGTGTCCATATAGGTAACAGGGAATTTGGGGCCACTCTTCCTCATGACAACTGGTAAAAAAGTGTTCTACAACCATCCAAGAATGGCCCAAGCTGGAAAGGTGTGTTCAGGGGAAGGCAGCATCTCAGTCACCCTGTTGGACGTGTTTCTGTCCCTCATTGCCTTTCCTTCCTTGGTTTAAAAAAAAAATCATCAGAAGAGCCTGAGGCTTTTGTGAAACCTCACATTCCACCTTTTTCCAAATGTCTCTTGGACCACTTGCCCACCTGGTTTATATCCCAAGGCCTCAAAGCTTGAGACTAGGACCGGGACTCTAGAACTAGTCCTTGGTGTTATCTGCAATCACCTTCATCCCATTCCAGGTTCAGGTTGTCACCTCTACTGTGTGTTTTAGGCAAGAGCAGGAGAGGCTTGGAGAGCGGTGTGCATGAGTGGGTCCTGCTGTGTGTCATATAGGTCTGATTCAATTCAACCAACCAGTGTCAGCGTTGTGGTGTGCCATCAGGTGCTAAGGGTATGGAAAGGTAGTGAGCACTATGGGCTGTGTCAGGAGGAGCTTCCAAGAAGGCAGGGCTCATTTCCTTCACATCCTTCCTATGTTATAATGAGTTGTGCTGCAGGTGAAGGGATGATGTGGTGAACATGTAAAGGACCCAAACCTTGTTTGTGCCTCCTGGGAAATGGACTTACTGGGTACCTGGACAGGTCATTGAAGGCACATCTTTCTGCACTGCCCCATAATTGGCTGTTGCCTGGTCCTGGGGCTCCTGGTGCATCTTGCCTTCTCCTCAGCACAGCCTGTGCCTCCCTCATCCTTGTCAGGTTCATGGAGTTTGAGGCAAAGGAGGAGTTAGAGATTCAGATGTTGCAGCAGAGGAATGCGTCTGTCTGCCTGCTTCCTCCAGCTCCACGCAATCTTGATCCTCACGGGCCTTCATCCACTGTGGTTGGCCAGCATTCAGGTATGGCTAAGCAAGTTCAACAGGAGCTACGGGCCAGGGGTCAAAGGAGGTATGTAGGGACTGGTTATGTTGGGAGAATGCAATGTCTTCACATGTGGTACTTTTCTTTCAAGAGGCGGCAATGGCTATTTCTATCAGCAGAGACTGCCAGATGCCTGGGGTCTCTGCTACAGTTCATTACACACTAGTAGTGAGGTGGTCACGTTTTATAACTACCGTCTCATATGCATTATCAAAAGTGGGCTCCAATATCTAATCAGCTTTAAATGTGGGTCTCAATGAGACTTCTTGTAAAAAAATAGTTTCAAGTTTCAGGTTTCCCCACAAGTTGACTGTCTTAGACTATCTGCCTCTTACATTTTCTCCTCTCACAGTGTTTGTGGCTTCAGGTGTGCCTGCCCTACCAGGAACCATGTCAGTGTCTCCATAATTCTGCCTTTACAACATGAGGTTTGGTAGTGACTTAGTTATATAGTGTTGGATGACAGAAATAGCACAAGTGGATGGATTTACAAACAGAAATTTATTCTCTCACAGTCTAGGAGGCTCGAAGTCCGAATTCAGGGTACCAGCTCTCGGGGAATGCTTTTACTCTCTGTTGGTTTTGAGGAAGTTTCTTGTCATCAATCTTCCCCTGGTATAGGAGCTTCTCAGCACTGGGACCTCAGGTCCAGAGGATGGGCTTCACTCTGGGCACTTCTTTGCTGGTGGCATGAAGTTCCTCTCCTCTCTGCTTGTTTCTCTCTTTTCCGTTTCAAAAGAGATTGACTTAAGATACAATCGAATCCTGTAGACTGTAGACTCCTGTAGACTGAGGCCAGCCTCATTAACACAACTGCCTATAATCCTCCTTCATTAACATCACAGAGGTTAGGATTTACAATACATAGGATAATCACATCAGGTCCCAAAATGGTGGACAACCACACAATACTGGGAGTCATGGACTAGCCAAGTTGACACACATTTTGGGGGCACAATTCAATCTGTCACAGGTAGAAAGAGCCAAAATTTGCTGCCACATGAACATCCTCTTTCCAACCCCTCCTATAGTGTTCATTCCAAAGAAGGGAGGTTCCATGGCACAGCCCCCTAAGCAACATCAACACAGACCCCAGCACCCTTGGGAGCCCAAGCGGTCCCATGAAATCCCTCCTGAAGCTGTCAAAGAGTATGTTGAAATCATGGAAGATCTCCTTGGAACTGTCCATTCAGCCACTGTGGAGCCAGATGGGAAATGTGAAGAAGAAGCAAATGAGGAACAAGAGGAAGAGAATGAGCTGTACCCAGACCCAGGACTCCTGAGCTACATTGATAACCTGTGTGCACAGGAAGCATTTATCACCAAGGTGGGCTGGGACCTGAGGTTTGGTGTCTGTGGGTTCTGTACTTTTGGCATTCCACTCACCAAACATCTGGAGTTTTACCCCAGACATTGTAATTAAGCTCAGTTCCTTCCTCCATGATCAATGTGTGTGCCGTTTTCTGGTGTATATATGTGTGCGTGTATGAGTGTCTGCATATGTGTAGGTTGGGGTGGTGATATTTTAATACAATACTGGATGCAAATTCGAGAGGGAGATTATTGATTCTCTTCTAGAACCTCTAAATCACTGGTTACTCCTTGTCAAGATGTTCGCATGCCTCCTCCTTCCGTTCTCAGGTAGAAGCAGTTATTCACCCTCAATTCCTGGAAATGTTACTATCACCAGATTCTCAGGTAGATCCCATGTCCTTAAGGCAGGAGCTGGAGGAAGAGGAAGGACTCACTCTCACTCAGGTAAACCAGAGGAGGAAGGGAGAATCATAACATGAAACCCACAGGATTTCATCTAACCCGACAGTGCCTTGACTGTCATGGCTTCTGCGGAAGGCCAGCTCCAGGAGTGGGAGCAGGTGCAGAATGAGGAGGTAAGAGATAATGGAGTGGCCAAGAAGAGGAGTGGAGTGGTAAGGCATTGCGGTTGGGAAAACCACACAAGAGGATGGACAGGCAGAGCTGCAGTACTAGTTATTGAAGGACACTCATGTGACTGACTTCCCTAAATCCTGCCCCAATACTATGGTCTCCACCACCCACTCAGCTATGTGTTCTCACAGTCTGTACAGAATCAGTAATTATCCATTTTCCTTCCTTGCAGCTGGTGGAGAAGCGACTGCTGGAATTGAAAGGAAAAGTGGGTGTGGAGGCACCCCCAACTTATGGTGTGCCAACCATGGAGTCACCTTGTACAGAGTCTGGGACCAGTCAAGACCCAGGGAGCACAGATAACCACAGGATCAAACTACAGTTGAGCGAGAAAATGAGCACAAAAAAGTTGGATGCAGATGATCTACCAAAAGATGGTAGTGGCTATAGTCCTCTGTCTAAGTCAAAAGAACTTGCTCTCTTTACGTGGAGTTCCATGTCACAGGAACTTAAGTCTGAACAATCAGCTTCTCCTCAACGGGGTCCTGGTTGCAGCTCCCTTAGATTGGGAAACAGAGAAACCTTAATGTCCTTAGAAGCCTCTCCTATTAGTGAAACACCTGGGAAAGGAGAAGGGTCCAGTGAAGAAGAAAAGGAAGAGGAGGATCTCCCCAGCCTTGACTTCCTCTTGGCATCTCACGAAAGCCTACTGCCCTGGAGTCTTTCCAAGAGTCCTCTGCCTGCCTCCAGCATTCTGCACCGTGGAGTTTGGGGTACCTGGGGCGAATCCCAGCCCCGAACTCTGAAGACAGTGAGTCTTAGCCAACCTGGACATACAGCTGCCAAGTGTAAGATCCCAGCTCAAGTCGGAGCTCCATTACTTGCTGCAAAGCGGCCCTACTCAGGGGCTGACCTTGGAGTCTCTGGGAGGCAACCCTTGACTGTGGGTGAGGTCCAACTCTCACTGCCTCTGAAAAGAAAGTGTGACCCTTCCACTCATGGAAAAAGGAGGAAGCATCTTCTTAGCCAGTAGTGAGCTTTCCTCCTCTGTATGTCAGACCCTCAAGTTGGGGGTCCCGTAAATAGATTGGGGTTGTAAACTCCTCCCCCATACTTATTAGGCTAATGCTCCTCCTCTATCACAGTGGTACTTCTTGGCTGTTGTACAGACGCGATGAGGGCAGAGAAGGAGGCCAGAGCCTGGGCAGGGTGCACATCTACTTCCATGGTGGGAGATGAAGCACAGTAGCTTTATTTAAGGAATAAAAAAAAAAAAAAAAAAGTCCTCTGTAAACTGGGATTAAAGATAATTTTGTTGGAAGAAATTCTCATTGACTCTTTCTTCTTGTCCTCCTCTGCTGCTGGACGGATTGTGGTGCTGTGAAAAGGAAAAGATACAGGTGTCCCTTGTGTTCCTGATCCACATGTGATGTGACTTACCCAGCTCTTTCCTCCAGCTTTACCTGATGTCCTCAGGATACTCCTGGGGACAGTCTGGCTTTGGCCACTCAGGGCTCACTGATAAATCGCCAGGGGTCACTTCCATCATCCATTTTTCATAAGTTGTGGCTTGGTTTCGGGTGCTTTCTGTGGGTATCCTATCAATATCTCTGTCTCTTAATGATCTATTAATGGCATTTGCATTTCAGCCTTTCAGCCTTCTTGGTCATTAACTAATGTCTCTATAATTGAGCCTGGAGGCTGCACTTTTCTTGAAGGTTCTTTTTTTCTGTTTGCTAGAAAAATGCCAGGCAACAGATCTTAAATGATCCTCAGCACACCCAGGGATTTTCCTGTGTGGTTTATTTGACTTGACAGGATCAAGGCTTGGCTTCTTAGGGGCGTGGTTCTCTGTTTCTCTGAATTTACTCTAAGAAATGCTATCATGAATTCTCAAGAGGACTTCTAAATAAGCAGTGGTAGTATGCTATTTCTGGTCAGGACAGAATGAGACGGAATGTGTTGGAAATATATTTATGAGGATTTCTTCTGATAGTCTGTATATGAGGTACGAAAGTAGACAGAGAAGTTAGGAAGTCCCTTTGCCTTATTTATGGACAGGAAAGAATCTCATTCAACCGGATTGGGAAGGTCCATCCTGCTGTGTTCAAGGGAACTAACCTCAGGTGCCTTTGGAATCTTCCGAGGAGCATCCTATAAGCACTCTTCCCTTTCTTTCTCAAATGATGACTGAAATTCTAGGGTTAAATTGATGTAGCTTTGGTCTTATACTTTCATTGAAAATAGTTCCTTACAAACTAGAGGAAACTTACCTTACACAACAACAATAAAGTCCAGGAGAAGCAGAGACATGTTGAGGTTCATGGCGGACCTGGATGCCTGGAGTGTGGAAGGCAAGATGTGAGCAGGATTGGTACGAAGGGCTGAGAAGCACTGAGGCATCAGTTGTCTGACTGTCTGGGCATTTGCATAGACCCCATGTTCAGGGCAGTGGGTGTTCCAGTCGTTTGGCATTTGGTGCCTGTGAGCTCCTTCATGTGTTGAGAAGTTCCTAACCGGGATCTGGATGGAGACCTCTGCAAGTAAGATTCTGTTGGGCAAAAAAATCAAGACGAAGAGATGAGAATGAGGGGAGAGAACACCTCTGGTCTTTCCTCAGAATTGTCAAGTCCTTGCCCTCCAATCTGCACTTAACTCCTCAAATCCAGGTGTCCATGGCCTCACATCCCCAGCCCATTCCCTTCAGTAGCTGATTCTCAACTTGGAAGCTCCCTGGAATTCACCAAAGTTTTCTCCCAGCCTCATGCTGTTTTCTCCATGTTCTAAATTCTAATTTTACTCCAAGTGCCTGTGAATTTTCAGGAACGCAATGTCCCAGAAAGTTCCCGGGCAACACCATGCAGGCACCTCATAGAGTGTCCTCCTCAGCATAACCGGCAATCCTGGTGTATCCCAGGTATTTAGGGGAGTGTACGCATCAAACATCAAAAGACAATGCGGTGAGTGAAGGACAGACCCCTGGCTCCTCCATTTCCTGGTATTTGACTTTAGAAAACTCCCGTAAGTCCTCTACATTTCAGGATCTTCACTGGGAAAATAGCATAACGCTGTACACCTCTCAGGATGTTTGGGATATTAAAGGAGTGATGCAGCTGGTCCTTGGCACCCAGTGCTGTTGGCTATAGGGGCCGGGAGGCACTGCATATTCTCACACCCCTGTCTTGGGTGGCTAGATGGAGTTGGGTGATACCTCCAGCCCTCAGGTCCCTGATGTGTGCGGATGAGGTCCCTGTTTAATGGGCAGGGTGACATCAAATGTCACAAATCTGCAACTCCCCCTTGACAGTTGCAGTTGAAAACAGGCTTCAAGTGTATGCCCTCATGATGTTGAATTGGCCCACACAGGTACAGGCAGGGGTGAACGGTGCTACATGTCCTCAGATCCTTTATGCCAGTGTCCAGGCAAAGGGGCAGCTCCTGGCCTGACTTCCCAGCTGAGGGAGCATGGTGAATTTTTATAGCCAAGAGTCTAGTTTGGGTGCGGACAGCCCTGAGCTCTGGGATAGAGGCCTGGCAGTTGTTGAATAGTGCCTAACTGGTGTCAGAGTGGACAGTGTGGGGGAGGGGGGTCAGGTGCAGGGAGGGAAAACAGGCTCTTCTCTGCTGTTAGAGTCTTGGATGGGGAGGTCTTATTTTGACTCCCACACAGTAGGCAGGAGGTTAGAAGCTTGCACTTAACTTTCGCAGGTCCAGTACCATTTCCATCCTGATCCAGAGGCTTCTGCAAACTCTCCACTGCCCAGCCTCACCTGACGTGGTGAAATCTGTCCTGCATGCTACTGCTCTCCTCAGCCTGCCGTGCTCCAGCTGACCCAGCCAGCAGGGTGCTGGCAACCTCACAACTGGGACTTCTTTGCTGCTTCTGAACTGTCTGTCCTGCATCCTGCCACTCAGTCCAACTCCTCAGCTTTGTCTTTGATGATCTGGGCTCCTACACTGTCATATAGAATTGATCTACTTCTTTTTCATGTCTTGGATGTAAGAAGAACAACAGGAAGCGTCTGATTATTTTGCCATCTTGGCCCTGCCTCCTCCTTTTTTTTCTTTATACAACTAAGGTGTATTCCTATATATATATATATATATTTGTTCCATTAGAATAAAGTCAATTGTTCCATTGAAATAAAGTCAGAGTTCCACGCCCAGCATCTACGATCCTATTTGTATTTTTTTAGTCTAGAATCTACGATGATAACTTTGACATTCCCTCAAATTTCAAAGTCACCCTAAGAATAGACTTGCCGGATTTAGCAAAGAAAATACACGCACCAAGGACACTTCACGTAATACTGGGGATAGGGGATATATTTACAACAATATTAGTCGTTGTTTAACAGAAATTTGAAATCAATAAGTGCCTTGTATCTTATCTGGAAAAACTACCAAGAGGCAGAAAACATTAAGCTGTTATGACTTACCCTCAGAAGAACAGAACTGAATTTGCAGTCAAAAGGCCTGAGTTTCAATCTTGGTTCCATACACATAAAACACAGCACCCAAACCAAACCAGCATACCAATTTCACAAAATCTCTGCAGGTCATTTTGATTATCTGGGATATTGAATAGTCATCAAACACTCTTGAGCACCTAGGTTTAGTGTGCAGAGAGCAGACCCAAAGGTGAGGAAGGCAGAAAATCTTTTTCTCTGAAGAAAAAGTGCATACAATGCTCTAGCCCTGGATCTTCAGTTGTTAGGGCCCCATAGCTCTGAAATGGGTGGGTATCATGAGACCAATGCAAGATTCTACTCACTCAGATCAAATCCCCATCCACACACGCACTAGCTCCCATCTATCTCCTAGCTGGCCGTTCTGGGTCATGAAGCCCTAATTCTCAGCTTCAGCTTCACCTGTCTCCATCACACACTCTTGCTTTTTGGAATCCAGGCTCATCAATGTATGTCCTAAATCGTTGTAGGAACCGTGGTGCCATCATCTTTAAAGAAGGAACGTTTGTCTTTTTACCCATCATGAACACAATTTTCAGTGTATTATGGTGAAAACGATTTGAAAAAGTATTCATTTTGTTGTCTGGAGAGGCTTGGTAGAAAAACTGGTCTTGGGAGATGAGGGTGCTGACCCCAAGTGGTTGCAATAAGAAAAGTCACGTGAGAACAACTTTAATCCTGCTCTCACAGCAGCAGTGGTTTTTGGATGGGAGGGTATGGCGGAAGGAGAGAGGCAGAGGAGAAGTGTTCCACACGGACAGCCTTCCCACAAAAAATGCCCCTACTGGCACTAACAAACCTGGTGGTGTAGTGGTTAAGAGCTATGGCTGCTAATCAAAAGCTTGGCAGTTTGAATCCACCAGGCACTCCTTAGAAACCTTATGACGTAGTTCTACTCTGTCCTGTAGGGTCACTATGAGTAGGAATCCACTCAAAGGCAACGGGTTTTGGGACTAACATAGTATCTTGTCCCAGTAGGAAGACATTTTGACTCAAGAAGGAAATGTTGCAGAAAAATGCAATGGGAGTCATGTTGTAGTGGAAAAGCAGAGAATTCCTCCAGAGAAGACAAGGGTTCTTCTCCCCTCTTTGCTACAATTCTGTGAGAAAGTCATTTCATAATGTGGTCCTCTTGAATTGCCTCATGATTTCTGAGTTTTAGCTGAACTATAAACCTGATAAGACCCGAAGAATATTTCTATTTACAGCATCGACAGTGTTTGCCCAGTTACTCTGAAAAGAGCACCTCCATGCAGCTTCTGCCTCTCTGAAAACTGCCCACCCCTTAATTCTCTGCAGCCAGTAAACAGCTTCTTGATGTGCCTTTCTTGGTATCCTCTCCGGCAGCTACAGTGTACAACTCTACTCACATCTCAGCTTAGATGATGAAGTTAGAGAGATTCAAGAAAACCACCTTATCTTTTTTTAAAGCTACTTACTGTGACTGATAAAAGCAAAATCTTGGCAACTTTTCTTAGCTTTTCAGCTTGTATCATAGGGCAACCTTACATGATTTTCAATCCAGACCTTCCTATTACCAGAATGGTGAAGCAATTCATGGTATCTAGGCACTCAGGAAAAGCAGGCTTGCTGCTTGATTCTTCTGCTTGTCGGTGAGTCCATTGATTTTTTTCCCCTGATGCACACAATGGATTTAGGGCCATTGGATTTGACTGAGTGAGCTCAGGACCCACAATTTAAACATTGCATTGTGCAGGAACAATCAGGTCCAAATTCTGCAATCTTTTTTTCTACTACATGAAAATCTTTGACCCTGGAAGCATATGTGATTAAATTAGTGCATACGAACTTTACCAAGATTGGCCATGAAAGGGCAAGGCCAAAAGTCCCTTGGACCCAGTTCTCTGACCATCGCTGTGGGAAAGTGTAAGGAAGGCCTTGTCCACTGATAAAAATCATCTCCATTCTTGGGTGACAGGACGCAGAAGACAGGTGATCTTCCACCCAATCTCAGAGCGTTAGAGGAAATGACAAGATGTGATGATTGAGCCTTATTCAGCTACCCTGCTTTCTCTCTGAGCCTGTGCACTTGTAGGCTCCATGTGTTGGCTCTGTAGGGTCTTAAAGAGCCATCATCCAAGGAAGTGAGAAATAAGGTAAATCTTGCAATTTCGAGAAAAAGAGTACTGGATTATTGAAATTAAAAAATATGTATAATGACAATTCTAGCACTGATTATTTAAGGGCTGACTGGAATTATGAATTTAGCTTACAAACTAAAAAAGAAATAATTTGTTCCCACAGCAAATGCTGTTTAGACAGGAAGGAAGTAACACTGGCTGAAACGTATTCCTAACCACAACACAGGAGAAAAAGTAAACTGAAGGACACATATTGAGGACTCTTCCTTAAGAGATCTCTTAACATGCATTCCTGGAAGATGTGGAGACCCAGAGGACAGTGAGAGAATGATGCAGTGCCTGTAAAAATGCAAATACGATGTAGTAGGAAGTGCAGAGGCAGGTGAGGTAAAAATCAAGTGTTTCTCATTTCAAGGCAGTCCAAGAGGTTTGAATGACCAGCAGGGCTGCCTGAGGCAAAACTAACCTTTGGGTGATGAATTCCTTGCTTTCTAAGGGCAGCACTGCTGTGTGCCTTGTCCAGTAGGAAAGCTGGGAGGAGGAGTCCTGAATTAGAGGCTTTGAAGAGGAAGCTTGAGAGTGTTCACATTTCAAATGAGTATATTTCTCATTTTATTAACTGCCTCTTAAGAAGTAATGTTTGGATTTTGGCCTGAGTGCGTTTCTTAAAGGGAGTGTATTTGCTTAGGTCTTATAGAACAGAAAGTATAATGAATCCTGGAGCTTTATTCGATTCCACAATATTTTTTATTTTCTTTTTATTGTGGTAAATATATATGTAACAAAAGACTTGTCATTTGAACATTCTTCCTGTGCGCAATTCAAGTGTTTTCTCTTAGCCTTGGTTTCCTACATTCCCTTTTGGTCCTGATGAGTAGAGACCAATAGTTGCATTTTAGTAGGCCGCTCACAAGCATTAAAACCACAAACACTACTCAGCAAACTAGGATGTAAAACATAACTTTATGAACCACATCGGCCCAACTGACCAAGATGTTCCAGAAGACTCTAGTTCTAATATTTCAAATCCAGAAAACTAATCCATCAGGGTATTTGGTTATGTTTTAGAAATACTCACAACTCTTCCCTCTATGTGCTTTATTATATGTATTAACGTGTGCATACAGTCACAGATGCATATACGTATTCCTACACATACACCTGTATACACACACATACACACTCATGTAAACATGCCTATACACATATATGCCTATATATATATTTTTTTCCTTGTGTGTATTTTACTATTGTGGTTTGCCTTCATTATGCTTTGAACAATTCACTCTCATTGAGTGTTACCTCTCCATCATGAAAAATAACAAGTATCTACTAACTAGAGAGGAAATTTCCCCCTACCCCATCTCTGGTAAACACTACTGAACATTTTTTCTGTATATTTTTATTTGTCATGTCATTTCATAAATGTGATTACATACAATATCTGTTTTTTTGTGACTGACGCATTTTACTTGTTAATGTCCTCCAGGTTCCTCCATGTTCCAAGGTGTTTGGGGAACTCATTTTTCTTTACTGCTGAGTAGTATTCCACTGTAGGTATACAGCATATTTTACTTATCCATTCGTCCGTTGTTGGGCACTTAGGTTGTTTCTATCTTTTTGCTATTGTGAATAGTCCTGTGGTGAACATAGGTGTACATATGTCTGTTCATATCATTTCTTTTAGATCCCAAGGGCATACAGCTGGAGTGGAATTCCTGGGTCCCACGGCAGGTATATCTCCAGGTTTTTGAGAAATTGCCAGAGTGTTTCCAAAATACCTATATCATTTTGCATTTTCATAAGCAACAGATGAAGTTTCCAATTTCTCCACATCCCCTCCAACACTTGTCATTTTTTCCTTTTTGTATTTTTATCTTGCCCATCGTACTGGCTGTGAAATGGTATCTCATTGTGGTTTCGATTTGCGTTTATCTAGTGCCTAATGACATTGAGCATCCTTTCATGTGTTTGTTGGCCACCTGAATATTCTCTTTGGTGAAATGTCTCAAGCGTAGTAAAGATGGATTGAGATGTATGCCAGGCTTGGGGACTGCTCCAATAGTCCATCCCCTGTCCATTAATGCACCTCTCTTGTCCCTTGTGCACAATTTGTATTGGTGCCATGCTATGTGGCCATGGGAAGGAGAAGATATCAGTCTCCTGGTTCCAAGAAAGAATACAGGGTGAGATTCAATGGAACTTGGTTGTATAGTGAGTCACAGTTGGTGGCAAAGAGTAACCAGGCCTTCAGGGTCATCCAAAGGAACATAGAATGGAGCCTAGACTGATGGTCCCGCTCTTTTGCTGTGTTTGGTGTGGCCTTGCACAACAATTTTCCCTGAATTTCTCCTCACCTCTTAAGACTTCATCATCACTTAAAGAATTCCCTTCTGTCCCCACACCTGAGAGTGAGCGTCAGCCAAGTTGAACAATGTGCCCACAAGAAGAAAGAGGAAAAAGGCCATAGAAAGGCTGGATTTGGGGTCAGCCACAGCAGACTTTCAATCTCAGCTCTCTCACTTGCTGGCTGTGTGACCTCCAGTGTCTGAGCAGCAGCTTTCTTATCAGTAAGACATACATAATCACATTTTATTTGGATCGCTCTTCCAAGGAGAGAGAGAGTGTATGGAATATGCTTTCCCAGAATAGTGCCTAAATGAAGCTTTCCGCTATTTCCCCTATGAGAGTGTCCAAGTGGGGAAGGCTGGAGTGGTCTAGAGAAGATTCTATAAGGATATTGGAGTAGGCTCAGGTCTGGATGAGTAGAGAGGTCAAGGAAGTCCCTGGGCTTATCCCAGCTTCACTTTCACTTTACCCTGTCACAGCCCCCTCACCATGCACTGCATATCACTGTTTCAGTGCTCTTATTCCCCGTCGACTGTGCTTTCCTAAAGGCAGGAACAGTGTCCTTGTCTTCACTTGAACTAGGTCATTAACATAAAACAATAGTAATGGTAGTATCTGCTATTATTTGCTGAATATGTTTCATGTGAGATATTGCTCAGTGCTTGTTACAGATATAGATAAAAGTCAAAGCCATCTCATGATTTACAGGCCATTCCCACTGTACATATTGGACACAGTTCATCCAAGGTCACAGAATCAGTAAGAGGCAGCCAGGTTGGTTCCAAAAGAAAAACCAAACCAGTGCTGTTGGTCAATTCTAACTCATGGCAACCCAACTCGTTTCACAACAGAACTGTGTTCCATAGAGTTTTCTCTGGTTGAATTTCCAAAGGAGATCACCAGGCATTTGTTCCTAGGAGCCTCTTCGTGGACATGAACGACCAACCTTTCCATCACCAGTCAGCTCCTTAAGCCTTTCTGCCAGGAACTTCAAATGGCCTTAAATCTTCCAAACTTTTACTGTTACAAATCAGGAATCAATACAGTTAGGAAAAAAAAAAATCTTTCTGTTAAACTCAGCTCTCAGAGTTACATAATTTCCATGCAATGAAACTCCCCCATTTACTTTATAGTTTTGTGAGCTTCAGGAATTTGAAATACTGTGGTGTAACCATCGTCTCAATCAACATCAAGACCATAGATTTAGATTCTCTCTCACCCCACGATTGTCTTACAGAGACTTATTATGAATAGCTTCAGACTCTGGTATTTCGGCAGTCACCATTTGGAGGCCACAGGGTAGAGGTGGTGTGAAGCCCTGAGAACTTCTTTCATTTGGGAACAGGAAGAAGACTGGCATCTGCCTTTAAGGTGAGACCTCTTTGCCTATGGTCTCATTAAACGGGTGTGTGGAGAGTTCTCACTATAAAAAGAAATGTATATAAAAAGAAACGTATAAACTACTGGTGATAAAACATATCTACATACTGTGATGTTGGGAAAAGAAGCTTCATCCAGAGAACAGATCTGCCTTGCCCGTCTCCCAAAACTATGATGATCAGGACTCTGCCTCCTTGAACCTCCTTATGCCCTTGATGGCAGCCAGGGCACAGCCCAGCAAGCTTCACTTTTCTTCTTCAGGGTAAACTCTCTCTTCATCTCATGACGTATATCTCAAAAAAAAAAAAAAAAAAAAAATTGGCCCCATATCTCCCAGCTCTGTACATCATCAGCCCTTGCAGCAATTTCCTTCATGAAATCCTGGCGTGGGATTTTCTTTCCGGGGGAAAGATGCTGAGACTCTCCTATTCCTCTCTCTTAAATCTCAGGATCCATGTCTTACCACTTACAAATTATATAAAAGAGAGAAAATCAAATACACAAGAACACAATTTCTACATTGCAAACACACTCTAAATATACAAAAGCATCTTGGAAAAGAAGAACAAAGTACGGGACGCACACTTAAAGATATAAAATAGCACTATACACATGTAATAAAGAAAACGGTCTGGTTCTGGCATAAGAACAGACATAGATGCCAACGGCATAGTATTGAGATATGAATTCATACATCTTTGCCCAATTTGTGTCAACATTGAAGCTAAGCTCATTCAATGTGCGAAGAATAGTTCTTCAACAAATGATGCTGAGACGACATGATCTCCACGTGGAAAAGGATTCACCTGGATACATTACACCATATAAAAAAATTAACTCTAAGTGCATCGATGATCTAAATATGAGAGCTAAAATCATAAAACTCTTAAAAGTAAACATCAGGGTTAAGTTTTCAGAATTTTTTTTTCCCCACATCTTCATACATATGACAGAAGAAACAAAAGAAACAAATAAATTTGTCTTGGTGAAAATTTAAATCATTTCTGCATCAATGAGCACTATCGAGAAACTGAAGACAACTACTGATTGTGACAATATACTTGGAATCTGTACTTGCTTAAGGGTTTCATACACAAAGACATAAAGAGTGCCTAAAACTGAACACATACACCAAAAAATGGCCCAACTCAAAAAAGGGGCAGAAGACATAATCGACATTATTCCAAAGAAAATATACAAATGGCCAGTATGCAAGGGAGAAGATGCTCAACTTCATCAGTCATTAGGGAAATGCAAATCAAAATCACAAAGAAGTATCACTCCACACCACACCAATGGCTATTGACAGAAAAAAACCAAAAACAAACAGGCAAGCAAACGTAGAAGAAACTGGCTGTCATGTTCTTTGAAAACTGTAGAACACAGTTTGATGGCGCCTCAAATACTTTCACAAAGAATTACCATAGACACTCCCAGGCACATAAAGAAAAGAACTGAAAGCAAGAAAGCAGATACTTGGACACTGACATTTATTGCAGAATTATTCATTGAATTAAAAAGGTGGAAACAAACCCAGTGTCCATGAAAAGATGACTGGATACACAAAAAGAAAGCTTCCTGTGAATAGACATGACTCCTTCTTTCCTGAGTCCTTTCTTTTTGAAGTCTAACCATGCTGCTAGCACTGGAAGTCTCATCTCAGCATCCTGTTTTTCTGATAGAGTGACCTGACCTTCTTTATTATCCCCCATGACATGTGCAGATTTCAGTGAAATAACTGAAATCTCAAGAACAATTATTGCATGATCCCACTTACATGAAAATCTACAATATGCAGACATAGAGCAGATTAATGGCTAGGAGGGCTGGAGGTGGAAAACATGAGGAATGATTGCTAAACCCAAAGCAACAACAATGAAAAGAATATTCAAAACCAAATGAAAAGATCCTACAAAATCCTCCCATGTATTATCGATCAAATATTGTATTTAAAATATCTGCCAACAAAATACAACATAATTACTACAAAGTACGGACATCATGTTGAACCAGACATCACGAAGGCGCAGAAGTCCTTAGGTGGGTCCAAGTGAGGTAGGAGGCGTGTGTGGAGGCAACTGGGGTCCATCATGGTTACTGGACACCATCTGATGTGTCTGAAGCTGCACATGTCATGGGGGATAATAAAGAAGGTCAGGTCACTCTATCAGAAAAACAGGATGCTGAGATAAGACTTCCAGTGCTAGCAGCATGGTGAGACTTCAAAAAGAAAGGACTCAGGAAAGAAGGAGTCATGTCTATTCACAGGAAGCTTTCTTTGTGCTCTCTAGATCCATCCTCCTAGTCCTTCCTCTAGGACAGGGCTTTCCCATGCCCTCCTCTGTCACTTATCTGACTCCAACCCCTGCCTTGCTTCTCCCACTCCCACTTCACTGGCATCAAGCCTGCCTGGGGAGAACCAAGTGATGAGACACACCAATCCATTCTCTCTTTGGAGTCCTGAAGCCTCCTGTGACAGGAAAGTTGAGGGCTGCTGTGGCTGAGAAGCACTATTATAAGAGGGGATCTGTCATCTTCTTCCAGAGTGTTCAAGGAACACAGACCCAGTATCTAATCTCCCTTACCTGTCAGCCCCTCTGAGCCAACAGAGCTAGGCTAAGTCCCACATACTTACTCGGGTGTGACCAAGACCTTCACCTGCATTCTTACACATCTCAACACAGGGACATATCAGAAGGTTCAGCATACCCACAGCCAAGGTTGGAGGGATTCCTGCTGTGCAAGCCTGTATCTGGCAGTTTTTCAGCTAACTGAGGTTCCATCAGCTCAGGGTTCTTGGCACTCTGTCTTCCCAGGCCCAGGCCTAAGACTGTGTTTTCTCTATTTCCTGGTGACTAGTGCTCTTTGAGTCTAGAAAGGTTACCCAGCTCTGAGGGGCGGCCTTTTGGTGGGACTGCCGTGCCAGGCTTGGGACAGGTGCAACTTTTTTTTATCAAAATGACATCTTCCATTTTTATAACTTTAAGAGAGTTTTTGTAGCAGATTTGCCCATGGCAAAACATCCTTTGAAGTCCTGACTGCTGTTTCCATTGTTTTTGATTGTTCATTAAAGGGGCATGAAATTCTTGACAACTTCACATATGTCTCTATTTACTTTGGTTGTCCAGTGTGAGGATTTCATTTTCTTTATGCTCAGGTGGAATCCATGCTGAAGACTGTGGTCTTTGGCCTTCATCAGGTATTTCTTCAAGTTTTCTTCATTTGCAGCATGGAAGGTTGTCATGTGCATATCCCAGGTTGTCAGTGACATTCCTCCAATGCTGATGCCCATTCTTCTTCATATATTCTGGCTTCTCAGATTATTTGTTAAGCACAGAGATTGAAAAGTGAGATGAAAGGATACAATATTGTCACACGTCTTTTCCATGGAGAGATAGAAGAGCATAAGTCCTCCAAAGGCCCAACTCACACTACCCAATAAGTACCCAAGTGATGCCTAAATGTTCTTGCTTAGCACATTCTAATGACACACAGGCACATACACAGACAGACACGCACACACACACAAACACACACACAGTGACCAATGTTATCAATTCACTCTTCACTGTGAGTGTTGCAAGCCTTGATTTCTAAACATTGAGAATATACCTGATATAAATAATCCTGCCATTGCTAATTTCAAGGTACCAGCCTGATGTCACTGACCCATATTTGGGCAGAGATATGCACCATGTACTATCCCAAATTAACTGGAGCTGATTCCAGCATAACTGATCCTCTTTCCTATGAGTATGTACACACACTGCATCTGCACCATGAGAACCCTTAACTCCCACCCCTAATATATAAACCAAACATCACTATATGTTTCCAGAACACACACCTCCTCACGACTCCTGAACACATACATAAACTACTACCCATACTCTAAATACACAAACATAACATCTCTTACTGCCTATAGTTTTATGAGAAAACCCTACAGACCATGAATACACACAGTAATTCCTACCAATATATATACTCTCAACATGTGCCTGAAGATGTACATGGACAACCAATAGTACCCATATATACTCACTGAACACTGTACACACAATCAAGCTCTCTAACACCACCAAGTTCAAAATCTAACCTCAAAGGCCACCCTAATACAGACCCACAAGAAATCACACATCTCTAGAATACATACAATTCCCAAATGAATGCACAATTAATAGAAGACCTCTCAGTTTCCAAATATACATACTGAACCCCCAACATCCTCCAGAATAAACACCCCAGAAAGCCAATGAAACCAAACACACACACAACCACATACAACCTGTATTGCTAATATATATAAATATACCAAATGAACACTGAAAATGCACATACAAGCTATGCTACCAAATTCTCCAAGAATTAGACCAGAAGAGGCACAGAGGGGATACCTGACTGCTTTCATGCAGACACAATCACCCTATACACTCACCCAAAACACAACCATGGGTACAAAAAAACAAAACCAGACTTGCTGCCGTCGATTCGATTCCAAATCATAGCAACCCCCACATGTTCAGGGATGCAATTAAAACTCCAAAACATCACAACTTCCAGCACTCTAGCTAATAGACACACATAAAGGACTCCCCTACTTGCCCACACATACCAGACACACACACACACACAGAGACTCCCAATGACTTCAAGCACCCAGAACACCATAGATTGTCACATATATCTAGAAATTGGCCTCGCTTCCCCAACCTCCAAACATGCCCAGACAAAATTACAAACACCCTATCGTTCTCCAAAGAAACACATGTAGACCACTCCAAGAATAATTCACCCACTGACTCATATTACACACACCAGTATATCCTCTCAGTCAATGAAATATCTCTTGCACATCCTACACAAATACACAGAAACCCCATTTCAGTCCCTCTATCCTACATTCCAAAACTGCCACATTCTCAAAATTTCATACATAACCATATCAACATGATTCCAGGACATACACAAATTCATTTCTCCCACTCCCTGTGCAAATGCACCATCTCATTTTTTCATCAGATACCCACCTCCTCATTTCCCAGAATATACCATACTCCCTACTGAAAGATATTACACATAACCCTAGCAAATATTCATGCAAACTGCCATGCCCCTTCATGAAACATACAAACTCATTACGCATACAATTGTCCTCATACCCTGAATATAACCTAGATTATTCATGACACTGAAGATATACAAAATATGACCCTACATCTTCAAATACTAATATAACTCACAATGCCTGCCTTTACATAATCAAACAATCCATAATACTCAAACAGAAATCAATCCCCAATTTTCTTGAATGCAGTATCATACAAACCCCAGACCAAACACAGAAGAACGCATGTGCAGCTCCAGGAAAGCAGCCAGGCAACACAACCATACAACATACCTTGAGTACATACCAGTGAGCCTTCCTCATTCCCCAAATATACAAAACCAAAAGGCCTTACATGCAAGCTAATACACACAGGCACACTCCCTCATATGCCCAAATGTCAAGCAGAGAAACTCATTCCAAACCTGCCATTAGATACACAGGAAGACCCAAAATTCATGGCAGAACAGCCACACCCAAAGTATTGCCCTGAGCCACAAATTGCATACTGCTCACTTCCAAGTCCTTGAGTGTACATGCCTATATCTCATGACGTGCACACTCCCAGAAAAAACTCACTTATACTGAAATGCTAAGGTTCATGTAAACAGCACCAACTCGCACATTTAAATACAAACATGAACTTCCAGGAACCCATTCAACAGATACACAATCCCCACACTATGAATTCACATAAACACATTTCCAACAAAGTCCCAAATAACAGGCACAAAGCACCCACAACTCTCAATTCTCCCAATCCCTACAAGGCTCGCAACTAAATCTCCATACTCTTTCCAGATATAAGCAACACCCCACAAGTACTCCACCCACAGAAAACAAACGCAGAGGTGGTGGGGCCAAGATGGTGGAGTAGTCAGTTGCTTCCCGTGGTCCCTCTCACAACAAACACCTGAAAAAATATGTGAATCGATTATATACGACAACTAGGAGCCCAGAACATCGAAGGCATAGGTGAGGAATTGGACTGAGTGGCAGGCAGAATGAGAGACACTTAAGAAGCAGTGAGGAGTTTCCAGACCTGACCCAGTGGGAACCATCACCCTGCAGGCCAAGACCGGGTGGTGTCAGCGGTGAGGCAAGCAATGGCGTTTGGGACATGTTTTCCAAATCGGGAGAGACCGAGGGATGGAGAGTCCACTCCCACCTCCAGAATCAGTGAAAAGTGGTACTCAATTGGCAAAAGATATGTACATGCGTGTAACACACCCCACAGATCAAAAAGCACCCCTTTGGGAAAAACCTCTCTCCCATCTACCTACCTCCTTCCTGCTCCATATTCTGTCCAAGCCAGCTTCAGAGACTGCCACATCCTCTGGGCTGAAAGAAAGATCCATCATGCTCGCTGAGCCATTCTCCTGGCATTGGAGAGGGAATGATTTCAAAAACTGGGAAAAATGATCTGCTGGATCTTTTAAGTTGAGAACTCAGGGCAGAAACAGCTCCTTTGCTTAGGCACATGCATAAGAGGTCCACAGACATTGAATGCTTTTCACCTCTGCATAGATGTGTGTGGGCCCATTTCAACAGTGTAGGCCCTCATTAGCACAGTACAACAGGGTATATACCTGAACCCTCACTTCAACTCTTTCGACTATATGGTGGAGAGGAAAGTTCATGACATTTGACATGTCTCTGTCTATTAAGCAGGATCGTCACCTACCCACATCAGGGACCTGAGGACGGGTGTCTCCACTCATGCCACCTAGTCACCCATGACAGGGGTTGAAGAATAAGTGCTGGCTCCTACTCCTTAAAGCCAATAGCACTCGGTGCCCATAATCTGGCTGGAGGTGGGGGAGGGATGAACACAAAGAGAATTGTGCAAGATTTGTTGGAAGGAAATTTCCCTGATATTGTGAAAGATGAGAAGATATCCACTCAAGATGCTCATTGAACCTCATACAAGGTACATCCCAAGAGAATGTCACCATGATATATCATAATCAAAGCTGCCCAAACCAAAGACAAAGAAAGAATTTAAAGAGTGGCTAAGCATAAATGAAAAGTCACCTACAAATCAGAGTCAACAAGACTAAGCTCATACTACTCAGCAGAAACCATGCAGGCAAGAAGGTAATGGGGCTTTATATAAAGTCTTGAAGGTCAAAACTGCCAGCCAAGAATATATGCCCAACAAAACTGTCTCACAAAAATGATGGCGAAGTTAGGACATTTCCAATAAAAAAAAGTTTAGGGAATTTGCAAAAACCCAAGCCAAAATTATAAGAAACACTAAAGGGAGACTGACAGCCTCACTGGAGAATTCTACCAACTTTTAGACAAGACATAACACCACTACTAGTAAAGGTATTTCAGAGCATTAAAAAGGAGGGAACACTGTCAAACTCATTCTATGAAGCCAGCATAACCCTGATACCAAAACCAGGTAAAAACACCACAAAAAAGAAAACTATAGACCAGTGGACCTCATGAAATTAGATGCAATAATCCTCAATAAAATTCAACAATATATATTGAAAAAAAAACTCACCATGCCCGGGGGGATTCATACCAGGTATGCAGGGATGGTTCAACATTAAAAAAAAAAAAAAATCAATGTAATCAATCACATAAATAAAACAAACAAACAAAAAAATGCGATCTTATCAATTCCTGCAGAAAAGGCATTTGACAAAGTCCAACATCCGCTCATGATAAAAACACTCAGCAATATAGGAATAGAAGGTAAATTATTCAGCCTAATAAAGGGCATTTATACAAACCCAACAGCCACCATCATCCTAAACGGAGACAGTCTGAAAGCATTCCATTTCAGAACTGGAACCAGAAAAGGATGCCCTTTGGCACCGCTCTTATTCAACATTGTGCTGGAAGACTTATCCAGAGCAATTAGGCTAGAAAAAGAAATACAGGGCATCCAAATTGATAAGGAAGACATAAAACTATCTCTATTTGCAGATAATATGATCTTATACACAGAAAACCCTAAAGAATAAACAAGAAAACTACCAGAAGTAATAGAAGTGTTCAGCAAAGTATCAGGATATAAGACAAATATAGGATAATCAGTTGTATTCCTCTACACCAAAAAAGAGAATGTCAAAGAGGAAATCACCAAATCAATACCATTCACTATAGCCCGCCCCCCAGAAGATAAAATACGTAGGAATAAATCTAACCAGAGACGTAAAAGATCTATACAAAGGAAACAACAAGACACTACTGCTAGAAACCAAGAAAGACCCTACATAAGTGGAAAAACATACCTTACTCATGAATAGGAAGACTCAACATTGTGAAAATGTCTATTCTACCCAAAGTGATCTATAGATACAAGGATTCATGACCCCTGTTTCAATGGCATTTTTTAATGAGAGGGAGAAACAAATCACTAATTTCACACGGAAAGAGCAGAAGCCTCAGATAGGTAAAGCATTACTGAAGAAAAAGAACAAAGTGGGAGACCTCATACTACCTAATTTTAGAATCTTTACACCACCATTGTAGTCAAAACACCCTGGTACTGGTACGACAACAGATACATAGACCAATGGAACAGAACTGAGAATCTAGAAATAAATCCCTACACATGTGAGCACCTGATATTTGACAAAGGTCCAATGTCCACTAGAGAAAGGACAGCCTCTTGAACAAATGGTGCTGGCATAACTGGGTGTTCATCTGCAAAAAAATGAAACAAGAACCATACTTCAAACCATGCACAAAAAGTAACTCAAAATGGATCAAAGGCCTAAATATAAAATCTAAAACGATAAAGATCATGGAATAAAAAACAGGGACAACACTAGGAGACCTAATACACGGCATAAACAGTACACAAACCATTATTAACATGACACAAACACCAGAAGAGAAACTAGATAACTTGGCGCTCCTAAAAATCAAACACTTATGCCCGTCCAAACACTTCACCAAAACAGTAATAAGACAATGTACAGAGTGGGAAAAAAATTTTGGCTACAAGAAATCTGATCAGCATCTCATCTCCAAAATCTGCAAGATACTTGAAAACCTGAACAACAAAAAGACATATAACCCAATTAAAAAGTGGGCAAGGAACATGAACAGTCACTTCACCAAAGAAGACATTTAGGAAGTTAAGACATACCTGAGGAAATGCTCATGATCATTAGCCTTCAGAAAAATGCAGATGAAAGTACAATGAGATCCATCCTTACCCCAACAAAGACAGCAGTAATCTAAAAAACACAAAATAATCAATGTAGGAGAAGTTGTGGAGAGACTGGAACACTTATACACTGCTGGTGGGAATGTGAAATGGTAAAACCACTTTGAAAATCATTTTGGAACTTCCTTAAAAGATAGAAATAGAACTGTCATATGATCCACAAATTCAGCTCCTTGAAATATAACCTAGAGACATAAGAGCTCTTACACAAATAGATACATGCACACCCATGTTCACTGCAGCACTGTTCACAACAGCAAAAAGATGAAAACGGCACAGAGTCAGGGCCAAGATGGCAAAATAGCCAGATGCTTCTGGAGATCCCTCTTAAAACAAAGACCTGAAAAATCAAGTGAAATGAGTATATTTGCGACAAGCTAGGAGTCCTGAACATCAAAGGCAAAGTTAGAAAATGGACTAAGTGGCATGGGGGGAGAGAGACCGTTCAGAAACAGAGAGGAGTTGCAGGACTTGAATCGCTGAAATCCCTCAAGCACCATATCCTGAAGCGGCTGTAGTGGGCTGGTGGTAGCGTTTGGCCACAGGTTTCTCCGGGAGAAGCAGCCAGCCACACAGCCTACTCACATCTCAGGAACCAGAGAAGAACGGCGCTCTTGCCAAACACTAAGTACTTGCATATATTTTACTGCGCCCTCCGCCCCAAAACTGCCTTCAGTGGCTGTTGATTTCCCTAGGCCTGAGATAGGCCCATTTGAGAACTCTGACCCATACTCCCAGATTTGGAGAAGGTATAAATTCACAACAGGGGTAAAAGATAATTTGCCCTCTCCACTAACCTGGGCAGCTCAGGACAGAAGCAGCTCCTGTCCAGGCATAAACAGTCTGTGGACTTTGAATAACTTTCCCCCCTGCATGGACCAGTCTGGGCTTTTTCCAGAAGAAAAGGCCCTTCTTGGCAGACAGTGACTGTTTAAGCTATGCAGTGGAGAGGTGGGTGTTTGATATTTGACACAGCTTTGCCTACTAAACAGAATCCTCACCTACCCACACCAGGGGCCTAAGGACTGGTGGCCCCTCTTAGGACACACAGCTCCTGCAACAGGGGTCCAAGGATAACTGGTACCTCCCAGTCCTTACAACCGAAAGCACTGGGTGCCCACGGTCTGTCTGCAGAACCCACCCACCTGCATGCAATAGGGAAGAGGGTCACGCTTTCCTCAGATACACTCAGGGGACGGTTCTCAGGTCCCTGCCTTGTTCACACCCTGACCCCCTGCTGCAACCAGATATTGCTACCTACACTAAACACCCCTGCCCCTCCAAGACTGTAGGACAGAGCCTGTATCACACACTTGATGACCAGCTACCTGGACACCTGAGCTGAATCCACACAAGAACAATGAATGTACTCATAAACTCATATACATGATAACAGCTCTAGCCATCTGGTGACAGGATGTTAGAGCCCCAAAGGTGAAATAATCAAGCTAACTCACTCAAGCAACCCATTTGGGCATATCAAAAAAATAGCAAAGCCAGAAACTAGGATACAGTAAGCAAACATAAAATAAACTAATACAATAACTTAGAGATGCCTCAGAGACAACAGTCAATATCGAACCACATAATGAAACGGACCATGATCACTTCAGCAAGGTGTCAAAACAGAGAATTAAAAGATCTTCTGGATAAGAATGCCTTCCTGAAATTACCGGATACAGAATTCAAAAGATTAATATACAGAACTCTTCAAGACATAAGGAAGGAGATCAGGCAATACGCAAAACAGAAGAGCAGTGGGATGCAGATCCCAAATTCTCATACGACCAGACTTAATGGTCTGACTGAGACTAGAAGGACCCCGGTGTTCACGGCCCCCAGACCTTCTGTTGGCACACGACAGGAACCGTTCCTGAAGCCAACTCTTCAGACATGGATTGGACTGGACAATGGGTTGGAGAGGGATGCTGGTGAGGAGTGAGCTTCTTGGATCAGGTGGACACTTGAGACTATGTTGGCATCTCCTGCCTGGAGGGGACATGAAAGGGTGGAGGGGGTTAGAAGCTGGCTAAATGGACATGAAAAGAGAGAGTGGAGGGAGACAGCGGGCTGTCTCATTAGGGAGAGAGTAATTGGGAGTGTGTAGCAAGGTATATATGGGTTTCTGTGTGAGAGACTGACTTGATTTGTAAACTTTCACTTAAAGCACAATAAAAATTATAAAAAAAATAAGAAAAAGTAACTTATATAAATTGGATATATAATACAATAAAAAAAAAAAGACTTCGAAGTTAAATCCACCACAAAAGATAAGGAAGGACAGCATATAGTGATTAAAGGGACAATATACCAGGAGGATATAACCATATTAAATATTTATGCACCCAATGAGAGGGCTGCAAGATACGTGAAACAAACTCTAATAGCACTGAAAACTGAGACACACAGCTCCACAATTAAAGTAGGAAACTTCAACACACCACCTTCACTGAAGGACAGGATATCCAGAAAGAAGCTCAATAAAGACATGGAAGATCTAAATGCTGCAATCAACCGACTCAACCTTACGGACATATATAGAACACTCCACCCAACAGCAGCCAAGTATACTTTCTTTTCTAGTGCACATGGAACATCCTTTAGAATAGACCACACATTAGGTCATAAAGCAAGCCTTAGCAGAATCCAAAACATCAAAATATTACAAAGCATCTTCTCTGAACATAAGGCCATAAAAGTAGAAATCGATAACAGAAAAAGCAGGGAAAAGAAATCAAACACTAGGAAACTGAACAATACCCTGCTCAAGAAAGATTGGGATTATAGAAGAAATTACGGATGGAATAAAGAAATTCATAGAATACAATGAGAATGAAAACGCTTCCTATCAGAACCTTTGGAACACAGCGAAAGCAGTGGTCAGAGGTCAATTGATATCAATAAATGCACACATACAAAAGGAAGAAAGGGCCAAAATCAAAGAATTATCCCTACAACTTGAACAAATAGAAAGAGGGCAACAAAAGAAACCTTCAAGCGCTAGAAGAAAGGAAATAATAAAAATTAGAGCAGAACTAAAGGAAATAGAAAACAGAAAAACAATTGAAAGAAGTAACAAGACCAAAAGCTGGTTCTTTGAAAAAATTACCAAAATTGATAAACCAGTGTCAAACTGATAAAAGAAAAACAGGAGAGGAAGCAAATAACCCAAATAACAAATGAGATCGGCCATATTACAACAGACCAAACTGAAATTAAGAGAGTCATATGAGATTACTATGAGAAATTGTATTCTAACAAATTTCAAAAACCTAGAAGAAATGGATGAATTCCTAGAAAAACACTACCTATCTAAAGTAACACAAACAGAGGTAGAACAACTAAATAGATCCATAACAGACGAAGAGACTGAAAAGGTAATCAAAAAACTCCTGACAACAACAACAAAAAAAACCTGGCCTGGATGGCTTCACTGCAGTGCTCTACCAAACTTTCAGAGAATTACACCACTACTACTAAAGGTATTTCAGAGCACAGAAAAGGACGGAATACCCCCAAACTCATTTTATGAAGCCAGCATTTCCCTGATACCAAAACCAGGTAAAGACACGAAAAAAAAAACAAAATTACAGACCTATATCCCTCATGAACTTAGATCCAAAAATCCTCAACAAAATTCTAGCCAATATAGTTCAACAACGTATCAAAAAAAAAAATTCACCACGACCAAGTGGAATTCAAACCAGGTATGCAGGGATGGTTCAACATTAGAATAAGAATCAATGTAATCCATCATATAACTAAAACAAAAGACAAGAAGAACCACATGACCTTATCAATCGATGAAGAAAAGGCATTTGACAAAGTTCAACACCCATTCATGATAAAAAAAACTCTCAGGAAAATAGCAATAGAAGGAAAATTCCCCAACATAATAAAGGCCAGTTAAACACAGCCAACAACAACATCATCCTAAACCGAGAGAGTCTGAAAGCATTCCCCTTGAGATTGGGAACCAGGCAAGGATGCCCTTTATTACCACTCTCATTCAACATTCTGCTGGAGGTCCTAGCCAGAGCAATTCGGCTACATAAAGAAATAAAGGACATCCAGATTGATAAGGAAGAAGTAAAAGTATCTCTCTTTGCAAATGACGTGATCATATACACAAAAAACCCTAAAGAATTCTCAAAAAAACTACTAAACTAATAGTTCAGCAGAGTTTCAGGATACAAGATAAACATAGAAAAATCAGTTGGATTCCACTACACCAACAAAAAGAACATCAAAGAGGAAATCAGCAAATCAATACAATTTACATTAGCCCCCAAGAAGATAAAATACTTAGGAATAAATCTTACCAGAGATGTAAAAGACTTATACAAGAAAAACTACAAGACACAACCGCATGAAACCAAAAGAGACCTACATAAGTGGAAAAAGATACCTTCCTCATGGATAGGAAGGTGCAACATTGTAAAAATGTCTATTTTACCAAAAATAATAATAATAAAAAAAAAGCCATCTATAATTCAATGAAATACCCATCCAAATTCCATTGACACTTTTTGATGAGATAGAGAAACAAATCATCAACTTCATATGGAGGGAAATAATCTCAGGATAAGTAAAGAATTACTGAGAAAAAAAACAAAAAAGCTGGAGGCCTCACTGTATCTGACTTTAGAAACCATTATGCTGCCACAGTAGGTAAAACAGCCTGATACTGGTACAACAACAGATACATAAAGAAATGGAACAGAATTGAGAATCCAGACATAAATCTATCTACATACGGGCAGCTGATATTTGAAAAAGACCCAAAGTCAGTTAAACGGGGGAAAGATAGTCTTTTTAACAAGTGGTGCTGGCATATCTGGATATCCATTTGCAAAAAAAATAAACAAGAGCCATATCTCACACCATGCACAAAACTAACTGAAAGGGGATCAAAGACTACCTAAATATAAAATCTAAACGATAAACATCACGGAAGAGAAAATAGGGACAGCGCTAGGAACTCTCATACGTGGCACAAACAGTATAAAAAACATTACAAACAATGCGGAAGAGAAACTAGATAACTGGGAGCTCCTAAAAATCAAACACCTATGCCTATCCAAAGATTTCACCAAAAGAGTAAAAAGACTACCTACACAGACTACAAAAATTCACGATATTGCAAAAACTCAACTGCAAAAAGAGAAATAACCCAATTAAAAAATGGGCAAAGGATATGAACAGACACTTCACTAAAGAAGACATTCTGGTGGCTAACAGAGGCATGAGGAAACGCTCACCATCATTAGCCATTAGAGAAATGGAAATGAAAACTACCATGAGATTCGATCTCACTGCAACAAGGCTGGCGTTAATACAAAAAACACAAAATAATAAATGTTGGTGAGGTTATGGAGAAACTGGAACACTTATACACTGCTGGTGGGAATGTAAAATTGTTTAACCACTTTGGAAATTTATTTGGCTCTTCCTTAAAAAACTAGAAATAGAACTACCACGTGATTCAGCAATCTCGCTACTTGGAATATATCCTAGAGAAAAAAGAGACTTTACACAAACACATATAAGCACACCCATGTTCATTGCAGCAGTATTTACAATAGCAAAAAGTTGAAAGCAACCAAAGTGTCCATCAACAGCTGAATGGATAAATAGATTATGGTATATGTACACAATGTAATATTACTCATCAATAAAGAACACTGATGAATCCGTGAAGCATTTCGTAACATGGAGGAATCTGGAAGGCATTATGCTGAGTGAAATTAGTCAGTCACAAAAGGACAAATGTTGTATGAGACCACTATTATAAGAACTGAAGAAAAGGTTTACACACAGAAGAAAACATTCTTTGCTGGTTATGAGGGCAGAGGGAGGAAGAGGGGTATTCACTAACTAGATGGTAGACAAGAATTATTTTAGGCGAAGGGAAGGGCAACACACAATACAGGGGAAGTCAGCACAACTGGACTAAACCCAAAACGAAGGAGTTTCCTGAATACAACCAAACACTTCAAGGGACAAAGAATCAGGAGGAGGGGTCTGGGAACCATGGTTTCAGGGGACATCTAAGTCATTTGGCATAATGAAGTTTATTAAAAAAATGTTCTGCATCCCACTTTGGTGAGTAGCCTCTGGGGTCTTTAAAGCTAGCAATAAAAAAAAAATAGGCCACCTAATATGCATCAATTGGTCCCAACCAACTTAGAACAAAGGAGAATAAAGAACACTAAAGCACAAGGAAAATATAAGTCCAAAACACAGAAAGGGCCACATAAACCAGAGACTTCATCAGTCTGAGACCAGGAGAACTAAATGGTGCCTGGCTACCACCAATGACCACCCTAACAAGGAACATAAGTCCCTAATGGAGCAGTAGAAAAGTGGGGTGTAGAACTCAAATTCTAGTAAATAGATCAGACTTAATGGTCTGAGACTGGAGGAACCCCAGAAGACATGGCCCCCAGACACTCTGTTAGCCTAAAACTAAAACCATTCCCTAAGCCAACTCTTCAGCCAAAGGTTAGACTGCTGTATAAGACATAAGATGGTACTGGTGAGGAGTGTGCATCTTAGCTCAAGTAGATCCTTGAGACTAAGTGGCTGGCTCGTGTTTGGAGGTGAGATGAGAGGGCAGAGAGGGACAGGAGCTGGATCAACGGACACGGGAAAAGCACAGTGGAGGGGAGGAGTGTGCTGCCACATTATAGGGAGGGTAACTTGGGTAACAAAGCAAAGTGTATAAGTTTTTGTATGGAAACTGACTTGATTGTGAACTTTCACTTAAAGCACACTAATTTGTTTTTCAAATAAAAAGCAAAATAAGTTTTTGCTGATTTAAGCCAAAAAGAAAGTGCACTGCAAACCTATGTGAAGAGACCTGCATTTACTGACATGGAAAAGATTGGCAGTGTTTGTTCTTAATCCAGAAAACTGGTTATAGAACGATGTTTCCCATGCTCTGGAATAAACAGAGTGCCTACATGTTTATATCCGCAAGGGAACAAAAATATTCTGAGGGGTTATTTTGTAATAAAATATGTTTTAAGTCATAATAAAAATACAAAACTTTCTCATCTCCTCAAGTACACACACTGACCCCCACCACGGCCTATTAATATACACACGTACCTCACATTCCTAAAGCACCCACTGACACTCCCTCCACTCCTCCAGGATGGAAACACACATACAGCACCTTACAGCCTCAAATGCACACGCAGATGTGCACTAGCAAAGGATTACACACCCACACTAACTTTCTGCAGAATTAGAAATAATGTAAATTGTCCCAGATACAAATGGAGAAGTGGCACACAAGTTAACGATCTCAATCAAACATGTAATACTCGTGACTGGAAATTTTATATACACACAGATCATTAGAAGGATGGTTTTGCTGATCTTGGCCAATCTCTTGCATCCTCAACCTATCATGCTTGCAAGTCAAGCATGATTTCATGACAGGACACTACAAATAAACGGTTGGTTTTTAGTCAATTCAGCAAAATCACTCACTTCCTGGACTAATGAGTGCCATTTCAACATGAAGGTTGGTTGACATGTTTCTTATGTTAACAAGGAAGACCTAAGAGAAGCGAGCTCCGAGGTTGGAACTTGACCGAATTTTCCTTGACAGATTTTTCTGTGCTTAAACGAGAGTGCTTTTCAAATCCTGAAGACCTGTCCAAAATTACCTTTATTCAGAATGTAATAGATAATGACTTGACACACTTGTCAGTATAAAGAGGCGTTATTGAAATTTCTCCCCACCACATTCATTTCTTCTTCTGAATAGGCTTTCAAAAAATACTGTTTCTTTTTCCTATTTACTTTGAAAGTTCCATTACAGAACTGCACAACCAAAGAATTTTAGATGTGGAAATGCTGTAGGGCATACTTTCTCCTGATGCCGTTCCAAAAGTTTTCCCTACTATATTTACTGTCATACAGTTTTTCTTGATGCATTTATTTAATATATAGACATTTCACAAGAAATGTTGAGGCACCAATGTTTTGCCCGAAATTTACTTGTTCCCTTGAACAGGACAGTTGAGAACCAGGTCACAGAAAGGAGCTTCTTGCTTTCCCTAGGTTCTTGCTCCACCCAGGTGGAATGGCTTAAGCTGCACCCTTAGAATTTATGAAATCGAATAAAAATTTATGAAATTTTTATTCCAAAATAAATATTTATGGAAGGAAAACAAGTTGTTTTACAATACCGTTTAAGAAAATAAAACATATAGGAATAAATGTACCCATTGATACAAAAGCCTTATTTATACAATGAAAAGTATAAAACACTGCTGAAAGATCTTAAAGAAGACCTAAATAGATGGAAAGAAATTCTGTGCTCATGGATTGGAAGACTTAATATAGTCAAGATGTCAATAATACACAAAGTGACCTATAGATAGAACACAATCCTAATCAAAATTCCTATAGTATTCATTACAAAAATGGAAAAAGAATCCTCCTTTTTCTATGGGAAAATGAGAGAACTGAAATAGCCAAAGCAATTTGAAAAATAACAAATTAGCAGGCCTCATACTTCAAAACAGATTACACAGCTACAGTAAATCAAAACAGCCTAGTACTTGTTTAAACATAGACACACAGGCCAAAGGAACAGAATTGAAAATCCAGCAATAAATCCAAACATCTATGGTCAATTGGTTTTCAATAAGGGAGCCAAATCCATTCATTGGCAAAAGAATAGTCTCTTCAATAAACGGTGCAGGCTAAATTGGGTTTCCACAAACAGAAAAATGAAACAAGATCCATACCCCACACTATACACAAAAACTGAATCAATACGGATCAAGGAGCTAAATTTAAATTTAGAATCACGCAGTTCTATGAAAAAAATAGAGAAGCAAACCTTTTGGACATGATTGGTTTTCAAATGATAGATAATCAAACACAATAATGAACGCACAAGCATCAGAAAACAAAATAGATAACTCGGACCTCATAAGAGTTAAATATTTATGCTCATCAAAACACTCAATAAAAATAGGGAAGACACAGCCTACGGACTGGGAAAAATTCTTTGGCAATTACATAAGTGATTAGAGTCTAATATCTAAAATATATAAAACTTCTACAACTTCATAACCAAAAGACAATCATATTAAGAAGTGGCAAAGAACATGAACAGACATTTTACCAATGAGAATATTCACATGGCCAACAGACACGTGAAGAGATGCTCAGCGTCATTAGGCGACCCTTTGGTTAGCACCCATTGCACTTAACCACTACACCACCAGGGTTTCCAATCTATTATATATATATACCCGCATATATATTTTTGGTCGTTTTTGCTTGTGTTTTAAAATTATACGTTACATGCTATTACCAACAAATTCTTTTTCCTTGTGTACATTTTACTCACATGGTTTGCCAATGTCAAGCTGTGTGCACTTCACTCTCATTTGGTGTTACCTTTCCCATCACCAAGAGTAACCGGTGTGTAATCTCTAGAGAGTGAATTTCTGTTTCACTCCACCCCAACTCTGGTAAACACATTATTTTCTGCATATTTTTATTAGTTCATAACATTTCATAAATGTGATAATATAGAATATTTCTTTTATTGTGACAGACTTATTTCGCTCAAGATAATGTCCTCCAGGTTCTACCATGTTCCAAGGAGTTTAGGAAACTCATATTTCTGTATTGCTGAGTAGTATTTCATTGTATGTATGTACCACATTTTACTTATCCATTCATCCATTGATGGGCAGTTAAGTTGTTTCCATCTTTTTGCTATTGTGAATAAAGCTGCGGTGAAAATAGGTGTGCATATGTCTGTTCCCGTCACTTCTATCAGATCCCTATGTCAAATACGTGGAATAGAATTTCTGGGTTATATGGCAGCTCTGCCAGCAGTTTTTTGAGGAACCACAAGACTGTTTTGAAAATGGCTATATCATTTTGAATTTTCACCAGCAGCGGGTGAGGGATCCAATTTTTCCAAATCCTCTCCAACACTTGTTATTTTCCCAGTTTTTTTGTTTTTGACTTTTTTCTTGTAGCCATCACAGTGGGAGTGAAATGGTATCTCATGTTGGTATTGATTTGCATGTTGGTATTGACTGGGCAGTTCTGCTCTGTCCTATAGGGTTGCTATGAGTCGGAATCGACTTGACGGCACTGGGTTTATATAACAGATATTATATATGTATTCAGGTAGGCATTTATATGTATAAGTACACATAAGTGTATATATACGTGAATATATTTATGCATATACATCTACGGGAATGTATGCACACATAGTCATATATATATAATAAATCATATACAGGGCAGTCTTATGAACATTTCTTATACATAATCAAACACCTCATGGGATTGGTTTTCCGGATTTGAAGTATTAGGACCAGAGTCTAGTAGAACATCTGGGTACACGGGCATAACAGAGTTCCTAAAGTTATACTTCACGTCCGAGTTTGCTGAGTAGTATCTGGGGTTTTAAAAACTTGATAATGGCTTTCTAAGATACAACTATTGGTCTCTACTTAGCTACAGCCAAAGAGAATGTAGGAAATGACAGACACAAAAAAGAAACTTGGGGGGGAAGGTCAAGATGGTAGAATAGACAGATCGTTGTGGCAGTTCTGGCGAACCCTCTTACAACAAAGATCCCCCCCAAAAAGTGAAATGAGTATATTTATGACAAGCTAGCAGCCCAAACATCAAAGTCAAGGTTAGAAAATGAACTGAGGGGTAGGTGGAGGAAGAGACGGTTCAGAAGCACACAGGAGTTACCAAACCTGAATTACCAGGAGCCCTCAGGCACCATTCCTGGGAGTGGCTGCCATGGGCTGGTACAAGCTTTCAGCTGCAGTTTCCCCATGGAGAAGCAGCCAGCCACATGGCCTACACACACCTCCGGAACCAGAGAACAGCACTCTCAGCAAAAGCAAAGTACTTGCATATGTTTTACCATCCACACCCACCAAGCTGGCTTCAGTGGCTGATTTCCCTGGGCCTGAGATAAGCCCTGTTCAGCACCTAGAGTCAATTTCCTGGCCTTGGAAAAGGAATAAATTTGCAACTGGGGGAAAGATAATTTACCAGCTCCACTAACCGGGTTAACTCAGGACAGAAGCGGCTCCTCTCCAAGCATAAACAGTCCACGGACTTTGAGTACCTTTCCCCTGTGAATGGACCTATATAGGCCTATTTCAGGAGAATAGGCTCTTCTTGGCAGACTACAACGATTTCAGCTGTGCAGTGGCGGGGGGGGGGGCGGTAATTGATGTTTGACATTGCTTTGCCTATCAAACAAGGTCCTCACCTACCCACATCAGGGGCTTAAGGACTGGTGGCTCCACTCACATCACACAGCCACCCACGACAAGGGTCCAAGGATAACTCGTACCTCTCCGTTATTACAACCAAAAACATTGGGTGCCCATTGTCCATCTGCAGAACTCACCTACCTGTATGCTATAGGGAACAGGGACACGCTTTCCTCAGACACACTTGGGGGATAATTCTCAGCCCCCTGCTTTGTTCAGAGCATGAACTCCTGCTGTAACCAGATACCGATGCCGACACCCATCACCCCTGCCCCTCAAAGACTGTAGAACTGTGTCTGTACCACGCACTTGATGATCATCTACCTGGACACCTGAGTTGCATTCATACAATAAAAGTGAATGGACTCCTAGACTGATATACCTGATAACAGCTCTAGTCATCTGGGGGCAGGACATCAGAGTTCCAAAGACAAAAACAGTCAAGCTAGCTCACTCAAGCAACCCATTTGGGCATATCAAAACAAAACAAAGCAAGACGCAATGACACAATAGACAAACATAAAATAAACTAATACAATAACTTAGAGATGGCTCAGAGACAACAGTCAATATCAAGTCACATAAAGAAACAGACCATGGGCACCTCAACAGGCTCTCAAAACAAAGAATCAAGGGATCTTTTAGAAGAAAGTGCCTTCCTGGAATTAACAGAGGCAGAATGCAAAAGATTAATACACAGAACCCTACAAGACATCAGGAAGGAAACCAGGCAGTATGCAGAACAAGCCAAGGGACACACAGAGGAAGTAGTTAAAGAAATTAAAAAGATGATTCAGGAACATAATGAAAAATTTAATAAGCTGGAAAAATCCATAGACAGACAGCAATCAGAAATTCAGAAGATTAACAATAAAACTACACAAGTAGACAACTCAATACAAAGTCAGAGGAGCAGAATTGAGCAAGCGGAAGGCAGAATTTCTGATCTTGAAGATAAAGAACTTGGCACCAACATATTTGAAGAAAAATCAGATAAAAGAATTTTTAAAAAAATGAAGAAACTTTAAGAATCATGTGGGACCCTATCAAGAGCGATAACCTAGAAGTGATTGGAGTGCCAGGACAGGGAGGGATAACAGAAAATACAGAAAGAATTGTTGAAGATTTGTGGGCAGAAAACTTCCCTGATAGCGTGAAAGATAAGAAGGTATCTATCCAAGATGCTGATTGAACTCCACATAAGGTAGATTTTAAAAGAAAAGTCACCAAGACATTGTATAATGTAACTTGCAAAAACCAAAGATAGAGAGAGAATTTTAAGAGCAGCTAGGGATAAACGCAAAGTCACCTACAAAGGAGAGCCAATAAGAATAAACTCTGACTACTCGGCAGAAACCATGCAGGCAAGAAGGCAGTGGGATGACTCATATAAAAAAATGAAGGAAAAAAATTGCCAGCCAATAATCATATATCCACCAAACTGTCTCTCAAACATGAAGGTGAAACTAGGACAGTTCCAGATAAAAAGAAGTTTTGGGATTTCATAAAAACCCAACCAAAACTACAAGAAATACTACAGGGAGTTCTTTGATTAGAAAAGGAATAATATCAGGTATCAACCCAAGACTAGAACACTGGGCAGAGCAATCAGAAGTCGACCCAGACAGGGAAACCACAAAAATAAATCAAGATTATAAAAACACTCAAAACAGGGAAACAGCAATGTTATTATGTAAAAGAAGACTACATTAAAACAATAAAGAGGGACAAAGAAATGTAGTCATATATCTTCCATATGGAATGGAAGAAAAGGTGATACAAGAAATAAAAGGTAAGTTAACATTTTTTTTTTAACATTTAGAAAAATAGGAGTAAATAGTAAGGCAAGCACAAAGTAGAAAAATTATCCTACACTTCAAAATAAAATGCAAGAAAAAATAGAGACCCAGCAGAAACAAAATGAACAACAACAAATATGAGGAAAGGAGAATATATAAAGATAATCTACTCAGCACATAAAATTAAGTGGGAAAAACAAACTGTCAACAATACACAAAAAAACACATCAAAACGATACCACTCAATTCTTAAAAAATTCCATAATTACGCTGAATGTAAATGGGCTAAAAGCACCAATAAAGAGCGGCAGAATGGATTAAAAAACATGATCCGTCTATATGCTGCCTACAAGAGACACACCTTAGACTTAGAGATACAAACTAAAACGCAAAGTATAGAAAAAAATATATCAAGCAAACAACAGTCAAAGAACAGCGAGAGTGGCAATATTAATTTCTGACGAAAGAGACTATAAAGTTAAATCCATCATCAAAGAAAGGGAAGGACACTATATAATCATTAAAGGGACAATATACAAAGAAGATATAACCATATTAAATATTTATGCACTCAAAGACAGGGCTGCAAGATACATAAAACAAATTCTAACAGCATTGAACTGTGAGACAGACAGCTCCACAGTAATAGTCGGAGACTTCGACACACCACTTTCGGTGAAGGACAGGACATCCAGAAAGAAGCTTAATAAAGACATGGAAGATCAAAATGCCACCCAACAGCAGCCATTTATACTTTATTTCTAGTGCACATGGAACATTCTCTAGAATAGACCACGTATTAGGTCATAAAGCAAGCCTTAGAAGAATCCAAAACATTGAAATATTACAAAGCATCTTCTCTAACCATAAGGCCATAAAAATAGAAATCGATAACAGAAAAAGCAGGGAAAAGAAATCAAACACTTGGAAACTGAACAATACTCTGCTCAAAAAGGACTGGGTTATACAAGACATTAAGGATGGAATAAAGAAATTCATAGAATACAATGAGAATGAAAACACTTCTTATCAGAATCTTTGGGACACAGAGAAAGCAGTGCTCATTTATTCATATCAATAAATGCACATGTCCAAAAAGAAGAAAGGGCCAAAATCAAAGAATTATCCCTACAACTTGAACAAATAGAAAGAGAGCAACAAAAGAAATCCTCAGCCACCAGAAGAAAGCAAATAGAAAATATTAGAAAAGGAGAAGGCGGGGCCAAGATGGCTGACTTGGTAGAACTACCGTGCATCCCTCTTGCAACAAAGACTTGGAAAAACAAGTGAATTGATCATATACATGACAATGTACAAAGCCGGATCATCAAACACAGAACTGAAGAGTTGACCTGAGTGACAGGGAAGCGAAAACCGTGCCCTGAAGCAGTGGCCGTTTCTGGAACCGGCGTCCTGCGCCATAGCCTTGAGCCCTCATGGTTCCCTGGTACCAGAGTGGTGGGGATGATTGCAGCTTACTGAGATGGGGCAAGCATGGGACACAGCCCTAACCCCTAAACCTCTGGAGTAACCTTGGTAGAGGCTCAGCCAGTGCAGGCTGCACATGGACGCTGCTGACAAGAGAACTAGCAACCACGGAGAAGCAGCGATTGTTTTTGGAGCCTGGAGCCACTGTTGCAGTCAGAAAATCTTGACGCTGGGCTTTGGACTAAGCGCAGAGGAGCTGAGCACAGCTTCATGAGATGGTGCAAGCACGGGACACAGGCCTGACCCTCAGGGGGCAAACTCGACCCAGCCAGCGCACACACGCTACAGGCCCCTCTGGAATCTCAGATAAAACAGTCATCACCAAGCAAGATAAGTAACTTTGTCTATATTTCCCATGGCTACTGTCTCCTATCTATCTGATCCCTCCCCTCCCTGCCCCAGCTGGCTTCATTAACATTGGAATTTCCTGGGCCAGAGAGTGAAGTGTTCTGAGGGTTTTTTTTTCTTTTCCCTAAGCCTTTCCCCTGGCCTGAGAGAAGCCGCAACTGACAACCAGGGGGAAAAAATTCTTCCCTGATTTCCCTAAACTGGAATAAAAATACAGAACCAGGTCCAGCCAAGAATATGAGATCCACAGTCCTTGGCTTTCATCCCTACAGGGAACAAGGTGGCTATTACAATGCAAAGGCAATTCTGATAGAAATCTGACTGTAATTGTTGCAGCAGAGAAGTGGAAAGACAAATTTTCAAGGTCTGATGCCTCTCTACCTATTAAACAGAGCCCTCACTGATCCACAGTGGGGAACTGAGGGTTGAAGCTCCACCCAAACCACCTAGCCACCTCCTAAAGGGGTCTGAGAATAGTGACGCCTACCAATCTTTAGAGTTACAAGCATTGGGTACCTAAGGTACAGCTGCAGAGCCCACCCACCAAAATGCTCTAGGAATAGAGACACTCCTACCTCACTGGCACATGGGGGAATGCTGTCAGCATCCTGCCCTCCTTGGAGTGTGCCCCCTGCTGCTACTAGAATCTGGTGCACACAACTATCACCACTATTCCTCTAAGTTAATAGGTGACAGTCTACACCACACACTTGGTGACCCAAAATCAGAACACTTAAGCTGATTCTATTCAAGAATAGTGAATGGACTCTTAGGCTTATATATCTGGTAACAGCTCAAACCAGCTGGTAATAGCACATAAATGATTCAAAGGCTACAACGATCAAGACAGCGCAATCTGGGTACATTGAAACAAAACAAGAAGATAAGACTCAGTGAGCAAATATAAAATAAATCGTTATAATATCTTCTAGATGGCTTGGAGACAGCAGTCGATATCAAATCACATAAAGAAGCAGACCATGATTGCTTCTACAAATCCCCAGATTAAAGAATCAAAATCTTCCCCAAATGAAGATACAATCCTGGAATTGCCAGATGCAGAATATAAAAAACTAATATACAGAATGCTTCAAGACATCAGAGATGACCTCGGAAATGAAATTAGGCAATCTATAGAAAAAGCCAAGGAACACATTGATAAAGCAGTTGAAGAAATCAAAACGATTATTCAAGAACATAGTGGAAAAGCTAATAAGCTACAAGAATCCATAGAGATACAGCATTAGAAGTCCAAAAGATTAACAGTAAAATTACAGAATTAGACAACTCAATAGGAAGTCAGAGAAGCAGAATTGAGGAATCGGAATGCAGAGTAGGGGAGATGGAAGATAAGGCAATTGACACCAATATAGTTGAAGAAAATCACATAAATGAAAAAAATGAAGAAACCCTAAGAATCATGTGGGACTCTATCAAGAAGAATAACTTGCATGTGACTGGAGTTCCACAACAGGGAGGGATAACAGAAAATACAGAAAGAACAGTTGAAGATCTGTTGGCAGAAAACTTCCCTGGCATCGTGAAAGACAAAAGGATATCTATCCAAGATGCTCATCGAACCCCATACAAAGTTGATCCAAAAAGAAAATCACCAAGGCATATTATCATCAGACTTGCCAAAACCAAAAATAAAGAGAAATTTTTAAAAGCAGACAGGGATAAAAGAAAAGTCACCTACCAAGGAGAATCAAGAAGTTCAGACTACTCAGCAGAAACCATGCAGGCAAGAAGGCAATGGGATGACATATATAGAGCACTAAAGGAGAAAAACTGCCAGCCAAGAATCATATATCCAGCAAAACTTTCTCTCAAATATGAAGGTGAAATTAAAACATTTACAGATAAACACAAGCTTAGAGAGTATACGAAAACCAAACCAAAGCTACAAGAATTACTAAAGGAGGCATCGCTTCCTGCCCTCCCACCACCGTCCGCCCTCGCTCGCTCGAGCTCCCCGCCCGCCGCCTGCCGTCCTTCCGCAGCTCTCTCGTTAGTCAGCCACCGCCTCCTCAGCGACCAGCCAGTGCCTCTGAGCTCGTGACTCACGGAGCGGAGTCCTCCTCACGAAGAGGCCGGACTCGGAGTCGCCACCAAAGTGCCTTTCATCTGAGAAGTTCAAGGTACTTTGTAGAACTTCTGCCACACTCGCTGGGCATCTCGCAGCACATTTGTAAGTGATGGCTGCCATCGTGAAGAAATTGGTGATTGTTGGTGATGGACCTTGTGGCAAGACCTACTTGCTCAGAGTCTTCAGCAAGGATCAGTTCCCCGAGGTGTATGTGCCCACAGTGTTTGAGAACTATGTGGCAGATATTGAAGTGGATGGAAAGCAGGTAGAGTTGGCTTTGTGGGACACAGCTGGGCAAGAAGACTATGAGCGTCTGAGGCCCCTCTCCTACCTGGACACTGATGTTATATCGATGTGTTTCTCCATCAACAGCCCTGACAGTTTAGAAAACATCCCAGAAAAATGGACCCCAGAAGTCAAGCATTTCTGTCCCAATGTGCCCATCCTCCTCGTTGGGAACAAGAAGGATCTGCGGAATGATGAGCACACAAGGTGGGAGCTAGCCAAGATGAATCAGGAGCCAGTATAACCTGAAGAAGGCAGGGATATGGCAAACAGGATTGGTGCTTTTGTGTACATGGAGTGTTCAGCAAATACCAAAGAGGGAGTGAGGGAGGTTTTTGAAATGGCCATGAGAGCGGCTATGCAAGCCAGACGTGGGAAGAAAAAATCTGGGTGCCTTGTCTTGTGAAAGCTCGCTGCAAGCACAGCCCTCATGCGGTTAATTTTGAAGTGCAGTTTATTAATCTTAGTGTATGATTACTTGCCTTTTTCATTTATCTATAGTTTACCTAAGATTACAAATCAGAAGTCATCTTGCTACCCGTATTTAGAAGCCAACCATGATTATTAATGATGTCCAACCCCTCTGGCCCACCAGGGCCCCTCTGACACTGCTCTAACAGCCCTCCTCTGCACTCCCACCTGACACACCAGGCACTAATTCAAGGAATTTCTTAACTTCTTGCTTCTTTCTAGAAAGAAAAAAAGTTGGTAACTTTTGTGAATTAGGCTCTAACTACTTTCTAACTAACATGTCCTGCCTATTACCTGTCAGCTGCAAGATATTCTGGTGAGTCTCCACTTCAGGACACTCCTCCTAAATGGGTCTCACTAGCATAGCTCTGAAGTGGGCATCCAGTTTTTTGAAAATGTGCTCAGTCGGAAAGGACCAAGTCCACGCAGCTGTGGCAAAGTTACACTTCTGTGGTCATGTTAGTTACCTTATAGTTACTGTGTAATTAGTGCCACTGAACGTATGTTACCAAAAATAAATATATCTACCCCAGACTAGAGGTACTATTTTTTGTATAATTGGATTTCCTAATACTGATATTTGTCATCTCTGCAGAAAGTGTATTGGTTTTTTAAAAAAGAAAGTGTATTTGAAAATAAAGTCAGATGGAAAATTCCTTTAAAAAAAAAAAAGAATTACTAAAGGAAATTCTTTGGTCAGAAAATCAATAATATCAGATACCAACACAACACAAGGTCACAGAACAGAACATCCTGATATCAACTCAAATAGGGAAAACACAAAACCAAATAAGATTAATTTAAAAAAGAAAAAAATGCTCAAAACAGGGAATCATTGAAGTCATTATGTAAAAGATTACAAAAATCACAAAAGAGGGACTAAATACAGGAGGCATAGATCTTCCATATGGAGAGGAAAACAAGGTGATATAGGACGATACAAGTTAGGTTCTTACTTAGAAAAATAGGGGTAAATATTAAGATAACCACAAAGAAGTCTAACCATTCCATATTTCAAAATAAAAACCAAGAAAAACATAACGACTCAGCAGAAATAAATTCAACTACTATGAAAATGAGGAACGCACAATATACGAAGAAAACGTATGGACATGTCATTAGGGATCAGTCCCTGGAGAAGGACATCATGCTTGGCAGAATACAGGGTCAGCGGACAAGAGGAAGATCTCAATAAGATGGATTGACACGGTAGCAGCAACAATGAGCTCAACCATGACAACGATTGTAAAGATAGTTCAGGACCGGGCAGTGTTTCGTTCTGTTGTGCATAGGGTCACCATGAATCGGAACCAACTTGACGGCACCTAACAACAACAACATCCCTCATGAACTTAGAATCAAAAATCCTCAACAAAATTCTAGCCAATGGAATTCAACAAGATATCAAAAAGGTAATTCATCCTGACCAAGTGGGATTCATAGCAGGTATGCAGGGATGGTGCAACATTAGAAAAACAATTAAGGTAAGACATCATATAAATAAAACAAAGGACAAGAACCACATGATTTTATCAATTGATGCAGAAAAGGCATTTGACAAAGTTCAACACCCATTCATGATAAAAATTCTCAGGGGAACAGGAATAGAAGGAAAAATCCCTCAGCATAATAAAGGGCATTTATACAAAGGAATAGCCAATATCACCCTAAATGGAGAGAGCCTCAAAGCACTCCCCTTACTATTGGGAACCTGAGAAGTATGCCCTTTATCACTGCTCTTATTCAACATTGTGCTGGAGGTCCTAACCAGAGCAATTAGGCTAGATAAAGAAATAAAGGGCATTCAGATTGGGAAAGAAGAAGTCAAAGTATTTGAAGATGACATAATCTTATACACAGAAAACCTTTATGACTCCTCAAGAGTCATAAGATCATGTCATCTTCAACACCCATTAATCTTATTTGGTTTTGTGTTTTCCCTATTTGAGTTGATATCAGGATGTTCTGTTCTGTGACCTTGTGTTGTGTTGTGTTGCCTACTGAAACAAATAGAAGAGTTCAGCAGAGTAACAGGATACAAGGTAAACATACAAAAATCAGACGGATTCCTCGACATCGTCAAAAAGTACATCAAAGTGGAAATCACCAAATCAAGACCATTTACAGTAGCCCCCAAGATGATAAAGTACTTAGGACTAAATCTTACCAGAGATGTAAAAGACTTATACAAAGAAAACTAAAAAACACTTCCACTAGAAACATAAAGAGACCCACATAAGTGGAAAAACTTACCTTGTTCATGGATAGGAAGACTTAATTATAAATATCTCTATTCTACCAAAAGTGATCTATACATTTAATGCAATTCTGATTCAAATTCCAACAACATTTTTTAATGAGATGGAGAAACAAATCACCAACTCGATAAGGAAGAGAAACAGGCCCCAGATAAGTAAAGCATTACTGAAAAAGAAGAACAAAGTGGGAGGCCTCACTCTAACTGATATTAGAACCTATTATACATAGACCAATGGGACAGAATTGAGAACCCAGACATAAATCCATCCACATATGAGCAGCTGATATTTGACAAAGGCCCCAAAACAGTTAAATTGGGGAAAGACAGGCTTTTTAACAAATGGTGCTGGCATATCTGGATATCCATCCACAAAAAAGGAACAAGACCTGTACCTCACACCATGCACAAAAATAAGCTCAAAATGGATCAAACTCCAAAGTATAAAATCTAAATGATAAAGATCATGGAAGAAAAATAGGGACAACATTAGGAGCCCTAATACATGGTATAAACAGTACACAAAACATTACTTACAATGCAGAAGAAAAAGTAGATAACTGGGAGCTCCTAAATATCAAATACCTATGCTCATCCAAAGACTTCACCAAAAGAGTAAAAAGATTGCCTACAGACTGGGAAAACGTTTTCAGGTATGACATTTCCGACTAGCGCCTCGTCTCTAAAATCTACATGATACTGCAAAAACTCAACTGCAAAAAGACAACACAATTAAAGAATGGGCAAAAGATATGAACAGACACTTCACTAAAGAAGACATTCAGGCGGCTAACAGATGCATGAGGAAATGCTCGCGATCATTAGCCATTACAGAAACGTAAATGAAAACTACAATAAGATTCCATCTCACTCCAACAAGGCTGGCATTAATCCAAAAAACACAAAATAATAAATGTTGGAGAGGTTGTGGAGAGACTGGAACACTTCTACACTGCTGGTGGGAATGTAAAATGGTACAACAACTTTGGTAATTGATTTGATGCTTCCTTAAAAAGATAGCAATAGAACTACCATAAGATTGAGAAATCCCACTCCTTGGAATATCCACCCACTGTGTATCCTTGAGAAATAAGAGTCTTTACACGACCAGATATATGCACACCCATGTTCATTGCAGCTCTGTTTCCAAGAGCAAAAAATCGAAGCAACCAAGTGTCCATCAACAGATGAATGAATAAATAAATTATGGTATAGTCTCACATTGGAATACTACCCACTGATTAAGAACAGTGATGAATCTGTGAAGCATTTCATAACATGGAGGAATATGGAAGGCATTATGCTGAGTGAAATTAGTCAGTTGCAAAAGGACAAATATTGTATAAGACCACTATTATAAGAACTCAAGAAATAGTTTAAAGAGAGAAGAAAATATTCTTTGATAGTTGCGAGGGGTGGGGGGGAGGGAAGGATGAAGAGAGAGAGGCATTCACTAATTAGATAGTAGATAAGAACTTCTTTAGGTGTTGGGAAACAACACAATACAGATGAGGTCAGCACAACTGGACTAAACCAAGAGCAAAGAAGTTTTCTGAATAAACTGAATCCTTAGAAGGGCAGCATAGCAGGGGCGGGGGTTTGCGGACCATGGTGTCAGGGGACATCTAATTCAATTGGCATAATCAAATCTTTTAAGGAAGCATTCTGCATCCCACTTTGGAGAGTGACGTCAGCGGTCTTAAAAGCTAGCAAGCAGCCATCTAAGTTGCATCCATTGGTCTCAACCCACCTGAATCAAAGGAGATTGAAGAACACCAAGGACACAAGGTAATTACTAGCCCAAGAGACAGAAAGGGCCACATAACCTGGAGACTACAACAGCCTGAGACCAGAAGACCTAGATGGTGCCCAGCTACAACTGATGACTGCCCTGACAGGGAACACAACAGAGAGCCCCTGAGGGAACAGGAGATCAGTGGGGCAGTCCCCAAATTCTCGTAAAAAGTGCAGACTTAATGGTCTGAGACTAGAAGGACCCCAGTGGTCATGGCCCCCAGGCCTTCTGTTGGCCCAGGACAGGAACCATTCCCAAAGCCAACTCTTCAGTCATGGATTGGACTGGATAATAGGATGGAGAGGGATGCTGGTGAGGAGTGAGCTTCTTGGATCAGGTGGGCACTTGAGACTGTGTTAGCATCTCCTGCCTGGAGAGGAGATGAGAGGGTAGAGGGGGTTAGAAGCCGATGGAATGGACATGAAAAGAGAGAGTGGAGGGAGAGAGAGCGCCGTCTCATTAGGGGGACAGCAGTTGAGAGTATGTAACGAAGTGTATGTCAGTTTTTGTGTGAGAAACTGACTTGCTTTGTAAACTTTCACTTGAGGTACGGTAAAAATTAAAAAAAAATGTCGGCAGTTCAAATCCACCAGACGCTCCTTGGAAACTCTATGGAACAGTTCTACTCTGAACCATAGGGTCGCTATGAGTCAGAATCGACTCGACAGCAACAGGTTTGGTTACGGGTTTTGGTGGTCTTTCAGAAGTAGATTGCCAGGCCTTTCTTCTGAGACACTTCTCGATGGACTTGAACCTCCAGCCTTCTGATTAGTGGCCAAGCATGTAAGCATTTGCATCAACCAGGGACTACAATTTTTTCTTACAAGAACTGGATTTCCCTGCAAATGGCAATGCTATGGAGTCAAAGCTCCACTTGTTTGTGCTCTGTCCATCAGGAGAGCAGACAGAATCTTGTAGGGCTGAAGAGAAAGAATTATTTAATTAAAATCATGGCAACTGATTAAAAACAACAAAGTGTCGTTGACCAGCAAGGATAAGATCAAAAGTTCTAGTTGAAAGTTTTCCAGGCTAAATACACCAACTGATGAAATTTTCACTAAAACAGTTAATTCAGACTGGTAATTTCAAGGCAAAACTAATGGGAATAAGGAGAAATCACCGGTAATTCTAACAAAATCCTTATCTTTGGAATGCAGTATATACAAAGGCAACATTTCACAGCAAATGCTAAAAGAGTTTGCCAATATAAACCAACTGATCCAAAACCCATTGCCGCCACTTCAATTCTGACTCATAGTGGCCCTGTGGGACAGAGTGGAATCGCTCCACAGGGTTTCCAAGGAGCAGCTAGTGAATTTGGACTGCTGATCGTTTGGTTTGCAGCTAAGCCCTTAAGCAGTAGGCCATCAGGGCTCGGGCTCAGGAATAAGATGCAGTCCATCTGGTATTAGTCTACAAGTGGACAATCACAATACATGCGCAATAGACATTTACTCAGTAGACCTTTACTAGGAGCAAAGAAATGCCACTTAATCTAGAGAATACTTCCTGCTCTCAGTGACTTTAGAATCAAATATCCAAGTTTAGACTGTAATTCAAGTCAGAACACCCATTCCGCGTGAAAGTAACCGGCAAAAAGCAGTGGGTTGTGGGGGGAGTCAGGAATGACTTTATTACACGTGTAACAGGAAGGTGAAACGTGAAGCCTGTGCAGAAGGAATAACAGGCATATTTGCATTTATTTGTTCATGTATATACTTATGAGTGGGTATTAGTTCACTTACTGTAAATGTTCAGAGTTACTTCATAAGCTGATCATTGCTCATATTTAAAAGCATCATAAAAAGAATTGTATTCAAGCCTGGTTCACACGTGTTAACACAGATAAACTACAGAAGAGGCCATGAACACAGTCTAAACACAAGGAGGTAGAGGAGCTGTACGCTGGGTTGGCCCAGTGGAACCCTGTCACGGGATGCTTTTGAGAGAACACGATTGTTTCTCTGGGTGTTTTCCCAAAGCCTTGGAATATACCCCAAACTTCTCTCGTTTTTTCTAGTATCTTGCTACCCACTGATTTCCCTGAAATCTTTAATAAAGGTCATTGCTAACTATAAAAAAAAAAAAAAAAGGAAAAGAAACTTGTCTACAAGACGAATAGTCTACGTAAACCATGGCCTCATCTGCCGTGAGACCAGAAGAGCTAGATGACACCCAGCTACCACTACCATCCCTTGTGATCAGGGTCACAATAGATGGATTCTGACAGAATGGGACAAAATGTGCAACAGAGCTTGAAATTCATTTCAAAGAAAAAAAACAAAACAGGTTTATTGGACTGGTTCAGACTTGAGTACACCCTTAGAAGCACTGCCCTGAAATACTCCTCAAATCTTCAACTGAAACTAGCCCCTGAGGTCACCTTATACCTAAATGACGGATTGGCTCCGAAAAGAATGAATATCACCAGTAAGTACTGTGCTCCTTTGGTTCAAATTCCAAACATTGCTGCTTAACAAGAGTCAGTTAACAAAATGAGAAATAAACTCAATTGAAATGTGAACCCTCTTAAACTTGCTCTTTTAAAGCCAGTGATTCCAGATTCAACCTCCCAGCTTTCCTACGAGACAAGGCACACAGCGGTGCTGCTCTTAGAAAGCAAGAAATCCATCACCCTGTTGGTCATTCAAACCGCCCAGACTGCCTTGCAATAAGAAATGCTTGATTTTCACATCACCTGCCTCTGCATTTCCTACTACATTGTATTTGCGTTCTTGCATGCACTGCATCGTACTCTCACTGTCCCCTGGCTCCACACATCTTCTAGGAATGCATGTTGGGAGGTCTCTTAAGGAAAAGGTCCTCAGTACGTGTAATTCAGTTTACGTTTCCTCCTGTGTTGTGATTAGGAATACATCTCAGCCAGTGTTGCTTCCTCCCTGTTTACATAGCAGGTACTGTGGGAACAAAATTATTCTTTTTTTTTTTTGTAATATAAATTTATATCTTCAGTTGGTCCCTAAAACATCAGTGTCAGAATTGCATCACTGTATTAAGTGTTTTTTGGAAAACTTTCAATGATCAGATACTCTTTTTCTAGAAATTGCAAGATTTGCATTATTTCTAACTCCCTTAGAGGACTCCCTTGGATGACCCTACAGAGCCAACACGTGGAGCCTCCAAGTGCCCACGCTGAGAGAGAAATCACAGTAGCTGAATCAGACTCAGTCATCACATCTTGTCATTTCCTCCAATGCTGTGAGATTGAGTGGAAGATCGTCTGCCTTCTGTGTACTGTGACCCAAGAACAGAAATGACTTTTATCAGTAGTCAATGCCCACCCTAGACCTTTTCCAAAGCTGAGTTCAAAGTACTTTTGGCCATGCCTCTTCATGGCCAATCTTAGTAAATTGCATATGGGCTTATTTAATCACATATGCTTCCAAGGTCGAAGATTTCCATGCAGTAGAAAAAGGAATTGCAGAATCTGGACATGATTGTCACTCCACAATGCATTGTTTAAATTATTGGCCCTGAGCTCACTCATTCAAATCCAATGGCCTAAGTCCATATGGATGCATCATGGGAAAAAAATGATGGACTAACTGACAAGCAGAAAAATCAGGGAGCAAGCCTACTTTCTTGAGTGCCTAGATGCAATAATTTGACCCACCATCTATCTGGATTAAAAATTATTTAAGGTTGCTCCATGATAGAAGCTCAAGCCCTAAGAAAAGTCACCAAGATTTTGCTTTTATCAATCACCATGATGAGTAGCTTTAAAAAATATCAGGACGATTTTTCCTGAACCGCTCTAACTTCATTATCTAAGCTAAGATGTGAGTAGAGTTGTACATTGCAGCTGCCAGAGAAAATACAAAGATAGGCACATGCAATAAGGTACTTTCTGGTTGCAGAGAATTAAGGCGTGGGAAATGTCCACTGAGGCAGAAGCATTCTTTTCACTGATGGGCAAACAGTGTGGATGCTGAAGATAAAAATGTTCATCGGATCCTATCAAGTTTATAGTTCAGATAAAAATCAGAAATCACAAGGCAATTCATGAGGGAAACATTATGAAATGACTTTGTCACATAATTGTAGCAAAGAGGGGAGAAGAACCCTTGTCTCTTCTAGGCTTGCAATTCTCTGCTTCTCCACTACAATACAACTGCTATTGCCTTTTTCTACATTACCTTCTTCAGTCAAAATATCTTCCCCAGTGACAAGAAACTATGTTAGTGCCAGCAGGGAAACATTCTGAGTGAAGTCTGTCAGTGTGGAACACTCCTCCTCAGTGTCTCTCTCCTTCCCTTACACCCTCCCATCTGAAGGTCACCTCTGCTGTGAGAGCAGGATTAAAGTTGGTCTCATATTTCTTTTCTTATTGCAACCACTTGGGGTTGGCACCCTTCATCTCCAATGACCAATTTACCTACCCAGCCTCTCTTCTTGAAACAACACGAGTGATCTTTCAACGCATTTCCATATTGATACACTGAAAATTATGCTCATGATGGAAAAAAAAGTCAAACATACTGTACTTAATGAACATTCTACCTTGACTCCCACAAAGATAATGAGCACGTACCTTGATTGGCCTGGATTCCAAAGAGCAAGGGTGTGTGTAGGGCTTCATGGCTCAGATTGGCCAGCTAGGAGTTAAATGGGAGCAAGTGTGTGTGTGACTTGACATCCATGAGTAGAGTCCTGTTTTGGTCTCGAGATACCCACCCATTTCAGGGCCACGGGGCTCTATCTAACACCTAATCTGAGCAGGGCTGTAGTACATTAAGCCCAATAGCTTCAGAGAAATAAAATTTTCTTCTTCCTCGCTCTTATATCTGCTCCCATGCGCACTAAGTGTACGTGCACAAGAGACTTTGATGAGTATCCAATAATCAGATAATCAAACTGACCTACTTGCAATCTCTAGAATGTAACAGCACAGTCCCCATTTCCGCCCCACATTTCCCGTGTCCGTTCAACCAGCGTCTGGACAGGATTTGCCCATTTAGTCTCATGTATCCACTTCAATTAAGAAGTACACTCTTGACAAGTATTATTTCATATTTTGTATTCCAGTCTAATCTTGTCTGAAGTGTTGCCTTCAGGAATGGTTTTAGTTGTTTGTTAACAGAGAGTCTGGGGCCATGGCCTCTGGGGTTTCTCTAGTCTCTGTCTGACCATTAAGTCTGGTCTTTTTAGGTAAAATTGAGTTCTGCTTGCACTTCCTCCCACTGCATCTTGGACTCTGTTGTGTTCGCTTTCAGGCTGGTCATTAGTGGTAGCCAGGCACCATCTAGTTCTTGTGGACTCAGGCTGGTGGAGTCTCTGGTTTATGTGGACCTTTAGTCTCTTGGGCTATTATTCTCCTTGTGTCTTTGATGTTCTTCATTCTCCTTTGCTCCAAGTGTCTTGGGACCAACTGATGCATCTTAGATGGCCACTCACAAGCTTTTAAGACTCCATAGGCCACTCACCAAAGTAGGATGCAGAACATTTTCCTAGTAAACTTTGTTATGCCAATTGACCTAGATGTCCCCCGAAACTATGCTCTCCAGGTCCCAGCCCCAGCTACTCTGGCCCTCAAAGTGTTTGGATATGTTCAGGAAACTTCTTAGCTTTTGCTTTGGTCCTGTTATGCTGACTTATCCAGTATTCTGTGTTGTCCTTCCCTTCACCAAAGATGATCCCTGTCTACGAACTGGTTAGTGAATTCCCCTATCGCTCCCTCCCGACACTCCTAACCATCAAAGAATGCTTTCCTTTGTGTTTAAATGTTTGCCTCAGTTCTTATAATAGTGGTTTCATACAATATTTGTCCTTTTGTGACTGATTAGTTTCACTCAGCATAATGCCCTCCAGAGTCATCCATGTTGTAAGATGTCTCGAGGATTCATCATTGTTCTTTACTGTTGCATAGTATTCCATTGTGTGTATGTACCATAATTTGTACCCATTCTGTTGATGGGCACCTAGGTTGTTTCCATCTATTTGCTATTGTGAACAAGGATGCAATGAACATGGGTGTGCATGTCTATTTGTGTGACACCTCTTATTTCTCTAGGATATATTCTAAGGAGTGGGATTGCTGGATCATATTGTACTTGTATTTCTAGCTTTTTAAGGAAGTACCCAATCTATTTCCAAAGTGGTTGTACCATTTTACAGCAGTGTGTAAGTGTTCGAGTCTCTCCATAACCTCTCCAACACTTATTATTTCATGTCTTTTGGATTAGCCTTGCTGGGAAGAGATGGTTTCTCATCCTTGTTTTAATTAGCATTTCTCTAATGGCTAATAATCGTGAGCATTTCCTCATGTGTCTGTTAGGCACCTGAACGTCTTCTGTGATGAAGTGTCTGTTCGTATCCTCTGCCCATTTTTTAAATTGGTTATTTGTCTTTTTGTTGCTGAGGTGCTGCAGCATCTTGTAGATATTAGAGATTAGACCCTTATCGGATATGATGTATTCAATTTTTTTTCCCAGTCTGCAGGTTCTCTTTTTAGTCTTTTGGTGAAGTCTTTGGATGAGCATAAGTGTGAGGAGCTCCCAATTATCTAGTTTCTCTCTTGGCATTTGCGCATTGTTAGTTATGGTTCGTATAGTATTTATGCAATCCATTAGGGTTTCCAGCATTGTCTCTAAATGTGGTCTATTCTGGAGAATGTTCCTTGTGCACTGAAAAAGAATGTATAATTGGCTGCTATTATTCGGTGGAGTGTTCTGTATATATGTCTATGAGGTCAAGTTGGTTGACTTTGGCGTTTAGATCTGTCTTTATTTTCTTTCTAGATGTTTTGTCCCTCACTGAAAATGGTGTGTTGAAGTCTCCTACTATTATTGTGCTGCTGTGTATTTCTCTTTTCAGTGTTGTTAGAGTTTGTTTTACATATTTTGGAGCTCTGTCATTGGGTGTGTATATATTTCTTGTGGTATGTCCTCCTCGCGTATTGACCCTTTAATCATTTGATAGTATCCTTCCTTATCCTTTGTGGTGGATTTTGCTTTAAATCCTATTTTGTCAGAGATTAATATTGCCACTCCTGCTCTGTTTTGGTTGTTCTCTGCTTGATATATTTTTCTTCCATCCTTTGAACTTTAGTTCATTTGTATCTTTGAGTCTAATGTGTGTCTCTTGTAGGCAGCATATTGATGAATGTTGTTTTTTTGTTTTTTAAACCATTGTGCCACTCTGTCTCTTTACTGGTGCATTTAGTCCATTTATAGTCAGTGTAGTTATTGATAGTTAGAGTTTAGTGCTGTCATTTTGAATTTTTTATGTTGTTGTTGTGTTGACAGTTTCTTTGTTCCACTTAATTCTCTGTGCTGAGTCATTTTTCTTTATGGATTGTCTTTTAATATTTGTCATTATTGTTGATTTTGTGTTTCCTGAGTCTATGTTTTTCTTTTTTTTTAATTTTGTTGGGGAGATTTATTCGCTTCCTTTGTGGTTACCTTCAGATTTACCTTTATTTTCTAAGTTTAAAGCAATCTTTTATTTCTTGACATCACCTTGACTTCTTCTTCATGTGAAGTTCTATGACTACACTCTTCCCTCTTCTTGTTTTAATGTTGTCATTTACATATTGACATCTATGTTTCCCTATTTCAATCTTTTAGCTTTGACTTATTTTTGAGAATTCCCAATCTAGGTTAATATCCGGTTGTTCTGTCCTGTGGTCTACTCTCGGGTTGTTGTCTGATATTGTTGGTTCTCTAACCTGAGGATTCCCTTTAATTTTTCTTGTAATTTTGGTTTGGTTTTTACAAGTTCCCTTAACTTCAGTTTATCTGAAAATGCCCTAATTTTGCCATGATACTTGAGGGACAGTTTTGCTGGATATATCATTCTCGGCAAGGATTTTTTTTCCTTCAAGGCTTCATATGTGTCACCCCGTTGCCTTCTTGCCTTTAGAGTTTCTGCTGAGTAGTCAGAGCTTAGTCTTATTGATTCTCCCTTGTAGGTGGCTATTCATTTACCCCTAGCCACTCCCAAGAGTCTAGCTTTGGTTTTGGCAAGTTCGATTATAATATGTGCTGGCAACTTTTTTGGGGGGAGGGAATCTACCACATATGGGGTTCGTTGAGCTTCTTGGGTAGAAATTTTCTCATCTCTCAGGACACCAGCAAAGTTTTCTGCCTCCAAACCTTTAACAATTCTCTCTGTATTTTCTGTTATCCCCCCTGTTCTGGTACTCCAATCACAGAGTTTCTTCCTCTTGATAGTGTCCCGCGTAATTCTTATATAGATATTTTTATTCTTTTTACTCAAATAAATTGGTGTCAAATAATTTCTCTTCTATCTCACTAATCCGGACTTCCATTGTATCAGTCATGCTCCTATGACCTTTTACCAAGTTCTCTAATTCTGAAATTTTAGTGTTAATCATTGGATTTCTAGTTGCTGTCTATGATTTCTGGCAACCTGTTAAATTTGTCAATCTGTTCCTGCATTGTTTTCCTGAATTCGTCTATGGCTTTTTCTGTATGTTCCTTTGCTTGGTCTGAGTTTGCCTGGTCTCCTTCCGGATATCTTGAAGGGCTCTGTATATTAATCTTGTGAATTCTAACTCCAGTAATTCCAAGACCTTAACTTCCTCTGAAAGGTTCCCTGATTCTTTAGTTTGGTTGCTTGCTTGAGACATTTTGAACTGCTTTCTTACGTGATTTGATATTTACTCTTTTCACCAACCCATCAATAAATTATTATATTATTCATTGTATGTTCGTTTACTGTGTCCTAGCTTTTTGTTTTGTTTTCTTTAGATACGCCCAAGAGTTTGGGTGTGTGAGTTGCTTTGGATACTGACATCTTTGAAGCACTCACATCCTATCTCCAGGTGGTTAGAGTAGCTAGTAGGTGTGTAAGCTCAGAAATATGTTCACTTTTCTTGTGCAGATGCAGCTCAGGTGTCCAGGTTGTTGGTCACTGAGTGCCTGGTACAGACTCTCACCTACAGTCCGTGACATGCAAGGCTGTGTAAGGGTGTTGGCAGAAGGCACAGGTATCTGGCTGTAGAAGGGGGCTATATGTGCTGGGCAACGCAGGGGGCTGACGGCTGCCCCCAAGTGCCTGGGTGGACGTTGTGCCCCTGTCTCCTAGAGTGCGTAGCATGGTGGGTTTTGCAGCCAGTGCTTGGGCGCCCATTGCTGTTGGCTGTAGGTACTGGGAGGTATTGTATATTCTCAGATCGCTGACATGACTGGTGAGATGGACTGAGTGATACCAGTAACCCTCAGGCCCCTGATGTGAGTGGGTGAAGTCCCTGCTTAATGGGCAGGACATTGTCAATTGTCATGAATCTGCAACTCCCCCTTGGCTCTGCAGTTGAAAATAGGCTTCAGGTGTAGGCCCTGCTGTTTTATGCTAATGACAGCATGTGTTGCTGAACTGGTCCACACAGATAGAGTCAGGGGAGAAGGGTGCTGCATGCCCTTGGTCCCCTTAGGCCAGTGCCCAGGCAAAGGGACAGTGCCTGGCCTGAATTCTCAGTTTAGGGGGCATGGTGATTTTTCAAAACTGCGAGACTGGATCGGGCATGGATAGCCCTGAGTTTTGGCTTAGTGGGCATGTCAATTGTTGAACACTGCAGGACTGGTGTTGGAACAGAGCTGGGTGGGGGATGGGTGAGGACAAAGAGGCAAGTGTCCTCTGTGAAATTCCTAGAGCAAAGTGTCCTCTGTGAAATTTGACCCTTAACAGTAGGTGAGACATTCACACTTAGCTTCCGCAGTTCCGGTACCATTTTTATTCCAATCCAGAGGCTTGTGTAGGCTCTCCGCTGCCTGGCCTCTCCAGACCTGGTGATACATGTCTCGAACACTACTACTTGCCTCAGCCTGCATACACCATCTGACCCAGCCAGCAGGGTGCTGGCATCCTCACAACTGGCATTTCTTCACTGCTTCTGAACAGTCTCTCCTTCACCTTTCCACTCAATCCAACTCCTAAGTTTTTTCTTTGATAATCAGGACGCCTAGACTCTTAGATATGATCGATTCACTTGATTTTTGGACCTTTGTTGTAAGAGCAATGACAGGAAGCATCTGATTATTCCATCATCTTGGCCATGCCTCCTCCTGTTTTCTCTTTACACAATTAAGGTCTGTTCCAAAATATACATATTTTCCATTAAAATAAAGAATTAAAATAATGTCAATGTTTCCCCACCTCACTTCGGGATCAGCAATCCTATTTGTATTTCTTTAGTCTGTTTCTACAATGAGAACTTTAACATTCTCCTAAACATCAAAGTCCCCCTAAGAATAGGCTTGCCAGGTTTAGCATACAAAATTCAGGACTCCAGGGATTTCCATGGAATACTGGGGATACATTTACAATAATATTAGTCCTTGTTTAACAGAAATTTGAAGTCAACAAGTGGCTTGTATTTTATCTGGCAAAACTACCAAGAGGTATAAAACATTAAGCTGTTATGACTTACTCACCCTCAGAAGAACAGAACTGAATTTGTACTCATAAGGCGTGAGATTGAATCTTCATTCCATAAACATAAAACGCAGCACCCAAAGCAAGCCAGCACACCAATTTCACAAAATCATTAGTGGTCATTTTGATTATCTGGAATAATAAATACTCATCAAACACTCCTGAGCACCTAGGCTTAGTGGGCTTGGGAGAAGATGTAAGGACAAGGAAGGCACAAAATCTTTTACTCTGAAGGAAAAGGGCCTCGTATGCTACAGCCCTAGGCTCTTCAGGTGTTAAACAGGGCCCCGTGGCCCTGAAATGAGGGGATATCTTGAGACCAAGGCATGATTCTACTCACCAAAGTCAAATCCCCATCCACACACACTTGCTCCCATTTAAATTCTAGCTGGCCATTCTGAGCCATGAAGTCCTGCTTCTCAGCTTCAGCTTCACCTGTCTCCATCACACACCCTTGGTCTTTGGAATCCAGGCTCATCGAGGTATTTGCCCATATCTTTGGGGGAATTGTGGTATTATCAGCTTTAAATGAAAATATTTTTGACTTATTTTTCATCATGAACATAATTTTCAGTGTATTAAAGTCAAAATGGGTTGAAAGACCATTCATTTTCTTGTTGTTTGAAGAAGAGAGGCTTGGTAGAAAAACTGGTCACGGGAGATGAGGTTTTTGACCCCAACTGGCTGCAAAAAGAAAAGAAATGTGTTGTTATTGCTTTTAGGTGTGGTCGAGTCGGTTCCGACTCATACCGAAACTATGTAGAACGGAATGAAAGCTTGCCTGCTCCTGACCATCCTTACAATCATTGCTATCGTTGAGCTCATTCTTGCCGCCACTGCGTCAATCCACCTCATCGAGGGTCTTCCTCTTTTCCACTGACCTTGTACTTTGCTAAGCATAAAGTCCTTCTCCAGGGACTGATCCCTCCTGACAACATGTCCAAAGAATGTAAGAGGCAGTCTCGCCATCCTTGCTTCTAAGGAGTATTCTGATTCCATTTCTTCCAGGACAGATTTGCTCGTTCTTTTGGCAGTCCATGGTATATTCAATATTCTTCACCAACACTGCAATTCAATGGCATCAATTCTTCTTTGGTCTTCCTTATTCATTGTCCAGCTTTCACATGCATATGATGCGGCTGAAAATACCATAGCTTCGGTCAGGCTCACCTTAGTCTTCAAGGTGACATCTTTGCTTTTCAACACTTTAATGAGCTCCTTTGCAACAGATTTACCCAGTGCAATGCGTCTTTTGGTTTCTTGATTCCTGCTTCCATGGCTGTTGATCATGGTTCCAAGTAAAATGAAATCCTTTACAGCTTCAATCTCTTCTCCATTTATCAGGATGTTGCTTATTGGTCCAGTTGTGAGGATTTTTGTTTTCTTCATGTTGAGGTGCAGTCCATAGTGAAGGCTGTGGCCTCTGATCTTCATTAGTAAATGCTGCAAGTCGTCTTCACTTACAGCAAGCAAGGTTGTGTCATCTGCATAATGCAGGTTGTTAATGAGTCTTCCTCCAGTCATGGTGCCTCGTTTGTCTTCATACAGTCCAGCTTCTCTTATTATTTACTCAGCATACAGATTGAATAGATATGGTGAAAGGATACAACCCTAAAGCACACCTTTCCTGACTTTAAACCAGTCAGTATTCTCTTGTTCTGTCTGAACAACTGCCTCTTGATCTATGTAAAAGTTCCTCACGAAGACAATTAAGTGTTCTGAAATTCCTATTCTTTGCAATGTTATCCATAATTTGTTATGATCCACACAGCCTTTGCATAGTCAATAAAGCACAGGTAAATATCCTTCTGGTATTCGCTGTTTCATCCATGATCCATCTGACATCAGCAGTGATATCCCTGGTTCCACGTCCTCTTTTGAAACCAAACTCAATTTCTGGCAGTTCTGTGTCCATATACTGCTGCATCCGTTTTTGAATGACCTTTAGCAAAATTTTGCATGCATGCGATATTAATATTGTTTGATAGTACCCGCATTCGTTTGGATCACCTTTCTTGGGAATAGACATAAACATGGATCTCCTCTAGTCAATTGGCCAGGAAGTTGTCTTCCATATTTCTTGGCATAGACGAGTGTGCATGTCCAGCACTGCATCTGTCTGTGGACACATCTCAATTGATAGGCCGTCAATTCCTAGAGACTTGTTTTTTGCCAATGCCTTCAGTGCAGCTTAGACTTCTTCCTTTAATGCCATTGGTTCCTGATCATATGCTACCTCTTGAAATGGTTGAACGTAGACTAATTCTTTTTGATTCTGTGTGTTCCTTCCATCTTCTTTTGATGCTTCCTGTGTCATTTAATATTTTCCCCATAGAATCTTTCACTATTGCAACTCAAGGCTTGATTTTTTTCATCAGTTTTTTCAGCTTCAGAAATGCTGAGTGTGTTCTTTCCTTTTGGTTTTTTATCTCCAGCTCTTTGCATATGTCATTATAATTCTTTACTTTGTCTTCTTGAGCTGCCTTTTGAAATCTTTTGTTCAGTTCTTTTACTTCATCATTTCTTCCTTTTGCTTTAGCTGCTCAACATTCATGAGCAAGTTTCAGAGTCTCCTCTGACATCCATCTTGTTCTTCTCTTTCTTTCCTGTCTTTTCAATGACCTCTTGCTTTCTTCATGGATGATGTCCTTGATGTCATTCCACAACTCATCTGGTCTTTGGTCACTAGTGTTCAGTGTGTCAAATCTATTCTTTAGATGGTCTCCAAATTCAGGTGGGATATACTCAAGGTCATATTTTTTGTCTTGTGGACTTGCTCTGGTTTTCAGTTTTAAGCCGAACTTGCATATAAGCAATTTATGGTCTGTTCCACAGTCAGTCCCTGGCCTTGTTCTGATTGATGATATTGAGCTTTTCCATCATCTCTTTCCACAGATGTAGTCAATTTGATTCCTGTGTGGTCCATCTGGTGAGGTCCTTGTGTATAGTCTCCGTTTATGTTGGTGAAAGAAGGTATTTTTAATGTAGAATTCGTTGGTCTTCTAAAATTCTATCATTCGATGTCCAGCGTTGTTTCTATCACCAAGGCCATATTTTTCAACTCCCGATCCTTCTTCATTATTTCCAACTTTCGCATTCCAATCACCAGTAATTACCTATGCATCTTCATTGCAAGCCCCCACGTTTCTGTCAGTTTTCCGTACTGTGGGGGCTTGTGTGAGCTGCTGTGATGCTGAAAGCTATGCCTCCGGTATTCAGATACAAGCAGGGTCACCCATGGAGGACAGATTACAGCTGAGCTTCCAGACTAAGACAGACTAGGAAGAAGGACCTGGCAGTCTACTTCTGAAAAGGATTAGCCAGTGAAAACCTTACGAATAGCAGCACAACATTGTCTCATATAGTGCTGGAAGATGAGCAACCCAGGTTGGAAGGCACTCAAAAGACAACTGGGGAAAAGCTGCCTCCTAAAAACAGATTCAACCGTAATGATGTGGATGGAGTCAAGCTTTGGAGACCTTCATTTGCTGATGTGGCTCAGCTCAAAATGAGAAGAAACTGCTACAAACATCCATTAATAATAGGAACCTGGAATGTACAAAATATAAATCTAGGAAAACTGGAAATAATCATAAATGAAATGGAACACACAAACATCAATATCCTAGGCATTAGTGAGCTGAAATGGACTGGTATTGACCATTTTCAATCTGATGATCATATACTCTACTATGCTGGGAATGACAACTTGAAGAGGAATGGTGTTGCATTCATCATCAAAAGGAACATTTCAAGATCTTTCCTGAAGTACAACGCTGTCAATGATAGGATAATATCCACACACTTAAGAGGAAGACTAGTTAATGTGACTATTATTCAAATTTATGCACCAACCACTAAAGCCAAAATGAAGAAATAGATTTGTATCAGCTGTTGCAGTCTGAAAAATTAATAAATGCAAGACCAACTTTAATCCAGCTGTCAGAGCAGTAGTGGTTTCTGGATGGGCAGGCGTAGGGGAAGCAGAGAGAGGCTGAGGAGGAGAGTTCCACACTGACGGCCTTCACTCAAAAGATGTCCTTACTGGCATTAACAACACTGGTGGTGTAGTGGTTAAGTGCTATTGCTGCTAACCAAACGGTTGGCAGTATGAATCCTGCAGGCGCTCGTTGGAAATCCTAATGAGCTGTTCTACTCTGTTCTGTGGGTTCGCTGTGAGTCAGATTTGACTCGGATGCAACAGGTTTGGGCATTAACATAGTTTCTTATCCCTGTTTAAAGATATTTTGACTCAGGAAGAAATGTTGTAGAAAAATGCAACAGCAGTAATATTGTAGTGGAAAAGCAGAGAATTCATCCGGAGGAGACAAGGGTTCTTCTTTCCTCTTTGCTACAATTATGTGAGAAAGTCATTTTATAATGTGGTCCTCACGAATTGTGTCATGATTTCTGAGTGTTATCTGAATTATAATAAAACCGATGGGACCCAATGAGTATTTCTATCTACAGTATCCACAGTGTTTGCCCAACCACTGTGAAAAGAGCACCTCCATGCAGCTTCTGCCTCTCTGGATATTACTCTGCAGGCAGGAAGTACTTTCTTTGTATTCTGTCTGGCAGCTACAATGGACAACTCTGCACACAGCTTAGATGATGCAGTTAGAGAGAGTCAAGAAAATCATCCTAATATTTTTTAAAGTTACTCGTTCTGATTGATAAGTCTTGGAGACTTTTCTTGGGATTTGAACTTCTATCATAGGGCAACCTTAAAGGATGTTCAACCCAGACTTTCCTATTACGGGAATGGTCAGCCAAATTATTGTATCTAGGCACTCAAGAAAAGCAGGCTTACTCCGTGATTCTTCTGCTTGTCAGTTAGTCCACTGATTTTTTTTCCATGATATACACACAAGGATTTAGGGCCATTGGATTTGAATGAGTGAACTCAAGGCCAGTGATTCAAACATTGCATTCTGGAGAAACAATCATGTCCAATTCTGCAATTTCTTTTTCGAAATTGGAAATCTCCGACTCTGGAAGCGTATGTGATTAAATTAGCCCATACGAAACTTACCAAGATTGGCCATGATAGGGCGAAGCCAAAAGTCCTTTGACCCGGCTCCCTGACCATTCTTGTGGAAAGGTCTAAAGTAGGCATTGCCCACTGATAAAAGTCATCTCATATCTCCCAGCTCTGTACATCATCAGGCCTTGCTGCCATTTCCTTCCTGCAGTCTTCGTGTGGGATTCTCATTCCTGGGTCAAGATGCTGAGACTCTCCTATTCTTCTCTCCTAAATCTCAGTATCCATGTCTTACCACTTACAAATTAAATAAAGCAGAGAAAATAAACCACACAAGAACCAAGAAAATATACCACCTATTTATAATTTATATATTGCAATCCCCAAAGTGTTCTTAATATGCAAAACCATCTTGAAAAAAGAAGAAGCTGTAGGACACACAATTCAAGATTTAAAATACCACTACGCACATGCAGTACACTAAACATTCTGGTTCTGGCATAAGAATAGACATAGAGACCAAAGGAATAGAATTGGGGGTTCAGAAATGAATTTGTACGTCTTTGCTCAATTTGTTTCAACAGTGATGCTATGTCCATTGAATGTGCAAATAATGGTCTCTTTAACATATGATGCTGGGACAACTGGATTTCCACACAGAAAAGCATGAATGTGGACACGTACTCCACACCATATACAAAAGTTTACTCTAAATGGATAGATGACCTAAATATGAGAACTAAAACCATAAAACCCTTAAAAGTAAGCATCAGAGTTATATTTCATGTTTTTTCCCCCCACACTTTCATAGATATGAGATAACAAACAAATAGATAAATTTCTCTTGGTGCAATTTAAATCTTGTGTGTATCAGTGAGCACTATCAAGAAAGTGAAGACAACTACAGGTTGCGAGAGCATACTTGGAATCTCCACATTCCCTAAGGGTTTCATATTCAGAAATATAAGGAGTGCCTAGAGCTAAATACAGAAACACAAGCTACCCAATTTAAAAAAGTGGCAAAAGGCATAAATAGGCATTATTCCAAAGAAAATACAAATGGCCAGTATGCACATGAAAAGAGGCATCAGCAGTCATTAAAAAAAAAAATCAAAATCACAATGAGGTATCACTCCACATCCCACTGATGGCTATTGCCAGAAAAAAACAAACAGAAGAAAGTTAGTGAGAATGGAAGAAACGGAGCCATGTGCATTGCTACTGCGCATCTGAGGTGCTACAGCCACTGTAGTACACAGTTTGGTGGCTCCTCAAATAATCTAACAAAGAATTGCCATATGACCCTGTCATTCCACTCCTAGGCATATACACAAAAGAATTGAAAGTACAAAAACACATACATGGACACTGACATTTACTGCAACATTATTCACTGAACCAAAAAGGTGGAAACAACCCCAGTGTCCATTAAAGATGATTGGATACACAGAACGTGACATATAGATTCATGCAATATTATGCAGCCATAAAGAGAAAGAAGATTCTGTTATTTTCAATAAGTGGATGAACCTTGAAAACACTATTCTGAATGAAATAACTGAAATCCCAAGAACAATTATTGTATGATCCCACTTACATGAAAGTCTACAATATGCAAAGACATAGAGCAGTTTAATGGCTGGGAGGGCTGGAGGCAGAAAGCACGGGGGTGATTTCTAAAAACAAAGGAACAAAGTCAACAAAAAGAATATTCAAAACCAAATGAAAAGAAACCTATGAAATATTAGCATGTATTATTGATCAAATATTATATTTAAAATATGTGATGTTTTACAATATAAAAGAAGGCCAACCACCATTCTGCCAACAAAAGAGTACATGAAGAACCAACTATGGTCATCATGTTGGGAATAACCTGTGAAGCAGGCTGGCCAGGCTACAGGGAATCCATTTGTACTACAGAGAAGCAGTTACTGGATCATTCCACAAGGAGGTATCAGTACACTTCTGGGCAGGAGAATCCACCATCATGAAGGACACTCACCAGAAGGTGCAGAAGTCCTTTGCTGGGTCCAAGTGTGGTAGGAGGCGTGTGTGCAGTCACCTTGGGACCGCCATGGTCATTTGACATCACGTGGTGTGTCTGAAGCTACACATGACATGGGGGAAAATAAAGAAGGTCACGTCACCCTATCAGAAAAATAGGACGCCGAGATGAGGCTCCCAGTGCTAGCAGCAACCTGAGGCTTCAGAAAAGAAAGGACTTGGAAGTAAGAGCCATGTCTATTCACAGGTGGGCTTCCCCATGCTCTCTAGATCCACTCTCCCCACCTTCCCTCAGGGACAAGGCTTCCCCACAGCCTCCCCTGTCACTTACCTGACCTAAACCCCTGCGTTGCTTCTGCCACTCCCACTGAACTGCCTGGGAAGGTGGGGATCTGAACCAACTGATCAGACACACCAGAGGAAACCCATTTCATTCTATCTTTTGGATCCTGAGGCCACCTGTGACAGAAGAGACAAGGGGTGTGGCTGGGAAGGCCTACTATAAGAGTTGAACTGTCATCTTCCTCCAGGTTGTTCAAGGACCACAGACCCAGTTCCTCATCTCCCTTACCCGTCAGCTCACCTGAGCCAACAAAGCTAGAATAGTCCACACACACCTGCACAGGTGTGACTGAGACCTTCACCTGCATCTCACACCTCTCAGCCCAGGGTCACATCAGAAGGTTCACCCTACCCACAACCAAGGCTAGAGGGATTCTGCCTGTGCAAGTCTCTAGCTGGCTGTTTTTCAGCTAACTGAGGTCCTGTCATCTCAGGGTTCTTGCAGTCCTCTCTTCCCAGGCCCAGGTGCTAACACTATGTTTTCCCTCCCTCCTGGTTACTGATGCTCTTTGACTCTAGAAGGGCTCCTAAGCTCTGAGGGGCAGACTTTTGGTGGGACTGGCAAGCCAGGCTTGGTCAGGTGCACCTTTCTTATCAAAGTGACATCTTGCATTTTTACAACTGTAAGGACATCTTTTGCAGCAGATTTAATCAAGGCAAAAGTCCTTTTATGTCCTGACTACTGTTTTCATGGTTGTTGACTATTGATTCAAGGGGCATGCAATCCTTGACAACTTCAGATATACCGCTACTTACTTTGGTTGTCCAGAGTGAAGATTTTCATTTTCATTATGTTGAAGTGTAATCCACACTGAAGGCTGTGGTCTCTGAACTTCATCAAGTAGTTATTCAAGTTTTCTTCATTTTCAGCATGCAAGTGTCATCTGCGTATCCCAGGTTGTCAATGACATTCCTCCAATGCTGATGCCCCATTCTTCCTCATATATTCTGGCTTCTCAGATTATTTGTTAGGCATCCAAAACCCCATAGAGATTGAAAAAGTGAGATGAAAGGATACAATATTGCCACACCTCTTTTCCAGGGACACATAGAAGGGCCTAAGTCCCCCAAATGCTCCACTCACAATCTCCAATAGAGTACACCAATGATGTCTACATGTTCTTGCTTAACAAATTCGATTGACACACAGGCACATACACCGACAGAAAGACACACACACACACACACACACACACTGACCAATGATGTGTTGGTAGATATTTACCAATTCACTCTCCACTGGGAGTGCTGCAAGTCTGCTTTGTAAAGACTGACAACTCACCTGATAGAAGTAATCCTGCCACGGCTAATTTCAAGGTACCAGCCTGATGTCATTGACCCCCAATGGGCAGAGATAAGCACCACCTACTATCCCAAGTTAATAGGAGCCGATGCCAACATACATGATCCACTTTCCTATTAACATGTACACACATTCCACCTGCACCATGAGAAGGACCTTTAACTCCCTCCCATAATATGTAAACCAAATCTCACTATACATCTCCAGAACACACAGCTCACAACGCCTGAACACACACATACAACCTCGACCCACAACCTGAATATACAAACATACCACATCTTACTGCTAATAGTTTTATGACAAAAACCCTACGGACCGTGAACACTCACACTTGTTACTACAACGATGTGTATGCTCTCCACACGTGCCTGAACACACACATGTACAACAAACACTACACACAATCTAGCTCTCTGACACCACCATGTTCAAAATCTCACTTCATAAGCCACACTAATACAGACACACACTAAAACCCACATCTCTAAAACACTTATAATACACAAATTCCAAAATGCATGCACAATTTATATAAATCTTCTCAGTTTCCAGATGTACATCCTGAATCTCCCACATCCTCCAGAACAAACAGCTCTGAAAACTAGTGAAACCAAATAAACACACAACCACATACGACCCTTAGTATTAATATATGTAAGTACATCACATGAACATTGAAAATGTACATACAAGCTATACCACCAAATTCTGCAAGAATTAGACCAGAATAGGCACAAAGAGAAATGCTGGCTGCTTTCATACAGACACAAACCCCCCACACACTCACCCATAACCCAACCATGTATATACACCCCACACATGTATAGATGCAGATAAAACTCCAAAACACCAACAATCCTTGCAGTCTAGCTAATATACACACACAACCCACGCCCCTAAGCGGCCACGTGTTCACACATGCCAGACACAACACACACAGACACATACACACATGTAAACAGCCTCAATTTCTCAAAGTATACATCACCCAAAACACTATAGATTATCACGTCTCTAGAATATAGCCTCATTTCCCAACCTCCGAACATGCCCAAACACACACATCTAGAAACACCCTAACATTCTCCAAAGAAACACTTGTAGAATACTCCAAGAATAATTCACCCTCCCACTCGTGACTTACACACACCAGTATATACTCCCCACTTACAATGAGATATCTCTTGCACATCCTGAATAAATACACTGGAACCCTGTTCCAGGTCCATATCTCACGTTCCGAAACAGCCACATTCTCAATATCTCACACATAACCATATCAACGTGCCTCTACTACATGTAAAAACAATTCTCCCACACCCTGTGCAAATACACAGCCCCATATTTTCATCAGATACACACCTCCTCATTTTCCAGAATACACCATACTCTCTACTGAAAAATATTACACACAGCCCTGGAAAATAGTCATCCAAACAGCCATGCCCCTTCATGAAACACACAAGTTCTTTACCCATACAACTGGCCTTATACCCTAAATCTAACCTAAATTATCCAGGGAACTGAAAGTATGCAACAATGACCCTGTATCTTCCAACGCCAATAAACCCTCATAATGCCTGTCTACACATAATCCAACAATCCAAAATACTCAAACAGAAATCAATTTCAAATTTTCTAGTGTACAGAATCACACAAACCCCAGACCGAACATGGAAGAATTCATGTGCAACTCCAGAAAAGCACCCAAAGCAACACAAATGTACAATATGCCCTGACTACACACCGGTGATCCTCTCTCAGTCCCCAAATATAAAAAAGAACAGGCCCTACACCCAAACTAATACACACAGGCACACTCCCTCAGATGCCCAAACGTAAAGCTGAGAAACCCATTCCAAACCTGCTATTAGGTACACAGAATGACCCAAAATCTATGGCAGGAGAGCCATGCCCTAAGTATTCCCTCCAGCCACAAATTGTAAAGAGCTCACCTTCAAGTCTTTGAGTGCACACACCTGTATCTCATGCCCTGCACACTCCCACAAAACACACTCATACTGAACCACAAATATTCATACAGACACCGCCAACCCACACATACAAATACCAACTTCCCGCGAACCCATTCACACATACACAACTCCCAAACTGTGAATTCACAGAAACACATGGCCAACAGAGTCCCAAATAACGGGCACAGAAGTACCCACAACCCTCAATTCTCACAATCCCTACGAAGCTCACAACTACATCTCTGTCCTATTTCAAGTTATACACACCACCACACAAGTATCCACCCTCAAAAAACAAATGCAAAACTTTTGCATCTCCTCAAACAAACACTGACCCCCGACAGCCTATTAATATACACACGTGCCTCACATTCCAAATACACCCACAGACACTCAGTCCAGGATAGAAACACAAATGCAGCAACTTACAGCCTCAAATGCACACACAGTTGTGTGCTGGCAAAGGATTACACACTCACACTGGCTTTCTGCAGAATCATACATATAAAATCTCCCAGATACACATGGAGGAGTGACACAGAATTTACTGATTTCAGTCAAACATGCAGTACTCGTGACTGGAAATCTTTTATACACACATCATTAGCAGGGTGCTTTTGTAGATCTTGGAAAATCTGCTGCATCCTTAACCCACCATGCTTGCAAGTCAGTCATGATTCCATGCACGACACTACAAATAAATGCTTGGTTTTAGTCAATTCAGCAAAGTCACTCACTTCCTCAGCAAAGCAGTGTCATTTGAACATGAATGTTGGTTGATATGTTTCTTATGTTAACAAGGAAGACCTAAGAGACATGAGGTCCTAGGCTGGAACTTGACAGAATTTCCCTTGACACGAGCTCTTTCTGTGCTTAAACAGAGAGTGCTTTTCAAATCCTTATTTTTCAAAATTAGGTATTATTCAAAATGCAACAGATAATGACACACTTGTCAGTTTGAAGAGTCATTATTGAAAGTTCCCCCCTCATTTTCAGTCCACCAGTTAGGAAAACAATCACTGCAGTCCTGAGGTGCAGCCTTTGCCATTTCCCGTGGTATAAATACTGCCAGCACAGGGCACGCTAGCAACCTGAGAGCGCTGAATTCTACACCAGGAAAGGGGGTCTCCCAATGCAAAGCCCACCTGCAAATAACCCAAGAGCCTACAGGAGGGTAAAGCATAGCAGCAACATTACCAAGGATGTTTGCGTGCCCCTTCCCTTCCTTTGTAATAGAACTTACCTAAGAGAAAGCGGAAGAGCGGTGCGCTCCTGTGTGCAGGGTCTGAGGCCTCCCCTGGCACAGCCCAGCCCAGAGCGAGACCTACCCTTAGGGACCCTGCCTTCCCTGCTCCTGCCTCGCGCCTCAGTGAAGGGGACCTTCTGCAACTGACGCCTGAGGCCGTTAGAGGTGGCAGTTCGCGCGCCCCAGAGCCTTGTCTCAGGAGGCTGTGCGCATGCGTGAGCTCCTCAAGCAGGGCGGGCTTAGCCTTGCACCCTAAAGGCTTCGTACCTAAAGCATACCCTTTGTTGTGAGTGCATTCTGACTCACAGCGACCCCATAAGACAGAACTCTATCATCCAAGGGCTATTTTTCCTCAGGCAGCCCTGCTGATAATTCAAACCTCCCAGACTGCTTGCAATAAGATATGCTTGATTTTCACATCCCCTACCTCTGCAGATCCTACTAAGTTGTATTTGCTTTTTTACATGGACTATACTATTCTCTCTCGGAAACCCTGGTGGCGTAGTGGTTAAGTGCTACAGCTGCTAACCAAAGGGTCGGCAGTTCGAATCCGTCTAGGCGCTCCTTGGAAACTCTGTGGGGCAGTTCTACTCTGTCCTGAGGGTCGCTATGAGTCGGGATCGACTCGATGGCACTGGGTTTGGTTTTTGGTTATACCGTACTCTCACTATCCCTGGCTCTACAAATCAAGGAATGCATGCTAAGAGATCTCTTAAGGGAAAAGTCCTCAATATGTGTCCTTCAGTTTACTTTTCTCCTGTTTAGTGAGTAGGAAAACATCTCAGCCAGTGTTACTTTCTTCCTGTCCACATAGCAGGTACTGTGGGAAAAAAAAAATTATTCCTTTTTTTCATAATATAAATTAATTATTCCTGTTAGCCCTTAAAAAACTACGCACCAGAATTGCATCATTGTATTGCTTTTAAGGGTTTTTTTTTTTTTTTTTAATTTCAATAATCCGACAGCCTTTTTCTGGAAATTGCAAGATTTGTATTATTTCTCACTCCTTGGATGACTCTCTGCATGGCCCTACAGAGCCAACACATGGAGCCTCCAAGTGCACAGGCTGAGAGAGAAATCACAGCAGCTGAATAAGTCTCAGTCATCACATTTTATCATTTCCTCCAGTGCTCTGAGGTTGGGTGGAAGATCATCTGTCGTCTGTGTTCTATGACCTAAGAAGAGAGATGATTTTTTTTCAGTGGTCAGTGCAGGCCTTAGAGTTTTTCTACACGGATGGTCGGAGAGCCAGTTCCAAAGGACTTTTGGCTTTGTGCTTTCACAGCCAATAGTAGTAAATTTCATAGGGGCTAATTTAATCACACATGCTTCCATGGCTGAATATTTTCAGGCAGTAGAAACAGAAATTGCAGAATGTGGACATTAATGTTCCTCCACAACGCAATGTTTAAATCATTGGCTCTGGGCTCACTCATTCAAATCCAATGGTCCTAAATCTAAGTTAGTATGTAAAATGGGAAAAAATTCATGAACTCACTGGCAAGCAGAAGAATGAAAGAACAAGTCTGCTTTTCTTGAAGGCCTAGATGCACTGATTTGCCCCACCATTGGCCTAGATTGAAAAGCATTTAAGGTTGCTCCACGGGAGAAGCTCAAGTCCTAAGAAAAGTCACCAAGGTTTTACTTTTATCAATCACCATGACTAGCTTTTAAAAATATCAGGGCGGTTTTTCTTGAATCTAACTTCACCATCTAAGCTAAGACATGAGTGGAGTTGTTCAGTGTAGGTGCCAGAGAAAATACAAAGATAGATGCACGCAAGAAGCTGCTTCCTGGTTGCAGAGAATTAAGGGGTGGGCAATTTCCAGAAAGTCAGAAGCTGCGTGGACGAGCTCTTTTCACAGTGGTTGGGCAAACGCTGTGGATGCTGAAGATAGAAAGATTCATCGGGTCTTATCAGGTTTATATTTCAGGTAAAACTCAGACACCACGAGGCAATTCACGAGGACCACATTATGAAATGGCTTTGTAACATAATTGTCGCAAAGAGGGGAGAAGAACCCTTGTCTCCTCCGAGCTTCCAATTCTCTGTTCTCCTCTACAATATGGCTGCTATTGCCTTTTTCCACATTACCCTCAAGTCAAAATATCTTCCCCAGTGACAAGAATCTAAGTTAGTGCCAGCAGGGAAATTTTCTCAGTGAAGGCTATCAGTGTGGAACACTCCTTCATGCCTCTCTCCTTCCCTTACACCCTCCCATCTGAAAGGCCACTACTGCTGTGAGAGCAGGATTAAAGTTGATCTCACATTACTTTTCTCATTGCAACCACTAGGGGTCAGCACCCTTCATCACCCATGACTAATTTTCCATCAAGTGTCTCTTCCTGAAACAACAAAATAAGTGCTCTTTCAACTCATTTTAATACACTGAAAATTATGCTCATGGTGAAAAAAAGTCAAACATATTTTATTTAATGAACATTCTACCATTACTCGCACAAAGATTTGAGCACATACCTTGATGAGCCTGGATTCCAAAGAGCGAGGGTGTGTGTAGGACTTCATGGCTCAGAATGGCCAGGTAGGGGTTAGATGGGAGCAAGTGTGTGTGTGACTTGACTTTGGTGAGTAGAATCCTGTTTTGGTCTCCAGATACCCACCCATTTTACGGCCATGGGGCTCCATCTAGCACCTGAAGAACCCAGGGCTGTTGGAAAAAAAAAAAAACAAAAACACTCATTATCCATTGCCTTCGAGTTGATTCCTAAGCTCATTTAGTTTAGTTTCAGAGAAACAGATTTTCTTCTCCCTCATCCTTATAGCTGCTCCCATGCCCACTAAGCTCAAGAGCTCCAGAGGGTTTGATAACCATTCAGTATCCCAGATGATCAAAATGACCTGTAAGATTATGTATAATTGGTGTGCTGGTTTGGTTTGGGCGCTGTGTTTTATGTTTATGGAACCAAGATTCCAACTCTGACCTTCTGAGTGCAAATTCAGTTCTGCTCTTATGAGGGTGAGTAAGTCATAATAGCTAAGGTTTTTTTTATTTTCCCTCTGGTAGGTTTGCCACATAAAATACAGGCCACTTGTCAACTTCAAATTTTTGAGAAAGAACAACTAATGTTTTTGTGGAATCCTATTGGTGCGGTGTTCTTGAAACTATGTCTTCATATTACACAGGGATTCCCTGGAGTCCTGTATTTTACTTGCTAAATCCAGCAAGCCTATTCTTGGGCTAATTTGATGTTTACGAAAATGTTGCAGTTCTCATTGTAGAATCTAGGGTATATGTAAGAATACAAACAGAATCATTGATCCAGAAAGGGAAAGAAAAAATATAGACATACAGGATAGCATTAATTTTAAAGGAAAGAATAAATATATACATATATATATAGGAACACACCATACTTGTATAATGAAAACAGGGAAACTGAAATCACTTTTGAGAAATGAGCATAGCTTGTGTTAGTTACCCCCAGTCACATACAATATTTCTGGAAAGAGGAAAAAGAAATAGAAAACATCATCGATTTCCACTGAGATGGAGAATTTGGTTGCCAAGAAAAGGTGTGGGGGGTGGGGGGAGGAGTTGTCACTGTACAATCTATCTGAACTACTGGACTTTTCAACTATACAGAGGTATCTTTCTTTAACTACTGAATTACAGTCATTGTTAGTAATAAGATACTTAAATATGAATGTACAATATAACAATCTGGGAAACAACAGGAATCTACTTCTGGTCATGGAATTAGAGGCTGTCGCCCTTCCTTTAATACACTGGGGCTTTCCAGGAGAAAGGATCATAAGTAAGGCTGGCCATGCTGCAGCCCACAGAGTTTTAAGTAATGAATGGGAGTTCAGGGACACAAGGACTGCTTCCTAAACAATAATGTATACAATACTGTATGCACACACACCAAACACAATGGAACTTCTCTGAAAACCCTAATTTCAAACACTTGGATTCCTTGTCTCTATATGTACCCCACCTTCCATTAGACAAGGTGTCCTGAATTTTGTTTATGAAGTGCTGGTGACCTTGTAATAATTCAAGAACCTGCCACCTAGATTTGGGGAACAGGGTGGGTGTAGGGGCTCAAAACTAGGTATGTTGATGAGAATTGAAGTCTAGAGTAGAGCCTTTCTGCTGTGGATCTGAGAAAGAACTCACAAATGGCCCTAAGAGGTTCACACTATTTGTGTTGTCAACCATAATTTGAAGGAAACAGGTAGCTCTTGCCTACCTGTCAGATCCCTTTCATGGAATGTCTCCTCATCCCCACCTGCCCTCCACCCCTCCCCCACTGTAGAATGTCTGGAGTCCTACATTCTACTCCTGTTTAGATTCAAACTTTTCCCTCCTTTTCTTGGATCCATGAGCATCTGTTGGAGCCAGATCACGCTCAGAGTCCAGGACGTGGCGATTTCAGGTGCTGAAGGCTGCCAGACAGCTGTGGTCAGTGCCCAAGCCTGTGGAGATGTCTTCAGAAAGAGGTAGGCCTGGAGGGGAGGGGGTGTGTTATCAGATCCCTACCACCCCTCCAACCCTTGGGAATTCAAATTTGACACTTCCCCTGGGGACAAGCTGTCTGAGCAGGAGTGAGGAGTGGACCCTTAACACCACCTGGAATATCCAACCTAGGGAGCCTGAAGAGGAAGATTGGAAAAATGAGACAGGAGGTTGGGGAAGGAGAAAAGGGGTTTTATAGTATGCATCATGAAAAGAAATGCTCAGGAGGAGATAGGGAAACCACTCTTTTGAAGACTCACTCTTTCAAGAAAGTCTGGAGGACACTTTCTACTTCAGAATGTCCCTTCCCTGCTAGTGAGCCTGCTGGGGGCATTTCAGACAGAGTGGATGTCAACCCTGTTCCATGGGTTGGAAACAGCTTATGAGGGTGGCAGCCTGTCTGCCTGGGATTCCTGAGAGAGGTTCTGTGAGTCATTGATAGCTTGGGCCTCTTACTTTTCGGTAGACAGAGGCCTGAGAGTCTAGTTGAAGTGCTCACAAGTTCTCTAGTGGAAAATTTCTCAACTAGAGCGAAAGAAAATCTAATTCACTCTTGGGACTTCTTGCAGTCTTCACCACTTTGCCCTTCCATACTGATGCCCATCAGCTGAGATTCATTGTGCCGATTCCCAGTGACCAGGCAGGGAATTCAGATGACCTAACACCTGGTTGCCTTTCCTACTCCTCCATTTACCCTTTTCCTTTGTCTCAACAGCAACTCCAGTGCTGGGTCCGGATATGACCATGAATCCTGGTGCCTCCATGTCTCCTTTTGCTGCACTGCCCTTCCCCCCACACACTCCCAGACACCCACACCAAGAACCCAGGGAGCAGCACCCACTCCCCCTCATGACTTCCTCATGCCCTGCAGGCACCCCTCTGGGGCTCTCTGTTCTCCCCAGGACACTTCTGGTGCCTATCGTTGGGGATTCTGGCCACGGTGGGGCCAGAGCTGGCAAGGTCACTGTTCAAGTGAGGACAGAAGGGAGATCAGCAGAGCTGCCTGGAATTCAGACCTTTGCCATGGTGCAGACCCCACTTAATTGGAGTGCCCCAGGGGCTCCCAGTGGAGCACTTGAGTATGCTCCACCCCCTTTTAGGGAAGCCTCTGCTGTGATCCCTGCCATGTCTGTTGTGGGTACTCAGGCTTGTAGGGGAGTTTGGTCCCCAACTCTTTCTCTTCAAGCTCCACCACCAGCTGCCCAGCTGGCCTCCATTTTCCCCCAAGAGAAGGCTTGCTCAGGCCAACACGCTTCTTCTGGGGAGGGAAGCCTGGCCGCCACACAATCCAGGCCTTCGCTGGATGACTCCTCCTGTAATCCCCAGAGTGTTTACCAGAACTACCGACGTTGGCAATGCTTCAAGTCTCTGGCCTGGAGGCACCATCCCCAAAGTCCTGATACAGAAGCTCTTTCCTGCTTTCTCATGTGAGTGCCCTAATCAGTGGGGACAGCTGAGATTATTGTGCAGCTTTCAAATAAAGAGGTCTTGGGGAGACACAATGGAGGTTAGGCTCTTTACGAACACTTGAGTAAAGGTCATGAGGGCGATGGGATATGTTATGAGAAGATATTTTCCTGATCATATTAACCGTACCTCCCTGTGAACAACACATTCAGATGCCTTATTTCAATTGATGCTGACCACCTTGTACATGAAGCCAGTCTTTATATTGGAATCATTATCCTAATAATTATTTACAGGAGACTAAACAGTATGGTGGAAAACCTGGTAGCATAGTTGTTAAGTTCTATGGCTGCTAACCAAAAGGTCAGCAGTTCGAATCCACCAGCCGTCCTCGCAAACTCTGTGGGGCACTTCCAATCTGTTCTATATTGTCGCTATGAGTAGGGATCAACTCAATGGCAAAGGCTTTGGTTCTGTTTTTTTTAAACACTGTGGTAAAGTGAGGACCCATGATATGAATTTTGGTCTCAGACCGCGAACACGACATTCCTCCACTGGTCTTTACTTTCCAAAATAGGAGTTGAGCATATGTTGGCCAGTGCCGTATCATGTCCAGAGGAGAGAGGAAACGGGCAAGGCCTAGGACAACCACTTTAAGTTTACTCCCACCCTCATTCCTCTAGAGAATTCCAGTTACAACAGGGAGGTGGTAGAGTATGCATAGTTGTGAAGGGTTTGGGCTCTGTCCTCCTTAGATTTGTAATCATGAACAGGCCATTATACATCTTCACCCTAGAGTATCTCATCAAATAAGGAGACAACTACAGTTAACAGGATAGCTAAGAAGATGATATGACCTAATATATGAAGTGTAGTCCAAAGAAAGTATCTACAAGAGCGAAATTTTCCTAGCTACAGTATGTGTGAGTGGAAATTGGCAATGAAGTGCAGGGTCACGGACTTCTGTGAATGACAGGCAGAGTGATTAGTCACGTGGGAAGCTTTATCTTTTCAGAGCAGACCCTACATCTCTCTCAACCCTGAGCTTCCCAACAGGTCAATCAATATCGAACTCTGATCACATTCCACAGGATGTTTTTCCACATACACGTTGCTCTCATTGGCTGAAAGACTGAAGGCATCTTCTTCCCTCTCCCACTGCCCACCACTCGCCCAAGAATAAAGACACAGTCCACTAAATCCAAATTTCAAGCAGTCTTAGGAATTCCCTGGATTCCAAAACAGCAAGTGGTATCCTGGAGGCAAAAGCACTTGAAATCTAAAACACTGGAAGAGGGATGGACACGGACAAATAGGAAGATAGATGTGATAATGGGCAGAGGATGTGTGTAGGGGTGGTGTTAAGATGGGGATGAGATATGTATTTGTCGAAAGTTACTGACATGCATGGATATTTAGCCCAGTCCTGCGATCCCTGGCTAGACTGAAGCCCACCATGACCCTGGAGGAGGGATTCTGGCGGTCTGTACAGGAATGGCAGCTCAAGAGCAATTTTGACCGGATGATCTTCTATGAGATGGCAGAAAAGTGAGTCCATGGCATCTTGGCCTTGTTGGGACTGAGCAATGAGGTGTGAATGAAGTAGGAGGGCTGCTACAAATCAGAAGGGCTGTGTGAGGAGGAGGTGTGCACTTGGAGAGGGTTCCTGGTTCCCTGATGATCCCGCTCTACCCTCAGACAACTTCTACCACCACATTCACTGCTTGCAGTTTTCTGTTCTGCATTCATCAAGAAATTCACCCCTTCTACATGTTGGATTTGTAGATGCCCCCATACTTGAGTGTTAAGACAGAATGAGGAGAAACACTGTGGCTACCCATGGAGATATAGTCCAAGCTCTAGACACTCTGAAATGAGGGGATATGCTGTACCAGCCAAGTTCCTGCTTGCCTCAATGTCCATATAGCTAACAGGGAATTTGGGGCCACTCCTCCTCATGACAACTGGTAGAAAATTGTTCTACAACCGTCCAAGAATGGTCCAGGCTGGAAAGCTGTATTCATGAGAAGACAGCATCTCAGTCACCCTGTTGGACGAGCTTCTGTCCTTCATTGCCTTTCCTCCCTTGGTTTAAAAAAAAAATCATGAGAGGAGCCTGAGGCTTTTGTGAAACCTCATATTCCACCTTTTTTGCAAATGTCTCTTGGACCACTTGCCCACCTGGTTTATATCCCAAGGCCTCAAAGGTTGAGACTAGGACTGGGACACTAGGAACTACTCCTTGGTGTCACCTGCAATCAACTTCATCCCATCCCAGGTTCAGGCTGTCACCTCTACTGTGTGTGTTTTAGGCAAGGGCAGGAGAGGCTTGGAGAACGGTGTGCATGAGTGGGTCCTGCTGTGTGTCATGTAGGTCTGATTCAATTCAACCAACCAGTGTCAGCGTTGTGGTGTGCCATCAGGTGCTAAGGGTATGGAAAGGTAGTGAGCACTATGGCTGTGTCAGGAGGAGCTTCCAAGAAGGCCGGGCTCATTTCCTTCACAACCTTCCTATGTTAAGATGAGTTGTGCTGCAGGTGAAGGGATGATGTGGTGAACATGTAAAGGACCCAAACCTTGTTTGTGCCTCCTGGGAAATGGACTTACTGGGCACCTGGACAGGTCATTGAAGGCACATCTTTCTGCACTGCCCCATAATTGGCTATTGTCTGGTCCTGGGGCTCCTGGTACATCTTCTCTTCTCCTCAGCACACCCTGTGCCTCCCTCACCCTTGTCAGGTTCATGGAGTTTGAGGCAGAGGAGAAGTCAGAGATTCAGATGTTGCAGCAGAGGAATGCGTCTGTCTGCCTCCTTCCTCCAGCTCCACGCAATCTTGATCCTCACGGGCCTTCATCCACTGTGGTTGGCCAGCATCCAGGTATGGCTAAGCAAGTTCAACAGGAGCTACGGGCCAGGGGTCAAAGGAGGTATTTAGGGACTGGTTTTGTTGGGAGAAGGCATTGTCTTCACCTGTGGTACTTTTCTTTCAAGAGGGGACAATGGCTATTTCTATCAGTAGAGACTGCCAGATGCCTGGGGTCTCCGCTGTTCTTCTTTACACACTAGTAGTGAGGTGGTCAAGTTTTATAACTATTGTCTCACATGGATTATCAAATGTGGGCTCCAATACCTAATCAGCTTTAAATGTGGGTCTCAATGAGACTTCTTGAAAAAGAAGCAGTTTCAAGTTTCCCCATAAGTTGACTCTCTTGGACCGTCTGCCTCTTACCTCTTCTCCTCTCACAGTGTTTGTGGCTTCAGGTGTGCCTGCCCTACCAGGAACCATGTCAGTGTCTCCATAATTCTGCTTTACAACATGGGGTTGGGTGGTGACTTAGTTATCTGGTGTTGCTATAACAGAAATACCACAAGTGAATGGATTTACCAAACAGAAATTTATTCTCTCACAGTCTAGAAGGCTAGAAGTCTGAATTCAGGGTACCAGTTCTCGGGGAATGGTTTTACTCTCTGATGGTTCTCGGGGAAGGTCGTTGTGATCAATCTTCCCCTGGTCTAGGAGCTTCTCAGCACAGGGACCTCGAGTCCAGAGGACGGGCTTCACTCTGGGAACTTCATTCTTGGTGGCATGAAGTTCCTCTCCTCTCTGCTTGTTTCTCTCTTTTCCATTTCAAAAGAGATTGACTTAAGATACAATCGAATCTGTAGACTGAGGCCTCCCTCATTAACACCACTGCCTATAATCCTGCTTCATTAATATCATAGAGGTTAGGATTTATAACACATACGATAATCACATCATATCCCAAATTGGTGCACAACCACACAATACTGGGAGTCATGGACTAGCCAAGTTGACACACATTTTGGGGACACTATTCAATCCGTAACAGGTGGAAAGAGCCTGAATTTGCTGCCACATAAACATGCTCTTTCCAACCCTTCTATAGTGTTCATTCCAAAGAAGGGAGGTTCCATGGCACAGCCCCCTAAGCAACATCAACACAGACCCCAGCACCCTTGGGAGCCCAAGCGGTCCCATGAAATCCCTCCTGAAGCCGTCAAAGATTATGTTGAAATCATGGAAGATCTCCTTGGAACTGCCCATTCAGCCACTGTGGAGGCAGATGGGAAATGTGAAGAAGAAGCAAATGAGGAACAAGAGGAAGAGAATGAGCTGTACCCAGACCCAGGACTCCTGAGCTACATTGACAAGCTGTGTGCACAGGAAGCATTTATCACCAAGGTGGGCCAGGACCTGAGGATTGGTGTGTGTGGGTTCTGTACTTTGGTGCTCCATCCACCAAACATCTAGAGTTTTACCCCAGACATTGCAATTTAGCTCAGTTCCTTCCTCCATAATCGATGTGTGTGTCCTTTTCTTGTGTGTACATGTGTGTGTGTAAGTGTCTGCGTAGGTGTAGGTTGGGGTGGTGATATTTTAATATAATACTGGATGCAAATTCGAGAGGGAGATTATTGATTCTCTTCTAGAACCTCTAAATCACTGGTTACTCCTTGTCAAGGATCTTCACATGCCGCCTCCTTCCATTCTCAGGTGGAAGCAGTTATTCACCCTCAATTCCTGGAAATGTTACTATCCCCAGATTCTCAGGTAGATCCCATGTCCTTAAGGCAGGAGCTGGAGGAAGAGGAAGGACTCACTCTCACTCAGGTAAACCAGAGGAGGAAGGGAGAATCATAACATGAAGCCCACAGGATTTCATCTAACCCGACAGTGCCTTGGCTGTCATGGCTTCTGCGGAAGGCCAGCTCCAGGTGTGGGAGCAGGTGCAGAATGAGGAGGTAAGAGATAATGGAGTGGCCAAGAAGAGGAGTGGAGTGGTAAGGCATTGCGGTTGGGAAAACCACACAAGAGGATGGACAGGCAGAGCTGCAGTACTAGTTATTGAAGGACGCTCATGTGACTGACTTCCCTAAATTCTGCCCCAATACTATGGCCTCCACCACCCACTCAGCCACGTGTTCTCACAGTCTGTACAGAATCAGTAATTATCCATTTTCCTTCCTTGCAGCTGGTGGAGAAGCGACTGCTGGAATTGAAAGGAAAAGTGGGTGTGGAGGCACCCCCAACTTATGTTGTGCCAACCAGGGAGTCACCTTGTACAGAGTCTAGGACCAGTCAAGACGCAGGGAGCACAGATAACCACAGCATCCAATTACAGATGAGCGAGAAAATTAGCACAAAAGAGTTGGATACAGATGACTTGCCAAAAGATGGCAGCAGCTACAGTAATTTGTCTAAGTTAAAAGACCTTGGTCCCTTTATGTGGAGTCCCATGTCACAGGAACTTAAGTCTGAACAATCAACTTCTCCTCAACGGGGTCCTGGTTGCACCTCCCCTAGATTGGGAAACAGAGAAACCTTAATGTCCTTACAAGCCTCTCCTATTTTTAGTGGAACACCTGCGAAAGTTGAAAGGTCCAGTGAAGAAGAGGAAGAGGAGGAACTCCCCAGCCTTGACTTCCTCTTGGCATCTCGAGAAAGCCTACTGCCCTGGAGTCTTTCCAAGAGTCCTCTGCCTGCCTCCAGCATTCTGCACCATGGAGTTCAGGGTACCTGGGGAGAATCCCAGCCCCGATCTCTGGAGACAGTGAGTCTTAGCCGTCCTGGACATACAGCTGTGAAGTGGAAGATCCCACCTCAAGTCAGAGCTCCATCACTTGCTGCAAAGCGGCCCTACTCAGGGGCTGACCTCGGAGTCTCTGGGAGGCAACCCTTGACTGTGGGTGAGGTCCAACCCTCGCTGCCTCTAAAAAGAAGATGTGACCCTTCCACTCATGGAAAAAGGAAGAAGCATCTTCTTAGCCATTAGTGAGCTCTCCGATATGTCAGACCATCAAGTTAGGGTCCCTTAGATAGGTTAGGGTTGTCAGCTCCTCCCCCATACTTATTAGGCTAATGCTCCTCCCCTATCCCAGTGGTACTTTTGGCTATTGTACAGATACGATGATGGCAGAGAGGGAGGCCAAAGCCTGGGTAGGGTGCACATCTACTTCCATAGTGGCAGATGAAGAACAGTAGATTTACTTTAAAGAATAGTCCTCTGTAAATTGGGATTAAAGATAGTTTTGTTGGAAGAAATTCTCATTGACTCTTTCTTCTGGCCCTCCTCTGATGCTGGATGGACTGTGGTGCTGTGAAAAGGAAAAGATATAGGTGTCCCCCGTGTTCCTGATCCACATGTGACTGACCTAGTTCTCTTCTCCAGCTTTAACTGATGTCCTCAGGATGCTCCTGGGGACAGTCTGGCTTTGGCCGCTCACGGCTCACTGATAAATCGCCAGTGATCACTTTTATCATCCATTTTTCACTAGCTGTGGCTTGGTTTGGGGAGCTTTCTGTGGGTATATTATGCGTATCTCTGTCTCTTAACAATCTATTAATGGAACTTGCATTTCAACCTTTCAGCCTTCCTGGTCATTAACTAATGTTTCTATAATTGAGCCTTGAGGCTGCACTTTTCTTGAAGGGACTTTTTTTCTTTTTCCTAGGAAGATGCCAGACAACAGATCTAAAATGATCCTCAGCATACCCAGGGATTTTCCTGTGTGGTTTATTTGACTTGACAGGATCAACACTTGGCTTCTTGGGGACATGGCTTTCTGTTTCTCTGCATTTACTCTAAGAAATGCTATCATGAATTCTCAAGAGGACTTCAAAATAAGCAATGATAGTATGCTACCTTCGGTGAGGAGGGAACGAGATGGAATCTGTTAGAAATACATTTATGAAGCCTTCTTTTGATAGTGTGCATATGAACTATGAAAGTAGACAGGGAAGTTAGGAAGTCCCTTTACCTTATTTGTGGACAGGAAAGAATCTCATTCAACCAAATTGGGAAGGTCCATCCTGCTGTGCTCAAGGGGACTGACCTCAGGTGCCTTTGGAATCTTCCAAGGAACATCCTATAAGCACTCTTCCCTTTCTTTCCCAAATGATGACTGAAATTCTAGGGTTAAATTGATGTCGATTTGGTCTTATACTTACATCTAAAATAGTTCCTTACAAACAAGAGGAAACTTAACTTACACAACAATCATAAAGTCCAGGAGAAGCAGAGATGTCATGAGGTTCATAGCAGACCTGGATGCCCAGAGTGTGCAAGGCTAGATGTGAGCAGGGATGGTAGGAAGGGCTGAGGAGTGCTAAGGAATCAGTTGTCTGACTGTTCGGGCACTTGCATAGACCCCATGTTCAGACCAGGGGTGTTCTAGTGTTGTGGCATTTAGTGCCTGTGAGCTGCTTCCTGTGTTGGGAGGTTCCTAATGGGGATCTGGATGGAGACCTCTGCAAGTAAGATTCTGCTGGGGAAAAAATCAAGATGAAGAGATGAGAATGAGGGGAGAGGACACCTCTGGTCTTTCCTCAGAATTGTCAAGTCCTTGCCCTCCAATCTGCACGTAACTCCTCAAATCCAGGTGTCCATGTCCTGACTTCATCAGTGCATTCTCCTCAGTAGCTCTATTTCTCAACCTGGAAGCTCCCTGGAATTTACCAAAGCTTCCTTCCAGCCTCATGCTTTTTTTCTCCAAGTTCCAAATTCTAATTTTATTCCAAGTGCCTGTGAATTTTCAGGAATGCCATGTCCCAGAAGGTTCCCGGCCAACAAGATGCAGGCACCTCATAGAGTGTCCTGCTCAGCATAACCAACAATCCTGGTGTATCCCAGGTATTTACGGGGGTGTACACATCCAACATTGAAAGACAATGTGGTAAGTGAAGGACAGAGCCCTGGCTCCTCAATTCCCCGCTGTTTGACTTTAGAAAATTCCTGTTAAGTCCTCTACATTTTAGGATCTTCACTGGGAAAATAGCATAACGCTGTACACCTCTCAGAGTGTCTGGGATATTAAAGGAGTGATACAGCCGGTCCTTGGCACCCAGTGGTGTTGGCTGTAGGGATTCGGAGGCACTGTATATTCTCACACCCCTGTCTTGCGTGGCTAGATGGAGTTGGGTGATACCTCCAGCCCTCAGGTCCCTGATGTGTGTGGATGAGGAGCCTGTTTAATGGGCAGGGTGACATCAAATGTCACGAATCTGCAACTGCCCCTTGGCTGTTGCAGTTGAAAATAGGCTTCAAGTGTATGCCCTCTTGGTGTTGAAACGGCCCACACAGGTACAGGCAGGGGTGAACGGTGCTACATGTCCTCAGACCCTTTATGCCAGTGTCCAGGCAAAGATGCAGCCCTGGCCTGACTTCCCAGCTGAGGTGGCACGGTGAATTGTTACAGCCAAAGGACTAGTTTGTGTGCAGAGAGCCCTGAGCTCTGGGTTACAGGACTGGCAGTTCTTGCATACTGTCTGACTGGTGGACCGCAGGGAGCGGGGGCCAGGTGTGGAGAGGGAAAACAGGCTCTTCTCCCCTGTTAGAGTTTTGGATGGGGAGGGTAGGTTAGAAGCTTGCACTTAACTTTCACAGGTCCAGTACCATTTCCATCCTGATCTGGAGGCAGCTGCAGACTTTCCACTGCCCAGCCTCTCCTGACATGGTGAAACCTGTCCTGAATGCTACTGCTCTCCTCAGCCTGCCATGCACCAGCTGACCCAGCCAGCAGGGTGCTGACAACCTCACAACTGGCACTTCTTTGCTGCTTTTGAACTGTCTCTCCAGCATCCTGCCGCTCAGTCCAACTCCTCAGCTTTGTCTTCGATGATCTGGGCCCGTACACTGTCATATAGAATCGATTCACTTCTTTTTCATGTCTTGGATGTAAGAAGAACAACAGGAAGCATCTGATTATTTTGCCATCTTGGCCCTGGCTCCTCCTTCTTCCTTACAAAATTGAAGTGTATTCCAATCTATATATATATTTGTTCCATTAGAATAAAGTAAATTGTTCCATTAAAATAAAGTCAATGTTCTATGCCCAGCATCAACGATCCTATTTGTATGTCTTTAGTCTAGAGTCTACAATGATAACTTCAACATTCCCTTAAACTTCAAAGTCACCCCAAGAATAGACTTGCTGGGTTTAGCAAAGAAAATATAGGCCTCCAAGGATTCCTCACGTAATATTGGGGGTATATTTACAACAATATTAGTCATTGCTTAACAGAAATTTGAAGTCAATAAGAGGCTTGTATTTTATCTGGAAAAACTACCAAGAGGCAGAAAACATTAAGCTGTTATGACTTACCCTCGGAAGAACAGAACTGAATTTGCAGTTAAAACGCCTGAGTTTAAATCTTGGTTCCATACACATAAAACACAGCACCTAAACCAAACCAGCATACCAATTTCACAAAATCTCTGCAGGTCATATTGATTATCTGGGATATCGAATAGTCATCAAACACTCTTGAGCACCTAGGTTTATTGGGCAGAGAGCAGACGTAAGGGTGAGGAAGGCAGAAAATCCTTTTCTCTGAAGGAAAAGTGCATACAATGCTACAGCCCTAGGATCTTGAGTTGTTAGTTAGGGCCCCATGGCCCTGAAATGGGTGGGTATCGTGAGACCAATGCAAGATTCTACTCACGCAAGTCAAATCCCCATCCACACACACACTTGCTCCCATGTATCTCCTAGCTGGGCATTCTGGGTCATGAAGCAACACTTCTCAGCTTCAGCATCACCTGTCCCCATCATACACCCTTGCTTTTTTGGCATCTGGGCTCATCAATTTATGTCCGCGATCCTTGGGGGAACCGTGGTATTATCATCTTTCAAGAAAGAATGTTTGTCTTCTTATTCATCACGAACACAATTTTCAGGGTATTACAGTGAAAATGATTTGAAAAAGCATTCATTTTGTTATTGTTTTGAGAGGCTTGGTAGAAAAACTGGTCATGCGAGATGAGGGTGCTGACCCCAAGTCATTGCAACAAGAACAGTCATGTGAGAAAACTTTCATCCTGCTCTCACAGCAGCAGTGGTTTTTGGATGGGAGCATGTAGGGGAAGGAGAGAGAAGCAGAGGAGAAGTATTCCACACCGACAGCCCTCACATAAAAAAAAGTCCCTACTGGCACTAACAACCCTAGTGGTGTAGTGGTTAAGAGCTACGGCTGCTAATCAAGAGCTTGGCAGTTTAAATCAATCGGGCATCCTTAGAAACCTTATGGGGCATCTCTACTCTATCCTGTAGGGTCACTATGAGTAAGAATCAACTCAAAGGCCCCACACACTTGCTTGGGATTGAGCGAGACCTTCACCTGCATCCTTACACATCTCAACAAAGGGACACATCAGAAGGTTCAGCATACCCACAGCCAAGGTTGGAGACATTCCAGCTGTGCAAGGCTGTATCTGGCAGTTTTTCAGCTAACTGAGGTCCCATCAGCTCAGGGTTCTTGGGACTCTCTCTTCCCAGGTCCAGGTGCTAAGACTGTGTTTTCTCTATTTCCTGGTGACTGGTGGTCTTTGAGTCTAGAAGGGCTACCCAGCTCTGAGGGGAAGCCTTTTGGGGGGACTGCCATGCCAGGCTTGGGACAGGTGCACCTTTTTTTTTTTTTTAATCAAAATGACATCTTCCATTTTTATAACTTTAAGGGAGTCTTCTGTAGCAGATTTTCCCAAGGCAAAACATCCTTTGAAGTCCTGACTGCTGCTTCCATTGTTTTTGATTGTTGATTAAAGAGGCATGAAATCCTTGAAAACTTCAAATATGTCTCTATTTACTTTGGTTGCCCAGTGTGAGGATTTCATTTTCTTTATGTTCAGGTGTAATCCATGCTGAAGACTGTGGTCTTTGGTCTTCATCAGGTATTTCTTCAAGTTTCCTTCAGTGGCAGCCTGGAAGGTTGTCATGTGCATGTCCCAGGTTGTCAGTGACATTCCTCCAAAGCTGATGCCCATTCTTCTTCATATATTCTGGCTTCTCAGATTATTTGTTAAGTACAGGGATTGAAGAGTGAGATGAAAGGATACCATATTGTCACACGTCTTTTCCATAGAGATAGAAGGGCATAAGGCCCCAAATGCCCAACTCACACTATCCAATAAGTACCCAAGTGATGCCTAAATGTTCTCAGCAGCACATTCTAATGGCACACAGGCACATACACAGACAGACATGCGCGCGCACACACAAGTAACCAATGTCATCAATTCACTCTCCGTTGCAAGTGTTGCAAGCCTCGATTTGCAAACATTGACAATTTACCTGATATACATAATCCTGCCATTGCTAATTTCAAGCTACCAGCCTGATGTCATTGACCCATATTTGGGCAGAGATATGCACCATCTACTATCCCTTATTAACTGGAGCTGATCCAAGCATAACTGATCCTCTTTCCTATGAGTATGTACACACATTCCAACTGTACCATGAGAAGGACCCTTAACTCCCACCCCAATATATAAACCAAACATCACTATACATTACCAGAAAACACAACTCCTGAACACACACATACAACTACTACCCTCACTCTAAATACACAAACATACCACCTCTAACTGCCTATACTGTTATAACAAAGCCGTATGGACCGCGAATACGCACAGTATTTCCTACAACTATGTATACTCTCAACATGTGTCTGAAGACATACACGGACAGCCAATAGTACCCATATATACTCACTGAACACTGTACACAAAACCAAGCCCTCTAACACCACCAAGTTCAAAATCGAACCTCAAAGGCTACCCTAACACAGGCCCACGAGAAATCACACATCTCTAGAACACATACAATATACAATTCCCAAATGAATGCACGATTTATAGAAGACCTCTCAGTTTCCAAATATACATACTGAACCCCCAACATCCTCCAGAATAAATACCCCAGAGAGCCAGTGAAACTAAACACACACACAACCACATACAACCTGTATTATTAATATATGTAAGTACACCAAATGAACACTGAAAATGCACATACAACTAGCCCACCAAATTCTCCAAGAATTAGACCAGAATAGGCACAAAGTGGATCCCTGACTGCTTTCATACAGACACAAACACCCTATACACTCACCCAAAACACGACCATGGATACGAAAAAACAAAACCAGATTCGCTGCTGTCGATTTGATTCCAAGTCATAGCAACCACCACATACTCAGGGACGCAGCTAAAACTCCAAAACATCAACATTTCTAGAACTCTAGCTAATAGACACACACAGGACCCCCCTAATTGCCCACACATGCCAGGCACAACACACACACACACACACACTCACACACACAGATTCCCACTTACTTAATGTATACAGCACCCAGAACACCATAGATTGTCACACAGGTCTAGAAATTGGCCTCGCTTCCCCAACCTCCAAACATGCCCAGAGACAATTACAAATGCCCTATCGTTCTCCAAAGAAACACATGTAGAACACTCCAAGAATAACTCACCCAATGACTCACGATTACACACAGCAGTATATCCTCTCAGAAGTCAATGAAATATCTCTTGCACATCCTATATAAATACATGGAAACTCTGTCCCAAAACTGCCACGTTCTCAAAATCTCATACATAACCATATCAACATGCTTCCAGTACATACACAAATTCATTTCTTCCACTTCCTGTGCAAAGGCACAATCTCACTTTTTCATCAGATACCCACCTCCTCATTTCCCAGAATATAGCATACTCCCTACTGAAACTTATTACACATAACCCTAGAAAATATTCATCCAAACTGCTGTGCCCCTTCATGAAACAAACTCATTACGAATACAACTGTCCTTGTATCCTGTATATAACCTAAATAATTCAGGACACTAAAGATATGCAAAATATGACCCTATATCTTCAAATACTAATATAACTCACAATGCCTGCCTATATACAATCAAACAATCCGTAGTACTCAAACAGAAATCCATCCCCAATTTTCTTGAATGCAGAATCATACAAACCCCAGAACAAACATGGAAGAATGCATGTGCAACTCCAGGAAAGCATCCAGGCAACACAACCATACAACATGCCCTGAGTACATACCAGTGATCGATCCTTCCTCATTCCCAAAATATACAAAACCAAAAGGCCTTACATGCAAGCTAATCCACACAGGCACACTCCCTCATATGCCCAAATGTCAAGCAGAGAAACTCAATCCAAACCTGCCATTAATACACAGGAAGACCCAAAATTCATGGCAGAACAGCCACACCCAAAGTATTCCCCTGAGCCACAAATTCCATACAGCTCACATCCAAGTCCTTGAGTGTACACGCCCATATCTCATGACGTGCACACTCCCACAAAAGCTCACTTATATTGAATCACTAAGGTTCATGGAAACACCACCAACGCACACATTTCAATACAAATATCAACTTCCAGGAACCAATTCAACACATACACAATCCCCACACTGTGAATTCAGGTAAACACATTTCCAACAGAGTCCCAAATAACAGGCACAAAAGCATCCACACCTCTCAATTCTCCCAATCCCTACAAGGCTCGCAACTGAATCTCCATACTATTTCCAGATATAAGCAACACCTCACAAGTACTCCACCCTCAGAAATCAGACACAGAGGTGGTGGGGCCAAGATGGTGGAGTAGTCAGATGCTTCCTGTGGTCCCTCTTATTAAAAAGGCCTGAAAGAATATGTGAATCGAATATATATGACAATTTAGGAGCCCTGAACATCTAAGGCAAAGGTGAGGAACTGGACTGAGTGGCAGGCGGAGGGAGAGACAGTTAAGAAGCAGGAAGGAGTTGCCAGACCTGACCCAGTGGGAACCATCACCCTGCAGGCCAGGATTGGGTGGTGCCGGCGGTGAGGCAAGCAATGGCATTTGGGACATGTTTTCCAAATTGGGAGAGACCAAGAGATGGAAATTCCACTCCCACCTCCAAAATCATTGAAAAGTGGTGCTTAATAGGCAAAAGATATGTACATGCGTCTAACCTACCCCACAGATCAAAAAACGCCCCTTTGGGAAAAATCTCTCTCCCATTTACCTGCCTCCTTCCTGCTCTACACTGGGTTCAAGCCGCTTTCACAGACTGCCACATCCCCTGAGCTGAAAAAAAGATCCACCAGGTTCGCTGAGATATTTTCCCAGAATTGGAGAGGGAACAATTTCACAAACAGGGGAAAATTATATGCTGGATCCTTTAAACCAAGAACTCAGGGCAGGAACAGCTCCTTTGCCTAGGCACATGCATTAGAGGTCCTCAGACTTTGAACGTCTTTCACCTCTGCATAGACCTGTGTGGGCCCATTTCAACAGTGTAGGCCCTTATTAGCACAGTACAACAGGTTATATACCTGAACCCTCACTTCAACTCTTTCAACTATATGGTGGAGAGGAATGTTCATGACATTTGACACGACTCTGTCTATTAAGCAGGATCGTCACCTACCCACATCAGGGGCCTGAGGACTTGTGTCTCCACCCATGGAACCTAGCCACCCATGACAGGGCCCGAAGAATAAGTGGTGGCTACCACTCCTTACAACCAATAGAACTGGGTGCTCATAGTTCAGATGGGGGGGGGGGGGAACGAAAATACAGAAAACTGTTGAAGATTTTTTTGAAAAAAAATTCCCTCATTCCATGAAAAATGAGAAGACGTCCTCTAAAGATGGTCATTGAACCTCATACAAGGTAGATGCTAAAAGAAAGTCACCATGACATATCATAATCTAACTTCCCAAAACCAAAGATAAAGAAAAAATTTTAAGAGTGGCTAGGGATTAACGAAAAGTTACCTACAAATGAGAGTCAATAAGACTAAGCTCATACTACTGAGCAGAAACCAGGCAGGCAAGAAGACAATGGGCTTTATATAAAGTCTTGAAGGTCAAAACTCCAGCCAATATGTATATATCCAACAGAACTGTCTCACGAATATGATGGCGAAGTTAGGACATTTCCAATAAAAAAAAAAAAGTTTAAGGAATTTGCAAAAACCCAAGCCAAAATTACAAGACATACTAAAGGGTGACTTCAGGACAATAACCCAAGACTGGAACACAAGATAGAGCAACCAGATATCAACCCAGATAAGGCAATCACAAAAATAAATCAGAGCTAAAATGTTCAAAATAGGGAAACGTGTCATCATTAGTTAAAAGATGACAACATTAAAACAAAAAAGAGGGACTAAATAATATAGCCATAGATGTTTCATATGGAGAGGAAGTCAAGGAGATAGAAAGAAATAAAAGATTGTTTTAAATGTAGAAAAATTGGGGTAAAGAGTAAGGTAACCACAAAGGAAACTAACAATCCTACACATCAAAAGAAAGAACAAGAAAAACATAAAGGCTCCACAAACACTAAGTCAACAACAATGAAAAAGATGAAAATACATTAAAAAAACCCACCCAGCACAGAAAATTAAGTAGAATAAAGAAACTGTCAACAACGCACAAAAAAAAAGACATAAGAATGGCACACTAAGCTTATAAAAAAAAAAAAAAAAAAAAGCTGAAACCTAAGAGTAATTACACTGAATGTAAATGGAGTAAATGTGCCAGTAAAGAGACAGACAGAGGCAGAATGGATAAAAAAAAAAAAAACATGATCCATCTCTTTGCTGCCTACACGGTACATGCATTAGACTCAAAGACACAAACTAACTAAAAGTTAAAGGATGGAAATATATATATACATATATGTCTCAAGCAAACAACAATCAAAACAGAGCAGGAGTGCAAATATTAATTTCTGACAAAATCAACTTTAAAGTAAAATCTACCACAAAGGATAAGGAAGGACACTATGTAATGATTAATGGGTCAATACACCAGGAGGACGTAACCATAATAAATAGTACCCGCCCAATGATAGGGCTCCAAAATACCTAAAACAAACTCTAACAGCATTGAAAAGAGAGAGACAACTCCACAATAAGAGTAGGAGACTTCAACAAACCACTTTCAGTGAAGGACAGAACATCCAGAAAGAAGCTCAATAAAGAAATAGAAGATCTAAATGCTACAATCAACCAACTTGACCTCATGGACATATACAGAACACTGAACCCAAAAGCAGCCAGGTATAATTTCTTTTCCAATCCACCTGGAACATTGTCCAGAATAGACCACACAGTAGGCCATAAAGCAAGCCTTAACTGAATCCGGAGCACTGAAATATTTCAAAGCACTTTTCTGACCATAAAGCCATAAAAGAAGAAACCAATAACAGAAAAAGCAAAGAAAAAAATCAAACATATGGAAACATCTTGCTCAAAAGCTACTCGGTTATAGAAGAAATTAAGGACAGAAGAAAGAAATTCACAGAATCAAAAGAAAATGAAAAAAACCTCCCAAAACTTTTGAGACACCGCAGAAGCAGTGCTCGGAGGTCAATTTATAGCAATAAATGCACACATCCAAAAGGAAAAAAAGGGTCAAAAATCCAAGCACTAACCCTACCACTTGAACAAATAGAAAGAGAGCAGCAAAAGAAGCCCTTAGACACCAGAAGAAAGCAAATAATAAAAATCAGAGCAGGATTAAATGAAACAGACAATAGAAAAACAATTGAAAGAGCTAAGGAGAACAAAAGCTGGTTCTTTGAAAAGACTAACAGAATCAATAAACCACTTCCTAATCAGACAAAGAAAAACAGGAGAGGAAGCAAAAAATGCAAATTAGAAATCTGATGGGCAATATCACAACAGCCCCAATGGAAATTAAATAATCATAGCATAGTATTATGAAAAATTGTACTCTAACAAATTTGAAAACCTAGAGGAAATGGAAAAATTTCTAGAAACGCACTACCTATCTCAAATAACACAAAGAGAGGTAGAACAACCAAATAAGCCATAACAAAAGAAGAGATTAAAAATGTAATTTAAAAACACCCAACAACAACAACAACAACAAAAATCCTGGCCCTGATGGCTTCACTGGAGGAATCTACCAACTTTCAGAGAAGAGTTAACACCACTACTACTAAAGGTATTTCAGGCCATAGACTACTAAAGGTATTTCAGAGCATAGAAAAGAACGGAACACTGCCAAACTTATTCTTTGAAGCCACCATAACCCTGACACCAAAACCAGGTAAAAACACCACAAAAAAGAAAAGTATAGACCAATGGAACTCATGAAATTAGATGCAATAATCCTCAAAAAAATTCTAACAAAAAAAAAATAAAAAATATATTAAAAAAATTTCACCATGCCCAGTGGGATTCACACCAGGTATGCTCGGATGATTCTACATTAAAAACAAACAAACAGACAAAAAACAATGTAATCAATCACGTAAATAAAACGAACAAAAAACCACATAATTTTATCACTTCTTGCAGAAAAGGCATTTGACAAACTCCAACACCCATTCATGATAAAAACATTCAGCAGTATAGGAATAGAAGGTAAATTCCTCAACATAATAAAGGGCATTTATACAAACCCAACAGCCAACATCGTCCTAAATGGAGACAGTCTGAAAGCATTCCCCTTGAAACCTGGAACCAGAAAAGGATGCCCTTTATCACCACTCTTATTCAACTTGTGCTGGAAGTCCTAGCCAGAGCAATTAGGCTAGAAAAAGAAATACAGGGCATTCAAATTGCTAAGGAAGACGTAAAAGTATCTCTATTTGCAGATAATATGATCTTATACACAGAAAACCCTAAAGAATAAACAAGAAAACTACTGGAATTTATAGTTCAGCAAAGTATCAGGATACAAGGTAAACATAGGAAAATCAGTTGTATTCTACACGATAAAAGAGAACATCGAAGAGGAAATCACCAAATCAATACCATTCACTATAGCCCCCAAGAAGATAAACGATGTAGGAATAAATCTAACCAGAGACGTAAAAGATCTATACAAAGAAAACTACAAGACACTACTACTAGAAACCAAAAGAGACCTATATAAGTGGAAAAACATACCTTACTCCGGAATAGGAAGACTCAGCATTGTGAAAATGTCTATTCTACCCAAGGTGATCTGTAGATACAGGGATTCATGATCCCAATTTCAATGGCATTTTTTAATGAGATAGAGAAACAAATCACTAATTTCACATGGAAAGGGCAGAGGCCTCGGATAGGTAAAGCATTACTGAAGAAAAAGAACAAAGTGGGAGACCTCATATCACCTGGTTTGAGAATCTATTATACCACCATTGTAGTCAAAACACCCTGGTACTGGTATGACAACAGATACATAGACCAATGGAACAGAACTGAGAATCCAGAAATAAATCTATACACATATGAGCAGCTGGTATTTGATAAAGGCCCAAAGTCCATTCATTAGGGAAAAGACAGTCTCTTTAATAAATGGTGGTGGCATAATTGGGTACTCATCTGCAAAAAAATGAAACAAGAACCATACTTTACACCATGCACAAAAACTAACTCAAAACAGATCAAAGACCTAAATATAAAACCTAAAACGACAAAGATCATGGAAGAGAAAATAGGGAGAACACTAGGAGCCCTAATACATGGCATAAACAGTATACGAAACATTACTAACAACACACAAACAGCAGAAGAGAAACTAGATAACTCGGCGCTCCTAAAAATCAAACACTTATGCTCATCCAAACACTTCACCAAAACAGTCATATGACAACCTACAGAGTGGGAAAAAAATTTTGGCTACAACAAATCTTATCAGCATCTCATCTCCAAAATCTGCAAGATACTGCATAACTTCAACAACAAAAAGACAAATAACCCAATGAAAAAGTGGGCAAGGGACATGAACAGTCACTTCACCAAAGAAGACATTCAGGAAGTTAATAGATACCTGAGGAAATGCTCACAATCATTAGCCTTTAGAAAAATGCAAACCAAACAACAATTAGATAGCATCTCACCCCAACAAGGATAGCAGGAATCCAAACAACACAAAACAATAAATGTAGGAGAGGTTGTGGAGAGAGTGGAATACTTAAACACTGCTGGTTGGAATGTAAAATGGTACAACCACTTTGAATATCGATTTGGAACTTCCTTTTTTTTTCAAAGGTAGAAATAGCAGTAGAGAAATGCAAATTAAAACTACAATGAGATTCCATCTCACTCCAACAAGGCTGGCATTAATCCAGAAAACACAAAATAATAAATGTTGGAGAGGCTGCGGAGAGATTGGAACTCTTACACACTGCTGGTGGGAATGTTAAATGGTACAACCACTTTGGAAATCTATCTGGCATTTTCTTAAACAGTTAGAAATAGAACTACCATACAACCCAGAAATCCCACTCCTCAGAATATACCCTAGAGAAATAAGAGCCTTCACACAAAGAGATATATGCACACCCATGTTTATTGCAGCACTGTTTACAATAGCAAAAAGCTGGAAGCAACCAAGATGTCCATCAATGGATGAATGGTTAAATAAACTATGGTACATTCACACAATGGAATACTACGCATTGATAAAGAACAGTGACGAATCTGTGAAACATTTCATAACATGGAGGAACCTGGAAGGCATTATGCTGAGCGAAATTAGATGCAAAAGGAAAAATATTGTTTAAGATCACTATTACAAGATCTTGAGAAATACTATAAACTGAGAAGAACACATTCTTTTGTGGTTACAAGGGGGGGATTGAGGGTGGGAGAGGGTTATTTACTGATTAGTCAGTAGATATGAACTACTTTAGGTGAAGGGAAGGACAATACTCAATACACGAAAGGTCAGCCCAACTGGACTGGACCAAAAGCAAAGAAGTTTCCGGGATAAACCGAATGCTTCAAAGGGCAGCGGGGGTTTGGGGACTGTGGCTTAAGGGGACTTCTAAGTCAATTGGCAAAATAATTCTATTAAGAAAACATTCTGCATCCTACTTTGAAGTGTGGCGTCTGGGGTCTTAAATGCTGACACGCGGCCATCTAAGATGCATCTATTGGTCTCAACCCACCTGGATCAAAGGAGAATGAAGAACACCAAGGTCACACGATAACTATGAGCCCAAGAGACAGAAAGGGCCACAGGAATCAGAGACTTACATCATCCTGAGACCAGAAGAACAAGATGGTGCCCGGCTACAACCGATGACTGCCCTGTTAGGGAGCACAACAGAGAACCCCTGAGGGAGCAGGAGAACAGTGGGATGCAGACCCCAAATTCTCATGAAAAGACCAGACTTAATGGTCTGAATGAGACTAGAAGAACCCCGGCGGTCATGGTCCCCAAACCTTCTGTTGGCCCAGGACAGGAACCATTCCTGAAGACAACTCATCAGACATGGAAGGGACTGGACAACGGGTTGGAGAGAGATGCTGATGAAGAGTGAGCTACTTGTATCAGGTGGACACTTGAGACTGTGTTGGTGTCTCCCATCTGGAGGGGAGATGGGAGGGTAGAGAGGGTTAGAAACTGACAAAACGGTCACGAAAGGAGAGACTGGAAGGAGGGGGCGGGCTGACTCATTAGGGGGAGAGTAAGTGGGAGTATGGAGTAAGGTGTACATAAGCTTATATGTGACAGACTGACATGACTTGTAAACTTCCACTTAAAGCACAATGAAAATTATTTAAAAAAAATTTGAGGATGGCTTTGGATTTCCACAGGGCATGTATCTGGGTGTTCAATTCAATATTTTCTAGTTCTCAAAGGACAGAGATATTCCAGATGATGTATAGATTACATTTAAATCAGGGAAACCATATTAAAAATAATGCTTTAAACATTGTAACATAAGAAGGGTCTAAGATCTTTTTGGCCTCATTTTAATCCCATTGACTTTGTCTGGTGGAAATAGAACTGGATGGAGCCTTGGCCAAAGAGAAAACAACATGGTCATAGTGTATGCTCCATACTGTAGCATACACCAAGAACTTCATTTCTCTTACTGGCTGAGTGGTATTGCATTGTATCTATGTACCACATTTTGTTTATCCATTTATCTGTTGATGGGAATTTAGGTTGTCTCCACTTTTTGGCTATTGTGAATACTGCTGCAATGAACATTGGTATACAAGCCTCTGAATCTCTGCTTTTAAGTCTTTTGGGTATACACCTAGGAGTGGAATTGTTGGGTAATTCTGGAGACCCTGGTGGCATAGTGGTTAAGAGCTATGGCTGCTAACCAAAAGATCTGCAGTTCGAATATACCAGGTGCTCCTTGGAAATGCTATGGGACAGTTCTACTCTGTTCAATAGGGTCGCTATGAGCTGGAATCCACTTGACAGCAATGGTTGTTTTTTTTTGGTTTGTGGTAATTCTATTTTTAGTTTTTTGAGAAATCACCACACTGTTTTCCACAACAGCTGTACCATTTTGCATTCCCACCAGCAATGAATAAGGGTTCCATTTTCCCCACATTCTCGCCAACAGGTATTTTCTGTTTAATGTTAACCATCCTAGTGGAAGTGAAAGGCCATCTCATTGTGGTTTTCATTTGCATACCATGGACGGCTAATGACACTGAGCATCTTTTCATGTCTTTGGTGGCCATTTCAATGTCTTCCTTGGTGAAATGTTTATTCAAATCCTTTGCCCATTTTTATGATTGGGTTATTTATCTTTTTGCCGTTAAGTTGTTGAGGTTTTATATATATTTTGGGTATTAGATTCTTTTCAAATATTTGGTTTCTGAAGGTACTCTTCCCAGTTGGTAGCTTGGCTTCTCACTTTTTTGGTAGTCTTTCGATGAACAAAGTTTTTAATTTTTATGAGGTCCCATTTATTTCTTTTGTCTTTTGCTGTTTGTGCTTTTGTTATTAGATAATCCATTGTTGAAAGCTAGGCCTGACAGCATTGCTCCTGCTTGTTCTTCTAAGAATTTCATGGTTTTAGTTTGCACATTTAGGTCCTTAATCCATTTGGAATTTGTTTTTGTGTATGGTGTAAGGCATGGATTATTAGCTCTAAAAGTTTTCTTGCGGACTCTTTGAGATTTTCTATATATAGCTTCATATCATGTTTGAATAGAGATAATTTTACTTGCTTTCACAACCTGGATACCTTTTATTTATTTATTTTCTCTTGTCCTATTGCCCTGGCTGGGACTTCAAATACATATGGAATAGAGGTGGTGAGAGTGGGCGCCCTTGTCTTGTTCCTGATTTCAAGGTGACAGCTCTCAGTCTTTCTCCATTAAGTATAATGTTGGCTGTTGGCTTTTTATATATGCCCTGAATCACACTGAGCAATTTCCCTTCTATTCCAGTCTTCTTTAGGGTGTTCATCAGGAAAGGGTGTTGGATTTTATCAAATGCTTTTTCTGAATCTACAGAGACGATCATGCGGTTCTTTTCCTTTCTTGTACTGATACAGTGTATTAGATTGATTGGTTTTCTTATATTAAAGCATCCTTGCACTCCTGGAATAAATCCCACTTGATAACGGTGTATGTTTTCACTTTCCTTTTTAAAGGAAACACCATGTTCTTTAAACTGTCTCAGAGTTTGAATTCAGTGTAACCCAACCTGTGACAACACTCATTTTTTCTTCATTTCAACAGCGATTTATCACTCACTAATGGACATAACTCTTGCCCCTCCCCCCATGGAGGTTACATTCCACTGGAGGAAATAAAAAATGAATTATGGATACACATGCACACACACACACACACACACACACTGTTTTGGGGATGAACATTCAGCAATTAGATTATGGGACTAGGGCCCTACAGAATGAAGTGAGGGGCTGCAAATTCAGATTTGAGAAAAAGTTCCATAGAGAATAAATTCCCTCACATAAAATTATTTCTATTTTTGTGATTTCATCCTCATGGGATATTTGTGATCTTGGCACTGAAGTGTATGTTTGTTTTCAGGTGTATCAGTTATCTATTGCCAAAATAGTGCAGATAAACAAACTACTGCAAAATTCAATATATTAAAATAATTAGCATTTATGTCAGGCCTTCAAAGGTCAGCAATTTAGGCATGACTCTGCTGGACAGCTCTTCTGCTCTAGTCGGGGCTCACTCACATGTCAGGGATGACTGGGAAGACTCAGCTCTGTTCCACGTCTCTCATCCTCCAGCAGGCTAGCCTGAGCATTTCCTCTTGTCGATGGCTGAGGTGCAAGAAGAAGGACTGAAAGCAAGTCCTATGGCTGAACCCAGAATCAGTGTGGCATGGAAAGCTCTACTGAGTCAGTTGGAGAAAAGCAGGGATATAATGAGGGTGAAGAATCCGGGTCGCTTTGCAGTCTGCCACAAGTAGTTATGTCTTCTCCTCTCAGCTAGGTGTAAACACTGAGGGGAGAATTTTATCCAATAGCAGGTTATTTCATTTTTATATTGGGGAAAGTTAAAAACCCATTCTCACTATATCTGTTCCTTCATGTGGCAAATGTTTCTTCACTGCCTTCTTGGTGTAGACGCTGTGATGGATGCTGTGGAGAATTTGAAGATGATTAGGTGTGGTTCCTGGCCTTGAGGTCTAAACACTACAGGGAGACAGAGGATTACATAACTAATACTGATGTAAAACACAGGCTGAGGCTGTGCTTTTAGGGAGCAAGAGCAGAGAGCTCATGACTCACCCTGGGCCAACAGGGATGTTGCTACCTTGATCATGTGTGTGTGAGTGTGTGTGTGGAGGGGGCGGTGTATTAGAGAAATAGACAGGCTTGTTCTATATGTAATAATACTAGGAATAATGTTTATGGGTGCTTATGACGCTCACTTCTCCAAGCATGTATTAAGTCCAATTTTCATAACCTAATAATAGCACTATTATTCCATTTTACAGGTAAGTAAAATCAGACTCAGAGAAGTTCGATCACTTGCTCAAACTCACAAATGTCCCAGACTATTACCTCAGTTACTTCTGGGAATGAAGCTTCCCCAACACTGGTGGGCCTCCAAGGAGGAGGATCATCCCACTAAGTCCCATTTTTAGATTGTCCACTCTCAGCATGAGCAGCACTTTCCTTCCATGGAAGACAACCACTTCTCCCACTGCTTGCTTCCCATGTTGACCCTGGCTTATCTATCCCCGGGCCAGACTCCAGCTACAACTATCAATCATTCTTAGGAGGTTTCTGGGGTTTTCTGGCTCCCGGGTTTCCATAAAAGAGTCCTTGGGCTTCCTTTAACACACAAATTCTAATCTGGGTCCACCATAGGTGTATTTGTTGCTCAAAAAATGGGTAAGTAGAGACTGCAGACTGCAGGAAGGACATAGACTACTGACTCTGTACTGACATTCTCTTACTGTGTCCTGCTACATCCAAAAGCAGTCACAGGAGGTAAGTCTGAGCAACGGAGAGGGGGAGTGGCCCTCTGAATATAACTACCATTCCCTTCCATCCCAGTCTCCTACAGCAGAGATCAGAACAGCTTTCTTTTGTATGAGTTATTCCTCAGTGCTGGCACAGTGGCCTTCTGGGTTTCCTCAGACCATGCTACTGTGTCACTGTAGGGCCTTTGTGGCCCCAAACCCTAGTTGGAACTGATCAGGGCACGAAACTTTTTTTTCCCATCGATTCTTGTGCGGCAGACCAGTTAGTGGCTCCTAAAGGCCTGACCAGAGGGGCCCTAAGTACAGAGCTAAGGATTACTTTTTTTTCCGTTGAGAGATGGTAGTATTGCCAACAAATTCTAGGCAATCCTCCCTGCCGAGCCCTCAATCAATGCATCTGACCTCAGGAAAAGTAATCCCAGTGTGTAGTCTGCAGCTCTGAGACCACTCTCCAGCCTTTCCAGACCATCAGGAGACATTCTCTGTGACTTGCTGACATTTTCTGTTGGTGCCATGGACTGGGAAGAGGAGAGTGGGGTCAGCATCCAGGGAACATAGAAAGAATCTAGAGTGAGGGTCAATGAGTCTAGGATCCATAGTTGGCCACATTTAGGGGGAACAAGAAACAAGGGTGCCCTGACCACTTGCAAGAACAGATTCCTATACAGCTGGTCCCTAAGATGATTCTCCACTTCCATTTGTGTGGTGGATGTGGCTTTTGCACCAAGCTTCTCTGAATTCCTGTTAACATCTAACTCCCTGTCTTCTGCAGAATGCCTTCCCATCCACACACCTGGGAGTGAGTGCTGGCACCAGGAGGTGCAAGTGTATCACGTAGAGTATGGAAGAAGAAAGATGCAGCAGAAGTCTAGATTCAGGGTTAGTCATAGCGGAATTTCAGTCTAAGCTCTGTTATTTGCTGCCTTTGTGAACTACAGTGTCTGAGCCTGAGCTTTCTTATCAGTAAGATGAAAATAATCATATTTTATTTGGATAGCTCTTTCAAGTGGCAGAGACTGTGTATGGAAAATACAACCCAGAATAGGGCCTCACCAAGGGATGTCCGTTATTTTACCTGTGAAAGTGTTAAGAAGAGAACCCAGGGAAGGCTGGAGTGTTTGGGACAAGATTCTGTGGGAATGTAGACCGGGCAGAGAAAGAGGCTTCCCCAGCAACGTGTTCCTGGGTCTCAAGGAGGTTCCTAGGGCTGACCATCACTATTTCTGAGGTCACGTCCAGCTTCATTTTTTCTTTATCCTGTCCCAGCCATGTCACTCTGTTCTACAGGGTTTCTGTGTCTGTTTCTCCTCTGGGCTGTGCATTTCATAGGGCAGGAACAGCATCCTAGTTTTCACTGGGGCTAGGGAAATAACATAAATAATAACAATAATAGGAATATTAATAACTATTTGTTTAATCTCTTTACCCAGAGTCCTTCTGCAAGGTATGTTACAGACTTATATAAATAAATGTTATAACCACCCCATGACGTAGGGGTCATCCCCACTGTACACAGAAGGCACAACTCATCCGGGGTCACATATCCAGTAAGACAGTAAGAGGATGTCTCAGGGTTGGCTTCAAAAGCCACATAGTTATATATGATGGCAAAATTAGGACATTTCCAGACAAAGAGAAGTTTAGGGAATTTACAAAAGCCAAATCAAAATGACAAGAAATACTAAAGGGAGTCCTCCAGTTAGGAAATCAATAATATCACATAACAGCCCAAAACTAGAACACAGGACAGAGCAACCAGATAACAACCCAGATAGAGAAATCACAAAAATAAATCAAAGCTAAAATGGTCAAAACAGGGAAACAGAGACAATTATGCAAAAGATGACAACGCTAAAACAAAAAAAGAGGGACTAAAAAATGTAGTCATAGATCTCTCATAAGGAGAGGAAGATAAGGTGTATAAAAAAATAACTTTGGTTTAAACTTAGAAATACAGGGGTAAATATTAAGGTAACCACAAAGAAAACTAACAATCCAACATATAAAAATAAAAAAAGAGAAAACATAAAAACTCAGCATATACAAAATTAGCAATGAAAAAGAAAAGAAAATATATAAAGAAAAACGACCACAGAAAATTAAGTAAAGAAACTGTCAACAACACACAAAAAAAGACATCAAAATGACAGCACCAAACTCATCCCTATCAACAATTACGCTGAATGTAATGGATGAAATGCACCAATAAAGATACAGAGAGTGGTGGAATGCATAAAAAAAAAAAAAACACTATCCGTCTATATGCTGTCTACAAGAGACACACCTTAGACTTAAAGACACAAACAAATTAAAACTCAAAGGATGGAAAAAAATATATCATGCAAATGACAATAAAAAAAGAGCAGAAGTGGCAATATTAATCTTTGACAAAATAGACTTTAAATTGAAACCCACCACAAGGGATAAGGAAGGACACTATATAATGATTAAAAGGTTAATATACCAGGAGGACATGATCATAATAAATATTTATGTACCCAACGACTGGGCTCCAAAATACATAAGACAAATCTAACAGCATTGAAAAAAGAGACAGCTCTGCAGTAATAGTAGGAGACTTCAACACACCACTTTTAGTGAAGGACAGAACATCCAGAAAGAAACTCAATAAAGGCATGGAAGATCTAAATGACACAATCAACCAACTTGACCTCATAGAGATATACAGCACATTGCACACAACAGCAGCCAAGTATGCTTTCTTTTCCAATGCACATGGAACATCTTCCAAAACAGACCACATATTAGGCCATAAATCAAGACTTAACAGATTCCAAAGCATCAAAATATAATAAAGCATCTTTTCTGACCATAAACCATAAAGGTAGAAATCAATACAAGAAAAAGAGAGGAAAAAAAATCAAACACATGGAGACTGAACAACACCTTGCTAAAAAAAACCATTGGGTTATACAAAAAATTAAGGATGGAAAAAAGAAATTCATAGACGCAAATGAGAATGAAAACATCCTACCAGAACCTTTCGGACACAGCAAAACCAGTGCTCAGAGGTCATTTTATAGCAATAAATCACATATCCAAAAAGAAGAAAGGACCAAACTTAAAGAATTAACCCTGAAACTAGACCAAATAGAAAGAGAACAGCAAAACAAGTCCTCAGGCAGCAGAAAAAAGCAAATAATTAAAATTAGCACAGAGCTAAATGAAATAGAGAATAGAAAAACAATTGAAAGAGTTAACAAAACCAAAACCTGGTTCTTTGAAAAGATCAATAAAGCCAATAAACCATTGGCCAAACTAACAAAAGAAAAACAGGTAAGGAAGCAAATAAGATGAATAAGAAATGAGATGGGCGATATTGCAACAGACCCAACTGAAATTCAAAGAACCGGAACAGAATACTATGAAAAATTGCAGTCTAACAAATTTGAAAAGCTAGAGGAAGTGGACAAATTTCTAGAAACACACTACCTACCTCAACTAACACAAACAGAGGTAGAACGACAAACCTATAAAAAAAGAAGAGATAGAAATGGTAATTTTAAAACTCACAACTAAAAAAAAAATGCCCTAGGCCTGACAGCATCATTGGAGAATTCTACCAAACTTTCAGAGAAGAGTTAACACCAGTACTATTAAAGGTAAAATAGAAAAGGATGGAATACTGTCAAAATCATTCTATGAAGCCTGCATAACCCTGATACTAAAAGCAGGTAAAGACACCACAAAAAAAGAAAATTACAGACCAATACCCCTCATGAACACAGATGCAAAAATTGTCAACAAAATTCTAGCCAATAGAATACAACAACATATCAAAAAAATAATTCACCATAACCAAGTGGGATTCATACCAGGTATGCAGGGATGGCTTGACTTTAGAAAAACAATCAATGTAATCCACCGCATAAATAAAACAAAAGACAAGAACCACATGATCTTATGCAGAAAGGGCATCAGAGGAAGTCCAACACACATTCATGATGAAAACTCTCAGCAAAATAGGAATAGAAGGGAAATTCCTCAACATCATAAAGGGCATTCATACAAAGCATTCCCCTTGAGAACCGGAACCACACAAGGATGCCCTTTATCACCACTCTTATTCAGCATTGTGCTAGAGGTCCTAGCCAGAGCAATTAGACTATAAAAAGAAATAAAGGGCATCCAAATTGGTAAGGAAGAAGTAAAAGTATCTCTATTTGCAGATGATATGATCTTATACACAGAAAACCCTGAAGAATCCACAAGAAAACTACTGGAGCTAATAGAAGAGTTCAGAAAAGCATCAGGATACAAGATAAACATACAAAAATCAGTCAGATTCCTCTACACCATCAAAGAGAATTTCGAAGAGGAAGTCACCAAATCAATACCATTTAAAGTAGTCCCCAAGAAGATAAAATATTTAGGCATAAATCTAAGTAGAGATGTAAAAGATCTATACAAAGAAAACTACAAGGCACTACTGCAATAAACCAAAAGAAACCTACATAAGTAGAAAAACATACTTTGCTCATGGATAGGAAGACTCAACATTCTGAAAATATCTATTGTACCCAAAGTGATCTATAGATACAATGTAAGCCAAATGCAAATTCCAATGGCATTTTTTAAAGAGATGGAGAAAAAAAACACCAACTTCATATGGAAACGGAGGAGGCCCTGATAAGTAAAGCATTACTGAAAAAGAATAAAGTGGGAGGACATACACTACCTGATTTTAGAACACATTATACCACCACAGTAGTCAAACAGCCTGGTACTGGTACAAGAACAGATACATAGACCAATGGAACAGAACTGAGAATCCACACATAAATCCACGCACATATAAGCAGCTGATATTTGACAAAGGCCCAAAGTCCATTAAATGGGGAAAAGACAGTCTCTTTAACAAATGGTACTGGCCTAACTGGATATCCATCTGCAAAAAAAGGAAACAAGACCCATACCTCACAGCATGCATAAAAAATAACTTAAAATGGATCAAAGACCAAAACATAAAATCTAAAGCGATAAAGATCATGGGAGAAAAAACAGGGACAAGGCTAGGAGCCCTAATACATGGCATAAATAAAACACAAAACATTGCTAACAATGCATAAACACCAGAAGAGAAACTAGATAACTGGGAGCTCCTAAAAATCAAACACCTATGCCCGTCCAAAGACTTCACCAAAAGAGTAAAAAGACTAGGAAAAAAATTTAGGAGATGACAAACCCTGCAGAATAGGCAAAATTTTAGCTTATGACTAATCCAGTCAGCCTCTAATCTCTAAAATTTACAAGGTACTGCAAAACCTCGATAACAAAAAGACAAATAACCCAATTAAAAAATGGGCAAAGAATATGAACAGGCACTTCACCAAAGAAGACATTCAGGCAGCTAACAGATACATGAAGAAATGCTCACGATCATTAGGCATTAGAGAAATGCAAATCAAAACTACAATGAGATTCCATCTCACTCCAACAAGGGTGGCTTTAATCCAAAAGTCACAAAATAATCAATGTTCAAGAGCTTGTGGAGAGACTGGAACACTTACACATTGCTGGTGGGAATGTAAAATGCTACAACCGCTTTGGAAATTTATTTGGTGCTTTCTTAAAAAGTTGGAAATAGAACTGCCATATGATCCACCAATCCCACTCCTTGGAATATATCCTAGAGAAATAAGAGCCTTCACACAAATAGATATATGCATACCCATGTTCACTGCAGCACACTTCACAACAGCAAAAACATGGAAAAAACCAAGGTGCCTAACAACGGATGAATGGATAAACAAATTATGGTATGCTCACACAGTGGAATACTACACAAAGGTAAAGAACAACAGTGAATCCGTGAAACATCTCATAACATGGAGGAATCTGGAAGGGATTATGCTGAGTGAAATAAGTCAGTCCCAAAAGGACAAATTTTGTATGAGACCACTATTATAAGAACTCAAAGAAAAGTTAAACACAGAAAAAACATTATTCGATGGTTACGAGAGTGGGGAGGGAGGGAGAGGGGTATTCAGTAATTAGATAGTTAAAAAAAATTAGATAGTAGACAAGAATTTTAGGTGAAGGGAAGGACAACACACAATGCAGGGGAAGTCGCACAACTGGACTAATCCAAAAGCTAAGAAGTTCCGTGAACACAACAAGACATTTCAAGAGACAGTGTAGCAGGGACATGTGTCTGGGGACCATGGTTTCAGGGTACATTTAGGTCACTTGGCATAACAGAGTATAATAAGAAAACATTCTGCATTTCACTTTGGTGAGTGGCGTCTGGGGTCTTAAAAGCTAGCAAGCAGCCATCTAAGATGCATGAATTGGTCTCAACCCACCTGGAACAAAGGAGAAGGAAGAACACTAAGGACACAAGGAAAATATGAGACCAACAGACAGAAAGGACCACATAAACCAGAGACTCCATCAGCATGAGACCAGAACTAGATGGTGCCCAGGTACCACCAATGAGCACCCCGACAGGGAACACAATAGAGAGTCCCTGATGGAGCAGGAGAAAAGTGGGGCACAGAACTCAAATTCTAGTAAAAAGACCAGATTTAATAGTCTGAGACTGAAGGGACCCCTGAGGATATGGCCCCTGGACTCTCTGTTAGCCCTAAACTGAAAGCATTCCTGAAGCCAACTCTTCACACAAAGATCAGTCTGGACCACAAAACATAAAATGATACTGGTGAGGACAGTGCTTTTTAGCTCAAGTAGACATATGAGACTAAGTGGGCAGTTCCTGTCCAGAGGCGAGGTGAGAAGGCAGAGGGGGACAGAAGCTGGTTGAATAATAGACACTGGAAATATAAGGTCGAGAGGAGGGCTGTGCTGTCACATTATAGAGAGTGCAACTAGGGCCACATAACCATGTGTGCGTAAGTTTTTGTATAAGAAACTGATGTGAACTATAAACTTTCACTTAAAGTACAATAAAAAAGATCTACATAATTACAAATCCTGTGTTCTCTCACTCTTTGACAAGTTGTCTCTGCAGCACAATAAAGATAAATTTCTGGCTTTTTCACCCCAGATTTATTGATGTATAATTCACATATAATAAAATGGCACCCATTTTAAATACACACTTTGATCAGTTTGGATAATTGTATACAGTTTGTGATGGTTAAGATCGTATGGCAACTTGGCGGGGCCATGATTCTCAGTGTTTTGGCAGTCCATACAATGTTGTAATCACTTCTCTGTTGAGGTTTGATACCTGATCACCCCCACGATGGGATTTTGCTGTTAGTGGTACTGGTGGGGCAGGGCCTGTGGCATCCCCTCAGCCTTTATCTCTCTGCCCTCCCCTGCCTAGTCCTTCCTGCTCTCCTTGCCAGGGCTTTTTGCCTGTTCTGGATCCTGCAGCTGGCTCCTGTTTGTCTGAACCCTGGTTCTTGGGACTTGAGCTAGCAGCTTACCTGCGGTCTTGCTGCCAATATTGAGATTCATTGATCTTCACAGCCTGTAAGCAAAACCCTGCTCTCTGGTCTGCTGATTTGGTGTTCATCAACCCCTAGGGCTACTTGGGTCAGGAGAAGCCTCTTTCCCGTCCCGAGGACTTGGGATGTTACAGCCTCTGAAAACTACAGGAGCCATTTCCTTGATATAAATCTCTCTGCATATATATTTATATGCTTCGCTGGTTTTGCTTCTCTAGAGAACCCGGCCTAAGACAGCTGAAGCAGCATCACCACAATCAAGAAATAAGCATTTCCAACAACCCAAAGTTCGTTCATGCCCTTTTGCAGTTAATTTCCCCTGACCTGAGTCAATCCCCATCAGCTTTCTATAAATATAGTCTTGCCAGTTACAGAAGATAATATAAATCAAATTATATAGCCTTTTGCCTATGGCTTCTTTCCATGAGCATAACATACTTGAGATTCTTCCAGGTTTTTGCTTGAATTAATAGTTTTTCTCTTTAATTGCTCAGTAGTTTTCCATTGTATGGTGTCTTAGTCATCTAGTGCTGATGTAACAGAAATGCCACAAGTGGATGGCTTTAACCAACAGAAGTTTATTCTGTCACAGTCTAGTAGGCTAGACGGAGTTGTAAAATTCAGGGAGCCAGCTCCAGAGGAAGGCTTTCGCTCTCTGTCGGCTCTGGAGGAAGGTCTTTGTCATCAGTCTTCCCCTGGACTAGGAGCTTCTCTGCACGGGAACCCTGGAATCAAAGGACTTGCTCTGCTCCCAGCACTGCTTTCTTGGTGGTATGAGGTCCTCCTGTCTCTCTGCTCACTTGTCTCTTTTACATCTTAGAAGAGATTAGCTCAAGACACAATCCAATCTTGTAGATTGAGTTCTGCCGCATTAACATAACTGCTGCCTATCCTTCCTCATTAACATCACAGAGGTAGATTTACAACACACGGGAAAATCACATCAGATGACAAAATGGACAATCATACAATACTGGGAATCATGACTTAGCCAAATGGACACACATATTTTGGGAGGACACAATTCAATCCATGGCATATGAGGACACCACGATTTGCTTATTGGTCTACCAGCTGATGGAAATTTGGTTGTTTACCTGTTTTGAGTACCATGAATAGGTTGCTATGAATATTCTTTATCATTTCTCTTAATGAAATATCTAGAAGTGGGACTGTTGGGTGTATGGTAAGTGTATGTTTAAATTTATGACACAGTGAAACCATTTTCCAAAGAATCTGGACCCTTTCATGATTCTCCAAGAAATGTACAGACGTTCCAGTTGCTTCACATCCTCCCCAACATTTTGTATTGTCTGTCTTTTTTATTTTAACCATTATATCAGATTTCTACTGGTATGTTGATTTACTTTCAATTTGTATGCTCCTGATAATTAGTGAGATTAAGTATATTTCTAGCTGCCTATTATTCATTTATATATCTTTTTTTGGTTAAGTGTGCATACAAATGTTTTGCCCATTTTTTGTACTTATCTTCTTATCATTGAGTTGTAAAAATATATGTTGACTACAAGTATGCTGCCATATATATATATGAATGTGTTTTACATATATGCATGTATTTTATATATATACCCATGAAGAAAACCCGTTGCTGTTGAGTTAATTCTGACTTATAGCGATCCTACGGGACAGACTAGAACTGCCCTATAAAGTTTCCAAGGAGCGCCTAGTGGATAAGAACTGCCAACCCTTTGCTTAGCAGCTGTAGCACTTAACCACTACACCACCAGGGTTTCCATATATATATTATTGTTCTTCTTTGGACTTAACTGAAACTCAGTAAATTGTACAGAAATGAATGATTTGATTCGTCTCTCTGGGTTGTGGGTTCATATCTCTATTTTTCCACTGTTGTCTTTCCGTTCCTGTATCAGGAACAGCTTCAGAACCCACTGACTTTGGCAGTCCCCATTCTGGGACCTGAGGGCACAGGTGGTGAGAAGCCTGGGAGAATTTCTTTTACCCAGCATTTTGAAGAGGACTGCCTTCTGCCCTTTGGAGGGCTGCCTTCTCTCTGCTCACATTAAATCAGGGGAGGGAGCTTCTCACTATAAAAAGAAAGTTAGCCACTACTGATGGGCAGTTAGATGCTGACTACAGTGGCTTCGCCCAGAGAACACACATGCTCTGCTTGACTCCCTATGCTGTGGTGCTCTGGGCTCTGCCTCCTTGACCCACCTCCCTGGATGATCCAGGATCCAGGGCACAACTGGGCATGCTTCACTTAGCTCCGTATCAGGAGAACTCAATTCTCCAGGTACATTCTCTTCCCATCCCATGACATACATGTCATGAAATATTGGCCCTAGAACAACCGCCTCAGTCCAACATCAGCCCCTCCAACAATTTCCTTCATGAAACCTGGCTGGGGAATTTTCAGTCCTGGGTCTAGATGCTGAGACATTCCTGTTCCTCTCCCCTAAATCTCAGGATCCAAGCCTTATCATTTAAAAACAAAGCAAAGCACACAAACTCAAGAATCTTTTAAACATAAAAGCAGGTAGAGTACCATTTTGCCAACAAAACAATATATACTTAGTGCAACATGTTATTGTGTTTGTGATAAAATATGAAGGGGAGGTGAGGGCCACAAAGAATCCATTTGTACTACAGAGAAGCAGTTACTGCAGCATTCAAGAAAGTGATGTCAGCACACTTGTTGGAAATAGAATTCAACATAAGAAGAGGCATAAAGAAACTCACCATTAAAACACAGGAGTCCTAGGGTGGGTCCAAGGGAAGTAAGAGGCATGTGTGGAGTCAACTGAAACCACCATGATCACTTGACATCCTCCAGTGGGTCTGAAGCTGAACATGACATAGGGAAAATAAAGAAGATCAGGTCATCCTATCAGATAAACATGAAGCTGAGACGGGATTCCTGGTGCTAGCAGCATCGTGAGGCTTCAGAAGAGAAAAGAGAACATATCTAAGGGCTCAGGAAAGTAACAGTCATGTCTCTTTACAGGTGTGCTTCCCCATGGTCTCTAGATCCACCCTCCTCACCCTCCCTCAGTGACAGGGCTTCCCCATGCCGTCCTCTGTCACTTAACTGACCCCAGCCCCTGCCACGTTTCTCCCACTTCCACAGAACTGGCACCAAGCCTGCCTGGGAAGGTGGGGATCAGAACCAAGAGATGAGAAGCACCACTGGAAACCCAAGCCATTCTTTCTTCGGGGTCCTGAAGCCTCCTCTGACAGAAGAGACAAGGGGTGTGGCTGGGAAGCCCTACTAAAAGGAGGGATCTGTCATTTTCTCTAGATTGTTCAAGGAACACAGACCCAGCTCCTCATCTCCCTTACCTGTCAGCTCCTCTGACCCACCAGAGCTAGGCCCAGCCCCATATACCTGCTCAGGTATGACCAAGATCTTCACCTACATTTCACCCCTCTCAGCACAGGGTCACATCAGAAGGTCCATCCCACCCACAACCGCACTGGAGGGATTCTGGCTGTTTAAGGCTGCATCTGGCTTTTCTTCAGCCAACTGAGGTCCCATCAACTCAGGGTTCTTGGGGCCCTTTCTTCCCAGCCCAGTGTGCTAACACTGTGTTTTCCCTACCTACTGGTCACTGGTGCTCTTTGACTCTAGAAAGAACTCCAGTTCTGAGGGGTGGCCCTTTCATGGGACTGCCGAGTTCAGTCCAACATCTTCCGATCCCTGGTGCAGACGTAGGCCCCTGGTCCCCACAAGCCTCTAGATGGCATCTTCTAAAAAAAAAAAAAAAAAAACAGATCAGGAGCCTCCTAAGTCTACTTGGTCCAAGTATAATTTTTTGTCTAAACATTCAGAGTGAAATAATGTACCTTTATTGTTTGCTTTTTGAGTGTGATCCATGGAGATAGGATTCTTACCCATTCATCTGTAAAAATGTGCCCGAAACGACCACTTATGACTTCTAAAACTAACAATTCCATGCACTTAGATATGACCCTCAGTAAAACATTTAGAGAGCTCAACCTAAGCATAAAAAAAAAAAAAAAATTAGCATCCTCAAATTGGATTGCTTATATACACTTTGACCACATTCATTTTGTTCTTATTAATGGCCTTTCAAAAAATGGTATTTTCCTTTTCATTTGAAATGTTTCATTGAATAGCAGCTCTGGCAAAAACTGTAGACCTGGGAAACACTAAGACATAGCTTTTCCTGACTCCATTTCTATTGTATTTCGTAGTACATTTATTCACTGAACTATTTTTCTTAGTGCATTTTTTTAATACATAGAAGTTTTTCAATAAATGTTCACTCGCTCATGAATGTTTCTTTTAAAAGTTTTTCTTAGAGATTTCATGAAGATACTGGACAATCTGAGTTGATTTCAGTTGACATGGGGGCATCATGGGAGCAATTTTATCCTCTCCTTTCTTTTGTAAGATACATGCAGAATTGCTATGGCTGATAGTAGAATTAACTCACTGACATGGGCTTTGAATAGTTTTGGGAAGATACTTCAATCATTAGATCCTCTTTTTACAATCATTTGCAGGACTAGTGTCATTTCTCACACCATAGGATGACTGTTGAAGACCCCTCACACCCAACTCCAAGAGCCTCCAAGTGCACAGGCTGAAAATGAAAGCACAATGAACAGGACACAATCCATTCTGCCATTCTGCTACTTCCACGTGATTGGGTAGAAGATCATCCGTCTTCTGCATCCAGTAATGCAAGTAGAGAGATGATTTTCCTCTGCAGCCCTGGACTTTTCCACAGGGATAGTCAGAGCATGGGATCCAAAAGCCTTTTAGCTACCTCCTGCAACGGCCAGCCTTTATCAATTGTATTTCAGATAATTTAATTATATCTGCTTCTGGTGTCTAGGATTTGTCTAGGATTTCGATGTACTCAAAAAAGAATGCAGGATTGAGACAGGGTACTTTATTCACAAAGCAATTTTGAAATCAGTGGTCATGTGCTAATTCATTCAAATTCAACATCAAAAATCCTTTGTAAGAATCGTGGGAAATAATTGGTTGTCTTACCTGATAAGGGGAGGAAGCAACAAGGAAGCCTGCCTTTCTTGAGTGCCTGGATACAGTATTTGACTCATCGATCCTGTAATAGAAAGGTCTGAATTGAAAATTATTTCAGGTTGTTCCATGATAGAAGCTCAGGTCTTAAGAAGTGTCTCCAAATTTTTGTCAATACCCGACAATAATTAAAAAAAAAAAAAGTTTTCTGTAATTTAGCTTGAATTTTTCTTACTCCATCTTCTAAGCTAATGTGTAGGTAGACTTGTGCATAGTAGCTGCAGAGAGCAGGTGCATGTAAAGAGCTAGTTCCTGGCTGCAGAAAATTAAGACATGGCCAGATTCTAGAGAAGCAGAAAGTGTGCATGGAGGTGCTCCATTTACAGTGGTTGTTCAAACACCGTGGAAGCTTTGGATAGAAATAACTGCTGAATCCTACCAGGTTTAGGCTTGGGATAAATCTTAAAAATTAGAAAGAGTGGCTCGTTTGATGTATTATCAAGACACCTCAGAGGAAATATACTGGGTATAGAGAAAGGATGAGAGCAAGTGTATTGATTCTTGATCTAGAAGGGAGACAAGCCACTTGTACATGTGTTTTACAGAGCAGTGGGATTATATCATGGTATTGGGACAGGGGGAGTAGAGGGGTAAAGTCAAAGCCCTGTGTCATTTTCTTCAGGCACCTGGAGATTGCTTATGATTTTATTCCGAAGGATTTGAAATAGACTATAGTAGATCTTATGGGGGCAGTAGAGGAGAAATGATTTCAACCGGAAAACTGTTAAGTGGGGTTATCTGTGCAAAATTTACAATAAAAGGCCCTCTCCAAGGGCTAGGCTGGAAGTCACTCCAACTGCCCTACCCAGAGCCTCTGGACTCCTTCCAGTCCAGACATGCCTTCTCTTTCAGTCCAGGTAGCTGTTTGCTGTGATTCAACACGGGCTGAACAGATGGGTAACTTCAACTCAGATTAGAGCATGAGTTTCCCTGAGTTGTTCTGGATTGTTCTCCCTTTTGTGGAAACTCAGGTCTTCAGACAACTTCATGTTGTCTGATACCTACCCTCAGGCCATTGTTTTACTGTTCAGATGGTCACATTCACTATGTATTTATGGTCAGGGAGCTGAACCTGAGTATGGTTGCTTCTCCAGTGGAATGCCGGAGTGAAAGATGTAAAAGACCTACATAAAGAAAACTACAAAGTACGACTACAAGAAACTAAAAAGGACCTACTTAAGTGGAAAAACATACCTTGCTCATGGATAGGAAGACTTAACATAGTAAAAATGTCTATTCTACCAAAAGCCATCTATACATACAATGTACTTCCGATCCAAATTCCAATGACATTTTTTAATGTGATGGAGAAACAAATCACCAACTTCATATGGAAGGGAAAGAAGCCTCAGATAAGTAAATCATTACCGAAAAAGAACAAGAAAGTGGGAGACCTCACTCTACCTGATTTCAGAACCTATTATACAGCCACAGTAGTCAAAACAGCCTGGTACTGGTACAACAACAGGCACATAGACAAATGGAACAGAATTGAGAACCCAGATATAAATCCATCCACATATGAGCAGCTGATATTTGACAAAGGCCCAGTGTCAGTTAATTGGGGAAAAGATAGCCTTTTTAACAAACGGTGCTGGCATAACTGGATATCCATTTGCAAAAACACGAAACAGGACCCATACCTCACACCATGCATAAAAATTAACTCCAAGTGGATCAAAGACCTAAACATAAAGACTAAAACGATAAAGATCAAGAAGAAAAAATAGGGACAACCCTAGGAGCCCTAATTCAAGGCATAAACAGAATACAAAACATTACCAAAAATGATGAAGAGAAACCAGATAACTGGGAGCTCCTAAAAATCAAACACCTATGCTCATCTAAAGACTTCACCAAAAGAGTAAAAAGACCACCGACAGACTGGGAAAGAATTTTCAGCTATGACATCTCTGACCAGCGCCTGATCTCTAAAATCTACATGATTCTGTCAAAACTCAACCACAAAAAGACAAACAACCCAATCAAGAAGTGGGCAAAGGATATGAACACACACTTCACTAAAGAAGATATTCAGGCAGCTAACAGATACATGAGAAAATGCTCTCAATCATTAGCCATTAGAGAAATGCAAATTAAAACTACGATGAGATTCCACCTCACTCCAACAAGGCTGGCATGAATCCAAAAAACACAAAATAATAAATATTGGAGAGGCTGAGGAGAGATTGGAACTCTTATACACTGCTGGCGGGAGGGTTAAATGGTACAACCACGTTGGAAATCTATCTGGCGTTTTCTTAAACAGTTAGAAATAGAACTACCATACAACCCAGAAATCCCACTCCTCGGAATATACCCTAGAGAAATAAAAGCCTTCACACAAAGAGATATATGCACACCCATGTTTATTGCAGCACTGTTTACAATAGCAAAAAGCTGGAAGCAACCAAGGTGTCCATCAATGGATGAATGGTTAAATAAATTGTGGTATATTCAAAGAATGGAATACTACCCATTGATAAAGAACAGTGACGAATCTGTGAAACATTTCATAACATGGAGGAACCTGGAAGGCATTATGCTGAGCGAAATTAGTCAGATGCAAAAGGACAAATATTGTGTAAGACCACTATTATAAGATCTTGAGAAATAGTATAAACTGAGAAGAACACATACTTTTGTGGTTACGAGGTGGGGGGGAGGGAAGGTGGGAGAGGGCTTTTTATTGATTAGTTAGTAGATAAGAACTACTTTAGGTGAAGGGAAGGACAATACTCAATACATGGAAGGTCAGCTCAACTGGACTGGAGCAAAAGCAAAGAAGTTTCCGGGATAAACTGAATGCTTCAAAGGTCAGCGGAGCAAGGGCAGGGGTTTGGGGACCATGGTTTAAGGGGACTTCTAAGTCAATTGGCAAAATAATTCTATTATGAAAACATTCTGCATCCCTCTTTGAAATGTGGCGTCTGGGGTCTTAAATGCTAACAAGCAGTCATCTAAGATGCATCAATTGGTCTCAACCCACCTGGATCAAAGGAGAATGAAGAACACCAAGGTCACCCGATAACTATGAGCCCAAGAGACAGAAAGGGCCACAGGAATCAGAGACTTACATCATCCTGTGACCAGAAGAACTAGTTGGTGCCTGGCCACAACTGATGACTGCCCTGACAGGGAGCACAACAGGGAACCCCTGAGGGAGCAGGAGATCAGCGGGATACAGAGGCCAAATTCTCACAAAAAGACCATACTTAATGGTCTGACTGAGACTAGAGGAATCCTGGCGGTCATGGTCCCCAAACCTTCTGTTGGCCCAGGACAGGAACCATTCCCAAAGACAACTCATCAGACATGGAAGGGACTGGACAGTGGGTAGGAGAGAGATGCTGATGAAGAGTGAGCTATTTGTATCAGGTGGACACTTGAGACTGTGTTGGCATCTCCTGTCTGGAGGAGGGATGGGAGGGTAGAGATGGTTGGAAGCTGGCAAAATTGTCACGAAAGGAGAGACTGGAAGGGCTGTCTCATTAGGGGGAGAGCCAGTGGGAGTATGGAGTAAGGTGTATATAAACTTATACGTGACAGACTGACTTGATTTGTAAACGTTCACTTGAAGCTCAACAAAAATTAAAAAAAAAGTCAGCACTTCAAATCCACCAGGGACTCCTGGGAAACTCTATGGGGCAATTCCACCATATAGGTACGGTTGCTGTAGGAGTTGACTTGGACAGGAAGGTAACGGGTTTTTGGTATAGGTTCTCTGAGGTTTGGTTTGGCTTTTATACCTGTGGTAGTAATCTCGTTTAGGAAGGGATTTTCCTTGTTATGTTAATGAGGCGTGTTAGTGTAGGGTGTGTCCTGAGTCAATCTCTTTTGAGATGTAAAAGGCAGATTAAGCAAGCACAGAGGAAGATGGATGCCAAACCACACTTGAAGTTCACCAAGAAATTCTGACTCATTGCGACCCTGTAGGACAAAGTAGAACTGCTCCATAGGGTTTCCAAGGAGCAGCTGGTAGATTCGAACCTCCCACCTTTTGGTTAACTGCTGAGCTCTTAACCACGATACCACCAGGGCTCCAAGGATCACTAAGGAACCAAGAAGCAGAAATTGAAAACAACAAGGACCTCTCCCCCATACCCCAAATGAGCCAACAGAGAGAGAAAGCCTTCCCCTGGAGCCAGCACCCTGAATTCAGACTTCTAACCTCCTAATCTGTGAGAAAATAAATTTCTGTTTGTTGAAACCAAAAATAAAAAATAAAAAAATAAAGAGTGGAAAAAAGTATAGGATAAAATTAGGCAGGTGTTCTCTCACTATTATTATTAAAAGTCCTGGGACAGGTATTCTGATGAATTAGAGTCACATCATGTGTCCATTCTTCTTGACCAGAGTCTTCATGAGGTTGTTGCGCACAAAGATGTATTCCAGATATAACACTGCCCCACCAGGCACCTGGCTCAGTGCCTTGTTCTCAGTGGGTCTGTAGTTTCTATTTCTGGGAGCTCAAAGTAGAAGAACATAGGATGTTAAGTGTCTCCCATGCCAGATTTTAACATGACCAGCAGTGACTTAAATCCTTCCAGGCACCCCCATCCACTTCATAGCCCTTATCAAGTCCTTTGTAATCAAGGCTGCTGTGATAGTACAAAACTATGGGGAACTCATCTACTTCACAGACCCATCTCCTGTGAACAGGGCTTCCTGAATAGTGGAAGGGACTACTATGTGCAGGCGGAAAGAGTGGCCAAAATCTGCCACCGTAATAAGTGTTTGCAGGGGTTGCTGCTAGGAGAAGCAGTCCTATGCTTGGCATGATGTTTTATGGGATTATCTTCATGAAATTTTTCTTAAGTGTTTCTTGTTTGGTTACATTAAGTGGGAAAGGAAGAGAGAGTATTAGTGAGCGTAAGTAAGTAGACTGAAGATGAAGATGCAGTGAATACCCTTTTGAAACTCTCTCCTTTATAAAAGACCTGTAGGTGCCGAGAACTAAGGCTAAAGATAGTCCTTCCCCTGCTAGTGAGCGTGCTGAGGGTGTTTATCTAAAGAGTGGGTGCCAACACTGTTCTGTGTCTTGGAGACAGTTTATGAGGCTTGCAGGGAGTCTGCCAGATATTTCCTGGGAAAGGCTCTCAGAGTCAGTGGTAGCTTGGGTATGTTCCTTCTTAGCAGAGGCCTGAGAGTATGGCTGAAATTCTCACAAGTTCTCTAGAGGGAGACTTCTCAACTGGAAGGAAGGAACATCTAATTCACTCCAGGGACTTTTGCCACCTTCACCAGTTCCCTGTTCCATACAGCTGCTCATTCAGTTGAGATTCATTGCGCTGATTCCCAGTGACCATGGAGGGAATTTTTTTTTTTAACACCTAGTTGCCTTTCCTTCTCCTCCATTTACCCTTTTTCTTTGTCTCATCAGTAACTCCAGTGCTGGGACCACGAATCCTGGGGCCTCCATGTCTCCTTCCACTGCACTGCCCTTTCCCCTACCCAATCCCGGACCCCCACACCGAACACATTGGGAGCGGCACCCGCTGCCCCTCATGACTTCATCACGCCCTCCTGGCACCTCTCTGGGGCTCTCTGCTTTCCCCAGGACACTGCTGGTGCCAAGTGTTGGGGATTCTGGCCCCCGTGGGGCTGGGCCTGGCAAGGTTATTGTCCGAGTCAGGACAGAAGGGAGATCAGCAGAGCTCCGTGAAACTCGGAGCTTTGTCATGGTGCAGGTCCCAACTGGAGTGCCCCGGGGGCTCCCCGTGGGGCTGTTGCACATGCTCCACCCCCATTTGAGGCAGCCTCTGAGCTGCAGCAAATGATCCCTGACACTTCTTTTGTGGGTACTCAGGCTTGTAGGGGAGATTGGCCCCCAGCTCTTTCTCTTCAAGCTCCACCATCAGCTGCCCAGCTGGCCTCCATTTTCCCCCAAGTGAAGGCTCGGCCAGGCCAACATGCTTCTTCTGGGGAGGAAAGCCTGACCACCACACAATCCAGGCCTTCGCTGGATGACTCCTCCTGTAAGCCCAAGAGTGTTTACGAGGTCTACCAACGTTGGCAGTGCTTCAAGTCCCTGGCCTAGAGGCACCATCCCTGAAGATCTGATACAGAGGTTCTTTCCTGCTTTCTCATGTGAGTGCCCTAGTCGTCACGGACACCTGAGATTATCCTGCAGCTTTCAGACAAGGAGATCTTGGAAAGGCACGACGGAGGTTAGGCTCTTTGGGAACACTTAAAGGAAGGTCATGAAGGCTGGGACATTTTATGAGAAGATACATTCCCAGTAATACTAACCACATCTCCCTGTGTATAACACACTTTCAGGTGCCTTATCTCAATTGATCCTCACCACCTTGTACATGAAGCCACTCTTATATCTGAAACCTGGCACAGTGGTTAAGAGTCTGGCTGCTAACCAATAAGTTGGCAGTTGGAATTCACCAGCTACTCCCTGGGCGCTTGAGTCGTAATCAACTCGATGGCAACATTTTTTTTTTTTTTTTAGGATTTTTAAACACCAGAGAGGATTCCCATTGTAAAATGAGGACCCATGATATGAATTTAGGTCTCAAGACTACAAACACTATGCTTCTCCAATTGGTCTCTGACTTGCAACATAGGATTTGAGCATATGTTGGCCAGTGCCATAGCAAATCCAGAGGAGGCAGAGATGGGCAGGACCTGTTGTTGTTGTTGTTGCTGTTGTTGTTAGATGCTGTCCAGTCAGTTCTGACTCACAGCAACACTATGTACAACACAATGAAACACTGCCCGGTCCTACGCCATCCTCACAATCCTTACTATGCTTGAGCTCACTGTTGCAGCCACTATGTCAGTTCATTTCGTTGGGGGTCTTCCTCTTTTTTGCTGAGCCTCTGCTTTACCAAGCATGATGTCCTTCTCCAGGGACTGCTTCCTTCTGATAACATGTCCAAAGTATATCTCACCATCCTTGCTCCTAAGGAGCATTCTGGCTGTACTTTCTCCAAGACAGACTTGTTCGTTCTTTTGGCACTCCATGGTATATTCAATATTCTTTGCCAACACCATAATTGAAAGGCATCAACTCTTCTTCGATCTTCCTTATTCATTGTCCAGCTTTAGCATGCATACGAGGCGATTAAAACACCATGGCTTGGGTCAGGCGCACCTGAGTTTTCAAGGTGACATCTTTGCTTTTTAAAACTTTAAAGAGGTCTTTTGTAGAAGATTTGCCCAATACAATGAGTCATTTGATTTCTTGACTGCTGCTTCCACAGGTGTTGATTGTGGATCTTAGTAAACGGAAATCCTTGAAAGTTCAATCTTTTCTCAATTTATCATGATACTGCTTTTTGGTCCAGTTGTGAGGAATTTTGTTTTTTTTATGTTGAGGTATAATCCGTACTGAAGGCTGTAGTCTTTGGTAGCCAGTGAATGCTTCAAGTGCTCTTCACTTTCAGTAAGCAAGGTTGTGTCATCTGCATAAGGCAGCTTGTTAATGAGTCTTCCTCCAATCCTGATGCCCTGTTCTTCTTCATATAGTCCAGCTTCTCAGATTATTTGCTCAGCATACAGACTGAATAAGTACGGTGAAAGAATACAACCCTGACCCACATCTATCCTGGCTTCAGACCACACAGTATCCCCTTGTTCTGTTCTAACGGCTGCCTCTTGATCTATGTACAAGTTCCTCATGAGCACAGTTAAGTGTTCTGGAATTCCTATTCTTTGCAATGTTATCCATAATTTGTTATGATCCACACAGTCTAATACCTTCACATAGTCAATAAAACACAGGTAACCATCTTTCTGGTATTCTCTGCTCTCAGCCAGGATTCATCTGACATCAGCAATGATACCCCTAGTTCCACATCCTCTTCTGAATCCGGCTTGAATTTCTGGCAGTTCCCTGTCAATGTACTGCTGCAACCACTTTTGAATGATCTTCTGCAAAATTTTACTTGTGTGATATATTAATGATATAGATAGAAAATTTCCATATTCTGTTGGATCACCTTTCTTTGGAATAGGCATAAATATGGATCTCTTCCAGTTGGTTGGCCAGGTAGCTGTGTTCCAAATTTCTTGGCATAGACGAATGAGCACTTACAGCGCTATATCCACTTGTTGAAACATCTCAATTGGTATTCTGACAATTCTTGGGGCTCTGTGTTTTGCCAACACCTGCAGTGCAGCTTGGACTTCTTCCTTCAGTACTATTGGTTCCTGATCATATGTTGTCTCCTGAAATGGTTGAATGTCAACGAATTCTTTTTGGTATAATGACTCTGCATATTCCTTCCACCTTCTTTTGATGCTTCTTGTGTTGTTCAGTATTTTGCCCATAGACTCTTTCTCTATTGCAACTTGAGGCTTGAATTTTTTCTTTAGTTCTTTTAGCTTGAGAAATGCTGAGTGTGTTCTTCCCTTTTGGTTTTCTAACTCCAGGTCTTTGCACATGTCATGATGATACTTTCCTTTGTCTTCTAGAACCACCCTTTGAAATCTTCTCTTTAGCTCTTTTACTTCATCATTTCTTCCTTTCACTTTAGGTACTCGGAGTTCAAGAGCATGTTTCAGAGTCTCTTCTGACATGCATTTTGGTCTTTTCTTTCCTGTCTTTTTAATGACCTCTTGCTTTCTTCAGGCATGGTGGCTTTGATGTCATTGCACAACGTGTCTGGTCTTCGGCCATTAGCATTCAAGGAGTCAAATCTATTCTTGAGATGGTCTCTAAATTCGGGTGGTATATGCTCAAGGTTGTATTTTGGCTCTCGTGGACTTGTTCTTATTTTCTTCAACTTCAACTTCAACTTGCACATGAGCAACTGATGGTCTGTTTCACAGTCCACCCTGGCCTTGTTCTGGCTGATGATATTGAGCTTTTCCATTGTTCTTTTCCACAGATATAGTCAATCTGACTCCTGTGTATTCCGCCTGGCGAGGTCCATGAGTATAGCCATCATTTATTTTGTTGAAAAAAGGCATTTGCAATGAAGAAATCCTTGGTCTTGCAAATTCTATCATTTGACCTCCAACATCGTTTCTATCACCAAGGCCATGTTTTCCAACTACCGATCCTTCTTCTTTGTTTCCAACTTTTGCATCCCAATCACCAGTAATTATCAGTGCACACTGATGCATGTTTGATCAATTTCAGACTGCAGAAGTTGGTAAAAATCTTCAACTTCTTCATCTTTGGCCTTAGTGGTTGCTGCGTAAATTTGAATAATATTCATATTAATTGGTCTTCCTTGTAGGCGTATGGATATTATCCTACCATTGACAGCATTGTACTTCAGGATAGATCTTGAAATGATCTTTTTGATAAAAAAAAAAAAAAAAGAATGATTCCTCTTCAAGTTGTCATAGCAGACCTTATGATTTTCCCATTCAAAATGGCCAATACCAGTCCATTTCAGCATTTCAAGGCCAAGGATATTGATGTTTCTGTGTTCCGTTTTATTTTTGACTATTTCCAATTTTCCTGGGTTCATATTTCGGACATTCCATATTCTGATTATTAATGAACATTGCAGTTGTTTCATCTCATTTTGAGTCGTGCCGTATCAGCAAATGAAGGTCCCAAAAGCTTGATTCCATCCACATCATTAAGGTCTACTCTACTTCGAGGCAGCAACTTGTTTTAGTCATCTAGTGCTGCTCTTCCCCAGTTGTCTTTAGAGTGCCTTCCAATCCGAGGGGCTCATCTTCCAGCACTATATCAGACAATGTTCTGCTTCTATTCATAAGGTTTTCAGTGGCTAATTCTTTTCAGAAGTAGACTGCCAGGTCCTTCTTCCTAGGGTAGGGCCTAGGACAACCATTTTAAGTATACGCTCACCCTCATTCCTCTTTAGAATTCCTGTGAGAACACGGAGCTAGTAGAGTATGCATAGTGGTGAAGGGCTTGGGCTCTGCCCTTACTCAATCTATAATCCTAGCAGGGCATTGTACATCTTCACCCTCGAGTATCTCATCAAATAAGAGAACAATTATAATTAATTCAGAAGGTTGCTCTGATGGTTGTTATTTGTCATCTTGGGCAGACTATGATTCTCTGTGGTTTGACAGACATTGAACTGATTTCTCTTCCATAACATAGTATAATGTAGTTGCCTCCACGATGAAATGTGTTATAATGTATTCACCCCATGATGAAATCTGATATGATGTAATCATCTCCAAGATGAAATCTCTTATAAGCAGTCAATCAGTTGAAAGGCAAGTTTCCTTGGCAGTGGTAGCCTGCCTCCCATATATAAATACAGGTTCCAGCAAGGCTCACTCTCAATCTGGATCCTATATCCCACTGGTCATCATTTGACCTCCAGCTCGTGGGACATGAGACAGCAACCCGCCACCTGACCTGCAGATTTTGGGATTCGCCACCTCTAGCAGCGCCATGAACCAGCACCCTGTCATCTAACCTGCTGATTTTGGGTTTGTCAGCCCCTACAGCCACAGGAATCAGAAGAAGCTTCCAGCCTGACCCACTGACTTAGGACTTGGCAGCCTCCACAACTGCATGAGCCATTTCCTTGAGTTAAATCTCTCTAAATATATATATATACATATATATATATATATATGTATATATATATCATCAGCTTTGCTCCTCTAGAGGACCCAGCTAACACAACAGCGAAGATGACATGAGCTAATGTATGAAGTGCTCAGCAGAGTGCCTGACACATGTTGAGCCTCATTAAAAGATGTCCATTATTGTCACTGTTATGAAGGAAAGGCAACATAGTACAAGAAAAGTACTCACAAAAGCCAATAGGTCCCAGCTACAGTATGTGTGAGTAGAATTTGGCCATGAAGTCCAGAGTTATAGGCTTCTGTGAACGGAAGGCAGAGAGATCAATCTTGTGGGAAGCTTTGTCTTTTCACAGCAGACCCTACATCTCTCTCAACCCCGCACTGCCCCTTGGTAATTATGGTGAACCAGTATCAGATAGTTATCACATTCTACAGGATTTTTTCTGTAGACATGTTGCTCACTCAATGGCTAAATGACTGAAGGAATCTGCCTTCCATCCATTCCCAAGAATAAAGGAAGTCTGCCAAATCCTACTTTATACCAATCTTAGGGATTCCCTGATTACTGAATAGTTCTGTACTCCCTGTTCTATTATTGGGCAGCACGATTTTCGAATGTTGAGACAGCACAGGGGTCTCTCAGCATGGGTTCCTTCACCTTTGCTTCTGGGCAGAACTCTTGCTCTCCACACCGTGGCACTCTAGAGCTGTATTCACGAAAGTACAGCACCCCACTCCCCTCTCCAGAGTCATATGGGAAGCTGGTGAAAATGTTCATTCATTTTAGAATCTATATTTTAATGTCCTCTGGCAGGTCATTCAGTCCACAATCAGATCGAGGACTCAAAAGTACCTCCTCTTCCTTTGGCTCTCCCTCCCAGGAATGTGTCTTAGTATAGTTCTGAGGCTCTGTGACTGGTATCCAGGAAGAAAAAGCACTGCAAACCTAAGAATAAACACTTGACATGGACAAATAGCAACATGGATGTGATGATAGGTAAGGGAGGTGTATAGGGGTGGGGTGAAGATGGGGATGGAACATTTACTTGTAGAAAATTACAGACATGCATGGGGTTTTAGCTAACTCCTGCAATGCCTGGCTGGACTGAAGCCCGCCATGACCCTGAAGGAGGGACTGTGGTAATCCCTGCAGGTGTGATAGTCCAAAAGCAACTTTGGCCAGATGATCTTCTACCAGATGGCAGGAAAGTGAGTTCATGGCATCCTGACCCTGTTGGGACTGAGTGATGAGGCATGAAGAGGGTTGGGTGAGACTGGCTGCTGTCTGGCTGTGTTAGTATAAATCAGAAGGGATGTTGTGAGGAGGAGGTGTGCACTTGGATAGGGCTCCTAGTTCCCTGATGATCCCTCTGCAACCTCAGACAATTTCTACCACAGCATTCACTGCTTGAATTTCTCTGTGGTACATTCTTTAAGAAATTCACCTCTTCTGCATTTTGGATTTGTGGATGCCTCGATATTGAGGGCGTTAAGATGGGGTTGGGGATAAACAATGCGGCTCCCATGGAGATAAACTCCAAGCTGTTGGCACTCGCCATGAGGGGACATGCTGTAACAGTTGGGTTCTACCTTTCCTCAGTGTCCGTATAGCTGACAGGAAATTTGGGACCCCTCCTCCTCATGACAACTGGCACAAAACTGTTCTAAAACCATCCAAGAATAGCCAAGTCTGAAAAGCTTTGCTCAGGGGAAGGCAGCATCTCAATCACCCTGTGGGCGTGTCTCTGACCCTTATTCTCTTTCCTCCCCTGGTTTAAAAAAAATCAGCAGAGGAATCTGAAATATTCCTGAAATGTTACATTCTACCTTTTTCCCAGCATCCCTCTGACCCAATTATCTCCCCGGTTTATAGCTCAAGGGCTCAGACACTGAGACAAGGAGCAGGGATCTAGGAACTGGTCCTTGGTGTTATCTGCAATCAACTTCATCCCATCTCCCAGCTTCAGTCTGTCAGCTCTACTGTACGTGTTTTCAGGCTGAGGCAGGACAGACCTGGAATAGAGTGTCCATGAGTTGGGTGCTGCTGTGTGTCACACAGATTTGATTGAAATCAAAGAAGCCAATGTCCGTGTTGTGGTGTGCCATCAGGCACTAATGGTATGGAAAGGAAGTGAGCACTGTGGCTCTGCCAGGAGGAGCTTCCAAGAAGGCATGGCTCATTTCTTTTACAACCTAAGTTATGATAACTTGTGCTGCACTGAAGGGATGATGCGGTGAAGATGTAAAAAAAAAAAAGGGGGGGGACCCCCTAACCTTGTTTGTGCCACAGAGAGCAACTCCCTCCTAGAAAATGGACTTATTCAGGACCTTGGCAGCTCATTGAAGGCACATCTTTCTCTACTTTCCCACAATCCACTGCAGCCTGGTGCTGGAACTCCTGATGTTCCCTGCCTTCTTCTCAGCATGGCCTGTGCCTCCCTCACCCTTGTTAGGTTCATGGAGTCTGAGGCAGAGGAAAAGTTGCAGATTCAGAAGTTGCCGCAGAGGAATGGGTCTGCATGCCTGCCTCCTCTAGCTCTGGACAAGCTTGATCCTCACAGGCCTTCATCCACTGTGGTTAGCCAGTGCACAGGTATGGCTATCCAAGTTCCACAGGAGCTGAGGGCCAGGAGTCAAAGAAGGTATGTAGAGACTGGCTATGTTTAGAGATGGCCATTGTCTTTACATGTGGTACTTTCTGTTCAAGAGGTGGCAATGGCTATTTCTATCAGCAAAGCCTGCAGAAGCCTAGGGTTTCAGCTACATTTCATTACACACTAGGTAGTGAGCTCATCAAGTTTCATAGCTACTGTCTCACATGAAGTACCAATAGTGGAATCCAATATCTAATCAGCCTAAAACATGGGCCTCAATAAGAGGACTTCTTGGAAAAGCAACAGCTCCAAGCTTCCTCACAGAATAACTCTTTTGGACCTTCTACCTTTTATATCTTCTCCTCTCAGAGTTCTTGTAGCCTCAGGTGTGCCTGCCCCACCAGGAGACACATTCCAGTGTCTCCAAAATTCTGCCCTTACAACTTGTGGTTGGGTGGTGTCTTAGTTATCTCCATCAATCTACTGCCCTCGAGTCGATTCCGACTTACAGCGACCCAATAGGACAGAGTAGAACTGCCTGATAGAGTTTCGAGGAGTGCCTGGTAGATTCGAACTGCTGACCTTTTGTCTAGGAGCTGTAGCACAACAGGATTTCCCTTAGTTATCTAGTGTTGGTATAATAGAAGTACCACAAGTGGATGGGTTGAACAAACAGAAATTTATTCTCTCACAGTCTAGGATGCTAGAAGTCTGAATTCAGGGTACCAGCTCCCAGAGAAGACTTTTTCTCTCTGCTGATTCTGGAGCAAGGTCCTTGTCATCAATCCTCCCCTGGTCTAGGAGTTTCTCAGCACAAGGACCCCAGGTCCAAGGGACACACTGAGCTCTGGGAGCTTTTTTCTTGGTAGCATGAAGTTCGACTCCTCCCTGCTGGCTTTTCTCTTTTATATCTCAAAAGAGACCGACTCAAGATACAACCTGATCCTGTAGATTGAGTCCTGCCTCATTAAAATAACTGCCTCTAATTCTGCCTCATTAACATCATAGAGGTTAGGATTTACAACACATAGGATAATAACATCAGATCAAAAAATGGTGAACAACCACACAACACTGGGAATCATGGCCTAGCCAAGTTGATACACATTTGGTGGGGGGAGGGACACAAGTCAATTCATAACAGGTGGGAAGAGATGGAATTTGCTGCGACACTTGCCTCCTCGTTTCCAACCCCTCCTACACTGTTCATTCTAACAAAGGGAGGTCCCAAGGAGCAGCCCCCCAACCAGCATCAACACAAACCCCAGCACCCTTGGGAGCCCATGTGACCCAATGAGATCCCTCCCAAAGTCTTGAAAGAGCATGTTGAAATCATGGAAGGTCTGCTTGGACCTGCCCATTCAGCCACTTTGGAGCCAGATGGAAAACATGAAGAAGAAGAAAATGAGCAACAGCAGGAAGAGATTGGGATATACCCAGACCTGGGACTCCTGAGCTACGCTGATAAGCTGTGTTACAGGAAGCATTTATTACGAAGGTGGGCTGGAGTGGAGGTTTGGTGTCTGTATGTTCCATAGTTTTGTCATTCCAGCAAACAAAAATCTGGCATTTGGCCCCAGGATATTGTAATTAGCCTCGATTCCTTACAACCTGATCAATGTGTGTGTGTGTCTGTGTATGTGCAAGGTGGGGTGTGATGCTTTAATCCAACACTGGATGCAAACTCTAGAGGTGGATTATAGATCATCTTCTAGATCCTCCAAATCACTGATAACTCCTTGTAAAGTATGTTCACACACCACCTCCTTCCGTTATCAGATGGAAGCAATTATTCATCCTCAATTCCTGAAATGTTGCTATTGCCAGAATCACAGGTGGATCCCTAGTCCTTAATTTAGGAGCTGGGGAAAGAGGAAGGACCCACTCCCGCTCAGGTAAACCAGAGGAAGAAGGGAGAATCAGAACATGAAAACCACAAGATTTCATCTAACCCTACAGTGCCTTGGCTGCCATGGCTTCTGGGCAAGGACAGCTCCTAGTGTGGGAGCAGGTGCAGAACAATGAAGTAGGATACAGTGCAGAGGCAAAGAGGAGGCATCGTAAGGAATCAAAGACTGGGAATACTGCACAAGAGAATGGGCACATAGAGCCACAGTACTGGTAATTGAACCAGAGTCATGTGACTGACTTCCTTTTTCCTTCCAATACCATGGTCTCCACCACCTGCTCAGCCACATGTTCTCACAACCTGTACAGAGCAATTAACTGTCCATTTTCCTTCCTTGCAGCTGGTAGAGAAGCAACTGCTAGAGTTGAAAGGGGGGGGGAGGGTGTGGAGGCAACCCCAACTTATGGTGTTCCCCCCATGGATTCACTTTTTTTCCAGAGCCTGAGGCCAGTGAAGATGCAGAGAGCACAGGTAACCACAGCCGCCACCTAGGAATCAGTGAGAAATTGGCACAAAAACGTTGAATGCAGATGACCTGCCAAAAGATAGCAGAGGAGACAGTAACCTGTCTAAGTCAAAAGAACTTGCTCTCTTTACATGGAGTCAAAAGTTACAGAAACTTAAGTCTGAACATTCATCCTCTTCTCACCAGGGTGCTAGTCGGTCTTCACCTAGATTGGGGGCCAGAGAAGCCTTAATGTTCATAGAAACCTCTCCTGTTAGTGAAACACCTAGGAAGGGTCCAGTGAAGAGGAGGAGGAAGAGGAGAAACTCCCCAGCCTTGCCTTCCTTTTGCCATCTCAACAAAGCCTACTGCCCTGGGGTCTTTCTAAGAGTCCTCTGCCTGCTTCTGGTATTCTACGCCATGGAGCTCAGGGCTCCTGGAGAGCATCTCAGTGCCTATTTCCTGAGACAGTGAGTCAGCCATCCTAGACACGGCCAAGTCTAAGATCCCAGCTCAAGTTAGAGACCCATCTCTTGCTGCCAAGAGGCCCTCCTCAGGGGCTGACCTTGGAGTCTCTGGGAGGCAATCCTCCCCTGTGGGTGAGGTCCAACCCTCAATGCCTCTAAAAAGAGTGACCCTTCCACACATCGGAAAAGGAAAAAGCTTCATCTTAGCCAGTGGCAATCTCTCCTCTTCCATGTGTCAGACCCCTAAATTGGGACCCCCAAAATAGATGTTGATTTTCAGCTCCCCCACTCTTAGGCTAATGCTTCTCCCCTATCGCAGTGGTGTTTCTGGGCTGTTGTATAGATACAGTGAGGGCAGAGAGGGAGGCCCAAAACTGGGCAGGGTGCACATGTACTTCCATGGTTGGAAATGAAGAACAGTAGCTTTACTTTACAGAAGAGTCCTCTGTAAAATGGGATTAAAGATAGTTATGTTGGAAAAAACTCTCATTGCTTCTGTTCTGGTTCTCCTCTGCTGTTGGAAGGATTGTGGTGCTGTGAAAAGGAAAAAATACAGGTGTCCCCCATTTTCTACATCCATGTGTGACTGACCTACTTTTTTCCTCCAGCTTTAAGTCATGTTCTCAGAATGCTTTTGGGGACAGTCTGGCTTTGGCTTCTCACAGGTCACTATTAAATCCCCAGTGATCATTTTCATCATCCATTTTTCACAAACCCTGGCTGGGTTTTGGGGAGCTTTCTGTGAGTATCCTATCATCTCTCTCTCTTTTTTTTTTCATTAGCGCCGGAAATATATATAATTAGAAGTCATGTTGTAGAAGTTTTAATGATATGAGGAAACGTTTACAGTGTATTTCAAAAAACTATGGGGTTAACCTGTGCTTGTCAACCTTTACTATGCTGGGGGATCTTGTTAAAATGCAGATTTTGATTCTGTAAATGTGAAGTGGAGCCTAACTTGAGATTATACTTTTTTTTTTAATTTCTCCTGCAAAAATTTATACACATATTGTTTTGTGACATTAGTTGCAATCCCCACAATATGACAGCACACCTCCCCTTTCCACCACAGGTTCCCTGTGTCCATTCAACCAGTTCCTGTCCCTTCTTGCCTTCTCATTCTGCCTCCGGGCAGAAGCCACCCATTTGGTTTCATGTATGTGACTGAATTAAGAAGCACACTCCTCACGTATATTATTTTTCTGTGTTATAGTCCTGTCCAATCTTTACCTGAAGAGTGGGCTTTGTAGTTCTTCTGGTCTCAGGCTGGTGGAGTCTGGTTCATGTGGTCCTTTAGTCTCTTGGGCTAATACTTTCCTATGTCCTTTTTTTTTTTCATTCTCCTTCATTCCAAGTGGGTTGGGACTAATTGATACATACTAGACGACCGCTTGCAAGCTTTTAAGACCCCATATGCGACTCTAAAGAATAGTTTTCTTAATAAATTTTGTTATGCCAATTGATCTAGATGTCCCCTGAAACTATGGTCCCCAGGCCCCAGCCCCAGCTACTCTTTCCTCAGGATCCATGTCTTACCACTTACAAATTAAATAAAGCAGACAAAATCAAACACACAAGAAAATCACCCACGTATGTATAATTTATATATTACAATCACAAAGGGCTCTGAATATACAAAATGATCTTGGAAAAGAAGAACAAAGTATGTGACTCACACTTCAAGGTTTAAAATACCACTACAAAGATACAGTAAACAAAACAGTTTGGTACTAGCATAAGGACAGACATAGATACAAAGGTATAGAACTGAGGATCTAGAAATAAATTCATATATCTTTGTCCAATTTGTTTCAACAATGATGCCAAATCCATTCAATACAGGAAAGAATAGTCTCTTCAACAAGGGATGCTGGGGCTTCTGGATCTCCAAATGAAAATGCATGAAGCTGGACACATACTCCATACCATACACAAAAATTAAATGGATTGTTGACCTAAGCTAAACAGGTGAGCTAAAACCATAAAACACTTAGAAGTAAACATCAGGTTTATGTTTCAGGATTTCCCCCCCACAACTTCATAGATATGACACAAGAAGAAAAAAGAAACAGATAAACATCTCTTGGTGAAAACTGAAATCTTTTCTGCATCAATGAGCACTATCAAGAAAGTGAAGACATACTTGGAATCTCTACAGTGCTTAAGGGTTTCATATCCAGAATTATAAAGAGTGCCTGGAACTAAACATAAAAATACAAATGACCCAACTTAAAAAATGGACAAAAGACATAAATAGACATTATTCCAAAGAAAATATACAAATGGCCAGTAAGCAAGTGAAAAGATGCTCAATATCATCAGTCATTAGGGAAATGCAAATCAAAATCATGATGAGATGTCACTCCACACCACACCAATGGCTGTTACCAGAAAAAAAAACAATAAAACAAAACAAATAAGGACCTGGTGAGGATGTGGAGAAATTCGGACCCTTATCCATTGGTGCTGGGAATATGAAATGCTACGGCCACGGTAGAAAACAATTTGGTGGTTCCTCAAATAATTTAGCATAGAATTACCATATGACTCTGTAATTCCTCTCCTAGGCACAAACACTAAACAATTGAAAGTAAGGAAACAGATAATTAGGCACTGACATTCACTGCAGCATTAGTCACTGAATCAAAAAGGTGGAAACTACGCAAGTGTCCATCAAAAGATGAATGGAGAGCAGGGCCGAGATGGCGGAGAAGTCAGACGCTTCCAGTGAACCCTCTTACAACAAAAACCCAAAAAACAAGTGAAACAATTACATTTATGACAAGCTAGAAGCCTTTTAGAAGCCCTGAACAACAAAAGCAAAGTTAGAAAACGGACTGAGCATCAGGGGGAGGTAGAGACAGTTCAGAAGTGGAGAGGAGTTCCTGAACTTGAATTGCTGGGAACCCTCAGGCTGCAGCGGGCTGGTGGTAGTGTTCAGCTGCATTTTCCTCAGGGAGAAACAGCCTGCTACACAGCCTACTCACACCTCCGAAAACAGAAAAGAACAGTGCTTTCAGCAAAACCTAAGTACTTGCGTGTATTTTACTGCGCCCCCAGCCTCCAAGTCAGCTTCAGTGGCTGTTGATTTCCCTGGGCCTGAGACAGGCCCTACTGCGTGCCCTGAGCCATTCTCCTGGCCTTGGAGAAGGAATAAATTCACAACTGGGGAAAAGGCAATCTGCTAGCTCCACTAACCTAGGGAGCTCAATACAGAAGCGGCTCCTGACCAAGCATAAATGGTCCGTGGACTTTGAATACATTTTCCACCCTGCATGGACCTGTGTGGGCCTATTCCAGGAGAATAGGCCCTTGTTGGCAGACCACAACTGTTTCAGCTGTGTGGTGGAGAGGTGGGTTTTTGATGTTTGACACTGCTTTGCCTATTAAAAAGGGTCCTCACAGACATTAGGGGCCTAAGGACTGGTGACTCCAATCGGGTCACCCAGCCACCCACCACAGAGATGCAAGGTTAACTGGTACCTGCCAGTCCTTACGACCAAAAGCAGTGGGTGCCCAAGGTCCGTCTGCAGAACCCACCCACCTATGCGCTCTAGGGAACAGGGACATACTTTCCTCACAGACACTTAGGAGAGAGTTGTCAGCCCCACGCCTTTTTCAGAGCATGGCCCCCTGCTGCAACCAGACACTGGTACCCACACCAATAACCCCAGCCCCTCTAAGACTGTAGGACAGAGCCTGTACCACACACATGATGACCAACTACCTGGACACCTGAGCTGAATCCATACAAGAAAAGTGAATGGACTCCTAGGCTTATACACCTGGTAACAGCTCTAGCAATCTGGTGACAGGATATTAGAGCTTCAAAGGTAAAATAATCAAGATAGCTCAATCAAGCAACCTACTTAGACATATCAAAACAAAACAAAGCAGGAGGCTAGGATATACTAAGCAAACATAAATGAAAGAAAGATAATAACTTATGGATGGCTCAGAGACAACAGTCAATATCAAATCACATAAAGAAGCAGACCATGATCACTTCAACAAGCTCTGAACAAAAAGAATCAAGGGATCTTCCTGCCTTTCTGGAATTACCAGATGCAGAATACAAAAGATTAATATACAGAACTCTTCAAGACTTCAGGAACGAGATACGAAGGAGACCAGGCAATACGCAGAACAACCCAAGGAACACAGATAAAGCCGTTGAAGAAATTAAAAAGGTTATTTAAGAACATAATGAAAAATTTAATAAGCTGTAAGAATCCATAGAGAGACAACAATCAGAAATTCAGAAGATTAACAATAAAAGTACAGAATTAGACAACTCAATAGAAAATCAGAGGAGCAGAATTGAGCAAGGGGAAGGCAGAATTGGTGAGATTGAAGATAGAGCACTTGACACCAATATATTTGAAGAAAAATCAGATAAAAGAATTTAAAAAATGAAGAAACCCTAAGAATCATGTGGAACTCTATCAAGAGAAATAATGTGATTGGAGTACAAGAACAGAAAGGGATAACAGAAAATACAGAGAGAATTGTTGATGATTTGTTAGCAGAAAACTTCCCTGACACCATGAAAGTTGAGAAGATATCTACCCAAGGTGCTTATTGAACTCCACGTAAGGTAGATCTTAAAAGAAAATCACCAAGACATATTACAATCAAACTTGCCAAAACCAAAGATAAAGAGAGAATTTTAAGAGCAGCTAGGGATAAATGAAAAATCACGTACAAAAGAGAGTCAATAAGAATAAGCTCTGACTACTCAGCAGCAACCATGCAGGTAAGAAGGCAGTGGGATGACTTATATAAAGCAGTGAAGGAAAAAAAAATTTCCAGCCAAGAATCGTATATCCAACAAAACTGTCTCTCAAATATAAAGGCAAAATTAGGACTTTTCTCAATAAAATTCAGGGAATTCATATAAACCAAATCAAAACTACAAAAAAATACTAAAGGGAGTTCTCTGGTTAGAAGATCAATAATATCAGATATCAACCCAAGACTCGAACACTGGGCAGAGAAATCAGATGTCAACCCAGATAGGGAAATCATAAAAATAAATTAAGAGAAAAAAAACCCTCAAAACAGGGTAACAGCAATGTCATAATGTAAAAGAACACAACATTAAAACAATAAAGATGGACTAAGAAATGATCTTTCATATGGAGAGGAAGGCAAGTCGATATATAAAAAAAAAGTTAGGTTTAAACTTAGAAAAATGGGGGTAAATATTAAGGTAACCACAAAGGAGACTAACAATCCTATTCATCAAAATAAAGTACAAGAAAAAAATAGAGACTCAGCAGAAACAAAATCAACTACAACGAATAAGAAGAAAGGACAATATATAAACAAACTACTCAGCACAAAAAATTAACTGGGAAAAAGAAACTGTCAATAACACACACAAAAAAGACATCAAAATGACAGCAAGGAACTCACACCTATCCATCATTACGCCGAATGTAAATGGACTAAATGCACCAATAAAGAGACAGAGAGTGGCAGAATGGATGCAAAACATAATCAGTCTATATGCTGCCTATGAGAGACACACATTAGATTTAGAGATACAAACAAACAAACTCAAAGGATGGAAAAAAATAAATCAAGCAAAGAAAAAACCAGTAAAGGGCAGGAGTGGCAATATTAATTTCTGACTAAAGAGACTTTAAAGTTAAATCGACCACAAAGAATAAGGAAGGACACTATGTAATGAATAAAGGGACACTATACCAGGAGGATAAAAAAATATTAAATATTTATGCACCCAATGACAGGGCTGCAAGATACATAAAACAAACTCTAACAGCATTGAAAAGTGAGATAGACAGCTTCACAACAATAGTAGAAGACTTCAACACACCTCTTTCGGTGAAGGACAGAACATCCAGAAAGAAGCTCATTAAAGACACGGAAGATCTAAATGCCACAATCAACCAACTCGACCTTATAGACATATACAGAACACTCCACCCAGCAGCAACGAAGTATACTTTCTTTTCCAATGCACATGTAACATTTCTTAGAATAGACCACATATTAGGTCATAAAGCAAGCCTTAGCTGAAGCCAAAACATTGAAATATTACAAAGCATCTTCTCTGTCCATAAGGTCATAAAAGTAGAAACTAATAACAGTAAATCAGGGAAAAGGAATCAAACACTTGGAAACTAAGCAATACCCAGCTAAAAAATGACTGGGTTAAAGAAGACATTAAGGTTACAATAAAGAAATTCATAAAATTCAGTGAGAATGAAAACACTTCATATCAGAACCCTTGGGACACAGTGAAAGCAGTGCTCAGACTTCGATTTATATCAATAAATGCACACCTACAAAAACAAGAAAGGGCCAAAATCAAAGAATTATCCCTACAACTTGAACAAATAGTAAGAGAGCAACAAAGGAAAACCTCAGGCACCAGAAGAAAGCAAAAATAAAAATCAGAGCAGAATTAAATGAAATAGACAACAGAAAAACAACAGAGTTAACAAGACCAAAAGCGGCTTCTTTGAAAAAATCAACAAAATTGATAAACCAATGACCAAACTAACAGAAGAAAAACAGGTAAAGGAAGCAAATAACCCAAATGAGAAATGAGATGGGCGATATCACAAGAGACCTAACTGAAATTAAAAGAATCACATCTGGTTATTATGGAAAACTGTACTCTAACAAATTTGAAAACCTAGAAGAAATGGATGAATTTCTAGAAACACACTGCCTGCCTGAGCTAACACAAACAGAGGTAAACCAAAAAAACCAAACCCAATGCTGTCGAGTCGATTCCGACACACAGCGACCCTACAGGACAAAGTAGAATTGCCCCATAGAGTTTCCAAGGAGCGCCTGCCGGATTCGAACTGCTGACCTTTTGGTTAGCAGCCATAGCACTTAACCACTATGCCACCAGGGTTTCCCAAACACAGGTAGAACAACTAAACGAACCCACAGCAAAAGAAGAGATTCAAAAGGTAATCAAAAAACTCCCAACAAAAAAAAAGGCCTGGCGAGGACCAATTAACTGGAGAGTTCTACCGAACTTTCAGAGAAGAGTTAACACCACTCCTAAAGGTATTTCGGAGCATAGAAAAGGATGGAATACTTTCAAACTCATTCTGTGCAGCCAGCATATCTCTGATACCAAAACCAGGTAAAGACACCACAAGAAAAGAAAATTATAGACCTATATCCTTCATGAACATAGATGAAAAAATGCTTAACAAAGTTCTAGACAATAGAATTCAACATCATATCAAAAAAATAATTCACCATGACTAAGTGGGAGTCATACCAGGTATGCAGGGATGGTTCAACATTAGAATAACAATGTAACCCATCATATAAATAAAACAAAAGAGAAGAACCACATCATCTTATCAATTGATGCAGAAAAGGTATTTGACAAAGTTCAACACCGATTCATGATAAAAACTCTCAGCAAAATACGAATAGAAGGAAAATTCCTCAGCATAATAACGGGCATTTAAACAAAGCCAACAGCCAACATGATCCCAAATGGAAAGAGTCTGAAAGCATTCCCCTTGAGATCAGGAACCAGACAAGGATGCCCTTTATCACCATTCTTATTCAACATTCTGCTGGAGGTCCTAACCAGAGCAATTAGGCTAGACAAAGAAATCAAAGCATCCAGATTGGTAAGGAAGAAGTCAAAGTATCTCTATTTGCAGATGACATAATCTTATACACAGAAAACCCTAAAGAATTCTCAGGAAAACTACTGAAACTAATAGAAGAGTTCAGCACAGCATCAGGATACAAGATAAACATACAAAAATCAGGTGGATTCCTCTACACTAACAAAAAGAACATTCAAGAGGAAAATGCCAAATCAATACCATTTAAAGTAGCCCCCAAGATGATAAAATACTTAGGAATAAATCTTACCAGAGATGTAAAAGACCTATAGAAAGAAAACTACGAGACGCTGCCGCAGGAAAGCAAAAGAGACCCGCATAAGTGGAAAAACATACCTTGCTCACAGATAGGAAGACTTAACATTGTAAAAATGCCTATTCTACCAAAAGCCATCTATAGATACAATGCGATTCCGATCCAAATTCCAAAGACTTTTTTTAATGAGATGGAGAAAGAAATCACCAACTTCATATGGAAGGGAAAGAGGCCCCGGATAAGTAAAGCATTACGGAAAAAGAAGAACAATGTGGGAGGCCTCCCTATACCTGATTTTAGAACCTATTATACCTCCAAAGTAGTCAAACCAGCCTGGTACTGGTACAACAACAGATACATAGACCAATGGAACAGAATTGAGAATCCAGACATAAATCCATCCACATATGAGCAACTGATATTTGATAAAAGCTCAAAGTCAGTTAAACGGGTAAAAGACAGTTTCTTTAACAAATGGTGCTGGCTTAACGGGATATCCATCTGCAAAAAAATGAAACAAGACCCATACCTCACGCCATGCATAAAAAATAATTCAAAATGGATCAATGGCCTAAATATAAAATCTAAAACGATAAAGATCATGGAAGAAAAAATAGGGACAATGCTAGGAGCCCTAATACATGGCATAAACAGTATACAAAACATTACTAACGATGCAGAAGAGAAACTAGATAACTGGGAGCTCCTAAAAATCAAACACCTATGCTCATCCAAAGACTGGGAAAAAGTTTTTTTAGCTATGACATTTATGATCAGCATCTGATCACTAAAATCTACATGATACTGCAAAAAGTCAACTACAAAAAGACAAATGAGCCAAGTAAAAAATGGGCAAAGGATATGAACAGAGACTTGTCTAAAGAATACATTCAGGTAGCTAACAGATACATGAGGAAGTGCTTATGATCATTAGCCATTAGAGAAACGCAAATGAAAACTACAATGAGATTCCATCTCACTTCAACAAGGCTGGCATGAATCCAAAAAACACAAAATGATGAATGTTGGAGAGGTTGTGAAGAGACTGGAACACTTATACACTGCTTGTGGGAATGTAAAATGGTACAATCACTTTGGAAATCGATTTGGCCCCTCCTTAAAATGCTAGAAATAGAACCACCACACAATCCAGCAATCCCACTCCTTGGAATGTATCCTAGAGAAATAAGAGTCTTGACACGATCAGATACATGCACGCCCATGTTTACTGCAGCATTGTTTAGAATAGGAAAAAGATAGAAGCAATCGAGGTACCCATGAACAGTCACACAATGGAATACTAAGCATTGATAAAGAGCAATGATGAATCTGTGAAATAGTTCATAATATAGACGAATCTGGAAGGCATTATGCTTAGTGAAATTAGTTGCAAAAGGACAAATATTGTATGAGCCCACTATTATAAGAACTCGAAAAATAGTTTAAACAGAGAAGAAAATATTCTTTAATTGCTAGGAGAGTGGGGAGGGAGGAGGGAGAGGGGTTTTCACTAATTAGATAGTATATAAGAATTATTTTAGGTGAAGGGAAAGACAACACACAATACAGGAGAGGTCAGCACAATGGGACTAAACCAAAAGCAAAGAAGTCTCCTGAATAAACTGAACGCTTCAAAGGCCAGTGTAGGAGGGGCGGGGATTTGGGGACCATGGTTTCAGGGGACTTCTAAGTCAATTGGCATAATAAAATCTCCTGAAAAAACATTCTGCATCCCACTTTGGAGAGTGGTGTTTGGGGTCTTAAATGCTAGCAAGTGGCCATCTAAGATGCTTCAATTGGTCTCAACCCACCTGGACCAAAGGAGGATGAAGAACACCAAGAACACAAGATAATTATGAGCCCGAGAGACAGAAAGGACCACATAAACCAGAGACCACATCGGCCTGAGACCAGAAGAAATAGATGGTGCCCGGCTACAACCTATGACTGCCCCTGACAGGGAACATAACAGAGAACCCCTGAGGGAGCAGGAGAGCAGTGGGATGCAGACCTCAAATTCTCCTAAAAAGACCAGACTCAATGATCTGACTGAGTCTAGAAGGACCCCAGAGGTCATGGTCCCCAGACCTTTGATTAGCCCAAGAGAGGAATCATTCCCAAAGCCAACTCTTCAGACAGGGATTGGACTGGACTATGGGATAGAAATGATACTGCTAAATAGTGAGCTTCTTGGATCAAGTAGACACATGAGACTATGTGGGCAGCCCCTATCTGGAGAGGAGAGGGCAGAGGGGGTCAGAAGGTGGCCAAATGGACATAAATTAGAGAGTGGAGGGAAGGAGTGTGCTGTCTCATTAGAGGAAGAGCAACTAGGGCGATGTAGCCAGGTGTATATAAGTTTTTATATGAGAGACTGACTTGGTTTGTAAACTTTCACTTAAAGCACAATAAAAAAAAAAGTTGCAGCCTTGGAAACCCTATGGGGAATTTCTACTCTGTTCTATAGCATCACCATGAGTCAGAATCGACTCAACACCACACAAAATAGCAGTGTTTGGAGAGGCTGGGGGAGAAAACAGAGACTATGGGTAGCCCTAGTGAGAAGCTTTTCTGTTCCTGGCAGCAGTGTGCCTGACTACACTTAGAGCTCAGTAGCCTTCAGTGCAGTCCAGTTTCACCAGTATGAATTCTGAGGGAAGAGTTGGGACAGCAAAGAGGGTGATTACTCATAGGTCTATTCTCACAACAAGCTCTGGTGTTGAGCTGGAGCTCTGCAGCCACACAACGATACCTCCTTGATGATGCCGGGCATGATCTCACAGATGAGGGGTCCCCCTCCCCCCTTCCCTGGATTCTTCAGAGCTGGATGGAGGAACCAGAGGGAAAGCCCACCTTCCTGAGCATAGCCATAACATCCACTTCCCTCGACTACTTGTCAAGTTCTCTACCAAGACGGGGGCGGTAGGCGGGGGGCGGGGGGAAGGGCCAGAAAATCAAGAAACAATGTCGAGTGATGATAAAAGTAAATCTAGTGAACAAAAGACTGAGTCCAAGGGTGAACAAAAGTGTGAGCCCAAGTGTGAACAAGAGTGTGAGTCCAAATGTCAGCCCAGCCGTTTAAGGAAGCTGTTGCAACTGTGCTCTGACAAGTGCCCACGCAACAAGTGTCCATCACCATGCGCACCAAAGTGCCCCTCTGTACCCCCCGCCATGCTCCTCTCCATACCCCCCCAAGCCCTGTACCAAGCCCTGTCCTCCTAAATGTCCCTCTCCCCGCCCACTCCAGGAGTGAGGCACCACGGGCACCACCATCATCTTCACCATATCCAGCAACATGGGGTTGGGGGCTGAAACCAGGAACTGAAAAGTAAATGTGTTCCCCTGCTGTGCAAAAAAAAAAAAAAAATAGATGAATGGAAACGCAAAATGCGACCTATAGTTACACACAATATTATTCAACCATAAAAAGCAATGAAGTTCTGAAACATGCGATAAATGCATGGACCGTGAAAACACTGTTCTGAGTGAAATAACTGAAATCCCAAGAAGGATCCCGCTTTACCTGAAAATCTACAATATGCAAAGATATAGAGCAGATTAATGGCTAGGAGGGATGGAGGTAGAAAGCATGAGGAGTGATTGCTAAAAACCAAGCAATGACAAAAAGAATTTTCAAAACCAAATGAAAAGAAACCTATGAAATCCTACCATGTATTACTGATTACATACTGTATTTAAAAATACGTGATATTTTACAGTATAAAAGCAGGCCAATCACCATTTTGCCAACAAGTGTACATAACTACTACAAAGTAGGTCATCATGTTGGGAATAGCATATGAAGCAGGCTGGGCAAGCTGCAAGTAATCCATTGGTACTACAAAGAAGCAGTTACTGGATTATTCCAGAAGGAGGTGTCAGTATACTTTGGGGCAGTAGAATCTACCATAATGGAGACTCACCATAAGACTCAGAAGTCCTTGGTGGGTCAAAGTGAGGTAGGAGGCATGTGTGGAGTCAACTGGGGTCCACCATGGTCATTTGACACCCTGTGTTGTGTTTGAAGCTAAACATAATATGGGGGAAAATAAAGAAGGTCAGGTCACCCTATCAGAAAAACAGGATGCTGAGATGAGACTTCCAGTGCTAGCAGCATCCTGAGGCTTCAGAAAAGAAAGGACTCAGGGAAGTTAAGAGCCATGTCTATTCACAGGTGGGCCTCCCCAAGCTCTCTAGATCCAACTTCCCTGCCCTCCCTCAGACACAGGGCTTCCCCATGCCCTCCCCTGTCCTTATCCCACCCCAAGCCCTGCCCTGCTTCTCGCACTTCCAAGGAACTGGCACCAACCCTACCTGGGAAGGTAGGGATCAGAACTAAGAGATGAGACAAACCAGGGGAAATCCAGTCCATTCTCTCTTGGGTTCCTGAGGCCTCCTGTGACAGAAAAGACAAGGGGTGTGGCTGGGAAGCACTACTATAAATAGGGCATCTGTCATCTTCTTCCAGATTGTTCAAGGAACACAGACCCAGTTCCTCAATCCCCTCACCTGTCAGCTGCTCTGACTCACCAGATCTAGGCTCGGCCCCATACATCTGCTCAGGTGTGACTGAGACCTTTGCCTGTATCTCACACATCTCAGCACAGGGGCACATCAGAAGATTCACCCTACCCACAGCCAAGGTTGGAGGGATTCTGGCTGTTTAACCTTGTATCTGGCTGTTTCTCAGCCAACTGAGGTCCCGTCAACTTAGGGTTCTTGGGGCCTTCTCTTCCCAGGCCCAGGTGTGTTTTCCCTACCTCCTGGTTACCAGTGCTCTTTGACTATATAGAAAGGCAGCCAGTTTTGGGTCAGGTGTGCTTTCATTTTTAGAAATTTAAGGGGGTCTTTTGCAGCAGATTTGCCCAATACAAAATGTCAATGTGACACCTTTCATTTTTAGAAATTTAAGGGGGTCTTTTGCAGCAGATTTGACAATGCAAAATGTCCTTTGGTGTCCTGACTGCTGCTTCCTTGGGTCTTCATTGTGGATTCAAGGCGCATGAAACCCTTGACAACTTCAAATTTGTCTACATTTTCTTTATGTTCGGTATAATCCGCACTGAAGGCTATAGTCTTTGACCTTTATCAGGGAGTGCTTCAAGCCTTCATTTTCAGCATGCAAGGTGTGTCAGCTGCATATCCCAGATTGTCAATGACTTTTCTCCAGACCTCATGCCCCATTCTTTTTCATATAGTCCAGCTTCTCAGATTGTTTATTAAGCATAGAGCTTGAAAAAGGGAGATGAAAGAATACAATGTTGCCACATCCCTTTTCCATGGACACACAGAAGGGCCCAAGTCCCCCAGATGCTCCACTCACAACCTCCAGTAGAGTACCCCAATGATGCCTAAATGTTCTTGCTTAGCACATTTTAATGACACACAGGGACATGCACAGACACACACACTTAAACGCACTTAAACACACACACACACAACAGACATGCACTGACCAGTGTCGTGTCGGTAAAAACTTATCAATCCTCTCTGTGGGGGGGAGTGTGGTAAATCTTGATTTGTAGAGATTGCCAATTTCCCTGATATAAATAATCCCGCCATGGCCCATCTGAAGCTACCAGCCTGATGTCACTGACCCACACTTGGGCAGAGATAAACACCGTCTACTATTCCAAGTTAACAGGAGCTGATTCCAGCATACCTGATCCACTTTCCTATTAGTACGTACACACATTCCACCTGCACAATGAGAAGGACCCTTAACTCCCATCCCTAATATGTAAACCAAGTATCACTGTACATTTCCAGGAGACACAGCTCCTCACAACTCTTGAACACACACATATAACTACTACCCACACCCTGAATACACAAACATACCACCTCATACTGCCTATAGTCTTAAGACAAAAACCCTATGGACTGTGAATACTCACAGCCATTCCTACAGCTATGTATATACTCTCCACACGTGCCTGAACACACACATGTACAACCAAGAGGACCCAGATATACTCACTGAATACCATACACACAATCAAGCTCTCTAACACCACCAAGTTCAAAATCTCACCTCATAAAAAAATAGGCCACCCTAAAACAGACCCACACGAAATTCTACATCTCTAAAACATACATAACACACAATTCCCAAATGCATGCACAATTTATATAAACCCTCTCAGTTTCCAAATGTACATCCTGAACCTCCCACATCTTCCAGAATAAACACCCCAGAAAACCAATGAAACCAAATACACACACAACCACATACAAACTGTATTATTAACATATAAGTACATCCCATGAACACTGAAAACGTACATACGAGCTATACCACCAAATTCTGCAAGAATTAGACCAGAATTGGCACAAAGAAGAACCCTAACTGCCTTCATACAGATACAAGCCCTCCATACACTCACTCAAAACCCAACCACGGGTATACACCTCACACATTCAGAGATGCAGGTAAAACTTCAAAACATCAACAATCCTTGCACTCTAGCTAACATACATACACAACCCACACCATTATGCACCCATGCGCTCACACATGCCAGAGACAGCATACACAGACACACACGAATACCCCCAATTCCTCAAAGTGTACATCACCCAAAACACTATAGATTATCACACGTCTCTAGAATACAGCCTCACTTCCTCAACATCCGAACATGCCCAAACACACCTTGAAACACCCTAATATTCTCCAAAGAAACACGGGTAGAATACTCCAAGAATAATCCACCCACCCACTCGTGACTTACACACACCAGTATATACTCCTCACTTACAATGAAATATCTCTTGCACATCCTGAATAAATACACTGGAACCCCGTTCCGGGTCCATTATCTCATGTTCCGAAACAGCCACATTCTCAATATCTCACACATAACCATGTCAACCTACATCTACTACATGTAAAAACAATTCTCCCACTCCATGTGCAAATACACAGCCCCATCTTTTCATCAGATACACGCCTCCTCATTTCACATTACATACCATACTCCCTACTGAAAAATATTACACCTAGCTCTAGATAATATTCATCCAAACGGCCATGCCCCTTCATGAAACACACAAACTCATTACACATACAACTGTCCTCATACCCCAAACATAACCTAAATTATCCAGGATACTAAAAGTTGGCAAAAATATGGCCCTATTGAGGCAGGCAGCCTCAGAGCCTAACCCTTCTGAGAGACACCTGCTCTGGCTTATCCTCCCACACTGAGCAGAATAAGCTGCACATTCTTTTAAACTTGTCCTCGACAAGGTGACTACAGAAAGATGGCCTCCACCTTCCTCTGGGTAGAGACTTAACATCCTAATGAAAGAGAATCAACCTCTTCTGCCATCCTGGGGATGGAACCCTTGTCTAAAGAAAAGGCATAGTCATCACCAAGCTCTGAGCTCCTGCCTGAAGGTCAATCCTGAATATTCATGAGGAATTTGCATTTCCTTGTCTGCTGTCCTAAAAGCTTACCTCCCCAAGGTGCCTGTGAGCAGTCTTGGAGGGAACAGTCCCGATTGCTCCCTTCTGTGTACAGGGAGATAAAGGCGTCTTTCTGATCTCCCACCTCACCCTCTTCTTTATTGGCTATAGCAAGTCATGCCAAGCAAAACCTGGGTTTTTCACCTGGCAACACTACATGTTCCAATATCAATATAACCTCACACTTCCTGCCTACACATAGTCCAACAATCCAAAATACTCCAACAGAAATCAATTCCCAATTTTCCACAGTACGTTTCCAACCCAGACCAAACATGGAAGAATGCTTGTGCAACTCCAGGAATGCACCCAAAGCAACACATTCACACAGCATGCCCTGAGTACACACCAGTGATCCTCCCTCATTCCCCAAATAAACATAAAGAACAGGCCCTACACCCAAACTAATACACACAGGCACACTCCCTCAGATGCCCATTGTAAAGCAGAGAAACACATTCCAAACCCTACAAGAACACACTCATACTGAACCACAAATATTCATGCAGACACCACCAACCCACACATTTCAATACAAATATCAACTTCCCAAGAACCCATTCAACACATACACAACCCCCAAATTGTGAATTCATAGAAACACATTTCCAACAGAGTCCCAAATAATAGGGACAGGAGCACTCACACCTCTCAACATACGAGGCCTGCAACTGTATCTCTGCCCTATTTCCAGAATACACAACACTGCACAAGTACTTCACCCTCAAAAATCAAACACAAAACTTTCTCATCTCCTCAAGTACACACACGGACCACCGACAGCCTCTTAATATACACACGTGCCTCACATTCCAAATGCACCCACAGAGACTCACTCCACTGCTCCAGGATGGAAACACAAATACAGCACCTTAAAGCCTCAAATGCACACACAGTTGTGTGCTGACAAAGGATTACACACCCACACTGGCTTTCTGCAGAATTATACACACGTACAAAATGTCCCAGATACACATGGAGGAGTGGCACACACTTTACTGATCTCAATCGAACATGCAGTACTCGTGACTGGAAATCTTTTATACACACATCATTAGCAGGAGGCTTTTGTAGATCTTTGCAAACCTCTTGCATCCTTAACCCACCATGCTTGCAAGTCGATCATGATTCCATGCACGACAGTACATATAAACGCTTGGTTTTTAGTCAATTCAGCAAAGTCACTCACTTCCTGAGCAAATTAGTGTCATTTGAACATGAATATTGGTTGACGTGTTTCTTACGTTAACAAGGAAGACCTAAGATAAGTGAGGTCGTAGGCTGGAACTTGACTGAATTTTCCTTGACACGAGCTCTTTCTGTGCTTAAACAGAGAGTGCTTTTCAAATCCTTAAAGATTGTTCAAAATTAGGTATTCTTCAGAACGCAACAGATAATGACTTGACATACTTGTCAGTTTAAACTGGCATTATTGAAATTTCCTCCCTCATTTTCAGTCCACCAAGTAGGAAAACAATCACTGCAGTCCTGAGATGCAGCCTTTGCCATTTCCCGTGGTATAAATACTGCCAGCACAGGACAAACTGGCAACCTGAGGGCACTGAATTCTACACCAGGAAAGGGGATCTCCCTGTACAAAACCCACGCCTGCAAATAACCCAAGAGCCTTTAGGAGGGTAAAGCATAGCAGCAACATTACCAAGGATGTTTGCGTGCCCCTTACCTTCCTTTGTAATAGAACTGACCGATGAGAAAGCGGAAGAGCGGTGCGCTCCTGTGTGCAGGGTCTGAGGCCTCCCCTGGCACAGCCCAGCCCAGCCGCGAGACCTACCCTTAGGGACCCTGCCCTTCCTGCTCCTGCCCGCGCGCCTCCCAGAAGGGGACCTTCCGCAACTGACGCCTGAGGCCCTTAGAGGGCATCAGTTAGCGCGTCCCGAGCCCTGTCCCAGGAGGTTGTACGCATGCGTGAGCTCCTAAACCAGGGCGGGCTTAGCGTCGCACCGTCATGCCTCCTTACCTAAAGCATACCCTTTGCTGTGAGTGGATTCTGACTCACAGCCACCCCATAAAATATAGGACAAGGTAAAACTGACCCATAGAGTTTGCAAGGAGTGGATGGTGGATTTGAACTGCCAACTTTTTGTTAGCAGCTGGGCTTTTAACTACTTTGCAACCAGGCCTCCACTTAAAATACAGTATCCTGGAATTGGGAAGAGTGCTCTTCCACATTTAGATGCACTCTGGACCACATTCATTCCTTCTGCAGAATGGACTTTCAAAAAATACTGTTTCTTTTTCCTATTCACTTTGAAAATTCCAGTACAGAACTGCACAACCAAAGAATTTCAGACCTGGGAAACGTAAGACATAGTTTCTCCCGACGCCATTCCTAAGGTTTTTCCCACTACATTTACTGTCATACGGTATATTTCCTGCTGCATTTATTTAATACATAGACATTTTCACAATAAATGTTGAGGCACCAATGTTTTGTCTGAAACTTACTTGTTACCTTGATTGACCAAGAGAGTTGAGAGGCAGCTCCCAGAAAGTAGTAGCTCCTGGCTTTCCTTAGGTCCTTGTTCCTTGTAAGCAGAATGGCTTAAGCCACATCCTTAGCATTTCTGAAATTGAATAAAAATTTATGGAATTTTTGTTCCAAAATAAATATTTATGGAATGAAAAGAAGTCCATTTACAATAGCATTTAAGAAAATAAAACATATAGGAATAAATGTACCCAGTGATGTGAAAGGCTTATACAATGAAAATTATAAAATGCTGCTGAAAGATATTAAAGAAGACTTAAATAGATGGGAAGACATTCCGTGCTCATGGATTGGACGACTTAAAATGGTCAAGGTGTCAATACTACACAAAGTGATCTACAGATAGAATGCAAACCTAATCAAAATTACTATAGTTTTCTTTAGATAAATGGAAAATAATCCTCATTGTTCTGTGAGAAGACAAGAGGCCCCAAATAGCCAAAGCAATTTCGTAAAGGAAGAACAAAGTCACAGGCCTCACACTTCCTGACTTCAAAACATATTCCACACCTACAGTAAATCAAAACAGCCTGGTACTGGTTCAATGGTAGACAAATAGACTAATGATACAGAATTGAAAATCCAGAAATAAATCCAAGCCTCTGTGGTCAATCGATTTTCGACACAGGAGTCAAATCCGTTCAAAGGGGAAAGAAGAGTCTCTTCAACAAATGGTGCTGGCTAAACTGGATTTCCACAAGCAGAAAAATGAAACAAGATCTATACCTGACACCATACACAAAAACTAAATCAGTACGGTTCAAGGACCTAAATTTACGTTTAGAACCATACAGTTCTTGGAAGAAAATTTAGGAGTAAACCTTTTGGACATATATGGTTTTCAAACAGTTTATCAAACTCAATAGTGAATGCACAAGCATTAGAAAACAAAATAGATAACTGGGACCGCATAAAAGTTAAATACTGATGTTCATCAAAGGACTTCATAAAAATAGGGAAAAGACAGCCTACACACTGGGAAAAATTCTTTGGGAATGATAAAGTGATCAGAGTCTAACATCTAAAATATATAGCAAACTTCCACAACTTAATCAAAAGACAAATAACCATACCAGAAAACGGGCAAAGAACATGAACAGACATTTCACCAAAGAGAATATTCAAATGGCCAACAGACACATGAGAAGATGCTCAGCATCATTAGCATCAGGGAAATGCAAACCAAAGCCACAATGACATACCATTTCACTCCAACTACGATGGCTAAGATAAAATAATCAAAAACAAAAAAAGGGAAAACAACAAGCCTTGGAGGGGATGTGGAGATATTGGAACCCTCATCCATTGCTGGTGAAAATGCAAAATGATGTAGCTATTTTGCAAAATAGTCTGGTGGTTCCTAAAACAACTGAAGGTAGAGCTGCCATATAACCCAGCAATCCCACTGCAGGTGTATACCCTAGGGATCTATAGAAGTGCCATGAACAAACCTATGCAGACCTATTTTCATTGCAGCACTATTCACAATAGCAAAAAGATGGAAACAACCTAAGTTCCTGTCAATAGTTGAATGGAAAAGTAAAATATGATGCATACATACCATGGAATACTACTCAGCAATAAATAAAAATGAGTTCCATAAACACCTTGGAACATGGAAGAACCTGGAGGGCATTACTTCCAGTGAAATAAGTCAGTCATAAAATAAAACAAATATTTTCTGTTATGACATTTATGAAACGACATGAACAAATAAAAATATGCAGAAAATGATGTTCACTAGTGTTTACCAGAGATGGGGTGGGGGAAAATGGAAATTCACTTCCTAGAGAGTAGACACTGGTTATTTTTGGTGATGCGAAAGGTAACACCGAATGAGGGTGAAGTGTACACAGCTTGATGAACATAGACCATGTCAGTAAAATGTACACAAGCAAAAAGAACTTGTTAGTAATAGCACGTAATAAGTAATTTTGAAACATAAGGGAAAACAACCAAAAGATATATACGCAGGTATATATACATGCAGGTAAGTATGTATGTGTATAAGTATGTATGTAAGAGAGTACATACATGTAAATATAGGTGCATCTGTATATGTGTATACATCTGTGGGCCTGTGTGCACACTTATTAATATACATAATAAATCACATAGAGGGAACAATTATGAATATTTCTTAGGCATAAGCAAACACCTCACGGAACTGGTCTTCTGGATTTGAAGTATTAAGACTAGAGTCTGGTGAAACATCTGGGTCCATTGGCATAATACAGTTCATAAAGTTATATACTATGTCCTAGTTTGCTGAGTAGTGTCTGGGCTTTTAAAAGCTTGATAGTGGCCTTCTCAGATACAACTCTTGGTCTCTACTCATCTGCAGCAAAAGAGAATGTAGGAAACCAAAGACTCAAAAAGAAACTTGTCTACAAGACAAACAGTCTACATAAACCACAGCCTCATCTTCCCTGAGACCAGAAGACTAGATGATTCCCAGCTACCACTACCATCCCTTGGGATCAGGGCCATAATAGATGGATTCAGAGAGAATGGGAGAAAAATGTGGCACAGAATCCCAAATTCATTAAAAAAAGAACAAAAAAACAGGCTTACTGAACTAGTTCAGACTTGAGTACTCCCCGGAAACACTGCGCCAAAATACCCATCAATTCTTGAACTGCAACTAACCCCTGAAGTCACTTTATACCTAAGTAACAGATTCGCTCCAAAATCAATGAATATCACCAATAACTACGGTGCTCCTTTAGTCCAAATTTCAAAGATTGCTGCTTAAGAAGAATTAGTTAACAAAGTGAGAAATAAACTCAATTGAAATGTGGACGGTATCAAGCTTGCTCTTTTTAAAGCCCCTAATTCCGGATATGACCTCCCAGTTTTCCTACTAGACAAGGCACACAGCAATGCTGCTCTTAGAAGGCAAGAACTCCATCACCCAAGGGCAAAATTTTGCCTCAGGCATCCCTGCTGATAATTCAAACCTCCCAGACTGCCTTGCAATAAGAAATGCTTGATTTTCACATCGCCTGCCTCTGCACTTCCTACTACATTGTATTTGCGTTTTTACGTGCATTATACCGTAATCTCACTGTCCCTGGCTCTGCAAATCTTCTAGGAATGCATGCTAAGAGATCTCTTAAGGGAAAAGTCCTCAATATGTGTACTTCAGTTTACTTTTCTCCTGTTTAGTGATTAGGAATACGTCTCAGCCAGTGTTCCTTCCTTCCTGTCTACATTCCTTTTTTTTTATTAATATAAATTCATTATTCCTGTTAGCCCTGAAAAAATCTGTACCAGAATTGCATCATTGTATTGCTTTTAAGGTTTTTTTTTTTTAAGAAAAATTTCAATAATCAGATAGCTTTTTCTGGAAATTACAAGATTCGTATTACTTCTCACTCCCTTGGATGACTCCCTGCATGACCCTACAGAGCCAACACATGGAGCCTCCAAGTGCACAGGCTCAGAGAGAAATCACAGTAGTTGAATAAGACTCAGTCATCACATCTTGTCATTTCCTCCAATGCTCTGACGTTGGGTGGAAGATCGTCTGTCATCTGTGTTCTATGACCCAAGAACAGAGATGATTTTTTTCAGTGGTCAGTGCAGGCCTTAGAGTTTTTCTATAGTGATGGTCTGAGAGCCAGTTTCAAAGGACTTTTGGCTTTGCACTTTCACGACAAATATTAGTAAATTTCCTAAGGGCTAATTTAGTCACGTACGCTTCAATGGTCGAATATTTTCAGGCAGTAGAAAAGGAAATTGCAGAATGTGGACATTAATGTTCCACCACAATGCTATGTTTAAATCATTGGCTCTGGGCTCACTCATTCAAATCCAATGGTCCTAAATCCAAATAAGTATGTACAATGGGAAAAAATTGATGGACTAACTGGCAAGCGGAAGTATCAAAGAGCAAGTCTGCGTTTCTTGAAGGACTAGATGCACTGATTTGCCCCACCATCAGCCTGGATTGAAAATCATTTAAGGTTGCTACATGATAGAAGATCAAGTCCTAAGAAAAGTCGCCAAGATTTTACTTTTATCGATCACCATGAGTAGCTTTTAAAAATATCAGGGCCGTTTTTCTTGAATCTCTCTAACTTCATCATCTAAGCTAAGACATAAGGAGAGTTGTTCATTGTAGGTGCCAGAGAAAATACAAAGATAGATGCATGCAAGAAGCTACTCCCTGGTTGCAGGGAATTAAGCCCAAGCAATTTCTAGAGAGGCAGAAGCTGCATGCAGGCGCTCTTTTCACACAGGTTGGGCAAACACTGTGGATGCTGAAGATAGAAATATTCATTGGGTCTTATCAGGTTTATATTTCAGATAAAACTCAGACATCACAAGGCAATTCATGAGGACCATCTTATGAAATGACCCTGACACATAATTGTAGCAAAGAGGGGCTTCCAATGCTCTGCTTCTCCACTATAATACGACTACTATTGTCTTTTTCCACATTACCCTCTTGAGTCAAAATTTCTTCCCCAGTGACAAGAATCTAAGTTAGTGCCAGCAAGGAAATTTTCTGAGTGAAGCCTGTCGTTGTGGAACACTCCTCCTCAATGTCTCTCTCCTTCCTTTACAGCCTCCCATCTGAAGGCCACTACTGCTGTGAGAGCAGGATTAAAGTTGGTCTCACGTTACTTTTCTCATTGCAATCACGTAGGTTCAGCACCTTTCATCTCCCTGAACCAATTTTGCATCAAGCGTCTCTTCCTGAAACAACAAAATGAGCGCTCTTTCAACTCATTTTAGTACACTGAAAATTATGCTGATGATAAAAAAATAGTCAAACATACTTTATTTAGTGAACATTCTACCATGACTCCCACAAAGATATGAGCACATACCTTGATAAGCTTGAATTCCAAAGAGCAGGGGTGTGTGTAGGACTTCATGGCTCAGAATGGCCAGGTAGGGGTTTGATAGGAGCAAGTGTGTGTGTGATTTGACTTTGGTGAGTAGAATCCTGTTTTGGCCTCAAGATACTCACCCATTTTAGGGCCACGGGGCTCTATCTAACACCTGAAGAACCCAGAGCTGTTGGGAAAAAAAACAAAAAACAAAAAACAGAAACTCATTGCCCTCGAGTTGATTCCTAAGCTCATTTAGTTTCAGAGAAATAGATTTTCTTCTCCATGGTCCTTGTATCTGCTCCCATGCCCACTAAGCCTACAGGCTCCAGAGCGTTTGATGACCATTTAATATCCCAGATGATCAAAATGACCTGTAAGATTCTGTATAATTGGTGTGCTGTTTGGTTTGAGTGCTGTGTTTTGCTTATGGAACCAAGATTCCAACTCTGACCTTCTGACTACAAATTCAGTTCTGTTCTTATAAGGGTGAGTAAGTCATAATAGCTAAGTTTTTTTTTTTTTTTTTTAACTCCAGTGGGTTTTCCAGATAAAATACAGGCCACTTGTCAACTTCAAATTTCTGAGGAACAAGGACTAATGTTTTTTTGGAGACCTCGTGGTGCAGTGTTCTTGAAAGCATGTCCCCATATTACACAGGGATTCTTTGGAGTCCTGTATTTTACTTCCTAAATCCAGCAAGCCTATTCTTGGGGTAACTTTGAAGTTAACGAGGATGTTAAAGTTCTTATTGTAGAATCTAGGATATATGTAAGAATACAAATAGGATCATTGATTCAGAAAGGAAAAAAAAAGCATAAATGCACAAGATTGCATTAATTTTAAGGGAAAATACATATATACGTATATAGGAACACACCTTAATTGTATGAGAAAAAAGGAAACTGAAAGCACTTTTGGTAAATGAGCATAGCTTCTGTTAGTTACTCTAAGTCACATACAATATTTTTGGAAAGAGGAAAAAGAAATAGAAAATATCATCGATTTCCACTCAGATGGAGAATTTGGTCGCCAAGAAAAGGTGTGGGGGTTGGGGAGGAGTTGCCACTGTACAATCTATCTGGAATTCTTTGACTTTTTAACCATGCAGAGGTATGTTTGTTTAATTACTGAATTACAGTCATGGTTCGGAATAAGATACTTAAATATGAATGTACAACATAATAAACTGAGAAACAACAGGAATCTACTTCTGCTCATGGAATTAGAGGCTGTCGGCCTTCCTTTGATACAGAGGGACTTTCCAGGAAAAAGGATCATGAGTAAGGCTGGCCATACTGCAGCCCCCAGAGTTTTCAGTAATGAACGGGAGTTCAGGGACACAAGGACTGCTTCCTAAACAATAATGCATACAATACTGTATGCACACACACCAAACACAATGGAACTTCTCAGAAAACCCTAATTTCAAACACTCAGATTCCTTGTCTCTATATGTACCCCACCTTCCATTAGACAAAGTGTCCTGAATTTTGTTCATGAAGTACTGGTGCCCGTGTAATAATTCAAGAACCTACCTCCCAGAGTTGGGGAAAAGGTGGCTGTAGGGGCACAAAAGCAGGTATGTTGATAAGAATTGAAGTCTAGAGTAGAGCCTCTGTGCTGAGGATCTGAGAAAGAACCCACAAATGGCCCTAAGAGGTTCACACGATTTGTGCTGTCAACTGTAATTTGAAGGAAACATGTAGCTTTTGCCTACCTGTCAGATCCTTTTCATGGAATGTCTCCTCATCCCCACCTGCCCTCCACCCCTCCCCCACTGTAGAATGTCTGGAGTCCTACATTCTACTCCTGTTTAGATTCAAACTTTTCCCTCCTTTTCTTGGATCCATGAGCATCTGTTGGAGACAGATCACACTCTGAGTCCAGGACATGGCGATTTCACATGCTGAAGGCTGCCAGACAGCTGTGGTCAGTGCCCAAGCCTGTGGAGATGTCTTCAGAAAGAGGTAGTCCTGGAGGGGAGGGGGTATGTTATCAGATTCCTGCCACCCCTCCAACCCTTGGGAATTCAAATTTGAGACTTCCCCTGGGGACAAGCTGTCTGAGCAGGAGTGAGGAGTGGACCCTTAACACTACCCAGAATATCCCACCCAGGGAGCCTGAACAGGAAGGTTGGAAAATAGACACAGGATGTCGGGGTAAGAGGAATGGGGTTTTATAGTGTGCATCATGAAAAGAAACGCTCAGGAGGAGATGGGGAAACCACTCTTTTGAAGACTCACTCCTTCAAGAAAGTCCAGAGGACACTTTCTACTTCAGAAAGTCCCTTCCCTGCTAGTGAGCCTGCTGGGGGCATTTCGGACAGAGTGGATGTCAACTCTATTCCATGGGTTGGAAACAGCTTATGAGAGTGGCAGCCTGTCTGCCTGGGATTCCTATACAGGTTCTGTGAGTCATTGATAGCTTGGGCCTCTTACTTCTTGGTAGACAGAGGCCTGGGAGTCTGGTTGAACTGCTTATAAGTTCTCTATCAGAAAATGTCTCAACTGGAAGGAAGAACACCTAAATCACTCCAGAGATTTTTTGCAGTCTTCACCAGTTCCCCTTTCCATACTGCTACCAATTAGTTGAGATTCATTTGCTGATTCCCAGTGACCAGGCAGGGAATTCAGATGACCTAACACCTGGTTGCCTTTCCTCCTCCTCCATTTACACTTTTCTTTTTCTCAACGGTAACTCCAGTGCTGGGACCAGATAGGACGATAAATCCTGGTGCCTCTATGTCTCCTTTCACTGCACTGCCCTTTCCCGCACACACTCCCGGACCCTCACACCAAACACCCTGGGAGCAGCACCCGCTGCCACTCATGACTTCATCAAGCCCTCCACGCACACCTCTGGGACCCTCTGCTTTCCCCAGGACACTTCCAGTGCCAAGTGTTGGGGATTCTGGCCCCAGTGGGGCCAGGCCTGCAAAGGTCATTGTTCAAGTGAGGACAGAAGGGAGATCAGCAGAGCTGCCTGGAATTCAGACCTTTGTCATGGAGCAGACCCAACTTAATTGGAGTGCCCCAGGGGCTCCAAGCGGGGCAGTTCAGCATGCTCCACCCCCTTATGGGGAAGCCTCTGCTGTGATCCCTGCCACTTCTGTTGTGGGTACTCAGGCTTGTAGGGGAATTTGGTCCCCAGCTCTTTCTCTTCAAGCTCCACCACCAGCTGCCCAGCTGGCCTCCATTTTCCCCCAAGTGAAGGCTTGCTCAGGCCAACATGCTTCTTCTGGGGAGGAAAGACTGGCCGCCACACAATCCAGGCCTTCGCTGTATGACTCCTCCTGTAATCCCCAGGGTGTTTACCAGAACTACGGACGTTGGCAATGCTTCAAGTCTCTGGCCCAGAGGCACCATCCCCAAAGCCCTGCTACAGAAGCTCTTTCCTGCTTTCTCATGTGAGTTTCCAATCAGTGGGGGCAGCTGAGATTATCCTGCAGCTTTCAGATAAAGAGATCTTGGGGAGACACAATGGAGGTTAGGGTCTTTAGGAACACTTGAGTGAAGGTCATGAGGGTGATGGGATATGTTATGAGAAGATATATTCCTGATAATATTGACCACACCTCTCTGTGTACAACACATTCAGGTGCTTTGTCTCAATTGATGCTGACCACCTTGTACGTGAAGTTAATCTTTATATTGGAATCATTATCCTAATATTATTTACTAGAGACTAAACAGCATGGTGTTAAACCCTGGTAGAATAATGGTTAAGTTCTATGGCTGCTAACCAACAGGTCAGCAGTTCAAATCCACCAGCCCTCCTCGGAAACTCTATGGGGAAGTTCTACTCTGTCCGATAGTGTCACTAAGAGTCGGAATCAACTCAATGGCAAAGGGTTTGGGTTTGTTTTTTTTAAACACTGTGGTAAAGTGAGGGGCCATGATGTGAATTTTGGTTTCACGCCACAAACGCTACATTCCTCCACTGGTCTTTACCTTCCAGCTTAGGAGTTGAGCATATGTTGGCCAGTGCCGTATCACATCCAGAGGAGAGAGGATACGGACAAGGCCTAGGATCGCCACTTTAAGTTTCCTCCCACCCTCATTCCTCTGGACAATTCCAGTTACAACAGGGAGGTGGTAGAGTATGCATAATAGCATAGCTAAGAAGATGATATGAGCTAACATATGAAGTGTAGTCCAAAAAAAGTACCCACAAGAGTGAAATTGTCCTAGCTACAGTGTGTATTCACAATGAAGTGCAGGGTCATGGGCTTCTGTGAATGAAGGTCAGAGTGATTAGTCATGTGGGAAGCTTTGTCTTTTTAGAGCAGACCCTACATCTCTCTCAACCCTGACCTTCCCAACAGGTCAATCAATATCGAACTCTTACCACATTCCACAGGATGTTTTTCCACATACACGTTGCTCTCATTGGCTGAAAGTCTGAAGGCATCTTCTTCCCTCCCCCACTCCCCACCATTCACCCAGGAATAAAGAGGCAGTCCACTAAACCCAAATTTCCATCAGTCTTAGGGATTCCCTGGATTCCGAAACAGCCAATGGTATCCTGGAGGCAAAAGCACTTGCTATCTAAAACACTGGAAGAGGGACTGTCACGGACAAATAGCAAGATAGATGTGATGACGGGCAAGGGGTATGTGTAGGGGTGGGGTCAAGATGGGGATGGAATATGTATTTGTCGAAAGTTACTGACATGCATGAGTATTTAGCCCAGTCCTGCAATCTCTGGCTAGACTGAAGCCCACCATGACCCTGGAGGAGGGACTCTGGCGGTCTGTACAGGAATGGCAGCGCAAAAGCAATTTTCACCGAATGATCTTCTACGAGATGGCAGAAAAGTGAGTCCATGGCATCCTGGCCCTGCTGGGACTCAGTGATGAGGTGTGAATGAAGAGAGAGGGTTGGTACAAATCACAGGGGCTGTGTGAGGAGGAGGTGTACACTTGGACACAGCTTCTGGTTCCCTGAGGATCCCGCTCTACCCTCAGACAACTTCTATCACCACATTCACTGCTTGGAGTTTTCTGTTTTACATTCTTTAAGAAATTCACCCCTTCTACATTGTTGCATTTGTGGATGCCCCGATACTGGAGTGTTAAGACAGAATGGGGATAAACACTGTGGATACCCATGAAGATATAGTACAAGGTGCAAATGCTCTGCAGTGACGGGATATGCTGTACCAGACAAGTTCCTGCTTGTATCAGTGTCCATATAGATAACAGGGAATTTGGGGCCACTCTTCCTCATGACAACTGGTAAAAAAGTGTTCTACAACCATCCAAGAATGGCGCAGGCTGGAAAGGTGTGTTCAGGGGATGGCAACAGCTCAGTCACCACGTTGGACGTGTTTCTGTCCCTCATTGCCTTTCCTCCCTTGGTTTAGAAAAAAATCACCAGAGGAGCCTGAGGCTTTTGTGAAACCTCACATTCCACCTTTTTCCAAATGACTCTTGGACCACTTGCCCACCTGGTTTATATCTCAAGGACTCAAAGCTTGAGACTAGGACTGGGACTCTAGGAACTAGTCCTTGGTGTTATTGCAATCACCTTCATCCCATTCCAGGTTCAGGCTGTCACCTCTACTGTATGTGTCTTAGGCAAGGGCAGGAGAGGTTTGGCGAATGGTGTGCATGAGTGGGTCCTTCTGTGTGTCATGTGGGTCTGATTCAATTCAACCAGGCCAGTGTCAGCGTTGTGGTGTGCCATCAGGTGCTAAGGGTATAGAAAGGTAGTGAGCACTATGGCTGTGTCAGGAGGAGCTTCCAAGAAGGCATGGCTCATTTCCTTCACAACCTTCCTATGTTATGATGAGTTGTGCTGCAGGTGAAGGGATGATGTGGTGAACATGTTAGGACCCCAAACCTTGTTTGTACCTCCTGGGAAATGGACTTATTGGGGACCTGGCCAGGTCACTGAAGGCACATCATTCTCCACTGCTTCATAATTGGCTGTTGCCTGGTCCTGGGGCTCCTGGTGCATCTTGCCTTCTCCTCAGCACAGCCTGTGCCTCCCTACCCTTGTTTCGTTCATGGAGTTTGAGGCAGAGGAGGAGTTAGAAATTCAGATGTTGCAGCAGAGGAATGCATCTGTCTGCCTGCCTCCTCTAGCTCCACGCAATCTTGATCCTCACGGGCCTTTGTCTACTGTGGTTGGAGAGCATCCAGGTATGGCTAAGCAAGTTAAACAGGAGCTACAGGCCAGGGGTCAAAGGAGGTATGTAGGGACTGGTTATGTTGGGAGAAGGCATTGTGTTCACACGTGGTACTTTTCTTTCAAGAGGGGGCAATGGCTATTTCTATCAGCAGAGACTGACAGATGCCTGGGGTCTCCACTACTCTTCATTACACACTAGTAGTGAGGTGGTCACGTTTTATAACTACCGTCTCACATGGATTATCAAAGGTGGGCTCCAATATGTAATTAGCTTTAAATGTGGGTCTCAATGAGAAGTCTTTTTGAAAAAGAAGTAGTTTCAAGCTTCCCACAAATGACTCTCTTAGACCATCTGCCTCTCACATCTTCTCTCACAGTGTTTGTGGCTTCAGGTGTGCCTGCCATAAGAGGAACCACTTCAGTGCTCCATAATTCTGCCTTTACAACATGGGTTGGGTGGTGACTTAGTTATCTAGTGTTGCTATAACAGAAATACCACAAGTGGATGGACATGCGAAACAGAAATTTATTCTCTCGCACTCTGGGAGGCTAGAAGTCTGAATTCAGGGTACCAGCTCTTGGGGAATGCTTTTACTCTCTGAAGGTTCTGGGGGAAGGTCCTTGTCAACAATCTTCCCCAGGTCTAGGAGCTTCTCAGCACAGGGACCTCGAGTCCAGAGGACGGGCTTCAGTCTGTGCACTTCTTTCTTGGTGGCACGAAGTTCCTCTCCTCTCTGCTTGTTTCTCTCTTTTCCATTTCAAAAGAGATTGACTGAAGATACAATCGAATCCTGTAGACTGAGGCCTCCCTCATTAACACCACTGCCTATAATCCTGCTTCATTAACATCATAGAGTTAGGATTTACAACACATAGGATGATCACATCATGTCTCAAAATGGTGGACATCCACACAATACTGGGAGTCATGGACTAGCCAAGTTGACACACATTTTGGGGACACAATTCAATCCATAACAGGTGGAAAGAGCCAGAATTTGCTGCCACATAAACATCCTCTTTCTAACCCCTCTATACTGTTCATTCCAAAGAAGGGAGGTTCCATGGCACAGCCCCCTAAGCAACATCAGCACAGACCCCAGCACCCTTGGGGTCCCATGAAATCCCTCCTGAAGCCATCAAAGAGTATGTTGAAATCATGGAAGATCTCCTTGGAACTGCCCATTCAGCCACTGTGGAGGCAGATGGAAAATATGAAGAAGAAAATGAGCAACACCACGAAGAGAATGAGCTGTACCCAGACCCGGGACTCCTGAGCTACATGGACAAGCTGTGTGCACAGGAAGCATTTATCATCAAGGTGGGCCAGGACCTGAGATTTGGTGTCTGTGGATTCTGTACTTTTGGCATTCCAGCCACGAAGTATCTGGAGTTTTACCCCAGAGATCGTAACTAAGCTCAGTTCCTTCCTCCATGATCAATTTGTGTGTCCTTTTCTTGTGTGTATATGTGTGTGTGTATGAGTGTCTGCATATGTGTAAGGTTGGGGCAGTGATATTTGAATACATACTGCATGCAAATTCGAGAAGGAGATTATTGATTGTCTTCTAGAAACTCTAAGTCACTGGTTACTCCTTGTCAAGGATGTTCACACGCCTCCTCCTTCCATTATCAGGTGGAAGCAGTTATTCACCCTCTATTCCCGGAAATGTTACTATCACAGAATCACAGGTAGATCCCCTGTCCTTAAGGCTGGAGCTGGAGGAAGAGGAAGGACTCACTCTCACTCAGGTAAACCAGAGGAGGAAGGTAGAATCATAACATGAAACCCACAGGATTTCACCTACCCCGACAGTGCCTTGGCTGTCATGGCTTCTGGGGAAGGCCAGCTCCAGGTGTGGGAGCAGGTACAGAATGAAGAGGTAAGAGATAATGGAGTGGCCAAGAGGAGTGGAGTGGTAAGGCATTGCGGTTGGGAAAACCACACAAGAGGATGGAGAGGCAGAGCTGCAGTACTAGTTATTGAAGGACGCTCATGTGACTGACTTCCCTAAACCCTGTCCCAATATTATCGTCTCCACCACCCACTTAGCCATGTGTTCTCACAATCTGCACAGAATCAGTAATTATCCTTTTTCCTTCCTTGCAGCTGGTGGAGAAGCAACCGCTGGAATTGAAAGGAAAAGTGGGTGTGGAGGCATCCCCAACTTACGGTGTGCCAACCATGGAGTCGCCTTGTACAGAGTCTGGGACCAGTCAAGACCTAGGAAGTACAGATAACTACAACATCCAACTACAGATGAGCGAGAAAATGAGCACAAAAAAGGTTGATGCAGATGACCTGCCAAAAGATGGCAGCGGGTACAGTCATCTGTCTAAGTCAAAACAACTTGCTCTCTTTACGTAGAGTCCAATGTCACAGGAACTTAAGTCTAAACAATCAGCTTCTCCTCAACGGGGTGCTAGTCACACCTCCCCTACATTGGGAAACAGAGGAACCTTAATGTCCTTACAAGCCTCTCCTATTAGTGAAACACCTGGGAAAGGACAAGGGTCCAGTGAAGAAGAAAAGGAAGAGGAGGAACTCCCCAGCCTTGACTTCCTCTTGGCATCTCAAAAAGCCTACTGCCCTGGATTCTTTCCAAGAGTCCTCTGCCTGCCTCCAGCACTCTGCACCATGGAGTTCAGGTCACCTGGGGAGCATCCCAGCTTCGATCTCTGGAGACAGTGAGTCTTAGCCAACCTGGACATACAGCTTCCAAGTGTAAGATCCCAGCTCAAGTCAGAGCTCCATCACTTGCTGCAAAGTGGCCCTACTCAGGGGCTGACCTTGGAGTCTCTGGGAGGCAACCCTTGACTGTGGGTGAGGTCCAACCCTCACTGCCTCTAAAAAGAAAGTGTGACCTTCCCACTCATGGAAAAAGCAAGAAGCATCTTCTTAGCCAGTAGTGAGCTCTCCTCTTCTATATGTCAGACCCTCAAGTTGGGGTCCCCTAAATAGATTAGGGTTGTCAACTCCTCGCCCATACTTATTAGGCTAATGCTCCTCTCCTGTCGCAGTGGTACCTCTTGGCTGTTGTAAGCTTGGGCACGGTGCACATGTACTTCCATGGTGGGAGATGAAGAACGGTAGATTAACTTTAAAGAACAATCCTCTGTAAATTGTGATTAAAGACAGTTTTTTTGGAAGAAATTCTCACTGACTCTGTTTTCTTCTGGTCCTCCTCTGCTGCTAGATGGATTGTGGTGCTGTGAAAAGAAAAAGATACAGGTGTCCCCCGTTTTCCACATCCATATGTGACTGACCCAGTTCTCTCCTCCAGCTTTACCTGATGTCCTCAGGATGCTCCTGGGGACAGTCTGGCTTTGGCCACTCACGGCTCACTGACAAATCGCCAGTGAACACTTTCATCATCCATTTTTCAGAAGCTGTGGCTTGGTTTGGGGAGCTTTCTGTGGGTACCCTATCAACATCCTGTGTTTTAATGATCTGTTAATGGAATTTGCAGTGTCTTAACGATCTATTAATGGAATTTGCATTTCAACCTCTCAGTGTTCTTGGCCATTAACTATTGTTTCTGTAATTGAGCCTGGAGGCTGCACTTTTCTTTAAGATGCTTTTTTAATGTTTCCTAGAAAGATGCCGGAAAACATTTCTCAAATGATTCTCAGCACACCCAGGGATTTTCCTGTGTGGTTTATTTGACTTGACAGGATCAAGACTTGGCTTCCTGGGGACATGGCTTTCTGTTTCTCTGCATTTACTCTAAGAAGTGGTATCATGAATTCTCAAGAGGACTTCTAAATAAGCAATGGTAGTATGCTGTTTCTGGTGAGGTCAGGGTGAGACAGAATGTGTTGGAAATATATTTATGAGGATTTCTTTTGATAGTGTGTACATGGGCTATGAAGGTAGACAGAGAAGTTAGGAAGTCCCTTTTCCTTATTTCTGGACGGGAAAGAATCTCATTTAACTCACTTGGGAAGGTCCATCCTGCTGTGGTCAAGGGGACTGACCTCAGGTAACTTTGGAATCTTCCAGGGAGCATCCTATAAGTACTCTTCCCTTTCTTTCCCAAACGATGATTGAAATTCTAGGGTTAAATTGACGTAGATTTAGTCTTACACTTACACTGAAAATAGTTCCTTACAAACAAGAGGAAACCTACCTTACAGAACAACAATACAGCCCAGGAAAAGTGGAGATGTGATGATGTTTATGGCAGACATGGATGCCTGGAGTATGCAAGGCTAGATGTGAGCAGGGATGGTAGGAAGGGCTGAGAAGCACTGAGGTATTAGCCGTCTGACTTTTCAGGCACTTGCATAGACCTCATGTTCAGAGCAGTGGGTGTTCCAGTGTTTTGGCATTTGGTGCCTGTGAGCTGCTTCATGAGTTGGGAAGTTCCTAACTGGGATCTGGATGGAGACCTCCGCAAATAAGATTCTGTTGGGGAAAAAAATCAAGACAAAGAAATGAGAATGAGGGGAGAGGACACCTCTGGTCTTTCCTCAGAATTCTCAAGTCCTTGCCCTCCAATCTGCACTTAGCTCATCAAATCCAGGTGTCCATGGCCTCATTCTCCAGCCCATTCCCATCAGTAGCTCTGATTATCAACTTGGAAGCTCCTTGGAACTCAACAAAGTTTCCTCCCAGCTGAATGCTTTTTTTTTTCTCCAAGTTCCAAATTCTAATTTTATTCCAAGTGCCCGTGAATTTTCAGGAATCCCTTGTCCCACATTGTTCCTGGCCAACACCATGCAGGCAACTCATAGAGTGTCCTCCTCAGCATAACCGGCAATCCTGGTGTATCCCAGGTATTTAGGGGAGTGTACATATCAAACATCGAAAGATAATGTGGTAAGTGAAGGACAGAGCCCTGGCTCCTCCATTCCCTGGTCTTTGACTTTACAAAACTCCCGTTAAGTCCTCTACATTTCAGGATCTTCATTGGGAAAATAGCATAATCCTGTACAGCTCTTAGGATGTTTGGGATATTAAAGGAGTCATACAACCGGTCCTTGGCACCCAATGCTGTTGGCTCTAGGGACTGGGAGTCACTGTATATTCTCTGACCCCTGTCTTGGGTGGCTAGATGGAGTTGGGTGATACGACCAGCCTTCAGGCCCCTGATGTGTGGATGAGGTCCCTGTTTAATGGATAGGGCGACATCCAATGTCACGATTCTGCAACTACCCCTTGGCTCTTGCAGTTGAAAACAGGCTTCAAGTGTATGGCCTCATGGTGTTGAATTGGACCACACAGGTACAGGCAGGGGTGAAGGGAGCTACATGTCCTCAGACCCTTTATGCCAGTGCCCAGGCAAAGGGGCAGCTCCCAGCCCAACTTCCCAGCAAGGGGGCATGGTGAATTTTTATAGCCAAGAGACTAGTTTGGGTCCAGACAGCCCTGAGATCTGGGTTAGAGGCCTGGCAGTTGTTGAATACTGCCTGACTGTTGTCAGAGTGGACAGCGGAGAGTGAGGGGCGGGTGTGGGGAGGGAAAACAGGCTCTTCCCCCATTAGCATCTCGGAGGGGGAGGGCTTATATTGACTCCCACACACTAGGCAGTAGGTTAGAAGCTTGCGCTTAACTTTCGCAGGTCCAGTACTATTTCCATCCTGATCCGGAGGCTTCTGCAGACTCCCCACCGCCCAGCCTCTCCTGACATGGTGAAACCTGTCCTGAATGCTACTGCTCTCCTCAGCCTGCCATGCACCAGCTGACCCAGCCAGCAGGGTGCTGGCAACCTCACAACTGGCACTTCTTTGCTGCTTCTGAACTGTCTCTCCTGCATCCTGCCGCTCAGTCCAGCTCCTCACCTTTGTCTTTGATGATCTGGGCTCCTACACTGTTATATAGAATCCATTCACTTGTTTTTAATCTCTTGGATGTAAAAGGAACAACAGGAAGCATCTGACTATTTTGTCATCTTGGCCCTGCCTCCTCCTTTTTTCTCTTTATAAAATTAAGATGCATTCCAATACATATATATATTTCCATTAGAACAATAAATTGAAATAAAGTCAACGTCCCCCATACGGGATCAATGATCCTATTTGTATTTCTTTAGTCTAGAGTCTATAATGATAACTTTCACATTCCCTTCAACTTCAAAGTCACCCCAAGAATAGACTTGCCGGGTTTAGCAAAGAAAATAAAGGCCTCCAAGGATTCCTCACATAATAAAGGGGATATATTTACAACAATATTAGTCCTTGTTTAACAGAAATTTGAAGTCAACGAGTGGCTTGTAGTTTATCTGGAAAAACTACAAAGAGGCAGAAAACATTAAGCTTTTATGACTTACCCTCAGAAGAACAGAGCTGAATTTGCAGTCAAAAGGCCTGAGTTTAAATCTTGGTTCCATACACATGAAACACAGCACCCAAACCAAACCAGCATACCAATTTCACAAAATCTCTGCAGGACATTTTGATTATCTGGGATATTGAATAGTCACTAAACACTCTTGAGCACCTAAGCTTAGTGCACAGAGAGCAGAGGTAAGGGTGAGGAAGGCAGAAAATCTTCTTCTCTGAAGAAAAAGTGCTTACAATGCTACAGCCCTAGGATCTTCAGTTGTTAGTTAGGGCCCCATGGCCCTGAAATGGGTGGGTATCGTGAGACCAATGCAAGATTCTAGTCACTCAAGTCAAATCCCCATCCACACACACACTTGCTCCCATCTATCTCCTAGCTGGCCATTCTGGGACATGAAGCCCTACTTCTCAGCTTCAGTCTCACCTGTCCCCATCACACAACCTTGCTTTTTGGAATCCAGGTTCATCAATGTATGTCCTCAATCGTTGTGGGAACCGTGGTGTTATCATCTTTAAACAAAGAATGTTTGTCTTCTTATTCATCATGAATACAATTTTCAGTGTATTACACTGAAAATGATTGGAAAAAGCATTCATGTTGTTGTTGTTTCCAGAGGCTTGGTAGAAAAACTGGTCACGTGAGATGAGGGTGCTGACCCCCAGTCATTGCAATAAGAAAAGTCATGTGAGACCAACTTTAATCCTGCTCTCACAGCAGCAGTGGTTTTTGGATGGGAGGGTATAGGGCAAGGAGAGAGGCAGAGGAGGAGTATTCCACACCGACAGCCCTCACACAAAAAATTGTCCCTACTGGCACTAACAACCCTGGTGGTGTAGTGGTTAAGAGCTATGGCTGCTAATCAAAAGCTCGGCAGTTTGAATCCACCAGGCACTTCTTAGAAACCTTATGGGGCACTTCTACTCTGTCCTATAGGGTCACTATGACTCAGAATCCACACAAAGGCAACGGATTTTGGGACTAACAGAGTATCTTGTCCCTGTAGGAAGCCATTTCAATTCCAGAAGGAAATGTTGCAGAAAAAATCAACAGGAGTCATACTGTAGTGGAAAAGCAGAGATTTCCTGCAGAGAGGACAAGCGTTCTTCTCCTCACTTTGCTACAATTATGTGAGAACGTCATTTCAGAATGTGGTCATCTTGAATTGCTTCATGATTTCTGAGTTTTCGTTGAACTATAAACCTGATAAGACCCGAAGAATATTTCTATTTACAGCATCGACAGTGTTTTCCCAGTCACTGTGAAAAGTGCACCTCCACGCAGCTTCTGCCTCTCAGGAAACTGCCCACCCCTTAATTCTCTGCAGCCAGGAAACAGCTTCTTGATGTGCCTTTCTTGGTATTCTCTCTGGCAGCTACAGTGTACAACTCTACTCACATCTCAGCTTAGATGATGAAGTTAGAGAGATTCAAGAAAATCTCCTGAACTTTTTTAAAGCTACTTGTTGTGACTGATAAAAGCAAAATCTTGGCAACATTCCTCAGCGTTTGAGCTTCTATCACAGGGCAACCTTACATGATTTTCAATCCAGACCTCCTATTATGGCAATGGTGAAGCAAATCATAGTATCTAGGCACTCAGGAAAACCAGGCTTGCTCCTTGATTCTTCAGCTTGTCAGTCAGTCCATCGATTTTTTCCCCTGATGCACACAATGGATTTAGGGTCATTGGATTTGATTAAGTGAGCTCAGGGCCCATGATTTAAACATTGCATTGTGGAGAAACAATCGGGTCCAAATTCTGCAATTTCTTTTTCTACTGCATGAAAATCTTCAACCCTGGAATCATATGTGATTAAATTAGCCCATATGAAGTTTACCAAGATTGGCCATGAAAGGGTGAGGCCAAAAGTCCCTTGGACCCAGTTCTCTGACCATCGCTGTGGGAAAGTGTAAGGAAGGCCTTGTCCACTAATGAAAATCATCTCCATTCTTGGGTGACAGGACGCAGAAGACAAGTGATCTGCCACCCAATCTCAGAACATTATATGAAAGGACAAGGTGTGATGATTGCGCCTTATTCAGCTACCCTGCTTTCTCTCTCAGCCTGTGCACTTGCCAGCTCCATATGTTGGCTCTGTAGGGACTTAAAGAGTCCTCATCCAAGGAGGTGAGAAATAAAGCAAATCTTGCAATTTCCATAAAAAGAGTATCGGATTATTGAAATTTTCAAAAAAAATATACAGTGACACCATTCTAGCACTGATTATTTAAGGGCTGACTAAAATTATGAATTTCGTTTACATACTAAAAAGGAAATAATTTGTTCCCACAGTAACTGTTGTGTACACAGGAAGGAAGTAACACTGCCTGAGATGGTTTGCTAATCACAACAAAGGAGAAAAAGTAAACTGAAGGATACATATTGAGGACTTTTCCTTAAGAGATCTCTTAACCTCCATTCCTAGAAGATGTGGACACCCAGAGGACAGTGAGAGAATGATGCAGTGCATGTAAAAATGCAAATACAATGTAGTGGGAAGTGCAGAGCCAGGAGCTGTGAAAACCAAGTGTTTCTCATTGCAAGGCAGTCCAGGAGGTTTGGATGACCAGCAGGCCTGCCTGAGGCAAAAACAACATTTAGGTGATGAATTCCTTGCTTTCTAAAGACTGCACTGCTCTGTGCCTTGTCTAGTAGGAAAGCTGGGAGGTGGAGTCCTGAATTAGAGGCTTTGAAGAGCAAGCTTGAGAGTCTCGCATTTCAAATGAGTTTATTTCTCATTTTATTAACTGCCTCTTAAGCAGCAGTGTTTGGATTTTGGACTGAGTGTCCATTTCTTAAAAGGAGTGAATTTGCTTAAGTCTTATAGAACAGAACGTATAATGAATTCTGGAGTTTTATTCGATTTCACAAATATTTTTTATTTTCTTTTTATTGTGGTAAATATATGTGTAACAAAAGACTTGTCATTTGAACATTCTTCACGTGCACCATTCAAGTTTTTTCTCTCAGCCTTTGGTTTCCTACGTTCCCTTTTGGTCCTGATGAGTAGAGACCAATAGTTGCATTTTAGTAGGCCGCTCACAAGCTTTAAAACCACAAACACTACTCAGCAAACTAGGACGTAAAGCAAAGCTTTATGACTATATCAGGCCAACTGACCAAGATGTTCCACAAGACTCTAGTTCTAATATTTCAAATCCAGAAAACTAATCCATCGGGGTATTTGGGTATGTCTCAGAAATATTCAGAACTCTTCCCTCTATGTGCTTTATTATATGTATTAACATGTGTGCATACAGTCACATAGATGCATATACGTATTCCTACACACACATCTGTATACACACACATACACACCCATGTAAACATGCCTATACACATATATGCCTACATATATACTTATTTTTAAATAATTTTTATTTTGCTTTAAGTGAAAGTTTACAAATCAAGTCACTCTGTCACATATAAGCTTATATACACCTTACTACACACTCCCATTCACTCTCCGCCTAATGACTCAGCCCGCTCCCTTCCTCTAGTCTCTCCTACCGTGACCCTTTTGCCAGTTTCTAACCCTCTCTACCCTCCCATCTCTCCTCCAGACAGGAGATGCCAATATAGTCTCAAGTGTCCACCTGATACAAGTAGCTCACTCTGCATCAGCATCTCTCTCCAACCCATTTTCCAGTCCCTTCCATGTTTGATGCGTAGTCTTCCGGAATGGTTCCTGTCCTGGGCCAACAGAAGGTTTGGGGACCATGACCACCGGAATTCTTCCAGTCTCCGTCAGACCATTAAGTCTGGTCTTTTTATGAGAATTTGGGGTCTGCATCCCACTGTTCTCCTGCTCCCTCAGGAGTTCTCTGTTCTGTTCCCTGTCAGGGCAGTCATTGGTTGTGGCCGGGCACCATCTAGTTCTTCTGGTCTCAGGATGATGTAAGTCTCTAGTTCATGTGGCCCTTTCTGTCTTGGGCTCATAGTTATCATGTGACCTTGGTGTTCTTCATTCTCCTTTGATGCAGATGGGTTGAGACCAATTGATGCATCTTAGAAGGCCGCTTCTTAGCATTTAAGACCCCAGACACCACACTTCAAAGAGGGATGGAGAATGTTTTCATAATAGAGTTTATTATCCCAATTCACATAGAAGTCCCCTTAAGCCATAGTCCCCAAACTCCCGCCCTTGCTCCGCTGACCTTCGAAGCATTCACTTTATCTAGGAAACTTCTTTGCTTTTGGTCCAGTCCAGTTGAGCTGACCTTCCCTGTATTGAGTATTGTCCTTCCCTTCACCTAAAGTAGTTATCATCTACTAACTAATCAGTAAATAATCCTCTCCTACCTCCCTCCCTCCCCCCTCTCGTAACCACAAAAGAATGTGTTCTTCTCAGTTTATACTATTTCTCAAGAACTTATAATACTGGTCTTACACAGTATTTGTCCTTTTGCATCTGACTAATTTCACTCAGCATAATGCCTTCCAGGTTCCTCCATGTTATGAAATGTTTCACAGATTCGTCGCTGTTCTTTATTGATGCGTACTATTCCATTGTGTGAATGTACCGTAATTTATTTAACCATTTATCTATTGATGGACACCTTGATTCCTTCCAGCTTTTTGCTGCAATAAACATGGGTGTGCATATATCTGTTCGTGTAAAGGCTCTTATTTCTCTAGGGTATATTCCAAGGAGTGGGATTTCTGGGTTGTATGGTAGTTCTATTTCTGTTTAAGATAACGCCAGATACATTTCCAAAGTGGTCGTACCATTTTCCATTTCCACCAGCAGTGTATAAGAGTTCCAATCTCTCCGCAGCCTCTCCAACATTTATTATTTTGTGTTTTTTGGATTCATGCCAGCCTTGTTGGAGTGAGATGGTCTCATCGTAGTTTTAATTTGCATTTCTCCAATGCCTAATGATCAAGAGCATTTTCTCATGTATCTGCTGTCTGCATGAATATCTTCTTTAGTGAAGTGTGTGTTCATATCCTTTACCCACTTTTTGATTAGGTTGTTTGTCTTTTTGTGGTTGAGTTTTAACAGAATCATATAGATTTTAGAGATCAGGTGCTGGTCCGAGATGTCATAGCTGAAAATATTTTTCCAATCTATAGGTGGTCTTTTTACTCTTTTGGTGAAGTCTTTAGATGAGCATAGGTGTTTGATTTTTAGGAGCTCCCAGTTATCTGGTTTCTCTTCGTCATTTTTAGCAATGTTTTCTATTCTGTTTAAGCCTTGTATTAGGGCTTCTAACGTTGTCCCTATTTTTTTCTTCCATGATCTTTATCATTTTAGTCTTTATGTTTAGGACTTGGATCCACTTGGAGTTAGTTTTTGTGCATGGTGTGAGGTATGGGTCCTGTTTCATTTTTTTGCAAATGAATATCCAGTTATGCCAGCACCGTTTGTTAAAAAGACTACCTTTTCCCCAATTAACTGACACTGGGCCTTTATCAAATATCAGCTGCTCATATCTGGATGGATTTACATCTGGGTTCTCAATGCTGTTCCATTGGTCTATGTGCCTGTTGTACGAATACCAGGCCGTTTTGAGTACTGTGGCTGTATAATAGGTTCTCAAATCAGGTAGAGTGAGGCTTCCCACTTTCTTCTTCTTTTTCAGTAATGCTTTATTTATCCGGGGCTTCTTTCCCTTCCATATGAAGTTGGTGATTTGTTTCTCCATCACTTTAAAAAATGTCATTGGAATTTGGGTTAGAAGTGCATTGTATGTATATACGGCTTTTGGTAGAATAGACATTTTTACTATGTTAAGTCTTCCTATCCATGAGCAGGGTATGTTTTTCCACTTATGTAGGTCCCTTTTAGTTTCTTGCACTAGTACTTGGTAGTTTTCTTTGTATAGGTCTTTTACATCTTTGGTAAGATTTATTCCTAAGTATTTTATCTTCTTGGGGGCTACTGTGAATGGTATAGATTTGGTGATTTCCTCTTCAATGTTCTTTTTGTTGATGTAGAGGAATCCAAGTGATTTTTGTATGTTTATCTTGTAACCTGAGACTCTGCCAACCTCTTCTACTAGTTTCAGTAGTTTTCTGGAGGATTCCTTAGGGTTTTCTGTGTATAAGATCATATCATCTGCAAATAGAGATTATTTTACTTCCTCCTTGCCAGTCCAGATGTCCTTTATTTCTTTGTCTAGCCTAATTGCCCTGGCTAGGACTTCAAGCACGATGTTGAATAAGAGTGGTGATAAAGGGCATCCTTGTCTGGTTCCCGTTCTCAAGGGAAATGCTTTCAGGTTCTCTCCATTTAGAGTGATATTGGCTGTTGGCTTTGCATAGATGCCCTTTATTATGTTGAGGAATTTTCCTTCAATTCCTATTTTGGTAAGAGTTTTTATCATAAATGGGTGTTGAACTTTGTCAAATGCCTTTTCTGCATCTATTGATAAGATCATGTGGTTTTTATCTTTTGTTTTATTTATGTGATGGATTACACTAACGGTTTTTCTGATATTAAACCAGCCTTGCATACCTGGTATAAATCCCACTTGATCAGGGTGAATTATTTTTTTGATGTGTTGTTGGATTCTATTGGCTAGAATTTTGTTGAGGATTTTTGCATCTATGTTCATGAGGGATATAGGTCTATAATTTTCTTTTTTTGTAATGTCCTTACCTGGTTTTGGTATCAGGGAGATGGTGGCTTCATAGAATGAGTTGGGTAGTATTCCGTCTTTTTCTGTGCTTTGAAATACCTTCAGTAGTAGTGGTGTTAGGTCTTCTCTGAAGGTTTGGTAGAACTCTGCAGTGAAGCCGTCTGGGCCAGGACTTTTTTTTGTTGGAAGTTTTTTGATTACCGTTTCAATCTCTTTTTTTGTTATGGGTCTATTTAGTTGTTCTACTTCTGAATGTGTTAGTTTAGGTAGGTAGTAATTTTCCAAGAATTTATCCATTTCTTCTAGGTTTTCAAATTTGTTAGAGTACAATTTTACATAGTAATCTGAAATGATTCTTTTAATTTCATTTGGCTCTGTTGTGATGTGGTCATTCTCGTTTCTTATTCGGGTTATTTGTTTCCTTTTCTGTTTTTCTTTAGTCAGTCTAGCCAATGGTTTATCAATTTTGTTAATTTTTTCAAAGAACCAGCTTTTGGCTTTGTTAATTCTTTCAATTGTTTTTCTGTTCTCTAATTCATGTAGTTCAGCTCTAACTTTTATTATTTGTTTTTTTTCTGGTGCCTGATGGGTTCTTTTGTTGCTCACTTTCTATTTGTTCAAGTTGTCGGGACAGTTCTCTGATTTTGGCTCTTTCTTCTTTTTGTATGTGTGCATTTATTGATATAAATTGGCCTCTGAGCACTGCTTTTGCTGTGTCCCAGAGGTTTTGATAGGAAGTATTTTCATTCTCGTTGCTTTCTAAGAATTTCCTTATTCCCTCCTTGATGTCTTCTATAACCCAGTCTTTTTTCAGGACGGTATTGTTCATTTTCCAAGTATTTGATTTCTTTTCCCTAGTTTTTCTGTTAATGATTTCTAGTTTCATTGTCTTGTGGTCTGAGAAGATGCTTTGTAATATTTCGATGTTTTGGACTCTGCAAAGGTTTGTTTTGTGACCTAATATGTGGTCTATTCTAGAGAATGTTCCATGTGCGCTAGAAAAGAAAGTATATTTTGCAGCAGTTAGGTGGAGAGTTCTGTATAAGTCAATGAGGTCAAGTTGGTTGATTGTTGTAAGTAGGTCTTCCATGTCTCTGTTGAGCTTCTTACTGGATGTCCTGTCCTTCTCCGAAAGTGGTGTGTTGAAGTCTCCTACTATAAATGTGGAGGTGTCTATCTCACTTTTCAATTTTGTTAAAATTTGATTTATGTATCTTGCAGCCCTGTCATTGGGTGCGTAAATATTTAATATGGTTATGTCTTCCTGATCAATTGTCCCTTTTATCATTATATAGTGTCCTTCTTTATCCTTTGTGGCGGATTTAAGTCTAAAGTCTATTTTGTCAGAAATTAATATTGCTACTCCTCTCCTTTTTTGCTTATTATTTGCTTGATATATTTTTTTTCCATCCCTTGAGTTTTAGTTTGTTTGTGCTCTAAGTCTAAGGTGTGTCTCTTGTAGGCAGCATATAGATGGATCGTGTTTCTTTATCCAGTCCGTGACTCTCTGTCTCTTTATTGGTGCATTTATTCCATTTACATTCAGCGTAATTATAGATAAATAAGTTTTTAGTGCTGTCATTTTGATGCCTTTTCATGTGTGTTGTTGGCCATTTCATTTTTCCACATGCTTTTTTGTGCTGAGACGTTTTTCTTAGCAGCTTGTGAGATCCTCATTTTCGTAATGTTTAACTTTATGTTTGTTGAGTCGTTAACATTTTTCTTGGCTTTTTTCTTGAGTTATGGAGTTGGTATTCCTTTTTGTGGTTACCTTATTATTTACCCCTATTTTTCTAAGTAAAAACCTAACTTGTATCGTTCTATATCGCCTTGTATCACTCTCCATCTGGCAGTTCAATGCCTCCTATATTTAGTCCCTCTTTTTGATTATTGTGATCGTTTATCTATTGATTTCCATGATTTCCTGTTGTGTGTATTATTTTGTTTATTTATTTATTTTTTAGAATTAATCTTAATTTGTTTGTTTTTGTGCTTTCCCTATTTGATTTGCGTTGATATCAGGATGTTCTGTTTTGTGACCTTGTATTGTGCTGGTACCTGATATTATTGGTCACCAGGCCAAACAATCTCCTTTAGCATTTCTTGCAGTCTTGGTTTAGTTTTTGCAAATTATCTAAACTTGTGTTTATCTGTAAATATCTTAATTTCTCCTTCATATTTCAAGAGAGTTTTGCTGGATACATGATCCTTGGTTGGCAGTTTTTCTCCTTCAGTGCTCTGTATACGTCGTCCCATTCCCTTCTTGCCTGCATGGTTTCTGCTGAGTAGTCTGAACTTATTCTTATTGATTCCCCCTTGAAGGAAACCTTTCTTTTCTCCCTGGCTGCTTTTAAAATTTTCTGTTTGTCTTTGGTTTTGGCAAGTTTGATGATAATATGTCTTGGTGTTTTTCTTTTTGGATCAATCTTAAATGGGATTCGATGAGCATCTTGGATAGATATCCTTTCGTCTTTCATGATGTCAGGGAAGTTTTCTGTCAGGAGTTCTTCAACTATTTTCTCTGTGTTTTCTGTCCCTCCTCCCTGTTCTGGGACTCCAATCACTCGCAAGCTATCCTTCTTGATAGAGTCCCACATGATTCTTCGGGTTTCTTCATTTTTTTAAATTCTTTTATCTGATTTTTTTTCAGCTATGTTGGTGTTGATTCCCTGGTCCTCCAGATGTCCCAGTCTGCATTCTAATTGCTCGAGTCTGCTCTTCTGACTTTCTACTGCGTTGTCTAATTCTGTAATTTTATTGTTAATCTTTTGGATTTCTACATGCTGTCTCTCTATGGATTCTTGCAACTTGTTAATTTTTCCACTATGTTCTTGAATAATCTTTTTGAGTTCTTCAACAGTTTTATCAGTGTGTTCCTGGGCTTTTTCTGCAGTTATCCTAATTTCATTTGTGATTTCTTTAAGCATTCTGTAAATTAGTTTTTTATATTCTGTATCTGATAATTCCAGGATTGTATCTTCATTTGGGAAAGATTTTGATTCTTTTGTTTGGGGGGTTGGAGAAGCTGTCACGGTCTGCTTCTTTATGTGGTTTGATATGGACTGCTGTCTCCGAGCCATCACTGGGAAACTAAATTTTCCAGGTAATCAGCTAAAAAAAAAATGCAATCAGATCCCTATCTGAATTCTCCCTCTGGCTCAGGGTATTCGGATGTTAATGGAGCCGCCTGGTACGCTGGCTCCTAGTTCTGAAAACGATCGCTGTCTGCCCGTATTTGTTCGTTCTCCGTCTCTAAGTCTGTGTTTGTTGTTCAGAGTTCGTAGATTGTTATGCATGTGATCGATTCACTTGTTTTTCCGAGTCTTTGTTGCAAGAGGGATCCGCGGTAGCGTCCACCTAGTCCGCCATCTTGGCCCCGCTTCTTTTGGTTTTATGGGACGAGCCTCCTGCTCTTTTTTGCTTGTTGTTTGCTTGATATATTTTTTCCCTTACTTTCAGTTTTAGTTTGTTTGTGTCTCTAAGTGTAAGGTGTGTCTCTTGTAGGTAGCATATAGACAGAATGTGTTTCTTTAACCAGTCTGAGACTCTCTGTCTCTTTATTGGTTCATTTAGTCCATTTACATTCAGTGTAATTATACATAGGAATGTGTCTAGTGCTGTCATTTTGATGTCTTTGTGTGTGTGTTGTTGACAATTTCATTTTTCCACTTACTTTTTTGTGCTAAGATGTTTTTTTCTTTGTAAATTGTGTGTTCCCCATTTTCATAGTAGTCGAATTTATGTTTTCTGAGTCGTTATGTTTTTCTTGGTTTTTATTTTGAATTATGGAATTGTTAGACCTCTTTGTGGTTAGCTTAATATTTGCCCCTATTTTTCTAAGTAAAAACCTAACTTGTATCATCCTATATCACCTTGTTTTCCTCTCCATACAGCAGTTCTGTGCCTCCTGTATTGAGTACCTCTTTTTGATTATTGCGATCTTTTACATAATGACTTCAATGATTCCCTGTTTTGAGCATTTTTTTCTTTTTAAAATTAATCTAAATTTGTTTTTCTGATTTCCTTATTTGAGTTGATATCAGGATGTTCTGTTCTCTGACCTTGTGTTGTGTTGTTATCTGATGTTATTGATTTTCAGACCAATTTCCTTTAGTATTTCTTGTAGCTTTGGTTTGGTTTTTGCAAATTCTCTAAGCTTGTGTTTATCTGTAAATGTTTTAATTTTGCCTTCATATTTGAGAGAGAGTTTTGCTGGAAAAACGATCCTTGGCTGGCAGTTTTTCTCCTTCAGTGCTCTATATATGTCATCCCATTGCCTTCTTGACTGCATGGTTTCTGCTGAGTAGTCTGAACATATTCTTATTGATTCCCCTTTGTAGGACACCTTTCTTTTATCCCTGGCTCCCTTTAAAACTTTCTCTTTACCTTTGGTTTTGGCAAGTTTGATGATAATATGTCTTGGTGCTTTTCTTTTTGGATCAATCTTATATGGGGTTCGATGAGCATCTTGGATAGATATCCTTTTGTCCTTCATGATGTCAGGGAAGTTTTCCACCGACAGATCTTCGACTATTCTCTCTGTATTTTCTGTTATCCCTCCTTGTTCTGGTACTCCAATCACACACAAGTTATTCTTGATAGAGTCCCACGTGATTCTTAGGGTTTCTTCATTTTTTTAATTTCTTTTATCTGATTTTTCTTCAGCTAGATTGGTGTCAATTGCTTTATCCTCCAACTCCCCCACTCTGCATTCCAATTCCTCGATTCTGCTCATCTGACTTCCTATTGAGTAGTCTAATTCTGTAATTTTACTGTTAATCTTTTGGATTTCTGAATGCTGTCTCTCTATGGACTCTTATAGCTTATTAATTTTTCCACTATGTTCTTGAATAATCTTTTGATTTCTTCAACTACTTTATCAATGTGTCCCCTGGCTTTTTGTGTAGGTTGCTTATTTCATTTTGAAGGTCATCCGCGATGTCTTGAAGCATTCCGTAAATTAGTTTTTTATATTTTGCATCTGGCGATTCCATGATTGTATCTTCATTTGGGAAAGATTTAGATTAATTAATTTGGGGAGTTGTAGAAGCAATCACGGTCTGCTTCTTTATGTGGCTTGATATCGACTGTTGTCTCCGAGCCATCTATAAGATTTTGTAATGATTTATTTTATATTTGCTCACTGAGTCTTATCTTGTTTTGTTTTCTCTCAAGTGTGTGGGGTAGACTATCACCTATTTGCTTAGAGGAGTAGTGGTGATAGTTGTGTGTACCAGATTCTAGTAGTAGCAGGGGGTCACATTCCAGGGGGCAGGATGCTGGCAGGCTTCCCCCAGGTGCCAGTGAGGTAGGTGTGTCTCTATTCCTAAAGCACTTTGGTGGGTGGGCTCTGGAGCTCTACCTTAGGCATTCAATGCATGTACTTTTACAGATTGGTAGATGTCACTATCCTCAGACCCCTATGGCAGGACGTTAGGTGGTTTGGGTGGAGGTTTAGCCCTCAGTTCCCTGTTGTGGGTCAGTGAGGGCTCTGTTTAATAGGTAGAGATATCAGACCCGGGAAACTTGTCTTTCCAGTGCTCCGCTAAAACAATTAGAGTCAGATCCCTATCAGAAATGCCTTTGCATCATAATAGCCACCTTGTTCCCTGTAGGGATGAAAGCCCAAGACTATGCATCACAAATGCTTGGCTGGAGCTGGCTCTGTATTTTTAGTCAAATTTCGGGAAGTCAGGGAAGGATTCTTGGTCCCTGGGTTTTTTGTAGCTGCTTCTGTCAGGCCAGGAGAATTGGTTAGGAAAAGAGAAAACAAACAAAGAAAGAAAGAAAAACAAAAAACGCAGAGCACTTCACTCTCTGGCCCAGGAAATTCCAATGTTAATGAAGCCACCTGGGAAGGGGAGGGGAGGGATCAGATAGACAGGAGAGAGTAGCACCCAGGAATATAGACAAAATTACTTATCTTGCTTGGGATGACTGTTTTATCTGAGATTCCTGAGGGGCGTGTCGACTGCGTGCGCTGGCTGGGTAGAGATTGCCCCCGAGGGTCAGGTCCTATGCTTGTGCTGTCTCAGAAGCCGTGGTCAGTTCCTCCGCTCCCAGTCCAAAGCACAGCACCAAGGTTCCCCAGCTGGGAAGCCGCACTCCAGGCTCCAAAACCAGTTGCTGCCTCCCGGTGACTTCTCCTGTCAGCCACTTCGCTGCACTGCCTGCGTGCACTGGGTGGGCTTCCCCTGAGGTCACTTCAGGGGGCTAGGGCCGTGCCCCGTGTTTGCACTGTCTCAGGATGCCAGGCTCAGCTCTCCTGAGCCCAGTCCAAAGGGCAGCGCCAAGATTTTCTGACTGGGACATTGGCTCCAGGCTCCAAAAACAGTCGCTGCTTCCCTGTGGTTATTCATTCTCTCGTTAGCCCCGTCAGTGTGCAGCCTGCTTGTGCTGGCTGAGTCTCTAAGGAGGTTACCCCAGGGGGCTAGGGGTTAGGGCTGTGTCCCGTGCCTGCCCCACCTCAGCAAGCTGCAATCAGCACCGCCACTCAGCACCAGGGAACCGCGGGGGCTCAAGGCTGTGGGGTGGGTCGCGGGTTCCAGAAGCGGTCACTGGTTCAGGGGGCAGCTTTTCGCTCACCTGTCACTCAGATCAACTCTTTAGATCTGTGTTTGATGGTCAGGGTTCGTAGATTGTCATGTATGTGATCAATTCACGTGTTTTTCTGAGTCTTTGTTGCAAGAGGGATCCGAGGTACTGTCTGCCTAGTCAGCCATCTTGGCCCCCTCCACCTATATTTTTTTTTCCTTGTGTATATTTTACTGACGTAGTTTGCCTTCATCAGGCTTTGTACAATTAACTCTCATTGAGTGTTACCTCTCCATCATGAAAAATAACAAATATCTACTGACCAGAGAATGAATTCCCCTTTCCTCCTCCCCATGTCTGGTAAACGCTACTGAACATTATTTTCTGTACATTTTTATTCTTCATATCATTTCATAAATGTGATAACATACAATATCTGTTTTTTTGCGACTGACTCATTTTACTTTTTAATGTCCTCCAGGTTCTTCCATGTTCCAAGGTGTTTGGGGAACTCACTTTTCCTTATTGCTGAGTAGTATTCCACTGTAGGTATACAGCATATTTTACTTATCCATTCATCCATTGATGGGCACTTAGGTTGTTTCTATCTTTTTGCTACTGTGAATAGTGCTGTGGTGAACATATGTCTGTTCATATCACTTCTTTTAGATCCCAAGGGCATACACCTGGAATGGAATTCCCTGGTCATACGGCAGGTATATATCTCCAGGTTTTTGAGAAATTGGAAGAATGTTTTCAAAGTGGCTATATCATTTTGCATTTTCACAAGCAACGGCTAAGGTTTCCAATTTCTCCACATCCCCTCCAACACTTGTCATTTTTCCTTTTTTTAGTTTTATCTTACCCATCATAATGGCTGTGAAATGATATCTCATTGTGGTTTCTATTTGCAATTCTCTGATGCCTAATGACACTGAGCATCCTTTCATGTGTCTGTTGCCCATTCGAATATTCTCTTTGGTGAAATATCTCAAGTGTAGAAAGGCAGAGTGAGATGTATGTCAAGCTTGAGGGCTGCTCTGACAGTCCATGCCTTGTCCATTAATGGACTTCTCTTTTCCCTTGTGCACAATTTGTATTGGTGCCATGGTATGTGCACATGGGAAGGAGAAGATATCACACTCCTGGTTCCAAGAAAGTATATAGGGTGAGAGTCAACGGAACTTGGTTCCATAGTGGGTCACAGTTGGTGGCAATGTGTAACCAGGCTTTCAGGATCGCCCAAAGGAACACAGAATAGATCCTAGAATGATGGACCAGGTCTTTTTCTGTGTTTGGTGTGGCCTAGAACCAACTTTCGCTGAATTTCTCCTCACCTCTTAACACTCCATCATCACTTGAAGAATTCCCTCCCTTCCCCACACCTGAGAGTGAGCGCTGGCCACAGAAGGTGCAAGCTGAACAAAGTGCCCAGAGGAATAAAGAGGAAAAAGGCTATAGAAAGGCTGGATTTGGGGTCTGCCACAGCAGAGTTTCAATCTCAGCTCTGTCTCTTGCTGGCTGTGTGACCTCCAGTGTCTGAGCAGCAGCTTTCTGATCAGTAAGACATGCATAAGCACATTTTATTTGGATAGCTCTTGCAAGGATAGAGAGAGTGTATGGAATATGCTTTCCAAGAATAGGGCCTAAATGAAGCTTTCTGCCATTTCTTCGATGAGAATGTCCAAGTGGGGAAGGCTGGAGTGGTCTAGAGAAGATTCTATAAGGATATTGGAGTAGACCCAGGTCTGGATGAGTGGAGAGGTCAAGGAAGTCCTGGGCTTATCCATTTCTATTCCTGAGATTGTGCCCAGCTTCACTTTCACTTTACCCTGTCACAGCCCCCTCACCATGCACTGCATGTTGCTGTTCCCGTGTTGTTACTCCCTGTCGACTGTGATTTTCTAAAGGCAGGAATAGTGTCTTTGTCTTCACTTGAACTAGGACATTAACATAAAACAATAGTAATTGTCGTATCTGCTATTATTTGCTGAATTTGTTTCAAGTGAGATATTGCTCAGTGCTTCTTACAGATAGAGATAAAAGTCAAAGCCATCTCATGATTTATAGGCCATTCCCATTGTACATACTGGACACAATTCATCCAAGATCACAGAATCAGTAAGAGGCAGCCAGGTTGGTTCCAAAAGAAAAACCAAACCAGTGCTGTTGGGTCAGTTCTAACTCATGGCGATCCCACTCCTTTCACGACAGAACTGTGTTCCATAGAGTATTCTCTGGTTGAATTTCCAAAGGAGATCACTAGGCATTTGTTCCTAGGAGCCTCTTCATGAAGGTGAATGACCAACCTTTCCATCACCAGCCAGCTCCTTAATCCTTTATGCCAGGGACTTCAAAAAGCTTTAAATCTTGCAAACTTTTACTGTTATATATCAGGCACCAATACAGTTAGGAAAAAAAAACAAATCTTTCTGTTAAACTCAGCTTTCAGAGTTATATAATTGCCGTGCAATGAAACTCATCCATTTAGTTTACTTCAGCAATTTGAAATACCGTGTTGTAACCATCCCTTCAATCAACATCTAGACCATAGATTCAGATTCTCCAATGCCCCATGATTATCTTACAGATACTTATTATGAATAGCTTCAGACTCTGGTATTTCAGCAGTCACCATTTGGAGGCCACAGGGTAGAGCTGGTGTGAAGCCCTGAGGACTTCTTTCATTTGGGAACAGGAAGAAGACTGGCATCTGCCTTTGTGTGAGACCTCTTTACCCATGATCTCATTAAATGGGTGTGTGGAGAGTTCTCATTATAAAAAGGCATCTACATACCACTGGTGATAGAACATATCTACCTACTGTGATGTTGGGAAAAGAAGCTTCATCCAGAGAACAGGCATGCCCTGCCCGTGTCCCAAAACCATGACGCGCAGGACTCTGCCTCCTTGACTCTCCTTATGAACTTGATGGCAGCCAGGGCACAGCCCAGCAAGCTTCGCTCTTCTTCTTCAGGGTAAATTCTCTCTTCATCCCATGACATATACCTCAAAAAAAATTGGCCCCACATCTCCCAGCTCTGTACCTCATCAGCCCTTCCAGCAATTTCCTTCATGCAATCTTGGTGTGGGATTTTCATTCCCGGGGCAAGATGCTGAGTCTCTCCTATTCTTCTCTCCTAAATCTCAGGATCCATGCCTTACCACTTCCAAGTGAAATAAAGCAGAGAAAATCAAATACACAAGAATATAAGAAAATTTATATATTGCAAACACAAAGGGATCTGAATATACAAAATAATCTTGGAAAAGAAGAACAATGTACGAGACGCACACTTCAAGATATAAAATAGCACTACACACACGTAATAAAGAAAACAGTCTGGTTCTGGCGTAAGAATAGACATAGAGACCAACGGTGTAGAATTAAGATACGAATTCGTATGTCTTTGTCCAGTTTTTTCAACATTGATGCTAAGTTCATTCAGTGTGCAAAGAATGGTTCGTCAACAAATCCTGCTGAGACAACTTGATCCCCACATGGAAAAGGACAAAACTGCACACATACTCTACACCATGTAGAAAAATTAACTCTAAATGAATCGAAGATCTAAATACTAGAGCTAAAATCATAAAACTCTTAAAAGTATACATCAGGGTTATGTTTTCCGAATTTCTTTCCCCACTTCTTCATACATATGACAGAAGAAACAAAAGAAACAGATAAATCTGTGTTCCTGAAAATTTAAATATTTTCTGCATCAACGAGCACTATCAAGAAAGTGAAGACACCTACTGATTGTGAGAATATACTTGGAATCTGTACTTGCTTAAGGGTTTCATATCCGAAGATATAAAGAGTGCCTAAAAGTGAACACATACACAAAAAACGGCCCAAATGAAAAAAAGGGCAGAAGACATAAATCGACATTATTCCACAGAAAATATACAAATGGCCAGTAAGCAAGGGAGAAGATGCTCAGCATCATCAGTCATTAGGGAAATGCAAATCAAAATCACAAAGAGGTGTCACTCTACACCACACCGATGGCTATTGACAGGAAAAAAAAAAAACAGGCAAACAAACATAGGAGAAAATGGGTGCCATGTCCACTGCAAAGTGTAGAATACAGTTTGGTGGTGTCTCAAATAATTTCAAAAAGAATTACCACAGGCACTCCTAGGCACATAAACAAAAGAATTGAAAGCAAGAAAGCAGCTACTTGGACATTGATGTTTATTGCAGAATAATTCATTAAATCAAAAAGGTGGAAACAACTCCAGTGTCCTTGAAATGATGATTGGATACACAAAACATGCCATATAGATACATGCAATAGTATGCACCCACAAAGAGCAAAGAAATTCTGTTACTTGCAATAAACTGATGAACCTTGAAAACATTGGTCTCAGTGAAATAACTGAAAACTCAAGAACAATTATTCCATGATCCCACTTACATGAAAATCTACAATACGCAGACACAGAGCAGATTAATGGCTAGGAGGGCTGGAGGAGGAAAACGTGAGGATTCACTGTGAAACCCAAAGCAACAACAAAGAAAAGAATATTCAAAACCAAATGAAAAGATCCTACAAAATCCTCTCATGTATTATCGATCAAATATTGTATTTAAAATATCTGCCAACAAAATACAACTTAATTACTACAAAGTACGGACATCATGTTGAACTGGACATCGCGAAGGTGCGGAAGTCCTTGGGTTTGTCCAAGTGAGGTAGGAGGCGTGTGTGGAGGCAACTGGGGTCCACCATCTGTTGTGTCTGAAGCTGCACATGTCATGGGGGAAAATAAAGAAGGTCAGGTCACCCTATCAGAAAAACAGCATGCTGAGAAGAGACTCCCAGTGCTAGCAGCATTATGAGGCTTCAGAAAACAAAGGACTCAGGAAAGAAAGAGTCATGTCTATTCACAGGAAGCCTTCTTCCTGCTCTCTGGATTCATCCTCCCATTCCTCCCTCTAGGACAGGGCTTCCCCACACCCTCTCCTGTCACTTATCTGACTCTGACCCCTGCCTTGCTAATCCCACTCCCACTGAACTGGCATCAAGCCTGCCTGGGGAGAACCAAGTGATGAGACACACCAGACAAAATCCAATCCATTCTCTCTTTGGGGTTCTGAAGCCTCCTGTGACAGAAAAGACGAGGGGTATGGCTGGGAAGCCCTACTATAAGAGGGGATGTATCATCTTCTTCCAGATTGTTCAAGGAACACAGACCCAGTATCTAATCTCCCTTAACTGTCAGCCCCTCTGAGCCAACAGAGCTAGGCCAGGCCCTACATACTTGCTCGGCTGTGACCGAGACCTTCACCTGCATCCTTACATATCTCAACACAGGGACACATCAGAAGGTTTAGCATACCCACAGCCAAGGTTGGAGGGATTCCAGCTGTGCAAGCCTGTATCTGGCAGTTTTTCAGCTAACCAAGGTCCCATCAACTCAAGGTTCTTGGGACACTCTCCTCCCAGGCCCAGGTGCTAAGACATGTTTTCCCTATTTCCTGGTTACTGGTACTCCTTAAGTCTAGAAAGCTCTGAGGGGCAGCCTTTTGGTGGGACTGCCATGCCAGGCTTGGGACAGGTGCACCTTTTTTATCAAAATGACATCTTCCATTTTTATAACTTTAAGGGAGTCTTTTGTAGTAGATTTGCCCATGGCAAAATGTCCTTTGAAGCCCTGACTGCTGCTTCCATTGTTTTTGATTGTTGATTTAAGAGGCATGAAATCCTTGACAACTTCAAATATGCCTCAATTTACGTTGGTTGTCCAGTGTGAGCATTTCATTTTCTTTATGTTCAGATGTAATCCATGCTGAAGACTGTGGTCTTTGGCCTTCATTAGGTAGTTCTTCAAGTTTTCTTCATTTGCAGCATGGAAAGTTGTCATCTGCGTATCCCAGGTTGTCAGTGACATTCCTCCAGTGCTGATGCCCATTCTTCATATATTCTGGCTTCTCAGATTACTTGTTAAGCACCCCTTTATGGAGACACAGAGGGGCATAAGTCCCCCAAATGCCCCATTCACACTATCCAAGACAATGCCCAAGTGATACTTATTCTTGTGTAGCACATACTAATGACACACAGGCACATACACAGACAGACATGCACACATGCAAACACACGTGACCAATGTTATCAATTCACTCTCCGTTGTGAGCGTTGCAAGCCTTGATTTGTAAATATTGACTTTTTACCTGATATAAATAATCCCGCCATTTCTAATTTTAAGGTACCAGCCTGATGTCACTGACCCACAATTGGGCAGAAATATGCACCATCTACTGCCCCACATTAAGTGGCGCTGATTCCAGCATAACTGATCCCCTTTTCACCTGCACCATGAGAAGAACCCTTAAGTTCCACCCCTAATATATAAACCCAAAGATAAATCACTTGGCACTAATATATTTGAAGAAAAATCAGATAAAAGAATTTTTTAAAAATGAAGAAAACTTAAGAATCATGTGCGACTCTATTAAGAGAAATAACCTACAAGTGATTGAAGTACCAGAAGAGGGAGGGATAACAGAAAATACAGAGAGAATTGTTGAAGATTTGTTGACAGAAAACTTCCCTGATATCTTGAAAGATGAGAAGATATCTATCCAAGATGCTCATTGAACTCCACATAAGGTAGATCTTAAAAGAAAGTCACCAAGACATATTATAATCCATCTTGCCAAAGCCAAAAATGAAGAGAGAATTATAAGCGCAGCGAGGGATAAACGAAAAGTCACCTACAAAGGAGAGCCAATAAGAATAAACTCGGACTACTCGGCAGAAACCATGCAGGTAAGAAGGCAATGGGATGACATATTTAAAAAACTGAAGGAAAAAAATTCCCTGCCAAGAATCATATATCCAGCAAAACTGTCTCTTAAATATGAAGGTGAAATTAAGACATTTCCAGATAAACAAAAGTTTAGGGAATTTGTAAAAACCAAACCAAAACTACAAGAAATACTAAAAGGAGTTCTTTGGTTAGAAAATCAGTAATATCAGGTATCAACCCAAAACTAGAACACTGGGCAGAACAACCAGAAGTCAACCCAGACAGGGAAATCCAAAAAAACAAAGCAAGATTATAAAAAAAAAAAAAAAACTCAGAACAGGGTAACAGCGATGTTATTATATAAAAGACAACAACAGGTGGGGCCAAGACGGCTTACTAGGTAGAAGGTACCCTGGATCTCTCTTGCAACAAGGGCTCAGAAAACAAGTGAGTCGATCACATACATGACAATCTGTGAACCCTTACCATCAAACACAGAACTAAAAAGTTGACCTCAGTGATAGGGGAGCAAAAAGCCATGCCATGAAGCAGCGACCACTTCTGGAACCAGCATCCTGTGCTACAGCCTTGAGCCCTCGCAGTTCCCTGGTGCCGAGTGGTGGGGCTGACTGCGGCTTACTGAGACGGGACAAGCACGGGACACAGCCTTAACCCTTTACCCCCTGGGGTAAACTCTGTAGAGACACAGCCAGCACAAGCAGGCTGCACACTGACGCGGCTGATAAGAGAACAGACAACCACCGGGAAGTAGCGACTGTTTTTGGAGCCTGGAGCCAGTGTCCCACTCAGGAAACCTTGGCGCCGGGCTTTGGACTAAGCACAGAGGAGCTAAGAACGGCTTCCTGAGACGGTGCAAGCACGAACGCAGCCCTAGCCCCCTGAAGTGACCTCGGGAGAAACCAAGTCAGCACATGCAGACTGCACAACGATGCGACTAACAGGAGGAGAAATCACTGGGAAGCAGCGATTGGCTTTGGAGCCTGGCGTGCAGCGTCCCAGCCGGGAAACCTTGGCTCTGGGCTTTGGACGGGGAGTGGAGAAGCTGACCATGGCTTCTGAGACGGCACAAGCATGGGACACAGGCATGACCCTCAGAAGCAACCCTGACGCAGCCAGTGCACACAGGCTACACGCAACAGTCATCACCAAGCAAGATAAGTAACTTTGTCTATATTGCTGGGTGCTACTCTCTCCTACCTATCTGGACCCTCCCCTCCCAGCCCCAGGCAACTTCATTAACATTGGGATTTTCTGGGCCAGGGAGTGAAGTGATCTTTAGTTTTTTTTTCTTTTTTCCCTAATCCATTCTCATGGCCTGAGAGAAGCAGCTACTAACAATTCAGGGATGAAAAATCCTTCTCTGACTTCCCTAAACTGGAGTAAAAATTCAGAACCAGCTCCAGCCAGGTATACGAGATCCACATTCTTTGGATTTCATCCCTACAGGGAACAAGGTGGCTATTATAATGCAAAGGCAATTATGACAGAGATCTGACTGTAATTGTTTTCACTAGTGGAGCACTGGAAAGACAAGTTTCCAAGGTCTGATATCTCTACCTATTAAACAGAGCCCTCACTGATTCACACAGGGGAACTGAGGAGTGAAGCTCCACAAAAACCACCTCGCCACCTGCCAAAGGGGTCTGACGATACTGATGCCTACCAATCTTTACAGGTACAAGCATTGGGTGCCTAAGGTACAGCTGCAGAGCCCACCCACCAAAGTGCTTTAGGAAAGGGACGCACCTACCTCACTGGTATGTGGGGGAAGGCTGTCAGCATCTGGCCCTCCTTCAAGTGTGACCCCCTGCCACTACTAGAATCTGGTGCACACAACTATCACCACTACTCCTCTAAGTAAATAGGTGGCAGTCTACACCACACATTTGGCGAACCAAAATCAGAACACCTAAGCTGATTCTATTCAAGAACACTGAATGGGCTCTTAGGCTTATATATCTGGTAACAGCCGAAACCAGCCGGTAATAGGACATAAGTGATTGAAAGGCTACAACAACCAAGACAGCACAATCTAATAGTATATTGGGTATGTTGAAACAAAACAAAACAAGATAAGACTCAGTGAGCAAATATAAAATTAATCATTACAATATCTTATAGATGGCTCAGAGACATCAGTCGATATCAAATCACATAAAGAAGCAGACCATGATTGCCTCTACAAATCCCCAAATTAAAGAATCAAAATCTTTGCCAAATGAAGATACAATCCTGGAATTGCCAGATGCAGAATATAAAAAAAACTAATATACAGAATGCTTCAAGACATCAGGGATGACCTCGGAAATGAAATAAGGCAATCTACAGAAAAAGCCAAGTAACACACCGATAAAGCAGTTGAAGAACTCAAAATCATTATTCAAGAACATAGTGGAAAAATTAATAAGCTGCAAGAATCCATAGAGAGACAGCATTCAGAAATCCAACAGATTAACAGTAAAATTACAGAATTAGATAGATAACTCAATAGGAAGTCAGAGGAGGAGAATCAAGGAATTGGAATGCAGAGTGGGGGAGATGGAGAACAAGGCAATTGACACCAATATAGCTGAAAAAAATCAGATAAAAGAATTAAAAAAAATGAAGAAACCCTAAGAATCATGTGGGACTCTATCAAGAAGAATAACTTGCGTGTGATAGGAGTTCTAGAACAGGGAGGGTTAAGAGAAAATACAGAGAGAACAGTTGAAAATCTGTTGGCAAAAAACTTCCCTGGCATCATGAAAGATGAAAGGATATCTTTCCAAGATGCTCATCAAACCCCATATAAGTTTGATCCAAAAAGAAAATCACCAAGGCATATTATCATCAAACTTGCCAAAACCAAAGACAAAGAGAAAATTTTAAAAGCAGTCAGGAATAAAAGAAAAGTCACCTACAAAGGAAAATCAATAAGAATGAATTCAGGGTGGGGCCAAGATGGCTGACTAGGTAGAAGCTACCTCGGATCCCTCTTGCAATAAAGACTCAGAAAAACAAGTGAATCGATGACATATATGACAATCTACGAACCCTGACCATCAAACACAGACCTAAAGAGTTGACCTGAGTGACAGAGACTGAGAACAAACAGCCACGGGGAAGCAGCAACTGTTTTCGGCACCTGGAGCCAGTGTCCCAGTCAGGAAACCTTGGCGCCGGGCTTCGGATTGGGCGCAGGGAAGCTGAGCATGGCATCCTGAGACGGCACAAACACGGGATGCAGCCCTAGCCCCAGAGACTGCCCTCGGGGGAAGCCCAGCCAGTGCATGCAGACAGCGCAGCAACGTGGGTGACAGAAGAAGTCACAGGGAGGCAGCGACTGGTTTTGGAGCCTGGAGTGCGACGTCCCAGATGGAGAACCTTGGCGCAGTGCTTTGGACTCGGAGCGGAGGAACTGACCACGGCTTCTGAGACAGCACAAGCACGGGACGCAGGCCTGACCCTCAGGGGCAATCTCTACCCAGCCAGTGCACACAGTCAACGTGTCCCTCAGGAATCTCAGATAAAACAGTCATCCCAAGCAAGATAAGTAACTTTGTCTATATTCCCGGCTGCTACTCTCTCCTATTTATCTGAACCCTCCCCTCCCCTCCCCTTCCCAGGTGGCTTCATTAACACTGGAATTTCCTAAGCCAGAGAGAGAAGTGCGCTGCGGTTTTCCTTTCCTTTCCTTTTTTTTTTTTTTTGATCTTTTCCTAACCCATTCTCCTGGCCTGAGACTAGAAGCTACAAAAAACCCAGGGACCAAAAATCCCTCCCTAATTGGACTAAAAACACAGAACCAGCTCCAGCCAAACCTATGTGATCCACAGTCTTGGGCTTTCATCCCTACAGGGAACAAGGTGGCTATTATAATGCAAAGGCATTTCTGATAGGGATCTGACTCTAATTGTTTTAGCGGAGCACTGGAAAGACAAGTTTCCCAGGTCTGATATCTCTGCATATTCAACAGAGCCCTCACTGAACCACAACAGGGAACTGAGGGCTGAAGCTCCCCCCAGACCACCTAGCCTCCTGCCTTAGGGGTCTAAGGAGGGTGACACCTACCAATCTGTAGAGGTACTTGCATTGGGGGCCTAAGGTACAGCTGCAGAGCCCACCCACCAAAGTGCTTTAGGAATAGAGACACACCTACCTCACTGACACTTGGGGGAAGCCTGTAAGCATCCTGCCCCCCACCCCGGAGTGAGAAACCCTGCTGCTACTAGAATCTGATGCACACAACTATCACCACTACTTCTCTAGGTGGATAGGTGACAGTCTGCACCACACACTTGATGACCCCAAAGCAGATTCCACTCAAGAATAGTGAAAGGACTCCTAGGCTTATATATCTGGTAACAGCCCAAACCAGCTGGTAATAGGACATAAGTGATTCAAGGGCTACAACAATCAAGACAGCACAACCTAGTAGCCCATCTACGTATATTGAAAGAAAACAAAAGAAGATAAGGCTCAGTGAGCAAACATCGAGTAAATCACTACAATATCTTAGAGATGGCTCAGAGACAGCAGTTGATATCAAACCACATAAAGAAGCAGACCATGATTGCTTCTACAACTCCCGAAACTAAAGAATCAAAATCTTTCCCAAATGAAGATACAATCCTAGAATTGCCAGATGCAGAATATAAAAAACTAATTCACAGAATGCTTCAAGACATCAGGGATGACCTCAGAAATGAAATAAGGAAATCTACAGAAAAAGCCAAGGAAGACACTGATAAAGCAGTTGAACAACTCAAAAACATTATTCAAGAACATAGTGGAAAAATTAATAAGCTGTGAGAATCCATAGAGAGACAGCATTCAGAAATCCAAAATATTAACAATAAAATTACAGAATTAGACAACACAACAGGGAATCAGAGGGGTAGACTCGAGCAATTGGAAGGCAGGGTGGGGGATCTGGAGGACCAGGGAATTGACACCAATATAGCTGAAAAAAATCAGATAAAAGAATTAAAAAAAATGAAGAAACCCTAAGAATCATGCGGGGCTCTATCAAGATGAATAACTTGCGTGTGACTGCAGTCCCAGAATACAGAGGGATAACAGAAAATACAGAGAAAACAGTTGAAGATCTGTTGGCAGAAAACTTACCTGACATCATGAAAGACGAAGGATATCTATCTAAGATGCTCATCGAACCATTTAAGATTGATCCAAAAAGAAAATCATCAAGACATATTATCATCAATCTTGCCAAAACCAAAGGTAAAGAGAAAATTTTAAAAGCAGCCAGGGATAAAAGAAAGGTCTCCTACAAAGGAGCATCAATAAGAATAAGTTCAGACTACTCAGCAGAAACCATGCAGCCAAGAAGGCAATGGGATGACATATATAGAGCACTGAAGGAGAAAACCTGCCAGCCAAGGATCATATATCCAGCAAAACTCTCTCTCAAATATGAAGGTGAAATTAAAACATTTACAGGTAAACACAAGCTTAGAGAATTTGCAAAAACCAAACCAAAGCTACAAGCAATACTAAGGAAATTGTTCAGTCAGAAAACCAGTAATATCAGATACCAACATAACACAAGGTCACAGAACAGAACATCCTGATATCAACTCAAATAGGGAAATCACAAAAACAATATAAGACTAATTTTAAAAAGAAAAAATGCTGAAAACAGGGAATCATTGAAGTCATCATGTAAAAGATTACAGTAATCAAAAACGAGGGACTAAATACAGGAGGCATAGATCTTCCATATGGAGAGGAAAACAAGGTGATATAGGATGATACAAGTCAGGTTTTTGCTTAGAAAAATAGGGGCACATATTAAGGTAACCACAGAGAAGTCTAACAATTCCATAACTCAAAATAAAAACCAAGAAAAATATAACAGCTCAGCAAACATGAAGTCAACTACTATGAAAATGAGGAACACACAATTTACAAGGAAAAATGTGTCAGCACAAAAAAGTAAGTGGAAAAATGAAATTGTCAACATTATAAGCAAAAAGGCACTAAACACACACAAAAACACACACACTTATCTATAATTACGCTGAATGTAAATGGCCTAAATGCACCAATAAAGAGACAGAGTCTCAGACTGGATAAAGAAACAGAACCCGTCTATATGCTGCCTACAAGAGACACACCTTAGACTTAGAGACACAAACAAACTAAAACTCAAAGTAAGGAAAAAAATATATCAAGCAAACAACAAGCAAAAAAGAGCAGGAGTAGCAATATTAATTTCTGACAAAAGAGACTTTAAAGTTAAATCCACCACAAAGGATAAAGAAGGACACTACATAATGATTAAAGGGACAATTGTCCAGGAAGATATAACCATATTAAATATTTATGCATCCAATGACAGGGCCACAAGATACATAGAACAAACTTTAACAGAACTGAAAAGTGAGATAGACACCTCCACAATTATAGTAGGAGACTTCAACACCCCACTTTCGGAGAAGGATAGCACTTCCAGTAAGAAGCTCAATAGAGACACGGAAGACCTAATTGCCACAATCAACCAACTTGACCTCATAGACTTATACACAACACTCCACCCAACAGCTACAAAGTATACTTTTTTTTCTAGAGCACATGGAACTTTCTCTAGAATAACCACATATTAGGTCAGAAAACAAAACTTCGCAGAATCGAAAACATCGAAATCTTACATAGCATCTTCTCAGACCCCAAAGACATAAAAGTGGAAATGAATACCAGAAAAATTAGGGAACAGAAATCAAATACTTGGAAACTGAGCAATACCCTGCTCAAAAAAGACTGGGTTATAGAATACGTTAAGGAGGGAATAAAGAAATTCATAGAATGCAACGAGAATGAAAACACTTCCTATCAAAACCTCTGGGACACAGCAAAAGCAGTGCTCAGAGGTCAATTTATATCCATAAATGCACACATATACAACGAAGAAAGAACCAAAATCAGAGAACTGTCCCTACAACTTGAACAAAGAGAAAGTGAGCAACAAAAGAATCCATCAGGCACCAGAAGAAAACAAATAATAAAAATTAGAGCTGAACTAAATGAATTAGAGAACAGAAAAATAATTGAAAGAATTAACAAAGCCAAAAGCTGATTCTTTGAAAAAATTAACAAAATTGAGAAACCATTGGCCAGAGTGAGTAAAGCAATACCTGAAAGGAAACAAATACCCTAAATAAGAAACAAGATGGGCCACATCACAACAGACCCAACTGACATTAAAAGAATCTTATGAGATTATTATGAAAAATTGTACTCTAACAAATTTGAAAACATAGAAGAAATGGATGAATTCCTAGGATGACACTACCTACCTAAACTAACACAATCAGAAGTAGAACAACTAAAATGACCCATAACAAAAAAAGAGATTGAAAAGGTAATCAAAAAATTCCCAACAAAAAAAAAGCCCTGGTCTGGATGGCTTTACAGCAGAGTTCTACCAAACATTCAGAGAAGAGTCAACACCACTACTACTGAAGGTATTTCAAAGCATACAAAATGACAGAATACTACCTAACACATTCTGTGAAGCCAGCATATCCCTGATACCAAAACCAGGTAAAGATACCACAAAAAAAGTAAATTACAGACCTATATCCCTCAAGAACTTAGATGCAAAAATCCTCAAAAAAATTCTAGCCAATAGAATTCAACAACATATCAAAAAAATAATCCACCACGACCAAGTGGGATTTATACCAGGTATGCAAGGTTGGTTTAATATTAGAAAAACCATTAATGTAATCCACCATATAAATAAAACAAAAGACAAAAACCACATGATCTTATCAATAGATGCAGAAAAGGCATTGGACAAAGTCCAACACCCATTCATGATAAAAACTCTCAGCAAAATAGGAATTGAAGGAAAATTCCTCAACATAATAAAGGGCATCTATACAAAGCCAACAGCCAACATCACTCTAAATGGAGAGAGCCTGAAAGCATTTCCCTTGAGAACAGGAACCAGACAAGGATGGCCTTTATCACCGCTCTTATTCAACATAGTGCTAGAGGTCCTAGCCAGAGCGATTAGGCTACACAAAGAGATAAAGGACATCCGGATTGTCAAGGAGGAAGTAAAATTATCTCTATTTGCAGATGACATGATGTTATACACAAAAAACCCTAAGGAATCCTCCAGAAAACTACTGAAACTAATAGAAGAGTTTGACACAGTCTCAGGTTATAAGATAAACATACAAAAATCACTTGGATTCCTCTACATCAACAAAAAGAACATCCAAGAGGAAAGAACCAAAACAATACCATTCACAGTAGCCCCCAAGAAGATAAAATACTTAGGAATAAATCTTACCAAAGATGTAAAAGACCTATACAAAGAAAACCACAAAGTACTACTACAAGAAACTAAAAAGGACCTATTTAAGTGGAAAAACATACCTTGCTCATGGATAGGAAGACTTAACATAGTAAAAATGTCTATTCTACCAAAAGCCATCTATACATACAATGCACTTCCGATCAATATTCCAATGTCATTTTTTAAAGTGATACAGAAACAAATCACCAACTAACCTCGGATAAGTAAAGCATTACTGAAAAAGAAGAAGAAAGTGGGAGGCCTCACTCTACCTGATTTCAGAACTTATTATACAGCCACAGTAGTCAAAACAGCCTGGTACTGGTACAACAACAGAACATAGACCAATGGAACTGATTTGAGAACCCAGATATAAATCCATCCACATATGAGCAGCTGATATTTGACAAAGGACCAGTGTCAGTTAATTGGGGAAAAGATAGTCTTTTTTAACAAATGGTGCTGGCATAACAGGATACTCATTTGCAAAAAAATGAAACAGGACCCATACCTCAAACCATGCACAAAAACTAACTCCAAGTGGATCAAAGACCTAAACATAAAGGCTAAAATGATAAAGATCATGGAAGATAAATTAGGGACAACTCTAGGAGCCCTAACACAAGGCATAAACAGAATACAAAACATTACCAAAAAGGACGAAGAGAAACCAGATAACCGGGTGCTCCTAAAAATCAAACACCTATGCTCATCTAAAGACTTCACCAAAAGAGTAAAAAGACCACCTACAGACTGGGAAAGAATTTTCAGTTATGACATCTCTGACCAGCACCTGATCTCTAAAATCTATATGATTGTGTCAAAACTCAACCACAAAAAGACGAACAACCCAATCAAGAAGTGAGCAAAGGATATGAACACACACTTCACTAAAGAAGATATTCAGGCAGCTAACAGATTCATGAGAAAATGCTCTCGATCATTAGCCATTAGAGAAATGCAAATTAAAACTACGATGAGATTCCATCTCACTCCAACAAAGCTGGCACGAATCCAAAAAACACAAAGTAATAAATGTTGGAGAGGCTGCGGAGAGATTGGAACTCTTATACACTGCTGGTGGGAATGGAAAATGGTATAACCACTTTGGAAATCTATCTGGCGTTATCTTAAACAGTTAGAAATAGAACTACCATACAACCCAGAAATCCCACTCCTCGGAATATACCCTAGAGATACAAGAGCCTTCACACAAACAGATATATGCACACCCATGTTTATTGCAGCTCTGTTTACAATAGCAAAAAGCTGGAAGCAACCAAGGTGTCCATCAATGGATGAATGGGTAAATAAATTGTGGTATATTCACACAATGGAATACTACGCATCGATAAAGAACAGTGACGAATCTGTGAAACATTTCATAACATGGAGGAACCTGGAAGGCATTATGCTGAGTGAAATTAGTCAGAGGCAAAAGGACAAATATTGTATAAGACCACTATTATAAGATCTTGAGAAATAGTATAAACTGAGAAGAACACATACTTTTGTGGTTACGAGGTGGGGGAGGGAGACAGGGTGAGAGAGGGTTATTTACTGATTAGTTGGTAGATAAGAACTACTTTACGTAAAGGGAAGGACAATACTCAATACACAGAAGGTCAGCTCAACTGGACTGGACCAAAAGCAAAGAAGTTTCCGGGATAAACTGAATGTTTCAAAGGTCAGGGGAGCAAGGGTGGGGGTTTGGGGACTATGGCTCAAGGGACTTCTAAGTCAATTGGCAAAATAATTCTATTATGAAAACATTCTGCATTCCACTTTGAAACGTGGCCCCTGGGGTCTTACATGCTGATAAGCGGCCATCTAAGATGCATCAATTGGTCTCAACCCACCTGGATCAAAGGAGAATGAAGAACACCAAGGTCACACGATAACTATGAGCCTAAAAGACAGAAAGGGCCACATGAACCAGAGACTTACATCATCCTGGACCAGAAGAACTAGATGGTGCCCGGCCAAAACCGATGACTGCCCTGACAGGGAACACAACAGAGAACCCCTGAGGGAGCAGGAGATCAGTGGGATACAGACCCCAAATTCTCATAAAAAGACCAAACTTAATGGTCTGACGGAGACTAGAGGAATCCCGGCAGTCATGGTCCCCAAACCTTCTGTTGGCCCAGGATAGGAACCATTCCTGAAGACAACTCATCAGACATGGAAGGGACTGGAAAATGGGTTTGAGAGAGATGCTGACAAAGAGTGAGCTACTTGTATCAGGTGGACACTTAAGAATGTGTTGGCATCTCCTGTCTGGAGGGGAGATAGGAGGGTTAGAAACTGGCAAAATTGTCACAAAAGGAGAGCCTGGAAGGAGGGACCAGGCTGACTCATTAGGGGGAGAGTAAGTGCGAGTACAGAGTAAGGTGTATATAAGCTTATATGTGACAGACTGACTTGATTTGTAAACGTTCACTTAAAACTCAATAAAAATTATTAAAAAAAAAATTCAGACTACACACCAGAAACCATGCAGACAAGAAGGCAATGGGATGACATATATAGTGCACTGAAGGAGAAAAACTGCCAGCCACCAATCATATATCCAGCAAAACTCTCTTTCAAATATGAAGGTGAAATTAAAACTTTTACAGATAAACACAAGCTTAGGGAATTTGCAAAACCAAAACAAAGCTAGAAGAATTACTAAAGGAAATTGGTCAGAAAATCAATAATATCAGATACCAACACGACACAAGGTCACAAAACAGAACATCCTGATATCAACTCAAATAGGGAAAACACAAAAACAAAATAAGATTAATTTAAACAAGGAAAAAAATGCTTAAAACAGGGAATCATTGAAGTCATTATGTAAAAGATTACAATAATCAAAAAGAGGAAATAAATACAGGAGGCATAGATCTTCCATACAGAGAGGACAAAGAGGCGATATAAGACGATACAAGCTAGGTTTTTACTTAGAAACATAGGCACAAATATTAAGGTAACCACAAAGAGGTCTAACAATTCCATAATTGAAAACAAAAACCAACAAAAACAGTACAACTCAGCAAACCTAAATTCAACTACTATGAAAATGAGGAACACATTATTTAGAAAGAAAAGCTTCTCAGTACAAAAAAGTAAGCGGAAAAATGCAATTGTCAATAACGCACACAAAAAGGCATCAAAATGACAGCACTAAACACATACTTATCTATAATTATGCTGAATAAATGGACTAAAGGCACCTATAAAGAGAGAGTCTCAGACTGGATAAAGAAACACAATCCGTCTATATGCTGCCTACAAGAGACATACCTTAGACTTAGAGACACAAACAAACTAAAACTCAAAGGATGGAAAAAAATATATCAAGCAAACAACAAGCAAAAAAGAGCAGAAGTAGCAATATTAATTTCTGACAAAAGAGACTTCAAAGTTAAATCCACCACAAAGGATATAGAAGGACACTACATAATGATTAAAGGGACAATTGACCAGGAAGATATAACCATATTAAATATTTATGCACCCAATGACAGGGCTGCAAGATACATAAAACAAACTTTAACAGAATTGAAAAGTGAGATAGACACCTCCACAATTACAGTAGGAGACTTCAACACACCACTTCCGGAGAAGGGTAGGACTTCCAGTAAGAAGCTCAACAGAGACATGGAAGATCTAATTGCTACAATCAGCTAACTTGACCTCATTGACTTAAACAGAACACTCCACCCAACATCTGCAAAGAATACTTTTTTTTCTAGCACACATGGAACATTCTGTAGAATAGATGACAGGTTAGGTTAGAAAACAAACCTTTGCAGAATCCAAAACATCGAAATATTACAAAGCATCTTCTCAGACCACAAGGCCATAAAAGTGGAAATCAATAACAGAAAAATCAGGGAAAAGAAATCAAATACCTCAAAAAAGACTGGGTTATAGAAGACATTAAGGAGGGAATAAAGAAATTCATAGAATGCAACGAGAATGAAAACACTTCCTATCAAAACCTCTGGGACACAGCAAAAGCAGTGCTCAGAGGTCAATTTATATCGATAAATGCACACATACGTAAAGAAGAAAGAGACAAAATCAGAGAACTGTCCCCACAAATTGAACAAATAGAAAGCAAGCAACAAAAGGATCCGTCAGGCACCAGAAGAAAACAAATAATAAGAATTAGAGCAGAATTAAATGAATTAGAGAACAGAAAAACAATTAAAAGAATTAACAAAGCCAAAAGCTGGTTCTTTGAAAAAATTAACAAAATTGATAAACCATTGGCCAGACTGACTAAAGAAATACAGGAAAGGAAACAAATAACCCAAATAAGAAATGAGATGGGCCGTATCACAACAGACCCAACTGACATTAAAAGAATCATATCAGATTACTATGAAAAATTGTACTCTGACAAATTTGAAAACCTGGAAGAAATGGATGAATTCCTAGAAAAACACTACCTACCTAAACTAACACAATCAGAAGTAGAACAACTAAATATACTTATAACAAAAGAAGAGATTGAAAAGGTAATCAAAAAACTCCCAACAAAAAAAAGCCCTGGCCCAGACGGCTTCACTGCACAGTTCTACCTAACTTTCAGAGAAGAGTTAACACCACTACTACCCAAGGTATTTCAAAGTATAGAAAATGATGGAATACCACCTAACTCATTCTATGAAGCCAGCATATCCCTGATACCAAAACCAGATAAAGACACCACAAAAAAAGAAAATTACAGACCTATATCCCTCATGAACTTAGATGCAAAAATCCTCAACAAAATTCTAGCCAAAAGAATTCAACAACATATCAAAAAAAATAATCCACCACGACCAAGTGGGACTTATACCAGGTATACAAGGTTGGTTCAATATTAGAAAAACCATTAATGTAATCCACCATATAAATAAAACAAAAGACAAAAACCACATGATCTTATCCATTGATGCAGAAAAGGCATTTGACAAAGTCCAACACCCATTCATGATAAAAACTCTCAGCAAATAGGAATTGAAGGAAAAGTCCCCAAGATAAAATAAAAAATTTATTTTATTTTTTTTATACAAAGCCAACAGTCAACATCACTCTAAATGGAGAGAGCCTGAAAGCATTTCCCTTGAGAACGGGAACCAGACAAGGATGGCCTTTATCACCGCTCTTATTCAACATTGTGCTAGAGATCCTAGCCAGAGCAATTAGGCTACACAAAGAAATAAAGGGCATCCGGATTGGCAAGGAAGAAGTAAGATTATCTCTATTTGCAGATGACATGATCTTATACACAGAAAACCCTAAGGAATCCTCCAGAAAACTACTGAAACTAATAGAAGAGTTTGGCAGAATCTCAGGTTACAAGACAAACGTACAAACATCAGTTAGATTCCTCTACACCAACAAAAAGAACATCAAAAAGGAAATCACCAAATCAATACCATTTACAGTAGCCCCCATGAAGGTAAAATACTTAGGAATAAATCTTACCAAAGATGTAAAAGACCTATACAATGAAAACTACCAAGTACTAGTGCAAGAAACTAAAAGGGACCTACATAAGTGGAAAAACATACCTGGCTCATGGATAGGAAGACTTAACATAGCAAAAATGTTTATTCTACCAAAAGCCATCTATACGTACAATGCACTTCCGATCCAAATTCCAATGACATTTTTTAATGTGATGGAGAAAAAAATCATGAACTTCATATGGAAGGGAAAGAAGCCCCGGATAAGTAAAGCATTACTGAAAATGAAGAAGAAAGTGGGAGGCCTCGCTCTACCTGATTTTAGAGCATATTATACAGCCACAGTAGTCACAACAGCCTGGTACTGGTACAACAACATGCACATAGACCAATGGAACTGAACTGAGAACCCAGATATAAATCCATGCACATATGAGCAGCTGATATTTGACAAAGGACCAGTGTCAGTTAATTGGGGAAAAGATAGTCTTTTTAACAAATGGTGCTGGCATAACTGGATATCCATTTGCAAATAATGAAACAGGACCCATACCTCACACCATGCACAAAAACTAACTCCAAGTGGATCAAAGACCTAAACATAAAGACTAAAACGATAAAGATCATGGAAGAAAAAACAGGGACAACGTTAGGAGCCCTAATACAAGGCATAAATAGAACACAAAACATTACTAAAAATGACAAAGAGAAACCAGATAACTAGGAGCTCCTAAAAATCAAACACCTATGCTCATCTAAGACTTCACCAAAAGAGTAAAAAGACCACCTACAGATTGGGAAAGAATTTTCAGCTATGCCATCCCCAACCAGTGCCTGATATCTAAAATCTATGTGATTCTGTTCACAAAAAGACAAACACAGCCCAATCAAAAAGTGGGCAAAGGATATGAACACGAACTTCACTAAAGAAGACATTCAGGCAGCTAACAGATACATGAGAAAATGCTCTGGATCATTAGCCATTAGAGAAATGCAAATTAAGACTATGATGAGATTCCATCTCACTCCAACAAGGCTGGCGTTAACCCAAAAAACACTAAATAATAAATGTTGGAGAGGCTGCGGAGAGATTGGAACTCTTATACACTGCTGGTAGGAATGTAAAATGGTACAACCACTTTGGAAATCTATCTGGCGTTTCCTTAAAAAGTCAGAAATAGAACTACCATAGAACCCAGAAATCCCAGTACTCAGAATATATCCTAGAGAAATAAGAGCCTCTACAGGAACAGATATATGCACACCCATGTTTATTGCAGCTCTGCTTACAACAGCAAAAAGCAGGAAGCAACCAAGGTGTCCATCAATGGATGAATGGATAAACAAATTATGGTATATTCACACAATGGAATACTACGCATCGATAAAGAACAGTGATGAATCTGTAAAACATTTCATAACATGGAGGAACCTGGAAGGCATTATGCTGAGTGAAATTAGTCAGATCCAAAATGACAATATTGTATAAGACCACTATTATAAGATCTTGAGAAATAGTTCAAACTGAGAAGAACAGATTCTTTTGAGGTTACAAGGCGGGGAGGAAGGGAGGGTAGGAGAGGGTTATTTACTGATTAGATAGTAGATAAGAACTACTTTAGGTGAAGGGAAGGACAATACTCAATACACAGAAGGTCAGCTCAACTGGACTGGAACAAAGCCAAGAAGTTTCCTGGATAAACTGAATGCTTCGAAGGCCAGCAGAGCAATGGACGGGGGTTGGGGGACTATGGCTATATGGGACATCTCAGTCAACTGGCAAAATAAATTCTATTAAGAAAACATTCTGCATCCCACTTACAAGTCTTATATGCTAACAAGTGGACATCTAAGATGCATCAATTGGTCTCAACACACCTGGATCAAAGGAGAATGGAGAACACCAAGGTCACAAGGTAATTATGAGCCCAAGAGACAGAAAGGGCCACATGAACTAGAGACTTACAACATCCTGAGACCAGAAGAACTAGATGGTGCCCGGCCACAACTGATGACTGCCCTGACAGGGAGCACAACAGAGAAGCCCTGAGGGAGCAGGAGAACAGTGGGATGTAGACCCCAAATTCTCATAAAAAGACCAGACTTAATGGTCTGATGGAGACTAGAGGAATCCCGGCGGTCATGGTCCCCAAACCTTCTGTTGGCCCAGGATAGGAACCATTCCCGAAGACAACTCATCAGACATGGAATGGTCTGGACAATGGGTTGGAGAGAAATGCTGATGAGGAGTGAGCTACTTCTATCAGGTGGACACTTGAGACTGTGTTGGCATCTCCTGTCTGGAGCAGAGATAGGAGGGTAGAGGGGGTTAGAAACTGGCAAAATTGTCACAAAAGGAGAGCCTGGAAGGAGGGAGCGGGCTAACTCATTAGGGGGAGAGTAAATGGGAGTATGTAGTAAGGTGTATATAAGTTTATATGTGAGAGACTGACTTGATTTGTAAACTTTCACTTAAAGCACAATAAAAATTATTAAAACAAAACAAAAAAACACTTATGTGTAAGTCACTACCATGAATGGTATTACACCATATATAGAAATTATTTATGATATGATGTTAGAAATAGAGAATTTCTGAACTTAGAAATAAAAACATATATTTCTATTATGTTCCTTATCCATTAATTGTAAGTCATTAAAAAGTTGCTGTAATGTTGAAAATACAGTACAAATATGTGAAGTAGGTTGTAAATAACTTTCTTAAATTGGCCTTTGCGCCTGCACTCTGTGGTAATGGAACATAACATTAATAAAATCTCTATAAATTAAGGAAACATAAATATGTCACCAATTACCATAATTTTTAAGTAACCATCTTGGCCTTGAAACTTGGTGTAGTAAAGAACACAAATATGTCATCCCCTAATTGGCAATAATTCAAAAATTTATAAATTAGCAAAATATTCATATGTCGTACTATACCGCCCTTAACTGACAATAAAACATACCAGTTATAATTGAACATGACAGCACACAAGGTATATAAACCCATGGATTTCTGCTCATATTCAGAGAAGACAGAAGCAAAAGATTTCTCTGAGTCGCTGTCTGAAGACTGAGAAAGCCTGCTGAGACACTGCTCACTACAACCGACCTCAGATCCTAGCTACGAAGGACCTCCTCTGAGTTGGAGGGCTGGTCAGATCGCCTCCAGAGACCACTTTAACATTTAAACTAACTTTGTAGTTGTCAATTCTGGCTCTCCAATGCCAAATAAATGTCTTAAGGTCTCACTTGCATGCCTTACCCTTACTACCTTGCAATAAACTGTATGAGTGTATGCATGAAAAAAAAAATGCCCATCTACACACTGTCTACAAGAGACACACCTTAGACTTAGAGACACAAAGAAACTGAAACTCAAAGGATGGAAAAACATATATCAAAAAAGAGCAGGAGTGGCTGTATTAATTTTTGACAAAATAGACTTTAAAGTTAAATCCATCATAAAGGATAAGGAAGGACATTGTACAATGATTAAAGGGACAATACACCAAGAAGATAAAACCATATTAAATATTTACACACCCAATGACAGAGCTGCTACATACATAAAACAAACTCTATCAGCATTGAAAAGTGAGAGACAGCTCCACCATAATAGTAGGAGACTTCAACACACCACTTTCTGTGAAGGAAGGACATCCAGAAAGAAGCTCAATAAAGACACGGAAGATCTAAATGCCACAATCAACCGACTTGACCTCATAGACATATATAGAACACCCCGCCCAACAGCAACCGAGTATACTTTCTTTTCTAGTGCACCTGGGACATTCTCTAGAATCGACCACATATTAGGTCATAAAGCAAGTCTTAGCAGAATCCAAAACACTGAAATATTACAAACCCTCTTCTCTTGACTATATGGCCATAAAAGTGGAAATCAATCACAGGGAAAAGAAATCAAACTCTTGGAAACTGAACAATGCCTTGTTCCAAAAAGACTGGAGTATAGAAGATACTAAGGATGGAATAAAGAAATTCATAGAATCCAATGAGAATGAAAACACTTCCTATCAGAACCTTTGAGACACACCAAAAGTGGTGCTCAGAGGCCAATTTATATCAATAAATGCACACATACAAAAAGAAGAAAGGGCCAAAATGAAAGAATTATCCCTACAACTTGAACAAATACAAAAAGAGAGCAAGAAAAGAAACCCACATGCACCAGAAGAAAACAAATAATCAAAATTAGAGCAGAACTAAATGAAATCGAAAACAGAAAAAGAATTGAAAGAATTAACAAGACCAAAAGCTTGTTCTTTGAAAAAATCAACAAAATTGATAAACCACTGGCCAAACTGACAAAAGAAAAACAGGAGAGGAAGCAAATAACCCAAATAAGAAATGAGATGGGCTATATTATAACAGACCCAACTGAAATTAAAAGAATCCTATCAGATTACTATGAAAAATTGTACTCTAACAAATTCGAAAACCTAGAAGAAATGGATGAATTCCTAGAAACACACTACCTACCTAAACTAACACAAACAGAGGTAGAACAATAGACCCATCACAAAAGAAGAGATTGAAAAGGTAATCAAAAAACTCCCAACAAAAAAAAAAAAACCCTGGTCCAGACAGATTCACTGCAGAGTTCTACCAAATTTTCAGAGAAGAGTTAACACCACTACTACTACAGGTATTTCAGAGCATAGAAAAGGACGGGACACTCCCAAACTCATTCTAAGAAGTCACCATATCCCTGATACCAAAACCAGGTAAACACATCACAAGAAAACAAAATTATAGACCTATATCCCTCATGAACGGAGATGCAAAAATCCTCAATAAAATTCTAGCCAATAGAATTTAACAATATCTCAAAGCAATTATTCACCATGACCAAGTGGGACTTATACCAGGTATGCAAGGATGATTCAACATTAGAAAAACAATTAATGTGATCCACCACACAAATAAAACAAAAGACAAGAATCACATGATTTTACCAATTGATGCAGAAAAGGCATTTGACAAAGTTCAACACCCATTCATGCTAAAAACTCTCAGCAAAATAGGAATAGAAGGAAAATTCCTCAGCATAATAAAGGGCATTCATACAAAGCCAACAGCCAAAATCACGCTAAATGGAGAGAGCCTGAAAGCATTCCCACTGAGATTGGGAACCAGACAAGGATGACGTTTATCACTGCTCTTATTCAACATTGTGTTGGAGGTCCTAGCCAGAGCAGTTAGGCTAAGTACAGAAATAAAGAGCATCCAGATTGGCAAGGAAGAAGTAAATGTATCCCTATGTGCAGATGACATGATCTTATACACAGAAAACCCTAAGGAATCCTCAAGAAACTACTGAAACTAATAGAAGAGTTCAGCAGAGTATTGGGATACAAGATAAACATTCGAAAATCAGTTGGATTCCTCCACACCAACAAAAAGAACATCGAAGAAGAAATCACCAAATCAATACCATTTACAGTAGCCCCCAAGAAGATAAAATACTTAGGAAGAAATCTTACCAGAGATGTAAAAGACTTATACAAAGAAAACTACAGTACACTTCTGCAAGAAACCAAAAGAGACTTACATGAGTGGAAAAACGTACCTTGCTCATGGATAGGAAGACTTAACATTATGAAAATGTCTATTCTACCAAAAGCAATCTATACATTTAATGTAAGTCCGATCCAAATCCCAAGGACATTCTTTAATGAGATGGAGAAAAAAATCACCTACTTCATATGGAAAGGAAAGAGGCCCCAGATAAATGAGGCATTACTGAAAAAGAAGAACAAGGTGGGAGGCCTTACTTTACCTGATTTTAGAACCTATTATACAGCCACAGTAGTCCAAGCAGGCTAGTACTGGTACAACAACAGATACATAGACCAACGGAGCAGACATCAGAATACAGACATAAATCCATCCACATATGAGCAGCTGATATTTGACAAAGGCCCCAAAACAGTTAAATGGGGAAAAGACCACCTTTTTAACAAATGGTGCTGCCATGACTGGATATCCATCTGCAAAAAAATGAAACAAGACCCATACCTCACTTCATGGATAAAAACAAGATCAAAATGGATCGAAGACCTAAGTATAAAATCGAAAACCATAAAGATCATGGAAGGAAAAATAGAGACAACGTTAGGAGCCCTATTAACATAAACTGTATACAAAGCATTATTAAGAATGCAGAAGAAAAACTAGATAACTGGGAGCTCCTAATAATCAAAAACCTGTGCTCATCCGAAGACTTCACCAAAAGAGTAAAAACACTACCTACAGACTGGGAAAAAGTTTTTAGCTCTGACATTTCCGGTCAGCACCTGATCTCTAAAATCTACATGATACGCAAAAACTCAACTCCAAAAAGACAAATAACCCAATTAAAAAATGGGCAAAAGATATGAATAGACACTTCATTAAATAAGACATTCAGGTAGCTAACAGATACATGAGGAAATGTTCACGATCATTAGCCATTACAGAAACGCAGATCGAAACTACAATGAGATTTCATCTCACTCCAACAAGGCTAGCATTAATCCAAAAAACACAAAATAATAAATGTTGGAGAGGCTGTGGAGAGATTGGAACACTTATACACTGCTGGTGGGAATGTCAAATGGTACAACCACTTGGTAATCGATTTGATCGTTCCTTAAAAAGCTAGAAATAGAACTAACATACAATCCAGCAAGCCCACTCCTCGGAATATATCCTAGAGAAATAAGAGCCTTTACACGAACAGGTATATGCACACCCATGTTCAGTGCAGCACTGTTCATAAAAGCAAAAAGATGGAACCAACCAAGGTGTCCATCAATGGATGAATGGATAATTAAATTATGGTATATTCACACAATGGAATACTTCCCATCGTAAGGAACAGTGAGGAATCTGTGAAACATTTCATAACATGGAGGAACCTGGAAGGCATTATGCTGTGTGAAATTAGTCAGTTGCAAAAGGACAAATATTGTATAAGACCAATATTATAAGAACTTGAGAAACAGTTTAAACTGAGAAGAAAACATTCTTTTGTGGTTATGAGAGGGTGGAGGGAGGGAGCATGAATAGTGAATACCCAAGAACTCAGGGTATTCATTATTTACATAGTACATGAGAACTATTTTAGGTGAAGGGAAAGACAACACATAACTGGACTAAACCAAAAGCAAAAAAGTTTTCTGAATAAACTGAATGCTTCGAAGGCCAGTGTAGCAGAGGCAGGGGTTTGGGGACCATAGTTTCAGAGGACATCTAAGTCAATTGACATAATAAAATGTATTAAGAAAATATTCTGCATCCCACTTTGAAGGGTGGCATCTGGGGTCTTAAATGCTAGCAAGCAGCCATCTAAGATGCATCAATGGGTTTCAACTCACCTGATCAAAGGAGAATGAAGAACACCAAGGACACAAGGTAATTACGAGACACAAAGGGCCACGTGAACCAGAGTGTACATCCTCCTGAGACCAGAAGAACTAGATGGTGCCCAGCTACTACCCATGACTGCCCTGACAGGGAACACAACAGAGAACCCCTGAGGCAGCAGGAGATAGTGGGATGCAGACCCCAAATTCTCATAAAAACATCAGACTTAATGGTCTGACTGAGACTGGAAGGAATCTGGTGGTCATGCCCCCCCCCAGACCTTCTGTTGGCACAGGATGGGAAGCATTCCCAAAGCCAACTCTTCAGACAGGGATTGGACTGGATAATGAGATGGAGAGGGATGCTAGTGAGGAGTGAGCTTCTTGGATCAGGTGGACACTTGAGACTATGCTGGCATCTCCTGCCTGGAGGGGAGATGAGAAGGTGGGGGAGGGGGCTAGAAGCTGCTGAAATGGACACGAAAAGAGAGAGTGGAGGGAGACAGCAGGCTGTCTCATTAGGGAGACAGTAATTGGGAGTATGTACCAAGGTGTATATAAGTTTTTGTGTGAGAGGCTGACTTGATTTGTAAAGTTTCAATTAAAGCACAGTAAAAATTAAAAAAAAAGAAATATCTCTTGCACATCCTATATAAATACACGGAAACCCCATTTCAGGCCCTCTATCCTATGTTCCAAAACTGTCACATTCTCAAAATCTCATACATAAACATATGAACATGCTTCCAGTACATACACAAATTCAATTCTCCCACTCCCTGTGCACCCTCATTTTTTCATCAGATGCCCACCTCCTCATTTCCCAGAATATACCCTTCTCCCTACTGAAACATATTACACGTGACCCCAGAAAATATTCATCCAAACTGCCATGCCCTTCATGAAACATACAAACTCATTACGCATACAACTGTCCTCATAACCTGAATATAACCTAAAATATTCAGGACACTAAAAAAAAAATGACCCTGTATCTTCAAATACTAATATAACTCACAATGCCTGCCTATACATAATCAAACAATCCACAATACCCAAACAGAAATCAATCCCCAATTTTCTTGAATAGAAAATCATACAAACCCCAGATCAAACATGGAAGATGCATGTGCAACTCCAGGAAAGCACTGAGGTAACACAGTCATACAACATGCCCTGAGTATATACCAGTGATCCTTCCTCATTCCCAAAATATACAAAACCAAAAGGCCTTACACGCAAGCTAATACACACAGGCACACTCCCTCATATGCCCAAACGTCAAGCAGAGAAACTCATTCCAAACCTACCATTAGATATACAGGAAGACCCAAAATTCATGGCAGAAGTGCCACACCCAAAGTATTACCCTGAGCCAAAATTTGCACACAACTCACTTCCAAGTCCTTGAGTGTACATGCCTATACCTCATGACCTGCACACTTCCACAAAAACTCACTTATATTGAATCACTAAGGTTCATGTAAACACCACCAACCCACATTTCAATATAAATATCAACTTCCAAGAGCGCATTCAACACATACACAATCCCCACACCGTGAATTCACATAAACACGTTTCCAGCAGAGTCCCAAATAACGGGCACAAAAGCACCCACACCTCTCAATTCTCCCAATCCCTGCAAGGCTCACAACTAAATCTCCATACTATTTCCGGATATAAGCAACGCCCCACAAGTACTCCACCTCAGAAATCAAACACAGAGGTAGTGGGGCCAAGATCGTGGAGTAGTCAGATGCTTCCCGTGGTCCCTCTTACAACAGACATCTGAAAAAATACAGGAATTGATTATACATGACAATCTACGAGCCCTGAACATCTAAAGCAAAGGTGAGGAATCGGACTGAGTGGCAGGTGGAGGGAAAGACAGTTAACAAGCAGTGAAGAGTTGCCAGACCTAACCCAGCGGGAATCATCACCCTGCAGGCCAGGATTGGGTGGTGCCAGCGGTGAGGCAAGCAATGGAGTTTGGGACATGTTTTCCAAATCAGGAGAGACCGAGGGATGAAGATTCCACTCCCACCTCCAGAACCAGTGAAAAGTGGTGCTCAACTGGTAAAACATATGTACATGCGTCTAAACTACCCTGCAGATCAAAAAACGCCCCTTTGGGAAAAACCTCTCTCCCATTTACCTGCCCCCTGCCTGCTCTACACTCGGTTCAAGCCAGCTTCAGAGACTGCCACATCTCCTGGGCTGAAAGAAAGATCCATGATGCTCCCTGAGCCATTCTCCTGGCATTGGAGAGGGAATAATTTCACAAACAGGGAAAAACTATCTCCTGAATCCTTTAAACCAAGACCTCAGGGCAGAAACACTCTCTGCCTAGGCATAGGCATAAGAGGTCCACAGACTTTCAATGTCCTTCAGCCCTGCAGAGACCTGTGTGGGCCCATTTCAACAGTGTAGGCCCTCATTAGCACAGTACAACAGGGTATATACCTGAACCCTCACTTAACTCTTTCAACTATATGGTGGAGAAGAAGGTTCATGACATTTGACACGACTCTGTCTATTAAGCAGGGTCAACACATACCCACATCATGGGCCTGAGGACTGGTGTCTCCACCCATGCCACCTAGCCACCCATGACAGGGATCAAAGAAGAAGTGGTGGTTCCCACTCCCTACAGCCCCCATAATTTGGATGGCGGGAAGGGACGAATATACAGAGAGAATTGTGGAAAATTTGTTGGAAGGAAACTTCCCTGATATCGTGAAAGATGAGAAGATATCCACCAAAGATGCTCATTGAACCTCATACAAGGTAGATCCCAAAAGAATGTCACCATGACATATCATAATCAAACTTGCCAAAACCAAAAGTAAAGAGAGAATTTTAAGAGTGGCTAGATTTTTTTAGATATAAATGAAAAGTCACCTATGAATGAGAGTCAATAAGACTAAGCTCATACTATTCAGTAGAAACCACGTAGGCAAGAAGGCGATGGGCTTTATATAAAGTCTTGAACATCAAAACTGCCAGCCAAGAATTACATATCCAACAAAACTGTCTCAAAAAACGGTTGGCGAAGTTAGGACATTTGTATAAAAAAAAAAAGTTTAGGGAATTTGCAAAAACCCAAGCCAAAATTACAAGAAACACTAAAGGGAGACTTCAGTTTAGAAAATCAATAACATAAGACAATAAACCAAGACTGAAACACAGGACAGAGCAACTAGATATCAACCGAGATAGGGAAATCACAAAAATAAACCAAAGCTAAAGTTTTTTTTTTTTAAACACTCAAAATAGGGAAACATGACATCATTAGGTAAAAGATGACAACATTAAAACAAAAAAGAGGGACTAAATAATGTAGTCATACATCTTTCATATGGAGAGGAAGTCAAGGAGATATAAAGAAATAAAAGGTTGGTTCATATGTTTTTTTTTTTATATGTACAAAAATTGGGGAAAAGAGTAAGGTAACCACAAAGGAAACTAACAATCCTACACATCAAAATAAAAAACAAGAAAAATGTAAAGGCTCCACGAATACAAAATCAACAACAATGAAAAAGATGAAAATACATTTAAAAAACCACCCAGCACAGAAAATTAAGTGGAATAAAGAAACTGTTAACAATGCACAAAAAAAGACAAGAATGGCACACTAAGCTCATACTTAACAGTAATTACACTGATTGTAAACAGAGTAAATGCTCCAATTAAGAGACACACAAAGGCAGAATGGATAAAAAAACATGACCTATCACTTTGTGCCTACAAGAGACATGAAACAGACTCACAGACACAAACAACCTAAAACGCAAAGGATGGAAATATATATATACATATCTCAAGCAAAAAACAATCTAAACAGAGCAGGAGTGCAAATATTGATTTCTGACAAAAGAGACTTTAAAGTAAAATCTACCACAAAGAAGAAGGAAGGATATTCTATAATGATTAATGGGCCAATACACCAGGAGGATGTAACCATAATAAATAGTACCCACGAAATGACAGAGCTCCAAAATACATAAAACAAACTTTAACACCATTGAAAAGGCAGAGAGACAACTCCATGATAATAGTAGGAGACTTCAAAACACCACTTTCAGTGAAGGACAGAATATCCAGAAAGAAGCTCAATAAAGAAATAGAAGATCTAAATGCCACAATCAACCAACTTGACCTCATGGACATATACAGAACACTGCACCAAAAGCAGCCAAGTATAATTTCTTTTCCAATGCACCTGGAACATTGTCCAGAATAGACCACACAGTAGGCCATAAAGCAAGCCTTAAATGAATCCGGAGCACTGAAGTATTTCAAAGCACCTTTTCTGACCATAAAGCCATAAAAGAAATCATTAACAGAAAAAGCAAAGAAAAAAATCAAACATATGGAAATGTCTTGCTCAAAAACTACTGGGTTATAGAAGAAATTAAGGACAGAATAAAGAAATTCACAGAATCAAATGAACATGAAAAAACCTACCAGAACTTTTGGGACACAGCAGAAGCAGGTCTCAGAGGTCAATTTATAGCAATAAATGCACACATCCAAAACAAAAAAACAAAGTGCCAAAAACTCCAACAAATAGAAAGAGAGGAGCAAAAGAAGCCCTCACACACCAGAAGAGAGCAAATAATAAAAATCTGAGCAGAATTAAATGAAATAGAGAATAGAAAAACAATTGAAAGAGCTAAGGAAAACAAAAGTTGGTTCCTAGAAAAGACTAACAGAATCGATAAACCACTTGCCAAACAGACAAAGGAAAACAGGAGAGGAAGCAAATAACGCAAATTAGAAATGTGATGGGCAATATCACAATGACCCAACTGAAATTAAATAATCATAACACAATATTATGAAAAACTGTACTCTAACAAATTTGAAAACCTAGAGGAAATGGAAAAATTTCTAGAAACACACTACCTATCTAAACTAACACAGAGATAGAACAACTAAATAAACCATGACAAAAGAAGAGATTAAAAAACTTAATTTCAAAACACCCAACAACAACAACAATAAAAAACCCTGACCCTGATGGCTTCACTGGAGAATTATGCCAACTTTTAGAGAAGAGTTAACATCACTGCTACTAAATGTATTTTGGAGCATAAAAAAGGATATAACACTGCCAAACTCATTCTATGAAGCCAGCATAACCCTGATACCAAAACCAAGTCAAAACTCCACAAAAAAGAAAACCATAGACAATTGGACCTCATGATATTAGATGCAATAATCCTCAACAAAATCCTAACCAATAAAATTCAACAATATATATTAAAAAAAAAATTCATCATGCCGAGTGGGATTCATACCAGGTATGCAGGGATGGTTCAACATTTAAAAAAAAAATGTAATCAATCACATAAATAAAACAAAAACACCACATGATCTTACCAATTCCTGCAGAAAAGGCATTTGACAAAGTCCAACACCCATTCATGATGAAAACACTCAGCAATATAGGAATAGAAGGTACATTTCTCAGCATAATAAAGGTCATTTATACAAACCCAAAAGCCATTATCATCCTAAATGAAGACCGTCTGAAAGCATTCCACCTGAGAACTGGAACCAGAAAAGGATGCCCTTTATCACCACTCTTATTCAACACTGTGCTGGAGGTCCTAGCCAGAGCAATTAGGCTAGGGAAAGAAATAAAGGGCATCTATTTAAATTGATAAGGAAGAAGTAAAATGTGTCTATTTGCAGATAATATGGTCTTATACACAGAAAACCCTAAGGAACAAACAAGAAAACTACTGGAATTAATAGAAGAGTTCAGCAAAGTTCCAGGATGCAAGATACACATAGGAAAATCAGTTGTATTCTTCTACACCAAAAAGGAGAACATCGAAGAGGAAATCACCAAATCAATACCATTCACTATAGCCCCCAAGAAGATAAAAAACATAGAAATAAATCTAACCAGAGATGTAAAAGATCTATACAAAGAAAACTGAAAGACACCACTGCTAGAAACCAAAAGAGACCTACATAAGTCGAAAAACATACCTTACTCATGAACAGGAAGACTCAACGTTGTGAAAAATAACTATTCTACACAAAGCGATCTATAGATACAAGGATTCATGATCCCAACTTCAATGGCATTTTGTAATGAGATGGAGAAACAAATCATCAATTTCACATGGAAAGGGTAGAGGCCCCGGATAAGTAAAGCATTACTGAAGAAAAAGAACAAAGTGGGAGACCTCAAACTACCTGATTTTAGAATCTATTATACCATCATTGTAGTCAAAACACCGTGGTACTGATACGATAACAGATACATAGGTCAATGGAACAGAACTGAGAATCCAGAAATAAATCCATACACATGAGCAGCTGATATTTGACAAAGGCCCAAAGCCCATTAATTAGGGAAAAGACAGTCTCTTTAACAAACGGTGCTGGCATAACTGGCTATTCACCTGCTAAAAAATGAAACAAGAACATACTTCACATCATGCACAAAAACTAACTCAAAATGGACCAAAGACCTCAATGTAAAATCTAAAACAATAAAGATCATGGAAAAAAAAAATAGGGACAACACTAGAAGCCTTAATACACAGCATAAACAGTATACAACACATCACCAACAACACACACCAGAAGAGAAACTAGATAACTCGGCCCTCCTAAAAATCAAACACTTATGCTCAGCCAAATACTTCACCAAAACACTAATAAGACAACCTACGGAGCAGGAAAAAAGTCTCGGCTACAACAAATCTGATCAGCATTTCACTCCAAAATCTACAAGATACTGCAAAACCTCAACAACAAAAAGACAAATAACCCAATTAAAAAGTGGGCAAGGAACATGAACAGTCACTTCACCAAAGAAGACATTCAGGAAGCTAACAGATACCTGAGGAAGTGCTCACGATCATTACCTTTAGAAAAATGCAAATCAAACTACAATGAGATACCATCTCACCCCAACAAGGATAGCAGTAGTCCAAAACACACAAAATAATCAATGTAGGAGAGGTTGTAGAGACTGGAATACTCATACACTGCTGCTGGTGGGAATGCAAAAAGGTACAACCACTTTGAAAATCGATTTGGAGCTTCCTTAAAAGGTAGAAATAGAACTGCCATGTGACCCACCAATTCCACTCCTTGGAATATGTCCTAGAGAAATAAGAGCTCTCACACAGAGACACATGCACACTCATGTTCACTGCAGCAAAAAGATGGGAATGGCACAGAGGCAGGGCCAAGATGGCGAAATGGCCAGATGCTTCTGGTGATCCCTCTTACAACAAAGACCTGAAAAATCAAGTGAAATGAGTATATTTATCACAAGCTAGGAGCCCTGAAATTCAAAGGCAAAGTTAGAAAATGGACTAAGTGGCACGGGTAGAGTGAGACCATTCAGAAAAAGAGAGAAGTTTGCAGACTTGAATCGCTGAGATTCCTCAGGCACAACTTCTGGAAGTGGCTGCAGCGGGCTGGTGGTAGTGTTTGGCCACGGTTTTCTTAGGGAGAAGCAGCCAGCCACAAAACTTGCTTACACCTCTGTAATCAGAGAAGAACGGCACTCTCGGCAAAGGCTAAATACTTGCGTATATTTTACCACGGCCTCTGACCCCAAGCCGGCTTCAGTGGGTGTAAATTTCCCTGGGCTTGATATAGGCCCATTTGAGCACTCTGAGCTATATTCCCCGTTTTGGAGAAGGTATAAATTCACAACAGGGGGAAAAGATAATTTGCCAGCTCTACTAACCTGGGGAGCTCAGGACAGAAGCAGCTCCTGTCCAGGAATATATAGCCCGTGGACTTTGAATACCTTTCCCCCCTGCATGGGCCAGTCTGGGCCTATTCCAGAAGAATATGCCCTTGTTGGCAGACAGCGGCTGCTTAAGCTGTGTAGTAGAAAAGTGGTTGTTTGATATTTGACACAGCTTTGCACATTAAACAGAGTCTGCATGTACCCACATTAGAGACCTAAGCACTGGTGGCTCCTCTCAGGACACACAGCCCCCAAAACAGGGGTCCAAGGATAACTGATACCTTCCAGTCCTTACAACTGAAAGCATTGGGTGCTCATGGTCTACCTGCAGAACCCACCCACCTGCATGCTCTAGGGAACAGGGTCACGCTTTCCTCAGATACGCTTGGAGGATGGTTCTCAACTCTCTGCCTTATTCACAGAGTGACCCCCTGCTGCAACCAGATACTGGCACCTACACCAAACACCCCTGCCCTTCTCAGACTATAGCACAGAACCTGTATCACATACTTGATGTCCTGGACTCCTGAGCTGAATCCACACAAGAAAAATGAGTGGACTCATAAGCTCATATACATGACAACAGCTCTAGCCATCTGGTGACAGGATGTCAGAGGACCAAAGGCAAAAATAATCAAGCTAGCTCACTCAAACAACCCATTTGGGCATATCAAAACAAAACAAAGCCAGAAACTAGGATATGGTAAGCAAACATAAAATAAACTAACACAGTAACTTAAGAGATGGCTAGGAGAAAACAGTCAATATCAAACCACATAAAGAAACAGACCATGACTATCTCAACAAGCTCTCAACACAAAGAATCAAAGGATCCTCTGGATGAAAGTGTATTCCTGAAATTACCAGATGCAGAATTCAAAAGATTAATATACAGAATTCTTCAAGACATAAGGAAGGAGATCAGGCAATACGCAGAACAAGCCAAGGAACACACAGGTAAGACACTTGAAGAAATAAAAAAGGTTCTTCAGGAACATAATGAAAAATTTAATAAGCTGCGAGGATCCATAGAGAGACACCAATCAGGAATTCAGAAGATTAACAATAAAATTACAGAATTAGACAACTCAATAGAAAGTCAGAGGAGCGGAATCGAGCAAGTGGAAGGCAGAACTGGGGACCGTGAAGATAAAGCACTTGGCACCACTACATTTGAAGAAAAATCAGATAAAAGAATTTTAAAAAATTGAAGGAACCTTAAGAATCATGTGGGACTTTATCAGGAGAAATAACCTACAAGTGATCAGTGTACCAGAACAGGGAGGGATAACAGAAAATACAGAGAGAATTGTTGAAGATTTGTGGGCAGACAACTTCCCTGATGTCGTGAAAGATGAGAAGATATCAATTCAAGATGCTCGTCAAACTCCACGTAAGGTAGATTTTAAAAGGAAGTCACCAAGACATATTATAATCCAACTTGCCAAAACCAAAGATAAAGATAGAAATTTAGAGCAGCTTTTTTAAGGATAAACGAAACGTCAAGTACAAAGAAGACTCAGTGAGAATATGCTCAGACTACTTGGCAGAAACCATGCAGGCAAGAAGGCAATGGGATGACTTATATAAAGTTTGGAAGAAAAAAAATTGCCAGCCAAGACTATAGCCAGCAAAACTGTCTCTCAAATATGAAGGTGAAATTAGGACATTTCCAGATAAACAGAAGTTTAAGGATTTTGTAAAAACCAAACCAAAACTACAAGAAACACTAAAGGGAGTGCTTTGGTTAGAAAACCAATAATATCAGGTATCAACCTAAGACTAGAACACTGGACAGAGCAATCAGATATTAACTCAGGCAGGGAAATCACAAAAATAAATCAAGATAAAAAAATGCTCACAATGGGGAAACTGCAATGTCATTATGTAAAAGAAGACAACATTGAAATAATAAAGAGGGACAAGGAAATGTTGTCATAGCTCTTTCATATGAAGAGGAAGAAAAGGTGATACAAAGAAATAAAAGTTAGGTTCAAACTTAGAAAAATAGGGGTAAATATTAAGGTAACCACAAAGGAGAGTAACTATACTTCTCATAAAAATAAAATACAAGAAAAAAATAGAGACTCAGTAGAAACAAAATCAACAACAACAAATAAGAGGAAAAGACATTATATAAAGATCAACTGCTCAGCACAAAAAATGAAGTAGGAAAAAGAAACTGTCAACAACACACAAAAAAATACATCAAAGTGACAGCACTACGCTCATACCTATTCATAATTACGCTGAATGTTAATGGACTAAGCATACTCATAAAGAGACAGAGTGGTGGAATGGTTAAAAAAAATACATTTCATCTATATGCTGCCTACAAGAGACACACCTTACACTTAGAGACACAAATAAACTAAAACTCAAAAAATGGAAAAAAATATATCAAGCAAAAAACAATCAAAAAAGAGCGGGAGTGGCAATATTAATTTCTGACAAAATAGACTTCAAAGTTAAATCCACCACAAAGGATAAGGAAGGACACTGTCTACTGATTAAAGGGACAATATACCAGGAGGACATAAATATATTAAATATTGATGCACTCAATGACAGGGCTGCAAGATACATGAAACAAACTCTAAAAGCGTTGAAAACTGACACAGACACCTCCACAATTACAATAGGAAACTCCAACACACCACCTTGGGTGAAGGACATGACATCCAGAAAGAAGCTCAATAAAGACAGGGAACATCTATGTGTCACAATCAACCAACTCTACCTTATAGACATATACAGAACACTCCACCCAACAGCAGCCAAGTATACTTTCTTTTCTAGTGCACATGGAACATTCTCTAGAATAGACCACATATGAGGTCATAAAGCAAGTCTTAGCAGAATCCAAAACATGGAAATACTACAAAGCATCTTCTCTGACCATAAGGCCATAAAAGCAGAAATCAACAACAGAAAAAGGAGGGAAAAGAAATGAAACACTTGCAAGCTGAACAATAACCTGCTCAAAAAGGACTGGGTTATAGAAGAAATTAAGGATGGAATAAAGAAATTCATAGAATACAATGAAAATGAAAATGCTTCCTATTAGAACCTTTCGAACACAACGAAAGCATTGCTCAGAGGTCAACTGATAACAAGAAATGCACGCATCCAAAAAGAAGAAAGGGCCAAAATCAAAGAATTATCCCTATGACTTGAACAAACAAAGAGAGCAACAAAAGAAACCTTCAAGCTCTAGAAGAAAGGAAAAAATTAAAATTAGAGCAGAACTCAATGAAACAGAGAACAGAAAAACAATTGAAAGAATTAACAAGACCAAAAGCTGATTCTTTGAAAAAATTAACAAAATTGATTGACCATTGCCCAAACCAACAAAAGAAAAACAGGAGGGGAAGCAAATAACCCGAATAAGAAATGAGATGGGCCATATTACAACCAACCCAACTGAAATTAAAAGAATCATATCCTATTGCCATGAAAAATTGTACTCTAATAAACTTGAAAACCTAGAAGAAATGGATGAATTCCAAGAAACACACTACCTACCTAAACTAACACAAACAGAGGTAGAACAACTAAATAGACCCACAACAAAAGAAGAGACTGAAAAGGTATTCAAAAAGCTCCCAACACAAAAAAAAAAAAAAAAAAAAAAACACAAACCCAGGCCGGGACGGCTTTACTGCAGAGGTCTAAAAACTTTCAGAGAAGCATTAACACCACTACTACTAAAGGTGTTTCAGAGCACAGAAAAGGACGGAATACACCCACACTCATTTTATGAAGGCAGCATATCCCTGATACCAAAACCAGGTAAAGCCACTACAAAAAAAGAAAATTAAAGGCCTATATACCTCATGAACTTAGATGCAAAGATCCTTACCAAAATTCTAGCCAATAGAATTCAACAACATATCAAAAATAATTCACCATGAGCAAGAGGGATTCACGGCAGGTATGCAGGGATGGTTCAACACTAGAAAAAGCATTAATGTAATTCATCATATAACTAAAACAGAAGACAAGAACCACATAATTTTATCAATCGATGGAGAAAAGGCATTTGACAAAGTTCAACACCTATTCATGATAAAAAAAAAAAAACTCTCAGCAAAATAGGAAAGAAGGAAAAATCCCTCAACATAATAAAGGGCATTTACGCAAAGCTAACAGCAACATCATCCTAAAATGAGAGAGTCTGAAAGCATTCCCCTTGAAATCAGGAACCAGACAAGGACGCCCTTTATCACCACTTTTATTCAACATTCTGCTGGAGGTCCTAGCCAGAGCAATTAGGCTAGATGAAGATTAAAGGGCATCCAGATTGATAAGGAAGAAGTAAAAGTATCTGTATTTGCAAATGACATGATCTTGTACACAGAACACCCTGAAGAATCCTCAAGAAAACTACTGAAACTAGTAGAAGAGTTCAGCAGAGGATCAGGATACAAGAAAAACATACAAAAATCAGTTGGATTCCTCTACACCAACAAAAACAACATAGAAGAGGAAATCACCAAATCAATACCATACACAGTAGCCCCCAAGAACATAAAATACTTAGGAATAAATCTTACCAGAGATGTAAAAGAGTTATACAACAAAAACTACAAGACACTACCATAAAAAACCAAAAGAGACCTGCATAAGGGGAAAAACATACCTCTATCGTGGATACCCAGAAACCCAGTGCCGTCGAGTTGATTCTGACTCATAGCGACCCTATAGCACAAAGTAGAACTGCCCCATAGAGATCCCAAGGAGCACCTGGTGGAATCGAACTACCAGCCCTTTGGTTAGTGGCTGTAGCACTTAACCACTATGCCACCAGGGTTTCCTGCTCATGGATAGGAAGACTTAACATTGTAAAAATGTCTGTTCTACCAAAAGCCATCTATACATTCAATGCAATACCCATCTAAATTCCAATGACATCTTTTGATGAGATGGAGAAAGAAATCATCACTTCATATGGAGGGAAAGAACTGCCGGATAAGTAAACCATTACTGAAAAAGAAGGACAAAGTGGGAGCCCTCGCCCCATCTGATTTTAGAACCTATTATACTGCCACAGTAGGTAAAACAGCCTGATACTGATACAACAAAGGATACACAGACCAATGGAACAGAATTGAAAATCCGGACATAAAGCAGCTGATATTTGACAAAGGCCCGAAGTCAGTTAAATGGGGAAAAGGCAGTCTTTTTAACAAATGGTGCTGGCATAACTGGATATCCACTTGTAAAAAAATTAAACAAGACCCATACCTCACACCATGCACAAAACTAACTCAAAGTGGATCAAAGACCACATAAATATAAAATCTAAAGGATAAAGATGATGGAAAAAAAAATAGGGACAGTGCTAGGAACCCTAATACATGGCAGAAACAGTACACAAAGCATCACTAACAATGCAGAAAAGAAACTAGATAACTGGGAGTTCCTAAAAATCAAACACCTATGCTCATCCAAAGACTTCACCAAAAGAGTAAAAAGACTACCCACTGCGAAAAAGTTTTTAGCTTTGACATTTCGCATCAGCATCTGATCTCTAAAATCTACGTGATACTACAAAAACTCAAATACAAAAAGACAAATAACCCAATTAAAAAATGGGGAAAGGATATGAACAGACACTTCACTAAAGAAGACATTCAGGTAGCTAAAAGATGCATGAGGAAATGCTCATGATCATTAGCCATTAGACAAACGGAAATCAAAACTACCATGAGATTCCATCTGACTCCATCAAGGCTGGCATTAATCAAAAAAACCCAAAATAATCAATGTTGGAGAGGTTGTGGAGAGATTGGAACACTTCTACACTGCTGGTGGGAATGTAAAATGGTACGACCACTTTGGAAATTGATTTGGCACTTTCTTAAAAAACTAGAAATAGAACTACCATATGATCCAGCAATCCCCCTCCTTGGAATATATCCGAGAGAAAGAAGAGCCTTTTACACGAACAGACATGTGCACACCCATGTTCACTGCAGTAAAAAAAAAAAAAGTAGTGTTTAAAATAACAAAAAGTTGGAAGGAACTGAAGTGTCCACCAACGGATGAATGTATAAATACATTATGGTATATTCCCACAATGGAATATTACCATCGATAATGAACAATGATGAATCCGTGAAACATTTCATAACATGGAGGAATACGGAAGGCTTTATGCTGAGTGAAATTACTCAGCTGCAAAAGGGCAATTATAGTATAAGACCAGTATTATGAAAACTCCAGAAATAGTTTAAACAGAGAAGAGAATATTCTTTGATGGTTACAAGGAGGGGAGGGAGGGAGAGAGGTTTTCACTAATTAGATAGTAGATAAGCACTATTTTAGGTGAAGGGAAAGACAACACACAATACAGGAGAGGTCAGCACAACTGTACTCAGCCAAAAGCAAAGAAGTTTCCTGAATAAACAGAAGGCCAGCGTAGCAGGGGCAGGGGTTTAGGGACCATGGTTTCAGGGGACATCTAAGTCAATTGGCATAATCAAATCTATTAAGAAAAAAAAAAAGATGGCAACAACCTAGGTGCCCATCAACAGATGAATGAATACACAAATTATGGTATATTCACACGATGGGAAAGTACACAATAATAAAGAACAATGATAGATCCGTGAAACATCTCATAATATGGATGAATCTGGAAGGCATTATGCTGAGTGAAGTTAGTCACAAAAGGACAAATATTCTATGAGAACACTATTATAAGAAGTGAAGAAAAGGTTTAGACACAGAAGAAAACATTCTTTTCTGGTTATGAGGGCAGAGGGAGGAAGGGGGTATTCATTAACTAGATAAAAAAAAAAGAGTAGGTAAGAATTATTTTAGGCAAAGGGAAGGACAACACACGATACAGGGGAAGTCAGCACAACTGGACTAAACCAAAAACTAAGAAGTTTCCTGAATACAGCCAAACACTTTGAGGGACAGAGAATCAGGAGCAGGGGTCTGGGAAGCATGGTTTCAGGGGACATCTAAGTCATTTGGCATAAGGAAGTTTATTAAGAAAATGTTCTGCATCCCACTTTGCTGAGTAGCCTCTGGGGTCTTTTTTAATTAATTTTTATTAAGCTTCAAGTGAACATTTACAAATCCAATCAGTCTGTCACACGTAAGTTTACATACATCTTACTCCCTTCTCCCACTTGCTCTCCCCCTATTGAGTCAGCTCTTTCAGTCTCTCATTTCGTGACAATTTTGCCAGCTTCCCTCTCTCTCTATCTTCCCATCCCCCCTCCAGTCAAGAGTTGCCAACACAATCTCAAGTGTCCACCTGATACAATTAGCTCACTCTTCATCAGCATCTCTCTCCCACCCGCTGACCAGTCCCTTTCATGTCTGATGAGTTGTCTTCGGGAATGGTTCCTGTCCTGTGCCAACAGAAGGTCTGGGGAGCATTGCCGCCGGGATTCCTCCAGTCGCAGTCAGACCCTTAAGTATGGTCTTTTTATGAGAATTTGGGGTCTGCATCCCACTGATCTCCTGCTCCCTCAGGGGTTCTCTGTTGTGCTCCCTGACAGGGCAGTCATCGATTGTGGCCGGGCACCAACTAGTTCTTCTGGTCTCAGGATGATGTAGGTCTCTGGTTCATGTGGCCCTTTCTGTCTCTTGGGCTCTTAGTTGTCGTGTGGCCTTGGTGTTCTTCATTTTCCTTTGCTCCAGGTGGGTTGAGACCAACTGATGCATCTTAGATGGCCGCTTGTTAGCATTTAAGACCCCAGACGCCACATTTCAAAGTGGGATGCAGAATGTTTTCATAACAGAATTATTTTGCCAATTGACTTAGAAGTACCCTCAAACCATGTTCCCCAGACCCCCGCCCCTGCTCTGCTGCCCTTTGAAGTATTTATTTTATCCCGGAAACTTCTTTGCTTTTAGTCCAGTCCAATTGAGCTGACCTTCCATGTATTGAGTGTTGTCTTTCCCTTCACCCAAAGCAGTTCTTATCTACCGATTAATCAATAAAAAACCCTCTCCCTCCCTCCCTCCCCGCTTCGTAACCACAAAAGTATGTGTTCTTCTCAGTTTTTACTATTTCTCAAGATCTTATAATAGTGGTCTTATACAATATTTGTCCTTTTGCCTCTGACTCATTTCGCTCAGCATAATGCCTTCCAGGTTCCTCCATGTTATGAAATGTTTCACAGATTCGTCACTGTTCTTTATCGATGTGTAGTATTCCATTGCATGAATATACCACAATTTATTTACCCATTCATCCATTGATGGACACCTTGGTTGCTTCCAGCTTTTTGCTATTGTAAACAGAGCTGCAATAAACATGGGTGTGCATGTATCTGTTTGTGTGAAGGCTCTTGTATCTCTAGGGTATATTCCGAGGAGTGGGATTTCTGGGTTGTATGGTAGTTCTAACTGTTTAAGATAACGCCAGATAGATTTCCAAAGTGGTTGTACCATTTTCCATTCCCACCAGCAGTGTATAAGAGTTCCAATCTCTCCGCAGCCTCTCCAACATTTATTATTTTGTGTTTTTTGGATTAATGCCAGCCTTGCTGGTGTGAGATGGAATCTCATCGTAGTTTTAATTTGCATTTCTCTAATGGCTAATGATCGAGAGCATTTTCTCATGTATCTGTTGGCTGCCTAAATATCTTCTTTAGTGAAATGTGTGTTCATATCCTTTGCTCACTTCTTGATTGGGTTGTTCGTCTTTTTGTGGTTGAGTTTTGACAGAATCATGTAGATTTTAGAGATCAGGCGCTGGTCGGAGATGTCATAGCTGAAAATTCTTTCCCAGTCTGTAGGTGGTCTTTTTACTCTTTTGGTGAAGTCTTTAGATGAGCATAGGTGTTTGATTTTTAGGAGCTCCCAGTTATCGGGTTTCTCTTCATCATTTTTGGTAATGTTTTGTATTCTGTTTATGCCTTGTATTAGGGCTCCTAGGGTTGTCCCAATTTTTTCTTCCATGATCTTTATCGTTTTAGTCTTTATGTTTAGGTCTTTGATCCACTTGGAGTTAGTTTTTGTGCATGGTGTAAGGTATGGGTCCTGTTTCATTTTTTTGCAAATGGATATCCAGTTATGCCAGCACCATTTGTTAAAAAGACTATCTTTTCCCCAATTAACTGACACTGGTCCTTTGTCAAATATCAGCTGCTCATATGTGCATGGATTTATATCTGGGTTCTCAATTCTGTTCCATTGGTCTATGTGCCTGTTGTTGTACCAGTACCAGGCTGTTTTGACTACTGTGGCTGTATAATAGGTTCTGAAATCAGGTAGAGTGAGGCCTCCCACTTTCTTCTTCTTTTTCAGTAGTGCTTTGCTTATCCGGGGCTTCTTTCCCTTCCATATGAAATTGGTGATTTGTTTCTCTATCCCCTTAAAATATGACATTGGAATTTGGATCGGAAGTGTGTTATATGTATAGATGGCTTTTGGTAGAATAGACATTTTTACTATGTTAAGTCTTCCTATCCATGAGCAAGGTATGTTTTTCCACTTAAGTATGTCCTTTTGAATTTCTTGTAGTAGAGCTTTGTAGTTTTCTTTGTATAGGTCTTTTACATCCTTGGTAAGATTTATTCCTAAGTATTTTATCTTCTTGGGGGCTACTGTGAATGGTATTGATTTGGTTATTCCCTCTTCGGTGTTCTTTTTGTTGATGTAGAGGAATCCAAGTGATTTTTGTATGTTTATTTTATAACCTGAGACTCTGCCAAACTCTTCTATTAGTTTCAGTAGTTTTCCGGAGGATTCCTTAGGGTTTTCTGTGTATATAATCATGTCATCTGCAAATAGTGATAACTTTACTTCCTCCTTGCCAATCCGGATACCCTTTATTTCTTCGTCTAGCCTAATTGCCCTGGCTAGGACTTCAAGTACGATGTTGAATAAGAGCGGTGATAAAGGGCATCCTTGTCTGGTTCCCGTTCTCAAGGGAAATGCTTTCAGGTTCTCTCCATTTAGAGTGATATTGGCTGTTGGCTTTGTATAGATGCCCTTTATTATGTTGAAGAATTTTCCTTCAATTCCTATTTTGGTAAGAGTTTTTATCATAAATGGGTGTTGAACTTTGTCAAATGCCTTTTCTGCATCAATTGATAAGATCATGTGGTTTTTATCTTTTCTTTTATTTATGTGACGGATTACATTAATGGTTTTTCTGATATTAAACCAGCCTTGCATACCTGGTATAAATCCCACTTGATCAGGGTGAATTATTTTTTTGATGTGTTGTTGGATTCTATTGGCTAGAATTTTGTTGAGGATTTTTGCATCTATGTTCATGAGGGATATAGGTCTATAATTTTCTTTTTTTGTAATGTCTTTACCTGGTTTTGGTATCAGGGAGATGGTAGCTTCATAGAAAGAGTTGGGTAGTATTCTGTCATTTTCTATGCTTTGAAATACCTTCAGTAGTAGTGGTGTTAAGTCTTCTCTGAAAGTTTGGTGGAACTCTGCAGTGAAGCCATCCGGGCCAGAGCTTTTTTTTGTTGGAAATTTTTTGATTACCGTTTCAATCTCTTTTTTTGTTATGGGTCTATTTAGTTGTTCTACTTCTGAATGTGTTAGTTTAGGTAGGTAGTGTTTTTCAAAGAATTCATCCATTTCTTCTAGGTTTTCAAATTTGTTAGAGTATAATTTTTCGTAGTAATCTGAAATGATTCTTTTAATTTCATTTGGTTCTGTTGTGAAGTGGTCCTTCTCGTTTCTTATTCGGGTTATTTGTTTCCTTTCCTGTTTTTCTTTAGTCAGTCTAGCCAATGGTTTATCAATTTTGTTAATTTTTTCAAAGAACCAGCTTTTGGCTTTGTTAATTCTTTCAATTGTTTTTCTGTTCTCTAATTCATTTAGTTCAGCTCTAATTTTTATTATTTGTTTTCTTCTGGTGCCTGATGGATTCTTTTGTTGCTCAGTTTCTATTTGTTCAAGTTGTAGGGACAGTTCTCTGATTTTGGCTCTTTCTTCTTTTTGTATGTGTGCATTTATCGATATAAATTGGCCTCTGAGCACTGCTTTTGCTGTGTCCCAGTGGTTTTGATAGGAAGTATTTTCATTCTCGTTGCTTTCTACAAATTTCCTTATTCCCTCCTTGATGTCTTCTATAACCCAGTCTTTTTTCAGGAGGGTATTGTTCATTTTCCAAGTATTTGATTTGTTTTCCCGTTATTGATCTCTAGTTTTTTTGCCTTGTGGTCTGAGAAGATGCTTTGTAATATTTCGATGTTTTGGACTCTGCAAAGGTTTGTTTTATGACCTAATATGTGGTCTATTCTAGAGAATGTTCCATGTGCGCTGGAAAAAAAAGTATATTTTGCAGGAGTTAGGTGGAGAGTTCTGTATAAGTCAATGAGGTCAAGTTGGTTGATTGTTGTAATTAGATCTTCCGTGTCTCTATTGAGCTTCTTACTGGATGTCCTGTCCTTCTGCGAAAGTGGTGTGTTGAAGTCTCCTACTATAATTGTGGAGGTATCTATCTCACTTTTCAATTCTGTTAAAATTTGATTTATGTATCTTGCAGCCCTGTCATTGGGTGCATAAATATTTAATATGGTTATGTCTTCCTGATCAATTGTCCCTTTTATCATTATATAGTGTCCTTCTTTATCCTTTGTGGTGGATTTAAGTCTAAAGTCTATTTTGTCAGAAATTAATATTGCTACTCCTCTTCTTTTTTGCTGATTGTTTGCTTGATATATTTTTTTCCATCCTTTGAGTTTTAGTTTGTTTGCGTCTCTAAGTCTAAGGTGTGTCTCTTGTAGGCAGCATGTAGATGGATCGTGTTTCTTTATCCAGTCCGTGACTCTCTGTCTCTTTATTGGTGCATTTAGTCCATTTACATTCAGCGTAATTATAGATAAATAAGTTTTTAGTGCTGTCATTTTGATGCCTTTTTATGTGTGTTCTTGACAATTTCATTTTTCCGCATACTTTTTTATGCTGAGGCGTTTTTCTTAGTAAATTGTGAGATCCTCATTTTCATAGTGTTTGACTTTATGTTAGTTGAGTTGTTACGTTTTTCTTGGTTTTTATTTTGAGTTATGGAGTTGTTATACCTCTTTGTGGTTACCTTAAGTTTTACCCCTATTTTTCTAAGTAAAAACCTAACTTGTATTGTTCTATATCGCCTTGTATCACTCTCCATATGGCAGTTCAATGCCTCCTGTATTTAGTCCCTCTTTTTGATTATTGTGATCTTTTACCTTTGACTTCCATGATTCCCTGTTATGTGTATTTTTTTTTAATTAATCTTAATTTGTTTGTTTTTGAGTTGATATCAGGACGTTTTGTTCTGTGACCTTGTGTTGTGCTGATATCTGATATTATTGGTTCTATGACCAAACAATATCCTTTAGTATTTCTTGTAGCTTTGGTTTGGTTTTTGCAAATTCTCTCAACTTGTGTTTATCTGAAAATATCTTAATTTCGCCTTCATATTTCAGAGAGAGTTTTGCTGGATATATGATCCTTGGCTGGCAGTTTTTCTCCTTCAGTGTTCTGTATATGTCGTCCCATTCCCTTCTTGCCTGCATGGTTTCTGCTGAGTAGTCTGAACTTATTCTTATTGATTCTCCCTTGAAGGAAACCTTTCTTTTCTCCCTGGCTGCTTTGAAAATTTTCTGTTTATCTTTGGTTTTGGTGAGTTTGATGATAATATGTCTTGGTGTTTTTCTTTTTGGATTAATCTTAAATGGAGTTCGATGAGCATCTTGGACAGATATCCTTTCGTCTTTCATGATGTCAGGGAAGTTTTGTGTCAGGAGTTCTTCAACTATTTTCTCTGTGTTTTCTGTCCCCCCTTCCTGTTCTGGGACTCCAATCACACGCAAGTTATCCTTCTTGATAGAGTCCCACATGATTCTTAGGGTTTCTTCATTTTTTTAAATTCTCTTATCTGATTTTTTTTCAGCTATGTTGGTGTTGATTCCCTGGTCCTCCAGATGTCCCAGTCTGCATTCTAATTGCTCGAGTCTGCTCCTCTGACTTCCTATTGCGTTGTCTAATTCTGTAATTTTATTGTTAATCTTTTGGATTTCTACATGCTGTCTCTCTATGGATTCTTGCAACTTATTAATTTTTCCACTATGTTCTTGAATAATCTTTTTGAGTTCTTCAACAGTTTTATCAGTGTGTTCCTGGGCTTTTTCTGCAGTTAGCCTAATTTCATTTGTGATGTCTTGAAGCATTCTGCAAATTAGTTTTTCATATTCTGTATCTGATAATTCCAGGATTGTATCTTCATTTGGGAAAGATTTTGATTCTTTTGTTTGGGGGGTTGGAGAAGCTGTCATGGTCTGCTTCTTTATGTGGTTTGATATGGACTGCTGTCTCCAAGCCATCACTGGGAAACTAGTTTTTCCAGAAAATCTGCTAAGAAATAAAATGCAGTCAGATCCCTATCAGAGTTCTCCCTCTGGCTCAGGCTATTCGGATGTTAATGGAGCCGCCTGGGGAGGGTGGGGGAGGGATCAGAGAGCTAGGAGAGTAGCACCACAGAATATAGCCAAAGTTGCTTGTCTTGCTTGGAATGACTATTATATCTGAGATTTCCACGGGGCGTGTCGCCTATGTGTACTGGCTATGTGGAGATTGCCCCCGAGGGGTCTGGCCCGCTTGAGTCACGGTCAGATCCTCCGCTGTCAGCCCCACCCCCTAGGTTAAGGCTCCCCCACTGGGACGGTGCACTCCCGATGCCAAAATCAGTCGCTGCCTCCCGGGGCCTCCCCGTCCCGCTAGCCGCGTCACCTGCCTCCCCCACTAACCAGCTGGGACCCCTCCAGGGTCAATTCAGGGGAATGGAGCTGCTTCCTGCGCTCATGCCACACCCAAAAGCCCACCAAAATCCCGACAGGACGGCTCCCCGGCTGGGACGCTGCTCTCCTCGCTCCAAGACCAGTCACTGCCTCCCGGGGATTTCTCCCACCGGCCTCTGGGGTCTTTAAAGCTAGCAATAGGCCACCTAATATGCATCAATTGGTTCCAACCCACTTGGAGCAAAGGAGAATGAAGAACACCAAAGTACAAGGAAAATACCAGTCCAAGAGACAGAAAGGGCCACATAAAACAGAGACTTCATCAGCCTGAGACCAGAAGAATTAAAGGGTGCCTAGTTACCACCAATGACCATCCTGACAGGGAACATAACAGAAGACCCTAATGGAGTAGTAGAAAAGTGGGGTGTAGAACTCAAATTCTAGTAAATAGATCAGACTTAATGGTCTGACGGAGACTGGAGGGACCCCAGAAGTCATGGCCCCCAGATACTGTTAGCCTAAAACTAAAACCATTCCCTAAGCCAACTCTTCAGCCAAACGTTAGACTGCTGTATAAGACATAAGTTAGTACTGGTGAGGAGTGTGCTTCTTAGCTTAAGTACATACTTGAGACTAAGTGGATGGCTTGTGTTCGGAGGTGAGATGAGAGGGCAGAGGGGAATAGGAGCTGGTTGAATGGACACGGGAAAAACACAGTGGAGAGGAGGAGTGTGCTGCCATATTATACGGAGGGCAGCTTGGGTAACAAAGCAAAGTGTGTAATTTTTTGTATGGGAAACTGACTTGGACTGTAAACTTCTACTTAAAACACAGTAGTTTTTTTTCCAAATAGAATGCAAAATAGGTTTTTGTTGATTTAAGCCAAAAGAATTGCACTGAAAACCTATGTGAATAAACCTGCATTTTCTCACATGGAAAAGATTGGCAGTGGCTGTTCTTAATCCAGAAAACTCATTATAGAATGATGTTTCTCATGCTCTGGAATAAACAGAGTGCCTACATGTTTATATCTGCAAGGGAGCCAAAATATTCTGAAGGCTTATTTTGTAATAAAATATGTTTTAAGTTATAATAATAAAAACAAACACAAAACTTTCTCATCTCCTCAAGTACACACACTGACCCCAACGGCCTGTTAATATACACACGTACCTCACATTCCAAATGCACCCACTGACACTCCCTCCACTCCTCCAGGATGGAAACACACATACACCACCTTACAATCTCAAATGCACACGCAGTTGTGTGCTGGCAAAGGATTACACACCCACACTGGCTTTCTGCAGAATTAGAAACACATGTAAAATGTCCCAGATACAAATGGGGGAGTGGCACACAAGTTAATGATCTCGTTCAAACACGTAATACTCCTGACTGGAAATTGTACATACACACATCATTAGCAGGATGCTTTTGCTGATCTTGGCAAATCTCTTGCATCCTCAGCCTATCATGCTTGCAAGTCAATCATGATTTCATAACAGGACACTACAAATAAACGGTTGGGTTTCAGTCAATTCAGCAAAGTCACTCAGTTCCTGGACTAATGAGTGCCATTGCAACATGAATGTTGGTTGACATCTTTCTTGTGTTAACAAAGAAGAGCTCAGAGAAACAAGCTCTGAGGTAGGAACTTGACTGAATTTTCCTTGACAGGAGATCTTTCTGTGCTTAAACGGAGAGTGCTTTTCAAATCCTGAAGAACTGTTCAAAAGTAGGTTATTATTCAGAATGTAACAGATAATGATTTGACACGCTTGTCAGTTTAAAGAGGCATTATTGAAATTTCCCCCCTCATTTTCAGTCCACCAATTAGGAAAACAATCCCTGCAGTCCTGGGGTGCAGCGTTTGCCATTTCCCGTGGTATAAATACTGCCAGCACAGGACAAGCTATCCACCCGAGGGCACTGAATTCTACACCATGAAAAGGGCTCGCCCAATACAAAACCCACGCCTGCAAATAACCCAACAGCCTACAGGAGGGTAAAGCATAGCAGCAACATTACTAAGGATGTTTGCGTGTCCCTTACCTTCCTTTGTAATAGAATTGACCTATGAGAACGCGGAAGAGCGGTGCGCTCCTGTGTGCAGGGTCTGAGGCCTCCCCTGGCACAGCCCAGCCCAGCCGCGAGACCTACCCTTAGGGACCCTGCCTTCCCTGCTCCTGCCCCGCGCCTCCCTGAAGGTGACCTTCTGCAACTGACGCCTGAGGCCGTTAGAGGGCGGCAGTTCACGCGCCCCAGAGCCCTGTCCCAGGAGGGCGTGCGCATGCGTGAGCTTCTAAAGCAGGGCGGGAATGGGGTTCCCTGAGCCATGGGTGCTGAGTGGTTAAGAGCTACTGCCTGCTAACCAAAAGGCCGGTAGTTCGGATCTACCATGCACTCCTTGGAAGTCCTATGAGTTAATTCTACTCCGTCCTACAGGATCGTTACGAGTCAGAAACGACTCAACTGTCACCGGTTTATAAAGAGCACTGCAGGAGCAGAAAACTAAGCATCTGGGGTGAATTCTGAGGCTTCTTGGAAAGCAGGCGACACCTCCTCACCCAGAACTTCCACATCAACCCTTCTGCCAAAAGAGCGTGTCTGAATCCACCACTCATGATTTGTAAAAATGGTGGTCTTTGTTGTTTTGTGCCATGGAGTCAATGTCCCCTAGTGTAGACCCTATATGACAGAGTAGAACTGTCCCATAGCGTTTTCTAGGCTGTAATCTTTATGGTGGCAGATTCCCTGCTGTTTCTCTTCTGCAGCCAGAGCCTTATTCCCTGGGTATTTGCTTAGCAACCCAGCGCTTAACCTCACACAGTCAGGGCTCCTTCCCTAAGCTTACCCTTTGCTATGGAGTGGATTCTGACTCACAGCGACCCTACCAGTCAGAGTAGAACATACCCACAGGGTTTCCAAGGAGTGGTTGGTGGATTTAAACTGCCACCTTTTGTTTAGCAGCAGGGCTCTTAACCAGTTTGCAACCAGGGCTCCACTTAAAATACAGTATCCTGGATTCGGGAAGAGTGCCCTTCCACATTTAGATACACTTTGGACCACATCAATTTCTTCTTCTGAACAGGCTTTCAAAAATACTGTTTTTTTTTCCTATTCACTTTGAAAGTTCCATTACAGAACTGCACAGCCAGAGAATTTTAGACCTGGAAATGCTGTAAGACATACTTTCTCCTGATGCCATTCCAAAAGTTTTCCCCACTATATTTACTGTCATACAGATTTTCTTGATGCATTTATTTAATATATAGACATTTCACAATAAATGTTGAGGCACCAATGTTTTGTCTGAAATTTACTTGTTCCCTTGACCAGGACAGTTGAGAACCAGGTCACAGAAAGTAGCTCCATGCTTTCCCTAGGTTCTTGCTCCACACAGGTGGAATGGCTTAAGCTCCACCCTTAGAATTTATGAAATCGAATAAAAATTTGTGAAATTCTTATTGCAAAATAAATATTTATGGAATGAAAACAAGTCCTTTTACAATACCATTTAAGAAAATAAAACATATAGGAATAAATGCATGCACTGATCTGAACGGCTTATATAATGAAAATTATAAAACACTGCTGAAAGATATTAAAGCAGACCTAAATAGATGGTAAAAAATTCTGTGCTCATGGATTGGAAGACTTAATATAGTCAAGATGTCAATAATACATAAAGTGACCTACAGATAGAACACAATCCTAATCAAAATTCCTACAGTAATCTTTACAGAAATGGAAAAAGAATCCTCCTTTTTCTATGGAAAGACAACAGACCTGAAATAGTCAAAGCAATCTGAAAAATAACAAAGTAGCAGGCCTCATACTTCCTCACTTCAAAACAGATCTTCACTTCAAAACAGATTACATAGCTACAGTAAATCAAAACAGCCTAATACTTGTTTAAACATAGACACACAGGCCAATGGAACAGAATTGAAAATCCGGCAATAAATCCAAATATCTACGGTCAACTGGTTTTCGATAATGGAGCCAAATCCATTCATTGCCAAAAGGATAGTCTCTTCAACAAATGGTGCCTGTGAAATTGGATTTCCACAAACAGAAAAATGAAACAAGATCCATATCTCACACCATGCAGAAAAACTAAATCAATATAGATCAAGGAGCTAAATTTAAATTTAGAACCATAGAGCTCTACAAAAAGCATATAGGAACAAACCTTTTGGACCTACTTAGTTTTCAAATGATAGATTATCAAACATAATAATGAATGCACAAGCATCGGAAAACAAAATAGATAACTTGGACCTCCTAAGAGTTAAATACTTATGCTCATCAAAAGACTTAATAAAAATAGGGAAGAGACAGCCTGCAGACTGGGAAAAATTCTTTGGCAATTACATAAGTGATTAGAGTCTAATATCTAAAATATGTAAAACTTCTACAAATTAATAAGCAAAAGACAATCATATCAAGAAGTAGGCAAAGAACATGAACAGACATTTCACCAATGAGAATATTCACATGGCCAACAGACACGTGAAGAGCTGCTCAACATCATTAGGCATCAGGGAAATGCAAATCAATACCAACATGAGATACCATTTCACTCCCACTGTGATGGCTACGATAAAAAAATGAAAAACTAAAAAATGGGAAAATAACAAGTGTTAAAGAGGATTTGGATAAATCAGAACCCTCATCCGCTGCTGGTGAAAATTCAAACTGATATAGCCATTTTCAAAATAGTCTGGCAGTTCCTCAAAAAACTGGTGGTAGAGCTGCCATATAACCCAGTAATTCCACTCCAGGTATTTGCCCTAGGGATCTGATAGAAATGACGGGAACAGATACATGCACACATATTTTCATCGCAGCACTATTCACAATAGCAAAAAGATGGAAACAACCTAATTGCTCATCAATGGATGAATGGATAAGTAAAATGTGGTACATACATATAATGAAATAATACTCAGCAATACAGAAGTATGAGTCCCCTATACACCTTGGAACATGGAAGAACCTGGAGGACGTTACCTCGAGTGAAATAAGTCTGCCACAATAAAAGAAATATTCTATGTTATTACATTTATGAAATGATATGAACTAATAAAAATATGCAGAAAATAATGTGTTTACCAGAGATGGGGTGGAGTAAAACAGAAATTCACTCTCTAGAGAGTAAACACTGGTTGCTTTTGGTGATGGGAAAAGTTGACACCGAATGACAGTGAAGTGCACACAGCTTGACAAAGGCAAACCATGTGAGTAAAATGTACACGAGGAAAAAGAACTTGTTGGTAATAGCACGTAACGTATGATTTTCAAACACAAGCAAAAATGACCAAAAATATATATGCAGGAATATATATACATATATATATATATATATATATAACCCCCCCAAAAAAACCCCAGTGCTATTGAGTCGATTCTGACTCATAGCGACCCAATAGGACAGAGTAGGACAGCCCCATAGAGTTTCCAAGAAGCGCCTGGCAGATTCGAACTGCTGACCCTTTTATATACAGACATATATATATATGGAAGTATTCAGGTAGGCATTTATGTGTATAAGTATACATAGGTGTATATATAGGTGAATATGTATATGCACATACATCTATGGGAATGTATGCACACATAGTCATAAATATAATAATAAATCACTTTGAGGGAACAGTCATGAATATTTCTTATACATATTAAATATTTATGCACCAAATGACAGAGCTGCAAGATACATAAAACAAAATCTACCATTAATAAACTGTGAGACACACAGCTCCACAATAACAGTAGGAGACTTCAACACACCACTTTCTGTGAAGATAGGACACCAGAAAGGAGCTCAATAAAGACATGGAAGATGTAAATGCCACAATTAACCAACTTGACTGCATAGACATATACAGAACACTCCACCCAACAGGAGCCAAGTATACTGTTTTCTAGTGCACATGGAACATTCCCTAGAATAGACCATATATTAGGTCATAAAGGAAGCCTTAGAAGAATCCAAAACGTTGAAATATTACAAAGCATCAATAACAGAAAAAGGAGGGAAAAGAAATCAAACACTTGGAAACTGAACAATGCCCTGCTCAAAAAAGACTGGGTTATAGAAGACATTAAGGATGGAATAAAGAAATTCATAGAATACAATGAGAATGAAAACACTTCTTATCAGAACCTTTGGGACACAGAGGAAGCAGTCTTTGAGTTCGGTTTATATCAATAAATGCATATGTTCAAAAAAAAGAAAGAGCCAAAATCAAAGAATTAATCCTACAACTTGAACAAATAGAAAGACAACAACAAAAGAAACCCTCAGGCACCAGAAGAAAACAAATAAGAAAAATTAGAGCAGGACTAAATGAAATAGAAAACAGAAAAACAATTGAAAGAATCAACAAGGCCAAAAGGTGGTTCTTTCAAAAAATCAACAAAATTGATAAACCATTGGCCAAACTACAAAAGAAAAACAGGAGAGGAAGCAAATAACCCCAATAAGAAATGAGGTGGGCCATATTACAACAGACCAACTGAAATTAAACGAATCCTATCAGATTACTATGAAAAATTGTACCCTAACAAATTTGAAAACCTAGAAGAAATGGATGAATTCCTAGAAACACACTACCTACCTAATCTAACATAAGCAGAGGCAGAACAACTAAACAGGCACATAACAAAAGAAGAGATTGAAAAGGTAAACAAAAATCTCCCCCCGCCCCGCCAAAAAAAAAAAAAAAACCCTGGCCCAGACTGGTTCACGGCAGAGTTCTACCAAACTTTCAGAGAAGAGTTACCACCACTAGTACTAAAGGTATTTCAGAGCATTGACGAGGACAGAATACTTCCAAACTCATTCTAGGAAGCCAGCATATTCCTGTTGCCAAAACCAGCTACACACACCACAAAAAAAAAAAAAAGAAAATTGTAGAACAATATCCCTCATGACAATGTCCCGCTGCTATTCATAAGGTTTTCACTGACAAATGCTTTTCAGAAGTAGACTGCCAAGTCCTTCTTCGTAGTCTGTCTTACTCTGGAATCTCAGCTGAAACCTGTCCTCCATGGGTGACCCTGCTGCTATCTGAATACCGGTGGCATAGCTTCCAGCATCACAGAAATATGGAAGACAGCTTCCTGGTGAACTGACTGGAAGAGATCCATATTTATGCCTAGTCCCAAGACAGGTGATCCAACCGAATGTGGAAATTGTAGAACAATATCATTAATATCACATACAAGCAAAATTTTGCTGAAGATCATTCAAAAACGATTGCAACAGTATATTGACAGGGAAAGGCAAGAAATGCAATCCAGTTTCAGGAGAGGACGTGGAGCCAGGGATATCATTGCTGATGTCAGATGGATTCTGGCTCAAAGCGGAGAATACCAGAAGGATGTTTATCTGTGTTTTATTGACTACGCAAAGGCATTCAACTGTGTGGATCCTAACAAATTACGGATAACATTGCGAAGAATGGAAATTTCAGAACACTTAACTGTGATTGTGAGGAACCTTTACATAGATCAAGAGGCAGTTGTTTGGACAGAACGAGAGGATACTGATTGGTTTAAAGTTAGGAAAGGTGTGCGTCAGGGTTGTATTCTTTCACCATACCTATTCAATCTGTATGCTGAGCAAATAATCCGAGAAGCTGGACTAGATGAAGAAGAACGGGGCATCAGGATTGGAGGAAGACTCATTAACAACCTGCGTTATGCAGATGACACAACCTTGCTTGCTGAAAGTGAAGAGGACGTGAAGCACTTACTAATGAAGATCAGCCTTCAGTATGGATTGCACGTCAACATAAAGAAAAAAAAAATCCTCACAACTGGACCAATGAGCAACATCATAATAAATGGAGAAAAGATTGAAGTTGTCAAGGATTTCATTTTACTTGGATCCACAATCAACAGCCATGGAAGCAGCAGCCAAGAAATCAAAAGGCACATTGCATTGGGTAAATCTACTGCAAAGAACCTCTTTGAAGTGTTGAAGAGCAAAGATGTCACCTTGAAGACTAAGGTACGCCTGACCCAAGCCATGGTATTTTCAGGTGCATCATATGCATGTGAAAGCTGGACAATGAATAAAGAAGACTGAAGACGATTTGACGCCTTTGAATTGTGGTATTGGCGATGAATATTGAATATAACACGGACTGCCAAAAGAATGCGCAAATCTGTCTTAGAAGAAGTACAACCAGAATGCTCCTTAGAAGCAAGGATGGGGAGACTGCGTCTTACATACTTTGGATATGCTGTCAGTAGGGATCAGTCCCTGGAGAAAGACATCATGCTTGGCAGAATTTACGGTCAGCGGAAAAGAGGAAGACCGTCAACGAGGTGGATTGACACAGTGGCTACAACAATGAGGTGAAGCATAACAACGATTCTAAGGATGGCTCAGGACCTGGCAGTGTTTCGTTCTGTTGTGCATAGGGTTGCTATGAGTCGGAACCGACTTGGCAGCACCTAACAAAAACAACAACATCCCTCATGAAGTTACAATCAAAATGCTTAACAAAATTCCAGCCAATAGAATTCAACGACTTTTTTTTTTTATCAAAAAAATAATTCGCCACGACCAGGTGGGATTCATACCAGGTATGCAGGGATTGTTCAACATTAGAAAAACAATTAATGTAATTCATTATATAAATAAAACAAAGGACAAGAACCACAAGATTTTATCGATTGATGCAGAAAAGGCATTTGACAAAGTTCAACACCCAATCATGATAAAAATTCTCAGCAAAATAGGAATAGAAGGAAAATTCCTCAGCATAATAAAGGGCATTTATACAAAGCCAATAGCCAACATCATTCTAAATGGAGAGAGCCTGAAAGCATTCCCCTTGAGATCGAGAACCTGATTGTGCTGGACATCCTAGCCAGAGCAATTACGCTAGATAAAGAAATAAAGGGCATCCGGATGGGCAAGGAAGAAGTAAAAGTATCTCTATTTGCAGATGTCATGATCTTATACACAGAAAACCCTAAGGAATCCTCCAGAAAACTACTGAAACTAATAGAAGAGTTCGGCAGAGTATCCGGATACAAGATAAATGTACAAAAATCAGTTAGATTCCTCTACGCCGACAAAAAGAACATCAAAGAGGAAATCACCAAATCAATACCATTTACAGCAGCCCCCATGAAGGTAAAATACTTAGGAATAAATCTTATTAGAGATGTAAAAGACTTATACAAAGAAAACTATAGTACACTTCTGCAAGAAACCAAAAGAGACGTACATAAGTGGAAAAACACACCTTGCTCATGGATAAAAAAAAAAAGACTTAATCCTAAAAATGTGCGTTCTGCAAAAAATGATCCATGGATTTAATACAATTACAATCCAAATTCCAAAGACATTTTTTAATGAGATGGAGAAACAAATCACCAACTTCATATGGAAAGGAAAGAGGCCCCAGATAAGTAAAGTGTTACTGAAAAAAGAATAACAAAGTGGGAAGCCTCACTCTATCCGATTTTAGAACCTATTATACCGCCACAGTAGTCAAAACAGCCTGCTGCTGGTACAACAGACACATAGACCAAAGGAAGAGAATTGAGAATCCAGACATAAATCCATCCACATATGAGCAGCTGATATTTGACAAAGGTCCCAAAGCAGTTTAACAAATGGTGCTGGCATACCTGGATATCCATCTGCAGAAAAATGAAACAAGACCTATACTTCACACCATGCACAAAAATAAGCTCAAAATGGATCAAAGATCTAAATATAAAATCTAAAACGATAAAGATCATGGAAGAAAAAATAGGGACTACATTCGGAGCCCTAATACAGGGCATAAAGAGTATACAAAACATTACTAACAATGCAGAAAAGAAACTAGATAGCTGGGAGCTCCTAAAAATCAAACACCTATGCTCATCCAAAGACTTCATCAAAAGAGTAAAAAGATTACCTACAGGCCGGGAAAAAGTTTTTAACTATGACATTTCCAATTAGTGCCTCATCTCTAAAATCTACATGATACTGCAAAAACTCAGCTACAAAAAGACAACCCAATTAAAGAATGGGCAAAAGATATGAACAGACACTTACCTAAAGAAGACATTCAAGTGGCTAACATTCGAGAGGAAATGCTCACGATCATTAGCCATTAGAGAAATGCAAATCAAAACTACAATGAGATTCCATCTGAGTTCAACAAGGCTGGCATTAATCCAAAAAACCCAAAAGAATAAACGTTGGAGATGTTGTGGAGAGACTGGAAGACTTCTACACTGCTGGTGGGAAACCAAAATGGTACAACCACTTTGGAAATTGATTTGGTGCTTCCTTAAAAAGCTAGAAATGTAACTACCATATGATCCAGCAATCCCATTCCTTGGAAAATATCCTAGAGAAATAAGAGCCTTTACACGAACAGATATATGCACACCCATGTTCACTGCAGCTGAACATGTTTACAACAGCAAAAAATGGAAGCATCCGTGTGCCCATCAATGGATGAATGGATAAATAAATTATGGTATATTCACACAATGGAATACTACCCACTAATAAAGAACAGTGATGAATCTGTGAAACATTTCATAACATGGAGGAACCTGTAAGGCATTATGCTGAGTGAAATTAGTCAGTTGCAAAAGGACAAATATTGTATAAGACTAATATTATAAGAACTTGAGAAACAGTTTAAACTGAGAAGAAAGCATTCTTTTGTGGTAATGAGAGGGAGGAGGGAGGGAGCGTGGGAGATGGGTATTCACTATTTAGATAGTACATGAGAACTATTTTAGGTGAAGGGAAAGACAACATACAATCCAGGTGAGGTCAGCACAACTGGACTAAACCAAAAGCAAAGCAGTTTCCTGAATAAACTGAATCCTTCGAAGGGCAGTGTAGCAGGGACAGGGGTTTGGGGGCCATGGTTTCAGGGAATATCTAATTCAATTGGCATGATCAAATCTATTAAGAAAACATTCTGCATACCACTTTGAAGAGTGGCATCTGGGGTCTTCAATGATAGCAAGCAGCCATCTAAGATGCATCAATTGGTCTCAACTCGCCTGGATCAATAGACATTGAAGAACATCAAGGACACAAGGTAATTAGGAGCCCAAAGGACAGAAAGGGCCACCCACATAAACCAGAGACTACATCAGCCTGAGACCAGAAGAGCTAGATGGTGCCCGGCTACAACCGATGACTGCCCTGACAGAGAACACAACAGAGAACCCCTGAGGGAAAAAGCCAGCAGTGGGCCAGTCCCCAAATTCTCGTAAAAAGACCAGACTTACTGGTCTGACTGAGACTAGAAGGACCCCGGTGGTCACGGCCCCCAGGCCTTCTGTTGGCCCAGGACAGGAGCCATTCCCAAAGCCAACTCTTCAGACAGGGATTGGACTGGATAATGGGATGGAGAGGGATGCTGGTGAGGAGTGAGCTTCTTGGATCAGGTGGCCACTTGAGACTATGTTGGCACCTCCTGCCTGGAGAGGAGAGGAGATGGTAGAGGGGGTTAGAAGCTGGCGAGATGGACACGAAAAGACAGGATGGAGGGAGGGGGTGAGCTGTCTCATCAGGGGGATAGCAATTGGGAGTATGTAGCGAGGTGTATATAAGTTTTTGTGTGAGAGACTGACTTGATCTGTAAACTTTCACTTCAGCCACAGTAAAAATTAAAAAAAAAAAAAAAAGGTCGGTAGCTCAAATCCACCAGGCGCCCTTGGAAACCCTATGGGGCAGTTCTACTCTGAACCATAGGGTTGCTATGAGTCGGAATCAACTCAACGGCAACGGATTGGTTACGGACTTTGGTGATCTTTCAGAAGGAGATTGCCAGACCTTTCTTCTGAAGCACTTCTTGGTGGACTCGAACGTCCAACCTTCTGATCAGTAGCCAAGCATGTAAGTATCTGCATCTCCCAAGGACAAGAACTGGATTTCTCTGCAAATGGCAACGCTATGGAGTCAAAGCTCCATTTGTTTGTGCTCTGTCCATCAGGAGAGCAGACAGAATCTTGTGGGTTGACAAGAAAGAACTATTTAGTTAAAATCCTGGCAACTGATTAAAAATAACAAAGTGTCATTGACCAGCAAGGATACGATCAAAAGGTTTAGTTGAAAGTTTTCCAAGCTAAACATGCCAACTGATAAAATTTTCACTAAAACAGTTAATTCTGGCTGATAATTTCAAGGCAAAACTAATGGCAATAGGACAAATCACTGGTAATTCCAACAAAATATTTATCTTTCGAATGCAATATATACGAAGGCAACATTTCACAGCAAATGCTAAATGAGTTTGCCGATTAAACCTCCTGATCCAAAACCCGTTACCACTGAGTCAATTCTGACTCATAGTGGCCCTGTGGGACAGAGTGGAACTGCCCCACAGGGTTTCCAAGGAGCAGCTAGTGAATTTGGACTGCTGATCGTTTGGTTTGCAGCTAAGCCCTTAAGCAGTAGGCCATCAGGGCTTGGGCTCAGGAATAAGATGCAGTCCATCTGGTATTAGTCTACAAGTGGACAATCACAACACATGCGCAAGAGACATTTACTCAGTAGACCTTTACTAGGAGCAAAGCAATGCCACTTAATCTGGAGAAGACAAGGGTAGGCATATTGAGATGCATCTGAAATGCTTCCTGCTCTCAGTGAGTTTAGAATCAAATATCCAAGTTTAGACTGTAATTCAAGTCAGAACACCAATGCTGCACAAAAGTAACAGGCAAAAAGCAGTGGATTGTGGGGGGAGTCAGGAGCGACTGTATTACACGTGTAACAGGAAGGTGAAAGGTGAAGCCTGTGCATATTTGCATTTATTTGTTCATATGTATACTTTTTTTTTTTTTATACTTATGAGTGGGTATTAGTTCACTTACTGTAAATGTTCAGAGTTACTTCATAAGCTGATCATTGCTCATATTTAAAAGCATCATAAAAAGAACTGTATTCAAGCCTGGTTCACACGTGTAACACAGATAAACTACAGAAGAGACCATGAACACAGTCTAAACACAAGGAGATAAAGGAGCTGCACGCTGGGTTGGTCCAGTGGAACCCTGTCACGGGATGCTTTTGAGAGAACACGATTGTTTTTCCTGGTGTTTTCCCAAAGCCTTGGAATATATCCCAGTCTTCTCTCGTTTTCTCTAATATCTTGCTACTTACTGATTTCCCTGAAATCTTTAATAGAGGTCACTGCTAACTAAAAAAAGAAAAGAAAAGAAACTTGTCTACAAGACAAATAAAAAAAAAATAGACTACGTAAACCATGACCTCATCTGCCCTGAGACCAGAAGAATTGGATGACGCCCAGCTACCACTACCATCCCTTGTGATCAGGGTCACAATAGATGGATTCTGAGAGAATGGGACAAAAATGTGGAACAGAGTCTCAAATTCACTAAAAAAAAAAAAAAAAAAAAGGGCTTATTGGACTGGTTCAGACTTGAGTACACCCTTAGAGGCACTGCCCTGAAATACTCCTCAAATCTTGAACTGAAACTAGCCCCTGAGGTCACCTTATGCCTAAATAACAGATTGGCTCCCAAAATAATGAATGTTGCCAGTAAGTACTGTGCTCCTTTGGTTCAAATTCCAAAGATGGCTGCTTAACAAGAATTAACAAAATGAGAAATAAACTCAATTGAAATGTGAACCCTCTTAAACTTGCTCTTTTAAAGCCAGTAATTCCAGATTCAACCTCCCAGCTTTCCTACAAGACAAGGCACACAGTAGTGCTGCTCTTAGAAAGCAAGAAATCCATCACCCTGCTGGTCATGCAAACCTCCCAGACTGCCTTGCAATAAGAAATGCTTGATTTTCACATCTCCTGCCTCTGCATTTCCTACTACATTGTATTTGCGTTTTTGCACGCACTGCATCGTACTCTCACTCTCCCCTGGCTCCACACATCTTCTAGGAATGCATGTTAGGAGATCTCTTCAGGAAAATGTCCTCAGTACGTGTAATTCAGTTTACGTTTCCTCCTGTGTTGTGATTAGGAATACATCTCAGCCACTGTTGCTTCTTCCGTGTTTACGTAGCGGGTACTGTGGGAACAAAATTATTCTTTTTTTCTTTTGTAATATAAATTTATATTTTCAGTCGATCCTTAAGAAATCAGTATCAGAATCGCATCGCTGTATTGTTTTTTTTTTCGAAAACTTTCAATAATCAGTCTTTTTCTAGAAATTGCAAGATATGCGTTATTTCTCACTCCCTTAGATAACTCCCTTGGATGACCCTACAGAGCCAACACATGGAGGCTCCAAGTTCACACCTGAGAGAGAAATCACAGTAGCTGAATAACACTCAGTCACCACATCCTGTCATTTCCTCCAATGCTCTGAGATCGAGTGGAAGAGCGTCTGTCATCTGTGTACTGTGACCCAAGACAAGAAATGACTTTTATCAATAGTCAATGCCCGCCCTAGACCTGTTCCAAAGGGATGGTCAGAGACCCAAGTTCAAGGTACTTTTGGCCTCGCCTTTTCATGGCCAATCTTAGTAAATTGCATATGGGCTAATTTAATCACATATGCTTCCAGGGTAGAAGATTTCCCTGCAGTAGAAAAAGGAATTGCAGAATCTGGACATGACTGTCACTCCCTAACGCAATTTTAAATTACTGGCCCTGAGCTCACTCATTCAAATCCAATGGCCTAAATCCGTAAGTATGCATCATGGGAAAAAATGGATGGACTAACTGACAAGCAGAAAAATCAAGGAGCAAGCCTGCTTTTCTTGAGTGCCTAGATGCAATAATTTGACCTACCATCCATCTGGATTAAAAATTATTTAAGGTTGCTCCATGATAGAAGCTGATGTCCCAAGAAAAGTCGCCAAGATTTTGCTTTTATCAACCACCATGAGTAGCTTTTAAAAACATCAGGACGATTTTTCTTGAACCTCTCTAACTTCATTATTTAAGCTAAGACGTGAATAGAGTTGTACATTGTAGCTACCAGAGAAAACACAAAGATAGGCACATGCAACAAGGTACTTCCTGGTTCAGAGAATTAAGGTATGGGCAATGTCCACTGAGGCAGAAGCATCCTTTTCACAGTGGATGGGCAAACACTGTGGATGCTGAAGATAGAAATATTCATCAGATCCTATCAAGTTAATAGTTCAGATTAAAATCAGAAATTGCAAGGCAATTCATGAGGGCCATATAATGAAATGACTTTGTCACATAATTGTAGCAAAGAGGCGAGAAGAACCCTTGTCTCTTCTAGGCTTCCAATTCTCTGCTTCTTCACTACAATACAACTGCTATTGCCTTTTTCTACATTACCCTCTTGAGTCAAACTATCTTCCCCAGTGACAAGAAACTATGTCAGTGCCAGCAGGGAAATGTCCTGAGTGAGGTCTGTCAGTGTGGAACACTCCTCCTCAGTGTCTCTCTCCTTCCCTTACACCCTCCCATCTGAAGGTCACTACTGCTGTGAGAGCAGGATTAAAGTTGGTCTCACATTTCTTTTCTCATTGCAACCACTTGGGGTGGGTACCCTTCTTCTCCAATGACCAATTTTCCTACCAAGCCTCCCTTCTTGTAACACAACACAATGAGTGCTCTTTCAACTCATTTTGATATTAATACACTGGAAATTATGGTCATAATGAAAAAAAGCCAAACATACTGTATTAAATGAATATTCTGCCTTGACTCCCACAAAGATATGAGCACGTACCTTGATGAGCCTGGATTCCAAAGAGCAAGGGTGTGTGTAGGGCTTCATGGCTCAGAATGGCCAGCTAGGAGTTAGATGGGAGCAAGTGTGTGTGTGTGGTTTGACTTCCGTGAGCAGAGTCCTGTTTTGGTCTCGAGATACCCACCCATTTCAGGGCCATGGGGCTCTCTCTATCTAACACCTGAAGAGACCAGGGCTGTAGCACATTAAGCCCATTAGCTTCAGAGAAAAAAAACTTTTTTCTTCTTCCTCGCTCTTATATCTGCTCCCATGCCCACTAAGTGTATACGCACAAGAGAGTTTGATGACTATTCAATATCTAGATAATCAAAATGACCCACTTGCAATCTCTATAATGTGACAGCATAGTCTCCATTTTCACCCCAGATTTCCCATGTACATTCAACGAGCTCCTATCCCTTTCTACCTTCTCATCCCGCCTCCGGGCAGGAATTGCCCATTTAGTCTCGTGTATCTACTTCAACTAAAAAATTTAAAAAATTAAAAAATAGTTTTTTTAAAAAAATTTTTATCTACTTCAACTAAGAAGTATACTCTTGACAAGTATTATTTCATATTTTGTATTCCAGTCTAACCTTGTCTGAAGTTTTGCCTTCAGGAACGGTTTTAGTTATGGGTTAACAGAGAGTCTGGGGGCCATGTCCTCTGGGGTTCCTCTAGTCTCTGTCTGACCATTAAGCCTGGTCTTTTTCCGTGAATTGGAGTTCTGCTCTGCACTTCCTCCCGCTGCATCTTGGACTCTCTGTTGTGTTCCCTATCAGGTTGGTCATTAGTGGCACCCAGGCACCATCTAGTTCTTCTGGTGGAGTCTCTGGTTTATGTGGACCTTTAGTCTCTTGGGCTATTATTCTGCCTGTGTCTTTGGTGTGCTTCATTCTCCTTCAATCCAAGTGTGTTGGGACCAATTGATGCATCTTAGATGCCACTCACAATCTTTTAAGACCCCACAGGCCACTCACCAAAGTGGGATGCAGAACATTTTCCTAGTAAACTTTGTTATGCCAATTGACCTAGATGTCCCCAAAAACTGTGCTCTCCAGGTCCCAGCCCCGGCTACTCTGTCCCTCAAAGTGTTTGGATATGTTCAGGAAACTTCTTAGCTTTTGCTTTCGTCCTGTTATGCTGACTTTTCCTGTATTCTGTGTTGTCCTGCCCTTCACCAAAGATGATCCTTGTCTACGAACTGGTTAGTGAATTCCCCTATCCCTCCCTCCCGACACTCCTAACCATCAAAGAATGCTTTCTTTTGTGTTTAAACCTTTGCCTGAGTTCTTATAATAGTGGTTTCATACAATATTTGTCCTTTTGTGACTGATTAGTTTCACTCAGCAGAATGCCCTCCAGAGTCATCCATGTTGTAAGATGTCTCGAGGATTCATCATTGTTCTTTATTGTTGCATAGTATTCCATTGTGTGTATGTACCATAATTTGTTTATGCATTCTGTTGATGGGCACCTAGGTTGTTTCCATCTTTTTGCTATTGTGAAAAATGATGCAATGAACATGTGTGTGCATGTCCATTTGTGTGACACCTCTTATTTCTCTAGGATATATTCCAAGGAGTGGGATTGCTGGATCATATCCTACTTCTCTTTCTAGCTTTTTAAGGAAGTGCCAAATCTATTTCCAAAGTGGTTGTACCATTTTACATTCCCGCCAGCAGTGTATAAGTGTTCGAGTCTCTCCATATCCTCTCCAACATTTATTATTTCACATCTGTTGGATTAGCCTCGCTGGGGAGAGAGGGTTTCTCATCCTAGTTTTAATTTGCATTTCTTTAATGGCTAATAATCATGAGCATTTCCTCATGTGTCTGTTAGGCACGGGAATGTTTTCTTTGATGAAGTGTCTGTTCGTATCCTCTGCTCATTTTTTAAATAAGTTATTTGTCTTTATTTCTGTTGACATGTGGAAGCATCTTGTAGATTTTAGAGATTAGACCCTTATTGGATATGACGTAGTCAAATTTTTTTCCCAGTGTGTAGGTTCTCTCTTTAGTCTTTTGGTGAAGCCTTTGGATGACCATAAGTGTTTCAGCGTAAGTGTGAGGAGCTCCCAGTTATCTGGTTTCTCTCCTGGCATTTGTGCCTTGTTAGTTATGGTGCATATAGTATTTACGCAATGCATTAGAGTTTCCAGCATTGTCCCTATTTTCTCTTCCATGATATTTATTGTTTTAGATTTTATATTTGGGTGTTTGATCCATTTTGAGTTAGTTTTTTCTTTTGTACATGGTGTGAGGTATGTCTTCTTTCATTTTTTTTCAGATGAATATCCAGTTATATCAGCACCATTTGTTAAAAAGACTGTCTTTTCCCCATTTAACGGACTTGGGGCCTTGGCAAATATCAGCTGCTCAGACGTGAATGAATTTATGTTTGGGTTCTCACTTCTCTTCCACTGGTCTATGTATCTGTTGTACCAGTAGCACGCTGTTTTGACTACAGTGTTGGTATACTAGGTTCTCAAATCAGGTAGTGTGAGGCCTCCCACTTTGTTCTTTTTCTTCAGTAATGCTTTACTTATCTGGGGCCTCTTCCCTTTCCATATGATGTTGGTAATTTATTTCCCCATCTCATTAAAGAAATGCCTTTGGAACTGGGATCAGGATTGCCCTGTATTTGTAGAAAGCTTTGGGTAAAATTAACATTTTCACAATGTTGAGCCTTCCTATCTCTGAGCATGGTATGTTTTTCCACTTACGGAGGTGTCTTCTGGGTTCTCGCAGTAGCGTCCTGTCGTTTCCTTTGTATAGGACTTTCTTGTCTGTGGTTAAGTTTATTCCTAAATATTTTATCTTCTTGGGGGCTAACATAAGTGCTATTGATTTCCTTTTTGGAGTTCTCTTTGTTGGTGTAGAGGAATCCAACTGGTTTTTACATATTTATCTTGTATCCTGATACTTTGCTGAAATCTTCTATTGGTTCCAGTAGTTTTCTCGTGCATTCTTTAGGGTGTTCTGTGTATGAGATCATATTGTCTGTAAATAGGGATATTTATACTTCTTCCTTACCAATCTGGATGCCCTTTGTTTCTTTTTCTTGCCTTACTGTTCAGTCTAGGACCTCCAACAAAATGTTGAATAAGAGTGGTGATAAAGGACATCCTTGTCTGGTTCCCGTTCTCAAGGGGACTGGGTTCAGACTCTACATGAGAACGATGTGGGCTGTTGGCTTAGTATAAATGCCCTTTATTATGTTGAGGAATTTCTCTTCTATTCCTATTTGGCAGAAAGTATTTATCAGGAATGTGTGTTGGACTTTGTCAAATGCCTTTTCTGCAGCAATTGATAATATCATGTGGTTCTTTTGTTTTATTTATGCAATGGATTACTTTTTTTTTTTAATGTTGAACCATTCCTACATGCCTACTATGAATCCTATTGGGTCATGATGAATGATTTTTTTGATAGGTTGTTGAATTCTATTGGCTAGAATTTTGTTGAGGACTTTTGCATCTATGTCCATGAGGGTTATTGGTCTGTCATTTTCTTTTTGTGGTGTCTTTACCTGGCTTTGGTAACAGGGTTAGGCTGGCTTCATAGAATGAGTTCAGGAGTACTCCTTCCTTTTCTATGCTCCGAAATACCTTTATTTCTACCGGTGTTACCTCTCTACTGAAAGTTTGGTAGAATTCTCTAGTGAAGGCATTTGAGTCAAGGCTTGTTTTTGTTAAGAGTTTTTTTTTTTAATTACCTCTTCAATCTCATTTTTTGTTATGGGTTTATTTAGCTTTTCTACCTCAGTTTGTGTCAGGTTACATAGGTAGTGTGTTTCTAGAAATTTGTCCATTTCCTCTAGGTTTTCAAATTAATTGGAGTATAAGTTTTCATAGTATTCTATTATTATCCTCTTTATTTCAGTTGGGTCTGTTGTGACTTCACCCATCTCATCTCTTATTCAGTTTACTTGCTTCTTCTCCTGTTTTTCTTTTGCCAGTTTGGCCAATGGTTTGTCAATTTTGTTGATCTTCGCGAAGAATCAACATTTTGTCTCGTTGACTCTCTGAACTCTTTTTCTATTCTCTATTTATTTCTGCTCTAATTTCTATTATTTCCTTTCTTCTGATGCCTGAGGGCTACTTTTGCTGCTCTCTTTCTATTTGCTCCAGTTGTAGGGTTAATATTTTTATTTTGGATTTTCTTTTTTTCTGGTGTGTGCGTTCATTGCTGTAAATTGACCTCAAAGCACTGTTTATGCTATGTTCCAAAGGTTCTGGTAAGATGTGTACTCTCATTTGATTCTATGAATTTCTTTATTCTGTCCTTGATTTCTTCTATAACCCAGTAGTTTTTGAGCAAAGTGTGGTTCAGTTTCCATGTATTTCTTTCTTTTTTTTTCTTCCTGTTTCTATTTCAGATTTCTACTTTTATGGCTTTATGGTCAGAGAAGATGCTTTGAAATATTTTGATGTTTCGGATTCTCTTAAGGCTTCTTTTGTGGCCTAAAATGTGGTCTATTCTGGAGAATGTTCCATGTGCACTGAAAAAGAATGTATAATTGGCTGCTACTGGGTGGAGTGTTCTGTGTATATGTCCAGGAGTTCAAGTTGGTTGATTTTGGCATTTAGATCTGTGTCTTTATTTTCTTTCTAGTCGTTTTGTCCTTCACTGAAAGTGCTGTGTTGAAGTCTCCTACTATTATTGTGGTGCTATTGCTCTTTTCAGTGTAGAGTTTTTTTTTTTTTTTTTAATGTATTTTGGAGCTCTGTCATTGGGTGTGTATATATTTATTACGGTATGTCCTCCTTGTGTATTGACACTTTAATCATTATATAGTATCTTTCCTTATCCTTTGTGGTGGATTTTTCTTTAAAGCCTGTTTTGTCAGATTTTAACATTGCCACTCCTCCTCTTTTTTCGTTGCTGTTTGCTTGATATATTTTTCTTCCATTCTTTGAAATTTAGTTCTTTTGTGTCTTTCAGTCTAAGGTGTGTCTCTTGTAGGCAGCATATTGAAGGACATTGTTTTTTGTTTTCTAAACCATTCTGCCACTCTGTCTCTTTACTGGGGCATTTAGTCCATTTATATTCAGTGTAATTATTGATAGTTTTTTATGACTTTAGTGCTGTTAATTTGAATTTTTGTTGTTGTTGTTGTGTTAAGAGTTTCTTCGTTCCACGTAATTCTCTGTGCTGAGTCATTTTCCCTTACTTATTATCTTTTAATCTTTTTCATTGTTGTTGATTTTGTGTTTCCTGAGTCTATATGCTTTTCTTCTTTTTAATTTTGTTGGGTAGATTTATTAGCTTCCTTTATGGTTAAATTCAGATTTACCTTTATTTTCTAAGATTAAAGCAATCTTTTATTTCTTGACATTGCCTTGACTTCCTCTTCATATGGAAATTCTGTGATTCCACCTGTCCCTCTTCTTTGTTTTAATGTTGTCATTTACATATTGAGATCTCTGCTTCCCTATTTCAATCTTTTAGCTTTGACTTATTTTTGAGGCTTCCCTATCTAGGTTAATACCTAGTTGTTCTGTCCTGTGGTCTAGTCTTGGGTACTTATCTGATATTGTTGGTTCTCTAACCTGAGGATTCCCTTTAATATTTCTCGTAATTTTGGTTTGGTTTTTACAAGTTCCCTTAACTTCCGCTTATCTGAAAATGCCCTAATTTTGCCATGATACTTGAGGGACAGTTTTGCTGGATATATAATTCTCGGCAGGCAATTTTTTTTCCTTCAAGCCTTCATACACCAATCACTGATAGATTTTTCCTCTTGATAGTGTCCCACATAATTCTTATAGTTTTTTTTAATCCGTTTTAGATTTTTACTCAAATAAATTGGTGTCAAATAATTTACCTTTTAGCTCACTAATTCTGACTTCCATTGCATCAGTCCTGTTCCTATGACCTTTTATGAAGTTGTCTAATTCTGAAATTTTATTGTTAATCATTGGATTTCTAGTTGCTGTCTACAATTTCTGGCAACCTGTTAAATTTGCCAATCTGTCCTTGCATTGTTTTCCTCAATTCGTCTATTGTTTTTTCTGTATGTTCCTTTGCTTGGTCTCAGTTTGCCTGGTCTCCTTCCTGATCTCTTGAAGAGCTCTGTATATTAATCTTTTGAATTCTAACTCCAGTAATTCCAAGACCTTAACTTCCTCTGAATGGTTTCCTGGTTCTTTATTTTGGTTGCTTGCTCGAGCCATTTTGAACTGCTTTCTTATGTGATTTGATATTTACTCTTTTCTCTGAGCCATCAAGAAGTTATTATATTATTCATTGTATGTTTGTTTACTGTGTCCTAGCTTTTTGTTTTCTTTTCTCTATATATGCCCAAGAGGCTGGGTGTGTGAGTTGCTTTGGATATTAGCATCTTTGAAGCCCTCACATCCTATTTCCAGGTGGTTAGAGTAGCTACTAGGTGTGTAAGCTCAGGAATATGTTCGCTCTTTGTGCAGATGCAGCTCAGGTGTCCAGGTTGTTGGTGACTGAGTGTATGGCACAGATTCTTACCTACAGTCCTTGACAGACAAAGCTGTGTAAGGGTGTTAGGAGCAGGCACAGGTATCTGGCTGTAGTAGGGGGCTATATGTGTTGGGCAATGCAGGGGGCTGATGGCTGACCCCAAGTGCCTGGGTGGACATTGTATCCCTGTCTCCTAGAGTGCATAGCACGGTAGGTTTTCCAGCCAGTCCTTGGGCACCCAATGCTTTTGGTTGCAGGTACTGGGAGTTTTCCTATATTCTCAGAATGCTGACATGACTGGATAGATGGAGTAAGTGATACTCCCAACCCTCAGGCCACTGATGTGGGTGGATGAAGTCCCCGCTTAATGGGCAGGACGTTGTCAATTGTCATGAATCTGCAACTCCCCCTTGGCTCTGCAGTTGAAAATAGACTTCAGGTGTAGGCCCTATTGTTTTATGTTAATGACAGCATATGCTGTTGAAATGACCCACACAGATATAGTCAAGGATGAAGGGTGCTACATGCCCTCGGTCCCCTTAGGCCAGTGCCCAGGCAAAGGGACAGTTCCTGGCCTGAGTTCTCAGTTTAGGGAGCATGGTGATTTTTGAATACTGTGAGACAGGATTGGGCATGGAGAGCCCTGAGTTCTGGCTTAGTGGGCATGGCAGTTGTTGAATACTGCAGGACTGGTGTTGGAGCAGAGCTGTTCGGGGGTGGGTGAGGAGAAAGAGGCAAGTATCCTCTGTGAAATTCCTAGAGGGGGACAGGTTATTTTGACCCTTAAGAGTAGGTGAGACATTTACACTTAGCTGCCGCAGTACCAGTACGGTTTTCATCCCAATCTGGACGCTTGTGTAGACTCTCCGCTGCCCAGCCTCTCCCGACGTGGCGATATATGTCCCGTCCACGACTACTTGCCTCAGCCTGCATACACCATCTGACCTAGCCAGCAGCGTGCTGACAACCTCACAACTAGCACTTCTTCACTGCCTCTGAATAGTCTCTCCTTCACCTTTCCGCTCAGTCCGACTTCTCAGCTTTGTCTGTGATGGTCAGCACTTGCTTGTGTTTTTGGGGTCTTTGTTGTAAGAGGAATGACCAGAAGCATCTGATTATTCCACTGTCTTGGCCATGCCTCCTCTTTTTTTCTCTTTACACAATTAAGGTGTGTTCCAAAATATATATATTTTCCATTAAAATAATGTCAGTGTTTCCCCACCTCACTCTGGGATCAGCAATCTTATTTGCATTTCTTTAGTCTGCTTCTACACTGAGAACTTTAATATTCTCCTAAACATCAAAGTCACCCTAAGAATAGGCTAGCCAGGTTTAGCAAATACAATTCAGGACTTCAGGGATTTCCCATGGAATACTGTGGATATATTTACAATAATATTAGTCCTTGTTTAACAGAAATTTGAATTCAACTAGTGGCTTGTATTTTATCTGGCAAAACTACCAAGAGGTATAAAACATTAAGCTGTTATGACTTACTCACCCTCAGAAGAACAGAATTGAATTTGGAGTCATAAGGCCGGAGTTTTAATCTCTGTTCCATAAACATAAAACACAGTGCCCAAACCAAACAAGTACACCAATTTTACAAAATCATTACAGGTCATTTTGATTATCTGGGATAATAAATACTCATCAAACACTCTTGAGCACCTAGGTTTGGTGGGCTTGGGAGAAGATGTAAGGACAAGGAAGGCAGAAAATCTTTTACTCTGAAGGAAAAGGGTCTGCTATTCTACAGCCCTAGGATCTTCAGGTGTTAGACAGGGCCCCATGGCCCTGAAATAAGGGGATATCTTTAGACCAAGGCATGATTCTCCTCACCAAAATCAAATCCCCAATCACACACACACTTGCTCCCATCTAACTTTTAGCTGGGCATTCTGAGCCATGAAGCCCTACTTCTCACCTTCAGCTTCACCCGTCTCCATCACACACCCTTGTTCTTTGGAATCCAGGCTCATCAAGGTATGTGTCCATATCTTTATGGGAATCGTGGTATTATCCTCTTTAAATGAAAGTATATTTGACTTCTTTTTCATTATGAACATAATTTCAGTGTATTAAAGTCAAAATGAGTTGGAATAGCATTCATTTTGTTGTTGTTTCCAGAAGAGTGGCTTGGTAGAAAAATTGGTTATGGGAGATGAGGTTGCTGACCCCAAGTGGCTGCAATAAGAAAACAAATATGTCAACGTTATTGTTTTTAGGTGCAGATGAGTCGCTTCCAACTCATAGCGACCCTATGTAGAACGGAATGAAAGACTGCTTGGTCCTGCACGATCCTTACAATTGTTGGTATGCTTCAGCTCATTCTTGCAGCCACTGTGTCAATCCACCTCTTTTAGGGTCTTCCTCTTTTCCACTGACCTTGTACTTTGCTAAGCTTGAACTTCTTCTCCAGGGACTGATCCCTCCTGACAACATGTCCAAAGTATGTAAGACGCAGTCTCGCCATCTTTGTTTCTAAGGAGCATTCTCATTGCACTTCGTCCAAGACAGGTTTGTTCGTTCCTTTGGCAGTCCATGGTATATTCAATATTCTTCACCAACACCACAATTCAAAGGCATCAATTCTTCTTCGGACTTCCTTGTTCATTGTCCAGCTTTCACATACATATGATGCAACTGAAAATACCATGGCTTGGGTCAGGCACACTTTAGTCTTCAAAGTGACATCTTTGCTTTTCAACACTTTAATGGAGTTCTTTGCAGCAGATTTACCCAATGCATTGCGCCATTTGATTTCTTGACTGCTGCTTCTATGGCTGTTGATTGTGGATATAAGTAAAATGAAATCCTTGACAACTTCAGTCTTTTCTCCATTTATCATTGGTCCAGTTGTAAGGATTTTTGTTTTCTTTACGTTGAGGTGCAATCCATACTGAAGGCTGTGGTCTCTGATCTTCAGTAGTAAATGCTTCAAGTCCTCTTCACTTTTAGCAAGCAAGGTTGTGTCACCTGCATAACTCAGGTTGTTGAGTCTTCTTCCAATCCTGATGCCTCGTTCTTCTTCATACAGTCCAGCTTCTCATATTATTTGTTTAACATACAGATTAAATAGGTATGGTGAAAGGACACAACCTAAAGCACACCTTTGCTGACTTTAAAACAATCAGTGTCCTCTTGTTCTCTCTGAACAACTGCCTCTTGATCTATGTAAAGGTTCCTGATGAACGCAATTAAGTGTTCTGGAATTCTTATTCTTCACAATGTTATCCATAATTTCTTATGATTCACACAGTTGAATGCATTTGCATAGTCAATAAAACACAGGTAAACATCCTTCTGGTATTCTCTGCTTCCAGCCAGGGTCCACGTGACATCAGCAGTGATATCCCTGGTTCCATGTCCTCTTCCAAAACTAGCCTGAATTTATGGCAGTTCCCTCTTGATATACTGCTGCAGCCATTTTTGAATGATTTTCAGCAAAATTTTGCTTGAATGTGATATTAATGATATTGACTGAAAATTTCCACATTCGGTTGGATCACCTTTCTTGGGAATAGGGATAAATAAGGATCTCTTTCAGTCGGTTGGCCAGGAAGCTGTCTTCCATATTTCTTGGCATACACTAAGAGCACCTCCAGCACTGCATTGGTTCGTGGAATCATCTCAATTGATATGCCGTCAATTCCTGGAGCCTTGTTTTTTGCTAATGCCTTCAGTGCAGCTGAGGCTTCTTCCTTTAGTGCAACCGGTTCCTGATCATATGCTACCTCTTGAAATGGCTGAACATCGACTAATACTTTTTGATTCCGTGTATTCCTTCCATCTTCTTTTGATGCTTCCAGTGTCATTTAATATTTTCCCCATAGAATTGTTGACTATTGCAACTCAAGGCTTGATTTTTTCCATCAGTCCTTTCAGCTTCAGAAATGCTGAGTGTGTTCTTCCCTTTTCGTTTTCTATCTCAAGCTGTTTGCATATCTCAGTATAATACTTTACTTTGTCTTCTCAAGAGGCCCTTTGAAATCTTTTGTTCAATTCTTTTACTTCATCATTTCTTCCTTTTGCTTTAGCTGCTCGACATTCGTGAGCAAACTTCAGAGTCTCCTCTGACATCCATCTTGGTCTTTTCTTTCTTTCCTGTCTTTTCAATGACCTCTTGCTTTTTTCACATATGATGTCCTTGAAGTCATTCCACACCTCCTCTGGTCTTTGGTCACTAGTGTTCAGTGTGTCAAATCTATTCTTGAGAGGGTCTCCAAATTGAGGTGGGATATACTCAAGGTCATATTTTTTCTCTTGTGGACTTGCTCTGGTTTTCTTCAGTTTCAGCTTGAACTTGCGTACACGCAATTGACGGTCTGTTCCACGGTCGGCCCCTGGCCTTGCTCTGATTGATGATATCGAGCTTTTCCACCGTCACTTTCCGCAGATGTAGTCAATTTCATTCCTTTGTGTTCCATCTGGTGAGGTCCATGTGTAGAGTCTCCCTTTATGTTGGTAGAAGAAGGTATTTGCAATAAAGAAGTCATTGGTCTTGAAAAATTCTATCATTCGATGTCTAGCATTGTTTCTATCACCACGGCCATATTTTCCAACTACCGATTCTTCTTCTTTGTTTCCAGCTTTCGCATTCCAATCACCAGTAATTATTGATGCATCTTGATTGAAAGCCCCCACGTCTTTGTCACTTTTTCGTATGTGGGGTCTTGTGCAAGTTGCTGGAAGCTATGCCACTGGTATTCAGATATCAGCAGGGTCACCCATGGAGGACAGATTTCAGCTGAGCTTCCAGACTAAGACAGACTAGGAAGAAGGACCCAGCAGTCTACTTCTGAAAAGCATTAGCCAGTGAAAACCTTATGAATAGCAGCACAACATTGTCTGATATAGAGCTGGAAGAAAGTCACCCCGGTTGGAAGGCACTCAAAAGACGACTGGGGAAGAGCTGCCTCTTCAAAGCAGAGTCAACCTTAATGATGTGAATGGAGTCAAGCTTTTGGGACCTTCATTTGCTGATGTGGCACGGCTCAAAATTAGAAGAAACAGCTGCAAACATCCATTAATAATAGGAACCTGGAATGTACAATGTATAAATCTAGGAAAATTGGAAACAATCAAAAATGCAATGGAACACATAAACATCAATATCCCAGGCATTAGTGAGCTGAGAAAAATGCAACAGCAGTAATATTGTAGTGGAAAAGCAGAGAATTCATCCAGAGGAGACGAGGGTTTTTTTCTGCTCTTTGCTACAATTATGTGAGAAAGTCATTTCATAATGCAGTCCTCATGAGTTGCCTCATGATTTCTGAGTGTTATCTGAATGATAAAACTGATGGGACCCAATCAATATTTCTATCCACAGCATCCACAGTGTTTGTCCAACCTCTGTGAAAAGAGAGCCTCCATGCACCTTCTGCCCCTCTGGAAATTACTCTGCAGTCAGGAAGCACTTTCTTGCTTGTGCCTTTCTTTGTATTCTCTCTGGCAGCTACAATGGACAACTATAATCACAGCTTAGATGATGCAGTTAGAGAGAGTCAAGAAAATCATCCTAATATTTTTTAAAGCTACTTGAAATTTATAAAAGTAAAATCTTGGTGACTTTTCTAGGGATTTGAACTTCTACCATAGAGCAACCTTAAAGGATGTTCAATCCAGACTTTCCTATTATGGGAATGGTCAGGCAAGTCATTGTTTGTAGGCACTCAAGAAAAGCAGGCTTGCTCCTTGATTCTTCTGCTTGTCAGTCCATCGATTTTTTTCCTATGATATACACTCAAGCATTTGGGGCCACTGGATTTGAATGAGTGAACTCAAGGCCACTGATTCAAACATTGCATTGTAGAGAAACAATCATGTCCAATTGTGCAATTTCTTTTTCTAAATTGAAAATCTTTGACCCCGGAAACATATGTGATTAAATTAGCCCATATGAAACTTACCAAGGTTGGCCATGAAAGGGCAAAGCCAAAAGTCGTTTGGACCCGGCTCCCTGACCATTCTTGTGGAAAGGTCTAAAGCAGGCACTGTTCACTGATAAAATTCATCTCCTATCTCCCGGCTCTGTACATCATCAACCCTTGCAGCAATTTCCTTCATGCAGTCTTGATGTGGGATTTTCATTCCTGGGTCAGGATGCTGAGACTCTCCTTTTCTACTCTCCTAAATCTCAGTACCCATGTCATGTCTTACCACTTACAAATTAAATAAAGCAGAGAAAATCAAGCACACAAGAACCGAGAAAATCTACCACCTATGTAAAAAAAAAAAAAAAAAAATTTTTTTTTTATGTATAATGTAAATACTGCAACCCCCAAAGTGTTCTCAATATACAAAACAATCTTGGGAAAGAAGAACAAACTATAGGACACTAACTTCAGGATTTAAAATAGCACTACATACATGCAGTACACTAAACCTTGTGGTTCTGGCGTAAGAAGAGACATAGAGACCAAAGAAATAGAATTGAGAGTCCAGAACTGAATTTGTACGTCTTTGCTCAATTTGTTTCAACAATGATGCTACGTCCACTCAATGTGCAAAGAATGGTCTCTTTAACAAATGATGCTGGGACAATTGGATCTCCACAGAGAAAAGCATGAAGGCGGACACATACTCCACAACATATACAAATATTTACTCTAAATGAAATGAATCGATGACCTAAATATGAAAACTAAAACCATAAAACCCTTAAAAGTAAATAACAGTTATATTTCATGTTTTTCCCCCCACACTTTCGTAGATATGACGTAAGAAACAAATAATAGATAAATTTCTCTTGGTGAAAGTTAAATCTTTTGTGCATCAGTGAGCACTATCAAGAAAGTGAAGACAACTACAGATTGCAAGAGCATACTTGGAATCTCCACACTCCTTAAGGGTTTCATATTCAGAAATATAAGGAGTGCCTAGAACTAAATTTAAAAAATTGTCAAAAGGCTTATATAAGTAGGCATTATTCCAAAGAAAATACAAATTGCCAGTATGCACATGAAAAGAGGCTCAACATAATCAGTAATTAGGGAAAAGCAAATCAAAATCACAATGAGGTATCACTCCACTTCACACTGATGGCTATTGCCAGAAAAAAACAAACAGAAGAGCATTAGTGAGAATGGAAGAAGCTGGGAGCCATGTGCTTTGCTAGTGTGCATCTGAGGTGCTGCAGCCACTGTAGTATACAGTTTGGTGGCTCCTCAAGTAATTTAACAAAGAATTACCATATGACCCTGACATTCCACGCCTAGGCATATACACAAAAGAACTGAAAGTAAGAAAACGCATACTTGGACACTGACATTTACTGCAACATTATTCGCTGAATCAAAAAGGTGGAAACAACCCCAGTGTCCATCAGAAGATGACTGGATACACGAAACGTGACACATAGATACATGCAATATTATGCAGCCACACAGAGCAATACGATTCTGTTATTTTCAATAAGCGGATGAACCTTGAAAACACTGTTCTGAGTGAAATAACTGAAATCCCAAGAACAATTATTGCACGATCCCACTTACATGCAAATCTACAATATGCAAAGACATACAGCAGTTTAATGGCTAGGAGGGCTGGAGGCAGAAAGCATGGGGGGTGATTTTGAAAAACAAAGGAACAAAATCAACAAAAAGAATATTCAAAACCAAATAAAAAGAAACCTACGAAATCCTAGCATGTATTATTGATCAAATATTGTATTTAAAATATGTGATATTTTGCAATATACAATATAAAAGAAGGCCAAACACCATTCTACCAACAAAAGAGTACATATAGTACCAACTACAGTCATCATGTCCGGAATAACATATGAAGCAGGCTGGCCAGGCTACAAGGGAATCCATTTGTACTACAAGGAAGCAGTTACTGGATCATTCCACAAAGAAGTATCAGTACACTTCTGGGCAGTAGAATCCACCATCATGAAGGGGATTCACCTTAAGGTGCAGAAGTCCTTGGGTGGTCCTAGTGAAGTAGGAGGCATGTATGCAGTCACCTGGGGTCCACCATGGTCATTTGACATCGTGTGGTGTGTTTGAAACTGCTCGTGACATGGGGGAAATAAAGGACAGGTCACCCTATCAGAAAAACAGGACTCTGAGATGAGACTCCCCATGCTAGCAGCATTTTGAGGCTTCAGAAAAGAAAGGACTCAGGTGTCTATTCACAGGTGGGCCTCCCCATGCTCTCTAGATCTACCTTCCCCCCTCCCCCTCCCAGGGACAGGGCTTCCCCATGGCCTCCCCTGTCACTTACCTGAACCAAACCCATGCGTTGCTTCTGCCACTCCCACTGAACTGGCACCACGCCTGCCTGGGAAGGAGGGGATCCCAATCAATTCATCAGACACACCACAGGAAACCATTCCATTCTATCTTTTGGATCCTGAGGCCACCTGTGACAGAAGAGACAAGGGGTGTGGCTGGGAAGGCCTACTATAAGAGTGGAACTGTCATCTTCCTCCAGATCGTTCAAGGAACACAGACCGAGGTCCTGATATCCCTTACCTGTCAGCTCCCCTGAGCCAACAAAGCTAGACCAGGCCACACATACCTGCACAGGTGTGACTGAGGCCTTCACCTGCATCTCACGCCTCTCAGCACAGGGTCACATCAGAAGGTTCACCCTACCCACAACCAAGGCTGGAGGGATTCTGGCTGTGCAAGTCTGTATCTGGCTGTTTTCAGCTAACTGAGGTCCTGTCATATCAGGGTTCTTGCAGTCCTCTTTTCCCAGGCCCAGGTGCGAACACTGTCTTTTCCCTACCTCCAGGTTAGTGGTGCTCTTTGACTTTAGAAAGGCTCCCTAGCTCTGAGGGGCAGACTTTTGGTGGGACTGGCAAGCCCGGCTTGGTCAGGTGCACCTTTCTTATCAAAGTGACATCTTGCACTTTTAGAACTGTAAGGACATCTTTTGCAGCAGATTTGCTCAAGGCAAAAGTCCTTTGATGTCCTGACTACTGTTTTCATGGTTGTTGACTGTTCATTCAAGGGGCATGAAATCCTTGACAACGTCAAATATGTCTCTACTTACTTTCATTGTTCAGTGTGAAGATTTTCATTTTCATTATGTTGAAGTGTAATCCACACTGAAGGCTGTGGTCTCTGACCTTCGTCATGTAGTTCTTCAAGTTTTCTTCATTGTCACCATGCAAGTGTCATCTGCGTATCCCAGGCTGTCAATGACATTCCTCCAATGCTGATGCCCCATTCTTCTTCATATATTCTGGCTTCTCACATTATTTGTTAGGCATAGAGATTGACAAAGTGAGATGAAAGGATACAATATTGCCACGCCTCTTTCCCATGGACATATAGAAGGGCCTAAGTCCCCCAAATGCTCCACTCACAATCTCCAATACAGCACCCCAAGGATGTCTTTATGTTCTTGCTTAACACATTCTAATGACACACAGGCACATACACAGACAGAAAGAGATACACACACACACACACACACTGACCAATGACGTGTTGGTAAATATTTATCAATTCACTGTCCATTGCGAGTGCTGCAAGTCTGCTTTGTAAAGACTGACAACTTACCTATAGAAGCAATCCTGCCATGGCTAATTCCAAGGTACCAGCCCGATGTCACTGACCCCCAGTGGGTAGAGATAAGCACCACCTACTATCCCAAATTAATAGGATTCGATGCCAGCATACCTGATCCACTTTCCTATTAGCATGTATACACATTCCACCTGCACCACGAGAAGGACCTTTAACTCCCACCCATAATATGGGAACCAAATCTCACTATATATCTCCAGAACACACAGCTCACAACTCCTGAACACACACATATAACTAGGACCCACAACCTGAATATACAAACATACCACATTCTACTGCTCATACTTTTACAAGAAAAACCCTACGGACCATGAATACTCACAGTCATTACTACGACGATGTATATACTCCCCACATGTGCCTGAACACACACATGTACAACAAACAGTACATATATATACTCACTGAACACCGTACACACAGTCTAGCTCTCTAACACCATCGAGCACAAAATCTCACTTCACAGGCCATGCTAATACAGACACACACCAAAGCCCACATCTCTAAACACTAATAATACACAATTCCAAAATGCAGGCACAATTTATATAAACCCTCTCAGTTTCCAAAGGTACATCCTGAATCTCCCACATCCTCCAGAACAAACACCCCTGAAAACTAGTGAAACCAAATAAACACACAACCGCATACGACCTTTAGCATTAACATATTTAAGTACACCACATGGACACTGAAAATACACATACAAGCTATACCACCAAATTCTGCAAGAATTAGACCAGAATAGGCACAAAGAGGAATGCTGGCTGCTTTCATACAGACACGAAGCCCGTATACACACACCCAAAACCCAACCTTGTGTATACAGCCCACACATTCATGGATGCAGATAAAAAACTCCAAAACACCAACAATCCTTGCACTCTAGCTAGTATACACACACAACCCATGCCCCTAAGCGGCCACGTGTTCACACATGCCAGACACAACACACACAGACACATACACACACACACATAGCCTCAATTTCTCAAAGTATACATCACCCAAAACACTATAGATTATCACACGTCTCTAGAATACAGCCTCACTTCCCCAACCTCCGAACGTGCCCAAACACACCTAGAAACACCCTAACATTCTCCAAAGAAACACATGTAGAACACTCCACGAATAATTCACCCACTCACTCGTGACTTATACACGCCAATATATACTCCCCACTCACAGGGAAGTATCTCTTTCACATCCTGAATAAATACACCGGAACCCCGTTCTAGGTCCATAACTCACATTCCAAAGCTGCCACATTCTCAGTATCTCACACATAACCATATCAACATGCCTGCACTACATATAAACACAGTTCTCCCACACCCTGTGCAAACACACAGCCCCATATTCTCATCAGACACACTGTCCTCATTTTCCAGAATACACCATACTCTCTACTGAAAAAGAGTACACACAGCCCTGGAAAATATTCATCCAAACTGCCATGACCCTTCATGAAACACACAAGTTCTTTACCCATACAACTGGCCTCATTCCCTAAATCTAACCTAAATTATCCAGGGTACTGAAAGTATTCAACAACGACCCTGTATCTTCCAACACCAATATAACCTCACAATGCCTGCCCACACATAATCCAACAATCCAAAATACTCAAACAGAAATCAAGTTCAATTTTTCTAGTGTACAGAATCACACAAACCCCAGACCGAACATGGAAGAATGCATGTGCAACTCCAGAAAAGCACCCAAAGCAACACAAATGTACAACATGCCCTGACTACACTCCAGCGATCCTCCCTCACTCCCAAATATCGAGGAAGAGCAGACCCTACACCCAAACTAATACACACAGGCATACTCCCTCAGATGCCCAAATGTACAGCAGAGAAACCCATTCCAAATCTGCTATTAGGTACACAGGATGACCAAAAATTCACGGCAGGAGAGCCACGCCCTAAGTATTCCCTCGAGCCACAAATTGTAAAGAGCTCACCTCCGAGTCTCTGAGTGCACAAGCCTGTATCTCATGCCCTGCACATTCCCACAAAACACACTCATACTGAACCACAAATATTCATACAGACACCGCCAATCCACACATACAAATATCGCTTTCCTAAGAACCCATTCACACATACAGAACCCCCGAACTGTGAATTCACAGAAACACATGGCCAACAGAGTCCCAAATAACAGGCACAAAGGTACCCACACCCCTCAATTCTCACAATCCCTACAAAGCTCACAACTATATCTCTGTCCTATTTCAAGATATACACACCACCACGCAAGTACCTACCCTCAAAAAGCAAACACAAAACTCTCTCATCTCCTCAAGTACACACCCGGACCACCAACAGCCTCTTAATATACACAGGTGCCTCACATTCCAAATGCACCCACTGACACTCCCTCCACTCCTCCAGGATGGAAACACAAATACGGTAACTTACAGCCTCAAATGCACACACAGTTGTGTGCTGGCAAAGGATTACACACCCGCACCACCCTTCTGCAGAATTATACACACCTACAAATTGTCCCAGATACACATGGAGGAGTGGCACAGAATTTACTCATTTCAATCGAACTTGCAGTACTCGTGACTGGAAATCTTTTACACACACATCATCAGCAGGAGGCTTTTGTAGTTCTTGGCAAACCTCTTGCATCCTTAACCCACCATGCTTGCAAGTCAATCATGACTCCATGCAGGACACTGCAAATAAATGCTTGATTTTTAGTCAGTTCAGCAAAGTCACTCACTTCCTGAGGAAATCAGTGTCATTTGAGCATGAATGTTGGTTCATACGTTTCTTATGTTAACAAGGAAAACCTAAGAGAAGTGAGGTCATAGGCTGGAACTTGGCTGAATTTTCTTTGACAGGAGATATTTCTTTGCTTAAACAGAGAGTGCTTTTCAAATCCTAAAGAATGGTTCAAAATTAGGTATTATTCACAATGTAACAGATAATGACTTGATATACTTGTCACTTTAAAGAGTCATTATTGAAATTTCCCCCCTCATTTTCTGTCCACCCATTAGGAAAACAATCACTGCAGTCCTGGGGTGCAGCCTTTGTCATTTCCCCTGGTATAAATACTGCCCGCACAGGACAAGCTGGCAACCTGAAGGCGCTGAATTCTACACCATGAGAGGGGGTCTCCCAATGCAAAACCCACGCCTGCAAATAACCCAACAGCCTACAGGAGGGTAAAGCATAGCAGCAACATTACTAAGGATGTTTGCGTGTCCCTTACCTTCCTTTGTAATAGAACTGACCTAAGAGAAAGCGGAAGAGCGGTGCGCTCCTGTGTGCAGGGTCTGAGGCCCCCCCTGGCACAGCCCCGCCCATCCGCGAGGCCTACCCTTAGGGACCCTGCCTTCCCTGCTCCTGCCGCGCGCCTCCCTGAAGGGGATCTTCTGCAACCGACGCCTGAGGCCGTTAGAGGGCGGCAGTTCGCGCGCCCCAGAGCCCTGTCCCTGAGGTTGTGCGCATGCGTGAGCTCCTAATGCAGGCCGGGCTTAGCTTTGCACCCTGAAGGCTCCTTACCTAAGGCAAACTCTTTGCTGTGAGTGCATTCTGACTCACAGCGACCCCATAGGACAGAACTCTATCATTCAAGAGCCGTTTTAGCTTCAGGCAGCCGTGCTGATAATTCAAGCCTCCCAGACTGCCTTGCAATAAGAAATGCTTGATTTTCACATCACCTGCCTCTGCACTTCCTACTACATTGTATTTGCGTTTTTCCATGCACTATACTGTACTCTCACTGTCCCTGGCTCTACAAATCTTCTAGGAATGCATGCTAAGAGATCTCTTAAGGGAAAAGTCCTCAATATGTGTACTTCAGTTTACTTTTCTATGGTTTTGTGATTAGGAATACTTCACAGCCAGTGTTACTTCCTATCTACGTACCAGGCACTGTGGGAAAAAAAGAAATTATTCCTTTTTTTATATATACTATATAAATTAATTATTCCTCTTAGCCCTTAAAATATCCGCACCAGAATTGATTCATTGTATTGCTTTTAAGGTTTTTTTTTTTTTTTTTTTTAAGTAAAAGCTCAATAATCAGATAGCCTTTCTCTGGAAATTGCAAGATTTTTATGATTTCTCACTCCTTGGATGACTCTCTGCATGACCCTACAGAGTCAACACATGGAGCCTCCAAGTGCACCGGCTGAGAGAGAAATCAGTTAGCTGAATAAGACTCAGTCATCACATTTTATCATTTCCTCCAATGCTCTGAAGTTGGGTGGAAGATCATCTGTCGTCTGTGTTCCCTGACCCAAGAACAGAGATGATTTTTTCAGTGGTCAGTGCAGGCCTTAGAGTTTTTCTACCGGGATGGTCAGAGAGCCAGTTCCAAAGGACTTTTGGCTTTGCACTTTCACAGCCAGTAGTAGCAAATTTCCTATGGGGTAATTTAATCACACATGTTTCCATGGTTGAACATTTTCAGAAGGTAGAAACAAAAATTGCAGAATGTGGACATTAATGTTCCTCCACAATGCAATGTTTAAATCATTGGCTCTGGGCTCACTCATTCAAATCCAATGGTCCTAAATCCAAATAAGTATGTACAATGGGAAAAAATTGATGGACTAACTGGCAAGCGGAAATATCAAAGAGCAAGTCTGCTTTTCTTGAAGGCCTAGATGCACTGATTTGCCCCACCATCAGCCTAGATTGAAAAGCAGTTGAGGTTGCTCCACGGTAGAAGCTCAAGTCCTAAGAAAAGTCGCCAAGATTTTACTTTTCTCCATCCCCATGACTAGCTTTTCAAAATATCAGGGCAGTTTTATTGAATCTAACTTCATCATCTAAGCTAAGGCATGAGAAGAGCTGTTCATTGTAGGTGCCAGAGAAAATACAAAGATAGATGCATGCAAGAAGCTACGACCTGGTTGCAGAGAATTAAGGTGTGGGCAATTTCCAGAGAGGCAGAAGCTGCTTGGAGGTGCTCTTTTCACAGTGGTTGGGCAAACAATGTCGATGGTGAAGATGGAAATATTCATCGGGTCTTATCAGGTTTATATTTCAAGTAAAATTCAGACAACACGAGGCAATTCATGAGGTCCACATTCTGAAATGACTTTGTCACATAATTGTAGCAAAGAGGGGAGAAGAACCCTTGTCTCTTCTGAGCTTCCAATTCTCTGCTTCTCCACTACAATACGACTGCTATTGCCTTTGTCTACATTACCCTCTTGAGTCAAAATATCTTCCCCAGGGACAAGAATCTAAGTTAGTGCCAGCAGAGAAGTTTTCTGAGTGAAGGCTATCAGTGTGGAACACTCCTCCTTCATGCCTCTCTCCTTCCTTTACACCCTCCCATCTGAAGGCCACTACTGCTGTGAGAGCAGGATTAAAGTTGGTCTCACATTACTTTTCTCATTGCAACCACTAGGGGTCAGCACCCTTCATCACCCGTGACTAATTTTGCTTCAAGTGTCTTCCTGAAATGACAACAAAATGAGTGCTCTTCAACTCATTTTAATACACTGAAAATTATGTTCATGATTAAAAAAAATTCAAACATATTTTATTGAATGAACAGTCTACCATGGCTCCCACAAAGATATGAGCACATAGCTTGATGAGCCTGGATTCCAAAGTGCAAGGGTGTGTGTAGGGCTTCACGGCTCAGAATGGCCAGGTAGGGGTTAGATGGGAGCAAGTGTGTGTGTGATTTGACTTTGGTGAGTAGAATCCTGTTTTGGCCTCAACATACCCACCCATTTTAGGGCCATGGGGCTCTATCTAACACCTGAAAAACCCAGGGCTGTTAGGAAAAAAAAAAAAAACAACACTCATTGCCATCGAGTTGCCTCCTAAGCTCATTTAGTTTCAGAGAAATAGATTTTCTTCTCCCTTGTCCTTATATCTGCTCCCATGCCCACTAAGCCCAAGAGCTCCAGGGCGTTTGAGGACCATTCAATAATCCAGATGATCAAAATGGCCTGCAAGATTCTGAATAATTGGCATGCTGGTTTGGTTTCGGCGCTGTGTTCCTATGTTTATGAAACCAAGATTCCAACTCTGACCTTCTGACTGCAAATTCAGTTTTGTTCTTATAGGGTGAGTAAGTCATAATAGCTAAGGTTCTTTTTTTTTTTTTTTTACCTCTGTAGGTTTGCCAGATAAAATACAGGCCACTTCTCAACTTCAAAGTTTTGAGAAACAACGACTAATGTTTTTGTGGAGTCCTGTTGCTGCGGCGTTCTTGGAAGCATGTCCCCATATTACACAGGGATTCCTTGGAGTCCTGTATTTTACTTGCTAAATCCAGCAAGACTATTTCGCGGTAATTTGAAGCTTACGAAAATGTTAAAGTTCTCACTGTACAATCTAGGATGTATGTAAGAATACAAATAGGATTATTGATCCAGAAAAGAAAAAAAACTATAAACACACAAGCTTGCATTAATTTGAATGGAAAATATATATATACGGCACGGGGTATATCTATACAGGAACACAGCTTAATTGTATAATGAAAAAAAGGAAACTGAAAGCACTTTCGGTAAATGAGCATAGCTTCTGTTAGTTACCCTCAGTCACATACAATATTTTTGGAAAGAGGAAAAAGAAAGAGAAAATATTGATTTCCACTCAGATGGAGAATCTGATTGTCAAGAAAAGGTGTGGGGGCGGGGGGAGGCGTTGCCACTGTACAATCTATCTGGAACTGTTTGACTTTTCAGAGGTATCTTTCTCTAATTACTTAATTACAGTCATTGTTAGGGATAAGATACTTGAATATGAATGTACAATATAATAACCTGAGAAACAACAGGAATCTACTTCTGGTCATGGAATTAGAGGCTGTTGGCCTTCCTTTAATACAGTGGGGCTTTCCAGGAAAAAGGATCATGGGTAAGGCTGGCCATGCTGCAGCCCCCAGAGTTTTCAGTAATGAATGGGAGTTCAGGGACACAAGGACTGCTTTCTAAACAATAATGGATACAATACTGTATGCACACACACCAAACACAATGGAACTTCTCAGAAAACGCTAATTTCAAACACTCAGATTCCTTGTCTCTATAAGGACCCCACCTTCCATTAGACAAAGTGTCCTGAATTTTGCTCATGAAGTACTGGTGCCCTTGTAATAATTCAAGAACCTACCACGTAGAGTTGGGGAACAGGGTGGGTGTAGGGGCACAAAACTAGGTATGTTGATAAGAATTGAAGTCTAGAGTAGAGCCTTTGTGCTCTGGATCTAAGAAAGAACCGACAAATGGCCATAAGAGGTTCACATGATTTGTGTTGTCAACCATAATTTGAAGGAAACAGGTAGCTTTTGCCTACCTGTTAGATCCCTTTCATGGAATGTCTCCTCACCCAACCTGCCCTCCACCCCTCCCCCACTGTAGAATGTCTGGAGTTCTACATTCTACACCTGTTTAGATTCAAACTTTCCCCTCCTTTTCTTGGATCCATGAGCATCTGTTGGAGTCAGATCACGCTCTAAGTCCAGGACGTGGCGATTTCAGGTGCTGAAGGCTGCCAGACAGCTGTGGTCAGTGCCCCAGCCTGTGGAGATGTCTTCAGAAGGAGGTAGGCCAGGAGGAGAGGGGGTGTGTTATCAGATTCCTGCCACCTGTCCGACCCTTGGGAATTTAAGTTTGACACTTCCCCTGGGGACAAGCTCTCTGAGCAGGAATAAGGAGTGGACTCTTAACACCACCTGGAATATCCCACCTAGGAAGGCTTGAAGAGGCAGATTAGAAAAATGAGACAGGGTGTTGGAGAAAGAAGGAAAGAGGTTTTGTAGTGGACATCATTAAAAGAAACACTCAGGAGGAGATGGGGAAAACACTCACTTAAAGACTCACTCCTTCAAGAAAATCTAGAGGACACTTTCTACTTCAGAAAGTCCCTTCCCTGCTAGTGAGCCTGCTGGGGGCATTTCGGACAGACTGGATGTCAACCCTTTTCCATGTGTTGGAAAAAGCTTATGAGAGTGGCAGCCTGTCTGCCTGGGATTCCTGATACAGGTTCTGTGAGTCAGTCATAGCTTGGGCCTCTTACTTCTTGGTAGACAGAGGCCTGGGAGTCTGGTTGAACTCCTCACAAGTTCTCTACCAGTAAACTGGAAGGAAGGAACATCTAATTCAATCTCAGGATTTTTTGCAGTCTTCACCAATTCCCTCTTCCATATTGCTGCCCATCAGTTGAGATTCATTGTGCTGATTCCCAGTGACCAGGCAGGGAATTCGGATGACCTAACACTTGGTTGCCTTTCCTCCACCTCCATTTACCTTTTTCCTTTGTTTCAACAGCAACTCCAGTGCTGGGACCAGATATGACCATGAATCCTGGTGCCTCCATGTCTCCTTTCACTGCACTGCCCTTTCCCGCGCACACTCCTGGACCTCCACAGCAAACACCCTGGATGCAGCACCCACTGCCCCTCATGACTTCATCATGCCTTCCAGGCACCCCTCTTGGGCTCTCTGCTTTCCCCAGGACACTTCTTGTGCCCAGCACTGGGGATTCTGGCCCCAGTGGGGCCAGGCCTGCAAAGGTCATTGTTCAAGTGAGGACAGAAGGGAGTTCAGCAGAGCTCCCTGGAATTCAGACCTTCGTCATGCGGCAGACCCCACTTAATTGGAGTGCCCCAGGGGCTCCCAGTGGGGAAGTTGAGCGTGCCCCACCCCCTTTTGGGGAAGCCTCTGCTGTGATCCCTGACACTTCTGTTGTGGCTACTCAGGCTTGTAGGAGAGTTTGGTCCCCAGCTCTTTCTCTTCAAGCTCCACCACCAGCTGCCCAGCTGGCCTCCATTTTCCCCCAAGTGAAGGCTTGCTCAGGCCAACACGCTTCTTCTGGGGAGAAAAGCCTGGCCGTCACACAATCCAGGCCTTCGCTGGATGACTCCTCCTGTAATCCCCAGAGTGTTTACCAGAACTACCGACGTTGGCAATGCTTCAAGTCTCTGGCCCGGAGGCACCATCCCCAAAGCCCTGATACAGAAGCTCTTTCCTGCTTTCTCATGTGAGTGCCCTAATCAGTGGGGACAGCTGAGATTATCCTGAAGCTTTCAAACAAAGAGATCTTGGGGAGACACAATGGAGGTTAGGCTCTTTAGGAACACTTGAGAGAAGGTCATGAGGGTGATGGGATATGTTATGAGAAGGTATATTCCCGATAATATTATACACACCTCCCTGTGTACAACATATTCAGGTATCTTGTCTGAACTGATGCTGACCACCTTGTACGTGAAGTCAATCTTTATATTGGAATCGTTACCTTAACAATTATTTTCAAGAGACTAAACACTGTGGTAGAAACCCTGGTAGCATAGTGGTTAAGCTCTGTGGCTGCTAACCAAAACGTCAGCAGTTCGAATCCACCACCCCTCCTCGGAAAATCTATGGGGCAGTTCTACTCTGTCCTGTAGTGTCACTATGAGTTGGGATCAACCCAATGCCAAAGGGTTTGGTTTTGGTTTTTTTAAACGCTGTGGTAAAGTGAGGAGGCATGATGTGAATTTTGGTCTCAGATCACGAACTACGTTCTTCCACTGGTCTTTACCTTCCAACGAAAGAGCTCAGCATATTTTGGCCATTGCCTCAGGAGACGTGAAACGGGCAAGGCCTAGGACAACCACTTTAAGTTTACTCCCACCCTCATTCCTCTGGAGAATATCAGTTACAACAGGGAGGTGGTAGAGTACGCATAGTGGTGAAAGGCTTGGGCTCTGTCCTCCTTAGATTTGTAATCCTGAGCAAGGCATTGTACATCTTCACCCTAGAGTATCTCATCAAATAAGGAGACAATTTCAGTTGATTAAGAGGAGAGCTAAGAAGACGGTATGACCTAATATATGAAGTGTAGTCCATAAAAAGTACCCGCAAGAGCAAAACTGTCCTAGCTACAGTGTGTGTGAGTGGAAATTGGCAATGAAGTGCAGGGTCATGGGCTTCTGTGAATGAAAGGCAGACTGATTAGTCATGTGGGAAGCTTTATCTTTTCAGAGCAGAGCCTCCATCTCTCTCAACCCTGAGCTTCCCAACAGGTCAATCAATATGGAACTCTGATCACATTCACAGGATGTTTTTCCACATACATGTTGCTCTCATTGGCTGAAAGACTGAAGGCATCTTCTTCCTTTCCCCACTCCCCAGCACTCACCCAAGAATAAAGACACAGTCCACTAAACCCAAATTTCCAGCAGTCTTAGGGATTCCCTGGATTCCGAAACAGCTAATGGTATCCTGGAGGCAAAAGCACTTGAAATCTAAAACACTGGAAGAGGGATGGACACAGACAAATAGCAAGATAGATGTGATGATGGGCAGGGGATGTGTGTAGGGGTGGGGTCAAGATGGGGATGGAATATGTATTTGTTGAAAGTTACTGACATGCATGGGTATTTAGCCCAGTCCTGCGATGCCTGGCTAGACTGAAGCCCACCATGACCCTGGAGGAGGGACTCTGGCGGTCTGTACAGGAATGGCAGCGCAAAAGCAATTTTGACCGGATGATCTTCTATGAGATGGCAAAAAAGTGAGTCCATGGCATCCTGGCCCTGTTGGGACTGAGTGATGAGGTGTGAATGAAGAAGAAGGGTTGGTACAAATCAGAGGGTGTGTGTGAGGAGGAGGTGTGCACTTGGACAGGGCTCCTGGTTCCCTGATGATCCCGCTCTACCCTCAGACAACTGCTACCACCACATTCACTGCTTGGAGTTTTCTGTTCTACATTCTTTAAGAAATTCACCCCTTCTACATGTTGGATTTGTGAATGGCCTGAAACGGGAGTGTTAAGACAGAATGGGGATAAACACTGTGGATACCCATGGAGATACAGTCCAAGCTGTGGACACTCTGCAGTGAGGGGATATGCTGTACCAGACAAGTTCCTGCTTGCCTCAATGTCCGTATAGATAACACGGAATTTGGAGCCACTCTTCCTATGACAACTGGTACAAAAGTATTCTACAACCATCCAAGTATGGCCCAGGCTGGAAAGGTGTGTTCAGGGTAAGGCAGCATCTCAGTCACCCTGCTGGACGTGTTTCTGTCCCTCATTGCCTTTCCTCCCTCGGTTTAAAAAAAAATCATCAAAGGAGCCTGAGGCTTTTGGGAAACCTCACATTCCACCTTTTTCCAAATCTCTCTTGGACCTCTTGACCACCTGTTTATATCTCAAGGCCTCAGAGCTTCAGACTAGGATCCGGACTCTAGGAACTAGTCCTTGGTGTTATCTGCAATCAACTTCATCCCATTCCAGGTTCAGGCTCTCACCTCTACCATGTGCGTTTTAGGCAAGGGCAGGAGAGGCTTGGAGAACGGTGCGCATGAGTGGTTCCTCCTGTGTGTCATGTAGGTCTGATACAATTCAACCAACCAGTGTCAGTGTTGTGGTGTGCCATCAGGTGCTAAGGTATAGAATGGTAGTGAGCACTATGGCTGTGTCAGGAGGAGCTTCCAAGAGGGCATGGCTCATTTCCTTCGCAACCTTCCTATGTTATGATAAGTTGTGCTGCAGGTGAAGGGATGATGTTGTGAACATGTAAGAGACCCAAACCTTGTTTGTGCCTCCTGGGAAATGGACTTACTGGGTACCTGGACAGGTCATTGAAGGCACATCTTTCTGCACTGCCCCATAATTGGCTGTTGCCTGGTCCTGGGGCTCCTGGTGCATCTTGCCTTGTCCTCAGCACAGCCTGTGCCTCCCTCACCCTTGTCAGGTTCATGGAGTTTGAGGCAGAGGAGGAGTTACAGATTCAGATGTTGCAGCAGAGGAATGTGTCTGTCTGCCTGCTTCCTCCGGCTCCACGCAATCTTGATCCTCACAGGCCTTCATCCACTGTGGCTGCCCAGCATCCAGGTATGGCTAAGCAAGGTCAACAGGAGCTACGGGCCTGGGGTCAAAGGAGGTATGTAGGGCTGGGTATGTTGGGAGAAGGCATTGTCTTCACATGTGGTACTTTTCTTTCAAGAGGGCGCAATGGCTGTTTCTATCAGCAGAGACTGCCAGATGCCTGGGGTCTCCGCTACTCTTCACTACACCCTAGTAGTGAGGTGGTTATGTTTTATAACTATTGTCTCACATGGATTATCAAAAGTGGGCTCCAATATCTAATCAGCTTTAAATGTGGGTCTCAATGAGACTTCTTGTAAAAGAAGTAGTTTCGAGTTTCCCCACAAGCTGACTGTCTTAGAATGTCTGCCTCTTACATCTTCTCCCCTCACAGTGTTTGTGGCTTCAGGTGTGCCTGCCTTACCAGGAACCATGACAGTGTCTGCATAATTCTGCCTTTACAGCATGGGGTTGGGTGGTGACTTAGTTATCTAGTGTTGCTAGAACAGAAATACCACAGTGCATGGACTTGCCAAACAGAAATTTATTCTCTCACAGTCTAGGAGGCTAGAAGTCTGAATTCAGGGTACCAGCTCTTGGGGAATGCTTTTACTCTGTGTTGGTTCTGGGGGAAGGTCCTTGTCATCAATATTCCCCGCATCTAGGAGCTCCTCAGCACAGGGACCTCGAGTCCAGAGGACTGGATTCACTCTGGGCACTTCTTTCCTGCTGGCATGAAGTTCCTCTGCTCTCTGCTTGTTTCTCTCTTTTTCCATTTCAAAAGAGATTGACTCAAGATATAATCGAATCCTGTAGACTGAGGCCTGCCTCATTAACACAACTGCCTATAATCCTCCTTCATTAACATCATAGATGTTAGGATTTACAACACATAGGATAATCACATCAGGTCCCCAAATGGTGGACAACCACACAATACTGGGAGTCATGGACTAGCCAAGTTGACACACATTTTGGGGGCACAATTCAATCTGTAACAGGTGTAAGAGCCAGAATTTGCTGCCGCATAAACATCCTCTTTCCAACCCCACCTATAGTGTTCATTCCAAAGAAGGGAGTTTCCATGGCACAGCCCCCTAAGCAACATCGACACAGAACCGAGCACCCTTGGGAGCCCAAGCGGTCCCAGGAAATCCCTCCCGAAGCTATCAAAGAGGATGTTGAGATCATGGAAGATCTCCTTGGAACTGCCCATTCAGCCACTGTGGAGCCAGATGGAAAATATGAAGAAGAAGAAAATGAGCAACAACAGGAAGAGGATGAGCTGTATCCAGATCCGGGACTCCTGAGCTACATTGACAAGCTGTGTGCACAGGAAGGATTTATCACCAAGGTGGGCCGGGACCTGAGGTTTGGTGTCTCTGGGCTCTGTAGTTTTGGCGTTCCAGCCACCAAACATCTGGAGTTTTACCCCAGACATTGTAATTAAGCTCAGTTCCTTCCTCCATGATCAATGTGTGTGTCCCTTTCTTGTGTGCATATGTGTGTGTGTATGAGTGTCTGAGTATGTGTAGGTTGGGGTGGTGACATTTTAATACAATACTGGATGCAAATTCGAGGGGGAGATTATTCCTTGTCTTCTAGAACCTCTAAATCAGTGTTTACTCCTTCTCAAAGATGTTCACAAGCCTCCTCGTTCCGTTAACAGGTGGAAGCAGTTATTCACCCTCAGTTCCTGGAAATGTTACTATCACCAGAATCACAGGTAGATCCCCTGTCCTTAAGGCAGGAGCTGGAGGAAGAGGAAGGACTCACTCTCACTCAGGTAAACCAGAGGAGGAAGGGAGAATCATAACATGAAACCCACAGGATTTCATCTAACCTGACAGTGCCTTGGCTGTCACGGCTTCTGGGGAAGGCCAGCTCCAGGTGCGGGAGCAAGTGCAGAATGAGGAGGTAAGAGATAATGGAATGGCAGAGAAGAGGAGTGGAATGGTAAGGCATTGCATTTGGGAAAACCACAGAAGAGGATGGAGAGGCAGAGCTGCAGTACTAGTTATTGAAGGACACTTGAGTGACTGACTTCCCTAAATCTTGTCCCAATACTATGGTCTCCACCACCCACTCAGCCCCGTGTTCTCACAGTCTGTACAGAATCAGTAATTATCCATTTTCTTTCCTTGCAGCTGGTAGAGAAGCGACTGCTGGAATTGAAAGGAAACGTGGGTGTGGAGGCATCCCCAACTTATGGTGTGCCAACCAGGGAGTCACCTTGTACAGAGTCTGGGACCAGTCAAGATGCAGGGAGCACAGATAACCACAACAGCCAACTACAGACGAGCAAGAAAATGAGCACAAAAAAGTTGGATGAAGAAGACCTGCCAAAAGATGGCAGCGGACACAGTCATCTGTCTACGTCAAAAGAACTTGCTCTCTTTACATGGAGTCCCATGTCACAGGAACTTAAGTCTGAACAATCAACTTCTCCTCAATGGCGTCCTAGTCGCACCTACCCTAGATTGGGAAACAGAGGAACCTTAACGTCCTTACAAGCCTCTCCTATTAGTGAAACACCTGGGAAAGGAGAAGGGTCCAGTGAAGAAGAAAAGGAAGAGGAGGAACTCCCCAGCCTTGACTTCCTCTTGGCATCTCAAGAAAGCCTACTGCCCTGGAGTCTTTGCAAGAGTCCTCTGCCTGCCTCCAGCATTCTGCACCATGGAGTTCGGGGTACCTGGAGAGCATCCCAGCTCCGATCTCCGGAGACAGTGAGTCTTAGCCAACCTGGACATACAGCTGCCAAGTGTAAGATCCCAGCTCAAGTCAGAACTCCATCACTTGCTGCAAAGCGGCCCTACTCAGGGGCTGACCTTGGAGTCTCTGGGAGGCAACCCTTGACTGTGGGTGAGGTCCAACCCTCACTGCCTCTAAAAAGAAAGTGTGACCCTTCCACACATGGAAAAAGGAAGAAGCATCTTCTTAGCCAGTAGTGAGCTCTCCTCTTCTATATGTCAGACCCTCAAGTTGGGATCCCCTAAATAGATTACAGTTGTCAACTCCTCCCCCATACTTATTAGGCTAATGCTCCTCCCCTAACGTAGTGGTACTTCTTGGCTGTTATACAGATACGATGAGGGCAGAGAGGGAGGCCAAAGCCTGGGCAGGGTGCACATGTATTTCCATGGTGGGAGATGAAGCACAGTAGCTTTACTTTTACTTTCAAGAATAGTCCTCTGTAAATTGAGATTAAAGATAGTTTTGTTGGCAGAAATTCTCATTGACTCTTTCTTCCGTTCCTCCTCTCCTGCTGGATAGACTGTGGTGCTGTGAAAAGAAAAAGATACAGGTGTCCCCCGTTTTCCACATGATATGTGACTGACTTAGCTCTTTCCTCCAGCTTTACCTGATGTCCTCAGCATGCTCCTGGGGACAGTCTGGCTCCGGCCTCTCACAGCTCATTGATAAATAGCCAGTGATCACTGTCATCACCCATTTTTCACAAGCTGTGGCTTGGTTTGGGAGCTTTCTGTGGGTATCTTAACAATATCTCTGTCTCTTAACCATCTATTCATGGAATTTGCATTTCAACCTTTCAGCCTTTTTGGCCATTAACTAATGTTTCTATAATTGAGCCTGGAGGCTGCACTTTTCTTTAAGGTGCTTTTTTTCTGTTTGCTAGGAAGATGTCGGGCAATACATCTAAAATGATCCTCAGCACACCCAGGGATCTTCCTGTGTGGTTTATTTGACTTGACAGGATCAAGACTTGGCTTCTTGGGGACATGGCTTTCTGTTTCTCTGCATTTACTCTAAGAAGTGGTATCATGAATTCTCAAGAGGACTTCTAAATAAGCAATGGTAGTATGCTATTTCTGGTGAGGACAATAACGAGACAGAATGTGTTGGAAATATACTTGTGAAGATTTCTTTTGATACTGTGTATATGAGCTATGAAAATAGAGAAGTTAGGAGGTCCCTTTGCCTTATTTCTGGAAAGGAAGGAATTTCATTCAACCGAATTGGGAAGGTCCATCCTGCTGTGGTCAAGGAGACTGACCTCAGGTAACCTGGTAATCTTCCAAGGAGCATCCTATAGGTACTCTTCCCTTTCTTTTCCAAACGATGACTGAAATTCTGGGTTAAATTGATGTAGATTTAGTCTTACACTTACATTGGAAATAGTTCCTTACAAACAAGAGGAAACCTACCTTACAGAACAACAATACAGCCCAGGAAAAGCGGAGACTTGATGATGTTTATGGCAGACCTGGATGCCTGGAGTATGCAAGGCTAGATGTGAGCAGGGTTGGTACGAACAGCTGAGAAGCACTGAGGTATTAGTAGTCTGATTCTTCGGGCAGTTGCATAGACCCCATGTTCAGAGCACTGGGTGTTCCAGTGGTTTGACATTTGGTGCCTGTGAGCTGTTGCATTTGTTGGGAAGTTCCTAACTGGGATCTGAATGGAGACCTCCGCAAGTAAGATTCTGTTGGGGAAAAAATCAAGACGAAGAGATGAGAAAGAGGGGAGAGGACGCCTCTGGTCTTTCCTTAGAATTATCAAGTCCTTGCCCTCCAATCTGCACTAATGTCCTCAAATGCAAGTGTCCATGGCCTCACTTCTCTAGCCCATTCCCCTCAGTAGCTCTGATTCTCAACTTGGAAGCTCCCTGGAACTCAACAAAGTTTCCTCTCAGCCCAATGCTTTTTTCTCCAAGTTCCAAATTCTAATTTTATCGCAAGTACCTGTGAATTTTCAGGAATGCCATGTCCCAGAAGTTTCCCGGCCAACACCATGAAGGGACCTCATAGAGTGTCCTCCTCAGCATAACCTACAATCCTGGTGTATCCCAGGTATTTAGGGGAGTGTACATATCAAACATCGAAAGACAATAATGGTAAGTGAAGGACAGAGCCCTGGCTCCTCCATTCCCTGGTGTTTGACTTTAGAAAACTTCTGTAAGTCCTCTACATTTCAAGATCTTCACTGGGAAAATAGCATAACACTGTACAGGTCTCAGGATGCTTGGGATATTAAAGGAGTCATGCAGCCGGTCCTTGGCACCCAGTGCTGTTGGCTCTAGGGACTGGGAGGCACTGTATATTCTCTGACCCCTGTCTTGGGTGGCTAGATGGATTTGGGTGATAACCAACAGCCCTCAGGCCCCTGATGTGTGTGGATGAGGTCCCTGTTTAATGGGCAGGGCGACATCAAATGTCACGATTCTGCAACTACCCCTTGGCTGTTACAGTTGAAAACAGGCTTCAAGCGTATGGCCTCATGGTGTTGAATTGGCCCACACAGGTACAGGCAGGGGTGAAGGGAGCTACATGTCCTCAGACCCTTTATACCAGTGCCCAGGCAAAGCGGTAGCTCCTGGCCTGACTTCCCAGCTGAGGGGGCATGGTGAATTTTTATAGCCAAGAGACTAGTTTGGGTGCAGACAGCCCTGAGATCTGGGTGAGAGGCCTGGCAGTTGTTGAATACTGCCTGACTGGTGTCAGAGTGGACAGCGGGGAGCGGGAGGTGGGTGTGGGGAGGGAAAACAGGCACTTCCCCCTGTTAGCATCTTGGAGGGGGAGGGCTTATTTTGACTCCCACACAGTAGGCAGGAGGTTAGAACCTTGCACTTAACTTTCGCAGGTCCAGTACCATTTCCATCCCGATCCGGAGGCTTCTGCAGACTCTTCGCTGCCCAGCCTCTCCTGACATGGTGAAACCTGTCCTGAATGCTACTGCTCTCCTCAGCCTGCCATGCACCAGCTGACCCAGCCAGCAGGGTGCTGGCAACCTCACAACTGGCACTTCTTTGCTGCTTCTGAACTGTCTCTCCTGCATCCTGCCGCTCAGTCCAACTCCTCAGCTTTGTCTTTGATGATCTGGGCTCCTACATTGTCATATAAAATCCATTCACTTCTTTTTCATGTCTTGGATGTAAGAGGAACAACAGGAAGCATCTGATTGTTTTCCCATCTTGGCCCTGCCTCCTCCTTTTTTCTCTTTATAAAATTAAGATGTATTCCAATATATACATATATTTGTTCCATTAGAATAATAACTTGAAATAAAGTCAATGTCCCCAGCCTGGGTTCAACGACCCCATTTGTTTTTCTTTAGTCTAGAGTCTACAATGTTAACTTTAACATTCCCTTCAACTTCAAAGTCCCCCCAAGAATAGGTTTGCCAGTTTTAGCAAAGAAAATAAAGGCCTCCAAGGATTCCTCACATAATAATGGGGATATATTTACAACAATATTAGTCCTCGTTTAACAGACATTTGAAGTCAACAAGTGGCTTGTATTTTATCTAGAAAAACTACCAAGAGGCAGAAAACAATAAGCTCTTATGACTTACCCTCGGAAGAACAGACCTGAATTTGCAGTCAAAAGGCCTGAGCTTAAATCTTGGTTCCAAACACAGGACACAGCACCAAAACCAAACCAGCATACCAATTTCACAAAATCTCTGCAGGACATTTTGATTATCTGGCATATTGAACAGTCACTAAACACTCTTGAGCACCTAGGCTTAGTGGGCAGAGAGCAGATGTAAGGGTGAGGAAGGCTGAAAATCTTTTTCTCTGAAGAAAAAGTGCTTACAATGCTACGGCCCCAGGATCTTCAGTTGTTAAGGTCCCATGGCCCTGAAATGGGTGGGTATCGTGAGACCAGTGCAAGATTCTACTCACGCAAGTCAAATCCCCATGCACACACACACTAGCTCCCATCTTTCTCCTAGCTGGCCTTTCTGGGTCATGAAGCACTACTTCTCAGCTTCAGCTTTACATGTCTCCATCACACACTCTTGCTTTTTGGAATCCAGGCTCATCAATGAATGTCCTAAATCGTTGTAGGAACCATGGTGTTATCATCTTTAAAGAAAGAACGTTTGTCTTTTTACTCACCGTGAACACAATTTTCAGTGTATTATAGTGAAAATGATTTGAAAAAGTATTCATTTAGTTGTTTCCAGAGGCTTGGTAGAAAAACTGGTCTTGTGAGATGAGGGCGCTGACCCCAAGCAGTTGCAAAAAGAAAAGTCACATGAGAACAACTTTAATCCTGCTCTCACAGCAGCAGTGGTTTTTGGATGGGAGGGTATGGCGGAAGGAGAGAGGCAGAGGAGGAGTGTTCCACACCAACAGCCTTCACACAAAAAAATATCCCTACTGGCACTAACAACCCTGGTGGTGTAGTGGATAAGAGCTATGGCTGCTAATCAAAAGCTTGGCAGTTTGAATGCACCAGGCACTCCTTAGAAACCTTATGAGGCAGTTCTGCTTTGCCCTATAGGGTCACTATGAGTAGGAATCCACTCAAAGGCAAGGGGTTTGGGACTAACATAGTATCTTGTCCCTGTAGGAAGACATTTTGACTCAAGAAGGAAATGCTGCAGGAAAATGCAACAGCAGTCATGTTGTAGTGGAAAAGCAGAGACTTCCTCCAGAGAAGACAAGGTCTCTTCTCCGCTCTTCGCTACAATTATGTGAGAAAGTCATTTCATAATGTGGTCCTCTTGAATTGCATCATGATTTCTGAGCTTTAGCTGAACTATAAACCTGATAAGACCCGAAGAATATTTCTATTTACAGCATCTACAGTGTTTTCCCAGTCACTGTGAAAAGAGCACCTCCATGCAGCTTCTGCCTCTCTGGAAACTGCCCACCCCTTAACTCTCTGCAGCCAGGAAACAGCTTCTTGATGTGCCTTTCTTGGTATTCTCTCTGGCAGCTACAGTGTACAACTCTACTCACATCTCGGCTTAGATGATGAAGTTAGAGAGATTCAAGAAAACCACCTTAACTTTTTTTAAACCTACTTACTGTGACTGATAAAAGCAAAATCTTAGCAACTTTTCTTAGCATTTCAGCTTGTATCATAGGGCAACCTTACATGATTTTCAATCCAGTCCTTCCTATTATGGGAATGGGGAAGCAAATCATAGTATCTAGGCACTCAGGAAAAGCAGGCTTGCTGCTTGATTCTTCTGCTTGTCAGTGAGTCCATCGATTTTTTCCCCTGATGCACACAATGGATTTAGGGCCATTAGATTTGACTGAGTGAGCTCAGGGCCCACGATTTAAACATTGCATTGTGCAGGAACAATCGGGTCCGAATTCTACAATCTTTTTTTCTTCTACATGAAAATCTTTGACCCTGGAAGCAAATGTGATTAAATTAGCGCATATGAAGTTTACCAAGACTGGCCATGAAAGGGTGAGGCCAAAAGTCCCTTGGACCCAGTTCTCTGACCATCGCTGTGGGAAAGTGTAAGGAAGGCCTTGTCCACTGATAAAAATCATCTCCATTCTTGGGTGACAGAACGCAGAAGACAGGTGATCTGCCACCCAATCTCAGAGCATTAGAGGAAATGACAAGGTGTGATGATTGAGCCTTATTCACCTACCTTGCTTTCTCTCTCAGCCTGTGCACTTGTGGGCTCCACGTGTTGGCTCTGTAGGGTCTTAAAGAGTCATCATCCAAGGAAGTGAGAAATAATGCCAATCTTGCAATTTCCAGAAAAAGAGTATCAGATTATTGAAATTATAAAAAAGAAAAAGAAATACAGTGACACAATTCTAGAACGGATTATTTAAGGGCTAACTGAAATTATGAATTTAGTTTAACCCACCCAGTGCGATTCCGACTCATAGCGACCATATAGGACAGAGTAGAACTGCCCCGTAGAGTTTCCAAAGAGCGCCTGTTTACACACTAAAAAAGAAATAATTTATTCCCACAGTAACTGCTGTGTGGACAGGAAGGAAGTAACACTGGCTGAGATGGTTTCCTAATCACAACACAGGAGAAAAAGTAAACCGAAGGACACATATTGAGGACTTTTCCTTAAGAGATCTCTTATCCTGCATTCCTAGATGTGGAGACCCAGAGGACAGTGAGAGAATGATACAGCGCATGTAAAAATGCAAATACAATGTAGTGGGAAGTGCAGAGGCAGGTGAGGTGAAAATCAAGTATTTCTCATTGCAAGGCAGTCCAGGAGGTTTGAATGACCAGCAGGGCTGCCTGAGGCAAAACCAACATTTGGGTGATGAATTCTTTGCTTTCTAAGGGCAGCACTGTTGTGTGCCTTGTACAGTAGGAAAGCTGGGAGGTGGAGTCCTGAATTAGAGGCTTTGAAGAGCAAGCTTTAGAGTGTTCACATTTGAAATAAGTTTATTTCTCATTTTATTAACTGCCTCTTAAGCAGCAATGTTTGGATTTTGGACTGAGTGCGCATTTTTTAAAGGAAGTGAATTTGCTTGGGTCTTATAGAACAGAAAGTATAATGAATCCTGGAGTTTTATTTGATTCCACAATGTTTTTTATTTCCTTTTTATTGTGGTAAATATATATGTAACAAAAGACTTGTCATTTGAACATTCTTCCTGTGCGTAATTCAAGTGTTTTCTCTTAGCCTTGGTTTCCTACATTCCCTTTTGGTCCTGATGAGTAGAGACCAATAGTTGCATTTTAGTAGGCTGCTCACAAGCTTTTAAAACCACAAACACTACTCAGCAAACTAGGACATAAAACATAACTTATGAACCATATCAGCCCAACTGACCAAGATGTTCCACAAGACTCTAGTTCTAATATTTCAAATCCAGAAAACTAATCCATCAGGGTATTTGGGTATGTCTCAGAAATATTCATAACTCTTCCCTCTATGTGCTTTATTATATGTATTAACATGTGTGCATACAGTCACATAGATGTATACACGTATTCCTACACATACACCTGTATACACACACATACACACTCATGGAAACATGCCTATACACATATATGCCTACATATATATTTTTTTTCCTTGTGTATATTTTACTGATGTGGTTTACCTTCATCAGGCTTTGTACAATTCACTCTCATTCAGTGTTACCTCTCCATCCTGAAAAATAACAAGTATCTACTAACTAGAGAGGAAATTCCCGTTACCCCCTACCCCATCTCTGGTAAACACTACTGAACATTATTTTCTGCATATTTTTATTTTTCGTGTCATTTCATAACTGTGATAACATACAATATCTGTTTTTTTGTGACTGATGCATTTTACTTGTTAATGTCCTACAGGTTCTTCCATGTTCCAAGGTGTTTGGGGAACTCATTTTTCTTTATCGCTTAGTAGTATTCCACTGTATGTATACAGCATATTTTAGTTATCCATTCATCCGTTGTTGGGCGGTTAGGTTATTTCTATCTTTTTGCTATTGTGAATAGTGCTGTGGTGAACATAGGTTTGCATATGTCTGTTCATATCACTTCTTTTAGACCCCAAGGGCATACACCTGGAGTGGAATTCCTGGGTCATACGGCAGGTATATCTCCAGGTTTTTGAGAAATTGCCAGAGTGTTTCCAAAATAGCTATATCATTTTGCATTTTCACAAGCAACGGATGAAATTTCCAATTTTCCCACATCCCCTCTAACACTTGTCATTTTTCCCTTTTTTTATTTTTATCTTACCCATTGTAGTGGCTGTGAAATGGTATCTCATTGTGGTTTCTATTTGCATTTCTCTGATGCCTAATGACAGTGAGCATCTTTTCATGTGTCTGTTGGCCATCTGAATATTCTCTTTGGTGAAATGTCTCAAGTGTAGTAAGGATGGATTGAGATGTATGCCAGGCTTGGCCGCAGCTCTGACAGTCCATTCCCTGTCCATAAATGCACCTCTCTTTCCCTTGTGCACAATTTGTATTTCTCCCATGCTATGTGGGCATCGAAAGGAGCAGATATCACTCTCCTGGTTCCGAGAAAGAATATAGGGTGAGATTCAATGGAACGTGGTTGCATAGTGAGTCACAGCTGCTGACAACGAGTAACCAGGCCTTCAGGGTCGTCCAAAGGAAGATAGAATAGAGCCTAGACTGATGGTCCAGGTCTTTTTCTGTGTTTGGTGTGGTCTTGCACACCAGTTTTCCCTGAATTTCTCCTCACTTCTTAACACTTCATCATCACTTGAAGAATTCTCTCCCTTCCCCACAACTGAAAGTGAGTGTCAGCCAAGTTGAACAATGTGCCCAGAAGAAGAAAGAGGAAAAAGGCCATAGAAAGGCTGGATTTGGGGTCAGCCACAGCAGACTTTCAATCTCAGCTCTCTCACTTGCTGGCTGTGTGACCTCCAGTGTCTGAGCAGCAGCTTTCTGACCAGTAAGACATGCATAATCACATCATATTCGGATCACACTTGCAAGGACAGAGAGAGTGTATGGAATATGCTTTCCCAGAATAGGGCCTAAATGAAGCTTTCTGCCATTTCTTCGATGAGAGTGTCCAAGTGGGGAAGGCTGGAGTGGTCTAGAGAAGATTCTATAAGGATATTGGAGTAGACTCAAGTCTGGATGAGTAGAGAGGTCAAGGAAGTCCCTGGGCTTATCCATTTCTATTCCTGAGATTGTGCTCAGCTTCACTTTCACTTTACCCTGTCACAGCCCCCTCACCATGCACCACATGTCACTGTTCCCGTGTTCTTACTCCCTGTCGACTGTGCTTTTCTAAAGGCAGGAAGCTTGTCCTTGTCTTCACTTGAACTAGGACATTAACATAAAACAATAGTAATGGTCGTATCTGCTATTATTTGCTGAATATGTTTCATGTGAGATATTGCTCAGTGCTTGTGACAGATACACATAAAAGTCAAAGCCATCTCATGATTTATAGGCCATTCCCACTGTACATACTAGACACAATTCATCCAAGATCACAGAATCAGTGAGAGGCAGCCAGGTTGGTTCCAAAAGAAAAACCAAACCAGTGCTGTTGGGTCAGTTCTAAGTCATGGCGACCTAACTCGTTTCACAACAGAACTGTGTTCCATAGAGTATTCTCTGGTTGAATTTCCAAAGGAGATCACCTGACATTTGTTCCTAGGAGTCTCTTCGTGGATGTGAATGACCAACCTTTCCATCACCAGCCAGCTCCTTAATCCTTTCTGCCAGGAGCTTCAAACGGCCTTAAATCTTCCAAACTTTTACTGTTACAAATCAGGCACCATTACAGTTAGGAAAAAAAAAAATACCTTTCTGTTAAACTCAGCTCTCAGAGTTATATAATTTCCACGCAAACTCCCCGATTTAATTTATAGTTTTGTGAGCTTCAGCAATTTGAAATACCGTGGTGTAACCATCGTCTCAATCAACATCGAGACCATAGATTTAGATTCTCCATCACCCCACAATTGTCTTACGGATGCTTATCATGAATACCTTGAGATTCTGGTATTTTGGCAGTCACCATTTGGAGGCCACAGGGTAGAGCTGGTGTGAAGCCCTGAGAACTTCTTTCATCTGGGAACAGGAAGAAGACTGGCATCTGCCTTTATGGTGAGACCTCTTTGCCTATGGTTTCATTAAACGGGTGTGTGGAGAGTTCTCACTATAAAAAGAAATGCATATACTACTGGTGATAAAACATATCTACATACTGTGATGTTGGGAAAAGAAGCTTCATCCAGAGAACAGACCTGCCCTGCCCGTCTCCCAAAACTATGATGATCAGGACTCTGCCTCCTTGAACCTCCTTATGCCCTTGATGGCAGCCAGGGCACAGCCCAGCAAGCTTCACTTTTCTTCTTCAGGGTAAACGCTCTCTTCATCTCATGACATATACCTCAAAAAAAAAAAAAAAAAATTGGCCCCATATCTCCCAGCTCTGTATATCATCAGCCCTTCTGGAAATTTCCTTCATGCAATCTTGGTGTGGGATTTTCATTCCTGGGCAAGATGCTGAGGCTCTCCTATTCCTCTCTCCTAAACCTCAGGATCCATGTCTTACCACTTACAAATTATATAACGGAGAAAAAGTCAAATATAGAAGAACACAAACAATTTATATACTGCAAACACAAAGGCTCTAAATATACCAAACCATCTTGGAAAAGAAGAACAAAGTACAGCATGCAAACTTGAAGATATAAAATAGCACTACACACATGTAATAAAGGAAACAGTCTGGTTCTGGCATAAGAACTGACGTAGAGGCCAACGGTATAGTATTGAGACATGAATTCGTACATCTTTGCTCAATTTGTTTCAACATTGAAGCTAAGCTTATTCCGTGTGCAAAGAATACCTCTTCAACAAATGATGCTGAGACAACATGATCTCCACATGGAAAAGGATTAGGCTGGATATGTTACACCATATAAAAAAATTAACTCTAAGTGCATCGATGACCTAAATATGAGAGATAAAATCATAAAACTCTTAAAAGTAAACATCAGGGTTATGTTTTCAGAATTTTTTTCCCCCACATCCTCATACATATGACAGAAGAAACAAAAGAAACAGATAAATTTGTTTTGGTGAAAATTTAAATCTTTTCTGCATCAACTAGCACTATCAAGAAAATGAAGACAACTACTGATTGTGACAATATACTTGGAATCTGTACTTGCTTAAGGGTTTCATATACAAAGATATAAAGAGTGCCTAAAACTAAACACATACACAAAAAAAATGCCCAACTCAAAAAAAGGGCAGAAGACATAAATCAACATTATTCCACAGAAAATATACAAATGGGCAGTATGCAAGGGAGAAGGTGCTTAATATCATCAGTCATTAGGGAAATGCAAATCAAAATCACAAAGAGGTATCACTCCACACCACACCAATGGCTATTGACAGGGAAAAAAAAAAAACAAAAAAAAACAGGCAAACAAACATAGAAACCGGGCACCATGTCCATTGAAAACTGTAGAATACAGTTTGATGGCGCCTCAAATGCTTTCACAAAGAATTACCATAGACACTCGTAGGCACATAAACTAAAGAATTGAAAGCAAGAAAGCAGATACTTGGACACTGACGTTTACTGCACAATTATTCATTGAATCAAAAAGGTGGAAACAACCCAGTGTCCATGAAAAGATGACTGGATACACAAAATGTGCCATACAGATACATGCAATATCATGCAGCCATAAAGAGCAAAGAAATTCTCTTACTTGCAATAAATGGATGAACCTTGACACCACTGGCCTCAGTGAAATAACTGAAATCTCAAGAACAATTATTGCATGATTCCACTTACGTGAAAATCTACAATATGCAGACATAGAGCAGATTGATGGCTAGGAGGGCTGTAGGTGGAAAACATGAGGAGTGATTGCTAAACCCAAGGCAACAACAACGAAAAGAATATTCAAAACCAAATGACAAGATTCTACAAAATCCTCCCATGTATTATCGATCAAATATTGTATTTAAAATATCTGCCAACAAAATACAACATAATTACTACAAAGTATGGACATCATGTTCAACCGGACATCACAAAGGCGCAGAAGTCCTTGGGTAGGTCCAAGAGAGGTAGGAGGCATGTGTGGAGGCAACTGGGGTCCATCGTGGTCACTGGACACCATCTGATGTGTCTGAAGTTGCACTTGTCATGGGGGAAAATAAAGAAGGTCAGGTCACCCTATCAGAAAAACAGGACGCTGAGAAGAGACTCCCAGTGCTAGCAGCATGGTGAGGCTTCAGAAAAGAAAGGACTCAGGAAAGAAACAGTCATGTCTATTCACAGGAAGCCTTCTTTGTGCTCTCTAGATCCATCCTCCTAGTCCTTCCTCTAGGACAGGGCTTTCCCACGCCCTCCCCTGTCACTAATCTGACTCCAACCCCTGCCTTGCTAATCCCACTCCCACTGAACTGCATCAAGCCTGCCTGGGAAGAACCAAGTGATAAGACACACCAGAGAAAACACAATCCATTCTCTCTTTAGGGTCCTGAAGCCTCCCGTGACAGGAGAGTCGAGGGCTGTGGCTGGGAAGCCCTATTATAAGAGGGGATCTGTCATCTTCTTCCAGATTGTTCAAGGAACACAGACCCAGTATCTAATCTCCTTTACCTGTCAGCCCCTCTGAGCCAACAGAGCTAGGCCAGGCCCCACATATTTGCTCGGGTGTGACCGAGACTTTTACCTGCATCCTTACACATCTCAACAAAGGGACACACAGAAGGTTCAGCGTACCCACACCCAAGGTTGGAGGGATTCCAGCTGTGCAAGCCTGTATCTGGCAGTTTTTCAGCTAACTGAGGTCCCATCAACTCAGGGTTCTTGGGACTCTCTCTTCCCAGGCCCAGGTGCTAAGACATGTTTTCCCTGTTTCCTGGTTACTGGTGCTTTTTGAGTCTAGAAAGGTTACCCAGCTCTGAGGGGCAGCCTTTTGGTGGGACTGCCATGCCAGGCTTGGGACAGGTGCACCTTTTTTAATCAAAATGACATCTTCCATTTTTATAACTTTAAGGGAGCCTTTTGTAGCAGATTTGCCCATAGCAAACCATCCTTTGAAGTCCTGACTGCAGCTTCAATTGTCTTTGATTGTTGATTAAAGGGGCATGAAATCCTTGACAACTTCACATATGTCTACTTTTACTTTGCTTGTCCAGTGTGAGGATTACATTTTCTTTATGTTCAGGTGTAATCCATGCTGAAGACTGTGGTCTTTGGTCTTCATCAGGTATTTCTTCAAGTTTCCTTCATTTGCAGCATGGAAGGTTGTCATGTGCATATCCCAGGTTGTCAGTGACATTCCTCCAATGCTGATGCCCATTCTTCTTCACATATCTTGACTTCTCAGATTATTTGTTAAGCACAGAGATTGAACAGTGAGATGAAAGGATACAATACTGTCTTTTCCGTGGAGACTTAGAAGGGCATAAGTCCTCCAAATGACCCACTCACACTATCCGATATGTACCCAAGTGATGCCTAAATTAGCACATTCTAATGACACACACACACACACAATAAACAATGTTATCAATTCACTCTCCATTGCGAGCGTTGCAAGCCTTGATTTGTAAACACTGACAATTTACCTGATATAAATAATCCTGCCATTGCTAATTTCAAGGTACCACCTGATGTCACTGACCCATGTTTGGGCAGAGATATGCACCATGTACTATCCCAAATTAACTGGAGCTGATTCCAGCATAACTGATCCACTTTCCTGTGAGTATGTACACACACTGCGTCTGCACCATGAGAAGAACCCTTAACTCCCAACCCTAATATATAAACCAAACATCACTATATGTTTTCAGAACACACAATTCCTCCCATCTCCTGAGCACACACATAAACTACTACCCACACTCTAAATACACAAACATAACACCTCGTACTGCATGTAGTTTTATGAGAAAACCCTAGGCCATGAATACACACAGTAATTCCTACAACTATATATACTCTCAACATGTGCCTGAAGATGTACATGGACAACCAATAGTACCCATATATACTCACTGAACACTGTACACGCAATCAAGCTCTCTAACACCACCAAGTTCAAAATTTAACCTCAAAGGCCACCCTAATACACGTCCACAAGAAATCATACATCTCTAGAACACATACAATATACAATTCCCAAATGTTTGCACAATTTATACAAGGCCTCTCAGTTTCCAAATATACATACTGAACCCCCCAATCCTCCAGAATAAACACTCCAGAAAGCCAATGAAGCCAAACACACACACAACCACATACAACCTGTATTACTAATATATATATAAGTAGAGCCAATGAACACCGAAAATGCACATATAAGCTAAGCCACCAAATTCTCCAAGAATTAGACAAGAATAGGCACAAAGAGAATCCCTGACTGCTTTCATACAGACACAAACACCCTATACGCTAACCCAAAACACAACCATGAGTACCAAAAAACAAAACCAGACTCGCTGCCGTCGATTCGATTCCAAATCATAGCAACCCCCACATATTCAGGGATGCAAATAAAACTCCAAAACATCAACACTTCCAGCACTCTAGCTAATAGACACATACACAGGACCACCCTACTTGCCCACACATACCAGACACACACACACACACACAGATTCCCAATCACTTCAAGTATACAGCACCCAGAACACCATAGATTGTCACATATCTCTAGAAATCGGTCTTGATTCCCCTACCTCCAAACATGCCCAGACAAAATTACAAACACCCTATCATTCTCCAAAGAAACACATGCAGAACACTCCAAGGAAAATTCACCCACTGACTCACGATTACACATACCAGTATATCCTCTCAGTCAATGAAATATCTCTTGCACATCCTATATAAATACAAGGAAACCCCATTTCAGGCCCTCTAACCTATGTTCCGAAACTGCCATATTCTCAAAATCTCATACATAACCATATCAACATGCTTCCAGTACATACACAAATTCAATTCTCCCACAACCTGTGCAAATGCACAATCTCATTTTTTCATCAGATACCCACCTCCTCATTTCCCGGAATATACCATACTCCCTACTGAAACATATTGCACATAACCCTAGAAAATATTCATCCAAACTGCCATGCCCCTTCATGAAACAAACTCATTACGAATACAACTGTTCTCATACCCTGAATATAACCTAAATTATTCGTAACACCAAAGATATACAAAATATGACCCTATATCTTCAAATACTAATATAACTCACAATGCCTGCCTATACATAATCAAACAATCCACAATACTCAAACAGAAATCAATCCCCAATTTTCTTGAATGCAGAATCATACAAACCCCAGACCAAACATGGAAGATGCACGTGCAACTCCAGGAAAGCATCCAGGCAACACAACCATACAACATACCCTGAGTACATACCAGTGATCCTTCCTCATTCCCAAAATATACAAAACCAAAAGGCCTTACATGCAAGCTAATCCACACAGGCACACTCCCTCACATGCCCAAAGAAACTCATTTCAAACCTGCAATTAGATACACAGGAAGACCCAAAATTCATGGCAGAACAGCCACACCCAAAGTATTCCCCTGAGCCACAAATTGCATACCGCGCACCTCCAAGTGCTTGAGTGTACATGCCTATATGTCATGACGTGCACACTCCCACAAAAACTCACTTATATTGAATCGCTAAGGTTCATGGAAACACCACCAACTCACACATTTCAATACAAATATGAACTTCCAGGAACCCATTCAACACATACACAATCCCCACATTATGAATTCACATAAACACATTTCCAACAAAGTCCCAAATAACAGGCACAAAAGCACCCACACTTCTCAATTCTCCCAATCCCTACAAGGCTTGCAACTAAATCTCCATACTATGTCCAGATATAAGCAACACTTCACAAGTACTCCACTCTCAGAAATCAAACACAGAGGTGGTGGGGCCAAGATGGTGGAGTAGTCAGATGCTTCCTGTGGTCCCTCTTACAACAAACACGTGAAAAAATATGTGAATCGATTATATATGACAATCTAGGACCCCTGGACCTCTAAGCCATAGGTGAGGAATTGGACTGAGTGGCAGGCAGAAGGAGAGACAGTTAAGAAGCAGTGAGGAGTTGCCAGACCTGACCCATTGGGAACCATCACCCTGCAGGCCAGGATCAGGTGGTGTCAGCGGTGAGGCAAGCAATGGCGTTTGGGACATGTTTTCCAAATCGGGAGAGACGGAGGGATGGAGATTTCACTCCTACCTCCAGAATCAGTGAAAGTGGTACTCCATTGGCAAAAGATACATACATGCGTCTAATGTATCCCGCAGATCAAAAACTGCCCCTTTGGGAAAAACCTCTCTCCCATCTACCTGCCCCTTCCTGCTCTACACTCAGTCCAAGCCAGCTTCAGAGACTGCCACATCTCCTGGGCTGAAAGAAAGATCCGTCATGCTCTCTGAGCCATTCTCCCAGCATTGGAGAGGCAACGATTTCACAAACTGGGAAAAATGATCTGCTGGATCCTTTAAGCTAAGAACTCAGGGCAGAAACAGCTCCTTTGCCTAGGCACAGGCATAAAAGGTGCACAGACTTTGATGTCTTTCACCTCTGCATAGACGTGTGTGGGCCCATTTCAACAGTGTACGCCCTCATTAGCACAGTACAACAGGTTACACACATGAACCCTCACTTCAACTCTTTCAACTATATGGTGGAGAAGAAGGTTCATGACATTTGACATGACTCTGTCTATCAAGCAGGATCGTCACCTACCCACATCAGGGGCCTGAGGACTGGTGTCTCCACCCATGACACCTAGCCACCCATGCCAGGGGTTGAAGAATAAGTGGCTCCTACTCCTTAAAGCCAATAGCACTGGGTGCCCATAATCTGGCTGGGGGTGGGGGAGGGATGAACGCAGGGAGAATTGTGGAAGATTTGTTGGAAGGAAACTTCCCTGATATTGTGAAAGATGAGAAGATATCCATTCAAGATGCTCATTGAACCTCATACAAGGTAGATCCCAAAAGAATGTCACCATGATATATCATAATCAAACCTGTCCAAAACAAAGATAAAGAAAGAATTTTAAGAGTGGCTAGGGATAAATGAAACGCCACCTACAAATGCGAGTCAACAAGACTAAGCTCATACTACTCAGCAGAAACCATGCATGCAAGAAGGCAATGGGCTTTATATAAAGCCTTGAAGGTCAAAACTGCCAGCCAAGAATATATATCCAACAAAACTGTCTCACAAAAATGATGGCAAAGTTAGGACATTTCTATAAAAAAAAGTTCAGGGAATTTGCAAAAACCCAAGCCAAAATTATAAGAAATATGAAAGGGAGACTTCAGGTTAGAAAATTTATAACATCAGAAAATAACTCAAGACTGGAACACAGGACAGAGCAACCAGATATCAACCCAGATAGGGAAATATCAAAACTAAATCAAAGCTAAATTGCTCAAAACAGGAAAACAGTGACATCATTAGTTAAAGACAACAATATTAAAACAAAAAAGAGAGACTAAATAATGTAGTCATAGATCTTTCACATGGAGAGGAAGTCAAGGAGATACAAAGAAATAAAAGATTGCTTTAAATGTAGAAAAATTGGAGTAAAGAGTAAGTTAACCAAAAAGCAAACTAACAATCCTACACATCAAAGTAAAAAACAAGAGAAACATAAAGGCTCCACAAATACAAAATCGACAACAATGAAAAAGGTGAAAATACACACTCAAAAAAGACCCAGCACAGAAAATTACGTGGAATGAAGAAACTGTCAACAGCGCACAAAAAAACACATTGGAATGGCTGCACTAATCTCATACCTAAGAGCAAGTACACTGAACCTAAATGGAGTAAATGTGCCAAAAGAGACAGACAGTGGCAGAATGGATAAAAAGACATAATCTATCTCTTTGCTGCCTACAAGAGGTACGGATTAGACTCAAAGAAACAAACAAAAACTCAAAGGATGGAAATATGTATATATATCTATATAGATATACATCTCAAGAAAACAAATATCAAAACAGAGCAGGAGTGCAAATATTAATTTCTAACAAAAGAGACTTTAAAGCAAAATCTACCACAAAGGATAAGGAAGGACACTATATAATGATTAAAGGGTCAATGCACCAAAAATCAAAGCATTAACCCTACAGCTTGAACAAATAGAGAGCAGCAAAAGAAGCCCTCACACACCAGAAGAAAGCAAATAATAAAAATCAGAGCAGAATTAAATGAAGAAGAGAATTGAAAAACAATTGAAAGAGCTAAGGAGAACAAAAGCTGTTTCTTCAAAAAGACTAACAGAATTGATAAACCACTTGCCAAACAGACAAAGAAAAACAGGAGAGGAAGCAAATAATGCAAATTAGAAACATGATGAGCAGTATCGTAACAGACCCAACTGAAATTAAATAATCATAACACAATATTATGAAAAATTGTACTCTAACTAATTTGAAAATCTAGAGGAAATGGAAAAATTTCTAGAAATACACTACCTATCTAAACTAACACAAACAGAGGTAGAACAACTCAATACATGATAACAAAAGAAGAGATTGAAAACGTAATTTAAAAACACCCAACAACAACAACAAAAATCCCTGGCCCTGACGGCCTCAGTTGAGAATTCTACCAACTTTCAGAGAAGAGTTAACACCACTACTACTAAAGGTATTTCAGAGCATAAAAAAGGATGGAACACTGTCAAACTCATTCTATGAAGCCAGCATAACCCTGATACCAAAACCAGGTAAAAACACCACAAAAAAGAAAACTACAGACCAGTGGACCTCACGAAATTAGACGCAATAATCCTCAACAAAATTCTAACCAATAATATTCAAGAATATATATTAAAAAAAAAAAAAAAACTCACCATGCCCAGTGGTATTCATACCAGGTATGCAGGGATGGTTCAACATTAAAAAAAAACAAACAAACAAAAAAAACAATGTAATCAACCACATAAATAAAACAAAAGAAAACAAAAATGCAATCTTATCAATTTCTGCAGAAAAGGCATTTGACAAAGTCCAACACCCACTCATGATAAAATCACTCAGCAATATAGGAATAGAAGGTAAATTACTCAACATAATAAAGGACATTTATACAAATCCAACAGCCAATCTCATCCTAAACAGAGACAGTCTGAAAGCATTCTGTTTGAGAACTGGAACCAGAAAGGATGCCCTTTATCACCACTCTTATTCAACATTGTGCTGGAAGTCTTAGTCAGAGCAATTAGGCTAGAAAAAGAAATACAGGGCATCCAAATTGATAAGGAAGACATAAAAGTATCTCTATTTTCAGATAATATGATCTTATACACAGAAAACTGTGAAGAATAGACAAGAAAACTACCAGAACTAATAGAAGAGTTCAGCAAAGTATCAGGATACAAGATAAACATAGGAAAACCAGCTGTATTCCTGTACACCAAAAAAAAAGAACATCAAAGAGGAAATCACCAATCAATACCATTCACTATAGCCCCCAAGAAGATAAAATACGTAGGAACAAATCTAACCAGAGACGTAAAAGAGCTATACAAAGAAAACTACAAGACACTATGGCTAGAAACCAAAAGAGACCTACATAAGTGGAAAAACATACCTTACTCATGAATAGGAAGACTCAACATTGTGGAAATGTCTATTCTACCCAAAGTGATCTATATAGATGCAAGGATTCATGACACCTATTTCAATGGCATTTTTTAATGAGATGGAGAACAAATCACTAATTTCACATGGAAAGGGCAGAGGCCCCTGATAGGTAAAGCCTTACTGAAAAAAAAGAACAAAGTGGGAGACCTCATACTTCCTGATTTTAGAATCTTTATACCACCATTATAGTCAAAACACCCTGGTACTGGTACAACAACAGATACAAAGACCAATGGAACAGAACTGAGAATCCAGAAATAAATCCATATACGTATGAGTAGCTGATATTTGACAAAGGCCCAATGTCCATTAATTAGAGAAAAGACAGCCTCTTTAACAAATGGTGCTGGCATAACTGGGTGTTCACCTGCAAAAAAAATAAAGAAACAAGAACCATATTTCACACCATGCACAAAAAGTAACTCAAAATGGATCAAAGACCTAAATATAAAATCTAAAACAATAAAGATCATGGAATAAAAAATAGGGACAACACTAGGAGCCCTAATACACGGCATAAACAGTACACAAAACATTACTTACACACAAACGCCAGAAAAGAAACTATATAACTCGGTGCTCCTAAAAATCAAACACTTATGCTCATCCAAACACTTCACCAAAACAGTAATAAGACAACCTACAGAGTGGGAAAAAATTTTTGGCTTCAAGAAATCTGATCAGCATCTCATCTTCAAAATCTGCAAGATACTGCAAAACCTCAACAACAAAAAAACAAATAACCCAATTAAAAAGTGGGCAAGTTACATGAACAGTCACTTCACCAAAGACATTCAGGAAGTTACATACCTGAGGAAAAGCTCATGACCATTAGCCTTCAGAAAAATGCAAATCAAACTACAATGAGATACCATCTCACCCCAACCAGGACAGCAGTAATCCAAAAAACACAAAATAATCAATGTAGGAGAGGTTGTGGAGAGACTGGAACACTTATACACTGCTGGTGGGAATGTGAAATGGTAAAACCACTTTGAAAATTGATTTGGGACCTCCTTAAAATGTAGAAATAGAACTGTCATATGATCCACAAATTCAGCTCCTTGAAATATATCTTGGAGACATAAGAGCTCTCACACAAATAGATACGTGCATACCCATGTTCACTGCAGCAGTTTTCACAACAGCAAAAAGATGGAAACGGCACAGAGGCGGGGCCAAGATGGCAAAATAGCCAGATGCTTCTGGTGATCCCTCTTAAAACAAAGACCTGAAAAATCAAGTGAAATGAGTATATTTACAACAAGCTAGGCACCCTGAACATGAAAGGCAAAGTTAGAAAATGGACTAAGTGGCATGGGGAGAGAGAGATCGTTCAGAAACAGAGAGGAGTTGCAGGACCTGAATTGCTGAAATCCCTCAAGCACCATTTCCTGAAGTGGCTGCAGTGGATTGGTGGTAGCGTTTGGCTGCAGCTTTCTCAGGGAGAAGCAGCCAGCCACACAGCCTACTCACACCTCTGGAAACAGAGAAGAATGGCGCTCTTGACAAAAGCTAAGTACTTGCGTATATTTTACTGCACCTTCCGCCCCGAAACTGGCTTCGGTGGCTGTTGATTTCCCTGGGCCTGAGATAGGCCCATTTGAGGACTCAGACCCATGCTTCCAGATTTCGAGAAGGTATAAATTCATAACAGGGGGAAAAGATAATTTGCCAGCTCCACTAACCTGGGGAGCTCAGGACAGAAGCAGCTCCTGTCCTGGCGTAAACAGTCCATGGACTTTGAATAACTTTCCCCTCTGCATGGACCAGTCTGGGCCTATTCCAGAAGAATACGTCCTTGTTGGCAGACTGTATCACACACTTGATGACCAGCTACCTGGACACCTGAATTGAATCCACACAAGAAAAATGAATGGACTCATAAGCTCATACACAGGACAACAGCTCTAGCCATCTGGTGACAGGATGTTAGAGCCCCAAAACTGAAAATAATCAAGCTAGCTCACCCAAGCAACCTATTTGGGCCTATCAAAACAAAACAAAGCCAGAAACTAGGATATGATAAGCAAACATAAAATAAACTAATACGATAACTCAGAGATGGCTAGGAGACAGCAGTCAATATCAAACCACATAATGAAACGGACCATGATCACTTCAACAAGCTCCCAAAACAGAGAATTAAAAGATCTTCTGGATAAGAGTGCCTTCCTGAAATTAGTGGATCCAGAATTCAAAAGATTAATATACAGAACTCTTCAAGATGTAAGGAAGGAGATCAGGCAATACGCAGAACAAGCCAAGGAACACACAGATAAAACAGGTGAAGAAATTAAAAACATTCTTCAAGAATATAATGAAAAATTTAATATGCTGGGAAAATCCATACAGAGACCCCAATCAGAAATTCAGAAGATTAACAATAGAATTACAAAATTCGAAAACTCAATAAAAAGTCAGAGGAGCAGAATCAAGCAACTGGAAGGCATAATTGAGGATCTTAAAGATAAAGCACTTAGCACCAATATATTTGAAGAATAATCAGATAAAAGAATTAAAAAAAATAAAGAAACCTTAAGAATCATGTGGGACTCTATCAGGACAGATAACCTACGAGTGATCAGAGTACCAGAACAGGGAGGGATAACAGAAAATACAGAGAGAATTGTTGAAGATTTGTGGGCAGAAAACTTCCCTGATATCATGAAAGTTGAGAAGATATCAATCCAGATGCTCATCAAACTCCACATAAGGTAGATTTTAAAAGAAAGTCACCAAGACATATTATAATCCAACTTGCCAAAACCAAATATAAAGAGAGAATTTTAAGAGAAGCTCGACTCGATGGCACTGGGTTGGGTAAGGATAAATGAAAAGTCATGTACAAAGGAGACTCAATGAGAATTATATCAGACTACTTGGCAGAAGCCATGCAGGCAAGAAGGCAATGCTTGGAAGAAAAAAAATTGCCAGCCAAGAATCATATATCCAGCAAAACTGTCACTCAAACATGAAGGTGAAATTAGGACATTTCCAGATAAACAGAAGTTTAGGGATTTCGTAAAAACCAAACCAAAACTACAAGAAATACTAAAGGGAGCTCTTTGGTTAGAAAATCAATAATATCAGGTATCAGCCCAAGACTAGAACAGTGGAAAGTGCAATGAGATGTTAACTCAGACAGGGAAATCACAAAAATTATTCAACATAAAAAAACGCTCACAATGGGGAAACAGCGATGTCATTATGTAAAAGAACACAACATTAAATAATAAAGAGGAACAAACAAATGTCATAGCTGTTCCATATGCACAGGAAGACAAGGCAATATAAACAAATAAAAGTTAGGTTTAAACTCAGAAAATCAGGGGTAAATATTAAGGTAACCACAAACGAGACTAACTATTCTACTCAACAAAATAAAACACATGAAAAAAAAATAGAGACTCAGCAGAAACAAAATCAACAACAAGGAATAAGAGGAAAAGACAATGTATAAAGATAAACTACTCACCACAAAAAATTAAGTAGGAAAAAGAAGCTGTGAACAACACACAAAACAAGACATCAAAGTGACAGCACTACACTCACACCTATCCATCATGACGCTGAATGTTAAAGCACTAAATGCACCGGTACAGAGACAGAGAGTGGCAGAATGGTTAAAGAACATGATCCGTCTGTGTGCTGCCTACGAGAGACACACCTTAGACGCAGAGACACAAATAAACTAAAACTCAACGGATGGAAAAAATATATCAAGCAAACAACAATCAAAAAAGAGCAGGAGGGGCAATATTCCTGAAAAAATAGACTTCAAAGGAACAAATCACCAACTTGAGAAAAAAATCACCAACTTCATATGGAAGGGAAAGTGGCCCTGGATAAATAAGGCATTACTGAAAAAGAAGAACAAACTGGGAGGCCTTACTTTACCTGATTTTAGAACCTATTATACCGCCACAGTAGTCAAAACAGCCTGGTCCCGGTACAACAACAGACACATGGGCCAATGGAACAGAATTGAGAATCCAGTCTTAAATCCATCCACATATGAGCAGCTGATATTTGACAAAGGCCCCAAAACAGTTAAATGGGGGAAAAGACAGTCTTTTTAACAAATGGTGCTGGCATAACTGGATATCCATCTGCAAAAAAAAAAATGAAACAAGACCCATACCTCACTCCATGCACAAAAACTAACTCAAAATGGATCAAAGACCTAAATATAAAACCTAAAACGATAAAGATCATGGGAAAAAAATGGGGACAACGTTAGGAGCCCTAATACATGGCATAAACAATATACAAAACATTATTAAGAATACAGAAGAAAAACTAGATAACTGGGAGCTCCTAAAAATCAAACACCTATGCTCATCCAAAGACTTCACCAAAAGAGTAAAACGACTACCTACAGATTGGGAAAAAGTTTTTAGCTATGACATTTCTGATCAGCGCCTGATCTCTAAAATCTACATGATACTGCAAAAACTCAATTACAAAAACACAAATAACCCAATTAAAATATGGGCAAAAGATATGAACAGACACTTCACTAAAGAAGACATTCAGGTAGCTAACAGATATATGAGGAAATGTTCACGATCATTAGCCATTAGAGAAACGCAGGTCAAAAATAGAACGCGATTTCATCTCACTCCAACAAGGCTGGCATTAATCCAAAAAACACAAAATAATAAATGTTGGAGAGGTTGTGGAGATATTGGAACACTTATACACTGCTTGTGGGAATGTCAAATGGTACAACTAGTTTGGAAATTGATTTGGTGCTTCCTTAAAAAGCTAGAAATAGAACTACCATATGATCCAGCAATCCCACTCCTTGGAATATATCCTAAAGAAATAAGAGCCTTTACCTGAACAGACATATGCACAGCCATGTTTACTGCAGCACTGTTTACAATAGCAAACACATGGAAGCAACCAAGGTGCCCATCAGTGGATGAACGGATAAATAATTTATGGTATATTGACAATGAGGAATCTGTGAAACATTTCATAACATGGAGGAACCTGGAAGGCATTTTGCTGAGTGAAATTAGCTGAAAAAGGACAAATATTGTAGAAGACCACTATTATAAGAACTTGAGAAATAGCTTAAACTGAGAAGAAAACATTCTTTTGTGGTTACGAGAAGTGGGAGGGAGGGAGGTTGGGAGAGGGGCATTCACTAATTACATAGTAGATAGGAACTACTTTAGGTGAAGGGAAAGACAACACACAAAACAGGGGAGGGGGTCAGCACAATTGGACTAAACCAAAAGCAAAGAAGTTTCCTGAATAAACTGAATGCTTTGAAGGCTAGCATAGCAGGGGCAGGGGTTTGGGGACCATGGTTTCAGGGGACATCTAAGTCAATGGGCATAATAAAATCTATTAAGAAAACATTCTGCATCCCACTTTGAAGAGTGGAGTCTGGGGTCTTAAATGCTAGCAAGCAGCCATCTAAGATGCATCAGTTGGTGTCAACCCACCTGGATCAAAGGAGAATGAAGAACACCAAGGACACAAGGTGATTAGGAGCCCAAGAGACAGAAAGGGCCACATGAACCAGGGATGACATCATCCTGAGACCAGAAGAACTAGTTGGTGTCCAGCTACAACTGATGACTGCCTTGACAGACAACAGAGAACTCATGAGGGAGCAGGAGGGCAGTGGGATGCAGACCCCAAATTCTCATAAGACCAGATTTAACGGTCTGACTGAGACTAGAAGGACCCCGGTGGCCATGGCCCCCAGACCTTCTGTTGCCCCAGGACAGTAACAATTCCTGAAGCCAACTCTTCAGACATGGATTGGACTGGACAATGGCTTGGAGAGGGATGCTGGTGAGGAGTGAGCTTCTTGGATCAGGTGGACACTTGAGACTCTGTTGGCATCTTCTGCCTGGAGGGGAGATGAGAGGGTGGAGGGGGTTGGAAGCTGGTGAAATGGACACAAAAAGAGAGAGTGAAGGGAGAGAGCGGGCTGTCTCATTAGGGGAAGAGTAATTGGGAGTGTGTAGCAAGGTGTATATGGGTTTTTGTGTGAGAGACTAATTTGCTTTGTAAACTTTCACTTAAAGCACAATAAAACTTATTAAAAAAACAAGAAAAAATAACTTAAATAAATTGGATATATAATACAATAAAAAAATTAGACTTCAAAGTTAAATCTACCACAAAAGGTAAGGAAAGAACCATATTAAATATTTTTGCACCCAATGACAGGGCTGCAACATACATGAAACAAAGTCTAATAGCATTGAAAACTGAGATACACAGCTCCACAATTAAAGTAGGAAACTTCAACACACCACTCTCCGTGAAGGACAGGACATTCAAAAAGAAGCTCAATAAAGACGTGGAGGATCTAAATGCCGCAATCAACGAACTCGACCTTAGAGACATATACAGAACATTCCATCCAACAGCAGCCAAGTATACTTTCTTTTCTAGTGCAAATGGATCATTCTTTAGAATAGACTACACATTAGGTCATAAAGCAAGCCTTAGCAGAATCCAAAACATCTTCTCTGACCATAAGTAGAAATCAATAACAGAAAAAGCAGGGAAAAGAAATCAAACACTTGCAAACTGAACAATACCCTGCTCAAAAAAGATTGGGTTTATAGAAGAAATTACGGATGGAATAAAGAAATTCATAGAATACAATGAGAATGAAAATGCTTACTATCAGAACCCTTGGGACACAGCGAAAGCAGTGCTCAGAGGTCAATTGATATCAATAAATGCACACATACAAAAAGAAGAAAGGGCCAAAACCAAAGAATTATCCCTACAACTTGAACAAATAGCAAGAGGGCAACAAAAGAAACCTTCAAGCACTAGAAGAAAGGAAATAATAAAAATTAGAGCAGAACTAAAGGAAATAGAAAACAGAAAAACAATTGAAAGAATTAACAAGACCAAAAGCTGGTTCTTTGAAAAAATTAGCAAAATTGATACACCATTGGTCAAACTGACAAAAGAAAAACAGAAGAGGAAGCAAATAACCCGAATAAGAAATGAGATTGGCCATATTACAACAAACAAACAAAAAAAACCAAACCCAGTGCCGTCGAGTCGATTCCGACCCATAGCGATCCTTTAAGACAGAGTAGAACTGCCCCATAGAGTTCCCAAGGAGCGCCTGCTGGATTCGAACTCCTGAGCCTTTGGTTAGCAGCTGTAGTACTTAACCACTACGCCACCAGGGTTTCCAATATTACAACAGACCAAACTGAATTTAAAACAGCCCTATCAGATTATTCTGAAAAATTGTGTTCTAACAAATTTGAAAACCTAGAAGAAATGGATGAATTCCTAGAAAAACACGACCTACCTAAACTAACGCAAACAGAGGTAGAACAACTAAATAGCCCCATAACAAAAGAAGAGAATGAAAAGGTAATCAAAAAACTCCCAACAGCAACAACAACAAAAAGCCCTGGCCTGGATGGCTTCACTGCAGCGCGCTATCAAACTTTCAGAGAAGAATTACACCACTACTACTAAAGGTAGAGCACAGAAAAGGGCGGAATACCCCCAAAATCATTTTATGAGGCCAGCATTTACCTGATACCCAAACCAGGTAAAGACACTAAAAAAAAACAAAATTACAGACCTATATCCCTCATGAACTTAGATCCAAAAATCCTCAACAAAATTTTAGCCAATAAAATTCAACAACATATCAAAAAAATAATCCACCATGACCAAGCGGGATTCATACCAGGTATGCAGGGATGGTTCAACATTAGAAAAAGAATCAATGTAATCCATTATATAACTAAAACAAAAGACAGGAACCACATGATTTTATCAATCGATGCAGAAAAGGCATTTATTTGACAAAGTTCAACACCCATTCATGATAAAAAAAAAAAAAAAAACTCAGCAAAATATGAATAGAAGGAAAATTCCTCAACATAATAAAGGGCATTTAAACAAAGCCAACAGCAACGTCATTCTAAATGGAGACAGTCTGAAAGCATTCCCCTTGAGATCGGGAACCAGACAAGGATGCCCTTTATTACCACTCTCATTCAACATTCTGCTGGAGGTCCTAGCCAGAGCAATTCGGCTACATAAAGAAATAAAGGGCATCCAGATTGATAAGGAAGAACTAAAAGTATCTTTATTTGCAAATGACATGATCATATACACAGAAAACCCTAAAGAATTCTCAAGAAAAATACTGAAGCTAATAGTTCAGCAGAGTTTCAGGATACAAGATAAACATACAAAAATCAGTTGGATTCCTCCACACCAACAAAAAGAACATCAAAGAAGAAATCACCAAATCAATACAATTTACATTAGTCCCCAAGAAGATAAAATACTTAGGAATAAATCTTACCAGAGATGTAAAAGACTTATACAAGAAAAACTACAAGACACAACCGCAAGAAACCAAAAGAGACCTACATAATTGGAAAAAGATACCTTGGTCACGGATAGGAAAGTGCAACATTGTAAAAATGTCTGTTCTACCAAAAGCCATCTATAGATTCAATGCAATATCCATCCAAATTCCATTGATGCTCTTTCATGAGATAGAGAAACAAATCACCAACTTCCTATGGAGGGAAAGAATCCCAGGAGAAGTAAAGCATTACAGAAAAAAAAAAAGAAAAAAGTGGGAGGCCTCCCTCTACCTGACTTTAGAAACCATTATACTGCCACAGTAGGTAAAACAGTGTGATACTGGTACAACAACAGATACATAAACCAATGGAACAGAATTGAGAATCCAGGCATAAATCTATCCACATACAAGCAGGTGATACTTGAAAAAGGCCCAAAATCAGTTAAATGGGGAAAAGACAATCTTTTTAACAAGTGGTGCTGGCATAACTGGATATCCATTTGCAAAAAAAATTAAATAAGACCCATACCTCACACCATGCACAAAATGAACTCAAAGCGGATCAAAGACTACCTAAACATAAAATCTAAATGATAAAGATCATGGAAGAGAAAATAGAAGCAGCGCTAGGAGCCCTTATACATGGCATAAACAGTATAAAAAACATTACAAACAATGCAGAAGAGAAACTAGATAACTGGGAGCTCCTAAAAATCAAACAACTATGCCTATCCAAAGACTTCACCAAAAGAGTAAAAAACTGCCTACACAGACTGGGAAAAAGTTTTTAGCTATGACATTTCTGATTAGCTTCTGATCTCTAAAATCCAAGATACTGCAAAAACACAAATAACCCAATTAAAAAATGGGCAAAATATGAACAGACACTTCACTAAAGAAGACATTCTGTTGGCTAACAGATGCATGAGGAAATGCTCACAATCATTAGCCATTAGAGAAATGGAAATCAAAACTATGATGAGATTCCATCTCACTGCAACAAGACTGGCATTAATCCAAAAAACCCAAAATAATAAATGTTGGTGAGGTTGTGGAGAGACTGGAACACTTCTACACTGCTGGTGGGAATGTAAAATGGTACAACCACTTTGAAAATTTATTTGGCTCTTCCTGAAAAAACTAAATATAGAACTACCACATGATTCAGCAATCCCACTACTTGGAATATATCCTAGAGAAATAAGAAACTTTACACAAACACATATAAGCACAACCATGTTCACTGCAGCACTATTTACAATAGCAAAAAGTTGAAAGCAACCAAAGTGTCCATCAACAGATGAATGGATAAATAGATTATGGTATATGTACACAAAAGGACACTGATGAATCCGTGAAATATTTCGTAACATGGAGGAATCTGGAAGGCATTATGCTGGGTGAAATTAGTCAGCTGCAAAAGGACAAATATTGTATGAGACCACTATTATAAGAACTCAAGAAATAGTTTAAACACATAAGAGAATATTCTTTGATGGTTACTAGAGGGGAAAGGGAGGGAGGGAGGCAGACAGGTTTTCAATAATTTGATAGTAGATAAGCAGTATTTTAGGTGAAGGGAAAGACAGCACACAATACAGGAGAGGTCAGCACAACTGGACTAAACCAAAAGCAAAGAAGTTTCCTGAATAAACTGAATGCTTTGAAGGACAGCATAGCAGGGGCAGAGGTTTGGGGACCATGGTTTCAGGGGACATCTAAGTCAATTGGCATAATAAAATCTATTAAGAAAAAAAAAAGCGATGGGAACAACCTAGGTGCCCATCAATGGATGAATGAATAAACAAATTATGGTATATTCACACAATGGAATAGTACACAATAATAAAGAACAATGATAAATCTGTGAAACACCTCATAGCATTGATGAATCTGGAAGGCATTATGCTGAGTGAAATTAGTCAGTCACAAAAGGACAAATGTTGTATGAGACCACTATTATAAGAACTGAAGAAAAGGTTTACACACAGAAGAAAACATTCTTTGCTGGTTATGAGGGCAGAAGGAGGAAGAGGGGTATTCACTAACTAGATGGTAGACAAGAATTATTTTAGGTGAAGGGAAGGGCAACACACAATACAGGGGAAGTCAGCGCAACTGGACTAAATCAAAAACTAAGAAGTTTCCTGAATATGACCAAACACTTCGAGGGACAGAGAATCAGGAGGAGGGACCTGGGAACCATGGTTTCAGGGGAAATCTAAGTCATTTGGCATAATGAAGTTTATTAAAAAAATGTTCTGCATCCCACTTTGGTAAGTAGCCTCTGGGGTCTTTAAAGCTAGCAATAGGCCACCTAATATGCATCAATTGGTCCCAACCCACTTGGAACAAAGGAGAATGAAGAACACCAAAGCACAAGGAAAATATGAGTCCAGGAGACAGAAAGGGCCACATAAACCAGATACTTCATCAGGAGAACTAAACGGTGCCTGGCTACCACCAATGACAACCCTGACAGGGAACATAACAGAAGTCCCTAATGGAGCAGTAGAAAAGTGGGGTGTAGAACTCAGATTCTAGTAAATAGAACAGACTTAATGGTCTGACTGAGACTGGAGGGACCCCAGAAGACATGGCCCCCAGACACTCTGTTAGCCTAAAACTAAAACCATTCCCTAAGCCAACTCTTCAGCCAAAGGTTAGACTGCTGTATAAGACATAAGTTGGTACTGGTAAGGAGTGTGCTTCTTAGCTCAAGTACATACTTGAGACTAAGTGGCTGGCTTGTGTTCGGAGGTGAGGTGAGAGGGCAGAGGGGAATAGGAGCTGTTTCAATGGACACGGGAAAAACACGGTGGAGGAGAGGAGTGTGCTGCCACATTATACGGAGGGCAGCTTGGGTAACAAAGCAAAGTGTGTAAGTTTTTCTATGGGAAACTGACTTTAACTGTAACTTTCACTTAAAGCACACTAATTTTTTTTTTTCAAATAAAAAGCAAAATAAGTTTTTGTTGATTTAAGCCAAAAAGAAATTGCATCGAAAACCTATGTGAATAGACCTGCATTTACTGACATGCAAAAGGTTGGCAGTGTTTGTTCCTAATCCAGAAAACTGGTTATAGAACAATGTTTCTCATGCTCTGGAATAAACAAGAGTGCCTACATGTTTATATGTGCAAGTGAACAAAAATATTCTGAAGGGTTATTTTGTAATAAAATATGTTTTAAGTTATAATAATAAAAACAAACACAAAACATTCTCATTTCCTCAAGTACACACAGGGACCCCGACGGCCTGTTAATATACACACGTACCTCACATTCCAAATGCACCCACTGACACTCCCTCCACTCCTCCGGGATGGAAACACACATACACCACCTTACAGTCTCAAATGCACAGGCAGTTGTGTGCTGGCAAAGGATTACATACCCACACTGGCTTTCTGCAGAATTAGAAATACCTGTAAATTTTCCGAGATACAAATGGAGGGGTGGCACACAAGTTAACGATCTCAATCAAACATGTAATACTCGTGACTGGAATTTTTATACACACAGATCAGTAGAAGGATGCTTTTGCTGATCTTGGCAAATCTCTTGCATCCTCAACCTATCATGCTTGCAAGTCAATCATGATTTCATGACAGGACACTACAAATAAACGGTTGGTTTTTAGTCAATTCAGCAAAGTCACTCAATTCCTGGACTAATGAGTGCCATCGCAACATGAATGTTGGTTGGCATGTTTGTTAACAAGGAAGACCTAAGAGAAGCAAGCTCAGAGGTTGGAACTTGACTGAATTTTCCTTGACAGGAGATCTTTCTGTGCTTAAACAGAAAGTGATTTTCAAATCCTGAAGAATTGTTCAAAATTAGGTATTATTCAGAATGTAACGGATAATGACTTGACACACTTGTCAGTTTAAAGAGGCATTATAGAAATTTCCCCCCTAATTTTCAGTCCACCAATTAGGAAAACAATCAATGCAGTTCTGAGATGCAGCGTTTGCCATTTCCCATGGTATAAACACTGCCAGCTCAGGACAAGCTAGCAACCCCAGGGCACTGAATTCTACACCATGAAAGGGGATCGCCCAATACAAAACCCACGCCTGCAAATAACCCAACAGCCTATAGGAGGGTAAAGTATAGCAGCAACATTACTAAGGGTGAGTTTGCGTGTCCATTACCTTCCTTTGTAATAACTGATCTATGAGAAAGAAAGGCGCTGCTCTCTGGGCTCAGGGTCTGAGGCCTCCCCTGGCACAGCCCAGCCCAGCACAGCCGTGAGACCTACCCTCAGGGACCCTGCCTTCCCTGCTCCTGCCGCGCGCCTCAGTGAAGGTGACCTTCTGCAACTGACGCCTGAGGCCTTTAGAGGGCGGCAGTTCGCGCGCCCCAGAGCCCTGTCCCAGGAGGGCGTGCACATGCGTCAGCTCCTAAAGCAGGGCGGGAATGGGGTTCCCTGAGCCATGGTTGCAGAGTGGTTAAGAGCTACTGCCTGCTAACCAAAAGGCTGGTAGTTCAAATCTCCCATCCATTTCTTGGAAGTCCTATGGGGCAGTTCTACTGTGTCCTACAGGATCATTAGGGGTCAGAATCGACTCTACTGTAATGGGTTTATGAAGAGCACTGCAGGAGCAGAAAACAAAGCATCTGGGGTGAATTCTGAGGCTTCTTGGAAAGCAAGTGACACCTTCTCACCCAGAACCTCCACATCAACCCTTCTGCCAAAAGAGCATGTCTGAAGCCACCACTCATGATTTATAAAAATTGTGGTCATTGTTTTTGTGCCATGGAGTCAATCTCCCCTCATGGAGACCCTATATGACACAGTAGAACTGTCCCATAGCGTTTCCTAGGCTGTAATCTTTATGGTGGCAGATTCCCTGGTGTTTCTCCTCTGCAGCCAGGGCCTTATTCCCTGGGTATTTCCTTAGCAACACAGCGCTTAACCTCACACAGTCAGGGCTCCTTCCCTAAGCTTACCTTTTGCTATTGAGTGGATTCTGACTCACAGCGACCCTACCAGTCAGAGTAGAACTTACCCACAGGGTTTCCAAGGAGTGGTTGGTGGATTTAAACTGCCACCTTTTGGTTAGCAGCAGGGCTCTTAACCACTTTGCAACCAGGGCTCCACTTAAAATACAGTATCCTGGAATGGGGAAGAGTGCTCTTCCACATTTAGATGCACTTTGGACCACGTTCATTTCTTCTTCTGAATACGCTTTCAAAAAATTCTATTTCTTTTTCCTCTTCTCTTTGAAAGTTCCATTACAGAACTGCACAGCCACAGAATTTTAGACCTGGAAATGCTGTAAGACATACTTTCTCCTGATGCCATTCCAAAAGTTTTCCCTACTATATTTACTGTCATACAGTGTTTCTTGCTGCATTTATTTAATATATAGACATTTCACAATAAATGTGGAGGCACCAATGTTTTGTCTGAAATTTACTTGTTTCCTTGACCAGGACAGTTGAGAACCAGGTCACAGAAAGTAGCTCCTTGATTTCCCTAGGTTCTTGCTCCACACAGGTGGGATGGCTTAAGCTGCACCCTTAGGGTTTATGAAATTGAATAAAAATGTATGAAATTTTTATTCCAAAATAAATATTTATGGAATGAAAACAAGTCCTTTTACAATACCATTTAAGAAAATAAAACATATAGGAATAAATGTACCCATTGATACTAAAGCCTTATGCAATGAAAATTACAAAACACTGCTGAACGATCTTAAAGAAGACCTAGATAGATGGAAAGAAATTCTGTACTCATGGATTGGAAGACTTAATATAGTGAACATGTCAATAATACACAAAGTGACCTACAGATAGAACACAATCCTAATCAAAATTCCTACAGTTTTCTTCACAAAAATGGAAAAAGAATCCTCCTTTTTCTATGGAAGACGAGAGAACTGAAATAGTCACACATTTGAAAAATAAAAAAGTAGCAGGCCTCATAGTTCCTCACTTCAAAACAGATTACACAGCTACAGTAAATCAAAGCAGCCTAGTACTTGTTTAAACATAGACACAAAGGCCAATGGAACAGAATTGAAAATCCAGCAATAAATCCAAACATCTATGGTCAATTGGTTTTCGACAAGGGGGCCAAATCCTTTCATTGGCAAAAGAATAGTCTCTTCAACAAATGGTGCAGGTGAAATTGGATTTCCACAAACAGAAAAATGAAACAAGACCCATACCTCACGCCATGCAGAAAAACTAAATCAATATAGATCAAGGAGCTAAATTTAAATTTAGAACCATACAGTTCTACAAAAAGAATATAGGAACAAACCTTTTGGACCTACTTAGTTTTCAAATGATAGATTATCAAACATAATAATGAATGCACAAGCATCAGAAAACAAAATAGATAACTCGGACCTCCTAAGAGTTAAATACTTACGCTCATCAAAAGACTTAATAAAAACAGGGAAGAGACAGCCTACAGACTGGGAAAAATTCTTTGGCAATTATATAAGTGATTAGAGTCTAATATCTAAAATATGTAAAACTTCTACAACTTAATAAGCAAAAGACAATCATATCAAGAAATAGGCAAAGAACATGAACATACATTTCACCAATGAGAATATTCACATGGCCAACAGACACGTGAAGAGCTGCTCAACATCATTAGGCACCAGGGAAATGCAAATCAATACCAACACGGGATAACATTTCACTCCCACTGTGAATGGCTAGAATAAAAAAATCAAAAACTAAAAAAAGGGAAAATAACAAGTGTTGGAGAGGATTTGGATGAATTGGAACCCTCATCCGTTGCTGGTGAAAATTCAAAATGATACAGCCATTTTCAAAACAGTCTTGCGGTTCCTCAAAAAACTGCTGGCAGAGCTGCCATATAACCCAGCAATTCCACTCCAGCTATTTGCCCTAGGGATCTGACAGAAGTGACAGGAACAGACATATGCACACCTATTTTCATCGCAGCACTATTCACAATAGCAAAAACATGGAAAGAACCTAACTGCCCATCAACCGATGAATGGATAACTAAAATGTGGTACATACATACAATGAAATACTACTCAGCAAGACAGAAATATGAGTTCCCTAAACTCCTTGGAACATGGAAGAACCTGGAGAACATTATCTCAAGTGAAAATTTCTGTCACAATAAAAGAAATATTCTATGTTATCACATTTATGAAATGATATGCACTAATAAAAATATGCAGAAAATGTGTTTACCAGAGACGGGGTGGAGTGAAACAGAAATTCACTCTCTAGAGAGCACACACTGGTTACTTTTGGTAATGGGAAAGGTAACACCAAATGAGAGTAAAGTACACACAGCATGACAAAGGCAAACCATATGAGTAAAAGGTACACAAGGAAAAAGAATTTGTTGGTAATAGCATGTAACGTATAATTTTCAAACATAAGCAAAAACGACCAAAAATATATATGCGGGTATATATATACATATATATATATATATATATGTTACACATATATATATGTATTCAGGTAGGCATTTACATGTATAAGTACACATAAGTGTATATATACGTGAGTATGTTTATGCATATACATGTATGGGAGTTTATGCACACATAGTCATATATATAATAAATCATATAGAGGGCAGATTTGTGAATATTTCTTATACATAACCAAACACCTCGTGGGATTGGTTTTCCGGATTTGAAGTATTAGGACCAGAGTCTAGTGGAACATCTGGGTACACGGGCACAATGTTGTTGTTGTTGTTAGGTGCCATCGAGTCGGTTCTGACTCATAGCGACCCTATGCACAACAAAACGAAACACAGCCCGGGCCTGAGCCATCCTTACAATCATTGTTATGTTTGAGTTCATTGTTGCAGCCACTGTGTCAATCCACCTCGCTGAGGGTCTTCCTCTTTTGTACTGACCCTGTACTCTGCCAAGCATTATGTCCTTCTTCAGGGACTGATCCCTCCTGACAACATATCCAAAGTATGTAAGACGCAGTCTCTCCATCCTTGCTTCTAAGGAGCATTCTGGTTGCACTTCTTCTAAGGCAGATTTGTTTGTTCTTTTGGCAGTCCATGGTATATTGAATAGTCTTTGCCAACACCACAATTCAAAGGTGTCAACTCTTCTTTGGTCTTCCTTACTCACTGTCCAGCTTTCACATGCATATGATGCGATTGAAAATACCATGGCTTGGGTTAGGTGCACCTTAGTCTTCAGGGTGACATCTTTGCTCTTCAACACTTTGAAGAGGTCCTTTCCTAAAGTTATACTTGACGTCCTAGTTTGCTGAGTAGTGCCTGGGATTTTAAAAGCTTGATAGTGGCCTTCTAAGATACAACTATTGCTCTCTGTTTATCTACAGCCAAAGAGAATGTAGGAAATGAAAGACACAAAAAAGAAACTTGAGGGGCAAGGTCAAGACGGCAGAATAGACAGATGGTTCTGGTAAACCCTCTTACAACAAAGACCCCCCCAAAAAAGTGAAACCAGTATATTTATAACAAGCTAGCAGTCTGAACATCAAGGTCAAGGTTAGAAAATGAACTCAGGGGCAGGTGGAGGAAGAGACGGTTCAGAAGCAGAGAGGAGTTACCAGACCTGAATCTCCAGGAGCCCTCAGGCACCATTCCTGGGAGTGGCGCCATGGGCTGGTACAAGCATTCAGCTGCAGTTTAGTTTCCCCATGGAGAAGCAGCCAGCCACACGGCTTACGCACACCTCCGGAATCAGAAAAGAATGGTGCTCTCAGCAAAAGCTAAGTACTTGCGTATGTTTTACCATCCCCGCCCCCCAAGCTGGCTTCAGTGGCTGATTTCCCTCGGCCTGAGATAAGCCCTGTTCAGCACCTAGAGCCATTTTCCTGGCCTTGGAAAAGGAATAAATTTGCAATTGGGGGAAAGAAAATTTACCAGCTCCACTAACTGGATGAACTCAGGACAGAAGCAGGTCCTGTCCAGGAATAAACAGCCCGTGGACTTTGAGTACCTTTCCCCTGTGAATGGACCTATATGGGCCTACTTCAGGAGAATAGGCTCTTCTTGACAGACTACAACTGTTTCAGCTGTGCGGTGGAGAGGGGGGTAACTGATGTTTGACATTGCTTTGTCTATCAAACAGGGTCCTCACCTACCCACATCAGGGGCCAAAGGACTGGTGGCTCCATTCATGTCACCCAGCCACCCACGACAAGGGTCCAAGGATAACTCGTACCTCTCGCTTATTACAACCAAAAACATTGGGTGCCCATTGTCCATCTGCAGAACTCACCTACCTGTATGCTATAGGGAACAGGGACACGCTTTCCTCAGAGACATTTGGGGGACAATTCTCAGCCCCCTGCCTTGTTCAGAGCATGAACCCTCCTGCAGCCAGATACCGGTACCAACACCAATCATCCCTGCCCCACTAAACTGTAGAACTGAGTCTGTACCACGCACTTGATGATCATCTACCTGGACACCTGAGTTGCATTCATACAATAAAAGTGAATGGACTCCTAGACTAATATAACTGATAACAGCTCTAGCCATCTGGGGACAGGACGTCAGAGTTCCAAAGACAAAAATAGTCAAGCTAGCTCACTCAAGCAACCCATTTGGGCATATTAAAACAAAACAAAGCCAGGAGCTATGACACAGTAAACAAACATAAACTAATACAATAACTTAGAGATGGCTCAGAGACAACAGTCAATATCAATTGACATAAAGACACAGAGCACGGTTGCCTCAACAGGCTCTCGAAACAAAGAATCAAGGGATCTTTTAGAAGAAAGTGCCTTCCTGGAATTAACAGAGGCAGAATACAAAAGATTAATATACAGAATCCTTCAAGACATCAGGAAGGAAATCAGGCAATATGCAGAACAAGCCAAGGAACACACAGATAAAGAAACTGATGAAATTAAAAAGATTATTCGGGAACATAATGAAAAATTTAATAAACTGAAAAAATCCATAGACAGACAGCAATCAGAAATTCAGAAGATTACCAATAAGATCACAGAAGTAGACAACTCGATACAAAGTCAGAGGAGAAGAATTGAGCAAGCAGAAGGCAGAATTTGTGAACTTGAAGATAAAGCACTTGGCACCAACATATTTGAAGAAAAATCAGATAAAAGAATTAAAAAAAAATGAAGAAACCTTAAGAATCATGTGGGACCCTATCAAGAGGGATAACCTACAAGTGATTGGAGAACCAGGACAGGCAGGGATAACAGAAAATACAGAGAGAATTGTTGAAGATTTGTGGGCAGAAAACTTCCCTGATATCATGACAGATGAGAAGATATCTATCCAAGATGCTCATTGAACTCCACATAAGGTAGATTTTAAAAGAAAGTCACCAAGACAATTATAATGTAACTTGCAAAAACCAAAGATAGAGAGAGAATTTTCAGAGCAGCTAGGGATAAACGAAAAGTCACCTAAAAAGGAGGGTCAACAAGAATAAGCTCTGACCACCCGGCAGAAACCATGTGGGCAAGAAGGCAGTGGGATGACTTATATAAAAAAAAAAGAAGGAAAAAAAAGGCCAGCCAATAATCATATATCTACCAAACTGTCTCTCAAACATGAAGGTGAAACCAGGACATTTCCAGATAAGCAGAAGTTTTCAGATTTCATAAAAACCAAACCAAAACTAGAAGAGATACTACAGGGAGTTCTTTGGTTAGAAAAGCAATAATATCAGGTATCAACCCAAGGCTAGAACACTGGGCAGAGCAATCAGAAGTCAACCCAGACAGGGAAACCACAAAAATAAATCAAGATTAAAAATCAAAACAGGGAAACACCAATGTATTATGTAAAAGAAGACAACATTAAATCAATAAAGAGGGACAAAGAAATGTAGTCATGTATCTCCCATATGGAGAGCAAGGCAAGGTGGTACAAGCAATAAAAGTTAAGTTAAAATTCAGAAAAATAGAGGTAAATAATAAGGTAAGCACAAAGTAGACAAATTATCCTACACATCAAAATAAAATGCAAGAAAAAATAGAGACTCAGCAGAAACAAAATGAGCAACAACAGATATGAGGAACGGAGAATATATACAGATAATCTACTCAGCACATAAAATTAAGTGGGAAAAAGAAACTGTCAAAATACACTAAAAAACACATCAAAATGATACCACTAAATTTATACCTATCTGTAATTATGCTGAATGTAAATGGACTTAATGCACCAATACAGAGACACAGAGTGGCAGAATGGATTAAAAAACACAATCCGTCTATACGCTGCCTACAAGAGACACACCTTAGACTCAGAGACACAAAGTAAAACGCAAAGGATAGAAAAAAATATATATCAAGCAAACAACAACCAAAGAAGAGTGAGAGTGGCAATATTAATTTCTGACAAAAAGACTATAAAGTTAAATCCATCATCAAAGATAGGGAAGAACACTATATAATCATTAAAAGGGCAATATACAAAGAAGATATAACCATATTAAATATTTATGCACTCAATGACAGGGCTGCGAGATACATAAAACAAATTCTAACAGCATTGAACTGTGAGACAGACAGCTCCACAGTAATAGTTGGAGAGTTCAACTCACCACTTTCGGTGAAGGACAGGACATCCAGAAAGAAGCTCAATAAAGACAAGGAATATCGAAATGCCACAACAAACCAACTTGACCTCATAGACATATACAGAATGCTCCACCCAACAGCAGCCAGTTATACTTTATTTCTGGTGCACATGGAATATTCTCTAGAATAGACCACATATTAGGTTATAAAGCAAGCCTTAGCAGAATCCAAAACATTGAAATATTACAAAGCATCTTCTCTGACCTTAAGGCCATAAAAGTAGAAACCGATAACAGAAAAAGCAGAGAAAAGAAATCAAACACTTGGAAACTGAACAATACCCTGCTCAAAAAAGACTGGATTAGAGAAGACATTAAGGATGGAATAAAGAAATTCATAGAATACAATGTGAATGAAAACACTTCTTATCAGAACCTTAAGGACACAGCGAAAGCAGTGCTCAGAGGTCAATTGATATCAATAAATGCACACATCCAAAAAGAAGAAAGGGCCAAAATCAAAGTATTACCCCTACAACTTGAACAAATTGAAAGAGAGCAACAAAAGAAACCCTCAGGCACCAGAAGAAAGCAAATAATAAAACTTAGAAGAGGAGGGGGGCCAAGATGGCTGACTAGGTAGAAGCTACCGCGGATCCGTCTTGCAACAAAGACTTGGAAAAACAAGTGAATCAATCATATACATGACAACCTACAAACTCCAACCATCAAGCACAGAACTAAAGAGTTGACCTGAGTGACAGAGGAGTGAAAACCACATCCTGAAGCAGCGACCGCTTCTGGAACCGGTGTCCTGCGCCACAGCCTTGAGCCCTCGTGGTTGCCTGGTGCCAGAGTGGTGGGGCTGATTGTGGCTTACTGAGATGGGGCAAGCACGGGACACAGCCATAACCCCTAACCCCTAACCCCTTGGAGTAACCTTGGTAGACACTCAGCCAGCGCAAGCAGGCTGCACACCGATGCCGCTGACAAGAGAATGAGCAACCACGGGGAAGAACTGACTGTTTTTGGAGCCTGGAGCCAGCATCCCAGTCAGAAAACCTTGCAGCTGGGCTTTGGACTAAGCGCAGAGGAGCTGAGCATGGCTTCCCGAGATGGTGCAAGCACGGGACAGGACGCAGGCCTGACCCTGGGGGCAATCTCGACCCAGCCAGCGCACACAGGCTATATGCTCCTCTGGAATCTCAGATAAAACAGTCATCACCAAGCAAGATAAGTAAACTTTGTCTATATTGCCCTGCGCTACTGTCTCCTATCTATCTGATCACTCCCCTCTCTGCCCCAGGTGGCTTCATTAACTTTGGAATTTCCTGGGCCATGCAGTGAAGTGCTCCGAGGGTTTTTTTTTTCCTAACCCATTCTCCTGGCCTGAGAGAAGCAGCAACTAACAACCCAGGGGGAAAAACTCCTTCCCTGATTTCCCTAAATTGGAATAAAAAGACAGAACCAGCTCCAGCCAAGCATATGAAATCCACAGTCCTTGGCTTTCATTCCTTCAGGGAACAAGGTGGCTATTATACTGCAAAGGCAATTCAGATAGAGATCTGACTGTAATTGTTGTAGCAGAGCAGTGGAAAGACAAGTTTTCAAGGTCTGATGCCTCTCTACCTATTAAACAGAACCCTCACTGATCCACAGCAGGGAACTGAGGGCTAAAGCTCCACCCAAACCACCTAGCCACCTGCTAAAGGGGTCTGAGGATAGTGACGCCTACCAAACTTTAGAGGTACAAGCATTGGGTGCCTAAGGTACAGCTGCAGAGCCCACCCACCAAAGTGCTCTAGGAATAGAGACACTCCTACCTCACTGGCACGTGGGGGAATGCTGTCAGCATCCTGCCCTCCGTGGAGTGTGACCCCTTGCCGCTACTAGAATCTGGCGCACACAACTATCACCACTACTCCTCTAAGTTAATAGGTGAAAATCTGAACTACACACGTGGTAACCCAACATCAGAAGACTTTAGCTGATTCTATTCAAGAATAGTGAATGGGCTCTTAGGCTTATATATGTGGTAACAGCCCAAATCGTAATAGGACATAAGTGATTGAAAGGCTACAACAATCAAGAAAGCGCAATCTAGTAGTATATTGGGTATAATGAAACAAAACAAAGCAAGATAAGACTCAGTGAGCAAATATAAAATAAATCATTACAATATCTTACAGATTGTTTGGAGACAGCAGCTGATATCAAATCACATAAAGAAGCAGACCATGATTGCTTCTACAAATCCCCATATTAAAGAATCAAAATCTTTCCCAAATGAAGATACAATCCTGGAATTGCCAGATGCAGAATATAAAAAACTAATATACGGTGTGCTTGAAGACATCAGGGATGACCTTGGAAATAAAATAAGGAAATCTGCAGAAAAAGCCAAGGAACACATTGATAAAGCAGTTGAAGAAACCAAAAAGATTATTCAAGAACATAGTGGAAAAATTAATAAGCTACAAGAATCCATAGAGAGACAGCATTCAGAAATCCAAAAGATTAACAGTAAAATTACAGAATGAGACAACTCAATATGAAGTCAGAGGAGCAGAATCAAGGAATTGAAATACAGAGTGGGGGAGTTGGCAGATAAGGCAATTGACACCTATATAGTTGAAGAAAATCACATAAAAGAAATAAAAAAAAAATGAAGAAACCCTAAGAATCATGTGAGACTCTATCAAGAAGAATAACTTGCATGTGATTGGAGTTCCAGAACAGGGAGAGATAACAGAAAATACAGAGACAATAGTTGAATCCCTGTTGGCAGAAAACTTCCCTGGCATCACGAAAGACGAAAGAATATCTATCAAAGGTGCTCATTGAACCCCATACAAGATTGATCCAAAAAGAAAGTCACCAAGGCATATTATAATCAAACTTGCCAAAACCAAAGATAAAGAGAATTTTTAAAAGCAGCCAGGGATAAAAGAAGTCACCTACAAACGAGAATCAATAAGTTCAGACTACTCAGCAGAAACAATGCAGGCAAGAAGGCAATGGGATGACATATACAGAGAGCACTGAAGGACAAAAACTGCCAGCCAAGGATCATATATCCAGCAAAACTCTCTCTCAAATATGAAGGCGAAATTAAAACATTTACAGATAAGCACAAGCTCAGAGAATTTGCAAAAACCAAACCAAAGCTACAAGAATTACTAAAGGAAATTCTTTGGTCAGAAAATCAATAATATCAGGTACCAACACAACACAAGGTCACAGAACAGAACATCCTGATATCAACTCAAATAGGGAAATCACAAAAACAATATAAGATCAATTTTAAAAAGAAAAAATGCTCAAAACAGGGAATCATTGAAGTCATTATGTAAAAGATTACAATAATCAAAAAAGAGGGACTAAATACAGGAGGCGTAGGTCTTCCATATCGAGAGGAAAACAAGGTGATATAGGATGATACAAGTCAGGTTTTTGCTTAGAAAAATAGGGGTATATATTAAGGTAACCACAAAGAAGTCTAACAATTCCATAATTCAAAATAAAAACCAAGAAAAACATAATGACTCATAAAAATAAATAGAACTTATGAAAATAAGGAACACACAATTTACAAAGAAAAACTTCCCAGCACAAAGAAGTAAGTGGAAAAATGAAATTGTCCACAACACACACAAAAAGGCATCAAAATGACAACACTAAACTCACATTAATCTATAATTACACTGAATGTAAATGGACTAAATGCACCAATAAAGAGACAGAGAGTCTCAGACTGGATAAGAAAACACGGTCCGTCTATATGCTGCCTACAAGAGACACACCTTAGACTTAGAGACACAAACAAACTAAAACTCAAAGGATGGAAAAAATAGATCAAGCAAAAACAATCAAAAAAAAGCAGGAGTGGCAATATTAATTTCTGACAAAATAGACTTTAAAGTTAAATCCACCACAAAGGATAAAGAAGGACACTACATAATGATTAAAGGGACAATTGACCAGGAAGATATAACCATATTAAATATTTATGCATCCAATGACAGGGCTGAAAGATACATAAAACAAACTTCAACAGAATTGAAAAGTGAGAAAAACACCTCCACAATAACAGTAGGAGACTTCAACACACCACTTTTGGAGAAGGATAGGACTTCCAGGAAGAAGCTCACTAGAGACACGGAAGATCTAATTGCTACAATCAATGAACTTGACCTCATAGACTTATACAGAACTCTCCACCCAACAGCTGCAAAGTATACTTTTTTTTAGTGCACATGGAAGAAGATTCTCTAGAATAGATCACATATTAGGTCATAAAACAAACCTTTGCAGATTCAAAACACTGAAATATTACAAAGCATTTTCTCAGACCGTAAGGCGATAAAAGCAGAACTCAATAACAAAAAATCAGGGAAGAGAAATCGAATCCTTGGAAACTGAACAATACCCTGCTCGAAAAAGACTGGGTTATAGAAGACATTAAGGAGGAAATAAAGAAATTCATAGAATGCAACAAGAATGAAAACACTTCCTATCAAAACCTCTGGGACACAACAAAAGCAGTGCTCAGAGGCCAATTTATATTGATAAATGCACACATACATAAAGAAGAAAGAGTCAAAATCAGAAAACTGTTCCTACAACTTGAACAAGCAGAAAGCCAGCAACAAAAGAAGCCATGAGGCACCAGAAGAAAACAAATAATAAGAATTAGAGCAGTATTAAATGAATTAGAGAACAGAAAAACAATTGAAAGAATTAATAAAGCCAAAATTGCTTCTTTGAAAAAATTGATAAACCATTGGCCAGACTGACTAAAGAAATACAGAAAGGAAACAAATAACATGAATCAGAAATGAGATGGGCCGTATCACAACAGACCCAACTGAAATTAAAAGAATCATATCAGATTACTACGAAAAATTGTACTCTAACAAATTTGAAAGCCTAGAGGAAATGGATGAATTCCTAGAAACACACTAAAAAACACTACCTACCTAAAATAACACAATCAGAAGTAGAACAACTAAATAGACACACAACAAAAAAAAAAAAAAAAAAAGAGAGATTAAAAAGGTAATTTAAAAAATTCCCAACAACAACAACAAAAAAAAGCCCTGGCCTGGACAGCTTCACTGGGGAGTTCTACCAAACTTTCAGAGAAGAGTTAACACCACTACTACTAAAGGTATTTCAAAGCATAGAAAAGGATGGAATACTACCCAACTCATTCTATGAATCCAGCATATCTCTGATACCAAAACCAGGTAAAGACACCACAAAAAAAGAAAATTACAGACCTATATCTCTCATGAACATAGATGCAAAAATCCTCAACAAAATTCTAGCCAATAGAATTCAACAACATATCCAAAAAATAATCCACCACGACTAAGTGGGATTTATACCAGGTATGCTGTGTTATGCAAGGTTGGCTCAATATCAGAAAAACAATGAACGTAATCCACCATGTAAATAAAACAAAAGACAAAAACCACATGATCTTATCAATTGATGCAGAACAGTCATTTGAAAAAGTCCAACACCCATTCATGATAAAAACTCTCAGCAAAATAAGAATTGAAGGAAAATTCCTCAACATAATAAAGGGCATCTATACAAAGCAAACAGCCAACATCATTCTAAAGGGAGAGAGCCTGAAAGCATTTCCCTTGAGAATGGGATCCAGACAAGGATGCCCTTTATCACCGCTCTTATTCAACATTGTGCTGGAGGTCCTAGCCAGAGCAATTAGGCTAGACCAAGAAATAAAGGGCATCTGGATTTGCAAGGAAGAAGTAAAATTACCTCTATTTACAGATGACATGATTTTATACGCAGAGAACCCTAAGGAGTCCTCCAGAAAACTACTGAAACTAATAGAAGAGTTCAGCAGAGTTTCAGGTTACAAGATAAACATACAAAAATCATTTGGATTCCTCTACATCAACAAAAAGAACATCAAAGAGGAAATCACCAAATCAATACCATTCACAGTAGCCCCCAGGAAGATAAAATACTTAGGAATAAATCTTACCAAAGATGTAAAAGACCTATACAAAGAAAACTGCAAAGTACTACTGCAAGAAACTAAAAGGGACCTACATAAGTGGAAAAACATACCTCACTCAGGGATAGGAAGACTTAACATAGTAAAAATGTCTATTCTACCAAAAGCCATCTATATATACAATGCATTTCCGATCCAAATTCCAAGGACATTTTTTAATGTGATGGAGAAACAAATCACCAACTTCACAGGGAAGGGAAAGAAGGCCCTGATAAGTAAAGCATTACTGAAAAAGAAGAACTAAGTGAGAAGCCTCACTCTACCTGATTTTAGAACATATTATACCGCTATGGTATCAAAAAAGCCTGGTACTGGTACAACAACAGGCACACAGACCAATGGAACAGAATTGAGGAACCAGATAGAAACCCACCCACATATGAGCAGCTGATATTTGACAAAGGCACCAAAGCAGTTAAACTGGGAAAAGACAGTCTCTTTAACAAATGGTCCTGGCATAACTGGATATCCATTTGCAAAGATGAAATAGGACCCATACCTCACACCATGCACAAAAACTAACTCCAAATGGATCAAAGACCTAAACACAAAGACTAAAACGATAAAGATCAAGGAAGAAAAAATAGGGACAACGTTAGGAGCCCTAATACTAGGCATAAACAGAATACAAAACATTACCAAAAATGACAAAGAGAAACCAAATAACTGGGAGCTCCTAAAAATCAAACACCTATGCTCATCTAAAGACTTCACCAAAAGAGTAAAAAGACCACCTACAGATTGGGAAAGAATTTTCAGCTATGACATCTCCAACCAGCGCCTGATCTCTGAAATCTATATGAGTCTGTTAAAACTCAACCACAAAAAGACAAACAACTCATTTAAAAATTGGGCAAAGGATATGAACACGCACTTCACTAAAGAAGATATTCAGGTGGCTAACAGATACACAAGGAAATGGTCTCAATCTTTAGCCATTAGAGAAATGCAAATTAAAACTACGATGAGATTCCATCTCACTCCAACAAGGCTAGCATTAATCCAAAAAACACAAAATAATAAATGTTGGAGAGGCTGTGGAGAGACTGGAACACTTATACACTGATTGTGGGACTGCAAAATGGTACATCCACTTTGGAAATCGATCTGGCATTTCCTTAAAAACGTAGAAATAGAACTACCATACGACCCAGAAATCCCACTCCTTGGAATATAACCTAGAGAAATAAGAGCCTTTACATGAACAGATATATTCAGAGCCATGTTTATTGCAGCACTGTTTACAATAGCAAAAAGATGGAACCAACCAAGGTGTCCATCAATGGAGGAATGGATAGATTATGGTATATTCACACAATGGAATACTACGCATCGATAAAGAACAAGGATGAATCTGAAATATTTCATAACATGGAGGCACCTGGAAGGCATTATGCTGAGTGAAATTAGTCAGATCCAAAAGGACAAATATTGTATAAGACCACTATTATAAGATCTTGAGAAATAGTTTAAACTGAGAAGAATACATTCTTTTGTGGTTACGAGAGGGGGAAGGGAAGGAGGGTGGGAGAGGGTTATTTACTGACAGTAGATAAGAACTACTTTAGGTGAAGGGAAGGACAACACTCAATACAGGGGAGGTCAGTATGACTGGACTGGACCAAAAGCAAAGAAGTTTTCTGAATAAACTGAATGCTTTGAAGGTCAGCGGAGCAAGGGCAGGGATTTGGGGACCATGGTTTAAGGGGACTTCTAAGTCAATTGGCAAAATAAATTCTATTAAGAAAACATTCTGCACCCCACTTTGAAATGTGGAGTCTGGGGTCTTAAATGCTAACAAGCAGCCATCGAAGATGAATCAATTGGTCTCAACCCACCTGGATCAAAGGATAATGAAGAACACCAAGGTCACAAGGTAATTATGAGCCCAAGAAACAGAAAGGGCCACATGAACTAGAGACTACATCATCCTGAGACCAGAAGAACTAGATGGTTCCCGGCCACAACCGATGACTACCCTAACAGGGAGCACAACAGAGAACCCCTGAGGGAGCCGAAGAACAGTGAGATGCAGTCCCCAAATTCTCATAAAAAGACCAAACTTGATGTTCTGACTAAGACAGGAAGAATCCCAGGAGTCATGGTCCTCAAACGTTCTGTTGGCCCAGGACAGGAACCATTCCCAAAGACAACTCATTAGACATGGATTGGACTGAACAATGGGTTGGAGAGAGATGCTGATGAGGAGTGAGCTACTTGCATCAGGTGGACACGTCAGACAATGTTTGCATCTCCTGTCTGGAGGGGAGATGGGAGGGTAAAGGGAGTTAGTAACTGGCAAAACGGTCACGAAAGGAGAGACTGGAAGGAGGGAGCGGGCTGACTCATTAGGTGGACAGTAAGTGGGAGTATGTAGTAAGGTGTATATAAGTTTATATGTGAGAGACTGACTTTATTTGTAAACTTCCACTTAAGGCACAATAAAATTACTAAAAAAAATTAGAGAACTAAATGAAATAGAAAACAGAAAAACAATTGTATGAATTAACAGACCAAAAGCTGGTTCTTTGAAAAAATTAACAAAATTGTTAAACCACTGGCCAAACTGACAAAAGAAAAACAGGACAGGAAGAAAATAACCTGAACAAGAAATGAGATGGGTGATATTACAACAGACCTAACTGAAATTAAAAGAATCATATCAGACTACTATGAAAAAATTGTACTCTAACAAACTTGAAAACCTAGAAGAAATGTACGAATTCCTAGAAACACACTACCTACCTAAACTAACATAAACAGAGGTAGAAAAATAGACCCATAACAAAAGAAGAGATTGAAAAGGTAATCAAAAAATTACCAACAACAACAAAAAAGTCCTGGCCCAGATGGCTTCGCTGGAGAATTCTACCAAACTTTCAGAGAAGAGTTAACACCACTACTACTAAAGGTATTTCAGAGCACAGAAAAGGACGGAATACTTCCAAACTCATTCTATGAAACCAGCATATCCCTGATGCCAAAACCACTTACAGAAACCACAAAAAAAAAAAAAAGAAAGAAAGAAAATTATAGACCTATATCCCTCATGACAATGTTCTGCTGCTATTCATAAAGTTTTCACTGGCTAATGGTTTTCAGAAGTAGGGTGCCCTTTATCACTGCTCTTATTCAACATTGTGCTGGAGGTCCTATCCAGAGCAATTAGGCTAGATAAAGAAATAAAGAGCATCCAGATTGGTAAAGAAGAAGTCAAAGTATTTGCAGATGACATGATCTTATACACAGAAAACAATAAGGAATCCTCAAGACAACTACTGAAACAAATAGAACAGTTCAGCAGAGTATCAGGATACAAGATAAACATAAAAAAAATCAGTTGGATTCCTCTACACCAACAAAAAGAACATCAAAGTGGAAATCACCAAATCAATACTATTTACAGTAGCCCCCAAGACGATAAAGTACTTAGGAATAAATCTTACCAGAGATGTAAAAGACTTATACAAAGAAAACTACAAAACACTTCTGCTAGAAACCAAAAGAGACCCACATAAGTGGAAAAGCATAACTTGTTCATGGATAGGAAGGCTTAATTATACAAATCTCTATTCTACCAAAAGTGATCTATAGATTTAATGCAATTCTGATTCAAATTCCAATGACATTTTTTAATGAGATGGAGAAACAAATCACCAACTTAATGAGGAAGAGAAAAAGGCCCCAGATAAGTAAAGCATTACTGAAAAAGAACAAAGTGGGAGGCCTCACTCTACCTGATATTAGAACCTATTATACCACTACAGTAGTCAAAACAGCCTGGTACTGGTACAACAACAGATACATAGACTAATGGAACAGAATTGAGAATCCAGACATAAATCCATCCACATATGAGCAGCTGATATTTGACAAACGCCCCAAAGCATTTAAACTGGGAAAAGACAGTCTTTTTAACAAATGACACTGGCACAACTGGATATCCATCTGCAAAAAAAGGAACATGGCCTATATCTCACAGCACGCACAAAAATAAGCTCAAAATGGATCAAACTGCAAAATATAAAATCTGAACAATAAAGATCATGGAAGAAAAATAGGAACAACATTAGGAGCCCTAATACATGGTATCAACAGTATACAAACATTCCTAACAATGCAGAAGAAAAAGTAGATAACTGGGAGCTCCTAAAAATCAAATATTGATGCTCATCCAAAGACTTCACCAAAAGAGTAGAAAGATTACCTACAGACTGTGAAAATGTTTTTAGGTATGACATTTCTGATTAGTGCCTCATCTCTAAAATCTACATGATACTGCAAAAACTCAACCGCAAAAAGACAATGCAATTAAAGCATGGGCAAAAGATATGACAGACACTTCACTAAAGAAGACATTCAGGTGGCTAACAGATACATGAGGAAATGCTCACAATCATTCACCATTAGAGAAATGTAAATGAAAACTACAATGAGATTCCATCTCACTCCAACAAGGCTGGCATTAATCTGAAAAATCCAAAATAATAAATTTTGGAGAGGTTGTGGAGAGACTGGAACACTTCTACACTGCTGGTGGGAATGTAAAATGGTACAATCACTTTGGTAATCGATTTGACGCTTACCAAGGTCACAAGGTAATTATGAGCCCAAGAGACAGAAAGGGCCAAATGAGCTAGAGACTACATCATCCTGAGACCAGAAGAACTAGATGGTGCCTCGCCACAACCAATGACTGCCCTGACAGGGAGCACAACAGAGAAGCCCTGAGGGACCAGGAGAACAGTGGGATGCAGACCCCGAATTCTCATAAAAAGACCAGACTTAATGGTCTGACTAAGACAAGAAAAATCCTGGCGGTCATGGTCCCCAAACCTTCTGTTGGCCCAGGACAGGAAACATTCCCGAAGCCAACTCATCAGACATGGATTGGACTGGATAATGGGATGAAGAGGGATGCTGGTAAGGAGTGAACTTCTTGGATCAGGTGGGCATTTGAGACTAGAGGAGATGAGAGGGTAGAGGGGTTTAGAAGCTGGCGGAATGGACACAAAAAGAGAGAGTGGAGAGAGAGAGAGTGCCATCTCGGTAGGGGGAGAGCAATTGAGAGTACATAACAAAGTGTGTATAAGTTTATATGTGAGAAACTGACTTGATTTGTAAACTTTCACTTAAGGTACAGGAAAAATTAAAAAAAAAAAAGGTCAGCAGTTCAAATCCACTAGGCGCTCCTTGGAAACACTATGGGGCAGTTCTACTCTGAACCACAGGGTCGCTATGAGTCAGAATGGACTTGACATCAATGGGTTTGGTTACAGATTTTGGTGGTCTTTCAGAAGTAGATTGCCAGGCCTTTCTTCTGAGACACTTCTTGATGGACTTGAACCTCCAGCCTTCTGATTAGTAGCCAAACATGTAAGCATTTGCATCTCCCTGGGACTCCAATTTTTTCTTACAGGAACTGGATTTCCCTGCAAATGGCAATGCTATGGAGTCAAAGCTCCATTTGTCTGTGCTCTGTCCATCAGGAGAGCAGAGACAGAATCTTGTAGGACTGATGAGAAAGAATTATTTAATTAAAATCATGGCAACTGATTAAAAACAACAAAGTGTCATTGACTAGCAATGATAAGCTCAAAAGTTTTAGTTGAAAGTTTTCCAAGCTAAACACACCAACTGATGAAATTTTCACTGAAACAGTTAATTCAGGCTGATAATTTCAAGGCAAAACTAATGGGAATAGGACAAATCACTGGTAATTCTAAGAAAATACTTATCTTTGGAATGCAGTATATACGAAGGCAACATTTCACAGCAAATGCTAAACGAGTTTGCCAATTAAACCAACTGATCCAAAACCCACTGCTGCCGCTTCAATTCTGACTCATAGTGGCCCCGCAGGACAGAGTGGAACTGCCCCACAGGGTTTCCAAGGAGCAGCTAGTGAATCTGAACTGCTGGTGTTTTGGTTTGCAGCTAAGCCCTTAACCAGCCCTTAACCAGTAGGCCATCAGGGCTCGGGCTCATGAATAAGATGCAGTCCACATGGTATTTGTTTACAAGTGGATAATCACAATACATGCGCAATAGACATTTACTCAGTAGACCTTTACTAGGAGCAAAGCAATGCCCCTTAATCTGGAGAAGACAAGGTTAGGCATATTGAGATGCATCTGAAATACTTCCTGCTCTCAGTGAGTTTAGAATCAAATATCCAAGTTTAGACTGTCATTCAAGTCAGAACACCAATTCCGCATGAAAGTAGCAGGCAAAAAGCAGTGGATTGTGGGGGGAGTCAGGAACGACTTTATTACACGTGTAACAGGAAGGTGAAACATGAAGCCTGGGCAGAAGGAATAACTGGCATATTTGCATTTATTTGTTCATGTGTATACTTATGAGTGGGTATTAGTTCACTTACTGTAAATGTTCAGAGTTACTTCATAAGCTGATCACTGCTCATATTTAAAATCATCATAAAAAGAACTGTATTCAAGCCTGGTTCACACGTGTAACACAGATAAACTACAGAAGAGACCATGAACACAGTCTAAACACAAGGAGGTAAAGGAGCTGCACGCTGGGTTGGCCCAGTGGAACCCTGTTAGGGGATGCTTTTGAGAGAACACGATTGTTTTTCCGGGTGTTTTCCCAAAGCCTTGGAATATACCCCAATCTTCTCTCGTTTTCTCTAGTACCTTGCTACTCACTGATTTCCCTGAAATCTTTAATAAAGGTCATTGCTAACTATAAAAAAATAAATAAACTTGTCTAGAAGACAAATAGTCTACATAAACCATGACCTCATCTGCCCTGAGACCGGAAGAACTAGATGACGCCCAGCTACCACTACCATCCCTTGTGATTAGGGTCACAATAGATGGATTCTGAGAGAATGGGACAAAAATGTGGAACAGAGCCTGGAATTCATTTCAAAGAAAAAAAAAAAAAAACGGGCTTATTGAACTGGTTCAGACTTGAGTACACCCTTAGAAGCACTGCTCTGAAATACTCCTCAAATCTTGAACTGAAACTAGCCCCTGAGGTCACCTTATGCCTAAATAACAGATTGGCTCCCAAAATAATGAATATCACCACTAAGTACTGTGCTCCTTGGGTTCAAATTCCAAAGACGGCTGCTTAACAAGAGTCAGTTAACAAAACGAAAAATAAACTCAATTGAAATGTGAACCCTCTTAAACTTGCTCTTTTAAAGCCAATAATTCCAGATTCAACCTCCCAGCTTTCCTAGGAGACAAGTCACACAGTGGTGCTGCTCTTAGAAAGCAAGAAATCCATCACCATGCTGGTCATTCAAACCTCCCAGACTGCCTTGCAATAAGAAATGCTTGATTTTCACATCACCTGCCTCTGCATTTCCTACTACATTGTATTTGAGTTTTTGCACGCACTGCATCGTACTCTCCCTGTCCCCTGGCTCCACACATCTTCTAGGGATGCATGTTAGGAGATCTCTTAAGGAAAAGGTCCTCAGTACGTGTAATTCAGTTTACGTTTCCTCCCGTGTTGTGATTAGGAATACATCTCAGCCAGTGTTGCTTCCTCCCTGTTTACATAGCAGGTACTGTGGGAACAAAACTATTCCTTTTTCTTTTTGTAATATAACTTTATTTATTTTCAGTCGGTCTTTAAAACATCAGTACCAGAATTGCATCGCTGTATTGTTTTTAAGTGTTTTTTGGAAAACTTTCAGTAATCAGATACTCTGTTTCTGGAAATTGCAAGATTTGTATTATTTCTCGCTCCCTTGGTTGACTCCCTTGGATGATCCTACAGAAGCAACACATGGAGCCTCCAAGTACACACGCTGAGAGAGAAACCACAGTAGCTGAATAACCCTCAGTCATCACATCTTGTCATTTCCTCCAATGCTCTGAGATTGAGTGGAAGATCGTCTGTTTTCTGTGTACTGTGACCCAAGAACAGAGATGACGTTTATCAGTAGTCAATGCCCGCCCTAGAGCTTTTCCAAAGGGATGGCCAGAGAGCCGAGTTCAAAGTACTTTTGGCCTCTCCTTTTCATGGCCAATCTTAGTAAATTGCATATGGGCTAATTTAATCACATATGCTTCCAGGGTCGAAGATTTTCATGCAGTAGAAAAAGGAATTGCAGAATTTGAACATGATTGTCACTCCATAATGCAATTACTGGCCCTGAGCTCACTCATTCAAATCCAATGGCCTAAATCCATAAGTATGCATTATGGGAAAAAATGGATGGACTGACAGGCAGAAGAATCGAGGAGCAAGCCTGCTTTTCTTGAGTGCTAGATGCAATAATTTGACCTACCATCCATCTGGATTAAAACTATTTAAGGTTGCTCCATGATAGAAGCTCAAGCCCTAAGAAAAGCTGCAAAGATTTTGCTTTAATCAATCACCACGATGAGTAGCTTTAAAAAATATCGGGATGATTTTTCTTGAACCTCTCTAACTTCATTATCTAAGCTAAGATGTGAGTAGAGTTGTACATTGTAGCTGCCAGAGAAAACACAAAGATAGGCGCATGCAATAAGGTACTTCCTGGTTGCAGAGAATTAAGGTATGGGCAATGTCCAGGGAGGCAGAAGCATTCTTTTCACTGGATGGGCAAACACTGTGGATGCTGAAGATAGAAATATTCATCGGATCCTATCAAGTTTATAGTTCAGATAAAAATCAGAAATCACAAGGCAATTCATGAGGGCAACATTATGAAATGACTTTGTCACATAATTGTAGCAAAGAGGAGAGAAGACCCCTTGCCTCTTCTAGGCTTGAAATTCTCTGCTTCTCCACTACAATACGACTGCTATTGCCTTTGTCTACATTACCCTCTTGAGTCAAAATATATTCCCCAGTGACAAGAAACTACGTTAGTGCCAGCAGGGAAATGTTCTGAGTGAAGTCTCTCAGTGTGGAACACTCCTCCTCAATGTCTGTCTCCTTCCCTTACACCCTCCCATCTGAAGATCACTACTGCTGTGAGAGCAGGATTAAAGTTGGTCTCACATTTCTTTTCTTATTGCAACCACTTGGGGTCAGTACCCTTCATCTCCAATGACCAATTTTCCTATCAAGCCTCTCTTCTTGAAACAACAACACCATGAGTGCTCATTCAACTCATTTTCATATTAATACATTGAAAATTATGCTCATGATGGAAAAAAAAGTCAAACATACTGTACTTAATGAACATTCTACCTTGACTCCCACAAAGATATGAGCACGTGCCTTGATTAGACTGGATTCCAAAGAGCAAGGGTGTGTGTAGGGCTTCATGGTTCAGAATGGCCAGCTAGGAGTTAGATGGGAGCAAGTGTGTGTGTGATTTGACTTCCGTGAGCAGAGTCCTGTTTTGATCTCAAGATACCCACCCATTTCAGGGCCATGGGGCTCTATCTAACACCTAAAGAGACCAGGGCTGTAGCACATTAAGCCCAATAGCTTCAGAAAAATAGTATTTTCTTCTTCCTCGCCCTTATATCTGCTCCCATGCGCACTAAGTGTACGTGCACAAGAGAGTCTGATGACTATTCAATCTCCAGGTAATCAAAATGACCTACTTTCAAGCTCTATAATGTGACAGCACAGTCCCCATTTCCATCCCAGATTTCCCGTGTCCATTCAACCAGCCTCTGGACAGGATTTGCCCGTTTAGTCTCATGCATCTACTTCAACTAAGAAGTATACTCTTGACGAGTATTATTTCATATTCCACTCTAATCTTGTCTGAAGTGTTGCCTTCAGGAATGGTTTTAGTTATGGGTTAACAGAGAGTCTGGGGCCATGTCCTCTGGAGTTTCTCTAGTCTCTGTCTGACCATTAAGTCTGGTCTTTTTAGGAGAATTTGAGTTCTGCTCTACGCTTCCTCCCGCTTCATCTTGGACCCTCTGTTGTGTTCCCTATCAAGCCGGTCTTTAGTGGTAGCCAGGCACCATCTAGTTCTTCTGGACTCAGGCTGGTAGAGTCCCTGGTTTATGCGGACCTTTAGTCTCTCGGGCTATTATTCTGCCTGTGTCTTTGGTGTTCTTCATTCTCCTTTATTCCACGTGTGTTGGGACCAATTGATGCATCTTAGATGGCCACTCACAAGCTTTTAAGACTCCACAGGCCACTCACCAAAGTAGGATGCAGAACATTTTCCTAATAAACTTTGTTACACCAATTGACCTAGATGTCCCCAAAAACTGTGCTCTCCAGGTCCCAGCCCCAGCTACTCTGTCTGTCAAAGTGTTTGGGTATGTTCAGGAAACTTTTTAGCTTTTGCTTTGTTCCTGTTATGCTGACTTATCCTGTATTCTGTGTTGTCCTTCCTTTCACCAAAGATGATCCTTGTCTATGAACTGGTTAGTGAATTCCCCTATCCCTCCCTCCCGACACTCCTAACCATCAAAGAATGCTTTCTTTTGTGTTTAAACCTTTGCCTGAATTCTTATAATAGTGGTCTCATACAATATTTGTCCTTTTGTGACTGATGAGTTTCACTCAGCATAATGCCCTCCACAGTCATCCATGTTGTAAGATGTCTCGAGGATTCATCATTGTTCTTTATTGTTGCATAGTATTCCATTGTGTGTATGTACCATAATTTGTTTATCTGTTCTGTTGATGGGCACCTAGGTTGTTTCCATTTTTTGCTATTGTGAAAAATGATGCAATGAACATGTGTGTGCATGTCTATTTGTGTGACACCTCTTATTTCTCTAGGATATATTCCAAGGAGTGGGATTGCTGGAGCATATCGTAATTCTATTTCTAGCTTTTTAAGGAAGTGCCAAATCTATTTCCAAAGTGGTTGTACCATTTTACATTCCCACCAGCAGTGTATAAGTGTTCAAGTCTCTCCATAACCTCTCCAACACTTATTATTTCATGTCTTTTGGATTAGCCTTGCTGGGGAGAGAGGGTTTCTCATCCTAGTTTTAATTTGCATTTCTCTAACGGCTAATAATAGTGAGCATTTCCTTATGTGTCTGTTAGGCACCTGAATCTCTTCTGTGATGAAGTGTCTGTTCATATCCTCTGCCTATTTTTTAAATGGGTTATTTGTCTTTTTGTTGTTGAGGTGTTGCAGCAGTTTGTAGATTTAGAGATTAGACCCTTATCGGATAGGACGTAGTCAAATTTTTTCCCCAGCCTGTAGGTTCTCTTTTGAGCCTTTGGTGAAGTCTTTGGATGAGTATAAGTGTTTGAGCATAAGTGTGAAGAGCTCCCAGTTATCTGGTTTCTCTCCTGGCATTTGTGCATTGTTAGTTATGGTTCATATTATATTTATGCAATGTATTAGGGTTTCCAGCATTGTCCCTAAAATGTGGTCTTTTCTGGAGAATGTTCCTTGTGCACTGAAAAAGAATGTATAATTGGCTGCTATTGGGTGGAGTGTTCTGTATACATGTCTATGAGGTCAAGTGGGTTGATTTTGGCATTTAGATCCGTGTCTTTATTTTCTTTCTAGATTTTTTGTCCTTCACTGAAAGTGGTGTGTTGAAGTCTCCTACTATTATTGTGGTGCTGTCTATTTCTCTCTTCTGTGTTGTTAGAGTTTGTTTTACATATTTTGGAGCTCTGTCATTGGGTGTGTATGTATTTCTTATGATATGCCCTCCTCGTGTATTGACCCTTTAATCATTATATAGTATCCTTCCTTATCCTTTGTGGTGGATTTTGCTTTAAATCCTATTTTGTCAGGGATTAATATTGCCACTTCTGCTCTTTTTTGGTTGTTCTTCGCTTGACATATTTTTCTTGCATCCTTTGAACTTTAGTTCATTTGTGTCTTTGAGTCTAAGGTGTGTCTCTTGTAGGCAGCATATTGATGGATGTTGTTTTTTTTTTTTGTTTTTTAAACCATTCTGCCACTCTGTCTCTTTACTGGTGCATTTAGTCCATTTATATTCGGTGTAATTATTGATAGAGTTTAGTGTTGTCATTTTGAATTTTTGTTGTTGTTGTTGTGTTGACAGTTTCTTCGTTCCACTTAATTCTCTGTGCTGAGTCATTTTTCTTTATGTATTGTCTTTTAATGTTTTTCATTACTGTTGATTTTGTGTTTCCTGAGTCTATATGTTTTTCTTTTTTTTTTTAATTTTGCTGGGTAGATTTATTAGCTTCCTTTGTGGTTACCTTCAGACTTACCATTATTTTCTAAGTTGAAAGCAACCTTTTATTTCTTGACATCACCTTGACTTCCTCTTCATATGGAAGTTCTATGACTACACTATTCCCTCTTCTTTATTTTAATGTTGGCATTTACATATTGACAGCTCTGTTTCCCTATTTCAATCTTTTAGCTTTGACTTATTTTTGATACATCCCAATCTAGGTTAATATCTGGTTGTTCTGTCCTGTGGTCTACTCTTGGGTTGTTGTCTGATACTGTTTGTTCTCTAACCTGAGTACTCCCTTTAATATTTATTGTAATTTTGGTTTGGTTTTTACAAGTTCCCTTAACTTCTGTTTATCTGAAAATGCCCTAATTTTGCCATGATACTTGAGGGACAGTTTTGCTGGATATATCATTCTCAGCAGGCATTTTTTTTTCCTTCAAGGCTTCATATGTGTCCCCCCATTGCCTTCTTACCTTTAGAGTTTCTGCTGAGTAGTCAGAGCTTATTCTTATGGATTCTCCCTTGTAGGTGGTTATTTATTTATCCCTAGCCAGTCTCAAGATTCCATCTTGAGCGTTGGTTTTGGCAAGTTCGATTATAATATCTGCTGGCGACTTTTCTGAGGGGGATCTACCGTGTGTGGGGTTCGTTGAGCTTCTTGGGTAGACATCTTCTCATCTTTCAGGACACCAGCAAAGTTTTCTGCCACGAAATCTTTAACAATTCTCTCTGTATTTCCTGTTATCCTCCCCCCCCCCCCCGCTTCTGGTACTCCAATCACTGATAGCTTTTTCCTCTTGATAGTGTCCCGCATAATTCTTATATATGTATTTTTTATTCTTTTTACTGATGTTTACTCAAATAAATTAGTGTCAAATAATTTATCTTCTATCTCACTAATTCTGACTTCCATTGCATCAGTCCTGCTCCTATCAGCTTTTACTAAGTTCTCTAAATCCAAAATTTTATTGTTAATCATTGGATTTCTAGTTACTGTCTATGATTTCTGGCAACCTGTTAAATTTGTCAGTCTGTTCTTACATTGTTTTCCTGAATTCATCCAGTGCTTTTTCTGTATGTTCCTTTGCTTGGTCTGAGTTTGCCTGGTCTCTTTCCTGATATCTTGAAGAGCTCTGTATATTAATCTTTTGAATTCTAACTCCAGTAATTCCAAGACCTTAACTTCCTCTGAAAGTTTTCCTGATTCTTTATTTTGGTTGCTTGCTCAAGCCATTTTGAACTGCTTTCTTATGTGATTTGACATTTACTCTTTTCTCCGACCCATCAATAAGTTATTATATTATTCATTGTATGTTTGTTTACTGTGTCCTAGCTTTTTGTTTTCTTTTCTCTCTATATGCCCAAGAGGCTGGGTGTGTGAGTTGCTTTGGATATTAGCATCTTTGAAACCCTCACATCCTATGTCCAGGTGGTTAGAGTAGCTACTAGGTGTGTAAGCTCAGGAATATGTTCGCTCTTTGTGCAGATGCAGCTCAGGTGCCCAGGTTGTTGGTCACTGAGTGCGTGATACAGACTCTCACCTACAGTCCTTGACAGGCAAGGCTGTTTAAGGGTGTTGGGAGCAGGCACAGGTATCTGGCTGTAGTAGGGGTCTATCTGTGCTGGGCAATGCAGTGGCTGATGGCTGACCCCAAGTGCCTGGGTGGACGGTGTGTCCCTGTCTCCTAGAGTGCGTACCATGGTGGGTTTTGCAGCCAGTGCTTGGGCGCCCAATGCTGTTGGCTGTAGGTACTGGGAGGTATTGTATATTCTCAGATTGCTGACATGACTGGATGGATGGAATAAGTGATACCACCAACCCTCAGGCCCCTGATGTGAGTGGGTGAAGTCCCTGCTTAATGGGCAGGACGTTGTCAATTGTCACAAATCTGCAACTCCCCCTTGACTCTGCAGTTGAAAACAAGCTTCAGGTGTAGGCCCTCTTGTTTTATGCTAATGACAGCATGTGTTGCTGAACTGGCCCACACAGATATAGTCAGGGGAGAAGGGAGCTACATGCCCTTGGTCCCCTTAGGCCAGTGCCCAGGCAAAGAGACAGTGCCTGGCCTGAGTTCTCAGTTTAGGGGACATGGTGAGTTTTGAATACTGTGAGACTGGATTGGGCATGGATAGCCCTGAGTTCTGGCTTAGTGGGCATGGCAGTTGTTGAATACTGCGGGACTGGTGTTGGAACAGAGCTGGGTAGGGGATGGGTGAGGATAAAGAGGCAAGTGTCCTCTGTGAAATTCCTAGAGTGGGACAGGTTATTTTGACCCTTAACAGTAGATGAGACACTTACACTTAGCTTCCGCAGTTCCAGTACCGTTTTCATCCCAATCCAGAGGCTTGTGTAGACTCTCCGCTGCCTGGCCTCTCCTGACGTGGTGATACATGTCCTGAACACTACTACTTGCCTCAGCCTGCATACACCATCTGACCCAGCCAGCAGGGTGCTGGCAACCTCACAACTGGCACATCTTCACTGCTTCTGAACAATCTCTCCTTCACCTTTCCACTCAGTCCAATTCCTACGCTTTTTCTTTGATGATCAGGACTCCTAGACTATCAGATATAATCGATTCGCTTGATTTTTCGATCTTTGTTGTAAGAGCAATAACAGGAAGCATCTGATTATTCCATCATCTTGGCCATGCCTCCTCCTGTTTTCTCTTTACACAATTAAGGTGTGTTCCAAAATATATATATTTTCCACTAAAATAATGTCAATGTTTCCCCACCTCATTCTGGGATCAGCAATCCTATTTGTGTTTCTTTAGTCTGTTTCTACAATGAGAACTTTAACATTCTCCTCAACATCAAAGTCCCCCTAAGAATAGGCTTGCCAGGTTTAGCAAACAAAATTCAGGACTCCAGGGATTTCCCATGGAATACTGTGGATATATTTACAATAGTATTAGTCCTTGTTTAACAGAAATTTGAAGTCAACAAGTGGCTTGTATTTTATCTGGCAAAACTACGAAGAGGTATAAAACATTAAGCTGTTATGACTTACTCACCTTCAGAAAAACAGAACTGAATTTGCAGTCATAAGGCCTGAGATTGAATCTTCATTCCATAAACATAAAACGCAGCATCCAAACCAAACCAGCACACCAATTTCACAACATCATTAGAGGTCCTTTTGATTATCTGGGATAATAAATACTCATCAAACACTCTTGAGCACCTAGGCTTAATGGGCTTGGGAGAAGATGTAAGGACAAGGAAGGCACAAAATCTTTTACTCTGAAGGAAAAGGGCCTACTATGCTACAGCCCTAGGCTCTCCAGGTGTTAGACAGGGTCCCATGGCCCTGAAATGAAGGGATACCTTGAGACCAAGGCAGGATTCTACTCACCAAAGTCAAATCCCCATCCACACACACTTGCTCCCATCTAAATTCTAGCTGGCCATTCTGAGCCATGAAGTCCTACTTCTCAGCTTCAGCTTCACATGTTTCCATCACAAACCCTTGGTCTTGGAATCCAGGCTCATCTAGGTATGTGCCCGTATCTTTGTGGGAATCGTGGTATTATCATCTTTAAATGAAAGTATTTTTGACTTATTTTTCATCACGAACATAATTTTCACTGTATTAAAGTCAAAATGAGTTGAAAGAGCATTCATTTTGTTGTTGTTTCAACAAGAGAGGCTTGGTAGAAAAATTGGTCATGGAAGATAAGGTTGCTGACCCCAAGTGGCTGCAGTAAGAAAAGAAATGTGTTGCCGTTATTGCTTTTAGGTGGGGTCGAATCGGTTCCGACTCATAGCAAAACTATGCAGAACAGAATGAAAGATCGCCTGGTCCTGGGCCATCCTTACAATCATTGATATGCTTGAGCTCATTCTTTCAGCCACTGTGTCAATCCACCTCATCGACGGTCTTCCTTTTTTCCACTGACCTTGTACTTTGCTAAGCATGAACTCCTTCTCCAGAGACTGATCCCTCCTGACAACATGTCCAAAGTATGTAAGAGGCAGTCTCACCGTCCTTGCTTCTAAGGAGCATTCTGGTTCCACTTCTTCCAAGACAGATTTGTTCGTTCTTTTGGCAGTCCATGGTATATTCAATATTCTTCACCAACACTGCAATTCAAAAGCGTCAATTCTTCTTTGGTCTTCCTTATTCATTGTCCACCTTTCACATGCATGTGATGCTGCGGAAAATGCCATGGCTTGGCTCAGGCTCACCTTAGTCTTCAAGGTGACATCTTTGCTTTTCAACACGTTAATGGGGTCCTTTGTAGCAGATTTACCCAGTGCAATGCGTCTTTTGATTTCTTGATTGCTGCTTCCATAGCTGTAGATCGTGGATCCAAGTAAAATGAAATCCTTGACAACTTCAATCTCTTCTCCATTTATCATGATGTTGCTTATTGGTCCAGTTGTGAGGATTTTTGTTTTCTTTATGTTGAGGTGCAATCGATACTGAAGGCTGTGGCCTCTGATCTTCATTAGTAAATGCTTCAAGTCCTCTTCACTTTCAGCAAGCATGGTTGCGTCATCTGCATAATGCAGGTTGTTAAAGAGTCTTCCCCCAATCCTGATGCCTCGTTTTGTCTTCATACAGTCCAGCTTCTCTGATTATTTGCTCAGCATACAGATTGAATAGGTATGGTGAAAGGATACAACCCTAAAGCACACCTTTCCTGACTTTAAACCAGTGAGTATCCTCTTGTTCTGTCTGAACAACTGCCTCTTGATCTATGTAAAAGTTCCTCATGAACACAATTAAGTGTTCGGGAATTCCTATTCTTCTCAATGTTATCCATAATTTGTTATGATCCACATGGTCAGATGCCTTTGCATAGTCAATAAAACACAGGTAAACACCCTTCTAGTATTCACTGCTTTCATCCATGATGCATCTGACATCAGCAATGATATCCCTGGTTCCACGTCCTCTTCTGAAACCAGCCTCAACTTCTGGCAGTTCTGTGTCCATATACTGCTGCAGCCATTTTTGAATGATCTTTAGCAAAATTTTGCTTGCATGTGATATTAATGATATAGTTCGATAATATCTGCATTCAGTTGGATCACCTTTCTTGGGAATAGACATAAATAGTCAATTGGCCAGGAAGTTGTCTTCCATATTTCTTGACATAGACGAGTGTGCATCTCCAGCGCTGCTTCTGTCTGTGAACACATCTCAATTGATATGCTGTCAATCCCTGGAGGCTTGTTTTTTGCCAGTGCCTTTTTGGCACTAGTTTTTTTTTTTTTTTTTTTTTCAGTCCAGCTTAGACTTCTTCCTTTAGTGCCATTGGTTCCTGATCATATGCTACCTCTTGAAATGGTTGAACATAGACTAATTCTTTTTGATTCTGTGTATTCCTTCCATGTTCTTGATGCTTCCTGTGTCATTTAATATTTTCCCCATAGAATCCTTCACTATTGCAACTGAAGGCTTGATTTTTTTCATCAGTTTTTTCAGCTTCAGAAATGCTGAGTGTGTTCTTTCCTTTTGGTTTTCTATCTCCAGCTCTTTGCATATGTCATTATAATACTTTGTCTTCTCGAGCTGCCTTTTCAAATCTTTTATACACTTCTTTTGCTTTATCATTTCTTCCTTTCGCTGCTCGACATTCATCAGCAAGTTTCAGAGTCTCCTCTGACATCCATCTTTGTCTTGTCTTTCTTTCCTGTCTTTTCAATGACCTCTTGCTTTCTTCATGGATGATGTCCTTGATGTCATTCCACAACTCATCTGGTCTTTGGTCACTAGTGTTCAGTGTGTCAAATCTATTCTTTAGATGGTCTCCAGATTCAGGTGGGATATACTCAAGGTTATATTTTGGCTCTCGTGGACTTTCTCTGATTTTCCTCAGTTTCAGCTTGAATTTGCCTATGAGCAATTGACGGTCTGTTCCACAGTCAGCCCCTGGCCTTGTTCTGATTGATGATAGTGGCCTTTTCCATTGTCACTTTCTGCAGATGTAGTCAATTTGATTCCTGTGTGTTCCATCTGGTGAGGTCCATGTGTATAAATAGTCTCCGTTTATGATGGTGAAAGAAGGTATTTTCAATGAAGAAGTCGCTGGTCTTGCAAAATTCTATCACTCGATGTCCAGCATTGTTTCTATCACCAAGGCCATATTTTTCAACTACTGATCCTTCTTCTTTGTTTCCAACTTTTGCATTCCAATCACCAGTAATTATCGATGCATCTTCATTGCAAGCCCCCATGTGTCTGTCAGTTTTTCATACTGTGGGGGCTTGCACAAGTTGCTGTGATGCTGGAAGCTATCCTCCAGTATTCACATACAAGTAGGGTCACCCATGGAGGACAGATTTCAGCTGAGCTTCCTGACTAAGATGGACTAGGAAGAAGGACCCAGCAGTCTACTTCTGAAAAGCATTAGACAGTGAAACCTTATGAATAACAGCACAACATTGTCTGCTGGAAGATGAGCCACCCAGGTTGGAAGGCACTCAAAAGACGACGGGGGAAGAGCTGCCTCCTAAAAAGAAAAAAAAAGAGTCAACCTTAATGATGTGGATGGAGTCTAGCTTTCAGGACCTTCATTTACTCATGTGGCACGGCTCAAAATGAGAAGAAACAGCTGCAAACATCCATTAATAATAGGAACCTGGAATGTACAAAGCATAAATCTAGGAAAATTGGAAATAATAAAAAATGAAATGGAACACATAACCATCAATATCCTAGGCATTAGTGAGCTGAAACGGACTGGTATTGACCATTTTGAATCTGATGATCATATAGTCTACTATGCTGGGAATGACAACTTGAAGAGGAATGCTGCTGCATTCATCACCAAAATGAAGATTTCAAGACTTTTCCTGAAGTACAACGCTGTCAGTGATAGGATAATATCCACACACCTACAAGGAAGGCTATTTAATATGACTATCATTCAAATCTACGTGCCAAGCACTAAAGCCAAAGATGAAGAAATAGAAGATTTTTATCCACTGTTGCAGTCTGAAAAATTAAGAAATGTGAGACCAACTTTAATCCAGCTGTCAGAGCAGTAGTGGTTTCTGGATGGGCAGGTGTAGGGGAAGCAGAGAGAGGCTGAGGAGGAGAGTTCCACAATGATGGCCTCCACTCAAAAAATGTCCTTACTGGCATTAACAACACTGGTGGTGTAGTGGTTAAGTGCTATTGCTGCTAATCAAAAGGTTGGCAGTATGAATCCTGCAGGTGCTCGTTGGAAAGCCTAACGAGGTGTTCTACTCTGTCCTGTGGGTTCACTGTGAGTCAGATTCGACTTGAATGCAATGGGTTTTGGCACTAACATAGTTTCTTATCCCTGTAGAAAGATATTTTGACTCAAGAGGAAATGTTGTAGAAAAATGCAACAGCAGTGATATTTAGTGGGAAAGCAGAGAATTCATCCAGAGGAGACAAGGGTTCTTCTTTCCTCTTTGCTACAATTATGTGAGAAAGTCATTTTATAACGTGGTCCTCATGAATTGCCTGATGATTGCTGAGTGCTATCTGAATTATAACAAAACTGATGGGACCCAGTGAATATTTCTATCTACAGCATCCATAGTGTTTGCCCAACCACTGTGAAAAAGCGCCTCCATGCAGATTCTGCCTCTCTGGATATTACTCTGCAGCCAGGAAGTACTTTCTTTGTATTCTCTGGCAGCTACAATGGACAACTCTACTCACAGCTTAGATGATGCTGTTAGAGAGAGTCAAGAAAATCATCCTAATATTTTTTAAAGCTACTCATTCTGATTGATAAATATTGGTGACTTTTCTTGGGATGTGAACTTCTATCATAGGGCAACCTTAAAGGATGTTCAACCCAGACTTTCCCATTACGCGAATGGCCAGGCAAATCATTGTATCTAGGTACTCAAGAAAAGCAGGATTGCTCTGTGATTCTTCTGCTTGTCAGTTAGTGAATCGATTTTTTCCCATGATATACGCTCAAGGATTTAGGGCCATTGGATTTCAATGAGTCAACTCAAGGCCAATGATTCAAACATTGCATTCTGGAGAAACAATCATGTCCAATTCTGCAATTTCTTTTTCAAAATTGAAAATCTCTGAACCTGGAAGCATACTTGATTAAATTAGCCCATATGAAACTTACCAAGATTGGCCATGAAAAGGCGAAGCCAAAAGTCCTTTGGACCCGGCTCCCTGACCATTCTTGTGGAAAGGTCTAAAGCAGACATTGCCCACTGATAAAAATCATCTCATATCTCCCAGCTCTGTACATCATCAGCCCTTGCAGCAATTTCCTTCATGCAGTCTTGCTGTGGGATTTTCATTCCTGGGTCAAGATGCTGAGACTCTCCTATTCCTCTCTCCTAAATCTCAGTATCCATGTCTTACCACTTACAAGTTAAATAGAGCAGAGAAAATCAAGCACACAGAACCAAGAAAATATACCACCTACGTAAAATTTATATATTACAGTCCACAAAGTGTTCTTAATATACAAAACAATCTTGAAAAAGAAGAACAAACTATAGGACACACACTTCAAGACTTAAAATAGCACTACGCACATGCAGTACACTAACCATTCTGGTTCTGCCATAAGAATAGACATAGAGACTAAAGAAATAGTATTGAGGTTCCAGAAATGAATTTTTATATCTTTGCTCAATTTGTTTCAACAATGATGCTACGTCCATTCAGTGTGTAAAGAACGGTCTCTTTAACAAATGATGTTCAGACAACTGGATCTCTACACAGAAAAGCATGAAGGTGAACACGTACTCCACACCATATACAAAAATTTACTCTAAATGGATAGATGACCTAAATATGAGAACCAAAATCACAAAACCCTTAAAAGTAAGCATCAGAGTTATATTTCATGTTTTTTCCTCCCACACTTTCGTAGATATGACATAAGAAACAAATAGATAAATTTCTCTTGGTGCAATTTAAATCTTTTGTGCATCAGTGAGCACTGTTAAGAAAGTGAAGACAGCTACAGATTGTGAGAGCATACTTGGAATCTCCACATTCCTTAAGGGTTTCTTATTCAGAAATATAAGGAGTGCCTAGAACTAAACACAGAAACACAAACTACCGAATTTAAAAAAAATGGTGAAAGGCATAAACAGGCATTATTCCAAAGAAAATACAAATGACCAGTATGCACATGAAAAGAGGCATCATCAGTCATTAGGGAAATGCAAATGAAAATCACAATGAGGTATCACTCCTTGTCCCACTGATGACTATTGCCAGAAAAAAAAACAAGCAGAAGAGCTTTAGTGAGAATGGAAGAATCTGGGAGCCATGTGCATTGCTAGTGGGCATCTGAGGTGCTGCAGCCACTGTAGTACACAGTTTGGTGGCTCCTCAAATAATCTAACAAAGAACTGCCATATGACCCTGTCATTCCACTCTAGGCATATACACAGAAGAATTGAAAGTACGAAAACACATACTTGGGCACTGACATTTACTGCACCATTATTCACTGAACCAAAAAGGTGGAAATAAGCCCAGTGTCCATCAAAAGATGACTGAATACACAAAATGTGACAGATAGATACATGCAATATTATGTAGTCATAAAGAGCAAGAAGATTGTACTTTGCAAGAAGCGGATGAACCTTGAAAACACTCTTCTCAATGAAATAACTGAAATCCCAAGAACAATTATTGCATGATCCCACTTACATGAAAGTCTACAATATGCAAAGACATAGAGCAGTTTAATGGCTAGGAGGGCTGGAGGCAGAAAGCATGGGGGGTGATTTCTAAAAACAAAAGAACAAAAGCAACAAAAAGAATATTCAAAACCAAATGCAAAGAAACCTATGAAATCCTAGCATGCATTATTGATCAAATATTATATTTAAAATATGTGATGTTTTACAATATAAAAGAAGGCCAACCACCATTCTGTCAACAAAAGAGTAAATATAGTACCAACTACAGTCATCATGTTGGGAATAACATATGAAGCTGGCTGGCCAGGCTGCAGGGAATCCATTTGTACTACAGAGAAGCAGTTACTGCATCATTCCACAAAGAGGTTATCAGTACACTTCTGGGCAGCAGAATACACCATCATGAAGGACACTCTCCATAAGGTACAGAAGTCCTTGGGTGGGTCCAAATGAGGTAGGAGGTGTGTGTGCAGTCACCTGGGGTCCGCCATAGTCATTTGACATCATGTGGTATGTTTGAAGCTGCACATGACATGGGGGAAAATAAAGAAGGTCAGGACACCCTGTCAGAAAAACAGGATGCTGAGATGAGGCTCCCAGTGCTAGCAACATCCTGAGGCTTCAGAAAAGAAAGAACTGAGGGAAGTAAGAGCCATGTGTATTCACAGGTGGGCTTCCCCAAGCTCTCTAGATCTACCCTCCCTCAGGGACAGGGCTTCCCCACGGCCTCCCCTGTCACCTACCTGACCTAAACCACTGCATTGCTTCTGCCACTCCCACTGAACTGGCACCACGCCTGCCTGGGAAGGTGGGGATCCAAACCAAGTGATCAGACACACTGGAGGAAACCATTCCATTCTATCTTTTGGATTCTGAGGCCACCTGTGACAGAAGAGACAAGGGGTGTGGTTGGGAAGCCCTACTGTAAGAGTGGAACTGTCATCTTCCTCCAGATTGTTCAAGGAACACAGACCAGTTCCTCATCTCCCTTACCTGTCAGCTCCCCTGAGCCAACAAAGCTAGACCAGGCCACACATACCTGCACAGGTGTGACTGAGGCCTTCACCTGCATCTCACGCTTCTCAGCACAGGGGCACATCAGAAGGTTCACCCTACCCACAACCAAGGCTGGAGGGATTCTGGCTGTGCAAATCTGTATCTGGCTGTTTTTCAGCTAACTGGGGTCCTGTCATCTCAGAGTTCTTGCAGTCCTCTTTTCCCAGCCCAGGTGCTAACACTGTGTTTTCCCTACCTTCTGCTTACTGGTGCTCTTTGACTTTAGAAAGGCTCCCTAGCTCTGAGGGGCAGACTTTTGGTGGGACTGGAAGCCAGGATTGGTCAGGTGCACCTTTGTTATCAAAGTGACATCTTGCATTTTTACAACTGTAAGGACATCTTTTGCAGCAGATTTGCTCAAGGCAAAAGTCCTTTGATGTCCTGACTACTGTTTTCATGGTTGTGGACTGTTGATTCAAGGGGCATGAAATCCTTGACAACTTCAAATATGTCTCTATTTACTTTGTTTTTCCAGTGTGAAGATTTTCATTTCCGTTATGTTCAAGTGTAATCCACACTGAAGGCTGTGGTCTCTGACCTTCATCAGGTAGTTCTTCAAGGTTTCTTCATTGTCAGCATGCAAGTGTCATCTGCTTATACTAGGTTGTCAATGACATTCCTCCAATGCTGAAGCCCCATTCTTCTTCATATATTCTGGTTTCTCAGGTTATTTGTTAGGGATAGAGTTTGAAAAATGAGATGAAAGGATACAATATTGCCACGCCTCTTTCCCATGGACATATAGAAGGGCCTAAGTCCCCCAAATGCTCCACTCACAATCTCTAATAGAGTACCCCTATGATGTCTATATGTTCTTCCTTAACACATTCTAACGATACACAGGCAGACACACAGACAGAAAGACACACACATGTGCGCGCACACACACACACACACACACACACTGACCAATGATGTGTTGGTAAATACTTATCAATTCACTCTCCATTGCGAGTGTTGCAAGTCTGCTTTGTAAAGACTGACAACTCACCTGATAGAAGTAATCCTGCCAGGGCTGATTTCAAGGTACCAGCCTGATGTCACTGACCTCTAGTGGGCAGAGATAAGCACCACCTACTATCCCAAGTTAATAGGAGCCAATGCCAGCATACCTGATCCACTTTCCTATTAACATGTACACACATTCCACCTGTGCCATGAAAAGGACCTTTAACTCCCACCCATAATATGTAAACCAAACGTCACTATATATCTCCAGGACACACAGCTCACAACTCCTGAACACACACATATACCTAGGACCCACAACCTGAATATACGAACATACCACACCTTACTGCTTATAGTTTTACAACAAAAACCCTAAGGACCACGAACACTCACAGTCATTACTACGACGATGTATATACTCTCCACACGTGCCTGAACACACACATGTACAATAAACAGTACACATATATACTCATTGAACACCGTACACACAATCTAGCTCTCTAACACCACCAAGTTCAAAATCTCACTTCATAAGCCACGCTAATACAGACACACACCAAAACCCACATCTCTAAAGACTAATAATACACAATTCCAAAATGCAGGCACCATTTATATAAACCCTCTCAGTTTCCAAAGGTACATCCTGAATCTCCCACATCCTCCAGAACAAACACCCCTGAAAACTAGTGAAACCAAATAAACACCCAACCACATACGACCTTTAGTATTAACATATTTAAGTATACCACATGAACACTGAAAATGCACGTTCAAGCTATACCATCAAATTCTGCAAGAATTAGACCAGAATAGGCACAAAGAGGAATGCTGTCTGCTTTCATACAGACACAAATCCCCCACACACTCACCTAAAACCCAACCATGTGTATACAGCCCACACATTCAAGGATGCAGATAAAACTCCAAAATATCAACAATCCTTGCACTCTAGCTAGTATGCACACACAACCCATGCCCCTAAGTGGCCACGTGTTCATACATGCCAGACACAACACACACAGACACATACGCACACACATATAGCCTCAATTTCTCAAAGTATACATCACCCAAAACACTGTAGATTATCACATGTCTCTAGAATACAGCCTCACTTCCCCAACCTCCGAACGTGCCCAAACACACACATCTAGAAACACCGTAACATTCTCCAAAGAAACACTTGTAGAATACTCCAAGAATAATTCACCCACCCACTCATGACTTACACATGCCAGTATATACTCCCCACTCACAATGAAATATCTTGCACATCCTGAATAAATACACCGGAACCCCGTTCCAGGTCCGTATCTCACGTTCCAAAGCTGCCACATTCTCAGATTCTCCCACATAACCATATCAACATCCCTCTACTACATGTAAACACAATTCTCCCACACCCTATACAAACACACAGCCCCATATTCTCATCAGACACACTGTCCTCATTTTCCAGAATACACCATACTCTCTACTGAAAAAGAGTACACATAGCCCTGGAAAATGTTCATCCAAACTGCCATGACCCTTCATGAAACACACAAGTTCTTTACCCATACAACTGGCCTCATACCCTAAATCTAACCTAAATTATCCAGGGTACTGAAAGTATGCAAAAACAACCCTGTATCTTCCAACACCAATATAACCTCATGATGTGCGCCCACACATAATCCAACAATCCAAAATACTCAAACAGAAATCAATTTCAAATTTTCTAGTGTACAGAATCGCACAAACCCCAGACCGAACATACAAAAATGCATGTGCAACTCCAGAAAAGCACCCAAAGCAACACAACTGTACAACATACCCTGACTACATACCAGCGATCCTCGCTCACTCCCCAAATATACAAAAAGAGCAGGCCCTACACCCAAACTAATACACACAGGCACACTCCCTCAGATGCCCAAATGTACAGCAGAGAAACCCATTCCAAACCTGCTGTTAGGTACACAGGATGACCCAAAATTCATGGCAAGAGGGCCACACCGTACGTATTCCCTCGAGCCACAAATTGTAAAGAGCTCACCTCCAAGTCTCTAAGTACACATGCCTGTATTCATGCCCTGCACATTCCCACAAAACACACTCATACTGAACCACGAATATTCATACAGACACCGCCAACCCACACATACAAATATCAGTTTTGCAAGAACCCATTCACACATACACAACCCCCAAACTGTGAATTCACGGAAACACATGGCCAACAGAGCCCCAAATAACAGGCACAGAAGCACCCACACCCCTCAATTGTCACAATCCCTAGGAAGCTCACAACTACATCTCTGTCCAATATCAAGATATACACAACACCACACAAGTATCCACCCTCAGAAATCAAACACAAAACTCTCTCATCTCCTCAAGTACAAACACTGACCCCCGACAGCCTCTTAATATACACACGTGCCTCACATTCCAAATGCACCCACTGACACTCACTCCACTCCTCCAGGATAGAAACACAAATACAGTAACTTACAGCCTCAAATGCACACACAGTTGTGTGCTGGCAAAGGATTACACACCCGCACCGGCTTTCTGCAGAATTATACACACACACAAAATGTCCCAGATACAAATGGAGGAGTGACACATAATTTACTGGTCTCAATCAAACATGCAATACTTCTGAGTGGAAATCTTTTATACACACGTCATTAGCAGGATGCTTTTGTGGATCTTGGCAAACCTGTTGCATCCTTAATCCACCACGCTTGCAAGTCAATCATGACTCCACGCACGACACTACAAATAAATGCCTGATTTTTAGTCAACTAAGCAAAGTCACTCACTTCCTGAGCAAATCAGTGTCATTTGAACATGAAGGTTGGTTGACATGTTTCTTGCGTTAACAAGGAAAACCTAAGAGAAGCGAGGTGGTAGGCTGGAACTTGACTGAATTTTCTTTAACAGGAGATCTTTCTTTGCTTAAACAGAGAGTGCTTTTCAAATCCTGAAAAATTGTTCAAAATTAGGTATTGCTCACAATGTAACAGATAATGACTTGACACACTTGTCAGTTTAAAGAGGCATTATTGAAATTTCCCCCCTCATTTTAAGTCCGCCAATTAGGAAAACAATCACTGCAGTCCTGAGGTGCAGCCTCTGTCATTTCCCGTGGTATAAATACTGCCAGCACAGGACAAGCTGGCAACCTGAGGGCGCTGAATTCTACACCATGAAAGGGGGTCTCCCAATACAAAACCCACGCCTGCGAATAACCCAAGAGCCTACAGGAGGGTAAAGCATAGCAGCAACATTACCAAGGATGTTTGCGTGTCCCTTCCCTTCCTTTGTAATAGAACTGACCTATGAGAAAGCGGAAGAGCGGTGCGCTCCTGTGCGCAGGGTCTGAGGCCTCGCCCTGGCACAGCCCAGCCCAGCCGCGAGACCTACCCTTAGGGACCCTGCCTTCCCTGCTCCTGCCGCGCGCCTCCCTGAAGGGGACCTTCTGCAACTGACGCCTGAGGCCGTTAGAGGGCGGCAGTTCGCGCGCCCCAGAGCCCTGTCCCTGAGGTTGTGCGCATGCGTGAGCTCCTAAAGCAGGGCGGGCTTAGCCTTGCACCTTGAGGGTTTCTTACCTAAAGCAAACCCTTTGTTGTGAGTGCATTCTAACTCACAGCGACCTCGTAGGACAGAACTCCAACATCAAAGGCCATTTTTGCCTCAGGCAGCCCTGCTGATAATTCAAACCTCCCAGACTGCCTTGCAATAAGAAATGCTTGATTTTCAGATCACCTGCTTCTGCGCTTCCAGCTACATTGTATTTGCATTTTTACATGCACTATACTGTACTCTCACTGTCCCTGGCTCTACAAATCTTCTAGGAATGCATGCTAACAGAACTATTATGGGAAAGTTCCTCAAGATGTGTACTTCAGTTTACTTTTCTCCTGTTTTGTGATTAGGAATTCGTCTCAGCCAGTGTTACTTCCTTCCTGTCTACATAGCAGGTAATGTGGTGGAAAAAAAAAAATTCATTTTTTTCATAATATAATTATTCCTGTTAGCCCTTTAAAAAATCCTCACCAGAATTGCATCAGTGTATTCCTTTTCAAGGTTTTTTGTTTTTAAGAAAAATTTCAATAATCAGATACTCTTTTTCTGGATATTGCAAGATTTGTATTATTTCTCACTCCCTTGGATGACTCCCTGCATGACCTTACAGAGCCAACACATGGAGCCTCCAAGTGCACAGGCTGAGAGAGAAATCACAGTAGCTGAATAAGACTCAGTCATCACATTTTGTCATTTCCTCCAGTGCTCTGAAGTTGGGTGGAAGATCGTCTGTTGTCTGTGCTCTACGACCCAAGAACAGAGATGATTTTTATCAGTGGTCAGTGCAGGCCTTAGAGTTTTTCTGCAGGGATGGTCAGAGAGCCAGTTCCGAAGGACTTTGGGCTTTGTGATTTCATGGCCAATATTAGTAAATTTCATGTGGGCTAATTTAATCACATATGCTTCCATGGTCAAATATTTTCAGGCAGTAGAAAAGCAAATTGCAGAATGTGGACGTTAATGTTCCTCCACAATGCAATGTTTAAATCATTGGCTCTGGGCTCACTCATTCAAATCCAATGGTCCTAAATCTAAGTAAGTATTTACAGTGGGAAAAACTGATGGACTAACTGGCAAGCGGAAGTATCAAAGAGCAAGTCTGCTTTTCTTGAAGGACTAGATGCACTGATTTGCCCCATCAGCCTAGCCTGAAAATCATTTAAGGTTGCTCCATGATAGAAGCTCAAGTCCTAAGAAAAGTCGCCAAGGTTTTAATTTTCTCGAGCACCATGACTAGCTTTTAAAAATATCAGGGCGGTTTTTCTTGAATCTCTCTAACTTCATCATATAAGCTAAGACATGAGGAGAGTTGTTCATTGTAGGTGACAGAGAAAATACAAAGATAGATGCACGCAAGAAGCTACTCCCCGGTTGCAGGGAATTAAGCCCGAGCAATTTCCAGAGAGGCAGAAGCTGCGTGTAGTCGCTTTTTTCACAGTGGTTGGGCAAGCACTGTGGATGCTGAAGATAGAAATATTCATTGGATCTTATCAGGTTTATATTTCAGATAAAACTCAGACATCACAAGGCAATTCATGAGGACCATCTTATGAAATGACTTTGTCAAATAATTGTAGCAAAGAGGGGAAAAGAACCCTTGTCTCCTCTGGGCTTCCAATTCTCTGCTTCTCCACTACAATACAACTACTATTGTCTTTTTCTACATTACCCTCGAGTCAAAATATCTTCCCCAGTGACAAGAATCTAAGTTAGTGCCAGCAGGGAAATTTTCTGAGTGAAGGCTGTCATTGTGGAATACTCCTCCTCAATGTCTCTCGCCCTCCTTTACAGCCTCCCATCTGAAGGCCACTACTGCTGTGAGAGCAGGATTAAAGTTGGTCTCATGTTACATTTCTCACTGCAACCAGGTGGGTTCAGCACCCTTCACCTCCCATGACCAATTTTGCATCAAGCATCTCTTCCTGAAACAAAATGAGTGCTCTTCAACTCATTTTAATACACTGAAAATTATGCTCATGATGGAAAAAAAAGTCAAAGATACTTTATTTAATGAACATTCTGCCATGACTCCCACAACAATATGAGCACATACCTTGAGGAGCCTGGTTTCTGAAGAGGAAGGGTGTGTGTAGGGCTTCATGGCCCAGAATGGCTAGGTAAGAGTCAGATGGGAGCAAGTGTGTGTGTGATTTGACTTTGGTAAGTAGAATCTTGTTTTGGCCTCAAGATACCCAGCCATTTTAGGGCCATGGGGCTCTATCTAACACCTGAAGAACCAAGGGCTGTTGGGGGGAAAAAAAAAAAACTCCTTACCCTCGAGTCGATTCCTAAGCTCATTTAGTTTCAGAGAAATAGATTTTCTTCTCCATCGTCCTTGTATCTGCTCCCATGCCCACTAAGCCTGCAGGCTCCAGAGCGTTTGATGACTATTCAATATCCCAGATGATCAAAATGACCTGGAAGACTCTGTATAATCGTTGCATTGGTTTGGTGTGGGTGCTGTGTTTTGTGTTTGTGGAACCAAGATTCCAACTCTGACCTTCTGACTACAAATTCAGTTCTGTTCTTATGAGGGTAAGTCATAATAAAAAAATAAAAATAAATAAAAAAACCAGTGCCGTCGAGTCGATTCCAACTCATAATAGCTAAGGTTTTTTTTTTTTTTTTTTTAAACTCCGGTAGGTTTGCCAGATAAAATACAAGCCCCTTGTCAACTTCAAATTTCTGAAAAACAAGAACTGATGTTTTTGTGCAGTCCTCGTGGTGCAGTATTCTTCAAAGCATGTCCCCATACTACACAGGGATTCTTTGGAGTCCTGTATTTTACTTGCTAAATCCAGCAAGCCTATTCTTGGGGTAACTTTGAAGTTTACGAGAGTGTTAAAGTTCTCATTGTAGAATCTAGGGTATATATAAGAATATAAATAAGATCATTGATTCACAAAGAAAAAAAAGCATAAATGCTCAAGATTGCATTAATTTTAAGGGAAAATACATATTATATATAAGTATATAGGAACACAACTTAATTGTATAATGAGAAAAAAGGAAATTGAAAGCACTTTTGATAAAAGAGCATAGCTTGTATTAGTTACCCTCAGTCACATACAATATTTTTGGAAAGAGGAAAAAGAAATAGAAAATATCATCGATTTCCACTGAGATGGAGAATTTGGTTGCCAAGAAAAGGTGTGGAGGGATGAGTTGTCACTGTACAATCTATCTGAACTGTTTGACTTTTCAACTATGCAGAGGTATCTTTCTTTAATTACTGAATTACAGTCATAGTTAGGAATAAGATACTTAAATATGAATGTACAACATAATAATCTAAGAAATAACAGAAATCTACTTCTGGTCATGGAATTAGAGACTGTTGGCTTTCCTTTGCTACAGAGGGACTTTCCAGGAAAAAGGATCATGAGTAAGGCTGGCCATGCTGCAGCCCCCAGAGTTTTCAGGAATGAACGGGAGTTCAGGGACACAAGGACTGCTTCCTAAACAATAATGCATACAATACTGTATGCACACACACCAAACACAATGGAACTTCGCAGAAAACCCTAATTTCAAACACTCAGATTCCTTGTCTCTATAAGTACCCCATCTTCCACTAGACAAAGTGTCCTGAATTTTGCGGTGCCCTTGTAGTAATTCAAGGACCTACCACTTAGAGTTAGGGAACAGGTGGCTGTAGGGGCACAAAAGTAGGTATGTTGATAAGAATTGAAGTCTAGAGTAGAGCCTTTGTGCTGTGGATCTGAGAAAGAACCCACAAATGGCCCTAAGAGGTTCACACGATTTGTGCTGTCAACCATAATTTGAAGGAAATGTAGCTTTTGCCTACCTGTCAGATCCCTTTCATGGAATGTCTCCTCATCCCAACCTGCCCTACCCCCTCCCCCACTGTAAAATGTCTAGAGTCCTACATTCTACTCCTGTTTAGATTCAAACTTTTCCCTCCTTTTCTTGGATCCATGAGCATCTGTTGGAGTCAAATCACACTCTGAGTCCAGGCCGTGGCGATTTCAGGTGCTGAAGGCTGCCAGACAGCTGTGGTCAGGGCCCAAGCCTGTGGAGATGTCTTCAGAAGGACGTAGGACTGGAGGGGAGTGGGTGTGTTATCAGATTCCTGCCACCCCTCCAACCCTTGGGAGTTCAAATTTGAAACTTCCCCTGAGGACAAGCTGTCTGAGCAGGAGTAAGGAGTGGACCCTCAACACCACCCAGAATATCCCACCTAGGGAGCCTGAAGAGGAAGATTGGAAAACAGACACAGGGTGTTGGGGAAAGAGGAAAGGGGTTTTGTAGTGTCCATCATGAAAAGAAACACTCAGGAGGAGATGGGGAAACCACTCTTTTGAAGACTCACTCCTTCAAGGAAGTCCGGAGGACACTTTCTACTTCAGAAAGTCACTTCCCTGCTAGTGAGCCTGCTGGGGGCATATCGGACAGAGTAGATGTCAACCCTGTTCCATGGGTTGGAAACAGCTTATGAGAGTGGCAGCCTGTCTGCCTGGGATTCCTGATACAGGTCCTGTGAGTCATTGATAGCTTGGGCCTCTTACTTCTTGGTAGACAGAGGCCTGGGGGTCTGGTTGAACTGCTTACAACTTCTCTAGCAGAAAACTTCTCAACTGGAAAGAAGGAACACCTAAATCACTCTAGGGACTTTTCGCAGTCTTCTCCAGTTCTCCCTTCCATACTGCTACCCATCAGTTGAGATTCATTTTGCTGATTTCCAATGACCAGGCAGGGAATTCAGATGACCTAACACTTGGTTGCCTTTCCTCCACCTCCGTTTACACTTTTCCTTTGTGTCAATAGCAGCTCCAGTGCTGGGACCGGATACGACCATGAATCCTGGTGCCTCCATGTCTCCTTTCACTGCACTGCCCTTTCCCCCACACACTTATGGACCCCCACACCGAACACCCTGGGAGCAGCACCCGCTGCCACTCATGACTTCATCAAGCCCTCCACGCACACCTCTGGGGCTCTCTACTTTCCCCATGACACTTCTGGTGCCAAGTGTTGGGGATTCTGGACGGATTTGGGCCAGGCCTGGCAAGGTCACTTTTCAAGTGAGGACAGAAGGGAGATCAGCAGAGCTCCCTGAAATGCAGACCTTTGTCATGGCACAGACCCCACTTAATTGGAGTGCCCCAGGGGCTCCCAGTGGGGCAGTTGAGCATGCTCTACCCCCTTTTGGGGAAGCCTCTGCTGTGATCCCTGCCACTTCTGTTGTGGGTACTCCGGCTTGCAGGAGAGGTTGCACCCCAGCTCTTTCTCTTCAAGCTCCACCACCAGCTGCCCAGCTGGCCTCCATTTTCCCCCAAGTGAAGGCTTGCTCAGGCCAACATGCTTCTTCTGGGGAGGGAAGCCTGGCCACCACACAATCTAGGCCTTCGCTGGATGACTTCTCCTGTAATCCCCAGAACTAACGACGCTGGCAATGCTTCAAGTCTCTGGCTGGGAGGAACCGTCCCCAAAGCCCTGATACAGAAGCTCTTTCCTGCTTTCTCATGTGAGTGCCCAATCAGTGGGGGCAACTGAGATTATCTTGCAGCTTTCAAACAAAGAGATCTTGGGGAGACACAGTGGAGGTTAGGCTCTTTAGGAACACTTGAGTGAAGGTCATGAGGGTGATGAGATATGTTCTGAGAAGATATATTCCTGATAATATTAACCACACCTCCCTGTGTACAACACATTCAGGCGCTTTGTCTCAATTGATGCTGACCACCTTGTACATGAAGCCCATCTTTATACTGGAATCATTACCCTAATAATTATTTACAGGAGACTAAACACCATGGTAGTTGCTAACCAAAAGGTCAGCAGTTCGAATCCACCAACCCTCCTTGGAAACTCTACGGGGCAGTTCTACTCTGTCCTATAGTGTCGCTAAGAGTCGGGATCAACTCAATGGCAAAGGGTTTGGTTTCAGTTTTTTAAACACTGTGCTATAGTAAGGAGACATGTGATTTTGGTCTCAGACCACGAACACTACGTTCCTTCCCTGGTCTTTACTTTCCTAAATAAGAGTTGAGCATATGTTGGCCAGTGCCGTATCACATCCAGAGGAGAGAGGAAACAGGCAAGGCCTAGGACAACCACTTTAAGTTTACTCCCACCCTCATTCCTTGGGAGAATTCCAGTTACTACAGGGAGGTGGTAGTGTATGCATAGTGATGAAGGGCTTGGGCTCTGTCCTCCTCAGATTTGTAATCCTGAACAGGGCATTGTACATCTTCATCCTAGAGTATCTCATCAAATAAGGAGACAATTACAGTTAATTAATAGTATAGCTTAGAAGATGATATGAGCTAATATATGAAGTGTAGTCCAGAAAAAGTACCCACAAGAGTGAAATTGTCCTAGCTACAGTGTGTGTGAGTGGAAGCTGGCAATGAAGTGCAGGGACATGGGCTTCTGTGAATGAAAGGCAGAGTGATTACTCTTGTGGGAAGCTTTGTCTTTTAACAGCAGACCCTACATCTCTCTTGACCCTGAGCTTCCCAACAGGTCAATCAATATCCAACTCTTATCACATTCCACGGGATGTTTTTCAACATACACTTTGCTCTCATTGGCTGAAAGACTGAAGGCATCTTCTTCCCTCCCCCACTCCCCACCTCACACCCAGGAATAAACAGGCAGTCCACTAAACCCAAATTTCAAGCAGTCTTAGGGATTCCCTGGATTCCGAAATAGCGAGTGGTATCTGGAGGCAAAAGCACTTGAAATCTAAAACACTGGAAGAGGGACTGTCACGGACAAATAGCAAGATAGATGTGATGATGGGCAGGGGATGTGTGTAGGGGTGGGGTTAAGATGGGGATGGAATATGTACTTGTCGAAAGTTACTGACATGCATGGCTATTTACCCCAGTCCTGCAATCCCTGGCTAGAATGAAGCCCACCATGACCCTGGAGGAGGGACTCCGGAGTTCTGTACAGGAATGGCAGCGCAAAAGCAATTTTGACCGGATGATCTTCTATGAGATGGCAGAAAAGTGAGTCCATGGCATCCTGGCCCTGTTGGGACTGAGCAATGAGGTGTGAATGAAGTAGGAGGGCTGGTACAAATCAGAGGGGCTGTGTGAGGAGGAGGTGTGCACTTGGAGAGGGCTCCTGGTTCCCTGATGATCCCGCTCTACCCTCAGACAGCTTCTACCACCACATTCACTGCTTGGAGTTTTCTGTTCTACATTCTTTAAGAAATTCACACCTTCTACATGTTGCATTTGTGGATGCCCCGATACTGCAGTGTTAAGACAGAATGGGGATGAACACTGTGGCTACCCATGAGGATATAGTACAAGGTGCAGACACTCTGCAGTGAGGGGATATGCTATACCAGACAAGTTCCTGCTTGCCTCAGTGTCCATATAGATAACAGGGAATTTGAGGCCACTCTTCCTCATGACAACTGGTACAAAAGTGTTCTACAACCATTCCAGAATGGCCCAGGCTGGAAAAGGTGTGTTCAGGGGAAGGCAGCTTCTCAGTCACCTCGTTGGACGTGTTTCTGTCCCTCATTGCCTTTCCTTCCTTGGTAAATTAAAAAAATCATCAGAGGAGCCTGAGGCTTTTGGGAAACCTCACATTCCACCTTTTTCCAAATGTCTCTTGGACCACTTGCCCACCTGGTTTATTTCCCAAGGCCTCAAAGCTTGAGACTAGGACCGGGACTCTAGGAACTACTCCTTGGTGTTATCTGCAATCATCTTCATCCCATTCCAGATTCAGGCTCTCACCTCTACCATGGGCCTTTTAGGCAAGGGCAGGAGAGGCTTGGAGAACGGTGTGCATGAGTGGGTCCTGCTGTGTGTCATGTAGGTCTGATTCAATTCAACCAATCAGTGTCAGCGTTGTGGTGTGCCATCAGGTGCTAAGGGTATGGAAAGGTAGTGAGCACTATGGCTGTGTCAGGAGGAGCTTCCAAGAGGGCACGGCTCTTTTCCTTCACAACCTTCCTATGCTTTGATGAGTTGTGCTGCAGGTGAAGGGATGATGTGGTAAACATGTAAAGGACCCAAACCTTGTTTGTGCCTCCTGGGAAATGGACTTACTGGGCACCTGGACAGCTCATTGAAGGCACATCTTTCTCCACTGCCCCATAATTGGCTGTTGCCTGGTCCTGGGGCTCCTGGTACATCTTGCCTTCTCCTCAGCACAGCCTGTGCCTCCCTCACCATTGTCAGGTTCATGGAGTTTGAGGCAGAGGAGGAGTTAGAGATTCAGATGTTGCAGCAGAGGAATGCGTCTGTCTGCCTGCCTCCTCTAGCTCCACGCAATCTTGATCCTCACGGGCCTTCATCCACTGTGGTTGGCCAGCGTCTAGGTATGGCTAAGCAAGTTCAACAGAGCTACAGGTCAGGGGTCAAAGGAGGTATGTAGGGACTGGTTATGTTGGGAGCAGGCATTGTCTTCACCTGTGGTACTTTTCTTTCAAGAGGGGGCAATGGCTATTTCTATCAGCAGAGACTGCCAGATGCCTGGGGTCTCCGCTACACTTCATTACACACTAGTAGTGAGGTGGTCAAGTTGTATAACTACTGTCTCACATGGATTATCAAAGGTGGGCTCCAATATCTAATCACCTTTAAATGTGAGTCTCACTGAGAAGACTTTTTGAAAAAGAAGTAGTTTCAAGTTTCCCCACAAGATGACTCTCTTGGACCGTTTGCCTCTTACATCTCCCACAGTGTTTGTGGCTTCAGGTGTGCCTACCCTAACAGGAACCTCTTCGGTGTCTCCATAATTCTGCCTTTACAACATGGGGTTGGGTGGTGACTTAGTTATCTAGTGTTGCTATAACGGAAATACCACAAGTGGATGGACATGCCAAACAAAAATTTATTCTCTCACAGTCTGGAAGGCTAGAAGTCTAAATTCAGGGTATCAGCTCTCAGGGAATGCTTTTACTCTGTGTTGGTTCTGGGGGAAGGTCCTTGTCATCAATCTGCCCCAGGTCTAGGAGCTTCTCAGCACAGGGACCTCGAGTCCAGAGGACGGGCTTCAGTCTGCGCACTTCTTTCTTGGTGGCATGAAGTTCCTCTCCTCTTTGCTGGTTTCTCTCTTTTCTATCTCAAAAGATATTGACTCGGGTACAATCAAATCCTATAGACTGAGGCCTGCCTCATTAATACAACTTCCTATAATCCTGCTTCATTAACACCAGAGAGGTTAGGATTTATAACACATAGGATAATCACATCAGATCCCAAAATGATAGACAACCACACAATACTGGGCGTCATGGACTAGCCAAGTTGACACGCATTTTGTGGGGACACAATTCAATCCATAACAGGTGGAAAGAGCCCAAATTTGCTGCAACATAAACATCCTCTTTCCAACCCCCTCCTATAGTGTTCATTCCAAAGAAGGGAGGTTCCATGGCACAGCCCCCCAGCCAACATCAACACAGACCCCAGCACCCTTGGGAGCCCAAGCGGCCCAATGAGATCCCTCCTGAAGCCGTCAAAGAGTATATTGAAATCATGGAAGATGTTCTCGGAACTGCCCATTCAGCCACTGTGGAGCCAGATGGAAAATATGAAGAAGAAGAAAATAAGCAACACCACGAAGAGAATGAGCTCTACCCAGACCCGGGACTCCTGAGCTACATTGACAAGCTGTGTGCACAGGAAGCATTTATCACCAAGGTGGGCCAGGACCTGAGATTTGGTGTCTGTGGGTTCTGTACTTTTGGCATTCCAGCCACCAAACATCTGGGGTTTTACCCCAGACATCGTAACTAAGCTCAGTTCCTTCCTCCATGATCAATTTGTGTGTCCTTTTCTTGTGTGTATGTGTGAGTGTGTATGAGTGTCTGCGTATGTGTAGGTTGGGGTGGTGATAATTTAATACAATACTGGATGCAAATTCGAGAGGGAGATTATTGTCTTCTAGAACCTCTAAATCAGTGGTTACTCCTTATCAAGGATGTTCACAGGCCTCCTCCTTCCATTATCAGGTTGAAGCAGTTATTCACCCTCAATTCCTGGACATGTTACTATCACAGAATCACAGGTAGATCCCATGTCCTTAAGGCAGGAGCTGGAGGAAGACGAAGGACTCACTCTCACTCAGGTAAACCAGAGGAGGAAGGGAGAATCATAACATGAAACCCACAGGATTTCATCTAACCTGACAGTGCCTTGGCTGTCATGGCTTCTGGGGAAGGCCAGCTCCAGGTGTGGGATCAGGTACAGAACGAGGAGGTAAGAGATAATGGAGTGCCCAAGAAGAGGAGTGGAGTGGTAAGGCATTGCGTTTGGGAAAACCACAGAAGAGGACGGAGAGGCAGAGCTGCAGTACTAGTTATTGAAGGACACTCATGTGACTGACTTCCCTAAATCCTGTCACAATACTATGGTCTCCACCACCCACTCAGCCATGTGTTCTCACAACCTGTACAGAATCAGTAATTATCCATTTTCCTTCCTTGCAGCTGGTAGAGAAGCGACTGCTGGAATTGAAAGGAAAAGCAGGTGTGGAGGAACCCTCAACTTATGGTGTGCCAACCATGGAGTCACGTTGTACAGAGTCTGGGACCAGTCAAGACCCAGGGAGCAGAGATAACCACAATATCCAACTACAGATGAGCGAGAAAATGAGTTCGAAAAAGTTGCATGCAGATGACCTGCCAAAAATGGCAGTGGATACAGTAATCTGTCCAAGTCAAAAGAATTTGCTCTCTTTACGTGGAGTCCAATGTCACAGGAACTTAAGTCTAAACAATCAGCTTCTCCTCAACGGGGTGCTAGTCGCACCTCCCCTATATCGGGAAACAGAGAAACATTAATGTCCTTAGAAACCTCTTGTATTAGTGAAACACCTGGGAAAGGAGAAAGGTCCAGCGAAGAAGAAGAGGAAGAGGAGGAACTCCCCAGCCTTGACTTCCTCTTGGCATCTCAAGAAAGCCTACTGCCCTGGAGTCTTTCCAAGAGTCCTCTGCCTGCCTCCAACACTCTGCACCATGGAGTTCGGGTCACCTGGGCAGCATCCCAGCTCTGATCTCCAGAGACAGTGAGTCTTAGCCAACCTGGACATACAGCTTCCAAGAGTAAGATCCCAGCAAAGTCAGAGCTCCATCACTTGCTGCAAACTGGCCCTACTCAGGGGCTGACCTTGGAATCTCTGGGAGGCAACCCTTCCCTGTGGGAGAGGTCCAACCCTCACTGCCTCTAAAAAGAAAGTGTGACCCTTCCACTCATGGAAAAAGGAAGAAGCATCTTCTTAGCCAGTAGTGAGCTCTCCTCTTCTATATGTCAGACCCTCAAGTTGGGGTCCCCTAAATAGATCAGGGTTGTCAACTCCTCGCCCATACTTATTAGGCTAATGTTCCTCTCCTGTCGCAGTGGTGCCTCTTGGTTGTTGTGAGCTTGGGCAGGGTACACATGTACTTCCATGGTGGGAGATGAAGAACGGTAGATTTACTTTAAAGAACAATCCTCTGTAAATTGGGATTAAAGACAGTTTTGTTGGAAGAAATTCTCACTGACTGTTTTCTTCTGGTCCTTCTCTGCTGCTGGATGGAGTGTGGTACTGTGAAAAGAAAAAGATACAAATGTCCACCGTTTTCCATATCCATATGTGACTGACCAGTTCTCTCCTCCAGCTTTACCTGATGTCCTCAGAATGCTCCTGGGGACAGTCTGGCTTTGGCCACTCATGGCTCACTGATAAATCTCCAGTGATCACTTTCATCATCCATTTCTCACAAGCTGTGGCTTGGTTTGGGGAGCTTTCTGTGGGTATCCTGTCAATATCTCTGTCTCTTAACCATCTATTAATGGAATTTGCATTTCAACCTTTCAGCCTTCTTGGCCATTAACTACTGTTTCTGTAATTGAGCCTGGAGGTTGCACTTTTCTTTAAGGTGCTTCTTTAATGTTTCCTAGAAACATGCCAGAAAACATTTCTTAAATGATCCTCAGCACACCCAGGGATTTTCCTGTGTGGTCTATTTGACTTGACAGGATTAAGACTTGGCTTCTTGGGGGCATGGCTTTCTGTTCTCTGCATTTACTCTAAGAAGTGGTATCAGGAATTCTCAAGAGGACTTCTAAATAAGCAATGGTAGTATGCTATTTCTGGTGAGGACAGAGCGAGACAGAAATGTGTTAGAAATATATTTATGAGGGTTTCTTTTGATAGTGTGAATATGGGCTATGAAGGTAGACAGAGAAGTTAGGAAGTCCCTTTGCCTTATTTCTGGATGGGAAAGAATCTCATTTAACTCAATTGGGAAGGTCCATCCTGCTGTGGTCAAGGGGACTGACGTCAGGTAACTTTGGAATCTTCCAGGGAGCATCCTATAAGTACTCTTCCCTTTCTTTCCCAAATGATGATTGAAATTCTAGGGTTAAATTGATGTAGATTTAGTCTTACACTTACATTGAAAATAGCTCCTTACAAACAAGAGGAATCCTACCTTACAAAACAATACAGCACAGGAAAAGCGGAGATGTGATGATGTTTATGGCAGATCTGGATGCCTGGAGTGTGCAAGGCTAGATGTAAGCAGGAAGGGCTGAGAAGCACTGAGGTATTAATCGTCTGACTGTTCGGGCACTTGCATAGACCCCATGTTCAGAGCAGTGGGTGGGTGTTCCAGTGTTTTGGCATTTGGTGCCTGTGAGCTGCTTCATTTGTTGGGAAGTTCCTAATTGGGATCTGGATGGAGACCTCCGCAAATAAGATTCTGTTGGGGAAAAAAATCAAGACAAAGAAATGAGAGTGAGGGGAGAGGACACCTCTGGTCTTTTCTCAGAATTCTCAAGTCCTTGCCCTCCAATCTGCACTCAACTCATCAAATCCAGGTGTCCATGGCCTCATTCTCCAGCCCATTCCCATCAGTAGCTCTGATTCTCAACTTGGAAGCTCCCTGGAACTCAACAATGTTTCCTCCCAGCCTAATGCTTTTGACTCCAAGTCCCAAATTCTGATTTTATTCCAAGTGCCTGTGAATTTTCAGGAATCCCATGTCCCACATTGTTCCTGGCCAACACCATGAGGACACCTCATAGAGTGTTCTCCTCAGCATAACCGGCAATCCTGGTGTATCCCAGGTATTTAGGGGAGTGTACATATCAAACATCAAAAGACAATGTGGTGAGTGAAGGACAGAGCCCTGGCTCCTCCATTCCCTGGTGTTTGACTTTAGAGAACTCCTGTAAGTCCTCTACATTTCAGGATCTTCACTGGGAAAATAGCATAATGTTGTACAGCTCTTAGGATGTTTGGGATATTAAAGAAGCGATGCAGCCGGTCCTTGGCACCCAGTGCTGCTGGCTGTAGGGACTGGGAGGCACTGTATATTCTCTGACCCCTGTCTTGGGTGGCTGGATGGAGTTGGGTGATACCACCAGCCCTCAGGCCCCTGATGTGTGTGGATGAGGTCCCTGTTTAATGGGCAGGGCGACATCAAATGTCGTGATTCTGCAACTACCCCTTGGTTTTCGCAGGTGAAAACAGGGTTCAAGTGTATGGCTTCATGGTGTTGAATTGGACCACACAGGTACAGGCAGGGGTGAAGTGTACTACATGTCCTCAGACCCTTTATGCCAGTGCCCAGGCAAAGGGGAGCTCCTGGCCTGACTTCCCAGCTTAGGGGGCATGGTGAATTTTTATAGCCAAGAGACTAGTTTGGGTGCAGACAGCCCTGAGCTCTGGATTAGAGGCCTGGCAGTTCTTGAATACTGCCTGACTGGTGTCAGAGGGGACCGCGGTGGGGGCGGGGGGAGTGGGTGCAGGGAGGGAAAACTGGCTCTTCTCCCCTGTTAGCATCTTGGATGGGGAGGGCTTACTTTGACTCCCACACACTAGGCAGTAGGTTAGAAGCTTGCACTTAACTTTCGCAGGTCCAGTACCATTTCCATCCTGATCCGGAGGCTTCTGCAGGCTCTCTGCTGCCCAGCCTCTCCTGACATGGTGAAACCTGTCCTGAATGCTACTGCTCTCCTCAGCCTGCCATGCACCAGCTGACCCAGCCAGCAGGGTGCTGGCAACCTCACAACTGGCACTTCTTTGTTGCTTCTGAAAGGTCTCTTCTGCATCCTGCTGCTCAGTCCAGCTCCTCGCCTTTCTCTTTAATGATCTGGGCTCCTACACTGTCTTATAGAATCCATTCACTTGTTTTTAATCTCTTGGATGTAAAAGGAACAACAGGAAGCATCTGACTATTTTGCCATCTTGGCCCTGCCTCCTCCTTTTTTCTCTTTATAAAATTAAGTTGTATTCCAATACATACATAATATATATATTTGTTCCGTTAGAATAATAAATTGAAATAAAGTCAATGTCCCCCACACGGGATCAATGATCCTATTTGTATTTCTTTAGTCTAGAATCTATAATGATAACTTTCACATTCCCTTCAGCTTCAAAGTCACCCCAAGAAAAGGCTTGACGGGTTTAGCAAAGAAAATAAAGGCCTCCAAGGATTCCTCACATAATAATGGGGATATATTTACAACAATATTACTCCTTGTTTAACAGAAATTTGAAGTCAATAAGAGGCTTGTATTTTATCTGGGAAAACTACCAAGAGGCAGAAAACATTAAGCTGTTATGACTTACCCTCAGAAGAACAGAACTGAATTTGCAGTCAAAAGGCCTGAGTTTAAATCTTGGTTCCATACACATGAAACACAGCACCCAAACCAAACCAGCATACCAATTTCACAAAATCTCTGCAGGTCATATTGATTATCTGGGACACTGAATAGTCATCAAACACTCCTGAGCACCTAAGCTTAGTGCGCAGAGAGCAGAGGTAAGGGTGAGGAAGGCAGAAAATCTTCTTCTCTGAAGAAATAGTGCTTACAATGCTACAGCCCTAGGATCTTCAGTTGTTAGTTAGGGCCCCATGGCCCTGAAATGGGTGGGTATCGTGAGACCAATGCAAGATTCTAGTCACTCAAGTCAAATCCTCATCCACACACCCACTCGCTCCCATCTATCTCCTAGCTGGCCATTCTGGGCCATGAAGCCCTACTTCTCAGCTTCAGACTCACCTGTCTCCATCACACAACCTTGCTTTTTGGAATACAGGTTCATCAATGTATGTCCTCAATCGTTGTGGGAACCATGGTGTTATCTATCTTTAAACAAAGAATGTTTGTGTTCTTATTCATCATGAATACAATTTTCAGTGTATTATAGTGAAAATGATTGGAAAAAACATTCATTTTGTTGTTATTTCCAGAAGCTTGGTAGAAAAACTGGTCATGTGAGATGAGGGTGCTGACCGGAAGTGGTTGCAATAAGAAGTCATGTGAGACCAACTTTAATCCTGCTCTCCCAGCAGCAGTGGTTTTTGGATGGGAGGGTAAAGGGGAAGGAATGAGGCAGAGGAGGAGTGTTCCACACCGACAGCCCTCACACAAAAAAATGTCCCTACTGGCACTAACAACCGTGGTGGTGTAGTGGTTAAGAGCAATGGCTACTTAATCAAAAGCTTGGCAGTTTGAATCCACCAGGCACTCCTTAGAAACCTTATGGGGCAGTTCTACTCTGTCCTATAGGGTCACTATGTCTCAGAATCCACACAAAGGCAACGGATTTGGGGACTAATATAGTATCTTGTCCATGTAGGAAGACATTTCAACTCAAGAGGGAAATGCTGCAGAAAAATGCAACAGGAGTCATGTCATAGTGGAAAAGCAGAGACTTCCTCCAGAGAAGTCAAGGGTTCTCACAATTATGTGAGAAAGTCATTCCATAATGTGGTCTTCTTGAATTGCCTCATGATTTCTGAGTTTTAGCTGAACTATAAACCTGATAAGACCCAAAGAATATTTCCATTTACAGCATCGACAGTGTTTTCCCAGTTGCCGTGAAAAGAGCACCTGCAGGCAGTTTCTGCCTCACTGGAAGCTGCCCACCCCTTAATTCTCTGCAGCCAGGAAATAGCTTCTTTTTGTGCCTTTCTTGGTATTCTCTCTGGCAGCTAGAGTGTACAACTCTACTCACATCTCAGCTTAGATGATGAAGTTGGAGAGATTCAAGAAAATCACCTGAACTTTTTTAAAGCTACTTGTTGTGACTGATAAAAGCAAAATCTTGGCGATATTCCTTAGCGTTTGAGCTTCTATCATAGGGCAACCTTACTTGATTTTCAATCCAGACCTCGTATTATGGGAATGGTGAAGCAAATCACAGTATCTAGGCACTCAGGAAAAGCAAGCTTGCTCCTTGATTCTTCTGCTTGTCAGTTAGTCCATTGATTTTTTCCCTTGATACACACAATGGATTTAGGGCCACTGGATTTGATTAAGTGAGCTCAGGGCCCATGGTTTAAACATTGCATTGTGGAGAAACGATCGGGTCCAAATTCTGCAATCTCTTTTTCTACTGCATGAAAATCTTCAACCATGGAATCCTATGTGATTAAATTAGCCCATATGAAGTTTACCAAGATTGGCCATGAAAGGGTGAGGCTAAAAGTCCCTTGGACCCAGTTCTCCGACCATCGCTGTGGGAAAGTGTAAGGAAGGCCTTGTCCACTGATAAAAATCATCTCTGTTCTTGGGTGACAGGACGCAGAAGACAGGTGATCTGCCACCCAATCTCAGAGCATTAGAGGAAATGACGAGGTGTGATGATGGCGCTTTATTCAGCTACCCTGCTTTCTCTCTCAGCCTGTGCACTTGCCGGCTCCACGTGTTGGCTCTGTAGGGTCTTAAAGAGTCATCATCCAAGGAAGTGAGAAATAAGGTAAATCTTGCAATTTCCAGAAACAGTATCGGATTATTGAAATTTTCAAAAAAAAAAAATATACAGTGACACCATTCTAGCACTGATTATTTAAGGGCTGACTGAAATTATGGATTTTGTTTACATACTAAAAAGGAAATAATTTGTTCCCACAGTAACTGTTGTGTAGACAGGAAGGAAGTAACACCGCCTGAGATGGTTACCTAATCACAACAAGGGAGAAAAAGTAAACTGAAGAACACATATTGAGGACATTTCCTTAAGAGATCTCTTAACCTGCATTCCTAGAAGATGTGGAGACCCAGAGGACAGTGAGAGAATGATGCAGTGCATGGAAAAATGCAAATACGATGTAGCAGGAAGTGCAGAGGCAGGTGATGTGAAAACCAAGTGTTTCTCATTGCAAGGCAGTCCAGGAGGTTTGGATGACCAGCAGGGCTGCCTGAGGCAAATACAACATTTAGGTGATGAATTCCTTGCTTTCTAAGGGTAGCACTGCTGTGTGCCTTGTCCAGTAGGAAAGCTGGGAGGTGGAGTCCTGAGTTAGAGGTTTTGAAGAGCAAGCTTGAGAGTCTCGCATTTCAAATGAGTTTATTTCTCATTTTATTAACTGCCTCTTCAGCAGCAGTGTTTGGATTTTGGACTGAGTGTGCGTTTCTTAAAGGGAGTGCATTTGCTTAGGTGTTACAGAAGAGAAAGTATAATGAATCCTGGAGTCTTAATCGATGCCACAAATATTTTTTATTTTCTTTTTATTGTGGTAAATATATGTGTAACAAAAGACTTGTCTTTTAACATTCTTCACGTACACAATTCAAGTTTCTTCTCTTAGCCTTTGGTTTCCTACATTCCCTTTTGGTCCTGATGAGTAGAGACCAATAGTTGCATTTTAGTAGGCTGCTCACAAGCTTTAAAACCACAAACACTTAACTTCTCAGCAGACTAGGACGGAAAACATAGCTTTATGACTATATCAGGCCAACTGACCAAATGTTCCACGAGACTCTAATTCTAAAATTTCAAATCCAGAAAACTAATCCATCAGGGTATTTGGTTATGTCTCAGAAATATTCACAACTCTTCCCTCTATGTGTTCTATTATAGGTATTAACATGTGTGCATACAGCCACATAGATGCATATACGTATTCCTACACATACACCTGTATACACACACATACACACTCATGTAAACATGCCTATACACATATATGCCTATATATTTTTTTTTCCTTGTGTATATTTTACTGATGTGGTTTGCCTTCATCAGGCTTTGTACAATTAACTCTCATTGTTACCTCTCCTTCATGAAAAATAACAAATACCTACTGCCTAGAGAGGAAATTCCCCTTTCCTCCTCCCCATGTCTGGTAAACGCTACTGAACATTATTTTCTGTATATTTTTATTTTTCATATCATTTCATAAATGTGATAACATACAATATCTGTTTTTTTGTGACTGACTCATTTTACTTGTTCATGTCCTCCAGGTTCTTCCGTGTTCCAAGGTGTTTAGGGAACTCATTTTGCTTTATCGCTAAGTAGTATTCCACGGTATGTATACAGCATATTTTACCTACCCATTCGTCCGTTGATGGGCACTTAGGTTGTTTCTATCTTTTTGCTATTGTGAATAGTGCTGTGGTGAACATAGGTGTGCATATGCCTGTTCATATCACTTCTTTTAGATCCCAAGGGCATACACCTGGAGTGCAATTCCTGGGTCATATGGCAGGTATATCTCCAGGTTTTTGAGAAATTGCCAGAATGTTTTCAAAGCAGCTATATCATTTTGCATTTTCACAAGCAATGGGTGAGGTTTCCAATTTCTCCACATCCTCTCCAACACTTGTCATTTTTCCCTTTTTTTATTTTTCTCTTGGCCATGGTAGTGGCTGTGAAACGGTATCTCAGTGTGGTTTCTATTCGCATTTCTCTGATGCCTAATGACACTGAGCATCCTTTCATGTGTCTGTTGCCCATTCGAATATTCCCTTTGGTGAAATATCTCAACTGTAGAAAGGTGAATTGAGATGTATGCCAGGCTTGAGGGCTGCTCTGACAGTCCATGCCTTGTCCATTAATGGACTTCTCTTTTCCCTTGTGCACAATGTGTACTGGTGCCATGGTATGTGCACATGGGAAGGAGAAGATATCACTCTCCTGGTTCCAAGAAAGTATATAGGGTGAGAATCAATGGAACTTGGTTCCATAGTGAGTCAGAGTTGGTGGCAATGTGTAACTAGGCCTTCAGGATCGCCCAAAGGAACACAGAATGGATCCTAGAATGATGGTCCAGGTCTTTTTCTGTGTTTGGTGTGGCCTAGAACCAACTTTCGCTGAATTTCTCCTCACCTCTTAACACTTCATCATCACTTGAAGAATTTCCTCCCTTCCCCACACCTGAGAGTGAGTGTTGGCCACAGAAGGTGCAAGTTGAACAAAGTGCCCAGAGGAATAAAGAGGAAAAAGGCTATAGAAAGGCTGGATTTGGGGTCTGCCACAGCAGAGTTTCAAGCTCTGTCTCTTGCTGGCTGTGTGACCTCCAGTGTCTGAGCAGCAGCTTTCTGACCAGTAAGACATGCATAATCACATTTTATTTGGCTAGCTCTTGCAAGGATAGAGAGAGTGTATGGAATATGCTTTCCCAGAATAGGGCCTACATGAAGCTTTCTGCTATTTCTTCGAAGAGAGTGTTCAAGTGGGGAAGGCTGGAGTGGTCTAGAGAAGATTCTGTAAGGATACTGGAGTAGACTCAGGTCTGGATGAGTAGAGAGGTCAAGGAAGTCCTGGGCTTATCCATTTCTATTCCTGAGATTGTGCCCAGCTTCACTTTCACTTTACCCTGTCACAGCCCCCTCACCATGCACTGCATGTTGCTGTTCCCGTGTTCTTACACCCTGTCGACTGTGCTTTTCTAAAGGCAGGAAGAGTGTCCTTGTCTTCACTTGAACTAAGACATTAACACAAAACAATAGTAATGTTTGTATCTGGTATTATTTGCTGAATATATTTCATGTGAGATATTGCTCAGTGCTTGTTACAGATAGAGATAAAAGTCAAAGCCATCTCATGATTGATAGGCCATTCCCACTGTATATACTAGACACAATTCATCCAAGATCACAGAATCAGTAAGAGGCAGCCAGGTTGGTTCCAAAAGAAAAACCAAACCAGTGCTGTTGGGTCGGTTCTAACTCATGGCGATCCCACTCGTTTCACAACAGAACTGTGTTCCATAGAGTATTCTCTGGTTGAATTTCCAAAGGAGATCACTAGGCATTTGTTCCTAGGAGCCTCTTCATGAAGGTGAACGACCAACCTTTCCATCACCAGCCAGCTCCTTAATCCTTTATGCCAGGGACTTCAAAAAGCTTTAAATCTTGCAAACTTTTACTGCTACAAATCAGGCACCAATATAGTTAGGAAAAAAAAGTTTTTTTTTTGTCAAACTCAGCTCTCAGAGTTACATAATTTCCATGCAATGAAACTTATCCATTGAATTTACCTCAGCAATTTGAAATGCCGTGGTGTAACCATCCCCTCAATCAACATCTAGACCATAGATTCAGATTCTCCAATGCCCCATGATTATCTTACAGATACTTATTATGAATAGCTTCAGACTCTGGTATTTTGGTAGTCACCATTCGAAGGCACAGGGTAGAGCTGGTGTGAAGCCTTGAGGACTTCTTTCATTTGGGAACAGGAATAAGACTGGCATCTGCCTTTGTGTCAGACCTCTTTACCGATGATCTCATTAAATGGGTGGGTGCAGAGTTCTCATTATAAAAAGGAATCCACATACTACTGGTGATAGAACATATCTACCTACTGTGATGTTGGGAAAAGAAGCTTCATCCAGAGAACAGGCCTGCCCTGCCCGTCTTCCAAATCTATGATGCGCAGGACTCTGCCTCCTTGAACCTCCTTATGTCCTTGATGGCAGCCAGGGCACAGCCCAGCAAGCTTCGCTTTTCTTCTTCAGGGTAAATTCTCTCTTCATCCCATGACATATACCTCAAAAAAAAAATGGCCCCACATCTCCCAGCTCTGTACCTCATCAGCCCTTCCAGCAATTTCCTTCATGCAATCTTGGTGTGGGATTTTCATTCCCAGGGCAAGATGCTGAGTCTCTCCTGTTCCTCTCTCCTAAATCTCAGGATCCATGCCTTACCACTTACAAGTGAAATAAAGCAGAGAAAATCAAATACACAAGAACACAAGAAAATTTATATATCGCAAATACAAAGTGCTCTGAATATACAAAAGAACCTTGGAAAAGAAGAACAACGTACGAGACGTACACTTCAAGATATAAAACAGCACTACACACACGTAATAAAGAAAACAGTCTAGTTCAGGCATTGAATAGACGTAGAGACCAATGGTATAGAATTAAGATATGAATTCATATGTCTTTGCCCAATTTGTTTCAACATTGATGCTAAGTTCATTCAGTGTGCAAAGAATGGTTCATCAACAAATGCTGCTGAGACAACTTGATTCCCACATGGAAAAGGACAAAGCTGGACACATACTCTACCCCATATAGAAAAATTAACTCTAGATGCATCGAAGATCTAAATACTAGAGCTAAAATCATAAAACTCTTAAAAGTAAACATCAGGGTTATGTTTTCCCATTTTTTCCCCCATTTCTTCATACATATGACAGAAGAAACAAAAGAAACAGAAAAATTTGTCTTGGTGAAAATTTCAATATTTTCTGCATCAATGAGCACTATCAAGAAAGTGAAGACAACTCCTGATTGTGATAATATACTTGGAATCTGTACTTGCTTAAGGGTTTCATATCCAAAGATATAAAGAGTGCCTAAGAGTGAACATATACACAAAAAATGGCTGATCTCAAAAAAAGGGCAGAAGACATAAATCGACATTATTCCACAGAAAATATACAAATGGCCAGTAAGCAAGGGAGATGCTGAGCATCATTAGTCATTAGGGAAATGCAAATCAAAATCATAAAGAGGTATCACTCTACACCACACCGATGGCTATTGACAGGAAAAAAAAAAAAAAAACAGGCAAACAAACATAGGAGAAAATGGGTGCCATGTCCATTGCAAAGTGTAGAATACCGTTTGGTGGTGTCTCAAATAATTTCACAAAGAATTACCATAGGCACTACTAGGCACATAAACAAAAGAATTGAAAGCAAGAAAGCAGATATTTGGACATCGATGTTTATTGCAGAATTATTCATTAAATCAAAAAGGTGGAAACAACTCCAGTGTCCTTGAAATGATGATTGGATACACAAAACATGCCATATAGACACATGCAATATTATGCAATACAGCTGCTAACCAAAAGGTTGGCAGTTCAAATCCACCAGGCACTCCTTGGAAATTCTATGGGGCAGTTCTACTCTGTCCTATAGGGTCGCTATGAGTTGGAACCGACTCGACGGCAGTGGTTTTAAAGAGCAAAGAAATTCTGTTACTTGCAATAAACGGATGAACCTTGAAACCACTGGTCTCACTGAAATAACTGAAATCTCAAGAACATTTATTGCATGATCCCACTTACATGAAAATCTACAATATGCAGACATAGAGCAGATTAATGGCTAGGAGGGCTGGAGGAGGAAAACGCGAGGATTGACTGCTAAACCCAAAGCAACAACAAAGAAAAGAATATTCAAAACCAAATGAAAAGATCCTACAAAATCCTCTCATGTATTATCGATCAAATATTGTATTTAAAATATCTGCCAATAAAATACAACATAATTACTACAAAGTACGGACATCATGTTGAACTGGACATCACAAAGGTGCAGAAGTCCTTGGGTGGGTCCAAGTGAGGTAGGAGGCGTGTGTGGAGGCAACTGGGGTCCACCATCTGATGTGTCTGAAGCTGCACATGTCATGGGGGAAAATAAAGAAGGTCATGTCACCCTATCAGAAAAACAGCATGCTGAGAAGAGACTCCCAGTGCTAGCAGCATTATGAGGCTTCAGAAAACAAAGGACTCAGGAAAGAAAGAGTCATGTCTATTCACAGGAAGCCTTCTTCCTGCTCTCTAGATTCATCCTCCTAGTCCTCCCTCTAGGACAGGGCTTCCCCACACCCTCCCCTGTCACTTATCTGACTCCAACCCCTGCCTTGTTAATCCCACTCCCACTGAACTGGCATCAAGCCTGCCTGGGGAGAACCAAGTGATGAGACACACCAGACAAAATCCAATCCATTCTCTCTTTGGGGTTCTGAAGCCTCCTGTGACAGAAAAGACGAGGGGTATGGCTGGGAAGCCCTACTATAAGAGGGGATGTGCCATCTTCTTCCAGATTGTTCAAGGAACACAGACCCAGTATCTAATCTCCCTTAACTGTCAGCCCCTCTGAGCCAACAGAGCTAGGCCAGGCCCTACATACTTGCTCGGCTGTGACCGAGACCTTCACCTGCATCCTTACATATCTCAACACAGGGACACATCAGAAGGTTTAGCATACCCACAGCCAAGGTTGGAGGGATTCCAGCTGTGCAAGCCTGTACCTGGCAGTTTTTCAGCCAACCGAAGTCCCATCAACTCAGGGTTCTTGGGACTCTCTCTTCCCAGGCCCAAGTGCTAAGATTGTGTTTTCCCTATTTCCTGGTTACTCCTCTCTTTTTGGTACTCTTTAAGTCTAGAAAGCTCTGAGGGGCAGCCTTTTGGTGGGACTGCCATGCCAGGCTTGGGACAGGTGCACTTTTTTTTTTTTTTATCAAAATGACATTTTCAATTTTTATAACTTTAAGGGAGTCTTTTGTAGCATTCGGTGCCTAAGGTACAGGTGCAGAGCCCACTCACCAAAGTGTTTTAGAAAAGGGACACACCTAACTCACGGGCACGTGGGAGATGGCTGTCAGCATCTGGCCCTCCTTCAGGTGTGACCCCCTGCCACTACCAGAATCTGGTGCACACAACTATCACCACTACTCCTCTAAGTAAATAGGTGACAGTCTACACCACACACTTGGTGAACCAAAATCAGAACACCTAAGCTGATTCTATTCAAGAATAGTGAATAGGCTCTTAGGCTTATATATCTGGTAATAGCCCAAACCAGCTGGTAAGAGGACATAAGTGATTCAAAGGCTACAACAATCAAGAGAGTGCAATCTAGTACTATATTGTGTATATTGAAACAAAACAAGATAAGACTCAGTGAGCAAATATAAAATAAATCATTACAATATCTTATACATGGCTCAGAGATATCAGTCGATATCAAACTACATAAAAAAGTGGACCATGATTGCTTCTACAAATCCCCAAATTAAAGAATCAAAATCTTTCCCAAATGAAGATACAACCCTGGAATTGCCAGATGCAGAATATAAAAAACTAATATACAGAATGCTTCAAGACATCAGGAACGACATCAGAAATGAAATAAGGCAATCTACAGAAAAAGCCAAGGAACACACTGATAAAGCAGTTGAAGAACTCAAAAAGATTATTTAAGAACATAGTGGAAAAATTAATAAGCTACAAGAATCCATAGAGAGACAGCAATCAGAAATCCAAAAGATTAACAGTAAAATTACAGAATTAGACAACTCAGTAGGAAGGCAGAGGAGCAGAATCAAGGAATTAGATAGCAGAGTGGGGGAGTTGGAGAATAAGGCAATTGACACCAATATAGTTGAAAAAAAATTAGAGAAAAGAATTAAAAAAAATGAAGAATCCCTAAGAATCATGTGGGATTCTATCAAGAAGAATAACTTGCATGTGATTGGAGTTCCAGAACAGGGAGGGATAAGAGAAAATACAGAGAGAACAGTTGAAGATCTGTTGGCAGAAAACTTACCTGGCATCATGAAAGATGAAAGGATATGTATCAAAGATGCTCATCGAACCCCATATAAGAGTGATCCAAAAAGAAAATCACCAAGACATAGTATCATCAAACTTGCCAAAACCAAAGATAAAGAGAAAATTTTAAAAGCAGCCAGGGATAAAAGAAAAGTCACCTACAAAGGAGAATCAATAAGAATAAATTCAGACTACTCACCAGAAACCATGCAGGCAAGAAGGCAATGGGATGACATATATGGAGCACTGAAGGAGAAAAACTGCCAGCCAAGAATCATATATCCAGCAAAACTCTCTTTCAAATATGAAGGTGAAATTAAAACATTTACAGATAAACACAAGCTTAGAGAATTTCCAAAACCAAAACAAAGCTACAAGAATTACTAAAGGAAATTGGTCAGAAAATCAATAACATCAGATACTAACACAATAAAAAAAAAAGGTCATAAAACAGAACATCCTGATATCAACTCAAATAGGGAAATCACAAAAACAAAATAAGATTAATTTAAACAAGAAAAAAATGCTCAAATTAGGGAATCATTGAAGTCATTACGTAAAAGATTACAATAATCAAAAAGAGGGACTAAATACAGGAGGCATGGATCTTCCATATGGAGAGGAAAAGAGGTGATATGAGACGATAGAAGTTAGGTTTTTACTTAGAAACATAGGCGTAAATATTAAGGTAACTACAAAAGAGGTCTAACAATTCCATAATTCAAAATAAAAACCAAGGAAACATAACGACTCCGCAAACATAATTCAATTACTCTGAAAATGAGGAACACACTATTTACAAAGAAAAGCTTCTCAGCACAAAAAAGTAAGTGGATAATGCAATTGTCAACAACACACACAAAAAGGCATCAAAATGACAGCACTAATCTCATACTTATCTATAATTACGCTGAATGTAAATGGACTAAATACACCAATAAAGAGACAGAGAGTCTCACACTGGATAAAGAAACACGATCTGTCTATATGCTGCCTACAAGAGACACACCTTAGACTTAGAGATACAAACAAACTAAAACTCAAAGGATGGAAAAAATACATCAAGCAAACAACAATCAAAAAAAGCAACAGTGGCAATATTAATTTCTGACAAAATAGACTTTAAAGTTAAATCCACCACAAAGGAAAAAAGAAGGACACTACATAATGATTAAAGGGACAATTGACCAGGAAGATATAACCATATTAAATATCTATGCACCCAGTGACGGGGCTGCAAATACATAAACCAACTTTAACAGAACTGAAAAGTGAGACAGGCACTTCCACAATTATAGTAGGAGACTTCAACACACCAGTTTCGGAGAAGGGCAAGACTTCCAGGAAGAAGCTCAACACAGACATAGAAGATCTAATTGCTACAATTAACCAACTTGACCTCATAGACTTATACAGAACACTCCACCCAACAGCTGCAAAGTATACTTTTTGTTCTAGTGCACATGGAACATTCTCTAGAATACATCATATATTAGGTCATAAAACAAATCTTTGCAGAATACAAAACATTGAAGTATTACAAAGCATCTTCTCAGACAACAAGGCCATAAAAGTAGAAATCAATAAGAGATAAATCAGGGAAAAGAAATCAAACACTTGGAAACTGAACAATACCCACCTCAAAAAAGACTGGGTTATAGAAGACATTAAGGAGGGAATAAAGAAATTCATAGAATGCAACAAGAACGAAAACACTTCCTATCAAAACCTCTGGGACACAACAAAAGCAGTGCTCAGAGGTCAATTTATATCGATAAATGCACACATACATAAAGAAGAAAGAGTCAAAATCAGAAAACTGTCCCTACAACTTGAACAAATAGAAAGTGAGCAACAAAAGAATCCATCAGGCACTAGAAGAAAACAAATAATAAGAATTAGGGCTGAACTAAATGAAATAGAGAACAGAAAAACAATTGAAAGAATTAACAAAGCCAAAAGCTGGTTCTTTGAAAAAATTAACAAAATTGATAACCCATTGGCCAGACTGACTAAAGAAATACAGGAAAGGAAACAAATAACCCGACTAAGAAATGAGATGGGCCATATCACAACAGACCCAACTGAAATTAAAAGAATCATATCAGATTACTATGAAAAATTGTACTCTGACAAATTTGAAAACCTGGAATTAATGGATGAATTCCTAGAAAAACACTACCTACCTGAACTAACACAATCAGAAGTAAAACAACTAAATAGACACATAACAAAAGAAGAGTTTGAAAAGGTAATAAAAAAAATCCCAACAAAAAAAAGCCCTGGCCTGGACGGCTTCACTGCAGAGTTTACCAAAGTTTCAGAGAAGAGTTAACACCACTACTACTAAAGGTATTTCAAAGCATAGAAAATGATGGAATACTACCTAACTAATTCTATGAAGCCAGCATATCCCTGACACCGAAACACAGGTAAAGACACCACAAAAAAAAAAAAAAAAAAAAAAAAAAATTACAGACCTATATCCCTCAGGAACATATATGCAAAAATCCTCAACAAAATTCTAGCCAATAGAATTCAACAACATATCAAAAAAATAATCCACCACGACCACGTGGGATTTATACCAGGTATGCAAGGTTGGTTCAATATTAGAAAAACCATTAATGTAATCCACCATATAAATAAAACAAAAGACTAAAACCACATGATCTTAACAATTGATGCAGAAAAGGCATTTGACAAAGCCCAACACCCATTCATGATAAACTCTCAGCAAAATAGGAATTGAAGGAAAATTCCTCAACATAATAAAGGGCATCTATCAACATCTCTAAATGGAAAGAGCCTGAAAGCATTTCCCTTGAGAACAGGAACCAGACAAGGATGCCGTTTACCACCCCTCTTATTCAACATTGTGCTAGAGGTCCTAGCCAGAGCAAATAGCCTAGACAAAGAAATAAAGGGCATCCGGATTGGCAAGGAAAAAGTCAAAGTATTTGCAGATGATGACATGATCTTACACACAGAAAACCCTAAGGAATCCTCCAGAAAACTACTAAAACTAAGAGTTCAGCAGAGTGTCCAAATACAAGATAAACGTACAAAAATCAGTTAGATTCCTCTACATCAACAAAAAGAACATCAAAGAGGAAATCACCAAATCAATACCATTTACAGTAGCCCCCAGGAAGGTAAAATACTTAGGAATAAATCTTACCAAAGATGTAAAAGACCTATACCAAGAAAATTACAAAGTACTAGTGCAAGAAACTAAAAAGGAACTACATAAGTGGAAAAACATACCTGCTCATGGATAGGAAGACTTAAGATAGTAAAAATGTCTATTCTACCAAAAGCCATCTATATGTACAATGGAGTTCCGATCCAAATTCCAACGACATTTTTAATGCGATGGAGACACAAATCATGAACTTCATATGGAAGGGAAAGAAGCCCTGATTAAGTAAAGCATTACTGAAAAAGAAGAAGAAAGTGGAAGGCCTCACTCTACCTGATTTTAGAACCTATTATATAGCCACAGTAGTCAAAACATCCTGGTACTGGTACAACAACAGGCACATAGACCAATGCAACAGAACTGAGAACCCAGATATAAATCTATCCACATATGAGCAGCTGATATTTGACAAAGGCCCAGTGTCAGTTAATTGGGGAAAAGATAGTCTTTTTAACAAATGGTGCTGGCATAACTAGATATCTATTTGCAAAAAAATGAAACAGGACCCATACCTCACACCATGCACAAAAACTTACTGCAAGTGGATCAAAGACCTAAACATAAAGACTAAAACGATAAAGATCATGGAAGAAAAAATAGGGACAATATTAGGAGCACTAATATAAGGCATGAATGGAATACAAAACATTACTAAAAATGACGAAGAGAAACCAGATAACTGGGAGCTCCTAAAAATCAAACACCTATGCTCATCTAAAGACTTCACCAAAAGAGTAAAAAGGCCACCTACAGATTGGGAAAAAATTTTCAGCTATGACATCTCTGACCAGCGCCTGATCTCTAAAATCTATATGATTCTATTAAAACTCAACAAGAAAAAGACAACCCAATCAAAACGTGGGCAAAGGATATGAACACACACTTCACTAAAGAAGAAATTCAGGCGGCTAACAGATACATGAGAAAATGCTCTCGATCATTAGCCATTAGAGAAATGCAAATTAAAACTACGATGAGATTCCATCTCACCCCAACAAGGCTGGCGTTGATCCAGAAAACACAAAATAATAAATGCTGGAGAGGCTGAGGAGAGATTCGAACTCTTATACACTGCTGGTGGGAATGTAAAATGGTACAACCACTTCGGAAATCTATCTGGTGTTTCTTTAAAAAGTTAGAAATAGAAATACCATACACCCCAGAAATCCCACTGCTCAGAATATACCCTAGAGAAATAAGAGCCTTTAAATGAACAGATACATGCACACCCATGTTTACTGCAGCACTGTTTACAACAGCAAAAAGCTGGAAGCAACCAAGGTGTCCAACAACGGATGAATGGATAAATAAACTATGGTATATTGACACAATGGAATACTACACATCGATAAAGAACAGTGATGAATCTGTGAAACATTTCATAACATGGAGGAACCTGGAAGGCATTATGCTGAGCGAAATTAGTCAGAAGCAAAAGGACAAATATTGTATAAGACCACTATTATAAGATCTTGAGAAATAGTTTAAACTGAGAAGAACACATTCTTTTGTGGTTACGGGGGGGGGGGGCGAGGGAGGGTGGGAGAGGGTTATTTACTGATTAGATAGTAGATAAGAACTACTTTAGGTGAAGGGAAGTACAATACTCAATACACGGAAGGTCAGTTCAACTGGACTGGACCAAAAGCAAAGAAGTTTCCGGGATAAACTAAATGCTTCGAAGGTCAGCAGAACAAGGGCGGGGGTTGGGGGACTATGGCTTTATGGGACATCTAAGTCAATTGGCAAAATAAATTCTATTAAGAAAACATTCTGCATCCCACTTTGAAATGTGGCGTCTGGGGTCTCATATGCTAACAAGCAGCCATCTAAGCTGCATCAATTGGTCTCAACCCACCCGGATCAAAGGAGAATGAGGAACACCAAGGCCACAAGGTAATTATGAGCCCAAGAGACAGAAAGGGCCACATGAACTAGAGACTTACAACATCCTGAGACCAGAAGAACTAGATGGTGCCCGGCCACAACCGATGACTGCCCTGACAGGGAGCACAACAGAGAAGCCCTGAGGGAGCAGGAGAGCAGTGGGATGTAGACCCCAAATTCTCATAAAAAGAACAGACTTAATGGTCTGACTGAGACTAGAAGAATCCCAGCGGTCATGGTCCCCAAACCTTCTGTTGGCCCAGGACAGGAGCCATTCCCGAAGAGAACTCATTGGACATGGAATGGTCTGGACAATGGGTTGGAGAGAGATGCTGATGAGGAGTGAGTTACTTGTATCAGGCGGACACTTGAGACTGTGTTGGCATCTCCTGTCTGGAGCGGAGATAGGAGGGTAGAGGGGGTTAGAAACTGGCAAAACGATCAGGAAAGGAGAGACTGGAAGGAGGGAGCGGGCTGACTCATTAGGGGGAGAGTAAATGGGAGTATGTAGTAAGGTGTATATAAGCTTATATGTGAGAGACTGACTTGATTTGTAAACTTTCACTTAAAACACAATAAAAATTATTAAAACAACAACAAAAAAACACGTGTAAGTCACTACCACGAATGGTGTTACGCCATATATAGAAATTATTTATGATATGATGTTAGAAATAGAGAATTTCTGAACTTAGAAATAAAAACATATATTCCTATAGTGTTCCTTATCCATTAATTGTAAGTCATTAAAAAGTTGCTGTAATGTTGAAAATACAGTAGAAATATGTGAAGTAGGTTGTAAATAACTTCCTTAAATTGGGCTTTGCACCTGCCCTCTGTGATAATGGAACATAACATTAATAAAATCTCTATAAATTAAGAAAACATAAATATGTCACCAAACAATTACCATAATTTTTAAGTAACCATCTTGGCCTTGAAACTTTGTGTAGTAAAGAACACAAATATGTCATCTCCTAATTGGCAATAATTCAAAAATCTGGAAATTTGCAAAATATTCATATGTCATACTATACTGTCCTTAACTGACAATAAAACATTCCAATTATAATCGAACATGACAGCACACAAGGTATATAAACCCATGGATTTCTGCTCTTATTCAGAGAAGACAGAAGCAAAAGATCTCTCTGAGTCGCTGTCTGAAGACCGAGAAGCCTGCTGAGACACTGCTCACTACAACCGACCTCAGATCCTAGCTACAAGGGACCTCCTCTGAGTTGGAGGGCTAGTCAGATCTACTCCAGAGACCACTTTAACATTTAAACTAACTTTGTAGTTGTCAATTCTGGCTCTCCAATGCCAAATGAATGTCTTGAGGTCCTACTTGCATGCCTTGCCCTGACTACCTTGCAATAAACTGTATGAGTGTATGCATGAAAAAAAAAAAATAACCATCCACATGCTGTCTACAAGAGACACACCTTAGACTTAGAGACACAAAGAAACTAAAACTCAAACGATGGAAAAACATATATCAAAAAAGAGCAGGAGTGGCTATATTAATTTCTGACAAAATAGACTTTAAAGTTAAATCCATCGTAAAGGATAAGGAAGGACACTATATAATGATTAAAGGGGCGATACACCAAGAAGATAAAACCATATTAAGTATTTACGCACCCAATGTCAGGGCTGCTACATACATTAAAAAAAAAAAAACTCTATCAGCATTGAAAAGTGAGACAGACAGCTCCACCATAATGTAGGAGACTTCAACACACCACTTTCTGTGAAGGACAGGACATCCAGAAAGAAGCTCAAGAAAGACACGGAAGATCTAAATGCCACAATCAACCAGCTTGACCTCATAGACACATACAGAACACTCCACCCAACAGCAACCGAGTATACTTTCTTTTCTAGTGCACCTGGGACATTCTCTAGAATAGACCACATATTAGGTCATAAAGCAAGACTTGCCAGAATGCAAAACACTGAAATATTACAAACCCTCTTCTCTGACCATACGGCCATAAAAGTGGAAATCAATAACAGGAAAAACGGGGAAAAGAAAACTCTTGGAAACTGAACAATGCCTTGTTCCAAAAAGACTGGAGTATAGAAGATACTAAGGATGGAATAAAGAAATTCAATGAATCCAACGAGAATGAAAAGACTTCCGATGAGAACCTTTGGTACACACCAAAAGTGGTGCTCAGAGGCCAATTTATATCAATAAATACACACATAAAAAAAGAAGAAAGGGCCAAAATCAAAGAATTATCCCTACAACTTGAACAAATACAAAAAGAGAGCAAGAAAAGATACCCACAGCCACCAAAAGAAAACAAATAATCAAAATTAGAGCAGAATTAAATGAAACAGAAAACAATTGAAAGAATTAACAAGACCAAAAGCTTGTTCTTTGAAAAAATCAACAAAATTGATAAATCACTGGCCAAACTGACAAAAGAAAAACAGGAGAGGAAGCAAACAACCCAAATAAGAAATGAGATGGGTGACAGTATAACAGACCCAACTTAAATTAAAAGAATAAAAAAAAAAAAAATTTTTTTCTCCACTTATCAGATTACTATGAAAAATTGTACTCGAACAAATTTGAAAGCCTAGAAGAAATGCATGAATTCCTAGAAACACACTACCTACCTGAACTAACACAGAGGTAGAACAACTAAATAGACCCATCACAAAAGAAGAGATTGAAAAGGTAATCAAAAAACTCCCAACAAAAAAAAGCCCTGGTCCAGACAGATTCACTGCAGAGTTCTACCAAACTTTCAGAGAAGAGTTAATACCACTACTACTAAAGGTATTTCAGAGCATAGAAAAGGACGGGATACTCCCAAACTCATTCTGTGAAGTCACCATATCCCTGATACCAAAACCAGGTAACCACATCACAAGAAAACAAAATTATAGACCTATATCCCTTATGAACATAGATGCAAAAATCCTCAACAAAATTCTAGCCAATAGAATTTAACAATATATCAAAAAAATTATCCACCATGACCAAGTGGGATTCATACCAGGTATGCAGGGATGATTCAACATTAGAAAAACAATTAATGTAATCCACCACATAAATAAAACAAAAGACAAGAATCACATGATTTTATCAATTGATACAGAAAAGGCATTTGACAAAGTTCAACACCCATTCATGATAAAACCTCTCAGCAGAATTGGAATAGAAGGAAAATTCCTCAACACAATAAAGGGCATTTATACAAAGCCAACAGCCAACATACTGCTAAATGGAGAGAGCCTGAAAGCATTCCCACTGAGATTGGGAACCAGACAAGGATGACGTTTATCACTGCTCTTATTCAACATTGTGTTGGAGGTCCTAGCCAGAACAATTAGGCTAGATAAAGAAATAAAGGGCATCCAGATTGGCAAGGAAGAAGGAAAAGTATCTCTATTTGCAGATGACATGATCTTATACACAGAGAACCCTAAGGAATCCTCAAGAAACTACTGAAACTAACAGAAGAGTTCAGCAGAGTATTGGGATACAAGATAAACATACAAAAATCAGTTGGATTCCTCCACACCAACAAAAAGAACATCAAAGAAGAAATCACCAAATCAATGCCATTTACAGTAGCCCCCAAGAAGATAAAATACTTAGGAAGAAATCTTACCAGACGTGTAAAAGACTTATACAAAGAAAACTACAGTACACTTCTGCAAGAAACCAAAAGAGACTTACATAAGTGGAAAAACATACCTTGCTCATGGATAGGAAGACTTAACATTATGAAAATGTCTATTCTACCAAAAGCGATCTATACATTTAATGCAATTCCAATCCAAATCACAACAACATTCTTTAATGAGATGGAGAAACAAATCACCAACTTCACAGGGAAGGGAAAGAGGCCCCGGATAAATGAGGCATTACTGAAAAAGAAGAACAAAGTGGGAGGCCTTACTTCACCTGATTTTAGAATCTATTATACAGTCACAGTAGTCAAAACAGGCTAACACTGGTATAACAACAGATACATAGACCAACGGAGCAGAATTCAGAATCCAGACATAAATCCATCCACATATGAGCGGCTGATATTTGACAAAGGCCCCAAAACAGTTAAATGGGGAAAAGACCACCTTTTTAACAAATGGTGCTGGCATGACTGGATATCCATCTCCGAAAAAATGAATCAAGACCCACACCTCACTTCACGGATAAAAACAAGATCAAAATGGATCAAAGACCTAATTATAAAATCTAAAACCATGAAGATCTTGGAAGAAAAAATAGGGACAATGTTAGGAGCTCTAACACATGGCATAAACAGTATACACAACATTATTATGAATGCAGAAGAAAAACTAGATAAGTGGGAGCTCCTGATAATCAAAAACCTGCGCTCATCCAAAGACTTCACCAAAAGAGTAAAAAGACTACCTACAGACAGGGAAAAAGTTTTTAGCTATGACATTTCCGGTCAGCACCTGATCTCTAAAATCTACATGATACTGCAAAAACTCAACCCCAAAAAGACAAATAACCCAATTAAAAAACGGGCAAAGATATGAATAGACACTTCATTAAATAAGACATTCAGGCAGCTAACAGATACATGAGGAAATGTTCACAATCATTAGCCATTAGAGAAACGCAGAACAAAACTACAATGAGATTTCATCTCATGCCAACAGGGCTAGCATTAATCCAAAAAAAACAAAATAATAAATGTTGGAGAGGCTGTGGAGAGATTGGAACACTTATACACTGCTGGTGAGAATGTCAAATGGTACAACAACTTGGAAATCGATTTGACGGTTCCTTAAAAAGCTAGAAATAGAACTAACATACAATCCAGCAAGCCCACTCCTCGGAATATATCCTAGAGAAATAAGAGCCTTTACACGAACAGATAATATGCACACCCATGTTCACTGCAGCACTGTTTACAAAAGCAAAAAGATGGAACCAACCAAGGTGCCCATCAATGGATGAATGGATAATTAAATTATGGTATATTCACACAATGGAATACTTCCCATCGATAAAGAACAGCCAGGAATCTGTGAAACATTTCATAACATGGAGGAACCTGGAAGGCACTATGCTGAGAGAAATTAGTCAGTTGCAAAAGGACAAATATTGTATAAGACCAATATTATAAGAACTTGAGAAACAGTTTAAACTGAGAAGAAAACATTCTTTTGTGGTTATGAGAGGGTGGAGGGAGGGAGCATGAATAGTGAATACCCAAGAACTCAGGGTATTCATTATTTAGATAGTACATGAGAACTATTTTAGGTGAAGGGAAAGACAACACATAACTGGACTAAACCAAAAGCAAAAAAGTTTTCTGAATAAACTGAATGCTTCGAAGGCCAGTGTAGCAGAGGCAGGGGTTTGGGGACCATAGTTTCAGAGGACATCTAAGTCAATTGATATAATAAAATGTATTAAGAAAATATTCTGCATCCCACTTTGAAGGGTGGCATCTGGGGTCTTAAATGCTAGCAAGCAGCCATCTAAGATGCATCAATGGGTTTCAACTCACCTGATCAAAGGAGAATGAAGAACACCAAGGACACAAGGTAATTATGAGACACAAAGGGCCACGTGAACCAGAGTCTACATCCTCCCGAGACCAGAAGAACTAGATGGTGCCCAGCTACTACCGATGACTGCCCTGACAGGGAACACAACAGAGAACCCCTGAGGCAGCAGGAAAGCAGTGGGATGCAGACCCCAAATTCTCATAAAAACATCAGACTTAATGGTCTGACTGAGACTGGAAAGAACCTGGTGGTCATGCCCCCTCAGACCTTCTGTTGGCCCAGAATGGGAAGCATTCCCAAAGCCAACTCTTCAGACAGGGATTGGACTGGATAATGAGGTGGAGGGGGATGCTGGCAAGGAGTGAGAGTCTTGGATCAGGTGGAAACTTGAGACTATGCTGGCATCTCCTGCCTGGAGGGGAGATGAAAGGGTGGGGGGGGTGGTTAGAAGCTCGCAAAATGGACACGAAAAGAGAGAGTGGAGGGAGAGAGCGGGCTCTCTCATTAGGGAGAGAGTAATTGGGAGTATGTAGCAAGGTGTATATAAGTTTTTGTGTGAGAGGCTGACTTGATATGTAAAGTTTCAATTAAAGCACAATAAAAATGAAAAAAAAAGAAATGTCTCTTGCACATCCTATATAAATACACGGAAACCCCATTTCAGGCCTTCTCTCCTATGTTCCAAAACTGCCACATTCTCAAAATCTCATACATAAACATATGAACATGCTTCCAGTACATACACAAATTCAATTCTCCCACAACCTGTGCAAATGCACAACCTCGTTTTTTCATCAGATGCCCACCTCCTCATTTCCCAGAATATATCCTTCTCCCTACTGAAACATATTACACGTGACCCCAGAAAATATTCATCCAAACTGCCATGCCCTTCATGAAACATACAAACTCATTACGCATACAACTGTCCTCATAACCTGAATAAAACCTAAAATATTCAGGACACTAAAGATATGCAAAATATAACCTCATACCTTCAAATACTAACATAACTCACAATGCCTGCATATACATAATCAAAGAATCCACAATACGCAAACAGAAATCTATCCCCAATTTTCTTGAATACAAAATCATACAAACCCCAGACCAAACATGGAAGATGCATGTGCAACTCCAGGAAAGCACTGAGGCAACACAGTCATACAACATGCTCTGAGTATATACCAGTGATCCTTCCTCATTCCCAAAATATACAAAACCAAAAGGCCTTGCACGCAAGCTAATGCACACAGGCACACTCCCTCATATGCCCAAACGTCAAGCAGAGAAACTCATTCCAAACCTGCCATTAGATACACAGGAAGACCCAAAATTCATGGCAGAAGAGCCACACCCAAAGTATTACCCTGAGCCACAAACTGCACACAGCTCACTTCCAAGTCCTTGAGGGTACATACCTATACCTCATGACCTGCACACCCCCACAAAAACTCACTTATATTGAATCACAAAGGTTCATGTAAACACCACCAACCCACACACTTCAATACAAATATCAAATTCCAAGAACCCATTCAACACATGCACAATCCCCACACTGTGAATTCACATGAACACATTTCCAACAAAGTCCCAAATAACAGGCACAAAAGCACCCACACCTCTCAATTCTCCCAATCCCTGCAAAGCTCACAACTAAATCTCCATACTATTTCCAGATATAAGCAACACCCCACAAGTACTCCACCCTCAGAAATCAAGCACAGAGGTAGTAGGGCCAAGACGATGGACTAGTCAGACGCTTCCTGTGGTCCCTCTTACAATAGATATCTGAAAAAATAAAGGAATTGATTATATGTGACAATCTACGAGCCCGGAACATCTAAAGAATAGGTGGGGATCTGACTGAGTGGCAGGTGGAGGGAGAGACAGTTAAGCAGTGAAGTGTTGCCAGACCTGACCCAGCGGGAACCATCACCCTGCAGGCCAGGATTGGGTGGTGCCAGTGGTGAGGCAAGCAATGGAGTTTGGGACATATTTTCCAAATCAGGAGAGACCGAGGGATGGAGATTCCACTCCCACCTCCAGAATCAGTGAAAAGTGGTTCTCCATTGGCAAAAGCTATGTGCATGCGTCTAACCTACCCCGCAGATCAAAAAACGCCCCTTTGGGAAAAACCTCTCTCCCATTTACCTGCCCCCTTCCTGCTCTACACTCGGTCCAAGCCGGCTTCAGAGACTGCCACATCCCCTGGGCTGAAAGAAAGATCCGTAATGGTCCCTGAGCCATTCTCCTGACATTGGAGAGGGAACAATTTCACAAACAGGGAAAAATTATCTCCTGAATCCTTTAAACCAAGAACTGAGGGCAGAAACAGCTCTTTGCCTAGGCACAGGCATAAGAGGTCCACAGACTTTCAATGTCTTTCAGCCCTGCAGAGACCTGTGTGGGCCCATTACAACAGTGTAGGCCCTCATTAGCACAGTACAACAGGGTATATACCTGAACCCTCACTTAACTCTTTCAACTAGATGGTGGAGAAGAAGGTTCATGATATTTGACACGACTCTGTCTATTAAGCAGGGTCGTCACATACCCACATCACGGGCCTGAGGATTGGTGTCTCCACCCATGCCACCTAGCCACCCATGACAGGGATTGAAGAATAAGTGGTGGTTCCCACTCCTTACAGCCAATAGCACTGGGGGCCCATAATTTGAATGGCGGGGAGGGACGAATATACAGAGAGAATTGTGGAAGATTTGTTGAAAGGAAACTCCCCTGATATCGTGAAAGATGAGAAGATATCCCCCGAAGATGCTCATTGAACCTCATACAAAGTAGATCCCAAAAGAAAGTCACCATCACATATCATAATCAAACTTGCCAAAACCAAAGGTAAAGAGAGAATTTTAAGAGTGGCTAGATATAAATGAAAAGTCACCTACAAATGAGAGTCAATAAGACTAAGCTCATACTACTCAGCAGAAACCATGTAGGCAACAAGGCAATGGGCTTTATATAAAGTCTTGAATGTCAAAACTGCCAGCCAAGAATTACATATCCAACAAAACTATCTGAAAAAAAGGTTGGCGAAGTTAGGACATTTGTATGAAAAAAAAAAAGCTTAGGGAATTTGCAAAAACCCAAGCCAAAATTACAAGAAACACTAAAGGGAGACTTTATGTTTGAAAATTAATAACATAAGACAATATGCCAAGACTGAAACACAGAACAGAGCAGATAGATATCAACCCAGATAGGGAAATAACAAAAACATATCAAAGCTAAAACACTCAAAATGGGGAAACGTGACATCATTAGGTAAAAGATGACAACATTAAAACAAAAAAGGGGGACTAAATAATGTAGTCATACATCTTTCATATGGAGAGGAAGACAAGGAGATAAATAAAAGATTGCTTTAAATGCAGAAAAACTGGGGTAAAGAGTAAGGTAACCACAAAGGAAACTAACAATCCTACACATCAAAATAAAAAACAAGAAAAACATAAAGGCTCCACAAATACAAAATCAACAACAATGAAAAAGATGAAAATACATTTAAAAAACCACCCAGCACAGAAAATTAAGTGGAATAAAGAAACTGTTAACAATGCACAAAAAAAGACAAGAATGGCACACTAAGCTCATACTTAACAGTAATTACACTGATTGTAAACAGAGTAAATGCTACAATTAAGAGACCTACAGAGGCAGAATGGATTAAAAAAACATGATCTATCTCTTTGCTGCCTACAAGACATGTGAATTAGACTCACAGACACAAACTAAAATGCAAAGGATGGAAATATATATGTACATCTCTCAAGCAAACAGCAATCAAAACAGAGCAGGAGTGCAAGTATTGATTTCTGACAAAATAGACTTTAAAGTAAAATCTACCACAAAGGAGAAGGAAGGACATTCTATAATGATTAATGGGTCAATACACTGGGAGGACGTAACCATAATAAATAGTACCCACGAAATGACAGAGCTCCAAAATACATAAAACAAACTTTAACACCATTGAAAAGACAGAGAGATAACTCCACGATAATAGAAGGAGACTTCAAAACACGGCTTTCAGTGAAGGATAGTATATCCAGAAAGAAGCTCAATAAAGAAATAAAAGACCTAAATGCCACAATCAACCAACTTGACCTCATGGACATATACAGAACACTGCACCAAAAGCAGCCAAGTATAATTTCTTTTCCAATGCACCTGGAACATTGTCCAGAATAGACCACACAGTAGGCCATAAAGCAAGCCTTAACTGAATCCGGAGCACTGAAGTATTTCAAAGCACCTTTTTTGACCATAAAGACTTAAAAGAAATCAATAACAGAAAAAGCAAAGAAAAAAATCAAACATATGGAAATATCTTGCTCAAAAACTGCTGGGTTATAGAAGAAATTAAGGACAGAATAAAGCAATTCACAGAATCAAATGAACATGAAAAAACCTACCAGAACTTTTGGGACACAGCAGAAGCAGGTCTCAGAGGTCAATTTATAGCAATAAATGCACACATCCAAAACAAAAAAACAAAGCGCCAAAAATGAAAGCACTAACACTACAACTCGAACAAATAGAAAGAGAGGAGCAAAAGAAGCCCTCACACACCAGAAGAGAGCAAATAATAAAAATCAGAGCAGAATTAAATGAAATAGAGAATAGAAAAACAATTGAAAGAGCTAAAGAAAACAAAAGCTGGTTCTTAGAAAAGACTAACAGAATCGATAAACAACTTGCCAAACAGACAAAGGAAAACAGGAGAGGAAGCAAATAATGCAAATTAGAAATGTGATGGGCGATATCACAACGACCCAACTGAAATTAAATAATCATAATACAATATTATGAAAAACTGTACTCTAACAAATTCGAAAACCTAGAGGAAATGGAAAAATTTCTAGAAACACTCTAGCTATCTAAACTAACACAGAGGTAGAACAACTAAATAAACCAGGACAAAAGAAGAGATTAAAAAACTTAATTTCAAAACACCCAGCAACAACAATAATAAAAACACTGGCCCTGACGGCTTCACTGGAGAATTATACCAACTTTCAGAGAAGAGTTAACATCACTGCTACTAAATGTATTTTGAAGCATAAAAAAGGATGGAACACTGCCAAACTCATTCTATGAAGCTAGCATAACCCTGATACCAAAGCCAGGTCAAAACACCCCAAAAAGAAAACTATAGACCAATGGACCTCATGATATTAGACGTAATAATCCTCAACAAAATTCTAACTAATAAAATTCAACAGTATATATTAAAAAAAAAATTCACCATGCCCAGTGGGATTCATACCAGGTATGCAGGGATGGTCCAATATTAAAAAAGAAAAAAAAAAAAAAAACAATGTAATCAATCACATAAATAAAACAAAAAAAACCACATGATCTTATCAATTCCTGCAGAAAAGGCATTTGACAAAGTCCAATACCCATTCAGGACGAAAACACTCAGCAATATAGGAATAGAAGTAACATTTCTCAGCATAATAAAGGGTATTTATACAAACCGAACAGCCATCATCATCCTAAATGGAGTGAGTCTGGAAGCATTCTGCTTGAGAATTGCAACCAGAAAAGGATGCCCTTTATCACCACTCTTATTCAACACTGTGCTGGAGGTCCTAGCCAGAGCAAATAGGCTAGGAAAAGAAATAAAGGGCATCTTTTTTAAATTGATAAGGAAGAAGCAAAATGTGTCTATTTGCAGATAATATGGTCTTATACACAGAAAACCCTAAGGAATAAACAAGAAAACTACTGGAATTAATAGAAGAGTTCAGCAAAGTTCCAGGATGCAAGATACACATAGGAAAATCAGTTGTATTCTTCTACACCAAAAAGGAGAACATCGAAGAGGAAATCACCGAATCAATACCATTCACTATAGCCCCCAAGAAGATAAAAAACGTAGAAATAAATCTAACCAGAAATGTAAAAGATCTATACAAAGAAAACTACAAGACACCACTGCTAGAAACCAAAAGAGACCTACATAAGTCAAAAAACATACCTTACTCATGAACAGGAAGACTCAACATTGTGAAAAATATCTATTCTACACAAAGTGATCTATAGATACAAGGATTCATGATCCCAATTTCAATGCCATTTTGTAATGAGATGGAGAAACAAATCACCAATTTCACATGGAAAGGGCAGAGGTCCTGGATAAGTAAAGCATTACTGAAGAAAAAGAACAAAGTGGGAGACCTCAAACTACCTGATTTTAGAATCTATTATATCATCATTGTAGTCAAAACACCGTGGTACTGATGCGACAACAGATACATAGGTTAATGGAACAGAACTGAGAATCCAGAAATAAATCCATACACATGAGCAGCTGATATTTGACAAAGGCCCAAAGCCCATTAATTAGGGAAAAGACAGTCTCTTTAAGAAATGGTGCTGACATAACTGGGTATTCACCTGCTAAAAAATGAAACAAGAATCATACTTCACACCATGCAAAAAACTAACTCAAAATGGGCCAAAGACCTAAATGTAAAATCTGAAACAATAAACATCATGGAAAAAAAAATAGGGACAACACTAGGAGCATTAATACACAGCATAAACAGTATACAAAACATCACCCGCAACACACAAACACTAGAAGAGAAACTAGATAACTCGGCCCTCCTAAAAATCAAACACTTATGCTCATCCAAACACTTCACCAAAACACTAATAAGACAACCTACAGAGCAGGAAAAAGTTTTGGCTACAACAAATCTGATCAGCATTTCATCTCCAAAATCTACAAGATACTGCAAAACCTCAACAACAAAAAGACAAATAACCCAATTAAAAAGTGGGCAAGGAACATGAACAGTCACTTCACCAAAGAAGACATTCAGAAAGCTAACAGATACCTGAGGAAGTGCTCATGATCATTACCTTTAGAAAAATGCAAATCAAACTACAATGAGATACCATCTCACCCCAACAAGGATAGCAGTAGTCCAAAACACACAAAATAATCAATGTAGGAGAGGTTGTAGAGACTGGAATACTCATACACTGCTGCTGGTGGGAATGCAAAAAGGTACAACCACTTTGAAAATCGATTTGGAGCTTCCTTAAAAGGTAGAAATAGAACTGCCATGTGACCCCCCAATTCCACTCCTTGGAATATGTCCTAGAGAAATAAGAGCTCTCACACAGAGACACATGCACACTCATGTTCACAGCAGCAAAAAGATGGAAACGGCACAGAGGCAGGGCCAAGATGTCGAAATGGCCAGATGCTTCTGGTGATCCCTCTTACAACAAAGACCTGAAAAATCAAGTGAAATGAGTATATTTATCACAAGCTAGGAGCCCTGAACATCAAAGGTAAAGTTAGAAAATGGACTAAGTGGCACGGGAAGAGTGAGACCATTCAGAAACAGAGAGAAGTTGCAGGACTTGAATCGCTGAGATTCCTCAGGCACAATTCCTGAAAGTGGCTGCAGCGGGCTGGTGGTAGCGTTTGGCCACGGTTTTCTTAGGGAGAAGCAGCCAGCCACAAAACTTGCTCACGCCTCTGAAATCAGAGAAGAACGGCACTCTCGGCAAAGGCTAAATACTTGCGTATATTTTACCACGGCCTCTGACCGCAAGCCGGCTTCAGTGGGTGTAAATTTCCCTGGGCTTGATATAGGCCCATTTGAGCACTCTGAGCTATATTCCCAGTTTTGGAGAAGGTATAAATTCACAACAGGGGGAAAAGATAATTTGCCAGCTCTACTAACCTGGGGAGCTCAGGACAGAAGCAGCTCCTGTCCAGGAATATATAGCCCGTGGACTTTGAATACCTTTCCCCCCTGCATGGGCCAGTCTGGGCCTATTCCAGAAGAATATGCCCTTGTTGGCAGACAGCGGCTGTTTAAGCTGTGTAGTAGAAAAGTGGTTGTTTGATATTTGACACAGCTTTGCACATTAAACAGAGTCCGCATGTACCCACATTAGAGACCTAAGCACTGGTGGCTCCTCTCAGGACACACAGCCCCCAAAACAGGGGTCCAAGGATAACTGATACCTTCCAGTCCTTACAACTGAAAGCATTGGGTGCTCATGGTCTACCTGCAGAACCCACCCACCTGCATGCTCTAGGGAACAGGGTCACGCTTTCCTCAGATACGCTTGGAGGATGGTTCTCAACTCTCTGCCTTATTCATAGAGTGACCCCCTGCTGCAACCAGATACTGGCACCTACACCAAACACCCCTGCCCTTCTCAGACTATAGCACAGAACCTGTATCACACACTTGATGTCCTGGACTCCTGAGCTGAATCCACACAAGAAAAATGAGTGGACTCATAAGCTCATATACATGACAACAGCTCTAGCCATCTGGTGACAGGATGTCAGAGGACCAAAGGCAAAAATAATCAAGCTAGCTCACTCAAACAACCCATTTGGGCATATCAAAACAAAACAAAGCCAGAAACTAGGATATGGTAAGCAAACATAAAATAAACTAACACAGTAACTTAAGAGATGGCTAGGAGAAAACAGTCAATATCAAACCACATAAAGAAACAGACCATGACTATCTCAACAAGCTCTCAACACAAAGAATCAAAGGATCCTCTGGATGAAAGTGTATTCCTGAAATTACCAGATGCAGAATTCAAAAGATTAATATACAGAATTCTTCAAGACATAAGGAAGGAGATCAGGCAATACGCAGAACAAGCCAAGGAACACATAGGTAAAACACTTGAAGAAATAAAAAAGGTTCTTCAGGAACATAATGAAAAATTTAATAAGCTGTGAGGATCCATAGAGAGACACCAATCAGGAATTCAGAAGATTAACAATAAAATTACAGAATTAGACAACTCAATAGAAAGTCAGAGGAGCAGAATTGAGCAAGTGGAAGGCAGAACTGGGGACCATGACGACAAAGCACTTGGCACCACTACATTTGAAGAAAAATCAGATGAAAGAATTTAAAACAATGAAGGAAACTTAAGAATCATGTGGGACTTTATCAGGAGAAATAACGTACAAGTGATTGGCGTACCAGAACAGGGAGGGATAATAGAAAATACAGAGAGAATTGTTGAAGATTTGTTGGCAGAAAACTTCCCTGATATCATGAAAGATGAGAAGATATCAATCCAAGTTGCTCACCGAACTCCAAATAAGATAGATTTTAAAAGAAAGTCACCAAGACATATTATAATCCAACTTGCCAAAACCAAAGATAAAGAGAGAAATTTAGTTTTTTTTTTTAAGGATAAATGAAACGTCACATACATAGAAGAGTCAATGAGAATAAGCTCGGACTACTTGGCAGAAACCATGCAGGCAAGAAGGCAATGGGATGACTTATATAAAGTTTGGAAGAAAAAAAAATTGCCAGCCAAGAATATATCCAGCAAAACTGTCTCTCAAATATGAAGGTGAAATTAGGACATTTCCAGATAAATAGAAGTTTAGGGATTTCGTAAAAACCAAACCAAAACTACAAGAAACACCAAAGGGAGTTCTTTGGTTAGAAAACCAATAATATCAGGTATCAACCCAAGACTAGAACACTGGACAGAGCAGTCAGATATTAACCCAGACAGAGAAATCACAAAAATAAATCAAGATAAAAAATGCTCACAATGGGGAAACAGCAATGGCATTATGTAAAAGAAGACAACATTAAAATAATAAAGAGGGACAAGGAAATGTTGTCATAGCTCTTTCATATGAAGAGGAAGAAAAGGCGATAAAAAGAAATAAAAGTTAGGTTTAAACTTAGAAAAATAGTGGTAAATATTAGGGTAATGACAAAGGAGACTAACTATCCTTCTCATAAAAATAAAATACAAGAAAAAAATAGAGACTCAGTAGAAAGAAAATCAACAACAACAAATAAGAGGAAAAGACATTATATAAAGATCAACTGCTCAGCACAAAAAATGAAGTAGGAAAAAGAAACTGTCAACAACACACCAAAAAAATACATCAAAGTGACAGCACTACGCTCATACCTATTCATAATTACGCTGAATGTTAATGGACTAAACATATGTATAAAAAGACAGAGTGGCAGAATGGTTAAAAAAAAACACGATTCGTCTATATGCTGCCTACAAGAGACACACCTTACACTTAGAGACACAAATAAACTAAAACTCAAAAAATGAAAAAAAAAATCAAGCAAAAAATAATCAAAAAAGAGTGGACTGGCAATATTAATTTCTGACAAAATAGACTTCAAAGTTAAATCCACCACAAAGGATAAGGAAGGACACTATCTACTGATTAAAGGGAAAATGTACCAGGAGGACATAAATATATTAAATATTGATGCACCCAATAACAGGGCTGCAAGATACATGAAACAAACTCTAAAAGCATTGAAAACTGAGACAGACAGCTCCACAATTATAATAGGAAACTGCAACACACCACTTTCGGTGAAGGACAGGACATCCAGAAAGAAGCTCAATAAAGACAGGGAACATCTAAATGTCACAATCAACCAACTCGACCTTATACACATATACAGAACACTCTACCCAACAGCAGCCAATTATACTTTCTTTTCTAGTGCACATGGAACATTCTCTAGAATAGGCCACATACGAGGTCATAAAGCAAGTCTTAGCAGAATCCAAAACATCGAAATATTACAAAGCATCTTCTCTGACCATAAGGCCATGAAAGCAGAAATCAACAACAGAAAAAGGAGGGAAAAGAAAGAAACACTTGCAAACGGAACAAGAACCTGCTCAAAAAGGACTGGGTTATAGAAGAAATTAAGGATGGAATAAAGAAATTCATAGAATACAATAAGAATGAAAATGCTTCCTATTAGAACCTTTCAAACAAAGCAAAAGCAGTGCTCAAAGGTCAACTGATAACAATAAATGCACACATCCAAAAAGAAGAAAGGGCCAAAATCAAAGAATTATCCCTACAACTTGAACAAAGAGAGCAACAAAAGAAACCTTCAAGCTCTAGAAGAAAGGAAATAATAAAAATTAGAGCAGAACTAAATTAAATAGAAAACAGAAAAACAATTGAAAGAATTAACAAGACCAAAAGCTGATTCTTTGAAAAAATTAACAAAATTGATTGGCCATTGCCCAAACCAACAAAAGAAAAACAGGAGAGGAAGCAAATAACCCGAATAAGAAATGAGATGGGCCATATTACAACAAACCCAACTGAAATTAAAAGAATCATATCCTATTGCCATGAAAAATTGTACTCTAACAAACTTGAAAACCTAGAAAAAATGGATGAATTCCTAGAAACACACTACCTACCTAAACTAACACAAACAGAGGTAGAACAACTAAATAGACCCATAAAAAAAGAAGAGACTGAAAAGGTATTCAAAAAACTCCCAGTACAAAAAAAAAAAACCCAAGCCGGGATGGCTTTACCACAGAGGTCTAAAAACTTTCAGAGAAGCACTGACACCACTACTACTAAAGGCATTTCAGAGCACAGAAAAGGACGGAATACTCCCAGACTCATTTTATGAAGCCAGAATATCCCTGATACCAAAACCAGGTAAAGCCACTACAAAAAAAGAAAATTAAAGACCTATATCCCTCATGAACTTAGATGCAAAGATCCTCACCAAAATTCTAGCCAATAGAATTCAACAACATATCAAAAAATAATTCACCATGAGCAAGTGGGATTCATACCAGGTATGCAGGGATGGTTCAACACTAGAAAAAGCATTAATGTAATCCATCATATAACTAAAACAGAAGACAAAAACCACAAAATTTTATCAATCGATGGAGAAAAGGCATTTGACAAAGTTCAACACCTATTCATGATAAAAAAAAAAAAAAAAACTCTCAGCAAAATAGGAAAGAAGGAAAAATCCCTCAACATAATAAAGGGCATTTACGCAAAGCCAACAGCAACATCATCCTAAACTGACAGAGTCTGAAAGCATTCCCTTTGAGATCAGGAACCAGACAAGGACACCCTTCATCGCCACTTTTATTCAACATTCTGCTGGAGGTCCTAGCCAGAGCAATTAGGCTAGATGAACATTAAAGGGCATCCAGATTGATAAGGACAAAGTAAAAGTATCTGTACTTGCAAATGACATGATCTTGTACACAGAACACCCAAAAGAATCCTCAAGAAAACTACTGAAACTAGTAGAAGAGTTCAGGAGAGGATCAGGAAATCAGTTGGATTCCTCCACACCAACAAAAACAACATCGAAGAGGAAATCACCAAATCAATACCATTTACAGTAGCCCCCAAGAACATAAAATAATTAGGAATAAATCTTACCAGAGATGTAAAAGAGTTATACAACAAAAACTACAAGACACTACCATAAAAAACCAAAACAGGCCTACGTAACTGGAAAAACATACCTCTATCATGGATACCCAGAAACCCAGTGCCGTCGAGTTGATTCTGACTCATAGCTACCCTATAGCACAACGTAGAACTGCCCCATAGAGTTTCCAAGGAGCACCTGGTGGATTCGAACTGCCAACCCTTTGGTTAGCAACCGTAGCACTTAACAACTATGCCACCAAGGATTCCTGCTCATGCATAGGAAGACTTAACATTGTAAAAATGTCTGTTCTACCAAAAGCCATCTATACATTCAATGCAATACCCATCCAAATTCCAATGACATTTTTTGATGAGATGGAGAAAGAAATCATCACTTCATATGGAGGGAAAGAACTCCCGGATAAGTAAACCTTTACTGAAAAAGAAGGACAAAGTCTCGGAGCCCTCACCCCATCTGATTTTAGAACCTATTATACCAACACAGTAGGTAAAACAGCCTGATACTGATACAACAAAGGACACATAGACCAATGGAACAGAATAGAAAATCCAGACATAAATCCATCCACATATGAGCAGCTGATATTTGACAAAGGGCCGAAGTCAGTTAAATGCGGAAAAGGCAGTCTTTTTAACAAATGGTGCTGGCATAACTGGATATCCATTTGTAAAAAAATTAAACAAGACCCATACCTCACACCATGCACAAAACTAACTCAAAGTGGATCAAAGACTACCTAAATATAAAATCTAAAGGATAAAGATCATGGAAGAAAAAATAGGGATAGTGCTAGGAACCCTAATACATGGCAGAAACAGTATACAAAACATCACTAACAATGCAGAAAAGAAACTAGATAACTGGGAGTTCCTAAAAATCAAACACCTATGCTCATCCAAAGACTTCACCAAAAGAGCAAAAAGGCTACCCTACCCACTGGGAAAAAGCTTTTAGCTTTGACATTTCAGATCAGCACCTGATCTCTAAAATCTACGTGATACTACAAAAACTCAACTACAAAAAGAGAACCCAATTAAAAAATGGGGAAAGGATATGAACAGACACTTCACTAAAGAAGACATTCAGGTAGCTAAAAGATGCATGAGGAAATGCTCATGATCATTAGCCATTAGACAAATGGAAATCAAAACTACCATGAGATTCCATCTGACTCCAACAAGGCTGGCATTAATCCAAAAATCCCAAAATAATCAATGTTGGAGAGGTTGTGGAGAGATTGGAACACTTCTACACTGCTGGTGGGAATGTAAACTGGTACAACCACTTTGGAAATTGATTTGGCACTTTCTTAAAAAACTAGAAATAGAACTACCACATGACCCAGCAATCCCTCTCCTTGGAATATATCCTAGAGAAAGAAGAGCCTTTACATGAACAGACATATGCACACACATGTTCATTGCAATAGTGTTCACAATATCAAAAAGTTGGAAGGAACCAAAGTTTCCACCAACGGATGAATGTAAAATATATTATGGTATATTCCCACGATGGAATATTACCATCGATAATGAACAATGATGAATCCATGAAACATTTCATAACATAGAGGAATATGGAAGCTTTATGCTGAGTGAAATTACTCAGCTGCAAAAGGACAATTATAGTATAAGACCAGTACTATGAGAACTCGAGAAATAGTTTAAACAGAGAACAGAATATTCTTTGATGGTTACAAGAGTGGGGAGGGAGGGAGGTTTTCACTAATTACATAGTAGATAAGCACTATTTTAGGCGAAGGGAAAGACAAGACACAATACAGGAGAGGTCAGCACAACTGTACTCAGCCAAAAGCAAAGAAGTTTCCTGAATAAACAGAATGCTTTGAAGGCCAGTGTAGCAGGGGCGGGGGTTTGGGGACCATGGTTTCAGGGGACATCTAAGTCAATTGGCATAATCAAATCTATTAAGAAAAAAAAAGATGGCAACAACCTAGGTGCCCATCAACGGATGAATGAATAAACAAATCATGGTATATTCACACGATGGAAAAGTACACAATAATAAAGAACAATGGTAGATCCGTGAAATATCTCATAATACAGCATTTCCAGGACTAAAATTCTTTGGTTGTGCAGTTCTGTCATGGAACTTTCAAAGTGAATAGAAAAAAGAAACAGTATTTTTTGAAAGCCTATTCATAAGAAGAAATGAATGTGGTCCAAAGTGTATCTAAATGTGGAAAAGCATAATCTAGAAGGCATTATGCTGAGTAAAGTTAGTCACAAAAGGACAAATATTCTATGAGAACACTATTCTAAGAAGTGAAGAAAAGGTTTACACACAGAAGAGAACGTTCTTTGCTGGTTATGAAGGCAGAGGGAATAAGGGGTTATTCACTAACTAGATAGTAAGAATTATTTTAGGCAAAGGGAAGGACAACACACGATACAGGGGAAGTCAGCACAACTGGACTGAACCAAAAACTAAGAAGTTTCCTGAATACAACCAAACACTTCGAGGGACAGAGAATCAGGAGCAGGGGTCTGGGAAGCATGGTTTCAGGGGACATCTAAGTCATTTGGCATAAGGAAGTTTATTAAGAAAATGTTCTCCCTCCCACTTTGCTGAGTAGCCTCTGGGGTCTTTAAAGCTAGCAATAGGCCACCTAATATGCATCAATTGGTCCCAACCCACTTGGAGCAAAGGAGAATGAAGAACACCAAAGCACAAGGAAAATACGAGTCCAGGAGACAGAAAGGGCCACATAAACCAGAGACTTCATCAGCCTGAGACCAGAAGAATCAAACGGTGCCTGGCAACACCAATGACCACCCTGACAGGGAACGTAACAGAAGTCCCTAGTGGAGTAGTAGAAAAGTGGGGTGTAGAACTCAAATTCTAGTAAATAGATCAGACTTAATGGTCTGACTGAGACTGGAGGGACGCCAGAAGACATGGCCCCCAGACACTCTGTTAGCCTAAAACTAAAACCATTCCCTAAGCCAACTCTTCAGCCAAAGGTTAAACTGCTGTGTAAGACATAAGATGGTACTGGTGAGGGGTGTGCTTCTTAGCTCAAGTAGATACTTGAGATTAAGTGGCTGGCTCCTGTCCCAAGGTGAAATGAGAGGGCAGAGAGGGACAGGAGCTGGTTGAATGGACACGGGAAAAACACGGTGGAGAGGAGGAGTGTGCTGCCACATTATAGGGAGGGCTGCTTGGGTAACAAAGCAAAGTGTGTAAGTTTTTGCATGGGAAACTGACTTGGACTCTAAACTTTTACTTTAAACACAGTAACTTTTTTTTCAAATAAAATGCAAAATAAGTTTTTGTTGATTTAAGCCAAAAAGAAATTGCACTGAAAACCTATGTGAATAGACCTGCATTTACTGACATGGAAAAGATTGGCAGTGTCTGTTCTTAATCCAGAAAACTGGTTATAGAACGATGTTTCTCATGCTCTGGAATAAACAGAGGGCCTACATGTTTATATCTGCAAGGGAACAAAAATATTCTGAAGGGTTATTTTGTAATAAAATATGTTTTAAGTTATAATAATAAAAACAAACACAAAACTTTCTCATCTCCTCAAGTACACACACTGACCCCGACGGCCTGTTAATATACACACGTACCTCACATTCCAAATGCACCCACTGACACTCCCTCCACTCCTCCAGGATGGAAACACACATACAGCACCTTCAGCCTCAAATGCACACGCAGTTGTGTGCTGGCAAAGGATTACACACCCACACTGGCTTTCTGCAGAATTAGAAATACATGTAAAATGTCCCAGATACAAATGGGGGAGTGACACACAAGTTAATGATCTCGTTTAAACACGTAATACTCATGACTGGAAATTGTATATACACACAGATCATTAGCAGGATGGTTTTGTAGATCTTGGTAAATCTCTTGCATCCTCAACCTATCATGCTTGCAAATCATCATGATTTCATGACAGGACACTACAAATAAACGGTTGGTTTTTAGTCAATTCAGCAAAGTCACTTACTTCCTGAGCAAATCAGTGTCATTTGAACATGAATGTTGGTTGACATGTTTCTTACGTTAACAAGGAAGACCTAAGAGAAGCAAGCTCGAAGGTTGGAACTTGACTGAATTTTCCTTGATAGGAGATCTTTCTGTGCTTAAACGGAGAGTGCTTTTCAAAACCTGAAGAATCATTCAAAATTAGGTATTATTCAGAATGTAACAGATAATGATTTGGCACACTTGTCAGTTTAAGATGGCATTATTGAAATTACCCCCCTCATTTTAGGTCCACCAGTCAGGAAAACAATCAACGCAGTCCTGCCATGCAGCCTTTGCCATTTCCCGTGGTATAAATACTGCCAGCACAGGACAGGCTAGCGACCTGAGGGCACTGAATTCTACATCATGAAAGGGGATCTCCCAAAACAAAACCCACGCCTGCAAATAACCCAACAGCCTATAGGAGGGTAAAGCATAGCAGCAACATTACTAAGGATGAGTTTGCGCGTCCATTACCTTCCTTTGTAATAGACCTGATCTATGAGAAAGAAAAGCGCTGCTCTCTGTGCTCAGGGTCTGAGGCCTCGCCCTGGCACAGCCCAGCCCAGCCGCGAGACCTACCCTTAGGGACCCCGCCTTCCCTGCTCCTGCCCGCGCGCCTGCCTGAAGGGGAACTTCCACAACTGATGCCTGAAGCCGTTAGAGGGCGTCAGTTCGCGCGCCTGAGAGCCCTTTCCCGGGAGGTTGGGCGCATGCGTGAGATCCTAAAGCAGGGTGGGAATAGGGTTCCCTGGGCCATGGCTGCAGAGTGGTTAAGAGTTGCTGCCTGCAAACCAAAAGGCCAGTTGTTCGAATCTACCATGCGCTCCTTGCAAGTCCTATGGGGCAGTTCTACTCTGTCCTACAGGATCATTAGGGGTCAGAATTTACTCTACTGTAATGGGTTTAAGAAGAGCACTGCAGGAGCAGAAAACAAACCATCTGGGGTGAATTCTGAGGCTTCTTGGAAAGCAGGTGACACCTTCTCACCCAGAACCTCCACATCAGCCCTTCTGCCAAAAGAGTGGTCTGAAGCCACCACTCATGATTTGCAAAAATTGTGGTCATTGTTCTTTTGTGCCATGGAGTCAATCTCCCCTCATGGAGACCCTATATGACACAGGAGAGCTGCCCCATAGCGTTTCCTAGGCTGTAATCTTTACGGTGGCGATTCCCTGCTGTTTTTCCTCTGCAGCCAGAGCCTTAGTCGCTGGGCCCAGCACTTAACCTCGCACGGTCAGGGCTCCTTCCCTAAGCTTACCCTTTGCTATAGAGTGGATTCTGACTCACAGCGACCCTACCAGTCAGAGTAGAACTTACCCGCAGGGCTTCCAAGGAGTGATTGGTGGATTTAAACTGCCACCTTTTGGTTAGCAGCAAGGCTCTTAACCACTTTGCAACCAGGGCTCCACTTAAAATACAGTATCCTGGAATGGGGAAGAGTGCTTTTCCACATTTAGATACACTTTGGACCACATTCATTTCTTCTTATGAATAAGCTTTCAAAAAATACTGTTTCTTTTTTCTATTCACTTTGAAAGTTCCATGACAGAACTGCACAACCAAAGAATTTTAGACCTGGAAATGCTGTAAGACATACTTTCTCCTGATGCCATTCCAAAAGTTTTCCCTACTATATTTACTGTCATACAGTGTTTCTTGCTGCATTTATTTAATATATAGACATTTCACAATAATTATGAGCCCAAGAGACAGAAAGGGCCACATGAACTAGAGACTTACATCATCCTGAGACCAGAAGAACTAGATGGTGCCTGGCCACAACTAATGACTGCCCTCACAGGGAGCACAACAAAGAACCCCTGAGGGAGCAGGAGAACAGTGGGATGCAGACCCAAATTCTCGTAAAAAGACCAGACTTAATGGTCTGACTGAGACTAGAAGAATTCTGGCGGTCATGGTCCCCACACCTTCCATTGGGCCAGGACAGGAACTATTCCCGAAGTCAACTCATCAGACATGGAAGGGACTGGACAATGGGTCGGAGAGAGATGCTGATGAAGAGTGAGCTACTTGTATCAGGTGCACACTTGAGACTGTCTTGGCATCTCATGTCTAGAGGGGAGATGGGAGGGTAGAGAGGGTTAGAAACTGTCAAAACGGTCATGAAAGGAGAGACTGGAAGGAGGGAGCGGGCTGACTCATCAGTGGGAGAGTAAATGGGAGTATGTAGTAAGGTATATATAAGTTTATACGTGACAGAATGACTTGATTTGTAAACTTTCACTTAAAACACAATAAAAATATTTAAAAAAAATAGAGCAGAAATAGAGAACAGAAAAACAATTTAAAGAGTCAATGAGACCAAAAGCTGGTTCTCTGAAAAGATCGACAAAATCAATAAACCATTGGCCAGACTGACAAAAGAAAAACACGAGAGGAAGCAAATAACTCAAATAAGAAATGAGACAGGCAATATCACAACAGACCCAACTGAAACTAAAAGAATGTTATCAAAAATTGTACTCCAACAAATTTGAAAACCTAGAGGAAATGGACAAATGTCTAGAAACACACAACCTACGTAAACTAACACAAACTGAGGTAGAAAAACTAAATAAACCTATTACGACAACAACAAAAAGATTGTAGAAGTAATTAAAAAAACTCCCATCAAAATAAAGTCCTGGCCCTGACAGCTTCACTGGAGAATTCTACCATACTTTCAGAGAAGAGTTAACACCAGTACTACTAAAGGTATTTCAGAGCATGGAAAAGGATGGAATACTGCCAAACTCATTCTATGAAGCCAGCATAACCCTGATGCCAAAACCAGGTAAAGGCAGTACAAAAAAAATTACAGACCAATATACCTCATGAACATCGATGCGAAAATCCTCAACAAAATCTTAGCTAATGGAAATCAACAGTACATCAAACATAGAATTCATCGTGATCGAGCGGGATTCATACCAGGAATGCAGAGATGGTTCAACATTAGAAAAACAATCAATGTAATCCACCACACAAACAAAACAAAGGATAAGAACCATGTGTTCTTATCAATTCAGAAAACTCATTTGACAAAGTCCAACACCTGTTACTGATAAAAACTCTCAGCAAAATAGGAATAGAAGGGAGGTTCCTCAAAAATAAAGGGCATTTATGCAAAGCCAACAGCCAACATCATTCTAAAGAGAGAGAGACTGAAAGCATTCCCCTTGAGATCAGAAAGCAGACAAGGATGCCCTTTATCACCATGTTTATTCAACATTGTCCTGGAGGTCCGAGCCAGAGCACTGACACAAGAAAAAGAAATAAAGGCATCCAAATGGTAAGAAAGAAGTAAAAGTATCCCTTTGCAGATGGTACGATCTTATACACAGAAAACCCTAAGGAAAAACTACTGGAACTAATAGAAGATTTCAGCAAAGCATCAGGATACAAGACAAACATACAAAAACCAGGTGGATTCCATTACACCAACAAAGAAAATTTCAAAAAGGAAATCACCAGATCAATACCAGTTAGAATAGCCCCCAAGAAGATAAAATACTTAGGAATAAATCTAAGCAGAGATGTAAAAGACCTATATGAAGAAAGCCTACAAAACACTACTGCAAGAGACCAATAGAGACTTACATAAGTGGGAGAACATACCACATTCATAGATCAGAAGACTGAACATTGTGAAAATGTCAGTTCCACCCAAAGCGTTCTATAGATACAGTGCAATCCCAACCCAAATTCCAACGACATTTTTTATCAAGATGGAGAAACAAATCATCAACTTCACATGGAAAGGGAAGAGGCCCAGAGTAACTAAAGCATTACTGAAGAAGAAGGAAGTCAGAACAGCCTGGTACTGAAACAACAACAGATACACAGACCAAAGGAACAGAATTGAGAATTCAGATGTAAATTCATCCACCTATGAGCAGCTGGTCTTTGATAAAGGCCCAAAGTCTGTTTGCTGGGTAACAACCCAGCGGCACCTGAACCCAAGGTCAGCCGCAACTCCAAGAGGCCAAAGAAAGACTCCAGAACCAGCGATCATGACACATGTATGGTTTATTTGGGAAGCTTACTTACAAGACCGTGGCCCAGAGTGGCAGCTGGACCAGTTTAGTGCTCCGCAACCACCTAGCAAGAGACACAAGCTTATATACCATTCCGGCTGGGACCAATGTTCATTGTTTTTCTCCCACGTCCTTGGGCAGGCAGCGTTCCCAGGGACTTCATGTCCAGGCCCAGAAAAATGAATGGACTCATAAGCTCATATACATCATAACAGCTCTAGCCATCTGGTGACAGGACGTAAGAGACCCAAAGGTGAAAATAATCAAGCTAGCTCACTCAAACAACCCATTTGGGCATATCAAAACAAAACAAAGCCAGAAACTAGGATATGGTAAGCAAACATAAAACAAACTAATATAATAACATAGAGATGGCTTGGAGAAAACACTCAATATCAAACCACAAAAAGAAACAGACCATGATCACCTCAACAAGCTCTCAAAACTAAGAATCAAAGGATTTTCTGGATGAAAGTGCCTTCCTAAAATTACCAGATGCAGAATTCAAAAGATTTATATACAGAACTCTTCAAGACATAAGGAAGGAGATCAGGCAATATGCAGAACAACCCAAGGGACACACAGATAAAACAGGTGAAGAAACTGAGAAGGTTCTTCAAGAACATAATGAAAAATTTAATAAGCTGCATTAATCCACAGAGAGACAACAATCAGAAATTCAGAAGATTAAAAATAAAATTACAAGGTTAGATAATACAATAGAAAGTCAGAGGGCAGAATCGAGCAAGTGGAAGGCAGAACTGGGGACCTTGAAGATAAAGCACTTGGCACCAATACATTTGAAGAAAAATCAGATAAAAGAATTTTACAAAATGAAGAAACCTTAAGAATCATGTGGGACTTTATCAGGAGAAATAACCTATAAGTGGTCAGAGTACCAGAACAGGGAGGGATAACAGAAATTACAGAGAGAATTGTTGAAGATTTGTGGGCAGAAAACTTCCCTGATATCATGACAGATGAGAAGATATCAATCCAAGGTGGTCACCATAGTCCACAAAAGGCAGATTTTAAAAGAAAGTCACCAAGACATATTATAATCACACTTGCCAGAACCAAACATAAAGAGAGAATTTTAAGAGCAGGCAAGGATAAACGAAAAGTCAAGTACAAAGGACAGTCAATGAGAATAAGCTCGGACTACTCTACAGAAAGCATGCAGGCAAGAAGGCAATGGGGTGACTTATATAAAGTTTGGAAGAAAAAAAATGGCCAGCCAAGAATCATATATCCAGCAAAACTGTCTCTCATATATGAAGGGGAAATTAGGACATTTCCAGATAAACAGAAGTTTAGGGATTTTGTAAAAGCCAAACTAAAATTACAAGAAACACTAAACGGAGTTCTTTGGTTAGAAAATGAATACTATCGGGGATCCACCCAAGCCTAGAACACTGGACAGAGCAATCGGATGTTAACCCAGACAGGGAAATCACAAAAATAAATGAAGATAAAAAAACGCTCAAAATGGGGAAACAGGATGTCATTATGTAAAAGAAGACAACATTAAAATAATAAAGAGGGACAAAGAAATGTAGTCATGGCTCTTTCAAAGGAAGAGGAAGACAAGGCGATATAAAGAAATAAAAGATATGTTTAAAGTTAGAAAAATAGGGGTAAATATTAAGGCGACCACAAGGAGACTAACTATCCTACTCATCAAACTAAATAAAAGAAAAAAATAGAGACTCAGCAGAAACAAAATCAACAACAAGAAATAAGAAGAAAAGAGAATATATAAAGATAAACTTCTCAGCACAAAAAATTAAGTAGGAAAAAGAAACTGTCAACAACACACGAGAAAAGACATCAAAATGACAGCACTACACTCATACCTATCCATAATTATGCTGAATGTTAATGGACTAAATATACCAAAAATAAAGAGACAAACAGTGGCAGAATGGATAAAAAAAAAAAAAAAACAATTTCATCTATATGCTGCTTACAAGGGACACACCTTAGACTTAGAGACAAAAACAAACTAAAACTCAAAGGACGGAACAAAAAATATATCAAGAAAACAACAATCAAAAAAGAGTGGGAGTGGCAATATTAACTTTTGACAAAATAGACTTCGAAGTTAAATAAAGCACAAAGGATAATGAAATGCACTACCAGTGATTAAAGGGGCAATATACCAGGAGGATAAAAAAACCACGTTAAATATTTATGCACCCAATGACAGGGCTGCAAGATACATGAAACAAACTCTAAAAGCAGTGAAAACTGAGACAGACACCTCCACAATTATAGTAGGAAACTTCAACACACCACTTTCGGTGAAGGACAGAACATCCAGAAAGAAGCTCAATAAAGACACAGAAGATCTAAATGGCACAATCAACCAACTCGACCTTGTAGACATATACAGAACACTTTACCCAACAGCAGCCAAGTATACTTTCTTTTCTAGTGCACATGGAATATTCTCTAGAATAGACCACATACTAGGTCATAAAGCAAGCCTTAGCAGAATGCAAACCATCAAAATTTTACAAAGCATATTTTCTGATCATAAGGCCATAAAAGCAGAAATCAACAACAGAAAAAGAAGGCAAAAGAAATCAAACACTTGGAAACGGAACAATAATCTGCTCAAAAAAGACTGGGTTATAGAAGAAATTAAGGATGGAATAAAGAAATTCATAGAATACAATGAGAATGAAAATGCTTCCTATCAGATTCTTTGGAACACAGCAAAAGCAGTGCTCAGAGATCAACTGATATCAATAAATGCACACATTCAAAAAGAAGAAAGGGCCAAGTCCAAAGCATTATCCCTAAAACTTGAACAAATAGAAAGAGAGCAACAAAAGAAACCTCCACGCAATAGAAGAAAGGAAATAATACAAATTAGAGTAGAACTAAATAAAACAGAAAACAGAAAAACAATGAAAGAATTAACAAGACCAAAAGCTGGTTCAGTGAAAAATTGATAAGCCATTGGCCAAACTAACAAAGGAAAAACAGGAGAGGAAGTAAATAACCCGAATAAGAAATGACATGGGCCATACTACGACAGACCCAACTGATACTAAAAGAATCTTATCTGATTACTATGAAAAATTGTACTCTAAGAAACTTGAAAACCTAGAAGAAATGGATGAATTCCTAGAAACACACTACTTACCTAAACTAACACAAACAGAGGTTGAACAACTAAATAGACCCATAACAAAAGAATAGACTGAAAAGGTATTAAAAAAATTCCCAAAAATAACAACAACAAAAAACCCTGGCTCGGATGGATTTACTGCAGAGCTCTAAAAAACATTCAGAGAAGAATTTACGCCACTACCACTTAAGGTATTTCAGAGCACAGAAAAGGATGAAAAATTCCTAAACTCATTTTATGAAGCCAACATATCCCTGATACCAAAGCTAGGTAAAGACACTACAAAAAAAGAAAATACAGACCTATATCCCTTAAGAACTTAGATGCAAAAATCCTCAGCAAAATTCTAGCCAATACAATTCCATAATATATCAAACAAATAATTCACCATCAGCAAGTGGGATTCATACCAGGCATGCAGGGATGGTTCAACATCAGAAAAAGGATCAATGTAATCCAACAAATAACTAAAACAATGACAAGAACCACATGATTTTACCAATTGATGCAGAAAAGGCATTTGACAAAGCTCAACACCCATTCATGATAAAAAACTCTCAGCAAAATAGGAATAGAAGGAAAAATCCCTCAACATAATAAAGGGCATTTACGCAAAGCCAACAGCAACATCATCCCAAATGGAGAGAGTCTGAAAGCATTCCCCTTGAGATTGGGAACCTGACAAGGATACGCTTTATCACCACTCTTATTCAACATTCTGCTGGAGGTCCTAGCCAGAGCCATTAGGCTAGATAAGGAAATAAATGGCATCCAGATTGATAAGGAAGAAGTAAAAGTATCTCTATTTGCAAATGACATGATCTTATACACAGAAAAACCTAAAGAATTCTCAAGAAAACTACTGAAACTAATAGAAGAGTTCAGCAGAGGATCAGGATACAAGATAAACATACAAAAATCAGCTGGATTCCTCTACACCGACAAAAGGAACATCGAACAAGAAATCACCAAATCAATACCATTTGCAGTAGCCTCCAAGAAGATAAAATACTTAGGAATAAATCTTACCAGAGATATAAAAGACTTATACAAGAAAAACTACAGAGGAGGGGGCCAAGGTGGCTGACTAGGTAGACACTATCTTGGATCCTTCTTGCAACAAAGACTCGGAAAAACAAGTGAATCGATCACATACATGACAATCTACGAACCCTGACCAACAAACACAGATTTAAAGAGTTGACCTGAGTGACAGAGACCGTGAACGAACAACTACGGGGAAGCAGCGAATGTTTTCGGAGCCTGGAGCCAGCGTCACAGTCAGGTAACCTTGGCGCCGGGCTTTGGACTAGGCGCAGGGAAGCTGAGCACAACATCCTGTGATGGCACAAACAGGGGGCACAGCCCTACCCCCCTGAACTGAACCCGGGAGGGGGCCCAGCCAGTCAGCACGGGCGGCGTGGAAACGCGGCTGGTGGGAGGAGAAGTCCCCAGGAGGCAGCGACTGGTTTTGGAGCTGGGAGTGCAGTGTCCTGGGTGGGGAATCTTGGCGCAGGGCTTTGGACTGGGCACAGGAGAGACTTGAGCACCACATCCTGTGACGGTGCAAACACGGGGCGCAACACCAGCCCCTTGAACTAACCTGGGGGGGGCCCAGCCAGTCAGCTCTGGTGGCGCGGCCACGCGGCTGGTGGGAGGAGAAGTCATCGGGAGGCAGCGACTGGTTTTGGAGCCCGGAGTGCAGCATCCCAGCAGGGGAACCTTGGTGCGGGGCTTTGGACTGGCAGCGGAGGAACTGACTGCGGCTTCTGAGACAGCTGAAGCACAGGACACGGGTCTGACCCTCGGGGGCAATCTCTACCCAGCCAGCGCACACGGGCAACGTGCCCCTTGGGAATCTCAGATAAAACAGTCATCCCAAGCAAGATAAGTAACTTTGTCTATATTCCGGGGTGCTACACTCTCCTGTTTTTCTGACCACCCCCCTTCCCAGGCAGCTTCACTAACATTGGAATTTCCTGAGCCTGAGGGAGAACTGCTCCACACTTTTTCTTTTCTTTTTTTTTTGGTCTTTTCCTAACCCATTCTTCTGGCCTGAGAGAAGCAACCACAAAAAACCCAGGGACCAAAAATCCTTCCCTAATTGGACTAAAAACACAGAATCAGCTCCAACCAAGCATATGTGATCCACAGTCTCTGGCTTTCATCCCTATAGGGAGCAAGGTGGCTATTATAATGCAAAGGCATTTTTGATAGGGATCTGACAGCATTTTTTTTTAGCGGATTTACTGGAAGGACAAGTTTCCCAGGTCTGATATCTCTGCATATTCAACAGAGCCCTCACTGACCCACAACAGGGAACTGAGGGCTGAAGCTCCCCCCAGACCACCTAGCCTCCTGCCTTAGGGGTCTAAGGAGGGTGACACCTACCAATCTGTAGAGGTACTTGCATTGGGGGCCTAAGGTACAGCTGCAGAGCCCACCCACCAAGGTGCTTTAGGAATAGAGACACACCTACCTCACTGACACTTGGGGGAAGCCTGTCAGCATCCTGCCCCCCCACTAGAGTGTGAACCCCTGCTGCAACTAGAACCTGGTGCACACAACTATCACCACTACTTCTCTAGGTGGATAGGTGACAGCCTGCACCACACACTTGATGACCCCAAATCAGATTCTACTCAAGAATAGTGAATAGACTCAGGCATATATATCTAGTAACAGCCCAAACCAGTTGGTACTAGGTCATAAGTAAGTCAAGGGCTACAACAATCAAGACAGCACAATCTAGTAGCCCATCCACATATATTGAAAGAAAGCAAAACAAGATAAGACTCAGTGAGCAAATATAGAATAAATCACTACAATATCTTAGTGATGGCTCGGAGACAGCAGTCGATATCAAACCACATAAAGAAGCAGATCGTGACTGCTTCTACAACCCCCCAAACAAAAGAATCAAAATCTTTCCCAAATGAAGATACAATCCTGGAATTATCAGATACAGAATATAAAAACTAATTTACAGAATGCTTCGAGACATCAGGGATGACTTCAGAAATGAAATAAGGCAAACTGCAGAAAAAGCCAAGGAACACACTGATAAAACTGTTGAAGAACTCAAAAAGATTATTCAAGAACATAGTGGAAAAATCAATAAGTTGCAAGAATCCATAGACAGACAGCATTCAGAAATTCAAAAGATTAACAATAAATTTACAGAATTGGACAATGCAATAGGAAGTCAGAGGAGCAGACTCGAGCAATTAGAATGCAGAGTGGGATATCTGGAGGACCAGGGAATTAACACCAACACAGCTGAAAAAAAAATCAGATAAAAGAATTAAAAAACATGTAGAAACCCTAAGAATCATGTGGGACTCTATCAAGAAGGATAACTTGTGTGTGATTGGAGTCCCAGAACAGGGAGGGATGACAGAAAACACACAGAGAATAGTTGAAGATCTGCTGACAGAAAACTTCCCTGACATCATGAAAGACGAAAGGATATCTATCCAACATGCTCATTGAACACCATTTAAGATTGATCCAAAAAGAAAATCACCAAGACATATTATCATCCAACTTGCCAAAACCAAAGATAAAGAGAAAATTTTAAAAGCAGTCAGGGATAACAGAAAGGTATCCTGCAAGAGAGAACGAATAGGAATAAGTTCAGACTACTCACCAGAAACCATGCAGGCAAGGAGGCAATGGGATGACATATACAGAGCACTGAAGGAGGAAAACTGCCAGCCAAGGATCATATATCCAGCAAAACTCTCTCTCAAATATGAAGGCGAAATTAAGATATTCACAGATAAACACAAGCTTAGAGAATTTGCAAAAACCAAACCAAAGCTAAAAGAAATACTAAAGGAAATTGGTCAGAAAACCAATAATATCAGATACCAGCACAACACAAGGTCACAGAACAGAACATCCTGATATCAACTCAAACAGGGAAATCACAAAAACAAATTAAGATTAATTTAAAAAAACAAAGCTCAAAACAGGGAAACATTGAAGTCAATATGTAAAAGATCACAATAATCAAAAAGAGGGACTAAATACAGGAGGCACAGAACTGCCATATGGAGAGGGATACAAGGCAATATAGGACAACACAAGTTAGGTTTTTACTTAGAAAAATAGGGGTAAAACTTAAGGTAACCACAAAGAGGTATAACAACTCCATAACTCAAAATAAAAACCAAGAAAAGCGTAACGACTCAGCAAACATAAAGTCAAATACTATGAAAATGAGGAACACACAATTTACAAAGAAAAATGACTCAGCACAAAAAAGTAAGTGGAAAAATGAAATTGTCAACAACACACATAAAAAGGCATCAAAATGACAACACTAAACACATACTTATCTATAATTACGCTGAATGTAAATGGATTAAATGCACCAATAAAGAGACAGAGAGTCTCAGACTGGATAAAGAAACACAATCCATCTATATGCTGCCTACAAAAGACACACCTTAGACTTAGAGACACAAACAAACTAAAACTCAAAGGATGGAAAAAAATATATCAAGCAAACAATAAGCAAAAAAGAGTAGGAGTAGCTATATTAATTTCTGACAAAATAGACTTTAAACTTAAATCCACCACAAAGGATAAAGAAGGACACTACATAACGATAAAAGGGACAATTGACCAGGAAGATATAACCATATTAAATATTCATGCACCCAAAGACAGGGCTGCAAGATACATAAATCAAATTTTAACAGAACTGAAAAATGACATAGACACCTCCACAATTATAGTAGGAGACTTCAACACCCCACTTTCGGAGAGGGACAGGACATCAAGTAAGAAGCTCAATAGAGACACAGAAGACCTAATTACAACAATGAACCAACTTGACCTCATTGACTTATACAGAACTCTCCACCCAACTGCTGCAAAGTATACTTTTTTTTTCTAGCACACATGGAACATTCTCTAGAATAGACCACATATTAGGTCATAAAACAAACCTTTGCAGAATCCAAAACATCGAAATATTACAAAGCATCTTCTCAGACCACAAGGCCATAAAAGTGGAAATCAATAACAGAAAAATTAGGGAAAAGAAATCAAATACTTGGAAACTGAACAATACCCTGCTGAAAAAAGACTGGATTATAGAAGACATTAAGGAGGGAATAAGGAAATTCATAGAATGCAACGAGAATGAAAAGAGTTCCTATCAAAACCTCTGGGACACAGCAAAAGCAGTGTTCAGAGGCCAATTTATATCGATAAATGCGCACATACAAAAAGAAGAAAGAGCCAAAATCAGAGAACTGTCCCTACAACTTGAACAAATAGAAAGTGAGCAACAAAAGAATCCATCAGGCACCAGAAGAAAACAAATAATAAAAATTAGAGCTGAACTAAATGAATTAAAAAAAAAAAAAATGAATTAGAGAACAGAAAAAAAATTGAAAGAATTAACAAAGCCAAAAGCTGGTTCTTTGAAAAAGTTATCAAACTTGATAAACCATTGGCCAGACTGACTAAAGAAATACAGGAAAGGAAACAAATAACCCAATTAAGAAACGAGATGGGCCACATCACAATAGACCCAACTGAAATTACAAGAATCACATCAGATTATTACGAAAACTTGTACTCTAACAAATTTGCAAACCTAGAAGAAATGGATGAATTCCTGGAAAAACACTACCTACCTAAACTCACACAATCAGAAGTAGAACAACTACATAGACCCATAACAAAAAAAGAGATTGAAACGGTAATCAAAAAACTCCCCACAAAAAAAAAGCCCTGGCTCGGATGGCTTAACTGCAGAGTTCTACCAAACTTTCAGAGAAGAGTTAACCCCACTACTACTAAAGCTATTTCAAAGCATAGAAAATGATGGAATACCACTTAACTCATTGTATGAAGCCACCATTTCCCTGATACCAAAACCAGGTAAAGACATCACAAAAAAAGAAAATTACGGACCTATATCCCTCATGAACACAGATGCAAAAATCCTCAACAAAATTCTAGCCAATAGAATTCAACAACATATCAAAAAAATAATCCACCATGACCAAGTGGGATTTATACCAGGTATGCAAGGCTGGTTTTTTATGCAAGGCTGGTTTAATATTCGAAAAACCATTAATGTAATCCACCATATAAATAAAACAAAAGACAAAAACCACATGATCTTATCAATTGATGCAGAAAAGGCATTTGACAAAGTCCAACACCCATTCATGATAAAAACTCTCACCAAAATAGGAATTGAAGGAAAATTCCTCAACATAATAAAGAGCATCCATACAAAGCCAACAGCCAACATCACTCTAAATGGAGAGAGCCTGAAAGCATTTCCCTTGAGAATGGGAACCAGACAAGGATGCCCTTTATCACCGCTCTTATTCAACATTGTGCTAGAGGTCCTAGCCAGAGCAATTAGGCTAGACAAAGAAATAAAGGGCATCCAGATTGGCAAGGAGGAAGTAAAATTATCTCTATTTGCAGATGACATGATCTTATACACAGAAAACCCCAAGGAATCCTCCAGAAACTACTGAAACTAATAGAAGAGTTTGGCAGAGTCTCAGGTTATAAGATAAACATAAAAAAATCACTTGGATTCCTCTACATCAACAAAAAGAACATCGAAGAGGAAATCACCAAATCATTACCATTCACGGTAGCCTCCAAGAAGATAAAATACTCAGGAATAAATCTTACCAAAGATGTAAAAGACCTATACAAAGAAAACTGCAAAGTACTACTACAAGAAACTAAAAAGGACCTACTTAAGTGGAAAAACATACCTTGCTCATGGATAGGAAGACAACATAGTAAAAATGTCTATTCTACCAAAAGCCATCTATACATACAATGCACTTCCGATCCAAATTCCAATGACATTTTTTAATGTGATGGAGAAACAAATCACCAACTTCATATGGAAGGGAAAGAAGCCTCAGATAAGTAAAGCATTACCGAAAAGGAAGAAGAAAGTGGGAGGCCTCACTCTACCTAATTTCAGAACCTATTATACAGCCACAGCAGTCAAAACAGCCTGGTACTGGTACAACAACAGGCACATAGACCAATGGAACAGAATTGAGAACCCAGATATAAATCCATCCACAAATGAGCAGCTGATATTTGACAAAAGCCCAGTGTCGATTAATTGGGGAAAGACAGTCTTTTTAACAAATGGTGCTGGCATAACTGGATATCCATTTGCAAAAAAATGAAACAGGACCCATACCTCACACCATGCACAAAAACTAACTCCAAGTGGATCAAAGACCTACAAATTAAGACTAAAACGATAAAGATCATGGAAGAAAAAATAGGGACAACGTTAGGAGCTCTAATACAAGGCATAAACAGAATACAAAACATTACCAAAAATGATGAAGAGAAACCAGATAACTGGGAGCTCCTGAAAATCAAACACCTATGCTCATCTAAAGACTTCACCAAAAGAGTAAAAAGACCACCTGGGAAAGAATTTTCAGCTATGACATCTCCGACCAGTGCCTGATCTCTAAAATCTATATGATTCTGTCAAAACTCAACCACAAAAAGACAAACAACCCAATCAAGAAGTGGGCAAAGGATATGCACACGCACTTCACTAAAGAAGATATTCAGGCAGCTAACAGATACATGAGAAAATGCTCTCGATCATTAGGCATTAGAGAAATGCAAATTAAAACTACGATGAGATTCCATCTCACTCCAGCAAGGCTAGCATGAATCCAAAAAACACAAAATAATAAATGTTGGAGAGGCTGTGGAGAGATTGGAACTCTTATACACTGCTGGTGGGAATGTAAAATGGTACAACCACTTTGGAAATCTATTTGGCGTTATCTTAAACAGTTAGAAATAGAACTACCATACTACCCAGAAATCCCACTCCTCGGAATATACCCTAGAGATACGAGAGCCTTCACACAAACAGATATATGCACACCCATGTTTATTGCAGCTCTGTTTACAATAGCAAAAAGCTGGAAGCAACCAAGGTGTCCATCAACGGATGAATGGGTAAATAAATTGTGGTATATTCACACAATGGAATACTACGCATCGATAAAGAACAGTGACGAATCTGTGAAACATTTCATAACATGGAGGAACCTGGAAGGCATTATGCTGAGCGAAATTAGTCAGAGGCAAAAGGACAAACATTGTATAAGACCACTATTATAAGATCTTGAGAAATAGTATAAACTGAGAAGAACACATACATTTGTGGTTACAAGGGGGGGAGGGAGGGAGGGTGGGAAAGGGTTTTTTACTGATTAGTTAGTAGATAAGAACTGCTTTAGGTGAAGGGAAGGACAATACTCAATGCAGGGAAGGTCAGCTCAACTGGACTGGACCAAAAGCAAAGAAGTTTCCGGGATAAACTGAATGCTTCAATGGTCAGCGGAGCAAGGGCAGGGGTTTGGGGACCATGGTTTAAGGTGACTTCTAAGTCAATTAGCAATATAATTCTATTATGAAAACATTCTGCTTCTGGGCTCTTAAATGCTAACAAGCGGCCATCTAAGATGCATCATTTGGTCTCAAACCACCTGGATCAAAGGAGAATGAAGAACACCAAGGCCACACAATAACTAAGAGCACAAGAGACAGAAAGGGCCACATGAACTAGAGACCTACACCATCCTGACACCAGAAGAACTAGTTGGTGCCCGGCCACAACCGATGACTGCCCTGACAGGGAGCACAACAGAGAACCCCTGAGGGAGCAGGAGAACAGTGGGATGCAGTCCCCAAATTCTCACAAAAAGACCATGCTTAATGGTCTGACTGAGGCTAGAGGAATCCCGGCGGTCACGGTTCCCAAACCTTCTGTTGGCCCAGGACAGGAACCATTCCCAAAGGCAACTCATCAGACATGGAAGGGACTGGACATTGGGTAGGAGAGAGATGCTGATGAAGAGTGAGCTATTTGTATCAGGTGGACACTTGAGACTGTGTTGGCATCTCCTGTCTGGATGGGGGGATGGGAGGATAGAGAGAGTTGGAAGCTGGCAAAATTGTCATGAAAGGAGAGACTGGAAGGGTTGACTCATTAGGGGGAGAGCAAGTGGGAGTATGGAGTAAGGTGTATATAAACTTATATGTGACAGTTTGACTTGATTTGTAAACGTTCACTTGAACGTCAATAAAAGTTAATTAAAAAAAAAAAAGAAAGAAAAACTACAAGCCACTACCTCAAGAAACCAAAAGAGACCTACATAAGTGGAAAAACATACCTTGCTCATGGATAGGAAGGCTTAACATTGGAAAAAAGTCTATTCTACAAAACCCATCTATACATTCAATGCAATACCCATCCAAATTCCATCGACATTTTTTGACGAGATGAAGAAACAAATCACCAACTTCATATGGAGGGAAAGAGTCCCTGGATAAGTAAAGCATTACTGAAAAAAAAGAACAAAATGGGAGGCCTCACTCTACCTGATTTTAGAACCTTTTATACTGCCACAGTAGGTAAAACAGCCTGATACTGGTACAACAACACATACACAGACCAATGGAACAGAATTGAGAGTCCAGGCATAACTCCATCCACATATAAGCAGCTGATATTTGACAAAGGCCCAAAGTCAGTTAAATGGGGAAAAGGCAGTCTTTTTAACAAATGATGCTGGATATCCGCTTGTAAAAAAATTAAACAAACCCATACCTCACACCATGCACAAAAGTAACTCAAAGTGGATCAAAGACAACCCAAATATAAAATCTAAATGATAAAGACCATGGAAGAAAAAGTAGAGACAGCGCTAGGAGCCATAATACATGCCATAAACAGTATAAAAAACATTACAAACAATGCAGAAGAGAAACTAGATAACTGGGGGCTCCTAAAAATCAAACACCTATGCTCATCCAAAGACTTCGCCGAAAGAGTAAAAAGATTGCCTACAGACTGGGAAAAAGTTTTTAGCTATGACATTTCAGATGAGCACCTGAACTCTAAAATCTATATGATACTGCAAAAACTCAACTACAAAGAGACCAATAGCCAAATTAAAAAATGAACAGACACTTCACTAAAGAAGACATTCAGGTGGCTAACAGATGCATGAGGAAATGCTCACCATCATTAGCCATTAAAGAAATGGAAATCAAATCTATGATGAGATTCCATCTCACTCCAACAAGGCTGGCATTAATCCAAAAAACACAAAAGAATAAATGTTGGAGAGGTTGTGGAGAGACTGAAAAACACTTCTACACTGCTGGTGGGAATGTAAAATGGCACAACCACTTTGGAAATTTATTTGGTGCTTCCGTAAAAAACTAGAAATAGAATTACCACACGATCCAGCAATCCCACTCCTTGGAATATATCCTAGAGAAATAAGAGCCTTTACATGAACAGATATATGCATACCCATGTTCACTGCAACACTGTTTACAATAGCAAAAAGTCTGAAGCAACCAAAGTGTCCATCAATGGATGAATGGATAAATATATTATGGTATAGTCACACAATGCAATATTACACATAAATAAAGAACAATGATGAATCTGTGAAACATTTCATAACATGGAGGAATCTGAAAGGATTTATGCTGAGTGAAATTAGTCAGCTGCAAAATGACAATTATTGTATAAGACCAGTATTATAAGAACTGGAGAAATAATTTAAATAGAGAAGAGAATATTCTTTGATGGCTACTAGAGGGAAAGGGAGGGAGGGAGGGAGAGATGTTTTCAGTAATTAGATAGTAGATAAGCACTATTTTAGGTGAAGGGAAGGACAACAGACAATACAGCAGAGGTCAGCACAACTGGACTAAACCAAAAGCAAAGAAGTTTCCTGAAAAAACAGAACGTTTTAAAGGCCAGCATAGCAGGGGCGAGGGTTTGGGTATCATGGTTTCAGGGGACACCTAAGTCAATTGGCGTAATAAAATCTATTAAGAAAAGAAAAAGAAGATGGCAACAACCTAGGTGTCCATCAACGGATGAATGAATAAACGAATTATGTTATATTCACATGATGGAATAGTGCACAATAATGAAGAACAACAATAAATCCCTGAAACATCTCATAACATGGATGAATCTGGAAGGCATTATGCTGAGCGAAATTAGTAACAAAAGGACAAATATTCTATGAAACTACTATTATAAGAACTGAAGAAAAGGTTTACACACAGAAGAAAACATTCTTTGCTGGTTATGAGGGCAGAGGGAGGAAGAGGGGTATTCACTAACTAGATAGTAAAAAAAAAAAACTAGATAGTAGGTAAGAATTATTTTAGGTGAGGGGAAGGACAACACACAATACAGGGGAAGTCAACACAACTGGACTAAACCAAAAACTAAGAAGTTTCCTGAATACAGCCAAACACTCCGAGGGACAGAGAATCAGAAGAAGGGGTCTGGGAACCACGGTTTCAGGGGACATCCAAGTCATTTGGCATAATGAAGTTTATTAACAAAATGTTCTGCATTCCACTTTGGTGAGTACCCTCTAGAGTCTTTAAAGCTAGCAATAGGCCACCTAATACGCATCAATTGGTCCCGACCCACTTGGAGCAAAGGAGAATGAAGAACACCAAAGTACAAGGAAAGTATGAGCCGAAGAGAGGAAAGGGCCACGTAAACCAGAGACTTCATCAGCCTGAGACCAGAAGAATTAAAAGGTGCCTGGTTACCACCAATGACCACCCTGACAGGGAACGCAACAGAAGTCCCTAATGGAGCAGTAGAAAAGTGGGGTGTAGAACTCAAATTCTAGTAAATAGATCAGACTTAATGGTCTGACTGAGACTGGAGGGACCCCAGAAGACATGGCCCCCAGACACTCTGTTAGCCTAAAACTAAAACCAAACCCTAAGCCAACTCTTCAGCCAAAGGTTAGACTGCTGTATAAGACATAAGGTGGTACTGGTGAGGAGTGTGCTTCTTAGCTCAAGTCGATACTTGAGACTAAGTGGCTGGCTCGTGTTTGGAGGTGAGATGAGAGGGCAGAGAGGGACAGGAGGTGGTTGAATGGACACGGGAAAACACAGTGGCGAGGAGAAGTGTGCTGCCACATTATACAGAGGTCAACAAGGGTAGCACAGCAACGTGTGTAAGTTTTTGTACGGGAAACTGACTTGAATTGTAAACATTCACTTAAACCACACTAATTTTTTTTTTTCAAATAAAAAGCAAAATAAGTTTTTGTTGATTTAAGCCAAAAAGAAATTGCACTGAAAACCTATGTGAATAGACCTGCATGATAAAGATTGGCAGTGTCTCTTCTTAACCCAGAAAACTGGTTATAGAACGATGTTTCTCATGCTCTGGAATAAACAGAGTGCCTACATGTTTATATCGGCATGGGAACAAATATATTCTGAAGGGTTATTTTGTAATAAAATATGTTTTAAGTCATAATAAAATATGTTTTAAGTCATAGTAAAAAAAACACAAAACTTTCTCATCTCCTCAAGTACACACACTGACCCCGACGGCCTACTAATATACACACGTACCTCACATTCCAAATGCACATACTGACACTCCCTCCACTCCTCCAGGATGGAAACACACATACAGCACCTTCAGCCTCAAATGCACACGCAGTTGTGTGTTGACAAGGGATTACACACCCACACTGGCTTTCTGCAGAATTAGTAATACATGTAAAATGTCCCAGATACAACTGGAGGAGTGGCACACAAGTTAATGATCTCGTTCAAACATGTAATACTCGTGATTGGAAATTGTATATACACACATCATTAGCAGGATGGTTTTGTTGATCTTGGCAAATCTCTTGCATCCTCAACCTATTATGCTTGCAAGTCAGTCATGATTTCATGACACGACACTACAAATAAACCGTTGGTTTTTACCCAATTCAGCAAAGTCACTCACTTCCTGGACTAATGAGTGCCACCGCAACATGAATCTTGGTTGACATGTTTCTTATGTTAACAAGGAAGACCTAAGAGAAGCGAGCTTGGAGGTTGGAACTTGACTGAATTTTCCTTGACAGGAGATCTTTCGGAGCTTAAACAGAAAGTGCTTTTCAAATCCTGAAGAATTGCTCAAAATTAGGTATTATACAGGATGTAACAGATAATGACTTGACACACTTGTCAGTTTAAGGTGGCATTATTGAAAATTCCCCCCTCATTTAAGTCCACCAATTAGGAAAACAATCAATGCAGTCCTGCCATGCAGCGTTTGCCATTTCCCATGGTATAAATACTGCCAGCACAGGACAAACTAGCAACAAAATAAAAACGCAGCAAGCTTTTTTTGCTGTTTTTTTTTTAGCAACAAGAGAGCACTAAATTCTACACCATGAAAGGGGATCTCCCAAAACAAAATACACCCCTGCAAATAACCCAAGAACCTATAGGAGGGTAAAGCATAGCAGCAACATTACTAAGGATGAGTTTGCACGTCCATTACCTTCCTTTGTAATAGACCTGATCTATGAGAAAGAAAAGCACTGCTCTCTGTGCTCAGGGTCTGAGGCCTCGCCCTGGCACAGCCCAGCCCAGCCCAGCCACGAGACTTACCCTTAGGGACCCTGCCTTCCCCACTCCTTCCCCCGCGCCTACCTGAAGGGGGCCTTCCGCAACTGACTCCTGAAGCCATTAGATGACATCAGTTTGTGCGCCCCAGAGCCCTGTCCCAGGAGGTTGTACACATTCGTGAGCTCCTAAAGCAGGGTGGGAATGGGGTTCCCTGAGCCATGGTTGCAGAGTGGTTAAGAGCTACTGCCTCCTAACCAAAAGGCCAGTTGTTTGAATCTACCATGTGCTCCTTGCAAGTCCTATGGGGCAGTTCTACTCTGTCCTACAGGATCATTAGAGGTCAGAATTTACTCTACTGTAATGGGTTTATGAAGAGCACTGCAGGAGCAGAAAACAAAGCATCTGGGGTGAATTCTGAAGCTTCTTGGAAAGCTGGTGACACCTCCTCACCCAGAACCTCCACATCAGCCCTTCTGCCAAAAGAGTGTGTCTGAAGCCACCACTCATGATTTGTAAAAATTGTGGTCATTGTCCTTTGTGTCATGGAGTCAATCTCCCGTCATGGAGACTCTATATGACACAGTAGAACTGCCCCATAGCTTTTCCTAGGCTGTAATCTTTATGGGGGCAGATTCCCTGCTGTTTCTCTTCTGCAGCCAGAGCCTTATTTGCTGGGTATTTGCTTAGCAACCCAGCGCTTAACCTCACACAGTCAGGGCTCCTTCTCTAAGCTTACCCTCTGCTATTGAGTGGATTCTGACTCACAGCGAACCTACCAGTCACAGTAGAACTTACCCACAGGGTTTCCAAGGAGTAGATGGTGGGTTTGAACCGCCACCTTTTGGTTGGCAGCGGGGCTCTTAACCACTTTGCAACCAGGGCTCCACTTAAAATACAGTATCCTGGAATTGGGAAGAGTGCTCTTCCACATTTAGATACACTTTGGACCACATTCATTGCTTCTTCTGAATAGGCTTTCAAAAAATACTGTTTCTTTTTCCTATTCACTTTGAAAGTCCCATTACAGAACTGCACAACCAAAGAATTTTAGATGTGGAAATGCTGTAAGACATAATTTCTCCTAATGCCATTCCAAAATTTTTACCTACTATATTTACTGCCATACAGTTTTTCTTGCTGCATTTATTTAATATATAGACATTTCACAATAAATGTTTTGTCTGAAATTTACTTGTTCCCTTGACCAGGACACTTGAGAACCAGGTCACAGAAAGTAGCTCCTTGCTTTCCCTAGGTTCTTGCTCCACACAGGTGGAATGGCATAAGCTGCACCCTTACAATTTATGAAATCGAATAAAAATTTATAACATTTTTATTCCAAAATAAATATTTATGGAAGGAAAACAAGTCCTTTTACAATACAGTTTAAGAAAATAAAACATATAGGAATAAATGTACCCATTGATACGAAAGCCTTATACAACAAAAAGTATAAAACCCTACTGAAAGATCTTAAAGAAGACCTAGATAGATGGAAAGAAATTCTGTGCTCATGGATTGGAAGACTTAATATAGTCAAGATGTCAATAATACACAAAGTAACCTACAGATAGAACACAATCCTAATCAAAATTCTATAGTATTCATTACAAAAATGGAAAAAGAATCCTCCTTTTTCTATGTGAAAACGAGAGGCCTGAAATAGTCAAAGGAATTTGAAAACTAACAAAGTAGCAGGCCTCATAGTTCCTCACTTCAAAACAGATTACACAGCTACAGTAAATCAAAACAACCTAGTACTTGTTTAAACATAGACACACAGGCCAAGGGAACAGAATTGAAAATCCAGCAATAAATCCAAACATCTATGGTCAATTGGTTTTCGATATGAGAGCCAAATCCATTCATTGGCAAGAGAACAATCCCTTCAACAAATGGTGCAGGCTAAATCGGATTTCCACAAACAGAAAGATGAAACAAGACCCATACCTCACACCATACACAAAAACTAAATCCATATGGATCAAGGAGCTAAATTTAAATTTAGAATCATGCAGTTCTATGAAAAAAATAGAGGAGCAAACCTTTTCGACCTAACTGGTTTTCAAATGATAGATTATCAAACACAATAATGAATGCACAAGCATCCGAAAGCAAAATAGATAACTCGAAACTCATAAGATTTAAATACTTAATAAAAATAGGGAAGAGACAGCCTACAGACCGGGAAAAATCCTTTGGCAATTATATAAGTGATTAGAGTCTAATATCTAAAATCTATAAAACTTCTACAGCTTAATAACCAAAAAACAATCATATCAAGAAGTGGGCAAAGAACATAAACAGACATTTCAGCAATGAGCATATTCACACGGCCAACAGACATGTGAAGAGATGCTCAACGTCATTAGGCACCAGGAAAATGCAAATCAATACCAACGTGATAAACAATTTCACTCCCACTGTGATGGCTACAATAAAAAAATCAAAAACCAAAAAAAGGGAAAGTAACAAGCATTGGGGAGGATTTGGATAAATTGAAAGCCTCATCTGCTGCTGGTGAAAACTCAAAATCATATAGAGATTTTCAAAACACTCTGATGGTACCTCAAAAAACTGCTGGTAGAGCTGCTATATACCCCAGCAATTCCACTCCAGGTATTTGCCCTAGGGATCTGATAGAAGTGACAGGAACTGACATATGCACACCTATTTTCATCACAGCACTATTCACAAGACCAAAAACATAGGAACAACCTAACTGCCCATCAAACGATGAATGGATAAGTAAAATGTGGTACATACATACAATGAAATACTACTTAGCAATACAAAAATGAGTTCCCTAAACTCCTTGGAAATGGAAGAACCTGGAGGACATTATCTCGAGCGCGAAATAAGTCTGTCACAATAAAAGAAATACTCTATGTTATCACAGTTATGAAATGATATGAACTAATAAAAATATGCAGAAAATAATGGGTTTAGCAGTGTCGGGGTAGAGTGAAACAGAAATTCACTTTCTAGAGAGTAGACACTGGTTACTTTTGGTGACGGCACAGGTAACGCCACATGAGAGTGAAGTGCACACAGCTTGACCAAGGCAAACCATGTCAGTAAAATGTACACAAGGAAAAAGAACTTGTTGGTAAGAGCCGGATGGCAATGTTCATCTCTGACACGTTAGACTTTAAAGCAAAATCCACCACAAAGGAGAAGAAAGATCACTGTGTAATGATTAAACAGTCAATACCCCGGGACGACATAACCATAATAAATATTTACATACCCAATGACAGAGCTCTAAAATACATAAAGCAAACTTTACCAGCATTGAAAAGAGATATAGACAGCTCCACAAGTAGAAGGAGACTTCAACAGACCACTTTTGGTTAAAGGACAGAACATTTAGAAAGAAGTTCAGTAAAGACATGGAAGATCTAAATGCCACAATCAACGAACTTGATCTCATAGACATATACACAGCACTCCACCCAACAGCAGCCAAGTATACTTTGTTTTCCAACACAGATGGAACATTCTCCAGAATTGACCACATACTAGGCAAAGCAAGCCTTAACAGAATCCAAAGCATAGAAATATTACAAAACATCTTTTCTGACCATAGTGCCATAAAAGTAGAAATCAATAACAGAAAAGGCTAGGAAAAAAAAAAAAATCACGTACATGAAAACTAAACAACGCCTTGCTCAAAAACTGCTGAGTTATAGAAGAAGTCAAAGACAGAATAAAGAAATTCATAGAGTCAAATGAAAACGAAAACATATTCTACTGGAACCTTTGGAGCACAGCAAAAACAGTGCTCAGAGGTCAATTTATAGCAATAAATGCAGACATCCAAAAAAGAAGAAAGGGAGAAAAATCAAAACATTAACCCTACAACTTGAAAAAATAGAAAGAAAGCAAGCAGCAAAAGAAGCCCTTGGAAAGGAAATAAAAATTAGAGCAGAAATAGAGAACAAACAAACAATTTCAAGAGTCAATGAGACCAAAAGCTGGTTCTCTGAAAAGATCGACAAAATCAATAAACCATTGGCCAGAATGACAGAAGAAAAACACGAGAGGAAACAAATAACTCAAATAAGAAATGAGACAGGCAATACCACAACAGACCCAACTGAAATTAAAAGAATCATAACAGAATGTTATAAAAAATTCTACTCCAACAAATTTGAAAACCTAGAGGAAATGGACAAATTTCTAGAAACATACAACCCATGTAAACTAACACAAACTGAGGTAGAAAAACTAAATAAACCTATAACAACAACAAAAAGATTGTAGAGGTAATTAAAAAAAAAAAACTCCCAACAAAATAGTCCTGGCCCTGACAGCTTCACTGGAGAATTCTACCATACTTTCAGAGAAGAGTTAACACCAGTACTACTAAAGGTATTTCAGAGCATAGAAAAGGATGGAATACTGCCAAACTCATTCTATGAAGCCAGCATATCCCTGATACCAAAACCAGGTAAAGACACCATAAAAAAGGAAAATTACAGACCTATATCCTTCATGAAATTAGATGCAAAAATCCTTAACAAAATTTTAGCTAATGGAAATCAACAGTACATCAAACATAGAATTCATCATGATCAAGCGGGATTCATACCAGGAATGCAGGGATGGTTCAACATTAGAAAAACAATGAACGTAATCCACCACATAAATAAAACAAAGGATCAGAACCATGTGTTCTTATCAATCCATTCAGAAAACTCATTTGACAAAGTCCAACACCTGTTACTGATAAAAACTCTCAGCAAAATAGGAATAGAAGGGAAGTTCCTCAAAAATAAAGGGCATTTATGCAAAGCCAACAGCCAACATCATTCTAAAGAGAGAGAGACTGAAAGCATTCCCCTTGAGATCAGAAAGCAGACAAGGATGCCCTTTATTATCATGCTTATTCAACATTGTCCTGGAGGTCCGAGCCAGAGCACTGACACAAGAAAAAGAAATAAAGGCATCCAAATTGGTATGAAAGAAGTAAAAGTATCCCTTTGCAGATGGTACGATCTTATACACAGAAAACCCTAAGGAAAAACTACTGGAACTAATAGAAGATTTCAGCAAAGCATCAGGATACAAGACAAACATACAAAAACCAGGTGGATTCCACTACACCAACAAAGAAAATTTCAAAAAGGAAATCACCAGATCAATACCAGAGAATAGCCCCCAAGAAGATAAAATACTTAGAAATAAATCTAAGCAGAGATGTAAAAGACCTATATGAAGAAAGCCTACAAAACACTACTGCAAGAGACCAATAGAGACTTACATAAGTGGAAAAATATACCATGTTCATAGATCAGAAGACTCAACGTTGTGAAAATGTCAGTTCCACCCAAAGCAATCTATAGATACAGTGCAATCCCAACCCAAATTCCAACGACATTTTTTAACAAGATGGAGAAACAAATCATCAACTTCACACGGAAAGGGAAGAGGCCCAGAGTAAGTAAAGCATTACTGAAGAAGGAAGTCAGAACAGCCTGGTACTGATACAACAACAGATACACAGACCAAAGGAACAGAATTGAGAATTCAGATGTAAATTCATCCACCTATGAGCAGCTGGTTTTTGACAAAGGCCCCAAGTCTGTCTGTTTGGTAACAACGCAGCGGCACCTGAACCCAAGGTCAGCTGCATCTCCAAGAGACCGAAGAAAGACTCCAGAACCAGTGATCATGACACATGTATGGTTTATTTGGGAAGCTTACTTACAGGACCGTGGCCCAGGGTGGCGGCTGGACCAGTTTAGGGCTCCGCAACCACCTACCAAGGCACACATGCTTATATACCATTACGGCTTGGACCAATGTTCATTGTTTTTCTCCCACGTCCTTGGGCAGGCAGTGTTCCCAGGGACTTCGTGTCCAGGCCCAGATGTTTTCCTTCCTGTTTCTAACGAATTCCGCGGCCTTGGCCACTGACCCAGTCACGCCACTCTCGGCCTTGTACCTTAGCCCGAGTCCATCCCAAATTCATCCCCAGCATGCTTCAGGGAAGAGCAAAGCTGATTCCATTAGGAGGGGGTGCATACAGCTGAATAGCATTACCCTACACTGTTAAATTGGGAAAAGATAGTTTCTTTACCAAATGGTGCTGGTATAACTAACTGGATATCCATCTGCAAAAAAATGAAAAAAGACCCATACCTCACACCAAGTACAAAAACTAACTCAAAATGGATCAATGACCAAAATATAAAATCTAAAGCAATAAAGATCATGGGAGAAAAAAATAGGGACAATGCTAGGAGCTCTAACATACAGTATAAACAGAACACAAACCATAACTAACAATGCACAGACACCAGAAGAGAAACTAGATGACTGGAAGCTTTTAAAAATCAAATACTTAAGCTCATCAAAAGACTTCACCAAAAGAGTAAAAAGACAACCTAAAGATTGTGAAAAAAAATTTTGCTGACAACATATTTGATAAGAGTCTAATCTCTAAAGTCTACAAGATACTGCAACACCTCAAAAACTAAAAGACAAAATAACCCTAATTAAAAAATGGGCAAAGGATATCAATAGACACTTTGCCAAAGGAGACATTCAGGTGGCTAACAGACACGTGTGAAAATGCTCAGGATCATTTGCCATCAGGGAAATGTAAATCAAAACCACAATGAGATACCGTCTCCCCCAACAAAGCTGGCACTAATCCAAAAAACACAAAATAATCAATGTTGGAGAGGTTGTGGAGAGACTGGGACACTTATGCACTGCTGGTGGGAATGTCGAATGGTACAACTGCTTTGGAAATCAGTTTGGCGTTTCCTTTAAAAAGCTAGAAATAGAAGTGCCATAAGACCCAGTAATTCCACTGCTTAGAATATATCCTAGAGAAATAAAAGCTGTCACAAGAATAGGTATATGTATACCTATGTTCATTGCAGCAGTGTTCACAATAGGAAAAAGATGGAAACAACCTAGGTGCCCATCAACAGATGAATGGATAAACAAACAATGGTCCATATACACAATGGAATACTATACAATGATAAAGAACAACGAAGAATCAGGGAAACATCTCACAACGATACTGAGTGAAATGAGTTGCAAAAGGATAAATACTGCATAAGACCACTATTATAAGAACTCAAGAAAAGTTTTAAACACAGAAGAAAGCATTCTTTGATGGTTCCAAGGGAAGGGAGGGAGGGAGAGGGGACTTCACTAACAAGATGGTAGGTAAGAATCATCTTGTGTAAAGGGAAGGACAACACACAATACAGGGGAAGTCAGCACAGCTGGACTAAACCAAAAGCTAAGACGTTTCCTGAACACAACCAAACAGTTTGAGGGACAGAGCAGCTGGGGCTGGGGTCTGGGCCTTGCGGTTTCAGGCGACATCTAGGTACTGGCATAACAAAGACTATTAAGAAAATGTTCTGCATCCCACTTTGGTCAGTGGCATCCATGGTCTTAAAAGCTTACGAGCAGCTATCTCCTCTGAGCAAAAGAAAATGACGAACAACAGAGACACAAGGAAAATACTAGCCCAAGAGACAAAAGGGCCACATAAACCAGAGACTCCATCAGCCTGAGACCGAGGAATGGGATGGTGCCTGGCTACCACCAATGACCACCCTGACGGGGAACACAAGAGAGAGTCCCTAACGGAGCAGGAGCCAACTCTGGAACAGTACTCAAATTCACGTAAAAAACCAGAGGTAATGGTCTCACTGAAACTGGAGGAACCCCGAAAAGACTGTCCCCAGACGCTCTCTTAACCCAGAACTAAAACCATTCCCAAAGACCACTCTTCAGACAAAGATTAGACTGAACTAGAAAACATAAAATACTTGTGAAGAGTGTGCTTCTTAATTTAAGCAGATACATGAGACCAAATGGGGGCTCCTGTCTGCAGGCAGGATGAGAGGGCAGGAAGGGACAGGAGCTGGTTGGATGCACACGGAAAACCTGGGCTAGGAAGGGGGAGTGTGCTGTCAGATTGTAGGATTGGATCTAGTGTCACATTACAATATGCATATAAAATTTTGTGTGAGAGATTAATTTCAGGAGTAAACACTCACCTAAAGTACAATTAAAAAAAAAAAAAAGAATCTTAGATATGAGCAAAAAAAAAACCAAACCATCATGTACTACTTCACACACACACTAGGGTGGCTATTAGCAAACAAAAGGAAAATAGGAAGTGTTGGTGACGATGTGGAAAAATTGAAACCCTCATGCATTGTTGAGGATTTGAGCAGCCACTGTGGAAAAGAGTTTTGTGGTTCCTCAAAAAGTTAAACACAGAGTTACCATCTGACCCAGCAACTCCACTCCTAGGTATATACCCAAAAGAACTGAAAGCAGAGACATAAACAGATAGGTGTACACCAATGTTCACTGCATCATTCACAATAGCCAAACGGTGGAAACAGCCCTGGTGTCCACCAAAAAATGAATGGGTAAATAAAGTGTGGTTGTAAAGTACCATGGAATATTACTCTGCCATAAAGAAATGAAATTATGTGCTATGACACAGATGAATTTTGAAAACTTGCTAAGTGAAATAAGTCAGAGACAAAAGGAGAAATATTATATGATTTCACTTACATGAAATGCCTAGAATAGGCAAATTCACAGAGACAGACAGTAGACTAGAGGTTACTGGGCTGGGGGAGGGGAGAGTAGGGAGTTTTGGGGTACAGAATTTCTGTTTAGGGTGATAAAATGTTTGGGTGGTAGCACAACATTGTGAATGTAAGGAATGGCACTGGGTTGTACACTTAAAATGGTTAAGATGGCAAATTTTATGTTTTAAGCACACACACAAAAATAAATAAATTACACATATGGTGTTTAGAAGTTGGACAACGACTCAGCTGACTGTCAGATCAATATGTCCAGAGCTCTGCACTCCCCCTGTTTTGATACCTGCTGTTCTCTGATGTACAGTGGTAACAGTGACTGAGGCCAGTTAGGCACCTATGTACTGGGCAAAGTCCTCAGTACATTTTCTTCCATCCTCACAACCACTCCATGAAATCAGTATTATTATCCCCACATTTGCACAAGGAAATTAGCACAGAAAAGCCAAGTAACTTGACCAGGGACGCAAAGCTAGGAAGGGAGTGTTATGGATTGAATTGTGGCCCCCCAAAATATGTGTCGTAAATCCTAACCTCTCTGCCTGTAGTTATAAGACCATTTGGGAATGGGTTATGTTTGTTATGGTAATGAGGCTGGATGAGTGTAAGACTGTATCTTGAGTCAGACTCTTTTGAGATATAAAAGAGATTAAACAAGCAAGTGAGAGAAGCAGACATGGGGAGAGAGATGCCGAACACTTGATTGCCCAGGAACAGAAGCTAAAACAGATAAGGACCTTCCTCCAGAACCAACAGAAAGAAAGCCTTCCCCTAGAGCTAGCACCCTCAAGTTGGAATTCTAGCATCCTAAACTGTGAGAAAATAAATTTCTGTTTGTTAAAGCCACCCACGTGTGGTGTTTCTGTTACAGCAGTACAAGATAACTAAGAGGGGGAAGGAGGTATTTGAATTTAGGTGGTTTGTTTTCAGAGTCTATGCTCTCAATGAACATGATACACAGAAGGCCTTCACAATGAGCTTAGCACTGAAGGGTCAGAGATGAGGGAAAGGGGACACTTTAGGAGATATGACATTGAGCAAAGGCCTTGACTACGCAGATTGGTCCCTGGGGACCTGAATGGCTCAGAGGAAACAAGGTGCCTTAAAGCTTGGAAGGTGGGGCAAGGGCATGTTGATGTGGGTGGGAGGGTGGGGAGGTGGGTGGAGGAAAAGCTAAATAGAAGAGGCACTGACTCTAGATCATGTGGGAACTTATGGCCTAATGAAGTGTTTTCAAAATGCAGTCAATGACCCAACTGCATGCAGTCAAACTTCAGATTCCAGCCTCACCCAGAACCTACTGGATCCTAAAGCAGTGAAGATTTCAGTGTTCTTGGCCTTTACAACTGGAAGGATGGAGTTCCCATTTAATGTTTGTAGAAGTTTTTGGGTGAGGCAGACATGGGTGGATAGACACAGCAGGAGAAGATTGGTTTGAACATGCTATTTTGAGATGTCTTTTAGACAAAGGACAGATGACAAGTGGGCAGCCTGGAGCTCAAGGGGGAGACTGGAGCTGGAGATAAGAATTCAGGAGTGACCATCACAGGCCATGAAATGATAGAATGTCTAGGATATCCTGAGTGGATATATGAAACAAGATTAGGTATACATTGGTAACTGTTGACAACTGATACACGCATGATGGGTACTTGGGGGTTTCTGACACTATTCTGTTATAAAGAATGGAAAAGATCCATTTGTTTTGAGATGCAGTAAACTCCTCTGACTTCCACGGCCTATCAGAAATTTATACTGGAGAAAAGAACACATTGCTTATGATTTAATGTTTTTGTTTCTTAAGAACCTGTACTCCTAATTACATATATGTTTCATGGTTCTTCAAGAAAGAACTAAAGTGGAAATGTTGACTATGGATAAATTTACCTTGTGTTCGTCTATAGGTTTCATACTTATTCACCACAATTCAAAACATTTTGATGGCAACTGCTGCTTGAGAAAATGATCCCAGGGAAGGTGCTGCTGGCTGGGAAGTTGATTGAAGGCTGAAATCATATTCAGATTTTCTCTCAGTTAAAATTGAATAAGCTCATCAAACCTTGTTAAAGCTACTAGAGCAACAGAGAAAATGCATAACCTGTGGGCTGCTGGTGCAAATGTCGCAGTTGCACTTGCTACACCAATGAACAAGGCAAGTTCACATTTTCAAAAGATGGCAGGAACAGACAAAAAGTTCCACTGGAGAGCAAGTTATCTTTCAAACCATTGAGAGGGGTCAAGAGTTTTCACTAGAACAATCAGGAAGATATCTTGAATCACTGCTGCGCTTAGAGTTAGGGGTCCTTTGACCCGCCAAGTGCTGACATTAAAGAAAAACTGCACCTGATCCTAGCAGGGCAATTTTCATCATACTTGGCTGATCATAGGAAGTGCTTGGAGTTGTTTATGGAAACTGCAGATTTCTGGGGACCCCGCTAAGTCAGAATCTTTCTGGAAAGCCTTGTTGATAGTGAGATGCAGATGTAGCAGGTTTTGATTATGAACACTGATACAGGACACAAGTGGACTTGCTGCCATCCTCCTGAACAGCATCAATACTGTGTCCACATACTGACAGCGACCTTGTGTGACAAAGGGCTCACGCTGGCTCTCCTTATCTTAAATCTTGGAAAGACTGCACATTATACAGCTGTGGGTCAGTCACGTCTCTCACGATATGTCTGCAAAGGCTAGCAGACACTTAAGTTTATTTTTCCTGAGGGAGTCGATGTTCATACCTGAAGGGAAAAGAATCTAAGACTCAAAGAATGTGAACCAGGGCCGGATTACCCAATAAGCAAGGTGCACATGGGCTCAATTGTGCCTTCCCACCAATTTGCAGTGCACAATTTTACCACTTCAATGATGTGCTTAAACCCATGTGAAATTGTTCACCACAGATTAGCAAGTAAATACAATTAAGCCCTTGTGTACCTTGCTGATTAACCCACCCCTGATGTGAACCCGCATGACAAAAAAACAAACAGTTCTGAATTTATCATGACAACATGAAGAGGTGGATTCGCAGAAGGAGCTGGGGTTGTTTGTGTGAGGGGCATATCATCTGTTTCTAACATAAGACCCTTTGCTGCTCCTCTCAGCCCAGCAACACCTTGCTCAGCCCTGCTCGTTCCATCATATAACCTGAAGTGTCCCGCTCAGCAGTTTCTGGGAGGTAGGGTTGCCAGATAAAATTCAAAATGCCAGTTAAATGTGAATTTGAATGAACATGAATAATTTTTAGCTTGAGTATGTCCATGTGGTATTTGGGGCATATTTATACTAAAAATATATAGTTTTATTCTTTTTTTAAGCCAAGTGTGGCGATCCTCCTGTGAGGGAGGGCCTGAGTACAGACTATGGGTCTCATTCTTCGGAGGACCCAGAGCGGCAGGCAACTCTGAAAAGGAAGCTAAAGATTACAGTGGCTCAAATTCATATCACCTTAGAAAAATTTAACAGGAGAAGGCTTGAATCACTTTTTAAAGAAAGAGATTTAAAAGCTTAGAGTTTATTTTTTTTATATATCCTGATGGAGTAACTGGAGATGTAACAGACATAAACTGAACTTTAGAAGTTGATCAAGTGCATGACAAGTAAATATAATGTGTGGTCCTTGATTGGACTCTGAAGAGAAACAGAGTGAGGAAGATAGAGGAAAAACTGTCCTAAAGATTGGTGGACTGTATTTTAGATCACAGTATTATAACATTGTTAAATTCTCTGAGTATCACAATGTTATTGGAATTATGGAGGGAAATTAAACAAGTGTTCCCTCTATAACACCAATAAAATTACTATACTGGTAAAAATTAACCAGCTGCTTTTCCGGGGCTGAGAGCCATCCCTTAGGAAGGTAATCATCAAGGGAGATAGAGTCCCTACTTTCCCTGTCATCATGGGAATTTAGTCCAGGCAGCCTGTTCTAAGCTGTCACATTTGCTTGTCAAATAGGTACATGAAGTTTTATTTCTCCTTTAAATAAAGGTGCTTAACGAACACGGTGGCACTCCAATTACCAAGTGAACTTAGGATAAGGAATGTATGGCAAAGAGTCCTCTCACATGAAAATGTGTGATCGTTTATCTCGAGAACATGTAAGTAATGGATTGTATCTTCCTGGCTACATGAAATGGTGAAATTTCTTTCTTTTTTGCAATCCGTTTTGTGGTGTGGTATGCATCACAGCCTAGTTTAATTCCTATTCCATAAAAAACTAATTCCTTTCTTTTCTACATTCATGGAGGTGATTTTCTGAGTCAGCAGACTTAATTCTTAATTTTCCCCCAATAATATATGCAAATGTCCGTATTTTTTAAGTATAAAAAGGATTTACACCTAAGTATTAACAGTTTTTTTTTTTTTTTTTTTTTTTTATTAACAGGGTTTATCCCAAGGTCCACCACCCTTCTACCTGTTTGCTATAGTATAATGGCTTTACGTGTTGCTGTAGTGCTGGACTCTATGCCACCAGTATTTCAAATACCAGCAGGGTCATCCACGGTGGACAAGTTTCAGCACAGCTTCCAAACTAAGACAAGGAAAAAGGCCTGGAGGTCTACTTCTGAAAATTAGCCAATGAAAACCTTCTGGATCACAATAGAACATTTTCTGACTCACTTGCTTTGGACACATGATCAGGAGGAATCAATTCTAGAGGAGAACATTGTGTTTGGTGAAGTAGAGGGCCAGTGAGGGGTGAGAAGTACTGGCACAAGTGCCATACCGATGGACTCGAATATGCAGGAGATTGTGAGGATGAGGCCAGACCAGGAAATGTTTTGTTATCTTGTACATAAGGTCGCCAAGACTCAGCGTCAACTCAACTCAACTCCATCCGTCCATCCGTCCAGCCATCCATTTGTCCATCCGTCCACCCTCCCACCCACCCATCCATCTCTCCTATTCCAAGGTAGTAGGGATTACTTGTATTTTATGATTTTTATCTATGCTTTTTCCCCCATGATTTTCTACATTGGAGCAATTACTGTGTTTTATGTGAGAATCAACTAAACCAACAAAGGAAAAGTTAGTTTTATTTTAAAGAAAAGGAAAAAGGAAAACTTGTAGCAGGTTACAAAGAATTTGAGTCAGGGGCTTGGCCCAAGCAGGCCAGCTAATGGAAGGTAAGCTGTGAAAGAGCTGGACCACAGGGCCACCTTATGAGATTTGTGGGCCCTAGGTACTTTTGCTTTCATGGGCGGGCCCCTTCTTCCAAAAAGCATATTAAACTCATATTTTTATTACTGTGTTGGCATAAAGATGAATATATTAATATTACATATTAAAACATTTTGTTCTACCTAAAAGTCCATCTTATTTCTTCTTATGATAAAAGAATGTAAAACGTTTTCTTGGGCCCTTAAAAGTATGGGGGGTCTTTGGCACTGTGCCTGCGATACCTAATAAATAAGTTGGCTCATTTGGGACTTCCCCAGAGGGTGTGGCCCCAGGTGTGAGGGCATTGCCTGGTTTTGCTGTGTGTGTGTGTGTGTGTGTGTGTGTGTGTCTAGCTGGCTAGGCTGCTCTGGCCTGGCCACCACACAGCGTGTGGGGGAGATGAATGGTCGTAATTCTATTATTGCAAGGTTAGGAGGCAGCGAGGTGCATAGGTGCTAGGGAAAAGGATGGAAGCAGAGAAAGTAGCTAGAAGGTATTGAAATAACACAGGAAGGTAAAAAGATCCTCAAACTTAGAATATTCTGTATTACTGCAATAGCTTTTTAACAGTCTCCGTGCTATTCCCTTTGCCTTCTTACTGTCTAGTCTAAGCACAGTGACAGAGCTCTCTTGGAAAAAGAGAGCCACATCATGTCACTGGAAGTTCTATCCAGGGAAACGAGGGAGGTAAAAGAAATACAAGGCATCCAGATTAAAAAGGAAGAAGTGGAACTATCTCTGTTTGCAGATAACATGATCTTGTATATAATAGGCCCTAACGAATCCTCAAAAGCAAAGTAAAAACAAAACCATTAGGGTTAATAAACAAGTTCAGCACAGTTGCAGGATATAAGATCATTATATAATATACAATATATGAATAATTCATATCTTTAAACATGAAGTTGGTAGGTAACAAAAGTCATGGCTAAATTGGAACACATATCCAAGTCATTTCAAATACTGTGGATATGTTATCAGGAGGGACCAGCCCCTGGAAAAGGACATCATGCTTGGTAAAGAAGAGGGTCAGCGAAAAGGAGGAAGAACCTCAACAAGATGAACTGACACAGCGGCTGCAAAAATGAACTCAAGCATAACAATTTGTGAGGATGGCCCAGGACCGGGCAGTGTTTCATTCTGTTGTACATGGGGTCACTATGAGTCAGAACAGACTCCATGGCAGGCCGCTAACAACAATAACAACCAAGTCACCTTTGCGTGCATTCTGATTGCTGAATCCTTTCTCTAGGATGCCACAAACACATTTCAGAGTAGAACCATGCAGTGTTAATAGCAAAGAACTTAAAGGCAGAAGGCCCTGTGGAGATTATCTAGTTCAATTCTCACATTCTATAGTGTTGCAAAAATTAAGGCTTATGAATGGAAAGTAACTTTCCCAGAGACCGTTGAATGTTAGTGGGAGATATGGGAACAGAACTCAAACTACCTGAGTTCTATTACACAGTAATAAAAATAAAGTTAAAAGCAACAGCGATTACAATGATAGCTCTTACCATTGTGGAGATGTCTGCAATGTGCCCTGTGTGTATGTTATCTTACTTAATCCTTAAAAAGACCTTTGATATAGGTATCATTATCCCTTGATGAAGACTTTCTAAGTCCAGGATAACACAAGTAACACATGAAAAAACCTAAATTTGAATCAGATTCTCTCGTAGACCCAAGAGTCAATGTTTTTCTTACTACTATATTTTCATCTTAATTTTAGCATAAACTTATATTTATTCACGCTCTTAAAACTATAGATAATAACTAAAAATGGTATCAGTGAGAAAAAAACAGAATTAAGGTAAATATGCATTCCATGACCAAAACCAGGAAGATCTCTATAAAATGGATAAGGTTTATTTTTGTCTCAAGGAAAGTTTGAAAGAGTAATAATGCATGCAGAGCTTATTTCCACTTCCTGTTGTAAATAAAATAGGATCATCTGGAAAATAACAATGCCTTAGTATCCCTTTTGTAGGATATATCTGTTGATTCTCTTGTAGGGGTTCCATTTGTGTCTTCAGTTGTATAGTCTTTTTTTTGACTTGTCTCAGTGGTTTCTTACACTGCTTTCGTTGGTCACCTATAGTTAACAGGAGACTCCAGATGTTTCCATATTCAAACTTTTAGATGAACTGCCTTATCCATAGTACCATTGTTCACCAGAAGGGCCCTCGAGGAAAATAACCAGTTGTCTGGTGAAGCTTTCTCATAAATGTCTTCAGGGCCTCTTTTTCCTTATCAATCTCCCTGCACCGGGTATTTAAAGCCTTCTGGAGTTTGAGAATATGCATCTTGGTTTTCTTTTCCTCTGCCAGGTTGTTCACATGGGCCCTCCGCAGTTTTGTGGAGTCTGCTGCTTTTAAGGTGATGTTCTTATTTACTGTGTAGCTCTTTCCTGCCATGTTCACACTTCAGTAGAGGAAGTTCAAGACAGGAGAGTGAAGCTGCCTGTAAGTACCTCAGCAAATGATTCTCCTGGGGTTTGGGATATTAGAACAATAGCACCATGGGAACAGAGCAAACAGAATCTTAGAGCTGAGTGGCACCAGAAATCTATTTAGTACAAACTTTAAATTTAATGATCAGAAAGAGCTCTAAGGTTGAAGATATTCTCAGTTTAGAAATATAGAGCAGTGTAGTGACAGACAAAAATAGCAATCAGAATATCTGCTGCCATTTTGTGCTTATACTTATGTTGAATGGTTAAGTACCTTTAGGTGTTCACAATCAGGATGAGAGTGTTTATGGATAGAGAAAAATAGACAGATGATTCAATATTATGGTTTAGTTTTAGAAGCTGTTCCTCATTCCCCTGTGTAATCCTTTGAAGCTGCTATATAACTGAGATTGTGTCATTGGTCTAGGTTTAGGGTTGTACTTAAAGATAAAAACTTCTTCATGAAATATCTGTATTCACAAATAGCTATTTTCACATAAGAAGGGGAAACAGAAAAAATACACGTATCTACTTACTTGTAAAAAATATATGGGTAAGATAAGCTAAAAACTAATGAGATTATAGAGATGGGAAAGGACAAAGTAGAAAAGATGGGGAAATGGAAATGAAAAGATGCAGAAATGATAAAAGGTGTAGGAAGAGTAGTACTCCTTCGAGTGTTCTTACATTTAGAAATATGTTAAAGTTTCATGAGCTCAAAAAATTATCAACAAGGATTGAAGGGCAGTACCCCAAACTACTTTGTGTGTATTATGGCAGTAAGCAAATATATTCTGAATAACGAAATCCAGGGTTCTTTTGTTGGAGAAGGATGCTATAGATAAGGAAAAGAAGAAGGCTATAATATACCCTGTGGTGCTGGATTGGATTTGGAGATACCAATATTAATTCATGGTTATGTGAATCAGCATGAATTCTTGTGAAGAATGCTCCACTAGAAACTCTGATCTTCAAAGATCCATTAAAGACTTGGGAGTTTGTGGCTCTCCCTAACAAGGTTTGAGGTCCCTTTATTCCTGGTATCAAAAACTGTCTTTCTGGAATGGAGAGAAGACAGGTTTCATATCACCCTTTTTGGGTTTAAGCTCTGACTTTCAAAGAAGACTTGATTCCATTACTTTATTCCTCTTTAAAGTCATCACAGGGTCCCTGGGTGGTGCGAATGGTAAATGCGCTGAGCTGCCAACTGAACAGTTGGAGGTTAAAGTCCACCCAGAGATGCCTCAGAAAAAAGTTCTGGCCATCTACTTTTGAAAACTCAGCCACTGAAAACTCTACAGAGCACAGTTCCACTCTGACACACATGGGGTCACCATGACTCAGAGTTGACTATTCAGCAACTGGTAAGCGGTAAAAGTAATCATGAGGAGACCCATGTATCTGATTCTTCCAGTCTTCTTAAACCAGAAGCAGAAAGCCTGAGCAATGTGAAATGTTCCTAATATTTAGGAAAGCACATTTTCCTTTCTACAGGAAAATTTTAATAATTTTCAACTTTAAACTGTGGACTTTGGAAGCCATCAAAAGATTTAGCAACAAGATGGCTGACTAGGTAGATGCTGCCTCAGATCCCTCTTGCAACAAAGACTCGGAAAAACAAGTAAATCAATCACATACATGACAATCTACAAACCCTGACCATCAAACACAGATCTAAAGAGTTGACCTGAGTGACAGGTAAGTGAAAAGCTGTGCCCTGAACCAGCAACTGCTTCTGGAACCCGCGACCCACTCTATAGCCTTGAGCCCTTGCGATTCCCTGGTGCGAAGTGGCAGGACTGATAGCAGCTTGCTGAGGCAGGGTAGGCAGGGGACACAGCCCTAATCCCTAGCCTCCTGGGGTAACCTCCATAGAGACTCAGCCAGCGCAAGCAGGCTGTACACTGACACGGCTAACGAGAGAATGAGCAACCATGGGGAAGCAGCGACTGTTTTCGGAGCCTGAAGCCAGTGTCCCAGTCAGAAAACCTTGGTGCTGGGCTTTGGATTGGATGTAGGGGAGCTGAGCACGGCATCCTAAGAGGGCACAAACACGGAACGCAGCCCTAGCCCACAGAAGTGACCTCGGGGGGAGCCCAGATAGTGCACGCAGGCAGCTCAGCGATGCAGCTGACAGGAGGAGAAGTCACCAGGAGGCAGCGGCTGCTTTTGGAGCCTGGAGTGCTGCGTCCCAACCGGGGAACCTTGGGGCTGGGCTTTGGACTGGGAGCAGAAGAACTGACCACAGTTTCTGAGACAGCACCTGAGCTGGACGCGGGCCTGACCCTCGGTGGCCATCTCGACCCAGCCAATGCACACAAGCTACACACCCCTCGGGAATAGTCCTCAGCAAGCAAGATAAGTAACTTTGTCTATATTCCTGGGTGCTACTCTTTCCTATCTATCTGATCCCTCCCCTCCCCTTCCCAGGCGGCTTCATTAACATTGGAATTTCCTGGGCCAGAGAATGAAGTGCTTGGCGGTTTTTTTTTTTTGTCTGTTTTGTCTTTTCCTAACACATTCTCCTGGCCTGAGAGAAGCAGCTACAAAAAACCCAGGGACCAAGAATCCTTCCCTGACTTCCCCAAATTCGACTAAAAATACAGAACCAGCTCTAGCCAAGCATATGAGATCCACAGTCTTGGGCTTTCATCCCTACAGGGAACAAGGTGGCTATTATAATGCGAAGGGAATTCTGATAGGGATCTGACTATAATTATTTTAGTGGATTACTGGAAAGGCAAGTTTCCCAGGTCTGACATCTCTACCTATTAAACAGAGCCCTCGCTGACCCAAAAAGGGAACTGAGGGCGGAAGCTCGACCCTAACCACCTAACCTCCTGCCATACAGGTCTGAGGATAGTGATATCTACCAATCTGTAGAGGTACATGCATTGGGTTCCTAAGGTACAGCTGCAGAGCCCACCCACCAAAGTGCTTTAGGAATAGAGACACACTTACCTCACTAGCACTTGGGGGAAGCCTGTCAACATCCTGCCCCCCCGGAATGTGACCCCCTGCTGCTACTAGAACCTGGTGCACACAACTCTCACCACTACTCCTCTAAGCGAATAGATGACAGTCTACTCCACACACTTGGTGACCCAAAATCAGATTCGACTCAAGAATAGTGAATGGACTCTTAGGCTTATATTTCTGGTAACAGCCCAAACCAGCTGGTAATAGCACATAAGTGATTCAAAAGCTACAACAATCAAGACAGCACAATCTAGTAGCCCATCTATGTATATTGAAAGAAAACAAAACAAGATAAGACTCAGTGAGCAAATATAAAATAAATCATTACAATATCTTATAGATGGCTCGGAGACAGCAGTCGATATCAAACCACGTAAAGAAGCAGACCATGATTGCTTCTACAACTCCCCAAATTAAAGAATCAAAATCTTTTCAAAATGAAGATATAATCCTGGAATTGCCAGATGCAGAATATAAAAATCTAATTTACAGAATGCTTCAAGACATCAGGGATGACCTCAAAAATGAAATAAGGCAATCTACACAAAAAGCCAAGGAACACACTGATAAAGCAGTTGAAGAACTCAAAAAGATTATTCAAGAACCTAGTGGAAAAATTAATAAGCTGCAAGAATCCATAGAGAGACAGCATTCAGAAATCCAAAAGATTAACAGCAAAATTATGGAATTATACAACTCAATAGGAAGTCAGAGGAGCAGAATTGAGCAATTGGAATGCAGAGTGGGGGAGTTGGTGGATAAGGCAATTGACACCAATAGAGTAGAACAAAAATCACATAAAAGAATTTAAAAAAATGAAGAAACCTAAGAATCATGTGGGACTCTATCAAGAAGAATAACTTGCATGTGATTGGAGTTCCAGAACAAGGAGAGATAAGAAAAAATACAGAGAGAATAGCTGAAGATAGGTTGGCAGAAAACTTCCCTGACATCATGAAAGATGAAAGCATATCTATCCAAGATGCTCATCAAACCCCATTTAAGATTGATCCAAAAAGAAAATCACCAAGACATATTATCATCAAACTTGCCAAAACCAAAGATAAAGAGAAAATTTTAAAAGCAGCCAGGGATAAAACAAAGGTCTCCTACAAAGGAGAATCAATAAGAATAAGTTCACACTACTCAGCAGAAACCATGCAGTCAAGAAGGCAATGGGATGACATACATAGAGCACTGAAGGAGAAAAACTGCCAGCCAAGGATCATACATCCAGCAGCAAAACTCTCTCTGAAATATGAAGGCGAAATTAAAACATTTACAGATAAGCACAAGCTTAGAGAATCTGCAAAAACCAAATCAAAGCTATAAGAAATACAAAAGGAAATTGTTTGGTCAGAAAATCAATAACATCAGATAACAACACAACACAAGGTCACAGAACAGAAAATCCTGATATCTCAAATAAGGAAATCACAAAAACAAATCAAGATTAATTTTAAAGAGAAAAAAATGCTCAGAACAGGGAATCATTGAAGTCATTATGTAAAAGATCACAATAATCAAAAAGAGGGACTAAATACAGGAGGCATAGAACTGCCATATGGAGAGGAAAACAAGGCGACATAGGACAATACAACTTAGGTTTTTACTTAGAAAAATAGGGGTAAAAATTAAGGTAACCACAAAGAGGTCTAACAATTCCATAACTCAAAATAAAAACCAAGAAAAACATAACGACTCAGCAAATATAAATTCGACTACTGTGAAAATGAAGAACACACAATATACAAACAAAAACGTCTCAGCACAAAAAAGTAACTGGAAAAATGAAATTGTCAACAACACACACAAAAAGGCATCAAAATGACAGCACTAAACACATATCTATAATTACACTGAATGTAAATGGACTAAATGCATCAATAAAGAGACTGAGAGTCTCAAACTGGATAAAGAAACACAATCCATCTATATGCTGCCTACAAGAGACACACCTTAGACTTAGAGACACAAACAAACTAAAACTCAAAGGATGGAAAAATTATATCAAGCAACCAACAAGCAAAAAAGAGCAGGAGTAGCAATATTAATTTCTGACAAAATAGACTTAAAATTAAATCTACCACAAAGGATAAAGAAGGACACTACACAATGATTAAAGGGAGAATCCACCAGGAAGATATATCCATATTAAATATTTATGCACCCAATGACAGGGCTGCAAGATACATAAAACAAACTTTAACAAAACTGAAAAGTGAGATAGACACCTCCACAATTATAGTAGGAGACTTCAACACACCACTTTCGGAGAAGGACAGGACATCCAGTAAGAAGCTCAATAGAGACACGAAGACCTAACTGCTACAATCAACCAACTTGACCTCATTGACTTATACAGAACATTCCACCCAACAGCTGCAAACTGTAATATTTTCTCTAGCGCACATGGAACATTCTCTAGAAGAGGCCACATATTAGGTCATAAAACAAACCTTTGCAGAATCCAAAACATCGAAATATTACAAAGCATCTTCTCAGACCACAAGGCCATAAAAGTGGAAATCAATAACACAAAAATTAGGGAAAAGAAATCAAATACTTCGAAACTGAACAATACCCTCCTGAAAAAAGACTGGGGTATAGAAGACATTAAGGAGGGAATAAAGAAATTCATAGAATGCAACGAGAATGAAAAGAGTTCCTATCAAAAGCTCTGGGACACAGTAAAAGCAGTGCTCAGAGGCCAATTTATATCGATAAATGCACACATACAAAAAGAAGAAAGAGCCAAAATCAGAGAACTGTCCCTACAACTTGAACAAATAGAAAGTGAGCAACAAAAGAATCCATCAGGCACCAGAAGAAAACAAATAATAAAAATTAGAGCTGAAGTAAAATGAATTAGAGAACAGAAAAACAATTGAAAGAATTAACAAAGCCAAAAGCTGGTTCTTTGAAAAAATTAACAAAATTGATAACCCATTGGCCAGACTGACTAAAGAAATACAGGAAAGGAAACAAATAACCCGAATAAGAAACAAGATGGGCCTTATCACAACAAACCCAACTGAAATTAAAAGAATCATATCAGATTATTACAAAAACTTGTACTCTAACAAATTTGCAAACCTGGAAGAAATGGATGAATTCCTAGAAAAACACTACCTACCTAAACAAACACAATCGGAACTAGAACAACTAAATAGACCCATAACAAAAAAAAGAGATTGAAAAGGTGATCAAAAAACTCCCAACGAAAAAAAGCCTTGGCCTGGATGGCTTCACTGCAGAGTTCTACCAAACTTTCAGAGAAGAGTTAACACCACTACTACTAAAGATATTTCAAAGAATAGAAAATGACGGAATACTACCTAACTCATTCTACGAAGCCACCATATCCCTCATACCAAAACCAGGTAAAGACACCACAAAAAAGAAAATTATAGACCTATATCCCTCATGAACATAGATGCAAAAATCCTCAACAAAATTCTAGCCAATAGAATTCAACAACATACCAAAAAAATAATCCACCACAACCTAGTGGAATTTATACCAGGTTTGCAAGGCTGGTTTAATATTAGAAAAACCATTAATGTAATAAACCACATAAATAAGACAAAAACCACATGATCTTATCAATAGATGCAGAAAAGGCATTTGACAAAGTCCAACACCCATTCATGATAAAAACTCTCAGCAAAATAGGAATTGAAGGAAAATTCCTCAACAAAAGAAAGGGCATCTATACAAAGTCAACAGCCGACATCACTCTAAATGGAGAGAGCCTGAAAGCATTTCCCTTGAGAATGGGAACCAGACAAGGATGCCCTTTATCACCGCTCTTATTCAACATTGTGCTAGAGGTCCTAGCCAGAGCAATTAGGCTAGACAAAGAAATAAAGGGCATCCAGATTGGCAAGGAAGAAGTAAAATTAAATCTATTTGCAGATGACATGATCTTATACACAGAAAACCCCAAGGAATCCTCCAGAAAACTACTGAAACTAATAGAAGAGTTCAGCAGAGTATCGGGATACAAGATAAACATACAAAAATCACTTGGATTCCTCTACATCAACAAAAAGAACATCGAAGAGGAAATCACCAAATCAATACCATTCACAGTAGCCCCCAAGAAGAAAAAATACTTAGAAATAAATCTTACCATAGATGTAAAAGACCTATACAAAGAAAACTGCAAAGTACTACTACAAGAAACTAAAAAGGACCTACTTAAGTGGAAAAACATACCTTGCTCATGGATAGGAATACTTAACATGGTAAAAATGTCTATTCTACCAAAAGCCATCTATACATACGATGCATTTCCGATCCAAATTACAATGACATTTTTTAATGTGATGGAGAAACAAATCACCAACTTCATATGGAAGGGAAAGAAGCCCCGGTTAAGTAAAGCATTACTGAAAAAGAAGAAGAAAGTGGGAGGCTTCACTCTACCTGATATTAAAACATATTATACAGCCACAGTAGTCAAAACAGCCTGGTACTGGTACAACAACAGGCACATAGACCAACGGAACAGAATTGAGAACCCAGATATAAATCCATCCACATATGAGCAGCTGATATTTGACAAAGGCCCAGTGTCACTTAATTGAGGATAAGATTTTTTTTTAACAAACGGTGCTGGCATAACTGGATATCCATTTGCAAAAAAATGAAACAGGACCCATACCTCACACCATACACAAAAACTAACTCCAAGTGGATCAAAGACCTACAAATTAAGACTAAAAAGATAAAGATCATGGAAGAAAAAATAGGGACAACGTTAGGAGCCCTAATACAAGGCATAAACAGAATACAAAACATTACCAAAATTGACGAAGAGAAACCAGATAACTGGGAGCTCCTAAAAATCAAACATCTACGCTCATCTAAAGACTTCACCAAAAGAGTAAAAGGACCACATATAGATTGGGAAAAAATTTTCTGCTATGACATCTCCAACCAGCGCCTGATCTCTAAAATCTATGATTCTGTTAAACCTCAACCACAAACAGACAAACAACCCAATCAAGAAGTGGGCAAAGGATACGAACACACACTTCACTAAAGAAGATATTCAGGCAGCTAACAGATACATGAGAAAATGCTCTCGATCATCAGCCATTAGAGAAATGCAAATTAAAACTACGATGAGATTCCATCTCACTCCAACAAAGCTGGCATTAATCCAAAAAACACAAAATAATAAATGTTGGAGAGGCTGCGGAGAGACTGGAACTCTTATACACTGCTGGTGGGAATGTTAAATGGTACAACCACTTTGGAAATCTATCTGGCGTTTTCTTAAAAAGTTAGAAATAGAACTATCATACAACCCAGAAATCCCACTCCTCGGAATATACCCTAGGGAAATAAGAGCCTTTACATGAACAGATATATGCACACCCATGTTTATGGCAGCACTGTTTACAATAGCAAAAAGCTGGAAGCAACCAAGGTGTCCATCAACGGATGGATGGTTAAATAAATTATGGTACATTCACACAATGGAATAATACGCATTGATAAAGAACAGTGATGAATCTGAGTGAAATTATTATGCTGAGTGAAATTAGTCAGATGCAAAAGGACAAATATTGTATAAGACCACTATTATAACATCTTGAGAAATACTATAAACTGAGAAGAACACATTCTTTTGTGGTTACGAGGGGGGGATTGAGGGTGGGAGAGGGTTATTTACTGATTAGTTAGTAGGTAAGAACTACTTTAGGTGAAGGGAAGGACAATACTCAATACACGGAAGGTCAGCTCAACTGGACTGGACCAAAAGCAAAGAAGTTTCTGGGATAAACTGAATGCTTCAAAGGTCAGTGGGGGGTTGGGAACTGTGGCTTAAGGGGACTTCTAAGTCAATTGGTAAAATAATTCTATTATGAAAACATTCTGCATCCCACTTTGAAGTGTGGCGTCTGGGGTCTTAAATGCTAACAAGCGGCCATCTAAGATGCATCATTTGGTCTCAACCCACCTGGATCAAAGGAGAATGAAGAACACCAAGGTCACCCGATAACTATGAGCCCAAGAGACAGAAAGGGCCACATGAACCAGAGACTTCCATCATCCTGAGACCAGAAGAACTAGATGGTGCCCGGCCACAACCGATGAGTCCCCTGACAGGGAGCACAACAGAGAACCCCTGAGGGAGCACGAGAACAGTGGGATGCAGTCCCCAAATTCTCATAAAAAGACCAGACTTAATGGTCTGACTGAGACTAGAAGAATCCTGGTGGTCATGTTCCCCAAACCTTCTGTTGGCCCAGGACAGGAACCATTCCTGAAGACAACTCATCAGACATGGAAGGGACTGGACAATGGGTTGGAGAGAGATGCTGATGAAGAGTGAGCTACTTGTATCAGGTGGACACTTGAGACTGTGTTGGCGTCTCCTGTCTGGAGGGGAGGTGGGAGGGTAGAGAGGGTTAGAAACTGGCAAAACAGTTATGAAAGGAGAGACTGGAAGGAGGGAGCAGGCGAGAGTAAGGCGGAGTATGGAGTAAGGTGCACATAAGTTTATATGTGACAGACTGACTTGCCTTGTAAACTTTCACTTAAAGCACAATAAAAATTATTTTAAAAAAACATTTGAGGACGGGCGGAGCCAAGATGGCGGACTAGGCAGACGCTACCTCGGATCCCTCTTACAACAAAGACACGGAAAAACAAGTGAATCGATCACATACATAACAATCTACGAACCCTGAACAACAAACACAGATTTAGAGATGGAGAACGAACTAATACGGGGAAGCAGCGATTGTTTCCAGAGCCTGAAGCTAGCGTACCAGTCAGGTACGGCACAAGCACAGAGACCTGCTCCACCCCCCTGAACTAACCCCGGGACGGGGACCAGCCGGTTCCACGGGCGGCGTGGGACGCAGCCAGTAGGAGAAGTCCCCGGGAGGCAGTGACTGATCTTGGAGCAGAAAGAGCAGCATCCGAGCCGGGGAACCGTCCCGCAGGGATTTGGACTGGACGCAGGTACGCCATAAACACGGAGAGTTGCTCCACCCCCCTGAATTAACCCCGGGAAGGGGACCAGCCGGGTTGCGCGGGCGGCATGGGACGCAGCCGGTAGGAGAAGTCCCCGGGACGCAGCGACTGGTATTGGAGAGGGGAGAACAGCGTCCCAGCTGGGACACTCGGTCACGGCACAAGCACGGGGAGCTACTCCACCCATCTGAACTAACCCCGGGAGGAGACCCAACTGGACTCGGGGGCGGCACGGCCACGTGGCTGGAGGGACGAGAAGTCCCCGGGAGGCAGCGACTGATTTTGGAGTCGAGAGTGCACCGTCCCAGTAGGGGAGCCTTGACGCTGGGCGTGGGGCTGGAAGCGGAGGATCTGACCGTGACTCCAGCGGGCCAGACCCCCCGGGGGCAATCTCCACACAGCCAGCACACATAGGTGACGCGCCCCGCGGGAATCTCAGATATAATAGTCATTCCAAGCAAGACAAGCAACTCTGGCTATATTCTGAGGTGCTACTCTCCTATCTCTCTGTTCCCTCCCCCACCCTCCCCAGGCGGCTTCATTAACATCTGAATAGCCTGAGCCAGAGGGAGAACTCTGATAGGGATCTGACTGCAGTTATTTTTTAGTGGATTTTCTGGAAAAACTAGTTTCCCAGTGATGGCTCGGAGACCACAATCCATATCAAACCACTTAAAGAAGCAGACCGTGACAGCTTCTCCAACCCTCCAAACAAAAGAATCAAAATCTTTCCCAAATGAAGATACAATCTTGGAATTATCAGATACAGAATATAAAAAACTAATTTACAGAATGCTTAATGATATCACAAATGAAATTAGGATATCTGCAGAAAAAGCCAAGGAACACACTGATAAAACTGTTGAAGAACTCAAAAAGATTATTCAAGAACATACTGGAAAAATTAATAAGTTGCAAGAATCCATAGAGAGACAACATGTAGAAATCCAAAAGATTAACAATAAAATAACAGAATTAGACAACACACTAGGAAGTCAGAGGAGCAGACTCGAGCAATTAGAATGCAGACTGGGACATCTGGAGGACCAGGGAATCAACACCAACATAGCTGAAAAAAAATCAGATAAAAGAATTAAAAAAAATGAAGAAACCCTAAGAATTATGTGGGACTCTATCAAGAAGGATAACCTGCGGGTGATTGGAGTCCCAGAACAGGGAGGGCGGACAGAATACACAGAGAAAATAGTTGAAGAACTCCTGACAGAAAACTTCCCTGACATCATGAAAGACGAAAGGATAGCTATCCAAGATGCTCATCGAACCCCATTTAAGATTGATACAAAAAGAAAAACACCAAGACATATTATCATCAAACTCACCAAAACCAAAGATAAACAGAAAATTTTAAAAGCAGCCAGGGAGAAAAGAAAGGTTTCCTTCAAGGGAGAATCAATAAGAATATGTTCTGACTACTCAGCAGAAACCATGCAGGCAAGAAGGGAATGGGACGACATATACAGAACACTGAAGGAGAAAAACTGCCAACCAAGGATCATATATCCAGCAAAACTCTCTCTGAAATATGAAGGAGAAATTAAGATATTTACAGACAAACACAAGTTTAGAGAATTTGCAAAAACCAAACCAAAGCTACAAGAAATACTAAAGGATATTGTTTGGTCAGAGAACCAATAATATCAGATATCAGCACAACACAAGGTCACAAAACAGATCGTCCTGATATCAACTCAAATAGGGAAATCACAAAAACAAACAAATTAAGATTAATTAAAAAAAAATACACATAACAGGGAATCATGGAAGTCAATAGGTAAAAGATCACAATAATCAAAAAGAGGGACTAAATACAGGAGGCATTGAACTGCCATATGGAGAGTGATACAAGGCGATATAGAACAATACAAGTTAGGTTTTTACTTAGAAAAATAGGGGTAAATAATAAGGTAACCACAAAAAGGTATAACAACTCTATAACTCAAGATAAAAGCCAAGAAAAATGTAACGACTCAACTAACATAAAGTCAAGCACTATGAAAATGAGGATCTCACAATTTACTAAGAAAAACGCCTCAGCACAAAAAAGTATGTGGAAAAATGAAATTGTTAACAACACACATAAAAAGGCATCAAAATGACAGCACTAAAAACTTATTTATCTATAATTACCCTGAATGTAAATGGACTAAATGCACCAATAAAGAGACAGAGAGTCACAGACTGGATAAAGAAACACGATCCATCTATATGCTGCCTACAAGAGACACACCTTAGACTTAGAGACACAAACAAACTAAAACTCAAAGGATGGAAAAAAGTATATCAAGCAAACAATAAGCAAAAAAGAAGAGGAGTAGCAATATTAATTTCTGACAAAATAGACTTTAGACTTAAATCCACCACAAAGGATAAAGAAGGACACTATATAATGATAAAAGGGACAATTGATCAGGAAGACATAACCATATTAAATATTTACGCACCCAATGACAGGGCTGCAAGATACATAAATCAAATTTTAACAGAATTGAAAAGCGAGATAGATACCTCCACAATTATAGTAGGAGACTTCAACACACCACTTTCGCAGAAGGACAGGACATCCAGTAAGAAGCTCAACAGAGACACGGAAGATCTAATTACAACAATCAACCAACTTGACCTCATTGACTTATACAGAACTCTCCACCCAACTGCTGCAAAATATACTTTTTTTTCTAGTGCACATGGAACATTCTCTGGAATAGACCACATATTAGGTCATAAAACAAACCTCTGCAGAGTCCAAAACATCGAAATATTACAAAGCATCTTCTCAGACCACAAGGCAATAAAACTAGAGATCAATAACAGAAAAACGAGGGAAAAGAAATCAAATACTTGGAAAATGAACAATACCCTCCTGAAAAAAGACTGGGTTATAGAAGACATCAAGGAGGGAATAAGGAAATTCATAGAAAGCAACGAGAATGAAAATACTTCCTATCAAAACCTCTGGGACACAGCAAAAGCAGTGCTCAGAGGCCAATTTATATTAATAAATGCACACATACAAAAAGAAGAAAGAGCCAAAATCAGAGAACTGTCCCTACAACTTGAACAAATAGAAAGTGAGCAACAAAAGAATCCATCAGGCACCAGAAGAAAACAAATAATAAAAATTAGAGCTGAACTAAATGAATTAGAGAACAGAAAAACAATTGAAAGAATTAACAAAGCCAAAAGCTGGTTCTTTGAAAAAATTAACAAAATTGATAAACCATTGGCTAGACTGACTAAAGAAATACAGGAAAGGAAACAAATAACCCGAATAAGAAACGAGAAGGACCACATCACAACAGAACCAAATGAAATTAAAAGAATCATTTCAGATTATTATGAAAAATTGTACTCTAACAAATTTGAAAACCTAGAAGAAATGGATGAATTCCTGGAAAAACACTACCTACCTAAACTAACACATTCAGAAGTAGAACAACTAAATAGACCCATAACAAAAAAAGAGATTGAAACGGTAATCAAAAAACTCCCAACAAAAAAAAGCCCTGGCCCGGACGGCTTCACTGCAGAGTTCTACCAAACTTTCAGAGAAGAGTTAACACCACTACTACTAACGGTATTCCAAAGCATAGAAAATGATGGAATACTACCCAACTCATTCCATGAAGCCACCATCTCCCTGATACCAAAACCAGGTAAAGACATTACAAAAAAAGAAAATTATAGACTTATATCCCTCATGAACATTGATGCAAAAATCCTCAACAAAATTCTAGCCAATAGAATCCAACAACACATCAAAAAAATAATTCACCCTGATCAAGTGGGATTTATACCAGGTATGCAAGGCTGGTTTAATATCAGAAAAACCATTAATGTAATCCATCACATAAATAAAACAAAAGACAAAAACCACATGATCTTATCAATTGATGCAGAAAAGGCATTTGACAAAGTCCAACACCCATTCATGATAAAAACTCTTACCAAAATAGGAATTGAAGGAAAATTCCTCAACATAATAAAGGGCATCTATGCAAAGCCAACAGCCAATATCACTCTAAATGGAGAGAACCTGAAAGCATTTCCCTTGAGAACGGGAACCAGACAAGGATGCCCTTTATCACCGCTCTTATTCTCCACCGTGTTGGAAGTCTTAGCCAGGGCAATTAGGCTAGACAAAGAGATAAAAGGTATCCGGATTGGCAAGGAAGAAGTAAAGTTATCACTATTTGCAGATGACATGATTATATACACAGAAAACCCTAAGGAATCCTCCAGAAAACTACTGAAACTAATAGAAGAGTTTGGCAGAGTCTCAGGTTATAAAATAAACATACAAAAATCACTTGGATTCCTCTACATCAACAAAAAGAACACCGAAGAGGAAATAACCAAATCAATACCATTCACAGTAGCCCCCAAGAAGATAAGATACTTAGGAATAAATCTTACCAAGGATGTAAAAGACCTACACAAAGAAAACTACTAAGCTCTACTACAAGAAATTCAAAAGGACATACTTAAGTGGAAAAACATACCTTGCTCATGGATAGGAAGACTTAACATAGTAAAAATGTCTATTCTACCAAAAGCCATCTATACATTTAACGCAGTTCCGATCCAAATTCCAATGTCATATTTTAAGGGGATAGAGAAACAAATCACCAATTTCATACGGAAGGGAAAGAACCCCCGGATAAGCAAAGCACTACTGAAAAAGAAGAAGAAAGTGGGAGGCCTCACCTTACCTGACTTCAGAACCTATTATACAGCCACAGTAGTCAAAACAGCCTGGTACTGGTACAACAACAGACACATAGACCAATGGAACAGAATTGAGAACCCAGACATAGATCCATCCACGTATGAGCAGCTGATATTTGACAAAGGACCAGTGTCAATTAACTGGGGAAAAGATAGCCTTTTTAACAAATGGTGCTGGCATAACTGGATATCCATTTGCAAAAAAATGAAACAGGACCCATACCTCACACCATGCACAAAAACTAACTCCAAGTGGATCAAAGACCTAAACATAAAGACTAAAACGATAAAGATCATGGAAGAAAAAATTGGGACAACCCTAGGAGCCCTAATACAAGGTATAAACAGAATACAAAACATTACCAAAAATGATGAAGAGAAACCCGATACCTGGGAGCTCCTAAAAATCAAACACCTATGCTCATCTAAAGACTTCACCAAAAGAGTAAAAAGACCACCTACAGATTGGGAAAGAATTTTCAGCTATGACATCTCCGACCAGCGCCTGATCTCTAAAAGGTACATGATTCTATCAAAACTCAACCACAAAAAGACAAACAACCCAATCAAGAAGTGGGCAAAGGATATGAACACACATTTCTCTAAAGAAGATATTCAGGCAGCCAACAGATACATGAGAAAATGCTCTCGATTATTAGCCATTAGAGAAATGCAAATTTAAACTATGATGAGATTCCATCTCACACCAGCAAGGCTGGCATTAATCCAAAAAACACAAAATAATAAATGTTGGAGAGGCTGCGGAGAGATTGGAACTCTCATACACTGCTGGTGGGAATGTAAAATGGTACAACCACTTTGGAAATCTATCTGGCGTTATCTTAAACAGTTAGAAATAGAACTACCATACAACCCAGAAATCCCACTCCTCGGAATATACCCTAGAGATACAAGAGCCTTCACACAAACAGATATATGCACACCCATGTTCATTGCAGCTCTGTTTACAATAGCAAAAAGTTGGAAGCAACCAAGGTGTCCATCAACGGACGAATGGGTAAATAAATTGTGGTATATTCACACAATGGAATACTATGCATCGATAAAGAACAGTGACGAATCTCTGAAACATTTCATAACATGGAGGAACCTGGAAGGCATTATGCTGAGCGAAATTAGTCAGAGGCAAAAGGACAAATATTGTATAAGACCACTATTATAAGATCTTGAGAAATAGTAAACCTGAGAAGAACACATACTTTTGTGGTTACGAGGCGGGGAGGGAGGGAGGGTGGGAGAGGGTTTTTTATTGATTAATCAGTAGATAAGAACTGCTTTAGGTGAAGGGAAAGACAACACTCAATACATGGAAGGTCAGCTTAATTGGACTGGACCAAAAGCAAAGAAGTTTCCGGGATAAAATGAATGCTTCAAAGCTCAGCGGAGCAAGCGCGGGGGTCTGGGGAACATGGTTTGCGGGGACTTCTAAGTCAATTGGCAAAATAATTCTATTATGAAATCATTCTGCATCCCACTTTGAAATGTGGTGTCTGGGGTCTTAAATGCTAACAAGCGGCCATCTAAGATGCAGCAATTGGTCTCAACCCACCTGGAGCAAAGGAAAATGAAGAACACCAAGCCCACACGGCAACTAAGAGCCCAAGAGACAGAAAGGGCCACATGAACCAGAGACCTACATCATCCTGAGACCAGAAGAACTAGTTGGTGCCCGGCCACAATCGATGACTGCCCTGACAGGGAGCTCAGCAGAGGACCCCTGAGGGAGCAGGAGATCAGTGGGATGCAGACCCCAAATTCTCATAAAAAGACCAAACTTAATGGTCTGACTGAGACTGGAGGAATCCCGGCGGCCATGGTCTCCAGACCTTCTGTTGACACAGGACAGGAACCATCCCCGAAGACAACTCATCAGACATGAAAGGGACTGGTCAGCGGGTGGGAGAGAGACGCTGATGAAGAGTGAGCTAATTATATCAGGGGGACACTTGAGATTGTGTTGGCAACTCTTGTCTGGAGGGGGGATGGGAGGATAGAGAGAGAGGGAAGCCGGCAAAATTGTCATGAAAGGAGAGACTGAAAGGGCTGACTCAAGACAGGGAGAGTAAGTGGGAGTAGGGAGTGAGAGGTATGTAAACTTATATGTGACAGACTGATTGGATTTGTAAATGTTCACTTGAAGCTTAATAAAAGTTATTAAAAAAAAAAAAACATTTGAGGATGGCTTTGGATTTCCACAGGGCATGTATCTGGGTGTTCAATTCAATATTTTCTAGTTCTCAAAGAACAGAGATATTCCAGATGATCTATAGATTACATTTAAATCAGGGAAATCAACTTGAAAATAATGCTTTAAATATCATAACACAAGAAGGGTCCAAGATCTTTTTGGCCTCATTTTAATCCCATTGTCTGGTGGAAATAGAACAGCTGGAGTCTTGGCCAAAGGGAAAACAACATGGTCATACTGTATGCTCCATACTGTAGCATACACCAAGACTTCATTTCTCTTACTGGCTGAGTGGTATTACATTGTACGTATGTACCACATTTTGTTTATTCATTTATCTGTTGATGGGAATTTAGGTTGTCTCCACGTTTTGTCTATTGTGAATTGTGCTGCAATGAACATTGGTATACAAGTCTCTGAATCTCTGCTTTTAAGTCTTTTGGGTATACACCTAGGAGTGGAATTGCTGGGTAATTCTGGAGACCCTGGTGGCATAGTGGTTAAGAGCTATGGCTGCTAACCAAAAGGTCTGCAGTTCGAATATACCAGGTGCTCCTTGGAAATGCTATGGGACAGTTCTACTCTGTTCAACAGGGTCGCTATGAGTTGGAATCCACTTGACAGCAATGGTGGTTTGTTTTGGTTTGTGGGAATTCTATTTTTAGTTTTTTGAGAAATCACCACACTGTTTTCCACAACAGCTGTACCATTTTGCATTCCCACTAGCAATGGATAAGGGTTCCATTTTCCCCATATCCTCGCCAACAGATATTTTCTGTTTAATCTTAGCCATCCTAGTGGAAGTGAAAGGCCATCTCATTGTGGTTTTCATTTGCATACCATGGACGGCTAATGACACTGAGCATCTTTTCATGTCTTTGGTGGCCATCTGAATGTCCTCTTTGGTGAAATGTTTATTCATATCCTTTGCCCATTTTTATGATTGGGTTATTTATCTTTTTGTTGTTAAGTTGTTGAGGTTTCATATATATTTTGGTTATTAGATTCTTTTCAAATATATGGTTTCTGCAGGAATTCTTCCCAGTTGGTAGCTTGGCTTCTCACTTTTTTGGTAGTCTTTCAATGAACAAAGTTTTTAATTTTTATGAGGTCCCATTTATTTCTTTTGTCTTTTGCTGTTTGTGCTTTTGTTATTAGATAATCCATTGTTGAAAGCTAGGCCTGACAGCATTGCTCCTGCTTGTTCTTCTAAGAATTTCATGGTTTTAGTTTGCACATTTAGGTCCTTAATCCATTTGGAATTTGTTTTTGTGTATGGTGTAAGGCATGGATTATTAGCTCTAAAAGTTTTCTTGCGGACTCTTTGAGATTTTCTATATATAGCTTCATATCATCCGTGAATAGAGATAATTTTACTTGCTTTCACAACCTGGATACCTTTTATATATTTATTTTCTCTTGTCTTATTGCCCTGGCTGGGACTTCAAATACACATGGAATAGAGGTGGTGAGAGTGGGCGCCCTTGTCTTGTTCCTGATTTCAAGGTGACAGCTCTCAGTCTTTCTCCATTAAGTATAATGTTGGCTGTTGGCTTTTTATATATGCCCTGAATCACACTGAGCAATTTCCCTTCTATTCCAGTCTTCTTTAGGGTTTTCATCAGGAAACGGTGTTGGATTTTATCGAATGCTCTTTCTGCATCTACAGAGATGATCATGTGGTTCTTTTCCTTTGTTGTATTGATACAGTATATTACATTGATTGGTTTTCTTATGTTAAAGCATCCCTGCATCCCTGGAATAAATCCCACTTGATAACGGTGTATGTTTTCACTTTTCTTTTTAAAGGGAACACCATGTTCATTAAACTGTCTCAGAGTTCGAATTCAATGTAACCCAACCTGTGACAACATTCATTTTTTCTTTATTTAAACAGCAATTTATCAATCACCAGTGGACATAACTCTTACCACCCCCCCCCATGGAGGTTACATTCCACTGGAGGAAACAAAAAATAAATTATGGATACACATGCACACACACACACTGTTTCTGAGATGAACATTCACCAATTAGATTATGGGACTAGGGCCCTACAGAGTGAAGAAAGGGGCTGCAAATTCAGATTTGAGAAAAAGTTCCATAGAGAATAAATTCCCTCACATAAAATTATTTCTATTTTTGTGATTTCATCCTCATGGAATATTTGTGATCTTGGCACTGAAGTGTATGTTTGTTTTCAGGTGTATCGGTTATCTATTGCCAAAATAGTGCAGATAAACAAACTACTGCAAAATTCAATAGATTAAAATAATTAGCATTTACATCAGGCATTCAAGGGTCAGCAATTTAGGCATGACTCTGCCAGACAGCTCTTCTGCTCTAGTCGGGGCTCACTCACATGTCCGGGATGACTGGGAAGACTCAGCTCTGTTCCACGTCTCTCATCTTGCAGCAGGCTAGCCTGAGCTTTTCCTCTTCTCGATGGCTGAGGTGCAAGAAGAAGGACTGAAAGCAAGTCCTATGGCTGAACCCAGAATCAGTGTGACATGGAAAGCTCTGAGTCAGTTGGAGAAAAGCAGGGATATAATGAGGGTGAAGAATCGGGGTCACTTTGCAATCTGCCACAAGTAGTTATGTCTTCTCCTCTCAACTAGGTGTAAACATTGAGGGGAGAATTTTATCCAATAGCAGGTTATTTCATTTTTATATTGAGGAAAGTTAAAAACCCATTCTCACTATATCTGTTCCTTCATGTGGCAAATGTTTCTTCATGGCCTTCTTGGTGTAGACACTGTGATGGATGCTGCGGAGAATTTGAAGATGACTAGGTGTAGTTCCTGGCCTTGAGGTCTAAATACTACAGGGAGACAGAGGGTTACACAACTAATACTGATGTAAAACACAGGCTGAGGCTGTGCTTTTAGGGAGCAAGAGCAGAGAGCTCATGACTCACCCTGGGCCAAGAGGGGTGTTGCTACCTTGACCATGGCTGTGTGTGTGTGTGGACGGGGAGGTGTATTAGAGAAATAGACAGGCATGTTCTACATGTAATAATACTAGGAATAATGTTTATGGGTGCTTACGACACTCACGTCTCCAAGCATGTATTAACTCTAATTTTCATAACCTAATAATAGCACTATTATTCCATTTTACAGGTAAGTAAAATGAGACTCAGAGAAGTTCGATCACTTGCTCAGAGTCACAAACGTCCCAGACTATCACCTCAGTTACTTCTGGGAATGAAGCTTCCCCAACACTGGTGGGCCTCCGAGGAGGAGGATCATCCCAATAAGTCCCATTTTTAGATTGTCCACTCTCAGCATGAGCAGCACTTTCCTCCCATGGAGGACAACCACTTCTCCCACTGCCTGCTTCCCATGTTGACCCTGGCTTATCTATCCCCGGGCCAGACTCCAGCTACAACTATCAATCATTCTTAGTAGGTTTCTGGGGTTCTCTGGCTCCCAGGTTTCCATAAAAGAGTCCTTGGGCTTCCTTTAACACACAAATTCTAATCTGGGTCCACCATAGGTGTATTTGTTGCTCAAAAAATGGGTAAGTAGAGACTGCGGACTGTAGGAAGGACAGAGACTACTGCCTCTGTACTGACATTCTCTTAGTGTGTCCTGCTACATCCAAAAGCAGTCACAGGAGGTAAGTCTGAGCAACTGGGAGGGGGAGTGGCCCTCTGAATATAACTACCATTCCCTTCCATCCCAGGCTTCTACAGCAGACATCAGAACAGCTTTCTTTTGTATGAGTTATTCCTCAGTGCTGGCACAGTGGCCTTCTGGGTTTCCTCAGACCATGCCACTGTGTCACTGTAGGGCCTTTGTGGCCCCAAACCCTAGTTGGAACTGATCAGGGCACGAATCTTTTTTTTTTTTTCCCATCGATTCTTGTGGGGCAGTCCAGTTAGTGGCTCCTAAAGGCCTGATCAGAGGGGCCCTAAGTACAGAGCTAAGGATTACTTTTTTTTTGCATTGAGAGATGGTAGTATTGTTAACAAATTCTAGGCAATCCCCCCTTCCCAGCCCTCAATCAATGCATCTGACCTCAGGAAAGGTAATCCCAGTGTGTAGTCTGCAGCCCTGAGACCACTCTCCAGCCTTTCCAGACCATCAAGAGACATTCTCTGTGACTCGCTGACATTTTCTGTTGGTGCCATGGACTGGGAAGAGGAGAGTGGGGTCAGCATCCAGGAAACATAGAAAGAATCTAGAGTGAGGGTCAATGAGTCTAGGATCCATAGTTGGCCACACTTAGGGGGAACAAGAAAAAAGGGTGCCCTGACCACTTGCAAGAACAGATTCCTATACAGCTGGTCCCTAAGATGATTGTCCACTTCCATTTGTGTGGTTGATGTGCCTTTTGCACCAAGCTTCTCTGAATTCCTGTTAACATCTAACTCCCTGTCTTCTGCATCCACACACCTGGGATTGAGTGCTGGCCCCAGGAGGTGCAAGTGTATCACGTAGAGTATGGAAGAAGAAAGATGCAGCAGAAGTCTAGATTCAAGGTTAGCCATAGCAGAATTATAGTCTCAGCTCTGTTATTTGCTGCCTATGTGAACTACAGTATCTGAGCCTGAGCTTTCTTATCAGTAAGATGAAAATAATCATATTTTATTTGGATAGCTCTTTCAAGTGGCAGAGACTGTGTATGGAAAATACAACCCAGAATAGGGTCTCACCAAGGGATGTCCGTTATTTCACCTGTGAAAGTGTTAAGAAGAGAACCCAGAGAAGGCTGGAGTGTTCGGGACAAGGTTCTGTGGGAATGTAGACTGGGCTGAGAAAGAGGCTTCCCCAGCAATATGTTCCTGAGTCTCAAGGAGGTTCCTAGGGCTGACCATCACTATTTCTGAGGTCGCGTCCAGCTGCATTTTTTCTTTATCCTGTCCCAGCCATGTCACTATGTTCTACAGGGTTTCTGTGTCTGTTTCCCCTCTGGGCTGTGCATTTCTTAGGGCATGAACAGCCTCCTAGTTTTCACTGGGGCTAGGGAAATAACATAAATAATAACAATAATAGGAATATTAATAACTATTTGTTTAATCTCTTTACCCAGAGTCCTTCTGCAAGGTATGTTAGAGATATATATAAATAAATGTTATAACCACCCCATGACGTAGGGGTCATCCCCACTGTACACAGAAGGCACAACTCATCCGGGGTCACATATCCAGTAAGACAGTAACAGGATGTCTCAGGGTTGGCTTCACAATCTACATAGTTACATATGATGGCAAAATTAGGACATTCCCAGACAAAGAGAAGTTTAGGGAATTTACAAAAGCCAAATCAAAATGACAAGAAATACTAAAGGGAGTCCTCCAGTTTGGAAATCAATGATATCACATAACAACCCAAAACTAGAACACAGGACAGAGCAACCAGATAACAACCCAGATAGAGAAATCACAAAAATAAATCAAAGCTAAAATAGTCAAAACAGGGAAACAGAGATGTAATTATGTAAAAGATGACAACATTAAAACAAAAAAAGAGGGACTAAAAAATGTAGTCATAGATCTTTCATAAGGAGAGGAAGTTAAGGTGTATAAAGAAATAAGTTTGGTTTAAACTTAGAAATACAGGGGTAAATATTAAGGTAACCACAAAGAAAACTAACAATCCTACATATAAAAATAAAAAACAAGAAAACATAAAAACTGAGCATATACGAAATCAATAATGAAAAAGAAAAGAAAATATATAAAGAAAAACGACCACAGAAAATTAAATAGAGTAAAGAAACTGTCAACAACACACAAAAAAAGACATCAAAATGACAGCACCAAACTCATACCTATCAACAATTACGCTGAATGTAATGGACGAAATGCACCAATAAAGACACAGAGAGTTGCAGAATGGATTAAAAAAACACTATCCGTCTATACGCTGTCTACGAGAGACACACCTTAGACTTAAAGACACAAACAAATTAAAACTCAGAGGATAGAAAAAAACATATCAGGCAAATGACAATAAAAAAAGAGCAGAAGTGGCAATATTAATCTTTGACAAAATAGACTTTAAATTGAAATCCACCACAAAGGATAAGGAAGGACACTATATAATGATTAAAAGGTTAATACACCAGGAGGACATGATCATAATAAATATTTATGTACCCAACGACAGGGCTCCAAAATACATAAGACAAATCTAACAGCATTAAAAAAAGACATAGACAGCTCCACAATAATAGTAGGAGACTTCAACACACCACTTTCAGTGAAGGACAGAACATCCAGAAAGAAAGTCAATAAAGACATGGACGATCTAAATGACACAATCAACCAACTTGACCTCGTAGAGATATACAGCACATTGCACCAAACAGCAGCCAACTATACTTTCTTTTCCAATGCACATGGAACATCTTCCAGAATAGACCACATATTAGGCCATAAAGCAAGACTTAACAGATTCCAAAGCATCAAAATATAATAAAGCATCTTTTCTGACCATAAAGCCATAAAAGTAGAAATCAATACAAGAAAAAGAGAGGAAAAAAAATCAAACACACGGAGACTGAACACCTTGCTAAAAAAACCATTGGGTTATACAAGAAATTAAGGATGGAATAAAGAAATTCATAGACCCAAATGAGAATGAAAACATCCTACCAGAACCTCTGGGACACAGCAAAAGCAGTGCTCAGAGGTCATTTCATAGCAATAAATGCACATATCCAAACAGAAGAAAGGACCAATCTTAAAGAATTAACCCTGAAACTAGACCAAATAGAAAGAGAGCAGCAAAAGAAGTCCTCGGGCAGCAGAAAAAAGCAAATAATTAAAATTAGCACAGAGCTAAATGAAATAGAGAATAGAAAAACAATTGAAAGAGTTAACAAAACCAAAACCTAGTTCTTTGAAAAGATCAATAAAGCCAATAAACCATTGGCCAAACTAACAAAAGAAAAACAGGTGAGGAAGCAAATAAGATGAATAAGAAATGAGATGGGCGATACTGCAACAGACCCAACTGAAATTCAAAGAACTGGAACAGAATACTATGAAAAATTGCAGTCTAACAAATTTGAAAAGCTAGAGGAAGTGGACAAATTTCTAGAAACACACTACCTACCTAAACTAACACAAACAGAGATAGAACGATTATATAAACCTATAAAAAAAGAAGAGACAGAAAAGGTAATTTAAAAACTCCCAACTAAAAAAAATGCCCTAGGGCTGACAACATCACTGGAGAATTCTACCAAACTTTCAGAGAAGAGTTAACACCAGTACTATTAAAGGTATTTCAGAGCACAGAAAAGGATGGAATACTGTCAAAATCATTCTATGAAGCCTGCATAACCCTGATACTAAAACCAGGTAAAGACACCACAAAAAAAGAAAATTACAGACCAATACCCCTCATGAACACAGATGCAAAAATTGGCAACAAAATTCTAGCCAATAGAATACAACAACATATCAAAAAAATAATTCACCATAACCAAGTGGGATTCATACCATTTTTTTTTATGCAGGGATGGCTTGACTTTAGAAAAACAATCAATGTAATCCACCGCATAAATAAAACAAAAAACAAGAACCACATGATCTTATGCAGAAAGGGCATCAGAGGAAGTCCAACACACATTCATGATGAAAACTCTCAGCAAAATAGGAATAGAAGGGATATTCCTAAACATGATAAAGGGCATTCATACAAAGCGTTCCCCTTGAGAACCGGAACCAGACAAGGATGCCCTTTATCACCACTCTTATTCAGCATTGTGCTAGAGGTCCTAGCCAGAGCAATTAGACTATAAAAAGAAATAAAGGGCATCCAAATTGGTAAGGAAGAAGTAAAAGTATCTCAATTTGCAGAGGATATGATCTTATACACAGAAAACCCTGAAGAATCCACAAGAAAACTACTGGAGCTAATAGAAGAGTTCAGAAAAGCATCAGGATACAAGATAAACATACAAAAATCAGTTGGATTCCTCTACACCATCAAAGAGAACTTCGAAGAGGAAGTCACCAAATCAATACCATTTAAAGTAGTCCCCAAGAAGATGAAATATTTAGGCATAAATCTAAGTAGAGATGTAAAAGACCTATACAAAGAAAACCACAAGGCACTACTGCAGTAAACCAAAAGAGACCTACATAAGTGGAAAAACATACCTTGCTCATGGATAGGAAGACTCAACATTGTGAAAATGTCTATTGTACCCAAAGTGATCTATAGATACAATGCAAGCCAAATGCAAATTTCAATGCCATTTTTTAAAGAGATGGAGAAAAAAAACACCAACATCATATGGAAAGGGAAGAGGCCCTGATAAGTGAAGCATTACTGAAAAAGAACAAAGTGGAAGGCCTTATACTACCTGATTTTAGAACACATTATACCACCACAGTAGTCAAACAGCCTGGTACTGGTACAAGAACAGATACATAGACCAGTGGAACAGAATTGAGAACCCAGACATAAATCCACACACATATAAGCAGCTGATATTTGACAAAAGCCAAAAGTCCATTAAATGGGGAAAAGACAGTCTCTTTAACAAATGGTACTGGCCTAACTGGATATCCACCTGCAAAAAAAGGAAACAAGACTCATACCTCACAGCATGCATAAAAAATAACTTAAAATGGATCAAAGACCTAAACATAAAATCTAAAACGATAAAGATCATGGGAGAAAAAAATAGGGACAAGGCTAGGAGCCCTAATACATGGCATAAATAGAATACAAAACATTACTAACAGTGCATAAACACCAGAAGAGAAACTAGATAACTGGGAGCTCCTAAATATCAAACACCTATGCCCGTCCAAAGACTTACCAAAAGAGTAAAAAGACTAGGAAAAAAAATTAGGCAATGACAAACCCTGCAGACTAGGAAAAATTTTAGGCTATGATTAATCCAATCAGCCTCTAATCTCTAAAAATTTACAAGATACTGAAAAACCTCAACAACAAAAAGACAAATAACCCAATTAAAAAATGGGCAAAAGATATGAACAGGCACTTCACCAAAGAAGACATTCAGGCAGCTAACAGATACATGAAGAAATGCTCACGATCATTAGGCATTAGAGAAATGCAAATCAAAACTACAATGAGATTCCATCTCACTCCAACAAGGGTGGCTTTAATCCAAAAAGCGCAAAATAATCAATGTTCAAGAGGTTGTGGAGAGACTGGAACACTTACACGTTGCTGGTGGGAATGTAAAATGCTGTAACCACTTTGGAAATTGATTTGGTGCTTTCTTAAAAAGTTGGAAATAGAACTGCCATATGATCTAGCAATCCCACTCCTTGGAATATATCCTAGAGAAGTAAGAGCCTTCACACAAATAGGTATATGCATACCCATGTTCACTGCAGCACACTTCACAATAGCAAAAACATGGAAAAAACCAAGGTGCCTAACAACGGATGAATGGATAAACAAATTATGGTATGCTCACACAGTGGAATACTATGCAAAGGTAAAGAACGACAATGAATCTGTGAAACATCTCATAACATGGAGGAATCTGGAAGGCATTATGCTGAGTGAAATAAGTCAGTCTCAAAAGGACAAATTTTGTTAAAAAAATCACTATTATAAAAATTCAAGAAAAGGTTAAACACAGAAAAAACATTATTTGATGGTTACGAGAGTGGGGAGGGAGGGAGAGGGGTATTCAGTAATTAGTTTAAAAAAATTAGATAGTAGACAAGAATTTTAGGTGAAGGGAAGAACAACACACAATGCAGGGGAAGTCGCACAACTGGACTAATCCAAAAGCTAAGAAGTTCCCTGAACACAACAAGACATTTCAAGAGACAGTGTAGCAGGGACAGGTGTCTGGGGACCATGGTTTCAGGGTACATTTAGGTCACTTGGCGTAACAGAGTATAAGAAAACATTCGGCATTTCACTTTGGTGAGTGGCATCTGGGGTCTTAAAAGCTAGCAAGCAGCCATTTAAGATGCATCAATTGGTCTCAACCCACCTGGAATAAAGGAGAAGGAAGAACACTAAGGACACAAGGAAAATATGAGACCAACAGACAGAAAGGACCACATAAACCAGAGACTCCATCAGCCTGAGACCAGAACTAGATGGTGCCCAGCTACCACCAATGAGCACCCCGATAGGGAACACAACAGAGAGTCCCTGATGGACCAGGAGAAAAGTGGGGCACAGAACTCAAATTCTAGTAAAAAGACCAAATTTAATGCTCTGAGACTGAAGGGACCCCTGAGGATATGGTCCCTGGACTCTCTGTTAGACCAAAACTAAAACCATTCCTGAAGCCAACTCTTCACACAAAGATCAGTCTGGACCACAAAACATAAAATGATACTGGTGAGGACAGTGCTTTTTAGCTCAAGTAGACATATGAGACTAAGTGGGCAGTTCCTGTCCAGAGGCGAGGTGAGAAGGCAGAGGGGGACAGAAGCTGGTTCAATAGACCCCGGAAATACAAGGTCGAGAGGAGGGCTGTGCTGTCACATTATAGAGAGTGCAACTACGGCCACATAACCTTGTGTGCGTAAGTTTTCGTATAAGAAACTGATGTGAACTGTAAACTTTCACTTAAAGTATAATAAAAAAGATCTACATAATTACAAATCCTGTGTTCTCTCACTCTTTGACAAGTTGTCTCTGCAGCACAATAAAGATAAATTTATGACTTTATCACCCCAGATTTATTGATGTATAATTCACATATAATAAAATGGCACCCATTTTAAGTACACACTTTGATCAGTTTGGATAATTGTATACAGCTTGTGATGGTTAAGATTGTATGGCAACTTGGCGGGGCCGTGATTTGGCAGTCATATAATGTTGTAATCACTTCTCTGTTGAGCTTTGACACGTGATCACCCCCACGATGGGATCTTGCTGTTAGTGGTACTGGTGGGGCAGGGCCTGTGGCATCCCCTCAGCCTTTATCTCTCTGCCCTCCCCTGCCTAGTCCTTCCTGCTCTCCTTGCCAGGGCTTTTTGCCTGTTCTGGATCCTGCAGCTGGCTCCCGTTTGTCTGAACCCTGGTTCTTGGGACTTGAGCTAGCAGCTTACCTGCGGTCTTGCTGCCAATATTGAGATTCATTGATCTTCACAGCCTGTAAGCAACAACCCTGCTCTCTGGTCTGCTGATTTGGGGTTCATCAACCCCTAGGGCTACTTGGGTCAGGAGAAGCCTCTTTCCCGCCCCGAGGACTTGGGATGTTACTGCCTCTGAAAACTGCAGGAGCCATTTCCTTGATATAAATCTCTCTGCATATATATTTATATGCTTCGCTGGTTTTGCTTCTCTAGAGAACCCGGCCTAAGACAGCTGAAGCAGCATCACCACAATCAAGAAATAAGCATTTCCAACAACCCAAAGTTGCTTCACGCCCTTTTGCAGTTAATCTCCCCTGACCTGAGTCAATCCCCATCAGCTTTCTATAAATATAGTCTTGCCAGTTACAGAAGATAATATAAATCAAATTATATAGTATGTGTCCTTTTGCCTATGGCTTCTTTCCATGAGCATAACTTATTTGAGATTCTTCCAGCTTTTTGCTTCAATTAATAGTTTTTCTCTTTAATTGCTCAGTAGTATTCCATTGTATGGTGTCTTAGTCATCTAGTGCTGATGTAACAGAAATACCACAAGTGGATGGCTTTAACCAACAGAAGTTTATTCTGTCACAGTCTAGTAGGCTAGACGGAGTTGTAAAATTCAGGGAGCCAGCTCCAGAGGAAGGCTTTCGCTCTCTGTCGGCTCTGGAGGAAGGTCTTTGTCATCAGTCTTCCCCTGGACTAGGAGCTTCTCTGCACGGGAACCCCGGAATCAAAGGACTTGCTCTGCTCCCAGCACTGCTTTCTTGGTGGTATGAGGTCCTCCTGTCTCTCTGCTCACTTGTCTCTTTTACATCTTAGAAGAGATTAGCTCAAGACACAATCCAATCTTGTAGATTGAGTTCTGCCGCATTAACATAACTGCTGCCTATCCTTCCTCATTAACATCACAGAGGTAGATTTACAACACACGGGAAAATCACATCAGATGACAAAATGGACAATCATACAATACTGGGAATCATGACCCAGCCAAATGGACACACATATTTTGGGAGGACACAATTCAATCCATGACATATGAGGACACCACGATTTGCTTATTGGTCTACCTGCTGATAGAAATTTGATTGTTTACCTGTTTTGAGTACCATGAATAGGTTGCTATCAATATCCTTTATCATTTCTCTTAACGAAATATCTAGAAGTGGGACTGTTGGGTGTATGGTAAGTGTATGTTTAAATTTATGACACAGTGAAACTGTTTTCCAAAGAATCTGGACCCTTTCATGATTCTCCAAGAAATCTAGAGACATTCCAGTTGCTTCACATCCTCCCCAACATTTCGTATTGTCTGTCTTTTTTATTTTAACCACTGTATCAGATTTCTGCTGGTGTGTTGATTTACCTTCAAGTTGTATGCTCCTGATAATTAGTGAGATTAAGTGTATTTCTAGCTGCCTATTATTCATTTATATATCTTTTTTTGGTTAAGTGTGCATACAAATGTTTTGACCATTTTTTATACTCATCTTCTTTTCCTTATCATTGAGTTGTAAAAATATATTTTGACTACAAGTATGCTGTCATATATATATATGCATGTATTTTATATGTATGCATGTATTTTATATATATACCCATTAAGAAAACCCATTGTTGTTGAGTTAATTCCAACTCATAGCGACCCTAGAGGACAGAGTAGAACTGCCCCATAAAGTTTCCAAGGAGTGCCTTATGGATAAGAACTGCCAACCCTTTGGTTAGCAGCAGCACTTAACCACCACGCCACCAGGGTTTCCATATATATAATATTGTTCTTCTTTGCACTTAACTGAAACTCAGTAAATTGTACAGAAATGAATGATTTGATTCGTCTCTCTGGGCTGTGCGTTCATATCTCTATTTTTCCACTGTTGTCTTTCAGTTCCTGAATTAGGAACAGCTTCAGAACCCACTGACTTTGACAGTCCCCATTCTGGGACCTGAGGGCATAGTTGGTGAGAAGCTTGGGAGAATTTCTTTTATCCGTCATTTTGAAGAGGACTGCCTTCTGCCCTTTGGAGGGCTGCCTTCTCTCTGCTCACATTAAATCGGGGGTGGGGGGGCTTCTCACTATAAAAAGAAAGTTAGCCACTACTGATGGGCAGTTAGATGCTGACAACAGTGGCCTCGCCCAGAAAACACACATGCTTTTCTTGACTCACTATGCTGTGGTCCTCTGGACTCTGCCTCCTTGACCCACCTCCCTGGATGATCCAGGGCACAACTGGGAATGCTTCACTTGGCTCCGTAACAGGAGAACTCAATTCTCCAGGTACATTCTCTTCCCATCCCATGACATACATGTCATGAAATATTGGCCCTAGAACAACTGCCTCAGTCCAACATCAGCCCTTACAACAATTTTCTTCGTGAAACCTGGGTGGGGAATTTTCCGTCCCGGGTCTAGATGCTGAGACATTCCTGTTCCTCTCCCCTAAATCTCAGGATCCAAGCCTTATCATTTAAAAACAAAACAAAGCAAAGCACACAAACTCAAGAATCTTTTAAACATAAAAGCAGGTAGAGTACCATTTTGCCAACAAAACAATATATACTTAGTGCAACATGTTATTGTGTTTGTGATAAAATATGAAGGGGAGGTGAGGGCCACAAAGAATCCATTTGTACTACAGAGAAGCAGTTACTGCAGCATTCAAGAACGTGATGTCAGCACACTTTTTGGAAATAGAATTCAACATAAGAAGAGGCATAAAGAAACTCACCATTAAGACACAGGAGTCCTAGGGTGGGTCCAAGGGAGGTAAGAGGCATGTGTGGAGTCAACTGGAAACCACCATGATCACTTGACATCCTCCAGTGGATCTGAAGCTGAACATGACATAGGGAAAATAAAGAAGACCAGGTCATCCTATCAGAAAAACATGAAGCTGAGATGAGATTCCCAGTGCTAGCAGGATCGTGAGGCTTCAGAAAAGAAAAGAGAACATATCTAAGGGCTCAGGAAAGTAACAGTCATGTCTCTTTACAGGTGTGCTTCCCCATGGTCTCTAGATCCACCCTCCTCACCCTCCCTCAGTGACAGGGCTTCCCCATGCCGTCCTCTGTCACTTAACTGACCCCAGCCCCTGCCACGTTTCTCCCACCAAGCCTGCCTGGGAAGGTGGGGATCAGAACCAAGAGATGAGAAGCACCACTGGAAACCCAAGCCATTCTTTCTTTGGGGTCCTGAAGCCTCCTCTGACAGAAGAGACAAGGGGTGTGGCTGGGAAGCCCTACTAAAAAGAGGGATCTGTCATTTTCTGTAGATTGTTCAAGGAACACAGACCCAGCTCCTCATCTCCCTTACCTGTCAGCTCCTCTGACCCACCAGAGCTAGGCCCAGCCCCATATACCTGCTCAGGTATGACCAAGATCTTCACCTACATTTCACCCCTCTCAGCACAGGGTCACATCAGAAGGTTCACGCTACCTACAGCCACAGTGGAGGGATTCCTGCTGTTTAAGGCTGCACCTGGCTTTTCTTCAGCCAACTGAGGTCCCATCAACTCAGGGTTCTTGGGGCCCTTTCTTCCCAGCCCAAAGTGCTAACACTGTGTTTTCCCTACCTACTGGTCACTGGTGCTCTTTGACTTTAGAAAGAACTCCAGTTCTGAGGGTCAGCCCTTTCGTGGGACTGCCGAGTTCAGTCCAACATCTTCCGATCCCTGGTGCAGACGTAGGCCCCTGGTCCCCACAAGCCTCTAGATGGCATCTTCCAAAAAAAAATGGATCAGGAGCCTCCTAAGTATACTTGGTCCAAGCAAATTTTTTGTCTAAACATTCAGAGTGAAATAATCTACATTTATTCTTTGCTTTTTGAGTGTGATCCATGGAGATAGGATTCTTACCCATCCATCTGTAAAAATGTGCCCAAAATGACCACTTATGACTTCTAAAATTAACAATTCCATGCACTTAGATATGACCCTCAGTAAAACATTTTTTAGAGAGCTCAACCTAAGCATAGCATCCTCAAATTGGTTTGCTTCTATACACTTTGACCACATTCATTTTGTTCTTATTAATGGCCTTTCAAAAAATGCTATTTTCCTTTTCATTTGAAATGTTTCATTGACTAGCAGCTCTGGCAAAAACTGTAGACCTGGGAAACACTAAGACATAGCTTTTCCTGACTCCATTTCTGTTGTATTTCCTAGTACATTTATTCACTGAACTATTTTTCTTACTGCATTTATTTAATACATAGAAGTTTTTCAATAAATGTTGACTCGCTCATGAATGTTTCTTTTAAAAGTTTTTCTTATAGATTTCATCAAGACACTGGACAATCTGAGTCCATTTCAGTTGATGTGGGGGCATTATGGGAGCAATTTTATCCTCTCCTTTCTTTTGTAAGATACATGCAGAATTGCTGTGGCTGATAGTAGAATTAACTCACTGACATGGGCTTTGAATAGTTCTTGGAAGATACTCTAATCATTAGATCCTCTTTTTACAATCATTTGCAGGATTACTGTCATTTCTCACACCATAGAATGACTGTTTTAGACCCCTCACACCCAACTCCAAGAGCCTCCAAGTGCACAGGCTGAAAATGAAAGCACAATGAAGAGGACACGATCCATTCTGCCATTCTGCTACTTCCGCGTGATTGGGTAGAAGATCATCCGTCTTCTGAATCCAGTAATGCAAGTAGAGAGATGATTTTCCTCTGCAGCCCTGGACTTTTCCACAGGGATAGTCAGAGCATGGGATCCAAAGGACTTTTAGCTACCTCCTGCAACGGCCAGCCTTTATCAATTGTATTTCAGATAATTTAATTATATCTGCTTCTGGTGTCTAGGATTTGTGTAGGATTTCGATGTACTCAAAAAAGATTGCAGGATTGAGACGGGGTACTTTATTCACAAAGCAATTTTGAAATCAGTGGTCACATGCTAATTTATTCAAATTAAACATCAAAAATCATTTGTAAGAATCGTGGGAAATAATTGGTTGACTTACCTGATAAGGCGAGGAAGCAACAAGGAAGCCTGCCTTTCTTGAGTGCCTGGATACAGTATTTGACTCATCGTTCCTGTAATAGAAAGGTCTGAATTGAAAATTATTTCAGGTTGTTCCATGATAGAAGCTCAGGTCCTAAGAAGTGTCTCTAAGTTTTTGTCAATCCCCGACAATAATTTAAAAAAAAAAAAAGTTTTCTCTAATTGTGCTTGAATTTCTCTTACTTCATTTTCTAACCTAAGGTGTAGGTAGACTTGTGCATAGTAGCTGCAGAGAGCACGTGCATGTAAAGAGCTAGTTCCTGGCTGCAGAAAATTAAGACATGGGCAGATTCTAGAGAAGCAGAAAGTGTGCGTAGAGGCGCTCTATTTACAGTGGTTGTTCAAACACCGTGGAAGCTTTGGATAGAAATAACTGCTGAATCCTATCAGGTTTAGGCTTGGGATAAATCTTAAAAATCAGGAAGAGTGGCTCCTTTGATGTATTATCAACACACCTCAGAGGAAATATACCGGGTATAGAGAAAGGATGAGAACAAGTATATTGATTCTTGATCTACAAGGGAGACAAGCCACTTGTACATGTGTTTTACAGAGCAGTGGGATTATATCATAGTATTGGGACAGGGGGAGTAGAGGGGTAAAGTCAAAGCCCTGTGTCATTTTCTTCAGGCACCTGGAGATTGCTTATGATTTTGTTCCGAAGGACTTGAAACAGACTATAGTAGATCTTATGGGGGCAGTAGAGGAGAAATGATTTCAACCGGAAAACTGTTAAGTGGGATTATCTGTGCAAAATCTACAATGAAAGGACTTCTCCAAGGGCTAGGCTGGAAGTCACTCCAACTGCCCTACCCAGAGCTTCTGGACTCCTTCCAGTCCAGACATGCCTTCTCTTTCAGTCCAGGTAGCTGTTTGCTGTGATTCAACAGGGGCTGAACAGATGGGTAACTTCAACTCAGATTAGAGCATGAGTTTCCCTGAGTTGTTCTGGATTGTTCTCCCTTTTGTGGAAACTCAGGTCTTCAGACAACTTCATGTTGTCTAATACCTACCGTCAGGCCTTTGTTTTACTGTTCAGATGGTCACATTCACTATGCATTTATGGTCAGGGAACTGAACCTGAGTGTGGTTGGTCTTCAGTGGATTGCTGGAGTGAAAGATGACTGCTTTTTAAAGAGTGGAAAAAAGTATAGGATAAAATTAGGCAGGTGTTCTCCTACTATTATTATTAAAAGTCCTGGGATAGGTATCCTGATGAATTGGAGTCACATTGTGTGTCCATTCTTCTTCTTGACCAGAGTCTTTGTGAGGTTGTTGTGAACAAAGATATATTCCAGATATAACACTGCCCCACCAGGCACCTGGCTCAGTGCCTTGTTCTCAGTGGGTCTGCAGTTTCTATTTCTGGGACCGCAAAGTAGAAGAACATAGGATGTTAAGTGTCTCCCATGCCAGATTTTAACATGACCAGCAGTGACTTAAATCCTTCTGGGCACCTCATCCATTTCATAGCCCTTATCAAGTCCTTTGTAATCAATGTTGGCTGTGACAGTACAAAAATATGGGGAACTCATTTACTTCACCATTCCATCTTCTGTGAACAGAGCTTCCTGAATAGTGGAAGGGACTACTATGTGCAGGGGGAAAGAGTGGCCAAAATCTGCCACCATAATAAGTGTTTGCAGGGGTTGCTGCTAGGAGATGCAGTCCTATGCTTGGCATGATGTTTTATGGGATTATCTTCATGAAATTTTTCTTAAGTGTTTCTTGTTTTGTTACATTAGGTAGGAAAGGAAGAGCGAGTATTATTGAGTGTAAGTAAGTAGACTGAAGATGCATTGAATACCCTTTTGAAACTCTCCCCTTTATAAAAGACCGATAGGTGCCGAGAACTAAGCCTAAAGATAGTCCTTCCCCTGCTAGTGAGTGTGCTGAGGGTGTTTATCTAAAGAGTGGGTGCCAACACTGTTCTGTGTCTTGGAGACAGTTTATGAGGCTTGCAGGGAGTCTGCCAGATATTTCCTGGGAAAGGCTCTCAGAGTCAGTGGTAGCTTGGGCATGTTCCTTCTTAGCAGAGGCCTGAGAGTATGGCTGAAATTCTCACAAGTTCTCTAGAGGGAAACTTCTCAACTGGAAGGAAGGAACATCTAATTCACTCCAGGGACTTTTGCCACCTTCACCAGTTCCCTGTTCCATACCACTGCTCATCAGTTGAGATTCATTGCACTGATTCCCAGTGGCCATGGAGGGAATTTGGATGACCTAAAAAAAAAAAAAAAAAATTTTAACACCTAGTTGCCTTTCTTTCTCTTCCATTTACCCTTTTTCTTTGTCTCAACAGTAACTCCAGTGCTGGGACCATGAATCCTGGGGCCTCCATGTCTCCTTCCACTGCACTGCCCTTTCCCCTACCCAATCCCGGACGCCCACACCGAACACATTGGGAGCGGCACCCGCTACCCCTCATGACTTCATCACGCCCTCCTGGCACCTCTCTGGGGCTCTCTGCTTTCCCCAGGACACTGCTGGTGCCAAGTTTTGGGGATTCTGGCCCCCATGGGGCTGGGCCTGGCAAGGTTATTATCCAAGTCAGGACAGAAGGGAGATCAGCAGAGCTCCGTGAAACTCAGACCTTTGTCATGGTGCAGGTCCCAACTGGAGTGCCCCGGGGGCTCCCCGTGGGGCTGTTGCACATGCTCCACCCCCATTTGAGGCAGCCTCTGAGCTGCAGCAAATGATCCCTGACACTTCTTTTGTGGGTACTCAGGCTTGGAGGGGAGATTGGCCCCCAGTTCTTTCTCTTCAAGCTCTACCATCAGCTGCCCAGCTGGCCTCCATTTTCCCCCAAGTGAAGGCTTGGCCTGGCCAACATGCTTCTTCTGGGGAGGATAGCCTGACCACCACACAATCCAGGCCTTCGCTGGATGACTCCTCCTGTAAGCCCAAGAGTGTTTACGAGGACTGCCAACGTTGGCAGTGCTTCAGGTCCCTGGCCTAGAGGCACCAACCCTGAAGATCTGATACAGAGGTTCTTTCCTGCTTTCTCATGTGAGTGCCCTAGTCGTCAGGGACACCTGAGATTATCCTGCAGCTTTCAGACAAAGAGATCTTGGGAAGGCACGATGGAGGTTAGGCTTTTTAGGAACACTTAAAGGAAGGTCATGAAGGCTGGGACATTTTATGAGAAGGTACATTCCCAGTAATACTAACCACATCTCCCTGTGTATAACACATTTTCGGGTGCCTTATCTCAATTGATCCTCACCACCTTGTACATGAAGCCACTCTTATATCTGAAACCAGGCACAGTGGTTAAGAGCTTGGCTGCTAACCAAAAGGTTGGCAGTTGGAATCCAGCAGCTACTCCTTGGGCGCTTGAGTCGTAATCAACTCCATGCCAACATTTTTTTTTTTTTTTTTAAGATTTTTAAACACCAGAGAGGATTCCCATTGTAAAATGAGGAGCCATGATGCGAATTTAGGTCTCAGACTACAAACACTATGTTCCTCCAATTGGTCTCTACCTTGCAACATAGGATTTCAGCATATGTTGGTCATTGCCATATCAAATCCAGAGGAGGCAGAGATGGGCAGGACCTGTTGTTGTTGTTGTTAGATGCTGTTGAGTCAGTTCTGACTCACAGCAACCCTATGTACAACAGAATGAAACACTGCCCGGTCCTACGCCATCCTCACAATCCTTACTATGCTTGAGCTCACTGTTGCAGCCACTGTGTCACTTCATCTTGTTGGGGGTCTTCCTCTTTTTTGCCAAGCATGATGTCCTTCTCCAGGGACTGCTTCCTTCTGATAACATGTCCAAGGCATGTGAGACATAGTCTCACCGTCCTTGCTTCTAAGGAGCATTCTGGCTGTACTTTTTCCAAGACAGACTTGTTCGTTCTTTTGGCAGTCCATGGTATATTCAATATTCTTTGCCAACACCATAATTGAAAGGCATCAACTCTTCTTCGATCTTCCTTATTCATTGTCCAGCTTTAGCATGCATATGAGGCAATTAAAACACCATGGCTTGGGTCAGGTGCACCTTAGTCTTCAAGGTGACATCTTTGCTTTTTAAAACTTTAAAGAGGTCTTTTGTAGAAGATTCGCCCAATACAATGCGTCATTTGATTTCTTGAGTGCTGTTTCCATAGGTGTCGATTGTGGATCCTAGTAAAATGAAATCCTTGAAACTTCAATCTTTTCTCAATTTATCATGATGTTGCTTATTGGTCCAGTTGTGAGGATTTTTTTCTTTATGTTGAGGTATAATCCATATTGAAGGCTGTAGTCTGGTAGTCAGCAAGTGCTTCAAGTGCTCTTCACTTTCAGCAAGCAAGGTTGTGTTATCTGCATAAGGCAGCTTGTTAATGAGTCTTCCTCCAATCCTGATGCCCTGTTCTTCTTCATACAGTCCAGCCTCTCAGATTATTTGCTAAGCATACAGACTGAAGAAGTATGGTGAAAGAATACAAGTCTGGCCCACATCTATCCTGGCTTTAAGCCACACAGTATCCCCTTGTTCTAGTCTAACGACTGCCTCTTGATCTATGTACATGTTCCTCATGAGCACAGTTAAGTGTTCTGGAATTCCTATTCTTTGCAATGTTATCCATAATTTGTTATGATCCACACAGGCTAATACCTTCACACAGTCAATAAAACACAGGTAAACTTCTTTCTGGTATTCTCTGCTCTCAGCCAGGATTCATCTGACATCAGCAATGATATCCCTAGTTCCACATCCTCTTCTGAATCTGGCTTGAATTTCTGGCAGTTCCCTGTCAATGTACTGCTGCAACCACTTTTGAATGATCTTCTGCGAAATTTTACTTGTGTGATATATTAACAATATTGATAGATAATTTCCATATTCTGTTGGATCACCTTTCTTTGGAATAGGCATAAATATAGATCTCTTCCTGTTGGTTGGCCAGGTAGCTGTGTTCCAAATTTCTTGTCATAGACGAATGAGCACTTACAGCGCTACATCCACTTGTTGAAACATCTCAATTGGTATTCTGACAATTCTTGGGGCTTTGTGTTTTGCCAACACCTGCAGCACAGCTTGGACTTCTTCCTTCAGTACTATCGGTTCCTGGTCATATGTTGCCTCCTGAAATGGTTGAATGAATTCTTTTTGGTATAGTGACTCTGCATGTTCCTTCCACCTTCTTTTGATGCTTCCTGTGTTGATCAGTATTTTGCCCATAGACTCTTTCTCTACTGCAACTCGGTCTTGAATTTTTTCTTTAGTTCTTTCAGCTTGAGAAATGCTGAGTGTGTTCTTCCCTTCTGGTTTTCTAACTCCAGGTCTTTGCACATGTCATTACAATACTTTCCTATGTCTTCTGGAGCCACCCTTTGAAATCTTCTGTTCAGCTCTTTTACTTCATCATTTCCTCTTTTCGCTTTAGGTACTCGACATTCAAGAGCATGTTTCAGAGTCTCTTCTGACATGCATTTTGGTCTTTTTTATCTTTTCTGTCTTTTTAATGACCTCTTGCTTTCTTCATGCATGGTGGCTTTGATGTCATTGCACAACGTGTCTGGTCTTCGGCCATTAGCATTCAAGGAGTCAAATCTATTCTTGAGATGATCTCCAAATTCAGGTGGTATATGCTCAAGGTTGTATTTTGGCTCTCATGGACTTGTTCTAATTTTCTTCAGCTTCAACTTAAACTTGCATATGAGCAACTGATGGTCTGTTCCACAGTCCACCCCGGCCTTGTTCTGGCTGATGATATGGAGCTTTTCCATTGTTCTTTTCCACAGATGTAGTCAATCTGACTCCTGTGTATTCCGCCTGGCGAGGTCCACGAATATAGCCATCATTTATTTTGTTGAAAAAGGGCATTTGCAATGAAGAAATCATTGGTCTTGCAAAATTCTATCATGTGACTTTCAACATCGTTTCTATCACCAAGGCCGTATTTTCCAACTACCTATCTTTCTTCTTTGTTTCCAACTTTTGCATTCCAATCACCAGTAATTATCAGTGCATACTGATGCATGTTTGATCAATTTCAGACTGCAGAAGTTGGTAAAAATCTTCAATTTCTTCATCTTTGGCCTTAGTGGTTGGTGTGTAAATTAGAGAAATATTCATATTAACTATTCTTCCTTGTAGGTGTATGGATATTATCCTATCATTGACAGCATTGTACTTCAGGATAGATCTTGAAATGTTCTTTTTCACTAAAAAAAAAAAAAAAAAAGAACCATTCCTCTTCAAGTTCTCATTCCTGGCATAGCAGATCTTATGATTTTCCCATTCAAAATGGCCAATACCAGTCCATTTCAGCATTTCAAGGCCAAGGATATTGATGTTTCCCTGTTCCATTACATTTTTGACTATTTCCAATTTTCCTAGGATCATACTTTGGACATTCCATGTTCTGATTATTAATGAACATTTGCACTGGTTTCTTCTCATTTTGAGTCATGCCATATCAGCAAATGAAGGTCCTAAAAGCTTCATTCCATCCACATCATTAAGGTCTACTCTACTTCAAGACAGCAGCTTGTTTTAGTCATCTAGTGCTGCTCTTCCCCAGTTGTCTTTTGAGTGCCTTCCAACCCGAGGGGCTCATCTTCCAGCACTATATCAAACAATGTTCTGCTTCTATTCATAAGGTTTTCAGTGGCTAATTCTTTTCAGAAGTAGACTGCCAGGTCCTTCTTCTTAGGGTAGGGCCTAGGAAAACAATTTTAAGTATACACTCACCCTCATTCCTCTTTAGAATTTCTGTTAGAACATGGAGGTAGTAGAGTATGCATAGTGGTGAAGGGCTTAGGCTCTACCCTTACTCAATCTGTAATCCTGAGCAGGGCATTGTACACCTTCACTCTCGAGTATCTCATCAAATTACAGAACAATTATAATTAATTCAGAAGGTTGCTGTGATGGTTGTTATTTGTCATTTTGGGTAGGCTATGATTCTCTGTGTCTTATTTTATGATTCTCTGTGGTTTGACAGACATTGAACTGATTTCTCTTCCATAATATAGTATAATGTAGTTGCCTCCATGATGAAATGTGATATAATGTATTCACCGTATGATGAAATCTGATATGATGTAATCATCTCCAAGATGAAATCTGTTATAAGCAGTCAATCAGTTGAAAGGCAAGTTTCCTTGGCAGTGGTAGCCTGCCTCCCATATGTAAATAGAGGTTCCAGCAAGGCTCACTCTCAATCTGGATCCTATATCCCACTGGTCATCATCTGACCTCCAGCTCTTGGGACATGAGACAGCAACCCGCCACCTGATCTGCAGATTTTGGGATTCACCCCCTCTAGCAGCCCCATGAACCAGCAGCCTGTCATCTAACCTGCTGATTTTGGGTTTGTCAGCCCCTACAGCCACAGGAGCTAGAAGAAGCCTCCAGCCTGACCCACTGATTTAGGACTTGGCAGCCTCCACAACTGCATGAGCCATTTCCTTGAGATAAATCTCTCTAAAGATATATATATACATATATATATCACCAGCCTTGCTCCTCTAGAGGACCCAGCCTAACACAACAGCTAAGATGACATGAGCTAGTGTATGAAGTGCTCAGTAGAGTGACTGACACATGTTGAGCCTCATTAAAAGATGTCCATTATTGTCACTGTTATGAAGGAAAGGCAACGTAGTACAAGAAAAGTACTCACAAATGCCAATAGGTCCTAGCTACAGTATGTGTGAGTAGAATTTGTCCATGAAGTCCAGGGTTATGGGCTTCTGTGAATGGAAGGCAGAGAGATCAATCTTGTGGGAAGCTTTGTCTTTTCACAGCAGACCCTACATCTCTCTCAACCTTGCACTGCCCCTTGGTAATTACGGGTGAACCAGTATCAGATAGTTATCACATTCCACAGGATTTCTTCTGTATACATGTTGCTTACTCAATGGCTAAATGACTGAAGGAATTTGCCTTCCATCCATTCCCAAGAATAAAGGAAATCTGCCAAATCCTACTTTCAAGCGATCTTAGGGATTCCCTGATTTTTGAATAGCTCTGTATTCCCTGTTCTATTGTGGTCTCAAATCAGCTGGGCAACATGATTTTCGAATGTTGGGACACCACAGGGGTCTCTCAGCATGGGTTCCTTCACCTTTGCTTCTGGGCAGAACTCTTGCTCTCCACACTGTGGCACTCTAGAGCTGTGTTCACCAAAGTGTAGCCCCCCACTCCCCTCTCCAGAGTCATATGGGAAACTGGTGGAAATGTTCATTCATTTTAGAATCTATATTTTAATGTTCTCTGGCAGGTCATTCAGTCCACAATCAGATTGAGGACTCAAAAATACCTCTTCTTCCTTTGGCTGTCCCTCCCAGGAATGTGTCTTAGTATAGTTCTGAGGCTCTGTGAGTGGTATCCGGGAAGAAAAAGCACTGGAAACCTAAGAATAAACACTTGACTTGGACAAATAGCAACATGGATGTGATGATAGGTAAGGGAGGTGTATAGGGGTGGGGTCAAGATGGGGATGGAACATTTACTTGTAGAAAATTACAGACATGCATGGGGTTTTAGCCAACTCCTGCAATGCCTGGCTGGACTGAAGCCCACCATGGCCCTGGAGGAGGGACTGTGGTAATCCCTGCAGGTGTGATAGTCCAAAAGCAACTTTGACCAGATGATCTTCTACCAGATGGCAGGAAAGTGAGTTCATGGCATCCTGACCCTGTTGGGACTGAGTGATGAGGCATGAACAGGGTTGGGTGAGAGTGGCTGCTGTCTGGCTGTGTTGGTATAAATCAGAGGGGATGTTGTGAGGAGGAGGTGTGCACTTGGATAGGGCTCCTAGTTCCTGATGATCCCTCTGCAACCTCAGACAATTTCTACCACAACATTCACTGCTTGGATTTTTCTGTTCTACATTCTTTAAAAAATTCACCCCTTCTGCATTTTGAGTTTGTGGATGCCTCGATATTGAGGGTGTTAAGATGGGGTTGGGGATGAACAATGCGGCTCCCAGGGAGATAAACTCCAAGCTGTCGGCACTCGCCGTGAGGGGACATGCTGTGCCAGGTAGGTTCCACCTTTCCTCAGTGTTCATATAGCTGACAAGAATTTGGGGACCACTCTTCCTCATGACAACTGGCACAAAACTGTTCTATAACCATGCAAGAATAGCCAAGTCTGAAAAGCTTTGCTCAGGGGATGGCAGCATCTCAATCACCTGTGGGCGTGTCTCTGACCCTTATTGTCTTTCCTTCCTTGGTTTAAAAAAAATCACCAGAGGAATCTGAAACATTCCTGAAATGTTACATTCTACTTTCTTTCCAGCATCCCTTTGACCCAATTATCTCCCTGGTTTATAGCTCAAGGGCTCAAACACTGAGACTAGGACCGGGGATCTAGGAATTGGTCCTTGGTGTTATCCGCAATCAACTTCATCCCATCTCCCAGCTTCAGTCTGTCAGCTCTACTGTATGCGTTTTCAGGCTGAGGCAGGACAGACCTGGAATAGGGTGTCCATGAGTAGGGTCCTGCTGTGTGTCACGTAGATTTGATTGAAATCAAAGACGCCAATGTCAGTGTTGTGGTGTGCCATCAGGCGCTAATGGTATGGAAAGGAAGTGAGTACTGTGGCTCTGCCAGGAGGAGCTTCCAAGAAGGCATGGCTCATTTCTTTTACAACCTACCTAAGTTATGATAACTTGTGTTGCACTGAAGGGATGATGTGGTGAACATGTAAGGGACCCCCAAACCTTGTTTGTGCCACAGAGAGCAACTCCCTCCTAGAAAATGGACTTATTCAGGACCTTGGCAGCTCATTGAAGGCACATCTTTCTCTAATTTCCCACAATCCACTGTAGCCTGGTTCTGGAACTCCTGATATTCCCTGCCTTCTTCTCAGCATGGCCTGTGCCTCCCTCACCCTTGTTAGGTTCATGGAGTCTGAGGCAGAGGAAAAGTTGCAGATTCAGAATTTCCAGTAGAGGAATGCATCTGCATGTCTGCCTCTTCTAGTTCTGGACAAGCTTGATCCTCACAGGCCTTCATCCACTGTGGTTAGCCAGTGCACAGGTATGGCTATCCAAGTTCAACAGGAGCTGAGGGCCAGGAGTCAAAGAAGGTATGTAGAGACTGGCTATGTTTAGAGATGGCCATTGTCTTTACATGTGGTACTTTCCGTTCAAGAGGTGGCAATGGCTATTTCTATCAGCAAAGCCTGCAGAAGCCTAGGGTTTCAGCTACACTTCACTACACACTAGGTAGTGAGCTCATAAAGTTTCAAAATTATTGTCTCACATGGATTATCAATAGTGGAATCGAATATCTAATCAGCCTAAAACACGGGTCTCAATAAGAGGACTTCTTGGAAAAGCAATAGCGCCAAGCTTCGTCACAGGATAACGCTTTTGGACCTTCGACCTCTTATATCTTCTCCTCTCACAGTTCTTCTGGCTTCAGGTGTGCCTGCCCCTCCAGGAACCATTTCAGTGTCTCCGAAATTCTGCCCTTACAACTTGTGGTTGGGTGGTGTCTTAGTTATCTCCATCAATCCACTGCCATCAAGTTGATTCCGACTTACAGCGACCCAATAGGACAGAGTAGAACTGCCTCTTAGAGTTTCGAGGAGTGCCTGGTAGATTCGAACTGTTGACCTTTTGTTTAGCAGCTGTAGCGCTTAATCACTACACCAACAGGATTTCCCTTAGTTATCTAGTGTTGGTATAACAGAAGTACCACAAGTGGATGGGTTGAACAAACAGAAATTTATTCTCTCACAGTCTAGGATGCTAGAAGTCCAAATTCAGAGTACCAGCTTCCAAGGAAGACTTTTTCTCACTGCAGATTCTAGGGGAAGGTCCTTGTCATCAATCCTCCCCTGGTCTAGGAGTTTCTCAGCACAAGAACCCCAGGTCCAAGGGACACACTGAGCTCCGAGAACTTTCTTCTTGGTAGCATGAAGTTCCACTCCTCCCTGCTGACTTTTCTCTTTTATATCTCAAAAGAGACTGACTCAAGACACAATCTGATCCTGTAGATTGAGTCCTTCCTCTTTAAAATAACTGCCTCTAATTCTGCCTCATTAACATCATAGAGGTTAGGATTTACAACACATAGGATAATCATATCAGATCACAAAATGGTGAACAACCACACAATACTGGGAATCATGGCCTAGCCAAGTTGATACACATTTTGGGAGGGACACAAGTCAATTCGTAACAGCTGGGAAGAGATGGAATTTGCTGCGACACTTACTTCCTCCTTTCCAACCCCTCCTACACTGTTCATTCTAACAAAGGGAGGTCCCAAGGAGCAGGCCCCAACCAGCATCAACATAGACCCCAGCACCCTTGGGAGCCCATGTGACCCAATGAGATTCCTCCCAAAGTCGTGAAAGAGCATGTTGAAATCATGGAAGGTCTGCTTGGACTGGCCCATTCAGCCACTGTGGAGCCAGAGGGAAAACATGAAGAAGAAGAAAATGAGCAACAACAGGAAGAGATTGGGATACACCCAGACCTAGGACTCCTGAGCTACACTGACAAGCTGTGTTCACAGGAAGCATTTATTACCAAGGTGGGCCAGAGTGGAGGTTTGAAGTCTGCAGTTTCCATAGTTTTATCATTCCAGCAAACAAATATCTGGCATTTGGCCCCAAGATATTGTAATTAGCCTCGATTCCTTACAACCTGATCAATGTGTGTGTGTGTCTGTGTATGTGCAAGGTGGGGTGTGATTTTTTTTTTATTAACTTTTATTAAGCTTCAAGTGAACGTTTACAAATCCAATCAGTCTGTCACATACAAGTTTACATACATCTCACTCCCTACTCCCACTTGCTCTCCCCCTCTTGAGTCAGCCCTTTCAGTCTCTCCTTTCTTGACAATTTTGCCAGCTTCCCTCTCTCTCTATCCTCCCATCCCCCCTCCAGACAAGAATTGCTAACACAATCTCAAGTGTCCCCCTGATATAATTAGCTCACTCTTCATCAGCGTCTCTCTCCCACCCGCTGACCAGTCCCGTTCCTGTCTGAAGAGTTGTCTTCGGGGATGGTTCCTGTCCTGTGCCAACAGAAGGTCTGGGGACCATGGCCGCCGGGATTCCTCTAGTCTCAGTCAGACCATTAAGTTTGGTCTTTTTATGAGAATTTGGCGTCTGTATCCCACTGATCTCCTGCTCCCTCAGGGGTGCTCTGCTGTGCTCCCTGTCAGGGCAGTCATCGATTGTGGCCGGGCACCAACTAGTTCTTCTGGTCTCAGGATGATGTAGGTCTCTGGTTCATGTGGCCCTTTCTGTCTCTTGGGCTCTTAGTTGTCGTGTGGCCTTGGTGTTCTTCATTTTCCTTTGCTCCAGGTGGGTTGAGACCAATTGATGCATCTCAGATGGCTGCTTGTTAGCATTTAAGACCTCAGATGCCACATTTCAAAGTGGGATGCAGAATGATTTCATAATAGAATTATATTGCCAATTGAATTAGAAGACCCCGCAAACCATGTTCCCCAGACCCCCGCCCTTGCTCTGCTGACCTTTGAAGCATTCATTTTATCCCGGAAACTTCTTTGCTTTTGGTCCAGTCCAATTAAGCTGACCTTCCATGTATTGAGTGTTGTCTTTCCCTTCACCTAAAGCAGTTCTTATCTACTGATTAATCAATAAAAAACCCTCTCCCACCCTCCCTCCCTCCCCCCCTCGTAACCACAAAAGTATGTGTTCTTCTCAGGTTTACTATTTCTCAAGATCTTTTAATAGTGGTCTTATACAATATTTGTCCTTTTGCCTCTGACTAATTTCGCTCAGCATAATGCCTTCCAGGTTCCTCCATGTTATGAAATGTTTCAGAGATTCGTCACTGTTCTTTATCGATGCGTAGTATTCCATTGTGTGAATATACCACAATTTATTTACCCATTCATCCGTTGATGGACACCTTGGTTGCTTCCAGCTTTTTGCTATTGTAAACAGAGCAATAAACATGGGTGTGCATATATCTGTTTGTATGAAGGCTCTTGTATCTCTAGGGTATATTCCTAGGAGTGGGATTTCTGGGTTGTATGATAGTTCTATTTCTAACTGTTTAAGATAACGCCAGATAGATTTCCAAAGTGGTTGTACCATTTTACATTCCCACCAGCAGTGTATCAGAGTTCCAATCTCTCCGCAGCCTCTCCAACGTTTATTATTTTGTGTTTTTTGGATTAAAGCCAGTCTAGTTGGTGTGAGATGGAATCTCATCGTAGTTTTAATTTGTATTTCTCTAATGGCTAATGATCGAGAGCATTTTCTCATGTATCTGTTGGCTGCCTGAATATCTTCTTTAGTGAAATGTGTGTTCATATCCTTTGCCCACTTTTTGATTGGGTTGTTTGTCTTTTTGTGGTTGAGTTTTGACAGAATCATGTAGATTTTAGAGATCAGGTGCTGGTCGGAGATGTCATAGCTGAAAATTCTTTCCCAGTCTGTAGGTGGTCTTTTTACTCTTTTGGTGAAGTCTTTAGGTGAGCATAGGTGTTTGATTTTTAGGAGCTCCCAGTTATCGGGTTTCTCTTCATCATTTTTGGTAATGTTTTGTATTCTGTTTATGCCTTGTATTAGGGCTCCTAGGGTTGTCCCAATTTTTTCTTCCATGATCTTTATCATTTTAGTCTTTATGTCTAGGTCTTTGATCCACTTGGAGTTAGTTTTTGTGCATGGTGTAAGGTATGGGTCCTGTTTCATTTTTCTGCAAATGGATATCCAGTTATGCCAGCACCATTTGTTAAAAAGACTATCTTTTCCCCAATTAATTGACACTGGTCCTTTGTGAAATATCACCTGCTCATATGTGGATGGATCTATGTCTGGGTTCTCAATTCTGTTCCATTGGTCTATGTGCCTGTTGTTGTACCAGTACCAGGCTGTTTTGACTACTGTGGCTGTATAATACGTTCTGAAATCAGGTAAAGTGAGGCCTCCCACTTTCTTCTTCTTTTTCAGTAGTGCTTTGCTTATCCGGGGCTTCTTTCCCTTCCATATGAAATTGGTGATTTGTTTCTCTATCCCCTTAAAATATGACATTGGAATTTGGATCGGAACTGCGTTAAATGTATAGATGGCTTTTGGTAGAATAGACATTTTTACTATGTTAAGTCTTCCTATCCATGAGCAAGGTATGTTTTTCCACTTAAGTATGTCCTTTTGAATTTCTTGTAGTAGAGCTTTGTAGTTTTCTTTGTATAGGTCTTTTACATCCTTGGTAAGATTTATTCCTAAGTATCTCATCTTCTTGGGGGCTACTGTGAATGGTATTGATTTGGTTATTTCCTCTTCGGTGTTCTTTTTGTTGATGTAGACGAATCCAAGTGATTTTTGTATGTTTATTTTATAACCTGAGACTCTGCCAAACTCTTCTATTAGTTTCAGTAGTTTTCTGGAGGATTCCTTAGGGTTTTCTGTGTATATAATCATGTCATCTGCAAATAGTGATAACTTTACTTCTTCCTTGCCAATCCGGATACCTTTTATTTCTTTGTCTAGCCTAATTGCCCTGGCTAGGACTTCCAGCACGATGTTGAATAAGAGCGGTGATAAAGGGCATCCTTGTCTGGTTCCCGTTCTCAAGGGAAATGCTTTCAGGTTCTCTCCATTTAGAGTGATATTGGCTGTTGGCTTTGCATAGATGCCCTTTATTATGTTGAGGAATTTTCCTTCAATTCCTATTTTGGTAAGAGTTTTTATCATGAATGGGTGTTGGACTTTGTCAAATGCCTTTTCTGCATCAATTGATAAGATCATATGGTTTTTGTCTTTTGTTTTATTTATGTGATGGATTACATTAATGGTTTTTCTGATATTAAACCAGCCTTGCATACCTGGTATAAATCCCACTTGATCAGGGTGAATTATTTTTTTGATGTGTTGTTGGATTCTATTGGCTAGAATTTTGTTGAGGATTTTTGCATCTATGTTCATGAGGGATATAGGTCTATAATTTTCTTTTTTTGTAATGTCTTTACCTGGTTTTGGTATCAGGGAGATGGTGGCTTCATAGAATGAGTTGGGTAGTATTCCGTCATTTTCTATGCTTTGGAATACCTTCAGAAGTAGTGGTTTTAACTCTTCTCTGAAAGTTTGGTAGAACTCTGCAGTGAAGCTGTCCGGGCCAGGGCTTTTTTTTGTTGGGAGTTTTTTGATTACCGTTTCAATCTCTTTTTTTGTTATGGGTCTATTTAGTTGTTCTACTTCTGAATGTGTTAGTTTAGGTAGGTAGTATTTTTCCAGGAATTCATCCATTTCTTCTAGGTTTTCCCCAAATTTGTTAGAGTACAATTTTTCATATTAATCTAAAATGATTCTTTTAATTTCATTTGGTTCTGTTGTGATGTGGTCCTTCTCGTTTCTTATTCGGGTTATTTGTTTCCTTTCCTGTATTTCTTTAGTCAGTCTAGCCAATGGTTTATCAATTTTGTTAATTTTTTCAAAGAACCAGCTTTTGGCTTTGTTAATTCTTTCAATTGTTTTTCTGTTCTCTAATTCATTTAGTTCAGCTCTAATTTTTATTATTTGTTTTCTTCTGATGCCTGATGGATTCTTTTGTTGCTCACTTTCTATTTGTTCAAGTTGTAGGGACAGTTCTCTGATTTTGGCTCATTCTTCTTTTTGTATGTGTGCATTTATCGATATAAATTGGCCCCTGAGCACTGCTTTTGCTGTGTCCCAGAGGTTTTGATAGGAAGTATTTTCATTCTCGTTGCTTTCTATGAATTTCCTTATTCCCTCCTTGATGTCTTCTATAACCCAGTCTTTTTTCAGGAGGGCATTGTTCATTTTCCAAGTATTTGATTTCTTTTCCCTAGTTTTTCTGTTATTGATCTCTAGTTTTATTGCCTTGTGGTCTGAGAAGATGCTTTGTAATATTTCGATGTTTTGGACTTTGCAAAGGTTTGTTTTATGACCTAATATGTGGTCTATTCTAGAGAATGTTCCATGTGCGCTAGAAAAAAAAGTATATTTTGCAGCAGTTGGGTGGAGAGTTCTGTATAAGTCAATGAGGTCAAGTTGGTTGATTGTTGTAATTAGATCTTCCGTGTCTCTATTGAGCTTCTTACTGGATGTCCTGTCCTTCTCTGAAAGTGGTGTGTTGAAGTCGCCTGCTATAATTGTGGAGGTATCTATCTCACTTTTCAATTCTGTTAAAATTTGATTTATGTATCTTGCAGCCCTGTCATTGGGTGCATAAATATTTAATATGGTTATGTCTTCCTGATCAATTATCCCTTTTATCATTATATAGCATTATATAGTGTCCTTCTTTATCCTTTGTGGTGGATTTAAGTCTAAAGTCTATTTTGTCAGAAATTAATATTGCTACTCCTCTTCGTTTTTGCTTATTGTTTGCTTGATATATTTTTTTCCATCCTTTGAGTTTTAGTTTTTTTGTGTCTCTAAGTCTGAGGTGTGTCTCTTGTAGGCAGCATATAGATGGATCGTGTTTCTTTATCCAGTCTGTGACTCTCTGTCTCTTTATTGGTGCATTTAGTCCATTTACATTCAGCGTAATTATAGATAAATAAGTTTTTAGTGCTGTCATTTTGATGCCTTTTTATGTGTGTTGTTGACAATTTCATTTTTCCACATACTTTTTTGTGCTGAGGCGTTTTTCTTAGTAAATTGTGAGATCCTCATTTTCATAGTGTTTGACTTTATGTTAGTTGAGTCGTTACGTTTTTCTTGGCTTTTATCTTGAGTTATAGAGTTGTTATACCTTTTTGTGGTTACCTTATTATTTACCCCTATTTTTCTAAGTAAAAACCTAACTTGTATTGTTCTGTATCGCCTTCTATCACTCTCCATATGGCAGTTCAATGCCTCCTGTATTTAGTCCCTCTTTTTGATTATTGTGATCTTTTACCTATTGACTTCCATGATTCCCTGTTATGTGTATTTGTTTTTTTTTTTTTTCTGTATCTCTAATCGTCTTTTTTTTTTATAATTTTTATTGTGCTTTAAGTGAAAGTTTACAAATCAAGTCAGTCTCTCACACAAAAACCCATATATACCTTGCTACACACTCCCAATTACTCTCCCCCTAATGAGACAGCCCGCTCTCTCCCTCCACTCTCTCTTTTCGTGTCCATTTTCTAATCATCTTTCTTTTTTTTTTTTTTATAATAACTTTTATTAAGCTTCAAGTGAACGTTTACAAATCCAATCAGTCTGTCACATATAAGTTTACATACATCACACTCCCTACTCCCACTTACTCTCCCTGTCTTGAGTCAGCCCTTTCAGTCTCTCCTTTCTTGAAAATTTTGCCGGCTTCCCTCTCTCTCTATCCTCCCATCCCCCCTCCAGACAAGAGTTGCCAACACAATCTCAAGTGTCCACCTGATATAATTAGCTCACTCTTCATCAGCATCTCTCTCCCACCCGCTGACCAGTCCCTTTCATTTCTGATGAGTTGTCTTCGGGGATGGTTCCTGTCCTGTGTCAACTGAAGGTCTGGGGAGCATGGCCGCCGGGATTCCTCCAGTCTCAGTCAGACCATTAAGTTTGGTCTTCCTATGAGAATTTGGGGTCTGCATCCCACTGATCTCCTGCTCCCTCAGGGGTCCTCTGCTGAGCTCCCTGTCAGGGCAGTCATCAATTGTGGCCGGGCACCAACTAGTTCTTCTGGTCTCAGGATGATGTAGGTCTCTGGTTCATGCGGCCCTTTCTGTCTCTTGGGCTCTTAGTTGTCATGTGGGCTTGGTGTTCTTCATTTTTCTTTGCTCCAGGTGGGTTGAGACCAATTGCTGCATCTTAGATGGCTGCTTGTTAGCATTTAAGACCCCAGACGCCACATTTCAAAGTGGGATGCAGAATGATTTCATAATAGAATTATTTTGCCAATTGACTTAGAAGTCCCCGCAAACCATGCTCCCCAGACCCCCGCGCTTGCTCCGCTGACCTTTGAAGCATTCATTTTATCCCGGAAACTTCTTTGCTTTTGGTCCAGTCCAATTAAGCTGACCTTCCATGTATTGAGTGTTGTCTTTCCCTTCACCTAAAGCAGTTCTTATCTACTGATTAATCAATAAAAAAACCCTCTCCCACCCTCCCTCCCTCCCCCCCTCGTAACCACAAAAGTATGTGTTCTTCTCAGGTTTACTGTTTCTCAAGATCTTATAATAGTGGTCTTATACAATATTTGTCCTTTTGCCTCTGACTAATTTCACTCAGCATAATGCCTTCCAGGTTCCTCCATGTTATGAAATGTTTCAGAGATTCGTCACTGTTCTTTATCGATGCGTAGTATTCCATTGTGTGAATATACCACAATTTATTTAACCATTCATCCGTTGATGGACACCTTGGTTGCTTCCAACTTTTTGCTATTGTAAACAGAGCTGCAATAAACATGGGTGTGCATATATCTGTTTGTATGAAGGCTCTTGTATCTCTAGGGTATATTCCTAGGAGTGGGATTTCTGGGTTGTATGGTAGTTCTATTTCTAACTGTTTAAGATAACGCCAGATAGATTTCCAAAGTGGTTGTACCATTTTACATTCCCACCAGCAGTGTATCAGAGTTCCAATCTCTCCGCAGCCTCTCCAACATTTATTATTTTGTGTTTTTTGGATTAATGCCAGCCTTGCTGGTGTGAGATGGAATCTCATCGTAGTTTTAATTTGCATTTCTCTAATGGCTAATGATCGAGAGCATTTTCTCATGTATCTGTTGGCTGCCTGAATATCTTCTTTAGAGAAATGTGTGTTCATATCCTTTGCCCACTTCTTGATTGGGTTGTTTGTCTTTTTGTGGTTGAGTTTTGACAGAATCATGTAGATTTTAGAGATCAGGCGCTGGTCGGAGATGTCATAGCTGAAAATTCTTTCCCAATCTGTAGGTGGTCTTTTTACTCTTTTGGTGAAGTCTTTAGATGAGCATAGGTGTTTGATTTTTAGGAGCTCCCAGTTATCGGGTTTCTCTTCATCATTTTTGGTAATGTTTTGTATTCTGTTTATACCTTGTATTAGGGCTCCTAGGGTTGTCCCAATTTTTTCTTCCATGATCTTTATCATTTTAGTCTTTATGTCTAGGTCTTTGATCCACTTGGAGTTAGTTTTTGTGCATGGTGTAAGGTATGGGTCCTGTTTCATTTTTTTGCAAATGGATATCCAGTTATGCCAGCACCATTTGTTAAAAAGGCTGTCTTTTCCCCAGTTAATTGACACTGGTCCTTTGTCAAATATCAGCTGCTCATACGTGGATGGATCTATGTCTGGGTTCTCAATTCTGTTCCATTGGTCTATGTGTCTGTTGTTGTACCAGTACCAGGCTGTTTTGACTACTGTGGCTGTATAATAGGTTCTGAAGTCAGGTAAGGTGAGGCCTCCCACTTTCTTCTTCTTTTTCAGTAGTGCTTTGCTTATCCGGGGGTTCTTTCCCTTCCATATGAAATTGGTGATTTGTTTCTCTATCCCCTTAAAATATGACATTGGAATTTGGATCGGAACTGCGTTAAATGTATAGATGGCTTTTGGTAGAATAGACATTTTTACTATGTTAAGTCTTCCTATCCATGAGCAAGGTATGTTTTTCCACTTAAGTATGTCCTTTTGAATTTCTTGTAGTAGAGCTTTGTAGTTTTCTTTGTATAGGTCTTTTACATCCTTGGTAAGATTTATTCCTAAGTATCTTATCTTCTTGGGGGCTACTGTGAATGGTATTGATTTGGTTATTTCCTCTTCGGTGTTCTTTTTGTTGATGTAGAGGAATCCAAGTGATTTTTGTATGTTTATTTTATAACCTGAGACTCTGCCAAACTCTTCTATTAGTTTCAGTAGTTTTCTGGAGGATTCCTTAGGGTTTTCTGTGTATATAATCATGTCATCTGCAAATAGTGATAACTTTACTTCTTCCTTGCCAATCCGGATACCTTTTATTTCTTTGTCTAGCCTGATTGCCCTGGCTAAGACTTCCAACACGATGTTGAATAAGAGTGGTGATAAAGGGCATCCTTGTCTGGTTCCCGTTCTCAAGGGAAATGCTTTCAGGTTCTCTCCATTTAGAGTGATATTGGCTGTTGGCTTTGCATAGATGCCCTTTATTATGTTGAGGAATTTTCCTTCAATTCCTATTTTGGTAAGAGTTTTTATCATGAATGGGTGTTGGACTTTGTCAAATGCCTTTTCTGCATCAATTGATAAGATCATGTGGTTTTTGTCTTTTGTTTTATTTATGTGATGGATTACATTAATGGTTTTTCTGATATTAAACCAGCCTTGCATACCTGGTATAAATCCCACTTGATCAGGGTGAATTATTTTTTTGATGTGTCGTTGGATTCTATTGGCTAGAATTTTGTTGAGGATTTTTGCATCAATGTTCATGAGGGATATAGGTCTATAATTTTCTTTTTTTGTAATGTCTTTACCTGGTTTTGGTATCAGGGAGATGGTGGCTTCATAGAATGAGTTGGGTAGTATTCCGTCATTTTCTATGCTTTGGAATACCTTTAGTAGTAGTGGTGTTAACTCTTCTCTGAAAATTTGGTAGAACTCTGCAGTGAAGCCGTCCGGGCCAGGACTTTTTTTTGTTGGGAGTTTTTTGATTACCGTTTCAATCTCTTTTTTTGTTATGGGTCTATTTAGTTGTTCTACTTCTGAATGTGTTAGTTTAGGTAGGTAGTGTTTTTCCAGGAATTCATCCATTTCTTCTAGGTTTTGAAATTTGTTAGAGTACAATTTTTCATAATAATCTGAAATGATTCTTTTAATTTCATTTGGTTCTGTTGTGATGTGGTCCTTCTCATTTCTTATTCGGGTTATTTGTTTCCTTTCCTGTATTTCTTTAGTCAGTCTAGCCAATGGTTTATCAATTTTGTTAATTTTTTCAAAGAACCAGCTTTTGGCTTTGTTAATTCTTTCGATTGTTTTTCTGTTCTCTAATTCATTTAGTTCAGCTCTAATTTTTATTATTTGTTTTCTTCTGGAGCCTGATGGATTCTTTTGTTGCTCACTTTCTATTTGTTCAAGTTGTAGGGACAGTTCTCTGATTTTGGCTCTTTCTTCTTTTTGTATGTGTGCATTTATTAATATAAATTGGCCTCTGAGCACTGCTTTTGCTGTGTCCCAGAGGTTTTGATAGGAAGTATTTTCATTCTCGTTGCTTTCTATGAATTTCCTTATTCCCTCCTTGATGTCTTCTATAACCCAGTCTTTTTTCAGGAGGGTATTGTTCATTTTCCAAGTATTTGATTTCTTTTCCCTAGTTTTTCTGTTATTGATCTCTAGTTTTATTGCCTTGTGGTCTGAGAAGATGCTTTGTAATATTTCGATGTTTTGGACTCTGCAAAGGTTTGTTTTATGACCTAATATGTGGTCTATTCTAGAGAATGTCCCATGTGCGCTGGAAAAAAAAGTATATTTTCCAGCAGTTGGGTGGAGAGTTCTGTATAAGTCAATGAGGTCAAGTTGGTTGATTGTTGTAATTAGATCTTCCGTGTCTCTGTTTAGCTTCTTACTGGATATCCTGTCCTTCTCCGAAAGTGGTGTGTTGAAGTCTCCTACTATAATTGTGGAGGTATCTATCTCGCTTTTCAGTTCTGTTAAAATTTGATTTATGTATCTTGCAGCCCTGTCATTGGGTGCGTAAATATTTAATATGGTTATGTCTTCCTGATCAATTGTCCCTTTTATCATTATATAGTGTCCTTCTTTATCCTTTGTGGTGGATTTAAGTCTAAAGTCTATTTTGTCAGAAATTAATATTGCTACTCCTCTTCTTTTTTGCTTATTGTTTGCTTGATATACTTTTTTCCATCCTTTGAGTTTTAGTTTGTTTGTGTCTCTAAGTCTAAGGTGTGTCTCTTGTAGGCAGCATATAGATGGATCGTGTTTCTTTATCCAGTCTGTGACTCTCTGTCTCTTTATTGGTGCATTTAGTCCATTTACATTCAGGGTAATTATAGATAAATAAGTTTTTAGTGCTGTCATTTTGATGCCTTTTTATGTGTGTTGTTGACAATTTCATTTTTCCACACACTTTTTTGTGCTGAGGCGTTTTTCTTAGTAAATTGTGAGATCCTCATTTTCATAGTGTTTGACTTTATGTTAGTTGAGTCGTTACGTTTTTCTTGGTTTTTGTCTTGAGTTATAGAGTTGTTATGCCTTTTTGTGGTTACCTCATTATATACCCCTATTTTTCTAAGTAAAAACCTAACTTGTATTGTTCTATATCGCCTTGTATCACTCTCCATATGGCAGTTCAATGCCTCCTGTATTTAGTCCCTCTTTTTGATTATTGTGATCTTTAACCTATTGACTTCCATAATTCCCTGTTATGTGTATTTTTTTTTTAATTAATCTTAATTTGTTTGTTTTTGTGATTTCCCTATTTGAGTTGATATCAGGACGTTCTGTTTTGTGACCTTGTGTTGTGCTGATATCTGATATTATTGGTTCTGTGACCAAACAATATCCTTTAGTATTTCTTGTAGCTTTGGTTTGGTTTTTGCAAATTCTCTAAACTTGTGTTTGTCTGTAAATATCTTAATTTCGCCTTCATATTTCAGAGAGAGTTTTGCTGGATATATGATCCTTGGTTGGCAGTTTTTCTCCTTCAGTGTTCTGTATATGTCGTCCCATTCCCTTCTTGCCTGCATGGTTTCTGCTGAGTAGTCAGAACATATTCTTATTGATTCTCCCTTGAAGGAAACCTTTCTTTTCTCCCTGGCTGCTTTTAAAATTTTCTGTTTGTCTTTGGTTTTGGCAAGTTTGATGATAATATGTCTTGGTGTTTTTCTTTTTGGATCAATCTTAAATGGGGTTCGATGAGCATCTTGGATAGATATCCTTTCGTCTTCCATGATGTCAGGGAAGTTTTGTGTCAGGAGTTCTTCAACTATTTTCTCTGTGTTTTCTGTCCCACCTCCTTGTTCTGGGACTCCAATCACTCGCAAGTTATCCTTCTTGATAGAGTCCCACATGATTCTTAGGGTTTCTTCATTTTTTTTAATTCTTTTATCTGATTTTTTTTCAGCTATGTTGGTGTTGATTCCCTGGTCCTCCAGATGTCCCAGTCTGCATTCTAATTGCTCGAGTCTGCTCCTCTGACTTCCTATTGCGTTGTCTAATTCTGTAATTTTATTGTTAATCTTTTGGATTTCTACATGCTGTCTCTCTATGGATTCTTGCAACTTATTAATTTTTCCACTATGTTCTTGAATAATCTTTTTGAGTTCTTCAACAGTTTTATTGGTGTGTTCCTTGGCTTTTTCTGCAGTTATCCTAATTTAATTTGTGATATCTTTAAGCATTCTGTAAATTAGTTTTTTATATTCTGTATCTGATAATTCCAGGATTGTATCTTCATTAGGGAAAGATTTTGATTCTTTTGTTTGGAGGGTTGGAGAAGCTGTCATGGGCTGCTTCCTTATGTGGTTTGATATGGATTGTTGTCTCCGAGCCATCACTGGGAAACTAGTTTTTCCAGAAAATCCGCTAAAAAAAAAATGCAGTCAGATCCCTATCAGAGTTCTCCCTCTGGCTCAGGCTATTCAGATATTAATGAAGCCGCCTGCGTCCAGTCCAAATCCCGGCGGGACGGTTCCCCGGCTGGGATGCTGCTCTCCCCGTTCCAAGACCAGTCACTGCCTCCCGGGGACTTCTCCTACCGGCTGCGTCCCATGCCGCCTGCGGAACCGGCTGGTCCCCCTTCCGGGGTTAGTTCAGGGGGGTGGAGCAGCTCTCTCTGCTTGTGCCGTACTTGACTGGTGCGCTGGCTCCAGGCTCTGAAAACAATCGCTGCTTCCCCGTATTAGTTCGTTCTCCGTCTCTAAATCTGTGTTTGTTGTTCAGGGTTCATAGATTGTTATGTATGTGTTCGATTCACTTGTTTTTCCGTGTCTTTGTTGTAAGAGGGATCCGAGGTAGCGTCTGCCTAGTCCGCCATCTTGGCTCCGCCTCCCGGGGTGTGATGTTTTAATGCAACACTGGATATAAACTCTAGAGGTGGATTATAGTCCGTCTTCTAGATCCTCCAAATCACTGATTACTCCTTGTAAAGTATGTTCACACACCACCTCCTTCCATTATCAGATGGAAGCAATTATTCACCCTCAGTTCCTAAATTTTAGCATCGCCAGAATCACAGGTGGATCCCTAGTCCTTAATTTAGGAGCTGGAGAAAGAGGAAGGACTCATTCTTGCTCTGGTAAACCAGAGGAAGAAGGGAGACTCATCATATGAAACCCACAGGATTTCATCTAATCCTACAGTGCCTTGGCTGCCATGGCTTCTGGGCAAGGACAGCTCCTAATGTGGGAGCAGGTGCAGAACAAGGAAGTAGGATACAGTGGAGAGGCAGAGAGGAGGCATCGTATGGAATCAAAGACTGGGAATACTGCACAAGAGAATGGGCAGCTAGAGCCACAGTACTGGTAATTGAACCAGAGTCATGTGACTGACTTCCCTTTTTCCTTCCAATACCATGGTCTCCACCACCTCCTCAGCCACATGTTCTCACAACCTGCACAGAGCAATTAACTGTCCATTTTCCTTCCTTACAGCTGGTAGAGAAGCAACTGCTAGAGTTGAAAGGGGGGGAAGGTGTGGAGGCAACCCCAACTTATGGTTTTCCCCCAATGGATTCACTTTTTTTCCAGAGCCTGAGGCCAGTGAAGATGCAGGGAGCACAGGTAACCACAGCCTCCACCTGGGAATCAGCGAGGAATTGGCACAAAAAAGTTGAATGCAGATGACCTGCCAAAAGATGGCAGAGGAGACAGTAACCAGTCTAAGTCAAAAGAGCTTGCTCTCTTTACATGGAGTCAAAAGTCACAGAAACTTGTCCGAACATTCAACCTCTTCTCACCAGGGTGCTAGTTGCTCTTCACCTAGATTGGGGGCCAGAGAAGCCTTAATGTTCACAGAAACCTCTCCTATTAGTGAAACACCTAGGAAAGGTCCAGGGAAGAGGAGGAGGAAGAGGAGGAACTCCCCAGCCTTGCCTTCCTTTTGGCATCTCAACAAAGTCTACCGCCCTGGGGACTTTCTAAGAGTCCTTTGCCTGCCTCTGGCATTCTACGCCATGAAGTTCAGGGCTCCTGGAGAGCATCTCAGTGCCTATCTCCTGAGACAGTGAGTCAGCCATCCTGGACACAGCCAAGTCTAAGATCCCATCTCAAGTTAGAGCCCCATCTCTTGCTGCCAAGAGGCCCTACTCAGGGGCTGACCTTGGAGTCTCTGGGAGGCAATCCTTCCCTGTGGGTGAGGTCCAACCCTCAATGCCTCTAAAAAGAGTGACCCTTCCACACATTGGAAAAGGAAAAAGCATCATCGTAGCCAGTGGCAATCTCTCCTCTTCCATGTGTCAGACCCTTAAATTGGGAACCCCAAAATAGATGTTGATTTTCAGCTCCCCCACTCTTCGGCTAATGCTCCTCCCCTATCACAATGGTGTTTCTGGGCTATTGTATAGATACAGTGAGCGCAGAGAGGGAGGCCCAAAACTGGGCAGGGTGCACATGTACTTCCATGGTTGGAAATGAAGAACAGTGGCTTTACTTTACAGAAGAGTCCTCTGTAAAATGGGATTAAAGATAGTTATGTTGGAAAAAACTCTCATTGCTTCTGTTCTGGTTCCCCTCTGCTGTTGGATGGATTGTGGTGCTGTGAAAAGGAAAAGATACAGGTGTTCCCCATTTTCTACATCCATATGTGACTGACCTAGTTTTTTCCTCCAGCTTTAAGTCATGTTCTCAGAATGCTTTTGGGGACAGTCTGGCTTTGGCCTCTCACAGGTCACTATTAAATCTCCAGTGATCATTTTCGTCATCCATTTTTCACAAACCCTGGCTGGGTTTTGGGGAGCTTTCTGTGAGTATCCTCTCATCTCTCTCTCTCTTTTTTTTTCATTAGCGCCAGAAATATATATAATTAGAAATCATGTTGTAGAAGTTTTAATGATATGAGGAAATGTTTACAGTGTACTTCAAAAAACTATGGGGTTAACCTGTGCTTGTCAACCCTTACTATGCGGGGGGATCTTGTTAAAATGCAGATTTTGATTCTGTAAATGTGAAGTGGAGCCTAACTTGAGATTCTACATTTCTTTTTTTTTTAATTTCTCATGCAAAAATTTATACACATATTGTTTTGTGACATTAGTTGCAATCCCCACAATATGACAGCACACTGCCCCTTTCCACCACCGGTTCCCTGTGTCCATTCAACCAGTTCCTGTCCCTTCCTGCCTTCTCATTCTGCGTCTGGGCAGAAGCCATCCATTTGGTTTCATGGATGTGACTAAACTAAGAAGCACATCCCTCACATATATTATTTTTTTATTTTATAGTCCTGTCCAATCTTTACCTGAAGAGTGGGCTTTGTAGTTCTTCTGGTCTCAGGCTGGTGGAGTCTGGTTCATGTGGTCCTTTAGTCTCTTGGGCTAACACTCTCCTATGTCTTTGGTTTTTTTTCATTCCCCTTCATTCCAAGTGGATTGGGACTAATTGATACATACTAGATGGCCGCTTGCAAGCTTTTAAGACCCCAGATGCCACTCGAAAGAATAATTTTCTTAATAAACTTTGTTTTGCCAATTGATCTAGATGTCCCCTGAAACTATGGTCCCCAGGCCCCAGCCCCAGCTACTCTTTCCTTCAAAGTGTTTAGAGGTGTCCAGGAAACTCCTTAGCTTTTGCTTTGGTCCAGTTGTGCTGACTTCCCCAGTATTGTGTGCTGTCCTTGCCTTCACCGAATTTGATCCTTGTCTAGTATCTAGTTAGTGAAATTGCCTCCTTCTCCCTCCCCACCCTCATAACCATCAAAAAAACGCTTTCTTTCTGTGTATAAATCTTTTCTTGAGTTCTTAAAATAATGGTCTCATCTAATATTTGTCCTTTTGTGACTGACTAGTTTTACCCAGCACAATGCCCTCCAGACCTGTCCATGTCGTGAGATGTTTCAAGAATTCAACATTGTTCTTTTGTGGCCTAGTATTCCATTGTGTGTTATGTACCATAATTTTTTTGTCCATTTGTCTGCTGATGGGTACTAGGTTGTTTCTATCTTTTTTGCTATTGTGAATAATGCTGCAATGAACATGCGTGTGCATATGTCCATTCGTGTGATGGCTCTTCTCTAGGATTCCTAGGACTGGAATTGCTGGATTGTATGGTATTTCTATTCCTAGCTTTTTAAGGAAGCATCAAATCGTTTTCCAAAGTGTTTGTAACATTTTACATTCCCACCAGCATTGCGTAAGTTTTCCAATCTCTCCACAACCTCTCCAATATTCATTATTTTCTATTTTTTGGATTAGCGCCGTCCCTGTTAGGGTGAGATGGTATTTCATTGTAGTTTTGATTTGCATCTCATTAATGGCTAATGATCGTGTACATTTCCTCATGTGTCTGTTTGCTGCCTGAATGTCTTCTTTGGTGAAGTGTCTATTTATATCCTTTGCCCATTTTTTAAAGGGATTATTTGTTTTTTGTTGTTGAGGTGTTGTAGTGTCTTATAGATTTTAAAGATTAGACCATTACCGGATATGTCATAGCCAAAATTTTTTTCCCAGTCTGTAGGTTCTCTTTTTACTGTTTTGGTGAAGTCCTTAGATGAACATAAGTGTTTGTTTTTTGGAGCTCCCAGTTATTTAGTTTCTGTTCTGGTATTTGTGCATTGTTAGTTATGCTTTGTGTACTATTTATGCGATGTGTTAGGGCTCCTAGCATTATCCCTATTTTTTCTTCTGCAGTCTTTATCGTTTTAGATTTTATATTTAGGTCTTTGATCCATTTTGACTTAGCTTTTGTGTATGGTGTTAAGTATGAGTCCTGTCTCATTTTTTTTGCAGATGGATATCCAGTTATGCCAGCACCATTTGTTAAAGAAACTATCCTTCCTCCACTAAACACACTTTGGGCCTTTGTCAAATATCAACCGCTCCCAGGTGGATGGATTGACGTCTGGTTTCTCAATTCTGTTCCATCGGTCTATGTATCTGTTGTTGTACCAGTTTGACTACCATGGTGGTATAATAGTTTCTAAAATCTGCTTAACTCCTCAAATCCAGGTGTCTGTGGCCTGACCTCTCCACCCCATTCCTTTCAGTAGTTCTGGTTCTTGGAAACTCCCTGGAACTCATCAATGCTCCCTGACAGCCCAATGCTTTCTTCTCCACATTCCAAGTTCTGATTTTATCCAAATGCCTGTCAGTTTTCAGCAGAAGGTTCCTGTCCGACACCATACAGGCACCTTATAGAGTGTCTTCCTTAGCATAACCCCCAATCTGGGTGTATCCCTCGTGTCTAGGGGAGTGTACACATCAAACATCGAAAGGCAATGCGGTGAGTGAAGGACAGAGCCCTGGCTCCTCCATTCACTGGTGTTTGACTTTAGAAAAGTCCCACAACTCCTCTTTCGGGGTCTTCATTGGGAAAATAGCCATAACACTGTCCACCTCTCAGGGTGTTTGGCATATTAAATGAGTCATGCTTGAAAGGAATTTGCTCCCAATCCTACCAAGCACTGGGCCCTCTGTCAACGAAGGGAATAATCACATCTACAGTTTGGAAGTTCAGGTGTTAACTCTCATATCTTCATCACCTGCCTGTTATCTGCCATCGGCACCTGTGATTGGTCGACCACTTCCCAGAAATAGAAAGAACCTGGTGCTGTCCCATGTGAATAATGTGTGGAATCCTAAAATGTACCCATCAGCCTGCACAGTGGGATCTGACTGAAGGTCAATCCACTCACATTCTTCCTCATAGGCACCTAGCAACCACATGTCTGTGACACCAAAAGTGCTAAGCTGCTTTGGGTTTGATGTGTTCTGTCACAAATATGTGCTCTCCAAGGAGGAACTTCCTCTTGGTCAGTTTTCTGAGCTCTTTTCTGGGAAAGCAACAAGATTTGGATTTACGATTTGAAGAGTTGAGTGTTCCCCAAAGATGGCTGCAACAGAGGAAGTTTTTGTAGCTGGAGACTTCTTTTCCCTGAAATGATTTTGATAGGAGTTTACAATCTCTGTCTTTCTCTCTAAAACAGACACATAGGCATACACACATACTGCAGTGAATGCTCATGTTGTCTCCCCAGATTTCATACTTAAATCCAAAGAGCTTTGTTTTCAGGGCTCAGTGGGCAATGGTTTACCTTCACCTCTTTGAAGAACTATTTTTCTTTTTTGGCTTTCAATATCCTTTGCCTTGCCATCTCTGACAGCAGTTGACATAGCAACAAACCAGAGGAGAATCCTACTCAGTGAGCTGTAAATTTACTTGCAGAGGATTTGTGTCCATCACAAGAAAGCAGAAGTGTAGGGCCAATGTAGGGAAAAAAAAATGTTTCAAAATTTCTCTGGTGCCAACATACCTCAGACATAGAACAATTAATTATGCAACAACATTTAATATATGAATTTTAAAGTGTTCAAAACACCAAAAGAAAATATATGAAAATTGACAGTGTAATGCGTGAGAACTCATTACTCTAGAAATCATGGAATTTCAGATACTTAATCTGTGCTCTATGCTGTTCCAGGTGGTTTACCTCCCCTAGTAACTCACATAATCTTCCTGCTCACCTGGTGAGGAAGGTTTGATGTTAGATTGACATTAGGAAAACAAGAAGATGGCACCAAAAGTCCTCACTGGGAGTATTAAATATGGGATATGATAGTTGACTACTTTATAATCCTAGGGAGCACAAAATAAAAGGGAATGGGTTGAACTAATGTTTGAGAGGAGGTCTTTAGCTCATGTGTACGTGAGATATGACATTAGGTGGGGAAGATATGATATCTCTTTGCCATGTTGCTGTGCAGGAAAGACCTTTGTCCAGCTGGATTGATAAGGTCCACCCTGCTGTGGCAAGGGGAATATCTCAGAAGCCTTAGGGGTCTTCCAAGGAGCATCACGTAAGCGCTTTCCTCTTTCCTTCCCAACCAATGACTGAAATTCTTGGATTTCACAATTGTAGATTTAGGTTTATATTTACATGGGAAATAGTTTCTCATAAAGATAATACCACCTTATACAATAAGAAAGCTCAAGAGGTACAAAGATGGGTTGAGATGTATGCCAGGCTTGGGGGCTGTTCTAAGGGTCTTTGCCTTGGCCATCAATAGACCTCTGCTGTCTCTTGTTCACAATTTGTGTTGATGCCATGTTATGTGGGCACTGGGAAAAGAGAAGTGGTCACTTTTCTGGTACCAAGAAAGAATGTAGGGTGTGAGTCAATGGGGCTTGGTTCCAAAATGGGTCAGAGTTGGTGGCAATGACTAAGCAGGCCTTCAGGATGGCCCAGCAGGACACATCATGGACCCTAGGCTGATGGTCCAGTTCCTTTTCTGTGGTTGGTGTGGCCTTGCACCAACTTTCTCTGAATTCCTCTTCACCTATTAACACTCCTTCATTGCTTGCAGAAAGCCTTCCCTTTCACACACCTGAAAGCGAACGTTGTCCTCAGAGAGTGCAAGTGAACAATGTGCTGGGAGGAAGAAAGAAAAGTGGCCTTAGAAAGGTTAGATTTAGGGTCAGCCAGAGCTGAGCTTTAATCTCAGCTCCGTCACTTGTTGGCTGTAGGACCTACATTATCTGAGCCTCAGCTTTCTTATCAGTAAAATATGCATAATCACACTTCACTTGGATAGCTCTTGCAAGACGAGAGATAGTGTATGGAATATGGCCTAAATGAATACGGCCTAAATGAAGGTTTATGCTATTTCTACTAAATGAAGGTTTATGCTATTTCTTCTGTGAGAGTGTTCAACAGGAGAAGGCTGGTCTGGTGGAGGTTCTGTAAGGATGTTGCACTAGGCTCAGACCTGGATGAGTAGAGAGTCAAGAAGTATCTTGGGTTATTTATTTCTGTTCCTGAGACTGTGCCTGGCTTCATTTTCTCTTTGCCTTGTCACAGCCCCCTCACCATGCACTGCATGTCACTGTTTAGTGTTCTTAACCCCTGGAGACCGTGCTTTTCGAAAGGCAGGATGAGTGTCCTTGTCTTCCCTTGGACTAGGACATTAACATAAAATAATAGTAATATTCATATCCACTGTCATTTGCTGAATATGTTTCATGTGAGATTTTGCTCAGTGCTTGTCACAGATATAGTTCAAAGTCAGAGCTATCTAATGACTTAGAAGTCATTCCCATTTTACACATGGGCACAATTATTGCAAGTTCACACAGTCAGTAAGAGGAAGCCAGGATGGTTCCAAAACGAAAACGAGATCAGTTGCCGGTGTCAGTTCCAACTCATGGTGATACTGTTTCACAGTAGGGTTGTGCTGCATAGGGTATTCGGTGAATTTCTAAAGGACATCACCAGGTGTTTGTTTTCAGGAACTACTAGGTGAACTAAAAACACCAACTTTTCACTTAGCAGCCAGTTCATTAAAGCTTTGTACAACCCAGGGACTCCACACGGTTTTAAATCCTACAATCTTCCACTGTTACAAATCAGGCACAGATACGGTTAACAACAACAAAAAAAAAGAACTATTTCCTCTACAACTTAGTTTCCCTGAAGTATAATTTCCATGCAATGAAACTCACCCACTTCAATTTATACTTTAGTGACTTTAGTGAGCTTCGTTAATTTTAAATATTGTGGTGTTACCACCACCTGAATCAACACCTAGACCATAGACTCAGATTCTCCATCACCCGTGGTTGTCTTTCAGGTACTTAGTCAGGAACAGTTCAGACTCTGCTGATTTTGGTAGTCACCATTCAGAGGCCACAGGGTAAAGCTGGTGAGAAGCCCCTGAGGACTTCTTTTATTTGTGAACAAGAAGGGGACCAGCATCTGTCTCTGTGGTGAGACCTCTTTACCCACGATCTCATTAAATGTGTGTGTGTGTGGAGTGCTCATTATAAAAAGAAATCTACATACTATCGATGAGCATTGTGATGCTGGGAAAAGTGGCTTCATCCAAAGGACACACCTGCCCTGCCCGACTCCCAAAACTGTGATGCTCTGGACTGTGCTTCCTTGACTTTCCTCGTGCCCTTAATGGCAGCCAGGGCACAGCCTAGTCTGCTTCGCTTTTCCTCATCACAAGGGGAGTTGATTCCTCAGGGTAAATTCTCTCTCCATCCCATGACATACACCTGAAAAAAAAAACCGGCCCTAGATCTCCCAGCTCTGTTCATCATCAGCCCTTCTAGCAATTTCCTTCATGCAGTCTTGGTGTGGGATTTTCATTCCTGGGTCAAGGTGCTGAGACTGTCCTATTCCTCCCTCCTAAATCTCAGGATCTATGTCTTACCACTTACAAATTAAATAAAGCAGACAAAATCAACCACACAAGAACACAAGAAAATCACCCACGTATGTATAATTTACATATTACAATCACAAAGGGCTCTGAATATACAAAATGATCTTGGAAAAGAAGAACAAAGTATGTGACTCACACTTCAAGATTTAAAATAGCACTACAAACATACAGTAAACAGACCAGCCTGGTACTAGCATAAGGATAGACATAGATACAAAGGTATAGAATTGAGGATCCAGAAATAAATTCATATATCTTTGTCCAATTTGTTTCAACAATGATGCCAAATCCATTCAATACAGGAAAGAATAGTCTCTTCAACAAGGGATGCTGGGGCTTCTGGATCTCTACATGAAAAAGCATGAAGCTGGACACAAACTTCATACCACACACAAAAATTAAATGGATTGATGACCTAAACAGGAGAGCGAAAACCATAAAACCCTTAGAAGTAAACATTAGGTTTACGTTTCAGGATTTTCCCCCCACAACTTCATAGATATGACACAAGAAAAAAAAAAGAAACAGATAAATATCTCTTGGTGAAAATTTAAACCTTTTCTGCATCAATGAGCACTATGAAGAAAGTGAAGACATACTTGGAATCTCTACAGTGCTTAAGGGTTTCATATCCAGAAATATAAAGAGTGCCTGGAACTAAACATAAAAATACAAATGACCCAATTTAAAAAATGGACAAAAGATATAAATAGACATTATTCCAAAGAAAATATACAAATGGCCAGCAAGCAAGTGAAAAGATGCTCAATATCATCAGTCATTAGGGAAATGCAAATCAAAATCATGATGAGATATCACTCCACACCACACCAATGGCTGTTACCAGAGAAAAACAATAAAACAAAACAAATAAGGACCTGGTGAGGATGTGGAGAAATTGGGACCCTTATCCATTGGTGCTGGGAATATGAAATGCTACGACCACAGTAGAAAACAATTTCGTGGTTCCTCAAATAATTTAGCGTAGAATTACCATATGACTCTGTAATTTCTCTGCTAGGCACAAACACTAAAGAATTGAAAGTAAGGAAACAGATAATTAGGCACTGACATTCACTGCAGCATTAGTCACTGAATCTAAAATGTGGAAACAACACAAGTGTCCATCAAAAGATGAATGGAGAGCAGGGCCGAGATGGTGGAGAAGTCGGACGCTTCCAGTGAACCCTCTTACAACAAAAACCCAAAAAACAAGTGAAACAATTACATTTATGACAAGCTAGAAGCCCTGAACATCAAAGGCAAAGTTAGAAAATGGACTGAGCATCAAGGGAGGTAGAGACAGTTCAGAAGTGGAGAGGAGTTACTGAACTTGAATTGCTGGGAACCCTCAGGCTGCAGTGGGCTGGTGGTAGCGTTCAGCTGCAATTTCCTCAGGGAGAAACAGCCAGCCACACAGCCTACTCACACCTCCAGAAACAGAGAAGAACAGTGCTCTCGGCAAAAGCTAAGTGCTTGCATATATTTTACTGTGCCCCCCAGCCCCCAAGCCGGCTTCAGTGGCTGTTGATTTCCCTGGGCCTGAGATAGGCCCTGCTGCGTGCTCTGAGCCATTCTCCTGGCCTTGGTGAAGGAATAAATTCACGACTGGGGAAAAGACAATCTGCTAGCTCCACTAACCTAGGGAGCTGAGTACAGAAGTGGCTCCTGTCCAAACATAAATGGTCTGCAGACTGAATACATTTTCCACCCTGCATGGACCTGTGTGGGCCTATTCCAGGAGAATAGGCCCTTGTTGACAGACCAACACTGTTTCAGCTGTGCGGTGGAGAGGTGGGTTTTTGATGTTTGACACTGTTTTGCCTATTAAACAGGGTCCTCACCCACATCAGGGGCCTAAGGACTGTTGGCTCCAATCAGGTCACCCAGCCATCCACCACAGAGGTGCAAGGATAACTGGTACCTGTCAGTCCTTACAACCAAAAGAAGTGGGTGCCCAAGGTCCATCTGCAGAACCCACCCACCTACCTGCTATAGGGAACAGGGACATATTTTCCTCACAGACACTTAGGAGATAGTTGTCAGCCCCCCACCTTGTTCAGAGCATGGCCCCCTGCTGCAACCAGACACTGGTACCTACACCAATCAGCCCGGCGCCTCTAAGACTGTAGGACAGAGCCTGTACCACACACATGATGACCAACTACCTGGACACCTGAGCTGAATCCATACAAGAAAAGTGAATGGACTCCTAGGTCATACACCTGGTAACAGCTCTAGCAATCTGGTGACAGGACATTAGAGCTTCAAAGGTAAAATAATCAAGACAGCTCAATCAAGCAACCTACTTGGACATAGCAAAACAAAATAAAGCAAGAAGCTAGGATATACTAAGCAAACATTAATGAAAAAAATATAATAACTTATAGATGGCTCGGAGACAACAGTCAATATCAAATCACATAAAAAAGCAGACCATGATCACTTCAACAAGCTCTGAATAAAAAGAATCAAGGGATCTTCCTGCCTTTCTGGAATTACCAGATGCAGAATACAAAAGATTAATATACAGAACTCTTCAAGACTTCAGGAACAAGATCAGGAAGGAGATCCGGCAACACACAGAACAAGCCAAGGAACATACAGATAAAGCAGTTGAAGAAATTAAAAAGGTTATTCAAGAACACAATGAAAAATTCAATAAGCTGCAAGAATCCATAGAGAGACAACAATCAAAAATTCAGAAGATTAACAATAAAATTACAGAATTAGACAACTCAATAGAAAATCAGAGGAGCGGAATTGAGCAAGTGGAAGGCAGAATTGGTGAGATTGCAGATAAAGCACTTGACACCAATATATTTGAAGAAAAATCAGATAAAAGAATTTCAAAAATGAAGAAACCCTAAGAATCATGTGGAAATCTATCAAGAGAAATAACGTTATTGGAGTACAAGAACAGGAGGGGATAACAGAAAATACAGAGAGAATTGTTGATGATATGTTAGCAGAAAACTTCCCTGATATCGTGAAAGATGAGAAGATACCTATCCAAGGTGCTATTGAACTCCACATAAGGTAGATCGTAAAAGAAAGTCACCAAGACATATTAAAATCAAACTTTCCAAAATCAAAGATAAAGAGAGAATTTTAAGAGTAGCTAGGGATAAACGAAAAGTCACCTACAAAAGAGAGTCAATAAGAATAAGCTCGAACTACTCAGCAGGAACCATGCAGGCAAGAAGGCAGTGGGATGACTTATATAAAGCACTGACAGAAAAAAACATTTCCAGCCAAGAATCGTATATCCAACAAAACTGTCTCTCAAATATAAAGGAAAAATTAGGACATTTCCCAATAAAATTTAGGGAACTCATAAAACCAAACCAAAACTACAAAACATACTAAAGGGAGTTCTCTGGTTAGTAGATCAATAATATCAGATATCAACCCAAGACTCGAACCCTGGGCAGAGAAATCAAATGTCAACCCAGATAGGGAAATCATAAAAATAAATCAAGATAAAAAAACCTCAAAACAGGGAAACAGTGATGTCATAATGTACAGTAAAAAAAAAAAAATTGTAAAAGAAGACATTAAATCAATAAAGATGGACTGAGAAATGTAGTCATAGATCCTTCATATGGAGAGGAAGACAAGTCAATATAACAAAACAAAAGGTTTAAACTTAGAAAAATGGGAGTAAATATTAAGGTAACCACAAAGGAGACTAAGAATCCTACTCATCAAAATAAAATACGAGAAAAAAATAGAGACTCAGCAGAAACAAAATCAACTACAACAAATAAGAGGAAAGGACAATATATAAACATACCCAGCACAAAAAATTAAGTGGGAAAAAGAAACTGTCAACAACACACACAAAAAAGACATCAAAATGACAGCACTGAACTCACACCTATCCTTCATTATGCTGACTGTAAATGGACTAAATGCACCAAGAAAGAGACACAGAGTGGCAGAATGCATGAAAAACACGATCCGTCTATATGCTGCCTACAAGAGACACACCTTAGACTTAGAGACACAAACAAACTAAAACTCAAAGGATGGAAAAAAATAAATCAAGCAAAGAACAATCAAAAAAGGGCAGGAGTGGCAATATTAATTTCTGACTAAAGAGACTTTAAAGTTAAATCCACCACAAAGGATAAGGAAGGACACTATGTAATGATTAAAGGGACAATATACCAGGAGGATAAAAAAACATTAAATATTTATGCACTCAATGACAGGGCTGCATGATACATAAAACAAACGCTAACAACATTGATAAGTGAGACAGACAGTGCCACAATAATAGTAGAACAGAACATCCAGAAAGAAGCTCAATAAAGACACATAAGATCTAAATGCCACAATCAACCAACTCGACCTTATAGACATATACAGAACACTCCACCCAACAGCAGCCAAGTATACTTTCTTGTCAAGTGCACACAGAACATTCTCTAGAATAGACCACATATTAGGTCATAAAGCAAGCCTTAGCTGAAGCCAAAACATCGAAATATTACAAAGCATCTTCTCTGACCATAAGGTCATGAAAGTAGAAATCAATAACAATAAATCAGGGAAAAGAAATCCAACACTTGGAAACTAAGCAATACCTGCTAAAAAATGACTGGGTTAAAGAAGACATCAAGGTTAGAATAAAGAAATTCATAAAATCCAACGAGAATGAAAACACTTCCTATCAGAACCCTTGGGACACAGTGAAAGCAGTGCTCAGAGTTCGATTTATGTCAATAAATGCACACCTACAAAAAGAAGAAAGGGCCAAAATCAAAGAATTATCCCTACAACTTGAACAAACAGTAAGAGAGCAACAAAGGAAAACCTCAGGCACCAGAAGAAAGCAAAAATAAAAATCAGAGCAGAATTAAATGAAATAGAAAACAGAAAAACAACTGAAAGAGTTAATGAGACCAAAAGCTGCTGCTCTGAAAAAAGTAACAAAATTGATAAACCAATGGCCAAACTAATAAAAGAAAAACAGGAAATGAAGCAAATAACCTGAATAAGAAATGAGATGAGCGATATCACAAGAGACCCAACTGAAATTAAAAGAATCATATCAGGTTATTATGAAAAATTGTACTCTAACAAATTTGAAAACCTAGAAGAAATGGATGAATTTCTAAAAACACACTACCCACCTGAACTAAAACAAACAGAGGTAAACCAAAAAAACCAAACCCACTGCTCTCGAGTCGATTCTGACACATAGCGACCGTATAGGACAGAGTAGAACTGCCCCATAGAGAGAGTTTCCAAGGAGCATCTGGCAGATTCAAACTGCCAACCTTTTTGTTAGCAGCCGTAGCACTTAACCATTATGCCACCAGGGTTTCCCAAACAGAGCTAGAACAACTAAATAAACCCACAACAAAAGAAGAGATTGAAAAGGTAATCAAAAAACTCCCAACAAAAAAAAGCCCTGGCCCGGACCGAATACTGGAGAGTTCTACCAACCTTTCAGAGAAGAATTAATACCACTGCTAAAGGTATTTCAGAGCATAGAAAAGGATAGAATACTTCCAAACTCATTCTGTGAATCCAGCATATCTCTGATACCAAAACCAGGTAAAGACGCCACAAGAAGAGAAAATTATAGAACTATATCCCTCATAAACATAGATGCAAAAATCCTTAACAAAGTTCTAGACAATAGAATTCAACATCATATCAAAAAAATAATTCACCATGACTAAGTGGGAGTCATATCAGGTATGCAGGGATGGTTCAACATTAGAATAATAATTAATGTAACCCATCATATAAATAAAACAAAAGACAAGAACCACATGATCTTATCAATTGATGCAGAAAAGGCATTTGACAAAGTTCAACACTGATTCATGAAAAAAACTCTCAGCAAAACAGGAATAGAAGGAAATTTCCTCAACATAATAAAGGGCATGTAAACAAAGCCAACAACCAACATGATCCTAAATGGAAAGAGTCTGAAATCATTCCCGTTGAGATCGGAAACCAGACAAGGATGCACTTTATCACCATTCTTATGCAACATTCTACTGGAGGTCCTAACCGGAGCAATTGGCTAGATAAAGAAATCAAGGATTCCAGATTGGTAAGGAAGAAGTTAAAGTATCTCTATTTACAGTTGACATAATCTTATACACAGAAAACCCTAAAGGAGTCTCAGGAAAACTACTGAAACTAATCGAAGAGTTCAGCAGAGCATCAGGATACGAGATAAACATATAAAAATCAGTTGGATTCCTCTACATCAACAAAAAGAACATTCAAGAGGAAATTAACAAATCAATATCATTTAAAGTAGCCCCCAAGAAGATAAAATACTTAGGAATAAATCTTACCAGAGATGTAAAAGACCTATAGAAGGAAAACTACAAGACATTACCACAAGAAAGCAAAAGAGACCTGCATAAGAGGAAAAACATACCTTGCTCACAGATAGGTAGACTTAACATTGTAAAAATGTCTATTCTACCAAAAGCCATCTATAGATACAATGTGATTCTGATCCAAATTCCAATGACATTTTTTAATGAGATGCAGAACGAAATCACCAACTTCATATGGAAGGGAAAGAGGCCCCGGATAAGTAAAGCATTATGGAAAAAGAAGAACAATGTGGGAGGCCTCGCTCTACCTGATTTTAGAACCTATTATACTGCCACAGTAGTCAAAACAGCCTGGTACTGGTACAACAACAGATACATAGACCAATGGAACAGAATTGAGAATCCAGACATAAATCCATCTACATGTGAGCAGCTGATATTTGAGAAAGGCCTGAAGTCAGTTAAATGGGGAAAAGATAGTCTTTTTAACAAATGGTGCTGGCATAACTGGATATCCATCTGCAAAAAAATGAAACAAGACCCATACCTCATACCATGCATAAAAAATAACTCAAAATGAATCAAGGGCCTAAATATAAAATCTAAAATGATAAAGATCGTGGAAGAAAAAATAGGGACAACGTTAGGAGCCCTAATACATGGCATAAACAGTATACAAAACATTACTAACAATGCAGAAGAAAAACTAGATAACTGGGAGCTCCTAAAAATCAAACACCTATGCTCATCCAAAGGCTGGGAAAAAGGTTTTTTAGCTATGACATTTCTGATCAGCATCTGATCTCTAAAATATACATGATGCTGCAAAAAGTCAACTACAAAAAGGCAAATTAGTCAATTAAAATATGGGCAAAGGATACGAACAGAGACTTCTCTAAAGAATACATTCAGGTAGCTAACAGATACATGAGGAAGTGCTTATGATCATTAGCCATTAGAGAAACGCAAATGAAAACTACAATGAGATTCCATCTCACTTCAACAAGGCTGGCATGAATCCAAAAAACACAAAATAACAAATGTTGGAGAGGTTGTGAAGAGACTGGAATACTTACACACTGCTGCTGGGAATGTAAAATGGTACCATCACTTTGGAAATCGATTTGGCACTTCCTTAAAAAGCTAGAAATAGAACCACATGATCCACAATCCCACTCCTTGGAATGTATCCTAGAGAAATAAGAGCCTTGACACGAACAGATGCATGCACACCCATGTTTACTACAGCATTGTTTAGAATAGGAAAAAGATGGAAGCAACCGAGGTACCCATGAACAGATGAATGGAGAAATAAATTACGGTATATTCACACAATGGAATACTACGCATCGATAAAGAACAATGATGAATCTGTGAAACAGTTCATAATATAGACGAATGCGGAAGGAATTATGCTGAGTGAAATTAGTTGCAAAAGGACAAATATTGTATGAGCCCACTATTATATGAACATGAAAAATAGTTTAAACAGAGAAGAAAATATTCTTTAATTGCTGGGAGAGTGGGAAGGGAGGAGGGAGAGGAGTTTTCACTAATTAGATAGTAGATAAGAATTATTTTAGGTGAAGGGAAAGACAACACACAGTACAGGAGAGGTCAGCACAATGGGACTAAACCAAAAGCAGTTTCCTGAATAAACTGAATGCTTCGAAGGCCAGTGTAGGAGGGGCGGGGATCTGGGGACCATGATTTCAGGGGACTTCTAAGTCAATTGCATAATAAAATCTCCTAAAAAAACATTCTGCATCCCACCTTGGAGAGTGGTGTTTGAGGTCTTCAATGCTAGCAAGTGGCCATCTAAGATGCATCAATTGGTCTCAACCCACCTGGACCAAAGGAGGATGAAGAACACCAAGGAGACAAGATAATTATGAGCCAAAGAGACAGAAAGGGTCACATAAACCAGAGATCACATCAGCCTGAGACCAGAACTAGATGGTGCCCGGCTACAACCTATGACTGCCCCTGACAGGGAACATAACAGAGAACCCCTGAAGGAGCGGGAGAGCAGTGGGATGCAGACCTCAAATTCTCCTAAAAAGACCGGACTTAATAGTCTGACTGAGTCTAGAAGGACCCCAGAGGTCATGGTCCCCAGACCTTTGATTAGCCCAAGAGAGGAACCATTACCAAGGCCAACTCTTCAGACAGGGATTGGACTGGACTATGGGATAGAAAATGATACTGCTAAATAGTGAGCTTCTTGGATCAAGTAGACACATGAGACTACGTGGGCAGCACCTATCTGGAGAGGAGAGGGTAGAGGGGGTCAGAAGCTGGCCAAATGGACATGAAATTAGAGAGTGAAGGGAAGGGGTGTATTATCTCATTAGAGGGAGAGCAACTAGGGGGATGTTGTTGTGGTTGTTGTTAGGTGCCGCCGAATCGGTTCCGACTCATAGAGACCCTATGCACAACAGAACGAAACACTGCCTGGTCCTGAGCCATTCTTACAATCGTTGTTATGCTTGAGCTCATTGTTGCAGCCACTGTGTCAATCCACCTCGTTGAGGGTCTTTCTCTTTTCCACTGACCTTGTACTCTGCCAAGCATGATGTCCTTCTCCAGGGACTGATCCCTCCTGACAACATGTCCAAAGTATGCAAGATGGAGTCATGCCACCCTTGCTTCTAAGGAGCATTCTGGTTGCACTTCTTCTGAGACAGATTTGTTTGTTCTTTTGGCAGTCCATGGTATACTCAATATTCTTTGCCAACACCACAATCGAAAGGCGTCAATTCTTCTTTGGTCTTCTGTTTTCATTGTCTGGCTTTCACATGCATATGATGCGATTGAAAATACCATGGCTTGGGTCAGGCGCACCTTAGTCTTCAGGGTGGCCTCTTTGCTCTTCAACACATTGAAGAGGTACTTTGCAGCAGATTTACCCAATGCGATGTGTCTTTTGGTTTCTTGACTGCTGCTTCCATGGCTGTTGATTGTGGATCCAAGTAAAATGAAATCCTTGACAACTTCAATCTTTTCTCCGTTTATCATGATGTTGCTCATTGGTCCAGTTGTGAGGATTTTTGTTTTCTTTATGTGGAGGTGTAATCCACACTGAAGGCTGTGGTCTTTGATCTTCATTAGTAAGTGCTTCAAGTCCTCTTCACTTTCAGCAAGTAAGGTTGTGTCATCTGCATAACGCAGGTTGTTAATGAGTGTTCCTCCAATCTTGATGCCCCGTTCTTCTTCATACAGTCCAGCTTCTCGTATTATTCATTTAGCATACAGATTAAATAGGTATGGTGAAAGAATACAACCCTGACGCACACCTTTCCTGACTTTAAATCAGTCAGTATCCCCTTGTTCTGTCTGAACAACTGCCTCTTGATCTATCTAAAGGTTCCTCATGAGCACAATTAAGTGTTCTGGAATTCCCTTTCTTCATAGTGTTATCCATAGTTTGTTATGATCCACACAGTCGAATGCCTTTGCATAATCAATAAAACACAGGTAAACATCCTTTTGGTATTTTGTGCTTTCAGCCAGGATCCATCTAACATCAGCAATGATATCCCTGGTTCCACGTCCTCTTCTGAAACTGGCCTGAATTTCTGGCAGTTCCCCGTCAATAGAATGCTGCAGCCGTTTCTGAATGATCTTCAGCAAAATTTTGCTTGCTTGTGATATTAACAATACTGTTCTATAATTTCTGCATTCGGTTGGATCACCTTTCTTGGGAATAGGCATAAATATGGATCTCTTCCAGTCAGTTGGCCAGGAAGCTGTCTTCCATATTTCTTGGCATAGACGACTGAACACCTCCAGCGCTGCATCTGTTTGTTGAAACATCTCAGTTGATATTCCGTCTATTCCTGGACCTTGTTTTTCGCCAATGCCTTCAGAGCAGCTTGGACTTCTTCCTTCAGTACCATTGGTTCCTGATCATATGCCGCCTCTTCAAATGGTTGAATATTGACTAATTCTTTTTGGTGTAATGACTCTGTGTATTCCTTCCATCTTCTTTTGATGTGTCCTGCATCATTTAATATTTTCCCCATGGAATCCTTCACTATTGCAACTCGAGGCTTGAATTTTTTCTTCAGTTCTTTCAGCTTCAGAAACGCCGAGGGTGTTCTTCCCTTTTGGTTTTCCATCTCCAGCTCTTTGCACATGTCATTATAATACTTTATTTTGTCTTCTCGAGAGGCCCTTTGAAATCTTCTGTTCAGTTCTTTTACTTCATCAATTCTTCCTTTTGTTTTAGCTGCTCGATGCTCATGAGCAAGTGTCAGAGTCTCCTCTGACATCCACCTTGTTCTTTTCTTTCTTTCCTTCCTGTCTTTTCAGTGACCTCTTGCTTTCTTCATGGATGATGTCCTTGATGTCATTCCACAACTCGTCTGGTCTTCGGTCACTAGTGTACAATGCGTCAAATCTATCCTTGAGATGGTCTCTGAATTCAGGTGAGATATACTCAAGGTCATATTTTGGCTCTCATGGACTTGCTCTGATTTTCTTCAGTTTCAGCTTGAACTTGCATATGAGCAATTGATGGTCTGTTCCACAGCCAGCCCCTGGCCTTGTTCTGACTGAGGATATTGAGCTTTTCCATCGTCTCTTTCCACAGATGTAGTCAATTTGATTTCTGTGTGTTCCATCTGGTGAGGTCCATGTGTACAGTAGCCGTTTATGTTGGTGAAAGAAGGTATTTGCAATGAAGAAGTTGGTCTTACAAAATTCCATCATTCGATCTCCGGCATCGTTTCTGTCACCAAGGCCATATTTTCCAACTACTGATCCTTCTTCTTTGTTTCCAACTTTCGCATTCCAATCACCAGTGATTATCAATGCATCTTGATTGCATGTTCGATCAATTTCAGACTGCAGCAGCTGATAAAAATCTTCTATTTCTTCATCTTTGGCCCTAGTGGTTGGTGCATAAATTTGAATAATAGTTGTATTAACTGGTCTTCCTTGTAGGTGTATGGATATTATCCTATCACTTACAGTGTTGTACTTCAGGATAGATCTTGAAACGTTCTTTTTGATGATGAATGCAACACCATTCCTCTTCCAGTTGTCATTCCCAGTGTAGTAGACTATATGATTGTCTGATTCAAAATGGCCAATAGCAGTCCATTTAAGCTCACTAATGCCTAGGATATCAGTGTTTATGTGTTCCATTTCATTTTTGACAATTTCCAATTTTCCTAGATTCATACTTCGTACATTCCAGGTTCCAATTATTAATGGATGTTTACAGCTGTTTCTTCTCATTTTGAGTCGTGCCACATCAGCAAATGAAGGTCCCGAAAGCTTTACTCCATCCATGTCATTAAGATCTACTCTACTTTGAGGAGACAGCTCTTCCCCAGTCATCTTTTGAGTGCCTTCCAAGCTGGCGGGCTCATCCTCCAGCACTGTATCAGACAATGTTCTGATGCTATTCATAAGGTTTTCACTGGCTAATGCTTTTCAGAGGTACACTGCCAGGGGATGTAGCCAGGTGTATATAAGTTTTTATATGAGAGAGTGACTTGGTTTGTAAACTTTCACTTAGCACAATAAATTTTTTTTTTAAAAATTGCAGCCTTGGAAATCCTATGGGGCATTTATCTCTACTCTGCCCTGCAGGGTCACCATGAGTCAGAACCGACTCAACAGCACACAAAATAACAATGTTTGGACAGGCTGGGGGATAAAACAGAGACCATGGGTAACCCTAGTGAGAAGCTTTTCTGTTCCTGGCAGCAATAAGCCTGATTCTTAGAGCTCAGCAGCCTTCACTGCAGTCTGGTTTTACCAGCATGAATTTTGAGGGAAGTGTTGGGACAGCGAAGAGGGTGATTACTCACAGGTCTATTCTCACAACAAGCTCTGGTGTTGAGCTGGAGCTCTGCAGCCACACAACGATACCTCCTTGATGATGCCGGGCATGATCTCACAGATGAGGGGTCCCCCTCTCCCCTTCCCTGGATTCTTCAGAGCTGGATGGAGGAACCAGAGGGAAAGCCCACCTTCCTGAGCATAGCCATAACATCCACTTCACTCCACTACTTGTCAAGTTCTCTACCAAGGGTGGGGGGGAGGGGGCAGAAAATCAAGAAGCAATGTTGAGTGAGGATAAAAGTAAATCTAGTGAACAAAAGTGTGAGCCCAAATGTGAACAAGAGTGTAAGTCCAAATGTGAACAAGAGTGTGAGTCCAAATGTCAGCCCAGCTGTTTAAGGAAGCTATTGCAACTGTTCTTTGACAAGTGCCCATGCGACAAGTGTCCATCACCATGCGTACCAAGGTGCCCCCTCTGTACCCCCCTCCATGCTCCCCTCCATACCCCCCACAAGCCCTGTGCCAAGCCCTGTCCTCCTAAATGTCCCTCTCCCTGCCCACCCAAGGAGTGAGGCACCATGGGCACCACCATCATCTTCATCTTGTCCAGCAACATGGGGTTGGGGGCTGAAACCATGAACTGAAACCATGAACTGACAAGTAAATGTGTTCCTCTGCTGTGCAAAAAAAAAAAAAAGACGAATGGAAACGTGAAATGCGACCCATAGTTACACACAATATTGTTCAACCATAAAAAGCAATGAAGTTCTGATACATGCAATAAATGCATGGACCCTGAAAACACTGTTCTGAGTGAAATAAATGAAATCCCAAGAAGGATCCTGCTTACATGAAAATCTACAATATGCAAAGATATAGAGTACATTAATGGCTAGGAGAGATGGAGGTAGAAAGCATGAGGAGTGATTGCTAAAAACCAAGCAATGACAAAAAGAATCTTCAAAACCAAATGAAAAGAAACCTATGAAATCCCACCATTTATTATTGATTAAATACTGTGTTTAAAAATACATGATATTTTACACTATAAAAGCAGGCCAATCACCATTCTGCCAACAAAAGAGTACATAACTACTACAAAGTAGGTCATCATGTTGGGAATAGCATATGAAGCAGGCTGGGCAAGCTGCAAGTAATCCATTGGTACTACAAAGAAGCAGTTACTGGATTATTCCAGAAGGAGGTGTCGGTACACTTTGGGGCAATAGAATCTACCATAATGAAGGAGACTCACCATAAGGTGCAAAAGTCCTTGGGTGGGTCCAAGTGAGGTAGGAGGTATATGTGGAGTCAACTGGGGTCCACCATGGTCATTGACACCGGCTGTTGTGTTTGAAGCTAAACATGATATGGGGGAAAATAAAGAAGGTCAGTTCACCCCATCAGAAAAACAGGAAAGGCTGAGACGAAACTCCCAGTGCTAGCAGCATCCTGAGGCTTTGGAAAAGAAAGGACTCAGGGAAGTTAAGAGCCATGTCTATTCACAGGTGGGCCTCCCCAAGCTCTCTAGATCCAACTTCCCTGCCCTCCCTCAGGCACAGAGCTTCCCCATGCCCTCCCCTGTCCTTTCCCCACCCCAACCCCTGCCCTGCTTCTCCCACTTCCAAGGAATTGGCACCAAACCTGCCTGGGAAGGTAGGGATCAGAACTAAGAGATGAGACAAACCAGGGGAAGCCCAAACCATTCTCTCTTGGGTTCCTGAGGACTCCTGTGACAGAAAAGACAAGGGGTGTGGCTGGGAAACCCTACTATAAATAGGGCATCTGTCATCTTCTTCCAGATTGTTCAAAGAACACAGACCCAGTTCCTCAACCCCCTCACCTGTCAGCTGCTCTGACTCACCAGATCTAGGCTCGGCCCCACATATCTGCTCAGGTGTGACTGAGACCTTTACCTGTATCTCACACATCTCAGCACAGGGGCACATCAGAAGGTTCACCCTACCCACAGCCAAGGTTGGAGGGATTCTGGCTGTTTAACCTTGTATCTGGCTGTTTCTCAGCCAACTGAGGTCCCGTCAACTCAGGGTTCTTTGGGCCTTCTCTTCCCAGGCCCAGGTGTGTTTTCCCTACCTCCTGGTTACCAGTGCACTTTGACTATATAGAAAGGCAGCTAGTTTTGGGTCAGGTATGCTTTCATTTTTAGAAATTTAAGGGGGTCTTTTGCAGCAGATTTGCCCAATATAAAATGTCAAAGTGACACCTTTCATTTTTAGAAATTTCAGGGGGTCTTTTGCAGCAGATTTGGCAATGCAAAATGTCCTTTGGTGTCCTGACTGCTGCTTCCATGGGTCTTCATTGTTGATTCAAGGAGCATGAAATCCTTGACAACTTCAGATTTGTCTACATTTTCTTTATGTTCGGTATAATCCACACTGAAGGCTATAGTCTTTGACCTTTATCAGGGAGTGCTTCAAGTCTTCATTTTCAGCATGCAAGGTATGTCAGCTGCATATCCCAGATTGTCAATGACTTTCCTCCAGACCTCATGCCCCATTCTTTTTCATATACTCCAGCTTCTCAGATTGTTTATTAAGCATAGAGCTTGAAAAAGGGAGATGAAAGAACACAATATTGCCACATTGCTTTTCCATGGACACACAGAAGGGCCCAAGTTCCCCATATGCTCCACTCACAACCTCCAGTAGAGTACCCCAATGATGCCTAAATGTTCTTGCTTAGCACATTTTAATGACACACACAGACATGCACTGACCAGTGTTGTGTCGGTAAAAACTTATCAATCCACTCTGTGGGGGGGGGGGGGGTGTGGTAAATCTTGATTTGTAGAGATTGACAATTTTCCTGATAGAAATAATCCCACCATGGCCAATCTGAAGCTACCAGCCTGATGTCACTGACCCACATTTGGGCAGAGATAAGCACCATCTACTATTCCAAGTTAACAGGAGCTGATTCCAGCATACCTGATCCACTTTCCTATTAGTACGTACACACATTCCACCTGCAAAATGAGAAGGACCCTTAACTCCCATCCCTAATATGTAAACCAAGTATGACTGGGTATTTCCAGGAGACACAGTTCCTCACAACTCTTGAACACACACATACAACTACTACCCACACCCTGAATACACAAACATATCACCTCATACTGCCTATAGTCTTACGACAAAAACCCTATGGACTGTGAATACTCACAGCCATTCCTACAACTATGTATATACTCTCCACATGTGCCTGAACACACACATGTACAACCAAGAGGACCCAGATATACTCACTGAATACCATACATACAATCAAGCTCTCTAACACCACCAAGTTCAAAATCTCACCTCATAAAAAAAAAAAAAATAGGCCACCCTAAAACAGACCCACATGAAATTCTACATCTCTAAAACATACGTAACACACAATTCCCAAATGCATGCACAATTTATATAAACCCTCTCAGTTTCCCAATGTACATGCTGAACCTCCCACATCCTCCAGAATAAACGCCCCAGAAAACCAATGAAACCAAATACACACACAACCACATACAGACTGTATTATTAACATATAAGTACATCCCATGAACATGGAAAACGTACATACGAGCTATCCCACCAAATTCTGCAAGAATTAGACCAGAATTGGCACAAAGAAGAACCCTAACTGCCTTCATACAGATACAAGCCCTCCATACACTCACTCAAAACCCAACCATGGGTATACACCTCACACATTCAGAGATGCAGGTAAAACTTCAAAACATCAACAATCCTTGCACTCTAGCTAACATACATACACAACCATTATGCACCCATGTGCTCACACATGCCAGAGACAGCATACACAGACACACACAAATACCCCCGATTCCTCAAAGTGTACATCACCCAAAACACTATACATTATCACACGTCTCTAGAATACAGCCTCACTTCCTCAACCTCCAAACATGCCCAAACACCAGTATATACTCCCTACTTACAATGAAATATCTCTTGCACATCCTGAATAAATGCACTAGAACCCCGTTTCAGGTCCATTATTTCACCTTCCGAAACTGCCACTCTCAATATCTTACACGTAACCATATCAACGTGCCTCTAGTACATGTAAAAACAATTCTCCCACTCCGTTTTTTTTTCTGTGCAATCACACAGCCCCATCTTTTCATCAGATACACACCTCCTCATTTCCCGTTACATACCATATTCCCTACTGAAAAATATTACACCTAGCTCTAGATAATATTCATCCAAACGGTCATGCCCCTTCATGAAACACACAAACTCATTACACATACAACTGTCCTCATACCCCAAACATAACCTAAATTATACAGAATACTAAAAGTTGGCAAAAATATGGCCCTATTGAGGCAGGCAGCCTCAGAGCCTAACCCTTCTGAGAGACACCTGCTCTGGCTTATCCTCCCACACTGAGCAGAATAAGCTGCACATTCTTTTAAAATTGTCCTCGACAAGATGACTACAGAAAGGGCCATAGATGGCCTCCACCTGCCTCTGGGTAGAGACTTAACATCTTAATGAAGAAGAATGAACCTCTTCTGCCATCCTGGGGATGGAACCCTTGTCTAAAGAAAAGGCATAGTCATCACCAAGCTCTGAGCTCCTGCCTGAAGGTCAATCCTGAATATTCATGAGGAATTTGCATTTCCTTGTTACCTCTCTGTAAAAGCTTACCTCCCCAAGGTGCCTGTGAGCAGTCTTGGAGGCAACAGTCTGGATTGCTCCTTTCTGTGTACAGGGAAATAAAGGCGTCTTTCTGATCTCCCACCTCAGCCTCTTGTTTATTGGCTATAACGAGTCATGCTGAGCAAAACCTGGGTTTTTCACCTGGCAACACTACAGGTTCCAATATCAATATAATCTCACACTGCCTGCCTACACATAGTCCAACAATCCAAAATACTCCAACAGAAAACAATCCCCAATATTCCACAATACGTTATCATGCCAACCCAGACCAAACATGGAAGAATGCGTGTGCAACTCCAGAAAAGCACCCAAAGCAACACATTTACACAGCATGCCCTGAGTACACACCAGTGATCCTCCCTCATTCCCCAAATAAACAAAAAGAACAGGCCCTACACCCAAACTAATACACACAGGCACACTCCCTCAGATGCCCATTGTAAAGCAGGGAAACACATTCCAAACCCTACAAAACACACTCCTACTGAACCACAAATATTCATGCAGACACCACCAAATGCAATGCAAATATCAACTTCCCAAGAACACATTCAAAACATACACAACTCCCAAACTGTGAATTCATAGAAACACATTTCCAACAGTGCCGGGGGCCAGCCTCAGCAATGAACAGGGTTACCAGAGGAGGGGTAGAGTTCGGCGAAAAAGAATGAGAGGTAGTATGTCTTATATTTTCATACTGCAGAAAAAGAAAGCCTTTTCTTTATTTTTTACATGGTCTTTTATATCATAAGCTTACAAAAGCATAACATCGCATGATCAATAAAGGGGCAGTATGAAACATCATTTCCCAGAGACATAATTTTCCAAGTGACACATAGTACAGTTCCGCATACACACACAAGTACAATGAGTTTTTGTTTAATTGAAGAGAATATTTTGTTGATTTATTTTTACACAAAGTAACAATTGACTTCATACTGCTTTACACTTTATGCTTAATCTTGCAATTCCTTCCACAGTTTTTATAATAATTAATCTTTTTGCAAAAACCATTGCCACATAGGCTTTGTCCATTTTGTCCAGGGTGGCCAAATTTTTGAAGTCCAGCCACTTTGGGTTACGTCATATTGTCCACGATTATGCCAAGGACAATTAGCCCAATCTCTATACCCAAAGACCAGTCAAGCGCAGCAGTGAGCGGGGTAGACGAGAAGGTTGACCTGTAATTGGCTGAGAAATTGGCTGAGAGAACTCACTGCCTTTTGTTTTTCCACTTTTATGGGATCATGTGTGGATGGTGGTTTAATCACAAAAGGGCCTCGGTAAATACCAGGATTCCACCATCCTGTTTTTGTTTTCCATAGTCGAGCTATTTGTTTTTCCCCTAAGACAACTTCATGTTGATCCCCAAGTAATACACGGGCTGTCCCTACCCGGGATTTCACCAGGGGATTATGAGTAGGACGCCCCCCTCCAAAGGTCCCTAAATCTATAATGGAATTTTATGCTTATACATTCTGCTATACACAGGCTGAAAATGAAACAGAAACATAACACAGATGACAGAGATATTCTTGACTTTTCAGGAATTCTTCGATGTTTATGCTAGGGGCAGTGGGTGCAGAGGGGCCGCCCTTGCAGCCTGGCTCTTCCTGACTTTTCAGGAATTCTTCGATGTTTATGCTGGGGGCAGAGGGTGCAGAGGGGCCGCCCTTGCAGCCTGGCTCTTCCTGACTTTTCAGGAATTCTTCAATGTTTATGCTGGGGGCAGTGGGTGCAGAGGGGCCGCCCTTGCAGCCTGGCTCCCAGCACAACAGAGTCCCAAATAGTAGGGACAAAAGCACTCACACCCCTCAGTTCCCACAATCCATGTAAGGCCTGCGACTATATCTCCGCCCTATTTCCAGAATACACAACACTACACAGCACTTCACCCTCAAAAATCAAACATGAAACTTTCTCATCTCCTGAAGTACAAACACTGACCCCCGAGAGCTTCTCCACAGACACTCACTCCACTCCTCCAGGATAGAAACACAAAAACAGCACCTTACAGCCTCAAATGCACACACAGTTGTGTGCTGGCAAAGGATTACACACCCACACCGGCTTTCTGCAGAATTATACCCACGTACAAAATGTCCCAGATACAAATGGAGGAGTGACACACAATTTACTGGTCTCAATCAAACATGCAATATTTCTGACTGGAAATCTTTTATACACACATCATTAGCAGGAGGCTTTTTTAGATCTTGGCAAACCTCTTGCATCCTTTACCCACCATGCTTGCAAGTCAATCATGATTCCATGCAGGACACTACAAATGCTTGACTTTTAGTCAATTCAGTCACTCACTTTCTGAGCAAATTAGTGTCATTTGAACATGAATGCTGGTTGATATGTTTCTTATGTTAACAAGGAAGACCTAAGAGAAGTGAGGTAATAGGCTGGAACTTGACAGGAGCTCTTTCTATGCTTAAACGGAGAGTGCTTTTCAAATCCTTAAAGATTGTTCAAAATTAGGTATTCTTAGAATGTAACAGATAATGCCTTGACACACTTGTCAGTTTAAACTGGCATTCTGGAAATTTCCCCCCTCATTTTCTGTCCACCAATTAGGAAAACAATCACTGCAGTCCTAAGGTGCAGCCTTTGCCATTTCCAGTGGTATAAATACTGCCAGCACAGGACAAGCTGGCAACCTGAGGGCACTGAATTCTAAACCAGGAAAGGGGATTTCCCAATACAAAACCCATGCCTGCAAATAATCCAAGAGCCTATTGGAGGGTAAAACATAGCAGCAACATTACCAAGGATGTTTGTGTGTCCCTTACCTTCCTTTGTAATAGAACTGACCTATGAGAAAGCGGAAGAGCGGTAAGCTCCTGTGTGCAGGGTCTGAGGCCTCGCCCTGGCACAGCCCAGCAGAGCCGCGAGACCTACCCTTAGGGACCCTGCCTTCCCTGCTCCTGCCGCGCGCCTCCCTGAAGGGGACCTTCTGCAACTGACGCCTGAGGCCGTTAGAGGGCGGCAGTTCGCGCGCCCCAGAGCCTTGTCCCAGGAGGTTGTGCGCATGCCTGAGCTCCTAAAGCAGGGCGGGCTTAGCCTTGCACCCTAAAGGCTTCCTACCTGAAGCATACCCTTTGTTGTGAGTGCATTCTGACTCACAGCGACCCCATAGGATAGAACTCCAACATCCAAGGGCTATTTTTGCCTCAGGCAGCCCTGCCGATAATTGAAACCTCCCAGACTGCCTTGCAAAAAGAAATGTTTGATTTTCACATCACCTGCCTCTGTACTTCCTTGTTGATGTTGTTGTTAGGTGCCATCGAGTCAGTTCCGACTCCTAGTGACCCTATCCACAACAGAAACAAACACTGCCCGTCCTCTGTCATCCTTAAAATCGTTGTTATGCTTGAGCTCTTGTTGCAGCCACTGCGTCAATCCACCTCGTTCAGGGTCTTCCTCTTTTCCGCTGACCCTGTGCTCTGCTAAGCATGATATCCTTCTCCAGGGACTGATCCCTCCTGACAACATGTCCAAAGTATGTAAGACGCAGTTTCACCATCCTTGGAGCATTCTGGTTGTACTTCTTCTAAGACAGATCCGTTCGTTCTTTTGGCAGTCCGTGGTATATTTGGCATGTACTCTTCGCCAACACCACAATTGAAAGGCATCAATTCTTTGGTCTTCCTTATTCATTGTCCAGCTTTCACATGCATATGATGGAATTGAAAATACCATGGCTTAGGTCAGGCGCACCTTAGTCTTCAGGGTGACATCTTTGCTCTTCAACACTTTGAAGAAGTCCTTTGCAGCAGTTTTGCCCAATGCAGTGCGTCTTTTGATTTCTTGACTGCTGCTTCCATGGCTGTTGATTGCGGATCCAAGTAAAATGAAATCCTTGACAACTTCAATCGTTTCTCAATTTATCATGATGTTGCTCATTGGTCCAGTTGTGAGGATTTTTGTTTTCTTTATGTGGAGGTGTAATCTACACTGAAGGCTGTGGTCTTTGATCTTCATTAGTAAGTGCTTCAAGTCCTCTTCACTTTCAGCAAGTAAGGTTGTGTCATCTGCATAACGCAGGTTGTTAATGAGTGTTCCTCCAATCTTGATGCCCCATTCTTCTTCATATAGTCCAGCTTCTCGTATTAGTTGTTCAGCATACAGATTAAATAGGTATGGTGAAAGAATACAACGCTGACGCACGACTTTCCTGACTTTAAATCAGTCAGTATCCCCTTGTTCTGTCCGAAGAACTGCCTCTTCATCTATGTAAAGGTTCTTTATGAGCACAATGAAGTGTTCTGGAATTGCCATTCTCTGCACTTCCTACTACATTGTATTTCCATTTTTACATGCACTATACCCTATCACTATCCCTGGCTCTACAAATCTTCTAGGAATGCATGCTAACAGATCTCTTAAGGGAAAGGTCCTCGATATGTGTACTTCAGTTTACTTTTCTCCTGTTTTGTGATTAGGAATACGTTTCAGCCAGTGTTACTTCCTTCCTGTCTGCATAGCAGGTACTGTGGCGAAAAAAAAATTCCTTTTTTTTAATAATATAAATTAATTATTGCTGTTAGCCCTTAAAATATCCGCACCAGAATTGCATCATTGTATTCCTTTGAAGGCTTTTTTTCTTTTTTCTTTTTTCAAGAAAAATTTCAATGATCAGATACCCTTTTTCTGGATATTGCAAGATTTGTATTTTTTCTCACTCCCTTGGATGACTCCCTGCATGACCCTACAGAGCCAACACATGGAGCCTCCAAGTGCACAGGCTCAGAGAGAAATCACAGTTGTTGACTAAGACTCAGTCATCACATTTTATCATTTCCTCCAGTGCTCTGACATGGCGTGGAAGATCGACTGTCGTCTGTGTTCTATGATCCAAAAACAGAGATGATTTTTTTCAGTGGTCAGTACAGGGCATGGAGTTTTTATATAGGGATGGTCAGAGAGCCAGTTCCAAAGGATTTTGGGTTTGTTCTTTCAGGGCCAATATTCATAAATTTCATATGGGCTAATTCAATCCCATATGCTTCCATGGTTGAATATTTTCAGGCAGTAGACACAGAAATTGCAGAATGTGGACATTAATGTTCCTCCACAATGCAATGTTTAAATCGTTGGCTCTGGGCTCACTCATTCGAATCCAGTGGTCCTAAATCTAGGTAAGTATGTAAAATGGGAAAAAATTCATGGAGTAACTGGCAAGCAGAAGAATCAAAGAACAAGTCTGCTTTTCTTGAAGGCCTAGATGCACTGATTTGCCCCACCATCAGCCTAGATTGAAAAGCATTTAAGGTTGCTCCATGGTAGAAGCTCAAGTCGTAAGAAAAGTCACCAAGGTTTTACTTTTATCTATCACCATGACTAGCTTTTAAAAATATCAGGGTGGTTTTTCTTGAATCTTACTTCATCATCTAAGCTAAGACATGAATAAAGTTGTTCATTGTAGGTGCCAGAGAAAATACAAAGGTAGATGCATGCAAGAAGCTACTACCTGGTTGCAGAGAATTAAGGGGTGGGCAATTTCCAGAGAGGCAGAAGCTGCGTGGAGGCGCTCTTTTCAGAGTCGTTGGGCAAACACTGTGGATGCTGAAGGTAGAAATATTCATTGGGTCTTATCACCTTTCTATTCCAGGTAAAACTCAGATACCACGAGGCAATTCATGAGGACCACATTATGAAATGGCTTTGTAACATAATTTAGTAAAGAGGTGATAAGTAAAGAGAATTGTCTCCTCTGAGCTTCCAATTCTCTGTTCTCCTCTACAATATGGCTGCTATTGCCTTTTTCCACATTACCCTCAAGTCAAAATATCTTCCACAGTGATAAGAATCTAAGTTAGTGCCAGCAGGGAAATTTTCTCAGTGAAGGCTATCAGTGTGGAACACTCCTTCATGTCTCTCTCCTTCCCTTACACCCTCCCATCTGAAGTTCACTACTGCTGTGAGAGCAGGATTAAAGTCGGTCTCACATTACTTTTCTCATTGCAACCACTAGGGGTCAGCACCCTTCATCTCCCATGAAGAATTTTGCATCAAGTGTCTCTTCTTGAAACAACAACAAAATGAGTGCTCTTTCAACTCATTTTAATACACTGAAAATTATTCTCATGATAAAAAAAAAAAGCCAAACATATTTAATCAACATTCTACCACGACTCCCACAAAGATATGAGCACATACCTTGATGAGCCTGGATTACAGAGAGCAAGGGTGTGTGTAGGGCTTCATGGCTCAGAATGGCCAGGTAGGGGTTAGATGGGAGCAAGCGTGTGTGTGATTTGACTTTGGTGAGTAGAATCCTGTTTTGGCCTCAAGATACCCACCCATCTTAGGGACATGGGGCTCTATCTAACACCTGAAGAACCCAGGGCTGTTGATTCCTCAAGTTGATTCCTAAGCTCATTTAGTTTCAGAGAAATAGATTTTCTGCTCCCTTGTCCTTATATCTACTCCCATACCCACTAAGCCCAAGAGCTCCAGGGTGTTTGATGACCATTGAATATCCCAGACGATCAAAATGACCTGGAAGATTATGTATAATTGGTGTGCTGGTTTGGTTTGGGAGCCGTGTTTTATGTTTATGGAACCAAGATTCCAACTCTGACCTTCTGACTGCAAATTCAGTTCTGTTCTTATGAGGGTAAGTAAGTCATACTAGTCAAGGTTTTTTTTTATTTTGATTTTTTTTCCTCTGGAAAGTTTGCCAGATAAAATACAGGCCACTTGTCAACTTCAAATTTTTGAGAAACAATGAATAACGTTTTTGTGAAGTCCTGTTGGTGCAGTGTTCTTGAAAGCATGTCCCCATATTACACAGGGATTCCTTGGAGTCCTGTATTTTACTTGCTAAATCTAGCAAGCCTATTTTGGGGTAATTTGAAGCTTACAAAAATATTGCAGTTCTCATTGTAGAATCTAGGGCATATGTAGGAATACAAACAGGATCATTGACCCAGAAAGGAAAAAAAAAATTATGAACATAAGAGATTGCATTAATTTTAAGGGAATATATATACATATAGGAACACACCTTCATTGTATAATGAAAAAAAGGGAACTGAAAGAACTTTTGATAAATGAGCATAGCTTGTGTTAGTTACCCTCAGTCACATACAATATTATTGGAAAGAGGATAAAGAAATAGAAAATATCATCGATTTCTACTCAGATGGAGAATTTGGTTGCCAAGAAAAGGTGTGGGGGCGGGGGGAGGAGTTGTCACTGTACAATCTATCCGAACTGTTTGACTTTTCAACTCTGTAGAGGTATCTTTCTTTAATTACTGAATTACAGTCATGGTTAGGAATAAGATACTTCAATATAAATGTACAATATAATAATCTGGGAAACAACAGGAATCTACTTCTGCTCATGGAATTAGAGGCTGTCGGCCTTCCTTTAACACTGTGGGGCTTTCCCGGAAAAAGGATCATGAGTAAGGCTGGCCATGCTGCAGCCCCCAGAGTTTTTAGTAATGAACGGGAGTTCAGGAACACAAGGACTGCTTCCTAAACAATAATGCATAAAAAACTGTATGCATACACACACCAAACACAATGGAACTTCTGCGAAAACCCGAATTTCAAACACTCAGATTCCTTGTTTCTATATGTACCCCACCTTCCATTACACAACGTGTCCTGAATTTTGTTCATGAAGTCCTGGTGCTCTTACAATAATTCAAGAACCTACCACCTAGAGTTGGGGAACAGGGTGGGTGTAGGGGCTGAAAACTAGGTATGTTGTTAAGAATTGAGGTCTAGAGTAGAGCCTTTGCACTGTGGATCTCAGAAAGAACCCACAAATGGCCCTAAGAGGTTTACATGATTTGTGTTCTCAACCATAATTTGAAAGAAACATTTAGCTTTTTCCTACCTGTCAGATCCCTTTCATGGAATGTCTCCTCATCCCAACCTGCCCTCCACCCCTCCCCCACTGTAGAATGTCTGGAGTCCTACATTCTACTCCTGTTTAGATTCAAACTTTTCCCTCCTTTTCTTGGATCCATGAGCATCTGTTGGAGCCAGATCATGCTCTGAGTCCAGGACGTGGCGATTTCACGTGCTGAAAGCTGCCAGAGAGCTGTGGTCAGTGCCCCAGCCTGTGGAGATGTCTTCAGAAGGAGGTAGGCCTGGAGAGGAGGAGGTGTGTTATCCGATTCCTGCCACCCCTCCTACCCTTGGGAATTCAAATTTGACACTTCCCCTGGGGACAAGCTGTCTGAGCAGGAGTGAGGAGTGGACCCTTAACACCACCTGGAATATCCCACCCAGGGAGCCTGAAGAGGAAGATTGGAAAATAGACACAGGATGTTGGGGAAAGAGGAAAGGGGTTTTATAGTGTGCACCACGAAAAGAAACACTCAGGAGGAGATGGGGAAACCACTCTTTTGAAGACTCACTCCTTCAAGAAAGTCTGGAGGACACTTTCTACTTCAGAAAGTCTCTTCCCTGCTAGTGAGCCTCCTGAGGGCATTTCAGAGTGGATGTCAACCCTGCTCCATGGGTTGGAAACAGCTTATGAGATTGGCAGCCTGTCTGCCTGGGATTCCTGATACAGGTTCTGTGAGTCAATGATAGCTTGGGCCTCTTACTTCTTGGTAGACAGAGGCCTGGGGGTCTGGTTGAACTGCTTACAACTTCTCTAGCAGAAAACTTCTCAACTGGAAGGAAGGAACACCTAAATCACTCCAGGGATTTTTTGCAGTCTTCACCAGTTCCCCCTTCCATACTGCTACCAATCAGTTGAGATTCATTTGCTGATTCCCAGTGACCAGGCAGGGAATTCGGATGACCTAACACCTGGTTGCCTTTCCTCCTCCTCCATTTACCCTTTTCCTTTGTCTCAACAGCAACTCCAATGCTGGGACCAGATATGACCATGAATCCTGGTGCCTCCATGTCTCCTTTTGCTGCACTACCCTTTCTGCCACACACTCCCGGACCCCCACACCGAACTCCCTGGGAGCGGCACCTGTTGCCCCTCATGACTTCACCATGCCCTCCAGGCACCCCTCTGCAGCTCTCTGATTTCCCTAGGACACTTCTGGTGCCAAGCGTTGGGGATTGTGGACCCAGTGGGGTCAGGCCTGGCAAGGTCATTGTTCAAGTGAGGACAGAAGGGAGATCAGCAGAGCTCCCTGGAATTCAGACCTTTGTCATGGCACAGACCCCACTTCATTGGAGTGCCCCAGGGGCTCCCAGTGGGGCACTTGAGCATGCTCCACCCCCTTTTGGGGAAGCCTCTGATGTGATCCCTGACACTTCTGTTGTGGGTACTCAGGCTTATAGGGGAGTTTGGTCCCCAACTCTTTCTCTTCAAGCTCCACCACCAGCTGCCCAGCTGGCCTCCAATTTCCCCCAAGTGAAGGCTTGCTCAGGCCAACATGCTTCCTCTGGGGAGGAAAGCCTGGCCGCCACACAATCCAGCCTTTCACTGGATGACGCCTCCTGTAATCCCCAGAGTGTTTACCAGAACTACCGACGTTGGCAATGCTTCAAGACTCTGGCTGGGAGGCACCATCCCCAAAGCCCTGATACAGAAGCTCTTTCCTGCTTTCTCATGTGAGTGCCCTAATCAGCTGAGATTATCCTGAAGCTTTCAAATAAAGAGATCTTGGGGAGGCACAATGGAGGTTAGGCTCTTTAGAAACACTTGAGAGAAGGTCATGAGGGTGATGGGATGTGTTATGAGATGATATATTCCTGATAATATTAACCGCACCTCCCTGTGTAGAACACTTTCAGGTGCCTTATCTCGACTGATGCTGACCACTTTGTACATGAAGTCAATCTGTACATTTTAATCGTTACCTTAAGTATTATTTACAGGAGACTAAACACTGTGGTAGAAACCCTAGTAGCATGGTGGTTAAGTTCTATGGCTGCTAAACAAAAGGTCAGCAGTTCGAATCCACCACCCTTCCGCGGAAACACCATGGGGCAGTTCTACTTTGTCCTGTAGTGTCACTATGAGTCGGGATTAACCCAATGGCCAAGGGTTTGGTTTTGGTTTTTTTAAACACCGTGGCAAAGTCAGGAGCCATGATGTGAATATTAGTCTCAGATCACAAACACTACGTTCTTCCACTGCTCTTTACCTTGCAACAGAGGAGCTGAGCATATTTTGGCCTTTTCCACAGGAGACCCGAAATGGGCAAGGCCTAGGACAACCACTCGAAGTTTACTCCCACCCTCATTCCTCTGGAGAATTCCAGTTACAATAGGGAGGTGGTAGAGTATGCACAGTGGTGAAAGGCTTGGGCTCTGTCCTCCTTAGAATGGTAATCCTGAGCAGGGCATTGTACATCCTCACCCTAGAGTATCTCATCAAATAAGGACACAATTACAGTTAATTAAGAGGAGAGCTAAGAAGATGATATGACCTAATATATGAAGTGTAGTCCAAAAAAAGTACCCACAAGAGCAAAACTTTCCTAGCTACACTGTGTGTGAGTGGAAATTGGCAATGAAGTGCGGGGTCATGGGCTTCTGTGAATGAAAGGCAGAGTGATTAGTCATGTGGGAAGCATTATCTTTTCAGAGCAGACCCTACATCTCTCTCAACCCTGAGCTTCCTAACAGGTCAATCAATATGGAACTCTGATCACATTCAACAGGATGTTTTTACACATACATGTTGCTCTCACTGGCTGAAAGACTGAAGACATCTTCTTCCACCCCTACTCCCCTCCACTCGCCCAGGAATAAAGACACAGTCCACTAAACCCAAATTTCAAGCAGTCTTAGGGATTCCCTGGATTCCAAAACAGCCAGTGGTATCCTAGGAGCAAAAGCACTTGAAATCTAAGACACTGAAAGAGGGATGGACACAGACAAATAGCAAGATAGATGTGAAGATGGGCAGAGGATGTGTGTAGGCGTGGGGTCAAGATGGGGATGGAATATGTATTTCTCAAAACTTACTGACACGCATGGGTATTTAGCCCAGTCCTGCGATCCCTGGCTAGACTGAAGCCCACCATGACCCTGGAGGAGGGACTCTGGCGGTCTGTACAGGAATGGCAGGGCAAAAGCAATTTTGACCGGATGATCTTCTATGAGAGGGCAGAAAAGTGAGTCCATGGCATCCTGGCCCTGTTGGGACTGAGTGATGAGTTATAAATGAAGAGGGAGTGGAGGTACAAATCAGAGGGGCTGTGTGAGGAGGAGGTGTGCACTTGGAGAGGGCTCCTGGTTCCCTGATGATCCCGCACTACCCTCAGAAAACTGCTACCACCACATTCACTGCTTGGAGTTTTCTGTTCTACATTCCTTGATAAATTCACCCCTTCTACATGTTGGATTTGTGGATGCCCTGATACTGGAGTGTTAAGACAGAATGAGAATAAACACTGAGGCTACCCATGGAGATACAGTCCAAGCTGTAGATACTCTGCAGTGAGGGGATGTGCTGCTTGCCTCAGTGTCCATATAAGTAACCGGGAATTTGGGGCCACTCTTCCTCATGACAACAGGTACAAAATTGTTCTACAACCATCCAAGAATGGTCCAGGCTGGAAAGCTGTGCTAATGGGAAGACAGCATCTCAGTCACCCCGTTGGACGTGCTTCAGTCCCTCATTGCCTTTCCTCCCTTGGTTTTAAAAAAAAAAAATCAGAGGAGCCTGAGGCTTTTGTGAAACCTCACATTCCATCTTTTTCCAAATGTCTCTTGGACCACTTGCCCACCTGGTTTATATCCCAAGGCCTCCAAGCTTGAGACCAGGACCGGGACTCTAGGAACTAGTCCTTGGTGTTATCCGCAATCAACTTCATCCCATTCCAGGTTCAGGCTGTCACCTCTACTGTGTGTGTTTTAGGCAAGGGCAGGAGAGGCTTGGAGAACAGTGTGCATGAGTGGGTCCTGCTGTGTGTCATGTGGGTCTGATTCAATTCAACCAACCAGTGTCAACGTTGTGGTGTGCCATCAGGTGATAAGGGCACTATGGCTGTGTTAGGAGGAGCTTCCAAGAAGGCATGGCTCATTTCCTATTCTATGATGAGTTGTGCTGCAGGTGAAGGGATGATGTGGTGAACATGTAAGGGACCCAAACCTTGTTTATGCCTCCTGGGAAATGGACTTACTGGGCACCTGGACAGGTCATTAAAGGCACATCTTTCTCCACTGCCTCATAATTGGCTGTTGCCTGGTCCTGGGGCTCCTGGTGCATCTTGCCTTCTCCTCAGCATAGCCTGTGCCTCCCTCACCCTTGTCAGGTTCATGGAGTTTGAGGCAGAGGAGGAGTTAGAGATTCAGATGTCACAGCAGAGGAATGCATCTGTCTGCCTCCTTCCTCCAGCTCCACGCAATCTTGATCCTCACGGGCCTTCATCATCCACTGTGGCTGGCCAGCGTCCAGGTATGGCTAAGCAAGTTCAACAGGAGCTACAGGCCAGGGGTCAAAGGAGGTATGTAGGGACTGGTTATGTTGGGAGAGGCATTGTCTTCCCATGTGGTGCTTTCCTTTCAAGAAGGGGCAATGGCTATTTCTATCAGCAGAGACTGCCAGATGCCTGGGGTCTCCGCTACACTTCATTACACACTAGTAGTGAGGTGGTCACATTTTATAACTACTGTTTCATATGCATTATCAAAGGTGGGCTCCAATAGCTAATCAGCTTTAAATGCGGGTCTCAATGAGACTTCTTGTAAAAGAATAGTTTCAAGTTTCAAGTCTCAAGTTTCCTCACAAGTTGACTATCTTAGACCATCTGCCTCTTACATCTTCTCCTCTCACAGTGTTTGTGGCTTCAGGTGTGCCTGCCCTACCAGGAACCATGTCAGTGTCTCCATAATTCTGCCTTTACAACACGGTGTTGGGTGGTGACTTAGTTATCTAGTGTTGCTATAAAAGAAATACCACAAGTGGATGGATTTACCAAACAGAAATTTATTCTCTCACAGTCTAGGAGGGTAGAAGTCCAAATTCAGGGTACCACTTCTCAAGGAATGCTTTTACTCTCTGTTGGTTCTGAGGAAGGTCCTTGTCATCAATCTTCCCCTGGTGTTGGAGCTTCTCAGCACCGGGACCTCATGTCCAGAGGATGGGCTTCACTCTGGGCACTTCTTTATTTGTGGCATGAAGTTCCTCTCCTCTCTGCTTGTTTCTCTCTTTTCCATTTGAAAAGACATTGACTTAAGATACAATCGAATCCTGTAGACTGTACACTCCTGTAGACTGAGGCCAGCCTCATTAACACAACTGTCTATAATCCTCCTTCATTGACACCATAGAGGTTAGGATTTACAACACATAGGACAATCACATCAGATCCCAAAATGGTGCACGACCACACAATACTGGGAGTCATGGACTAGCAAAGTTGACACACATTTTGGGGATACAATTCAATCCGTAACAGTTAGAAAGAGCCAGAATTTGCTGCCATATAAACATCCTCTTTCCAACCCCTCCTATAGTGTTCATTCCAAAGAAGGGAGGTTCCATGGCACAGCCCCCTAAGCAACATCAACACAGACCCCACCACCCTTGGGAGCCCAAGCGGTCCCATGAAATCCCTCCTGAAGCTGTCAAAGAGTATGTTGAAATCATGGAAGATCTCCTTGGAACTGCCCATTCAGCCACTGTGGAGCCAGATGGGAAATGTGAAGAATAAGAAAATGATCAACAACAGGAAGAGAATGAGCTGTACCCAGACCCAGGACTCCTGAGCTACATTGACAAGCTGTGTGCACAGGAAGCGTTTATCACCAAGGTGGGCCAGGACCTGAGGATTGGTGTGTGTGGGTTCTGTACTTTGGCGTTCCAGCCACCAAACATCTGGAGTTTTACCCCAGACATTGTAATTAAGTTCAGTTCCTTCTTCCATGATCGATGTATGTGTCCTTTTCTTGTGTGTATATGTGTGTGTGTATGAGTGTCTGTGTAGGTGTAGGTTGGGGTAGTGATATTTTAATACAATACTGGATACAAATTCGAGAGGGAGATTATTGATTGTCTTCTAGAACCTCTAAATCACTGGTTACTCCTTGTCAAGGATGTTCACACGCCGCCTCCTTCCGTTCTCAGGTAGAAGCAGTTATTCGCCCTCAATTCCTGGAAATGTTACTATCACCAGATTCTCAGGTAGATCCCATGTCCTTAAGGCAGGAGCTGGAGGAAGAGGAAGGACTCACTCTCACTCAGGTAAACCAGAGGAGGAAGAGAGAATCATAACATGAAACCCACAGGATTTCATCTAACCCAACAGTGCCTTGGCTGTCATGGCTTCTGGGGAAGGCCAGCTCCAGGTGTGGGAGCAGGTGCAGAATGAGGAGGTAAGAGATAATGGGGTGGCCAAGCAGAGCAGTGGAGTGGTAAGGCATTGCGCTTGGGAAAACCACACAAGAGGATGGACAGGCAGAGCTGCAGTACTAGTTATTGAAGGACACTCATGTGACTGACTTCCCTAAATCCTGCCCCAATACTATGGTCTCCATCACCCACTCAGCCACGTGTTCTCACAGTCTGTACAGAATCAGTAATTATCCATTTTCCTTCCTTGCAGCTGGTGGAGAAGCGACTGCTGGAATTGAAAGGAAAAGTGGGTGTGGAGGCACCCCCAACTTATGGTGTGCCAACCATGGAGTCACCTTGTACAGAGTCTGGGACCAGTCAAGACGCAGGGAGCACAGATAACCACAGCATCCAACTACAGATGAGTGAGAAAATGAGCACAAAAAAGTTGGATGCAGATGACCTGCCAAAAGATGGCAGCGGCTACAGTCATCTGTCTAAGTCAAAAGAACTTGCTCTCTTTACGTGGAGTCCCATGTCACAGGAACTTAAGTCTGAACAATCAACTTCTCCTCAACGGGGGTCTGGTTGCACCACCCCTAGATTGGAAAACAGAGAAACCTTAATGTTCTTACAAGCCTCTCCTATTAGTGAAACACCTGGGAAAGGAGAAGGGTCCAGTGAAGAAGAAAAGGAAGAGGAGGATCTCCCCAGCCTTGACTTCCTCTTGGCATCTCAAGAAAGCCTACTGCCCTGGAGTCTTTCCACGAGTCCTCTGCCTGCCTCCAGCATTCTGCACCGTGGAGTTCGGGGTACCTGGGGAGCATCCCAGCCCCGATCTCCGGAGACAGTGAACCTTAGCCAACCTGGACATACAGCTGTGAAGTGTAAGGTCCCAGCTCAAGTCAGAGCTCCATCACTTGCTGCAAAGCGGCCCTACTCAGGGGCTGACCTTGGAGTCTCTGGGAGGCAACCCTTGACTGTGGGCGAGGTCCAACTCTCACGGCCTGTAAAAAGAAGGGATGACCCTTCCACTCATGGAAAAAGGAAGAAGCATCTCCTTAGCCAGTAGTGAGCTCTCCTCTTCTGTATGTCAGACCCTCAAGTTGGGGTCCCGTAAATAGATTGGGGTTGTCAACTCCTCCTCCATACTTATTAGGCTAATGCTTCTCCTCTATCGCAGTGGTACTTCCTGGCTGTTGTACAGACACGATGAGCGCAGAGAAGGAGGCCAAAGCCTGGGCAGGGTGCACATGTACTTCCATGGTGGGAGATGAAGCACAGTGGCTTTATTTAAGGAATAAAAATAGTCCTCTGTAAATTGGGATTAAAGATAGTTTTGTTGGAAGAAATTCTCATTGCCTCTTTCTTCTTGTCCTCCTCTGCTGCTGGATGGATTGTGGTGCTGTGAAAAGGAAAACATACAGGTGTCCCCCGTGTTCCTGATCCACGTGTGACTGACCCAGTTCTCTCCTCCAGCTTTACCTGATGTCCTCAGGATGCTCCTGGGGACAGTCTGGGTTTGACTGCTCACGGCTGACTGATAAATAGCCAGTGATCACTTTCATCATCCATTTTTCACAAGCTATGGCTTGGTTTCGGGAGCTTTCTGTGGGTATCCTATGGATATCTCTGTCTCTTAAGATCTATTGATGGAATTTGCATTTCAACGTTTCAGCCTTCTTGGTCATTAACTAATGTTTCTATAATTGAGCCTGGAGGCGGCACTTTTCTTTAAGATGCTTTTTCTCTGTTTGCTAGAAAGATGCTGGACAACGGATCTTAAATGATCCTTAGCACACCCAGGGATTTTCCTGTGTGGTTTATTTGACTTGACAGGATCAAGGCTTGGCTTCTTAAGGGCATCATTCTCTGTTTCTCTGCATTTACTCTAAGAAATGCTATCATGAATTCTCAAGAGGACTTCTAAATAAGCAATGGTAGTATGCTATTTCTGGTGAGGACAGAATGAGATGGAATGTGTTGGAAATATATTTATGTGGATTTCTTTTGATAGTGTGTATACGAGCTATGAAAGCAGACAGAGAAGTTAGGAAGTCCCTTTGCCTTATTTCTGGACAGGAAAGAATCTCATTCAACCGGATTGGGAAGTTCCAACCTGCTGTGTTCAAGGGAACTGACCTCAGGTGCCTTTGGAATCTACCAAGGAGCATCCTATAAGCACTCTTCCCTTTCTTCCCCAAATGATGACTGAAATTCTAGGGTTAGATTGATGTAGATTTGGTCTTATACTTTCATTTAAAATAGTTCCTTACAAACAGGAGGAAACTTACCTTACAAAAGAACAATAAAGTTCAGGAGAAGCAGAGACATGCTGAGGTTCATGGCGGACCTGAACGTCTGGAGTGTGGAAGGCTAGATGTGAGCAGGGTTGGTAGGAAGGGCTGAGAAGCGCTGAGGCATCGGTTGTCCGACTGCCCGGGCATTTACATAGACCCCATCTTCAGAGCAGTGGGTGTTCCAGTGGTTTGGCATTTGGTGCCTGTGAGCTGCTTCATGTGTTGGGAAGTTCCTAATTGGTATCTGGAAGGAGACCTCTGCAAGTAAGATTCTGTTGGGGAAAAAATCAAGACGAAGAGATGAGAATGAGGGGAGAGGACACCTCTGGCCTTTCCTCAGAATTGTCAAGTCCTTGCCCTCCAATCTGCACTTAACTCCTCAAATCCAGGTGTCCATGGCCTCACTTCTCCAGCCCATTCCCTTCAGTAGCTCTGATTCTCAACTTGGAAGCTCCCTGGAATTCACCAAAGTTTTCTCCCAGCCTAATGCTGTTTTCTCCATGTTCTAAACTCTAATTTTATTCCAAGTGCCTGTGAATTTTCAGGAATGCCATGTCCCAGAAGGTTCCTGGCCAACACCATGCAGGCACCTCATAGAGTCTCCTATTCAGCATAACCGGCAATCCTGGTGTATCGCAGGTATTTGAGTGTACACATCAAACATCAAAAGACAATGTGGTGAGTGAAGGACAGACCCCTGGCTCCTCCACTCCCTGCTGTTTGACTTTAGAAAACTTCCATAAGTCCTTTACCTTTCAGAATCTTCACAGGGAAAATAGCATAACGCTGTACACCTCTCAGAATGTTTGGGATATTAAAGGAGTGATGCAGCCAGTCCTTGGCACCCAGTGCTGTTGGCTGTAGGGGCTAGGAGGCACTGCATATTCTCACAACCCTCTCTTGGGTGGCTAGATGGAGTTGGGTGATACCTCCAGCCCTCAGGTCCCTGATGTGTGTGGATGAGGTCCCTGTTTAATGGGCAGGGTGACATCAAATGTCACGAATCTGCAACTCCCCCTAGACCGTTGCAGTTGAAAACAGGCTTCAAGTGTATGCCCTCATGGTGTTGAATTGGCCCACACAGGTACAGGCAGGGGTGAATGGTGCTACATGTCCTCAGACCCTTTATGCCAGTGTCCAGGCAAAGGGGCAGCTTCTGGCCTGACTTCCCAGCTGAGGGGGCATGGTGAATTTTTATAGCCAAGAGACTAGTTTGGGTGCGGACAGCCCTGAGCTCTGGGATAGAGGCCTGGCAGTTGTTGAATAGTGCCTAACTGGTGTCAGAGTGGACAGTGGAGGGGGGGTGCGGGTATGGGGAGGGAAAACAGGCTCTTCTCCCCTGTTAGAGTCTTGGAGGGGGAGGGCTTATTTTGACTCCCACACAGTAGACAGCAGGTTAGAAGCTTGCACTTAACTTTCGCAGGTCCAGTACCATTTCCATCCTGATTTGGAGGCTTCTGCAGACTCCCCACCGCCCAGCCTCTCCTGACATGGTGAAACCTGTCCTGAATGCTACTGCTCTCCTCAGCCTGCCATGCACCAGCTGACCCAGCCAGCAGGGTGCTGGCAACCTCACAACTGGCACTTCTTTGCTGCTTCTGAACTGTCTCTCCTGCATCCTGCTGCTCAGTCCAACTCCTCAGCTTTGTCTTTGATGATCTGGGCTCCTACACAGTCATACAGAATTGATCCACTTCTTTTTCATGTCTTAGATGTAAGAAGAACAACAGGAAGCACCTGATTATTTTGAAATCTTGGCCCTGCCTCCTCCTTTTTTTTCTTTATACAATTAAGGCGTATTCCTATATATATATATATTTGTTCCATTAGAATAAAGTCAATTGTTCCATTGAAATAAATTCAGTGTTCCACGCCCAGCATCAACGATCCTATTTGTATTTTTTTAGTCTAGAATCTACAATGATAATTTTGACATTCCCTTAAACTTCAAAGTCACCCCAAGAATAGACTTGTCGGGTTTAGCAAAGAAAATACACGCACCAAGGATCCCTCACGTGATATTGGGAACATATTTACAACAATATAAGTCATTGTTTAACAGAAATTTGAAGTCAATAAGTGGCTTGTATGTTATCTGGAAAAACTACCAAGAGGCAGAAAACATTAAGCTGTTATGACTTACCCTCAGAAGAACAGAACTGAATTTGCAGTCAAAAGGCCTCAGTTTAAATCTTGGTTCCATACACATGAAACACAGCACCCAAACCAAACCAGCATACCAATTTCACAAAATCTCTGCAGGTCATTTTGATTATCTGGGATATTGAATAGTCATCAAACACTCTTGAGCACCTAGGTTTAGTGGGCAGAGAGCAGACATAAGGGTGAGGAAGGCAGAAAATCTTTTTCTCTGAAGAAAAAGTGCATACAGTGCTCTAGCCCGAGGATCTTCAGTTGTTAGATAGGGCCCCATGGCCCTGAAATGGGTGGGTATCCTGAGACCAATGCAAGATTCTACTCACTCAGATCAAATCCCCATCCACACACGCACTAGCTCCCATCTATCTCCTAGCTGGCCGTTCCGGGTCATGAAGCCCTAATTCTCAGCTTCAGCTTCACCTGTCTCCATCACACACTCTTGCTTTTTGGAATCCAGGCTCATCAATGTATGTCCTAAATCGTTGTAGGAACCGTGGTGTTATCATCCTTAAAGAAAGAAAGTTTGTCTTTTTACTCATCATGAACACAATTTTCAGTGTATTATAGTGAAAATGATTTGAAAAAGTATTCATTTTGTTGTTTCGAGAGGCTTGGTAGAAAAACTGGTCGTGTGAGATGAGGGTGCTGACCCCAAGTGGTTGCAATAAGAAAAGTCACGTGAGAACAGCTTTAATCCTGCTCTTACAGCAGCAGTGGTTTTTGGATGGGAGGATATAGGGGAAGGAGAGAGGCAGAGGAGAAGTGTTCCACACCGACAGCCTTCACACAATAAATGTCCCTACTGGCACTAACAACCCTGGTGGTGTAGTGGTTAAGGGCTATGGCTGCTAATCAAAAGCTTGGCAGTTTGAATCCACCAGGTACTCCTTAGAAACCTTATGAGGTAGTTCTACTCTGTCCTGTAGGGTCACTATGAGTAGGAATCCCCTCAAAGGCAATGGGTTTTGACACTAACATAGTATCTTGTCCCGGTACGAAGACATTTTGACTCAAGAAGGAAATGTTGCAGAAAAATGCAACAGGAGTCATGTTGTTGTGGAAAAGCAGAGAATTCCTCCAGAGAGGACAAGGACTCTTCTCCCCACTTCACTACAATTATGTGAGAAAGTCATTTCATAATGTGTCCCTCTTGAATTGCCTCATGATTTCTGAGTTTTAGCTGAACTATAAACCTGATAAGACTCGAAGAATATTTCTATTTACAGCATCGACAGTGTTTTCCCAGTTACTGTGAAAAGAGCACCTCCAGGCAGTTTCTGCCTCTCTGGAAACTGCCCCCCCCCCCGCCCCCCGCTTAATTCTCTGCAGCCAGGAAACAGCTTCTTGATGTGCCTTTCTTGGTATTCTCTCTGGCAGCTACAGTGTACAACTCTACTCACATCTCAGCTTAGATGATGAAGTTAGAGAGATTCAAGAAAACCACCTTAACTTTTTTTAAAGCTACTTACTGTGACTGATAAAAGCAAAATCTTGGCAACTTTTCTTAGCATTTCAGCTTGTATCATAGGGCAACCTTACATGATTTTCAATCCAGACCTTCCTATTACGGGAATGGTGAAGCAAATAATAGTATCTAGGCACTCACGAAAAGCAGGCTTGCTCCTTGATTCTTCTGCTTGTCAGTGAGTCCATCGATTTTTTCCCCTGATGCACACGCTGGCTTTTGGGCCATTGGATTTGACTGAGTGAGCTCAGGACCCATGATTTAAATACTGCATTGTGCAGGAACAATCGGGTCCAAATTCTGCAATCTTTTTTTCTACTACATGAAAATCTTTGACCCTGGAAGCATATGTGATTAAATTAGCGCATATGAACTTTACCCAGATTGCCCATGAAAGGGTGAGGCCAAAATTCCCTTGGACCCAGTTCTCTGACCATCGCTGTGGGAAAGTGTAAGGAAGGCCTCGTCCACTGATAAAAATCATCTCCATTCTTGGATGACAGGACGCAGGAGACAGGTGATCTGCCACCGAATCTCAGAGCATTAGAGGAAACGACGAGGTGTGCTGATTGAGCCGTATTCAGCTACTCTGCTTTCTCTCTCAGCCTGTGCACTTGCAGCCTCCACGTGTCGGCTCTGTAGGGTCTTAAAGAGTCATCATCCAAGGAAGTGAGAAATAAAGTAAATCTTGCAATTTCGAGAAAAAAGAGTATCGGATTACTAAAATTAAAAAATATATATATAATGACAATTCTAGCACTGATTATTTAAGGGCTGACTGAAATTATGAATTTAGTTTACAAACTAAAAAACAAAAAATTTGTTCCCACAGTAACTGCTGTTTAGACAGGAAGGAAGTAACACTGGCTGAGATGTATTCCTAATCACAATACAGGAGAAAAAGTAAAGTGAGGTACACATATTGAGGACTTTTCCTTAAGAGATCTCTTGACATGCATTCCTGGAAGATGTGGAGACCCAGAGGACAGTGAGAGAATGAGGAAGTGCACGTAAAAATACAAATACGATGTAGTAGGAAGTGCAGAGGCAGGTGAGGTGAAAATCAAGTGTTTCTCATTGCAAGGCAGTCCAGGAGGTTTGGATGACCAGCAGGGCTGCCTGAGGCAAAACTAACCTTTGGGTGATGAATTCCTTGCTTTCTAAGGGCAGCACTGCTGTGTGCCTTGTCCAGTAGGAAAGCTGGGAGTTGGTGTCTTGAATTAGAGGCTTTGAGGAGCAAGCTTGAGAGTGTTCACATTTCAAATGAGTTTATTTCTCATTTTATTAACTGCCTCTTAAGCAGCAATGTTTGGATTTTGGACTGAGTGTGTTTCTTAAAGGGAGTGTATTTGCTTAGGTCTTATAGAAGAGAAAGTATAATGAATCCTGGAGTTTTATTCGATTCCACAATATTTTTTATTTTCTTTTTATTGTGGTACATATATAAGTAACAGAAGACTTGTCATTTGAACGTTCTTCACGTGCGCAGTTCAAGTTTCTTCTCTTAGCCTTTGGTTTCCTACGTTCCCTTTTGGTCCTGATGAGTAGAGACCAATAGTTGCATTTTAGTAGGCTGCTCACAAGCTTTTAAAACCACAAACACTATTCAGCAGACTAGGACGTAAAACATAACTTTATGAACCATATCAGCCCAACTGACCAAGATGTTCCACAAGACTCTAGTTCTAATATTTCAAATCCAGAAAACTAATCCATCAGGGTATTTGGGTATGTCTCAGAAATATTCACAACTCTTCTCTCTATGTGCTTTATTATATGTATTAACATGTGTGCATACAGTCACATAGATGCATATACGTATTCCTACACATGCACCTGTATACACACACATATACACTCATGTAAACATGCCTACACACATATATGCCTACATATATATTTTTTTTTTCCTTGTGTATATTTTACTGATCTGGTTTGCCTTCATCAGGTTCTGTACAATTCACTCTCATTGAGTGTTACCTCTCCATCATGAAAAATAACAAGTATCTACTAACTAGAGAGGAAATTCCCCTTTCCCCCTACCCCATCTCTGGTAAACACTACTGAACATTATTTTCTGTATACTTTTGTTTGTCATGTCATTTCATAACTGTGATAACATACAATATCCGTTTTTTTGTGACTAATGCATTTTACTTGTTAATGTCCTCCAGGTTCCTCAATGTTCCAAGGTGTTTGGGGAACTCATTTTTCTTTATTGCTGAGTAGTATTCCACTGTATGTATACAGCATATTTTACTCATCCATTCGTCCGTTGTTGGGCACTTAGGTTGTTTCTATCTTTTTGCTATTGTGAATAGTGCTGTAGTAAACATAGGTGTGCATACGTCTGTTCATATCACTTCTTTTAGATCCCAAGGGCATACACCTGGAGTGGTATTCCTGGGTCACACGGCAGGTATATCTCCAGGTTTTTGAGAAGTTGCCAGAGTGTTTCCAAAATGGCTATATCATTTTGCATTTTCACAAGCAACGGATGAAGTTTCCAATTTCTCCACATCCCCTCCAACACTTGTCATTTTTTCCTTTTTGTATTTTTATCTTGCCCATCGTACTGGCTGTGAAATGGTATCTCATTGTGGTTTCGATTTGCATTTCTCTGATGCCTAATGACATTGAGCATCCTTTCATGTGTCTGTTGGCCACCTGAATATTCTCTTTGGTGAAATGTCTCAAGCGTAGTAAAGATGGATTGAGATGTATGCAAGGCTTGGGGACTGCTCTGATAGTCCATCCCCTGTCCATTAATGCACCTCTCTTGTCCCTTGTGCACAATTTGTATTGGTGCCATGCTATGTGGGCATGGGAAGGAGAAGATATCACTCTCCTTGTTCCAAGAAAGAATATAGGGTGAGATTCAATGGAACTTGGTTGCATAGTGAGTCACAGTTGGTGGCAACGAGTAACCAGGCCTTCAGGGTTGTCCAAAGGAACATAGAATGGAGCCTAGACTGATGGTCCAGGTCTTTTTTTGCGTTTGGTGTGGCCTTGTACAACAATTTCCCCTGAATTTCTCCTCACCTCTTAACACTTCATCATCACTTGAAGAATTCCCTCCCTTCCCCACACCTGAGAGTAAGCGTCAGCCAAGTTGAACAATGTGTCCACAAGAAGAAAGAGGAAAAAGGACACAGAAAGTCTGGATTTGGGGTCAGCCAGAGCACAGTTTCAATCTCAGCTCTGTCACTTGCTGGCTGTGTGACCTCCAGTGTCTGAGCAGCAGCTTTCTTATCAGTAAGACATGCACAATCACATTTTATTTGGATCGCTCTTGCAAGGAGAGAGAGAGTGTATGGAATATGCTTTTCAGAATAGGGCCTAGATGAAGCTTTCTGCTATTTCTTCTGTGAGAGTGTCCAAATGGGGAAGGCTGGAGTGGTCTAGAGAAGATTCTATAAGGATATTGGAGTAGACTCAGGTCTGGATGAGTAGAGAGGTCAAGGAAGTCCCTGGGCTTATCCCAGCTTCACTTTCACTTTACTCTGTCACAGCCCCCTCACCATGCACTGCATATCACTGTTCCCATGTTCTTATTCCCTGTTGACTGCACTTTTCTAAAAGCAGGAAGAGTGTCCTTGTCTTCACTTGAACTAGGTCATTAACATAAAACAATAGTAATGGTCGTATCTGCTATTATTTGCTGAATATGTTTCATGTGAGATATTGCTCAGTGCTTGTTACAGATATAGATAAAAGTCAAAGCCATCTCATGATTTAGAGGCCATTCCCACTGTACATATTGGACACAATTCATCCAAGGTCACAGAATCAGTAAGAGGCAGCCAGGTTGGTTCCAAAAGAAAAACCAAACCAGTGCTGTTGGGTCAATTCTAACTCATGGCAACACAACTCGTTTCACAACAGAACTGTGTTCCATAGAGTTTTCTCTGGTTGAATTTCCAAAGGAGATCACCAGGCATTTGTTCCTAGGAGCCTCTTCATGGACGTGAAAGACCAACCTTTCCATCACCAGCCAGCTCCTTAATCCCTTCTGCCAGGAACTTCAAATGGCCTTAAATCTTCCAAACTTTTACTGTTACAAATCAGGAACCAATACACTTAGGGAAAAAAAATATCTTTCTGTTAAACTGAGCTCTCAGAGTTATATAATTTTCATGCAATGAAACTCCCCCATTTAATTTATACTTTCGTGAGCTTCAGCAATTTGAAATACCGTGGCGTAACCATCGTCTCAATCAACATCGAGACCATAGATTTAGATTCTCCATCACCCCACGATTGTCTTACAGACACTTATTATGAATAGCTTCAGACTCTGGTATTTCGGCAGTCAGCATTCGGAGGTAACAGGGTAGAGGTGGTGTGCAGCCCTGAGAACTTCTTTCATTTGGGAACAGGAAGAAGACTGGCATCTGCCTTTAAGGTGAGACCTCTTTGCCTATGGTCTCATTAAACGGGTGTGTGGAGAGTTCTCACTATAAAAAGAAACGTATAAACTACTGGTGATGAAACATATCTACATACTGTGATGTTGGGAAAAGAAGCTTCATCCAGAGAACAGACCTGCCCTGCCCGTCTCCCAAAACTATGATGATCAGGACTCTGCCTCCTTGAACCTCCTGATGCCCTTGATGGCAGCCAGGGCACAGCCCAGCAAACTTCACTTTTCTTCTTCAGGGTAAACTCTCTCTTCATCTCATGACGTATACCTCAAAAAAAAAAAAAAAAAAATGGCCCCATATCTCTCAGCTCTGTACATCATCAGCCCTTCTGGCAATTTTCTTCATGCAATTTTGGCGTGGGATTTTCATTCCTGGGGCAAGATGCTGAGACTCTCCTATTCCTCTTTCCTAAATCTCATGATCCATGTCTTACCACTTACAAATTATATAAAGGACAGAAAATCAAATACACAAGAACACAAACAATTTATATATTGCAATCACAAAGGCTCTAAATACCATCTTGGAAAAGAAGAACAAAGTGCGGGACGCACACTTAAAGATATAAAATAGCACTACACACATGTAATAAAGAAAATCGTCTGGTTCTGGCATAAGAACAGACGTAGAGGCCAACGGCATAGTATTGAGATATGAAGTCGTACATCTTTGCCCAATTTGTTTCAACACTGAAGCTCAGCTCATTCAATGTGCAAAGAATAGTTCTTCATCAAATGATGCTGAGACAACATGATCTCCACATGGAAAAGGATTCAGCTGGGTACATTACACCATATAAAAAAATTAACTCTAAGTGCATTGATGATCTAAATATGAGAGCTAAAATCATAAAACTCTTAAAAGTAAACATCAGGGTTATGTTTTCAGAATTTTTTTCCCCCACATCTTCATACATATGACAGAAGAAATAAAAGAAACAAATAAATTTGTCTTGGTGAAAATTTAAATCTTTTCTGCATCAACGAGCACTATCAAGAAACTGAAGACAACTACTGATTGTGACAATATACTTCGAATCTGTACTTGTTTAAGGGTTTCATATACAAAGATATAAAGAATGCCTAAAACTGAACACATACACAAAAAAACGGCCCAACTCAAAAAAGGGGCAGAAGACGTAATCGACATCATTCCAAAGAAAATATACAAATGGCCAGTATGCAAGGGAGATGCTCAACTTCATCAGTCATTAGGGAAATGCAAATCAAAATCACAAAGAGGTGTCACTCCACACCACACCGATGGCTATTGACAGAAAAAAACAAAAGCAAACAGGCAAACAAACATAGGAGAAACTGGCTGTCATGTCCATTGAAAACTGTAGAACACAGTTTGATGGCGCCTCAAATACTTTCACAAAGAATTACCATAGACACTCCCAGGCACATAAAGAAAAGAACTGAAAGCAAGAAAGCAGATACTTGGATACTGACGTTTATTGCAGAATTATTCATGTAATCAAAAAGGTGGAAACAAGCCCAGTGTCCATGAAAAGATGACTGGATACACAAAATGTGCCAGATACATGTAATATTATGCAGTCATAAAGAGCAAAGAATTTCTCTTACTTGCAATAAATGGATGAACCTTGAAACCATTAGCCTCAGTGAAATAACTGAATTCTCAAGAACCATTATTGCATGATCCCACTTACATGAAAATCTACAATATGCAGACATAGAGCAGATTAAGGGCTAGGAGGGCTGGAGGTGGAAAACATGAGGAGTGATTGCTAAACCCAAAGCAACAACAACGAAAAGAATATTCAAAACCAAATGAGAAGATCCTCAAAATCCTCCCATGTATTATCGATCAAATATTGTATTATAATATCTGCCAACAAAATACAACATAATTACTACAAAGTACGGACATCATGTTCAACCGGACATCATGAAGGCGCAGAAGTCCTTGGGTGGTTCCAAGTGAGGTAGGAGGTGTGTGTGGAGGCAACTGGGGTCCATCATGGTCACTGGATACCATCTGATGTGTCTGAAGCTGCACATGTCATAAAAAAAAAGATAATAAAGAAGGTCAGGTCTCCCTATCAGAAAAACAGGATGCTGAGATGTGACTTCCAGTGGTAGCAGCATGGTGAGGCTTCAAAAAGAAAGGACTCAGGAAAGAAGGAGTCATGTCTATTCACAGGAAGCTTTCTTTGTGCTCTCTAGATCCATCCTCCTAGTCCTTCCTCTAGGACAGGGCTTTCCCATGCCCTCCCTTGTCACGTATCCGACTCCAACCCCTGCCTTGCTTCTCCCACTCCCACTTAACTGGCATCAAGCCTGCTTGGGGACAACCAAGTGATGAGACACACCAATCCATTCTCTCTTTGGGGTCCTGAAGCCTCCTGTGACAGGAGAGTTGAGGGCTGTGGCTGGGAAGCACTACTGTAAGAGGGGATCTGTCATCTTCTTCCAGATTGTTCATGGAACACAGACCCAGTATCTAATCTCCCTTACCTGTCAGCCCCTCTGAGCCAACAGAGCTAGGCCAGGCCCCACATACTTGCTCTGGTGTGACCAAGACCTTCACCTGCATTCTTACACATCTCAACACAGGGACACATCAGAAGGTTCAGTGTACCCACAGCCAAGGTTGGAGGAATTCCTGCTGTGCAAGCCTGTATCTGGCAGTTTTTCAGCTACCTGAGGTCCCATCAACTCAGGGTTCTTGGGACTCTCTCTTCCCAGGCCCAGGTGCTAAGACTGTGTTTTCTCTATCCTGGTGACTGGTGCCTTTTGAGTCTAGAAAGGTTACCCAGCTCTGAGGGACGGTCTTTTGGTGGGACTGTAATGCCAGGCTTGGGACAGGTGCAACTTTTTTTTTTATCAAAATGACATCTTCCATTTTTATAACTTCAAGAGAGTTTTTGTAGCAGATTTGCCCATGGCAAAACATCCTTTGAAGTCCTGACTGCTGCTTCCATTGTTTTTGATTGTTGATTAAAGGGGCATGAAATCCTTGACAACTTCACATATGTCTCTATTTACTTTGGTTGTCCAGTGTGAGGATTTCATTTTCTTTATGCTCAGGTGGAATCCATGCTGAAGACTGTGGTCTTTGGCCTTCATGGAGTATTTCTTCAAGTTTTCTTCATTTGCAGCATGGAAGGTTGTCATCTACATATCCCAGGTTGTCAGTGACATTCCTCCAATGCTGATGACCATTCTTCTTCATATATTCTGGCTTCTCAGATTATTTGTAATGCACGGAGATTGAAAATTGAGATGAAAGGATACAATATTGTCACACGTCTTTTCCGTGGAGATATAGAAGGGCATAAGTCCTCCAAATGTCCAACTCACACTATCCAATACGTACCCAAGTGATGCCTAAATGTTCTTGCTTAGCACATTCTAATGACACGCAGGCACATACACAGGCAGACATGCACACACACACACAGAGAGCGACCAATGTTATCAATTCACTCTCCATTGCGAGCGTTGCAAGCCTTCACTTGTAAACATTGACAATTTACCTGATACAAATAATCCTGCCATTGCTAATTTCAAGGTACCACCTGATGTCACTGACCCATGTTTGGGCAGAGATATGCACCATCTACTATCCCAAATTAACTGGAGCTGATTCCAGCATAACTGATCCACTTTCCTATGAGTATGTACACACACTGTGTCTGCACCATGAGAAGAACCCTTAACTCCCACCCCTAATATATAAACCAAACATCGCTACATGTTTCCAGAACACACAACTCCTGAAAACATACATAAACTATTACCCACACTCTAAAAACACAAACATAACATCTCTTACTGCCTATAGTTTTATGAGAAAGCCCTACAGGCCATGAATACACACAGTAATTCCTGCAACTATATATACCCTCAACATGTGCCTGAAGATGTACATGGACAACCAATAGTACCCATATATACTCACTGAACACTGTACACACAACCAAGCTCTCTAAAACCACCAAGTTCAAAATCCAACCTCAAAGGCTACCCTAATACATGCCCACAAGAAATCACACATGTCTAGAATACATACAATATACAATTCCCAAATGAATGCACAATTTATAGAAGACATCTCAGTTTCCAAATATATATACTGAACCCCCAACATCCTCCAGAATAAACACCCCAGAAAGCCAATGAAACCAAACACACACACAACCATATACAACCTGTACTGCTAATAATGAACACTGAAAATGCACATACAAGCTATGCCACCAAATTCTCTAAGAATTAGACCAGAAGAGGCACAAAGGGGATCCCTGACTGCTTTCATGCAGACACAATCACCCTATACACTCACCCAAAACACAACCATGGGTGCAAAAAAACAAAACCAGACTTGCTGCCGTCGATTCGATTCCAAATCATAGCAACCCCCACATATTCACGGATGCAAATAAAACTCCAAAACATCAACACTTCCAGCACTCTAGTTAATAGACACACATAAAGGACTCCCCTACTTGCCCACACATACCAGACACACACACACACAGATTCCCAATCACTTCAAGCACCCAGAACACCATAGATTGTCACATATCTCTAAAATTGGCCTCGCTTCCCCAACCTCCAAACATGCCCAGACAAAATTACAAACACCCTATCATTCTCCAAAGAAACACATGCAGAACACTCCAAGAATAATTCACCCACTGACTCATATTGCACAGACCAGTATATCCTCTCAGTCAATGAAATATCTCTTGCACATCCTACATAAATACATGGAAACTCCGTTTCAAGCCCTCTATCGTACGTCCCAAAACTGCCACATTACCAAAATCTCATACATAACCATATCAACATGCTTCCAGTATATACACAAATTCATTTCTTCCACTCCGTGTGCAAATGCACAATTTCATTTTTTCATCAGATACCCACCTCATTTCCCAGAATATACCATACTCCCTACTGAAACATATTACACATAACCCTAGAAAATATTCATCCAAACTGCTATGACCCTTCATGAAACATACGAACTCATTACGCATACAACTGTCCTCATACCCTGAATATAACTTGATTATTCATGATACTAAAGATATACAAAATATGACCCTGTAGCTTCAAATACTAATATAACTCACAATGCCTGCCTATACATAATCAAACAATCCATAATACTCAAACAGAAATCAATCCCCAATTTTCTTGAATGCAGTATCATACAAACCCCAGACCAAACATGGAAGAATGCATGTGCAACTCCAGGAAAGCAGCCAGGCAACACAACCATACAACATACCTTGAGTACATACCAGTGAGCCTTCCTCATTCACCAAATATACAAAACCAAAAGGCGTTACATGCAAGCTAATACACACAGGCACACACCCTCACATGCCCAAATGTGAAGCAGAGAAACTCATTCCAAACCTGCCATTAGATACACAGGAAGACCCAAAATCCATGGCAGAAGACCCACACCCAAAGCATTGTCCTGAACCACAAATTGCATGCCGCTCACTTCCAAGTCCTTGAGTGTACATGCCTATATCTCATGACGTGCACACTCCCAGAAAAAACTCACTTACACTGAATTGCTAAGGTTCATGTATACACCACCAACTCACACATTTAAACACAAATATGAACTTCCAGGAACCCATTCAACAGATACACAATCCCCACACTATGAATTCACATAAACATATTTCCAACAAAGTCCCAAATAACAGGCACAAAAGCACCCACACCTCTCAATTCTCCCAATCCCTACAAGGCTTGCAACTAAATCTCCATACTATTGCCAGGTATAAGAAACACCCCACAAGTACTCCACTCACAGAAAACAAACACAGAGGTGGTGGGGCCAAGATGGTAGAGTAGTCAGATGCTTCCCGTGGTCCCTCTTACAACAAAGACCTGAAAAAATATGTGAATCGATTATATATGACAACGTAGGAGCCCTGAACATCTAAGGCATAGGTGAGGAACTGGATCGAGTGGCAGGCAGAAGGAGAGACAGTTAAGAAGCAGTGAGGAATTTCCAGACCTGACCCAGCGGGAGCCATCACCCTGCAGGCCAGGATCGGGTGGTGTCAGCGGTGAGGCAAGCAATGGCATTTGGGACATGTTTTCCAAATCAGGAGAGACCGAGGGATGGAGAGTCCACTTCCACCTCCACAATCAGTGAAAAGTGGTACTAAATTGGCAAAAGATATGTACATGTGTGTAACACACCCCACAGATCAAAAAGCACCCCTTTGGGAAAAACCTCTCTCCCATCTACCTACCCCCTTCCTGCTCCATATTCTGTCCAAGCCAGCTTCAGAGACTGCCACATCCTCTGGGCTGAAAGAAAGATCCATCATGCTCGCTGAGCCATTCTCCCAACATTGGAGAGGAAACGATTTCAAAAACTGGGAAAAATGATCTGCTGGATCTTTTAAGTCAAGAACTCAGGGTAGAAACAGCTCCTTTGCCTAGACACATGCATAAGAGGTCCACAGACGTTGAATGTTTTTCACCTCTGCATAGATGTGTGTGGGCCCATTGCACCAGTATAGGCCCTCATTAGCACAGTACAACAGGGTATATACCTGAACCCTCACTTCAACCCTTTCATCTATATGGTGGAGAGAAAAGTTCATGACACTTGACATGTCTCTGTCTATTAAGCAGGATCGTCACCTACCCACATCAGGGCCCTGAGGACTGGTGTCTCCAACCATGCCACCTAGCAACCATGACAGGAGTTGAAGAATAAGTGCTGGATTCCTACTCCTTAAAGCCAATAGCACTGGGTGCCCATAATCTGGCTGGAGGTGGGGGAGGGATGAACACAAAGAGAATTGTGCAAGATTTGTTGGAAGAAAACTTCCCTGATATCATGAAAGATGAGAAGATATCCATTCAAGATGCTCATTGAACCTCATACAAGGTAGATCCCAAGAGAATGTCACCATGATATATCATAATCAAACCTGCCCAAACCAAAGATAAAGAAAGAATTTTAAGATTGGCTAAGCATAAATGAAAGTCACCTACAAATGAGAGTCAACAAGACTAAGCTCATACTACTCAGCAGAAACCATGCAGGCAAGAAGGCAATGGGCTTTATATAAAGTCTGGAAGGTCAAAACTGCCAGCCAAGAATTATATACCCAACAAAACTGTCTCACAAAAATGATGGCGAAGTTAGGACATTTCCAATAAAAAAAAGTTTAGACAATTTGCAAAAACCCAAGCCAAAATTATAAGAAATACTAAAGGGAGACTTCAGGGTTAGAAAATCTATAACATCAGACAATAATCCAAGACTGAAACACAGGACAGAGCAACCAGATATCAACCCAGATAGGGAAATCACAAAAATAAATCAAAGCTAAAATGCTCAAAACAGGAAAACAGTGACATCATTAGTTAAAGATGACAACATTAAAACAAAAAAGAGAGACTAAATCATGTAGTCATAGATCTTTCACATGGAGAGGAAGTCAAGGAGATATAAAGAAAGGAAAAGATTGCCTTAAATGTAGAAAAATTGGGGTAAAGAGTAAGGTAACCAGAAAGGAAACTAACAATCCTACACAGCCATGTAAAAAACAAGAGAAACATAATGAAGCCAGCATAACCCTAATACCAAAACCAGGTAAAAACACCACAATAAAAGAAAGCTACAGACCAGTGGACCTCATGTAATTAGACGCAATAATCCTCAACAAAATTCTAACCAATAAAATTCAAGAACGTATATTAAAAAAAAACTCAACATGCCCAGTGGGATTCATACCAGGTATGCAGGGATGGTTCAACATTTGAAAAAAAAAAAAATCAACGTAATCAATCAAATATATAAAACAAACAAACAAAAAAAACGCGATCTTATCAATACCTGCAGAAAAGGCATTTGACAAAGTCCAACACCCGCTCATGATAAAAACACTCAGCAATACAGGAATAGAAGGTAAATTATTCAACCTAATAAAGGGCATTTATACAAACTCAACAGCCAACATCATCCTAAATAGAGACAGTCTGAAAGCATTCCCCTTGAAAACTGGAACCAGAAAAGGATGCCCTTTATCACCACTCTTATGCAACTTTGTGGTAGAAGTCCTAGCCAGAGAAACTGGGCTAGAAAAAGAAATAAAGGGCATCCAAATTGATAAGGAAGACATGAACGTATCTCTATGTGCAGATAATATGATCTTACACACAGAAAACCCTAAAGAATAAACAAGAAAACTACCAGAAGTAATAGAAGTGTTCAGCAAAGTATCAGGATACAAGATAAACATAGGAAAATCAGTTGTATTCCTCTACACCAAAAAAGAAAATGTTGAAGAGGAAATCACCAAATCAATACCAATACCCCCTAGAAGATAAAATACGTAGGAATAAATCTAACCAGAGACATAAAAGATATATACAAAGAAAACTACAAGACACTACTGCTAGAAACCAAGACAGACCTACATAAGTGGTAAAACACACCTTACTCATGAATAGCAAGACTCAACATTTTGAAAATGTCTATTCTACCCAAAGTGATCTATAGATACAAGGATTCATGACCCCTATTTCAATGGCATTTTTTAATGAGATGGAGAAACAACTCACTAATTTCACATGGAAAGGGCAGAGGCCGCGGATAGGTAAAGGATTACTGAAGAAAAAGAACAAAGCAGGAGATCTCATACTACCTGATTTTAGAATCTTTATACCACCATTGTAGTCAAAACACCCTGGTACTGGTACGACAACAGATACATAGACCAATGGAACAGAACTGAGAATCCAGAAATAAATCCATACACATATGAGCAGCTGATATTTGAAAAAGGCCCAATGTCCGTTAATTAGAGAAAGGACAGCCTCTTTAACAAATGGTGTTGGCATAACTGGGTGTTCATCTGCAAAAAAATGAAACAAGAACCATACTTCACACCATGCACAAAAAGTAACTCAAAATGGACCAAAGACCTAAATATAAAATCTAAAACGATAAAGATCATGGAATAAAAAATAAGGACAACACTAGGAGACCTAATACACAGCATAAACAGTACCCAAAACCTTATTAACAACACACAAACACCAGAAGAGAAACTAGATAACTTTTTTTTATGCCCGTCCAAACACTTCACCAAAACAGTAATAAGACAATGTACAGAGTGGGGAAAAAAAATTTGGCTACAAGAAATCTGATCAGTATCTCATCTCCAAAATCTGCAAGATACTTGAAAACCTGAACAACAAAAAGACATATAACCCAATTAAAATGTGGGCAAGGAACATGAACAGTCACTTTACCAAAGAAGACATTCAGGAAGTTAAGACATTCTTGAGGAAATGCTCATGATCATTAGCCTTCAGAAAAATGCAAATCAAAGTACAATGAGATACCATCTTACCACAACAAGGACAGCAGTAATCTAAAAAACACAAAATAATCAATGTAGGAGAGGTTGTGGAGAGACTGGAACACTTATACACTGCTGGTGGAAATGTGAAATGGTAAAACCACTTTGAAAATTGATTTGGAACTTCCTTAAAAGGTAGAAATAGAACTGCCCTATGATCCACAAATTCAGCTCCTTGAAATATATCCTAGAGACATAAGAGCTCTCACACAAATAGACACATGCACACCCATGCAGCACTGTTCACAACAGCAAAAAGATGGAATGGGCACAGAGTCGGGGCCAAGATGGCAAAATAGCCAGATGCTTCTGGTGGTCCCTCTTAAAACAAAGACCTGAAAAATCAAGTGAAATGAGTATATTTATGACAAGCTAGGAGCCCTAAACATCAAAGGCAAAGTTAGAAAATGGACTAAGTGGCATGGGGGGAGAGAGACCATTCAGAAACAGAGAGGAGTTGCAGGACTTGAATCGCTGAAATCCCTCAAGCACCATATCCTGAAGCGGCTGCAGTGGGCTGGTGGTAGCATTTGGCTGCAGGTTTCTCAGGCAGAAGCAGCCAGCCACACAGCCTACTCACATATCCGGAACCAGAGAAGAACAGTGCTCTTGCCTGAATATATTCTACTGTGCCCTCCGCCCCGAAACTGCCTTCAGTTGCTGTTGATTTCCCAGGGCCTGAGTTAGGCCCATTTGAGAATTCTGACCCATAATCCCGAATTTGGAGAAGGTATAAATTCACAACAGGAGTAAAAGATAATTTGCTAGATCCACTAACCTGAGGAGCTCAGGACAGAAGCAGCTCTTGTCCAGGCATAAACAGTCCGTGGACTTCAAATAAATTTCCCACCTGCATGGACCAGTCTGGGCCTTTTCCACAAGAAAAGGCCCTTGTTGCCAGACAGTGACTGTTTAAGCTGTGCAGTGGAGAGGTGGGCGTTTGATATTTGACACAGCTTTGCCTACTAAACAGAGTCCTCACCTACCCACACCAGGGGCCTAAGGACTGGTGGCTCCTCTCAGGACGCACAGCTCCCGCAACAGGGGTCCAAGGATAACTGGTACCTCCCAGTTCTTACAACCGAAAGCACTGGGTGCCCATGGTCTGTCTGCAGAACCCATCCACCTGCATGATCTAGGGAAGGGGGTCATGCTTTCCTCAGATACACTCAGGGGACGGTTCTCAGGCCCCTGCCTTACTCACACTGTGACCCCCTGCTGCAAAAAGATACTGGTACCTACACTAAACACCCCTGCCACTCTAAGACTGTAGGACAGAGCCTGTATCACACACTTGATGACCAGCTACCTGGACACCTGAGCTGAATCCACACAAGACCAATGAATGGCCTATAAGCTCATATACATGATAACAGCTTTAGCCATCTGGTGACAGGATGTTAGAGCCCCAAAGGTGAAAATAATCAAGCTAGCTCACTCAAGTAACCCATTTGGGCATATCAAAAAAAAAAAAAAAAAAAAGCCAGAAACTAGGATACAGTAAGCAAACATAAAATAAACTAATACAATAACTTAGAGATGCCTCGGAGACAACAGTGAATATCAAACCACATAATGAAACAGACCATGATCATTTCAGCAAGCTCCCAAAACAAAGAATGAGAAGATCTTCTGGATAAGAGTGCCTTCCTGAAATTACCGGATGCAGAATTCAAAAGATTAATATGCAGAACACTTCAAGACATCAGGAAGGAGATCAGGCAATATGTAAAACAAGCCAAGGAACACACAGATAAAACAGGTGAAGAAATTAAAAAGGTTTTTCAAGGATATAATGAAAAATTTAATAAGCTGCAAGAATCCATACAGAGACACCAATCAGAAATTCAGAAGATTAACAATAAAATTACAGAATTAGAAAACTCAGTAAAAACTCAGAGGAGCAGAATTGAGCAGGTGCAAGGCAGAATTGAGGATCTTAAAGATAAAGCACTTAGCATCAATACATTTGAAAAAAAATCAGATAAAAGAATTTTAAACAAAGGAAGAAACCTTAAGAATCATGTTGGACTCTATCAGGACAAACAACCTACGAGTGATTGGCGTACCAGAACAGGGAGGGATAACGGAAAATACAGAGAGCATTGTTGAAGATTTCTGGGCAAAAAACTTCCCTGATATCATGACAGATGAGAAGATATCAATCCAAGATGCTCATCGAACTCCACATAAGGTAGATTTTAAAAGAAAGTCACCAAGACATATTAGAATCAAACTTGCCAAAACCAAAGATAAAGAGAGAATTTTAAGAGCAGCTAAGGATAAACGAAAAGTCACGTACAAAGGAGACTCAATGAGAATGAGATTGGACTACTTGGCCTAAACCATGCAGGCAAGAAAGCAATGGGATGACTTATATAAAGTTTGGAAGAAAAAAAATTGCCAGCCAAGAATTATATATCCAGCAAAACTGTCTCTCAAACATGAAGGTGAAATTAGGACATTTCCAGATAAACAGAAGTTTAGGGATTTTGTAAAAACCAAACCAAAACTACAAGAAATACTAAAGGGAGATCTTTGGTTAGAAAATCAATAATATCAGGTATCAGCCCAAGACTAGAACACTGGAAAGTGCAATCAGATGTTAACCCAGACAGGGAAATCACAAAAATAAATCAAGATAAAAAAACGCTCACAATGAGGAAACAGTGATGTCATTATATAATAGAAGACAACATTAAAATACTAAAGAGGGACAAAGAAATGTAGGCATACCCCTTCCATATGAAGAGGAAGACTAGGCGATACAAAGAAATAAAAGTTAGGCTTAAACTTAGAATATCAGGGGTAAATATTAAGGTAACCACAAATGAGACTATTTTACTCAACAAAATAAAATACAAGAAAAAAAAATAGAGACTCAGCAGAAACAAAATCAACAAGGAATAAGAGGAAAACACAATATATAAAGATAAATTACTCACCACAAAAAATTCAGTAGGAAAAAGAAGCTGTCAACAACACACAAAAAAAGATATCAAAGTGACAGCACTACACTCATACCTATCCATAATTACGCTGAATATGAATGGACTAAATGCACCGATAAAGAGACAGAGAGTGGCAGAATGGTTAGAAAGCACGATTTGTCTATATGCTGCCTACAAGAGACACACCTTAGATGGAGAGACACAAATAAACTAAAACTCAAAGGTTGGAAAAAAATATATCAAGCAAACAATAAACAAAAAAGAGTGGGAGTGGCAATATTAATTTCTGAAAATATAGAGTTCAAAGGAACAAATCATAAACCTGAGAAAAAAAATAACTGACTTCATATGGAGGGGAACGTGGCCCCGGATAAATAAGGCATTACTGGAAAAGAAGAACAAACTGGGAGGCCTTGCTTTACCCGATTTTAGAACATATTATACTCCCACAGTAGTCAAAAGAGCCTGGTACTGGTAAAACAACAGATACATGGGCCAATGGAACAGAATTGAGAATCCAGACATAAGTCCATCCACATATGACAAGTTGATATTTGACAAAGCCCCCAAAACAGTTAAACGGGGAAAAGACAGTCTTTTTCACAAATGGCGCTGGCATAACTGGATATCCACCTGCAAAAAAAAATGAAACAGGCCAATACATCACTCCATGCACAAAAACTAACTCAAAGTGGATCAAAGATCTAAATATAAAATTTAAAACGATAAAGATCATGGAAAAAAAATATGGAAAACGTTAGAAGCCCTAATACATGGCATAAAAAAATACAGAACATTATTAAGAATGCAGAAGAAAAACTAGATAACTGGGAACTCCTAAAAATCAAACACCTATGCTCACCCAAAGACTTCACCAAAAGAGTAAAAAGACTACTTAGGGACTGGGAAAAAGATTTTAGCTATGACATTTCTGATCAGCGCCTGATCTCTAAAATCTACATGATACTGCAAAAACTCAACTGCAAAGAGACAAATAACCCAATTAAAAAATGGGAAGAAAAGATATGAATAGACGCTTCACTAAAGAAGACATTCAGGTAGCTAACAGATACATGAGGAAATGTTCACGATCATTAGCCTTTAAAGAAATGCAGATCAAAACTACAATGAGATTTCATCTCACTTCAACAAGGCTGGCATTAATCAAAAAAACACAAAAGAATAAATGTTGGAGAGGCTGTGGAGAGATTGGAATACTTCTACACTGCTGCTGGGAATGTAAAATGGTACAACCACTTTGAAAATCAATTTGCACGGCCTTAAAAAGCTAGAAATAGAACTACCATCTGATCCAGCAATCCCACTCCTTGCAGTATATCCTAGAGAAATAAGAGCCTTTACACGAACAGACATATGCACACCCATGTTTACTGCAGCACTGTTTACAATAGCAAAAATATGGAAGCAACCAAGGTGCCCAGCAATGGATGAATGAATAAATACATTATGGTATATTCACAGTGAGGAATCTGTGAAACATTTCATAACATGGAGGAACCTGGAAGGCATTCTGCTGAGTGAAATTAGTCAGCTGCAAAAGGACAAATATTGTATAAGACCACTGTTATAAGAACTTCAGAAATAGTTTAAAATGAGAAGAAAACATTCTTTTGCGGTTACGAGAAGTGGGAGGGAGGGGGGTGGGAGGGGGCATTCACTAATTAGATAGCAGATAGGAACTACTTTAGGTGAAGGGAAAGACAGCACACAATATGGGGGCTGGGGGGAGGGGTCAGCACAATTGGGCTAAACCAAAACCAAAGAAGTTTCCTGAATAAACTGAATCCTTCGAAGGCCAGCGTAGCAGGGGCAGGGGTCTGGGGACCATGGTTTCAAGGGACATCTAAGTCAATTGGCATAATGAAATCTTCTAAGAAAACACTCTGCATCCCACTTTGAAGAGTGGCATCTGGGGTCTTAAACACTAGCAAGGAGCCATCTAAGATGCATCAATTGGTCTCAATCCACCTGGATCAAAGCAGAATGAAGAACACCAAGGACACAAAGCGATTATGAGCCTAAGAGACAGAAAGGGTTACATGAACCAGAGACTACATCATCCTGAGACCTGAAGAACTAGTTGGTGTCCGGCTACAACCGATGACTGCTTTGACAGGGAACACAACAGAGGACCCCTGAGGGAGCAGGAGAGCAGTGGGATACAGACCCCAAATTCTCATAAGACCAGACTTAATGGTCTGACTGAGACTAGAAGGACCCCGGTGTTCACGGCCCCCAGACCTCCTGTTGGCACACGACAGGACCGTTCCTGAAGTCAACTCTTCAGACATGGATTGGACTGGACAATGGGTTGAAGAGGGATGCTGGTGAGGAGTGAGCTTCTTGGATCAGGTGGACACTTGAGACTATGTCGGCATCTCCTGCCTGGAGGGGAGATGAGAGGGTGGAGGGGGTTAGAAGCTGGTGAAATGGACATGAAAAGAGAGAGTGGAGGGAGAGAGCGGGCTGTCTCATTAAAGGGAGAGTAATTGGGAGTGTGTAGCAAGGCATATATCGGTTTTTGTGTGAGAGACTGACTTCATTTGTAAACTTTCACTTAAAGCACAATAAAAATCATAAAAAACAAAAAATCTATAAATTGGATACATAACACAATAAAAAAAATAGACTTCAAAGTTAAATCCACCACAAAAGACAAGGAAGGACAGTATATAGTGATTAAAGGGACAATATACCAGGAGGATATAACCATATTAAATATTTATGCACCCAACGACAGGGCTGCAAGATACATGAAACAAACTCTAATAGCATTGAAAACTGAGACACACAGCTCCACAATTAAAGTAGGAAACTTCAACACAGCTGACTGTCCTGTGAAGGACAGGACATCCAGAAAGAAGCTCAATAAAGACATGGAAGATCTAAATGCCGCAATCAACCAACTCGACCTTACGGACATATATAGAACACTCCACCCAACAGCAGCCAAGTATACTTTCTTTTCTAGTGCACATGGAACATTCTTTAGAATAGACCACACATTAGGTCATAAAGCAAGCCTTAGAAGAATCTAAAACATCAAAATATTACAAAGCATCTTCTCTGACCATAAGGCCATAAAAGTAGAAATCGATAACAGAAAAAGCAAGGAAAACAAATCAAACACTTGGAAACTGAACAATACCCTGCTCAAGAAAGATTGGGTTTATAGAAGAAATTATGGATAGAATAAAGAAATTCATAGAATACAATGAGAATGAAAACGCTTCCTATCAGAACCTTTGGAACACAGTGAAAGTAGTGGTCAGAGGTCAATGGATACCAAAAAATGCACACATACAAAAGGAAGAGGGGGCCAAAATCAAAGAATTATCCCTACAACTTGAACAAATAGAAAGAGGGCAACAAAAGAAACCTTCAAGTACTAGAAGAAAGGAAATAATAAAAATTAAAGCAGAAGTAAAGGAAATAGAAAACAGAAAAACAATTGAAAGAATTAACAATACCAAAAGCTGGTTCTTTGAAAAAATTACCAAAACTGATAAACCATTGTCAAACTGACAAAAGAAAATCAGGAGAGGAAGCAAATAACCAGAATAAGAAATGAGATCGGCCATAGTACAACCAACCAAACTGAAATTAAAAGAGTCATATGAGATTACTATGAGAACTTGTATTCTAACAAATTTCAAAAACCTAGAAGAAATGGATGAATTCCTAGAAAAATACTACCTATCTAAAGTAACACAAACAGAGTTAAAAAAAAGAACAAAATAAACCCATAACAAAAGAAGAGACTGAAAAGGTAATCAAAAAACTCCCAACAACAACAACAAAAAAAAACCCTGGCCTGGATGGCTTCACTGCAGTGCTCTACCAAACTTTCAGAGAATTACACCACTACTACTAAAGGTATTTCAGAGCACAGAAAAGGACGGAAAACACCCAAACTCATTTTATGAAGCCAGCATTTCCCTGATACCAAAACCAGGTAAAGACACGAAAAAAAAAAAAAAAAAATTACAGACCTATATCCCTCATGAACTTAGATCCAAAAATCCTCAACAAAATTCTAGCCAATAGAATTCAACAACATATCCAAAAAAAAAAAAAAAAAAAATTCACCATGACCAAGTGAAATTCAAACCAGGTATGCAGGGATGGTTCAACATTAGAACAAAAATCAATGTAATCCATCATATAACTAAAACAAAAGACAAGAACCACATGATTTTACCAATCGATGCAGAAAAGGCATTTGACAAAGTTCAACGCCCATTCACAATAAAAAAAAAAACTCTCAGGAAAATAAGAATAGAAGGAAAATTCCTCAGCATAATAAAGGCCATTTAAACAAAGCCAACAACAACATCATCCTAAACTGAAAGAGTCTGGAAGCATTCCCCTTGAAACTGGGAACCAGGCAAGGATGCCCTTTATCACCACTCTCATTCAACATTCTGCTGGAGGTCCTAGCCAGAGCAATTCGGCTACTTAAAGAAATAAAGCGCATCCAGATTGATAAGTAAGAAGTAAAAGTATCTCTATTTGCAAATGACATGATCATATACACAGAAAACCCTAAAGAATTCTCAAGAAAACTACTGAAACTAATAGTTCAGCAGAGTATCAGGATACAGGATAAACATACAAAAATCCGTTGGATTCCTTAGACCAACAAAAAGAACATCGAAGAGGAAATCACCAAATCAATACAATTGACATTAGCCCCCAAGAAGATAAAATACTTAGGAATAAATCTTATCAGAGATGTAAAAGTCTTATACAAGAAAAACTACAAGACACAACCACACGAAACCAAAAGAGACCTACATAAGTGGAAAAACATACCTTGCTCATGGATAGGAAGGCGCAACATTGTAAAAATGTCTATTCTGCCAAAAGCCATCTATAGATTCAATGAAATACCCATCCAAATTCCTTTGACACTTTTTGATGAGATAGAGAAACAAATCACCAACTTCATATGGAGGGAAAGTATCCCAGGATAAGTAAACCATTACTGAGAAAAAAGAAAAAAGCAGGAGGCCTCACTCTACTTGACTTTAGAAACCATTATACTGCCACAGTAGGGAAAACAGCCTGATACTGGTACAACAACAGATACATAGACAAATGGAACAGAATTGAGAATCCAGACATAAATCTATCCACATACGAGCAGCTGATATTTGAAAAAGGCCCAAAGTCAGTTAAATGGGGGAAAGATAGTCTTTTTAACAAGTGGTGCTGGCATAACTGGATATCCATTTGCAAAAAAATTAAAGAGCCATATCTGATGCCATGCACAAAACTAACTGAAAGGGGATCAAAGACTACCTAAATATAAAATCTAAACGATAAAGATCATGGAAGACAAAATAGGGACAGCGCTAGGAGCCCTTATCCATGGCATAAACGGTATAAAAATCATTACAAACAATGCAGAAGAGAAACTAGATAACTGGGAGCTCCTAAAAATCAAACACCTATGCCTATCCAAATACTTCACCAAAAGAGTAAAAAGTCTGCCTACACAGACTGGGAAAAAGATATTAGCTATGACATTTCTGATCAGCTCCTGATCTCTAAAATCCACGATATTGCAAAAACTCAACTGCAAAGAGACAAATAACCCAGTTAAAAAATGGGCAAAGGATATGAACAGACACTTCACTAAAGAAGACATTCTGGTGGCTAACACATGCATAAGGAAATGCTCACCATCATTAGCCATTAGAGAAATGGAAATGAAACTTCCATGAGGTTCGATCTCACTGCAACAAGGCTGGCATTAATCCAAAAAACCCAAAATAATAAATGTTGGTGAGGTTGTGGAGAGACTGGAACACTTATACACTGCTGGTGGGCATGTAATATTGTTTAACCACTTTGGAAATTTATTTGGCTCTTCCTTAAAAAACTAGAAATAGAACTATCATATGATTCAGCAATCCCACTACTTGGAATACATCCTAGAGAAATAAGAGACTTTACACAAACACATATAAGCACACCCATGTTCACTGCAGCACTATCTACAATAGCAAAAAGTTGAAAGCAACCAAAGTGTCCATCAACAGTTGAATGGATAAATAGATTATGGTATATGTACACAATGTAATATTACGCATCAATAAAGAACACTGATGAATCCGTGAAACATTTCGTAACATGGAGGAATCTGGAAGGCATTATGCTGAGTGAAATTAGTCAGTCACAAAAGGACAAATGTTGTATGAGACCACTATTATAAGAACTGAAGAAAAGGTTTACACACAGAAGAAAACATTCTTTGCTGGTTATGAGGGCAGAGGGAGGAAGAGGGGTATTCACTAACTAGATGGTAGACAAGAATTATTTTAGGCGAAGGGAAGGGCAACACACAATACAGGGGAAGTCAGCACACCTGGACTAAACCAAAAACTAAGAAGTTTCCTGAATACAACCAAACACTTCAAGGGACAAAGAATCAGGAAGAGGGGTCTGGGAACCATGGTTTCAGGGGACATCTAAGTCATTTGGCATAATGAAGTTTATTAAAAAAATGTTCTGCATCCCACTTTGGTGAGTAGCCTCTGGGGTCTTTAAAGCTAGCAATAGGCCACCTAATATGCATCAATTGGTCCCAACCAACTTGGAACAAAAGAGAATGAAGAACACCAAAGCACAAGGAAACATGAGTCCAAACAGAAAAAGGGCCACATAAACCAGAGACTCCATCAGTCTGAGACAGGAGAACTAAATGGTGCCTGGCTACCACCAATCACCACCCTAACAGGGAACATAAGTCCCTAATGGAGCAGTAGAAAAGTGGGGTGTAGAAGTCAAATTCTAGTAAATAGATCAGACTTAATGGTCTGACTGAGACTGGAGGGACCCCAGAAGACATGGCCCCCAGACACTCTGTTAGCCTAAAACTAAAACCATTCCCTAAGCCAACTCTTCAGCGAAAGGTTAGACTGCTGTATGAGACATAAGATGGTACTGGTGAGGAGTGTGCTTCTTAGCTCAAGTAGATACACACAGATCATTAGAAGGATGGTTTTGCTGATCTTGGCCAATCTCTTGCATCCTCAACCTATCACGTTTGCAAGTCAATCATGATTTCGTGAAAGGACACTACAAATAAATGGTTGGATTTTAGTCAATTCAGCAAAATCACTCACTTCCTGGACTAATGAGTGCCATTTCAACATGAATGTTGGTTGACATGTTTCTTATGTTAACAAGGAGGTCCTAAGAGAAGCGAGCTCGGAGGTTGGAACTTGACTGAATTTTCCGTGACAGTTTTTTCCATGCTTAAACGAGAGTGCTTTTCAAATCCTGAAGAACTGTTCAAAATTAACTTTATTCAGAATGTAATAGATAATGACTTGACAACTTGTCAGTTTAAAGAGGCATTATTGAAATTTCTCCCCTCATTTTCAGTCCACCAATTAGGAAAACAATCACTGCAGTCCTGAGATGCAGCGTTTGCCATTTCCCGTGGTATAAATACTGCCAGCACAGGACAAGCTATCCACCTGAGGGCACTGAATTCTACACCATGAAACGGGATCTCCCAAAACAAAACCAACGCCTGCACATATAGGAGGGTAAAGTATAGCAGCAACATTACTAAGGGTGAGTTTGCGTGTCCATTACCTTCCTTTGTAATAGAACTGAACTATGAGAAAGCGGAAAAGCGGTGCGCTCTATGCACAGGGTTTGAGGCCTCGCCCTGGCACAGCCCAGCTCAGCACAGCTGCGAGACCTACCCTTAGGGGCCCTGCCTTCCCTGCTCCTGCCGTGCACCTCCCTGCAGGGGACGTTCCACCACTAAAGCCTGAAGCCCTTAGAGAGGGGCAGATCACGCGCCCCAGAGCTCTGTTCCAGGAGGTTGTGCGCACGCGTGAGCTCCTAAAGCAGGGTGGGAATGGGGTTCCCTGAGCCATGGTTGCAGAGTGGTTAAGAGCTACTGCCTCCTAACCAAAAGGCCAGTTGTTTGAATCTACCAAGCGTTCCTTGGAAGTCCTATGGGGCACTTCTACTCTGTCCTACAGGATCATTAGGGGTGAGAATCGACTCTACTGTAATGGGTTTATGAAAAGCACTGCAGGAGCAGAGAACAAACCATCTGGGGTGAATTCTGAGGCTTCTTGGAAAGCAGGCGACACCTCCTCACCCAGAACCTCCACATCAACCCTTCTGCCAAAAGAGTGTGTCTGAAGCCACCACTCACAATTTGTAAAAATTCTCGTCATTGTTTTTGTGCCATGGAGTCAATCTCCCCTCATGGAGACCCTATATGACACAGTAGAACTTCCCCATAGCGTTTCCTAGGCTGTACTCTTTATGGGGGCAGATTCCCTGCTGTTTATCCTCTGCAGCCAGAGCCTTATTCGCTGGGTATTTGCTTAGCAATCCAGCGCTTAACCTCGCACAGTCAGGGCTCCTTCCCTAAGCTTACCCTTGGCTATCAAGTGGATTCTGACTCACAGCAACCCTACCAGTCAGAGTGGAACTTATCCACAGGGTTTCCAAGGAGTGGATGGTGGATTTGAACTGCCACCTTTTGGTTAGCAGCGGGGCTCTTAACCACTTTGCAACCAGGGCTCCACTTAAAATACAGTATCCTGGAATTGGGAAGACTGCTCTTCCACATTTAGATACACTTTGGACCACACTCATTTCTTCCTCTGAATAGGCTTTCAAAAAATACTGTTTCTTTTTCCTATTCACTTTGAAAGTTCCATTACAGAACTGCACAACCAAAGAATTTTAGATGTGGAAATGCTGTAAGACATACTTTCTCCTGATGCCATTCCAAAAGTCTTCCCTACTATATTTACTGCCATACAGTTTTTCTTGTTGCATTTATTTAATATATAGACAGTTCACAAGAAATGTTGAGGCACCAATGTTTTGTCTGAAATTTACTTGTTCCCTTGACCAAGACAGTTGAGAATCAGGTCACAGAAAGTAGCTCCTTGCTTTCCCTAGGTTCTTGCTCCACACAGGTAGAATGGCATAAGCTGCACCCTTACAATTTATGAAATTGAATAAAAATTTATAATATTTTTATTACAAAATAAATATTTATGGAAGGAAAACATGTCCTTTTACAATACCGTTTAAGAAAATAAAACATATAGCAATACATGTACCCATTGATACGAAAGCCTTATACAACGAAAAGTATAAAACACTACTGAAAGATCTTAAAGAAGACCTAGATAGATGGAAAGAAATTCTGTGCTCATGGATTGGAAGACTTAATATAGTCAAGATGTCAATAATACACAAAGTGACCTACAGATAGAACACAATCCTAATCAAAATTCCTATAGTTTTCCTTACAAAAATGGAAAAAGAATCCTCCGTTTTCTATGGGAAGACGAGAGACCTGAAATAGTGAAAGGAATTTGAAAAATAACAAAGTAGCAGGCCCCATAGTTCCTCACTTCAAAACAGATTACACAGCTACAGTAAATCAAAACAGCCTAGTACTTGTTTAAACATAGACACACAGGCCAATGGAACAGAATTGAAAATCCAGCAATAAATCCAAACATCTATGGTCAATTAGTTTTCAGTAAGGGAGCCAAATTCATTCATTGGCAAAAGAATAGTCTCTTCAATAAATGGTGCAGGCTAAATTGGATTTCCACAAACAGAAAAATGAAACAAGATCCATACCCCACACCATACACAAAAACTAAATCAATATGGATCAAGGAGCTAAATTTAAATTTAGAATCATGCAGTTCTAAGAAAAAAATAGAGGAGCAAAGCTTTTGGACATAATTGGTTTTCAAATGATAGATTATCAAACACAATATTGAATGCACAAGCATCAGAAAACAAAATAGATAACTTGGAAATCATAAGAGTTAAATGCTTGTGCTCATCAAAAGACTCAATAAAAATAGGGAAGAGACAGCCTACGGACTGGGAAAAATTCTTTGGCAATTATATAAGTGATTAGAGTCTAATATCTAAAATATATAAAACTTTTACAACTTCATAACCAAAAGACAATCATATCAAGAAGTGGGCAAAGAACATGAACAGACATTTCACCAATGAGAATATTCGGTGACCAACAGATACGAGAAGAGGTGCTCAATGGCATTAGGCATCAGGGAAATGCAAATCAATACCAATATGAGACACTATTTCACTCCCACTGAGATGGCTACAATAACAAAATCAAAAACTAAAAAACGGGAAAATAACAAGTGTTGGAGAGGATTTGGATAAATTGGAACCCTCATCCATTGCTGGTGAAAACTCAAAATGATATAGCCATTTTCAAAACAGTCTGGTGGTTCCTCAAAAAACTCCTGGCAGAGCTGCCATATAACCCAGCAATTCCACTCCAGCTATTTGCCCTAGGGATCTGATAGAAGTGACAGGAACAGACATATGCACACCTATTTTCACCGCAGCATTATTCACAAGAGCAAAAAGATGGAAACAACCTAAGTGCCCATCAATGGATGAATGGATAAGTAAAATGTGGTACATACATACAATGAAATACTACTCAGTAATACAGAAGTATGAGTTACCTAAACTCCTTGGAACATGGAAGAACCGGGAGGACATTATCTTGAGCAAAATAAGTCCCACAATAAAAGAAATATTCTATGTTATCACATTTATGAAATGATATGAACTAATAAAAATATGCAGAAAATAATGTGTTTACCAGAGTTGGGGTGGAATAAAGCAGAAATTCACTCTCAAGAGAGTACACACTGGTTACTCTTGGTGATGGGAAAGGTAACACCGAATGAGAGTGAAGTGCACACAGCTTGACGATGGCAATCCATGTGAGTAAAATGTACACAAGGAAAAATAATTTGTTGGTAATAGCATGTAATGTATAATTTTCAAACATAAGCAAAAATGACCAAAAATATGTATGCGGGTATATATATAAATATATATAATAGATTGGAAACCCTGGTGGTGTAGTGCTTAAGCTCTACGGCTGCTAAGCAAAGGGTAAAAAAAAAAAAAAAAACCAAAGGGTAGGCGGTTCGAATCTGCCAGGCGCTCCTTGGAAACCCTATGGGGCAGTTCTACTCTGTCCTATAGGGTTGGCATGAGTCGGAATCGACTTGACGGAACTGGGTTTATATAACAGATATTATATGTGTACTCAGGTAGGCATTTATGTGTATAAATACACATAAGTGTATATATACGTGAATATGTTTATGCATATACATCTGTGGAAATGTATGCACTGATAGTTATATATATAATAAATCATATAGAGGGCAGACTTATGAATATTTCTTATACATAACCAAACACCTCATGGGATTGGTTTTCCGGATTTGAAGTATTAGGAATAGAGTCTAGCGGAACATCTGGGTACACGGGCATAACAGAGTTCCTAAAGTTATACTTTACATCCGAGTTTGCTGAGTAGTGTCTGGGGTTTTAAAAGCTTGATACTGGCTTTCTAAGATACAACTATTGGTCTCTACTTATCTACAGCCAAAGAGAATGTAGGAAATGAAAGACACAAAAAAGGAACTTGGGGGGCAAGGTCAAGATGGCAGAATAGACAGATGGTTGTGGCAGTTCTGGCAAACGCTCTTAGAATAAAGATCCCCCACAAAAAGTGAAATGAGTATATTTATGACAAGCTAGCAGCCCGAACATCAAAGTCAAGGTTAGAAAATGAACTGAGGGGCAGGTGGAGGAAGAGACAGTTCAGAAGTGGAGAGGAGTTACTGGACCTGAACCGCCAGGAGCCCTCAGGCACCATTCCTGGGAGTGGCTGCCATGGGCTGCTACAAGCTTTCAGCTGCAGTTTCCCCATGGAGAAGCAGCCAGCCACATGGCCTACACACACCTCCGGAACCAGAGAAGAACACCACTCTCAGCAAAAGCAAAGTACTTGCGTATGTTTTACCATCCACGCCCCCCAAGCTGGCTTTGGTGGCTGATTTCCCTGGGCCTGAGATAAGCCCTGTTCAGCACCTATAGCCATTTTCCTGGCCATGGAAAAGGAATAAATTTGCAACTGGGGGAAAGATAATTTACCAGTTCCACTAACCGGGTGAACTCAGGACAGAAGCGGCTCCTTTCCAGGCATAAACAGCCCGTGGACTTTGAGTACCTTTCCCCTGTGAATGGACCTAGATGGGCCTATTTCAGGAGAATAGGCTCTTCTTGGCAGACTACAACTGTTGCAGCTGTGCGGTGGAGCGGGGAGGGGGGGTGGGGAATTGATGTTTGACATTGGTTTGCCTATCAAAAAAGGTCCTCACCTACCCACATCAGGGGTCTAAGACTGGTGGCTCCACTCACATCACCCAGCCACCCATGAAAAGGGTCCAAGGTTAAGTCGTACCTCTCAGTTATTATAACCAAAAACATTGGGTGCCCATTGCCCATCTGCAGAACTCACCTACCTGTATGCTATAGGGAACAGGGACATGCTTTCCTCAGACACACTTGGGGGAAAATTCTCAGCTCCCTGCCTTGTTCAGAGGGTGAACACCTGCTGTAACCAGATACCAGTACCGACACCCATCTCGCCTGCCCCTCAAAGACTGTAGAACTGCGTCTGTACCACGCACTTGATGATCATCTACCTGGACACCTGAGTTGCATTCATACAATAAAAGTGAATGGACTCCTAGACTGATATACCTGATAACAGCTCTAGCCATCTGGGGGCAGGACATCAGAGTTCCAAAGACAAAAACAGTCAAGCTAGCTCACTCAAGCAACCCATTTGGGCATATCAAAACAAAACAAAGGAAGAAGCTATGACACAATAAACAAACATAAAATAAACTAATACAATAACTTAGAGATGGCTCAGAGACAACAGTCAATATCAAGTCACATAAACAAAACAGACCATGGGCACCTCAACAGGCTCTCAAAACAAAGAATCAAGGGATCTTTTAGAAGAAAGTGCCTTCCTGGAATTAACAGAGGCAGAACCCAAAAGATTAATATACAGAACTCTTCAAGACATCAGGAAGGAAATCAGGCAATATGCAGGACAAGCCAAGGAACACACAGAAGAAGTAGTTAAAGAAATTAAAAAGATGATTCAGGAACATAATGAAAAATTTAATAAGCTGGAAAAATACATAGACAGCAATCAGAAATTCAGAAGATTAACAATAAAATTACACAAGTAGACAACTCGATACAAAGTCAGAGGAGCAGAATTGAGCAAGCGGAAGGCAGAATTTCTGAACTTGAAGATAAAGCACTTGGCACTAACATATTTGAAGAAAAATCAGATAAAAGAATTTTAAAAAACAAAGAAATCTTAAGAATCATGTGGGACACTATCAAGGGGGATAACCTAGAAGTGATTGGAGTGCCAGGACAGGGAGGGATAACAGAAAATACAGAGAGAATTGTTGAAGACTTGTGGGCAGAAAACTTCCCTGATATCGTGAAAGATAAGAAGAAACCCATCCAAGATGCTCATTGAACTCCACATATGGTAGATTTTAAAAGAAAGTCACCAAGACATTTTATAATGTAACTTGCAAAAACCAAAGATAAAGAGAGAATTTTAAGAGCAGCTAGGGATAAACGCAAAGTCACCTACAAAGGAGAGTCAATAAGAATAAACTCTGACTACTCGGCAGAAACCATGCAGACAAGAAGGCACTGGGATGACTTATATAAAAAAACGAAGGAAAAAAATTGCCAGCCAATAATCATATATCCACGAAACTGTCTCTCAAACATGAAGGTGAAACTAGGACATTTCCAGATAAACAGAAGTTTTGGGATTTCATAAATACCCAACCAAAACTATAAGAAATCCAACAGGGAGTTCTTTGGTTAGAAAAGGAACAATATCAGGTATTAATCCAAGACTAGAACACTGGGCAGAGCAGTCAGAAGTCGACCCAGACAGGGAAACCCCAAAAATAAATCAAGATTATAAAAACACTCAAAACAGGGAAACACCAATGGTATTATGTAAAAGAAGACTACATCAAAACAATAAAGAGGGACAAAGAAATGTAGTCATATATCTTCCATATGGAGTGGAAGACAGGGCGATACAAGAAATAAAAGTTAAGTTAAAATTTAGAAAAATAGGGGTAAATAATAAGGTAAGCACAAAGTAGAGAAATTATCCTACACATCAAAATATAATGCAAGAAAAAATAGAGACCCAGCAGAAACAAAATGAACAACAACAAATATGAGGAAAGGAGAATATATAAAGATAATCTACTCAGCACATAAAATTAAGTGGGGAAAACAAACTGTCAACAATACACAAAAAAACACATCAAAACGATACCACTAAATTCTTACCTATCCGTAATTACACTGAATGTAAATGGGCTAAATGCACCAATAAAGAGACAGAGAGTGGCAGAATGGATTAAAAAACATGGTCCGTCTATATGCTGCCTACAAGAGACACACCTTAGACTTAGAGACACAAACTAAAACGCAAAGGATAGAAAAAAATATATCAAGCAAACAACAATCAAAGAAGAGTGAGAGTGGCAATATTAATTTCTGACAAAATAGACTATAAAGTTAAATCCATCATTAAAGATAGGGAAGGACACTATATAATCATTAAAGGGACAATATACAAAGAAAATATAACCATATGAAATATTTATGCTCCCAATGACAGGGCTGCAAGTGGCATAAAACAAATTCTAACAGCATTGAACTGTGAGACAGACAGCTCCACAGTAACAGTCGGAGACTTTGACACACCACTTTCGGTGAAGGACAGGACATCCAGAAAGAAGCTCAATAAAGACACGGAAGATCAAAATGCCACAACAAACCAACATGACCTCATAGATACATGCAGAATGCACCACCCAACAGCAGCCATTTATACTTTATTTCTAGTGCACATGGAACATTCTCTAGAATAGACCACATATTAGGTCATAAAGCAAGCCTTAGAAGAATCCAAAACACTGAAATATTACAAAGCATCTTCTCTAACCATAAGGCCATAAAAATAGAAATCGATAACAGAAAAAGCAGGGAAAAGAAATCAAACACTTGGAAACTGAACAATACCCTGCTCAAAAAGGACTGGGTTATACAAGACATTAAGGATGGAATAAAGAAATTCATAGAATACAATGAGAATGAAAACACTTCTTATCAGAATCTTTGGGACACAGCGAAAGCAGTGCTCATTTATTCATATCAATAAATGCACATATCCAAAAAGAAGAAAGGGCCAAAATCAAAGAATTATCCCTACAACTTGAACAAATAGAAAGAGAGCAACAAAAGAAACCCTCAGCCACCAGAAGAAAGCAAATAAAAAAATTAGAAAAGGAGGAGGCGGGGCCAAGATGGCTGACTTGGTAGAACTACTGTGGATCCCTCTTGCAAAAAAGACTTGGAAAAACAAGTGAATTGATCATATACATGACAATCTACGAACCCCGAACATCAAACACAGAACTAAAGAGTTGACCTGAGTGACAGAGGAGAGAAAACCGCGCCCTGAAGCAGCAGCCGCTTCTGGAACCAGCGTCCTGAGCCCGCAGCCTTGAGTCCTCGTGGTTCCCCGGCACCAGAGTGGTGGGGCTGATTGCGGCTTACTGAGACGGGGCAAGCACAGGACACAGCCCTAACCCATAAACCGCTGGAGTAACCTTGGTAGAGGCTCAGCCAGTGCAAGCAGGCTGCACGCTGACGCCGCTGACAAGAGAGCTAGCAAACACGGAGAAGCAGAGATTGTTTTCAGAGCCTGGAGCCACAGTCCCAGTCAGAAAACCTTGATGCTGGGCTTTGGACTAAGCGCAGAGGAGCTGAGCACAGCTTTCTGAGATGGTGTAAGCACGGGACACAGGCCTGACCCTCAGGGGGCAATCTCAACCAAGCCAGCCCACACAAGCTACAGGCCCCTTTGGAATCTCAGATAAAACAGTCATCACCAAGCAAGATAAGTAACTTTGTCTATATTTCCCGTGGCTACTCTCTCCTATCTATCTGACCCCTCCCCTCCCTGCCCCAGCTGGCTTCATTAACATTGGAATTTCCTAGGCCAGGGAGTGAAGTACTCTGAGGTTTTTTTTTTCTTTCCCCTAACCCTTTCTCCTGGCCTGAGAGAAGCAGCAACTAACAACCAGAGGGAAAAAATTCTTCCCTGATTTCCCTAAACTGGAATAAAAATACAGAATCAGTTCCAGCCAAGCATTTGAGATCCACAGTCCTTGGCTTTCATCCCTACAGGGAACAAGGTGGCTGTTATAATGCAAAGGCAATTCTGATAGAGATCTGACAGTAATTCTTGTAGCAGACAAGTGGAAAGAGAAGTTTTCAAGGTCTGATGCCTTTCTACCTATTAAACAGAGCCCTCACTGATCCACACAGGGGAACTGAGGGCTGAAGCTCCACCCAAACCACCTAGCCACCTGCTAATGGGGTCTTAGGATAGTGACGCCTACCAATCTTTAGAGTTACAAGCATTGGGTGCCTAAGGTACAGCTGCAGAGCCCACCCACCAAAATGCTCTAGAAATAGAGACACTCTTACCTCACTGGCACGTGGAGGAATGCTGTCAGCATCCTGCCCTCCTTGGAGTGTGCCCCCTGCCGCTACTAGAATCTGGTGCACACAACTATCACCACTACTCCTCTAAGTTAATAGGTGACAGTCTACGCCACACACTTGGTGACCCAAAATCAGAACACTTAAGCTGATTCTATTCAAGAATAGCGAATGGACTCTTCAGCTTATATATCTGGTAACAGCTCAAACCAGCTGGTAATAGGACATAAACGATTCAAAGGCTACAACAATCAAGACAGCACAATCTAGTAGCCCATCTGGGTATATTGAAACAAAACAAAACAAGAAGATAAGACTCAGTGAGCAATATAAAATAAATCATTACAATATCTTCTAGATGGCTTGGAGACAGCAGTCGATATCAAATTACATGAAGAAGCAGACCATGATTGCTTCTACAAATCCCCAAATTAAAGAATCAAAATCTTTTCCAAATGAAGATACTATCCTGGAATTGCCAGATGCAGAATATAAAAAACTAATACACAGAATGCTTCAAGACATCAGGGATGACCTCAAAAATGAAATAAGGCAATCTACAGAAAAAGCCAATGAACACACTGATAAAGCAGTTGAAGAACTCAAAAAGATTATTCAAGAACATAGTAGAAAAATTGATAAGCTTCAAGAATCCATAGAGAGATAGCATTCAGAAATCCAAAAGATTAACAGTAAAATTACAGAATTAGGCAACTCAAGAGGAAGTCAGAGAAGCAGAATCAAGGAATTGAAATGCAGAGTGGGGGAGGTGGAGGGTAAGGCAATTGACACCAAAATAGTTGAAGAAAATCACATAAAAGAAATGAAAAAAATGAAGAAACCCTAAGAATCATGTGGGACTCTATCAAGAAGAATAACTTGCATGTGATTGGGGTTCCAGAACAGGGAGGGATAAGAGAAAATACAGAAAGAATAGTTGAAGATCTGTTGGCAGAAAACTTCCCTGGCATCGTGAAAGACGAAAGGATATCTATCCAAGATGCTCATCGAACCACATACAAGATTGATCCAAAAAGAAAATCACCAAGGCATATTATCATCAGACTTGCCAAAACCAAAGATAAAGAGAAAATTTTAAAAGCAGACAGGGATAAAAGAAAAGTCACCTACCAAGGAGAATCAAGAAGTTCAGACTACGCAGCAGAAACCATGCAGGCAAGAAGGCAATGGGATGACATATATAGAGCACTGATGGAGAACAACTGTCAGTCAAGAATCATATACCCAGCAAAACTTTCTCTCAAATATGAAGGTGAAATTAAAACATTTACAGATAAACACAAGCTTAGAGAATTTGCAAAAACCAAACCAAAGCTACAAGAATTACTAAAGGAGACGTCGCTTACTGCCGTCCCACCACCGCCTGCCCTCACTCACTTGAGCTCCCGCCTGCCACGCGCCATCCTTCCTCGGTTCTCTTGTTAGTCAGCAGCCGCCTCCTCAGCGACCAGCCAGCGTCTCCAAGCTCGCGACTCGTGGAGCGGCGTCCTCTCCACGAAAGGTTGGACTCGGAGTCACCGCCAAAGTGCCTTTCATTTGAGAAGTTCAAGGTACTTTGTAGAACTTCTGCCACACAGGCTGGGCATCTCGCAGCACATTTGTAAGTGATGGCTGCCATCAGGAAGAAACTGGTGATTGTTGGTGATGGAGCTTGTGGCAAGACCTGCTTGATCATAGTCTTCAGCAAGGATCAGTTCCCCGAGGTGTATGTGCCCACAGTGTTTGAGAACTATGTGGCAGATATTGAAGTGGAAGGAAAGCAGGTAGAGTTGGCTTTGTGGGACACAGCTGGGCAAGAAGACTATGAGCGTCTGAGGCCCCTCTCCTACCTGGACACTGATGTCATACTGATGTGTTTCTCCATTGACAGCCCTGATAGTTTAGAAAACCTCCCAGAAAAATGGACCCCAGAAGTCAAGCATTTCTGTTCCAATGTGCCCATCATCCTGGTTGGGAATAAGAAGGATCTCTGGAATGATGAGCACACAAGGCGGGAGCTACAAGATGAACGAGGAGCTGGTAAAACCTGAAGAAGGCAGGGATATGGCAAACAAGATTGGTGCTTTTGGGTACATGGAGTGTTCAGCAAAGACCAAAGAGGGAGTGAGGGAGGTTTTTGAAATGGCCACGAGAGCGGCTATGCAAGCCAGACGTGGGAAGAAAAAATCTGGGTGCCTTATCTTGTGAAACCTCGCTATAAGCACAGCCCTCATATAGTTAATTTTGAAGTGCTGTTTGTTAATCTTAGTGTATGATTACTTGCCTTTTCATTTATCTATTATTTACCTAAGGTTACAAATCAGAAGTCATCTTGCTACCAGTATTTAGAAGCCAACCATGATTATTAATGATGTCCAGCCCCTCTGGCCCACCAGGGCCCCTCTGACACTGCTCTAACAGCCCTCCTCTGCACTCCCACCTGACACACCAGGTGCTAATTCAAGGAATTTCTTAACTTCTTTGCTTCATTCTAGAAAGAGAAAAAGTTGGTAACTTTTGTGAATTAGGCTCTAACTACTTTATACCTAACCTGTCCTTCCTATTACCTGTCAGCTGCAAGATATTCTGGCAAGTCTCCACTTCAGGACACTCCTCCGAAATGGGTCTCACTGGCATAGCTCTGAAGTGGCCGTCCAGTTTTTTGAAAATGTGCTCAGCCGGGAAGGCCAAAATCCACGCAGCTGTGGCAAAGTTACAGTTCCATGGTTTCATGTTAGTTACCTTATAGTTACTGGGTAATTAGTGCCACTTAATGTATGTTACCAAAAATAAATATATCTACCCCAGACTAGATGTACTATTTTTTGTATAATTGGATTTCCTAATACTGATATTTGTCATCTCTGCAGAAAGTGTATTGGTTTTTTAAAAAAGAAAGTGTATTTGAAAATAAAGTCAGATGGAAAATTCCTTTTAAAAAAATAAAAGAATTACTAAAGGAAATTCTTTGGTCAGAAAATCAATAATATCAGATACCAGCACAACACAAGGTCATGGAACAGAACATCCTGATATCAACTCAAATAGGGAAATCACAAAAACAAAATAAGATTAATTTAAAAAAGAAAAAAATACTCAGAACAGGGAATCATTAAAGTCATTATGTAAAAGATTACAATAATCACAAAAGAGGGACTAAATACAGGAGGCATAGATCTTCCATATGGAGAGGAAAACAAGGTGATATAGGACGATATAAGTTAGGTTCTTACTTACAAAAACAGCGGTAAATATTAAGATAACCACAAAGAAGTCTAACCATTCCATATTTCAAAATAAAAAGCAAGAAAAACACAACGACTCAGCAAAAATAAATTCAACTACTATGAAAATGAGGAACACACAATATACAAAGAAAATGTAAGCACATGTTCTCATTAGGGATCAGTCCCTGGAGAAGGACATCATGCTTGGCAGAATAAAGGGTCAGTGGACAAGAGGAAGATCCTCAGTGAGATGGATTGACACAGTAGCAGCAAAAATGAGCTCAACCATAACAACGATTTTAAGGATAGTTCAGGACCGGGCAGTGTTTCGTTCTGTTGTGCATAGGGTTGCCATGAGTCAGAATCAACTCGACGGCACCTAACAACAACAACAGCCCTCATGAACTTAGAATCAAAAATCCTCAACAAAATTCTAGCCAATGGAATTCAACAAGATATCAAAAAGGTAATTCATCCTGACCAAGTGGGATTCATAGCAGGTATGCAGGGATGGTGCAACCTTAGAAAAAGAATTAAGGTAATATATCATATAAATAAAACAAAGGACAAGAACCACATGATTTTATGAATTGATGCAGAAAAGGCATTTGACAAAATTCAACACCCATTCATGATAAAAATTCTCAGGAAAACAGGAACAGAAGTAAAAATCCCTCAGCATAATAAAGGGCATTTATACAAAGCCATAGCCAATATCATCCTAAATGGAGAGAGCCTGAAAGCACTCCCCTTACTATTGGGAACCTGAGAAGTATGCCCTTTATCACTGCTCTTATTCAACATTGTGCTGGAGGTCCTCACCAGAGCAATTATGCTAGATAAAGAAATAAAGGGCATCTAGATTGGGAAAGAAGAAGTCAAAGTATTTGAAGATGACAGGATCTTATACATAGAAAACCCTTATGACTCCTCAAGACAACTACTGAAATAGAAGAGTTCAGCAGAGTAACAGGATACAAGGTAAACATACAAAAAGCAGTTGGATTCCTCTACACCATCAAAAAGTACATCAAAGTGGAAATCACCAAATCAATACCATTTACAGTAGCCCCCAAGACGATAAAGTACTTAGGAATAAATCTTACCAGAGATGTAAAAGACTTATACAAAGAAAACTACAAAACACTTCCACTAGAAACATGAAGAGACCCACATAAGTGGAAAAACATACCTTGTTCATGGATAGGAAGACTTAATTATAAATATCTCTATTCTACCAAAAGCGATCTATAGATTTAATGCAATTCTGATTCAAATTCCAACAACATTTTTTAATGAGATGGAGAAACAAATCACCAACTTGATAAGGAAGAGAAACAGGCCCCAGATAAGTAAAGCATTACTGAAAAAGAAGAACAAAGTGGGAGGCCTCACTCTAACTGATATTAGAACCTATTATACATAGACCAATGGAACAGAATTGAAAACCCAGACATAAATCCAGCCACATACGAGCAGCTGATATTTGACAAAGGCCCCAAAGCAGTTAAATTGGGAAAAGACAGTCTTTTTAACAAATGGTGCTGGCATAACTGGATATCCATCCACAAAAAAGGAACAAGACCTTTACCTCACACCATGCACAAAAATAAGCTCAAAATGGATCAAACTCCAAAATATAAAATCTAAATGATAAAGATCATGGAAGAAAAATAGGGACAACATTAGGAGCCCTAATACATGGTATAAACAGTATACAAAATATTAGTAACAATGCAGAAGAAAAAGTAGATAAGTGGGAGCTCCTAAATATCAAATACCTATGCTCATCCAAAGACTTCACCAAAAGAGTAAAAAGATTGCCTACAGACTGGAAAAACGTTTTTAGGTATGACATTTCCGACTAGTGCCTCGTCTCTAAAATCTACATGATACTGCAAAAACTCAACTGCAAAAAGACAACGCAATTAAAGAATGGGCAAAAGATACGAACAGACACTTCACTAAAGAAGACATTCAGGCGGCTAACAGATGCATGAGGATGCGCTCGCGATCATTAGGCATTACAGAAATGTAAATGAAAACTACAATAAGATTCCACCTCACTCCAACAAGGCTGGCATTAATCCAAAAAACACAAAATAATAAATGTTGGAGAGGTTGTGGAGAGACTGGAACACTTCTACACTGCTGGTGGGAATGTAAAATGGTACAACTTTGGTAATCGTTTCATGCTTCATTAAAAAGCTAGCAATAGAACTACCATAAGATCGAGAAATCCCACTCCTTGGAATATCCACTCACTGTGTATCCTTGAGAAATAAGAACTTTTACGCGACCAGATATATGCACACCCATGTTCATTGCAGCTCTGTTTACAAGAGCAAAAAATCGAAGCAACCAAGTGTCCGTCAACAGATGAATGAATAAATAAATTTTGGTATATTCTCACATTGGAATACTACCCACTGATTAAGAACAGTGATGAATCTGTGAAGCATTTCATAACATGGAGGAATATGAAAGGCATTATGCTGAGTGAAATTAGTCAGTTGCAAAAGGACAAATATTGTATAAGACCACTATTGTAAGAACTCAAGAAATAGTTTAAAGAGAGAAGAAAATATTTTTTGATAGTTGTGAGAGGAGGGGGAGGGAAGGATGAAGGGAGAGAGGCATTCACTAATTAGATAGTAGATAAGAACTTCTTTAGGTGATGGGAAACAACACAATACAGGTGAGGTCAGCACAACTGGACCAAACCAAAAGCAAAGAAGTTTTCTGAATAAACTGAATCCTTTGAAGGGCAGCATAGCAGGGGTGGGGGTTTGTGGGCCATGGTGTCAGGGGACATCTAATTCAATTGGCATAATCAAATCTTTTAAGAAAGCATTCTGCATCCCACTTTGGAGAGTGACGTCTCTGGTCTTAAAAGCTAGCAAGCAGCCATCTAAGTTGCATCCATTGGTCTCAACCCACCTGAATCAAAGGAGATTGAAGAACACCAAGGACACAAGGTAATTACTAGCCCAAGAGACAGAAAGGGCCACATAACCTGGAGACTACAACAGCCTGAGACCAGAAGAACTAGATGGTGCCCAGCTACAACTGATGACTGCCCTGACAGGGAACACAACAGAGAGCCCCTGAGGGAACAGGAGATTAGTGGGGCAGTCCCCAAATTCTCGTAAAAAGTGCAGACTTAATGGTCTGAGACTAGAAGGACCCCAGTGGTCATGGCCCCCAGGCCTTCTGTTGGCCCAGGACAGGAACCATTCCCAAAGCCAACTCTTCAGTCATGGATTGGACTGGATAATAGGATGGAGAGGGATGATAGTGAGGAGTGAGCTTCTTGCATCAGGTGGGCACTTGAGACTGTGTTAGCATCTTCTGCCTGGAGAGGAGATGAGAGGGTAGAGGGGGTTAGAAGCCGGCGGAATGGACATGAAAAGAGAGAGTGGAGGGAGAGAAGGCGCTGTCTCATTAGGGGGAGAGCAGTTGAGAGTATGTAACAAAGTGTATGTAAGTTTTTATGTGAGAAACTGACTTGATTTGTAAACTTTCACTTGAGGTACGGTAAAAATTTTTTAAAAATGTCGGCAGTTCAAATCCACCAGACGCTCCTTGGAAACTCTACAGGACAGTTCTTCTCTGAACCATAGGGTCGCTATGAGTCAGAATCGACTCGACAGCAACGGGTTTGGTTACGGGTTTTGGTGGTCTTTCAGAAGTAGATTGCCAGGCCTTTCTTCTGAGACACTTCTCGATGGACTTGAACCTCCAGACTTCTGATTAGTAGCCAAGCATGTAAGCATTTGCATCAACCAGGGACTACAATTTTTTCTTACAGGAACTGGATTTCCCTGCAAATGGCAACGCTATGGAGTCAAAGCTCCATTTGTTTGTGCTCTGTCCATCAGGAGAGCAGACAGAATCTTGTAGGGCTGAAGAGAAAGAACTATCTAATTAAAATCATGGCAACTGATTAAAAACAACAAAGTGTCATTGACCGGCAAAGATAAGATCAAAAGTTTTAGTTGAAAGTTTTCTAAGCTAAATACACCAACTGACAAAACTTTCACTAAAACAGTTAATTCAGGCTGATAATTTCAAGGCAAAACTAATGGGAATAAGGAGAAATCACTGGTAATTCTAACAAAATCCTTATCTTTGGAATGCAGTATATACGAAGGCAGTATTTCACAGCAAATGCTAAAAAGAGTTTGCTAATATAAACCAACTGATCCAAAACCCACTGCCGCCGCTTCAATTCTGACTCATAGTGGCCCCGCGGGACAGAGTGGAATCGCTCCACAGGGTTTCCAAGAAGCAGCTAGTGAATCTGAACTGTTGATGTTTTGGTTTGCAGCTAAGCCCTTAACCAGTACGCCATCAGGGCTCGGGCTCAGGGATAAGATGCAGTCCATCTGGTATTAGTCTACAAGTGGACAATCACAATACATGCGCAATAGACATTTACTCAGTAGACCTTTACTAGGAGCAAAGAAATGCCACTTAATCTGGAGAATACTTCCTGCCCTCAGTGAGTTTAGAATCAAATATCCAAGTTTAGACTGTAATTCAAGTCAGAACACCCATTCCGCGTGAAAGTAACAGGCAAAAAGCAGTGGGTTGTGGGGGGAGTCAGGAACGACTTTATTACACGTGTAACAGGAAGGTGAAACGTGAAGCCTGAGCAGAAGGAATAACAGGCATATTTGCATTTATTTGTTCATGTGTATACTTATGAGCAGGTATTAGTTCACTTACTGTAAATGTTCAGAGTTACTTCATAAGCTGATCATTGCTCATATTTAAAAGCATCATAAAAAGAATTGTATTCAAGCCTGGTTCACACATGTAACACAGATAAACTACAGAAGAGACCATGAACACAGTCTAAACACAAGGAGGTAAAGGAGCTGCACGCTGGGTTGGCCCAGTGGAACCCTATCACGGGATGCTTTTGAGAGAACACGATTGTTTTTCTGGGTGTTTTCCCAAAGCCTTGGAATACACCCCAAACTTCTCTCATTTTTTCTAGTACCTTGCTACCCACTGATTTCCCTGAAATCTTTAATAAAGGTCATTGCTAACTATAAAAAAAAAAAAAGGAAAAGAAACTTGTCTACAAGATGAATAGTCTACGTAAACCATGGCCTCATCTGCCCTGAGACCAGAAGAGCTAGATGACACCCAGCTACCACTACCATCCCTTGTGATCAGGGTCACAATAGATGGATTCTGACAGAATGGGACAAAATGTGCAACAGAGCTTGAAATTCATTTCAAAGAAAAAAAACAAAACAGGCTTATTGGACTGGTTCAGACTTGAGTACACCCTTAGAAGCGTTGCCCTGAAATACTTCTCAAATCTTCAACTGAAACTAGCCCCTGAGGTCACCTTATACCTAAATAACAGATTGGCTCCCAAAATAATGAATATCACCAGTAAGTACTGTGCTCCTTTGGTTCAAATTCCAAAGATGGCTGCTTAACAAAAGTCAGTTAACAAAATGAGAAATAAACTCAATTGAAATGTGAACCCTCTTAAACTTGCTCTTTTAAAGCCAGTGATTCCAGATTCAACCTCCCAGCTTTCCTACAAGACAAGGCACACAGTGGTGCTGCTCTTAGAAAGCAAGAAATCCATCACCCTGCTGCTCATTCAAACCGCCCAGACTGCCTTGCAATAAGAAATGCTTGATTTTCACATCACCTGCCTCTGCATTTCCTACTACATTGTATTTGCGTTCTTCCATGCACCGCATCGTATTCTCACTGTCCCCTGGCTCCACACATCTTCTAGGAATGCATGTTGGGAGGTCTCTTAAGGAAAAGGTCCTCAGTACGTGTAATTCAGTTTACGTTTCCTCCTGTGTTGTGATTAGGAATACATCTCAGCCAGTGTTGCTTCCTCCCTGTTTACATAGCAGGTACTGTGGGAACAAAATTATTCTTTTTTTTTTTTTTGTAATATAAATTTATATCTTCAGTTGGTCCCTAAAACATCAGTGTCAGAATTGCATCACTGTATTAAGTGTTTTTTGGAAAACTTTCAATGATCAGATACTCTTTTTCTGGAAATTGCAAGATTTGCATTATTTCTCACTCCCTTAGATGACTCCCGTGGATGACCCTACAGAGCCAACACGTGGAGCCTCCAAGTGCCCACGCTGAGAGAGAAATCACAGTAGCTGAATCAGACTCAGTCATCACATCTTGTCATTTCCTCCAATGCTCTGAGATTGAGTGGAAGATCGTCTGTCTTCTGTGTACTGTGACCCAAGAACAGAAATGACTTTTATCCGTAGTCAATGCCCACCCTAGACCTTTTCCAAAGCTGAGTTCAAAGTACTTTTGGCCATGTCTCTTCATGGCCAATCTTAGTAAATTGCATATGGGCTAATTTAATCACATATGCTTCCAGGGTCGAAGATTTCCATGCAGTAGAAAAAGGAATTGCAGAATCTGGACATGATTGTCACTCCACAATGCATTGTTTAAATTATTGGCCCTGAGCTCACTCATTCAAATCCAATGGCCTAAGTCCATATGGATGCATCATGGGAAAAAAATGATGGACTAACTGACAAGCAGAAGAATCAGGGAGCAAGCCTGCTTTTGTTGAGTGCCTACATGCAATAATTTGACCCACCATCTATCTGGAATAAAAATTATTTAAGGTTGCTCCATGATAGAAGCTCAAGCCCTAAGAAAAGTCACCAACATTTTGCTTTTATCAATCACCATGATGAGTACCTTTAAAAAATATCAGGACGATTTTTCTTGAACCTCTCTAACTTCATCATCTAAGCTAAGATGTGAGTAGAGTTGTACATTGTAGCTGCCAGAGAAAATACAAAGATAAAAAAAAAAACAAAAACAAAGATAGGCACATGCAGTAAGGTACTTCCTGGTTGCAGAGAATTAAGGCGTGGGAAATGTCCACTGAGGCAGAAGCATTCTCTTCACAGTGCATGGGCAAACACTGTGGATGCTGAAGATAAAAATATTCATCGGATCCTATCAAGTTTATAGTTCAGATAAAAATCAGAAATCACAAGGCAATTCACGAGGGAAACATTATGAAATGACTTTGTCACATAATTGTAGTAAAGAGGGGAGAAGAACCCTTGTCTCTTCTAGGCTTGCAATTCTCTGCTTCTCTACTACAATACAACTGCTATTGCCTTTTTCTACATTACCCTCTTGAGTCAAAATATCTTCCCCAGTGACAAGAAACTATGTTAGTGCCAGCAGGGAAACGTTCTGAGTGAAGTCTGTCAGTGTGGAACACTCCTCCTCAGTGTCTCTCTCCTTCCCTTACACCCTCCCATCTGAAGGTCACCTCTGCTGTGAGAGCAGGATTAAAGTTGGTCTCATATTTCTTTTCTTATTGCAACCACTTGGGGTTGGCACCCTTCATCTCCAATGACCAATTTTCCTACCAAGCCTCTCTTCTTGAAACAACACGAGTGATCTTTCAACTCATTTCAATATTGATACACTGAAAATTATGCTCATGATGAAAAAAAAAAGTCAAACATACTGTACTTAATGAACATTCTACCTTGACTCCCACAAAGATATGAGCACGTACCTTGATTAGCCTGGATTCCAAAGAGCAAGGGTGTGTGTAGGGCTTCATGGCTCAAAATGGCCAGCTAGGAGTTAGATGGGAGCAAGTGTGTGTGTGATTTGACATCCGTGAGTAGAGTCCTGTTTTGGTCTCGAGATACCCACCCATTTCAGGGCCACGGGGCTCTATCTAACACCTAATCTGAGCAGGGCTGTAGTACATTAAGCCCAATAGTTTCAGAGAAATAAAATTTTCTTCTTCCTCGCTCTTATATCTGCTCCCATGCCCACTAATTGTACATGCACGAGAGAGTTTGATGACTATTCAATAACCAGATAATCAAAATGACCTACTTGCAATCTCTAGAATGTAACAGCACAGTCCCCATTTCCACCCCACATTTCACATGTCCGTTCAACCAGCGTCTGGACAGGATTTGCCCATTAAGTCTCGTGTATCCACTTCAACTAAGAAGTACACTCTTGACAAGTATTATTTCATATTTTGTATTCCAGTCTAATCTTGTCTGAAGTGTTGCCTTCAGGAATGGTTTTAGTTGTGTGTTAACAGAGAGTCTGGGGCCATGTCCTCTGGGGTTTCTCTAGTCTCTGTCTGACCATTAAGTCTGGTCTTTTTAGGTAAAATTGAGTTCTGCTTGCACTTCCTCCCGCTGCATCTTGGACTCTGTTGTGTTTGCTATCAGGCTGGTCATTAGTGGTAGCCAGGCACGATCTAGTTCTTGTGGACTCAGGCTGGTGGAGTCTCTGGTTTATGTGGACCTTTAGTCTCTTGGGCTATTATTCTCCTTGTGTCTTTGATGTTCTTCATTCTCCTTCGCTCCAAGTGTCTTGGGACCAAGTGATGCATCTTAGATGGCCACTCACAAGCTTTTAAGACTCCACAGGCCACTCACCAAAGTAGGATGCAGAACATTTTCCTAGTAAACTTTGTTATGCCAATTGACCTAGATGTCCCCCAAAACTATGCTCTCCAGGTCCCAGCCCCAGCTACTCTGTCCCTCAAAGTGTTTGAATATGTTCAGGAAACTTCTTAGCTTTTGCTTTGGTCCTGTTATGCTGACTTATCCTGTATTCTGTGTTGTCCTTCCCTTCACCAAAGATGATTCCTGTCTACGAACTGGTTAGTGAATTCCCCTATCCCTCCCTCCCGACACTCCTAACCATCAAAGAAAGCTTTCTTTTGTGTTTAAATGTTTGCTTCAGCTCTTACAATAGTGGTTTCATACAATATTTGTCCTTTTGTGACTGATTAGTTTCACTCAGCATAATGCCCTCCAGAGTCATCCATGTTGTAAGATGTCTCGAGGATTCATCATTGTTCTTTATTGTTGCATAGTATTCCATTGTGTGTATGTACCATAAGTGGTTTATCCATTCTGTTGATGGGCACCTAGGTTGTTTCTATCTTTTTGCTATTGTGAACAAGGATGCAATGAACATGGGTGTGCATGTCTATTTGTGTGATACCTCTTATTTCTGTAGGATATATTCCAAGGAGTGGGATTGCTGGATCATATTGTACTTCTATTTCTAGCTTTTTAAGGAAGTACCAAATCTATTTCCAAAGTGGTTGTACCATTTTACATTCCCACCAGCAGTGTGTAAGTGTTCCAGTCTCTCCATAACCTCTCCAACACTTATTATTTCATGTATTTTGGATTAGCCTTGCTGGGGAGAGATGGTTTCTCATCCTTGTTTTAATTTGCATTTCTCTAATGGCTAATAATCGTGAGCATCTCCTCATGTGTCTGTTAGGCACCTGAACGTCTTCTGTGATGAAGTGTCTGTTCGTATCCTCTGCCCATTTTTTAAATCGGTTATTTGTCTTTTTGTTGCTGAGGTGCTGCAGCATCTTGTGGATATTAGAGATTAGACCCTTATCGGATATGATGTAGTCAAATTTTTTTCCCACTCTGCAGGTTCTCTTTTTAGTCTTTTGGTGAAGTCTTTGGATGAGCATAAGTGTGAGGAGCTCCCAGTTTTCTAGTTTCTCTCCTGGCATTTGCGCATTGTTAGTTATGGTTCGTATAGTATTTATGCAATCCATTAGGGTTTCCAGCATTGTCTCTAAATGTGGTCTATTCTGGAGAATGTTCTTTGTGCACTGAAAAAGAATGTATAATTGGCTGCTATTGGGTGGAGTGTTCTGTATATATGTCTATGAGGTCAAGTGGGTTGACTTTGGCATTTAGATCTGTGTCTTTATTTTCTTTCTAGATGTTTTGTCCTTCACTGAAAATGGTGTGTTGAAGTCTCCTACTATTATTGTGCTGCTATTTCTCTTTTCAGTGTTGTTAGAGTTTGTTTTACATATTTTGGAGCTCTGTCATTGGGTGTGTATATATTTCTTGTGGTATGCCCTCCTCGTGTATTGACTCTTTAATCATTATATAGTATCCTTCCTTATCCTTTGTGGTGGATTTTGCTTTAAATCCTATTTTGTCAGAGATTAATAGTGCCACTCCTGCTCTTTTTTGGTTGTTCTTTGCTTGATATATTTTTCTTCCATCCTTTGAACTTTAGTTCATTTGTATCTTTGAGTCTAAGGTGTGTCTCTTGTAGGCAGCATATTGATGGATGTTGTTTTTTGTTTTTTAAACCATTCCGCCACTCTGTCTCTTTACTGGTGCATTTAGTCCATTTATATTCAGTGTAGTTATTGATAGTTAGAGTTTAGTGCTGTCATTTTGAATTTTTTATGTTGTTGTTGTGTTGACAGTTTCTTTGTTCCACTTAATTCTCTGTGCTGAGTCATTTTTCTTCATGGATTGTCTTTTAATATTTGTCATTATTGTTGATTTTGTGTTTCCTGAGTTTCTATGCTTTTCTTTTTTTTTAATTTTGTTGGGGAGATTTATTCGCTTCCTTTGTGGTTACCTTCAGATTTACCTTTATTTTCTAAGTTTAAAGCAATCTTTTATTTCTTGACATCACCTTGACTTCCTCTTCATGTGAAGTCCTATGACTACACTATTCCCTCTTCTTGTTTTACTGTTGTCATTTACATATTGACATCTATGTTTCCCTATTTCAATCCTTTAGCTTTGACTTATTTTTGAGAATTCCCAATCTAGGTTAATATCTGGTTGTTCTGTCCTGTGGTCTACTCTTGGGTCTGATATTGTTGCTTGTCTAACCTGAGTACTCCCTTTAATATTTCCTGTAATTTTGGTTTGGTTTTTACAAGTTCCCTTAACTTCGGTTTATCTGAAAATGCCCTAATTTTGCCATGATACTTGAGGGACAGTTTTGCTGGATATATCATTCTCGGCAAGCAATTTTTTTTCCTTCAAGGCTTCATATGTTTCACCCCGTTGCCTTCTTGCCTTTAGAGTTTCTGCTGAGTAGTCAGAGCTTAGTCTTATTGATTCTCCCTTGTAGGTGGCTATTCATTTATCCCTAGCCACTCCCAAGAGTCTAGCTTTGGTTTTGGCAAGTTCGATTATAATATGTGCTGGCAACTTTTTTTTGAGGGGGGGAAACTACCACGTATGGGGTTCGTTGAGCTTCTTGGGTAGAAATTTTCTCATCTCTCAGGACACCAGCAAAGTTTTCTGCCTCCAAACCTTTAACAATTCTCTCTGTATTTTCTGTTAACCCCCCCTGTTCTGGTACTCCAATCACTGAGAGTTTTTTCCTCTTGATAATGTCCCACATAATTCTTATATATATATATATATATTTATTCTTTTTACTCAAATAAATTGGTGTCAAATAATTTATCTTCCTTCTCACTAATCCTGACTTCCATTGTATCAGTCATGCTCCTATGACCTTTTACCAAGTTCTCTAATTCTGAAATTATAGTGTTAATCGTTGGATTTCTAGTTGCTGTCTATGATTTCTGGCAACCTGTTAAATTTGTCAATCTGTTCCTGCATTGTTTTCCTGAATTCGTCTGTTGCTTTTTCTGTATGTTCCTTTGCTTGGTCTGAGTTTGCCTGGTCTCCTTCCTGATATCTTGAAGAGCTCTGTATATTAATCTTGTGAATTCTAACTCCAGTAATTCCAAGACCTTTACTTCCTCTGAAAGGTTCCCTGATTCTTTAGTTTGGTCGCTTGCTCGAGCCATTTTGAACTGCTTTCTTATGTGATTTGATATTTACTCTTTTCTCCGACCCATCAAAGTTATTATATTATTCATCGTATGTTCGTTTACTGTGTCCTAGCTTTTTGTTTTGTTTTCTTTCGATATGCCCAAGAGTTTGGGTGTGTGAGTTGCTTTGGATACTGACATCTTTGAGGCACTCATATCCTATCTCCAGGTGGTTAGAGTAGCTAGTAGGTGTGCAAGCTCAAGAATACGTTCACTTTTCTTGTGCAGATGCAGCTCAGGTGTCCAGGTTGTTGGTCACTGAGTGCGTGGTACAGACTCTCACCTACAGTCCTCAACAGGCAAGGCTGTGTAAGGTTGTTTTGCAGCAGACACAGGTATCTGGCTGTAGAAGGGGGCTATATGTGCTGGGCAATGCAGGGGGCTGACGGCTGCCCCCAAGTGCCTGGGTGGGCAGTGTGTCCCTGTCTCCTAGAGCGCGTAGCATGGTGGGTTTTGCAGCCAGTGCTTGGGCGCCCATTGCTGTTGGCTGTAGGTACTGGGAGGTATTGTATATTTTCAGATCGCTGACATGACTGGTGAGATGGAATGAGTGATACCAGTAACCCTCAGGCCCCTGATGTGAGTGGGTGAAGTCTCTGCTTAATGGGCAGGACATTGTCAATTGTCACGAATCTGCAACTCCCCCTTTGCTCTGCAGTTGAAAATAGGCTTCAGGTGCAGGCCCTGCTGTTTTATGCTAATGACAGCATGTGTTGCTGAACTGGTCCACACAGATAGAGTCAGGGGAGAAGGGTGCTGCATGCCCTTGGTCCCCTTAGGCCAGTGCCCAGGCAAAGGGACAGTGCCTGGCCTGAATTCTCAGTTTAGGGGGCATGGTGATTTTTGAAAACTGCAAGACTGGATTGGGCATGGATAGCCCTGAGTTTTGGCTTAGTGGGCATGTCAGTTGTTGAACACTGCAGGACTGGTGTTGGAACAGAGCTGGGTGGGGGATGGGTGAGGACAAAGAGGCAAGTGTCCTCTGTGAAATTTGACCCTTAACAGTAGGTGAGACATTTACACTTAGCTTCCGCAGTTCCAGTACCATTTTTATTCCAATCCGGAGGTTTGTGTAGGCTCTCCGCTGCCTGGTCTCTCCAGATCTGGTGATACATGTCTCGAACACTACTACTTGCCTCAGCCTGCATACACCATCTGACCCAGCCAGCAGGGTGCTGGCATCCACACAACTGGCATTTCTTCACTGCTTCTGAACAGTCTCTCCTTCACCTTTCCACTCAGTCCAACTCCTAAGCTTTTTCTTTGATAATCAGGACTCGTAGACTCTTAAATATGATCGATTCACTTGATTTTTGGATCTTTGTTGTAAGAGCAATGACAGGAAGCATCTGATTATTCCATCATCTTGGCCATGCCTCCTCCTGTTTTCTCTTTACACAATTAAGGTCTGTTCCAAAATATACATATTTTCCATTAAAATAAAGAATTAAAATAATGTCAATGTTTCCCACCTCACTTCGGGATCAGCAATCCTATTTATATTTCTTTAGTCTCTTTCTACAATGAGAACTTTAACATTCTCCTAAACATCAAAGTCCTCCTAAGAATAGGCTTGCCAGGTTAAGCATACAAAATTCAGGACTCCAGGGATTTCCATGGAATACTGGGGATACATTTACAATGATATTAGTCCTTGTTTAACAGAAATTTGAAGTCAACAAGTGGCTTGTATTTTATCTGGCAAAACTACCAAGAGGTATAAAACATTAAGCTGTTATGATTTACTCACCCTCCGAAGAACAGAACTGAATTTGTACTCATAAGGCGTGAGATCGAATCTTCATTCCATGAACATAAAACGCAGCACTCAAAGCAAGCCAGCACACCAATTTCACAAAATCATTAGTGGTCATTTTGATTATCTGGGATAATAAATACTCATCAAACACTCTTGAGCACCTAGGCTTAGTGGGCTTGGGAGAAGATGTAAGGAAAAGGAAGGCACAAAATCTTTTACTCTGAAGGAAAAGGGCCTCGTATGCTACAGCCCTAGGCTCTTCAGGTGTTAGACAGGGCCCCATGGCCCTGAAATGAGGGGATATCTTGAGACCAAGGCATGATTCTACTCACCAAAGTCAAATCCCCATCCACACACACTTGCTCCCATTTAAATTCTAGCTGGCCATTCTGAGCCATGAAGTCCTGCTTCTCAGCTTCAGCTTCACCTGTCTCCATCACACACCCTTGGTCTTTGGAATTCAGGCTCATGAAGGTATTTGCCCATATCTTTGGGGGAATTTTGGTATTATCAGCTTTAAATGAAAATATTTTTGACTTATTTTTCATCATGAACATAATTTTCAGTGTATTAAAGTCAAAATGGGTTGAAAGAGCATTCATTTTGTTGTTGTTTGAAGAAGAGAGGCTTGGTAGAAAAACTGGTCACGGGAGATGAGGTTGTTGACCCTACTTGGCTGCAATAAGAAAAGAAATGTGTTGTTGTTATTGCTTTTAGGTGTGGTCGAGTCGGTTCCGACTCATACCGAAACTATGTAGAACGGAATGAAAGATTGCCTGGTCCTGACCATCCTTACAATCATTGCTATCCTTGAGCTCATTCTTGCAGCCACTGCGTCAATCTACCTCATCGAGGATCTTCCTCTTTTCCACTGACCTTGTACTTTGCTAAGCATAAAGTCCTTCTCCAGGGACTGATCCCTCCTGACAACATGTACAAAGTATGTAAGAGGCAGTCTCGCCATCCTTGCTTAAGGAGTATTCTGATTCCATTTCTTCCAGGACAGATTTGTTCGTTCTTTTGGCAGTCCATGGTATATTCAATATTCTTCACCAACACTGCAATTCAAAGGCATCCATTCTTCTTTGGTCTTGCTTATTCATTGTCCAGCTTTCACATTCATATGATGAGGCTGAAAATACCATAGCTTCGGTCAGGCTCACCTTAGTCTTCAAGGTGACATCTCTGGTTTTCAACGCTTTAATGAGCTCCTTTGCAACAGATTTACCCAGTGCAACGCATCTTTTGGTTTCTTGATTCTTGCTTCCATGGCTGTTGATTGTGGATCCAAGTAAAATGAAATCCTTTACAGCTTCAATCTCTTCTCCTTTTATGAGGATGTTGCTTATTGGTCCAGTTGTGAGGATTTTTGTTTTCTTCATGTTGAGGTGCAGTCCATAGTGAAGGCTGTGGCCTCTGATCTTCATTAGTAAATGCTGCAAGTCGTCTTCACTTACAGCAAGCAAGGTTGTGTCATCTGCATAATGCAGGTTGTTAATGAGTCTTCCTCCAGTCATGGTGCCTCGTTTGTCTTCATACAGTCCAGCTTCTCTTATTATTTACTCAGCATACAGATTGAATAGGTATGGTGAAAGGATACAACCCTAAAGCACACCCTTCCTGACTTTAAACCAGTCAGTATTCTCTTGTTCTGTCTGAACAACTGCCTCTTAATCTATGTAAAAGTTCCTCACGAAGACAATTAACAATCTATTAATGGAACCTGCATTTCAACCTTTCAGCCTTCCTGGTCATTAACTAATGTTTCTATAATTGAGCCTTGAGGCTGCACTTTTCTTGAAGGGGCTTTTTTTCTTTTTCCTAGAAAGATGCCAGACAACAGATCTAAAATGATCCTCAGCATACCCAGGGATTTTCCTGTGTGGTTTATTTGACTTGACAGGATCAACACTTGGCTTCTTGGGGACATGGCTTTCTGTTTCTCTGCATTTACTCTAAGAAATGCTATCATGAATTCTCAAGAGGACTTCTAAATAAACAATGGTAGTATGCCACCTTCGGTGAGGAGAGAACGAGATCGAATCTGTTAGAAATGCATTTACGAAGCCTTCTTTTGATAGTGTGCATATGAACTATGAAAGTAGACAGGGAAGTTAGGAAGTCCCTTTACCTTATTTGTGGACAGGAAAGAATCTCATTCAACTGAATTGGGAAGGTCCATCCTGCTGTGCTCAAGGGGACTGACCTCAGGTGCCTTTGGAATCTTCCAAGGAACATCCTATAAGCACTCTTCCCTTTCTTTCCCAAACGATGACTGAAATTCTAGGGTTAAATTGATGTAGATTTGGTCTTATACTTACATCTAAAATAGTTCCTTACAAACAAGAGGAAACTTACCTTACACAACAATGATAAAGTCCAGGAGAAGCAGAGATGTCATGAGGTTCATGGCGGACCTGGATGCCTGGAGTGTGCAAGGCTAGATGTGAGCAGGGATGGTAGGAAGGGCTGAGAAGTGCTAAGGAATCAGTTGTCCGACTGCTTGAGCACTTGCATAGACCCCATTTTCAGACTAGTGGGTCTTCTAGTGGTGTGGCATTTGGTGTCTGTGAGCTGCTTCCTGTGTTGGGAGGTTCCTAATTGGGATCTGGATGGAGACCTCCGCAAGTAAGATTCTGCTGGGGAAAAAATCAAGACGAAGAGATGAGAATGAGGGGAGAGGACACCTCTGGTCTTTCCTCAGAATTGTCAAGTCCTTGCCCTCCAATCTGCACTTAACTCCTCAAATCCAGGTGTCCATGTCCTTACTTCATCATTGCATTCTTCTCAGTAGCTCTATTTCTCAACCTGGAAGCTCCCTGGAATTTACCAAAGCTTCCTTCCAGCCTCATGCTTTTTTTCTCCAAGTTCCAAATTCTAATTTTCTTCCAAGTGCCTGTGAATTTTCAGGAATGCCATGTCCCATAAGGTTCCTGGCCAACAACATGCAGGCACCTCATAGAATGTCCTCCTTAGCATAACCAACAATCCTGGTGTATCGCAGGTATTTACGGGGTTTTTTTTTTTTTTTTTTTATACATCCAACATTGAAAGACAATGTGGTAAGTGAAGGACAGAGCGCTGGCTCCTCCATTGCCTGCTGCTTGACTTTAGAAAATTCCTGTTAAGTCCTCTACATTTCAGGATCTTCACTGGGAAAATAACATAACGCTGTACACCTCTCAGGGTGTTTGGGATATTAAAGGAGTGATACAGCCAGTCCTTGGCACTCAGGGGTATTGGCTGTAGGGACTCGGAGGCACTGTATATTCTCACACCCCTGTCTTGCGTGGCTAGATGGAGTTGGGTGATACCTCCAGCGTTCAGGTCCCTGATGTGTGTGGATGAGGTGCCTGTTCAATGGGCAGGGCGACATCAAATGTCACAAATCTGCAACTGCCCCTTGGCTGTTGCAGTTGAAAATAGGCTTCAAGTGTATGCTCTCTTGGTGTTGAAATGGCCCACACAGGTACAGGCAGGGGTGAACGGTGCTACATGTCCTCAGACCCTTTATGCCAGTGTCCAGGCAAAGAGACAGCCCTGGCCTGACTTCCCAGCTGAGGGGGCATGGTGAATTTTTACAGCCAAAGGAGTAGTTCGTGTGCAGAGAGCCCTGAGCTCTGGGTTAGAGGACTGGCAGTTCTTGCATACTGTCTGACTGGTGTCAGAGTGGACCGCAGGGAGCGGGGGGCAGGTGCGGAGTGGGAAAACAGCCTCTTCTCCCCTGTTAGATTCTTGGATGGGGAGGGCTTATTTTGACTCGCACACAGTAGGCAGTAGGTTAGAAGCTTGCACTTAACTTTTGCAGGTCCAGTACCATTTCCATCCTGATCTGGAAGCATCTGCACACTCTCTGCTGCCCAGCCTCTCCTGACATGGTGAAACATATCCTGAATGCTACTGCTCTCCTCAGCCTGCCATGCAACAGCTGACCCAGCCAGCAGGGTGCTGGCAACCTCACAACTGGCACTTCTTTGCTGCTTTTGAACTGTCTCTCCTGCATCCTGCCGCTCAGTCCAACTCCTCAGCTTTGTCTTTGATGATCTGGGCCCCTACACTCATATAGAATCAATTCACTTCTTTTTCATGTCTTGGATGTAAGAAGAACAACAGGAAGCATCTGATTATTTTGCCATCTTGGCCCTGTCTCCTCCTTCTTCCTTACAAAATTGAGGTGTATTCCAATATATATATATATTTGCTCCATTAGAATAAAGTCAATTGTTCCATTAAAATAAAGTCAATGTTCTATGCCCAGCATCAATGATCCTATTTGTATGTCTTTAGTCTAGACTCTACAATGATAACTTTAACATTCCCTTAAACTTCAAAGTCACCCCAAGAATAGACTTGCTGGGTTTAGCAAAGAAAATATAGGCCTCCAAGGATTCCTCACGTAATATTGGGCATATATTTACAACAATATTAGTCATTGCTTAACAGAAATTTGAAGTCAATAAGTGGCTTTTATCTGGAAAAACTACCAAGAGGCAGAAAACATTAAGCTGTTATGACTTACCCTCAGAAGAACAAAACTGAATTTGCAGTCAAAAGGCCTGAGTTTCAATCTTGGTTCCATACACATAAAACACAGCACCCAAACCAAACCAGCATACCAATTTCACAAAATCTCTGCAGGTCATATTGATTATCTGGGATATCGAATAGTCATCAAACACTCTTGAGCACCTAGGTTTATTGCACAGAGAGCAGACGTAAGGGTGAGGAAGGCAGAAAATCTTTTTCTCTGAAGGAAAAGTGCTTACAATGCTACAGCTCTAGGATCTTCAGTTGTTAGTTAGGGCCCCATGGCCCTGAAATGGGTGGGTATCGTGAGACCAATGAAGATTCTACTCACGCAAGTCAAATCCCCATCCACAGACACACTTGCTCCCATGTATCTCCTAGCTGGCATTCTGGGTCATGAAGCACTACTTCTCAGCTTCAGCTTCACCTGTCTCCATCACACACCCTTGCTTTTTTGGCATCTGGGTTCATCAATTTACGTCCTCAATCCTTCGGGAAACCGTGGTGTTGTCATCTTTCAAGAAAGAATGTTTGTCTTCTTATTCATCACAGACACAATTTTCAGGGTATTATAGTGAAAATTATTTGAAAAAGCATTCATTTTGTTATCGTTTCGAGAGGCTTGGTAGAAAAACTGGTCATGCGAGATGAGGGTGCTGACTCCAAGTCATTGCAACAAGAACAGTCATGTGAGAAAACTTTAATCTTGCTCTCAGAGCAGCAGTGGTTTTTGGATGGGAGCGTGTAGGGGAAGGAGAGAGAGGCAGAAGAGAAGTATTCCACACCGACACCCCTCACATAAAAAAAAGTCCCTACTGGCACTAACAACCCTAGTGGTGTCGTGGTTAAGAGCTATGGCTGCTAATCAAGAGCTTGGCAGTTTAAATCAACCGGGCATCCTTAGAAACCTTATGAGGCATTTCTACTCTGTCCTGTAGGGTCACTATGAGTAAGAATCAACTCAAAGGCCCCACACACTTGCTTGGGATTCAGCGAGACCTTCACCTGCATCCTTACACATCTCAACAAAGGGACACATCAGAAGGTTCAGCATACCCACAGCCAAGGTTGGAGACATTCCAGCTGTGCAAGGCTGTATCTGGCAGTTTTTTAGCTAACTGAGGTCCCATCAGCTCAGGGTTCTTGGCACTCTCTCTTCCTAGGCCCAGGTGCTAAGACTGTGTTTTCTCTATTTCCTGGTGACTGGTGGTCTTTGAGTTTAGAAGGGCTACCCAGCTCTGAGGGGCAGCCTTTTGGTGGGACTGCCACACCAGGCTTGGGACAGGTGCACCTTTTTTTTTTTAATCAAAATGACATCTTCCATTTTTATAACTTTAAGGGAGTCTTTTGTAGCAGATTTTCCCATGGCAAAACGTCCTTTGAAGTCCTGACTGCTGCTTCCATTGTTTTTGATTGTTGATTATAGAGGCATGAAATCCTTGATAACTTCAAATATGTCTCTATTTACTTTGGTTGTCCAGTGTGAGGATTTTATTTTCTTTATGTTCAGGTGTAATCCATGGTGAAGACTGTGGTCTTTGGCCTTCATCAGGAATTTCTTCCATTTTCCTGCAGTGGCAGCATGGAAGGTTGTCATGTGCATATCCCAGGTTGTCATGACATTCCTCCAATGCTGATGCCCATTCTTCTTCATATATTCTGGCTTCTTAGATTATTTGTTAAGTACAGACATTGAAAAGTGAGATGAAAGGATACCATATTGTCACATGTCTTTTCCATAGAGAGATAGAAGGGCATAAGACCCCAAATGCCCAATTCACACTATCCAATAAGTACCCAAGTGATGCCTAAATGTTCTCGGCAGCACATTCTAATGGCACACAGGCACATACACAGACAGAGATGCGCGTGCGCACACACACGTGACCAATGTTATCAATTCACTCTCCATTGCAAGTGTTGCAAGCCTCGATTTGGAAACATTGACAATTTACCTGATATACATAATCCTGCCATTGCTAATTTCAAGCTACCAGCCTGATGTCATTTACCCATATTTGGGCAGAGATATGCACCATCTACTATGCCTTATTAACTGGAGCTGATCCAAGCATAACTGATCCACTTTCCTATGAGTATGTACACACATTCCAACTGTACCACGAGAAGGACCCTTAACTCCCACCCCAATATATAAACCAAACATCACTATATATTACCAGAAAACACAACTCCTGAACACACACATACAACTACTACCCACACTCTAAATACACAAACATACCACCTCTAACTGCCTATACTGTTATAACAAAACCCTATGGACCGCGAATACGCACAGTATTTCCTACAACTATGTATAGTCTCAACATGTGCCTGAAGACATACATGGACAGCCAATAGTACCCATATATACTCACTGAACACCATACACAAAACCAAGCACTCTAACACCACCAAGTTCAAAATTGAACCTCAAAGGCTACCCTAACACAGGCCCACGAGAAATCACACATCTCTAGAACACATACAATATACAATTCCCAAATGAATGCACGATTTAGAGAAGACCTCTCAGTTTCCAAATATACATACTGAACCCCCAACATCCTCCAGAATAAATACCCCAGAGAGCCAGTGAAACTAAATATACACACAACCACATACAACCTGTATTATTAATATATGTAAGTACACCAAATGAACACTGAAAATGCACATACAACTAGCCCACCAAATTCTCCAAGAATTAGACCAGAATAGGCACAAAGTGGATCCCTGACTGCTTTCACACAGACACAAACACCCTATACACTCACCCAAAACACGACCATGGATACAAAAAAACAAAACCAGACTCGCTGCTGTCGCTTTGATTCCGAGTCATAGCAACCACCACATACTCAGGCATGCAGCTAAAACTCCAAAACATCAACATTTCTAGAACTCTAGCTAATAGACACACACACGGGACCCCCCTAATTGCCCACACATGCCAGGCACAACACACACACACACACAGATTACCACTTACTTAATGTATACAGCACCCAGAACACCATAGATTGTCACACAGGTCTAGAAATTGGCCTCGCTTCCCCAACCTCCAAACATGCCCAGAGACAATTACAAATACCCTATCGTTCTCCAAAGAAATACATGTAGAACACTCCAAGAATAATTCACCAACTGACTCACAATTACACACACCAGTATATCCTCTCAGTCAATGAAATATCTCTTGGACATCCTATATAAATACAGAGAAACCCTGTTTCAGGCCCTCTATTCTACGTCCCAAAACTGCCACATTCTCAAAATCTCATACATAACCATATCAACATGATTCCAGTACATACACAAATTCATTTCTCCCACTTCCTTTGCAAAGGTACAATCTCACTTTTTCATCAGATACCCACCTCTTCATTTCCCAGAATATACCTTACTCCCTACTGAAACTTATTACACATAACCCTAGAAAATATTCATCCAAACTGCTATGCCCCTTCATGAAACAAACTCATTACGAATACAACTGTCCTCGTATCCTGTATATAACCTTAATAATTCAGGACACTAAAGATATGCAAAATATGACCCTATATCTTCAAATACTAATATAACTCACAATGCCTGCCTATATACAATCAAACAATCAGTAATACTCAAACAGAAATCCATCCCCAATTTTACTGAATGCAGAATCACACAAACCCCAGACCAAATATGGAAGAATGCATGTGCAACTCCAGGAAAGCATCCAGGCAACACAACCATACAACATGCCCTGAGTACATACCAGTGATCGATCTTTCCTCATTCCCAAAATATACAAAACCAAAAGGCCTTACATGCAAGCTAATCCACACAGGCACACTCCCTCATATGCCCAAATGTCAAGCAGAGAAACTCAATCCAAACCTGCCATTAATATACAGGAAGACCCAAAATTCATGGCAGAAGAGCCACACCCAAAGTATTCCCCTGAGGCACAAATTGCATACCTCTCACATCCAAGTCCTTGAGTGTACATGCCTATATCTCATGACGTGCACACTCCCACAAAAGCTCACTTATATTGAATCACTAAGGTTCATGGAAACACCACCAACGCACACATTTCAATACAAATATCAACTTCCAGGAACCCATTCAACACATACACAATGCCCACACCGTGAATTCACGTAAACACATTTCCAACAGAGTCCCAAATAACAGGCACAAAAGCACCCACACCTCTCAATTCTCCCAATCCCTACAAGGCTCGCAACTGAATCTCCATTCTATTTCCAGATATAAGCAACACCTCACAAGTACTCCACCCTCAGAAATCAAACACAGAGGTGGTGGGGCCAAGATGCTGGAGTAGTCAGATGCTTCCTGTGGTCCCTCTTATTAAAAAGACCTGAAACAATATGTGAATCGAATATATATGACAATTTAGGAGCCCTGAACATCTAAGGCAAAAGTGAGGAACTGGACTGAGTGGCAGGTGGAGGGAGAGACAGTTAAGAAGCAGGAAGGAGTTGCCAGACCTGACCCAGCGGGAACCATCACCCTGCAGGCCAGGATCGGGTGGTGCCAGCGGTGAGGCAAGCAATGGCATTTGGGACATGTTTTCCAAATCAGGAGAGACCGAGAGATGGAGATTCCACTCCCACCTCCAGAATCATTGAAAAGTGGTGCTCAATTGGCAAAAGATATGTACATGTGTCTAACCTACCCCACAGATCAAAAAACGCCCCTTTGGGAAAAATCTCTCTCCCGTTTACCTGCCCCCTTCCTGCTCTACACTGGGTTCAAGCCGCTTTCACAGACTGCCACATCCCCTGAGCTGATAAAAAGATCCACCAGGTTTACTGAGCCATTTTCCCAGCATTGGAGAGGGAACACTTTCACAAACAGGGGAAAATTATATGCTGGATCCTTTAAACCAAGAACTCAGGGCAGGAACAGCTCCTTTGCCTAGGCACATGCATTAGAGGTCCACAGACTTTGAAGGTCTTTCACCTCTTTATAGACCTGTGTGGGCCCATTTCAACAGTGTAGGCCCTCATTAGCACAGTACAACAGGTGACATACCTGAACCCTCACTTCAACTCTTTCAACTATATGGTGGAGAGAAATGTTCATGACATTTGACACGACTCTGTCTATTAAGCAGGATCGTCACCTACCCACATCAGGGGTCGAAGAATAAGTGGTGGTTACCACTCCTTACAACCAATAGAACTGGGTGCCCATAATTCACATGGGGGGGGGGAGGGATGAAAATACAGAAAATTGTTGAAGTTTTTTTGAAAAAAAATTCCGTAATTCCATGAAAAATGAGAGGACGTCCTCTAAAGATGCTCATTGAACCTCATACAAGGTAGATGCTAAAAGAAAGTCACCATGACATATAATCTAACTTGCCAAAAGCAAAGATAAACAAAAAATTTTAAGAGTGGCTAGGGATAAACGAAAAGTTACCTACAAATGAGAGTCAATAAGACTAAGCTCATACTACTGAGCAGAAACCAGGCAGGCAAGAAGACAATGGGCTTTATATAAAGTCTTGAAGGTCAAAACTCCAGCCAATATTTATATATCCAACAGAACTCTCTCACGAATATGATGGTGAAGTTAGGACATTTCCAATAAAAAAAAAAAAAAAAAAGTTTAATGAATTTGCAAAAACCCGAGCCAAAATTACAAGAAATACAAAAGACTGACTTCAGGACAATAACCCAAGACTGGAACACAAGATAGAGCAACCAGATATCAACCCAGATAAGGCAATCACAAAAATAAATCAGAGCTAAAATGTTCAAAATAGGGAAACGTGTCATCATTAGTTAAAAGATGACAACATTAAAAAAAAAACAGGGACTAAATAATGAAGCCATAGATGTTTCATATGGAGAGGAAGTCAAGGAGCTAGAAAGAAATAAAAGATTGTTTTAAATGTAGAAAAATTGGGGTAAAGAGTAAGGTAACCACAAAGGAAACTAACAATCCTACACATCAAAATAAAGAACAAGAAAAACATAAAGGCTCCACAAACACTAAGTCAACAACAATGAAAAAGATGAAAATACATTTAAAAAACCACCCAGCAAAGAAAATTAAGTAGAATAAAGAAACTGTCAACAACGCACAAAAAAAGACATAAGAATGGCACACTAAGCTTATAAAAAAAAAAAAAAAGCTCAAACTTAAGAGTAATTACACTGAATGTAAATGGAGTAAATGTGCCAATAAAGAGACAGAGGCAGAATGGATAAAAAAAAAAAAAAAAACATGATCCATCTCTTTGCTGCCTACACGGGACATGCGTTAGACTCAAAGACATGAACAAACTAAAAGTTAAAGGATGGAAATATATATATACATATATGTCTCAAGCAAGCAACAAACAAAACAGAGCAGGAGTGCAAATACTAATTTCTGACAAAATCAACTTTAAAGTAAAATCTACCACAAAGGATAAGGAAGGACACTATGTAATGATTGATGGGTCAATACACCAGGAGGACGTAACCATAATAAATAGTACCCACCCAATGATAGGGCTCCAAAATACATAAAACAAACTCTAACAGCATTGAAAAGAGAGAGACAACTCCACAATAAGAGTAGGAGACTTCAACAAACCACTTTCAGTGAAGGACAGAACATCCAGAAAGAAGCTCAATAAAGAAATAGAAGATCTAAATGCCACAATCAACCAACTTGACCTCATGGACATATACAGAACACTGAACCCAAAAGCAGCCAGGTATAATTTCTTTTCCAATCCACCTGGAAAATTGTCCAGAATAGACCACACAGTAGGCCATAAAGCAAGCCTTAACTGAAATCCGGAGCATTGAAATATTTCAAAGCACTTTTCTGACCATAAAGCCATAAAAGAAGAAACCAATAACAGAAAAAGCAAAGAAAAAAATCAAACATATGGAAACATCTTGCTCAAAAGCTACTCGGTTATAGAAGAAATTAAGGACAGAAGAAAGAAATTCACAGAATCAAACGAAAATGAAAAAACCTCCCAGAACTTTTGGGACACAGCAGAAGCAGTGCTCAGAGGTCAATTTATAGCAATAAATGCACACATCCAAAAGGAAAAAAAGGGCCAAAAATCAAAGCACTAACCCTACAACTCAAACAAATAGAAAGAGAGCGGCAAAAGAAGCCCTTAGACACCAGAAGAAAGCAAATAATAAAAATCAGAGCAGGATTAAATGAAACAGACAATAGAAAAACAATTGAAAGAGCTAAGGAGAACAAAAGCTGGTTCTTTGAAAAGACTAACAGAATCAATAAACCACTTCCTAATCAGACAAAGAAAAACAGGAGAGGAAGCAAAAAATTCAAATTAGAAATCTGATGGGCAATATCACAACAGCCCCAATGGAAATTAAATAATCATAGCATAGTAGTATGAAAAATTGTACTCTAACAAATTTGAAAACCTAGAGGAAATGGAAAAATTTCTAGAAACGCACTACCTATCTCAAATAACACAAACAGAGTAGAACAACCAAATAAGCCATAACAAAAGAAGAGATTAAAAATGTAATTTAAAAACACCCAACAACAACAACAACAACAAAAATCCTGGCCCTGATGGCTTCACTGGAGAAATCTACCAACTTTCAGAGAAGAGTTAACACCACTACTACTAAAGGTATTTCAGGCCATAGACTACTAAAGGTATTTCAGAGCATACAAAAGAACGGAACACTGCCAAACTTATTCTTTGAAGCCACCGTAACCCCGACACCAAAGCCAGGTAAAAGCACCACAAAAAAGAATAGACCAATGGAACTCATAAAATTAGATGCAATAATCCTCAAAAAAATTCTAACCAAAAAAAATTTTTTAAATATATTAAAAAAATTTCACCATGCCCAGTGGGATTCACACCAGGTACGCTCGGATGATTCTACATTAAAAACAAACAGACAAACAAACAAAAAAAAAACAATGTAATCAATCACATAAATAAAACAAACAAAAAAACACGTAATTTTATCACTTCTTGTAGAAAAGGCATTTGACAAACTCCAACACCCATTCATGATAAAAACACTCAGCAGTATAGGAATAGAAGGTAAATTCCTCAACATAATAAAGGGAATTTATACAAACCCAACAGCCAACATCATCCTAAATGGAGACAGTCTGAAAGCATTCCCCTTGAAAATTGGAACCAGAAAAGGATGCCCTTTATCACCACTCTTATCCAACTTGTGCTGGAAGTCCTAGCCAGAGCAATTAGGCTAGAAAAAGAAATACAGGGCATTCAAATTGATAAGGAAGACGTAAAAATATCTCTATTTGCAGATAATATGATCTTATACACAGAAAACCCTAAAGAATAAACAAGAAAACTCCTGGAACTTATAATTCAGCAAAGTATCAGGATACAAGATAAACATAGGAAAATCAGTTGTATTCTACACGATAAAAGAGAACATCGAAGAGGAAATCATCAAATCAATACCATTCACTATAGCCCCCCAGAAGATAAACTACGTAGGAATAAATCTAACCAGAGACATAAAAGATCTATACAAAGAAAACTACAAGACACTACTACTAGAAACCAAAAGAGACCCATATAAGTGGAAAAACATACCTTACTCCGGAATAGGAAGACTCAACATTGTGAAAATGTCTATTCTACCAAAGTGATCTATAGATACAGGGATTCATGATCCCAATTTCAATGGCATTTTTTAATGAGATGGAGAAACAAATCACTAATTTCACATGGAAAAGGGCAGAGGCCTCAGATAGGTAAAGCATTACTGAAGAAAAAGAACAAAGTGGGAGACCTCATATCACCTGGTTTTAGAATCTATTATACCACCAATGTAGTCAAAACACCTGGTACTGGTATGACAACAGATACATAGACCAATGGAATAGAACTGAGAATCCAGAAATAAATCTATACACATATGAGCAGCTGGTATTTGACAAAGGCTCAAAGTCCATTCATTAGGGAAAAGACAGTCTCTTTAACAAATGGTGGTGGCATAATTGGGTACTCATCTGCAAAAAAATGAAACAAGAACCATACTTCACACCATGCACAAAAACTAACTCAAAACAGATCAAAGACCTAAATATAAAACCTAAAACGACAAAGATCATGGAAGAAAAAATAGGGACAACACTAGGAGCCCTAATACATGGCATAAACAGTATACGAAACATTACTAACAACACACAAACAGCAGAAGAGAAAGTAGATAACTCGGCGCTCCTAAAAATCAAACACTTATGCTCATCCGAACACTTCACCAAAACAGTCATAAGACAACCTACAGAGTGGGGAAAAAAATTTTGGCTACAACAAATCTTATCAGCGTCTCATCTCCAAAATCTGCAAGATACTGCATAACTTCAAAAACAAAAAGACAAATAACCCAATTAAAAAGTGAGCAAGGGACATGAACAGTCACTTCACCAAAGAAGACATTCAGGAAGTTAATAGACACCTGAGGAAATGCTCACGATCATTAACCTTTTAAAAAAAGGAAATCAAACAACAATTAGATACCACCTCACCCTAACAAGGATAGCAGTAATCCAAACAACACAAAACAATAAATGTAGGAGAGGTTGTGGAGAGAGTGGAATACTTATACACTGCTGGTGGGAATGTAAAATGGTACAACCACTTTGAATATCGATTTGGAACTTCCTTCAAAGGTAGAAATAGCATTAGAGAATGCAAATTAAAACTATGATGAGATTCCATCTCACTCCAACAAGGCTGGCATTAATCCAGAAAACACAAAATAATAAATGTTGGAGAGGCTACGGAGAGATTGGAACTCTTATACACTGCTGGTAGCTGGTGGGAATGTTAAATGGGACAATCACGTTGGAAATCTATCCGGCGTTTTCTTAAACAGCTAGAAATAGAACTACCATACAACCCAGAAATCCCACCCCTCGGAATATACCCTAGAGAAATAAGAGCCTTCACACAAACAGATATATGCACACCCATGTTTATTGTAGCTCTGTTTACAATAGCAAAAAGCTGGAAGCAACCAAGGTGTCCATCAACGGATGAATGGTTAAATAAATTATGATATATTCACACAATGGAATACTACGCATTGATATGGAACAGTGACGAATCTGTGAAACATTTCATAACATGGAGGAACCTGGAAGGCATTACGCTGAGCGAAATTAGTCAGATGCAAAAGGACAAATATTGTATAAGACCACTATTATAAGATCTTGAGAAATAGTATAAACTGAGAAGAACACATACTTTTGTGGTTACGAGGGGGGGATTGAGGGTGGGAGAGGGTTTTTTCACTGATTAGTTAGTAGATAAGAACTAGTTTAGGTGAAGGGAAGGACAATACTCAATACACGGAAGGTCAGCTCAACTGGACTGGACCAAAAGCAAAGAAGTTTCCGGGATAAACTGAATGCTTCAAAGGTCAGCGGAGCAAGGGTGGGGGTTTGGGGACCATGGTTTAAGGGGACTTCTAAGTCAATTGGCAAAATAATTCTATTATGAAAACATTCTGCATCCCTCTTTGAAATGTGGCGTCTGGGGTCTTAAATGCTAACAAGCGGCCATCTAAGATGCATCAATTGGTCTCAACCCACCTGGATCAAAGGAGAATGAAGAGCACCAAGGTCACACGATAACTATGAGCCCAAGAGACAGAAAGGGCCACATGAACCAGAGACTTACATAATCCTGAGACCAGAAGAACTAGTTGGTGCCCAGCCACAACCGATGACTGCCCTGACAGGGAGCACAATAGGGAACCCCTGAGGGAGCAGGAGATCAGCGGGATACAGAGGCCAAATTCTCACAAAAAGACCGTACTTAATGGTCTGACTGAGACTAAAGGAATCCCGGCGGTCATGGTCCCCAAACCTTCTGTTGGCCCAGGACAGGAACCATTCTCAAAGACAACTCATCAGACATGGAAGGGACTGGACAGTGGGTAGGAGAGAGATGCTGATGAAAAGTGAGCTATTTGTATCCGGTGGACACTTGAGACTGTGTTGGCATCTCCTGTCTGGAGGAGGAATGGGAGGGTAGAGATGGTTGGAAGCTGGCAAAATTGTCACGAAAGGAGAGACTGGAAGGGCTGACTCATTAGGGGGAGAGCCAGTGGGAGTATGGAGTAAGGTGTATATAAACTTATACGTGACAGACTGACTTGATTTGTAAACGTTCACTTGAAGCTCAACAGAAATTAAAAAAAAAAAAAAAAAGTCAGCACTTCAAATCCACCAGGCACTCCTGGGAAACTCTATGGGGCAATTCCACCATATAGGTACGGTTGCTGTAGGAGTCGACTCCGACAGGAAAGCAATGGGTTTTTGGTATAGGGTCTCTGAGGTTTGGTTTGGCTTTTATACCTGTGGTTGTAATCTCATTTAGGAAGGGATTTTCCTTGTTATGTTAATGAGGCCTGTTAGTGTAGGGTGTGTCCTGAGTCAATCTCTTTTGAGATGTAAAAGGCAGATTAAGCAAGCACAGAGGAAGATGGATGCCAAACCACACTTGAAGTTCACCAAAAAATTCTGACTCATTGCGACCCTCTAGGACAAAGAAGAACTGTCCCATAGGGTTTCGAAGGAGCAACTGGGAGATTCGAACTTCCCACCTTTTGGTTAACCGCTGAGCTCTTAACCACTATGCCACCAGGGCTCAGAGGATCACTAAGGAACCAAGAAGCAAAAATTGAAAACAACAAGGACCTCTCTCCCATACCCCAACTGAGCCAACAGAGAGAGAAAGCCTTCCCCTGGAGCCAGCACCCTGAATTCAGACTTCTAACCTCCTAATCTGTGAGAAAATAAATTTCTGTTTGTTGAAGCCAAAAATAAAAAATAAAGAGTGGAAAAAAGTATAGGATAAAATTAGGCAGGTGTTCTCTCACTATTATTATTAAAAGTACTGGGACAGGTATTCTGATGAATTGGAGTCACACTGTGTGTCCATTCTTCTTGACCAGAGTCTTCATGAGGTTGTTGTGCACAAAGATGTATTCCAGATATAACACTGCCCCACCAGGCACCTGGCTCAGTGCCTTGTTCTCAGTGGGTCTGTAGTTTCTATTTCTGGGACCGCAAAGTAGAAGAACATAGGATGTTAAGTGTCTCGCATGCCAGATTTTAACATGACCAGCAGTGACTTAAATCCTTCCGGGCACCCCCATCCATTTCATAGCCCTTATCAAGTCCTTTGTAATCAATGCTGCTGTGATAGTACAGAACTATGGGGAACTCATCTACTTCACAGACCCATCTCCTGTGAACAGGGCTTCCTGAATAGTGGAAGGGACTACTATGTGCAGGGGGAAAGAGTGGCCAAAATCTGCCACCATAATAAGTGTTTGCAGGGGTTGCTGCTAGGAGATGCAGTCCTATGCTTGGCATGATGTTTTATGGGATTATCTTCATGAAATTTTTCTTAAGTGTTTCTTGTTTGGTTACATTAAGTAGGAAAGGAAGAGAGAGTATTAGTGAGCGTAAGTAAGTAGACTGAAGATGAAGATGCAGTGAATACCCTTTTGAAACTCTCTCTTTATAAAATACCTATAGGTGCCGAGAACTAAGCCTAAAGATAGTCCTTCCCCTGCTAGTGAGCGTGCTGAGGGTGTTTATCTAAAGAGTGGGTGCCAACACTGTTCTGTGTCTTGGAGACAGTTTATGAGGCTTGCAGGGAGTCTGCCAGATATTTCCTGGGAAAGGCTCTCAGAGTCAGTGGTAGCTTGGGCATGTTCCTTCTTAGCAGAGGCCTGAGAGTATGGCTGAAATTCTCACAAGTTCTCTAGAGGGAAACTTCTCAACTGGAAGGAAGGAACATCTAATTCATTCCAGGGACTTTTGCCACCTTCAGCAGTTCCCTGTTCCATATAGCTGCTCATTCAGTTGAGATTCATTGCACTGATTCCCAGTGACCATGTAGGGAATTTGGATGACCTAACACCAAAAAAAAAAAAATTTTTTTTTTTTTTTAACACCTAATTGCCTTTCCTTCTCCTCCATTTACCCTTTTTCTTTGTCTCAACAGTAAACTCCAGTGCTGGGACCGTGAATCCTGGGGCTTCCATGTCTCCTTCCACTGCACTGCCCTTTCCCCTACCCAATCCCGGACCCCCACACCGAACACATTGGGAGCGGCACCCGCTGCCCCTCATGACTTCATCACGCCCTCCTGGCCCCCCTCTGGGGCTCTCTGCTTTCCCCAGGACACTGCTGGTGCCAAGTATTGGGGATTCTGGCCCCCGTGGGGCTGGGCCTGGCAAGGTTATTGTCCGAGTCAGGACAGAAGGGAGATCAGCAGAGCTCCATGAAACTCGGAGCTTTGTCATGGTGCAGGTCCCAACTGGAGTACCCCGGGGGCTCCCCGTGGGGCTGTTGCACATGCTCCACCCCCATTTGAGGCAGCCTCTGAGCAGCAGCAAATGATCCCTGACACTTCTTTTGTGGGTACTCAGGCTTGGAGGGGAGATTGGCCCCCAGCTCTTTCTCTTCAAGCTCCACCATCAGCTGCCCAGCTGGCCTCCATTTTCCCCCAAGTGAAGGCTCGGCCAGGCCAACATGCTTCCTCTGGGGAGGATAGCCTGACCACCACACAATCCAGGCCTTCGCTGGATGACTCCTCCTGTAAGCCCAAGAGTGTTTACGAGGACTGCCAACGTTGGCAGTGCTTCAGGTCCCTGGCCTAGAGGCACCAACCCTGAAGATCTGATACAGAGGTTCTTTCCTGCTTTCTCATGTGAGTGCCCTAGTCGTCAGGGACACCTGAGATTATCCTGCAGCTTTCAGACAAAGAGATCTTGGGAAGGCACGATGGAGGTTAGGCTTTTTAGGAACACTTAAAGGAAGGTCATGAAGGCTGGGACATTTTATGAGAAGGTACATTCCCAGTAATACTAACCACATCTCCCTGTGTATAACACACTTTCAGGTGCCTTATCTCAACTGATCCTCACCACCTTGTACATGAAGCCATTCTTATATCTGAAACCTGGCACAGTGGTTAAGAGTCTGGCTGCTAACCAATAAGTTGGCAGTTGGAATTCACCAGCTACTCCCTGGGCACTTGAGTCGTAATCAACTCGATGGCAACATTTTTTTTTTTTTAAGATTTTTAAACACCAGAGAGGATTCCCATTATAAAATGAGAACCCATCATGTGAATTTAGGTCTCAAGACTACAAACACTATGCTTCTCCAATTGGTCTCTGCCTTGCAACATAGGATTTGAGCATATGTTGGCCAGTGCCATAGCAAATCCAGAGGAGGCAGAGATGGGCAGGACCTGTTGTTGTTGTTGTTGCTGTTGTTGTTAGATGCTGTCGAGTCAGTTCTGACTCACAGCAACACTATGTACAACAGAATGCAACACTGCCCGGTCCTACACCATCCTCACAATCCTTACTATGCTTGAGCTCACTGTTGGAGCCACTGTGTCAGTTCATTTCGTTGGGGGTCTTCCTCTTTTTTGCTGAGCCTCTGCTTTACCAAGCATGATGTCCTTCTCCAGGGACTGCTTCCTTCTGATAACATGTCCAAAGTATATCTCACCATCCTTGTTCCTAAGGAGCATTCTGGCTGTACTTTTTCCAAGACAGACTTGTTCGTTCTTTTGACAGTCCATGGTATATTCAATATTCTTTGCCAACACCATAATTGAAAGGCATCAACTCGTCTTCAATCTTCCTTATTCATTGTCCAGCTTTAGCATGCATATGAGGCGACTAAAACACCATGGCTTGGGTCAGGCACACCTGAGTCTTCAAGGCGACATCCTTGCTTTTTAAAACTTTAAAGAGGTCTTTTGTAGAAGATTTGCCCAATACAATGAGTCATTTGATGTCTTGACTGCTGCTTCCACAGGTGTTGATTGTGGATCTTAGTAAACTGAAATCCTTGAAACTTCAATCTTTTCTCAATTTATCATGATACTGCCTTTTGGTCCAGTTGTGAGGAATTTTGTTTCTTTTATGTTGAGGTATAATCCATACTGAAGGCTGTAGTCTTTGGTAGCCAGTGAATGCTTCAAGTGCTCTTCACTTTCAGCAAGCAAGGTTGTGTCATCTGCATAAGGCAGCTTGTTAATGCGTCTTCCTCCAATCCTGATGCCCTGTTCTTCTTCATATAGTCCAGCTTCTCAGATTATTTGCTCAGCATACAGACTGAATAAGTACGGTGAAAGAATACAACCCTGACCCACATCTATCCTGGCTTTAGACCACACAGTATCCCCTTGTTCTGTTCTAACGGCTGCCTCTTGATCTATGTACAAGTTCCTCATGAGCACAGTTAAGTGTTCTGGAATTCCTATTCTTTGCAATGTTATCCATGATTTGTTATGATCCACACAGTCTAATATCTTCACATAGTCAATAAAACACAGGTAAACATCTTTCTGGTATTCTCTGCTCTCAGCCAGGATTCATCTGACATCAGCAATGATACGCCTAGTTCCACATCCTCTTCTGAATCTGGCTTGAATTTCTGGCAATTCCCTGTCAATGTACTGCTGCAACCACTTTTGAATGATCTTCTGCAAAATTTTACTTGTGTGATATATTAATGATATAGATAGATAATTTCCATATTCTGTTGGATCACCTTTCTTTGGAATAGGCATAAATATGGATCTCTTCCAGTTGGTTGGCCAGGTAGCTGTGTTCCAAATTTCTTGGCATAGACGAATGAGCACTTACAGCGCTACATCCACTTGTTGAAACATCTCAATTAGTATTCTGACAATTCTTGGGGCTCTGTGTTTTGCCAACACCTGCAGCGCAGCTTGGACTTCTTCCTTCAGTACTATCGGCTCCTGATCATATGTTGCCTCCTGAAATGGTTGAATGTCAACGAATTCTTTTTGGTATAGTGACTCTGCATATTCCTTCCACCTTCTTTTGATGCTTCTTGTGTTGTTCAGTATTTTGCCCATAGACTCTTTCTCTATTGCAACTTGAGGCTTGAATTTTTTCTTTAGTTCTTTTAGCTTGAGAAATGCTGAGTGTGTTCTTCTCTTTTGATTTTCTAACTCCAGGTCTTTGCACATGTCATGATAATGCTTTCCTTTGTCTTCTAGAACCACCCTTTGAAATCTTCTGTTTAGCTCTTTTACTTCATCATTTCTTCCTTTCACTTTAGGTACTCGGCGTTCAAGAGCATGTTTCAGAGTCTCTTCTGACATGCATTTTGGTCTTTTCTTTCCTGTCTTTTTGATGACCTCTTGCTTTCTTCATGCATGGTGGCTTTGATGTCATTGCACAACATGTCTGGTCTTCGGCCATTAGCGTTCAATGAGTCAAATCTATTCTTGAGATGGTTTCTAAATTCGGGTGGTATATGCTCAAAGTTGTATTTTGGCTCTCCTGGACTTGTTCTTATTTTCTTCAACTTCAACTTCAACTTGCACATGAGCAACTGATGGTCTGTTCCACAGTCTACCCCTGGCATTGTTCTGGCTGATGATATTGAGCTTTTCCATTGTTCTTTTCCACAGATATAGTCAATCTGACTCCTGTGTATTCCGCCTGGCGAGGTCCATGAGTATAGCCATCATTTATTTTGTTGAAAAAAGGCATTTGCAATGAAGAAATCATTGGTCTTGCAAATTCTGTCATTTGACCTCCAACATTGTTTCTATCACCAAGGCCATGTTTTCCAACTACCGATCCTTCTTCTTTGTTTCCAACTTTTGCATCCCAATCACCAGTAATTATCAGTGCACACTGATGCATGTTTGATCAATTTCAGACTGCAGAAGTTGGTAAAAATCTTCAACTTCTTCATCTTTGGCCTTCGTGGTTGCTGCATAAATTTGAATAATATTCATATTAATCGGTCTTCTTGCGTATGGATATTATCCTACCATTGACAGCTTTGTACTTCAGGATAGATCTTGAAATGATCTTTCTGATAAAAAAAAAAAAAAGAACGATTCCTCTTCAAGTTGTCATAGCAGACCTTATGATTTTCCCGTTCAAAACAGCCAATACCAGTCCATTCCAGCATTTCAAGGCCAAGGATATTGATGTTTCTGTGTTCCGTTTTATTTTTGACTATTTCCAATTCTCCTAGATTCATACTTCGGACATTTCACGTTCTGATTATTAATGAACATTGCAGTTGTTTCATCTCATTTTGAGTCGTGCCGTATCAGCAAATGAAGGTCCCAAAAGCTTGATTCCATCCACATCATTAAGGTCTACTCTACTTCGAGGCAGCAGCTTGTTTTAGTCATCTAGTGCTGCTCTTCCCCAGTTGTCTTTAGAGTGCCTTCCAACCCGAGGGGCTCATCTTCCAGCACTATATCAGACAATGTTCTGCTTCTATTCATAAGGTTTTCAGTGGCTAATTCTTTTCAGAAGTAGACTGCCAGGTCCTTCTTCCTAGGGTAGGGCCTAGGACAACCATTTTAAGTATATGCTCACCCTCATTCCTCTTTAGAATTCCTGTGAGAACACAGAGCTAGTAGAGTATGCATAGTGGTGAAGGGCTTGGGCTCTGCCCTTACTCAATCTGTAATCCTAAGCAGGGCATTGTACATCTTCACCCTCGAGTATCTCATCAAATAACAGAACAATTATAATTAATTCAGAAGGTTGTTCTGATGGTTATTTGTCATCTTGGGCAGGCTATGATTCTCTATGGTTTGAACAGACATTGAACTGATTTCTCTTCCATAATATAGTATAATGCAGTTTCCTCCACGATGAAATGTAATATAATGTATTCACCCCGTGATGAAATCTGATATGATGTAATCATCTCCAAATGAAATCTGTTATAAGCAGTCAATCAGTTGAAAGGCAAGTTTCCTTGGCAGTGGTAGCCTGCCTCCCATATATAAATACAGGTTCCAGCAAGGCTCACTCTCAATCTGGATCCTATATCCCACTGGTCATCATCTGACCCCCAGCTTTTGGGACATGAGACAGGAACCCGCCACCTGACCTGCAGATTTTGGGATTCGCCACCTCTAGCAGCCCCATGAACCAGCAGCCTGTCATCTAACCTGCTGATTTTGGGTTTGTCAGCCCCTACAGCCACAGGAATCAGAAGAAGCTTCCAGCCTGACTAACTGACTTAGGACTTGGCAGCCTCCACAACTGCATGAGCCATTTCCTTGAGTTAAATCTCTCTAAATATATATATATACATATATATATATATGTATATATATATCATCAGCGTTGCTCTTCTAGAGGACCCAGCTAACACAACAGCTAAGATGACATGAGCTAATGTATGAAGTGCTCAGCAGAGTGCCTGACACATGTTGAGCCTCATTAAAAGATGTCCATTATTGTCACTGTTATAAAGGAAAGGCAACATAGTACAAGAAAAGTACTCACAAAAGACAACAGGTCCCAGCTACAGTATGTGTGAGTAGAATTTGGCCATGAAGTCCAGGGTTATAGGCTTCTGTGAACGGAAGGCAGAGAGATTAATCTTGTGGGAAGCTTTGTCTTTTCACAGCAGACCCTACATCTCTCTCAACCCCACACTGCCCCTTGGTAATTATGGGTGAACCAGTATCAGATAGTTATCACATTCTACAGGATTTTTTCTGTAGACATGTTGCTCACTCAATGGCTAAATGACTGAAGGAATCTGCCTTCCATTCATTCCCAAGAATAAAGGAAGTCTGCCAAATCCTACCTTATACCAATCTTAGGGATTCCCTGATTCTTGAAGAGTTCTGTACTCTCTGTTCTATTGTGGTCTCAAATCGGTTGGGCAGCACGATTTTCGAATGTTGAGACAGCATAGGGGTCTCTCAGCATGGATTCCTTCACCTTTGCTTCTGGGCAGAACTCTTGCTCTCCACACCGTGGCACTCTAGGTCTGTGTTCACCAAAGTGCACTACCCCACTCCCCTCTCCAGAGTCATATGGGAAGCTGGTGAAAATGTTCATTCATTTTAGAATCTATATTTTAATGTGCTCTGGCAGGTCATTCAGTCCACAATCAGATTGAGGACTCAAAAGTACCTCCTCTTCCTTTGGCTCTCCCTCCCAGGAATGTGTCTTAGTATAGTTCTGAGACTCTGCGACGGGTATCTGGGAAGAAAAAGCACTGGAAACCTAAGGATAAACACTTGACTTGGACAAACAGCAACATGGATGTGATGATAGGTAAGGGAGGTGTATAGGGGTGGGGTGAAGATGGGGATGGAACATTTACTTGTAGAAAATTACAGACATGCATGGGGTTTTAGCTCACTCCTGCAATGCCTGGCTGGACTGAAGCCCGCCATGACCCTGAAGGAGGGACTGTGGTAATCCTTGCAGGTGTGATAGTTCAAAAGCAACTTTGGCCAGATGATCTTCTACCAGATGGCAGGAAAGTGAGTTCATGGCATCCTGACCCTGTTGGGACTGAGTGATGAGGCATGAAGAGGGTTGGGTGAGACTGGCTGCTGTCTGGCTGTGTTAGTATAAATCAGAAGGGATGTTGTGAGGAGGAGGTGTGCACTTGGATAGGGCTCCTGGTTCCCTGATGATCCCTCTGCAACCTCAGACAATTTCTACCACAGCATTCACTGCTTGAATTTCTCTGTTGTACATTCTTTAAGAAATTCACCCCTTCTGCATTTTGGATTTGTGGATGCCTCGATATTGAGGGTGTTAAGATGGGGTTGGGGATAAACAATGCGGCTCCCATGGAGATAAACTCCAAGCTGTTGGCACTTGCCGTGAGGGGACATGCTGTAACAGCTGGGTTCCACCTTTCCTCAGTGTCCGTATAGCTGACAGGAAATTTGGGACCACTCCTCCTCATGACAACTGGCACAAAACTGTTCTAAAACCATCCAAGAACAGCCAAGTCTGAAAAGCTTTGCTCAGGGGAAGGCAGCATCTCAATCACCCTGTGAGCGTGTCTCTGACCCTTATTGTCTTTCCTCCCCTGGTTTAAAAAAAATCAGCAGAGGAATCTGAAACATTCCTGAAATGTTACATTCTACCTTCTTCCCAGCATCCCTTTGACCCAAGTATCTCCCTGGTTTATAGCTCAAGGGCTCAGACACTGAGACTAGGACCAGGTATCTAGGAACTGGTCCTTGGTGTTATCTGCAATCAACTTCATCCCATTTCCCAGGTTCAGTCTGTCAGCTCTATTGTATGCGTTTTCAGGCTGAGGCAGGACAGACCTGGAATAGAGTGTCCATGAGTGGGGTGCTGCTGTGTGTCACATAGATTTGATTGAAATCAAAGAAGCCAATGTCCGTGTTGTGGTGTGCCATCAGGCACTAATGGTATGGAAAGGAAGTGAGCACTGTGGCTCTGCCAGGAGGAGCTTCCAAGAAGGCATGGCTCATTTCTTTTACAACCTACCTAAGTTATGATAACTTGTGCTGCACTGAAGGGATGATGTGGTGAACATATAAAAAAAAAGGGAGCCCCAAACCTTGTTTGTGCCACAGAGAGCAACTCCCTCCTAGAAAATGGACTTATTCAGGACCTTGGCAGCTCATTGAAGGCACATCTTTCTCTAATTTCCCACAATCCACTGCAGCCTGGCGCTGGAACTCCCGATGTTCCCTGCCTTCTCAGCATGGCCTGTGCCTCCCTCACCCTTGTTAGGTTCATGAAGTCTGAGGCAGAGGAAAAGTTGCAGATTCAGAAGTTGCAGCAGAGGAATGGGTCTGCACGCCTGCCTCCTCTAGCTCTGGATAAGCTTGATGCTCACAGGCCTTCATCCACTGTGGTTAGCCAGTGCACAGGTATGGCTATCCAAGTTCAACAGGAGCTGAGGGCCAGGAGTCAAAGAAGGTATGTAGAGACTGGCTATGTTTAGAGATGGCCATTGTCTTTACATGTGGTACTTTCTGTTCAAGAGGTTGCAATGGCTATTTCTATCAGCAAAGCCTGCAGAAGCCTAGGGTTTCAGCTACACTTCACTACACACTAGGTAGTGAGCTCATCAAGTTTCATAGCTACTGTCTCACATGAATTACCAATAGTGGAATCCAATATCTAATCAGCCTAAAATATGGGCCTCAATAAGAGGACTTCTTGGAAAAGCAACAGCTCCAAGCTTCCTCACAGGATAACTCTTTTGGACCTTCTACCTTTTATATCTTCTCCTCTCAGAGTTCTTGCGGCTTCAGGTGTGCCTGCCCCACCAGGAGACACATTCCAGTGTCTCCAAAATTCTGCCCTTGCAACTTGTGGTTGGGTGGCATCTTAGTTATCTCCATCAATCTACTGCCCTCGAGTCGATTCCGACTTATAGCGACCCAATAGGACAGAGTAGAACTGCCTCTTGGAGTTTCGAGGAGAAATTTATTCTCTCACAGTCTAGGATGCTAGAAGTCTGAATTCAGGGTACCAGCTCCCAGAGAAGACTTTTTCTCTCTGCTGATTCTGGGGGAATGTCCTTGTCATCAATCCTTCCCTGGTCTAGGAGTTTCTCAGCACAAGAACCCCAGGTCCAAGGGACACACTGAGCTCCAGGAGCTTTTTTCTTGGTAGCATGAAGTTCGACTCCTCCCTGCTGACTTTTCTCTTTTATATCTCAAAAGAGACTGACTCAAGATACAACCTGATCCTGTAGATTGAGTCCTGCCTCATTAAAATACCTGCCTCTAATTCTGCCTCATTAACATCATAGAGGTTAGGATTTACAACACATAGGATAATCATATCAGATCACAAAATGGTGAACAAGCACACAATACTGGGAATCATGGCCTAGCCAAGTTGATACACATTTTGGGAGGGACACAAGTCAATTCGTAACAGCTGGGAAGAGTTGGAATTTGCTGTGACACTTACCTCCTCCTTTCCAACCCCTCCTACACTGTTCATTCTAACAAAGGGAGGTCCCAAGGAGCAGCCCCCCAACCAGCATCAACACAAACCCCAGCACCCTTGGGAGGCCACGTGACCCAATGAGATCCCTCCCAAAGTCGTGTAAGAGCATGTTGAAATCATGGAAGGTCTGCTTGGACCTGCCCATTCAGCCACTTTGGAACCAGATGGAAAACATGAAGAAGAAGAAAATGAGCAAAGGCAGGAAGAGATTGGGATATACCCAGACCTGGGACTCCTGAGCTACACTGAAAAGCTGTGTTACAGGAAGCATTTATTACCAAGGTGGGCTGGAGTGGAGGTTTGGTGTCTGTATGTTCCATAGTTTTGTCATTCCAGCAAACAAAAATCTGGCATTTGGCCCCAGGATATTTTAATTAGCCTCGATTCCTTACAACCTGATCAATGTGTGTGTGTGTCTGTGTATGTGCAAGGTGGGGTGTGATGTTTTAATCCAACACTGGATGCAAACTCTAGAGGTGGATTATAGATCATCTTCTAGATCCTCCAAATCACTGATAACTCCTTGTAAAGTATGTTCACACACCACCTCCTTCCGTTATCAGATGGAAGCAATTATTCACCCTCAATTCCTGAAATGTTGTTATTGCCAGAATCACAGGTGGATCCCTAGTCCTTAATTTAGGAGCTGGAGAAAGAGGAAGGACCCACTCCCGCTCAGGTAAGCCAGAGGAAGAAGGGAGAATCATAACATGAAACCCACAGGATTTCATCTAACCCTACAGTGCCTTGGCTGCCATGGCTTCTGGGCAAGGACAGCTCCTAGTGTGGGAGCAGGTGCAGAACAAGGAAGTGGGATACAGTGGAGAGGCAAAGAGGAGGCATCGTAAGGAATCAAAGACTGGGAATACTGCACAAGAGAATGGGCACGTAGAGCCACAGTACTGGTAATTGAACCAGAGTCATGTGACTGACTTCCCTTTTTCCTTCCAATACCATGGTCTCCACCACCTGCTCAGCCACATGTTCTCACAACCTGTACAGAGCAATTAACTGTCCATTTTCCTTCCTTGCAGCTGGTAGAGAAGCAACTGCTAGAGTTGAAAGGGGGGAGGGTGTGGAGGCAACCCCAACTTATGGTGTTCCCCCCATGGATTCACTTTTTTTCCAGAGCCTGAGGCCAGTGAAGATTCAGAGAGCACAGGTAACCACAGTCGCCACCTAGGAATCAGTGAGAAATTGGCACAAAAAAGTTGAATGCAGATGACCTGCCAAAAGATAGCAGAGGAGACAGTAACCTGTCTAAGTCAAAAGAACTTGCTCTCTTTACATGGAGTCAAAAGTTACAGAAACTTAAGTCTGAACATTCATCCTCTTCTCACCAGGATGCTAGTCGCTCTTCACCTAGATTGGGGGCCAGAGAAGCCTTAATGTTCATAGAAACCTCTCCTGTTAGTGAAACACCTAGGAAGGGTCCAGTGAAGAGGAGGAGGAAGAAGAGGAACTCCCCAGCCTTGCCTTCCTTTTGCCATCTCAACAAAGCCTGCTGCCCTGGGGTCTTTCTAAGAGTCCTCTGCCTACCTCTGGTATTCTACGCCATGGAGTTCAGGGCTCCTGGAGAGCATCTCAGTGCCTATTTCCTGAGACAGTGAGTCAGCCATCCTGGACACGGCCAAGTCTAAGATCCCAGCTCAAGTTAGAGCCCCATCTCTTGCTGCCAAGAGGCCCTCCTCAGGGGCTGACCTTGGAGTCTCTGGGAGGCAATCCTCCCCTGTGGGTGAGGTCCAACCCTCAATGCCTCTAAAAAGAGTGACCCTTCCACACATCGGAAAAGGAAAAAGCTTCATCTTAGCCAGTGGCAGTCTCTCCTCTTCCATGTGTCAGACCCTTAAATTGGGAACCCCAAAATAGATGTTAATTTTCAGCTCCCCCACTCTTTGGCTAATGTTCCTCCCCTATTGCAGTGGTGTTTCTGGGCTGTTGTATAGATACAGTGAGGGCAGAGAGGGAGGCCCAAAACTGGGCAGGGTGCACATGTACTTCCATGGTTGGAAATGAAGAACAGTAGCTTTACTTTACAGAAGAGTCCTCTGTAAAATGGGATTAAAGATAGTTATGTTGGAAAAAACTCTCATTGCTTCTGTTCTGGTTCTCCTCTGCTGTTGGATGGATTGTGGTGCTGTGAAAAGGAAAAGATACAGGTGTCCCCCATTTTCTACATCCATATGTGACTGACCTAGTTTTTTCCTCCAGCTTTAAGTCATGTTCTCAGAATGCTTTTGGGGACAGTCTGGCTTTGGCCTCTCACAGGTCACTATTAAATCCCCGGTGATCAGTTTCATCATTCATTTTTCACAAACCCTGGCTGGGTTTTGGGGAGCTTTCTGTGAGTATCCTATCATCTCTCTCTCTTTTTTTTTCATTAGCGCCGGAAATATATATAATTAGAAGTCATGTTGTAGAAGTTTTAATGATATGAGGAAACGTTTACAGTGTATTTCAAAAAACTATGGGGTTAACCTGTGCTTGTCAACCTTTACTATGCTGGGGGATCTTGTTAAAATGCAGATTTTGATTCTGTAAATGTGAAGTGGAGTCTAACTTGAGATTATACTTTTTTTTTTTAATTTCTCCTGCAAAAATTTATACACATATTGTTTTGTGACATTAGTTGCAATCCCCACGATATGACAGCACACCTCCCCTTTCCACCACAGGTTCCCTGTGTCCATTCAACCAGTTCCTGTCCCTTCCTGCCTTCTCATTCTGCCTCTGGGCAGAAGCCACCCATTTGGTTTCATGTATGTGACTGAATTAAGAAGCACACTCCTCACGTATATTATTTTTCTGTGTTATAGTCCTGTTCAATCTTTACCTGAAGAGTGGGCTTTGTAGTTCTTCTGGTCTCAGGCTGGTGGAGTCTGGTTCATGTGGTCCTTTAGTCTCTTGGGCTAATACTTTCCTATGTCCTTGGTTTTTTTCATTCTCCTTCATTCCAAGTGGATTGGGACTAATTGATACATACTAGATGGCCGCTTGCAAGCCTTTAAGACCCCAGATGCCACTCTAAAGAATAGTTTTCTTAATAAATTTTGTTATGCCGATTGATCTAGATGTCCCCTGAAACTATGGTCCCCAGGCCCCAGCCCCAGCTACTCTTTCCTTCAAAGTGTTTTGATGTGTCCAGGAAACTCCTTAGCTTTTGCTTTGGTCCAGTTGTGCTGACTTCCCCAGTATTGTGTGCTGTCCTTCCCTTCACCGAATTTGATCCTTGTCTAGTATCTAGTTAGTGAAATTGCCTCCTTCTCCCTCCCCACCCTCATAAGCATCAAAAAAAGTTTTTCTGTGTATAAACCTTTTCTTGAGTTCTTATAATAATGGTCTCATCTAATATTAGTCCTTTTGTGACTGACTAGTTTTACTCAACACAATGCCCTCCAGACCTGTCCATGTTGTGAGATGTTTCAAGTATTCCTCATTGTTCTTTTGTGGCCTAGTATTCCACTGTGTGTTATGTACCATAATTTTTTGTCCATTTGTCCGCTGATGGGTACTAGGTTGTTTCCATCTTTTTTGCTATTGCAAATAATGCTGCAGTGAACATGCATGTACATATGTCTATTCGTGTGATGGCTCTTCCGTAGGATACCTAGGAATGGAATTGCTGGATTGTATGGTATTTCCTATTCCTAGCTTTTTAAGGAAGCACCAAATCATTTTCCAAAGTGTTAGTAACATTTTACATTCCCAGCAGCATTGTGTAAATTTTCCAATCTCTTCACAACCTCTCCGATATTCATTTTATTTTGTATTTTTTTGATTAGCGCCATCCCTGTTAGGGTGAGATGGTATTTCATTGTAGTTTTGATTTGCATTTCATTAATGGCTAATGATTGTGTGTCTGTTTGCTGCCTGAATGTCTTCTTTGGTGAAGTGTCTATTCATATCCTTTGCCCATTTTTAAAATGGATTATTTGTTTTTTTGTTGTTGAGGTGTTGTAGCGTCTTATAGATTTTAAAGATTAGACCATTATCAGATATGTCACAGACAAATTTTTCCCCAGTCTGTGGGTTCTCTTTTTACTGTTTTGGTGAAGTCCTTAGATGAACATAAGTGTTTCTTTTTTTGGAGCTCCCAGTTTCGTTTCTGTTCTGGTATTTGTGTATTCTTAGTTATGCTTTGTGTACTATTTATGGTATGTGTTAGGACTCCTAGCATTATCCCTATTTTTTCTTCTGCAATCTTTATCGTTTTAGATTTTATATTTAGGTCTTTGATCCATTTTGACTTAGCTTTTGTGTATGGTGTTAAGTATGAGTCCTGTCTCATTTTTTTTGCAGATGGATATCCAGTTATGCCAGCACCAATTGTTAAAGAAACTATCTTTCCTCCACTAAACACACTTTGGGCCTTTGTCAAATATCAACTGCTCCCAGGTGGATGGATTGACGTCTGGTTTCTCAATTCTGTTCCATCAGTCTATGTATCTGTTGTTGTACCAGTACCAGGCTGTTTGACTACCATGGTGGTATAATAGTTTCTAAAATCTGCTTAACTCCTCAAATCCAGGTGTCTGTGGCCTGACCTCTCCACCCCATTCCTCTCAGTAGTTCTGATTCCCAACTTGGAAACTCCCTGGATCTCATCAATGCTCCCTGACAGCCCAATGCTTTCTTCTCCACATTCCAAGTTCTGATTTTATCCCAAGGGCCTGTCAGTTTTCAGCAATGTAGTGTCCCAGAAGGTTCCTGGCCAACACCACGCAGGCACCTCATAGAGTGTCCTCCTTAGCATAACCCCCAATCCAGGTGTATCCCTCGTGTTTAGGGGAGTGTACACATCAAACATCGAAAGGCAATGTGGTGAGAGAAGGACAGAGCCCTGGCTCCTCCATTCACTGGTGTCTGACTTTAGCAAAGTCCCTCAACTCCTCCATATTTCAGGGTCTTCATTGGGAAAATAGCCATAACACTGTCCACCTCTCAGGGTGTTTGGCATATTAAACGAGTCATGCTTGAAAGGAATTTGCTCCCGATCTTACCATGCACTGGGCCCTCAGTCAACGAAGGGAATAATCACATCTACAGTTTGGAAGTTCAGGTGTTACCTCTCATATCTTCATCACCTGCCTGTTATCTGCCATCAGCACCTGTGTTTGGTTGACCACTTCCCAGAAATAGAAAGAACCTGGTGCTGTCCCATGTGAATAATGTGTGGAATTCTAAAATGTAACCATCAGCCCGCACAGTGGGATCTGACTGAAGGTCCACCTACTTGCAAACATTATTCCTCATAGGAACCTAGCAACCATATGTCTATGACACGAAAAGTGCTAAGCTGCTTTGACACGAAAAGCGCTAAGCTGCTTTGGGTTTGATGTGTTCTGTCACAAATATGTGCTCTCCAAGGAGGGACTTTCTCTTGGTCAGTTTTCAGAGCTCTTTTCTGGGAAAGCAACAAGATTTGGATTTACGACTTGAAGAGTTGAGTGCTCCCCAAAGATGGCTGCAACAGAGGAAGTTTTTGTAGCTGGAGACTTCTTTTCCCTGAAATGATTTTGATAGGGGTTTGCAATCTCTGTCTTTCTCTCTCTAAAACACACACATAGGCAAACACACATACTTCAGTGAATGCTCATGTTGTCTCCCCAGATTTCATACTTAAATCCAAAGAGATTTTTTCTCAGGGTTCAGTGGGCAATGGTTTACTGCCAAAAATCAGCTCTTTGAAGAATTGTTTTCATTTTTTTCTTTTTTGGCTTTCAATATCTTTTGCCTTGCCATCTCTGACAGCAGTTGACATAGCAACAAACCAGAGGAGGATGCTATTCAGTGAGCTGTAAATTTACTTGCAGAGGATTTGTGTACATCACCGGAAAGGAGAAGCATAGGGCCAATGTAGGGGAAAAAATATTTCAAAATTTCTCTTGTGAAGATGGCGGACTAGGGAGATGCTACCCCGGATCCCTCTTGCAACAAAGACTCGGAAAAACAAGTGAATCGATCAAGTACATAACAATCTACGAACCCTGAACAACAAACACAGATTTAGAGATGGAAAACGAACAAATACGGGGAAGCAGCGATTGTTTTCGGAGCCTGGAGCCAGCGTCCCAGTCAGGTAACCTTTGGCGCCCGATTTAGGGCAGAGCCCAGGGGAGCTGACGGCGCAAACAAGGGGCCCAGCCCTGTCCCCCTGAACTCACCCGGGGAGGGGGCCCAGCCAGTTCGCGCGGGCAGAGTGGCGACGCAGCCGGGGGGGAGAAGTCCCCGGGAGACAGTGACTGGTCTTGGAGCTGGGAGAGCAGCGTCCCAGCCGGGGAACTGTTCCACCGGGATTTTGACTGGGCGCTGGCACAGCGCAAGCACAGAGAGCTGCTCCACTCCCCTGAACTAACCCCGGGAGGGGGTCCAGCCTGTCTGTGGGGGCGGCACGGCGACGGCTGGCGGGACGAGAAGTCCCCGGGAGGCAGCGACTGATTTTGGAGTCGAGAGTGAACCGTCCTAGCAGGGGAACCTTTACGCTGGGCGTGGAACTGGCAGCGGAGGATCTGACCGCGGCTTCAGTGGGCCAGATCCCCAGGGGGCAATCTCCACACAGCCAGCACACATAGGCGACACGCCCCGTGGGAATCTCAGATATAATAGTCATTCCAAGCAAGACAAGCAACTCTGGCTATATTCTGAGGTGCTACTCTCCTATCTCTCTGATCCCTCCCCCACCCTTCCCAGGCGGCTTCATTAACATTGCAATTGCCTGAGCCAGAGGGAGAATGGCTCCGGTTCCAGTTCTGCAGCAGCTTTGCTTTCCCCCCCCCCCTTTTTTTTCTTTTGGTCTTTTGCTAACCCACTCTTTCGGCCTGAGAGAAGGAACAACAACAACAAAAAAAAAAAACCCAGGGACCAAAAATCCACCCCTAACGGGACTAAAAACACAAAACCAGCTACAGCCAAGCATATATAATCCAAATCTCAGACTTTCATCATTACAGGGAACAAGGTGGCGGTTATAACCCAAAGGCAATTCTGATAGGGATCTGACTGCATTTTTTTTTTAGCGGATTTTCTGGAAAAACTAGTTTCCCAGTGATGGCTCAGAGACAGCAGTCCATATCAAACCACATAAAGAAGCAGACCATGACAGCTTCTACAACCCCCCAAACAAAAGAATCAAAATCTTTCCCAAATGAAGATACAATCCTGGAATTATCAGATACAGAATATAAAAAACTAATTTACAGAATGCTTCAAGACATCACAAACGAAATAAGGCAAACTGCAGAAAAAGCCAAGGAACACACTGATAAAACTGTTGAAGAACTCAAAAAGATTATTCAAGAACATAGTGGAAAAATTAAAAAGTTGCAAGAATCCATAGAGAGACAGCATGTAGAAATCCAAAAGATTAACAGTAAAATTACAGAATTAGACAATGCAATAGGAAGTCAGAGGAGCAGACTCGAGCAATTAGAATGCAGACTGGGACATCTGGAGGACCAGGGAATCAACACCAACATAGCTGAAAAAAAATCAGATGAAAGAATTAAAAAAAATGAAGAAACCCTAAGAATCATGTGGGACTCTATCAAGAAGGATAACTTGCGTATGATTGGAGTCCCAGAACAGGGAGGGAGGACAGAAAACACAGAGAAAATAGTTGAAGAACTCCTGACACAAAACTTCCCTGACATCATGGAAGACGAAAGGATATCTATCCAAGATGCTCATCGAACCCCATTTAAGATTGATCCAAAAAGAAAAACACCAAGACATATTATCATCAAACTTGCCAAAACCAAAGATAAACAGAAAATTTTAAAAGCAGCCAGGGAGAAAAGAAAGGTTTCCTTCAAGGGAGAATCAATAAGAATAAGTTCAGACTACTCAGCAGAAACGATGCAGGCAAGAAGGGAATGGGACGACATATACAGAGCACTGAAGGAGAAAAACTGCCAGCCAAGGATCATATATCCAGCAAAACTCTCTCTGAAATATGAAGGCGAAATTAAGATATTTGCAGATAAACACAAATTTAGAGAATTTGCAAAAACCAAACCAAAGCTACAAGAAATACTAAAGGATATTGTTTGGTCAGAAAACCAATAATATCAGATACCAGCACAACACAAGGTCACAAAACAGAACATCCTGATATCAACTCAAATAGGGAAATCACAAAAACAAATTAAGATTAATTGAAAAAAAAATACTCATAACAGGGAATCACGGAAGTCAATATGTAAAAGATCACAATAATCAAAAAGAGGGACTAAATACAGGAGGCATAGAACTGCCATATGGAGAGTGATACAAGGCGATACAGAACAATACTAGTTAGATTTTTACTTAGAAAAATAGGGGTAAATAATAAGGTAACCACAAAAAGGTATAACAACTCCATAACTCAAGATAAAAGCCAAGAAAAATGTAACGACTCAACAAACATAAAGTCAAACACTACGAAAATGAGGATCTCACAATTTAATAAGAAAAACGTCTCAGCACAAAAAAGTAGGTGGAAAAATGAAATTGTCAACAACACACATAAAAAGGCATCAAAATGACAACACTAAACACTTATTTAAGTATAATTACCCTGAATGTAAATGGACTAAATGCACCAATTAAGAGACAGAGAGTCTCGGACTGGATAAAGTAACACGATCCGTCTATATGCTGCCTAGAAGAGACACACCTTAGACTTAGAGACACAAACAAACTAAAACTCAAAGGATGGAAAAAAATATATCAAGCAAACAATAAGCAAAAAAGAAGAGGAGTAGCAATATTAATTTCTGACAAAATAGACTTTAGACTTAAATCAACCACAAAGGATAAAGAAGGACACTACATAATGATAAAAGGGACAATTGATCAGGAAGACATAACCATATTAAATATTTATGCACCCAATGACAGGGCTGCAAGATACATAAATCAAATTTTAACAGAATTGAAAAGTGAGATAGACACCTCCACAATTACAGTAGGAGACTTCAATACGCCACTTTCAGAGAAGGACAGGACATCCAGTAAGAAGCTCAATAGAGACACGGAAGACCTAATTACAACAATCAACCAACTTGACCTCATTGACTTATACAGAACTCTCCACCCAACTGCTGCAAAGTATACTTTTTTTTCTAGCGCACATGGAACATTCTCTAGAATAGACCACATATTAGGTCATAAAACAAACCTTTGCAGAGTCCAAAACATCGAAATATTACAAAGCATCTTCTCAGACCACAAGGCAATAAAACTAGAAATCAATAACAGAAAAACTAGGGAAAAGAAATCAAATACTTGGAAAATGAACAATACCCTCCTGAAAAAAGACTGGGTTATAGAAGACATCAAGGAGGGAATTAGGAAATTCATAGAATGCAATGAGAATGAAAATACTTCCTATCAAAACCTCTGGGACACAGCAAAAGCAGTGCTCAGAGGCCAATTTATATCGATAAATGCACACATACAAAAAGAAGAAACAGCCAAAATCAGAGAACTGTCCCTACAACTTGAACAAATAGAAAGTGAGCAACAAAAGAACCCATCAGGCAGCAGAAGAAAACAAATAATAAAAATTAGAGCTGAACTAAATGAATTAGAGAACAGAAAAACAATTGAAAGAATTAACAAAGCCAAAAGCTGGTTCTTTGAAAAAATTAACAAAATTGATAAACCATTGGCTAGACTGACTAAAGAAATACAGGAAAGGAAACAAATTACCCAAATAAGAAACGAGAAGGACCAACTGAAATTAAAAGAATCATATCAGATTATTACAAAAAATTGTACTCTAACAAATTTGAAAACCTAGAAGAAATGGATGAATTCCTGGAAAAACACTACCTACCTAAACTAACACATTCAGAAGTAGAACAACTAAATAGACTCATAACAAAAAAAGAGATTGAAACGGTAATCAAAAAACTCCCCCAAAAAAAAGCCCTGGCCCGGACGGCTTCACTGCAGAGTTCTACCAAACCTTCAGAGAAGAGTTAACCCCACTACTACTGAAGGTATTTCAAAGCATAGAAAATGACGGAATACTACCCAACTCATTCTATGAAGCCACCATCTCCCTGATACCAAAACCAGGTAAAGACATTACAAAAAAAGAAAATTACAGACCTATATCCCTCATGAACATAGATGCAAAAATCCTCAACAAAATTCTAGCCAATAGAATACAACAACATATCAAAAAAATAATTCACCCTGATCAAGTGGGATTTATCCCAGGTATGCAAGGCTGGTTTAATATCAGAAAAACCATTAATGTAATCCATCATATAAATAAAAAAAAAGACAAAAACCACATGATCTTATCAATTGATGCAGAAAAGGCATTTGACAAAGTCCAACACCCATTTATGGTAAAAACTCTCACCAAAATAGGAACTGAAGGAAAATTCCTCAACATAATAAAGGGCATCTATGCAAAGCCAACAGCAAATATCACTCTAAATGGAGAGAACCTGAAAGCATTTCCCTTGAGAACGGGAACCAGACAAGGATGCCCTTTATCACTGCTCTTATTCAACATCGTGCTAGAAGTCCTAGCCGGGGCAATTAGGCTAGACAAAGAAATAAAAGGCATCTGGATTGGCAAGGAGGAAGTAAAATTATCTGTATTTACAGCTGACATGATCTTATACACAGAAAACCCTAAGGAATCCTCCAGAAAACTACTGAAAATAATAGAAGAGTTTGGCAGAGTCTCAGGTTATGAAATAAACATACAAATATCACTTGGATTCCTCTACATCAACAAAAAGAACACCGAAGTGGAAATAACCAAAACAATACCATTCACAGTAGCCCCCAAGAAGATAAAATACTTAGGAATAAATCTTACCAAGGATGTAAAAGACCTATACAAAGAAAACTACAAAGCTGTACTACAAGAAATTAAAAAGGACCTACTTAAGTGGAAAAACATACCTTGCTCATGGATAGGAAGACTTAACACAGTAAAAATGTCTATTCTACCAAAAGCCATCTATACACACAATGCACTTCCGATCCAAATTCCAATGTCATTTTTTAAGGTGATAGAGAAACAAATCACCAATTTCATATGGAAGGGAAAGATGCCTCGGATAAGCAAAGCATTACTGAAAAAGAAGAAGAAAGTGGGAGGCCTCACTCTACCTGATTTCAGAAGCTATTATAGAGCCACAGAAGTCAAAACAGCCTGGTATGGTACAACAACAGGCACATAGACCAATGGAACAGAATTGAGAACCCAGATATAAATGCATCCACGTATGAGCAGCTGATATTTGACAAAGGACCAGTGTCAGTTAATTGGGGAAAAGATAGTCTTTTTAACAAATGGTGCTGGCATAACTGGATATCCATTTGCAAAAAAATGAAACAGGACCCATACCTCACACCATGCACAAAAACTAACTCCAAGTGGATCAAAGACCTAAACATAAAGACTAAAACGATAAAGATCATGGAAGAGAAAATAGGGACAACTCTAGGAGCCCTAATACAAGGCATAAACAGAATACAAAACATTACCAAAAATGACGAAGAGAAACCCGATAACTGGGAGCTCCTAAAAATCAAACACCTACGCTCATCTAAAGACTTCACCAAAAGAGTAAAAAGACCACCTACAGACTGGGAAAGAATTTTCAGCTATGACATCTCTGACCAGCGCCTGATCTCTAAAATCTACATGATTCTGTCAAAACTCAACCACAAAAAGACAAACAATCCAATCAAGAAGTGGGCAAAGGATATGAACACACACTTCACTAAAGAAGATATTCAGGCAGCTAACAGATACATGAGAAAATGCTCTCAATCGTTAGCCATTAGAGAAATGCAAATTAAAACTACGAGGAGATTCCATCTCACTCCAACAAGGCTGGCATTAATCCAGAAAACACAAAATAATAAATGTTGGAGAGGCTGAGGAGAGATTGGAACTCTTATGCACTGCTGGTGGGAATGTAAAATGGTACAACCACTTTGGAAATCTATCTGGCGTTATCTTAAACAGTTAGAAATAGAACTACCGTACAACCCAGAAATCCCACTCCTCAGAATATACCCTAGAGAAACAAGAGCCTTCACACAAACAGATATATGCACACCCATGTTTATTGCAGCTCTGTTTACAATAGCAAAAAGCTGGAAGCAACCAAGGTGTCCATCAACGGATGAATGGGTAAATAAATTGTGGTATATTCACACAATGGAATACTACGCATCGATAAAGAACAGTGACGAATCTGTGAAATATTTCATAACATGGAGGAAACTGGAAGGCATTATGCCGAGCGAAATTAGTCAGAGGCAAAAGGACAAATATTGTATAAGACCACTATTATAAGATCTTGAGAAACAGTAAAAGCTGAGAAGAACACATACTTTTGTGGTTATGAAGGGGGGAGGGAGGGAGGGAGGGAGAGGGTTTTTTATCGATTAATTAGTAGATAAGAACTGCTTTAGGTGAAGGGAAGGACAACACTCAATACATGGAAGGTCAGCTCAATTGGACTGGACCAAAAGCAAAGAAGTTTCCGGGATAAACTGAATGCTCCAAAGGTCAGCGGAGCAAGGGCGGGGGTTTGGGGACCACAGTTTAAGGGGACTTCTAAGTCAATTGGCAAAATAATTCTATTATGAAAGCATTCTGCATCCCACTTTGAAATGTGGCATCTGGGGTCTTAAATGCTAACAAGCAGCCATCTAAGATGCATCAGTTGGTCTCAACCCACCTGGAGCAAAGGAGAATGAAGAACACCCAGGTCACACGACAACTAAAAGCCCAAGAGACAGAAAGGGCCACATGAACTAGAGACCTACATCATCCTGAGATCAGAAGAACTAGTTGGTGCCCGGCCACAACCAATGACTGCCCTGACAGGGAGCACAACAGAGAACCCCTGAGGGAGCAGGAGATCAGTGGGATGCAGACCCCAAATTCTCATAAAAAGACCGGACTTAATGGTCTGACTGGGACTAGAGAAATCCTGGTGGCCAGGGTCCCCAGACCTTCTGTTGGCACAAGACAGGATCCATCCTCAAAGACAAGTCATCAGACATGAAAGGAACTGGACAGTGGGTTGGAGAGAGATGCTGATGAAGAGTGAGCTAATTATATCAGGTGGACACTTGAGATTGTGTTGGCATCTCATGTCTGGGGGGGGATGGGAGGATAGAGAGAGTGGGAAGCTGGCAAAATTGTCAGAAAAGGAGAGACTGGAAGGGCTGACTCATTAGGGGGAGAGCAAGTGGGAGTACGGAGTAAGATGTATGTAAACTTATATGTGACAGACTGACTTGATTTGTAAACGTTCACTTGAAGCTCAATAAAAGTTAAAAAAAAAATTTCTCTGGTGCCAACACACCTCAGACATAGAACAATTAATTATGCAATGACATTTAATATATGAATTATAAATTGTTCAAAACACCAAAAGAGAATATATGAAAACTGACAGTGTAATGCATGAAATGTCATTACTCTAGAAATCATAGAATTTCAGATACTTAATCTGTGCTCTATGCTGTTCCAGGTGGTTTACCTCCCCTAGTAACTCACATAATCTTCCTGATCACCTGGTGAGGAACGGTTGATGTTAGATTGACATTAGGAAAACAAGAAGATGGCACCAAAAGTCCTCACTGGGAGTATTAAATATGGGATATGATAGTCAACTACTTTACAATCCTAACCCACTTTATAACCCTAGTGAGCAAAAAATAAAAGGGAATGGGCTGAACTAATGTTTGAGAGGAGGTCTTTAGCTCATGTGTACGTGAGATATGACATTAGGTGAGGAGAATATGAAATCTCTTTGCCATGTTTCTGGGCAGGAAAGAGCCTTGTCCAACTGAATTAATGAGGTCCACCCTGCCGTTGCCAAGGGGTCTATCTCAGGAGCCTTAGGGGTCTTCCAAGGAGCATCACACAAGCATCATCCTGTTTCCTTCCCAACCAATGGCTGAAATTCTTGGATTTCACAATTGTAGATTTAGGTTTACATTTACATGGAAAATAGTTTCTCATAAAGATAATACCACCTTATACAGTAAGAAAGCTCAAGAGGTACAAAGACGGATTGAGATGTATGCCAGGCTTGGGGTTGTTCTAAGGATCTTTCCCCCTGGCCATCAATAGACCTCTGCTGTCTCTTGTTCACAATTTGTGTTGATGCCATGTTATGTGGGCACTGGGAAAAGAGAAGTGGTCACTTTTCTGGTACCAAGAAAGAATGTAGGGTGTGAGTCAATGGAGCTTGGTTCCAAAGTTGGTGGCAATGACTAAGCAGGCCTTCAGGATGGCCCGTCGGGACACATCGTGGACCCTAGGCTGACGGTCCAGTTCCTTTCACGTGGTTAGTGTGGCCTTGCGTCAACTTTCTCTGAATTCCTCTTCACCTCTTAACACTCCTTCATCACTTGCAGAAAGCCTTCCCTTCCGCGCACCTGAAGGTGAATGTTGTCCTCACAAGGTGCAAGTGAACAATGTGCTGGGAGGAAGAAAGGAAAGTGGCCTTAGAAAGGTTAGATTTAGGGTCAGCCAGAGCCGAGTTTTAATATCAGCTCTGTCACTTGCTGGCTGTAGGACCTACATTGTCTGAGCCTCAGCTTTCTTATCAGTAAAATATGCATAATCACATTTCATTTGGATAGCTCTTCCAAGAGAAGTGATAGTGTATGGAATATGGCCTAAATGAAAATGGCCTAAATGAAGGTTTATGCTATTTCTTCTGTGAGAGTATTCAACAGGGGAAGGCTGGAGTGGTCTGGTGGACGTTCTGTAAGGATGTTGCACTAGGCTCAGGCCTGGATGAGTAGAGAGTCAAGGTATCTGGGGTTTTTTATTTCTGTTCCTGAGACTGTGCCTGGCTTCATTTTCTCTTTGCCTTGTCACAGCCCCCTCACCATGCACTGCATGTCACTGTTTAGTGTTCTTAGCCCCTGGAGACCGTGCTTTTCTAAAGGCAGGATGAGTGTCCTTGTCTTCCCTTGGACTAGGACATTAACATAAAATAATAGTAATATTCATATCCACTGTCATTTGCTGAATATGTTTCATGTGAGAGTTGGCTCAGTGCTTGTCACAGATATAGTTCAAAGTCAGAGCTATCTAATGACTTAGAAGTCATTCCCATTTTACACATGGGCACAATTATTGCAAGTTCACACAGTCAGTAAGAGGAAGCCAGGATGGTTCCAAAACGAAAACGAGATCAGTTGCCGGTGTCAGTTCCAACTCATGGTGATACTGTTTCACAGTAGGGCTGTGCTGCATAGGGTATTAGGTGAATTTCTAAAGGACATCACCATGTGTTTGTTCTCAGGATCTACTAGATGGGCTCAAACCACCACCTTTTCAGTTAGCAGCCAGCTTATTAAAGCTTTGTGCAACCCAGGGGCTTCACATGGCTTTAAATCCTACAATCTTCCACTGTTACAAATCAGGCACAGATACGGTTAACAACAACAAAAAAAAGAACTATTTCCTCTACAACTTAGTTTCCCTGAAGTAAAATTTCCATGCAATGAAACTCACCCATTTCAATTTATAGTTTAGTGACTTCAGCAAACTTCGGCAATTTAAAATACTGTGGTGTAACCACCATCTCAATCAACACCTAGACCATAGATTCAGATTCTCCATCACTGCATGGTTGTCTTTCAGGTAAATAGTCAGGAACAGTTCAGACTCTGCTGATTTTGACAGTCACCATTCAGAGGCCACAGGGTAGAGCTGGTGAGAAGACCCTGAGGACTTTTATTTGTGGACAAGAAGGGGACCGGCATCCACCTCTGTGGTGAGACCTCTTTACCCACGATCTCATTAAATGTGTGTGTGTGTGGAGTGCTCATTATAAAAAGAAATCTACATACTATCGATGAGCATTGTGATGCTGGGAAAAGTGGCTTCATCCAAAGAACCCAACTGCCTTGCCTGACTCCCAAAACTGTGATGCTCTGGACTCTGCTTCCTTGACTTTTCTTGTATCCTTAATGGCAGCCAGGGCACAGTCGAGTCTGCTTCACTTTTCTTCATCACAAGAGGACTTGATTCCTCAGAGTAAACTCTCTCTCCATCCCATGACATACACCTGAAAAAAACTGGCCCTGGATCTCCCAGCTCTGTTCATCATCAGCCCTTCTAGCAATTTCCTTCATGCAGTCTTGGTGTGGGATTTTCATTCCTGGGTCAAGGTGCTGAGACTCTCCTATTCCTCTCTCCTAAATCTCAGGATCCATGTCTTACCACTTACAAATTAAATAAAGCAGACAAAATCAAACACACAAGAAAATCACCCACGTATGTATCATTTATATATTACAATCACAAAGGGCTCTGAATATACAAAATGATCTTGGAAAAGAAGAACAAAGTATGTGACTCACACTTCAAGATTTAAAATAGCACTACAAAGATACAGTAAACAAAGCAGTTTGGTACTAGCATAAGGACAGACATAGATACAAAGGTATAGAATTGAACATCCAGAAATAAATTCATATACCTTTGTCCAATTTGTTTCAACAATGATGCCAAATCCATTCAATACAGGAAAGAACAGTCTCTTCAACAAGGGATGCTGGGGCTTCTGGATCTCCATATGAAAATGCATGAAGCTGGACACATACTCCATACCATACACAAAAATTAAATAGATTGATGACCTAAACAGGGGAAGAAAAAAAAAAAAGGGAGCTAAAACCAAAAAACCCTTAGAAGTAAACATCAGGTTTATGTTTCAGGATTTCCCCCCCACAACTTCATAGATACGACCCAAGAAAAAAAAAGAAACAGATAAATTTCTCTTGGTGAAAACTGAAATCTTTTCTGCATCAATGAGCACTATCAAGAAAGTGAAGACATACTTGGAATCTCTACAGTGCTTAAGGGTTTCATATCCAGAATTATAAAGAGTGCCTGGAACTAAACATAAAAATACAAATGACCCAATTTAAAAAACGGACAAAATACACAAATAGATATTATTCCAAAGAAAATATAGAAATGGCCAGTAAGCAAGTGAAAAGATGTTCAATATCATCAGTCATTAGGGAAATGCAAATCAAAATCATGATGAGATGTCACTCCACACCACACCAATGGCTGTTAACAGAAAAAAACAATAAAACAAAACAAATAAGGACCTGGTGAGGATGTGGAGAAATTTGAACCCTTATGCATTGGTGCTGGGAATATGAAATGCTACGGCCACGGTAGAAAACAATTTGGTGGTTCCTCAAATAATTTAGCATAGAATTACCATATGACTCTGTAATTCCTCTCCTAGGCACAAACACTAAAGAATTGAAAGTGAGGAAACAGATAATTAGGCACTGACATTCACTGCAGCATTAGTCACTGAATCAAAAAGGTGGAAACAACGCAAGTGTCCATCAAAAGATGAATGGAGAGCGGACCCGAGATGGCGGAGAAGTCAGACGCTTCCGGTGAACCCTCTTTCAACAAAAACCCGAAAAACAAGTGAAACAATTACATTTATGACAAGCTAGAAGCCTTTTAGAAGCCCTGAACAACAAAAGCAAAGTTAGAAAACGGACTGAGCATCAGGGGGATGTAGAGACAGTTTAGAAGTGGAGAGGAGTTCCTGAACTTGAATTGCTGGGAACCCTCAGGCTGCAGCGGGCTGGTGGTAGTGTTCAGCTGCATTTTCCTCAGGGAGAAACAGCCTGCCACACAGCCTACTCACACCTCCGAAAACAGAGAACGGTGCTCTCGGCAAAAGCTAAGTACTTGTGTGTATTTTACTGCGCCCCCAGCCTCCAAGCCGGCTTCAGTGGCTGTTGATTTCCCTGGGCCTGAGACAGGCCCTGCTGCATTTCCTGAGCCATTCTCCTGGCCTTGGAGAAGGAATAAATTCACAACTGGGGAAAAGGTAATCTGCTAGCTCCACTAACCTAGGGAGCTCAATACAGAAGCAGCTCCTGTCCAAGCATAAATGGTCCGTGGACTTTGAAAACATTTTCCACCCTGCATGGACCTGTGTGGACCTATTCCAGGAGAATAGGCCCTTGTTGGCAGACCACAACTGTTTCAGCTGTGTGGTGGAGAGGTGGGTTTTTGATGTTTGACACCGCTTTGCCTATTAAAAAGGGTCCTCACAGACATCAGGGGCCTAAGGACTGGTGACTCCAATCGGGTCACCCAGCCACCCACCACAGAGATGTAAGGTTAACTGGTACCTGCCAGTCCTTACGACCAAAAGCAGTGGGTGCCCAAGGTCCATCTGTAGAACCCACCCACCTATGCACTCTAGGGAACAGGGACATACTTTCCTCACAGACACTTAGGAGATAGTTGTCAGCCCTGCGCCTTTTTCAGAGCATGGCCCCCTGCTGCAACCAGACACTGGTACCTACACCAATAACCCCGGCCCCTCTAAGACTGTAGGACAGAGCCCGTACCACACACATGATGATGAAATACCTGGACCCCTGAGCTGAATCCATACAAGAAAAGTGAATGGACTCCTAGGATCATACACCTGGTAACAGTTCTAGCAATCTGGTGACAGGATATTAGAGCTTCAAAGGTAAAATAATCAAGATAGCTCAATCAAGCAACCTACTTAGACATATTAAAACAAAACAAAGCATGAAGCTAGGATATACTAAGCAAACATAAATGAAAGAAATATAATAACTTATGGATGGCTCAGAGACAACAGTCAATATTAAATCACAGAGATGCAGACCATGATCACTTCAACAAGCTCTGAACAAAAAGAATCAAGGGATCTTCCTGCCTTTCTGGAATTACCGGATGTAGAATACAAAAGATTAATATACAGAACTCTTCAAGACTTCAGGAACGAGATCAGGAAGGAGATCAGGCAATACGCAGAACAACCCAAGGAACACAGATGCGCAGTTGAAGAAATTAAAAAGGTTATTCAAGAACGTAATGAAAAATTTAATAAGCTGCAAGAATCCATAGAGAGACAACAATCAGAAATTCAGAAGATTAACAATAAAAGTACAGAATTAGACAACTCAATAGAAAATCAGAGGAACAGAATTGAGCAAGTGGAAGGCAGAATTGGTGAGATTGGAGATAAAGCACTTGACACCAATATATTTGAAGAAAAATCAGATAAAAGAATTTAAAAAATGAAGAAACCCTAAGTATCATGTGGAACTCTATCAAGAGAAATAATGTGATTGGAGTACAAGAACAGGAAGGGATAACAGAAAATACAGAGAGAATTGTTGATAATTTGTTAGCAGAAAACTTCCCTGATATCATGAAAGATGAGAAGATATCTACCCAAGGTGCTTATTGAACTCCACATAGGGTAGATCTTAAAAGAAAGTCACCAAGACACATTACAATCAAACTTGCCAAAACCAAAGATAAAGAGAGAATTTTAAGAGCAGCTAGGGATAAACGAAAAATCACCTACAAAAGAGAGTCAATAAGAATAAGCTCCGACTACTCAGCAGCAACCATGCAGGTAAGAAGGCAGTGGGATGACTTATATAAAGCAGTGAAGGAAAAAAAAATTTCCAGCCAAGAATTGTATATCCAACAAAACTGTCTCTCAAATATAAAGGCAAAATTAGGACATTTCTCAATAAAATTCAGGGAATTCATATAAACCAAATCAAAACTACAAAAAATACTAAAGGGAGTTCTCTAGTTAGAAGATCAATAATATCAGGTATCAACCCAAGACTCGAACACTGGGCAGAGAAATCAGATGTCAACCCAGATAGGGAAATCATAAAAATAAATCAAGATAAAAAAACCCTCAAAACAGGGTAACAGTGATGTCGTAATGTAAAAGAACAGAACATTAAAACAATAAAGATGGACTATGAAATGATCTTTCATATGGAGAGGAAGGCAAGTCGATATAAAAAACAAAAGTTAGGTTTAAACTTAGAAAAATGGGGGTAAATATTAAGGTAACCACAAAGGAGACTAACAATCCTATTCATCAAAATAAAGTACAAGAAAAAAATAGAGACTCAGCAGAAACAAAATCAACTACAACGAATAAGAGAAAAGGACAATATATAAACATAAACTACCCAACACAAAAAATTCAGTGGGAAAAAGAAACTGTCAATAACACACACAAAAAAGACATCAAAATGACAGCACTGAACTCACACCTATCCATCATTACGCTGAATGTAAATGGACTAAATGCACCAATAAAGAGACAGAGAGTGGCAGAATGGATGAAAAACATGATCTGTCTATATGCTGCCTATGAGAGACACACCTTAGACTTAGAGACACAAACAAACAAACTCAAAGGATGGAAAAAAATAAATCAAGCAAAGAAAAAATCAATAAAGGGCAGGAGTGGCAATATTAATTTCTGACTAAAGAGACTTTAAAGTTAAATCCACCACAAAGGATAAGGAAGGACACTATGTAATGAATAAAGGGACAATATACCAGGAGGATATAAAAATATTAAATATTTATGCACCCAATGACAGGGCTGCAAGATACATAAAACAAACTCTAACAGCATTGAAAAGTGAGATAGACAGCTTCACAATAATAGTAGAAGACTTCAACACACCTCTTTCGGTGAAGGACAGAACATCCAGAAAGAAGCTCAATAAAGACACGGAAGATCTAAATGCCACAATCAACCAACTCAACCTTATAGACATATACAGAACACTCCACCCGGCAGCAACGAAGTATACTTTCTTTTCCAATGCACATGTAACATTTCTTAGAATAGACCACATATTAGGTCATAAAGCAAGCCTTAGCTGAAGCCAAAACTTTGAAATATTACAAAGCATCTTCTCTGTCCATAAGGTCATAAAAGTAGAAATCAATAAGAGTAAATCAGGGAAAAGAAATCCAACACTTGGAAACTAAGCAATACCAGCTAAAAAATGACTGGGTTAAAGAAGACATCAAGGTTACAATAACGAAATTCATAAAATCCAAAGAGAACGAAAACACTTCCTATCAGAACCCTTGGGACACAGTGAAAGCAGTGCTCAGACTTCGATTTATGTCAATAAATGCACACCTACAAAAAGAAGATTGGGCCAAAATCAAAGAATTATCCCTACAACTTGAACAAATAGTAAGAGAGCAACAAAGGAAAACCTCAGGCACCAGAAGAAAGCAAAAATAAAAATCAGAGCAGAATTAAATGAAATAGACAACAGAAAAACAACAGAGTTAACAAGACCAAAAGCTGCTTCTTTGAAAAAATTAACAAAATTGATAAACCAATGACCAAACTAACAAAAGAAAATCAGGAAAGGAAGCAAATAACCCAAATGAGAAATGAGATGGGCGATATCACAAGAGACCCAACTGAAATTAAAAGAATCATATCCGGTTATTATGAAAAATTGTACTCTAACAAATTTGAAAACCTAGAAGAAATGGATGAATTTCTAGAAACACACTGCCTGCCTGAACTAACACAAGCAGAGGTAAACCAAAAAAACCAAACCCAATGCTGTCGAGTCGATTCCAACACATAGCGACCCTATACGACAGAGTAGAATTGCCCCATAGAGTTTCCAAGGAGCGCCTGGCGGATTCGAACTGCTGACCTTTTGGTTAGCAGCCGTAGCACTTAACCACTATGCCACCAGGGTTTCCCAAACAGGGATAGAACAACTAAACGACCCCACAACAGAAGAAGAGATTCAAAAGGTAATCAAAAAACTCCCAACAAAAAAAAGGCCTGGCACGGACCAATTCACTGCAGAGTTCTACCAAACTTTCAGAGAAGAGTTAACACCACTACTAAAGGTCTTTCGGAGCATAGAAAAGGATGGAATACTTCCAAACTCATTCTGTGAAGCCAGTATATCTCTGATACCAAAACCAGGTAAAGACACCACAAGAAAAGAAAATTATAGACCTATATCCTTCATGAACACAGATGAAAAAATCCTTAACAAAGTTCTAGACAATAGAATTCAACATCATATCAAAAAAATAATTCACCATGACTAAGTGGGAGTCATTAGAATAACAATTAATGTAACCCATCATATAAATAAAACAAAAGAGAAGAACCACATGATCTTATCAATTGATACAGAAAAGGCATTTGACAAAGTTCAACACCAATTCATGACAAAAACTCTCAGCAAAATATGAATAGAAGGAAAATTCCTCAGCATAATAACAGGCATTTAAACAAAGCCAACAGCCAACATGATCCCAAATGGAAAGAGTCTGAAAGCATTCCCCTTGAGATCAGGAACCAGACAAGGATGACCTTTATCACCATTCTTATTCAACATTCTGCTGGAGGTCCTAACCAGAGCAATTAGGCTAGATAAAGAAATCAAAGCATCCAGATTGGTAAGGAAGAAGTCAAAGTATCTCTATTTGCAGATGACATAATCTTATACACAGAAAACCCTAAAGAATTCTCAGGAAAACTACTGAAACTAATAGAAGAGTTCAGCACAGCATCAGGATACGAGATAAACATACAAAAATCAGTTGGATTCCTCTACACTAACAAAAAGAACATTTAAGAGGAAAATGCCAAATCAATACCATTTTAAAGTAGCCCCCAAGAAGATAAAATACTTAGGACTAAATCTTACCAGAGATGTAAAAGACCTATAGAAAGAAAACTACGAGACACTGCCGCAGGAAAGCAAAAGAGACCCGCATGAGTGGAAAAACATACCTTGCTCACAGATAGGAAGACTTAACACTGTAAAAATGCCTATTCTACCAAAAGTCATCTATAGATACAATGCGATTCCGATCCAAATTCCAACAACATTTTTTAACCAGATGGAGAAAGAAATCACCAACTTCATATGGAAGGGAAAGAGGCCCCGGATAAGTAAAGCATTACGGAAAAAGAAGAACAATGTGAGAGGCCTCCCTATACCTGATTTTAGAATCTATTATACCTCCAAAGTAGTCAAAACAGCCTGGTACTGGTACAACAACAATACATAGACCAATGGAACAGAATTGAGAATCCAGATATAAATCCATCCACGTATGAGCAGCTGATATTTGATAAAGGCTCAAAGTCAGTTAAATGGGTAAAAGACAGTTTCTTTAAAAAATGGTGCTGGCTTAACGGGATATCCATCTGCAAAAAAATGAAACAAGACCCATACCTCACGCCATGCATAAAAAATAACTCAAAATGGATCAATGGCCTAAACATAAAATCTAAAACGATAAAGATCATGGAAGAAAAAATAGGGACAATGCTAGGAGCCCTAATACATGGCATAAACAGTATACAAAACATTACTAACAATGCAGAAGAGAAACTAGATAACTGGGAGCTCCTAAAAATCAAGCACCTATGCTCATCCAAAGACTGGGAAAAAGTTTTTTTAGCTAGGACACTTATGATCAGCATCTGATCACTAAAATCTACATGATACTGCAAAAAGTCAATTACAAAAAGACAAATGAGCCAAGTAAAAAATGGGCAAAGGATATGAACAGAGACTTCTCTGAAGAATACATTCAGGTAGCTAACAGATACATGAGGAAGTGCTCCCGATCATCAGCCATTAAAGAAACGCAAATGAAAACTACAATGAGATTCCATCTCACTTCAACAAGGCTGGCATGAATCCAAAAAACACAAAATAATAAATGTTGGAGAGGTTGTGAAGAGATTGGAACACTTATACACTGCTGGTGGGAATGTAAAATGGTACAATCACTTTGGAAATCGATTTGGCCCTTCCTTAAAAAGCTAGAAATAGAACTACCACAGGATCCAGCAATCCCACTCCTTGGAATGTATTCTAGAGAAATAAGAGTCTTGACACGATCAGATACATCCACACCCATGTTTACTGCAGCATCGTTTAGAATAGGAAAAAGATAGAAGCAATCGAGGTACCCATGAACAGATGAATGGAGAAATAAATTATGGTATATTCACACGATGGAATACTACGCATCGATAAAGAACAATGATGAATCTGTGAAATAGTTCATAATATAGACGAATCTGGAAGGCATTATGCTGAGTGAAATTAGTTGCAAAAGGACAAATATTGTATGAGCCCACTATTACAAGAACTCGAAAAATAGTTTAAACAGAGAAGAAAATATTCTTTAATTGCTAGGAGAGTGGGGAGGGAGGAAGGAGGGGTTTTTCACTAATTAGATAGTATATAAGAATTATTTTAGGTGAAGGGAAAGACAACACACAATACAGGAGAGGTCAGCACAATGGGACTAAACCAAAAGCAGTTTCCTGAATAAACTGAATGCTTCGAAGGCCAGTGTAGGAGGGGCGGGGATTTGGGGACCATGGTTTCAGGGGACTTCTAAGTCAATTGGCATAATAAAATCTCCTGAAAAAACATTCTGCATCCCACTTTGGAGAGTGGTGTTTGGGGTCTTAAATGCTAGCAAGTGGCCATCTAAGATGCTTCAATTGGTCTCAACCCACCTGGACCAAAGGAGGATGAAGAATACCAAGAACACAAGATAATTATGAGCCCGAGAGACAGAAAGGACCACATAAACCAGAGACCACATCGGCCTGAGACCAGAAGAAATAGATGGTGCCCGGCTACAACCTATGACTGCCCCTGACAGGGAACATAACAGAGAACCCCTGAGGGAGCAGGAGAGCAGTGGGATGCAGACCTGAAATTCTCCTAAAAAGACCAGACTCAATGATCTGACTGAGTCTAGAAGGACCCCAGAGGTCATGGTCCCCAGACCTTTGATTAGCCCAAGAGAGGAATCATTCCCAAAGCCAACTCTTCAGACAGGGATTGGACTGGACTATGGGATAGAAAATGATACTGCTAAATAGTGAGCTTCTTGGATCAAGTAGACACATGAGACTATGTGGGCAGCCCCTATCTGGAGAGGAGAGGGCAGAGGGGGTCAGAAGGTGGCCAAATGGACATAAATTAGAGAGTGGAGGGAAGGAGTGTGCTGTCTCATTAGAGGAAGAGCAACTAGGGCGATGTAGCCAGGTGTATATAAGTTTTTATATGAGAGACTGACTTGGTTTGTAAACTTTCACTTAAAGCACAATAAAAAAAAAAAGTTGCAGCCTTGGAAACCCTATGGGGAATTTCTACTCTGTTCTATAGCGTCACCATGAGTCAGAATCGACTCAACACCACACAAAATAACCGTGTTTGGAGAGGCTGGGGGAGAAAACAGAGACCATGGGTAGCCCTAGTGAGAAGCTTTTCTGTTCCTGGCAGCAATGAGTCTGACTACACTTAGAGCTCAGTAGCCTTCAGTGCAGTCTGGTTTCACCAGCATGAATTTTGAGGGAAGAGTTGGGACAGCAAAGAGGGTGATTACTCATAGGTCTATTCTCACAACAAGCTCTGGTGTTGAGCTGGAGCTCTGCAGCCACACAACGATACCTCCTTGATGATGCCGGGCATGATCTCACAGATGAGGGGTCCCCCTCCCCCCTTCCCTGGATTCTTCAGAGCTGGATGGAGGAACCAGAGGGAAAGCCCACCTTCCTGAGCATAGCCATAACATCTACTTCCCTCGACTACTTGTTAAGTTCTCTACCAAGACGGGGGCGGTAGGAGGGGGGCGGGGGGGGCAGAAAATCAAGAAGCAATGTCGAGTGATGATAAAAGTAGATCTAGTGAACAAAAGACTGAGTCCAAGGGTGAACAAAAGTGTGAGCCCAAGTGTGAACAAGAGTGTGAGTCCAAATGTCAGCCTAGCCGTTTAAGGAAGCTGTTGCAACTGTGCTCTGACAAGTGCCTAGCGACAAGTGCCCATCACCATGCGCACCAAAGTGCCCCTCTGTACCCCCCGCCATGCTCCCCTCCATACCCCCCCAAGCCCTGTGCCAAGCCCTGTCCTCCTAAATGTCCCTCTCCCCACCCACCCCAGGAGTGAGGCACCACGGGCACCACCATCATCTTCACCATATAAAGCAACATGGGGTTGGGGGCTGAAGCCATGAACTGAAACCAGGAACTGAAAAGTAAATGTGTTCCCCTGCTGTGCAAAAAAAAAAAAAAAATAGATGAATGGAAACGCAAAATGCGACCTATAGTTACACACAATATTATTCAACCATAAAAAGCAATGAAGTTCTGAAACATGCAATAAATGCATGGACCCTGAAAACACTGTTCTGAGTGAAATAAATGAAATCCCAAGAAGGATCCCGCTTTACCTGAAAATCTACAATATGCAAAGATATAGAGTAGATTAATGGCTAGGAGGGATGGAGGCAGAAAGCATGAGGAGTGATTGCTAAAAACCAAGCAGTGACAAAAAGAATTTTCAAAACCAAATGAAAAGAAACCTATGAAATCCTACCATGTATTACTGATTACATACTGTATTTAAAAATACGTGATATTTTACAGTATAAAAGCAGGCCAATCACCATTCTGCCAACAAGTGTACATAACTACTACAAAGTAGGTCATCATGTTGGGAATAGCATATGAAGCAGGCTGGGCAAGCTGCAAGTAATCCATTGGTACTACAAAGAAGCAGTTACTGGATTATTCCAGAAGGAGGTGTCGGTATACTTTGGGGCAGTAGAATCTACCACAATGAAGGAGACTCACCATAAGGCTCAGAAGTCCTTGGTGGGTCAAAGTGAGGTAGGAGCCACGTGTGGAGTCAACTGGGGTCCACCATGGTCATTTGACACCCTCTGTTGTGTTTGAAGCTAAACATGATATGGGGGAAAATAAAGAAGGTCAGGTCACCCTATCAGAAAAACAGGAAAGGCTGAGATGAGACTCCCAGTGCTAGCAGCATCCTGAGGCTTCAGAAAAGAAAGGACTCAGGGAAGATAAGAGCTATGTCTATTCACAGGTGGGCCTCCCCAAGCTCTCTAGATCCAACTTCCCTGCCCTCCCTCAGGCACAGGGCTTCCCCATGCCCTCCCCTGTCCTTATCCCACCCGAACCCCTGCCCTGCTTCTCCCACTTCCAAGGAACTGGCACCAACCCTGCCTGGGAAGGTAGGGATCAGAACTAAGAGATAAGACAAACCAGGGGAAACCCAATCCATTCTCTCTTGGGTTCCTGAGGCCTCCTGTGACAGAAAAGACAAGGGGTGTGGCTGGGAAGCACTACTATAAATAGGGCATCTGTCATCTTCTTCCAGATTGTTCAAGGAACACAGACCCAGTTCCTCAATCGCCTCACCTGTCAGCTGCTCTGACTCACCAGATCTAGGCTTGGCCCCACATATCTGCTCAGGTGTGACTGAGACCTTTGCCTGTATCTCACACATCTCAGCACAGGGGCACATCAGAAGATTCACCCTACCCACAGCCAAGGTTGGAGGGATTCTGGCTGTTTAACCTTGTATCTGGCTGTTTCTCAGCCAACTGAGGTCCCGTCAACTTAGGGTTCTTGGGGCCTTCTCTTCCCAGGCCCAGGTGTATTTTCCCTACCTCCTGGTTACCAGTGCTCTTTGACGGTACAGAAAGGCAGCCAGTTTTGGGTCAGGAATGCCGTCATTTTTAGAAATTTAAGGGGGTCTTTTGCAGCAGATTTGCCCAATACAAAATGTCAATGTGACACCTTTCATTTTTAGAAATTTCAGGGGGTCTGTGGCAGCAGATTTGACAATGCAAAATGTCCTTTGGTGTCCTGACTGCTGCTTCCATGGGTCTTCATTGTTGATTCAAGGAGCATGAAACCCTTGACAACCTCAAATTCGTCTACATTTTCTTTATGTTCAGTATAATCCACACTGAAGGCTATAGTCTTTGACCTTTATCAGGGAGTGCTTCAAGTCTTCATTTTCAGCACGCAAGGTGTGTCAGCTGCATATCCCAGATTGTCAATGACTTTCCTCCGGACCTCATGCCCCATTCTTTTTCATATAGTCCAGCTTCTCAGATTGTTTATTAAGCATAGAGCTTGAAAAAGGGAGATGAAAGAATACAATATTGCCACATCCCTTTTCCATGGACACACAGAAGGGCCCAAGTCCCCCAGATGCTCCACTCACAACCTCCAGTAGAGTACCCCAATGATGCCTAAATGTTCTTGCTTAGCACATTTTAATGACAGGGACATGCACAGACACATACACTTAAACGCACTTAAACACACACACACACACACAGACATGCACTGATCAGTGTCGTGTCGGTAAAAACTTATCAATCCTCTCTGCGGGGGGGAGTGTGGTAAATCTTGATTTGTAGAGATTGACAATTTCCCTGATACAAATAATCCCGCCATGGCCCATCTGAACCTACCAGCCTGATGTCACTGACTCACACTCGGGCAGAGATAAGCACCATCTACTATTCCAAGTTAACAGGAGCTGATTCCAGCATACCTGATCCACTTTCCTATTAGTACGTACACACATTCCACCTGCACAATGAGAAGGACCCTTAACTCCCATCCCTAATATGTAAACCAAGTATCACTGTACATTTCCAGGAGACACAGCTCCTCACAACTCTTGAACACACACATACAACTACTACCCACACCCTGAATATACAAACATACCACCTCATACTGCCTATAGTCTTAAGACAAAAACCCTATGGACTGTGAATACTCACAGCCATTCCTGCAGCTATGTATATACTCTCCACACGTGCCTGAACACACACATGTACAACCAAGAGGACCCAGATATACTCACTGAATACATACAATCAAGCTCTCTAACACCACCAAGTTCAAAATCTCACCTCATAAAAAAAAAAACAGGCCCACACGAAATTCTACATCTCTAAAACATACATAACACACAATTCCCAAATGCATGCACAATTTATATAAACCCTCTCAGTTTCCAAATGTACATCCTGAACCTCCACATCTTCCAGAATAAACACCCCAGAAAACCAATGAAACCAAATATATACACAACCACATACAAACTGTATTATTAACATATAAGTACATCCCATGAACACTGAAAACGTACATACGAGCTATCCCACCAAATTCTGCAAGAATTAGACCAGAATTGGCACAAAGAAGAACCCTAACTGCCTTCATACAGATACAAGCCCTCCATACACTCACTCAAAACCCAACCATGGGTATACACCTCACACATTCAGAGATGCAGGTAAAACTTCAAAACATCAACAATCCTTGCACTCTAGCTAACATACATACACAACCCATACCATTATGCACCCATGCGCTCACACATGCCAGAGACAGCATACACAGACACACACAAATACCCCCAATTCCTCAAAGTGTACATCACCCAAAACACTATAGATTATCACACGTCTCTAGAATACAGCCTCACTTCCTCAACATCCGAACATGCCCAAACACACCTTGAAACACCCTAATATTCTCCAAAGAAACACGTGTAGAATACTCCAAGAATAATTCACCCACCCACTCCTGACTTACACACACCAGTATATACTCCCCATTTACAATGAAATATCTCTTGCACATCCTGAATAAATACACTGGAACCCCGTTCCGGGTCCATTATCTCATGTTCCGAAACAGCCACATTCTCAGTATCTCACACATAACCATGTCAACCTGCATGTACCACATGTAAAAACAATTCTCCCACTCCCTGTGCAAATACACAGCCCCATCTTTTCATTAGATACACGCCTCCTCATTTCACATTACATACCATACTCCCTACTGAAAAATATTACACCTAGCTCTAGATAATATTCATCCAAACGGCCATGCCCCTTCATGAAACACACAAACTCATTACACATACAACTGTCCTCATACCCCAAACATAACCTAAATTATACAGCATACTAAAAGTTGGCAAAAATATGGCCTTATTGAGGCAGGCAGCCTCAGAGCCTAATCCTTCTGAGAGACACCTGCTCTGGCTTATCCTCCCACACTGAGCAGAATAAGCTGCACATTCTTTTAAACTTGTCCTCGACAAGGTGACTACAGAAAGGGCCATAGATGGCCTCCACCTGCCTCTGGGTAGAGACTTAACATCCTAATGAAAGAGAATCAACCTCTTTTGCCATCCTGGGGATAGAATCCTTGTCTAAAGAAAAGGTATAGTCATCACCAAGCTCTGAGCTCCTGCCTGAAGGTCAGTCCTGAATATTCATGAGGAATTTGCATTTCCTTGTCTCTTCTCTGTAAAAGCTTACCTCTCCAAGGTGCCTGTGAGCAGTCTTGGAGGCAACAGTCCGGATTGTTCCTTTCTGTGTACAGGGAAATTAAGGCATCTTCCTGATCTCCCACCTCAGCCTCTTGTTTATTGGCTACAACAAGTCATGCTGAGCAAAACCTGGGTTTTTCACCTGGCAACACTACAGGTTCCAATATCAATATAACCTCACACTGCCTGCCTACACATAGTTCAACAATCCAAAATACTCCAACAGAAATCAATCCCCAATTTTCCACGATACATTATCATGCCAACCCAGACCAAACATGGAAGAATGCATGTGCAACTCCAGAAAAGCACCCAAAGCAACACATTCACACAGCACGCCCTGTGCACACACCAGTGATCTTCCCTCGTTCCCCAAATAAACATAAAGGACAGGCCCTACACCCAAGCTAATACACACAGGCACACTCCCTCAGATGCCAATTGTAAAGCAGGGAAACACATTCCAAACCCTACAAAAACACACTCGTACTGAACCACACATATTCATGCAGACACCACCAAATACAATACAAATATCAACTTCCCAAGAACCCATTCAACACATACACAACCCCCAAACTGTGAATTCATAGAAACACATTTCCAACAGACTCCCAAATAGTAGGGACAAAAGCACTCACACCCCTCAGTTCCCACACGCCATATGAGGCCTGCGACTATATCTCCACCCTATTTCCACAATACACAACACTGCACAAGTACTTTACCCTCAAAAATCAAACACAAAACTTTCTTATCTCCTCAGGTACAAACACTGACCCCCGACAGCTTCTCCACAGACACTCACTCCGCTGCTCCGGTATAGAAACACAAAAACAGCACCTTACAGCCTCAAATGCACACACAGTTGTGTGCTGGCAAAGGATTACACACCCACACCGGCATTCTGCAGAGTTATACACACCTACAAAACGTCCCGGATATACATGGAGGAGTGGCACATAATTCACTGATTTCAATCGAACATGCAGTACTCGTGACTGGAAATCGTTTATACACACGTCATTAGCAGGAGGCTTTTGTAGATCTTGGCAAACCTCTTGCATCCTTTACCCACCATGCTTGGAAGTCAATCGTGATTCCATGCAGGACACTACAAATAAATGTTTGATTTTTAGTCAATTCAGCAAAGTCACTGACTTCCTGAGCAAATCAGTGTCATTTGAACATGAATGTTGGTTGATAGTTTTCTTATGTTAACAAGGAAGACCTAAGAGACATGAGGTCCTAGGCTGGAACGTGACAGATTTTCCTTGACAGGAGCTCTTTCTGTGCTTAAATGGAGAAAAAAGTGCCTTTCAAATCCTTAAAGGCTGTTCAAAATTAGGTATTCTTCAGAATGTAACAGATAATGACTTGACACACTTGTCATTTGAAACAGGCATTCTGGAAAATTCCCCCCTCATTTTCTGTCCACCAATTAGGAGAACAATCACTGCAGTCCTGAGATGCAGCCTTTGCCATTTCCCGTGGTATAAATACTGCCAGCACAGGACAAGCTAGCAACCTGAGGGCACTGAATTCTACACCATGAAAGGGGATCTCCCTGTACAAAATCCACGCCTGCAAATAACCCAAGAGCCTACAGGAGGGTAAAGCATAGCAGCAACATTACCAAGGATGTTTGCGTGTCCCTTACCTTCCTTTGTAATAAAACTGACCTATGAGAAAGCGGTAAGAGCGGTGCGCTCCTGTGTGCAGGGTCTGAGGCCTCCCCTGGCACAGCCCAGCCCAGCGCGAGACCTACCCTTAGGGACCCTGCCTTCCCTGCTCCTGCCGCGCGCCTCCCTGAAGGGGACCTTCTGCAACTGACGCCTGAGGCCGTTAGAGGGCGGCAGTTCGCGCGCCCCAGAGCCTTGTCCCAGGAGGCTGTGCGCATGCGTGAGCTCCTCAAGCAGGGAGGGCTTAGCCTTGCACCCTGAGGGCTTCTTACCTAAAGCATACCTTTGTTGTGAGTGCATTCTGACTCACAGCGACCCCATAGGACAAAACTCCATCATCCGAGGGCTATTTTTGCCTCAGGCAGCCCTGCTGATAATTGAAACCTCCCAGACTGCCTTGCAATAAGAAATGCTTGATTTTCACATCACCTGCCTGTGAACTTCCTTCTTGCTGTAGTTGTTAGGTGCCATCCAGTCAGTTTTGCCTGTGAACTTCCTTCTTGCTGTTGTTGTTAGGTGCCATCCAGTCAGTTCCGACTCATAGTGACCCTATCCACAGCAGAAACAAACACTGTCCGGTCCTGTGCCATCCTTAAAATCGTTGTTATGCTTGAGCTCATTGTTGCAGCCACTGTGTCAATCCACCTCGTTCAGGGTCTTCCTCTTTTCCGCTGACCCTGTGCTCTGCCAAGGATGATGTCCTGCTCCAGGGACTGATCCCTCCTGACAACATGTCCAAAGTATGTAAGACACAGTCTCGCCATCCTTGCTTCTAAGGAGCATTCTGGTTGTACTTCTTCTAAGACAGATTTGTTTGTTCTTTTGGCACTCCATGGTATATTCAACACTCTTCGCCAACACCACAATTTAAAGGCGTAAATTCTTCTTCAGTCTTCCTTATTCATTGTCCAGCTTTCACATGCATATGATGGAATTGAAAATACCATGGCTTGGGTCAGGCACCTTAGTCTTCAGGGTGATATCTTTGCTCTTCAACACTTTGAAGAGGTCCTTTGCAGCAGATTTGCCCAATGCAGTGCGTCTTTTGATTTCTTGACTGCTGCTTCCATGGCTGTTGATTGTAGATCCAAGTAAAATGAAATTTCTGACAACTACAATCTTTTCTCCGTTTATCATGATTTTGCTCATTGGTCCAGTTGTGAGGATTTTTGTTTTCTTTATGTGGAGGTGTAATCCATACTGAAGGCTGTGGTCTTTGATCTTCATTAGTAAGTGCTTCAAGTCCTCTTCACTTTCAGCAAGTAAGGTTGTGTCATCTGCATAACCCAAGTTGTTAATTAGTGTTCCTCCAATCTTGATGCCCCGTTCTTCTTCATAAAGTCCAGCTTCTCGTATTATTTGTTCAGCATGCAGATTAAATAGGTGAAACAATACAACCCTGACGCACACCTTTCCTGACTTTACATCAGTCAGTATCCCCTTGTTCTGTCCGAACAACTACCTCTTCATCTATGTAAAGGTTCCTCATGAGCACAATTAAGTGTTCTGGAATTCCCATTCTCTACACTTCCTTCTACATTTTATTTCCGTTTTTACATGCACTATACCCTATCACTGTCCCTGGCTCTACAAATCTTCTAGGAACGCATGCTAACAGATCTCTTGAGGGAAAGGTCCTTGATATGTGTACTTCAGTTTACTTTTCTCCTGTTTTGTGATGAGGAATACGTCTCAGCCAGTGTTACTTCCTTCCTTTCTGCATAGCAGGTACTGTGGGAAAAAAAAAAAATCCTTTTTTTTAATAATATAATTATTGCTGTTAGCCCTTAAAATATCCGCACCAGAATTGCATCATTGTATTCCTTTGAAGGCTTTTTTTTTTTTTTTTTTGAAGAAAAATTTCAATAATCAGATACCCTTTTTCTGGATATTGCAATATTTCTATTTTTTCTCACTCCCTTGGATGACTCCCTGCATGACCCTACAGAGCCAACACATGGAGCCTCCAAGTGCACAGGCTGAGAGAGAAATCACAGTAGTTGACTAAGACTCAGTCATCACATTTGGTCATTTCCTCCAATGCTCTAACGTTGGGTGGAAGATCGTCTGTCGTCTGTGTTCTACGACCCAAAAATAGAGATGATTTTTTTCAGTGGTCAGTGCAGGTCATAGACTTTTTCTACAGGGATGGTCAGAGAGCCAGTTCCAAAGGACTTTTGGCTTTGCTCTTTCAGGGCCAATATTCATAAATTTCATATGGGCTAATTCAATCACATATGCTTCCATGTTGAATATTTTCAGGCAGTAGAAACAGAAATTGCAGAATGTGGACATTAATGTTCCTCCACAATGCAATGTTTAAATCATTGGCTCTGGGCTCACTCATTTGAATCCAGTGGTCCTAAATCTAGGTAAGTATGTACAATGGGAAAAAATTCATGAACTCACTGGCAAGCAGAAGAATCAAAGAACAAGTCTGCTTTTCTTGAAGGCCTAGATGCACTGATTTGCCCCACCATCAGCCTAGATTGAAAAGCATTTAAGGTTGCTCCATGGTAGAAGCTCAAGTCCTAAGAAAAGTCACCAAGGTTTTACTTTTATCGAGCACCATGACTAGCTTTTAAAAATATCAGGGCGGTTTTTCTTGAATCTAACTGCATCATTCTAAGCTAAGACATGAGTAGAGTTGTTCATTATAGGTGTCAGAGAAAATACAAAGATAGATGCACGCAAGAAGCTACTTCCTTGTTGCAGAGAATTAAGGGGTAGGCAATTTCCAGAGAGGCAGAAGCTGCGTGGAGGCGGTCTTTTCACAGTGGTTGGGCAAACACTGTGGATGCTGAAGGTAGAAATATTCACTGGGTCTTATCAGGTTTATATTCCTGGTAAAACTCAGACACCACGAGGCAATTCATGAGAACCACATTATGAAATGACTTTGTCACATAATTGTAGCAAAGAGGGGAGAAGAACCCTTATCTCCTCTGAGCTTCCAATTCTCTGCTTCTCTGCTACAATACCACTGCTAGAGCCTTTTTCTACATTACCCTCTTGAGTCAAAATATCTTCTCCAGTGACAAGAATCTAAGTTAGTGCCAGCAGGGAAATTTTCTCAGTGAAGGCTATCAGTGTGGAACACTCCTTCATACCTCTCTCCTTCCCTTACACCCTCCCATCTGAAGTTCACTACTGCTATGAAAAAAAAAATGGTCTCACATTACTTTTCTCATTGCAACCACTAGGGGTCAGAACCCTTCATCTCCCATGAAGAATTTTGCATCAAGTGTCTCTTCCTGAAACAACAACAAGATGAGTGCTCTTTCAACTCATTTTAATACAATGAAAAATACGATCATGATAAAAAAAAAAAAGCCAAACATATTTAATCAACATTCTACCCTGACTCCCACAAAGATATGAGCACATACCTTGATGAGCCTGGATTACAAAGAGCAAGGAAGTGTGTAGGGCTTAATGGCTCAGAATGGCCAGGTAGGGGTTAGATGAGAGCAAGTGCATGTCTGATTTGACTTTCGTGAGTAGAATCCTGTTTTGGCCTCAAGATACCCACCCATCTTAGGGACATGGGGCTCTATCTAACACCTGAAGAACCCAGGGCTGTTGATTCCTCAAGTTGATTCCTAAGCTCATTTAGTTTCAGAGAAATAGATTTTCTGCTCCCTTGTCCTTATATCTACTCCCATACCCACTAAGCCCAAGAGCTCCAGGGCGTTTGATGACCATTCAATATCCCAGATGATCAAAATGACCTGAAAGATTATGTATAATTGGTGTGCTGGTTTAGTTTGGGCGCTGTGTTTTATGTTTATGGAACCAAGATTCCAACTCTGACCTTCTGACTGCAAATTCAGTTCTGCTCTTATGAGGGTGAGTAAGGCATAAATGCTAAGGTTTTTTTATTTTTGTTTTTTTCCTCTGGTAGGTTTGCCAGATAAAATACAGGCCACTTGTCAACTTCAAATTTTTGAGAAACAATGAATAATGTTTTTGTGGAATCCTATTGTTGCGGTGTTCTCAAAAGCATGTCCCCATGTTACACAGGGATTCCTTGGAGTCCTGTATTTTACTTGCTAAGTCCTGCAAGCCTATTTTGGGGGTAATTTGAAGCTCACGAAAATGTTGCAGTTCTCATTGTAGAATCTAGGGTATATGTAAGAATACAAATAGGATCATTGATCCAGAAAGGAAAAAAAAAGTATAAACATACAGGATTGCATTAATTTTAAGGGAATATATATACATATAGGAACATACCTTCATTGTATAATGAAAAAAAGGGAACTGAAAGAACTTTTGATAAATGAGCATAGCTTGTGTTAGTTACCCTCAGTCACATACAATATTATTGGAAAGAGGATAAAGAAATAGAAAATATCATCGATTTCCACTGAGATGGAGAATTTGGTTGCCTAGAAAAGGTGTGGGGGGTGGGGGGAGGAGTTGTCACTGTACAATCTTTCCGAACTGTTTGACTTTTCAACTATGAAGAGGTATCTTTCTTTAAAGACAGAATTACAGTCACGGTGAGGAATAAGATACTTAAATATGAATGTACAATATGATAATCTGAGAAACAACAGGAATCTACTTCTGCTCATGGAATTAGAGGCTGTCGGCCTTCCTTTAATACTGTGGGGCTTTCCTGGAAAAAGGATCATGAGTAAGGCTGGCCATGCTGCAGCCCCCAGTTTTCAGTAATGAAGGGGAGTTCAGGGACACAAGGACTGCTTCCTAAACAATAATGCATACAATACTGTATGCACACACACACCAAACACAATGGAACTTCTCAGAAAACCCTAATTTCAAACACTCGGATTCCTTGTCTCTATATGTAACCCACCTTCCATTAGACAAAGTGTTCTGAACTTTGTTCATGAAGTTCTGGTGCTCTTACAATAATTCAAGAACCTGCCACCTAGATTTGGGGAACAGGGTGGGTGTAGGGGCTCAAAACTAGGTATGTTGATAAGAATTGAAGTCTAGAGTAGAGCCTTTGTGCTGTGGATCTGAGAAAGAACCCACAAATGGCCCTAAGACGTTCACACAATTTGTGTTGTCAACCATAATTTGAAGGAAACAGGTAGCTTCTGCCTACCTGTCAGATCCCTTCCATGGAATGTCTCCTCATCCCCACCTGCCCTCCAACCCTCCCCCACTGTAGAATGTCTGGAGTCCTACATTCTACTCCTGTTTAGATTCAAATTTTCCCTCCTTTTCTTGGATCCATGAGCATCTGTTGGAGCCAGAACACGCTCTGAGTCCAGGACACGGTGATTTCACTTGCTGAAGCCTGCCAGAGAGCTGTGTTCGGTACCCAAGCCTGTGAGATGTCTTCAGAAGGAGGTAGGCCTGGAGGGGAGGGGGTGTGTTATCAGATTCCTGCCACCCCTCCAACCCTTGGGAATTCAAATTTGACACTTCCCCTGGGGACAAGCTGTCTGAGCAGGAGTGAGGAGTGGACCCTTAACACCATCCTGAATATCCCACCTAGGGAGCCTGAAGAGGAAGATTGGAAAAATGAGACAGAAGGTTAGGGAAAGAGGAAAGGGGTTTTATAGTGTGCATCGTGAAAAGAAACGCTCAGGAGGAGATGGGGAAACCACTCTTTTGAAGACTCCTTCAGGAAAGTCTGGAGGACACTTTCTACTTCAGAAAGTCCCTTCCCTGCTAGTGAGCCTACTGAGGGCATTTCGGAGTGGATGTCAACCCTGTTCCACGGGTTGGAAACAGCTTATGAGAGTGGCAGCCTGTCTGCCTGGGATTCCTGATACAGGTTCTGTTTGTCAGTGATAGCTTGGGCCTCTTACTTCTTGGTAGACAGAGGCCTGGGAGTCTGGTTGAACTGCTTACAACTTCTCTAGCAGAGATCTTCTCGACTGGAAGGAAGAAACACCTAAATCACTCCAGGGATTTTTTGCAGTCTTCACCAGTTCCCCCTTCCATACTGCTACCAATCAGTTGAGATTCATTTGCTGATTCCCAGTGACCAGGCAGGGAATTCGGATGACCTAACACCTGGTTGCCTTTCCTCCTCCTCCATTTACCCTTTTCCTTTGTCTCAACAGCAGCTCCAATACTGGGACCAGATATGACCACGAATCCTGGTGCCTCCATGTCTCCTTTTGCTGCACTACCCTTTCCGCGACACACTCCCAGAGTCCCGCACCGAACACCCTGGGAGCGGCACCCGCTGCCCCTCATGACTTCACCATGCCCTCCAGGCATCCCTCTGGGGCTCTCTGCTTTCCCCAGGACACTTCTGGTGCCAAGCGTTGGGGATTCAGGCCCCAGTGGGGCCAGGTCTGGCAAGGTCATTGTTCAAGTGAGGACAGAAGGGAGATCAGCAGAGCTGCCTGGAATTCAGACCTTTGTCATGGTGCAGAACCCACTTAATTGGAGTACCCCAGGGGCTGCCAGTGGGGCACTTGAGCATGCTCCACCCCCTTTTGGGGAAGCCTCTGATGTGATCCCTGACACTTCTGTTGTGGGTACTCAGGCTTATAGGGGAGTTTGGTCCCCAACTCTTTCTCTTCAAGCTCCACCACCAGCTGCCCAGCTGGCCTCCATTTTCCCCCAAGTGAAGGCTTGCTCAGGCCAACATGCTTCTTCTGGGAAGGAAAGCCTGGCTGCCACACAATCCAGGCCTTCACTGGATGACGCCTCCTGTAACTCCCAGAGTGTTTACCAGAACTACCGAAGTTGGCAATGCTTCAAGTCTCTGGCCCGGAGGCACCATCCCCAAAGCCCTGATACAGAAGCTCTTTCCTGCTTTCTCATGTGAGTGCCCTAATCAGCTGAGATTATCCTGAAGCTTTCAAATAAAGAGATCTTGGGGAGACACAATGGAGGTTAGGCTCTTTAGGAACACTTGAGAGAAGGTCATGAGGGTGATGGGATATGTTATGAGAAGATAAATTCCTGATAATATTAACCGCACCTCCCTGTGTAGAACACTTGCAGGTGCCTTATCTCGATTAATGCTGACCACTTTGTACATGAAGTCAACCTATATATATGTGAATCGTTACCTTAAGTATTATTTACAGAAGACTATAAACACTGTGGTAGAAGCCCTAGTAGCACAGTGGTTAAGTTCTATGGCTGCTAACCAAAAGGTCAGCAGTTCGAATCCACCACCCTTCTGCAGAAACACTATGGGGCCGTTCTACTCTGTCCTGTAGTGTCACTATGAGTCGGGATCAACCCAATGGCAAAGGGGTTGGTTTTGGTTTTTTTAAACACCGTGGTAAAGTCAGGAGCCATGATGTGAATTTTGGTCTCAGATCACAAACACTACGTTCTTCCACTGCTCTTTACCTTCAAACATAGGGGCTGAGCATATTTTGGCCATTGCCACAGGAGACGAGAAATGGGCAAGGCCTAGGACAACCATTTTACATTTACTCCCATCCTCATTCCTCTGGAGAATTCCAGTTACAACAGGGAAGTGGTAGAGTATGCATAGTGGTGAAAGGCTTGGGCTCTGTCCTCCTTAGATTTGTAATCCTGAGCAGGGCATTGTACAACCTCACCCTAGAGTATCTCATCAAATAAGGAGACAATTATGGTTAATTAAGGGGAGAGCTAAGAAGATGATATGACCTAATATGAAGTGTAGTCCAAAAAAAAGTACCCACAAGAGCGAAATTTTCCTAGCTACAGTGTCTGTGAGTGGAAATTGGCAATGAAGTGCGGGGTCATGCGCTTCTGTGAATGAAAGGCAGAGTGATTGGTCATGTGGGACGCTTTATCTTTTCAGAGCAGACCCTACATCTCTCTCAAACCTGAGCTTCCCAACAGGTCAATCAATATGAAACTCTGATCACATTCCACAGGATGTTTTTACACATACATGTTGCTCTCAGTGGCTGAAAGACTGAAGGCATCTTCCTCCCTCCCCCACTCCCGAACACTCGCCCAGGAATAAAAACACAGTCGACTAAACCCAAATTTCAAGCAGTCTTAGGGATTCCCTGGGTTCCAAAACAGCCAGTGGTATCCTAGGAGCAAAAGCACTTGAAATCTAAGACACTGGAAGAGGGATGGACACAGACAAATAGCAAGATAGATGTGATGATGGGCAGAAGACGTGTGTAGGCGTGGGGTCAAGATGGGGATGGAATATGTATTTGTCAAAACTTACTAACACACATGGGTATTTAGCCCAGTCCTGCGATCCTTGGCTAGACTGAAGCCCACCATGACCCTGGAGGAGGGACTCTGGCGGTCTGTACAGGAATGGCAGCGCAAAAGCAATTTTGACCGGATGATCTTCTATGAAATGGCACAAAAGTGAGTCCATGGCATCCTGGCCCTGTTGGGACTGAGTGATGAGGTGTGAATGAAGAGGGAGTGTTGGTACAAATCAGAGGGTGTGTGTGAGGAGGAGGTGTGCACGTGGAGAGGGCTTCTGGTTCCCTGATGATCCCGCTCTACCCGCAGACAACTTCTACCACCACATTCACTGCTTCGAGTTTTCTGTTCTACATTCTTTAATAATTCACCCCTTCTACATGTTGGATTTGTGGATGCCCCAATACTGCAGTGTTAAGACAGAATGGGAATAAACACTGTGGCTACCCATGGAGATATAGTCCAAGCTGTAGATACTCTGCAGTGAGAGGATGTGCTGTACCAGACAAGTTCCTGCTTGCCTCAGCGTCCGTATAGGTAACAGGGAATTTAGGGCCACTCTTCCTCATGACAACTGGTAAAAAAGTGTTCTACAACCATCCAAGAATGGCCCAAGCTGGAAAGGTGTGTTCAGGGGAAGGCAGCATCTCAGTCACTCTGTTGGACGTGTTTCTGTCCCTCATTGCCTTTCCTTCCTTGGTTTAAAAAAAAAATCATCAGAGGAGCCTGAGACTTTTGTGAAACCTCACATTCCACCTTTTTCCAAATGTCTCTTGGACCACTTGCCCATCTGGTTTATATCCCAAGGCCTCAAAGCTTGAGACTAGGACCGGGACTCTAGAACTAGTCCTTGGTGTTATCTGCAATCACCTTCATCCCATTCCAAGTTCTGGCTGTCACCTCTACTGTGTGTTTTAGGCAAGAGCAGGAGAGGCTTGGAGAGTGGTGTGCATGAGTGGGTCCTGCTGTGTGTCATATAGGTCTGATTCAATTCAACCAACCAGTGTCAGCGTTGTGGTGTGCCATCAGGTGCTAAAGGTATGGAAAGGTAGTGAGCACTATGGGCTGTGTCAGGACGAGCTTCCAAGAAGGCATGGCTCATTTCCTTCACATCCTTCCTATGTTATAATGAGTTGTGCTGCAGGTGAAGGGATGATGTGCTGAACATGTAAAGGACCCAAACCTTGTTTGTGCCTCCTGGGAAATGGACTTACTGGGCACCTGGACAGGTCATTGAAGGCACATCTTTCTCCACTGCCCCATAATTGGCTGTTGCCTGGTCCTGGGGCTCCTGGTGCATCTTGCCTTCTCCTCAGCACACCCTGTGCCTCCCTCACCCTTGTCAGGTTTATGGAGTTTGAGGCAGAGGAGGAGTTAGAGATTCAGATGTTGCAGCAGAGGAATGCGTCTGTCTGCCTCCTTCCTCCAGCTCCACGCAATCTTGATCCTCACGGGCCTTCATCCACTATGGTTGGCCAGCATCCAGGTATGGCTAAGCAAGTTCAACAGGAGCTACGGGCCAGGGGTCAAAGGAGGTATGTAGGGACTGGTTAAGTTGGGAGAATGCATTGTCTTCACATGTGGTACTTTTCTTTCAAGAGGGGGCAATGGCTATTTCTATTAGCAGAGACTGCCAGATGCCTGGGGTCTCTGCTACACTTCATTACACACTAGTAGTGAGGTGGTCACGTTTTACACCTACTGTCTCACATGGATTATCAAAGGTGGGCTCCAATATCTAATCAGCTTTAAATGTGGGTCTCAATGAGACTTCCTGTAAAAAAATAGTTTCAAGTTTCAGGTTTCCCCACAAGTTGACTGTCCTAGACCATCTGCCTCTTACATTTTCTCCTCTCACAGTGTTTGTGGCTTCAGGTGTGCCTGCCCTATCAGGAAACATGTCAGTGTCTCCATAATTCTGCCTTTACAACACGGGGTTTGGTAGTGACTTAGTTATATAGTGTGGGTATGACAGAAATACCACAAGTGGATGGATTTACAAATGGAAATTTATTCTCACAGTCTAGGAGGCTAGAAGTCCGAATTCAGGGTACCAGCTCTCGGGGAATGCTTTTACTCTCTGTTGGCTCTGAGGAAGTTTCTTGTCATCAATCTTCCCCTGGTATAGGAGCTTCTCAGCACTGGGACCTCAGGTCCAGAGGACGGGCTTCACTCTGGGCACTTCTTTGTTGGTGGCATGAAGTTCCTCTCCTCTCTGCTTGTTTCTCTCTTTTCCATTTCAAAAGGTATTGACTCAAGATACAATCGAATCCTGTAGACTGTGGACTCCTGTAGACTGAGGCCAGCCTCATTAACACAACTGCCTATAATCCTCCTTCATTAACATCACAGAGGTTAGGATTTACAACACATAGGATAATCACATCAGGTCCCAAATGGTGGACAGCCACACAATACGGGGAGTCATGGACTAGCCAAGTTGACACACATTTTGGGGGCACAATTCAATCTGTCACAGGTAGAAAGAGCCAAAATTTGCTGCCACATAAACATCCTCTTTCCAACCCCTCCTATAGTGTCCATTCCAAAGAAGGGAGGTTCCATGGCACAGCTCCCTAAGCAACATCGACACAGACCCCACCACCCTTGGGAGCCCAAGCGGTCCCATGAAATCCCTCCTGAAGCTGTCAAAGAGTATGTTGAAATCATGGAAGATCTACTGGGAACTGCCCATTCAGCCACTGTGGAGCCAGATAGGAAATGTGAAGAAGAAGCAAATGAGGAACAAGAGGAAGAGAATGAGCTGTACCCAGACCCAAGACTCCTGAGCTACATTGAGAAGCTGTGTGCACAGGAAGCATTTATCACCAAGGTGGGCTGGGACCTGAGGTTTGGTGTCTGTGGGTTCTGTACTTTTGGCATTCCACCCACCAAACATCTGGAGTTTTACCCCAGACATTGTAATTAAGCTCAGTTCCTTCCTCCATGATCAATGTGTGTGCCGTTTTCTGGTGTATATATGTGTGCGTGTATGAGTGTCTGCATATGTGTAGGTTGGGGCGGTGATATTTTAATACAATACTGGATGCAAATTCGAGAGGGAGATTATTGATTCTCTTCTAGAACTTCTAAATCACTGGTTACTCCTTGTCAAGGATGTTCGCATGCCTCCTCTTTCCGTTCTCAGGTAGAAGCAGTTATTCACCCTCAATTCCTGGAAATGTTACTATCACCAGATTCTCAGGTAGATCCCATGTCCTTAAGGCAGGAGCTGGAGGAAGAGGAAGGACTCACTCTCACTCAGGTAAACCAGAGGAGGAAGGGAGAATCATAACATGAAACCCACAGGATTTCATCTAACCCGACAGTGCCTTGGCTGTCATGGCTTCTGCGGAAGGCCAGCTCCAGGTGTGGGAGCAGGTGCCGAATGAGGAGGTAAGAGATAATGGAGTGGCCAAGAAGAGGAGTGGAGTGGTAAGGCATTGTGGTTGGGAAAACCACACAAGAGGATGGACAGGCAGAGCTGCAGTACTAGTTATTGAAGGACACTCATGTGACTGACTTCCCTAAATCCTGCCCCAATATTATGGTCTCCACCACCCACTCAGCTATGTGTTCTCACAGTCTGTACAGAATCAGTAATTATCCATTTTCCTTCCTTGCAGCTGGTGGAGAAGCGACTGCTGGAATTGAAAGGAAAAGTGGGTGTGGAGGCACCCCCAACTTATGGTGTGCCAACCATGGAGTCACCTTGTACAGAGTCTGGGACCAGTCAAGACACAGGGAGCACAGATAAGCACAGGACCCAACTACAGATGAGCGAGAAAATGAGCACAAAAAAGTTGGATGCAGATGATCTACCAAAAGATGGCAGTGGCTATAGTCCTCTGTCTAAGTCAAAAGAACTTGCTCCCTTTACGTGGAGTCCCATGTCACAGGAACTTAAGTCTGAACAATCAGCTTCTCCTCAACGGGGTCCTGGTTGCACCTCCCTTAGATTGGGAAACAGAGAAACCTTAATGTCCTTACAAGCCTCTCCTATTAGTGAAACACCTGGGAAAGGACAAGGGTCCAGTGAAGAAGAAAAGGAAGAGGAGGATCTCCCCAGCCTTGACTTCCTCTTGGCATCTCAAGAAAGCCTACTGCCCTGGAGTCTTTCCAAGAGTCCTCTGCCTGCCTCCAGCATTCTGCACCGTGGAGTTTGGGGTACCTGGGGAGAATCCCAGCCCCGAACTCCGAAGACAGTCAGTCTTAGCCAACCTGGACATACAGCTGCCAAGCGTAAGACCCCAGCTCAAGTCGGAGCTCCATTCCTCGCTGCAAAGCGGCCCTACTCAGGGGCTGACCTTGGAGTCTCTGGGAGGCAACCCTTGACTGTGGGTGAGGTCCAACTCTCACTGCCTCTAAAAAGAAAGTGTGACCCTTCCACTCATGGAAAAAGGAGGAAGCATCTTCTTAGCCAGTAGTGAGCTTTTCTCTTCTGTATGTCAGACCCTCAAGTTGGGGTCCCGTAAATAGATTGGGGTTGTAAACTGCTCCCCCATACTTATTAGGCTAATGCTCCTCCTCTATCACAGTGGTACTTCTTGGCTGTTGTACAGACGCGATGAGGGCAGAGAAGGAGGCCAGAGCCTGGGCAGGGTGCACATCTACTTCCATGGTGGGAGATGAAGCACAGTAGCTTTATTTAAGGAATAGTCCTCTGTAAACTGGGATTAAAGATAATTTTGTTGGAAGAAATTCTCATTGACTCTTTCTTCTTGTCCTCCTCTGCTGCTGGACGGATTGTGGTGCTGTGAAAAGGAAAAGATACAGGTGTCCCTTGTGTTCCTGATCCACATGTGATGTGACTTACCCAGCTCTTTCCTCCAGCTTTACCTGATGTCCTCAGGATACTCCTGGGGACAGTCTGGCTTTGGCCACTCAGGGCTCACTGATAAATCGCCAGGGGTCACTTCCATCATCCATTTTTCATAAGTTGTGGCTTGGTTTCGGGTGCTTTCTGTGGGTATCCTATCAATATCTCTGTCTCTTAATGATCTATTAATGGCATTTGCATTTCAGCCTTTCAGCCTTCTTGGTCATTAACTAATGTCTCTATAATTGAGCCTGGAGGCTGCACTTTTCTTGAAGGTTCTTTTTTTCTGTTTGCTAGAAAAATGCCAGGCAACAGATCTTAAATGATCCTCAGCACACCCAGGGATTTTCCTGTGTGGTTTATTTGACTTGACAGGATCAAGGCTTGGCTTCTTAGAGGCGTGGTTCTCTATTTCTCTGCATTTACTCTAAGAAATGCTATCATGAATTCTCAAGAGGACTTCTAAATAAGCAGTGGTAGTATGCTATTTCTGGTCAGGACAGAATGAGACGGAATGTGTTGGAAATATATTTATGAGGATTTCTTTTGAAAGTGTGTATATGAGGTATGAAAGTAGACAGAGAAGTTAGGAAGTCCCTTTGCCTTATTTCTGGACAGGAAAGAATCTCATTCAACCGGATTGGGAAGGTCCATCCTGCTGTGTTCAAGGGAACTGACCTCAGGTGCCTTTGGAATCTTCCAAGGAGCATCCTATAAGCACTCTTCCCTTTCTTTCCCAAATGATGACTGAAATTCTAGGGTTAAATTGATGTAGATTTGGTCTTATACTTTCATTTAAAATAGTTCCTTACAAACAAGAGGAAACTTACCTTACACAACAACAATAAAGTCCAGGAGAAGCAGAGACATGTTGAGGTTCATGGCGGACCTGGATGCCTGGAGTGTGGAAGGCTAGATGTGAGCAGGATTGGTAGGAAGGGCTGAGAAGCGCTGAGGCATCAGTTGTCTGACTGTCCGGGCATTTGCATAGACCCCATGTTCAGAGCAGTGGGTGTTCCAGTCGTTTGGCATTTGGTGCCTGTGAGCTCCTTCATGTGTTGGGAAGTTCCTAACTGGGATCTGAACGGAGACCTCCGCAAGTAAGATTCTGTTGGGCAAAAAAATCAAGACGAAGAGATGAGAATGAGGGGAGAGGACACCTCTGGTCTTTCCTCAGAATTGTCAAGTCCTTGCCCTCCTATCTGCACTTAACTCCTCAAATCCAGGTGTCCATGGCCTCACATCTCCAGCCCATTCCCTTCAGTAGCTGATTCTCAACTTGGAAGCTCCCTGGAATTCACCAAAGTTTTCTCCCAGCCTAATGCTGTTTTCTCCATGTTCTAAATTCTAATTTTATTCCAAGTGCCTGTGAATTTTCAGGAACGCAATGTGCCAGAAAGTTCCCGGGCAACACCATGCAGGCACCTCATAGAGTGTCCTCCTCAGCATAACCGGCAATGCTGGTGTATCCCAGGTATTTAGGGGAGTGTACGCATCAAACATCAAAAAACAATGTGGTGAGTGAAGGACAGACCCCTGGCTCCTCCATTTCCTGGTATTTGACTTTAGAAAACTCCCGTAAGTCCTCTACATTTCAGGATCTTCACTGGGAAAATAGCATAACGCTGTACACCTCTCAGGATGTTTGGGATATTAAAGGAGTGATGCAGCTGGTCCTTGGCACCCAGTGCTGTTGGCTATAGGGGCCGGGAGGCACTGCATATTCTCACACCCCTGTCTTGGGTGGCTAGATGGAGTTGGGTGATACCTCCAGCCCTCAGGTCCCTGATGTGTGCGGATGAGGTCCCTGTTTAATGGGCAGGGTGACATCAAATGTCACGAATCTGCAACTCCCCCTTGACAGTTGCAGTTGAAAATAGGCTTCAAGTGTATGCCCTCATGATGTTGAATCGGCCCACACAGGTACAGGCAGGGGTGGATGGTGCTACATGTCCTCAGACCCTTATGCCAGTGTCCAGGCAAAGGGGCAGCTCCTGGCCTGACTTCCCAGCTGAGGGAGCATGGTGAATTTTTATAGCCAAGAGTCTAGTTTGGGTGCGGACAGCCCTGAGCTCTGGGATAGAGGCCTGGCAGTTGTTGAATAGTGCCTAAGTGGTGTCAGAGTGGACAGCAGGGGGGAGGGGGGTCAGGTGCAGGGAGGGAAAACAGGCTCTTCTCCCCTGTTAGAGTCTTGGATGGGGAGGGCTTATTTTGACTCCCACACAGTAGGCAGGAGGTTAGAAGCTTGCACTTAACTTTCGCAGGTTTAGTACCATTTCCATCCTGATCCAGAGGCTTCTGCAAACTCTCCACTGCCCAGCCTCTCCTGACATGGTGAAACCTGTCCTGAATGCTACTGCTCTCCTCAGCCTGCCACGCACCAGCTGACCCAGCCAGCAGGGTGCTGGCAACCTCACAACTGGCACTTCTTTGCTGCTTCTGAACTGTCTCTCCTGCATCCTGCCGCTCAGTCCAACTCCTCAGCTTTGTCTTTGATGATCTGGGCTCCTACACTGTCATATAGAATTGATCTACTTCTTTTTCATGTCTTGGATGTAAGAAGAACAACAGGAAGCGTCTGATTATTTTGCCATCTTGGCCCTGCCTCCTCCTTTTTTTTCTTTATACAACTAAGGTGTATTCCTACATATATATATATATTTGTTCCATTAGAATAAAGTCAATTGTTCCATTGAAATAAAGTCAGTGTTCCACGTCCAGGATCAACGATCCGATCTGTATTTTTTTAGTCTAGAATCTACAGTGATAACTTTGACATTCCCTCAAACTTCAAAGTCACCCCAAGAATAGACTTGCCGGGTTTAGCAAAGAAAATACACGCACCAAGGACACTTCACGTAATATTGGGGATAGGGGATATATTTACAACAATATTAGTCGTTGTTTAACAGAAATTTGAAATCAGTAAGTGCCTTGTATCTTATCTGGAAAAACTACCAAGAGGCAGAAAATATTAAGCTGTTATGACTTACCCTCAGAAGAACAGAACTGAATTTGCAGTCAAAAGGCCTGAGTTTCAATCTTGGTTCCATACACATAAAACACAGCACCCAAACCAAACCAGCATACCAATTTCACAAAATCTCTGCAGGTCATTTTGATTATCTGGGATATTGAATAGTCATCAAACACTCTTGAGCACCTAGGTTTAGCGGGCAGAGAGCAGACCCAAAGGTGAGGAAGGCAGAAAATCTTTTTCTCTGAAGAAAAAGTGCATACAATGCTCTAGCCCTGGATCTTTAGTTGTTAGGGCCCCATAGCTCTGAAATGGGTGGGTATCATGAGACCAATGCAAGGTTCTACTCACTCAGATCAAATCCCCATCCACACACACACTAGCTCCCATCTATCTCCTAGCTGGCCATTCTGGGTCATGAAGCCCTAATTCTCAGCTTCAGCTTCACCTGTCTCCATCACACGCTCTTGCTTTTTGGAATCCAGTCTCATCAATGTATGTCCTAAATCGTTGTAGGAACCGTGGTGCCATCATCTTTAAAGAAGGAACGTTTGTCTTTTTACCCATCATGAACACAACGATTTGAAAAAGTATTCATTTCGTTGCCTGGAGACGCTTGGTAGAAAAACTGGTCTTGGGAGATGAGGGTGCTGACCCCAAGTGGTTGCAATAAGAAAAGTCACCTGAGAACAACTTTAATCCTGCTCTCACAGCAGCAGTGGTTTTTGGATGGGAGGATATAGGGGAAGGAGAGAGGCAGAGGAGAAGTGTTCCACACCGACAGCCTTCCCACAAAAAATGCCCCTACTGGCACTAACAACCCTGGTGGTGTAGTGGTTAAGAGCTATGGCTGCTAATCAAAAGCTTGGCAGTTTGAACCCACCAGGTACTCCTTAGAAACCTTATGAGGTAGTTCTACCCTGTCCTGTAGGGTCACTATGAGTAGGAATCCACTCAAAGGCAACGGGTTTTGGGACTAACATAATATCTTGTCCCGGTAGGAAGACATTTTGACTCAAGAAGGAAATGTTGCAGAAAAATGCAACAGGAGTCATGTTGTAGTGCAAAAGCAGAGAATTCCTCCAGAGAAGACAAGGGTTCTTCTCCCCGCTTTGCTACAATTCTGTGAGAAAGTCATTTCATAACATGTCCCTCTTGAATTGCCTCATGATTTCTGAGTTTTAGCTGAATTATAAACCTGATAAGACCCGAAGAATATTTCTATTTACAGCATCGACAGTGTTTTCCCAGTTACTCTGAAAAGAGCACCTCCAGGCAGTTTCTGCCTCTCTGGAAACTGCCCACCCCTTAATTCTCTGCAGCCAGGAAACAGCTTCTTGATGTGCCTTTCTTGGTATTCTCTCCGGCAGCTACAGTGTACAACTCTACTCACATCTCAGCTTAGATGATGAAGTTAGAGAGATTCAAGAAAACCACCTTATCTTTTTTTAAAGCTACTTACTGTGACGGATAAAAGCAAAATCTTGGCAAATTTTCTCAGCATTTCAGCTTGTATCATAGGGCAACCTTACATGATTTTCAATCCAGACCTTCCTATTACCGGAATGGTGAAGCAAATCATGGTATCTAGGCACTCAGGAAAAGCAGGCTTGCTGCTTGATTCTTCTGCTTGTGAGTCCATTGATTATTTTCCCCTGATGCACACAATGGATTTAGGGCCATTGGATTTGACTGAGTGAGCTCAGGACCCACGATTTAAACATTGCATTGTGCAGGAACAATCAGGTCCAAATTCTGCAATCTTTTTTTCTACTACATGAAAATCTTTGACCCTGGAAGCACATGTGATTAAATTAGTGCATACGAACTTTACCAAGATTGGCCATGAAAGGGCAAGGCCAAAAGTCCCTTGGACCCAGTTCTCTGACCATCGCTGTGGGAAAGTGTAAGGAAGGCCTTGTCCACTGATAAAAATCATCTCCTTTCTTGGGTGACAGGACGCAGAAGACAGGTGATCTTCCACCCAATCTCAGAGCATTAGAGGAAATGACAAGATGTGATGATTGAGCCTTATTCAGCTACCCTGCCTTCTCTCTGAGCCTGTGCACTTGTAGGCTACATGTGTTGGCTCTGTAGGGTCTTAAAGAGTCATCATCCAAGGAAGTGAGAAATAAGAAATTTTGCAGTTTCGAGAAAAAGAGTATTGGATTATTGAAATTAAAAAATATGTATAATGACAATTCTAGCACTGATTATTTAAGGGCTGACTGGAATTATGAATTTAGTTTACAAACTAAAAAAGAAATAATTTGTTCCCACAGCAACTGCTGTTTAAACAGGAAGGAAGTAACACTGGCTGAGATGTATTCCTAACCACAACACAGGAGAAAAAGTAAACTGAAGGACACATATTGAGGACTTTTCCTTAAGAGATCTCTTAACATGCATTCCTGGAAGATGCGGAGACCCAGAGGACAGTGAGAGAATGATGCAGTGCCTGTAAAAATGCAAATACGATGTAGTAGGAAGTGCAGAGGCAGGTGAGGTAAAAATCAAGTGTTTCTCATTTCAAGGCAGTCCAAGAGGTTTGAATGACCAGCAGGGCTGCCTGAGGCAAAACTACCTTTGGGTGATGAATTTCTTGCTTTCTAAGGGCAGCACTGCTGTGTGCCTTGTCCAGTAGGAAAGCTGGGAGGCAGAGTCCTGAATTAGAGGCTTTGAACAGCAAGCTTGAGTGTTCACATTTCAAATGAGTATATTTCTCATTTTATTAACTGTCTCTTAAGAAGTAATGTTTGGATTTTGGCCTGAGTGCGTTTCTTAAATGGAGTGTATTTGCTTAGGTCTTATAGAACAGAAAGTATAATGAATCCTGGAGTTTTATTCGATTCCACAATATTTTTTATTTTCTTTTTATTGTGGTAAATATATATATAACAAAAGACTCGTCACTTGAACATTCTTCCTGTGCGCAATTCAAGTGTTTTCTCTTAGCCTTGGTTTCCTACATTCCCTTTTGGTCCTGATGAGTAGAGACCAATAGTTGCATTTTAGTAGGCCGCTCACAAGCTTTTAAAACCACAAACACTACTCAGCAAACTAGGATGTAAAACATAACTTTATGAACCAAATCGGCCCAACTGACCAAGATGTTCCAGAAGACTCTAGTTCTAATATTTCAAATCCAGAAAACTAATCCATCAGGGTATTTGGTTATGTTTTAGAAATACTCACAACTCTTCCCTCTATGTGCTTTATTATATGTATTAACATGTGTGCATAAAGTCACATAGATGCATATACGTATTCCTACACATACACCTGTATACACACACGTACACACTCATGTAAACATGCCTATACACATATATGCCTATATATATATTTTTTCCTTGTGTGTATTTTACTATTGTGGTTTGCCTTCATTATGCTTTGAACAATTCACTCTCATTGAGTGTCACCTCTCCATCACGAAAAATAAAAAGTATCTACTAACTAGAGAGGAAATTTCCCCCTACCCCATCTCTGGTAAACACTACTGAACATTTTTTCTGTATATTTTTATTTGTCATGTCATTTCATAAATGTGATTACATACAATATCTGTTTTTTTGTGACTGACGCATTTTACTTGTTAATGTCGTCCAGGATCCTCCATGTTCCAAGGTGTTTGGGGAACTCATTTTTCTTTATTGCTGAGTAGTATTCCACAGTAGGTATACAGCATATTTTACTTATCCATTCGTCCGTTGTTGGGCACTTAGGTTGCTTCTATCTTTTTGCTATTGTGAACAGTGCTGTGGTGAACATAGGTGTACATATGTCTGTTCATATCATTTCTTTTAGATCCCAAGGGCATACAGCTGGAGTGGAATTCCTGGGTCCCACGGCAGGTATATCTCCAGGTTTTTGAGAAATTGCCAGAGTGTTTCCAAAATACCTATATCTTTTTGCATTTTCATAAGCAACAGATGAAGTTCCCAATTTCTCCACATCCCCTCCAACACTTGTCATTTTTTCCTTTTTGTATTTTTATCTTGCCCATCATACTGGCTGTGAAATGGTATCTCATTGTGGTTTCAATTTGCAATTCTCTGGTGCCTAATGACATTGAGCATCCTTTCATGTGTCTGTTGGCCACCTGAATATTCTCTTTGGTGAAATGTCTCAAGCGTAGTAAAGATGGATTGAGATGTATGCAAGGCTTGGGGACTGCTCCGATAGTCCATCCCCTGTCCATTAATGCACCTCTCTTGTCCCTTGTGCACAATTTGTATTGGTGCCATGCTATGTGGGCATGGGAAGGAGAAGATATCACTCCCCTGGTTCCAAGAAAGAATATAGGGTGAGATTCAATGGAACTTGGTTGCATAGTGAGTCACAGTTGGTGGCAACGAGTAACCAGGCCTTCAGGGTCATCCAAAGGAACATAGAATGGAGCCTAGACTGATGGTCCAGCTCTTTTGCTGTGTTTGGTGTGGCCTTGCACAACAATTTTCCCTGAATTTCTCCTCACCTCTTAACACTTCATCATCACTTGAAGAATTCCCTTCCTTCCCCACACCTGAGAGTAAGCGTCAGCCACGTTGAACAATGTGCCCACAAGAAGAAAGAGGAAAAAGGCCATAGAAAGGCTGGATTTGGGGTCAGCCAGAGCAGAGTTTCAATCTCAGCTCTGTCACTTGCTGGCTGTGTGACCTCCAGTCTGAGTAGCAGCTTTCTTATCAGTAAGACATACATAATCACATTTTATTTGGATCGCTCTTGCAAGGAGAGAGAGAGTGTATGGAATATGCTTTCTCAGAATAGGGCCTAAATGAAGCTTTCTGCTATTTCCTCTATGAGAGTGTCCAAGTGGGGAAGGCTGGAGTGGTCTAGAGGAGATTCTATAAGGATATTGGAGTAGACTCAGGTCCGGATGAGTAGAGAGGTCAAGGAAGTCTCTGGGCTTATCCCAGCTTCACTTTCGCTTTACCCTGTCACAGCCCCCTCACCATGCACTGCATATCACTGTTTCAGTGCTCTTATTCCCCATCGACTGTGCTTTTCTAAAGGCAGGAAGAGTGTCCTTCTCTTCACTTGAACTAGGTCATTAACATAAAACAATAGTAATGGTCGTATCTGCTATTATTTGCTGAATATGTTTCATGTGAGATATTGCTCAGTGCTTGTTACAGATATAGATAAAAGTCAAAGCCATCTCATGATTTAGAGGCCATTCCCACTGTACATATTGGACACAGTTCATCCAAGGTCACAGAATCAGTAAGAGGCAGCCAGGTTGGTTCCAAAAGAAAAACCAAACCAGTGCTGTTGGGTCAATTCTAACTCATGGCAACCCAACTCGTTTCACAACAGAACTGTGTTCCATAGAGTTTTCTCTGGTTGAATTTCCAAAGGAGATCACCAGGCATTTGTGCCTAGGAGCCTCTTCGTGGATGTGAAAGACCAACCTTTCCATCGCCAGTCAGCTCCTTAATCCTTTCTGCCAGGAACTTCAAATGGCCTTAAATCTTCCAAACTTTTACTGTTACAAATCAGGAACCAATACAGTTAGGAAAGAAAAATATCTTTCTGTTAAACTCAGCTCTCAGAGTTACATAATTTCCATGCAATGAAACTCCCCCATTTACTTTATAGTTTTGTGAGCTTCAGGAATTTGAAATATTGTGGTGTAACCATCGTCTCAATCAACATCGAGACCATAGATTTAGATTCTCCATCACCCCAAGATTGTCTTACAGATACTTATTATGAATAGCTTCAGACTCTGGTATTTCGGCAGCCACCATTTGGAGGCCACAGGGTAGAGGTGGTGTGAAGCCCTGAGAACTTCTTTCATTTGGGAACAGGAAGAAGACTGGCATCTGCCTTTATGGTGAGACCTCTTTGCCTATGGTCTCATTAAACGGGTGTGTGGAGAGTTCTCACTATAAAAAGAAATGTATATAAAAAGAAACGTATAAACTACTGGTGATAAAACATATCTACATACTGTGATGTTGGGAAAAGAAGCTTCATCCAGAGAACAGATCTGCCTTGCCCGTCTCCCAAAACTATGATGATCAGGACTCTGCCTCCTTAAACCTCCTTATGCCCAGATGGCAGCCAGGGCACAGTCCAGCAAGCTTCACTTTTCTTCTTCAGGGTAAACTCTCTCTTCATCTCATGACGTATACCTCAAAAAAAAAAAAAAAAAATTGGCCCCATATCTCCCAGCTCTGTACATCATCAGCCCTTGCAGCAATTTCCTTCATGAAATCCTGGCGTGGGATTTTCTTTCCTGGGGAAAGATGCTGAGACTCTCCTATTCCTCTCTCTTAAATCTCAGGATCCATGTCTTACCACTTACAAATTATATAAAGGAGAGAAAATCAAATACACAAGAACACAAACAATTGATACATTGCAAACACAAACACTCTAAATATACAAAAGCATCTTGGAAAAGAAGAACAAAGCACGGGACGCAAACTTAAAGATATAAAATAGCACTATACACATGTAATAAAGAAAACGGTCTGGTTCTGGCATAAGAACAGACGTAGATGCCAACGGCATAGTATTGAGATATGAATTCGTACATCTTTGCCCAATTTGTGTCAACATTGAACCTAAGCTCATTCAATGAGCAAAGAATAGTTCTTCAACAAATGATGCTGAGATAACATGATCTCCACGTGGAAAAGGATTCACCTGGATACATTACAGCATATAAAAAAATTAACTCTAAGTGCATCGATGATCTAAATATGAGAGCTAAAATCATAAAACTCTTAAAAGTAAACATCAGGGTTAAGTTTTCAGAATTTTTTTTTCCCCACATCTTCATACATATGACAGAAGAAACAAAAGAAACAAATAAATTTGTCTTGGTGAAAATTTAAATCATTTCTGCATCAATGAGCACTATCAAGAAACTGAAGACAACTACTGATTGTGACAATATACTTGGAATCTGTACTTGCTTAAGGGTTTCATATACAAAGATATAAAGAGTGCCTAAAACTGAACACACACACCAAAAAATGGCCCAACTCAAAAAAGGGGCAGAAGACATAATCGACATTATTCCAAAGAAAATATACAAATGGCCAGTATGCAAGGGAGAAGATGCTCAACTTCATCAGTCATTAGGGAAATGCAAATCAAAATCACAAAGAAGTACCACTCCACACCACACCAATGGCTATTGACAGAAAAAAAACAAAAACAAACAGGCAAGCAAACCTAGAAGAAACTGGCTGTCATGTCCTTTGAAAACCGTAGAACACAGTTTGATGGCGCCTCAAATACTTTCACAAAGAATTACCATAGATACTCCCAGGCACATAAAGAAAAGAACTGAAAGCAAGAAAGCAGATACTTGGACACTGATATTTATTGTAGAATTATTCATTGAATCAAAAAGGTGGAAACAAGCCCAGTGTCCATGAAAAGATGACTGGATACACAAAACGTGCCAGATACATGTAATATTATACAGTCATAAAGAGCAAAGAAAGTCTGTTACTTGCAATAAATGGATGAACTTTGAAACCATTGGCCTCAGTGAAATAACTGAAATCTCAAGAACAATTATTGCATGATCCCACTTACATGAAAATCTACAATATGCAGACATTGAGCAGATTAATGGCTAGGAGGGCTGGAGGTGGAGAACATGAGGAGTGATTGCTAAACCCAAAGCAACAACAATGAAAAGAATATTCAAAACCAAATGAAAAGATCCTACAAAATCCTCCCATGTATTATCGATCAAATATTGTATTTAAAATATCTGCCAAAAAAATACAACATAATTACTACAAAGTACGGACATCATGTTCAACCGGACATCACGAAGGCGCAGAAGTCCTAAGGTGGGTCCGAGTGAGGTAGGAGGCGTGTGTGGAGGCAACTGGGGTCCATCATGGTCACTGGATACCATCTGATGTGTCTGAAGCTGCACATGTCATGGGGGATAATAAAGAAGGTCAGGTCACTCTATCAGAAAAACAGGATGCTGAGATGAGACTTCCAGTGCTAGCAGCATGGTGAGGCTTCAAAAAGAAAGGACTCAGGAAAGAAGGAGTCATGTCTATTCACAGGAAGCTTTCTTTGTGCTCTCTAGATCCATCCTCCTAGTCCTTCCTCTAGGACAGGGCTTTCCCATGCCCTCCCCTGTCACTTATCTGACTCCAACACCTGCCTTGCTTCTCCCACTCGAATTTAACTGGCATCAAGCCTGCCTGGGGAGAACCAAGTGATGAGACACACCAATCCATTCTCTCTTTGGGGTCCTGAAGCCTCCTGTGACAGGAGAGTTGAGGGCTGCTGTGGCTGAGAAGCACTATTATAAGAGGGGATCTGTCATCTTCTTCCAGAGTGTTCAAGGAACACAGACCCAGTATCTAATCTCCCTTACCTGTCAGCCCCTCTGAGCCAACAGAGCTAGGCCAGGCCCCACATACTTACTCGGGTGTGACCAAGACCTTCACCTGCATTCTTACACATCTCAACACAGGGACATATCAGAAGGTTCAGCATACCCACAGCCAAGGTTGGAGGGATTCCTGCTGTGCAAGCCTGTATCTGGCAGTTTTTCAGCTACGTGAGGTCCCATCAACTCAGGATTCTTAGGATTCTCTCTTCCCAGGCCCAGGTGCTACGACTGTATTTTCTCTATTTCCTGGTGACTAGTGCTCTTTGAGTCTAGAAAGGTTACCCAGCTCTGAGGGGCGGCCTTTTGGTGGGACTGCCGAGCCAGGCTTGGGACAGGTGCAACTTTTTTTTATCAAAATGACCTCTTCCAGTTTTTATAACTTCAAGAGAGTTTTTGTAGCAGATTTGCCCATGGCAAAACATCCTTTGAAGTCCTGACTGCTGCTTCCATTGTTTTTGATTGTTGATTAAAGGGGCATGAAATCCTTGACAACTTCACATATGTCTCTATTTACTTTGGTTGTCCAATGTGAGGATTTCATTTTCTTTATGCTCAGGTGGAATCCATGCTGAAGATTGTGGTCTTTAGCCTTCATGAGGTATTTCTTCAAGTTTTCTTCATTTGCAGCATGGAAGGTTGTCATGTGCATATCCCAGGTTGTCAGTGACATTCCTCCAATGCTGATGCCCATTCTTCTTCATATATTCTGGCTTCTCAGATTATTTGTTAAGCACAGAGATTGAAAAGTGAGATGAAAGGATACAATATTGTCACACGTCTTTTCCATGGAGAGATAGAAGAGCATAAGTCCTCCAAATGCCCAACTCACACTATCCAATAAGTACCCAAGTGATGCCTAAATGTTCTTGCTTAGCACATTCTAATAACACACAGGCACATACACAGACAGACACGCACACACACACAAACACACACATAGTGACCAATGTTATCAATTCACTCTTCACTGTGAGTGTTGCAAACCTTGATTTCTAAACATTGAGAATATACCTGATATAAATAATCCTGCCATTGCTAATTTCAAGGTACCAGCCTGATGTAACTGACCCATATTTGGGTAGAGATATGCACCATGTACTATCCCAAATTAACTGGAGCTGATTCCAGCATAATTGATCCACTTTCCTATGAGTATGTACACACACTGCATCTGCACCATGAGAAGAACCCTTAACTCCCACCCCTAATATATAAACCAAACATCACTATAGGTTTCCAGAACACACACCTCCTCACGACTCCTGAACACATACATAAACTACTACCCATACTCTAAATACACAAACATAACATTTCTTACTGCCTATAGTTTTATCAGAAAACCCTACAGATCATGAATACACACAGTAATTCCTACCACTATATATACTCTCAACATGTACCTGAAGATGTACATGGACAACCAATAGTACCCATATATACTCACTGAACACTGTACACACAATCAAGCTCTCTAACACCACCAAGTTCAAAATCTAACCTCAAAGGCCACCCTAATACAAACCCACAAGAAATCACACATCTCTAGAATACATACAATTCCCAAATGAATGCACAATTTATAGAAGACCTCTCAGTTTCCAAATTTACATACTGAACCCCTAACATCCTCCAGAATAAACACCCCAGAAAGCCAATGAAACCAAACATACACACAACCACGTACAACCTGTATTGCTGATATATATAAATATACCAAATGAACACTGAAAACGCACATACAAGCTATGCTACCAAATTTTCCAAGAATTAGACCAGAAGGGGCACAAAGGGGATACCTGACTGCTTTTATGCAGACACAATCACCCTATACACTCACCCAAAACACAACCATGGGTACAAAAAAACAAAACCAGACTTGCTGCCGTCGATTTGATTCCAAATCATAGCAACCCCCACATGTTCAGGGATGCAAATAAAACTCCAAAACATCAACACTTCCAGCACTCTAGCTAATAGACACACATAAAGGACTCCCCTACTTGCCCACACATACCAGACACACACACACACACACACACACAGAGACTCCCAATCACTTCGAGCACCCAGAACACCATAGATTGTCACATATATCTAGAAATTGGCCTCGCTTCCGCAACCTCCAAACATGCCCAGACAAAATTACAAACACCCTATCATTCTCCAAAGAAACACATGTAGAACACTCCAAGAATAATTCACCCACTGACTCATATTACACACACCAGTATATCCTCTCAGTCAATGAAATATCTCTTGCACATCCTATACAAATACACGGAAACCCCATTTCAGGCCCTCTATCCTACGTTCCAAAACTGCCACATTCTCAAAATTTCATACATAACCATATCAACATGATTCCAGTACATACACAAATTCATTTCTCCCACTCCCTGTGCAAATGCACAATCTCATTTTTTCATCAGATACCCACCTCCTCATTTCCCAGAATATACCATACTCCCTACTGAAAGATATTACACATAACCCTAGCAAATATTCATGCAAACTGCCATGCCCCTTCATGAAACATACAAACTCATTACGCATACAATTGTCCTCATACCCTGAATATAACCTAGATTATTCATGACACTGAAGATATACAAAATATGACCCTACATCTTCAAATACTAATATAACTCACAATGCCTGCCGTTACATAATCAAACAACCCATAATACTCAAACCGAAATCAATCCCCAATTTTCTTGAATGCAGTATCATACGAACCCCCGACCAAACATAGAAGAATGCATGTGCAACTCCAGGAAAGCAGCCAGGCAACACAACCATACAACATACCTTGAGTACATACCAGTGAGCCTTTCTCACTCCCCAAATATACAAAACCAAAAGGCCTTACATGCAAGCTAATACACACAGGCACACTCCCTCATATGCCCAAATGTCAAGCAGAGAAACTCAATCCAAACCTGCTATTAGATACACAGGAAGACCCAAAATTCATGGCAGAACAGCCACACCCAAAGTATTGCCCTGAGCCACAAATTGCATGCTGCTCACTTCCAAGTCCTTGAGTGTACATGCCTATATCTCATGACGTGCACACTCCCAGAAAAAACTCACTCATACTGAAATGCTAAGGTTCATGTAAACACCACCAACTCGCACATTTAAATACAAATATGAACTTCCAGGAACCCATTCAACAGATACACAATCCCCACACTATGAATTCACATAAACACATTTCCAACAAAGTCCTAAATAACAGGCACAAAGCACCCACAACTCTCAATTCTCCCAATCCCTACAAGGCTCGCAACTAAATCTCCATACTCTTTCCAGATATAAGCAACACCCCACAAGTACTCCACCCACAGAAAACAAACGCAATGGTGGTGGGGCCAAGATGGTGGAGTAGTCAGTTGCTTCCCGTGGTCCTTCTTACAACAAACATCTGAAAAAATATGTGAATCGATTATATACGACAAGTAGGAGCCCAGAACATCTAAGGCATAGGTGAGGAATTGGACTGAGTGGCAGGCAGAATGAGAGACACTTAAGAAGCAGTGAGGAGAGGCGGGGCCAAGATGGCGGACTAGGTGGACGCTACCGTGGATCCCTCTTGCAACAAAGACTCGGAAAAACAAGTGAATAGATCACATACATAACAATCTACGAACTCTGAACAACAAACACAGACTTAGAGATGGAGAACGAACAAATATGGGCAGACAGCGATCGTTTTCAGAACTAAGAGCCAGCGTACCAGGCAGGTGACCTTCGGAGCCCAGGCTGGGGCAGAGCCCAGGGGGGCAGACGGCACAGACAAGGGGCCCAGCCCTACCCCCCGGAACCCATCCCGGGAAGGAGTCTAGCTGGTTGGCGCGGGTGGCGTAGCGGTGCAGCCGGTGGGAGAAACACCCGGGAGGCAGTGACTGATCTTGGAGTGGGGATAGCAGCGTTCCAGCCGGGGAGCCGTCCTGCCGGGAGTTTGGCGGGAGGCAGGCAAGGCGCGAGCGTGGGGATCAACTATATTTCCCTAAAGCTAACCGGCGGGGCGGGGGGGGGCGCCCAGACGTTCGTGAGGGCCACACCCACCCAGTTCGCGCAAGCGGTGCAGTGCACCGGAGGGAGAAATCCCCAGGAGGAAGTGACAGGTCTTGGAGCGGGGAGAGCAGCGTTCAAGCCGGGGAGCCGTCCCGCTGGGATCTTGGTGAGAGTGGGCAGGGTATGAGCGCATTCCCGTGAATAGACCCCGGGGGCGAGCCCAGCTGTTCGTGAGGGCCCCGCCCACCCAGTTCACGCGAACGGGTGCGGCACACCAGAGGGAGAAATCCCGGGGAGGAGGTGACTGGTCTTGGAGCGGGGAGAGCAGGGTCCCAGCCGGGGAGCCGTCCTGCTGGGACCTTGGCCAGAGCGGGCGGGGTGTGAGCGCATTCCCCTGAATAGACCCCAGGGCAGGCCCAGCTGTTCGTGAGGGCCACGCCCACTCAGTTCGCGTGAGGGGTGCGGCGCACCGGAGGGAGAAATCCCCGGGAGGAAGTGACAGATCTTGGAGCGGGGAGAGTAGCGTCCCATCCGGAGAGCCGTCCTGCCGGGATTCTGGCGGACGGGGGCGGAGCGTGAACGCGGGGATCAGCTCTATAGCTCTATATTCTGTGGTGCTACACGCCTAGCTCTCTGATCTCTCCCCCACCCTCCCCAGGCGGCTCCATTAACATCCGAATACCCTGAGCCAGAAGGAGAATTCAGATAGGGATCTGACTGCATTTTTTTTTAGCTGATTACCTGGAAAATCTAGTTTCCCAGTGATGGCTCGGAGACAGCAGTCCATATCAAACCACATAAAGAAACAGACCATCACAGCTTCTCCAACCCCCCAAACAAAAGAATCAAAATATTTCCCAAATGAAGATATAATCCTGGAATTATCAGATACAGAATATAAAAAACTAATTTACAGAATGCTTAAAGATATCACAAATGAAATTAGGATAAATGCAGAAAAAGCTAAGGAACACACTGATAAAACTGTTGAAGAACTCAAAAAGGTTATTCAAGAACATAGTGGAAAAATTAATAAGTTGCAAGAATCCATAGAGAGACAGCATGTAGAAATCCAAAAGATTAACAATAAAATTACAGAATTAGACAACGCAATAGAAAGTCAGAGGGGCAGACTTGAGCAATTAGAATGCAGACTGGGACTTCTGGAGGACCACGGAATCAACTCCAACATAGCTGAAAAAACATCAGATAAAAGAATTACAAAAAATGAAGAAACCCTAAGAATCATGTGGGACTCTATCAAGAAGGATAACTTGCGAGTGTTTGGAGTCCCAGAACAGGGAGGGGGGACAGAAAACACAGAGAAAATAGTTGAAGAACTCCTGACACAAAACTTCCCTGACATCATGAAAGACGAAAGGATATCTATCCAAGATGCTCATCGAACCCCATTTAAGATTGATCCAAAAAGAAAAACACCAAGACATATTATCATCAAACTTGCCAAAAACAAAGACAAACAGAAAATTTTAAAAGCAGCCAGGGAGAAAAGAAAGGTTACCTTCAAGGGAGAATCAATAAGAATAAGTTCAGACTACTCAGCAGAAACCATGCAAGCAAGAAGGGAATGGGACGACGTATACAGAGAACTGAAGGAGAAAAACTGCCAACCAAGGATCATATATCCAGCAAAACTCTCTCTGAAATATGAAGGAGAAATTAAGATATTTACAGATAAACACAAGTTTAGAGAATTTGAAAAAACTAAACCAAGACTGCAAGAAATGCTTAAGGAGATTGTTTGGCCCGATGACCAATAATATCAGGTATCAGCACAATACAAGGTCACAAAACAGAACGTCCTGATATCAACGCAACTCAAATAGGGAAAGCACAAAAACAAAGTAAGATTCATTCTAAAAAATAAATAAATAAACAAAATAATACACATAACAGGAAATCATGGAAATCAATAGATAAACGATCACAATAATCAAAAAGAGGGACTAAATATAGGAGGCATTGAACTGCCAGATGGAGAGTGATACAAGGTGGTATAGAATGATACAAGTTAGGTTTTTACTTAGAAAAATAGGGGTAAATAATAAGGTAACCACAAAAAGGAATATCAATTCCATAACTCAAGAAAAACGTAACGACTCAACAAACACAAAGTTAAACATTATGAAAATGAGGATCTCACAATCTACTAAGAAAAATGTCTCAGCACAAAAAAGTATGTGGAAAAATGAAAAGGCCAACAACACACATGAAAAGGCATCAAAATGACAGCACTAAAAACTTATTTATCTATAATTACGCTGAATGTAAATGGACTAAATGCACCAATTAAGAGACAGAGAGTCACGGACTGGATAAAGAAACACGATCCATCTATATGCTGCCTACAAGAGACACACCTTAGACTTAGAGACACAAACAAACTAAAACTCAAAGGATGGGAAAAATATATCAAGCAAATAATAAGCAAAAAAGAAGAGGAGTAGCAATATTAATTTCTGACAAAATAGACTTTAGACTTAAATCCGCCACAAAGGATAAAGAAGGACACTATATAATGATAAAAGGGACAATTGATCAGGAAGACATAACGATATTAAATATTTACGCACCCAATGACTGGGCTGCAAGATACATAAATCAAATTTTAACAGAATTGAAAAGAGAGATAGACACCTCCACAATTATAGTAGGAGACTTCAACACACCACTTTCGGAGAAGGACAGGACATCCAGTAAGAAGCTCAATAGAGACACGGAAGACCTACTTACAACAATCAACCAACTTGACCTCATTGACTTATACAGAACTCTCCACCCAACGGCTGCAAAATATACTTTTTTTTCTAGTGCACATGGAACATTCTCTAGAATAGACCACATATTAGGTCACAAAACAAATCTTGGTAGAATCCAAAACATCGAAATATTACAAACCATCTTCTCAGACCACAAGGCAATGAAGCTAGGAATCAATAACAGAAAAACGAGGGAAAAGAAATCAAATACTTGGAAAATGAACAATACCCTCCTGAAAAAAGACTGGGTTATAGAAGACATCAAGGAAGGAATAAGGAAATTCTTAGAAAGCAACGAGAATGAAAATACTTCCTATCAAAACCTCTGGGACACAACAAAAGCAGTGCTCAGAGGCCAATTTATATCGATAAATGCACACATACAAAAAGAAGAAAGAGCCAAAAGCAGAGAACTGTCCCGACAAATTGAACAAATAGAAAGTGAGCAACAAAAGAACCCATCAGGCATCAGAATAAAACAAATAATAAAAATTAGAGCTGAACTAAATGAATTAGAGAACAGAAAAAGTATTGAAAAAATTAACAAAGCCAAAAGCTGGTTTTTTGAAAAAATTAACAAAATTGATAAACCATTGGCTAGACTGACTAAAGAAAAACAGGAAAGGAAACAAATAACCCGAATAAGAAACGAGAAGGACCACATCACAACAGAACCAAATGAAATTAAAAGAATCATTTCAGATTACTACATAAAATTGTACTCTAACAAATTTGCGAACCTAGAAGAAATGGATAAATTCTTGGAACAATACTACCTACCTAAACTAACACATTCAGAAGTAGAACAACTAAATAGACCCATAACAAAAAAAGAGATTGAAACGGTAATCAAAAATCTTCCAACAAAAAAAAGTCCTGGCCCAGACGGCTTCACTGCAGAGTTCTACCAAACCTTCAGAGAAGACTTAACACCACTACTACCGAAGGTATTTCAAAGCATAGAACAAGACGGAGTACTACCCAACTCATTCTATGAGAGCTACCATCTCCCTGATACCAAAACCAGGTAAAGACATTACAAAAAAAGAAAATTTTAGACCTATATCCCTCATGAACATAGATGCAAAAATCCTCAACAAAATTCTAGCCAATAGAATCCAACAACACATCAAAAAAATAATTCACCCTGATCAAGTGGGATTTATCCCAGGTATGCAAGGCTGGTTTAATATCAGAAAAACCATTAATGTAATCCATCACATAAATAAAACAAAAGATAAAAACCACATGATCTTATCAATAGATGCAGAAAAGGCATTTGACAAAGTTCAACACCCATTCATGATAAAAACTCTTACCAAAATAGGAATTGAAGGAAAATTCCTCAACATAATAAAGGGCATCTATGCAAAGCCAACACCTAATATCACTCTAAATGGAGAGAACCTGAAAGCATTTCCCCTGAGAACGGGAACCAGACAAGGATGCCCTTTATCACCACTCTTATTCAACATCGTACTTCAAGTCCTAGCCAGGGCAATTAGGCTAGACAAAGAAATAAAGGGTATCCAAATTGGTAAGGAGGAAGTGAAGTTATCACTATTTGCAGATGACATGATCGTATACATGGAAAACCCTAAGGAATTCTCCAGAAAACTACTGAAACTAATAGAAGAGTTTGGAAGAGTCTCAGGTTATAAAATAAACATACAAAAATCACATGGATTCCTCTACATCAACAAAAAGAACACCGAAGAGGAAATAACCAAATCAATACCATTCACAGTACCCCCAAGAAGATAAAATACTTAGGAATAAATCTTACGAAGGATGTAAAAGACCTATACAAAGAAAACTATAAAACTCTGCTACAAGAAATTCAAAAGGACATACTTAAGTGGAAGAACATACCCTGCTCATGGATAGGAAGACTTAACATAGTAAAAATGTCTATTCTACCAAAAGCCATCTATACATATAACGCACTTCCAATCCAAATACCAATGTCATATTTTAAGGGGATAGAGAAACAAATCATTAATTTCATATGGAAGGGAAAGAACCCCCGGATAAGCAAAGCTTTACTGATAAAGAAGAAGAAAGTGGGAGGCATCACTCTACCTGATTTCAGAACCTATTATACAGCTACAGTAGTCAAAACAGCCTGGTACTGGTACAACAACAGGCACATAGACCAATGGAACAGAATTGAGAACCCAGATATAAATCCATCCATGTATGAGCAGCTGATATTTGACAAAGGACCAGTGTCAGCCAATTGGAGAAATGATAGTCTTTTTAACAAATGGTGCTGGCATAACTGGATATCCATTTGCAACAGAATGAAACAGGACCCATACCTCACACCATGCACAAAAACTAACTCCAAGTGGATCAAAGACCTAAACATAAAGACTAAAACGATAAAGATCATGGAAGAAAAAATAGGGACAACCCTAGGAGCCCTAATACAGGCATAAACAGAATACAAAACATTACCAAAAATAATGAAGAGAAACCAGATAACTGGGAGCTCCTAAAAATCAAACACCTATGCTCATCTAAAGACTTCACCAAAAGAGTAAAAAGACCACCTACAGACTGGGAAAGAATATTCAGCTATGACATCTCAGACCAGCGCCTGATCTCTAAAATCTACATGATTCTGTCAAAACTCAACCACAAAAAGACAACCAACCCAATCAAGAAGTGGGCAAAGGATATGAACACACATTTCACTAAAAAAGATATTCAGGCAGCCAACAGATACATGAGAAAATGCTCTCGATCATTACCCATTAGAGAAATGCAAATTAAAACTACGATGAGATTCCATCTCACACCAACTAGACTGGCATTAATCCAAAAAACACAAAATAATAAATGTTGGAGAGGCTGCGGAGAGATTGGAACTCTCATACACTGCTGGTGGGATTGTAAAATGGTACAACCACTTTGGAAATCCATCTGGCGTTATCTTAAACGGTTAGAAATAGAACTACCATACAACCCAGAAATCCCACTCCTCGGAATATACCCTAGAGATACAAGAGCCTTCACACAAACAGACATATGCACACCCATGTTTATTGCAGCTCTGTTTACAATAGCAAAAAGCTGGAAGCAACCAAGATGTCCGTCAACGGATGAATGGGTAAATAAATTGTGGTATATTCACACAATGGAATACTACGCATCGATAAAGAACAGTGACGAATCTCCGAAACATTTCATAACATGGAGGAATCTGGAAGGCATTATGCTGAGCGAAATGAGTCAGAGGCAAAAGGACAAATATTGTATAAGACCACTATTATAAGATCTTGAGAAATAGAAAAAACTGAGAAGAACACATACTTTTGTGGTTACAAAGGGGGAAGGGAGGGAGGGAAGGAGAGGGTTTTTTATTGATCAATCAGTAGATAAGAACTGCTTTGGGTGAAGGGAAAGACAACACACAATACAAGGAAGGTCAGCTCAATTGGACTGGACTAAAAGCAAAGAGGTTTCCAGGATAAAATGAAAGCTTCAAAGGTCAGCGGAGCAGGGGCTGGGGTCTGGGGAACATGGTTTGAGGAGACTTCTAAGTCAACGGGCAAAATAATTCTATTATGAAAACATTCTGCATCTCACTTTGAATTGTGGTGCCTGGGGTCCTAAATGCCAACAAGCGGCCTTCTAGATACATCAATTGGTCTCAACCCACCTGGAGCAAAGGCAAAGGAAGAACACCAAGGCCACATGACAACTAAGAACCCAAGAGACAGAAAGGGCCACATGAACCAGAGACCTCCATTATCCTGAGACCAGAAGAACTAGTTGGTGCCCGGCCACAATCGATGTCTGCCCTGTCAGGGAGCACAACAGACAACTCCTGAGGGAGCAGGAGTCCAATGGGATACAGACCCCAAATTCTCATAAAAAGACCATACCTAATTATATGAATGCGACTAGAGGAATCCCAGAGACAGTGCTCCCCAGAACTTCTGATGGCACAGGACAGGAACCATCCCCGAAGACAACTCATCAGGCATGAAAAGGACTGGTCAGCGGCGGGGGAGAGAGATGCTGATGAAGAGTGAGCCAATTAAATTAGGTGGACACTGGAGAGTGTGTTGGCAACTCTTGACTGGAGGAGGGATGGGAAGATAGAGAGAGAGGGAAGATGGCAAAATTGGCATGAAACGAGAGACTGAAAGGGCTGACTCAATAGGGGGAGAGCAAGTGGGAGAAGGGAGTAAGATGTAGGTAAACCTACATGTGACAGACTGATTGGAATGGTAAATGTTCACTTGAAGCTTAATAAAAATTAATTAAAAAAAAAAAAAAGAGAAGCAGTGAGGAGTTTCCAGACCTGACCCAGTGGGAACCATCACCCTGCAGGCCAGGATCGGGTGATGTCAGCGGTGAGGCAAGCAATGGCATTTGGGACATGTTTTCCAAATCGGGAGAGACCGAGGGATGGAGAGTCCACTCCCACCTCCAGAATCAGTGAATAGTGGTACTCAATTGGCAAAAGATATGTACATGCATCTAACCTACCCCACAGATCAAAAAGCACCCCTTTGGGAAAAACCTCTCTCCCATCTACCTACCCCCTTCCTGCTCCATATTCTGTCCAAGCCAGCTTCAGAGACTGCCACATCCTCTGGGCTGAAAGAAAGATCCATCATGCTCGCTGAGCAATTCTCCCAGCATTGGAGAGGGAATGATTTCAAAAGCTGGGAAAAATGATCTGCTGGATCTTTTAAGTCGAGAACTCAGGGCAGAAACAGCTCCTTTGCCTAGGCACATGCGTAAGAGGTCCACAGACATTGAATGTTTTTCACCTCTGCATAGATGTGTGTGGGCCCATTTCAACAGTGTAGGCCCTCATTAGCACAGTACAACAGGGTATATACCTGAACCCTCACTTCAACTCTTTCAACTATATGGTGGAGAGGAAAGTTCATGACATTTGACATGTCTCTGTCTGTTAAGCAGGATCATCACCTACCCACATCAGGGACCTGAGGACGGGTGTCTCCACTCATGCCACCTAGTCACCCATGACAGGGGTTGAAGAATAAGTGCTGGCTCCTACTCCTTAAAGCCAATAGCACTGGGTGCCCATAATCTGGCTGGAGGTGGGGGAGGGATGAACACAAAGAGAATTGTGCAAGATTTGTTGGAAGGAAATTTCCCTGATATCGTGAAAGATGAGAAGATATCCACTCAAGATGCTCATTGAACCTCATACAAGGTACATCCCAAGAGAATGTCACCATGATATATCATAATCAAACCTGCCCAAACCAAAGATAAAGAAAGAATTTTAAGAGTGGCTAAGCATAAATGAAAAGTCACCTACAAATGAGAGTCAACAAGACTAAGCTCATACTACTCAGCAGAAACCATGCAGGCAAGAAGGTAATGGGCTTTATATAAAGTCTTGAAGGTCAAAACTGCCAGCCAAGAATATATGCCCAACAAAACTGTCGCACAAAAATGATGGCGAAGTTAGGACATTTCCAATAAAAAAAAGTTTAGGGAATTTGCAAAAACCCAAGCCAAAATTATAAGAAACACTAAAGGGAGACTGACAGCCTCACTGGAGAATTCTACCAACTTTTAGACAAGACATAACACCACTACTAGTAAAGGTATTTCAGAGCATAAAAAAGGAGGAAACACTGTCAAACTCATTCTATGAAGCCAGCATAACCCTGATACCAAAACCAGGTAAAAACACCACAAAAAAGAAAACTATAGACCAGTGGACCTCATGAAATTAGATGCAATAATCCTCAATAAAATTCAACAATATATATTGAAAAAAAACTCACCATGCCCGGGGGGATTCATACCAGGTATGCAGGGATGGTTCAACATTAAAAAAAAAAAAAAAAAAAAAATCAACAATGTAATCAATCACATAAATAAAACAAACAAACAAAAAAAAAACGCGATCTTATCAATTCCTGCAGAAGAGGCATTTGACAAAGTCCAACATCCGGTCATGATAAAAACACTCAGCAATATAGGAATAGAAGGTAAATTATTAAGCCTAATAAAGGGCATTTATACAAACCCAACAGCCACCATCATCCTAAACGGAGACAGTCTGAAAGCATTCCGTTTCAGAACTGGAACCAGAAAAGGATGCCCTTTGTCACCGCTCTTATTCAACATTGGGCTGGAAGTCTTATCCAGAGCAATTAGGCTAGAAAAAGAAATACAGGGCATCCAAATTGATAAGGAAGACGTAAAACTATCTCTATTTGCAGATAATATGATCTTATACACAGAATACCCTAAAGAATAAACAAGAAAACTACCAGAAGTAATAGAAGTCTTCAGCAAAATATCAGGATACAAGATAAATATAGGATAATCAGTTGTATTCCTCTACACCAAAAAAAGAGAATGTCGAAGAGGAAATCACCAAATCTATACCATTCACTATAGCCCCCTCCTCAGAAGATAAAATATGTAGGAATAAATCTAACCAGAGACGTAAAAGATCTATACAAAGGAAACAACAAGACACTACTGCTAGAAACCAAGACAGACCCTACAGAAGTGGAAAAACACACCTTACTCATGAATAGGAAGACTCAACATTGTGAAAATGTCTATTCTACCCAAAGTGATCTATAGATACAAGGATTCATGACCCCTGTTTCAATGGTATTTTTTAATGAGAGGGAGAAACAAATCACTAATTTCACACAGAAAGAGCATAAGCCCCAGATAGGTAAAGCATTACTGAAGAAAAAGAACAAAGTGGGAGACCTCATACTACCTAATTTTAGAATCTTTATACCACCATTGTAGTCAAAACACCCTGGTACTGGTACGGCAACAGATACATAGACCAATGGAAAAGAACTGAGAATCTAGAAATAAATCCATACACATATGAGCAGCTGATATTTGAGAAAGGCCCAATGTCCATTAGAGAAAGGACAGCCTCTTTAACAAATGGTGCTGGCATAACTGGGTGTCCATCTGCAAAAAAATGAAACAAGAACCATAATTCGAAACATGCACAAAAAGTAACTCAAAATGGATCAAAGGCCTAAATATAAAATCTAAAACGATAAAGATCATGGAATAAAAAACAGGGACAACACTAGGAGACCTAATACATGGCATAAACAGTACACAAATCATTATTAACATCACACAAACACCAGAAGAGAAACTAGATAACTTGGCGCTCCTAAAAATCAAACACTTATGCCTGTCCAAACACTTCACCAAAACAGTAATAAGACAATGTACAGAGTGGGAAAAAAATTTTGGCTACAAGAAATCTGATCAGCATCTCAGCTCCAAAATCTGCAAGATACTTGAAAACCTGAACAGCAAAAAGACATATAACCCAATTAAAAAGTGGACAAGGAACATGAACAGTCACTTCACCAAAGAAGACATTCAGGAAGTTAAGACATACCTGAGGAAATGCTCATGATCATTAGCCTTCAGAAAAATGCAGATCAAAGTACAATGAGATCCATCTTACCCCAACAAGGACAGCAGTAATCTAAAAAACACAAAATAATCAATGTAGGAGAGGTTGTGGAGTGACTGGAACACTTATACACTGCCGGTGGGAATGTGAAATGGTAAAACCACTTTGAAAATCGTTTTGGAACTTCCTTAAAAGATAGAAATAGAACTGTCATATGATCCACAAATTCAGCTCCTTGAAATATAACCTAGAGACATAAGAGCTCTTACACAAATAGATACATGCACACCCATGTTCACTGCAGCACTGTTCACAACAGCAAAAAGATGAAAACGGCACAGAGTCAGGGTCAAGATGGCAAAATAGCCAGATGCTTCTGGAGATCCCTCTTAAAACAAAGACCTGAAAAATCAAGTGAAATGAGTATATTTGCGACAAGCTAGGAGTCCTGAACATCAAAGGCAAAGTTAGAAAGTGGACGAAGTGGCATGGGGGGAGAGAGACTGTTCAGAAACAGAGAGGAGTTGCAGGACTTGAATCGCTGAAATCCCTCAAGCACCATATCCTGAACCGGCTGTAGTGGGCTGGTGGTAGCGTTTGGCGGCAGGTTTCTCCGGGAGAAGCAGCCAGCCACACAGCCTACTCACATCTCAGGAACCAGAGAAGAACGGCGCTCTTGCCAAACGCTAAGTACTTGCGTATATTTTACTGCGCCCTCCGCCCCGAAACTGCCTTCAGTGGCTGTTGATTTCCCTGGGCCTGAGATAGGCCCATTTGAGAACTCTGACCCATACTCCCAGATTTGGAGAAGGTATAAATTCACAACAGGGGTAAAAGATAATTTGCCTGCTCCACTAACCTGGGCAGCTCAGGACAGAAGCAGCTCCTGTCCAGGCATAAACAGTCTGTGGACTTTGAATAACTTTCCCCCCTGCATGGACCAGTCTGGGCTTTTTCCAGAAGAAAAGGCCCTTCTTGGCAGACAGTGACTGTTTAAGCTATGCAGTGGAGAGGTGGATGTTTGATATTTGACACAGCTTTGCCTACTAAACAGAGTCCTCACCTACCCACAGCACGGGCCTAAGGACTGGTGGCCCCTCTTAGGACACACAGCTCCTGCAACAGGGGTCCAAGGATAACTGGTACCTCCCAGTCCTTACAACCGAAAGCACTGGGTGCCCATGGTCTGTCTGCAGAACCCACCCACCTGCATGCAATAGGGAAGAGGGTCACGCTTTCCTCAGATACACTCAGGGGACGGTTCTCAGGTCCCTGCCTTGTTCACACCCTGACCCCCTGCTGCAACCAGATATTGCTACTTACGCTAAACACCCCTGCCCCTCTAAGACTGTAGGACAGAGCCTGTATCACACACTTGATGACCAGCTACCTGGACACCTGAGCTGAATCCACACAAGAACAATGAATGGACTCATAAACTCATATACATGATAACAGCTCTAGCCATCTGGTGACAGGATGTTAGAGCCCCAAAGGTGAAGTAATCAAGCTAACTCACTCAAGCAACCCATTTGGGCATATAAAAAAAAAAAAAGCAAAGCCAGAAACTAGGATACAGTAAGCAAACATAAAATAAACTAATACAATAACTTAGAGATGCCTCAGAGACAACAGTCAGTATCGAACCACATAATGATACGGACCATGATCACTTCAGCAAGGTGTCAAAACGGAGAATTAAAAGATCTTCTGGATAAGAATGCCTTCCTGAAATTACCGGATACAGAATTCAAAAGATTAACATACAGAGCTCTTCAAGACATAAGGAAGGAGATCAGGCAATACTCAAAACAGAAGAGCGGTGGGATGCAAATCCCAAATTCTCATACGACCAGACTTAATGGTGTGACTGAGACTAGAAGGACCCCGGTGTTCACGGTCCCCAGACCTTCTGTTGGCACACGACAGGAACCATTCCTGAAGCCAACTCTTCAGACATGGATTGGACTGGACAATGGGTTGGAGAGGGATGCTGGTGAGGAGTGAGCTTCTTGGATCAGGTGGACACTTGAGACTATGTTGGCATCTCCTGCCTGGAGGGGACATGAAAGGGTGGAGGGGGTTAGAAGCTGGCGAAATGGACAAGAGAAGAGAGAGTGGAGGGAGACAGCGGGCTGTCTCATTAGGGGGAGAGTAATTGGGAGTGTGTAGCAAGGTGTATATGGGTTTTTGTGTGAGAGACTGACTTGATTTGTAAACTTTCACTTAAAGCACAATAAAAATTATTAAAAAAATAAGAAAAAATAACTTATATAAATTGGATATATAATACAATAAAAAAAAAAAAAGACTTCGAAGTTAAATCCACCACAAAAGATAAGGAAGGACAGTATATAGTGATTAAAGGGACAATATACCAGGAGGATATAACCATATTAAATATTTATGCACCCAACGACAGGGCTGCAAGATACATGAAACAAACTCTAATAGCATTGAAAACTGAGACACACAGCTCCACAATTAAAGTAGGAAACTTCAACACACCACCTTCACTGAAGGACAGGATATCCGCAAAGAAGCTCAATAAAGACATGGAAGACCTAAATGCCGTAATCAACCAACTCGACCTTACAGACATATATAGAACACTCCACCCAACAGCAGCCAAGTATACTTTCTTTTCTAGTGCACATGGAACATCCTTTAGAATAGACCACACATTAGGTCATAAAGCAAGCCTTAGAAGAATCCAAAACATCAAAATATTACAAAGCATCTTCTCCGAACATAAGGCCATAAAAGTAGAAATCGATAACAGAAAAAGCAGGGAAAAGAAATCAAACACTAGGAAACTGAACAATACCCTGCTCAAGAAAGATTGGGATTATAGAAGAAATTACAGATGGAATAAAGAAATTCATAGAATACAATGAGAATGAAAACGCTTCCTATCAGAACCTTTGGAACACAGCGAAAGCAGTGGTCAGAGGTCAATTGATATCAATAAATGCACACATACAAAAGGAAGAAAGGGCCAAAATCAAAGAATTATCCCTACAACTTGAACAAATAGAAAGAGGGCAACAAAAGAAACCTTCAAGCGCTAGAAGAAAGGAAATAATAAAAATTAGAGCAGAACTAAAGGAAATAGAAAACAGAAAAACAATTGAAAGAAGTAACAAGACCAAAAGCTGGTTCTTTGAAAAAATTACCAAAATTGATAAACCAGTGTCAAACTGATAAAAGAAAAACAGGAGAGGAAGCAAATAACCCAAATAACAAATGAGATCGGCCATATTACAAGAGACCAAACTGAAATTAAGAGAGTCATATGAGATTACTATGAGAAATTGTATTCTAACAAATTTCAAAAACCTAGAAGAAATGGATGAATTCCTAGAAAAACACTACCTATCTAAACTAACACAAACAGAGGTAGAACAACTAAATAGATCCAAACAAACGAAGAGACTGAAAAGGTAATCAAAAAACTCCTGACAACAACAACAACAAAAAAACCTGGCCTGGATGGCTTCACTGCAGTGCTCTACCAAACTTTCAGAGAATTACACCATTACTAAAGGTATTTCAGAGCACAGAAAAGGACGGAATACCCCCAAACTCATTTTATGAAGCCAGCATTTCCCTGATACCAAAACCAGGTAAAGACACTAAAAAAAAAACAAAATTACAGACCTATATCCCTCATGAACTTAGATCCAAAAATCCTCAACAAAATTCTAGCCAATAGAATTCAACAACGTATCAAAAAAAAAAAAAAAAAAAAAATTCACCATGACCAAGTGGAATTCAAACCAGGTATGCAGGGATGGTTCAACATTAGAAAAAGAATCAATGTAATCCATCATATAACTAAAACAAAAGACAAGAACCACATGACCTTATCAATCGATGAAGAAAAGGCATTTGACAAAGTTCAACACCCATTCACGATAAAAAAAACTCTCAGGAAAATAGCAATAGAAGGAAAATTCCCCAACATAATAAAGGCCATTTAAACAAAGCCAACAACAACATCATCCTAAACCGAGAGAGTCTGAAAGCATTCCCCTTGAGATTGGGAACCAGGCAAGGATGCCCTTTATTACCACTCTCATTCAACATTCTGCTGGAGGTCCTAGCCAGAGCAATTCGGCTACATAAAGAAATAAAAGACATCCAGATTGATAAGGAAGAAGTAAAAGTATCTCTATTTGCAAATGACATGATCATAAACACAAAAAACCCTAAAGAATTCTCAAGAAAACTACTGAAACTAATAGTTCAGCAGAGTTTCAGGATACAAGATAAACATACAAAAATCAGTTGGATTCCTCTACACCAATAAAAAGAAAATCAAAGAGGAAATCAGCAAATCAATGCAATTTACATTAGCCCCCAAGAAGATAAAATACTTAGGAATAAATCTTACCAGAGATGTAAAAGACTTATACAAGAAAAACTACAAGACACAACTGCATGAAACCAAGAGACCTACATAAGTGGAAAAAGATACCTTGCTCATGGATAGGAAGGTGCAACATTGTAAAAATGTCTATTCTACCAAAAAAAAAAAAAAAGCCATCTATAATTCAATGAAATACCCATCCAAATTACATTGACACTTTTTGATGAGATAGAGAAACAAATCATCAACTTCATATGGAGGGAAATAATCCCAGGATAAGTAAAGCATTACTGAGAAAAAAAACAAAAAAGCTGGAGGCCTCACTCTATCTGACTTTAGAAACCATTATGCTGCCACAGTAGGGAAAACAGCCTGATACTGGTACAACAACAGATACATAAAGAAATGGAACAGAATTGAGAATCCAGACATAAATCTATCTACATACAAGCAGCTGATATTTGAAAAAGACCCAAAGTCAGTTAAATGGGGGAAAGATAGTCTTTTTAACAAGTGGTGCTGGCATATCTGGATATCCATTTGCAAAAAAAATAAACAAGAGCCATATCTCACACCATGCACAAAACTAACTGCAAGTGGATCAAAGACTACCTAAATATAAAATCTAAACGATAAAGATCACGGAAGAGAAAATAGGGACAGCGCTAGGAACTCTCATACATGGCACAAACAGTATAAAAATCATTACAAACAATGCGGAAGAGAAACTAGATAACTGGGAGCTCCTAAAAATCAAACACCTATGCCTATCCAAAGATTTCACCAAAAGAGTAAAAAGACTACCTACACAGACTGGGAAAAAGATTTTAGCTATGACATTTCTGATCAGCTCCTGATCTCTAAAATTCACGATATTGCAAAAACTCAACTGCAAAAAGAGAAATAACCCAATTAAAAAATGGGCAAAGGATATGAACAGACACTTCACTAAAGAAGACATTCTGGTGGCTAACAGAGGCATGAGGAAATGCTCACCATCATTAGCCATTAGAGAAATGGAAATGAAAACTACCATCAGATTCGTTCGATCTCACTGCAACAAGGCTGGCGTTAATACAAAAAACACAAAATAATAAATGTTGGTGAGGTTATGGAGAGACTGGAACACTTATACACTGCTGGTGGGAATGTAAAATTGTTTAATCACTTTGGAAATTTATTTGGCTCTTCCTTAAAAAACTAGAAATAGAACTACCACATGATTCAGCAATCTCGCTACTTGGAATATATCCTAGAGAAAAAAGAGACTTTACATAAACACATATAAGCACACCCATGTTCATTGCAGCACTATTTACAATAGCAAAAAGTTGAAAGCAACCAAAGTGTCCATCAACAGCTGAATGGATAAATAGATTATGGTATATGTACACAATGTAATATTACTCATCAATAAAGAACACTGATGAATCCGTGAAACATTTCGTAACATGGAGGAATCTGGAAGGCATTATGCTGAGTGAAATTAGTCAGTCACAAAAGGACAAATGTTGTATGAGACCACTATTATAAGAACTGAAGAAAAGGTTTACACACAGAAGAAAACATTCTTTGCTGGTTATGAGGGCAGAGGGAGGAAGAGGGGTATTCACTAACTAGATGGTAGACAAGAATTATTTTAGGCGAAGGGAAGGGCAACACACAATACAGGGGAAGTCAGCACACCTGGACTAAACCAAAAACTAAGAAGTTTCCTGAATACAACCAAACACTTCAAGGGACAAAGAATCAGGAGGAGGGGTCTGGGAACCATGGTTTCAGGGGACATCTAAGTCATTTGGCATAATGAAGTTTATTAAAAAAATGTTCTGCATCCCACTTTGGTGAGTAGCCTCTGGGGTCTTTAAAGCTAAGAATAGGCCACCTAATATGCACCAATTGGTGTCAACCAACTTAGAACAAAGGAGAATAAAGAACACTAAAGCACAAGGAAAATATAAGTCCAAGACACAGAAAGGGCCACTTAAACCAGAGACTTCATCAGTCTGAGACCAGGAGAACTAAATGGTGCCTGGCTGCCACCAATGACCACCCTAACAAGGAACATAAGTCCCTAATGGAGCAGTAGAAAAGTGGGGTGTAGAACTCAAATTCTAGTAAATAGATCAGACTTAATGGTCTGAGACTGGAGGAACCCCAGAAGACATGGCCCCCAGACACTCTTGTTAGCCTAGAACTAAAACCATTCCCTAAGCCAACTCTTCAGCCAAAGGTTAGACTGCTGTATAAGACATATAAGATGGTACTGGTGAGGAGAGTGCTTCTTAGCTCAAGTAGATACTTGAGACTAAGTGGCTGGCTCGTGTTTGGAGGTGAGATGAGAGGGCAGAGAGGGACAGGAGCTGGATCAATGGACGCGGGAAAAGCGCGGTGGAGGGGAGGAGTGTGCTGCCACATTATAGGGAGGGTAACTTGGGTAACAAAGCAAAGTGTATAAGTTTTTGTATGGAAACTGACTTGATTGTGAACTTTCACTTAAAGCACACTAATTTGTTTTTCAAATAAAAAGCAAAATAAGTTTTTGGTGATTTAAGCCAAAAAGAAATTGCACTGCAAACCTATGTGAATAGACCTGCATTTACTGACATGGAAAAGATTGGCAGTGTTTGTTCTTAATCCAGAAAACTGGTTATAGAATGATGTTTCTCATGCTCTGGAATAAACAGAGTGCTGACATGTTTATATCTGCAAGGGAACAAAAATATTCTGAAGGGTTATTTTGTAATAAAATATGTTTTAAGTCATAATAAAAATACAAAACTTTCTCAAGTACACACACTGACCCCCACCACGGCCTATTAATATACACACGTACCTCACATTCCTGAAGCACCCACTGACACTCCCTCCACTCCTCCAGGATGGAAACACACATACAGCGCCTTACATCCTCAAATGCACATGCAGTTGTGTGCTGGCAAAGGATTACACACCCACACTGGCTTTCTGCAGAGTTAGAAATACATGTACATTGTCCCAGATACAAATGGAGAAGTGGCACACAAGTTAATGATCTCAACCAAACATGTAATACTCGTGACTGGAGATTTTATATACACACAGATCATTAGAAGGATGGTTTTGCTGATCTTGGCCAATCTCTTGCATCCTCAACCTATCATGCTTGCAAATCAATCATGATTTCATGACAGGACACTACAAATAAACGGTTGGTTTTTAGTCAATTCAGCAAAATCACTCACTTCCTGGACTAATGAGTGCCATTTCAACATGAAGGTTGGTTGACCTGTTTCTTATGTTAACAAGGAAGACCTAAGAGAAGCGAGCTCGGAGGTTGGAACTTGACTGAATTTTCCTTGACAGATTTTTCTGTGCTTAAACGAGAGTGCTTTTCAAATCCTGAAGACCTGTTCAAAATTACCTTTATTCAGAATGTAATAGATAATGACTTGACACACTTGTCAGTATAAAGAGGCGTTATTGAAATTTCTCCCCTCATTTTCAGTCCACCAATTAGGAAAACAATCACTGCAGTCCTGAGATGCAGCGTTTGCCATTTCCCCTGGTATAAATACTGCAAGCACAGGACAAGCTATCCACCTGAGGGCACTGAATTCTACACCATGAAAGGGGATCTCCCAATACAAAACCAACGCCTGCAAATAACCCAAAAGCATATAGGAGGGTAAAGTATAGCAGCAACATTACTAAGGGTGAGTTTGCGTGTCCATTACCTTCCTTAGTAATGGAACTGAACTATGAGAAAGCGGAAAAGCGGTGCGCTCTGTGCACAGGGTCTGAGGCCTCGCCCTGGCACAGCCCAGCCCAGCCCAGCTGCGAGACCTACCCTTAGGGGCCCTGCCTTCCCTGCTCCTGCTGTGCGCCTCCCTGAAGGGGACCTTCCGCCACTAAAGCCTGAAGCCCTTAGAGGGCGGCGGTTCGTGCGTCCCAGGGCCCTGTTCCAGGAGGTTGTACACATGTGTGAGCTCCTAAAGCAGGGCGGGAATGCGGTCCCCTGGGCCATCGTTGCAGAGTGGTTAAGAGCTGCTGCCTGCTAACTAAAAGGCCAGTTGTTCGAATCTACCACGCGCTCCTTGCAAGTCCTATGGGGCAGTTCTACTCTGTCCTACAGGATCATTAGGGGTCAGAATCGACTCTACGGTAATGGGTTTATGAAGAGCACTGCAGGAGAAGAAAACAAAGCATCTGGGGTGAATTCTGAGGCTTCTGGGAAAGCAGGCGACACCTCCTCACCCAGAACCTCCACATCAACCCTTCTGCCAAAAGAGCGTGTCTGAAGCCACCACTCATAATTTCTAAAAATTGTGGTTATTCTTTTTGTGCCATGGAGTCAATGTCCCCTCATGGAGACCCCATATGATACAGTAGAACTGCCCCATAGTGTTTCCTAGGCTATAATCTTTATGGTGGCAGATTCCCTGCTGTTTCTCCTCTGCAGCCAGAGCCTTATTTGCTGGGTATTTGCTTAGCAACCCAGAGCTTAACCTCGCACGGTCAGGGCACCTTCCCTAAGCTTACCCTTTGATATTGAGTGGATTGTGACTCACAGCGACCCTATCAGTCAGAGTAGAACATACCCACAGGGTTTCCAAGGAGTGGTTGGTGGATTTAAACTGCCACCTTTCGGTTAGTAGCGGGGCTCTTAACCACTTTGAAACCAGGGCTCCACTTAAAACACAGTATCCTGGAACTGAGAAGAGTGCTCTTCCACATTTAGATAAACTTTGGACCACATTCATTTCTTCTTCTGAACAGGCTTTCAAAAAATACTGTTTCTTTTTCCTATTCACTTTGAAAGTTCCATTACAGAACTGCACAACCAAAGAATTTTAGATGTGGAAATGCTGTAAGACATACTTTCTCCTGATGCCATTCCGAAAGTTTTCCCTACTATATTTACTGTCATACAGTTTTTCTTGATGCATTTATTTAATATATAGACATTTCACAACAAATGTTGAGGCACCAATGTTTTGTCTGAAATTTACTTGTTCCCTTGAACAGGACAGTTGAGAACCAGGTCACAGAAAGGAGCTTCTTGCTTTCCCTAGGTTCTTGCTCCACCCAGGTGGAATGGCTTAAGCTGCACCCTTAGAATTTATGAAATCGAATAAAAATTTAAGAAATTTTTATTCCAAAATAAATATTTATGGAAGGAAAACAAGTTGTTTTACAGTACTGTTTAAGAAAATAAAACATATAGGAATAAATGTACCCATTGATACAAAAGCCTTACTTACACAATGAAAAGTATAAAACACTGCTGAAAGATCTTAAAGAAGACCTAAATAGATGGAAAGAAATTCTGTGCTCATGGATTGGAAGACTTAATATAGTCAAGATGTCAATAATACACAAAGTGACCTACAGATAGAACACAATCCTAATCAAAATTCCTATAGTATTCATTACAAAAATGGAAAAAGAATCCTCCTTTTTCTATGGGAATATGAGAGAACTGAAATAGTCAAAGCAATTTGAAAAATAACAAATTAGCAGGCCTCATACTTCAAAACAGATCACACAGCTACAGTAAATCAAAACAGCCTAGTACTTGTTTAAACATAGACACACAGGCCAATGGAACAGAATTGAAAATCCAGCAATAAATCCAAACATCTATGGTCAATTGGTTTTCAATAAGGGAGCCAAATCCATTCATTGGCAAAAGAATAGTCTCTTCAATAAATGGTGCAGGCTAAATTGGATTTTCACAAACAGAAAAATGAAACAAGATCCATACCCCACACCATACACAAAAACTGAATCAATACGGATCAAGGAGCTAAATTTAAATTTAGAATCATGCAGTTCTATGAAAAAAATAGAGAAGCAAACCTTTTGGCCATGATTGGTTTTCAAATGATAGATAATCAAACACAATAATGAATGCACAAGCATCAGAAAACAAAATAGATAACTTGGACCTCATAAGAGTTAAATACTTATGCTCATCAAAACACTCAATAAAAATAGGGAAGACACAGCCTACGGACTGGGAAAAATTCTTTGGCAATTATATAAGTGATTAGAGTCTAATATCTAAAATATATAAAACTTCTACAACTTCATAACCAAAAGACAATCATATTAAGAAGTGGCAAAGAACATGAACAGACATTTTACCAATGAGAATATTCACATGGCCAACAGACACGTGAAGAGATGCTCAGCGTCATTAGGCATCAGGGAAATGCAAACCAAGACCAACATGAGATACCATTTCACTCCCACTGTGATGGCTACAAGAAAAAAGTCAAAAACAAAAAACCGGGAAAATAACAAGTGTTGGAGAGGATTTGGAAAAATTGGAACCCTCACCCGCTGCTGGTGAAAATTCAAAATGATATAGCCATTTTCAAAACAGTCTGGTGGTTTCTCAAAAAACTGCTGGCAGAGCTGCCATATAACCCAGAAATTCCATTCCAGGTATTTGCCATATGGATCTGATAGAAGTGATGGGAACAGACATATGCACACCTATTTTCACCGCAGCATTATTCACAATAGCAAAAAGATGGAAACAACTTAACTGCCCATCAATGGATGAATGGATAAGTAAAATGTGGTACATACATACAATGAAATACTCCTCAGCAATACAGAAATATGAGTTCCCTAAACTCCTTGGAACATGGAAGAACCTGGAGGACATTATCTTGAGCGAAATAAGTCTGTCACAATAAAAGAAATATTCTATGTTATCACATTTATGAAATGGTATGAACTAATAAAAATATGCAGAAAATAATGTGTTTACCAGAGTTGGAGTGGAGTGAAACAGAAATTCACTCTCTAGAGATTACACACCAGTTACTCTTGGTGATGGGAAAGGTAACACCAAATGAGAGTAAAGTGCACACAGCTTGACGATGGCAAACCATGTGAGTAAAATGTACACAAGGAAAAAGAATTTGTTGGTAATAGCAGGTAACGTGTAATTTTAAAACACAAGCAAAAACAACCAAAAATGTATATGCGGGTATATATATATATAATAGATTGGAAACCCTGGTGGTGTAGTGGTTAAGTGCAATGGGTGCTAACCAAAGGGTCGGTGGTTCAAATCTGACAGGCACTCCTTGGAAACCCTATTGGGCAGTTCTGCTCTGTCCTATACGGTTGCTATGAGTCGGAATCGACTTGACGGCACTGGGTTTATATAACAGATATTATATATGTATTCAGGTAGGCATTTATATGTATAAGTACACATAAGTGTATATATACGTGAATATGTTTATGCATATACATCTACGGGAATGTATGCACACATAAAAAAATAGTCATATATATATAACAAATCATATACAGGGCAGTCTTATGAACATTTCTTATACATAACCAAACACCTCATGGGATTGGTTTTCCGGATTTGAAGTATTAGGACCAGAGTCTAGTAGAACATCTGGGTACACGGGCGTAACAGAGTTCCTAAAGTTATACTTCACGTCCGAGTTTGCTGAGTAGTGTCTGGGGTTTTAAAAACTTGATAACGGCTTTCTAAGATACAACTATTGGTCTCTACTTAGCTACAGCCAAAGAGAATGTAGGAAATGACAGACACAAAAAAGAAACTTGGGGGGGCAAGGTCAAGATGGTAGAATAGACAGATGGTTGTGGCAGTTCTGGCGAACCCTCTTACAACAAAGATCCCCCCCAAAAAGTGAAATGAGTATATTTATGACAAGCTAGCAGCCCGAACATCAAAGTCAAGGTTAGAAAATGAACTGAGGGGTAGGTGGAGGAAGAGACGGTTCAGAAGCACACAGGAGTTACTAAACCAGAATTACCAGGACCCCTCAGGCACCATTCCTGGGAGTGGCTGCCATGGGCTGGTACAAGCTTTCAGCTGCAGTTTCCCCATGGAGAAGCAGCCAGCCACACGGCCTACACACACCTCCAGAACCAGAGAAGAACACCACTCTCGGCAAAAGCAAAGTACTTGCATGTGTTTTACCATCCACACCCACCAAGCTGGCTTCAGTGGCTGATTTCCCTGGGCCTGAGATAAGCCCTGTTCAGCACCTAGAGCCAATTTCCTGGCCTTGGAAAAGGAATAAATTTGCAACTGGGGGAAAGATAATTTACCAGCTCCACTAACCGGGTTAACTCAGGACAGAAGCAGCTCCTCTCCAGGCATAAACAGTCCATGGACGTTGAGTACCTTTCCCCTGTGAATGGACCTATATGGGCCTATTTCAGGAGAATAGGCTCTTCTTGGCAGACTACAACGATTTCAGCTGTGCAGTGGCGGGGAGGGGGGTAATTGATGTTTGACATTGCTTTGCCTATCAAACAAGGTCCTCACAAAGTAGACAAATTATCCTACACATCAAAATAAATTGCAACAACAACAAAAAAAAACCAGCAGAAACAAAATGAACAACAACAAATACGAGGAAAGCAGAATATATAAAGATAATCTACTCAGCACATAAAATTAAGTGGGGAAAACAAAGTGTCAACAATACACAAAAAAACACATCAACACGATACCACTAAATTCTTACCTATCCATAATTACGCTGAATGTAAATGGGCTAAATGCACCAATAAAGAGCGGCAGAATGGATTAAAAAACATGATCCGTTTATATGCTGCCTACAAGAGACACACCTTAGACTTAGAGACACAAACTAAAACGCAAAGTATAGAAAAAAATATATCAAGCAAACAACAGTCAAAGAAGAGCGAGAGTGGCAATATTAATTTCTGACGAAAGAGACTATAAAGTTAAATCCATCATCCAAGAAAGGGAAGGACACTATATAATCATTAAAGGGACAATATACAAAGAAGATATAACCATATTAAATATTTATGCACCCAAAGACATGGCTGCAAGATACATAAAACAAATTCTAACAGCATTGAACTGTGAGACAGACAGCTCCACGGTAATAGTCGGAGACTTCGACACACCAGTTTCGGTGAAGGACAGGACATCCAGAAAGAAGCTTAATAAAGACATGGAAGATCAAAATGCCACCCAACAGCAGCCATTTATACTTTATTTCTAGTGCACATGGAACATTCTCTAGAATAGACCACATATTAGGTCATAAAGCAAGCCTTAGAAAAATCCAAAACATTGAAATATTACAAAGCATCTTCTCTAACCATAAGGCCATAAAAATAGAAATCGATAACAGAAAAAGCAGGGAAAAGAAATCAAACACTTGGAAACTGAACAATACTCTGCTCAAAAAGGACTGGGTTATACAAGACATTAAGGATGGAATAAAGAAATTCATAGAATACAATGAGAATGAAAATACTTCTTATCAGAATCTTTGGGACACAGCGAAAGCAGTACTCATTTATTCATGTCAATAAATGCACATATCCAAAAGGAAGAAAGGGCCAAAATCAAAGAATTATCCCTACAACTTGAACAAATAGAAAGAGAGCAACAAAAGAAATCCTCAGCCACCAGAAGAAAGCAAATAAAAAATATTAGAAAAGGAGAAGGCAGGGCCAAGATGGCTGACTTGGTAGAACTACCGTGCATCCCTCTTGCAACAAAGACTTGGAAAAACAAGTGAATTGATCATATACATGACAATGTACAAAGCCGGACCATCAAACACAGAACTAAAGAGTTGACCTGAGTGACAGGGAAGCGAAAACTGTGCCCTGAAGCAGTGGCCGTTTCTGGAACCGGCGTCCTGCGCCATAGCCTTGAGCCCTCATGGTTCCTTGGTACCAGAGTGGTGGGGATGATTGCAGCTTACTGAGATGGGGCAAGCATGGGACACAGCCCTAACCCATAAACCTCTGGAGTAAACTTGGTAGAGGCTCACCCAGCGCAGGCTGCTCACGGACGCTGCTGACAAGAGAGCTAGCAACCACGGAGAAGCAGCGATTGTTTTTGGAGCCTGGAGCCACTGTCCCAGTCAGAAAACCTTGACGCTGGGCTTTGGACTAAGTGCAGAGGAGCTGAGCACAGCTTCCTGAGATGGTGCAAGCACGGGACACAGGCCTGACCCTCGGGGGGCAAACTCAACCCAGCCAGCGCACACACGCTACAGGCCCCTCTGGAATCTCAGATAAAACAGTCATCACCAAGCAAGATAAGTAACTTTGTCTATATTTCCCATGGCTACTCTCTCCTATCTATCTGATTCCTCCCCTCCCTGCCCCAGTTGGCTTCATTAACATTGGAATTTCCTGGGCCAGAGAGTGAAGTGCTCTGAAGTTTTTTTTTTCTTTTCCCTAACCCTTTCTCCTGGCCTGAGAGAAGCAGCAACTAACAACCAGGGGGAAAAAATTCTTCCCTGATTTCCCTAAACTGGAATAAAAATACAGAACCAGGTCCAGCCAAGAATATGAGATCCACAGTCCTTGGCTTTCATCCCTACAGGGAACAAGGTGGCTATTATAATGCAAAGGCAATTCTGATAGAGATCTGACTGTAATTGTTGCAGCAGAGAAGTGGAAAGACAAATTTCCAAGGTCTGATGCCTCTCTAACTATTAAACAGAGCCCTCACTGATCCACAGTGGGGAACTGAGGGCTGAAGCTCCACCCAAACCACCTAGCCACCTCCTAAAGGGGTCTGAGAATAGTGAAGCCTTACCAATCTTTAGAGTTACAAGCAGTGGGTACCTAAGGTACAGCTGCAGAGCCCACCCACCAAAATGCTCTAGGAATAGAGACACTCCTACCTCACTGGCACATGGCGGAATGCTGTCAGCATCCTGCCCTCCTTGGAGTGTGCCCCCTGCCGCTACTAGAATGTGGTGCACACAACTACCATCACTACTTCTTTAAGTTAATAGGTGACAGTCTACACCACACATTTGGTGACCCAAAATCAGAACACTTAAGCTGATTCTATTCAAGAATAGTGAATGGACTCTTAGGCTTATATATCTGGTAACAGCTCAAACCAGCTGGTAATAGGACATAAATGATTCAAAGGCTACAACGATCAAGACAGTGCAATCTGGGTATATTGAAACAAAACAAAACAAGAAGATAAGACTCAGTGAGCAAATATAAAATAAATTGTTACAATATCTTCTAGATGGCTTGGAGACAGCAGTCGATATCAAACCACGTAAAGAAGCAGACCATGATTGCTTCTACAAATCCCCAAATTAAAGAATCAAAATCTTCCCCAAATGAAGATACAATCCTGGAATTGCCAGATGCAGAATATAAAAAACTAATATACAGAATGCTTCAAGACATCAGAGATGACCTCGGAAATGAAATAAGGCAATCTATAGAAAAAGCCAAGGAACACATTGATAAAGCAGTTGAAGAAATCAAAACGATTATTCAAGAACATAGTGGAAAAGCTAATAAGCTACAAGAATCCATAGAGATACAGCATCAGATGTCCAAAAGATTAACAGCAAAATTACAGAATTAGACAACTCAATAGGAAGTCAGAGAAGCAGAAGCGAGGAATCGGAATGCAGAGTGGGGGAGATGGAAGATAAGGCAATTGACACCAATATAGTTGAAGAAAATCACATAAAAGAAATGAAAAAAATGAAGAAACCCTAAGAATCATGTGGGACTCTATCAAGAAGAGTAACTTGCATGTGACTGGAGTTCCACAACAGGGAGGGATAACAGAAAATACAGAAAGAACAGTTGAAGATCTGTTGGCAGACAACTTCCCTGGCATTGTGAAAGACAAAAGGATATCTATCCAAGATGCTCATCGAACCCCATACAAAGTTGATCCAAAAAGAAAATCACCAAGGCATATTATCATCAGACTTGCCAAAACCAAAAATAAAGAGAAATTTTTAAAAGCAGACAGGGATAAAAGAAAAGTCACCTACCAAGGAGAATCAAGAAGTTCAGACTACTCAGCAGAAACCATGCAGGCAAGAAGGCAATGGGATGACATATATAGAGCACTAAAGGAGAAAAACTGCCAGCTAAGAATCATATATCCAGCAAAACTTTCTCTCAAATATGAAGGTGAAATTAAAACATTTACAGATAAACACAACCTTAGAGAATTTACGAAAACCAAACCAAAGCTACAAGAATTACTAAAGGAGGCATCGCTCCCTGCCCTCCCACCACTGCCCGCCCTCGCTCGCTCGAGCTCCCCGCCTGCCACCTGCCGTCCTTCCTCAGCTCTCTCGTTAGTCAGCCGCCGCCTCCTCAGCAACCAGCCAGTGCCTCTGAGCTCGTGACTCACGGAGCGGAGTCCTCGTCACGAAGAGGCCGGACTCGGAGTCACCACCAAAATGCCTTTCATCTGAGAAGTTCAAGGTACTTTGTAGAACTTCTGCCACACACGCTGGGCATGTCGCAGCACATTTGTAAGTGATGGCTGCCATCGTGAAGAAATTGGTGATTGTTGGTGATGGAGCTTGTGGCAAGACCTACTTGCTCATAGTCTTCAGCAAGGATCAGTTCCCCGAGGTGTATGTGCCCACAGTGTTTGAGAACTATGTGGCAGATATTGAAGTGGATGGAAAGCAGGTAGAGTTGGCTTTGTGGGACACAGCTGGGCAAGAAGACTATGAGCATCTGAGGCCCCTCTCCTACCTGGACACTGATGTTATATTGATGTGTTTCTCCATCAACAGCCCTGATAGTTTAGAAAACATAGGAGAAAAATGAACCCCAGAAGTCAAGCATTTCTGTCCCAATGTGCCCATCCTCCTGGTTGGGAACGAGAAGGACCTGCGGAATGATGAGCACACAAGGTGGGAGCTAGCCAAGATGAATCAGGAGCCAGTATAACCTGAAGAAGGCAGGGATATGGCAACCAGGATTGGTGCTTTTGTGTACATGGAGTGTTCAGCAAATACCAAAGAGGGAGTGAGGGAGGTTTTTGAAATGGCCACGAGAGCGGCTATGCAAGCCAGGCGTGGGAAGAAAAAATCTGGGTGCCTTGTCTTGTGAAACCTCGCTGCAAGCACAGCCCTCATGCAGTTAATTTTGAAGTGCAGTTTATTAATCTTAGTGTATGATTACTGGCCCTTTTCATTTATCTATAATTTACCTAAGGTTACAAATCAGAAGTCATCTTGCTACCCGTATTTAGAAGCCAACCATGATTACTAATGATGTCCAAACCCTCTGGCCCACCAGGGCCCCTCTGACACTGCTCTAACAGCCCTCCTCTGCACTCCCACCTGACACACCAGGCACTAATTCAAGGAATTTCTTAACTTCTTGCTTCTTTCTAGAAAGAAAAAAAGTTGGTAACTTTTGTGAATTAGGCTCTAACTACTTTATAACTAACATGTCCTGCCTATTACCTGTCAGCTGCAAGATATTCTGGTGAGTCTCCACTTCAGGACACTCCTCCTAAATGGGTCTCACTAGCATAGCTCTGAAGTGGGCATCCAGTTTTTTGAAAATGTGCTCAGTCGGAAAGGCCCAAGTCCACGCAGCTGTGGCAAAGTTACACTTCTGTGGTCATGTTAGTTACCTTATAGTTACTGTGTAATTAGTGCCACTGAACGTATTTTACCAAAAATAAATATATCTACCCCAGACTAGATGTACTATTTTTTGTATAATTGGATTTCCTGATACTGATATTTGTCATCTCTGCAGAAAGTGTATTGGTTTTTTAAAAAAGAAAGTGTATTTGAAAATAAACTCAGATGGAAAATTCCTTTTAAAAAAAAAAAGAATTACTAAAGGAAATTCTTTGGTCAGAAAATCAATAATATCAGATACCAACACAACACAAGGTCACAGAACAGAACATCCTGATATCAACTCAAATAGGGAAAACACAAAACCAAAATAAGATTAATTTAAAAAAGAAAAAAATGCTCAAAACAGGGAATCATTGAAGTCATTATGTAAAAGATTACAATAATCACAAAAGAGGGACTAAATACAGGAGGCATAGATCTTTCACATGGAGAGGAAAACAAGGTGATATAGGACGATACAAGTTAGGTTCTTACTTAGAAAAATAGGGGTAAATATTAAGATAGCCACAAAGAAGTCTAACCATTCCATATTTCAAAATAAAAACCAAGAAAAACATAATGACTCAGCAAAAATAAATTCAACTACTATGAAAATCAGGAACACACAATATACGAAGAAAACGTATGGACATGTTGTCATTAGGGATCAGTCCCTGGAGAAGGACATCATGCCTGGCAGAATACAGGGTCAGCGGACAAGAGGAACATCCTCAATAAGATGGATTGACACAGTAGCAGCAACAATGAGCTCAACCATAACAACGATTGTAAGGATAGTTCAGGACTGGGCAGTGTTTCGTTCTGTTGTGCATAGGGTCACCATGAGTTGGAACCAACTTGACAGCACCTAACAACAACAACATCCCTCATGAACTTAGAATCAAAAATCCTCAACAAAATTCTAGCCAATGGAATTCAACAAGATATCAAAAAGGTAATTCATCCTGACCAAGTGGGATTCATAGCAGGTATGCAGGGATGGTTCAACATTAGAAAAACAATTAAGGTAATACATCATATAAATAAAACAAAGGACAAGAACCACATGATTTTATCAATTGATGCAGAAAAGGCATTTGACAAAGTTCAACACCCATTCATGATAAAAATTCTCAGGGGAACAGGAATAGAAGGAAAAATCCCTCAGCATAATAAAGGGCATTTATACAAAGGAATAGCCAATATCACCCTAAATGGAGAGAGCCTCAAAGCACTCCCCTTACGATTGGGAACCTCAGAAGTATGCCCTTTATCACTGCTCTTATTCAACATTGTGCTGGACGTCCTAAACAGAGCAATTAGGCTAGATAAAGAAATAAAGGGCATTCAGATTGGGAAAGAAGAAGTCAAAGTATTTGAAGATGACATGATCTTATACACAGAAAACCCTTATGACTCCTCAAGACAACTACTGAAACAAATAGAAGAGTTCAGCAGAGTAACAGGATACAAGGTAAACATACAAAAATCAGTTGGATTCCTCGACACTGTCAAAAAGTACATCAAAGTGGAAATCACAAAATCAAGACAATTTACAGTAGCCCCCAAGACGATAAAGTACTTAGGAATAAATCTTACCAGAGATGTAAAAGACTTATACAAAGAAAACTAAAAAACACTTCCACTAGAAACATAAAGAGACGCACATAAATGGAAAAACATACCTTGTTCATGGATAGGAAGACTTAATTATAAATATCTCTATTCTACCAAAAGCGATCTATACATTTAATGCAATTCTGATTCAAATTCCAACAACATTTTTTAATGAGATGGAGAAACAAATCACCAACTTGATAAGGAAGAGAAACAGGCCCCAGATAAGTAAAGCATTACTGAAAAAGAAGAACAAAGTGGGAGGCCTCACTCTAACTGATATTAGAACCTATTATACATAGACCAATGGAACAGAATTGAGAACCCAGACATAAATCCATCCACATATGAGCAGCTGATATTTGACAAAGGCCCCAAAGCAGTTAAATTGGGAAAAGACAGGCTTTTTAACAAATGGTGCTGGCATATCTGGATATCCATCCACAAAAAAGGAACAAGACCTGTACCTCACACCATGCACAAAAATAAGCTCAAAATGGATCAAACTCCAAAATATAAAATCTAAATGATAAAGATCATGGAAGAAAAATAGGGACAACATTAGGAGCCCTAATACATGGTATAAACAGTATACAAAACGTGACTAAAAATGCAGAAGAAAAAGTAGATAACTGGGAGCTCCTAAATATCAAATACCTATGCTCATCCAAAGACTTCACCAAAAGAGTAAAAAGATTGCCTACAGACTGGGAAAACGTTTTTAGGTATGACATTTCCGACTAGCGCCTCGTCTCTAAAGTCTACATGATACTGCAAAAAGACAACACAATTAAAGAATGGGCAAAAGATATGAACAGACACTTCACTAAAGAAGACATTCAGGCGGCTAACAGATGCATGAGGAAATGCTCGCGATCATTAGCCATTACAGAAATGTAAATGAAAACTATAATAAGATTCCATCTCACTCCAACAAGACTGGCATTAATCCAAAAAACACAAAATAATAAATGTTGGAGAGGTTGTGGAGAGACTGGAACACTTCTACACTGCTGGTGGGAATGTAAAATGGTACAACAACTTTGGTAATTGATTTGATGCTTCCTTAAAAAGATAACAATAGAACTACCATAAGATTGAGAAATCCCACTCCTTGGAATATCCACCCACTGTGTATCCTTGAGAAATAAGAGTCTTTACACGACCAGATATATGCACACCCATGTTCATTGCAGCTCTGTTTCCAAGAGCAAAAAATCGAAGCAACCAAGTGTCCATCAACAGATGAATGAATAAATAAATTATGGTATAGTCTCACATTGGAATACTACCCACTGACTAAGAACAGTGATGAATCTGTGAAGCATTTCATAACATGGAGGAATATGGAAGGCATTATGCTGAGTGAAATTAGTCAGTTGCAAAAGGACAAATATTGTATAAGACCACTATTATAAGAACTCAAGAAATAGTTTAAAGAGAGAAGAAAATATTCTTTGATAGTTGCGAGGGGTGGGGGGGAGGGAAGGATGAAGAGAGAGAGGCATTCACTAATTAGATAGTAGATAAGAACTTCTTTAGGTGTTGGGAAACAACACAATACAGATGAGGTCAGCACAACTGGACTAAACCAAAAGCAAAGAAGTTTTCTGAATAAACTGAATCCTTAGAAGGGCAGCATAGCAGGGGTGGGGGTTTGCGGACCACAGTGTCAGGGGACATCTAATTCAATTGGCATAATCAAATCTTTTAAGAAAGCATTCTGCATCCCACTTTGGAGAGTGACGTCTCTGGTCTTAAAAGCTAGCAAGCAGCCATCTAAGTTGCATCCATTGGTCTCAACCCACCTGAATCAAAGGAGATTGAAGAACACCAAGGACACAAGGTAATTACTAGCCCAAGAGACAGAAAGGGCCACATAACCTGGAGACTACAACAGCCTGAGACCAGAAGAACTAGATGGTGCCCAGCTACAACTGATGACTGCCCTGACAGGGAACACAACAGAGAGCCCCTGAGGGAACAGGAGATCAGTGGGCACTCCCCAAATTCTCGTAGAAAGTACAGACTTAATGGTCTGAGACTAGAAGGACCCCAGTGGTCATGGCCCCCAGGCCTTCTGTTGGCCCAGGACAGGAACCATTCCCAAAGCCAACTCTTCAGTCATGGATTGGACTGGATAATAGGATGGAGAGGGATGCTGGTGAGGAGTGAGCTTCTTGGATCAGGTGGGCACTTGAGACTGTGTTAGCATCTTCTGCCTGGAGAGGAGATGAGAGGGTAGAGGGGGTTAGAAGCCGATGGAATGGACATGAAAAGAGAGAGTGGAGGGAGAGAGAGCACCGTCTCATTACGGGGAGAGCAATTGAGAGTATGTAACAAAGTGTACGTAAGTTTTTGTGTGAGAAACTGACTTGATTTGTAAACTTTCACTTGAGGTACAGTAAAAATTTTTTTAAAATGTCGGCAGTTCAAATCCACCGGACGCTCCTTGGAAACTCTATGGGACAGTTCTACTCTGAACCATAGGGTCGCTATGAGTCTGAATCGACTCGACAGCAACAGGTTTGGTTATGGGATTTGGTGGTCTTTCAGAAGTAGATTGGCAGGCCTTTCTTCTGAGACACTTCTCGATGGACTTGAACCTCCAGCCTTCTGATTAGTAGCCAAGCATGTAAGCATTTGCATCAACCAGGGACTACAATTTTTTCTTACATGAATTGGATTTCCCTGCAAATGGCAACGCTATGGAGTCAAAGCTCCATTTGTTTGTGGTCTGTCCATCAGGAGAGCAGACACAATCTTGTAGGGCTGAAGAGAAAGAATTATTTAATTAAAATCATGGCAACTGATTAAAAACAACAAAGTGTCATTGACCAGCAAGGATAAGATCAAAAGTTTTAGTTGAAAGTTTTCCAAGCTAAATACACCAACTGATGAAATTTTCACTAAAACAGTTAATTCAGGCTGGTAATTTCAAGGCAAAACTAATGGGAATAAGGAGAAATCACTGGTAATTCTAACAAAATCCTTATCTTTGGAATGCAGTATATACGAAGGCCACATTTCACAGCAAAAGCTAAAAGAGTTTGCCAATATAAACCAACTGATCCAAAACCCATTGCCGCCGCTTCAATTCTGACTCATAGTGGCCCTGCGGGACAGAGTGGAATCGCTCCACATGGTTTCCAAGGAGCAGCTAGTGAATTTGAACTGCTGATCGTTTGGTTTGCAGCTAAGCCCTTAAGCAGTAGGCCATCAGGGCTCGGGCTCAGGAATAAGATGCAGTCCATCTGGTATTAGTCTACAAGTGGACAATCACCATACATGCGCAATAGACATTTACTCAGTAGACCTTTACTAGGAGCAAAGAAATGCCACTTAATCTGGAGAATACTTCCTGCTCTCAGTGAGTTTAAAATCAAATATCCAAGTTTAGACTGTAATTCAAGTCAGAACACCCATTCCGCGTGAAAGTAACAGGCAAAAAGCAGTGGGTTGTGGGGAGAGTCAGGAACGACTGTATTACACGTGTAACAGGAAGGTGAAACGTGAAGCCTGAGCAGAAGGAATAACAGGCATATTTGCATGTATTTGTTCATGTGTATACTTATGAGTGGGTATTAGTTCACTTACTGTAAATGTTCAGAGTTACTTCATAAGCTGATCATTGTTCATATTTAAAAGCATCATAAAAAGAATTGTATTCAAGCCTGGTTCACACGTGTAACACAGATAAACTACAGAAGAGACCATGAACACAGACTAAACACAAGGAGGTAGAGGAGCTGCACGCTGGGTTGGCCCAGTGGAACCCTGTCATGGGATGCTTTTGAGAGAACACGATTGTTTTTCTGGGTGTTTTCCCAAAGCCTTGGAATATACCCCAAACTTCTCTCGTTTTTTCTAGTATCTTGCTACCCACTGATTTCCCTGAAATCTTTAATAAAGGTCATTGCTAACTATAAAAAAAAAAGGAAAAGAAACTTGTCTACAAGACGAATAGTCTACGTAAACCATGGCCTCATCTGCCCTGAGACCAGAAGAGCTAGATGACACCCAGCTACCACTACCATCCTTTGTGATCAGGGTCACAATAGATGGATTCTGAGAGAATGGGACAAAATGTGCAACAGAGCTTGAAATTCATTTCAAAGAAAAAAAAACAAAACAGGCTTATTGGACTGGTTCAGACTTGAGTCCACCCTCAGAAGCATTGCCCGGAAATACTCCTCAAATCTTGAACTGAAACTAGCCCCTGAGGTCACCTTATACCTAAATAACAGATTGTCTCCGAAAAGAATGAATATCACCAGTAAGTACTGTGCTCCTTGGGTTCAAATTCCAAACATTGCTGCTTAACAAGAGTCAGTTAACAAAATGAGAAATAAACTCAATTGAAATGTGAACCCTCTTAAACTTGCTCTTTTAAAGCCAGTGATTCCAGATTCAACCTCCCAGCTTTCCTACAAGACAAGGCACACAGCGGTGCTGCTCTTAGAAAGCAAGAAATCCATCACCCTGCTGCTCATTCAAACCGCCCAGACTGCCTTGCAATAAGAAATGCTTGATTTTCACATCACCTGCCTCTGCATTTCCTACTACATTGTATTGCGTTCTTGCATGCACCGCATCGTACTCTCACTGTCCCCTGGCTTCACACATCTTCTAGGAATGCATGTTGGGAGGTCTCTTAAGGAAAAGGTCCTCAGTACGTGTAAGTCAGTTTACGTTTCCTCCTGTGTTGTGATTAGGAATACATCTCAGCCAGTGTTGCTTCCTCCCTGTTTACATAGCAGGTACTGTGGGAACAAAATTATTCTTTTTTTTTTTTTTGTAATATAAATTTATATCTTCAGTTGGTCCCTAAAACATCAGTGTCAGAATTGCATCACTGTATTAAGTGTTTTTTGGAAAACTTTCGATGATCAGATACTCTTTTTCTAGAAATTGCAAGATTTGCATTATTTCTCACTCCCTTAGATGACTCCCTTGGATGACCCTACAGAGCCAACACGTGGAGCCTCCAAGTGCACACGCTGAGAGAGAAATCACAGTAGCTGAATCAGACTCAGTCATCACATCTTGTCATTTCCTCCAATGCTCTGAGATTGAGTGGAAGATCGTCTGTCTTCTGTGTACTGTGAACCAAGAACAGAAATGACTTTTATCAGTAGTCAATGCCCGCCCTAGACCTTTTCCAAAGGGATGGCCAGAGAGCCGAGTTCAAAGTACTTTTGGCCATGCCTCTTCATGGCCAATCTTAGTAAATTGCATATGGGCTAATTTAATCACATATGCTTCCCGGGTCGAAGATTTCCATGCAGTAGAAAAAGGAATTGCAGAATCTGGACATGATTGTCACTCCACAATGCATTGTTTAAATTATTGGCCCTGAGCTCACTCATTCAAATCCAATGGCCTAAGTCCATATGGATGCATCATGGGAAAAAAATGATGGACTAACTGACAAGCAGAAGAATCAGGGAGCAAGCCTACTTTCTTGAGTGCCTAGATGCAATAATTTGACCCACCATCTATCTGGATTAAAAATTATTTAAGGTTGCTCCATGATAGAAGCTCAAGCCCTAAGAAAAGTCACCAAGATTTTGCTTTTATCAATCACCATGATGAGTACCTTTAAAAAATATCAGGACGATTTTTCTTGAACCTCTCTAACTTCATTATCTAAGCTAAGATGTGAGTAGAGTTGTACATTGTAGCTGCCAGAGAAAATACAAAGATAGGCGCATGCAATAAGGTACTTCCTGGTTGCAGAGAATTAAGGCGTGGGAAATGTCCACTGAGGCAGAAGCATTCTTTTCACTGATGGGCAAACAGTGTGGATGCTGAAGATAAAAATATTCATTGGATCCTACCAAGTTTATAGTTCAGATAAAAATCAGAAATCACAAGGCAATTCATGAGGGAAACATTATGAAATGACTTTGTCACATAATTGTAGCAAAGAGGGGAGAAGCACCCTTGTCTCTTCTAGGCTTGCAATTCTCTGCTTCTCCGCTACAACTGCTACTGCCTTTTTCTACATTACCCTCTTGAGTCAAAATATCTTCCCCAGTGACAAGAAACTATGTTAGTGCCAGCAGGGAAACGTTCTGAGTGAAGTCTGTCAGTGTGGAACACTCCTCCTCAGTGTCTCTCTCCTTCCCTTACACCCTCCCATCTGAAGGTCACCTCTGCTGTGAGAGCAGGATTAAAGTTGGTCTCATATTTCTTTTCTTATTGCAACCACTTGGGGTTGGCACCCTTCATCTCCAATGACCAATTTACCTACCCAGCCTCTCTTCTTGAAACAACACGAGTGATCTTTCAACTCATTTCCATATTGATACACTGAAAGTTATGCTCATGATGAAAAAAAAAGTCAAACATATTGTACTTAATGAACATTCTACCTTGACTCCCACAAATATATGAGCACGTACCTTGATTGGCCTGGATTCCAAAGAGCAAGGGTGTGTGTAGGGCTTCATGGCTCAGATTGGCCAGCTAGGAGTTAAATGGGAGCAAGTGTGTGTGTGATTTGACATCCGTGAGTAGAGTCCTGTTTTGGTCTCGAGATCCCCACCCATTTCAGGGCCACAGGGCTCTATCTAACACCTAATCTGAGCAGGGCTGTAGTACATTAAGCCCAATAGCTTCAGAGAAATAAAATTTTCTTCTTCCTCGCTCTTATATCTGCTCCCATGCCCACTAAGTGTACGTGCACAAGAGACTTTGATGAGTATCCAATAATTAGATAATCAAACTGACCTACTTGCAATCTCTAGAATGTAATAGCACAGTCCCCATTTCCTCCCCACATTTCCTGTGTCCGTTCAACCAGCATCTGGACAGGATTTGCCCATTTAGTCTCGTGTATCCACTTCAATTAAGAAGTACACTCTTGACAAGTATTATTTCATATTTTGTATTCCAGTCTAATCTTGTCTGAAGTGTTGCCTTCAGGAATGGTTTTAGTTGTGTGTTAACAGAGAGTCTGGGGCCATGTGCTCTGGGGTTTCTCTAGTCTCTGTCTGACCATTAAGTCTGGTCTTTTTAGGTAAAATTGAGTTCTGCTTGCACTTCCTCCCACTGCATCTTGGACTCTGTTGTGTTCGCTATCAGGCTGGTCATTAGTGGTAGCCAGGCACCATCTAGTTCTTGTGGACTCAGGCTGGTGGAGTCTCTGGTTTATGTGGACCTTTAGTCTCTTGGGCTATTATTCTCCTTGTGTCTTTGATGTTCTTCATTCTCCTTCGCTCCAAGTGTCTCGGGACCAACTGATGCATCTTAGATGGCCACTCACGAGCTTTTAAGACCCCACAGGCCACTCACCAAAGTAGGATGCAGAACATTTTCCTAGTAAACTTTGTTATGCCAGTTGACCTAGATGTCCCCCGAAACTATGCTCTCCAGGTCCCAGCCCCAGCTACTCTGTCCCTCAAAGTGTTTGGATATGTTCAGGAAACTTCTTAGCTTTTGCTTTGGTCCTGTTATGCTGACTTATCCTGTATTCTGTGTTGTCCTTCCCTTCACCAAAGATGATCCCTGTCTACGAACTGGTTAGTGAATTCCCCTATCCCTCCCTCCCGACACTCCTAACCATCAAAGAAAGATTTCTTTTGTGTTTAAATGTTTGCTTCAGTTCTTACAATAGTGGTTTCATACAATATTTGTCCTTTTGTGACTGATTAGTTTCACTCAGCATAATGCCCTCCAGAGTCATCCATGTTGTAAGATGTCTCGAGGATTCATCATTGTTCTTTACTGTTGCATAGTATTCCATTGTGTGTATGTACCATAATTTGTATCCATTCTGTTGATGGGTACCTAGGTTGTTTCCATCTATTTGCTATTGTGAACAAGGATGCAATGAACATGGGTGTGCATGTCTATTTGTGTGACACCTCTTATTTCTCTAGGATATATTCCAAGGAGTGGGATTGCTGGATCATGTTGTACTTCTATTTCTAGCTTTTTAAGGAAGTACCCAATCTATTTCCAAAGTGGTTGTACCATTTTACAGCGGTGTGTAAGTGTTCAAGTCTCTCCATAACCTCTCCAACACTTATTATTTCATGTCTTTTGGATTAGCCTTGCTGGGGAGAGATGGTTTCTCATCCTTGTTTTAATTTGCATTTCTCTAATGGCTAATAATCGTGAGCATTTCCTCATGTGTTTGTTAGGCACCTGAACGTCTTCTGTGATGAAGTGTCTGTTCGTATCCTCTGCCCATTTTTTAAATCTTTTTGTTGCTGAGGTGCTGCAGCATCTTGTAGATATTAGAGATTAGACCCTTATCGGATATGATGTAGTCAAATTTTTTTCCCACTCTGCAGGTTTTCTTTTTAGTCTTTTGGTGAAGTCTTTGGATGAGCATAAGTGTGAGGAGCTCCCAGTTTTCTAGTTTCTCTCCTGGCATTTGCGTGTTGTTAGTTATGGTTCGTATAGTATTTATGCAATCCATTAGGGTTTCCAGCATTGTCTCTAAATGTGGTCTATTCTGGAGAATGTTCCTTGTGCACTGAAAAAGAATGTATAATTGGCTGCTATTGGGTGGAGTGTTCTGTATATATGTCTATGAGGTCAAGTGGGTTGACTTTGGCATTTAGATCTGTGTCTTTATTTTCTTTCTAGATGTTTTGTCCTTCAGTGAAAATGGTGTTTTGAAGTCTCCTACTATTATTGTGCTGCTGTCTATTTCTCTTTTCAGTGTTGTTAGAGTTTGTTTTACATATTTTGGAGCTCTGTCATTGGGTGTGTATACATTTCTTATGGTATGTCCTCCTTGCGTAATCCTTCCTTATCCTTTGTGGTGGATTTTGCTTTAAATCCTATTTTGTCAGAGATTAATATTGCCACTCCTGCTCTTTTTTGGTTGTTCTTTGCTTGATATATTTTTCTTCCATCCTTTGAACTTTGGTTCATTTGTAGCTTTGAGTCTAAGGTATGTCTCTTGTAGGTAGAATATTGATGGATGTTGTTTTTTGTTTTTTAAACCATTCCACCACTCTGTCTCTTTACTGGTGCATTTAGTCCATTTATATTCAGTGTAGTTTTTGATAGTTAGAGTTTAGTGCTGTCATTTTGAACTTTTTATGTTGTTGTTGTGTTGACAGTTTCTTTGTTCCACTTAATTCTCTGTGCTGAGTCATTTTTCTTTATGGATTGTCTTTTAATATTTGTCATTATTGTTGATTTTGTGTTTTTCTTTTTTTTTAATTTTATTGGGGAGATTTATTCGCTTCCTTTGTGGTTACCTTCAGATTTACCCTTATTTTCTAAGTTTAAAGCAATCTTTTATTTCTTGACATCACCTTGACTTCCTCTTCATGTGAAGTTCTATGACTACACTATTCCCTCTTCTTGTTTTAATGTTGTCATTTACATATTGACATCTATGTTTCCCTATTTCAATCTTTTAGCTTTGACTTATTTTTGAGAATTCCCAATCTTGGTTAATATCTGGTTGTTCTGTCCTGTGGTCTACTCTCGGGTTGTTGTCTGATATTGTTGGTTCTCTAACCTGAGTACTCCCTTTAATATTTCTTATAATTTTGCTTTGGTTTTTACAAGTTCCCTTAACTTTGGTTTATCTGAAAATGCCCTAATTTTGCCATGATACTTGAGGGACAGTTTTGCTGGATATATCATTCTCGGCAAGCAATTTTTTTTTCCTTCAAGGCTTCATATGTGTCACCCGGTTGCCTTCTTGCCTTTAGAGTTTCTGCTGAGTAGTCAGAGCTTAGTCTTATTGATTCTCCCTTGTAGGTGGCTATTCATTTATCCCTAGCCACTCCCAAGAGTCTAGCTTTGGTTTTGGCAAGTTCGATTATAATATGTGCTGGCAACTTTTTTGGGGGGAGGGAATCTACCACGTATGGGGTTCGTTGAGCTTCTTGGGTAGAAATTTTCTCATCTCTCAGGACACCAGCAAAGTTTTCTGCCTCCAAACCTTTAACAATTCTCTCTGTATTTTCTGTTATCCCCCCTGTCCTGGTACTCCAATCACTGAGAGTTTTTTCCTCTTGATAGTGTCCCGCGTAATTCTTATATATATATTTTTATTCTTTTTACTCAAATAAATTGGTGTCAAATAATTTATCTTCTACCTTACTAATCCTGACTTCCATTGTATCAGTCATGCTCCTATGACCTTTTACCAAGTTCTCTAATTCTGAAATTTTAGTGTTAATCATTGGATTTCTAGTTGCTGTCTATGATTTCTGGCAACCTGTTAAATTTGTCAATCTGTTCCTGCATTGTTTTCCTGAATTCGTCTATTGCTTTTTCTGTATGTTCCTTTGCTTGGTCTGAGTTTGCCTGGTCTCCTTCCGGATATCTTGAAGGGCTCTGTATATTAACCTTGTGAATTCTAACTCCAGTAATTCCAAGACCTTAACTTCCTCTGAAAGGTTCCCTGATTCTTTATTTTGGTTGCTTGCTGGAGACATTTTGAACTGCTTTCTTATGTGATTTGATATTTACTCTTTTCTCCAACCCATCAATAAATTATTATATTATTCATTGTATGTTCGTTTACTGTGTCCTAGCTTTTTGTTTTGTTTTCTTTAGATATGCCCAAGAGTTTGGGTGTGTGAGTTGCTTTGGATACTGAAATCTTTGAAGCACTCACATCCTATCTCCAGGTGGTTAGAGTATCTAGTAGGTGTGTAAGCTCAGGAATATGTTCACTTTTCTTGTGCAGATGCAGCTCAGGTGTCCAGGTTGTTGGTCACTGAGTGCGTGGTACGGACTCTCACCTACAGTCCTCGACAGGCAAGGCTGTGTAAAGGTGTTGGCAGCAGGCACAGGTGTCTGGCTGTAGAAGGGGGCTATATGTGCTGGGCAACGCAGGGGGCTGACGGCTGCCCCCAAGTGCCTGGGTGGACGGTGTGTCCCTGTCTGCTAGAGTGCGTAGCATGGTGGGTTTTGCAGCCAGTGCTTGGGCGCCCATTGCTGTTGGCTGTAGGTACTGGGAGGTATTGTATATTCTCAGATCGCTGACATGACTGGTGAGATGGCATGAGTGATACCAGTAACCCTCAGGCCCCTGATGTGAGTGGGTGAAGTCCCTGCTTAATGGGCAGGACATTGTCAATTGTCACGAATCTGCAACTCCCCCTTTGCTCTGCAGTTGAAAATAGGCTTCAGGTGTAGGCCCTGCTGTTTTATGCTAATGACAGCATGTGTTGCTGAACTGGTCCACACAGATAGAGTCAGGGGAGAAGGGTGCTGCATGCCCTTGGTCCCCTAAGGCCAGTGCCCAGGCAAAGGGACAGTGCCTGGCCTGAATTCTCAGTTTAGGGGGCATGGTGGTTTTTGAAAACTGCAAGACTGGATTGGGCATGGATAGCCCTGAGTTTTGGCTTAGTGGGCATGTCAGTTGTTGAACACTGCAGGACTGGTGTTGGAACAGAGCTGGGTGGGGGATGGGTGAGGACAAAGAGGCAAGTGTCCTCTGTGAAATTCCTAGAGGCGGACAGGTTATTTTGACCCTTAACAGTAGGTGAGACATTTACACTTAGCTTCTGCAGTTCCAGTACCATTTTTATTCCAATCCGGAGGCTTGTGTAGGCTCACTGCTGCCTGGCGTCTCCAGATCTGGTGATACATGTCTCGAACACTACTACATGCCTCAGCCTGCATATACCATCTGACCCAGCCAGCAGGGTGCTGGCATCCACACAACTGGCATTTCTTCACTGCTTCTGAACAGTCTCTCCTTCACCTTTCCACTCAGTCCAACTCCTAAGCTTTTTCTTTGATAATCAGGACTCCTAGGCTCTTAGATATGACCGATTCACTTGATTTTTGGATCTTTGTTGTAAGAGCAATGACAGGAAGCATCTGATTATTCCATCATCTTGGCCATGCCTCCTCCTGTTTTCTCTTTACACAATTAAGGTCTGTTCCAAAATATACATATTTTCCATTAAAATAATGAATTAAAATAATGTCAATGTTTCCCCACCTCACTTCAGGATCAGCAATCCTATTTGTATTTCTTTAGTCTGTTTCTACAATGAGAACATTAACATTCTACTAAACATCAAAGTCCCCCTAAGAATAGGCTTGCCAGGTTTAGCATACAAAATTCAGGACTCCAGGGATTTCCATGGAATACTGGGGATACATTTACAATAATATTAGTCCTTGTTTAACAGAAATTTGAAGTCAACAAGTGGCTTCATTTTATCTGGCAAAACTACCAAGAGGTATAAAACATTAAGCTGTTATGACTTACTCACCCTCAGAAGAACAGAACTGAATTTGTAGTCATAAGGCGTGAGATTGAATCTTCATTCCATAAACATAAAACGCAGCACCCAAAGCAAGCCAGCACACCAATTTCACAAAATCATTAGTGGTCATTTTGATTGTCTGGAATAATAAATACTCATCAAACACTCTTGGGCACCTAAGCTTAGTGGGCTTGGGAGAAGATGTAAGGAAAAGGAAGGCACAAAATCTTTTACTCTGAAGGAAAAAGGCTTCGTATGCTACAGCCCTAGGCTCTTCAGGTGTTAGACAGGGCCCCATGGCCCTGAAATGAGGGGATATCTTGAGACCAAGGCATGATTCTACTCACCAAAGTCAAATCCCCATCCACACACACTTGCTCCCATTTAAATTCTAGCTCGCAATTCTGAGCCATGAAGTCCTGCTTCTCAGCTTCAGCTTTACCTGTCTCCACCACACACCCTTGGTCTTTGGAATCCAGGCTCATCAAGGTATTTGCCCATATCTTTGGGGGGAATTGTGGTATTATCAGCTTTAAATGAAAATATTTTTGACTTATTTTTCATCATGAACATAATTTTCAGCGTATTAAAGTCAAAATGGGTTGAAAGACCATTCATTTTGTTGTTGTTTGAAGAAGAGAGGCTTGGTAGAAAAACTGGTCACGGGAGATGAGGTTTTTGACCCCAACTGGCTGCAAAAAGAAATGTGTTGTTATTGCTTTTAGGTGTGGTTGAGTCGGTTCCGACTCATACCAAAACTATGTAGAACGGAATGAAAGCTTGCCTGCTCCTGACCATCCTTACAATCATTGCTATCCTTGAGCTCATTCTTGCAGCCACTGTGTCAATCCACCTCATCGAGGGTCTTCCTCTTTTCACTGACCTTGTACTTTGCTAAGCATAAAGTCCTTCTCCAGGGACTGATCCCTCCTGACAACATGTCCAAAGAATGTAAGAGGCAGTCTCGCCATCCTTGCTTCTAAGGAGTATTCTGATTCCATTTCTTCCAAGACAGATTTGTTCGTTCTTTTGGCAGTCCATGGTATATTCAATATTCTTCACCAACACTGCAATTCAAAGGCATCAGTTCTTCTTTGGTCTTCCTTATTCATTGTCCAGCTTTCACATGCATATGATGAGGCTGAAAATACCATAGCTTCGGTCAGGCTCACCTTAGTCTTCAAGGTGACATCTTTGCTTTTCAACACTTTAATGAGCTCTTTTGCAATAGATTTACCCAGTGCAACGCGTCTTTTGGTTTCTTGATTCTTGCTTCCATGGCTGTTGATCGTGGATCCAAGTAAAATGAAATCCTTTACAGCTTCAATCTCTTCTCCATTTATCAGGATGTTGCTTATTGGTCCAGTTGTGAGGATTTTTGTTTTCTTTATGTTGAGGTGCAGTTCATAGTGAAGGCTGTGGCCTCTGATCTTCATTAGTAAATGCTGCAAGTCGTCTTCACTTACAGCAAGCAAGGTTGTGTCATCTGCATAATGCAGGTTGTTAATGAGTCTTCCTCCAGTCATGGTGCCTCGTTTGTCTTCATACAGTCCAGCTTCTCTTATTATTTACTCAGCATACAGATTGAATAGGTATGGTGAAAGGATATAACCCTAAAGCACACCTTTCCTGACTTTAAACCAGTCAGGATTCTCTTGTTCTGTCTGAACAACTGCCTGTTGATCTATGTAAAAGTTCCTCACGAAGACAATTAAGTGTTCGGGAATTCCTATTCTTTGCAATGTTATCCATAATTTGTTATGATCCACACAGCCTTTGCATAGTCAATAAAGCACAGGTAAACATCCTTCTGGTATTCGCTGTTTCATCCACGATCCATCTGACATCAGCAGTGATATCCCTGGTTCCACGTCCTCTTCTGAAACCAACCTCAATTTCTGGCAGTTCTGTGTCCATATACTGCTGCATCCGTTTTTGAATGACCTTTAGCAAAATTTTGCATGCATGCGATATTAATATTGTTTGATAGTATCCGCATTCGTTTGGATCACCTTTCTTGGGAATAGACATAAACATGGATCTCCTCTAGTTAATTGGCCAGGAAGTTGTCTTCCATATTTCTTGGCATAGAGGAGTGTGCATCTCCAGCACTGCATCTGTCTGTGGACACATCTCAATTGATAGGCCGTCAATTCCTAGAGACTTGTTTTTTGCCAATGCCTTCAGTGCAGCTCAGACTTCTTCCTTTAGTGCCTTTGGTTCCTGATCATATGCTACCTCTTGAAATGGTTGAACGTAGACTAATTCTTTTTGATTCTGTGTATTCCTTCCATCTTCTTTTGATGCTTCCTGTGTCATTTAATATTTTCCCCATAGAATCTTTCACCATTGCAACTCAAGGCTTGATTTTTTTCATCAGTTTTTTCAGCTTCAGAAATGCCGAGTGTGTTCTTTCCTTTTGGTTTTTTATCTCCAGCTCTTTGCATATGTCATTATAATTCTTTACTTTGTCTTCTCGAGCTGCCTTTTGAAATCTTTTGTTCAGTTCTTTTACTTCATCATTTCTTCCTTTTGCTTTAGCTGCTCGACATTCATGAGCAAGTTTCAGAGTCTCCTCTGACATCCATCTTGTCCTTCTCTTTCTTTCCTGTCTTTTCAATGACCTCTTGCTTTCTTCATGGAAGATGTCCTTGATGTCATTCCACAACTCGTCTGGTCTTTGGTCACTAGTGTTCAGTGTGTCAAATCTATTCTTTAGATGGTCTCCAAATACAGGTGAGATATACTCAAGGTCATATTTTTTGTCTTGTGGACATGCTTTGGTTTTCTTCAGTTTTAAGCTGAACTTGCATATAAGCAATTTATGGTCTGTTCCACAGTCGGCCCCAGGCCTTGTTCTCATTGATGATATTGAGCTTTTCCATCATCTCTTTCCACAGATGTAGTCAATTTGATTCCTGTGTGTTCCATCTGGTGAGGTCCTTGTGTATAGTCTCCGTTTATGTTGGTGAGAGAAGGTATTTTCAATGTAGAATTCGTTGGTCTTCTAAAATTCTATCATTCGATGTCCAGTGTTGTTTCTATCACCAAGGCCATATTTTTCAACTCCCGATCCTTCTTCACTGTTTCCAACTTTTGCATTCCAATCACCAGTAATTACCTATGCATCTTCATTGCAAGCCCCCACGTTTCTGTCAGTTTTCCATACTGTGGGGGCTTGTGTGAGCTGCTGTGATGCTAAAAGCTATGCCTCCGGTATTCAGATACAAGCAGGGTCACCCACGGAGGACAGATTTCAGCTGAGCTTCCAGACTAAGACAGACTAGGAAGAAGGACCTGGCAGTCTACTTCTGAAAAGCATTAGCCAGTGAAAACCTTACGAATAGCACCACAATATTGTCTCATATAGTGCTGGAAGATGAGCAACCCAGGTTGGAAGGCACTCAAAAGACAACTGGGGAAGAGCTGCCTCCTAAAAACGGAGTCAACCGTAATGATGTGGATGGAGTCAAGCTTTGGATACCTTCATTTGTTGATGTGGCTCAGCTCAAAATGAGAAGAAACTGCTACAAACATCCATTAATAATAGGAACCTGGAATGTACAAAATATAAATCTAGGAAAATTGGAAATAATCAAAAATGAAATGGAACACACAAACATCAATATCCTAGGCATTAGTGAGCTGAAATGCACTGGTATTGACCATTTTGAATCTGATGATCATATAGTCTACTATGCTGGGAATGACAACTTGAAGAGGAATGGTGTTGCATTCATCATCAAAATGAACATTTCAAGATCCTTCCTGAAGTACAACGCTGTCACTGATAGGATAATATCCACACATTTACGAGGAAGACTAGTTAACGTGACTATCATTCAAATTTATGCACCAACCACTAAAGCCAAAGATGAAGAAATAGATTTGTATCAGCTGTTGCAGTCTCAAAAATTAATAAATGCAAGACCAACTTTAATCCAGCTGTCAGAGCACTAGTGGTTTCTGGATGGGCAGGTGTAGGGGAAGCAGAGAGAGGCTGAGGAGAAGAGTTCCACACTGACGGCCTTCACTCAAAAGATGTCCTTAGTGGCATTAACAACACTGGTGGTGTAGTGGTTAAGTGCTATTGCTGGTAACCAAAAGGTTGGCAGTATGAATCCTGCAGGCGCTCGTTGGAAATCCGAACAAGCTGTTCTACTCTGTTCTGTGGGTTCACTGTTAGTCAGATTTGACTCGAATGCAACAGGTTTGGGCACTAACATAATTTCTTATCCCTGTTTAAAGATATTTTGACTCAGGAAGCAATGTTGTAGAAAAATGCAACAGCAGTAATATTGTAGTGGAAAAGCAGAGAATTCATCCGGAGGAGACAAGGGTTCTTCTTTCCTCTTTGCTACAATTACGTGAGAAAGTCATTTTATAACGTGGTCCTCACGAATTGTGTCATGATTTCTGAGTGTTATCTGAATTATAATAAAACCGATGGGACCCAATGAGTATTTCTATCTACAGTATCCACAGTGTTTGCCCAACCACTGTGAAAAGGGAACCTCCATGCAGCTTCTGCCTCTCTGGATATTACTCTGCAGGCAGGAAGTACTTTCTTTGTATTCTCTCTGGCAGCTACAATGGACAACTCTACACACAGCTTAGATGATGCAGTTAGAGAGAGTCAAGAAAATCATCCTAATATTTTTTAAAGTTACTCGTTCTGATTGATAAGTCTTGGAGACTCTTCTTGGGATTTGAACTTCTATCATAGGGCAACCTTAAAGGACGTTCAACCCAGACTTTCCTATTACGGGAATGGTCAGCCAAATTATTGTATCTAGGCACTCAAGAAAAGCAGGCTTGCTCCGTGATTCTTCTGCTTGTCAGTTAATCCATTGATTTTTTTTCCATGATATACACACAAGGATTTAGGGCCATTGGATTTGAATGAGTGAACTCAAGGCCAGTGATTCAAACATTGCATTCTGGAGAAACAATCATGTCCAATTCTGCAATTTCTTTTTCGAAATTGGAAATCTTTGACTCTGGAAGCGTATGTGATTAAATTAGCCCATAGGAAACTTACCAAGATTGGTCATGATAGGGCGAAGCCAAAAGTCCTTTGACCCGGCTCCCTGACCATTCTTGTGGAAAGGTCTAAAGGTAGGCATTGCCCACTGATAAAAATCATCTCATATCTCCCAGCTCTGTACATTATCAGGCCTTGCTGCAATTTCCGTCCTGCAGTCTTCGTGTGGGATTTTCATTCCTGGCTCAAGATGCTGAGACTCTCCTATTCTTCTCTCCTAAATCTCAGTATCCATGTCTTACCACTTACAAATTAAATAAAGCAGAGAAAATAAACCAAACAAGAACCAAGAAAATATACCACCCAATCCCCAAAGTGTTCTTAATATGCAAAACCATCTGGAAAAAAGAAGAAGCTGTAGGACACACAATTCAAGATTTAAAATACAACTACGCCCATGCAGTACACTAAACATTCTGGTTCTGGCATAAGAATAGACATAGAGACCAAAGGAATAGAATTGGGGGTTCAGAAATGAATTTGTACGTCTTTGCTCAATTTGTTTCAAGAGTGATGTTATGTCCATTGAATGTGCAAATAATGGTCTCTTTAACATATGATGCTGGGACAACTGGATTTCCACACAGAAAAGCATGAATGTGGACACGTACTCCACACCATATACAAAATTTACTCTAAATGGATAAAAAAAATGGATAGATGACCTAAATATGAGAACTAAAACCATAAAACCCTTAAAAGTAAGCATCAGAGTTATATTTCATGTTTTTTTCCCCCCACACTTTCATAGATATGACATAACAAACAAATAGATAAATTTCTCTTGGTGCAATTTAAATCTTTTGTGTATCAGTGAGCACTATCAAGAAAGTGAAGACAACTACAGGTTGTGAGAGCATACTTGGAATCTCCACATTCCTTAAGGGTTTCATATTCAGAAACATAAGGAGTGCCTAGAACTAAATACAGAAACACAAACTACCCAATTTAAAAAAGGGGCAAAAGGCATAAATAGGCATTATTCCAAAAGAAAATACAAATGGCCAGTATGCACGTGAAAAGAGGCATCAGCAGTCATTAGGGAAATGCAAATCAAAATCACAATGAGGCATCATTCCACACACCACTGATGGGTATTGCCAGAAAAAATCAAAAACAAAAAGAAGAAAGTTAGTGAGAATGGAAGAAACGGAGCCATGTGCATTGCTACTGCGCATCTGAGGTGCTACAGCCACTGTAGTACACAGTTTGGTGGCTCCTCAAATAATCTAACAAAGAATTGCCATATGACCCTGTCATTCCACCCCTAGGCATATACACAAAAGAATTGAAAGTACGAAAACACATACATGGACACTGACATTTACTGCAACATTATTCACTGAACCAAAAAGGTGGAAACAACCCCAGTGTCCATTAAAGATGATTGGATACACAGAACGTGACATATAGATACATGCAATATTATGCAGCCATAAAGAGCAAGAAGATTCTGTTATTTTCAATAAGTGGATGAACCTTGAAAACACTCTTCTGAATGAAATAACTGAAATCCCAAGAACAATTATTGTATGATCCCACTTACATGAAAGTCTACAATATGCAAAGACACAGAGCAGTTTAATGGCTGGGAGGGCTGGAGGCAGAAAGCACAGGGGTGATTTCTAAAAACAAAGGAACAAAGTCAACAAAAAGAATATTCAAAACCAAATGAAAAGAAACCTATGAAATCCTAGCATGTATTATTGATCAAATATTATATTTAAAATATGTGATATTTTACAGTATAAAAGAAGGCCAACCACCATTCTGCCAACAAAAGAGTACATAAAGAACCAACTATGGTCATCATGTTGGGAATAACCTATGAAGCAGGCTGGCCAGGCTACAGGGAATCCATTTGTACTACAGAGAAGCAGTTACTGGATCATTCCACAAGGAGGTATCAGTACACTTCTGGGCAGGAGAATCCACCATCATGAAGGACACTCACCAGAAGGTGCAGAAGTCCTTTGCTGGGTCCAAGTGTGGTAGGAGGCGTGTGTGCAGTCACCTTGGGACCGCCATGGTCATCTGACATCATGTGGTGTGTCTGAAGCTACACATGACATGAGGGAAAATAAAGAAGGTCAGGTCACCCTATCAGAAAAATAGGACGCTGAGATGAGGCTCCCAGTGCTAGCAGCAACCTGAGGCTTCAGAAAAGAAAGGACTCGGAAATAAGAGCCATGTCTATTCACAGGTGGGCTTCCCCATGCTCTCTAGATCCACCCTCCCCACCCTCCCTCAGGGACAGGGCTTCCCCACGGCCTCCCCTGTCACTTACCTGACCCAAACCCCTGCGTTGCTTCTGCCACTCCCACTGAACTGGCACCACACCTGCCTGGGAAGGTGGGGATCTGAACCAACTGATCAGACACACCAGAGGAAACCATTTCATTCTGTCTTTTGGATCCTGAGGCCACCTGTGACAGAAGAGACAAGGGGTGTGGCTGGGAAGCCCTACTATAAGAGTGGAACTGTCATCTTCCTCCAGGTTGTTCAAGGAACACAGACCCAGTTCCTCATTTCCCTTACCTGTCAGCTCACCTGAGCCAACAAAGCTAGAATAGTCCACACACACCTGCACAGGTGTGACTGAGACCTTCACCTGCATCTCACGCCTCTCAGCACAGGGTCACATCAGAAGGTTCACCCTACCCACAACCAAGGCTGGAGGGATTCTGCCTGTGCAAGTCTGTAGCTGGCTGTTTTTCAGCTAACTGAGGTCCTGTCATCTCAGGGTTCTTGCAGTCCTCTCTTCCCAGGCGCAGGTGATAACACTATGTTTCCCTCCCTCCTGGTTACTGGTGCTCTTTGACTCTAGAAAGGCTCCTAAGCTCTGAGGGGCAGACTTTTGGTGGGACTGGCAAGCCAGGCTTCGTCAGGTGAACCTTTCTTATCAAAGTGACATCTTGCATTTTTACAACTGTAAGGACATCTTTTGCAGCAGATTCGATCAAGGCAAAAGTCCTTTGATGTCCTGACTACTGTTTTCATGGTTGTTGACTATTGATTCAAGGGGCATGCAATCCTTGACAACTTCAAATATACCGCTACTTACTTTGATTGTCCAGTGTGAAGATTTTCATTTTCATTATGTTGAAGTGTAATCCACACTGAAGGCTGTGGTCTCTGAACTTCATCAAGTAGTTATTCAAGTTTTCTTCATTTTCAGCATGCAAGTGTCATCTGCATATCCCAGGTTGTCAATGACATTCCTCCAATGCTGATGCCCCATTCTTCTTCATATATTCTGGCTTCTCAGATTATTTGTTAGGCATCCAAAACCCCATAGAGATTGAAAAAGTGAGATGAAAGGATACAATATTGCCACACCTCTTTTCCATGGACACGTAGAAGGGCCTAAGTCCCCCAAATGCTCCACTCACAATCTCCAATAGAGTACACCAATGATGTCTATATGTTCTTGATTAACACATTCGATTGACACACAGGCACATACACACACAGACAGAAAGACACACACACACACACACTGACCAATGATGTGTTGGTAGATATTTATCAATTCACTCTCCATTGGGAGTGCTGTAAGTCTGCTTTGTAAAGACTGACAACTCACCTGATAGAAGTAATCCTGCCACAGCTAATTTCAAGGTACCAGCCTGATGTCACTGACCCCCAATGGGCAGAGATAAGCACCACCTACTATCCCATAGGAGCCGATGCCAGCATACCTGATCCACTTTCCTATTAACATGTGCACACATTCCACCTGCACCATGAGAAGGACCTTTAACCCCCACCCATAATATGTAAACCAAATCTCACTATACGTCTCCAGAACACACAGCTCACAACTCCTGAACACACACATACAACCTCGACCCACAACCTGAATATACAAACATACCACATCTTACTGCTAATAGTTTTACAACAAAAACCCTACAGACCATGAACACTCACAGTCGTTACTACAACAATGTATATACTTTCCACACGTCCCTGAACACACACATGTACAACAAACACTACACACAATCTAGCTCTCTGACACCACCATGTTCAAAATCTCACTTCATAAGCCACGCTAATACAGACATACACTAAAACCCACATCTCTAAAACACTTATAATACACAAATTCCAAAATGCATGCACAATTTATATAAATCTTCTCAGTTTCCAAATGTACATCCTGAATCTCCCACATCCTCCAGAACAAACACCTCTGAAAACTAGTGAAACCAAATAAACACACAACCACATACGACCCTTAGTATTAATATATGTAAGTACATCACATGAACATTGAAAATGTACATACAAGCTATACCACAAAATTCTGCAAGAATTAGACCAGAATAGGCACAAAGAGAAATGCCGGGTGCTTTCATACAGACACAAACCCCCCACACACTCACCCATAACCCAACCATGTATATATACCCCACACATGTATAGATGCAGAAAAAACTCCAAAACACCAACAGTCCTTGCACTCTAGCTAATATACACACACAACCCATGCCCCTAAGCGGCCACGTGTTCACACATGCCAGACATAACACACAGAGACACATACACACACATAAACAGCCTCAATTTCTCAAAGTATACATCACCCAAAACACTATAGATTATCACACGTCTCTAGAATATAGCCTCACTTCCCCAACCTCCGAACATGCCCAAACACACACATCTAGAAACACCCTAACATTCTCCAAAGAAACACTTGTAGAATACTCCAAGAATAATTCACCCTCCCACTCGTGACTTACACACACCAGTATATACTCCCCACTTACAATGAGATATCTCTTGCACATCCTGAATAAATACACTGGAACCCCGTTCCAGGTCCATATCTCACGTTCCGAAACAGCCACATTCTCAATATCTCACACATAACCATATCAACGTGCCTCTACTACATGTAAAAACAATTCTCCCACACCCTGTGCAAATACACAGCCCCATATTTTCATCAGATACACACCTCCTCATTTTCCAGAATACACCATACTCTCTACTGAAAAATATTACACACAGCCCTGGAAAATAGTCATCCAAACAGCCATGCCCCTTCATGAAACACACAAGTTCTTTACCCATACAACTGGCCTTATACCCTAAATCTAACCTAAATTATCCAGGGAACTGAAAGTATGCAACAATGACCCTGTATCTTCCAAAGCCAATAAACCCTCATAATGCCTGTCTACACATAATCCAACAATCCAAAATACTCAAACAGAAATCAGTTTCAAATTTTCTAGTGTACAGAATCACACAAACCCCAGACCGAACATGGAAGAATTCATGTGCAACTCCAGAAAAGCACTCAAAGCAACACAAATGTACAACATGCCCTGCCTACACACCGGTGATCCTCTCTCAGTCCCCAAATATAAAAAAGAACAGGCCCTACACCCAGACTAATACACACAGGCACACTCCCTCAGATGCCCAAACGTAAAGCTGAGAAACCCATTCCAAACTTGCTATTAGGTACACAGAATGACTCAAAATCCATGGCAGGAGAGCCACGCCCTAAGTATTCCCTCCAGCCACAAATTGTAAAGAGCTCACCTTCCAGTCTTTGAGTGCACACGCCTGTATCTCACGCCCTGCACATTCCCACAAAACATACTCATACTGAACCACAAATATTCATACAAACACCGCCAACCCACACATACAAATACCAACTTCCCGCGAACCCATTCACACATACACAACCCCCAAACTGTGAATTCACAGAAACACATGGCCAACAGAGTCCCAAATAACGGACACAGAAGTACCCACACCTCTCAATTCTCACAATCCCTACGAAGCTCACAACTACATTTCTCTCCTATTTCAAGTTATACACACCACCACACAAGTATCCACCCTCAAAAAACAAACGCAAAACTTTCGCATCTCCTCAAGTACAAACACTGACCCCCGATAGCCTATTAATATACACATGTGCCTCACATTCCAAATACACCCACAGACACTCATTCCAGGATAGAAACACAAATACAGCAACTTACAGCCTCAGATGCACACACAGTTGTGTGCTGGCAAAGGATTACACACTCACACTGGCTTTCTGCAGAATCATACATATAAAATCTCCCAGATACACACGGAGGAGTGACACAGAATTCACTGATTTCAGTCAAACATGCAGTACTCGTGACTGGAAATCTTTTATACACACATCATTAGCAGGGTGCTTTTGTAGATCTTGGAAAATCTGCTGCATCCTTAACCCACCATGCTTGCAAGTCAATCATGATTCCATGCACGACACTACAAATAAATGCTTGGTTTTTAGTCAATTCAGCAAAGTCACTCACTTCCTCAGCAAAGCAGTGTCATTTGAACATGAATGTTGGTTGATATGTTTCTTATGTTAAGAAGGAAGACCTAAGAGACATGAGGTCCTAGGCTGGAACTTGACAGAATTTTCCTTGACACGAGCTCTTTCTGTGCTTAAACAGAGAGTGCTTTTCAAATCCTTATTTTTTCAAAATTAGGTATTATTCAAAATGCAACAGATAATGACACACTTGTCGGTTTAAAGAGTCATTATTGAAAGTCCCCCCCTCATTTTCAGTCCACCAGTTAGGAAAACAATCACTGCAGTCCTGACGTGCAGCCTTTGCCATTTCCCGTGGTATAAATACTGCCGGCACAGGACAAGCTAGCAACTTGAGCGCGCTGAATTCTACACAGTGAAAGGGGGTCTCCCAATGCAAAGCCCACCTGCAAATAACCCAAGAGCCTACAGGAGGGTAAAGCATAGCAGCAACATTACCAAGGATGTTTGCGTGTCCCTTCCCTTCCTTTGTAATAGAACTTACCTAAGAGAAAGCGGAAGAGCGGTGCGCTCCTGTGTGCAGGGTCTGAGGCCTCCCCTGGCACAGCCCCGCCCAGCCGCGAGCCCTACCCTTAGGGACCCTGCCTTCCCTGCTCCTGCCGCGCGCCTCCCTGAAGGGGACCTTCTGCAACTGACGCCTGAGGCCGTTAGAGGGCGGCAGTTCGCGCGCCCCAGAGCCTTGGCTCAGGAGGCTGTGCGCATGCGTGAGCTCCAATTGCAGGGCGGATTTAGCCTTGCACCCTAAAGGCTTCGTACCTAAAGCATACCCTTTGTTGTGAGTGCATTCTGACTCACAGGGACCCCAAAAGACAGAACTCTATCATCCAAGGGCCATTTTTCCTCAGGCAGCCCTGCTGATAATTCAAACCTCCCAGACTGCCTTGCAATAAGAAATGCTTGATTTTCACATCCCCTACCTCTGCAGATCCTACTAAGTTGTATTTGCGTTTTTACATGCACATACACCATACTCTCTCGGAAACCCTGGTCGCGTAGTGGTTAAGTGCTACGGCTGCTAACCAAAGGGTCGGCAGTTCAAATCCGTCTAAGCGCTCCTTGGAAACTCTGTGGGGCAGTTCTACTCTGTCCTGAGGGTCGCTATGAGTCGGGATCGACTCGATGGTACTGGGTTTGGTTTTTGGTTATACCGTACTCTCACTATCCCTGGCTCTACAAATTGAGGAATGCATGCTAAGAGATCTCTTAAGGGAAAAGTCCTCAATATGTGTCCTTCAGTTTACTTTTCTCCTGTTTAGTGAGTAGGAAAACATCTCAGCCAGTGTTACTTTCTTCCTGTCCACATAGCAGGTACTGTGGGAAAAAAAAAAAAAAAAAATCCTTTTTTTCATAATATAAATTAATTATTCCTGTTAGCCCTTAAAAAAATACGCACCAGAATTGCATCATTGCATTGCTTTTAAGGGTTTTTTTTTTTTTTTTAAAGAAAAATTTCAATAATCCGACAGCCTTTTTCTGGAAATTGCAAGATTTGTATTATTTCTCACTCCTTGGATGACTCTCTGCATGGCCCTACAGAGCCAACACATGGAGCCTCCAAGTGCACAGGCTGAGAGAGAAATCACAGCAGCTGAATAAGTCTCAGTCATCACATTTTATCATTTCCTCCAATGCTCTGAGGTTGGGTGGAAGATCATCTGTCGTCTGTGTTCTATGACCTAAGAAGAGAGATAGTTTTTTTTCAGTGGTCAGTGCAGGCCTTAGAGTTTTTCTACACGGATGGTCAGAGAGCCAGTTCCAAAGGACTTTTGGCTTTGTGCTTTCACAGCCAATAGTAGTAAATTTCATAGGGCCTAATTTAATCACATATGCTTCCAGGGTTGAATATTTTCAGGCAGTAGAAGCAGAAATTGCAGAATGTGAACATTAATGTTCCTCCACAATGCAATGTTTAAATCATTGGCTCTGGGCTCACTCATTCAAATCCAATGGTCCTAAATCTAAGTTAGTATGTAAAATGGGAAAAAATTCATGGACTCACTGGCAAGCAGAAGAATGAAAGAACAAGTCTGCTTTTCTTGAAGGCCTAGATGCACTGATTTGCCCCACCATCGGCCTAGATTGAAAAGCATTTAAGGTTGCTCCACGGGAGAAGCTCAAGTCCTAAGAAAAGTCACCAAGGTTTTACTTTTATCTATCACCATGACTAGCTTTTAAAAATATCAGGGCGGTTTTTCTTGAATCTAACTTCACCATCTAAGCTAAGACATGAGTGGAGTTGTTCAGTGTAGGTGCCAGAGAAAATACAAAGATAGATGCGTGCAAGAAGCTGCTTCCTGGTTGCAGAGAATTAAGGGGTGGGCAATTTCCAGAAAGGCAGAAGTTGCGTGGAGGCGCTCTTTTCACAGTGGTTGGGCAAACGCTGTGGATGCTGAAGATAGAAAGATTCATCGGGTCTTATCAGGTTTATATTTCAGGTAAAACTCAGACAGCATGAGGCAATTCATGAGGAACACATTATGAAATGGCTTTGTAACATAATTGTAGTAAAGAGGTGAGAAGAACCCTTGTCTCCTCTGAGCTTCCAATTCTCTGTTCTCCTCTACAATATGGCTGCTATTGCCTTTTTCCACATTACCCTCAAGTCAAAATATCTTCCCCAGTGACAAGAATCTAAGTTAGTGCCAGCAGGGAAATTTTCTCAGTGAAGGCTATCAGTGTGGAACACTCCTTCATGCCTCTCTCCTTCCCTTACACCCTCCCATCTGAAAGGGCACTACTGCTGTGAGAGCAGGATTAAAGTTGGTCTCACATTACTTTTCTCATTGCAACCACTAGGGGTCAGCACCCTTCATCACCCATGACTAATTTTCCATCAAGTGTCTCTTCCTGAAACAACAAAATAAGTGCTCTTTCAACTCATTTTAATACACTGAAAATTATGCTCATGATGAAAAAAAGTCAAACATATTTTATTTAATGAACATTCTACCATTACTCTCACAAAGATGTGAGCACATACCTTGATGAGCCTGGATTCCAAAGAGCGAGGGTGTATGTAGGACTTCATGGCTCAGAATGGCCAGGTGGGGGTGAGATGGGAGCAAGTGTGTGTGTGACTCGACTTTGGTGAGTAGAATCCTGTTTTGGTCTCAAGATACCCACCCATTTTACGGCCATGGGGCTCCATCTAGCACCTGAAGAACCCAGGGCTGTTGGAAAAAAAAAAAAAAAACACTCATTATCCATTGCCTTCGAGTTGATTCCTAAGCTCATTTAGTTTAGTTTCAGAGAAATACATTTTCTTCTCCCTCATCCTTATAGCTGCTCCCATGCCCACTAAGCTCAAGAGCTCCAGAGGGTTTGATAACCATTCAGTATCCCAGATGATCAAAATGACCTGAAAGATTATGTATAATTGGTGTGCTGGTTTGGTTTGGGCGCTGTGTTTTATGTTTATGGAACCAAGATTCCAGCTCTGACCTTCTGACTGCAAATTCAGTTCTGCTCTTATGAGGGTGAGTAAGTCATAATAGCTAAGGTTTTTTTTATTTTCCCTCTGGTAGGTTTGCCACATAAAATACAGGCCACTTGTCAACTTCAAATTTTTGAGAAAGAACAACTAATGTTTTTGTGGAATCCTATCGGTGTTCTTGAAACTATGTCGTCATATTACACAGGGATTCCTTGGAGTCCTGTATTTTACATGCTAAATCCAGCAAGCCTATTCTTGGGCTAATTTGATGTTTACGAAAGTGTTGCAGTTCTCATTGTAGAATCCAGGGTATACGTAAGGATACAAATAGGATCATTGATCCAGAAAGGGAAAGAAAAAATATAGACATACAAGATAGCATTAATTTTAAAGGAAAGAATAAATATATACATATATATATGGGAACACACCATACTTGTATAATGAAAACAAGGAAACTGAAATCACTGTTGAGAAATGAGCATAGCTTGTGTTACTTACCCCCAGTCACATACAATATTTCTAGAAAGAGGAAACAGAAATAGAAAACATCATCGATTTCCAATGAGATGGAGAATTTGGTTGCCAAGAAAAGGTGTGGGGCGGGGGGGGGGGGAGTTGTCACTGTACAATCTATCTGAACTATTGTACTTTTCAACTATACAGAGGTATCTTTCTTTAACTACTGAATTACAGTCATTGTTAGTAATAAGATACTTAAAAACGAATGTACAATATAACAATCTGGGAAACAACAGGAATCTACTTCTGGTCATGGAATTAGAGGCTGTCACCCTTCTTTTAATACACTGGGGCTTTCCAGGAGAAAGGATCATAAGTAAGGCTGGTCATGCTGCAGCCCCCAGAGTTTTAAGTAATGAATGGGAGTTCAGGGACACAAGGACTGCTTCCTAAACAATAACGTATACAATACTGTATGCACACACACCAAACACAACGGAACTTCTCTGAAAACCCTAATTTCAAACACTTGGATTCCTTGTCTCTATATGTACCCCACCTTCCATTAGACAAGGTGTCCTGAATTTTGTTTATGAAGTGCTGGTGACCTTGTAATAATTCAAGAACCTGCCACCTAGAGTTGGGGAACAGGGTGGGTGTAGGGGCTCAAAACTAGGTATGTCGATGAGAATTGAAGTCTAGAGTAGAGCCTTTGTGCTGTGGATCTGAGAAAGAACCCACAAATGGCCCTAAGAGGTTAACACTATTTGTGTTGTCAACCATAATTTGAAGGAAACAGGTAGCTTTTGCCTACCCGTCAGATCCCTTTCATGGAATGTCTTCTCATCCCCACCTGCCCTCCACCCCTCCCCCACTGTAGAATGTCTGGAGTCCTACATTCTACTCCTGTTTAGATTCAAACTTTCCCCTCCTTTTCTTGGATCCATGAGCATCTGTTGGAGCCAGATCACGCTCCGAGTCCAGGACGTGGCGATTTCAGGTGCTGAAGGCTGCCAGACAGCTGTGGTCAGTGCCCAAGCCTGTGGAGATGTCTTCAGAAGGAGGTAGGCCTGGAGGGGAGGGGGTGTGTTATCAGATCCCTACCACCCCTCCAACCCTTGGGAATTCAAATTTGACACTTCCCCTGGGGACAAGCTGTCTGAGCAGGAGTGAGGAGTGGACCCTTAACACCACCTGGAATATCCCACCTAGGGAGCCTGAAGAGGAAGATTGGAAAAATGAGACAGGAGGATGGGGAAGGAGGAAAGGGGTTTTATAGTACGCATCATGAAAAGAAACGCTCAGGAGGAGATAGGGAAACCACTCTTTTGAAGACTCACTCTTTCAAGAAAGTCTGGAGGACACTTTCTACTTCAGAAAGTCCCTTCCCTGCTAGTGAGACTGCTGGGGGCATTTCAGACCGAGTGGATGTCAACCCTGTTCCATGGGTTGGAAAGAGCTTATGAGGGTGGCAGCCTGTCTGCCTGGGATTCCTGAGAGAGGTTCTGTGAGTCATTGATAGCTTGGGCCTCTTACTTCTTGGTAGACAGAGGCCTGAGAGTCTAGTTGAAGTGCTCACAAGTTCTCTAGTGGAAAATTTCTCAACTAGAGGGAAAGAACATCTAATTCACTCTTGGGACTTCTTGCAGTCTTCACCGCTTTGCCCTTCCATACTGATGCCCATCAGCTGAGATTCATTGTGCCGATTTCCAGTGACCAGGCAGGGAATTCAGATGACCTAACAGCTGGTTGCCTTTCCTACTCCTCCATTTACCCTTTTCCTTTGTCTCAACAGCAACTCCAGTGCTGGGTCCGGATATGACCATGAATCCTGGTGCCTCCATGTCTCCTTTCACTGCACTGCCCTTCCCCCCACACACTCCCAGACACCCACACCGAGAACCCAGGGAGCAGCACCCACTCCCCCTCATGACTTCTTCATGCCCTGCAGGCTCCCCTCTGGGTCTCTCTGCTCTCCCCAGGACACTTCTGGTGCCTATCGTTGGGGATTCTGGCCACGGTGGGGCCAGAGCTGGCAAGGTCATTGTTCAAGTGAGGACAGAAGGGAGATCAGCAGAGCTGCCTGGAATTCAGACCTTTGCCATGGTGCAGACCCCACTTAATTGGAGTGCCCCAGGGGCTCCCAGTGGGGCACTTGAGTGTGCTCCACCCCCTTTTGGGGAAGCTTCTGCTGTGATCCCTGCCACTTCTGTTGTGGGTACTCAGGCTTATAGGGGAGTTTGGTCCCCAACTCTTTCTCTTCAAGCTCCACCACCAGCTGCCCAGCTGGCCTCCATTTTCCCCCAAGTGAAGGCTTGCTCAGGCCAACACGCTTCTTCTGGGGAGGGAAGCCTGGCCGCCACACAATCCAGACCTTCACTGGATGACGCCTCCTGTAACTCCCAGAGTGTTTACCAGAACTACCGACGTTGGCAATGCTTCAAGTCTCTGGCCCGGAGGCACCATCCCCAAAGTCCTGATACAGAAGCTCTTTCCTGCTTTCTCATGTGAGTGCCCTAATCAGTGGGGACAGCTGAGATTATCGTGCAGCTTTCAAATAAAGAGGTCTTGGGGAGACACAATGGAAGTTACGCTCTTTACGAACACTTGAGTAAAGGTCATGAGGGCGATGGGATATGTTATGAGAAGATATTTTCCTGATCATATTAACCGCACCTCCCTGTGAACAACACATTCAGATGCCTTATCTCAATTGATGCTGACCACCTTGTACATGAAGCCAGTCTTTATATTGGAATCATTATCCTAATAATTATTTACAAGAGACTAAACAGTATGGTGGAAAACCTGGTAGCATAGTTGTTAAGTTCTATGGCTGCTAACCAAAAGGTCAGCAGCTCGAATCCACCAGCCCTCCTCGCAAACTCTGTGGGGCAGTTCCAATCTGTTCTATAGTGTCGCTATGAGTAGGGATCAACTCAATGGCAAAGGCTTTGGTTCTGTTTTTTTTAAACACTGTGGTAAAGTGAGGACCCATGATATGAATTTTGGTCTCAGACCACGAACACTACGTTCCTCCTCTGGTCTTTACTTTCCAAAATAGGAGTTGAGCGTATGTTGGCCAGTGCCGTATCATGTCCAGAGGACAGAGGAAATGGGCAAGGCCTAGGACAACCACTTTAAGTTTACTCCCACCCTCGTTCCTCTAGAGAATTCCAGTTACAACAGGGAGGTGGTAGAGTATGTATAGTTGTGAAGGGTTTGGGCTCTGTCCTCCTTAGATTTGTAATCCTGAACAGGGCATTATACATCTTCACCCTAGAGTATCTCATCAAATAAGGAGACAACTACAGTTAAGAGGATAGCTAAGAAGATGATATGACCTAATATATGAAGTGTAGTCCAAAAAAAGTATCTACAAGAGTGAAATTTTCCTAGCTACAGTATGTGTGAGTGGAAATTGGCAATGAAGTGCAGGGTCACGGACTTCTGTGAATGAAAGGCAGAGTGATTAGTCACGTGGGAAGCTTTATCTTTTCAGAGCAGACCCTACATCTCTCTCAAACCTGAGCTTCCCAACAGGTCAATCAATATCGAACTCTTATCACATTCCACAGGATGTTTTTCCACATACACATTGCTCTCATTGGCTGAAAGACTGAAGGCATCTTCTTCCCTCTCCCACTGCCCACCACTCACCCAGGAATAAAGACACAGTCCACTAAATCCAAATTTCAAGCAGTCTTAGGGATTCCCTGGATTCCAAAACAGCAAGTGGTATCCTGGAGGCAAAAGCACTTGAAATCTAAAACACTGGAAGAGGGATTGACACGGACAAATAGCAAGATAGATGTGATGATGGGCAGAGGATGTGTGTAGGGGTGGTGTTAAGATGGGGATGAGATATGTATTTGTGGAAAGTTACTGACATGCATGGATATTTAGCCCAGTCCTGCGATCCCTGGCTAGACTGAAGCCCACCATGACCCTGGAGGAGGGACTCTGGCGGTCTGTACAGGAATGGCAGGTCAAGAGCAATTTTGACCGGATGATCTTCTATGAGATGGCACAAAAGTGAGTCCATGGCATGTTGGCCTTGTTGGGACTGAGCAATGAGGTGTGAATGAAGTAGGAGGGCTGGTACAAATCAGAGTGGCTGTGTGAGGAGGAGGTGTGCACTTGGAGAGGGCTCCTGGTTCTCTGATGATCCCACTCTACCCTCAGACAACTTCTACCACCACATTCACTGCTTGGAGTTTTCTGTTCTGCATTCATCAAGAAATTCACCCCTTCTACATGTTGGATTTGTAGATGCCCCCATACTTGAGTGTTAAGACAGAATGGGGAGAAACACTGTGGACACCCATGGAGACATAGTCCAAGCTCTAGACACTCTGAAATGAGGCGATATGCTGTACCAGCCAAGTTCCTGCTTGCCTCAACGTCCATATAGCTAACAGGGAATTTGGGGCCACTCCTTTTTTTTCCTCCTCATGACAACTGGTACAAAATTGTTCTACAACCGTCCAAGAATGGTCCAGGCTGGAAAGCTGTATTCATGAGAAGACAGCATCTCAGTCACCCTGTTGGTCGAGCTTCTGTCCTTCATTGCCTTTCCTCCCTTGGTTTAAAAAAAAAAAATCATGAGAGGAGCCTGAGGCTTTTGTGAAACCTCATATTCCACCTTTTTTCCAAATGTCTCTTGGACTACTTGCCCACCTGGTTTATATCCCAGGGCCACAAAGCTTGAGACTAGGACTGGGGCACTAGGAACTACTCCTTGGTGTTATCTGCAATCAACTTCATCCCATTTCAGGTTCAGGCTGTCACCTCTACTGTGTGTGTTTTAGGCAAGGGCAGGAGAGGCTTGGAGAACAGTGTGCATGACTGGGTCCTGCTGTGTGTCATGTAGGTCTGATTCAATTCAACCAACCAGTGTCAGCGTTGTGGTGTGCCATGAGGTGCTAAGGGTATGGAAAGGTAGTGAGCACTATGGCTGTGTCAGGAGGAGCTTCCAAGAAGGCAGGGCTCATTTCCTTCACAACCTTCCTATGTTATGATGAGTTGTGCTGCAGGTGAAGGGATGATGTCGTGAACATGTAAAGGACCCAAACCTTGTTTGTGCCTCCTGGGAAATGGACTTACTGGGCACCTGGACAGGTCATTGAAGGCACATCTTTCTCCACTTCCCCATAATTGTCTGTTGCCTGGTCCTGGGGCTCCTGGTACATCTTCTCTTCTCCTCAGCACACCCTGTGCCTCCCTCACCCTTGTCAGGTTCATGGAGTTTGAGGCAGAGGAGAAGTCAGAGATTCAGATGTTGCAGCAGAGGAATGCGTCTGTCTGCCTGCTTCCTCCAGCTCCACGCAATCTTGATCCTCACGGGCCTTCATCCACTGTGGTTGGCCAGCATCCAGGTATGGCTAAGCAAGTTCAGCAGGAGCTACGGGCCAGGGGTCAAAGGAGGTATTTAGGGACTGGTTTTGTTGGGAGAATGCATTGTCTTCACCTGTGGTGCTTTTCTTTCAAGAGGGGACAATGGCTATTTCTATCAGCAGAGACTGCCAGATGCCTGGGGTCTCCGCTGCTCTTCTTTACACACTAGTAGTGAGGTGGTCAAGTTTTATAACTATTGTCTCACATGGATTATCAAATGTGGGCTCCAATACCTAATCAGCTTTAAATGTGGGTCTCAATGAGACTTCTTGAAAAAGAAGCAGTTTCAAGTTTCCCCATAAGTTGACTCTCTTGGACCGTCTGCCTCTTACATCATCTCCTCTCACAGTGTTTGTGGCTTCAGGTGTGTCTGCCCTCCCAGAAACCATGTCAGTGTCTCCATAATTCTGCCTTTACAACATGGGGTTGGGTGGTGACTTAGTTATCTAGTGTTGCTATAACAGAAATACCACAAGTGAATGGATTTACCAAACAGAAATTTATTCTCTCACAGTCTAGAAGGCTAGAAGTTTGAATTCAGGGTACCAGTTCTCGGGGAATGGTTTTACTCTCTGTTGGTTCTCGGGGAAGGTCCTTGTGATCAATCTTCCCCTGGTCTAGCAGCTTCTCAGCACAGGGACCTCGAGTCCAGAGGACGGGCTTCACTCTGGAAACTTCATTCTTGGTGGCATGCAGTTCCTCTCCTCTCTGCTTGTTTCCCTCTTTTCCATTTCAAAAGAGATTGACTTAAGATACAATTGAATCTGTAGACTGAGGCCTCCCTCATTAACACCACTGCCTATAATCCTGCTTCACTAATATCATAGAGGTTAGGATTTATAACACATACGATAATCACATCATATCCCAAGTTGGTGCACAACCACACAATACTGGGAGTCATGGACTAGCCAAGTTGACACACATTTTGGGGACACTATTCAATCCGTAACAGGTGAGAAGAGCCAGAATTTGCTGCCACATAAACATCCTCTTTCCAACCCTTCTATAGTGTTCATTCCAAAGAAGGGAGGTTCCATGGCACAGCCCCCTAAGCAACATCAACACAGACCCCAGCACCCTTGGGAGCCCAAGCGGTCCCATGAAATCCCTCCTGAAGCCGTCAAAGATTATGTTGAAATCATGGAGGATCTCCTTGGAACTGCCCATTCAGCCACTGTGGAGCCAGATGGGAAATGTGAAGAAGAAGCAAATGAGGAACAAGAGGAAGAGAATGAGCTGTACCCAGATCCAGGACTCCTGAGCTACATTGACAAGCTGTGTGCACAGGAAGCATTTATCACCAAGGTGGGCCGGGACCTGAGGATTGGTGTGTGTGGGTTCTGTACTTTGGTGCTCCATCCACCAGACATCTAGAGTTTTACCCCAGATATTGTAATTTAGCTCAGTTCCTTCCTCCATAATCGATGTGTGTGTCCTTTTCTTGTGTGTACATGTGTGTGTGTGAGTGTCTGCGTAGGTGCAGGTTGGGGTGGTGATATTTTAATACAATACTGGATGCAAATTCGAGAGGGAGATTATTGGTTGTCTTCTAGAACCTCTAAATCACTGGTTACTCCTTGTCAAGGATGTTCACATGCCGCCTCCTTCCATTCTCAGGTTGAAGCAGTTATTCACCCTCAATTCCTGGAAATGTTACTATCCCCAGATTCTCAGGTAGATCCCATGTCCTTAAGGCAGGAGCTGGAGGAAGAGGAAGGACTCACTCTCACTCAGGTAAACCAGAGGAGGAAGGGAGAATCATAACATGAAACCCACAGGATTTCATCTAACCTGACAGTGCCTTGGCTGTCATGGCTTCTGCGGAAGGCCAGCTCCAGGTGTGGGAGCAGGTGCCAAATGAGGAGGCAAGAGATAATGGAGTGGCCAAGAAGAGGAGTGGAGTGGTAAGGCATTGCAGTTGGGAAAACCACACAAGAGGATGGACAGGCAGAGCTGCAGTGCTAGTTATTGAAGGACACTCATCTGACTGACTTCCCTAAATCCTGCCCCAATACTATGGTCTCCACCACACACTCAGCCACGTGTTCTCACAGTCTGTACAGAATCAGTAATTATCCATTTTCCTTCCTTGCAGCTGGTGGAGAAGCGACTGCTGGAATTGAAAGGAAAAGTGGGTGTGGAGGCACCCCAACTTATGGTGTGCCAACCAGGGAGTCACCTTGTACAGAGTCTAGGACCAGTCAAGACGCAGGGAGCACAGATAACCACAGCATCCAACTACAGATGAGCGAGAAAATGAGCACAAAAGAGTTGGATACAGATGATCTGCCAAAAGATGGCAGCAGCTACAGTAATTTGTCTAAGTCAAAAGAACTTGCTCCCTTTATGTGGAGTCCCATGTCACAGGAACTTAAGTCTGAAGAATCAACTTCTCCTCAACGGGGTCCTGGTTGCACCTCCCCTAGATTGGGAAACAGAGAAACCTTAATGTCCTTACAAGCCTCTCCTATTAGTGGAACACCTGGGAAAGGAGAAAGGTCCGGTGAAGAAGAGGAAGAGGAGGAACTCCCCAGCCTTGACTTCCTCTTGGCATCTCGAGAAAGCCTACTGCCCTGGAGTCTTTCCAAGAGTCCTCTGCCTGCCTCCAGCATTCTGCACCATGGAGTTCGGGGTACCTGGAGAGCATCCCAGCCCCGATCTCCGGAGACAGTGAGTCTTAGCCGTCCTGGACATACAGCTGTGAAATGGAAGATCCCACCTCAAGTCAGAGCTCCACCACTTGCTGCAAAGCGGCCCTACTCAGGGGCTGACCTTGGAGTCTCTGGGAGGCAACCCTTGACTGTGGGTGAGGTGCAACCCTCGCTGCCTTTAAAAAGAAGATGTGACCCTTCCACTCATGGAAAAAGGAAGAAGCATCTTCTTAGCCATTAGTGAGCTCTCCTATGTCAGACCATCAAGTTAGGGTCCCTTAGATAGGTTAGGTTGTCAGCTCCTCCCCCATACTTATTAGGCTAATGCTCCTCCCCTATCCCAGTGGTACTTTTGGCTATTGTACAGATACGATGATGGCAGAGAGGGAGGCCAAAGCCTGGGTAGGGTGCACATCTACTTCCATAGTGGCAGATGAAGAACAGTAGATTTACTTTAAAGAATAGTCCTCTGTAAATTGGGATTAAAGATAGTTTTGTTGGAAGAAATTCTCATTGATTCTTTCTTCTGGCCTTCCTCTGATGCTGGATGAACTGTGGTGCTGTGAAAAGGAAAAGATATAGGTGTCCCCCGTGTTCCTGACCCACATGTGACTGACCTAGTTCTCTCCTCCAGCTTTAAATGATGTCCTCAGGATGCTCCTGGGGACAGTCTGGCTTTGGCCGCTCAAGGCTCACTGATAAATCGCCAGTGATCACTTTTATCATCCATTTTTCAGTAGCTGTGGTTTGGTTTGGGGAGCTTTCTGTGGGTATACTATGCATATCTCTGTCTCTTAACAATCTATTAATGGAATTTGCATTTCAATCTTTCAGCCTTCTTGGTCATTAACTAATGTTTCTATAATTGAGCCTTGAGGCTGCACTTTTCTTGAAGGGGCTTTTTTTCTTTTTCCTAGAAAGATGCCAGACAACGGATCTAAAATGATCCTCAGCATACCCAGGGATTTTCCTGTGTGGTTTATTTGACTTGACAGGATCAACACTTGGCTTCTTGGGGACATGGCTTTCTGTTTCTCTGCATTTACTCTAAGAAATGCTATCATGAATTCTCAAGAGGACTTCTAAATAAACAATGGTAGTATGCTACCTTCGGTGAGAAGAGAACGAGATGGAATCTGTTAGAAACACATTTATGAACCCTTCTTTTGATAGTGTGCATATGAACTATGAAAGTAGACAGGGAAGTTAGAAAGTCCCTTTACCTTATTTATGGACAGGAAAGAATCTCATTCAACTGAATTGGGAAGGTCCATCCTGCTGTGCTCAAGGGGACTGACCTCAGGTGTCTTTGGAATCTTCCAAGGAACATCCTATAAGCACTCTTCCCTTTCTTTCCCAAACGATGACTGAAATTCTAGGGTTAAATTGATGTAGATTTGGTCTTATACTTACATCTAAAATAGTTCCTTACAAACAAGAGGAAACTTACCTTACACAACAATGATAAAGTCCAGGAGAAGCAGAGATGTCATGAGGTTCATGGCAGACCTGGATGCCTGGAGTGTGCAAGGCTAGATGTGAGCAGGGATGGTAGGAAGGGCTGAGGAGTGCTAAGGAATCAGTTGTCCAACTGCTCGAGCCCTTGCATAGACCCCATTTTCAGACCAGTGGGTCTTCTAGTGGTGTGGCATTTGGTGTCTGTGAGCTGCTTCCTGTGTTGGGAGGTTCCTAATGGGGATCTGGAGGGAGACCTCTGCAAGTAAGATTCTGCTGGGGAAAAAATCAAGATGAAGAGATGAGAATGAGGGGAGAGGACACCTCTGGTCTTTCCTCAGAATTGTCAGGTCCTTGCCCTCCAATCTGCACTTAACTCCTCAAATCCAGGTGTCCATGTCCTGACTTCATCAGTGCATTCTCCTCAGTAGCTCTATTTCTCAACCTGGAAGCTCCCTGGAATTTACCAAAGCTTCCTTCCAGCCTCATGCTTTTTTTCTCCAAGTTCCAAGTTGTAATTTTATTCCAAGCGCCTGTGAATTTTCAGGAATGCCATGTCCCATAAGGTTCCTGGCCAACAACATGCAGGCACCTCATAGAGTGTCCTCCTCAGCATAACCAACAATCCTGGTGTATCCCAGGTATTTACGGGGGTGTATACATCCAACATTGAAAGACAATGTGGTAAGTGAAGGACAGAGCGCTGGCTCCTCCATTGCCTGCTGCTTGTCTTTAGAAAATTCCTGTTAAGTCCTCTACATTTCAGGATCTTCACTGGGAAAATAACATAACGCTGTACACCTCTCAGGGTGTTTGGGATCTTAAAGGAGTGATACAGCCAGTCCTTGGCACTCAGTGGTGTTGGCTGCAGGGACTCGGAGGCACTGTATATTCTCACACCCCTGTCTTGCGTGGCTAGATGGAGTTGGGTGATACCTCCAGCGTTCAGGTCCCTGATGTGTGTGGATGAGGTGCCTGTTTAATGGGCAGGGTAACATCAAATGTCACAAATGTGCAACTGCCCCTTGGCTGTTGCAGTTGAAAATAGGCTTCAAGTGTATGCCCTCTTGGTGTTGAAATGGCCCACACAGGTACAGGCAGGGGTGAACGGTGCTACATGTCCTCAGACCCTTTATGCCAGTGTCCAGGCAAAGAGACAGCCCTGGCCTGACTTCCCAGCTGAGGGGGCATGGTGAATTTTTACAGCCAAAGGACTAGTTTGTGTGCAGAGAGCCCTGAGCTCTGGGTTAGAGGACTGGCAGTTCTTGCATACTGTCTGACTGGTGTCAGAGTGGACCGCAGGGAGCGGGGGGCAGGTGCGGAGTGGGAAAACAGCCTCTTCTCCCCTGTTAGATTCTTGGATGGGGAGGGCTTATTTTGACTCCCACACAGTAGGCAGTAGGTTAGAAGCTTGCACTTAACTTTTGCAGGTCCAGTACCATTTCCATCCTGATCTGGAAGCATCTGCACACTCTCCGCTGCCCAGCCTCTCCTGACATAGTGAAACATATCCTGAATGCTACTGCTCTCCTCAGCCTGCCATCCAATAGCTGACCCAGCCAGCAGGGTGCCGGCAACCTCACAACTGGCACTTCTTTGCTGCTTTTGAACTGTCTCTCCTGCATCCTGCCGCTCAGTCCAACTCCTCAGCTTTGTCTTTGATGATCTGGGCTCCTACACTTATATAGAATCGATTCACTTCTTTTTCATGTCTTGGATGTAAGAAGAACAACAGGAAGCATCTGATTATTTTGCCATCTTGGCCCTGGCTCCTCCTTCTTCCTTACAAAATTGAGGTGTATTGCAATATATATATATATTTGTTCCATTAGAATAAAGTCAATTGTTCCATTAAAATAAAGTCAATGTTCTATGCCCAGCATCAACGACCCTATTTGTATGTCTTTAGCCTAGAGTCTACAATGATAACTTTAACATTCCCTTAAACTTCAAAGTCACCCCAAGAATAGACTTGCTGGTTTTAGCAGAGAAAATACAGGCCTCCAAGGATTCCTCACGTAATATTGGGGATATATTTACAACAATATTAGTCATTGCTTAACAGAAATTTGAAGTCAGTAAGTGGCTTGTATTTTATCTGGAAAAACTACCAAGAGGCAGAAAACATTAAGCTGTTATGACTCACCCTCAGAAGAACAGAACTGAATTTGCAGTCAAAAGGCCTGAGTTTCAATCTTGGTTCCATACACATAAAACACAGCACCCAAACCAAACCAGCATACCAATTTCACAAAATCTCTGCAGGTCATATTGATTATCTGGGATATCGAATAGTCATCAAACACTCTTGAGCACCTAGGTTTATTGGACAGAGAGCAGACGTAAGGGTGAGGAAGGTAGAAAACCCTTTTCTCTGGAGGAAAAGTGCTTACAATGCTACAGCCCTAGGATCTTCAGTTGTTAGTTAGGGCTCCATGGCCCTGAAATGGGTGGGTATCATGAGACCAATGAAGATTCTACTCACGCGAGTCAAATCCCCATCCACAGACACACTTGCTCCCATGTATCTCCTAGCTGGCCATTCTGGTTCATGAAGCACTACTTCTCAGCTTCAGCCTCACCTGTCTCCATCACACCCCCTTGCTTTTTTGGCATCTGGGCTCATCAATTTACGTCCTCAATCCTTGGGGAAACCGTGGTTTTGTCATCTTTCAAGAAAGAATGTTTGTCTTCTTATTCATCACAGACACAATTTTCAGGGTATTATAGTGAAAATTATTTGAAAAAGCATTCATTTTGTTATTGTTTTGAGAGGCTTGGTAGAAAAACTGGTCATGCGAGACGAGGGTGCTGACTCCAAGTCATTGCAACAAGAACAGTCATGTGAGAAAACTTTAATCCTGCTCTCAGAGCAGCAGTGGTTTTTGGATGGGAGCGTGTAGGGAAAGGAGAGGCAGAAGAGAAGTATTCCACACCGACACCCCTCACATAAAAAAAAGTCCCGAGAGGGCGGGGCAAGATGGCGGACTAGGTGGACGCTACCGTGGATCCCTCTTGCAACAAAGACTCAGAAAAACAAGGGAATTGATCACATACATAACAATCTACGAACTCTGAACAATAAGCACAGACTTAGAGACGGAAAACGAACAAATACAGGCAGACAGCGACCGTTTTCAGAACTAGGAGACAGCGTACCAGGCAGGTGACCTTCGGAGCCCTATCTGGGGCAGAGCCCAGGGGGGCAGACGGCACAGAAGGGGGGCCCGGGCCTTCCCCCCGAACCCATCCGGGGAGGAAGTCTAGCTGGTTGGCGCGGGCAGCGTAGCGGTGCAGCCGGAGGGAGAAGCACCCAGGAGGCAGTGACTGATCTGGGAGTGGAGAGAACAGCGTCCAAACCGGGATTTTGGCGGGAAGCGGGCGGAGCGCGAGCGGGGCTGGGGGAGTCAGCTATATTTCCCTAAAGCGACCCCGGGGAGGGGCCCACACGTTCATGCGGGGAGACGCACACCCAGTCTGTGCGTGTGGTGCAGCGCACCGGAGGGAGAAGTACCCGGGAGGAAGTGACTGCTCTCCGAGCAGGGAAAGCAGCGTCCCAGCTGGGGACCCGTCCCGCCCGGATTTTGGCGGACGGGGGCGGAGCGTGAACGCGGTGTCCAGCTCTATATTCGGTGGTGCTACACTCCTAGCTCTCTGATCCCTCCCCCACCATCCCCAGGCGGCCCCATTAACATCCGAATACCCGGAGCCAGAGGGAGAATTCAGATAGGGATCTGACTGCATTTTTTTTTTAGCTGATTACCTGGAAAATCTAGTTTCCCAGTGATGGCTCGGAGACAGCAGTCCATATCAAACCACATAAAGAAACAGACCATGACAGCTTCTCCAACCCCCCAAACAAAAGAATCAAAATATTTCCCAAATGAAGATATAATCCTGGAATTATCAGATACAGAATATAAAAAACTAATTTACAGAATGCTTAAAGATATCACAAATGAAATTAGGATAAATGCAGAAAAAGCCAAGGAACACACTGATAAAACTGTTGAAGAACTCAAAAAGATTATTCAAGAACATAGTGGAAAAATTAATAAGTTGCAAGAATCCATAGAGAGACAGCATGTAGAAATCCAAAAGATTAACAATAAAATTACAGAATTTGACAATGCAATAGAAAGTCAGAGGAGCAGACTCCAGCACTTAGAATGTAGACTGGGACTTCTAGAGGACCAGGGAATCAACACCAACATAGCTGAAAAAAAATCAGATAAAAGAATTACAAAAAATGAAGAAACCCTAAGAATCATGTGGGACTCTATCAAGAAGGATAACTTGCGAGTGATTGGAGTCCGAGAACAGGGAGGGGGGACAGAAAACACAGAGAAAATAGTTGAAGAACTCCTGACACAAAACTTCCCTGACATCATGAAAGACGAAAGGATATCTATCCAGGATGCTCATCGAACCCCATTTAAGATTGATCCAAAAAGAAAAACACCAAGACATATTATCATCAAACTTGCCAAAACCAAAGACAAACAGAAAATTTTAAAAGCAGCCAGAGAGAAAAGAAAGGTTCCCTTCAAGGGAGAATCAATAAGAATAAGTTCAGATTACTCAGCAGAAACCATGCAGGCAAGAAGGGAATTGGACGACGTATACAAGCACTGAACGAGAAAAACTGCCAACCAAGGATCATATATCCAGCAAAACTCTCTCTGAAATATGAAGGCGAAATTAAGATATCTACAGATAAACACAAGTTTAGAGAATTTGCAAAAACTAAACCAAGACTGCAAGAAATGCTAAAGGAGATTGTTTGGCCTGATGACCAATAACATCAGGTACCAGCTCAATACAAGGTCACAAAACAGAACGTCCTGATATCAACGCAACTCAAATAGGGAAAGCACAAAAACAAAGTAAGATTAATTCTAATAAATAAATAAAAAAACAAAATAATACACATAACAGGAAATCATGGAAATCAATAGATAAACGATCACAATAATCAAAAAGAGTGACTAAATACAGGAGGCATTGAACTGCCAGATGGAGAGTGATACAAGGCGATATAGAAGGATACAAGTTAGGTTTTTACTTAGAAAAATAGGGGTAAATAATAAGGTAACCACAAAAAGGAATATCAATTCCATAACTCAAGAAAAAAGCCAAGAAAAACGTAACGACTCAACAAACACAAAGTTAAACATTATGAAAATGAGGATCTCACAAGCTACTAAGAAAAATGTCTCAGCACAAAAAAAGCATGTGGAAAAATGAAATGGCCAAGAACACACATGAAAAGGCATCAAAATGACAGCACTAAAAACTTATTTATCTATAATTACGCTGAATGTAAATGGACTAAAGGCACCAATAAAGACACAGAGAGTCACAGACTGGATAAAGAAACACAATCCATCTATATGCTGCCTACAAGAGACACACCTTAGACTTAGAGACACAAACAAACTAAAACTCAAAGGATGGAAAAAAATATATCAAGCAAACGATAAGCAAAAAAGAAGAGGAGTAGCAATATTAATTTCTGACAAAATAGACTTTAGACTTAAATCCACCACAAAGGATAAAGAAGGACACTATATAATGATAAAAGGGACAATTGATCAGGAAGACATAACCATATTAAATATTTACGCACCTAATGACAGGGCTGCAAGATACATAAATCAAATTTTAACAGAATTGAAAAGTGAGATAGACACCTCCACATTTATAGTAGGAGACTTCAACACACCACTTTTGGAGAAGGACAGGACATCCAGTAAGAAGCTCAATAGAGACACGGAAGACCTACTTACAAAAATCAACCAACTTGACCTCATTGACTTATACAGAATTCTCCATCCAACTGCTGCAAAGTATACTTTTTTTTCTAGCGCACATGGAACATTCTCTAGAATAGACCACGTATTAGGTCATAAAACAAATCTTTGCAGAATCTAAAACATCAAAATATTACAAACCATCTTCTCAGACCACAAGGCAATGAAGCTAGAAATCAATAACAGAAAAACTAGGGAAAAGAAATCAAATACTTGGAAAATGAACAATACCCTTCTGAAAAAAGACTGGGTTATAGAAGACATCAAGGAGGGAATAAGGAAATTCTTAGAAAGCAACGAGAATGAAAATACTTCCTATCGAAACCTCTGGGACACAACAAAAGCAGTGCTCAGAGGCCAATTTATATCGATAAATGCACACATACAAAAAGAAGAAAGAGCCAAAATCAGAGAACTGTCCCGACAACTTGAACAAATAGAAAGTGAGCAACAAAAGAACCCATCAGGCACCGGAAGAAAACAAATAATAAAAATTAGAGCTGAACTAAATGAATTAGAGAACAGAAAAACAATTGAAAGAATTAACAAAACCAAAAGCTGGTTCTTTGAAAAAATTAACAAAATTGATAAACCATTGGCTAGACTGACTAAAGAAAAACAGGAAAGGAAACAAATAACCCGAATAAGAAACGAGAAGGACCACATCACAACAGAATCAAATGAAATTAAAAGAATCATTTCAGATTACTACGTAAAATTGTACTCTAACAAATTTGAAAACCTAGAAGAAATGGATAAATTCTTGGAACAATACTACCTACCTAAACTAACACATTCAGAAGTGGAACAACTAAATAGACCCATAACAAAAAAAGAGATTGAAACGGTAATCAAAAAACTTCCAACAAAAAAAAGTCCTGCCCCAGATGGCTTCACTGCAGAGTTCTACCAGACCTTTAGAGAAGACTTAACACCATTACTATTGAAGGTATTTCAAAGCATAGAAAAAGACGGAATACTACCCAACTCATTCTATGAAGCTACCATCTCCCTGATACCAAAACCAGGTAAAGACATTACAAAAAAAGAAAATTTTAGACCTATATCCCTCATGAACATAGATGCAAAAATCCTCAACAAAATTCTAGCCAATAGAATCCAACAACACATCAAAAAAATAATTCACCCTGATCAAGTGGGATTCCTACCAGGTACGCAAGGCTGGTTTAATATCAGAAAAACCATTAATGTAATCCATCACATAAATAAAACAAAAGATAAAAACCACATGATCTTATCAGTAGATGCAGAAAAGGCATTTGACAAAGTTCAACACCCATTTATGATAAAAACTCTTACCAAAATAGGAATTGAAGGAAAATTCCTCAACATAATAAAGGGCATCTATGCAACAGCCAATATCACTCTAAATGGAGAGAACCTGAAAGCATTTCCCTTGAGAACGGGAACCAGACAAGGATGCCCTTTATCACCACTCTTATTCAACATCGTACTTGAAGTCCTAGCCAGGGCAATTAGGCTAGACAAAGAAATAAAGGGTATCCAGATTGGTAAGGAGGAAGTAAAGCTATCACTATTTGCAGATGACATGATCGTATACATGGAAAACCCTAAGGAATCCTCCAAAAAACTACTGAAACTAATAGAAGAGTTTGGAAGGGTCTCAGGTTATAAAATAAACATACAAAAATCACTTGGATTCCTCTACATCAACAAAAAGAACACTGAAGAGGAAATAACCGAAACAATACCATTCACAGTAGCCCCCAAGAAGATAAAATACTTCGGAATAAATCTTACCAAGGATGTAAAAGACCTATACAAAGAAAACTATAAAACTCTGCTACAAGAAATTCAAAAGGACATACTCAAGTGGAAAAACATACCTTGCTCATGGATAGGAAGCCTTAACATAGTAAAAATGTCTATTCTACCAAAAGCCATGTATACATATAACGCACTTCCAATCCAAATACCAATGTCATACTTTAAGGGGATAGAGAAACAAATCACTAATTTCATATGGAAGGGAAAGAACCCCCGGATAAGCAAAACATTACTGAAAAAGAAGAAGAAAGTGGGAGGCCTCACCCTACCTGATTTCAGAACCTATTATATAGCTACAGTAGTCAAAACAGCCTGGCACTGGTACAACAACAGGCACATAGACCAATGGAACAGAATTGAGAACCCAGATATAAATCCATGCACGTATGAGCAGCTGATATTTGAGAAAGGACCAGTGTCAGTCAATTGCGGAAATAATAGTCTTTTTAACAAATGGTGCTGGCATACCTGGATATCCATTTGCAAAAGAATGGAACAGGACCCATACCTCACACCATGCACAAAAACTAACTCCAAGTGGATCAAAGACCTAAACATAAAGACTAAAACGATAAAGGTCATGGAAGAAAAAATAGGATCAACCCTAGGAGCCCTAATACAGGGCATAAACAGAATACAAAACATTACCAAAAATGATGAAGAGAAACCAGATAACTGGGAGCTCCTAAAAATCAAACACCTATGCTCATCTAAGGACTTCACCAAAAGAGTAAAAAGACCACCTACAGACTGGGAAAGAATATTCAGCTATGACATCTCAGACCAGCGCCTGATCTCTAAAATTTACATGATTCTGTCAAAACTCAACCACAAACAGACAAACAACCCAATCAAGAAGTGGGCAAAGGATACGAACACACACTTCACTAAAGAAGATATTCAGGCAGCCAACAGATACATGAGAAAATGCTCCCGATCATTAGCCATTAGAGAAATGCAAATTAAAACTACGATGAGATTCCATCTCACACCAACTAGACTGGCATTAATCCAAAAAACACAAAATAATAAATGCTGGAGAGGCTGCGGAGAGATTGGAACTCTCATACACTGCTGGTGGGAATGTAAAATGGTACAACCACTTTGGAAATCCATCTGGCGTTATCTTAAACAGTTAGAAATAGAACTACCATACAACCCAGAAATTCCACTCCTCGGAATATACCCTAGAGATACAAGAGCCTTCACACAAACAGATATATGCACACCCATGTTTATAGCAGCTCTGTTTACAATAGCAAAAAGCTGGAAGCAACCAAGATGTCCGTCAACGGATGAATCGGTAAATAAATTGTGGTATATTCACACAATGGAATACTACGCATCGATAAAGAACAGTGACGAATCTCTGAAACATTTCATAACATGGAGGAATCTGGAAGGCATTATGCTGAGCGAAATGAGTCAGAGGCAAAAGGACAAATATTGTATAAGACCACTATTATAAGATCTTGAGAAATAGAAAAAACGGAGAAGAACACATACTTATGTGGTTACAAAGGGGGGAGGGAGGGAGGGAGGGAGAGGGCTTTTTATTGATCAATCTGTAGATAAGAACTGCTTTGGGTGAAGGGAAAGACAACACTCAATACAAGGAAGGTCAGCCTAATTGGACTGGATTAAAAGCAAAGAGGTTTCCGGGATAAAATGAAAGCTCCAAAGGTCAGCGGAGCAGGGGCTGGCGTCTGGGGAACTTGGTTTGAGAGGACTTCTAACTCAATGGGCAAAATAATTCTATTATGAAAACACTCTGCATCCCACTTTGAATTGTGGCACCTGGGGTCCTAAATGCCAACAAGCGGCCATCTAAGATACATCAATTGGTCTCAACCCACCTGGAGCAAAGGCAAAGGAAGAACACCAAGGTCACACGACAGCTAAGAACCCAAGAGACAGAAAGGGCCACATGAACCAGAGACCTACATTAACCTGAGACCAGAAGAACTAGTTGGTGCCCGGCCACAATCGATGTCTGCCCTGTCAGGGAGCACAACAGACAACTCCTGAGGGAGCAGGAGACCAATGGGATACAGAGCCCAAATTCTCATGAAAAGACCATACCTAATGGTATGATTGCGACTAGAGGAATCCCAGAGACAATGCTCCCCAGAACTTCTGATGGCACAGGACAGGAACCATCCCCGAAGACAACTCATCAGGCATGAAAAGGACTGGTCAGTGGGGGGGAGAGAGATGCTGAAGAAGAGTGAGCTAATTAAATCAGGTGGACACTGGAGAGTGTGTTGGCAACTCTTGACTGGAGGGGGGAAGGGAAGATAGAGAGAGAGGGAAGATGGCAAAATTGGCACGAAACGAGAGACTGTAAGGGCTGACTCAATAGGGGGAGAGCAAGTGGGAGAAGGGAGTAAGATGTATGTAAACCTACATGTGACAGACTGATTGGAATGGTAAATGTTCACCTGAAGCTTAATAAAAATTAAAAAAAAAAAAAGTCCCTACTGGCACTAACAACCCTAGTGGTGTAGTGGTTAAGAGCTATGGCTGCTAATCAAGAGCTTGGCAGTTTAAATCAATCGGGCATCCTTAGAAACCTTATGAGGCATCTCTACTCTGTCCTGTAGGGTCACTATGAGTAAGAATCAACTCAAAGGCCCCACACACTTGCTTGGGATTCAGCGAGACCTTCACCTGCATCCTTACACATCTCAACAAAGGGACACATCAGAAGGTTCAGCATACCCACAGCCAAGGTTGGAGACATTCCAGCTGTGCAAGGCTGTATCTGGCAGTTTTTTAGCTAACTGAGGTCCCATCAGCTCAGGGTTCTTGGCACTCTCTCTTCCTAGGCCCAGGTGCTAAGACTGTGTTTTCTCTATTTCCTGGTGACTGGTGGTCTTTGAGTCTAGAAGGGCTACCCAGCTCTGAGGGGCAGCCTTTTGGTGGGACTGCCATGCCAGGCTTGGGACAGGTGCACCTTTTTTTTTTTAATCAAAATGACATCTTCCATTTTTATAACTTTAAGGGAGTCTTTTGTAGCAGATTTTCCCATGGCAAAACATCCTTTGAAGTCCTGACTGCTGCTTCCATTGTTCTTGATTGTTGATTAAAGAGGCATGAAATCCTTGACAACTTCAAATATGTCTCTATTTACTTTGGTTGTCCAGTGTGAGGATTTTATTTTCTTTATGTTCAGGTGTAATCCATGGTGAAGACTGTGGTCTTTGGCCTTCATCAGGAATTTCTTCCATTTTCCTGCAGTGGCAGCATGGAAGGTTGTCATGTGCATATCCCAGGTTGTCAGTGACATTCCTCCAATGCTGATGCCCATTCTTCTTCATATATTCTGGCTTCTCAGATTATTTGTTAAGCACAGACATTGAAAAGTGAGATGAAAGGATACCATATTGTCACACGTCTTTTCCATAGAGAGATAGAAGGGCATAAGGCCCCAAATGCCCAACTCACACTATCCAATAAGTACCCAAGTGATGTCTAAATGTTCTCGGCAGCACATTCTAATGGCACACAGGCACATACACAGACAGAGATGCGCGTGCACACACACACGTGACCAATGTTATCAACTCACTCTCCATTGCAAGTGTTGCAAGCCTCGATTTGGAAACATTGACAATTTACCTGATATACATAATCCTGCCATTGCTAATTTCAAGCTACCAGCCTGATGTCATTTACCCATATTTGGGCAGAGATATGCACCATCTACTATGCCTTATTAACTGGAGCTGATCCAAGCATAACTGATCCACTTTCCTATGAGTATGTACACACATTCCAACTGTACCACGAGAAGGACCCTTAACTCCCACCCCAATATATAAACCAAACATCACTATGCATTACCAGAAAACACAACTCCTGAACACACACATACAACTACTACCCACACTCTAAATACACAAACATACCACCTCTAACTGCCTATACTGTTATAACAAAACCCTATGGACCGCGAATACGCACAGTATTTCCTACAACTATGTATAGTCTCAACATGTGCCTGAAGACATACATGGACAGCCAATAGTACCCATATATACTCACTGAACACCATACACAAAACCAAGCAGTCTAACACCACCAAGTTCAAAATTGAACCTCAAAGGCTACCCTAACACAGGCCCACGAGAAATCACACATCTCTAGAACACATACAATATACAATTCCCAAATGAATGCATGATTTAGAGAAGACCTCTCAGTTTCCAAATATACATACTGAACCCCCAACATCCTCCAGAATAAACACCCCAGAGAGCCAGTGAAACCAAATACACACACAACCACATACAACCTGTGTTATTAATATAAGTACACCAAATGAACACTGAAAATGCACATACAACTAGCCCACCAAATTCTCCAAGAATTAGACCAGAATAGGCACAAAGTGGATCCCTGACTGCTTTCATACAGACACAAACACCCTATACACTCACTCAAAACATGACCATGGATTCAAAAAAACAAAACCAGACTCGCTGCTGTCGCTTTGATTCCGAGTCACAGCAACCACCACATACTCAGGGATGCAGCTAAAACTCCAAAACATCAACATTTCTAGAGCTCTAGCTAATAGACACACACGCAGGACCCCCCTAATTGCCCACACATGCCAGGCACAACACACACACACACACAGATTCCCACTTACTTAATGTATACAGCACCCAGAAAACCATAGATTGTCACATAGCTCTAGAAATAGGCCTCGCTTCCCCAACCTCCAAACATGCCCAGAGACAATTACAAATACCCTATCGTTCTCCAAAGAAACACATGTAGAACACTCCAAGAAGAATTCACCAACTGACTCACGATTACACACACCACTATATCTCTCAGTCAGTGAAATATCTCTTGCACATCCTATATAAATACACAGAAACTCTGTTTCAGGCCCTCTATTCTACGTCCCAAAACTGCCACATTCTCAAAATCTCATACATAACCATATCAACATGCTTCCAGTACATACACAAATTCATTTCTCCCGCTTCCTGTGCAAATGCACACTCATTTTTTTTATCAGATACCCACCTCCTCATTTCCCAGAATATACCATACTCCCTACTGAAACTTATTACACATAACCCTAGAAAATATTCATCCAAACTGCTATGCCCCTTCATGAAACAAACTCATTACGAATACAACTGTCCCTCGTAACCTGTATATAACCAAAATAATTCAGGACACTAAAGATATGCAAAATATGACCCTATATCTTCAAATACTAATATAACTCACAATGCCTGCCTATACACAATCAAACAATCCATAATACTCAAACAGAAATCCATCCCCAATTTTATTGAAGGCAGAAGCACACAAACCCCAGACCAAATATGGAAGAATGCATGTGCAACTCCAGGAAAGCATCCAGGCAACACAAGCATACAACATGCCCCGAGTACATACCAGTGATCGATCCTTCCTCATTCCCAAAATGTACAAAACCAAAAAGCCTTACATGCAAGCTAATCCACACAGGCACACTCCCTCATATGCCCAAATGTCAAGCAGAGAAACTCAATCCAAACCTGCCATTAATATACAGGAAGACCCAAAATTCATGGCAGAAGAGCCACACCCAAAGTATTCCCCTGAGGCACAAATTGCATACTGCTCACATCCAAGTCCTTGAGTGTACATGCCTATATCTCATGACGTGCACACTCCCACAAAAGCTCACTTATATTGAATCACTAAGGTTCATGGAAACACCACCAACGCACACATTTCAATACAAATATCAACTTCCAGGAACCAATTCAACACATACACAATCCCCACACCGTGAATTCACGTAAACACATTTCCAACAGAGTCCCAAATAACAGGCACAAAAGCACCCACACCTCTCAATTCTCCCAATCCCTACAAGGCTCGCAACTGAATCTCCATTCTATTTCCAGACATAAGCAACACCTCACAAGTACTCCACCCTCAGAAATCAGACACAGAGGTGGTGGGGCCAAGACGCTGGAGTAGTCAGACGCTTCCTGTGGTCCCTCTTATTAAAAAGACCTGAAAGAATATGTGAATCGAATATATATGACAATTTAGGAGCCCTGAACATCTAAGGCAAAGGTGAGGAACTGGACTGAGTGGCAGGTGGAGGGAGAGACAGTTTAGAAGCAGGAAGGAGTTGCCAGACCTGACCCAGCAGCAAACATCACCCTGTAGGCCAGGATCGGGTGGTGAGGCAAGCAATGGCATTTGGGACATGTTTTCCAAATTGGGAGAGACCGAGAGATGCAGATTCCACTCCCACCTCCAAAATCATTGAAAAGTGGTGCTCAATTGGCAAAAGATATGTACATGCGTCTAACCTACCCCACAGATCAAAAAACGCTCCTTTGGGAAAAATCTCTCTCCCATTTACCTGCCCCCTTCCTGCTCTACACTGGGTTCAAGCCGCTTTCACAGACTGCCACATCCCCTGAGCTGATAAAAAGATCCACCAGGTTCGCTGAGCCATTTTCCCAGCATTGGAGAGGGAACAATTTCACAAACAGGGGAAAATTATATGCTGGATCCTTTAAACCAAGAACTCAGGGCAGGAACAGCTCCTTTGCCTAGGCACATGCATTAGAGGTCCACAGACTTTGAACGTCTTTCCCCTCTGCATAGACCTGTGTGGGCCCATTTCAACAGTGTAGGCCCTCATTAGCACAGTACAACAGGTGACATACCTGAACCCTCACTTCAACTCTTTCAACTATATGGTGGAGAGGAATGTTCATGACATTTGATACGACTCTGTCTATTAAGCAGGATCGTCACCTACCCACATCAGGGGTCGAAGAATAAGTGGTGGTTACCACTCCTTACAACCAATAGAACTGGGTGCCCATAATTCACATGGAGGGGGGAGGGATGAAAATACAGAAAATTGTTGAAGATTTTTTTGAAAAAAATTCCCTCATTCCATGAAAAATGAGAAGACGTCCTCTAAAGATGCTCATTGAACCTCATACAAGGTAGATGCTAAAAGAAAGTCACCATGACATATAATCTGACTTGCCAAAAGCAAAGATAAACAAAAAATTTTAAGAGTGGCTAGGGATAAACGAAAAGTTACCTACAAATGAGAGTCAGTAAGACTAAGCTCATACTACTGAGCAGAAACCAGGCAGGCAAGAAGACAATGGGCTTTATATAAAGTCTTGAAGGTCAAAACTCCAGCCAATATTTATATATCCAACAGAACTGTCTCACGAATATGATGGCGAAGTTAGGACATTTCCAATAAAAAAAAAAAAAAAAGTTTAAGGAATTTGCAAAAACCCAAGCCAAAATTACAAGAAATACTAAAGGGTGACTTCAGGACAATAACCCAAGACTGGAACACAAGATACAGCAACCAGATATCAACCCAGATAAAGCAATCACAAAAATAAATCAGAGCTAAAATGTTCAAAATAGGGAAATGTGTCACCATTAGTTAAAAGATGACAACATTAAAACAAAAAAGAGGGACTAAATAATGTAGCCATAGATCTTTCAAATGGAGAGGAAGTCAAGGAGCTAGAAAGAAATAAAAGATTGTTTTAAATGTAGAAAAATGGGGGTAAAGAGTAAGGTAACCACAAAGGAAACTAACAATCCTACACATCAAAATAAAGAACAAGAAAAACATAAAGGCTCCACAAACACTAAGTCAACAACAATGAAAAAGATGAAAATACATTTAAAAAACCACCCAGCAAAGAAAATTAAGTAGAATAAAGAAACTGTCAACAACGCACAAAAAAAGACATAAGAATGGCACACTAAGCTTATAAAAAAAAAAAAAAAGCTCAAACTTAAGAGTAATTACACTGAATGTAAATGGAGTAAATGTGCCAATAAAGAGACAGACAGAGGCAGAATGGATAAAAAAAAAAAAAAAAAAACATGATCCATCTCTTTGCTGCCTACACGGGACATGCGTTAGACTCAAAGACACGAACAAACTAAAAGTTAAAGGATGGAAATATATATATACATATATCTCTCAAGCAAACAACAAACAAAACAGAGCAGGAGTGCAAATACTAATTTCTGACAAAATCAACTTTAAAGTAAAATCTACCACAAAGGATAAGGAAGAACACTATATAATGATTAACGGGTAAATACACCAGGAGGACGTAACCATAATAAATAGTACCTGCCCAATGATAGGGCTCCAAAATACATAAAACAAACTCTAACAGCATTGAAAAGAGAGAGAGACAACTCCACAATAACAGTAGGAGACTTCAACAAACCACTTTCAGTGAAGGACAGAACATCCAGAAAGAAGCTCAATAAAGAAATAGAAGATCTAAATGCCACAATCAAACAACTTGACCTCATGGACATATACAGAACACTGAACCCAAAAGCAGCCAGGTATAATTTCTTTTCCAATCCACCTGGAACATTGTCCAGAATAGAACACACAGTAGGCCATAAAGCAAGCCTTAACTGAAATCCGGAGCATTGAAATATTTCAAAGCACTTTTCTGACCATAAAGCCATAAAAGAAGAAACCAATAACAGAAAAAGCAAAGAAAAAAATCAAACATACGGAAACATCTTGCTCAAAAGCTACTCGGTTATAGAAGAAATTAAGGACAGAAGAAATTCACAGAATCAAACGAAAATGAAAAAACCTCCCAGAACTTTTGGGACACAGCAGAAGTGGTGCTCAGAGGTCAATTTATAGCAATAAATGCACACATCCAAAAGGAAAAAAAGGGCCAAAAATCAAAGCACTAACCCTACAACTTCAACAAATAGAAAGAGAGCGGCAAAAGAAGCCCTTAGACACCAGAAGAAAGCAAATAATAAAAATCAGAGCAGGATTAAATGAAACAGACAATAGAAAAACAATTGAAAGAGCTAAGGAGAACAAAAGCTGGTTCTTTGAAAAGACTAACAGAATCAATAAACCACTTCCTAATCAGACAAAGAAAAACAGGAGAGGAAGCAAAAAATGCAAATTAGAAATCTGATGGGCAATATCACAACAGCCCCAATGGAAATAAAATAATCATAGCATAGTATTATGAAAAATTGTACTCTAACAAATTTGAAAACCTAGACGAAATGGAAAAATTTCTAGAAACGCACTACCTATCTCAAATAACACAAACAGAGTAGAACAACCAAATAAGCCATAACAAAAGAAGAGATTAAAAATGTAATTTAAAAACACCCAACAACAACAACAACAAAAATCCTGCCCCTGATGGCTTCACTGGAGAAATCTACCAACTTTCAGAGAAGAGTTAACACCACTACTACTAAAGGTATTTCAGGCCGTAGACTACTAAAGGTATTTCAGAGCATAGAAAAGAACGGAACACTGCCAAACTTATTCTTTGAAGCCACCGTAACCCCGACACCAAAGCCAGGTAAAAGCACCACAAAAAAGAATAGACCAAGGGAACTCATAAAATTAGATGCAATAATCCTCAAAAAAATTCTAACCAAAAAAAATTTTTTAAATATATTAAAAAAATTTCACCATGCCCAGTGGGATTCACACCAGGTATGCTCGGATGATTCTACATTAAAAACAGACAAACAAAAAAAAACAATGTAATCAATCACATGAATAAAACAAACAAAAAAACACATAATTTTATCACTTCTTGCAGAAAAGGCATTTGACAAACTCCAACACCCATTCAGGATAAAAACACTCAGCAGTATAGGAATAGAAGGTAAATTCCTCAACATAATAAAGGGCATTTATACAAACCCAACAGCCAACATCATCCTAAATGGAGACAGTCTGAAAGCATTCCCCTTGAAAACTGGAACCAGAAAAGGATGCCTTTATCACCACTCTTATTCAACTTGTGCTGGAAGTCCTAGCCAGAACAATTAGGCTAGAAAAAGAAATACAGGGCATTCAAATTGATAAGGAAGACGTAAAAGTATCTCTATTTGCAGATAATATGATCTTACACACAGAAAACCCTAAAGAATAAACAAGAAAACTACTGGAACTTATAGTTCAGCAAAGCATCAGGATACAAGATAAACATAGGAAAATCAGTTGTATTCGACAGGAAAAAAGAGAAAATCGAAGAGGAAATCACCAAATCAATACCATTCACTATAGCCCCCCAGAAGATAAACTACGTAGGAATAAATCTAACCAGAGACGTAAAAGATCTATACAAAGAAAACTACAAGACACTACTACTAGAAACCAAAAGAGACCTATATAAGTGGAAAAACATACCTTACTCAGGAATAGGAAGACTCAACATTGTGAAAATATCTGTTCTACCAAAGTGATCTATAGATACAGGGATTCATGATCCCAATTTCAATGGCATTTTTTAATGAGATGGAGAAACAAATCACTAATTTCACATGGAAAGGGCAGAGGCCTCAGATAGGTAAAGCATTACTGAAGAAAAAGAACAAAGTGGGAGACCTCATATCACCTGGTTTGAGAATCTATTATACCACCATTGTAGTCAAAACACCCTGGTACTGGTATGACAACAGATACAGAGACCAATGGAATAGAACTGAGAATCCAGAAATAAATCTATACACATATGAGCAGCTGGTATTTGACAAAGGCCCAAAGTCCATTCATTAGGGAAAAGACAGTCTCTTTAACAAATGGTGGTGGCATAATTGGGTACTCATCTGCAAAAAAATGAAACAAGAACCATACTTCACACCATGCACAAAAACTAACTCAAAACAGATCAAAGACCTAAATATAAAACCTAAAACGACAAAGATCATGGAAGAAAAAATAGGGACAACACTAGGAGCCCGAATACATGGCATAAACAGTATACGAAACACTACTAACAACACACAAACAGCAGAAGAGAAAGTAGATAACTCGGCGCTCCTAAAAATCAAACACTTATGCTCATCCAAACACTTCACCAAAACAGTCATAAGACAACCTACAGAGTGGGGAAAAAAATTTTGGCTACAACAAATCTTATCAGCGTCTCATCTCCAAAATCTGCAAGATACTGCATAACTTCAAAAACAAAAAGACAAATAAACCCAATTAAAAAGTGAGCAAGGGACATGAACAGTCACTTCACCAAAGAAGACATTCAGGAAGTTAATAGATACCTGAGGAAATGCTCACAATCATTAACCTTTTAAAAAAAGGAAATCAAACAACAATTAGATACCACCTCACCTTAACAAGGATAGCAGTAATCCAAACAACACAAAACAATAAATGTAGGAGAGGTTGTGGAGAGAGTGGAATACTTATACACTGCTGGTGGGAATGTAAAATGATACAACCACTTTGAATATCGATTTGGAACTTCCTTCAAAGGTAGAAATAGCATTAGAGAAATGCAAATTAAAACTATGATGAGATTCCATCTCACTCCAACAAGGCTGGCATTAATCCAGAAAACACAAAATAATAAATGTTGGAGAGGCTACGGAGAGATTGGAACTCTTATACACTGCTGGTAGCTGGTGGGAATGTTAAATGGTACAACCACTTTGGAAATCTATCCGGCGTTTTCTTAAACAGTTAGAAATAGAACTACCATACAACCCAGAAATCCCACTCCTCGGAATATACCCTAGAGAAATAAGAGCCTTCACACAAACAGATATATGCACACCCATGTTTATTGCAGCTCTGTTTACAATAGCAAAAAGCTGGAAGCAACCAAGGTGTCCATCAACGGATGAATGGGTAAATAAATTGTGGTATATTCACACAATGGAATACTACGCATTGATATGGAACAGTGACGAATCTGTGAAACATTTCATAACATGGAGGAACCTGGAAGGCATTATGCTGAGCGAAATTAGTCAGAGGCAAAAGGACAAATATTGTATAAGACCACTATTATAAGATCTTGAGAAATAGTATAAACTGAGAAGAACACATACTTTTGTGGTTACGAGGGGGGGATTGAGGGTGGGAGAGGGTTTTTTACTGATTAGTTAGTAGATAAGAACTACTTTAGGTGAAGGGAAGGACAATACTCAATACACGGAAGGTCAGCTCAACTGGACTGGACCAAAAGCAAAGAAGTTTCCGGGATAAACTGAATGCTTCAAAGGTCAGCGGAGCAAGGGTGGGGGTTTGGGGACCATGGTTTAAGGGGACTTCTAAGTCAATTGGCAAAATAATTCTATTATGAAAACATTCTGCATCCCTCTTCGAAATGTGGCGTCTGGGGTCTTAAATGCTAACAAGCGGCCATCTAAGATGCATCAATTGGTCTCAACCCACCTGGATCAAAGGAGGATGAAGAACACCAAGGTCACACGATAACTATGAGCCCAAGAGACAGAAAGGGCCACATGAACCAGAGACTTACATAATCCTGAGACCAGAAGAACTAGTTGGTGCCCAGCCACAACCGATGACTGCCCTGACAGGGAGCACAATAGGGAACCCCTGAGGGAGCAGGAGATCAGTGGGATGCAGATGCCAAATTCTCACAAAAAGACCATACTTAATGGTCTGACTGAGACTAGAGGAATCCCGGCGGTCATGGTCCCCAAACCTTCTGTTGGCCCAGGGCAGGAACCATTCTCAAAGACAACTCATCAGCCATGGAAGGGACTGGACAGTGGGTAGGAGAGAGATGCTGATGAAGAGTGAGCTATTTGTATCCGGTGGACACTTGAGACTGTGTTGGCATCTCCTGTCTGGAGGAGGGATGGGAGGGTAGAGATGGTTGGAAGCTGGCAAAATTGTCACGAAAGGAGAGACTGGAAGGGCTGACTCATTAGGGGGAGAGCCAGTGGGAGTATGGAGTAAGGTGTATATAAACTTATACGTGACAGACTGACTTGATTTGTAAACGTTCACTTGAAGCTGAACAAAAATTAAAAAAAAAAAAAAAGTCGGCACTTCAAATCCACCAGGCACTCCTGGGAAACTCTATGGGGCAATTCCACCATATAGGTACGGTTGCTGTAGGAGTCGACTCCGACAGGAAAGCAATGGGTTTTTGGTATAGGGTCTCTGAGGTTTGGTTTGGCTTTTATACCTGTGGTTGTAATCTCATTTAGAAAGGGATTTTCCTTGTTATGTTAATGAGGCATGTTAGTGTAGGGTGTGTCCTGAGTCAATCTCTTTTGAGATGTAAAAGCCAGATTAAGCAAGCACAGAGGAAGATGGATGCCAAACCACACTTGAAGTTCACCAAAAAATTCTGACTCATTGCGACCCTCTAGGACAAAGTAGAACTGCCCCATAGGGTTTCGAAGGAGCAACTGGGAGATTCGAACTTCCCACCTTTTGGTTAACTGCTGAGCTCTTAACCACTATGCCACTAGGGCTCCGAGGATCACTAAGGAACCAAGAAGCAAAAATTGAAAACAACAAGGACCTCTCTCCCATACCCCAACTGAGCCAACAGAGAGAGAAAGCCTTCCGCTGGAGCCAGCACCCTGAATTCAGACTTCTAACCTCCTAATCTGTGAGAAAATAAATTTCTGTTTGTTGAAGCCAAAAATAAAAAATAAAGAGTGCAAAAAAGTATAGGATAAAATTAGGCAGGTGTTCTCTCACTATTATTATTAAAAGTACTGGGACAGGTATTCTGATGAATTGGAGTCACATTGTGTGTCCATTCTTCTTGACCAGAGTCTTCATGAGGTTGTTGCACACAAAGATGTATTCCAGATATAACAGTGCCCCACCAGGCACCTGCCTCAGTGCCTTGTTCTCAGTGGGTCTGTAGTTTCTATTTCTGGGAGCTCAAAGTAGAAGAACATAGGATGTTAAGTGTCTCCCATGCCAGATTTTAACATGACCAGCAATGACTTAAATCCTTCCGGGCACCCCCATCCATTTCATAGCCCTTATCAAGTCCTTTGTAATCAATGCTGCTGTGATAGTACAGAACTATGGGGAACTCATCTACTTCACAGACCCATCTCCTGTGAACAGGGCTTCCTGAATAGTGGAAGGGACTACTATGTGCAGGGGAAAGAGTGGCCAAAATCTGCCACCATAATAAGTGTTTGCAGGGGTTGCTGCTAGGAGATGCAGTCCTATGCTTGGCATGATGTTTTATGGGATTGTCTTCATGAAATTTTTCTTAAGTGTTTCTTGTTTGGTTACATTAAGTAGGAAAGGAAGAGAGAGTATTAGTGAGCGTAAGAAAGTAGACTGAAGATGAAGATGCAGTGAATAATCTTTTGAAACTCTCTCTTTATAAAAGACCTATAGGTACCGAGAACTAAGCCTAAAGATAGTCCTTCCCCTGCTAGTGAGCGTGCTGAGGGTGTTTATCTAAAGAGTGGGTGCCAACACTATTCTGTGTCTTGGAGACAGTTTATGAGGCTTGCAGGGAGTCTGCCAGATATTTCCTGGGAAAGGCTCTCAGAGTCAGTGGTTGCTTGGGCATGTTCCTTCTTAGCAGAGGCCTGAGAGTATAGCTGAAATTCTCACAAGTTCTCTAGAGGGAAACTTCTCAACTGGAAGGAAGGAACATCTAATTCACTCCAGGGACTTTTGCCACCTTCACCAGTTCCCTGTTCCATATAGCTGCTCATTCAGTTGAGATTCATTGCACTGATTCCCAGTGACCATAGAGGGAATTTGGATGACCTAACATCAAAAAAAAAAAATTTTTTTTTTTTTAATTTTAACACCTAGTTGCCTTTCCTTCTCCTCCATTTACCCTTTTTCTTTGTCTCAACAGTAACTCCAGTGCTGGGACCATGAATCCTGGGGCTTCCATGTCTCCTTCCACTGCACTGCCCTTTCCCCTACCCAATCCGGGACCCCCACACCGAACACATTGGGAGCGGCACCCGCTGCCCCTCATGACTTCATCACGCCCTCCTGGCACTCCTCTGGGGCTCTCTGCTTTCCCCAGGACACTGCTGGTGCGAAGTGTTCAGGATTCTGGCCCCCGTGGGGCTGGGCCTGGCAAGGTTATTGTCCGAGTCAGGACAGAAGGGAGATCAGCAGAGCTCCGTGAAACTCGGAGCCTTGTCATGGTGCAGGTCCCAACTGGAGTGCCCGGGGGCTCCCCGTGGGGCTGTTGCACATGCTCCACCCCCATTTGAGGCAGCCTCTGAGCTGCAGCAAATGATCCCTGACACTTCTTTTGTGGGTACTCAGGCTTGGAGGGGAGATTGGCCCCCAGCTCTTTCTCTTCAAGCTCCACCATCAGCTGCCCAGCTGGCCTCCATTTTCCCCCAAGTGAAGGCTCGGCCAGGCCAACATGCTTCTTCTGGGGAGGAAAGCCTGACCACCACACAATCCAGGCCTTCGCTGGATGACTCCTCCTGTAAGCCCAAGAGTGTTTACGAGGTCTACCAACGTTGGCAGTGCTTCAAGTCCCTGGCCTAGAGGCACCATCCCTGAAGATCTGATACAGAGGTTCTTTCCTGCTTTCTCATGTGAGTGCCCTAGTCGTCACGGACACCTGAGATTATCCTGCAGCTTTCAGACAAGGAGATCTTGGAAAGGCACGACGGAGGTTAGGCTCTTTGGGAACACTTAAAGGAAGGTCATGAAAGCTGGGACATTTTATGAGAAGATACATTCCCAGTAATACTAACCACATCTCCCTGTGTATAACACACTTTCAGGTGCCTTATCTCAATTGATCCTCACCACCTTGTACATGAAGCCACTCTTATATCTGAAACCTGGCACAGTGGTTAAGAGTCTGGCTGCTAACCAATAAGTTGGCAGTTGGAATTCACCAGCTACTCCCTGGGCGCTTGAGTCGTAATCAACTCGATGGCAACATTTTTTTTTTTTTTTAAGATTTTTAAACACCAGAGAGGATTCCCATTATAAAATGAGGACCCATGATGTGAATTTAGGTCTCAAGACTACAAACACTATGCTTCTCCAATTGGTCTCTGCCTTGCAACACAGGATTTGAGCATATGTTGGCCAGTGCCATAGCAAATCCAGAGGAGGCAGAGATGGGCAGGACCTGTTGTTGTTGTTGCTGTTGTTGTTAGATGCTGTCGAGTCAGTTCTGACTCACAGCAACACTATGTACAACAGAATGAAACACTGCCCGGTCCTACGCCATCCTCACAATCCTTACTATGCTTGAGCTCACTGTTGCAGCCACTGTGTCAGTTCATTTCGTTGGGGGTCTTCCTCTTTTTTGCTGAGCCTCTGCTTTACCAAGCATGATGTCCTTCTCCAGGGACTGCTTCCTTCTGATAACATGTCCAAAGTATATCTCACCATCCTTGCTCCTAAGGAGCATTCTGGCTGTACTTTTTCCAAGACAGACTTGTTCGTTCTTTTGACAGTCCGTGGTATATTCAATATTCTTTGCCAACACCATAATTGAAAGGCATCAACTCTTCTTCGATCTTCCTTATTCATTGTCCAGCTTTAGCATGCATATGAGGCGATTAAAACACCATGGCTTGGGTCAGGCGCACCTTAGTCTTCAAGGTGACATCCTTGCTTTTTAAAACTTTAAAGAGGTCTTTTGTAGAAGATTTGCCCAATACAATGAGTCATTTGATGTCTTGACTGCTGCTTCCCAGGTGTTGATTGTGGATCTTAGTAAATTGAAATCCTTGAAAATTCAATCTTTTCTCAATTTATCATGATACTGCTTTTTGGTCCAGTTGTGAGGAATTTTGTTTCCTTTATGCTGAGGTATAATCCATACTGAAGGCTGTAGTCTTTGGTAGCCAATGAATGCTTCAAGTGCTCTTCACTTTCAGCAAGCAAGGTTGTGTCATCTGCATAAGGCAGCTTGTTAATGAGTCTTCCTCCAATCCTGATGCCCTGTTCTTCTTCATATAGTCCAGCTTCTCAGATTATTTGCTCAGCATACAGACTGAATAAGTACGGTGAAAGAATACAACCCTGACCCACATCTATCCTGGCTTCAGACCACACAGTATCCCCTTGTTCTGTTCTAACGGCTGCCTCTTGATCTATGTACAAGTTCCTCATGAGCACAGTTAAGTGTTCTGGAATTCCTATTCTTTGCAATGTTATCCATAATTTGTTATGATCCACACAGTCTAATATCTTCACATAGTCAATAAAACACAGGTAAACATCTTTCTGGTATTCTCTGCTCTCAGCCAGGATTCATCTGACATCAGCAATGATACCCCTGGTTCCACATCCTCTTCTGAATCCGGCTTGAATTTCTGGCAGTTCCCTGTCAATGTACTGCTGCAACCACTTTTGAATGATCTTCTGCAAAATTTTACTTGTGTGATATATTAATGATATAGATAGATAATTTCCATATTCTGTTGGATCACCTTTCTTTGGAATAGGCATAAATATGGATCTCTTCCAGTTGGTTGGCCAGGTAGCTGTGTTCCAAATTTCTTGGCATAGACGAATGAGCACTTACAGCGCTACATCCACTTGTTGAAACATCTCAATTGGTATTCTGACAATTCTTGGGGCTCAGTGTTTTGCCAACACCTGCAGCGCAGCTTGGACTTCTTCCTTCAGTACTATCGGTTCCTGATCATATGTTGCCTCCTGAAATGGTTGCATGTCAACGAATTCTTTTTGGTATAGTGACTCTGCATATTCCTTCCACCTTCTTTTGATGCTTCCTGTGTTGTTCAGTATTTTGCCCATAGACTCTCTATTGCAACTTGAGGCTTGAATATTTTCTTTAGTTCTTTTAGCTTGAGAAATGCTGAGTGTGTTCCTCCCTTTTGGTTTTCTAACTCCAGGTCTTTGTACATGTCATGATAATACTTTCCTTTGTCTTCTAGAACCACCCTTTGAAATCTTCTGTTTAGCTCTTTTACTTCATCATTTCTTCCTTTCACTTTAGGTACTCGGCATTCAAGAGCATGTTTCAGAGTCTCTTCTGACATGCATTTTGGTCTTTTCTTTCCTGTCTTTTTAATGACCTCTTGCTTTCTTCAGGCATGATGGATTTGATGTCATTGCACAACGTGTCTGGTCTTCGGCCATTAGCGTTCAATGAGTCAAATCTATTCTTGAGATGGTCTCTAAATTCGGGTGGTATATGCTCAAGGTTGTATTTTGGCTCTCCTGGACTTGTTCTTATTTTCTTCAACTTCAACTTGCACATGAGCAACTGATGGTCTGTTCCACAGTCTACCCCTGGCCTTGTTCTGGCTGATGATATTGAGCTTTTCCATTGTTCTTTTCCACAGATGTAGTCAATCTGACTCCTGTGTATTCCACCTGGCGAGGTCCATGAGTATAGCCATCATTTATTTTGTTGAAAAAAGGCATTTGCAATGAAGAAATCATTGGTCTTGCAAATTCTATCATTTGACCTCCAACATCGTTTCTATCACCAAGGCCATGTTTTCCAACTACCGATCTTTCTTCTTTGTTTCCAACTTTTCCATCCCAATCACCAGTAATTATCAGTGCACACTGATGCATGTTTGATCAATTTCAGACTGCAGAAGTTGGTAAAAATCTTCAACTTCTTCATCTTTGGCCTTCGTGGTTGCTGCATAAATTTGAATAATATTCATATTAATCGGTTTTCTTGCGTATGGATATTGTCCTACCATTGACAGCTTTGTACTTCAGGATAGATCTTGAAATGATCTTTCTGATAAAAAAAAAAAGAACAATTCCTCTTCAAGTTGTCATAGCAGACCTTATGATTTTCCCATTCAAAAAGGCCAATACCAGTCCATTTCAGCATTTCAAGGCCAAGGATATTGATGTTTCTGTGTTCCGTTTTATTTTTGACTATTTCCAATTTTCATAGGTTCATACTTCGGACATTCCACGTTCTGATTATTAATGAACATTGCAGTTGTTTCATCTCATTTTGAGTCGTGCCGTATCAGCAAATGAAGGTCCCAAAAGCTTGATTCCATCCACATCATTAAGGTCTACTCTACTTCGAGGCAGCAACTTGTTTTAGTCATCTAGTGCTGCTCTTCCCCAGTTGTCTTTAGAGTGCCTTCCAACCCGAGGGGCTCATCTTCCAGCACTATATCAGACAATGTTCTGCTTCTATTCATAAGGTTTTCAGTGGCTAATTCTTTTCAGAAGTAGACTGCCAGGTCCTTCTTCCTAGGGTAGGGCCTAGGACAACCATTTTAAGTATACGCTGACCCTCATTCCTCTTTAGAATTCCTGTGAGAACACGGAGCTAGTAGAGTATGCATAGTGGTGAAGGGCTTGGGCTCTGCCCTTACTGAATCTGTAATCCTAGCAGGGCATTGTACATCTTCACCCTCAAGTATCTCATCAAATAAGAGAACAATTATAATTAATTCAGAAGGTTGCTCTGATGGTTGTTATTTGTCATCTTGGGCAGGCTATGATTCTCTGTGGTTTGACAGACATTGAACTGATTTCTCTTCCATAATATAGTATAATGTAGTTGCCTCCACGATGAAATGTGATATAATGTATTCACCCCATGATGAAATCTGATATGATGTAATCATCTCCAAGATGAAATCTGTTATAAGTAGTCAATCAGTTGAAAGGCAAGTTTCCTTGGCAGTGGTAGCCTGCCTCCCATATATAAATAGAGGTTCCAGCAAGGTTCACTCTCAATCTGGATCCTATATCCCACTGGTCATCATCTGACCTCCAGCTTTTGGGACAAGAGACAGCAACCGGCCACCTGACCTGCAGATTTTGGGATTCGCCACCTCTAGCAGCCCCATGAACCAGCAGCCTGCCATCTAACCTGCTGATTTTGGGTTTGTCAGCCCCTACAGCCACAGGAATCAGAAGAAGCTTCCAGCCTGACTCACTGACTTAGGACTTGGCAGCCTCCACAACTGCGTGAGCCATTTCCTTGAGTTAAATCTCTCTAAATATATATATATACATATATATATATATGTATATATATCTCATCAGCTTTGCTCCTCTAGAGGACCCAGCTAACACAACAGCGAAGATGACATGAGCTAATGTATGAAGTGCTCAGCAGAGTGCCTGACACATGTTGAGCCTCATTAAAAGATGTCCATTATTGTCACTGTTATAAAGGAAAGGCAACATAGTACAAGAAAAGTACTCACAAAAGCCAATAGGTCCTAGCTACAGTATGTGTGAGTAGAATTTGGTCATGAAGTCCAGGGTTATAGGCTTCTGTGAACGGAAGGCAGAGAGATTAATCTTGTGGGAAGCTTTGTCTTTTCACAGCAGACCCTACATCTCTCTCAACCCCGCACTGCCCCTTGGTAATTATGGGTGAACCAGTATCAGATAGTTATCACATTCTACAGGATTTTTTCTGTAGACATGTTGCTCACTCAATGGCTAAATGACTGAAGGAATCTGCCTTCCATCCATTCCCAAGAATAAAGGAAGTCTGCCAAATCCTACTTTATACAAATCTTAGGGATTCCCTGATTCTTGAATAGTTCTGTACTCCCTGTTCTATTGTGGTCTCAAATCGGTTGGGCAGCACGATTTTCGAATGTTGAGACAGCACAGGGGTCTCTCAGCATGGGTTCCTTCACCTTTGCTTCTGGGCAGAACTCTTGCTCTCCACACCGTGGCACTCTAGGGCTGTGTTCACCAAAGTACAGCACCCCACTCCCCTCTCCAGAGTCATATGGGAAGCTGGTGAAAATGTTCATTCATTTTAGAATCTATATTTTAATGTCCTCTGGCAGGTCATTTAGTCCACAATCAGATCAAGGACTCAAAAGTACCTCCTCTTCCTTTGGCTGTCCCTCCCAGGAATGTGTCTTAGTATAGTTCTGAGGCTCTGTGACTGGTATCCAGGAAGAAAAAGCACTGGAAACCTAAGAATAAACACTTGACATGGACAAACAGCAACATGGATGTGATGATAGGTAAGGGAGGTGTATAGGGGTGGGGTCAAGATGGGGATGGAACATTTACTTGTAGAAAATTACAGACATGCATGGGGTTTTAGCTCACTCCTGCAATGCCTGGCTGGACTGAAGCCCGCCATGACCCTGAAGGAGGGACTGTGGTAATCCTTGCAGGTGTGATAGTTCAAAAGCAACTTTGGCCAGATGATCTTCTACCAGATGGCAGGAAAGTGAGTTCATGGCATCCTGACCCTGTTGGGACTGAGTGATGAGGCATGAAGAGGGTTGGGTGAGACTGGCTGCTGTCTGGCTGTGTTAGTATAAATCAGACGGGATGTTGTGAGGAGGAGGTGTGCACTTGGATAGGGCTCGTAGTTCCCTGATGATCCCTCTGCAACCTCAGACAATTTGTACCACAGCATTCACTGCTTGAATTTCTCTGTGGTACATTCTTTAAGAAATTCACCCCTTCTGCATTTTGGATTTGTGGATGGCTCGATATTGAGGGTGTTAAGATGGGGTTGGGGATAAACAATGCGGCTCCCATGGAGATAAACTCCAAGCTGTTGGCACTCGCCGTGAGGGGACATGCTGTAACAGCTGGGTTCCACCTTTCCTCAGCGTCCGTATAGCTGACAGGAAATTTGGGACCACTCCTCCTCATGACAACTGGCACAAAACTGTTCTAAAACCATCCAAGAATAGCCAAGTCTGAAAAGCTTTGCTCAGGGGAAGGCAGCATCTCAATCACCCTGTGGGCGTGTCTCTGACCCTTATTGTCTTTCTTCCCCTGGTTTAAAAAAAATCAGCAGAGGAATCTGAAACATTCCTGAAATGTTACATTCTACCTTCTTCCCAGCATCCCTTTGACCCAATTATCTCCCTGGTTTATAGCTCAAGGGCTCAGACACTGAGACTAGGACCAGGGATCTAGGAACTGGTCCTTGGTGTTATCTGCAATCAACTTCATCCCATCTCCCAGCTTCAGTCTGTCAGCTCTACTGTATGTGTTTTCAGGCTGAGGCAGGACAGACCTGGAATAGAGTGTCCATGAGTTGGGTGCTGCTGTGTGTCACATAGATTTGATTGAAATCAAAGAAGCCAATGTCCGTGTTGTGGTGTGCCATCAGGCACTAATGGTATGGAAAGGAAGTGAGCACTGTGGCTCTGCCAGGAGGAGCTTCCAAGAAGGCATGGCTCATTTCTTTTACAACCTAAGTTATGATAACTTGTGCTGCACTGAAGGGATGATGTGGTGAACATGTGAAAAAAAAAAGGGGGCTCCCAAACCTTGTTTGTGCCACAGAGAGCAACTCCCTCCTAGAAAATGGACTTATTCAGGACCTTGGCAGCTCATTGAAGGCACATCTTTCTCTACTTTCCCACAATCCACTGCAGCCTGGTGCTGGAACTCCGGATGTTCCCTGCCTTCTTCTCAGCATGCCCTGTGCCTCCCTCACCCTTGTTAGGTTCATGGAGTCTGAGGCAGAGGAAAAGTTGCAGATTCAGAAGTTGCAGCAGAGGAATGGGTCTGCATGCCTGCCTCCTCTAGCTCTGGACAAGCTTCATCCTCACAGGCCTTCATCCACTGTGGTTAGCCAGTGCACAGGTATGGCTATCCAAGTTCCACAGGAGCTGAGGGCCAGGAGTCAAAGAAGGTATGTAGAGACTGGCTATGTTTAGAGATGGCCATTGTCTTTACATGTGGTACTTTCTGTTCAAGAGGTGGCAATGGCTATTTCTATCAGCAAAGCCTGCAGAAGCCTAGGGTTTCAGCTACACTTCATTACACACTAGGTAGTGAGCTCATCAAGTTTCATAGCTACTGTCTCACATCAATTACCAATAGTGGAATCCAATATCTAATCAGCCTAAAACATGGGCCTCAATAAGAGGACTTCTTGGAAAAGCAACAGCTCCAAGCTTCCTCACAGGATAACTCTTTTGGACCTTCTACCTTTTATATCTTCTCCTCTCAGAGTTCTTGCGGCTTCAGGTGTGCCTGCCCCACCAGGAGACACATTCCAGTGTCTCCAAAATTCTGCCCTTACAACTTGTGGTTGGGTGGCGTCTTAGTTATCTCCATCAATCTACTGCCCTCGAGTCGATTCCGACTTATACCGACCCAATAGGACAGAGTAGAACTGCCTCTTAGAGTTTCGAGGAGTGCCTGGTAGATTCGAACTGCTGACCTTTTGTCTAGGAGCTGTAGCGCAACAGGATTTCCCTTAGTTATCTAGTGTTGGTATAATAGAAGTACCACAAGTGGATGGGTTGAACAAACAGAAATTTATTCTCTCACAGTCTAGGATGCTAGAAGTCTGAATTCAGGGTACCAGCTCCCAGAGAAGACTTTTTCTCTCTGCTGATTCTGGAGGAAGGTCCTTGTCATCAATCCCCCCCTGGTCTAGGAGTTTCTCAGCACAAAGACCCCAGGTCCAAGGGGTACACTGAGCTCTGGGAGTTTTTTTCTTGGTAGCATGAAGTTCGACTCCTCCCTGCTGGCTTTTCTCTTTTATATCTCAAAAGAGACCGACTCAAGATACAACCTGATCCCGTAGATTGAGTCCTGCCTCATTAAAATAACTGCCTCTAATTCTGCCTCATTAACATCATAGAGGTTAGGATTTACAACACATAGGATGATCACATCAGATCAAAAAATGGTGAACAACCACACAACACTGGGACTCATGGCCTAGCCAAGTTGATACACATTTGGGGGCGGGGGAGGGACACAAGTCAATTCATAACAGGTGGGAAGAGATGGAATTTGCTGCGACACTTGCCTCCTCCTTTCCAACCCCTCCTACAGTGTTCATTCTAACAAAGGGAGGTCCCAAGGAGCAGCCCCCCAACCAGCATCAACACAAACCCCAGCACCCTTGGGAGCCCATGTGACCCAATGAGATCCCTCCCAAAGTCTTGAAAGAGCATGTAGAAATCATGGAAGGTCTGCTTGGACCTGCCCATTCAGCCACTTTGGAGCCAGATGGAAAACATGAAGAAGAAGAAAATGAGCAACAGCAGGAAGAGATTGGGATATACCCAGACCTGGGACTCCTGAGCTACACTGATAAGCTGTGTTTACAGGAAGCATTTATTACGAAGGTGGGCTGGAGTGGAGGTTTGGTGTCTGTACGTTCCATAGTTTTGTCATTCCAGAAAACAAAAATCTGGCATTTGGCCCCAGGATATTGTAATTAGCCTCGATTCCTTACAACCTGATCAATGTGTGTGCGTGTCTGTGTATGTGCACGGTGGGGTGTGATGTTTTAATCCAACACTGGATGCAAACTCTAGAGGTGGATTATAGATCATCTTCTAGATCCTCCAAATCACTGATAACTCTTTGTAAAGTATGTTCACACACCACCTCCTTCCGTTATCAGATGGAAGCAATTATTCACCCTCAATTCCTGAAATGTTGTTATTGCCAGAATCACAGGTGGATCCCTAGTCCTTAATTTAGGAGCTGGAGAAAGAGGAAGGACCCACTCCCGCTCAGGTAAACCAGAGGAAGAAGGGAGAATCAGAACATGAAAACCACAGGATTTCATCTAACCCTACAGTGCCTTGGCTGCCATGGCTTCTGGGCAAGGACAGCTCCTAGTGTGGGAGCAGGTGCAGAACAAGGAAGTAGGATACAGTGGAGATGCAGAGAGGAGGCATCGTAAGGAATCAAAGACTGGGAATACTGCACAAGAGAATGGGCACGTAGAGCCACTGTACTGGTAACTGAACCAGAGTCATGTGACTGACTTCCCTTTTTCCTTCCAATACCATGGTCTCCACCACCTGCTCAGCCACATGTTCTCACAACCTGTACAGAGCAATTAACTGTCCATTTTCCTTCCTTGCAGCTGGTAGAGAAGCAACTGCTAGAGTTGAAAGGGGGGGAGGGTGTGGAGGCAACCCCAGCTTATGGTGTTCCCCCCATGGATTCACTTTTTTTCCAGAGCCTGAGGCCAGTGAAGATACAGAGAGCACAGGTAACCACAGCCGCCACCTAGGAATCAGTGAGAAATTGGCACAAAAAAGTTGAATGCAGATGACCTGCCAAAACATAGCAGAGGAGACAGTAACCTGTCTAAGTCAAAAGAACTTGCTCTCTTTACATGGAGTCAAAAGTTACAGAAACTTAAGTCTGAACATTCATCCTCTTCTCACCAGGGTGCCAGTCGCTCTTCACCTAGATCAGGGGCCAGAGAAGCCTTAATGTTCATAGAAACCTCTCCTGTTAGTGAAACACCTCCCTGCGGGTGAGGTCCAACCCTCAATGCCTCTAAAAATTGTGACCCTTCCACACATCGGAAAAGGAAAAAGCTTCATCTTAGCCAGTGGCAATCTCTCCTCTTGCATGTGTCAGACCCCTAAATTGGACACCCCAAAATAGTTGTTGATTTTCAGCTCCCCCACTCTTAGGCTAATGCTTCTCCCCTATCGCAGTGGTGTTTCTGGGCTGTTGTATAGATACAGTGAGGGCAGAGAGGGAGGCCCAAAACTGGGCAGGGTGCACATGTACTTCCATGGTTGGAAATGAAGAACAGTAGCTTTACTTTACAGAAGAGTCCTCTGTAAAATGGGATTAAAGATAGTTATGTTGGAAAAAACTCTCATTGCTTCTGTTCTGGTTCTCCTCTGCTGTTGGAAGGATTGTGGTGCTGTAAAAAAGGAAAAAATACAGGCGTCCCCCATTTTCTACATCCATGTGTGACTGACCTAGTTTTTTCCTCCAACTTTAAGTCATGTTCTCAGAATGCTTCTGGGGACAGTCTGGCTTTGGCCTCTCACAGGTCACTATTAAATCCCCGGTGATCAGTTTCATCATTCATTTTTCACAAACCCTGGCTGGGTTTTGGGGAGCTTTCTGTGAGTATCCTATCATCTCTCTCTCTTTTTTTTTTTCATTAGCGCCAGAAATATATATAATTAGAAGTCATGTTGTAGAAGTTTTAATGATATGAGGAAACGTTTACAGTGTATTTCAAAAAACTATGGGGTTAACCTGTGCTTGTCAACCTTTACTATGCTGGGGGATCTTGTTAAAATGCAGATTTTGATTCTGTAAATGTGAAGTGGAGTCTAACTTGAGATTATACTTTTTTTTTTAATTTCTCCTGCAAAAATTTATACACATATTGTTTTGTGACATTAGTTGCAATCCCCACGATATGACAGCACACCTCCCCTTTCCACCACAGGTTCCCTGTGTCCATTCAACCAGTTCCTGTCCCTTCCTGCCTTCTCATTCTGCCTCCGGGCAGAAGCCACCCATTTGGTTTCATGTATGTGACTGAATTAAGAAGCACACTCCTCACGTATATTATTTTCCTGTGTTATAGTCCTGTCCAATCTTTACCTGAAGAGTGGGCTTTGTAGTTCTTCTGGTCTCAGGCTGGTGGAGTCTGGTTCATGTGGTCCTTTAGTCTCTTGGGCTAATACTTTCCTATGTCCTTGGTTTTTTTCATTCTCCTTCATTCCAAGTGGGTTGGGACTAATTGATACATACTAGATGACCGCTTGCAAGCTTTTAAGACCCCAGGTGCCACTCGAAAGAATAGTTTTCTTAATCAATTTTGTTATGCCGATTGATCTAGATGTCCCCTGAAACTATGGTCCCCAGGCCCCAGCCCCAGCTACTCTTTCCTTCAAAGTGTTTTGATGTGTCCAGGAAACTCCTTAGCTTTTGCTTTGGTCCAGTTGTGCTGACTTCCCCAGTATTGTGTGCTGTCCTTGCCTTCACCGAATTTGATCCTTGTCTAGTATCTAGTTAGTGAAATTGCCTCCTTCTCCCTCCCCACCCTCATAACCATCAAAAAATGCTTTCTTTCTGTGTATAAATCTTTTCTTGAGTTCTTAAAATAATGGTCTCATCTAATATTTGTCCTTTTGTGACTGACTAGTTTTACTCAGCACAATGCCCTCCAGACCTGTCCATGTTGTGAGATGTTTCAAGTATTCCTCATTGTTCTTTTGTGGCCTAGTATTCCACTGTGTGTTATGTACTATAATTTTTTTGTCCATTTGTCTGCTGATGGGTACTAGGTTGTTTCCATCTTTTTTGCTATTGCAAATAATGCTGCAGTGAACATGCGTGTGCATATGTTTATTCGTGTGATGGCTCTTCTCTAGGATACCTAGGAATGGAATTGCTGGATTGTATGGTATTTCTATTCCTAGCTTTTTAAGGAAGCACCAAATCATTTTCCAAAGTGTTAGTAACATTTCACATTCCCAGCAGCATTGTGTAAGTTTTCCAATCTCTTCACAACCTGTCCAATATTCATTATTTTGTATTTTTTGGATTAGCGCCATCCCTGTCAGGGTGAGATGGTATTTCATTGTAGTTTTGATTTGCATTTCATTAATGGCTAATGATCGTGTGCATTTCCTCATGTGTCTGTTTGCTGCCTGAATGTCTTCTTTGGTGAAGTGTCTATTTATATCCTTTGCCCATTTTTTAAATGGATTATTTGTTTTTTTGTTGTTGAGGTGTTGTAGTGTCTTATAGATTTTAAAGATTAGACCATTATCAGATATGTCACAGCCAAAATTTTTTTTCCAGTCTGTAGGTTCTCTTTTTACTGTTTTCGTGAAGTCCTTAGATGAACATAAGTGTTTCTTTTTTTGGAGCTCCCAGTTTAGTTTCTGTTCTGGTATTTGTGCATTGTTAGTTATGCTTTGTGTACTATTTATGCTATGTTTTAGGACTCCTAGCATTATCCCTATTTTTTCTTCTGCAATCTTTATCGTTTCAGATTTTATATTTAGGTCTTTGATCCATTTTGACTTACCTTTTTTTTGTGTGTGTATGGTATTAAGTATGAGTCCTGTCTTATTTTTTTTGCAGATGGATATCCAGTTATGCCAGCACCATTTGTTAAAGAAACTATCTTTCCTCCACTAAACACACTTTGGGCCTTTGTCAAATATCAACTGCTCCCAGGTGGATGGATTGACGTCTGGTTTCTCAATTCTGTTCCATCGGTCTATGTATCTCTTGTTGTACCAGTGCCAGGCTGTTTCACTACCATGGTGGTATAATAGTTTCTAAAATCTGCTTAACTCCTCAAATCCAGGTGTCTGTGGCCTGACCTCTCCACCCCATTCCTCTCAGTAGTTCTGATTCCCAACTTGGAAACTCCCTGGATCTCATCAATGCTCCCTGACAGCCCAATGCTTTCTTCTCCACATTCCAAGTTCTGATTTTATCCCAAGGGCCTGTCAGTTTTCAGCAATGTAGTGTCCCAGAAAGTTCCTGGCCAACACCATGCAGGCACCTCATAGAGTGTCCTCCTTAGCATAACCCCCAATCTGGGTGTATCCCTCGTGTTTAGGGGAGTGTACACATCAAACATCAAAAGGCAATGTGGTGAGAGAAGGACAGAGCCCTGGCTCCTCCATTCACTGGTGTCTGACTTTAGCGAAGTCCCTCAACTCCTCCATATTTCAGGGTCTTCATTGGGAAAATAGCCATAACACTGTCCACCTCTCAGGGTGTTTGGCATATTAAATGAGTCATGCTTGAAAGGAATTTGCTCCCGATCCTACCATGCACTGGGCCCTCAGTCAACGAAGGGAATAATCACATCTACAGTTTGGAAGTTCAGGTGTTAACTCTCATATCTTCATCACCTGCCTGTTATCTGCCATCGGCACCTGTGTTTGGTCGACCACTTCCCAGAAATAGAAAGAACCTGGTGCTGTCCCATGTGAATAATGTGTGGAATCCTAAAATGTACCCATCAGCCTGCACAGTGGGATCTGACTGAAGGTCCACCTACTCACAAACATTATTCCTCATAGGAACCTAGCAACCATATGTCTATGACATGAAAAGTGCTAAGCTGCTCTGGGTTTGATGTGTTCTGTCACAAATATGTGCTCTCCAAGGAGGAACTTCCTCTTGGTCAGTTTTCAGAGCTCTTTTCTGGGAAAGCAACAAGATTTGGATTTACGACTTGAAGAGTTGAGTGCTCCCCAAAGATGGCTGCAACAGAGGAAGTTTTTGTAGCTGGAGACTTCTTTTCCCTGAAATGATTTTGATAGGGGTTTGCAATCTCTGTCTTTCCCTCTCTAAAACACACACATGGGCATACACACATACTTCAGTGAATGCTCATGTTGTCTCCCCAGATTTCATACTTAAATCCAAAGAGCTTTGTTCTCAGGGCTCAGTGGGCAATGGTTTACTGCCAAAAATCACCTCTTTGAAGAATTGTTTTTATTTTTTTCTTTTTTGGCTTTCAATATCCTTTGCCTTGCCATCTCTGACAGCAGTTGACATAGCAACAAACCAGAGGAGGATGCTATTCAGTGAGCTGTAAATTTACTTGCAGAGGATTTGTGTACGTCACAGGAAAGGAGAGGCGTAGGGCCAATGTAGGGGAAAAAATATTTCAAAATTTCTCTTGTAAAGATGGTGGACTAGGGAGATGCTACCCCGGATCCCTCTTGCAACAAAGACTCGGAAAAACAAGTGAATCGATCAAGTACATAACAATCTACGAACCCTGAACAACAAACACAGATTTAGAGACGGAAAACGAACAAATACGGGAAGCAGCGATTGTTTTCGGAGCCTGGAGCCAGCGTCCCAGTCAGGTAACCTTTGGCGCCCGATTTAGGGCAGAGCCCAGGGGAGCTGACGGCGCAAACAAGGGGCCCATCCCTGCCCCCCTGAACTCACCCCGGGAGGGGGCCCAGCCAGTTCACACGGGCCGCGTGGCGATGCAGCCGGGGGGAGAAGTCCCCGGGAGACAGTGACTGGTCTTGGAGCTGGGAGAGCAGCGTCCCAGCCGGGAAACCGTCCCGCTGGGATTTTACCTGGGTGCTGGCACAGCGCAAGCACGGAGAGCTGCTCCACTCCCCTGAACTAACCCCGGGAGGGGGTCCAGCCTGTCTGTGGGGGCGGCGTGGCGATGGCTGGCGGGATGAGAAGTCCCCGGGAGGCAGTGACTGATTTTGGAGTCGAGAGTGCACCATCCTAGCAGGGGAACCTTTACGCTGGGCGTGGAACTGGCAGCGGAGGATCTGACTGCGGCTTCAGTGGGCCAGATCCCCGGGGGGCAATCTCTATACAGCCAGCACACATAGGTGACACGCCCTGTGGGAATCTCAGATATAATAGTCATTCCAAGCAAGACAAGCAACTCTGGCTATATTCTGAGGTGCTACTCTCCTATCTCTCTGATCCCTCCCTCACCCTTCCCAGGTGGCTTCATTAACATTGCAATTGCCTGAGCCAGAGGGAGAATGGCTCCGGTTCTGGTTCTGCAGCAGCTTTGCTTTCCCCCTCTATTTTTTTCTTTTGGTCTTTTCCTAACCCACTCTTTCGGCCTGAGAGAAGGAACAACAACAACAAAAAAAAAACCCAGGGACCAAAAATCCACCCCTAACTGGACTAAAAACACAGAACCAGCTACAGCAAGCATATATAATCCAAATTTCAGACTTTCATCATTACAGGGAACAAGGTGGCGGTTATACCCAAAGGCAATTCTGATAGGGATCTGACTGCATTTTTTTTTTAGCAGATTTTCTGGAAAAACTAGTTTCCCAGTGATGGCTCGGAGACAGCAGTCCATGACAGCTTCTCCAACCCCCCAAACAAAAGAATCAAAATCTTTCCCAAATGAAGATACAATCCTGGAATTATCAGATACGGAATACAAAAAACTAATTTACAGAATGCTTCAAGACATCACAAACGAAATAAAGCAAACTGCAGAAAAAGCCAAGGAACACACTGATAAAACTGTTGAAGAACTCAAAAAGATTATTCAAGAACATAGTGGAAAAATTAAAAAGTTGCAAGAATCCATAGAGAGACAGCATGTAGAAATCCAAAAGATTAACAATAAAATTACAGAATTAGACAACGCAATAGGAAGTCAGAGGAGCAGACTCGAGCAATTAGAATGCAGACTGGGACATCTGGAGGACCAGGGAATTAACACCAACATAGCTGAAAAAAAATCAGATGAAAGAATTAAAAAAAATGAAGAAACCCTAAGAATCATGTGGGACTCTATCAAGAAGGATAACCTGCGTGTGATTGGAGTCCCAGAACAGGGAGGGAGGACAGAAAACACAGAGAAAATAGTTGAAGAACTCCTGACAGAAAACTTCCCTGACATCATGAAAGACGAAAGGATATCTATCCAAGATGCTCATCAAACCCCATTTAAGATTGATCCAAAAAGAAAAACACCAAGACATATTATCATCAAACTCGCCAAAACCAAAGATAAACAGAAAATTTTAAAAGCAGCCAGGGAGAAAAGAAAGGTTTCCTTCAAGGGAGAATCAATAAGAATAAGTTCAGACTACTCAGCAGAAACCATGCAGGCAAGAAGGCAATGGGACGACATATACAGAGCACTGAAGGAGAAAAACTGCCAGCCAAGGATCATATATCCAGCAAAACTCTCTCTGAAATATGAAGGCGAAATTAAGATATTTACAGATAAACACAAGTTTAGAGAATTTGCAAAAACAAAACCAAAGCTACAAGAAATACTAAAGGATATTGTTTGGTCAGAAAACCAATAATATCAGATACCAGCACAACACAAGGTCATAAAACAGAACATCCTGATATGAACTCAAATAGGGAAATCACAAAAACAAATTAAGATTAATTGAAAAAAAAAATACTCATAACAGGGAATCACGGAAGTCAATATGTAAAAGATCACAATAATCAAAAAGAGGGACTAAATACAGGAGGCATAGAACTGCCAGATGGAGAGTGATACAAGGCGATATAGAACAATACAAGTTAGATTTTTACTTAGAAAAATAGGGGTAAATAATAAGGTAACCACAAAAAGGTATAACAACTCCATAACTCAAGATAAAAGCCAAGAAAAATGTAACGACTCAACAAACATGAAGTCAAACACTATGAAAATGGGGATCTCACAATTTAATAAGAAAAACGTCTCAGCACAAAAAAGTACGTGGAAAAATGAAATTGTCAAGAACACACATAAAAAGGCATCAAAACGACAACACTAAATACTTATTTATGTATAATTACGCTGAATGTAAATGGACTAAATGCACCAATTAAGAGACAGAGAGTCTCGGACTGGATAAAGTAACACAATCCGTCTATATGCTGCTTAGAAGAGACACATCTTAGACTCAGAGACACAAACAAACTAAAACTCAAAGGATGGAAAAAAATATATCAAGCAAACAATAAGCAAAAAAGAAGAGGAGTAGCAATATTAATTTCTGACAAAATAGACTTTAGACTTAAATCCACCACAAAGGATAAAGAAGGACACTATATAATGATAAAAGGGACAATTGATCAGGAAGACATAACCATATTAAATATTTATGCACCCAATGACAGGGCTGCAAGATACATAAATCAAATTTTAACAGAATTGAAAAGTGAGATAGACACCTCCACAATTATAGTAGGAGACTTCAACACACCACTTTCGGAGAAGGACAGGACATCCAGTAAGAAGCTCAATGGAGACATGGAAGACCTACTTACAACAATCAACCAACTTGACCTCATTGACTTATACAGAACTTTCCACCCAACTGCTGCAAAGTATACTTTTTTTTCTAGCGCACATGGAACGTTCTCTAGAATAGACCACATATTAGGTCATAAAACAAACCTTTGTAGAGTCCAAAACATTGAAATATTACAAAGCATCTTCTCAGACCACAAGGCAATAAAACTAGAAATCAGTAACAGAAAAATTAGGGAAAAGAAATCAAATACTTGGAAAATGAACAATACCCTCCTGAAAAAAGACTGGGTTATAGAAGACATCAAGGAGGGAATTAGGAAATTCATAGAATGCAATGAGAATGAAAATACTTCCTATCAAAACCTCTGGGACACAGCAAAAGCAGTGCTCAGAGGCCAATTTATATCGATAAATGCACACATACAAAAAGAAGAAAGAGCCAAAATCAGAGAACTGTCCCGACAACTTGAACAAATAGAAAGTGAGCAACAAAAGAACCCATCAGGCAGCAGAAGAAAACAAATAATAAAAATTAGAGCTGAACTAAATGAATTAGAGAACAGAAAAACAATTGAAAGAATTAACAAAGCCAAAAGCTGCTTCTTTCAAAAATTAAACAAAATTGATAAACCATTGGCTAGACTGACTAAAGAAATACAGGAAAGGAAGCAAATAACCCAAATAAGAAACGAAAAGGACCACATCACAACAGAACCAACTGAAATTAAAAGAATCATTTCGGATTATTATGAAAAATTGTACTCTAACAAATTTGAAAACCTAGAAGAAATGGATGAATTCCTGGAAAAAGACTACCTACCTAAACTAACACATTCAGAAGTAGAACAACTAAATAGACCCATAACAAAAAAAGAGATTGAAACGGTAATCAAAAAACTCCCAACAAAAAAAAGCCCTGGCCTGGACGGCTTCACTGCAGAGTTCTACCAAACTTTCAGAGAAGAGTTAACCCCACTACTACTGAAGGTATTCCAAAGCATAGAAAATGACGGAATACTACCCAACTCATTCTATGAAGCCACCATCACCCTGATACCAAAACCAGGTAAAGACATTACAAAAAAAGAAAATTACAGACCTATATCCCTCATGAACATAGATGCAAAAATCCTCAACAAAATTCTAGCAAATAGAATACAACAACATATCAAAAAAATAATTCACCCTGATCAAGTGGGATTTATACCAGGTATGCAAGGCTGGTTTAATATCAGAAAAACCATTAATGTAATCCATCACATAAATAAAACAAAAGACAAAAACCACATGATCTTACCTATTGATGCAGAAAAGGCATTTGACAAAGTCCAACACCCATTCATGATAAAAACTCTCACCAAAATAGGAATAGAAGGAAAATTCCTCAACATAATAAAGGGCATCTATGCAAAGCCAACAGCAAATATCACTCTAAATGGAGAGAGCCTGAAAGCATTTCCCCTGAGAACGGGAACCAGACAAGGATGCCCTTTATCACCGCTCTTATTCAACATCGTGCTGGAAGTTCCAGCCAGGGCAATTAGGCTAGACAAAGAAATAAAAGGCATCCGGATTGGCAAGGAGGAAGTAAAATTATCTGTATTTACAGCTGACATGATCTTATACACAGAAAACCCTAAGGAATCCTCCAGAAAACTACTGAAACTAATAGAAGAGTTTGGAAGGGTCTCAGGTTATAAAATAAACATACAAAAATCACTTGGATTCCTCTACATCAACAAAAAGAACACCGAAGTGGAAATAACCAAACAATGCCATTCACAGTAGCCCCCAAGGAATAAATCTTACCAAGGATGTAAAAGACCTATACAAAGAAAACTACAAAGCTATTCTACAAGAAATTAAAAAGGACCTACTTAAGTGGAAAAACATACCTTGCTCATGGATAGGAAGACTTAACATAGTAAAAATGTCTATTCGACCAAAAGCCATTTATACATACAATGCACTTCCGATCCAAATTCCAATGTCATTTTTTAAGGTGATAGAGAAACAAATCACCAATTTCATATGAAAGGGAAAGAAGCCTCGGATAAGCAAAGCATTACCGAAAAAGAAGAAGAAAGTGGGAGGCATCACTCTACCTGATTTCAGAAGCTATTATAGAGCCACAGTAGTCAAAACAGCCTGGTACTGGTACAACAACAGGCACATAGACCAATGGAACAGCATTGAGAACCCAGATATAAATCCATACACGTATGAGCAGCTGATATTTGACAAAGGACCAGTGTCAGTTAATTGGGGAAAAGATAGGCTTTTTAACAAATGGTGCTGGCATAACTGGATATCCATTTGCAAAAAAATGAAACAGGACCCATACCTCACACCATGCACAAAAACTAACTCCAAGTGGATCAAAGACCTAAACATAAAGACTAAAACGATAAAGATCATGGAAGAGAAAATAGGGACAACTCTAGGAGCCCTAATATAAGGCATAAACAGAATACAAAACATTACCAAAAATGACGAAGAGAAACCCGATAACTGGGAGCTCCTAAAAATCAAACATCTACGCTCATCTAAAGACTTCACCAAAAGAGTAAAAAGACCACCGACAGACTGGGAAAGAATTCTCAGCTATGACATCTCTGACCAGCGCCTGATCTCTAAAATCTACATGATTCTGTCAAAACTCAACCACAAAAAGACAAAAAACCCAATCAAGAAGTGGGCAAAGGATATGAACACACACTTCACTAAAGAAGATATTCAGGCAGCTAACAGATACATGAGAAAATGCTCTCGATCATTAGCCATTAGAGAAATGCAAATTAAAACTACGATGAGATTCCATCTCACTCCAACAAGGCTGGCATTAATCCAGAAAACACAAAACAATAAATGTTGGAGAGGCTACGGAGAGATTGGAACTCTTATACACTGCTGGTGGGAATGTAAAATGGTACAACCACTTTGAAAATCTATCTGGCGTTATCTTAAACAGTTAGAAATAGAACTACCATACAACCCAGAAATCCCACTTCTCGGAATATACCCTAGAGAAACAAGAGCCTTCACACAAACAGATATATGCACACCCATGTTTATTGCAGCTCTGTTTACAATAGCAAAAAGCTGGAAGCAACCAAGGTGTCCATCAACGGATGAATGGGTAAATAAATTGTGGTACATTCACACAATGGAACACTACGCATCGATAAAGAACAGTGACGAATCTGTGAAACATTTCATAACATGGAGGAACCTGGAAGGCATTATGCTGAGCGAAATTAGTCAGAGGCAAAAGGACAAATATTGTATAAGACCACTATTATAAGATCTTGAGAAACAGTAAAAACTGAGAAGAACACATACTTTTGTAGTTACGAAGCGGGGAGGGAGGGAGGGAGGGAGAGGGTTTTTTATCGATTAATTAGTAGATAAGAACTGCTTTAGGTGAAGGGAAAGACAACACTCAATACATGGAAGGTCAGCTCAATTGGACTGGATTAAAACCAAAGAAGTTTCTGGGATAAACTGAATGCTTCAAAGGTCAGCGGAGCAAGGGCGGGGGTTTGGGGACCATGGTTTAAGGGGACTTCTAAGTCAATTGGCAAAATAATTCTATTATGAAAGCATTCTGCATCCCACTTTGAAATGTGGCGTCTGGGGTCTTAAATGCTAACAAGCGGCCATCTAAGATGCATCAACTGGTCTCAACCCACCTGGAGCAAAGGAGAATGAAGAACACCCAGGTCACACGACAACTAAGAGCCCAAGAGACAGAAAGGGCCACATGAACTAGAGACCTACATCATCCTGAGACCAGAAGAACTAGTTGGTGCCCGGCCACAACCAATGACTGCCCTGACAGGGAGCACAACAGAGAACCCCTGAGGGAGCAGGAGATCAGTGGGATGCAGACCCCAAATTCTCATAAAAAGACCGGACTTAATGGTCTGACTAAGACTAGAGAAATCCTGGTGGCCAGGGTCCCCAGACCTTCTGTTGGCACAGGACAGGAACCATCCCCGAAGACAAGTCATCAGGCATGAAAGGAACTGGACAGTGGGTTGGAGAGAGATGCTGATGAAGAGTGAGCTAATTATATCAGGTGGACACTTGAGATTGTGTTGGCAACTCATGTCTGGAGGGGGGATGGGAGGATAGAGAGAGTGGGAAGCTGGCAAAATTGTCAGGAAAGGAGAGACTGGAAGGGCTGACTCATTAGGGGGAGAGCAAGGGGGAGTACGGAGTAAGATGTATGTAAACTTACATGTGACAGACTGACTTGATTTGTAAACGTTCACTTGAAGCTCAATAAAAGTTAAAAGAAAAATTTCTCTGGTGCCAACACACCTCAGACATAGAACAATTAATTATGCAACAACATTTAATATATGAATTATAAATTGTTCAAAACACCAAAAGACAATATATGAAAATTGACAGTGTAATGCATGAAATGTCATTACTCTAGAAATCACAGAATTTCAGATACTTAATCTGTGCTCTATGCTGTTCCAGGTGGTTTACCTCCCCTAGTAACTCACATAATCTTCCTGCTCACCTGGTGAGGAACGGTTGATGTTAGATTGACATTAGGAAAACAAGAAGATGGCACCAAAAGTCCTCACTGGGAGTATTAAATATGGGATATGATAGTCGACTACTTTATAATCCTAACCCACTTTATAACCCTAGTGAGCACAAAATAAAAGGGAATGGGCTGAACTAATGTTTGAGAGGAGGTCTTTAGCTCATGTGTACGTGAGATATGACATTAGGTGGGGAGGATATGAAATCTCTTTGCCATGTTTCTGGGCAGGAAAGAGCCTTGTCCAACTGAATTAATGAGGTCCACCCTGCCATTGCCAAGAGGTCTATCTCAGGAGCTTTAGGAGTCTTCCAAGGAGCATCACACAAGCATTATCCTCTTTCCTTCCCAACCAATGGCTGAAATTCTTGGATTTCACAATTGTAGATTTAGGTTTACATTTACATGGAAAATAGGTTCTCATAAAGATAATACCACCTTATACAGTAAGAAAGCTCAAGAGGTACAAAGACGGATTGAGATGTATGCCAGGCTTGGGGGTTGTTCTAAGGATCTTTCCCCCTGGCCATCAATAGACCTCTGCTGTCTCTTGTTCACAATTTGTGTTGATGCCATGTTATGTGGGCACTGGGAAAAGAGAAGTGGTCACTTTTCTGGTACCAAGAAAGAATGTAGGGTGTGAGTCAATGGAGCTTGGTTCCAAAGTTGGTGGCAATGACTAAGCAGACCTTCAGGATGGCCCGTCGGGACACATCGTGGACCCTAGGCTGACGGTCCAGTTCCTTTCGCATGGTTGGTGTGGCCTTGCATCAACTTTCTCTGAATTTCTCTTCACCTCTTAACACTCCTTCATCACTCGCAGAAAGCCTTCCCTTTCATACACCTAAAAGCGAATGTTGTCCTCAGAGGGTGCAAGTGAACAATGTGCTGGGAGGAAGAAAGGAAAGTGGCCTTAGAAAGGTTAGATTTAGGGTCAGCCAGAGCCCAGTTTTAATCTCAGCTCTGTCACTTGCTGGCTGTAGGACCTACATTGTCTGAGCCTCAGCTTTCTTATCAGTAAAATATGCATAATCACATTTCATTTGGATAGCTCCTGCAAGAGAAGAGATAGTGTATGGAATATGGCCTAAATGAAAATGGCCTAAATGAAGGTTTATGCTATTTCTTCTGTGAGAGTGTGAACAGGGGAAGGCTGGAGTGGTCTGGTGGAGGTTCTGTAAGGATGTTGCACTAGGCTCAGGCCTGGATGAGTAGAGAGTCAAGAAGTACCTGGGGTTACTTATTTCTGTTCCTGAGACTGTGCCTGGCTTCATTTTCTCTTTGCCTTGTCACAGCCCCCTCACCATGCACTGCATGTCACTGTTTAGTGTTCTTAGCCCCTGGAGACCGTGCTTTTCGAAAGGCAGGATGAGTGTCCTTGTCTTCCCTTGGACTAGGACATTAACATAAAATAATAGTAATATTCATATCCACTGTCATTTGCTGAATATGTTTCATGGGAGAGTTTGCTCAGTGCTTGAAACAGATATAGTTCAAAGTCAGAGCTATCTAATGACTTAGAAGTCATTCCCATTTTACACATGGGCACAATTATTGCAAGTTCACACAGTCAGTAAGAGGAAGCCAGGATGGTTCCAAAATGAAAACGAGATCAGTTGCCGGTGTCAGTTCCAACTCATGGTGATACTGTTTCACAGTAGGGCTGTGCTGCATAGGGTATTCGGTGAATTTCTAAAGGACATCACCAGGTGTTTGTTCTCAGGATCTACTAGATGGGCTCAAACCACCACCTTTTCAGTTAGCAGCCAACTCATTAAAGCTTTGTGCAACCCAGGGACTCCACATGGCTTTAAATCCTACAATCTTCCACTGTTACAAATCAGGCACAGATACAGGTAACAGAAAAAAAAAAAGAACTATTTCCTCTACAACTTAGTTTCCCTGAAGTATAATTTCCATGCAATGAAACTCACCCATTTCAATTTATAGTTTAGTGACTTCAGCAAACTTCGGCAATTTAAAATACTGTGGTGTAACCACCATCTCAATCAACACCTAGACCATAGATTCAGATTCTCCATCACTGCATGGTTGTCTTTCAGGTAAATAGTCAGGAACAGTTCAGACTCTGCTGATTTTGACAGTCACCATTCAGAGGCCACAGGGTAGAGCTGGTGAGAAGACCCTGAGGACTTTTATTTGTGGACAAGAAGGGGACCGGCATCCACCTCTGTGGTGAGACCTCTTTACCCACGATCTCATTAAATGTGTGTGTGTGTGGAGTGCTCATTATAAAAAGAAATCTACATACTATCGATGAGCATTGTGATGCTGGGAAAAGTGGCTTCATCCAAAGAACCCAACTGCCTTGCCTGACTCCCAAAACTGTGATGCTCTGGACTCTGCTTCCTTGACTTTTCTTGTATCCTTAATGGCAGCCAGGGCACAGTCGAGTCTGCTTCACTTTTCTTCATCACAAGAGGACTTGATTCCTCAGAGTAAACTCTCTCTCCATCCCATGACATACACCTGAAAAAAACTGGCCCTGGATCTCCCAGCTCTGTTCATCATCAGCCCTTCTAGCAATTTCCTTCATGCAGTCTTGGTGTGGGATTTTCATTCCTGGGTCAAGGTGCTGAGACTCTCCTATTCCTCTCTCCTAAATCTCAGGATCCATGTCTTACCACTTACAAATTAAATAAAGCAGACAAAATCAAACACACAAGAAAATCACCCACGTATGTATCATTTATATATTACAATCACAAAGGGCTCTGAATATACAAAATGATCTTGGAAAAGAAGAACAAAGTATGTGACTCACACTTCAAGATTTAAAATAGCACTACAAAGATACAGTAAACAAAACAGTTTGGTACTAGCATAAGGACAGACATAGATACAAAGGTATAGAATTGAACATCAAGAAATAAATTCATATACCTTTGTCCAATTTATTTCAACAATGATGCCAAATCCATTCAATACAGGAAAGAACAGTCTCTTCAACAAGGGATGCTGGGGCTTCTGGATCTCCATATGAAAATGCATGAAGCTGGACACATACTCCACACCATACACAAAAACTAAATGGATTGATGACCTAAACAGGGGAGCTAAAACCAAAAAACCCTTAGAAGTAAACATCAGGTTTATGTTTCAGGATTTCCCCCCCACAAATTCATAGATACGACCCAAGAAAAAAAAAGAAACAGATAAATTTCTCTTGGTGAAAATTGAAATCTTTTCTGCATCAGTGAGCACTATCAAGAAAGTGAAGACATACTTGGAATCTCTACAGTGCTTAAGGGTTTCATATCCAGAATTATAAAGAGTGCCTGGAACTAAACATAAAAATACAAATGACCCAATTTAAAAAAAGAACAAAAGACATAAATAGACATTATTCCAAAGAAAATATACAAATGGCCAGTAAGCAAGTGAAAAGATGCTCAATATCATCAGTCATTAGGGAAATGCAAATCAAAATCATGATGAGATGTCACTCCACACCACACCAATGGCTGTTACCAGAAAAAAACAATAAAACAAAACAAATAAGGACCTGGTGAGGATGTGGAGAAATTCGGACCCTTATCCATTGGTGCTGGGAATATGAAATGCTACGGCCACGGTAGAAAACAATTTGGTGGTTCCTCAAATAATTTAGCATAGAATTACCATATGACTCTGTAATTCCTCTCCTAGGCACAAACACTAAAGAATTGAAAGCAAGGAAACAGATAATTAGGCACTGACGTTCACTGCAGCATTAGTCACTGAAGCAAAAAGGTGGAAACAATGCAAGTGTCCATCAAAAGATGAATGGAGAGCGGACCGAGATGGCGGAGAAGTCAGACGCTTCCGGTGAACCCTCTTGCAACAAAAACCCAAAAAACAAGTGAAACAATTACATTTATGACAAGCTAGAAGCCCTGAACAACAAAAGCAAAGTTAGAAAACGGACTGAGCATCAGGGGGAGGTAGAGACAGTTTAGAAGTGGAGAGGAGTTCCTGAACTTGAATTGCTGGGAACCCTCAGGCTGCAGCGGGCTGGTGGTAGTGTTCAGCTGCATTTTCCTCAGGGAGAAACAGCCTGCCACACAGCCTACTCACACCTCCAAAAACAGAGAACGGTGCTCTCGGCAAAAGCTAAGTACTTGTGTGTATTTTACTGCGCCCCCAGCCTCCAAGCCGGCTTCAGTGGCTGTTGATTTCCCTGGGCCTGAGACAGGCTCTGCTGCATTTCCTGAGCCATTCTCCTGGCCTTGGAGAAGGAATAAATTCACTACTGGGGAAAAGATAATCTGCTAGCTCCACTAACCTAGGGAGCTCAATACAGAAGCGGCTCCTGTCCAAGCATAAATGGTCCGTGGACTTTGAAAACATTTTCCACCCTGCATGGACCTGTGTGGGCCTATTCCAGGAGAATAGGCCCTTGTTGGCAGACCACAACAGTTTCAGCTGTGTGGTGGAGAGGTGGGTTTTTGATGTTTGACACGGCTTTGCCTATTAAAAAGGGTCCTCACAGACATTAGGGGCCTAAGGACTGGTGACTCCAATCGGGTCACCCAGCCACCCACCAGAGAGATGCAAGTTTAACTGGTACCTGCCAGTCCTTACAACCAAAAGCAGTGGGTGCCCAAGGTCCGTCTGCAGAACCCACCCACCTATGCGCTCTAGGGAACAGGGACATACTTTCCTCACAGACACTTAGGAGATAGTTGTCAGCACCGCGCCTTTTTCAGAGCATGGCCCCCTGCTGCAACCAGACACTGGTACCTACACCAATAACCCTGGCCCCTCTAAGACTGTAGGACAGAGCCTGTACCACACACATGATGACCAACTACCTGGACCCCTGAGCTGAATCCATACAAGAAAAGTGAATGGACTCCTAGGATCATACACCTGGTAACAGCTCTAGCAATCTGGTGACAGGATATTAGCTTCACAGGTAAAATAATCAAGATAGCTCAATCAAGCAACCTACTTAGACATATCAAAACAAAACAAAGCAAGAAGCTAGGATATACTAAGCAAACATAAATGAAAGAAATATAATAACTTATGGATGGCTCAGAGACAACAGTCAATATCAAATCACATAAAGAAGCAGACCATGATCACTTCAACAAGCTCTGAACAAAAAGAATCAAGGGATCTTCCTGCCTTTCTGGAATTACCGGATGCAGAATACAAAAGATTAATATACAGAACTCTTCAAGACTTCAGGAACGAGATAGGAAGGAGATCAGGCAATACGCAGAACAACCCAAGGAACACAGATAGAGCAGTTGAAGAAATTAAAAATGTTATTCGAGAACATAATGAAAAATTTAATAAGCTGTAAGAGTCCATAGAGAGACAACCATCAGAAATTCAGAAGATTAACAATAAAAGTACAGAATTAGACAACTCAATAGAAAATCAGAGGAGCAGAATTGAGCAAGTGGAAGGCAGAATTGGTGAGATTGAATATAGAGCACTTGACACCAATATATTTGAAGAAAAATCAGATAAAAGAATTTAAAAAATGAAGAAAACCTAAGTATCATGTGGAACTCTATCAAGAGAAATAATGTGATTGGAGTACAAGAACAGAAAGGGATAACAGAAAATACAGAGGGAATTGTTGATAATTTGTTAGCAGAAAACTTCCCTGATATCATGAAAGATGAGAAGATATCTACCCAAGGTGCTTATTGAACTCCACATAAGGTAGATCTTAAAAGAAAGTCACCAAGACATATTACAATCAAACTTGCCAAAACCAAAGATAAAGAGAGAATTTTAAGAGCAGCTAGGGATAAACGAAAAATCATGTACAAAAGAGAGTCAATAAGAATAAGCTCCGACTACTCAGCAGCAACCATGCAGGTAAGAAGGCAGTGGGATGACTTATATAAAGCAGTGAAGGAAAAAAAAATTTCCAGCCAAGAATCGTATATCCAACAAAACTGCCTCTCAAATATAAAGGCAAAATTAGGACATTTCTCAACAAAATTCAGGGAATTCATATAAACCAAATCAAAACTACAAAAAATACTAAAGGGAGTTCTCTGGTTAGAAGATCAATAATATCAGATATCAACCCAAGACTCGAACACTGGGCAGAGAAATCAGATGTCAACCCAGATAGGGAAATCATAAAAATAAATCAAGAGAAAAAAACCCTCAAAACAGGGTAACAGCGATGTCATAATGTAAAAGAACACAACATTAAAACAATAAAGATGGACTATGAAATGATCTTTCATATGGAGAGGAAGGCAAGTCGATATATAAAAAAAAAAAGTTAGGTTTAAACTTAGAAAAATGGGGGTAAATATTAAGGTAACCACAAAGGAGACCAACAATCCTATTCATCAAAATAAAGTACAAGAAAAAAATAGAGACTCGGCAGAAACAAAATCAACTACAACGAATAAGAGGAAAGGACAATATATAAACATAAACTACTCAGCACAAAAAATTAACTGGGAAAAAGAAACTGTCAATAACACACACAAAAAAGACATCAAAATGACAGGAATGAACTCACACCTATCCATCATTACGCTGAATGTAAATGGACTAAATGCACCAATAAAGAGACAGAGAGAGGCAGAATGGATGAAAAACATGATCTGTCTATATGCTGCCTATGAGAGACACACCTTAGACTTAGAGACACAAACAAACAAACTCAAAGGATGGAAAAAAATAAATCAAGCAAAGAAAAAATCAATAAAGGGCAGGAGTGGCAATATTAATTTCTGACTAAAGAGACTTTAAAGTTAAATCCACCACAAAGGATAAGGAAGGACACTATGTAATGAATAAAGGGACAATATACCAGGAGGATATAAAAATATTAAATATTTATGCACCCAATGACAGGGCTGCAAGATACATAAAACAAACTCTAACAGCATTGAAAAGTGAGATAGACAGCTTCACAATAATAGTAGAAGACTTCAACACACCTCTTTCGGTGAAGGACAGAACATCCAGAAAGAAGCTCAATAAAGACACGGAAGATCTAAATGCCACAATCAACCAACTCAACCTTACAGACATATACAGAGCACTCCATCCGGCAGCAACGAAGTATACTTTCTTTTCCAATGCACATGTAACATTTCTTAGAATAGACCACATATTAGGTCATAAAGCAAGCCTTAGCTGAAGCCAAAACATTGAAATATTACAAAGCATCTTCTCTGTCCATAAGGTCATAAAAGTAGAAATCAATAAGAGTAAATCAGGGAAAAGAAATCCAACACTTGGAAACTAAGCAATACCAGCTAAAAAATGACTGGGTTAAAGAAGACATCAAGGTTACAATAACGAAATTCATAAAATCCAAAGAGAACGAAAACACTTCCTATCAGAACCCTTGGGACACAGTGAAAGCAGTGCTCAGACTTCGATTTATGTCAATAAATGCACACCTACAAAAAGAAGATTGGGCCAAAATCAAAGAATTATCCCTACAACTTGAACAAATAGTAAGAGAGCAACAAAGGAAAACCTCAGGCACCAGAAGAAAGCAAAAATAAAAATCAGAGCAGAATTAAATGAAATAGACAACAGAAAAACAACAGAGTTAACAAGACCAAAAGCTGCTTCTTTGAAAAAATTAACAAAATTGATAAACCAATGACCAAACTAACAAAAGAAAATCAGGAAAGGAAGCAAATAACCCAAATGAGAAATGAGATGGGCGATATCACAAGAGACCCAACTGAAATTAAAAGAATCATATCCGGTTATTATGAAAAATTGTACTCTAACAAATTTGAAAACCTAGAAGAAATGGATGAATTTCTAGAAACACACTGCCTGCCTGAACTAACACAAGCAGAGGTAAACCAAAAAAACCAAACCCAATGCTGTCGAGTCGATTCCAACACATAGCGACCCTATAGGAAAGAGTAGAATTGCCCCATAGAGTTTCCAAGGAGCGCCTGGCGGATTCGAACTGCTGACCTTTTGGTTAGCAGCCGTAGCACTTAACCACTATGTCACCAGGGTTTCCCAAACAGAGGTAGAACAACTAAACGACCCCACAACAGAAGAAGAGATTCAAAAGGTAATCAAAAAACTCCCAACAAAAAAAAGGCCTGGCATGGACCAATTCACTGCAGAGTTCTATCAAACTTTCAGAGAAGACTTAACACCACTACTAAAGGTATTTCGGAGCATAGAAAAGGATGGAATACTTCCAAACTCATTCTGTGAAGGCAGCATATCTCTGATACCAAAACCAGGTAAAGACACCACAAGAAAAGAAAATTATAGACCTATATCCTTCATGAACATAGATGAAAAAATCCTTAACAAAGTTCTAGACAATAGAATTCAACATCATATCAAAAAAATAATTCACCATGACTAAGTGGGAGTCATTAGAATAACAATTAATGTAACCCATCATATAAATAAAACAAAAGACAAGAACCACATGATCTTATCAATTGATGCAGAAAAGGCATTTGACAAAGTTCAACACAGATTCATGATAAAAACTCTCAGCAAAATACGAATAGAAGGAAAATTCCTCAGCATAATAACGGGCATTTAAACAAAGCCAACAGCCAACATGATCCCAAATGGAAAGAGTCTGAAAGCATTCCCCTTGAGATCAGGAACCAGACAAGGGTGCCCTTTATCACCATTCTTATTCAACATTCTGCTGGAGGTCCCAACCAGAGCAATTAGGCTAGATAAAGAAATCAAAGCATCCAGACTGGTAAGGAAGAAGTCAAAGTATCTCTATTTGCAGATGACATAATTTTATACACAGAAAACCCTAAAGAATTCTCAGGAAAACTACTGAAACTAATAGAAGAGTTCAGCACAGTATCAGGATACGAGATAAACATACAAAAATCAGTTGGATTCCTCTACACTAACAAAAAGAACATTCAAGAGGAAAATGCCAAATCAATACCATTTTAAAGTAGCCCCCAAGAAGATAAAATACTTAGGAATAAATCTTACCAGAGATGTAAAAGACCTATAGAAAGAAAACTACAAGACACTGCCGCAGGAAAGCAAAAGAGACCCGCATAAGTGGAAAAACATACCTTGCTCACAGATAGGAAGACTTAACATTGTAAAAATGCCTATTCTACCAAAAGCCATCTATAGATACAATGCGATTCCGATCCAAATTCCAACGACATTTTTTAACGAGTTGAAGAAAGAAATCACCAACTTCATATGGAAGGGAAAGAGGCCCCGGATAAGTAAAGCATTACGGAAAAAGAAGAACAATGTGGGAGGCCTCCCTATACCTGATTTTAGAATCTATTATACCTCCAAAGTAGTCAAAACAGCCTGGTACTGGTACAACAACAATACATAGACCAATGGAACAGAATTGAGAATCCAGACATAAATCCATCCACATATGAGCAGCTGATATTTGATAAAGGCTCAAAGTCAGTTAAATAGGTAAAAGACAGTTTCTTTAACAAATGGTGCTGGCATAAGGGGATATCCATCTGCAAAAAAATGAAACAAGAACCATACCTCACGCCATGCATAAAAAATAATTCAAAATGGATCAATGGCCTAAACATAAAATCTAAAACGATAAAGATCATGGAAGAAAAAATAGGGACAATGCTAGGAGCCCTAATACATGGCATAAACAGTATACAAAACATTAACAATGCAGAAGAGAAACTAGATAACTGGGAGCTCCTAAAAATCAAGCACCTATGCTCATCCAAAGACTGGGAAAAAGTTTTTTTAGCTATGACATTTATGATCAGCATCTGATCACTAAAATCTACATGATACTGCAAAAAGTCAACTACAAAAAGACAAATGAGCCAAGTAAAAAATGGGCAAAGGATATGAACAGAGACTTCTCTAAAGAATACATTCAGGTAGCTAACAGATACATGAGGAAGTGCTCCCGATCATCAGCCATTAAAGAAACGCAAATGAAAACTACAATGAGATTCCATCTCACTTCAACAAGGCTGGCGTGAATCCAAAAAACACAAAATAATAAATGTTGGAGAGGTTGTGAAGAGACTGGAACACTTATACACTGCTGGTGGGAATGTAAAATGGTACAATCAGTTTGGAAATCCATTTGGCCCTTCCTTAAAAAGCTAGAAATAGAACTACCACAGGATCCAGCAATCCCACTCCTTGGAATGTATCCTAGAGAAATAAGAGTCTTGACACGATCAGATACATCCACACCCATGTTTACTGCAGCATCGTTTAGAATAGGAAAAAGATAAAAGCAATCGAGGTACCCATGAACAGATGAATGGAGAAATAAATTATGGTATATTCACACAATGGAATACTATGCATCGATAAAGAACAATGATGAATCTGTGAAATAGTTCATAATATAGACGAATCTGGAAGGCATCATGCTGAGTGAAATTAGTTGCAAAAGGACAAATATTGTATGAGCCCACTATTATAAGAACTCGAAAAATAGTTTAAACAGAGAAGAAAATATTCTTTAATTGCTAGGAGAGTGGGGAGGGAGGAGGGAGGGGTTTTTCACTAATTAGTATATAAGAATTATTTTAGGTGAAGGGAAAGACAACACACAATACAGGAGAGGTCAGCACAATGCGACTAAACCAAAAGCAGTTTCCTGAATAAACTGAATGCTTCGAAGGCCAGTGTAGGAGGGGCGGGGATTTGGGGACTATGGTTTCAGGGGACTTCTAAGTCAACTGGCATAATAAAATCTCCTGAAAAAACATTCTGCATCCCACTTTGGAGAGTGGTGTTTGGGGTCTTAAATGCTAGCAAGTGGCCACCTAAGATGCTTCAATTGGTCTCAACCCACCTGGACCAAAGGAAGATGAAGAACACCAAGAACACAAGATAATTACGAGCCCGAGAGACAGAAAGGACCACATAAACCAGAGACCACATCGGCCTGAGACCAGAAGAAATAGATGGTGCCCGGCTACAACCTATGACTGCCCCTGACAGGGAACATAACAGAGAACCCCTGAGGGAGCAGGAGAGCAGTGGGATGCAGACCTCAAATTCTCCTAAAAAGACCGGACTTAATGGTCTGACTGAGTCTAGAAGGACCCCAGAGGTCATGGTCCCCAGACCTTTGATTAGCCCAAGAGAGGAATCATTCCCAAAGCCAACTCTTCAGACAGGGATTGGACTGGACTATGGGATAGAAAATGATACTGTTAAATAGTGAGCTTCTTGGATCAAGTAGACACATGAGACTATGTGGGCAGCCCCTATCTGGAGAGGAGAGGGCAGAGGGGGTCAGAAGGTGGCCAAATGGACATAAATTAGAGAGTGGAGGGAAGGAGTGTGCTGTCTCATTAGAGGAAGAGCAACTAGGGCGATGTAGTCAGGTGTATATAAGTTTTTATATGAGAGACTGACTTGGTTTGTAAACTTTCACTTAAAGCGCAATAAAAAAAAAAAGTTGCAGCCTTGGAAACCCTATGGGGAATTTCTACTCTGTTCTATAGCGTCACCATGAGTCAGAATCGACTCAACACCACACAAAATAACCGTGTTTGGAGAGGCTGGGGGAGAAAACAGAGACCATGGGTAGGCCTGGTGAGAAGCTTTTCTGTTCCTGGCAGCAATGAGCCTGACTACACTTAGAGCTCAGTAGCCTTCAGTGCAGTCTGGTTTCACCAGCATGAATTTTGAGGGAAGAGTTGGCACAGCAAAGAGGGTGATTACTCATAGGTCTATTCTCACAACAAGCTCTGGTGTTGAGCTGGAGCTCTGCAGCCACACAACGATACCTCCTTGATGATGCTGGGCATGATCTCACAGATGAGGGGTCCCCCTCCCCCCTTCCCTGGATTCTTCAGAGCTGGATGGAGGAACCAGAGGGAAAGCCCACCTTCCTGAGCATAGCCATAACATCCACTTCCCTCGACTACTTGTCAAGTTCTATACCAAGACGGGGGCGGTAGGTGGGGGGGGGGCAGAAAATCAAGAAACAATGTCGAGTGATGATAAAAGTAAATCTAGTGAACAAAAGACTGAGCCCAAGGGTGAACAAAAGTGTGAACAAGAGTGTGAGTCCAAATGTCAGCCCAGCTGTGTAAGGAAGCTGTTGCGACTGTGCTCTGACAAGTGCCTAGCAACAAGTGCCCATCACCATGCGCACCAAAGTGCCCCTCTGTACCCCCCGCCATGCTCCCCTCCATACCCCCCCAAGCCCTGTGCCAAGCCCTGTCCTCCTAAATGTCCCTCTCCCCGCCCACCCCAGGAGTGAGGCACCACGGGCACCACCATCATCTTCACCATATAAAGCAACATGGGGTTGGGGGCTGAAGCCATGAACTGAAACCAGGAACTGAAAAGTAAATGTGTTCCCCTGCTGTGCAAAAAAAAAAAAAAATAGATGAATGGAAACGCAAAATGCGACCTATAGTTACACACAATATTATTCAACCATAAAAAGCAATGAAGTTGTGAAACATGCGATAAATGCATGGACCCTGAAAACACTGTTCTGAGTGAAATAAATGAAATCCCAAGAAGGATCCCACTTTACCTGAAAATCTACAATATGCAAAGATATAGAGCAGATTAATGGCTAGGAGGGATGGAGGCAGAAAGCATGAGGAGTGATTGCTAAAAACCAAGCAATGACAAAAAGAATTTTCAAAACCAAATGAAAAGAAAACCTATGAAATCCTACCATGTATTACTGATTACATACTGTATTTAAAAATACGTGATATTTTACAGTATAAAAGCAGGCCAATCACTATTCTGCCAACAAGAGTATATAACTACTACAAAGTAGGTCATCATGTTGGGAATAGCATATGAAGCAGGCTGGGCAAGCTGCAAGTAATCCATTGGTACTACAAAGAAGCAGTTACTGGATTATTCCAGAAGGAGGTGTCGGTATACTTTGGGGCAGTAGAATCTACCACCATGAAGGAGACTCACCATAAGGCTCAGAAGTCCTTGGTGGGTCAAAGTGAGGTAGGAGCCACGTGTGGAGTCAACTGGGGTCCACCATGGTCATTTGACACCCTCTGTTGTGTTTGAAGCTAAACATGATATGGGGGAAAATAAAGAAGGTCAGGTTACCCTATCAGAAAAACAGGAAAGGCTGAGGTGAGACTCCCAGCGCTAGCAGCATCCTGAGGCTTCAGAAAAGAAAGGACTCAGGGAAGTTAAGAGCTATGTCTATTCACAGGTGGGTCTCCCCAAGCTCTCTAGATCCAACTTCCCTGCCCTCCCTCAGGCACAGAGCTTCCCCATGCCCTCCCCTGTCCTTATCCCACCCCAACCCCTGCCCTGCTTCTCCCACTTCCAAGGAACTGGCACCAACCCTGCCTGGGAAGGTAGGGATCAGAACTAAGAGATGAGACAAACCAGGGGAAATCCAATCCATTCTCTCTTGGGTTCCTGAGGCCTCCTGTGACAGAAAAGACAAGGGGTGTGGCTGGGAAGCACTACTATAAATAGGGCATCTGTCATCTTCTTCCAGATTGTTCAAGGAACACAGACCCAGTTCCTCAATTGCCTCACCTGTCAGCTGCTCTGACTCACCAGATCTAGGCTTGGCCCCACATATCTGCTCAGGTGTGACTGAGACCTTTGCCTCTATCTCACACATCTCAGCACAGGGGCACATCAGAAGATTCACCCTACCCACAGCCAAGGTTGGAGGGATTCTGGCTGTTTAACCTTGTATCTGGCTGTTTCTCAGCCAACTGAGGTCCCGTCAACTTAGGGTTCTTGGGGCCTTCTCTTCCCAGGCCCAGGTGTATTTTCCCTACCTCCTGGTTACCAGTGCTCTTTGACGGTACAGAAAGGCAGCCAGTTTTGGGTCAGGTATGCCGTCATTTTTAGAAATTTAAGGGGGTCTTTTGCAGCAGATTTGCCCAATACAAAATGTCAATGTGACACCTTTCATTTTTAGAAATTTAAGGGGTGTGGCAGCAGATTTGACAATGCAAAATGTCCTTTGGTATCCTGACTGCTGCTTCCATGGGTCTTCATTGTTGATTTAAGGAGCATAAAACCCTTGACAACTTCAAATTTGTCTACGTTTTCTTTATGTTCAGTATAATCCACACTGAAGACTATAGTCTTTCACCTTTATCAGGGAGTGCTTCAAGTCTTCATTTTCAGCATGCAAGGTGTGTCAGCTGCATATCCCAGATTGTCAATGACTTTCCTCCGGACCTCATGCCCATTCTTTTTCATATAGTCCAGCTTCTCAGATTGTTTATTAAGCATAGAGCTTGAAAAAGGGAGATGAAAGAATACAATATTGCCACATCCCTTTTCCATGGACACACAGAAGGGCCCAAGTCCCCCAGATGCTCCACTCACAACCTCCAGTAGAGTACCCCAATGATGCCTAAATGTTCTTGCTTAGCACATTTTAATGACACACAGGGACATGCACAGACACATACACTTAAACGCACTTAAACACACACACACACACACACAGACATGCACTGATCAGTGTCGTGTCGGTAAAAACTTATCAATCCTCTCTGCGGGGGGGAGTGTGGTAAATCTTGATTTGTAGAGATTGACAATTTCCCTGATACAAATAATCCCGCCATGGCCCATCTGAAGCTACCAGCCTGATGTCACTGACCCACACTTGGGCAGAGATAAGCACCGTCTACTATTCCAAGTTAACAGGAGCTGATTCCAGCATACCTGATCCACTTTCCTATTAGTACGTACACACATTCCACCTGCACAATGAGAAGGACCCTTAACACCCATCCCTAATATGTAAACCAAGTATCACTGTACATTTCCAGGAGACACAGCTCCTCACAACTCTTGAACACACACATATAACTACTACCCACACCCTGAATACACAAACATACCACCTCATACTGCCTATAGTCTTAAGACAAAAACCCTATGGACTGTGAATACTCACAGCCATTCCTACAGCTATGTATATACTCTCCACACGTGCCTGAACACACACATGTACAACCAAGAGGACCCAGATATACTCACTGAATACATACAATCAAGCTCTCTAACACCACCAAGTTCAAAATCTCACCTCATAAAAAAAAACAGACCCACACGAAATTCTACATCTCTAAAACATACATAACACACAATTCCCAAATGCATGCACAATTTATATAAACCCTCTCAGTTTCCAAATGTACATCCTGAACCTCCACATCTTCCAGAATAAACACCCCAGAAAACCAATGAAACCAAATACACACACAACCACATACAAACTGTATTATTAACATATAAGTACATCCCATGAACACTGAAAACGTACATACGAGCTATCCCACCAAATTCTGCAAGAATTAGACCAGAATTGGCACAAAGAAGAACCCTAACTGCCTTCATACAGATACAAGCCCTCCATACACTCACTCAAAACCCAACCATGGGTATACACCTCACACATTCAGAGATGCAGGTAAAACTTCAAAACATCAACAATCCTTGCACTCTAGCTAACATACATACACAACCCATACCCTTATGCACCCATGCGCTCACACATGCCAGAGACAGCATACACAGACACACACAAATACCCCCAAATCCTCAAAGTGTACATCACCCAAAACACTATAGATTATCACACGTCTCTAGAATACAGCCTCACTTCCTCAACATCCGAACATGCCCAAACACACCTTGAAACACCCTAATATTCTCCAAAGAAACACGTGTAGAATACTCCAAGAATAATTCACCCACCCACTCCTGACTTACACACACCAGTGTATACTCCCCACTTACAATGAAATATCTCTTGCACATCCTGAATAAATACACTGGAACCCCGTTCCGGGTCCATTATCTCATGTTCCGAAACAGCCACATTCTCAGTATCTCACACATAACCATGTCAACCTGCATCTACTACATGTAAAAACAATTCTCCCACTCCCTGTGCAAATACACAGCCCCATCTTTTCATCAGATACACGCCTCCTCATTTCACGTTACATACCATACTCCCTACTGAAAAATATTACACCTAGCTCTAGATAATATTCATTCAAACGGCCATGCCCCTTCATGAAACACACAAACTCATTACACATACAACTGTCCTCATACCCCAAACATAACCTAAATTATCCAGGATACTAAAAGTTGGCAAAAATATGGCCCTATTGAGGCAGGCAGCCTCAGAGCCTAACCCTTCTGAGAGACACCTGCTCTGGCTTATCCTCCCACACTGAGCAGAATAAGCTGCACATTCTTTTAAACTTGTCCTCGACAAGGTGACTACAGAAAGGGCCATAGATGGCCTCCACCTGCCTCTGGGTAGAGACTTAACATCCTAATGAAAGAGAATCAACCTCTTTTGCCATCCTGGGGATAGAATCCTTGTCTAAAGAAAAGGTATAGTCATCACCAAGCTCTGAGCTCCTGCCTGAAGGTCAGTCCTGAATATTCATGAGGAATTTGCATTTCCTTGTCTCTTCTCTGTAAAAGCTTACCTCCCCAAGGTGCCTGTGAGCAGTCTTGGAGGCAACAGTCCGGATTGTTCCTTTCTGTGTACAGGGAAATTAAGGCATCTTCCTGATCTCCCACCTCAGCCTCTTGTTTATTGGCTATAACAAGTCATGCTGAGCAAAACCTGGGTTTTTCACCTGGCAATACTACAGGTTCCAATACCAATATAACCTCACACTGCCTACCTACACATAGTTCAACAATCCAAAATACTCCAACAGAAACCAATCCCCAATTTTCCACGATACATTATCATGCCAACCCAGACCAAACATGGAAGAATGCATGTGCAACTCCAGAAAAGCACCCAAAGCAACACATTCACACAGCATGCCCTGTGCACACACCAGTGATCTTCCCTCGTTCCCCAAATAAACATAAAGAACAGGCCCTACACCCAAACTAATACACACAGGCACACTCCCTCAGATGCCCATTGTAAAGCAGGGAAACACATTCCAAACCCTACAAAAACACACTTGTACTGAACCACACATATTCATGCAGACACCACCAAATACAATACAAATATCAACTTCCCAAGAACCCATTCAACACACACACAACCCCCAAACTGTGAATTCATAGAAACACATTTCCAACAGACTCCCAAATAGTAGGGACAAAAGCACTCACACCCCTCAGTTCCCACACACCATATGAGGCCTGCGACTATATCTCCACCCTATTTCCACAATACACAACACTGCACAAGTACTTTACCCTCAAAAATCAAACACAAAACTTTCTTATCTCCTCAGGTACAAACACTGACCCCCGACAGCTTCTCCACAGACACTCACTCCGCTGCTCCGGTATAGAAACACAAAAACAGCACCTTACAGCCTCAAATGCACACACAGTTGTGTGCTGGCAAAGGATTACACACCCACACCGGCTTTCTGCAGAGTTATACACACCTACAAAATGTCCCGGATATACATGGAGGAGTGGCACATAATTCACTGATTTCAATCGAACATGCAGTACTCGTGACTGGAAATCGTTTATACACACGTCATTAGCAGGAGGCTTTTGTAGATCTTGGCAAACCTCTTGCATCCTTTACCCACCATGCTTGGAAGTCAATCATGATTCCATGCACGACACTACAAATAAATGCTTGATTTTTAGTCAATTCAGCAAAGTCACTGACTTCCTGAGCAAATCAGTGTCATTTGAACATGAATGTTGGTTGATAGGTTTCTTATGTTAACAAGGAAGACCTAAGAGACGTGAGGTCCTAGGCTGGAACGTGACAGATTTTCCTTGACAGGAGCTCTTTCTGTGCTTAAATGGAGAGTGCCTTTCAAATCCTTAAAGGCTGTTCAAAATTAGGTATTCTTCAGAATGTAACAGATAATGACTTGACACACTTGTCATTTGAAACAGGCATTCTGGAAAATTCCCCCCTCATTTTCTGTCCACCAATTAGGAAAACAATCACTGCAGTCCTGAGATGCAGCCTTTGCCATTTCCCGTGGTATAAATACTGCCAGCACAGGACAAGCTAGCAACCTGAGGGCACTGAATTCTACACCATGAAAGGGGATCTCCCTGTACAAAACCCACGCCTGCAAATAACCCAAGAGCCTACAGGAGGGTAAAGCATAGCAGCAACATTACCAAGGATGTTTGCGTGTCCCTTACCTTCCTTTGTAATAGAACTGACCTATGAGAAAGCGGAAGAGCGGTGCGCTCCTGTGTGCAGGGTCTGAGGCTTCGCCCTGGCACAGCCCAGCCCAGCGCGAGACCTACCCTTAGGGACCCTGCCTTCCCTGCTCCTGCCGCGCGCCTCCCTGAAGGGGACCTTCTGCAACTGACGCCTGAGGCCGTTAGAGGGCGGCAGTTCGCGCGCCCCAGAGCCTTGTCCCAGGAGGCTGTGCGCATGCGTGAGCTCCTCAAGCAGGGAGGGCTTAGCCTTGCACCCTGAGGGCTTCTTACCTAAAGCATACCTTTGTTGTGAGTGCATTCTGACTCACAGCGACCCCATAGGACAAAACTCCATCATCCGAGGGCTATTTTTGCCTCAGGCAGCCCTGCTGATAATTGAAACCTCCCAGACTGCCTTGCAATAAGAAATGCTTGATTTTCACATCACCTGCCTGTGAACTTCCTTCTTGTTGTCCTTGTTAGGTGCCATCCAGTCAGTTCCGACTCCTAGTGACCCTATCCACAGCAGAAACAAACACTGCCCGGTCCTGTGCCATCCTTAAAATCGTTGTTATGCTTGAGCTCATCGTTGCAGCCACTATGTCAATCCACCTCGTTCAGGGTCTTCCTCTTTTCCGCTGACCCTGTGCTCTGCCAAGGATGATGTCCTGCTCCAGGGACTGATCCCTCCTGACAACATGTCCAAAGTATGTAAGATGCAGTCTCGCCATCCTTGCTTCTAAGGAGCATTCTGGTTGTACTTCTAAGACAGATTTGTTTGTTCTTTTGGCACTCCATGGTATATTCAACACTCTTCGCCAACACCACAATTTAAAGGCGTAAATTCTTCTTCAGTCTTCCTTATTCATTGTCCAGCTTTCACATGCATATGATGGAATTGAAAATACCATGGTTTGGGTCAGGCACCTTAGTCTTCAGGGTGATATCTTTGCTCTTCAACACTTTGAAGAGGTCCTTTGCAGCAGATTTGCCCAATGCAGTGCGTCTTTTGATTTCTTGACTGCTGCTTCCATGGCTGTTGATTGTGGATCCAAGTAAAATGAAATTTCTGACAACTACAATCTTTTCTCCGTTTATCATGATTTTGCTCATTGGTCCAGTTGTGAGGATTTTTGTTTTCTTTATGTGGAGGTGTAATCCATACTGAAGGCTGTGGTCTTTGATCTTCATTAGTAAGTGCTTCAAGTCCTCTTCACTTTCAGCAAGTAAGGTTGTGTCATCTGCATAACCCAGGTTGTTAATTAGTGTTCCTCTAATCTTGATGCCCCGTTCTTCTTCACATAGCCCAGCTTCTCATATTATTTGTTCAGCATGCAGATTAAATAGGTGAAACAATACAACCCTGACGCACACCTTTCCTGACTTTACATCAGTCAGTATCCCCTTGTTCTGTCCGAACAACTACCTCTTCATCTGTGTAAAGGTTCCTCATGAACACAATTAAGTGTTCTGGAATTCCCATTCTCTACACTTCCGACTACATTGTATTTCCATTTTTACATGCACTATACCCTATCACTGTCCCTGGCTCTACAAATCTTCTAGGAACGCATGCTAACAGATCTCTTGAGGGAAAGGTCCTTGATATGTGTCCTTCAGTTTACTTTTCTCCTGTTTTGTGATTAGGAATACGTCTCAGCCACTGTTACTTCCTTCCTTTCTGCATAGCAGGTACTGTGGGAAAAAAAAAATCCTTTTTTTTAATAATATAATTATTGCTGTTAGCCCTTAAAATATCTGCACCAGAATTCCATCATTGTATTCCTTTTAAGGCTTTTTTTTTTTTTCAAGAAAAATTTCAATGATCAGATACCCTTTTTCTGGATATTGCAATATTTCTATTTTTTCTCACTCCCTTGGATGACTCCCTGCATGACCCTATAGAGCCAACACATGGAGACTCCAAGTGCACAGGCTGAGAGAGAAATCACAGTAGTTGACTAAGACTCAGTCATCACATTTTGTCATTTCCTCCAATGCTCTGACGTTGGGTGGAAGATCGTCTGTCGTCTGTGTTCTACGACCCAAAAATAGAGATGATTTTTTTCAGTGGTCAGTGCAGGTCATAGAGCTTTTCTACAGGGATGGTCAGAGAGCCAGTTCCAAAGGACTTTTGGCTTTGCTCTTTCAGGGCCAATATTCATAAATTTCATATGGGCTAATTTAATCACATATGCTTCCATGTTGAATATTTTTCAGGCAGTAGACACAGAAATTGCAGAATGTAGACATTAATGTTCCTCCACAATGCAATGTTTAAATCATTGGCTCTGGGCTCACTCATTCGAATCCAGTGGTCCTAAATCTAGGTAAATATGTACAATGGGAAAAAATTCATGGACTCACTGGCAAGCAGAAGAATGAAAGAACAAGTCTGCTTTTCTTGACGGCCTAGATGCACTGATTTGCCCCACCATCGGCCTAGATTGAAAAGCATTTAAGGTTGCTCCATGGTAGAAGCTCAAGTCCTAAGAAAAGTCACCAAGGTTTTACTTTTATCGAGCACCATGACTAGCTTTTAAAAATATCAGGGAGGTTTTTCTTGAATCTAACTGCATCATTCTAAGCTAAGACATGAGTAGAGTTGTTCATTGTAGGTGTCAGAGAACATACAAAGATAGATGCACGCAAGAAGCTGCTTCCTGGTTGCAGAGAATTAAGGGGTGGGCAATTTCCAGAGAGGCAGAAGCTGCGTAGAGGCGGTCTTTTCACAGTGGTTGGGCAAACACTGTGGATGCTGAAGGTAGAAATATTCACTGGGTCTTATCAGGTTTATATTCCAGGTAAAACTCAGACACCACGAGGCAATTCATGAGGACCACATTATGAAATGACTTTGTCACATAATTGTAGCAAAGAGGGGAGAAGAACCCTTATCTCCTCTGAGCTTCCAATTCTCTGCTTCTCTGCTACAATACCACTGCTAGAGCCTTTTTCTACATTACCCTCTTGAGTCAAAATATCTTCTCCAGTGACAAGAATCTAAGTTAGTGCCAGCAGGGAAATTTTCTCAGTGAAGGCTATCAGTGTGGAACACTCCTTCATACCTCTCTCCTTCCCTTACACCCTCCCATCTGAAGTTCACTACTGCTGTGAGAGCAGGATTAAAGTTGGTCTCACATTACTTTTCTCACTGCAACCACTAGGGGTCAGCACCCTTCATCTCCCATGAAGAATTTTGCATCAAGTGTCTCTTCTTAAAACAACAAAATGAGTGCTCTTTCAACTCATTTTAATACAATGAAAAATACGATCATGATAAAAAAAAAAAAAGCCAAACATATTTAATCAACATTCTACCATGACTCCCACAAAGATATGAGCACATACCTTGATGAGCCTGGATTACAAAGAGCAAGGATGTGTGTAGGGCTTCATGGCTCAGAATGGCCAGGTAGGGGTTAGATGAGAGCAAGTGTGTGTCTGATTTGACTTTCGTGAGTAGAATCCTGTTTTGGCCTCAAGATACCCACTCATTTTAGGGACATGGGGCTCTATCTAACACCTGAAGAACCCAGGGCTGTTGATTCCTCAAGTTGATTCCTAAGCTCATTTAGTTTCAGAGAAATAGATTTTCTGCTCCCTTGTCCGTATATCTACTCCCATACTCACTAAGCCCAAGAGCTCCAGGGCGTTTGATGACCATTCAATATCCCAGATGATCAAAATGACCTGAAAGATTATGTATAATTGGTGTGCTGGTTTAGTTTGGGCGCTGTGTTTTATGTTTATGGAACCAAGATTCCAACTCTGACCTTCTGACTGCAAATTCAGTTCTGCTCTTATGAGGGTGAGTAAGTCATAAATGCTAAGGTTTTTTTATTTTTGTTTTTTTCCTCTGGTAGGTTTGCCAGATAAAATACAGGCCACTTGTCAACTTCAAATTTTTGAGAAACAATGAATAATGTTTTTGTGGAATCCTGTTGTTGCAGTGTTCTCAAAAGCATGTCCCCATGTTACACAGGGATTCCTTGGAGTCCTGTATTTTACTTGCTAAGTCCTGCAAGCATATTTTGGGGGTAATTTGAAGCTCACGAAAATGTTGAAGTTCTCATTGTAGAATCTAGGGTATATGTAAGAATACAAATAGGATCATTGATCCAGAAAGGAAAAAAAAAAGTATAAACATACAGGATTGCATTAATTTTAAGGGAATATATATATATATATATATGTATTGGAACACACCTTCATTGTATAATGAAAAAAAGGGAACTGAAAGAACTTTTGATAAATGAGCATAGCTTGTGTTAGTTACCCTCAGTCGCATACAATATTATTGGAAAGAGGAAAAAGAAATAGAAAATATCATCGATTTCCACTGAGATGGAGAATTTGGTTGCCTAGAAAAGGTGTGGGGGTGGGGGGAGGAGTTGTCACTGCACAATCTTTAAAAACTGTTTGATTTTTCAACTATGAAGAGGTATCTTTCTTTAAAGACAGAATTACAGTCATGGTGAGGAATAAGATACTTAAATATGAATGTACAATATGATAATCTGAGAAACAACAGGAATCTACTTCTGCTCATGGAATTAGAGGCTGTCCGCCTTCCTTTAATACTGTGGGGCTTTCCTGGAAAAAGGATCATGAGTAAGGCTGGCCATGCTGCAGCCCCCAGTTTTCAGTAATGAACAGGAGTTCAGGGACACAAGGACTGCTTCCTAAACAACAATGCATACAATACTGTATGCACACACACACCAAACACAATGGAACTTCTCAGAAAACTGTAATTTCAAACACTCGGATTCCTTGTCTCTATATGTAACCCACCTTCCATTAGACAAAGTGTTCTGAACTTTGTTCATGAAGTACTGGTGCTCTTACAATAATTCAAGAACCTACCACCTAGATTTGGGAAACAGGGTGGGTGTAGGGGCTCAAAACTAGGTATGTTGATAAGAATTGAAGTCTAGAGTAGAGCCTTTGTGCTGTGGATCTGAGAAAGAACCCACAAATGGCCCTAAGACGTTCACACAATTTGTGTTGTCAACCATAATTTGAAGGAAACAGGTAGCTTTTGCCTACCTGTCAGATCCCTTTCATGGAATGTCTCCTCATCCCTACCTGCCCTCCACCCCTCCCCCACTGTAGAATGTCTGGAGTCCTACATTCTACTCCTGTTTAGATTCAAATTTTCCCTCCTTTTCTTGGATCCATGAGCATCTGTTGGAGCCAGATCACGCTCTGAGTCCAGGACAAGGTGATTTCACTTGCTGAAGCCTGCCAGGGAGCTGTGTTCGGTACCCAAGCCTGTGGAGATGTCTTCAGAAGGAGGTAGGCCTGGAGGGGAGGGGGTGTGTTATCAGATTCCTGCCACCCCTCCAACCCTTGGGAATTCAAATTTGACATTTCCCCTGGGGATAAGCTGTCTGAGCAGGAGTGAGGAGTGGACCCTTAACACCATCCTGAATATCCCACCTAGGGAGCCTGAAGAGGAAGATTGGAAAAATGAGACAGAAGGTTAGGGAAAGAGGAAAGGGGTTTTATAGTGTGCATCATGAAAAGAAACACTCAGGAGGAGATGAGGAAAGCACTCTTTTGAAGACTCACTCCTTCAAGAAAGTTCGGAGGACACTTTCTACTTCAGAAAGTCCCTTCCCTGCTAGTGAGCCCACTGAGGGCATTTCGGAGTGGATGTCAACCCTGTTCCACGGGTTGGAAACAGCTTATGAGAGTGGCAGCCTGTCTGCCTGGGATTCCTGATACAGATTCTGTGAGTCAGTGATAGCTTGGGCCTTTTACTTCTTGGTAGACAGAGGCCTTGGTTGAACTGCTTACAACTTCTCTAGCAGAGATCTTCTCGACTGGAAGGAAGAAACACCTAAATCACTCCAGGGATTTTTTGCAGTCTTCACCAGTTCCCCCTTCCATACTGCTACCAATCAGTTGAGATTCATTTGCTGATTCCCAGTGACCAGGCAGGGAATTCGGATGACCTAACACCTGGTTGCCTTTCCTCCTCCTCCATTTACCCTTTTCCTTTGTCTCAACAGCAACTCCAATGCTGGGACCAGATATGACCATGAATCCTGGTGCCTCCATGTCTCCTTTTGTTGCACTACCCTTTCCGCGACACACTCCCAGAGTCCCGCACCGAACACCCTGGGAGCGGCACCCGCTGCCCCTCATGACTTCACCATGCCCTCCAGGCATCCCTCTGGGCCTCTCTGCTTTCCCCAGGACACTTCTGGTGCCAAGCGTTGGGGATTCAGGCCCCAGTGGGGCCAGGTCTGGCAAGGTCATTGTTCAAGTGAGGACAGAAGGGAGATCAGCAGAGCTGCCTGGAATTCAGACCTTTGTCATGGTGCAGAACCCACTTAATTGCAGTACCCCAGGGGCTGCCAGTGGGGCACTTGAGCATGTTCCACCCCCTTTTGGGGAAGCCTCTGCTGTGATCCCTGACACTTCTGTTGTGGGTACTCAGGCTTATAGGGGAGTTTGGTCCCCAACTCTTTCTCTTCAAGCTCCACCACCAGCTGCCCAGCTGGCCTCCATTTTCCCCCAAGTGAAGGCCTGCTCGGGCCAACATGCTTCCTCTGGGAAGGAAAGCCTGGCTGCCACACAATCCAGACCTTCACTGGATGACGCCTCCTGTAACTCCCAGAGTGTTTACCAGAACTACCGACGTTGGCAATGCTTCAAGTCTCTGGCCCAGAGGCACCATCCCCAAAGCCCTGATACAGAAGCTCTTTCCTGCTTTCTCATGTGAGTGCCCTAATCAGCTGAGATTATCCGGCAGCTTTCAAATAAAGAGATCTTGGGGAGACACAATGGAGGTTAGGCTCTTTAGGAACACTTGAGAGAAGGTCATGAGGGTGATGGGATATGTTATGAGAAGATATATTCCTGATAATATTAGCTGCACCTCCCTGTGTAGAACACTTGCAGATGCCTTATCTCGATTAATGCTGACCACTTTGTACATGAAGTCAATCTATATATTTGAATTGTTACCTTAAGTATTATTTACAGAAGACTATAAACACTGTGGTAGAAGCCCTGGTAGCACAGTGGTTAAGTTCTATGGCTGCTAACCAAAAGGTCAGCAGTTCGAATCCACCACCCTTCCGCGGAAACACTATGGGGCAGTTCTACTCTGTCCTGTAGTGTCACTATGAGTCGGGATTAACCCAATGGCAAAGGGTTTGGTTTTGGTTTTTTTAAACACCGCGGTAAAGTCAGGAGCCATGATGTGAATTTTGGTCTCAGATCACAAACACTACGTTCTTCCACTGCTCTTTACCTCCAAACATAGGAGCTGAGCATATTTTGGCCATTGCCACAGGAGACGAGAAATGGGCAAGGCCTAGGACAACCACTTTACATTTACTCCCATCCTCATTCCTCTGGAGAATTCCAGTTACAACAGGGAGGTGGTAGAGTATGCATAGTGATGAAAGGCTTGGGCTCTGTCCTCCTTAGATTTGTAATCCTGAGGAGGGCATTGTACAACCTCACCCTAGAGTATCTCATCAAATAAGGAGACAAAATCGGTTAATTAAGGGGAGAGCTAAGAAGATGATATGACCTAATATATGAAGTGTAGTCCAAAAAAAAGTACCCACAAGAGCGAAATTTTCCTAGCTACAGTGTCTGTGAGTGGAAATTGGCAATGAAGTGCGGGGTCATGGGCTTCTGTGAATGAAAGGCAGAGTGATTAGTCATGTGGGAAGCTTTATCTTTTCAGAGCAGACCCTACATCTCTCTCAAACCTGAGCTTCCCAACAGGTCAATCAATATGGAACTCTGATCACATTCCACAGGATGTTTTTACACATACATGTTGCTCTCAGTGGCTGAAAGACTGAAGGCATCTTCCTCCCTCCCCCACTCCCGAACACTCTCCCAGGAATAAAGACACAGTCCACTAAACCCAAATTTCAAGCAGTCTTAGGGATTCCCTGGGTTCCAAAACAGCCAGTGGTATCCTAGGAGCAAAAGCACTTGAAATCTAAGACACTGGAAGAGGGATGGACACAGACAAATAGCAAGATAGATGTGATGATGGGCAGAAGACGTATGTAGGCGTGGGGTCAAGATGGGGATGGAATATGTATTTCTCAAAACTTACTAACACACATGGGTATTTAGCCCAGTCCTGCGATCCCTGGCTAGACTGAAGCCCACCATGACCCTGGAGGAGGGACTCTGGCGGTCTGTACAGGAATGGCAGCGCAAAAGCAATTTTGACCGGATGATCTTCTATGAGATGGCACAAAAGTGAGTCCATGGCATCCTGGCCCTGTTGGGACTGAGTGATGAGGTGTGAATGAAGAGGGAGTGTTGGTACAAATCAGAGGGTGTGTGTGAGGAGGAGGTGTGCATGTACAAAGGGCTCCTGGTTCCCTGATGATCCCGCTCTACCCGCAGACAACTTCTACCACCACATTCACTGCTTCAAGTTTTCTGTTCTACATTCTTTAAGAAATTCACCCCTTCTACATGTTGGATTTGTGGATGCCCCAATACTGCAGTGTTAAGACAGAATGGGAATAAACACTGTGGCTACCCATGGAGATATAGTCCAAGCTCTAGATACTTTGCAGTGAGGGGATGTGCTGTACCAGACAAGTTCCTGTTTGCCTCAGTGTCCATATAGGTAACAGGGAATTTGGGGCCACTCTTCCTCATGACAACTGGTAAAAAAGTGTTCTACAACCATCCAAGAATGGCCCAAGCTGGAAAGGTGTGTTCAGGAGAAGGCAGCATCTCAGTCACCGTGTTGGACGTGTTTCTGTCCCTCATTGCCTTTCCTTCCTTGGTTTAAAAAAAAAATCATCAGAGGAGCCTGAGGCTTTTGTGAAACCTCACATTCCACCTTTTTCCAAATGTCTCTTGGACCACTTGCCCATCTGGTTTATATCCCAAGGCCTCAAAGCTTGAGACTAGGACCAGGACTCTAGAACTAGTCCTTGGTGTTATCTGCAATCACCTTCATCCCATTCCAAGTTCTGGCTGTCACCTCTACTGTGTGTTTTAGGCAAGAGCAGGAGAGGCTTGGAGAACGGTGTGCATGAGTGGGTCCTGCTGTGTGTCATATAGGTCTGATTCAATTCAACCAACCAGTGTCAGCGTTGTGGTGTGCCATCAGGTGCTAAGGGTATGGAAAGGCAGTGAGCACTAAGGGCTGTGTCAGGACGAGCTTCCAAGAAGGCAGGGCTCATTTCCTTCACATCCTTCCTATGTTATAATGAGTTGTGCTGCAGGTGAAGGGATGATGTGCTGAACATGTAAAGGACCCAAACCTTGTTTGTGTCTCCTGGGAAATGGACTTACTGGGCCTCTGGACAGCTCATTGAAGGCACATCTTTCTCCACTGCCCCATAATTGGCTGTTGCTTGGTCCTGGGGCTCCTGGTGCATCTTGCCTTGTCCTCAGCACACCCTGTGCCTCCCTCACCCTTGTCAGGTTCATGGAGTTTGAGGCAGAGGAGGAGTTAGAGATTCAGATGTTGCAGCAGAGGAATGTGTCTGTCTGCCTGCTTCCTCCAGCTCCACGCAATCTTGATCCTCACGGGCCTTCATCCACTATGGTTGGCCAGCATCCAGGTATGGCTAAGCAAGTTCAACAGGAGCTACGGGCCAGGGGTCAAAGGAGGTATGTAGGGACTGGTTATGTTGGGAGAATGCAATGTCTTCACATGTGGTACTTTTCTTTCAAGAAGGGGCAATGGCTATTTCTATCAGCAGAGACTGCCAGATGCCTGGGGTCTCTGCTACACTTCATTACACACTAGTGGTGAGGTGGTCACGTTTTATAACTACCGTCTCATATGCATTATCAAAGGTGGGCTCCAATATCTAATCAGCTTTAAATGTGGGTCTCAATGAGACTTCTTGGAAAAAAATAGTTTCAAGTTTCAGGTTTCCCCATAAGTTGACTGTCTTAGACCATCTGCCTCTTACATCTTCTCCTCTCACAGTGTTTGTGGCTTCAGGTGTGTCTGCCCTACCAGGAACCATGTCAGTGTCTCCATAATTCTGCCTTTACAACATGGGGTTTGGTAGTGACTTAGTTATATAGTGTTGGTATGACAGAAATACCACAAGTGGATGGATTTACAAACAGAAATTTATTCTCTCACAGTCTAGGAGGCTAGAAGTCCGAATTCAGGGTACCAGCTCTCGGGGAATGCTTTTACTCTCTGTTGGTTCTGAGGAACTTTCTTGTCATCAATCTTCCCCTGGTATAGGAGCTTCTCAGCACTGGGACCTCAGGTCCAGAGGACGGGCTTCACTCTGGGCACTTCTTTGTTGGTGGCATGAAGTTCCTCTCCTCTCTGCTTGTTTCTCTCTTTTCCATTTCAAAAGGTATTGACTCAAGATACAATCGAATCCTGTAGACTGTAGACTCCTGTAGACTGAGGCCAGCCTCATTAACACAACTGCCTATAATCCTCCTTCATTAACATCACAGAGGTTAGGATTTACAACACATAGGATAATCACATCAGGTCCCAAATGGCGGACAACCACACAATACTGGGAGTCATGGACTAGCCAAGTTGACACACATTTTGGGGACACTATTCAATCCGGAACAGGTGGAAAGAGCCTGAATTTGCTGCCACATAAACATCCTCTTTCCAACCCTTCTATAGTGTCCATTCCAAAGAAGGGAGGTTCCATGGCACAGCCCCCTAAGCAACATCAACACAGACCCCAGCACCCTTGGGAGCCCAAGCGGTCCCATGAAATCCCTCCTGAAGCTGTCAAAGAGTATGTTGAAATCATGGAAGATCTACTGGGAACTGCCCATTCAGCCACTGTGGAGCCAGATAGGAAATGTGAAGAAGAAGCAAATGAGGAACAAGAGGAAGAGAATGAGCTGTACCCAGACCCAGGACTCCTGAGCTACATTGACAAGCTGTGTGCACAGGAAGCATTTATCACCAAGGTGGGCTGGGACCTGAGGTTTGGTGTCTGTGGGTTCTGTACTTTTGGCATTCCACCCACCAAACATCTGGAGTTTTACCCCAGACATTGAAATTAAGCTCAGTTCCTTCCTCCATGATCAATGTGTGTGCTGTTTTCTGGTGTATATATGTGTGCGTGTATGAGTGTCTGCATATGTGTAGGTTGGGGTGGTGATATTTTAATACAATACTGGATGCAAATTCTAGAGGGAGATTATTGATTCTCTTCTAGAACTTCTAAATCACTGGTTACTCCTTGTCAAGGATGTTCGCATGCCTCCTCCTTCCGTTCTCAGGTAGAAGCAGTTATTCACCCTCAATTCCTGGAAATGTTACTATCACCAGATTCTCAGGTAGATCCCATGTCCTTAAGGCAGGAGCTGGAGGAAGAGGAAGGACTCACTCTCACTCAGGTAAACCAGAGGAGGAAGGGAGAATCATAACATGAAACCCACAGGATTTCATCTAACCCGACAGTGCCTTGGCTGTCATGGCTTCTGCGGAAGGCCAGCTCCAGGAGTGGGAGCAGGTGCAGAATGAGGAGGTAAGAGATAATGGAGTGGCCAAGAAGAGGAGTGGAGTGGTAAGGCATTGTGGTTGGGAAAACCACACAAGAGGATGGACAGGCAGAGCTGCAGTACTAGTTATTGAAGGACACTCATGTGACTGACTTCCCTAAATCCTGCCCCAATATTATGGTCTCCACCACCCACTCAGCTATGTGTTCTCACAATCTGTACAGAATCAGTAATTATCCATTTTCCTTCCTTGCAGCTGGTGGAGAAGCGACTGCTGGAATTGAAAGGAAAAGTGGGTGTGGAGGCACCCCCAACTTATGGTGTGCCAACCATGGAGTCACCTTGTACAGAGTCTGGGACCAGTCAAGACACAGGGAGCACAGATAACCACAGGATCCAACTACAGTTGAGCGAGAAAATGAGCACAAAAAAGTTGGATGCAGATGATCTACCAAAAGATGGCAGTGGCTATAGTCCTCTGTCTAAGTCAAAAGAAATTGCTCTCTTTACGTGGAGTCCCATGTCACAGGAACTTAAGTCTGAACAATCAGCTTCTCCTCAACGGGGTCCTGGTTGCACCTCCCTTAGATTGGGAAACAGAGAAACCTTAATGTCCTTACAAGCCTCTCCTATTAGTGAAACACCTGGGAAAGGACAAGGGTCCAGTGAAGAAGAAAAGGAAGAGGAGGAACTCCCCAGCCTTGACTTCCTCTTGGCATCTCAAGAAAGCCTACTGCCCTGGAGTCTTTCCAAGAGTCCTCTGCCTGCCTCCAGCATTCTGCACCGTGGAGTTTGGGGTACCTGGGGAGAATCCCAGCCCCGAACTCCGAAGACAGTCAGTCTTAGCCAACCTGGACATACAGCTGCCAAGTGTAAGATCCCAGCTCAAGTCGGAGCTCCATCACTTGCTGCAAAGCGGCCCTACTCAGGGGCTGACCTTGGAGTCTCTGGGAGGGAACCTTTGACTGTGGGTGAGGTCCAACTCTCACTGCCTCTAAAAAGAAAGTGTGACCCTTCCACTCATGGAAAAAGGAGGAAGCATCTTCTTAGCCAGCAGTGAGCTTTCCTCTTCTGTATGTCAGACCCTCAAGTTGGGGTCCCGTAAATAGATTGGGGTTGTAAACTCCTCCCCCATACTTATTAGGTAATGCTCCTCCTCTATCACAGTGGTACTTCTTGGCTGTTGTACAGACGCGATGAGGGCAGAGAAGGAGGCCAGAGCCTGGGCAGGGTGCACATCTACTTCCGTGGTGGGAGATGAAGCACAGTAGCTTTATTTAAGGAATAGTCCTCTGTAAACTGGGATTAAAGATAATTTTGTTGGAAGAAATTCTCATTGACTCTTTCTTCTTGTCCTCCTCTGCTGCTGGACGATTGTGGTGCTGTGAAAAGGAAAAGATACAGGTGTCCCTTGTGTTCCTGATCCACATGTGACTTACCCAGCTCTTTCCTCCAGCTTTACCTGATGTCCTCAGGATACTCCTGGGGACAGTCTGGCTTTGGCCACTCAGGGCTCACTGATAAATCGCCAGTGGTCACTTCCATCATCCATTTTTCATAAGTTGTGGCTTGGTTTCGGGTGCTTTCTGTGGGTATCCTATCAATATCTCTGTCTCTTAACCATCTATTAATGGAATTTGCATTTCAACCTTTCAGCCTTCTTGGTCATTAACTAATGTCTCTATAATTGAGCCTGGAGGCTGCACTTTTCTTGAAGGTTCTTTTTTTCTGTTTGCTAGAAAAATGCCAGGCAACAGATCTTAAATGATCCTCAGCACACCCAGGGATTTTCCTGTGTGGTTTATTTGACTTGACAGGATCAAGGCTTGGCTTCTTAGAGGCGTAGTTCTCTATTTCTCTGCATTTACTCTAAGAAATGCTATCATGAATTCTCAAGAGGACTTCTAAATAAGCAGTGGTAGTATGCTATTTCTGGTGAGGACAGAACGAAACGGAATGTGTTGGAAATATATCTATGAGGATTTCTTCTGATAGTGTGTATATGAGGTATGAAAGTAGACAGAGAAGTTAGGAAGTCCCTTTGCCTTATTTCTGGACAGGAAAGAATCTCACTCAACCGGATTGGGAAGGTCCATCCTGCTGTGTTCAAGAGAACTGACCTCAGGTGCCTTTGGAATCTTCCAAGGAGCATCCTATAAGCACTCTTCCCTTTCTTTCCCAAATGATGACTGAAATTCTAGGGTTAAACTGATGTAGATTTGGTCTTATACTTTCATTTAAAATAGTTCCTTACAAACAAGAGGAAACTTACCTTACACAACAACAATAAAGTCCAGGAGAAGCAGAGATATGTTGAGGTTCATGGCGGACCTGGATGCCTGGAGTGTGGAAGGCAAGATGTGAGCAGGATTGGTAGGAAGGGCTGAGAAGCCCTGAGGCATCAGTTGTCTGACTGTCTGGGCATTTGCATAGACCCCATGTTCAGAGCAGTGGGTGTTCCAGTCGTTTGGCATTTGGTGCCTGTGACCTCCTTCATGTGTTGAGAAGTTCCTAACTGGGATCTGGATGGAGACCTCCGCAAGTAAGATTCTGTTGGGCAAAAAAATCAAGACGAAGAGATGAGAATGAGGGGAGAGAACACCTCTGGTCTTTCCTCAGAATTGTCAAGTCCTTGCCCTCCAATCTGCACTTAACTCCTCAAATCCAGGTGTCCATGGCCTCACATCCCCAGCCCATTCCCTTCAGTAGCTGATTCTCAACTTGGAAGCTCCCTGGAATTCACCAAAGTTTTCTCCCAGCCTAATGCTGTTTTCTCCATGTTCTAAATTCTAATTTTATTCCAAGTGCCTGTGAATTTTCAGGAACGCAATGTGCCAGAAAGTTCCCGGGCAACACCATGCAGGCACCTCATAGAGTGTCCTCCTCAGCATAAGCGGCAATCCTGGTGTATCCCAGGTATTTAGGGGAGTGTACGCATCAAACATCAAAAGACAATGCGGTGAGTGAAGGACAGACCCCTGGCTCCTCCCTTTCCTGGTATTTGACTTTAGAAAACTCCCGTAAGTCCTCTACATTTCAGGATCTTCACTGGGAAAATAGCATAACGCTGTACACCTCTCAGGATGTTTGGGATATTAAAGGAGTGATGCAGCTGGTCCTTGGCACCCAGTGCTGTTGGCTATAGGGGCCGGGAGGCACTGCATATTCTCACACCCCTGTCTTGGGTGGCTAGATGGAGTTGGGTGATACCTCCAGCCCTCAGGTCCCTGATGTATGCGGATGAGGTCCCTGTTTAATGGGCAGGGTGACATCAAATGTCACGAATCTGCAACTCCCCCTTGACAGTTGCAGTTGAAAACAGGCTTCAAGTGTATGCCCTCATGATGCTGAATTGGCCCACACAGGTACAGGCAGGAGTGAACGGTGCTACATGTCCTCAGACCCTTTATGCCAGTGTCCAGGCAAAGGGGCAGCTCCTGGCCTGACTTCCCAGCTGAGGGAGCATGGTGAATTTTTATAGCCAAGAGTCTAGTTTGGGTGCGGACAGCCCTGAGCTCTGGGATAGAGGCCTGGCAGTTGTTGAATAGTGCCTAAGTGGTGTCAGAGTGGACAGCAGGGGGGAGGGGGGGTCAGGTGCAGGGAGGGAAAACAGGCTCTTCTCCCCTGTTAGAGTCTTGGATGGGGAGGGCTTATTTTGACTCCCACACAGTAGGCAGGAGGTTAGAAGCTTGCACTTAACTTTCGCAGGTTTAGTACCATTTCCATCCTGATCCAGAGGCTTCTGCAAACTCTCCACTGCCCAGCCTCTCCTGACATGGTGAAACCTGTCCTGCATGCTACTGCTCTCCTCAGCCTGCCATGCACCAGCTGACCCAGCCAGCAGGGTGCTGGCAACCTCACAACTGGTACTTCTTTGCTGCTTCTGAACTGTCTCTCCTGCATCCTGCCACTCAGTCCAACTCCTCAGCTTTGTCTTTGATGATCTGGGCTCCTACACTGTCATATAGAATTGATCCACTTCTTTTTCATGTCTTGGATGTAAGAAGAACAACAGGAAGCGTCTGATTATTTTGCCATCTTGGCCCTGCCTCCTCCTTTTTTTTCTTTATACAACTAAGGTGTATTCCTATATATATATATATATTTGTTCCATTAGAATAAAGTTAATTGTTCCTTTGAAATAAAGTCAGTGTTCCATGCCCAGGATCAACGATCCTATTTGTATTTTTTTAGTCTAGAATCTACAATGATAACTTTGACATTCCCTCAAACTTCAGAGTCATCCCAAGAATAGACTGGCCAGGTTTAGCAAAGAAAATACACGCACCAAGAACACTTCACGTAATACTGGGGATAGGGGATATACTTACAACAATATTAGTCGTTGTTTAACAGAAATTTGAAATCAATAAGTGCCTTGTATGTTATCTGAAAAAACTACCAAGAGGCAGAAAACATTAAGCTGATATGACTTACCCTCAGAAGAACAGAACTGAATTTGCAGTCAAAAGGCCTGAGTTTCAATCTTGGTTCCATACACATAAAACACAGCACCCAAACCAAACCAGCATACCAATTTCACAAAATCTCTGCAGGTCATTTTGATTATCTGGGATATTGAATAGTCATCAAACACTCTTGAGCACCTAGGTTTAGTGGGCAGAGAGCAGACCCAAAGGTGAGGAAGGCAGAAAATCTTTTTCTCTGAAGAAAAAGTGCATACAGTGCTCTAGCCCTGGATCTTCAGTTGTTAGGGCCCCATGGCTCTGAAATGGGTGGGTATCATGAGACCAATGCAAGGTTCTACTCACTCAGATCAAATCCCCATCCACACACGCACTAGCTCCCATCTATCTCCTAGCTGGCCGTTCTGGGTCATGAAGCCCTAATTCTCAGCTTCAGCTTCACCTGTCTCCATCACACACTCTTGCTTTTTGGAATCCAGTCTCATCAATGTATGTCCTAAATCGTTGTAGGAACCGTGGTGTCATCATCTTTAAAGAAGGATCGTTTGTCTTTTTACCCATCATGAACACAATTTTCAGTGTATTATGGTGAAAACGATTTGAAAAAGTATTCATTTCGTCGTCTGGAGAGGCTTGGTAGAAAAACTGGTCTTGGGAGATGAGGGTGCTGACCCCAAGTGGTTGCAATAAGAAAAGTCACGTGAGAACAACTTTAATCCTGCTCTCACAGCAGCAGTGGTTTTTGGATGGGAGGGTATAGGGGAAGGAGAGAGGCAGAGGAGAAGTGTTCCACACGGACAGCCTTCCCACAAAAAATGCCCCTACTGGCACTAACAACCCTGGTGGTGTAGTGGTTAAGAGCTATGGCTGCTAATCAAAAGCTTGGCAGTTTGAATCCACCAGGTACTCCTTAGAAACCTTATGAGGTAGTTCTACTCTGTCCTGTAGGGTCACTATGAGTAGGAATCCACTCAAAGGCAACGGGTTTTGGGACTAACATAGTATCTTGTCCCAGTAGGAAGACATTTTGACTCAAGAAGGAAATGTTGCAGAAAAATGCAACAGGAGTCATGTTGTAGTGGAAAAGCAGAGAATTCCTCCAGAGAAGACAAGGGTTCTTCTCCCCCCTTTGCTACAATTCTGTGAGAAAGTCATTCCATAATGTGGTCCTCTTGAATTGCCTCATGATTTCTGAGTTTTAGCTGAACTATAAACCTGATAAGACCCGAAGAATATTTGTATTTACAGCATCGACAGTGTTTGCCCAGTTACTCTGAAAAGAGCACCTCCAGGCAGTTTCTGCCTCTCTGGAAACTGCCCACCCCTTAATTCTCTGCAGCCAGGAAACAGCTTCTTGATGTGCCTTTCTTGGTATTCTCTCCGGCAGCTACAGTGTACAACTCTACTCACATCTCAGCTTAGATGATGAAGTTAGAGAGATTCAAGAAAACCACCTTATCTTTTTTTAAAGCTACTTACTGTGACTGACAAAAGCAAAATCTTGGCAACTTTTCTTAGCATTTCAGCTTGTATCATAGGGCAACCTTACATGATTTCTGATAAAAATCATCTCCATTCTTGGGTGACAGGACGCAGAAGACAGGTGATCTTCCACCCAATCTCAGAGCGTTAGAGGAAATGACAAGATGTGATGATTGAGCCTTATTCAGCTACCCTGCTTTCTCTCTGAGCCTGTGCACTTGTAGGCTCCACGTATTGGCTCTGTAGGGTCTTAAAGAGTCATCATCCAAGGAAGTGAGAAATAAGGTAAATCTTGCAATTTCGAGAAAGAGTATTGGATTATTGAAATTAAAAAATATGTATAATGACAATTCTAGCACTGATTATTTAAGGGCTGACTGGAATTATGAATTTAGCTTACAAACTAAAAAAGAAATAATTTGTTCCCACAGCAACTGCTGTTTAGACAGGAAGGAAGTTACACTGGCTGAGATGTATTCCTAATCACAACACAGGAGAAAAAGTAAACTGAAGGACACATACTGAGGATTTTTCCTTAAGAGATCTCTTAACATGCATTCCTGGAAGATGTGGAGACCCAGAGGACAGTGACAGAATGATGCAGTGCCTGTAAAAATGCAAATACGATGTAGTAGGAAGTGCAGAGGCAGGTGAGGTAAAAATCAAGTGTTTCTCATTTCAAGGCAGTCCAAGAGGTTTGAATGACCAGCAGGGCTGCCTGAGGCAAAACTAACCTTTGGGTGATGAATTCCTTGCTTTCTAAGGGCAGCACTGCTGTGTGCCTTGTCCAGTAGGAAAGCTGGGAGGAGGAGTCCTGAATTAGAGGCTTTGAAGAGGAAGCTTGAGAGTGTTCACATTTCAAATGAGTATATTTCTCATTTTATTAACTGCCTCTTAAGAAGTAATGTTTGGATTTTGGCCTGAGTGCGTTTCTTAAAGGGAGTGTATTTGCTTAGGTCTTATAGAACAGAAAGTATAATGAATCCTGGAGTTTTATTCGATTCCACAATATTTTTTATTTTCTTTTTATTGTGGTAAATATATATGTAACAAAAGACTTGTCATTTGAACATTCTTCCTGTGCGTAATTCAAGTGTTTTCTCTTAGCCTTGGTTTCCTACATTCCCTTTTGGTCCTGATGAGTAGAGACCAATAGTTGCATTTTAGTAGGCCGCTCACAAGCTTTTAAAACCACAAACACTACTCAGCAAACTAGGATGTAAAACATAACTTTATGAACCACATCAGCCCAACTGACCAAGATGTTCCAGAAGACTCTAGTTCTAATATTTCAAATCCAGAAAACTAATCCATCAGGGTATTTGGTTATGTTTTAGAAATACTCACAACTCTTCCCTCTATGTGCTTTATTATATGTATTAACGTGTGCATACAGTCACAGATGCATATACGTATTCCTACACATACACCTGTATACACACACATACACACTCATGTAAACATGCCTATACACATATATGCCTATATATATATATTTTTTCCTTGTGTGTATTTACTATTGTGGTTTGCCTTCATTATGCTTTGAACAATTCACTCTCATTGAGTGTTACCTCTCCATCATGAAAAATAAAAAGTATCCACTAACTAGAGAGGAAATTTCCCCCTACCCCATCTCTGGTAAACACTACTGAACATTTTTTCTGTATATTTTTATTTGTCATGTCATTTCATAAATGTGATTACATACAATATCTGTTTTTTTGTGACTGACGCATTTTACTTGTTAATGTCCTCCAGGTTCCTCCATGTTCCAAGGTGTTTGGGGAACTCATTTTTCTTTATTGCTGAGTAGTATTCCACTGTAGGTATACAGCATATTTTACTTATCCATTCGTCCGTTGTTGGGCACTTAGGTTGTTTCTATCTTTTTGCTATTGTGAATAGTCCTGTGGTGAACATAGGTGTACATATGTCTGTTCATATCATTTCTTTTAGATCCCAAGGGCATACAGCTGGAGTGGAATTCCTGGGTCACACGGCAGGTATATCTCCAGGTTTTTGAGAAATTGCCAGAGTGTTTCCAAAATACCTATATCATTTTACATTTTCATAAGCAACAGATGAAGTTTCCAATTTCTCCACATCCCCTCCAACACTTGTCATTTTTTCCTTTTTGTATTTTTATCTTGCCCATCGTACTGGCTGTGAAATGGTATCTCATTGTGGTTTCGATTTGCAATTCTCTGGTGCCTAATGACATTGAGCATCCTTTCATGTGTCTGTTGGCCACCTGAATATTCTCTTTGGTGAAATGTCTCAAGCGTAGTAAAGATGGATTGAGATGTATGCCAGGCTTGGGGACTGCTCCAGTAGTCCATCCCCTGTCCATTAATGCACCTCTCTTGTCCCTTGTGCACAATTTGTATTGGTGCCATGCTATGTGGGCATGGGAAGGAGAAGATATCAGTCTCCTGGTTCCAAGAAAGAATACAGGGTGAGATTCAATGGAACTTGGTTGCATAGTGAGTCACAGTTGGTGGCAACGAGTAACCAGGCCTTCAGGGTCATCCAAAGGAACATAGAATGGAGCCTAGACTGATGGTCCAGCTCTTTTGCTGTGTTTGGTGTGGCCTTGCACAACAATTTTCCCTGAATTTATCCTCACCTCTTAACACTTCATCATCACTTGAAGAATTCCCTTCCTTCCCCACACCTGAGAGTGAGTGTCAGCCAAGTTGAACAATGTGCCCACAAGAAGAAAGAGGAAAAAGGCCATAGAAAGGCTGGATTTGGGGTCAGCCAGAGCAGAGTTTCAGTCTCAGCTCTGTCACTTGCTGGCTGTGTGACCTCCAGTGTCTGAGCAGCAGCTTTCTTATCAGTAAGACATACATAATCACATTTTATTTGGATCACTCTTCCAAGGAGAGAGAGAGTGTATGGAATATGCTTTCCCAGAATAGGGCCTAAATGAAGCTTTCTGCTATTTCCTCTATGAGAGTGTCCAAGTGGGGAAGGCTGGAGTGGTCTAGAGGAGATTCTATAAGGATATTGGAGTAGACTCAGGTCTGGATGAGTAGAGAGGTCAAGGAAGTCCCTGGGCTTATCCCAGCTTCACTTTCGCTTTACCCTGTCACAGCCCCCTCACCATGCACTGCATATCACTGTTTCAGTGCTCCTATTCCCCGTCGACTGTGCTTTCCTAAAGGCAGGAACAGTGTCCTTGTCTTCACTTGAACTAGGTCATTAACATAAAACAATAGTAATGGTCGTATCTGCTATTATTTGCTGAATATGTTTCATGTGAGATATTGCTCAGTGCTTGTTACAGATATAGATAAAAGTCAAAGCCATCTCATGATTTAGAGGCCATTCCCACTGTACATATTGGACACAGTTCATCCAAGGTCACAGAATCAGTAAGAGGCAGCCAGGTTGGTTCCAAAAGAAAAACCAAACCAGTGCTGTTGGGTCAATTCTAACTCATGGCAACCCAACTCGTTTCACAACAGAACTGTGTTCCATAGAGTTTTCTCTGGTTGAATTTCCAAAGGAGATCACCAGGCATTTGTTCCTAGGAGCCTCTTCGTGGACATGAACGACCAACCTTTCCATCACCAGTCAGCTCCTTAATCCTTTCTGCCAGGAACTTCAAATGGCCTTAAATCTTCCAAACTTTTACTGTTACAAATCAGGAACCAATAGAGTTAGGAAAAAAAAAAATATCTTTCTGTTAAACTCAGCTCTCAGAGTTACATAATTTCCATGCAATGAAACTCCCCCATTTACTTTATAGTTTTGTGAGCTTCAGGAATTTGAAATACTGTGGTGTAACCATCGTCTCAATCAACATCGAGACCATAGATTTAGATTCTCTATCACCCCACGATTGTCTTACAGATACTTATTATGAATAGCTTCAGACTCTGGTATTTCGGCAGTCACCATTTGGAGGCCACAGGGTAGAGGTGGTGTGAAGCCCTGAGAACTTCTTTCATTTGGGAACAGGAAGAAGACTGCCATCTGCCTTTATGGTGAGACCTCTTTGCCTATGGTCTCATTAAACGGGTGTGTGGAGAGTTCTCACTATAAAAAGAAATGTATATAAAAAGAAACGTATAAACTACTGGTGATAAAACATATCTACATACTGTGATGTTGGGAAAAGAAGCTTCATCCAGAGAACAGATCTGCCTTGCCCGTCTCCCAAAACTATGATGATCAGGACTCTGCCTCCTTGAACCTCCTTATGCCCTTGATGGCAGCCAGGGCACAGCCCAGCAAGCTTCACTTTTCTTCTTCAGGGTAAACTGTCTCTTCATCTCATGACGTATATCTCAAAAAAAAAAAAAAAAAAATTGGCCCCATATCTCCCAGCTCTGTACATCATCAGCCCTTGCAGCAATTTCCTTCATGAAATCCTGGCGTGGGATTTTCTTTCCTGGGGAAAGATGCTGAGACTCTCCTATTCCTCTCTCTTAAATCTCAGGATCCATGTCTTACCACTTACAAATTATATAAAAGAGAGAAAATCAAATACACAAGAACACAATTTCTACATTGCAAAGACAAACACTCTAAATATACAAAAGCATCTTGGAAAAGAAGAACAAAGTACGGGACGCACACTTAAAGATATAAAATAGCACTATACACATGTAATAAAGAAAACGGTCTGGTTCTGGCATAAGAACAGACGTAGAGGCCAACGGCATAGTATTGAGATATGAATTCGTACATCTTTGCCCAATTTGTGTCAACATTGAAGCTAAGCTCATTCAATGTGCGAAGAATAGTTCTTCAACAAGTGATGCTGAGATGACATGATCTCCACGTGGAAAAGGATTCACCTGGATACATTACACCATATAAAAAAATTAACTCTAAGTGCATCGATGATCTAAATATGAGAGCTAAAATCATAAAACTCTTAAAAGTAAACATCAGGGTTAAGTTTTCAGAATTTTTTTTTCCCCACATCTTCATACATATGACAGAAGAAACAAAAGAAACAAATAAATTTGTCTTGGTGAAAATTTAAATCATTTCTGCATCAATGAGCACTATCGAGAAACTGAAGACAACTACTGATTGTGACAATATACTTGGAATCTGTACTTGCTTAAGGGTTTCATATACAAAGATATAAAGAGTGCCTAAAACTGAACACATACACCAAAAAATGGCCCAAATCAAAAAAGGGGCAGAAGACATAATCGACATTATTCCAAAGAAAATATACAAATGGCCAGTATGCAAGGGAGAAGATGCTCAACTTCATCAGTCATTAGGGAAATGCAAATCAAAATCACAAAGAAGTATCACTCCACACCACACCAATGGCTATTGACAGAAAAAAACCAAAAACAAACAGGCAAGCAAACCTAGAAGAAACTGGCTGTCATGTCCGTTGAAAACTGTAGAACACAGTTTGATGGCGCCTCAAATACTTTCACAAAGAATTACCATAGACACTCCCAGGCACATAAAGAAAAGAACTGAAAGCAAGAAAGCAGATACTTGGACACTGACATTTATTGTAGAATTATTCATTGAATCAAAAAGGTGGAAACAAACCCAGTGTCCATGAAAAGATGACTGGATACACAAAAAGAAAGCTTCCTGTGAATAGACATGACTCCTTCTTTCCTGAGTCCTTTCTTTTTGAAGTCTAACCATGCTGCTAGCACTGGAAGTCTCATCTCAGTGTCCTGTTTTTCTGATAGAGTGACCTGACCTTCTTTATTATCCCCCATGACATGTGCAGATTTCAGTGAAATAACTGAAATCTCAAGAACAATTATTGCATGATCCCACTTACATGAAAATCTACAATATGCACACATAGAGCAGATTAATGGCTAGGAGGGCTGGAGGTGGAAAACATGAGGAATGATTGCTAAACCCAAAGCAACAACAATGAAAAGAATATTCAAAACCAAATGAAAAGATCCTACAAAATCCTCCCATGTATTATCGATCAAATATTGTATTTAAAATATCTGCCAACAAAATACAACATAATTACTACAAAGTACGGACATCATGTTCAACCAGACATCACGAAGGCGCAGAAGTCCTTAGGTGGGTCCAAGTGAGGTAGGAGGCTTGTGTGGAGGCAACTGGGGTCCATCATGGTCACTGGACACCATCTGATGTGTCTGAAGCTGCACATGTCATGGGGGATAATAAAGAAGGTCAGGTCACTCTATCAGAAAAACAGGACGCTGAGATGAGACTTCCAGTGCTAGCAGCATGGTTAGACTTCAAAAAGAAAGGACTCAGGAAAGAAGGAGTCATGTCTATTCACAGGAAGCTTTCTTTGTGCTCTCTAGATCCATCCTCCTAGTCCTTCCTCTAGGACAGGGCTTTCCCATGCCCTCCCCTGTCACTTATCTGACTCCAACCCCTGCCTTGCTTCTCCCACTCGCATTTAACTGGCATCAAGCCTGCCTGGGGAGAACCAAGTGATGAGACACACCAATCCATTCTCTCTTTGGAGTCCTGAAGCCTCCTGTGACAGGAAAGTTGAGGGCTGCTGTGGCTGAGAAGCTCTATTATAAGAAGGGATCTGTCATCTTCTTCCAGAGTGTTCAAGGAACACAGACCCAGTATCTAATCTCCCTTACCTGTCAGCCCCTCTGAGCCAACAGAGCTAGGCTAGGCCCCACATACTTACTCGGGTGTGACCAAGATCTTCACCTGCATTCTTACACATCTCAACACAGGGACATATCAGAAGGTTCAGCATACCCACAGCCAAGGTTGGAGGGATTCCTGCTGTGCAAGCCTGTATCTGGCAGTTTTTCAGCTAACTGAGGTTCCATCAACTCAGGGTTCTTGGGACTCTCTCTTCCCAGGCCCAGGCCTAAGACTGTGTTTTCTCTATTTCCTGGTGACTAGTGCTCTTTGAGTCTAGAAAGGTTACCCAGCTCTGAGGGGCAGCCTTTCGGTGGGACTGCCGTGCCAGGCTCGGGACAGGTGCAACTTTTTTTTTTATCAAAATGACCTCTTCCAGTTTTTATAACTTTAAGAGAGTTTTTGTAGCAGATTTGCCCATGGCAAAACATCCTTTGAAGTCCTGACTGCTGCTTCCATTGTTTTTGATTGTTGATTAAAGGGGCATGAAATTCTTGACAACTTCACATATGTGTCTATTTACTTTGGTTGTCCAGTGTGAGGATTTCATTTTCTTTATGCTCCGGTGGAATCCATGCTGAAGACTGTGGTCTTTGGCCTTCATGAGGTATTTCTTCAAGTTTTCTTCATTTGCAGCATGGAAGGTTGTCATGTGCATATCCCAGGTTGTCAGTGACATTCCTCCAATGCTGATGCCCATTCTTCTTCATATATTCTGGCTTCTCAGATTATTTGTTAAGCACAGAGATTGAAAAGTGAGATGAAAGGATACAATATTGTCACACGTCTTTTTCATGGAGAGATAGAAGAGCATAAGTCCTCCAGATGCCCAACTCACACTACCCAATAAGTACCCAAGTGATGCCTAAATGTTCTTGCTTAGCACATTCTAATGACACACAGGCACATACACAGACAGACACGCACACACACACAAACACACACACAGTGACCAATGTTATCAATTCACTCTTCACTGTGAGTGTTGCAAGCCTTGATTTCTAAACATTGAGAATATACCTGATATAAATAATCCTGCCATTGCTAATTTCAAGGTACCAGCCTGATGTCACTGACCCATATTTGGGCAGAGATATGCACCATGTACTATCCCAAATTAACTGGAGCTGATTCCAGCATAATTGATCCACTTTCCTATGAGTATGTATACACACTGCATCTGCACCATGAGAAGAACCCTTAACTCCCACCCCTAATATATAAACCAAACATCACTATAGGTTTCCAGAACACACACCTCCTCACGACTCCTGAACATATACATAAACTACTACCCATGCTCTAAATACACAAACATAACATCTCTTACTGCCTATAGTTTTATCAGAAAACCCTACAGACCATGACTACACACAGTAATTCCTACCAATATATATACTCTCAACATGTACCTGAAGATATACATGGACAACCAATAGTACCCATATATACTCACTGAACACTGTACACACAATCAAGCTCTCTAACACCACCAAGTTCAAAATCTAACCTCAAAAAACCTCAAAGGCCACCCTAATACAGACCCACAAGAAATCACACATCTCTAGAATACATACAATTCCCAAATGAATGCACAATTTATAGAAGACCTCTCAGTTTCCAAATATACATACTGAACCCCCAACATCCTCCAGAATAAACACCCCAGAAAGCCAATGAAACCAAACACACACACAACCACGTACAACCTGTATTGCTAATATATATAAATATATCAAATGAACACTGAAAATGCACATACAAGCTATGCTACCAAATTCTCCAAGAATTAGACGAGAAGAGGTACAAAGGGGATCCCTTACTGCTTTCATGCAGACACAATCACCCTATACACTCACCCAAAACACAACCATGGGTACAAAAAAACAAAACCAGACTTGCTGCCGTCGATTTGATTCCAAATCATAGCAACCCCCACATGTTCAGGGATGCAAATAAAACTCCAAAACATCAACACTTCCAGCACTCTAGCTAATAGACACACATAAAGGACTCCCCTACTTGCCCACACATACCAGACACACACACACACACACAGAGACTCCCAATCACTTCAAGCACCCAGAACACCATAGATTGTCACATATATCTAGAAACTGGCCTCGCTTCCCCAACCTCCAAACATGCCCAGACAAAATTACAAACACCCTATCATTCTCCAAAGAAACACATGTAGAACACTCCAAGAATAATTCACCCACTGACTCATATTACACACACCAGTATATCCTCTCAGTCAATGAAATATCTCTTGCACATCCTATACAAATACACGGAAACCCCATTTCAGGCCCTCTATCCTACGTTCCAAAACTGCCACATTCTCAAAATTTCATACATAACCATATCAACATGATTCCAGTACATACACAAATTCATTTCTCCCACTCCCTGTGCAAATGCACAATCTCATTTTTTCATCAGATACCCACCTCCTCATTTCCCAGAATATACCATACTCCCTACTGAAAGATATTACACATAACCCTAGCAAATATTCATGCAAACTGCCATGCCCCTTCATGAAACATACAAACTCATTACGCATACAATTGTCCTCATACCCTGAATATAACCTAGATTATTCATGACACTGAAGATATACAAAATATGACCCTACATCTTCAAATACTAATATGACTCACAATGCCTGCCTTTACATAATCAAACAATCCATAATACTCAAACAGAAATCAATTCCCAATTTTCTTGAATGCAGTATCATACAAACCCCAGACCAAACATAGAAGAATGCATGTGCAACTCCAGGAAAGCAGCCAGGCAACACAACCATACAACATACCTTGAGTACATACCAGTGAGCCTTCCTCATTCCGCAAATATACAAAACCAAAAGGCCTTACATGCAAGCTAATACACACAGGCACACTCCCTCATATGCCCAAATGTCAAGCAGAGAAACTCATTCCAAACCTGCTATTAGATACACAGGGAGACCCAAAATTCATGGCAGAAGAGCCACACCCAAAGTATTGACCTGAGCCACAATTGCATACCGCTCACTTCCAAGTCCTTGAGTGTACATGCCTATATCTCATGAGGTGCACACTCCCAGAAAAAACTCACTTATACTGAAATGCTAAGGTTCATGTAAACAGCACCAACTCGCACATTTAAATACAAACATGAACTTCCAGGAACCCATTCAACAGATACACAATCCCCACACTATGAATTCACATAAACACATTTCCAACAAAGTCCCAAATAACAGGCACAAAGCACCCACAACTCTCAATTCTCCCAATCCCTACAAGGCTCGCAACTAAATCTACATACTCTTTCCAGATATAAACAACACCCCACAAGTACTCCACCCACAGAAAACAAACGCAGAGGTGGTGGGGCCAAGATGGTGGAGTAGTCAGATGCTTCCCGTGGTCCCTCTTACAACAAACACCTGAAAAAATATGTGAATCGATTATATACGACAACTAGGAGCCCAGAACATCTAAGGCATAGGTGAGGAATTGGACTGAGTGGTAGGCAGAATGAGAGACACTTAAGAAGCAGTGAGGTGTTTCCAGACCTGACCCAGTGGGAACCATCACCCTGCAGGCCAAGACCGGGTGGTGTCAGCGGTGAGGCAAGCAATGGCGTTTGGGACATGTTTTCCAAATCGGGAGAGACCGAGGGATGGAGAGTCCACTCCCACCTCCAGAATCAGTGAAAAGTGGTACTCAATTGGCAAAAGATATGTACATGCGTGTAACACACCCCACAGATCAAAAAGCACCCCTTTGGGAAAAACCTCTCTCCCATCTACCTACCCCCTTCCTGCTCCATATTCTGTCCAAGCCAGCTTCAGAGACTGCCACATCCTCTGGGCTGAAAGAAAGATCCATCATGCTCGCTGAGCCATTCTCCCAGCATTGGAGAGGGAATGATTTCAAAAACTGGGAAAAATGATCTGCTGGATCTCTTAAGTCGAGAACTCAGGGCAGAAACAGCTCCTTTGCTTAGGCACATGCATAAGAGGTCCACAGACATTGAATGTTTTTCACCTCTGCATAGATGTGTGTGGGCCCATTTCAACAGTGTAGGCCCTCATTAGCACAGTACAACAGGGTATATACCTGAACCCTCACTTCAACTCTTTCAACTATATGGTGGAGAGGAAAGTTCATGACATTTGACATGTCTCTGTCTATTAAGCAGGATTGTCACCTACCCACATCAGGGACCTGAGGACGGGTGTCTCCACTCATGCCACCTAGTCACCCATGACAGGGGTTGAAGAATAAGTGCTGGCTCCTACTCCTTAAAGCCAATAGCACTGGGTGCCCATAATCTGGCTGGAGGTGGGGGAGGGATGAACACAAAGAGAATTGTGCAAGATTTGTTGGAAGGAAATTTCCCTGATATTGTGAAAGATGAGAAGATATCCACTCAAGATGCTCATTGAACCTCATACAAGGTACATCCCAAGAGAATGTCACCATGATATATCATAATCAAAGCTGCCCAAACCAAAGACAAAGAAAGAATTTTAAGAGTGGCTAAGCATAAATGAAAAGTCACCTACAAATGAGAGTCAACAAGACTAAGCTCATACTGCTCAGCAGAAACCATGCAGGCAAGAAGGTAATGGGCTTTATATAAAGTCTTGAAGGTCAAAACTGCCAGCCAAGAATATATGCCCAACAAAACTGTCTCACAAAAATGATGGCGAGAAGATGGCGGACTAGGCAGACGCTACCTCGGATCCCTCTTACAACAAAGACACGGAAAAACAAGTGAATCGATCACATACATAACAATCTACGAACCCTGAACAACAAACACAGATTTAGAGACGGAAAACGAACTAATACGGGGAAGCAGCGATTGTTTCCAGAGCCTGGAGCCAGCGTACCAGTCAGGTACGGCACAAGCACAGACAGCTGCTCCACCCCCCTGAACTAACCCGGGGAGGGGGACCAGCCGGTTCTGCGGGCAGCGTGGGACGCAGCCTGTAGGAGAAGTCCCTGGGAGGCAGTGACTGGTCTTGGAGCAGGAAGAGCAGCGTCCCAGCCAGGGAACCATCCCGCCGGGATTTGGAATGGACGCAGCAGATTTTCTGGAAAAACTAGTTTCCCAGTGGTGGCTCGGAGACAACAATCCATATCAAACCACTTAAAGAAGCAGACCATGACAGCTTCTCCAACCCCCCAAACAAAAGAATCAAAATCTTTCCCAATTGAAGATACAATCTGGGAATTATCAGATACAGAATATAAAAAACTAATTTACAGAATGCTTAAAGATATCACAAATGAAATTGGGATAACTGCAGAAAAAGCCAAGGAACACACTGATAAAACTGTTGAAGAACTCAAAAAAATTATTCAAGAACATAGTGGAAAAATTAATAAGTTGCAAGCATCCATAGAGAGACAACATGTAGAAATCCAAAAGATTAACAATAAAATTACAGAATTACACAACGCAACAGGAAGTCAGAGGAGCAGACTCGAGCAATTAGAATGCAGACTGGGACATCTGGAGGACCAGGGAATCAACACCAACATAGCTGAAAAAAAATCAGATAAAAGAATTAAAAAAAATGAAGAAACCCTAAGAATTATGTGGGACTCTATCAAGAAGGATAACCTGCGGGTGATTGGAGTCCCAGAACAGGGAAGGGAGACAGAAAACACAGAGAAAATAGTTCAAGAACTCCTGACAGAAAACTTCCCTGACATCATGAAAGACGAAAGAATATCTATCCAAGATGCTCATCGAACCCCATTTAAGACTGATCCAAAAAGAAAAACACCAAGACATATTGTCATCAAACTCACCAAAACCAAAGATAAACAGAAAATTTTAAAAGCAGCCAGGGAGAAAAGCAAGGTTTCCTTCAAGGGAGAATCAATAAGACTAAGTTCAGACTACTCAGCAGAAGCCACGCAGGCAAGAAGGGAATGGGACTACATATACAGAACACGGAAGGAGAAAAACTGCCAGCCAAGGATCATATATCCAGCAAAACTCTCTCTGAAATATGAAGGCGAAATTAAGATATTTACAGACAAACACAAGTTTAGAGAATTTGCAAAAACCAAACCAAAGCTACAAGAAATGCTAAAGGATATTGTTTGGTCAGAGAACCAATAATATCAGATATCAGCACAACACAAGGTCACAAAACAGAACGTCCTGATATCAACTCAAATAGGGAAATCACAAAAACAAATTAAGATTAATTAAAAAAAAATACACATAACAGGGAATCATGGAAGTCAATAGGTAAAAGATCACAATAATCAAAAAGAGGGACTAAATACAGGAGGCATTGAACTGCCAGATGGAGAGTGATACAAGGCGATATAGAACAATACAAGTTAGGTTTTTACTTAGAAAAATAGGAGTAAATAATAAGGTAACCACAAAAAGGTATAACAACTCTATAACTCAAGATAAAAGCCAAGAAAAACGTAACGACTCAACTAACATAAAGTCAAACAGTATGAAAATGAGGATCTCACAATTTACTAAGAAAAACGCCTCAGCACAAAAAAGTATGTGGAAAAATGAAATTGTCAACAACACACATAAAAAGGCATCAAAATGACAGCACTAAAAACTTCTTTATCTATAATTACCCTGAATGTAAATGGACTAAATGCACCAATAAAGAGACAGAGAGTCACAGACTGGATAAACACGATCCGTCTATATGCTGCCTACAAGAGACACACCTTAGACTTAGAGACAAAAAAAAAATAAAACTCAAGGGATGGAAAAAAGTATATCAAGCAAACAATAAGCAAAAAAGAAGAGGAGTAGCAGTATTAATTTCTGACAAAATAGACTTTAGACTTAAATCCACCACAAAGGATAAAGAAGGACACTATATAATGATAAAAGGGACAATTCATCAGGAAGACATAACCATATTAAATATATATGCACCCAATGACAGGGCTGAAAGATACATAAATCAAATTTTAACAGAATTGAAAAGTGAGAGAGATACCTCCACAATTATAGTAGGAGACTTCAACACACCACTTTCGGAGAAGGACAGGACATCCAGTAAGAAGCTCAACAGAGACACGGAAGATCTAATTACAACAATCAACCAACTTGACCTCATTGACTTATACAGAACTCTCCACCCAACTGCTGCAAAATATACTTTTTTTTCTAGCGCACATGGAACATTCTCTAGTATAGACCACATATTAGGTCATAAGACAAACCTTTGCAGAGTCCAAAACATCGAAATATTACAAAGCATCTTCTCAGACCACAAGGCAATAAAACTACAGATCAATAACAGAAAAACTAGGGAAAAGAAATCAAATACTTGGAAAATGAACAATACCCTCCTGAAAAAAGACTGGGTTATAGAAGACATCAAGGAGGGAATAAGGAAATTCATAGAAAGCAACGAGAATGAAAATACTTCCTATCAAAACCTCTGGGACACAGCAAAAGCAGTGCTCAGAGGCCAATTTATATCGATAAATGCACACATACAAAAAGAAGAAAGAGCCAAAATCAGAGAACTGGCCCTACAACTTGAACAAATAGAAACTGAGCAACAAAAGAATCCATCAGGCTCCAGAAGAAAACAAATAATAAAAATTAGAGCTGAACTAAATGAATTAGAGAACAGAAAAACAATTGAAAGAATTAACAAAGCCAAAAGCTGGTTCTTTGAAAAAATTAACAAAATTGATAAGCAATTGGCTAGACTGACTAAAGAAATACAGGAAAGGAAACAAATAACCTGAATAAGAAACGAGAAGGACCACATCACAACAGAACCAAATGAAATTAAAAGAATCATTTCAGATTATTATGAAAAATTGTACTGTAACAAATTTGAAAACCTAGAAGAAATGGATGAATTCCTGGAAAAACACTACCTACCTAAACTAACACATTCAGAAGTAGAACAACTAAATAGACCCATAACAAAAAAAGAGATTGAAACGGTAATCAAAAGACTCCCAACAAAAAAAAGCCATGGCCCGGACGGCTTCACTGCAGAGTTCTACCAAACTTTCAGAGAAGAGTTAACACCACTACTTCTGAAGGTATTCCAAAGCATAGAAAATGACGGAATACTACCCAACTCATTCTATGAAGCCACCATCTCCCTGATACCAAAACCAGGTAAAGACATTACAAAAAAAGAAAATTATAGACTTATATCCCTCATGAACATAGATGCAAAAATCCTCAACAAAATTCTAGCCAATAGAATCCAACAACACATCAAAAAAATAATTCACCCTGATCAAGTGGGATTTATACCAGGTTTGCAAGGCTGGTTTAATATCAGAAAAACCATTAATGTAATCCATCACATAAATAAAACAAAAGACAAAAACCACATGATCTTATCAATTGATGCAGAAAAGGCATTTGACAAAGTCCAACACCCATTCATGATAAAAACTCTTACCAAAATAGGAATTGAAGGAAAATTCCTCAACATAATAAAGGGCATCTATGCAAAGCCAACAGCCAATATCACTCTAAATGGAGAGAACCTGAAAGCATTTCCCCTGAGAACGGGAACCAGACAAGGATGCCCTTTATCGCCGCTCTTATTCAACATCGTGCTGGAAGTCCTAGCCAGGGCAATTAGGCTAGACAAAGAAATAAAAAGTATCTGGATTGGCAAGGAAGAAGTAAAGTTATCACTATTTGCAGATGACATGATTATATACACAGAAAACCCTAAGGAATCCTCCAGAAAACTACTGAAACTAATAGAAGAGTTTGGCAGAGTCTCAGGTTATAAAATAAACATACAAAAATCACTTGGATTCCTCTACATCAACAAAAAGAACACCGAAGAGGAAATCACCAAATCAATACCATTCACAGTAGCCCCCAAGAAGATAAGATACTTAGGAATAAATCTTACCAAGGATGTAAAAGACCTATACAAAGAAAACTACAAAGCTCTACTACAAGAAATTCAAAAGGACATACTTAAGTGGAAAAACATACCCTGCTCATGGATAGGAAGACTTAACATAGTAAAAATGTCTATTCTACCAAAAGCCATCTATACATTTAACGCACTTCCGATCCAAATTCCAATGTCATATTTTAAGGGGATAGAGAAACAAATGACCAATTTTATATGGAAAGGAAAGAAGCCCCGGATAAGCAAAGCACTACTGAAAAAGAAGAAGAAAGTGGGAGGCCTCACTTTACCTGACTTCAGAACCTATTATACAGCCACAGTAGTCAAAACAGCCTGGTACTGGTACAACAACAGGCACAGAGACCAATGGAACAGAATTGAGAACCCAGACATAGATCCATCCACGTATGAACAGCTGATATTTGACAAAGGACCAGTGTCAATTAATTGGGGGAAAAGATAGCTTTTTTAACAAATGGTGCTGGCATAACTGGATATCCATTTGCAAAAAAATGAAACAGGACCCATACCTCACACCATGCACAAAAACTAACTCCAAGTGGATCAAAGACCTAAACATAAAGACTAAAACGATAAAGATCATGGAAGAAAAAATTGGGACAACCCTAGGAGCCCTAATACAAGGTATAAACAGAATACAAAACATTACCAAAAATGATGAAGAGAAACCCGATAACTGGGAGCTCCTAAAAATCAAACACCTATGCTCATCTAAAGACTTCTCCAAAAGAGTAAAAAGACCACCTACAGACTGGGAAAGAATTTTCAGCTCTGACATCTCCGACCAGCGCCTGATCGCTAAAATCTACATGATTCTGTCAAAACTCAACCACAAAAAGACAAACAACCCAATCAAGAAGTGGGCAAAGGATATGAACACACATTTCACTAAAGAAGATATTCAGGCAGCCAACAGATACATGAGAAAATGTTCTCGATCATTAGCCATTAGAGAAATGCAAATTAAAACTACAATGAGATTTCATCTCACACCAGCAAGGCTGGCATTAATCCAAAAAACACAAAATAATAAATGTTGGAGAGGCTGCGGAGAGATTGGAACTCTCATACACTGCTGGTGGGAATGTAAAATGGTACAACCACTTTGGAAATCTATCTGGCGTTATCTTAAACAGTTAGAAATAGAACTACCATACAACCCAGAAATTCCACTCCTGGGAATATACCCTAGAGATACAAGAGCCTTCATACAAACAGATATATGCACACCCATGTTTATTGCAGCTCTGTTTACAATAGCAAAAAGCTGGAAGCAACCAAGGTGTCCATCAACGGATGAATGGGTAAATAAATTGTGGTATATTCACACAATGGAATACTACGCATCGATAAAGAACAGTGACGAATCTCTGAAACATTTCATAACATGGAGGAACCTGGAAGGCATTATGCTGAGCGAAATTAGTCAGAGGCAAAAGGACAAATATTGTATAAGACCACTATTATAAGATCTTGAGAAATAGTAAACCTGAGAAGAACACATACTTTTGTGGTTACGAGGGGGGGAGGGAGGGAGGGTGGGAGAGGGTTTTTTATTGATTAATCAGTAGATAAGAACTGCTTTAGGTGAAGGGAAAGACAACACTCAATACATGGAAGGTCAGCTCAATTGGACTGGACCAAAAGCAAAGAAGTTTCCGGGATAAAATGAATGCTTCAAAGGTCAGCGGAGCAAGGGCAGGGGTCTGGGGAACATGGTTTGCGGGGACTTCTAAGTCAATTGGCAAAATAATTCTATTATGAAATGATTCTGCATCCCACTTTGAAATGTGGCGTCTGGGGTCTTAAATGCTAAGAAGTGGCCATCTAAGATGCATCAATTGGTCTCAACCCACCTGGAGCAAAGGAAAATGAAGAACACCAAGGCCACACGACAACTAAGAGCCCAAGAGACAGAAAGGGCCACATGAACCAGAGACCTACATCATCCTGAGACCAGAAGAACTAGTTGGTGCCCGGCCACAATCGATGACTGCCCTGACAGGGAGCACAGCAGAGGACCCCTGAGGGAGCAGGAGATCAGTGGGATACAGACCCCAAATTCTCATGAAAAGACCAAACTTAATGGTCTGACTGAGACTAGAGGAATCCCGGCGGCCATGGTCCCCAGACCTTCTGTTGGCACAGGACAGGAACCATCCCCGAAGACAACTCATCAGACATGAAAGGGACTGGTCAGCGGGTGGGAGAGAGCCGCTGATGAAGAGTGAGCTAATTATATCAGGTGGACACTTGAGATTGTGTTGGGAACTCTTGTCTGGAGGGGGGATGGGAGGATAGAGAGAGAGGGAAGCCGGCAAAATTGTCAAGAAAGGAGAGACTGAAAGGGCTGACTCAAGAGGGGGAGAGCAAGTGGGAGTAGGGAGTGAGATGTATGTAAACTTATATGTGACAGACTGATTGGATTTGTAAACGTTCACTTGAAGCTTAATAATGAAAAAAAAAATGATGGCGAAGTTAGGACATTTCCAATAAAAAAAAGTTTAGGGAATTTGCAAAAACCCAAGCCAAAATTATAAGAAACACTAAAGGGAGACTGACAGCCTCACTGGAGAATTCTACCAACTTTTAGACAAGACATAACACCACTACTAGTAAAGGTATTTCAGAGCATAAAAAAGGAGGGAACACTGTCAAACTCATTCTATGAAGCCAGCATAACCCTGATACCAAAACCAGGTAAAAACACCACAAAAAAGAAAACTATAGACCAGTGGACCTCATGAAATTAGATGCAATAATCCTCAGTAAAATTCAACAATATATATTGAAAAAAAAACTCACCATTCCCGGGGGGATTCATACCAGGTATGCAGGGATGGTTCAACATTAAAAAAAAAAAAAATCAATGTAATCAATCACATAAATAAAACAAACAAACAAAAAAAAACACAATCTTATCAATTCCTGCAGAAAAGGCATTTGACAAAGTCCAACATCCGCTCATGATAAAAACACTCAGCAATATAGGAATAGAAGGTAAATTATTCAGCCTAATAAAGGGCATTTATACAAACCCAACAGCCACCATCATCCTAAACAGAGACAGTCTGAAAGCATTCCGTTTCAGAACTGGAACCAGAAAAGGATGCCCTTTGTCACCGCTCTTATTCAACATTGTGCTGGAAGTCTTATCCAGAGCAATTAGGCTAAAAGAAGAAATACAGGGCATCCAAATTGATAAGGAAGACATAAAACTATCTCTATTTGCAGATAATATGATCTTATACACAGAAAACCCTAAAGAATAAAAAAGAAAACTACCAGAAGTAATAGAAGTGTGCAGCAAAGTATCAGCATACAAGATAAATATAGGATAATCAGTTGTATTCCTCTACACCAAAAAAGAGAATGTCGAAGAGGAAATCACCAAATCTATACCATTCACTATAGCCCCCCACCCCCAGAAGATAAAATACGTAGAAATAAATCTAACCAGAGACGTAAAAGATCTATACAAAGGAAACAACAAGACACTACTGCTAGAAACCAAGAAAGACCCTACATAAGTGGAAAAACATACCTTACTCATGAATAGGAAGACTCAACATTGTGAAAATGTCTGTTCTACCCAAAGTGATCTATAGATACAAGGATTCATGACCCCTGTTTCAATGGCATTTTTTAATGAGAGGGAGAAACAAATCACTAATTTCACATGGAAAGGGCAGAAGCCCCAGATAGGTAAATCATTACTGAAGAAAAAGAACAAAGTGGGAGACCTCATACTACCTAATTTTAGAATCTTTATACCACCATTGTAGTCAAAACACCCTGGTACTGGTACGACAACAGATACATAGACCAATGGAACAGAACTGAGAATCTAGAAATAAATCCCTACACATATGAGCACCTGATATTTGACAAAGGTCCAATGTCCACTAGAGAAAGCACAGCCTCTTTAACAAATGGTGCTGGCATAACTGGGTGTTCATCTGCAAAACAATGAAACAAGAACCATACTTCAAACCATGCACAAAAAGTAACTCAAAATGGATCAAAGGCCTAAATATAAAATCTAAAACGATAAAGATCATGGAATAAAAAATAGGGACAACACTAGGAGACCTAATACATGGCATAAACAGTACACAAATCATTATTAACATCACACAAACACCAGAAGAGAAACTAGATAACTTGGCGCTCCTAAAAATCAAACACTTATGCCCGTCCAAACACTTCACCAAAACAGTAATAAGACAATGTACAGAGTGGGAAAAAAATTTTGGCTACAAGAAATCTGATCAGCATCTCAGCTCCAAAATCTGCAAGATACTTGAAAACCTGAACAACAAAAAGACATATAACCCAATTAAAAAGTGGGCAAGGAACATGAACAGTTACTTCACCAAAGAAGACATTTAGGAAGTTAAGACATACCTGAGGAAATGCTCATGATCATTAGCCTTCAGAAAAATGCAGATCAAAGTACAATGAGATCCATCCTTACCCCAACAAGGACAGCAGTAATCTAAAAAACACAAAATAATCAATGTAGGAGAAGTTATGGAGAGACTGGAACACTTATACACTGCCGGTGGGAATGTGAAATGGTAAAACCACTTTGAAAATCGTTTTGGAACTTCCTTAAAAGATAGAAATAGAACTGTCATATGATCCACAAATTCAGCTCCCTGAAATATAACCTAGAGACATAAGAGCTCTTACACAAATAGATACATGCACACCCATGTTCACTGCAGCACTGTTCACAACAGCAAAAAGATGAAAACGGCACAGAGTCAGGGTCAAGATGGCAAAATAGCCAGATGCTTCTGGAGATCCCTCTTAAAACAAAGACCTGAAAAATCAAGTGAAATGAGTATATTTGCGACAAGCTAGGAGTCCAGAACATCAAAGGCAAAGTTAGAAAATGGACTGAGTGGCATGGGGGGAGAGAGACCGTTCAGAAACAGAGAGGAGTTGCAGGACTTGAATTGCTGAAATCCCTCAAGCACCATATCCTGAAGCGGCTGCAGCGGGCTGGTGGTAGCGTTTGGCCACAGGTTTCTCCGGGAGAAGCGGCCAGCCACACAGCCTACTCACATCTCAGGAACCAGAGAAGAACGGCGCTCTTGCCAAACGCTAAGTACTTGCGTATATTTTACTGCGCCCTCCGCCCCAAAACTGCCTTCAGTGGCTGTTGATTTCCCTGGGCCTGAGATAGGCCCATTTGAGAACTCTGACCCATACTCCCAGATTTGGAGTAGGTATAAATTCACAACAGGGGTAAAAGATAATTTGCCCGCTCCACTAACCTGGGCAGCTCAGGACAGAAGCAGCTCCTGTCCAGGCATAAACAGTCTGTGGACTTTGAATAACTTTCCCCCCTGCATGGACCAGTCTGGGCTTTTTCCAGAAGAAAAGGCCCTTCTTGGCAAACAGTGACTGTTTAAGCTATGCAGTGGAGAGGTGGGTGTTTGATATTTGACACAGCTTTGCCTACTAAACAGAGTCCTCACCTACCCACACCAGGGGCCTAAGGACTGGTGGCCTGTCTTGGGACACACAGCTCCTGCAACAGGGGTCCAAGGATAACTGGTACCTCCCAGTCCTTACAACCGAAAGCACTGGGTGCCCATGGTCTGTCTGCAGAACCCACCCACCTGCATGCAATAGGGAAGAGGGTCACGCTTTCCTCAGATACACTCAGGGGATGGTTCTCAGGTCCCTGCCTTGTTCACACCCTGATCCCCTGCTGCAACCAGATATTGCTACCTACACTAAACACCCCTGCCCCTCTAAGACTGTAGGACAGAGCCTGTATCACACACTTGATGATCAGCTACCTGGACACCTGAGCTGAATCCACACAAGAACAGTGAATGTACTCATAAACTCATATACATGATAACAGCTCTAGCCATCTGGTGACAGGATGTTAGAGCCCCAAAGGTGAAATAATCAAGCTAACTCACTCAAGCAACCCATTTGGGCATATCAAAAAAAAAAGCAAAGCCAGAAACTAGGATACAGTAAGCAAACATAAAATAAACTAATACAATAACTTAGAGATGCCTCAGAGACAACAGTCAATATCGAACCACATAATGAAACGGACCATGATCACTTCAGCAAGGTGCCAAAACAGAGAATTAAAAGATCTTCTGGATAAGAATGCCTTCCTGAAATTACCGGATACAGAATTCAAAAGATTAATATACAGAACTCTTCAAGACATAAGGAAGGAGATCAGGCAATACGCAAAACAGAAGAGCGGTGGGGATGCAGATCCCAAATTCTCATACGACCAGACTTAATGGTCTGACTGAGACTAGAAGGACCCCGGTGTTCACGGTCCCCAGACCTTCTGTTGGCACACGACAGGAACCATTCCTGAAGCCAACTCTTCAGACATGGATTGGACTGGACAATGGGTTGGAGAGGGATGCTGGTGAGGAGTGAGCTTCTTGGATCAGGTGGACACTTGAGACTATGTTTGCATCTCCTGCCTGGAGGGGACATGAAAGGGTGGAGGGGGTTAGAAGCTGGCTAAATGGACATGAAAAGAGAGAGTGGAGGGAGAGAGCGGGCTGTCTCATTAAGGGGAGAGTAATTGGGAGTGTGTAGCAAGGTATATATGGGTTTTTGTGTGAGAGACTGACTTGATTTGTAAACTTTCACTTAAAGCACAATAAAAATTATTAAAAAATAAGAAAAAATAACTTATATAAATTGGATATATAATACAATAAAAAAAAAAGACTTCGAAGTTAAATCCACCACAAAAGATAAGGAAGGACAGTACATAGTGATTAAAGGGACAATATACCAGGAGGATATAACCATATTAAATATTTATGCACCCAATGACAGGGCTGCAAGATACATGAAACAAACTCTAATAGCACTGAAAACTGAGACACACAGCTCCACAATTAAAGTAGGAAACTTCAACACACCACCTTCACTGAAGGACAGGATATCCACAAAGAAGCTCAATAAAGACATGGAAGATCTAAATGCCGCAATCAACCAACTCGACCTTACGGACATATATAGAACACTCCACCCAACAGCAGCCAAGTATACTTTCTTTTCTAGTGCACATGGAACATCCTTTAGAATAGACCACACATTAGGTCATAAAGCAAGCCTTAGCAGAATCCAAAAGATCAAAATATTACAAAGCATCTTCTCTGAACATAAGGCCATAAAAGTAGAAATCGATAACAGAAAAAGCAGGGAAAAGAAATCAAACACTAGGAAACTGAACAATACCCTGCTCAAGAAAGATTGGGATTATAGAAGAAATTACGGATGGAATAAAGAAATTCATAGAATACAATGAGAATGAAAACGCTTCCTATCAGAACCTTTGGAACACAGCGAAAGCAGTGGTCAGAGGTCAATTGATATCAATAAATGCACACATACAAATGGAAGAAAGGGCCAAAATCAAAGAATTATCCCTACAACTTGAACAAATAGAAAGAGGGCAACAAAAGAAACCTTCAAGCGCTAGAAGAAAGGAAATAATAAAAATTAGAGCGGAACTAAAGGAAATAGAAAACAGAAAAACAATTGAAAGAAGTAACAAGACCAAAAGCTGGTTCTTTGAAAAAATTACCAAAATTGATAAACCATTGTCAAACTGACAAAAGAAAAACAGGAGAGGAAGCAAATAACCCAAATAACAAATGAGATCGGCCATATTACAACAGACCAAACTGAAATTAAGAGAGTCATATGAGATTACTATGAGAAATTGTATTCTAACAAATTTCAAAAACCTAGAAGAAATGGATGAATTCCTAGAAAAACACTACCTATCTAAACTAACACAAACAGAGGTAGAACAACTAAATAGATCCATAACAAACGAAGAGACTGAAAAGGTAATCAAAAAACTCCTGACAACAACAACAACAAAAAAAACCTGGCCTGGATGGCTTCACTGCAGTGCTCTACCAAACTTTCAGAGAATTACACCACTACTAAAGGTATTTCAGAGCACAGAAAAGGACGGAATACCCCCAAACTCATTTTATGAAGCCAGCATTTCCCTGATACCAAAACCAGGTAAAGACACTAAAAAAAAAAAAACAAAAAACAAAATTACAGACCTATATCCCTCATGAACTTAGATCCAAAAATCCTCAAGAAAATTCTAGCCAATAGAATTCAACAACGTATCAAAAAAAAAAAAAAATTCACCACGACCAAGTGGAATTCAAACCAGGTATGCAGGGATGGTTCAACATTAGAAAAAGAATCAATGTAATCCATCATATAACTAAAACAAAAGACAAGAACCACATGACCTTATCAATCGATGAAGAAAAGGCATTTGACAAAGTTCAACACCCATTCATGATAAAAAAAACTCTCAGGAAAATAGCAATAGAAGGAAAATTCCCCAACATAATAAAGGCCATTTAAACAAAGCCAACAACAACATCAGCCTAAACCGAGAGAGTCTGAAAGCATTCCCCTTGAGATTGGGAACCAGGCAAGGATGCCCTTTATTACCACTCTCATTCAACATTCTGCTGGAGGTCCTAGCCAGAGCAATTCGGCTACATAAAGAAATAAAGGACACCCAGATTGATAAGGAAGAAGTAAAAGTATCTCTATTTGCAAATGACATGATCATAAACACAAAAAACCCTAAAGAATTCTCAAGAAAACTACTGAAACTAATAGTTCAGCCGAGTATCAGGATACAAGATAAACATACAAAAATCAGTTGGATTCCTCTACACCAACAAAAAGAACATCAAAGAGGAAATCAGCAAATCAATACAATTTATATTAGCCCCCAAGAAGATAAAATACTTAGGAATAAATCTTACCAGAGATGTAAAAGACTTATACAAGAAAAACTACAAGACACAACTGCATGAAACCAAGAGACCTACATAAATGGAAAAAGATACCTTGCTCATGGATAGGAAGGTGCAACATTGTAAAAATGTCTATTCTACCAAAAGCCATCTATAATTCAATGAAATACCCATCCAAATTCCATTGACACTTTTTGATGAGATAGAGAAACAAATCATCAACTTCATATGGAGGGAAATAATCCCAGGATAAGTAAAGCATTACTGAGAAAAAAAAACAAAAAAGCTGGAGGCCTCACTCTATCTGACTTTAGAAACCATTATGCTGCCACAGTAGGGAAAACAGCCTGATACTGGTACAACAACAGATACATAAAGAAATGGAACAGAATTGAGAATCCAGACATAAATCTATCTACATACGAGCAGCTGATATTTGAAAAAGACCCAAAGTCAGTTAAATGGGGGAAAGATAGTCTTTTTAACAAGTGGTGCTGGCATATCTGGATATCCATTTGCAAAAAAAATAAACAAGAGCCGTATCTCACACCATGCACAAAACTAACTGAAAGGGGATCAAAGACTACCTAAATATAAAATCTAAACGATAAAGATCACGGAAGAGAAAATAGGGACAGCGCTAGGAACTCTCATACATGGCACAAACAGTATAAAAATCATTACAAACAATGCGGAAGAGAAACTAGATAACTGGGAGCTCCTAAAAATCAAACACCTATGCCTATCCAAAGATTTCACCAAAAGAGTAAAAAGACTACCTACACAGACTGGGAAAAAGATTTTAGCTATGACATTTCTGATCAGCTCCTGATCTCTAAAATTCACGATATTGCAAAAACTCAACTGCAAAAAGAGAAATAACCCAATTAAAAAATGGGCAAAGGATATGAACAGACACTTCACTAAAGAAGACCTTCTGGTGGCTAACAGAGGCATGAGGAAACGCTCACCATCATTAGCCATTAGAGAAATGGAAATGAAAACTACCATCAGATTCGTTCGATCTCACTGCAACAAGGCTGGCGTTAATACAAAAAACACAAAATAATAAATGTTGGTGAGGTTATGGAGAGACTGGAACACTTATACACTGCTGGTGGGAATGTAAAATTGTTTAACCACTTTGGAAATTTATTTGGCTCTTCCTTAAAAAACTAGAAATAGAACTACCACATGATTCAGCAATCTCGCTACTTGGAATATATCCTAGAGAAAAAAGAGACTTTACACAAACACATATAAGCACACCCATGTTCACTGCAGCAGTATTTACAATAGCAAAAATTTGAAAGCAACCAAAGTGTCCATCAACAGCTGAATGGATAAATAGATTATGGTATATGTACAGAACGTAATATTATGCATCCATAAAGAACACTGATGAATCCGTGAAACATTTTGTAACATGGAGGAATCTGGAAGGCATTATGCTGAGTGAAATTAGTCAGTCACAAAAGGACAAATGTTGTATGAGACCACTATTATAAGAACTGAAGAAAAGGTTTACACACAGAAGAAAACATTCTTTGCTGGTTATGAGGGCAGAGGGAGGAAGAGGGGTATTCACTAACTAGATGGTAGACAAGAATTATTTTAGGCGAAGGGAAGGGCAACACACAATACAGGGGAAGTCAGCACAACTGGACTAAACCAAAAACGAAGGAGTTTCCTGAATACAACTAAACACTTCAAGGGATAAAGAATCAGGAGGAGGGGTCTGGGAACCATGGTTTCAGGTGACATCTAAGTCATTTGGCATAATGAAGTTTATTAAAAAAAATGTTCTGCATCCCACTTTGGTGAGTAGCCTCTGGGGTCTTTAAAGCTAGCAATAGGCCACCTAATATGCATCAATTGGTCCCAACCAACTTAGAACAAAGGAGAATAAAGAACACTAAAGCACAAGGAAAATATAAGTCCAAGACACAGAAAGGGCCACATAAACCAGAGACTTCATCAGTCTGAGACCAGGAGAACTAAATGGTGCCTGGCTACCACCAATGACCACCCTAACAAGGAACATAAGTCCCTAATGGAGCAGTAGAAAAGTGGGGTGTAGAACTCAAATTCTAGTAAATAGATCAGACTTAATGGTCTGAGACTGGAGGAACCCCAGAAGACATGGCCCCCAGACACTCTGTTAGCCTAAAACTAAAACCATTCCCTAAGCCAACTCTTCAGCCAAAGGTTAGATTGCTGTATAAGACATAAGATGGTACTGGTGAGGAGTGTGCTTCTTAGCTCAAGTAGATACTTGAGACTCAGTGGCTGGCTCGTGTTTGGAGGTGAGATGAGAGGGCAGAGAGGGACAGGAGCTGGATCAATGGACACGGGAAAAGCACGGTGGAGGGGAGGAGTGTGCTGCCACATTATAGGGAGGGTAACTTGGGTAACAAAGCAAAGTTTATAAGTTTTTGTATGGAAACTGACTTGATTGTGAACTTTCACTTAAAGCACACTAATTTGGTTTTCAAATAAAAAGCAAAATAAGTTTTTGCTGATTTAAGCCAAAAAGAAAGTGCACTGCAAACCTATGTGAAGAGACCTGTATTTACTGACATGGAAAAGATTGGCAGTGTTTGTTCTTAATCCAGAAAACTGGTTATAGAACGATGTTTCCCATGCTCTGGAATAAAGAGAATGCCTACATGTTTATATCCGCAAGGGAACAAAAATATTCTGAAGGGTTATTTTGTAATAAAATATGTTTTAAGTTATAATAAAAATACAAAACTTTCTCATCTCCTCAAGTACACACACTGACCCCCACCACGGCCTATTAATATACACACGTACCTCACATTCCTAAAGCACCCACTGACACTCCCTCCACTCCTCCAGGATGGAAACACACATACAGCACCTTACAGCCTCAAATGCACACGCAGATATGCACTGGCAAAGGATTACACACCCACACTAGCTTTCTGCAGAATTAGAAATAATGTAAATTGTCCCAGATTCAAATGGAGAAGTGGCACACAAGTTAACGATCTCAATCAAACATGTAATACTCGTGACTAGAAATTTTATATACACACAGATCATCAGAAGGATGGTTTTGCTGATCTTGGCCAATCTCTTGCATCCTCAACCTATCATGCTTGCAAGTCAATCATGATTTCATGACAGGACACTACAAATAAACGGTTGGTTTTTAGTCAATTCAGCAAAATCACTCACTTCCTGGCCTAATGAGTGCTATTTCAACATGAAGCTTGGTTCACATGTTTCTTATGTTAACAAGGAAGACCTAAGAGAAGCGAGCTCGGAGGTTGGAACTTGACTGAATTTTCCTTGACAGATTTTTCCGTGCTTAAACGAGAGTGCTTTTCAAATCCTGAAGACCTGTTCAAAATTACCTTTATTCAGAATGTAATAGATAATGACTTGACACACTTGTCAGTATAAAGAGGCGTTATTGAAATTTCTCCCCTCATTTTCAGTCCACCAATTAGGAAAACAATCACTGCAGTCCTGAGATGCAGCGTTTGCCATTTCCCCTGGTATAAATACTGCAAGCACAGGACAAGCTATCCACCCGAGGGCACTGAATTCTACACCATGAAAGGGGATCTCCCAATACAAAACCAACGCCTGCAAATAACCCAAGAGCATATAGGAGGGTAAAGTATAGCAGCAACATTACTAAGGGTGAGTTTGCGTGTCCATTACCTTTCTTAGTGTCCATTACCTTCCTGAACTATGAGAAAGCGGAAAAGCGGTGCGCTCTGTGCACAGGGTCTGAGGCCTCGCCCTGGCACGGCCCAGCCCAGCCCAGCTGCGAGACCTACCCTTAGGGGCCCTGCCTTCCCTGCTCCTGCTGTGCGCCTCCCTGAAGGGGACCTTCCGCCACTAAAGCCTGAAGCCCTTAGAGGGCGGCGGTTCGTGCGTCCCAGGGCCCTGTTCCAGGAGGTTGTACACGTGTGTGAGCTCCTAAAGCAGGGCGGGAATGGGGTCCCCTGGGCCATCGTTGCAGAGTGGTTAAGAGCTGCTGCCTGCTAACCAAAAGGCCAGTTGTTCGAATCTACCACGCGCTCCTTGCAAGTCCTATGGGGCAGTTCTACTGTGTCCTACAGGATCATTAGGGGTCAGAATCGACTGTACGGTAATGGGTTCATGAAGAGCACTGCAGGAGAAGAAAACAAAGCATCTGGGGTGAATTCTGAGGCTTCTGGGAAAGCAGGCGACACCTCCTCACCCAGAACCTCCACATCAACCCTTCTGCCAAAAGAGCGTGTCTGAAGCCACCACTCATAATTTCTAAAAATTGTGGTTATTCTTTTTGTGCCATGGAGTCAATGTCCCCTCATGGAGACCCCATATGATACAGTAGAACTGACCCATAGTGTTTCCTAGGCTATAATCTTTATGGTGGCAGATTCCCTGCTGTTTCTCCTCTGCAGCCAGAGCCTTATTTGCTGGGTATTTGCTTAGCAACCCAGCGCTTAACCTCGCACGGTCAGGGCTCCTTCCCTAAGCTCACCCTTTGATATTGAGTGGATTGTGACTCACAGCGACCCTATCAGTCAGAGTAGAACATACCCACAGGGTTTCCAAGGAGTGGTTGGTGGATTTAAACTGCCACCTTTCGGTTAGCAGCGGGGCTCTTAACCTCTTTGAAACCAGGGCTCCACTTAAAATACAGTATCCTGGAACTGAGAAGAGTGCTCTTCCACATTTAGATAAACTTTGGACCACATGCATTTCTTCTTCTGAATAGGCTTTCAAAAAATACTGTTTCTTTTTCCTATTCACTTTGAAAGTTCCATTACAGAACTGCACAACCAAAGAATTTTAGATGTGGAAATGCTGTAAGACATACTTTCTCCTGATGCCATTCCAAAAGTTTTCCCTATTATATTTACTGTCATACAAGTTTTCTTGATGCATTTATTTGATATATAGACATTTCACAACAAATGTTGAGGCACCAATGTTTTGTCTGAAATTTACTTGTTCCCTTGAACAGGACAGTTGAGAACCAGGTCACAGAAAGGAGCTTCTTGCTTTCCCTAGGTTCTTGCTCCACCCAGGTGGAATGGCTTAAGCTGCACCCTTAGAATTTATGAAATCGAATAAAAATTTATGAAATTTTTATTTCAAAATAAATATTTATGGAAGGAAAACAAGTTGTTTTATAATACCGTTTAAGAAAATAAAATATACAGGAATAAATGTACCCATTGATACAAAAGCCTTACTTATACAATGAAAAGTATAAAACACTGCTGAAAGATCTTAAAGAAGAACTAAATAGATGGAAAGAAATTCTGTGCTCATGGATTGGAAGACTTAATATAGTCAAGATGTCAATAATACACAAAGTGACCTACAGATAGAACACAATCCTAATCAAAATTCCTATAGTATTCATTACAAAAATGGAAAAAGAATCCTCCTTTTTCTATGGGAAAATGAGAGAACTGAAATAGCCAAAGCAATTTGAAAAATAACAAATTAGCAGGCCTCATACTTCAAAACAGATCACACAGCTACAGTAAATCAAAACAGCCTAGTACTTGTTTAAACATAGACACACAGGCCAATGGAAAAGAATTGAAAATCCAGCAATAAATCCAAACATCTATGGTCAATTGGTTTTCAATAAGGGAGCCAAATCCATTCATTGGCAAAAGAATAGTCTCTTCAATAAATGGTGCAGGCTAAATTGGATTTCCACAAACAGAAAAATGAAACAAGATCCATACCCCACACCATACACAAAAACTGAATCAATACGGATCAAGGAGCTAAATTTAAATTTAGAATCATGCAGTTCTATGAAAAAAGTAGAGAAGCAAACCTTTTGGACATGATTGGTTTTCAAACGATAGATAATCAAACACAATAATGAATGCACAAGCATCAGAAAACAAAATAGATAACTCGGACCTCATAAGAGTTAAATACTTATGCTCATCAAAACACTCAATAAAAATAGGGAAGACACAGCCTACGGACTGGGAAAAATTCTTTGGCAATTATGTAAGTGATTAGAGTCTAATATCTAAAATATATAAAACTTCTACAACTTCGTAACCAAAAGACAATCATATTAAGAAGTGGCAAAGAACATGAACAGACATTTTACCAATGAGAATATTCACATGGCCAACAGACACGTGAAGAGATGCTCAAAGTTATTAGGCGACCGTTTGGTTAGCACCCATTGCACTTAACCACTACACCACCAGGGTTTCCAATCTATTATATATATATACCCGCATATATATTTTTGGTCGTTTTTGCTTGTGTTTTAAAATTATACGTCACATGCTGTTACCAACAAATTCTTTTTCCTTGTGTACATTTTACTCACGTGGTTTGCCACCGTCAAGCTGTGTGCACTTCACTCTCATTTGGTGTTACCTTTCCCATCACCAAGAGTAACCGGTGTGTAATCTCTAGAGAGTGAATTTCTGTTTCACTCCACCCCAACTCTGGTAAACACATTATTTTCTGCATGCATATTTTTATTAGTTCGTACCATTTCATAAATGTGATAACAGAGAATATTTCTTTTATTGTGACAGACTTATTTCGCTCAAGATAATGTCCTCCAGGTTCTACCATGTTCCAAGGAGTTTAGGGAACTCATATTTCTGTATTGCTGAGGAGTATTTCATTGTATGTATGTACCACATTTTACTTATCCATTCATCCATTGATGGGCAGTTAAGTTGTTTCCATCTTTTTGCTATTGTGAATAATGCTGCGGTGAAAATAGGTGTGCATATGTCTGTTCCCGTCACTTCTATCAGATCCATATGGCAAAAACCTGGAATAGAATTTCTGGGTTATATGGCAGCTCTGCCAGCAGTTTTTTGAGAAACCACCAGACTGTTTTGAAAATGGCTATATCATTTTGAATTTTCACCAGCAGCGGGTGAGGGATCCAATTTTTCCAAATCCTCTCCAACACTTGTTATTTTCCCGGTTTTTTGTTTTTGACTTTTTTTTTGTAGCCATCACAGTGGGAGTGAAATGGTATCTCATGTTGGTATCGATTTGCATGTTGGTATTGATTGGGCAGTTCTGCTCTGTCCTATAGGGTTGCTATGAGTCGGAATCGACTTGACGGCACTGGGTTTATATAACAGATATTATATATGTATTCAGGTAGGCATTTATATGTATAAGTACACATAAGTGTATATATACGTGAATATGTTTATGCATATACATCTACGGGAATGTATGCACACATAAATCATATACAGGGCAGTCTTATGAACATTTCTTATACATAACCAAACACCTCATGGGATTGGTTTTCCGGATTTGAAGTATTAGGACCAGAGTCGAGTAGAACATCTGGGTACACGGGCGTAATAGAGTTCCTAAAGTTATACTTCACGTCTGAGTTTGCTGAGTCTGGGGTTTTAAAAACTTGATAACGGCTTTCTAAGATACAACTATTGGTCTCTACTTAGCTACAGCCAAAGAGAATGTAGGAAATCACAGACACAAAAAAGAAACTTGGGGGGCAAGGTCAAGATGGTAGAATAGACAGATGGTTGTGGCAGTTCTGGCGAACCCTTTTACAACAAAGATCCCCCCCAAAAAAGTGAAATGAGTATATTTATGACAAGCTAGCAGCCCGAACATCAAAGACAAGGTTAGAAAATGAACTGAGGGGTAGGTGGAGGAAGAGAAGGTTCAGAAGCACACAGGAGTTACCAAACCTGAATTACCAGGAGCCCTCAGGCACCATTCCTGGGAGTGGTGCCCTGGGCTGGTACAAGCTTTCAGCTACAGTTTCCCCATGGAGAAGCAGCCAGCCACACGGCCTACACACACCTCCGGAACCAGAGAACAGCACTCTAAGCAAAAGCAAAGTACTTGCATATGTTTTACCATCCACACCCACCAAGCTGGCTTCAGTGGCTGATTTCCCCGGGCCTGAGATAAGCCCTGTTCAGCACCTAGAGTCAATTTCCTGGCCTTGGAAAAGGAACAAATTTGCAACCGGGGGAAAGATAATTTACCAGCTCCACTAACCGGGTGAACTCAGGACAGAAGCGGCTCCTCTCCAGACATAAACAGTCCACGGACTTTGAGTACCTTTCCCTGTGAATGGACCTATATGGGCCTATTTCAGGAGAATAGGCTCTTCTTGGCAGACTACAACGATTTCAGCTGTGCAGCGGCGGGTGGCGGGGGGCGGTAATTGATGTTTGACATTGCTTTGCCTATCAAACAAGGTCCTCACCTACCCACATCAGGGGCCTAAGGACTGGTGGCTCCACTTACGTCACCCAGCCACCCACGACAAGGGTCCAAGGATAACTCGTACCTCTCCGTTATTACAACCAAAAACATTGGGTGCCCATTGTCCATCTGCAGAACTCACCTACCTGTATGCTATAGGGAACAGGGACACGCTTTCCTCAGACACACTTGGGGGATAATTCTCAGCCCCCTGCCTTGTTCAGAGCGTGAACTCCTGCTGCAACCAGATACCAATGCCGACACCCATCACCCCTACCCCTCAAAGACTGTAGAACTGTGTCTGTACCACTCACTTGATGATCATCTACCTGGACACCTGAGTTGCATTCATACAATAAAAGTGAATGGACTCCTAGACTGATATACCTGATAACAGCTCTAGCCATCTGGGGGTAGGACATCAGAGTTCCAAAGACAAAAACAGTCAAGCTAGCTCACTCAAGCAACCCATTTGGGCATATCAAAACAAAACAAAGCAAGACGCAATGACACAATAGACAAACATAAAATAAACTAATACAATAACTTACAGATGGCTCAAAGACAACAGTCAATATCAAGTCACATAAAGAAACAGACCATGGGCACCTCAACAGGCTCTCAAAACAAAGAATCAAGGGATCTTTTAGAAGAAAGTGCCTTCCTGGAATTAACAGAGGCAGAATGCAAAAGATTAATATACAGAACCCTACAAGACATCAGGAAGGAAACCAGGCAGTATGCAGAACAAGCCAAGGGACACACAGAGGAAGCAGTTAAAGAAATTAAAAAGATTATTCAGGAACATAATGAAAAATTTAATAAGCTGGAAAAATACATAGACAGACAGCAATCAGAAATTCAGAAGATTAACAATAAAATTACACAAGTAGACATTCAATACAAAGTCAGAGGAGCAGAATTGAGCAAGCGAAAGGCAGAATTTCTGATCTTGAAGATAAAGCACTTGGCACCAACATATTTGAAGAAAAATCAGATAAAAGAATTTTTAAAAAAATGAAGAAACTTTAAGAATCATGTGGGACCCTATCAAGAGCGATAATCTAGAAGTGATTGGAGTGCCAGGACAGGGAGGGATAACAGAAAATACAGAAAGAATTGTTGAAGATTTGTGAGCAGAAAACTTCCCTGATAGCGTGAAAGATAAGAAGGTATCTATCCAAGATGCTGATTGAACTCCACATAAGGTAGATTATAAAAGAAAAGTCACCAAGACATTGTATAATCTAACTTGCAAAAACCAAAGATAGAGAGAGAATTTTAAGAGCAGCTAGGGATAAACGCAAAATCACCTACAAAGGAGAGCCAATAAGAATAAACTCTGACTACTCGGCAGAAACCATGCAGGCAAGAAGGCAGTGGGATGACTTATATAAAAAAATGAAGGAAAAAAATTGCCAGCCAATAATCATATATCCACCAAACTGTCTCTCAAACATGAAGGTGGAACTAGGACAGTTCCAGATAAACAGAAGTTTTGGGATTTCATAAAAACCCAACCAAAACTACAAGAAATACTACAGGGAGTTCTTTGATTAGAAAAGGAATAATATCAGGTATCAACCCAAGACTAGAACACTGGGCAGAGCAATCAGAAGTCGACCCAGACAGGGAAACCACAAAAATAAATCAAGATTATAAAAACACTCAAAACAGGGAAACACCAATGTTATTATGTAAAAGAAGACTACATTAAAACAATAAAGAGGGACAAAGAAATGTAGTCATATATCTTCCATATGGAATGGAAGACAAGGTGATACAAGAAATAAAAGGTAAGTTAACATTTTTAACATTTAGAAAAATAGGAGTAAATAGTAAGGCAAGCACAAAGTAGACAAATTATCCTACACATCAAAATAAAATGCAAGAAAAAATAGAGACCCAGCAGAAACAAAATGAACAACAACAAATATGAGGAAAGGAGAATATATAAAGATAATCTACTCAGCACATAAAATTAAGTGGGAAAAACAAACTGTCAACAATACACAAAAAAACACATCAAAACGATACAACTAAATTCTTACCTATCCATAATCACGCTGAATGTAAATGGGCTAAATGCACCAATAAAGAGCAGCAGAATGGATTAAAAGACATGATCCGTTTATATGCTGCCTACAAGAGACACACCTTAGACTTAGAGACACAAACTAAAACGCAAAGGATAGAAAAAAATATATCAAGCAAACAACAGTCAAAGAAGAGCGAGAGTGGCAATATTAATTTCTGACGAAAGAGACTATAAAGTTAAATCCATCATCAAAGAAAGGGAAGGACACTATATAATCATCAAAGGGACAATATACAAAGAAGATATAACCATATTAAATATTTATGCACTCAAAGACATGGCTGCAAGATACATAAAACAAATTCTAACAGCACTGAACTGTGAGACAGACAGCTCCACAGTAATAGTCGGAGACTTCGACACACCACTTTCGGTGAAGGACAGGACATCCAGAAAGAAGCTTAATAAAGACATGGAAGATCAAAATGCCACCCAACAGCAGCCATTTATACTTTATTTCTAGTGCACATGGAACATTCTCTAGAATAGACCACATATTAGGTCATAAAGCAAGCCTTAGAAGAATCCAAAACATTGACATATTACAAAGCATCTTCTCTAACCATAAGGCCATAAAAATAGAAATCGATAACAGAAAAAGCAGGGAAAAGAAATCAAACACTTGGAAACTGAACAATACTCTGCTCAAAAAGGACTGGGTTATACAAGACATTAAGGATGGAATAAAGAAATTCATAGCATACAATGAGAATGAAAAAACTTCTTATCAGAATCTTTGGGACACAGCGAAAGCAGTGCTCATTTATTCATATCAATAAATGCACATATCCAAAAAGAAGAAAGGGCCCAAATCAAAGAATTATCCCTACAACTTGAACAAATAGAAAGAGAGCAACAAAAGAAATCCTCAGCCACCAGAAGAAAGCAAATAGAAAATATTAGAAAAGGAGAAGGCGGGGCCAAGATGGCTGACTTGGTAGAACTACCGTGCATCCCTCTTGCAACAAAGACTTGGAAAAACAAGTGAATTGATCATATACATGACAATGTACAAAGCCGAACCATCAAACACAGAACTAAAGAGTTGACCTGACTGACAGGGAAGCGAAAACCGTGCCCTGAAGCAGCGGCCGTTTCTGGAACCGGCGTCCTGCGCCACAGCCTTGAGCCCTCATGGTTCCCTGGTACCAGAGTGGTGGGGATGATTGCAGCTTACTGAGATGGGGCAAGCATGGGACACACCCCTAAACCTCTGGAGTAACGTTGGTAGAGGCTCAGCCAGCGCAGGCTGCACACGGACGCTGCTGACAAGAGAACTAGCAACCACGGAGAAGCAGCGATTGTTTTTGGAGCCTGGAGCCACTGTCCCAGTCAGAAAACCTTGATGCTGGGCTTTGGACTAAGCGCAGAGGAGCTGAGCACAGCTTCCTGAGATGGTGCAAGCACGGGACACAGGCCTGACCCTCAGGGGGCAAACTTGACCCAGCCAGCGCACACACGCTAAAGGCCCCTCTGGAATCTCAGATAAAACAGTCATCACCAAGCAAGATAAGTAACTTTGTCTATATTTCCCATGGCTACTCTCTCCTATCTATCTGATCCCTCCCCTCCCTGCCCCAGCTGGCTTCATTAACATTGGCATTTCCTGGGCCAGAGAGTGAAGTGCTCTGAGGGTTTTTTTTTTCTTTTCCCTAACCCTTTCTCCTGGCCTGAGAGAAGCAGCAACTAACAACCAGGGGGAAAAAATTCTTCCCTGATTTCCCTAAACTGGAATAAAAATACAAAACCAGGTCCAGCCAAGAATATGAGATCCACAGTCCTTGGCTTTCATCTCTACAGGGAACAAGGTGGCTGTTATAATGCAAAGGCAATTCTGATAGAGAGCTGACTGTAATTGTTGCAGCAGAGAAGTGGAAAGACAAATTTTCAAGGTCTGATGCCTCTCTAACTATTAAACAGAGCCCTCACTGATCCACAATGGGGAACTGAGGGCTGAAGCTCCACCCAAACCACCTAGCCACCTGCTAAAGGGGTCTGAGAATAGTGACGCCTACCAATCTTTAGAGTTACAAGCATTGGGTACCTAAGGTACAGCTGCAGAGCCCACCCACCAAAATGCTCTAGGAATAGAGACACTCCTACCTCACTGGCACATGGGGGAATGCTGTCAGCATCCTGCCCTCCTTGGAGTGTGCCCCCTGCCGCTACGAGAATCTGGTGCACACAACTATCACCACTACCTCTCTAAGTTAATAGGTGACAGTCTACACCACACACTTGGTGACCCAAAATGAGAACACTTAAGCTGATTCTATTCAAGAATAGTGAATGGACTCTTAGGCTTATATATCTGGTAACAGCTCAAACCAGCTGGTAATAGGACATAAATGATTCAAAGGCTACAACGATCAAGACAGCACAATCTGGGTATATTGAAACAAAACAAAACAAGAAGATAAGACTCAGTGAGCAAATATAAAATAAATCGTTACAATATCTTCTAGATGGCTTGGAGACAGCAGTCGATATCAAATCACATAAAGAAGCAGACCATGATTGCTTCTACAAATCCCCAAATTAAAGAATCAAAATCTTCCCCAAATGAAGATACAATCCTGGAATTGCCAGATGCAGAATATAAAAAACTAATATACAGAATGCTTCAAGACATCAGAGATGACCTCGGAAATGAAATAAGGCAATCTATAGAAAAAGCCAAGGAACACATTGATAAAGCAGTTGAAGAAATCAAAACGATTATTCAAGAACATAGTGGAAAAGCTAATAAGCTACAAGAATCCATAGAGATACAGCATCAGATGTCCAAAAGATTAACAGCAAAATTACAGAATTAGACAACTCAATAGGAAGTCAGAGAAGCAGAAGCGAGGAATCGGAATGCAGAGTGGGGGAGATGGAAGATAAGGCAATTGACACCAATATAGTTGAAGAAAATCACATAAAAGAAATGAAAAAAATGAAGAAACCCTAAGAATCATGTGGGACTCTATCAAGAAGAGTAACTTGCATGTGACTGGAGTTCCACAACAGGGAGGGATAACAGAAAATACAGAAAGAACAGTTGAAGATCTGTTGGCAGAAAACTTCCCTGGCATCATGAAAGACAAAAGGATATCTATCCAAGATGCGCATCGAACCCCACACAAAGTTGATCCAAAAAGAAAATCACCAAGGCATATTATCATCGGACTTGCCAAAACCAAAAATAAAGAGAAATTTTTAAAAGCAGACAGGGATAAAAGAAAAGACACCTACCAAGGAGAATCAAGAAGTTCAGACTACTCAGCAGAAACCATGCAGGCAAGAAGGCAATGGGATGACATATACAGAGCACTAAAGGAGAAAAACTGCCAGCCAAGAATCATATATCCAGCAAAACTTTCTCTCAAATATGAAGGTGAAATTAAAACATTCACAGATAAACACAAGCTTATTTATTTATTTATTTTTAGAGAATTTACGAAAACCAAACCAAAGCTACAAGAATTACGAAAGGAGGCATCGCTCCCTGCCCTCCCACCACTGCCCGCCCTCGCTCGGTCGAGCTCTCCACCCGCCACCTGCCGTCCTTCCGCAGCTCTCTCCTTAGTCAGCCACCGCCTCCTCAGCGACCAGCCAGTGCGTCTGAGCTCATGACTCACGGAATGGAGTCCTCCTCACGAAGAGGCCAGACTCGGAGTCGCCACCAAAGTGCCTTTCACCTGAGAAGTTCAAGGTACTTTGTAGAACTTCTGCCACACATGCTGGGCATCTCACAGCACATTTGTAAGTGATGGCTGCCATCATGAAGAAATTGGTGATTGTTGGTGATGGAGCTTGTGGCAAGACCTACTTGCTCAGAGTCTTCAGCACGGATCAGTTCCCCGAGGTGTATGTGGCCACAGTGTTTGAGAACTATGTGGCAGATATTGAAGTGGATGGAAAGCAGGTAGAGGTGGCTTTGTGGGACACAGCTGGGCAAGAAGACTATGAGTGTCTGAGGCCCTTCTCCTACCTGGACACTGATGTTATATCGATGTGTTTCTCCATCAACAGCCCTGATAGTTTAGAAAACATAGCAGAAAAATGAACCCCAGAAGTCAAGCATTTCTGTCCCAATGTGCCCATCCTCCTGGTTGGGAACGAGAAGGACCTGCGGAATGATGAGCACACAAGGCGGGAGCTAGCCAAGACGAATCAGGATCCAGTATAACCTGAAGAAGGCAGGGATATGGCAACCAGGATTGGTGCTTTTGTGTACATGGAGTGTTCAGCAAATACCAAAGAGGGAGTGAGGGAGGTTTTTGAAATGGCCATGAGAGCGGCTATGCAAGCCAGGCGTGGGAAGAAAAAATCTGGGTGCCTTGTCTTGTGAAACCTCGCTGCAAGCACAGCCCTCATGCAGTTAATTTTGAAGTGCAGTTTATTAATCTTAGTGTATGATTACTGGCCTTTTTCATTTATCTATAGTTTACCTAAGATTACAAATCAGAAGTCATCTTGCTACCCGTATTTAGAAGCCAACCATGATTATTAATGATGTCCAACCCCTCTGGCCCACCAGGGCCCCTCTGACACTGCTCTAACAGCCCTCCTCTGCACTCCCACCTGACACACCAGGCACTAATTCAAGGAATTTCTTAACTTCTTGCTTCTTTCTAGAAAGAAAAAAAGTTGGTAACTTTTGTGAATTAGGCTCTAACTACTTTATAACTAACATGTCCTGCCTATTACCTGTCAGCTGCAAGATATTCTGGTGAGTCTCCACTTCAGGACACTCCTCCTAAATGCGTCTCACTAGCATAGCTCTTAAGTGGGTATCCAGTTTTTTGAAAATGTGCTCAGTCGGAAAGGCCCAAGTCCACGCAGCCGTGGCAAAGTTACACTTCCGTGGTCATGTTAGTGTAATTAGTGCCACTTAACGTATGTTACCAAAAATAAATATATCTACCCCAGACTAGAGGTACTATTTTTTGTATAATTGGATTTCCTAATACTGATATTTGTCATCTCTGCAGAAAGTGTATCGGTTTTTTAAAAAAGAAAGTGTATTTGAAAATAAAGTCAGATGGAAAATTCCTTTAAAAAAAAAAAAAAGAATTACTAAAGGAAATTCTTTGGTCAGAAAATCAATAATATCAGATACCAACACAACACAAGGTCACAGAACAGAACATCCTGATATCAACTCAAATAGGGAAAACAGAAAAACAAAATAAGATTAATTTAAAAAAGAAAAAAATGCTCAAAACAGGGAATCATTGAAGTCATTATGTAAAAGATTACAAAAATCACAAAAGAGGGACTAAATACAGGAGGCATAGATCTTCCATATGGAGAGGAAAACAAGGTGATATAGGACGATACAAGTTAGGTTCTTACTTAGAAAAATAGGGGTAAATATTAAGATAACCACAAAGAAGTCTAACCATTCCATATTTCAAAATAAAAACCAAGAAAAACATAATGACTCAGCAGAAATAAATTCAACTACTATGAAAATGAGGAACACACAATATACAAAGAAAACGTATGGACATGTTGTCATTAGGGATCAGTCCCTGGAGAAGAACATCATGCTTGGCAGAATACAGGGTCAGCGGACAAGAGGAAGATCCTCAATAAGATGGATTGACACAGAAGCAGCAACAATGAGCTCAACCATAACAACCATTGTAAGGATAGTTCAGGACCGGGCAGTGTTTCGTTCTGTTGTGCATAGGGTCACCATGAGTCGGAACCAACTTGACGGCACCTAACAACAACAACATCCCTCATGAACTTAGAATCAAAAATCCTCAACAAAATTCTAGCCAATGGAATTCAACAAGATATCAAAAAGGTAATTCATCCTGACCAAGTGGGATTCATAGCAGGTATGCAGGGATGGTGCAACATTAGAAAAACAATTAAGGTAATACATCATATAAATAAAACAAAGGACAAGAACCACATGATTTTATCAATTGATGCAGAAAAGGCATTTGACAAAGTTCAACACCCATTCATGATAAAAATTCTCAGGGGAACAGGAATAGAAGGAAAAATCCCTCAGCATAATAAAGGGCATTTATACAAAGGAATAGCCAGTATCACCCTAAATGGAGAGAGCCTCAAAGCACTCCCCTTATTATTGGGAACCTGAGAAGTATGCCCTTTATCACTGCTCTTATTCAACATTGTGCTGGAGGTCCTAACCAGAGCAATTAGGCTAGATAAAGAAATAAAGGGCATCCAGATTGGGAAAGAAGAAGTCAAAGTATTTGAAGATGACATGATCTTATACACAGAAAACCCTTATGACTCCTCAAGACAACTACTGAAACAAATAGAAGAGTTCAGCAGAGTAACAGGATACAAGGTAAACATACAAAAATCAGTTGGATTCCTCGACACTGTCAAAAAGTACATCAAAGTGGAAATCACAAAATCAAGACAATTTACAGTAGCCCCCAAGACGATAAAGTACTTAGGAATAAATCTTACCAGAGATGTAAAAGACTTATACAAAGAAAACTAAAAAACACTTCCACTAGAAACATAAAGAGACCCACATAAGTGGAAAAACATACCTTGTTCATGGATAGGAAGACTTAATTATAAATATCTCTATTCTACCAAAAGCGATCTATACATTTAATGCAATTCTGATTCAAATTCCAACAACATTTTTTAATGAGATGGAGAAACAAATCACCAACTTGATAAGGAAGAGAAACAGGCCCCAGATATGTAAAGCATTACTGAAAAAGAAGAACAAAGTGGGAGTCCTCACTCTAACTGATATTAGAACCTATTATACATAGACCAATGGAACAGAATTGAGAACCCAGACATAAATCCATCCACATATGAGCAGCTGATATTTGACAAAGGCCCCAAAGCAGTTAAATTGGGAAAAGACAGGCTTTTTAACAAATGGTGCTGGCATATCTGGATATCCATCCACAAAAAAGGAACAAGACCTGTACCTCACACCATGCACAAAAATAAGCTCAAAATGGATCAAACTCCAAAGTATAAAATCTAAATGATAAAGATCATGGAAGAAAAATAGGGACAACATTAGGAGCCCTAATACATGGTATAAACAGTATACAAAACATTACTTACAATGCAGAAGAAAAAGTAGATAACTGGGAGCTCCTAAATATCAAATACCTACGCTCATCCAAAGACTTCACCAAAAGAGTAAAAAGATTGCCTACAGACTGGGAAAACGTTTTTAGGTATGACATTTCCGACTAGCGCCTCGTCTCTAAAGTCTACACGATACTGCAAAAACTCAACTGCAAAAAGACAACACAATTAAAGAATGGGCAAAAGATATGAACAGACACTTCAGGCGGCTAACAGATGCATGAGGAAATGCTCCTGATCATTAGCCATTACAGAAATGTAAATGAAAACTACAATAAGATTCCATCTCACTCCAACAAGGCTGGCGTTAATCCAAAAAACACAAAATAATAAATGTTGGAGAGGTTGTGGAGAGACTGGAACACTTCTACACTGCTGGTGGGAATGTAAAATGGTACAACAACTTTGGTAATTGATTTGATGCTTCCTTAAAAAGATTTAAAAAGATAGCAATAGAACTCCCATAAGATTGAGAAATCCCACTCCTTGGAATATCCACCCACTGTGTATCCTTGAGAAATAAGAGTCTTTACACGACCAGATATATGCACACCCATGTTCATTGCAGCTCTGTTTCCAAGAGCAAAAAATCGAAGCAACCAAGTGTCCATCAACAGATGAATGAATAAATAAATTATGGTATAGTCTCACACTGGAATACTACCCACTGATTAAGAACAGTGATGAATCTGTGAAGCATTTCATAACATGGAGGAATATGGAAGGCATTATGCTGAGTGAAATTAGTCAGTTGCAAAAGGACAAATATTGTATAAGACCACTATTATAAGAACTCAAGAAATAGTTTAAAGAGAGAAGAAAATATTCTTTGATAGTTGCGAGGGGTCGGGGGGAGGGAAGGATGAAGGGAGAGAGGCGTTCACTAATTAGATAGTAGATAAGAACTTCTTTAGGTGTTGGGAAACACAACACAATACAGGTGAGGTCAGCACAACTGGACTAAACCAAAAGCAAAGAAGTTTTCTGAATAAACTGAATCCTTAGAAGGGCAGCATAGCAGGGGCGGGGGTTTGCGGACCACGGTGTCAGGGGACATCTAATTCAATTGGCATAATCAAATCTTTTAAGAAAGCATTCCGCATCCCACTTTGGAGAGTGACGTCTCTGGTCTTAAAAGCTAGCAAGCAGCCATCTAAGTTGCATCCATTGGTCTCAACCCACCTGAATCAAAGGAGATTGAAGAACACCAAGGACACAAGGTAATTACTAGCCCAAGAGACAGAAAGGGCCACATAACCTGGAGACTACAACAGCCTGAGACCAGAAGAACTAGATGGTGCCCAGCTACAACTGATGACTGCCCTGACAGGGAACACAACAGAGAGCCCCTGAGGGAACAGGAGATCAGTGGGCAGTCCCCAAATTCTCGTAAAAAGTGCAGACTTAATGGTCTGAGACTAGAAGGACCCCAGTGGTCATGGCCCCCAGGCCTTCTGTTGGCCCAGGACAGGAACCATTCCCAAAGCCAACTCTTCAGTCATGGATTGGACTGGATAATAGGATGGAGAGGGATGCTGGTGAGGAGTGAGCTTCTTGGATCAGGTGGGCACTTGAGACTGTGTTACCATCTCCTGCCTGGAGAGGAGATGAGAGGGTAGAGGGGGTTAGAAGCTGGCGGAATGGACATGAAAAGAGGGAGTGGAGGGAGAGAGAGTGCCGTCTCATTAGGGGGAGAGCAGTTGAGAGTATGTAACAAAGTGTATGTAAGTTTTTGTGTGAGAAACTGACTTGCTTTGTAAACTTTCACTTGAGGTACGGTAAAAATTTTTAAAAAATGTCGGCAGTTCAAATCCACCAGACGCTCCTTGGAAACTCTATGGAACAGTTCCACTCTGAACCATAGGGTTGCTATGAGTCAGAATCGACTCGACAGCAACGGGTTTGGTTACAGGTTTTGGTGGTCTTTCAGAAGTAGATTGCCAGGCCTTTCTTCTGAGACACTTCTCGATGGACTTGAACCTCCAGCCTTCTGATTAGTAGCCAAGCATGTAAGCATTTGCATCAACCAGGGACTCCAATTTTTCTTACAAGAATTGGATTTCCCTGCAAATGGCAACGCCATGGAGTCAAAGCTCCACTTGTTTGTGCTCTGTCCATCAGGAGAGCAGACAGAATCTTGTAGGGCTGAAGAGAAAGAATTATTTAATTAAAATCATGGCAACTGATTAAAAACAACAAAGTGTCATTGACCAGCAAGGATAAGATCAAAAGTTTTAGTTGAAAGTTTTCCAAGCTAAATACACCAACTGATGAAATTTTCACTAAAACAGTTAATTCAGGCTGGTAATTTCAAGGCAAAACTAATGGGAATAAGGAGAAATCACTGGTAATTCTAACAAAATCCTTATCTTTGGAATGCAGTATATAGGAAGGCAACATTTCACAGCAAATGCTAAAAGAGTTTGCCAATATAAACCAACTGATCCAAAACCCATTGCCGCCACTTCAATTCTGACTCATAGTGGCCCTGTGGGACAGAGTGGAATCGCTCCACAGGGTTTCCAAGGAGCAGCTAGTGAATTTGGACTGCTGATCGTTTGGTTTGCAGCTAAGCCCTTAAGCAGTAGGCCATCAGGGCTCGGGCTCAGGAATAAGATGCAGTCCATCTGGTATTAGTCTACAAGTGGACAATCACAATACATGCGCAATAGACGTTTACTCAGTAGACCTTTACTAGGAGCAAAGAAATGCCACTTAATCTGGAGAATACTTCCTGCTCTCAGTGAGTTTAGAATCAAATATCCAAGTTTAGACTGTAATTCAAGTCAGAACACCCATTCCGCGTGAAAGTAACAGGCAAAAAGCAGTGGGTTGTGGGGGGAGTCAGGAACGACTTTATTACACGTGTAACAGGAAGGTGAAACATGAAGCCTGAGCAGAAGGAATAACAGGCATATTTGCATTTATTTGTTCATGTGTATACTTATGAGCTGGTATTAGTTCACTTACTGTAAATGTTCAGAGTTACTTCATAAGCTGATCATTGCTCATGTTTAAAAGCATCATAAAAAGAATTGTATTCAAGCCTGGTTCACACGTATAACACAGATAAACTACAGAAGACGCCACGAACACAGTCTAAACACAAGGAGGTAGAGGAGCTGCACGCTGGGTTGGCCCAGTGGAACCCTGTCATGGGATGCTTTTGAGAGAACATGATTGTTTTTTTGGGTGTTTTCCCAAAGCCTTGGAATATACCCCAAACTTCTCTCGTTTTTTCTAGTTATCTTGCTACCCACTGATTTCCCTGAAATCTTTAATAAAGGTCATTGCTAACTATAAAAAAAAAAAAGGAAAAGAAACTTGTCTACAAGACGAATAGTCTACGTAAACCATGGCCTCATTTGCCCCGAGATCAGAAGAGCTAGATGACACCCAGCTACCACTACCATCCCTTGTGATCAGGGTCACAATAGATGGATTCTGACAGAATGGGACAAAATGTGCAACAGAGCTTCAAATTCATTTCAAAGAAAAAAAACAAAACAGGCTTATTGGACTGGTTCAGACTTGAGTACATCCTTAGAAGCATTGCCCTGAAATACTCCTCAAATCTTCAACTGAAACTAGCCCCTGAGGTCACCTTATACCTAAATAACAGATTGGCTCCAAAAAGAATGAATATCACCAGTAAGTACTGTGCTCCTTTGGTTCAAATTCCAAACATTGCTGCTTAACAAAAGTCAGTTAACAAAATGAGAAATAAACTGAATTGAAATGTGAACCCTCTTAAACTTGCTCTTTTAAAGCCAGTAATTCCAGATTCAACCTCCCAGCTTTCCTACGAGACAAGGCACACAGTGGTGCTGCTCTTAGAAAGCAAGAAATCCATCACCCTGCTGGTCATTCAAACCGCCCAGACTGCCTTGCAATAAGAAATGCTTGATTTTCACATCACCTGCCTCTGCATTTCCTACTACATTGTATTGCGTTCTTGCATGCACCGCATCGTACTCTCCCTGTCCCCTGGCTCCACACATCTTCTAGGAATGCATGTTGGGAGGTCTCTTAAGGAAAAGGTCCTCAGTACGTGTAATTCAGTTTACGTTTCCTCCTGTGCTGTGATTAGGAATCCATCTCAGCCAGTGTTGCTTCCTCCCTGTTTACATAGCAGGTACTGTGGGAACAAAACTATTCTTTTTTTTTTTTTTTGTAATATAAATTTATATCTTCAGTTGGTCCCTAAAACATCAGTGTCAGAATTGCATCACTGTATTAAGTGTTTTTTGGAAAACTTTCAATGATCAGATACTCTTTTTCTAGAAATTGCAAGATTTGCATTATTTCTCACTCCCTTAGATGACTCCCTTGGATGACCCTACAGAGTCAACACGTGGAGCCTCCAAGTGCACACGCTGAGAGAGAAATCACAGTAGCTGAATCAGACTCAGTCATCACATCTTGTCATTTCCTCCAATGCTCTGAGATTGAGTGGAAGATCGTCTGTCTTCTGTGTACTGTGACCCAAGAACAGAAATGACTTTTATCAGTAGTCAATGCCCGCCCTAGACCTTTTCCAAAGGGATGGCCAGAGAGCTGAGTTCAAAGTACTTTTGGCCATGCCTCTTCATGGCCAATCTTAGTAAATTGCATATGGGCTAATTTAATCACATATGCTTCCCGGGTCGAAGATTTCCATGCAGTAGAAAAAGGAATTGCAGAATCTGGACATGATCGTCACTCCACAATGCATTGTTTAAATTATTGGCCCTGAGCTCACTCATTCAAATCCAATGGCCTAAGTCCATATGGATGCATCATGGGAAAAAAATGATGGACTAACTGACAAGCAGAAGAATCAGGGAGCAAGCCTACTTTCTTGAGTGCCTAGATGCAATAATTTGACCCACCATCTATCTGGATTAAAAATTATTTAAGGTTGCTCCATGATAGAAGCTCAAGCCCTAAGAAAAGTCACCAAGATTTTGCTTTTATCAATCACCATGATGAGTACCTTTAAAAAATATCAGGACGATTTTTCTTGAACCTCTCTAACTTCATTACCTAAGCTAAGATGTGAGTAGAGTTGTACATTGTAGCTGCCAGAGAAAACACAAAGATAGGCGCATGCAATAAGGTACTTCCTGGTTGCAGAGAATTAAGGCGTGGGCAATGTCCAGGGAGGCAGAAGCATTCTTTTCACTGATGGGCAAACAGTGTGGATGCTGAAGATAAAAATATTCATTGGATCCTATCAAGTTTATAGCTCAGATAAAAATCAGAAATCACAGGGCAATTCATGAGGGAAACATTATGAAATGACTTTGTCACATAATTGTAGCAAAGAGGGGAGAAGCACCCTTGTCTCTTCTAGGCTTGCCAATTCTCTGCTTCTCCACTACAGCTGCTATTGCCTTTTTCTACATTACCCTCTTGAGTCAAAATATCTTCCCCAGTGACAAGAAACTATGTTAGCGCTAGCAGGGAAATGTTCTGAGTGAAGTCTGTCAGTGTGGAACACTCCTCCTCAGTGTCTCTCTCCTTCCCTTACACCCTCCCATCTGAAGGTCACCTCTGCTGTGAGAGCAGGATTAAAGTTGGTCTCATATTTCTTTTCTTATTGCAACCACTTGGGGTTGGCACCCTTCATCTCCAATGACCAATTTACCTACCCAGCCTCTCTTCTTGAAACAACACGAGTGATCTTTCAACTCATTTCCATATTGATACACTGAAAGTTATGCTCATGATGAAAAAAAAAGTCAAATATATTGTACTTAATGAACATTCTACCTTGACTCCCACAAATATATGAGCATGTACCTTGATTAGCCTGGATTCCAAAGAGCAAGGGTGTGTGTAGGGCTTCATGGCTCAGATTGGCCAGCTAGGAGTTAAATGGGAGCAAGTGTGTGTGTGATTTGACATCCGTGAGTAGAGTCCTGTTTTGGTCTCGAGATACCCACCCATTTCAGGGCCACGGGGCTCTATCTAACACCTAATCTGAGCAGGGCTGTAGTACATTAAGCCCAATAGCTTCAGAGAAATAAAATTTTCTTCTTCCTCGCTCTTATATCTGCTCCCACGCCCACTAAGTGTAGGTGCACAAGAGACTTTGATGAGTATCCAATAATTAGATAATCAAACTGACCTACTTGCAATCTCTAGAATGTAATAGCACAGTCCCCATTTCCTCCCCACATTTCCTGTGTCCGTTCAACCAGCATCTGGACAGGATTTGCCCATTTAGTCTCGTGTATCCACTTCAATTAAGAAGTACACTCTTGACAAGTATTATTTCATATTTTGTTATTCCAGTCTAATCTTGTCTGAAGTGTTGCCTTCAGGAATGGTTTTAGTTGTGTGTTAACAGAGAGTCTGGGGCCATGTCCTCTGGGGTTTCTCTAGTCTCTGTCTGACCATTAAGTCTGGTCTTTTTAGGTAAAATTGAGTTCTGCTTGCACTTCCTCCCACTGCATCTTGGACTCTGTTGTGTTCGCTATCAGGCTGGTCATTAGTGGTAGCCAGGCACCATCTAGTTCTTATGGACTCAAGCTGGTGGAGTCTCTGGTTTATGTGGACCTTTAGTCTCTTGGGCTATTATTCTCCTTGTGTCTTTCATGTTCTTCATTCTCCTTTGCTCCAAGTGTCTTGGGACCAACTGATGCATCTTAGATGGCCACTCACAAGCTTTTAAGACTCCATAGGCCACTCACCAAAGTAGGATGCAGAACATTTTCCTAGTAAACTTTGTTATGCCAATTGACCTAGATGTCCCCCAAAACTATGCTCTCCAGGTCGCAGCCCCAGCTACTCTGTCCCTCAAAGTGTTTGGATATGTTCAGGAAACTTCTTAGCTTTTGCTTTGGTCCTGTTATGCTGACTTATCCTGTATTCTGTGTTGTCCTTCCCTTCACCAAAGATGATCCCTGTCTACGAACTGGTTAGTGAATTCCCCTATCCCTCCCTCCCGACACTCCTAACCATCAAAGAAAGCTTTCCTTTGTGTTTAAATGTTTGCTTCAGTTCTTATAATAGTGGTTTCATACAATATTTGTCCTTTTGTGACTGATTAGTTTCACTCAGCATAATGCCCTCCAGAGTCACCATGTTGTAAGATGTCTCGAGGATTCATCATTGTTCTTTATTGTTGCATAGTATTCGATTGTGTGTATGTACCATAATTTGTATCCATTCTGTTGATGGGTACCTAGGTTGTTTCCATCTATTTGCTATTGTGAACAAGGATGCAATGAACATGGGTGTGCATCTCTATTTGTGTGACACCTCTTATTTCTCTAGGATATATTCCAAGGAGTGGGATTGCTGGATCATGTTGTACTTCTATTTCTAGCTTTTTAAGGAAGTACCAAATCTATTTCCAAAGTGGTTGTACCATTTTACAGCGGTGTGTAAGTGTTCGAGTCTCTCCATAACCTCTCCAACACTTATTATTTCATGTCTTTTGGATTAGCCTTGCTGGGGAGAGATGGTTTCTCATCCTTGTTTTAATTTGCATTTCTCTAATGGCTAATAATCGTGAGCATTTCCTCATGTGTCTGTTAGGCACCTGAACGTCTTCTGTGATGAAGTGTCTGTTCGTATCCTCTGCCCATTTTTTAAATCGGTTATTTGCCTTTTTGTTGCTGAGGTGCTGCAGCATCTTGTAGATATTAGAGATTAGACCCTTATCGGATATGATGTAGTCAAATTTTTTTCCCACTCTGCAGGTTCTCTTTTTAGTCTTTTGGTGAAGTCTTTGGATGAGCATAAGTGTGAGGAGCTCCCAGTTATCTAGTTTCTCTCCTGGCATTTGCGCGTTGTTAGTTATGGTTCGTATAGTATTTATGCAATCCATTAGGGTTTCCAGCATTGTCTCTAAATGTGGTCTATTCTGGAGAATGTTCCTTGTGCACTGAAAAAGAATGTATAATTGGCTGCTATTGGGTGGAGTGTTCTGTATATATGTCTATGAGGTCAAGTGGGTTGACTTTGGCATTTAGATCTGTGTCTTTATTTTCTTTCTAGATGTTTTGTCCCTCAATGAAAATGCTGTGTTGAAGTCTCCTACTATTATTGTGCTGCTGTCTATTTCTCTTTTCAGTGTTGTTAGAGTTTGTTTTACATATTTTGGAGCTCTGTCATTGGGTGTGTATACATTTCTTATGGTATGTCCTCCTTGCGTAATCCTTCCTTATCCTTTGTAGTGGCTTTTGCTTTAAATCCTATTTTGTCAGAGATTAATATTGTCACTCCTGCTCTTTTTTGGATGTTCTTTGCTTGATATAATTTTCTTCCTTCCTTTGAACTTTGGTTCATTTGTAGCTTTGAGTCTAAGGTATGTCTCTTGTAGGTAGAATATTGATGGATGTTGTTTTTTGTTTTTTAAACCATTCCACCACTCTGTCTCTTTACTGGTGCATTTAGTCCATTTATATTCAGTGTAGTTTTTGATAGTTAGAGTTTAGTGCTGTCATTTTGAATTTTTTATGTTGTTGTTGTGTTGACAGTTTCTTTGTTCCACTTAATTCTCTGTGCTGAGTCATTTTTCTTTAGGGATTGTCTTTTAATATTTGTCATTATTGTTGATTTTGTGTTTCCTGAGTCTATGTTTTTCTTTTTTTTTTAATTTTGTTGGGGAGATTTATTCACTTCCTTTGTGGTTACCTTCAGATTTACCCTTATTTTCTAAGTTTAAAGCAATCTTTTATTTCTTGACATCACCTTGACTTCCTCTTCATGTGAAGTTCTATGACTACACTATTCCCTCTTCTTGTTTTAATGTTGTCATTTACATATTGACATCTATGTTTCCCTATTTCAATCTTTTAGCTTTGACTTATTTTTGAGAATTCCCAATCTTGGTTAATATCTGGTTGTTCTGTCCTGTGGTCTATTCTCGGGTTGTTGTCTGATATTGTTGGTTCTCTAACCTGAGTACTCCCTTTAATATTTCTTATAATTTTGCTTTGGTTTTTACAAGTTCCCTTAACTTTGGTTTATCTGAAAATGCCCTAATTTTGCCATGATACTTGAGGGACAGTTTTGCTGGATATATCATTCTCGGCAAGCAATTTTTTTTTCCTTCAAGGCTTCATATGTGTCACCCCGTTGCCTTCTTGCCTTTAGAGTTTCTGCTGAGTAGTCAGAGCTTAGTCTTATTGATTCTCCCTTGTAGGTGGCTATTCATTTATCCCTAGCCACTCCCAAGAGTCTAGCTTTGGTTTTGGCAAGTTCGATTATAATATGTGCTGGCAACTTTTTTGGGGGGAGGGAATCTACCACGTATGGGGTTCGTTGAGCTTCTTGGGTAGAAATTTTCTCATCTCTCAGGACACCAGCAAAGTTTTCTGCCTCCAAACCTTTAACAATTCTCTCTGTATTTTCTGTTAACCCCCCTGTTCTGATACTCCAATCACTGAGAGTTTTTTCCTCTTGATAGTGTCCCACATAATTCTTATATATATATTTTTATTCTTTTTACTCAAATAAATTGGTGTCAAATAATTTCTCTTCTATCTCACTAATCCTGACTTCCATTGTATCAGTCATGCTCCTATGACCTTTTACCAAGTTCTCTAATTCTGAAATTTTAGTGTTAATCATTGGATTTCTAGTTGCTGTCTATGATTTCTGGCAACCTGTTAAATTTGTCAATCTGTTCCTGCATTGTTTTCCTGAATTCGTCTATTGCTTTTTCTGTATGTTCCTTTGCTTGGTCTGAGTTTGCCTGGTCTCCTTCCTGATATCTTGAAGAGCTCTGTATATTAATCTTGTGAATTCTAACTCCAGTAATTCCAAGACCTTAACTTCCTCTGAAAGGTTCCCTGATTCTTTAGTTTGGTTGCTTGCTGGAGACATTTTGAACTGCTTTCTTACGTGATTTGATATTTACTCTTTTCTCCAACCCATCAATAAATTATTATATTATTCATTGTATGTTCATTTACTGTGTCCTAGCTTTTTGTTTTGTTTTCTTTAGATATGCCCAAGAGTTTGGGTGTGTGAGTTGCTTTGGATACTGACATCTTTGAAGCACTCACATCCTATCTCCAGGTGGTTAGAGTAGCTAGTAGGTGTGTAAACTCAGGAATATGTTCACTTTTCTTGTGCAGATGCAGCTCAGGTGTCCAGGTTGTTGGTCACTGAGTGCGTGGTACAGGCTCTCACCTACAGTCCTCGACAGGCAAGGCTGTGTAAAGGTGTTGGCAGCAGGCACAGGTGTCTGGCTGTAGAAGGGGGCTATATGTGCTGGGCAACGCAGGGGGCTGACGGCTGCCCCCAAGTGCCTGGGTGGACGGTGTGTCCCTGTCTGCTAGAGTGCGTAGCATGGTGGGTTTTGCAGCCAGTGCTTGGGCGCCCATTGCTGTTGGCTGTAGGTACTGGGAGGTATTGTATATTCTCAGATCGCTGACATGACTGGTGAGATGGCATGAGTGATACCAGTAACCCTCAGGCCCCTGATGTGAGTGGGTGAAGTCCCTGCTTAATGGGCAGGACATTGTCAATTGTCACGAATCTGCAACTCCCCCTTTGCTCTGCAGTTGAAAATAGGCTTCAGGTGTAGGCCCTGCTGTTTTATGCTAATGACAGCATGTGTTGCTGAACTGGTCCACACAGATAGAGTCAGGGGAGAAGGGTGCTGCATGCCCTTGGTCCCCTAAGGCCAGTGCCCAGGCAAAGGGACAGTGCCTGGCCTGAATTCTCAGTTTAGGGGGCATAGTGATTTTTGAAAACTGTGAGACTGGATTGGGCATGGATAGCCCTGAGTTCTGGCTTAGTGGGCATGTCAGTTGTTGAACACTGCAGGACTGGTGTTGGAACAGAGCTGGGTGGGGGATGGGTGAGGACAAAGAGGCAAGTGTCCTCTGTGAAATTCCTAGAGGCGGACAGGTTATTTTGACCCTTAACAGTAGGTGAGACATTTACACTTAGCTTCTGCAGTTCCAGTACCATTTTTATTCCAATCCGGAGGCTTGTGTAGGCTCACCGCTGCCTGGCGTCTCCAGATCTGGTGATACATGTCTCGAACACTACTTGCCTCAGCCTGCATACACCATCTGACCCAGCCAGCAGGGTGCTGGCATCCTCACAACTGGCATTTCTTCACTGCTTCTGAACAGTCTCTCCTTCACCTTTCCACTCAGTCCAACTCCTAAGCTTTTTCTTTGATAATCAGGACTCCCAGGCTCTTAGATATGATCGATTCACTTGATTTTTGGATCTTTGTTGTAAGAGCAATGACAGGAAGCATCTGATTATTCCATCATCTTGGCCATGCCTCCTCCTGTTTTCTCTTTACACAATTAAGGTCTGTTCTAAAATATACATATTTTCCATTAAAATAAAGAATTAAAATAATGTCAATGTTTCCCCACCTCACTTCAGGATCAGCAATCCTATTTGTATTTCTTTAGTCTGTTTCTACAATGAGAACATTAACATTCTACTAAACATCAAAGTCCCCCTAAGAATAGGCTTGCCAGGTTTAGCATACAAAATTCAGGACTCCAGGGATTTCCATGGAATACTGGGGATACATTTACAATAATATTAGTCCTTGTTTAACAGAAATTTGAAGTCAACAAGTGGCTTCATTTTATCTGGCAAAACTACCAAGAGGTATAAAACATTAAGCTGTTATGACTTACTCACCCTCAGAAGAACAGAACTGAATTTGTACTCATAAGGCGTGAGATTGAATCTTCATTCCATAAACATAAAATGCAGCATCCAAAGCAAGCCAGCACACCAATTTCACAAAATCATTAGTGGTCATTTTGATTATCTGGAATAATAAATACTGATCAAACACTCTTGGGCACCTAGGCTTAGTGGGCTTGGGAGAAGATGTAAGGAAAAGGAAGGCACAAAATCTTTTACTCTGAAGGAAAAAGGCTTCGTATGCTACAGCCCTAGGCTCTTCAGGTGTTAGACAGGGCCCCATGGCCCTGAAATGAGGGGATATCTTGAGACCAAGGCATGATTCTACTCACCAAAGTCAAATCCCCATCCACACACACTTGCTCCCATTTAAATTCTAGCTCGCAATTCTGAGCCATGAAGTCCTGCTTCTCAGCTTCAGCTTCACCTGTCTCCATCACACACCCTTGGTCTTTGGAATCCAGGCTCATCAAGGTGTTTGCCCATATCTTTGGGGGAATTGTGGTATTATCAGCTTTAAATGAAAATATTTTTTGACTTATTTTTCATCATGAACATAATTTTCAGCGTATTAAAGTCAAAATGGGTTGAAAGACCATTCATTTTGTTGTTGTTTGAAGAAGAGAGGCTTGGTAGAAAAACTGGTCACGGGAGATGAGGTTTTTGACCCCAATTGGCTGCAAAAAGAAAAGAAATGTGTTGTTATTGCTTTTAGGTGTGGTCGAGTCGGTTCCGACTCATACCGAAACTATGTAGAACGGAATGAAAGCTTGCCTGCTCCTGACCATCCTTACAATCATTGCTATCCATGAGCTCATTCTTGCAGCCACTGTGTCAATCCACCTCGTTCAGGGTCTTCCTCTTTTCCACTGACCTTGTACTTTGCTAAGCATAAAGTCCTTCTCCAGGGACTGATCCCTCCTGACAACATGTCCAAAGAATGTAAGAGGCAGTCTCGCCATCCTTGCTTCTAAGGAGTATTCTGATTCCATTTCTTCCAAGACAGATTTGTTCGTTCTTTTGGCAGTCCATGGTATATTCAATATTCTTCACCAACACTGCAATTCAAAGGCATCCATTCTTCTTTGGTCTTCCTTATTCATTGTCCAGCTTTCACATTCATATGATGAGGCTGAAAATACCATAGCTTCGGTCAGGCTCACCTTAGTCTTCAAGGTGACATCTTTGCTTTTCAACACTTTAATGAGCTCTTTTGCAATAGATTTACCCAGTGCAACGCGTCTTTTGATTTCTTGATTCTTGCTTCCATGGCTGTTGATCGTGGATCCAAGTAAAATGAAATCCTTTACAGCTTCAATCTCTTCTCCATTTATCAGGATGTTGCTTATTGGTCCAGTTGTGAGGATTTTTGTTTTCTTTATGTTGAGGTGCAGTCCATACTGAAGGCTGTGGCCTCTGATCTTCATTAGTAAATGCTGCAAGTCATCTTCACTTACAGCAAGCAAGGTTGTGTCATCTGCATAATGCAGGTTGTTAATGAGTCTTCCTCCAGTCATGGTGCCTCGTTTGTCTTCATACAGTCCAGCTTCTCTTATTATTTACGCAGCATACAGATTGAATAGGTATGGTGAAAGGATATAACCCTAAAGCACACCTTTCCTGACTTTAAACCAGTCAGGATTCTCTTGTTCTGTCTGAACAACTGCCTGTTGATCTATGTAAAAGTTCCTCACGAAGACAATTAAGTGTTCGGGAATTCCTATTCTTTGCAATGTTATCCATAATTTGTTATGATCCACACAGCCTTTGCATAGTCAATAAAGCACAGGTAAACATCCTTCTGGTATTCGCTGTTTCATCCATGATCCATCTGACATCAGCAGTGATATCCCTGGTTCCACGTCCTCTTCTGAAACCAACCTCAATTTCTGGCAGTTCTGTGTCCATATACTGCTGCATCCGTTTTTGAATGACCTTTAGCAAAATTTTGCATGCATGCGATATTAATATTGTTTGATAGTATCCGCATTCATTTGGATCACCTTTTTTGGGAATAGACATAAACATGGATCTCCTCTAGTTAATTGGCCAGGAAGTTGTCTTCCATATTTCTTGGCATAGAGGAGTGTGCATCTCCAGCACTGCATCTGTCTGTGGACACATCTCAATTGATAGGCCGTCAATTCCTAGAGACTTGTTTTTTGCCAATGCCTTCAGTGCAGCTTAGACTTCTTCCTTTAGTGCCATTGGTTCCTGATCATATGCTACCTCTTGAAATGGTTGAACGTAGACTAATTCTTTTTGATTCTGTGTGTTCCTTCCATCTTCTTTTGATGCTTCCTGTGTCATTTAATATTTTCCCCATAGAATCTTTCACTATTGCAACTCAAGGCTTGATTTTTTTCATCAGTTTTTTCAGCTTCAGAAATGCCGAGTGTGTTCTTTCCTTTTGTTTTTTTATCTCCAGCTCTTTGCATATGTCATTATAATTCTTTACTTTGTCTTCTCGAGCTGCCTTTTGAAATCTTTTGTTCAGTTCTTTTACTTCATCATTTCTTCCTTTTGCTTTAGCTGCTCGACATTCATGAGCAAGTTTCAGAGTCTCCTCTGACATCCATCTTGTCCTTCTCTTTCTTTCCTGTCTTTTCAATGACCTCTTGCTTTCTTCATGGATGATGTCCTTGATGTCATTCCACAACTCGTCTGGTCTTTGGTCACTAGTGTTCAGTGTGTCAAATCTATTCTTTAGATGGTCTCCAAATACAGGTGGGATATACTCAAGGTCATATTTTTTGTCTTGTGGACATGCTCTGGTTTTCTTCAGTTTTAAGCTGAACTTGCATATAAGCAATTTATGGTCTGTTCCACAGTTGGCCCCAGGCCTTGTTCTCATTGATGATATTGAGCTTTTCCATCATCTCTTTCCACAGATGTAGTCAATTTGATTCCTGAGTGGTCCATCTGGTGAGGTCCTTGTGTATAGTCTCCGTTTATGTTGGTGAAAGAAGGTATTTTCAATGTAGAATTCGTTGGTCTTCTAAAATTCTATCATTCGATGTCCAGCGTTGTTTCTATCACCAAGGCCATATTTTTCAACTCCCGATCCTTCTTCATTGTTTCCAACTTTTGCATTCCAATCACCAGTAATTACCTATGCATCTTAATTGCAAGCCCCCACGTTTCTGTCAGTTTTCCGTACTGTGGGGGCTTGTGTGAGCTGCTGTGATGCTGAAAGCTATGCCTCCGGTATTCAGATACAAGCAGGGTCACCCATGGAGGACAGATTTCAGCTGAGCTTCCAGACTAAGACAGACTAGGAAGAAGGACCCGGCAGTCTACTTCTGAAAAGCATTAGCCAGTGAAAACCTTACAAATAGCACCACAACATTGTCTCATATAGTGCTGGAAGATGAGCAACCCAGGTTGGAAGGCACTCAAAAGACAACTGGGGAAGAGCTGCCTCCTAAAAACGGAGTCAACCGTAATGATGTGGATGGAGTCAAGCTTTGGAGACCTTCATTTGCTGATGTGGCTCAGCTCAAAATGAGAAGAAACTGCTACAAACATCCATTAATAATAGGAACCTGGAATGTACAAAATATAAATCTAGGAAAATTGGAAATAATCAAAAATGAAATGGAACACACAAACATCAATATCCTAGGCATTAGTCAGCTGAAATGGATAGGTATTGACCATTTTGAATCTGATGATCATATAGTCTACTATGCTGGGAATGACAACTTGAAGAGGAATGCTGCTGCATTCATCATCAAAATGAACATTTCAAGATCTTTCCTGAAGTACAACGCTGTCACTGATAGGATAATATCCACACACTTACGAGGAAGACTAGTTAACGTGACTATTATTCAAATTTATGCACCAACCACTAAAGCCAAAGATGAAGAAATAGATTTGTATCAGCTGTTGCAGTCTGAAAAATTAATAAATGCAAGACCAACTTTAATCCAGCTGTCAGAGCAGTAGTGGTTTCTGGATGGGCAGGTGTAGGGGAAGCAGAGAGAGGCTGAGGAGGAGAGTTCCACACTGACGGCCTTCACTCAAAAGATGTCCTTACTGGCATTAACAACACTGGTGGTGTAGTGGTTAAGTGCTATTGCTGGTAACCAAAAGGTTGGCAGTATGAATCCTGCAGGCGCTCGTTGGAAATCCGAACAAGCTGTTCTACTCTGTTCTGTGGGTTCACTGTGAGTCAGATTTGACTCAAATGCAACAGGTTTGGGCACTAACATAGTTTCTTATCCCTGTTTAAAGATATTTTGACTCAGGAAGAAATGTTGTAGAAAAATGCAACAGCAGTAATATTGTAGTGGAAAAGCAGAGAATTCATCTGGAGGAGACAAGGGTTCTTCTTTCCTCTTTGCTACAATTATGTGAGAAAGTCATTTTATAACGTGGTCCTCACGAATTGTGTCATGATTTCTGAGTGTTATCTGAATTATAATAAAACTGATGGGACCCAATGAGTATTTCTATCTACAGTATCCACAGTGTTTGCCCAACCACTGTGAAAAGGGAACCTCCATGCAGCTTCTGCCTCTCTGGATATTACTCTGCAGGCAGGAAGTACTTTCTTTGTATTCTCTCTGGCAGCTACAATGGACAACTCTACACACAGCTTAGATGATGCAGTTAGAGAGAGTCAAGAAAATCATCCTAATATTTTTTAAAGTTACTCGTTCTGATTGATAAGTCTTGGAGACTCTTCTTGGGATTTGAACTTCTATCATAGGGCAACCCTAAAGGACGTTCAACCCAGACTTTCCTATTACGGGAATGGTCAGCCAAATTATTGTATCTAGGCACTCAAGAGAAGCAGGCTTGCTCCGTGATTCTTCTGCTTGTCAGTTAATCCATTGATTTTTTTTCCATGATATACACACAAGGATTTAGGGCCATTGGATTTGAATGAGTGAACTCAAGGCCAGTGATTCAAACATTGCATTCTGGAGAAACAATCATGTCCAACTCTGCAATTTCTTTTTCGAAATTGGAAATCTTTGACTCTGGAAGCGTATGTGATTAAATTAGCCCATAGGAAACTTACCAAGATTGGCCATGATAGGGCGAAGCCAAAAGTCCTTTGACCCGGCTCCCTGACCATTCTTGTGGAAAGGTCTAAAGTAGGCATTGCCCACTGATAAAAATCATCTCATATCTCCCAGCTCTGTCCATTATCAGGCCTTGCTGCAATTTCCTTCCTGCAGTCTTCGTGCGGGATTTTGATTCCTCGGTCAAGATGCTGAGACTCTCCTATTCTTCTCTCCTAAATCTCAGTATCCATGTCTTACCACTTACAAATTAAATAAAGCAGAGAAAATAAACCACACAAGAACCAAGAAAATATACCACCCAATCCCCAAAGTGTTCTTAATATGCAAAACCATCTGGAAAAAAGAAGAAGCTGTAGGACACACAATTCAAGATTTAAAATACAACTATGCCCATGCAGTACACTAAACATTCTGGTTCTGGCATAAGAATAGACATAGAGACCAAAGGAATAGAATTGGGGGTTCAGAAATGAATTTGTACGTCTTTGCTCAATTTGTTTCAAGAGTGATGTTATGTCCATTGAATGTGCAAATAATGGTCTCTTTAACATATGATGCTGGGACATCTGGATTTCCACACAGAAAAGCATGAATGTGGACACGTACTCCACACCATATACAAAATTTACTCTAAATGGATAAAAAAAATGGATAGATGACCTAAATATGAGAACTAAAACCATAAAACCCTTAAAAGTAAGCATCAGAGTTATATTTCATGTTTTTTCCCCCCACACTTTCATAGATATGACATAACAAGCAAATACATAAATTTCTCTTGGTGCAATTTAAATCTTTTGTGTATCAGCGAGCACTATCAAGAAAGTGAAGACAACTACAGGTTGCGAGAGCATACTTGGAATCTCCACATTCCTTAAGGGTTTCATATTCAGAAACATAAGGAGTGCCTAGAACTAAATACAGAAACACAAACTACCCAATTTAAAAAAGGGGCAAAAGGCATAAATAGGCATTATTCCAAAAGAAAATACAAATGGCCAGTATGCACGTGAAAAGAGGCATCAGCAGTCATTAGGGAAATGCAAATCAAAATCACAATGAGGCATCATTCCACACACCACTGATGGGTATTGCCAGAAAAAATCAAAAACAAAAAGAAGAAAGTTAGTGAGAATGGAAGAAACGGAGCCATGTGCATTGCTACTGCGCATCTGAGGTGCTACAGCCACTGTAGTACACAGTTTGGTGGCTCCTCAAATAATCTAACAAAGAATTGCCATATGACCCTGTCATTCCACCCCTAGGCATATACACAAAAGAATTGAAAGTACGAAAACACATACATGGACACTGACATTTACTGCAACATTATTCACTGAACCAAAAAGGTGGAAACAACCCCAGTGTCCATTAAAGATGATTGGATACACAGAACATGACCTATAGATACATGCAATATTATGCAGCCATAAAGAGCAAGAAGATTCTGTTATTTTCAATAAGTGGATGAACCTTGAAAACACTCTTCTGAATGAAATAACTGAAATCCCAAGAACAATTATTGCATGATCCCACTTACATGAAAGTCTACAATATGCAAAGACATAGAGCAGTTTAATGGCTGGGAGGGCTGGAGGCAGAAAGCACGGGGGTGACTTCTAAAAACAAAGGAACAAAGTCAACAAAAAGAATATTCAAAACCAAATGAAAAGAAACCTATGAAATCCTAGCATGTATTATTGATCAAATATTATATTTAAAATATGTGATATTTTACAATATAAAAGAAGGCCAACCACCATTCTGCCAACAAAAGAGTACATAAAGAACCAACTATGGTCATCATATTGGGAATAACCTATGAAGCAGACTGGCCAGGCTACAGGGAATCCATTTGTACTACAGAGAAGCAGTTACTGGATCATTCCACAAGGAGGTATCAGCACACTTCTGGGCAGGAGAATCCACCATCATGAAGGACACTCACCAGAAGGTGCAGAAGTCCTTTGCTGGGTCCAAGTGTGGTAGGAGGCGTGTGTGCAGTCACCTTGGGACCGCCATGGTCATCTGACATCATGTGGTGTGTCTGAAGCTACACATGACATGAGGGAAAATAAAGAAGGTCAGGTCACCCTATCAGAAAAATAGGACGCTGAGATGAGGCTCCCAGTGCTAGCAGCAACCTGAGGCTTCAGAAAAGAAAGGACTCGGAAATAAGAGCCATGTCTATTCACGGGTGGGCTTCCCCATGCTCTCTAGATCCACCCTCCCCACCCTCCCTCAGGGACAGGGCTTCCCCACGGCCTCCCCTGTCACTTACCTGACCCAAACCCCTGCGTTGCTTCTGCTACTCCCACTGAACTGGCACCACACCTGCCTGGGAAGGTGGGGATCTGAATCAACTGATCAGACACACCAGAGGAAACCATTTCATTCTGTCTTTTGGATCCCGAGGCCACCTGTGACAGAAGAGACAAGGGGTGTGGCTGGGAAGCCCTACTATAAGAGTTGAACTGTCATCTTCCTCCAGGTTGTTCAAGGAACACAGACCCAGTTCCTCATTTCCCTTACCTGTCAGCTCACCTGAGCCAACAAAGCTAGAATAGTCCACACACACCTGCACAGGTGTGACTGAGACCTTCACCTGCATCTCACGCTTCTCAGCACAGGGTCACATCAAAAGGTTCACCCTACCCACAACCAAGGCTGGAGGGATTCTGCCTGTGCAAGTCTGTAGCTGGCTGTTTTTCAGCTAACTGGGGTCCTGTCATCTCAGGGTTCTTGCAGTCCTCTCTTCCCAGGCGCAGGTGATAACACTATGTTTTCCCTCCCTCCTGGTTACTGGTGCTCTTTGACTCTAGAAAGGCTCCTAAGCTCTGAGGGGCAGACTTTTGGTGGGACTGGCAAGCCAGGCTTCGTCAGGTGAACCTTTCTTATCAAAGTGACATCTTGCATTTTTACAACTGTAAGGACATCTTTTGCAGCAGATTCGATCAAGGCAAAAGTCCTTTGATGTCCTGACTACTGTTTTCATGGTTGTTGACTATTGATTCAAGGGGCATGCAATCCTTGACAACTTCAAATATACCGCTACTTACTTTGATTGTCCAGTGGGAAGATTTTCATTTTCATTATGTTGAAGTGTAATCCACACTGAAGGCTGTGGTCTCTGAACTTCATCAAGTAGTTATTCAAGTTTTCTTCATTTTCAGCATGCAAGTGTCATCTGCGTATCCCAGGTTGTCAATGACATTCCTCCAATGCTGATGCCCCACTCTTCCTCATATATTCTGGCTTCTCAGATTATTTGTTAGGCATCCAAAACCCCATAGAGATTGAAAAAGTGAGATGAAAGGATACAATATTGCCACACCTCTTTTCCATGGACACGTAGAAGGGCCTAAGTCCCCCAAATGCTCCACTCACAATCTCCAATAGAGTACACCAATGATGTCTATATGTTCTTGATTAACACATTCAATTGACACACAGGCACATACACACACAGACAGAAAGACACACACACACACACTGACCAATGATGTGTTGGTAGATATTTATCAATTCACTCTCCAGTGGGAGTGCTGCAAGTCTGCTTTGTAAAGACTGACAACTCACCTGATAGAAGTAATCCTGCCACGGCTAATTTCAAGGTACCAGCCTGATGTCACTGACCCCCAATGGGCAGAGATAAGCACCACCTACTATCCCATAGGAGCCGATGCCAGCACACCTGATCCACTTTCCTATTAACATGTACACACATTCCACCTGCACCATGAGAAGGACCTTTAACTCCCACCCATAATATGTAAACCAAATCTCACTATACATCTCCAGAACACACAGCTCACAACTCCTGAACACACACATACAACCTCGACCCACAACCTGAATATACAAACATACCATATCTTACTGCTAATAGTTTTACGACAAAAACCCTATGGACCGTGAACACTCACAGTCGTTACTACAACAATGTATATACTTTCCACACGTCCCTGAACACACACATGTACAACAAACACTACACACAATCTAGCTCTCTGACACCACCATGTTCAAAATCTCACTTCATAAGCCACGCTAATACAGACATACACTAAAACCCACATCTCTAAAACACTTATAATACACAAATTCCAAAATACATGCACAATTTATATAAATCTTCTCAGTTTCCAGATGTACATCCTGAATCTCCCACATCCTCCAGAACAAACACCTCTGAAAACTAGTGAAACCAAATAAACACACAACCACATACGACCCTTAGTATTAATATATGTGAGTACATCACATGAACATTGAAAATGTACATACAAGCTATACCACCAAATTCTGCAAGAATTAGACCAGAATAGGCACAAAGAGAAATGCTGGCTGCTTTCATAGAGACACAAACCCCCCACACACTCACCCATAACCCAACCATGTATATATACCCCACACATATGCAGATAAAACTCCAAACACCAACAATCCTTTCACTCTAGCTAATATACACACACAACCCATGCCCCTAAGCGGCCACGTGTTCACACATGCCAGACACAACACACACAGACACATACACACACGTAAACAGCCTCAATTTCTCAAAGTATACATCACCCAAAACACTATAGATTATCACACATCTCTAGAATATAGCCTCACTTCCCAACCTCTGAACATGCCCAAACACACACATCTGGAAACACCCTAACATTCTCCAAAGAAACACTTGTAGAATACTCCAAGAATAATTCACCCTCCCACTCGTGACTTACACCAGTATATACTCCCCACTTACAATGAGATATCTCTTGCACATCCTGAATAAATACACTGGAACCCCGTTCCAGGTCCATATCTCACGTTCCGAAACAGCCACATTCTCAATATCTCACACATAACCATATCAACGTGCCTCTACTACATGTAAAAACAATTCTCCCACACCCTGTGCAAATACACAGCCCCATATTTTCATCAGATACACACCTCCTCATTTTCCAGAATACACCATACTCTCTACTGAAAAATATTACACACAGCCCTGAAAAATAGTCATCCAAACAGCCATGCCCCTTCATGAAACACACAAGTTCTTTACCCATACAACTGGCCTTATACCCTAAATCTGACCTAAATTATCCAGGGAACTGAAAGTATGCAACAATGACCCTGTATCTTCCAAAGCCAATAAACCCTCATAATGCCTGTCTACACATAATCCAACAATCCAAAATACTCAAACAGAAATCAGTTTCAAATTTTCTAGTGTACAGAATCACACAAACCCCAGACCGAACATGGAAGAATTCATGTGCAACTCCAGAAAAGCACCCAAAGCAACACAAATGTACAACATGCCCTGACTACACACCAGTGATCCTCTCTCAGTCCCCAAATATAAAAAAGAACAGGCCCTACACCCAAATTAATACACACAGGCACACTCCCTCAGATGCCCAAACGTAAAGCTGAGAAACCCATTCCAAACTTGCTATTAGGTACACAGAATGACTCAAAATCCATGGCAGGAGAGCCACGCCCTAAGTATTCCCTCCAGCCACAAATTGTAAAGAGCTCACCTTCCAGTCTTTGAGTGCACACGCCTGTATCTCACGCCCTGCACATTCCCACAAAACATACTCATACTGAACCACAAATATTCATACAAACACCGCCAACTCACACATACAAATACCAACTTCCCGCGAACCCATTCACACATACACAACCCCCAAACTGTGAATTCACAGAAACACATGGCCAACAGAGTTCCAAATAACGGGCACAGAAGTACCCACACCCCTCAATTCTCACAATTCCTACGAAGCTCACAACTACATTTCTCTCCTATTTCAAGTTATACACACCACCACACAAGTATCCACCCCCAAAAAACAAACGCAAAACTTTCGCATCTCCTCAAGTACAAACACTGACCCCCGATAGCCTATTAATATACACACGTGCCTCACATTCCAAATACACCCACAGACACTCACTCCAGGATACAAACACAAATACAGCAACTTACAGCCTCAAATGCACACACAGTTGTGTGCTGGCAAAGGATTACACACTCACACTGGCTTTCTGCAGAATCATACATATAAAATCTCCCAGATACACATGGAGGAGTGACACAGAATTTACTGATTTCAGTCAAACATGCAGTACTCGTGACTGGAAATCTTTTATACACACATCATTAGCAGGGTGCTTTTGTAGATCTTGGAAAATCTGCTGCACCCTTAACCCACCATGCTTGCAAGTCAATCATGATTCCATGCACGACACTACAAATAAATGCTTGGTTTTTAGTCAATTCAGCAAAGTCACTCACTTCCTCAGCAAAGCAGTGTCATTTGAACATGAATGTTGGTTGATATGCATAGAGAGATAGTATTGAAGACCTAAGAGACATGAGGTCCTAGGCTGGAACTTGACAGAATTTTCCTTGACACGAGCTCTTTCCGTGCTTAAACAGAGAGTGCTTTTCAAATCCTTATTTTTTAAAATTAGATATTATTCAAAATGCAACAGATAATGACACACTTGTCAGTTTAAAGAGTCATTATTGAAAGTCCCCCCCTCATTTTCAGTCCACCAGTTAGGAAAACAATCACTGCAGTCCTGACGTGCAGCCTTTTGCCATTTCCCGTGGTATAAATACTGCCGGCACAGGACAAGCTAGCAACTTGAGCGCGCTGAATTCTACACAGTGAAAGGGGGTCTCCCAATGCAAAGCCCACCTGCAAATAACCCAAGAGCCTACAGGAGGGTAAAGCATAGCAGCAACATTACCAAGGATGTTTGCGTGTCCCTTCCCTTCCTTTGTAATAGAACTTACCTAAGAGAAAGCGGAAGAGCGGTGCGCTCCTGTGTGCAGGGTCTGAGGCCTCCCCTGGCACAGCCCAGCCCAGCCGCGAGCCCTAACCTTAGGGACCCTGCCTTCCCTGCTCCTGCCGCGCGCCTCCCTGAAGGGGACCTTCTTCAACTGACGCCTGAGGCCGTTAGAGGGCGGCAGTTCGCGCGCCCCAGAGCCTTGGCTCAGGAGGCTGTGCGCATGCGTGAGCTCCAATTGCAGGGCGGACTTAGCCTTGCACCCTAAAGGCTTCGTACCTAAAGCATACCCTTTGTTGTGAGTGCATTCTGACTCACAGGGACCCCATAAGACAGAACTCTATCATCCAAGGGCCATTTTTCCTCAGCAGCCCTGCTGATAATTCAAACCTCCCAGACTGCCTTGCAATAAGAAATGCTTGATTTTCACATCCCCTACCTCTGCAGATCCTACTAAGTTGTATTTGCGTTTTTACATGCACATACACCATACTCTCTCGGAAACCCTGGTCGCGTAGGCTTAAGTGCTACGGCTGCTAACGAAAGGGTCGGCAGTTCAAATCCGTCTAGGCACTCCTTGGAAACTCTGTGGGGCAGTTCTACTCTGTCCTGAGGGTCGCTATGAGTCGGGATCGACTCGATGGCACTGGGTTTGGTTTTTGGTTATACCGTACTCTCACTATCCCTGGCTCTACAAATTGAGGAATGCATGCTAAGAGATCTCTTAAGGCAAAAGTCCTCAATATGTGTCCTTCAGTTTACGTTTCTCCTGTTTAGTGAGTAGGAAAACATCTCAGCCAGTGTTACTTTCTTCCTGTCCACATAGCAGGTACTGTGGGGAAAAAAAAAAAAATTATTCCTTTTTTTCATAATATAAATTAATTATTCCTGTTAGCCCTTAAAAAAATACGCACCAGAATTGCATCATTGTATTGCTTTTAAGGGTTTTTTTTTTTTTTTTTTAAAGAAAAATTTCAATAATCCGACAGCCTTTTTCTGGAAATTGCAAGATTTGTATTATTTCTCACTCCTTGGATGACTCTCTGCATGGCCCTACAGAGCCAACACATGGAGCCTCCAAGTGCACAGGCTGAGAGAGAAATCACAGCAGCTGAATAAGTCTCAGTCATCACATTTTATCATTTCCTCGAATGCTCTGAGGTTGAGTGGAAGATCATCTGTCGTCTGTGTTCTATGACCTAAGAAGAGAGATAATTTTTTTTCAGTGGTCAGTGCAGGCCTTAGAGTTTTTCTACACGGATGGTCAGAGAGCCAGTTCCAAAGGACTTTTGGCTTTGTGCTTTCACAGCCAATAGTAGTAAATTTCATAGGGCCTAATTTAATCACATATGCTTCCATGGTTGAATATTTTCAGGCAGTAGAAACAGAAATTGCAGAATGTGGACATTAATGTTCCTCCACAATGCAATGTTTAAATCATTGGCTCTGGGCTCACTCATTCAAATCCAATGGTCCTAAATCTAAGTTAGTATGTAAAATGGGAAAAAATTCATGGACTCACTGGCAAGCAGAAGAATGAAAGAACAAGTCTGCTTTTCTTGAAGGCCTAGATGCACTGATTTGCCCCACCATCGGCCTAGATTGAAAAGCATTTAAGGTTGCTCCACGGGAGAAGCTCAAGTCCTAAGAAAAGTCACCAAGATTTTACTTTTATCTATCACCATGACTAGCTTTTAAAAATACCAGGGCGGTTTTTCTTGAATCTAACTTCACCATCTAAGCTAAGACATGAGTGGAGTTGTTCAGTGTAGGTGCCAGAGAAAATACAAAGATAGATGCGTGCAAGAAGCTGCTTCCTGGTTGCGGAGAATTAAGGGGTGGGCAATTTTCAGAAAGGCAGAAGCTGCGTGGAGGCGCTCTTTTCACAGTGGTTGGGCATACGCTATGGATGCTGAAGATAGAAAGGTTCATCGGGTCTTATCAGGTTTATATTTCAGGTAAAACTCAGACAGCACGAGGCAATTCATGAGGACCACATTATGAAATGGCTTTGTAACATAATTGTAGTAAAGAGGGGAGAAGAACCCTTGCCTCCTCTGAGCTTCCAATTCTCTGTTCTCCTCTACAATATGGCTGCTATTGCCTTTTTCCACATTACCCTCAAGTCAAAATATCTTCCCCAGTGACAAGAATCTAAGTTAGTGCCAGCAGGGAAATTTTCTCAGTGAAAGCTATCAGTGTGGAACACTCCTTCATGCCTCTCTCCTTCCCTTACACCCTCCCATCTGAAAGGGCACTACTGCTGTGAGAGCAGGATTAAAGTTGGTCTCAGATTACTTTTCTCATTGCAACCACTAGGGGTCAGCACCCTTCATCACCCATGACTAATTTTCCATCAAGTGTCTCTTCCTGAAACAACAAAATAAGTGCTCTTTCAACTCATTTTAATACACTGAAGATTATGCTCATGATGAAAAGAAGTCAAACATATTTTATTTAATGAACATTCTACCATTACTCTCACAAAGATATGAGCACATACCTTGATGAGCCTGGATTCCAAAGAGCGAGGGTGTGTGTAGGACTTCATGGCTCAGAATGGCCAGGTAGGGGTTAGATGGGAGCAAGTGTGTGTGTGACTCGACTTTGGTGAGTAGAATCCTGTTTTAGTCTCAAGATACACACCCATTTTACGGCCGTGGGGCTCCATCTAGCACCTGAAGAACCCAGGGCTGTTGGAAAAAAAAAAAACCAAAACACTCATTATCCATTGCCTTCGAGTTGATTCCTAAGCTCATTTAATTTAGTTTCAGAGAAATAGATTTTCTTCTCCCTCATCCTTATAGCTGCTCCCATGCCCACTAAGCTCAAGAGCTCCAGAGGGTTTGATAACCATTCAGTATCCCAGATGATCAAAATGACCTGAAAGATTATGTATAATTGGTGTGCTGGTTTGGTTTGGGCGCTGTGTTTTATGTTTATGGAACCAAGATTCCAGCTCTGACCTTCTGACTGCAAATTCAGTTCTGCTCTTATGAGGGTGAGTAAGTCATAATAGCTAAGGTTTTTTTTATTTTCCCTCTGGTAGGTTTGCCACATAAAATACAGGCCACTTGTCAACTTCAAATTTTTGAGAAAGAACAACTAATGTTTTTGTGGAATCCTATCGGTGTTCTTGAAACTATGTCTTCATATTACACAGGGATTCCTTGGAGTCCTGTATTTTACATGCTAAATCCAGCAAGCCTATTCTTGGGCTAATTTGATGTTTACGAAAATGTTGCAGTTCTCATTGTAGAATCTAGGGTATACGTAAGGATACAAATAGGATCATTGATCCAGAAAGGGAAAGAAAAAATATAGACCTACAAGATAGCATTAATTTTAAAGGAAAGAATATATATATACATATATATATAGGAACACACCATACTTGTATAATGAAAACAAGGAAGCTGAAATCACTTTTGAGAAATGAGCGTAGCTTGTGTTAGTTACCCCCAGTCACATACAATATTTCTGGAAAGAGGAAACAGAAATAGAAAACATCATCGATTTCCAATGAGATGGAGAATTTGGTTGCCAAGAAAAGGTGTGGGGCGGGGGGGGGGAGTTGTCACTGTACAATCTATCTGAACTATTGTACTTTTCAACTATACAGAGGTATCTTTCTTTAACTACTGAATCACAGTTATTGTTAGTAATAAGATACTTAAAAACGAATGTACAATATAACAATCTGGGAAACAACAGGAATCTACTTCTGGTCATGGAATTAGAGGCTGTCGCCCTTCTTTTAATACACTGGGGCTTTCCAGGAGAAAGGATCATAAGTAAGGCTGGCCATGCTGCAGCCCCCAGAGTTTTAAGTAATGAATGGGAGTTCAGGGACACAAGGACTGCTTCCTAAACAATAATGTATACAATACTGTATGCACACACACCAAACACAACGGAACTTCTCTGAAAACCCTAATTTCAAACACTTGGATTCCTTGTCTCTATATGTACCCCACCTTCCATTAGACAAGGTGTCCTGAATTTTGTTTATGAAGTGCTGGTGACCTTGTAATAATTCAAGAACCTGCCACCTAGAGTTGGGGAACAGGGTGGGTGTAGGGGCTCAAAACTAGGTATGTCGATAAGAATTGAAGTCTAGAGTAGAGCCTTTGTGCTGTGGATCTGAGAAAGAACCCACAAATGGCCCTAAGAGGTTAACACTATTTGTGTTGTCAACCATAATTTGAAGGAAACAGGTAGCTTTTGCCTACCCGTCAGATCCCTTTCATGGAATGTCTTCTCATTCCCACCTGCCCTCCACCCCTCCCCCACTGTAGAATGTCTGGAGTCCTACATTCTACTCCTGTTTAGATTCAAACTTTCCCCTCCTTTTCTTGGATCCATGAGCATCTGTTGGAGCCAGATCACGCTCCGAGTCCAGGACGTGGCGATTTCAGGTGCTGAAGGCTGCCAGACAGCTGTGGTCAGTGCCCAAGCCTGTGGAGATGTCTTCAGAAGGAGGTAGGCCTGGAGGGGAGGGGGTGTGTTATCAGATCCCTACCACCCCTCCAACCCTTGGGAATTCAAATTTGACACTTCCCCTGGGGACAAGCTGTCTGAGCAGGAGTGAGGAGTGGACCCTTAACACCACCTGGAATATCCCACCTAGGGAGCCTGAAGAGGAAGATTGGAAAAATGAGACAGGAGGATGGGGAAGGAGGAAAGGGGTTTTATAGTACGCATCATGAAAAGAAACGCTCAGGAGGAGATAGGGAAACCACTCTTTTGAAGACTCACTCTTTCAAGAAAGTCTGGAGGACACTTTCTACTTCAGAAAGTCCCTTCCCTGCTAGTGAGACTGCTGGGGGCATTTCAGACAGAGTGGATGTCAACCCTGTTCCATGGGTTGGAAAGAGCTTATGAGGGTGGCAGCCTGTCTGCCTGGGATTCCTGAGAGAGGTTCTGTGAGTCATTGATAGCTTGGGCCTCTTACTTCTTGGTAGACAGAGGCCTGAGAGTCTAGTTGAAGTGCTCACAAGTTCTCTAGTGGAAAATTTCTCAACTAGAGGGAAAGAACATCTAATTCACTCTTGGGACTTCTTGCAGTCTTCACCGCTTTGCCCTTCCATACTGATGCCCATCAGCTGAGATTCATTGTGCCGATTCTCAGTGACCAGGCAGGGAATTCAGATGACCTAACAGCTGGTTGCCTTTCCTACTCCTCCATTTACCCTTTTCCTTTGTCTCAACAGCAACTCCAGTGCTGGGTCCGGATATGACCATGAATCCTGGTGCCTCCATGTCTCCTTTCACTGCACTGCCCTTCCCCCCACACACTCCCAGACACCCACACCGAGAACCCAGGGAGCAGCATCCACTCCCCCTCATGACTTCATCATGCCCTGCAGGCTCCCCTCTGGGTCTCTCTGCTCTCCCCAGGACACTTCTGGTGCCTATCGTTGGGGATTCTGGCCACGGTGGGGCCAGAGCTGGCAAGGTCATTGTTCAAGTGAGGACAGAAGGGAGATCAGCAGAGCTGCCTGGAATTCAGACCTTTGCCATGGTGCAGACCCCACTTAATTGGAGTGCCCCAGGGGCTCCCAGTGGGGCACTTGAGTGTGCTCCATCCCCTTTTGGGGAAGCTTCTGCTGTAATCCCTGCCACTTCTGTTGTGGGTACTCAGGCTTATAGGGGAGTTTGGTCCCCAACTCTTTCTCTTCAAGCTCCACCACCAGCTGCCCAGCTGGCCTCCATTTTCCCCCAAGCAAAGGCTTGCTCAGGCCAACACGCTTCTTCTGGGGAGGGAAGCCTGGCCGCAACACAATCCAGGCCTTCGCTGGATGACTCCTCCTGTAATCCCCAGAGTGTTTACCAGAACTACCGACGTTGGCAATGCTTCAAGTCTCTGGCCCGGAGGCACCATCCCCAAAGTCCTGATACAGAAGCTCTTTCCTGCTTTCTCATGTGAGTGCCCTAATCAGTGGGGACAGCTGAGATTATCGTGCAGCTTTCAAATAAAGAGGTCTTGGGGAGACACAATGGAGGTTAGGCTCTTTACGAACACTTGAGTAAAGGTCATGAGGGCGATGGGATATGTTATGAGAAGATATTTTCCTGATCATATTAACCGCACCTCCCTGTGAACAACACATTCAGATGCCTTATCTCAATTGATGCTGACCACCTTGTACATGAAGCCAGTCTTCATATTGGAATCATTATCCTAATAATTATTTACAAGAGACTAAACAGTATGGTGGAAAACCTGGTAGCATAGTTGTTAAGTTCTATGGCTGCTAACCAAAAGGTCAGCAGCTCGAATCCACCAGCCCTCCTCGCAAACTCTGTGGGGCAGTTCCAATCTGTTCTATAGTGTCGCTATGAGTAGGGATCAACTCAATGGCAAAGGCTTTGGTTCTGTTTTTTTTAAACACTGTGGTAAAGTGAGGACCCATGATATGAATTTTGGTCTCAGACCGCGAACACTACGTTCCTCCACTGGTCTTTACTTTCCAAAATAGGAGTTGAGCGTATGTTGGCCAGTGCCGTATCATGTCCAGAGGAGAGAGGAAATGGGCAAGGCCTAGGACAACCACTTTAAGTTTACTCCCACCCTCGTTCCTCTAGAGAATTCCAGTTACAACAGGGAGGTGGTAGAGTATGTATAGTTGTGAAGGGTTTGGGCTCTGTCCTCCTTAGATTTGTAATCCTGAACAGGGCATTATACATCTTCACCCTAGAGTATCTCATCAAATAAGGAGACAACTACAGTTAAGAGGATAGCTAAGAAGATGATATGACCTAATATATGAAGTGTAGTCCAAAAAGTATCTACAAGAGTGAAATTTTCCTAGCTACAGTATGTGTGAGTGGAAATTGGCAATGAAGTGCAGGGTCACGGACTTCTGTGAATGAAAGGCAGAGTGATTAGTCACGTGGGAAGCTTTATCTTTTCAGAGCAGACCCTACATCTCTCTCAACCCTGAGCTTCCCAACAGGTCAATCAATATCGAACTCTTATCACATTCCACAGGATGTTTTTCCACATACATGTTGCTCTCATTGGCTGAAAGACTGAAGGCATCTTCTTCCCTCTCCCACTGCCCACCACTCACCCAGGAATAAAGACACAGTCCACTAAATCCAAGTTTCAAGCAGTCTTACGGATTCCCTGGATTCCAAAACAGCAAGTGGTATCCTGGAGGCAAAAGCACTTGAAATCTAAAACACTGGAAGAGGGATTGACACGGACAAATAGCAAGATAGATGTGATGATGGGCAGAGGATGTGTGTAGGGGTGGTGTTAAGATGGGGATGAGATATGTATTTGTCGAAAGTTACTGACATGCATGGATATTTAGCCCAGTCCTGCGATCCCTGGCTAGACTGAAGCCCACCATGACCCTGGAGGAGGGACTCTGGCGGTCTGTACAGGAATGGCAGCTCAAGAGCAATTTTGACCGGATGATCTTCTATGAGATGGCACAAAAGTGAGTCCATGGCATGTTGGCCTTGTTGGGACTGAGCAATGAGGTGTGAATGAAGTAGGAGGGCTGGTACAAATCAGAGTGGCTGTGTGAGGAGGAGGTGTGCACTTGGAGAGGGCTCCTGGTTCCCTGATGATCCCACTCTACCCTCAGACAACTTCTACCACCACATTCACTGCTTGGAGTTTTCTGTTCTGCATTCATCAAGAAATTCACCCCTTCTACATGTTGGATTTGTAGATGCCCCCATACTTGAGTGTTAAGACAGAATGGGGAGAAACACTGTGGATACCCATGGAGACATAGTCCAAGCTCTAGACACTCTGAAATGAGGCGATATGCTGTACCAGCCAAGTTCCTGCTTGCCTCAACGTCCATATAGCTAACAGGGAATTTGGGGCCACTCCTTTTTTTTCCTCCTCATGACAACTGGTACAAAATTGTTCTACAACCGTCCAAGAATGGTCCAGGCTGGAAAGCTGTATTCATGAGAAGACAGCATATCAGTCACCCTGTTGGTCGAGCTTCTGTCCTTCATTGCCTTTCCTCCCTTGGTTTAAAAAAAAAAATCATGAGAGGAGCCTGAGGCTTTTGTGAAACCTCATATTCCACCTTTTTTCCAAATGTCTCTTGGACTACTTGCCCACCTGGTTTATATCCCAGGGCCACAAAGCTTGAGACTAGGACTGGGGCACTAGGAACTACTCCTTGGTGTTATCTGCAATCAACTTCATCCCATTTCAGGTTCAGGCTGTCACCTCTACTGTGTGTGTTTTAGGCAAGGGCAGGAGAGGCTTGGAGAACAGTGTGCATGACTGGGTCCTGCTGTGTGTCATGTAGGTCTGATTCAATTCAACCAACCAGTGTCAGCGTTGTGGTGTGCCATCAGGTGCTAAGGGTATGGAAAGGTAGTGAGCACTATGGCTGTGTCAGGAGGAGCTTCCAAGAAGGCAGGGCTCATTTCCTTCACAACCTTCCTATGTTATGATGAGTTGTGCTGCAGGTGAAGGGATGAGGTGGTGAACATGTAAAGGACCCAAACCTTGTTTGTGCCTCCTGGGAAATGGACTTACTGGGCACCTGGACAGGTCATTGAAGGCACATCTTTCTCCACTTCCCCATAATTGTCTGTTGCCTGGTCCTGGGGCTCCTGGTACATCTTCTCTTCTCCTCAGCACACCCTGTGCCTCCCTCACCCTTGTCAGGTTCATGGAGTTTGAGGCAGAGGAGAAGTCAGAGATTCAGATGTTGCAGCAGAGGAATGCGTCTGTCTGCCTGCTTCCTCCAGCTCCATGCAATCTTGATCCTCACGGGCCTTCATCCACTGTGGTTGGCCAGCATCCAGGTATGGCTAAGCAAGTTCAGCAGGAGCTACGGGCCAGGGGTCAAAGGAGATATTTAGGGACTGGTTTTGTTGGGAGAATGCATTGTCTTCACCTGTGGTGCTTTTCTTTCAAGCGGGGACAATGGCTATTTCTATCAGCAGAGACTGCCAGATGCCTGGGGTCTCCGCTGCTCTTCTTTACACACTAGTAGTGAGGTGGTCAAGTTTTATAACTATTGTCTCACATGGATTATCAGATGTGGGCTCCAATACCGAATCAGCTTTAAATGTGGGTCTCAATGAGACTTCTTAAAAAAGAAGCAGTTTCAAGTTTCCCCATAAGTTGACTCTCTTGGACCGTCTGCCTCTTACATCATCTCCTCTCACAGTGTTTGTGGCTTCAGGTGTGTCTGCCCTACCAGAAACCATGTCAGTGTCTCCATAATTCTGCCTTTACAACATGGGGTGGGTGGTGACTTAGTTATCTAGTGTTGCTATAACAGAAATACCACAAGTGAATGGATTTACCAAACAGAAATTTATTCTCTCACAGTCTAGAAGGCTAGAAGTCTGAATTCAGGGTACCAGTTCTCGGGGAATGGTTTTACTCTCTGTTGGTTCTCGGGGAAGGTCCTTGTGATCAATCTTCCCCTGGTCTAGCAGCTTCTCAGCACAGGGACCTCGAGTCCAGAGGACGGGCTTCACTCTGGAAACTTCATTCTTGGTGGCATGAAGTTCCTCTCCTCTCTGCTTGTTTCCCTCTTTTCCATTTCAAAAGAGATTGACTTAAGATACAATTGAATCTTTAGACTGAGGCCTCCCTCATTAACACCACTGCCTATAATCCTGCTTCATTAATATCATAGAGGTTAGGATTTACAACACATACGATAATCACATTATATCCCAAATTGGTGCACAACCACACAATACTGGGAGTCACGGACTAGCCAAGTTGACACACATTTTGGGGACACTATTCAATCCGTAACAGGTGGGAAGAGCCAGAATTTGCTGTCACATAAACATCCTCTTTCCAACCCTTCTATAGTGTTCATTCCAAAGAAGGGAGGTTCCATGGCACAGCCCCCTAAGCAACATCAACACAGACCCCAGCACCCTTGGGAGCCCAAGCGGTCCCATGAAATCCCTCCTGAAGCCGTCAAAGATTATGTTGAAATCATGGAAGATCTCCTTGGAACTGCCCATTCAGCCACTGTGGAGGCAGATGGGAAATGTGAAGAAGAAGCAAATGAGGAACAAGAGGAAGAGAATGAGCTGTACCCAGACCCAGGACTCCTGAGCTACATTGACAAGCTGTGTGCACAGGAAGCATTTATCACCAAGGTGGGCCGGGACCTGAGGATTGGTGTGTGTGGGTTCTGTACTTTGGTGCTCCATCCACCAAACATCTAGAGTTTTACCCCAGATATTGTAATTTAGCTCAGTTCCTTCCTCCATAATCGATGTGTGTGTCCTTTTCTTGTGTGTACATGTGTGTGTGTGAGTGTCTGCGTAGGTGCAGGTTGGGGTGGTGATATTTTAATACAATACTGGATGCAAATTCGAGAGGGAGATTATTGATTGTCTTCTAGAACCTCTAAATCACTGGTTACTCCTTGTCAAGGATGTTCACATGCCGCCTCCTTCCATTCTCAGGTTGAAGCAGTTATTCACCCTCAATTCCTGGAAATGTTACTATCCCCAGATTCTCAGGTAGATCCCATGTCCTTAAGGCAGGAGCTGGAGGAAGAGGAAGGACTCACTCTCACTCAGGTAAACCAGAGGAGGAAGGGAGAATCATAACATGAAGCCCACAGGATTTCATCTAACCCGACAGTGCCTTGGCTGTCATGGCTTCTGTGGAAGGCCAGCTCCAGGTGTGGGAGCAGGTGCCGAATGAGGAGGTAAGAGATAATGGAGTGGCCAAGAAGAGGAGTGGAGTGGTAAGGCATTGCAGTTGGGAAAACCACACAAGAGGATGGACAGGCAAAGCTGCAGTGCTAGTTGTTGAAGGACACTCATCTGACTGACTTCCCTAAATCCTGTCCCAATACTATGGTCTCCACCACCCACTCAGCCACGTGTTCTCACAATCTGTACAGAATCAGTAATTATCCATTTTCCTTCCTTGCAGCTGGTGGAGAAGCGACTGCTGGAATTGAAAGGAAAAGTGGGTGTGGAGGCACCCCCAACTTATGTTGTGCCAACCAGGGAGTCACCTTGTACAGAGTCTAGGACCAGTCAAGACGCAGGGAGCACAGATAACCACAGCATCCAACTACAGATGAGTGAGAAAATGAGCACCAAAGAGTTGGATACAGATGATCTGCCAAAAGATGGCAGCAGCTACAGTAATTTGTCTAAGTCAAAAGAACTTGCTCCCTTTATGTGGAGTCCCATGTCACAGGAACTTAAGTCTGAAGAATCAACTTCTCCTCAACGGGGTCCTGGTTGCACCTCCCCTAGATTGGGAAACAGAGAAACCTTAATGTCCTTACAAGCCTCTCCTATTAGTGGAACACCTGGGAAAGGAGAAAGGTCCGGTGAAGAAGAGGAAGAGGAGGAACTCCCCAGCCTTGACTTCCTCTTGGCATCTCGAGAAAGCCTACTGCCCTGGATTCTTTCCAAGAGTCCTCTGCCTGCCTCCAGCATTCTGCACCATGGAGTTCGGGATACCTGGGGAGAATCCCAGCCCCGATCTCCGGAGACAGTGAGTCTTAGCCGTCCTGGACATACAGCTGTGAAATGGAAGATCCCACCTCAAGTCAGAGCTCCATCACATGCTGCAAAGCGGCCCTACTCAGGGGCTGACCTCGGAGTCTCTGGGAGGCAACCCTTGACTGTGGGTGAGGTGCAACCCTCGCTGCCTCTAAAAAGAAGATGTGACCCTTCCACTCATGGAAAAAGGAAGAAGCATCTTCTTAGCCATTAGTGAGCTCTCCTATATGTCAGACCATCAAGTTAGGGTCCTTTAGATAGGTTAGGGTTGTCAGCTCCTCCCCCATACTTATTAGGCTAATGCTCCTCCCCTATCCCAGTGGTACCTTTGGCTATTGTACAGATACGATGATGGCAGAGAGGGAGGCCAAAGCCTGGGTAGGGTGCACATCTACTTCCATAGTGGCAGATGAAGAACAGTAGATTTACTTTAAAGAATAGTCCTCTGTAAATTGGGATTAAAGATAGTTTTGTTGGAAGAAATTCTCATTGACTCTTTCTTCTGGCCTTCCTCTGATGCTGGATGAACTGTGGTGCTGTGAAAAGGAAAAGATATAGGTGTCCCCCGTGTTCCTGACCCACATGTGACTGACCTAGTTCTCTCCTCCAGCTTTAACTGATGTCCTCAGGATGCTCCTGGGGACAGTCTGGCTCCGGCCGCTCAAGGCTCACTGATAAATCGCCAGTGATCACTTTTATCATCCATTTTTCACTAGCTGTGGCTTGGTTTGGGGAGCTTTCTGTGGGTATACTATGCATATCTCTGTCTCTTAACAATCTATTAATGGAACCTGCATTTCAATCTTTCAGCCTTCTTGGTCATTAACTAATGTTTCTATAATTGAGCCTTGAGGCTGCACTTTTCTTGAAGGGGCTTTTTTTCTTTTTCCTAGAAAGATGCCAGACAACGGATCTAAAATGATCCTCAGCATACCCAGGGATTTTCCTGTGTGGTTTATTTGACTTGACAGGATCAACACTTGGCTTCTTGGGGACATGGCTTTCTGTTTCTCTGCATTTACTCTAAGAAATGCTATCATGAATTCTCAAGAGGACTTCTAAATAAACAATGGTAGTATGCTACCTTCGGTGAGGAGAGAACGAGATGGAATCTGTTAGAAACACATTTATGAAGCCTTCTTTTGATAGTGTGCATATGAACTATGAAAGTAGACAGGGAAGTTAGAAAGTCCCTTTACCTTATTTGTGGACAGGAAAGAATCTCATTCAACCGGATTGGGAAGGTCCATCCTGCTGTGCTCAAGGGGACTGACCTCAGGTGCCTTTGGAATCTTCCAAGGAACATCCTATAAGCACTCTTTCCTTTCTTTCCCAAACGATGACTGAAATTCTAGGGTTAAATTGATGTAGATTTGGTCTTATACTTACATCTAAAATAGTTCCTTACAAACAAGAGGAAACTTACCTTACACAACAATGATAAAGTCCAGGAGAAGCAGAGATGTCATGAGGTTCATGGCAGACCTGGATGCCTGGAGTGTGCAAGGCTAGATGTGAGCAGGGATGGGAGGAAGGGCTGAGGAGTGCTAAGGAATCAGTTGTCCAACTGCTCGAGCCCTTGCATAGACCCCATGTTCAGACCAGTGGGTCTTCTAGTGGTGTGGCATTTGGTGTCTGTGAGCTGCTTCCTGTGTTGGGAGGTTCCTAATTGGGATCTGGATGGAGACCTCTGCAAGTAAGATTCTGCTGGGGAAAAAATCAAGACGAAGAGATGAGAATGATGGGAGAGGACACCTCTGGTCTTTCCTCAGAATTGTCAGGTCCTTGCCCTCCAATCTGCACTTAACTCCTCAGATCCAGGTGTCCATGTCCTGACTTCATCAGTGCCTTCTCCTCAGTAACTCTATTTCTCAACCTGGAAGCTCCCTGGAATTTACCAAAGCTTCCTTCCAGCCTCATGCTTTTTTTCTCCAAGTTCCAAATTCTAATTTTCTTCCAAGTGCCTGTGAATTTTCAGGAATGCCATGTCCCATAAGGTTCCTGGCCAACAACATGCAGACACCTCATAGAGTGTCCTCCTCAGCATAACCAACAATCCTGGTGTATCCCAGGTATTTACGGGGGTGTATACATCCAACATTGAAAGACAATGTGGTAAGTGAAGGACAGAGCGCTGGCTCCTCCATTGCCTGCTGCTTGACTTTAGAAAATTCCTGTTAAGTCCTCTACATTTCAGGATCTTCACTGGGAAAATAACATAACGCTGTACACCTCTCAGGGTGTTTGGGATCTTAAAGGAGTGATACAGCCAGTCCTTGGCACTCAGGGGTGTTGGCTGTAGGGACTCGGAGGCACTGTATATTCTCACACCCCTGTCTTGCGTGGCTAGATGGAGTTGGGTGATACCTCCAGCGTTCAGGTCCCTGATGTGTGTGGACGAGGTGCCTGTTTAATGGGCAGGGAGACATCAAATGTCACAAATGTGCAACTGCCCCTTGGCTGTTGCAGTTGAAAATAGGCTTCAAGTGTATGCCCTCTTGGTGTTGAAATGGCCCACACAGGTACAGGCAGGGGTGAACGGTGCTACATGTCCTCAGACCCTTTATGCCAGTGTCCAGGCAAAGAGACAGCCCTGGCCTGACTTCCCAGCTGAGGCGGCATGGTGAATTTTTACAACCAAAGGACTAGTTTGTGTGCAGAGAGCCCTGAGCTCTGGGTTAGAGGACTGGCAGTTCTTGCATACTGTCTGACTGGTGTCAGAGTGGACCGCAGGGAGCGGGGGGCAGGTGCAGAGTGGGAAAACAGCCTCTTCTCCCCTGTTAGATTCTTGGATGGGGAGGGCTTATTTTGACTCCCACACAGTAGGCAGTAGGTTAGAAGCTTGCACTTAACTTTCACAGGTCCAGTACCATTTCCATCCTGATCTGGAAGCATCTGCACACTCTCCGCTGCCCAGCCTCTCCTGACATGGTGAAACATATCCTGAATGCTACTGCTCTCCTCAGCCTGCCATGCACCAGCTGATCCAGCCAGCGGGGTGCTGGCAACCTCACAACTGGCACTTCTTTGCTGCTTTTGAACTGTCTCTCCTGCATCCTGCCGCTCAGTCCAACTCCTCAGCTTTGTCTTCGATGATCTGGGCCCGTACACTGTCATATAGAATCGATTCACTTCTTTTTCATGTCTTGGATGTAAGAAGAACAACAGGAAGCATCTGATTATTTTGCCATCTTGGCCCTGGCTCCTCCTTCTTCCTTACAAAATTGAAGTGTATTGCAATATATATATATATTTGTTCCATTAGAATAAAGTCAATTGTTCCATTAAAATAAAGTCAATGTTCTATGCCCAGCATCAACGACCCTATTTGTATGTCTTTAGCCTAGAGTCTACAATGATAACTTTAACATTCCCTTAAACTTCAAAGTCACCCCAAGAATAGACCTGCTGGTTTTAGCAGAGAAAATACAGGCCTCCAAGGATTCCTCACGTAATATTGGGGATATATTTACAACAATATTAGTCATTGCTTAACAGAAATTTGAAGTCAGTAAGTGGCTTGTATTTTATCTGGAAAAACTACCAAGAGGCAGAAAACATTAAGCTGTTATGACTTACCCTCAGAAGAACAGAACTGAATTTGCAGTCAAAAGGCCTCAGTTTAAATCTTGGTTCCATACACATAAAACACAGCACCCAAACCAAACCAGCATACCAATTTCACAAAATCTCTGCAGGTCATATTGATTATCTGGGATATCGAATAGTCATCAAACACTCTTGAGCACCTAGGTTTATTGGACAGAGAGCAGACGTAAGGGTGAGGAAGGCAGAAAACCCTTTTCTCTGGAGGAAAAGTGCTTACAATGCTACAACCCTAGGATCTTCAGTTGTTAGTTAGGGCTCCATGGCCCTGAAATGGGTGGGTATCATGAGACCAATGAAGATTCTACTCACGCAAGTCAAATCCCCATCCACAGACACACTTGCTCCCATGTATCTCCTAGCTGGCCATTCTGGGTCATGAAGCAACAACACTTCTCAGCTTCAGCCTCACCTGTCTCCATCACACACCCTTGCTTTTTTGGCATCTGGGCTCATCAATTTACATCCTCAATCCTTGGGGAAACCGTGGTTTTGTCATCTTTCAAGAAAGAATGTTTGTCTTCTTATTCATCACAGACACAATTTTCAGGGTATTATAGTGAAAATTATTTGAAAAAGCATTCATTTTGTTATTGTTTTGAGAGGCTTGGTAGAAAAACTGGTCATGCGAGACGAGGGTGCTGACTCCAAGTCATTGCAACAAGAACAGTCATGTGAGAAAACTTTAATCCTGCTCTCAGAGCAGCAGTGGTTTTTGGATGGGAGCGTGTAGGGGAAGGAGAGGCAGAAGAGAAGTATTCCACACCGACACCCCTCACATAAAAAAAAGTCCCGAGAGGGCGGGGCAAGATGGCGGACTAGGTGGACACTACCGCGGATCCTTCTTGCAACAAAGACTCAGAAAAACAAGGGAATTGATCACATAAATAACAATCTACAAACTCTGAACAATAAGCACAGACTTAGAGACGGAAAACGAACAAATACGGGCAGACAGTGACCGTTTTCAGAACTAGGAGCCAGCGTACCAGGCAGGTGACCTTCGGAGACGGCACAGAAGGGGGCACAGAAGGGGGGCCCAGGCCTTCCCCCCAAACCCATCCCGGGAGGAAGTCTAGCTGGTTGGCGCGGGCAGCGTAGTGGCGCAGCCGGAGGGAGAAGCACCCGGGAGGCAGTGACCGATCTGGGAGTGGGGAGAACAGCGTCACAGCCGGGAGTTTGGCAGGAAGCGGGTGTAGCGCGAGCGGGGGGGGGGGGGTCAGCTATATTTCCCTAAAGCGACCCCGGGGCGGGGCCCACACGTTCATGCGGGGAGACGCACACCCAGTCCGTGCGTGTGGTGCAACGCACTGGAGGGAGAAGTACCCGGGAGGAAGTGACTGGTCTCCGAGCGGGGAAAGCAGCATCCCACCCGGGGTGTCGTCCCGCTGGGATTAGGGTGCGCGCGGGCGGGGAGTGAGCGCAGGGTCCGATTTTATTACCCTGAATTGACCCAGGGGGTGGGCCCACCTGGTCGTGCTGGTGACGCCCACCCAATTCATGCGTGTGGTGCTGAGCTCTGGAAGGGGAAGTCCCCGGGAGGAAGTGACTGGTCCCAGAGAGGGGAAAGCAGCGTCCCAGCCGGAAGTCGTCCCGCTGGGATTTGGGCGCGTGCGTGGGCGGGGCGTGACCGCGGGGTCCAATTATATTCGCCTGAATAGACCCTGGGGGCGGGCCCACCCGTTCGTGCAGGAAACGCCCACCCAGTTCCCCGAGCAGTGCCGCGCACCAGAGGGAGAATTTCCCCGGAGGAAGTCACTGGTCTCGGAGCAGGGAAAGCAGCGTCCCAGCTGGGGACCCATCCCGCCCGGATTTTGGCGGACGGGGGCAGAGCGTGAACACGGTGTTCAGCTCTATATTCGGTGGTGCTACACTACTAGCTCTCTGATCCCTCCCCCACCATCCCCAGGCGGCTCCATTAACATCCGAATACCCGGAGCCAGAGGGAGAATTCAGATAGGGAACTGACTGCATTTTTTTTTAGCTGATTACCTGGAAAATCTAGTTTCCCGGTGATGGCTCGGAGACAGCAGTCCATATCAAACCACATAAAGAAACAGACCATCACAGCTTCTCCAACCCCCCAAACAAAAGAATCAAAATCTTTCCCAAATAAAGATACAATCCTGGAATTATCAGATACAGAATATAAAAAACTAATTTACAGAATGCTTAAAGATATCACAAATGAAATTAGGATAAATGCAGAAAAAGCCAAGGAACACACTGATAAAACTGTTGAAGAACTCAAAAAGATTATTCAAGAACATAGTGGAAAAATTAATAAGTTGCAAGAATCCATAGAGAGACAATATGTAGAAATCCAAAAGATTAACAATAAAATTACAGAATTAGACAATGCAATAGAAAGTCAGAGGAGCAGACTCGAGCAATTAGAATGTAGACTGGGACTTCTGGAGGACCAGGGAAACAACACCAACATAGCTGAAAAAAAATCAGATAAAAGAATTAAAAAAAATGAAGAAACCCTAAGAATCATGTGGGACTCTATCAAGAAGGATAACCTGCGGGTGATTGGAGTCCCAGAACAGGGAGGGGAGACAGAAAACACAGAGAAAATAGTTGAAGAACTCCTAACAGAAAACTTCCCTGATATCATGAAAAACGAAAGGATATCTATCCAAGATGCTCATCGAACCCCATTTAAGATTGATCCAAAAAGAAAAACACCAAGACATATTGTCATCAAACTCACCAAAACCAAAGACAAACAGAAAATTTTAAAAGCAGCCAGAGAGAAAAGAAAGGTTTCCTTCAAGGGAGAATCAATAAGAATAAGTTCAGATTACTCAGCAGAAACCATGCAGGCAAGAAGGGAATGGGACGACGTATACAAGCACTGAACGAGAAAAACTGCCAACCAAGGATCATATATCCAGCAAAACTCTCTCTGAAATATGAAGGCGAAATTAAGATATCTACAGATAAACACAAGTTTAGAGAACTTGCAAAAACTAAACCAAGACTGCAAGAAATGCTAAAGGAGATTGTTTGGCCTGATGACCAATAATATCAGGTATCAGCACAATACAAGGTCACAAAACAGAACGTCCTGATATCAACGCAACTCAAATAGGGAAAGCACAAAAACAAACAAATTAAGACTAATTCTAAAAAATAAATAAACAAAATAATACACATAACAGGAAATCAATAGATAAACGATCACAATAATCAAAAAGAGGGACTAAATATAGGAGGCATTGAACTGCCAGATGGAGAATGATACAAGGCGATATAGAAGGATACAAGTTAGGTTTTTACTTAGAAAAATAGGGGTAAAAAATAAGGTAACCACAAAAGGGAATATCAATTCCATAACTCAAGAAAAAAGCCAAGAAAAACGTAACGACTCAACAAACACAAAGTTAAACATTATGAAAATGAGGATCTCACAAGCTACTAAGAAAAATGTCTCAGGACAAAAAAGCGTGTGGAAAAATGAAATGGCCAACAACACACATGAAAAGGCATCAAAATGACAGCACAAAAAACTTATTTATCTATAATTACGCTGAATGTAAATGGACTAAATGCACCGATAAAGAGACAGAGAGTCACGGACTGCATAAAGAAACACAATCCATCTATATGCTGCCTACAAGAGACACACCTTAGACTTAGAGACACAAACAAACTAAAACTCAAAGGATGGAAAAAAATATATCAAGCAAACAATAAGCAAAAAAGAAGAGGAGTAGCAATATTAATTTCTGACAAAATAGACTTTAGACTTAAATCCACCACAAAGGATAAAGAAGGACACTATATAATGATAAAAGGGACAATTGATCAGGAAGACATAACCATATTAAATATTTATGCACCTAATGACAGGGCTGCAAGATACATAGATCAAATTTTAACAGAACTGAAAAGTGAGATAGACACCTCCACATTTATAGTAGGAGACTTCAACACACCACTTTCGGAGAAGGACAGGACATCCAGTAAGAAGCTCAATACAGACACGGAAGACCTACTTACAACAATCAACCAACTTGACCTCATTGACTTATACAGAACTCTCCACCCAACTGCTGCAAAATATACTTTTTTTTCTAGTGCACATGGAACATTCTCTAGAATAGACCACGTATCAGGTCATAAAACAAATCTTTGCAGAATCTAAAACATCGAAATATTACAAACCATCTTCTCAGACCACAAGGCAATGAAGCTAGAAATCAATAACAGAAAAACTAGGGAAAAGAAATCAAATACTTGGAAAATGAACAATACCCTCCTGAAAAAAGACTGGGTTATAGAAGACATCAAGGAGGGAATAAGGAAATTCTTAGAAAGCAACGAGAATGAAAATACTTCCTATCGAAATCTATGGGACACAGCAAAAGCAGTGCTCAGAGGCCAATTTATATCTATAAATGCACACATACAAAAAGAAGAAAGAGCCAAAATCAGAGAACTGTCCCGACAACTTGAACAAATAGAAAGTGAGCAACAAAAGAACCCATCAGGCACCAGAAAAAAAACAAATAATAAAAATTAGAGCTGAACTAAATGAATTAGAGAACAGAAAAACAATTGAAAGAATTAACAAAGCCAAAAGCTGGTTCTTTGAAAAAATTAACAAAATTGATAAACCATTGGCTAGACTGACTAAAGAAAAACAGGAAAGGAAACAAATAACCCGAATAAGAAATGAGAAGGACCACATCACAACAGAATCAAATGAAATTAAAAGAATCATTTCAGATTACTACGTAAAATTGTACTCTAACAAATTTGAAAGCCTAGAAGAAATGGATAAATTCTTGGAACTATACTACCTACCTAAACTAACACATTCAGAAGTGGAACAACTAAATAGACCCATAACAAAAAAAGAGATTGAAACGGTAATCAAAAAACTTCCAACAAAAAAAAGTCCTGGCCCAGATGGCTTCACTGCAGAGTTCTACCAGACCTTTAGAGAAGACTTAACACCATTACTATTGAAGGTATTTCAAAGCATAGAAAAAGATGGAATACTACCCAACTCATTCTATGAAGCTACCATCTCCCTGATACCAAAACCAGGTAAAGACATTACAAAAAAAGAAAATTTTAGACCTATATCCCTCATGAACATAGATGCAAAAATCCTCAACAAAATTCTAGCCAATAGAATCCAACAACACATCAAAAAAATAATTCACCCTGATCAAGTGGGATTTATACCAGGTATGCAAGGCTGGTTTAATATCAGAAAAACCATTAATGTAATCCATCACATAAATAAAACAAAAGATAAAAACCACATGATCTTATCAATAGATGCAGAAAAGGCATTTGACAAAGTTCAACACCCATTTATGATAAAAACTCTTACCAAAATAGGAATTGAAGGAAAATTCCTCAACATAATAAAGGGCATCTATGCAAAGCCAACAGCCAATATCACTCTAAATGGAGAGAACCTGAAAGCATTTCCCTTGAGAACAGGAACCAGACAAGGATGCCCTTTATCACTGCTCTTATTCAACATCGTACTTGAAGTCCTAGCCCGGGCAATTAGGCTAAACAAAGAAATAAAGGGTATCCAGAGTGGTAAGGAGGAAGTAAAGCTATCACTATTTGCAGATGACATGATCGTATACATGGAAAACCCTAAGGAATCCTCCAAAAAACTACTGAAACTAATAGAAGAGTTTGGAAGGGTCTCAGGTTATAAAATAAACATACAAAAATCACTTGGATTCCTCTACATCAACAAAAAGAACACCGAAGAGGAAATAACCAAAGCAATACCATTCACAGTAGCCCCCAAGAAGATAAAATACTTCGGAATAAATCTTACCAAGGATGTAAAAGACCTATACAAAGAAAACTATAAAACTCTGCTACAAGAAATTCAAAAGGACATACTTAAGTGGAAAAACATACCTTGCTCATGGATAGGAAGACTTAACATAGTAATATGTCTATTCTACCAAAAGCCATTTATACATATAACGCACTTCCAATCCAAATACCAATGTCATACTTTAAGGGGATAGAGAAACAAATCACTAATTTCATATGGAAGGGAAAGAACCCCCGGATAAGCAAAACATTACTGAAAAAGAAGAAGAAAGTGGGAGGTCTCACCCTACCTGATTTCAGAACCTATTATATAGCTACAGTAGTCAATACAGCCTGGTACTGGTACAACAGGCACATAGACCAATGGAACAGAATTGAGAACCCAGATATAAATCCATCCACGTATGAGCAGCTGATATTTGACAAAGGACCAGTGTCAGTCAATTGCGGAAATAATAGTCTTTTTAACAAATGGTGCTGGCATACCTGGATATCCATTTGCAAAAGAATGAAACAGGACCCATACCTCACACCATGCACAAAAACTAACTCCAAGTGGATCAAAGACCTAAACATAAAGACTAAAACGATAAAAGTCATGGAAGAAAAAATAGGATGAACCCTAGGAGCCCTAATACAGGGCATAAACAGAATACAAAACATTACCAAAAATGATGAAGAGAAACCCGATAACTGGGAGCTCCTAAAAATCAAACACCTATGCTCATCTAAAGACTTCACCAAAAGAGTATAAAGACCACCTACAGATTGGGAAAGAATTTTCAGCTATGACATCTCAGACCAGCGCCTGATCTCTAAAATTTACATGATTCTGTCAAAACTCAACCACAAAAAGACAAACAACCCAATCAAGAAGTGGGCAAAGGATACGAACACATTTCACTAAAGAAGATATTCAGGCAGCCAACAGATACATGAGAAAATGCTCCCGATCATTAGCCATTAGAGAAATGCAAATTAAAACTACGATGAGATTCCATCTCACACCAACTAGACTGGCATTAATCCAGAAAACACAAAATAATAAAAGCTGGAGAGGCTGCGGAGAGATTGGAACTCTCATACACTGCTGGTGGGATTGTAAAATGGTACAACCACTTTGGAAATCCATCTGGCGTTATCTTAAACAGTTAGAAATAGAACTACCATACAACCCAGAAATCCCACTCCTCGGAATATACCCTAGAGATACAAGAGCCTTCACACAAACAGATATATGCACACCCATGTTTATAGCAGCTCTGTTTACAATAGCAAAAAGCTGGAAGCAACCAAGATGTCCGTCAACGGATGAATGGGTAAATAAATTGTGGTATATTCACACAATGGAATACTACGCATCGATAAAGAACAGTGACGAATCTCTGAAACATTTCATAACATGGAGGAATCTGGAAGGCATTATGCTGAGCGAAATGAGTCAGAGGCAAAAGGACAAATATTGTATAAGACCACTATTATAAGATCTTGAGAAATAGAAAAAACGGAGAAGAACACATACTTATGTGGTTACAAAGGGGGAAGGGAGGGAGGGAGAGAGAGGGCTTTTTATTGATCAATCTGTAGATAAGAACTGCTTTGGGTGAAGGGAAAGACAACACTCAATACAAGGAAGGTCAGCCTAATTGGACTGGATTAAAAGCAAAGAGGTTTCCGGGATAAAATGAAAGCTCCAAAGGTCAGCGGAGCAGGGGCTGGCGTCTGGGGAACTTGGTTTGAGGGGACTTCTAAGTCAATGGGCAAAATAATTCTATTATGAAAACACTCTGCATCCCACTTTGAATTGTGGCGCCTGGGGTCCTAAATGCCAACAAGCGGCCATCTAAGATACATCAATTGGTCTCAACCCACCTGGAGCAAAGGCAAAGGAAGAACACCAAGGCCACACGACAACTAAGAACCCAAGAGACAGAAAGGGCCACATGAACCAGAGACCTACATTATCCTGAGACCAGAAGAACTAGTTGGTGCCCGGCCACAATCGATGTCTGCCCTGTCAGGGAGCACAACAGACAACTCCTGAGGGAGCAGGAGACCAATGGGATACAGACCCCAAATTCTCATGAAAAGACCATACCTAATGGTATGATTGCGACTAGAGGAATCCCAGAGACAAGGCTCCCCAGAACTTCTGATGGCACAGGACAGGAACCATCCCCGAAGACAAATCATCAGGCATGAAAAGGACTGGTCAGTGCGGGGGAGAGAGATGCTGAAGAAGAATGAGCTAATTAAATCAGGTGGACACTGGAGAGTGTGTTGGCAACTCTTGACTGGAGGGGGGATGGGAAGATAGAGAGAGAGGGAAGTTGGCAAAATTGGCACGAAACGAGAGACTGTAAGGGCTGACTCAATAGGGGGAGAGCAAGTGGGAGAAGGGAGTAAGATGTATGTAAACCTACATGTGACAGACTGATTGGAATGGTAAATGTTCACTTGAAGCTTAATAAAAATTAAAAAAAAAAAAAGTCCCTACTGGCACTAACAACCCTAGTGGTGTAGTGGTTAAGAGCTATGGCTGCTAATCAAGAGCTTGGCAGTTTAAATCAATCGGGCATCCTTAGAAACCTTATGAGGCATCTCTACTCTGTCCTGTGGGGTCACTATGAGTAAGAATCAACTCAAAGGCCCCACACACTTGCTTGGGATTGAGCGAGACCGTCACCTGCATCCTTACACATCTCAACAAAGGGACACATCAGAAGGTTCAGCATACCCACAGCCAAGGTTGGAGACATTCCAGCTGTGCAAGGCTGTATCTGGCAGTTTTTTAGCTAACGGAGGTCCCATCAGCTCAGGGTTCTTGGCACTCTCTCTTCCTAGGCCCAGGTGCTAAGACTGTGTTTTCTCTATTTCCTGGTGACTGGTGGTCTTTGAGTCTAGAAGGGCTACCCAGCTCTGAGGGGCAGCCTTTTGGTGGGACTGCCATGCCAGGCTTGGGACAGGTGCACCTTTTTTTTTTTAATCAAAATGACATCTTCCATTTTTATAACTTTAAGGGAGTCTTTTGTAGCAGATTTTCCCATGGCGAAACATCCTTTGAAGTCCTGACTGCTGCTTCCATTGTTTTTGATTGTTGATTAAAGAGGCATGAAATCCTTGACAACTTCAAATATGTCTTTATTTACTTTGGTTGTCCAGTGTGAGGATTTTATTTTCTTTATGTTCAGGTGTAATCCATGGTGAAGACTGTGGTCTTTGGCCTTCATCAGGAATTTCTTCCATTTTCCTGCAGTGGCAGCATGGAAGGTTGTCATGTGCATATCCCAGGTTGTCATGACATTCCTGCAATGCTGATGCCCATTCTTCTTCATATATTCTGGCTTCTCAGATTATTTGTTAAGCACAGACATTGAAAAGTGAGATGAAAGGATACCATATTGTCACACGTCTTTTCCATAGAGAGATAGAAGGGCATAAGGCCCCAAATGCCCAACTCACACTATCCAATAAGTACCCAAGTGATGTCTAAATGTTCTCGGCAGCACATTCTAATGGCACACAGGCACATACACAGACAGAGATGCGCGTGCACACACACACGTGACCAATGTTATCAATTCACTCTCCATTGCAAGTGTTGCAAGCCTCGATTTGCAAACATTGACAATTTACCTGATATACATAATCCTGCCATTGCTAATTTCAAGCTACCAGCCTGATGTCATTTACCCATATTTGGGCAGAGATATGCACCATCTACTATGCCTTATTAACTGGAGCTGATCCAAGCATAACTGATCCACTTTTCTATGAGTATGTACACACATTCCAACTGTACCACGAGAAGGACCCTTAACTCCCACTCCAATATATAAACCAAACATCACTATGCATTACCAGAAAACACAACTCCTGAACACACACATACAACTACTACCCACACTCTAAATACACAAACATACCACCTCTAACTGCCTATAATGTTATAACAAAACCCTATGGACCGTGAATACGCACAGTATTTCCTACAACTGTGTATACTCTCAACATGTGCCTGAAGACATACACGGACAGCCAATAGTATCCATATATACTCACTGAACACCGTACACAAAACCAAGCACTCTAACAACACCAAGTTCAAAATTGAACCTCAAAGGCTACCCTAACACAGGCCCACGAGAAATCACACATCTCTAGAACACATACAATATACAATTCCCAAATGAATGCACGATTTAGAGAAGACCTCTCAGTTTCCAAATATACATACTGAACCCCCAACATCCTCCAGAATAAACACCCCAGAGAGCCAGTGAAACCAAATACACACACAACCACATACAACCTGTATTATTAATATATGTAAGTACACCAAATGAACACTGAAAACGCACATACAACTAGCCCACCAAATTCTCCAAGAATTAGACCAGAATAGGCACAAAGTGGATCCCTGACTGCTTTCATACAGACACAAACACCCTATACACTCACCCAAAACACGACCATGGATTCAAAAAAACAAAACCAGACTCGCTGCTCTCGCTTTGATTCCGAGTCATAGCAACCACCACATACTCAGGGATGCAGCTAAAACTCCAAAACATCAACATTTCTAGAACTCTACCTAATAGACACACACACAGGACCCCCCCTAATTGCCCACACATGCCAGGCACAACACACACACACACAGATTCCCACTTACTTAATGTATACAGCACCCAGAAAACCATAGATTGTCACATAGCTCTAGAAATAGGCCTTGCTTCCCCAACCTCCAAACATGCCCAGAGACAATTACAAATACCCTGTCGTTCTCCAAAGAAACACATGTAGAACACTCCAAGAAGAATTCACCAACTGACTCACGATTACACACACCACTATATCCTCTCAGTCAATGAAATATCTCTTGCACATCCTATATAAATACACAGAAACTCTGTTTCAGGCCCTCTATTCTACGTCCCAAAACTGCCACATTCTCAAAATCTCATACATAACCATATCAACATGCTTCCAGTACATACACAAATTCATTTCTCCCGCTTCCTGTGCAAATGCACACTCATTTTTTTTATCAGATACCCACCTCTTCATTTCCCAGAATATACCATACTCCCTACTGAAACTTATTACCCATAACCGTAGAAAATATTCATCCAAACTGTTATGCCCCTTCATGAAACAAACTCATTACGAATACAACTGTCCCTCATAACCTGTATATAACCAAAATAATTCAGGACACTAAAGATATGCAAAATATGACCCTATATCTTCAAATACTAATATAACTCACAATGCCTGCCTATATACAATCAAACAATCTGTAATACTCAAACAGAAATCCATCTCCAATTTTATTGAATGCAGAATCACACAAACCCCAGACCAAATATGGAAGAATGCATGTGCAACTCCAGGAAAGCATCCAGGCAACACAAGCATACAACATGCCCCGAGTACATACCAGTGATCGATCCTTCCTCATTCCCAAAGTGTACAAAACCAAAAGGCCTTACATGCAAGCTAATCCACACAGGCACACTCCCTCATATGCCCAAATGTCAAGCAGAGAAACTCAATCCAAACCTGCCATTAATACACAGGAAGACCCAAAATTCAGGGCAGAAGAGCCACACCCAAAGTATTCCCCTGAGGCACAAATTGCATACCTCTCACATCCAAGTCCTTGAGTGTACATGCCTATATCTCATGACGTGCACACTCCCACAAAAGCTCACTTATATTGAATCACTAGGTTCATGGAAACACCACCAACGCACACATTTCAATACAAATATCAACTTCCAGGAACCAATTCAACACATACACAATCCCCACACCGTGAATTCACGTAAACACATTTCCAACAGAGTCCCAAATAACAGGCACAAAAGCACCCACACCTCTCAATTCTCCCAATCCCTACAAGGCTCGCAACTGAATCTCCATTCTATTTCCCCAGATATAAGCAACACCTCACAAGTACTCCACTCTCAGAAATCAAACACAGAGGTGGTGGGGCCAAGATGGTGGAGTAGTCAGACGCTTCCTGTGGTCCCTCTTATTAAAAAGGCCTGAAAGAATATGTGAATCGAATATATATGACAATTTAGGAGCCCTGAACATCTAAGGCAAAGGTGAGGAACTGGACTGAGTGGCAGGTGGAGGGAGAGACAGTTAAGAAGCAGGAAGGAGTTGCCAGACCTGACCCAGCAGCAAACATCACCCTGTAGGCCAGGATCAGGTGGTGAGGCAAGCAATGGCATTTGGGACATGTTTTCCAAATTGGGAGAGACCGAGAGATGGAGATTCCACTCCCACCTCCAAAATCATTGAAAAGTGGTGCTCAATTGGCAAAAGATATGTACATGCGTCTAACCTACCCCACAGATCAAAAAACGCCCCTTTGGGAAAAATCTCTCTCCCATTTACCTGCCTCCTTCCTGCTCTACACTGGGTTCAAGCCGCTTTCACAGACTGCCACATCCCCTGAGCTGATAAAAAGATCCACCAGGTTCGCTGAGCCATTTTCCCAGCATTGGAGAGGGAACAATTTCACAAACAGGGGAAAATTATATGCTGGATCCTTTAAACCAAGAACTCAGGGCAGGAACAGCTCCTTTGCCTAGGCACATGCATTAGAGGTCCACAGACTTTGAAAGTCTTTCACCTCTGAGTAGACCTGTGTGGGCCCATTTCAACAGTGTAGGCCCTCATTAGCACAGTACAACAGGTGACATACCTGAACCCTCACTTCAACTCTTTCAACTATATGGTGGAGAGGAATGTTCATAACATTTGACACGACTCTGTCTATTAAGCAGGATCGTCACCTACCCACATCAGGGGTCGAAGAATAAGTGGTGGCTACCACTCCTTACAACCAATAGAACTGGGTGCCCATAATTCACATGGAGGGGAGGGATGAAAATACAGAAAATTGTTGAAGATTTTTTTGAAAAAAAATTCCCTCATTCCATGAAAAATGAGAAGACGTCCTCTAAAGATGCTCATTGAACCTCATACAAGGTAGATGCTAAAAGAAAGTCACCATGACATATAATCTGACTTGCCAAAAGCAAAGATAAACAAAAAATTTTAAGAGTGGCTAGGGATAAACGAAAAGTTACCTACAAATGAGAGTCAATAAGACTAAGCTCATACTACTGAGCAGAAACCAGGCAGGCAAGAAGACAATGGGCTTTATATAAAGTCTTGAAGGTCAAAACTCCAGCCAATATTTATATATCCAACAGAACTGTCTCACGAATATGATGGCGAAGTTAGGACATTTCCAATAAAAAAAAAAAAAAAGTTTAATGAATTTGCAAAAACCCGAGCCAAAATTACAAGAAATACTAAAGGGTGACTTCAGGACAATAACCCAAGACTGGAACACAAGATAGAGCAACCAGATATCAACCCAGATAAGGCAATCACAAAAATAAATCAGAGCTAAAATGTTCAAAATAGGGAAACGTGTCATCATTAGTTAAAAGATGACAACATTAAAACAAAAAAGAGGGACTAAATAATGAAGCCATAGATGTTTCATATGGAGAGGAAGTCAAGGAGCTAGAAAGAAATAAAAGATTGTTTTAAATGTAGAAAAATGGGGGTAAAGAGTAAGGTAACCACAAAGGAAACTAACAATCCTACACATCAAAATAAAGAACAAGAAAAACATAAAGGCTCCACAAACACAAAATCAACAACAATGAAAAAGATGAAAATACATTTAAAAACCCACCCAGCACAGAAAATTAAGTAGAATAAAGAAACTGTCAACAACGCACAAAAAAAAGACATAAGAATGGCACACTAAGCTTATAAAAAAAAAAAAGCTCAAACTTAAGAGTAATTACACTGAATGTAAATGGAGTAAATGTGCCAATAAAGAGACAGACAGAGGCAGAATGGATAAAAAAAAACATGATCCATCTCTTTGCTGCCTACACGGGACATGCGTTAGACTCAAAGACACGAACAAACTAAAAGTTAAAGGATGGAAATATATATATACATATATCTCTCAAGCAAACAACAAACAAAACAGAGCAGGAGTGCAAAAAGCAAATACTAATTTCTGACAAAATCAACTTTAAAGTAAAATCTACCACAAAGGATAAGGAAGGACACTATATAATGATTAATGGGTCAATACACCAGGAGGACGTAACCATAATAAATAGTACCTGCCCAATGATAGGGCTCCAAAATACATAAAACAAACTCTAACAGCATTGAAAAGAGAGAGAGACAACTCACAATAAGAGTAGGAGACTTCAAAAACCACTTTCAGCGAAGGACAGAACATCCAGAAAGAAGCTCAATAAAGAAATAGAAGATCTAAATGCCACAATCAACCAACTTGACCTCATGGACATATACAGAACACTGAACCCAGAAGCAGCCAGGTATAATTTCTTTTCCAATCCACCTGGAACATTGTCCAGAATAGAACACACAGTAGGCCATAAAGCAAGCCTTAACTGAAATCCGGAGCATTGAAATATTTCAAAGCACTTTTCTGACCATAAAGCCATAAAAGAAGAAACCAATAACAGAAAAAGCAAAGAGAAAAATCAAACATATGGAAACATCTACGGGGTTATAGAAGAAATTAAGGACAGAAGAAATTCACAGAATCAAACGAAAATGAAAAAACCTCCCAGAACTTTTGGGACACAGCAGAAGCGGTGCTCAGAGGTCAATTTATAGCAATAAATGCACACATCCAAAAGGAAAAAAAGGGCCAAAAATCAAAGCACTAACCCTACAACTTCAACAAATAGAAAGAGAGCGGCAAAAGAAGCCCTTAGACACCAGAAGAAAGCAAATAATAAAAATCAGAGCAGGATTAAATGAAACAGACAATAGAAAAACAATTGAAAGAGCTAAGGAGAACAAAAGCTGGTTCTTTGAAAAGACTAACAGAATCAATAAACCACTTCCTAATCAGACAAAGAAAAACAGGAGAGGAAGCAAAAAATGCAAATTAGAAATCTGATGGGCAATATCACAACAGCCCCAATGGAAATAAAATAATCATAGCATAGTATTATGAAAAATTGTACTCTAACAAATTTGAAAACCTAGACGAAATGGAAAAATTTCTAGAAACGCACTACCTATCTCAAATAACACAAACAGAGTAGAACAACCAAATAAGCCATAACAAAAGAAGAGATTAAAAATGTAATTTAAAAACACCCAACAACAACAACAAAAATCCTGGCCCTGATGGCTTCACTGGAGAAATCTACCAACTTTCAGAGAAGAGTTAACACCACTACTACTAAAGGTATTTCAGGCCATAGACTACTAAAGGTATTTCAGAGCATACAAAAGAACGGAACACTGCCAAACTTATTCTTTGAAGCCACCGTAACCCTGACACCAAAGCCAGGTAAAAGCACCACAAAAAAGAATAGACCAATGGAACTCATAAAATTAGATGCAATAATCCTCAAAAAAATTCTAACCAAAAAAAATTTTTTAAATATATTAAAAAAATTTCACCATGCCCAGTGGGATTCACACCAGGTACGCTTGGATGATTCCACATTAAAAACAGACAAACAAACAAAAAAAAATGTAATCAATCACATAAATAAAACAAACAAAAAAACACATAATTTTATCACTTCTTGCAGAAAAGGCATTTGACAAACTCCAACACCCATCCATGATAAAAACACTCAGCAGTATAGGAATAGAAGGCAAATTCCTCAACATAATAAAGGGCATTTATACAAACCCAACAGCCAACATCATCCTAAATGGAGACAGTCTGAAAGCATTCCCCTTGAAAACTGGAACCAGAAAAGGGTGCCTTTATCACCACTCTTATTCAACTTGTGCTGGAAGTCCTAGCCAGAGCAATTAGGCTAGAAAAAGAAATACAGGGCATTCAAATTGATAAGGAAGACGTAAAAGTATCTCTATTTGCAGATAATATGATCTTATACACAGAAAACCCTAAAGAATAAACAAGAAAACTACTGGAACTTATAGTTCAGCAAAGCATCAGGATACAAGATAAACATAGGAAAATCAGGTGTATTCGACAGGAAAAAGAACATCGAAGAGGAAATCACCAAATCAATACCATTCACTATAGCCCCCCAGAAGATAAACTACGTAGGAATAAATCTAACCAGAGACGTAAAAGATCTATACAAAGAAAACTACAAGACACTACTACTAGAAACCAAAAGAGACCTATATAAGTGGAAAAACATACCTTACTCAGGAATAGGAAGACTCAACATTGTGAAAATGTCTATTCTACCAAAGTGATCTATAGATACAGGGATTCATGATCCCAATTTCAATGGCATTTTTTAATGAGATGGAGAAACAAATCACTAATTTCACATGGAAAGGGCAGAGGCCTCGGATAGGTAAAGCATTACTGAAGAAAAAGAACAAAGTGGGAGACCTCATATCACCTGGTTTTAGAATCTATTATACCACCATTGTAGTCAAAACACCCTGGTACTGGTATGACAACAGATACAGAGACCAATGGAATAGAACTGAGAATCCAGAAATAAATCTATACACATATGAGCAGCTGGTATTTGACAAAGGCCCAAAGTCCATTCATTAGGGAAAAGACAGTCTCTTTAACAAATGGTGGTGGCATAATTGGGTACTCATCTGCAAAAAAATGAAACAAGAACCATACTTCACACCATGCACAAAAACTAACTCAAAACAGATCAAAGACCTAAATATAAAACCTAAAACGACAAAGATCATGGAAGAAAAAATAGGGACAACACTAGGAGCCCGAATACATGGCATAAACAGTATACGAAACACTACTAACAACACACAAACAGCAGAAGAGAAAGTAGATAACTCGGCGCTCCTAAAAATCAAACACTTATGCTCATCCAAAGACTTCACCAAAACAGTCATAAGACAACCTACAGAGTGGGGAAAAAAATTTTGGCTACAACAAATCTTATCAGCGTCTCATCTCCAAAATCTGCAAGATACTGCATAACTTCAACAACAAAAAGACAAATAACCCAATTAAAAAGTGAGCAAGGGACATGAACAGTCACTTCACCAAAGAAGACATTCAGGAAGTTAATAGATACCTGAGGAAATGCTCACAATCATTAACCTTTTAAAAAAAGGAAATCAAACAACAATTAGATACCACCTCACCTTAACAAGGATAGCAGTAATCCAAACAACACAAAACAATAAATGTAGGACAGGTTGTGGAGAGAGTGGAATACTTAAACACTGCTGGTGGGAATGTAAAATGGTACAACCACTTTGAATATCAATTTGGAACTTCCTTCAAAGGTAGAAATAGCATTAGAGAAATGCAAATTAAAACTATGATGAGATTCCATCTCACTCCAACAAGGCTGGCATTAATCCAGAAAACACAAAATAATAAATGTTGGAGAGGCTACGGAGAGATTGGAATTCTTATACACTGCTGGTAGCTGGTGGGAATGTTAAATGGTACAACCACTTTGGAAAACTATCCGGCGTTTTCTTAAACGGTTAGAAATAGAACTACCATACAACCCAAAAATCCCACTCCTCGGAATATACCCTAGAGAAATAAGAGCCTTCACACAAACAGATATATGCACACCCATGTTTATTGCAGCTCTGTTTACAATAGCAAAAAGCTGGAAGCAACCAAGGTGTCCATCAACGGATGAATGGGTAAATAAATTGTGGTATATTCACACAATGGAATACTACGCATTGATATGGAACAGTGACGAATCTGTGAAACATTTCATAACATGGAGGAACCTGGAAGGCATTATGCTGAGCGAAATTAGTCAGAGGCAAAAGGACAAATATTGTATAAGACCACTATTATAAGATCTTGAGAAATAGTATAAACTGAGAAGAACACATACTTTTGTGGTTACGAGGGGGGGATTGAGGGTGGGAGAGGGTTTTTTACTGATTAGTTAGTAGATAAGAACTACTTTAGGTGAAGGGAAGGACAATACTCAATACACGGAAGGTCAGCTCAACTGGACTGGACCAAAAGCAAAGAAGTTTCCGGGATAAACTGAATGCTTCAAAGGTCAGCGGAGCAAGGGTGGGGGTTTGGGGACCATGGTTTAAGGGGACTTCTAAGTCAATTGGCAAAATAATTCTATTATGAAAACATTCTGCATCCCTCTTTGAAATGTGGCGTCTGGGGTCTTAAATGCTAACAAGCGGCCATCTAAGATGCATCAATTGGTCTCAACCCACCTGGATCAAAGGAGAATGAAGAACACCAAGGTCACACGATAACTATGAGCCCAAGAGACAGAAAGGGCCACATGAACTAGAGACTTACATCATCCTGAGACCAGAAGAACTAGCTGGTGCCCAGCCACAACCGATGACTGCCCTGACAGGGAGCACAATAGGGAACCCCTGAGGGAGCAGGAGATCAGTGGGATGCAGATGCCAAATTCTCACAAGAAAGACCATACTTAATGGTCTGACTGAGACTAGAGGAATCCCGGCGGTCATGGTCCCCAAACCTTCTGTTGGCCCAGGGCAGGAACCATTCTCAAAGACAACTCATCAGACATGGAAGGGACTGGACAGTGGGTAGGAGAGAGATGCTGATGAAGAGTGAGCTATTTGTATCCGGTGGACACTTGAGACTGTGTTGGCATCTCCTGTCTGGAGGAGGGATGGGAGGGTAGAGATGGTTGGAAGCTGGCAAAATTGTCACGAAAGGAGAGACTGGAAGGGCTGACTCATTAGGGGGAGAGCCAGTGGGAGTATGGAGTAAGGTGTATATAAAATTATACGTGACAGACTGACTTGATTTGTAAACGTTCACTTGAAGCTCAACAAAAATTAAAAAAAAAAAAAAAAAGTCGGCACTCCAAATCCACCAGGCACTCCTGGGAAACTCTATGGGGCAATTCCACCATATAGGTACGGTTGCTGTAGGAGTCGACTCCGACAGGAAAGCAATGGGTTTTTGGTATAGGGTCTCTGAGGTTTGGTTTGGCTTTTATACCTGTGGTTGTAATCTCATTTAGAAAGGGATTTTCCTTGTTATGTTAATGAGGCGTGTTAGTGTAGGGTGTGTCCCGAGTCAATCTCTTTTGAGATGTAAAAGCCAGATTAAGCAAGCACAGAGGAAGATGGATGCCAAACCACACTTGAAGTTCACCAAAAAATTCTGACTCATTGCCACCCTCTACGACAAATTAGAACTGCCCCAGAGGGTTTCCAAGGAGCAACTGGGAGATTCGAACTTCCCACCTTTTGGTTAACTGCTGAGCTCTTAACCACTATGCCACCAGGGCTCTGAGGATCACTAAGGAACCAAGAAGCAAAAATTGAAAACAACAAGGACCTCTCTCCCATACCCCAAATGAGCCAACAGAGAGAGAAAGCCTTCCCCTGGAGCCAGCACCCTGAATTCAGACTTCTAACCTCCTAATCTGTGAGAAAATAAATTTCTGTTTGTTGAAGCCAAAAATAAAAAATAAAGAGTGCAAAAAAGTATAGGATAAAATTAGGCAGGTGTTCTCTCACTATTATTATTAAAAGTCCTGGGACAGGTATTCTGATGAATTGGAGTCACATTGTGTGTCCATTCTTCTTGACCAGAGTCTTCATGAGGTTGTTGTGCACAAAGACGTATTCCAGATATAACACTGCCCCACCAGGTACCTGGCTCAGTGCCTTGGTCTCAATGGGTCTGTAGTTTCTATTTCTGGGAGCTCAAAGTAGAAGAACATAGGATGTTAAGTGTCTCCCATGCCAGATTTTAACATGACCAGCAGTGACTTAAATCCTTCCGGGCACCCCCATCCATTTCATAGCCCTTATCAAGTCCTTTGTAATCAATGCTGCTGTGATAGTACAGAACTATGGGGAACTCATCTACTTCACAGACCCATCTCCTGTGAACAGAGCTTCCTGAATAGTGGAAGGGACTACTATGTGCAGGGGGAAAGAGTGGCCAAAATCTGCCACCATAATAAGTGTTTGCAGGGGTTGCTGCTAGGAGATGCAGTCCTATGCTTGGCATGATGTTTTATGGGATTGTCTTCATGAAATTTTTCTTAAGTGTTTCTTGTTTGGTTACATTAAGTAGGAAAGGAAGAGAGAGTATTAGTGAGTGTAAGTAACTAGACTGAAGATGAAGATGCAGTGAATACCCTTTTGAAACTCTCTCCTTTATAAAAGACCTATAGGTGCCGAGAACTAAGCCTAAAGATAGACCTTCCCCTGCTAGTGAGCGTGCTGAGGGTGTTTATCTAAAGAGTGGGTGCCAACACTGTTCTGTGTCTTGGAGACAGTTTATGAGGCTTGCAGGGAGTCTGCCAGATATTTCCTGGGAAAGGCTCTCAGAGTCAGTGGTAGCTTGGGCATGTTCCTTCTTAGCAGAGGCCTGAGAGTATGGCTGAAATTCTCACAAGTTCTCTAGAGGGAAACTTCTCAACTGGAAGGAAGGAACATCTAATTCACTCCAGGGACTTTTGCCACCTTCAGCAGTTCCCTGTTCCATATAGCTGCTCATTCAGTTGAGATTCATTGCACTGATTCCCAGTGACCATGTAGGGAATTGGGATGACCTAACACCAAAAAAAAAAAAATTTTTTTTTTTTTTTAATTTTAACACCTAGTTGCCTTTCCTTCTCCTCCATTTACCCTTTTTCTTTGTCTCAACAGTAACTCCAGTGCTGGGACCATGACTCCTGGGGCTTCCATGTCTCCTTCCACTGCACTGCCCTTTCCCCTACCCAATCCCGGACCCCCACACCGAACACATTGGGAACGGCACCCGCTGCCCCTCATGACTTCATCACGCCCTCCTGGCACTCCTCTGGGGCTCTCTGCTTTCCCCAGGACACTGCTGGTGCGAAGTGTTGGGGATTCTGGCCCCCGTGGGGCTGGGCCTGGCAAGGTTATTGTCCGAGTCAGGACAGAAGGGAGATCAGCAGAGCTCCGTGAAACTCGGAGCTTTGTCATGGTGCAGGTCCCAACTGGAGTGCCCGGGGGCTCCCCGTGGGGCTGTTGCACATGCTCCACCCCCATTTGAGGCAGCCTCTGAGCTGCAGCAAATGATCCCTGACACTTCTTTTGTGGGTACTCAGGCTTGGAGGGGAGATTGGCCCCCAGCTCTTTCTCTTCAAGCTCCACCATCAGCTGCCCAGCTGGCCTCCATTTTCCCCCAAGTGAAGGCTCAGCCAGGCCAACATGCTTCTTCTGGGGAGGAAAGCCTGACCACCACACAATCCAGGCCTTCGCTGGATGACTCCTCCTGTAAGCCCAAGAGTGTTTACGAGGTCTACCAACGTTGGCAGTGCTTCAAGTCCCTGGCCTAGAGGCACCATCCCTGAAGATCTGATACAGAGGTTCTTTCCTGCTTTCTCATGTGAGTGCCCTAGTCATCACGGACACCTGAGATTATCCTGCAGCTTTCAGACAAGGAGATCTTGGAAAGGCACGACGGTGATTAGGCTCTTTGGGAACACTTAAAGGGAGGTCATGAAAGCTGGGACATTTTATGAGAAGATACATTCCCAGTAATACTAACCACATCTCCCTGTGTATAACACACTTTCAGGTGCCTTATCTCAATTGATCCTCACCACCTTGTACATGAAACCACTCTTATATCTGAAACCTGGCACAGTGGTTAAGAGTCTGGCTGCTAACCAACAAGTTGGCAGTTGGAATTCACCAGCTACTCCCTGGGCACTTGAGTCGTAATCAACTCGATGGCAACATTTTTTTTTTTTTTTTTAAGATTTTTAAACACCAGAGAGGATTCCCATTATAAAATGAGGACCCATGATGTGAATTTAGGTCTCAAGACTACAAACACTATGCTTCTCCAATTGGTCTCTGCCTTGCAACACAGGATTTGAGCATATGTTGGCCAGTGCCATAGCAAATCCAGAGGAGGCAGAGATGGGCAGAACCTGTTGTTGTTGTTGCTGTTGTTGTTAGATGCTGTCGAGTCAGTTCTGACTCACAGCAACACTATGTACAACAGAATGAAACACTGTCCGGTCCTACGCCGTCCTCACAATCCTTACTATGCTTGAGCTCACTGTTGCAGCCACTATGTCAGTTCATTTCGTTGGGGGTCTTCCTCTTTTTTGCTGAGCCTCTGCTTTACCAAGCATGATGTCCTTCTCCAGGGACTGCTTCCTTCTGATAACATGTCCAAAGTATATCTCACCATCCTTGCTCCTAAGGAGCATTCTGGCTGTACTTTTTCCAAGAGAGAATTGTTCGTTCTTTTGACAGTCCATGGTATATTCAATATTCTTTGCCAACACCATAATTGAAAGGCATCAACTCTTCTTCGATCTTCCTTATTCATTGTCCATCTTTAGCATGCATATGAGGTGATTAAAACACCATGGCTTGGGTCAGGCGCACCTTAGTCTTCAAGGTGACATCCTTGCTTTTTAAAACTTTAAAGAGGTCTTTTGTAGAAGATTTGCCCAATACAATGAGTCATTTGATGTCTTGACTGCTGCTTCCCAGGAGTTGATTGTGGATCTTAGTAAATTGAAATCCTTGAAACTTCAATCTTTTCTCAATTTATCATGATACTGCCTTTTGGTCCAGTTGTGAGGAATTTTGTTTCCTTTATGTTGAGGTATAATCCATACTGAAGGCTGTAGTCTTTGGTAGCCAGTGAATGCTTCAAGTGCTCTTCACTTTCAGCAAGCAAGGTTGTGTCATCTGCATAAGGCAGGTTGTTAATGAGTCTTCCTCCAATCCTGATGCCCTGTTCTTCTTCATATAGTCCAGCTTCTCAGATTATTTGCTCAGCATACAGACTGAATAAGTACGGTGAAAGAATACAACCCTGACCCACATCTATCCTGGCTTCAGACCACACAGTATCCCCTTGTTCTGTTCTAGCGGCTGCCTCTTGATCTATGTACAAGTTCCTCATGAGCACAGTTAAGTGTTCTGGAATTCCTATTCTTTGCAATGTTATCCATAATTTGTTATGATCCACACAGTCTAATATCTTCACATAGTCAATAAAACACAGGTAAACATCTTTCTGGTATTCTCTGCTCTCAGCCAGGATTCATCTGACATCAGCAATGATACCCCTAGTTCCACATCCTCTTCTGAATCCGGCTTGAATTTCTGGCAGTTCCCTGTCAATGTACTGCTGCAACCACTTTTGAATGATCTTCTGCAAAATTTTACTTGTGTGATATATTATGATATAGATAGATAATTTCCATATTCTGTTGGATCACCTTTCTTTGGAATAGGCATAAATATGGATCTCTTCCAGTTGGTTGGCCAGGTAGCTGTGTTCCAAATTTCTTGGCATAGACGAATGAGCACTTACAGCGCTATATCCACTTGTTGAAACATCTCAATTGGTATTCTGACAATTCTTGGGGCTCTGTGTTTTGCCAACACCTGCAGCGCAGCTTGGACTTCTTCCTTCAGTACTATTGGTTCCTGATCATATGTTGCCTCCTAAAATGGTTGCATGTCAACGAATTCTTTTTGGTATAGTGACTCTGCATATTCCTTCCACCTTCTTTTGATGCTTCTTGTGTTTTTCAGTATTTTGCCCATAGACTCTTTCTCTATTGCAACTTGAGGCTTCAATATTTTCTTTAGTTCTTTTAGCTTGAGAAATGCTGCATGTGTTCCTCCCTTTTGCTTTTCTAACTCCAGGTCTTTGCACATGTCATGATAATACTTTCCTTTGTCTTCTAGAACCACCCTTTGAAATCTTCTGTTCAGCTCTTTTACTTCATCATTTCTTCCTTTCACTTTAGGTACTCGGCGTTCAAGAGCATGTTTCAGAGTCTCTTCTGACATGCATTTTGGTCTTTTCTTTCCTGTCTTTTTAATGACCTCTTGCTTTGTTCAGGCATGATGGATTTGATGTCATTGCACAACGTGTCTGGTTTTTGGCCATTAGCGTTCAATGAGTCAAATCTATTCTTGAGATGGTCTCTAAATTCGGGTGGTATATGCTCAAGGTTGTATTTTGGCTCTCCTGGACTTGTTCTTATTTTCTTCAACTTCAACTTCAACTTGCACATGAGCAACTGATGGTCTGTTCCACAGTCTACCCCTGGCCTTGTTCTGGCTGATGATATTGAGCTTTTCCATTGTTCTTTTCCACAGATGTAGTCAATCTGACTCCTGTGTATTCCGCCTGGCGAGGTCCGTGAGTATAGCCATCATTTATTTTGTTGAAAAAAGGCATTTGCAATGAAGAAATCATTGGTCTTGCAAATTCTATCATTTGACCTCCAACATCGTTTCTATCACCAAGGCCATGTTTTCCAACTACCGATCCTCCTTCTTTGTTTCCAACTTTTGCATCCCAATCACCAGTAATTATCAGTGCACACTGATGCATGTTTGATCAATTTCAGACTGCAGAAGTTGGTAAAAATCTTCAACTTCTTCATCTTTGGCCTTCGTGGTTGCTGCATAAATTTGAATAATATTCATATTAATCGGTCTTCCTTGTAGGCGTATGGATATTATCCTACCATTGACAGCTTTGTACTTCAGGATAGATCTTGAAATGATCTTTCTGATAAAAAAAAAAGAATGATTCCTCTTCAAGTTGTCATAGCAGACCTTATGATTTTCCCATTCAAAAAGGCCAATACCAGTCCATTTCAGCATTTCAAGGCCAAGGATATTGATGTTTCTGTGTTCTGTTTTATTTTTGACTATTTCCAATTTTCCTAGGTTCATACTTCGGACATTCCACGTTCTGATTATTAATGAACATTGCAGTTGTTTCATCTCATTTTGAGTCGTGCCGTGTCAGCAAATGAAGGTCCTAAAAGCTTGATTCCATCCACATCATTAAGGTCTACTCTACTTCGAGGCAGCAGCTTGTTTTAGTCATCTAGTGCTGCTCTTCCCCAGTTGTCTTTAGAGTGCCTTCCAACCCGAGGGGCTCATCTTCCAGCAGTATATCAAACAATGTTCTGCTTCTATTCATAAGGTTTTCAGTGGCTAATTCTTTTCAGAAGTAGACTGCCAGGTCCTTCTTCCTAGGGTAGGGCCTAGGACAACCATTTTAAGTATACGCTGACCCTCATTCCTCTTTAGAATTCCTGTGAGAACACGGAGCTAGTAGAGTATGCATAGTGGTGAAGGGCTTGGGCTCTGCCCTTACTCAATCTGTAATCCTAAGCAGGGCATTGTACATCTTCACCCTCAAGTATCTCATCAAATAACAGAACAATTATAATTAATTCAGAAGGTTGTTCTGATGGTTGTTATTTGTCATCTTGGGCAGACTATGATTCTCTGTGGTTTGAACAGACATTGAACTGATTTCTCTTCCATAATATAGTATAATGCAGTTTCCTCCACGATGAAATGTGATATAATGTATTCACCGTATGATGAAATCTGATATGATGTAATCATCTCCAAATGAAATCTGTTATAAGCAGTCAATCACTTGAAAGGCAAGTTTCCTTGGCAGTGGTAGCCTGCCTCCCATATATAAATAGAGGTTCCAGCAAGGTTCACTCTCAATCTGGATCCTATATCCCACTGGTCATCATCTGACCTCCAGCTTTTGGGACATGAGACAGCAACCGGCCACCTGACCTGCAGATTTTGGGATTCGCCACCTCTAGCAGCCCCATGAACCAGCAGCCTGTCATCTAACCTGCTGATTTTGGGTTTGTCAGCCCCTACAGCCACAGGAATCAGAAGAAGCTTCCAGCCTGACTCACTGACTTAGGACTTGGCAGCCTCCACAACTGCATGAGCCATTTCCTTGAGTTAAATCTCTCTAAATATATATATATACATATATATGTCATCAGCTTTGCTCCTCTAGAGGACCCAGCTAACACAACAGCGAAGATGACATGAGCTAATGTATGAAGTGCTCAGCACAGTGCCTGACACATGTTGAGCCTCATTAAAAGATGTCCATTATTGTCACTGTTATAAAGGAAAGGCAACATAGTACAAGAAAAGTACTCACAAAAGCCAATAGGTCCTAGCTACAGTATGTGTGAGTAGAATTTGGCCATGAAGTCCAGGGTTATAGGCTTCTGTGAACGGAAGGCAGAGAGATTAATCTTGTGGGAAGCTTTGTCTTTTCACAGCAGACCCTACATCTCTCTCAACCCCACACTGCCCCTTGGTAATTATGGGTGAACCAGTATCAGATAGTTATCACATTCTACAGGATTTTTTCTGTAGACATGTTGCTCACTCAATGGCTAAATGACTGAAGGAATCTGCCTTCCATCCATTCCCAAGAATAAAGGAAGTCTGCCAAATCCTACTTTATACAAATCTTAGGGATTCCCTGATTCTTGAATAGTTCTGTACTCCCTGTTCTATTGTGGTCTCAAATCGGTTGGGCAGCACGATTTTCGAATGTTGAGACAGCACAGGGGTCTCTCAGCATGGGTTCCTTCACCTTTGCTTCTGGGCAGAACTCTTGCTCTCCACACCGTGGCACTCTAGGGCTGTGTTCACCAAAGTACAGCACCCCACTCCCCTCTCCAGAGTCATATGGGAAGCTGGTGAAAATGTTCATTCATTTTAGAATCTATATTTTAATGTCCCCTGGCAGGTCATTTAGTCCACAATCAGATCGAGGACTCAAAAGGACCTCCTCTTCCTTTGGCTGTCCCTCCCAGGAATGTGTCTTAGTATAGTTCTGAGGCTCTGTGACTGGTATCCAGGAAGAAAAAGCACTGGAAACCTAAGAATAAACACTTGACTTGGACAAATAGCAACATGGATGTGATGATAGGTAAGGGAGGTGTATAGGGGTGGGGTCAAGATGGGGATGGAACATTTACTTGTAGAAAATTATAGACATGCATGGGGTTTTAGCCAACTCCTGCAATGCCTGGCTGGACTGAAGCCTGCCATGACCCTGAAGGAGGGACTGTGGTAATCCTTGCAGGTGTGATAGCCCAAAAGCAACTTTGGCCAGATGATCTTCTACCAGATGGCAGGAAAGTGAGTTCATGGCATCCTGACCCTGTTGGGACTGAGTGATGAGGCATGAAGAGGGTTGGGTGAGACTGGCTGCTGTCTGGCTGTGTTAGTATAAATCAGAAGGGATGTTGTGAGGAGGAGGTGTGCACTTGGACAGGGCTCCTAGTTCCCTGATGGTCCCTCTGCAACCTCAGACAATTTCTACCACAGCATTCACTGCTTGAATTTCTCTGTGGTACATTCTTTAAGAAATTCACCCCTTCTGCATTTTGGATTTGTGGATGCCTCGATATTGAGGGTGTTAAGATGGGGTTGGGGATAAACAATGCGGCTCCCATGGAGATAAACTCCAAGCTGTTGGCACTTGCCGTGAGGGGACATGCTGTAACAGCTGGGTTCCACCTTTCCTCAGTGTCCGTATAGCTGACAGGAAATTTGGGACCACTCCTCCTCATGACAACTGGCACAAAACTGTTCTAAAACCATCCAAGAATAGCCAAGTCTGAAAAGCTTTGCTCAGGGGAAGGCAGCATCTCAATCACCCTGTGGGCATGTCTCTGACCCTTATTGTCTTTCCTCCCCTGGTTTAAAAAAAATCAGCACAGGAATCTGAAACATTCCTGAAATGTTACATTCTACCTTCTTCCCAGCATCCCTTTGACCCAATTATCTCCCTGGTTTATAGCTCAAGGGCTCAGACACTGAGACTAGGACCAGGGATCTAGGAACTGGTCCTTGGTGTTATCTGCAATCAACTTCATCCCATTTCCCAGGTTCAGTCTGTCAGCTCTATTGTATGCGTTTTCAGGCTGAGGCAGGATAGAGCTGGAATAGAGTGTCCATGAGTGGGGTGCTGTTGTGTGTCACATAGATTTGATTGAAATCAAAGAAGCCAATGTCCGTGTTGTGGTGTGCCATCAGGCGCTAATGGTATGGAAAGGAAGTGAGCACTGTGGCTCTGCCAGGAGGAGCTTCCAAGAAGGCATGGCTCATTTCTTTTACAACCTACCTAAGTTATGATAACTTGTGCTGCACTGAAAGGATGATGTGGTGAACATTTAAAAAAAAAAAAAAAGGGACCCCCAAACCTTGTTTGTGCCACAGAGAGCAACTCCCTCCTAGAAAATGGACTTATTCAGGACCTTGGCAGCTCATTGAAGGCAAATCTTTCTCTACTTTCCCACAATCCACTGCAGCCTGGTGCTAGAACTCCCGATGTTCCCTGCCTTCTTCTCAGCATGGCCTGTGCCTCCCTCACCCTCGTTAGGTTCATGGAGTCTGAGGCAGAGGAAAAGCTGCAGATTCAGAAGTTGCAGCAGAGGCATGCGTCTGCATGCCTGCCTCCTCTAGCTCTGGATAAGCTTGATGCTCACAGGCCTTCATCCACTGTGGTTAGCCAGTGCACAGGTATGGCTATCCAAGTTCAACAGGAGCTGAGGGCCAGGAGTCAAAGAAGGTATGTAGAGACTGGCTATGTTTAGAGATGGCCATTGTCTTTACATGTGGTACTTTCTGTTCAAGAGGTGGCAATGGCTATTTCTATCAGCAAAGCCTGCAGAAGCTTAGGGTTTCAGCTACACTTCATTACACACTAGGTAGTGAGCTCATCAAGTTTCATAGCTACTGTCTCACATGAATTACCAATAGTGGAATCCAATATCTAATCAGCCTAAAACATGGGCCTCAATAAGAGGACTTCTTGGAAAAGCAACAGCTCCAAGCTTCCTCACAGGATAACTCTTTTGGACCTTCTACCTTTTATACCTTCTCCTCTCAGAGTTCTTGCGGCTTCAGGTGTGCCTGCCCCACCAGGAGACACATTCCAGTGTCTCCAAAATTCTGCCCTCACAACTTGTGGTTGGGTGGTGTCTTAGTTATCTCCATCAATCTACTGCCCTCGAGTCGATTCCGACTTATAGCGACCCAATAGGACAGAGTAGAACTGCCTCTTAGAGTTTCGAGGAGAAATTTATTCTCTCACAGTCTAGGATGCTAGAAGTCTGAATTCAGGGTACCAGCTCCCAGAGAAGACTTTTTCTCTCTGCTGATTCTGGGGGAATGTCCTTGTCATCAATCCTTCCCTGGTCTAGGAGTTTCTCAGCACAAGGACCCCAGGTCCAAGGGACACACTGAGCTCCAGGAGCTTTTTTCTTGGTAGCATGAAGTTCGACTCCTCCCTGCTGAATTTCTCTTTTATATCTCAAAAGAGACTGACTCAAGATACAACCTGATCCTGTAGATTGAGTCCTGCCTCATTAAAATAACTGCCTCTAATTCTGCCTAACATCATAGAGGTTAGGATTTACAACACATAGGATAATCACATCAGATCACAAAATGGTGAACAACCACACAATACTGGGAATCATGGCCTAGCCAAGTTGATACACATTTTGGGCGGGACACAAGTCAATTCGTAACAGCTGGGAAGAGTTGGAATTTGCTGTGACACTTACCTCCTCCTTTCCAACCTCTCCTACACTGTTCATTCTATCAAAGGGAGGTCCCAAGGAACAGCCCCCCAACCAGCATCAACACAAACCCCAGCACCCTTGGGAGGACACATGACCCAATGAGATCCCTCCCAAAGTCATGTAAGACCATGTTGAAATCATGGAAGGTCTGCTGGGACCTGCCCATTCAGCCACTTTGGAGCCAGATGGAAAACATGAAGAAGAAGAAAATGAGCAAAGGCAGGAAGAGATTGGGATATACCCAGACCTGGGACTCCTGAGCTACACTGACAAGCTGTGTTACAGGAGGCATTTATTATGAAGGTGGGCTGGAGTGGAGGTTTGGTGTCTGTACGTTCCATAGTTTTGTCATTCCAGAAAACAAAAATCTGGCATTTGGCCCCAGGATATTGTAATTAGCTTCGATTCCTTACAACCTGATCAATGTGTGTGTGTGTCTGTGTATGTGCAAGGTGGGGTGTGATGTTTTAATCCAACACTGGATGCAAACTCTAGAGGTGGATTATAGATCATCTTCTAGATCCTCCAAATCACCGATAACTCCTTGTAAAGTATGTTCACACACCACCTCCTTCCGTTATCAGATGGAAGCAATTATTCACGCTCAATTCCTGAAATGTTGCTATTGCCAGAATCACAGGTGGATCCCTAGTCCTTAATTTAGGAGCTGGAGAAAGAGGAAGGACCCACTCCCGCTCAGGTAAACCAGAGGAAGAAGGGAGAATCAGAACATGAAACTCACAGGATTTCATCTAACCCTACAGTGCCTTGGCTGCCATGGCTTCTGGGCAAGGACAGCTCCTAGTGTGGGAGCAGGTGCAGAACAAGGAAGTAGGATACAGTGGAGAGGCAAAGAGGAGGCATCGTAAGGAATCAAAGACTGGGAACACTGCACAAGAGAATGGGCACGTAGAGCCACAGTACTGGTAATTGAACCAGAGTCATGTGACTGACTTCCCTTTTTCCTTCCAATACCATGGTCTCCACCACCTGCTCAGCCACATGTTCTCACAACCTGTACAGAGCAATTAACTGTCCATTTTCCTTCCTTGCAGCTGGTAGAGAAGCAACTGCTAGAGTTGAAAGGGGGGAGGGTGTGGAGGCAACCCCAACTTATGGTGTTCCCCCCATGGATTCACTTTTTTTCCAGAGCCTGAGGCCAGTGAAGATTCAGAGAGCACAGGTAACCACAGCCGCCACCTAGGAATCAGTGAGAAATTGGCACAAAAAAGTTGAATGCAGATGACCTGCCAAAAGATAGCAGAGGAGACAGTAACCTGTCTAAGTCAAAAGAACTTGCTCTCTTTACATGGAGTCAAAAGTTACAGAAACTTAAGTCTGAACATTCATCCTCTTCTCACCAGGGTGCTAGTCGCTCTTCACCTAGATTGGGGGCCAGAGAAGCCTTAATGTTCATAGAAACCTCTCCTGTTAGTAAAACACCTAGGAAGGGTCCAGTGAAGAGGAGGAGGAAGAGGAGGAACTCCCCAGCCTTGCCTTCCTTTTGCCATCTCAACAAAGCCTACTGCCCTGGGGTCTTTCTAAGAGTCCTTTGCCTACCTCTGGTATTCTACGCCATGGAGTTCAGGGCTCCTGGAGAGCATCTCAGTGCCTATTTCCTGAGACAGTGAGTCAGCCATTCTGGACACGGCCAAGTCTAAGATCCCAGCTCAAGTTAGAGCCCCATCTCTTGCTGCCAAGAGGCCCTCCTCAGGGGCTGACCTTGGAGTCTCTGGGAGGCAATCCTCCCCTGTGGGTGAGGTCCAACCCTCAATGCCTCTAAAAAGAGTGACCCTTCCACACATCGGAAAAGGAAAAAGCTTCATCTTAGCCAGTGGCAGTCTCTCCTCTTCCATGTGTCAGACCCTTAAATTGGGACCCCCAAAATAGATGTTGATTTTCAGCTCCCCCACTCTTAGGCTAATGTTCCTCCCCTATCGCAGTGGTGTTTCTGGGCTGTTGTTTAGATACAGTGAGGGCAGAGAGGGAGGCCCAAAACTGGGCAGGGTGCACATGTACTTCCATGGTTGGAAATGAAGAACAGTAGCTTTACTTTACAGAAGAGTCCTCTGTAAAATGGGATTAAAGATAGTCATGTTGGAAAAAACTCTCATTGCTTCTGTTCAGGTTCTCCTCTGCTGTTGGATGGATTGTGGTGCTGTGAAAAGGAAAAGATACAGGTGTCCCCCATTTTCTACATCCATATGTGACTGACCTAGTTTTTTCCTCCAGCTTTAAGTCATGTTCTCAGAATGCTTTTGGGGACAGTCTGGCTTTGGCCTCTCACAGGTCACTATTAAATCCCCAGTGATCATTTTCATCATCCATTTTTCAGAAGCCCTGGCTGGGTTTTGGGGAGCTTTCTTTGAGTATCCTATCATCTCTCTCTCTTTTTTTTTCATTAGCGCCGGAAATATATATAATTAGAAGTCACGTAGTAGAAGTTTTAATGATATGAGGAAATGTTTACAGTGTATTTCAAAAAACTATGGGGTTAACCTATGCTTGTCAACCTTTACTATGCTGGGGGATCTTGTTAAAATGCAGATTTTGATTCTGTAAATGTGAAGTGGAGCCTAACTTGAGATACTACATTTCTTTTTTTTATAACTTCTCCTGCAAAAATTTATACACATATTGTTTTGTGACATTAGTTGCAATCCCCACAATATGACAGCACACCTCCCCTTTCCACCACAGGTTCCCTGTGTCCATTCAACCAGTTCCTGTCCCTTCCTGCCTTCTCATTCTGCCTCCGGGCAGAAGCCACCCATTTGGTTTCATGTATGTGACTGAATTAAGAAGCACACTCCTCACGTATATTATTTTTCTGTGTTATAGTCCTGTCCAATCTTTACCTGAAGAGTGGGCTTTGTCGTTCTTCTGGTCTCAGGCTGGTGGAGTCTGGTTCATGTGGTCCTTTAGTCTCTTGGGCTAATACTTTCCTATGTCCTTGGTTTTTTTCATTCTCCTTCATTCCAAGTGGGTTGGGACTAATTGATACATACTAGATGACCGCTTGCAAGCTTTTAAGACCCCAGGTGCCACTCGAAAGAATAGTTTTCTTAATCAATTTTGTTATGCCGATTGATCTAGATGTCCCCTGAAACTATGGTCCCCAGGCCCCAGCCCCAGCTACTCTTTCCGTCAAAGTGTTTCGATGTGTCCAGGAAACTCCTTAGCTTTTGCTTTGGTCCAGTTGTGCTGACTTCCCCAGTATTGTGTGCTGTCCTTGCCTTCACCGAATTTGATCCTTGTCTAGTATCTAGTTAGTGAAATTGCCTCCTTCTCCCTCCCCACCCTCATAACCATCAAAAAATGCTTTCCTTCTGTGTTTAAATCTTTTCTTGAGTTCTTAAAACAATGGTCTCATCTAATATTTGTCCTTTTGTGACTGACTAGTTTTACTCAGCACAATGCCCTCCAGACCTGTCCACGTTGTGAGATGTTTCAAGTATTCCTCATTGTTCTTTTGTGGCCTAGTATTCCACTGTGTGTTATGTACTATAATTTTTTTGTCCATTTGTCTGCTGATGGGTACTAGGTTGTTTCCATCTTTTTTGCTATTGCAAATAATGCTGCAGTGAACATGCATGTGCATATGTTTATTCGTGTGATGGCTCTTCTCTAGGATACCTAGGAATGGAATTGCTGGATTGTATGGTATTTCTATTCCTAGCTTTTTAAGGAAGCACCAAATCATTTTCCAAAGTGTTAGTAACATTTCACATTCCCAGCAGCATTGTGTAAGTTTTCCAATCTCTTCACAACCTGTCCAATATTCATTATTTTGTATTTTTTGGATTAGCGCCATCCCTGTCAGGGTGAGATGGTATTTCATTGTAGTTTTGATTTGCATTTCATTAATGGCTAATGATCGTGTGCATTTCCTCATGTGTCTGTTTGCTGCCTGAATGTCTTCTTTGGTGAAGTGTCTATTTATATCCTTTGCCCATTTTTTAAATGGATTATTTGTTTTTTTGTTGTTGAGGTGTTGTAGTGTCTTATAGATTTTAAAGATTAGACCATTATCAGATATGTCACAGCCAAAATTTTTTTTTCCAGTCTGTAGGTTCTCTTTTTACTGTTTTGGTGAAGTCCTTAGATGAACATAAGTGTTTCTTTTTTTGGAGCTCCCAGTTTAGTTTCTGTTCTGGTATTTGTGTATTGTTAGTTATGCTTTGTGTACTATTTATGGTATGTTTTAGGACTCCTAGCATTATCCCTATTTTTTCTTCTGCAATCTTTATCGTTTTAGATTTTATATTTAGGTCTTTGATCCATTTTGACTTAGCTTTTGTGTATGGTGTTAAGTATGAGTCCTGTCTCATTTTTTTTGCAGATGGATATCCAGTTATGCCAGCACCATTTGTTAAAGAAACTATCTTTCCTCCACTAAACACACTTTGGGCCTTTGTCAAATATCAACTGCTCACAGGTGGATGGATTGACGTCTGGTTTCTCAATTCTGTTCCATCGGTCTATGTATCTCTTGTTGTACCAGTGCCAGGCTGTTTGACTACCATGGTGGTATAATAGTTTCTAAAATCTGCTTAACTCCTCAAATCCAGGTGTCTGTGGCCTGACCTCTCCACCCCATTCCTCTCAGTAGTTCTGATTCCCAACTTGGAAACTCCCTGGATCTCATCAATGCTCCCTGACAGCCCAATGCTTTCTTCTCCACATTCCAAGTTCTGATTTTATCCCAAGGGCCTGTCAGTTTTCAGCAATGTAGTGTCCCAGAAGGTTCCTGGCCAACACCATGCAGGCACCTCATAGAGTGTCCTCCTTAGCATAACCCCCAATCCGGGTGTATCCCTCGTGTTTAGGGGAGTGTACACATCAAACATCAAAAGGCAATGTGGTGAGAGAAGGACAGAGCCCTGGCTCCTCCATTCACTGGTGTCTGACTTTAGCGAAGTCCCTCAACTCCTCCATATTTCAGGGTCTTCATTGGGAAAATAGCCATAACACTGTCCACCTCTCAGGGTGTTTGGCATATTAAATGAGTCATGCTTGAAAGGAATTTGCTCCCGATCCTACCATGCACTGGGCCCTCAGTCAACGAAGGGAATAATCACATCTACAGTTTGGAAGTTCAGGTGTTAACTCTCATATCTTCATCACCTGCCTGTTATCTGCCATCGGCACCTGTGTTTGGTCGACCACTTCCCAGAAATAGAAAGAACCTGGTGCTGTCCCATGGGAATAATGTGTGGAATCCTAAAATGTAACCATCAGCCTGCACAGTGGGATCTGACTGAAGGTCCACCTACTCGCAAACATTATTCCTCATAGGAACCTAGCACCCATATGTCTATGACACGAAAAGTGCTAAGCTGCTTTGGGTTTGATGTGTTCTGTCACAAATATGTGCTCTCCAAGGAGGGACTTTCTCTTGGTCAGTTTTCAGAGCTCTTTTCTGGGAAAGCAACAAGATTTGGATTTACGACTTGAAGAGTTGAGTGCTCCCCAAAGATGGCTGCAACAGAGGAAGTTTTTGTAGCTGGAGACTTCTTTTCCCTGAAATGATTTTGATAGGGGTTTGCAATCTCTGTCTTTCCCTCTCTAACACACACACATAGGCATACACAGATAGTTCAGTGAATGCTCATGTTGTCTCCCCAGATTTCATACTTAAATCCAAAGAGATTTTTTCTCAGGGTTCAGTGGGCAATGGTTTACTGCCAAAAATCACCTCTTTGAAGAATTGTTTTTCTTTTTTTCTTTTTTGGCTTTCAATATCCTTTGCCTTGCCATCTCTGACAGCAGTTGACATAGCAACAAACCAGAGGAGGATGCTATTCAGTGAGCTGTAAATTTACTTGCAGAGGATTTGTGTCCGTCACAGGAAAGGAGAAGCATAGGGCCAATGTAGGGGAAAAAATATTTCAAAATTTCTCTGGTGCCAACACACCTCAGACATAGAACAATTAATTATGCAACAACATTTAATATATGCATTATAAATTGTTCAAAACACCAAAAGAGAATATATGAAAACTGACAGTGTAATGCATGAAATGCCATTACTCTAGAAATCACAGAATTTCAGATACTTAATCTGTGCTCTATGCTGTTCCAGGTGGTTTACCTCCCCTAGTAACTCACATAATCTTCCTGCTCACCTGGTGAGGAAGGTTTGATGTTAGATTGACATTAGGAAAACAAGAAGATGGCACCAAAAGTCCTCACTGGGAGTATTAAATATGGGATATGATAGTCGACTACTTTATAATCCTAACCCACTTTATAACCCTAGTGAGCACAAAATAAAAGGGAATGGGCTGAATTAATGTTTGAGAGGAGGTCTTTAGCTCATGTGTACGTGAGATATGACATTAGGTGGGGAGGATATGAAATCTCTTTGCCATGTTTCTGGGCAGGAAAGAGCCTTGTCCAACTGAATTAATGAGGTCCACCTTGCCGTTGCCAAGGGGTCTATCTCAGGAGCCTTAGGGGTCTTCCAAGGAGCATCACACAAGCATTATCCTCTTTCCTTCCCAACCAATGGCTGAAATTCTTGGATTTCACAATTGTAGATTTAGGTTTACATTTACATGGAAAATAGTTTCTCATAAAGATAATACCACCTTATACAGTAAGAAAGCTCAAGAGGTACAAAGACGGATTGAGATGTATGCCAGGCTTGGGGGTTGTTCTAAGGATCTTTCCCCCTGGCCATCAATAGACCTCTGCTGTCTCTTGTTCACAATTTGTGTTGATGCCATGTTATGTGGGCACTGGGAAAAGAGAAGTGGTCACTTTTCTGGTACCAAGAAAGAATGTAGGGTGTGAGTCAATGGAGCTTGGTTCCAAAGTTGGTGGCAATGACTAAGCAGGCCTTCAGGATGGCCCGTCGGGACACATCGTGGACCCTAGGCTGACGGTCCAGTTCCTTTCGCATGGTTGGTGTGGCCTTGCATCAACTTTCTCTGAATTTCTCTTCACCTCTTCACACTCCTTCACCACTCGCAGAAAGCCTTCCCTTTCACACACCTAAAAGCGAATGTTGTCCTCAGAGGGTGCAAGTGAACAATGTGCTGGGAGGAAGAAAGGAAAGTGGCCTTAGAAAGGTTCGATTTAGGGTCAGCCAGAGCCGAGTTTTAATCTCAGCTCCTTCACTTGCTGGCTGTACGACCTACATTGTCTGAGCCTCAGCTTTCTTATCAGTAAAATATGCATAATCACATTTCATTTGGATAGCTTCTGCAAGAGAAGAGATAGTGTATGGAATATGGCCTAAATGAAAATGGCCTAAATGAAGGTTTATGCTATTTCTTCTGTGAGAGTGTGAACAGGGGAAGGCTGGAGTGGTCTGGTGGAGGTTCTGTAAGGATGTTGCACTAGGCTCAGGCCTGGATGAGTAGAGAGTCAAGAAGTACCTGGGGTTATTTATTTCTGTTCCTGAGACTGTGCCTGGCTTCATTTTCTCTTTGCCTTGTCACAGCCCCCTCACCATGCACTGCATGTCACTGTTTAGTGTTCTTAGCCCCTGGAGACCGTGCTTTTCTAAAGGCAGGATGAGTGTCCTTGTCTTCCCTTGGACTAGGACATTAACATAAAATAATAGTAATATTCATATCCACTGTCATTTGCTGAGTATGTTTCATGTGAGAGTTTGCTCAGTGCTTGTCACAGATATAGTTCAAAGTCAGAGCTATCTAATGACTTAGGAGTCATTCCCATTTTACACATGGGCACAATTATTGCAAGTTCACACAGTCAGTAAGAGGAAGCCAGGATGGTTCCAAAACGAAAACGAGATCAGTTGCCGGTGTCAGTTCCAACTCATGGTGATACTGTTTCACAGTAGGGCTGTGCTGCACAGGGTATTCGGTGAATTTCTAAAGGACATCACCAGGTGTTTGTTCTCAGGATCTACAAGATGGGCTCAAACCACCACCTTTTCAGTTAGCAGCCAGCTTATTAAAGCTTTGTGCAACCCAGGGACTCCACATGGCTTTAAATCCTACAATCTTCCACTGTTACAAATCAGGCACAGATACGGGTAACAAAAAAAAAAAAGAACTATTTCCTCTACAACTTAGTTTCCCTGAAGTATAATTTCCATGCAATGAAACTCACCCATTTCAATTTATAGTTTAGTGACTTCAGCAAACTTCGGCAATTTAAAATACTGTGGTGTAACCACCATCTCAATCAACACCTAGACCATAGATTCAGATTCTCCATCACTGCATGGTTGTCTTTCAGGTAAATAGTCAGGAACAGTTCAGACTCTGCTGATTTTGACAGTCACCATTCAGAGGCCACAGGGTAGAGCTGGTGAGAAGCCCCTGAGGACTTCTTTTATTTGTGAACAAGAAGGGGCACGGCATCTGCCTCTGTGCTGAGACCTCTTTACCCATGATCTCATTAAATGTGTGTGTGTGTGGAGTGCTCATTATAAAAAGAAATCTACATACTATCGATGAGCATTGTGATGCTGGGAAAAGTGGCTTCATCCAAAGAACACAACTGCCTTGCCTGACTCCCAAAACTGTGATGCTCTGGACTCTGCTTCCTTGACTTTCCTTGTACCCTTAATGGCAGCCAGGGCACAGTCGAGTCTGCTTCACTTTTCTTCATCACAAGAGGACTTGATTCCTCAGAGTAAACTCTCTCTCCATCCCATGACATACACCTGAAAAAAACTGGCCCTAGATCTCCCAGCTCTGTTCATCATCAGCCCTTCTAGCAATTTCCTTCATGCAGTCTTGGTGTGGGATTTTCATTTCTGGGTCAAGGCACTGAGACTCTCCTATTCCTCTCTCCTAAATCTCAGGATCCATTTCGTAGCACTTACAAATGAAATAAAGCAGACAAAATCAAACACACAAGAACACAAGAAAATCACCCACGTATGTATAATTTATATATTACAATCACAAAGGGCTCTGAATATACAAAATGATCTTGGAAAAGAAGAACAAAGTATGTGACTCACACTTCAAGGTTTAAAATACCACTACAAAGATACAGTAAACAAAACAGTTTGGTACTAGCATAAGGACAGACATAGATACAAAGGTATAGAACTGAGGATCTAGAAATAAATTCATATATCTTTGTCCAATTTGTTTCAACAATGATGCCAAATCCATTCAATACAGGAAAGAATAGTCTCTTCAACAAGGGATGCTGGGGCTTCTGGATCTCCATATGAAAATGCATGAAGCTGGACACATACTCCATACCATACACAAAAATTAAATGGATTGTTGACCTAAACAGGTGAGCTAAAACCATAAAACCCTTAGAAGTAAACATCAGGTTTATGTTTCAGGATTTTCCCCCCAAAACTTCAAAGATATGACACAAGAAAAAAAAAGAAACAGATAAACATCTCTTGGTGAAAACTGAAATCTTTTCTGCATCAATGAGCACTATCAAGAAAGTGAAGACATACTTGGAATCTGTACAGTGCATAAGGGTTTCATATCCAGAAATATAAAGAGTGCCTGGAACTAAACATAAAAATACAAATGACCCAACTTAAAAAATGGACAAAAGACATAAATAGACATTATTCCAAAGAAAATACACAAATGGCCAGTAAGCAAGTGAAAAGATGCTCAATATCATCAGTCATTAGGGAAATGCAAACCAAAATCATGATGAGATGTCACTCCATACCACACCAATGGCTGTTACCAGAAAAAAACAATAAAACAAAACAAATAAGGACCTGGTGAGGATGTGGAGAAATTCGGACCCTTATCCATTGGTGCTGGGAATATGAAATGCTACGGCCACGGTAGAAAACAATTTGGTGGTTCCTCAAATAATTTAGCATAGAATTACCATATGACTCTGTAATTCCTCTCCTAGGCACAAACACTAAAGAATTGAAAGTAAGGAAACAGATAATTAGGCACTGACATTCACTGCAGCATTAGTCACTGAATCAAAAAGGTGGAAACAATGCAAGTGTCCATCAAAAGATGAATGGAGAGCGGGGCCGAGATGGCGGAGAAGTCAGATGCTTCCGGTGAACCCTCTTACAACAAAAACCCAAAAAACAAGTGAAACAATTACATTTATGACAAGCTAGAAGCCTTTTAGAAGCCCTGAACAACAAAAGCAAAGTTAGAAAACAGACTGAGCATCAGGGGGAGGTAGAGACAGTTCAGAAGTGGAGAGGAGTTCCTGAACTTGAATTGCTGGGAACCCTCAGGCTGCAGCGGGCTGGTGGTAGTGTTCAGCTGCATTTTCCTCAGGGAGAAACAGCCTGCTACACAGCCTACTCACACCTCCGAAAACAGAAAAGAACAGTGCTCTCGGCAAAAGCTAAGTACTTGTGTGTATTTTACTGCGCCCCCAGCCTCCAAGCCAGCTTCAGTGGCTGTTGATTTCCCTGGGCCTGAGACAGGCCCTACTGCGTGCCCTGAGCCATTCTCCTGGCCTTGGAGAAGGAATAAATTCACAACTGGGGAAAAGGCAATCTGCTAGCTCCACTAACCTAGGGAGCTCAATACAGAAGCGGCTCCTGTCCAAGCATAAATGGTCTGTGCACTTTGAATACATTTTCCACCCTGCATGGACCTGTGTGGGCCTATTCCAGGAGAATAGGCCCTTGTTGGCAGACCACAACTGTTTCAGCCGTGTGGTGGAGAGGTGGGTTTTTGATGTTTGACACTGCTTTGGCTATTAAAAAGGGTCCTCACAGACATTAGGGGCCTAAGGACTGGTGACTCCAATCGGGTCACCCAGCCACCCACCACAGAGATGCAAGTTTAACTGGTACCTGCCAGTCCTTACAACCAAAAGCAGTGGGTGCCCAAGGTCCATCTGCAGAACCTACCCACCTATGCACTCTAGGGAACAGGGACATACTTTCCTCACAGGCACTTAGGAGATAGTTGTCAGCCCCGCGCCTTTTTCAGAGCATGGCCCCCTGCTGCAACCAGACACTGGTACCTACACCAATAACCCCGGCCCCTCTAAGACTGTAGGACAGAGCCTGTACCACACACATGATGACCAACTACCTGGACACCTGAGCTGAATCCATACAAGAAAAGTGAATGGACTCCTAGGATCATAAACCTGGTAACAGCTCTAGCAATCTGGTGACAGGATATTAGAGCTTCAAAGGTAAAATAATCAAGATAGCTCAATCAAGCAACCTACTTAGACATATCAAAACAAAACAAAGCATGAAGCTAGGATATACTAAGCAAACATAAATGAAAGAAATATAATAACTTATGGATGGCTCAGAGACAACAGTCAATATCAAATCACATAAAGAAGCAGACCATGATCACTTCAACAAGCTCTGAACAAAAAGAATCAAGGGATCTTCCTGCCTTTCTGGAATTACCAGATGCAGAATACAAAAGATTAATATACAGAACTCTTCAAGACTTCAGGAACGAGATAGGAAGGAGATCAGGCAATAAGCAGAACAACCCAAGGAACACAGATAAAGCCGCTGAAGAAATTAAAAAGGTTATTTAAGAACATAATGAAAAATTTAATAAGCTGTAAGAATCCATAGAGAGACAACAATCAGAAATTCAGAAGATTAACAATAAAAGTACAGAATTAGACAACTCAATAGAAAATCAGAGGAGCAGAATTGAGCAAGGGGAAGGCAGAATTGGTGAGATTGAATATAGAGCACTTGACACCAATATATTTGAAGAAAAATCAGATAAAAGAATTTAAAAAATGAAGAAACCCTAAGAATCATGTGGAACTCTATCAAGAGAAATAATGTGATTGGAGTACAAGAACAGAAAGGGATAACAGAAAATACAGAGAGAATTGTTGATGATTTGTTAGCAGAAAACTTCCCTGACACCACGAAAGTTGAGAAGATATCTACCCAAGGTGCTTATTGAACTCCACATAAGGTAGATCTTAAAAGAAAATCACCAAGATATATTACAATCAAACTTGCCAAAACCAATGATAAAGAGAGAATTTTAAGAGCAGCTAGGGATAAACGAAAAGTCACGTACAAAAGAGAGTCAATAAGCTCCGACTACTCAGCAGCAACCATGCAGGTAAGAAGGCAGTGGGATGACTTAGATAAAGCAGTGAAGGAAAAAAAAATTTCCAGCCAAGGATCATATATCCAACAAAACTGTCTGTCAAATATAAAGGCAAAATTAGGACTTTTCTCAATAAAATTCAGGGAATTCATATAAAACAAATCAAAACTACAAAAAATACTAAAGGGAGTTCTCTGGTTAGAAGATCAATAATATCAGATATCAACCCAAGACTCCAACACTGGGCAGAGAAATCAGATGTCAACCCAGATAGGGAAATCATAAAAATAAATCAAGAGAAAAAAACCCTCAAAACAGGGTAACAGCGACGTCGTAATGTAAAAGAACACAACATTAAAACAATAAAGATGGACTAAGAAATGATCTTTCATATGGAGAGGAAGGCAAGTCGATATATAAAAAAAAAAAGTTAGGTTTAAACTTAGAAAAATGGGGGTAAATATTAAGGTAACCACAAAGGAGACTAACAATCGTATTCATCAAAATAAAGTACAAGAAAAAAATAGAGACTCAGCAGAAACAAAATCAGCTACAACGAATAAGAGGAAAGGACAATATATAAACAGAAACTACTCAGCACAAAAAATTAACTGGGAACAGAAACTGTCAATAACACACAAAAAAAAGACATCAAAATGACAGCACTGAACTCACACCTATCCATCATTACGCCGAATGTAAATGGACTAAATGCACCAATAAAGAGACAGAGAGTGGCAGAATGGATGAAAAACATAATCTGTCTATATGCTGCCTATGAGAGACACACATTAGATTTAGAGACACAAACAAACAAACTCAAAGGATGGAAAAAAATAAATCAAGCAAATAAAAAATCAATAAAGGGCAGGAGTGGCAATATTGATTTCTGACTAAAGAGACTTTAAAGTTAAATCCACCACAAAGGATAAGGAAGGACACTATGTAATGAATAAAGGGACAATATACCAGGAGGATATAAAAATATTAAATATTTATGCACCCAATGACAGGGCTGCAAGATACATAAAACAAACTCTAACAGCATTGAAAAGTGAGATAGACAGCTTCACAATAATAGTAGAAGACTTCAACACACCTCTTTCGGTGAAGGACAGAACATCCAGAAAGAAGCTCAATAAAGACACGGAAGATCTAAATGCCACAATCAACCAACTCAACCTTATAGACATATACAGAACACTCCACCCGGCAGCAACGAAGTATACTTTCTTTTCCAATGCACATGTAACATTTCTTAGAATAGACCACATATTAGGTCATAAAGCAAGCCTTAGCTGAAGCCAAAACTTTGAAATATTACAAAGCATCTTCTCTGTCCATAAGGTCATAAAAGTAGAAATCAATAACAGTAAATCAGGGAAAAGAAATCAAACACTTGGAAACTAAGCAATACCTGCTAAAAAATGACTGGTTAAAGAAGACATCAAGGTTAGAATAAAGAAATTCATAAAATCCAACGAGAATGACAACACTTCCTATCAGAACCCTTGGGACACAGTGAAAGCAGTGCTCAGAGTTCGATTTATGTCAATAAATGCACACCTACAAAAAGAAGAAAGGGCCAAAATCAAAGAATTATCCCTACAACTTGAACAAATAGTAAGAGAGCAACAAAGGAAAACCTCAGGCACCAGAAGAAAGCAAAAATAAAAATCAGAGCAGAATTAAATGAAATAGACAACAGAAAAACAACAGAGTTAACAAGACCAAAAGCTGCTTCTTAGAAAAAATTAACAAAATTGATAAACCAATGACCAAACTAACAGAAGAAAAACAGGTAAAGGAAGCAAACAACCCAAATGAGAAATGAGATGGGCGATATCACAAGAAACCCAACTGAAATTAAAAGAATCATATGCGGTTACTCTGAAAAATTGTACTCTAACAAATTTGAAAACCTAGAAGAAATGGATGAATTTCTAGAAACACACTGCCTGCCTGAACTAACACAAGCAGAGGTAAACCAAAAAAACCAAACCCAATGCTGTCGAGTCGATTCTGACACACAGCGACCCTATAGGACAAAGTAGAATTGCCCCATAGAGTTTCCAAGGAGCGCATGGCGGATTCGAACTGCTGACCTTCTGGTTAGCAGCCATAGCACTTAACCACTATGCCACCAGGGTTTCCCAAACAGAGGTAGAACAACTAAACGACCCCACAACAAAAGAAGAGATTCAAAAGGTAATCAAAAAACTCCCAACAAAAAAAAAAGGCCTGGCGAGGACCAATTCACTGGAGAGTTCTACCGAACTTTCAGAGAAGCGTTAACACCACTACTAAAGGTATTTCGGAGCATAGAAAAGGATGGAATACTTTCAAACTCATTCTGTGCAGCCAGCATATCTCTGATACCAAAACCAGGTAAAGACACCACAAGAAAAGAAAATTATAGACCTATATCCTTCATGAACATAGATGAAAAAATCTTTAACAAAGTTCTAGACAATAGAATTCAACATCGTATCAAAAAAATAATTCACCATGACTAAGTGGGAGTCATACCAGGTATGCAGGGATGGTTCAACATTAGAATAACAATGTAACCCATCATATAAATAAAACAAAAGACAAGAACCACATGATCTTATCAATTGATGCAGAAAAGGCATTTGACAAAGTTCAACACGGATTCATGATAAAAACTCTCAGCAAAATAGCAAAAGAAGGAAAATTCCTCAGCATAATAACGGGCATTTAAACAAAGCCAACAGCCAACATGATCCCAAATGGAAAGAGTCTGAAAGCATTCCCCTTGAGATCAGGAACCAGACAAGGATGACCTTTATCACCATTCTTATTCAACATTCTGCTGGAGGTCCTAACCAGAGCAATTAGGCTAGATAAAGAAATCAAAGCATCCAGATTGGTAAGGAAGAAGTCAAAGTATCTCTATTTGCAGATGACATAATCTTATACACAGAAAACCCTAAAGAATTCTCAGGAAAACTACTGAAACTAATAGAAGAGTTCAGCACAGCATCAGGATACAAGATAAACATACAAAAATCAGGTGGATTCCTCTACACTAACAAAAAGAACATTCAAGAGGAAAACGTGAAATCAATACCATTTAAAGTAGCCCCCAAGATGATAAAATACTTAGGAATAAATCTTACCAGAGATGTAAAAGACCTATAGAAAGAAAACTACGAGACACTGCCGCAGGAAAGCAAAAGAGACCCGCATAAGTGGAAAAACATACCTTGCTCACAGATAGGAAGACTTAACATTGTAAAAATGCCTATTCTACCAAAAGCCATCTATAGATACAATGCGATTCCGATCCAAATTCCAACGACTTTTTTTAATGAGATGGAGAAAGAAATCACCAACTTCATATGGAAGGGAAAGAGGCCCCGGATAAGTAAAGCATTACGGAAAAAGAAGAACAATGTGGGAGGCCTCCCTATACCTGATTTTAGAACCTATTATACCTCCAAAGTAGTCAAACCAGCCTGGTACTGGTACAACAACAGATACATAGACCAATGGAACAGAATTGAGAATCCAGACATAAATCCATCCACATATGAGCAACTGATATTTGATAAAAGCTCAAAGTCAGTTAAACGGGTAAAAGACAGTTTCTTTAACAAATGGTGCTGGCATAACTAGATATCCATCTGCAAAAAAATGAAACAAGACCCATACCTCACGCCATGCATAAAAAATAATTCAAAATGGATCAATGGCCTAAATATAAAATCTAAAACGATAAAGATCATGGAAGAAAAAATAGGGACAATGCTAGGAGCCCTAATACATGGCATAAACAGTATACAAAACATTACTAACGATGCAGAAGAGAAACTAGATAACTGGGAGCTCCTAAAAATCAAGCACCTATGCTCATCCAAAGACTGGGAAAAAGTTTTTTTAGCTATGACATTTATGATCAGCATCTGATCACTAAAATCTACATGATACTGCAAAAAGTCAACTACAAAAAGACAAATGAGCCAAGTAAAAAATGGGCAAAGGATATGAACAGAGACTTGTCTAAAGAATACATTCAGTTAGCTAACAGATACACGAGGAAGTGCTTATGATCATTAGCCATTAGAGAAACACAAATGAAAACTACAGTGAGATTCCATCTCACTTCAACAAGCTGGCATGAATCCAAAAAACACAAAATGATGAATGTTGGAGAGGTTGTGAAGAGACTGGAACACTTATACACTGCTGCTGGGAATGTAAAATGGTACAATCACTTTGGAAATCGATTTGGCCCTTTCTTAAAATGCTAGAAATAGAACCACCACACAATCCAGGAATCCCACTCCTTGGAATGTATCCTAGAGAAATAAGAGTCTTGACACGATCAGATACATGCACACCCATGTTTACTGCAGCATCGTTTAGAATAGGAAAAAGATAGAAGCAATCGAGGTACCCAGGAACAGTCACACAATGGAATACTAAGCATCGATAAAGAGCAATGATGAATCTGTGAAATAGTTCATAATATAGACGAATCTGGAAGGCATTATGCTTAGTGAAATTAGTTGCAAAAGGACAAATATTGTATGAGCCCACTATTATAAGAACTCGAAAAATAGTTTAAACAGAGAAGAAAATATTCTTTAATTGCTAGGAGAGTGGGGAGGGAGGAGGGAGGGGTTTTCACTAATTAGTATATAAGAATTTGAAAGACAACACACAATACAGGAGAGGTCAGCACAATGGGACTAAACCAAAAGCAAAGAAGTCTCCTGAATAAACTGAACGCTTCTAAGGGCAGTGTAGGAGGGGCGGGGATTTGGGGACCATGGTTTCAGGGGACTTCTAGGTCAATTGGCATAATAAAATCTCCTGAAAAAACATTCTGCATCCCACTTTGGAGAGTGGTGTTTGGGGTCTTAAATGCTAGCAAGTGGCCACCTAAGATGCTTCAATTGGTCTCAACCCACCTGGACCAAAGGAAGATGAAGAACACCAAGAACACAAGATAATTATGAGCCCGAGAGACAGAAAGGACCACATAAACCAGAGACCACATCGGCCTGAGACCAGAAGAAATAGATGGTGCCCGGCTACAACCTATGACTGCCCCTAACAGGGAACATAACAGAGAACCCCTGAGGGAGCAGGAGAGCAGTGGGATGCAGACCTCAAATTCTCCTAAAAAGACCAGACTCAATGATCTGACTGAGTCTAGAAGGACCCCAGAGGTCATGGTCCCCAGACCTTTGATTAGCCCAAGAGAGGAATCATTCCCAAAGCCAACTCTTCAGACAGGGATTGGACTGGACTATGGGATAGAAAATGATACTGCTGAATAGTGAGCTTCTTGGATCAAGTAGACTCATGAGACTATATGGGCAGCCCCTATCTGGAGAGGAGAGGGCAGAGGGGGTCAGAAGGTGGCCAAATGGACATAAATTAGAGAGTGGAGGGAAGGAGTGTGCTGTCTCATTAGAGGAAGAGCAACTAGGGCGATGTAGCCAGGTGTATATAAGTTTTTATATGAGAGACTGACTTGGTTTGTAAACTTTCACTTAAAGCACAATAAAAAAAAAAAAAAAGTTGCAGCCTTGGAAACCCTATGGGGAATTTCTGCTCTGTTCTATAGCGTCACCATGAGTCAGAATCGACTCAACACCACACAAAATAACAGTGTTTGGAGAGGATGGGGGAGAAAACAGAGACCATGGGTAGCCCTAGTGAGAAGCTTTTCTGTTCCTGGGAGCAGCGTGCCTGACTACACTTAGAGCTCAGTAGCCTTCACTGCAGTCTGGTTTCACCAGCATGAATTTTGAGGGAAGAGTTGGCACAGCAAAGAGGGTGATTACTCATAGGTCTATTCTCACAACAAGCTCTGGTGTTGAGCTGGAGCTCTGCAGCCACACAACGATACCTCCTTGATGATGCCGGGCATGATCTCACAGATGAGGGGTCCCCCTCCCCCTTTCCCTGGATTCTTCAGAGCTGGATGGAGGAACCAGAGGGAAAGCCCACCTTCCTGAGCATAGCCATAACATCCACTTCCCTCGACTACTTGTTAAGTTCTCTACCAAGACGGGGGCGGTAGGCTGGGGGCGGGGGGGGCAGGGAAGGGCCAGAAAATCAAGAAACAATGTCGAGTGATGATAAAAGTAAATCTAGTGAACAAAAGACTGAGCCCAAGGGTGAACAAAAGTGTGAGCCCAAGTGTGAACAAGAGTGTGAGTCCAAATGTCAGCCCAGCTGTTTAAGAAAGCTGTTGCAACTGTGCTCTGACAAGTGCCCACGCAACAAGTGTCCATCACCATGCGCACCAAAGTGCCCCTCTGTACCCCACGCCATGCTCCCCTCCATACCCCCCCAAGCCCTGTGCCAAGCCCTGTCCTCCTAAATGTCCCTCTCCCCGCCCACTCCAGGAGTGAGGCACCACGGGCACCACCATCATCTTCACCATATCCAGCAACATGGGGTTGGGGGCTGAAGCCAGGAACTGAAAAGTAAATGTGTTCCCCTGCTGTGCAAAAAAAAAAAAAAAAATAGATGAATGGAAACGCAAAATGCGACCTATAGTTACACACAATATTATTCAACCATAAAAAGCAATGAAGTTCTGAAACATGCAATAAATGCATGGACCCTGAAAACACTGTTCTGAGTGAAATAAATGAAATCCCAAGAAGGATCCCGTTTTACCTGAAAATCTACAATATGCAAAGATATAGAGCAGATTAATGGCTAGGAGGGATGGAGGCAGAAAGCACGAGGAGCGATTGCTAAAAACCAAGCAATGACAAAAAGAATCTTCAAAACCAAATGAAAAGAAACCTATGAAATCCTACCATGTATTACTGATTAAATACCGTATTTAAAAATACATGATATTTTACAATATAAAACCAGGCCAATCCCCATTCTGCCAACAAGAGTACATAACTACTACAAAGTAGGTCATCATGTTGGGAATGGCATATGAAGCAGGCTGGGCAAGCTGCAAGTAATCCATTGGTACTACAAAGAAGCAGTTACTGGATTATTCCAGAAGGAGGTATCGGTACACTTTGGGGCACTAGAATCTACCATAATGGAGACTCACCATAAGGCTCAGAAGTCCTTGGTGGGTCAAAGTGAGGTAGGAGGCATGTGTGGAGTCAACTGGGGTCCACCATGGTCATTTGACACCCTCTGTTGTGTTTGAAGCTAAACATAATATGGGGGAAAATAAAGAAGGTCAGGTCACCCTATCAGAAAAACAGGAAAGGCTGAAATGAGACTTCCAGTGCTAGCAGCATCCTGAGGCTTCAGAAAAGAAAGGACTCAGGGAAGTTAAGAGCCATGTCTATTCACAGGTGGGCCTCCCCAAGCTCTCTAGATCCAACTTCCCTGCCCTCCCTCAGGCACAGGGCTTCCCCATGCCCTCCCCTGTCCTTATCCCACCCCAACCCCTGCCCTGCTTCTCCCACTTCCAAGGAACTGGCACCAACCCTGCCTGGGAAGGTAGGGATCAGAACTAAGAGATGAGACAAACCAGGGGAAATCCAATCCATTCTCTCTTGGGTTCCTGAGGCCTCCTGTGACAGAAAAGACAAGGGGTGTGGCTGGGAAGCACTACTATAAATAGGGCAACTGTCATCTTCTTCCAGATTGTTCAAGGAACACAGACCCAGTTCCTTAATCCCCTCACCTGTCAGCTGCTCTGACTCACCAGATCTAGGCTCGGCCCCATACATCTGTTCAGGTGTGACTGAGACCTTTACCTGTATCTCACACATCTCAGCACAGGGGCACATCAGAAGGTTCACCCTACCCACAGCCAAGGTTGGAGGGATTCTGGCTGTTTAACCTTGTATCTGGCTGTTTCTCAGCCAACTGAGGTCCCGTCAACTTAGGGTTCTTGGGGCCTTCTCTTCCCAGGCCCAGGTGTGTTTTCCCTACCTCCTGGTTACCAGTGCTCTTTGACTATATAGAAAGGCAGCCAGTTTTGGGTCAGGTGTGCTTTCATTTTTAGAAATTTCAGGGGGTCTTTTGCAGCAGATTTGCCCAATACAAAATGTCAAAGTGACACCTTTCGTTTTTAGAAATTTCAGGGGGTCTTTTGCAGCAGATTTGGCAATGCAAAATGTCCTTTGGTGTCCTGACTGCTGCTTCCGTGGGTCTTCATTGTGGATTCCAGGAGCATGAAACCCTTGACAACTTCAAATTTGTCTACATTTTCTTTATGTTCAGTATAATCTGCACTGACGGCTATAGTCTTTGACCTTTATCAGGGAGTACTTCAAGTCTTCATTTTCAGCATGCAAGGTGTGTCAGCTGCATATCCCAGATTGTCAATGACTTTCCTCCAGACCCCATGCCCCATTCTTTTTCATACACTCCAGCTTCTCAGATTGTTTATTAAGCATAGAGCTTGAAAAAGGGAGATGAAAGAATACGATGTTGCCACATCCCTTTTCCATGGACACACAGAAGGGCCCAAGTCCCCCAGATGCTCCACTCACAACCTCCAGTAGAGTACCCCAATGATGCATAAATGTTCTTGCTTAGCACATTTTAATGACACACAGGGACATGCACAGACACACACACTTAAACGCACTTAAACACACACACACACAACAGACATGTACTGACCAGTGTCGTGTCGGTAAAAACTTATCAATCCTCTCTGCGGGGGGGAGTGTGGTAAATCTTGATTTGTAGAGATTGACAATTTCCCTGATATAAATAATCCCGCCATGGCCCATCTGAAGGTACCAGCCTGATGTCACTGACCCACACTTGGGAAGAGATAAACACCGTCTACTATTGCAAGTTAACAGGAGCTGATTCCAGCATACCTGATCCACTTTCCTATTAGTACGTACACACATTCCACCTGCACAATGAGAAGGACCCTTAACTCCCATCCCTAATATGTAAACCAAGTATCACTGTACATTTCCAGGAGACACAGCTCCTCACAACTCTTGAACACACACATATAACTACTACCCACACCCTGAATATACAAACATACCACCTCATACTGCCTATAGTCTTAAGACAAAAACCCCATGGACTGTGAATACTCACAGCCATTCCTACAGCTATGTATATACTCTCCACACGTGCCTGAACACCACATGTACAACCAAGAGGACCCAGATATACTCACTGAATAGCATACACACAATCAAGCTCTCCAACACCACCAAGTTCAAAATCTCACCTCATAAAACATAGGCCACCCTAAAACAGACCCACACAAAATTCTACATCTCTAAAACATACATAACACACAATTCCCAAATGCATGCACAATTTATATAAACCCTCTCAGTTTCCAAATGTACATCCTGAACCTCCACATCTTCCAGAATAAACACCCCAGAAAACCAATGAAACCAAATACACACACAACCACATACAAACTGTATTATTAACATATAAGTACATCCCATGAACACTGAAAACGTACATACGAGCTATCCCACCAAATTCTGCAAGAATTAGACCAGAATTGGCACAAAGAAGAACCCTAACTGCCTTCATACAGATACAAGCCCTCCATACACTCACTCAAAACCCAACCATGGGTATACACCTCACACATTCAGAGATGCGGGTAAAACTTCAAAACATCAACAATCCTTGCACTCTAGCTAACATACATACACAACCCATACCATTATGCACCCATGCGCTCACACATGCCAGAGACAGCATACACAGACACACACAAATACCCCCAATTCCTCAAAGTGTACATCACCCAAAACACTATAGATTATCACACGTCTCTAGAATACAGCCTCACTTCCTCAACATCCGAACATGCCCAAGCACACCTTGAAACACCCTAATATTCTCCAAAGAAACACGTGTAGAATACTCCAAGAATAATTCACCCACCCACTCCTGACTTACACACACCAGTATATACTCCCCACTTACAATGAAATACTTCTTGCACATCCTGAATAAATACACTGGAACCCCGTTCCGGGTCCATTATCTCATGTTCCGAAACAGCCACATTCTCAATATCTCACACATAACCATGTCAACCTGCATCTACTACATGTAAAAACAATTCTCCCACTCCCTGTGCAAATACACAGCCCCATCTTTTCATCAGATACACGCCTCCTCATTTCACATTACATACCATACTCCCTACTGAAAAATATTACACCTAGCTCTAGATAATATTCATCTAAATGGCCATGCCCCTTCATGAAACACACAAACTCATTACACATACAACTGTCCTCATACCCCAAACATAACCTAAATTATCCAGGATACTAAAAGTTGGCAAAAATATGGCCCTATTGAGGCAGGCAGCCTCAGAGCCTAACCCTTCTGAGAGACACCTGCTCTGGCTTATCCTCCCACACTGAGCAGAATAAGCTGCACATTCTTTTAAACTTGTCCTCGACAAGGTGATTACAGAAAGGGCCATAGATGGCCTCCACCTGCCTCTGGGTAGAGACTTAACATCCTAATGAAAGAGAATCAACCTCTTCTGCCATCCTGGGGATGGAACCCTTGTCTAAAGAAAAGGCATAGTCATCACCAAGCTCTGAGCTCCTGCCTGAAGGTCAATGCTCAATATTCATGAGTAATTTGCATTTCCTTGTCTGCTGTCCTAAAAGCTTACCTCCCCAAGGTGCCTGTGAGCAGTCTTGGAGGGAACAGTCCCGATTGCTCCCTTCTGTGTACAGGGAGATAAAGGCATCTTTCTGATCTCCCACCTCACCCTCTTCTTTATTGGCTATAGCAAGTCATGCCAAGCAAAACCTGGGTTTTTCACCTGGCAACACTACATGTTCCAATATCAATATAACCTCACACTGCCTGCCTACACATAGTCCAACAATCCAAAATACTCCAACAGAAATCAATCCCCAATTTTCCACAGTACGTTTCCAACCCAGACCAAACATGGAAGAACGCATGTGCAACTCCAGAAAAGCACCCAAAGCAACACATTCACACAGCATGCCCTGAGTACACACCAGTGATCTTCTCTCATTCCCCAAACAAACAAAAAGAACAGGCCCTACACCCAAACTAATACACACAGGCACACTCCCTCAGATGCCCATTGTAAAGCAGAGAAACACATTCCAAACCCTACAAGAACACACTCATACTGAACCACAAATATTCATGCAGACACCACCAACCCACACATTTCAATACAAATATCAACTTCCCAAGAACCCATTCAACACATACACAACCCCCAAATTGTGAATTCATAGAAACACATTTCCAACAGAGTCCCAAATAATAGGGACAGGAGCACTCACACCTCTCAACATACGAGGCCTGCAACTATATCTCTGCCCTATTTCCAGAATACACAACACTGCACAAGTACTTCACCCTCAAAAATCAAACACAAAACTTTCTCATCTCCTCAAGTACACACACGGACCACCGACAGCCTCTTAATATACACACGTGCCTCACATTCCAAATGCACCCACAGACACTCACTCCACTGCTCCAGGATAGAAACACAAATACAGCACCTTAAAGCCTCAAATGCACACACAGTTGTGTGCTGACAAAGCATTACACACCCACACTGGCTTTCTGCAGAATTATACACACGTACAAAATGTCCCAGATACACATGGAGGAGTGGCACACACTTTACTGATCTCAATCGAACATGCAGTACTCGTGACTGGAAATCTTTTATACACACATCATTAGCAGGAGGCTTTTGTAGATCTTTGCAAACCTCTTGCATCCTTAATCCACCATGCTTGCAAGTCGATCATGATTCCATGCACGACAGTACATATAAATGCTTGGTTTTTAGTCAATTCAGCAAAGTCACTCACTTCCTGAGCAAATTAGTGTCATTTGAACATGAATATCGGTTGATGTGTTTCTTACGTTAACAAGGAAGATCTAAGATAAGTGAGGTCGTAGGCTGGAACTTGACTGAATTTTCCTTGACACGAGCTCTTTCTGTGCTTAAACAGAGAGTGCTTTTCAAATCCTTAAAGATTGTTCAAAATTAGGTATTCTTCAGAACGCAACAGATAATGACTTGACACACTTGTCAGTTTAAACTGGCATTATTGAAATCCCCCCCCCCCCCATTTTCAGTCCACCAAGTAGGAAAAAAATCACTGCAGTCCTGAGATGCAGCCTTTGCCATTTCCCGTGGTATAAATACTGCCAGCACAGGACAAGCTAGCAACCTGAGGGCACTGAATTCTACACCATGACAGGGGGTCTCCCAATGCAAAACCCACGCCTGCAAATAACCCAAGAGCCTACAGGAGGGTAAAGCATAGCAGCAACATTACTAAGGATGTTTGCGTGTCCCTTACCTTCCTTTGTAATAGAACTGACCGATGAGAAAGCGGAAGAGCGGTGCGCTCCTGTGTGCAGGGTCTGAGGCCTCCCCTGGCACAGCCCAGCCCAGCCGCGAGACCTACCCTTAGGGACCCTGCCCTTCCTGCTCCTGCCGCGCGCCTCCCAGAAGGGGACCTTCTGCAACTGACGCCTGAGGCCCTTAGAGGGCATCAGTTCGCGCCTCCCGAGCCCTGTCCCAGGAGGTTGTACGCATGCGTGAGCTCCTAAACCAGGGCGGGCTTAGCGTCGCACCGTCAGGCCTCCTTACCTAATGCATACCCTTTGCTGTGAGTGGATTCTGACTCACAGCCACCCCATAAAATATAGGACAAGGTAAAACTGACCCATAGAGTTTGCAAGGAGTGGATGGTGGATTTGAACTGCCAACTTTTTGTTAGCAGCTGGGCTTTTAACTGCTTTGCAACCAGGGCTCCACTTAAAATACAGTATCCTGGAATTGGGAAGAGTGCTCTTCCACATTTAGATACACTCTGGACCACATTCATTCCTTCTGCAGAATGGACTTTCAAAAAATACTGTTTCTTTTTCCTATTCACTTTGAAAATTCCAGTACAGAACTGCACAACCAAAGAATTTCAGACCTGGGAAATGTAAGACATAGTTTCTCCCGACGCCATTCCTAAGGTTTTTCCCACTACATTTACTGTCATACGGTATATTTCCTGCTGCATTTATTTAATACATAGACATTTTCACAATAAATGTTGAGGCACCAATGTTTTGTCTGAAACTTACTTGTTACCTTGATTGACCAAGAGAGTGGAGAGGCAGCTCCCAGAAAGTAGTAGCTCCTGGCTTTCCTTAGGTCCTTGTTCCTTGTAAGCAGAATGGCTTAAGCCACATCCTTAGCATTTCTGAAATTGAATAACAATTTATGGAATTTTTATTCCAAAATAAATATTTATGGAATGAAAAGAAGTCCATTTACAATAGCATTTAAGAAAATAAAACATATAGGAATAAATGTACCCAGTGATGTGAAAGGCTTATACAATGAAAATTATAAAACGCTGCTGAAAGATATTAAAGAAGACTTAATTAGATGGGAAGACATTCCGTGCTCATGGATTGGGTGACTTAAAATGGTCAAGCTGTCAATACTACACAAAGTGATCTACAGATAGAATGCAAACCTAATCAAAATTACTATAGTTTTCTTTAGATAAATGGAAAATAATCCTCATTTTTCTGTGAGAAGACAAGAGGCCCCAAATAGCCAAAGCAATTTCATAAAGGAAGAACAAAGTCACAGGCCTCACACTTCCTGACTTCAAAACATATTCCACACCTACAGTAAATCAAAACAGCCTGGTACTGGTTCAATGGTAGACAAATAGACTAATGATACAGAATTGAAAATCCAGAAATAAAGCCAAGCCTCTGTGGTCAATCGATTTTCGACAAAGGAGTCAAATCCGTTCAAAGGGGAAAGAAGAGTCTCTTCAACAAATGGTGCTGGCTAAACTGGATTTCCACAAGCAGAAAAATGAAACAAGATCTATACCTGACACCATACACAAAAACTAAATCAGTACGGTTCAAGGACCTAAATTTACGTTTAGAACCATACAGTTCTTGGAAGAAAATTTAGGAGTAAACCTTTTGGACCTATATGGTTTTCAAACAGTTTATCAAACTCAATAGTGAATGCACAAGCATTAGAAAACAAAATAGATAACTGGGACCACATAAAAGTTAAATACTGATGTTCATTAAAGGACTTCATAAAAATAGGGAAAAGACAGCCTACACACTGGGAAAAATTCTTTGGGAATGATAAAGTGATCAGAGTCTAACATCTAAAATATATAGCAAACTTCCACAACTTAATCAAAAGACAAATAACCATACCAAAAAAACGGGCAAAGAACATGAACAGACATTTCACCAAAGAGAATATTCAAATGGCCAACAGACACATGAGAAGATGCTCAGCATCATTAGCATCAGGGAAACGCAAACCAAAGCCACAATGACATACCATTTCACTCCAACTACGATGGCTAAGATAAAATAATCAAAAACAAAAAAAGGGAAAACAACAGCCTTGGAGGGGATGTGGAGATATTGGAACCCTCATCCATTGCTGGTGAAAATGCAAAATGATATAGCTATTTTGCAAAATAGTCTGGTGGTTCCTAAAACAACTGAAGGTAGAGCTGCCATATAACCCAGCAATCCCACTGCAGGTGTATACCCTAGGGATCTATAGAAGTGCCATGAACAAACCTATGCACACCTATTTTCATTGCAGCACTATTCACAATAGCAAAAAGATGGAAACAACCTAAGTTCCTGTCAATAGTTGAATGGAAAAGTAAGATATGACGCATACACACCATGGAATACTACTCAGCAATAAATAAAAATGAGTTCCATAAACACCTTGGAACATGGAAGAACCTGGAGGGCATTACTTCCAGTGAAATAAGTCAGTCATAAAATAAAACAAATATTTTCTGTTATGACATTTATGAAATGACATGAACAAATAAAAATATACAGAAAATGATGTTCACTAGTGTTTACCAGAGACGGGGTGGGGGAAAATGGAAATTCACTTCCTAGAGAGTAGACACTGGTTATTTTTGGTGATGCGAAAGGTAACACCGAATGAGGGTGAAGTGTACACAGCTTGATGAACATAGACCATGTCAGTAAAATGTACACAAGCAAAAAGAACTTGTTAGTAATAGCATGTAATAAGTAATTTTGAAACATAAGGGAAAACAACCAAAAGATATATATGCAGGTATATATACATGCAGGTAAGTATGTATGTGTATAAGTATGTATGTAAGAGAGTACATACATGTAAATATAGGTGCATCTGTATATGTGTATACATCTGTGGGCCTGTGTGCACACTTATTAATATATATAATAAATCACATAGAGGGAACAATTATGAATATTTCTTAGGCATAAGCAAACACCTCACGGAATTGGTCTTCTGGATTTGAAGTATTAAGACTAGAGTCTGGTGAAACATCTGGGTCCATTGGCATAATATAGTTCATAAAGTTATATATTATGTCCTAGTTTGCTGAGTAGTGTCTGGGCTTTTAAAAGCTTGATAGTGGCCTTCTCAGATACAACTCTTGGTCTCTACTCATCTGCAGCAAAAGAGAATGTAGGAAACCAAAGACTCAAAAGAAACTTGTCTACAAGACAAATAGTCTACATAAACCACAGCCTCATCTGCCCTGAGACCAGAAGACTAGATGATTCCCAGCTACCACTACCATCCCTTGGGATCAGGGCCATAATAGATGGATTCAGAGAGAATGGGAGAAAAATGTGGCACAGAATCCCAAATTCATTAAATAAAGAACAAAAAACAGGCTTACTGAACTAGTTCAGACTTGAGTACTCCCCGGAAACACTGCGCCAAAATACCCATCAATTCTTGAACTGCAACTAACCCCTGAAGTCACTTTATACCTAAGTAACAGATTCGCTCCAAAATCAATGAATATCACCAATAACTACGGTGCTCCTTTAGTCCAAATTTCAAAGATTGCTGCTTAAGAAGAATTAGTTAACAAAGTGAGAAATAAACTCAATTGAAATGTGGACGGTATCAAGCTTGCTCTTTTTAAAGCCCCTAATTCCAGATATGACCTCCCAGTTTTCCTACTAGACAAGGCACACAGCAATGCTGCTCTTAGAAGGCAAGAACTCCATCACCCAAGGGCAAAATTTTGCCTCAGGCATCCCTGCTGATAATTCAAACCTCCCAGACTGCCTTGCAATAAGAAATGCTTGATTTTCACATCGCCTGCCTCTGCACTTCCTACTACATTGTATTTGCGTTTTTACGTGCATTATACCGTAATCTCACTGTCCCTGGCTCTGCAAATCTTCTAGGAATGCATGCTAAGAGATCTCTTAAGGGAAAAGTCCTCAATATGTGTACTTCAGTTTACTTTTCTCCTGTTTAGTGATTAGGAATACGTCTCAGCCAGTGTTCCTTCCTTCCTGTCTACATTCCTTTTTTTATTATTAATATAAATTCATTATTCCTGTTAGCCCTGAAAAATCTGTACCAGAATTGCATCATTGTATTGCTTTTAAGGTTTTTTTTTTTTTTTAAGAAAAATTTCAATAATCAGATAGCTTTTTCTGGAAATTACAAGATTCGTATTATTTCTCACTCCTTTGGATGACTCCCTGCATGACCCTACAGAGCCAACACATGGAGCCTCCAAGTGCACAGGCTCAGAGAGAAATCACAGTAGTTGAATAAGACTCAGTCATCACATCTTGTCATTTCCTCCAATGCTCTGACGTTGGGTGGAAGATCGTCTGTCATCTGTGTTCTATGACCCAAGAACAGAGATGATTTTTTTCAGTGGTCAGTGCAGGTCTTAGAGTTTTTCTATAGTGATGGTCTGAGAACCAGTTCCAAAGGACTTTTGGCTTTGCATTTTCACGACAAATATTAGTAAATTTCCTAAGGGCTAATTTAGTCACATACGCTTCAATGGTCGAATATTTTCAGGCAGTAGAAAAGGAAATTGCAGAATGTGGACATTAATGTTCCTCCACAATGCTATGTTTAAATCATTGGCTCTGGGCTCACTCATTCAAATCCAATGGTCCTAAATCCAAATAAGTATGTACAATGGGAAAAAATTGATGGACTAACTGGCAAGCGGAAGTATCAAAGAGCAAGTCTGCGTTTCTTGAAGGACTAGATGCACTGATTTGCCCCACCATCAGCCTGGATTGAAAATCATTTAAGGTTGCTACATGATAGAAGCTCAAGTCCTAAGAAAAGTCGCCAAGATTTTACTTTTATCGATCACCATGAGTAGCTTTTAAAAATATCAGGGCCGTTTTTCTTGAATCTCTCTAACTTCATCATCTAAGCTAAGACGTAAGGAGAGTTGTTCATTGTAGGTGCCAGAGAAAATACAAAGATAGATGCATGCAAGAAGCTACTCCCTGGTTGCAGGGAATTAAGCCCAAGCAATTTCTAGAGAGGCAGAAGCTGCATGCAGGCGCTCTTTTCACACAGGTTGGGCAAACACTGTGGATGCTGAAGATAGAAATATTCATTGGGTCTTATCAGGTTTATATTTCAGATAAAACTCAGACATCAGAAGGCAATTCATGAGGACCATCTTATGAAATGACCCTGTCACATAATTGTAGCAAAGAGGGGCTTCCAATGCTCTGCTTCTCCACTATAATACGACTACTATTGTCTTTTTCTACATTACCCTCTTGAGTCAAAATTTCTTCCCCAGTGACAAGAATCTAAGTTAGTGCCAGCAAGGAAATTTTCTGAGTGAAGCCTGTCGTTGTGGAACACTCCTCCTCAATGTCTCTCTCCTTCCTTTATAGCCTCCCATCTGAAGGCCACTACTGCTGTGAGAGCAGGATTAAAGTTGGTCTCACGTTACTTTCTCATTGCGATCACGTGGGTTCAGCACCCTTCATCTCCCTGAACCAATTTTGCATCAAGCGTCTCTTCCTGAAACAAAATGAGCGCTCTTTCAACTCATTTTAGTACACTGAAAATTATGCTGATGATAAAAAATAGTCAAACATACTTTATTTAGTGAACATTCTACCATGACTCCCACAAAGATATGAGCACATACCTTGATAAGCTTGGATTCCAAAGAGCAGGGGTGTGCGTAGGACTTCATGGCTCAGAATGGCCAGGTAGGGGTTTGATAGGAGCAAGTGTGTGTGTGATTTGACTTTGGTGAGTAGAATCCTGTTTTGGCCTCAAGATACTCACCCATTTTAGGGCCACGGGGCTCTATCTGACACCTGAAGAACCCAGAGCTGTTGGGAAAAAAACAAAAACTCATTGCCCTCGAGTCGATTCCTAAGCTCATTTAGTTTCAGAGAAATAGATTTCCTTCTCCATCGTCCTTGTATCTGCTCCCATGCCCACTAAGCCTACAGGCTCCAGAGCGTTTGATGATCATTCAATATCCCAGATGATCAAAATGACCTGTAAGATTCTGTATAATTGGTGTGCTGTTTGGTTTGAGTGCTGTGTTTTGCTTATGGAACCAAGATTCCAACTCTGACCTTCTGACTACAAATTCAGTTCTGTTCTTATGAGGGTGAGTAAGTCATAATAGCTAAGTTTTTTTTTTTTTTTTTTCTTTTTAACTCCAGTGGGTTTTCCAGATAAAATACAGGCCACTTGTCAACTTCAAATTTCTGAGGAACAAGGACTAATGTTTTTTTGGAGACCTCGTGGTGCAGTATTCTTGAAAGCATGTCCCCATATTACACAGGGATTCTTTGGAGTCCTGTATTTTACTTCCTAAATCCAGCAAGCCTATTCTTGGGGTAACTTTGAAGTTTACAAGGATGTTAAAGTTCTTATTGTAGAATCTAGGATATATGTAAGAATACAAATAGGATCATTGATTCAGAAAGGAAAAAAAAAAGCATAAATGCACAAGATTGCATTAATTTTAAGGGAAAATACATATATACGTATATAGGAACACACCTTAATTGTATGAGAAAAAAGGAAACTGAAAGCACTTTTGGTAAATGAGCATAGCTTCTGTTAGTTACTCTCAGTCACATACAATATTTTTGGAAAGAGGAAAAAGAAATAGAAAATATCATCGATTTCCACTCAGATGGAGAATTTGGTCGCCAAGAAAAGGTGTGGGGGTTGGGGAGGAGTTGCCACTGTACAATCTACCTGGAATTCTTTGACTTTTCAACCATGCAGAGGTATGTTTGTTTAATTACTGAATTACAGTCATGGTTCGGAATAAGATACTTAAATATGAATGTACAACATAATAAACTGAGAAACAACAGGAATCTACTTCTGGTCATGGAATTAGAGGCTGTCGGCCTTCCTTTGATACAGAGGGACTTTCCAGGAAAAAGGATCATGAGTAAGGCTGGCCATACTGCAGCCCCCAGAGTTTTCAGTAATGAACGGGAGTTCAGGGACACAAAGACTGCTTCCTAAACAATAATGCATACAATACTGTATGCACACACACCAAACACAATGGAACTTCTCAGAAAACCCTAATTTCAAACACTCAGATTCCTTGTCTCTATATGTACCCCACCTTCCATTAGACAAAGTGTCCTGAATTTTGTTCATGAAGTACTGGTGCCCGTGTAATAATTCAAGAACCTACCTCCCAGAGTTGGGGAAAAGGTGGCTGTAGGGGCAAAAAAGCAGGTATGTTGATAAGAATTGAAGTCTAGAGTAGAGCCTCTGTGCTGAGGATCTGAGAAAGAACCCACAAATGGCCCTAAGAGGTTCACTCGATTTGTGCTGTCAACTGTAATTTGAAGGAAACATGTAGCTTTTGCCTACCTGTCAGATCCCTTTCATGGAATGTCTCCTCATCCCAACCTTTCCTCTATCCCTCCCCCACTGTAGAATGTCTGGAGTCCTACATTCTACTCCTGTTTAGATTCAAACTTTTCCCTCCTTTTCTTGGATCCATGAGCATCTGTTGGAGCCAGATCACACTCTGAGTCCAGGACGTGGCAATTTCACATGCTGAAGGCTGCCAGACAGCTGTGGTCAGTGCCCAAGCCTGTGGAGATGTCTTCAGAAGGAAGTAGTCCTGGAGGGGAGGGAGTATGTTATCAGGTTTCTGCCACCCCTCCAACCCTTGGGAATTCAAATTTGAGACTTCCCCTGGGGACAAGCTGTCTGAGCAGGAAAAAGGAGTGGACCCTTAACACTACCCAGAATATCCCACCCAGGGAGCCTGAACAGGAAGGTTGGAAAATAGACACAGGATGTCGGGGTAAGAGGAATGGGGTTTTATAGTGTGCATCATGAAAAGAAACGCTCAGGAGGAGATGGGGAAACCACTCTTTTGAAGACTCACTCCTTCAAGAAAGTCCAGAGGACACTTTCTACTTCAGAAAGTCCCTTCCCTGCTAGTGAGCCTGCTGGGGGCATTTCGGACAGAGTGGATGTCAACTCTATTCCATGGGTTGGAAACAGCTTATGAGAGTGGCAGCCTGTCTGCCTGGGATTCCTGATACAGGTTCTGTGAGTCATTGATAGCTTGGGCCTCTTACTTCTTGGTAGACAGAGGCCTGGGAGTCTGGTTGAACTGCTTATAAGTTCTCTAGCAGAAAATGTCTCAACTGAAAGGAAGGAACACCTAAATCACTCCAGGGATTTTTTGCAGTCTTCACCAGTTCCCCTTTCCATACTGCTACCAATTAGTTGAGATTCATTTGCTGATTCCCAGTGACCAGGCAGGGAATTCGGATGACCTAACACCTGGTTGCCTTTCCTCTTCCTCCATTTACACTTTTCTTTTTCTCAACGGTAACTCCAGTGCTGGGACCGGATAGGACGATAAATCCTGGTGCCTCTATGTCTCCTTTCACTGCACTGCCCTTTCCCGTACACACTCCCGGACCCTCACACCAAACACCCTGGGAGCAGCACCCACTGCCACTCATGACTTCATCAAGCCCTCCACACACACCTCTGGGACCCTCTGCTTTCCCCAGGGCACTTCCAGTGCCAAGTGTTGGGGATTCTGGCCCCAGTGGGGCCAGGCCTGCAAAGGTCATTGTTCAAGTGAGGACAGAAGGGAGATCAGCAGAGCTCCCTGGAGTTCAGACCTTTCTTATGGTGCAGACCCAACTTAATTGGAGTGCCCCAGGGGCTCCAAGTGGGGCAGTTGAGCATGCTCCACCCCCTTATGGGGAAGCCTCTGCTGTGATCCCTGCCACTTCTGTTGTGGCTACTCAGGCTTGTAGGGGAATTTGGTTCCCAGCTCTTTTGCTTCAAGCTCCACCACCAGCTGCCCAGCTGGCCTCCATTTTCCCCCAAGTGAAGGCTTGCTCAGGCCAACATGCTTCTTCTGGGGAGGAAAGCCTGGCCGCCACACAACCCAGGCCTTCGCTGGATGACTCCTCCTGTAATCCCCAGGGTGTTTACCAGAACTACGGACGTTGGCAATGCTTCAAGTCTCTGGCCCAGAGGCACCATTCCCAAAGCCCTGATACAGAAGCTCTTTCCTGCTTTCTCATGTGAGTTTCCAATCAGTGGGGGCAGCTGAGATTATCCTGCAGCTTTCAGATAAAGAGATCTTGAGGAGACACAATGGAGGTTAGGCTCTTTAGGAACACTTGAGTGAAGGTCGTGAGGGTGATGGGATATGTTATGAGAAGATATATTCCTGATAATATTGACCACACCTCTCTGTGTACAACACATTCAGGTGCTTTGTCTCAATTGATGCTGACCACCTTGTACGTGAAGTTAATCTTTATATTGGAATCGTTATCCTAATATTATTTACTAGAGACTAAACAGCATGGTGTAAAACCCTGGTAGAATAATGGTTAAGTTCTATGGCTGCTAACCAACAGGTCAGCAGTTCAAATCCACCAGCCCTCCTCGGAAACTCTATGGGGAAGTTCTACTCTGTCCGATAGTGTCACTAAGAGTCGGAATCAACTCAGTGGCAAAGGGTTTGGGTTTGTTTTTTTTAAACACTGTGGTAAAGTGAGGGGCCATGATGTGAATTTTGGTTTCACGCCACAAACACTACATTCCTCCACTGGTCTTTACCTTCCAGCATAGGAGTTGAGCATATGTTGGCCAGTGCCGTATCACATCCAGAGGAGAGAGGATACGGACAAGGCCTAGGACCGCCACTTTAAGTTTCCTCCCACCCTCATTCCTCTGGACAATTCCAGTTACAACAGGGAGGTGGTAGAGTATGCATAATAGCATAGCTAAGAAGATGATATGAGCTAATATATGAAGTGTAGTCCAAAAAAAGTACCCACAAGAGTGAAATTGTCCTAGCTACAGTGTGTATTCACAATGAAGTGCAGGGTCATGGGCTTCTGTGAATGAAGGTCAGAGTGATTAGTCATGCGGGAAGCTTTGTCTTTTCAGAGCAGACCCTACATCTCTCTCAACCCTGAGCTTCCCAACAGGTCAGTCAATATCAAACTCTTACCACATTCCACAGGATGTTTTTCTACATACACGTTGCTCTCATTGGCTGAAAGTCTGAAGGCATCTTCTTCCCTCCCCCACTCCCCACCATTCACCCAGGAATAAAGAGGCAGTCCACTAAACCCAAATTTCCATCAGTCTTAGGGATTCCCTGGATTCCGAAACAGCCAATGGTATCCTGGAGGCAAAAGCACTTGCTATCTAAAACACTGGAAGAGGGACTGTCACGGACAAATAGCAAGATAGATGTAATGACGGGCAAGGGGTGCGTGTAGGGGTGGGGTCAAGATGCGGATGGAATATGTATTTGTCGAAAGTTACTGACATGCATGAGTATTTAGCCCAGTCCTGCAATCTCTGGCTAGACTGAAGCCCACCATGACCCTGGAGGAGGGACTCTGGCGGTCTGTACAGGAATGGCAGCGCAAAAGCAATTTTCACCGAATGATCTTCTACGAGATGGCAGAAAAGTGAGTCCATCGCATCCTGGCCCTGTTGGGACTCAGTGATGAGGTGTGAATGAAGAGGGAGGGTTGGCACAAATCACAGGGGCTGTGTGAGGAGGAGGTGTGCACTTGGACACGGCTTCTGGTTCCCTGAGGATCCCGCTCTACCCTCAGACAACTTTTATCACCACATTCACTGCTTGGAGTTTTCTGTTTTACATTCTTTAAGAAATTCACCCCTTCTACATTGTTGCATTTGTGGATGCCCCGATACTGGAGTGTTAAGACAGAATGGGGATAAACACTGTGGATACCCATGAAGATATAGTACAAGGTGCAAATGCTCTGCAGTGATGGGATATGCTGTACCAGACAAGTTCCTGCTTGTATCAGTGTCCATATAGATAACAGGGAATTTGGGGCCACTCTTCCTCATGACAACTGGTACAAAAGTGTTCTACAACCATCCAAGAATGGCCCAGGCTGGAAAGGTGTGTTCAGGGGATGGCACCAGCTCAGTCACGAGTTGGACGTGTTTCTGTCCCTCATTGCCTTTCCTCCCTTGGTTTAGAAAAAAATCACCAGAGGAGCCTGAGGCTTTTGTGAAACCTCACATTCCACCTTTTTCCAAATGACTCTTGGACCACTTGCCCACCTGGTTTATATCTCAAGAACTCAAAGCTTGAGACTAGGACCAGGACTCTAGGAACTAGTCCTTGGTGTTATCGCAATCACCTTCATACCATTCCAGATTCAGGCTGTCACCTCTACTGTATGTGTCTTAGGCAAGGGCAGGAGAGGCTTGGCGAATGGTGTGCATGAGTGGGTCCTTCTGTGTGTCATGTAGGTCTGATTCAATTCAACCAACCAGTGTCAGCGTTGTGGTGTGCCATCAGGTGCTAAGGGTATGGAAAGGTAGTGAGCACTATGGCTGTGTCAGGACGAGCTTCCAAGAAGGCAGGGCTCATTTCCTTCACAACCTTCCTATGTTATGATGAGTTGTGCTGCAGGTGAAGGGATGATGTGGTGAACATGTTAGGACCCCAAACCTTGTTTGTACCTCCTGGGAAATGGACTTATTGGGGACCTGGCCAGGTCACTGAAGGCACATCATTCTCCACTGCCTCATAATTGGCTGTTGCCTGGTCCTGGGGCTCCTGGTGCATCTTGCCTTCTCCTCAGCACAGCCTGTGCCTCCCTACCCTTGTTTGGTTCATGGAGTTTGAGGCAGAGGAGGAGTTAGAAATTCAGATGTTGCAGCAGAGGAATGCGTCTGTCTGCCTGCCTCCGCAATCTTGATCCTCACGGGCCTTTGTCTACTGGGGTTGGACAGCATCCAGGTATGGCTAAGCAAGTTAAACAGGAGCTACAGGCCAGGGGTCGAAGGAGGTATGTAGGGACTGGTTATGTTGGGAGAAGGCATTGTCTTCACACGTGGTACTTTTCTTTCAAGAGGGGGCAATGGCTATTTCTATCAGCAGAGACTGACAGATGCCTGGGGTCTCCACTACTCTTCATTACACACTAGTAGTGAGGTGGTCACGTTTTATAACTACAGTCTCACATCGATTATCAAAGGTGGGCTCCAATATCTAATTAGCTTTAAATGTGGGTCTCAATGAGAAGTCTTTTTGAAAAAGAAGTAGTTTCAAGTTTCCCCACAAATGACTCTCTTAGACCATCTGCCTCTCACATCTTCTCTCACAGTGTTTGTGGCTTCAGGTGTGCCTGCCATAAGAGGAACCACTTCAGTGCTCCATAATTCTGCCTTTACAACATGGGTTGGGTGGTGACTTAGTTATCTAGTGTTGCTATAACAGAAATACCACAAGTGGATGGACATGCGAAACAGAAATTTATTCTCTCGCACTCTGGGAGGCTAGAAGTCTGAATTCAGGGTACCAGCTCTTGGGGAATGCTTTTACTCTCTGAAGGTTCTGGGGGAAGGTCCTTGTCATCAATCTTCCCCAGGTCTAGAAGCTTCTCAGCACAGGGACCTCGAGTCCAGAGGACGGGCTTCAGTCTGTGCACTTCTTTCTTGGTGGCACAAAGTTCCTCTCCTCTCTGCTTGTTTCTCTCTTTTCCATTTCAAAAGAGATTGATTGAAGATACAATCGAATCCTGTAGACTGAGGCCTCCCTCATTAACACCACTGCCTATAATCCTGCTTCATTAACATCATAGAGTTAGGATTTACAACACATAGGATGATCACATCATGTCCCAAAATGGTGGACATCCACACAATACTGGGAGTCATGGACTAGCCAAGTTGACACACATTTTGGGGACACAATTCAATCCATAACAGGTGGAAAGAGCCAGAATTTGCTGCCACATAAACATCCTCTTTCCAACCCCTCTATACTGTTCATTCCAAAGAAGGGAGGTTCCATGGCACAGCCCCCTAAGCAACATCAACACAGACCCCAGCACCCTTGGGAGCCCAAGTGGTCCCATGAAATCCCTCCTGAAGCCGTCAAAGAGTATGTTGAAATCATGGAAGATCTCCTTGGAACTGCCCATTCAGCCACTGTGGAGGCAGATGGAAAATATGAAGAAGAAAATGAGCAACACCACGAACAGAATGAGCTGTACCCAGACCCGGGACTCCTGAGCTACATGGACAAGCTGTGTGCACAGGAAGCATTTATCATCAAGGTGGGCCAGGACCTGAGATTTGGTGTCTGTGGATTCTGTACTTTTGGCATTCCAGCCACGAAGTATCTGGAGTTTTACCCCAGACATCGTAACTAAGCTCAGTTCCTTCCTCCATGATCAATTTGTGTGTCCTTTTCTTGTGTGTATATGTGTGTGTGTATGAGTGTCTGCATATGTGTAAGGTTGGGGCAGTGATATTTGAATACATACTGGATGCAAATTCGAGAAGGAGATTATTGATTGTCTTCTAGAAACTCTAAGTCACTGGTTACTCCTTGTCAAGGATGTTCACACGCCTCTTCCTTCCATTATCAGGTGGAAGCAGTTATTCACCCTCTATTCCCGGAAATGTTACTATCACAGAATCACAGGTAGATCCCCTGTCCTTAAGGCTGGAGCTGGAGGAAGAGGAAGGACTCACTCTCACTCAGGTAAACCACAGGAGGAAGGTAGAATCATAACATGAAACCCACAGGATTTCACCTACCCCGACAGTGCCTTGGCTGTCATGGCTTCTGAGGAAGGCCAGCTCCAGGTGTGGGAGCAGGTACAGAATGAAGAGGTAAGAGATAATGGAGTGGCCAAGAGGAGTGGAGTGGTAAGGCATTGTGGTTGGGAAAACCACACAAGAGGATGGAGAGGCAGAGCTGCAGTACTAGTTATTGAAGGACACTCATGTGACTGACTTCCCTAAACCCTGTCCCAATATTATGGTCTCCACCACCCACTTAGCCATGTGTTCTCACAATCTGCACAGAATCAGTAATTATCCATTTTCCTTCCTTGCAGCTGGTGGAGAAGCAACTGCTGGAATTGAAAGGAAACGTGGGTGTGGAGGCATCCCCAACTTACGGTGTGCCAACCAGGGAGTCGCCTTGTACAGAGTCTGGGACCAGTCAAGACCTAGGAAGTACAGATAACCACAACATCCAACTACAGATGAGCGAGAAATGAGCACAAAAAAGGTGGATGCAGATGACCTGCCAAAAGATGGCAGCGGGTACAGTCATCTGTCTAAGTCAAAAGAACTTGCTCTCTTTACGCGGAGTCCAATGTCACAGGAACTTAAGTCTAAACAATCAGCTTCTCCTCAATGGGGTGCTAGTCACACCTCCCCTACATTGGGAAACAGAGGAACCTTAATGTCCTTAGAAGCCTCTCCTATTAGTGAAACACCTGGGAAAGGACAAGGGTCCAGTGAAGAAGAAAAGGAAGAGGAGGAACTCCCCAGCCTTGACTTCCTCTTGGCATCTCAAGAAAGCCTACTGCCCTGGAATCTTTCCAAGAGTCCTCTGCCTGCCTCCAGCACTCTGCACCATGGAGTTCGGGTCACCTGGGGAGCATCCCAGCTCCGATCTCTGGAGACAGTGAGTCTTAGCCAACCTGGGCATACAGCTTCCAAGTGTAAGATCCCAGCTCAAGTCAGAACTCCATCACTTGCTGCAAAGTGGCCCTACTCAGGGGCTGACCTTGGAGTCTCTGGGAGGCAACCCTTGACTGTGGGTGAGGTCCAACCCTCACTGCCTCTAAAAAGAAAGTGTGACCTTCCCACTCATGGAAAAAGCAAGAAGCATCTTCTTAGCCAGTAGTGAGCTCTCCTCTTCTATATGTCAGACCCTCAAGTTGGGGTCCCCTAAATAGATTAGGGTTGTCAACTCCTCGCCCATACTTATTAGGCTAATGCTCCTCTCCTGTCGCAGTGGTACCTCTTGGCTGTTGTAAGCTTGGGCAGGGTGCACATGTACTTCCATGGTGGGAGATGAAGAACGGTAGATTAACTTTAAAGAACAATCCTCTGTAAATTGTGATTAAAGACAGTTTTTTTGGAAGAAATTCTCACTGACTCTGTTTTCTTCTGGTCCTCCTCTGCTGCTAGATGGATTGTGGTACTGTGAAAAGAAAAAGATACAGGTGTCCCCCGTTTTCCACATCCATATGTGACTGACCAGTTTTCTCCTCCAGCTTTACCTGATGTCCTCAGGATGCTCCTGGGGACAGTTTGTCTTTGGCCGCTCACGGCTCACTGACAAATCGCCAGTGATCACTTTCATCATCCATTTTTCACAAGCTGTGGCTTGGTTTGGGGAGCTTTCTGTGGGTACCCTATCAACACCCTGTGTCTTAATGATCTGTTAATGGAATTTGCAGTGTCTTAACGATCTATTAATGGAATTTGCATTTCAACCTCTCAGCGTTCTTGGCCATTAACTATTGTTTCTGTAATTGAGCCTGGAGGCTGCACTTTTCTTTAAGATGCTTTTTTAATGTTTCCTAGAAAGATGCCGGAAAACATTTCTCAAATGATCCTCAGCACACCCAGGGATTTTCCTGTGTGGTTTATTTGACTTGACAGGATCAAGACTTGGCTTCTTGGGGACATGGCTTTCTGTTTCTCTGCATTTACTCTAAGAAGTGGTATCATGAATTCTCAAGAGGACTTCTAAATAAGCAATGGTAGTATGCTGTTTCTGGTGAGGTCAGGGTGAGACAGAATGTGTTGGAAATATATTTATGAGGATTTCTTTTGATAGTGTGTACTTGGGCTATGAAGGTAGACAGAGAAGTTAGGAAGTCCCTTTGCCTTATTTCTGGATGGGAAAGAATCTCATTTAACTCACTTGGGAAGGTCCATCCTGCTGTGGTCAAGGGGACTGACCTCAGGTAACTTTGGAATCTTCCAGGGAGCATCCTATAAGTACTCTTCCCTTTCTTTCCCAAACGATGATTGAAATTCTAGGGTTAAATTGAAGTAGATTTAGTCTTACACTTACACTGAAAATAGTTCCTTACAAACAAGAGGAAACCTACCTTACAGAACAACAATACAGCCCAGGAAAAGTGGAGATGCGATGATGTTTATGGCAGACGTGGATGCCTGGAGTATGCAAGGCTAGATGTGAGCAGGGATGGTAGGAAGGGCTGAGAAGCATTGAGGTATTAGTCGTCTGACTGTTCAGGCACTTGCATAGACCTCATGTTCAGAGCAGTGGGTGTTCCAGTGTTTTGGCATTTGGTGCCTGTGAGCTGCTTCATGAGTTGGGAAGTTCCTAACTGGGATCTGGATGGAGACCTCCGCAAATAAGATTCTGTTGGGGAGAAAAATCAAGACAAAGAAATGAGAATGAGGGGAGAGGACACCTCTGGTCTTTCCTCAGAATTCTCAAGTCCTTGCCCTCCAATCTGCACTCAACTCCTCAAATCCAGGTGTCCATGGCCTCATTCTCCAGCCCATTCCCATCAGTAGCTCTGATTATCAACTTGGAAGCTCCCTGGAACTCAACAAAATTTCCTCCCAGCTGAATGCTTTTTTTTTTCTCCAAGTTCCAAATTCTAATTTTATTCCAAGTGCCCGTGAATTTTCAGGAATCCCTTGTCCCACATTGTTCCTGGCCAACACCATGCAGGCACCTCATAGAGTGTCCTCCTCAGCATAAGCGGCAATCCTGGTGTATCCCAGGTATTTAGGGGAGTGTACATATCAAACATCGGAAGATAATGTGGTAAGTGAAGGACAGAGCCCTGGCTCCTCCATTCCCTGGTGTTTGACTTTACAAAACTCCCGTTAAGTCCTCTACATTTCAGGATCTTCATTGGGAAAATAGCATAATCCTGTACAGCTCTTAGGATGTTTGGGATATTAAAGGAGACATACAACCGGTCCTTGGCACCCAATGCTGTTGGCTCTAGGGACTGGGAGGCACTGTATATTGTCTGACCCCTGTCTTGGGTGGCTAGATGGAGTTGGGTGATACCACCAGCCCTCAGGCCCCTGATGTGTGTGGATGAGGTCCCTGTTTAATGGGCAGGGTGACATCAAATGTCACGATTCTGCAACTACCCCTTGGCTGTTGCATTTGAAAACAGGCTTCAAGTCTATGGCCTCATGGTGTTGAATTGGACCACACAGGTACAGGCAGGGGTGAAGGGAGCTACATGTCCTCAGACCCTTTATGCCAGTGCCCAGGCAAAGGGGAAGCTCCCAGCCCGACTTCCCAGCAAGGGGGCATGGTGAATTTTTATAGCCAAGAGACTAGTTTGGGTCCAGACAGCCCTGAGATCTGGGTTAGAGGCCTGGCAGTTGTTGAATACTGCCTGACTGGTGTCAGAGTGGACAGCGGGGAGTGAGGGGCGGGTGTGGGGAGGGAAAACAGGCTCTTCCCCCATTAGCATCTTGGAAGGGGAGGGCTTATTTTGACTCCCACACAATAGGCAGTAGGTTAGAACCTTGCACTTAACTTTCTCAGGTCCAGTACCATTTACATCCCGATCCGGAGGCTTCTGCAGACTCTCCGCTGCCCAGCCTCTCCTGACATGGTGAAACCTGTCCTGAATGCTACTGCTCTCCTCAGCCTGCCATGCCCCAGCTGACCCAGCCAGCAGGGTGCTGACAACCTCACAACTGGCACTTCTTTGCTGCTTCTGAACTGTCTCTCCTGCATCCTGCCGCTCAGTCCAGCTCCTCAGCTGTGTCTTTGATGATCTGGGCTCCTACACTGTCATATAGAATCCATTCACTTGTTTTAATCTCTTGGATGTAAAAGGAACAACAGGAAGCATCTGACTATTTTGTCATCTTGGCCCTGCCTCCTCCTTTTTTCTCTTTATAAAATTAAGATGCATTCCAATACATATATATATTTCCATTAGAACAATAAATTGAAATAAAGTCAACGTCCCCCATACGGGATCAATGATCCTATTTTTATTTCTTTAGTCTAGAGTCTATAATGATAACTTTCACATTCCCTTCAACTTCAAAGTCACCCCAAGAATAGACTTGCCGGGTTTAGCAAAGAAAATAAAGGCCTCCAAGGATTCCTCACATAATAAAGGGGATATATTTACAACAATATTAATCCTTGTTTAACAGAAATTTGAAGTCAACGAGTGGCTTGTAGTTTATCTGGAAAAACTACAAAGAGGCAGAAAACATTAAGCTTTTATGACTTACCCTCAGAAGAACAGAGCTGAATTTGCAGTCAAAACGCCTGAGTTTAAATCTTGGTTCCATACACATGAAACACAGCACCCAAACCAAACCAGCATACCAATTTCACAAAATCTCTGCAGGACATTTTGATTATCTGGGATATTGAATAGTCACTAAACACTCTTGAGCACCTAAGCTTAGTGCGCAGAGAGCAGACGTAAGGGTGAGGAAGGCATAAAATCTTCTTCTCTGAAGAAAAAGTGCTTACAATGCTACGGCCCTAGGATCTTCAGTTGTTAGTTAGGGCCCCATGGCCCTGAAATGGGTGGGTATCGTGAGACCAATGCAAGATTCTACTCACTCAAGTCAAATCCCCATCCACACACACACTCGCTCCCATCTATCTCCTAGCTGGCCATTCTGGGACATGAAGCCCTACTTCTGAGCTTCAGTCTCACCTGTCTCCATCACACAACCTTGCTTTTTGGAATCCAGGTTCATCAATGTATGTCCTCAATCATTGTGGGAACCGTGGTGTTATCATCTTTAAACAAAGAATGTTTGTCTTCTTACTCATCATGAATACAATTGCCAGTGTATTACACTGAAAATGATTGGAAAAAGCATTCATGTTGTTGTTGTTTCCAGAGGCTTGGTAGAAAAAATGGTCACGTTAGATGAGGGTGCTGACCCCAAGTCATTGCAATAAGAAAAGTCATGTGAGACCAACTTTAATCCTGCTCTCACAGCAGCAGTGGTGTTTGGATGGGAGGGTATAGGGGAAGGAGAGAGGCAGAGGAGGAGTATTCCACACCGACAGCCCTCACACAAAAAATTGTCCCTACTGGCACTAACAACCCTGGTGGTGTAGTGGTTAAGAGCTATGGCTGCTAATCAAAAGCTCGGCAGTTTGAATCCACCAGGCACTCCTTAGAAACCTTATGGGGCACTTCTACTCTGTCCTATAGGGTCACTATGACTCAGAATCCACACAAAGGCAACGGATTTTGGGACTAACAGAGTATCTTGTCCCTGTAGGAAGCCATTTCAATTCCAGAAGGAAATGTTGCAGAAAAAATCAACAGGAGTCATACTGTAGTGGAAAAGCAGAGATTTCCTGCAGAGAGGACAAGCGTTCTTCTCCTCACTTTGCTACAATTATGTGAGAACGTCATTTCAGAATGTGGTCGTCTTGAATTGCCTCATGATTTCTGAGTTTTAGCTGAACTATAAACCTGATAAGACCCGAAGAATATTTCTATTTACAGCATCTACAGTGTTTTCCCAGTCACTGTGAAAAGAGCACCTGCATGCAGCTTCTGCCTCTCAGGAAACTGCCCACCCCTTAATTCTCTGCAGCCAGGAAACAGCTTCTTGATGTGCCTTTCTTGGTATTCTCTCTGGCAGCTACAGTGTACAACTCTACTCACATCTCAGCTTAGATGATGAAGTTAGAGAGATTCAAGAAAACCACCTTAACTTTTTTTAAACCTACTTACTGTGACTGATAAAAGCAAAATCTTGTCAACTTTTCTTAGCATTTCAGCTTGTATCATAGGGCAACCTTACATGATTTTCAATCCAGTCCTTCCTATTATGGGAATGGTGAAGCAAATCATAGTATCTAGGCACTCAGGAAAAGCAGGCTTGCTGCTTGATTCTTCTGCTTGTCATTGAGTCCATCGATTTTTTCCCCTGATGCACACAATGGATTTAGGGTCATTGGATTTGATTAAGTGAGCTCAGGGCCCATGATTTAAACATTGCATTGTGGAGAAACAATTGGGTCCAAATTCTGCAATTTCTTTTTCTACTGCATGAAAATCTTCAACCCTAGAATCATATGTGATTAAATTAGCCCATATGAAGTTTACCAAGATTGGCCATGAAAGGGTGAGGCCAAAAGTCCCTTGGACCCAGTTCTCTGACCATCGCTGTGGGAAAGTGTAAGGAAGGCCTTGTCCACTAATGAAAATCATCTCCACTCTTGGGTGACAGGATGCAGAAGACAAGTGATCTGCCACCCAATCTCAGAACATTATATGAAAGGACAAGGTGTGATGATTGCGCCTTATTCAGCTACCCTGCTTTCTCTCTCAGCCTGTGCACTTGCCGGCTCCATATGTTGGCTCTGTACGGACTTAAAGACTCCTCATCCAAGGAGGTGAGAAATAAAGCAAATCTTGCAATTTCCATAAAAAGAGTATCGGATTATTGAAATTTTCAAAAAAAATATACAGTGACACCATTCTAGCACTGATTATTTAAGGGCTGACTAAAATTATGAATTTCGTTTACATACTAAAAAAGAAATAATTTGTTCCCATAGTAACTGTTGTGTACACAGGAAGGAAGTAACACTACCTGAGATGGTTTGCTAATCACAACGGAGAAAAAGTAAACTGAAGGATACATATTGAGGACGTTTCCTTAAGAGATCTCTTAACCTCCATTCCTAGAAGATGTGGACACCCAGAGGACAGTGAGAGAATGATGCAGTGCATGTAAAAATGCAAATACAATGTAGTGGGAAGTGCAGAGCCAGGGGCTGTGAAAACCAAGTGTTTCTCATTGCAAGGCAGTCCAGGAGGTTTGGATGACCAGCAGGCCTGCCTGAGGCAAAAACAACATTTAGGTGATGAATTCCTTGCTTTCTAAGGACTGCACTGCTCTGTGCCTTGTCTAGTAGGAAAGCTGGGAGGTGGAGTCCTGAATTAGAGGCTTTGAAGAGCAAGCTTGAGAGTCTCGCATTTCAAATGAGTTTATTTCTCATTTTATTAACTGCCTCTTAAGCAGCAATGTTTGGATTTTGGACTGAGTGTCCATTTCTTAAAAGGAGTGAGTTTGCTTAAGTCTTATAGAACAGAACGTGTAATGAATTCTGGAGTTTTATTCGATTCCACAAATATTTTTTATCTTCTTTTTATTGTGGTAAATATATGTGTAACAAAAGACCTGTCATTTGAACATTCTTCACGTGCACCATTCAAGTTTTTTCTCTCAGCCTTTGGTTTCCTACGTTCCCTTTTGGTCCTGATGAGTAGAGACCAATAGTTGCATTTTAGTAGGCCGCTCACAAGCTTTAAAACCACAAACGCTACTCAGCAAACTAGGACGTAAAACAAAGCTTTATGACTATATCAGGCCAACTGACCAAGATGTTCCACAAGACTCTAGTTCTAATATTTCAAATCCAGAAAACTAATCCATCAGAGTATTTGGGTATGTCTCAGAAATATTCACAACTCTTCCCTCTATGTGCTTTATTATATGTATTAACATGTGTGCATACAGTCATATAGATGCATATATGTATTCCTACACACACATCTGTATACACACACATACACACCCATGTAAACATGCCTATACACATATATGCCTACATATATACTTATTTTTAAATAATTTTTATTTTGCTTTAAGTGAAAGTTTACAAATCAAGTCACTCTGTCACATATAAGCATATATACACCTTACTACACACTCCCATTCACTCTCCGCCTAATGACTCAGCCCGCTCCCTTCCTCTAGTCTCTCCTATCGTGACCCTTTTGCCAGTTTCTAACCCTCTCTACCCTCCCATCTCTCCTCCAGACAGGAGATGCCAATACAGTCTCAAGTGTCCACCTGATACAAGTAGCTCACTCTTCATCAGCATCTCTCTCCAGCCCATTTTCCAGTCCCTTCCATGTTTGATGCGTAGTCTTCCGGAATGGTTCCTGTCCTGGGCCAACAGAAGGTTTGGGGACCATGACCACCGGAATTCTTCCAGTCTCCGTCACACCATTAAGTCTGGTCTTTTTATGAGAATTTGGGGTCTGCATCCCACTGTTCTCCTGCTCCCTCAGGAGTTCTCTGTTCTGTTCCCTGTCAGGGCAGTCATCGGTTGTGGTCGGGCACCATCTAGTTCTTCTGGTCTCAGGATGATGTAAGTCGCTAGTTCATGTGGCCCTTTCTGTCTTGGGCTCATAGTTATCATGTGACCTTGGTGTTCTTCATTCTCCTTTGATGCAGATGGGTTGAGACCAATTGATGCATCTTAGAAGGCCGCTTCTTAGCATTTAAGACCCCAGACACCACACTTCAAAGAGGGATGGAGAATGTTTTCATAATAGAGTTTATTATCCCAATTCACATAGAAGTCCCCTTAAGCCATAGTCCCCAAATTCCCGCCCTTGCTCCACTGACCTTCGAAGCATTCACTTTATCTAGGAAACTTCTTTGCTTTTGGTCCAGTCCAGTGGAGCTGACCTTCCCCGTATAGAGTATTGTCCTTCCCTGCACCTAAAGTAGTTATCATCTACTAACTAATCAGTAAATAATCCTCTCCTACCTCCCTCCCTCCCCCGTCTCGTAACCACAAAAGAATGTGTTCTTCTCAGTTTATACTATTTCTCAAGAACTTATAATACTGGTCTTACACAGTATTTGTCCTTTTGCATCTGACTAATTTCACTCAGCATAATGCCTTCCAGGTTCCTCCATGTTATGAAATGTTTCACAGATTCGTCGCTGTTCTTTATCGATGCGTACTATTCCATTGTGTGAATGTACCATAATTTATTTAACCGTTTATCTATTCATGGACACCTTGGTTCCTTCCAGCTTTTTGCTGCAATAAACATGAGTGTGCATATATCTGTTCGTGTAAAGGCTCTTATTTCTCTAGGGTATATTCCAAGGAGTGGGATTTCTGGGTTGTATGGTAGTTCTATTTCTGTTTAAGATAACGCCAGATACATTTCCAAAGTGGTTGTACCATTTTCCATTTCCACCAGCAGTGTATAAGAGTTCCAATCTCTCCGCAGCCTCTCCAACATTTATTACTTTGTGTTTTTTGGATTCATGCCAGCCTTGTTGGAGTGAGATGGTCTCATCGTAGTTTTAATTTGCATATCTCTAATGCCTAATGATCAAGAGCATTTTCTCATGTATCTGCTGTCTGCATGAATATCTTCTTTAGTGAAGAGTGTGTTCATATCCTTTACCCACTTTTTGATTGGGTTGTTTGTCTTTTTGTGGTTGAGTTTTAACAGAATCATATAGATTTTAGAGATCAGGTGCTGGTCCAAGATGTCATAGCTGAAAATATTTTTCCAATCTATAGGTGGTCTTTTTACTCTTTTGGTGAAGTCTTTAGATGAGCATAGGTGTTTGATTTTTAGGAGCTCCCAGTTATCTGGTTTCTCTTCGTCATTTTTAGCAATGTTTTCTATTCTCTTTATGCCTTGTATTAGGGCTTCTAACGTTGTCCCTATTTTTTTCTTCCATGATCTTTATCGTTTTAGTCTTTATGTTTAGGTCTTTGATCCACTTGGAGTTAGTTTTTGTGCATGGTGTGAGGTATGGGTCCTGTTTCATTTTTTTGCAAATGAATATCCAGTTATGCCAGCACCATTTGTTAAAAAGACTACCTTTTCCCCAATTAACTGACACTGGTCCTTTGTCAAATATCAGCTCCTCATATCTGGATGGATTTACATCTGGGTTCTCAATGCTGTTCCACTGGTCTATGTGCCTGTTGTTGTACGAATACCAAGCCGTTTTGACTACTGTGGCTGTATAATAGGTTCTAAAATCAGGTAGAGTGAGGCTTCCCACTTTCTTCTTTTTCAGTAATGCTTTATTTATCCGGGGCTTCTTTCCCTTCCATATGAAGTTGGTGATTTGTTTCTCCATCACTTTAAAAAATGTCATTGGAATTTGGGTTAGAAGTGCATTGTATGTATAGATGGCTTTTGGTAGAATAGACATTTTTACTATGTTAAGTCTTCCTATCCATGAGCAGGGTATGTTTTTCCACTTATGTAGGTCCCTTTTAGTTTCTTGCACTAGTAGTTGGTAGTTTTCTTTGTATAGGTCTTTTACATCTTTGGTAAGATTTATTCCTAACTATTTTATCTTCTTGGGGGCTACTGTGAATGGTATAGATTTGGTGATTTCCTCTTTGATGTTCTTTTTGTTGATGTAGAGGAATCCAAGTGATTTTTGTATGTTTATCTTATAACCTCAGACTCTGCCAACCTCTTCTACTAGTTTCAGTAGTTTTCTGGAGGATTCCTTAGGGTTTTCTGTGTATAAGATCATGTCATCTGCAAATAGAGATTATTTTACTTCCTCCTTGCCAATCCAGATGTCCTTTCTTTCTTTGTCTAGCCTAATTGCCCTGGCTAGGACTTCAAGCACGATGTTGAATAAGAGTGGTGATAAAGGGCATCCTTGTCTGGTTCCCGTTCTCAAGGGAAATGCTTTCAGGTTCTCTCCATTTAGAGTGATATTGGCTGTTGGCTTTGCATAGATGCCCTTTATTATGTTGAGGAATTTTCCTTCAATTCCTATTTTGGTAAGAGTTTTTATCATAAATGGGTGTTGAACTTTGTCAAATGCCTTTTCTGCATCTATTGATAAGATCATGTGGTTTTTATCTTTTGTTTTATTTATGTGATGGATTACATTAATGGTTTTTCTGATATTAAACCAGCCTTGCACACTTGATCAGGGTGAATTATTTTTTTGATGTGTTGTTGGATTCTATTGGCTAGAATTTTGTTGAGGATTTTTGCATCTATGTTCATGAGGGATATAGGTCTAAAATTTTCTTTTTTTGTAATGTCTTTACCTGGTTTTGGTATCAGGGAGATGGTAGCTTCATAGAATGAGTTGGGTAGTATTCCGTCTTTTTCTATGCTTTGAAATACCTTCAGTAGTAGTGGTGTTAGGTCTTCTCTGAAGGTTTGGTAGAACTCTGCAGTGAAGCCGTCTGGGCCAGGACTTTTTTTTGTTGGAAGTTTTTTGATTACCGTTTAATCGCTTTTTTTGTTGTGGGTCTATTTAGTTGTTCTACTTCTGAATGTGTTAGTTTAGGTAGGTAGTAATTTTCCAAGAATTTATCCATTTCTTCTAGGTTTTCAAATTTGTTAGAGTCCAATTTTATGTAGTAATCTGAAATGATTCTTTTAATTTCATTTGGCTCTGTTGTGATGTGGTCCTTCTCGTTTCTTTTTCGGGTTATTTGTTTCCTTTCCTGTTTTTCTTTAGTCAGTCTAGCCAATGGTTTATCAATTTTGTTAATTTTTTCAAAGAACCAGCTTTTGGCTTTGTTAATTCTTTCAATTGTTTTTCTGTTCTCTAATTCATTTAGTTCAGCTCTAATTTTTATTATTTGTTTTTTTTCTGGTGCCTGATGGGTTCTTTTGTTGCTGACTGTCTATTTGTTCAAGTTGTCGGGACAGTTCTCTGATTTTGGCTCTTTCTTCTTTTTGTATGTGTGCATTTATAGATATAAATTGGCCTCTGAGCACTGCTTTTGCTGTGTCCCAGAGGTTTTGATAGGAAGTATTTTCATTCTCGTTGCTTTCTAAGAATTTCCTTATTCCCTCCTTGATGTCTTCTATAACCCAGTCTTTTTTCAGGAGGGTATTGTTCATTTTCCAAGTATTTGATTTCTTTTCCCTCGTTTTTCTGTTATTGATCTCTAGTTTCATTGCCTTGTGGTCTGAGAAGATGCTTTGTAATATTTCGATGTTTTGGATTCTGCAAAGGTTTGTTTTGTGACCTAATATGTGGTCTATTCTACAGAATGTTCCATGTGCACTAGAAAAGAAAGAATATTTTGCAGCAGTTGGGTAGAGAGTTCTGTATAAGTCAATGAGGTCAAGTTGGTTGATTGTTGTAAGTAGGTCTTCCGTGTCTCTGTTGAGCTTCTTACTGGATGTCCTGTCCTTCTCCGAAAGTGGTGTGTTGAAGTCTCCTACTATAAATGTGGAGGTGTCTATCTCACTTTTCAATTCTGTTAAAATTTGATTTAGGTATCTTGCAGCCCTGTCATTGGGTGCGTAAATATTTAATATGGTTATGTCTTCCTGATCAATTGTCCCTTTTATCATTATATAGTGTCCTTCTTTATCCTTTGTGGCGGATTTAAGTCTAAAGTCTATTTTGTCAGAAATTAATATTGCTACTTCTCTTCTTTTTTGCTTATTATTTGCTTGATATATTTTTTTCCATCCTTTGAGTTTTAGTTTGTTTGTGTCTCTAAGTCTGAGGTGTGTCTCTTGTAGGCAGCATATAGATGGATCGTGTTTTTTTATCCAGTCCGTGACTCTCTGTCTCTTTATTGGTGCATTTAGTCCATTTACATTCAGCGTAATTATAGATAAGTAAGTTTTTAGTGCTGTCATTTTGATGCCTTTTCATGTGTGTTGTTGGCCATTTCATTTTTCCACATGCTTTTTTGTGCTGAGACGTTTTTCTTAGTAGCTCGTGAGATCCTCATTTTCATAATGTTTAACTTTATGTTTGTTGAGTCGTTACATTTTTCTTGGCTTTTTTCTTGTGTTATGGAGTTGATATTCCTTTTTGTGGTTACCTTATTATTTACCCCTATTTTTCTAAGTAAAAACCTAACTTGTATCATTCTATATTGCCTTGTATCACTCTCCATCTGGCAGTTCAATGCCTCCTATATTTAGTCCCTCTTTTTGATTATTGTGATCGTTTATCTATTGATTTCCATGATTTCCTGTTATGTGTATTATTTTGTTTATTTATTTATTTTTTAGAATGAATCTTAATTTGTTTGTTTTTGTGCTTTCCCCATTTGAGTTGCGTTGATATCAGGACGTTCTGTTTTGTGACCTTGTATTGTGCTGGTACCTGATATTATTGGTCATCAGGCCAAACAATCTCCTTTAGCATTTCTTGCAGTCTTGGTTTAGTTTTTGCAAATTCTCTAAACTTGTGTTTATCTGTAAATATCTTAATTTCTCCTTCATATTTCAGAGAGAGTTTTGCTGGATATATGATCCTTGGCTGGCAGTTTTTCTCCTTCAGTGCTCTGTATACATCGTCCCATTCCTTTCTTGCCTGCATGGTTTCTGCTGAGTAGTCTGAACTTATTCTTACTGATTTTCCCTTAAAGGAAACCTTTCTTTTCTCCCTGGCTGCTTCTAAAATTTTCTGTTTGTCTGGTTTTGGCAAGTTTGATGATAATATGTCTTGGTGTTTTTCTTTCTGGATCAATCTTAAATGGGCTTCGATGAGCATCTTGGATAGATATCCTTTCGTCTTTCATGATGTCAGGGAAGTTTTCTGTCAGGAGTTCTTCAACTATTTTCTCTGTGTTTTCTGTCCCCCCTCCCTGTTCTGGGACTCCAATCACTCGCAAGTTATCCTTCTTGATAGAGTCCCACATGATTCTTAGGGTTTCTTCATTTTTTTTAATTCTTTTATCTGATTTTTTTTTCAGCTATGTTGGTGTTGATTCCCTGGTCCTCCAGAAGTCCCAGTCTACATTCTAATTGCTCGAGTCTGGTCCTCTGACTTTCTATTGCGTTGTCTAATTGTGTAATTTTATTGTTAATCTTTTGGATTTCTACATGCTGTCTCTCTATGGATTCTTGCAACTTATTAATTTTTCCACTATGTTCTTGAATAATCTTTTTGAGTTCTTCATCAGTTTTATCAGTGTGTTCCTTGGCTTTTTCTGCAGTTATCCTAATTTCATTTGTGATTTCTTTAAGCATTCTGTAAATTAGTTTTTTATATTCTGTATCTGATAATTCCAGGATTGTATCTTCATTTGGGAAAGATTTTGATTCTTTTGTTTGGGGGGTTGGAGAAGCTGTGATGGTCTGTTTCTTTACGTGGTTTGATATGGACTGCTGTCTCCGAGCCGTCACTGGGAAACTAAATTTTCCAGGTAATCAGCTAAAAAAAAATGCAGTCAGATCCCTATCTGAATTCTCCCTCTGGCTCAGGCTATTCGGATGTTAATGGAGCCGCCTGGTATGCTGGCTCCTAGTTCTGAAAACGATCGCTGTCTGCCCGTATTTGTTCGTTCTCCGTCTCTAAGTCTGTGTTTGTTGTTCAGAGTTCGTAGATTGTTATGTATGTGATCGATTCACTTGTTTTTCCGAGTCTTTGTTGCAAGAGGGATCCGTGGTAGCGTCCACCTAGTCCGCCATCTTGGCCCCGCTTCGTTTGGTTTTATGGGACCAGCCTCCTGCTCTTTTTTGCTTGTTGTTTGCTTGATATATTTTTTTCCTTACTTTCAGTTTTAGTTTGTTTGTGTCTCTAAGTGTAAGGTGTGTCTCTTGTAGGTAGCATATAGACGGAATGTGTTTCTTTAACCAGTCTGAGACTCTCTGTCTCTTTATTGGTTCATTTAGTCCATTTACATTCAGTGTAATTATACATAGGAATGTGTTTAGTCCTGTCATTTTGATGTCTTTGTGTGTGTGTTGTTGACAATTTCATTTTTCCACTTACTTTTTTGTGCTAAGACGTTTTTTTGTTTGTAAATTGTGTGTTCCCCATTTTCATAGTAGTCGAATTTATGTTTCCTGAGTCATTATGTTTTTCTTGGTTTTTATTTTGAGTTATGGAATTGTTAGACCTCTTTGTGGTTAGCTTAATATTTGCCCCTATTTTTCTAAGTAAAAACCTAACTTGTGTCATCCTATATCGCCTTGTTTTCCTCTCCATACAGCAGTTCTATGCCTCCTGTATTGAGTACCTCTTTTTGATTATTGTGATCTTTTACATAATGACTTCAATGATTCCCTGTTTTGAGCATTTTTTTCTTTTTAAAATTAATCTAAATTTGTTTTTCTGATTTCCTTATTTGAGTTGATATCAGGATATTCTGTTCTCTGACCTTGTGTTGTGTTGTTATCTGATGTTATTGATTTTCAGACCAATTTCCTTTAGTATTTCTTGTAGCTTTGGTTTGGTTTTTGCAAATTCTCTAAGCTTGTGTTTATCTGTAAATGTTTTAATTTTGCCTTCATATTTGAGAGAGAGTTTTGCTGGAAAAATGATCCTTGGCTGGCAGTTTTTCTCCTTCAGTGCTCTATATATGTCATCCCATTGCCTTCTTGACTGCATGGTTTCTGCTGAGTAGTCTGAACATATTCTTATTGATTCCCCTTTGTAGGACACCTTTCTTTTATCCCTGGCTCCTTTTAAAATTTTCTCTTTACCTTTGGTTTTGGCAAGTTTGATGATAATATGTCTTGGTGATTTTCTTTTTGGTTCAATCTTATATGGGGTTCGATGAGCATCTTGGATAGATATCCTTTCGTCCTTCATGATGTCAGGGAAGTTTTCCACCGACAGATCTTCGACTATTCTCTCTGTATTTTCTGTTATCCCTCCTTGTTCTGGTACTCCAATCACACACAAGTTATTCTTCTTGATAGAGTCCCACGTGATTCTTAGGGTTTCTTCATTTTTTTAATTTCTTTTATCTGATTTTTCTTCAGCTAGATTGGTGTCAATTGCTTTATCCTCCAACTCCCCCACTCTGCATTCCAATTCCTCGATTCTGCTCCTCTGACTTCCTATTGAGTAGTCTAATTCTGTAATTTTACTGTTAAATTTTTGGATTTCTGAATGCTGTCTCTCTATGGACTCTTATAGCTTATTAATTTTTCCACTATGTTCTTGAATAATCTTTTGATTTCTTCAACTACTTTATCAATGTGTCCCCTGGCTTTTTGTGTAGGTTGCTTATTTCATTTTGAAGGTCATCTGCGATGTCTTGAAGCATTCCGTAAATTAGTTTTTTATATTTTGCATCTGGCAATTCCATGATTGTATCTTCATTTGGGAAAGATTTAGATTCATTAATTTGGGGAGTTGTAGAAGCAATCACGGTCTGCTTCTTTATGTGGTTTGATATCGACTGTTGTCTCCGAGCCATCTATAAGATTTTGTGATGATTTATTTTATATTTGCTCACTGAGTCTTATCTTGTTTTGTTTTCTCTCAATATACGTAGATGGGCTACTGGATTGCACTGTCTTGATTGTTGTAGGCTTTGAATCACTTATGTCCTCTTACCAGCTGGTTTGGGCCGTTACCAGAAATATAAGTCTAAAAGTCCATTCACTATTCTTGAGTAGATTCTGATTTTGTGTCATCAAGTGTGTGGGGTAGACTATCACCTATTTGCTTAGAGGAGTAGTGGTGATAGCTGTGTGCACCAGATTCTAGTAGTAGCAGGGGGTCACATTCCAGGGGGCACGATGCTGGCAGGCTTCCCCCAGGTGCCAGTGAGGTAGGTGTGTCTCTATTCCTAAAGCACTTTGGTGGGTGGGCTCTGAAGCTCTACCTTAGGCACTCAATGCATGTACTTTTACAGATTGGTAGATGTCACTATCCTCAGACCCCTATGGCAGGAGGTTAGGTGGTTTGGGTGGAGGTTCAGCCCTCAGTTCCCTGTTGTGGGTCAGTGAGGGCTCTGTTTAATAGGTAGAGATATCAGACCTGGGAAACTTGTCTTTCCAGTGCTCCGCTAAAACAATTAGAGTCAGATCCCTATCAGAAACGCCTTTTCATCGTAATAGCCACCTTGTTCCCTGTAGGGATGAAAGCCCAAGACTATGGATCACAAATGCTTGGCTGGAGCTGGCTCTGTATTTTTAGTCAAATTTCGGGAAGTCAGGGAAGGATTCTTGGTCCCTGGGTTTTTTGTAGCTGCTTCTGTCAGGCCAGGAGAATTGGTTAGGAAAAGAGAAAACAAACAAACAAAGAAAAAAAACGCAGAGCATTTCACTCTCTGGCCCAGGAAATTCCAATGTTAATGAAGCCACCTGGGAAGGGGAGGGGAGGGATCAGATAGATAGGAGAGAGTAGCACCCAGGAATATAGACAAAATTACTTATCTTGCTTGGGATGACTGTTTTATCTGAGACTCCTGAGGGGCGTGTCGACTGCGTGCGCTGGCTGGGTAGAGATTGCCCCCAAGGGTCAGGTCCTATGCTTGTGCTGTCTCAGAAGCCGTGGTCAGTTCCTCCGCTCCCAGTCCAAAGCACAGCACCAAGGTTCCCCAGCTGGGAAGCCGCACTCCAGGCTCCAAAACCAGTTGCTGCCTCCCTGTGACTTCTCCTGTCAGCCACTTCGCTGCACTGCCTGCGTGCACTGGGTGGGCTTCCCCTGAGGTCACTTCAGGGGGCTAGGGCCGTGCCCCGTGTTTGCACTGTCTCAGGATGCCAGGCTCAGCTTTCCTGAGCCCAGTCCAAAGGGCAGCGCCAAGATTTTCTGACTGGGACATTGGCTCCAGGCTCCAAAAACAGTCGCTGCTTCCCTGTGGTTGTTCATTCTCTCGTTAGCCCCATCAGTGTGCAGCCTGCTTGTGCTGGCTGAGTCTCTACGGAGGTTACCCCAGGGGGCTAGGGGTTAGGGCTGTGTCCCGTGCCTGCCCCACCTCAGCAAGCTGCAATCGGCACCGCCACTCAGCACCAGGGAACCGCGGGGGCTCAAGGCTGTGGGGTGGGTCGCGGGTTCCAGAAACGGTCGCTGGTTCAGGGTGCAGCTTTTCGCTCACCTGTCACTCAGATCAACTCTTTAGATCTGTGTTTGATGGTCAGGGTTCGTAGATTGTCATGTATGTGATCGATTCACGTGTTTTTCTGAGTCTTTGTTGCAAGAGGGATCCGAGGTACTGTCTGCCTAGTCAGCCATCTTGGCTCCCTCCACCTATATTTTTTTTTCCTTGTGTATATTTTACTGACGTAGTTTGCCTTCATCAGGCTTTGTACAATTAACTCTCATTGAGTGTTACCTCTCCATCATGAAAAATAACAAATATCTACTGACCAGAGAATGAATTCCCCTTTCCTCCTCCCCATGTCTGGTAAACGCTACTGAACATTATTTTCTGTACATTTTTATTCTTCATATCATTTCATAAATGTGATAACATACAATATCTGTTTTTTTGCGACTGACTCATTTTACTTTTTAATGTCCTCCAGGTTCTTCCATGTTCCAAGGTGTTTGGGGAACTCACTTTTCCTTATTGCTGAGTAGTATTCCACTGTAGGTATACAGCATATTTTACTTATCCATTCATCCACTGATGGGCACTTAGGTTGTTTCTATCTTTTTGCTACTGTGAATAGTGCTGTGGTGAACATAGGTGTACATATGTCTGTTCATATCACTTCTTTTAGATCCCAAGGGCATACACCTGGAATGGAATTCCCTGGTCATACGGCAGGCATATATCTCCAGGTTTTTGAGAAATTGCCAGAATGTTTTCAAAGAGGCTATATCATTTTGCATTTTCACAAGCAACGGCTAAGGTTTCCAATTTCTCCACATCCCCTCCAACACTTGTCATTTTTCCTTTTTTTAGTTGTATCTTACCCATCATAATGGCTGTGAAATGGTATCTCATTGTGGTTTCTATTTGCAATTCTCTGATGCCTAATGACACTGAGCATCCTTTCATGTGTCTGTTGCCCATTCGAATATTCTCTTTGGTGAAATATCTCAAGTGTAGAAAGGCAGAGTGAGACGTATGTCAAGCTTGAGGGCTGCTCTGACAGTCCATGCCTTGACCATTAATGGACTTCTCTTTTCCCTTGTGCACAATTTGTATTGGTGCCATGGTATGTGCACATGGGAAGGAGAAGATATCACACTCCTGGTTCCAAGAAAGTATATAGGGTGAGAGTCAATGGAACTTGGTTCCATAGTGGGTCACAGTTGGTGGCAATGTGTAACCAGGCTTTCAGGATCGCACAAAGGAACACAGAATAGATCCTAGAATGATGGACCAGGTCTTTTTCTGTGTTTGGTGTGGCCTAGAACCAACTTTCGCTGAATTTCTCCTCACCTCTGCACACTTCATCATCACTTGAAGAATTCCCTCCCTTCCCCACACCTGAGAGTGAGCGTTGGCCACAGAAGGTGCAAGCTGAACAAAGTGCCCAGAGGAATAAAGAGGAAAAAGGCCATAGAAAGGCTGGATTTGGGGTCAGCCACAGCAGACTTTCAATCTCAGCTCTGTCTCTTGCTGGCTGTGTGACCTCCAGTGTCTGAGCAGCAGCTTTCTCATCAGTAAGACATGCATAATCACATTTTATTTGGATAGCTCTTGCAAGGATAGAGAGAGTGTATGGAATATGCTTTCCAAGAATAGGGCCTAAATGAAGCTTTCTGCTATTTCTTCTATGAGAGTGTTTGAGTGGGGAAGGCTGGAGTGGTCTAGAGAAGATTCTATAAGGATATTGGAGTAGACCCAGGTCTGGATGAGTGGAGAGGTCAAGGAAGTCCTGGGCTTATCCATTTCTATTCCTGATATTGTGCCCAGCTTCACTTTCACTTTACCCTGTCACAGCCCCCTCACCATGCACTGCATGTTGCTGTTTCCGTGTTGTTACTCCCTGTCGACTGTGATTTTCTAAAGGCAGGAAGAGTGTCTTTGTCTTCACTTGAACTAGGACATTAACATAAAACAATAGTAATTGTCGTATCTGCTATTATTTGCTGAATTTGTTTCATGTGAGATATTGCTCAGTGCTTCTTACAGATAGAGATAAAAGTCAAAGCCACCTCATGATTTATAGGCCATTCCCATTGTACATACTGGACACAATTCATCCAAGATCACAGAATCAATAAGAGGCAGCCAGGTTGGTTCCAAAAGAAAAACCAGTGCTGTTGGGTCAGTTCTAACTCATGGCGATCCCACTCCTTTCACAACAGAACTGTGTTGCATAGAGTATTCTCTGGTTGAATTTCCAAAGGAGATCACTAGGCATTTGTTACTAGGAGCCTCTTCATGAAGGTGAATGATCAACCTTTCCATCACCAGCCAGCTCCTTAATCCTTTATGCCAGGGACTTCAAAAAGCTTTAAATCTTGCAAACTTTTACTGTTATATATCAGGCACCAATACAGTTAGGAAAAAAAAATCTTTCTGTTAAACTCAGCTTTCAGAGTTATATAATTGCCGTGCAATGAAACTCATCCATTTAGTTTACTTCAGCAATTTGAAATACCGTGTTGTAACCATCCCTTCAATCAACATCTAGACCATAGATTCAGATTCTCCAATGCCCCATGATTATCTTACAGATACTTATTATGAATAGCTTCAGACTCTGGTATTTCAGCAGTCACCATTTGGAGGCCACAGGGTAGAGCTGGTGTGAAGCCCTGAGGACTTCTTTCATTTGGGAACAGGAAGAAGACTGGCATCTGCCTTTGTGTGAGACCTCTTTACCCATGATCTCATTAAATGGGTGTGTGGAGAGTTCTCATTATAAAAAGGCATCTACATACCACTGGTGATAGAACATATCTACCTACTGTGATGTTGGGAAAAGAAGCTTCATCCAGAGAACAAGCATGCCCTGCCCGTCTCCCAAAACCATGACGCGCAGGACTCTGCCTCCTTGACCCTCCTTATGTCCTTGATGGCAGCCAGGGCACAGCCCAGCAAGCTTCGCTTTTCTTCTTCAGGGTAAATTCTCTCTTCATCCCATGACATATACCTCAAAAAAAATTGGCCCCACATCTCCCAGCTCTGTACCTCATCAGCCCTTCCAGCAATTTCCTTCATGCAATCTTGGTGTGGGATTTCCATTCCCGGGGAAAGATGCTGAGTCTCTCCTATTCTTCTCTCCTAAATCTCAGGATCCATGCCTTACCACTTCCAAGTGAAATAAAGCAGAGAAAATCAGATACACAAGAATACAAGAAAATTTATATATTGCAAACACAAAGGGATCTGAATATACAAAATAATCTTGGAAAAGAAGAACAATGTACGAGACGCACACTTCAAGATATAAAATAGCACTACACACACGTAATAAAGAAAACAGTCTGGTTCTGGCGTAAGAATAGACATAGAGACCAATGGTGTAGAATTAAGATACGAATTTGTATGTCTTTGTCCAGTTTTTTTCAACATTGATGCTAAGTTCATTCAGTGTGCAAAGAATGGTTCGTCAACAAATCCTGCTGAGACAACTTGATCCCCACATGGAAAAGGACAAAACTGCACACATACTCTACACCATGTAGAAAAATTAACTCTAAATGAATCGAAGATCTAAATACTAGAGCTAAAATCATAAAACTCTTAAAAGTATACGTCAGGGTTATGTTTTCCGAATTTCTTTCCCCACTTCTTCATACATATTACAGAAGAAACAAAAGAAACAGATAAATTTGTGTTCCTGAAAATTTAAATCTTTTCTGCATCAACGAGCACTATCAAGAAAGTGAAGACACCTACTGATTGTGAGAATATACTTGGAATCTGTACTTGCTTAAGGGTTTCATATCTGAAGATATAAAGAGTGCCTAAAAGTGAACACATACACAAAAAACGGCCCAAATGAAAAAAAGGGCAGAAGACATAAATCGACATTATTCCACAGAAAATATACAAATGGCCAGTAAGCAAGGGAGAAGATGCTCAGCATCATCAGTCATTAGGGAAATGCAAATCAAAATCACAAAGAGGTATCACTCCACACCACACCGATGGCTATTGACAGGAAAAAAAAAAAAAAAAACAGGCAAACAAACATAGGAGAAAATGGGTGCCATGTCCATTGCAAAGTGTAGAATACAGTTTGGTGGTGTCTCAAATAATTTCAAAAAGAATTACCACAGGCACTCCTAGGCACATAAACAAAAGAATTGAAAGCAAGAAAGCAGCTACTTGGACATTGATGTTTATTGCAGAATAATTCATTAAATCAAAAAGGTGGAAACAACTCCAGTGTCCTTGAAATGATGATTGGATACACAAAACATGCCATATAGATACATGCAATAGTATGCACCCACAAAGAGCAAAGAAATTCTGTTACTTGCAATAAACTGATGAACCTTGAAAACATTGGTCTCAGTGAAATAACTGAAAACTCAAGAACAATTATTCCATGATCCCACTTACATGAAAATCTACAATACGCAGACAGAGAGCAGATCAATGGCTAGGAGGGCTGGAGGAGGAAAATGTGAGGATTCACTGTGAAACCCAAAGCAACAACAAAGAAAAGAATATTCAAAACCAAATGAAAAGATCCTACAAAATCCTCTCATGTATTATCGATCAAATATTGTATTTAAAATATCTGCCAGCAAAATACAACTTAATTACTACAAAGTACAGACATCATGTTGAACTGGACATCACGAAGGTGCGGAAGTCCTTGGGTTTGTCCAAGTGAGGTAGGAGGCGTGTGTGGAGGCAACTGGGGTCCACCATCTGATGTGTCTGAAGCTGCACATGTCATGGGGGAAAATAAAGAAGGTCAGGTCACCCTATCAGAAAAACAGCATGCTGAGAAGAGACTCCTAGTGCTAGCAGCATTATGAGGCTTCAGAAAACAAAGGACTCAGGAAAGAAAGAGTCATGTCTATTCACAGGAAGCCTTCTTCTTGCTCTCTGGATTCATCCTCCCATTCCTCCCTCTAGGACAGGGCTTCCCCACACCCTCTCCTGTCACTTATCTGACTCCAACCCCTGCCTTGCTAATCCCACTCCCACTGAACTGGCATCAAGCCTGCCTGGGGAGAACCAAGTGATGAGACACACCAGACAAAATCCAATCCATTCTCTCTTTGGGGTTCTGAAGCCTCCTGTGACAGAAAAGACGAGGGGTATGGCTTTTTTATGGCTGGGAAGCCCTACTATAAGAGGGGATGTATCATCTTCTTCCAGATTGTTCAAGGAACACAGACCCAGTATCTAATCTCCCTTACCTGTCAGCCCCTCTGAGCCAACAGAGCTAGGCCAGGCCCTACATACTTGCTCGGCTGTGACCGAGACCTTCACCTGCATCCTTACATATCTCAACACAGGGACACATCAGAAGGTTTAGCATACCCACAGCCAAGGTTGGAGGGATTTCAGCTGTGCAAGCCTGTATCTGGCAGTTTTTCAGCTAACCAAGGTCCCATCAACTCAAGGTTCTTGGGACACTCTCCTCCCAGGCCCAGGTGCTAAGACATGTTTTCCCTATTTCCTGGTTACTGGTACTCCTTAAGTCTAGAAAGCTCTGAGGGGCAGCCTTTTGGTGGGACTGCCATGCCAGGCTTGGGACAGGTGCACCTTTTTTTATCAAAATGACATCTTCCATTTTTATAACTTTAAGGGAGTCTTTTGTAGTAGATTTGCCCATTGCAAAATGTCCTTTGAAGCCCTGACTGCTGCTTCCATTGTTTTTGATTGTTGATTAAAGAGGCATGAAATCCTTGACAACTTCAAATATGTCTCAATTTACGTTGGTTGTCCAGTGTGAACATTTCATTTTGTTTATGTTCAGATGTAATTCATGCTGAAGAGTGTGGTCTTTGGCCTTCATTAGGTAGTTCTTCAAGTTTTCTTCATTTGCAGCATGGAAAGTTGTCATCTGCGTATCCCAGGTTGTCAGTGACATTCCTCCAGTGCTGATGCCCATTCTTCATATATTCTGGCTTCTCAGATTATTTGTTAAGCACCCCTTTATGGAGACACAGAAGGGCATAAGTCCCCCAAATGCCCCATTCACACTATCCAAGACAATGCCCAAGTGATACTTATTCTTGTTTAGCACATACTAATGACACACAGGCACATACACAGACAGACATGCACACATGCAAACACACGTGACCAATGTTATCAATTCACTCTCCATTGTGAGTGTTGCAAGCCTTGATTTGTAAACATTGACTTTTTACCTGATATAAATAATCCCGCCATTTCTAATTTTAAGGTACCAGCCTGATGTCACTGACCCACAATTGGGCAGAAATATGCACCATCTACTGCCCCACATTAAATGGAGCTGATTCCAGCATAACTGATCCCCTTTTCACCTGCGCCATGAGAAGAACCCTTAAGTTCCACCCCTAATATATAAACCCAAAGATAAATCACTTGGCACTAATATATTCGAAGAAAAATCAGATAAAAGAATTTTTTAAAAGTGAAGAAAACTTAAGAATCATATGCGACTCTATTAAGAGAAATAACCTACAAGTGATTGAAGTACCAGAAGAGGGAGGGATAACAGAAAATACAGAGAGAATTGTTGAAGATTTGTTGACAGAAAACTTCCCTGATATCTTGAAACATGAGAAGATATCTATCCAAGATGCTCATTGAACTCCACATAAGGTAGATCTTAAAAGAAAGTCACCAAGACATATTATAATCCATCTTGCGAGAGCCAAAAATGAGGAGAGAATTATAAGCGCAGCGAGGGATAAACAAAAAGTCACCTACAAAGGAGAGCCAATAAGAATAAACTCGGACTACTCGGCAGAAACCATGCAGGTAAGAAGGCAGTGGGATGACATATTTAAAAAACTGAAGGAAAAAAATTCCCTGCCAAGAATCATATATCCAGCAAAACTGTCTCTTAAATATGAAGGTGAAATTAAGACATTTCCAGATAAACAAAAGGTTAGGGAATTTGTAAAAACCAAACCAAAACTACAAGAAATACTAAAAGGAGTTCTTTGGTTAGAAAATCAGTAATATCAGGTATCAACCCAAAACTAGAACACTGGGCAGAACAACCAGAAGTCAACCCAGACAGGGAAATCCAAAAAAACAAAGCAAGATTATAAAAAAAAAAACTCAAAACAGGGTAACAGCGATGTTATTATATAAAAGACAACAACAGGTGGGGCCAAGACGGCTTACTGGGTAGAAGGTACCCCGGATCCCTCTTGCAACAAGGGCTCAGAAAAACAAGTGAGTCGATCATATACATGACAATCTGTGAACCCTCACCATCAAACACAGAACTAAAAAGTTGACCTCAGTGATAGGGGAGCAAAAAGCCATGCCATGAAGCAGCGACCACTTCTGGAACCGGCATCCTGTGCTACAGCCTTGAGCCCTCGCAGTTCCCTGGTGCCGAGTGGTGGGGCTGACTGCGGCTTACTGAGACAGGACAAGCACGGGACACAGCCTTAACCCTTTACCCCCTGGGGTAAACTCTGTAGAGACACAGCCAGCACAAGCAGGCTGCACACTGACGCGGCTGATAAGAGAACGGACAACCACCGGGAAGTAGCAACTATTTTTGGAGCCTGGAGCCAGTGTCCCATTCAGGAAACCTTGGCGCCGGGCTTTGGACTAAGCACAGAGGAGCTAAGAACGGCTTCCTGAGACGGTGCAAGCACGGACGCAGCCCTAGCCCCCTGAAGTGACCTCGAGAGAAACCAAGTCAGCACATGCAGGCTGCACAACAATGCGACTAACAGGAGGAGAAATCACTGGGAAGCAGCGATTGGCTTTGGAGCCTGGCGTGCAGCGTCCCAGCCGGGAAACCTTGGCGCTGGGCTTTGGACGGGGAGTGGAGAAGCTGACCATGGCTTCTGAGACGGCACAAGCATGGGACACAGGCATGACCCTCAGGAGCAACCCTGACGCAGCCAGTGCACACAGGCTACACGCAACAGTCATCACCAAGCAAGATAAGTAACTTTGTCTATATTGCTGGGTGCTACTCTCTCCTACCTATCTGGACCCTCCCCTCCCTGCCCCAGGCAACTGCATTAACATTGGGATTTTCTGGGCCAGGGAGTGAAGTGATCTTTAGTTTTTTTTTTCTTTTTTCCCTAATCCATTCTCATGGCCTGAGAGAAGCAGCTACTAACAACTCAGGGATGAAAAATCCTTCTCTGACTTCCCTAAACTGGATTAAAAATTCAGAATCGGCTCCAGCCAGGCATATGAGATCCACATTCTTTGGCTTTCATCCCTACAGGGAACAAGGTGGCTATTATAATGCAAAGGCAATTATGACAGAGATCTGACTGTAATTGTTTTCACTAGTGGAGCACTGGAAAGACAAGTTTCCAAGGTCTGATATCTCTACCTATTAAACAGAGCCCTCACTGATTCACACAGGGGAACTGAGGAGTGAAGCTCCACAAAAACCACCTCGCCACCTGCCAAAGGGGTCTGACGATACCGATGCCTACCAATCTTTACAGGTACAAGCATTGGGTGCCTAAGGTACAGCTGCAGAGCCCACCCACCAAAGTGCTTTAGGAAAGGGACGCACCTACCTCACTGGTATGTGGGGGAAGGCTGTCAGCATCTGGCCCTCCTTCAAGTGTGACCCCCTGCCACTACTAGAATCTGGTGCACACAACTATCACCACTACTCCTCTAAGTAAATAGGTGGCAGTCTACACCACACATTTGGCGAACCAAAATCAGAACACCTAAGCTGATTCTATTCAAGAACACTGAATGGGCTCTTAGGCTTATATATCTGGTAACAGCCAAAACCAGCTGGTAATAGGACATAAGTGATTGAAAGGCTACAACAATCAAGACAGCACAATCTAGTAGTATATTGGGTATGTTGAAACAAAACAAAACAAGATAAGACTCAGTGAGCAAATATAAAATTAATCATTACAATATCTTATAGATGGCTCAGAGATATCAGTCGATATCAAATCACATAAAGAAGCAGACCATGATTGCCTCTACAAATCCCCAAATTAAAGAATCAAAATCTTTGCCAAATGAAGATACAATCCTGGAATTGCCAGATGCAGAATATAAAAAAACTAATATACAGAATGCTTCAAGACATCAGGGATAACCTCGGAAATGAAATAAGGCAATCTACAGAAAAAGCCAAGTAACACACCGATAAAGCAGTTGAAGAACTCAAAAACATTATTCAAGAACATAGTGGAAAAATTAATAAGCTGCAAGAATCCATAGAGAGACAGCATTCAGAAATCCAACAGATTAACAGTAAAATTACAGAATTAGATAGATAACTCAATAGGAAGTCAGAGGAGGAGAATCAAGGAATTGGAATGCAGAGTGGGGGAGATGGAGAATAAGGCAACTGACACCAATATAGCTGAAAAAAAATCAGATAAAAGAATTTTAAAAAATGAAGAAACCCTAAGAATCATGTGGGACTCTATCAAGAAGAATAACTTGCGTGTGATAGGAGTTCCAGAACAGGGAGGGTTAAGAGAAAATACATAGAGAACAGTTGAAAATCTGTTGGCAAAAAACTTCCCTGGCATCATGAAAGATGAAAGGATATCTATCCAAGATGCTCATCGAACCCCATATAAGTTTGATCCAAAAAGAAAATCACCAAGGCATATTATCATCAAACTTGCCAAAACCAAAGACAAAGAGAAAATTTTAAAAGCAGTCAGGAATAAAAGAAAAGTCACCTACAAAGGAAAATCAATAAGAATGAATTCAGGGCGGGGCCAAGATGGCTGACTAGGTAGAAGCTACCTCGGATCCCTCTTGCAATAAAGACTCAGAAAAACAAGTGAATTGATGACATATATGACAATCTACGAACCCTGACCATCAAACACAGACCTAAAGAGTTGACCTGAGTGACAGAGACTGAGAACAAACAACCACGGGGAAGCAGCAACTGTTTTCAGCGCCTGGAGCCAGTGTCCCAGTCAGGAAACCTTGGCGCCGGGCTTCGGATTGGGCGCAGGGAAGCTGAGCATGGCATCCTGAGACGGCGCAAACACGGGATGCAGCCCTAGCCCCAGAGACTGCCCTCGGGGGAAGCCCAGCCAGTGCACGCAGACAGCGCAGCAACGTGGGTGACAGGAGAAGTCACAGGGAGGCAGCGACTGGTTTTGAAGCCTGGAGTGCGGCGTCCCAGCTGGGGAACCTTGGCGCAGTGCTTTGGACTCGGAGTGGAGGAACTGACCGCGGCTTCTGAGACAGCACAAGCACGGGATGCAGGCCTGACCCTCAGGGGCAATCTCTACCCAGCCAGTGCACACAGTCAACGTGCCCCTCAGGAATCTCAGATAAAACAGTCATCCCAAGCAAGATAAGTAACTTTGTCTATATTCCCGGGTGCTACTCTCTCCTATTTATCTGAACCCTCCCCTCCCCTCCCCTTCCCAGGTGGCTTCATTAACATTGGAATTTCCTAAGCCAGAGAGAGAAGTGCGCTGTGGTTTTCCTTTTTTTTTTTTTTTTGATCTTGTCCTAATCCATTCTCCTGGCCTGAGACTAGAAGCTACAAAAAACCCAGGGACCAAAAATCCCTCCCTAATTGGACTACAAACACAGAACCAGCTCCAGCCAAACATATGTGATCCACAGTCTTGGGCTTTCATCCCTACAGGGAACAAGGTGGCTATTATAATGCAAAGGCATTTCTGATAGGGATCTGACTCTAATTGTTTTAGCGGAGCACTGGAAAGACAAGTTTCCCAGGTCTGATATCTCTGCATATTCAACAGAGCCCTCACTGACCCACAACAGGGAACTGAGGGCTGACGCTCCCCCCAGACCACCTAGCCTCCTGCCTTAGGGGTCTAAGGAGGGTGACACCTACCAATCTGTAGAGGTACTTGCATTGGGGGCCTAAGGTACAGCTGCAGAGCCCACCCACCAAAGTGCTTTAGGAATAGAGACACACCTACCTCACTGGCACTTGGGGGAAGCCTGTCAGCATCCTGCCCCCCACCCCGGAGTGTGAAACCCTGCTGCTACTAGAATCTGATGCACACAACTATCACCACTACTTCTCTAGGTGGATAGGTGACAGTCTGCACGACACACTTGATGACCCCAAATCAGATTCCACTCAAGAATAGTGAAAGGACTCCTAGGCTTATATATCTGGTAACAGCCCAAACCAGCTGGTAATAGGACATAAGTGATTCAAGGGCTACAACAATCAAGACAGCACAACCTAGTAGCCCATCTACGTATATTGAAAGAAAACAAAAGAAGATAAGGCTCAGTGAGCAAACATCGAGTAAATCACTACAATATCTTAGAGATGGCTCAGAGACAGCAGTTGATACCAAACCACATAAAGAAGCAGACCATGATTGCTTCTACAACTCCCGAAACTAAAGAATCAAAATCTTTCCCAAATGAAGATACAATCCTAGAATTGCCAGATGCAGAATATAAAAAACTAATTCACAGAATGCTTCAAGACATCAGGGATGACCTCAGAAATGAAATAAGGAAATCTACAGAAAAAGCCAAGGAAGACACTGATAAAGCAGTTGAACAACTCAAAAACATTATTCAAGAACATAGTGGAAAAATTAATAAGCTGCGAGAATCCATAGGGACAGCATTCAGAAATCCAAAATATTAACAATAAAATTACAGAATTAGACAACACAACAGGGAATCAGAGGCGTAGACTCGACCAATTGGAAGGCAGGGTGGGGGATCTGGAGGACCAGGGAATTGACACCAATATAGCTCAAAAAAATCAGATAAAAGAATTAAAAAAAATGAAGAAACCCTAAGAATCATGCGGGGCTCTATCAAGATGAATAACTTGCGTGTGACCGCAGTCCCAGAATACAGAGGGATAACAGAAAATACAGAGAAAACAGTTGAAGATCTGTTGGCAGAAAACTTACCTGACATCATGAAAGACGAAAGGATATCTATCTAAGATGCTCATCGAACCATTTAAGATAGATCCAAAAAGAAAATCACCAAGACATATTATCATCAAACTTGCCAAAACCAAAGGTAAAGAGAAAATTTTAAAAGCAGCCAGGGATAAAAGAAAGGTGTCCTACAAAGGAGCATCAATAAGAATAAGTTCAGACTACTCAGCAGAAACCATGCAGCCAAGAAGGCAATGGGATGACATATATAGAGCACTGAAGGAGAAAACCTGCCAGCCAAGGATCATATATCCAGCAAAACTCTCTCTCAAATATGAAGGTGAAATTAAAACATTTACAGGTAAACACAAGCTTAGAGAATTTGCAAAAACCAAACCAAAGCTACAAGGAATACTAAGGAAATTGTTCAGTCAGAAAACCAGTAATATCAGATACCAACACAACACAAGGTCACAGAACAGAACATCCTGATATCAACTCAAATAGGGAAATCACAAAAACAATATAAGACTAATTTTAAAAAGAAAAAATGCTCAAAACAGGGAATCATTGAAGTCATCATGTAAAAGATTACAATAATCAAAAACGAGGGACTAAATACAGGAGGCATAGATCTTCCATATGGAGAGGAAAACAAGGTGATATAGGATGATACAAGTCAGGTTTTTGCTTAGAAAAATAGGGGCACATATTAAGGTAACCACAAAGAAGTCTAACAATTCCATAATTCAAAATAAAAACTAAGAAAAATATAACAGCTCAGCAAACATAAAGTCAACTACTATGAAAATGAGGAACACACAATTTACAAAGAAAAATGTCTCAGCACAAAAAAGTAAGTGGAAAAAGGAAATTGTCAACATTATAAGCAAAAAGGCACTAAACACACACAAAAAAACACACACTTATCTATAATTACGCTGAATGTAAATGGCCTAAATGCACCAATAAAGAGACAGAGAGTCTCAGACTGGATAAAGAAACAGAACCCGTCTATATGCTGCCTACAAGAGACACACCTTAGACTTAGAGACACAAACAAACTAAAACTCAAAGTAAGGAAAAAAATATATCAAGCAAACAACAAGCAAAAAAGAGCAGGAGTAGCAATATTAATTTCTGACAAAAGAGACTTCAAAGTTAAATCCACCACAAAGGATATAGAAGGACACTACATAATGATTAAAGGGACAATTGTCCAGGAAGATATAACCATATTAAATATTTATGCATCCAATGACAGGGCCGCAAGATACATAAAACAAACTTTAACAGAACTGAAAAGTGAGATAGACACCTCCACAATAATAGCAGGAGACTTCAACACCCCACTTTCGGAGAAGGATAGCACTTCCAGTAAGAAGCTCAATAGAGACACGGAAGACCTACTTACAACAATCAACCAACTTGACCTCAGAGACTTATACACAACACTCCACCCAACAGCTACAAAGTATACTTTTTTTTCTAGAGCACATGGAACTTTCTCTAGAATAACCACATATTAGGTCAGAAAACAAAACTTTGCAGAATCGAAAACATCAAAATCTTACATAGCATCTTCTCAGACCCCAAAGACATAAAAGTGGAAATGAATACCAGAAAAATTAGGGAACAGAAATCAAATACTTGGTAACTGAACAATACCCTGCTCAAAAAAGACTGGGTTATAGAAGACGTTAAGGAGGGAATAAAGAAATTCATAGAATGCAACGAGAATGAAAACACTTCCTATCAAAACCTCTGGGACACAGCAAAAGCAGTGCTCAGAGGTCAATTTATATCCATAAATGCACACATATACAACGAAGAAAGAGCCAAAATCAGAGAACTGTCCCTACAACTTGAACAAATAGAAAGTGAGCAACAAAAGAATCCATCAGCCACCAGAAGAAAACAAATAATAAAAATCAGAGCTGAACTAAATGAATTAGAGAACAGAAAAATAATTGAAAGAATTAACAAAGCCAAAAGCTGATTCTTTGAAAAAATTAACAAAATTGAGAAACCATTGGCCAGAGTGAGTAAAGCAATACCGGAAAGGAAACAAATACCCTAAATAAGAAACAAGATGGGCCACATCACAACAGACCCAACTGACATTAAAAGAATCTTATGAGATTATTATGAAAAATTGTACTCTAACAAATTTGAAAACCTAGAAGAAATGGATGAATTCCTAGGATGACACTACCTACCTAAACTAACACAATCAGAAGTAGAACAACTAAAATGACCCATAACAAAAAAAGAGATTGAAAAGGTAATCAAAAAATTCCCAACAAAAAAAAAGCCCTGGTCTGGATGGCTTTACAGCAGAGTTCTACCAAACATTCAGAGAAGAGTCAACACCACTACTACTGAAGGTATTTCAAAGCATACAAAATGACAGAATACTACCTAACACATTCTGTGAAGCCAGCATATCCCTGATACCAAAACCAGGTAAAGATACCACAAAAAAAGTAAATTACAGATCTATATCCCTCAAGAACTTAGATGCAAAAATCCTCAAAAAAATTCTAGCCAATAGAATTCAACAACATATCAAAAAAATAATCCACCACGACCAAGTGGGATTTATACCAGGTATGCAAGGTTGGTTTAATATTAGAAAAACCTTTAATGTAATCCACCATATAAATAAAACAAAAGACAAAAACCACATGATCTTATCAATAGATGCAGAAAAGGCATTGGACAAAGTCCAACGCCCATTCATGATAAAAACTCTCAGCAAAATAGGAATTGAAGGAAAATTCCTCAACATAATAAAGGGCATCTATACAAAGCCAACAGCCAACATCACTCTAAATGGAGAGAGCCTGAAAGCATTTCCGTTGAGAACAGGAACCAGACACGGATGGCCTTTATCATCACTCTTATTCAACATAGTGCTAGAGGTCCTACCCAGAGCGATTAGGCTACACAAAGAGATAAAGGGCATCCGGATCATCAAGGAGGAAGTAAAATTATCTCTATTTGCAGATGACATGATCTTATACACAAAAAACCCTAAGGAATCCTCCAGAAAACTACTGAAACTAATAGAAGAGTTTGACACAGTCTCAGGTTATAAGATAAACATACAAAAATCACTTGGATTCCTCTACATCAACAAAAAGAACATCGAAGAGGAAAGAACCAAATCAATACCATTCACAGTAGCCCCCAAGAAGATAAAATACTTAGGAATAAATCTTACCAAAGATGTGAAAGACCTATACAAAGAAAACCACAAAGTACTACTACAAGAAACTAAAAAGGACCTATTTAAGTGGAAAAACATACCTTGCTCATGGATAGGAAAACTTAACATAGTAAAAATGTCTATTCTACCAAAAGCCATCTATACATACAATGCACTTCCGATCAATATTCCAATGTCATTTTTTAAAGTGATACAGAAACAAATCACCAACTAGCCTCGGATAAGTAAAGCATTACTGAAAAAGAAGAAGTGGGAGGCCTCACTCTACCTGATTTCAGAACCTATTATACAGCCACAGCAGTCAAAACAGCCTGGTACTGGTACAACAACAGAACATAGACCAATGGAACTGATTTGAGAACCCAGATATAAATCCATCCACATATGAGCAGCTGATATTTGACAAAGGCCCAGTGTCAGTTAATTGGGGAAAAGATAGTCTTTTTTAACAAATGGTGCTGGCATAACAGGATACTCATTTGCAAAAAAATGAAACAGGACCCATACCTCAAACCATGCACAAAAACTAACTCCAAGTGGATCAAAGACCTAAACATAAAGGCTAAAATGATAAAGATCATGGAAGATAAAATAGGGACAACCCTAGGAGCCCTAATACAAGGCATAAACAGAATACAAAACATTACCAAAAAGGACGAAGAGAAACCAGATAACTGGGAGCTCCTAAAAATCAAACACCTATGCTCATCTAAGACTTCACCAAAAGAGTAAAAAGACCACCTACAGACTGGGAAAGAATTTTCAGTTATGACATCTCTGACCAGCACCTGATCTCTAAAATCTATATGATTGTGTCAAAACTCAACCACAAAAAGACAAACAACCCAATCAAGAAGTGAGCAAAGGATATGAACACACACTTCACTAAAGAAGATATTCAGGCAGCTAACAGATACATGAGAAAATGCTCTCGATCATTAGCCAGTAGAGAAATGCAAATTAAAACTATGATGAGATTCCATCTCACTCCAACAAGGCTGGCATTAATCCAAAAAACACAAAGTAATAAATGTTGGAGAGGCTGCGGAGAGATTGGAAGTCTTATACACTGCTGGTGGGAATGGAAAATGGTATAACCACTTTAGAAATCTATCTGGCGTTATCTTAAACAGTTAGAAATAGAGCTATCATACAATCCAGAAATCCCACTCCTTGGAATATACCCTAGAGATACAAGAGCCTTCACACAAACAGATATATGCACACCCATGTTTATTGCAGCTCTGTTTACAATAGGAAAAAGCTGGAAGCAACCAAGGTGTCCATCAACGGATGAATGGGTAAATAAATTGTGGTATATTCACACAATGGAATACTACACATCGATAAAGAACAGTGATAAATCTGTGAAACATTTCATAACATGGAGGAACCTGGAAGGCATTATGCTGAGTGAAATTAGTCAGAGGCAAAAGGACAAATATTGTATAAGACTACTATTATAAGATCTTGAGAAATAGTATAAACTGAGAAGAACACATACTTTTGTGGTTACGAGGTGGGGGAGGGAGACAGGGTGAGAGAGGGTTATTTACTGATTAGTTGGTAGATAAGAACTACTTTAGGTGAAGGGAAGGACAATACTCAATACACAGAAGGTCAGCTCAACTGGACTGGACCAAAAGCAAAGAAGTTTCCGGGATAAACTGAATGTTTCAAAGGTCAGGGGAGCAAGGGTGGGGGTTTGGGGACTATGGCTCAAGGGACTTCTAAGTCAATTGGCAAAATAATTCTATTATGAAAACATTCTGCATTCCACTTTGAAATGTGGCGCCTGGGGTCTTACATGCTAATAAGCGGCCATCTAAGATGCATCAATTGGTCTCAACCCACCTGGATCAAAGGAGAATGAAGAACACCAAGGTCACACGATAACTATGAGCCTAAGAGACAGAAAGGGCCACATGAACCAGAGACTTACATCATCCTGAGACCAGAAGAACTAGATGGTGCCCGGCCACAACCAATGACTACCCTGACAGGGAGCACAACAGAGAAGCCCTGAGGGAGCAGGAGAACAGTGGGATACAGACCCCAAATTCTCATAAAAAGACCAAACTTAATGGTCTGACGGAGACTAGAGGAATCCCAGCAGTCATGGTCCCCAAACCTTCTGTTGGCCCAGGATAGGAACCATTCCCAAAGACAACTCATCAGACATGGAAGGGACTGGACAATGGGTTGGAGAGAGATGCTGACAAAGAGTGAGCTACTTGTATCAGGTGGACACTTAAGAATGTGTTGGCATCTCCTGTCTGGAGGGGAGATAGGAGGGTAAAGAGGGTTAGAAACTGGCAAAATTGTCACAAAAGGAGAGCCTGGAAGGAGGGACCAGGCTGATTCATTAGGGGGAGAGTAAGTGCGAGTACAGAGTAAGGTGTATATAAGCTTATATGTGACAGACTGACTTGATTTGTAAACGTTCACTTAAAACTCAATAAAAATTATTAAAAAAAAAATTCAGACTACACACCAGAAACCATGCAGACAAGAAGGCAATGGGATGACATATATAGTGCACTGAAGGAGAAAAACTGCCAGCCACCAATCATATATCCAGCAAAACTCTCTTTCAAATATGAAGGTGAAATTAAAACTTTTACAGATAAACACAAGCTTAGAGAATTTGCAAAACCAAAACAAAGCTAGAAGAATTACTAAAGGAAATTGGTCAGAAAATCAATAATATCAGATACCAACACGACGCAAGGTCACAAAACAGAACATCCTGATATCAACTCAAATAGGGAAAACACAAAAACAAAATAAGATTAATTTAAACAAGGAAAAAAATGCTTAAAACAGGGAATCATTGAAGTCATTATGTAAAAGATTACAATAATCAAAAAGAGGAAATAAATACAGGAGGCATAGATATTCCATACGGAGAGGACAAAGAGGCGATATAAGATGATACAAGTTAGGTTTTTACTTAGAAACATAGGCGCAAATATTAAGGTAACCACAAAGAGGTCTAACAATTCCATAATTCAAAACAAAAACCAAGAAAAACAGTACAACTCAGCAAACCTAAATTCAACTACTATGAAAATGAGGAACACATTATTTACAAAGAAAAGCTTCTCAGTACAAAAAAGTAAGCGGAAAAATGCAATTGTCAATAACACACACAAAAAGGCATCAAAATGACAGCACTAAACACATACTTATCTATAATTACGCTGAATGTAAATGGACTAAAGGCACCTATAAAGACAGAGTCTCAGACTGGATAAAGAAACACAATCCGTCTATATGCTGCCTACAAGAGACACACCTTAGACTTAGAGACACAAACAAACTAAAACTCAAAGGATGGAAAAAAATATATCAAGCAAACAACAAGCAAAAAAGAGCAGGAGTAGCAATATTAATTTCTGACAAAAGAGTCTTCAAAGTTAAATCCACCACAAAGGATATAGAAGGACACTACATAATGATTAAAGGGACAATTGACCAGGAAGATATAACCATATTAAATATTTATGCACCCAATGACAGGGCTGCAAGATACATAAAATAAACTTTAACAGAATTGAAAAGTGAGATAGACACCTCCACAATTATAGTAGGAGACTTCAACACACCACTTCCGGAAAAGGGTAGGACTTCCAGTAAGAAGCTCAACAGAGACATGGAGGATCTAATTGCTACAATCAGCTAAATTGACCTCATTGACTTATACAGAACACTCCACCCAACATCTGCAAAGAATACTTTTTTTTCTAGCACACATGGAACATTCTGTAGAATAGATGATAGGTTAGGTTAGAAAACAAACCTTTGCAGAATCCAAAACATCAAAATATTACAAAGCATCTTCTCAGACCACAAGGCCATAAAAGTGGAAATCAATAACAGAAAAATCAGGGAAAAGAAATCAAATACCTCAAAAAAGACTGGGTTATAGAAGACATTAAGGAGGGAATACAGAAATTCATAGAATGCAACGCGAATGAAAACACTTCCTATCAAAACCTCTGGGACACAGCAAAAGCAGTGTTCAGACGTCAATTTATATCGATAAATGCACAAAAAGACAAAATCAGAGAACTGTCCCCACAAATTGAACAAATAGAAAGTGAGTAACAAAAGGATCCGTCAGGCACCAGAAGAAAACAAATAATAAGAATTAGAGCAGAATTAAATGAATTAGAGAACAGAAAAACAATTGAAAGAATTAACAAAGCCAAAAGCTGGTTCTTTGAAAAAATTAACAAAATTGATAAACCATTGGCCAGACTGACTAAAGAAATACAGGAAAGGAAACAAATAACCCAAATAAGAAATGAGATGGGCCATATCACAAGAGACCCAACTGACATTAAAAGAATCATATCAGATTACTATGAAAAATTGTACTCTGACAAATTTGAAAACCTGGAAGAAATGGATGAATTCCTAGAAAAACACTACCTACCTAAACTAACACAATCAGAAGTAGAACAACTAAATATACCTATAACAAAAGAAGAGATTGAAAAGGTAATCAAAAAACTCCCAACAAAAAAAAGCCCTGGCCCAGAAAGCTTCACTGCACAGATCTACCGAACTTGCAGAGAAGAGTTAACACCACTACTACTAAAGGTATTTCAAAATATAGAAAATAATGGAATACCACGTAACTCATTCTATGAAGCCAGCATATCCCTGATACCAAAACCAGATAAAGACACCACAAAAAAAGAAAATTACAGACCTATATCTCTCATGAACTTAGATGCAAAAATCCTCAACAGAATTCTAGCCAAAAGAATTCAACAACATATCAAAAAAAATAATCCACCACGACCAAGTGGGACTTATACCAGGTATGCAAGGTTGGTTCAATATTAGAAAAACCATTAATGTAATCCACCATATAAATAAAACAAAAGACAAAAACCACATGATCTTATCCATTGATGCAGAAAAGGCATTTGACAAAGTCCAACACCCATTCATGATAAAAACTCTCAGCAAATAGGAATTGAAGGAAAAGTCCCCAAGATAAAATAAAAAATTTATTTTATTTTTTTTATACAAAGCCAACAGTCAACATCACTCTAAATGGAGAGAGCCTGAAAGCATTTCCCTTGAGAACGGGAACCAGACAAGGATGGCCTTTATCACCGCTCTTATTCAACATTGTGCTAGAGGTCCTAGCCAGAGCAATTAGGCTACACAAAGAAATAAAGGGCATCCGGATTGGCAAGGAAGAAGTAAAATTATCTCTATTTCCAGATGACATGATCTTATACACAGAAAACCCTAAGGAATCCTCCAGAAAACTACTGAAACTAATAGAAGAGTTTGGCAGAATCTCAGGTTACAAGACAAACGTACAAACATCAGTTAGATTCCTCTACACCAACAAAAAGAACATCAGAAAGGAAATCACCAAATCAATACCATTTACAGTAGCCCCCATGAAGGTAAAATACTTAGGAATAAATCTTACCAAAGATGTAAAAGACCTATACAATGAAAACTACCAAGTACTAGTGCAAGAAACTAAAAGGGACTTACATAAGTGGAAAAACATACCTTGCTCATGGATAGGAAGACTTAACATAGTAAAAATATCTATTCTACCAAAAGCCATCTATACATACAGTGCACTTCCGATCCAAATTCCAATGACATTTTTTAATGTGATGGAGAAAAAAAATCATGAACTTCATATGGAAGGGAAAGAAGCCCAGGATAAGTAAAGCATTACTGAAAATGAAGAAGAAACTGGGAGGCCTCACTCTACCTGATTTTAGAGCATATTATACACACACAGTAGTCACAACAGCCTGGTACTGGTACAACAACATGCACATAGACCAATGGAACTGAACTGAGAACCCAGATATAAATCCATCCACATATGAGCAGCTGATATTTGACAAAGGCCCAGTGTCAGTTAATTGGGGAAAAGATAGTCTTTTTAACAAATGGTGCTGGCATAACTGGATATTCATTTGCAAATAATGAAACAGGACCCATACCTCACACCATGCACAAAAACTAACTCCAAGTGGATCAAAGACCTAAACATAAAGACTAAAACGATAAAGATCATGGAAGAAAAAACAGGGACAACGTTAGGAGCCCTAATACAAGGCATAAATAGAACACAAAACATTGCTAAAAATGACAAAGAGAAACCAGATAACTGGGAGCTCCTAAAAATCAAACCCCTATGCTCATCTAAGACTTCACCAAAAGAGTAAAAAGACCTCCTACAGATTGGGAAAGAATTTTCAGCTATGCCATCCCCAACCAGCGCCTGATATCTAAAATCTATATGATTCTGTTCACAAAAAGACAAACACAACCCAATCAAAAAGTGGGCAAAGGATATGAACACGAACTTCACTAAAGAAGACATTCAGGCAGCTAACAGATACATGAGAAAATGCTCTCAATCATTAGCCATTAGAGAAATGCAAATTAAGACTATGATGAGATTTCCATCTCACTCCAACAAGGCTGGCGTTAACCCAAAAAACACTAAATAATAAATGTTGGAGAGGCTGCGGAGAGATTGGAACTCTTATACACTGCTGGTAGGAATGTAAAATGGTACAACCACTTTGGAAATCTATCTGGCGTTTCCTTAAAAAGTCAGAAATAGAACTACCATAGAACCCAGAAATCCCAGTACTCAGAATATATCCTAGAGAAATAAGAGCCTCTACAGGAACAGATATATGCACACCCATGTTTATTGCAGCTCTGTTTACAACAGCAAAAAGCAGGAAGCAACCAAGGTGTCCATCAATGGATGAATGGATAAACAAATTATGGTATATTCACACAATGGAATACTACGCATCGATAAAGAACAGTGATGAATCTGTGAAACATTTCATAACATGGAGGAACCTGGAAGGCATTATGCTGAGTGAAATTAGTCAGATCCAAAAGGACAATATTGTATAAGACCACTATTATAAGATCTTGAGAAATAGTCCAAACTGAGAAGAACAGATTCTTTTGAGGTTACGAGGCGGGGAGGAAGGGAGGGAAGGAGAGGGTTATTTACTGATTAGATAGTAGATAAGAACTACTTTAGGTGAAGGGAGGGACAATACTGAATACACAGAAGGTCAGCTCAGCTGGACTGGAACAAAGCCAAGAAGTTTCCTGGATAAACTGAATGCTTCGAATGCCAGCAGAGCAATGACGGGGGTTGGGGGACTATGGCTTTATGGGACATCTCAGTCAACTGGCAAAATAAATTCTATTAAGAAAACATTCTGCATCCCACTTACAAGTGTGGCGTCTGGCGTCTTATATGCTAACAAGTGGACATCTAAGATGCATCAATTGGTCTCAACACACCTGGATCAAAGGAGAATGAAGAACACCAAGGTCACACGATAACTACGAGCCCAAGACAGAAAGGGCCACATGAACTAGAGACTTACATCATCCTGAGACCAGAAGAACTAGATGGTGCCCGGCCACAACTGATGACTGCCCTGACAGGGAGCACAACAGAGAACCCCTGAGGAAGCAGGAAATCAGTGGGATGCAGACCCCAAATTCTCATAAAAAGACCAGACTTAATGGTCTGACTGAGACTAGAGAAATCCTGGTGGTCATGGTCCCCAAACCTTCTGTTGGCCCAGGACAGGAACCATTCCCGAAGACAACTCATCAGACATGGAATGGTCTGGACAATAGGTTGGAGAGAGATGCTGATGAGGAGTGAGCTACTTGTATCAGGCGGACACCTGAGACTGTGTTGGCATCCCCTGTCTGGAGTGGAGATAGGAGGGTAGAGGGGGTTAGAAACTGGCAAAACGATCACAAAAGGAGAGACTGGAAGGAGGGAGCGGGCTGACTCATTCCGGGGGAGAGTAAATGGGAGTATGTAGTAAGGTGTATATAAGTTTATATGTGAGAGACTGACTTGATTTGTAAACTTTCACTTAAAGCACAATAAAAATTATTAAAACAAAACAAAAAAAACACTTCTGTGTAAGTCACTACCATGAATGGTATTATACCATATATAGAAATTATTTATGATACGATGTTAGAAATAGAGAATTTCTGAACTTAGAAATAAAAACATATATTTTTATTATGTTCCTTATCCATTAATTGTAAGTCATTAAAAAGTTGCTGTAATGTTAATGTTGAAAATACAGTAGAAATATGTGAAGTAGGTTGTAAATAACTTTCTTAAATTGGCCTTTGCGTCTGCACTCTGTGGTAATGGAACATAACATTAATAAAATCTGTATAAACTAAGAAAACATAACTATGTCACCAATTACCATAATTTTTAAGTAACCATCTTGGCCTTGAAACTTGGTGTAGTAAAGAACACAAATATGTCATCCCCTAATTGGCAATAATTCAAAAATTTATAAATTAGCAAAATATTCACATGTCGTACTATACCGCCCTTAACTGACAATAAAACATACCAATTATAATTGAACATGACAACACACAAGGTATATAAACCCATGGATTTCTGCTCATATTCAGAGAAGACAGAAGCAAAAGATCTCTCTGAGTCGCTGTCTGAAGACTGAGAAAGCCTGCTGAGACACTGCTCACCACAACCGACCTCAGATCCTAGCTACAAAGGACCTCCTCTGAGTTGGAGGGCTGGTCAGATCGCCTCCAGAGACCACTTTAACATTTAAACTAACTTTGTAGTTGTCATTTCTGGCTCTCCAATGCCAAATGAATGTCTTAAGGTCTCACTTGCATGCCTTACCCTTACTACCTTGCAATAAACTGTATGAGTGTATGCATGAAAAAAAAAATGCCCATCTACACACTGTCTACAAGAGACACACCTTAGACTTAGAGACACAAAGAAACTAAAACTCAAAGGATGGAAAAACATATATCAAAAAAGAGCAGGAGTGGCTGTATTAATTTTTGACAAAATAGACTTTAAAGTTAAATCCATCTTAAAGGATAAGGAAGGACGTTATATAATGATTAAAGGGACAATACACCAAGAAGATAAAACCATATTAAATATTTACACACCCAACGACAGGGCTGCTACATACATAAAACAAACTCTATCAGCATTGAAAAGTGAGAGACAGCTCCACCATAATAGTAGGAGACTTCAACACACCACTTTCTGTGAAGGAAGGACATCCAGAAAGAAGCTCAATAAAGACACGGAAGATCTAAATGCCACAATCAATCGACTTGACCTCATAGACATATATAGAACACCCCGCCCAACAGCAACCGAGTATACTTTCTTTTCTAGTGCACCTGGGACATTCTCTAGAATAGACCACATATTAGGTCATAAAGCAAGTCTTAGCAGAATCCAAAACACTGAAATATTACAAACCCTCTTCTCTTGACTATACGGCCATAAAAGTGGAAATCAATAACAGGGAAAAGAAATCAAACTCTTGGAAACTGAACAATGCCTTGTTCCAAAAAGACTGGAGTATAGAAGATACTAAGGATGGAATAAAGAAATTCATAGAATCCAATGAGAATGAAAACACTTCCTATCAGAACCTTTGGGACACACCAAAAGTGGTGCTCAGAGGCCAATTTATATCAATAAATGCACACATACAAAAAGAAGAAAGGGCCAAAATCAAAGAATTATCCCTACAACTTGAACAAATACAAAAAGAGAGCAAGAAAAGAAACCCACAGGCACCAGAAGAAAAAAAATAATCAAAATTAGAGCAGAACTAAATGAAATAGAAAACAGAAAAAGAATTGAAAGAATTAACAAGACCAAAAGCTTGTTCTTTGAAAAAATCAACAAAATTGATAAACCACTGGCCAAACTGACAAAAGAAAAACAGGAGAGGAAGCAAATAACCCAAATAAGAAATGAGATGGGTGATATTATAACAGACCCAACTGAAATTAAAAGAATCCTATCAGATTACTATGAAAAATTGTACTCTAACAAATTTGAAAACCTAGAAGAAATGGATGAACTCCTAGAAACACACTACGTACCTAAACTAAAACAAACAGAGGTAGAACAACTAAATAGACCCATCACAAAAGAAGAGATTGAAAAGGTAATCAAAAAACTCCCAATAAAAAAAAAAAAAAACCCTGGCCCAGACGGCTTCACTGCAGAGTTCTACCAAACTTTCAGAGAAGAGTTAACACCACTACTACTAAAGGTATTTCAGAGCATAGAAAAGGACGGGACACTCCCAAACTCATTCTAAGAAGTCACCATATCCCTGATACCAAAACCAGGTAAACACATCACAAGAAAACAAAATTATAGACCTATATCCCTCATGAACGGAGATGCAAAAATCCTCAATAAAATTCTAGCCAATAGAATTTAACAATATCTCAAAGCAATTATTCACCATGACCAAGTGGGACTTATACCAGGTATGCAAGGATGATTCAACATTAGAAAAACAATTAATGTGATCCACCACACAAATAAAACAAAAGACAAGAATCACATGATTTTACCAATTGATGCAGAAAAGGCATTTGACAAAGTTCAACACCCATTCATGCTAAAAACTCTCAGCAAAATAGGAATAGAAGGAAAATTCCTCAGCATAATAAAGGGCATTCATACAAAGCCAACAGCCAAAATCACGCTAAATGGAGAGAGCCTGAAAGCATTCCCACTGAGATTGGGAACCAGACAAGGATGACGTTTATCACTGCTCTTATTCAACATTGTGTTGGAGGTCCTAGCCAGAGCAATTAGGCTAAGTACAGAAATAAAGAGCATCCAGATTGGCAAGGAAGAAGTAAATGTATCTCTATGTGCAGATGACATGATCTTATACACAGAAAACCCTAAGGAATCCTCAAGAAACTACTGAAACTAATAGAAGAGTTCAGCAGAGTATTGGGATACAAGATAAACATTCGAAAATCAGTTGGATTCCTCCACACCAACAAAAAGAACATCGAAGAAGAAATCACCAAATCAATACCATTTACAGTAGCCCCCAAGAAGATAAAATACTTAGGAAGAAATCTTACCAGAGATGTAAAAGACTTATACAAAGAAAACTACAGTACACTTCTGCAAGAAACCAAAAGAGACTTACATGAGTGGAAAAACGTACCTTGCTCATGGATAGGAAGACTTAACATTATGAAAATGTCTATTCTACCAAAAGCAATCTATACATTTAATGTAAGTCCGATCCAAATCCCAAGGACATTCTTTAATGAGATGGAGAAAAAAATCACCTACTTCATATGGAAAGGAAAGAGGCCCCGGATAAATGAGGCATTACTGAAAAAGAAGAACAAGGTGGGAGGCCTTACTTTACCTGATTTTAGAACCTATTATACAGCCACAGTAGTCCAAGCAGGCTAGTACTGGTACAACAACAGATACATAGACCAACGGAGCAGACATCAGAATACAGACATAAATCCACCCACATATGAGCAGCTGATATTTGACAAAGGCCCCAAAACAGTTAAATGGGGAAAAGACCACCTTTTTAACAAATGGTGCTGCCATGACTGGATATCCATCTGCAAAAAAATGAAACAAGACCCATACCTCACTTCATGGATAAAAACAAGATCAAAATGGATCGAAGACCTAAGTATAAAATCGAAAACCATAAAGATCATGGAAGGAAAAACAGAGACAACGTTAGGAGCCCCATTAGCATAAACTGTATACAAAGCATTATTAAGAATGCAGAAGAAAAACTAGATAACTGGGAGCTCCTAATAATCAAAAACCTGTGCTCATCCGAAGACTTCACCAAAAGAGTAAAAACACTACCTACAGACTGGGAAAAAGTTTTTAGCTATGACATTTCCGGTCAGCACCTGATCTCTAAAATCTACATGATACTGCAAAAACTCAACTCCAAAAAGACAAATAACCCAATTAAAAAATGGGCAAAAGATATGAATAGACACTTCATTAAATAAGACATTCAGGTAGCTAACAGATACATGAGGAAATGTTCACGATCATTAGCCATTAGAGAAACGCAGATCGAAACTACAATGAGATTTCATCTCACTCCAACAAGGCTAGCATTAATCCAAAAAAGACAAAATAATAAATGTTGGAGAGGCTGTGGAGAGATTGGAACACTTATACACTGCTGGTGGGAATGTCAAATGGTACAACCACTTGGTAATCGATTTGATCGTTCCTTAAAAAGCTAGAAATAGAACTAACATACAATCCAGCAATCCCACTCCTCGGAATATAGCCTAGAGAAATAAGAGCCTTTACACGAACAGGTATATGCACACCCATGTTCAGTGCAGCACTGTTCATAAAAGCAAAAAGATGGAACCAACCAAGGTGTCCATCAATGGATGAATGGATAATTAAATTATGGTATATTCACACAATGGAATACTTCCCGTCGTAAAGAACAGTGAGGAATCTGTGAAACATTTCATAACATGGAGGAACCTGGAAGGCATTATGCTGTGTGAAATTAGTCAGTTGCAAAAGGACAAATATTGTATAAGACCAATATTATAAGAACTTGAGAAGCAGTTTAAACTGAGAAGAAAACATTCTTTTGTGGTTATGAGAGGGTGGAGGGAGGGAGCATGAGTAGTGAATACCCAAGAACTCAGGGTATTCATTATTTACATAGTACATGAGAACTATTTTAGGTGAAGGGAAAGACAACACATAACTGGACTAAACCAAAAGCAAAAAAGTTTTCTGAATAAACTGAATGCTTCGAAGGCCAGTGTAGCAGAGGCAGGGGTTTGGGGACCATAGTTTCAGAGGACATCTAAGTCAATTGACATAATAAAATGTATTAAGAAAATATTCTGCATCCCACTTTGAAGGGTGGCATCTGGGGTCTTAAATGCTAGCAAGCAGCCATCTAAGATGCATCAATGGGTTTCAACTCACCTGATCAAAGGAGAATGAAGAACACCAAGGATACAAGGTAATTACGAGACACAAAGGGCCACGTGAACCAGAGTGTACATCCTACTGAGACCAGAAGAACTAGATGGTGCCCAGCTACTACCGATGACTGCCCTGACAGGGAACACAACAGAGAACCCCTGAGGCAGCAGGAGATAGTGGGATGCAGACCCCAAATTCTCATAAAAACATCAGACTTAATGGTCTGACTGAGACTGGAAGGAATCTGGTGGTCATGCCCCCCCCAGACCTTCTGTTGGCACAGGATGGGAAGCATTCCCAAAGCCAACTCTTCAGACAGGGATTGGACTGGATAATGAGATGGAGAGGGATGCTAGTGAGGAGTGAGCTTCTTGGATCAGGTGGACACTTGAGACTATGCTGGCATCTCCTGCCTGGAGGGGAGGTGAGAAGGTGGGGGAGGGGGCTAGAAGCTGCTGAAATGGACACGAAAAGAGAGAGTGGAGGGAGACAGCGGGCTGTCTCATTAGGGAGACAGTAATTGGGAGTATGTAGCAAGGTGTATATAAGTTTTTGTGTGAGAGGCTGACTTGATTTGTAAAGTTTCAATTAAAGCACAGTAAAAATTTAAAAAAAAGAAATATCTCTTGCACATCCTATATAAATACACGGAAACCCCATTTCAGGCCCTCTATCCTATGTTCCAAAACTGTCACATTCTCAAAATCTCATACATAAACATATGAACATGCTTCCAGTACATACACAAATTCAATTCTCCCACTCCCTGTGCAAATGCACAACCTCATTTTTTCATCAGATGCCCACCTCCTCATTTCCCAGAATATACCCTTCTCCCTACTGAAACATATTACACGTGACCCCAGAAAATATTCATCCAAACTGCCATGCCCTTCATGAAACATACAAACTCATTACGCATACAACTGTCCTCATAACCTGAATATAACCTAAAATATTCAGGACACTAAAAAAAAAATGACCCTGTATCTTCAAATACTAATATAACTCACAATGCCTGCCTATACATAATCAAACAATCCACAATACCCAAACAGAAATCAATCCCCAATTTTCTTGAATAGAAAATCATACAAACCCCAGACCAAACATGGAAGATGCATGTGCAACTCCAGGAAAGCACTGAGGTAACACAGTCATACAACATGCCCTGAGTATATACCAGTGATCCTTCCTCATTCCCAAAATATACAAAACCAAAAGGCCTTACACGCAAGCTAATACACACAGGCACACTCCCTCATATGCCCAAACGTCAAGCAGAGAAACTCATTCCAAACCTACCATTAGATACACAGGAAGACCCAAAATTCATGGCAGAAGTGCCACACCCAAAGTATTACCCTGAGCCAAAATTTGCACACAACTCACTTCCAAGTCCTTGAGTGTACATGCCTATACCTCATGACCTGCACACTTCCACAAAAACTCACTTATATTGAATCACAAAGGTCCATGTAAACACCACCAACCCACATTTCAATACAAATATCAACTTCCAAGAGCTCATTCAACACATACACAATCCCCACACCGTGAATTCACATAAACACGTTTCCAACAGAGCCCCAAATAACGGGCACAAAAGCATCCACACCTCTCAATTCTCCCAATCCCTGCAAGGCTCACAACTAAATCTCCATACTATTTCCAGATATAAGCAACGCCCCACAAGTACTCCACCCTCAGAAATCAAACACAGAGGTAGTGGGGCCAAGATCGTGGAGTAGTCAGATGCTTCCCGTGGTCCCTCTTACAACAGACATCTGAAAAAATACAGGAATTGATTATACATGACAATCTAAGAGCCCTGAACATCTAAAGCAAAGGTGAGGAATCGGACTGAGTGGCAGGTGGAGGGAAAGACAGTTAACAAGCAGTGAAGAGTTGCCAGACCTAACCCAGCAGGAATCATCACCCTGCAGGCCAGGATTGGGTGGTGCCAGCGGTGAGGCAAGCAACGGAGTTTGGGACATGTTTTCCAAATCAGGAGAGACCGAGGGATGAAGATTCCACTCCCACCTCCAGAACCAGTGAAAAGTGGTGCTCAACTGGTAAAACATATGTACATGCGTCTAAACTACCCTGCAGATCAAAAAACGCCCCTGTGGGAAAAACCTCTCTCCCATTTACCTGCCCCCTGCCTGCTCTACACTCGGTTCAAGCCAGCTTCAGAGACTGCCACATCTCCTGGGCTGAAAGAAAGATCCATCATGCTCCCTGAGCCATTCTCCTGGCATTGGAGAGGGAATAATTTCACAAAGAGGGAAAAACTATCTCCTGAATCCTTTAAACCAAGAACTCGGGGCAGAAACACTCTCTGCCTAGGCATAGGCATAAGAGGTCCACAGACTTTCAATGTCCTTCAGCCCTGCAGAGACCTGTGTGGGCCCATTTCAACAGTGTAGGCCCTCATTAGCACAGTACAACAGGGTATATACCTGAACCCTCACTTAACTCTTTCAACTATATGGTGGAGAAGAAGGTTCATGACATTTGACACGACTCTGTCTATTAAGCAGGGTCAACACATACCCACATCATGGGCCTGAGGACTGGTGTCTCCACCCATGCCACCTAGCCACCCATGACAGGGATCGAAGAAGAAGTGGTGGTTCCCACTCCCTACAGCCCCCATAATTTGGATGGCGGGGAGGGACGAATATACAGAGAGAATTGTGGAAAATTTGTTGGAAGGAAACTTCCCTGATATCGTGAAAGATGAGAAGATATCCACCAAAGATGCTCATTGAACCTCATATAAGGTAGATCCCAAAAGAATGTCACCATGACATATCATAATCAAACTTGCCAAAACCAAAAGTAAAGAGAGAATTTTAAGAGTGGCTAGATTTTTTTAGATATAAATGAAAAGTCACCTATGAATGAGAGTCAATAAGACTAAGCTCATACTATTCAGTAGAAACCACGTAGGCAAGAAGGCGATGGGCTTTATATAAAGTCTTGAACATCAAAACTGCCAGCCAAGAATTACATATCCAACAAAACTGTCTCAAAAAACGGTTGGCGAAGTTAGGACATTTGTATAAAAAAAAAAGTTTAGGGAATTTGCAAAAACCCAAGCCAAAATTACAAGAAACACTAAAGGGAGACTTCAGTTTAGAAAATCAATAACATAAGACAATAAACCAAGACTGAAACACAGGACAGAGCAACTAGATATCAACCGAGATAGGGAAATCACAAAAATAAACCAAAGCTAAAGTTTTTTTTTTTAAAAACACTCAAAATAGGGAAACATGACATCATTAGGTAAAAGATGACAACATTAAAACAAAAAAGAGGGACTAAATAATGTAGTCATACATCTTTCATATGGAGAGGAAGTCAAGGAGATATAAAGAAATAAAAGGTTGGTTTATATGTTTTTTTTTTTATATGTACAAAAATTGGGGAAAAGAGTAAGGTAACCACAAAGGAAACTAACAATCCTACACATCAAAATAAAAAACAAGAAAAATGTAAAGGCTCCACGAATACAAAATCAACAACAATGAAAAAGATGAAAATACATTTAAAAAACCACCCAGCACAGAAAATTAAGTGGAATAAAGAAACTGTTAACAATGCACAAAAAAAGACAAGAATGGCACACTAAGCTCATACTTAACAGTAATTACACTGATTGTAAACAGAGTAAATGCTCCAATTAAGAGACACACAAAGGCAGAATGGATAAAAAAACATGACCTATCACTTTGTGCCTACAAGAGACATGAAACAGACTCACAGACACAAACAACCTAAAACGCAAAGGATGGAAATATATATATACATATCTCAAGCAAACAACAATCTAAACAGAGCAGGAGTGCAAATATTGATTTCTGACAAAAGAGACTTTAAAGTAAAATCTACCACAAAGAAGAAGGAAGGACATTCTATAATGATTAATGGGCCAATACACCAGGAGGATGTAACCATAATAAACAGTACCCACGAAATGACAGAGCTCCAAAATACATAAAACAAACTTTAACACCATTGAAAAGGCAGAGAGACAACTCCATGATAATAGTAGGAGACTTCAAAACACCACTTTCAGTGAAGGACAGAATATCCAGAAAGAAGCTCAATAAAGAAATAGAAGATCTAAATGCCACAATCAACCAACTTGACCTCATGGACATATACAGAACACTGCACCAAAAGCAGCCAAGTATAATTTCTTTTCCAATGCACCTGGAACATTGTCCAGAATAGACCACACAGTAGGCCATAAAGCAAGCCTTAAATGAATCCGGAGCACTGAAGTATTTCAAAGCACCTTTTCTGACCATAAAGCCATAAAAGAAATCATTAACAGAAAAAGCAAAGAAAAAAATCAAACATATGGAAATGTCTTGCTCAAAAACTACTGGGTTATAGAAGAAATTAAGGACAGAATAAAGAAATTCACAGAATCAAATGAACATGAAAAAACCTACCAGAACTTTTGGGACACAGCAGAAGCAGGTCTCAGAGGTCAATTTATAGCAATAAATGCACACATCCAAAACAAAAAAACAAAGTGCCAAAAACTCCAACAAATAGAAAGAGAGGAGCAAAAGAAGCCCTCAGACACCAGAAGAGAGCAAATAATAAAAATCTGAGCAGAATTAAATGAAATAGAGAATAGAAAAACAATTGAAAGAGCTAAGGAAAACAAAAGTTGGTTCCTAGAAAAGACTAACAGAATCGATAAACCACTTGCCAAACAGACAAAGGAAAACAGGAGAGGAAGCAAATAACGCAAATTAGAAATGTGATGGGCGATATCACAATGACCCAACTGAAATTAAATAATCAGAACACAATATTATGAAAAACTGTACTCTAACAAATTTGAAAACCTAGAGGAAATGGAAAAATTTCTAGAAACACACTACCTATCTAAACTAACACAGAGATAGAACAACTAAATAAACCATGACAAAAGAAGAGATTAAAAAACTTAATTTCAAAACACCCAACAACAACAACAATAAAAAACCCTGACCCTGATGGCTTCACTGGAGAATTATGCCAACTTTTAGAGAAGAGTTAACATCACTGCTACTAAATGTATTTTGGAGCATAAAAAAGGATGTAACACTGCCAAACTCATTCTATGAAGCCAGCATAACCCTGATACCAAAACCAAGTCAAAACTCCACAAAAAAGAAAACCATAGACAATTGGACCTCATGATATTAGATGCAATAATCCTCAACAAAATCCTAACCAATAAAATTCAACAATATATATTAAAAAAAAAATTCACCATGCCGAGTGGGATTCATACCAGGTATGCAGGGATGGTTCAACATTAAAAAAAAAAATGTAATCAATCACATAAATAAAACAAAAACACCACATGATCTTATCAATTCCTGCAGAAAAGGCATTTGACAAAGTCCAACACCCATTCATGATGAAAACACTCAGCAATATAGGAATAGAAGGTACATTTCTCAGCATAATAAAGGTCATTTATACAAACCCAAAAGCCATTATCATCCTAAATGAAGACCGTCTGAAAGCATTCCACCTGAGAACTGGAACCAGAAAAGGATGCCCTTTATCACCACTCTTATTCAACACTGTGCTGGAGGTCCTAGCCAGAGCAATTAGGCTAGGGAAAGAAATAAAGGGCATCTATTTAAATTGATAAGGAAGAAGTAAAATGTGTCTATTTGCAGATAATATGGTCTTATACACAGAAAACCCTAAGGAATAAACAAGAAAACTACTGGAATTAATAGAAGAGTTCAGCAAAGTTCCAGGATGCAAGATACACATAGGAAAATCAGTTGTATTCTTCTACACCAAAAAGGAGAACATCGAAGAGGAAATCACCAAATCAATACCATTCACTATAGCCCCCAAGAAGATAAAAAACATAGAAATAAATCTAACCAGAGATGTAAAAGATCTATACAAAGAAAACTGAAAGACACCACTGCTAGAAACCAAAAGAGACCTACATAAGTCGAAAAACATACCTTACTCATGAACAGGAAGACTCAACGTTGTGAAAAATAACTATTCTACACAAAGCGATCTATAGATACAAGGATTCATGATCCCAACTTCAATGGCATTTTGTAATGAGATGGAGAAACAAATCATCAATCTCACATGGAAAGGGTAGAGGCCCCGGATAAGTAAAGCATTACTGAAGAAAAAGAACAAAGTGGGAGACCTCAAACTACCTGATTTTAGAATCTATTATACCATCATTGTAGTCAAAACACCGTGGTACTGATACGATAACAGATACATAGGTCAATGGAACAGAACTGAGAATCCAGAAATAAATCCATACACATGAGCAGCTGATATTTGACAAAGGCCCAAAGCCCATTAATTAGGGAAAAGACAGTCTCTTTAACAAACGGTGCTGGCATAACTGGCTATTCACCTGCTAAAAAATGAAACAAGAACATACTTCACACCATGCACAAAAACTAACTCAAAATGGACCAAAGACCTCAATGTAAAATCTAAAACAATAAAGATCATGGAAAAAAAAAAATAGGGACAACACTAGAAGCCTTAATACACAGCATAAACAGTATACAACACATCACCAACAACACACACCAGAAGAGAAACTAGATAACTCGGCCCTCCTAAAAATCAAACACTTATGCTCAGCCAAATACTTCACCAAAACACTAATAAGACAACCTACGGAGCAGGAAAAAAGTCTCGCCTACAACAAATCTGATCAGCATTTCATCTCCAAAATCTACAAGATACTGCAAAACCTCAACAACAAAAAGACAAATAACCCAATTAAAAAGTGGGCAAGGAACATGAACAGTCACTTCACCAAAGAAGACATTCAGGAAGCTAACAGATACCTGAGGAAGTGCTCACGATCATTACCTTTAGAAAAATGCAAATCAAACTACAATGGGATACCATCTCACCCCAACAAGGACAGCAGTAGTCCAAAACACACAAAATAATCAATGTAGGAGAGGTTGTGGAGACTGGAATACTCATACGCTGCTGGTGGGAATGTAAAATGGTACAAGCACTTTGAAAATCGATTTGGAGCTTCCTTAAAAGGAAGAAATAGAACTGCCATGTGACCCACCAATTCCACTCCTTGGAATATGTCCTAGAGAAATAATAGCTCTCACACAGAGACACATGCACACTCATGTTCATGGCAGCAAAAACATGGAAATGGCACAGAGGCAGGGCCAAGATAGCTAAAAAGCCAGATACTTCTGCGAATCACTCTTACAACAAAGACCTGGAAAATCAAGTGAAATGAGTATATTTATCACAAGCTAGGAGCCCTGAACATCAAAGGCGAAGTTAGAAAATGGACTAAGTGGCACGGGAAGAGTGAGACCATTCAGAAAAAGAGAGAAGTTGCAGGACTTGAATCGCTGAGATTCCTCAGGCACAATTCCTGGAAGTGGCTGCAGCGGGCTGGTGGTAGCGTTTGGCCACGGTTTTCTTAGGGAGAAGCAGCCAGCCACAAAACCTACTCACACCTCTGAAATCAGAGAAGAACGGCACTCTCGGCAAAGGCTAAATACTTGCGTATATTTTACCACGGCCTCTGACCCCAAGCCGGCTTCAGTGGCTGTAGATTTCCCTGGGCCTGAGATAGGCCCATCTGAGCACTCTAAGATATATTCCTGGTTTTGGAGAAGGTATAAATTCACAACAGGGGGGAAAGATAATCTGCCAGCTCTACTAACCTGGGGAGCTCAGGACAGAAGCAGCTCCTGTCCAGGCATAAACAGTCCATGGACTTTGAATACCTTTCCCCCCTGCATGGGCCAGTCTGGGCCTATTCCAGAAAAATATGAGTCCTCACGTACCCACATTAGGGACCTAAGCACTGGTGGTTCCTCTCAGGACACACAGCCCCCGAAACAGGGGTGCAAGGATAACTGGTACCTTCCAGTCCTTATAACTGAAAGCATTGGGTGCCCATGGTCCATCTGCAGAACCCACCCACCTGCATGCTCTAGGGAACAGGGTCACACTTTCCTCAGATACACATGGGGGACAGTTCTCAACCCCCTGCCTTATTCACAGAGTGACCCCCTGCTGCAACCAGATACTGGTACCTACACCAAACACCCTGCCCTTCTCAGACTATAGCACAGAACCTGTATCACACACTTGATGTCCTGGACACCTGAGCTGAATCCACACAAGAAAAATGAATGGACTCATAAGCTCATATACATGACAACAGCTCTAGCCATCTGGTGACAGGACGTCAGAGGACCAAAGGCAAAAATAATCAAGCTAGCTCACCCAAGCAACCCATTTGGGCATATCAAAACAAAACAAAGCCAGAAACTAGGATATGGTGAGCAAACATAAAATAAACTAACACAGCAACTTAGAGATGGCTAGGAGAAAACAGTCAATATCAAACCACATAAAGAAACAGACCATGACCATTTCAACAAGCTCTTAACACAAAGAATCAAAGGATCTTCTGGATGAAAGTGCCTTCCTGAAATTACTGGATGCAGGATTCAAAAGATTAATGTACAGAACTCTTCAAGACATAAGGAAGGAGATCAGGCAATATGCAGAACAAGCCAAGGAACACACAGGTAAAACACTTGAAGAAATTAAAAAGGTTCTTCAGGAACATAATGAAAAATTTAATAAGCTGTGAGGATCCATAGAAAGACACCAATCAGGAATTCAGAAGATTAACAATAAAATTACAGAATTAGACAACTCAATAGAAAGTCAGAGGAGCGGAATCGAGCAAGTGGAAGGCAGAACTGGGGACCATGAAGATAAAGCACTTGGCACCACTACATATGAAGAAAAATCAGATAAAAGAATTTTAAAAAATTGAAGGAACCTTAAGAATCATGTGGGACTTTATCAGGAGAAATAACCTACAAGTGATCAGTGTACCAGAACAGGGAGGGATAACAGAAAATACAGAGAGAATTGTTGAAGATTTGTGGGCAGACAACTTCCCTGATGTCGTGAAAGATGAGAAGATATCAATTCAAGATGCTCGTCAAACTCCACGTAAGGTAGATTTTAAAAGGAAGTCACCAAGACATATTATAATCCAACTTGCCAAAACCAAAGATAAAGATAGAAATTTAGAGCAGCTTTTTTAAGGATAAACGAAACGTCAAGTACAAAGAAGACTCAGTGAGAATATGCTCAGACTACTTGGCAGAAACCATGCAGGCAAGAAGGCAATGGGATGACTTATATAAAGTTTGGAAGAAAAAAAATTGCCAGCCAAGAATATAGCCAGCAAAACTGTCTCTCAAATATGAAGGTGAAATTAGGACATTTCCAGATAAACACTCGTTTAAGGATTTTGTAAAAACCAAACCAAAACTACAAGAAACACTAAAGGGAGTGCTTTGGTTAGAAAACCAATAATATCAGGTATCAACCTAAGACTAGAACACTGGACAGAGCAATCAGATATTAACTCAGGCAGGGAAATCACAAAAATAAATCAAGATAAAAAAATGCTCACAATGGGGAAACTGCAATGTCATTATGTAAAAGAAGACAACATTGAAATAATAAAGAGGGACAAGGAAATGTTGTCATAGCTCTTTCATATAAGAGGAAGAAAAGGTGATACAAAGAAATAAAAGTTAGGTTCAAACTTAGAAAAATAGGGGTAAATATTAAGGTAACCACAAAGGAGAGTAACTATACTTCTCATAAAAATAAAATACAAGAAAAAAATAGAGACTCAGTAGAAACAAAATCAACAACAACAAATAAGAGGAAAAGACATTATATAAAGATCAACTGCTCAGCACAAAAAATGAAGTAGGAAAAAGAAACTGTCAACAACACACAAAAAAATACATCAAAGTGACAGCACTACACTCATACCTATTCATAATTACGCTGAATGTTAATGGACTAAGCATACTCATAAAGAGACAGAGTGGCGGAATGGTTAAAAAAAATACGTTTCATCTATATGCTGCCTACAAGAGACACACCTTACACTTAGAGACACAAATAAACTAAAACTCAAAAAATGGAAAAAAATATATCAAGCAAAAAACAATCAAAAAAGAGCGGGAGTGGCAATATTAATTTCTGACAAAATAGACTTCAAAGTTAAATCCACCACAAAGGATAAGGAAGGACACTATCTACTGATTAAAGGGACAATGTACCAGGAGGACATAAATATATTAAATATTGATGCACCCAATGACAGGGCTGCAAGATACATGAAACAAACTCTAAAAGCGTTGAAAACTGAGACAGACAGCTCCACAATTACAATAGGAAACTCCAACATACCACTTTGGGTGAAGGACATGACATCCAGAAAGAAGCTCAATAAAGACAGGGAACATCTATGTGTCACAATCAACCAACTCTACCTTATAGACATATACAGAACACTCCACCCAACAGCAGCCAAGTATACTTTCTTTTCTAGTGCACATGGAACATTCTCTACAATAGACCACATATGAGGTCATAAAGCAAGTCTTAGCAGAATCCAAAACATCGAGATACTACAAAGCATCTTCTCTGACCATAAGGCCATAAAAGCAGAAATCAACAACAGAAAAAGGAGGGAAAAGAAATGAAACACTTGCAAGCGGAACAATAACCTGCTCAAAAAGGACTGGGTTATAGAAGAAATTAAAGATGGAATAAAGAAATTCATAGAATACAATGAGAATGAAAACGCTTCCTATTAGAACCTTTCGAACACAGCGAAAGCAGTGCTCAGAGGTCAACTGATAACAAGAAATGCACTCATCCAAAAAGAAGAAAGGGCCAAAATCAAAGAATTATCCCTACGACTTGAACAAACAAAGAGAGCAACAAAAGGAACCTTCAAGCTCTAGAAGAAAGGAAAAAATAAAAATTAGAGCAGAACTCAATGAAACAGAAAACAGAAAAACAATTGAAAGAATTAACAAGACCAAAAGCTGATTCTTTGAAAAAATTAACAAAATTGATTGACCATTGCCAAAACCAACAAAAGAAAAACAGGAGGGGAAGCAAATAACCCGAATAAGAAATGAGATGGGCCATATTACAACAAACCCAACTGAAATTAAAAGAATCATATCCTATTGCCATGAAAAATTGTACTCTAACAAACTTGAAAACCTAGAAGAAATGGATGAATTCTTAGAAACACACTACCTAACTAAACTAACACAAACAGAGGTAGAACAACTAAATAGACCCACAACAAAAGAAGAGACTGAAAAAGTATTCAAAAAGCTCCCAATACAAAAAAAAAAAAAAAAAAAACCCAGGCCGGGACGGCTTTACTGCAGAGGTCTAAAAACTTTCAGAGAAGCATTGACACCACTGCTACTAAAGGTGCTTCAGAGCACAGAAAAGGACGGAATACTCCCACACTCATTTTATGAAGGCAGCATATCCCTGATACCAAAACCAGGTAAAGCCACTACAAAAAAAGAAAATTAAAGGCCTATATACCTCATGAACTTAGATGCAAAGATCCTCACCAAAATTCTAGCCAATAGAATTCAACAACATATCAAAAATAATTCACCATGAGCAAGTGGGATTCATACCAGGTATGCAGTGATGGTTCAACACTAGAAAAAGCATTAATGTAATTCATCATATAACTAAAACAGAAGACAAGAACCACATAATTTTATCAATCGATGGAGAAAAGGCATTTGACAAAGTTCAACACCCATTCATGATAAAAAAAAAAAAACTCTCAGCAAAATAGGAAAAGAAGGAAAAATCCCTCAACATAATAAAGGACATTTACGCAAAGTTAACAGCAACATCATCCTAAAATGAGAGAGTCTGAAAGCATTCCCCTTGAAATCAGGAACCAGACAAGGACACCCTTTATCACCACTTTTATTCAACATTCTGCTGGAGGTCCTAGCCAGAGCAATTAAGCTAGATGAAGATTAAAGGGCATCCAGATTGATAAGGAAGAAGTAAAAGTATCTGTATTTGCAAATGACATGATCTTGTACACAGAACACCCCGAAGAATCCTCAAGAAAACTACTGAAACTAGTAGAAGAGTTCAGCAGAGGATCAGGATACAAGAAAAACATACAAAAATCAGTTGGATTCCTCTACACCAACAAAAACAACATAGAAGAGGAAATCACCAAATCAATACCATACACAGTAGCCCCCAAGAACATAAAATACTTAGGAATAAATCTTACCAGAGATGTAAAAGAGTTATACAACAAAAACTACAAGACACTACCATAAAAAACCAAAAGAGACCTACCTAAGGGGAAAAACATACCTCTATCATGGATACCCAGAAACCCAGTGCCGTCGAGTTGATTCTGACTCATAGCGACCCTATAGCACAAAGTAGAACTGCCCCATAGAGATCCCAAGGAGCACCTGGTGGATTCGAACTGCCAGCCCTTTGGTTAGTAGCCGTAGCACTTAACCACTATGCCACCAGGGTTTCCTGCTCATGGATAGGAAGACTTAACATTGTAAAAATGTCTGTTCTACCAAAAGCCATCTATACATTCAATGCAATACCCATCTAAATTCCAATGGCATCTTTTGATGAGATGGAGAAAAAAATCACCAACTTCATACGGAGGGAAAGAACTGCCGGATAAGTAAACCATTACTGAAAAAGAAGGACAAAGTGGGAGCCCTCGCCCCATCTGATTTTAGAACCTATTATACTGCCACAGTAGGTAAAACAGCCTGATACTGATACAACAAAGGATACACAGACCAATGGAACAGAATTGAAAATCCAGACATAAAGCAGCTGATATTTGACAAAGGCCCGAAGTCAGTTAAATGGGGAAAAGGCAGTCTTTTTAACAAATGGTGCTGGCATAACTGGATATCCATTTCTAAAAAAATTAAACAAGACCCATACCTCACACCATGCACAAAACTAACTCAAAGTGGATCAAAGACCACATAAATATAAAATCTAAAGGATAAAGATGATGGAAAAAAAAATAGGGACAGTGCTAGGAACCCTAATACATGGCAGAAACAGTACACAAAGCATCACTAACAATGCAGAAAAGAAACTAGATAACTGGGAGTTCCTAAAAATCAAACACCTATGCTCATCCAAAGACTCCACCAAAAGAGTAAAAAGACTACCCACTGCGAAAAAGTTTTTAGCTTTGACATTTCGCATCAGCATCTGATCTCTAAAATCTACGTGATACTACAAAAACTCAACTACAAAAAGACAAATAACCCAATTAAGAAATGGGGAAAGGATATGAACAGACACTTCACTAAAGAAGACATTCAGGAAGCTAAAAGATGCATGAGGAAATGCTCATGATCATTAGCCATTAGACAAATGGAAATCAAAACTACCATGAGATTCCATCTGACTCCAACAAGGCTGGCATTAATCAAAAAAACCCAAAATAATCAATGTTGGAGAGGTTGTGGAGAGATTGGAACACTTCTACACTGCTGGTGGGAATGTAAAATGGTACGACCACTTTGGAAATTGATTTGGCACTTTCTTAAAAAACTAGAAATAGAACTACCATATGATCCAGCAATCCCCCTCCTTGGAATATATCCGAGAGAAACAAGAGCCTTTTACACAAACAGACATGTGCACACCCATGTTCACTGCAGTAAAAAAAAAAAAAAAAGTAGTGTTTAAAATAACAAAAAGTTGGAAGGAACTGAAGTGTCCACCAACGGATGAATGTATAAATACATTATGGTATAGTCCCACAATGGAATATTACCATCGATAATGAACAATGATGAATCCGTGAAACATTTCATAACATGGAGGAATACGGAAGGCTTTATGCTGAGTGAAATTACTCAGCTGCAAAAGGACAATTATAGTATAAGACCAGTATTATGAAAACTCCAGAAATAGTTTAAACAGAGAAGAGAATATTCTTTGATGGTTACAAGGAGGGGAGGGAGGGAGAGAGGTTTTCACTAATTAGATAGTAGATAAGCACTATTTCAGGTGAAGGGAAAGACAACACACAATACAGGAGAGGTCAGCACAACTGTACTCAGCCAAAAGCAAAGAAGTTTCCTGAATAAACAGAAGGCCAGCGTAGCAGGGGCAGGGGTTTAGGGACCATGGTTTCAGGGGACATCTAAGTCAATTGGCATAATCAAATCTATTAAGAAAAAAAAAAAAGATGGCAACAACCTAGGTGCCCATCAACAGATGAATGAATAAACAAATTATGGTATATTCACACGATGGAAAAGTACACAATAATAAAGAACAATGATAGATCTGCGAAACATCTCATAATATGGATGAATCTGGAAGGCATTATGCTGAGTGAAGTTAGTCACAAAAGGACAAATATTCTATAAGAACACTATTATAAGAAGTGAAGAAAAGGTTTAGATACAGAAGAAAACATTCTTTTCTGTTTATGAGGGCAGAGGGAGGAAGGGGGTATTCACTAACTAGATAAAAAAAAAAAAGATAGTAGGTAAGAATTATTTTAGGCAAAGGGAAGGACAACACACGATACAGGGGAAGTCAGCACAACTGGACTAAACCAAAAACTAAGAAGTTTCCTGAATACAGCCAAACACTTCGACGGACAGAGAATCAGGAGCAGGGGTCTGGGAAGCATGGTTTCAGGGGACATCTAAGTCATTTGGCATAAGGAAGTTTATTAAGAAAATGTTCTGCATCCCACTTTGCTGAGTAGCCTCAGGGGTCTTTTTTTTTTTAATTAATTTTTATTAAGCTTCAAGTGAACATTTACAAATCCAATCAGTCTGTCACACGTAAGTTTACATACATCTTACTCCCTTCTCCCACTTGCTCTCTCCCTATTGAGTCAACCCTTTCAGTCTCTCCTTTCGTGACAATTTTGCCAGCTTCCCTCTCTCTCTATCTTCCCATCCCCCCTCCAGTCAAGAGTTGCCAACACAATCTCAAGTGTCCACCTGATTTAATTAGCTCACTCTTCATCAGCATCTCTCTCCCCGCCGCTGACCAGTCCCTTTCATGTCTGATGAGTTGTCTTCGGGAATGGTTCCTGTGCCAACAGAAGGTCTGGGGAGCATTGCCACCGGGATTCCTCCAGTCGCAGTCAGACCCTTAAGTATGGTCTTTTTATGAGAATTTGGTGTCTGCATCCCACTGATCTCCTGCTCCCTCAGGGGTCCTCTGTTGTGCTCCCTGACAGGGCAGTCGTCGATTGTGGCCGGGCACCAACTAGTTCTTCTGGTCTCAGGATGATGTAGGTCTCTGGTTCATGTGGCCCTTTCTGTCACTTGGGCTCTTAGTTGTCGTGTGGCCTTGGTGTTCTTCATTTTCCTTTGCTCCAGGTGGGTTGAGACCAACTGATGCATCTTAGATGGCCGCTTGTTAGCATTTAAGACCCCAGACGCCACATTTCAAAGTGGGATGCAGAAGGTTTTCATAATAGAATTATTTTGCCCATTGACTTAGAAGTCCCCTCAAACCATGTTCCCCAGAACCCCGCCCCTGCTCTACTGACCTTTGAAGTATTTATTTTATCCCGGAAACTTCTTTGCTTTTAGTCCAGTCCAACTGAGCTGACCTTCCATGTCTTGACTGTTGTCTTTCCCTTCACCCAAAGCAGTTCTTATCTACTGATTAATCAATAAAAAACCCTCTCCCTCCCTCCCTCCCTCCCCGCTTCGTAACCACAAAAGTATGTGTTCTTCTCAGTTTTTACTATTTCTCAAGATCTTATAATAGTGGTCTTATACAATATTTGTCCTTTTGCCTCGGACTAATTTCGCTCAGCATAATGCCTTCCAGGTTCCTCCATGTTATGAAATGTTTCACAGATTCGTCACTGTTCTTTATCGATGTGTAGTATTCCATTGTGTGAATATACCACAATTTATTTACCCATTCATCCGTTGACGGACACCTTGGTTGCTTCCAGCTTTTTGCTATTGTAAACAGAGCTGCAATAAACACGGGTGTGCATATGTCTGTTTGTGTGAAGGCTCTTGTATCTCTAGTTCTATTTCTAACTGTTTAAGATAACGCCAGATAGATTTCCAAAGTGGTTGTACCATTTTACATTCCCACCAGCAGTGTATAAGTGTTCCAATCTCTCCGCAGCCTCTCCAACATTTATTATTTTGTGTTTTTTGGATTAATGCCAGCCTTGTTGGTGTGAGATGGAATCTCATCGTAGTTTTAATTTGCATTTCTCTAATGGCTAATGATCGAGAGCATTTTCTCATGTATCTGTTGGCTGCCTGAATATCTTCTTTAGTGAAACGTGTGTTCATATCCTTCGCCCACTTCTTGATTGGGTTGTTTGTCTTTTTGTGGTTGAGTTTTGACAGAATCATGTAGATTTTAGAGATCAGGCGCTGGTCTGAGATGTCGTAGCTGAAAATTCTTTCCCAGTCTGTAGGTGGTCTTTTTACTCTTTTGGTGAAGTCTTTAGATGAGCATAGGTGTTTGATTTTTAGGAGCTCCCAGTTATCGGGTTTCTCTTCATCATTTTTGGTAATGTTTTGTATTCTGTTTATGCCTTGTATTAGGGCTCCTAGGGTTGTCCCTATTTTTTCTTCCATGATCTTTATTGTTTTTAGTCTTTATGTTTACGTCTTTAATCCACTTGGAGTTAGTTTTTGTGCATGGTGTGAGGTATGGGTCCTGTTTGATTTTTTTGCAAATGGATATCCAGTTATGCCAGCACCATTTGTTAAAAAGACTATCTTTTCCCCAATTAACTGACACTGGTCCTTTGTCAAATATCAGCTGCTCATACATGGATGGATTTATATCTGGGTTCTCAATTCTGTTCCATTGGTCTATGTGCCTGTTATTGTACCAGTACCAGGCTGTTTTGACTACTGTGGCTGTATGGTAGGTTCTGAAATCAGGTAGAGTGAGGCCTCCCACTTTCTTGTTCTTTTTCGGTAATGCTTTGCTTATCAGGGGCTTCTTTCCCTTCCATATGAAATTGGTGATTTGTTTCTCTATCCCGTTAAAATATGACATGGGAATTTGGATCAGAAGTGCGTTAAATGTATAGATAGATGGCTTTTGGTAGAATAGACATTTTTACTATGTTAAGTCTTCCTATCCATGAGCAAGGTATGTTTTTCCACTTAAGTATGTCCTTTTGAATTTCTTGTAATAGAGCTTTGTAGTTTTCTTTGTATAGGTCTTTTACATCCTTGGTAAGATTTATTCCAAAGTATCTTATATTCTTGGTGGCTACTGTGAATGGTATTGATTTGGTTATTCCCTCTTCGGTGTTCTTTTTGTTGATGTAGAGGAATCCAAGTGATTTTTGTATGTTTATTTTATAACCTGAGACTCTGCCAAACTCTTCTATTAGTTTCAGTAGTTTTCTGGAGGATTCCTTAGGGTTTTCTGTGTATAAGATCATGTCATCTGCAAATAGTGATAACTTTACTTCCTCCTTGCCAATCCGGATACCCTTTATTTCTTTGTCTAGCCTAATTGCCCTGGCTAGGACTTCAAGTACGATGTTGAATAAGAGCGGTGATAAAGGGCATCCTTGTCTGGTACCTGTTCTCAAGGGAAATGCTTTCAGGTTCTCTCCATTTAGAGTGATATTTGCTGTTGGCTTTGCATAGATGCCCTTTATTATGTTGAGGAATTTTCCTTCTATTCCTATTTTGGTAAGAGTTTTTATCATAAATGGGTGTTGGACTTTGTCGAATGCCTTTTCTGCATCAATTGATAAGATCATGTGGTTTTTGTCTTTTGTTTTATTTATGTGATGGATTACATTAATGGTTTTTCTGATATTAAACCAGCCTTGCATACCTGGTATAAATCCCACTTGATCAGGGTGAATTATTTTTTTGATGTGTTGTTGGATTCTATTGGCTAGAATTTTGTTGAGGATTTTCGCATCTATGTTCATGAAGGATATAGGTCTATAATTTTCTTTTTTTGTAATGTCTTTACCTGGTTTTGGTATCAGGGAGATGGTAGCTTCATAGAATGAGTTGGGTAGTATTCTGTCATTTTCTATGCTTTGAAATACCTTCAGTAGTAGTGGTGTTAAGTCTTCTCTGAAAGTTTGGTAGAACTCTGCAGTGAAGCCATCCGGGCCAGAGCTTTTTTTTTGTTGGAAGTTTTTTGATTACCGTTTCAATCTCTTTTTTTGTTATGGGTCTATTTAGTTGTTCTACTTCTGAATGTGTTAGTTTAGGTAGGTAGTGTTTTTCCAAGAATTCATCCATTTCTTCTAGGTTTTCAAATTTGTTAGAGTACAATTTTTCGTAGTAATCTGAAATGATTCTTTTAATTTCATTTGGTTCTGTTGTGAACTGGTCCTTCTTGTTTCTTATTCGGATTATTTGTTTCCTTTCCTGTTTTTCTTTAGTCAGTCTAGCCAATGGTTTATCAATGTTGTTAATTTTTTCAAAGAACCAGCTTTTGGCTTTGTTAATTCTTTCAATTGTTTTTCTGTTCTCTAATTCATTTAATTCTGCTCTAATTCTTATTATTTTTTTTCTTCTGGTGCCTGATGGATTCTTCTGTTGCTCGCTTTCTGCTTGTTCACATTGTGGGGACAGTTCTCTGATTTTGGCTCTTTCTTCTTTTTGTATGTGTGCATTTATCGATATAAATTGGCCTCTGAGCACTGCTTTTCCTGTGTCCCAGAGGTTTTATTATTTTTTTAATTAACTTTTATTAAGCTTCAAGTGAACGTTTACAAATCCAATCAGTCTGTCATATATAAGTTTACATACATCTCACTCCCTACTCCCACTTGCTCTCCCCCTCTTGAGTCAGCCCTTTCAGTCTCTCCTTTCGTGACAATTTTGCCAGCTTCCTTCTCTCTCTATCTTCCCATCCCCCCTCCAGACAAGAGTTCCCAACACAATCTCAAGTGTCCACCTGATATAATTAGCTCACTCTTCATCAGCGTCTCTCTCCCACCCGCTGACCAGTCCCTTTCATGTCTGATGAGTTTCTTCGGGGATGGTTCCTGTCCTGTGCCAACAGAAGGTCTGGGGACCATGGCCGCAGGGATTCCTCTAGTCTCAGTCAGACCATCAAGTTTGGTCTTTTTATGAGAATTTGGCGTCTGTATCCCACTGATCTCCTGCTCCCTCAGGGGTCCTCTGCTGTGCTCCCTGTCAAGGCAGTCATCGATTGTGGCCGGGCACCAACTAGTTCTTCTGGTCTCAGGATGATGTAGGTCTCTGGTTCATGTGGCCCTTTCTGTCTCTTGGGCTCTTAGTTGTCGTGTGGCCTTGGTGTTCTTCATTTTCCTTTGCTCCAGGTGGGTTGAGACCAATTGATGCATCTTAGATGGCCGCTTGTTAGCATTTAAGACCCCAGACGCCACATTTCAAAGTGGGATGCAGAATGATTTCATAATAGAATTATTTTGCCAATTGACTTAGAAGTCCCCCCAAACCATGTTCCCCAGACCCCCGCCCTTGCTCCGCTGACCTTTGAAGCATTCATTTTATCCCGGAAACTTCTTTGCTTTTGGTCCAGTCCAATTGAGCTGACCTTCCATGTCTTGAGTGTTGTCTTTCCCTTCACCTAAAGCAGTTCTTATCTATCGATTAATCAATAAAAAACCCTCTCCCACCCTCCCTCCCCCCTCCCCCCCTCGTAACCACAAAAGTATGTGTTCTTCTCAGGTTTACTATTTCTCAAGATCTTATAATAGTGGTCTTATACAATATTTGTCCTTTTGCCTCGGACTAATTTCGCTCAGCATAATGCCTTCCAGGTTCCTCCATGTTATGAAATGTTTCACAGATTCGTCACTGTTCTTTATCGATGTGTAGTATTCCATTGTGTGAATATACCACAATTTATTTACCCATTCATCCGTTGATGGACACCTTGGTTGCTTCCAACTTTTTGCTATTGTAAACAGAGCTGCAATAAACACGGGTGTGCATATATCTGTTTGTGTGAAGGCTCTTGTATCTCTAGGGTATATGCCGAGGAGTGGGATTTCTGGGTTGTATGGTAGTTCTATTTCTAACTGTTTAAGATAACGCCAGATAGATTTCCAAAGTGGTTGTACCATTTTACATTCCCACCAGCAGTGTATAAGTGTTCCAATCTCTCCGCAGCCTCTCCAACATTTATTATTTTGTGTTTTTTGGATTAATGCCAGCCTTGTTGGTGTGAGATGGAATCTCATCGTAGTTTTAATTTGCATTTCTCTAATGGCTAATGATCGAGAGCATTTTCTCATGTATCTGTTGGCTGCCTGAATATCTTCTTTAGTGAAACGTGTGTTCATATCCTTCGCCCACTTCTTGATTGGGTTGTTTGTCTTTTTGTGGTTGAGTTTTGACAGAATCATGTAGATTTTAGAGATCAGGCGCTGGTCTGAGATGTCGTAGCTGAAAATTCTTTCCCAGTCTGTAGGTGGTCTTTTTACTCTTTTGGTGAAGTCTTTAGATGAGCATAGGTGTTTGATTTTTAGGAGCTCCCAGTTATCGGGTTTCTCTTCATCATTTTTGGTAGTGTTTTGTATTCTGTTTATGCCTTGTATTAGGGCTCCTAGGGTTGTCCCTATTTTTTCTTCCATGATCTTTATTGTTTTTAGTCTTTATGTTTACGTCTTTGATCCACTTGGAGTTAGTTTTTGTGCATGGTGTGAGGTATGGGTCCTGTTTCATTTTTTTGTGAGTGGATATCCAATTATGCCAGCACCATTTGTTAAAAAGGCTTTCTTTTCCCCAATTAATGGACACTGGTCCTTTGTCAAATATCAGCTGCTCTTACGTGGATAGATCTATGTCTGGGTTCTCAATTCTGTTCCATTGGTCTATGTGCCTGTTATTGTACCAGTACCAGGCTGTTTTGACTACTGTGGCTGTATAATAGCTTCTGAAATCAGGTAGAGTGAGGCCTCCCACTTTCTTCTTCTTTTTCAGTAGTGCTTTGCTTATCCGGGGCTTCTTTCCGTTCCATATGAAATTGGTGATTTGTTTCTCTATCCCCTTAAAATATGACATTGGAATTTGGATTGGAAGTGCGTTAAATGTATAGATGGCTTTTGGTAGAATAGACATTTTTACTATGTTAAGTCTTCCTATCCATGAGCAAGGTATGTTTTTCCACTTAAGTATGTCGTTTTGAATTTCATGTAGTAGAGCTTTGTAGTTTTCTTTGTATAGGTCTTTTACATCCTTGGTAAGATTTATTCCAAAGTATTTTATCTTCTTGGGGGCTACTGTGAATGGTATTGATTTGGTTATTTCCTCTTCGGTGTTCTTTTTGTTGATGTAGAGGAATCCAAGTGATTTTTGTATGTTTATTTTATAACCTGAGACTCTGCCAAACTCTTCTATTAGTTTCAGTAGTTTTCCAGAGGATTCCTTAGGGTTTTCTGTGTATATAATCATGTCATCTGCAAATAGTGATAACTTTACTTCCTCCTTGCCAATCCGGATACCCTTTATTTCTTTGTCTAGCCTAATTGCCCTGGCTAGGACTTCCAGCACGATGTTGAATAAGAGCAGTGATAAAGGGCATCCTAGTCTGGTTCCCGTTCTCAAGGGAAATGCTTTCAGGTTCTCTCCATTTAGAGTGATATTTGCTGTTGGCTTTGCATAGATGCCCTTTATTATGTTGAGGAATTTTCCTTCTATTCCTATTTTGGTAAGAGTTTTTATCATGAATGGGTGTTGGACTTTGTCAAATGCCTTTTCTGCAGCAATTGATAAGATCATGTGGTTTTTGTCTTTTGTTTTATTTATGTGATGGATTACATTAATGGTTTTTCTGATATTAAACCAGCCTTGCATACCTGGTATAAATCCCACTTGATCAGGGTGAATTATTTTTTTGATGTGTTGTTGGATTCTATTGGCTAGAATTTTGTTGAGGATTTTCGCATCTATGTTCATGAGGGATATAGGTCTATAATTTTCTTTTTTTGTAATGTCTTTACCTGGTTTTGGTATCAGGGAGATGGTGGCTTCATAGAATGAGTTGGGTAGTATTCCGTCATTTTCTATGCTTTGGAATACCTTCAGAAGTAGCGGTGTTAACTCTTCTCTGAAAGTTTGGTAGAACTCTGCAGTGAAGCCGTCTGGGCCAGAGCTTTTTTTGTTGGAAGTTTTTTGATTACCGTTTCAATCTCTTTTTTTGTTATGGGTCTATTTAGTTGTTCTACTTGTGAATGTGTTAGTTTAGGTAGGTAGTGTTTTTCCAGGAATTCATCCATTTCTTCTAGGTTTTCAAATTTCTTAGAGTACAATTTTTCATAATAATCTGAAACGATTCTTTTAATTTCATTTGGTTCTGTTGTGATGTGGTCCTTCTCGTTTCTTTTTCGGGTTATTTGTTTCCTTTCCTGTATTTCTTTAGTCAGTCTAGCCAATGGTTTATCAATGTTGTTAATTTTTTCAAAGAACCAGCTTTTGGCTTTGTTAATTCTTTCAATTGTTTTTCTGTTCTCTAATTCATTTAGTTCAGCTCTAATTTTTATTATTTGTTTTCTTCTGGTGCCTGATGGATTCTTTTGTTGCTCAGTTTCTGTTTGTTCAAGTTGTAGGGACAGTTCTCTGATTTTGGCTCTTTCTTCTTTTTGTATGTGTGCATTTATCAATATAAATTGGCCTCTGAGCACTGCTTTTGCTCTGTCCCATAGGTTTTGATAGGAAGTATTTTCATTCTCGTTGCTTTCTATGAATTCCCTTTTTCCCTCCTTGATGTCTTCTATAACCCAGTCTTTTTTCAGGAGGGTATTGTTCATTTTCCAAGTATTTGATTTCTTTTCCCTAGTTTTTCTGTTATTGATTTCTAGTTTCATTGCCTTGTGGTCTGAGAAGATGCTTTGTAATATTTTGACGTTTTGGACTCTGCAAAGGTTTGTTTTATGACCTAATATGTGGTCTATTCTAGAGAATGTTCCATGTGCGCTAGAAAAAAAAGTATATTTTGCAGCAGTTGGGTGGAGAGTTCTGTATAAGTCAATGAGGTCAAGTTGGTTGATTGTTGTAAGTAGGTCTTCCGTGTCTCTGTTGAGCTTCTTACTGGATGTCCTGTCCTTCTCCGAAAGTGGTGTGTTGAAGTCTCCTACTATAAATGTGGAGGTGTCTATCTCACTTTTCAATTCTGTTAAAATTTGATTTATGTATCTTGCAGCCCTGTCATTGGGTGCATATATATTTAATATGGTTATGTCTTCCTGATGAATTGTCCCTTTTATCATTATATAGTGTCCTTCTTTATCCTTTGTGGTGGATTTAAGTCTAAAGTCTGCTTTGTCAGAAATTAATATTGCTACTCCTCTTTTTTTTTGCTTATTGTTTGCTTGATGTATTCTTTTCCATCCTTTGAGTTTTAGTTTGTTTGTGTCTCTAAGTCTAAGGTGTGTCTCTTGTAGGCAGCATATAGATGGATCGTGTTTCTTTATCCAGTCCGTGACTCTCTGTCTCTTTATTGGTGCATTTAGTCCATTTACATTCAGCGTAATTATAGATAAATAAGTTTTTAGTGCTGTCTTTTTGATGCCTTTTCATGTGTGTTGTTGACAATTTCATTTTTCCACATACTTTTTTGTGCTGAGACTTTTTCTTATTAAATTGTGAGATCCTCATTTTCATAGTGTTTCACTTTATGTTAGTTGAGTCGTTACGTTTTTCTTGGCTTTTATCTTGAGTTATAGAGTCGTTATACCTTTTTGTGGTTACCTTATTATTTACCCCTATTTTTCTAAGTAAAAACCTAACTTGTATCATTCTATACCGCCTTGTATCACCCTCCATCTGGCAGTTCAATGCCTCCTGTATTTAGTCCCTCTTTTTGATTATTGTGATCTTTTACCTATTGACTTCCATGATTCCCTGTTATGTGTATTTTTTTTTAATTAATTTAATTTGTTTGTTTTTGTGATTTCCCTATTTGAGTTGATATCAGGACGTTTTGTTTTGTGACCTTGTGTTGTGCTGATATCTGATATTATTGGTTCTCTGACCAAACAATATCCTTTAGTATTTCTTGTAGCTTTGGTTTGGATTTTGCAAATTCTCTAAACTTGTGTTTATCTGTAAATATCTTAATTTCGCCTTCATATTTCAGAGAGAGTTTTGCTGGATATATGATCCTTGGCTGGCAGTTTTTCTCCTTCAGTGTTCTGTATATGTCGTCCCATTCCCTTCTTGCCTGCATGGTTTCTGCTGAGTAGTCTGAACTTATTCTTATTGATTCTCCCTTGAAGGAAACCTGTCTTTTCTCAATGGCTGCTTTTAAAATTTTCTGTTTATCTTTGTTTTTGGCAAGTTTGATGATAATATGTCTTGGTGTTTTTCTTTTTGGATCAGTCTTAAATGGGGTTCGATGAGCATCCTGGATAGATATCCTTTCGTCTTTCATGATGTCAGGGAAGTTTTCTGTCAGGAGTTCTTCAACTATTTTCTCTGTGTTTTCTGTCCCCCCTCCCTGTTCTGGGACTCCAATCACCCGCAGGTTATCCTTCTTGATAGAGTCCCACATGATTCTTAGGGTTTCTTCATTTTTTTTAATTCTTTTATCTGATTTTTTTTCAGCTATGTTGATGTGGATTCCCTGGTCCTCCAGATGTCCCAGTCTGCATTCTAATTGCTCGAGTCTGCTCCTCTGACTTCCTATTGCGTTGTCTAATTGTGTAATTTTATTGTTAATCTTTTGGATTTCTACATGCTGTCTCTCTATGGTTTCTTGCAACTTGTTAATTTTTCCACTATGTTCTTGAATAATCTTTTTGAGTTCTTCAACAGTTTTATCAGTGTGTTCCTTGGCTTTTTCTGCAGTTATCCTAATTTCATTTGTGATGTCTTGAAGCATTCTGTAATTAGTTTTTTATATTCTGTATCTGATAATTCCAGGATTGTATCTTCATTTGGGAAAGATTTTGATTCTTTTGTTTTGGGGGTTGGAGAAGCTGTCATGGTCTGCTTCTTTATGTGGTTTGATATGGACTGCCGTCTCCGAGCCATCACTGGGAAACTAGTTTTTCCAGAAAATCCGGTAAAAAAAAAAAATGCAGTCAGATCCCTATCAGAGTTGTCCCTCTGGCTCAGGCTATTCGGATGTTAATGAAGCCGCCTGGGGAGGGTGGGGGAGGGATCAGAGAGCTAGGAGAGTAGCACCTCAGAATATAGCCAAAGTTGCTTGTCTTGCTTGGAATGACTATTATATCTGAGATTTCCGCGGGGTGCGTCGCCTATGTGTACTGGCTATGTGGAGATTGCCCCCGGGGGCTCTGGCCTGCTTGAGTCAAGGTCAGATCCTGCGCTGTCAGTCCCACCCCCTATGTTAAGGCTCCCCCACTGAGACGGTGCACTCCCGACTCCAAAATCAGTCGCTGCCTCCCGGGGACTCCCCGTCCCTCTAGCCACGTCGCCCGCCGCCCCCACGAACCAGCTGGGACCCCTCTGGGGTCAATTCAGGGGGATGGAGCTGCTTCCTGTGCTCACGCCACACCTGCGTCCGCCAAAATCCCGGCGGGACGGCTCCCTGGCTGGAACGCTGCTCTCCCTGCTCCAAGACCAGTCACTGCCTCCCAGGGACTTCTCCCACCAGCCTCTGGGGTCTTTAAAGCTAGCAATAGGCCACCTAATACGCATCAATTGGTTCCAACCCACTTGGAGCAAAGGAGAATGAAGAACACCAAAGTACAAGGAAAATACCAGTCCAAGACAGAAAGGGCCACATAAAACAGAGACTTCATCAGCCTGAGACCAGAAGAATTAAAGGGTGCCTGGTTACCACCAATGACCATCCTGACAGGGAACATAACAGAAGACCCTAATGGAGTAGAGGAAAAGTGGGGTGTAGAACTCAAATTCTAGTAAACAGATCAGACTTAATGGTCTGACGGAGACTGGAGGGACCCCAGAAGACATGGCCCCCAGATACTGTTAGCCTAAAACTAAAACCATTCCCTAAGCCAATTCTTCAGCCAAACTTTAGACTGCTGTATAAGACATAAGTCGGTACTGGTGAGGAGTGTGCTTCTTAGCTCAAGTACATACTTGAGACTAAGTGGATGGCTTGTGTTCGGAGGTGAGATGAGAGGGCAGAGGGGAATAGGAGCTGGTTGAATGGACACGGGAAAAACACGGTGGGGAGGAGGAGTGTGCTGCCATATTATACGGAGGGCAGCTTGGGTAACAAAGCAAAGTGTGTAATTTTTTGTATGGGAAACTGACTTGGACTGTAAACTTCTACTTAAAACACAGTGATTTTTTTTCAAATAAAATGCAAAGTAAGTTTTTGTTGATTTAAGCCAAAAAAATTGCACTGAAAACCTATGTGAATAGACCTGCATTTACTCACATGGAAAAGATTGGCAGTGGCTGTTCTTAATCCAGAAAACTCATTATAGAATGATGTTTCTCATACTCTGGAATAAACAGAGTGCCTACATGTTTATATCTGCAAGGGAACAAAAATATTCTGAAGGGTTATTTTCTAATAAAATATGTTTTAAGTTATAACAATAAAAACAAACACAAAACTTTCTCATCTCCTCAAGTACACACCCTGACCCCGACGGCCTGTTAATATACACACGTACCTCACATTCCAAATGCACCCACTGACACTCCCTCCACTCCTCCAGGATGGAAACACACATACACCACCTTACAGCCTCAAATGCACACGGAGTTGTGTGCTGGCAAAGGATTACACACCCACACTGGCTTTCTGCAGAATTAGAAACACATGTAAAATGTCCCAGATACAAATGGGGGGGTGGCACACAAGTTAATGATCTCGTTCAAACACGTAATACTCCTGACTGGAAATTGTATATACACACAGATCATTAGCAGGATGGTTCTGTAGATCTTGGCAAATCTCTTGCATCCTCAGCCTATCATGCTTGCAAGTCAATCATGATTTCATAACAGGACACTACAAATAAAAGGCTGGTTTTCAGTCAATTCAGCAAAGTCGCTCAGTTCCTGGACTAATGAGTGCCATTGCAACATGAATGCTTGTTGACATCTTTCTTGTGTTAACAAAGAAGAGCTCAGAGAAACAAGCTCTGAGGTAGGAACTTGACTGAATTTTCCTTGACAGGAGATCTTTCTGTGCTTAAACGGAGAGTGCTTTTCAAATCATGAATAACTGTTCAAAAGTAGGCTATTATTCAGAATGTAACAGATAATGACTTGACACGCTTGTCAGTTTAAAGAGGCATTATTGAAATTTCCCCCCTCATTTTTAGTCCACCAATTAGGAAAACAATCCCTGCAGTCCTGGGGTGCAGCGTTTGCCATTTCCCGTGGTATAAATACTGCCAGCACAGACAAGCTATCCACCCGAGGGCACTGAATTCTACAGCATGAACGGGGCTCGCCCAATACAAAACCCACGCCTGCAAATAACCCAACAGCCTATAGGAGGGTAAAGCATAGCAGCAACATTACTAAGGATGTTTGCGTGTCCCTTACCTTCCTTTGTAATAGAATTGACCTATGAGAAAGCGGAAGAGCGGTGCTCTCCTGTGTGCAGGGTCTGAGGCCTCCCCTGGCACAGCCCAGCCCAGCCGCGAGACCTACCCTTAGGGACCCTGCCTTCCCTGCTCCTGCCGCGCGCCTCCCTGAAGGTGACCTTCTGCAACTGACGCCTGAGGCCGTTACAGGGCGGCAGTTCGCGTGCCCCAGAGCCCTGTCCCAGGAGAGCGTGCGCATGCGTGAGATTCTAAAGCAGGGCGGGAATGGGGTTCCCTGAGCCATGGGTGCTGAGTGGTTAAGAGCTACTGCCTGCTAACCAAAAGGCCGGTAGTTCGAATCTACCATGCACTCCTTGGAAGTCCTATGAGTTAATTCTACTCCGTCCTACAGGATCGTTACGAGTCAGAAACGACTCAACTGTCACCGGTTTATAAAGAGCACTGCAGGAGCAGAAAACTAAGCATCTGGGGTGAATTCTGAGGCTTCTTGGAAAGCAGACGACACCTCCTCACCCAGAACTTCCACATCAACCCTTCTGCCAAAAGAGCGTGTCTGAAGCCACCACTCATGATTTGTAAAAATCGTGGTCTTTGTTGTTTTGTGCCATGGAGTCAATGTCCCCTCGTGTAGACCCTATATGACAGAGTAGAACTGTCCCATAGCGTTTCCTAGGCTGTAATCTTTATGGTGGCAGATTCCCTGCTGTTTCTCCTCTGCAGCCAGAACCTTATTCCCTGGGTATTTGCTTAGCAACCCAGTGCTTAACCTCGCACGGTCAGGGCTCCTTCCCTAAGCTTACCCTTTGCTATGGAGTGGATTCTGACTCACAGCGACCCTACCAGTCAGAGTAGAACATACCCACAGGGTTTCCAAGGAGTGGTTGGTGGATTAAACTGCCACCTTTTGGTTAGCAGCAGGGCTCTTAACCAGTTTGCAACCAGGGCTCCACTTAAAATACAGTATCCTCGATTCGGGAAGAGTGCTCTTCCACATTTAGATAAACTTTGGACCACATGCATTTCTTCTTCTGAATAGGCTTTCAAAAAATACTGTTTCTTTTTCCTATTCACTTTGAAAGTTCCATTACAGAACTGCACTGCCACAGAATTTTAGACCTGGAAATGCTGTAAGACATACTTTCTCCTGATGCCATTCCAAAAGTTTTCCCCACTATATTTACTGTCATACAGTGTTTCTTGCTGCATTTGTTTAATATATAGACATTTCACAATAAATGTTGAGGCACCAATGTTTTGTCTGAAATTTACTTGTTCCCTTGACCAGGACAGTTGAGAACCAGGTCACAGAAAGTAGCTCCATGGTTTCCCTAGGTTCTTACTCCACACAGGTGGAATGGCTTAAGCTCCACCCTTAGAATTGATGAAATTGAATAAAAATTTGTGAAATTCTTATTGCAAAATAAATATTTATGGAATGAAAACAAGTCCTTTTACAATACCATTTAAGAAAATAAAACATATAGGAATAAATGCATGCACTGATCTGAACGGCTTATATAATGAAAATTATAAAACACTGCTGAAAGATATTAAAGCAGACCTAAATAGATGGTAAAAAATTCTGTGCTCATGGATTGGAAGACTTAATATAGTCAAGATGTCAATAATACACAAAGTCACCTACAGATAGAACACAATCCTAATCAAAATTCCTACAGTAATCTTTACAGAAATGGAAAAAGAATCCTCCTTTTTCTATGGAAAGACAACAGACCTGAAATAGTCAAAGCAATTTGAAAAATAACAAAGTAGCAGGCCTCATACTTCCTCACTTCAAAACAGATCTTCACTTCAAAACAGATTACACAGCTACAGTAAATCAAAACAGCCTAATACTTGTTTAAACATAGACACACAGGCCAATGGAACAGAATTGAAAATCCGGCAATAAATCCAAATATCTACGGTCAACTGGTTTTCGATAATGGAGCCAAATCCATTCATTGCCAAAAGGATAGTCTCTTCAACAAATGGTGCCAGTGAAATTGGATTTCCACAAACAGAAAAATGAAACAAGATCCATATCTCACACCATGCAGAAAAACTAAATCAATATTGATCAAGGAGCTAAATTTAAATTTAGAACCATACAGCTCTACAAAAAGCATATAGCAACAAACCTTTTGGACCTACTTAGTTTTCAAATGATAGATTGTCAAACATAATAATCAATGCACAAGCATCGGAAAACAAAATAGATAACTCGGACCTCCGAAGAGTTAAATACTTATGGTCATCAAAAGACTTAATAAAAACAGGGAAGAGACAGCCTACAGACTGGGAAAACTTCTTTGGCAATTACATAAGTGATTAGAGTCTAATATCTAAAATATGTAAAACTTCTACAAATTAATAAGCAAAAGACAATCATATCAAGAAGTAGGCAAAGAACATGAACAGACATTTCACCAATGAGAATATTCACATGGCCAACAGACACGTGAAGAGGTGCTCAACATCATTAGGCATCAGGGAAATGCAAATCAATACCAACATGGGATACCATTTCACTCCCACTGTGATGGCTACGATAAAAAAATTAAAAACTAAAAAATGGGAAAATAACAAGTGTTAAAGAGGATTTGGATAAATCAGAACCCTCATCCGCTGCTGGTGAAAATTCAAACTGATATAGCCATTTTCAAAATAGTCTGGCAGTTCCTCAAAAAACTGGTGGTAGAGCTGCCATAAAACCCAGTAATTCCACTCCAGGTATTTGCCCTAGGGATCTGATAGAAATGACGGGAACAGACACATGCACACCTATTTTCATCGCAGCACTATTCACAATAGCAAAAAGATGGAAACAACCTAACTGCCCATCAATGGAAGAATGGATAAGTAAAATGTGGTACATACATATAATGAAATAATACTCAGCAATACAGAAGTATGAGTTCCCTATACACCTTGGAACATGGAAGAACCTGGAGGACGTTACCTCGAGTGAAATAAGTCTGCCACAATAAAAGAAATATTCTATGTTATTACATTTATGAAATGATATGAACTAATAAAAATATGCAGAAAATAATGTGTTTACCAGAGATGGGGTGGAGTAAAACAGAAATTCACTCTCTAGAGAGTAAACACTGGTTACTTTTGGTGATGGGAAAAGTTAACACCGAATGACAGTGAAGTGCACACAGCTTGACGAAGGCAAACCATGTGAGTAAAATGTACACGAGGAAAAAGCACTTGTTGGTAATAGCACGTAACGCATGATTTTCAAACACAAGCAAAAATGACCAAAAATATATATGCAGGAATATATATACATATATATATATATATATATATAACCCCCCCAAAAAAACCCCAGTGCTATTGAGTCGATTCTGACTCATAGCGACCCAATAGGACAGAGTAGGACAGCCCCATAGAGTTTCCAAGAAGCGCCTGGCAGATTCGAACTGCTGACCCTTTTATATACAGACATATATATATATGGAAGTATTCAGGTAGGCATTTATGTGTATAAGTATACATAGGTGTATATATAGGTGAATATGTATATGCACATACATCTATGGGAATGTATGCACACATAGTCATAAATATAATAATAAATCACTTTGAGGGAACAGTCATGAATATTTCTTATACATATTAAATATTTATGCACCAAATGACAGAGCTGCAAGATACATAAAACAAAATCTACCATTAATAAACTGTGAGACACACAGCTCCACAATAACAGTAGGAGACTTCAACACACCACTTTCTGTGAAGATAGGACACCAGAAAGGAGCTCAATAAAGACATGGAAGATGTAAATGCCACAATTAACCAACTTGACTGCATAGACATATACAGAACACTCCACCCAACAGGAGCCAAGTATACTGTTTTCTAGTGCACATGGAACATTCCCTAGAATAGACCATATATTAGGTCATAAAGGAAGCCTTAGAAGAATCCAAAACGTTGAAATATTACAAAGCATCAATAACAGAAAAAGGAGGGAAAAGAAATCAAACACTTGGAAACTGAACAATGCCCTGCTCAAAAAAGACTGGGTTATAGAAGACATTAAGGATGGAATAAAGAAATTCATAGAATACAATGAGAATGAAAACACTTCTTATCAGAACCTTTGGGACACAGAGGAAGCAGTCTTTGAGTTCGGTTTATATCAATAAATGCATATGTTCAAAAAAAAGAAAGAGCCAAAATCAAAGAATTAATCCTACAACTTGAACAAATAGAAAGACAACAACAAAAGAAACCCTCAGGCACCAGAAGAAAACAAATAAGAAAAATTAGAGCAGGACTAAATGAAATAGAAAACAGAAAAACAATTGAAAGAATCAACAAGACCAAAAGGTGGTTCTTTCAAAAAATCAACAAAATCGATAAACCATTGGCCAAACTACAAAAGAAAAACAGGAGAGGAAGCAAATAACCCCAATAAGAAATGAGGTGGGGCATATTACAACAGACCAACTGAAATTAAAAGAATCATATCAGATTACTATGAAAAATTGTACCCTGACAAATTTGAAAACCTAGAAGAAATGGATGAATTCCTAGAAACACACTACCTACCTAATCTAACATAAACAGAGGCAGAACAACTAAATAGGCACATAACAAAAGAAGAGATTGAAAAGGTAAACAAAAATCTCCCCCCCCCCCCCAAAAAAAAAAAACCCTGGCCCAGACTGGTTCACGGTAGGGTTCTACCAAACTTTCAGAGAAGAGTTACCACCACTAGTACTAAAAGTATTTCAGAGCATTGACGAGGACAGAATATTTCCAAACTCATTCTAGGAAGCCAGCATATTCCTGTTGCCAAAACCAGCTACACACACCACAAAAAAAAAAAAAGAAAATTGTAGAACAATATCCCTCATGACAATGTTCCGCTGCTATTCATAAGGTTTTCACTGACAAATGCTTTTCAGAAGTAGACTGCCAAGTCCTTCTTCCTAGTCTGTCTTACCCTGGAATCTCAGCTGAAACCTGTCCTCCATGGGTGACCCTGCTGCTATCTGAATACCGGTGGCATAGCTTCCAGCATCACAGAAGTATGGAAGACAGCTTCCTGGTGAACTGACTGGAAGAGATCCATATTTATGCCTATTCCCAAGACAGGTGATCCAACCGAATGTGGAAATTGTAGAACAATATCATTAATATCACATACAAGCAAAATTTTGCTGAAGATCATTCAAAAACGATTGCAGCAGTATATTGACAGGGAAAGGCAAGAAATTCAATCCAGTTTCAGGAGAGGACGTGGAGCCAGGGATATCATTGCTGATGTCAGATGGATTCTGGCTCAAAGCGGAGAATACCAGAAGGATGTTTACCTGTGTTTTATTGACTATGCAAAGGCATTCAACTGTGTGGATCCTAACAAATTATGGATAACATTGCGAAGAATGGAAATTTCAGAACACTTAATTGTGATTGTGAGGAACCTTTACATAGATCAAGAGGCAGTTGTTTGGACAGAACAAGAGAATACTGATTGGTTTAAAGTTAGGAAAGGTGTGTGTCAGGGTTGTATTCTTTCACCATACCTATTCAATCTGCATGCTGAGCAAATAATCCGAGAAGCTGGACTAGATGAAGAAGAACGGGGCATCAGGATTGGAGGAAGACTCATTAACAACCTGAGTTATGCAGATGACACAACCTTGCTTGCTGAAAGTGAAGAGGACGTGAAACACTTACTAATGAAGATCAGCCTTCAGTGTGGATTGCACGTCAACATAAAGAAAAAAAAATCCTCACAACTGGACCAATGAGCAACATCATAATAAATGGAGAAAAGATTGAAGTTGTCAAGGATTTCATTTTACTTGGATCCACAATCAACAGCCATGGAAGCAGCAGCCAAGAAATCAAAAGGCACATTGCATTGGGTAAATCTACTGCAAAGAACCTCTCTGAAGTGTTGAAGAGCAAAGATGTCACCTTGAAGACTAAGGTGCGCCTGACCCAAGCCATGGTATTTTCAGGTGCATCATATGCATGTGAAAGCTGGACAATGAATAGAGAAGACTGAAGATGATTTGACGCCTTTGAATTGTGGTATTGGCGATGAATATTGAATATAACATGGACTGCCAAAAGAATGCGCAAATCTGTCTTAGAAGAAGTACAACCAGAATGCTCCTTAGAAGCAAGGATGGCGAGACTGCGTCTTACATACTTTGGATATGCTGTCAGTAGGGATCAGTCCCTGGAGAAAGACATCATGCTTGGCAGAGTTTACAGTCAGCGGAAAAGAGGAAGACCGTCAACGAGGTGGATTGACACAGTGGCTACAACAATGAGCTGAAGCATAACAATGATTCTAAGGATGGCTCAGGACCTGGCAGTGTTTCGTTCTGTTGTGCATAGGGTTGCTATGAGTTGCAACCGACTTGGCAGCACCTAACAAAAACAACAACATCCCTCATGAAGTTAGAATCAAAATGCTTAACAAAATTCCAGCCAATAGAATTCAACAACTTTTTTTTTTTATCAAAAAAATAATTCGCCACGACCAGGTGGGATTCATACCAGGTATGCAGGGATCGTTCAACATTAGAAAAACAATTAATGTAATTCATTATATAAATAAAACAAAGGACAAGAACCACAAGATTTTATCGATTGATGCAGAAAAGGCATTTGACAAAGTTCAACACCTAATCATGATAAAAATTCTCAGCAAAATAGGAATAGAAGGAAAATTCCTCAGCATAATAAAGGGCATTTATACAAAGCCAATAGCCAACATCATTCTAAATGGAGAGAGCCTGAAAGCATTCCCCTTGAGATCGAGAACCTGATTGTGCTGGACATCCTAGCCAGAGCAATTACGCTAGATAAAGAAATAAAGGGCATCCAGATGGGCAAGGAAGAAGTAAAAGTATCTCTATTTGCAGATGTCATGATCTTATACACAGAAAACCCTAAGGAATCCTCCAGAAAACTACTGAAACTAATAGAAGAGTTCGGCAGAGTATCCGGATACAAGATAAATGTACAAAAATCAGTTAGATTCCTCTACACCAACAAAAAGAACATCAAAGAGGAAATCACCAAATCAATACCATTTACAGCAGCCCCCATGAAGGTAAAATACTTAGGAATAAATCTTATTAGAGATGTAAAAGACTTATACAAAGAAAACTATAGTACACTTCTGCAAGAAACCAAAAGAGACGTACATAAGTGGAAAAACACACCTTGCTCATGGATAAAAAAAAAAGACTTAATCCTAAAAATGTGCATTCTACAAAAAATGATCCATGGATTTAATACAATTACAATCCAAATTCCAAAGACATTTTTTAATGAGATGGAGAAACAAATCACCAACTTCATATGGAAGGGAAAGAGGCCCTGGATAAGTAAAGCATTACTGAAAAAGAAGAAGAAAGTGGGAAGCCTCACTCTATCCGATTTTAGAACCTGTTATACCGCCACAGTAGTCAAAACAGCCTGCTGCTGGTACAACAACAGACACATAGACCAAAGGAAGAGAATTGAGAATCCAGACATAAATCCATCCACATATGGGCAGCTGATATTTGACAAAGGTCCCAAAGCAGTTAGATGTGGAAAAGACTGTCTGTTTAACAAATGGTGCTGGCATACCTGGATATCCATCTGCAGAAAAATGAAACAAGACCTATACTTCACACCATGCACAAAAATAAGCTCAAAATGGATCAAAGATCTAAATATAAAATCTAAAACGATAAAGATCATGGAAGAAAAAATAGGGACTACATTAGGAGCCCTAATACAGGGCATAAAGAGTATACAAAACACTACTAACAATGCAGAAAAGAAACTAGATAGCTGGGAGCTCCTAAAAATCAAACACCTATGCTCATCCAAAGACTTCATCAAAAGAGTAAAAAGATTACCTACAGACCAGGAAAAAGTTTTTAACTATGACATTTCCAATTAGTGCCTCATCTCTAAAATCTACATGATACTGCAAAAACTCAGCTACAAAAAGACAACCCAATTAAAGAATGGGCAAAAGATATGAACAGACACTTAACTAAAGAAGACATTCAAGTGGCTAACATTCGAGAGGAAATGCTCACGATCATTAGCCATTAGAGAAATGCAAATCAAAACTACAATGAGATTCCATCTGACTCCAACAAGGCTGGCATTAATCCAAAAAACCCAAAAGAATAAATGTTGGAGATGTTGTGGAGAGACTGGAACACTTCTACACTGCTGGTGGGAAACCAAAATGGTACAACCACTTTGGAAATTGATTTGGTGCTTCCTTAAAAAACTAGAAATGTAACTACCATATGATCCAGCAATCCCATTCCTTGGAAAATATCCTAGAGAAATAAGAGCCTTTACATGAACAGATATATGCACACCCATGTTCACTGCAGCTGAACATGTTTACAACAGCAAAAAATGGAAGCATCCGTGTGCCCATCAATGGATGAATGGGTAAATAAATTATGGTATATTCACACAATGGAATACTACCCACTGATAAAGAACAGTGATGAATCTGTGAAACATTTCATAACATGGAGGAACCTGTAAGGCATTATGCTGAGTGAAATTAGTCAGTTGCAAAAGGACAAATATTGTATAAGACTAATATCATAAGAACTTGAGAAACAGTTTAAACTGAGAAGAAAGCATTCTTTTGTGGTTATGAGAGGGAGGAGGGAGGGAGCGTGGGAGACGGGTATTCACTATTTAGATAGTACATGAGAACTATTTTAGGTGAAGGGAAAGACAACATACAATCCAGGTGAGGTCAGCACAACTGGACTAAACCAAAAGCAAAGCAGTTTCCTGAATAAACTGAATCCTTCGAAGGGCAGTGTAGCAGGGACAGGGGTTTGGGGACCATGGTTTCAGGGAATATCTAATTCAATTGGCATGATCAAATCTATTAAGAAAACATTCTGCATCCCACTTTGAAGAGTGGCATCTGGGGTCTTCAATGATAGCAAGCAGCCATCTAAGATGCATCAATTGGTCTCAACTCACCTGGATCAATAGACATTGAAGAACATCAAGGACACAAGGTAATTAGGAGCCCAAAGGACAGAAAGGGCCACCCACATAAACCAGAGACTACATCAGCCTGAGACCAGAAGAGCTAGATGGTGCCCGGCTACAACCGATGACTGCCCCGACAGAGAACACAACAGCGAACCCCTGAGGGAAAAAGCCAGCAGTGGGCCAGTCCCCAAATTCTCGTAAAAAGATCAGACTTACTGGTCTGACTCAGACTAGAAGGACCCCGGTGGTCACGGCCCCCAGGCCTTCTGTTGGCCCAGGACAGGAGCCATTCCCAAAGCCAACTCTTCAGACAGGGATTGGACTGGATAATGGGATGGAGAGGGATGCTGGTGAGGAGTGAGCTTCTTGGATCAGGTGGCCACTTGAGACTATGTTGGCACCTCCTGCCTGGAGAGGAGAGGAGATGGTAGAGGGGGTTAGAAGCTGGCGAGATGGACACGAAAAGACAGGATGGAGGGAGGGGGTGAGCTGTCTCATCAGGGGGATAGCAATTGGGAGTATGTAGCGAGGTGTATATAAGTTTTTGTGTGAGAGACTGACTTGATCTGTAAACTTTCACTTCAGCCACAGTAAAAATTAAAAAAAAAAAAAAAAAAGGTCGGTAGCTCAAATCCACCAGGCGCCCTTGGAAACCCTATGGGGCAGTTCTACTCTGAACCATAGGGTTGCTATGAGTCAGAATCAACTCAACGGCAACGGATTGGTTACGGACTTTGGTGATCTTTCAGAAGGAGACTGCCAGACCTTTCTTCTGAAGCACTTCTTGGTGGACTCGAACGTCCAACCTTCTGATCAGTAGCCAAGCATGTAAGTATCTGCATCTCCCAAGGACAAGAACTGGATTTCTCTGCAAACGGCAACGCTATGGAGTCAAAGCTCCATTTGTTTGTGCTCTGTCCATCAGGAGAGCAGACAGAATCTTGTGGGTTGACAAGAAAGAACTATTTAGTTAAAATCCTGGCAACTGATTAAAAATAACAAAGTGTCATTGACCAGCAAGGATAAGATCAAAAGGTTTAGTTGAAAGTTTTCCAAGCTAAACATGCCAACTGATAAAATTTTCACTAAAACATTTAATTCTGGCTGATAATTTCAAGGCAAAACTAATGGGAATAGGACAAACCACTGGTAATTCTAACAAAATATTTATCTTTCGAATGCAATATATACGAAGGCAACATTTCACAGCAAATGGTAAATGAGTTTGCCGATTAAACCACCTGATCCAAAACCCGTTACCACTGAGTCAATTCTGGCTCATAGTGGCCCTGTGGGACAGAGTGGAACTGCCCCACAGGGTTTCCAAGGAGCAGCTAGTGAATTTGAACTGCTGATGTTTTGGTTTGCAGCTAAGCTCTTAACGAGTAGGCCATCAGGGCTCGGGCTCAGGAATAAGATGCAGTCCATCTGGTATTAGACTACAAGTGGACAATCACAACACATGCGCAATAGACATTTACTCAGTAGACCTTTACTAGGAACAAAGCAATGCCACTTAATCTGGAGAAGACAAGGGTAGGCATATTGAGATGCACCTGAAATGCTTCCTGCTCTCAGTGAGTTTAGAATCAAATATCCAAGTTTAGACTGTAATTCAAGTCAGAACACCAATGCTGCACGAAAGTAACAGGCAAAAAGCAGTGGATTGTGGGGGGAGTCAGAAGCGACTGTATTACACGCGTAACAGGAGGGTGAAAGGTGAAGCCTGGGCATATTTGCATTTATTTGTTCATATGTATACTTTTTTTTTTAAACTTATGAGTGGGTATTAGTTCACTTACTATAAATGTTCAGAGTTACTTCATAAGCTGATCATTGCTCATATTTAAAAGCATCATAAAAAGAACTGTATTCAAGCCTGGTTCACACGTGTAACACAGATAAACTACAGAAGAGACCATGAACACAGTCTAAACACAAGGAGATAAAGGAACTGCACGCTGGGTTGGCCCAGTGGAACACTGTCACGGGATGCTTTTGAGAGAACACGATTGTTTTTCATGGTGTTTTCCCAAAGCCTTGGAATATATCCCAGTCTTCTCTCGTTTTCTCTAATATCTTGCTACTTACTGATTTCCCTGAAATCTTTAATAGAGGTCACTGCTAACTAAAAAAAGAAAAGAAAAGAAACTTGTCTACAAGACAAATAAAAAAAAAAAATAGACTACATAAACCATGACCTCATCTGCCCTGAGACCAGAAGAATTGGATGACGCCCAGCTACCACTACCATCCCTTGTGATCAGGGTCACAATAGATGGATTCTGAGAGAATAGGACAAAAATGTGGAACAGAGTCTCAAATTCACTATAAAAAAAAAAAAAAAGGGCTTATTGGACTGGTTCAGACTTGAGTATACCCTTAGAAGCACTGCCCTGAAATACTCCTCAAATATTGAACTGAAACTAGTCCCTGAGGTCACCTTATGCCTAAATAACAGATTGGCTCCCAAAATAATGAATATCGCCAGTAAGTACTGTGCTCCTTTGGTTCAAATTCCAAAGATGGCTGCTTAACAAGAGCTAACAAAATGAGAAATAAACTCAATTGAAATGTGAACCCTCTTAAACTTGCTCTTTTAAAGCCAGTAATTCCAGATTCAACCTCCCAGCTTTCCTACGAGACAAGGCACACAGTGGTGCTGCTCTTAGAAAGCAAGAAATCCATCACCCTGCTGGTCATGCAAACCTCCCAGACTGCCTTGCAATAAGAAATGCTTGATTTTCACATCTCCTGCCTCTGCATTTCCTACTACATTGTATTTGCGTTTTTGCACGCACTGCATCGTACTCTCACTCTCCCCTGGCTCCACACATCTTCTAGGAATGCATGTTAGGAGATCTCTTCAGGAAAATGTCCTCAGTATGCGTAATTCAGTTTACATTTCCTCCTGTGTTGTGATTAGGAATCCATCTCAGCCAGTGTTGCTTCCTCCGTGTTTACATAGCGGGTACTGTGGGAACAAAATTATTCTTTTTTTCTTTTGTAATATAAATTTATATTTTCAGTCGATCCTTAAGAAATCAGTATCAGAATTGCATCGCTGTATTTTGTTTTTTTTTTTAAACTTTCAATAATCAGTCTTTTTCTAGAAATTGCAAGATATGCATTATTTCTCACTCCCTTAGATAACTCCCTTGGATGACCCTACAGAGCCAACACATGGAGCCTCCAAGTTCACACCTGAGAGAGAAATCACAGTAGCTGAATCAGACTCAGTCACCACATCTTGTAATTTCCTCCAATGCTCTGAGATTGAGTGGAAGAGCGTCTGTCATCTGTGTACTGTGACCCAAGACAAGAAATGACTTTTATCAATAGTCAATGCCCGCCCTAGACCTGTTCCAAAGGGATGGTCAGAGACCCAAGTTCAAGGTACTTTTGGCCTCGCCTTTTCATGGCCAATCTTAGTAAATTGCATATGGGCTAATTTAATCACATATGCTTCCAGGGTAGAAGATTTCCGTGCAGTAGAAAAAGGAATTGCAGAATCTGGACATGACTGTCACTCCATAACGCAATTTTAAATTACTGGCCCTGAGCTCACTCATTCAAATCCAATGGCCTAAATCCATAAGTATGCATCATGGGAAAAAATGGATGGACTAACTGACAAGCAGAAAAATCAAGGAGCAAGCCTGCTTTTCTTGAGTGCCTAGATGCAATAATTTGACCTACCATCCATCTGGATTAAAAATTATTTAAGGTTGCCCCATGATAGAAGCTCAAGTCCCAAGAAAAGTCGCCAAGATTTTGCTTTTATCAACCACCATGAGTAGCTTTAAAAACCATCAGGACGATTTTTCTTGAACCTCTCTAACTTCATTATTTAAGCTAAGACGTGAATAGAGTTGTACATTGTAGCTACCAGAGAAAACACAAAGATAGGCACATGCAACAAGGTACTTCCTGGTTCAGAGAATTAAGGTGTGGGCAATGTCCACTGAGGCAGAAGCATCCTTTTCACAGTGGATGGGCAAACACTGTGGATGCTGAAGATAGAAATATTCATCAGATCCTATCAAGTTAATAGTTCAGATTAAAATCAGAAATTGCAAGGCAATTCATGAGGGCCATATAATGAAATGACTTTGTCACATAATTGTAGCAAAGAAGGGAGAAGAACCCTTGTCTCTTCTAGGCTTCCAATTCTCTGCTTCTTCACTACAATACAACTGCTATTGCCTTTTTCTACATTACCCTCTTGAGTCAAACTATCTTCCCCAGTGACAAGAAACTATGTCAGTGCCAGCAGGGAAATGTTCTGAGTGAGGTCTGTCAGTGTGGAACACTCCTCCTCAGTGTCTCTCTCCTTCCCTTACACCCTCCCATCTGAAGGTCACTACTGCTGTGAGAGCAGGATTAAAGTTGGTCTCACATTTCTTTTCTCATTGCAACCACTTGGGGTGGGTACCCTTCTTCTCCAATGACCAATTTTCCTACCAAGCCTCCCTTCTTGTAACACAACACAATGAGTGCTCTTTCAACTCATTTTGATATTAATACACTGAAAATTATGGTCATGATGAAAAAAAGCCAAACATACTGTATTTAATGAATATTCTGCCTTGACTCCCACAAAGATATGAGCACGTACCTTGATGAGCCTGGATTCCAAAGAGCAAGGGTGTGTGTAGGGCTTCATGGCTCAGAATGGCCAGCTAGGAGTTAGATGGGAGCAAGTGTATGTGTGGTTTGACTTCCGTGAGCAGAGTCCTGTTTTGGTCTCGAGATACCCACCCATTTCAGGGCCATGAGGCTCTCTCTATCTAACACCTGAAGAGACCAGGGCTGTAGCACATTAAGCCCATTAGCTTCAGAGAAAAAAAATTTTTTTCTTCTTCCTCGCTCTTATATCTGCTCCCATGCCCACTAAGTGTATACGCACAAGAGAGTTTGATGACTATTCAATATCCAGATAATCAAAATGACCCACTTGCAATCTCTATAATGTGACAGCATAGTCTCCATTTTCACTCCAGATTTCCCATGTACATTCAACGAGCTCCTATCCCTTTCTGCCTTCTCATCCCGCCTCCGGGCAGGAATTGCCCATTTAGTCTCGTGTATCTACTTCAACTAAAAAATTTAAAAAATTAAAAAATAGTTTTTAAAAAAAAAATTTATCTACTTCAACTAAGAAGTATACTCTTGACAAGTATTATTTCATATTTTGTATTCCAATCTAACCTTGTCTGAAGTTTTGCCTTCAGGAATGGTTTTAGTTATGGGTTAACAGAGAGTCTGGGGGCCATGTCCTCTGGGGTTCCTCTAGTCTCTGTCTGACCATTAAGCCTGGTCTTTTTCCGTGAATTGGAGTTCTGCTCTGCACTTCCTCCCGCTGCATCTTGGACTCTCTGTTGTGTTCCCTATCAGGCTGGTCATTAGTGGCACCCAGGCACCATCTAGTTCTTCTGGTGGAGTCTCTGGTTTATGTGGACCTTTAGTCTCTTGGGCTATTATTCTCCTTGTGTCTTTGGTGTGCTTCATTCTCCTTCAATCCAAGTGTGTTGGGACCAATTGATGCATCTTAGATGCCACTCACAATCTTTTAAGACCCCACAGGCCACTCACCAAAGTGGGATGCAGAACATTTTCCTAGTAAACTTTGTTATGGCAATTCACCTAGATGTCCCCCGAAACTATGCTCTCCAGGTCCCAGTCCCAGCTACTCTGTCCCTCAAAGTGTTTGGATATGTTCAGGAAACTTCTTAGCTTTTGCTTTGGTCCTGTTATGCTGACTTTTCCTGTATTCTGTGTTGTCCTGCCCTTCACCAAAGATGATCCTTGTCTACCAACTGGTTAGTGAATTCCCCTATCCCTCCCTCCCGACACTCCTAATCATCAAAGAATGCTTTCTTTTGTGTTTAAACCTTTGCCTGAGTTCTTATAATAGTGGTTTCATACAATATTTGTCCTTTTGTGACTGATGAGTTTCACTCAGCATAATGCCCTCCACAGTCATCCATGTTGTAAGATGTCTTGAGGATTCATCATTGTTCTTTATTGTTGCATAGTATTCCATTGCGTGTATGTACCATAATTTGTTTATCCATTCTGTTGATGGGCACCTAGGTTGTTTCCATCTTTTTGCTATTGTGAAAAATGATGCAATGAACATGTGTGTGCATGTCCATTTGTGTGACACCTCTTATTTCTCTAGGATATATTCCAAGGAGTGGGATTGCTGGATCATATCCTACTTCTATTTCTAGCTTTTTAAGGAAGTGCCAAATCTATTTCCAAAGTGGTTGTACCATTTTACATTCCCGCCAGCAGTGTATAAGTGTTCGAGTCTCTCCATATCCTCTCCAACATTTATTATTTCATGTCTGTTGGATTAGCCTTGCTGGGGAGAGAGGGTTTCTCATTCTAGTTTTAATTTGCATTTCTTTAATGGCTAATAATCACGAGCATTTCCTCATGTGTCTCTTAGGCACCGGAATGTTTTCTTTGATGAACTGTCTGTTCGTATCCTCTGCTCATTTTTTAAATAAGTTATTTGTCTTTTTTTCTGTTGACATGTGGAAGCATCTTGTAGATTTTAGAGATTAGATCCTTATTGGACATGATGTAGTCAAATTTTTTTCCCAGTGTGTAGGTTCTCTCTTTAGTCTTTTGGTGAAGCCTTTGGATGACCATAAGTGTTTCAGCTTAAGTGTGAGGAGCTCCCAGTTATCTGGTTTCTCTCCTGGCATTTGTGCCTTGTTAGTTATGGTGCATATAGTATTTACGCAATGCATTAGAGTTTCCAGCATTGTCCCTATTTTTTCTTCCATGATATTTATTGTTTTAGATTTTATATTTGGGTGTTTGATCCATTTTGAGTTAGTTTTTTCTTTTGTACATGGTGTGAGGTATGTCTTCTTTCATTTTTTTTCAGACGAATATCCAGTTATATCAGCACCATTTGTTAAAAAGACTGTCTTTTCCCCATTTAACGGACTTGGGGCCTTGGCAAATATCAGCTGCTCAGACGTGAATGAATTTATGTTTGGGTTCTCACTTCTCTTCCACTGGTCTATGTATCTGTTGTACCAGTAGCAGGCTGTTTTGACTACAGTGTTGGTATACTAGGTTCTCAAATCAGGTAGTGTGAGGCCTCCCACTTTGTTCTTTTTCTTCACTAATGCTTTACTTATCTGGGGCCTCTTCCCTTTCCATATGATGTTGGTAATTTATTTCCCCATCTCATTAAAGAAATGCCTTTGGAATTGGGATCAGGATTGCCCTGTATTTGTAGAAAGCTTTGGGTAAAATCAATATTTTCACAATGTTGAGCCTTCCTATCTTTGAGCATGGTATGTTTTTCCACTTACGGAGGTGTCTTCTGGGTTCTCGCAGTAGCGTCCTGTCGTTTCCTTTGTATAGGACTTTCTTGTCTGTGGTTAAGTTTATTCCTAAATATTTTATCTTCTTGGGGGCTAACATAAGTGCTATTGATTTCCTTTCTAGAGTTCTCTTTGTTGGTGTAGAGGAATCCAACTGGTTTTTACATATTTATCTTGTATCCTGATACTTTGCTGAAATCTTCTATTGGTTCCAGTAGTTTTCTTGTGCATTCTTTAGGGTGTTCTGTGTATGAGATCATATTGTCTGTAAATAGGGATATTTATACTTCTTCCTTACCAATCTGGATGCCCTTTATTTCTTTTTCTTGCCTTACTGTTCAGTCTAGGACCTCCAATAAAATGTTGAATAAGAGTGGTGATAAAGGACATCCTTGTCTGGTTCCTGTTCTCAAGGGGACTGGGTTCAGACTCTACATGAGAACGATGTGGGCTTTTGGCTTAGTATAAATGCCCTTTATTATGTCGAGGAATTTCTCTTCTATTCCTATTTGGCAGATGCAATGGATTACATTTTTTTTTTTTTTTTTTAATGTTGAACCATTCCTACATGCCTGCTATGAATCCTATTGGGTCATGATGAATGATTTTTTTGATAGGTTGTTGAATTCTGTTGGCTAGAATTTTGTTGAGGACTTTTGGATCTATGTCCATGAGGGTTATTGGTCTGTCATTTTCTTTTTGTGGTGTCTTTACCTGGCTTTGGTAACAGGGTTAGGCTGGCTTCATAGAATGAGTTCAGGAGTACTCCTTCCTTTTCTATGCTCTGAAATACCTTTATTTCTACCGGTGTTACCTCTCTACTGAAAGATTGGTAGAATTCTCTAGTGAAGGCATTCGAGTCAAGGCTTGTTTTTGTTAAGAGTTTTTTTTTTTAATTACCTCTTCAATCTCATTTTTTTTATGGGTTTATTTAGCTTTTCTACCTCAGTTTGTGTCAGGTTACATAGGTAGTGTGTTTCTAGAAATTCGTCCATTTCCTCTAGGTTTTCAAATTAATTGGAGTATAAGTTTTCATAGTATTCTATTATGATCCTCTTTATTTCAGTTGGGTCTGTTGTGACTTCACCCATCTCATCTCTTATTCAGTTTACTTGCTTCCTCTCCTGTTTTTCTTTTGCCAGTTTGGCCAATGGTTTGTCAATTTTGTTGATCTTCACGAAGAATCAACATTTGGTCTCGTTGACTCTCTGAACTCTTTTTCTATTCTCTATTTATTTCTGCTCTAATTTCTATTATTTCCTTTCTTCTGATGCCTGAGGGCTACTTTTGCTGCTCTCTTTCTATTTGCTCCACTTGTACGGTTAATATTTTTATTTTGGATTTTCTTTTTTCTGATGTGTGCGTTCATTGCTGTAAATTGACCTCAAAGCACTGTTTATGCTATGTTCCAAAGGTTCTGGTAAGATGTGTATTCTCATTTGATTCTATGAATTTCTTTATTCTGTCCTTGATTTCTTCTATAACCCAGCAGTTTTTGAGCAAAGTGTGGTTCAGTTTCCATGTATTTCTTTCTTTTTTTTTCTTCCTGTTTCTATTTCAAATTTCTACTTTTATGGCTTTATGGTCAGAGAAGATGCTTTGAAATATTTTGATGTTTCAGATTCTCTTAAGGCTTCTTTTGTGGCCTAAAATGTGGTCTATTCTGGAGAATGTTCCATGTGCACTGAAAAAGAATGTATAATTGGCTGCTACTGGGTGGAGTGTTCTGTGTATATGTCCAGGAGTTCAAGTTGGTTGATTTTGGCATTTAGATCTGTGTCTTTATTTTCTTTCTAGTCGTTTTGTCCTTCACTGAAAGTGCTGTGTTGAAGTCTCCTACTATTATCGTGGTGCTATTGCTCTTTTCAGTGTAGAGATTTTTTTTTTTTTTTTTAATGCATTTTGGAGCTCTGTCATTGGGTGTGTATATATTTATTATGGTATGTCCTCCTTGTGTATTGACACTTTAATCATTATATAGTATCCTTCCTTATCCTTTGTGGTAGATTTTTCTTTAAAGCCTGTTTTGTCAGAGATTAACATTGCCACTCCTGCTCTTTTTTCTTTGTTGTTTGCTTGATATATTTTTCTTCCATCTTTTGAAATTTAGTTCCTTTGTGTCTTTGAGTCTAAGGTGTGTCTCTTGTAGGCAGCATATTGACGGACATTGTTTTTTGTTTTCTAAACCATTCTGCCACTCTGTCTCTTTACTGGGGCATTTAGTCCATTTATATTCAGTGTAATTATTGATAGTTTTTTATGACTTTAGTGCTGTTAATTTGAATTTTTGTTGTTGTTGTGTTAAGAGTTTCTTCGTTCCACGTAATTCTCTGTGCTGAGTCATTTTCCCTTACTTATTATCTTTTAATCTTTTTCATTGTTGTTGATTTTGTGTTTCCTGAGTCTATATGCTTTTCTTCTTTTTAATTTTGTTGGGTAGATTTATTAGCTTCCTTTATGGTTAAATTCAGATTTACCTTTATTTTCTAAGATTAAAGCAATCTTTTATTTCTTGACATTGTCTTGACTGCCTCCTCTTCATATGGAAATTCTATGATTCCACCGGTCCCTCTTCTTTGTTTTAATGTTGTCATTTACATATTGAGATCTCTGCTTCCCTATTTCAATCTTTTAGCTTTGACTTATTTTTGAGGCTTCCCTATCTAGGTTAATACCTAGTTGTTCTGTCCTGTGGTCTAGTCTTGGGTACTTATCTGATATTGTTGGTTCTCTAACCTGAGGATTCCCTTTAATATTTCTCGTAATTTTGGTTTGGTTTTTACAAGTTCCCTTAACTTCTGCTTATCTGAAAATGCCCTAACTTTGCCATGATACTTGAGGGACAGTTTTGCTGGATATATAATTCTCAGCAGGCAATTTTTTTTCCTTCAAGCCTTCATACACCAATCACTGATAGATTTTTCCTCTTTATAGTGTCCCACATAATTCTTATAGTTTTTTTTAAATCCGTTTTAGATTTTTACTCAAATAAATTGGTGTGAAATAATTTACCTTCTAGCTCACTAATTCTGACTTCCATTGCATCAGTCCTATTCCTATGACCTTTTATGAAGTTGTCTAATTCTGAAATGTTATTGTTAATCATTGGATTTCTAGTTGCTGTCTACGATTTCTGGCAACCTGTTAAATTTGCCAGTCTGTCCTTGCATTGTTTTCCTCAATTCGTCTATTGTTTTTTCTGTATGTTCCTTTGCTTGGTCTCAGTTTGCCTGGTCTCTTTCCTGATCTCTTGAAGAGCTCTGTATATTAATCTTCTGAATTCTAACTCCAGTAATTCCAAGACCTTAACTTCCTCTGAATGGTTTCCTGGTTCTTTATTTTGGTTGCTTGGTGGAGGCATTTTGAACTGCTTTCTTATGTGATTTGCGCAATTGACGGTCTGTTCCACGGTCGGCCCCTGGCCTTGCTCTGATTGATGATATTGAGCTTTTCCACCGTCACTTTCCGCAGATGTAGTCAATTTCATTCGTTTGTGTTCCATCTGGTGAGGTCCATGTGTAGAGTCTCCCTTTATGTTGGTAGAAGAAGGTATTTGCAATGAAGAAGTCGTTGGTCTTGAAAAATTCTATCATTCGATGTCTAGCATTGTTTCTATCACCACGGCCATATTTTCCAACTACCGATTCTTCTTCTTTGTTTCCAGGTTTCGCATTCCAATCACCAGTAATTATTGATGCATCTTGATTGAAAGCCCCCACGTCTTTGTCACTTTTTCGTATGTGGGGTCTTGTGCAAGTTGCTGGAAGCTATGCCACTGGTATTCAGATATCAGCAGGGTCACCCATGGAGGACAGATTTCAGCTGAGCTTCCAGAATAAGACAGACTAGGAAGAAGGACCCAGCGTCTACTTCTGAAAAGCATTAGCCAGTGAAAACCTTATGAATAGCAGCACAACATTGTCTGATATAGTGCTGGAAGAAAGTCACCCCGGTTGGAAGGCACTCAAAAGACGACTGGGGAACAGCTGCCTCCTCAAAGCAGAGTCAACCTTAATGATGTGAATGCGGTCAAGCTTTTGGACCCTTCATTTGCTGATGTGGCACGGCTCAAAATTAGAAGAAGCAGCTGCAAACATCCATTAATAATAGGAACCTGGACTGTACAATGCATAAATCTAGGAAAATGGGAAATAATCAAAAATGAAATGGAACACATTAACATCAATATCCCAGGCATCAGTGAGCTGAGAAAAATGCAACAGCAGTAATATTGTAGTGGAAAACCAGAGAATTCATCCAGAGCAGACGAGGGTTTTTTTCTGCTCTTTGCTACAATTATGTGAGAAAGTCATTTCATAATGCAGTCCTCACGAGTTGCCTCAGGATTTCTGAGTGTTATCTGAATGATAAAACTGATGGGACCCAATCAATATTTCTATCCACAGCATCCACAGTGTTTGTCCAACCTCTGTGAAAAGAGCCTCCATGCACCTTCTGCCCCTCTGGAAATTACTCTGCAGTCAGGAAGCACTTTCTTGCTTGTGCCTGTCTTTATATTATCTCTGGCAGCTACAATGGACAACTATAATCACAGCTTAGATGATGCAGTTAGAGAGAGTCAAGAAAATCATCCTAATATTTTTTAAAGCTACTTGAGATTTATAAAAGTAAAATCTTGGTGACTTTTCTAGGGATTTGAACTTCTACCATAGGGCAACCTTAAAGGATGTTCAATCCAGACTTTCCTATTATGGGAATGGTCAGGCAAGTCATTGTATGTAGGCACTCAAGAAAAGCAGGCTTGCTCCTTGATTCTTCTGCTTGTCAGTCCATCGATTTTTTTCCTATGATATACACTCAAGGATTTGCGGCCACTGGATTTGAATGAGTGAACTCAAGGCCACTGATTCAAACATTGCATTGTAGAGAAACGATCATGTCCAATTGTGCAATTTCTTTTTCTAAATTGAAAATCTTTCACCCTGGAAACATATGTGATTAAATTTGCCCATATGAAACTTACCAAGGTTGGCCATGAAAGGGCAAAGCCAAAAGTCCTTTGAACCCGGCTCCCTGACCATTCTTTTGGAAAGGTCTAAAGCAGGTACTGTTCACTGATAAAAATCATCTCCTATCTCCCGGCTCTGTACATCATCAACCCTTGCAGCAATTTCCTTCAGGCAGTCTTGCTGTGGGATTTTCATTCCTGGGTCAAGATGCTGAGACTCTCCTCTTCTGCTCTCCTAAATTTCAGTATCCATGTCTTACCACTTACAAATTAAATAAAGCAGAGAAAATCAAGCACACAAAAACTGAGAAAATCTACCACCTATGTATAATGTAAATACTGCAACACCCAAAGTGTTCTCAAAATACAAAACAATCTTGGGAAAGAAGAACAAACTATAGGACACTAACTTCAACATTTAAAATAGCACTACCTACACGCAGTACACTAAACCTTGTGGTTCTGGAGTAAGAATAGACATAGAGACCAAAGAAATAGAATTGAGAGTCCAGAACTGAATTTGTACATCTTTGCTCAATTTGTTTCAACAATGATGCTACTACGTCCATTCAATGTGCAAAGAATGGTCTCTTTAACAAATGATGCTGGGACAATTGGATCTCCACAGAGAAAAGCATGAAGGCGGACACATACTCCACAGCATATACAAATATTTACTCTAAATGAAATGAATCGATCACCTAAATATGAAAACTAAAACCATAAAACCCTTAAAAGTAAATAACAGTTATATTTCATGTTTCCCCTCCCACACTTTCGTAGATATGACATAAGAAACAAATGGATAAGTTTCTTTTGGTGAAATTTAAATCTTTTGTGCATCAGTGAGCACTATCAAGAAAGTGAAGACAACTACAGGTTGCGAGAGCATACTTGGAATCTCCACACTCCTTAAGGGTTTCATATTCAGAAATATAAGGAGTGCCTAGAACTAAACTTAAAAAATTGTCAAAAGGCTTATATAAGTAGGCATTATTCCAAAGAAAATACAAATGGCCAGTATGCACATGAAAAGAGGCTCAACATAATCAGTAATTAGGGAAAAGCAAATCAAAATCACAATGAGGTATCACTCCACTTCACACTGATGGCTATTGCCAGAAAAAAACAAACAGAAGAGCATTAGTGAGAATGGAAGAAGCTGGAGACATGTGCATTGCTAGTGTGCATCTGAGGTGCTGCAGCCACTGTAGGAAAAGGTTTGGTGGCTCCTCAAGTAATTTAACAAAGAATTACCATATGACCCTGACATTCCACGCCTAGGCATATACACAAAAGAACTGAAAGTAAGAAAACGCATACTTGGACACTGACATTTACTGCAACATTATTCGCTGAATCAAAAAGGTGAAAACAACCCCAGTGTCCATTAGAAAATGACTGGATACACGAAAATACACAAAAGAATTGAAAGTAAGAAAACGCATACTTGGACACTGACATTTACTGCAACATTATTCGCTGAATCAAAAAGGTGGAAACAACCCCAGTGTCCATCAGAAAATGACTGGATACACGAAACATGACACACAGATACATGCAATATTATGCAGCCATACAGAGCAATATGATTCTGTTATTTTCAATAAGCGGATGAACCTTGAAAACACTGTTCTGAGTGAAATAACTGAAATCCCAAGAACAATAATTGCACGATCCCACTTACATGAAAATCTACAATATGCAAAGACATACAGCAGTTTAATGGCTAGGAGGGCTGGAGGCAGAAAGCATGGGGGGTGATTTTGAAAAACAAAGGAACAAAATCAACAAAAAGAATATTCAAAACCAAATGAAAAGAAACGTACGAAATCCTAGCATGCATTATTCATCAAATATTGTATTTAAAATATGTGATATTTTGGAATATACAATATAAAAGAAGGCCAACCACCATTCTACCAACAAAAGAGTACATATAATACCAACTACAGTCATCATGTTGGGAGTAAAATATGAAGCAGGGTGGCCAGGCTACAAGGAACCCATTTGTACTACAGAGAAGCAGTTACTGGATCATTCCACAAAGAGGTATCAGTACACTTTTGCTCAGTAGAATCCACCATCATGAAGGACACTCACCTTAAGGTGAAGAAGTCCTTGGGTGGTCCAAGTGAGGTAGGAGGCATGTGTGCAGTCACCTCGGGTCCACCATGGTCATTTGACATCCTCTGGTGTGTTTGAAGCTGGACATGACATGGGGGAAAATAAAGAAGGTCAGGTCACCCTGTCAGAAAAACAGGACGCTGAGATGAGGCTCCCAGTGCTAGCAGCATCCTGAGGCTTCAGAAAAGAAAGGTCTCAGGGAAGTAAGAGCCATGTCTATTCACAGGTGGGCTTCCCCAAGCTCTCTAGATCTACTCTCCCCACCCTCCCTCAGGGACAGGGCTTCCCCATGGCCTCCCCTGTCACCTACCTGACCCAAACCACTGCAATGCTTCTGCCACTCCCACTGAACTGGCACACGCCTGCCTGGGAAGCTGGGGGACACACCAGAGGAAATCATTCCATTCTATCTTTCAGATCCTGAGGCCACCTGTGACAGAAGAAACAAGGAGTGAGGCTGGGAAGCCCTACTATAAGAATGGAACTGTCATCTTCCTCCAGATTGTTCAAGGAAAACAGACCAGTTCCTCATCTCCCTTACCTGTCAGCTCCTCTGAGCCAACAAAGCTAGACCAGGCCACACATACCTGCACAGGTGTGACTGAGACCTTCACCTGCATCTCACGCTTCTCAGCACAGGGGCACATCAGAAGGTTCACCCTACCCACAACCAAAGCTGGAGGGATTCTTGCTGTGCAAGTCTGTATCTGGCTGTTTTTCAGCTAACTGAGGTCCTGTCATCTCAGGGTTCTTGCAGTCCTCTCTTCCCAGGCCCAGGTGCTAACACTGAGTTTTCCCTACCTCCTGAGTTACTGGTGCTGTTTGACTCTAGAAAGGCTCCGAAGCTCTGAGGGGCAGACTTTTGGTGGGACTGGCGAGCCTAGCTTGGTCAGGTGCACCTTTCTTATCAAAGTGACATCTTGCTCTTTTAGAACTGTAAGGACATCTTTTGCAGCAGATTTGCTCAAGACAAAAGTCCTTTGATGTCCTGACTACTGTTTTCATGGTTGTTGACTGTTGATTCAAGAGGCATGAAATCCTAGACAACTTCAAATATGCCTCTATTTACTTTGTTTTTCCAGTGGGAAGATTTTCATTTTCATTATGTTCAAGTGTAATCCACACTGAAGGCTGTGGTCTCTGACCTTCATCAGGTAGTTCTTCAAGTTTTCTTCATTATCACCGTGCAAGTGTCATTTGCGTATCCCAGGCTGTCAGTGACATTCCTCCAGTGCTGACGCCCCATTCTTCTTCATATATTCTGGCTTCTCACAGTATTTGTTAGGCATAGAGATTGACAAAGTGAGATGAAAGGATACAATATTGCCACGCCTCTTTCCCATGGACATATAGAAGGGCCTAAGTCCCCCAAATGCTCCACTCACAATCTCCAATACAGCACTCCAAGAATGTCTTTATGTTCTTGCTTAACACATTCTAATGACACATAGGCACATACACAGACAGAAAGAGATACACACACACACACTGACCAATGATGTGTTGGTAAATATTTATCAATTCACTGTCCATTGCGAGTGCTGCAAGTCTGCTTGGTAAAGACTGACAACTTACCTGATAGAAGTAATCCTGCCATGGCTAATTTCAAGGTACTAGCCGATGTCACTGACCCCCAGTGGGTAGAGATAAGCACCACCTACTATCCCAAATTAATAGGAGCCGATGCCAGCATACCTGATCCACTTTCCTATTAGTATGTGCACACATTCCACCTGCACCATGAGAAGGACCTTTAACTCCCACGCATAATGTGTAAACCAAATGTCGCTATATATCTCCAGAACACACAGCTCAGAACTCCTGAACACACACATATAACTACGACCCACAACCTGAATATACAAACATACCACATCCTACTGCTCATAGTTTTACAACAAAAACCCTACGGACCATGAATACTCACAGTCATTACTACAACGATGTATATACTCCCCACATGTGCCTGAACACACACATGTACAACAAACAGTACGTATATATACTCACTGAACACCGTACACACAGTCTAGCTCTCTAATACCACTGAGCACAAAATCTCACTTCACAGGCCACGCTAATACAGACACACACCAAAGCCCACATCTCTAAACACTAATAATACACAATTCCAAAATGCAGGCACAATTTATATAAACCCTCTCAGTTTCCAAAGGTACATCCTGAATCTCCCACATCCTCCAGAATAAACAGCCCTGAAAACCAGTGACACCAAATAAACACACAACCGCATACGACCTTTAGCATTAACATATTTAAGTACACCACATGGACACTGAAAATGCACATACAAGCTATACCACCAAATTCTGCAAGAATTAGACCAGAATAGGCGCAAAGAGGAATGCCGGCTGCTTTCATACAGACACAAACTGCACATACACTCACCCAAAACCCAACCGTGTGTATACAGCCCACACATTCATGGATGCAGATAAAACTCCAAAACACCAACAATCCTTGCACTCTAGCTAGTATACACACACAGCCCAAGCCCCTAAGCGGCCACATGTTCACACATGCCAGACACAACACACACAGACACACATACACACACACACATAGCCTCAATTTCTCAAAGTATACATCACCCAAAACACTATAGATTATCACACGTCTCTAGAATACAGCCTCACTTCCCCAACCTCCGAACGTGCCCAAACACACCTAGAAACACCCTAACATTCTCCAAAGAAACACAAGTAGAATACTCCAAGAATAATTCAGCCACTCACTCGTGACTTATACACGCCAATATATACTCCCCACTCACAAGGAAATATCTCTTGCACATCCTGAATAAATACACCGGAGCCCCGTTCTAGGTCCATATCTCACATTCCAAAGCTGCCACATTCTCAGTATCTCACACATAATCATATCAACATGCCTCCACTATATGTAAACACAATTCTCCCACACCCTGTGCAAACACACAGCCCCATATTCTCATCAGACACACTGTCCTCATTTTCCAGAATACACCATACTCTCCACTGAAAAAAGAGTACACACAGCCCTGGAAAATATTCATCCAAACTGCCATGACTCTTCATGAAACACACAAGTTCTTTACCCATACAACTGGCCTTATACCCTAAATCTAACCTAAATTATCCAGGGTACTGAAAGTATGCAACAACGACCCTGTATCTTCCAACACCAATATAACCTCACAATGCCTGCCCACACATAATCCAACAATCCAAAATACTCAAACAGAAATCAATTTCAATTTTTCTAGTGTACAGAATCACACAAACCCCAGACCGAACATGGAAGAATGCATGTGCAACTCCAGAAAAGCACCCAAAGCAACACAAATGTACAACATGCCCTGACTACACACCAGCGATCCTCCCTCACTCCCCAAATATACAGAAAGAGCAGACCCTACACCCAAACTAATACACACAGGCACACTCCCTCAGATGCCCAAATGTACAGCACAGAAACCCACTCCAAACCTGCTATTAGGTACACAGGATGACCCAAAATTCATGGCAGGAGAGCCACGCCCTAAGTATTCCCTCGAGCCACAAATTGTAAAGAGCTCACCTCCAAGTCTCTGAGTGCACACACCTGTATCTCATGCCCTGCACATTCCCACAACACACTCATACTGAACCACAAATATTCATACAGACACCGCCAATCCACACATACAAATATCACTTTCCTAAGAACCCATTCACACATACACAACCTGTGAACTGTGAATTCACAGGAACACGTGGCCAACAGAGTCCCAAATAACAGGCACAAAAGCACCCACAACCCTCAATTCTCACAATGCCTACAAAGTTCACAACTACATCTCTGTCCTATTTCAAGATATACACAACACCACGCAAGTACCTACCCACAAAAAGCAAACACAAAACTTTCTCATCTCCTCAAGTACACATCCGGACCACCGACAGCCTCTTAATATACACACGGGCCTCACATTCCAAATGCACCCACTGACACTCCCTCCACTCCTCCAGGATGGAAACACAAATACAGTAACTTACAGCCTCAAATGCACACACAGTTGTGTGCTGGCAAAGGATTACACACTCACACTGGATTTCTGCAAAATCATACATATAAAATGTCCCAGATACACATGGAGGAGTGGCACAGAATTTACTGATTTCAATCGAACATGCAGTACTCGTGACTGGAAATCTTTTACACACACGTCATCAGCAGGAGGCTTTTGTAGATCTTGGCAAACCTGCTGCATCCTTAACCCACCATGCTTGCAAGTCAATCATGACTCCATGCAGGACACTGCATATAAATGCCTGATTTTTAGTCATCTCAGCAAAGTCACTCACTTCCTGAGGAAATCAGTGTCATTTGAACATGAAGGTTGATTGACATGTTTCTTATGTTAACAAGGAAAACCTAAGAGAAGTGAGGTCATAGGCTGGAACTTGGCTGAATTTTCTTTGACAGGAGATCTTTCTTTGCTTAAACAGAGAGTGCTTTTCAAATCCTAAAGAATGGTTCGAAATTAGGTATTATTCACAATGTAACAGATAATGACTTGATACACTTGTCAGTTTAAAGAGGGATTATTGAAATTTCCCCCCTCATTTTCAGTCAGCCAATTAGGAAAACAATCACTGCAGCACTGAGATGCAGCGCCTCTGCCATTTCCCGTGGTATAAATACCGCCAGCACAGGACAAGCTAGCAACCTGAGGGCACTGAATTCTACACCATGAAAGGGGGTCTCCCAATGCAAAACCCACGCCTGCGAATAACCCAAGAGCCTACAGGAGGGTAAAGCATAGCAGCAATATTACCAAGGATGTTTGCGTGTCCCTTACCTTCCTTTGTAATAGAACTGACCTAAGAGAAAGCGGAAGAGCGGTGCTCTCCTGTGTGCAGGGTCTGAGGCCTCCCCTGGCACAGCCCCGCCCAGCCGCGAGGCCTACCCTTAGGGACCCTGCCTTCCCTGCTCCTGCCGCGCGCCTCCCTGAAGGTGACCTTCTGCAACTGACGCCTGAGGCCGTTAGAGGGCGGCAGTTCGCGCGCCCCAGAGCCCTGTCCCGGGAGGTTGTGCGCATGCGTGACCTCCTAATGCAGGCTGGGCTTAGCTTTGCACCCTGAGGGCTTCTTACCTAAAGCAAACCCTTTGTTGTGAGTGCATTCTGTCTCACAGCGACCCCCATAGGACAGAACTCCATCATCCAAGGCCCGTTTTAGCCTCAGGCAGCCCTGCTGAAAATTCACACCTCCCAGACTGCCTTGCATTAAGAAATGCTTGATTTTCACATCACCTGCCTCTGCACTTCCTACTACATTGTATTTGCGTTTTTCCATGCACTATACCGTACTCTCACTGTCCCTGGCTCTACAAATCTTCTAGGAATGCATGCTAAGAGATCTCTTAAGGGAAAAGTCCTCAATATGTGTACTTCAGTTTACTTTTCTCTGGTTTTGGGATTAGGAATACTTCACAGCCAGTGTTACTTCCTTCCTATCTACATAGCAGGCACTATGAGAAAAAAAAGAAATTATTCCTTTTTTTTTTTTTTATAATTATTCCTTTTAGCCCTTAAAATATCCGCACCAGAATTGCATCATTGTATTGCTTTTTTTTTTTTTTTTAAGTAAAAGCTCAATAATCAGATAGCCTTTCTCTGGAAATTGCAAGATTTTTATGATTTCTCACTCCTTGGATGACTCTCTGCATGACCCTACAGAGTCAACACATGGAGCCTCCAAGTGCACAGGCTGAGAGAGAAATCACAGCAGCTGAATAAGTCTCAGTCATCACATTTTATCATTTCCTCCAATGCTCTGAGGTTGGCTGGAAGATCATCTGTCGTCTGTGTTCCGTGACCCAAGAACAGAGATGATTTTTTTCAGTGGTCAGTGCAGGTCTTAGAGTTTTTCTACAGGGATGGTCAGAGAGCCAGTTACAAAGGACTTTTGGCTTTGCGCTTTCACTGCCAGTAGTAGCAAATTTCCTATGGGCTAATTTAATCACACATGTTTCCATGGTTGAACATTTTCAGGCAGTAGAAACGGACATTGCAGAATGTGGACATTAATGTTCCTCCACAATGCAATGTTTCAATCATTGGCTCTGGGCTCGCTCATTCAAATCCAATGGTCCTAAATCCAAATAAGTATGTACAATGGGAAAAAATTGATGGGCTAACTGGCAAGCGGAAGTATCAAAGAGCAAGTCTGCTTTTCTTGAAGGACTAGATGCACTGATTTGCCCCACCATCAGCCTGGATTGAAAAGCAGTTAAGGTTGCTCCGCGGTAGAAGCTCAAGTCCTAAGAAAAGTCGCCAAGATTTTACTTTTCTCGATCCCCATGGCTAGCTTTTAAAAATATCAGGGCAGTTTTATTGAATCTGACTTCATCATCTAAGCTAAGGCATGAGTAGAGCTGTTCATTGTAGGTGCCAGAGAAAATACAAAGATAGATGCACGCAAGAAGCTACGACCTGGTTGCAGAGAATTAAGGTGTTGGCAATTTCCAGAGAGGCAGAAGCTGCTTGGAGGTGCTCTTTTCACAGTGGTTGGGCAAACACTGTGGATGGGGAAGATGGAAATATTCTTCAGGTCTTATCAGGTTTATATTTCAGGTAAAACTCAGACAACAAGAGGCAATTCATGAGGTCCACATTCTGAAATGACTTTGTCACATAATCGTAGCAAAGAATAGAGAAGAACTCTTGTCTCTTCTCAGCTTCCAATTCTCTGCTTCTCCACTACAATACGACTGCTATTGCCTTTGTCTACATTACCCTCTTGAGTCAAAATATCTTCCCCAGGGACAAGAATCTAAGTTAGTGCCAGCAGAGAAGTTTTCTGAGTGAAGGCTATCAGTGTGGAACACTCCTCCTTCATGCCTCTCTCCTTTCCTTACACCCTCCCATCTGAAGGCCACTACTGCTGTGAGAGCAGGATTAAAGCGGGTCTCACATTACTTTTCTCATTGAACTACTAGGGGTCAGCACCCTTCATCACCCCTGACTAATTTTGCTTCAAGTGTCTCTTCCTGAAATGACAACAAAATGAGTGCTCTTTCAACTCATTTTAATACACTGAAAATTATGTTCATGATTAAAAAAAATTCAAACATATTTTATTGAATGAACATTCTACCATGGCTCCCACAAAGATATGAGCACATAGCTTGATGAGCCTGGATTCCAAAGTGCAAGGGTGTGTGTAGGGCTTCATGGCTCAGAATGGCCAGGTAAGGGTTAGATGGGAGCAAGTGTGTGTGTGATTTGACTTTGGTGAGTAGAATCCTGTTTTGGCCTCAACATACCCACCCATTTTAGGGCCATGGGGCTCTATCTAACACCTGAAAAACCCAGGGCTGTTGGGAAAAAAAAAAAAAAAAAAACACTCATTGCCACCGAGTTGCCTCCTAAGCTCATTTAGTTTCAGAGAAATAGATTTGCTTCTCCCTCATCCTTATATCTGCTCCCATGCCCACTAAGCCCAAGAGCTCCAGGGCGTTTGAGGACCATTCAATATCCCAGACGATCAAAATGGCCTGTAAGATTCTGAATAATTGGCATGCTGGTTTGGTTTGGGTACTGTGTTTGTACGTTTATGAAACCAAGATTCCAACTCTGACCTTCTGACTGCAAATTCAGTTTTGTTCTTATAGGCGGAGTAAGTCATAATATCTAAGGTTTTTTTTTTTTTTTTTAACCTCTGTAGGTTTGCCAGATAAAATACAGGCCACTTGTCAACATCAAATTTTTGAGAAACAACGACTAATGTTTTTGTGGAGTCCTGTTGGTGCGGTGTTCTTGGAAGCATGTCCCCATATTACACAGGGATTCCTTGGAGTCCTGTATTTTTCTTGCTAAATCCAGCAAGCCTATTTCGTGGTAATTTGAAGCTTACGAAAATGTTAAAGTTCTCATTGCACATTCTAGGGTGTATGTAAGAATACAAATAGGATCATTGATCCAGAAAGGAAAAAAAAAAAACTATAAACATACAAGCTTGCATTAATTTTAACGGAAAATATATTTACAGCACGGGGTATATCTCTACAGGAACACACCTTAATTGTATAATGAAAAAAAGGAAACTGAAAGCACTTCTGATAAATGAGCATAGCTTCTGTTAGTTACCCTCAGTCACATACAATATTTTTGGAAAGAGGAAAAAGAAATAGAAAATATCATCGATTTCCACTCAGATGGAGAATTTGGTTGCCAAGAAAAGGTGTGGGGGCGGGGGGAGGCGTTGCACTGGACAATCTATCTGGAACTGTTTGACTTTTCAGAGGTATCTTTCTCTAATTACTTAATTACAGTCATTGTTAGGAGTATGATCCTTGAATATGAATGTACAATATAATAACCTGAGAAACAACGGGAATCTACTTCTGGTCATGGAATTAGAGGCTGTTGGCCTTCCTTTAATACAGTGGGGCTTTCCAGGAAAAAGGATCATGGGTAAGGCTGGCCATGCTGCAGCCCCCAGAGTTTTCAGTAAGGAATGGGAGTTCAGGGACAGAAGGACTGCTTTCTAAACAATAATGGATACGATACTGTATGCACACACACCAAACACAATGGAACTTCTCAGAAAACCATAATTTCAAGCACTCAGATTCCTTGTCTCTATAAGGACCCCACCTTCCATTAGACAAAGTGTCCTGAATTTTGCTCATGAAGTACTGGTGACCTTGTAATAATTCAAGAACCTACCACCTAGAGTTGGGGAACAGGGTGGGTATAGGGGCACAAAACTAGGTATGTTGATAAGAATTGAAGTCTAGAGTAGAGCCTTTGTGCTCTGGATCTAAGAAAGAAGCGACAAATGGCCATAAGAGGTTCACATGATTTGTGTTGTCAACTGTAATTTGAAGGAAACATGTAGCTTTTGCCTACCTGTCAGATCCCTTTCATGGAATGTCTCCTCACCCAACCTGCCCTCCACCCCTCCCCCACTGTAGAATGTCTGGAGTCCTACATTCTCACCTGTTTAAATTCAAACTTTTCCCTCCTTTTCTTGGATCCATGAGCATCTGTTGGAGTCAGATCATGCTGAGTCCAGGACGTGGCGTCTTCACATGCTGAAGGCTGCCAGACAGCTGTGGTCAGTGCCCAAGCCTGTGGAGATGTCTTCATGAGGGGGTAGGCCAGGAGGGGAGGGGGTGTGTTATCAGATTCCTGCCACCCGTCCAACCCTTGGGAATTCAAGTTTGACACTTCCCCTGGGGACAAGCTCTCTGAGCAGGAATAAAGAGTGGACTCTTAACAACACCCAGAATATCCCACCTAGGAAGGCTCGAAGAGGAAGATTAGAAAAATGAGACAGGGTGTTGGGGAAAGAAGGAAAGAGGTTTTGTAGCAGACATCATGAAAAGAAACACTCAGGAGGAGATGGGGAAAACACTCACTTAAAGACTCACTCCTTCAAGAAAATCTAGAGGACACTTTCTACTTTAGAAAGTCCCTTCCCTGCTAGTGAGCCTGCTGGGGGCATTTCGGACAGAGTGGATGTCAACCCTTTTCCATGGGGTGGAAAAAGCTTATGAGAGTGGCAGCCTGTCTGCCTGGGATTCCTGAGTTCTGTGAGTCAGTGATAGCTTGGGCCTCTTACTTCTTGGTAGACAGGGGCCTGGGAGTCTGGTTGAACTCCTCACAAGTTCTCTATCAGTAAACTGGAAGGAAGGAACATCTAATTTAATCTCAGGATTTTTTGCAATCTTCACCAGTTCCCCCTTCCATAATGCTGCCCATCAGTTGAGATTCATTGTGCTGATTCGCAGTGACCAGGCAGGGAATTCTGATGACCTAACACTTGGTTGCCTTTCCTCCACCTCCATTTACCCTTTTCCTTTGTCTCAACAGCAACTTCAGTGCTGGGACCAGATACAACCATGAATCCTGGTGCCTCCATGTCTCCTTTCACTGCACTGCCTTTTCCCGCACACACTCCTGGACCTCCACAGCAAACACCCTGGATGCAGCACCCACTGCCCCTCATGACTTCATCATGCCTTCCAGGCACCCCTCTTGGGCTCTCTGCTTTCCCCAGGACACTTCTTGTGCCAAGCCCTGGGGATTCTGGCCCCCGTGGGGCCACGCCTGCAAAGGTCATTGTTCAAGTGAGGACAGAAGGGAGTTCAGCAGAGCTCCCTGGAATTCAGACCTTTGTCATGGGGCAGACCCCACTTAATTGGAGTGCCCCAGGGGCTCCCAGTGGGGTAGTTGAGCATGCCCCACCCCCTTTTGGGGAAGCCTCTGCTGTGATCCCTGCCACTTCTGTTGTGGCTACTCAGGCTTGTAGGGGAGTTTGGTCCCCAGCTCTTTCTCTTCAAGCTCCACCACCAGCTGCCCAGCTGGCTTTCATTTTCCCCCAAGTGAAGGCTTGCTCAGGCCAACATGTTTCTTCTGGGGAGAAAAGCCTGGCCGTCACACAATCCAGGCCTTCGCTGGATGACTCCTCCTGTAATCCCCAGAGTGTTTACCAGAACTACCGACGTTGGCAATGTTTCAAGTCTCTGGCCCGGAGGCACCATCCCCAAAGCCCTGATACAGAAGCTCTTTCCTGCTTTCTCATGTGAGTACCCTAATAATCAGTGGGGACAGCTGAGATTATCCTGCAGCTTTCAAACAAAGAGATCTTGGGGAGACACAATGGAGGTTAGGCTCTTTAGGAACACTTGAGAGAAGGTCATGAGGGTGATGGGATATGTTATGAGAAGGTATATTCCCGATAATATTATACACACCTCCCTGTGTACAACATATTCAGGTATCTTGTCTCAATTGATGCTGACCACCTTGTACGTGAAGTCAATCTTTATATTGGAATCGTTACCTTAACAATTATTTTCAAGAGACTAAACACTGCGGTAGAAACCCTGGTAGCATAGTGGTTAAGCTCTATGGCTACTAACCAAAACGTCAGCAGTTCGAATCCACCACCCCTCCTCGGAAAATCTATGGGGCAGTTCGACTCTGTCCTGTAGTGTCACTATGAGTTGGGATCAACCCAATGCCAAAGGGTTTGGTTTTGGTTTTTTTAAATGCTGTGGTAAAGTGAGGAGGCATGATGTGAATTTTGGTCTCAGATCACAAACTACGTTTTTCCACTGGTCTTTACCTTCCAACGAAAGAGCTCAGCATATTTTGGCCATTGCCTCAGGAGACGTGAAACGGGCAAGGCCTAGGACAACCACTTTAAGTTTACTCCCACCCTCATTCCTCTGGAGAATATCAGTTACAACAGGGAGGTGGTAGAGTATGCATAGTGGTGAAAGGCTTGGGCTCTGTCCTCCTTAGATTTGTAATCCTGAGCAAGGCATTGTACACCTTCACCCTAGAGTATCTCATCAAATAAGGAGACAATTTCAGTTCATTAAGAGGAGAGCTAAGAAGACGATATGACCTAATATATGAAGTGTAGTCCATAAAAAGTACCCGCAAGAGCAAAACTGTCCTAGCTACAGTGTGTGTGAGCGGAAATTGGCAATGAAGTGCAGGGTCATGGGCTTCTGTGAATGAAAGGCAGACTGATTAGTCATGTGGGAAGCTTTATCTTTTCAGAGCAGAGCCTCCATCTCTCTCAACCCTGAGCTTCCCAACAAGTCAATCAATATGGAACTCTGATCACATTCACAGGATGTTTTTCCACATACATGTTATTCTCATTGGCTGAAAGACTGAAGGCATCTTCTTCCTTTCCCCACTCCCCAGCACTCACCCAAGAATAAAGACACAGTCCACTAAAACCAAATTTCCAGCAGTCTTAGGGATTCCCTGGATTCCGAAACAGCTAATGGTATCCTGGAGGCAAAAGCACTTGAAATCTAAAACACTGGAAGAGGGACTGTCACGGACAAATAGCAAGATAGATGTGATGATGGGCAGGGGATGTGTGTAGATGTGGGGTCAAGATGGGGATGGAATATGTATTTGTCGAAAGTTACTGACATGCATGGGTATTTAGCCCAGTTCTGCGATCCCTGGCTAGACTGAAGCCCACCATGACCCTGGAGGAGGGACTCTGGCGGTCTGTACAGGAATGGCAGCGCAAAAGCAATTTTGACCGAATGATCTTCTATGAGATGGCAGAAAAGTGAGTCCATGGCATCCTGGCCCTGTTGGGACTGAGTGATGAGGTGTGAATGAAGAGGGAGGGTTGGAACAAATCACAAGGTCTGTGTGAGGAGGAGGTGTGCACTTGGAGAGGGCTCCTGGTTCCCTGATGATCCCGCTCTACCCTCAGACAACTGCTACCACCACATTCACTGCTTGGAGTTTTCTGTTCTACATTCTTTAAGAAATTCACCCCTTCTACATGTTGGATTTGTGGATGGCCTGAAACTGGAGTGTTAAGACAGAATGGGGATAAACACTGTGGATACCCATGGAGATACAGTCCAATCTGTGGACACTCTGCAGTGAGGGGATATGCTGTACCAGACAAGTTCCTGCTTGCCTCAATGTCCGTATAGATAACATGGAATTTGGAGCCACTCTTCCTATGACAACTGGTACAAAAGTATTCTACAATCATCCAAGAATGGCCCAGGCTGGAAAGGTGTGGTCAGGGGAAGGCAGCATCTCAGTCACCTGGTTGGACATGTTTCTGTCCCTCATTGCCTTTCCTCCCTCGGTTTAAAAAAAAAATCATCAAAGGAGACTGAGGCTTTTGGGAAACCTCACATTCCACCTTTTTCCAAATGTCTCTTGGACCTCTTGCCCATCTGGTTTATATCTCAAGGCCTCAGAGCTTGAGACTAGGACCGGGACTCTAGGAACTACTCCTTGGTGTTATCTGCAATAAACTTCATCCCATTCCAGGTTCAGGCTCTCACCTCTACCATGTGTGTTTTAGGCAAGGGCAGGAGAGGCTTGGAGAATGGTGCGCATGAGTGGGTCCTGCTGTGTGTCATGTAGGTCTGATTCAATTCAACCAACCAGTGTCAGTGTTGTGGTGTGCTATCAGGTGCTAAGGTATAGAATGGTAGTGAGCACTATGGCTTGGTCAGGAGGAACTTCCAAGGAGGCATGGCTCATTTCCTTCGCAACCTTCCTATGCTATGATAAGTTGTGCTGAAGGTGAAGGGATGATGTGGTGAACATGTAAGGGACCCAAACCTTGTTTGTGCCTCCTGGGAAATGGACTTACTGGGCACCTGGACAGGTCATTGAAGGCACATCTTTCTCCACTGCCCCATAATTGGCTGTTGCCTGGTCCTGGGGCTCCTGGTGCATCTTGCCTTCTCCTCAGCACAGCCTGTGCCTCCCTCACCCTTGTCAGGTTCATGGAGTTTGAGGCAGAGGAGGAGTTACAGATTCAGATGTTGCAGCAGAGGAATGCATCTGTCTGCCTGCTTCCTCCGGCTCCACGCAATGTTGATCCTCACGGGCCTTCATCCACTGTGGCTGCCCAGCGTCCAGGTATGGCTAAGCAAGGTCAACAGGAGCTACGGGCCTGGGGTCAAAGGTGGTATGTAGGGACCGGTTATGTTGGGAGAAGGCATTGTCTTCACATGTGGTACTTTTCTTTCAAGAGGGGGCAATGGCTCTTTGTATCAGCAGAGACTGCCAGATGCCTGGGGTCTCCGCTACTCTTCATTACACTCTAGTAGTGAGGTGGTTACGTTTTATAACTACACTCTCACATGGATTATCAAAAGTGGGCTCCAATATCTAATCAGCTTTAAATGTGGGCCTCAATGAGACTTCTTGTAAAAGAAGCAGTTTCGAGTTTCCCCACAAGCTGACTGTCTTAGACTGTCTGCCTCTTACATCTTCTCCTCTCACAGTGTTTGTGGCTTCAGGTGTGCCTGCCTTACCAGGAAGCATGACAGTGTCTCCATAATTCTGCCTTTACAACATGGGGTTGGGTGGTGACTTAGTTATCTAGTGTTGCTATAACAGAAATACCACAGTGGATGGACTTGCCAAACAGAAATTTATTCTCTCACAGTCTAGGAGGCTAGAAGTCTGAATTCAGGGTACCAGCTCTTGGGGAATGCTTTTACTCTGTGTTGGTTCTGGGGGAAGGTCCCTGTCATCAATATTCCGTGCATCTAGGAGCTCCTCAGCACAGGGACCTCGAGTCCAGAGGACTGGATTCACTCTGGGCACTTCTTTCCTGGTGGTATGAAGTTCCTCTCCTCTCTGCTTGTTTCTCTCTTTTTCTATTTCAAAAGAGATTGACTCAAGATACAATCGAATTCTGTAGACTGAGGCCTGCCTCATTAACACAACTGCCTATAATCCTCCTTCATTAACATCATAGATGTTAGGATTTACAACACATAGGATAATCACATCAGGTCCCCAAATGGTGGACAACCACAAAATACTGGGCGTCATGGACTAGCCAAGTTGACACACATTTTGGGGACACAATTCAATCTGTAACAGGTGTAAGAGCCAGAATTTGCTGCGACACAAACATCCTCTTTCCAATCCCACCTATAGTGTTCATTCCAAAGAAGGGAGTTTCCATGGCACAGCCCCTTAAGCAACATCGACACAGAACCGAGCACCCTTGGGAGCCCAAGCGGTCCCATGAAATCCCTCCCGAAGCTGTCAAAGAGTATGTTGAGATCATGGAAGATCTCCTTGGAACTGCCCATTCAGCCACTGTGGAGCCAGATGGAAAATATAAAGAAGAAGAAAATGAGCAACAACAGGAAGAGGATGAGCTGTATCCAGACCCAGGACTCCTGAGCTACATTGACAAGCTGTGTGCACAGGAAGGATTTATCACCAAGGTGGGCGGGGACCTGACGTTTGGTGTCTGTGGGCTCTGTACTTTGGCGTTCCAGCCACCAAACATCTGGAGTTTTACCCCAGACATTGCAATTAAGCTCAGTTCCTTCCTCCATGATCAATGTGTGTGTCCCTTTCTTGTGTGCATATGTGTGTGTGTATGAGTGTCTGAGTATGTGTAGGTTGGGGTGGTGACATTTTAATACAATACTGGATGCAAATTCGAGAGGGAGATTATTCCTTGTCTTCTAGAACCTCTAAATCAGTGTTTACTCCTTGTCAAAGATGTTCACAAGCCTCCTCGTCCCGTTAACAGGTGGAAGCAGTTATTCACCCTCAGTTCCTGGAAATGTTACTATCACCAGAATCACAGGTAGATCCCCTGTCCTTAAGGCAGGAGCTGGAGGAAGAGGAAGGACTCACTCTCACTCAGGTAAACCAGAGGAGGAAGGGAGAATCATAACATGAAACCCACAGGATTTCATCTAACCTGACAGTGCCTTGGCTGTCACAGCTTCTGGGGAAGGCCAGCTCCAGGTGCGGGAGCAAGTGCAGAATGAGAAGGTAAGAGATAATGGAATGGCAGAGAAGAGGAGTGGAATGGTAAGGCATTGCGTTTGGGAAAACCACAGAAGAGGACGGAGAGGCAGAGCTGCAGTACGAGTTATTGAAGGACACTTGAGTGACTGACTTCCCTAAATCTTGTCCCAATACTATGGTCTCCACCACCCACTCAGCCACGTGTTCTCACAATCTGTACAGAATCAGTAATTATCCATTTTTCTTTCTTGCAGCTGGTAGAGAAGCGACTGCTGGAATTGAAAGGAAAAGTGGGTGTGGAGGCATCCCCAACTTCTGGTGTGCTAACCAGGGAGTCACCTGGTACAGAGTCTGGGAGCAGTCAAGATGCAGGGAGCACAGATAACCACAACAGCCAACTACAGACGAGCAAGAAAATGAGCACAAAAAAGTTGGATGCAGATGACCTGCCAAAAGATGGCAGCGGGTACAGTCATCTGTCTACGTCAAAAGAACTTGCTCTCTTTACATGGAGTCCCATTTCACAGGAACTTAAGTCTGAACAATCAACTTCTCCTCAATGGCGTCCTAGTCGCACCTACCCTAGATTGGGAAACAGAGGAACCTTAATGTCCTTAGAAGCCTCTCCTATTAGTGAAACACCTGGGAAAGGAGAAGGGTCCAGTGAAGAAGAAAAGGAAGAGGAGGAACTCCCCAGCCTTGACTTCCTCTTGGCATCTCAAGAAAGCCTACTGCCCTGGAGTCTTTCCAAGAGTCCTCTGCCTGCCTCCAGCATTCTGCACCATGGAATTCCGGGTACCTGGGGAGCATCTCAGCTCCGATTTCCAGAGACAGTGAGTCTTAGCCAACCTGGACATACAGCTGCCAAGTGTAAGATCCCAGCTCAAGTCAGAACTCCATTACTTGCTGCAAAGCGGCCCTACTCAGGAGCTGACCTTGGAGTCTCTGGGAGGCAATCCTCGACTGTGGGAGAGGTCCAACCCTCACTGCCTCTAAAAAGAAAGTGTGACCCTTCCACACATGGAAAAAGGAAGAAGCATCTTCTTAGCCAGTAGTGAGCTCTCCTCTTCTATATGTCAGACCCTCAAGTTCAGGTCCCTTAAATAGATTAGAGTTGTCAACTCCTCCCCCATACTTATTAGGCTAATGCTCCTCCCCTAACCTAGTGGTACTTCTCGGCTGTTATACAGATACGGTGAGGGCAGAGAGGGAGGCCAAAGCCTGGGCAGGGTGCACATGTATTTCCATGGTGGGAGATGAAGCTCAGTAGCTTTACTTTTACTTTGAAGAATACTCCTCTGTAAATTGAGATTAAAGATAGTTTTGTTGGCAGAAATTCTCATTGACTCTTTCTTCCGTTCCTCCTCTACTGCTGGATGGACTGTGGTGCTGTGAAAAGAAAAAGATACAGGTGTCCACCGTTTTCCACATCCATATGTGACTGACTTAGCTCTTTCCTCCAGCTTTACCTGATATCCTCAGAATGCTCCTGGGGACAGTCTGGCTCCGGCCTCTCACAGCTCATTGATAAATCGCCAGTGATCACTGTCATCACCCATTTTTCACAAGCTGTGGCTTGGTTTGGGAGCTTTCTGTGGGTATCCTAACAATATCTCTGTCTCTTAACCATCTATTCATGGAATTTGCATTTCAACCTTTCAGCCTTCTTGGCCATTAACTAATGTTTCTATAATTGAGCCTGGAGACTGCACTTTTCTTTAAGGTGCTTTTTTTCTGTTTGCTAGGAAGCTGTCGGACAATAGATCTAAAATGATCCTCAGCACACCCAGGGATTTTCCTGTGTGGTTTATTTGACTTGACAGGATCAAGACTTGGCTTCTTGGGGACATGGCTTTCTGTTTCTCTGCATTTAGTCTAAAAAGTGGTATCATGAATTCTCAAGAGGACTTCTAAATAAGCAATGGTAGTATGCTCTTTCTGGTGAGGACAATAACGAGACAGAATGTGTTGGAAATATACTTGTGAAGATTTCTTTTGATACTGTGTATATGATCTATGAAAATAGAGAAGTTAGGAGGTCCCTTTGCCTTATTTCTGGAAAGGAAGGAATTTAATTCAACTGAATTGGGAAGGTCCATCCTGCTGTGGTCAAGGAGAATGACCTCAGGTAACTTTGTAATCTTCCAAGGAGCATCCTATAGGTACTCTTTCCTTTCTTTTCCAAATGATGACTGAAATTCTGGGTTAAATTGATGTAGATTTGGTCTTACACTTACATTGGAAATAGTTCCTTACAAACAAGAGAAAACCTACCTTACAGAACAATACAGCCCAGGAAAAGCGGAGACGTGATGATGTTTATGGCAGACCTGGATGCCTGGAGTATGCAAGGCTAGATGTGAGCAGGGTTGGTACGAAGGGCTGAGAAGCATTGAGGTATTAGTAGTTTGATTCTTCGGGCAGTTGCATAGACCCCATGTTCAGAGCACTGGGTGTTCCAGTGGTTTTGCATTTGGTGCCTGTGAGCTGCTCCATTTGTTGGGAAGTTCCTAACTGGGATCTGAATGGAGACCTCCACAAGTAAGATTCTGTTGGGGAAAAAATCAAAATGAAGAGATGAGAAAGAGGGGAGAGGACGCCTCTGGTCTTTCCTCAGAATTGTCAAGTCCTTGCCCTCCAATCTGCACTTACGTCCTCAGATCCAAGTGTCCATGGCCTCATTTCTCCAGCCCATTCCCCTCAGTAGCTCTGATTCTCAACTTGGAAGCTCCCTGGAACTCAACAAAGTTTCCTCTCAGCCCAATGCTTTTTTCTCCAAGTTCCAAATTCTAATTTTATCACAAGTACCTGTGAATTTTCAGGAATGCCATGTCCCAGAAGTTTCACGGCCAACACCATGAAGGGACCTCATAGAGTGTCCTCCTCAGCACAACCTGCAATCCTGGTGTATCCCAGGTATTTAGGGGAGTGTACATATCAAACATCGAAAGACAATAATGGTAAGTGAAGGACAGAGCCCTGGCTCCTCCATTCCCTGGTGTTTGACTTTAGAAAACATCCGTAAGTCCTCTACATTTCAAGATCTTCACTGGGAAAATAGCATAACACTGTACAGCTCTCAGGATGCTTGGGATATTAAAGGAGTCATGCAGCCGGTCCTTGGCACCCAATGCTGTTGGCTCTAGGGAGTGGGAGGGACTGTATATTCTCTGACCCCTGTCTTGGGGTGGCTAGATGGATTTGGGTGATAACCAACAGCCCTCAGGCCCCTGATGTGTGTGGATGAGGTCCCTGTTTAATGGGCAGGGCGACATCAAATGTCACGATTCTGCAACTACCCCTTGGCTCTTGCAGGTGAAAACAGGTTTCAAGTGTATGCCCTCATGGTGTTGAATTGGCCCACACAGGTACAGGCAGGGGTGAAGGGAGCGACATGTCCTCAGACCCTTTATACCAGTGCCCAGGCAAAGGGGTAGCTCCTGGCCTGACTTCCCAGCTGAGGGGGCATGGTGAATTTTTATAGCCAAGAGACTAGTTTGGGTGCAGACAGCCCTGAGATCTGGGTTAGAGGCCTGGCAGTTGTTGAATAGTGCCTGACTGGTGTCAGAGTGGACAGCGGGGAGCGGGAGGTGGGTGCGGGGAGGGAAAACAGGCACTTCCCCCTGTTAGCATCTTGGAGGAGGAGGGCTTATTTTGACTCCCATTCAGTAGGCAGTAGGTTAGAACCTTGCACTTAACTTTCTCAGGTCCAGTACCATTTACATCCCGATCCGGAGGTTTCTGCAGACTCTCCGCTGCCCAGCCTCTCCTGACATGGTGAAACCTGTCCTGAATGCTACTGCTCTCCTCAGCCTGCCATGCACCAGCTGACCCAGCCAGCAGGGTGCTGGCAACCTCACAACTGGCAGTTCTTTGCTGCTTCTGAACAGTCTCTCCTGCATCCTGCCGCTCAGTGCAACTCCTCCGCTTTGTCTTTGATGATCTGGGCTCCTACATTGTCATATAAAATCCATTCACTTCTTTTTCATGTCTTGGATGTAAGAGGAACAACAGGAAGCATCTGATTATTTTCCCATCTTGGCCGTGCCTCCTCCTTTTTTCTCTTTATAAAATTAAGATGTATTCCTATATATATATATATTTGTTCCATTAGAATAATAAATTGAAATAAAGTCAATGTCCCCAGCCTGGGTTCAATGATCCATTTGTATTTCTTTAGTCTAGAGTCTACAACGTTAACTTTAACATTTCCTTCAACTTCAAAGTCCCCCCAAGAATAGGTTTGCCAGTTTTAGCAAAGAAAATAAAGGCCTCCAAGGATTCCTCACATAATAATGGGGATATATTTACAACAATATTACTCCTTGTTTAACAGACATTTGAAGTCAACAAGTGGCTTGTATTTTATCTAGAAAAACTACCAAGAGGCAGAAAACAATAAGCTCTTAAGACTTACCCTCAGAAGAACAGACCTGAATTTGCAGTCAAAAGGCCTGAGCTTAAATCTTGGTTCCAAACACATGACACAGCACCAAAACCAAACCAGCATACCAATTTCACAAAATCTCTGCAGGACATTTTGATTATCTGGCATATTGAATAGTCACTAAACACTCTTGAGCACCTATGCTCAGTGGGCAGAGAGCAGATGTAAGGGTGAGGAAGGCAGAAAATCTTTTTCTCTGAAGAAAAACTGCTTACAATGCTACGGCCCTAGGTTCTTCAGTTGTTAAGGTCCCATGGCCCTGAAATGGGTGGGTATCGTGAGACCAATGCAAGATTCTACTCACTCAAGTCAAATCCCCATGCACACACACTAGCTCCCATCTTTCTCCTAGCTGGCCATTCTGGGTCATGAAGCACTACTTCTCAGCTTCAGCTTCACATGTTTCCATCACACACTCTTGCTTTTTGGAATCCAGGCTCATCAATGAATGTCCTAAATTGTTGTAGGAACCATGGTGTTATCATCTTTAAAGAAAGAACGTTTGTCTTTTTACTCACCATGAACACAATTTTCAGTGTATTATAGTGAAAATGATTTGAAAAAGTATTCATTTAGTTGTTTCCAGAGGCTTGGTAGAAAAACTGGTCTTGTGAGATGAGGGTGCTGACCCCAAGCAGTTGCAAAAAGAAAAGTCACGTGAGAACAACTTTAATCCTGCTCTCACAGCAGCAGTGGTTTTTGGATGGGAGGGTATGGCAGAAGGAGAGAGGCAGAGGAGGAGTGTTCCACACGGACAGCCTTCACACAAAAAAATATCCCTACTGGCACTAACAACCCTGGTGGTATAGTGGGTAAGAGCTCTGGCTGCTAATCAAAAGCTTGGCAGTTTGAATGCACCAGGCACTCCTTAGAAACCTTATGAGGCAGTTCTGCTTTGTCCTGTAGGGTCACTATGAGTAGGAATCCACTCAAAGTCAAGGAGTTTGGGACTAACATACTATCTTGTCCCTGTAGGAAGACATTTTGATTCAAGAAGGAAATGCTGCAGAAAAATGCAACAGCAGTCATGTTGTAGTGGAAAAGCAGAGACTTCCTCCAGAGAGGATAAGGGCTCTTCTCCCCCCTTCACTACAATTATGTGAGAAAGTCATTTCATAATGTGGTCCTCTTGAATTGCCTCATGATTTCTGAGTTTTAGCTGAATTATAAACCTGATAAGACCCGAAGAATATTTCTATTTACAGCATCGACAGTGTTTTCCCAGTTACTCTGAAAAGAGCACCTCCAGGCAGTTTCTGCCTCTCTGGAAACTGCCCACCCCTTAATTCTCTGCAGCCAGGAAACAGCTTCTTGATGTGCCTTTCTTGGTATTCTCTCTGGCAGCTACAGTGTACATCTCTACTCACATCTCAGCTTAGATGATGAAGTTAGAGAGATTCAAGAAAACCACCTTAACTTTTTTTAAAGCTACTTACTGTGACTGATAAAAGCAAAATCTTGTCAACTTTTCTTAGCATTTCAGCTTGTATCATAGGGCAACCTTACATGATTTTCAATTCAGTCCTTCCTATTATGGGAATGGTGAAGCAAATCATAGTATCTAGGCACTCAGGAAAAGCAGGCTTGCTCCTTGATTCTTCTGCTTGTCAGTGAGTCCATCAATTTTTTCCCCTGATGCACACAATGGATTTAAGGCCATTGGATTTGACTGAGTGAGCTCAGGGCCCATGATTTAAACATTGCATTGTGCAGGAACAATACGGTCCAAATTCTACAACCTTTTTTTCTACTACATGAAAATCTTTGACCCTGGAAGCATATGTGATTAAATTAGCGCATATGAAGTTTACCAAGACTGGCCATGAAAGGGTGAGGCCAAAAGTCCCTTGGACCCAGTTCTCTGACCATCGCTGTGGGAAAGTGTAAGGAAGGCCTTGTCCACTGATAAAAATCATCTCCATTCTTGGGTGACAGGACGCAGAAGATAGGTGATCTGCCACCCAATCTCAGAGCATTAGAGGAAATGACGAGGTGTGATGATTGAGCCTTATTCAGCTACCCTGCTTTCTCTCTCAGCCTGTGCACTTGCGGGCTCCACGTGTTGGCTCTGTAGGGTCTTAAAGAGTCATAATCCAAGGAAGTGAGAAATAATGCAAATCTCGCAATTTCCAGAAAAAGAGTATCAGATTATTGAAATTAAGAAAAAGAAATACAGTGACACAATTCTAGAACAGATTATTTAAGGGCTGACTGAAATTATGAATTTAGTTTAACCCACCCAGTGCTGTCGAGTCGATTCCGACTCATAGCGACCATATAGGACAGAGTAGAACTACCCCGTAGAGTTTCCAAGGAGCGCCTGTTTACACACTATAAAAGAAATAATTTGTTCCCACAGTAACTGTTGTGTACACAGGAAGGAAGTAACCCTGGCTGAGATGGTTTCTTAATCGCAACACAGGAGAAAAAGTAAACTGAACGACTCATATTGAGGACTTTTCCTTAAGAGATCTCTTATCCTGCATTCCTAGATGTGGAGACCCAGAGGACAGTGAGAGAATGACAAAGTGCATGTAAAAATACAAATACGATGTAGTAGGAAGTGCAGAGGCAGGTGAGTTGAAAATCAAGTGTTTCTCACTGCAAGGCCGAAAAGGAGGTTTGGATGACCAGCAGGGCTGCCTGAGGCAAAACTAACCTTTGGGTGATGAATTCCTTGCTTTCTAAGGGCAGCAGTGCTGTGTGCCTTGTACAGTAGGAAAGCTGGGAGGTGGAGTCCTGAATTAGAGGCTTTGAAGAGCAAGCTTTAGAGTGTTCACATTTCAAATGACTTTATTTCTCATTTTATTAACTGCCTCTTAAGCAGCAATGTTTGGATTTTGGACTGAGTGCGCATTTTTTAAAGGAAGTGAATTTGCTTAGGTCTTATAGAACAGAAAGTAGAATGAATCCTGGAGTTTTATTCAATTCCACAATGTTTTTTGTTTTCTTTTTATTGTGGTAAATATATATGTAACAAAAGACTTGTCATTTGAACATTCTTCACGTGCACAATTCAAGTTTCTTCTCTTAGCCTTTGGTTCCTACATTCCCTTTTGGTCCTGATGAGTAGTGACCAATAGTTGCATTTTAGTAGGCTGCTCACAAGCTCTTAACACCACAAACACTACTCAGCAAACTAGGACGTAAAACATAACTTTATGAACCATATCAGCCCAACTGACCAAGATGTTCCACAAGACTCTAGTTCTAATATTTCAAATCCAGAAAACTAATCCATCAGGGTATTTGGTTATGTCTCAGAAATATTCACAACTCTTCCCTCTATGTGCTTTATTATATGTATTAACATGTGTGCATACAGTCACATAGATGCATATATGTATTCCTACACATACACCTGTATACACACACATACACACTCATGGAAACATGCCTATACACATATATGCCTACATGTATATATTTTTTCCTTGTGTGTATTTTACTGATGTGGTTTACCTTCATCAGGCTTTGTACAATTCACTCTCATTGAGTGTTACATCATGAAAAATAACAAGTATCTACTAACTAGAGAGGAAATTCCCCTTTCCCCCACCCCATCTCTGGTAAACACTACTGAACATTATTTTCTCCATATTTTTATTTTTATTTTTCATGTCATTTTATAACTGTGATAACATACAATATCTGTTTTTTCGTGACTGATGCATTTTACTTGTTCATGTCCTACAGGTTCTTCCATGTTCCAAGGTGTTTGGGGAACTCATTTTTCTTTATTGCTTAGTAGTATTCCCCTGTATGTATACAGCATATTTTAGTTATCCATTCATCCGTTGTTGGGTGGTTAGGTTGTTTCTATCTTTTTGCTATTGTGAATAGTGCTGTGGTGAACATAGGTTTGCATATGTCTGTTCATATCACTTCTTTTAGACCCCAAGGGCATACACCTGGAGTGGAATTCCTGGGTCATACGGCAGGTATATCTCCAGGTTTTTGAGAAATTGCCAGAGTGTTTCCAAAATAGCTATATCATTTTGCACTTTCACAAGCAACGGATGAAGTTTCCAATTTCCCCACATCGCCTCTAACACTTGTCATTTTTCCCTTTTCTCATTTTTATCTTACCCTTCGTAGTGGCTGTGAAATGGTATCTCATTGTGGTTTCGATTTGCATTTCTCTGATGCCTGATGACAGTGAGCATCTTTTCACGTGTCTGTTGGCCATTTGAATATTCTCTTTGGTGAAATGTCTCAAGTGTAGTAAAGATGGATTGAGATGTATGCAAGGCTTGGGGACTGCTCTGACAGTCCATTCCCTGTCTATAAATGCACCTCTCTTTTTTTTTTCCCTTGTGCACAATTTGTATTTCTCCCATGCTATGTGGGCATGGGAAGGAGCAGATATCACTCTCCTGGTTCTGAGAAAGAATATAGGGTGAGATTCAATGGAACTTGGTTGCATAGTGAGTCACAGCTGCTGACAACGAGTAACCAGGCCTTCAGGGTCGTCCAAAGGAACATAGAATAGAGCCTAGACTGATGGTCCAGGTCTTTTTCCGTGTTTGGTGTGGTCTTGCACACCAGTTTTCCCTGAATTTCTCCTCACCTCTTAACACTTCATCATCACTTGAAGAATTCCCTCCCTTCCCCACAACTGAGAGTGAGTGTCAGCCAAGTTGAACAATGTGCCCAGAAGAAGAAAGAGGAAAAAGGCCATAGAAAGGCTGAATTTGGGGTCAGCCACAGCAGACTTTCAATCTCAGCTCTGTCACTTGCTGGCTGTGTGACCTCCAGTGTCTGAGCAGCAGCTTTCTGACCAGTAAGACATGCAGAATCACATCTTATTCGGATCACACTTGCAAGGACAGAGAGAGTGTATGGAATATGCTTTCCGGGAATAGGGCCTAAATGAAGCTTTCTGCTATTTCTTCTATGAGAGTGTCCAAGTGGGGAAGGCTGCAGTGGTCTAGAGAAGATTCTATAAGGATATTGGAGTAGACTCAGGTCTGGATGAGTAGAGAGGTCAAAGAAGTCCTGGGCTTATCCATTTCTATTCCTGAGATTGTGCCCAGCTTCACTTTCGCTTTTCCCTGTCACAGCCCCCTCACCATGCACCGCATGTCACTGTTCCCGTGTTCTTACTCCCTGTCGACTGTGCTTTTCTAAAGGCAGGAAGCTTGTCCTTGTCTTCACTTGAACTAGGACATTAACATAAAACAATAGTAATGGTCGTATCTGCTATTATTTGCTGAATATGTTTCATGTGAGATATTGCTCAGTGCTTGTGACAGATATAGATAAAAGTCAAAGCCATCTCATGATTTATAGGCCATTCCCACTGTACATATTGGACACAATTCATCCAAGATCACAGAATCAGTAAGAGACAGCCAGGTTGGTTCCAAAAGAAAAACCAAACCAGTGCTGTTGGGTCAGTTCTAACTCATGGCGACCCAACTCGTTTCACAACAGAACTGTGTTCCATAGAGTTTTCTCTGGTTGAATTTCCAAAGGGGATCACCAGGCATTTGTTCCTAGGAGCCTCTTCGTGGACGTGAACGACCAACCTTTCCATCACCAGCCAGCTCCTTAATCCTTTCTGCCAGGAGCTTCAAACGGCCTTAAATCTTCCAAACTTTTACTGTTACAAATCAGGCACCAATACAGTTAGGAAAAAAAAATACCTTTCTGTTAAACTCAGCTCTCAGAGTTATATAATTTCCATGCAATCAAACTCCCCGATTTAATTTATAGTTTTGTGAGCTTCAGCAATTTGAAATACCGTGGTGTAACCATCGTCTCAATCAACATCGAGACCATAGATTTAGATTCTCCATCACCCCACAATTGTCTTACGGATACTTATTATGAATAGCTTGAGACTCTGGTATTTTGGCAGTTACCATTTGGAGGCCACAGGGTAGAGCTGGTGTGAAGCCTGAGAACTTCTTTCATCTGAGAACAGGAAGAAGACTGGCATCTGCCTTTATGGTGAGACCTCTTTGCCTATGGTCTCATTAAACGGGTGGGTAGAGAGTTCTCACTATAAAAAGAAAAGCATATACTACTGGAGATAAAACATATCTACATACTGTGATGTTGGGGAAAGAAGCTTCATCCAGAGAACACACCTGTCCTGCCCGTCTCCCAAAACTATGATGATCAGGACTCTGCCTCCTTGAACCTCCTTATGCCCTTGATGGCAGCCAGGGCATAGTCCAGAAAGCTTCACTTTTCTTCTTCAGGCTAAACTCTCTCTTCATCTCATGACATATGCCTCAAAAAAAAAAAAAAAAAAATTTGGGTCCTATATCTCCCAGCTCTGTACATCATCAGCCCTTCTGGAAATTTCCTTCATGCAATCTTGGTGTGGGATTTGCACTCCTGGGGCAAGATGCTGAGGCTCTCCTATTCCTCTCTCCTAAACCTCAGGATCCATGTCTTACCACTTACAAATTATATAAAGGAGAGAAAATCAAATACACAAGAACACAAACAATTTATATACTGCAAACACAAAGGCTCTAAATATACAAAACCATCTTGGAAAAGAAGAACAAAGTACGGCATGCAAACGTAAAGATATAAAATAGCACTACACACATGTAATAAAGGAAACAGTCTGGTTTTGGCATAAGAACTGACGTAGAGGCCAACGGTATAGTATTGAGACATGAATTCGTACATCTTTGCCCAATTTGTTTCAACATTGAAGCTAAGCTCATTCAATGTGCAAAGAATACCTCTTCAACAAATGATGCTAAGACAACATGATCTCCACATGGAAAAGTATTAGGCTGGATATGTTACACCATACAAAAAAATTAACTCTAAGTGCATCGATGACCTAAATATGAGAGCTAAAATCATACAACTCTTAAAAGTAAACATCAGGGTTATGTTTTCAGAATTTTTTTTCCCCCACATCGTCATACATATGACAGAAGAAACAAAAGAAACAGATGAATTTGTCTTGGTGAAAATTTAAATCTTTTCTGCATCAATGAGCACTATCAAGAAAATGAAGACAACTACTGATTGTGACAATATACTTGGAATCTGTACTTGCTTAAGGGTTTCACATACAAAGATATAAAGAGTGCCTAAAACTAAACACATCCACAAAAAAAATGCCCAACTCAAAAAAAGGGCAAAGACATAAATCAACATTATTCCACAGAAAATATACAAATGGGCAGTATGCAAGGGAGAAGGTGCTTAATATCATCAGTCATTAGGGAAATGCAAATCAAAATCACAAAGAGGTATCACTCCACACCACACCAATGGCTATCGACAGAAAACAAAACAAAACAAACAGGCAAACAAACATAGAAACTGGGCGCCATATCCATTGAAAAGTGTAGATTACAGTTTGATGGCGCCTCAAATGCTTTCACAAAGAATTACCATAGACACTCGTAGGCACATAAACTAAAGAATTGAAAGCAAGAAAGCAGATACTTGGACACTGACGTTTACTGCACAATTATTCATTGAATCAAAAAGGTGGAAACAAGCCCAGTGTCCATGAAAAGATGACTGGATACACAAAATGTGCCATACAGATACATGCAATATTATGCAGCCATAAAGAGCAAAGAAATTCTCTTACTTGCAATAAATGGATGAACCTTGACACCACTGGCCTCAGTGAAATAACTGAAATCTCAAGAACAATTATTGCATGATTCCACTTACGTGAAAATCTACAATATGCAGATATAGAGGAGATTGATGGCTAGGAGGGCTGTAGGTGGAAAACATGAGGAGTGATTGCTAAACCCAAAGCCACAACAACGAAAAGAATATTCAAAAGCAAATGATAAGATTCTGCAAAATCCTCCCATGTATTATCGATCATATATTGTATTTAAAATATCTGCCAACAAAATACAACATAATTACTACAAAGTACGGACATCAGGTTGAACTGGACATCACGAAGGCGCAGAAGTCCTTGGGTAGGTCCAAGAGAGGTAGGAGGCATGTGTGGAGGCAACTGGGGTCCATCATGATCACTGGACACCATCTGATGTGTCTGAAGTTGCACTTGTCACGGGGGAAAATAAAGAAGGTCAGGTCACCCTATCAGAAAAACAGGACGCTGAGATGAGACTCCCAGGGCTAGCAGCATGGTGAGGCTTCAGAAAAGAAAGGACTCAGGAAAGAAACAGTCATGTCTATTCACAGGAAGCCTTCTTTGTGCTCTCTAGATCCATCCTCCTAGTCCTTCCTCTAGGACAGGGCTTTCCCATGCCCTCCCCTGTCACTTATCTGACTCCAACCCCTGCCTTGCTAATCCCACTCCCACTGAACTGGCATCAAGCCTGCCTGGGAAGAACCAAGTGATGAGACACACCAGAGAAAACACAATCCATTCTCTCTTTAGGGTCCTGAAGCCTCCCGTGACAGGAGAGTCGAGGGCTGTGGCTGGGAAGCCCTATTATAAGAGGGGATGTGTCATCTTCTTCCAGATTGTTCAAGGAACACAGACCCAGTATCTAATCTCCTTTACCTGTCAGCCCCTCTGAGCCAACAGAGCTAGGCCAGGCCCCACATATTTGCTCGGGTGTGACTGAGACTTTCACCTGCATTCTTACACATCTCAACACAGGGACACATAGAAGGTTCAGCGTACCCAAACCTAAGGTTGGAGGGATTCCAGCTGTGCAAGCCTGTATCTGGCAATTTTTCAGCTAACTGAGTCCCATCAACTCAGGGTTCTTGGGGCTCTCTCTTCCCAGGCCCAGGTGCTAAGACATGTTTCACGTATTTCCTGGTTACTGGTGCTCTTTGAGTCTAGAAAGGTTACCCAGCTCTGAGGGGCAGCCTTTTGGTGGGACTGCCATGCCAGGCTTGGGACAGGTGCACCTTTTTTTTTTTTATCATAATGACATCTTCCATTTTTATAACTTTAAGGGAGTCTTTTGTAGGAGATTTGCCCATAGCAAACCATCCTTTGAAGTCCTGACTGCAGCTTCAACTGTCTTTGATTGTTGATTAAAGGGGCATGAAATCCTTGACAACGTCACATATGTCTCTATTTACTTTGCTTGTCCGGGGTGAGGATTTCATTTTCTTTATGTTCAGGTGTAATCCATGCTGAAGACTGTGGTCTTTGGTCTTCATCAGGTATTTCTTCAAGTTTCCTTCATTTGCAGCATGGAAGGTTGTCATGTGCATATCCCAGGTTGTCAGTGACATTCCTCCAGTGCTGATGCCCATTCTTCTTCATATATTTTGCCTTCTCAGATTATTTGTTAAGCACAGAGATTGAACAGTGAGATGAAAGGATACAATACTCTCACACATCTTTTCCATGGAGACATAGAAGGGCGTAAGTCCTCCAAATGCCCCACTCACACTATCCGATAGGTACCCAAGTGATGCCTAAATTAGCACATTCTAATGACACACACACACACACACACACACAGTGGCCAATGTTATCAATTCAGTCTCCATTGCGAGCGTTGCAAGTCTTGATTTGTAAACACTGACATTTTACCTGATATAAATAATCCTGCCATGGCTAATTTCAAGGTACCACCTGATGTCACTGACCCATGTATGGGCAGAGATATGCACCATCTACTATCCCAAATTAACTGAAGCTGATTCCAGCATAACTGATCCACTTTCCTGTGAGTATGTACACACACTGCGTTGCACCATGAGAAGAACCCTTAACTCCTAACCCTAATATATAAATCAAACATCGCTATATGTTTCCAGAACACACAATTCCTCCCAACTCCTGAACACACACATAAACTACTACCCACACTCTAAATACACAAACATAACATCTCGTACTGCGTATAGTTTTATGAGAAAACCCTAGAGCATGAATACACACAGTAATTCCTACAACTATATATACTCTCAACATGTGCCTGAAGATGTACATGGACAACCAATAGTACCCATATATACTCACTGAACACTATACACGCAATCAAGCTCTCTAACACCACCAAGTTCAAAATCTAACCTCAAAGGCCACCCTAATACACGTCCACAAGAAATCATACATCTCTAGAACACATACAATATCAATTCCCAAATGAATGCACAATTTATACAAGGCCTCTCAGTTTCCAAATATACATACTGAACCCCCAATCCTCCAGAATAAACACTCCGGAAAGCCAGTGAAACCAAACACACACACAACCACATGCAACCTGTATTACTAATATATATAAGTAGAGCAAAAGAACACTGAAAATGCACATATAAGCTAAGCCACCAAATTCTCCAAGAATTAGACAAGAATAGGCACAAAGAGAATCCCTGACTGCTTTCATACAGACACAAACACCCTATACGCTAACCCAAACCACAACCATGAGTACCAAAAAACAAAACCAGACTTGCTGCCGTCGATTTCATTCCAAATCATAGCAACCCCCACATATTCAGGGATGCAAATAAAACTCCAAAACATCAACACTTCCAGCACTCTAGCTAATAGACACACACACAGGACCACCCTACTTGCCCACACATACCAGACGCACACTCACACACACAGATTCCCAAACACTTCAAGTGTACAGCACCCAGAACACCATAGATTGTCACATATCTCTAGAAATCAGTTTTGATTCCCCTACCTCCAAACATGCCCAGACAAAATTACAAACACCCTATCATTCTCCAAAGAAACACATGCAGAACACTCCAAGGAAAATTCACCCACTGACTCACGATTACACATACCAGTATATCCTCTCAGTCAATGAAATATCTCTTGCACATGCTATATAAATACAAGGAAACCCCATTTCAGGCCCTCTATCCTATGTTCCGAAACTGCCACATTCTCAAAATCTCATACATAACCATATCAACATGCTTCCAGTACATACACAAATTCAATTCTCCCACAACCTGTGCAAATGCACAATCTCATTTTTTCATCAGATACCCACCTCCTCATTTCCCAGAATATACCATACTCCCTACTGAAACATATTGCACATAACCCTATAAAATATTTATCCAAACTGCCATGCCCCTTCATGAAACAAACTCATTACGAATACAACTGTCCTCATACCCTGAATATAACCGAAATTATTCATGACACCAAACATACAAAATATGACCCTATATCTTCAAATACTAATATAACTCACAATGCCTGCCTATACATAATCAAACAATCCACAGTTATCAAACAGAAATCAATCCCCAATTTTCTTGAATGCAGAATCATACAAACCCCAGACCAAACATGGAAGATGCATATGCAACTCCAGGAAAGCATCCAGGCAACGCAACCATACAACATACCCTGAATACATACCAGTGATCCTTCCTCGTTCCCAAAATATACAAAACCAAAAGGTCTTACATGCAAGCTAATACACACAGGCACACTCCTTCACATGCCCAAAGAAACTCATTTCAAACCTGCCATTAGATACACAGGAAGACCCAAAATTCATGGCAGAAGAGCCACACCCAAAGTATTCCCCTGAGCCACAAATTGCATACCGCTCACCTCCAAGTGCTTGAGTGTACATGCCTATATCTCATGACGTGCACACTCCCACAAAAACTCACTTATATTGAATCGCTAAGGTTCATGGAAACACCACCAATTCACACATTTCAATACAAATATGAACTTCCAGGATCCCATTCAACACATACAGAATCCCCACACTATGAATTCACATAAACACATTTCCAACAAAGTCCCAAATAACAGGCACAAAAGCACCCACACCTCTCAATTCTCCCAATCCCTACAAGGCTTGCAACTAAATCTCCATACTATTTCCAGATATAAGCAACACTTCACAAGCACTCCACCCTCAGAAATCAAACACAGAGGTCGTGGGGCCAAAATGGTGGAGTAGTCAGATGCTTCCTGTGGTCCCTCTTACAACAAACGTGAAAAAATACATGAATCGATTATATATGACAATCTAGGACCCCTGGACCTCTAAGGCATAGGTGAGGAATTGGACTGAGTGGCAGGCAGAAGGAGAGACAGTTAAGAAGCAGTGAGGAGAGGCGAGGCCAAGATGGCGGACTAGGTGGACACTACCGCGGATCCCTCTTGCAACAAAGACTCGGAAAAACAAGTGAATCGATCACATACTTAACAATCTACGAACTCTGAACAACAAACACAGACTTAGAGACGGAAAACGAACAAATATGGGCAGACAGCGACCGTTTCCAGAACTAGGAGCCAGTGTACCAGGCAGGTGAACTTCGGAGCCCGATCTGGGGCAGAGCCCAGGGGGGCAGACGGCACAGACAAGGGGCCCAGCCCTACCCCCCCGAACACATCCCGGGAGGGAGTATAGCTGGTTGGCGCGGGCGGCGTAGCGGTGCAGCCGGAGGGAGAAGCAACCGGGAGGCAGTGACGGATCTTGGAGTGGGGAGAGCAGCGTCCCAACCGGGGAGCCGTCCCGATGGGAGTTTGGCGGGAAGCGGGTGTGGCGCGAGCAGGGGGATCAGCTGTATTTCCCTAAAGCAACCTCGGGGCGGGGCCCACACGTTCGTGCGGGGGATGCCCACCGAATTCGCGCGTGCGGCACAGCGCACTGGAGGGAGAAGTTCCCAGGAGGAAGTGACGGGTCTTGCAGCGGGGAGAGCAGCGTCCCAGGCGGGGAGCCATCCCGCTGGGATTTTGCCGAAAGCGGGCGGGGTGTGAGCATGGGGATCAGTTATATTCCCCTGAATTGACCCAGGGGGCGGGCCCACCTGGTCGTGCGGGTGACGCCCACCCAGTTCGCGGAGCGGTGCGGCGCACCGGAGGGAGAAGTCCCTGGGAAGAAGTGACGGGTCTCAGAGCGGGGAAAGCAGCGTCCCAGCTGGGGAGCCGTCCCGCTGGAATTTGGGAACGCGCGGGGGGCGTGAGCGTGGGGTCCAATTATGTTCCCCTAAATAGACCCCGGGGGCGGGCCCACCGCTTCATGGGGGAGACGCCCACCCAGTTCACGGGAGGGCTGCGGCACACCGGAGGGAGAAGTCCCCGGGAGGAAGTGACAGGTCTCGGAGCAGGGAGAGTAGCGTCCCAGCCAGGAAGCTGTCCCACCAAGATTTTGGAGGACGGGAGCGGAGCGTGAACGCGGGGATCAGCTCTATATTCTGTGGTGCTACATTCCTAGCTCTCTGATCCCTCCCCCACCCTCCCCAGGCAGCTCCATTAACATCCAAATAACCTGAGCCAGAGGGAGAATTCAGACAGGGATCTGACTGCATTTTTTTTTAGCTGATTACCTGGAAAATCTAGTTTCCCAGTGATGGCTCGGAGACAGCAGTCCATATCAAACCACATAAAGAAACAGACCATCACAGCTTCTCCAACCCCCCAAACAAAAGAATCAAAATCTTTCCCAAATGAAGATACAATCCTGGAATTATCAGATACAGAATATAAAAAACTAATTTACAGAATGCTTAAAGAAATCACAAATGAAATTAGGATAACTGCAGAAAAAGCCAAGGAACACACTGATAAAACTGTTGAAGAACTCAAAAAGATTATTCAAGAACATAGTGGAAAAATTAATAAGTTGCAAGCATCCATAGAGAGACAGCATGTAGAAATCCAAAAGATTAACAATAAAATTACAGAATTAGACAACGCAATAGGAAGTCAGAGGAGCAGACTCGAGCAATTAGAATGTAGACTGGGACTTCTGGAGGACCACGGAATCAACACCAACATAGCTGAAAAAAAATCAGATAAAAGAATTAAAAAAAATGAAGAAACCCTAAGAATCATGTGGGACTCTATCAAGAAGGATAACTTGCTAGTGATTGGAGTCCCAGAACAGGGAGGGGGAACAGAAAACACAGAGAAAATAGTTGAAGAACTCCTGACAGAAAACTTCCCTGACATCATGAAAGACGAAAGGATATCTATCCAGGATGCTCATCGAACCCCATTTAAGACTGATCCAAAAAGAAAAACACCAAGACATATTATCATCAAACTTGCCAAAACCAAAGACAAACAGAAAATTTTAAAAGCAGCCAGGGAGAAAAGAAAGGTTTCCTTCAAGGGCGAATCAATAAGAATAAGTTCAGACTACTCAGCAGAAACCATGCAGGCAAGAAGGAAATGGGATGACGTATACAGAGCACTGAAGGAGAAAAACTGCCAACCAAGGATCATATACCCAGCAAAACTCTCTCTGAAATATGAAGGAGAAATTAAGATATTTACAGATAAACACAAGTTTAGAGAATTTGCAAAAACTAAACCAAGACCGCAAGAAATGCTAAAGGAGATTGTTTGGCCTGATGACCAATAATATCAGGTACCAGCACAATACAAGGTCACAAAACAGAACGTCCTGATATCAACGCAACTCAAATAGGGAAAGCACAAAAACAAACAAATTAAGATTAATTCCAAAAAATAAATACATAAACAAAATAATACACATAACAGGAAATCATGGAAATCAATAGATAAACGATCACAATAATCAAAAAGAGGGACTAAATATAGGAGGCACTTAACTGCCAGATGGAGAGTGATACAAGGCGATATAGAACGATACAAGTTAGGTTTTTACTTAGAAAAATAGGGGTAAATAATACGGTAACCACAAAAAGGAATATCAATTCCATAACTCAAGAAAAAAGCCAAGAAAAACGTAACGACTCAACAAACATAAAGTTAAACATTATGAAAATGAGGATCTCACGAGCTACTAAGAAAAACGTCTCAGCACAAAAAAGCATGTGGAAAAATGAAATGGCCAACAACACACAGGAAAAGGCATCAAAATGACAGCACTAAAAACTTATTTATCTATAATTACGCTGAATGTAAATGGACTAAATGCACCAATAAAGAGACAGAGAATCACGGACTGGATAAAGAAACACGATCCATCTATATGCTGCCTACAAGAGACACACCTTAGACTTAGAGACACAAACAAACTAAAACCCAAAGGATGGAAAAAAATATATCAAGCAAACAATAAGCAAAAAAGAAGAGGAGTAGCAATATTAATTTCTGACAAAATAGACTTTAGACTTAAATCTGCCACAAAGGATAAAGAAGGACACTATATAATGATAAAAGGGACAATTGATCAGGAAGACATAACCATATTAAATATTTACGCACCTAATGACAGGGCTGCAAGATACCTAAATCAAATTTTAACAGAATTGAAAAGTGAGATAGACACCTCCACATTTATAGTAGGAGACTTGAACACACCACTTTCGGAGAAGGACAGGACATCCAGTAAGAAGCTCAACAGAGACACGGAAGACCTACTTACAACAATCAACCAACTTGACCTCATTGACTTATACAGAACTCTCCACCCAACTGCTGCAAAATATACATTTTTTTCTAGCGCACATGGAACATTCTCTAGAATAGACCACATATTAGGTCATAAAACAAACCTTTGCAGAGTCCAAAACATCGAAATATTACAAAGCATCTTCTCAGACCACAAGGCAATAAAACTAGAGATCAATAACAGAAAAACTAGGGAAAAGAAATCAAATACTTGGAAAATGAACAATACCCTCCTGAAAAAAGACTGGGTTATAGAAGACATCAAGGAGGGAATAAGGAAATTCTTAGAAAGCAACGAGAATGAAAATACTTCCTATCAAAACCTCTGGGACACAGCAAAAGCAGTGCTCAGAGGCCAATTTATATCGATAAATGCACACATACAAAAAGAAGAAAGAGCCAAAATCAGAGTACTGTCCCGACAACTTGAACAAATAGAAAGTGAGCAACAAAAGAACCCATCAGGCAGCAGAAGAAAACAAATAATAAAAATTAGAGCTGAACTAAATGAATTAGAGAACAGAAAAACAATTGAAAGAATTAACAAAGCCAAAAGCTGGTTCTTTGAAAAAATTAACAAAATTGATAAACCATTGGCTAGACTGACGTAAGAAAAATAAGAAAGGAAACAAATAACCCAAATAAGAAACGAGAAGGACCACATCACAACAGAGCCAAATGAAATTAAAAGAATCATTTCAGATTACTACGTAAAATTGGACTCTAACAAATTTGAAAACCTAGAAGAAATGGATAAATTCTTGGAAAAATACTACCTACATAAACTAACACATTCAGAAGTAGAACAACTAAATAGACCCATAACAAAAAAAGAGATTGAAACGGTAATCAAAAAACTCCCAACAAAAAAAAGTCCTGGCCCAGACGGCTTCACTGCAGAGTTCTACCAAACCTTCAGAGAAGACTTAACACCATTGCTACTGAAGGTATTTCAAAGCATAGAAAAAGACGGAATACTACCCAACTCATTCTATGAAGCTACCATCTCCCTGATACCAAAACCAGGTAAAGACATTACAAAAAAAGAAAATTTTAGACCTATATCCCTCATGAACATAGACGCAAAAATCCTCAACAAAATTCTAGCCAATAGAATCCAACAACACATCAAAAAAATAATTCACCCTGATCAAGTGGGATTTATACCAGGTATGCATGGGGGGTTTAATATCAGAAAAACCGTTAATGTAATCCATCACATAAATAAAACAAAAGATAAAAACCACATGATCTTATCAATAGATGCAGAAAAGGCATTTGACAAAGTTCAACACCCATTTATAATAAAAACTCTTACCAAAATAGGAATTGAAGGAAAATTCCTCAACATAATAAAGGGCATCTATGCAAAGCCAACAGCCAACATCACTCTAAATGGAGAGAACCTGAAAGCATTTCCCTTGAGAACGGGAACCAGACAAGGATGCCCTTTATCACCACTCTTATTCAACATCATATGTGAAGTCCTAGCCAGGGCAATTAGGCTAGACAAAGAAATAAAGTGTATCCAGATTGGCAAGGAGGAAGTAAAGCTATCACTATTTGCAGATGACATGATCGTATACAGGGAAAACCCTAAGGAATCCTCCAGAAAACTACTCAAACTAATAGAAGAGTTTGGAAGAGTCTCAGGTTATAAAATAAACATACAAAAATCACTTGGATTCCTCTACATCAACAAAAAGAACACCGAAGAGGAAATAACCAAATCAATACCATTCACAGTAGCCCCCAAGAAGATAAAATACTTTGGAATAAATCTTATCAAGGATGTAAAAGACCTATACAAAGAAAACTATAAAACTCTGCTACAAGAAATTCAAAAGGACATACTTAAATGGAAAAACATACCCTGCTCATGGATAGGAAGACTTAACATAGTAAAAATGTCTATTCTACCAAAAGCCATCTATACATATAACGCACTTCTGATCCAAATACCAATGTCATATTTTAAGGGGATAGAGAAACAAATCACTAATTTCATATGGAAGGGAAAGAAGCCCCGGATAAGCAAAGCATTACTGAAAAAGAACAAGAAAGTGGGAGGCCTCACTCTACCTGATTTCAGAACCTATTATACAGCTACAGTAGTCAAAACAGCCTGATACTGGTACAACAACAGGCACATAGACCAATGGAACAGAATTGAGAACCCAGATATAAATCCATCCACGTATGAGCAGCTGATATTTGACAAAGGACCAGTGTCAGTCAATTGGGGAAAGGATCGTCTTTTTAACAAATGGTGCTGGCATAACTGGATATCCATTTGCAAAAGAATGAAACAGGACCCATACCTCACACCATGCACAAAAACTAACTCCAAGTGGATCAAAGACCTAAACATAAAGACTAAAACGATAAAGATCATGGAAGAAAAAATAGGGACAACCCTCGGAGCCCTAATACAGGGCATAAACAGAATACAAAACATTACCAAAAATGATGAAGAGAAACCAGATAACTGGGAGCTCCTAAAAATCAAACACCTATGCTCATCTAAAGACTTCACCAAAAGAGTAAAAAGACCACCTACAGACTGGGAAAGAATATTCAGCTATGACATTTCAGACCAGCGCCTGATCTCTAAAATCTACATGATTCTGTCAAAACTCAACCACAAAAAGACAACCCAATCAAGAAGTGGGCAAAGGATTTGAACACACATTTCACTAAAGAAGATATTCAGGCAGCCAACAGATACATGAGAAAATGCTCCCGATCATTAGCCATTAAAAAAAATGCAAATTAAAACTACGATGAGATTCCATCTCACACCAACTAGACTGGCATTAATCCAAAAAACACAAAATAATAAATGTTGGAGAGGCTGCGGAGAGATTGGAACTCTCATACACTGCTGGTGGGATTGTAAAAAGGTATAACCACTTTGGAAATCCATCTGGCGTTATCTTAAACAGAAATAGAACTACCATACAACCCAGAAATCCCACTCCTCGGAATATACGCTAGAGATTCAAGAGCCTTCACACAAACAGATACATGCACACCCATGTTTATTGCAGCTCTGTTTACAATAGGAAAAAGCTGGAAGCAACCAAGATGTCCGTCAACGGATGAATGGGGAAATAAATTGTGGTATATTCACACAATGGAATACTACGCATCGATAAAGAACAGTGACGAATCTCTGAAACATTTCATAACATGGAGGAATCTGGAAGGCATTATGCTGAGCGAAATGAGTCAGAGGCAAAAGGACAAATATTGTATAAGATCACTATTATAAGATCTTGAGAAATAGAAAAAACGGAGGAGAAGACATACTTTTGTGGTTACAAAGGGGGGAGGGATGGAGGGAGGGAGAGGGCTTTTTATTGATCAATCAGTAGATAAGAACTGCTTCGGATGAAGGGAAAGACAACACTCAATACAAGGAAGGTCAGCCTAATTGGACTGGACTAAAATCAAAGAGGTATCCGGGATAAAATGAAAGCTTCAAAGGTCAGAGGAGCAGGGGCTGGGGTCTGGGGAACTTGGTTTGAGGGGACTTCTAAGTCAATGGGCAAAATAATTCTATTATGAAAACATTCTGCATCCCACTTTGAATTGTGGCGCCTGGGGTCCTAAATGCCAACAAGCGGCCATCTAAGATACATCAATAGGTCTCAACCCACCTGGACCAAAGGCAAAGGAAGAACACCAAGGTCACACGACAACTAAGAACCCAAGAGACAGAAAGGGCCACATGAACCAGAGACCTACATTATCCTGAGACCAGAAGAACTAGTTGGTGCCTGGCCACAATCGATGTCTGCCCTGTCAGGGAGCACAACAGACAACTCCTGAGGGAGCAGGAGACCAATGGGATACAGACCCCAAATTCTCATAAAAAGACCATACCTACTGCGACTGGAGGAATCCCGGCGGCAATGCTCCCCAGACCTTCTGTTGGCAGAGGACAGGAACCATCCCCGAAGACAAATCATCAGGCATGAAAAGGACTGGTCAGTGGGGGGGAGAGAGATGCTGATGAAGAGTGAGCTAATTAAATCAGGTGGACACTGGAGAGTGTGTTGGCAACTCTTGACTGGAGGGGGGATGGGAAGATTAGAGAGAGAGGGAAGATGGTAAAATCGGCACGAAACCAGAGACTGAAAGGGCTGACTCAATAGAGGGAGAGCAAATGGGAGAAGGGAGTAAGATGTATGTAACCCTACATGTGACAGACTGATTGGAATGGTAAATGTTCACTTGAAGCTAAATAAAAATTAATTAAAAAAAAAAAAAGAAGCAGTGTGGAGTTGCCAGATCTGACCCAGCAGGAACCATCACCCTGCAGGCCAGGATCAGGTGGTGTCAGCGGTGAGGCAAGCAATGGCGTTTGGGACATGTTTTCCAAATCGGGAGAGACGGAGGGATAGAGATTCCACTCCCACCTCCAGAATCAGTGAAAAGTGGTTCTCCATTGGCAAAAGATATCTACATGCGTCTAATGTATCCTGCAGATCAAAAACTGCCCCTTTGGGAAAAACCTCTCTCCCATCTACCTGCCCCCTTCCTGCTCTACACTCGGTCCAAGCCAGCTTCAGAGACTGCCACATCCCCTGGGCTGAAAGAAAGATCCGTCATACTCTCTGAGCCATTCTCCCAGCATTGGAGAGGGAACGATTTCACAAACTCGGAAAAATGATCTGCTGGATCCTTTAAGCTAAGAACTCAGGACAGAAAGAGCTCCTTTGCCGAGGCACAGGAATAAGAGGTGCACAGACTTTGATGTCTTTCACCTCTGCATAGACGTGTGTGGGTCCATTTCAATAGTGTACGCCCTCATTAGCACAGTACAACAGGTTACACACATGAACCCTCACTTCAACTCTTTCAACTATATGGTGGAGAAGAAGGTTCACGACATTTGACATGACTCTGTCTATTAAGCAGGGTCGTCACCTACCCACATCAGGGGCCTGAGGACTGGTGTCTCCAACCATGACACTTAGCCACCCATGACAGGGATCGAAGAATAAGTGGCTCCTACTCCTTATAGCCAATAGCACTGGGTGCCCATAATCTGGCTGGGGGTGGGGGAGGGACGAACGCAGGGAGAATTGTGGAAGATTTGTTGGAAGGAAACTTCCCTGATATCATGAAAGATGAGAAGATATCCATTCAAGATGCTCATTGAACCTCATACAAGGTAGATCCCAAAAGAATGTCACCATGATATATCATAATCAAACCTGTCCAAAACAAAGATAAAGAAAGAATTTTAAGAGTGGCTAGGGATAAATGAAACGCCACCTACAAATGAGAGTCAACAAGACTAAGCTCATAGTACTCAGCAGAAACCATGCAGGCAAGAAGGCAATGGGCTTTATATAAAGCCTTGAAGGTCAAAACTGCCAGCCAAGAATATATATCCAACAAAACTGTCTCACAAAAGTGATGGCGAAGTTAGGACATTTCTATAAAAAAAAGTTTAGGGATTCTGCAAAAACCCAAGCCAAAATTATAAGAAATATGAAAGGGAGACTTCAGGTTAGAAAATCTATAACATCAGACAATAACCCAAGACTGGAACACAGGACAGAGCAGCCAGATATCACCCCAGATAGGGAAATCTCAAAACTAAATCAAAGCTAAATTGCTCAAAACAGGAAAACAGTGACATCATTAGTTAAAGATGACAACATTAAAACAAAAAAGAGAGACTAAATAATGTAGTCCTAGATCTTTCACATGGAGAGGAAGTCAAGGAGATATAAAGAAATAAAAGATTGCTTTAAATGCAGAAAAATTGGAGTAAAGAGTAAGTTAACCAAAAAGCAAACTAACAATCCTACACATCAAAGTAAAAAACAAGAGAAACATAAAGGCTGCACAAATACAAAATCGACAACAATGAAAAAGGTGAAAATACACACACAAAAAAGACCCAGCACAGAAAATTACGTGGAATGAAGAAACTGTCAACAGCGCAGATAAAACAGGTGAAGAAATTAAAAACATTCTTCAAGAATAAAATGAAAAATTTAATAAGCTGGGAAAATCCACACAGAGACACCAATCAGAAATTCAGAAGATTAACAATAAAATTACAAAATTCGAAAACTCAATAAAAAGTCAGAGGAGCAGAATCAAGCAACTGGAAGGCAGAATTGAGGATCTTAAAGATAAAACACTTAGCACCAATATATTTGAAGAATAATGAGATAAAACAATTAAAAAAAATAAAGAAACCTTAAGAATCATGTGGGACTCTATCAGGACAAATAACCTACGAGTGATCAGAGTACCAGAACAGGGAGGGATAACAGAAAATACAGAGAGAATTATCGAAGATTTGTGGGCAGAAAACTTCCCTGATATCATGAAAGTTGAGAACATATCAATCCAGATGCTCATCAAACTCCACATAAGGTAGATTTTAAAAGAAAGTCACCAAGGCATATTATAATCCAACTTGCCAAAACCAAAGATAAAGAGAGAATTTTAAGAGAAGCTCGACTCGATGGCACTGGGTTGGGTAAGGATAAATGAAAAGTCACGTACAAAGGAGACTCAATGAGAATGAGATCGGACTACTTGGCAGAAGCCATGCAGGCAAGAAGGCAATGCTTGGAAGAAAAAAAATTGACAGCCAAGAATCATATATCCAGCAAAACTGTCTCTCAAACATGCAGGTGAAATTAGGACATTTCCAGATAAACAGAAGTTTAGGGATTTCGTAAAAACCAAACCAAAACTACAAGAAATACTAAAGGGAGCTCTTTGGTTAGAAAATCAATAATATCAGGTATCAGCCCAAGAGTAGAACAGTGGAAAGTGCAATGAGATGTTAACTCAGACAGGGAAATCACAAAAATTATTCAACATAAAAAAACGCTCACAATGGGGAAACAGCGATGTCATTATGTAAAAGAACACAACATTAAATAATAAAGAGGAACAAACAAATGTCGTCATAGCTGTTCCACATGCACAGGAAGACAAGGCAATATAAAGAAATAAAAGTTAGGTTTAAACTCAGAAAATCAGGGGTAAATATTAAGGTAACCACAAACGAGACTAACTATTTTACTCAACAAAATAAAACACATGAAAAAAAATAGAGACTCAGCAGAAACAAAATCAACAACAAGGAATAAGAGGAAAAGACCATACATAAAGATAAACTACTCACCACCAAAAATTAAGTGGGAAAAAGAAGCTGTAAACAACACACAAAACAAGACATCAAAGTGACAGCACTACACTCACACCTATCCATCATTACGCTGAATGTTAAAGCACTAAATGCACCGATACAGAGACAGAGAGTGGCAGAATGGTTAAAGAATATGATCCGTCTGTGTGCTGCCTACAAGAGACACACCTTAGACGCAGAGACACAAATAAACTAAAACTCAAAGGATGGAAAAAAATATATCAAGCAAATAACAATTAAAAAGAGCAGGAGGGGCAATATTCCTGAAAAAAAAAGACTTCAAAGGAACAAATCACCAACTTGAGAAAAAAATCAACAACTTCATACGGAAGGGACAGTGGCCCCGGATAAATAAGGCATTACTGAAAAAGAAGAACAAACTGGGAGGCCTTACTTTACCTGATTTTAGAACCTATTATACCGCCACAGTAGTCAGAACAGCCTGGTCCTGGTACAACAACAGACACATGGGCCAATGGAACAGAATTGAGAATCCAGTCTTAAATCCATCCCCATATGAGCAGTTGATATTTGACAAAGGCCCCAAAACAGTTAAATGGGGAAAAGATAGTCTTTTTAACAAATGGTGCTGGCATAACTGGATATCCATCTGCAAAAAAATGAAACAAGACCCATACCTCACTCCATGCACAAAAACTAACTCAAAATGGATCAAAGACCTAAATATAAAATCTAGAACGATAAAGATCATGGAAAAAAAATGGGGACAACGTTAGGAGCCCTAATACATGGCATAAACAATATAAAAAACATTATTAAGAATACAGAAGAAAAACTAGATAACTGGGAGCTCCTAAAAGTCAAACACCTATGCTCATCCAAAGACTTCACCAAAAGAGTAAAAGGACTACCTAGAGATTGGGAAAAAGTTTTTAGCTATGACGTTTCTGATCAGCGCCGGATCTCTAAAATCTACACGATACTGCAAAAACTCAATTACAAAAACACAAATAACCCAATTAAAATATGGGCAAAAGATATGAACAGACACGTCACTAAAGAAGACATTCAGGTAGCTAACAGATATATGAGGAAATGTTCAGGATCATTAGCCATTAGAGAAACGCAGGTCAAAAATAGAACGAGATTTCATCTCACTCCAATAAGGCTGGCATTAATCCAAAAAACACAAGATAATAAGTGTTGGAGAGGTTGTGGAGATATTGGAACACTTATACACTGCTTGTGGGAATGTCAAATGGTACAACTAGTTTGGAAATTGATTTGGTGCTTCCTTAAAAAGCTAGAAATAGAACTACCGTATGATCCAGCAATCCCACTCCTTGGAATATATCCTAGAGAAACAAGAGCCTTTACATGAACAGACATATGCACACCCATGTTTATTGCAGCACTGTTTACAATAGCAAGAAGATGGAAGCAACCAAGGTGCCCATCAGTGGACGACTGGATAAATAAATTATGCTATATTGACAATGAGGAATCTGTGAAACATTTCATAACGTGGAGGAACCTGGAAGGCATTCTGCTGAGTGAAATTAGCTGAAAAAGGACAAATATTGTATAAGACCACTATTATAAGAACTTGAGAAATAGCTTAAACTGAGAAAAAAACATTCTTTTGTGGTTACGAGAAGTGGGAGGGAGGGAGGTTGGGAGGCGGCATTCACTAATTACATAGTAGATAGGAACTACTTTAGGTGAAGGGAAAGACAACACACAATACAGGGGCGGGGGTCAGCACAATTGGACTAAACCAAAAGCAAAGAAGTTTCCTAAATAAACTGAATGCTTTGAAGGCCAGCATAGCAGGGGCAGGGGTTTGGGGACCATGGTTTCAGGGGACATCTAAGTCAATGGGAATAATAAAATCTATTAAGAAAACATTTTGCATCCCACTGTGAAGAGTGGAGTCTGGGGTCTTAAATGTTAGCAAGCAGCCATCTAAGATGCATCAATTGGTCTCAACCCACCTGGATCAAAGGAGAATGAAGAACACCAAGGACACAAGGTGATTAGGAGCCCAGGAGACAGAAAGGGCCACATGAACCAGGGACGACATCATCATGAGACCAGAAGAACTAGTTGGTGTCCAGCTACAACCGATGACTGCCTTGACAGGGAACACAACAGAGAACCCTGAGGGAGCAAGAAAGCAGTGGGATGCAGACCCCAAATTCTCATAAGACCAGATTTAACGGTCTGACTGAGACTAGAAGGACCCTGGTGGTCATGGCTCCCAGACCTTCTGTTGCCCCAGGACAGTAACAATTCCTGAAGCCAACTCTTCAGACATGGATTGGACTGGACAATGGCTTGGAGAGGGATGCTGGTGAGGAGTGAGCTTCTTGGATCAGGTGGACACTTGAGACTCTGTTGGCATCTTCTGCCTGGAGGGGAGATGAGAGGGTGGAGGGGGTTGGAAGCTGGTGAAATGGACACAAAAAGAGAGAGTGAAGGGAGAGAGAGGGCTGTCTCATTAGGGGAAGAGTAATTGGGAGTGTGTAGCAAGGTGTATGTGGGTTTTTGTGTGAGAGACTAATTTGCTTTGTAAACTTTCACTTAAAGCACAATAAAACTTATAAAAAAAACAAGAAAAAATAACTTAAATGAATTGGATATATAATACAATAAAAAAATAGACTTCAAAGTAAAATCTTCCACAAAAGGTAAGGATATAACAATATTAAATATTTTTGCACCCAATGACAGGGCTGCAACATACATGAAACAAAGTCTAATAGCATTGAAAACTGAGATACACAGCTCCACAATTAAAGTAGGAAACTTCAACACACCACTCTCCGTGAAGGACAGGACATCCAGAAAGAAGCTCAATAAAGACGTGGAAGATCTAAATGCCACAGTCAACGAACTCGACCTTACAGACCTATACAGAACATTCCATCCAACAGCAGCCAAATATACTTTCTTTTCTAGTGCAAATGGATCATTCTTTAGAATAGACGACACATTAGGTCATAAAGCAAGCCTTAGCAGAATCCAAAACATCAAAATATTACAAAGCATCTTCTCTGACCATAAGGCCATAAAAGTAGAAATCAATAACAGAAAAAGCAGGCAAAAGAAATCAAACACTTGGAAACCGAACAATACCCTGCTCAAAAAAGATTGGGTTTATACAAGAAATTACGGATGGAATAAAGAAATTCATAGAATACAATGAGAATGAAAACGCTTCCTATCAGAACCCTTGAGACACAGTGAAAGCAGTGCTCAGAGGTCAATTGATATCAATAAATGCACACATACAAAAAGAAGAAAGGGCCAAAACCAAAGAATTATCCCTACAACTTGAACAAATAGCAAGAGGGCAACAAAAGAAACCTTCAAGCACTTGAAGAAAGGAAATAATAAAAATTAGAGCAGAACTAAAGGAAATAGAAAACAGAAAAACAATTGAAAGAATTAACAAGACCAAAAGCTGGTTCTTTGAAAAAATTAGCAAAATTGATAAACCATTGGTCAAACTGACAAAAGAAAAACAGGAGAGGAAGCAAATAACCCGAATAAGAAATGAGATTGGCCACACTACAACAAACAAACAAAAAAAACCAAACCCAGTGCCGTTGAGTCGATTCTGACCCATAGCGACCCTTTAAGACAGAGTAGAACTGTCCCGTAGAGTTCCCAAGGAGTGCCTGGTGGATTTGAACTCCCGACCCTTTGGTTAGCAGCTGTAGTACTTAACCACTACGCCACCAGGGTTTCCAATATTAAAACAGACCAAACTGAATTTAAAAGTCCTATCAGATTATTCTGAAAAATTGTGTTCTAACAATTTCGAAAACCTAGAAGAAATGGATGAATTCCTAGAAAAACACGACCTACCTAAACTAACGCAAACAGAGGTAGAACAACTAAACAGCCCCATAACAAAAGAAGAGAATGAAAAGGTAATCAAAAAACTCCCAACAGCAACAACAACAAAAAGCCCTGGCCTGGATGGCTTCACTGCAGCACGCTATCAAACTTTCAGAGAAGAATTACACCACTACTACTAAAGGTAGAACACAGAAAAGGATGGAATACCCCCAAACTCATTTTATGAGGCCAGCATTTCCCTGATACCCAAACCAGGTAAAGACACTAAAAAAAAAACAAAATTACAGACCTATATCCCTCATGAACTTGGATCCAAAAATCCTCAACAAAATTCTAGCCAATAAAATTCAACAACATATCAAAAAAATAATCCACCATGACCAAGCGGGATTCATACCAGGTATGCAGAGATGGTTCAACATTAGAAAAAGAATCAATGTAATCCATCATATAACTAAAACAAAAGACAAGAACCACATGATTTTATCAATCGATGCAGAAAAGGCATTTGACAAAGTTCAACACCCGTTCATGATAAAAAAAAAAAAAAAAAAACTCTCAGCAAAATAGGAATAGAAGGAAAATTCCTCATCCTAATAAAGGGCATTTAAACAAAGCCAACAGCAACATCATTCTAAATGGAGACAGTCTGAAAGCATTCCCCTTGAGATCAGGAACCAGACAAGGATGCCCTTTATTACCACTCTCATTCAACATTCTGTTGGAGGTCCTAGCCAGAGCAATTAGGCTAGATAAAGAAATAAAGGGCATCCAGATAGATGAGGAAGAAGTGAAAGTATCTCTATTTGCAAATGACATGATCATATACACAGAAAACCCTAAAGAATTCTCAAGAAAAATTCTGAAGCTAATAGTTCAGCAGAGTTTCAGGATACAAGATAAACATACAAAAATCAGTTGGATTCCTCTACACCAACAAAAACAACATTGAAGAGGAAATCACCAAATCAATACAATTTACATTAGTCCCCAAGAAGATAAAATACTTAGGAATAAATCTTACCAGAGATGTAAAAGACTTATACAAGAAAAACTGCAAGACAAAACTGCAAGAAACCAAAAGAGACCTACATAATTGGAAAAAGATACCTTGGTCACGGATAGGAAAGTGCCACATTGTAAAAATGTCTATTCTACCAAAAGCCATCTATAGATTCAATGCAATACCCATCCAAATTTCATTGATGCTTTTTCACGAGATAGAGAAACAAATCACCAACTTCCTATGGAGTGAAAGAATTCCAGGAGAAGTAAAGCATTACAGAAAAAAAAAGAAAAAAGTGGGAGGGCTCACTCTACCTGACTTTAGAAACCATTATACTGCCACAGTAGGTAAAACAGTGTGATACTGGTACAACAACAGATACATAGACCAATGGAACAGAATTCAGAATCCAGGCATAAATCTATCCACATACAAGCATGTGATATTTGAAAAAGGCCCAAAATCAGTTAAATGGGGAAAAGACAATCTTTTTAACAAGTGGTGCTGGCATAACTGGATGTCCATTTGCAAAAAAAATTAAACAAGACCCATACCTCACACCATGAGCAAAATGAACTCAAAGTGGATCAAAGACTACCCAAACATAAAATCTAAACGATAAAGATCATGGAAGAGAAAATAGGAGCAGTGCTAGGAGCCCTTATACATTACAAACAATGCAGAAGAGAAACCAGATAACTGGGAGCTCCTAAAAATCAAACAACTATGCCTATCCAAAGACCTCACCAAAAGAGTAAAAAACTACCTACACAGACTGGGAAAAATTTTTAACTCTGACATTTCCGATTAGCTTCTGATCTCTAAAATCCATGACACTGCAAAAAGACAAATAACCCAATTAAAAAATGGGCAAAATATGAACAGACACTTCACTAAAGAAGACATTCTGGTGGCTAACAGATGCATGAGGAAATGCTCACAATCATTAGCCATTAGAGAAACGGAAATCAAAACTACGATGAGATTCCATCTCACTGCAACAAGACTGGCATTAATCCAAAAAACCCAAAATAATAAATGTTGGTGAGGTTGTGGAGAGACTGGAACACTTCTACACTGCTGGTGGGAATGTAAAATGGTACAACCACTTTGAAAATTTATTTGGCTCTTCCTTAAAAAACTAAAAATAGAACTACCACATGATTCAGCAATCCCACTACTTGGAATATATCCTAGAGAAATAAGAGACTTTACATAAACGCATATAACCACAACCATGTTCACTGCAGCACTATTTACAATAGCAAAAAGTTGAAAGCAACCAAAGTGTCCATCAACAGATGAATGGATAAATAGATTATGGTATATGTACACAAAAGGACACTGATGAATCCGTGAAACATTTCGTAACATGGAGGAATCTGGAAGGCATTATGCTGGGTGAAATTAGTCAGCTGCAAAAGGACAAATATTGTATGAGACCACTATTATAAGAACTCAAGAAATAGTTTAAACACATAAGAGAATATTCTTTGATAGTTACTAGAGGGGAGAGGGAGGGAGGGACACAGACAGGTTTTCAGTAATTTGATAGTAGATAAGCAGTACTTTAGGTGAAGGGAAAGACAACACACAACACAGGAGAGGTCAGCATAACTGGACTAAACCAAAAGCAAAGAAGTTTCCTGAATAAACTGAATGCTTTGAAGGACAGCATAGCAGGGGCGGGGTTTGGGGACCATGGTTTCAGGGGACATCTAAGTCAATTGGCATAATAAAATCTATAAAGAAAAAAAAAAGTGATGGGAACAACCTAGGTGCCCATCAATGGATGAATGAATAAACAAATTATGGTATATTCACACAATGGAATAGTACACAAAAATAAACAACAATGATAAATCTGTGAAACATCTCATAGCATTGATGATCTGGAAGGCATTATGCTGAGTGAAATTAGTCAGTCACAAAAGGACAAATGTTGTATGAGACCACTATTATAAGAACTGAAGAAAAGGTTTACACACAGAAGAAAACATTCTTTGCTGGTTATGAGCGCAAAAGGAGGAAGAGCGGTATTCACTAACTAGATGGGAGACAAGAATTATTTTAGGTGAAGGGAAGGGCAACACACAATACAGGGGAAGTCAGCGCAACTGGACTAAACCAGAAACTAAGAAGTTTCCTGAATACGACCAAACACTTCGAGGGACAGAGAATCAGGAGGAGGGACCTGTGAACCATGGTTTCAGGGGAAATCAAAGTCATTTGGCATAATGAAGTTTATTAAAAAAATGGTCTGCATCCCACCTTGGTGAGTACCCTCTGGGGTCTTTAAAGCTAGCAATAGGCCACCTAATATGCATCAATTGGTCCCAACCCACTTGGAGCAAAGGAGAATGAAGAACACCAAAGCACAAGGAAAATATGAGTTCAGGAGACAGAAAGGGCCACATAACCAGAGACTTCATCAGTCTGAGACCAGGAGAACTAAACGGTGCCTGGCTACCACCAATGACCACCCTGACAGGGAACATAACAGAAGTCCCTAATGGAGCAGTAGAAAAGTGGGGTATAGAACTCAGATTCTAGTAAATAGAACAGACTTAATGGTCTGAAGGAGACTGGAGGGACCCCAGAAGACATGGCCCGTGGACACTCTGTTAGCCTAAAACTAAAACCATTCCCTAAGCCAACTCTTCAGCCAAAGGTTAGACTGCTGTATAAGACATAAGTCGGTACTGGTGAGGAGTGTGCTTCTTAGCTCAAGTACATACTTGAGACTAAGTGGCTGGCTTGTGTTCGGAGGTGAGATGAGAGCACAGAGGGGAATAGGAGCTGGTTGAATGGACATGGGAAACATGGTGGAGAGGAGGAGTGTGCTGCCACATTATACGGAGGGCAGCTTGGGTGACAAAGCAAAGTGTGTAAGTTTTTGTATGGGAAACTGACTTGAACTGTAAACTTTCACTTAAAGCACACTAATTTTTTTTTCAAATAAAAAGCAAAATAACTTTTTGCTGATTTAAGCCAAAAAGAAATTGCACTGAAAACCTATGTGAATAGACCTGCATTTACTGACATGGAAAAGGTTGGCAGTGTTTGTTCTTAATCCCGAAAACTGGTTATAGAACGATGTTTCTCATGCTCTGGAATAAACAGAGTGCCTACATGTTTATATGTGCAAATGAACAAAAATATTCTGAAGGGTTATTTTGTAATAAAATATGTTTTAAGTCATAATAATAAAAACAAACAAACACAAAACTTTCTCATCTCCTCAGGTATACACACTGACCCGACGGCCTGTTAATATACACACGTACCTCACATTCCAAATGCACCCACTGACACTCCCTCCACTCCTCCAGGATGGAAACACACACACAGCACCTTACAGCCTCAAATGCACACGCAGTTGTGTGCTGGCAAAGGATTACACACCCACACTGGCTTTCTGCAGAAGTAGAAATACATGTAAATTGTCCCAGATACAAATGGAGAAGTCACAAGTTAATGATCTCAATCAAACATGTAATACTCGTGACTGGAATTGTTTATACACACAGATCAGTAGAAGGATGGTTTTGCTGATCTTGGCCAATCTCTTGCATCCTCAACCTATCATGGTTAAAGTGAATCATGATTTCATGACACGACACTACAAATAAACGGTTGGTTTTTAGTCAATTCAGCAAAGTCACTCACATCCTGGACTAATGAGTGCCATTGCAACATGAATGTTGGTTGGCATGTTTCTTATGTTAACAAGGAAGACCTAAGAGAAGTGAGCTCGGAGGTTGGAACTTGACTGAATTTTCCTTGACAGGAGATCTTTCTGTGCTTAAACAGAAAGTGCTTTTCAAATCCTGAAGAATTGTTCAAAATTAGGTATTATTCAGAATGTAACAGATAACAACTTGACACACTTGTCAGTTTAAAGAAGCATTATTGAAATTTCCCCTCTAATTTTCAGTCCACCAATTAGGAAAACAATCAATGCAATCCTGAGATGCAGCGTTTGTCATTTCCCGTGGTATAAATACTGCCAGCACAGGACAAGCTAGCAACCCCAGGGCACTGAATTCTACACCATGAAAGGGGATCGCCCAATACAAAACCCACGCCTGCAAATAACCCAAGAGCCTATAGGAGGGTAAAGTATAGCAGCAACATTACTAAGGGTGAGTTTGCGCGTCCATTACCTTCCTTTGTTATAACTGATCTATGAGCATGTAAAGCGCTGCTCTCTGTGCTCAGGGTCTGAGGCCTCCCCTGGCACAGCCCAGCCCAGCACAGTCGTGAGACCTACCCTCAGGGACCCTGCCTTCCCTGCTCCTGGCGCGCGCCTCAGTGAAGGTGACCTTCTGCAACTGACACCTGAGGCCTTTAGAGGGCGGCAGTTCGCGCGCCCCAGAACCCTGTCCCAGGAGGGCGTGCGCATGAGTGAGCTCCTAAAGCAGGGCGGGAATGCGGTTCCCTGAGCCATGGTTGCAGAGTGGTTAAGAGCTACTGCCTGCTAACCAAAAGGCTGGTAGTTCAAATCTACCATCCACTCCTTGGAAGTCCTATGGGGCAGTTCTACTGCGTCCTAAAGGATCATTAGGGGTCAGAATCGACTCTACTGTAATGGGTTTATGAAGAGCACTGCGGGAGCAGAAAACAAAGCATCTGGGGTGAATTCTGAGGCTTCTTGGAAGGCAAGCGACACCTTCTCACCCAGAACCTCCACATCAACCCTTCTGCCAAAAGAGCGTGTCTGAAGCCACCACTCATGATTTGTAAAAATTGTGGTCATTGTTTTTGTGCCATGGAGTCAATCTCCCCTCATGGAGACCCTATATGACACAGTAGAACTGTCCCATAGCGTTCCCTAGGCTGTAATCTTTATGGTGGCAGATTCCCTGCTGTTTCTCCTCTGCAGCCAGAGCCTTATTCCCTGGGTATTTGCTTAGCAACCTAGTGCTTACGCTCGCACGGTCAGGGCTCCTTCCCTAAGCTTACCCTTTGCTATTGAGTGGATTCTGACTCACAGGGACCCCACCAGTCAGAGTAGAACTTACCCACAGGGTTTCCAAGGAGTGGTTGGTGGATTTAAACTGCCACCTTTTGGTTAGCAGCAGGGCTCTTTACCACTTTGCAACCAGGGCTCCACTTAAAATACAGTATCCTGGAATGGGGAAGAGTGCTCTTCCACATTTAGATACACTTTGGACCACATTCATTTCTTCTTATGAATAGGCTTTCAAAAAATACTATTTCTTTTTCCTATTCTCTTTGAAAGTTCCATTACAGAACTGCACAGCCAAAGAATTTTAGACCTGGAAATGCTGTAAGACATACTTTCTCCTGATGCCGTTCCAAACGTTTTCCCTACTATATTTACTGTCATACAGTGTTTCTTGCTGCATTTGTTTAATATATAGACATTTCACAATAAATGTTGAGGCACCAATGTTTTGTCTGAAATTTACTTGTTCCCTTGACCAGGACAGTTGAGAACCAGGTCACAGAAAGTAGCTCCTTGCTTTCCCTAGGTTCTTGCTCCTCACAGGTGGAATGGCTTAAGCTGCACCCTTAGGGTTTATGAAACTGAATAAAAATTTATGAAATTTTTATTACAAAATAAATATTTATGGAATGAAAACAAGTCCTTTTACAATACCATTTAAGAAAATAAAACATAAAGGAATAAATGTACCCATTGATACTAAAGCCTTATACAATGAAAATTACAAAACACTGCTGAACTATCTTAAAGAAGACCTAGATAGATGGAAAGAAATTCTGTGCTCATGGATTGGAAGACTTAATATAGTGAACATGTCAATAATACACAAAGTGACCTACAGATAGAACACAATCCTAATCAAAATTCCGATAGTTTTCTTTACAAAAATGGAAAAAGAATCCTCCTTTTTCTGTGGGAAGATGAGAGAACTGAAAGAGTCACACATTTGAAAAATAACGAAGTAGCAGGCCTCATAGTTGCTCACTTCAAAACAGATTACACAGCTACAGTAAATCAAAGCAGCCTAGTACGTCTTTAAACATAGACACAAAAGCCAATGGAACAGAATTGAAAATCCAGCAATAAATCCAAACATCTATGGTCAATTGGTTTTCAACAAGGGGGCCAAATCCTTTCACTGGCAAAAGAATATTCTCTTCAACAAATGGTGCAGGTGAAATTGGATTTCCACAAACAGAAAAACGAAACAAGATCCATACCTCAAGCCATGCAGAAAAACTAAATCAATATGGATCAAGGAGCTAAATTTAAATTTAGAACCATACAGTTCTACAAAAAGAATATAGGAACAAACCTTTTGGACCTACTTAGTTTTCAAATGATAGATTATCAAACATAATAATGAATGCACAAGCATCAGAAAACAAAATAGATAACTCGGGCCTCCGAAGAGTTAAATACTTATGCTCATCAAAAGACTTAATAAAAACAAGGAAGAGACAGCCTACAGACTGGGAAAAATTCTTTGGCAATTATATAAGTGATTAGAGTCTAATATCTAAAATATGTAAAACTTCTTCAACTTAATAAGCAAAAGACAACCATATCAAGAAGTAGGCAAAGAACATGAACAGACATTTCAGCAATGAGAATATTCACACGGCCAACAGACACGTGAAGAGGTGCTCAACATCATTAGGCATCAGGGAAAGGCAAATCAATACCAACATGAGATACCATTTCACTCCCACTGTGAATGGCTAGAATAAAAAAATCAAAAGGGAAAATAACAAGTGTTGGAGAGGATTTGGATAAATTGGAACCCTCATCCGTTGCTGGTGAAAATTCAAAATGATACAGCCATTTTCAAAACAGTCTTGCGGTTCCTCAAAAAACTGCTGGCAGAGCTGCCATATAACCCAACAATTCCACTCCAGCTATTTGCCCTAGGGATCTGACAGAAGTGACAGGAACAGACACATGCACACCTATTTTCATCGCAGCACTATTCGCAATAGCAAAAAGATGGAAACAACCTAACTGCCCATCAACCAATGAATGGATAAGTAAAATGTGGTACATACATACAATGAAATACTACTCAGCAACACAGAAATATGAGTTCCCTAAACTCCTTGGAACATGGAAGAACCTGGAGGACGTTATCTCAAGTGAAAAATTCTGTCACAATAAAAGAAATAGTCTATGTTATCACATTTATGAAATGATATGCACTAATAAAAATATGCAGAAAATAATGTGTTTACAAGAGACGGGGTGGAGTGAAACAGAAATTCACTCTCTAGAGAGTACACACGGGTTACTTTTGGTAATGGGAAAGGTAACACCAAATGAGAGTGAAGTACACACAGCATGATGAAGGCAAACCATATGAGTAAAATGTACACAAGGAAAAAGAATTTGTTGGTAATAGCACGTAACTTATAATTTTCAAACATAAGCAAAAACAACCAAAAATATATATATATATATATATATATATATATATATATATATGTTACACATATATATATGCATTCAGGTAGGCGTTTACATGTATAAGCACACATAAGTGTATATACAGGTAAGTATGTTTATGCATATACATGTATGGGAGTTTATGCACACATAGTCATACATATAATAAATCATATAGAGGGCAGATTTATGAATATTTCTTATACATAACCAAACACCTTGTGGGATTGGTTTTCTGGATTTGAAGTATTAGGACCAGAGTCTAGTGGAACATCTGGGTACACGGGCACAATGTTGTTGTTGTTGTTAGGTGCCATCGAGTCGGTTCTGACCCATCACGACCCTATGCACAACAAAACGAAACAGTGCCTGGGCCTGAGCCATCCTTACAATTGTTGTTATGCTTGAGTTCATTGTTGGAGCCACTGTGTCAATCCACCTCGTTGAGGGTCTTCCTCTTTTGTACTGGCCCTGTACTCTGCCAAGCATGATGTCCTTCTCCAGGGACTGATCCCTCCTGACAACATGTCCAAAGTAAGTAAGACGCAGTCTCGCCATCCTTGCTTCTAAGGAGCATTCTGGTTGTACTTCTTCTAAGACAGATTTGTTTGTTCTTTTGGCAGCCCATGGTATATTCAATATTCTTCGCCAACACCACAATTCAAAGGTGTCAGCTCTTCTTTGGTCTTCCTTACTCACTGTCCAGCTTTCACATGCATATGATGCGATCGAAAATACCATGGCTTGTGTCAGGCGCACCTTAGTCTTCAGGGTGACATCTTTGCTCTTCAACACTTTGAAGAGGTCCTTTCCTAAAGCTATACTTGACGTCCCACTTTGCTGAGTAGTGTCTGGGATTTTAAAAGCTTGTTAGTGGCCTTCTAAGATACAACTATTGTTCTCTACTTATCTACAGCCAAAGAGAATGTAGGAAATGAAAGACACAAAAGAGAAACTTGGGGGCCAAGGTCAAGATGGCAGAATAGACGGATGGTTCTGGTGAACCCTCTTACAACAAAGATCCCCCCCCAAAAAAGTGAAACAAGTATATTTATAACAAGCTAGCAGTCTGAACATCAAAGTCAAGGTTAGAAAATGAACTGAGGGGCAGGTGGAGGAAGAGATGGTTCAGAAGCAGAGAGGAGTTACCAGACCTGAATCTCCAGGAGCCCTCAGGCACCATTCCTGGGAGTGGCGCCATAGGCTGGTACAAGCATTCAGCTGCAGTTTCCCCATGGAAAAGCAGCCAGCCACATGGCCTACGCACACCTCCAGCATCAGAAAAGAACGGTGCTCTCAGCAAAAGCTAAGTACTTCCGTATGTTTTACCATCCCCGCCCCCCAAGCTGGCTTCAGTGGCTGATTTCCCTCGGCCTGAGATAAGCCCTGTTCAGCACCTAGAGCCATTTTCCTAGCCTTGGAAAAGGAATAAATTTGCAATTGGGGGAAAGAAAATTTACCAGCTCCACTAACCGGGTGAACTCAGGACAGAAGCAGGTCCTGTCCAGAAATAAACAGTCCGTGGACTTTGAGTACCTTTCCCCTGTGAATGGACCTATATGGGCCTACTTCAGGAGAATAGGCTCTTCTTGACAGACTACAACTGTTTCAGCTGTGCTGTGGGGCGGGGGCGGGGTAACTGATGTTTGACATTGCTTTGTCAATCAGACAGGGTCCTCACCTACCCACATCAGGGGCCAAAGGACTGGTGGCTCCACTCATGTCACCCAGCCACCCACGACAAGGGTCCAAGGATAACTCGTACCTCTCGCTTATTACAACCAAAAACATTGGGTGCCCATTGTCCATCTGCAGAACTCACCTACCTGTATGCTATAGGGAACAGGGACATGCTTTCCTCAGAGACATTTGGGGGACAATTCTCAGCCCCCTGCCTTGTTCAGAGCATGGACCCCAGCTGCAACCAGATACTGGTACCGACACTAATCACCCCTGCCCCTCTAAACTGTAGAACTGAGTCTGTACCACGCACTTGATGATCATCTACCTGGACACCTGAGTTGCATTCATACAATAAAAGTGAATGGACTCCTAGACTGATATACCTGATGACAGCTCTAGCCATCTCGGGACAGGAAGTCAGAGTTCCAAAGACAAAAATAGTCAAGCTAGCTCACTCAAGCAACCCATTTGGGCATATTAAAACAAAACAAAGCAAGGAGCTATGACACAGTAAACAAACATAAACTAATACAATAACTTAGAGATGGCTCAGAGACAACAGTCAATATCAATTGACATAAAGAAACAGAGCATGGTTGCCTCAACAGGCTCTCAAAATGAAGAATCAAGGGATCTTTTAGAAGAAAGTGCCTTCCTGGAATTACCAGAGGCAGAATACAAAAGATTAATATACAGAATCCTTCAAGACATCAGGGAGGAAATCAGGCAATATTCAGAACAAGCCAAGGAACACACAGATAAAGAAACTGAAGAAATTAAAAAGATTATTCAGGAACATAATGAAAAATTTAATAAACTGAAAAAATCCATAGACAGACAGCAATCAGAAATTCAGAAGATTACCAATAAGATCACAGAAGTAGACAACTTGATACAAAGTCAGAGGAGCAGAATTGAGCAAGCAGAAGGCAGAATTTGTGAACTTGAAGATAAAGCACTTGGCACCAACATATTTGAAGAAAAATCAGATAAAAGAATTTTAAAAAATGAAGAAACCTTAAGAATCATGTGCGACCCTATCAAGAGGGATAACCTACAAGTGATTGGAGAACCAGGACAGGCAGGGATAACAGAAAATACAGAGAGAATTGTTGAAGATTTGTGGGCAGAAAACTTCCCCGATATCATGACAGACGAGACGATATCTATCCAAGATGCTCATTGAACTCCACATAAGGTAGATTTTAAAAGAAAGTCACCAAGACAATTATAATGTAACTTGCAAAAACCAAAGATAAAGAGAGAATTTCAAGAGCAGCTAGGGATAAACGAAAAGTCACTTAAAAAGGAGGCTCAACAAGAATAAGCTCTGACTACCCGGCAGAAACCATGTGGGCAAGAAGGCAGTGGGATGACTTATATTAAAAAAAGAAGGAAAAAAATGGCCAGCCAATAATCACATATCTACGAAACTGTCTCTCAAACATGAAGGTGAAACCAGGACATTTCCAGATAAACAGAAGTTTTTGGATTTCATAAAAACCAAACCAAAACCAGAAGAGATACTACAGGGAGTTCTTTGGTTAGAAAAGCAATAATATCAGGTATCAACCCAAGACTAGAACACTGGGCAGAGCAATCAGAAGTCAACCCAGACAGGGAAACCACAAAAATAAATCAAGATTAAATATCAAAACAGGGAAACACCAATGTTATTATGTAAAGGAAGATATCATTAAATCAATAAAGAGGGACAAAGAAATGTAGTCATGTATCTTCCATATGGAGAGGAAGGCAAGGTGGTACAAGCAATTAAAGTTAAGTTAAAATTCAGAAAAATAGGGGTAAATAATAAGGTAAGCAGAAAGTAGAGAAATTATCCTACACATCAAAATAAAATGCAAGAAAAAATACACACTCAGCAGAAACAAAATGAGCAACAACAAATGTGAGGAAAGGAGAATATATAAAGATAATCTACTCAGCACATAAAATTAAATGGGAAAAAGAAACTGTCAAAATACACTAAAAAACACATCAAAACGACACCACTAAATTCAAACCTATCTGTAATTATGCTCAATGTAAATGGACTCAATGCACCAATAAAGAGACAGAGAGGGGCAGAATGGATTAAAAAACACAATCCATCTATATGCTGCCTACAAGAGACACACCTTAGACTCAGAGACACAAACTGAAACGCAAAGGATAGAAAAAAAAAACATATCAAGCAAACAATAACCAAAGAAGAGCGAGAGTGGCAATATTAATTTCTGACAAAAAGACTATAAAGTAAATCCATCATCAAAGATAGGGAAGGACACTATATAATCATTAAAAGGACAACAATATACAAAGAAGATATAACCATATTAAATATTTATGCACCCAAAGACAGGACTGCAAGATACATAAACTCTAACAGCATTGAACTGTGAGACAGACAGCTCCACAGTAATAGTTGGAGACTTCAACTCACCACTTTCGGTGAAGGACAGGACATCCAGAAAGAAGCTCAGTAAAGACACGGAATATCGAAATGCCACAATAAACCAACTTGACCTCATAGACATATACAGAATGCTCCACCCAACAGCAGCCAGTTATACTTTATTTCTAGTGCACATGGAACATTCTCTAGAATAGACCACATATTAGGTCATAAAGCAAGCCTTAGCAGACTCCAAAACATTGAAATATTACAAAGCACCTTCTCTGACCATAAGGCCATAAAAGTAGAAATCGATAACAGAAAAAGCAGGGAAAAGAAATCAAACACTTGGAAACTGAACAATACCCTGCTCAAAAAAAAAAAAAGACTGGGTTATAGAAGACATTAAGAATAGAATAAAGAAATTCATAGCATACAATGAGAATGAAAACACTTCTTATCAGAACCTTTGGGACACAGCGAAAGCAGTGCTCAGAGGTCAATTGATATCAATAAATGCACATATCCAAAAAGAAGAAAGGGCCAAAATCAGAGTATTACCCCTACAACTTGAACAAATCGAAAGAGAGCAACAAAAGAAACCCTCAGGCACCAGAAGAAAGCAAACAATAAAAATTAGAAGAGGAGGGGGGCCAAGATGGCTGACTAGGTAGAAGCTACCACGGATCCGTCTTACAACAAAGACTCGGAAAAACAAGTGAATCAATCATATACATGACAACCTACAAACTCCAACCATCAAGCACAGAACTAAAGATTTGACCTGAGTGACAGAGGAGAGAAAACCACACCCTGAAGCAGCGACTGCTTCTGGAACCAGTGTCCTGCGCCATGGCCTTGAGCCCTCGTGGTTCCCTGGTGCCAGAGTGGTGGGGCTGATTGTGCTTACTGAGACGGGGCAAGCACAGGACACAGCCATAACCCCTAACCCCTAACCCCCGGAGTAACCTTGGTAGACACTCAGCCAGCGCAAGTAGGCTGCACACCGATGCCGCTGACAAGAGAATGAGCAACCACGGGGAAGCAGTGACTGTTTTTGGAGCCTGGAGCCAGCATCCCAGTCAGAAAACCTTGCAGCTGGGCTTTGGACTAAGCGCAGAGGAGCTGAGCATGGCTTCCTGAGATGGTGCAAGCACGGGACAGGACGCAGGCCTGACCCTAGGGGGCAGTCTCGACCCACCCAGCGCACACAGGCTACATGCCCCTCTGGAATCTCAGATAAAACAGTCATCGCCAAGCAAGTTAAGTAACTTTGTCTATATTGCCCTGTGCTACTGTCTCCTATCTATCTGATCCCTCCCCTCTCTGCCCCAGCTGGCTTCATTAACTTTGGAATTTCCTGGGCCAGGGAGTGAAGTGCTCCGAGGGTTTTTTTTTTCCTAACCCATTCTCCTGGCCTGAGAGAAGCAGCAACTAACAACCCAGGGGGAAAAACTCCTTCCCTGATTTCCCTAAATTGGAATAAAAAGACAGAACCAGCTCCAGCCAAGCATATGAGATCCACAGTCCTTGGCTTTCATTCCTTCAGGGAACAAGGTGGCTAGTACACTGCAAAGGCAATTCAGATAGAGATCTGACTGTAATTGTTGTAGCAGAGCAGTGGAAAGACAAGTTTTCAGGGTCTGATGCACCTCTACTTATTAAACAGAACCCTCACTGATCCACAGCAGGGAACTGAGGGCTAAAGCTCCACCCAAACCACCTAGTCACCTGCTAAAGGGGTCTGAGGATAGTGACGCCTACCAAACTTTAGAGGTACAAGCATTGGGTGCCTAAGGTACAGCTGCAGAGCCCACCCACCAAAGTGCTCTAGGAATAGAGACACTCCTACCTCACTGGCACGTGGGGGAATGCTGTCAGCATCCTGCCCTCCTTGGAGTGTGACCCTTTGCCGCTACTAGAATCTGGCGCACACAACTATCACCACTACTCCTCTAAGTTAATAGGTGATAATCTAAACCACACACTTGGTAACCCAAAATCAGAAGACTTTAGCTGATTCTATTCAAGAATAGTGAATGGGCTCTTAGGCTTATGTATCTGGTAACAGCTCAAACCAGCTGGTAATAGGACGTAAATTATTCAAAGGCTACAACAATCAAGTCAGTGCAAACTAGTAGCCCATCTGGGTATGTTGAAACAAAACAAAACAAGAAGACAAGACTCAGTGAGCAAATATAAAATAAATCATTACAATATCTTACAGATTGTTTGGAGACAGCAGTTGATATCAAATCACATAAAGAAGCAGACCATGATTGCTTCTACAAATCCCCATATTAAAGAATCAAAATCTTTCCCAAATGAAGATACAATCCTGGAATTGCCAGACGCAGAATATAAAAAACTAATACACGGAATGCTTCAAGACATCAGGAATGACATCAGAAATGAAATACGGAAATCTACAGAAAAAGCCAAGAAACACATTGATAAAGCAGTTGAAGAAATCAAAAAGATTATTCAAGAACATAGTGGAAAAATTAATAAGCTACAAGAATCCATAGAGAGACAGCATTCAGAAATCCAAAAGATTAACAGTAAAATTACAGAACTAGACAACTCAATATGAAGTCAGAGGAGCAGAATCAAGGAATTGAAATACAGAGTGGGGGAGTTGGCGGAAAAGGCAATTGACACCCATATAGTTGAAGAAAATCACATAAAAGAAATTAAAAAAATGAAGAAACCCTAAGAATCCTGTGGGACTCTATCAAGAAGAATAACATGCATGTGACTGGAGTTCCAGAACAGGGAGGGATAAGAGAAAATACAGAGAGAACAGTTGAAGATCTGTTGGCAGAAAACTTCCCTGGCATCATGAAAGACGAAAGGATATCTATCCAAGATGCTTATTGAACCCCATATGAGATTGATCCAAAAAGAAAGTCACCAAGGCATATTATAATCAAACTTGCCAAAACCAAAGATAAAGAGAATTTTTAAAAGCAGCCAGGATTAAAAGAAAAGTCACCTACAAAGGAGAATCAATAAGTTCAGACTACTCAGCAGAAACAATTCAGGCAAGAAGGCAACGGGATGACATATATAGAGCACTGAAGGAGAAAAACTGCCAGCCAAGGATCATATATCCAGCAAAACTCTCTCTCAAATATGAAGGTGAAATTAAAACATTTACAGATAAGCACAAGCTTAGAGAATTTGCAAAAACCAAACCAAAAAAAAAAAGCTACAAGAATTACTAAAGGAAATTCTTCAGTCAGAAAATCAATAATATCAGGTACCAACACAACACAAGGTCACAGAACAGAACATTCTGATATCAACTCAAATAGGGAAATCACAAAAACAATATAAGATTAATTTTAAAAAGAAAAAATGCTCAAAACAGGGAATCATTGAAGTCATTATGTAAAAGATTACAATAATCAAAAAAGAGGGACTAAATACAGGAGGCATAGATCTTCCATATGGAGAGGAAAACAAGGTGATATAGGATGATACAAGTTAGGTTTTTGCTTAGAAAAATAGGAGTACATATTAAGGTAACCACAAAGAAGTCTAACAATTCCAAAATTCAAAATAAAAACCAAGAAAAACATAATGACTGATAAAAATAAATTCAACTGGGGGGCGGAGCCAAGATGGCGGACTAGGCAGACGCTACCTCGGATCCCTCTTACAACAAAGACAGGGAAAAACAAGTGAATCGATCACATACATAACAATCTATGAACCCTGAACAACAAACACAGATTTAGAGACGGAGAACAAACTAATACGGGGAAGCAGCAATTGTTTCCAGAGCCTGGACGCAGCGTACCAGTCAGGTACGGCACAAGCACAGAGAGCTGCTCCACCCCCCTGAACTAACCCCGGGAGGGGGACCACCCGGTTCCACGGGCGGTGTGGGACGCAGCCGGTAGGAGAAGTCCCCAGGAGGCAGTGACTGGTCTTGGAGCAGAAAGAGCAGCGTCTGAGCCGGGGAACCGTCCCGCAGGGATTTGGACTGGACGCAGGTACGGCATAAACATGGAGAGTTGCTCCACCCCCCTGAACTAACCCCGGGAAGGGGACCAGCCGGGTTGCGCGGGCGGCGTGGGACACAGCCGGTAGGAGAAGTCCCCGGGAGGCAGTGACTGGTATTGGAGAGGGGAGAACAGCGTCCGAGCCGGGACACTCGGTCACGGCACAAGCACGGGGAGCTGCTCCACCCATCTGAACTAACCCCGGGAGGAGGCCCAACTGGTTCTCGCCGGCGGCACAGCCACGCGGCTGGAGGGAAGAGAAGTCCCCGGGAGGCAGCGACTGATTTTGGAGTCGAGAGTGCATCATCTCAGTAGGGGAGCCTTGACGCTGGGCGTGGGGCTGGAAGCGGAGGATCTGACCGTGACTCCAGCGGGCCAGACCCCCCGGGGGCAATCTCCACACAGCCAGCACACATAGGCGACGCGCCCCGCGGGAGTCTCAGATATAATAGTCATTCCAAGCAAGACAAGCAACTCTGGCTATATTCTGAGGTGCTACTCTCCTATCTCTCTGTTCCCTCCCCCACCCTCCCCAGGCGGCTTCATTAACATCCGAATAGCCTGAGCCAGAGGGAGAACTCTGATAGGGATCTGACTGCATTTTTCTTTAGCGGATTTTCTGGAAAAACTAGATTCCCAGTGATGGCTCGGAGACAACAATCCACATGAAACCACTTAAAGAAGCAGACCATGACAGCTTCTCCAACCCCCCAAACAAAAGAATCAAAATCTTTCCCAAATGAAGATACAATCTTGGAATTATCAGATACAGAATATAAAAAACTAATTTACAGAATGCTTAATGATATCACAAATGAAATTAGGATAACTGCAGAAAAAGCCAAGGAACACACTGATAAAACTGTTGAAGAACTCAAAAAGATTATTCAAGAACATAGTGGAAAAATTAATAAGTTGCAAGAATCCATAGAGAGACAACATGTAGAAATCCAAAAGATTAACAATAAAATAACAGAATTAGACAACGCACTAGGAAGTCAGAGGAGCAGACTCGAGCAATTAGAATGCAGACTGGGACATCTGGAGGACCAGGGAATCAACACCAACATAGCTGAAAAAAAATCAGATAAAAGAATTAAAAAAAATGAAGAAACCCTAAGAATTATGTGGGACTCTATGAAGAAGGATAACCTGCGGGTGATTGGAGTCCCAGAACAGGGAGGGGGGACAGAAAACACAGAGAAAATAGTTGAAGAACTCCTGACAGAAAACTTCCCTGACGTCATGAAAGACGAAAGGATATCTATCCAAGATGCTCATCGAACCCCATTTAAGATTGATACAAAAAGAAAAACACCAAGACATATTATCATCAAACTCACCAAAACCAAAGATAAACAGAAAATTTTCAAAGCAGCCAGGGAGAAAAGAAAGGTTTCCTTCAAGGGAGAATCAATAAGAATATGTTCTGACTACTCAGCAGAAACCGTGCAGGCAAGAAGGGAATGGGACGACATATATAGAACACTGAAGGAGAAAAACTGCCAACCAAGGATCATATATCCAGCAAAACTCTCTCTGAAATATGAAGGCAAAATTAAGATATTTACAGACAAACACAAGTTTAGAGAATTTGTAAAAACCAAACCAAAGCTACAAGAAATACTAAAGGATATTGTTTGGTCAGAGAACCAATAATATCAGAGATCATCACAACACAAGGTCACAAAACAGAACGTCCTGATATCAACTCAAATAGGGAAATCACAAAAACAAACAAATTAAGATTAATTAAAAAAAAAAATACACATAACGGGGAATCATGGAAGTCAATAGGTAAAAGATCACAATAATCAAAAAGAGGGACTAAATACAGGAGGCATTGAACTGCCAGATGGAGAGTGATACAAGGCGATACAGAACAATACAAGTTAGGTTTTTACTTAGAAAAATAGGGGTAAATAATAAGGTAACCACAAAAAGGTATAACAACTCTATAACTCAAGATAAAAACCAAGAAAAACGTAACGACTCAACTAACATAAAGTCAAGCACTATGAAAATGAGGATCTCACAATGTACTAAGAAAAACGCCTCAGCACAAAAAAGTATGTGGAAAAATGAAATTGTCAACAACACACATAAAAAGGCATCAAAATGACAGCACTAAAAACTTATTTATCTATAATTACCCTGAATGTAAATGGACTAAATGCACCAATAAAGAGGCAGAGAGTCACAGACTGGATAAAGAAACACGATCCATCTATATGCTGCCTACAAAAGACACACCTTAGACTTAGAGACACAAACAAACTAAAACTCAAAGGATGGAAAAAAGTATATCAAGCAAACAATAAGCAAAAAAGAAGAGGAGTAGCAATATTAATTTCTGACAAAATAGACTTTAGACTTAAATCCACCACAAAGGATAAAGAAGGACACTATATAATGATAAAAGGGACAATTGATCAGGAAGACATAACCATATTAAATATTTATGCACCCAATGATAGGGCTGAAAGATACATAAATCAAATTTTAACAGAATTGAAAAGCGAGATAGATACCTCCACAATTATAGTAGGAGACTTCAACACACCACTTTCGGAGAAGGACAGGACATCCAGTAAGAAGCTCAACAGAGACACGGAAGATCTAATTACAACAATCAACCAACTTGACCTCATTGACTTATACAGAACTCTCCACCCAACTGCTGCAAAATATACTTTTTTTTCTAGCGCACATGGAACATTCTCTAGAATAGACCACATATTAGGTCATAAAACAAACCTTTGCAGAGTCCAAAACATCGAAATATTACAAAGCATCTTCTCAGACCACAAGGCAATAAAACTAGAGATCAATAACAGAAAAACTAGGGAAAAGAAATCAAATACTTGGAAACTGAACAATACCCTCCTGAAAAAAGACTGGGTTATAGAAGACATCAAGGAGGGAATAAGGAAATTCATAGAAAGCAACGAGAATGAAAATACTTCCTATCAAAACCTCTGGGACAGAGCAAAAGCAGTGCTCAGAGGCCAATTTATATTGATAAATGCACACATACAAAAAGAAGAAAGAGCCAAAATCAGAGAACTGTCCCTACAACTTGAACAAATAGAAACTGAGCAACAAAAGAATCCATCAGGCACCAGAAGAAAACAAATAATGAAAATTAGAGCTGAACTAAATGAATTAGAGAACAGAAAAACAATTGAAAGAATTAACAAAGCCAAAAGCTGGTTCTCTGAAAAAATTAACAAAATTGATAAACCATTGGCTAGACTGACTAAAGAAATACAGGAAAGGAAACAAATAGCCCAAATAAGAAACGAGAAGGACCACATCACAACAGAACCAAATGAAATTAAAAGAATCATTTCAGATTACTACGAAAAATTGTACTCTAACAAATTTGAAAACCTAGAAGAAATGGATGAATTCCTGGAAAAACACTACCTACCTAAATTAACACATTCAGAAGTAGAACAACTAAATAGACCCATAACAAAAAAAGAGATTGAAACGGTAATCAAAAAACTCCCAACAAAAAAAAAGCCCTGGCCCGGACGGCTTCACTGCAGAGTTCTACCAAACTTTCAGAGAAGAGTTAACACCACTACTACTAAAGGTATTCCAAAGCATAGAAAATGACGGAATACTACCCAACTCATTCTATGAAGCCACCATCTCCCTGATACCAAAACCAGGTAAAGACATTACAAAAAAAGAAAATTATAGACCTATATCCCTCATGAACATTGATGCAAAAATCCTCAACAAAATTCTAGCCAATAGAATCCAACAACACGTCAAAAAAATAATTCACCCTGATCAAGTGGGATTTATACCAGGTATACAAGGCTGGTTTAATATCAGAAAAACCATTAATGTAATCCATCACATAAATAAAACAAAAGACAAAAACCACATGATCTTATCAATTGATGCAGAAAAGGCATTCGACAAAGTCCAACACCCATTCATGATAAAAACTCTTACCAAAATAGGAATTGAAGGAAAATCCCTCAACATAATAAAGGGCATCTATGCAAAGCCAACAGCCAATATCACTGTAAATGGAGAGAACCTGAAAGCATTTCCCTTGAGAACGGGTACCAGACAAGGATGCCCTTTATCACCGCTCTTATTCAACATCGTGTTGGAAGTCTTAGCCAGGGCAATTAGGCTAGACAAAGAAATATAAGGTATCCGGATTGGCAAGGAGAAAGTAAAGTTATCACTATTTGCAGATGACATGATTATATACACAGAAAACCCTAAGGAATCCTCCAGAAAACTACTGAAACTAATAGAAGAGTTTGGAAGAGTCTCAGGTTATAAAATAAACATACAAAAATCAGTTGGATTCCTCTACATCAACAAAAAGAACACCGAAGAGGAAATAACCAAATCAATACCATTCACAGTAGCCCCCAAGAAGATAAGATACTTAGGAATAAATCTTACCAAGGATGTAAAAGACCTATACAAAGAAAACTACAAAGCTCTACTACAAGAAATTCAAAAGGACATACTTAAATGGAAAAACATACCCTGCTCATGGATAGGAAGACTTAACATAGCAAAAATGTCTATTCTACCAAAAGCCATCTATACATTTAACGCACTCCTGATCCAAATTCCAATGTCATATTTTAAGGGGATAGAGAAACAAATCACCAATTTCATATGGAAGGGAAAGAAGCCCCGGATAAGCAAAGCACTACTGAAAAAGAAGAAAGTGGGAGGCCTCACCTTACCTGACTTCAGAACCTATTATACAGCCACAGTAGTCAAAACAGCCTGGTATTGGTACAACAACAGACACATAGACCAATGGAACAGAATTGAGAACCCAGACATAGATCCATCCACGTATGAGCAGCTGATATTTGACAAAGGACCAGTGTCAATTAATTGGGGAAAAGATAGCCTTTTTAACAAATGGTGCTGGCATAACTGGATATCCATTTGCAAAAAAAATGAAACAGAACCCATACCTCACACCATGCACAAAAACTAACTCCAAGTGGATCAAAGACCTAAACATAAAGACTAAAACGATAAAGATCATGGAAGAAAAAATTGGGACAACCCTAGGAGCCCTAATACAAGGCATAAACAGAATACAAAACATTACCAAAAATGATGAAGAGAAACCAGATAACTGGGAGCTCCTAAAAATCAAACACCTATGCTCATCTAAAGACTTCACCAAAAGAGTAAAAAGACCACCTACAGATTGGGAAAGAATTTTCAGCTATGACATCTCCGACCAGCGCCTGATCTCTAAAATCTACATGATTCTGTCAAAACTCAACCACAAAAAGACAAACAACCCAATCAAGAAGTGGGCAAAGGATATGAACACACATTTCACTAAAGAAGATATTCAGGCAGCCAACAGATACATGAGAAAATGCTCTCGATCATTAGCCATTAGAGAAATGCAAATTAAAACTACCATGAGATTCCATCTCACACCAGCAAGGCTGGCATTAATCCAACGAACACAAAATAATAAATGTTGGAGAGGCTGCGGAGAGATTGGAACTCTCATACACTGCTGGTGGGATTGTAAAATGGTACAACCACTTTGGAAATCTATCTGGCGTTATCTTAAACAGTTAGAAATAGAACTACCATACAACCCAGAAATCCCACTCCTCGGACTATACCCTAGAGATACAAGAGCCTTCCTACAAACAGATATATGCACACCCATGTTTATTGCAGCTCTGTTTACAATAGCAAAAAGTTGGAAGCAACCAAGGTGTCCATCAACGGATGAATGGGTAAATAAATTGTGGTATATTCACACAATGGAATACTACGCATCGATAAAGAACAGTGACGAATCTCTGAAACATTTCATAACATGGAGGAACCTGGAAGGCATTATGCTGAGCGAAATTAGTCAGCGGCAAAAGGACAAATATTGTATAAGACCACTATTATAAGATCTTGAGAAATAGTAAACTTGAGAAGAACACATACTTTTGTGGTTACGAGGGGGGGAGGGAGGGAGGGTGGGAGTGGGTTTTTTATTGATTACTCAGTAGATAAGAACTGCTTTAGGTGAAGGGAAAGACAACACTCAATACATGGAAGGTCAGCTCAATTGGACTGGACGAAAAGCAGTTTCCGGGATAAAATGAATGCTTCAAAGGTCAGTGGAGCAAGCGCGGGGGTCTGGGGAACATGGTTTGCGGGGACTTCTAAGTCAATTGGCAAAATAATTCTATTATGAAATGATTCTGCATCCCACTTTGAAATGTGGCGTCTGGGGTCTTAAATGCTAACAAGCGGCCATCTAAGATGCAGCAATTGGTCTCAACCCACCTGGAGCAAAGGAAAATGAAGAACACCAAGGCCACACGACAACTAAGAGCCCAAGAGACAGAAAGGGCCACATGAACCAGAGACCTACATCATCCTGAGACCAGAAGAACTAGTTGGTGCCCGGCCACAATCGATGACTGCCCTGACAGGGAGCACAGCAGAGGACCCCTGAGGGAGCAGGAGATCAGTGGGATACAGACCCCAAATTCTCATAAAAAGACCAAACTTAATGGTCTGACTGAGACTGGAGGAATCCCGGCGGCCATGCTCCCCAGACCTTCTGTTGGCAACGGACAGGAACCGTCCCTGAAGACAACTCATCAGACATGAAAGGGACTGGTCAGTGGGCGGGAGAGAGATGCTGATGAAGAGTGAGCTAATTATATCAGGTGGACACTTGAGATTGTGTTGGCAACTCTTGTCTGGAGGGGGGATGGGAGGATAGAGAGAGAGGGAAGCCGGCAAAATTGTCAAGAAAGGAGAGACTGAAAGGGCTGACTCAAGAGGGGGAGAGCAAGTGGGAGTAGGGAGTGAGATGTATGTAAACTTATATGTGACAGATTGATTGGACTTGTAAACGTTCACCTGAAGCTTAATAAAAGTTATTAAAAAAAATAAATAAATTCAACTTATGAAAATAAGGAATACACAATTTACAAAGAAAAACTTCCCAGCACAAAAAAGTAAGTGGAAAAATGCAATTGTCAACAACACACACAAAAACACATCAAAATGACAACACTAAACTCACATTAATCTATAATTACACTGAATGTAAATGGACTAAATGCACCAATAAAGAGACAGAGAGTCTCAGACTGGATAAGAAAACACGATCCGTCTATATGCTGCCTACAAGAGACACACCTTAGACTTAGAGACACAAACAAACTAAAACTCAAAGGATGGAAAAAATATATATCAAGGAAACAACAATCAAAAAAGAGCAGGAGTGGCAATATTAAATTCTGACAAAATAGACTTTAAAGTTAAATCCACCACAAAGGATAAAGAAGGACACTACATAATGATTAAAGGGACAATTGACCAGGAAGATATAACCATATTAAATATTTATGCACCCAATGACAGGGCTGCAAGATATATAAAACAAACTTTAACAGAATTGAAAAGTGAGATAAATACCTCCACAATTACAGTAGGAGACTTCAACACACCACTTTCGGAGAAGGACAGGACTTCCAGTAAGAAGCTCACTATAGACATGGAAGATCTAATTACTACAATCAACAAACTTGACCTCATAGACTTATACAGAACACTCCACCCAACAGCTGCAAAGTATACTTTTTTTTTTAGTGCACGTGGAAGAAGATTCGCTAGAATAGATCACATATTAGGTCATAAAACAAACCTTTGCAGATTCAAAACATTGAAATATTACAAAGCATCTTCTCAGACCATAAGGCCATAAAAGCAGAACTCAATAACAAAAATCAGGGAAAAGAAATCAAATCCTTGGAATCTGAACAATACCATGCTCGAAAAAGACTGGGTTATCGAAGACATTAAGGAGGAAATAAAGAAATTCATAGAATGCAACGAGAATGAAAACACTTCCTATCAAAACCTCTGGGACACAACAAAAGCAGTGCTCAGAGGTCAATTTATATTGATAAATGCACACATACATAAAGAAGAAAGAGCCAAAATCAGAGAACTGTCCCCACAATGTGAACAAGCAGAAAGCGAGCAACAGAAGAATCCATCAGGCACCAGAAGAAAAAAAATAATAAGAATTAGAGCAGAATTAAATGAATTAGAGAACAGAAAAACAATTGAAAGAATTAACAAAGCCAAAAGCTGGTTCTTTGAAAAAATTAACAAAATTGATAAACCATTGGCCAGACTGAAAAAGAAATACAGAAAGGAAACAAATAACATGAATAAGAAATGAGATGGACCGTACGACAACAGACCCAACTGAAATTAAAAGAATCATATCAGATTACTATGAAAAATTGTACTCTAAAAATTTGAAAGCCTAGAGGAAATGGATGAATTCCTAGAAACACACTACCTACCTAAAATAACACAATCAGAAGTAGAACAACTAAATAGACCCATAACAAAAAAAAGAGATTAAAAAGGTAATTTAAAAACTCCCAACAACAACAAAAAAAAGCCCTGGCCTGGACAGCTTCACTGCGGAGTTCTACCAAACTTTCAAAGAAGAGTTAACACCACTACTACTGAAGGTATTGAAAAGGATGGAATACTACCTAACTAATTCTATGAATCCAGCATATCCCTGATACCAAAACCAGGTAAAGACACCACAAAAAAAGAAAATTACAGACCTATACCCCTCATGAACATAGATGCAAAAATCCTCAACAAAATTCTAGCCAATAAAATTCAACAACATATCCAAAAAATATCCCACCACGACCACGTGGGATTTATACCAGGTATACAAGGTTGGTTCAATATTAGAAAAACAAATAATGTAATCCACCATGTAAATAAAACAAAAGAGAAAAACCACATGATCTTATCAATTGATGCAGAAAAGGCATTTGACAAAGTCCAACACCCATTTATGATAAAAACTCTCAGCAAAATAAGAATTGAAGGAAAATTCCTCAACATAATAAAGGGCATCTATACAAGCAAACAGCCAACATCATTCTAAATGGAGAGAGCCTGAAAGCATTTCCCTTGAGAATGGGAACCAGACAAGGATGCCCTTTATCACCGCTCTTATTCAACATTGTGCTGGAGGTCCTAGCCAGAGCAATCCGGATTGGCAAGGAAGAAGTCAAATTATCTCTATTTACAGATGACATGATTTTATACACAGAAAACCCTAAGGAATCCTCAAGAAAACTACTGAAACTAAAAGAAGAGTTCGGCAGAGTTTCAGGTTACAAGATAAACATACAAAAATCAGTTGGATTCCTCTACATCAACAAAAAGAACATCAAAGAGGAAATCACCAAATCAATACCATTCACAGTAGCCCCCTGGAAGATAAAATACTTAGGAATAAATCTTACCAAAGATGTAAAAGACCTATACAAAGAAAACTACAAAGTACTACTGCAAGAAACTAAAAGGGACCTACATACGTGGAAAAACATACCTCACTCAGGGATAGGAAGACTTAATATAGTAAAAATGTCTATTCTACCAAAAGACATCTATATATACAATGCATTTCCGATCCAAATTCCAAGGACATTTTTTAATGTGATGGAGAAACAAATCACCAACTTCGTAGGGAAGGGAAAGAAGGCCCTGATAAGTAAAACATTACTGAAAAAGAAGAACTAAGTGGGAAGCCTCACTCTACCTGATTTTAGAACATATTATACCGCCACGGTATCAAAACAGCCTGGTACTGGTACAACAGCAGGCATATAGACCAATGGAACAGAATTGAGAAACCAGATAGAAACCCACCCACATATAAGCAGCTGATATTTGAAAAAGGACCCAAAGCAGTTAAATTGGGACAAGATAGTCTTTTTAACAAATGGTGCTGGCATAACTGGATATCCATTTTCTAAGATGAAATAGGACCCATACCTCACACCATGCACAAAAACTAACTCCAAATGGATCAAAGACCTAAACATAAAGACTAAAACGATAAAGATCAAGGAAGAAAAAATAGGGACAATGTTAGGAGCCCTACTACTAGGCATAAACAGAATACAAAACATTACCAAAAATGACAAAGAGGAACCAGATAACTGGGAGCTCCTAAAAATCAAACACCTATGCTCATCTAAAGACTTCACCAAAAGAGTAAAAAGACCACCTACAGACTGGGAAAGAATTTTCAGCTATGACATCTGTGACCAGCGCCTGATCTCTGAAATCTATATGATTCTGTTAAAACTCAACCACAAAAAGACAAACAACCCATTTAAAAATTGGGCAAAGGATATGAACACGCACTTCACTAAAGAAGATATTCAGGTGGCTAACAGATACACAAGGAAATGGTCTCAATCTTTAGCCATTAGAGAAATGCAAATTAAAGCTACGATGAGATTCCATCTCACTCCAACAAGGCTGGCATTAATCCAAAAAACACAAAATAATAAACGTTGGAGAGGCTGTGGAGAGACTGGAACACTTATACACTGCTTGTGGGACTGTAAAATGGTACATCCAATTTGGAAATTGATCTGGCATTTCCTTAAAAAGGTAGAAATAGAACTACCACACAACCCAGAAATCCCACTCCTTGGAATATATCCTAGAGAAATAAGAGCCTTTACATGAACAGATCTATGCACAGCCATGTTTATTGCAGCTCTGTTTACCGTAGCAAAAAGATGGACCCAACCAAGGTGTCCATCAACGGAGGAATGGATAAATTGTGGTATATTCACACAATGGAATACTATGCATCGATAAAGAACAAGGATGAACCTGTGAAATATTTCATAACATGGAGGCACCTGGAAGGTACTATGCTGAGTGAAATTAGTCAGATCCAAAAGGACAAATATTTTATAAGACTGCTGTTATAAGATCTTGAGAAATAGTTTAAACTGAGAAGAATACATTCTTTTGTGGTTACGAGAGGGGGGAGGGAGGGAGGGTGGGAGAGGGTTATTTACTGATTACATAGTAGATTAGAACTACTTTAGGTGAAGGGAAGGACAACACTCAATACAGGGAGGTCAGTATAACTGGACTGGACCAAAAGCAAAGAAGTTTTCTGAATAAACTGAATGCTTTGAAGGTCAGCAGAGAAAGGGCAGGGATTTGGGGACTATGGCTTCAGGGGACATCTAAGTTAATTGGCAAAATGAATTCTATTAAGAAAACATTCTACATCCCACTTTGAAATGTGGAGTCTGGGGTCTTAAACGCTAACAAGGGGCCATCGAAGATGCATCAATTGGTCTCAACCCACCTGGATCAAAGGAGAATGAAGAACATCAAGGTCACAAGGTAATTATGAGCCCAAGAAACAGAAAGGGCCGCATGAACTAGAGACTACATCATTCTGAGACCAGAAGAACTAGATGGTTCCCGGCCACAACCGATGACTGCCCTAACAGGGAGCACAACAGAGAACTCCTGAGGGAGCAGAAGAACAGTGGGATGCAGTCCCCAAATTCTCATAAAAAGACCAGACTTAATGTTCTGACTAAGACAAGAAGAATCCCGGCAGTCATGGTCCTCAAACGTTCTGTTGGCCCAGGACAGGAACCATTCCCAAAGACAACTCATCAGACATGGATTGGACTGAACAATTGGTTGGAGAGAGATGCTGATGAGGAGTGAGCTACTTGCATCAGGTGGACACTTCAGACAATGTTTGCATCTCCTGTCTGGAGGGGAGATGGGAGGGTAAAGGGAGTTAGAAACTGGCAAAATGGTCAGGAAAGGAGAAACTGGAAGGAGGGAGCGGGCTGACTCATTAGGTGGACAGTAAGTGGGAGTATGTAGTAAGGTGTATATAAGTTTATATGTGAGAGACTGACTTTATTTGTAAACTTCCACTTAAGGCACAATAAAAATTACTAAAAAAATTCAGGAAACTAAATGAAATAGAAAACAGAAAAACAATTGAATGAATTAACAGACCAAAAGCTGGTTCTTTGAAAAAATTAACAAAATTGTTAAACCACTGGCCAGACTGACAAAAGAAAACAGGACAGGAAGAAAATAACCTGAACAAGAAATGAGATGGGTGATATTACAACAGACCTAACTGAAATTAAAAGAATCGTATCAGACAACTTTGAAAAAATTGTACTCTAACAAACTTGAAAACCTAGAAGAAATGTACGAATTCCTAGAAACACACTACCTACCTAAACTAACATAAACAGAGGTAGAACAATAGACCCATAACAAAAGAAGAGATTGAAAAGGTAATCAAAAAATTACCACCAACAACAACAAAAAAAGCCCTGGCCCAGATGGCTTCACTGTAGAATTCTACCAAACTTTCAGAGAAGAGTTAACACCACTACCACTAAAAGTATTTCAGAGCATAGAAAAGGACAGAATACTTCCAAATTCATTCTATGAAGCCAGCATATCCCTGATGCCAAAACCACTTACAGAAACCACAAAAAAAAAAAAGAAAATTATAGACCTATATCCCTCATGACAATGTTCTGCTGCTATTCATAAAGTTTTCACTGCCTAATGGTTTTCAGAAGTAGGCTGCCGAGTCCTTCTTCCTAGACTGTCTTAGTCTGGAAGCTCAGCTGAAACCTGTCCTCCATGGATGACCCTGCTGGTATCTGAATACCGGTGGAAGAGCTTCCAGCATCACAGAAATACTGAAGACAGCTTCCTGGCCAACTGACTGGAAGTGATCCATAATTATGCCTATACCCAAGAAAGGTGATCCAACCGAATGTGGAAATTACAGAACAAGATCATTAATATCACGTGCAAGCAAAATTTGCTGAAGATCATTCAAAAACAGCTGCAGCAGTATATTAACAGGTAACTGCCAGAAATTCAAGCCGGTTTCAAAAGAGGACGTGGAACGAGGGATATCATTGCTAATGTCAGATGGATCCCGGCTGAAAGCAGAGATTACCAGAAGGATGTTTACCTGTGTTTTATTGACTATGCAAAGGCATTCGACTGTGTAGATCATAACAAATTATGGATAACATTGCGAAGAATGGGAATTCCAGAACACTTAATTGTGCTTATGAGGAACCGTTACATAGATCAAGAGGCAGTTGTTCGGATAGAACAAGGGGATACTGATGGGTTTAAAGTCATGAAAGGTGTGTGTCAGGGTTGTATTCTTTCACCATACCAATTCAATCTGTATGCTGAGCAAATAATACGAGAAGCTGGACTATATGAAGAAGAATGGGGCATCAGGACTGGAGGATGACTTATTAACAACCTGCATTATGTAGATGACACAACCTTGCTTGCTGAAAGTGAAGAGGACTTGAAGCACCTACTAATGAAGATCAGAGACCACAGCCTTCAGTATGGATTGCACCTCAACATTGGTCCTCACAACTGGACCAATGAGCAACATCATGATAAATGGAGAAAAGATTGAAGTTGTCAAGGATTTTATTTTACTCGGATCCACATCAACAGCCATGGAAGCAGCAGTCAAGAAATCAAAAGACGCATTGCATCGGGTAAATCTGCTGCTAAGGACCTCTTTAAAGTGTTGAAGAGCACAGATGTCACCTTGAAGACTAAGGTGCGCCTGACCCAAAACATGGTATTCTCAATCGCATCATATGCATGTGAAAGCTGGATAATGAATAAGGAAGACTGAAGAAGAATTGACGCCTTTAAATTGTGGTATTGGCGAGAGTGTTGAATATACCATGGACTGCCAAAAGAACAAACAAATCTGTCTTAGAAGTACAATCAGAATGCTCCTTAGAAGCAAGGATAGCGAGACTGTGTCTTATATACTTTGGACATGTTATCATTAGGGATCATTCCCTGGAGTAGGACATCATGCTTGGCAGAATACAGGGTCAGTGGAAAAGAGGAAGACCCTCAATGAGATGGATTGACACATTAGCCGCAACAATGAGCTCAAGCATAACAGCGATTGTAGGGATGTTTCAGGACTGGGCAGTGTTTTGTTCCGTTGTGCATAGGGTCGCTATGAGTCAGAACCAACTCGACGGCACCTAACAACAACAACATCCCCCATGAACTTAGAATCAAAAATCCTCAACAAAATTCTAGCCAATGGAACTCAACAAGATATCAAAAAAGTAATTCATCATGACCAAGTGGGATTCATACCAGGTATGCAGGGATGGTTCAACATTAGAAAAACAATGTAATACATCATACAAATAACACAAAGGACAAGAACAACATGATTTTATCAATTAATGCAGAAAAGGCATTTGACACAGTTCAACACCCATTCATGATAAAAATTCTCAGGAATACAGGAATAGAAGGAAAAGTCCTCAGCATAATAAAAGGCATTTATACAAAGCAATAGCCAATATCATCCTAAATGGAGAGAGCCTGAAAGCATTCCCCTTAAAATCGGGAACCTGACAAGGGTGCCCGTTATCACTGCTCTTATTCCACATTGTGCTGGAGGTCCTAACCAGAGCAATTAGGCTAGATAAAGAAATAAAGAGCATCCAGATTGGTAAAGAAGAAGTCAAAGTATTTGCAGATGACAAGATCTTATACACAGAAAACCATAAAGAATCCTCAAGACAACTACTGAAACAAAGAGAACAGTTCAGCAGAGTATCAGGATACAAGATAAAAATACAAAAATCAGTTGGATTCCTCTTCACCAACAAAAAGAACATCAAAGTGGAAATCACCAAATCAATACCATTTACAGTAGCCCCCAAGATGATAAAGTACTTAGGAATAAATCTTACCAGAGATGTAAAAGACTTATACAAAGAAAACTACAAAACGCTTCTGCTAGAAACCAAAAGAGACCCACATAAGTGGAAAAGCATAACTTGTTCATGGATAGGAAGGCTTAATTATAAAAATCTCTATTCTACCAAAAGCGATCTATAGATTTAATGCAATTCTGATCCAAATTCCAATGACATTTTTAAATGAGATGGAGAAACAAATCACCAACTTGATGAGGAAGAGAAAAAGGCCCCAGATAAGTAAAGCATTACTGAAAAAGAACAAAGTGGGAGGTCTCACTCTACCTGATATTAGAACCTATTATACCACTACAGTGTCAAAACAGCCTGGTACTGGTACAACAACACATACATAGGCCAATGGAACAGAATTGAGAATCCAGACATAAATCCATCCACATATGAGCAGCTGATATTTGACAAAGGCCCCAAAGCAGTTAAGTTCGGAAAAGACAGTCTTTTTAACAAATGGCACTGGCACAACTGGATATCCATCTGCAAAAAAAGGAACATGGCCTATACCTCACAGCATGCACAAAAATAAGCTCAAAATGGATCAAACTCCAAAATATAAAATGTGAACGATAAAGATCATGGAAGAAAAATAGGAACAACATTAGGAGCCCTAATACATGGTATCAACAGTATACAAACATTATTAACAATTCAGAAGAAAAAGTAGGTAACTGTGAGCTCCTAAAAATCAAATACTGATGCTCATCCAAAGACTTCACCAAAAGAGTAAAAAGATTACCTATAGACTGGGAAAACGTTTTTAGGTATGACATTTCCGATTAGCGCCTCATCTCTAAAATCTACATGATACTGCAAAAACTCAACCACAAAAAGACAATGCAATTAAACCATGGGCAAAAGATATGAACAGACGCTTCACTAAAGAAGACATTCAGGTGGCTAACAGATGCATGAGGAAATGCTCATGATCATTAGCCATCAGAGAAATGTAAATGAAAACTACAATGAGATTCCATCTCACTCCAACGAGGCTGGCATAAATCTGAAAAATCCAAAATAATAAATTTTGGAGAGGTTGTGGAGAGACTGGAACACTTATACACTGCTGGTGGGAATGTAAAATGGTACAACCACTTTGGTAATCGATTTGATGCTTACCAAGGTCACAAGGTAATTAAGAGCCCAAGAGACAGAGAGGGCCACATGAACTAGAGACTACATCATCCTGAGACCAGAAGAACTAGATGGTGCCTCGCCACAACCAATAACTGCCCTGACAGGGAGCACAACAGAGAAGCCCTGAGGGACCAGGAGAACAGGGGGATGCAGAGACCAGACTTAATGGCCTAAGACAAGAAGAATCCCAGTGGTCATGGTCCCCAAACCTTCTGTTGGCCCAGGACAGGAAACATTCCGGAAGCCAACTCATCAGACATGGTTTGGACTGGATAATGGGATGAAGAGGGATGCCGGTGAGAAGTGAACTTCTTGGATCAGGTGGGCAGTTGAGACTATGTTAGCATCTCCTGCCTGGAGAGGAGATAAGAGGGTAGAGGGGTTTAGAAGCTGGCGGAATGGACACAAAAGAGAGAGTGGAGGGAGAGAGAGTGCCATCTCATTAGGGGGAGAGCAATTGAGAGTACATAACAAAGTGTATATAAGTTTATATGTGAGAAACTGACTTGATTTGTAAACTTTCACTTAAGGTACAGGAAAAATTAAAAAAAAAAAAAACAAGGTCAGCGGTTCAAATCCACCAGACGCTCCTTGGAAACACTATGGGGCAGTTCTACTCTGAACCATAGGGTCGCTATGAGTCAGAATGGACTCGACATCAGTGGGTTTGGTTACGGGTTTTGGTGGTCTTTCAGAAGTAGATTGCCAGGCCTTTCTTCTGAGACACTTCTCGATGGACTTGAACCTCCAGCCTTCTGATTAGTAGCCAAACATGTAAGCATTTGCATCTCCCAGGGACTCCAATTTTTTCTTACAGGAACTGGATTTCCCTGCAAACAGCAACGCTATGGAGTCAAAGCTCCATTTGTTTGTGTTCTGTCCCTCAGGAGAGCAGACACAATCTTGTAGGACTGATGAGAAAGAATTATTTAATTAAAATCATGGCAACTGATTAAAAACAACAAAGTGTCATTGACCAGCAAGGATAAGCTCAAAAGTTTTAGTTGAAAGTTTTCCAAGCTAAACACACCAACTGATGAAATTTTCACTGAAACAGTTATTTCAGGCTGATAATTTCAAGGCAAAACTAATGAGAATAAGGAGAAATCACCGGTAATTCTAACAAAATCCTTATCTTTGGAATGCAGGATATACGAAGGCAACATTTCACAGCAAATGCTAAATGAGTTTGCCAATTAAACCACCTGACCCAAAACCCACTGCCGCCGCTTCAATTCTGACTCATAGTGGCCCCACGGGACAGAGTGGAACTGCCCCACAGGGTTTCCAAGGAGCAGCTGGTGAATTTGAATTGCTGATGTTTTGGTTTGCAGGTAAGCCTTTAACCAGTAGGCCATCAGGGCTCGGGCTCAGGAATAAGATGCAGTCCATCTGGTATTAGTCTACAAGTGGACAATCACAATACATGCTCACTAGACATTTACTCAGTAGACCTTTACCAGGAGCAAAGCAATGCCACTTAATCTGGAGAAGACAAGGGTAGGCATATTGAGATGCATCTGAAATGCTTCCTGCTCTCAGTGAGTTTAGAATCAAATATCCAAGTTTAGACTGTCATTCAAGTCAGAACACCAATTCCGCATGAAAGTAGCAGGCAAAAAGCAGTGGATTGTGGGGGGAGTCAGGAACGACTTTATTACACATGTAACAGGAAGGTGAAACGTGAAGCCTGGGCAGAAGGAATAACAGGCATATTTGCATTTATTTGTTCATGTGTATACTTATGAGTGGGTATTAGTTCACTTACTGTAAATGCTCAGAGTTACTTCATAAGCTGATCATTGCTCATATTTAAAAGCATCATAAAAAGAACTGTATTCAAGCCTAGTTCATACGCGTGACACAGATAAACTACAGAAGAGACCATGAACACAGTCTAAACACAAGGAGGTAGAGGAGCTGCACGCTGGGTGGGCCCAGGGGAACCCTGTCAGGGGATGCTTTTGAGAGAACATGATTGTTTTTCTGGGCGTTTTCCCAAAGCCTTGGAGTATACCCCAATCTTCTCTCGTTTTCTCTATGCTCACTGATTTCCCTGAAATCTTTAATAAAGGTCTTTGCTAACTATAAAAAAATAAATAAATAAACTTGCCTACAAGACAAATATTCTACATAAACCATGGCCTCATCTGCTCTGAGACCAGAAGAACTAGATGACGCCCAGCTACCACTACCATCCCTTGTGATTAGGGTCACAATAGATGGATTCTGAGAGAATGGGACAAAAATGTGGAACAGAGCCTCGAATTCATTTCAAAGAAAAAAAAAAAAAACAGGCTTATTGGACTGGTTCAGACTTGAGTACACCCTTAGAAGCACTACCCTGAAATACTCCTCAAATCTTGAACTGAAACTAGCCCCTGAGGTCACCTTATGCCTAAATAACAGATTGGCTCCCAAAATAATGAATATCACAAGTACTGTGCTCCTTTGGTTCAAATTCTAAAGATGGCTGCTTAACAAGAGTCAGTTAACAAAATGAAAAATAAACTCAATTGAAATGTGAACCCTCTTAAACTTGCTCTTTTAAAGCCAATAATTCCAGATTCAACCTCCCAGCTTTCCTAGGAGACAAGTCACACAGTGGTGCTGCTCTTAGAAAGCAAGAAATCCATCACCCTGCTGCTCATTCAAACCGCCCAGACTGCCTTGCAATAAGAAATGCTTGATTTTCACATCACCTGCCTCTGCATTTCCTACTACATCGTATTTGCGGTTTTGCACGCACTGCATCGTACTCTCACTGTCCCCTGGCTCCACACATCTTCTAGGAATGCATGTTAGGACATCTCTTAAGGGAAAGGTCCTCAGTACATGTAATTCAGTTTACATTTCCTCCTGTGTTGTGATTAGGAATACATCTCAGCCAGTGTTGCTTCCTCCCTGTTTACATAGCAGGTACTGTGGGAACAAAACGGTTCCTTTTTCTTTTTGTAATATAACTTTATTTATTTTCAGTCAGTCCTTAAAACATCAGTATCAGAATTGCATCCCTGTATTGTTTTTAAGTGTTTTTTGGAAAACTTTGAGTAATCAGATACTCTTTTTCTGGAAATTGCAAGATTTGCATTATTTCTTACTCCCTTGGATGATCCTACAGAAGTAACACATGGAGCCTCCAAGTACACACGCTGAGAGAGAAACACAGTAGCTGAATAACCCTCAGTCATCACATCTTGTCATTTCCTCCAGTGCTCTGAGATTGAGTGGAAGATCGTCTGTTTTCGGTGTACTGTGACCCAAGAACAGAGATGACTTTTATCAGTAGTCAATGCCCGCCCTAGACCTTTTCCAAAGGGATAGCCAGAGAGCCGAGTTCAAAGTACTTTTGGCCTCTCCTTTTCATGGCCAATCTTAGTAAGTCGCATATGGGCTAATTTAACCACATATGCTTCCAGGGTCGAAGATTTTCATGCGGTAGAAAAAGGTATTGCAGAATTTGGACATGATTGTCACTCCATAATGCAATTACTGGCCCTGAGCTCACTCATTCAAATCCAATGGCCTAAATCCATAAGTATGCATTATGGGGAAAAAATGGATGGACTGACAAGCAGAAGAATCAAGGAGCAAGCCTGCTTTTCTTGAGTGCTAGATGCAATAATTTGACCTACCATCCATCTGGATTAAAAACTATTTAAGGTTGCTCCATGATAGAAGCTCAAGCCCTAAGAAAAGCTGCAATGATTTTGCTTTAATCAATTACCATGATGAGTAGCTTTAAAAAATATCAGGATGATTTTTCTGGAACCTCTCTAACTTCATTATTTAAGCTAAGACGTGAATAGAGTTGTACATTGTAGCTGCCAGAGAAAACACAAAGATAGGCACATGCAGGAAGGTACTTCCTGGTTGCAGAGAATTAAGGCGTGGGCAATGTCCAGGGAGGCAGAAGCATTCTTTTCACTGGATGGGCAAACACTGTGGATGCTGAAGATAGAAATATTCATCAGATCCTATCAAGTTTATAGTTCAGATAAAAATCAGAAATCACAAGGCAATTCATGAGGGCAAAATTATGAAATGACTTTGTCACATAATTGTAGCAAAGAGGGGAGAAGAGCCCCTGCCTCTTCTAGGCTTGCAATTCTCTGCTTCTCCACTACCTTTTTCTGCATTACCCTCTTGAGTCAAAATATATTCCCCAGTGACAAGAAACTATGTTAGTGCCAGCAGGGAAATGTTCTGAGTGAAGGCTGTCAATGTGGAACACTCCTCCTCAGTGTCTCTCTCTTTCCCTTACACCCTCCCATCTGAAGGTCACTACTGCTGTGAGAGCAGGATTAAAGTTGGTCTCACATTTCTTTTCTTATTGCAACCACTTGGGGTTGGCACCCTTCATCTCCAATGACCAATTTTCCTACCAAGCCTCTCTTCTTGGAACAACAACACCATGAGTGCTCATTCAACTCATTTTCATATTAATACATTGAAAATTATACTCATGGTGAAAAAAAAGTCAAACATACTGTACTTAATGAACATTCTACCTTGACTCCCACAAAGATATGAGCATGTACCTTGATAAGCCTGGATTCCAGAGAGCAAGGGTGTGTGTAGGGCTTCATGGCTCAGAATGGCCAGCTAGGAGTTAGATGGGAGCAAATGTGTGTGTGATTTGACTTCCGTGAGCAGAGTCCTGTTTTGTTCGCGAGATACCCACCCATTTCAGGGCCATGCGGCTCTATCTAACACCTATTTCTGAAGCTATTGGGCACATTAAGCCCAATAGCTTCAGAAAAATAATATCTTCTTCTTCCTCGCCCTTATATCTGCTCTCATGCCCACTAAGTGTACGTGCACAAGAGAGTCTGATGACTATTCAATATCCAGGTAATCAAGATGACCTACTTGCAAGCTCTATAACGTGACAGCACAGTTCCCATTTCCACCCCAGATTTCCCGTGTCCATTCAACCAGCTTCTGGACAGGATTTGCCTGTTTAGTCTCGTGCATCTACTTCAACTAAGAAGTATACTCTTGACGAGTATTATTTCATATTTTGTATTCCACTCTAATCTTGTCTGAAGTGTTGCCTTCAGGAATGGTTTTAGTTATGGGTTAACAGTCTGGGGGCATGTCCTCTGGGGTTTCTCTTGTCTCCGTCTGACCATTAAGTCTAGTCTTCTTAGGAGAATTTGAGTTCTGCTCTGCACCTCCTCCCGCTGCATCTTGGACCCTCTGTTGTGTTCCCTATCAAGCTGGTCTTTAGTGGTAGCCAGGCACCATCTAGTTCTTCTGGACTCAGGCTGGTAGAGTCCCTGGTTTATGCGGACCTTTAGTCTCTCGGGCTATTATTCTGCCTATGTCTTTGGTGTGCTTCATTCTCCTTCAATCCAAGTGCGTTGGGACCACTTGATGCATCTTAGATGGCCACTCACAAGCTTTTAAGACCCCACAGGCCACTCACCAAAGTGGGATGCAGAACATTTTCCTAATAAACTTTGTTACGCCAATTGACCTAGATGTCCCCCAAAACTGTGCTCTCCAGGTCCCAGCCCCAGCTACTCTCTCCCTCAAAGTGTTTGGATATGTTCAGGAAACTTTTTAGCTTTTGCTTTGGTCCTGTTATGCTGACTTATCCTGTAATCTGTGTTGTCCTTCCTTTCACCAAAGATGATCCTTGTCTATGAACTGGTTAGTGAATTCCCCTATCCCTCCCTCCTGACACTCCTAACCATCAAAGAATGCTTTCTTTTGTGTTTAAACCTTTGCCTGAATTCTTATAATAGTGGTCTCATACAATATTTGTCCTTCTGTGACTGATGAGTTTCACTTAGCATAATGCCCTCCACAGTCATCCATGTTGTAAGATGTCTCGAGGATTCATCATTGTTCTTTATTGTTGCATAGTATTCCATTGTGTGTATGTACCACAATTTGTTCATCCATTCTGTTGATGGGCACCTAGGTTGTTTCCATCTTTTTGCTATTGTGAACAATGATGCAATGAACATGTGTGTGCATGTCCATTTGTGTGACACCTCTTATTTCTCTAGGATATATTCCAAGGAGTGGGATGGCTGGAGCATATCGTAATTCTATTTCTAGCTTTTTAAGGAAGTACCACATCTATTTCCAAAGTGGTTGTACCATTTTACATTCCCACCAGCAGTGTATAAGTGTTCAAGTCTCTCTATAACCTCTCCAAACACTTATTATTTCATGTCTTTTGGATTAACCTTGTTGGGGAGAGACGGTTTCTCATCCTAGTTTTAATTTGCATTTCTCTAATGGCTACTAATAGTAAGCATTTCCTTATGTGTCTGTTAGGCACCTGAATCTCTTCTGTGATGAAGTGTCTGTTCGTATCCTCTGCCCATTTTTTAAATGGGTTGTATTTTTGTTGTTGAGGTGTTGCAGCAGTTTGTAGATTTTAGAGATTAGACCCTTATCGGATATGACGTAGTCAAATTTTTTCCCTAGCCTGTAGGTTCTCTTTTGAGCCTTTGGTGAAGTCCTTGGATGAGTATAAGTGTTTGAGCATAAGTGTGAGGAGCTCCCAGTTATCTGGTTTCTCTCCTGGCATTTGTGCATTGTTAGTTATGGTTCGTATAATATTTATGCAATGTATTAGGGTTTCCAGCATTGTCCCTAAAATGTGGTCTATTCTGGAGAATGTTCCTTGTGCACTGAAAAAGAATGTATAATTGGCTGCTATTGGGTGGAGTGTTCTGTATACATGTCTATGAGGTCAAGTGGGTTGATTTTGGCATTTAGATCTGTGTCTTTATTTTCTTTCTACATGTTTTGTCCTTCACTGAAAGTGGTGTGTTGAAGTCTCCTACTATTATTGTGGTGCTATTTCTCTCTTCAGTGTTGTTAGAGTTTGTTTTACATATTTTGGAGCTCTGTCATTGGGTGTGTATGTAATTCTTATGGTATGTCCTCCTCGTGTATTGACCCTTTAATCATTATATAGTATCCTTCCTTATCCTTTGTGGTGGATTTTGCTTTGAAGCCTATTTTGTCAGAGATTAATATTGCCACTCCTGCTCTTTTTTGGTTGTTCTTCACTTGATATATTTTTCTTCCATCGTTTGAACTTTAGTTCATTTGTGTCTTTGAGTCTAAGGTGTGCCTCTTGTAGGGAGCATATTGATGGACGTTGTTGTTTTTTAAACCATTCTGCCACTCTGTCCCTTTACTGGTACATTTAGTCCATTTATATTCAGTGTAATTATTGATAGAGTTTACTGTTGTCATTTTGAATTTTTGTTGTTGTTGTGTTGACAGTTTCTTCGTTCCACTTAATTCTCTGTGCTGAGTCATTTTTCTTTATGTATTGTCTTTTAATGTTTTTATTATTGTTGATTTTGTGTTTCCTGAATCTATATATTTTTCTTTTTTTTAAATTTTGCTGGGTAGATTTATTAGCTTCCTTTGTGATTACCTTCAGATTCACCTTTATTTTCTAAGTTGAAAGCAACCTTTTATTTCTTGACATCGCCTTGACTTCCTCTTCCTATGGAAGTTCTGTGATTACACTATTCCCTCTTTTTTATTTTAATGTTGTCATTTACATATTGACAGCTCTGTTTCCCTATTTCAATCTTTTAGCTTTGACTTACTTTTGATACTTCCCAATCTAGGTTAATATCTGGTTGTTCTGTCCTGTGGTCTACTCTTGGGTTGTTGTCTGATATTGTTTGTTCTCTAACCTGAGTACTCCCTTTAATATTGCTTGTAATTTTGGTTTGGTTTTTACAAGTTCCCTTAACTTCTGTTTATCTGAAAATGCCCTAATTTTGCTATGATACTTGAGGGACAGTTTTGATGGATATATAATTCTCAGCAGGCATTTTTTTTTTCCTTCAAGGCTTCATATATGTCACTCCATTGCCTTCTTACCTTTAGAGTTTCTGCTGAGTAGTCAGAGCTTAGTCTTATGGATTCTCCCTTTTAGGTGGCTATTCATTTATCCCTAGCCAGTCTCAAGATTCCATCTTCAGCGTTGGTTTTGGCAAGTTCGATTATAATATGTGGGTGACTTTTCTGGGGGGGATCTACCGTGTGTGGGGTTCGTTGAGCTTCTTGGGTAAACATCTTCTCATCTTTCAGGACACCAGCAAAGTTTTCTGCCATGAAATCTTTAACAATTCTCTCTGTATTTTCTGTTATCCCCCCTCTTCTGGTACTCCAATCACTGATAGCTTTTTACTCTTGATAGTGTCCCGCATAATTCTTCTATATATATATTTTTTATTCTTTTTACTGATTTTTACTCAAATAAATTAGTGTCAAATAATTTATCTTCTATCTCACTAACTCTGACTTCCATTGCATCAGTCCTGCTCCTATCAGCTTTTACTAAGTTCTCTAAATCCAAAATTTTATTGTTAATCATTGGATTTCTAGTTGCTGTCTATGATTTCTGGCAACCTGTTAAATTTGTCAATCTGCTCTTACATTGTTTTCCTGAATTCATCCATTGCTTTTTCTGTATGTTCCTTTGCTTGGTCTGAGTTTGTCTGGTCTCCTTCCTGATCTCTTGAAGAGCTCTGTATATTAATCTTTTGAATTCTAACTCCAGTAATTCCAAGACCTTAACTTCCTCTGAAAGGTTTCCTGATTCTTTATTTTGGTTGCTTGCTGGAGCCATTTTGAACTGCTTTCCTATGTGATTTGATAGTTACTCTTTTCTCCGACCCATCAATAAGTTATTATATTATTCATTGTGTGTTTCTTCATTGTGTCCTAGCTTTTTGTTTTGTTTTCTTTAGATATGCCCAAGAGTTTGAGTGTGTGAAATGCTTTGGATATTGGCATCTTTGAAGTGCTCACATCCTATCTCCAGGTGGTTAGAGTAGCTAGTAGGTGTGAAAGCTCAGGAATATGTTCACTTTTCTTGTGCAGATGCAGCTCAGGTGTCCAGGTTGTTGGTCACTGAGTGTGTGGTACAGACACTCACCTACAGTCCTCGACAGGCAAAGCTGTTTAAGGGTGTTGGGAGCAGGCACAGGTATCTGGCTGTAGTAGGGGGCTATATGTGCTGGGCAATGCAGGGGGCTGATGGCTGCCCCCAAGTGCCTGGGTGGACGGTGTGTCCCTGTCTCCTAGAGTGCGTAGCGTGGTGGGTTTTGCAGCCAGTGCTTGGGCGCTCAATGCTGTTGGCTGTAGGTACTGGGAGGTATTGTATATTCTCAGCTTGCTGACATGACTGGATGGATGGCATAAGTGATACCACCAACCCTCAGGCTCCTGATGTGAGTGGGTGAAGTCCCTGCTTAATGGGCAGGACGTTGTCAATTGTCACAAATCTGCAACTCCCCCTTGGCTCTGCAGTTGAAAACAAGCTTCAGGTGTAGGCCCTCTTGTTTCATGCTAATGACAGCATGTGTTGCTGAACTGGTCCACACAGATATAGTCAGGGGAGAAGGGAGCTACATGCCCTTGGTCCCCTTAGGCCAGTGCCCAGGCAAAGGGACAGTGCCTGGCCTGAGTTCTCAGTTTAGGGGGCATGGTGATTTTTTAAAACTGCAAGACTGGATTGGGCATGGATAGCCCTGAGTTCTGGCTTAGTGGGCATGGCAGTTGTTGAATACTGCAGGACTGGTGTTGGAACAGAGCTGGGTAGGGGATGGGTGAGGATAAAGAGGCAAGCGTCCTCTGTGAAATTCCTAGAGGGGGACAGGTTATTTTGACCCTTAACAGTAGATGAGACACTTATATTTAGGTTCCGCAGTTTCAGTACCGTTTTCATCCCAATCCAGAGGCTTGTGTAGACTCTCCGCTGCCTGGCCTCTCCTGATGTGGTGATACATGTCCTGAACTCTACTACTTGCCTCAGCCTGCATACACCATCTGACCCAGCCAGCAGGGTGCTGGCAACCTCACAACTGGCACATCTTCACTGCTTCTGAACAGTCTCTCCTTCACCTTTCCACTCAGTCCGATTCCTAAGCATTTTCTTTGATGATCAGGACTCCTAGACTATCAGATATAATCGATTCGCTTGATTTTTCGATTTTTGTTGTAAGAGCAATAACAAGAAGCATCTGATTATTCCATCATCTTGGCCATGCCTCCTCCTGTTTTCTCTTTACACAATTAAGGTGTGTTCCAAAATATATATATTTTCCATTAAAATAATGTCAATGTTTCCCCACCTCACTCTGGGATCAGCAATCCTATTTGTGTTTCTTTAGTCTGTTTCTACAATGAGAACTTTAACATTCTCCTCAACATCAAAGTCCCCCTAAGAACAGGCTTGCCAGGTTTAGCAAACAAAATTCAGGGATTTCCCATGGAATACTGGGGATATATTTACAATAATATTAGTCCTTGTTTAACAGAAATTTGAAGTCAACAAGTGGCTTGTATTTTATCTGGCAAGGCTACCAAGAGGTATAAAACATTAAGCTGTTATGACTTACTCACCTTCAGAAAAACAGAACTGAATTTGTAGTCGTAAGGCCTGAGATTGAATCTTCATTCCATAAACATAAAACGCAGCATCCAAACCAAGCCAGCACACCAATTTCACAACATCATTAGAGGTCATTTTGATTATCTGGGATAATAAATACTCATCAAACACTCTTGAGCACCTAGGCTTAGTGGGCTTGGGAGAAGATGTAAGGATAAGGAAGGCACAAAATCTTTTACTCTGAAGGAAAAGGGCCTACTATGCTACAGCCCTAGGCTCTCCAGGTGTTAGACAGGGCCCCATGGCCCTGAAATGAGGGCATATCTTGAGACCAAGGCAGGATTCTACTCACCAAAGTCAAATCCCCATCCACACACACTTGCTCCCATCTAAATTCTAGCTGGCCATTCTGAGCCATGAAGTCCTACTTCTCAGCTTCAGCTTCACATGTTTTCATCACAAACACTTGGTCTTGGAATCCAGGCTCATCTAGGTATGTGCCCATATCTTTGTGGGAATCGTCGTATTATCATCCTTAAATGAAAGTATTTTTGACTTATTTTTCATCACGAACATAATTTTCACTGTATTAAAGTCAAAATGAGTTGAAAGAGCATTCATTTTGTTGTTGTTTCAACAAGAGAGGCTTGGTAGAAAAATTGGTCACGGGAGATAAGGTTGCTGACCCCAAGTGGCTGCAGTAAGAAAAGAAATGTGTTGCCGTTATTGCTTTTAGGTGGGATTGAGTCGGTTCCGACTCATAGCGAAACTATGCAGAACAGAATGAAAGACCGCCTGGTCCTGGGCCATCCTTACAATCATTGCTATGCTTGAGCTCATTCTTTCAGCCACTGTGTCAATCCACCTCATCGACGGTCTTCCTTTTTTCCACTGACCTTGTACTTTGCTAAGCATGAACTCCTTCTCCAGAGACTGATCCCTCCTGACAACATGTCCAAAGTATGTAAGAGGCAGTCTCGCCATCCTTGCTTCTAAGGAGCATTCTGGTTCCACGTCTTCCAAGACAGATTTGTTCGTTCTTTTGGCAGTCCATGGTATATTCAATATTCTTCACCAACACTGCAATTCAAAAGCGTCAATTCTTCTTTGGTCTTCCTTATTCATTGTCCACCTTTCACATGCATGTGATGCTGCTGAAAATGCCATGGCTTGGCTCAGGCTCACCTTAGTCTTCAAGGTGACATTTTTGCTTTTCAACACGTTAATGGGGTCCTTTGCAGCAGATTTACCCAGTGCAATGCGGCTTTTCATTTCTTGATTGCTGCTTCCATGGCTGTAGATCGTGGATCCAAGTAAAATGAAATCCTTGACAACTTCAATCTCTTCTCCATTTATCATGATGTTGCTTATTGGTCCAGTTGTGAGGATTTTTGATTTCTTTATGTTGAGGTGCAATCGATACTGAAGGCTGTGGCCTCTGATCTTCATTAGTAAATGCTTCAAGTCCTCTTCAATTTCAGCAAGCATGGTTGCGTCATCTGCATAATGATGAGTCTTCCCCCAATCCTGATGCCTCGTTTTGTCTTCATACAGTCCATCTTCTGTGATTATTTGCTCAGCATACAGATTGAATAGGTATGGTGAAAGGATACAACCCTAAAGCACACCTTTCCTGACTTTAAACCAGTCAGTATCGTCTTGTTCTGTCTGAACAACTGCCTCTTGATCCTCATGAACACAATTAAGTGTTCTGGAATTCCTATTCTTCTCAATGTTATCCATAATTTGTTATGATCCACACAGTCAAATGCCTTTGCATAGTCAATAAAACACAGGTAAACATCCTTCTGGTATTTGCTGCTTTCATCCATGATGCATCTGACATCAGCAATGATATCCCTGGTTCCACGTCCTCTTCTGAAACCAGCCTCAATTTCTGGCAGTTCTGTGTCCACACACTGCTGCAGCCATTTTTGAATGATCTTTAGCAAAATTTTGCTTGCATGTGATATTAATGATATTGTTCGATAATATCCACATTCAGTTGGATCACCTTTCTTGGGAATAGACATAAATAGTCAATTGGCCAGGAAGTTGTCTTCCATATTTCTTGACATAGACGAGTGTGCATCTCCAGAGCTGCTTCTGTCTGTGAACACATCTCAACTGATATGCCGTCAATCCCTGGAGCCTTGTTTTTTGCCAGTGCCTTCAGTCCAGCTTAGACTTTTTCCTTTAGTGCCATTGGTTCCTGATCATATGCTACCTCTTGAAACGGTTGAACATAGACTAATTCTTTTTGATTCTGTGTATTCCTTCCATGTTCTTGATGCTTCCTGTGTCATTTAATATTTTCCCCATAGAATCCTTCACTATTGCAACTCAAGGCTTGATTTTTTTCATCAGTTTTTTCAGCTTCAAAAATGCCAAGTGTGTTCTTCCCTTTTGGTTTTCTATCTCCAGCTCTTTGCATATGTCATTATAATACTTTACTTTGTCTTCTCGAGCTGCCTTTTCAAATCTTTTATACACTTCTTTTGCTTTATCATTTCTTCCTTTTGCTGCTTGACATTCATGAGCAAGTTTCAGAGTCTCCTCTGACATCCATCTTTGTCTTGTCTTTCTTTCCTGTCTTTTCAATGACCTCTTGCTTTCTTCATGGATGATGTCCTTGATGTCATTCCACAACTTGTCTGGTCTTTGGTCACTAGTGTTCAGTGTGTCAAATCTATTCTTTAGATGGTCTCCAGATTCAGGTGGGATATACTCAAGGTCATATTTTGGCTCTCATGGACTTTCTCTGATTTTCCTCAGTTTCAGCTTGAATTTGCATATGAGCAATTCACGGTCTATTCCACAGTCAGCCCCTGGCCTTGTTCTGATTGATGATAGTGACCTTTTCCATCGTCACTTTCTGCAGATGTAGTCAATTTGATTCCTGTGTGTTCCATCTGGTGAGGTCCATGTGTATAAATAGTCTCCGTTTATGATGGTGAAAGAAGAAGGTATTTTCACTGAAGAAGTCGTTGGTCTTGCAAAATTCTATCAGTCGATGTCCAGCATTGTTTCTATCACCAAGGCCATATTTTTGAACTGCTGATCCTTCTTCTTTGTTTCCAACTTTCGCATTCCAATCACCAGTAATTATCGATGCATCTTCATTGCAAGCCCCCATGTGTCTGTCAGTTTTTCATACTGTGGGGGCTTGCACGAGTTGCTGTGATGCTGGAAGCTATGCCTCCGGTATTCAGATACAAGCAGGGTCATCCATGGAGGACAGATTTCAGCTGAGCTTCCTGAGTAAGACGGACTAGGAAGAAGGACCCAGGAGTCTACTTCTGAAAAACATTAGACAGTGAAACCTTATGAATAACAGCACAACATTGTCTGCTGGAAGATGAGCCACCCAGGTTGGAAGGCACTCAAAAGACAACTGGGGAAGAGCTGCCTCCAAAAAGAGTCAACCTTAATGATGTGGATGGAGTCTAGCTTTCGGGACCTTCATTTGCTCATGTGGCACGGCTCAAAATGAGAAGAAACAGCTGCAAACATCCATTAATAATAGGAACCTGGAATGTACAAAGCATAAATATAAGAAAATTGGAAATAATCAAAAATGAAATGGAACACATAAAAATCAATATCTTAGGCATTAGTGAGCTGAAATGGACTGGTATTGACCATTTTGAATCTGATGATCATATAGTCTACTATGCTGGGAATGACAGCTTAAAGAGGAATGCTGCTGCATTCATCATCAAAATGAACATTTCAAGACCTTTCTTGAAGTACAACGCTGTCAGTGATAGGATAATATCCACACGCCTACAAGGAAGGCTATTTAATATGACTATCATTCAAATCTACGTGCCAAGCACTAAAGCCAAAGATGAAGAAATAGAAGATTTGTATCCGCTGTTGCAGTCTGAAAAGTTAAGAAATGTGAGACCAACTTTAATCCAGCTGACAGAGCAGTAGTGGTTTCTGGATGGGCAGGTGTAGGGGAAGCAGAGAGAGGCTGAAGAGGAGAGTTCCACAATGATGGCTTCCACTCAAAAAATGTCCTTACTGGCATTAACAACACTGGTGGTGTAGTGGTTAAGTGCTATTGCTGCTAACCAAGAGGTTGGCAGTATGAATCCTGCAGGTGCTCGTTGGAAACCCTAACGAGCTGTTCTACTCTGTTCTGTGGGTTCACTGTGAGTCAGATTCGACTCGAATGCAATGGGTTTGGGCACTAACATAGTTTCTTATTCTTGTAGAAAGATATTTTGACTCAAGAGGAAATGTTGTAGAAAAATGCAACAGCAGTGATATTGTAGTGGGAAAGCAGAGAATTCATCCAGAGGAGACAAGGGTTTTCTTCTTTCCTCTTTGCTACAATTATGTGAGAAAGTCATTTTATAACGTGGTCCTCATGAATTGCCTGATGATTTCTGAGTGTTATCTGAATTATAATAAAACTGATGGGACCCAATGAATATTTCTATCTACAGCATCCATAGTGTTTGCCCAGCCACTGTGAAAAGAGCGCCTCCGTGCATATTCTGCCTCTCTGGATATTACTCTGCAGGCAGGAAGTACTTTCTTTGTATTCTCTCTGGCAGCTACAATGGACAACTCTACTCACAGCTTAGATGATGCAGTTAGAGACAGTCAAGAAAATCATCCTAATATTTTTTAAAGTTACTCATTCTGATTGATAAATCTTGGTGACTTTTCTTGGGATTTGAACTTCTATCATAGGGCAACCTTAAAGGATGTTCAATCCAGACTTTCCTATTATGGAAATGGTCAGGCAAATCATTGTACCTAGGTAATCAAGAAAAGCAGGATTGCTCCGTGATTCTTCCGCTTGTCAGTTAGTCAATCGATTTTTTTCCCATGATATACGCTCAAAGATTTAGGGCCATTGGATTTGAATAAGTCAACTCAAAGCCAATGATTCAAACATTGCATTCTGGAGAAACAATCATGTCCAATTCTGCAATTTCTTTTTCGAAATTGAAAATCTCTGAACCTGGAAGCATATGTGATTAAATTAGCCCATATGAAACTTACCAACATTGGCCATGAAAGGGCGAAGCCAAAAGTCCTTTGGACCCGGCTCCCTGACCATTCTTGTGCAAAGGTCTAAAGCAGACATTGCCCACTGATAAAAATCATCTCATATCTCCCAGCTCTGTACATCATCAGCCCTTGCAGCAATTTCCTTCATGCAGCCTTGCTGTGGGATTTTCACTCCTGGGTCAAGATGCTGAGACTCTCCTATTCCTCTCTCCTAAATCTCAGTATCCATGTCTTACCACTTACAAATTAAATAGAGCAGAGAAAGTCAAGCACACAAGAACCATGAAAATATACCACCTACGTATAATTTATATATTGCAGTCCACAAAGTGTTCTTAATATAAAAAACAATCTTGAAAAAGAAGAACAAGCTATAGGACACACACTTCAAGATTTATAACAGCACTACGCACATGCAGTACACTAAACATTCCGGTTCTGCCATAAGAATAGACATAGAGACTAAAGAAATAGTATTGAGGTTCCAGAAATGAATTTTTATATCTTTGCTCAATTTGTTTCAACAATGATGCTACGTCCATTCAGTGTGTAAAGAACAGTCTTTTTAACAAATGATGTTCAGACAACTGGATCTCCACACAGAAAAGCATGAAGATGAACACGTACTCCACACCATATACAAAAATTTACTCTAAATGGATAGGTGACCTAAATATCAGACCAAAATCATAAAACCCTTAAAAGTAAGCATCAGAGTTATATTTCATGTTTTTTCCTCCCACACTTTCGTAGATATGACATAAGAAACAAATAGATAAATTTCTCTTGGTGCAATTTAAATCTTTTGTGCACCAGTGAGCACTATCAAGAAAGTGAAGACAACTACAGATTGTGAGAGCATACTTGGAATTCCTTAAGGGTTTCTTATTCAGAAATATAAGGAGTGCCTAGAACTAAACACAGAAACACAAACTACCGAATTTAAAAAAATTGGCGAAAGGCATAAACAGGCATTATTCCAAAGAAAATACAAATGGCCAGTATGCACATGAAAAGAGGCATCATCAGTCATTAGGGAAATGCAAATGAAAATCACAATGAGGTATTACTCCATGTCCCACTGATGGCTATTGCCAGAAAAAAACAAAAACAAACAGAAGAGCATTAGTGAGAATGGAAGAAGCTGGGAGCCATGTGCATTGCTAGTGGGCATCTGAGGTCCTACAGCCCCTGTAGTATACAGTTTAGTGGCTCCTCAAATAATCTAACAAAGAATTGCCATATGACCCTGTCATTCCACTCCTAGGCATATACACAGAAGAACTGAAAGTACGAAAACACATACTTGGGCACTAACATTTACTGCACCATTATTCACTGAATCAAAAAGGTGGAAATAAGCCCAGTGTCCATCAAAAGATGACTGAATACACAAAATGTGACAGAAAGATACATGCAATATTATGTAGTCATAGAGAGCAAGAAGGTTGTACTTTGCAATAAGCGGATGAACCTTGAAAACATTGTTCTGAATGAAATAACTGAAATCCCAAGAACAATTATTGCATGATCCCACTTACATGAAAGTCTACAATATGCAAAGACATACAGCAGTTTAATGGCTAGGAGGGCTGGAGGCAGAAAGCATGGGGGGTGATTTCTAAAAACAAAAGAACAAAAGCAACAAAAAGAATATTCAAAACCAAATGAAAAGAAACCTACGAAATCCTGGCATGTATTATTGATCAAATATTATATTTAAAATATGTGATGTTTTACAATATAAAAGAAGGCCAACCACCATTCTGTCAACAAAAGAGTACATATAGTACCAACTACAGTCATCATGTTGGGAATAACATATGAAGCAGGCCGGCCAGGCTACAGGGAATCCATTTGTATTACAGAGAAGCAGTTACTGCATCATTCCACAAAGAGGTATCAGTACACTTTTGGGCAATAGAATCCACCATCATAAAGGACACTCACCATAACGTATAGAAGTCCTTGGGTGGGTCCAAATGAGGTAGGAGATGGGTGTGCAGTCACCTGGGGTCCGCCATGGTCATTTGACATCATGTGGTATGTTTGAAGCTGCACATGACATGGGGGAAAATAAAGAAGGTCTGGACACCCTGTCAGAAAAACAGGATTCTGAGATGAGGCTCCCAGTGCTAGCAACATCCTGAGGCTTCAGAAAAGAAAGAACTGAGGGAAGTAAGAGCCATGTGTATTCACAGGTGGGCTTCCCCAAGCTCTCTAGATCTACCCTCCCTCAGGGACAGGGCTTCCCCATGGCCTCCCCTCTCACCTACCTGACCTAAACCACTGCATTGCTTCTGCCACTCCCACTGAACTGGCACACGCCTGCCTGGGAAGATGGGGATCCAAACCAAGGGATCAGACACACTGGAGGAAACCATTCCATTCTATCTTTTGGATCCTGAGGCCACCTGTGACAGAAGAGACAAGGGGTGTCGCTGGCAAGCCCTACTATAAGAGTGGAATTGTCATCTTCCTGCAGATTGTTCAAGGAACACAGACCCAGTTCCTCATCTCCATTACCTGTCAGCTCCTCTGAGCCAACAAAGCTAGGCCAGGTCACACATACCTGCTCAGGTATGACTGAGGCCTTCACTTGCATCCCACACTTCTCAGCACAGGGGCACATCAGAAGGTTCACCCTACCCACAACCAAGGCTGGAGGGATTCTGGCTGTGCAAGTCTGTATCTGGCTGTTTTTCAGCTAACTGGGGTCCTGTCATCTCAGGGTTCTTGCAGTCCTCTTTTCCCAGCCCAGGTGTTAACACTGTGTTTTCCCTACCTCCTGGTTACTGGTGCTGTTTGACTGGAAGGCAGGATTGGTCAGGTGCACCTTTCTTATCAAAGTACATCTTGAATTTTTACAACTGTAAGGACATCTTTTGCAGCAGATTTGCTTAAGGCAAAAGTCCTTTGATGTCCTGACTACTGTTTTCACGGTTGTTGACTGTTCATTCAAGGGGCATGAAATCCTGGATAACTTCAAATATGTCTCTATTTACTTTGTTTTTCCAGTGGGAAGATTTTCATTTTCATTATGTTCAAGTGTAATCCACACTGAAGGCTGTCTTCTCTGACCTTCATCAGGTAGTTCTTCAAGTTTTCTTCATTGTCACCATGCAGTGTCATCTGCGTATCCCAGGCTGTCAGTGACATTCCTCCAATGCTGATGCTCCATTCTTCTTCATATATTCTGGCTTCTTAGGTTATTTGTTAGGCATAGAGATTGAAAAATGAGATGAAAGGATACAATATTGCCATGCCTCTTTCCCAGGGACACATAGAAGGGCCTAAGTCCCCCAAATGCTCCACTCACAATCTCCAGTAGAGTACCCCAAGGATGTCTATATGTTCTTGCTTAACACATTCGATTGACACACAGGCACATAGAGAGACAGAAAGACACACACACACACACACACACACACACACTGACCAATGATGTGTTGGTAAATATTTATCAATTCACTCTCCATTGCGAGTGCTCCAAGTCTGATTTGTGAAGACTGACAACTTACCTGATAGAAGTAATCCTGCCACGGCTGATTTCAAGGTACCAGCCTGATGTCACTGACCCCTAGTGGGCAGAGATAAGCACCATCTAGTATTCCAAGTTAATAGGAGCTGATGCCAGCATACCTGATCCACTTTCCTAATAACATGTACACACATTCCACCTGCACCATGAGAAGGACCTTTAACTCCCACCTATAATATGTAAACCAAATCTCACTATATATCTCCAGGACACACAGCTCACAACTCCTGAACACACACATATACCTAGGACCCACAACCTGAATATACCAACATACCACACCTTACTGCTTATAGTTTTACAACAAAAACCCTATGGACCATGAACACTCACAGTCATTACTACAACGATGTATATACTCTCCACACATGCCTGAACACAGACATGTACAACAAACAATACACATATATACTCACTGAACACCGTACACACAATCTAGCTCTCTAACACCACCAAGTTCAAAATCTCACTTCATAAGCCACGCTAATACAGACACACACCAAAACCCACATCTCTAAACACTAATAATACACAATTCCAAAATGCAGGCACCATTTATATAAACCCTCTCAGTTTCCAAAGGTACATCCTGAATCTCCCACATCCTCCAGAACAAACACCCCTGAAAACTAGTGAAACCAAATAAACACACAACCGCATACGACCTTTAGTATTAACATATTTAAGTATACCACATGAACACTGAAAATGCACGTTCAAGCTATACCACCAAATTCTGCAAGAATTAGACCAGAATAGGCACAAAGAGGAATGCTGTCTGCTTTCATACAGACACTAACCCCCCACACACTCACCCAAAACCCAACCATGTGTATACAGCCCACACATTCAAGGATGTAGATAAAACTCCAAAATACCAACAATCCTTGCACTCTAGCTACTATACACACACAACCCACGCCCCTAAGTGGCCACATGTTCATACATGCCAGACACAACACACACAGACACATACGCACACACATATAGCCTCAATTTCTCAAAGTATACATCACCCAAAACACTATAGATTATCACACGTCTCTAGAATACAGCCTCACTTCCCCAACCTCCGAACGTGCACAAACACACACATCTAGAAACACCCTAACATTCCCCAAAGAAACACATGTAGAATACTCCAAGAATAATTCACCCACCCACTCGTGACTGACACACGCCAGTATATACTCCCCACTCACAAGGAAATATCTCTTGCACATCCTGAATAAATACACTGGAACCCCGTTCCAGGTCCATATCTCACGTTCCAAAGCTGCCACATTCTCAATATCTCATACATAACCATATCAACATGCCTCCACTACATGTAAACACAATTCTCCCACACCCTGTGCAAGCACACAGCCCCATATTCTCATCAGACACACTGTCTTCATTTTCCAGAATACACCATACTCTCCACTGAAAAAGAGTACACACAGCCCTGGAAAATATTCATCCAAACTGCCATGCCCCTTCATGAAACACACAAGTTCTTTACCCATACAACTGGCCTCACACCCTAAATCTAACCTAAATTATCCAGGGTACTGAAAGTATGCAACAACAACCCTGTATCTTCCATGACAAATATAACCTCACAACATCTGCCTACACACAATCCAACAATCCAAAATACTCAAACAGAAATCAATTTCACATTTTCTAGTGTACAGAATCACACAAACCCCAGACCGAACATGCAAGAATGCATGTGCAACTCCAGAAAAGCACCCAAAGCAACACAAATGTACAACATGCCCTGACTACACACCAGTGATCCTCTCTCACTCCCCAAATATACAGAAAGAGCAGCCCCTACACCCAGACTAATACACACAGGCACACTCCCTCAGATGCCCAAAAGTACAGTAGAGAAACCCATTCCAAACCTGCTGTTAGGTACACACAGGATGACCCAAAATTCATGGCAAGAGGGCCACACCGTACATATTCCCTCGAGCCACAAATTGTAAAGAGCACACCTCCAAGTATCTAAGTACACATGCCTGTATTCATGCCCTGCACATTCCCACAAAACACACTCATACTGAACCATGAATATTCATACAGACACCGCCAACCCACACATACAAATATCACTTTCCTAAGAACCCATTCACACATACACAACCCCCAAACTGTGAATTCACAGAAACACATGGCCAACAGAGTCCCAAATAACAGGCACAGAAGCACCCACACCCCTCAATTCTCACAATCCCTAGGAAGCTCACAACTACATCTCTGTCCAATGTCAAGATATACACAACACCACACAAGTATCCACCCTCAGAAATCAAACACAAAACTCTCTCATCTCCTCAAGTACAAACACTGACCCCCGACAGCCTCTTAATATACACACGTGCCTCACATTCCAAATGCACCCACTGACACTCACCCCACTCCTCCAGGATAGAAATACAAATACAGTAACTTACAGCCTCAAATGCACACACAGTTGTGTGCTGGCAAAGGATTACACACCCGCACCGGCTTTCTGCAGAATTATACACACATACAAAATGTCCCAGATACAAATGGAGGAGTGACACACAATTTACTGGTCTCAATCAAGCATGCAATAATTCTGAGTGGAAATCTTTTATACACACATCATTAGCAGGAGGCTTTTGTACATCTTGGCAAACCTGTTGCATCCTTAACTCACCACGCTTGCAAGTCAATCATGATTCCACACACGACACTATAAATAAATGCCTGATTTTTAGTCATCTCAGTAAAGTCACTCACTTTCTGAGCAAATCAGTGTCATTTGAACATGAAGGTTGGTTGACATGTTTCTTACGTTAACAAGGAAAACCTAAGAGAAGCGACGTCGTAGGCTGGAACTTGACTGAATTTTCTTTGACAGGAGATCTTTCTTTGCTTAAACAGAGAGTGCTTTTCAAATCCTGAAAAATTGTTCAAAATTAGGTATTGCTCACAATGTAACAGATAATGACTTGACACACTTGTCAGTTTAAAGAGGGATTATTGAAATTTCCCCCCTCATTTTCAGTCCACCAATTAGGAAAACAATCACTGCAGTCCTGGGGTGCAGCCTCTGCCATTTCCCGTGGTATAAATACCGCTAGCACAGGACAAGCTGGCAACCTGAGGGCACTGAATTCTACACAGTGAAAGGGGGTCTCCCAATGCAAAACCCACGCCTGCAAATAACCCAAGAGCCTACAGGAGGGTAAAGCATAGCAGCAACATTACCAAGCATGTTTGCCTGTCCCTTACCTTCCTTTGTAATAGAAATGACCTATGAGAAAGCGGAAGAGTGGTGCGCTCCTGTGTGCAGGGTCTGAGGCCTCCCCTGGCACAGCTCAGCCCAGCCGCGAGACCTACCCTTAGGGACCCTGCCTTCCCTGCTGTTGCCGCGCGCCTCCCTGAAGGGGACCTTCTGCAACTGACGCCTGAGGCCGTTAAAGGGCGGCAGTTCGCGCGCCCCAGAGCCCTGTCCCGGGAGGTTGTGCGCATGCGTGACCTCCTAGAACAGGGGGTGGTGCTCAGCCTTACAGCTTGAGGGTTTATTACCTAAAGCAAACCGTTTGTTGTGAGTGCATTCTAACTCACAGCGACCTCGTAGGACAGAACTCCATCATCCAAGGGCCATTTTTGCCTCAGGCAGCCCTGCTGATAATTCAAACCTCCCAGACTGCCTTGCAATAAGAAATGCTTGATTTTCTCATCACCTGCCTCTGCGCTTCCTACTACATTGTATTTGCGTTTTTACATGCACTATTTTTTTTTTTTTTTTTTTTTAATATACCATGCTCTCACTGTCCCTGGCTCTACAAATCTTCTAGGAATGCATGCTAAGAGATCTCTTACGGGAAAGGTGGTCAAGATGTGTACTCCAGTTTACTTTTCTCCTGTTTTGTGATCAGGAATTCGTCTCAGCCAGTGTTACTTCCTTCCTGTCTACATAGCAGGTAATGTGGGGGAAAAATTCATTTTTTTTCATAATATAATTATTCCTGTTAGCCCTTTAAAAAATCCTCACCAGAATTGCATCATTGTATTCCTTTTTAAGGTTTTTTTTTTTTTTTTTAAGAAAAATTTCAATAATCAGATACCCTTTTTCTGGAAATTGCAAGATTTGTATTATTTCTCACTCCCTTGGATGACTCCCTGCATGACCCTACAGAATCAACATATGGAGCCTCCAAGTGCACAGGCTGAGAGAGAAATCACAGTAGCTGAATAAGACTCAGTCATCACATTTTGTCATTTCCTCCAATGCTCTGAAGTTGGGTGGAAGATCGTCTGTCGTCGGTGCTCTATGACCCAAGAACATAAATGATTTTTATCAGTGGTCAGTGCAGGCCTTAGAGTTTTTCTACAGGGATGGTCAGAGAGCCAGTTCCAAAGGACTTTTGGCTTTGCGCTTTCACAGCCAGTAGTAGCAAATTTCCTATGGGCTAATTTAATCACATATGTTTCCATGGTTGAACATTTTCAGACAGTAGAAACAGACATTGCAGAATGTGGACATTAATGTTCCTCCACAATGCAATGTTTCAATCATTGGCTCTGGGCTCACTCATTCAAATCCAATGGTCCTAAATCCAAATAAGTATGTACAATGGGAAAAAATTGATGGACTAACTGGCAAGCGGAAGTATCAAAGAGCAAGTCTGCTTTTCTTGAAGGACTAGATGCACTGATTTGCCCCACCATCAGCCTTGCCTGAAAATCATTTAAGGTTGCTCCATGATAGAAGCTCAAGTCCTAAGAAAAGTTGCCAAGATTTTACTTTTCTCGAGCACCATGACTAGCTTTTAAAAATATCAGGGCGGTTTTTCTTGAATCTCTCTAACTTCATCATATAAGCTAAGACATGAGGAGAGTTGTTCATTGTAGGTGACAGAGAAAATACAAAGATAGATGCACGCAAGAAGCTACTCCCCGGTTGCAGGGAAATAAGCCCGAGCAATTTCCAGAGAGACAGAAGCTGCGTGTAGTCGCTTTTTTCACAGTGGTTGGGCAAGCACTGTGGATGCTGAAGATAGAAATATTCATTGGGTCTTATCAGGTTTATATTTCAGATAAATCTCAGATATCACAAGGCAATCCATGAGGACCATCTTATGAAATGACTTTGTCAAATAATTGTAGTAAAGAGGGGAAAAGAACCCTTGTCTCCTCTGGGCTTCCAATTCTCTGCTTCTCCACTACAATACAACTACTACTGTCTTTTTCTACATTACCCTCGAGTCAAAATATCTTCCCCAGTGACAAGAATCTAAGTTAGTGCCAGCAGGGAAATTTTCTGAGTGAAGGCTGTCATTGTGGAACACTCCTCCTCAATGTCTCTCGCCCTCCTTTACAGCCTCCCATCTGAAGGCCACTACTGCTGTGAGAGCAGGATTAAAGTTGGTCTCATGTTACATTTCTCACTGCAACCACGTGGGTTCAGCACCCTTCACCTCCCATGACCAATTTTGCATCAAGCGTCTCTTCCTGAAACAACAAAATGAGTGCTCTTAAACTCATTTTAATACACTGAAAATTATGCTCATGATGGAAAAAAAAAATCAAACATACTTTATTTAATGACTATTCTACCATGACTCCCACAACAATATGAGCACATACCTTGAGGAGCCTGGATTCCGAAGAGGAAGGGTGTGTGTAGGGCTTCATGGCCCAGAATGGCTAGGTAAGGGTTAGATGGGAGCAAGTGTGTGTGTGATTTGACTTTGGTGAGTAGAATCTTGTTTTGGTCTCAAGATACCCAGCCATTTTAGGGCCATGGGGCTCTATCTAACACCTGAAGAACCAAGGGCTGTTGGGGGGGAAAAAAAAAAAAACTCCTTGCCCTTGAGTCCATTCCTAAGCTCATTTAGTTTCAGAGAAATAGATTTTCTTCTCCATCGTACTTGTATCTGCTCCCATGGCCACTAAGCCTACAGGCTCCAGAGCGTTTGATGACCATTCAATATCCCAGATGATCAAAATGACCTGTAAGACTCTGTATAATTGTTGCGTTGGTTTGGTGTGGGTGCTGTGTTTTGTGTTTGTGGAACCAAGATTCCAACTCTGACCTTCTGACTACAAATTCAGTTCTGTTCTTATGAGGGTTAGTAAGTCATAATAAAAAAAAAAAAACCCAGTGCCGTCGAGTCGATTCCAACTCACAATAGCTAAGGTTTTTTGTTTTTTTTTTTAAACTCCGGTAGGTTTGCCAGATAAAATACAAGCCACTTGTCAACTTCAAATTTCTGAAAAACAAGATCTAATGTTTTTGTGCAGTCCTCGTGGTGCAGTATTCTTCAAAGCATGTCCCCATATTACACAGGGATTCTTTGGAGTCCTGTATTTTACTTGCTAAATCCGGCAAGCCTATTCTTGGGGTAACTTTGAAGTTTACGAGAGTGTTAAAGTTCTCATTGTAGAATCTAGGGTATATATAAGAATATAAATAAGATCATTGATTCAGAAAGGAAAAAAAAACATAAATGCACAAGATTGCATTAATTTTAAGGGAAAATACATATTATATATAAGTATATAGGAACACAATTGTATAATGAGAAAAAAGGAAATTGAAAGCACTTTTGATAAAAGAGCATAGCTTGTATTAGTTACCCTTAGTCACATACAATATTTTTGGAAAGAGGAAAAAGAAATAGAAAATATCATCGATTTCCACTGAGTTGGAGAATTTGGTTGCCAAGAAAAGGTGTGGAGGGATGAGTTGTCACTGTACAATCTATCTGAACTGTTTGACTTTTCCACTATGCAGAGGTATCTTTCTTTAATTACTGAATTACAGTCATTGTTAGGAATAAGATACTTAAATATGAATGTACAACATAATAATCTAAGAAACAACAGGAATCTACTTCTGGTCATGGAATTAGAGACTGTTGGCTTTGCTGTGACACAGAGGGACTTTCCAGAAAAAAGGATCATGAGCAAGGCTGGCCATGCTGCAGCCCCCAGAGTTTTCAGGAATGAACGGGAGTTCAGGGACACAAGGACTGCTTCCTAAACAATAATGCATACAATACTGTATGCACACACACCAAACACAATGGAACTTCTCAGAAAACCCTAATTTCAAACACTCGGATGCCTTGTCTCTATAAGTACCCCATCTTCCACTAGACAAAGTGTCCTGAATTTTGTGGTGCCCTTGTAATAATTCAAGAACCTACCACTTAGAGTTGGGGAACAGGTGGCTGTAGGGGCACAAAAGTAGGTATGTTCATAAGAATTGAAGTCTAGAGTAGAGCCTTTGTGCTGTGGATCTGAGAAAGAACCCACAAATGGCCCTAAGAGGTTCACACGATTTGTGCTGTCAACCATAATTTGAAGGAAACGTAGCTTTTGCCTACCTGTCAGATCCCTTTCATGGAATGTCTCCTCATCCCAACCTGCCCTACCCCCTCCCCCACTATAAAATGTCTGGAGTCCTACATTCTACTCCTCTTTAGATTCAAACTTTTCCCTCCTTTTCTTGTATCCATGAGCATCTGTTGGAGCCAGATCATGCTCTGAGTCCAGGCCGTGGCGATTTCATGTGCTGAAGGCTGCCAGACAGCTGTGGTCAGGGCCCAAGCCTGTGGAGATGTCTTCAGAAGGACGTAGGACTGGAGGGGAGTGGGTGTGTTATCAGATTCCTGCCACCCCTCCAAGCCTTGGGAATTCAAATTTGAGACTTCCTCTGGGGACAAGCTGTCTGAGCAGGAGTAAGGAGTGGACCCTCAACACCACCCGGAATATCCCACCTAGGGAGCCTGAAGAGGAAGATTGGAAAATAGACACAGGGTGTTGGGGAAAGAGGAAAGGGGTTTTGTAGTGTCCATCATGAAAAGAAACGCTCAGGAGGAGATGGGGAAACCACTCTTTTGAAGACTCACTCCTTCAAGGAAGTCCGGAGGACACTTTCTACTTCAGAAAGTCCCTTCCCTGCTAGTGAGCCTGCTGGGGGCATATCGGACAGAGTGGATGTCAACCCTGTTCCATGGGTTGGAAACAGCTTATGAGAGTGGCAGCCTGTCTGCCTGGGATTCCTGATACAGGTTCTGTGAGTCATTGATAGCTTGGGCCTCTTACTTCTTGGTAGACAGAGGCCTGGGGTTCTGGTTGAACTGCTTACAACTTCTCTAGCAGAAAACTTCTCAACTGGAAGGAAGGAACACCTAAATCACTCCAGGGACTTTTCGCAGTCTTCACCAGTTCTCCCTTCCATACTGCTACCCATCAGTTGAGATTCATTTCGCTGATTTCCAGTGACCAGGCAGGGAATTCGGATAACCTAACACTTGGTTGCCTTTCCTCCACCTCCATTTACTCTTTTCCTTTGTCTCAACAGCAACTCCAGTGCTGGGACCGGATATGACCATGAATCCTGGTGCCTCCATATCTCTTTTCACTGTACTGCCCTTTCCCCCACACACTCATGGACCCCCACACCGAACACCCTGGGAGCAGCACCCGCTGCCACTCATGACTTTATCAAGCCCTCCAAGCACACCTCTAGGGCTTTCTACTTTCCCCATGATACTTCTGGCACCAAGTGTTGGGGATTCTGGCCGGATTTGGGCCAGGCCTGGCAAGGTCATTTTTCAAGTGAGGACAGAAGGGAGATAAGCAGAGCTCCCTGGAATGCAGACCTTTGTCATGGCACAGACCCTACTTAACTGGAGTGCCCCAGGGGCTCCCAATGGGGCAGTTGAGCATGCTGTACCCCCTTTTGGGGAAGCCTCTGCTGTGATCCCTGCCACTTCTGTTGTGGGTACTCCGGCTTGCAGGAGAGGTTGCACCCCAGCTCTTTCTCTTCAAGCTCCACCACCAGCTGCCCAGCTGGCCTCCATTTTCCCCCAAGTGAAGGCTTGCTCGGGCCAACATGCTTCTTCTGGTGAGGGAAGCCTGGCCACCACACAATCTAGGCCTTCGCTGGATGACTTCTCCTGTAATTCCCAGAACTACTGACGTTGGCAATGCTTCAAGTCTCTGGCTGGGAGGCACCATCCCCAAAGCCCTGATACAGAAGCTCTTTCCTGCTTTCTCATGTGAGTGCCCAGTCAGTGGGGACAACTGAGATTATCTTGCAGCTTTCAAACAAAGAGATCTTGGGGAGACACAATGGAGGTTAGGCTTTTTAGGAACACTTGAGTGAAGGTCATGAGGGTGATGAGATATGTTCTGAGAAGATATATTCCTGATAATATTAACCACACCTCCCTGTGTACAACACATTCAGGTACTTTGTCTCAATTGATGCTGACCACCTTGTACATGAAGCCAATCTTTATATTGGAATCATTATCCTAAGAATTATTTACAGGAGACTAAACACCATGGTAGAAACCCTGGTAGCATACTGGTTAAGTTCTATGGCTGCTAACGAAAAGGTCAGCAGTTCAAATCCACCAACCCTCCTTGGAAACTCTCCTATAGTGTCGCTAAGAGTCGGGATCAAGTCAATGGCAAAGGGTTTGGTTTCGGTTTTTTAAACACTGTGCTATATATTTTTTTTTTATAGTAAGGAGACATGTGATTTTGGTCTCAGACCACGAACACTATGTTCCTTCCCTGGTCTTTACTTTCCTAAATAGGAGTTGAGCATATGTTGGCCAGTGCCGTATCACATCCAGAGGAGAGAGGAAACAGGCAAGGCCTAGGACAACCACTTTAAGTTTACTCCCACCCTCATTCCTCGGGAGAATTCCGGTTACTAAAGGGAGGTGGTAGTCTATGCATAGTGATGAAGGGCTTGGGCTCTGTCCTCCTCAGATTTGTAATCCTGAGCAGGGCATTGTACATCTTCACCCTAGAGTATTTCATTAAATAAGGAGACAATTACAGTTAATTAATAGTATAGCTTAGAAGATGATATGAGCTAATATATGAAGTGTACTCCAGAAAAAGTACCCACAAGAGTGAAATTCTTCTAGTTACAGTGTGTGTGAGTGGAAGCTGGCAATGAAGTGCAGGGTCATGGGCTTCTGTGAATGAAAGGCAGAGTGATTACTCTTGTGGGAAGCTTTGTCTTTTCAGAGCAGACCCTACATCTCTCTTGAAACTGAGCTTCCCAACAGGTCAATCAATATGGAACTCTTATCACATTCCACGGGATGTTTTTCCACATACACTTTGCTCTCATTGGCTGAAAGATTGAAGGCATCTTCTTCCCTCCCCCACTCCCCACCTCACACCCAGGAATAAACAGGCAGTCCACTAAAACCAAATTTCAAGCAGTCTTAGGGATTCCCTGGATTCCGAAACACCGAGTGGTATCTGGAGGCAAAAGCACTTGAAATCTAAAGCACTGGAAGAGCGATTGACATGGACAAATAGAAAGATAGATGTGATGATGGGCAGGGGATGTGTGCAGGGGTGGGATCAAGATGGGGATGGAATATTTACTTGTCGAAAGTTACTGACACGCATGGGTATTTAGCCCAGTCCTGCGATCCCTGGCTAGACTGAAGCCCACCATGTCCCTGGAGGAGGGACTCCGGAGGTCTGTAGAGGAATGGCAGCGCAAAAGCAATTTTGACCGGATGATCTTCTATGAGATGGCAGAAAAGTGAGTCCATGGCATCCTGGCCCTGTTGGGACTGAGTGATGAGGTGTGAATGAAGAGGGAGGGTTGGAACAAATCACAGGGTCTGTCTGAGGAGAAGGTGTACACTTGGAGAGGGCTCCTGGTTCCCTGATGATCCCGCTCTACCCTCAGACAACTTCTACCACCACATTCACTGCTTGGAGTTTTCTGTTCTACATTCTTTAAGAAATTCACACCTTCTACATGTTGCATTTGTGGATGCCCCGATACTGGAGTGTTAAGACAGAATGGGGATAAACACTGTGGCTACCCATGAGGATATAGTACAAGGTGCAGACACTCTGCAGTGAGGGGATATGCTGTACCAGACAAGTTCCTGCTTGCCTCAGTGTCCATATAGATAACAGGGAATTTGAGGCCACTCTTCCTCATGACAACTGGTACAAAACTGATCTACAACCATTCCAGAATGGCCCAGGCTGGAAAGGTGTGTTCAGGGGAAGGCAGCTTCTCAGTCACCTCGTTGGACGTGTTTCTGTCCCTCATTGCCTTTCCTTCCTTGGTAAATTAAAAAAATCATCAGGGTTTTGTGAAACCTCACATTCCACCTTTTTCCAAATGACTCTTGGACGACTTGCCCACCTGGTTTATTTCCCAAGGCCTCAAAGCTTGAGACTAGGACCAGGACTCTAGGAACTATTCCTTGGTGTTATCTGCAATCACCTTCATCCCATGCCAGATTCAGGCTCTCACCTCTACCGTGGGCCTTTCAGGCAAGGGCAGGAGAGGCTTGGAGAACAGTGGGTCCTGCTGTGTGTCATGTAGGTCTGATTCAATTCAACCAACCAGTGTCAGCGTTGTGGTGTGCCATCAGGTGCTAAGGGTATGGAAAGGTAGTGAGCACTATGGCTTTGTCAGGAGGAGCTTCCAAGAAGGCATGGCTCATTTCCTTCACAACCTTCCTATGTTATGATGAGTTGGGCTGAAGGTGAAGAGATGATGTGGTGAACATGTAAAGGACCCAAACCTTGTTTGTGCCTCCTGGGAAATGGACTTACTGGGCACCTGGACAGGTCATTGAAGGCACATCTTTCTCCACTGCCCCATAATTGGCTATTGGCTGTTGCCTGGTCCTGGGGCTCCTGGTGCATCTTGCCTTCTCCTCAGCACAGCCTGTGCCTCCCTCACCCTTGTCAGGTTCATAGAGTTTGAGGCAGAGGAGGAGTTAGAGATTCAGATGTTGCAGCATAGGAATGTGTCTGTCTGCCTGCCTCCTCCAGCTCCACACAATCTTGATCCTTACGGGCCTTCATCCACTATGGTTGGCCAGCATCCAGGTATGGCTAAGCAAGTTCAACAGAGCTACAGGCCAGGGGTCAAAGGAGGTATATAGGGACTGGTTATGTTGGGAGAAGACATTGTCTTCACATGTGGTACTTTTCTTTCAAGAGGGGGCAATGGTTATTTCTATCAGCAGAGACTGCCAGATGCCTGGGGTCTCCGCTACACTCATTACACACTAGTAGTGAGGTGGTCAAGTTTTATAACTGTCTCACATGGATTATCAAAAGTGGGCTCCAATATCTAATCACCTTTAAATGAGGGTCTCACTGAGAAGACTTTTTGAAAAAGAAGTAGTTTCAAGTTTTCCCACAAGATGACTCTCTTGGACCGTCTGCCTCTTACATCTCTCACAGAGTTTATGGCTTCAGGTGTTCCTGCCCTAACAGGAACCGCTTCGGTGTCTCCATAATTCTGCCTTTACAACATGGGGTTGGGTGGTGACTTAGTTATCTAGTGTTGCTATAACAGAAATACCACAAGTGGATGGACATGCCAAACAGAAATTTATTCTCTCACAGTCTAGGAGGCTAGAAGTCTAAATTCAGGGTACCAGCTCTCAGGGAATGCTTTTATTCTCTGTTGGTTCTGGAGGAAGGTCCTTGTCATCAATCTTCCCCAGGTCTAGGAGCTTCTCAGCACAGGGACCTCGAGTCCAGAGGACGGGCTTCAGTCTGCACACTTGTTTCTTGGTGGCATGAAGTTCCTCTCCTCTTTGCTGGTTTCTCTCTTTTCTATCTCAAATGATATTGACTCAGGTACAATCAAATCCTGTAGACTGAGGCCTGCCTCATTAATACAACTTCCTATAATCCTGTTTCATTAACACCAGAGAGGTTAGGATTTATAACACATAGGATAATCACATCAGATCCCAAAATGGTAGACAACCACACAATACTGGGCATCATGGACTAGCCAAGTTGACACACATTTTGTGGGGACACAATTCAATCCATAACAGGTGGAAAGAGCCCGAATTTGCTGCAACATAAACATCCTCTTTCCAACCCCTCCTATAGTGTTCATTCCAAAGAAGGGAGGTTCCATGGCACAGCCCCTCAGCCAACATCAACACAGACCCCAGCACCCTTGGGAGGCCAAGCGGCCCAATGAGATCCCTCCTGAAGCCGTCAAAGAGTATATTGAAATCATGGAAGATGTTCTCGGAACTGCCCAGTCAGCCACTGTGGAGCCAGATGGAAAATATGAAGAAGAAGAAAATGAGCAACACCACGAAGAGAATGAGCTGTACCCAGACCCGGGACTCCTGAGCTACATTGACAAGCTGTGTGCACAGGAAGCATTTATCACCAAGGTGGGCCGGGACCTGAGATTTGGTGTCTGTGGGTTCTGTACTTTTGGCATTCCAGCCACCAAACATCTGGGGTTTTACCCCAGACATCGTAACTAAGCTCAGTTCCTTCATCATCAATTGGTGTGTCCCTTTCTTGTGTGTATGTGTGTGTGTGTATGAGTGCGTATGTGTAGGTTCGGGTGGTGATATTTTAATACAATATTAGATGCAAATTCGAGAGGGAGATTATTGTCTTCTAGAACCTCTAAAGCAGTGGTTACTCCTTATCAAGGATGTTCACACGCCTCCTCCTTCCATTATCAGGTGGAAGCAGTTATTCACCCTCAATTCCTGGAAATGTTACTATCACAGAATCAAAGGTGGATCCCATGTCCTTAAGGCAGGAGCTGGAGGAAGAGGAAGGACTCACTCTCACTAAGGTAAACCAGAGGAGGAAGGGAGAATCATAACATGAAACCCACAGGATTTCATCTAACCTGACAGTGCCGTGGCTGTCATGGCTTCTGGGAAGGCCAGCTCCAGGTGTGGGAGCAGGTACAGAATGAGGAGGTAAGAGATAATGGAGTGGCAGAGGAGTGGACTGGTAAGGGATTGCGTTTGGGAAAACCACAGAAGAGGACGGAGAGGCAGAGCTGCAGTGCTAGTTATTGAAGGACACTCATGTGACTGACTTCCCTAAATCCTGCCCCAATACTATGGTCTCCACCACCCACTCAGCCATGTGTTCTCACAACCTGTACAGAATCAGTAATTATCCATTTTCCTTCCTTGCAGCTGGTAGAGAAGTGACTGCTGGAATTGAAAGGAAAAGCGGGTGTGGAGGAACCCCCAACTTATGGTGTGCCAACCAGGGAGTCACCTTGTACAGAGTCTGGGACCAGTCAAGACCCAGGGAGCACAGATAACCACAACATCCAACTACAGATGAGTGAGAAAATGAGTAGGAAAAAGTTGGATGCAGATGACCTGCCAAAAGATGGCAGTGGATACAGTAATCTGTCTAAGTCAAAAGAATTTGCTCTCTTTACATGGAGTCCAATGTCACAGGAACTTAAGTCTAAACAATCAGCTTCTCCTCAACGGGGTGCTAGTCACACCTCCCCTATATCGGGAAACAGAGAAACATTAATGTCCTTAGAAACCTCTCGTATTAGTGAAACACCTGGGAAAGGAGAAAGGTCCAGCGAAGAAGAAGAGGAAGAGGAGGAACTCCCCAGCCTTGACTTCCTCTTGGCATCTCAAGAAAGCCTACTGCCCTAGAGTCTTTCCAGAGTCCTCTGCCTGCCTCCAATACTCTGCACCTTGGAGTTCGGGGTACCTGGGGAGCATCCCAGCTCCAGTCTCCGGAGACAGTGAGTCTTAGCCAACCTGGACATACAGCTGCCAAGTGTAAGATCCCAGCAAAGTCAGAGCTCCATCACTTGCTGTAACGTGGCCCTACTCAGGGGCTGACCTTGGAGTCTCTGGGAGGCAACCCTTCCCTGTGGGAGAGGTCCAACTCTCACTGCCTCTAAAAAGAAAGTGTGACCCTTCCACTCATGGAAAAAGGAAGAAGCATCTTCTTAGCCAGTAGTGAGCTCTCCTCTTGTATATGTCAGACCCTCAAGTTGGGGTCCCCTAAATAGATTAGGGTTGTCAACTCCTCGCCCATACTTATTAGGCTAATGCTCCTCTCCTGTCGCAGTGCTGCGGTCAAGGGGACTGACTTCAGGTAACTTTGGAATCTTCCAGGGAGCATCCTATAAGTACTCTTCTGTTTCTTTCCCAAATGGTGACTGAAATTCTAGGGTTAAATTGATGTAGATTTAGTCTTACACTTACATTGAAAATAGTTCCTTACAAACAGGAGGAAACCTACCTTACAAAACAATACAGCACAGGAAAAGCGGAGACGTGATGATGTTTTCGGCAGACCTGGATGCCTGGAGTGTGCAAGGCTAGATGTGAGCAGGGATAGTAGGAAGGGCTGAGAAGCATTGAGGTATTAGTCGTCTGACTGTTTGGGCACTTGCATAGACCCCATGTTCAGAGCAGTGGGTAAGTGTTCCAGTGATTTGGCATTTGGTGCCTGTGAGCTGCTTCATTTGTTGGGAAGTTCCTAATTGGGATCTGGATGGAGACCTCTGCAAATAAGATTGTGTTGGGGAAAAAAATCAAGACAAAGAAATGAGAATGAGGGGAGAGGACACCTCTGGTCCTTCCTCAGAATTCTCAAGCCCTTGCCCTCCAATCTGCACTTAACTCTTCAAATCTAGGTGTCCATGGCCTCATTCTCCAGCCCATTCCCATCAGTAGCTCTGATCTTCAACTTGGAAGCTCCCTGGAACTCAACGATGTTTCCTCCAAGCCTAATGCTTTTTTCTCCAAGTCCCAAATTCTAATTTTATTCCAAGTGCCTGTGAATTTTCAGGAATCCCATGTGCCACATTGTTCCTGGCCAACACCATGCAGGCACCTCACAGAGTGTCCTCCTCAGCATAACCGGCAATCCTGGTATATCCCCGGTATTTAGAGGAGTGTACATTTCAAACATCAAAAGACAATGTGGTGAGTGAAGGACAGAGCCCTGGCTGCTCCATTCCCTAGTGTTTGACTTTTGAGAACTCCTGTAAGTCCTCTACATTTCAGGATCTTCACTGGGAAAATAGCATAATACTGTACAGCTCTTAGGAAGTTTGGGATATTAAAGAAGTGATGCAGCCAGTCCTTGGCACCCATTGCTGCTGGCTGTAGGGACTGGGAGGCACTGTATATTCTCTGACCCCTGTCTTGGGTGGCTAGATTGAGTTGGGTGATACCACCAGCCCTCAGGCCCCTGATGTGTGTGGATGAGGTCCCTGTTTAATTGGCAGGGCGACATCAAATGTCACGATTCTGCAACTACCCCTTGGCTGTTGCAGGTGAAAACAGGGTTCAAATGTATGGCCTCATAGTGTTCAATTGGAGCACACAGGTACGGGCAGGGGTGAAGGGTACTACATGTCCTCAGACCCTTTATGCCAGCACCCAGGCAAAGGGGCAGCTCCTGGCCTGACTTCCCAGCTGAGGGGGCATGGTGAATTTTTATAGCCAAGAGACTAGTTTGGGTGCAGACAGCCCTGATCTCCTGAGCTCTGGATTAGAGGCCTGGCAGTTCTTGAATACTGCCTGACTGGTGTCAGAGTGGACCGCGGTGGGGGGCGGGGGGAGCAGGTGCAGGGACAGAAAACTGGCTCTTCTCCGTTAGCGTCTCGGATGGGGAGGGCTTACTTTGACTCCCACACACTAGGCAGTAGGTTAGAAGCTTGCACTTAACTTTCGCAGGTCCAGTACCATTTCCATACTGATCCGGAGGCTTCGGCAGGCTCTCCGCTGCCCAGCCTCTCCTGACGTGGTGAAACCTGTCCTGAATGCTACTGCTCTCCTCAGCCTACCATGCACCAGCTGACCCAGCCAGCTGGGTGCTGGCAACCTCACAACTGGCACTTCTTTGTTGCTTCTGAACTGTCTCTCCTGCATCCTGCTGTTCAGTCCAGCTCGTCACCTTTCTCTTTGATGATCTGGGCTCCTACACTGTCCTATAGAATCCATTCACTTGTTTTTAATCTCTTGGATGTAAAAGGAACAACAGGAAGCATCTGACTATTTTGCCATCTTGGCCCTGCCTCCTCCTTTTTTCCCTTTATAAAATTAAAATGTATTCCAATACATATATATATATATATATATATATATATATATATATTTATTTGTTCCATTAGAATAATAAATTGAAATAAAGTCAATGTCCCCCACACGGGATCAATGATCCTATTTGTGTTTCTTTAGTCTAGAGTCTATAATGATAACTTTCACATTCCCTTCAACTTCAAAGTCACCCCAAGAAAAGGCCTGCCGGGTTTAGCAAAGAAAATAAAGGCCTCCAAGGATCCTCACATAATAATGGGGATATATTTACAACGATATTAGTCCTTGTTTAACAGAAATTTGAAGTCAACAAGTGGCTTGTATTTTATCTGGGAAAACTACCAAGAGGCAGAAAACATTAAGATGTTATGATTTACCCTCAGAAGAACAGAGCTGAATTTGTGGTCAAAAAGCCTGAGTTTAAATCTTGGTTCCATACACATGAAATACAGCTCCCAAAGCAAACCAGCATACCAATTTCACAAAATCTCTGCAGGACATTTTGATTATCTGGGATATTGAATAGTCATCAAACACTCTTGAGCACCTAAGCTTAGTGCACAGAGAGCAGACGTAAGGGTGAGGAAGGCATAAAATCTTCTTCTCTGAAGAAAAAGTGCTTACAATGCTACGGCCCTAGGATCTTCAGTTGTTAGTTAGGGCCCCATGGCCCTGAAATGGGTGGGTATCGTGAGACCAATGCAAGATTCTACTCACGCAAGTCAAATCCTCATCCACACACACGCGCGCTCCCATCTATCTCCTAGCTGGCCATTCTGGGCCATGAAGCCCTACTTCTCAGCTTCAGACTCACCTGTCTCCATCACACAACCTTGCTTTTTGGAATACGGTTTCATCAATATATGTCCTCAATCGTTGTGTTAACCGTGGTGTTATCATCTTTAAACAAAGAATGTTTGTGTTCTTATTCATCATGAATACAATTTGCAGTGTAAAAAAAAAAAAATTTTTTTTTTTTTTTTATACTGAAAATGATTGGAAAAAACATTCATTTTGTTGTTATTTCCAGAAGCTTGGTAGAAACACTGGTCATGTGAGATGAGGGTGCTGACCGGAAGTGGTTGCAATAAGAAAAGTCATGTGAGACCAACTTTAATCCTGCTCTCACAGCAGCAGTGGTTTTTGGATGGGAGGGTAAAGGGGAAGGAGTGAGGCAGAGGAGGAGTGTTCCACACTGACAGCCCTCACACAAAAAATGTCCCTACTGGCACTAACAACCCTGGTGTTGTAGTGGTTAAGAGCTATGGCTGCTAATCAAAAGCTCGGCAGTTTGAATCCACCAGGCACTCCTTAGAAACCTTATGGGGCAGTTCTACTCTGTCCTGTAGGGTCACTATGTCTCAGAATCCACACAAAGGCAATGGATTTTGGGACTAACATAGTATCTTGTCCATGTAGGAAGACATTTCAACTCAAGAGGGAAATGCTGCAGAAAAATGCAACAGGAGTCATGTCGTAGTGGAAAAGCAGAGACTTCCTCCAGAGAAGACAAGGGTTCTCACAATTATGTGAGAAAGTCATTCCATAATGTGGTCTTCTTGAATTGCCTCATGATTTCTGAGTTTTAGTTGAACTATAAACCTGATAAGACCCAAAGAATATTTCTATTTACAGCATCGACAGTGTTTTCCCAGTCACTGTGAAAAGAGCACCTGCAGGCAGTTTCTGCGTCTCTGGAAACTGCCCACCCCTTAATTCTCTGCAGCCAGGAAAAAGCTTCTTGATGTGCCTTTCTTGGTATTCTCTCTGGCAGCTAGAGTGTACAACTCTACTCACATCTCAGCTTAGATGATGAAGTTGGAGAGATTCAAGAAAATCACCTGAACTTTTTTTAAAGGTACTTGTTGTGGCTGATAAAAGCAAAATCTTGGCAACTTTTCTTAGCATATGAGCTTCTATCACAGGGCAACCTCACATGATTTTCAATCCAGACCTCCTGTTATGGGAATGGTGAAGGAAATGCTACTATCTAGCGACTCAGGAAAAGCAGGCTTGCTCCTTGGTTCTTCTGCTTGTCAGTTAGTCCATCGATTTTTTCCCTTGATACACACAATGGATTTAGGGCCATTGGATTTGACTGAGTGAGCTCAGGGCCCATGATTTTAACATTGCATTGTGCAAGAACAATCGGGTCGAAATTCTGCAATCTCTTTTTCTACTGCATGAAAATCTTCAACCATGGAATCCTATGTGATTAAATTAGCCCATATGAAGTTTACGAAGATTGGCCATGAAAGAGTGAGGCCAAAAGTCCCTTGGGCCCAGTTCTCCGACCATCGCTGTGGGAAAGTGTAAGGAAGGCCTTGTCCACTGATAAAAATCATCTCTGTTCTTGGGTGACAGGACGCAGAAGACAGGTGATCTGCCACCCAATCTCAGAGCATTAGAGGAAATGACGAGGTGTGATGATGGCGCTTTATTCAGCTACCCTGCTTTCTCTCTCAGCCTGTGCACTTGCCGGCTCCACAGGTTGGCTCTGTAGGGCCTTAAAGAGTCATCATCCAAGGAAGTGAGAAATAAGGTAAATCTTGCAATTTCCAGAAAGAGTATCGGATTATTGAAATTTTCAAAAAAAATATACAGTGACACCATTCTAGCACTGATTATTTAAGGGCTGACTGACATTATGGATTTTGTTTACATACTAAAAAAGAAATAATTTGTTCCGACAGTAACGGTTCTGTAGACAGGAAGGAAGTAACACCGCCTGAGATGGTTTCCTAATCACAACAAGGGAGAAAAAGTAAACTGAAGTACACATATTGAGGACATTTCCTTAAGAGATCTCTTAACATGCATTCCTAGAAGATGTGGAGACCCAGAGGACAGTGAGAGAATGATGCAGTGCATGGAAAAATGCAAATACGATGTAGCAGGAAGTGCAGAGGCAGGTGATGTGAAAACCAAGTGTTTCTCATTGCAAGGCAGTCCAGGAGGTTTGGATGACCAGCAGGTCTGCCTGAGGCAAATACAACATTTAGGTGATGAATTCCTTGCTTTCTAAGGGTAGCACTGCTGTGTGCCTTGTCTAGTAGGAAAGCTGGGAGGTGGAGTCCTGAATTAGAGGCTTTGAAGAGCAAGCTTGAGAGTGTTCGCATTTCAAATGAGTTTATTTCTCATTTTATTAACTGCCTCTTCAGCAGCAATGTTTAGATTTTGGACTGAGTGTGCGTTTCTTAAAGGGAGTGCATTTGCTTAGGTCTTATAGAAGAGAAAGTATAATGAATCCTGGAGTCTTAATCGATTCCACAAATATTTTTTATTTTCTTTTTCTTGTGGTAAATATATGTGTAACAAAAGACTTGTCTTTTAACATTCTTCACGTACACAATTCAAGTTTCTTCTCTTAACCTTTGGTTTCCTACATTCCCTTTTGGTCCTGATGAGTAGAGACCAATAGTTGCATTTTAGTAGGCCACTCACAAGCTTTAAAACCACAAACACTTACTTCTCAGCAGACTAGGACGTAAAACATAGATTTATGACTATATCAGGCCAACTGACCAAATGTTCCACGAGACTCTAGTTCTAAAATTTCAAATCCAGAAAACTAATCCATCAGGGTATTTGGTTATGTCTCAGAAATATTCACAACTCTTCCCTCTATGTGCTTTATTATAGGTATTAACATGTGTGCATACAGTCACATAAATGCATATACGTATTCCTACACATACACCTGTATACACACACACGTACTCATGTAAACATGCCTATACACATATATGCCTACATATATTTTTTTTTCCTTGTGTATATTTTACTGATGTGGTTTGCCTTCATCAGGCTTTGTACAACTAACTCTCATTGAGTGTTACCTCTCCTTCATGAAAAATAACAAATATCTACTGACTAGAGAGGAAATTCCCCTTTCCTCCTCCCCATGTCTGGTAAACGCTACTGAACATTATTTTCTGTATAATTTTATTTTTCATATCATTTCATAAATGTGATAACATACAATATCTGTTTTTTTGTGACTGACTCATTTTACTTGTTCATGTCCTACAGGTTCTTCCATGTTCCAAGGTGTTTGGGGAACTCATTTTTCTTTATCGCTAAGTAGTATTCCATGGTATGTATACAGCATATTTTACTTATCCATTCGTCCGTTGATGGGCACTTAGGTGGTTTCTATCTTTTTGCTATTGTGAATAGTGCTGTGGTGAACATAGGTGTGCATATGTCTGTTCATATCACTTCTTTTAGACCCCAAGGGCATACACCTGGTGTGGAATTCCTGGGTCATACGGCAGGTATATCTCCAGGTTTTTGAGAAATTGCCAGAATGTTTTCAACGCAGCTATATCATTTTGCATTTTCAGAAGCAATGCGTGACGTTTCCAATTTCTCCACATCCTTTCCAACACTTGTCATTGTTCCCGTTTTTTTATTTTTCTCTTGGCCATCGTACTGGCTGTGAAACGGTATCTCATTGTGGTTTCTATTTCCATTTCTCTGATGCCTAATGACACTGAGCATCCTTTCATGTGTCTGTTGCCCATTCGAATATTCTCTTTGGTGAAATATCTCAACTGTAGAAAGGTGGATTGAGATGTATGCCAGGCTTGAGGGCTGCTCTGACAGTCCATGCCTTGTCCATTAATGGACTTCTCTTTTCCCTTGTGCACAATTTGTATTGGTGCCATGGTATGTGCACATGGGAAGGAGAAGATATCACTCTCCTGGTTTCAAGAAAGTATATAGGGTGAGAATCAATGGAACTTGGTTCCATAGTGGGTCAGAGTTGGTGGCAACGTGTAACCAGGCTTTCAGGATCGCCCAAAGGAACACAAAATGGATCCTAGAATGATGATCCAGGTCTTTTTCTGTGTTTGGTGTGGCCTAGAACCAACTTTCGCTGAATTTCTCCTCACCTCTTAACACTTCATCATCACTTGAAGAATTTCCTCCCTTCCCCACACCTGAGAGTGAGTGTTGGCCACAGAAGGTGCAAGTTGAACAAAGTGCCCAGAGGAATACAGAGGAAAAGGGCCATAGAAAGGTTGGATTGGGGTCAGCCACAGCAGACTTTCAATCTCAGCTCTGTCTCTTGCTGGCTGTGTGACCTCCAGTGTCTGAGCAGCAGCTTTCTGACCAGTAAGACATGCATAAGCACATTTTATTTGGATAGCTCTTGCAAGGATAGAGAGAGTGTATGGAATATGCTTTCCCAGAATAGGGCCTAAATGAAGCTTTCTGCTATTTCTTCTGTAATAGTGTTCAAGTGGGGAAGGCTGGAGTGGTCTAGAGAAGATTCTGTAAGGATATTGGAGTAGACTCAGGTCTGGATGAGTAGAGAGGTCAAGGAAGTCCCTGGGCTTATCCATTTCTATTCCTGAGATTGTGCCCAGCTTCACTTTCACTTTACCCTGTCACAGCCCCCTCACCATGCACTGCATGTCGTTGTTCCCGTGGCGACTGTGCTTTTCTAAAGGCAGGAAGAGTGTCCTTGTCTTCACTTGACCTAAGACATTAACACAAAACAATAGTAATGCTTGCATCTAGTATTATTTGCTGAATATATTTCATGTGAGATATTGCTCAGTGTTTGTTACAGATACAGATAAAAGTCAAAGCCATCTCATGATTTATAGGCCATTCCCACTGTACATACTAGACACAATTCATCCAAGATCACAGAATCAATAAGAGGCAGCCAGGTTGGTTCCAAATGAAAAACCAAACCAGTGCTGTTGGGTTGGTTCTAACTCATGGCGATTCCACTCGTTTCACAACAGAACTGTGTTCCATAGAGTATTCTCTGGTTGAATTTCCAAAGGAGATCACTAGGCATTTGTTCCTAGGAGCCTCCTCATGAAGGTGAACGACCAACCTTTCCATCACCAGCCAGCTCCTTAATCCTTTGTGCCAGGGACTTCAAAAAGCTTTAAATCTTGCAAACTTTTACTGCTACAAATCAGGCACCAATATAGTTAGGAAAAAAAATCTTTCTGTTAAACTCAGCTCTCAGAGTTATATAATTTCCACACAATGAAACTCATCCATTGAATTTACCTCAGCAATTTGAAATACCGTGGTGTAACCATCCCCTCAATCAACATCTAGACCATAGATTCAGATTCTCCAATGCCCCATGATTATCTTACAGATGCTTATTATGAATAGCTTCAGACTCTGGTATTTCGGCAGTCACCATCTGGAGGCCACAGGGTAGAGCTGGTGTGAAGCCTTGAGGACTTCTTTCATTTGGGAACAGGAAGAAGACTGGCATCTGCCTTTGTGTGAGACTTCTTTACCCATGATCTCATTAAATGGGTGGGTGCAGAGTTCTCATTATAAAAAGGCATCTACATACCACTGGTGATAGAACATATCTACCTACTGTGATGTTGGGAAAAGAAGCTTCATCCAGAGAACAGACATGCTCTGCCCATCTCCCAAAACTATGATGCACAGGACTCTGCCTCCTTGAACCTCCTTATGTCCTTAATGGCAGCCAGGGCACAGCCCAGCAAGCTTCGCTTTTCTTCTTCAGGGTAAATTCTCTCTTCATTCCATGACATATACCTCAAAAAAAATTGGCCCCACATCTCCCAGCTCTGTACCTCATCAGCCCTTCCAGCAATTTCCTTCATGCAATCTTGGTGTGGGATTTTCATTCCTGGGGCAAGATGCAGAGTCTCTCCTATTCCTCTCTCCTAAATCTCAGGATCCATGCCTTACCAGTTACAAGTGAAATAAAGCAGAGAAAATCAAATACACAAGAACACAAGAAAATTTATATATTACAAATACAAAGTGCTCTGAACATACAAAACAACCTTGGAAAAGAAGAACAATGTACGAGACGTACACTTCAAGATATAAAACAGCACTACACACACGTAATAAAGAAAACAGTCTAGTTCAGGCATGAGAATAGACATAGAGACCAATGGTATAGAATTAGGATATGAATTCCTATGTCTTTGCCCAATTTGTTTCAACATTGATGCTAAGTTCATTCAGTGTGCAAAGACTGGTTCATCAACAAATGCTGGTGAGACAACTTGATCCCCACATGGAAAAGGACAAAGCTGGACATATACTTTACCCCATATAGAAAAATTAACTCTAGATGCATCGAAGATCTAAATACTAGAGCTAAAATCATAAAACTCTTAAAAGTAAACATCAGGGTTATGTTTTCCGATTTTTTTCCCCATTTCTTCATACCTCTGACAGAAGAAACAAAAGAAACATATAAATTTGTTTTGGTGAAAATTTCAATCTTTTCTGCATCAATGAGCACTATCAAGAAAGTGAAGACAACTCCTGATTGTGATAAAATACTTGGAATCCGTACTTGCTTAAGGGTTTCATATACAAAGATATAAAGAGTGCCTAAAACTAAACACATACACAAAAAAAATGCCCAACTCAAAAAAAGGGCAGAAGACATAAATCGACATTATTCCACAGAAAATATACAAGTGACCAGTAAGCAAGGGAGAAGATGCTCAACATCATCAGTCATTAGGGAAATGGAAATCAAAATCACAAAGAGGTATCACTCCACACCACACTGATGGCTATTGACAGGAAAAAAACCCCAAAAAACAGGGAAACAAGCACAGGAGAAAATGGGTGCCATGTCCATTGCAAAGTGTAGAATACAGTTTGGTGGTGTCTCAAATAATTTCACAAGGAATTACGATAGGCACTCCTAGGCACATAAACAAAAGAATTGAAAGCAAGAAAGCAGATATTTGGACATTGATGTTTATTGCAGAATTATTCATTAAATCAAAAAGTTGGAAACAACTCCAGTGTCCTTGAAATGATGATTGGATACACAAAACATGCCATATAGACAACATGCAATATTATGCAATATAGCTTCTAACCAAAAGTTTGGCAGTTCAAATCCACCAGGCACTCCTTGGAAATTCTATGGGGCAGTTCTACTCTGTCCTATAGGGTCGCTAGGAGTTGGAACCGACTCGACGGCAGTGGTTTTAAAGAGCAAAGAAATTCTGTTACTTGCAATAAACGGATGAACCTTGAAACCACTGGTCTCAGTGAAATAACTGAAATCTCAAGAACATTTATTGCATGATCCCACTTACATGGAAATCTACAATATGCAGACATAGAGCAGATTAATGGCTAGGAGGGCTGGAGGAGAAAAATGTGAGGATTGACTGCTAAACCCAAAGAAACAACAAAGAAAAGAATATTCAAAACGAAATGAAACACACACAAAATGAAAAGATCCTACAAAATCCTCTCATGTATTATAGATCAAATATTGTATTTAAAATATCTGCCAACAAAATACAACACAATTACTACAAAGTACGGACACCATGTTGAACTGGACATTACGAAGGTGCAGAAGATGGAGAATATAAAAAACTAATATACACAATGCTTCAAGACATCAGGAATGACATCAGAAATGAAATGAGGCAATCTACAGAAAAAGCCAAGGAACACACTGATAAAGCAGTTGAAGAACTCAAAAAGATTATTCAAGAACATAGTGGAAAAATTTATAAGCTACAAGAATCCATAGAGAGACAGCATTGAGAAATCCAAAAGATTAACAGTAAAATTACAGAATTAGACAGCTCAATAGGAAGTCAGAGGAGCAGAATCAAGGAATTGGATAGCAGAGTGGGGGAGTTGGAGAATAAGGCAATTGACACCAATATAGTTGAAAAAAATCAGATAAAAGAATTTAAAAAAATGAAGAAACCCTAAGAATCATGTGGGACTCTATCAAGATGAATAACTTGCATGTGATTGGAGTTCCAGAACAGGGAGGGATAAGAGAAAATACAGAGAGAACAGTTGAAGATCTGTTGGCAGAAAACTCACTTGGCATCATGAAAGATGAAAGGATATGTATCAAAGACGCTCATCGAACCCCATATAAGGCTGATTCACATAAGAAAATCACCAAGACATAGTATCATCAAACCTGCCAAAACCAAAGATAAAGAGAAAATGTTAAAAGCAGCCAGGGATAAAAGAAAGGTCACCTACAAAGGAGAATCAATAAGAATAAATTCAGACTACTCACCAGAAACCATGCAGGCAAGAAGGCAATGGGATGACATATATAGAGCACTGAATGAGAAAAACTGCCAGCCAAGAATCATATATCCAGCAAACCTCTCTTTCAAATATGAAGGTGAAATTAAAACATTTACAGATAAACACAAGCTCAGAGAATTTGCAAAACCAAAACAAAGCTACAAGAATTACTAAAGGAAATTGGTCAGAAAATCAATAACATCAGATACCAACACAACGCAAGGTCACAAAACAGAACATCCTGATATCAACTCAAATAGGGAAATCACAAAAACAAAATAAGATTAATTTAAACAAGAAAAAAATGCTCAAATCAGGGAATCATTGAAGTCATTATGTAAAAGATTACAATAATCAAAAAGAGGGACTAAATACAGGAGGCATGGATCTTCCATATGGAGAGGAAAAAGAAGCGATACAGGATGATACAATGTAAGGTTTTTACTTAGAAACATAGGCATAAATATTAAGGTAACCATAAAGAGGTCTAACAATTCCATAATTCAAAATAAAAACCAAGAAAAACGTAACGACTTGGCAAACATAAATTCAATTACTATGAAAATGAGGAACACGCTATTTAAAAGAAAAGCTTCTAAGCACAAAAAAGTAAGTGGATAATGCAATTGTCAACAACACACACAAAAAGGCATCAAAATGACAGCACTAATCTCATACTTATCTATAATTACGCTGAATGTAAATGGACTAAATGCACCAAAAAAGAGACAGAGAGTCTCAAACTGGATAAAGAAACACGATCTGTCTATATGCTGCCTACAAGAGACACACCTTAGACTTAGAGACACAAACAAACTAAAACTCAAAGGATGGAAAAAATACATCAAGCAAACAACAATCAAAAAAGAGCAATAGTGGCAATATTAAATTCTGACAAAATAGACTTTAAAGTTAAATCCACCACAAAGGATAAAGAAGGACACTACATAATGATTTAAGGGACAATTGACCAGGAAGATATAACCATATTAAATATCTATGCACCCAGTGACAGGGCTGCAAATACATAAAACAAACGTTAACAGACTGAAAAGTGAGACAGACACTTCCACAATTACAGTAGGAGACTTCAACACACCACTTTCGGAGAAGGACAGGACTTCCAGGAAGAAGCTCAACAGAGACATAGAAGATCTAATTGCTACAATTAACCAACTTGACCTCATAGACTTATACGGAACACTCCACCCAACAGCTGCAAAGTATACTTTTTGTTCTAGTGCACATGGAACATTCTCTAGAATACATCACATATTAGGTCATAAAACAAACCTTTGCAGAATCCAAAACATCGAAATATTACAAAGCATCTTCTCAGACAACAAGGCCATAAAATTAGAAATCAATAACAGATAAATCAGGGAAAAGAAATCAAACACTTGGAAACTAAACAATACCCACCTCAAAAAAGACTGGGTTATAGAAGACATTAAGGAGAGAATAAAGAAATTCATAGAATGCAACAAGAATGAAAACACTTCCTATCAAAACCTCTGGGACACAACAAAAGCAGTGCTCAGAGGTCAATTTATACAGATAAATGCACACATACATAAAGAAGAAAGAGTCAAAATCAGAAAACTGTCCCTACAACTTGAACAAATAGAAAGTGAGCAACAAAAGAATCCATCAGGCACCAGAAGAAAACAAAGAATAAGAGTTAGAGCAGAATTAAATGAATTAGAGAATAGAAAAACAATTGAAAGAATTAACAAAGTCAAAAACTGGTTCTTTGAAAAAATTAACAAAATTGATAAACCATTGCCCAGGCTGACTAAAGAAATACATGAGAGGAAACAACCCAAATAAGAAATGAAATGGGCCATATCACAACAGACCCAACAGAAATTAAAAGAATCATATCAGATTACTATGAAAAATTGTACTCTGAAAAATTTGAAAACCTGAAATTAATGGATGAATTCCTAGAAAAACACTACCTACCTGAACTACCACAATCAGAAGTAAAACAACTAAATAGACACAAAAGAAGAGATCGAAAAGGTAATCAAAAAATCCCAAAAAAAAAAAGCCCCCCTGCCCCCGAACGGCTTCACTGCAGAGTTCTATCAAACTTTCAGAGAAGAGTTAACTCCACTACTACTAAAGTTATTTCAAAGCATAGAAAACGATGGAATACTGCCTAAATAATTCTATGAAGCCAGCATATCCCTGCTACCAAAACCAGGTAAAGACACCACAAAAAAAGAAAATTACAGACCTATATCCCTCATGAACATAGATGCAAAAATCCTCAACAAAATTCTAGCCAATAGAATTCAACAACATATCCAAAAAATAATCCACCACGACCACATAGGATTTACACCAGGTATGCAAGGTTGGTTCAATATTAGAAAAACCATTAATGTAATCCACCGTATAAATAAAACAAAAGCAAAAACCACATGATCTTAACAATTGATGCAGAAAAGGCATTTGACAAAGCCCAACACCCATTCATGATAAAAACTCTCAGCAAAATAGGAATTGAAGGAAAATTCCTCAACATAATAAAGGGCATCTATACAAAGCCAACAGTCAACATCACTCTAAATGGAAAGAGCCTGAAAGCATTGCCCTTGAGAACAGGAACCAGACAAGGATGCCCTTTACCACCCCTCTTATTCAACATTGTGCTAGAGGTCCTAGCCAGAGCAAATAGGCTAGACAAGAAATAAAGGGCATCCGGATTGGCAAGGAAAAAGTCAAAGTATTTGCAGATGACATGATCTTACACACAGAAAACCCTAAGGAATCCTCCAGAAAACTACTGAAACTAAAAGAAGAGTTCAGCAGAGTGTCCAAATACAAGATAAACGTACAAAAATCAGTTAGATTCCTCTACACCAACAAAAAGAACATCAAAGAGGAAATCACCAAATCAATACCATTTACAGGAGCCCCCATGAAGGTAAAATACTTAGGAATAAATCTTACCAAAGATGTAAAAGACCTATAGAAAGAAAACTACAAAGTACTAGTGCAAGAAACTAACAGGGACCTACATAAGTGGAAAAACATACCTGCTCATGGATAGGAAGACTTAAGATAGTAAAAATGTCTATTCTACCAAAAGCCATCTATATGTACAACGGAATTCCAATCCAAATTCCAACGACATTTTTTAATGCGATGGAAACACAAATCATGAACTTCATACGGAAGGGAAAGAAGCCCCGATTAAGTAAAACATTACTGAAAAAGAAGAAGAAAGTGGAAGGCCTCACTCTACCTGATTTTAGAACATATTATACAGCCACAGTAGTCAAAACAGCCTTGTATTGGTACAACAACAGGCACATAGACCAATGGAACAGAACTGAGAATCCAGATATAAATCCATCCACATATGAGCAGCTCATATTTGACAAAGGCCCAGTGTCAGTTAATTGGGGAAAAGATAGTCTTTTTAACAAATGGTGCTGGCATAACCGGATATTCATTTGCAAAAAAATGAAACAGGACCCATACCTCACACCATGCACAAAAACTAACTCCAAGTAGATCAAAGACCTAAACATAAAGACTAAAACGATAAAGATCATGGAAGAAAAAATAGGGACAACGTTAGGAGCCCTAATACAAGGCATAAATAGAACACAAAACATTGCTAAAAATGATGAAGAGAAACCAGATAACTGGGAGCTCCTTAAAAATCAAACACCTATGCTCATCTAAAGACTTCTCCAAAAGAGTAAAAAGACCACCTACAGATTGGGAAAAATTTTTCAGCTATGACATCTCTGACCAGCGCCTGATCTCTAAAATCTATATGATTCTGTCAAAACTCAACCACAAAAAGACAAACAACCCAATCAAAAAGTGGGCAAAGGATATGAACACGTACTTCACTAAAGAAGATATTCAGGCAGCTAACAGATACATGAGAAAATGCTCTCAATCATTAGCCATTAGAGAAATGTGAATTAAAACTACGATGAGATTCCATCTCACTCCAACAAGGCTGGCGTTAATCCAAAAAAAAACAAAATAATAAATGTTGGAGAGGCTGTGGAGAGATTCGAACTCTTATACACTGCTGGTGGGAATGTAAAATGGTAAAACCACTTTGGAAATCTATCTGATATTTCCTTAAAAAGTTAGAAATAGAAATACCATACACCCCAGAAATCCCACTCCTCAGAATATACCCTAGAGAAATAAGAGCCTTTAAACGAACAGATACATGCACACCCATGTTTATTGCAGCACTGTTTACAACAGCAAAAAGCTGGAAGCAACCAAGGTGTCCAACAACGGATGAATGGATAAATAAATTATGGTATATTGACACAATGGAATACTACACATCGATAAAGAACAGTGATGAATCTGTGAAACATTTCATAACATGGAGGAACCTGGAAGGCATTATGCTGAGTGAAATTAGTCAGAGGCAAAAGGACAAATGTTGTATAAGACCACTATTATAAGATCTTGAGAAATAGTTTAAACTGAGAAGAACACATTCTTTTGTGGTTACGGAGAGGGGGGGAAGGTGGGAGAGGAATATTTACTGATTAGATAGTAGATAAGAACTACTTTAGGTGAAGGGAAGTACAATACTCAATACACGGAAGGTCAGCTCAATTGGACTGGACCAAAACCAAAGAAGTTTCCTGGATAAACTGAATGCTTCAAAGGTCAGCAGAACAAGGGCAGGGGTTGGGGGACTATGGCTTTATGGGACATCTAAGTCAATTGGCAAAATAAATTCTGTTAAGAAAACATTCCGCATCCCACTTTGAAATGTGGAGTCTGGGGTCTTAAATGCTAACAAGCAGCCATCTAAGATGCAGCAATTGGTCTCAACTCACCTGGGTCAAAGGAGAATGAAGAACACCAAGGTCACAAGGTAATTATGAGCCCAAGAGACAGAAAGGGCCACATGAACTAGAGACTTACAACATCCTGAGACCAGAAGAACTAGATGGTGCCTGGCCACAACCGATGACTGCCCTGACAGGGAGCACAACAGAGAACCCCTGAGGGAGCAGGAGAACAGTGGGATGCAGACCCCAAATTCTCAAAAAAAGACCAGACTTAATGGTCTGACTGAGACTAGAAGAATCCCGGCGGTCATGGTCCCCAAACCTTCTGTTGGCCCAGGACAGGAACCATTCCCGAAGAGAACTCATTGGACATGGAATGGTCTGGACAATGGGTTGGAGAGAGATGCTGATAAGGAGTGAGTTACTTGTATCAGTCGGACACTTGAGACTGTGTTGGCATCTCCTGTCTGGAGCGGAGATAGAAACTGGCAAAACGATCACGAAAGGAGAGACCTGAAGGAGGGAGCGGGCTGACTCATTAGGGGGAGAGTCAATGGGAGTATGTAGTAAGGTGTATATAAGCTTATATGTGAGAGACTGACTTGATTTGTAAACTTTCACTTAAAACACAATAAAAATTATTAAAACAAAAAAAAATACGTGTCAGTCACTACCAAAAACGGTGTTACACCATATATAGAAATTATTTATGATATGATGTTAGAAATAGAGAATTTCTGAACTTGGAAATAAAAACATATATTTCTATAGTGTTCCTTATCCATTAATTGTAAGTCATTAAAAAGTTGCTGTAATGTTGAAAATACAGTAGAAATATGTGAAGTAGGTTGTAAATAACTTCCTTAAATTGGGCTTTGCACCTGCCCTCTGTGATAATGGAACATAACATTAATAAAATCTCTATAAATTAAGAAAACATAAATATGTCACCAAACAATTACCATAATTTTTAAGTAACCATCTTGCCCTTGAAACTTTGTGTAGTAAAGAACACAAATATGTCATCCCCTAATTGGCAATAATTCAAAAATCTGTAAATTTGCAAAATATTCATGTCGTACTATACCGCCCTTAATTGACAATAAAACATACCAATTATAATTGAACATGACAGCACACAAGGTATATAAACCCATGGATTTCTGCTCTTATTCAGAGAAGACAGAAGCAAAAGATCTTTCTGACTCTCTGTCTGAAGACCAAGAAGCCTGCTGAGACACTGCTCACTACAACCGACCTTAGATCCTAGCTACAAGGGACCTCCTCGGAGTTGGAGGGCTAGTCAGATCTACTCCAGGGACCACTTTAACATTTAAACTAACTTTGTAGTTGTCAATGCTGGCTCTCCAATGCCAAATGAATGTCTTGAGGTCTTACTTGCATGCCTTGCCCTGACTACCTTGCAATAAACTGTATGAGTGTATGCATGAAAAAAAAAAAAAATAACCATCTATATGCTGTCTACAAGAGACACACCTTAGACTTAGAGACACAAAGAAACTAAAACTCAAAGGATGGAAAAACATATATCAAAAAAGAGCAGGAGTGGCTATATTAATTTCTGACAAAATAGACTTTAAAGTTAAATCCATCATAAAGGATAAGGAAGGATACTATATAATGATTAAAGGGACAATACACCAAGAAGATAAAACCATATTAAATATTTACACACCCAATGGCAGGGCTGCTACATACATAAAACAAACTGTATCAGCATTGAAAAGTGAGACAGACAGCTCCACCATAATAGTAGGAGACTTCAACACACCACTTTCTGTGAATGACAGGGCATCCAGAAAGAAGCTCAAGAAAGACACGGAAGATCTAAATGCCACAATCAACCAGCTTGACCTCATAGACATATACAGAACACTCCACCCAACAGCAACCGAGTATACTTTCTTTTCTAGTGCACCTGGGACATTCTCTAGAATAGACCACATGTTAGGTCATAAAGCAAGCCTTAGCAGAATTCAAAACACTGAAATATTACAAACCCTCTTCTCTGACCATACGGCCATAAAAGTGGAAATCAATAACAGGAAAAACAGGGAAAAGAAAACTCTTGGAAACTGAACAATGCCTTGTCCCAAAAAGACTGGAGTATAGAAGATACTAAGGATGGAATAAAGAAATTCATAGAATCCAATGAGAATGAAAACACTTTCAATCAGAACCTTTGGTACACACCAAAAGTGGTGCACAGAGGCCAATTTATATCAATAAATACACACATAAGAAAAGAAGAAAGGGCCAAAATCAAAGAATTATCCCTACAACTTGAACAAATGCAAAAAGAGAGCAAGAAAAGATACCCACAGGCACCAAAAGAAAACAAATAATCAAAATTAGAGCAGAACTAAATGAAACAGAAAACAATTGAAAGAATTAACAAGACCAAAAGCTTGATCTTTGAAAAAATCAACAGAATTGATAAATCACTGGCCAAACTGACAAAAGAAAAACAGGAGAGGAAGCAAATAACCCAAATAAGAAATGAGATGGGTGATATTCTAACAGACCCAGCTGAAATTAAAAGAATCAAAAAAAATTTTTTTTTCCTCCACTTATCAGATTACTATGAAAAATTGTACTCTAACAAATTTGAAAACCTAGAAGAAATGCATGAATTCCTAGAAACACACTACCTACCTAAACTAACACAAACAGAGGTAGAACAACTAAATAGACCCATCACAAAAGAAGAGATTGAAAAGGTAATCAAAAAACTCCCAACAAAAAAAAGCCCTGGTCCAGACAGATTCACTGCAGAGTTCTACCAAACTTTCAGAGAGGAGTTAACACCACTACTACTAAAGGTATTTCAGAGCATAGAAAAGGACGGGATACTCCCAAACTCATTCTATGAAGTCACCATATCTCTGATACCAAAACCAGGTAAACACATCACAAGAAAACAAAATTATAGGCCTATATCCCTCATGGACGGAGATGCAAAAATCCTCAATAAAATTCTAGCCAATAGAATTTAACAATATATCAAAAAAATTATTCACCATGACCAAGTGGGATTCATACCAGGTATGCAGGGATGATTCAACATTAGAAAAACAATTAATGTAATCCACCACATAAATAAAAGACAAGAATCCCATGATTTTATCAATTGATACAGAAAAGGCATTTGACAAAGTTCAACACCCATTCATGATAAAAACTCTCAGCAGAATTGGAATAGAAGGAAAATTCCTCAATATAATAAAGGGCATTTATAGAAAGCCAACAGCCAACATAATGCTAACTGGAGAGAGGCTGAAAGAATTCCCATTGAGATTTGGACCCAGACAAGGATGACGTTTATCACTGCTCTTATTCAACATTGTGTTGGAGGTCCTAGCCAGAGCAATTAGGCTAGATAAAGAAACAAAGGGCAAGGAAGAAGTAAAGGTATCTCTATTTGCAGATGACATGATCTTATACACAGAAAACCCTAAGGAATCCTCAAGAAACTACTGAAACTAACAGAAGAGTTCAGCAGAGTATTGGGATACAAGATAAACATACAAAAATCAGTCGGATTCCTCCACACCAACAAAAAGAACATGAAAGAAGAAATCACCAAATCAATGCCATTTACAGTAGCCCCCAAGAAGATAAAATACTTAGGAATAAATCTTACAAGACATGTAAAAGACTTATACAAAGAAAACTACAATACACTTCTGCAAGAAACCAAAAGAGACATACATAAGTGGAAAAACATACCTTGCTCAAGGATAGGAAGACTTAACATTATGAAAATGTCTATTCTACCAAAAGCGATCTATACATTTAATGCAATCCCAATCCAAATCACAACAACATTCTTTCATGAGATGGAGAAACAAATCACCAACTTCACATGGAAGGGAAAGAGGCCCCAGATAAATGAGGCATTACTGAAAAAGAAGAACAAAGTGGGAGACCTTACTTTACCTGATTTTAGAACCTATTATACAGCCACAGTAGTCAAAACAGGCTAATACTGGTACAACAACAGATACATAGACCAACGGAGCAGAATTCAGAATCCAGACATAAATCCATCCACATATGAGCAGCTGATATTTGACGAAGGCCCCAAAACAGTTAAATGGGGAAAAGACCATCTTTTTAACAAATTGTGCTGGCATGACTGGATATCCATCTGTGAAAAAATGAAACAAGACCCATACCGCACTTCACGGATAAAAACAAGATCAAAATGGATCAAAGACCTAATTATAAAATCTAAAACCATAAAGATCAAGGAAGAAAAAATAGGGACAATGTTAGGAGCTCTAACACATAGCATAAACAGTATACAGAACATTATTAAGAATGCAGAAGAAAAACTAGATAACTGGGAGCTCCTAATAATCAAAAACCTGTGCTCATCCAAAGACTACCTACAGGCTGGGAAAAAGTTTTTAGCTATGACATTTCCGGTCAGCGCCTGATCTCTAAAATCTACATGATGCTGCAAAAACTCAACTCCAAAAACACAAATAACCCATTTAAAAAATGGGCAAAAGATATGAATAGACACTTCATTAAATAAGACATTCAGGCAGCTAACAGATACATGAGGAAATGTTCATGATCATTAGCCATTAGAGAAACACAGATCAAAACTACAATGAGATTTCATCTCACTCCAACAAGGCTAGCATTAATCCAAAAAACACAAAATAATAAATGTTGGAGAGGCTGTGGAGAGATTGGAACACTTATACACTGCTGGTGGGAATGTCAAATGGTACAACAACTTGGAAATCGATTTGAGGGTTCCTTAAAAAGCTAGAAATAGAACTAACATACAATCCAGCAATCCCACTCCTCGGAATATATCCTAGAGAAATAAGAGCCTTTACACGAACAGATAATATGCACACCCATGTTCACTGCAGCACTGTTTACAAAACCAAAAAGATGGAATCAACCAAGGTGCCCATCAATGGATGAATGCATAATTAAATTATGGTATATTCACACAATGGAATACTTCCCATCGATAAAGAACAGTGAGGAATCTGTGAAATATTTCATGACATGGAGGAACCTGGAAGGCATTATGCTGAGAGAAATTAGTCAGTTGCAAAAGGACAAATATTGTATAAGACCAATATTATAAGAACTTGAGAAACAGTTTAAACTGAGAAGAAAACATTCTTTTGTGGTTATGAGAGCGAGGAGGGAGGGAGCATGGGAGACAGGTATTAACTAATTAGATAGTACATGAGAACTATTTTAGGTGAAGGGAAAGACAACACATAACTGGACTAAACCAAAAGCAAAAAAGTTTTCTGAATAAACTGAATGCTTTGAAGGCCAGTGTAGCAGAGGCAGGGGTTTGGGGACCATAGTTTCAGAGGACATCTAAGTCAGTTGACATAATAAAATGTATTAAGAAAATACTCTGCATCCCATTTTGAAGGGTGGCATCTGGGGTCTTAAATGCTAGCAAGCAGCCATCTAAGATGTATCAATGGGTTTCAACTCACCTGATCAAAGGAGAATGAAGAACACCAAGGACAGAAGGTAATTACGAGACACAAAGGGACACGTGAACCAGAGTCTACATCCTTCTGAGACCAGAAGAACTAGATGGTGCCCAGCTACTACCCATGACTGCCCTGACAGTGAACACAACAGAGAACCTCTGAGGCAGCAGGAAAGCAGTGGGATACAGACCCCAAATTCTCATAAAAACAACAGACTTAATGGTCTGACTGAGACTGAAAGGAACCTGGTGGTCATGCCCCCCAGACCTTCTGTTGGCCCAGGACGGGAACCATTCCCAAAGCCAACTCTTCAGACAGGGATTGGACTGGATAATGAGATGGAGAGGGATGCTGGTGAGGAGTGAGCTTCTTGGATCAGGTGGACGCTTGAGATTATGCTGGCATCTCCTGCCTGGAGGGGAGATGAGAGGGTGGGGGGGGGAGTTAGAAGCTGGCGAAATGGACACAAAAAGAGAGAGTGGAGGGAGAGAGCGGGATGTCTCATTAGGGGGAAAGTAATTAGGAGTATGTAGCAAGGTGTATATAAGTTTTTGTGTGAGAGGCTGACTTGATTTGTAAAGTTTCAATTAAAGCACAATAAAAATTTTTAAAAAAGAAATATCTCTTGCACATCCTATATAAATACACGAAAACCCCATTTCAGGCCCTCTCTCCTATGTTCCAAAACTGCCATATTCTCAAAATCTCATACATAAACATATGAACATGCTTCCAGTACATACACAAACTCAATTCTCCCACTCCCTGTGCAAATGCACAATCTCATCTTTTCATTACAAGCCCACCTCCTCATTTCCCAGAATATACCCTTCTCCCTACTGAAACATATTAAACGTGACCCCAGAAAATATTCATCCAAACTGCCATGCCCTTCAAGAAACATACAAACTCATTACACATACAACTGTCCTCATACCCTGAATATAACCTAAATTATTCAAGACACTAAAGATATGCAAAATATAACCCTATATCTTCAAATACTAATATAACTCACAATAACTGCCTATACATAATCAAACAATCCACAATACGCAAATAGAAATCTATCCTCAATTTTCTTAAATACAAAATCATACAAACCCCAGACCAAACATGGAAGATGCACGTGCAACTCCAGGAAAGCATCCAGGCAACACAACCATACAACATGCCCTGAGTATATACCAGTGATCCTTCCTCATTCCCAACATATACAAAACCAAAAGGCCTTACACGCAAGCTAATACACACAGGCACACTCCCTCATATGCCCAAACGTCAAGCAGAGAAACTCATTCCAAACCTGCCATTAGATACACAGGAAGACCCAAAATTCATGGCAGAAGAGCCACACCCAAAGTATTACCCTGAGCCACAAATTGCATGCAGCTCACTTCCAAGTCCTTGAGTGTACACGCCTATATCTCATGACCTGCACACTCCCACAAAAACTCACTTATATTGAATCACAAAGGTTCGTGTAAACACCACCAACCCACACATTTCAATACAAATATCAAATTCCAAGAACCCATTCAACACATGCACAATCCCCACATTGTGAATTCACATGAACACATTTCCAACAAAGTCCCAAATAACAGGCACAAAAGCACCCACACCTCTCAATTCTCCCAATCCCTGCAAGGCTCACAACTAAATCTCCATACTATTTCCAGATATAAGCAACACCCCACCAGTACTCCACCCTCAGAAATCAAACACAGAGGAAGTGGGGCCAAGATGGTGTAGTCAGACACTTCCCGTGGTCCCTCTTACAACAGGTATCGGAAAAAATACGGGAATTGATTATATATAACGATCTACGAGCCCAGAACATCTAACGCAAAGGCGGGGAATCAGACTGAGTGGCAGGTGGAGAAAGAGACAGTTAACAAGCAGTGAAGTGTTGCCAGACCTGACCCAGCGGGAACCATCACCCTGCAGGCCAGGATTGGGTGGTGCCAGCAGGGAGGCAAGCAATGGCGTTTGGGACATGTTTTCCAAATCAGGAGAGACCGAGGGATGGAGATTCCACTCCCACCTCCAGAATCAGTGAAAAGTGGTGCTCAATTGGCAAAAGCTATGCGCATGCGTCTAACCTACCCAGCAGATCAAAAAACGCCCCTTTGGGAAAAACCTGTCACCCATTTACCTGCCCCCTTCCTGCTCTACACTCGGTCCAAGCCAGCTTCAGAGACTGCCACATCCCCTGGGCTGAAAGAAAGATCCGTAATGGTCCCTGAGCCATTCTCCTGACATTGGAGAGGGAACAATTTCACAAACAGGGAAAAATTATCTCCTGAATCCTTTAAACCAAGAACTCAGGGCAGAAACAGCTCTTTGCCTAGGCACAGACATAAGAGGTCCACAGATTTTCAATGTCTTTCAGCCCTGCAGAGACCTGTGTGGGCCCATTACAACAGTGTAGGCCCTCATTAGCACAGTACAACAGGGTATATACCTGAACCCTCACTTAACTCTTTCAACTAGATGGTGGAGAAGAAGGTTCATGACATTTGACACGAATCTGTCTATTAAGCAGGGTCATCACATACCCACATCACGGGCCTCAGGACCAGTGTCTCCACCCATGTCACCTAGCCACCCATGACAGGGATTGAAGAACAGTGGTGATTCCCACTCCTTACAGCCAATAGCACTGGGGGCCCATAATTTGGAGGGCGGGGAGGGACGAATATACAGAGAGAATTGTGGAAGATTTGTTGGAAGGAAACTTCCCTGATATCGTGAAAGATGAGAAGTTATCCACCGAAGATGCACATTGAACCTCATACAACGTAGATCCCAAAAGAAAGTCACCATCACATATCATAATCAAACTTGCCAAAACCAAAGGTAAAGAGAGAATTTTAAGAGTGGCTAGATATAAATGAAAAGTCACCTACAAATGAGAGTCAGTAAGACTAAGCTCATACTACTCAGCAGAAACCATACAGGCAAGAAGGCAATGGGCTTTGTATAAAGTCCTGAAGGTCAAAACTGCCAGCCAAGAATTACATATCCAACAAAACTGTCTCAAAAAAAAGGTTGGCGAAGTTAGGACATTTCTATATAAAAAAAAAAAAGTTTAGGGAATTTGCAAAAACCCAAGCAAAAATTACAAGAAACACTAATGGGAGACTTTAGGTTTGAAAATCAATAACAGAAGACAATATGCCAAGACTGAAACATAGGACAGAGCAGCTAGATATCAACCCAGATAGGGAAATCACTAAAATAAATCAAAGCTAAAACACTCAAAATAGAGAAACGTGACATCATTAGGTAAAAGATGACAACACTAAAACAAAAAAGAGGGACTAAATAATGTAGTCATACATCTTTCATATGGAGAGGAAGACAAGGAGATAAATAAAAGATTGCTTTAAATGTAGAAAAATTGGGGTAAAGAGTAAGGTAACCACAAAGGAAACTAACAATCCTACACATCAAAATAAAAAACAAGAAAAACATAAAGGCTCCACAAATACAAAATCAACAACAATGAAAAAGATGAAAATACATTTAAAAAACCACCCAGCACAGAAAATTAAGTGGAATAAAGAAACTGTTAACAATGCACAAAAAAAGACAAGAATGGAACACTCTCATACTTAACAGTAATTACACTGATTGTAAACAGAGTAAATGCTACAATTAAGAGACACACAGAGGCAGAATGGATTAAAAAAAAATCTATCTCTTTGCTGCCCACAAGAGACGTGAATTAGACTCACAGACACAAATTAAAACGCAAAGGATGGAAATATATATGTACATCTCTCAAGCAAACAGCAATCAAAACAGAGCAGAAGTGCAAATATTGATTTCTGACAAAAGAGACTTTAAAGTAAAATCTACCACAAAGGAGAAGGAAGGACATTCTATAATCATTAATGGGTCAATACACCGGGAGGACATAACCATAATAAATAGTACCCACAAAATGACAGAGCTCCAAAATACATAAAACAAACTTTAACACCATTGAAAAGACAGAGAGCCAACTCCACGATAATAGTAGGAGACTTCAAAACACCGCTTTCAGTGAAGGATAGAATATCCAGAAAGAAGCTCAATAAAGAAATAGAAGATCTAAATGCCACAATCAACCAACCTGACCTCATGGACATATACAGAACACTGCACCCAAAAGCAGCCAAGTATAATTTCTTTTCCAATGCACCTGGAACATTGTCCAGAATAGACCACACAGTAGGCCATAAAGCAAGCCTTAACTGAATCCGGAGCACTGAAGTATTTCAAAGCACCTTTTCTGACCATAAAGCCCTAAAAGAAATCAATAACAGAAAAAGCAAAGAAAAAAATCAAACATACAGAAATGTCTTGCTCAAAAACTACTGGGTTATAGAAGAAATTAGGGACAGAATAAAGAAATTCACAGAATCAAATGAACATGAAAAAACCTACCAAAACTTTTGGGACACAGCAGAAGCAGGTCTCAGAGGTCAATTTATAGCAATAAATGCACACATCCAAAACAAAAAAGCGCCAAAAATGAAAGCGCTAAGGCTACAACTCCAACAAATAGAAAGAGAGGAGCAAAAGAAGCCCTCAGACACCAGAAGAGAGCAAATAATAGAAATCAGAGCAGAATTGAATGAAATAGAGAATAGAAAAACAATTCAAAGAGCTAAAGAAAACAAAAACTGGTTCTCAGAAAAGACTAACAGAATCGATAAACCACTTGCCAAACAGAGAAAGGAAAACAGGAGAGGAAACAAATAACGCAAATTAGAAATGTGATGGGCGATATCACAACGACCCAACTGAAATTAAATAATCATAATACAATATTATGAAAAACTGTACTCTAACAAATTCGAAAACCTAGAGGAAATGGAAAAATTTCTAGAAACACACTACCTGTCTAAACTAACACAGAGATAGAACAACTAAATAAACCATGACAAAAGAAGAGATTAAAAAACTTAATTTCAAAACACCCAACAACAACAACAATAAAAACACTGGCCCTGACGGCTTCACTGGAGAATTACACCAACTTTCAGAGAAGAGCCAACATCACTGCTACTAAATATATTTTGAAGTATAAAAAAGGATGGAACACTGCCAAACTCATTCTATGAAGCCAGCATAACCCTGATACCAAAGCCAGGTCAAAACACCACAAAAAAGAAAACTATAGACCAATGGACCTCATGATATTAGACACAATAATCCTCAACAAAATTCTAACTAATAAAATTCAACAGTATATATTAAAAAAAAAATTCACCATGCCCAGTGGGATTCATACCAGGTATGCAGGGATGGTCCAACATTAAAAAAAAAAAAAAAAAAAAATGTAATCAATCACATAAATAAAACAAAAAAAACCATATGATCTTATCAGTTCCTGCAGAAAAGGCATTTGACAAAGTCCAATACCCATTCAGGAAGAAAACACTCAGCAATATAGGAATAGAAGGTAAATTTCTGAGCATAATAAAGGGTATTTATACAAACCGAACAGCCATCATCATCCTAAACGGAGTGAGTCTGGAAGCATTCCGCTTGAGAACTGCAACCAGAAAAGGATGTCCTTTATCACCATTTTTATTCAACACTGTGCTGGAGGTCCTAGCCAGAGCAATTAGGCTAGGGAAAGAAATAAAGGGCATCTAAACTGATAAGGAAGAAGTAAAATGTGTCTATTTGCAGATAATATGATCTTATACACAGAAAACCCTAAGGAATAAACAAGAAAACTACTGGAATTGATAGAAGAGTTCAACAAAGTACCGGGATGCAAGACAAACACAGGAAAATCAGTTGTATTCTTCTACACCAAAAAGGAGAACATCGAAGAGGAAATCACCAAATCAATACCATTCACTATAGCCCCCAAGAAGATAAAAAACGTAGAAATAAATCTAACCAGAAATGTAAAAGATCTATACAAAGAAAACTACAAGACACCACTGCTAGAAACCAAAAGAGACCTACATAAGTCGAAAAACATGCGTTACTCATGAACAGGAAGACTCAACATTGTGAAAAACATCATTCTACACAAAGCGATCTCTAGATACAAGGATCCATGATCCCAATTTCAATGGCATTTTGTAATGAGATGGAGAAACAAATCACCAATTTCACATGGAAAGGGCAGAGGCCCCGGATAAGTAAAGCATTACTGAAGAAAAAGAACAAAGTGGGAGACCTCAAACTACCTGAGTTTAGAATCTATTATATCATCATTGTAGTCAAAACACCGTGGTACTGATACGATAACAGATACATAGGTTAATGGAACAGAACTGAGAATCCAGAAATAAATCCATACACATGAGCAGCTGATATTTGACAAAGGCCCAAAGCCCATTAATTAGGGAAAAGACAGTCTCTTTAAGAAATGGTGCTGGCATAACTGGGTATTCGCCTGCTAAAAAATGAAACAAGAACATACTTCACACCATGCACAAAAACTAACTCAAAATGGACCAAAGACCTAAATGTAAAATCTAAAATGATAAAGATCATGGAAAAAAAAATAGGGACAACACTAGGAGCCTTAATACACAGCATACACAATATACAACACATCACCAACAACAAACACAAGAAGAGAAACTAGATGACTCGGCGTTCCTAAAAAATCAAATGCTTATGCTCATCCAAACACTTCACCAAAACCAGTAATAAGACAACCTAAAGAGTGGGAAAAAAATTTTGGCTACAACAAATCTGATCAGCATTTCATCTCCAAAATCTACAAGATACTGCAAAACCTCAAAAACAAAAAGACAAATAACCCAATTAAAAAGTGGGCAAGGAACATGAACAGTCACTTCACCAAAGAAGACATTCAGGAAGCTAGCAGATACCTGAGGAAATGCTCTCGATCATTAGCCTTCAGAAAAATGCAAATCAAACTACAATGAGATACCATCTCACCCCAACAAGGATAGCAGTAATCCAAAACACACAAAACAATCAACGTAGGAGAGGTTGTGGAGAGACTGGAATACTCATACACTGCTGGTGGGAATGTAAAATGGTACAACCACTTTGAAAATCAATTTGGAGCTTCCTTCAAAGGTAGAAATAGAACTGCCATTTGACCCACCAATTCCACTCCTTGGAATACGTCCTAGAGAAATAAGAGCTCTCACACAGAGACACATGCACACTCATGTTCATGGCAGCAAAAACATGGAAATGGCACAGAGGTAGGGTCAAGATGGCGAAAGAGCCAGATGCTTCTGGTGATCCCTCTTACAACAAAGACCTGAAAAATCTAGTGAAATGAGTATATTTATCAGAAGCTAGGAGCCCTGAACATCAAAGGCAAAGTTAGAAAATGGACTAAGTGGCACGGGAAGAGTGAGACCATTCAGAAACAGAGAGAAGTTGCAGGACTTGAATCGCTGAGATTCCTCAGGCACAATTCCTGGAAGTGGCTGCAGCGGGCTGGTGGTAGCGTTTGGCCACGGTTTTCTTAGGGAGAAGCAGCCAGCCACAAAACCTGCTCACACCTCTGAAATCAGAGAAGAACAGCACTCTCGGCAAAGGCTAAATACTTGTGTATATTTTACCACGGCCTCTGACCCCAAGCCGGCTTCAGTGGCTGTAAATTTCCCTGGGCCTGATATAGGCCCATTTGAGTACTCTGAGCCATATTCCCGGTTTTGAAAAAAAAAAAAAAGGAAGAAGGTATATATTCACAACAGGCGGAAAAGATAATTTGCCAGCTCTGCTAACCTGGGGAGCTCAGGACAGAAGCAGCTCCTGTCCAGGAGTATATAGTCCGTGGACTTTGAACACCTTTCCCCCCTGCATGGGCCAGTCTGGGCCTATTCCAGAAGAATATGCCCTTGTTGGCAGACAGCGGCTGTTTAAGCTGTGCAGTGGAAAAGTGGGTGTTTGATATTTGACACAGCTTTGCACATTAAACAGAGTCCTCATGTACCCACATTAGGGACCTAAGCACTGGTGGCTCCTCTCAGGACACACAGCCCCCAAAACAGGGGTCCAAGGATAACTGATACCTTCCAGTCCTTACTACTGAAAGCACTGGGTGCCCATGGTCTATCTGCAGAACCCACCCACCTGCACGCTCTAGGGAACAGGGTCACGCTTTCCTCAGATACGTTTGGAGGATGGTTCTCAACCCTCTGCCTTATTCACAGAGTGACCCCCTGCTGCAACCAGATACTGGCACCTACACCAAACACCCCTGCCCTTCTCAGACTATAGCACAGAACCTGTATCACACACTTGATGTCCTGGACACCTGAGCAGACTATAGCACAGAACCTGTATCACACACTTGATGTCCTGGACACCTGAGCTGAATCCACACAAGAAAAATTAATGGACTCATAAGCTCATATACATGACAACAGCTCTAGCCATCTGGTGACAGGACGTCAGAGGACCAAAGGCAAAAACAATCAAGCTAGCTCACTCAAACAACCCATTTGGGCATATCAAAACAAAACAAAGCCAGAAACTAGGATATAGTGAGCAAACATAAAATAAACTAACACAGTAACTTAGAGATGGCTGGGAGAAAACAGTCAATATCAAACCACATAAAGAAACAGACCATGACTATCTCAACAAGCTCTCAACACAAAGAATCAAAGGATCCTCTGGATGAAAGTGTCTTCATGAAATTACCAGATGCAGAATTCAAAAGATTAATATACAGAATTCTTCAAGACATAAGGAAGGAGATCAGGCAATACGCAGAACAAGCCAAGGAACACACAGGTAAAACACTTGAAGAAATAAAAAAGGTTCTTCAGAAACATAATGAAAAATTTAATAAGCTGTGAGGATCCATAGAAAGACACCAATCAGGAATTCAGAAGATTAACAATAAAATTACGGAATTAGACAACTGAGTAGAGTCAGAGGAGCAGAATCGAGCAAGTGGAAGGCAGAACTGGGGACCATGAAGACAAAGCACTTGGCACCACTACATTTGAAGAAAAATCAGATAAAAGAATTAAAAAAAAATGAACGAACCTTAAGAATCATGTGGGACTTTATCAGGAGAAATAACCTACGAGTGATCGGTGTACCAGAACAGGGAGGGATAACAGAGAATACAGAGAGAATTGTTGGAGATTTGTTGGCAGAAAACTTCCCTGATGTCGTGAAAGATGAGAAGATATCAATCCAAGTTGCTCATCAAACTGCATATAAGATAGATTTTAAAAGAATGTCACCAAGACATATTATAATCCAACTTGCGAAAACCAAAGATAAAGAGAGAAATTTAGAGCAGCTAAGGATAAATGAAACGTCACATACAAAGAAGAGTCAATGAGAATAAGCTCAGACTACTTGGCAGAAACCATGCAGGCAAGAAGGCAATGGCATGACTTATATAAAGTTTGGAAGAAAAAAAATTGCCAGCCAAGAATATATCCAGCAATACTGTCTCTCAAATATGAAGGTGAAATTAGGACATTTCCAGATAAATAGAAGTTTAGGGATTTCGTAAAAACCAAACCAAAACTACAAGAAACACCAAAGGGAGTTCTTTGGTTAGAAAATCAATAATATCAGGTATCAACCCAAGACTAGAACACTGGACAGAGCAGTCAGATATTAACCCAGACAGGGAAATCACAAAAATAAATCAAGATAAAAAATGCTCACAATGGGGAAACAGCAATGTCATTATGTAAAAGAAGACAACATAGAAATAATAAAGAGGGAAAAGGAAATGTTGTCATAGCTCTTTCATATGAAGAGGAAGAAAAGGCAATAAGAGGAAATAAAAGTAATGACAAAGGAGACTAACTATCCTTCTCATAAAACTAAAATACAAGAAAAAAATAGAGACTCAGCAGAAAAAAAATCAACAACAACAAATAAGAGGAAAAGACAACGTATAAAGATCAACTGCTCAGCACAAAAACCTAAGTAGGAAAAAGAAACTGTCAATAACACACAAAAAAATACATCAAAGTGACAGCACTACGCTCATACCTATCCATAATTACGCCGAATGTTAATGGACTAAACATACTTATAAAGAGACAGAGTGGCAGAATGGTTAAAAAAACACAATTCATCTATATGCTGCCTACAAGAGACACACCTTACACTTAAGCGACACAAATAAACTAAAACTCAAACAATGGAAAAAAAATATAACAAGCAAAAAACAATCAAGAAAGAGCGGGAGTGGCAATATTAATTTCTGACAAAATAGACTTCAAAGTTAAATCCACCACAGAGGATAAGGAAGGACACTATCTACTGATTAAAGGGACAATATACCAGGAGGACATAAATATATTAAATATTGATGCACCCAATGACAGGGCTGCAAGATACATAAAACAAACTCTAAAAGCATTGAAAACTGAGACAGACAGCTCCACAATTATAATAGGAAACTGCAACACACCACTTTCGGTGAAGGACAGGACATCCAGAAAGAAGCTCAATAAAGACAGGGAACATCTATGTGTCACAATCAACCAACTCGACCTTATACACATATACAGAACACTCCACCCAACAGCAGCCAAGTATACTTTCTTTTCTAGTGCACATGGAACATTCTCTAGAATAGACCACATATGAGGTCATAAAGCAAGTCTTAGCAGAATCCAAAACATCGAAATATTACAAAGCATCTTCTCTGACGATAATGCCATGAAAGCAGAAATCAACAACAGAAAAAGGAGGGAAAAGAAATCAAACACTTGCCATCGGAACAAGAACCTGCTCAAAAAGGACTGGGTTATAGAAGAAATTAAGGATGGAATAAAGAAATTCATAGAATACAATGAGAATGAAAACGCTTCCTATCAGAACCTTTGGGACACAGCGAAAGCAGTGCTCAGAGGTCAACTGATAACAAGAAATGCACGCATCCAAAAAGAAGAAAGGGCCAAAATCAAAGAATTATCCCTACAACTTGAACAAACAAAGAGAGCAACAAAAGAAACCTTCAAGCTCTAGAAGAAAGGAAATAATAAAAATTAGAGCAGAACTAAATGAAATAGAAAACAGAAAAACAATTGAAAGAATTAACAAGACCAAAAGCTGATTCTTTGAAAAAATTAACAAAATTGATTGACCATTGCCAAAACCAACAAAAGAAAAACAGGAAAGGAAGCAAATAACCCGAATAAGAAATGAGATGGGCCATATTACAACAAACCCAACTGAAATTAAAAGAATCATATCCGATTGCCATGAAAAATTGTACTCTAACAAACTTGAAAACCTAGAAAAAAGGAACGAATTCCTAGAAACACACTACCTACCTAAACTAACACAAACAGAGGTAGAACAACTAAATAGACCCATAGAAAAAGAAGAGACTGAAAAAGTATTCAAAAAACTCCCAGTACAAAAAAAAAAAACCAAGCCGGGACGGCTTTACCGCAGAGGTCTAAAAACTTTCAGAGATGCATTGACACCACTACTACTAGAGGCATTTCAGAGCACAGAAAAGGACGGAATACTCCCAGACTTATTTTATGAAGCCAGAATATTCCTGATACCAAAAAGGGTAAAGCCACCACAAAAAAAGAAAATTAAAGACCTATATCCCTCATGAACTTAGATGCAAAGATCCTCACCAAAATTCTAGCCAATAGAATTCAACAACATATCAAAAATAATTCACCATGAGCAAGTGGGATTCATACCAGGTATGCAGTGATGGTTCAACACTAGAAAAAGCATTAATGTAATCCATCATATAACTAAAACAGAAGACAAAAACCACATAATTTTATCAATCGATGGAGAAAAGGCATTTGACAAAGTTCAACACCCATTCATGATAAGAAAAAAAAAAACTCTCAGCAAAATAGGAAAGAAGGAAAAATCCCTCAACAAAATAAAGGGCATTTACACAAAGCCAACAGCAACATCATCCTAAATTGACAGAGTGTGAAAGCATTCCCCTTGAGATCAGGAACCAGACAAGGACACCCTTCATCGCCACTTTTATTCAACATTCTGCTGGAGGTCCTAGCCAGAGCAATTAGGCTAGATGAAGATTAAAGAGCATCCAGATTGATAAGGACGAAGTAAAAGTATCTGTACTTGCAAATGACATGATCTTGTACACAGAACACCCAAAAGAATCCTCAAGAAAACTACTGAAACTAGTAGAAGAGTTCAGCAGAGGATCAGGATACAAGAAAAACACACAAAAATCAGTTGGATTCCTCCACACCAACAAAAACAGCATCGAAGAGGAAATCACCAAGTCAATACTATTTACAGTAGCCCCCAAGAACATAAAATACTTAGGAATAAATCTTACCAGAGATGTAAAAGAGTTATACAACAAAAACTACAAGACACTACCATAAAAAACCAAAAGAGACCTACATAAGGGGAAAAACATACCTCTATATTTTTTATCATGGATACCCAGAAACCCAGTGCCGTCGAGTTGATTCTGACTCATAGCGACCCTATAGCACAAAGTAGAACTGCCCCATAGCATTTCCAAGGAGCACCTAGTGGATTCGAACTGCCAACCCTTTGGTTAGCAGCCGTAGCACTTGACCACTATGCCACCAGGGCTTCCTGCTCATGCATAGGAAGACTTAACATTGTAAAAATGTCTGTTCTACCAAAAGCCATCTATACATTCAATGCAATACCCATCCAAATTCCAATGACATTTTTTGATGAGATGGAGAAAGAAATCACCAACTTCATATGGAGGGAAAGAACTGCCAGATAAGTAAACCATTACTGAAAAAGAAGGACAAAGTCTCGGAGCCCTCACCCCATCTGATTTTAGAACCTATTATACCACCACAGTAGGTAAAACAGCCTGATACTGATACAACAGCAGATACATAGATCAATGGAACAGAATTGAAAATCCAGACATAAATCCATCCACATATGAGCAGCTGATATTTAACAAAGGCCCGAAGTCAGTTAAATGGGGAAAAGGCAGTCTTTTTAACAAATGGTGCTGGCATAACTGGATATCCATTTCTAAAAAAATTAAACAAGACCCATACCTCACACCATGCACAAAACTAACTCAAAGTGGATCAAAGACGACCTAAATATAAAATCTAAAGGATAAAGATCACGGAAGAAAAAATAGGGACAGTGCCAGGAACCCTAATACATGGCAGAAACAGTATACAAAACATCACTAACAATGCAGAAAAGAAACTAGATAACTGGGAGTTCCTAAAAATCAAACACCTATGCTCATCCAAAGACTCCACCAAAAGAGCAAAAAGGCTACCCTCCCCACTGGGAAAAAGTTTTTAGCTTTGACATTTCAGATCAGCACCAGATCTCTAAAATCTACGTGATGCTACAAAAACTACAAAAATATTCTGAAGGGTTATTTTGTAATAAAATATGTTTTAAGTCATAATAAAAAGAAACAAAGACAAAACTTTCTCATCTCCTCAAGGACACACACTGACCCCGACGGCCTGATAATATACACACGTACCTCACATTCCAAATGCACCCACTGACACTCCCTCCACTCCTCCAGGATAGAAACACACATAAGCACCTTACAGCCTCAAGTGCACACGCAGTTGTGAGCTGGCAAAGGATTACACACCCACACTGGCTTTCTGCAGAATTAGAAATACATGTAAAATGTCCCAGATACAAATGGAGGAGTGGCACACAAGTTAATGATCTCGTTCAAACATGTAATACTCGTGACTGGAAATTGTATATACACACAGATCATTAGCAGGATGGTTCTGTAGATCTTGGCAAATCTCTTGCATCCTCAACCTATCATGCTTGCAAATCAATCATGATTTCATGACAGGACACTACAAATAAACGGTTGGTTTTTAGTCAATTCAGCAAAGTCACTCACTTCCTGGACGAATGAGTGCCATTGCAACTTGAATGTTGGTTGACATGTTTCTTATGTTAACAAGGAGGACCTAAGAGAAGCGAGCTCGGAGGTTGGAACTTGACTGAATTTTCCTTGACAGGAGATCTTTCTGTGCTTAAACGGAGAGTACTTTTCAAATTCTTAAGAATCGTTCAGAATTAGGTATTATTCAGAATGTAACAGATAATGACTTGACACACTTGTCAGTTTAAGGTGGCGTTATTGAAATTTCCCCCCTCATTTTAAGTCCACCAGTTAGGAAAACAGTCAGTGCAGTCCTGAGATGCAGCCTTTGCCATTTCCCGTGGTATAAATACTGCCAGCACAGGACAGGCTAGCAACCTGAGGGCACTGAATTCTACACCATGAAAGGGGATCTCCCAAAACAAAACCCACGCCTGCAAATAACCCAGGTTTTTCTATAGGAGGGTGAAGCACAGCAGCAACATTACTAAGGATGAGTGTGCGCGTCCATTACCTTCCTTTGTAATAGACCTGATCTATGAGAAAGAAAAGCGCTGCTCTCTGTGCTCAGGGTCTGAGGCCTCGCCCTGGCACAGCCCAGCACAGCCGCGAGACCTACCCTCAGGGACCCCGCCTTCCCTGCTCCTGCCCGCGCGCCTGCCTAAAGGGGACCTTCCACAACTGATGCCTGAAGCCGTTAGAGGGCGTCAGTTCGCGCGCCTGAGAGCCCTTTCCCGGGAGTTTGTGCGCATGCGTGAGCTCCTAAAGCAGGGCGGGAATAGAGTTCCCTGGGCCATGGCTGCAGAGTGGTTAAGAGTTGCTGCCTGCAAACCAAAAGGCCAGTTGTTCGAATCTACCATGCGCTCCTTGTAAAGTCCTATGGGGCAGTTCTACTCTGTCCTACAGGCTCATTACGGGTCAGAATTTACTGTAATGGGTTTAAGAAGAGCACTGCAGGAGCAGAAAACAAACCATCTGGGGTGAATTCTGAGGCTTCTTGGAAAGCAGGTGACACCTCCTCACCCAGAACCTCCACATCAGCCCTTCTGCCAAAAGAGTGGTCTGAAGCCACCACTCATGATTTGCAAAAATTGTGGTCATTGTTCTTTTGTGCCATGGAGTCAATCTCCCCTCATGGAGACCCTATATGACACAGGAGAACTGCCCCGTAGCGTTTCCTAGGCTGTAATCTTTATGGTGGCAGATTCCCTGCTGTTTTTCCTCTGCAGCCAGAGCCTTAGTCGCTGGGCCCAGTGCTTAACCTCGCACGGTCAGGGCTCCTTCCCTAAGCTTACCCTTTGCTATTGAGTGGATTCTGACTCACAGGGACCCTACCAGTCAGAGTAGAACTTACCCACAGGGCTTCCAAGGAGTGGTTGGTGGATTTAAACTGCCACCTTTTGGTTAGCAGCAGGGCTCTTAACCACTTTGCAACCAGGGCTCCACTTAAAATACAGTATCCTGGAATGGGGAAGAGTGCTTTTCCACATTTAGATACACTTTGGACCACATTCATTTCTTCTTATGAATAGGCTTTCAAAAAATACTGTTTCTTTTTTCTATTCACTTTGAAAGTTCCATGACAGAACTGCACAACCAAGGAATTTTAGACCTGGAAATGCTGTAAGACATACTTTCTCCTGATGCCATTCCAAAAGTTTTCCGTACTATATTTACTGTCATACAGTGTTTCTTGCTGCATTTATTTAATATATAGACATTTCACAATAAATGTTGAGGCACCAATGTTTTGTCTCGAATTTACTTGTTCGCTTGACCAGGACAGTTGAGAACCAGGTCACAGAAAGTAGCTCCTTGCTGTCCCTAGGTTCTTGCTCCACACAGGTGGAATGGCTTAAGCTGCACCCTTAGAATTTATGAAATCGAATAAAAATTTACGAAATTTTTATTCCAAAATTAATATTTATGGAAGGAAAGCAAGTCCTTTTACAATACCATTTAAGAAAATAAAACATATAGGAATAAATGTACCCATTGATACGAAAGCCTTATACAACGAAAATTATAAAACCCTACTGAAAGATCTTAAAGAAGACCTAGATAGATGGAAAGAAATTCTGTGGTCATGGATTGGAAGACTTAATATAGTCAAGATGTCAATAATACACAAAGTGACCTACAGATAGAACACAATCCTAATCAAAATTCCTATAGTATTCATTACAAAAATGGAAAAAGAATCCTTCTTTTTCTATGGGAAGACGAGAGAACTGAAATAGTTAAAGCAATTTGAAAAATAACAAAGTAGCAGGCCTCATACTTCCTCACTTCAAAACAGATTACACAGCTACAGTAAATCAAAAGAGCCTAGTACTTGTTTAAGTGCAGACACACAGGCCAATGGAACAGAATTGAAAATCCAGCAATAAATCCAAACATCTATGGTCAATTGGTTTTCAATAAGGGAGCCAAATTCATTCACTGGCAAAAGAATAGTCTCTCCAACAAATGGTGCAGGCTAAATTGGATTTCCAGAAACAGAAAGATGAAACAAGATCCATGCCTCACACCATACACAAAAACTAAATCAATATGGATCCAGGAGCTAAATTTAAATTTAGAATCATGCAGTTCTATGAAAAAAATAGAGGAGCAAACCTTTCGGACCTAATTAGTTTTCAAATGATAGATTATCAAACACAATAATGAATGCACAAGCTGATGAAAGCAAAATAGATAACTCGGACCTCATAAGATTTAAATACTTAATAAAAATAGGGAAGAGACAGCCTACAGACTGGGAAAAATTCTTTGGCAATTATATAAGTGATTAGAGTCTAATATCTAAAATGTATAAAACTTCTACAGCTTAATAACCAAAAAAAAATTATATCAAGAAGTGGGCAAAGAACGTAAACAGACATTTCACCAATAAGAATATTCACATGGCCAACGGACACGTGAAGAGATGCTCAACGTCATTAGGCACCAGGGAAATGCAAACCAATATCAACTTGAGAAACAATTTCACTCCCACTGTGATGGCTACAATAAAAAAAAACAAAAACTAAAAAAAAGGGAAAGTAACAAGCATTGGAGAGGATTTGAATAAATTGGAACCCTCATCCGCTGCTGGTAAAAACTCAAAATGATATAGCCATTTTCAAAACAGTCTGGTGGTTCCTCAAAAAACTGCTGGCACAGCTGCCATATACCCCAGCAATTCCACTCAGCTATTTGCCCTAGGGATCTGACAGAAGTGACAGGAACTGACATATGCACACCTATTTTCATCACAGCACTATTCACAAGACCAAAAACATGGGAACAACCTAACTGCCCATCAATCGATGAATGGATAAGTAAAATGTGGTGCATACATACAATGAGATACTACTCAGCAATAGAGAAATATGAGTTCCCTAAGCTCCCTGGAACATGAAAGAACCTGGAGGACATTATCTCGAGCGAAATAAGTCTGTCACAATAAAAGAAATATTCTATGTTATCACATTTATGAAATGATACGAACTAATAAAAATACACAGAAAATAATGGGTGTGCCAGAGTCGGGGTGGAGTGAAACAGAAATTCACTCTCTAGAGAGTACACACTGGTTACTTTTGGTGATGGCAAAGGCAATGCCAAATGCGAGTGAAGTGCACATAGTTTGATGAAGGCAAACCATGTGAGTAAAATGTACACAAGGAAAAAGAACTTGTTGGTAAGAGCAGGATGGCAACATTCATCTCTGACACATTAGACTTTAAAGCAAAATCCACCACAAAGGATAAGAAAGGTCACTGTCTAATGATTAAACGGTCAATACCCCAGGACGACATAACCATAATAAGTATTTACGTACCCAATGACAGAGCTCTAAAATACATAAAACAAACTTTAACAGCATTGAAAAGAGATATAGACAGCTCCACAAGTAGAAGGAGACTTCAACAGACCACTTTCGGTTAAAGGACAGAACATTTAGAAAGAAGTTCAGTAAAGACATGGAAGATCTAAATGCCACAATCAACCAACTTGATCTCATAGACATATACACAGCACTCCACCCAACAGCAGCCAAGTGTACTTTGTTTTCCAATGCACATGGAACATTCTCCAGAATTGACCACATACTAGGCAAAGCAAGCCTTAACAGAATCCAAAGCATAGAAATATTACAAAGCATCTTTTCTGACCATAAAGCCATAAAAGTAGAAATCAATAACAGAAAAGGCAAGGGAAAAAAAAATAACATACATATAAACTAAACAATGCCTTGCTCAAAAATGGCTGAGTTATAGAAGAAGTCAAAGACAGAATAAAGAAAATCATACAGTCAAGTGAAAATTAAAACATATTCTACTGGAATCTTTGGAACACAGCAAAAACAGTGCTCAGAGGTCGATTTATAGCAATAAATGCAGACATCCAAAAAAGAAGAAAGGGCCAAAATCAAAACATTAACCCTACAACTTGAAAAAATAGAAAGAAAGCAAGCAGCAAAAGAAGCCCTTGGAAAGCAAAGAAAAATTAGAGCAGAACTGAAAAAGAAGAAGAAAGTGGGAGGCCTCACTCTACCTGATTTTAGAACATATTATACAGCCACAGTAGTCAAAACAGCCTGGTACTGGTACAACAACAGGCACATAGACCAATGGAACAGAATTGAGAACCCAGATATAAATCCATCCACATATGAGCAGCTGATATTTGACAAAGGCCCAGTGTCAGTTAATTGGGGAAAAGATAGTCTTTTTAACAAATGGTGCTGGCATAACTGGATATCCATTTGCAAAAAAATGAAACAGGACCCATACCTCACACCATGCACAAAAACTAACTCCAAGTGGATCAAAGACCTAAACATAAAGACTAAAACGATAAAGATCATGGAAGAAAAAATACGGACAACATTAGGAGCCCTAATACAAGCCACAAACAGAGTACAAAACATTACTAAAAATCACGAAGAGAAACCAGATAACTGGGAGCTCCTAAAAATCAAACACCTATGCTCATCTAAAGATTTCACCAAAAGAGTAAAAAGACCACCTACAGATTGGGAAAGAATTTTCAGCTATGACATCTCTGACCAGCGCCTGATCTCTAAAATCTATATGATTCTCTTAAAACTCAACCACAAAAAGACAAACAACCCAATCAAAAAGTGGGCAAAGGATATGAACACACACTTCACTAAAGAAGATATTCAGGTAGCTAACAGATACATGAGAAAATGCTCTCGATCATTAGCCATTAGAGAAATGCAAATTAAAACTACGATGAGATTCCATCTCACTCCAACAAGGCTGGCATGAATCCAAAAAACACAAAATAATAAATGTTGGAAAGGCTGCGGAGAGATTGGAACTCTTATACACTGCTGGTGGGAGTGTAAAATGCTACAACCACTTTGGAAATCTATCTGGCGTTTTCTTAAAAAGTCAGAAATAGAATTACCATACAACCCAGAAATCCCACTCCTTGGGATATACCCTAGAGAAATGAAAGCCTTTACACGAAAAGATATATGCACACCCATGTTTATTGCAGCACTGTTTACAATAGCAAAAAGCTGGAAGCAACCAAGGTGTCCATCAAAGGATGAATGGTTAAATAAATTATGGTATATTCACAAAATGGAATACTACGCATCGATAAAGAACAGTGATGAATCTGTGAAAAATGTTATAACATGGAGGAACCTGGAAGGCATTATGCTGAGTGAAATTAGTCAGATGCGAAAGGACAAATATTGTATAAGACAATTATAATAAGATCTTGAGAAATAGTGCAAACTGAGAAAAACACATTCTTTTGTGGTTATGAGAGGGGGGAGGGAGGGGAGGTGGGAGAGGGTTATTTACTGATTAGATAGTAGATAAGAACTACTTTAGCTGACGGGAAGGACAGTACTCAACACAGGGAAGGTCAGCTCAACTGGACTGGACCAAAACCAAAGAAGTTTCCGGGATATACTGAATGCTTCTAAGGTCAGCGGAGCAAGGGCAGGGGTTTGGGGACTATGGCTTAAGGGGACTTCTAAGTCAATTGGCAAAATAAATTCTATTAAGAAAACATTCTGCATCCCAATTTGAAGTGTGGCATCTGGGGTCTTAAATGCTAACAAGCAGCCATCTAAGATGCAGCAATTGGTCTCAACCCATCTGGATCAAAGAGAATGAAGAACACTAAGGTCACACGATAACTATGAACCCAAGAGACACAAAGGGCCACATGAACTAGAGACTTACAACATCCTGAGACCAGAAGAACTAGATGGTGCCCAGCCACAACTGATGACTGCCCTGACAGGGAGCACAACAGAGAACCCCTGAGAGAGCACAACAGTGGGATGCAGACCCCAAATTCTCATAAAAAGACCAGACTTAATGGTCTGACTGAGACTAGAAGAATTCAGGCAGTCATGGTCCCCAAACCTTCCATTGGCCCAGGACAGGAACCATTCCCGAAGTCAACTCATCAGACATGGAAGGGACTGGACAATGGGTTGGAGAGAGATGCTGATGAAGAGTGAGCTACTTGTATCAGGTGGACACTTGAGACTGTATTGGCATCTCCTGTCTGGAGGGGAGATGGGAGGGAAGAGAGGGTTAGAAACTGTCAAAATGGTCATGAAAGGAGAGACTGGAAGGAAGGAGTGGGCTAACTCATTAGCAGGAGAGTACATGGGAGTATGTAGTAAGGTGTATATAACTTCATATGTGACAGACTGACTTGATTTGTAAACTTTCACTTAAAGCACAATAAAAATTATTTTTAAAATTTAGAGCAGAATTAGAGAGCAGAAAAACAATTTAAAGAGTCAACGAGGCCAAAAGCTGGTTCTCTGAAAAGATCGACAAAATCAATAAGCCACTGGCCAGACTGACAAAAGAAAAACACGAGAGGAAGCAAATAACTCAAATAAGAAATGAGACAGGCAATATCACAACAGACCCAACTGAAATTAAAAGAATCATAAGAGAATGTTATCAAAAATTCTACTCCAACAAATTTGAAAACCTAGAGGAAATGGACAAATTTCTAGAAACACACAACCTATGTAAACTAACACAAACTGAGGCAGAAAAACTAAATAAACCTATAACAACAACAAAAAGATTGTAGAGGTAATTAAAAAAAACTCCCAACAAAATAAAGCCCTGGCCCTGACAGCTTCACTGGAGAATTCTACCATACTTTCAGAGAAGAGTTAACACCAGTACTACTAATGGTATTTCAGAGCATAGAAAAGGATGGAATACTACAAAACTCATTCTATGAAGCCAGCATAACCATGATGCCAAAACCAGGTAAAGGCAGTACGAAAAAATTACAGACCCATATACCTCATGAACATAGATGCAAAAATCCTCAACAAAATTTTAGCTAATGGAAATCAACAGTACATCAAATATAGAATTCATCATGATCAAGCGGGATTCATACCAGGAATGCAGAGATGGTTCAACATTAGAAAAACGATCAATGTAATCCACCACATAAATAAAACAAAGGATAAGAACCATGTGTTGTTATCAATCGATTCAGAAAACTCATTTCACAAAGTCCAACACCTGTTACTGATAAAAACTCTCATCAAAATAGCAATAGAAGGGAAGTTCCTTAAAAATAAAGGGCATTTATGCAAAGCCAACAGCCAACATCATTCTAAAGACAGAGAGACTGAAAGCATTCCCCTTGAGATCAGAAAGCAGACAAGGATGCCCTTTATCACCATGCTTATTCAACATTGTCCTGGAGGTCCGAGCCAGAGCACTGAGACAAGAAAAAGAAATAAAGGCATCCAAATGGTAAGAAAGAAGTAAAAGTATCCCTTTGCAGATGGTACGATCTTATACACAGAAGGTCTAAGGAAAAACTACTGGAACTAATAGAAGATTTCAGCAAAGCATCAGGATAGAAGACAAACATACAAAAATCAGTTTGATTCCACTAACCAACAAAGAGAATTTCAAAAAGGAAATCACCAGATCAATACCAGTTAGAATAGCCCCCAAGAAGATAAAATACTTAGGAATAAATCTAAAAGAGATGTAAAAGACCTATATAAAGAAAGCCTACAAAACACTACTGCAAGAGACCAAAAGAGACTTACATAAGTGGGAGAACATACCACATTCATAGATCAGAAGATGAACATGTGAAAATGTCAGTTCCACCCAAAGCGTTCTACAGATACAGTGCAATCCCAACCCAAATTCCAATGACATTTTTTATCAAGATGGAGAAACAAATCATCAACTTCACACGGAAAGGGAAGAGGCCCAGAGTAAGTAAAGCATTACTGAAGAAGAAGGAAGTCAGAACAGCCTGGTACTGATACAACAACAGATACACAGACCAAAGGAACAGAATTGAGAATTCAGATGTAAATTTATCCACCTATGAGCAGCTGGTCTTTGACAAAGGCCCAAAGTCTGTTTGCTGGGTAACAACCCTGTGGCACCTGAACCCAAGGTCTGCGGCATCTCCAAGAGACCGAAGAAAGACTCCAGAACCAGCGATCATGACACATGTATGGTTTATTCGGGAAGCTTACTTACAGGACCGTGGCCCAGGGTGGCGGCTGGACCAGTTTAGTGCTCCGCAACCACCTAGCAAGGGACACAAGCTTATATACCATTCCAGCTGGGACCAATGTTCATTGTTTTTCTCCCACGTCCTTGGGCAGGCAGTGTTCCCAGGGACTTCATGTCCAGTCCCAGATGTTTTCCTTCCTGTTGCTAACAAATTCCTCGGCCTTGGCCACTGACCCAGTCACACCACTCCCGGCCTTGTACCTTAGCCTGAGTCCATGCCAAATTCATCCCCAGCATGCTTTAGGGAAGAGCAAAGCTCATTCCATTAGGAGGGGATGCATATAGCTGAATAGCATTACCCTACACTGTTAAATTGGGAAAAGGTAGTCTCTTTACCAAATGGTGCTGGTATAACTGGATATCCATCTGCAAAAAAAATGAAAAAAGAGCCATACCTCACACCATGTACAAAAACTAACTCAAAATGGATCAACGACCAAAATATAAAATCTAAAGGGATAAAGATCGTGGAAGAAAAAATAGGGACAGTGCTAGGAGCCCTAATATATAGCATAAATAGAATACCAACCATAAGTAATAATGCACAGACACCAGAAGAGAAACTAGATGACTGGAAGCTTCTAAAAATCAAATACTTATGCTCATCAAAAGACTTCACCAAAAGAGTAAAAACACAACCTAAAGATTGAGAAAAAAAATTTTGCTGACGACATATTTGATAAGGGTCTAATCTCTAAAATCTACAAGATACTGCAACACCTCAACAACAAAAAGACAAAATAACCCTAATTAAAAATGGGCAAAGGCTATGAATAAACACTTTGCCAAAGGAGACATTCAGGTGGCTAAGAGACACATGTGAAAATGCTCATGATCATTAGCCATCAGAGAAATGTAAATCAAAACCACAATGAGATACCATCTCCCCCCAACAAAGCTGGCACTAACCCAAAAAACACAAAATAATCAATGTTGGGGAGGTTGTGGAGAGACTGGGACACTTATGCACTGCTGGTGGGAATGTCAAATGGTACAACTGCCTTGGAAATCAATTTGGCGCTTCCTTAAAAAGCTTTTTTTTTAAAAAAAAAAAAAAAAAGCTAGAAATAGAAGTACCATAAGATCCAGTAATCCCACTCCTTGGAATATATCCTAGAGAAATAAAAGCTGTCACAAGAATAGGTATATGTACACCTATGTTCATTGCAGCATTGTTCACAACAGCAAAGAGATGGAAACAACCTAGGTGCCCATCAACAGATGAATGGATAAACAAACGATGGTCCATACACACAATGGAATACTATACAATGATAGAGAACAATGAAGAATCAGGGAAACATCTCACAATATGGATGAATCTGGAGGGCATGATACTGACTGAAACGAGTTGCAAAAGGACAAATATTGTATGAGACCACTATAATTAGAACTCAGGAAAAGGTTTAAACACAGAAGAAAGCATTCTTTGATGGTTCCAAGGGGAGGGAGGGAGGGAGAGGGGACTTCACTAACAAGATGGTAGGTAAGAATCACCTTGTGTAAAGGGAAGGACAACACACAATACAGGGGAAGTCAGCACAGCTGGACTAAACCAAAAGCTAAGATGTTTCCTGAACACAACCAAACAGTTCGAGGGACAGAGCAGCGGGGGCTGGGGTCTGGGCACCACGGTTTCAGGGGACATCTAGGTACTGGCATAACAAAGACTATTAAGAAAATGTTCTGCATCCCACTTTGGTCAGTGGCATCTGTGGTCTTAAAAGCTTATGAGCAGAGAGGCGGAGCCAAGATGGCGGACTAGGCAGACGTTACCTCGGATCCCTCTTACAACAAAGACACGGAAAAACAAGTGAATCGATCACATACATAACAATCTACGAACCCTGAACAACAAACACAGATTTAGAGACGGAGAACGAACTAATACGGGGAAGCAGCGATAGTTTCCAGAGCCTGGAGCCAGAGTACCAGTCAGGTACGGCACAAGCACAGAGACCTGCTCCACCCCCCTGAACTAACCCCGGGAGGGGGACCAGCCGGTTCCACGGGCGGCGTGGGACGCAGCCGGTAGGAGAAGTCCCCGGGAGGCAGTGACTGATCTTGGAGCAGAAAGAGTAGCATCCGAGCCGGAGAACCGTCCCGCAGGCGGCTTCATTAACATCTGAATAGCCTGAGCCAGAGGGAGAACTCTGATAGGGATCTGACTGCAGTTTATTTTTAGCGGATTTTCTGGAAAAACTAGTTTCCCAGTGATGGCTCGGAGACAACAATCCATATCAAACCACTTAAAGAAGCAGACCGTGACAGCTTCTCCAACCCCCCAAACAAAAGAATCAAAATCTTTCCCAAATGAAGATACAATTTTGGAATTATCAGATACAGAATATAAAAAACTAATTTACAGAATGCTTAATGATATCACAAATGAAATTAGGATATCTGCAGAAAAAGCCAAGGAACACACTGATAAAACTGTTGAAGAACTCAAAAAGATTATTCAAGAACATACTGGTAAAATTAATAAGTTGTAAGAATCCATAGAGAGACAACATGTAGAAATCCAAAAGATTAACAATAAAATAACAGAATTAGACAACACACTAGGAAGTCAGAGGAGCAGACTCGAGCAATTAGAATGCAGACTGGGACATCTGGAGGACCAGGGAATCAACACCAACATAGCTGAAAAAAAATCAGATAAAAGAATTTAAAAAAATGAAGAAACCCTAAGAATTATGTGGGACTCTATCAAGAAGGATAACCTGCGGGTGATTGGAGTCCCAGAACAGGGAGGGGGGACAGAAAACACAGAGAAAATAGTTGAAGAACTTCTGACAGAAAACTTCCCTGACATCATGAAAGACGAAAGGATATCTATCCAAGATGCTCATCGAACCCCATTTAAGATTGATACAAAAAGAAAAACACCAAGACATATTATCATCAAACTCACCAAAACCAAAGATAAACAGAAAATTTTAAAAGCAGCCAGGGAGAAAAGAAAGGTTTCCTTCAAGGGAGAATCAATAAGAATATGTTCTGACTACTCAGCAGAAACCCTGCAGGCAAGAAGGGAATGGGACGACATATACAGAACACTGAAGGAGAAAAACTGCCAACCAAGGATCATATATCCAGCAAAACTCTCTCTGAAATATGAAGGCGAAATTAAGATATTTACAGACAAACACAAGTTTAGAGAATTTGCAAAAACCAAACCAAAGCTACAAGAAATACTAAAGGATATTGTTTGGTCACAGAACCAATAATATCAGATATCAGCACAACACAAGGTCACAAAACAGAACGTCCTGATATCAACTCAAATAGGGAAATCACAAAAACAAACAAATTAAGATTAATTAAAAAAAAAAAATACACATAACAGGGAATCATGGAAGTCAATAGGTAAAAGATCACAATAATCAAAAAGAGGGACTAAATACAGGAGGCATTGAACTGCCATATGGAGAGTGATACAAGGCGATATAGAACAATACAAGTTAGGTTTTTACTTAGTAAAATAGGGGTATATAATGAGGTAACCATAAAAAGGTATAACAACTCTATAACTCAAGATAAAAGCCAAGAAAAACGTAACGACTCAACTAACATAAAGTCAAACACTATGAAAATGAGGATCTCACAATTTACTAAGAAAAACGCCTCAGCACAAAAAAGTATGTGGAAAAATGAAATTGTCAACAACACACATAAAAAGGCATCAAAATGACAGCACTAAAAACTTATTTATCTATAATTACCCTGAATGTAAATGGATTAAATGCACCAATAAAGAGACAGAGAGTCACAGACTGGATAAAGAAACACGATCCATCTACATGCTGCCTACAAGAGACACACCTTAGACTTAGAGACACAAACAAACTAAAGCTCAAAGGATGGAAAAAAGTATATCAAGCAAACAATAAGCAAAAAAGAAGAGGAGTAGCAATATTAATTTCTGACAAAATAGACTTTAGACTTAAATCAACCCCAAAGGATAAAGAAGGACACTATATAATGATAAAAGGGACAATTGATCAGGAAGACATAACCATATTAAATATTTACGCACCCAATGACAGGGCTGCAAGATACATAAATCAAATTTTAACAGAACTGAAAAGCGAGATAGATACCTCCACAATTATAGTAGGAGACTTCAACACACCACTGTCGGAGAAGGACAGGACATCCAGTAAGAAGCTCAACAGAGACACGGAAGATCTAATTACAACAATCAACCAACTTGACCTCATTGACTTATACAGAACTCTCCACCCAACTGTTGCAAAATATACTTTTTTTTCCAGCGCACATGGAACATTCTCTAGAATAGACCACATATTAGGTCATAAAACAAACCTTTGCAGAGTCCAAAACATCGAAATATTACAAAGCATCTTCTCAGACCACAAGGCAATAAAACTAGAGATCAATAACAGAAAAACGAGGGAAAAGAAATCAAATACTTGGAAAATGAACAATACCCTCCTGAAAAAAGACTGGGTTATAGAAGACATCAAGGAGGGAATAAGGAAATTCATAGAAAGCAACGAGAATGAAAATACTTCCTATCAAAACCTCTGGGACACAGCAAAAGCAGTACTCAGAGGCCAATTTATATCAATAAATGCACACATACAAAAAGAAGAAAGAGCCAAAATCAGAGAACTGTCCCTACAACTTGAACAAATAGAAAGTGAGCAACAAAAGAATCCATCAGGCACCAGAAGAAAACAAATAATAAAAATTAGAGCTGAACTAAATGAATTAGAGAACAGAAAAACAATCGAAAGAATTAACAAAGCCAAAAGCTGGTTCTTTGAAAAAATTAACAAAATTGATAAACCATTGGCTAGACTGACTAAAGAAATACAGGAAAGGAAACAAATAACCCGAATAAGAAATGAGAAGGACCACATCACAACAGAACCAAATGAAATTAAAAGAATCATTTCAGATTATTATGAAAAATTGTACTCTAACAAATTTGAAAACCTTGAAGAAATGGATGAATTCCTGGAAAAACACTATCTACCTAAACTAACACATTCAGAAGTAGAACAACTAAATAGACCCATAACAAAAAAAGAGATTGAAACGGTAATCAGAAAACTCCCAACAAAAAAAAGTCCTGGCCCGGACGGCTTCACTGCAGAGTTCTACCAAATTTTCAGAGAAGAGTTAACACCACTACTACTAAAGGTATTCCAAAGCATAGAAAATGACGGAATACTACCCAACTCATTCTATGAAGCCACCATCTCCCTGATACCAAAACCAGGTAAAGACATTACAAAAAAAGAAAATTATAGACCTATATCCCTCATGAACATTGATGCAAAAATCCTCAACAAAATTCTAGCCAATAGAATCCAACGACACATCAAAAAAATAATTCACCCTGATCAAGTGGGATTTATACCAGGTATGCAAGGCTGGTTTAATATCAGAAAAACCATTAATGTAATCCATCACATAAATAAATCAAAAGACAAAAACCACATGATCTTATCAATTGATGCAGAAAAGGCATTTGACAAAGTCCAACACCCATTCATGATAAAAACTCTTACCAAAATAGGAATTGAAGGAAAATTCCTCAACATAATAAAGGGCATCTATGCAAAGCCAACAGCCAATATCACTCTAAATGGAGAGAACCTGAAAGCATTTCCCTTGAGAACGGGAACCAGACAAGGATGCCCTTTATCACCGCTCTTATTCAACATCGTGCTGGAAGTCTTAGCCAGGGCAATCAGGCTAGACAAAGAAATAAAAGGTATCCGGATTGGCAAGGAAGAAGTAAAGTTATCACTATTTGCAGATGACATGATTATATACACAGAATACCCTAAGGAATCCTCCAGAAAACTACTGAAACTAATAGAAAAGTTTGGAAGAGTCTCAGGTTATAAAATAAACATACAAAAATCACTTGGATTCCTCTACATCAACAAAAAGAACACCGAAGAGGAAATTACCAAATCAATACCATTCACAATAGCCCCCAAGAAGATAAGATACTTAGGAATAAATCTTACCAAGGATGTAAAAGACCTATACAAAGAAAACTACAAAGCTCTACTACAAGGAATTCAAAAGGACATACTTAAGTGGAAAAACATACCTTGCTCATGGATAGGAAGACTTAACATAGTAAAAATGTCTATTCTACCAAAAGCCATCTATACATTTAACGCACTTCCGATCCAAATTCCAATGTCATATTTTAAGGGGATAGAGAAACAAATCACCAATTTCATATGGAACGGAAAGAAGCCCCGGATAAGCAAAGCACTACTGAAAAAGAAGAAGAAAGTGGGAGGCCTCACCTTACCTGACTTCAGAACCTATTATACAGCCACAGTAGTCAAAACAGCCTGGTATTGGTACAACAACAGACACATAGACCAATGGAACAGAATTGAGAACCCAGACATAGATCCATCCACGTATGAGCAGCTGATATTTGACAAAGGACCAGTGTCAATTAACTGGGGAAAAGATAGTCTTTTTAACAAATGGTGCTGGCATAACTGGATATCCATTTGCAAAAAAATGAAACAGGACCCATACCTCACACCATGCACAAAAACTAACTCCAAGTGGATCAAAGACCTAAACATAAAGACTAAAACGATAAAGATCATGGAAGAAAAAATTGGGACAACCCTAGGAGCCCTAATACAAGGTATAAACAGAATACAAAACATTACCAAAAATGATGAAGAGAAACCCGATAACTGGGAGCTCCTAAAAATCAAACACCTATGCTCATCTAAAGACTTCACCAAAAGAGTAAAAAGACCACCTACAGATTGGGAAAGAATTTTCAGCTATGACATCTCCGACCAGCGCCTGATCTCTAAAATCTACATGATTCTGTCAAAACTCAACCACAAAAAGACAAACAACCCAATCAAGAAGTGGGCAAAGGATATGAACACACATTTCTCTAAAGAAGATATTCAGGCAGCCAACAGATACATGAGAAAATGCTCTCGATCATTAGCCATTAGAGAAATGCAAATTAAAACTACGATGAGATTCCATCTCACACCAGCAAGGCTGGCATTAATCCAAAAAACACAAAATAATAAATGTTGGAGAGGCTGCGGAGAGATTGGAACTCTCATACACTGCTGGTGGGAATGTAAAATGGTACAACCACTTTGGAAATCTATCTGGCGTTATCTTAAACAGTTAGAAATAGAACTACCATACAACCCAGAAATCCCACTCCTAGGAATATACCCTAGAGATACAAGAGCCTTCCTACAAACAGATATATGCACACCCATGTTTATTGCAGCTCTGTTTACAATAGCAAAAAGTTGGAAGCAACCAAGGTGTCCATCAACGGATGAATGGGTAAATAAATTGTGGTATATTCACACAATGGAATACTACGCATCGATAAAGAACAGTGACGAATCTGTGAAACATTTCATAACATGGAGGAACCTGGAAGGCATTATGCTGAGCGAAATTAGTCAGAGGCAAAAGGACAAATATTGTATAAGACCACTATTATAAGATCTTGAGAAATAGTAAACCTGAGAAGAACACATACTTTTGTGGTTACGAGGGGGGGAGGGAGGGAGGGTGGGAGAGGGTTTTTTATTGATTAATCAGTAGATAAGAACTGCTTTAGGTGAAGGGAAAGACAACACTCAATACATGGAAGGTCAGCTCAATTGGACTGGACCAAAAGCAAAGAAGTTTCCGGGATAAAATAAATGCTTCAAAGGTCAGCGGAGCAAGCGCGGGGGTCTGGGGAACATGGTTTGCGGGGACTTCTAAGTCAATTGGCAAAATAATTCTATTATGAAACCATTCTGCATCCCACTTTGAAATGTGGCGTCTGGGGTCTTAAATGCTAACAAGCAGCCATCTAAGATGCAGCAATTGGTCTCAACCCACCTGGAGCAAAGGAAAATGAAGAACACCAAGCCCACATGACAACTAAAAGCCCAAGAGACAGAAAGGGCCACATGAACCAGAGACCTACATCATCCTGAGATCAGAAGAACTAGTTGGTGCCCGGCCACAATCGATGACTGCCCTGACAGGGAGCTCAGCAGAGGACCCCTGAGGGAGCAGGAGATCAGTGGGATGCAGACCCCAAATTCTCATAAGAAGACCAAACTTAATGGTCTGACTGAGACTGGAGGAATCCCGGCAGCCATGCTCCCCAGACCTTCTGTTGACACAGGACAGGAACCATCCCCGAAGACAACTCATCAGAAATGAAAGGGACTGGTCAGCGGGTGGGAGAGAGATGCTGATGAAGAGTGAGCTAATTATATCAGGTGGACACTTTAGATTGTGTTGGCAACTCTTGCCTGGAGGGGGGATGGGAGGATAGAGAGAGAGGGAAGCCGGCAAAATTGTCAAGAAAGGAGAGACTGAAAGGGCTGACTCAAGACGGGGAGAGTAAGTGGGAGTAGGGAGTGAGATGTATGTAAACTTATATGTGACAGACTGATTGGATTTGTAAACGTTCACTTGAAGCTTAATAAAAGTTATTATAAAAAAAAAAAAATTACATATATCCAAAAAAAAAAAAAAAAAGCTTATGAGCAGCTATCTCCTCTGAGCAAAGGAGAATGACAAACACCAGAGACACAAGGAAAATACTAGCCCAAGAGACAAAAGGGCCACATAAACCAGAGACTCCGTCAGCCTGAGACTGAGGAATGGGATGGTGCCTGGCTACCACCAATGACTGCCTGACAGGGAACACAAGAGAGAGTCCCTAAGGGAGCGGGAGCCAAGTGTGGAACAGTACTCAAATTCACGTAAAAAACCAGAGGTAATGGTCTCACTGAAACTGGAGGAACCCCGAAGCCATTGTCCCCAGACACTCTGTTAACCCAGAACTAAAACCATTCCCAAACACCACTCTTCAGGCAAAGATTAGACTGAACTAGAAAACATAAAATACTTGTGAAGAGTGTGCTTCTTAATTTAAGCAGATACGTGAGAGCAAATGGGGGGCTCCTGTCTGCAGGCAGGATGAGAGGGCAGGAAGGGACAGGAGCTGGCTGGATGCACACGGAAAACCTGGGGTAGGAAGCGGGAGTGTGCTGTCACATTGTAGGATTGGATCCAGGGTCACATTACAATACGTACATAAGATTTTGCGTGAGAGATTAATTTGAGGTGTAAACACTCACCTAAAGTACAATTTAAAAAGAAAAGAAACTTAGAAATGAGCAAGAAAAAAAACCAAAACCAAAGCATAATATACCACTTCACACACATACTAGGGTGGCTATTAGCAAACAAAAGGAAAATAAGAAGTGTTGGTGAGGATGTGGAAAAATTGGAACCCTCATGCATTGTTGAGGATTTGAGCAGCCGCTGTGGAAAAAAAGTTTTGTGGTTCCTCAGAAAGCTAAACACAGAGTTACCAACTGACCCAGCAACTCCACTCCTATTTATATACCCAAAAGAACTGAAAGCAGAGACATAAACAGATAGGTGTACACCAATGTTCACTGCATCACTCACAACAGCTGAACGGTGGAAATAGCCCTAGTGTCCACCAACAAATGAATGGATAAATAAAATGTGGTTGTAAAGTACCATGGAATATTACTCTGCCATAAACAAATGAAATTATGGTATGTGCTATGACATGGATGAACCTTGAAAACCTCCTAAGTGAAAAAAAAAAAAAAAAAAACCACTGCCGTCGAGTCGATTCCGACTCAATAAGTCAGAGACAAAAGGAGAAATATTATATGATTTCACTTACATGAAATGCGTAGAATAGGCAAATTCACAGAGACTGATAGTAGATTAGACGTTACTGGGCTGGGGGTGGGGAGAGTAGAGAGTTTTGGGATACAGAATTTCTGTTTAGGGTGATAAAACGTTTTGGAATTGGCACAACATTGTGAATGTAATGAATGGCACTGGGTTGTAAACTTAAAATGGTTACGATGGCAAATTTTATGTTTTAAGCACACACACAAAAATAAATTACACATGTGGTGTTCAGAAGTTGGCCAAACGACTCAGCTGACTGTCAGATCAATATGTCCAGAGCTCTGCACTCCCCCTGTTTTGATACCTGCTGTTCTCTGATGTACAGTGGTAACAGTGACTGAGGCCAGTTAGGCACCTATGTACTGGGCAAAGTCCTCAGTACATTTTCTTCCATCCTCACAACCACCCCATGAAATCAGTATTATTATCCCCACATTTGCACAAGGAAATTAGCACAGAAAAGCCAGGTAACTTGACCAGGGATGCAACGGTAGGAAGGGAGTGTTATGGATTGAATTGTGGCTCCCCAAAATATGTGTCGTAAATCCTAACCTCTCTGCCTGTAGTTATAAGACCATTTGGGAATGGGTTATCTTTGTTATGGTAATGAGGCTGGATGAGTGTAGACTGTATCTTGAGTCAGACTCTTTTGAGATATAAAAGAGATTAAACAAGCAAGTGAGAGAAGCAGACATGGGGAGAGAGATGCCAAACACTTGATTGCCCAGGAACAGAAGCTAAAAGAGACAAGGACCTTCCTCCAGAACCAACAGAAAGAAAGCATTCCCCTAGAGGCAGCACCCTGAATTTGGACTTCGAGCACCCTAAACTGTGAGAAAATAAATTTCAGTTTGTTAAAGCCACCCACTTGTGGTGTTTCTGTTACAGCAGTACGAGATAACCAAGACGGGGGAAGGGAGTGTTTGAATTTAGGTGGTTTGTTTTCGAGTCTATGCTCTCAAAGAACATGATACACAGAAGGCTGTCACAATGAGCTTAGCATTGAAGGGTCAGAGATGAGAGAAAGGGGACACTTTAGGAGATACGACATTGAGCGAAGGCCTTGACTATGCAGATTGGGCCCTGGGGACCTGAATGACTCAGAGGTAACAAGATGCTTTAAAGCTTGGAAAGTGTGGCAAGGGCATGTCGATGTGGGTGGGAGGGTGAGGAGGTGGGTAGAGGAAAAGCTAAATAGACGAGGCATTGGGTCTAGATCATGTGGGAACTTATGGCCTAATGAAGTGTTTTCAAAATGCAGTCAATGACCCAACTGCATGGAGTCAAACTTCAGATTCCAGCCTCACCCAGAACCTACTGGATCCTAAAGAAGTGAAGATTTCAGTGTTCTTGGCCTATACAACTGGAAGGATGGAGTTCCCATTTAATGTATGTACAAGTTTTTGGGTGAGGCAGACATGGGTGGATAGACAAAGCAGGAGAAGTCAAGATTGGTTTGAACATGCTGTTTTGAGATGTCTTTTAGACTAAAGAGAGATGACAAGTGGGCAGCCTGGAGCTCAAGGGGGAGACTGGAGCTGGAGATAAGAATTCAGGAGTGACCATCACAGGCCATGAAATGATAGAATGTCTAGGATATCCTGAGGGGGTATATGAAACAAGATTAGGCATACTTTGGTAACTGTTGACAACTGATACATGCATGATGGGTACTTAGGGGTTTCTGATACTATTCTGTTATAAAGACCTCTGACTTCCATGGTCTATCAAAAATTTATACTGGAGAAAAGAACACAGTGCTTCTGATTTAAGGTTTTCATTCATCAAGAACCTGTACTCATAATTACATATATGTTTCATGGTTCTTCAAGAAAGAACTAAAGTGGAAATTTTGACTACGGATAAATTCACCTTGTGTTGGTCTTTAGGTTTCATATTTATTCACCACAATTCAAAACACTTTGATGGCAACTGCTGCTTGAGAAAATGATCCCAGGGAAGGTGCTGCTGGCTGGGAAGTTGATTGACGCCTGAAATCATATTCAGATTTTTCTCTCAGTTAAAATTGAATAAGCTCATCAAACCTTGTTAAAGCTACTACAGCGACAGAGAAAATGCATACCCTGTGGTCTGCTTGTGCAAATGTCCCAGTTGCACTTGCTATATCAATGAACAAGGCAAGTTCACATTTTCAAAAGATGGCAGGAACAGATAAAAAGTTCCACTGGAGAGCAAGTTATCTTTCAAATCATGGAGAGGGGTCAAGAGTTTTCAGCAGAACAATCAGGAAGATATCTTGAATCACTGCTGCACTTACAGTTTGGGGTCCTTTGACCCGTCAAGTGCTGACATTAAAGAAAAACTGCACCTGATCCTAGCAGGGCAATTTTCACCATACTTGGCTGATCATAGGAAGTGCTCGGAGTTGTTTATGGAAACTGCAGATTTCTGGGGCCCCCGCTAAGTCTGAATCTTCCTGGAAAGGCTTGGTGGTAGTGAGTTGCAGGTGTAGCAGGTTTTGCTTATGAACACTGAAAAAGGACGCAAGTAGCCTGGCTGCCAACCTCCTGAACAGCATCAATACCTGTGTCCACATACTGACAGCCACCTTGTGTGACACAGAGCTCATGCTGACTCTCCTTGTCTTAAATCTTGGAAAGACTGCACATATAGAGCTGTGAGTCAGTCACATCACTCATAATATGTCTGGAAAGGCTAGCAGGCACTTAAGTTTATTTTTCTTGAGGGAGTCTATGTTAGTACGTGAAGGGAAAAGAATCTAAGACTCAGAGAATGTGAACCAGGGCTGGATTACCCAATAAGGAAGGTGCACATGGGCTCAGTTGTGCCTTCCCACCAATTTGCAGTGCACAATTTCACCTGTCCCCCACCACGTCAACGATGTGGCTAAACCTATGTGAAATTGTTCACCACAGGTTAGCAAGTAAATACAATTAAGCCCTTGTGTACCTTGCTGGTTAATCTGCTCTGATGTGAACCCACATGACAAAAAACCAAACAGTTCTGAATTTATCATGACAACACAAAGAGGTGGACTCGCAGTAGGAGCTAGGGTTGTTTGTGTGGGGGGGATATCATCTGTTTCTAACATAAGACCCTTTGCCACTCCATTCAGCCCAGCAACACCTTGCTCAGCCCTGCTCGTTCTATCATATAACCTGAAGTGTCCCGCTCAGCAGTTTCTGGGAGGTAGGGTTGCCAGATAAAATTCAAGATGCCAGTCCAATGTGAATTTGAATGAACATGAATAGGTTTTAGCTTGAGTATGTCCATGTGGTATTTGGGGCATATTTATACTAAAATATATATATTTTTATTCTTTTTTAAGCCAAGTGTGGCAACCCTCCTGTGAGGGAGGGCCTGAGTACAGACTATGGGTCTCATTCTTCGGAGGACCCAGAGCGGCAGGCAACTCTGAAAAGGAAGCTAAAGATTACAGTGGCTCAAATTCTTATTTTCTTAGAAAAATTTAACAGGAGAAGGCTTGAATCACTTTTTAAAGAAAGAGATTTAAAAGCTTAGAGTTTATTTTTTTCATATATCCTGATGGAGTAAATGGAGATGTAACAGACATAAACTGAACTTTAGAAGTTGATCAAGTGCAACACAAGTAAATATAATGTGTGGTCCTTGATTGGACTCTGAAGAGAAACAGAGTGAGGAAGATAGAGGAAAAACTGTCCTAAAGATTGGTGGACTGTACTTTCGATCACAGTATTATAACATTGTTAAATTCTCTGAGTATCACAATGTTATGGGAATTATGGAGGGAAATTAAACAAGTGTTCTCTCTATAACACCAATAAAATTACCATACTGGTAAAAATTAACCAGCTGTTTTTCTGGGGCTGAGAGCCATCCCTTAGGAAGGTAATCATCAAGGAAGATATAACCTCTACTTCCCCTGTCACCGTGGGAATTTAGTCCAGGCAGCCTGTTCTAAGCTGTCACACTTGCTTGTCAAATAGATACATGAAGTTTTATTTCTCCTTTAAATAAAGGCACTTAACGAACACGGTGGCACTCCAATTATCAATTGAACTTAGGATGAGGAATGTATGGCAAAGAGTCCTCTCACATGAAAACGTGTGATCGTTTATCTCGAGAACATGTAAGTAATGGATTGTATCTTCCTGACTACATCAAATGGTGAAATTTCTTTCTTTTTTGCAATCCTTTTTGTGGTGTGGTATGCATCACAGCCTAGTTTAATTCCTATTCAGTAAAAAACTAATTCCTTTCTTTTTCTGCATTCATGGAAGTGATTTTCTGAGTCAGCAGACTTATTTCTTAATTTTCCCGCAATAATATATACAAATATACCTATTTTTGAAGTATAAAAAGGATTTATACCTAAGTATTAACAGTGTTTATCCCAAGGTCCACCACCCTTCTACTGGTTTGTTGTGCTATAATGGCTTACGTGTTGCTGTAGTGCTGGAATCTATGCCACCAGTATTTCAAATACCAGCAGGGTCATCCACGGTGGACAAGTTTCAGCGCAGCTTCCAAACTAAGACAAGGAAAAAGGCCTGGAGGTCTACTTCTGAAAATTAGTCAATGTAAACCTTTTGGATCACAATAGAACATTTTCTGACTCACTTGCGTTGGACACATGATCAGGAGGGATCAATTCTAGAGGAGAACATTGTGTTTGGTGAAGTAGAGGGCCAGTGAGGGGTGAGATGGACTGGCACAAGAGCCATAGCAATGGACTCGAATATGCAGGAGATTGTGAGGATGAGGCCGGACCAGGAAATGTTTTGTTTTGTTGTACATAAGGTCACCAAGACTCAGCGTTAACTCAGCTCCATCCCTCCCTCCCTCCCTCCCTCCCTCCCTCCCTCCCAAGGTGGCAGGGATTACTTGTATTTTATGATTTTAATCTATGCTTTTTCCCCCATGATTTTCTACATCGGAGCAATTACTCTGCGTTCTGTGAGAATCAACTAAACCAACAAAGGAAAAGTTAGTTTTATTTTAAGAAAAAGGAAAACTTGTAGCAGGTTACAAAGAATTTGAATCAGGGTCTTGGCCAAGCAGGCCAGCTAATGGAAGATAAGCTGTGAAAGAGCTGGACCACAGAGCCACCTTATGAGATTTGTGGGCCCTAGGTACTTTTGCTTTCATGGGCCCCTTCTTCCAAAAAGCATATTAAACTCATATTTTTATTACTGTGTTGGCATAAAGATGAATATATTAATATTACATATTAAAACATTTTGTTCTACCTAAAAGTCCATCTTATTTCTTCTTATCGTAAAAGAATGTAAAACGTTTTCTTGGTCCCTTAAAAGTATGGGGGGTCTTTGGCACTGTGCCTGCTATACCTAATAAATAAGTTGGCTCATTTGGTACTTCCCCAGAGGGTGTGGCCCCAGGTGTGAGGGCATTGCCTGGTTTTGCCATATGGGTGTGTGCGTGTGTGCGCGCGCGTGTGTAGTTGGCTAGGCTGTTCTGTCCTGGCCACCTCACAGCATGTGGGGGAGATGAATGGTCGTAAATCTATTATTGCAAGGTTAGGATGCAGTGAGGTGCATAGTATAGAATGCTAGGGAAAAGGATGGAAGCAGAGAAAGTAGGTAGGAGGTATTGAAATAACCCAGGAAGGTAAAAAGATCCTTAAACTTAGAATATTCTGTATTACTGCAATAGCTTCTTAACAGTCTCCGTGCTATTCCCTTTGCCTTCTTACTATCTAGTCTAAGCACAGTGACAGAGCTCTCTTGGAAAAAGAGAGCCACATCATGTCACTGGAAGTTCTATCCAGGGAAACGAGGCAGGTAAAAGAAACACAAGGCATTCAGATTGGAAAGGAAGAAGTAGATCTCTGTTTGCAGATAACATGATCTTGTGTATAATAGGCCCTAAAGAATCCTCAAAAGCAAAGTAAAAACTAAAACAAAACCATTAGGGTTAATAAACAAGTTCAGCACAGTTGCAGGATATAAGATCATTATATAATATACAATATATGAATAATTCGTATCTTTAAACATGAAGTTGGTAGGTAAGTCATCACTAAATAGGAATAGATATCTAAGTCATTTCACATACTGTGCATATGTTATCAGGAGGGACCAGTCCCTGAAGAAGGACATCATTCTTGGCAAAGTAGAGGGTCAGCGAAAAAGAGGAATACCCTCAAGAAGATGGCCTGACACAGTGGCTGCAACAACGAACTCAAGCATAACAATTTGTGAGGATGGCCCAGGACCGGGCGGTGTTTCATTCTGTTGTACATGGGGTCACTGTGAGTCGGAACAGACTCCATGGCAGGCACCTAACAACAATAACAACCAAGTCACCTTTGTGTGCATTCTGATTGCTGAATCCTTTCTCTAGGATGGCACAAACACATTTCAGAGTAGAACCATGCAGCGTTAATAGCAAAGAGCTTAAAGCCAGAAGGGCATGTGGAGATCATCTAGTTCGATTCTCACATTATATAAAAAAAAAAGAACCCACTGCCATAGGGCTTATAAATGGAAACTAACTTTCCCAGAGACCATTGAATGTCAGTGGGAGAGATGGGAACAGAACTCAAACTACCTGAGTTCTATTACACAATAATAAAAATAAAGTTAAAAGCAATAGCGATTACAATGATAGCTCTCACCATTGTGGAGATGTCTGCAATGTGCCCTGTGTGTATGTTATCTTACTTAATCCTTAAAACGACCTTTGATATAGGTACCATTATCCCTTGATGAAGAGTTTCTAAGTCCAGGATAACACAAGTAACACATGAAAAAACCTAAATTTGAATCAGATTCTCTCGTAGACCCGAGTCAATGTTTTTCTTACTACTATATTTTCATCTTAATTTTAGCATAAACTTGTATTTATTCATGCTGTTAAAACTATAGATAAATAACTGAAAATGGTATCAGTGAGAAAAAAACAGAATTAAGGTAAATATGCATTCCATGATCAAAACCAGGAAGATCTCTATAAAATGGATAAGGTTTATTTTTGTCTCAAGGAAAGTTTGAAAGAGTAATAATGCATGCAGTGCGTATTTCCACTTCCTGTTGTAAATAAAATAGAATCATCTGGAAAATAACAATGCCTTAGTATCCCTTTTGTAGGATATATCTGCTGATTCTCTTGTAGGGGTTCCATTTGTGTCTTCAATTGTATAGTCTTTTTTTTTTTTTTTTTGACTTGTCTCCGTGGTTTCTTACGCAGCTTTCTTGGGTCACATACAGTTAACAGGAGACTCCAGATGTTTCCATATTCAAACTGTTAGATGAACTGCCTTATCCATAGTACCATTGTTCACCAGAAGGGCCCTCGAGGAAAATAACCAGTTGTCTGGTGAAGCTTTCTCATAAATGTCTTCAGGGCCTCTTTTTCCTTATCAATCTCCCTGCACCGGGTATTTAAAGCCTTCTGGAGTTTGAGAATATGCATCTTGGTCTTCTTTTCCTCTGCCAGGTTGTTCACATGGGCCCTCCGCAGTTTTGTGGAGTCTGCTGCTTTTAAGGTGATGTTCTTATTTACTGTGTAGCTCTTTCCTGCCATGTTCACACTTCAGTAGAGGAAGTTCAAGACAGGAGAGTGAAGCTGCCTGTAAGTGCCTCAGCGAATGATTCTCCTGGGGTTTGGGATATTAGAACAATAGCACCATGGGAACAGAGCAAACAGAATCTTAGAGCTGAGTGGCACCAGAAATCTATTTAGTACAAACCTTAAATTTAATGATCAGAAGGAGCTCTAAGCTTGAAGATATTCTCAGTTTAGAAATATAGAGCAGTGTACTGACAGACAAAAATAGCAATCAGAATATCTGCTTCCATTTTGTGCTTATACTTATGTTGAATGGTTAAGTGCCTTTAGGTGTTCACAATCAGGATGAGAGTGTTTATGGATAGAGAAAAATAGACAGCTGATTCAATATCATGGTTTAGTTTTAGAAGCTGTTCCTCATTCCCCTGTGTAATCCTTTGAAGCTGCTATATAACTGAGATTGTGTCATTGGTCTAGGTTTAGGGTTGTACTTAAAGATAAAAACTTCTTCATGAAATATCTGTATTCACAAATAGCTATTTTCACATAAGAAGGGGAAACAGAAAAAATACATGTATCTACTTACTTGTAAAAAAAATATGGGTAAGATAAGCTAAAAACTAATGAGATTATAGAGATGGGAAAGACAGAGTAGAAAAGACGGGGAAACGGAAATGAAAAGATGGGAAGATGATAAAAGGTGTGGGAAGAGTAGTACTCCTTCGAGTGTTCTTACATTTAGAAATATGTTAAAGTTTCATATGCTCAAAAAATTATCAACAAGGATTGAAGGGCAGTACCCCAAACTACTTTGTGTGTATTATGGGAATAAGTAAATATATTCTGAAGAGTGAGATCCCCGGTTCTTTTTGTTGGAGAAGGATGCTATAGATAAGGAAAAGAAGAAGGCTATAATATACCCTGTGGTGCTGGATTGGATTTGGAGATACCAATATTAATTCATGGTTATGTGAATCAGCACCAATTCTTGTGAAGAATGGTCCACTAGAAACTCTGATCTTCAAAGATCCATTAAAGACTTGGGACTTCGTGGCTCTCCCTAACAAGGTTAGAGGTCCCTTCATTCCTGGCATCAAAAATTGTCTTTCTGGAATGGAGAGAAGACAGGTTTCACATCACCCTTTTTGGGTTTAAGCTCCGACTTTCAACGAAGCCTTGATTCCATTACTTTATTCCTCTTTAAAATCATCACAGGGTCCCTGGGTGGTGCAAATGGTAAATGCGCTGAGCTGCCAACTGAAAAGCTGGAGGTTAAAGTCCACCCAGAGATGCCTCAGAGAAAAGACCTGGCCATCTACTTTTGAAAACTCAGCCACTGAAAACGCTGTGGAGCACAGTTCCACTCTGACACACATGGGGTCACCAAGACTCAGAGTCGACTATTCAGCAACTGGTAACTGGTCAAAGTAATCATGACGAGGCCCATGTATCTGATTCTTCCAGGCTTCTTAAACCAGAAGCAGAAACCCTGAGCAATGTGAAATGTTCCTAATATTTAGGAAAGCACATTTTTCTTTTGACAGGAAAATTTTCATAATTTTCAACTTTAAACCATGGGCTTTGGAAGCCATCAAAAGATTTAGCAAACTTTCTTCATATTATCGCCATCTACTAATTAAAGCAATTACTGATAACCCAAAAAGACCATACTCTGAGGGAGTATAACTCTGGTCCTCAAACTCAAGCGAGGTGCAAAGAGACCTTATATATAAATAGCACACACAAGATCAGGTTGGCAAGAAGTGTGGAAATGCCATGTTCCTGTACTTGAAGAACTAATATTGTTAAAATGTCAATACTACCCAAAGCGATCTATAGATTCAATGCAATCCAAATCAAATTATCAACAGCCTTCTTCAGAGAAATAGAAAAATCAATTCTCAACTTTATATGGAATGGCAAGAGGCCCTGAATAGTTAAAACAATGTTGAAAGAGAATAACAAAGTACATGCACAACAGAATGAAACACTGCCTAGTCCTGTGCCATTCTCACAACCTTGCTATGTTTGAGCCCATTATAGCAGCTACTGTGTCAATCCGTCTCACTGAGGGTCTTCATTTTTCATTGACCCTTTACTTTACCAAGCATGATGTCCTTCTCAAGGTACTAGTCCCTCCTGATAACATGTCCAAAGTATGTGAGACGAAGTCTCACGATCCTCCTCTCTAAGGAACATTTGGGTTATTCTTCTTCCAAGACATATTTGTTTGTTTTTCCGGTAGTTCATGCAATAGTCAATATTCCTGGAGCGTTTTTTTTTTTTTTTCTTTTTTTTTGCCAATGCCTTCAGTGCAGCTTAGACTTCTTCCTTTAGTGCCATTGGTTCTTGATCATATGCTACCTCTTGAAATGGTTGAACGTAGACTAATTCTTTTTGATTCCGTGTATTCCTTCCATCTTCTTGATGCTTCCTGTGTCATTTAATATTTTCCCCATAGAAACTTTCACTATTGCAACTCAAGGTTTGATCTTTTTCATCAGTTTTTTCAGCTTCAGAAATGCCGAGTGTGTTCTTTCCTTTTGGTTTTCTATCTCCAGCTCTTTGCGTATGTCATTATAATTCTTTACTTTGTCTTCTCGAGCTGCCTTTTCAAATCTTTTATACAGTTCTTTTACTTCATCATTTCTTCCTTTTGCTTTAGCTGCTCGACATTCATAAGCAAGTTTCAGAGTCTCCTCTGACATCCATCTTGGTCTTGTCTTTCTTTCCTGTCTTTTCAACGACCTCTTCTTTCTTCATGGATGATGTCCTTGATGTGATTCCACAACTCGTCTGGTCTTTGGTCACTAGTGTTCAGTGTGTCAAATCTATTCTTTAGATGGTCTCCAAATTCAGGTGGGATATACTCAAGGTCATATTTTTTCTCTCGTAGACTTGCTCTGGTTTTCTTCAGTTTCAAGCTGAACTTGCATGTGAGCAATTTATGGTCTGTTCCACAGTCGGCCCCTGGCCTTGTTCTGATTGATGATATTGAGCTTTTCCATTATCTCTCTCCACAGATGTAGTCAATTTGATTCCTGTGTGCGCCATCTGGTGAGGTCTATGTGTACAGTCTCCGTTTATTTTGGTGAAAGAAGGTATTTTCAATGAAGAATTCGTTGGTCTTCCAAAATTCTATCATTCGATGTCCAGCATTGTTTCTATCACCAAAGCCATATTTTTCAACTCCCGATCCTTCTTCATTGTTTCCAACTTTCTCATTCCAACCACCAGTAATTATGGATGCATCTTCATTGCAAGCCCCCACGTGTCTGTCAGTTTTCCATACTGTGGGGGCTTATGCGAGTTGCTGTGATGCTGAAAGCTATGCCTCTTGTATTCAGATACAAGCAGGGTCACCCATGGAGGACAGATTTCAGCTGAGCTTCCAGACTAAGACAGACCAGGAAGAAGGACCCAGCAGTCCACTTCTGAAAAGCATTAGCCAGTGAAAACCTTATGAATAGCAGCACAATATTATCTGATATACTGCTGGAAGATGAACCACCCAGGTTGGAAGGTACTCAAAAGACGACTGGGGAAGAGCTGCCTCCTAAAAACAGAGTCAACTGTAATGATGTGGATTGAGTCTAGCTTTGGAGACCTTCATTTGCTGATGTGGCATGGCTCAAACTGAGAAGAAACAGCTGCAAACATCCATTAATAATAGGAACCTGGAATGTACAAAGCATAAATACAGGAAAATTGGAAATAATCAAAAATGAAATGGAACACATAAACATCAATATCCTAGGCATTAGTGAGCTGAAATGGACTGGTATTGACCATTTTGAATCTGATGATCATATAGTCTACTATGCTGGGAATGACAACTGGAAGAGGAATGGTGTTCCATTCATCATCAAAATGAACATTTCAAGATCTTTCCTGAAGTACAACACTGTCAGTGATAGGATAATATCCACACGCCTACAAGGAAGACTAGTTAACGTGACTATTATTCAAATTTATGCACCAACCACTAAAGCCAAAATGAAGAAATAGATTTGTATTAGCTGTTACAGTCTGAAAAATTAATAAATGTGAAACCAACTTTAATCCAGCTATCAGAGCAGTAATGGTTTCTGGATGGCCAGGTGTAGGGGAAGCAGAGAGAGGCTGAAGAGGAGAGTTCCACACTGACGGCCTTCACTCAAAAGATGTCCTTACTGGCATTAACAACACTGGTGGTGTAGTGGTTAAGTGCTATTGCTGCTAACCAAGAGGTTGGCAGTATGAATCCTGCAGGTGCTCGTTGGAAACCCTAACGAGCTGTTCTACTCTGTTCTGTGGGTTCACTGTGAGTCAGATTCGACTCGAATGCAATGGGTTTGGGCACTAACATAGTTTCTTATCCCTGTAGAATGATATTTTCACTAAAGAGGAAATGTTGTAGAAAAATGCAACAGCAGTGATATTGTAGTGGGAAAGCAGAGAATTCATCCAGAGGAGACAAGGGTTCTTCTTTACTCTTTGCTACAATTATGTGAGAAAGTCATTTTATAACATGGTCCTCACGAATTGCCTCATGATTTCTGAGTGTTATCTGAATTATAATAAAACTGCTGGGACCCAATGAGTATTTCTATCTACAGTATCCACAGTGTTTGCCCAACCACTGTGAAAAGAGCACCTCCATGCAGCTTCTGCCTCTCTGGATATTACTCTGCAGGCAGGAAGTACTTTCTTTGTATTCTCTCTGGCAGCTACAATGGACAACTCTACGCACAGCTTAGATGATGCAGTTAGAGAGAGTCAAGAAAAACATCATAATATTTTTTAAAGCTACTCATTCTGATTGATAAATCTTGGTGACTTTTCTTGGGATTTGAACTTCTATCATAGGGCAACCTTAAAGGACGTTCAACCCAGACTTTCCTATTACGGGTATGGCCAGCCAAATTATTGTATCTAGGTACTCAAGAAAAGCAGGCTTGCTCCGTGATTCTTCTGCTTGTCAGTTAATCCATTGATTTTTTTCCCATGATATACACACAAGGATTTAGGGCCATTGGATTTGAATGAGTGAACTCAAGGCCAGTGATTCAAACATTGCATTCTGGAGAAACAATCATGTCCAACTCTGCAATTTCTTTTTCTATATTGAAAATCTTCGACCCTGGAAGTGTATGTGATTAAATTAGCCCATACGAAACTTACCAAGATTGGCCATGAAAGGGCGAAGCCAAAAGTCCTTTGGACCCGACTCCCTGACCATTCTTGTGCAAAGGTCTAAAGCAGGCATTGCCCACTGATAAAAATCATCTCCTATCTCCCAGCTCTGTACATCATCAGCCCTTGCAGCAATTTCCTTCATGCAGTCTTGCTGTGGGATTTTCATTCCTGGGTCAAGATGCTGAGACTCTCCTATTCCTCTCTCCTAAATCTCAGTATCCATGTCTTAACACTTACAAATTAAATAAAGCAGAGAAAATCAAGCACACAAGAACCAAGAAAATATACCACCTATGTATAATTTATATATTGCAACCCCCGAAGTGTTCTTAATATGCAAAACAATCTTGAAAAAAGAACAAGCTTTAGGACACACACTTCAAGATTTAAAATAGCACTACGCACATGCAGTACACCAAACATTCTGTTTCTGGCATAAGAATAGACATAGAGACCAAAGAAATAGAACTGAGGGTCCAGAAATGAATTTGTACACCTTTGCTGAAATTGTTTCAACAATGATGCTATGTCCATTCAATGTGCAAAGAATGGCCTCTTTAACAAATGATGTTCGGACAACTGGATCTCCACACAGAAAAGCATGAAAGTGGACACGTACTCCACACCATATACAAAAATTTTTGACCTAAATATGAGAACTAAAACCATAAAACCCTTAAAGTAAGCATCAGAGTTATATTTCATGTTTTTCCCCCCACACTTTCGTAGATATGACATAAGAAACAAAACAAAGAAATAGGTAAATTTCTCTTGGTGAAATTTAAATCTTTTGTGCATCAGTGAGCACTATCAAGAAAGTGAAGACAACTACATGTTGCGAGAGCACACTTGGAATCTCCACATTCCTTAAGGGTTTCACATTCAGAAATATAAGGAGTGTCTAGAACTAAACACAGAAGCACAAACTACCAAACTTAAAAAATGGGCAAAGGGCATAAGTAGGCATTATTCCAAAGAAAATTCAAATGGCCAGTATGCACATGAAAAGAGACATCATCAGTGATTAGGGAAATGCAAATGAAAATCACAATGAGGTATCACTCCACGTCCCACTCATGGCTATTGCCAGAAAAAAACAAAAACAGAAGAGCGTTAGTTAGAATGGAAGAAACTGGGACCATGTGCATTGCTACTGCGCGTCTGAGGTGCTGTAGCCACTGTAGTGCACAGTTTGGTGGCTCCTCAAATAATCTAACAAAGAATTGCCATATGACCCTGTCATTCCACTCCTAGGCAAACACACAAAAGAACTGAAGGTACGAAAACATATACATGGACACTGACATTTACTGCAACATTATTCACTGAACCAAAAAGGTGGAAACAACCCCAGTGTACCTTAACGATGATTGGATACACAAAACGTGACATATAGATACATGCAATATTATGCAGCCATAAAGAGCAAGAAGATTCTGTTATTTTCAATAAGTGGATGAACCTTGAAAAAAACCCTGTTCTGAATGAAATAACTGAAATCCCAAGAACAATTATTACGTGAGCCCACTTACATGAAAGTCTACAATATGCAAAGACATAGAGCAGTTTAATGGCTGGGAGGGCTGGAGGTAGAAAGCATGGGGGTGATTTCTAAAAACAAAGGAACAAAGCCAACAAAAAGAATATTCAAAACCAAATGAAAAGAAACCTATGAAATCCTAGCATGTATTATTGATCATATATTATATTTCAAATATGTGATGCTTTACAATATAAAAGAAGGCCAACCACTATTCTGCCAACAAAAGAGTACATATAGTACCAAGTACAGTCATCATGTTGGGAATAACATATGAAGCAGGCTGGCCAGGCTACAGGGAATCCATTTGTACTACAAAGAAGCAGTTACTGGAGCATTCCACAAAGAGATATCAGTACACTTTTGGGCAGTAGAATCCACCAACATGAAGGACACTCACCAGAAGGTGCAGAAGTCCTTGGGTGGGTCCAAGTGAGGTAGGAGGCGTGTGTGCAGTCACCTGGCATCTACCATGGTCATCTGACATCATGTGGTGTGTCTGAAGCTGCACATGACATGTGGGAAAATAAAGAAGATCAGGTCACCCTATCAGAAAAATAGGACGCTGAGATGAGGCTCCCAGTGCTAGCAACATCCTGAGGCTTCAGAAAAGAAAGGACTCGGAAGTAAGAGCCATGTCTATTCACAGGTGGGCTTACCTATGCTCTCTAGATCCACCCTCCCTACCCTCCCTCAGGGACAGGGCTTCCCCACGGCCTCCCCTGTCACTTACCTGACCCAAACCCCTGTGTTGCTTCTGCCACTCCCACTGAACTGGCACCACACCTGCCTGGGAAGGTGGGGATCTGAACCAACTGATCAGACACACCAGAGGAAACCATTCCATTCTGTCTTTTGGATCCTGAGGCCACCTATGACAGAAGAGATAAGGGGTGAGGCTGGGAAGCCCTACTATAAGAGTGGAACTGTCATCTTCCTCCAGATTGTTCAAGGAACACAGACCCAGTTCCTTATCTCCCTTACCTGTCAACTCGCCTGAGCCAACAAAGCTAGAATAGGCCACACACACCTGCACAGGTGTGACTGAGACCTTCACCTGCATCTCACGCTTCTCAGCATAGGGTCACATCAGAAGGTTCACCCTACCCACAACCAAGGCTGGAGGTCTTCTGGCTGTGCAAGTCTGCATCTGGCTGTTTTTCAGCTAACTGAGGTCCTGTTTTTTTTTTTTTTTTTTTTTGAGGTCCTGTCATCTCAGGGTTCTTGCAGTCCTCTCTTCCCAGGTCCAGGTGCTAACACTGTGTTTTCCCTCCCTCCTGTTTACTGGTGCTGTTTGACTCTAGAAAGGCTCCCAAGCTCTGAGGGGCAGACTTTTGGTGGGACTGGCAAGCCAGGCTTGGTCAGGTGCACCTTTCTTATCAAAGTGACATCTTGCATTTTTACAACTGTAAGGACATCGTTTGCAGCAGATTTGCTCAAGGCAAAAGTCCTTTGATGTCCTGACTACTGTTTTCATGGTTGTTGACTGTTGATTCAAGGGGCATGAAATTCTGGACAACTTCAAATATATCTCTGCTTACTTTGATTGTCCAGTGTGAAGATTTTCATTTTCATTATGTTCAAGTGTAATCCACACTGAAGGCTGTGGTCTCTGACCTTCATCAAGTAGTTATTCAAGTTTTCTTCATTTTCAGCATGCAAGTGTCATCTGCGTATCCCAGGTTGTCAGTGACATTCCTCCAATGCTGATGCCCCATTCTTCTTCATATATTCTGGCTTCTCAGGTTATTTGTTAGGCATAGAGATTGAAAAATGAGATGAAAGGATACAATATTGCCACGCCTCTTTTCCAGAGACACATAGAAGGGCCTAAGTCCCCTAAATGCTCCACTCACAATCTCCAGTAGAGTACCCCAAGGATGTCTATATGTTCTTGCTTAACACATTCGATTGACACACAGGCACATAGAGAGACAGAAAGACACACACACACACACACACACACACACACACACACACTGACCAATGATGTGTTGGTAAATATTTATCCATTCACTCTCCATTGCGAGTGCTGCAAGTCTGCTTTGTAAAGACTGACAACTCACCTGATAGAAGTAATCCTGCCACGGCTGATTTCAAGGTACCAGCCTGATGTCACTGACCCCCAGTGGGCAGAGATGAGCACCACCTAGTATCCCAAGTTAAAACCTGATCCACTTTCCTATTAACATGTACACACATTCCGCCTGCACCATGATAAGGACCTTTAACTCCCACCCATAATATGTAAACCAAATCTCACTATATATCTCCAGGACACACAGCTCACAACTCCTGAACACATACATGTAACTAGGACCCACAACCTGAATATACAAACATACCACATCTTGCTGCTTATAGTTTTACAACAAAAACCCTACGGACCATGAACACTCACAGTCATTACTACGACGATGTATATACTCTCCACACGTGCCTGAACACACTCATGTACAACAAACACTACACACAGTCTAGCTCTCTGAGACCACCATGTTCAAAATCTCACTTCATAAGCCACACTACTACAGACACACACTAAAAGCCACATCTCTAAAACACTTATAGTACACAATTCCAAAATGCATGCACAATTTATATAAACCCTCTCAGTTTCCAAAGGTACATCCGGAATCTCCCACATCCTCCAGAACAAACACCCCTGAAAACTAGTGAAACCAAATAAACACACAACCGCATACGACCCTTAGTATTAATATATGTAAGTACACCACATGAACACTGAAAATGTACATACAAGCTATACCACCAAATTCTGCAAGAATTAGACTAGAATAGGCACAAAGAGAAATGCCAGCTGCTTTCATACAGACACAAACCCCCCACACACTCACCCAAAACCCAACCATGTATATATACCCCACACATGTATAGAGGCAGATAAAACTCCAAAACACCAATAATCCTTGCACTCTAGCTAATACACGCACACAAACCACGCCCCTAAGTGCCCACGTGTTCACACATGCCAGACAGAACACACACAGACACACACACGCAAATAGCTTCAATTTCTCAAAGTATACATCACCCAAAACACTATAGATTATCACACGTCTCTAGAATACAGCCGCACTTCCCCAACCTCCGAACATGCCCAAACACATACATCTAGAAACACCCTAACATTCTCCAAAGAAACACATGTAGAATACTCCAAGAATAATACACCCACCCACTCGTGACTTACACACACCAATATATACTCCCCATTCACAATGAAATATCTCTTGCACATCCTGAATAAATACACCGGAACCCCGTTCCAGGTCCGTATCTCATGTTCCAAAGCTGCCACATTCGCAGTATCTCACACGTAACCATATCAACATGCCTCTACTACATGTAAACACAATTCTCCCACACCCTGTGCAAACACACAGCCCCATATTCTCATCAGACACACTGTCCTCATTTTCCAGGATACACCGTACTCTCTACTGAAAAAAGAGTACACATAGCCCTGGAAAATATTCATCGAAACTGCCATGCCTCTTCATGAAACACACAAATTCTTTACTCATACCCTAAATCTAACCTAAATTATCCAGGGTACTGAAAGTATGCAACAATGACCCTGTATCTTCCAATACTAGTAAGACCACACAATGCCTGCCTACACATAATCCAACAACCCAAAATACTCAAACAGAAATCAATTTCAAAGTTTGTGGTGTACAGAATCACACAAACCCCAGACCGAACATGGAAGAATGCATGTACAGCTCCAGAAAAGCACCTAAAGCAACACAAATGTACAACATGCCCTGACTACACACCAGTGATCCTCTCTAGTCCCCAAATATAAAAAAGGACAGGCCCTACACCCAAACTAATACACACAGGCACACTCCCTCAGATGCCCAAACGTACAGCAGAGAAACCCATTCCACGGCAGGAGAGCCACGCCCTAAGTATTCCCTCGAGCCACAAATTGTAAAGGGCTCACCTCTGAGTCTTTGAGTGCACACGCCTATATCTCATGCCCTGCACATTTCCACAAAACACACTCATACTGAACCACAAATATTCATACAGACACCTCCAAGCCACACATACAAATATCACTTTCCCAAGAACCCATTCACACATACACAACCCCCAAACTGTGAATTCCCAAATAGCAGTCACAGAAGTACCCACACCCCTCAATTTTCACAATCCCTACGAAGCTCACAACTACATCTCTGTCCTATTTCAAGTTACACACATCACCACACAAGTATTCACCCTCAAAAAACAAACACAAAACTTTCCCATCTCCTCAAGTACAAACACTGACCCCCGATAGGCTCTTAATATATACACACATGCCTCACATTCCAAATGCACCCACTGACACTCTCTCCACTCCTCCAGGATGGAAACACAAATACAACAACTTACAGCCTCAAATGCACACACAGGTGTGTGCTGGCAAAGGATTACACACTCACACTGGCTTTCTGCAAAATTATACATATAAAATGTCCCAGATACACATGGAGGAGTGGCACACAATTTACTGATCTCAACTGAACATGCAGTACTCGTGACTGGAAATCTTTTATACACACATCATCAGCAGGATGCTTTTGTAGATCTTGACAAACCTCTTGCATCCTTAACCCATCATGCTTGCAAGTCAATCATGATTCCATGCAGGACACTGCAAATAAATGCCTGATTTTTAGTCAACTCAGCAAAGTCACTCACTTCCTGAGGAAATCAGTGTCATTTGAACATGAATGTTGGTTCATATGTTTCTTATGTTAACAAGGAAAACCTAAGAGAAACGAGGTCATACACTGGAACTTGACTGAATTTTCCTTGACACGAGCTCTTTCTGTGCTTAAACAGAGAGTGCTTCTCAAATCCTTAAAGACTGTTCAAAATTAGGTATTCTTCAGAACGCAACAGATAATGACTTGACACACTTGTCAGTTTAAAGAGGCATTATTGAAATTTCCCCCCTCATTTTCTGTCCACCAATTAGGAAAACAATCACTGCAGTCCTGAGGTGCAGCCTTTGTCATTTCCCGTGGTATAAATACTGCCAGCACAGGACAAGCTGGCAACCTGAGAGCGCTGAATTCTACACCATGAAAGGGGGTCTCCCAATACAAAACCCACGCCTGCGAATAACCCAAGAGCCTACAGGAGGGTAAAGCATAGCAGCAACATTACCAAGGATGTTTGCGTGTCCCTTACCTTCCTTTGTAATAGAACTGACCTATGGGAAAGCGGAAGAGCGGTGCGCTCCTGTGTGCAGGGTCTGAGGCCTCCCCTGGCACAGCCCCGCCCAGCCGCGAGCCCTACCCTTAGGGACCCTGCCTTCACTGCTCCTGCCGCGCGCCTCGGTGAAGGTGACCCTCTGCAACTGACGCCTGAGGCCGTTAGAGGGCGGCAGTTCGCGCGCCCCAGAGCCCTGTCCCGGGAGGTTGCGCGCATGCATGAGCTCCTAGAGCAGGGCGGGCTGAGCCTTGCACCTTGAGGGCTCCTTACCTAAGGCCAACTCTTTGTTGTGAGTGCTTTCTGACTCACAGCGACCCCAAAGGACAGAACTCTATCATCCAGGGGCCGTTTTTGCCTCAGGCAGCCCTGCTGATAATTCAAACCTCCCAGACTGCCTTGCATTAAGAAATGCTTGATTTTCACATCACCTGCCTCTGCGGTTCCTACTACATTATATATGCGTTTTTACATGCACTATTTTTTTTTATACCGTACTCTCACTGTCCCTGGCTCTAAAAATCTTCTAGGAATGCATGCTAAGTGATCTCTTAAGGGAAAACTCCTCAAAATGTGTACTTCAGTTTACTTTTCTCTGGTTTTGTGATTAGGAATACTTCACAGCCAGTGTTACTTCCTATCTACATAGCAAGCACTGTGGGAAAAAAAGAAATTATTCCTTTTTTTTTACAATATAAATTAATTATTCCTGTTAGCCCTTAAAATATCCGCACCAGAATTGCATCATTGTATTGCTTTTTTTTTTTTTTTTTTTAAGAAAAAGTTCGATAATCTGATACCCTTTTTCTGGAAATTGCAAGATTTTTATGATTTCTCACTCCTTGGATGACTCTCTGCATGACCCTACAGAGTCAACACATGGAGCCTCCAAGCGCACCGGCTGAGAGAGGAATCACTGCAGCTGAATAAGACTCAGTCATCACATTTTATCATTTCCTCCAATGCTCTGAGGTTGGCTGGAAGATCATCTGTCGTCTGTGTTCCCTGACCCAAGAACAGAGATGATTTTTTTCAGTGGTCAGTGCAGGTCTTAGAGTTTTTCTACAGGGATGGTCAGAGAGCCAGTTACAAAGGACTTTTGGCTTTGCGCTTTCACAGCCAGTAGTAGCAAATTTCCTATGGGCTAATTTAATCACATATGTTTCCATGGTTGAACATTTTCAGGCAGTAGAAACGGACATTGCAGAATGTGGACATTAATGTTCCTCCACAATGCAATGTTTCAATCATTGGCTCTGGGCTCACTCATTCAAATCCAATGGTCCTAAATCCAAATAAGTATGTACAATGGGAAAAAAATTGATGGACTAACTGGCAAGCGGAAGTATCAAAGAGCAAGTCTGCTTTTCTTGAAGGACTAGATGCACTGATTTGCCCCACCATCAGCCTGGATTGAAAAGCAGTTAAGGTTGCTCCGCGGTAGAAGCTCAAGTCCTAAGAAAAGTCGCCAAGATTTTACTTTTCTCGATCCCCATGACTAGCTTTTAAAAATATCAGGGCAGCTTTATTGAATCTGACTTCATCATCTAAGCTAAGGCATGAGTAGAGCTGTTCATTGTAGGTGCCAGAGAAAATACAAAGATGGATGCACGCAAGAAGCTACGACCTGGTTGCAGAGAATTAAGGTGTTGGCAATTTCCAGACAGGCAGAAGCTGCTTGGAGGTGCTCTTTTCACAGTGGTTGGGCAAACACTGTGGATGGGGAAGATGGAAATATTCTTCAGGTCTTATCAGGTTTATATTTCAGGTAAAACTCAGACAACAAGAGGCAATTCATGAGGTCCACATTCTGAAATGACTTTGTCACATAATTGTAGCAAAGGAGGGAGAAGAACCCTTCTCTCCTCTGAGCTTCCAATTCTCTGCTTCTCTGCTTCTCTACTACAATACGACTGCTATTGCCATGTTCTACATTACCCTCTTGAGTCAAAATATCTTCCCCAGGGACAAGAATCTAAGTTAGTGCCAGCAGAGAAGTTTTCTGAGTGAGGGCTATCAGTGTGGAACACTCCTCCTTCATGCCTCTCTCCTTCCCTTACACCCTCCCATCTGAAGGCCACTACTGCTGTGAGAGCAGGATTAAAGTTGGTCTCACATTACTTTTCTCATTGCAACTACTAGGGGTCAGCACCCTTCATCACCCATGACTAATTTTGCTTCAAGTGTCTCTTCCTGAAATGACAATAAAACGAGTGCTCTTCAACTCATTTTAATACACTGAAAATTACGTTCATGATTAAAAAAAAGTCAAATATATTTTATTGAATGAACATTCTACCATGACTCCCACAAAGAAATGAGCAAATACCTCGATGAGCCTGGATTCCAAAGAGGAAGGGTGTGTGTAGGGCTTCATGGCTCAGAATGGCCAGCTAGGGGTTAGATGGGAGCAAGTGTGTGTGTGATTTGACATTGGTGAGTAGAATCCTGTTTTGGCCTCAAGATACCCACCCACTTTACGGCCATGAGGCTCTATCTAACACCTGAAAAAGCCAGGGCTGTTGGCAAAAAAAAAAAAAAAAAAAAAACACCCATTGCCATCGAGTTGATTCCTAAGCTCATTTAGTTTCAGAGAAATAGATTTTCTTCTCCCTCGTCCTTATATCTGCTCCCATGCCCACTAAGCCCAAGAGCTCCAGGGCATTTGATGACCATTCAGTATCCCAGATGATCAAAATGACCTGTAAGATTCTGAATAATTGGCATGCTGGTTTGGTTTGGGCTCTGTGTTTTATGTTTATGAAACCAAGATTCCAACTCTTATCTTCTGACTGCAAATTCAGTTCCGTTCTCATAGGGTGAGTAAGACATAATAGCTAAGGTTTTTTTTTTTTTTAACCTCTGTAGGTTTGCCAGATAAAATACAGGCCACTTGTCAACTTCAAAGTTTTGAGAAACAACGACTAATGTTTTTGTGGAATCCTGTTGCTGCGGCGTTCTTGGAAGCATGTCCCCATCTTACACAGGGATTCCTTGGAGTCCTGTATTTTACTTGCTGAATCCAACAAGCCTATTTCTTGGTAATTTGAAGCTTACGAAAATGTTAAAGTTCTCATTGCACAATCTAGGGTGTATGTAAGAATACAAATAGGATCATTGATCCAGAAAGGAAAAAAAAACTATAAACATACAAGCTTGCATTAATTTTAACGGAAAATATATATACAGCACGGGGTATATATATATATATATAGGAACACACCTTAATTGTATAATGAAAAAAAAGGCAACTGAAAGCACTTTTGGTAAATGAGCATAGCTTCTGTTAGTTACCCTCAGTCACATACAATATTTTTGGAAAGAGGAAAAAGAAATAGAAAATATCATCGATTTCCACTCAGATGGAGAATCTGGTTGCCAAGAAAAGGTGTGGGGGCGGGGGGAGGCGTTGCCACTGTACAATCTATCTGGAACTGTTTGACTTTTCAGAGGTATCTTTCTTTAATTACTTAATTACAGTCATTGCTAGGAATAAGATACTTGAATATGAATGTACAATATAATAACCTGAGAAACAACAGGAATCTACTTCTGGTCATGGAATTAGAGGCTGTTGGCCTTCCTTTAATACAGTGGGACTTTCCAGGAAAAAGGATCACGGGTAAGGCTGGTCATGCTGCAGCCCCCAGAGTTTTCAGTAAGGAATGGGAGTTCAGGGACACAAGGACTGCTTCCTAAACAATAATGGATACACTAATGTATGCACACACACACCAAACACAATGGAACTTCTCAGAAAACCCTAATTTCAAACACTCAGATTTCTTGTCTCTATAAGGACCCCACCTTCCATTAGACAAAGTGTCCTGAATTTTGCTCATGAAGTACTGGTGACCTTGTAATAATTCAAGAACCTACCACCTAGAGTTGGGGAACAGGGTGGGTGTAGGGGCACAAAGCTAGGTATGTTGATAAGAATTGAAGTCTAGAGTAGAGCCTTTGTGCTCTGGATCTAAGAAAGAACCGACAAATGGCCATAAGAGGTTCACATGATTTGTGTTGTCAACTGTAATTTGAAGGAAACAGGTAGCTTTTGCCTACCTGTCAGATATCTTTCATGGAATATCTCCTCATCCCAACCTGCCCTCCACCCCTCCCCCACTGTAAAATGTCTGGAGTCCTACATTCTACTCCTGTTTAGATTCAAACTTTTCCCTCCTTTTCTTGGATCCATGAGCATCTGTTGGAGTCAGATCATGCTGAGTCCAGGACGTGGCGATTTCACATGCTGAAGGCTGCCAGACAGCTGTGGTCAGGGCCCAAGCCTGTGGAGATGTCTTCAGAAGGAGGTAGGCCAGGAGGTGAGAGGGTGTGTTATTAGATTCCTGCCACCCGTCCAATTCTTGGGAATTCAAATTTGACACTTCCCCTGGGGACAAGCTGTCTGAGGAGGAAAAAGGAGTGGACTCTTAACACCACCCGGAATATCCCACCTAGGAAGGCTTGAAGAGACAGATTGGAAAAAATGAGACAGGGTGCTGGGGAAAGAAGGAAAGAGGTTTTGTAGCAGACATCATGAAAAGAAACGCTCAGGAGGAGATGGGGAAAACACTCACTTAAAGACTCACTCCTTCAAGAAAATCTAGAGGACACTTTCTACTTCAGAAAGTCCCTTCCCTGCTAGTGAGCCTGCTGGGGCATTTCGGACAGAGTGGATGTCAACCCTTTTCCATGGGTTGGAAACAGCTTATGAGAGTGGCAGCCTGTCTGCCTGGGATTCCTGATACAGGTTCTGTGAGTCAGTCATAGCTTGGGCCTCTTACTTCTTGGTAGACAGAGGCCTGGGAGTCTGGTTGAACTCCTCACAAGTTCTCTATCAGTAAACTTCTCAACTGGAAGGAAGGAACATCTAATTCAATCTCAGGATTTTTTGCAGTCTTCACCAGTTCCCCCTTCCATACTGCTGCCCATCACTTGAGATTCATTGTGCTGATTCCCAGTGACCAGGCAGGGAATTCGGATGACCTAACACTTGGTTGCCTTTCCTCCACCTCCATTTACCCTTTTCCTTTGTCTCAACAGCAACTCCAGTGCTGGGACCAGATATGACCATGAATCCTGGTGCCTCCATGTCTCCTTTCACTGCACTGCCCTTTCCCCCACACACTGCTGGACCTCCACAGCAAACACCCTGGATGCAGCACCCACTGCCCCTCATGACTTCATCATGCCTTCCAGGCACCCCTCTTGGGCTCTCTGCTTTCCCCAGGACACTTCTTGTGCCAAGCGCTGGGGATTCTGGCCCCAGTGGGGCCAGGCCTGGCAAGGTCATTTTTCAAGTGAGGACAAAACAGAGTTCAGCAGAGCTGCCTGGAATTCAGACCTTTGTCATGGGGCAGACCCCACTTAATTGGAGTGCCCCAGGGGCTCCCAGTGGCGCAGTTGAGCATGCCCCACCCCCTTTTGGGGAAGCCTCTGCTGTGATCCCTGCCACTTCTGTTGTGGCTACTCAGGCTTGTAGGGGAGTTTGGTCCCCAGCTCTTTCTCTTCAAGCTCCACCACCAGCTGCCCAGCTGGCTTCCATTTTCCCCCAAGTGAAGGCTTGCTCAGGCCAACGTGCTTCTTCTGGGGAGAAAAGCCTGGCCATCACACAATCCAGGCCTTCGCTGAATGACTCCTCCTGTAATCCCCAGAGTGTTTACCAGAACTACCGACGTTGGCAATGCTTGAAGTCTCTGGCCTGGAGGTACCATCCCCAAAGCCCTGATACAGAAGCTCTTTTCTGCTTTCTCATGTGAGTACCCTAATCAGTGGGGACAGCTGAGATTATCCTGCAGCTTTCAAACAAAGAGATCTTGGGGAGACACAATGGAGGTTAGGATCTTTAATAACATTTGAGAGAAGGTCATGAGGGTGATGGGATATGTTATGAGAAGCTGTATTCCCAATAATATTATTATACACACCTCCCTGTGTACAACATATCCAGGTATCTTGTCTCAATTGATGCTGACCACCTTGTATGTGAAGTCAATCTTTATATTGGAATCGTTACCTTAACAATTCCTTACAAGAGACTAAACACCGCGGTAGAAACCCTGGTAGCATAGTAGTTAAGTTCTATGGCTGCTAACCACATCGTCAGCAGTTCGAATCCGCCACCCCTCCTCGGAAACTCTATGGGGCAGTTCTACTCTGTCGTGTAGTGTCACTATGAGTTGGGATATACCCAATGGCAAAGGGTTTGGTTTTTTTAAACGCTGTGGTAAAGTGAGGAGGCATGATGTGAGTTTTGATCTCAGATCACAAACAACTTTGTTCCACTGGTCTTTACCTTCCAACGTAGGAGCTGAGCGTATTTTGGCCATTGCCTCAGGAGACGTGAAACGGGCAAGGCCTAGGACAACCACTTTAAGTTTACTCCCACCCTCATTCCTCTGGAGAATTCCAGTTACAACAGGGAGGTGGTAGAGTATGCATAGTGGTGAAAGGCTTGGGCTCTGTCCTCCTTAGATTTGTAATCCTGAGCAGGGCATTGTACATCTTCACCCTAGAGTATCTCATCAAATAAGGAGACAATTTCAGTTCATTAAGAGGAGAGCTAAGAAGACGATATGACCTAATATATGAAGTGTACTCCATAAAAAGTACCCACAAGAGCAAAACTGTCCTAGCTACAGTGTGTGTGAATGGAAATTGGCAATGAGGTGCAGGGTCATGGGCTTCTGTGAATGAAAGGCAGAGTGATTAGTCATGTGGGAAGCTTTGTCTTTTCAGAGCAGAGCCATCTCTATCAACCCTGAGCTTCCCAACAGGTCAATCAATATGGAACTCTGATCATATTCACAGGATGTTTTTCCACATACATGTTGCTCTCATTGGCTGAAAGACTGAAGGCATCTTCTTCCTTTCCCCACTCCCCAGCACTCACCCAGGAATAAAGACACAGTCCACTAAACCCAAATTTCCAGCAGTCTTAGGGATTCCCTGGATTCCAAAATAGTTAATGGTATCCTGGAGGCAAAAGCATTTGAAATCTAAAACACTGGAAGAGGGACTGTCACGGACAAATAGCAAGATAGATGTGATGATGGGCAGGGGATGTGTGTAGGGATGGGGTCAAGATGGGGATGGAATATGTATTTGCCGAAAGTTACTGACACGCATGGGTATTTAGCCCAGTCCTGCGATCCTTGGCTAGACTGAAGCCCACCATGATCCTGGAGGAGGGACTCTGGTGGTCTGTACAGGAATGGCGGCGCAAAAGCAATTTTGACCGGATCATCTTCTATGAGATGGCAGAAAAGTGAGTCCATGGCATCCTGGCCCGGTTGGGACTGAGTGATGAGGTGTGAATGAAGAGGGAGAGTTGGTACAAATCACAGAGGCTGTGTGAGGAGGAGGTGTACACGTGGAGAGGGCTCCTGGTTCCCTGATGATCCCGCTCTACCCTCAGACAACTTCTACCACCACATTCACTGCTTGGAGTTTTCTGTTCTACGTTCCTTAAGAAATTCACCCCTTCTGCATGTTGGATTTGTGGATGGCCTGAAACTGGAGTGTTAAGACAGAATGGGGATAAACACTGTGGATGCCCATGGAGATACAGTCCAATCTGTGGACACTCTGCAGTGAGGGGATATGCTGTACCAGACAGGTTCCTGCTTGCCTCAATGTCCATATAGATAACAGGGAATTTGGGGCCACTCTTCCTCATGACAACTGGTACAAAACTGTTCTACAACCATCCAAGAATGGCCCAGGCTGGAAAGGTGAGTTCAGGGGAAGGCAGCATCTCAGTCACCCTGTTGGACGTGTTTCTGTCCCTCATTGCCTTTCCTCCCTCGGTTTAAAAAAAAATCATCAAAGGAGCCTGAGGCTTTTGGGAAACCTCACATTCCACCTTTTTCCAAATCTCTCTTGGACCTCTTGCCCGCCTGGTTTATATCTCAAGGCCTCAAAGCTTGAGACTAGGACCCGGACTCTAGGAACTAGTCCTTGGTGTTATCTGCAATCAACTTCATCCCATTCAAGGTTCAGGCTATTACCTCTACCATGTGCGTTTTAGGCAAGGGCAGGAGAGGCTTGGAGAACGGTGCGCATGAGTGGTTCCTCCTGTGTGTCATGTAGGTCTGATTCAATTCAACCAACCAGTGTCAGTGTTGTGGTGTGCTATCAGGTGCTAAGGGTATGGAAAAGTAGTGAGCACTATGGCTGCGTCAGGAGGAGCTTCCAAGAAGGCATGGCTCATTTCCTTCGCAACCTTCCTATGTTATGATGAGTTGTGCTGAACGTGAAGGGATGATGTGGTGAACATGTAAGGGACCCATATCTTGTTTTTTCCTCCTGGGAAATGGACTTACTGGCCACTTGGACAGGTCATTAAAGGCACATTTTTCTCCACTGCCCCCAAATTGGCTGTTGCCTGGTCCTGGGGCTCCTGGTGCATCTTGCCTTCTCCTTAGCACAGCCTGTGCCTCCCTCACCCTTGTCAGGTTCATGGAGTTTGAGGCAGAGGAGGAGTTAGAGATTCAGATGTTGCAGCAGAGGAATGTGTCTGTCTGCCTGCCTCCTCCAGCTCCACGCAATGTTGATCCTCAGGGGCCTTCATCCACTATGGTTGTCCAGCGTCCAGGTATGGCTAAGCAAGGTCAACAGGAGCTACGGGCCCGGGGTCAAAGGAGGCATGTAGGGACTGGTTATGTTGGGAGAAGGCATTGTCTTCACATGTGGTACTTTTCTTTCAAGAGGGGGCAATGGCTATTTCTATTAGCAGAGACTGCCAGATGCCTGGGATCTCCACTACTCTTCATTACATGCTAGTAGTGAGGTGGTTCCGTTTTATAACTACAGTCTCACATGGATTATCAAAAGTGGGCTCCAATATCTGATCAGCTTTAAATGTGGGTGTCAGTGAGACTTCTTGTAAAAGAAGTAGTTTCGAGTTTCCCCACAAGCTGACTGTCTTAGAGTGTCTGCCTCTTACATCTTCTCCTCTCACAGTGTTTGTGACTTCAGGTGTGCCTGCCCTACCAAGAACGATGACAGTGTCCCCATAATTCTGCCTTTACAACATGGGGTTGGGTGGTGACTTAGTTATCTTGTGTTGCTAGAACAGAAATACCACAGTGGATGGACTTACCAAACACAAATTTATTCTCTCACAGTCTAGGAGGGTAGTAGTCTGAATTCAGGGTACCAGCTCTTGGAGAATGCTTTTACTCTCTGTTGGTTCTGGGGGAAGGTCCTTGTCATCAATCTTCCCCAGGTCTAGGAGCTCCCCAGCACAGGGACCTCGAGTCCAGAGGACTAGATTCACTCTGGGCACTACTTTCCTGGTGGTATGAAGTTCCTCTCCTCTCTGTTTGTTTCTCTGTTTTCCATTTCAAAAGAGATTGACTCAAGATACAATCAAATCCTGTAGACTGAGGCCTGCCTCATTAACACAACTGCCTATAATCCTGCTTCATTAACATCATGCAGGTTAGGATTTACAACACATAGGATAATCACATCAGGTCCCCAAATGGTGGACAACCACAAAATACTGGGCGTCATGGACTAGCCACGTTGACAACCATTTGGGGGACACAATTCAATATGTAACAAGTGGAAAGAGCCGGAATTTGCTGCCACATAAACATGCTCTTTCCACCCCCTCCTACGGTGTTCATTCCAAAGAAGGGAGTTTCCATGGCACAGCCCCCTAAGCAACATCGACACAGAACCGAGCACCCTTGGGAGCCCAAGCGGTCCCATGAAATCCCTCCCGAAGCCGTCAAAGAGTATGTTGAGATCATGGAAGATCTCCTTGGAACTGCCCATTCAGCCACTGTGGAGCCAGATGGAAAATATGAAGAAGAAGAAGAAAATGAGCAACAACAGGAAGAGGATGAGCTGTATCCAGACCCGGGACTCCTGAGCTACATTGACAAGCTGTGTGCACAGGAAGCACTTATCACCAAGGTGGGCCAGGACCTGAGGTTTGGTGTCTGTGGGCTCTGTACTTTTGGTGTTCCAGCCACCAAACATCTGGAGTTTTACCCCAGACATTGTAATTAAGCTCAGTTCCTTCCTCCATGATCAATGTGTGTGTCCTTTTCTTGTGTGTATATGTGTGTGTGTATGAGTGTCTGCGTATGTGTAGGTTGGGGTGGTGATATTTTAATACAATACTGGATGCAAATTCGAGAGGGAGATTATTCCTTGTCTTCTAGAACCTCTAAATCAGGGTTACTCCTTGTCAAGGATTTTCACAGGCCTCCTCGTTCCGTTAACAGGTGGAAGCAGTTATTCACCCTCAATTCCTGGAAATGTTACTATCACCAGAATCACAGGTAGATCCCCTGTCCTTAAGGCAGGAGCTGGATGAAGAGGAAAGACTCACTCTCACTCAGGTAAACCAGAGGAGGAAGGGAGAATCATAACATGAAACCCACAGGATTTCATCTAACCCGACAGTGCCTTGGCTGTCATGGCTTCTGGGGAAGGCCAGCTCCAGGTGTGGGAGCAGGTACAGAATGAGGAGGTAAGAGATAATGCAGTGGCCAAGAATAGGAGTGGAGTGGTAAGGCATTGTGGTTGGGAAAACCACACAAGAGGATGGAGAGGCAGAGCTGCAGTACTAGTTATTGAAGGACGCTCATGTGACTGACTTCCCTAAATCCTGCCCCAATACTATGGTCTCCACCACCCACTCAGCCATGTGTTCTCACAATCTGTATAGAATTAGTAATTATCCATTTTCCTTCCTTGCAGCTGGTAGAGAAAAGAATGCTGGAATTGAAAGGAAACGTGGGTGTGGAGGCATCCCCAACTTACGGTGTGCCAACCAGGGAGTCACCGTGTACAGAGTCTGGGAGCAGTCAAAATGCAGGGAGCACAGATAACCACAACAGCCAACTACAGATGAGCAAGAAAACGAGCACAAAAAAGTTGGATGCAGATGACCTGCCAAAAGATGGCAGCAGGTACAGTCATCTGTCTACGTCAAAAGAACTTGCTCTCTTTACATGGAGTCCCATGTCACAGGAACTTAAATCTGAACAATCAACTTCTCCTCAACGGCACCCTAGTCGCACCTACCCTAGATTGGGAAACAGAGGAACCTTAATGTCCTTAGAAGCCTCTTGTATTAGTGAAACACCTGGGAAAGGAGAAGGGTGCAGTGAAGAAGAAAAGGAAGAGGAGGAACTCCCCAGCCTTGACTTCCTCTTGGCATCTCAAGAAAGCCTACTGCCCTGGAGTCTTTCCAAGAGTCCTCTCCCTGCCTCCAGCATTCTGCACCATGGAGTTCGGGGTACCTGGGGAGCATCCCAGCTCCGATCTCCGGAGACAGTGAGTCTTAGCTAACCTGCACATACAGCTGCCAAGTGTAAGATCCCAGCTCAAGTCAGAACTCCACCACTTGCTGCAAAGCGGCCCTACTCAGGGGCTGACCTTGGAGTCTCTGGGAGGCAACCCTTGACTGTGGGAGAGGTCCAACCCTCACTGCCTCTAAAAAGAAAGTGTGACCCTTCCACACATGGAAAAAGGAAGAAGCATCTTCTTAGCCAGTAGTGAGCTCTCCTCTTGTATATGTCAGACCCTCAAGTTGGGGTCCCCTAAATAGATTAGGGTTGTCAACTCCTCCCCCATACTTATTAGGCTAATGCTCCTCCCCTATCCTAGTGGTACTTCTTGGCTGTTATACAGATACGGTGAGGGCAGAGAGGGAGGCCAAAGCCTGGGCAGGGTGCACATGTATTTCCATGGTGGGAGATGAAGCACAGTAGCTTTACTTTTACTTTGAAGAATAGTGCTCTGTAAATTGAGATTAAAGATAGTTTTGTTGGCAGAAATTCTCATTGACTCTTTTTTCTGTTCCTCCTCTACTGCTGGATGGACTGTGGTGCTGTGAAAAGAAAAAGATACAGGTGACCCCCGTTTTCCACATCCACATGTGACTGACTTAGCTCTTTCCTCCAGCTTTACCTGATGTCCTCAGAATGCTCCTGGGGACAGTCTGGCTGCGGCCTCTCACAGCTCATTGATAAATCTCCAGTGATCACTGTCATCACCCATTTTTCACAAGCTGTGGCTTGGTTTGGGAGCTTTCTGTGGGTATCCTATCAATATCTCTGTCTCTTAACCATCTATTAATGAAATTTGCATTTCAACCTTTCAGCCTTCTTGGCCATTAACTAATGTTTCTATAATTGAGCCTGGAGGCTGCACTTTTCTTTAAGGTGCTTTTTTTTGTTTGTTTGCTAGGAAGATGTCGGACAATAGATCTAAAATGATCCTCAGCACACCCAGGGATTTTCCTGTGTGGTTTATTTGACTTGACAGGATCAAGACTTGGCTTCTTGGGGACATGGCTTTCTGTTTCTCTGCATTTACTCTAATAAGTGGTATCATGAATTCTCAAGAGGACTTCTAAATAAGCAATGGTAGTATCCTATTTCTGGTGAGGACAGGGCGAGACAGAATATGTTAGAAATATATTTATGAGGATTTCTTTTGATAGTGTGTATATGGGCTATGAAGGTAGACAGAGAAGTAAGGAAGTCCCTTTGCCTTATTTCTGGATGGGAAAGAATCTCATTTAACTCAATTGGGAAGGTCCATCCTGCTGTGGTCAAGGGGACTGACCTCAGGTAACTTTGGAATCTTCCAGGGAGCATCCTATAAGTATTCTTCCCTTTCTTTTCCAAACAATGACTGAAATTCCAGGGTTAAATTGATGTAGATTTAGTCTTACACTTACATTGAAATAGTTCCTTACAAACAAGAGGAAACCTACCTTACAGAACAACAATACAGCCCAGGAAAAGCGGAGACTTGATGATGTTTATGGCAGACCTGGATGCCTGGAGTATGCAGGGCTAGATGTGGGCAGGGTTGGTACACAGGGCTAAGAAGCACTGAGGCATTAGTAGTCTGATTCTTCGGGCACTTGCATAGACCCCATGTTCAGAGCAGTGGGTGTTTCAGTGTTTTGGCATTTGGTGCCTGTGAGCTGCTGCATTTGTTGGGAAGTTCCTAACTGGGATCTGAATGGAGACATCCACAAGTAAGATTCTGTTGGGGAAAAAATCAAGACAAAGAGATGAGATATCAAACATATCAAACATTGAAAGACAATAATGGTAAGTGAAGGACAGAGCCCTGGCTCCTCCATTCCCTGGTGTTTGACTTTAGAAAACTTCTGTAAGTCCTCTACATTTCAGGATCTTCGCTGGGAAAATAGCATAACACTGTACAGGTCTCAGGATGCTTGGGATATTAAAGAAGTCATGCAGCTAGTCCTTGGCACCCAATGCTGTTGGCTCTAGGGAGTGGGAGGCACTGTATATTCTCTGACCCCTGTCTTGGGTGGCTAGATGGATTTGGGTAATAACCAACAGCCCTCAGGCCCCTGATGTGTGTGGATGAGGTCCCTGTTTAATGAGCAGGGCGACATCAAATGTCACGATTCTGCAACTACCCCTTGGCTGTTGCAGTTGAAAACAGGCTTCAAGTATATGCCCTCATGGTGTTGAATTGGCCCACACAGGTACAGGCAGGGTAGAAGGGAGCGACATGTCCTCAGACCCTTTATACCAGTGCCCAGGCAAAGGGGTAGCTCCTGGCCTGACTTCCCAGCTGAGGGGGCATGGTGAATTTTTATAGCCAAGAGACTAGTTTCAGTGCAGACAGCCCTGAGATCTGGGTTAGAGGCCTGGCAGTTGTTGAATACTGCCTGACTGGTGTCAGAGTGGACAGCGGGGAGCCGGAGGTGGGTGCAGGTAGGGAAAACAGGCACTTCCCCCTGTTAGCATCTTGGAGGGGGAGGGCTTGTTTTGACTCCCACACAATAGGCAGTAGGTTAGAACCTTGCACTTAACTTTCTCAGGTCCAGTACCATTTCCATCCTGATCCGGAGGCTTCTGCAGACTCTCCGCTGCCCAGCCTCTCCTGACATGGTGAAACCTGTCCTGAATGCTACTGCTCTCCTCAGCCTGCCATGCACCAGCTGACCCAGCCAGCAGTGTGCTGACAACCTCAAAACTGGCATTTTTTACTGCTTCTGAACTGTCTCTCCTGCATCCTGCTGCTCAGTCCAACTCCTCAGCTTTGTCTTTGATGATCTGGGCTCCTACATTGTCATATAAAATCCATTCACTTCTCTTTCATGTCTTGGATATAAGAGGAACAACAGGAAGCGTCTGATTATTTTCCCATCTTGGCCCTGCCTCCTCCTTTTTTTCTCTTTATAAATTTAAGATGTATTCCTATATATACATATATTTGTTCCATTAGAACAATAAATTGAAATAAAGTCAATGTCCCCAGCCTGGGTTCAATGATCCCATTTGTATTTCTTTAGTCTAGAGTCTACAATGTTAACTTTAACATTCCCTTCAACTTCAAAGTCCCCCCAAGAATAGGTTTGCCAGTTTTAAGCAAAGAAAATAAAGGCCTCCAAGGATTCCTCACATAATAATGGGGATATATTTACAACAATATTACTCCTTGTTTAACAGACATTTGAAGTCAACAAGTGGCTTGTATTTTATCTAGAAAAACTACCAAGAGGCAGAAAATAATAAGCTGTTATGACTTACCCTCAGAAGAACAGACCTGAATTTGCAGTCAAAAGGCCTGAGCTTAAATCTTGGCTCCATCCACATGAAACACAGCACCCAAACCAAACCAGCATACCGATTTCACAAAATCTCTACAGGACATTTTGATTATCTGGCATATTGAATAGTCACTAAACACTCTTGAGCACCTAGGCTTAGTGGGCAGAGAGCAGATGTAAGGGCGAGGAAGGCAGAAAACCTTTTTCTCTGAAGAAAAAGTGCTTACAATGCTACGGCCCTCGGATCTTCACTTGTTAGTTAGGGCCCCATGGCCCTGAAATGGGTGGGTATCGTGAGACCAATGCAAGATTCTACTCACTCAAGTCAAATCCCCATGCACACACACACTAGCTCCCATCTTTCTCCTAGCTGGCCTTTCTGGGTCATGAAGCACTACTCCTCAGCTTCAGCTTCACATGTCTCCATCACACACTCTTGCTTTTTGGAATCCAGGCTCAGCAATGAATGTCCTAAATCATTGTAGGAACCATGGTGTTATCATCTTTAAAGAAAGAACGTTTGTCTTTTTACTCACCGTGAACACAATTTTCAGTGTATTATAGTGAAAATGATTTGAAAAAGTATTCATTTAGTTTTTTCCAGAGCCTTGGTAGAAAAACTGGTCTTGTGAGATGAGGGTGCTGACCCCAAGCGGTTGCAAAAAGAAAAGTCACGTGAGAACAACTTTAAACCTGCTCTCACAGCAGCAGTGGTTTTTGGATGGGAGGGTATGGCAGAAGGAGAGAGGCAGAGGAGAAGTGTTCCACACGGACAGCCTTCACACAACAAAATGTCCCTACTGGCACTAACAACCCTGGTGGTATAGTGGGTAAGAGCTATGGCTGCTAATCAAAAGCTTGGCAGTTTGAATGCACCAGGCACTCCTTAGAAACCTTATGAGGCAGTTCTGCTTTGTCCTGTAGGGTCACTATGAGTAGGAATCCACTCAAAGGCAAGGGTTTTGGGACTAACATAGTATCTTGTCCCTGTAGGAAGACATTTTGACTCAAGAAGGAAATGCTGCAGGAAAATGCAACAGCAGTCATGTTGTAGTGGAAAAGCAGAGACTTCCTCCAGAGAGGACAAGGGCTCTTCTCCCCCCGTCGCTACAATTATGTGAGAAAGTCATTTCATAATGTGGTCCTCTTGAATTGCCTCATGATTTCTGAGTTTTAGCTGAACTATAAACCTGATAAGACCCAAAGAATATTTCTATTTACAGCATCTACAGTGTTTTCCCAGTCACCGTGAAAAGAGCACCTGCAGGCAGTTTCTGCCTCTCTGGAAACTGCCCACCCCTTTATTCTCTGCAGCCAGGAAATAGTTTCTTGATGTGCCTTTCTTGGTATTCTCTCTGGCAGCTACAGTGTACAACTCTACTTACATCTCAGCTTAGATGATGAAGTTAGAGAGATTCAAGAAAACCACCTTAACTTTTTTTAAAGCTACTTACTGTGACTGATAAAAGCAAAATCTTGTCAACTTTTCTTAGCATTTCAGCTTGCATCATAGGGCAACCTTACATGATTTTCAATCCAGTCCTTCCTATTATGGGAATGGTGATGCAAATCATAGTATCTAGGCACTCAGGAAAAGCAGGCTTGCTCCTTGATTCTTCTGCTTGTCAGTGAGTCCATCGACTTTTTCCCCTGATGCACACAATGGATTTAGGGCCATTGGATTTGACTGAGTGAGCTCAGTGCCCATGATTTAAACATTGCATTGTGCAGGAACAATCGGGTCCAAATTCTGCAATCTTTTTTTCTACTACATGAAAATCTTTGACCCTGGAAGCATATGTGATTAAATTAGCCCATATGAAGTTGACCAAGACTGTCCATGAAAGGGTGAGACCAAAAGTCCCTTGGACCCAGTTCTCTGACCATCGCTGTGGGAAAGTGTAAGGAAGGCCTTGTCCACTGATAAAAATCATCTCCATTCTTGGGTGACAGGACGCAGAAGATAGGTGATCTGCCACCCAATCTCAGAGCATTAGAGGAAATGACAAGGTGTGATGATTGAGCCTTATTCAGCTACCCTGCTTTCTCTCTCAGCCTGTGCACTTGCGGGCTGCACGTGTTGGCTCTGTAGGGTCTTAAAGAGTCATCATCCAAGGAAGTGAGAAATAATGCAAATATCGCAATTTCCAGAAAAAGAGTATCAGATTATTGAAATTAAAAAAAAAGAAAAAGAAATACAGTGACATAATTCTAGAACGGATTATTTAAGGGCTGACTGAAATTATGAATTTAGTTTAACCCACCCAGTGCTGTCGAGTCGATTCCGACTCATAGCGACCATATAGGACAGAGTAGAACTGCCCGGTAGAGTTTCCAAGGAGCGCCTGTTTACACACTAAAAAATAAATAAGTCGTTCCCACAGTAACTGCTGTGTAGACAGGAAGGAAGTAACACTGGCTGAGATGGTTTCCTAATCACAACACAGGAGAAAAAGTAAACTGAAGGATACATATTGAGGACTTTTCCTTAAGAGATCTCTTATCCCGTATTCCTAGATGTGGAGACCCAGAGGACAGTGAGAGAATGTGGCAGTGCATGTAAAAACGCAAATACAATGTAGTGGGAAGTGCAGAGGCAGGTAAGGTGAAAATCAAGTGTTTCTCATTGCAAGGCAGTCCAGGAGGTTTGAATGACCAGCAGGGCTGCCTGAGGCAAAACTAACCTTTGGGTGATGAATTCCTTGCTTTCTAAGGACAGCACTGCTGCCTGCCTTGTCCAGTAGGAAAGCTGGGAGGTGGAGTCCTGAATTAGAGGCTTTGAAGAGCAAGCTTGAGAGTGTTTGCACTTCAAATGACTTTATTTCTCATGTTATTAACTGCCTCTTAAGCAGCAATGTTTGAATTTTGGACTGAGTGCACATTTCTTAAAGGGAGTGAATTTGCTTAGGTCTTATAGAACAGAAAGTATAATGAATCCTGGAGTTTTATTCGATTTCCACAATGTTTTTTATTTTCTTTTTATTGTGGTAAATATATATGTAACAAAAGACTTGTCATTTGAACATTCTTCACGTGCACAATTCAAGTTTCTTCTCTTAGCCTTTGGTTTCCTACATTCCCTTTTGGTCCTGATGAGTAGAGACCAATAGTTGCATTTTAGTAGGCCGCTCACAAGCTTTTAAAACCACAAACACTACTCAGCAAACTAGGACATAAAACATAATTTTATGAACCATATCAGCCCAACTGACCAAGATGTTCCACAAGACTCTAGTTCTAATATTTCAAATCCAGAAAACTAATCCAACAGGGTATTTGGTTATGGCTCAGAAATATTCACAACTCTTCCCTCTATGTGCTTTATTATATGTATTAACATGTGTGCATACAGTCACATAGATGCATATATGTATTCCTACACATACACCTGTATACACACACATACACACTCATGGAAACATGCCTATACACATATATGCCTAATATATATATTTTTTCCTTGTGTATATTTTACTGATGTGGTTTACCTTCACCAGGCTTTGTATAATTCACTCTCATTCAGTGTTACCTCTCCATCATGAAAAATAACAAGTATCTACTAACTAGAGAGGAAATTCCCCTTTCCCCCTACCCCATCTCTGGTAAACACTAATGAACATTATTTTCTCCATATTTTTATTTTTCATGTCATTTCATAACTGTGATAACATACAATATCTGTTTTTTTGTGACTGATGCATTTTACTTGTTCATGTCCTACAGGTTCTTCCATGTTCCAAGGTGTTTGTGGAACTCATTTTTCTTTATTGCTTAGTAGTATTCCCCTGTATGTATACAGCACATTTTAGTTATCCATTCATCCGTTGTTGGGCGGTTAGGTTGTTTCTATCTTTTTGCTATTGTGAATAGTGCTGTAGTGAACATAGGTTTGCATATGTCTGTTCATATCACTTCTTTTAGACCCCAAGGGCATACACCTGGAGTGGAATTCCTGGGTCATACGGCAGGTATATCTCCAGGTTTTTGAGAAATTGCCAGAGTGTTTCCAAAATAGCTGTATCATTTTGCATTTTCACAAGCAACGGATGAAGTTTCCAATTTCCCCACATCCCCTCTAACACTTGTCATTTTTCCCTTTTCTCATTTTTATCTTACCCATTGTAGTGGCTGTGAAATGGTATCTCATTGTGGTTTCTATTTGCATTTCTCTGATGCCTAATGACAGTGAGCATCTTTTCACGTGTCTGTTGGCCATTTGAATATTCTCTTTGGTGAAATGTCTCAAGTGTAGTAAAGATGGATTGAGATGTATGCCAGGCTTGGCCTCTGCTCTGACAGTCCATTCCCTGTCTATAAATTCACCTCTCTTTCCCTTGTGCACAATTTGTATTGCTGCCATGCTATGTGGGCATGGGAAGGAGCAGATATCACTCTCCTGGTTCCAAGAAAGAATATAGGGTGAGATTCAATGGAACTTGGTTGCATAGTGAGTCACAGCTGCTGACAACGAGTAACCAGGCCTTCAGAGTCATCCAAAGGAACATAGAATAGAGCCTAGACTGATGGTCCAGGTCTTTTTCCGTGTTTGGTGTGGTCTTGCACACCAGTTTTCCCTGAATTTCTCCTCACCTCTTAACACTTCATCATCACTTGAAGAATTCCCTCCCTTCCCCACAACTGAGAGTGAGTGTCAGCCAAGTTGAACAATGTGCCCAGAAGAAGAAAGAGGAAAAAGGCCATAGAAAGGCTGGATTTGGGGTCAGCCAGAGCAGAGTTTCAACCTCAGCTCTGTCTCTTGCTGGCTGTGTGACCACCGGTGTCTGAACAGCAGCTTTCTGACCAGTAAGACATGCATAATCACATTTTATTTGGATCGCTCTTGCAAGGATAGAGAGAGAGTGTGTGGAATATGCTTTCCCAGAATAGGGCCTAAATGAAGCTTTCTGCTATTTCTTCTGTGATAGTGTTCAAGTGGGGAAGGCTGGAGTGGTCTAGAGAAGATTCTATAAGAATATTGGAGTAGACTCAGGTCTGGATGAGTAGAGAGGTCAAGGAAGTCCCTGGGCTTATCCATTTCTATTCCTGAGATTGTGCCCAGCTTCACTTTCACTTTACCCTGTCACAGCCCCCTCACCATGCACCGCATGTCGCTGTTCCCGTGTTCTTACACCCTGTCGACTGTGCTTTTCTAAAGGCAGGAAGCTTGTCCTTGTCTTCACTTGAACTAGGACATTAACATAAAACAATAATAATGGTCGTATCTGCTATTATTTGCTGAATATGTTTCACGTGAGATATTGCTCAGTGCTTGTGACAGATACACATAAAAGTCAAAGCCATCTCATGATTTACAGGCCATTCCCACTGTACATACTGGACACAATTGATCCAAGATCACAGAATCAGTAAGAGGCAGCCAGGTTGGTTCCAAAAGAAAAACCAAACCAGTGCCGTTGGGTCAGTTCTAACTCATCGCGACCCCACGCGTTTCACAACAGAACTGTGCTCCATAGAGTATTCTCTGGTTGAATTTCCAAAGGAGATCACCAGGCATTTGTTCCTAGGAGCCTCTTGGTGGCCGTGAACGATCAACCTTTCCATCACCAGCCAGCTCCTTAATCCTTTCTGCCAGGAGCTTCAAACAGCCTTAAATCTTCCAAACTTTTACTGTTACAAATCAGGCACCAATACAGTTAGGGAAAAAAATATCTTTCTGTTAAACTCAGCTCTCAGAGTTATATAATTTCCGTGCAATCAAACTCCCCCATTTGATTTATAGTTTTGTGAGCTTCAGCAATTTTAAATATCGTGGTGTAACCATCGTCTCAATCAACATCAAGACCATAGATTTAGATTCTCCATCACCCGACAATTGTCTTACGGATACTTATTATGAATAGCTTGAGACTCTGGTATTTTGGCAGTCACCATTTGGAGGCCACAGGGTAGAGCTGGTGTAAAGCCCTAAGAACTTCTTTCATCTGGGAACAGGAAGAAGACTGGCATCTGCCTTTATGGTGAGACCTCCTTGCTTATGGTCTCATTAAATGGGTGTGTGGAGAGTTCTCACTAGAAAAATAAATGCATATACTACTAGTGATAAAACATATCTACATACTGTGATGTTGGGAAAAGAAGCTCCATCCAGAGAACACACCTGTCCTGCCCGTCTCCTAAAACTATGATGATCAGGACTCTGCCTCCTTGAACCTCCTTATGCCCTTGATGGCAGCCAGGGCACAGCCCAGCAAGCTTCACTTTTCTTCTTCAGGGTAAACTCTCTCTTCATCTCATGACATATACCTCTAAAAAAAAAAAAAAAATGGCCCCATATCTCCCAGCTCTGTACATCATCAGCCCTTCTGGAAATTTCCTTCATGCAATCTTGGTGTGGGATTTTCATTCCTGGGGCAAGATGCTGAGGCTCTCCTATTCCTCTCTCCTAAACCTCAGGATCCATGTCTTACCACTTACAAATCATATAAAGGAGAGAAAATCAAATACACAAGAACACAGACAATTTATATACTGCAAACACAAAGGCTCTAAATATACAAAACCATCTTGGAAAAGAAGAACAAAGTACGGCATGCAAACTTGAAGATATAAAATAGCACTACACACATGTAATAAAGGAAACAGTCTGGTTCTGGCATAAGAACAGACGTAGAGGCCAACAGTATAGTACTGAGACATGAATTTGTACATCTTTGCCCAATTTGTTTCAACATTGAAGCTAAGCTCATTCAATGTGCAAAGAATACCTCTTCAACAAATGATGCTGAGACAACATGATCTCCACATGGAAAAGGATTGGGCTGGATACGTTACACCATATAAAAAAATTAACTCTAATTGCATCGATGACCTAAATATGAGAGATAAAATCATAAAACTCTTAAAAGTAAACATCAGGGTTATGTTTTCAGAATTTTTTTTTTCCCCCACATCGTCATACATATGACAGAAGAAACAAAAGAAACAGATAAATTTGTCTTGGTGAAAATTTAAATCTTTTCTGCATCAACGAGCACAATCAAGAAAATGAAGACTACTACTCATTGTGACAATACACTTGGAATCTGTACTTGCTTAAGGGTTTCATATACAATGATATAAAGAGTGCCTAAAACTAAACACATACACAAAAAAAATGCCCAACTGAAAAAAAGGGCAGAAGACATAAATCAACATTATTCCACAGAAAATATACAAGTGGCCAGTAGGCAAGGGAGAAGATGCTCAACATCATCAGTCATTAGGGAAATGCAAATCAAAATCACAAAGAGGTCTCACTCCACACCACACCAATGGCTATTGACAGAAAAAAAACCAAAACAAACAGGCAAACATAGAAACCGGGCACCATGTCCATTGAAAACAGTAGAATACACTTTGATGGCGCCTCAAATGCTTTCACAAAGAATTATCATAGACACTCGTAGGCACATAAACTAAAGAATTGAAAGCAAGAAAGCAGATACTTGGACACTGACGTTTACTGCACAATTATTCATTGAATCAAAAAGGTGGAAACAACCCAGTGTCCACGAAAAGATGACTGGATACACAAAATGTGCCATACAGATACATGCAATATTATGCAGCCATAAAGAGCAAAGAAATTCTCTTACTTGCAATAAATGGATGAACCTTGACACCACTGGCCTCAGTGAAATAACTGAAATCTCAAGAACAATTATTGCATGATCCCACTTACATGAAAATCTACAATATGCACACATAGAGCAGATTGATGGCTAGGAGGGCTGTAGGTGGAAAACATGAGGAGTGATTGCTAAACCCAAGGCAACAACAACGAAAAGAATATTCAAAACCAAATGATAAGATTCTACAAAACCCTCCCATGTATTATCGATCAAATATTGTATTTAAAATATCTGCCAACAAAATACAACATAATTACTACAAAGTATGGACATCATGTTCAACCGGACATCACGAAGGCGCAGAAGTCCTTGGGTAGGTCCAAGAGAGGTAGGAGGCATGTGTGGAGGCAACTGGGGTCCATCGTGGTCACTGGACACCATCTGATGTGTCTGAAGTTGCACTTATCATGGGGGAAAATAAAGAAGGTCAGATCACCCTATCAGAAAAACAGGACGCTGAGATGAGACTCCCAGGGCTAGCAGCATGGTGAGGCTTCAGAAAAGAAAGGACTCAGGAAAGAAACAGTCATGTCTATTCACAGGAAGCCTTCTTTGTGCTCTCTAGATCCATCCTCCTAGTCCTTCCTCTAGGACAGGGCTTTCCCATGCCCTCCCCTGTCACTTATCTGACTCCAACCCCTGCCTTGCTAATCCCACTCCCACTGAACTGGCATCAAGCCTGCCTGGGAAGAACCAAGTGATGAGATACACCAGAGAAAACACAATCCATTCTCTCTTTGGGGTCCTGAAGCCTCCCGTGACAGGAGAGTCGAGGGCTGTGGCTGGGAAGCTCTATTGTAAGAGGGGATGTGTCATCTTCTTCCAGATTGTTCAAGGAACACAGACCCAGTATCTAATCTCCTTTACCTGTCAGCTCCTCTGAGTCAACAGAGCTAGGCCAGGCCCCACATACTTACTCGGGTATGACTGAGACTTTTACCTGCATCCTTACACATCTCAACACAGGGACACACAGAAGGTTCAGCGTACCCACACCCAAGGTTGGAGGGGTTCCAGCTGTGGAAGCCTGTATCTGGCAGTTTTTCAGCTAACTGAGGTCCCATCAACTCAGGGTTCTTGGGACTCTCTCTTCCCAGGCCCAGGTGCTAAGACATGTTTTCCCTATTTCCTGGTTACTGGTGCTCTTTGAGTCTAGAAGGGTTACCAAGCTCTGAGGGGCAGCCTTTTGGTGGGACTGCCATGCCAGGCTTGGGACAGGTGCACCTTTTTTTATCAAAATGACATCTTCCATTTTTATAACTTTAAGGGAGTCTTTTGTAGCAGATTCGCCCATAGCAAACCATCCTTTGAAGTCCTGCTGCAGCTTCAATTGTCTTTGATTGTTGATTAAAGGGGCATGAAATCCTTGACAACTTCACATATGTCTCTATTTACTTTGCTTGTCCAGTGTGAGGATTTCATTTTCTTTATGTTCAGGTGTAATCCATGCTGAAGACTGTGGTCTTTGGTCTTCATCAGGTATTTCTTCAAGTTTCCTTCATTTGCAGCATGGAAGGTTGTCATGTGCATATCCCAGGTTGTCAGTGACATTCCTCCAATGCTGATGCCCATTCTTCTTCATATATTTTGCCTTCTCAGATTATTTGTTAAGCTAAGAGATTGAACAGTGAGATGAAAGGATACAATACTGTCACACGTCTTTTCCATGGAGACATAGAAGGGCATAAGTCCTCCAAATGCCCCACTCACACTACCTGATAGGTACCCAAGTGATGCCTAAATTAGCACGTTCTAATGACACACACACACACACACACACACACAGTGACCAATGTTATCAATTCAGTCTCCATTGCGAGCGTTGCAAGTCTTGATTTGTAAACACTGACAATTTACCTGATATAAATAATCCTGCCATTGCTAATTTCAAGGTACCATCTGATGTCACTGACCCATGTTTGGGCAGAGATATGCACCATCTACTATCTCAAATTAACTGGAGCTGATTCCAGCATAACTGATCCACTTTCCTGTGAGTATGTACACACACTGCGTCTGTACCATGAGAAGAACCCTTAACTCCCAACCCTAATATATAAACCAAATATCGCTATATGTTTCCAGAACACACAATTCCTCACAACTCCTGAACACACACATAAACTACTACCCACACTCTAAATACACAAACATAACTTCTTGTACTGCGTATAGTTTTATGAGAAAACCCTAGAGCATGAATACACACAGTAATTCCTACAACTATATATACTCTCAACATGGGCCTGAAGATGTACATGGACAACCAATAGTACCCATATATACTCACTGAACACTGTACACGCAATCAAGCTCTCTAACACCACCAAGTTAAAAATCTAACCTCAAAGGCCACCCTAATACACGTCCACAAGAAATCATACATCTCTAGAACACATACAATAGACAATTCCCAAATGAATGCACAATTTATGCAAGGCCTCTCAGTTTCCAAATATACATACTGAACCCCCCAATCCTCCAGAATACACTCCAGAAAGCCAATGAAACCAAACACACACACAACCACATACAACCTGTATTACTAATATATACAAGTACAGGCAATGAACACCGAAAATGCACATATAAGCTAAGCCACCAAATTCTCCAAGAATTAGACAAGAATAGGCACAAAGAGAATCCCTGACTGTTTTCATACAGACACAAACACCCTATACGCTAACCCAAAACACAACCATGAGTACCAAAAAACAAAACCAGACTCTCTGCCGTCGATTCGATTCCAAATCGTAGCAACGCCCACATATTCAGGGATGCAAATAAAACTCCAAAACATCAACACTTCCAGCACTCTAGCTAATAGACACACACACAGGACCACCCTACTTGCCCACACATACCAGACACACACACACACACACAGATTCCCAATCACTTCAAGTGTACAGCACCCAGAACACCATAGATTGTCACATATCTCTAGAAATTGGTCTTGATTCCCCTACCTCCAAACATGCCCAGACAAAATTACAAACACCCTATCATTCTCCAAAGAAACACATGCAGAACACTCCAAGGAAAATTCACCCACTGACTCACGATTACACATACCAGTATATCCTCTCAGTCAATGAAATATCTCTTGCACATGCTATATAAATACAAGGAAACCCCATTTCAGGCCCTCTATCCTATGTTTCGAAACTGCCACATTCTCAAAATCTCATACATAACCATGTCAACGTGCTTCCAGTACATACACAAATTCAATTCTCCCACAACCTGTGCAAATGCACAATCTCATTTTTTCATCAGATACCCACCTCCTCATTTCCCAGAATATACACATACTCCCTACTGAAACTTATTGCACATAACCGTAGAAAATATTCATCCCAACTGCCATGCCCCTTCATGAAACAAACTCATTACGAATACAACTGTCCTCATACCCTGAATATAACCGAAATTATTCATGACACCAAAGATATACAAAATATGACCCTATATCTTCAAATACTAATATAACTCACAATGCCTGCCTTTACATAATCAAACAATCCATAATACACAAACAGGAATCAATCCCCAATTTTCTTGAATGCACAATCATACAAACCCCAGACCAAACATGGAAGATGCATGTGCAACTCCAGGAAAGCATCCAGGCAACACAACCATACAACATGCCCTGAGTACATACCAGTGATCCTTCCTCATTCCCAAAATATACAAAACCAAAAGGCCTTACATGCAAGCTAATACACACAGGCACACTCCCTCACATGCCCAAAGAAACTCATTTCAAACCTGCCATTAGATACACAGGAAGACCCAAAATTCATGGCAGAACAGCCACACCCAAAGTATTCCCCTGAGCCACAAATTGCATACCGCTCACCTCCAAGTGCTTGAGTGTACATGCCTATATCTCATGACGTGCACACTCCCACAAAAACTCACTTATATTGAATCACTAAGGTTCATGGAAACACCACCAACTCACACATTTCAATACAAATATGAACTTCCAGGAACCCATTCAACACATACACAATCCCCACACTATGAATTCACATAAACACATTTCCAACAAAGTCCCAAATAACAGGCACAAAAGCACCCACACCTCTCAATTCTCCCAATCCCTACAAGGCTTGCAACTAAATCTCCATACTATTTCCAGATATAAGCAACACTTCACAAGCACTCCACCCTCAGAAATCAAACACAGAGGTGGTGGGGCCAAGACGGTGGAGTAGTCAGATGCTTCCTGTGGTCTCTCTTACAACAAACACGTGAAAAAATATGTGAATCGATTATATATGACAATCTAGGACCCCTGGACCTCTAAGGCATAGGTGAGGAATTGGACTGAGTGGCAGGCAGAAGGAGAGACAGTTAGGAAGCAGTGAGGAGTTGCCAGATCTGACCCAGCAGGAACCACCACCCTGCAGGCCAGGATCAGGTGGTGTCAGCGGTGAGGCAAGCAACGGCGTTTGGGACATGTTTTCCAAATCGGGAGAGACGGAGGGATGGAGATTCCACTCCCACCTCCAGAATCAGTGAAAAGTGGTGCTCCATTGGCAAAAGCTATGTACATGCGTCTAATGTATCCTGCAGATCAAAAACTGCCCCTTTGGGAAAAGCCTCTCTCCCATCTACCTGCCCCCTTCCTGCTCTACACTCGGTCCAAGCCAGCTTCAGAGACTGCCACATCCCCTGGGCTGAAAGAAAGATTCATCAAGCTCTCTGAGCCATTCTCCCAGCATTGGAGAGGGAACGATTTCACAAACTGGGAAAAATGATCTGCTGGATCCTTTAAGCTAAGAAAACTCAGGGCAGAAACAGCTCCTTTGCCTAGGCACAGGCATAAGAGGTGCACAGACTTTGATGTCTTTCACCTCTGCATAGATGTGTGTGGGCCCATTTCAACAGTGTACGCCCTCATTAGCACAGTACAACAGGTTACACACATGAACCCTCACTTCAACTCTTTCAACTATATGGTGGAGAGGAAGGTTCATGACATTTGACATGACTCTGTCTATTAAGCAGGGTCGTCACCTACCCACATCAGGGGCCTGAGGACTGGTGTCTCCACCCATGACACCTAGCCACCCATGCCAGGGGTTGAAGAATAAGTGGCTCCTACTCCTTATAGCCAATAGCACTGGGTGCCCATAATCTGGCTGGGGGTGGGGGCGGGATGAACACAAGGAGAACTGTGGAAGATTTGTTGGAAGGAAACTTCCCTGATATTGTGAAAGATGAGAAGATATCCATTCAAGATGCTCATTGAACCTCATACAAGGTAGATCCCAAAAGAATGTCACCATGATATATCATAATCAAACCTGTCCAAAACAAAGATAAAGAAAGAATTTTAAGAGTGGCTAGGGATAAATGAAACGCCACCTACAAATGAGAGTCAACAAGACTAAGCTCATACTACTCAGCAGAAACCATGCAGGCAAGAAGGCAATGGGCTTTATATAAAGCCTTGAAGGTCAAAACTGCCAGCCAAGAATATATATCCAACAAAACCGTCTCACAAAAATGATGGCGAAGTTAGGACATTTCTATAAAAAAAAGTTTAGGGAATTTGCAAAAACCCAAGCCAAAATTATAAGAAATATGAAAGGGAGACTTCAGGTTAGAAAATCTGTAACATCAGACAATAACCCAAGACTGGAACACAAGACAGAGCAACCAGATGTCAACCCAGATAGGGAAATCTCAAAAATAAATGAAAGCTAAATTGCTCAAAACAGGAAAATAGTGACATCATTAGTTAAAGATGACAACATTAAAACAAAAAAGAGAGAATAAATAATGTAGTCATAGATCTTTCACATGGAGAGGAAGTCAAGGAGATATAAAGAAATAAAAGATTGCTTTAAATGTAGAAAAATTGGAGTAAAGAGTAAGTTAACCAAAAAGCAAACTAACAATCCTACACATCAAAGTAAAAAACAAGAGAAACATAATGGTTCCACAAATACAAAATCGACAACAATGAAAAAGGTGAAAATACACACACAAAAAGACCCAGCACAGAAAATTACATGGAATGAAGAAACTGTCAACAGCGCACAAAAAAACACATTGGAATGGCTGCACTAAGCTCATACCTAAGAGCAAGTACACTGAACCTAAATGGAGTAAATGTGCCAAAAGAGACAGACAGTGGCAGAATGGATAAAAAGACATAATCTGTCTCTTTGCTGCCTACAAGAGGTACGGATTAGACTCAAAGAAACAAACAAAAACTCAAAGGATGGAAATATGTATATATATCTATGTAGATATATATCTCAAGAAAAGAAATATCAAAACAGAGCAAGAGTGCAAATATTAATTTCTAACAAAAGAGACTTTAAAGCAAAATCTACCACAAAGGATAAGGAAGGACACTATATAATGATTAAAGGGTCAATGCACCAAAAATCAAAGCATTAACCCTACAGCTTGAACAAATAAAGAGCAGCAAAAGAAGCCCTCACACACCAGAAGAAAGCAAATAATAAAAGTCAGAGCAGAATTAAATGAAGAAGAGAATTGAAAAACAATTGAAAGAGCTAAGGAGAACAAAAGCTGTTTCTTCAAAAAGACTAACAGAATTGATAAACCGCTTGCCAAACAGACAAAGAAAAACAGGAGGGGAAGCAAATAATGCAAATTAGAAACATGATGAGCAGTATCATAACAGACCCAACTGAAATTAAATAATCATAACACAATATTATGAAAAATTGTACTCTAATTTGAAAATCTCGAGGAAATGGAAAAATTTCTAGAAACACAGTACCTATCTAAACTAACACAAACAGAGGTAGAACAACTCAATAAATGATAACAAAAGGAGAGATGAAAAACGTAATTTAAAAACACCCAACAACAACAAAAAAAAACCCTGGCCCTGATGGCCTCAATTGAGAATTCTACCAACTTTCAGAAAGAGTTAACACCACTACTACTAAAGGTATTTCAGAGCATAAAAAAGGATGGAATACTGTCAAACTCATTCTATGAAGCCAGCATAACCCTGATACCAAAACCAGGTCAAAACACCACAAAAAAGAAAACTATAGACCAGTGGACCTCATGAAATTAGACCCAATAATCCTCAACAAAAATCTAACCAATAAAATTCAAGAATATATAAATAAATAAATAAACTCACCATGCCCAGTGGTATTCATACCAGGTATGCAGGGATGGTTCAACATTAGAAAAAAAAAAAATCAATGTAATCAACCACATTAAAAAAAAAAAAAAGTGATCTTATCAATTTCTGCAGAAAAGGCATTGACAAAGTCCAACACCCACTCATGATAAAATCACTCAGCAATATAGGAATAGAAGGTAAATTACTCAACATAATAAAGGACATTTATACAAACTCAACAGCCAATCTCATCCTAAACAGAGACAGTCTGAAAGCATTCTGTTTGAGAACTGGAACCAGAAAAAGATGCCCTTTATCACCACTCTTATTCAACTTTGTGCTGGAAGTCTTAGCCAGAGCAATTAGGCTAGAAAAAGAAATATAGGGCATCCAAATTGATAAGGAAGACATAAAAGTATCTCTATTTTCAGATAATATGATCTTATACACAGAAAACCCTAAAGAATAGACAAGAAAACTACCAGAACTAATAGAAGAGTTCAGCAAAGTATCAGGATACAAGATAAACATAGGAAAAACAGCTGTATTCCTCTACACCAAAAAAGAGAACATCAAAGAGGAAATCACCAATCCATACCATTCACTATAGCCCCCAAGAAGATAAAATACGTAGGAATAAATCTAACCAGAGATATAAAAGAGCCATACAAAGAAAACTACAAAACACTACTGCTAGAAACCAAAAGAGACCTACATAAGTGGAAAAACATACCTTACTCATGAATAGGAAGACTCAACATTGTGAAAATGTCTATTCTACCCAAAGTGATCTATATAGATGCAAGGATTCATGACACCTATTTCAATGGTATCTTTTAATGAGATAGAGAACAAATCACTAATTTCACATGGAAAGGGCAGAGGCCCCAGATAGGTAAAGCCTTACTGAAAAAAAAGAACAAAGTGGGAGACCTCATACTTCCTGATTTTAGAATCTTTATACCACCATTGTAGTCAAAACACCCTGGTACTGGTACAACAACAGATACAAAGACCAACGGAACAGAACTGAGAATCCAGAAATAAATCCATATACGTATGAGTAGCTGATATTTGACAAAGGCCCAATGTCTATTAATTAGAGAAAAGACAGCCTCTTTAACAAATGGTGCTCGCATAACTGAGTGTTCACCTGCAAAAAAAAAGAAACAAGAACCATATTTTACACCATGCACAAAAAGTAACTCAAAATGGATCAAAGACCTAAATATAAAATCTAAAACAATAAAGATCATGGAATAAAAAATAGGGACAACACTAGGACCCCTAATACAGGACATAAACAGTACACAAAACATTACTTACACACAAACGCCAGAAGAGAAACTAGATAACTCGGTGCTCCTAAAAAATCAAACACTTATGCTCATCCAAACACTTCACCAAAACAGTAATAAGACAACCTACAGAGTGGGAAAAAATTTTGGTTTCAAGAAATATGATCAGCATCTCATCTTTAAAATCTGCAAGATACTGCAAAACCTCAACAACAAAAAAACAAATAACCCAATTAAAAAGTGGGCAAGTTACATGAACAGTCACTTCACCAAAGACATTCAGGAAGTTACATACCTGAGGAAAAGCTCATGATCATTAGCCTTCAGAAAAATGCAAATCAAACTACAATGAGATACCATCTCACCCCAACCAGGACAGCAGTAATCCAAAAAACACAAAATAATCAATGTAGGAGAGGTTGTGGAGAGACTGGAACACTTATACACTGCTGGTGGGAATGTGAAATGGTAAAACCACTTTGAAAATCGATTTGGGACCTCCTTAAAATGTAGAAATAGAACTGTCATATGATCCACAAATTGTGCTCCTTGAAATATATCTTGGAGACATAAGAGCTCTCACACAAATAGATACATGCACACCCATGTTCACTGCAGCAGTGTTCACAACAGCAAAAAGATGGAAACGGCATAGAGGCGGGGCCAAGATGGCAAAATAGCCAGATGCTTCTGGTGATGCCTCTTAAAACAAAGACCTGAAAAATCAAGTGAAATGAGTATATTTACGACAAGCTAGGTGCCCTGAACATCAAAGGCAAAGTTAGAAAATGGACTAAGTGGCATGGGGAGAGAGAGATCGTTCAGAAACAGAGAGGAGTTGCAGGACCTGAATCGCTGAGATCCCTCAAGCACCATTTCCTGAAGTGGCTGCAGTGGATTGGTGGTAGCGTTTGGCTGCAGCTTTCTCAGGGAGAAGCAGCCAGCCACACAGCCTACTCACACCTCTGGAAACAGAGAAGAATGGCGCTCTTGACAAAAGCTAAGTACTTGCGTATATTTTACTGCACCTTCCGCCCCGAAACTGGCTTCGGTGGCTGTTGATTTCCCTGGGACTGAGATAGGCCCATTTGAGGACTCTGACCCATGCTCCCAGATTTGGAAAGATTTGGAGAAGATATAAATTCATAACAGGGGGAAAAGATAATTTGCCAGCTCCACTAACCTGGGGAGCTCAGGACAGAAGCAGCTCCTGTCCTGGCGTAAACAGTCCGTGGACTTTGAATAACTTTCCCCTCTGCATGGACCAGTCTGGGCCTATTCCAGAAGAATACGCCCTTGTTGGCAGACTGTATCACACACTTGATGACCAGCTACCTGGACACCTGAATTGAATCCACACAAGAAAAATGAATGGACTCATAAGCTCATACACATGACAACAGCTCTAGCCATCTGGTGACAGGATGTTAGAGCCCCAAAACTGAAAATAATCAAGCTAGCTCACTCAAGCAACCTATTTGGGCCTATCAAAACAAAACAAAGCCAGAAACTAGGATATGATAAGCAAACATAAAATAAACTAATATGATAACTCAGAGATGGCTAGGAGACAGCAGTCAATATCAAACCACATAATGAAACGGACCATGATCACTTCAACAAGTTCCCAAAACAGAGAATTAAAAGATCTTCTGGATAAGAGTGCCTTCCGGAAATTAGTGGATCCAGAATGCAAAAGATTAATATACAGAACTCTTCAAGATGTAAGGAAGGAGATCAGGCAATACGCAGAACAAGCCAAGGAACACACAGATAAAACAGGTGAAGAAATTAAAAACATTCTTCAAGAATATAATGAAAAATTTAATAAGCTGGGAAAATCCACAAAGAGACACCAGTCAGAAATTCAGAAGATTAACAATAAAATTAGAAAATTCGAAAACTCAATAAAAAGTCAGAGGAGCAGAATCAAGCAACTGGAAGGCAGAATTGAGGACCTTAAAGATAAAACACTTAGCACCAATATATTTGAAGAATAATGAGATAAAACAATTAAAAAAAATAAAGAAACCTTAAGAATCATGTGGGACTCTATCAGGACAAATAACCTACGAGTGATCAGAGTACCAGAACAGGGAGGGATAACAGAAAATACAGAGAGAATTGTTGAAGATTTGTGGGCAGAAAACTTCCCTGATATCATGAAAGTTGAGAAGATATCAATCCAGATGCTCATCAAACTCCACATAAGGTAGATTTTAAAAGAAAGTCACCAAGGCATATTATAATCCAACTTGCCAAAACCAAAGATAAAGAGAGAATTTGAAGAGAAGCTCAACTCGATGGCACCGGGTTGGGTAAGGATAAATGAAAAGTCACGTACAAAGGAGACTCTGAGAATGAGATCGGACTACTTGGCAGAAGCCATGCAGGCAAGAAGGCAATGCTTGGAAGAAAAAAAATTGCCAGCCAAGAATCCTATATCGAGCAAAACTGTCACTCAAACATGAAGGTGAAATTAGGACGTTTCCAGATAAACACAAGTTTAGGGATTTTGTTAAAACCAAACCAAAACTATAAGAAATACTAAAGGGAGCTCTTTGGTTAGAAAATCAATAATATCAGGTATCAGCCCAAGACTAGAACAGTGGAAAGTGCAATGAGATGTTAACTCAGACAGGGAAATCACAAAAATTATTCAACATAGAAAAATGCTCACAATGGGGAAACAGCGATGTCATTATGTAAAAGAACACAACATTAAATAATAAAGAGGAACAAACAAATGTTGTCATAGCTGTTCCATATGCACAGGAAGACAAGGCAATATAAAGAAATAAAAGTTAGGTTTAAACTCAGAAAATCAGGGGTAAATATTAAGGTAACCACAAACGAGACTAACTATTTTACTCAACAAAATAAAACACATGAAAAAAAAATAGAGACTCAACAGAAACAAAATCAACAACAAGGAATAAGAGGAAAAGACAATGTATAAAGATAAACTACTCACCACAAAAAATTAAGTAGGAAAAAGCTGTAAACAACACACAAAACAAGACATCAAAGTGACAGCACTACACTCACACCTATCCATAATTACGCTGAATGTTAAAGCACTAAATGCACCGGTACAGAGACAGAGAGTGGCAGAATGGTTAAAGAACATGATCCGTCTGTGTGCTGCCTACGAGAGACACACCTTAGACGCAGAGACACAAATAAACTAAAACTCAACGGATGGAAAAAATATATCAAGCAAACAACAATCAAAAAAGAGCAGGAGGGGCAATATTCCTGAAAAAATAGACTTCAAAGGAACAAATCACCAACTTGAGAAAAAAATCACCAACTTCATATGGAAGGGCAAGTGGCCCCGGATAAATAAGGCATTACTGAAAAAGAAGAACAAACTGGGAGGCCTTACTTTACCTGATTTTAGAACCTATTATACAGCCACAGTAGTCAAAACAGCCTGGTCCTGGTACAACAACAGACACATGGGCCAATGGAACAGAATTGAGAATCCAGTCTTAAATCCATCCACATATGAGCAGTTGATATTTGACAAAGGCCCCAAAACAGTTAAATGGGGAAAAGACAGTCTTTTTAACAAATGGTGCTAGCATAACTGGATATCCATCTGCAAAAAAATGAAGCACGACCCATACCTCACTCCATGCACAAAAACTAACTCAAAATGGATCAAAGAACTAAATATAAAAACTAAAACGATAAAGATCATGGAAAAAAAATGGGGACAATGTTAGGAGCCCTAATACATGGCATAAACAATATACAAAACATTATTAAGAATACAGAAGAAAAACTAGATAACTGGGAGCTCCTAAAAATCAAACACCTATGCTCATCCAAAGACTTCACCAAAAGAGTAAAAGGACTACCTACAGATTGGGAAAAAGTATTTAGCTATGACATTTCTGATCAGCGCCTGATCTCTAAAATCTACATGATACTGCAAAAACTCAATTACAAAAACACAAATAACCCAATTAAAATATGGGCAAAAGATATGAACAGACACTTCACTAAAGAAGACATTCAGGTAGCTAACAGATATATGAGGAAATGTTCACGATCATTAGCCATTAGAGAAATGCAGGTCAAAAATAGAACGAGATTTCATCTCACTCCAACAAGGCTGGCATTAATCCAAAAAACACAACATAATAAATGTTGGAGAGGTTGTGGAGATATTGGAACACCTATACACTGCTTGTGGGAATGTCAAATGGTACAACTAGTTTGGAAATTGATTTGGCGCTTCCTTAAAAAGCTAGAAATAGAACTACCATATGATCCAGCAATCCCACTCCTTGGAACATATCCTAGAGAAATAAGAGCCTTTACATGAACAGACATATGTACACCCATATTTACTGCAGCACTGTTTATAATAGCAAAAACATGGAAGCAACCAAGGTGCCCATCAGTGGACGAATGGATAAATAAATTGTGGTATATTGACAATGAGGAATCTGTGAAACATTTCATAACATGGAGGAACCTGGAAGGCATTGTGCTGAGTGAAATTAGCTGAAAAAGGACAAATATTGTATAAGACCACTATTATAAGAACTTGAGAAATAGCTTAAACTGAGAAGAAAACATTCTTTTGTGGTTACGAGAAGTGGGAGGGAGGGAGGTTGGGAGAGGGGCATTCACTAATTACATAGTAGATAGGAACTACTTTAGGTGAAGGGAAAGACAACACACAATACAGGGGCGGGGCGTCAGCACAATTGGACTAAACCAAAAGCAAAGAAGTTTCCTGAATAAACTGAATGCTTTGAAGGCCAGCATAGCAGGGGCAGGGTTTTGGGGACCATGGTTTCAGGGGACATCTAAGTCAATGGGAATAATAAAATCTATTAAGAAAACATTCTGCATCCCACTTTGAAGAGTGGAGTCTGTGGTCTTAAACGCTAGCAAGCAGCCATCTAAGATGCATCAATTGGTGTCAACCCACCTGGATCAAAGGAGAATGAAGAACACCAAGGACACAAGGTGATTAGGAGCCCAAGAGACAGAAAGGGCCACATGAACCAGGGACTACATCATCCTGAGACCAGAAGAACTAGTTGGTGTCCAGCTACAACCGATGACTGCCTTGACAGGGAACACAACAGAGAACCCCTGAGGGAGCAGGAGAGCAGTGGGATGCAGACCCCAAATTCTCATAAGACCAGATTTAACGGTCTGACTGAGACTAGAAGGACCCCAGTGGTCATGACCCCCAGACCTTCTGTTGCCCTAGGACAGTAACAATTCCTGAAGCCAACTCTTCAGACATGGATTGGACTGGACAATGGCTTGGAGAGGGATGCTGGTGAGGAGTGAGCTTCTTGGATCAGGTGGACACTTGAGACTCTGTTGGCATCTTCTGCCTGGAGGGGAGATGAGAGGGTGGAGGGGGTTGGAAGCTGGTGAAATGGACACAAAAAGAGAGAGTGAAGGGAGAGAGCGGGCTGTCTCATTAGGGGAAGAGTAATTGGGAGTGTGTAGCAAGGTGTATATGGGTTTTTGTGTGAGAGACTAATTTGCTTTGTAAACTTTCACTTAAAGCACAATAAAACTTATAAAAAAAACGAAAAAATAACTTAAATAAATTGAATATATAATACAATAAAAAAAATAGACTTCAAAGTTAAATCTACCACAAAAGGTAAGGATATAACCATATTATATTAAATATTTTTGTACCCAGTGACAGGGCTGCAACATACATGAAACAAAGTCTAATAGCATTGAAAACTGAGATACACAGCTCCACAATTAAAGTAGGAAACTTCAACACACCACTCTCCGTGAAGGACAGGACATCCAGAAAGAAGCTCAATAAAGACATGGAAGATCTAAATGCCGCAATCAATGAACTCGACCTTACAGGTATATACAGAACATTCCATCCAACAGCAGCCAAATATACTTTCTTTTCTAGTGCAAATGGATCATTCTTTAGAATAGACGACACATTAGGTCATAAAGCAAGCCTTAGCAGAATCCAAAACATCAAAATATTACAAAGCATCTTCTCTGACCATAAGGCCATAAAAGTAGAAATCAATAACAGAAAAAGCAGGGAAAAGAAATCAAACACTTGCAAACTGAACAATACCCTGCTCAAAAAAGATTGGGTTTATACAAGAAATTATGGATGCAATAAAGAAATTCGTAGAATACAATGAAAATGAAAATGCTTCCTATCAGAACCATTGGGACACAGTGAAAGCAGTGCTCAGAGGTCAATTGATATCAATAAATGCACACATACAAAAAGAAGAAAGGGCCAAAACCAAAGAATTATCCCTACAACTTGAACAAATAGAAAGAGGGCAACAAAAGAGACCTTCAAGCACTAGAAGAAAGGAAATAATAAAAATTGGAGCAGAACTAAGGGAAATAGAAAACAGAAAAACAATTGAAAGAATTAACAAGACCAAAAGCTGGTTCTTTGAAAAAATTAGCAAAATTGATAAACCATTGGTCAAACTGACAAAAGAAAAACAGGAGAGGAAGCAAATAACCCGAATAAGAAATGAGATTGGCCATATTACAACAAACAACAACAAAAAAACCAAACCCAGTGCCATCGAGTCGATTCTGAAACATAGCGACCCTTTAAGACAGAGTAGAACTGCCCCGTAGAGTTCCCAAGGAGCGCCTGGTGGATTCGAACTCCCGACCCTTTGGTTAGCAGCTGTAGTACTTAACCACTACGCCACCAGGGTTTCCAATATTACAACAGACCAAACTGAATTTAAAACAGTCCTATCAGATTATTCTGAAAAATTGTGTTCTAACAAATTCGAAAACCTAGAAGAAATGGATGAATTCCTAGAAAAACACTACCTACCTAAACTAACGCAAACAGAGGTAGAACAACTAAATAGCCCCATAACAAAAGAAGAGAATGAAAAGGTAATCAAAAAACTCCCAACAACAACAACAACAAAAAGCCCTGGCCCGGATGGCTTCACTGCAGTGCGCTACCAAACTTTCAGAGAAGAATTACACCACTACTACTAAAGGTAGAGCACAGAAAAGGATGGAATACCCCCAAACTCATTTTATGAGGCCAGCATTTCCCTGATACCCAAACCAGGTAAAGACACTAAAAAAAACAAAATCATATCCCTCATGAACTTAGATCCAAAAATCCTCAACAAAATTCCAGCCAATAAAATTCAACAACATATCAAAAAAATAATCCACCATGACCAAGCAGGATTCATACCAGGTATGCAGGGATGGTTCAACATTAGAAAAAGAATCAATGTAATCCATCATATAACTAAAACAAAAGACAAGAACCACATGATTTTATCAATCGATGCAGAAAAGGCATTTGACAAAGTTCAACACCCATTCATGATAAAAAAAAAAAAAAAACTCTCAGCAAAATAGGAATAGAAGGAAAATTCCTCAACATGATAAAGGGCATTTAAACAAAGCCAACAGCAACGTCATCCTAAATGGAGACAGTCTGAAAGCATTCCCCTTGAGATCGGGAACCAGACAAGGATGCCTTTTATTACCACTCTCATTCAACATTCTGCTGGAGATCCTAGCCAGAGCAATTAGGGTAGATAAAGAAATAAAGGGCATCCAGATTGATAAGGAAGAACTAAAAGTATCTCTGTTTGCAAATGACATGATCACATACACAGAAAACCCTAAAGAATTCTCAAGAAAAATACTGAAGCTAATAGTTCAGCAGAGTTTCAGGATACAAGATAAACAGACAAAAATCAGTTGGATTCCTCTACACCAACAGAAACAACATCGAAGAGGAAATCACCAAATCAATACATTTTACATTAGTCCCCAAGAAGATAAAATACTTAGGAATAAATCTTACCAGAGATGTAAAAGACTTATACAAGAAAAACTACAAGACACAACCGCAAAAAACCAAAAGAGACCTACATAATTGGAAAAAGATACCTTGGTCACGGATAGGAAAGTGCCACATTGTAAAAATGTCTATTCTACCAAAAGCCATCTATAGATTCAATGCAATACCCATCCAAATTCCACTGATGCTTTTTCTTGAGATAGAGAAAAAAATCACCAACTTCCTATGGAGGGAAAGAATCCCAGGAGAAGTAAAGCATTACAGAAAAAAAAAAGAAAAAAGTGGGAGGCCTCCCTCTACCTGACTTTAGAAACCATTATACTGCCACAGTAGATAAAACTGTGTGATACTGGTACAACAACAGATACATAGACCAATGGAACAGAACTGAGAATCCAGGCATAAATCTATCCACATACAAGCAGGTGATATTTGAAAGAGGCCCAAAATCAGTTAAATGGGGAAAAGACAATCTTTTTAACAAGTGGTGCTGGCATAACTGGATATCCATTTGCAAAAAAAATTAAACAAGACCCATACCTCACACCATGCACAAAACGAACTCAAAGTGGATCAAAGACTACCTAAACATAAAATCTAAATGATAAAGATCATGGAAGAGAAAATAGGAGCAGCGCTAGGAGCGCTTATACATGGCATAAACAGTATAAAAAACATTATAAACAATGCAGAAGAGAAACTAGATAACTGGGAGCTCCTTAAAATCAAACAACTATGCCTATCCAAAGACTTCACCAAAAGAGTAAAAAACTACCTACACAGACTGGGAAAAAGTTTTTAGCTATGACATTTCCGATTAGCTTCTGATCTCTAAAATCCATGACACTGCAAAAAGACAAATAACCCAATTAAAAAATGGGCAAAATATGAACAGACACTTCACTGAAGAAGACATTCTGGTGGCTAACAGATGCATGAGGAAATGCTCACAATCATTAGCCATTAAAAAAAAAAATTTTTTTTTTGAGAAATGGAAATCAAAACTACGATGAGATTCCATCTCACTGCAACAAGACTGGCATTAATCCAAAAAACCCAAAATAATAAATGTTGGTGAGGTTGTGGAGAGACTCGAACACTTCTACACTGCTGGTGGGAATGTAAAATGGTACAATCACTTTGAAAATTTATTTGGCTCTTCCTTAAAAAACTAAATATAGAACTACCACATGATTCAGCAATCCCACTACTTGGAATATATCCTAGAGAAATAAGAGACTTCACACAAATACATATAAGCACAACCATGTTCACTGCAGCACTATTTACAATAGCAAAAAGTTGAAAGCAACCAAAGTGTCCATCAACAGATGAATGGATAAATAGATTATGGTATATGTACACAAAAGGACACGGATGAATCCGTGAAACATTTCGTAACATGGAGGAATCTGGAAGGCATTATGCTGGGTGAAATTAGTCAGCTGCAAAAGGACAAATACTGTATGAGACCACTATTATAAGAACTCAAGAAATAGTTTAAACACATAAGAGAATATTCTTTGATGGTTACTAGAGGGGAGAGGGAGAGAGGGACGCAGACAGGTTTTCAGTAATTTGGGTGAAGGGAAAGACAACGCACAACACAGGAGAGGTCAGCACAACTGGACTAAACCAAAAGCAAAGAAGTTTCCTGAATAAACTGAATGCTTTGAAGGCCAGCATAGCAGGGGCAGGGGTTTGGGGACCATGGTTTCAGGGGACATCTAAGTCAATTGGCATAATAAAATCTATTAAGAAAAAAAAAAGCGATGGGAACAACCTAGGTGCCCATCAATGGATGAATGAATAAACTAATTATGGTATATTCACACAATGGAATTGTACACAATAATAAAGAACAATGATAAATCTGTGAAACATAGCATTGATGAATCTGGAAGGCATTATGCTGAGTGAAATTAGTCAGTCACAAAAGGACAAATGTTGTATGAGACCACTATTATAAGAACTGAAGAAAAGGTTTACACACAGAAGAAAACATTCTTTGCTGGTTATGAGGGCAGAAGGAGGAAGAGGGGTATTCACTAACTAGATGGTAGACAAGAATTATTTTAGGTGAAGGGAAGGGCAACACACAATACAGGGGAAGTCAGCGCAACTGGACTAAACCCAAAACTAAGAAGTTTCCTGAATACGACCAAACCCTTCGAGGGACAGAGAATCAGGAGGAGGGACCTGGGAACCATGGTTTCAGGGGAAATCTAAGTCATTTGGCATAATGAAGTTTATTAAAAAAATGTTCTGCATCCCACTTTGGTAAGTAGCCTCTGGGGTCTTTAAAGCTAGCAATAGGCCACCTAATATGCATCAATTGGTCCCAACCCACTTGGAACAAAGGAGAATGAAGAACACCAAAGTACAAGGAAAATAGGAGTCCAGGAGACAGAAAAGGCCACATAAACCAGAGACTTCATCAGGAGAACTAAACGGTGCCTGACTACCACCAATGACCACCCTGACAGGGAACATGACAGAAGTCCCTAACGGAGCAATAGAAAAGTGGGGTGTAGAACTCAGATTCTAGTAAATAGAACAGACTTAATGGTCTAACTGAGACTGGAGGGGCCCCAGAAGACATGGCCCCCAGACACTCTGTTAGCCTAAAACTAAAACCATTCCCTAAGCCAACTCTTCAGCCAAAGGTTAGACTGCTGTATAAGACATAAGTCGGTACTGGTGAGGAGTGTGCTTCTTAGCTCAAGTACATACTTGAGACTAAGTGGATGGCTTGTGTTCGGAGGTGAGATGAGAGGGCAGAGGGGAATAGGAGCTGGTTGAATGGACACGGGAAAAACACGGTGGAGGGGAGGAGTGTGCTGCCACATTATACGGAGGGCAGCTTGGGTAACAAAGCAAAGTGTGTAAGTTTTTCTATGGGAAACTGACTTGAACTGTAACTTTCACTTAAAGCACACTAATTTTTTTTTTCCAAATAAAAAGCAAAATAATTTTTTGTTGATTTAAGCCAAAAAGAAATTGCATCGAAAACCTATGTGAATAGACCTGCATTTACTGACATGCAAAAAGTTGGCAGTGTTTGTTCTTAATCCAGAAAACTGGTTATAGAACGATGTTTCTCATGCTCTGGAATAAACAAGAGTGCTTACATGTTTATATGTGCAAGTGAACAAAAATATTCTGAAGGGTTCTTTTGTAATAAAATATGTTTTAAGTCATAATAATAAAAACAAACACAAAACTTTCTCATTTCCTCAAGTACACACAGTGACCCCGACGGCCTGATAATATACACACGTACCTCACATTCCAAATGCACCCACTGACACTGCCTCCACTCCTCCAGGATGGAAACACACATACAGCACCTTACAGTCTCAAATGGACACGCAGTTGTGTGCTGGCAAAGGATTACACACCCACACTGGCTTTCTGCAGAATTAGAAATACCTGTAAATTTTCCCAGATACAAATGGAGGGGTGGCACACAAGTTAACGATCTCAATCAAACATGTAATACTCGTGACTGGAATTTTTATACACACAGATCAGTAGAAGGATGCTTTTCCTGATCTTGGCAAATCTCTTGCATCCTCAACCTATCATGCTTGCAAGTCAGTCATGATTTCATGACACGACACTACAAATAAACGGTTGGTTTTTAGTCAATTCAGCAAAGTCACTCAATTCCTGGACTAATGAGTGCCATCGCAACATGAATGTTGGTTGGCACGTTTGTTAACAAGGAAGACCTAAGAGAAGTGAGCTCAGAGGTTGGAACTTGACTGAAGTTTCCTTGACAGGAGATCTTTCTGTGCTTAAACAGAAAGTGATTTTCAAATCCTGAAGAATTGTTCAAAATTAGGTATTATTCAGAATGTAACAGATAATGACTTGACACACTTGTCAGTTTAAAGAAGCATTATAGAAATTTCCCCCCTAATTTTCAGTCCACCAATTAGGAAAACAATCAATGCAGTCCTGAGATGCAGCGTTTGCCATTTCACGTGGTATAAACACTGCCAGCTCAGGACAAGCTAGCAACCCCAGGGCACTGAATTCTACACCATGAAAGGGGATCGCCCAATACAAAACCCACGCCTGCAAATAACCCAAGAGCCTATAGGTGGGTAAAGTATAGCAGCAACATTACTAAGGCTGAGTTTGCGTGTCCATTACCTTCCTTTGTAATAACTGATCTATGAGAAAGAAAGGCGCTGCTCTCTGTGCTCAGGGTCTGAGGCCTCCCCTGGCACAGCCCAGCCCAGGACAGCCGCGAGACCTACCCTCAGGGACCCTGCCTTCCCTGTTCCTGCCGCGCGCCTCAGTGAAGGTGACCTTCTGCAACTGAGGCCTGAGGCCTTTAGAGGGCGGCAGTTCGCGCGCCCCAGAGCCTTGTCCCAGGAGGGCGTGCACGTGCGTCAGCTCCTAAAGCAGGGCGGGAATGGGGTTCCCTGAGCCATGGTTGCAGAGTGGTTAAGAGCTACTGCCTCCTAACCAAAAGGCTGGTAGTTCAAATCTACCATCCATTCCTTGGAAGTCCTATGGGGCAGTTCTACTGTGTCCTACAGGATCATTAGGGGTCAGAATCGACTCTACTGTAATGGGTTTATGAAGAGCACTGCAGGAGCAGAAAACAAAGCATCTGGGGTGAATTCTGAGGCTTCTTGGAAGGCAAGCGACACCTTCTCACCCAGAACCTCCACATCAACCCTTCTGCCAAAAGAGCGTGTCTGAAGCCACCACTCATGATTTGTAAAAATTGTGGTCATTGTTTTTGTGCCATGGAGTCAATCTCCCCTCATGGAGACCCTATATGACACAGTAGAACTGTCCCATAGCGTTCCCTAGGCTGTAATCTTTATGGTGGCAGATTCCCTGGTGTTTCTCCTCTGCAGCCAGAGCCTTATTCCCTGGGTATGTGCTTAGCAACCCAGCGCTTAACCTCACACAGTCAGGGCTCCTTCCCTAAGCTTACCTTTTGCTATTGAGTGGATTCTGACTCACAGGGACCCTACCAGTCAGAGTAGAACTTACCCATACGGTTTCCAAGGAGTGGTTGGTGGATTTAAACTGCCACCTTTTGGTTAGCAGCGGGGCTCTTAACCACTTTGCAACCAGGGCTCCACTTAAAACACAGTATCCTGGAATGGGGAAGAGTGCTCTTCCACATTTAGATACACTTTGGACCACGTTCATTTCTTCTTCTGAATAGGCTTTCAAAAAATTTTTTTTCTTTTTCCTATTCTCTTTGAAAGTTCCATTACAGAATTGCACACCCAGAGAATTTTAGACCTGGAAATGCTGTAAGACATACTTTCTCCTGATGCCATTCCAAAAGTCTTCCCTACTATGTTTACTGTCATACAGTTTTTCTTGCTGCATTTATTTAATATATAGACATTTCACAATAAATGTAGAGGCACCAATGTTTTGTCTGAAATTTACTTGTTTCCTTGACCAGGACAGTTGAGAACCAGGTCACAGAAAGTAGCTCCTTGCTTTCCCTAGGTTCTTGCTCCTCACAGGTGGAATGGCTTAAGCTGCACCCTTAGGGTTTATGAAATTGAATAAAAATGTATGAAATTTTTATTCCAAAATAAATATTTATGGAATGAAAACAAGTACTTTTACAATACCACTTAAGAAAATAAAACCTATAAGAATAAATGTACCCATTGATACTAAAGCCTTATGCAATGAAAATTACAAAACACTGCTGAACGATCTTAAAGAAGACCTAGATAGATGGAAAGAAATTCTATGCTCATGGATTGGAAGACTTAATATAGTGAACATGTCAATAATACACAAAGTGACCTACAGATAGAACACAATCCTAATCAGAATTCCTACAGTTTTCTTCACAAAAATGGAAAAAGAATCCTCCTTTTTCTATGGAAGACGAGAGAACTGAAAGAGTCACACATTTGAAAAATAACAAAGTAGCAGGCCTCATAGTTGCTCACTTGAAAACAGATTACACAGCTACAGTAAATCAAAGCAGCCTAGTACTTGTTTAAACATACACACAAAGGCCAATGGAACAGAATTGAAAATCCAGCAATAAATCCAAACATCTATGGTCAATTGGTTTTCGACAAGAGGGCCAAATTCTTTCATTGGCAAAAGAATAGTCTCCTCAACAAATGGTGCAGGTGAAATTGGATTTCCACAAACAGAAAAATGAAACAAGATCCATACCTCACGCCATGCAGAAAAACTAAATCAATATGGATCAAGGAGCTAGATTTAAATTTAGAACCATACAGTTCTACAAAAAGAATATAGGAACAAACCTTTTGGACCTACTTAGTTTTCAAATGATAGATTATCAAACATAATAATGAATGCACAAGCATCAGAAAACAAAATAGATAACTCAGACCTCCTGAGAGTTAAATACTTACGCTCATCAAAAGACTTAATAAAAACAGGGAAGAGACAGCCTACAGACTGGGAAAAATTCTTTGGCAATTATATAAGTGATTGGAGTCTACTATCTAAAATATGTAAAACTTCTACAACTTAATAAGCAAAAGACAATCATATCAAGAAATAGGCAAAGAACATGAACAGACATTTCACCAATGAGAATATTTCCATGGCCAACAGACACGTGAAGAGATGCTCAACATCATTAGGCACCAGGGAAATGCAAATCAATACCAACATGGGATACCATTTCACTCCCACTGTGAATGGCTAGAATAAAAAAATCAAAAACTAAAAAAAGGGAAAATAACAAGTGTTGGAGAGGATTTGGATGAATTGGAACCCTCATCCGTTGCTGGTGAAAATTCAAAATAATACAGCCATTTTCAAAACAGTCTTGCGGTTCCTCAAAAAACTGCTGGTAGAGCTGCCATATAACCCAGCAATTCCACTCCAGCTATTTGCCCTAGGGATCTGACAGAAGTGACAGGAACAGACATATGCACACCTGTTTTCATCGCAGCACTATTCACAATAGCAAAAACATGGAAAGAACCTAACTGCCCATCAACCGATGAATGGATAAGTAAAATGTGGTACATACATACAATGAAATACTACTCAGCAACACAGAAATATGAGTTCCCTAAACTCCTTGGAACATGGAAGAACCTGGAGAACATTATCTCAAGTGAAAATTTCTGTCACAATAAAATAAATATTCTATGTTATCACATTTATGAAATGATACGCACTAATAAAAATATGCAGAAAATGTGTTTACCAGAGACGGGGTGGAGTGAAACAGAAATTCACTCTCTAGAGAGCACACACTGGTTACTTTTGGTAATGGGAAAGGTACCACCAAATGAGAGTAAAGTACACACAGCATGACAAAGGCAAACCATATGAGTAAAATGTACACAAGGAAAAAGAATTTGTTGGTAATAGCATGTAACGTATAATTTTCAAACACAAGCAAAAACGACCAAAAATATATGTGCGGGTATATATATATATGTACATATATATATATATATGTTACACATATATATATGTATTCAGGTAGGCATTTACATGTATAAGTACACATAAGTGTATATATACGTGAGTAGGTTTATGCATATACATGTATGGGAGTTTATGCACACATAGTCATATATATAATAAATCATATAGAGGGCAGATTTGTGACTATTTCTTATACATAACCAAACACCTCGTGGGATTGGTTTTCCGGATTTGAAGTATTAGGACCAGAGTCTAGTGGAACATCTGGGTACACGGGCACAATGTTGTTGCTGTTGTTAGGTGCCATCGAGTCGGTTCTGACTCATAGCGACCCTATGCACAACAAAACGAAACGCTGCCCGGGCCTGAGCCATCCTTACAATCATTGTTATGTTTGAGTTCATTGTTGCAGCCACTGTGTCAATCCACCTCGTTGAGGGTCTTCCTCTTTTGTACTGACCCTGTACTCTGCCAAGCATTTTGTCCTTCTTCAGGGACTGATCCCTCCTGACAACATGTCCAAAGTATGTAAGACGCAGTCTCGCCATCCTTGCTTCTAAGGAGCATTCTGGTTGCACTTCTTCTAAGACAGATTTGTTTGTTCTTTTGGCAGTCCATGGTATATTGAATAGTCTTTGCCAACACCACAATTCAAAGGTGTCAACTCTTCTTTGGTCTTCCTTACTCACTGTCCAGCTTTCACATGCATATGATGCGATTGAAAATACCATGGCTTGGGTCAGGTGCACCTTAGTCTTCAGGGTGACATCTTTGCTCTTCAACACTTTGAAGAGGTCCTTTCCTAAAGTTATACTTGACGTCCTAGTTTGCTGAGTAGTGCCTGGGATTTTAAAAGCTTGACAGTGGCCTTCTAAGATACAACTATTGCTCTCTGTTTATCTACAGCCAAAGAGAATGTAGGAAATGAAAGACACAAAAAAGAAACTTGGGGGGCAAGGTCAAGACGGCAGAATAGACAGATGGTTCTGGTAAACCCTCTTACAACAAAGACCCCCCCAAAAAAGTGAAACCAGTGTATTTATAACAAGCTAGCAGTCTGAACATCAAGGTCAAGGTTAGAAAATGAACTCAGGGGCAGGTGGAGGAAGAGACGGTTCAGAAGCAGAGAGGAGTTACCAGACCTGAATCTCCAGGAGCCCTCAGGCACCATTCCTGGGAGTGGCGCCATGGGCTGGTACAAGCATTCAGCTGCACTTTAGTTTCCCCATGGAGAAGCAGCCAGCGACACGGCTTACGCACACCTCCGGAATCAGAAAAGAACGGTGCTCTCAGCAAAAGCTAAGTACTTGCGTATGTTTTACCATCCCCGCCCCCCAAGCTGGCTTCAGTGGCTGATTTCCCTCGGCCTGAGATAAGCCCTGTTCAGCACCTAGAGCCATTTTCCTAGCCTTGGAAAAGGAATAAATTTGCAGTTGGGGGAAAGAAAATTTACAGCTCCACTAACTGGGTGAACTCAGGACAGAAGCAGGTCCTGTCCAGGAATAAACAGTCCGTGGACTTTGAGTACTTTTCCCCTGTGAATGGACCTATATGGGCCTACTTCAGGAGAATAGGCTCTTCTTGACAGACTACAACTGTTTCAGCTGTGCGGTGGAGAGGGGGGTAACTGATGTTTGACATTGCTTTGTCTATCAAACAGGGTCCTCACCTACCCACATCAGGGGCCAAAGGACTGGTGGCTCCATTCATGTCACCCAGCCACCCACGACAAGGCTCCAAGGATAACTCATACCTCTCACTTATTACAACCAAAAACATTGGGTGCCCATTGTCCATCTGCAGAACTCACCTACCTGTATGCTATAGGGAACAGGGACACGCTTTCCTCAGAGACATTTGGGGGACAATTTTCTCAGCCCCCTGCCTTGTTCAGAGCATGAACCCTCCTGCAGCCAGATACCGGTACCGACACCAATCATCCCTGCCCCTCTAAACTGTAGAACTGAGTCTGTACCACGCACTTGATGATCATCTACCTGGACACCTGGGTTGCATTCATACAATAAAAGTGAATGGACTCCTAGACTGATATACCTGATAACAGCTCTAGCCATCTGGGGACAGGACGTCAGAGTTCCAAAGACAAAAATAGTCAAGCTAGCTCACTCAAGCAACCCATTTGGGCATATTAAAACAAAACAAAGCAAGGAGCTATGACACAGTAAACAAACATAAACTAATACAATAACTTAGAGATGGCTCAGAGACAACAGTCAATATCAATTGACATAAAGACACAGAGCACGGTTGCCTCAACAGGCTCTCAAAACAAAGAATCAAGGGATCTCTTAGAAGAAAGTGCCTTCCTGGAATTACCAGAGGCAGAATACAAAAGATTAATATACAGAATCCTTCAAGACATCAGGAAGGAAATCAGGCAATATGCAGAACAAGCCAAGGAACACACAGATAAAGAAACTGAAGAAATTAAAAAGATTATTCAGGAACATAATGAAAAATTTAATAAACTGAAAAAATCCATAGACAGACAGCAATCAGAAATTCAGAAGATTACCAATAAGATCACAGAAGTAGACAACTCGATACAAAGTCAGAGGAGCAGAATTGAGCAAGCAGAAGGCAGAATTTGTGAACTTGAAGATAAAGCACTTGGCACCAACATATTTGAAGAAAAATCAGATAAAAGAATTTTAAAAAATGAAGAAACCTTAAGAATCATGTGCGACCCTATCAAGAGGGATAACCTACAAGTGATTGGAGAACCAGGACAGGCAGGGATAACAGAAAATACAGAGAGAATTGTTGAAGATTTGTGGGCAGAAAACTTCCCTGATATCATGACAGATGAGAAGATATCTATCCAAGATGCTCATTGAACTCCACATAAGGTAGATTTTAAAAGAAAGTCACCCAGACAATTATAATGTAACTTGCAAAAACCAAAGATAAAGAGAGAATTTTAAGAGCAGCTACGGATAAATGAAAAGTCACCTAAAAAGAAGGGTGAACAAGAATAAGGTCTGACCACCCGGCAGAAACCATGTGGGCAAGAAGGCAGTGGGATGACTTATATAAAAAAAAAGAAGGAAAAAAAAGGCCAGCCAATAATCATATATCTACCAAACTGTCTCTCAAACGTGAAGGTGAAATCAGGACATTTCCAGATAAGCAGAAGTTTTCGGATTTCATAAAAACCAAACCAAAACTAGAAGAGATACTACAGGGAGTTCTTTGGTTAGAAAAGCAATAATATCAGGTATCAACCCAAGACTAGAACACTGGGCAGAGCAATCAGAAGTCAACCCAGACAGGGAAACCACAAAAATAAATCAAGATTAAAAATCAAAACAGGGAAACACCAATGTATTATGTAAAAGAAGACAACATTAAATCAATAAAGAGGGACAAAGAAATGTAGTCATGTATCTCCCATATGGAGAGCAAGGCAAGGTGGTGCAAGCAATAAAAGTTAAGTTAAAATTCAGAAAAATAGGGGTAAATAATAAGGTAAGCACAATGTAGACAAATTATCCTACACATCAAAATAAAATGCAAGAAAAAATAGAGACTCAGCAGAAACAAAATGAGCAACAACAGATATGAGGAACGGAGAATATATACAGATAATCTACTCAGCACATAAAATTAAGTGGGAAAAAGAAACTGTCAAAATACACTAAAAAACACATCAAAATGATAGCACTAAATTTATACCTATCTGTAATTATGCTGAATGTAAATGGACTCAATGCACCAATAAAGACACACAGAGTGGCAGAATGGATTAAAAAACACAATCCGTCTATATGCTGCCTACAAGAGACACACCTTAGTCTCAGGGACACAGAGTAAAACGCAAAGGATAGAAAAAAATATATATCAAGCAAACAACAACCAAAGAAGAGCGAGAGTGGCAATATTAATTTCTGACAAAAAGACTATAAAGTTAAATCCATCATCAAAGATAGGGAAGGACACTATATAATCATTAAAAGGACAATATACAAAGAAGATATAACCATATTAAATATTTATGCACCCAATGACAGGGCTGCAAGATACATAAAACAAACTCTAACAGCATTGAACTGTGAGACAGACAGCTCCACAGTAATAGTTGGAGAGTTCAACTCACCACTTTCGGTGAAGGACAGGACATCCAGAAAGAAGCTCAATAAAGACACGGAATATCGAAATGCCACAATAAACCAACTTGACCTCATAGACATATACAGAATGCTCCACCCAACAGCAGCCAGTTATACTTTATTTCTAGCGCACATGGAATATTCTCTAGAATAGACCACATATCAGGTTATAAAGCAAGCCTTAGCAGAATCCAAAACATTGAAATATTACAAAGCATCTTCTCTGACCTTAAGGCCATAAAAGTAGAAACCGATAACAGAAAAATCAGGGAAAAGAAATCAAACACTTGGAAACTGAACGATACGCTGCTCAAAAAAGACTGGATTATAGAAGACATTAAGGATGGAATAAAGAAATTCATAGAATACAACGAGAATGAAAACACTTCTTATCAGAACCTTTGGGACACAGCGAAAGCAGTGCTCAGAGGTCAATTGATATCAATAAATGCACACATCCAAAAAGAAGAAAGGGCCAAAATCAAAGTATTACCCCTACAACTTGAACAAATTGAAAGAGAGCAACAGAAGAAACCCTCAGGTGCCAGAAGAAAGCAAATTATAAAAATTAGAAGAGGAGGGAGGCCAAGATGGCTGACTAGGTAGAAGCTACCGCGGATCCGTCTTGCAACAAAGACTTGGAAAAACAAGTGAATCAATCATATACATGACAACCTACAAACTCCAACCATCAAGCACAGAACTAAAGAGTTGACCTGAGTGACAGAGGAGTGAAAACCACATCCTGAAGCAGCGACCGCTTCTGGAACCGGTGTCCTGCGCCACAGCCTTGAGCCTTCGTGGTTGCCTGGTGCCAGAGTGGTGGGGCTGATTGTGGCTTACTGAGACGGGGCAAGCACGGGACACAGCCATAACCCCTAACCCCTAACCCCCTGGAGTAACCTTGGTAGACACTCAGCCAGTGCAAGCAGGCTGCACACCGATGCCGCTGACAAGAGAATGAGCAACCACCGGGAAGAAGTGACTGTTTTTGGAGGCTGGAGCCAGCATCCCAGTCAGAAAACCTTGGAGCTGGGCTTTGGACTAAGCGCAGAGGAGCTGAGCATGGCTTCCTGAGATGGTGCAAGCACGGGACAGGACGCAGGCCTGACCCTTGGGAGCAATCTCGACCCAGCCAGTGCACACAGGCTACATGCTCCTCTGGAATCTCAGATAAAACAGTCATCACCAAGCAAGATAAGTAAACTTTGTCTATATTGCCCTGCGCTACTGTCTCCTATCTATCTGATCCCTCCCCTCTCTGCCCCAGGTGGCTTCATTAACTTTGGAATTTCCTGGGCCAGGGAGTGAAGTGCTCCGAGGGTTTTTTTTTTCCTAACCCATTCTCCTGGTCTGAGAGAAGCAGCAACTAACAACCCGGGGGAAAAACTCCTTCCCTGATTTCCCTAAATTGGAATAAAAAGACAGAACCAGCTCCAGCCAAGCATATGAGATTCACAGTCCTTGGCTTTCATTCCTTCAGGGAACAAGGTGGCTATTATACTGCAAAGGCAATTCAGATAAAGATCGGACTGTAATTGTTGTAGCAGAGCAGTGGAAAGACAAGTTTTCAAGGTCTGATGCCTCTCTACCTATTAAACAGAACCCTCACTGATCCACAGCAGGGAACTGAGGGCTAAAGCTCCACCCAAACCACCTAGCCACCTGCTAAAGGGGTCTGAGGATAGTGACGCCTACCAAACTTTAGAGGTACAAGCATTGGGTGCCTAAGGTACAGCTGCAGAGCCCACCCACCAAAGTGCTCTAGGAATAGAGACACTCCTACCTCACTGGCACGTGGGGGAATGCTGTCAGCATCCTGCCCTCCTTGGAGTGTGACCCCTTGCCGCTACTAGAATCTGGCGCACACAACTATCACCACTACTCCTCTAAGTTAATAGGTGATAATCTAAACTACACACTTGGTAACCCAACATCAGAAGACTTTAGCTGATTCTATTCAAGAATAGTGAATGGGCTCTTAGCCTTATATATCTGGTAACAGCTCAAACCAGCTGGTAATAGGACGTAAACGATTCAAAGGCTACAACAATCAAGACAGTGCAATCGAGTAGCCCATCTGGGTATGTTGAAACAAAACAAAACAAGAAGATAAGACTTAGTGAGCAAATATAAAATAAATCATTACAATATCTTACAGATTGTTTGGAGACAGCAGTTTATATCAAATCACATAAAGAAGCAGACCATGATTGCTTCTACAAATCCCCATATTAAAGATTCAAAATCTTTCCCAAATGAAGATACAATCCTGGAATTGCCAGATGCAGAATATAAAAAACTAATATACGGTGTGCTTGAAGACATCAGGGATGACCTTGGAAATAAAATAAGGAAATCTGCAGAAAAAGCCAAGGAACACATTGATAAAGCAGTTGAAGAAACCAAAAAGATTATTCAAGAACATAGTGGAAAAATTAATAAGCTACAAGAATCCATAGAGAGACAGCATTCAGAAATCCAAAAGATTAACAGTAAAATTACAGAATGAGACAACTCAATATGAAGTCAGAGGAGCAGAATCAAGGGATTGAAATACAGAGTGGGGGAGTTGGTGGATAAGGCAATTGACACCTATATAGTTGAAGAAAATCACATAAAAGAAATAAAAAAAATGAAGAAACCCTAAGAATCATGTGAGACTCTATCAAGAAGAATAACTTGCATGTGATTGGAGTTCCAGAACAGGGAGAGATAACAGAAAATACAGAGACAATAGTTGAATCCCTGTTGGCAGAAAACTTCCCTGGCATCACGAAAGATGAAAGAATATCTATCGAAGGTGCTCATTGAACCCCATACAAGATTGATCCAAAAAGAAAGTCACCAAGGCATATTATAACCAAACTTGCCAAAACCAAAGATAAAGAGAATTTTTAAAAGCAGCCAGGGATAAAAGAAGTCACCTACAAACGAGAATCAGTAAGTTCAGACTACTCAGCAGAAACAATGCAGGCAAGGAGGCAATGGGATGACATATACAGAGTGCACTGAAGGACAAAAACTGCCAGCCAAGGATCATATATCCAGCAAAACTCTCTCTCAAATATGAAGGCGAAAGTAAAACATTTACAGATAAACACAAGCTTAGAGAATTTGCAAAAACCAAACCAAAGCTACAAGAATTACTAAAGGAAATTCTTTGGTCAGAAAATCAATAATATCAGGTACCAACACAACACAAGGTCACAGAACAGAACATCCTGGTATCAACTCAAATAGGGAAATCACAAAAACAATATAAGATCAATTTTAAAAAGAAAAAATGCTCAAAACAGGGAATCATTGAAGTCATTATGTAAAAGATTACAATAATCAAAAAAGAGGGACTAAATACAGGAGGCATAGGTCTTCCATATCAAGAGGAAAACAAGGTGATACAGGGTGATACAAGTTAGGTTTTTGCTTAGAAAAATAGGGGTATATATTAAGGTAACCACAAAGAAGTCTAACAATTCCATAATTCAAAATAAAAACCAAGAAAAACATAATGACTCATAAAAATAAATTGCACTTATGAAAATAAGGAACACACAATTTACAAAGAAAAACTTCCCAGCACAAAGAAGTGGAAAAATGAAATTGTCCACAACACACACAAAAAGGCATCAAAATGACAACACTAAACTCACATTAATCTATAATTACACTGAATGTAAATGGACTAAATGCACCAATAAAGAGACAGAGAGTCTCAGACTGGATAAGAAAACACGATCCGTCTATATGCTGCCTACAAGAGACACACCTTAGAGACACAAACAAACTAAAACTCAAAGGAAGGAAAAAAATATATCAAGCAAAAACAATCAAAAAAGAGCAGGAGTGGCAATATTAATTTCTGACAAAATAGACTTTAAAGTTAAATCCACCACAAAGGATAAAGAAGGACACTACATAATGATTAAAGGGACAATTGACCAGGAAGATATAACCATATTAAATATTTATGCACCCAATGACAGGGCTGAAAGATACATAAAACAAACTTCAACAGAATTGAAAAGTGAGAAAAACACCTCCACAATTACAGTAGGAGACTTCAACACACCACTTTCGGAGAAGGATAGGACTTCCAGGAAGAAGCTCACTAGAGACACGGAAGATCTAATTGCTACAATCAACGAACTTGACCTCATAGACTTATACAGAACTCTCCACCCAACAGCTGCAAAGTATACTTTTTTTTTTTTAGTGCACATGGAAGAAGATTCTCTAGAATAGATCACATATTAGGTCATAAAACAAACCTTTGCAGATTCAAAACACTGAACTATTACAAAGCATTTTCTCAGACCTTAAGGCGATAAAAGCAGAACTCAATAACAAAAAATCAGGGAAAAGAAATCGAATCCTTGGAAACTGAACAGTACCCTGCTCGAAAAAGACTGGGTTATAGAAGACATTAAGGAGGAAATAAAGAAATTCATAGAATGCAACGAGAATGAAAACACTTCCTATCAAAACCTCTGGGACACAACAAAAGCAGTGCTCAGAGGCCAATTTATATTGATAAATGCACACATACATAAAGAAGAAAGAGTCAAAATCAGAAAACTGTTCCTACAACTTGAACAAGCAGAAAGCGAGCAACAAAAGAAGCCATCAGGCACCAGAAGAAAACAAATAATAAGAATTAGAGCAGTATTAAATGAATTAGAGAACAGAAAAACAATTGAAAGAATTAATAAAGCCAAAATTGCTTCTTTGGAAAAATTGATAAACCATTGGCCAGACTGACTAAAGAAATACAGAAAGGAAACAAATAACATGAATCAGAAATGAGATGGGCCGTATCACAACAGACCCAACTGAAATTAAAAGAATCATATCAGATTACTACGAAAAATTGTACTCTAACAAATTTGAAAGCCTAGAGGAAATGGATGAATTCCTAGAAACACACTACCTACCTAAAATAACACAATCAGAAGTAGAACAACTAAATAGACACATAACAAAAAAAAAAAAAAAAGAGAGAGAGATTAAAAAGGTAATTTAAAAAATTCCCAACAACAACAAAAAAAAAAGCCCTGGCCTGGACAGCTTCACTGCGGAGTTCTACCAAACTTTCAGAGAAGAGTTAACACCACTACTACTAAAGGTATTTCAAAGCATAGAAAAGGATGGAATACTACCTAACTCATTCTATGAATACAGCATATCTCTGATACCAAAACCAGGTAAAGACACCACAAAAAAAGAAAATTACAGACCTATATCCCTCATGAACATAGATGCAAAAATCCTCAACAAAATTCTAGCCAATAGAATTCAACAACATATCCAAAAAATAATCCACCACGACTAAGTGGGATTTATACCAGGTATGCTGTGTCATGCAAGGTTGGCTCAATATCAGAAAAACAATGAACGTAATCCACCACGTAAATAAAACAAAAGACAAAAACCACATGATCTTATCAATTGATGCAGAAAAGTCATTTGAAAAAGTCCAACACCCATTCATGATAAAAACTCTCAGCAAAATAAGAATTGAAGGAAAATTCCTCAACATAATAAAGGGCATCTATACAAAGCAAACAGCCAACATCATTCTAAAGGGAGAGAGCCTGAAAGCATTTCCCTTGAGAATGGGATCCAGACAAGAATGCTCTTTATCACCGCTCTTATTCAACATTGTGCTGGAGGTCCTAGCCAGAGCAATTAGGCTAGACCAAGAAATAAAGGGCATCTGGATTTGCAAGGAAGAAGTAAAATTACCTCTATTTACAGATGACATGATTTTATACGCAGAAAACCCTAAGGAATCCTCCAGAAAACTACTGAAACTAATAGAAGAGTTCGGCAGAGTTTCAGGTTACAAGATAAACATACAAAAATCACTTGGATTCCTCTACATCAACAAAAAGAACATCAAAGAGGAAATCACCAAATCAATACCATTCACAGTAGCCCCCAAGAAGATAAAATACTTAGGAATAAATCTTACCAAAGATGTAAAAGACCTACACAAAGAAAACTACGAAGTACTACTGCAAGAAACTAAAAGGGACCTACATAAGTGGAAAAACATACCTCACTCAGGGATAGGAAGACTTAACATAGTAAAAATGTCTATTCTACCAAAAGCCATCTATATATACAATGCATTTCCGATCCAAATTCCAAGGACATTTTTTAATGTGATGGAGAAACAAATCACCAACTTCACAGGGAAGGGAAAGAAGGCCCTGATAAGTAAAGTATTACTAAAAAAGAAGAACTAAGTGAGAAGCCTCACTCTACCTGATTTTAGAACATATTATACCGCCACGGTATCAAAACAGCCTGGTACTGGTACAACAACAGGCACACAGACCAATGGAACAGAATTGAGGAACCAGATAGAAACCCACCCACATATGAGCAGCTGATATTTGACAAAGGCCCCAAAGCAGTTAAACTGGGAAAAGACAGTCTATTTAACAAATGGTCCTGGCATAACTGGATATCCATTTGCAAAGATGAATTAGGACCCATACCTCACACCATGCACAAAAACTAACTCCAAATGGATCAAAGACCTAAACACAAAGACTAAAACGATAAAGATCAAGGAAGAAAAAATAGGGACAACGTTAGGAGCCCTAATACTAGGCATAAACAGAATACAAAACATTACCAAAAATGACAAAGAGAAACCAAATAACTGGGAGCTCCTAAAAATCAAACACCTATGCTCATCTAAAGACTTCACCAAAAGAGTAAAAAGACCACCTACAGATTGGGAAAGAATTTTCAGCTATGACATCTCCAACCAGCGCCTGATCTCTGAAATCTATATGAGTCTGTTAAAACTCAACCACAAAAAGACAAACAACCCATTTAAAAATTGGGCAAAGGATATGAACACGCACTTCACTAAAGAAGATATTCAGGTGGCTAACAGATACACAAGGAAATGGTCTCAATCTTTAGCCATTAGAGAAATGCAAATTAAAACTATGATGAGATTCCATCTCACTCCAACAAGGCGAGCATTAATCCAAAAAACACAAAATAATAAATGTTGGAGAGGCTGTGGAGAGACTGGAACACTTATACACTGCTTGTGGGACTGCAAAATGGTACATCCACTTTGGAAATCGATCTGGCATTTCCTTAAAAACGTAGAAATAGAACTACCATACGACCCAGAAATCCCACTCCTTGGAATATATGCTAGAGAAATAAGAGCCTTTACATGAACAGATACATTCAGAGCCATGTTTATTGCAGCACTGTTTAGCAAAAAGATGGAACCAACCAAGGTGTCCATCAACGGAGGAATGGATAAATTATGGTATATTCACACAATGGAATACTACGCATCGATAAAGAACAAGGATGAATCTGAAATATTTCATAACATGGAGGCACCTGGAAGGCATTATGCTGAGTGAAATTAGTCAGATCCAAAAGGACAAATATTGTATAAGACCACTATTATAAGATCTTGAGAAATAGTTTAAACTGAGAAGAATACATTCTTTTGTGGTTACGAGAGGGGGGAGGGAAGGAGGGTGGGAGAGGGTTATTTACTGACAGTAGATAAGAACTACTTTAGGTGAAGGGAAGGACAACACTCAATACAGGGGAGGTCAGTATGACTGGACTGGACCAAAAGCAAAGAAGTTTTCTGAATAAACTGAATGCTTTGAAGGTCAGCGGAGCAAGGGCAGGGATTTGGGGACCATGGTTTAAGGGGACTTTTAAGTCAATTGGCAAAATAAATTCTATTAAGAAAACATTCTGCACCCCACTTTGAAATGTGGAGTCTGGGGTCTTAAATGCTAACAAGCAGCCATCGAAGATGCATCAATTGGTCTCAACCCACCTGGATCAAAGGAGAATGAAGAACACCAAGGTCACAAGGTAATTATGAGCCCAAGAAACAGAAAGGGCCACATGAACTAGAGACTACATCATCCTGAGACCAGAAGAACTAGATGGTTCCCGGCCACAACCGATGACTACCCTAACAGGGAGCACAACAGAGAAACCCTGAGGGAGCCGAAGAACAGTGGGATGCAGTCCCCAAATTCTCATAAAAAGACCAAACTTAATGTTCTGACTAAGACAAGAAGAATCCCGGCAGTCATGGTCCTCAAACGTTCTGTTGGCCCAGGACAGGAACCATTCCCAAAGACAACTCATCAGACATGGATTGGACTGAACAATTGGTTCGAGAGAGATGCTGATGAGGAGTGAGCTACTTGCATCAGGTGGACACGTCAGACAATGTTTGCATCTCCTGTCTGGAGGGGAGATGGGAGGGTAAAGGGAGTTAGTAACTGGCAAAACGGTCACGAAAGGAGAGACTGGAAGGAGGGAGCGGGCTGACTCATTAGGTGGACAGTAAGTGGGAGTATGTAGTAAGGTGTATATAAGTTTATATGTGAGAGACTGACTTTATTTGTAAACTTCCACTTAAGGCACAATAAAATTACTAAAAAAAATTAGAGAACTAAATAAAATAGAAAACAGAAAAACAATTGTATGAATTAACAGACCAAAAGCTGGTTTTTTGAAAAAATTAACAAAATTGTTAAACCACTGGCCAGACTGACAAAAGAAAAACAGGACAGGAAGAAAATAACCTGAACAAGAAATGAGATGGGTGATATTACAACAGACCTAACTGAAATTAAAAGAATCATATCAGACTACTATGAAAAAATTGTACTCTAACAAACTTGAAAACCTAGAAGAAATGTACGAATTCCTAGAAACACACTACCTACCTAAACTAACATAAAAAGAGGTAGAAAAATAGACCCATAACAAAAGAAGAGATTGAAAAGGTAATCAAAAAATTACCAACAACAACAACAAAAAAGTCCTGGCCCAGATGGCTTCGCTGGAGAATTCTACCAAACTTTCAGAGAAGAGTTAACACCACTACTACTAAAGGTATTTCAGAGCATAGAAAAGGACGGAATACTTCCAAACTCATTCTATGAAACCAGCATATCCCTGATGCCAAAACCACTTACAGAAACCACAAAAAAAAAAAAAAAGAAAGAAAGAAAATTATAGACCTATATCCCTCATGACAATGTTCTGCTGCTATTCATAAAGTTTTCACTGGCTAATGGTTTTCAGAAGTAGGGTGCCCTTTATCACTGCTCTTATTCCACATTGTGCTGGAGGTCCTAACCAGAGCAATTAGGCTAGATAAAGAAATAAAGGGCATCCAGATTGGTAAAGAAGAAGTCAAAGTGTTTGCAGATGACATGATCTTATACACAGAAAACCATAAGGAATCCTCAAGACAACTACTGAAACAAATAGAACAGTTCAGCAGAGTATCAGGATACAAGATAATCATAAAAAAAATCAGTTGGATTCCTCTACACCAACAAAAAGAACATCAAAGTGGAAATCACCAAATCAATACTATTTACAGTAGCCCCCAAGACGATAAAGTACTTAGGAATAAATCTTACCAGAGATGTAAAAGACTTATACAAAGAAAACTACAAAACACTTCTGCTAGAAACCAAAAGAGACCCACATAAGTGGAAAAGCATAACTTGTTCATGGATATAGGAAGGCTTAATTATACAAATCTCTATTCTACCAAAAGTGATCTATAGATTTAATGCAATTCTGATTCAAATTCCAATGACATTTTTTAATGAGATGGAGAAACAAATCACCAACTTGATGAGGAAGAGAAAAAGGTCCCAGATAAGTAAAGCATTACTGAAAAAGAACAAAGTGGGAGGCCTCACTCTACCTGACATTAGAACCTATTATACCACTACAGTAGTCAAAACAGCCTGGTTCTGGTACAACAACAGATACATAGACTAATGGAACAGAATTGAGAATCCAGACATAAATCCATCCACATATGAGCAGCTGATATTTGACAAAGGCCCCAAAGCATTTAAACTGGGAAAAGACAGTCTTTTTAACAAATGGCACTGGCACAACTGGATATCCATCTGCAAAAAAAGGAAGATGGCCTATATCTCACAGCATGCACAAAAATAAGCTCAAAATGGATCAAACTCCAAAATATAAAATCTGAACAATAAAGATCATGGAAGAAAAATAGGAACAACATTAGGAGCCCTAATACATGCTATCAACAGTATACAAACATTCCTAACAATGCAGAAGAAAAAGTAGATAACTGGGAGCTCCTAAAAATCAAATATTGATGCTCATCCAAAGACTTCACCAAAAGAGTAAAAAGATTACCTACAGACTGGGAAAACGTTTTTAGGTATGACATTTCCGATTAGCGCCTCATCTCTAAAATCTACATGATACTGCAAAAACTCAACCGCAAAAAGACAATGCAATTAAAGCATGGGCAAAAGATATGACAGACACTTCCCTAAAGAAGACATTCAGGTGGCTAACAGATACATGAGGAAATGCTCACGATCATTAGCCATCAGAGAAATGTAAATGAAAACTACAATGAGATTCCATCTCACTCCAACAAGGCTGGCATTAATCTGAAAAATCCAAAATAATAAATTTTGGAGAGGTTGTGGAGAGACTGGAACACTTCTACACTGCTGGTGGGAATGTAAAATGGTACATCACTTTGGTAATCGATTTGACGCTTACCAAGGTCACAAGGTAATTATGAGCCCAAGAGACAGAAAGGGCCAAATGAGCTAGAGACTACATCATCCTGAGACCAGAAGAACTAGATGGTGCCTCGCCACAACCAATAACTGCCCTGACAGGGAGCACAACAGAGAAGCCCTGAGGGACCAGGAGAACAGTGGGATGCAGGCCCCAAATTCTCATAAAAAGACCAGACTTAATGGTCTGACTAAGCCAAGAAAAATCCTGGCGGTCATGGTCCCCAAACCTTCTGTTGGCCCAGGACAGGAAACATTCCCAAAGCCAACTCATCAGACATGGATTGGACTGGATAATGGGATGAAGAGGGATGCTGGTGAGGAGTGAACTTCTTGGATCAGGTGGGCATTTGAGACTAGAGGAGATGAGAGGGTAGAGGGGTTTAGAAGCTGGCGGAATGGACACAAAAAGAGAGAGTGGAGAGAGAGAGAGTGCCATCTCAGTAGGGGGAGAGCTATTGAGAGTACATAACAAAGTGTGTATAAGTTTATATGTAAGAAACCGACTTGATTTGTAAACTTTCACTTAAGGTACAGGAAAAATTAAAAAAAAAAAAGGTCAGCAGTTCAAATCCACCAGGCGCTCCTTGGAAACACTATGGGGCAGTTCTACTCTGAACCATAGGGTCGCTATGAGTCAGAATGGACTTGACATCAATGGGTTTGGTTACGGATTTTGGTGGTCTTTCAGAAGTAGATTGCCAGGCCTTTCTTCTGAGACACTTCTCGATGGACTTGAACCTCCAGCCTTCTGATTAGTAGCCAACATGTAAGCATTTGCATCTCCCAGGGACTCCAATTTTTTCTTACAGGAACTGGATTTCCCTGCAAATGGCAACGCTATGAAGTCAAAGCTCCATTTGTCTGTGCTCTGTCCGTCAGGAGAGCAGACAGAATCTTGTAGGACTGATGAGAAAGAATTATTTAATTAAAATCATGGCAACTGATTAAAAACAACAAAGTTGTCATTGACCAGCAAGGATAAGCTCAAAAGTTTTAGTTGAAAGTTTTCCAAGCTAAACACACCAACTGATGAAATTTTCACTGAAACAGTTAATTCAGGCTGATAATTTCAAGGCAAAACTAATGGGAATAGGACAAATCACTGGTAATTCTAAGAAAATATTTATCTTTGGAATGCAGTATATACGAAGGCAACATTTCACAGCAAATGCTAAACGAGTTTGCCAATTAAACCAACTGATCCAAAACCCACTGCCGCTGCTTCAATTCTGACTCATAGTGGCCCCGCGGGACAGAGTGGAACTGCCCCACAGGGTTTCCAAGGAGCAGCTAGTGAATCTGAACTGCTGGTGTTTTGGTTTGCAGCTAAGCCCTTAACCAGCCTTTAGCCAGTAGGCCATCAGGGCTCGGGCTCAGGAATAAGATGCAGTCCACATGGTATTTGTTTACAAGTGGATAATCACAATACATGCGCAATAGACATTTACTCAGTAGACCTTTACTAGGAGCAAAGCAATGCCCCTTAATCTGGAGAAGACAAGGGTAGGCATATTGAGATGCATCTGAAATACTTCCTGCTCTCAGTGAGTTTAGAATCAAATATCCAAGTTTAGACTGTCATTCAAGTCAGAACACCAATTCCGCATGAAAGTAGCAGGCAAAAAGCAGTGGATTGTGGGGGGAGTCAGGAACGACTTTATTACACATGTAACAGGAAGGTGAAACGTGAAGCCTGGGCAGAAGGAATAACTGGCATATTTGCATTTATTTGTTCATGTGTATACTTATGAGTGGGTATTAGTTCACTTACTGTAAATGTTCAGAGTTACTTCATAAGCTGATCATAGCTCATATTTAAAAGCATCATAAAAAGAACTGTATTCAAGCCTGGTTCACACGTGTTAACACAGATAAACTACAGAAGAGACGATGAACACAGTCTAAACACAAGGAGGTAAAGGAGCTGCACGCTGGGTTGGCCCAGTGGAACCCTGTCAGGGGATGCTTTTGAGAGAACACGATTGTTTTTCCGGGTGTTTTCCCAAAGCCTTGGAATATACCCCAATCTTCTATCGTTTTCTCTAGTACCTTGCTACTCACTAATTTCCCTGAAATCTTTAATAAAGGTCATTGCTACCTATAAAAAAATAAATAAACTTGTCTAGAAGACAAATAGTCTACATAAACCATGACCTCATCTGCCCTGAGACCAGAAGAACTAGATGACGCCCAGCTACAACTACCATCCCTTGTGATTAGGGCCACAATAGATGGATTCTGAGAGAATGGGACAAAAATGTGGAACAGAGCCTCGAATTCATTTCAAAGAAAAAAAAAAACGGCCTTATTGGACTGGTTCAGACTTGAGTACACCCTTAGAAGCACTGCTCTGAAATACTCCTCAAATCTTGAACTGAAACTAGCCCCTGAGGTCACCTTATACCTAAATAACAGATTGGCTCCCAAAATAATGAATATCACCACTAAGTACTGTGCTCCTTTGGTTCAAATTCCAAAGATGGCTGCTTAAAAAGAGTCAGTTAACAAAATGAAAAATAAACTCAATTGAAATGTGAACCCTCTTAAACTTGCTCTTTTAAAGCCAATAATTCCAGATTCAACCTCCCAGCTTTCCTAGGAGACAAGTCACACAGTGGTGCTGCTCTTAGAAAGCAAGAAATCCATCACCATGCTGGTCATTCAAACCTCCCAGACGGCCTTGCAATAAGAAATGCTTGATTTTCACATCACCTGCCTCTGCATTTCCTACTACACTGTATTTGAGTTTTTGCACGCACCGCATCGTACTCTCCCTGTCCCCTGGCTTCACACATCTTCTAGGGATGCATGTTAGGAGATCTCTTAAGGAAAAGGTCCTCAGTACGTGTAATTCAGTTTACGTTTCCTCCCGTGTTGTGATTAGGAATACATCGCAGCCAGTGTTGCTTCCTCCCTGTTTACATAGCAAGTACTGTGGGAACAAAAGTATCCCTTTTTCTTTTTGTAATATAACTTTATTTATTTTCAGTTGGTCCTTAAAACATCAGTATCAGAATTGCATCGCTATATTGTTTTTAAGTGTTTTTTGGAAAACTTTCAGTAATCAGATACTCTGTTTCTGGAAATTGCAAGATTTGTATTATTTCTCACTCCCTTGGTTGACTGCCTTGGATGATCCTACAGAAGTAACACATGGAGCCTCCAAGTACACACGCTGAGAGAGAAACCACAGTAGCTGAATAACCCTCAGTCATCACATCTTGTCATTTCCTCCAATGCTCTGAGATTGAGTGGAAGATCGTCTGTTTTCTGTGTACTGTGACCCAAGAACAGAGATGACGTCTATCAGTAGTCAATGCCCGCCCTAGACCTTTTCCAAAGGGATGGCCAGAGAGCCGAGTTCAAAGTACTTTTGGCCTCTCCTTTTCATGGCCAATCTTAGTAAATTGCATATGGGCTAATTTAATCACATATGCTTCCAGGGTCGAAGATTTTCATGGAGTAGAAAAAGGTATTGCAGAATTTGAACATGATTGTCACTCCATAATGCAATTACTGGCCCTGAGCTCACTCATTCAAATCCAATGGCCTAAATCCATAAGTATGCATTCTGGGAAAAAATGGATGGACTGACAAGCAGAAGAATCAAGGAGCAAGCCTGCTTTTCTTGAGTGCTAGATGCAATAATTTGACCTACCATCCATCTGGATTAAAACTATTTAAGGTTGCTCCATGATAGAAGCTCAAGCCCTAAGAAAAGCTGCAAAGATTTTGCTTTAATCAATCACCATGATGAGTAGCTTTAAAAAATATCAGGACGATTTTTCTTGAACCTCTCTAACTTCATTATCTAAGCTAAGATGTGAGTAGAGTTGTACATTGTAGCTGCCAGAGAAAACACAAAGATAGGCACATGCAGGAAGGTACTTCCTGGTTGCAGAGGATGAAGGCGTGGGCAATGTCCAGGGAGGCAGAAGCGTTCTTTTCACTGGATGGGCAAACACTGTGGATGCTGAAGATAGAAATATTCATCGGATCCTATCAAGTTTATAGTTCAGATAAAAATCAGAAATCACAAGGCAATTCATGAGGGCAACATTATGAAATGACTTTGTCACATAATTGTAGCAAAGAGGGGAGAAGAGCCCTTGCCTCTTCTAGGCTTGCAATTCGCTGCTTCTCCACTACAATACGACTGCTATTGCCTTTTTCTACATTACACTCTTGAGTCAAAATATCTTCCCCAGTGACAAGAAACTATGTTAGTGCCAGCAGGGAAATGTTCTGAGTGAAGTCTCTCAGTGTGGAACACTCCTCCTCAGTGTCTCTCTCCTTCCCTTACACCCTCCCATCTGAAGATCACTACTGCTGTGAGAGCAGGATTAAAGTTGGTCTCACATTTCTTTTCTTATTGCAACCACTTGGGGTCGGTACCCTTCATCTCCAATGACCAATTTTCCTACCAAGCCTCTCTTCTTGGAACAACAACACCATGAGTGCTCATTCAACTCATTTTCATATTAATACATTGAAAATTATGCTCATGATGGAAAAAAAAGTCAAACATACTGTACTTAATGAACATTCTACCTTGACTCCCACAAAGATATGAGCACGTGCCTTGATGAGACTGGATTCCAAAGAGCAAGGGTGTGTGTAGGGCTTCATGGCTCAGAATGGCCAGCTAGGAGTTAGATGGGAGCAAGTGTGTGTGTGATTTGACTTCCGTGAGCAGAGTCCTGTTTTGGTCTCGAGATACCCACCCATTTCAGGGCCATGGGGCTCTATCTAACACCTAAAGAGACCAGGGCTGTAGCACATTAAGCCCAATAGCTTCAGAAAAATAGTATTTTCTTCTTCCTTGCCCTTATATCTGCTCCCATGCCCACTAAGTGTACGTGCACAAGAGAGTCTGATGATTATTCAATCTCCAGGTAATCAAAATGACCTACTTTCAAGCTCTATAATGTGACAGGACAGTCCCCATTTCCATCCCAGATTTCCCGTGTCCATTCAACCAGCCCCTGGGCAGGATTTGCCCATTTAGTCTCATGCATCTACTTCAACTAAGAAGTATACTCTTGACGAGTATTATTTCATATTTTGTATTCCACTCTAATCTTGTCTGAAGTGTTGCCTTCAGGAATGGTTTTAGTTATGGGTTAACAGAGAGTCTGGGGCCATGTCCTCTGGAGTTTCTTTAGTCTCTGTCTGACCATTAAGTCTGGTCTTTTTAGGAGAATTTGAGTTCTGCTCTACACTTCCTCCCGCTTCATCTTGGACCCTCTGTTGTGTTCCCTATCAAGCTGGTCTTTAGTGGTAGCCAGGCACCATCTAGTTCTTCTGGACTCAGGCTGGTAGAGTCCCTGGTTTATGCGGACCTTTAGTCTCTCGGGCTATTATTCTGCCTGTGTCTTTGGTGTGCTTCATTCTCCTTTAATCCAAGTGTGTTGGGACCAACTGATGCATCTTAGATGGCCACTCACAAGCTTTTAAGACCCCACAGGCCACTCACCAAAGTGGGATGCAGAACATTTTCCTAATAAACTTTGTTACGCCAATTGACATAGATGTCCCCAAAAACTGTGCCCTCCAGGTCCCAGCCCCAGCTACTCTGTCTGTCAAAGTGTTTGGATGTGTTCAGGAAACTCTTTAGCTTTTGCTTTCGTCCTGTTATGCTGACTTATCCTGTATTCTGTGTTGTCCTTCCTTTCACCAAAGATGATCCTTGTCTATGAACTGGTTAGTGAATTCCCCTATCCCTTCCTCCCGACACTCCTAACCATCAAAGAATGCTTTCTTTTGTGTTTAAACCTTTGCCTGAATTCTTATAATAGTGGTCTCATACAATATTTGTCCTTTTGTGACTGATGAGTTTCACTCAGCATAATGCCCTCCACAGTCATCCATGTTGTAAGATGTCTCGAGGATTCATCATTGTTCTTTATTGTTGCATAGTATTCCATTGTGTGTATGTACCATAATTTGTTTATCTGTTCTGTTGATGGGCACCTAGGTTGTTTCCATTTTTTGCTATTGTGAAAAATGATGCAATGAACATGTGTGTGCATGTCTATTTGTGTGACACCTCTTATTTCTCTAGGATATATTCCAAGGAGTGGGATTGCTGGAGCATATCGTAATTCTATTTCTAGCTTTTTAAGGAAGTGCCAAATCTATTTCCAAAGTGGTTGTACCATTTTACATTCCCACCAGCAGTGTATAAGTGTTCAAGTCTCTCCATAACCTCTCCAACACTTATTATTTCATGTCTTTTGGATTAGCCTTGCTGGGGAGAGAGGGTTTCTCATCCTAGTTTTAATTTGCATTTCTCTAATGGCTAATAATAGTGAGCATTTCCTTATGTGTCTGTTAGGCACCTGAATGTCTCCTGTGATGAAGTGTCTGTTCGTATCCTCTGCCTATTTTTTAAATGGGTTATTTGTCTTTTTGTTGTTGAGGTGTTGCAGCAGTTTGTAGATTTTAGAGATTAGACCCTTATTGGATATGACGTAGTCAAATTTTTTCCCCAGCCTGTAGGTTCTCTTTTGAGCCTTTGGTGAAGTCTTTGGATGAGTATAAGTGTTTGAGCATAAGTGTGAAGAGCTCCCAGTTATCTGGTTTCTCTCCTGGCATTTGTGCATTGTTAGTTATGGTTCGTATAATATTTATGCAATGTATTAGGGTTTCCAGCATTGTCCCTAAAATGTGGTCTATTCTGGAGAATGTTCCTTGTGCACTGAAAAAGAATGTATAATTGGCTGCTATTGGGTGGAGTGTTCTGTATACATGTCTATGAGGTCAAGTGGGTTGATTTTGGCATTTAGATCTGTGTCTTTATATTCTTTCTAGATTTTTTGTCCTTCACTGAAAGTGGTGTGTTGAAGTCTCCTACTATTATTGTGGTGCTGTCTATTTCTCTCTTCAGTGTTGTTAGAGTTTGTTTTACATATTTTGGAGCTCTGTCATTGGGTGTGTATGTATTTCTTATGATATGCCCTCCTCGTGTATTGACCCTTTAATCATTATATAGTATCCTTCCTTATCCTTTGTGGTGGATTTTGCTTTAAATCCTATTTTGTCAGAGATTAATATTGCCACTTCTGCTCTTTTTTGGTTGTTCTTCGCTTGACATATTTTTCTTGCATCCTTTGAACTTTAGTTCATTTGTGACTTTGAGTCTAATGTGTGTCTCTTGTAGGCAGCATATTGATGGATGTTGTTTTTTTTTGTTTTTTAAACCATTCTGCCACTCTGTCCCTTTACTGGTACATTTAGTCCATTTATATTCAGTGTAATTATTGATAGAGTTTAGTGTTGTCATTTTGAATTTTTTATGTTGTTGTTGTGTTGACAGTTTCTTCGTTCCACTTAATTCTCTGTGCTGAGTCATTTTTCTTTATGTATTATCTTTAAATGTTTTTCATTACTATTGATTTTGTGTTTCCTGAGTCTATATGTTTTTCTTTTTTTTTTAATTTTGCTGGGTAGATTTATTAGCTTCCTTTGTGGTTACCTTCAGATTTACCTTTATTTTCTAAGTTGAAAGCAACCTTTTATTTCTTGACATCGCCTTGACTTCCTCTTCCTATGGAAGTTCTGTGATTACACTATTCCCTCTTTTTTATTTTTATGTTGTCATTTACATATTGACAGCTCTGTTTCCCTATTTCAATCTTTTAGCTTTGACTTACTTTTGATACTTCCCAATCTAGGTTAATATCTGGTTGTTCTGTCCTGTGGTCTACTCTTGGGTTGTTGTCTGATATTGTTTGTTCTCTAACCTGAGTGCTCCCTTTAATATTGCTTGTAATTTTGGTTTGTTTTTTACAAGTTCCGTTAACTTCTGTTTATCTGAAAATGCCCTAATTTTGCCATGATACTTGAGGGACAGTTTTGCTGGATATATCATTCTCAGTAGGCATTTTTTTTTTCCTTCAAGGCTTCATATGTGTCCCCCCATTGCCTTCTTACCTTTAGAGTTTCTGCTGAGTACTCAGAGCTTATTCTTATGGATTCTCCCTTGTAGGTGGTTATTTATTTATCCCTAGCCAGTCTCAAGATTCCACCTTGAGCGTTGGTTTTGGCAAGTTCAATTATAATATCTGCTGGTGACTTTTCTGGGGGGGAATCTACCGTGTGTGGGGTTCATTGAGCTTCTTGGGTAGACATCTTCTCATCTTTCAGGACACCAGGAAAGTTTTCTGCCACGAAATCTTTAACAATTCTCTCTGTATTTCCTGTTATCCCCCTCCTCTTCTGGTACTCCAATCACTGATAGCTTTTTCCTCTTGATAGTGTCCCGCATAATTCTTATATATGTATTTTTTATTCTTTTCACTGATGTTTACTCAAATAAATTAGTGTCAAATAATTTATCTTCTATCTCACTAATTCTGACTTCCATTGCATCAGTCCTGCTCCTATCAGCTTTTACTAAGTTCTCTAAATCCAAAATTTTATTGTTAATCATTGGATTTCTAGTTACTGTCTATGATTTCTGGCAACCTGTTAAATTTGTCAATCTGTTCTTACATTGTTTTCCTGAATTCATCCAGTGCTTTTTCTGTATGTTCCTTTGCTTGGTCTGAGTTTGCCTGGTCTCTTTCCTGATATCTTGAAGAGCTCTGTATATTAATCTTTTGAATTCTAACTCCAGTAATTCTAAGACCTTAACTTCCTCTGAAAGGTTTCCTGATTCTTTATTTTGGTTGCTTGCTCAAGCCATTTTGAACTGCTTTCTTAAGTGATTTGACATTTACTCTTTTCTACGACCCATCAATAAGTTATTATATTATTCATTGTATGTTTGTTTACTGTGTCCTAGCTTTTTGTTTTCTTTTCTCTATATATGCCCAAGAGGCTGGGTGTGTGAGTTGCTTTGGATATTAGCATCTTTGAAGCCCTCACATCCTATCTCCAGGTGGTTAGAGTAGCTACTAGGTGTGAAAGCTCAGGAATATGTTCACTTTTCTTGTGCAGATGCAGCTCAGGTGTCCAGGTTGTTGGTCACTGAGTGCGTGGTACAGACACTCACCTACAGTCCTCGACAGGCAAGGCTGTTTAAGGGTGTTGGGAGCAGGCACAGGTATCTGGCTGTAGTAGGGGTCTATCTGTGCTGGGCAATGCAGGTGGCTGATGGCTGACCCCAAGTGCTTGGGTGGACGGTGTGTCCCTGTCTCCTAGAGTGCGTAGCGTGGTGGGTTTTGAAGCCAGTGCTTGGGCGCCCAATGCTGTTGGCTGTAGGTACTGGGAGGTATTGTATATTCTCAGATTGCTGACATGACTGGATGGATGGAATAAATGATATCACCAACCCTCAGGCCCCTGATGTGAGTGGGTGAAGTCCCTGCTTAATGGGCAGGACGTTGTCAATTGTCACAAATCTGCAACTCCCCCTTGGCTCTGCAGTTGAAAACAAGCTTCAGGTGTAGGCCCTCTTGTTTTATGCTAATGACAGCATGTGTTGCTGAACTGGTCCACACAGATATAGTCAGGGGAGAAGGGAGCTACATGCCCTTGGTCCCCTTAGGCCAGTGCCCAGGCAAAGGGACAGTGCCTGGCCTGAGTTCTCAGTTTAGGGGACATGGTGAGCTTTGAATACTGTGAGACTGGATTGGGCATGGATAGCCCTGAGTTCTGGCTTAGTGGGCATGGCAGTTGTTGAATACTGCAGGACTGGTGTTGGAACAGAGCTGGGTAGGGGACGGGTGAGGATAAAGAGGCAAGTGTCCTCTGTGAAATTCCTAGAGGGGGAAAGGTTATTTTGACCCTTAACAGTAGATGAGACACTTACACTTAGCTTCCGCAGTTCCAGTACCGTTTTCATCCCAATCCAGAGGCTTGTGTAGACTCTCCGCTGCCTGGCCTCTCCTGACGTGGTGATACATGTCCTGAACACTACTACTTGCCTCAGCCTGCATACACCATCTGACCCAGCCAGCACTGTGCTGGCAACCTCACAACTGGCACATCTTCACTGCTTCTGAACAGTCTCTCCTTCACCTTTCCACTCAGTCCAATTCCTAAGCTTTTTCTTTGATGATCAGGACTCCTAGACTATCAGATATAATCGATTCGCTTGATTTTTCGATCTTTGTTGTAAGAGCAATAACAGGAAGCATCTGATTATTCCATCATCTTGGCCATGCCTCCTCCTGTTTTCTCTTTACACAATTAAGGTGTGTTCCAAAATATATATATTTTGCACTAAAATAATGTCAATGTTTCCCCACCTCACTCTGGGATCAGCAATCCTATTTGTGTTTCTTTAGTCTGTTTCTACAATGAGAACTTTAACATTCTCCTCAACATCAAAGTCCCCCTAAGAACAGGCTTGCCAGGTTTAGCAAACAAAATTCAGGAATTTCCCATGGAATACTGGGGATATATTTACAATAATATTAGTCCTTGTTTAACAGAAATTTGAAGTCAACAAGTGGCTTGTATTTTATCTGGCAAAACTACCAAGAGGTATAAAACATTAAGCTGTTATGACTTACTCACCTTCAGAAAAACAGAACTGAATTTGCAGTCATAAGGCCTGAGACTGAATCTTCATTTCATAAACATAAAACGCAGCATCCAAACCAAACCAGCACACCAATTTCACAACATCATTAGAGGTCATTTTGATTATCTGGGATAATAAATACTCATCAAACACTCTTGAGCACCTAGGCTTAATGGGCTTGGGAGAAGATGTAAGGACAAGGAAGGCACAAAATCTTTTACTCTGAAGGAAAAGGGCCTACTATGCTACAGCCCTAGGCTCTCCAGGTGTTAGACAGGGCCCCATGGCCCTGAAATGAGGGCATATCTTGAGACCAAGGCAGGATTCTACTCACCAAAGTCAAATCCCCATCCACACACACTTGCTCCCATCTAAATTCTAGCTGGCCATTCTGAGCCATGAAGTCCTACTTCTCAGCTTCAGCTTCACATGTTTCCATCACAAACCCTTGGTCTCGGAATCCAGGCTCATCTAGGTATGTGCCCATATCTTTGTGGGAATCGTCGTATTATCATCTTTAAATGAGAGTATTTTTGACTTATTTTTCATCACGAACATAATTTTCACTGTATTAAAGTCAAAATGAGTTGAAAGAGCATTCATTTTGTTGTTGTTTCAACAAGAGAGGCTTGGTAGAAAAATTGGTCACGGGAGATAAGGTTGCTGATCCCAAGTGGCTGCAGTAAGAAAAGAAATGTGTTGCCGTTATTGCTTTTAGGTGGGGTCGAGTCGGTTCCGACTCATAGCAAAACTATGCAGAACAGAATGAAAGACCGCCTGGTCCTGGGCCATCCTTACAATCATTGCTATGCTTGAGCTCATTCTTTCAGCCACTGTGTCAATCCACCTCATCGAGGGTCTTCCTTTTTTCCACTGACCTTGTACTTTGCTAAGCATGAACTCCTTCTCCAGAGACTGATCCCTCCTGACAACATGTCCAAAGTATGTAAGAGGCAATCTCGCCATCCTTGCTTCTAAGGAGCATTCTGGTTCCACTTCTTCCAAGACAGATTTGTTCGTTCTTTTGGCAGTCCATGGTATATTCAATATTCTTCACCAACGCTGCAATTCAAAAGCGTCAATTCTTCTTTGGTCTTCCTTATTCATTGTCCACCTTTCACATGCATGTGATGCTGCTGAAAATGCCATGGCTTGGCTCAGGCTCACCTTAGTTGTCAAGGTGACATCTTTGCTTTTCAACACGTTAATGGGGTCCTTTGCAGCATATTTACCCAGTGCAATGCGCCTTTTGATTTCTTGATTGCTGCTTCCATGGCTGTAGATGGTGGATCCAAGTAAAATGAAATCCTTGACAACTTCAATCTCTTCTACATTTATCATGATGTTGCTTATTGGTCCAGTTGTGAGGATTTTTGTTTTCTTTAATTTGAGGTGCAATCGATACTGAAGGCTGTGGCCTCTGATCTTCATTAGTAAATGCTTGAAGTCCTCTTCACTTTCAGCAAGCATGGTTGCGTCATCTGCATAATGCAGGTTGTTAAAGAGTCTTACCCCAATCCTGATGCCTCGTTTTGTCTTCATACAGTCCAGCTTCTCTGATTATTTGCTCAGCATACAGATTGAATAGGTATGGTGAAAGGATACAACCCTAAAGCACACCTTTCCTGACTTTAAACCAGTGAGTATCCTCTTGTTCTGTCTGAACAACTGCCTCTTGATCTATGTAAAAGTTCCTCATGAACACAATTAAGTGTTCTGAAATTCTTATTCTTCTCAATGTTATCCATAATTTGTTATGATCCACACAGTCAAATGCCTTTACATAGTCAATAAAACACAGGTAAACATCCTTCTAGTATTCGCTGCTTTCATCCATGATGCATCTGACATCAGCAATGATATCCCTGGTTCCACGTCCTCTTCTGAAACCAGCCTCAATTTCTGGCAGTTCTGTGTCCATATACTGCTGCAGCCATTTTTGAATGATCTTTAGCAAAATTTTGCTTGCATGTGATATTAATGATATAGTTCGATAATATCTGCATTCAGTTGGATCACCTTTCTTGGGAATAGACATAAATAGTCAATTGGCCAGGAAGTTGTCTTCCATATTTGTTGACATAGACAAGTGTGCATCTCCAGCGCTGCTTCTGTCTGTGAACACATCTCAGTTGATATGCCGTCAATCCCTGGAGCCTTGTTTTTTGCCAGTGCCTTCAGTCCAGCTTAGACTTCTTCCTTTAGTGCCATTGGTTCCTGATCATATGCTACCTCTTGAAATGGTTGAACATAGACTAATTCTTTTTGATTCTGTGTATTCCTTCCATGTTCTTGATGCTTCCTGTGTCATTTAATATTTTCCCCATAGAATCCTTCACTATTGCAACTCAAGCCTTGATTTTTTTCATCAGTTTTTTCAGCTTCAGAAATGCTGAGTGTGTTCCTTCCCTTTGGTTTTCTATCTCCAGCTCTTTGCATATGTCATTATAATACTTTACTTTGTCTTCTCGAGCTGCCTTTTCAAATCTTTTATACACTTCTTTTGCTTTATCATTTCTTCCTTTCGCTGCTCGACATTCATCAGCAAGTTTCAGAGTCTCCTCTGACATCCATCTTTGTCTTGTCTTTCTTTCCTGTCTTTTCAATGACCTCTTGCTTTCTTCAAGGATGATGTCCTTGATGTCATTCCACAACTCATCTGGTGTTTGGTCACTAGAGTTCAGTGTGTCAAATCTGTTCTTTAGATGGTCTCCAGATTCAGGTGGGATATACTCAAGGTTATATTTTGGCTCTCGTGGACTTTCTCTGATTTTCCTCAGTTTCAGCTTGAATTTGCATATGAGCAATTCACGGTCTGTTCCACAGTCAGCCCCTGGCCTTGTTCTGATTGATGATAGTGGCCTTTTCCATTGTCACTTTCTGCAGATGTAGTCAATTTGATTCCTGTGTGTTCCATCTGGTGAGGTCCATGTGTATAAATAGTCTCCGTTTATGATGGTGAAAGAAGGTATTTTCAATGAAGAAGTCATTGGTCTTGCAAAATTCTATCAGTCGATGTCCAGCATTGTTTCTATCACCAAGGCCATATTTTTCAACTACTGATCCTTCTTCTTTGTTTCCAACTTTCGCATTCCAATCACCAGTAATTATCGATGCATCTTCATTGCAAGCCCCCATATGTCTGTCAGTTTTTCATACTGTGGGGGCTTGCACGAGTTGTTGTGATGCTGGAAGCTATGCCTCCAGTATTCAGATACAAGTAGGGTCACCCATGGAGGACATATTTCAGCTGAGCTTCCTGACTAAGACGGACTAGGAAGAAGGACCCAGCAGTCTACTTCTGAAAAGCATTAGACATTGAAACCTTATGAATAACAGCACAACATTGTCTGCTGGAAGATGAACCACCCAGGTTGGAAGGCACTCAAAAGACGACTGGGGAAGAGCTGCCTCCTAAAAAGAAAAAAAAAGAGTCAACCTTAATGATGTGGATGGAGTCTAGCTTTCGGGACCTTCATTTGCTCATGTGGCACGGCTCAAAATGAGAAGAAACAGCTACAAACATCCATTAATAATAGGAACCTGGAATGTACAAAGCATAAATCTAGGAAAATTGGAAATAATCAAAAATGAAATGGAACACATAAACATCAATATCCTAGGCATTAGTGAGCTGAAATGGACTGGTATTGACCATTTTGAATCTGATGATCATATAGTCTACTATGCTGGGAATGACAACTTGAAGAGGAATGCTGCTGCATTCATCATCAAAATGAACATTTCAAGACCTTTCCTGAAGTACAACGCTGTCAGTGATAGGATAATATCCACACGCCTACAAGGAAGGCTATTTAATATGACTATCATTCAAATCTACGTGCCAAGCACTAAAGCCAAAGATGAAGAAATGCAAGATTTGTATCCGCTGTTGCAGTCTGAAAAATTAAGAAATGTGAGACCAACTTTAATCCAGCTGTCAGAGCAGTAGTGGTTTCTGGATGGGCAGGTGTAGGGGAAGGAGAGAGAGGCTGAGGAGGAGAGTTCCACAATGATGGCCTCCACTCAAAAAATGTCCTTACTGGCATTAACAACACTGGTGGTGTAGTGGTTAAGTGCTATCGCTGCTAATCAAAAGGTTGGCAGTATGAATCCTGCAAGCACTCGTTGGAAAGCCTAACGAGCTGTTCTACTCTGTCCTGTGGGTTCACTGTGAGTCAGATTCGACTTGAATGCAATGGGTTTTGGCACTAACATAGTTTCTTATCACTGTAGAAAGATATTTTGACTCAAGAGGAAATGTTGTAGAAAAATGCAACAGCAGTGATATTGTAGTGGGAAAGCAGAGAATTCATCCAGAGGAGACAAGGGTTCTTCTTTCCTCTTTGCTACAATTATGTGAGAAAGTCATTTTATAACGTGGTCCTCATGAATTGCCTGATGATTTCTGAGTGTTATCTGAATTATAACAAAACTGATGGGACCCAGTGAATATTTCTATCTACAGCATCCATAGTGTTTGCCCAACCACTGTGAAAAAGCGCCTCCATGCAGATTCTGCCTCTCTGGATATTATTCTGCAGCCAGGAAGTACTTCCTTTGTATTCTCTCTGGCAGCTACAATGGACAACTCTACTCACAGCTTAGATGATGCACTTAGAGAGAGTCAAGAAAATCATCCTAGTATTTTTTAAAGCTACTCATTCTGATTGATAAATATTGGTGACTTTTCTTGGGATGTGAACTTCTATCATAGGGCAACATTAAAGGATGTTCAATCCAGACTTTCCTATTACGCGAATGGCCAGGCAAATCATTGTATCTAGGTACTCAAGAAAAGCAGGACTGCTCCGTGATTCTTCCGCTTGTCAGTTAGTCAATCGATTTTTTTCCCATGATATACGCTCAAGGATTTAGGGCCATTGGATTTCAATGAGTCAACTCAAGGCCAATGATTCAAACATTGCATGCTGGAGAAACAATCATGTCCAATTCTGCAATTTCTTTTTCGAAATTGAAAATCTCTGAACCTGGAAGCATACGTGATTAAATTAGCCCATATGAAACTTACCAAGATTGGCCATGAAAGGGCGAAGCCAAAAGTCCTTTGGACCCGGCTCCCTGACCATTCTTGTGGAAAGGTCTAAAGCAGACATTGCCCACTGATAAAAATCATCTCATATCTCCCAGCTCTGTACATCATCAGCCCTTGCAGCAATTTCCTTCATGCAGTCTTGCTGTGGGATTTTCATTCCTGGGTCAGGATGCTGAGACTCTCCTATTCCTCTCTCCTAAATCTCAGTATCCATGTCTTACCACTTACAAGTTAAATAGAGCAGAGAAAATCAAGCACACAGAACCAAGAAAATATACCACCTATGTATAATTTATATATTACAGTCCACAAAGTGTTCTCAATATACAAAACAATCTTGAAAAAGAAGAACAAACTATAGGACACACACTTCAAGACTTAAAATAGCACTACACACATGCAGTACACTAACCATTCTGGTTCTGCCATAAGAATAGACATAGAGACTAAAGAAAGTATTGAGGTTCCAGAAATGAATTTTTATATCTTTGCTCAATTTGTTTCAACAACGATGCTATGTCCATTCAGTGTGTAAAGAACGGTCTCTTTAACAAATGATGTTCAGACAACTGGATCTCCACACAGAAAACCATGAAGGTGAACACGTACTCCACACCATATACAAAAATTTACTCTAAATGGATAAAATGGATAGATGACCTAAATATGAGAACCAAAATCACAAAACCCTTAAAAGTAAGCATCAGAGTTATATTTCATGTTTTTTTCCCCCACACTTTCGTAGATATGACATAAGAAACAAATAGATAAATTTCTCTTGGTGCAATTTAAATCTTTTGTGCATCAGTGAGCACTATCAAGAAAGTGAAGACAACTACAGATTGTGAGAGCATACTTGGAATTCCTTAAGGGTTTCTTATTCAGAAATATAAGGAGTGCCTAGAACTAAACACAGAAACACAAACTACCGAATTTAAAAAAAATGGCGAAAGGCATAAACAGGCATTATTCCAAAGAAAATACAAATGACCAGTATGCACATGAAAAGAGGCATCATCAGTCATTAGGGAAATGCAAATGAAAATCACAATGAGGTATCACTCCTTGTCCCACTGATGACTATTGCCAGAAAAAAAAACAAGCAGAAGAGCTTTAGTGAGAATGGAAGAAGCTGGGAGCCATGTGCATTGCTAGTGGGCATCTGAGGTGCTGCAGCCACTGTAGTACACAGTTTGGTGGCTCCTCAAATAATCTAACAAAGAACTGCCATATGACCCTGTCATTCCACTCTAGGCATATACACAGAAGAATTGAAAGTACGAAAACACATACTTGGGCACTGACGTTTACTGCACCATTATTCACTGAATCAAAAAGGTGGAAATAAGCCCAATGTCCATCAAAAGATGACTGAATACACAAAATGTGACAGATAGATACATGCAATATTATGTAGTCATAAAGAGCAAGAAGATTGTACTTTGCAAGAAGCGGATGAATGTTGAAAACACTGTTCTGGATGAAATAACTGAAATCCCAAGAACAATTATTGCATGATCCCACTTACATGAAAGTCTACAATATGCAAAGACATAGAGCAGTTTAATGGCTAGGAGGGCTGGAGGCAGAAAGCATGGGGGGTGATTTCTAAAAACAAAAGAACAAAAGCAACAAAAAGAATATTCAAAACCAAATGAAAAGAAACCTACGAAATCCTAGCATGTATTATTGATCAAATATTATATTTAAAATATGTGATGTTTTACAATATAAAAGAAGGCCAACCACCATTCTGTCAACAAAAGAGTACATATAGTACCAACTACAGTCATCATGTTGGGAATAACATATGAAGCAGGCTGGCCAGGCTACAGGGAATCCATTTGTATTACAGAGAAGCAGTTACTGCATCATTCCACAAAGAGGTATCAGTACACTTCTGGGCAGCAGAATACACCATCATGAAGGACACTCACCATAAGGTACACAAGTCCTTGGGTGGGTCCGAGTGAGGTAGGAGGTGTGTGTGCAGTCACCTGGGGTCCGCCATGGTCATTTGACATCATGTGGTATGTTTGAAGCTGCACATGACATGGGGGAAAATAAAGAAGGTCAGGACACCCTGTCAGAAAAACAGGATGCTGAGATGAGGCTCCTAGTGCTAGCAACATCCTGAGGCTTCAGAAAAGAAAGAACTGAGGGAAGTAAGAGCCATGTGTATTCACAGGTGGGCTTCCCCAAGCTCTGTAGATCTACCCTCCCTCAGGGACAGAGCTTCCCCATGGCCTCCCCTGTCACCTACCTGACCTAAACCACTGCATTGCTTCTGCCACTCCCACTGAACTGGCACCACGCCTGCCTGGGAAGGTGGGGATCCAAACCAAGTGATCAGACACACTGGAGGAAACCATTCCATTCTATCTTTTGGATTCTGAGGCCACCTGTGACAGAAGAGACAAGGGGTGTGGTTGGGAAGCCCTACTGTAAGAGTGGAACTGTCATCTTCCTCCAGATTGTTCAAGGAACACAGACCAGTTCCTCATCTCCCTTACCTGTCAGCTCCCCTGAGGCAACAAAGCTAGACCAGGCCACACATACCTGCACAGGTGTGACTGAGACCTTCACCTGCATCTCACGCTTCTCAGCACAGGGGCACATCAGAAGGTTCACCCTACCCACAACCAAGGCTGGAGGGATTCTGGCTGTGCAAGTCTGTATCTGGCTGTTTTTCAGCTAACTGGGGTCCTGTCATCTCAGAGTTCTTGCAGTCCTCTTTTCCCAGCCCAGGTGCTAACACTGTGTTTTCCCTACCTTCTGCTTACTGGTGCTCTTTGACTTTAGAAAGGCTCCCAAGCTCTGAGGGGCAGACTTTTGGTGGGACTGGAAGCCAGGATTGGTCAGGTGCACCTTTCTTATCAAAGTGACATCTTGCATTTTTACAACTGTAAGGACATCGTTTGCAGCAGATTTGCTCAAGGCAAAAGTCCTTTGATGTCCTGACTACTGTTTTCATGATTGTGGACTGTTGATTCAAGGGGCATGAAATCCTTGACAACTTCAAATATGTCTCTATTTACTTTGTTTTTCCAGTGTGAAGATTTTCATTTTCATTATGTTCAAGTGTAATCCACACTGAAGGCTGTGGTCTCTGACCTTCATCAGGTAGTTCTTCAATGTTTCTTCATTGTCAGCATGCAAGTGTCATCTGCTTATACTAGGTTGTCAGTGACATTCCTCCAATGCTGATGCCCCATTCTTCTTCATATATTCTGGTTTCTCAGGTTATTTGTTAGGGATAGAGTTTGAAAAATGAGATGAAAGGATACAATATTGCCATGCCTCTTTCCCATGGACATATAGAAGGGCCTAAGTCCCCCAAATGGTCCACTCACAATCTCTAATAGAGTACCCCTACGATGTCTATATGTTCTTCCTTAACACATTCTAACGATACACAGGCAGACACACAGACAGAAAGACACACACATGTGCGCACACACACACACACACACACACACACTGACCAATGATGTGTTGGTAAATATTTATCAATTCACTCTCCATTGCGAGTGTTGCAAGTCTGCTTTGTAAAGACTGACAACTTACCTGATAGAAGTAATCCTGCCACGGCTGATTTCAAGGTACCAGCCTGATGTCACTGACCTCTAGTGGGCAGAGATAAGCACCACCTACTATCCCAAGTTAATAGGAGCCAATGCCAGCATACCTGATCCACTTTCCTATTAACATGTACACACATTCCACCTGTGCCATGAGAAGGACCTTTAACTCCCACCCATAATATGTAAACCAAACGTCACTATATATCTCCAGGACACACAGCTCACAACTCCTGCACACACACATACACCTAGGACCCACAACCTGAATATACGAACATACCACACCTTACTGCTTTTTATAGTTTTACAACAAAAACCCTACGGACCACGAACACTCACAGTCATTACTACGACGATGTATATACTCTCCACACGTGCCTGAACACACACATGTACAATAAACAGTACACATATATACTCACTGAACACCGTACACACAATCTAGCTCTCTAACACCACCAAGTTCAAAATCTCACTTCATAAGCCACGTTAATCAGACACACACCAAAACCCACATCTCCAAACACTAATAATACACAATTCCAAAATGCGGGCACCATTTATATAAACCCTCTCAGTTTCCAAAGGTACATCCTGAATCTCCCACATCCTCCAGAACAAACACCCCTGAAAACTAGTGAAACCAAATAAACACACAACCGCATACGACCTTTAGTATTAACATATTTAAGTATACCACATGAACACTGAAAATGCACGTTCAAGCTATACCACAAAATTCTGCAAGAATTAGACCAGAATAGGCACAAAGAGGAATGCTGTCTGCTTTCATACAGACACAAATCCCCCACACACTCACCTAAAACCCAACCATGTGTATACAGCCCACACATTCAAGGATGCAGATAAAACTCCAAAATACCAACAATCCTTGCACTCTAGCTAGTATGCACACACAACCCATGCCCCTAAGTGGCCACGTGTTCATACATGCCAGACACAACATACACAGACACATACGCACACACATATAGCCTCAATTTCTCAAAGTATACATCACCCAAAACACTGTAGATTATCACACGTCTCTAGAATATAGCCTCACTTCCCCAACCTCCAAACGTGCCCAAACACACCTAGAAACACCCTGACATTCTCCAAAGAAACACTTGTAGAATACTCCAAGAATAATTCACCCACCCACTCATGACTTACACACGCCAGTATATACTCCCCACTCACAATGAAATATTTCTTGCACATCCTGAATAAATACACCGGAACCCCGTTCCAGGGCCGTATCTCATGTTCCAAAGCTGCCACATTCTCAGTATCTCCCACATAACCATATCAACATGCCTCCACTACATGTAAACACAATTCTCCCACACCCTATACAAACACACAGCCCCATATTCTCATCAGACACACTGTCCTCATTTTCCAGAATACACCATACTCTCTACTGAAAAAGAGTACACACAGCCCTGGAAAATATTCATCCAAACTGCCATGACCCTTCATGAAACACACAAGTTCTTTACCCATACAACTGGCCTCATACCCTAAATCTAACCTAAATTATCCAGGGTACTGAAAGTATGCAAAAACAACCCTGTATCTTCCAACACCAATATAACCTCATGATGTGCACCCACACATAATCCAACAATCCAAAATACTCAAACAGAAATCAATTTCAAATTTTCTAGTGTACAGAATCGCACAAACCCCAGACCGAACATACAAGAATGCATGTGCAACTCCAGAAAAGCACCCAAAGCAACACAACTGTACAACATACCCTGACTACATACCAGCGATCCTCGCTCACTCCCCAAATATACAAACAGAGCAGGCCCTACACCCAAACTAATACACACAGGCACACTCCCTCAGATGCCCAAATGTACAGCAGAGAAACCCATTCCAAACCTGCTGTTAGGTACACAGGATGACCCAAAATTCATGGCAAGAGGGCCACACCGTAAATATTCCCTCGAGCCACAAATTGTAAAGAGCTCACCTCCAAGTCTCTAAGTACACATGCCTGTATTCATGCCCTGCACATTCCCACAAAACACACTCATACTGAGCCACGAATATTCATACAGACACCGCCAACCCACACATACAAATATCAGTTTTGCAAGAACCCATTCACACATACACAACCCCCAAACTGTGAATTCACGGAAACACATGGCCAACAGAGTCCCAAATAACAGGCACAGAAGCACCCACACCCCTCAATTCTCACAATCCCTAGGAAGCTCACAACTACATCTCTGTCCAATATCAAGATATACACAACACCACACAAGTATCCACCCTCAGAAATCAAACACAAAACTCTCTCATCTCCTCAAGTACAAACACTGACCCCCGACGGCCTCTTAATATACACATGTGCCTCACATTCCAAATGCACCCACTGACACTCACTCCACTCCTCCAGGATAGAAACACAAATACAGTAACTTACAGCCTCAAATGCACACACAGTTGTGTGCTGGCAAAGGATTACACACCCGCGCCGGCTTTCTGCAGAATTATACACACATACAAAATGTCCCAGAAACAAATGGAGGAGTGACACACAATTTACTGGTCTCAATCAAACATGCAATACTTCTGAGTGGAAATCTTTTATACACACAGCATTAGCAGGATGCTTTTGTGGATCTTGGCAAACCTGTTGCATCCTTAATCCACCACGCTTGCAAGTCAATCATGACTCCACGCACGACACTACAAATAAATGTCTGATTTTTAGTCAACTCAGCAAAGTCACTCACTTCCTGAGCAAATCAGTGTCATTTGAACATGAAGGTTGGTTGACATGTTTCTTGCGTTAACAAGGAAAACCTAAGAGAAGCGAGGTCGTAGGCTGGAACTTGATTGAATTTTCTTTGACAGGAGATCTTTCTTTGCTTAAACAGACAGTGATTTTCAAATCCCGAAAAATTGTTCAAAATTAGGTATTGCTCACAATGTAACAGATAATGACTTGACACACTTGTCAGTTTAAAGAGGCATTATTGAAATTTCCCCCCTCATTTTAACTCCGCCAATTAGGAAAACAATCACTGCGGTCCTGACGTGCAGCCTTTGTCATTCCCGTGGTATAAATACTGCTGGCACAGGGCACGCTAGCAACCTGAGGGCGCTGAATTCTACACGGTGAAAGGGGGTCTCCCAATGCAAAGCCCACCTGCAAATAAGCCAAGAGCCTACAGGAGGGTAAAGCATAGCAGCAACATTACCAAGCATGTTTGCCTGTCCCTTACCTTCCTTTGTAATAGAAATGACCTATGAGAAAGCGGAAGAGCGGTGCGCTCCTGTGTGCAGGGTCTGAGGCCTCCCCTGGCACAGCCCAGCCCAGCCGCGAGACCTACCCTTAGAGACCCTGCCCTCCCTGCTCCTGCCGCGCGCCTCCCTGAAGGTGACCTTCTGCAACTGACGCCTGAGGCCGTTAGAGGGCGGCAGTTCGCGCGCCCCAGAGCCCTGTCCCGGGAGGTGGTGCGCATGCGTGAGCTCCTAAAGCAGGGCGGGCTTAGCCTTGCACCTTGAGGGTTTCTTACCTAAAGCAAACCGTTTGTTGTGAGTGCGTTCTAACTCACAGCGACCTCGTAGGACAGAACTCCATCATCCAAGGCCATTTTTGCCTCAGGCAGCCCTGCTGATAATTCAAGCCTCCCAGACTGTCTTGCAATAAGAAATGCTTGATTTTCACATCACCTGCTTCTGTGCTTCCAGCTACATTGTATTTGCATTTTTACATGCACTACACCGTACTCTCACTGTCCCTGGCTCTACAAATCTTCTAGGAATGCATGCTAACAGAACTGTTATGGGAACGGTCCTCAAGATGTGTACTTCAGTTTACTTTTCTCCTGTTTTGTGATTAGGAATTCGTTTCAGCCAGTGTTACTTCCTTCCTGTCTACATAGCAGGTAATGTGGGGGAAAAGAAAAATTCATTTTTTTCATAATATAATTATTCCTGTTAGCCCTTTAAAAAATCCTCACCAGAATTGCATCATTGTATTCCTTTTCAAGGTTTTTTGTTTTTAAGAAAAATTTCAATAATCAGATACTCTTTTTCTGGAAATTGCAGGATTTGTATTATTTCTCACTCCCTTGGATGACTCCCTGCATGACCCTACAGAGCCAACACATGGAGCCTCCAAGTGCACAGGCTGAGAGAGAAATCACAGTAGCTGAATAAGACTCAGTCATCACATTTTGTCATTTCCTCCAATGCTCTGAAGTTGGGTGGAAGATCGTCTGTTGTCTGTGCTCTATGACCCAAAAACAGAGATGATTTTTATCAGTGGTCAGTGCAGAACTTAGAGTTTTTCTGCAGGGATGGTCAGAGAGCCAGTTCCAAAGGACTTTGGGCTTTGTGATTTCATGGCCAATATTACTAAATTTCATGTGGGCTAATTTAATCACACATGCTTCCATGGTCAAATATTTTCAGGCAGTAGAAAAGGAAATTGGAGAATGTGGACGTTAATGTTCCTCCACAATGCAAAGTTTAAATCATTGGCTCTGGGCTCACTCATTCAAATCCAAAGGTCCTAAATCTAAGTAAGTATTTACAGTGGGAAAAACTGATGGACTAACTGGCAAGCGGAAGTATCAAAGAGCAAGTCTGCTTTTCTTGAAGGGCTAGATGCACTGATTTGCCCCACCGTCAGCCTAGCCTGAAAATCATTTAAGGTTGCTCCATGATAGAAGCTCAAGTCCTAAGAAAAGTTGCCAAGATTTTAATTTTCTCAAGCACCATGACTAGCTTTTAAAAATATCAGGGCGGTTTTTCCTGAATCTCTCTAACTTTATCATATAAGCTAAGACATGAGTAGAGTTGTTCATTGTAGGTGACAGAGAAAATACAAAGATAGATGCACGCAAGAAGCTACTCCCTGGTTGCACGGAATTAAGCCCGAGCAATTTCCAGAGAGGCAGAAGCTGCGTGTAGTCGCTTTTTTCACAGTGGTTGGGCAAGCACTGTGGATGCTGAAGATAGAAATATTCATTGGATCTTATCATGTTTATATATCAGATAAAACTCAGACATCACAAGGCAATTCATGAGGACCATCTTATGAAATGACTTTGTCAAATAATTGTAGTAAAGAGGGGAAAAGAACCCTTGTCTCCTCTGGGCTTCCAATTCTCTGCTTCTCCACTACAATACAACTACTACTGTCTTTTTCTACATTACCCTCGAGTCAAAATATCTTCCCCAGTGACAAGAATCTAAGTTAGTGCCAGCAGGGAAATTTTCTGAGTGAAGGCTGTCATTGTGGAATACTCCTCCTCAATGTCTCTCGCCCTCCTTTACAGCCTCCCATCTGAAGGCCACTACTGCTGTGAGAGCAGGATTAAAGTTGGTCTCATGTTACATTTCTCACTGCAACCACGTGGGTTCAGCACCCTTCACATCCCATGACCAATTTTCCATCAAGCTTCTCTTCCTGAAACAAAATGAGTGCTCTTCAACTCATTTTAATACACTGAAAATTATGCTCATGATGGAAAAAAAAGTCAGATACTTTATTTAATGAACATTCTGCCATGACTCCCACAACAATATGAGCACATACCTTGAGGAGCCTGGTTTCCGAAGAGGAAGGGTGTGTGTAGGGCTTCATGGCCCAGAATGGCTAGGTAAGGGTTAGATGGGAGCAAGTGTGTGTGTGATTTGACTTTGGTGAGTAGAATCTTGTTTTGGTCTCAAGATACCCAGCCATTTTAGGGCCATGGGGCTCTATCTAACACCTGAAGAACCAAGGGCTGTTGGGGAAAAAAAAAAAAACTCCTTACCCTCGAGTCGATTCCTAAGCTCTTTTAGTTTCAGAGAAATAGATTTTCTTCTTCATCGTCCTTGTATCTGCTCCCATTCCCACTGAGCCTACAGGTTCCAGAGCATTTGATGACCATTCAATATCCCAGATGATCAAAATGACCTTTAAGGCTCTGTATAATTGTTGCGTTGGTTTGGTGTGGGTGCTGTGTTTTGTGTTTGTGGAACCAAGATTCCAACTCTGACCTTCTGACTACAAATTCAGTTCTGTTCTTATGAGGGTGAGTAAGTCATAACAATAAAAAAAAAAACCCAGTGCCGTCGAGTCGATTCCAACTCACAATAGCTAAGGTTTTTTGTTTTTTTTTTTTAAACTTAGGTAGGTTTGCCAGATAAAATACAAGCCCCTTGTCAACTTCAAATTTCTGAAAAACAAGAACTGATGTTTTTGTGCAGTCCTCGTGGTGCAGTATTCTTCAAAGCATGTCCCCATATTACACAGGGATTCTTTGGAGTCCTGTATTTTACTTGCTAAATCCGGCAAGCCTATTCTTGGGGTAACTTTGAAGTTTACGAGAGTGTTAAAGTTCTCATTGTAGAATCTAGGGTATATATAAGAATATAAATAAGATCATTAATTCACAAAGGAAAAAAAAGCATAAATGCACAAGACTGCATTAATTTTAAGGGAAAATACATATTATATATAAGTATATAGGAACACAACTTAAATGTATAATGAGAAAAAAGGAAATTGAAAGCACTTTTGATAAAAGAGCATAGCTTGTATTAGTTACCCTCAGTCACATACAATATTTTTGGAAAGAGGAAAAACAAATAGAAAATATCATTGATTTCCACTCAGATGGAGAATTTGGTTGCCAAGAAAAGGTATGGAGGGATGAGTTGTCACTGTACAATCTATCTGAACTGTTTGACTTTTCCACTATGCAGAGGTATCTTTCTTTAATTACTGAATTACAGTCATTGTTAGGAATAAGATACTTAAATATGAATGTACAACATAATAATCTAAGAAACAACAGGAATCTACTTCTGGTCATGGAATTAGAGACTGTTGGCTTTCCTTTGATACAGAGGGACTTTCCAGGAAAAAGGATCATGAGTGAGGCTGGCCATGCTGCAGCCCCCAGAGTTTTCAGGAATGAACGGGAGTTCAGGGACACAAGGACTGCTTCCTAAACAATAATGCATACAATACTGTATGCACACACACCAAACACAATGTAACTTCTCAGAAAAACCTAATTTCAAACACTCGGATGCCTTGTCTCTATAAGTACCCCATCTTCCACTAGACAAAGTGTCCTGAATTTTGCGGTGCCCTTGTAATAATTCAAGAACCTACCACTTAGAGTTAGGGAACAGGTGGCTGTAGGGGCACAAAAGTAGGTATGTTGATAAGAACTGAAGTCTAGAGTAGAGCCTTTGTGCTCTGGATCTGAGAAAGAACCCACAAATGGCCCTAAGAGGTTCACACGATTTGTGCTGTCAACCATAATTTGAAGGAAATGTAGCTTTTGCCTACCTGTCAGATCCCTTTCATGGAATGTCTCCTCATCCCAACCTGCCCTACCCCCGCCCCCACTGTAAAATGTCTGGAGTCCTACATTCTACTCCTGTTTAGATTCAAACTTTTCCCTCCTTTTCTTGGATCCATGAGCATCTGTTGGAGTCAAATCACGCTCTGAGTCCAGGCCGTGGTGATTTCACGTGCTGAAGGCTGCCAGACAGCTGTGGTCAGGGCCCAATCCTGTGGAGATGTCTTCAGAAGGATGTAGGACTGGAGGGGAGGGGGTGTGTTATCAGATTCCTGCCACCCCTCCAACCCTTGGGAATTCAAATTGAAACTTCCCCTGGGGACAAGCTGTCTGAGCAGGAGTAAGGAGTGGACCATCAACACCACCCGGAATATCCCACCTAGGGAGCCTAAAGAGGAAGATTGGAAAATAGACACAGGGTGTTGGGGAAAGAGGAAAGGGGTTTTGTAGTGTCCATCATGAAAAGAAACGCTCAGGAGGAGATGGGGAAACCACTCTTTTGAAGACTCACTCCTTCAAGGAAGTCCGGAGGACACTTTCTACTTCAGAAAGTCCCTTCCCTGCTAGTGAGCCTGCTGGGGGCATATCGGACAGAGTGGATGTCAACCCTGTTCCATGGGTTGGAAACAGCTTATGAGAGTGGCAGCCTGTCTGCCTGGGATTCCTGATACAGGTCCTATGAGTCATTGATAGCTTGGGCCTCTTACTTCTTGGTAGACAGAGGCCTGGGGGTCTGGTTGAACTGCTTACAACTTCTCTAGCAGAAAACTTCTCAACTGGAAGGAAGGAACACCTAAATCACTCCAGGGACTTTTCGCAGTCTTCTCCAGTTCTCCCTTCCATACTGCTACCCATCAGTTGAGATTCATTTTGCTGATTTCCAATGACCAGGCAGGGAATTCAGATGACCTAACACTTGGTTGCCTTTCCTTCACCTCCGTTTACTCTTTTCCTTTGTGTCAATAGCAGCTCCAGTGCTGGGACCAGATATGACCATGAATCCTGGTGCCTCCATGTCTCCTTTCACTGCACTGCCCTTTCCCCCACACACTCATGGACCCCCACACCGAACACCCTGGGAGCAGCACCCGCTGCCACTCATGACTTCATCAAGCCCTCCACGCACACCTCTGGGGCTCTCTACTTTCCCCATGACACTTCTGGCACCAAGTGTTGGGGATTCTGGACGGATTTGGGCCAGGCCTGGCAAGGTCATTTTTCAAGTGAGGACAGAAGGGAGATCAGGAGAGCTCCCTGGAATGCAGACCTTTGTCATGGCACAGACCCCACTTAATTGGAGTGCCCCAGGGGCTCCCAGTGGGGCAGTTGAGCATGCTCTACCCCCTTTTGGGGAAGTCTCTGCTGTGATCCCTGCCACTTCTGTTGTGGGTACTCCGGCTTGCAGGAGAGCTTGCACCCCAGCTCTTTCTCTTCAAGCTCCACCACCAGCTGCCCAGCTGGCCTCCATTTTCCCCCAAGTGAAGGCTTGCTCAGGCCAACATGCTTCTTCTGGGGAGGGAAGCCTGGCCACCACACAATCTAGGCCTTCGCTGGATGACTTCTCCTGTAATCCCCAGAACTACCGACGTTGGCAATGCTTCAAGTCTCTGGCTGGGAGGCACCATCCCCAAAGCCCTGATACAGAAGCTCTTTCCTGCTGTCTCATGTGAGTGCCCAGTCAGTAGGGGCAACTGAGATTATCTTGCAGCTTTCAAACAAAGAGATCTTGGGGAGACACAATGGAGGTTAGGCTCTTTTAGGAACACTTGAGTGAAGGTCATGAGGGTGATGAGATATGTTCTGAGAAGATATATTCCTGATAATATTAACCACACCTCCCCATGTACAACACATTCAGGTGCTTTGTCTCAATTGATGTTGACCACCTTGTACATGAAGCCAATCTTTATACTGGAATCATTACCCTAATAATTATTTACAGGAGACTAAACACCATGTTTTTTTTTTTTTAAACACCATGGTAGTTGCTAACCAAAAAGTCAGCAGTTCGAATCCACCAACCCTCCTTGGAAACTCTATGGGGCAGTTCTACTCTGTCCTATAGTGTCGCTAAGAGTCAGGATCAACTCAATGGCAAAGGGTTTGGTTTCGGTTTTTTAAACACTGTGCTATATATTTTTTTTTTATAGTAAGGAGACATGTGATTTTGGTCTCAGACCACGAACACTATGTTCCTTCCCTGGTCTTTACTTTCCTAAATAGGAGTTGAGCATATGTTGGCCAGTGCCGTATCACATCCAAAGGAGAGAGGAAACAGGCAAGGCCTAGGACAACCACTTTAAGTTTACTCCCACCCTCATTCCTTGGGAGAATTCCAGTTACTACAGGGACGTGGTAGTGTATGCATAGTGATGAAGGGCTTGGGCTCTGTCCTCCCCAGATTTGTAATCCTGAGCAGGGCATTGTACATCTTCACCCTAGAGTATCTCATCAAATAAGGAGACAATTACAGTTAATTAATAGTATAGCTTAGAAGATGATATGAGCTAATATATGAAGTGTAGTCCAGAAAAAGTACCCACAAGAGTGAAATTGTCCTAGCTACAGTGTGTGTGAGCGGAAGCTGGCAATGAAGTGCAGGGACATGGGCTTCTGTGAATGAAAGGCAGAGTGATTACTCTTGTGGGAAGCTTTGTCTTTTAACAGCAGACCCTACATCTCTCTTGACCCTGAGCTTCCCAACAGGTCAATCAATACACAACTCTTATCACATTCCACGGGATGTTTTTCCACATACACTCTGCTCTCATTGGCTGAAAGATTGAAGGCATCTTCTTCCCTCCCCCACTCCCCACCTCACACCCAGGAATAAACAGGCAGTCCACTAATCCCAAATTTCAAGCGGTCTTAGGGATTCCCTGGATTCCGAAATAGCGAGTGGTATCTGGAGGCAAAAGCACTTGAAATCTAAAACACTGGAAGAGGGACTGTCAAGGACAAATAGCAAGATAGATGTGATGATGGGCAGGGGATGTGTGTAGGGGTTGGGTTAAGATGGGGATGGAATATGTACTTGTCGAAAGATACTGACATGCATGGCTATTTACCCCAGTCCTGCAATCCCTGGCTAGAATGAAGCCCACCATGACCCTGGAGGAGGGACTCCGGAGTTCTGTACAGGAATGGCAGCGCAAAAGCAATTTTGACCAGATGATGTTCTATGAGATGGCAGAAAAGTGAGTCCATGGCATCCTGGCCCTGTTGGGACTGAGTGATGAGGTGTGAATGAAGAGGGAGGGTTGGCACAAATCACAGGGTCTGTCTGAGGAGGAGATGTACACTTGGAGAGGGCTCCTGGTTCCCTGATGATCCCGCTCTACCCTCAGACAGCTTCTACCACCACATTCACTGCTTGGAGTTTTCTGTTCTACATTCTTTAAGAAATTCACCCCTTCTACATGTTGGATTTGTGGATGGCCTGAAACGGGAGTGTTAAGACAGAATGGGGATAAACACTGTGGATACCCATGGAGATACAGTCCAAGCTGTGGACACTCTGCAGTGAGGGGATATGCTGTACCAGACAAGTTCCTGCTTGCCTCAATGTCCATATAGATAACAGGGAATTTGAGGCCACTCTTCCTCATGACAACTGGTACAAAAGTGTTCTACAACCATTCCAGAATGGCCCAGGCTGGAAAAGATGTGTTCAGGGGAAGGCAGCTTCTCAGTCACCTCGTTGGACGTGTTTCTGTCCCTCATTGCCTTTCCTTCCTTGGTAAATTAAAAAAATCATCAGAGGAGCCTGAGGCTTTTGGGAAACCTCACATTCCACCTTTTTCCAAATGTCTCTTGGACCACTTGCCCACCTGGTTTATTTCCCAAGGCCTCAAAGCTTGAGACTAGGACCGGGACTCTAGGAACTACTCCTTGGTGTTATCTGCAATCACCTTCATCCCATTCCAGATTCAAGCTCTCACCTCTACCGTGGGCCTTTTAGGCAAGGGCAGGAGAGGCTTGGAGAACGGTGTGCATGAGTGAGTCCTGCTGTGTGTCATGTAGGTCTGATTCAATTCAACCAATCTGTGTCAGCGTTGTGGTGTGCCATCAGGTGCTAAGGGTATGGAAAGGTAGTGAGCACTATGGCTGTGTCAGGAGGAGCTTCCAAGAGGGCATGGCTCATTTCCTTCACAACCTTCCTATGCTTTGATGAGTTGTGCTGAAGGTGAAGGGATGAAGTGGTGAACATGTAAAGGACCCAAACCTTGTTCATGCCTCCTGGGAAATGGACTTACTGGGCACCTGGACAGGTCATCGAAGGCACATCTTTCTCCACTGCCCCATAATTGGCTGTTGCCTGGTCCTGGGGCTCCTGGTGCATCTTGCCTTCTCTTCAGCACAGCCTGTGCCTCCCTCACCCTTGTCAGGTTCATGGAGTTTGAGGCAGAGGAGGAGTTAGAGATTCAGATGTTGAAGCAGAGGAATGCGTCTGTCTGCCTGCCTCCTCCAGCTCCACGCAATGTTGATCCTCACAGGCCTTCATCCACTGTGGCTGGCCAGCATCCAGGTATGGCTAAGCAAGTTCAACAGAGCTACGGGCCAGGGGTCAAAAGAGGTATGTAGGGACTGGTTATGTTGGGAGCAGGCATTGTCTTCACATGTGGTACTTTTCTTTCAAGAGGGGGCAATGGTTATTTCTATCAGCAGAGACTGCCAGATGCCTGAGGTCTCTGCTACACTTCATTACACACTAGTAGTGAGGTGGTCAAGTTGTATAACTACTGTATCACATGGATTATCAAAGGTGGGCTCCAATATCTAATCACCTTTAAATGTGAGTCTCACTGAGAAGACTTTTTGAAAAAGAAGTAGTTTCAAGTTTCCCCACAAGATGACTCTCTTGGACCGTCTGCTTCTTACATCTCTCACAGTGTTTGTGGCTTCAGGTGTGCGTGCCCTAACAGGAACCTCTTCGGTGTCTCCATAATTCTGCCTTTACAGCATGGGGTTGGGTGGTGACTTAGTTATCTAGTGTTGCTATAACAGAAATACCACAAGTGGATGGACATGCCAATCAAAAATGTATTCTCTCACAGTCTAGGAGGCTAGAAGTCTAAATTTAGGGTACCAGCTCTCAGGGAATGCTTTTACTCTGTGTTGGTTCTGGGGGAAGGTCCTTGTCATCAATCTTCCCCAGGTCTAGGAGCTTCTCAGCACAGGGACCTCGAGTCCAGAGGACGGGCTTCAGTCTGCGCACTTCTTTCTTGGTGGCATGAAGTTCCTCTCCTCTTTGCTGGTTTCTCTCTTTTCTATCTCAAAAGATATTGACTCAGGTACAATCAAATCCTGTAGACTGAGGCCTGCCTCATTAATACAACTTCCTATAATCCTGCTTCCTTAACACCAGAGAGGTTAGGATTTATAACACATAGGATAATCACATCAGATCCCAAAATGATAGACAACCACACAATACTGGGCGTCATGGACTAGCCAAGTTGACACGCATTTTGTGGGGACACAATTCAATCCATAACAGGTGGAAAGAGCCCGAATTTGCTGCAACATAAACATCCTCTTTCCAACCCCCTCCTATAGTGTTCACGCCAAAGAAGGGAGGTTCCATGGCACAGCCCCTCAGCCAACATCAACACAGACCCCAGCACACTTGGGAGCCCAAGCGGCCCAATGAGATCCCTCCTGAAGCCGTCAAAGAGTATATTGAAATCATGGAAGATGTTCTCAGAACTGCCCATTCAGCCACTGTGGAGCCAGATGGAAAATATGAAGAAGAAAATGAGCAACACCACGAAGAGAATGAGCTCTACCCAGACCCGGGACTCCTGAGCTATATTGACAAGCTGTGTGCACAGGAAGCATTTATCACCAAGGTGGGCCAGGACCTGAGATTTGGTGTCTGTGGGTTCTGTACTTTTGGCATTCCAGCCACCAAACATCTGGGGTTTTACCCCAGACGTCGTAACTAAGCTCAGTTCCTTCCTCCATGATCAATTTGTGTGTCCTTTTCTTGTGTGTATATGTGAGTGTGTATGAGTGTCTCCGTATGTGTAGGTTGGGGTGGTGATAATTTAATACAATACTGGATGCAAATTTGAGAGGGAGATTATTGTCTTCTAGAACCTCTAAATCAGTGGTTACTCCTTATCAAGGATGTTCACACGCCGCCTCCTTCCATTATCAGGTGGAAACAGTTATTCACCCTCAATTCCTGGAAATGTTACTATCACAGAATCACAGGTAGATCCCATGTCCTTAAGGCAGGAGCTGGAGGAAGAGGAAAGACTCACTCTCACTCAGGTAAACCAGAGGAGGAAGGGAGAATCATAACATGAAACCCACAGGATTTCATCTAACCTGACAGTGCTTGGCTGTCATGGCTTCTGGGGAAGGCCAGCTCCAGGTGTGGGAGCAGGTACAGAATGAGGAGGTAAGAGATAATGGAGTGGCCAAGAAGAGGAGTGGAGTGGTAAGGCATTGCGTTTGGGAAAACCACAGAAGAAGACGGAGAGGCAGAGCTGCAGTACTAGTTATTGAAGGACACTCATGTGACTGACTTCCCTAAATCCTGTCACAATACTATGGTCTCCACCACCCACTCAGCCATGTGTTCTCACAACCTGTACAGAATCAGTAATTATCCATTTTCCTTCCTTGCAGCTGGTAGAGAAGCGACTGCTGGAATTGAAAGGAAAAGCGGGTGTGGAGGCACCCCCAACTTATGCTGTGCCAACCAGGGAGTCACCTTGTACAGAGTCTGGGACCAGTCAAGACCCAGGGAGCACAGATAACCACAACATCCAACTACAGATGAGCGAGAAAATGAGTACGAAAAAGTTGCATGTAGATGACCTGCCAAAAATGGCAGCAGATACAGTAATCTGTCCAAGTCAAAAGAATTTGCTCTCTTTACGTGGAGTCCAATGTCACAGGAATTTAAGTCTAAACAATCAGCTTCTCCTCAACGGGGTGCTAGTCACACCTCCCCTATATCGGGAAACAGAGAAACATTAATGTCCTTAGAAACCTCTTGTATTAGTGAAACACCTGGGAAAGGAGAAAGGTCCAGCAAAGAAGAAGAGGAAGAGGAGGAACTCCCCAGCCTTGACTTCCTCTTGGCATCTCAAGAAAGCCTACTGCCCTGGAGTCTTTCCAGAGTCCTCTGCCTGCCTCCAACACTCTGCACCATGGAGTTCGGGGTACCTGGGGAGCATCCCAGTTCTGATCTCCAGAGACAGTGAGTCTTAGCCAGCCTGGACATACAGGTGCCAAGTGTAAGATCCCAGCAAAGTCAGAGCTCCATCACTTGCTGCAAACTGGCCCTACTCAGGGGCTGACCTTGGAATCTCTGGGAGGCAACCCTTGACTGTGGGAGAGGTCCAACCCTCACTGCCTCTAAAAAGAAAGTGTGACCCTTCCACACATGGAAAAAGGAAGAAGCATCTTCTTAGCCAGTAGTGAGCTCTCCTCTTGTATATGTCAGACCCTCAAGTTGGGGTCCCCTAAATAGATTAGGGTTGTCAACTCCTCGCCCATACTTATTAGGCTAATGCTCCTCTCCTGTCACAGTGGTGCCTCTTGGTTGTTGTGAGCTTGGGCAGGGTACACATGTACTTCCATGGTGGGAGATGAAGAACGGTAGATTTACTTTAAAGAACAATCCTCTGTAAATTGGGATTAAAGACAGTTTTGTTGGAAGAAATTCTCACTGACTCTGTTTTCTTCTGTTCCTTCTCTGCTGCTGGATGGAGTGTGGTACTGTGAAAAGAAAAAGATACAAGTGTCCACCGTTTTCCACATCCATATGTGACTGACCAGTTCTCTCCTCCAGCTTTACCTGATGTCCTCAGAATGCTCCTGGGGACAGTCTGGCTTTGGCCACCCACGGCTCACTGATAAATCTCCAGTGATCACTTTCATCATCCATTTCTCACAAGCTGTGGCTTGGTTTGGGGAGCTTTCTGTGGGTATCCTGTCAATATCTCTGTCTCTTAACCATCTCTTAATGGAATTTGCATTTCAACCTTTCAGCTTTCTTGGCTATTAACTACTGTTTCTGTAATTGAGCCTGGAGGTTGCACTTTTCTTTAAGGTGCTTCTTTAATGTTTCCTAGAAACATGCCAGAAAATATTTCTTAAATGATCCTCAGCACACCCAGGGATTTTCCTGTGTGGTCTATTTGACTTGACAGGATTAAGACTTGGCTTCTTGGGGGCATGGCTTTCTGTTCTCTGCATTTACTCTAAGAAGTGGTATCAGGAATTCTCAAGAGGACTTCTAAATAAGCAATGGTAGTATGCTGTTTCTGGTGAGGACAGAGCGAGACAGAAATGTGTTAGAAATATATTTATGAGGATTTCTTTTGATAGTGTGAATATGGGCTATGAAGGTAGACAGAGAAGTTAGGAAGTCCCTTTGCCTTATTTCTGGATGGGAAAGAATCTCATTTAACTCAATTGGGAAGGTCCATCCTGCTGTGGTCAAGGGGACTGACGTCAGGTAACTTTGGAATCTTCCAGGGAGCATCCTATAAGTACTCTTCCCTTTCTTTCACAAATGATGAATGAAATTCTAGGGTTAAATTGATGTAGATTTAGTCTTACACTTACATTGAAAATAGCTCCTTACAAACAAGAGGAATCCTACCTTACAAAACAATTCTGCACAGGAAAAGCGGAGATGTGATGATGTTTATGGCGGATCTGGATGCCTGGAGTGTGCAAGGCTAGATGTAAGCAGGAAGGGCTGAGAAGCATTGAGGTATTAGTAGTCTGATTCTTCGGGCAGTTGCATAGACCCCATGTTCAGAGCAGTGGGTGGGTGTTCCAGTGTTTTGGCATTTGGTGCCTGAGAGCTGCTTCATTTGTTGGGAAGTTCCTAATTGGGATCTGGATGGAGACCTCCGCAAATAAGATTCTGTTGGGGAAAAATATCAAGACAAAGAAATGAGAGTGAGGGGAGAGGACACCTCTGGTCTTTCCTCAGAATTCTAAAGTCCTTGCCCTCCAATCTGCACTCAACTCATCAAATCCAAGTGTCCATGGCCTCATTCTCCAGCCCATTCCCATCAGTAGCTCTGATTCTCAACTTGGAAGCTCCATGGAACTCAACAATGTTTCCTCCCAGCCTAATGCTTTTGACTCCAAGTCCCAAATTCTGATTTTATTCCAAGTGCCTGTGAATTTTCAGGAATCCCATGTCCCACATTGTTCCTGGCCAACACCATGCAGGCACCTCACAGAGTGTTCTCCTCAGCATAACCGGCAATCCTGGTGTATCCCAGGTATTTAGGGGAGTGTACATATCAAACATCAAAAGACAATGTGGTGAGTGAAGGACAGAGCCCTGGCTCCTCCATTCCCTGGTGTTTGACTTTAGAGAACTCCTGTAAGTCCTCTACATTTCAGGATCTTCACAGGGAAAATAGCATAATGTTGTACAGCTCTTAGGATGTTTGGGACATTAAAGAAGCGATGCAGCCGGTCCTTGGCACCCAGTGCTGCTGGCTGTAGGGACTAGGAGGCACTGTATATTCTCTGACCCCTGTCTTGGGTGGCTAGATCGCATTGGGTGATACCACCAGCCCTCAGGCCCCTGATGTGTGTGGATGAGGTCCCTGTTTAATGGGCAGAGCGACATCAAATGTTGTGATTCTGCAACTACCCCTTGGTTTTTGCAGGTGAAAACAGGGTTCAAGTGTATGGCTTCATGGTGTTGAATTGGACCACACAGGTACAGGCAGGGGTGAAGTGTACTACATGTCCTCAGACCCTTTATGCCAGTGCCCAGGCAAAGGGGAGCTCCTGGCCTGACTTCCCAGCTGAGGGGGCATGGTGAATTTTTATAGCCAAGAGACTAGTTTGATCTGCCACCCAATCTCAGAGCATTAGAAGAAATGACAAGGTGTGATGATTGCGCCTTATTCAGCTACCCTGCTTTCTCTCTCAGCCTGTGCACTTGCCGGCTCCACAGGTTGGCTCTGGAGGGTCTTAAAGAGTCATCATCCAAGGAAGTGAGAAATAAGGTAAATCTTGCAATTTCCAGAAAGAGTATCGGATTATTGAAATTTTCAAAAAAAAATATACAGTGACACCATTCTAGCACTGATTATTTAAGGGCTGACTGAAATTATGGATTTTGTTTACATACTAAAAAAGAAATAATTTGTTCCCACAGTAACTGCTGTGTAGACAGGAAGGAAGTAACACCGCCTGAGATGGTTTCCTAATCACAACAAGGGAGAAAAAGTAAACTGAAGTACACATATTGAGGACATTTCCTTAAGAGATCTCTTAACATGCATTCCTAGAAGATGTGGAGACCCAGAGGACAGTGAGAGAATGATGCAGTGCATGGAAAAATGCAAATACGATGTAGCAGGAAGTGCAGAGGCAGGTGATGTGAAAACCAAGTGTTTCTCATTGCAAGGCAGTCCAGGAGGTTTGGATGACCAGCAGGTCTGCCTGAGGCAAATACAACATTTAGGTGATGAATTCCTTGCTTTCTAAGGGCAGCACTGCTCTGTGCCTTGTCCAGTAGGAAAGCTGGGAGGTGGAGTCCTGAATTAGAGGCTTTGAAGAGCAAGCTTGAGAGTGTTCGCATTTCAAATGAGTTTATTTCTCATTTTATTAACTGCCTCTTCAGCAGCAATGTCTGGATTTTGGACTGAGTGTGCGTTTCTTAAAGGGAGTGCATTTGCTTAGGTCTTACAGAAGAGAAAGTATAATGAATCCTGGAGTCTTAATCGATTCCACAAATATTTTTTATTTTCTTTTTCTTGTGGTAAATATATGTGTAACAAAAGACTTGTCTTTTAACATTCTTCACGTACACAATTCAAGTTTCTTCTCTTAAGCTTTGGTTTCCTACATTCCCTTTTGGTCCTGATGAGTAGAGACCAATAGTTGCATTTTAGTAGGCCACTCACAAGCTTTAAAACCACAAACACTTACTTCTCAGCAGACTAGGACGTAAAACATAGATTTATGACTATATCAGGCCAACTGACCAAATGTTCCACGAGACTCTAGTTCTAAAATTTCAAATCCAGAAAACTAATCCATCAGGGTATTTGGTTATGTCTCAGAAATATTCACAACGCTTCCCTCTATGTGTTTTATTATAGGTATTAACATGTGTGCATACAGCCACATAGATGCATATACGTTTTCCTACACATACACCTGTATACACACACACACACACTCATGTAAACATGCCTATACACATATATGCCTACATATATATATTTTTTTCCTTGTGTATATTTTACTGATCTGGTTTGCCTTCATCAGGCTTTGTACAACTAACTCTCATTGTTACCTCTCCTTCATGAAAAATAACAAATATCTACTGACTAGAGAGGAAATTCCCCTTTCTTCCTCCCCATGTCTGGTAAATGCTACTGAACATTATTTTCTGTATATTTTTATTTTTCATATCATTTCATAAATGTGATAACATACAATATCTGTTTTTTTGTGACTGACTCATTTTACTTGTTCATGTCCTCCAGGTTCTTCCGTGTTCCAAGGTGTTTAGGGAACTCATTTTTCTTTATCGCTAAGTAGTATTCCACGGTATGTATACAGCATATTTTACTTACCCATTCGTCCGTTGATGGGCACTTAGGTTGTTTCTATCTTTTTGCTATTGTGAATAGTGCCGTGGTGAACATAGGTGTGCATATGCCTGTTCATATCACTTCTTTTAGATCCCAAGGGCATACACCTGGAGTGCAATTCCTGGGTCATACGGCAGGTATATCTCCAGGTTTTTGAGAAATTGCCAGAATGTTTTCAAAGCGGCTATATCATTTTGCATTTTCACAAGCAATGGGTGAGGTTTCCAATTTCTCCACATCCTCTCCAACACTTGTCATTTTTCCCGTTTTTTATTTTTCTCTTGGCCATCGTACTGGCTGTGAAACGGTATCTCATTGTGGTTTCTATTTGCATTTCTCTGATGCCTAATGACACTGAGCATCCTTTCATGTGTCTGTTGCCCATTCGAATATTCTCTTTGGTGAAATATCTCAACTGTAGAAAGGTGAATTGAGATGTATGCCAGGCTTGAGGGCTGCTCTGACAGTCCATGCCTTGTCCATTAATGGACTTCTCTTTTCCCTTGTGCACAATGTGTACTGGTGCCATGGTATGTGCACATGGGAAGGAGAAGATATCACTCTCCTGGTTCCAAGAAAGTATATAGGGTGAGAATCAATGGAACTTGGTTCCATAGTGGGTCACAGTTGGTGGCAATGTGTAACTAGGCCTTCAGGATCGCCCAAAGGAACACAGAATGGATCCTAGAATGATGGTCCAGGTCTTTTTCTGTGTTTGGTGTGGCCTAGAACCAACTTTCGTTGAATTTCTCCTCACCTCTTAACACTTCATCATCACTTGAAGAATTTCCTCCCTTCCCCACACCGGAGAGTGAGTGTTGGCCACAGAAGGTGCAAGTTGAACAAAGTGCCCAGAGGAATAAAGAGGAAAAAGGCTATAGAAAGGCTGGATTTGGGGTCTGCCACAGCAGACTTTCAATCTCAGCTCTGTCTCTTGCTGGCTGTGTGACCTCCAGTGTCTGAGCAGCAGCTTTCTGACCAGTAAGACATGCATAAGCACATTTTATTTGGCTACCTCTTGCAAGGATAGAGAGAGTGTATGGAATATGCTTTCCCAGAATAGGGCCTACATGCAGCTTTCTGCTATTTCTTCGAAGAGAGTGTTCAAGTGGGGAAGGCTGGAGTGGTCTAGAGAAGATTCTGTAAGGATATTGGAGTAGACTCAGGTCTGGATGAGTAGAGAGGTCAAGGAAGTCCTGGGCTTATCCATTTCTATTCCTGAGATTGTGCCCAGCTTCACTTTCACTTTACCCTGTCACAGCCCCCTCACCATGCACTGCATGTCGCTGTTCCCGTGTTCTTACACCCTGTCGACTGTGCTTTTCTAAAGGCAGGAAGAGTGTCCTTGTCTTCACTTGAACTAAGACATTAACACAAAACAATAGTAATGTTTGTATCTGGTATTATTTGCTGAATATATTTCATGTGAGATATTGCTCAGTGCTTGTTACAGATATAGATAAGTCAAAACCATCTCATGATTTATAGGCCATTCCCACTGTACATACTAGACATAATTCATCCAAGATCACAGAATCAGTAAGAGGCAGCCAGGTTGGTTCCAAAAGAAAAACCAAACCAGTGCTGTTGGGTCAGTTCTAACTCATGGCGATCCCACTCGTTTCACAACAGAACTGTGTTCCATAGAGTATTCTCTGGTTGAATTTCCAAAGGAGATCCCTAGGCATTTGTTCCTAGGAGCCTCTTCATGAAGGTGAACGACCAACCTTTCCATCACCAGCCAGCTCCTTAATCCTTTGTGCCAGGGACTTCAAAAAGCTTTAAATCTTGCAAACTTTTACTGCTACAAATCAGGCACCAATATAGTTAGGAAAAAATTTTTTTTTTTTTGTTTAACTCAGCTTTCAGAGTTATATAATTTCCATGCAATGAAACTCATCCATTGAATTTACCTCAGCAATTTGAAACACCGTGGTGTAACCATCCCCTCAATCAACATCTAGACCATAGATTCAGATTCTCTAATGCCCCGTGATTATCTTACAGATACTTATTATGAATAGCTTCAGACTCTGGTATTTTGGTAGTCACCATTCGGAGGCACAGGGTAGAGCTGGTGTGAAGCCTTGAGGACTTCTTTCATTTGGGAACAGGAATAAGACTGGCATCTGCCTTTGTGTCAGACCTCTTCACCGATGATCTCATTAAATGGGTGGGTGCAGAGTTCTCATTATAAAAAGGAATCTACATACTACTGGTAATAGAACATATCTACCTACTGTGATGTTGGGAAAAGAAGCTTCATCCAGAGAATAGGTCTGCCCTGCCCATCTCCCAAATCTATGATGCACAGGACTCTGCCTCCTTGAACCTCCTTATGTCCTTGATGGCAGCCAGGGCACAGCCCAGCAAGCTTCGCTTTTCTTCTTCAGGGTAAATTCTCTCTTCATCCCATGACATATACCTCCAAAAAATTGGCCCCACATCTCCCAGCTCTGTACCTCATCAGTCCTTCCAGCAATTTCCTTCATGCAATCTTGGTGTGGGATTTTCATTCCCGGGCAAGATGCTGAGTCTCTCCTATTCTTCTCTCCTAAATCTCAGGATCCATGCCTTACCACTTACAAGTGAAATAAAGCAGAGAAAATCAAATACACAAGAACACAAGAAAATTTATATATCGCAAATACAAAGTGCTCTGAATATACAAAAGAACCTTGGAAAAGAAGAACAACCTACGTGACGTACACTTCAAGATATAAAACAGCACTACACACACGTAATAAAGAAAACAGTCTAGTTCAGGCATTGAATAGACGTAGAGACCAATGGTATAGAATTAAGATATGAATTCATATGTCTTTGCCCAATTTGTTTCAACATTGATGCTAAGTTCATTCAGTGTGCAAAGAATGGTTCATCAACAAATGCTGCTGAGACAACTTGATTCCCACATGGAAAAGGACAAAGCTGGACACATACTCTACCCCATATAGAAAAATTAACTCTAGATGCATCGAAGATCTAAATACTAGAGCTAAAATCATAAAACTCTTAAAAGTAAACATCAGGGTTATGTTTTCCCATTTTTTCCCCCCATTTCTTCATACATATGACAGAAGAAACAAAAGAAACAGATAAATTTGTCTTGGTGAAAATTTCAAACTTTTCTGCATCAATGAGCACTATCAAGAAAGTGAAGACAACTCCTGATTGTGATAATATACTTGGAATCTGTACTTGCTTAAGGGTTTCATATCCAAAGATATAAAGAGTGCCTAAGAGTGAACACATACACAAAAAATGGCCGATCTCAAAAAAAGGGCAGAAGACATAAATCGACATTATTCCACAGAAAATATACAAATGGCCAATAAGCAAGGGAGATGCTCAGCATCATCAGTCATTAGGGAAATGCAAATCAAAATCACAAAGAGGTATCACTCCACACCACACTGATGGCTATTGACAGGAAAAAAAAAAAAAAAAAAAAAAAACAGGCAAACAAACATAGGAGAAAATGGGTGCCATGTCCATTGCAAAGTGTAGAATACCGTTTGGTGGTGTCTCAAATAATTTCACAAAGAATTACCATAGGCACTCCTAGGCACATAAACAAAAGAATTGAAAGCACATGTCATGGGGGAAAATAAAGAAGGTCAGGTCACCCTATCAGAAAAACAGCATGCTGAGAAGAGACTCCCAGTGCTGGCAGCATTACGAGGCTTCAGAAAACGAAGGACTCAGGAAAGAAAGAGTCATGTCTATTCACAGGAAGCCTTCTTCCTGCTCTCTAGATTCATCCTCCTAGTCCTCCCTCTAGGACAGGGCTTCCCCACGCCCTCCCCTGTCACTTATCTGACTCCAACCCCTGCCTTGCTAATCCCACTCCCACTGAACTGGCATCAAGCCTGCCTGGGGAGAACCAAGTGATGAGACACACCAGACAAAATCCAATCCATTCTCTCTTTGGGGTTCTGAAGCCTCCTGTGACAGAAAAGATGAGGGGTATGGCTGGGAAGCCCTACTATAAGAGGGGATGTGTCATCTTCTTCCAGACAGTTCAAGGAACACAGACGCAGTATCTAATCTCCCTTACCTGTCAGCCCCTCTGAGCCAACAGAGCTAGGCCAGGCCCTACATACTTGCTCGGCTGTGACCGAGACCTTCACCTGCATCCTTACATATCTCAACACAGGGACACATCAGAAGGTTTAGCATACCCACAGCCAAGGTTGGAGGGATTCCAGCTGTGCAAGCCTGTACCTGGCAGTTTTTCAGCTAACCGAAGTCCCATCAACTCAGGGTTCTTGGGACTCTCTCTTCCCAGGCCCAGGTGCTAAGATTGTGTTTTTCCTATTTCCTTGTTACTCCTCTCTTTTTGGTACTCTTTAAGTCTAGAAAGCTCTGAGGGGCAGCCTTTTGGTGGGACTGCCATGCCAGGCTTGGGACAGGTGCACCTTTTTTTTTTTTTTTAATCAAAATGACATCGTCAATTTTTATAACTTTAAGGGAGTCTTTTGTAGCATTGGGTGCCTAAGGTACAGCTGCAGAGCCCACTCACCAAAGTGTTTTAGAAAAGGGACACACCTACCTCACTGGCACATGGGGGATGGCTGTCAGCTTCCGGCCCTCCTTCAGGTGTGACCCCCTGCCACTACTAGAATCTGGTGCACACAACTATCACCACTACTCCTCTAAGTAAATAGGTTACAGTCTACATCACACACTTGGTGAACCAAAATCAGAACACCTAAGCTGATTCTATTCAAGAATAGTGAATAGGCTCTTAGGTTTATATATCTAGTAACAGCCCAAACCAGCTGGTAAGAGGACATAAGTGATTCAAAGGCTACAACAATCAAGAGAGTGCAACCTAGTACTATATTGTGTATATTGAAACAAAACAAGATAAGACTCAGTGAGCAAATATAAAATAAATCATTACAATATCTTACACATGGCTCAGAGATATCAGTCGATATCAAACTACATAAAAAAGCAGACTATGATTGCTTCTACAAATCCCCAAATCAAAGAATCAAAATCTTTCCCAAATGAAGATATAATCCTGGAATTGCCAGATGCAGAATATAAAAAACTAATATACAGAATGCTTCAAGACATCAGGAATGACATCAGGCAATCTACAGAATGAATGAAATAAGGCAATCTACAGAAAAAGCCAAGGAACACACTGATAAAGCAGTTGAAGAACTCAAAAAGATTATTTAAGAACATAGTGGAAAAATTAATAAGCTACAAGAATCCATAGAGAGACAGCATTCAGAAATCCAAAAGATTAACAGTAAAATTACAGAATTAGACAACTCAGTAGGAAGGCAGAGGAGCAGAATCGAGGAATTACATAGCAGAGTGGGGGAGCTGGAGAATAAGGCAATTGACACCAATATAGTTGAAAAAAAATTAGATAAAAGAATTTTAAAAAATGAAGAAACCCTAAGAATCATGTGGGATTCTATCAAGAAGAATAACTTGCATGTGATTGGAGTTCCAGAACAGGGAGGGATAAGAGAAAATACAGAGAGAACAGTTGAAGATCTGTTGGCAGAAAACTTACCTGGCACCATGAAAGATGAAAGGATATGTATCAAAGATGCTCATCAAACCCCATATAAGAGTGATCCAAAAAGAAAATCACCAAGACATAGTATCGTCAAACTTGCCAAAACCAAAGATAAAGAGAAAAATTTAAAAGCAGCCAGGGATAAAAGAAAAGTCACCTACAAAGGAGAATCAATAAGAATAAATTCAGACTACTCACCAGAAACCATGCAGGCAAGAAGGCAATGGGATGACATATATGGAGCACTGAAGGAGAAAAACTGCCAGCCAAGGATCATATATCCAGCAAAACTCTCTTTCAAATATGAAGGTGAAATTAAAACATTTACAGATAAACACAAGCTTAGAGAATTTCCAAAACCAAAACAAAGCTACAAGAATTACTAAAGGAAATTGGTCAGAAAATCAATAACATCAGATACTAACACAATACAAGGTCATAAAACAGAACATCCTGATATAAACTCAAAAAGGGAAATCACAAAAACAAAATAAGATTAATTTAAACAAGAAAAAAAATGCTCAAATTAGGGAATCATTGAAGTCATTATGTAAAAGATTACAATAATCAAAAAGAGGGACTAAATACAGGAGGCATGGATCTTCCATATGGAGAGGAAAAGAGGCGATATAAGATGATACAAGTTAGGTTTTTAATTAGAAACATAGGTGTAAATATTAAGGTAACTACAAAGAGGTCTAACAATTTCATAATTCAAAATAAAAACCAAGGAAACATAACGACTCCGCAAACATAATTCAATTACTATGAAAATGAGGAACACACTATTTACAAAGAAAAGCTTCTCAGCACAAAAAAGTAAGTGGATAATGCAATTGTCAACAACACACACAAAAAGGCATCAAAATGACAGCACTAATCTCATACTTATCTATAATTACGCTGAACGTAAATGGACTAAATACACCAATAAAGAGACAGAGAGTCTCACACTGGATAAAGAAACACGATCTGTCTATATGCTGCCTACAAGAGACACACCTTAGACTTAGAGATACAAACAAACTAAAACTCAAAGGATGGAAAAAATACATCAAGCAATCAAAAAAAAGCAATAGTGGCAATATTAATTTCTGACAAAATAGACTTTAAAGTCAAATCCACCACAAAGGAAAAAAGAAGGACACTACATAATGATTAAAGGGAAAATTGACCAGGAAGATATAACCATATTAAATATCTATGCACCCAGTGACAGGGCTGCAAATACATAAAACAAACTTTAACAGAACTGAAAAGTGAGACAGACATTTCCACAATTATAGTAGGAGACTTCAACACACCACTTTCGGAGAAGGGCAAGACTTCCAGGAAGAAGCTCAACAGAGACATAGAAGATCTAATTGCTGCAATTAACCAACTTGACCTCATTGACTTATACAGAACACTCCACCCAACAGCTGCAAAGTATACTTTTTGTTCTAGTGCACATGGAAGAATCTCTAGAATACATCATATATTAGGTCATAAAACAAACCTTTGCAGAATCCAAAACATTGAAATATTACAAAGCATCTTCTCAGACAACAAGGCCATAAAAGTAGAAATCAATAAAAGATAAATCAGGGAAAAGAAATCAAACACTTGGAAACTGAACAACACCCACCTCAAAAAAGACTGGGTTATAGAAGACATTAAGGAGGGAATAAAGAAATTCATAGAATGCAACAAGAATGAAAACACTTCCTATCAAAACCTCTGGGACACAACAAAAGCAGTGCTCAGAGGTCAATTTATATCGATAAATGCACACATACATAAAGAAGAAAGAGGCAAAATCAGAAAACTGTCCCTACAACTTGAACAAATAGAAAGTGAGCAACAAAAGAATCCATCAGGCACCAGAAGAAAACAAATAATAAGAATTAGAGCTGAACTAAATGAAATAGAGAACAGAAAAACAATTGAAAGAATTAACAAAGCCAAAAGCTGGTTCTTTGAAAAAATTAACAAAATTGATAAACCATTGGCCAGACTGACTAAAGAAATACAGGAAAGGAAACAAATAACCCGACTAAGAAATGAGATGGGCCATATCACAACAGACCCAACTGAAATTAAAAGAATCATATCAGATTACTATGAAAAATTGTACTCTGACAAATTTGAAAACCTGGAATTAATGGATGAATTCCTAGAAAAACACTACCTACCTGAACTAACACAATCGGAAGTAAAACAACTAAATAGACACATAACAAAAGAGGAGATTGAAAAGGTAATAAAAAAAAACCCAACAAAAAAAAGCATTGGCCTGGACGGCTTCACTGCAGAGTTTACCAAAGTTTCAGAGAAGAGTTAACACTACTACTACTAAAGGTATTTCAAAGCATAGAAAATGATGGAATACTACCTAACTAATTCTATGAAGCCAGCATATCCCTGATACCAAAACACAGGTAAAGACACCACAAAAAAAAAAAAAAAAATTACAGACCTATATCCCTCAGGAACATAGATGCAAAAATCCTCAACAAAATTCTAGCCAATAGAATTCAACAACATATCAAAAAAATAATCCACTACGACCACGTGGGATTTATACCAGGTATGCAAGGTTGGTTCAATATTAGAAAAACCATTAATGTAATCCACCATATAAATAAAACAAAAGACGAAAACCACATGATCTTAACAATTGATGCAGAAAAGGCATTTGACCAAGCCCAACACCCATTCATGATAAACTCTCAGCAAAATAGGAATTGAAGGAAAATTCCTCAACATAATAAAGGGCATCTATCAACATATCTAAATGGAAAGAGGCTGAAAGCATTTCCCTTGAGAACAGGAACCAGACAAGGATGCCCTTTACCACCCCTCTTATTCAACATTGTGCTAGAGGTCCTAGCCAGAGCAAATAGGCTAGACAAAGAAATAAACGGCATCCGGATTGGCAAGTAAAAAGTCAAAGTATTTGCAGATGACATGATCTTACACACAGAAAACCCTAAGGAATCCTACAGAAAACTACTAAAACTAAGAGTTCAGCAGAGTGTCCAAATACAAGATAAACGTACAAAAATCAGTTAGATTCCTCTACACCAACAAAAAGAACATCAAAGAGGAAATCACCAAATCAATACCATTTACAGTAGCCCCCAGGAAGGTAAAATACTTAGGAATAAATCTTACCAAAGATGTAAAAGACCTATACAAAGAAAATTACAAAGTACTAGTGCAAGAAACTAAAAAGGAACTACATAAGTGGAAAAACATACCTGCTCATGGAGAGGAAGACTTAAGATAGTAAAAATGTCTATTCTACCAAAAGCCACCTATATGTACAATGGAATTCCAATCCAAATTCCAACGACATTTTTAATGCGATGGAGACACAAATCATGAACTTCATATGGCAGGGAAAGAAGCCCTGATTAAGTAAAGCATTACTGAAAAAGAAGAAGAAAGTGGAAGGCCTCACTCTACCTGATTTTAGAACCTATTATATAGCCACAGTAGTCAAAACAGCCTTGTACTGGTACAACAACAGGCACATAGACCAATGGAACACAATTGAGAACCCAGATATAAATCCATCCACATATGAGCAGCTGATATTTGACAAAGGCCCAGTGTCAGTTAATTGGGGAAAAGATAGTCTTTTTAACAAATGGTGCTGGCATAACTGGATATCTATTTGCAAAAAAATGAAAGAGGACCCATACCTCACACCATGCACAAAAACTTACTGCAAGTGGATCAAAGACCTAAACATAAAGACTAAAACGATAAAGATCATGGAAGAAAAAATAGGGACAACGTTAGGAGCCCTAAAACAAGGCATAAATAGAACACAAAACATTTCTAAAAATGATGAAGAGAAACCAGATAACTGGGAGCTCCTTAAAAATCAAACACCTATGCTCATCTAAAGACTTCACCAAAAGAGTAAAAAGACCACCTACAGATTGGGAAAATATTTTCAGCTATGACATCGCCGACCAGCGCCTGATCTCTAAAATCTATATGATTCTGTTAAAACTTAACCACAAAAAGACAAACAACCCAATCAAAAAGTGGGCAAAGGATATGAACACGCACTTCACTAAAGAAGATATTCAGGCAGCTAAAAGATACATGAGAAAATGCTCTCAATCATTAGCCATTAGAGAAATGCAAATTAAAACTACGATGAGATTCCATCTCACCCCAACAAGGCTGGCGTTAATCCAGAAAACACAAAATAATAAATGTTGGAGAGGCTGAGGAGAGATTTGAACTCTTATACACTGCTGGTGGGAATGTAAAATGGTAAAACCACTTCGGAAATCTATCTGGTGTTTCTTTAAAAAGTTAGAAATAGAAATACCATACACCCCAGAAATCCCACTGCTCAGAATATACCCTAGAGAAATAACAGCCTTTAAACGAACAGATACATGCACACCCATGTTTATTGCAGCACTGTTTACAACAGCAAAAAGCTGGAAGCAACCAAGGTGTCCAACAACGGATGAATGGATAAATAAATTATGGTATATTGACACAATGGAATACTACACATCGATAAAGAACAGTGATGAATCTGTGAAACATTGCATAACATGGAGGAACCTGGAAGGAATTATGCTGAGTGAAATTAGTCAGAGGCAAAAGGACAAATATTGTATAAGACCACTATTATAAGATCTTGAGAAATAGTTTAAACTGAGAAGAACACATTCTTTTGTGGTTAGGAGAGGGGGGAGCGAGGGAGGGTGGGAGAGGGTTATTTACTGATTAGATACCAGATAAGAACAACTTTAGGTGAAGGGAAGTACAATACTCAATACAGGGAAGGTCAGCTCAACTGGACTGGACCAAAAGCAAAGAAGTTTCCAGGATAAACTGAATAGTTCGAAGGTCAGCAGAACAAGGGCAGGGGTTGGGGGACTATGGCTTTATGGGACATCTAAGTCAATTGGCAAAATAAATTCTATTAAGAAAACATTCTGCATCCCACTTTGAAATGTGGCGTCTGGGGTCTTAAATGCTAACAAGCAGCCATCTAAGCTGCATCAATTGGTCTCAACCCACCCGGATCAAAGGAGAATGAGGAACACCAAGGCCACAAGGTAATTATGAGCCCAAGAGACAAAAACAGCCACATGAACTAGAGACTTACAACATCCTGAGACCAGAAGAACTAGATGGTGCCCGGCCACAACCAATGACTGCCCTGACAGGGAGCACAATAGAGAAGCCCTGAGGGAGCAGAAGAACAGTGGGATGCAGACCCCAAATTCTCATAAAAAGAACAGACTTAATGATCTGTCTGAGACTAGAAGAATTCCGGGGTCATGGTCCACAAACGTTCTGTTGGCCCAGGACAGGAACCATTCCCGAAGAGAACTCATCGGACATGGAATGGTCTGGACAATGGATTGGAGAGAGATGCTGATGAGGAGTGAGTTACTTGTACCAGGGGGACACTTGAGACTGGGTTGGCATCTCCTGTCTAGAGTGGAGATAGGAGGGTAGAGGGGGTTAGAAACTGGCAAAACGATCAGGAAAGGAGAGACTGGAAGGAGGGAGCGGGCTGACTCATTAGGGGGAGAGTAAATGGGAGTATGTAGTAAGGTGTATATAAGCTTATATGTGAGAGACTGACTTGATTTGTAAACTTTCACTTAAAACACAATAATAATTATTAAAACAACAACAAAAAAAACACGTGTAAGTCACTACCACAAATGGCGTTACACCATATATAGAAATTATTTATGATATGATGTTAGAAATAGAGAATTTCTTAACTTAGAAATAAAAACATATATTTCTATAGTGTTCCTTATCCATTAATTGTAAGTCATTAAAAAGTTGCTGTAATGTTGAAAATACAGTAGAAATATGTGAAGTAGGTTGTAAATAACTTCCTTAAATTGGGCTTTGTGCCTGCCCTCTGTGATAATGGAACATAACATTAATAAAATCTCTATAAATTAAGAAAGCATAAATATGTCACCAATTACCATAATTTTTAAGTAACCATCTTGGCCTTGAAACTTTGTGTAGTAAAGAACACAAATATGTCATCCCCTAATTGGCAATAATTCAAAAATCTGTAAATTTGCAAAATATTCATATGTCATACTATACCGTCCTTAACTGACAATAAAACATACCAATTATAATCGAACATGACAGCACACAAGGTATATAAACCCATGGATTTCTGCTCTTATTCAGAGAAGACAGAAGCAAAAGATCTCTCTGAGTCGCTGTCTGAAGACCGAGAAGCCTGCTGAGACACTGCTCACTACAACCGACCTCAGATCCTAGCTACAAGGGACCTCCTCTGAGTTGGAGGGCTAGTCAGATCTACTCCAGAGACCACTTTAACATTTAAACTAACTTTGTAGTTGTCAATTCTGGCTCTCCAATGCCAAATGAATGTCTTGAGGTCCTACTTGCATGCCTTGCCCTGACTACCTTGCAATAAACTGTATGAGTGTATGCATGAAAAAAAAAAACAATAACCATCTATATGCTGTCTACAAGAGACACACCTTAGACTTAGAGACACAAAGAAACTAAAACTCAAAGGATGGAAAAACATATATCAAAAAAGAGCAGGAGTGGCTATATTAATTTCTGACAAAATAGACTTTAAAGTTAAATCCATCGTAAAGGATAAGGAAGGACACTATATAATGATTAAGGGAACGATACACCAAGAAGATAAAACCATATTAAGTATTTACGCACCCAATGTCAGGGCTGCTACATACATTAAAAAAAAAAAAAAAAACTCAAACAGCATTGAAAAGTGAGACAGACAGCTCCACCATAATGTAGGAGACTTCAACACACCACTTTCTGTGAAGGACAGGACATCCAGAAAGAAGCTCAAGAAAGACACGGAAGATCTAAATGCCACAATCAACCAGCTTGACCTCATAGACATATACAGAACACTCCACCCAACAGCAACCGAGTACACTTTCTTTTCTAGTGCATCTGGGACATTCTCTAGAATAGACCACATATTAGGTCATAAAGCAAGACTTGCCAGAATCCAAAACACTGAAGTATTACAAACCCTCTTCTCTGACCATACCGCCATAAAAGTGGAAATCAATAACAGGAAAAACAGGGAAAAGAAAACTCTTGGAAACTGAACAATGCCTTGTTCCAAAAAGACTGGAGTATAGAAGATACTAAGGATGGAATAAAGAAATTCATAGAATCCAATGAGAATGAAAACACTTCCTATCTGAACCTTTGGGACACACCAAAAGTGGTGCTCAGAGGCCAATTTATATCAATAAATACACACGTAAAAAAAGAAGAAAGGGCCAAAATCAAAGAATTATCCCTACAACTTGAACAAAGACAAAAAGAGAGCAAGAAAAGATACCCACAGGCACCAAAAGAAAACAAATAATCAAAATTAGAGCAGAACTAAATGAAACAGAAAACAATTGAAAGAATTAACAAGACCAAAACTTGTTCTTTGAAAAAATCAACAAAATTGATAAATCACTGGCCAAACTGACAAAAGAAAAACAGGAGAGGAAGCAAATAACCCAAATAAGAAATGAGATGGGTGACAGTATAACAGACCCAACTTAAATTAAAAGAATCAAAAAAAAAAACAAATTTTTTTCTCCACTTATCAGATTACTAAGAAAAATTGTACTCTAACAAATTTGAAAACCTAGAAGAAATGCATGAATTCCTAGAAACACACTACCTACCTAAACTAACACAAACAGAGGTAGAACAACTAAATAGACCCATCACAAAAGAAGAGATTGAAAAGGTAATCAAAAAACTCCCAACAAAAAAAAGCCCTGGTCCAGACAGATTCACTGCAGAGTTCTACCAAACGTTCAGAGAAGAGTTAATACCACTACTACTAAAGGTATTTCAGAGCATAGAAAAGGACGGGATACTCCCAAACTCATTCTGTGAAGTCACCATATCCCTGATACCAAAACCAGGTAAACACATCACAAGAAAACAAAATTATAGACCTATATCCCTCATGAACATAGATGCAAAAATCCTCAATAAAATTCTAGCCAACAGAATTTAACAATATATCAAAAAAATTATCCACCATGACCAAGTGGGATTCATACCAGGTATGCAGGGATGATTCAACATTAGAAAAACAATTAATGTAATCCACCACATGAATAAAACAAAAGACAAGAATCACATGATTTTATCAATTGATACAGAAAAGGCATTTGACAAAGTTCAACACCCATTAATGTAAAAACTCTCAGCAGAATTGGAATAGAAGGAAAATTCCTCAACACAATAAAGGGCATTTATACAAAGCCAACAGCCAACATACTGCTAAATGGAGAGAGCCTGAAAGCATTCCCACTGAGACTGGGAACCAGACAAGGATGACATTTATCACTGCTCTTTTGCAACATTGTGTTGGAGGTCCTAGCCAGAGCAATTAGGCTAGATAAAGAAATAAGGGGCATCCGGATTGGCAAGGAAGAAGTCAAATTATCTCTATTTGCAGATGACATGATCTTATACACAGAGAACCCTAAGGAATCCTCAAGAAACTACTGAAACTAACAGAAGAGTTCAGCAGAGTATTGGGATACAAGATAAACATACAAAAATCAGTTGGATTCCTCCACACCAACAAAAAGAACATCAAAGAAGAAATCACCAAATCAATGCCATTTACAGTAGCCCCCAAGAAGATAAAATACTTAGGAAGAAATCTTACCAGACGTGTAAAAGACTTATACAAAGAAAACTACAGTACACTTCTGCAAGAAACCAAAAGAGACTTACATAAGTGGAAAAACATACCTTGCTCATGGATAGGAAGACTTAACATTATGAAAATGTCTATTCTACCAAAAGCGATCTATACATTTAATGCAATTCCAATCCAAATCACAACAACATTCTTTAATGAGATGGAGAAACAAATCACCAACTTCACAAGGAAGGGAAAGAGGCCCCGGATAAATGAGGCATTACTGAAAAAGAAGAACAAAGTGGGAGGCCTTACTTCACCTGATTTTAGAACCTATTATACAGCCACAGTAGTCAAAACAGGCTAACACTGGTATAACAACAGATACACAGACCAACGGAGCAGAATTCGGAATCCAGACATAAATCCATCCACATATGAGCAGCTGATATTTGACAAAGGCCCCAAAACAGTTAAATGGGGAAAAGACCACCTTTTTAAGAAATGGTGCTGGCATGACTGGATATCCATCTCCGAAAAAATGAATCAAGACCCACACCTCACTTCACGGATAAAAACAAGATCAAAATGGATCAAAGACCTAATTATAAAATCTAAAACCATGAAGATCTTGGAAGAAAAAATAGGGACAATGTTAGGAGCTCTAACACATAGCATAAACAGTATACAGAACATTATTATGAATGCAGAAGAAAAACTAGATAACTGGGAGCTCCTGATAATCAAAAACCTGCGCTCATCCAAAGACTTCACCAAAAGAGTATAAAGACTACCTACAGACAGGGAAAAAGTTTTTAGCTATGACATTTCCGGTCAGCGCCTGATCTCTAAAATCTACATGATACTGCAAAAACTCAACTCCAAAAAGACAAATAACCCAATTAAAAAATGGGCAAAGATATGAATAGACACTTCATTAAATAAGACATTCAGGCAGCTAACAGATACGTGAGGAAATGTTCGCAATCATTAGCCATTAGAGAAACGCAGAACAAAACTACAATGAGATTTCATCTCATGCCAACAGGGCTAGCATTAATCCAAAAAACACAAAATAATAAATGTTGGAGAGGCTGTGGAGAGACTGGAACACTTATACACTGCTGGTGGGAATGTCAAATGGTACAACAACTTGGAAATAGATTTGACGGTTCCTTAAAAAGCTAGAAATAGAACTAACATACAATCCAGCAATCCCACTCCTCGGAATATATCCTAGAGAAATAAGAGCCTTTACACGAACAGATAATATGCACACCCATGTTCACTGCAGCACTGTTTACAAAAGCAATAAGATGGAATCAACCAAGGAATACTTCCCATCCATAAAGAACAGCCAGGAATCTGTGAAACATTTCATAACATGGAGGAACCTGGAAGGCACTATGCTGAGAGAAATTAGTCAGTTGCAAAAGGACAAATACTGTATAAGACCAATATTATAAGAACTTGAGAAACAGTTTAAACTGAGAAGAAAACATTCTTTTGTGGTTATGAGAGGGAGGAGGGAGGGAGCATGGGAGATGGGTATTCACTAATGAGATAGTACACGAGATAGTACACGAGAACTATTTTAGGTGAAGGGAAAGACAACACACAACTGGACTAAACGAAAAGCAAAGAAGTTTTCTGAATAAACTGAATGCTTCGAAGGCCAGTGTAGCAGAGGCAGGGGTTTGGGGACCATAGTTTCAGAGGACATCTAAGTCAATTGACATAATAAAATGTATTAAGAAAATATTCTGCATGCCACTTTGAAGGGTGGCATCTGGGGTCTTAAATGCTAGCAAGCAGCCATCTAAGATGCATCAATGGGTTTCAACTCACCTGATCAAAGGAGAATGAAGAACACCAAGGACACAAGGTAATTACGAGACACAAAGGGCCACGTGAACCACAGTCTACATCCTCCTGAGACCAGAAGAACTAGATGGTGCCCAGCTACTACCCATGACTGCCCTGACAGGGAACACAACAGAGAACCTCTGAGGCAGCAGGAAAGCAGTGGGATGCAGACCCCAAATTCTCATAAAAACATCAGACTTAATGGTCTGACTGAGACTGGAAGGAACCTAGTGGTCATGCCCCCCCAGAACTTCTGTTGGCCCAGGATGGGAAGCATTCCCAAAGCCAACTCTTCAGACAGGGATTGGACTGGATAATGAGATGGAGAGGGATGCTGGCAAGGAGTGAGAGTCTTAGATCAGGTGGAAACTTGAGACTATGCTGGCATCTCCTGCCTGGAGGGGAGATGAGAGGGTGGGGGGGGTGGTTAGAAGCTGGCAAAATGGACACGAAAAGAGAGAGTGGAGGGAGAGAGCGGGCTCTCTCATCAGGGAGAGAGTAACTGGGAGTATGTAGCAAGGTGTATATAAGTTTTTGTGTGAGAGGCTGACTTGATATGTAAAGTTTCAATTAAAGCACAATAAAATTTTAAAAAAAAGAAATGTCTCTTGCACATCCTATATAAATACACGGAAACCCCATTTCAGGCCCTCTCTCCTATGTTCCAAAACTGCCACATTCTCAAAATCTCATACATAAACATATCAACATGCTTCCAGTACATACACAAATTCAATTCTCCCACAACCTGTGCAAATGCACAACCTCGTTTTTTCATCAGCTGCCCACCTCCTCATTTCCCAGAATATACCCTTCTCCCTACTGAAACATATTAAACGTGACCCCAGAAAATATTCATCCAAACTGCCATGCCCCTTCATGAAACATACAAACTCATTACGCATACAACTGTCCTCATACCCTGAATATAACCTAAATTATTCAAGACACTAAAGATATGCAAAATATAACCTCATATCTTCAAATACTAATATAACTCACAATGCCTGCATATACATAATCAAAGAATCCACAATACGCAAACAGAAATCTATCCCCAATTTTCTTGAATACAAAATCATACAAACCCCAGACCAAACATGGAAGATGCATGTGCAACTCCAGGAAAGCATCCAGGGAACACAACCATACAACATGCCCTGAGTACATACCAGTGATCCTTCCTCATTCCCAACATATACAAAACCAAAAGGCCTTGCACGCAAGCTAACACACACAGGCACACTCCCTCATATGCCCAAATGTCAAGCAGAGAAACTCATTCCAAACCTGCCATTAGATACACAGGAAGACCCAAAATTCATGGCAGAAGAGCCACACCCAAAGTATTACCCTGAGCCACAAATTGCATACAGCTCACTTCCAAGTCCTTGAGTGTACATACCTATACCTCACGACCTGCACACCCCCACAAAAACTCACTTATATTGAATCACAAAGGTTCATGTAAACACCACCAACCCACACACTTCAACACAAATATCAAATTCCAAGAACCCATTCAACACATGCACAATCCCCACACTGTGAATTCACATGAACACATTTCCAACAAAGTCCCAAATAACAGGCACAAAAGCACCCACACCTCTCAATTCTCCCAATCCCTGCAAGGCTCACAACTAAATCTCCATACTATTTCCAGATATAAGCAACACCCCACAAGTACTCCACCCTCAGAAATCAAGCACAGAGGTAGCAGGGCCAAGACGATGGAGTAGTCAGACGCTTCCTGTGGTCCCTCTTACAACAGATATCTGAAAAAATACAAGAATTGATTATACGTGACAATCTACGAGCCCGGAACATCTAAAGCATAGGTGGGGAATCTGACTGAGTGGCAGGTGGAGGGAGAGACAGTTAACATGCAGTGAAGTGTTGCCAGACCTGACCCAGCGGGAACCATCACCCTGCAGGCCAGGATTGGGTGGTGCCAGCGGTGAGGCAAGCAATGGAATTTGGGACATGTTTTCCAAATCAGGAGAGACCGAGGGATGGAGATTCCACTCCCACCTCCAGAATCAGTGAAAACTGGTGCTCCATTGGCAACAGCTATGTGTATGCGTCTAACCTACCCCGCAGATCAAAAAACGCCCCTTTGGGAAAAACCTCTCTCCCATTTACCTGCCCCCTTCCTGCTCTACACTCGGTCCAAGCCGGCTTCAGAGACTGCCACATCCCCTGTGCTGAAAGAAAGATCCGTAATGGTCCCTGAGCCATTCTCCTGATGTTGGAGAGGGAACAATTTCACAAACAGGGAAAAATTATCTCCTGAATCCTTTAAACCAAGAACTCAGGGCAGAAACAGCTCTTTGCCTAGGCACAGGCATAAGAGGTCCACAGACTTTCAATGTCTTTCAGCCCTGCAGAGACCTGTGTGGGCCCATTACAACAGTGTAGGTCCTCATTAGCACAGTACAACAGGGTATATACCTGAACCCTCACTTAACTCTTTCAACTATATGGTGGAGAAGAAGCTTCATGACATTTGACACGACTCTGTCTATTAAGCAAGGTCGTCACATACCCACATCACGGGCCTGAGGACCAGTGTCTCCACCCATGTCACCTAGCCACCCATGACAGGGATCGAAGAATAAGTGGTGGTTCCCACTCCTTACAGCCAATAGCACTGGGGGCCCATAATTTGGATGGCAGGGAGGGACGAATATACAGAGAGAATTGTGGAATATTTGTTGGAAGGAAACTTCCCTGATACCGTGAAAGATGAGAAGTTATTCACCGAAGATGCTCATTGAACCTCATACAAGGTAGATCCCAAAAGAAAGTCACCATCACATATCATAATCAAACTTGCCAAAACCAAAGGTAAAGAGAGAATTTTAAGAGTGGCTAGATATAAATGAAAAGTCACCTACAAATGAGAGTCAGTAAGACTAAGCTCATACTACTCAGTAGAAACCATACAGGCAAGAAGGCAATGGGCTTTATATAAAGTCTTGAACGTCAAAACTGCCAGCCTAGAATTACATATCCAACAAAACTATCTGAAAAAAAGGTTGGCGAAGTTAGGACATTTCTATAAAAAAAAAAAAGTTTAGGGAATCTGCAAAAACCCAAGCCAAAATTACAAGAAACACTAAAGGGAGACTTTAGGTTTGAAAATTAATAACATAAGACAATATGCCAAGACTGAAACACAGGACAGAGTAGCTAGATATCAACCCAGATAGGGAAATCACAAAAACATATCAAAGCTAAAAATAGGGAAATGTGACATCATTAGGTAAAAGATGACAACATTAAAACAAAAAAGAGAGACTAAATAATGTAGTCATACATCTTTCATATGGAGAGGAAGACAAGGAGATAAATAAAAGATTGCTTTAAATGTAGAAAAACTGGGGTAAAAAGTAAGGTAACCACAAAGGAAACTAACAATCCTACACATCAAAATAAAAAACAAGAAAAACATAAAGGCTCCACAAATATAAAATCAACAACAATGAAAAAGATGAAAATACATTTAAAAAACCACCCAGCACAGAAAATTAAGTGGAATAAAGAAACTGTTAATAATGCACAAAAAAAGACAAGAATGGCACACTAAGTTCATACTTAACAGTAATTACACTGATTGTAAACAGAGTAAATGCTACAATTAAGAGACACACAGAGGCAGAATGGATTAAAAAAAACATGATCTATCTCTTTGCTGCCCACAAGACATGTGAATTAGACTCACAGACACAAACTAAAATGCAAAGGATGGAAATATATACATACATATCTCAAGCAAACAACAATCTAAACAGAGCAGGAGTGCAAGTATTGATTTCTGACAAAATAGACTTTAAAGTAAAATCTACCACAAAGGAGAAGGAAGGACATTCTATAATGATTAATGGGTCAATACACCGGGAGGATGTAACCATAATAAATAGTACCCACGAAATGACAGAGCTCCAAAATACATAAAACAAACTTTAACACCATTGAAAAGACAGAGAGATAACTCCACGATAATAGTAGGAGACTTCAAAACACAGCTTTCAGTGAAGGATAGTATATCCAGAAAGAAGCTCAATAAAGAAATTGAAGACCTAAATGCCACAATCAACCAGCTTGACCTCATGGACATATACAGAACACTGCACCAAAAGCAGCCAAGTATAATTTCTTTTCCAATGCACCTGGAACATTGTCCAGAATGGACCACACAGTAGGCCATAAAAAAAAAAAAAAAAAAAAAAAGCAAGCCTTAACTGAATCCGGAGCACTGAAGTATTTCAAAGCACCTTTTTTTGACCATAAAGACTCAAAAGAAATCAATAACAGAAAAAGCAAAGAAAAAAATCAAACATATGGATATGTCTTGCTCAAAAACTGCTGGGTTATAGAAGAAATTAAGGACAGAATAAAGAAATTCACAGAATCAAATGAACATGAAAAAACCTACCAGAACTTTTGGGACACAGCAGAAGCAGGTCTCAGAGGTCAATTTATAGCAATAAATGCACACATCCAAAACAAAAAAAAACAAAGTGCCAAAAATGAAAGCGCTAAGGCTACAACTCCAACAAATAGAAAGAGAGGAGCAAAAGAAGCCCTCAGACACCAGAAGAGAGCAAATAATAAAAATCAGAGCAGAATTAAATGAAATAGAGAATAGAAAAACAATTGAAAGAGCTAAAGAAAACAAAAGCTGGTTCTTAGAAAAGACTAACAGAATCGATAAACAACTTGCCAAACAGACAAAGGAAAACAGGAGAGGAAGCAAATAATGCAAATTAGAAATGTGATGGGCGATATCACAACGACCCAACTGAAATTAAATAATCATAATACAATATTATGAAAAACTGTACTCTAACAAATTCGAAAACCTAGAGGAAATGGAAAAATTTCTAGAAACACTCTACCTATCTAAACTAACACAGAGATAGAACAACTAAATAAACCAGGACAAAAGAAGAGATTAAAAAACTTAATTTCAAAACACCCAACAACAACAATAATAAAAACACTGGCCCTGACGGCTTCACTGGAGAATTATACCAACTTTCAGAGAAGAGTTAACATCACTGCTACTAAATGTATTTTGAAGCATAAAAAAGGATGGAACATGAAAAAAAAGAGGGGCGGAGCCAAGATGGCGGACTAGGCAGAGGCTACCTCGGATCCCTCTTACAACAAAGACACGGAAAAACAAGTGAATCGATCACATACATAACAATCTACGAACCCTGAACAACAAACACAGATTTAGAGACGGAGAACGAACTAATACGGGGAAGCAGCGATAGTTTCCAGAGCCTGGAGCCAGAGTACCAGTCAGGTACGGCACAAGCACAGAGACCTGCTCCACCCCCCTGAACTAACCCCGGGAGGGGGACCAGCCGGTTCCACGGGTGGCGTGGGACGCAGCCGGTAGGAGAAGTCCCCGGGAGGCAGTGACTGATCTTGGAGCAGAAAGAGCAGCATCCGAGCCGGGGAACCATCCCGCAGGGATTTGGACTGCACGCAGGTACGCCACAAACACGGAGATTTGCTCCACCCCCTGAACTAACCCCGGGAAGGGGACCAGCCGGGTCGCGCGGGCGGCATGGGATGCAGCCGGTAGGAGAAGTCCCCGGGAGGCAGCGACTGGTATTGGAGTGGGGAGAACAGCGTTCCAGCCGGGATACTCGGTCGCGGCACAAGCACGGGGAGCTACTCCACCCATCTGAACTAACCCCGGGAGGGGGCCCACCTGGTTCACGGGGGCGGCACGGCCACGCGGCTGGAGAGACGAGAAGTCCCCAGGAGGCAGCGACTGATTTTGGAGTTGAGAGTGCACCGTCCCAGTAGGGGAGCCTTGACGCTGGGCGTGGGGCTGGAAGCGGAGGATCTGACCGTGACTCCAGCGGGCCAGACCCCATGGGGGCAATCTCCACACAGCCAGCACACATAGGCGACGCGCCCGCGGGAATCTCAGATATAACAGTCATTCCAAGCAAGACAAGCAACTCTGGCGATATTCTGAGGTGCTACTCTCCTATCTCTCTGTTCCCTCCCCCACCCTCCCCAGGCGGTTTCATTACCATCTGAATAGCCTGAGCCAGAGGGATAACTCTGATAGGGATCTGACTGCAGTTTTTTTTTAGCGGATTATCTGGAAAAACTAGTTTCCCAGTGATGGCTCGGAGACAACAATCCATATCAAACCACTTAAAGAAGCAGACCATGACAGCTTCTCCAACCCCCCAAACAAAAGAATCAAAATCTTTCCCAAATGAAGATACAATTTTGGAATTATCAGATACAGAATATAAAAAACTAATTTACAGAATGCTTAATGATATCACAAATGAAATTAGGATATCTGCAGAAAAAGCCAAGGAACACACTGATAAAACTGTTGAAGAACTCAAAAAGATTATTCAAGAACATAGTGGAAAAATTAATAAGTTGCAAGAATCCATAGAGAGACAACATGTAGAAATCCAAAAGATTAACAATAAAATAACAGAATTAGACAACACACTAGGAAGTCAGAGGAGCAGACTCGAGCAATTAGAATGCAGACTGGGACATCTGGAGGACCAGGGAATCAACACCAACATAGCTGAAAAAAAATCAGATAAAAGAATTAAAAAAAATGAAGAAACCCTAAGAATTATGTGGGACTCTATCAAGAAGGATAACCTGCGGGTGATTGGAGTCCCAGAACAGGGAGGGGGGACAGAAAACACAGAGAAAATAGTTGAAGAACTTCTGACAGAAAACTTCCCTGACATCATGAAAGACGAAAGGATATCTATCCAAGATGCTCATCGAACCCCATTTAAGATTGATACAAAAAGAAAAACACCAAGACATATTATCATCAAACTCACCAAAACCAAAGATAAACAGAAAATTTTAAAAGCAGCCAGGGAGAAAAGAAAGGTTTCCTTCAAGGGAGAATCAATAAGAATATGTTCTGACTACTCAGCAGAAACCATGCAGGCAAGAAGGGAATGGGACGACATATACAGAACACTGAAGGAGAAAAACTGCCAACCAAGGATCATATATCCAGCAAAACTCTCTCTGAAATATGAAGGCGAAATTAAGATATTTACAGACAAACACAAGTTTAGAGAATTTGCAAAAACCAAACCAAAGCTACAAGAAATACTAAAGGATATTGTTTGGTCACAGAACCAATAATATCAGATATCAGCACAACACAAGGTCACAAAACAGAACGTCCTGATATCAACTCAAATAGGGAAATCACAAAAACAAACAAATTAAGATTAATTAAAAAAAAAATACACATAACAGGGAATTATGGAAGTCAATAGGTAAAAGATCACAATAATCAAAAAGAGGGACTAAATACAGGAGGCATTGAACTGCCATATGGAGAGAGATACAAGGCGATATAGAACAATACAAGTTAGGTTTTTACTTAGAAAAATAGGGGTATATAATGAGGTAACCACAAAAAGGCATAACAACTCTATAACTCAAGACAAAAACCAAGAAAAACGTAACGACTCAACTAACATAAAGTCAAACACTATGAAAATGAGGATCTCACAATTTAATAAGAAAAACGCCTCAGCACAAAAAAGTGTGTGGAAAAATGAAATTGTCAACAACACACATAAAAAGGCATCAAAATGACAGCACTAAAAACTTATTTATCTATAATTACCCTGAATGTAAATGGACTAAATGCACCAATAAAGAGACAGAGAGTCACAGACTGGATAAAGAAACACGATCCATCTATATGCTGCCTACAAGAGACACACCTTAGACTTAGAGACACAAACAAACTAAAACTCAAAGGATGGAAAAAAGTATATCAAGCAAACAATAAGCAAAAAAGAAGAGGAGTAGCAATATTAATTTCTGACAAAATAGACTTTAGACTTAAATCCACCACAAAGGATAAAGAAGGACACTATATAATGATAAAAGGGACAATTGATCAGGAAGACATAACCATATTAAATATTTACGCACCCAATGACAGGGCTGCAAGATACATAAATCAAATTTTAACAGAACTGAAAAGCGAGATAGATACCTCCACAATTATAGTAGGAGACTTCAACACACCACTTTCGGAGAAGGACAGGACATCCAGTAAGAAGCTCAACAGAGACACGGAAGATCTAATTACAACAATCAACCAACTTGACCTCATTGACTTATACAGAACTCTCCACCCAACTGCTGCAAAATATACTTTTTTTTCCAGCGCACATGGAACATTCTCTAGAATAGACCACATATTAGGTCATAAAACAAACCTTTGCAGAGTCCAAAACATCGAAATATTACAAAGCATCTTCTCAGACCACAAGGCAATAAAACTAGAGATCAATAACAGAAAAACGAGGGAAAAGAAATCAAATACTTGGAAAATGAACAATACCCTCCTGAAAAAAGACTGGGTTATAGAAGACATCAAGGAGGGAATAAGGAAATTCATAGAAAGCAACGAGAATGAAAATACTTCCTATCAAAACCTCTGGGACACAGCAAAAGCAGTGCTCAGAGGCCAATTTATATCAATAAATGCACACATACAAAAAGAAGAAAGAGCCAAAATCAGAGAACTCTCCCTACAACTTGAACAAATAGAAAGTGAGCAACAAAAGAATCCATCAGGCACCAGAAGAAAACAAATAATAAAAATTAGAGCTGAACTAAATGAATTAGAGAACAGAAAAACAATCGAAAGAATTAACAAAGCCAAAAGCTGGTTCTTTGAAAAAATTAACAAAATTGATAAACCATTGGCTAGACTGACTAAAGAAAAACAGGAAAGGAAACAAATAACCCGAATAAGAAATGAGAAGGACCACATCACAACAGAACCAAATGAAATTAAAAGAATCATTTCAGATTATTATGAAAAATTGTACTCTAACAAATTTGAAAACCTAGAAGAAATGGATGAATTCCTGGAAAAACACTACCTACCTAAACTAACACATTCAGAAGTAGAACAACTAAATAGACCCATAACAAAAAAAGAGATTGAAACAGTAATCAAAAAACTCCCAACAAAAAAAAGTCCTGGCCCGGACGGCTTCACTGCAGAGTTCTACCAAATTTTCAGAGAAGAGTTAACACCACTACTACTAAAGGTATTCCAAAGCATAGAAAATGACGGAATACTACCCAACTCATTCTATGAAGCCACCATCTCCCTGATACCAAAACCAGGTAAAGACATTACAAAAAAAGAAAATTATAGACCTATATCCCTCATGAACATTGATGCAAAAATCCTCAACAAAATTCTAGCCAATAGAATCCAACGACACATCAAAAAAATAATTCACCCTGATCAAGTGGGATTTATACCAGGTATGCAAGGCTGGTTTAATATCAGAAAAACCATTAATGTAATCCATCACATAAATAAATCAAAAGACAAAAACCACATGACCTTATCAATTGATGCAGAAAAGGCATTTGACAAAGTCCAACACCCATTCATGATAAAAACTCTTACCAAAATAGGAATTGAAGGAAAATTCCTCAACATAATAAAGGGCATCTATGCAAAGCCAACAGCCAATATCACTCTAAATGGAGAGAACCTGAAAGCATTTCCCTTGAGAACGGGAACCAGACAAGGATGTCCTTTATCACCGTTCTTATTCAACATCGTGTTGGAAGTCTTAGCCAGGGCAATCAGGCTAGACAAAGAAATAAAAGGTATCCGGATTGGCAAGGAAGAAGTAAAGTTATCACTATTTGCAGATGACATGATTATATACACAGAAAACCCTAAGGAATCCTCCAGAAAACTACTGAAACTAATAGAAGAGTTTGGCAGAGTCTCAGGTTATAAAATAAACATACAAAAATCACTTGGATTCCTCTACATCAACAAAAAGAACACCGAAGAGGAAATTACCAAATCAATACCATTCACAATAGCCCCCAAGAAGATAAGATACTTAGGAATAAATCTTACCAAGGATGTAAAAGACCTATACAAAGAAAACTACAAAGCTCTACTACAAGAAATTCAAAAGGACATACTTAAGTGGAAAAACATACCTTGCTCATGGATAGGAAGACTTAACATAGTAAAAATGTCTATTCTACCAAAAGCCATCTATACATTTAACGCACTTCCGATCCAAATTCCAATGTCATATTTTAAGGGGATAGAGAAACAAATCACCAATTTCATATGGAACGGAAAGAAGCCCCGGATAAGCAAAGCACTACTGAAAAAGAAGAAGAAAGTGGGAGGCCTCACCTTACCTGACTTCAGAACCTATTATACAGCCACAGTAGTCAAAACAGCCTGGTATTGGTACAACAACAGACACATAGACCAATGGAACAGAATTGAGAACCCAGACATAGATCCATCCACGTATGAGCAGCTGATATTTGACAAAGGACCAGTGTCAATTAACTGGGGAAAAGATAGCCTTTTTAACAAATGGTGCTGGCATAACTGGATATCCATTTGCAAAAAAATGAAACAGGACCCATACCTCACACCATGCACAAAAACTAACTCCAAGTGGATCAAAGACCTAAACATAAAGACTAAAACGATAAAGATCATGGAAGAAAAAATTGGGACAACCCTAGGAGCCCTAATACAAGGTATAAACAGAATACAAAACATTACCAAAAATGATGAAGAGAAACCCGATAACTGGGAGCTCCTAAAAATCAAACACCTATGCTCATCTAAAGACTTCACCAAAAGAGTAAAAAGACCACCTACAGATTGGGAAAGAATTTTCAGCTATGACATCTCCGACCAGCGCCTGATCTCTAAAATCTACATGATTCTGTCAAAACTCAACCACAAAAAGACAAACAACCCAATCAAGAAGTGGGCAAAGGATATGAACACACATTTCTCTAAAGAAGATATTCAGGCAGCCAACAGATACATGAGAAAATGCTCACGATCATTAGCCATTAGAGAAATGCAAATTAAAACTACGATGAGATTCCATCTCACACCAGCAAGGCTGGCATTAATCCAAAAAACACAAAATAATAAATGTTGGAGAGGCTGCGGAGAGATTGGAACTCTCATACACTGCTGGTGGGAATGTAAAATGGTACAACCACTTTGGAAATCTATCTGGCGTTATCTTAAACAGTTAGAAATAGAACTACCATACAACCCAGAAATCCCACTCCTAGGAATATACCCTAGAGATACAAGAGCCTTCCTACAAACAGATATATGCACACCCATGTTTATTGCAGCTCTGTTTACAATAGCAAAAAGTTGGAAGCAACCAAGGTGTCCATCAACGGATGAATGGGTAAATAAATTGTGGTATATTCACACAATGGAATACTACGCATCGATAAAGAACAGTGACGAATCTCTGAAACATTTCATAACATGGAGGAACCTGGAAGGCATTATGCTGAGCGAAATTAGTCAGAGGCAAAAGGACAAATATTGTATAAGACCACTATTATAAGATCTTGAGAAATAGTAAACCTGAGAAGAACACATACTTTTGTGGTTACGAGGGGGGGAGGGAGGGAGGGTGGGAGAGGGTTTTTTATTGATTAATCAGTAGATAAGAACTGCTTTAGGTGAAGGGAAAGACAACACTCAATACATGGAAGGTCAGCTCAATTGGACTGGACCAAAAGCAAAGAAGTTTCCGGGATAAAATGAATGCTTCAAAGGTCAGCGGAGCAAGCGCGGGGGTCTGGGGAACATGGTTTGCGGGGACTTCTAAGTCAATTGGCAAAATAATTCTATTATGAAATCATTCTGCATCCCACTTTGAAATGTGGTGTCTGGGGTCTTAAATGCTAACAAGCAGCCATCTAAGATGCAGCAATTGGTCTCAACCCACCTGGAGCAAAGGAAAATGAAGAACACCAAGCCCACATGACAACTAAGAGCCCAAGAGACAGAAAGGGCCACATGAACCAGAGACCTACATCATCCTGAGACCAGAAGAACTAGTTGGTGCCCGGCCACAATCGATGACTGCCCTGACAGGGAGCTCAGCAGAGGACCCCTGAGGGAGCAGGAGATCAGTGGGATGCAGACCCCAAATTCTCATAAGAAGACCAAACTTAATGGTCTGACTGAGACTGGAGGAATCCCGGCGGCCATGCTCCCCAGACCTTCAGTTGACACAGGACAGGAACCATCCCCAAAGACAACTCATCAGAAATGAAAGGGACTGGTCAGCGGGTGGGAGAGAGATGCTGATGAAGAGTGAGCTAATTATATCAGGTGGACACTTGAGATTGTGTTGGCAACTCTTGCCTGGAGGGGAGATGGGAGGATAGAGAGAGAGGGAAGCCGGCAAAATTGTCAAGAAAGGAGAGACTGAAAGGGCTGACTCAAGACGGGGAGAGTAAGTGGGAGTAGGGAGTGAGATGTATGTAAACTTATATGTGACAGACTGATTGGATTTGTAAACGTTCACTTGAAGCTTAATAAAAGTTATTAAAAAAAAAAAAAAAGGATGGAACACTGCCAAACTCATTCTATGAAGCCAGCATAACCCTGATACCAAAGCCAGGTCAAAACACCACAAAAAAGAAAACTATAGACCAATGGACCTCATGATATTAGATGTAATAATCCTCAACAAAATTCTAACTAATAAAATTCAACAGTATATATTAAAAAAAAAAAAATTCACCATGCCCAGTGGGATTCATACCAGGTATGCAGGGATGGTCCAACATTAAAAAAAAAAAAACAATGTAATCAATCACATAAATAAAACAAAAAAAACCACATGATCTTATCAATTTCTGCAGAAAAGGCATTTGACAAAGTCCAATACCCATTCAGGACGAAAACACTCAGCAATATAGGAATAGAAGGTAAATTTCTCAGCATAATAAAGGGTATTTATACAAACCGAACAGCCATCATCATCCTAAATGGAGTGAGTCTGGAAGCATTCTGCTTGAGAACTGCAACCAGAAAAGGATGCCTTTTATCACCACTCTTATTCAACACTGTGCTGGAGGTCCTAGCCAGAGCAAGTAGGCTAGGAAAAAAAATAAAGGGCATCTAAATTGATAAGGAAGAAGCAAAATGTGTCTATTTGCAGATAATATGATCTTATACACAGAAAACCCTAAGGAATAAACAAGAAAACTACTGGAATTGATAGAAGAGTTCAACAAAGTACCAGGATGCAAGATAAACATAGGAAAATCAGTTGTATTCTTCTACACCAAAAAGGAGAACATCGAAGAGGAAATCACCAAATCAATACCATTCACTATAGCCCCCAAGAAGATAAAAAACGTAGAAATAAATCTAACCAGAAATGTAAAAGATCTATACAAAGAAAACTACAAGACACCACTGCTAGAAACCAAAAGAGACCTACATAAGTCAAAAAACATACCTTACTCATGAACAGGAAGACTCAACATTGTGAAAAATATCTATTCTACACAAAGCAATCTATAGATACAAGGATTCATGATCCCAACTTCAATGGCATTTTGTAATGAGATGGAGAAACAAATCACCAATTTCACATGGAAAGGGCAGAGGCCCCGGATAAGTAAAGCATTACTGAAGAAAAAGAACAAAGTGGGAGACCTCAAACTACCTGATTTTAGAATCTATTATATCATCATTGTAGTCAAAACACCATGGTACTGATACGATAACAGATACATAGGTCAATGGAACAGAACTGAGAATCCAGAAATAAATCCATACACATGAGCAGCTGATATTTGACAAAGGCCCAAAGCCCATTAATTAGGGAAAAGACAGTCTCTTTAAGAAATGGTGCTGGAATAACTGGGTATTCGCCTGCTAAAAAATGAAACAAGAACATACTTCACACCATGCACAAAAACTAACTCAAAATGGGCCAAAGACCTAAATGTAAAATCTGAAACGATAAACATCATGGAAAAAAAAATAGGGACAACACTAGGAGCATTAATACACAGCATAAACAGTATACAAAACATCACCAGCAACACACAAACACTAGAAGAGAAACTAGATAACTCGGCACTCCTAAAAATCAAACGCTTTTGCTCATCCAAACACTTCACTAAAACACTAATAAGACAACCTACAGAGTGGGAAAAAAGTTTTGGCTACAACAAATCTGATCAGCATTTCATCTCCAAAATCTACAAGATACTGCAAAACCTCAACAACAAAAAGACAAATAACCCAATTAAAAAGTGGGCAAGGAACATGAACAGTCACTTCACCAAAGAAGACATTCAGGAAGCTAACAGATACCTGAGGAAGTGCTCATGATCATTACCTTTAGAAAAATGCAAATCAAACTACAATGAGATACCATCTCACCCCAACAAGGATAGCAGTAGTCCAAAACACACAAAATAATCAATGTAGGAGAGGTTGTGGAGAGACTGGAATACTCATACACTGCTGCTGGTGGGAATGCAAAAAGGTACAACCACTTTGAAAATCGATTTGGAGCTTCCTTAAAAGGTAGAAATAGAACTGCCGTGTGACCCACCAATTCCACTCCTTGGAATATGTCCTAGAGAAATAAGAGCTCTCACACAGAGACACATGCACACTCATGTTCACAGCAGCAAAAAGATGGAAACGGCACAGAGGCAGGGCCAAGATGTCAAAATGGCCAGATGCTTTTGGTGATCCCTCTTACAACAAAGACCTGAAAAATCAAGTGAAATGAGTATATTTATCACAAGCTAGGAGCCCTGAACATCAAAGGTAAAGTTAGAAAATGGACTAAGTGGCACGGGAAGAGTAAGACCATTCAGAAACAGAGAGAAGTTGCAGGACTTGAATCGCTGAGATTCCTCAGGCACAATTCCTGGAAGTGGCTGCAGCGGGCTGGTGGTAGCGTTTGGCCACGGTTTTCTTAGGGAGAAGCAGCCAGCCACAAAACTTGCTCACGCCTCTGAAATCAGAGAAGAACCGCACTCTCGGCAAAGGCTAAATACTTCCGTATATTCTACCACAGCCTCTGACCCCAAGCCGGCTTCAGTGGGTGTAAATTTCCCTGGGCCTGATATAGGCCCATTTGAGCACTCTGAGCTATATTCCCAGTTTTGGAGAAGGTATAAATTCACAACAGGGGGAAAAGATAATTTGCCAGTTCTACTAACCTGGGGAGCTCAGGACAGAAGCAGCTCCTGTCCAGGAATATATAGTCCGTGGACTTTGAATACCTTTCCCCCTGCATGGGTCAGTCTGGGCCTATTCCAGAAGAATATGCCCTTGTTGGCAGACAGCGGCTGTTTAAGCTGTGCAGTGGAAAAGTGGGTGTTTGATATTTGACACAGCTTTGCACATTAAACAGAGTCCTCATGTACCCACATTAGGGACCTAAGCACTGGTGGCTCCTCTCAGGACACACAGCCCCCAAAACAGGGGTCCAAGGATAACTGATACCTTCCAGTCCTTACAACTGAAAGCATTGGGTGCCCATGGTCTATCTGCAGAACCCACCCACCTGCACGCTCTAGGGAACAGGGTCACACTTTCCTCAGATACGCTTGGAGGATGGTTCTCAACTCTCTGCCTTATTCACAGAGTGACCCCCTGCTGCAACCAGATACTGGCACCTACACCAAACACCCCTGCCCTTCTCAGACTATAGCACAGAACCTGTATCACACACTTGATGTCCTGGACACCTGAGCTGAATCCACACAAGAAAAATTAATGGACTCATAAGCTCATATACATGACAACAGCTCTAGCCATCTGGTGACAGGACGTCAGAGGACCAAAGGCAAAAATAATCAAGCTAGCTCACTCAAACAACCCATTTGGGCATATCAAAACAAAACAAAGCCAGAAACTAGGATATGGTAAGTAAACATAAAATAAACTAACACAGTAACTTAGAGATGGCTAGGAGAAAACAGTCAATATCAAACCACATAAAGAAACAGACCATGACTATCTCAACAAGCTCTCAACACAAAGAATCAAAGGATCCTCTGGATGAAAGTGTCTTCCTGAAATTACCAGATGCAGAATTCAAAAGATTAATATACAGAATTCTTCAAGACTTGAGGAAGGAGATCGGGCAATACGCAGAACAAGCCAAGGAACACACAGGTAAAACACTTGAAGAAATAAAAAAGGTTCTTCAGGAACATAATGAAAAACTTAATAAGCTGCGAGGATCCATAGAAAGACACCAATCAGGAATTCAGAAGATTAACAATAAAATTACAGAATTAGACAACTCAATAGAAAGTCAGAGGAGCAGAATTGAGCAAGTGGAAGGCAGAATTGGGGACCATGAAGACAAAGCACTTGGCACCACTACATTTGAAGAAAAATCAGATGACAGAATTTAAAACAATGAAGGAAACTTAAGAATTACGTGGGACTTTATCAGGAGAAATAACCTACAAGCGATTGGCGTACCAGAACAGGGAGGGATAATAGAAAATACAGAGAGAATTGTTGAAGATTTGTTGGCAGAAAACTTCCCTGATATCATGAAAGATGAGAAGATATCAATCCAAGTTGCTCATCGAACTCCATATAAGATAGATTTTAAAAGAAAGTCACCAAGACATATTATAATCCAACTTGCCAAAACCAAAGATAAAGAGAGAAATTTAGAGCAGCTAAGGATAAATGAAACGTCACATACAAAGAAGAGTCAATGAGAATAAGTTCGGACTACTTGGCAGAAACCATGCAGGCAAGAAGGCAATGGGATGACTTATATAAAGTTTGGAAGAAAAAAAATTGCCAGCCAAGAATATATCCAGCAAAACTGTCTCTCAAATATGAAGGTGAAATTAGGACATTTCCAGATAAATAGAAGTTTAGGGATTTCGTAAAAACCAAACCAAAACTACAAGAAACACCAAAGGGAGTTCTTTGGTTAGAAAACCAATAATATCAGGTATCAACCCAAGACTAGAACACTGGACAGAGCAGTCAGATATTAACCCAGACAGGGAAATCACAAAAATAAATCAAGATAAAAAATGCTCACAATGGGGAAACAGCAATGTCATTATCTAAAAGAAGACAACATTAAAATAATAAAGAGGGACAAGGAAATGTTGTCATAGCTCTTTCATATGAAGAGGAAGAAAAGGCGATAAAAAGAAATAAAAGTTATGTTTAAACTCAGAAAAATAGTGGTAAATATTAGGGTAATGACAAAGGAGACTAACTATCCTTCTCATAAAAATAAAATACAAGAAAAAAATAGAGACTCAGTAGAAAGAAAATCAACAACAACAAATAAGAGGAAAAGACATTATATAAAGATCAACTGCTCAGCACAAAAAATTAAGGAGGAAAAAGAAACTGTCAACAACACACCAAAAAAATACATCAAAGTGACAGCACTACACTCATAAAAACACTCATACCTATCCATAATTACGCTGAATGTTAATGGACTAAACATACGTATAAAAAGACAGAGTGGCAGAATGGTTAAAAAAAACACGATTCGTCTATATGCTGCCTACAAGAGACACACCTTACACTTACACTTAGAGACACAAATAAACTAAAACTCAAAAAATGAAAAAAAAAAATCAAGCAAAAAATAATCAAAAAAGAGTGGACTGGCAATATTAATTTCTGACAAAATAGACTTCAAAGTTAAATCCACCACAAAGGATAAGGAAGGACACTATCTACTGATTAAAGGGACAATGTACCAGGAGGACATAAATATATTAAATATTGATGCACCCAATGACAGGGCTGCAAGATACATAAAACAAACTCTAAAAGCATTGAAAACTGAGACAGACAGCTCCACAATTATAATAGGAAACTGCAACACACCACTTTCGGTGAAGGACATGACATCCAGAAAGAAGCTCAATAAAGACAGGGAACATCTAAATGTCACAATCAACCAACTCGACCTTATACACATATACAGAACACTCTACCCAACAGCAGCCAAGTATACTTTCTTTTCCAGTGCACATGGAACATTCTCTAGAATAGGCCACATACGAGGTCATAAAGCAAGTCTTAGCAGAATCCAAAACATCGAAATATTACAAAGCATCTTCTCTGACGATAATGCCATGAAAGCAGAAATCAACAACAGAAAAAGGAGGGAAAAGAAAGAAACACTTGCAAACGGAACAAGAACCTGCTCAAAAAGGACTGGGTTATAGAAGAAATTAAGGATGGAATAAAGAAATTCATAGAATACAATGAGAATGAAAACGCTTCCTATTAGAACCTTTCGAACACAGCGAAAGCAGTGCTCAAAGGTCAACTGATAACAATAAACGCACACATCCAAAAAGAAGAAAGGGCCAAAATCAAAGAATTATCCCTACAACTTGAACAAACAAAGAGAGCAACAAAAGAAACCTTCAAGCTCTAGAAGAAAGGAAATAATAAAAATTAGAGCAGAACTCAATGAAACAGAAAACAGAAAAACAATTGAAAGAATTAACAAGACCAAAAGCTGATTCTTTGAAAAAATTAACAAAATTGATTGGCCATTGCCCAAACCAACAAAAGAAAAACAGGAGAGGAAGCAAATAACCCGAATAAGAAATGAGATGGGCCATATTACAACAAACCCAACTGAAATTAAAAGAATCATATCCTATTGCCATGAAAAATTGTACTCTAACAAAGTTGAAAACCTAGAAAAAATGGATGACTTCCTAGAAACACACTACCTACCTAAACTAACACAAACAGAGGTAGAACAACTAAATAGACCCATAAAAAAAGAAGAGACTGAAAAGGTATTCAAAAAACTCCCAATACAAAAAAAAAAAAAAACCCAAGCCGGGACGGCTTTACCGCAGAGGTCTAAAAACTTTCAGAGAAGCATTGACACCACTACTGCTAAAGGCATTTCAGAGCACAGAAAAGGACAGAATACTCCCAGACTCATTTTATAAAGCCAGAATATCCCTAATACCAAAACCAGGTAAAGCCACTACAAAAAAAAGAAAATTAAAGACCTATATACCTCATGAACTTAGATGCAAAGATCCTCACCAAAATTCTACCCAATAGAATTCAACAACATATCAAAAAATAATTCACCAAGAGCAAGTGGGATTCATAGCAGGTATGCAGCGATGGTTCAACACTAGAAAAAGCATTAATGTAATCCATCATATAACTAAAACAGAAGACAAAAACCACATAATTTTATCAATCGATGGAGAAAAGGCATTTGACAAAGTTCAACACCTATTCATGATAAGAAAAAAAAACTCTCAGCAAAATAGGAAAGAAGGAAAAATCCCTCAACATAATAAAGGGCATTTACACAAAGCCAACAGCAACATCATCCTAAACTGACAGAGTCTGAAAGCATTCCCCTTGAGATCAGGAACCAGACAAGGACACCCTTCATCGCCACTTTTATTCAACATTCTGCTGGAGGTCCTAGCCAGAGCAATTAGGCTAGATGAAGATTAAAGGGCATCCAGATTGATAAGGACGAAGTAAAAGTATCTGTACTTGCAAATGACATGATCTTGTACACAGAACACCCAAAAGAATCCTCAAGAAAACTACTGAAACTAGTAGAAGAGTTCAGCAGAGGATCAGGAAATCAGTTGGATTCCTCCACACCAACAAAAACAACATCGAAGAGGAAATCACCAAATCAATACCATTTACAGTAGCCCCCAAGAACATAAAATAATTAGGAATAAATCTTACCAGAGATGTAAAAGAGTTTTACAACAAAAACTACAAGACACTACCATAAAAAACCAAAACAGGCCCACGTAACTGGAAAAACATACCTCTATAATTTTTTTTTTTTTTTTTATCATGGATACCCAGAAACCCAGTGCCGTTGAGTTGATTCTGACTCATAGCGACCCTATAGCACAACGTAGAACTGCCCCATAGAGTTTCCAAGGAGCACCTGGTGGATTCGAACTGCCAACCCTTTGGTTATCAGCCGTAGCACTTAACAACTATGCCACCAAGGATTCCTGTTCATGCATAGGAAGACTTAACATTGTAAAAATGTCTGTTCTACCAAAAGCCATCTATACATTCAATGCAATACCCATCCAAATTCCAATGACATTTTTTGATGAGATGGAGAAAGAAATCACCACTTCATATGGAGGGAAAGAACTCCCGGATAAGTAAACCTTTACTGAAAAAGAAGGACAAAGTCTCGGAGCCCTCACCCCATCTGATTTTAGAACCTATTATACCAACACAGTAGGTAAAACAGCCTGATACTGATACAACAAAGGACACATAGACCAATGGAACAGAATAGAAAATCCAGACATAAATCCATCCACATATGAGCAGCTGATATTTGACAAAGGGCCGAAGTCAGTTAAATGCAGAAAAGGCAGTCTTTTTAACAAATGGTGCTGGAATAACTGGATATCCATTTGTAAAAAAATTAAACAAGACCCATACCTCACACCATGCACAAAACTAACTCAAAGTGGATCAAAGACCACCTAAATATAAAATCTAAAGGATAAAGATCATGGAAGAAAAAATAGGGACAGTGCTAGGAACCCTAATACATGGCAGAAACAGTATACAAAACATCACTAACAATGCAGAAAAGAAACTACATAACTGGGAGTTCCTAAAAATCAAACACCTATGCTCATCCAAAGACTTCACCAAAAGAGCAAAAAGGCTACCCTACCCACTGGGAAAAAGCTTTTAGCTTTGACATTTCAGATCAGCACCTGATCTCTAAAATCTACGTGATGCTACAAAAACTCAACTACAAAAAGACAACCCAATTAAAAAATGGGGAAAGGATATGAACAGACACTTCACTAAAGAAGACATTCAGGTAGCTAAAAGATGCATGAGGAAACGCTCATGACCATTAGCCATTAGACAAATGGAAATCAAAACTACCATGAGATTCCATCTGACTCCAACAAGGCTGGCATTAATCCAAAAATCCCAAAATAATCAATGTTGGAGAGGTTGTGGAGAGACTGGAACACTTCTACACTGCTGGTGGGAATGTAAACTGGTACAACCACTTTGGAAATTGATTTGGCACTTTCTTAAAAAACTAGAAATAGAACTACCATATGACCCAGCAATCCCTCTCCTTGGAATATATCCTAGAGAAAGAAGAGCCTTTACATGAACAGACATATGCACACGCATGTTCATTGCAGTAGTGTTCACAATATCAAAAAGTTGGAAGGAACCAAAGTTTCCACCAACGGATGAATGTAAAATATATTATGGTATATTCCCACGATGGAATATTACCATCGATAATGAACAATGATGAATCCATGAAACATTTCATAACATAGAGGAATATGGAAGGCATTATGCTGAGTGAGATTAGTCAGATGCAAAAGGACAAATATTGTATAAGACCACTATTATAAGATCTTGAGAAACAGTACAAACTGAGAAGAACACACTCTTTTGTGGTTAGGACAGGGTGGAGGGAGGGAGGGTGGGAGAGGATTATTTTCTGATTAGATAGTAGATAAGAACTACTTTAGGTGAAGAGAAAGACCATACTCAATACAGGGAAGGTCAGCTCAACTGGACTGGAGCAAAAGCAAAGAAGTTTCCTGGAAAAACTGAATGCTTCTAAGGTCAGCGAAGCAAGGGTGGGGGTTTGGGAACTTGGCTTAAGGGGACTTCTAAGTCAATTGGCAAAATAAATTCTATTAAGAAAACATTCTGCATCCCAATTTGAAGTATGGCATCTGGGGTCTTAAATGCTAACAAGCAGCCATCTAAGATGCATCAATTGGTCTCAACCCACCTGGATCAAAGGAGAATGAAGAACACCAAGGTCACATGATAACTATGAGCCCAAGAGACAGAATGGGCCATGTGAACTAGAAACTTACAACATCCTGAGACCAGAAGAACTAGATGGTGCCCGGCCACAATTAATGACTGCCCTGACAGGGAGCACAATAGAGAAGCCCTGAGGGAGCAGAAGAACAGTGGGATGCAGACCCCAAATTCTCATAAAAAGACCAGACTTAATGGTCTGACTGAGACTAGAAGAATTCTGGCGGTCATGGTCCCCAAACCTTCCATTGGCCCAGGACAGGAACTATTCCCGAAGTCAACTCATCAGACATGGAGGGGACTGGACAATGGGTCGGAGAGAGATGCTGATGAAGAGTTAGCTACTTGTATCAGGTGGACACTTGAGACTGTCTTAGCATCTCCTGTCTAGAGGGGAGATGGGAGGGTAGAGAGGGTTAGAAACTGTCAAAACGGTCATGAAAGGAGAGACTGGAAGGAGGGAGCGGGCTGAGTCATCAGCGGGAGAGTAAATGGGAGTATGTAGTAAGGTATATATAAGTTTATACGTGACAGACTGGCTTGATTTGTAAACTTTCACTTAAAGCACAACAAAAAGTATTTTAAAAAAATAGAGCTGAAATAGAGAACAGAAAAACAGTTTAAAGAGTCAATGAGATCAAAAGCTGGTTCTCTGAAAAGATCGACAAAATCAATAAACCATTGGCCAGACTGACAAAAGAAAAACACGAGAGGAAGCAAATCACTCAAATAAGAAATGAGACAGGCAATATCACAACATACCCAACTGAAATTAAAAGAATGTTATCAAAAATTGTACTCCAACAAATTTGAAAACCTAGAGGAAATGGACAAATGTCTAGAAACACACAACCTACGTAAACTAACACAAACTGAGGTAGAAAAACTAAATAAACCTATTACGACAAAAACAAAAAGATTGTAGAGGTAATTAAAAAAACTCCCATCAAAATAAAGTCCTGGCCCTGACAGCTTCACTGGAGAATTCTACCATACTCTCAGAGAAGAGTTAACACCAGTACTACTAAAGGTATTTCAGAGCATGGAAAAGGATGGAATACTGCCAAACTCATTCTATGAAGCCAGCATAACCCTGATGCCAAATCCAGGTAAAGGCAGTACAAAAAAAATTACAGACCCATATACCTCATGAACATAGATGCAAAAATCCTCAACAAAATCTTAGCTAATGGAAATCAACAGTACATCAAACATAGAATTCATCGTGATCGAGCGGGATTCATACTAGGAATGCAGAGATGGTTCAACATTAGAAAAACAATCAATGTAATCCACCACACAAATAAAACAAAGGATAAGAACCATGTGTTCTTATCAATCGATTCAGAAAACTCATTTGACAGAGTCCAACACCTGTTACTGATAAAAACTCTCAGCAAAATAGGAATAGAAGGGAAGTTCCTCAAAAATAAAGGGTATTTATGCAAAACCAACAGCCACATCATTCTAAAGAGAGAGAGACTGAAAACATTCGCCTTGAGATCAGAAAGCAGACAAGGATGCCCTTTATCACCATGGTTATTCAACATTGTCCTGGAGGTCCGAGCCAGAGCACTGAGACAAGAAAAGGAAATAAAGGCATCCAAATGGTAAGAAAGAAGTAAAAGTATCCCTTTGCAGATGGTACAATCTTATACACAGAAAACCCTAAGGAAAAACTACTGGAACTAATAGAAGATTTCAGCAAAGCATCAGGATACAAGACAAACATACAAAAATCAGGTGGATTCCACTACACCAACAAACAGAATTTCAAAAAGGAAATCACCAGATCAATACCAGTTAGAATAGCCCCCAAGAAGATAAAATACTTAGGAATAAATCTAAGCAGAGATGTAAAAGACCTATATGAAGAAAGCCTACAAAACACTACTGCAAGAGACCAATAGAGACTTACATAAGTGGGAGAACATACTACATTCATAGATCAGAAGACTGAACATTGTGAAAATGTCAGTTCCACCCAAAGCGTTCTATAGATACAGTGCAATCCCAACCCAAATTCCAACGACATTTTTTATCAAGATGAAGAAACAGATCACCAACTTCACATGGAAAGGGAAGAGGCCCAGAGTAACTAAAGCATTACCGAAGAAGAAGGAAGTCAGAACAGCCTGGTACTGATACAACAACAGATACACAGACCAAAGGAGCAGAATTGAGAATTCAGATGTAAATTCATCCACCTATGAGCAGCTGGTCTTTGATAAAGGCCCAAAGTCTGTTTGCTGGGTAACAACCCAGAGGCACCTGAACCCAAGGTCAGCCACAACTCCAAGAGGCCGAAGAAAGACTCCAGAACCAGCGATCGTGACACATGTATGGTTTATTTGGGAAGCTTACTTACAAGACCGTGGCCCAGGGTGGCAGCTGGACCAGTTTAGTGCTCTGCAACCACCTATCAAGGGACACAAGCTTATATACCATTCCGGCTGGGACCAATGTTCATTGTTTTTCCCCCACGTCCTTGGGCAGGCAGTGTTCCCAGGGACTTCATGTCCAGGCCCAGAAAAATGAATGGACTCATAAGCTCATATACATCACAACAGCTCTAGCCATCTGGTGACAGGACGTAAGAGCCCCAAAGGTGAAAATAATCAAGCTAGCTCACTCAAACAACCCATTTGGGCATATCAAAACAAAACAAAGCCAGAAACTAGGATATGGTAAGCAAACATAAAACAAACTAATATAATAACATAGAGATGGCTTGGAGAAAACACTCAATATCAAACCACATAAAGAAACAGACCATGATCACCTCAACAAGCTCTCAAAACTAAGAATCAAAGGATTTTCTGGATGAAAGTGCCTTCCTGAAATTACCAGATGCAGAATTCAAAAGATTTATATACAGAACTCTTCAAGCCATAAGGAAGGAGATCAGGCAATACGCAGAACAAGCCAAGGCACACACAGATAAAACAGGTGAAGAAACTGAGAAGGTTCTTCAAGAACATAATGAAAAATTTAATAAGCTGCATTAATCCACAGAGAGACAACAATCAGAAATTCAGAAGATTGAAAATAAAATTACAAGGTTAGATAATACAATAGAAAGTCAGAGGGCAGAATCGAGCAAGTGGAAGGCAGAACTGGGGACCTTGAAGATAAAGCACTTGGCACCAATACATTTGAAGAAAAATCAGATAAAAGAATTTTACAAAATGAAGAAATCTTAAGAATCATGTGGGACTTTATTAGGAGAAATAACCTATAAGTGGTCAGAGTACCAGAACAGGGAGGGATAACAGAAATTACAGAGAGAATTGTTGAAGATTTGTGGGCAGAAAACTTCCCTGATATCATGACAGATGAGAAGATATCAATCCAAGGTGGTCACCATACTCCACAAAAGGCAGATTTTAAAAGAAAGTCACCAGGACATATTATAATCACACTTGCCAGAACCAAACATAAAGAGAGAATTTTAAGAGCAGGCAAGGATAAACGAAAAGTCAAGTACAAAGGAGAGTCAATGAGAATAAGCTCGGACTACTCTACAGAAAGCATGCAGGCAAGAAGGCAATGGGGTGACTTATATAAAGTTTGGAAGAAAAAAAATGGCCAGCCAAGAATCATATATCCAGCAAAACTTCTCTCAAATATGAAGGGGAAATTAGGACATTTCCAGATAAACAGAAGTTTAGGGATTTTGTAAAAGCCAAACTAAAATTACAAGAAACACTAAACGGAGTTCTTTGGTTAGAAAATGAATACTATCGGGGATCCACCCAAGCCTAGAACACTGGACAGAGTAATCGGATGTTAACCCAGACAGGGAAATCACAAAAATAAATCAAGATAAAAAAACTCTCAAAATGGGGAAACAGGGATGTCATTATGTAAAAGAAGACAACATTAAAATAATAAAGAGGGACAAAGAAATGTAGTCATGGCTCTTTCAGAGGAAGAGGAAGACAAGGCGATATAAAGAAATAAAAGATATGTTTAAAGTTAGAAAAATAGGGGTAAATATTAAGGCGACCACAAGGAGACTAACTATCCTACTCATCAAACTAAATAAAAGAAAAAAATAGAGACTCAGCAGAAACAAAATCAACAACAACAAATAAGAAGAAAAGAGAATATATAAAGATAAACTTCTCAGCACAAAAAATTAAGTAGGAAAAAGAAACTGTCAACAACACATGAGAAAAGACATCAAAATGACAGCACTACACTCATACCTATCCATAATTATGCTGAATGTTAATGGACTAAATACACCAAAAATAAAGAGACAAACAGTGGCAGAATGGATAAAAAAAAAAAAAAAACACGATTCATCTACATGCTGCTTACAAGAGACACACCATAGACTTAGAGACAAAAACAAACTAAAACTCAAAGGACGGAACAAAAAATATATCAAGAAAACAACAATCAAAAAAGAGTGGGAGTGGCAATATTAACTTTTGACAAAATAGACTTCGAAGTTAAATAAAGCACAAAGGATAATGAAATGCACTACCAGTGATTAAAGGGGCAATATACCAGGAGGATAAAAAAACCATGTTAAATATTTATGTACCCAATGACAGGGCTGTAAGATACATGAAACAAACTCTAAAAGCAGTGAAAACTGAGACAGACACCTCCACAATTATAGTAGGAAACTTCAACACACCACTTTCGGTGAAGGACAGAACATCCAGAAAGAAGCTCAATAAAGACACAGAAGATCTAAATGGCACAATCAACCAACTCGACCTTGTAGACATATACAGAACACTTTACCCAACAGCAGCCAAGTATACTTTCTTTTCTAGTGCACATGGAATATTCTCTAGAATAGACCACATACTAGGTCATAAAGCAAGCCTTAGCAGAATGCAAACCATCAAAATTTTACAAAGCATATTTTCTGATAATAAGGCCATAAAAGCAGAAATCAACAACAGAAAAAGAAGGCAAAAGAAATCAAACACTTGGAAACGGAACAATAATCTGCTCAAAAAAGACTGGGTTATAGAAGAAATTAAGGATGGAATAAAGAAATTCATAGAATACAATGAGAATGAAAATGCTTCCTATCAGATTCTTTGGAACACAGCAAAAGCAGTGCTCAGAGATCAACTGATATCAATGAATGCACACATTCAAAAAGAAGAAAGGGCCAAGTCCAAAGCATTATCCCTAAAACTTGAACAAATAGAAAGAGAGCAACAAAAGAAACCTCCACGCAATAGAAGAAAGGAAATAATGCAAATTAGAGTAGAACTAAATAAAATAGAAAACAGAAAAACAATGAAAGAATTAACAAGACCAAAAGCTGGTTCAGTGAAAAATTGATAAGCCATTGGCCAAACTAACAAATGAAAAACAGGAGAGGAATTAAATAACCCGAATAAGAAATGACATGGGCCATACTACAATAGACCCAACTGATACTAAAAGAATCTTATCTGATTACTATGAAAAATTGTACTCTAAGAAATTTGAAAACCTAGAAGAAATGGATGAATTCCTAGAAACACACTACTTACCTAAACTAACACAAACAGAGGTAGAACAACTAAATAGACCCATAACAAAAGAGAGACTGAAAAGGTATTAAAAAAGCTCCAAAAAATAACAACAACAACAACAAAAAACCCTGGCTCGGATGGATTTACTGCAGAGCTCTAAAAAACATTCAGAGAAGAATTTACACCACTACCACTTAAGGTATTTCAGAGCACAGAAAAGGATGAAAAATTCCTAAACTCATTTTATGAAGCCAACATACCCCTGATACCAAAACTAGGTAAAGACTCTACAAAAAAAGAAAATACAGACCTATATCCCTTATGAACTTAGATGCAAAAATCCTCAGCAAAATTCTAGCCAATACAATTCAACAACATATCAAACAAATAATTCACCATCAGCAAGTGGGATTCATACCAGGCATGTAGGGATGGTTCAACATCAGAAAAAGGATCAATGTAATCCAACAAATAACTAAAACAATGACAAGAACCACATGATTTTATCAATTGATGCAGAAAAGGCATTTGACAAAGCTCAACACCCATTCATGATAAAAAACTCTCAGCAAAATAGGAATAGAAGGAAAAATCCCTCAACATAATAAAGGGCATTTATGCAAAGCCAACAGCAACATCATCCCAAATGGAGAGAGTCTGAAAGCATTCTCCTTGAGATTGGGAACCTGACAAGGATACGCTTTATCACCACTCTTATTCAACATTCTGCTGGAGGTCCTAGCCAGAGCAATTAGGCTAGATAAGGAAATAAATGGCATCCAGATTGATAAGGAAGAAGTAAAAGTATCTCTATTTGCAAATGACATGATCTAATACACAGAAAAACCTAAAGAATTCTCAAGAAAACTACTGAAACTAATAGAAGAGTTCAGCAGAGGATCAGGATACAAGATAAACATACAAAAATCAGCTGGATTCCTCTACACCAACAAAAGGAACATCGAACAAGAAATCACCAAATCAATACCATTTGCAGTAGCCTCCAAGAAGATAAAATACTTAGGAATAAATCTTACCAGAGATGTAAAAGACTTATACAAGAAAAACTACAGAGGAGGGGGCCAAGGTGGCTGACTAGGTAGGCGCTACCTTGGATCCTTCTTGCAACAAAGACTCGGAAAAACAAGTGAATCGATCACATACGTGACAATCTATGAACCCTGACCAACAAACATAGATTTAAAGTGTTGACCTGAGTGACAGAGACCGTGAACGAACAACTACGGGGAAGCAGCGACTGTTTTCGGAGCCTGGAGCCAGCGTCCCAGTCAGGTAACCTTGGCGCCGGGCTTTGGACTAGGCGCAGGGAAGCTGAGCACAACATCCTGTGATGGCACAAACACGGGGCACAGCCCTACCCCCCTGAACTGAACCTGGGAGGGGGCCCAGCCAGTCAGCGCGGGCGGCGTGGAAACGCGGCTGGTGGGAGGAGAAGTCCCCAGGAGGCAGCGACTGGTTTTGGAGCTGGGAGTGCAGCGTCCTGGGTGGGGAACCTTGGCGCAGGGCTTTGGACCGGGCACAGGAGAGACTTGAGCACCACATCCTGTGACGGTGCAAACATGGGGCGCAACACCAGCCCCTTGAACTAACCTGGGGGGGGCCCAGGCAGTCATCTCGGGTGGCGCGGCCACGCGGCTGGCGGGAGGAGAAGTCATCGGGAGGCAGCGACTGGTTTTGGAGCCAGGAGTGCAGCGTCCCAGCCGGGGAACCTTGGTGCGGGGCTTTGGACTGGCAGCGGAGGAACTGACTGCGGCTTCTGAGACAGCTGAAGCACAGGACACGGGTCTGACCCTCGGGGGCAATCTCTACCCAGCCAGCGCTCACGGGCAATGCGCCCCTCGGGAATCTCAGATAAAATAGTCAGCCCAAGCAAGATAAGTAACTTTGTCTATATTCCGGGGTGCTACTCTCTCCTGTTTTTCTGATCCCCCCCCCAGGCAGCTTCACTAACATTGGAATTTCCTGAGCCTGAGGGAGAACTGCTCCACTCTTTTTCTTTTCTTTTTTTTTTGGTCTTTTCCTAACCCATTCTTCTGGCCTGAGAGAAGCAACCACAAAAGACCCAGGGACCAAAAATCCTTCCCTAATTGGACTAAAAACACAGAATCAGCTCCAGCCAAGCATATGTGATCCACAGTCTCTGGCTTTCATCCCTATAGGGAGCAAGGTGGCTATTATAATGCAAAGGCATTTTTGATAGGGATCTGACGGCATTTTTTTTAGCGGATTTACTGGAAGGACAAGTTTCCCAGGTCTGATATCTCTGCGTATTCAACAGAGCCCTCACTGACCCACAACAGGGAACTGAGAGCTGAAGCTCCCCCCAGACCACCTAGCCTCCTGCCTTAGGGGTCTAAGGAGGGTGACACCTACCAATCTGTAGAGGTACTTGCATTGGGAGCCTAAGGTACAGCTGCAGAGACCACCCACCAAAGTGCTTTAGGAATAGAGACACACTTACCTCACTGACACTTGGGGGAAGCCTGTCAGCATCCTGACCCCCCCTGGAGGGTGAACCCCAGCTGCTGCTAGAATCTGGTGCACACAACTATCACCACTACTTCTCAGGGTGGATAGGTGACAGGGTGCATCACACACTTGATGACCCAAAATCAGATTCTACTCAAGAATAGTGAATGGACTCAGGTATATATATCTGGTAACAGCCCAAACCAGCTGGTAATAGGTCATAAGTAAGTCAAGGGCTACAACAATCAAGACAGCACAATCTAGTAGCCCATCCACATATATTGAAAGAAAGCAAAACAAGATAAGACTCAGTGAGCAAATATAGAATAAATCACTACAATATCTTAGTGATGGCTCGGAGACAGCAGTCGATATCAAACCACATAAAGAAGCAGATCATGACTGCTTCTACAACCCCCCAAACAAAAGAATCAAAATCTTTCCCAAATGAAGATATAATCCTGGAATTATCAGATACAGAATATAAAAACTAATTTACAGAATGCTTCGAGACATCAGGGATGACTTCAGAAATGAAATAAGGCAAACTTCAGAAAAAGCCAAGGAACACACTGATAAAACAGTTGAAGAACTCAAAAAGGTTATTCAAGAACATAGTGGAAAAATCAATAAGTTGCAAGAATCCATAGACAGACAGCATTCAGAAATTCAAAAGATTAACAATAAAATTACAGAATTAGACAATGCAATAGGAAGTCAGAGGAGCAGACTCGAGCAATTAGAATGCAGACTGGGAAATCTGGAGGACCAGGGAATTACCACCAACATAGCTGAAAAAAAATCAGATAAAAGAATTAAAAAACATGTAGAAACCCTAAGAATCATGTGGGACTCTATCAAGAAGGATAACTTGTGTGTGATTGGAGTCCCAGAACAGGGAGGGAGGACAGAAAACACACAGAGAATAGTTGAAGATCTGCTGACAGAAAACTTCCCTGACATCATGAAAGACGAAAGGATATCTATCCAAGATGCTCATCGAACACCATTTAAGATTGATCCAAAAAGAAAATCACCAAGACATATTATCATCCAACTTGCCAAAACCAAAGATAAAGAGAAAATTTTAAAAGCAGTCAGGGATAAAAGAAAGGTCTCCTACAAGGGAGAATGAATAGGAATAAGTTCAGACTACTCAGCAGAAACCATGCAGGCAAGGAGGCAATGGGATGACATATACAGAGCACTGAAGGAGAAAAACTGCCAGCCAAGGATCATATATCCAGCAAAACTCTCTCTCAAATATGAAGGCGAAATTAAGATATTTACAGATAAACACAAGCTTAGAGAATTTGCAAAAACCAAACCAAAGCTAAAAGAAATACTAAAGGAAATTGTTTGGTCAGAAAAACAATAATATCAGATACCAGCACAACACAAGGTCACAGAACAGAACATCCTGATATTAACTCAAATAGAGAAATCACAAAAACAAATTAACATTAATTAAAAAAAAAAAGCTCAAACCAGGGAATCATTGAAGTCAATATGTAAAAGATCACAATAATCAAAAAGAGGGACTAAATACAGGAGGCACAGAACTGCCATATGGAGAGGGATACAAGGCAATATAGGACAATACAAGTTAGGTTTTTACTTAGAAAAATAGGGGTAAAACTTAAGGTAACCAAAAAGAGGTATAACAACTCCATAACTCAAAATAAAAACCAAGAAAAGCGTAACGACTCAGCAAATATAAAGTCAAATACTATGAAAATGAGGAACACACAATTTACAAAGAAAAATGACTCAGCACAAAAAAGTAAGTGGAAAAATGAAATTGTCAATAACACACATAAAAAGGCATCAAAATGACAACACTAAACACATACTTATCCATAATTACGCTGAATGTAAATGGACTAAAGGCACCAATAAAGAGACAGAGAGTCTCAGACTGGATAAAGAAACACAATCCATCTATATGCTGCCTACAAGAGACACACCTTAGACTTAGAGACACAAACGAACTAAAACTCAAAGGATGGAAAAATATATGAAGCAAACAATAAGCAAAAAAGAGTAGGAGTAGCTATATTAATTTCTGACAAAATAGACTTTAAACTTAAATCCACCACAAAGGATAAAGAAGGACACTACATAATGATAAAAGGGACAATTGACCAGGAAGATATAACCATATTAAATATTCATGCACCCAAAGACAGGGCTGCAAGATGCATAAATCAAATTTTAACAGAACTGAAAAATGACATAGACACCTCCCCAATTATAGTAGGAGACTTCAACACACCACTTTCAGAGAGGGACAGGACATCAAGTAAGAAGCTCAATAGAGACACGGAAGACCTAATTACAACAATCAACCAACTTGACCTCATTGACTTATACAGAACTCTCCACCCAACTGCTGCAAAGTATACTTTTTTTTTCTAGCGCACATGGAACATTCTCTAGAATAGACCACATATTAGGTCATAAAACAAACCTTTGCAGAATCCAAAACATCGAAATATTACAAAGCATCTTCTCAGACCACAAGGCCATAAAAGTGGAAATCAATAACACAAAAATTAGGGAAAAGAAATCAAATACTTGGAAACTGAACAATACCCTGCTGAAAAAAGACTGGATTATAGAAGACATTAAGGAGGGAATAAGGAAATTCATAGAATGCAACGAGAATGAAAAGAGTTCCTATCAAAAGCTCTGGGACACAGCAAAAGCAGTGTTCAGAGGCCAATTTAAATCGATAAATGCACACATACAAAAAGAAGAAAGAGCCAAAATCAGAGAACTGTCCCTACAACTTGAACAAATACAAAGTGAGCAACAAAAGAATCCATCAGGCACCAGAAGAAAACAAATAATAAAAATTAGAGCTGAACTAAATGAATTAGAGAACAGAAAAACAATTGAAAGAATTAACAAAGCCAAAAGCTGGTTCTTTGAAAAAGTTATCAAACTTGATAAACCATTCGCCAGACCGACTAAAGAAATACAGGAAAGGAAACAAATAACCCGATTAAGAAACGAGATGGGCCACATCACAACAGACCCAACTGAAATTACAAGAATCACATCAGATTATTACGAAAAATTGTACTCTAACAAATTTGCAAACCTAGAAGAAATGGATGAATTCCTGGAAAAACACTACCTACCTAAACTAACACAATCAGAAGTAGAACAACTAAATAGACCCATAACAAAAAAAGAGATTGAAACGGTAATCAAAAAACTCCCAACAAAAAAAAAAGCCCTGGCCTGGATGGCTTAACTGTAGAGTTCTACCAAACTTTCAGAGAAGAGTTAACCCCACTACTACTAAAGCTATTTCAAAGCATAGAAAATGATAGAATACTACTTAACTCATTCTATGAAGCCACCATTTCCCTGATACCAAAACCAGGTAAAGACATTACAAAAAAAGAAAATTACGGACCTATGTCCTTCATGAACATAGATGCAAAAATCCTCAACAAAATTCTAGCCAATACAATTCAACAACATATCAAAAAAATAATCCACCATGACCAAGTGGGATTTATACCAGGTATGCAAGGCTGGTTTAATACTAGAAAAATCATTAATGTAATCCACCATATAAATAAAACAAAAGACAAAAACCACATGATCTTATCAATTGATGCAGAAAAGGCATTTGACAAAGTCCAAAACCCATTCATGATAAAAACTCTCACCAAAATAGGAATTGAAGGAAAATTCCTCAACATAATAAAGAGCATCCATACAAAGCCAACAGCCAACATCATTCTAAATGGAGAGAGCCTGAAAGCATTTCCCTTGAGAATGGGAACCAGACAAGGATGCCCTTTATCACCGCTCTTATTCAACATTGTGCTGGAGGTCCTAGCCAGAGTAATTAGGCTACAAAAAGAAATAAAGGGCATCTGGATTGGCAAGGAGGAAGTAAAATTATCTGTATTTGCAGCTGACATGATCTTATACACAGAAAACCCTAAGGAATCCTCCAGAAAACTACTGAAACTAATAGAAGAGTTTGGCAGAGTCTCAGGTTATAAGATAAACATACAAAAATCACTTGGATTCCTCTACATCAACAAAAAGAACATCGAAGAGGAAATCACCAAATCAATACCATTCACGGTAGCCTCCAAGAAGATAAAATACTTAGGAATAAATCTTACCAAAGATATAAAAGACCTATACAAAGAAAACTGCAAAGTACTACTACAAGAAACTAAAAAGGACCTACTTAAGTGGAAAAACATACCTTGCTCATGGATAGGAAGACAACATAGTAAAAATGTCTATTCTACCAAAAGCCATCTATACATACAATGCACTTCCGATCCAAATTCCAATGACATTTTTTAATGTGATGGAGAAACAAATCACCAACTTCATATAGAAGGGAAAGAAGCCTCGGATAAGTAAAGCATTACTGAAAAGGAAGAAGAAAGTGGGAGGCCTCACTCTACATAATTTCAGAACCTATTATACAGCCACAGTAGTCAAAACAGCCTGGTACTGGTACAACAACAGGCACAGAGACCAATGGAACAGAATTGAGAACCCAGATATAAATCCATCCACATATGAGCAGCTGATATTTGACAAAAGCCCAGTGTTGATTAATTGGGGAAAGACAGTCTTTTAACAAATGGTGCTGGCATAACTGAATATCCATTTGCAAAAAAATGAAACAGGACCCATACCTCACACCATGCACAAAAACTAACTCCAAGTGGATCAAAGACCTAAACATAAAGACTAAAACGATAAAGATCATGGAAGAAAAAATAGGGACAACAGTAGGAGCCCTAATACAAGGCATAAACAGAATACAAAACATTACCAAAAATGATGAAGAGAAACCAGATAACTGGGAGCTCCTGAAAATCAAACACCTATGCTCATCTAAAGATTTCACCAAAAGAGTAAAAAGACCACCTACAGACTGGGAAAGAATTTTCAGCTATGACATCTCCGACCAGTGCCTGATCTCTAAAATCTATATGATTCTGTCAAAACTCAACCACAAAAAGACAAACAACCCAAACAAGAAGTGGGCAAAGGATATGCACACACACTTCACTAAAGAAGATATTCAGGCAGCTAACAGATACATGAGAAAATGCTCTCAATCATTAGGCATTAGAGAAATGCAAATTAAAACTACGATGAGATTCCATCTGACTCCAGCAAGGCTAGCATGAATCCAAAAAACACAAAATAATAAATGTTGGAGAGGCTGCGGAGAGATTGGAACTCTTATACACTGCTGGTGGGAATGTAAAATGGTACAACCACTTTGGAAATCTATTTGGCGTTATCTTAAACAGTTAGAAATAGAACTACCATACAACCCAGAAATCCCACTCCTCGGAATATACCCTAGAGAAACAAGAGCCTTCACACAAACAGATATATGCACACCCATGTATATTGCAGCTCTGTTTACAATAGCAAAAAGTTGGAAGCAACCAAGGTGTCCATCAACGGATGAATGGGTAAATAAATTGTGGTATATTCACACAATGGAATACTACGCATCGATAAAGAACAGTGACGAATCTCTGAAACATTTCATAACATGGAGGAACCTGGAAGGCATTATGGTGAGCAAAATTAGTCAGAGGCAAAAGGACAAACATTGTATAAGACCACTATTATAAGATCTTGAGAAATACTATAACGTGAGAAGAACACATACATTTGTGGTTACAAGGGGGGGAGGGAGGGAGGGTGGGAAAGGGTTTTTTACTGATTAGTTAGTAGATAAGAACTGCTTTAGGTGAAGGGAAGGACAATACTCAATACATGGAAGGTCAGCTCAACTGGACTGGACCAAAAGCAAAGAAGTTTCCGGGATAAACTGAATGCTTCAATGGTCAGCGGAGCAAGGGTGGGGGTTTGGGGACCATGGTTTAAGGTGACTTCTAAGTCAATTAGCAATATAATTCTATTATGAAAACATTCTGCTCCTGGGGTCTTAAATGCTAACAAGCGGCCATCTAAGATGCATCATTTGGTCTCAAACCACCTGGATCAAAGGAAAATGAAGAACACCAAGGCCACACAATAACTAAGAGCCCAAGAGACAGGAAGGGCCACATGAACTAGAGACCTACACCATCCTGACACCAGAAGAACTAGTTGGTGCCCGGCCACAACCGATGACTGCCCTGACAGGGAGCACAACAGAGAACCCGTGAGGGAGCAGGAGATCAGTGGGATGCAGACCCCAAATTCTCACAAAAAGACCATGCTTAATGGTCTGACTGAGACTAGAGTAATCCCGGTGGTCACGGTCCCCAAACCTTCTGTTGGCCCAGGACAGGAACCATTCCCAAAGGCAACTCATCAGACATGGAAGTGACTGGACAGTGGGTAGGAGAGAGATGCTGATGAAGAGTGAGCTATTTGTATCAGGTGGACACTTGAGACTGTGTTGGCATCTTCTGTCTGGATGGGGGGATGGGAGGATAGAGAGAGTTGGAAGCTGGCAAAATTGTCAACCTCAAGAAACCAAAAGAGACCTACATAAGTGGAAAAATATACCTTGCTCATGGATAGGAAGGCTTAACATTGGAAAAAAGTCTATTCTACAAAAGCCATCTATACATTCAATGCAATACTCATCCAAATTCCATCGACATTTTTTGACGAGATGAAGAAACAAAATTCATATGGAGGGAAAGAGTCCCTGGATAAGTAAAGCATTACTGAAAAAAAAGAACAAAGTGGGAGGCCTCACTCTACCTGATTTTAGAACCTTTTATACCGCCACAGTAGGTAAAACAGCCTGATACTGGTACAACACATACACAGACCAATGGAACAGAATTGAGAGTCCAGGCATAACTCCATCCACATATAAGCAGCTGATATTTGACAAAGGCCCAAAGTCAGTTAAATGGGGAAAAGGCAGTCTTTTTAACAAATGATGCTGGATATCCGCTTGTAAAAAAATTAAAGAAAACCCATACCTCACACCATGCACAAAAGTAACTCAAAGTGGATCAAAGACAACCCAAATACAAAATCTAAATGATAAAGACCATGGAAGAAAAAATAGAGACAGCGCTAGGAGCCATAATACATGCCATAAACAGTATAAAAAACATTACAAACAATGCAGAAGAGAAATTAGATAACTGGGGGCTCCTAAAAATCATACACCTATGCTCATCCAAAGACTTCACCAAAAGAGTAAAAAGATTACCTACAGACTGGGAAAAAGTTTTTAGCTATGACATTTCAGATGAGCACCTGAACTCTAAAATCTATATGATACTGCAAAAACTCAACTACAAAAAGACCAATAGCCAAATTAAAAAATGAACAGACACTTCACTAAAGAAGACATTCAGGTGGCTAACAGATGCATGAGGAAATGCTCACCATCATTAGCCATTAAAGAAATGGAAATCAAATCTATGATGAGATTCCATCTCACTCCAACAAGGCTGGCATTAATCCAAAAAACCCAAAATAATAAATGTTGGAGAGGTTGTGGAGAGACTGAAAAACACTTCTATACTGCTGGTGGGAATGTAAAATGGCACAACCACTTTGGAAATTTATTTGGTGCTTCCATAAAAAACTAGAAATAGAATTACCACACGATCCAGCAATCCCACTCCTTGGAATATATCCTAGAGAAATAAGAGCCTTTACACGAACAGATATATGCATACCCATGTTCACTGCAACACTGTTTACAATAGCAAAAAGTCGGAAGCAACCAAAGTGTCCATCAATGGATGAATGGATAAATATATTATGGTATAGTCACACAATGCAATATTACACATAAATAAAGAACAATGATGAATCTGTGAAACATTTCATAACATGGAGGAATCTGAAAGGATTTATGCTGAGTGAAATTAGTCAGCTGCAAAATGACAATTATTGTATAAGACCAGTATTATAAGAACTGGAGAAATAATTTAAATAGAGAAGAGAATATTCTTTGATGGCTACTAGAGGGAAAGGGAGGGAGGGAGGGAGGGAGGGAGAGATGTTTTCAGTAATTAGATAGTAGATAAGCACTATTTTAGGTGAAGGGAAGGACAACAGACAATACAGCAGAGGTCAGCACAACTGGACTAAACCAAAAGCAAAGAAGTTTCCTGAAAAAACAGAACGTTTTGAAGGCCAGCATAGCAGGGGCGAGGGTTTGGGTATCATGGTTTCAGGGGACACCTAAGTCAATTGGCGTAATAAAATCTATTAAGAAAAGAAAAAGAAGATGGCAACAACCTAGGTGTCCATCAACGGATGAATGAATAAATGAATTATGTTATATTCACATGATGGAATAGTGCACAATAATGAAGAACAACAATAAATCCCTGAAACATCTCATAACATGGATGAATCTGGAAGGCATTATGCTGAGCGAAATTAGTAACAAAAGGACAAATATTCTATGAAACTACTATTATAAGAACTGAAGAAAAGGTTTACACACAGAAGAAAACATTCTTTGCTGGTTATGAGGGCAGAGGGAGGAAGAGGGGTATTCACTAACCAGATAGTAAAAAAAAAAAAAAACCTAGATAGTAGGTAAGAATTATTTTAGGTGAAGGGAAGGACAACACACAATACAGGGGAAGTCAACACAACTGGACTAAACCAAAAACTAAGAAGTTTCCTGAATACAGCCAAACACTCCGAGGGAGAGAGAATCAGAAGAAGGGGTCTGGGAACCATGATTTCAGGGGACATCCAAGTCATTTGGCATAATGAAGTCTATTAACAAAATGTTCTGCATTCCACTTTGGTGAGTACCCTCTAGAGTCTTTAAAGCTAGCAATAGGCCACCTAATATGCATCAATTAGTCCCAACCCACTTGGAGCAAAGGAGAACGAGGAACACCAAAGTACAAGGAAAGTATGAGCCGAAGAGACGAAAGGGCCACGTAAACCAGAGACTTCATCAGCCTGAGACCAGAAGAATTAAAAGGTGCCCGGTTACCACCAATGACCACCCTGACAGGGAACGTAACAGAAGTCCCTAATGGAGCAGTAGAAAAGTGGGGTGTAGAACTCAAATTCTAGTAAATAGATCAGACTTAATGGTCTGACTGAGACTGGAGGGACCCCAGAAGACATGGCCCCCAGACACTCTGTTAGCCTAAAACTAAAACCAAACCCTAAGCCAACTCTTCAGCCAAAGGTTAGACTGCTGTATAAGACATAAGGTGGTACTGGTGAGGAGTGTGTTTCTTAGCTCAAGTAGATACTTGAGACTAAGTGGCTGGCTCGTGTTTGGAGGTGAGATGAGAGGGCAGAGAGGGACAGGAGCTGGATCAATGGACACGGGAAAACACAGTGGAGAGGAGAAGTGTGCTGCCACATTATATGGAGGTCAACAAGGGTAGCACAGCAATGTGTGTAAGTTTTTGTACGGGAAACTGACTTGAATTGTAAACATTCACTTAAACCACACTAATTTTTTTTTTCAAATAAAAAGCAAAATAAGTTTTTGTTGATTTAAGCCAAAAAGAAATTGCACTGAAAACCTATGTGAATAGACCTGCATGGTAAAGATTGGCAGTGTCTCTTCTTAACCCAGAAAACTGGTTATAGAATGATGTTTCTCATGCTCTGGAATAAACAGAGTGCCTACATGTTTATATCTGCATGGGAACAAATATATTCTGAAGGGTTATTTTGTAATAAAATATGTTTTAAGTCATAATAAAATATGTTTTAAGTCATAGTAAAAAAAACACAAAAATTTCTCATCTCCTCAAGTACACAAACTGACCTTAACGGCCTACTAATATACACACATACCTCACATTCCAAATGCACATACTGACACTCCCTCCACTCCTCCAGGATGGAAACACACATACAGCACCTTTAGCCTCAAATGCACACGCAGTTGTGTGTTGACAAGGGATTACACACCCACACTGGCTTTCTGCAGAATTAGTAATACATGTAAAATGTCCCAGATACAACTGGAGGAGTGGCACACAAGTTAATGATCTCGTTCAAACATGTAATACTCGTGATTGGAAATTGTATATACACACATCATTAGCAGGATGGTTTTGTTGATCTTGGCAAATCTCTTGCATCCTCAACCTATTATGCTTGCAAGTCAGTCATGATTTCATGACACGACACTACAAATAAACGGTTGGTTTTTACCCAATTCAGCAAAGTCACTCACTTCCTGGACTAATGAGTGCCACTGCAACATGAATGTTGGTTGACATGTTTCTTATGTTAACAAGGAAGACCTAAGAGAAGCGAGTTCGGAGGTTGGAACTTGACTGAATTTTCCTTGACAGGAGATCTTTCGGAGCTTAAACAGAAAGTGCTTTTCAAATCCTGAAGAGTTGCTCAAAATTAGGTATTATTCAGGATGTAACAGATAATGACTTGACACACTTGTCAGTTTAAGGTGGCATTATTGAAAATCCCCCCCTCATTTAAGTCCACCAATTAGGAAAACAATCAATGCAGTCCTGCCATTCAGCGTTTGCCATTTCCCATGGTATAAATACTGCCAGCACAGGACAAACTAGCAACAAAAGAAAAAACCAGCAAGCTTTTTTTTGCTGTTTTTTTTTTTTTAGCAACAAGAGAGCACTAAATTCTACACCATGAAAGGGGATCTCCCAAAACAAAATCCACCCCTGCAAATAACCCAAGAACCTATAGGAGGGTAAAGCATAGCAGCAACATTACTAAGGATGAGTTTGCGCGTCCATTACCTTCCTTTGTAATAGACCTGATCTATGAGAGAGAAAAGCACTGCTCTCTGCGCTCAGGGTCTGAGGCCTCGCCCTGGCACAGCCCAGCCCAGCCCAGCCACGAGACTTACCCTTAGGGACCCTGCCTTCCCTGCTCCTTCCCCCGCGCCTACCTGAAGGGGGCCTTCCGCAACTGACTCCTGAAGCCATTAGATGACATCAGTTTGTGCACCCCAGAGCCCTGTCCCAGGAGGTTGTACACATTCATGAGCTCCTAAAGCAGGGTGGGAATGGGGTTCCCTGAGCCATGGTTGCAGAGTGGTTAAGAGCTACTAACTGCTAAGCAAAAGGCCAGTTGTTTGAATCTACCATGTGCTCCTTGCAAGTCCTATGGGGCAGTTCTACTCTGTCCTACAGGATCATTAGAGGTCAGAATTTACTCTACTGTAATGGGTTTATGAAGAGCACTACAGGAGCAGAAAACAAAGCATCTGGGGTGAATTCTGAAGCTTCTTGGAAAGCCGGTGACACCTCCTCACCCAGAACCTCCACATCAGCCCTTCTGCCAAAAGAGTGTGTCTGAAGCCACCACTCATGATTTGTAAAAATTGTGGTCATTGTCCTTTGTGTCATGGAGTCAATCTCCCATCATGGAGACTCTATATGACACAGGAGAACTGCCCCATAGCTTTTCCTAGGCTGTAATCTTTATGGGGGCAGATTCCCTGCTGTTTCTCTTCTGCAGCCAGAGCCTTATTTGCTGGGTATTTGCTTAGCAACCCAGCGCTTAACCTCACACAGTCAGGGCTCCTTCTCTAAGCTTACCCTCTGCTATTGAGTGGATTCTGACTCACAGTGAACCTACCAGTCACAGTAGAACTTACCCACAGGGTTTCCAAGGAGTAGATGGTGGATTTGAACCGCCACCTTTTGGTTGGCAGCGGGGCTCTTAACCACTTTGCAACCAGGGCTCCACTTAAAATACAGTATCCTGGAATTGGGAAGAGTGCTCTTCCACATTTAGGTACACTTTGGACCACATTCATTTCTTCTTCTGAATAGGCTTTCAAAAAATACTGTTTCTTTTTCCTATTAGCTTTGAAAGTCCCATTACAGAACTGCACAACCAAAGAGTTTTAGATGTGGAAATGCTGTAAGACATAATTTCTCTTAATGCCATTCCAAAATTTTTACCTACTATATTTACTGTCATACAGTTTTTCTTGCTGCATTTATTTAATATCTAGACATTTCACAATAAATGTTTTGTCTGAAATTTACTTGTTCCCTTGACCAGGACAGTTGAGAACCAGGTCACAGAAAGTAGCTCCTTGCTTTCCCTAGGTTCTTGCTCCACACAGGTGGAATGGCATAAGCTGCACCCTTACAATTTATGAAATCGAATAAAAATTTATAACATTTTTATTACAAAATAAATATTTATGGAAGGAAAACAAGTCCTTTTACAATACAGTTTAAGAAAATAAAACATATAGGAATAAATGTACCCATTGATACAAAAGCCTTATACAACAAAAAGTATAAAACCCTACTGAAAGATCTTAAAGAAGACCTAGATAGATGGAAAGAAATTCTGTGCTCATGGATTGGAAGACTTAATATAGTCAAGATGTCAATAATACACAAAGTAACCTACAGATAGAACACAATCCTAATCAAAATTTCTGTAGTATTCGTTACAGAAATGGAAAAAGAATCCTCCTTTTTCTATGTGAAAACGAGAGGCCTGAAATAGTCAAAGGAATTTGAAAACTAACAAAGTAGCAGGCCTCATACTTCTTCACTTCAAAACAGATTACACAGCTACAGTAAATCAAAACAACCTAGTACTTGTTTAAACATAGACACACAGGCCAAGGGAACAGAATTGAAAATCCAGCAATAAATCCAAACATCTATGGTCAACTGGTTTTCGATATGAGAGCCAAATCCATTCATCGGCAAGAGAACAATCTCTTCAACAAATGGTGCAGCCTAATTGGATTTCCACAAACAGAAAGATGAAACAAGACCCATACCTCACACCATACACAAAAACTAAATCCATATGGATCAAGGAGCTAAATTTAAATTTAGAATCATGCAGTTCTATGAAAAAAATAGAGGAGCAAACCTTTTTGACCTAACTGGTTTTCAAATGATAGATTATCAAACACAATAATGAATGCACAAGCATCACAAAGCAAAATAGATAACTCCAAACTCATAAGATTTAAATACTTAATAAAAATAGGGAAGAGACAGCCTACAGACTGGGAAAAATCCTTTGGCAATTATATAAGTGATTAGAGTCTAATATCTAAAATCTATAAAACTTCTACAGCTTAATCACCAAAAAACAATCATATCAAGAAGTGGGCAAAGAACATAAACAAACATTTCACCAATGAGCACATTCACACGGCCCACAGACACGTGAAGAGTTGCTCAACATCATTAGGCACCAGGAAAATGCAAACCAATACCAACGTGATAAACAATTTCACTCCCACTGTGATGGCTACAATAAAAAAATCAAAAACTAAAAAAAGGGAAAGTAACAAGCATTGGGGAGGATTTGGATAAATTGAAAGCCTCATCCGCTGCTGGTGAAAACTCAAAATCATATAGAGATTTTCAAAACACTCTGACAGTTCCTCAAAAAACTGCTGGTAGAGCTGCTATATACCCCAGCAATTCCACTCCAGGTATTTGCCCTAGGGATCTGATAGAAGTGACAGGAACTGACATATGCACACCTATTTTCATCACAGCACTATTCACAAGAGCAAAAACATAGGAACAACCTAACTGCCCATCAACCGATGAATGGATAAGTAAAATGTGGTACATACATACAATGAAATGCTACTTAGCAATACAAAAATGAGTTCCCTAAACTCCGTGGAAATGGAAGAACCTGGAGGACATTATCTCAAGCGCGAAATAAGTCTGTCACAATAAAAGAAATACTCTATGTTATCACAGTTATGAAATGATATGAACTAATAAAAATATGCAGAAAATAATGGGTTTAGCAGTGTCGGGGTAGAGTGAAACAGAAATTCACTTTCTAGACAGTAGACACTGGTTAATTTTGGTGACGGCACAGGTAACGCCACATGAGAGTGAAGTGCACACAGCTTGACGAAGGCAAACCATGTCAGTAAAATGTACACAAGGAAAAAGAACTTGTTGGTAAGAGCCGGATGGCAATGTTCATCTCTGACACGTTAGACTTTAAAGCAAAATCCACCACAGAGGAGAAGAAAGATCACTGTGTAATGATTAAACAGTCAATACCCCAGGACGACATAACCATAATAAATATTTACGTACCCAATGACAGAGCTCTAAAATACATAAAGCAAACTTTACCAGCATTGAAAAGAGATATAGACAGCTCCACAAGTAGAAGGAAACTTCAACAGACCACTTTCGGTTAAAGGACAGAACATTTAGAAAGAAGTTCAGTAAAGAAATGGAAGATCTAAATGCCACAATCAACCAACTTGATCTCATAGACATATACACAGCACTCCACCCAACAGCAGCCAAGTATACTTTGTTTTCCAATGCACATGGAACATTCTCCAGAATTGACCACATACTAGGCGAAGCAAGCCTTAACAGAATCCAAAGCACAGAAATATTACAAAGCATCTTTTCTGACCATAATGCCATAAAAGTAGAAATCAATAACAGAAAAGGCTAGGAAAAAAAAAAATCACGTACATGAAAACTAAACAACGCCTTGCTCAAAAACTGCTGAGTTATAGGAGAAGTCAAAGACAGAGTAAAGAAATTCATAGAGTCAAATGAAAATGAAAACATATTCTACTGGAACCTTTGGAACACAGCAAAAACAGTGCTCAGAGGTCAATTTATAGCAATAAATGCAGACATCCAAAAAAGAAGAAAGGGAAAAAAATCAAAACATTAACCCTACAACTTGAAAAAATAGAAAGAGAGCAAGCAGCAAAAGAAGCCCTTGGAAAGGAAATAAAAATTAGAGCAGAAATAGAGAACAAACAAACAATTTCAAGAGTCAACGAGACCAAAAGCTGGTTCTCTGAAAAGATCGACAAAATCAATAAACCATTGGCCAGAATGACAGAAGAAAAACACGAGAGGAAGCAAATAACTCAAATAAGAAATGAGACAGGCAATATCACAACAGACCCAACTGAAATTAAAAGAATCATAACAGAATGTTATAAAAAATTGTACTCCAGCAAATTTGAAAACCTAGAGGAAATGGACAAATTTCTAGAAACATACAACCCATGTAAACTAACACAAACTGAGGTAGAAAAACTAAATAAACCTATAACAACAACAAAAAGATTGTAGAGGTAATTAAAAAAAGAAAAAAACTCCCAACAAAATAGTCCTGGTCCTGACAGCTTCACTGGAGAATTCTACCATGCTTTCAGAGAAGAGTTAACATCAGTACTACTAAAGGTATTTCAGAGCATAGAAAAGGATGGAATACTGCCAAACTCATTCTATGAAGCCAGCATATCCCGGATACCAAAACCAGGTAAAGACACCACAAAAAAGGAAAATTACAGACCTATATCCTTCATGAAATTAGATGCAAAAATCCTTAACAAAATTTTAGCTAATGGAAATCAACAGTACATCAAACATAGAATTCATCATGATCAAGCGGGATTCATACCAGGAATGCAGGGATGGTTCAACATTAGAAAAACAATGAACGTAATCCACCACATAAATAAAACAAAGGATAAGAACCATGTGTTCTTATCAATCCATTCAGAAAACTCGTTTGACAAAGTCCAACACCTGTTACTGATAAAAACACTCAGCAAAATAGGAATAGAAGGGAAGTTTCTCAAAAATAAAGGGTATTTATTCAAAGCCAACAGCCAACATCATTCTAAAGAGAGACTGAAAGCATTCGCCTTGAGATCAGAAAGCAGACAAGGATGCCCTTTATCACCATGGTTATTCAACATTGTCCTGGAGGTCCTAGCCAGAGCACTGAGACAAGAAAAAGAAATAAAGGCATCCAAATGGTAAGAAAGAAGTAAAAGTATCCCTTTGCAGATGGTACGATCTTATACACAGAAAACCCTAAGGAAAAACTACTGGAACTAATAGAAGATTTCAGCAAAGCATCAGGATACAAGACAAACATACAAAAATCAGGTGGATTCCACTACACCAACAAACAGAATTTCAAAAAGGAAATCACCAGATCAATACCAGTTAGAATAGCCCCCAAGAAGATAAAATACTTAGGAATAAATCTAAGCAGAGATGTAAAAGACCCATATAAAGAAAGCCTACAAAACACTACTGTAAGAGACCAATAGAGACTTACATAAGTGGAAAAACATACCATGTTCATAGATCAGAAGACTCAACGTTGTGAAAATGTCAGTTCCACCCAAAGCAATCTATAGATACAGTGCAATTCCAACCCAAATTCCAACGACACTTTTTATCAAGATGAAGAAACAAATCACCAACTTCACACGGAAAGGGAAGAGGCCCAGAGTAAGTAAAGCATTACTGAAGAAGGAAGTCAGAACAGCCTGGTACTGATACAACAACAGATACACAGACCAACAGAACAGAATTGAGAATTCAGATGCAAATTCATCCACCTATGAGCAGCTGGTTTTTGACAAAGGCCCCAAGTCTGTCTGTTCGGTAACAACGCAGCGGCACCTGAACGCAAGGTCAGCCGCATCTCCAAGAGACAGAAGAAAGACTCCAGAACCAGCGATCATGACACATGTATGGTTTATTTGGGAAGCTTACTTACAGGACCGTGGCCCAGGGTGGCGGCTGGACCAGTTTAGGGCTCCGCAACCACCTACCAAGGCACACATGCTTATATACCATTACGGCTTGGACCAATGTTCATTGTTTTTCTCCCACGTCCTTGGGCAGGCAGTGTTCCCAGGGACTTCATGTCCAGGCCCAGATGTTTTCCTTCCTGTTGCTAACGAATTCCTTGGCCTTGGCCACTGACCCAGTCACGCCACTCTCGGCCTTGTACCTTAGCCCGAGTCCATCCCAAATTCATCCCCAGCATGCTTCAGGGAAGAGCAAAGCTGATTCCATTAGGAGGGGGTGCATACAGCTGAATAGCATTACCCTACACTGTTAAATTGGGAAAAGATAGTCTCTTTACCAAATGGTGCTGGTATAACTGGATATCCATCTGCAAAAAAATGAAAAAAGACCCACACCTCACACCAAGTACAAAAACTAACTCAAAATGGATCAATGACCAAAATATAAAATCTAAAGCAATAAAGATCATGGGAGAAAAAAATAGGGACAATGCTAGGAGCTCTAACATACAGTATAAACAGAACACAAACCATAACTAACAATGCACAGATACCAGAAGAGAAACTAGATGACTGGAAGCTTCTAAAAATCAAATACTTAAGCTCATCAAAAGACTTCACCAAAAGAGTAAAAAGACAACCTGAAGACTGTGAAAATATTTTGCTGACAACATATTTGATAAGAGTCTAATCTCTAAAGTCTACAAGATACTGCAATACCTCAAAAACTAAAAGACAAAATAACCCTAACTAAAAAATGGGCAAAGGATATCAATAGACACTTTGCCAAAGGAGACATTCAGGTGGCTAACAGACACGTGTGAAAATGCTCAGGATCATTTGCCCACAGGGAAATGTAAATCAAAACCACAATGAGATACGTCTCCCCCAACAAAGCTGGCACTAATCCAAAAAACACAAAATAATCAATGTTGGAGAGGTTGTGGAGAGACTGGGACACTTATGCACTGCTGGTGGGAATGTCGAATGGTACAACTGCTTTGGAAATCAATTTGGCGCTTCCTTAAAAAGCTAGAAATAGAAGTGCCATAAGACCCAGTAATTCCACTCCTTAGAATATATCCTGGAGAAATAAAAGCTGTCACAAGAATAGGTATATGTATACCTATGTTCATTGCAGCATTGTTCACAATAGGAAAAAGATGGAAACAACCTAGGTGCCCATCAACAGATGAATGGATAAACAAACAATGGTCCATATACACAATGGAATACTATACAATGATAAAGAACAACGAAGAATCAGGGAAACATCTCACAATGATACTGAGTGAAATGAGTTGCAAAAGGATAAATACTGCATAAGACCACTATTATAAGAACTCAAGAAAAGGTTTAAACACAGAAGAAAGCATTCTTTGATGGTTCCGAGGGGAGGGAGGGAGGGAGAGGGGACTACACTAACAAGATGGTAGGTAAGAATCATCTTGTGTAAAGGGAAGGACAACACACAATACAGGGGAAGTCAGCACAGCTGGACTAAACCAAAAGCTAAGACGTTTCCTGAACACAACCAAACAGTTTGAGGGACAGAGCAGCTGGGGCTGGGGTCGGGGCACCTCGGTTTCAGGCGACATCTAGGTACTGGCATAACAAAGACTATTAAGAAAATGTTCTGCATCCCACTTTGTCAGTGGCATCCGTGGTCTTAAAAGCTTATGAGCAGCCATCTCCTCTGAGCAAGAGAAAATGACGAACAACAGAGACACAAGGAAAATACTAGCCCAAGAGACAAAAGGGCCACATAAACCAGAGACTCCATCAGCCTGAGACCGAGGAATGGGATGGTGCCTGGCTACCACCAATGTCCGCCCTGACAGGGAACACAAGAGAGAGTCCCTAACGGAGCAGGAGCCAAGTGTGGAACAGTACTCAAATTCACGTAAAAAACCAGAGGTAATGGTCTCACTGAAACTGGAGGAACCCCGAAACGACTGTCCCCAGACACTCTCTTAACCCAGAACTAAAACCATTGCCAAAGACCACTCTTCAGACAAAGATTAGACTGAACTAGAAAACATAAAATACTTGTGAAGAGTGTGCTTCTTAATTTAAGCAGATACATGAGACCAAATGGGGGCTCCTGTCTGCAGGCAGGATGAGAGGGCAGGAAGGGACAGGAGCTGGTTGGATGCACACGGAAAACCTGGGCTAGGAAGGGGGAGTGTGCTGTCAGATTGTAGGATTGGATCTAGTGTCACATTACAATATGTATATAAAATTTTGTGTGAGAGATTAATTTCAGGTGTAAACACTCACCTAAAGTAGAATTAAAAAAAAAAAAGAACCTTAGATATGAGCAAAAAAAAAACAAACAAACCATAATGTACTACTTCACACACACACTAGGGTGGCTATTAGCAAACAAAAGGAAAATAGGAAGTGTTGGTGAGGATGTGGAAAAATTGGAACCCTCATGCATTGTTGAGGATTTGAGCAGCCACTGTGGAAAAGAGTTTTGTGGTTCCTCAAAAAGTTAAACACAGAGTTACCATCTGACCCAGCAACTCCACTCCTAGGTATATACCCAAAAGAACTGAAAGCAGAGACATAAACAGATAGGTGTACACCAATGTTCACTGCATCATTCACAATAGCCAAACGGTGGAAACAGCCCTAGTGTCCACCAACAAATGAATGGATAAATAAAATGTGGTTGTAAAGTACCATGGAATATTACTCTGCCATAAAGGAATGAAATTATGATATGTGCTATGACATAGATGAATTTTGAAAACTTGCTAAATGCAATAAGTCAGAGACAAAAGGAGAAATATTATATGATTTCACTTACATGAAATGCCTAGAATAGGCAAATTCACAGAGACAGACAGTAGATTAGAGGTTACTGGGCTGGGGGAGGGGAGAGTAGGGAGTTTTGGGGTACAGAATTTCTGTTTAGGGTGATAAAATGTTTGGGTGGTAGCACAACATTGTGAATGTAAGGAATGGCACTGGGTTGTACACTTAAAATGGTTAAGATGGCAAATTTTATGTTTTAAGCACACACACAAAAATAAATAAATTACACACATGGTGTTTAGAAGTTGGACAAACGACTCAGCTGACTGTCAGATCAATATGTCCAGAGCTCTGCACTCCCCCTGTTTTGATACCTGCTGTTCTCTGATGTACAGTGGTAACAGTGACTGAGGCCAGTTAGGTACCTATGTACTGGGCAAAGTCCTCAGTACATTTTATTCCATCCTCACAACCACCCAATGAAATCAGTATTATTATCCCCACATTTGCACAAGGAAATTAGCACAGAAAAGCCAAGTAACTTGACCAGGGACGCAACGCTAGGAAGGGAGTGTTATGGATTGAACTGTGGCCCCCCAAAATATGTGTCGTAAATCCTAACCTCTCTGCCTGTAGTTATAAGACCATTTGGGAATGGGTTATCTTTGTTATGGTAATGAGGCTGGATGAGTGTAGACTGTATCTTGAGTCAGACTCTTTTGAGATATAAAAAAGATTAAACAAGCAAGTGAGAGAAGCAGACATGGGGAGAGAGATGCCAAACACTTGATTGCCCAAGAACAGAAGCTAAAACAGATTCCTCCAGAACCAACAGAAAGAAAGCCTTCCCCTAGAGCTAGCACCCTCAAGTTGGAATTCTAGCATCCTAAACTGTGAGAAAATAAATTTCTGTTTGTTAAAGCTACCCACGTGTGGTGTTTCTGTTACAGCAGTACAAGATAACTAAGAGGGGGAAGGAGGTATTTGAATTTAGGTGGTTTGTTTTCAGAGTCTATGCTCTCAATGAACATGATACACAGAAGGCCTTCACAATGAGCTTAGCATTGAAGGGTCAGAGATGAGGGAAAGGGGACACTTTAGGAGATATGACATTGAGCAAAGGCCTTGACTATGCAGATTGGTCCCTGGGGACCTGAATGGCTCAGAGGAAACAAGGTGCCTTAAAGCTTGGAAGGTGGGGCAAGGGCATGTTGATGTGGGTGGGAGTGTGGGGAGGTGGGTGGAGGAAAAGCTAAATAGAAGAGGCACTGACTCTAGATCATGTGGGAACTTATGGCCTAATGAAGTGTTTTCAAAATGCAGTCAATGACCCAACTGCATGCAGTCAAACTTGAGATTCCAGCCTCACCCAGGACCTACTGGATCCTAAAGCAGTGATGATTTCAGTGTTCTTGGCCTTTACAACTGGAAGGATGGAGTTCCCATTTAATGTTTGTAGAAGTTTTTGGGTGAGGCAGACATGGGTGGATAGACAAAGCAGAAGATTGGTTTGAACATGCTATTTTGAGATGTCTTTTAGACAAAGGAGAGATGACAAGTGGGCAGCCTGGAGCTCAAGGGGGAGACTGGAGCTGGAGATAAGAATTCAGGAGTGACCATCACAGGCCATGAAATGATAGAATGTCTAGGATATCCTGAGTGGATATATGAAACAAGATTAGGTATACATTGGTAACTGTTGACAACTGATACACGCATGATGGGTACTTGGGGGTTTCTGACACTATTCTGTTATAAAGAATGGAAAAGATCCATTTGTTTTGAGATGCAGTAAACTCCTCTGACTTCCATGGCCTATCAGAAATTTATACTGGAGAAAAGAACACATTGCTTATGATTTAATGTTTTTGTTTCTCAAGAACCTGTACTCCTAATTACATATATGTTTCATGGTTCTTCAAGAAAGAACTAAAGTGGAAATGTTGACTATGGATAAATTTACCTTGTGTTCGTCTATAGGTTTCATACTTATTCACCACAATTCAAAACATTTTGATGGCAACCGCTACTTGAGAAAATGATCCCAGGGAAGGTGCTGCTGGCTGGGAAGTTGATTGAAGCCTGAAATCATATTCAGATTTTCTCTCAGTTAAAATTGAATAAGCTCATCAAACCTTGTTAAAGCTACTAGAGCAACAGAGAAAATGCATAACCTGTGGGCTGCTGGTGCAAATGTCGCAGTTGCACTTGCTATACCAATGAACAAGGCAAGTTCACATTTTCAAAAGATGGCAGGAACAGATAAAAAGTTCCACTGGAGAGCAAGTTATCTTTCAAACCATCGAGAGGGGTCAAGAGTTTTCAGTAGAACAATCAGGAAGATATCTGAATCACTGCTGCACTTATAGATAGGGGTCCTTTGACCCGCCAAGTGCTGACATTAAAGAAAAACTGCACCTGATCCTAGCAGGGCAATTTTCATCATACTTGGCTGATCATAGGAAGTGCTTGGAGTTGTTTATGGAAACTGCAGATTTCTGGGGCCCCCGCTAAGTCAGAATCTTTCTGGAAAGCGTTGTTGATAGTGAGTTGCAGGTGTAGCAGGTTTTGATTATGAACACTGATACAGGACACAAGTGGACTTGCTGCCATCCTCCTGAACAGCATCAATACTGTGTCCACATACTGACAGCGACCTTGTGTGACAAAGGGCTCATGCTGGCTCTCCTTATCTTAAACCTTGGAAAGACTGCACATTATACAGCTGTGGTTCAGTCACGTCTCTCACAATATGTCTGCAAAGGCTAGCAGACACTTAAGTTTATTTTTCCTGAGGGAGTCGATGTTCATACCTGAAGGGAAAAGAATCTAAGACCCAAAGGATGTGAACCAGGGCCGGATTACCCAATAAGCAAGGTGCACATGGGCTCAATTGTGCCTTCCCACCAATTTGCAGTGCACAATTTCACCACGTCAACGATGTGCTTAAGCCCATGTGAAATTGTTCACCACAGATTAGCAAGTAAATACAATTAAGCCCTTGTGTACCTTGCTGATTAACCCACCCCTAATGTGAACCCACATGACAAAAAAACAAACAGTTCTGAATTTATCATGACAACATGAAGAGGTGGACTCGCAGAAGGAGCTGGGGTTGTTTGTGTGAGGGGCATATCATCTGTTTCTAACATAAGACCCTTTGCTGCTCCTCTCAGCCCAGCAACACCTTGCTCAGCCCTGCTCGTTCTATCATATAACCTGAAGTGTCCTGCTCAGCAGTTTCTGGGAGGTAGGGTTGCCAGATAAAATTCAAAATGCCAGTTAAATGTGAATTTGAATGAACATGAATAATTTTTAGCTTGAGTATGTCCATGTGGTATTTGGGGCATATTTATACTAAAAATATATAGTTTTATTATTTTTTTAAGCCAAGTGTGGCAATCCTCCTGTGAGGGAGGGCCTGAGTACAGACTATGGGTCTCATTCTTCGGAGGACCCAGAGTGGCAGGCAACTCTGAAAAGGAAGCTAAAGATTACAGTGGCTCAAATTCACATCACCTTAGAAAAATTTAACAGGAGAAGGCTTGAATCACTTTTTAAAGAAAGAGATTTAAAAGCTTAGAGTTTATCTTTTTTATATATCCTGATGGAGTAACTGGAGCTGTAACAGACATAAACTGAACTTTAGAAGTTGATCAAGTGCATGACAAGTAAATATAATGTGTGGTCCTTGATTGGACTCTGAAGAGAAACAGAGTGAGGAAGATAGAGGAAACACTGTCCTAAAGATTGGTGGACTGTATTTTAGATCACAGTATTATAACATTGTTAAATTCTCTGAGTATCACAATGTTATTGGAATTATGGAGGGAAATTAAACAAGTGTTCCCTCTATAACACCAGTAAAATTACCATACTGGTAAAAATTAACCAGCTGTTTTTCCGGGGCTGAGAGCCATCCCTTAGGAAGGTAATCATCAAGGGAGATAGAGCCCCTACTTTCCCTGTCATCATGGGAATTTAGTCCAGGCAGCCTGTTCTAAGCTGTCACACTTGCTTGTCAAATAGATACATGAAGTTTTATTTCTCCTTTAAATAAAGGCACTTAACGAACACGGTGGCACTCCAATTACCAAGTGAACTTAGGATAAGGAATGTATGGCAAAGAGTCCTCTCACATGAAAATGTGTGATCGTTTATCTCGAGAACATGTAAGTAATGGATTGTATCTTCCTGGCTACATCAAATGGTGAAATTTCTTTCTTTTTTGCAATCCCTTTTGTGGTGTGGTGTGCATCACAGCCTAGTTTAATTCCTATTCCATAAAAAACTAATTCCTTTCTTTTCTACATTCATGGAGGTGATTTTCTGAGTCAGCAGACTTATTTCTTAATTTTCCCCCAATAATATATGCAAATGTCCGTATTTTTTAAGTATAAAAAGGATTTATACCTAAGTATAAACAGTTTTTTTTTTTTTTTTATTAACAGTGTTTATCCCAAGGTCCACCACCCTTCTACCTGTTTGCTATAGTATAATGGCTTACGTGTTGCTGTAGTGCTGGACTCTATGCCACCAGTATTTCAAATACCAGCAGGGTCATCCACGGTGGACAAGTTTCAGCACAGCTTCCAAACTAAGACAAGGAAAAAGGCCTGGAGGTCTACTTCTGAAAATTAGCCAATGAAAACCTTTTGGATCACAATAGAACATTTTCTGACTCACTTGCTTTGGACACATGATCAGGAGGGATCAATTCTAGAGGAGAACATTGTGTTTGGTGAAGTAGAGGGCCAGTGAGGGGTGAGAAGGACTGGCACAAGAGCCATACCGATGGACTCGAATATGCAGGAGATTGTGAGGATGAGGCCAGACCAGGAAATGTTTTGTTATCTTGTACATAAGGTCGCCAAGACTCAGCGTCAACTCAACTCAACTCCATCCGTCCATCCGTCCAGCCATCCATTTGTCCATCCGTCCACCCTCCCACCCACCTATCCATCTCTCCTATTCCAAGGTAGTAGGGATTACTTGTATTTTATGACTTTTATCTATGCTTTTTCCCCCATGATTTTCTACATTGGAGCAATTACTGTGTTTTACGTGAGAATCAACTAAACTAACAAAGGAAAAGTTAGTTTCATTTTAAAGAAAAGGAAAACTTGTAGCAGGTTACAAAGAATTTGAGTCAGGGGCTTGGCCCAAGCAGGCCAGCTAATGGAAGGTAAGCTGTGAAAGAGCTGGACCACAGGGCCACCTTATGAGATTTGTGGGCCCTAGGTACTTTTGCTTTCATGGGCGGGCCCCTTCTTCCAAAAAGCATATTAAACTCATATTTTTATTACTGTGTTGGCATAAAGATGAATATATTAATATTACATATTAAAACATTTTGTTCTACCTAAAAGTCCATCTTATTTCTTCTTATGATAAAAGAATGTAAAACGTTTTCTTGGGCCCTTAAAAGTATGGGGGGTCTTTGGCACTGTGCCTGCTATACCTAATAAATAAGTTGGCTCATTTGGGACTTCCCCAGAGGATGTGGCCCCAGGTGTGAGGGCATTGCCTGGTTTTGCCGTGTGTGTGTTGTGTGTGCGTGTGTGTGTGTGTCTAGCTGGCTGGGCTGCTCTGGCCTGGCCACCGCACAGCGTGTGGGGGAGATGAATGGTCGTAATTCTATTATTGCAAGGTTAGGAGGCAGCGAGGTGCATAGGTGCTAGGGAAAAGGATGGAAGCAGAGAAAGTAGCTAGAAGGTATTGAAATAACACAGGAAGGTAAAAAGATCCTCAAACTTAGAATATTCTGTATTACTGCAATAGCTTCTTAACAGTCTCCGTGCTATTCCCTTTGCCTTCTTACTGTCTAGTCTAAGCATAGTGACAGAGCTCTCTTGGAAAAAGAGAGCCACATCATGTCACTGCAAGTTCTATCCAGGGAAACGAGGGAGGTAAAAGAAATACAAGGCATCCAGATTAAAAAGGAAGAAGTAGAACTATCTCTGTTTGCAGATAACATGACCTTGTACATAATAGGCCCTAACGAATCCTCAAAAGCAAAGTAAAAACAAAACCATTAGGGTTAATAAACAAGTTCAGCACAGTTGCAGGATATAAGATCATTATATAATATACAATATATGAGTAATTCATATCTTTAAACATGAAGTTGGTAGGTAACAAAAGTCATGGCTAAATTGGAATACATATCCAAGTCATTTCAAATACTGTGGATATGTTATCAGGAGGGACCAGTCCCTGGAGAAGGACATCATGCTTGGTAAAGAAGAGGGTCAGCGAAAAGGAGGAAGAACCTCAACAAGATGAACTGACACAGCGGCTGCAACAATGAACTCAAGCATAACAATTTGTGAGGATGGCCCAGGACCGGGCAGTGTTTCATTCTGTTGTACATGGGGTCACTATGAGTCGGAACAGACTCCATGGCAGGCACCTAACAACAATAACAACCAAGTCACCTTTGCGTGCATTCTGATTGCTGAATCCTTTCTCTAGGATGCCACAAACACATTTCAGAGTAGAACCATGCAGTGCTAATAGCAAAGAACTTAAAGGCAGAAGGCCCTGTGGAGATTATCTAGTTCAATTCTCACATTCTACAGCGTTGCAAAAATTAAGGCTTATGAATGGAAAGTAACTTTCCCAGAGACCGTTGAATGTCAGTGGGAGAGATGGAAACAGAACTCAAACTACCTGAGTTCTATTACACAGTAATAAAAATAAAGTTAAAAGCAACAACGATTACAATAATAGCTCTTACCATTGTGGAGATGTCTGCAATGTGCCCTGTGTGTATGTTATCTTACTTAATCCTTAAAACGACCTTTGATATAGGTACCATTATCCCTTGATGAAGAGTTTCTAAGTCCAGGATAACACAAGTAACACATGAAAAAACCTAAATTTGAATCAGATTCTCTCGTAGACCCAAGAGTCAATGTTTTTCTTACTACTATATTTTCATCTTAATTTTAGCATAAACATATTTATTCATGCTCTTAAAACTATAGATAATAACTAAAAATGGTATCAGTGAGAAAAAAACAGAATTAAGGTAAATATGCATTCCATGATCAAAACCAGGAAGATCTCTATAAAATGGATAAGGTTTATTTTTGTCTCAAGGAAAGTTTGAAAGAGTAATAATGCATGCAGTGCTTATTTCCGCTTCCTGTTGTAAATAAAATAGAATCATCTGGAAAATAACAATGCCTTAGTATCCCTTTTGTAGGATATATCTGTTGATTCTTTTGTAGGGGTTCCATTTGTGTCTTCAGTTGTATAGTCTTTTTTTTGACTTGTCTCAGTGGTTTCTTACACTGCTTTCGTTGGTCACCTATAGTTAACAGGAGACTCCAGATGTTTCCATATTCAAAGTGTTAGATGAACTGCCTTATCCACAGTACCATTGTTCACCAGAAGGGCCCTCGAGGAAAATAACCAGTTGTCTGGTGAAGCTTTCTCATAAATGTCTTCAGGGCCTCTTTTTCCTTATCAATCTCCCTGCACCGGGTATTTAAAGCCTTCTGGAGTTTGAGAATATGCATCTTGGTCTTCTTTTCCTCTGCCAGGTTGTTCACATGGGCCCTCCGCAGTTTTGTGGAGTCTGCTGCTTTTAAGGTGATGTTCTTATTTACTATGTAGCTCTTTCCTGCCATGTTCACACTTCAGTAGAGGAAGTTCAAGACAGGAGAGTGAAGCTGCCTGTAAGTACCTCAGCAAATGATTCTCCTGGGGTTTGGGATATTAGAACAATAGCACCATGGGAACAGAGCAAACAATCTTAGAGCTGAGTGGCACCAGAAATCTATTTAGTACAAACCTTAAATTTAATGATCAGAAGGAGCTCTAAGCTTGAAGATATTCTCAGTTTAGAAATATAGAGCAGTGTACTGACAGACAAAAATAGCAATCAGAATATCTGCTGCCATTTTGTGCTTATACTTATGTTGAATGGTTAAGTACCTTTAGGTGTTCACAATCAGGATGAGAGTGTTTATGGATAGAGAAAAATAGACAGATGATTCAATATTACGGTTTAGTTTTAGAAGCTGTTCCTCATTCCCCTGTGTAATCCTTTGAAGCTGCTATATAACTGAGATTGTGTCATTGGTCTAGGTTTAGGGTTGTACTTAAAGATAAAAACTTCTTCATGAAATATCTGTATTCACAAATAGCTATTTTCACATAAGAAGGGGAAACAGAAAAAATACACGTATCTACTTACTTGTAAAAAATATATGGGTAAGATAAGCTAAAAACTAATGAGATTATAGAGATGGAAAAGGACAAAGTAGAAAAGATGGGGAAATGGAAATGAAAAGATGCAGAAATGATAAAAGGTGTAGGAAGAGTAGTACTCCTTCGAGTGTTCTTACATTTAGAAATATGTTAAAGTTTCATGAGCTCAAAAATTATCAACAAGGATTGAAGGGCAGTACCCCAAACTACTTTGTGTGTATTATGGCAGTAAGCAAATATATTCTGAATAACGAAATCCAGCGTTCTTTTGTTGGAGAAGGATGCTATAGATAAGGAAAAGAAGAAGGCTATAATATACCCTGTGGTGCTGGATTAGATTTGGAGATACCAATATTAATTCACGGTTATGTGAATCAGCACCAATTCTTGTGAAGAATGGTCCACTAGAAACTCTGATCTTCAAAGATCTGTTAAAGACTTGGGAGTTTGTGGCTCCCCCTAATAAGGTTTGAGGTCCCTTTATTCCTGGTATCAAAAACTGTCTTTCTGGAATGGAGAGAAGACAGGTTTCATAACACCCTTTTTGGGTTTAAGCTCTGATTTTCAAAGAAGACTTGATTCCATTACTTTATTCCTCTTTAAAGTCATCACAGGGTCCCTGGGTAGTGCGAATGGTAAATGCGCTGAGCTGCCAACTGAACAGTTTGAGGTTAAAGTCCACCCAGAGATGCCTCAGAAAAAAGTTCTGGCCATCTACTTTTGAAAACTCAGCCACTGAAAACTCTACAGAGCACACTTCCACTCTGACACACATGGGGTCACCATGACTCAGAGTTGACTATTCAGCAACTGGTAAGCAGTAAAAGTAATCATGAGGAGACCCATGTATCTGATTCTTCCAGTCTTCTTAAACCAGAAGCAGAAAGCCTGAGCAATGTGAAATGTTCCTAATATTTAGGAAAGCACATTTTCCTTTCTACAGGAAAATTTTAATAATTTTCAACTTTAAACTGTGGACTTTGGAAGCCATCAAAAGATTTAGCAACAAGATGGCTGACTAGGTAGATGCTGCTTCGGATCCCTCTTGCAACAAAGACTCGGAAAAACAAGTGAATCAATCACATACATGACAATCTACAAACCCTGACCATCAAACACAGATCTAAAGAGTTGACCTGAGTGACAGGTGAGCGAAAAGCTGTGCCCTGAACCAGTGACTGCTTCTGGAACCCGCGACCCACTCTATAGCCTTGAGCCCTTGTGATTCCCTGGTGCGAAGTGGCAGGACTGATAGCAGCTTGCTGAGGCAGGGTAAGCAGGGGACACAGCCCTAATCCCTAGCCTCCTGGGGTAACCTCCATAGAGACTCAGCCAGCGCAAGCAGGCTGCACACTGTCACGGCTAATGAGAGAATGAGCAACCATGGGGAAGCAGCGACTGTTTTCGGAGCCTGAAGCCAGTGTCCCAGTCAGAAAACCTTGGTGCTGGGCTTTGGACTGGATGCAGGGGAGCTGAGCAAGGCATCCAAAGAGGGCACAAACACGGAACGCAGCCCTAGCCCACAGAAGTGACCTTGGGGAGAGCCCAGACAGTGCATGCAGGCAGCTCAGTGACGCAGCTGACAGGAGGAGAAGTCACCGGGAGGCAGCGACTGCTTTTGGAGCCTGGAGTGCTGCGTCCCAGCCGGGAAACCTTGGGGCTGGGCTTTGGACTGGGAGCAGAAGAACCGACCACAGCTTCTGAGACAGCACATGAGCTGGACGTGGGCCTGACCCTCGGTGGCCATCTCGACCCAGCCAATGCACACAAGCTACACACCCCTCGGGAATCTCAGATAAATAGTCCTCACCAAGCAAGATAAGTAACTTTGTCTATATTCCTGGGTGCTACTCTCTCCTATCTATCTGATCCCTCCCCTCCCCTTCCCAGGCAGCTTCATTAACATTGGAATTTCCTGGGCCAGAGAATGAAGAGTTTTGCGTTTTTTTTTTTTTTTTTGTCTGTTTTGTCTTTTCCTAACCCATTCTCCTGGCCTGAGACAAGCAGCTACAAAAGACCCAGGGACCAAGAATCCTTCCCTGACTTCCCGAAACTGGACTAAAAATACAGAACCAGCTCCAGCCAAGCATATGAGATCCACAGTCTTGGGCTTTCATCCCTACAGGGAACAAGGTGGCTATTATAATGTGAAGGGAATTCTGATAGGGATCTGACTATAATTATTTTAGCTGATTACTGGAAAGGCAAGTTTCCCAGGTCTGACATCTCTACCTATTAAACAGAGCCCTCGCTGACCCAAAAAGGGAACTGAGGGCTGAAGCTCGACCCTAACCACCTAACCTCCTGCCATACAGGTCTGAGGATAGTGATATCTACCAATCTGTAGAGGTACATGCATTGGGTGCCTAAGGTACAGCTGCACAGCCCACCCACCAAAGTGCTTTAGGAATAGAGACACACTTACCTCACTAGCACTTGGGGGAAGCCTGTCAACATCCTGCCCCCCCGGAATGTGACCCCCTGCTGCTACTAGAATCTGGTGCACACAACTATCACCACTACTCCTCTAAGCAAATAGATGACAGTCTATTCCACACACTTGGTGAACCAAAATCAGATTCTACTCAAGAATAGTGAATGGACTCTTAGGCTTATATTTCTGGTAACAGCCCAAACCAGCTGGTAATAGCACATAAGTGATTCAAAAGCTACAACAATCAAGACAGCACAATCTAGTAGCCCATCTATGTATATTGAAAGAAAACAAAACAAGAAAAGACTCAGTGAGCAAATATAAAATAAATCATTACAATATCTTATAGATGGCTCGGAGACAGCAGTCGATATCAAACCACATAAAGAAGCAGACCGTGATTGCTTCTACAACTCCCCAAATTAAAGAATCAAAATCTTTTCAAAATGAAGATACAATCCTGGAATTGCCAGATGCAGAATATAAAAATCTAATTTACAGAATGCTTCAAGACATTAGGGATGACCTCAAAAATGAAATAAGGCAATCTACACAAAAAGCCAAGGAACACACTAATAAAGCAGTTGAAGAACTCAAAAAGATTATTCAAGAACATAGTGGAAAAATTAATAAGCTGCAAGAATCCATAGAGAGACAGCATTCAGAAATCAAAAGATTAACAGCAAAATTATGGAATTATACAACTCAATAGGAAGTCAGAGGAGCAGAATTGAGCAATTGGAATGCAGAGTGGGGGAGTTTGTGGATAAGGCAATTGACACCAATATAGTAGAACAAAAATCACATAAAAGAGTTTAAAAAAATGAAGAAACCCTAAGAATCATGTGGGACTCTATCAAGAAGAATAACTTGCATGTGATTGGAGTTCCAGAACAAGGAGAGATAAGAAAAAATACAGAGAGAATAGTTGAAGATCGGTTGGCAGAAAACTTCCCTGACATCATGAAAGATGAAAGCATATCTATCCAAGATGCTCATCAAACCCCATTTAAGATTGATCCAAAAAGAAAATCACCAAGACATATTATCATCAAACTTGCCAAAACCAAAGATAAAGAGAAAATTTTAAAAGCAGTCAGGGATAAAACAAAGGTCTCCTACAAAGGAGAATCAATAAGAATAAGTTCACACTACTCAGCAGAAACCATGCAGTCAAGAAGGCAATGGGATGACATACATAGAGCACTGAAGGAGAAAAACTGCCAGCCAAGGATCATACATCCAGCAGCAAAACTCTCTCTGAAATATGTAGGCGAAATTAAAACATTTACAGATAAGCACAAGCTTAGAGAATCTGAAAAAACCAAATCAAAGCTATAAGAAATACAAAAGGAAATTGTTTGGTCAGAAAATCAATAACATCAGATAACAACACAACACAAGGTCACAGAACAGAAAATCCTGATATCTCAAATAAGGAAATCACAAAAACAAATCAAGATTAATTTTAAAGAGAAAAAAAATGCTCAGAACAGGGAATCATTGAAGTCATTATGTAAAAGATCACAATAATCAAAAAGAGGGACTAAATACAGGAGGCATAGAACTGCCATATGGAGAGGAAAACAAGGTGACATAGGACAATACAACTTAGGTTTTTACTTAGAAAAATAGGGGTAAAAATTAAGGTAACCACAAAGAGGTCTAACAATTCCATAACTCAAAATAAAAACCAAGAAAAACATAACGACTAAGCAAACATAAATTCGACTACTGTGAAAATGAGGAACACACAATATACAAGGAAAAACATCTCAGCACAAAAAAAGTAACTGGAAAAATGAAACTGTCAACAACACACACAAAAAGGCATCAAAATGACCGCACTAAACACATATCTATAATTACACTGAATGTAAATGGACTAAATGCATCAATAAAGAGATTGAGAGGCTCAAACTGGATAAAGAAACACAATCCATCTATATGCTGCCTACAAGAGACACACCTTAGACTTAGAGACACAAACAAAAACTCAAAGGATGGAAAAATTATATCAAGCAACCAACAAGCAAAAAAGAGCAGGAGTAGCAATATTAATTTCTGACAAAATAGACTTAAAATTAAATCTACCACAAAGGATAAAGAAGGACACTACACAATGATTAAAGGGATAATCCACCAGGAAGATATATCCATATTAAATATTCATGCACCCAATGACAGGGATGCAAGATACATAAAACAAACTTTAACAAAACTGAAAAGTGAGATAGACACCTCCACAATTATAGTAGGAGACTTCAACAGACCACTTTCGGAGAAGGACAGGACATCCAGTAAGAAGCTCAACAGAGACACGAAGACCTATTTGCTACAATCAACCAACTTGACCTCATTGACTTATACAGAACACTCCACCCAACAGCTGCAAACTGTAATTTTTTTTCTAGCGCACATGGAACATTCTCTAGAATATACCACATATTAGGTCATAAAACAAACCTTTGCAGAATCCAAAACATCGAAATATTACAAAGCATCTTCTCAGACCACAAGGCCATAAAAGTGGAAATCAATAACACAAAAATTAGGGAAAAGAAATCAAATACTTCGAAACTGAAAAATACCCTGCTCAAAAAAGACATTAAGGAGGGAATAAAGAAATTCATAGAATGCCACGAGAACGAAAATACTTCCTATCAAAACCTCTGGGACACAGTAAAAGCAGTGCTCAGAGGCCAATTTATATCGATAAATGCACACATACAAAAAGAAGAAAGAGCCACAATCAGAGAACTGTCCCTACAACTTGAACAAATAGAAAGTGAGCAACAAAAGAATCCATCAGGCACCAGAAGAAAACAAATAATAAAAATTAGAGCTGAAGTAAAATGAATTAGAGAACAGAAAAACAATTGAAAGAATTAACAAAGCCAAAACCTGGTTCTTTGAAAAAATTAACAAAATTGATAACCCATTGGCCAGACTGACTAAAGAAATACAGGAAAGGAAACAAATAACCCGATTAAGAAACAAGATGGGCCTTATCACAACAAACACAACTGAAATTAAAAGAATCATATCAGATTATTACAAAAACTTGTACTCTAACAAATTTGCAAACCTAGAAGAAATGGATGAATTCCTAGAAAAACACTACCTACCTAAACTAACACAATCGGAACTAGAACAACTAAATAGACCCATAACAAAAAAAGAGATTGAAAAGGTGATCAAAAAACTCCCAACGAAAAAAAGCCTTGGCCTGGACGGCTTCACTGCAGAGTTCTACCAAACTTTCAGAGAAGAGTTAACACCACTACTACTAAAGCTATTTCAAAGAATAGAAAATGATGGAATACTACCTAACTCATTCTATGAAGCCACCATATCCCTCATACCAAAACCAGGTAAAGACACCACAAAAAAAGAAAATTATAGACCTATATCCCTCATGAACATAGATGCAAAAATCCTCAACAAAATTCTAGCCAATAGAATTCAACAATATACCAAAAAAATAATCCACCACAACCTAGTGGAATTTATACCAGGTTTGCAAGGCTGGTTTAATATTAGAAAAACCATTAATGTAATACACCATATAAATAAGACAAAAACCACATGATCTTATCAATAGATGCAGAAAAGGCATTTGACAAAGTCCAACACCCATTCGTGATAAAAACTCCAACAAAATAGGAATTGAAGGAAAATTCTTCAACAAAAGAAAGGGCATCTATACAAAGTCAACAGCCGACATCACTCTAAATGGAGAGAGCCTGAAAGCATTTCCCTTGAGAATAGGAACCAGACAAGGATGCCCTTTATCACCGCTCTTATTCAACACTGTGCTAGAGGTCCTAGCCAGAGCAATTAGGCTAGACAAAGAAATAAAGGGCATCCAGATTGGCAAGGAAGAAGTAAAATTAACTCTATTTGCAGATGACATGATCTTATACACAGAAAACCGAAAGGAATCCTCCAGAAAACTACTGAAATTAATAGAAGAGTTTGGCAGAGTCTCAGGTTATAAGATAAACATACAAAAATCACTTGGATTCCTCTACATGAACAAAAAGAACATCGAAGAGGAAATCACCAAATCAATACCATGGACAGTAGCCCCCAAGAAGAAAAAATACTTAGAAATAAATCTTACCATAGATGTAAAAGACCTATACAAAGAAAACTGCAAAGTACTACTACAAGAAACTAAAAAGGACCTACTTAAGTGGAAAAACATACCTTGCTCATGGATAGGAATACTTAACATGGTAAAAATGTCTATTCTACCAAAAGCCATCTATACATACAATGCACTTCCGATCCAAATTCCAATGACATTTTTTAATGTGATGGAGAAACAAATCACCAACTTCATATGGAAGGGAAAGAAGCCCCGGTTAAGTAAAGCATTACTGAAAAAGAAGAAGAAAGTGGGAGGCCTCACTCTACCTGATTTTAAAACATGATACAGCCACAGTAGTCAAAACAGCCTGGTACTGGTACAACAACAGGTACATAGACCAATGGAACAGAATTGAGAACCCAGATATAAATCCATCCACATATGAGCAGCTGATATTTAACAAAGGACCAGTGTCAGTTAATTGGGGAAAAGATAGTCTTTTTAACAAATGGTGCTGGCACAACTGGATATCCATTTGCAAAAAAATGAAACAGGACCCATACCTCACACCAAGCACAAAAACTAACTCCAAGTGGATCAAAGACCTAAACATAAAGACTAAAACGATAAAGATCATGGAAGAAAAAATAGGGACAACCCTAGGAGCCCTAATACAAGGCATAAACAGAATACAAAACATTACCAAAAATGATGACGAGAAACCCGATAACTGGGAGCTCCTAAAAATCAAACACCTATGCTCATCTAAAGACTTCACCAAAAGAGTAAAAGGACCACATATAGATTGGGAAAAAATTTTCTGCTATGACATCTCCAACCAGCGCCTGATCTCTAAAATCTACGATTCTGTTAAACCTCAACCACAAACAGACAAACAACCCAATCAAGAAGTGGGCAAAGGATATGAACACACACTTCACTAAAGAAGATATTCAGGCAGCTAACAGATACATGAGAAAATGCTCTCGATCATCAGCCATTAGAGAAATGCAAATTAAAACTACGATGAGATTCCATCTCACTCCAACAAAGCTGTCATTAATCCAAAAAACACAAAATAATAAATGTTGGAGAGGCTGCGGAGAGACTGGAACTCTTATACACTGCTGGTGGGAATGTTAACTGGTACAACCACTTTGGAAATCTATCTGGCTTTTTCTTAAAAAGTTAGAAATAGAACTACCATACAACCCAGAAATCCCACTCCTCGGAATATACCCTAGGGAAATAAGAGCCTTTAGACGAACAGATATATGCACACCCATGTTTATGGCAGCACTGTTTACAATAGCAAAAAGCTGGAAGCAACCAAGGTGTCCATCAACGGATGAATGGTTAAATAAATTATGGTACATTCACACAAGGGAATAATACGCATTGATAAAGAACAGTGACGAATCTGAGTGAAATTATGCTGAGTGAAATTAGATGCAAAAGGGCAAATACTGTATAAGACCACTATTATAACATCTTGAGAAATACTATAAACTGAGAAGAACACATTCTTTTGTGGTTACGAGGGGGGGATTGAGGGTGGGAGAGGGTTATTTACTGATTAGTTAGTAGGTAAGAACTACTTTAGGTGAAGGGAAGGACAATACTCAATACACGGAAGGTCAGCTCAACTGGACTGGACCAAAAGCAAAGAAGTTTCTGGGATAAACTGAATGCTTCAAAGGTCAGTGGGGGGTTGGCGACTGTGGCTTAAGGGGACTTCCTAAGTCAATTGGTAAAATAATTCTATTATGAAAACATTCTGCATCCCACTTTGAAGTGTGGCGTCTGGGGTCTTAAATGCTAACAAGCAGCCATCTAAGATGCATCATTTGGTCTCAACCCACCTGGATCAAAGGAGAATGAAGAACACCAAGGTCACCCGATAACTATGAGCCCAAGAGACAGAAAGGCCCACATGAACCAGAGACTTCCATCTTCCTGAGACCAGAAGAACTAGATGGTGCCCGGCCACAACCGATGAGTCCCCTGACAGGGAGCACAACAGAGAACCCCTGAGGGAGCAGGAGAACAGTGGGATGCAGTCCCCAAATTCTCATAAAAAGACCAGACTTAATGGTCTGACTGAGACTAGAAGAATCCTGGTGGTCATGGTCCCCAAACCTTCTGTTGGCCCAGGACAGGAACCATTCCTGAAGACAACTCATCAGACATGGAAGGGACTGGACAATGGGTTGGAGAGAGATGCTGATGAAGAGTGAGCTACTTGTATCAGGTGGACACTTGAGACTGTGTTGGTGTCTCCCGTCTGGAGGGGAGATGGGAGGGTAGAGAGGGTTAGAAACTGGCAAAACAGTCATGAAAGGAGAGACTGGAAGGAGGGAGCGGGCTGACTCATTAGGGAGAGAGCAAGGGGGAGTATGGAGTAAGGTGCACATAAGTTTATATGTGACAGACTGACTTGCCTTGTAAACTTTCACTTAAAGCACAATAAAAATTATTTTAAAAGAACATTTGAGGATGGCTTTGGATTTCCACAGGGCATGTATCTGGGTGTTCAATTCAATATTTTCTAGTTCTCAAAGGACAGAGATATTCCAGATCTATAGATTACATTTAAATCAGGGAAATCAACTTGAAAATAATGCTTTAAATATCATAACACAAGAAGGGTCCAAGATCTTTTTGGACTCATTTTAATCCCATTGTCTGGTGGAAATAGAACTGGCTGGAGTCTTGGCCAAAGGGAAAACAACATGGTCATACTGTATGCTCCATACTGTAGCATACACCAAGACTTCATTTCTCTTACTGGCTGAGTGGTATTACATTGTATGTATGTACCACATTTTGTTTATTCATTTATCTGTTGATGGGAATTTAGGTTGTCTCCACGTTTTGTCTATTGTGAATTGTGCTGTAATGAACATTGGTATACAAGTCTCTGAATCTCTGCTTTTAAGTCTTTTGGGTATACACCTAGGAGTGGAATTGCTGGGTAATTCTGGAGACCCTGGTGGCATAGTGGTTAAGAGCTATGGCTGCTAACCAAAAGGTCTGCAGTTCGAATATACCAGGTGCTCCTTGGAAATGATATGGGACAGTTCTACTCTGTTCAATAGGGTCGCTATGAGTTGGAATCCACTTGACAGCAATGGTTGTTTGTTTTGGTTTGTGGGAATTCTATTTTTAGTTTTTTGAGAAATCACCACACTGTTTTCCACAACAGCTGTACCATTTTACATTCCCACTAGCAATGGATAAGGGTTCCATTTGCCCCATATCCTTGCCAACAGATATTTTCTGTTTAATCTTAGCCATCCTAGTGGAAGTGAAAGGCCATCTCATTGTGGTTTTCATTTGCATGCCATGGACGGCTAATGACACTGAGCATCTTTTCATGTGTTTGGTGGCCATCTGAATGTCCTCTTTGGTGAAATATTTATTCATATCCTTTGCCCATTTTTATGATTGGCTTATTTATCTTTTTGTTGTTAAGTTGTTGAGGTTTCATATATATTTTGGTTATTAGATTCTTTTCAAATATATGGTTTCTGCAGGAATTCTTCCCAGTTGGTAGCTTGGCTTCTCACTTTTTTGGTAGTCTTTCAATGAACAAAGTTTTTAATTTTTATGAGGTCCCATTTATTTCTTCTGTCTTTTGCTGTTTGTGCTTTTGTCATTAGATAATCCATTGTTGAAAGCTAGGCCTGTCAGCATTGCTCCTGCTTGTTCTTCTAAAAATTTCATGGTTTTAGTTTGCACATTTAGGTCCTTAATCCATTTTGAATTTGTTTTTGTGTATGGTGTAAGGCATGGATTATTAGCTCTAAAAGTTTTCTTGCGGACTCTTTGAGATTTTCTATACATAGCTTCATATCGTCTGTGAATAGAGATAATTTTACTTGCTTTCACAACCTGGATACCTTTTATTTATTTATTTTCTCTTGTCTTATTGCCCTGGCTGGGACTTCAAATACATATGGAATAGAGGTGGTGAGAGTGGGCGCCCTTGTCTTGTTCCTGATTTCAAGGTGACAGCTCTCAGTCTTTCTCCATTAAGTATAATGTTGGCTGTTGGCTTTTTATATATGCCCTGAATCACACTGAGCAATTTCCCTTCTATTCCAGTCTTCTTTAGGGTTTTCATCAGGAAACGGTGTTGGATTTTATCGAATGCTCTTTCTGCATCTACAGAGATGATCATGTGGTTCTTTTCCTTTGTTGTATTGATACAGTATATTACATTGATTGGTTTTCTTATGTTAAAGCATCCCTGCATCCCTGGAATAAATCCCACTTGATAACGGTGTATGTTTTCACTTTTCTTTTTAAAGGGAACACCATGTTCATTAAACTGTCTCAGAGTTCGAATTCAATGTAACCCAACCTGTGACAACATTCATTTTTTCTTTATTTAAACAGCAATTTATCAATCACCAGTGGACATAACTCTTACCCCCCGCCCATGGAGGTTACATTCCACTGGAGGAAACAAAAAATAAATTATGGATACACATGCACACACACACACTGTTTCTGAGATGAACATTCACCGATTAGATTATGGGACTAGGGCCCTACAGAGTGAAGTAAGGGGCTGCAAATTCAGATTTCAGAAAAAGTTCCATAGAGAATAAATTCCCTCACATAAAATTATTTCTATTTTTGTGATTTTCTCCTCATGGAATATTTGTGATCTTGGCACTGAAGTGTATGTTTGTTTTCAGGTGTATCAGTTATCTATTGCCAAAATAGTGCAGATAAACAAACTACTGCAAAATTCAATAGATTAAAATAATTAGCATTTACGTCAGGCATTCAAGGGTCAGCAATTTAGGCATGACTCTGCCAGACAGCTCTTCTGCTCTAGTCGGGGCTCACTCACATGTCAGGGATGACTGGGAAGACTCAGCTCTGTTCCACGTCTCTCATCTTGCAGCAGGCTAGCCTGAGCTTTTCCTCTTCTCGATGGCTGAGGTGCAAGAAGAAGGACTGAAAGCAAGTCCTATGGCTGATCCCAGAATCAGTGTGACATGGAAAGCTCTGAGTCAGTTGGAGAAAAGCAGGGATATAATGAGGGTGAAGAATCGGGGTCACTTTGCAATCTGCCACAAGTAGTTATGTCTTCTCCTCTCAACTAGGTGTAAACATTGAGGGGAGAATTTTATCCAATAGCAGGTTATTTCATTTTTATATTGAGGAAAGTTAAAAACCCGTTCTCACTATATCTGTTCCTTCATGTGGCAAATGTTTCTTCATGGCCTTCTTGGTGTAGACACTGTGATGGATGCTGCGGAGAATTTGAAGATGACTACGTGTGGTTCCTGGCCTTGAGGTCTAAATACTACAGGGAGACAGAGGGTTACACAACTAATACTGATGTAAAACACAGGCTGAGGCTGTGCTTTTAGGGAGTAAGAGCAGAGAGCTCATGACTCACTCTGGGCCAAGAGGGGTGTTGCTACCTTGACCATGGCTGTGTGTGTGTGTGGACGGGGAGGTGTATTAGAGAAATAGACAGGCATGTTCTACACGTAATAATACTAGGAATAATGTTTATGGGTGCTTATGACACTCACTTCTCCAAGCATGTATTACCTCTAATTTTCATAACCTAATAATAGCACTATTATTCCATTTTACAGGTAAGTAAAATGAGACTCAGAGAAGTTCGATCACTTGCTCAGAGTCACAAATGTCCCAGACTATCACCTCAGTTACTTCTGGGAATGAAGCTTCCCCAACACTGGTGGGCCTCCAAGGAGGAGGATCATCCCAGTAAGTCCCATTTTTAGACTGTCCACTCTCAGCATGAGCAGCACTTTCCTCCCATGGAGGACAACCACTTCTCCCACTGCCTGCTTCCCATGTTGACCCTGGCTTATCTATCCCCGGGCCAGACTCCAGCTACAACTATCAATCATTCTTAGTAGGTTTCTGGGGTTCTCTGGCTCCCGGGTTTCCACAAAAGAGTCCTTGGGCTTCCTTTAACACACAAATTCTAATCTGGGTCCACCATAGATGTATTTGTTGCTCAAAAAATGGGTAAGTAGAGACTGTGGACTGCAGGAAGGACATAGACTACTGACTCTGTACTGACATTCTCTTAGTGTGTCCTGCTACATCCAAAAGCAGTCACAGGAGGTAAGTCTGAGCAACGGAGAGGGGGAGTGGCCCTCTGAATATAACCACCATTCCCTTCCATCCCAGGCTCCTACAGCAGACATCAGAACAACTTTCTTTTGTATGAGTTATTCCTCAGTGCTGGCACAGTGGCCTTCTGGGTTTCCTCAGACCATGCCACTGTGTCACTGTAGGGCCTTTGTGGCCCCAAACCCTAGTTGGAACTGATCAGGGCACGAATCTTTTTTTTTTTTTTCCAATTGATTCTTGTGGGGCAGTCCAGTTAGTGGCTCCTAAAGGCCTGACCAGAGGGGCCCTAAGTACAGAGCTAAGGATTACTTTTTTTTCCATTGAGAGATGGTAGTATTGCCAACAAATTCTAGGCAATCCCCCCTTCCCAGCCCTCAATCAATGCATCTGACCTCAGGAAAAGTAATCCCAGTGTGTAGTCTGCAGCCCTGAGACCACTCTCCAGCCTTTCCAGACCATCAAGAGACATTCTCTGTGACTCGCTGACATTTTCAGTTGGTGCCATGGACTGGGAAGAGGTGAGTGGGGTCAGCATCCAGGAAACATAGAAAGAATCTAGAGTGAGGATCAATGAGTCTAGGATCCATAGTTGGCCACACTTAGGGGGAACAAGAAAAAAGGGTGCCCTGACCACTTGCAAGAACAGATTCCTATACAGCTGGTCCCTAAGATGATTGTCCACTTCCATTTGTGTAGTTGATGTGGCTTTTGCACCAAGCTTCTCTGAATTCCTGTTAACATCTAACTCCCTGTCTTCTGCATCCACACACCTGGGAGTAAGTGCTGGCCCCAGGAGGTGCAAGTGTATCACGTAGAGTATGGAAGAAGAAAGATGCAGCAGAAGTCTAGATTCAGGGTTAGGCATAGCAGAATTATAGTCTCAGCTCTGTTATTTGCTGCCTATGTGAACTACAGTATCTGAGCCTGAGCTTTCTTATCAGTAAGATGAAAATAATCATATTTTATTTGGATAGCTCTTTCAAGTGGCTGAGACTGTGTATGTAAAATACAACCCAGAATAGGGCCTCACCAAGGGATGTCCGTTATTTTACCTGTGAAAGTGTTAAGAAGAGAACCCAGAGAAGGCTGGAGTATTTGGGACAAGGTTCTCTGGGAATGTAGCGGGGCTAAGAAAGAGGCTTCCCCAGCAACATGTTCCTGAGTCTCAAGGAGGTTCCTAGGGCTGACCATCACTATTTCTGAGGTCACGTCCAGCTTCATTTTTTCTTTATCCTGTCCCAGCCATGTCACTATGTTCTACAGGGTTTCTGTGTCTGTTTCCCCTCTGGGCTGTGCATTTCTTAGGGTATGAACAGCCTCCTAGTTTTCACTGGGGCTAGGGAAATAACATAAATAATAACAATAATAGGAATATTAATAACTATTTGTTTAATCTCTTTACCCAGAGTCCTTCTGCAAGGTATGTTACAGATATATATAAATAAATGTTATAACCACCCCATGACGTAGGGGTCATCCCCACTGTACACAGAAGGCACAACTCATCCGGGGTCACATATCCAGTAAGACAGTAACAGGATGTCTCAGGGTTGGCTTCAAAATCTACATAGTTATATATGATGGCAAAATTAGGACATTCCCAGACAAAGAGAAGTTTAGGGAATTTACAAAATCCAAATCAAAATGACAAGAAATACTAAAGGGAGTCCTCCAGTTTGGAAATCAATAATATCACATAACAACCCAAAACTAGAACACAGGACAGAGCAACCAGATAACAACCCAGATAGAGAAATCACAAAAATAAATCAAAGCTAAAATAGTCAAAACAGGGAAACAGAGATGTAATTATGTAAAAGACAACAACATTAAAACAAAAAAAGAGGGACTAAAAAATGTAGTCATAGATCTTTCATAAGGAGAGGAAGTTAAGGTGTATAAAGAAATAACTTTGGTTTAAACTTAGAAATACAGGGGTAAATATTAAGGTAACCACAAAGAAAACTAACAATCCTACATATAAAAATAAAAAACAAGAAAACATAAAAACTGAGCATATACGAAATCAACAATGAAAAAGAAAAGAAAATATATAAAGAAAAACGACCACAGAAAATTAAGTAAAGAAACTGTCAACAACACACAAAAAAAGACATCAAAATGACAGCACCAAACTCATACCTATCAACAATTACGCTGAATGTAATGGACGAAATGCACCAATAAAAACACAGAGAGTTGCAGAATGGATTAAAAAAACACTATCCGTCTATACGCTGTCTACAAGAGACACACCTTAGACATAAAGATAAAAACAAATTAAAACTCAGAGGATAGAAAAAAACATATCAGGAAATGACAATAAAAAAAGAGCAGAAGTGGCAATATTAATCTTTGACAAAATAGACTTTAAATTGAAATCCACCACAAAGGATAAGGAAGGACACTATATAATGATTAAAAGGTTAATACACCAGGAGGACATGATCATAATAAATATTTATGTACCCAACGACAGGGCTCCAAAATACATAAGACAAATCTAACAGCATTGAAAAAAGACATAGAGAGCTCCACAATAATAGTAGGAGACTTCAACACTTTTTTTTTTTTTTTTTTTCAACACACCACTTTCAGTGAAGGACAGAACATCCAGAAAGAAACTCAATAAAGACATGGATGACCTAAACGACACAATCAACCAACTTGACCTCGTAGAGATATACAGCACATTGCACCCAACAGCAGTCAACTATACTTTCTTTTCCAATGCACATGGAACATCTTCCAGAATAGACCACATATTAGGCCATAAAGCAAGACTTAACAGATTCCAAAGCATCAAAATATAATAAAGCATCTTTTCTGACCATAAGCCATAAAAGTAGAAATCAATACAAGAAAAAGAGAGGAAAAAAAATCAAACACATGGAGACTGAACACCTTGCTAAAAAAACTTTTGGGTTATACAAGAAATTAAGGATGGAAAAAAGAAATTCATAGACGCAAATGAGAATGAAAACATCCTACCAGAACCTCTGGGACACAGCAAAGCAGTGCTCAGAGGTCATTTCATAGCAATAAATGCACATATCCAAACAGAAGAAAGGACCAATCTTAAAGAATTAACCCTGAAACTAGACCAAATAGAAAGAGAACAGCAAAACAAGTCCTCAGGCAGCAGAAAAAAGCAAATAATTAAAATTAGCACAGAGGTAAATGAAATAGAGAATAGCAAAACAATTGAAAGAGTTAACAAAACCAAAACCTGGTTCTTTGAAAAGATCAATAAAGCCAATAAACCACTGGCCAAACTAATAAAAGAAAAACAGGTGAGGAAGCAAATAAGACGAATAAGAAATGAGATGGGCGATACTGCAACAGACCCAACTGAAATTCAAAGAACCGGAACAGAATACTATGAAAAATTGCAGTCTAACAAATTTGAAAAGCTAGAGGAAGTGGACAAATTTCTAGAAACACACTACCTACCTCAACTAACACAAACAGAGATAGAACGATTATATAAACCTATAAAAAAAGAAGAGACAGAAAAGGTAATTTAAAAACTCCCAACTGAAAAAAATGCCCTAGGCCTGACAACATCACTGGAGAATTCTACCAAACTTTCAGAGAAGAGTTAACACCAGTACTATTAAAGGTATTTCAGAGCACAGAAAAGGATGGAATACTGTCAAAATCATTCTATGAAGCCTGCATAACCCTGATACTAAAACCAGGTAAAGACACCACAAAAAAAGAAAATTACAGACCAATACCCCTCATGAACACAGATGCAAAAATTGTCAACAAAATTCTAGCCAATAGAATACAACAACATATCAAAAAATTAATTCACCATAACCAAGTGGGATTCATACCAGGTATGCAGGGATGGCTCAACTTTAGAAAAACAATCAATGTAATCCACCACATAATTAAAACAAAAGACAAGAACCACATGATCTTATGCAGAAAGGGCATCAGAGGAAGTCCAACACACATTCATGATGAAAACTCTCAGCAAAATAGGAATAGAAGGGATATTCCTCAACATCAAAAAGTGCATTCATACAAAGCATTCTCCTTGAGAACCGGAACCAGACAAGGATGCCCTTTATCACCACTCTTATTCAGCATTGTGCTAGAGGTCCTAGCCAGAGCAATTAGACTATAAAAAGAAATAAAGGGCATCCAAATTGGTAAGGAAGAAGTAAAAGTATCTCTATTTGCAGATGATATGATCTTATACACAGAAAACCCTGAAGAATCCATAAGAAAACTACTGGAGCTAATAGAAGAGTTCAGAAAAGTATCAGGATACAAGATAAACATACAAAAATCAGTTGGATTCCTCTACACCATCAAAGAGAACTTCGAAGAGGAAGTCACCAAATCAATACCATTTAAGGTAGTCCCCAAGAAGATGAAATATTTAGGCATAAATCTAAGTAGAGATGTAAAAGACCTATACAAAGAAAACTACAAGGCACTACTGCAGTAAACCAAAAGAGACCTACATAAGTGGAAAAACATACCTTGCTCATGGATAGGAAGACTCAACATTGTGAAAATGTCTATTGTACCCAAAGTGATCTATAGATACAATGCAAGCCAAATGCAAATTTCAATGCCATTTTTTAAAGAGATGGAGAAAAAAAACACCAACTTCATATGGAAAGGGAAGAGGCCCTGATAAGTAAAGCATTACTGAAAAAGAACAAAGTGGGAGGCCTTATACTGCCTGATTTTAGAACACATTATACCACCACAGTAGTCAAACAGCCTGGTACTGGTACAAGAACAGATACATAGACCAGTGGAACAGAATTGAGAACCCAGACATAAATCCACACACATAAAAGCAGCTGATATTTGACAAAAGCCAAGAGTCCATTAAATGGGGAAAAGACAGTCTCTTTAACAAATGGTACTGGCCTAACTGGATATCCACCTGCAAAAAAAGGAAACAAGACCCATACCTCACAGCATGCATAAAAAATAACTTAAAATGGATCAAAGACCTAAACATAAAATCTAAAACGATAAAGATTATGGGAGAAAAAAATAGGGACAAGGCTAGGAGCCCTAATACATGGCATAAATAGAATACAAAACATTACTAACAATGCATAAACACCAGAAGAGAAACTAGATAACCGAAAAAAAAAAAAAAAAAAGGAGCTCCTAAATATCAAACACCTATGCCCGTCCAAAGACTTCACCAAAAGAGTAAAAAGACTAGGAAAAAAAATTAGGCTATGACAAACCCTGCAGACTAGGAAAAATTTTAGGCTATGACTAATCCAATCAGCCTCTAATCTCTAAAAATTTACAAGATACTCCAAAACCTCAACAACAAAAAGACAAATAACCCAATTAAAAAATGGGCAAAAGATATGAACAGGCACTTCACCAAAGAAGACATTCAGGCAGCTAACAGATACATGAAGAAATGCTCACGATCATTAGGCATTAGAGAAATGCAAATGAAAACTACAATGAGATTCCATCTCACTCCAACAAGGGTGGCTTTAATCCAAAAGGCGCAAAATAATCAATGTTCAAGAGGTTGTGGAGAGACTGGAACACTTACACATTGCTGGTGGGAATCTAAAATGCTACAACCACTTTGGAAATTGATTTGGTGGTTTCTTAAAAAATTGGAAATAGAACTGCCATATGATCCAGCAATCCCACTCCTTGGAATATATCCTAGAGAAATAAGAGCCTTCACACAAATAGATATATGCATACCCATGTTCACTGCAGCACACTTCACAATAGCAAAAACATGGAAAAAACCAAGGTGCCTAACAACGGATGAATGGATAAACAAATTATGGTATGCTCACACAGTGGAATACTACACAAAGGTAAAGAACAACAATGAATCTGTGAAACATCTCATAACATGGAGGAATCTGGAAGGCATTACACTGAGTGAAATAAGTCAGTCCCAAAAGGACAAATTTTGTATGAGACCACGACTATAAGAACTCAAAGAAAGGTTAAACACAGAAAAAACATTATTTGATGGTTACGAGAGTGGGGAGGGAGGGAGAGGGGTATTCAGTAATTAGATAGTTAAAATAAATTAGTAGACAAGAATTTTAGGTGAAGGGAAGGACAACACACAATGCAGGGGAAGTCGCACAACTGGACTAATCCAAAAGCTAAGAAGTTCCCTGAACACAACAAGACATTTCAAGAGACAGTGTAGCAGGGACAGGTGTCTGGGGACCATGGTTTCAGGGTACATTTAGGTCACTTGGCATAACAGAGTATAAGAAAACATTGTGCATTTCACTTTGGTGAGTGGCATCTGGGGTCTTAAAAGCTAGCAAGCAGCCATCTAAGATGCATCAATTGGTCTCAACCCACCTGGAACAAAGGAGAAGGAAGAACACTAAGGACACAAGGAAAATATGAGACCAACAGACAGAAAGGACCACATAAACCAGCGACTCCATCAGCCTGAGACCAGAACTAGATGGTGCCCAGGTACCACCAATAAGCACCCCAATAGGGAACACAACAGAAAGTCCTTGATGGAGCAGGAGAAAAGTGGGAAACAGAACTCAAATTCTAGTAAAAAGACCAAATTTAATGCTCTGAGACTGAAGGGACCCCTGAGGATATGGCCCCTGGACTCTCTGTTAGCCCTAAACTGAAACCATTCCTGAAGCCAACTCTTCACACAAAGATCAGTCTGGACTACAAAACATAAAATGATACTGGTGAGGACAGTGCTTTTTAGTTCAAGTAGACATATGAGACTAAGTGGGCAGTTCCTGTCCAGAGGCGAGGTGAGAAGGCATAGGGGGACAGAAGCTGGTTGAATAGACACCGGAAATACAAGGTCGAGAGGAGGGCTGTGCTGTCACATTATAGAGAGTGCAACTAGGGCCACATAACCTTGTGTGTGTAAGTTTTTGTATAAGAAACTGATGTGAACTGTAAACTTTCACTTAAAGTACAATAAAAAAGATCTACATAATTACAAATCCTGTGTTCTCTCACTCTTTGACAAGTTGTCTCTGCAGCACAATAAAGATAAATTTCTGACTTTATCACCCCAGATTTATTGATGTATAATTCACATATAATAAAATGGCACCCATTTTAAGTACACACTTTGATCAGTTTGGATAATTGTATACAGCTTGTGATGGTTAAGATTGTATGGCAACTTGGCGGGGCCATGATTTGGCAGTCATATAATGTTGTAATCCCTTCTCTGTTGAGCTTTGACACGTGATCAACCCCACGATGGGATCTTGCTGTTAGTGGTACTGGTGGGGCAGGGCCTGTGGCACCCCCTCAGCCTTTATCTCTCTGCCCTCCCCTGCCTAGTCCTTCCTGCTCTCCTTGCCAGGGCCTTTTGCCTGTTCTGGATCCTGCAGCCGGCTCCTGTTTGTCTGAACCCTGGTTCTTGGGACTTGAGCTAGCAGCTTACCTGTGCTCTTGCTGCCAATATTGAGATTCATTGATCTTCACAGCCTGTAAGCAACAACCCTGTTCTCTGGTCTGCTGATTTGGGGTTCATCAACCCCTAGGGCTACTTGGGTCAGGAGAAGCCTCTTTCCCGCCCCGAGGACTTGGGATGTTACTGCCTCTGAAAACTGCAGGAGCCATTTCCTTGATATAAATCTCTCTGCATATATATTTATATGCTTCACTGGTTTTGCTTCTCTAGAGAACCCGGCCTAAGACAGCTGAAGCAGCATCACCACAATCAAGAAATAAGCATTTCCAACAACCCAAAGTTGCTTCACGCCCTTTTGCAGTTAATCGCCCCTGACCTGAGTTAATCCCCACCAGCTTTCTATAAATATAGTCTTGCCGGTTACAGAAGATAATATAAATCAAATTATATAGTATGTGTCCTTTTGCCTATGGCTTCTTTCCATGAGCATAACATATTTGAGATTCTTCCAGGTTTTTGCTTCAATTAATAGTTTGTCTCTTTAATTGCTCAGTAGTATTCCATTGTATGGTGTCTTAGTCATCTAGTGCTGATGTAACAGAAATACCACAAGTGGATGGCTTTAACCAACAGAAGTTTATTCTGTCACAGTCAGTAGGCTAGACGGAGTTGTAAAATTCAGGGAGCCAGCTCCAGAGGAAGGCTTTCGCTCTCTGTCGGCTCTGGAGGAAGGTCTTTGTTATCAGTCTTCCCCTGGACTAGGAGCTTCTCTGCACAGGAACCCCGGAATCAAAGGACTTGCTCTGCTCCCAGCACTGCTTTCTTGGTGGTATGAGGTCCTCCTGTCTCTCTGCTCACTTGTCTCTTTTACATCTTAGAAGAGATTAGCTCAAGACGCATTCCAATCTTGTAGATTGAGTTCTGCTTCATTAACATAACTGCTGCCTATCCTTCCTCATTAACATCACAGAGGTAGATTTACAACACACGGGAAAATCACATCAGATGACAAAATGGACAATCATACAATACTGGGAATCATGACTCAGCCAAATGGACACACATATTTTGGGAGGACACAATTCAATCCATGACATATGAGGACACCACGATTTGCTTATTGGTCTACCAGCTGATAGAAATTTGATTGTTTACCTGTTTTGAGTACCATGAATAGGTTGCTATCAATATCCTTTATCATTTCTCTTAATGAAATATCTAGAAGTGGGACTGTTGCGTGTATGGTAAGTGTATGTTTAAATTTATGACACAGTGAAACTGTTTTCCAAAGAATCTGGACCCTTTCATGATTCTCCAAGAAATCTAGAGACATTCCAGTTGCTTCACATCCTACCCAACATTTCGTATTGTCTGTCTTTTTTATTTTAACCCCTGTATCAGATTTCTACTGGTGTGTTGATTTACTTTCAATTTGTATGCTCCTGATAATTAGTGAGATTAAGTATATTTCTAGCTGCCTATTATTCACTTATATATCTTTTTTTGGTTAAGTGTGCATACAAATGTTTTGACCATTTTTTATACTTATCTTCCTTTTCTTATCACTGAGTTGTAAAAATATATTTTGACTACAAGTATGCTGTCATGTATATATATATGCATGTATTTTATATGTATGCATGTATTTTATATATATACCCATTAAGAAAACCCATTGTTGTTGAGTTAATTCCAACTCGTAGCGAACCTAGAGGACAGAGTAGAACTGCCCCATAAAGTTACCAAGGAGCGCCTTATGGATAAGAACTGCCAACCCTTTGGTTAGTAGCTGTAGCACTTAACCACTACGCCACCAGGGTTTCCATATATATATTATTGTTCTTCTTTGGACTTAACTGAAACTCAGTAAATTGTACAGAAATGAATGATTTGATTCGTCTCTCTGGGTTGTGCGTTCATATCTCTATTTTTCCACTGTTGTCTTTCAGTTCCTGAATCAGGAACAGCTTCAGAACCCATTGACTTTGACAGTCCCCATTCTGGGACCTGAGGGCATAGTTGGTGAGAAGCTTGGGAGAATTTCTTTTATCCGTCATTTTGAAGAGGACTGCCTTCTGCCCTTTGGAGGGCTGCCTTCTCTCTGCTCACATTAAATCAGGGGGCAGGGGGGGCTTCTCACTATAAAAAGAAAGTTAGCCACTACTGATGGGCAGTTAGGTGCTGACAACAGTGGCCTCGCCCAGAAAACACACATGCTCTTCTTGACTCACTATGCTGTGGTCCTCTGGACTCTGCCTCCTTGACCCACCTCCCTGGATGATCCAGGGCGCAACTGGGCATGCTTCACTTGGCTCCGTATCAGGAGAACTCAATTCTCCAGGTACATTCTCTTCCCATCCCATGACATACATGTCATGAAATATTGGCCCTAGGACAACCGCCTCAGTCCAACATCAGCCCTTACAACAATTTTTTTCGTGAAACCTGGGTGGGGAATTTTCCGTCCTGGGTCTAGATGCTGAGACATTCCTGTTCCTCTCCCCGAAATCTCAGGATCCAAGCCTTATCATTTAAAAACAAAACAAAGCAAAGCACACAAACTCAAGAATCTTTTAAACATAAAAGCAGGTAGAGTACCATTTTGCCAACAAAACAATATATACTTAGTGCAACATGTTATTGTGTTTGCGATAAAATATGAAGGGGAGGTGAGGGCCACAAAGAATCCATGTGTACTACAGAGAAGCAGTTACCGCAGCATTCAAGAATGTGATGTCAGCACACTTTTTGGAAATAGAATTCAACATAAGAAGAGGCATAAAGAAACTCACCATTAAGACATAGGAGTCCTAGGGTGGGTCCAAGAGAGGTAAGAGGCATGTGTGGAGTCAACTGGAAACCACCATGATCACTTGACATCCTCCAGTGGATCTGAAGCTGAACATGACATAGGGAAAATAAAGAAGGTCAGGTCATCCTATCAGAAAAACATGAAGCTGAGATGAGATTCCCAGTGCTAGCAGGATCATGAGGCTTCAGAAAAGAAAAGAGAACATATCTAACGGCTCAGGAAAGTAAGAGTTATGTCTATTTACAGGTGGGCTTCCCCATGGTCTCTAGATCCACCCTCCTCACCCTCCCTCAGTGACAGGGCTTCCCCATGCCGTCCTCTGTCACTTAACTGACCCCAGCCCCTGCCACGTTTCTCCCACTTCCACAGAACTGGCACCCAGCCTGCCTGGGAAGGTGGGGATCAGAATCAAGAGATGAGACACAGCACTGGAAACCCAAGCCATTCTTTCTTTGGGGTCCTGAAGCCTCCTGTGACAGAAGAGACAAGGGGTGTGGCTGGGGAGCCCTACTAAAAAGAGGGATCTGTCATCTTTCTCTAGATTGTTCAAGGAACACAGACCCAGTTCCTCATCTCCCTTACCTGTCAGCTCCTCTGACCCACCAGAGCTAGGCCCAGCCCCATACACCTGCTCAGATATGACCAAGACCTTCACCTACATTTCACCCCTCTCAGCACAGGGTCACATCAGAAGGTTCACCCTACCTACAGCCACAGTGGAGGGATTCCTGCTGTTTAAGGCTGCACCTGGCTTTTCTTCAGCCAACTGAGGTCCCATCAACTCAGGGTTCTTGGGGCCCTTTCTTCCCAGCCCAAAGTGCTAACACTGTGTTTTCCCTACCTACTGGTCACTGGTGCTCTTTGACTTTAGAAAAAACTCCAGTTCTGAGGGTCAGCCCTTTCGTGGGACTGCCGAGTTCAGTCCAACATCTTCCGATCCCTGGTGCAGACGTAGGCCCCTGGTCCCCACAAGCCTCTAGATGGCATCTTCTAAAAAAAAAAAAACGGATCAGGAGCCTCCTAAGTATACTTGGTCCAAGCAAATTTTTTGTCTAAACATTCAGAGTGAAATAATCTACATTTATTCTTTGCTTTTTGAGTGTGATCCATGGAGATAGGATTCTTACCCATCCATCGTAAAAATGTGCCCAAAACGACCACTTATGACTTCTAAAATTAACAATTCCATGCACTTAGATATGACCCTCAGTAAAACATTTTTTAGAGAGCTCAACCTAAGCATAAAAAAAAAAAAGCATAGCATCCTCAAATTGGTTTGCTTATATACACTTTGACCACATTCATTTTGTTCTTATTAATGGCCTTTCAAAAATGCTATTTTCGTTTTCATTTGAAATGTTTCATTGACTAGCAGCTCTGGCAAAAACTGTAGACCTGGGAAACACTAAGACATAGCTTTTCCTGACTCCATTTCTGTTGTATTTCCTAGTACATTTATTCACTGAACTATTTTTCTTAGTGCATTTATTTAATACATAGAAGTTTTTCAATAGATGTTGACTCGCTCATGAATGTTTCTTTTAAAAGTTTTTCTTATAGATTTCATCAAGACACCAGACAATCTGAGTCCATTTCAGTTGATATGGGGGCAGTATGGGAGCAATTTTATCCTCTCCTTTCTTTTGTAAGATACATGCAGAATTGCTGTGGCTGATAGTAGAATTAACTCACTGACATGGGCTTTGAATAGTACTTGGAAGATACTCTAATCATCAGATCCTCTTTTTACAATCATTTGCAGGATTACTGTCATTTCTCACACCATAGGATGACTGTTTTAGACCCCTCACACCCAATCCCAAGAGCCTCCAAATGCACAGGCTGAAAATGAAAGCACAATGAAGAGGACACGATCCATTCTGCCACTCTGCTACTTCCGCGTGATTGGGTAGAAGATCATCCGTCTTCTGCATCCAGTAATGCAAGTAGAGAGATGATTTTCCTCTGCAGCCCTGGACTTTTCCACAGGGATAGTCAGAGCATGGGATCCAAAAGACTTTTAGCTACCTCCTGCAATGGCCAGCCTTTATGAATTGTATTTCAGATAATTTAATTATATCTGCTTCTGGTGTCTAGGATTTGTCTAGGATTTCGATGTACTCAAAAAAGAATGCAGGATTGAGACAGGGTACTTTATTCACAAAGCAATTTTGAAATCAGTGGTCATGTGCTAATTCATTCAAATTCAACATCAAAAATCATTTGTAAGAATCGTGGGAAATAATTGGTTGTCTTACCTGATAAGGGAGGAAGCAACAAGGAAGCCTGCCTTTCTTGAGTGCCTGGGTACAGTATTTGACTCGTCGTTCCTGTAATAGAAAGGTCTGAATTGAAAATTATTTCAGGTTGTTCCATGACAGAAGCTCAGGTCCTAAGAAGCGTCTCTAAGTTTTTGTCAATCCCCGACAATAATTAAAAAAAAAAAAAAAGCTTTCTGTAATTTTGCTTGAATTTTTCTTACTCCATCTTCTAAGCTAGGTGTAGGTAGAGTTCTGCATAGTAGCTGCAGACAGCACGTGCATGTAAAGAGATAGCTCCTAGCTGCAGAAAATTAAGACATGGCCAGATTCTAGAGGAGCAGAAAGTGTGCGTGGAGGCACTCTATTTACAGTGGTTGTTCAAACACCGTGGAAGCTTTGGATAGAAATAACTGCTGAATCCTATCAGGTTTAGGCTTGGGATAAATCTTAAAAATTAGAAAGAGTGGCTCATTTGATGTATTATCAAGACACCTCAGAGGAAATATACTGGGTATAGAGAAAGGATGAGAACAAGTATATTGATTCTTGATCTAGAAGGGAGACAAGCCACTTGTACATGTGTTTTACAGAGCAGTGGGATTATATCATGGTATTGGGACAGGGGGAATAGAGGGGTAAAGTCAAAGCCCTGTGTCATTTTCTTCAGGCACCTGGAGATTGCTTATGATTTTATTCCGAATGATTTGAAATAGACTATAGTAGATCTTATGGGGGCAGTAGAGGAGAAATGATTTCAACCGGAAAACTGTTAAGTGGGGTTATCTGTGCAAAATCTACAATAAAAGGCCCTCTCCAAGGGCTAGGCTGGAAGTCACTCCAACTGCCCTACCCAGAGCCTCTGGACTCCTTCCACTCCAGACATGCCTTCTCTTTCAGTCCAGGTAGCTGTTTGTTGTGATTGAACAGGGGCTGAGCAGATGGGTAACTTCAACTCAGATTAGAGCATGAGTTTCCCTGAGTTGTTCTGGATTGTTCTCCCTTTTGTGGAAACTCAGGTCTTCAGACAACTTCATGTTGTCTAATACCTACCCTCAGGCCTTTGTTTTGCTGTTCAGATGGTCACATTCACTATGTATTTATGCTCAGGGAGCTGAACCTGAGTGTGGTTGGTTCTCCAGTGGAAAGCCGGAGTGAAAGATGTAAAAGACCTACATAAAGAAAACTACAAAGTACTACTACAAGAAACTAAAAAGGACCTACATAAGTGGAAAAACATACCTTGCTCATGGATAGGAAGACTTAACATAGTAAAAATGTCTATTCTACCAAAAGCCATCTATACATACAATGCACTTCCGATCCAAATTCCAATGACATTTTTAATGTGATGGAGAAACAAATCACCAACTTCATATGGAAGGGAAAGAAGCCTCAGATAAGTAAAGCATTACTGAAAAAGAAGAAGAAAGTGGGAGGCCTCACTCTACCTGGTTTCAGAACCTATTATACAGCCACAGTAGTCAAAACAGCCTGGTACTCGTACAACAACAGGCACATAGACCAATGGAACAGAATTGAGAATCCAGATATAAATCCATCCACATATGAGCAGCTGATATTTGACAAAGCCCCAGTGTCAGTTAATCGGGGAAAAGATAGTCTTTTAACAAACGGTGCTGGCATAACTGGATATCCATTTGCAAAAACATGAAACAGGACCCATACCTCACACCAGGCACAAAAACTAACTCCAAGTGGATCAAAGACCTAAACATAAAGACTAAAACGATAAAGATCATGGAGGAAAAAATAGGGACAACGTTAGGAGCCCTAATTCAAGGCATAAACAGAATACAAAACATTACCAAAAATGACAAAGAGAAACCAGATAACTGGGAGCTCCTAAAAATCAAACACCTATGCTTATCTTAAGACTTCACCAAAAGAGTAAAAAGACCACCTACAGACTGGGAAAGAATTTTCAGCTATGACATCTCTGACCAGTGCCTGATCTCTAAAATCTATGTGATTCTGTCAAATCTCAACCACAAAAAGGCAAACAACCCAATCAAGAAGTGGGCAAAGGATATGAACACGCACTTCACTAAAGAAGATATTCAGGCAGCTAACAGATACATGAGAAAATGCTCTCGATCATTAGCCATTAGAGAAATGCAAATTAAAACTACGATGAGATTCCATCTCACTTCAACAAGGCTGGCATTAATCCAAAAAACACAAAATAATAAATGTTGGAGAGGCTAAGGAGAGATTGGAACTCTTATACACTGCTGGTGGGAATGTTAAATGGTACAACCACGTTGGAAATCTATCTGGCGTTTTCTTAAACAGTTAGAAATAGAACTACCATACAACCCAGAAATCCCACTCCTCGGAATATACCCTAGAGAAATAAGAGCCTTCACACAAAGAGATATATGCACACCCACGTTTATTGCAGCACTGTTTACAATAGCAAAAAGCTGGAAGCAACCAAGGGGTCCATCAACGGATGAATGGTTAAATAAATTGTGGTATATTCATACAATGGAATACTACCCATTGATAAAGAACAGTGACAAATCTGTGAAACATTTCATAACATGGAGGACCCTGGAAGGCATTATGCTGAGCGAAATTACTCAGAGGGAAAAGGACAAATATTGTATAAGACCACTATTATAAGATCTTGAGAGATAGTATAAACTGAGAAGAACACATTCTTTTGTGGTTACGAGGAGGGGAGGGAGGGAAGGTGGGAGAGGGTTTTTTACTGATTAGTTAGTACATAAGAGACAATACTCAATACATGGAAGGTCAGCTCAACTGGACTGGACCAAAACCAAAGAAGTTTCCGGGATAAAGTGAATGCTTCAAAGGTCAGCGGAGCAAGGGTGGGGGTTTGGGGACCATGGTTTAAGGGGACTTCTAAGTCAATTGGCAAAATAATTCTATTATAAAAACATTCTGCATCCCTCTTTGAAATGTGGCGTCTGGGGTCTTAAATGCTAACAAGCAGCCATCTAAGATGCATCAATTGGTCTCAACACACCTGGATCAAAGGAGAATGAAGAACACAAAGGTCACACGATAACTATGAGCTCAAGAGACAGAAAGGGCTATAGGAACCAGAGACTTACATCATCCTGAGACCAGAAGAACTAGTTGGTGCCCGGCCACAACTGATGACTGCCCTGACAGGGAGCACAATAGGGAACCCCTGAGGGAGCAGGAGATCAGTGGGATGCAGATGCCAAATTCTCACAAAAAGACCATACTTAATGGTCTGACTGAGACTAGAGGAATCCTGGCGGTCATGGTCCCCAAACTTTCTGTTGGCCCAGGACAGGAACCATTCCCCAAGGCAACTCATCATACATGGAAGTGACTGGACAGTGGGTAGGAGAGAGATGCTGATGAAGAGTGAGCTATTTGTATCAGGTGGACACTTAAGACTGTGTTGGCATCTCCTGTCTGGAGGAGGAATGGGAGGGTAGAGAGGGTTGGAAGCTGGCAAAATTGTCATGAAAGGAGAGACTGGAAGGGCTGACTCATTAGGGGGAGAGCCAGTGGGAGTATGGAGTAAGGTGTATATAAACTTATACGTGACAGACTGACTTGATTTGTAAACGTTCACTTGAAGCTCAACAAAAATTAAAAAAAAAAAAAAAAAAGTCAGCACTTCAAGTCCACCAGGCACTCCTGGGAAACGCTATGGGGCAATTCCACTATATAGGTACGGTTGCTGTAGGAGTCGACTGGGACAGGAAAGTAATGGGTTTTTGGTATAGGGTCTCTGAGGTTTGGTTTGGCTTTTATACCTGTGGTTATAATCTCATTTAAGAAGGGATTTTCCTTTTTATGTTAATGAGGCGTGTTAGTGTGGGGTGTGTCCTGAGTCAATCTCTTTTGAGATGTAAAAGGCAGATTAAGCAAGCACAGAGGAAGATGGATGCCAAACCACACTTGAAGTTCACCAAGAAATTCTGACTCATTGCAACCCTGTAGGACAAAGTAGAACTGCCCCATAGGGTTTCCAAAGAGCAGCTGGTAGATTCGAACTTCCCGCCTTTTGGTTAACTGCTGAGCTCTTAACCAGTATGCCACCAGGGCTCCGAGGATCACTAAGGAATCAAGAAGCAGAAATTGAAAACAACAAGGACCTCTCTCCCATACCCCAACTGAGCCAACAGAGAGAGAAAGTCTTCCCCTGGAGCCAGCACCCTGAATTCAGACTTCTAACCTCCTAATCTGTGAGAAAATAAATTTCTGTTTGTTGAAGCCAAAAATAAAAAAATAAAGAGTGGAAAAAAGTATAGGATAAAATTAGGCAGGTGTTCTCTCACTATTATTATTAAAAGTCCTGGGACAGGTATTCTGATGAATTAGAGTCACATCGTGTGTCCATTCTTCTTGACCAGAGTCTTCATGAGGTTGTTGCGCACAAAGATGTATTCCAGATATAACACTGCCCCACCAGGCACCTGGCTCAGTGCCTTGTTCTCAGTGGGTCTGTAGTTTCTATTTCTGGGAGCTCAAAGTAGAAGAACATAGGACGTTAAGTGTCTCCCATGCCAGATTTTAACATGACCAGCAGTGACTTAAATCCTTCCAGGCACCCCCATCCATTTCATAGCCCTTATCAAGTCCTTTATAATCAATGCTGCTGTGATAGTACAGAACTATGGGGAACTCATCTACTTCACAGACCCATCTCCTGTGAACAGGGCTTCCTGAATAGTGGAAGGGACTACTATGTGCAGGGGGAAAGAGTGGCCAAAATCTGCCACCATAATAAGTGTTTGCAGGGGTTGCTGCTAGGAGATGCAGTCCTATGTTGGCATGATGTTTTATGGGATTATCTTCATGAAATTTTTCTTAAGTGTTTCTTGTTTTGTTACATTAAGTAGGAAAGGAAGAGAGAGTATTAGTGAGCGTAAGTAAGTAGACTGAAGATGAAGATGCAGTGAATACCCTTTTGAAACTCTCTCCTTTATAAAAGACCTATAGGTGCCGAGAACTAAGCCTAAAGATAGTCCTTCCCCTGCTAGTGAGCGTGCTGAGGGTGTTTATCTAAAGAGTGGGTGCCAACACTATTCTGTGTCTTGGAGACAGTTTATGAGGCTTGCAGGGAGTCTGCCAGATATTTCCTGGGAAAGGCTCTCAGAGTCAGTGGTAGCTTGGGCATGTTCCTTCTTAGCAGAGGCCTGAGAGTATGGCTGAAATTCTCACAAGTTCTCTAGAGGGAAACTTCTCAACTGGAAGGAAGGAACACCTAATTCACTCCAGGGACTTTTGCCACCTTCAGCAGTTCCCTGTTCCATATAGCTGCTCATCAGTTGAGATTCATTGCACTGATTCCCAGTGACCATGGAGGGAATTTTTTTTTAAACACCTAGTTGCCTTTCCTTCTCCTCCATTTACCCTTTTTCTTTGTCTCATCAGTAACTCCAGTGCTGGGACCATGAATCCTGGGGCCTCCATGTCTCCTTCCACTGCACTGCCCTTTCCCCTACCCAATCCGGGACCCCCACACCGAACACATTGGGAGCGGCACCCGCTGCCCCTCATGACTTCATCACGCCCTCCTGGCACCCCTCTGGGGCTCTCTGCTTTCCCCAGGACACTGCTGGTGCCAAGTGTTGGGGATTCTGGCCCCCGTGGGGCTGGGCCTGGCAAGGTTATTGTCCTAGTCAGGACAGAAGGGAGATCAGCAGAGCTCCGTGAAACTCGGACCTTTGTCATAGTGCAGGTCCCAACTGGAGTGCCCCGGGGGCTCCCCGTGGGGCTGTTGCACATGCTCCACCCCCATCTGAGGCAGCCTCTGAGCTTCAGCAAATGATCCCTGACACTTCTTTTGTGGGTACTCAGGCTTGGAGGGGAGATTGGCCCCCAGCTCTTTCTCTTCAAGCTCCACCATCAGCTGCCCAGCTGGCCTCCATTTTCCCCCAAGTGAAGGCTCGGCCAGGCCAACATGCTTCTTCTGGGGAGGAAAGCCTGACGACCACACAATCCAGGCCTTCGCTGGATGACTCCTCCTGTAAGCCCAAGAGTGTTTACGAGGTCTACCAACGTTGGCAGTGCTTCAAGTCCCTGGCCTGGAGGCACCATCCCTGAAGATCTGATACAGAGGTTCTTTCCTGCTTTCTCATGTGAGTGCCCTAGTCGTCACGGACACCTGAGATTATCCTGCAGCTTTCAGACAAGGAGATCTTGGAAAGGCACAACGGAGGTTAGGCTCTTTGGGAACACTTAAAGGAAGGTCATGAAAGCTGGAACATTTTATGAGAAGATACATTCCTTTTAATACTAACCACATCTCCCCGTGTATAACACACTTTCAGGTGCCTTATCTCAATTGATCCTCACCACCTTGTACATGAAGCCACTCTTATATCTGAAACCTGGCACAGTGGTTAAGAGTCTGGCTGCTAACCAATAAGTCGGCAGCTGGAATTCACCAGCTACTCCCTGGGCGCTTGAGTCGTAATCAACTCGATGGCAACATTTTTTTTTTTTTTTTTAAGATTTTTAAACACCAGAGAGGATTCCCATTGTAAAATGAGGACCCATGATGTGAATTTAGGTCTCAAGACTACAAACACTATGCTTCTCCAATTGGTCTCTGCCTTGCAACATAGGATTTGAGCATATGTTGGCCAGTGCCATAGCAAATCCAGAGGAGGCAGAGATGGGCAGGACCTGTTGTTGTTGTTGTTGCTGTTGTTGTTAGATGCTGTCGAGTCAGTTCTGACTCACAGCAACACTATGTACAACAGAATGAAACACTGCCCGGTCCTACGCCATCCTCACAATCCTTAGTATGCTTGAGCTCACTGTTGCAGCCACTATGTCAGTTCATTTCGTTGGGGGTCTTTTTTGCTGAGCCTCTGCTTTACCAAGCATGATGTCCTTCTCCAGGGACTGCTTCCTTCTGATAATACGTCCAAAGTATATCTCACCATCCTTGCTCCTAAGGAGCATTCTGGCTGTACTTTTTCCAAGACAGACCTGTTCGTTCTTTTGACAGTCCATGGTATATTCAATATTCTTTGCCAACACCATAATTGAAAGGCATCAACTCTTCTTCGATCTTCCTTATTCATTGTCCAGCTTTAGCATGCATATGAGGCGATTAAAACACCATGGCTTGGGTCAGGCGCACCTGAGTCTTCAAGGCGACATCTTTGCTGTTTAAAACTTTAAAGAGGTCTTTTGTAGAAGATTTGCCCAATACAATGAGTCATTTGATGTCTTGACTGCTGCTTCCACAGGTGTTGATTGTGGATCTTAGTAAACTGAAATCCTTGAAACTTCAATCTTTTCTCAATTTATCATGATACTGCTTTTTGGTCCAGTTGTGAGGAATTTTGTTTCTTTTATGTTGAGGTATAATCCATACTGAAGGCTGTAGTCTTTGGTAGCCAGTGAATGCTTCAAGTGCTCTTCACTTTCAGCAAGCAAGGTTGTGTCATCTGCATAAGGCAGCTTGTTAATGCGTCTTCCTCCAATCCTGATGACCTGTTCTTCTTCATACAGTCCAGCTTCTCAGACTATTTGCTCAGCATACAGACTGAATAAGTACGGTGAAAGAATACAACCCTGACCCACATCTATCCTGGCTTCAGACCACACAGTATCCCCTTGTTCTGTTCTAACGGCTGCCTCTTGATCTATGTACAAGTTCCTCATGAGCACAGTTAAGTGTTCTGGAATTCCTATTCTTTGCAATGTTATCCATAATTTGTTATGATCCACACAGTCTAATACCTTCACATAGTCAATAAGACACAGGTAACCATCTTTCTGGTATTCTCTGCTCTCAACCAGGATTCATCTGACATCAGCAATGATACCCCTAGTTCCACTTCCTCTTCTGAATCTGGCTTGAATTTCTGGCAGTTCCCTGTCAATGTACCGCTGCAACCACTTTTGAATGATCTTCTGCAAAATTTTACTTGTGTGATATATTAATGATATAGATAGATAATTTCCATATTCTGTTGGATCACCTTTCTTTGGAATAGGCATAAATATGGATCTCTTCCAGTTGGTTGGCCAGGTAGCTGTGTTCCAAATTTCTTGGCATAGACGAATGAGCACTTACAGCGCTATATCCACTTGTTGAAACATCTCAGTTGGATTCTGACAATTCTTGGGGCTCTGTGTTTTGCCAACACCCGCAGCGCAGCTTGGACTTCTTCCTTCAGTACTATCAGTTCCTGATCATATGTTGCCTCCTGAAATGGTTGAATGTCAATGAATTCTTTTTGGTATAATGACTCTGCATATTCCTTCCACCTTCTTTTGATGCTTCTTGTGTTGTTCAGTATTTTGCCCATAGACTCTTTCTCTATTGCAACTTGAGGCTTGAATATTTTCTTTAGTTCTTTTAGCTTAAGAAATGCTGAGTGTGTTCTTCCCTTTTGGTTTTCTAACTCCAGGTCTTTGCACATGTCATGATAATACTTTCCTTTGTCTTCTAGAACCACCCTTTGAAATCTTCTGTTCAGCTCTTTTACTTCATCATTTCTTCCTTTCACTTTAGGTACTCGGCGTTCAAGAGCATGTTTCAGAGTCTCTTCTGACATGCATTTTGGTCTTTTCTTTCCTGTCTTTTTAATGACCTCTTGCTTTCTTCATGCAGGGTGGCTTTGATGTCATTGCACAACGTGTCTGGTCTTCGGCCATTAGTATTCAAGGAGTCAAATCTATTCTTGAGATAGTCTCTAAATTTGGGTGGTATATGCTCAAGGTTGTATTTTGGCTCTCGTGGACTTGTTCTTATTTTCTTCAACTTCAACTTCAACTTGCATATGAGCAACTGATGGTCTGTTCCACAGTCCACCCCTGGCCTTGTTCTGGCTGATGATATTGAGCTTTTCCATTGTTCTTTTCCACAGATATAGTCAATCTGACTCCTGTGTATTCTGCCTGGTGAGGTCCATGAGTATAGCCATCATTTATTTTTTTGAAAAAAGGCATTTGCAATGAAGAAATCCTTGGTCTTGCAAATTCTATCATTTGACCTCCAACATCATTTCTATCACCAAGGCCATATTCTCCAACTACCAATCTTTCTTCTTTGTTTCCAACTTTTGCATCCCAATCACCAGTAATTATCAGTGCACACTGATGCATGTTTGATCAATTTCAGACTGCAGAAGTTGGTAAAAATCTTCAACTTCTTCATCTTTGGCCTTAGTGGTTGCTGCGTAAATTTGAATAATATTCATATTAATCGGTCTTCCTTGTAGGCGTATGGATATTATCCTACCATTGACAGCATTGTACTTCAGGATAGAACTTGAAATGATCTTTTTGATAAAAAAAAAAAGAACGATTCCTCTTCAAGTTGTCATAGTAGACCTTATGATTTTCCCGTTCAAAACGGCCAATACCAGTCCATTTTAGCATTTCAAGGCCAAGGATATTGATGTTTCTGTGTTCTGTTTTATTTTTGACTATTTCCAATTTTCCTAGATTCATACTTCGGACATTCCACGTTCTGATTATTAATGAACATTGCAGTTGTTTCATCTCATTTTGAGTCGTGCCGTGTCAGCAAATGAAGGTCCTAAAAGCTTGATTCCATCCACATCATTAAGGTCTATTCTACTTCGAGGCAGCAACTTGTTTTAGTCATCTAGTGCTGCTCTTCCCCAGTTGTCTTTTGAGTGCCTTCCAACCCGAGGGGCTCATCTTCCAGCACTATATCAGACAATGTTCTGCTTCTATTCATAAGGTTTTCAGTGGCTAATTCTTTTCAGAAGTAGACTGCCACGTCCTTCTTCCTAGGGTAGGGCCTAGGGCAACCATTTTAAGTATACGCTCACCCTCATTCCTCTTTAGAATTCCCGTGAGATCACGGAGCTAGTAGAGTATGCATAGTGGTGAAGGGCTTGGGCTCTGCCCTTACTCAATCTGTAATCCTAAGGAGGGCATTGTACATCTTCACCCTTGAGTATCTCATCAAATAAGAGAACAATTATAATTAATTCAGAAGGTTGCTCTGATGGTTGATATTTGTCATCTTGGGCAGACTATGATTCTCTGTGGTTTGAACAGACATTGAACTGATTTCTCTTCCATAATATAGTATAATGTAGTTGCCTCCACGATGAAATGTGGTATAATGTATTCACCCCATGATGAAATCTGATATGATGTAATCATCTCCAAGATGAAATCTGTTATAAGCAATCAGTTGAAAGGCAAGTTTCCTTGGCAGTGGTAGCCTGCCTCCCATATATAAATAGAGGTTCCAGCAAGGCTCACTCTCAATCTGGATCCTATATCCCACTGATCATCATCTGACCTCTAGCTCTTGGGACATGAGACAGCAACCCACCACCTGACCTGCAGATTTTGGGATTCGCCACCTCTAGCAGCCCCATGAACCAGCAGCCTGCCATCTAACCTGCTGATTTTGGGTTTGTCAGCCCCTACAGCCACAGGAATCAGAAGAAGCTTCCAGCCTGACCCACTGACTTAGGACTTGGCAGCCTCCACAACTGCATGAGCCATTTCCTTGAGTTAAATCTCTCTAAAGATATATATATACATATATATGTCATCAGCTTTGCTCCTCTAGAGGATCCAGCTAACACAACAGCGAAGATGACATGAGCTAATGTATGAAGTGCTCAGCAGAGTGCCTGACACATGTTGAGCCTCATTAAAAGATGTCCATTATTGTCACTGTTATGAAGGAAAGGCAACATAGTACAAGAAAAGTACTCACAAAAGCCAATAGGTCCTAGCTGCAGTATGTGTGAGTAGAATTTGGCCATGAAGTCCAGGGTTATAGGCTTCTGTGAACGGAAGGCAGAGAGATTAATCTTGTGGGAAGCTTTGTCTTTTCACAGCAGACCCTACATCTCTCTCAACCCCGCACTGCCCCTTGGTAATTATGGGTGAACCAGTATCAGATAGTTATCACATTCTACAGGATTTTTTCTGTAGACATGTTGCTCACTCAATGGCTAAATGACTGAAGGAATCTGCCCTCCATCCATTCCCAAGAATAAAGGAAGTCTGCCAAATCCTACTTTATACCAATCTTAGGGATTCCCTGATTCTTGAATAGTTCTGTACTCCCTGTTCTATTGTGGTCTCAAATCGGTTGGGCAGCACGATTTTCGAATGTTGAGACAGCACAGGGGTCTCTCAGCATGGGTTCCTTCAGCTTTGCTTCTGGGCAGAACTCTTGCTCTCCACACCGTGGCACTCTAGGGCTGTGTTCTCCAAAGTGCAGCACCCCACTCCCCTCTCCAGAGTCATATGGGAAGCTGGTGAAAATGTTCATTCATTTTAGAATCTATATTTTAATGTCCCCTGGCAGGTCATTCAGTCCACAATCAGATTGAGGACTCAAAAGTACCTCCTCTTCCTTTGGCTGTCCCTCCCAGGAATATGTCTTAGTATAGTTCTGAGGCTCTGTGACTGGTATCCAGGAAGAAAAAGCACTGCAAACCTAAGAACAAACACTTGACATGGACAAACAGCAACATGGATGTGATGATAGGTAAGGGAGGTGTATAGGGGTGGGGTCAAGATGGGGATGAAACATTTACTTGTAGAAAATTACAGACATGCATGGGGTTTTAGCTAACTCCTGCAATGCCTGGCTGGACTGAAGCCCGCCATGACCCTGAAGGAAGGACTGTGGTAATCCCTGCAGGTGTGATAGTCCAAAAGCAACTTTGGCCAGATGATCTTCTACCAGACGGCAGGAAAGTGAGTTCATGGCATACTGACCCTGTTGGGACTGAGTGATGAGGCATGAAGAGGGTTGGGTGAGACTGGCTGCTGTCTGGCTGTGTTGGTATAAATTAGAAGGGATGTTGTGAGGAGGAGGTGTGCACTTGGATAGGGCTCCTAGTTCCGTGATGATCCTTCTGCAACCTCAGACAATTTCTACTACAGCATTCACTTCTTGAATTTCTCTGTTGTACATTCTTTCAGAAATTCACCCCTTTTGCATTTTGGATTTGTGGATGCCTCGATATTGAGGGTGTTAAGATGGGGTTGGGGATAAACAATGCGGCTCCCATGGAGATAAACTCCAAGCTGTTGGCACTCGCCGTGAGGGGACATGCTGTAACAGCTGGGTTCCACCTTTCCTCAGTGTCCGTGTAGCTGACAGGATATTTGGGACCACTCCTCCTCATGACAACTGGCACAAAACTGTTCTAAAACCATCCAAGAATAGCCAAGTCTGAAAAGCTTTGCTCAGGGGAAGGCAGCATCTCAATCACCCTGTGGGCGTGTCTCTGACCCTTATTGTCTTTCCTCCCCTGGTTTAAAAAAAATCAGCAGAGGAATCTGAAACATTCCCGAAATGTTACTTTCTACATTCTTCCCAGCATCCCTTTGACCCAATTATCTCCCTGGTTTATAGCTCAAGGGCTCAGACACTGAGACTAGGACCAGAGATCTAGGAGCTGGTCCTTGGTGTTATCTGCAATTAACTTCATCCCATCTCCCAGCTTCAGTCTGTCAGCTCTACTGTATGCGTTTTCAGGCTGAGGCAGGACAGACCTGGAATAGAGTGTCCATGAGTTGGGTGCTGCTGTGTGTCACATAGATTTGATTGAAATCAAAGAAGCCAATGTCCGTGTTGTGGTGTGCCATCAGGCGCTAATGGTATGGAAAGGAAGTGAGCACTGTGGCTCTGCCAGGAGGAGCTTCCAAGAAGGCATGGCTCATTTCTTTTACAACCTAAGTTATGATAACTTGTGCTGCACTGAAGGGATGGTGTGGTGAACATGTAAAAAAAAAAAAAAAAAGGGGACCCCCAAACCTTGTTTGTGCCACAGAGAGCAACTCCCTCCTAGAAAATGGACTTATTCAGGACCTTGGCAGCTCATTGAAGGCACATCTTTCTCTACTTTCCCACAATCCACTGCAGCCTGGTGCTGGAACTCCCGATGTTCCCTGCCTTCTTCTCAGCATGGCCTGTGCCTCCCTCACCCTTGTTAGGTTCATGGAGTCTGAGGCAGAGGAAAAGCTGCAGATTCAGAAGTTGCCGCAGAGGAATGGGTCTGCATGCCTGCCTCCTCTAGTTCTGGACAAGCTTGATGCTCACAGGCCTTCATCCACTGTGGTTAGCCAGTACACAGGTATGGCTATCCAAGTTCAACAGGAGCTGAGGGCCAGGAGTCAAAGAAGGTATGTAGAGACTGGCTATGTTTAGAGATGGCCATTGTCTTTACATGTGGTACTTTCTGTTCAAGAGGTGGCAATGGCTATTTCTATCAGCAAAGCCTGCAGAAGCCTAGGGTTTCAGCTACATTTCATTACACACTAGGTAGTGAGCTCCTCAAGTTTCATAGCTACTGTCTCACATGAAGTACCAACAGTGGAATCCAATATCTAATCAGCCTAAAACATGGGCCTCAATAAGAGGACTTCTTGGAAAAGCAATAGCTCCAAGCTTCCTCACAGGATAACTCTTTTGGACCTTCTACCTTTTATATCTTCTCCTCTCACAGTTCTTGCGGCTTCAGGTGTGCCTGCCCCACCAGGAGACACATTCCAGTGTCTCCAAAATTCTGCCCTTACAACTTGTGGTTGGGTGGTGTCTTAGTTATCTCCATCAATCTACTGCCCTCGAGTCGATTCCGACTTATAACGACCCAATAGGACAGAGTAGAACTGCCTCTTGGAGTTTCGAGGAGTGCCTGGTAGATTCGAACTGCTGACCTTTTGTCTAGGAGCTGTAGCACAACAGGATTTCCCTTAGTTATCTAGTGTTGGTATAATAGAAGTACCACAAGTGGATGGGTTGAACAAACAGAAATTTATTCTCTCACAGTCTAGGATGCTAGAAGTCTGAATTCAGGGTACCAGCTCCCAGAGAAGACTTTTTCTCTCTGCTGATTCTGGGGGAAGGTCCTTGTCATCAATCCTCCCCTGGTCTAGAAGTTTCTCAGCAGAAGGACCCCAGGTCCAAGGGACACACTGAGCTCCGGGAGCTTTTATCTTGGTAGCATGAAGTTCGACTCCTCCCTGCTGGCTTTTCTATTTTATATCTCAAAAGAGACCGACTCAAGATACAACCTGATCCTGTAGATTGAGTCCTGCCTCATTAAAATAACTGCCTCTAATTCTGCCTCATTAATATCATAGAGGTTAGGATTTACAACACATAGGATAATCACATCAGATCACAAAATGGTGAACAACCACCCAACACTGGGAATCATGGCCTAGCCAAGTTGATACACATTTGGGGGGGGAGGGACACAAGTCAATTAATAACAGGTGGGAAGAGATGGAATTTGCTGCGACACTTGCCTCCTCCTTTCCAACCCCTCCTACAGTGTTCATTCTAACAAAGGGAGGTCCCACGGAGCAGCCCCCCAACCAGCATCAACACAAACCCCAGCACCCTTGGGAGCCCATGTGACTCAATGAGATCCCTCCCAAAGTCTTGAAAGAGCATGTTGAAATCATGGAAGGTCTGCTTGGACCTGCCCATTCAGCCACTTTGGAGCCAGATGGAAAACATGAAGAAGAAGAAAATGAGCAACAGCAGGAAGAGATTGGGATATACCCAGACCTGGGACTCCTGAGCTACACTGATAAGCTGTGTTACAGGAAGCATTTAGTACGAAGGTGGGCTGGAATGGAGGTTTCGTGTCTGTACATTCCATAGTTTTGTTATTCCAGCAAACAAATATCTGGCATTTGGCCCCAGGATATTGTAATTAGCCTCGATTCCTTACAACCTGATCAATGTGTGTGTGTGTCTGTGTATGTGCAAGGTGGGGTGTGATGTTTTAATCCAACACTGGATGCAAACTCTAGAGGTGGATTATAGATCATCTTCTAGATCCTCCAAATCACTGATAACTCCTTGTAAAGTATGTTCACACACCACCTTCTTCCGTTATCAGATGGAAGCAATTATTCATCCTCAATTCCTGAAATGTTGCTATTGCCAGAATCACAGGTGGATCCCCAGTCCTTAATTTAGGAGCTGGAGAAAGAGGAAGGACCCACTCCCGCTCAGGTAAACCAGAGGAAGAAGGGAGAATCATAACATGAAACCCACAGGATTTCATCTAACCCTACAGTGCCTTGGCTGCCATGGCTTCTGGGCAAGGACAGCTCCTAGTGTGGGAGCAGGTGCAGAACAAGGAAGTAGGATACAGTGGAGAGGCAGAGAGGAGGCATCGTAAGGAATCAAAGACTGGGAATACTGCACAAGAGAATGGGCACGTAGAGCCACAGTACTGGTAATTGAACCAGAGTCATGTGACTGACTTCCCTTTTTCCTTCCAATACCATGGTCTCCACCACCTGCTCAGCCACATGTTCTCACAACCTGTACAGAGCAATTAACTGTCCATTTTCCTTCCTTGCAGCTGGTAGAGAAGCAACTGCTAGAGTTGAAAGGGGGGAGGGTGTGGAGGCAACCCCAACTTATGGTGTTCCCCCCATGGATTCACTTTTTTTCCAGAGCCTGAGGCCAGTGAAGATGCAGAGAGCACAGGTAACCACAGCCTCCACCTAGGAATCAGTGAGGAATTGGCACAAAAAAGTTGAATGCAGATGACCTGCCAAAAGATAGCAGAGGAGACAGTAACCTGTCTAAGTCAAAAGAACTTGCTCTCTTTACATGGAGTCAAAAGTTACAGAAACTTAAGTCTGAACATTCATCCTCTTCTCACCAGGGTGCTGGTCACTCTTCACCTAGATTGGGGGCCAGAGAAGCCTTAATGTTCATAGAAACCTCTCCTGTTAGTGAAACACCTAGGAAGGGTCCAGTGAAGAGGAGGAGGAAGAGGAGGAACTCCCCAGCCTTGCCTTCCTTTTGCTATCTCAACAAAGCCTACTGCCCTGGGGTCTTTCTAAGAGTCCTCTGCCTGCCTCTGGTATTCTACGCCATGGAGTTCAGGGCTCCTGGAGAGCATCTCAGTGCCTATCTCCTGAGACAGTGAGTCAGCCATCCTAGACATGGCCAAGTCTAAGATCCCAGCTCAAGTTAGAGACCCATCTCTTGCTGCCAAGAGGCCCTACTCAGAGGCTGACCTTGGAGTCTCTGGGAGGCAATCCTTCCCTGTGGGTGAGGTCCAACCCTCAATGCCTCTAAAAAGAGTGACCCTTCCACACATCGGAAAAGGAAAAAGCTTCATCTTAGCCAGTGGCAATCTCTCCTCTTCCATGTGTCAGACCCCTAAATTGGGAACCCCAAAATAGATGTTGATTTTCAGCTCCCCCACTCTTAGGCTAATGTTCCTCCCCTATCGCAGTGGTGTTTCCAGGCTGTTGTATAGACATAGTGAGGGCAGAGAGGGAGGCCCAAAACTAGGCAAGGTGCACATGTACTTCCATGGTTGGAAATGAAGAACAGTGGCTTTACTTTACAGAAGAGTCCTCTGTAAAATGGGATTAAAGATAGTTATGTTGGAAAAAACTCTCATTGCTTCTGTTCTGGTTCTCCTCTGCTGTTGGATGGATTGTGGTGCTGTGAAAAGGAAAAGATACAGGTGTCCCCCATATTCTACATCCATATGTGACTGACCTAGTTTTTTCCTCCAGCTTTAAGTCATGTTCTCAGAATGCTTTTGGGGACAGTCTGGCTTTGGCCTCTCACAGGTCGCTATTAAATCCCCAGTGATCATTTTCATCATCCATTTTTCACAAACCCTGGCTGGGTTTTGGGGAGCTTTCTGTGAGTATCCTATCATCTCTCTCTCCTTTTTTTTCATTAGCGCCGGAAATATATATAATTAGAAGTCATGTTGTAGAAGTTTCAATGATATGAGGAAACGTTTACAATGTATTTCAAAAAACTATGGGGTTAAGCTGTGCTTGTCAACCTTTACTATGCTGGGGAATCTTGTTAAAATGCAGATTTTGATTCTGTAAATGTGAAGTGGAGTCTAACTTGAGATTCTACATTTTTTTTTAATTTCTCCTGCAAAAATTTATACACATATTGTTTTGTGACATCAGTTGCAATCCCCACGATATGACAGCACACCTCCCCTTTCCACCACAGGTTCCCTGTGTCCATTCAACCAGTTCCTGTCCCTTCCTGCCTTCTCATTCTGCCTCTGGGCAGAAGCCACCCATTTGGTTTCATGTATGTGACTGAATTAAGAAGCACACTCCTCACGTGTATTGTTTTTCTGTGTTATAGTCCTGTCCAATCTTTACCTGAAGAGTGGGCTTTGTAGTTCTTCTGGTCTCAGGCTGGTAGAGTCTGGCTCATGTGGTCCTTTAGTCTCTTGGGCTAATACTTTCCTATGTCCTTGGTTTTTTTCATTCTTCTTCATTCCAAGTGGGTTGGGACTAATTGATACATACTAGATGACTGCTTGCAAGCTTTTAAGACCCCAGATGCCACTCTAAAGAATAGTTTTCTTAATAAATTTTGTTATGCCGATTGATCTAGATGTCTCCTGAAACTATGGTCCCCAGGCTCCAGCCCCAGCTACTCTTTCCTTCAAAGTGTTTCGATGTGTCCAGGAAACTCCTTAGCTTTTTTGCTTTGGTCCAGTTGTGCTGACTTCCCCAGTATTGTGTGCTGTCCTTGCCTTCACCGAATTTGATCCTTGTCTAGTATCTAGTTAGTGAAATTGCCTCCTTCTCCCTCCCCACCCTCATAGCCATCAAAACACGTTTTTCTGTGTATAAACCTTTTCTTGAGTTCTTATAATAATGGTCTCATTTAACATTTGTCCTTTTGTGACTTACTAGTTTTACTCAGCACAATGCCCTTCAGACCTGTCCATGTTGTGAGATGTTTCAAGTATACCTCATTGTTCTTTTGTGGCCTAGTATTCCACTGTGTGTTATGTACCATAATTTTTTTGTCCATTTGTCCGCTGATGGGTACTAGGTTGTTTCCATCTTTTTTGCTATTGCAAATAATGCTGCAGTGAACATGCATGTACATGTGTCTATTCGTGTGATGGCTCTTCTGTAGGATACCTAGGAATGGAATTGCTGGATTGTATGGTATTTCCTATTCCCAGCTTTTTAAGGAAGCGCCAAATCATTTTCCAAATTGTTAGTAACATTTCACATTCCCAGCAGCATTGTGTAAGTTTTCCGATCTCTTCACAACCTCTCCAATATTCATTATTTTGTATTTTTTGGATTAGCGCCATCCCTGTTAGGGTGAGATGGTATTTCATTGTAGTTTTGATTTGCATTTCATTAATGCCTAATGATTGTGTGTCTGTTTGCTGCCTGAATGTCTTCTTTGGTGAAGTGTCTATTCATATCCTTTGCCCATTTTTAAAATGGATTATTTGTTTTTTTGTTGTTGAGGTGTTGTAGCGTCTTATAGATTTTAAAGATTAGACCATTATCAGATATGTCACAGCCAAATTTTTTTCCCCAGTCTGTGGGTTCTCTTTTTACTGTTTTGGTGAAGTCCTTAGATGAACATAAGTGTTTCCTTTTTTGGAGCTCCCAGTTTAGTTTCTGTTCTGGTATTTGTGTATTGTTAGTTATGCTTTGTGTACTATTTATGGTATGTTTTAGGACTCCTAGCATTATCCCTATTTTTCCTTCTGCAATCTTTATCGTTTTAGATTTTATATTTAGGTCTTTGATCCATTTTAACTTAGCTTTTGTGTATGGTGTTAAGTATGAGTCCTGTCTCATTTTTTTTGCAGATGGATATCCAGTTATGCCAGCACCATTTGTTAAAGAAACTATCTTTCCTCCACTAAACACACTTTGGGCCTTTGTCAAATATCAACTGCTCACAGGTGGATGGATTAACGTCTGGTTTCTCAATTCTGTTCCATCGGTCTATGTATCTCTTGTTGTACCAGTGCCAGGCTGTTTGACTACCATGGTGGTATAATAGTTTCTAAAATCTGCTTAACTCCTCAAATCCAGGTGTCTGTGGCCTGACCTCTCCACCCCATTCCTCTCAGTAGTTCTGATTCCCAACTTGGAAACTCCCTGGATCTCATCAATGCTCCCTGACAGCCCAATGCTTTCTTCTCCACATTCCAAGTTCTGATTTTATCCCAAGTGCCTGTCAGTTTTCAGCAATGTAGTGTCCCAGAAGGTTCCTGGCCAACACCATGCAGGCACCTCATAGAGTGTCCTCCTTAGCATAACCCCCAATCTGGGTGTATCCCTCGTGTTTAGGGGAGTGTACACATCAAACATCAAAAGGCAATGTGGTGAGAGAAGGACAGAGCCCTGGCTCCTCCATTCACTGGTGTCTGACTTTAGCAAAGTCCCTCAACTCCTCCATATTTCAGGGTCTTCATTGGGAAAATAGCCATAACACTGTCCACCTCTCAGGGTGTTTGGCATATTAAATGAGTCATGCTTGAAAGGAATTTGCTCCCAATCCTACCAAGCACTGGGCCCTCAGTCAACGAAGGGAATAATCACATCTACAGTTTGGAAGTTCAGGTGTTACCTCTCATATCTTCGTCACCTGCCTGTTATCTGCCATCGGCACCTGTGTTTGGTTGACCACTTCCTAGAAATAGAAAGAACCTGGTGCTGTCCCATGTGAATAATGTGTGGAATCCTAAAATGTAACCATCAGCCTGCACAGTGGGATCTGACTGAGGGTCCACCTACTCGCAAACATTATTCCTCATAGGAACCTAGCAACTATATGTCTATGACACGAAAAGTGCTAAGCTGCTTTGGGTTTGATGTGTTCTGTCACAAATATGTGCTCTCCAAGGAGGAACTTCCTCTTGGTCAGTTTTCAGAGCTCTTTTCTGGGAAAGCAACAAGATTTGGATTTACGACTTGAAGAGTTGAGTGCTCCCCAAAGATGGCTGCAACAGAGGAAGTTTTTGTAGCTGGAGACTTATTTTCCCCGAAATGATTTTGATAGGGGTTTGCAATCTCTGTCTTTCCCTCTCTAACACACACACATAGGCATACACACATACTTCAGTGAATGCTCATGCTGTCTCCCCGAATTTCATACTTAAATCCAAAGAGCTTTGTTCTCAGGGCTCAGTGGGCAATGGTTTACTGCCAAAAATCACCTCTTTGAAGAATTGTTTTTATTTTTTTCTTTTTTGGCTTTCAATATCCTTTGCCTTGCCATCTCTGACAGCAGTTGACATAGCAACAAACCAGAGGAGGATGCTATTCACTGAGCTGTAAATTTACTTGCAGAGGATTTGTGTACGTCACAGGAAAGGAGAAGCGCAGGGCCAATGTAGGGGAAAAAATATTTCAAAATTTCTCTGGTGCCAACACACCTCAGACATAGAACAATTAATTATGCAACAACATTTAATATATGAATTATAAATTCTTCAAAACACCAGAAGAGAATATAAGAAAACTGACAGTGTAATGCATGAAATGTCGTTACTCTAGAAATCACAGAATTTCAGATACTTAATCTGTGCTCTATGCTGTTCCAGGTGGTTTACCTCCCCTAGTAACTCACATAATCTTCCTGCTCACCTGGTGAGGAACGGTTGATGTTAGATTGACATTAGGAAAACAAGAAGATGGCACCAAAAGTCCTCACTGGGAGTATTAAATATGGGATATGATAGTCGACTACTTTATAATCCTAACCCACTTTATAACCCTAGTGAGCAGAAAATAAAAGGGAATGGGCTGAAATAATGTTTGAGAGGAGGTCTTTAGCTCATGTGTACGTGAGATATGACATTAGGTGGGGAGGATATGAAATCTCTTTGCCATGTTTCTGGGCAGGAAAGAGCCTTGTCCAACTGAATTAATGAGGTCCACCCTGCCATTGCCAAGAGGTCTATCTCAGGAGCCTTAGGGGTCTTCCAAGGAGCATCACACAAGCATTATCCTCTTTCCTTCCCAACCAATGGCTGAAATTCTTGGATTTCACAATTGTAGATTTAGGTTTACATTTACGTGGAAAATAGTTTCTCATAAAGATAATACCACCTTATACAGTAACAAAGCTCAAGAGGTACAAAGACGGGTTGAGATGTATGCCAGGCTTGGCGGTTGTTGTAAGGATCTTTCCCCCTGGCCATCAATACACCTCTGCTGTCTCTTGTTCACAGTTTGTGTTGATGCCATGTTATGTGGGCACTGGGAAAAGAGAAGTGGTCACTTTTCTGGTACCAAGAAAGAATGTAGGGTGTGAGTCAATGGAGCTTGGTTCCAAAGTTGGTGGCAATGACTAAGCAGGCCTTCAGGATGGCCCGTCGGGACACATCGTGGACCCTAGGCTGACGGTCCAGTTCCTCTCGCGTGGTTGGTGTGGCCTTGCATCAACTTTCTCTGAATTCCTCTTCACCTCTTGACACACCTTCATCACTTGTAGAAAGCCTTCCCTTTCACACACCTGAAAGTGAATGTTGTCCTCAGAGGGTGCAAGTGAACAATGTGCTGGGAGGAAGAAAGGAAAGTGGCCTTAGAAAGGTTAGATTTAGGGTCAGCCAGAGCCGAGTTTTAATCTCAGCTCCGTCACTTGCTGGCTGTAGGACCTACATTGTCTGAGCCTCAGCTTTCTTATCAGTAAAATATGCATAATCACATTTCATTTGGATAGATCTTGCAAGAGAAGAGATAGTGTATGGAATATGGCCTAGATGAAAATGGCCTAAATGAAGGTTTATGCTATTTCTTCTGTGAGAGTGTGAACAGGGGAAGGCTGGAGTGGTCTGGTGGAGGTTCTGTAAGGATGTTGCACTAGGCTTAGGCCTGGATGAGTAGAGAGTCAAGAAGTAAAAAAAAGAAGTACCTGGGGTTATTTATTTCTGTTCCTGAGACTGTGCCTGGCTTCATTTTCTCTTTGCCTTGTCACAGCCCCCTCACCATGCACTGCATGTCACTGTTTAGTGTTCTTAACCCCTGGAGACCATGCTTTTCTAAAGGCAGGATGAGTGTCCTTGTCTTCCCTTGGACTAGGACATTAACATAAAATAATAGTAATATTCATATCCACTGTCATTTGCTGAATATGTTTCATGTGAGATTTTGCTCAGTGCTTGTCACAGATACAGTTCAAAGTCTGAGCTATCTAATGACTTAGAAGTCATTCCCATTTTACACATGGGCACAATTATTGCAAGTTCACACAGTCAGTAAGAGGAAGCCAGGATGGTTCCAAAACGAAAACGAGATCAGTTGCCGGTGTCAGTTCCAACACATGGTGATACTGTTTCACAGTAGGGCTGTGCTGCATAGGGTATCTGGTGAATTTCTAAAGGACATCACCAGGTGTTTGTTCTCAGGATCTACTAGATGGACTCAAACCACCACCTTTTCAGTTAGCAGCCAGCTTATTAAAGCTTTGTGCAACCCAGGGACTCCACATGGCTTTAAATTCTACAATCTTCCACTGTTTCAAATCAGGCACAGATATGGGTAACAAAAAAAAAAAAAGAACTATTTCCTCTACAACTTAGTTTCCCTGAAGTATAATTTCCATGCAATGAAACTCACCCATTTCAATTTATAGTTTAGTGACTTCAGCAAACTTCGGCAATTTAAAATACTGTGGTGTAACCACCATCTCAATCAACACCTAGACCATAGATTCAGATTCTCCATCACTGCATGGTTGTCTTTCAGGTAAATAGTCAGGAACAGTTCAGACTCTGCTGATTTTGACAGTCACCATTCAGAGGCCACAGGGTAGAGCTGGTGAGAAGCCCCTGAGGACTTCTTTTATTTGTGAACAAGAAGGGGACCGGCATCTGCCTCTGTGGTGAGACCTCTTTACCCACGATCTCATTAAATGTGTGTGTGTGTGGAGTGCTCATTATAAAAAGAAATCTACATACTATCGATGAGCATTGTGATGCTGGGAAAAGTGGCTTCATCCAAAGAACACAACTGCCTTGCCTGACTCCCAAAACTGTGATGCTCTGGACTCTGCTTCCTTGACTTTCCTTGTACCCTTAATGGCAGCCAGGGCACAGTCGAGTCTGCTTCACTTTTCTTCATCACAAGAGGACTTGATTCCTCAGAGTAAACTCTCTCTCCATCCCATGACATACACCTGAAAAAAACTGGCCCTAGATCTCCCAGCTCTGTTCATCATCAGCCCTTCTAGCAATTTCCTTCATGCAGTCTTGGTGTGGGATTTTCATTCCTGGGTCAAGGCGCTGAGACTCTCCTATTCCTCTCTCCTAAATCTCAGGATCCATGTCTTACCACTTACAAATTAAATAAAGCAGACAAAATCAAACACACAAGAAAATCACCCACGTATGTATCATTTATATATTACAATCACAAAGGGCTCTGAATATACAAAATGATCTTGGAAAAGAAGAACAAAGTATGTGACTCACACTTCAAGGTTTAAAATACCACTACAAACATACAGTAAACAAAACAGTTTGGTACTAGCATAAGGACAGACATAGATACAACGGTATAGAATTGAGGATCCAGAAATAAATTCATATATCTTTGTCCAATTTGTTTCAACAATGATGCCAAATCCATTCAATACAGGAAAGAATAGTCTCTTCAACAAGGGATGCTGGGGCTTCTGGATCTCCATATGAAAATGCGGGAAGCTGGCCACATAGTTCATACCATACAGAAAAATTAAATGGATTGATGACCTAAACAGGGGAGCTAAAACCATAAAACCCTTAGAAGTAAACATCAGGTTTATGTTTCAGGATTTCCCCCCCACAACTTCATAGATATGACACAAGAAAAAAAAAAGAAACAGATAAATATCTCTTGGTGAAAACTGAAATCTTTTCTGCATCAATGAGCACTATCAAGAAAGTGAAGACATACTTGGAATCTCTACAGTGCTTAAGGGTTTCATATCCAGAAATATAAAGAGTGCCTGGTACTAAACATAAAAATAAAAATGACTCATCTTAAAAAATGGACAAAAGACATAAATAGACATTATTCCAGAGAAAATATACAAATGGCCAGTAAGCAAGTGAAAAGATGCTCAATATCATCAGTCATTAGGGAAATGCAAATCAAAATCATGATGAGATGTCACTCCACACCACACCAATGGCTGTTACCAGAAAAAAACAATAAAACAAAACAAATAAGGACCTGGTGAGGATGTGGAGAAATTCGGACCCTTATCCATTGGTGCTGGGAATATGAAATGCTACGGCCACGGTAGAAAACAATTTGGTGGTTCCTCAAATAATTTAGCATAGAATTACCATATGACTCTGTAATTCCTCTCCTAGGCACAAACACTAAAGAATTGAAAGTAAGGAAACAGATAATTAGGCACTGACATTCACTGCAGCATTAGTCACTGAATCAAAAAGGTGGAAACAACACAAGTGTCCATCAAAAGATGAATGGAGAGCGGGACCGAGTTGGCGGAGAAGTCAGACGCTTCCAGTGAACCCTCTTACAACAAAACCCCGAAAAACAAGTGAAACAATTACATTTATGACAAGCTAGAAGCCCTGAACAACAAAAGCAAAGTTAGAAAATGGACTGAGCATCAGGGGGAGGTAGAGACAGTTCAGAAGTGGAGAGGAGTTCCTGAACTTGAATTTGCTGGGAACCCTCAGGCTGCAGCGGGCTGGTGGTAGTGTTCAGCTGCATTTTCCTCAGGGAGAAACAGCCTGCTACACAGCCTACTCACACCTCTGAAAACAGAAAAGAACAGTGCTTTCAGCAAAAGCTAAGTACTTGTGTGTATTTTACTGCACCCCCAGCCTCCAAGCCGGCTTCAGTGGCTGTTGATTTCCCTGGGCCTGAGACAGGCCCTACTGCGTGCCCTGAGCCATTCTCCTGGCCTTGGAGAAGGAATAAATTCACAACTGGGGAAAAGGCAATCTGCTAGCTCCACTAACCTAGGGAGCTCAATACAGAAGCGGCTTCTATCCAAGCATAAATGGTCCGTGGACTTTGAATACATTTTCCACCCTGCATGGACCTGTGTGGGCCTATTCCAGGAGAATAGGCCCTTGTTGGCAGACCACAACTGTTTCAGCTGTGTGGTGGAGAGGTGGGTTTTCGATGTTTGACACTGCTTTGCCTATTAAAAAGGGTCCTCACAGACATCAGGGGCCTAAGGACTGGTGACTCCAATTGGGTCACCCAGCCACTCACCACAGAGATGCAAGGTTAACTGGTACCTGCCAGTCCTTACAACCAAAAGCAGTGGGTGCCCAAGGTCCATCTGCAGAACCCACCCACCTATGCACTCTAGGGAACAGGGACATACTTTCCTCACAGACACTTAGGAGATAGTTGTCAGCCCCGCGCCTTTTTCAGAGCATGGCCCCCTTCTGCAACCAGACACTGGTACCTACACCAATAACCCCGGCCCCTCCAAGACCGTAAGACAGAGCCTGTACCACACACATGATGACCAACTACCTGGACACCTGAGCTGAATCCATACAAGAAAAGTGATTGTACTCCTAGGCTTATACACATGGTAACAGCTCTAGCAATCTGGTGACAGGATATTAGAGCTTCAAAGGTAAAATAATCAAGATAGCTCAATCAAGCAACCTACTTAGACATATCAAAACAAAACAAAGCAAGAAGCTAGGATATACTAAGCAAACATAAATGAAAGAAATATAATAACTTATGGATGGCTCAGAGACAACAGTCAATATCGAATCACATAAAGAAGCAGACCATGATCACTTCAACAAGCTCTGAACAAAAAGAATCAAGGGATCTTCCTGCCTTTCTGGAATTACCAGATGCAGAATACAAAAGATTAATATACAGAACTCTTCAAGACTTCAGGAACGAGATAGGAAGGAGATCAGGCAATAAGCAGAACAACCCAAGGAACACAGATAAAGCCGTTGAAGAAATTAAAAAGGTTATTTAAGAACATAATGAAAAATTTAATAAGCTGTAAGAATCCATAGAGAGACAACAATCAGAAATTCAGAAGATTAACAATAAAAGTACAGAATTAGACAACTCAATAGAAAATCAGGGGAGCAGAATTGAGCAAGTGGAAGGCAGAATTGGTGAGATTGAAGATAAAGCACTTGACACCAATATATTTGAAGAAAAATCAGATAAAAGAATTTAAAAAATGAAGAAACCCTAAGAATCATGTGAAACTCTATCAAGAGAAATAATGTGATTGGAGTACAAGGACAGAAAGGGATAACAGAAAATACAGAGAGAATTGTTGATGATTTGTTAGCAGAAAACTTCCCTGATATCAGGAAAGTTGAGAAGATATCTACCCAAGGTGCTTATTGAACTCCACATAAGGTAGATCTTAAAAGAAAGTCACCAAGACATATTACAATCAAACTTGCCAAAACCAAAGATAAAGAGAGAATTTTAAGAGCAGCTAGGGATAAACGAAAAGTCACGTACAAAAGAGAGTCAATAAGAATAAGCTCCGACTACTCAGCAGCAACCATGCAGGTAAGAAGGCAGTGGGATGACTTAGATAAAGTAGTGAAGGAAAAAAAAAATCCCAACCAAGAATCGTATATCCAGCAAAACTGTCTCTCAAATATAAAGGCAAAATTAGGACGTTTCTCAGTAAAATTCAGGGAATTCATATAAAACAAATCAAAACTACAAAAAATACTAAAGGGAGTTCTCTGGTTAGAAGATCAATAATATCAGATATCAACCCAAGACTCGAACACTGGGCGGAGAAATCAGATGTCAACCCAGATAGGGAAATCATAAAAATAAATCAAGAGAAAAAAAACCTCAAAACAGGGTAACAGCGATGTTGTAATGTAAAAGAACACAACATTAAAACAATAAAGATGGACTAAGAAATGATCTTTCATATGGAGAGGAAGGCAAGTCGATATATAAAAAAAAAAGTTAGGTTTAAACTTAGAAAAATGGGGGTAAATATTAAGGTAACCACAAAGGAGACTAACAATCCTACTCATCAAAATAAATTACAAGAAAAAAATAGAGACTCAGCAGAAACAAAATCAACTACAACTAATAAGAGTAAAAGACAATATATAAACATAAACTACTCAGCAGAAAAAATTCAGTGGGAAAAAGAAACTGTCAATAACACACACAAAAAAGACATCAAAATGACAGCACTGAACTCACACCTATCCATCATTACGCCGAATGTAAATGGACTAAATGCACCAATAAAGAGACAGAGAGTGGCAGAATGGATGAAAAACATGATCTGTCTATATGCTGCCTATGAGAGACACACATTAGACTTAGAGACACAAACAAACAAACTCAAAGGATGGAAAAAAATAAATCAAGCAAAGAAAAAATCAATAAAGGGCAGGAGTGGCAATATTAATTTCTGACTAAAGAGACTTTAAAGTTAAATCCACCACAAAGGATAAGGAAGGATACTATGTAATGAATAAAGGGACAATATACCAGGAGGATAAAAAAATATTAAATATTTATGCACCCAGTGACAGGGCTGCAAGATACATAAAACAAACTCTAACAGCATTGAAAAGTGAGATAGACAGCTTCACAATAATAGTAGAAGACTTCAACACACCTCTTTCGGTGAAGGACAGAACATCCAGAAAGAAGCTCATTAAAGACACGGAAGATCTAAATGCCACAATCAACCAACTCGACCTTATAGACATATACAGAACACTCCACCCAGCAGCAACGAAGTATACTTTCTTTTCCAATGCACATGTAACATTTCTTAGAACAGACCACATATTAGGTCATAAAGCAAGCCTTAGCTGAAGCCAAAACATTGAAATATTACAAAGCATCTTCTCTGACCATAAGGTCATAAAAGTAGAAATCAATAACAGTAAATCAGGGAAAAGGAATCAAACACTTGGAAACTAAGCAATACCCAGCTAAAAAATGACTGGGTTAAAGAAGACATCAAGGTTACAATAAAGAAATTCATAAAACTCAATGAGAATGAAAACACTTCCTATCAGAACCCTTGGGACACAGTGAAAGCAGTGCTCAGACTTCGATTTATGTCAATAAATGCACACCTACAAAAAGAAGAAAGGGCCAAAATCAAAGAATTATCCCTACAACTTGAACAAATAGTAAGAGAGCAACAAAGGAAAACCTCAGGCACCAGAAGAAAGCAAAAATAAAAATCAGAGCAGAATTAAATGAAATAGACAACAGAAAAACAACAGAGTTAACAAGACCAAAAGCTGCTTCTTTGAAAAAATTAACAAAATTGATAAACCAATGACCAAACTAACAGAAGAAAAACAGGAAAGGAAACAAATAACCCAAATGAGAAATGAGATGGGCGATATCACAAGAGACCCAACTGAAATTAAAAGAATCATATCCGGTTATTATGAAAAATTGTACTCTAACAAATTTGAAAACCTAGAAGAAATGGATGAATTTCTAGAAACACACTGCCTGCCTGAACTAGCACAAACAGAGGTAAACCAAAAAAACCAAACCCACTGCTGTCGAGTCGATTCCGACACACAGCGACCCTATAGGACAAAGTAGAATTGCCCCATAGAGTTTCCAAGGAGCGCATGGCGGATTCGAACTGCTGACCTTTTGGTTAGCAGCCGTAGCACTTAACCACTATGCCACCAGGGTTTCCCAAACAGAGGTAGAACAACTAAACCAACTCACAACAAAAGAAGAGATTGAAAAGGTAATCAAAAAACTCCCAACAAAAAAAAGGCCTGGCGAGGACAAATTCACTGGAGAGTTCTACCGAACTTTCAGAGAAGAGTTAACACCACTACTAAAGGTATTTCGGAGCATAGAAAAGGATGGAACACTTTCAAACTCATTCTGTGCAGCCAGCATATCTCTGATACCAAAACCAGGTAAAGACACCACAAGAAAAGAAAATTATAGACCTATATCCTTCATGAACATAGATTAAAAAATCCTTAACAAAGTTCTAGACAATAGAATTCAACATCATATCAAAGAAATAATTCACCATGACTAAGTGGGAGTCATACCAGGTATGCAGGGATGGTTCAACATTAGAATAACAATTAATGTAACCCATCATATAAATAAAACAAAAGACAAGAACCACATGATCTTATCAATTGATGCAGAAAAAGCATTTGACAAAGTTCAACACCGATTCATGATAAAAACTCTCAGCAAAATAGCAAAAGAAGGAAAATTCCTCAGCATAATAATGGGCATTTAAACAAAGCCAACAGCCAACATGATCCCAAATGGAAAGAGTCTGAAAGCATTCCCCTTGAGATCAGGAACCAGACAAGGATGCCCTTTATCACCATTTTTATTCAACATTCTGCTGGAGGTCCTAACCAGAGCAATTAGGCTAGATAAAGAAATCAAAGCATCCAGATTGGTAAGGAAGAAGTCAAAGTATCTCTATTTGCAGATGACATAATCTTACACACAGAAAACCCTAAAGAATTCTCAGGAAAACTACTGAAACTAATAGAAGAGTTCAGCACAGCATCAGGATACAAGATAAACATACAAAAATCAGGTGGATTCCTCTACACTAACAAAAAGAACATTCAAGAGGAAAACGCGAAATCAATACCATTTAAAGTAGCCCCCAAGATGATAAAATACTTAGGAATAAATCTTACCAGAGATGTAAAAGACCTATACAAAGAAAACTATGAGCCACTGACGCAGGAAAGCAAAAGAGACCTGCATAAGTGGAAAAACATACCTTGCTCACAGATAGGAAGACTTAACATTGTAAAAATGCCTATTATACCAAAAGCCATCTATAGATACAATGCGATTCCGATCCAAATTCCAACGACTATTTTCAATGAGATGGAGAAAGAAATCACCAACTTTATATGGAAGGGAAAGAGGCCCCGGATAAGTAAAGCATTACGGAAAAAGAACAATGTGGGAGGCCTCCCTATACCTGATTTTAGAACCTACTATACCTCCAAAGTAGTCAAACCAGACTGATACTGGTACAACAACAGATACATAGACCAGTGGAACAGAATTGAGAATCCAGACATAAATCCATCCACATATGAGCAACTGATATTTGATAAAGGCTCAAAGTCAGTTAAACGGGTAAAAGACAGTTTCTTTAACAAATGGTGCTGGCATAACTGGATATCCATCTGCAGAAAAACGAAACAAGACCCATAACTCACGCCATGCATAAAAAATTACTCAAAATGGATCAATGGCCTAAATATAAAATCTAAAACGATAAAGATCATGGAAGAAAAAATAGGGACAATGCTAGGAGCCCTAATACATGGCATAAACAGTATACAAAACATTACTAACGATGCAGAAGAGAAACTAGGTAACTGGGAGCTCCTAAAAATCAAACACCTATGCTCATCCAAAGACTGGGAAAAAGTTTTTTTAGCTATGACACTTATGATCAGCATCTGATCACTAAAATCTACATGATACTGCAAAAAGTCAACTACAAAAAGACAAATGAGCCAAGTAAAAAATGGGCAAAGGATATGAACAGAGACTTCTCTAAAGAATACATTCAGGTAGCTAACAGATACATGAGGAAGTGCTCCCGATCATCAGCCATTAAAGAAATGCAAATAAAAACTACAATGAGATTCTATCTCACTTCAACAAGGCTGGCGTGAATCCAAAAAACACAAAATAATAAATGTTGGAGAGGTTGTGAAGAGATTGGAACACTTATACACTGCTGGTGGGAATGTAAAATGGTACAATCAGTTTGGAAATCCATTTGGCCCTTCCTTAAAAAGCTAGAAATAGAACTACCACAGGATCCAGCAATCCCACTCCTTGGAATGTATCCTAGAGAAATAAGAGTCTGGACACGATCAGATACATCCACACCCATGTTTACTGCAGCATCGTTTAGAATAGGAAAAAGATAGAAGCAATTGAGGTACCCATGAACAGATGAATGGAGAAATAAATTATGGTATATTCACACAATGGAATACTACGCATCGATAAAGAACAATGATGAATCTGTGAAATAATTCATAATATAGACGAATCTGGAAGGCATTATGCTGAGTGAAATTAGTTGCAAAAGGACAAATATTGTATGAGCCCACTATTATAAGAACTCGAAAAATAGTTTAAACAGAGAAGAAAATATTCTTTAATTGCTAGGAGAGTGGAGAGGGAGGAGGGAGGGGTTTTTCACTAATTAGATAGTATATAAGAATTATTTTAGGTGAAGGGAAAGACAACACACAATATAGGAGAGGTCAGCACAATGGGACTAAACCAAAAGCAAAGAAGTCTCCTGAATAAACTGAATGCTTCGAAGGCCAGTGTAGAAGGGGTGGGGATTTGGGGACCATGGTTTCAGGGGACTTCTAAGTCAATTGGCATAATAAAATCTCCTGAAAAAACATTCTGCATCCCACTTTGGAGAGTGGTGTTTGGGGTCTTAAATGCTAGCAAGTGGCCATCTAAGATGCTTCAATTGGTCTCAACCTACCTGGACCAAAGGAGGATGAAGAACACCAAGAACACAAGATAATTATGACCCGAGAGACAGAAAGGACCACATAAACCAGAGACCACATTGGCCTGAGACCAGAAGAAATAGATGGTGCCCGGCTACAACCTATGACTGCCCCTGACAGGGAACATAACAGAGAACCCCTGAGGGAGCAGGAGAGCAGTGGGATGCAGACCTCAAATTCTCCTAAAAAGACCAGACTCAATGATCTGACTGAGTCTAGAAGGACCCCAGAGGTCATGGTCCCCAGACCTTTGATTAGCCCAAGAGAGGAATCATTCCCAAAGCCAACTCTTCAGACAGGGATTGGACTGGACTATGGGATAGAAAATGATACTGCTGAATAGTGAGCTTCTTGGATCAAGTAGACACATGAGACTATGTGGGCAGCCCCTATCTGGAGAGGAGAGGGCAGAGGGGGTCAGAAGGTGGCCAAATGGACATAAATTAGAGAGTGGAGGGAAGGAGTGTGCTGTCTCATTAGAGGAAGAGCAACTAGGGTGATGTAGCCAGGTGTATATAAGTTTTTATATGAGAGACTGACTTGGTTTGTAAACTTTCACTTAAAGCACAATAAAAAAAAAAGTTGCGGCCTTGGAAACCCTATGGGGAATTTCTACTCTGTTCTACAGCGTCACCATGAGTCAGAATCGACTCAACACCACACAAAATAACAGTGTTTGGAGAGGCTGTGGGAGAAAACAGAGACCATGGGTAGCCCTAGTGAGAAGCTTTTCTGTTCCTGGCAGCAGTGTGCCTGACTACACTTAGAGCTCAGTAGCCTTCACTGCAGTCTGGTTTCACCAGCATGAATTTTGAGGGAAGAGTTGGGACAGCAAAGAGGGTGATTACTCATAGGTCTATTCTCACAACAAGCTCTGGTGTTGAGCTGGAGCTCTGCAGCCACACAACGATACCTCCTTGATGATGCCGGGCATGATCTCACAGATGAGGGGTCCCCCTCCCCCCTTCCCTGGATTCTTCAGAGCTGGATGGAGGAACCAGAGGGAAAGCCCACCTTCCTGAGCATAGCCATAACATCCACTTCCCTCGACTACTTGTTAAGTTCTCTACCAAGGCGGGAGCGGTAGGCTGGGGGCGGGGGGGGGCGGGGAAGGGCCAGAAAATCAAGAAACAATGTCGAGTGATGATAAAAGTAAATCTAGTGAACAAAAGACTGAGCCCAAGGGTGAACAAAAGTGTGAGCCCAAGTGTGAACAAGAGTGTGAGTCCAAATGTCAGCCCAGCTGTTTAAGAAAGCTGTTGCAACTGTGCTCTGACAAGTGCCCACGCAACAAGTGTCCATCACCATGCGCACCAAAGTGCCCCTCTGTACCCCACGCCATGCTCCCCTCCATACCCCCCCAAGCCCTGTGCCAAGCCCTGTCCTCCTAAATGTCCCTCTCCCCGCCCACTCCAGGAGTGAGGCACCACGGGCACCACCATCATCTTCACCATATCCAGCAACATGGGGTTGGGGGCTGAAGCCAGGAACTGAAAAGTAAATGTGTTCCCCTGCTGTGCAAAAAAAAAAAAAATAGATGAATGGAAAGGCAAAATGCGACCTATAGTTACACACAATATTATTCAACCATAAAAAGCAATGAAGTTCTGAAACATGCAATAAATGCATGGACCGTGAAAACACTGTTCTGAGTGAAATAAATGAAATCCCAAGAAGGATCCCGTTTTACCTGAAAATCTACAATATGCAAAGATATAGAGCAGATTAATGGCTAGGAGGGATGGAGGCAGAAAGCACGAGGAGCGATTGCTAAAAACCAAGCAATGACAAAAAGAATCTTCAAAACCAAATGAAAAGAAACCTATGAAACCCTACCATGTATTACTGATTAAATACCGTATTTAAAAATACATGATATTTTACAATATAAAACCAGGCCAATCCCCATTCTGCCAACAAGAGTACATAACTACTACAAAGTAGGTCATCATGTTGGGAATGGCATATGAAGCAGGCTGGGCAAGCTGCAAGTAATCCATTGGTACTACAAAGAAGCAGTTACTGGATTATTCCAGAAGGAGGTATCGGTACACTTTGGGGCACTAGAATCTACCATAATGGAGACTCACCATAAGGCTCAGAAGTCCTTGGTGGGTCAAAGTGAGGTAGGAGGCATGTGTGGAGTCAACTGGGGTCCACCATGGTCATTTGACACCCTCTGTTGTGTTTGAAGCTAAACATAATATGGGGGAAAATAAAGAAGGTCAGGTCACCCTATCAGAAAAACAGGATGCTGAGATGAGACTTCCAATGCTAGCAGCATCCTGAGGCTTCAGAAAAGAAAGGACTCAGGGAAGTTAAGAGCTATGTCTATTCACAGGTGGGCCTCCCCAAGCTCTCTAGATCCAACTTCCCTGCCCTCCCTCAGGCACAGGGCTTCCCCATGCCCTCCCCTGTCCTTATCCCACCCCAACCCCTGCCCTGCTTCTCCCACTTCCAAGGAACTGGCACCAACCCTGCCTGGGAAGGTAGGGATCAGAACTAAGAGATGAGACAAACCAGGGGAAATCCAATCCATTCTCTCTTGGGTTCCTGAGGCCTCTGTGACAGAAAAGACAAGGGGTGTGGCTGGGAAGCACTACTATAAATAGGGCAACTGTCATCTTCTTCCAGATTGTTCAAGGAACACAGACCCAGTTCCTTAATCCCCTCACCTGTCAGCTGCTCTGACTCACCAGATCTAGGCTCGGCCCCATACATCTGCTCAGGTGTGACTGAGACCTTTACCTGTATCTCACACATCTCAGCACAGGGGCACATCAGAAGGTTCACCCTACCCACAGCCAAGGTTGGAGGGATTCTGGCTGTTTAACCTTGTATCTGGCTGTTTCTCAGCCAACTGAGGTCCCGTCAACTTAGGGTTCTTGGGGCCTTCTCTTCCCAGGCCCACGTGTGTTTTCCCTACCTCCTGGTTACCAGTGCTCTTTGACTATATAGAAAGGCAGCCAGTTTTGGGTCAGGTGTGCTTTCATTTTTAGAAATTTCAGGGGGTCTTTTGCAGCAGATTTGCCCAATACAAAATGTCAAAGTGACACCTTTCGTTTTTAGAAATTTCAGGGGGTCTTTTGCAGCAGATTTGACAATGCAAAATGTCCTTTGGTGTCCTGACTGCTGCTTCCGTGGGTCTTCATTGTGGATTCAAGGAGCATGAAACCCTTGACAACTTCAAATTTGTCTACATTTTCTTTATGTTCAGTATAATCTGCACTGAAGGCTATAGTCTTTGACCTTTATCAGGGAGTGCTTCAAGTCTTCATTTTCAGCATGCAAGGTGTGTCAGCTGCATATCCCAGATTGTCAATGACTTTCCTCCAGACCTCATGCCCCATTCTTTTTCATATACTCCAGCTTCTCAGATTGTTTATTAAGCATAGAGCTTGAAAAAGGGAGATGAAAGAATACGATGTTGCCACATCCCTTTTCCATGGACACACAGAAGGGCCCAAGTCCCCCAGATGCTCCACTCACAACCTCCAGTAGAGTACCCCAATGATGCATAAATGTTCTTGCTTAGCACATTTTAATGACACACAGGGACATGCACAGACACACACACTTAAACGCACTTAAACACACACACACACAACAGACATGTACTGACCAGTGTCGTGTCGGTAAAAACTTATCAATCCTCTCTGCGGGGGGGAGTGTGGTAAATCTTGATTTGTAGAGATTGACAATTTCCCTGATATAAATAATCCCGCCATGGCCCATCTGAAGGTACCAGCCTGATGTCACTGACCCACACTTGGGAAGAGATAAACACCGTCTACTATTGCAAGTTAACAGGAGCTGATTCCAGCATACCTGATCCACTTTCCTATTAGTACGTACACACATTCCACCTGCACAATGAGAAGGACCCTTAACTCCCATACCTAATATGTAAACCAAGTATCACTGTACATTTCCAGGAGACACAGCTCCTCACAACTCTTGAACACACACATATAACTACTACCCACACCCTGAATACACAAACATACCACCTCATACTGCCTATAGTCTTAAGACAAAAACCCCATGGACTGTGAATACTCACAGCCATTCCTACAGCTATGTATATACTCTCCACACGTGCCTGAACACCACATGTACAACCAAGAGGACCCAGATATACTCACTGAATAGCATACACACAATCAAGCTCTCCAACACCACCAAGTTCAAAATCTCACCTCATAGGCCACCCTAAAACAGACCCACACAAAATTCTACATCTCTAAAACATACATAACACACAATTCCCAAATGCATGCACAATTTATATAAACCCTCTCAGTTTCCAAATGTACATCCTGAACCTCCACATCTTCCAGAATAAACACCCCAGAAAACCAATGAAACCAAATACACACACAACCACATACAAACTGTATTATTAACATATAAGTACATCCCATGAACACTGAAAACGTACATACGAGCTATACCACCAAATTCTGCAAGAATTAGACCAGAATTGGCACAAAGAAGAACCCTAACTGCCTTCATACAGATACAAGCCCTCCATACACTCACTCAAAACCCAACCATGGGTATACACCTCACACATTCAGAGATGCAGGTAAAACTTCAAAACATCAACAATCCTTGCACTCTAGCTAACATACATACACAACCCATACCATTATGCACCCATGCGCTCACACATGCCAGAGACAGCATACACAGACACACACAAATACCCCCAATTCCTCAAAGTGTACATCACCCAAAACACTATAGATTATCACACGTCTCTAGAATACAGCCTCACTTCCTCAACATCCGAACATGCCCAAACACACCTTGAAACACCCTAATATTCTCCAAAGAAACACGTGTAGAATACTCCAAGAATAATTCACCCACCCACTCCTGACTTACACACACCAGTATATACTCCCCACTTACAATGAAATATCTCTTGCACATCCTGAATAAATACACTGGAACCCCGTTCCGGGTCCATTATCTCATGTTCCGAAACAGCCACATTCTCAATATCTCACACATAACCATGTCAACCTGCATCTACTACATGTAAAAACAATTCTCCCACTCCCTGTGCAAATACACAGCCCCATCTTTTCATCAGATACACGCCTCCTCATTTCACATTACATACCATACTCCCTACTGAAAAATATTACACCTAGCTCTAGATAATATTCATCTAAATGGCCATGCCCCTTCATGAAACACACAAACTCATTACACATACAACTGTCCTCATACCCCAAACATAACCTAAATTATCCAGGATACTAAAAGTTGGCAAAAATATGGCCCTATTGAGGCAGGCAGCCTCAGAGCCTAACCCTTCTGAGAGACACCTGCTCTGGCTTATCCTCCCACACTGAGCAGAATAAGCTGCACATTCTTTTAAACTTGTCGTCGACAAGGTGATTACAGAAAGGGCCATAGATGGCCTCCACCTGCCTCTGGGTAGAGACTTAACATCCTAATGAAAGAGAATCAACCTCTTCTGCCATCCTGGGGATGGAACCCTTGTCTAAAGAAAAGGCATAGTCATCACCAAGCTCTGAGCTCCTGCCTGAAGGTCAATGCTCAATATTCATGAGTAATTTGCATTTCCTTGTCTGCTGTCCTAAAAGCTTACCTCCCCAAGGTGCCTGTGAGCAGTCTTGGAGGGAACAGTCCCGATTGCTCCCTTCTGTGTACAGGGAGATAAAGGCATCTTTCTGATCTCCCACCTCACCCTCTTCTTTATTGGCTATAGCAAGTCATGCCAAGCAAAACCTGGGTTTTTCACCTGGCAACACTACATGTTCCAATATCAATATAACCTCACACTGCCTGCCTACACATAGTCCAACAATCCAAAATACTCCAACAGAAATCAATCCCCAATTTTCCACAGTACGTTTCCAACCCAGACCAAACATGGAAGAACGCATGTGCAACTCCAGAAAAGCACCCAAAGCAACACATTCACACAGCATGCCCTGAGTACACACCAGTGATCTTCTCTCATTCCCCAAACAAACAAAAAGAACAGGCCCTACACCCAAACTAATACACACAGGCACACTCCCTCAGATGCCCATTGTAAAGCAGAGAAACACATTCCAAACCCTACAAGAACACACTCATACTGAACCACAAATATTCATGCAGACACCACCAACCCACACATTTCAATACAAATATCAACTTCCCAAGAACCCATTCAACACATACACAACCCCCAAATTGTGAATTCATAGAAACACATTTCCAACAGAGTCCCAAATAATAGGGACAGGAGCACTCACACCTCTCAACATACGAGGCCTGCAACTATATCTCTGCCCTATTTCCAGAATACACAACACTGCACAAGTACTTCACCCTCAAAAATCAAACACAAAACTTTCTCATCTCCTCAAGTACACACACGGACCACCGACAGCCTCTTAATATACACACGTGCCTCACATTCCAAATGCACCCACAGACACTCACTCCACTGCTCCAGGATAGAAACACAAATACAGCACCTTAAAGCCTCAAATGCACACACAGTTGTGTGCTGACAAAGCATTACACACCCACACTGGCTTTCTGCAGAATTATACACACGTACAAAATGTCCCAGATACACATGGAGGAGTGGCACACACTTTACTGATCTCAATCGAACATGCAGTACTCGTGACTGGAAATCTTTTATACACACATCATTAGCAGGAGGCTTTTGTAGATCTTTGCAAACCTCTTGCATCCTTAATCCACCATGCTTGCAAGTCGATCATGATTCCATGCACGACAGTACATATAAATGCTTGGTTTTTAGTCAATTCAGCAAAGTCACTCACTTCCTGAGCAAATTAGTGTCATTTGAACATGAATATCGGTTGATGTGTTTCTTACGTTAACAAGGAAGATCTAAGATAAGTGAGGTCGTAGGCTGGAACTTGACTGAATTTTCCTTGACACGAGCTCTTTCTGTGCTTAAACAGAGAGTGCTTTTCAAATCCTTAAAGATTGTTCAAAATTAGGTATTCTTCAGAACGCAACAGATAATGACTTGACACACTTGTCAGTTTAAACTGGCATTATTGAAATCCCCCCCCCCCCCATTTTCAGTCCACCAAGTAGGAAAAAAATCACTGCAGTCCTGAGATGCAGCCTTTGCCATTTCCCGTGGTATAAATACTGCCAGCACAGGACAAGCTAGCAACCTGAGGGCACTGAATTCTACACCATGACAGGGGGTCTCCCAATGCAAAACCCACGCCTGCAAATAACCCAAGAGCCTTTAGGAGGGTAAAGCATAGCAGCAACATTACTAAGGATGTTTGCGTGTCCCTTACCTTCCTTTGTAATAGAACTGACCGATAAGAAAGCGGAAGAGCGGTGCGCTCCTGTGTGCAGGGTCTGAGGCCTCCCCTGGCACAGCCCAGCCCAGCCGCGAGACCTACCCTTAGGGACCCTGCCCTTCCTGCTCCTGCCGCGCGCCTCCCAGAAGGGGACCTTCTGCAACTGACGCCTGAGGCCCTTAGAGGGCATCAGTTCGCGCGTCCCGAGCCCTGTCCCAGGAGGTTGTACGCATGCGTGAGCTCCTAAACCAGGGCGGGCTTAGCGTCGCACCGTCAGGCCTCCTTACCTAATGCATACCCTTTGCTGTGAGTGGATTCTGACTCACAGCCACCCCATAAAATATAGGACAAGGTAAAACTGACCCATAGAGTTTGCAAGGAGTGGATGGTGGATTTGAACTGCCAACTTTTTGTTAGCAGCTGGGCTTTTAACTGCTTTGCAACCAGGGCTCCACTTAAAATACAGTATCCTGGAATTGGGAAGAGTGCTCTTCCACATTTAGATACACTCTGGACCACATTCATTCCTTCTGCAGAATGGACTTTCAAAAAATACTGTTTCTTTTTCCTATTCACTTTGAAAATTCCAGTACAGAACTGCACAACCAAAGAATTTCAGACCTGGGAAATGTAAGACATAGTTTCTCCCGACGCCATTCCTAAGGTTTTTCCCACTACATTTACTGTCATACGGTATATTTCCTGCTGCATTTATTTAATACATAGACATTTTCACAATAAATGTTGAGGCACCAATGTTTTGTCTGAAACTTACTTGTTACCTTGATTGACCAAGAGAGTGGAGAGGCAGCTCCCAGAAAGTAGTAGCTCCTGGCTTTCCTTAGGTCCTTGTTCCTTGTAAGCAGAATGGCTTAAGCCACATCCTTAGCATTTCTGAAATTGAATAACAATTTATGGAATTTTTATTCCAAAATAAATATTTATGGAATGAAAAGAAGTCCATTTACAATAGCATTTAAGAAAATAAAACATATAGGAATAAATGTACCCAGTGATGTGAAAGGCTTATACAATGAAAATTATAAAACGCTGCTGAAAGATATTAAAGAAGACTTAAATAGATGGGAAGACATTCCGTGCTCATGGATTGGGTGACTTAAAATGGTCAAAGTGTCAATACTACACAAAGTGATCTACAGATAGAATGCAAACCTAATCAAAATTACTATAGTTTTCTTTAGATAAATGGAAAATAATCCTCATTTTTCTGTGAGAAGACAAGAGGCCCCAAATAGCCAAAGCAATTTCATAAAGGAAGAACAAAGTCACAGGCCTCACACTTCCTGACTTCAAAACATATTCCACACCTACAGTAAATCAAAACAGCCTGGTACTGGTTCAATGGTAGACAAATAGACTAATGATACAGAATTGAAAATCCAGAAATAAATCCAAGCCTCTGTGGTCAATCGATTTTCGACAAAGGAGTCAAATCCATTCAAAGGGGAAAGAAGAGTCTCTTCAACAAATGGTGCTGGCTAAACTGGATTTCCACAAGCAGAAAAATGAAACAAGATCTATACCTGACACCATACACAAAAACTAAATCAGTATGGTTCAAGGACCTAAATTTACGTTTAGAACCATACAGTTCTTGGAAGAAAATTTAGGAGTAAACCTTTTGGACCTATATGGTTTTCAAACAGTTTATCAAACTCAATAGTGAATGCACAAGCATTAGAAAACAAAATAGATAACTGGGACCACATAAAAGTTAAATACTGATGTTCATTAAAGGACTTCATAAAAATAGGGAAAAGACAGCCTACACACTGGGAAAAATTCTTTGGGAATGATAAAGTGATCAGAGTCTAACATCTAAAATATATAGCAAACTTCCACAACTTAATCAAAAGACAAATAACCATACCAAAAAAACGGGCAAAGAACATGAACAGACATTTCACCAAAGAGAATATTCAAATGGCCAACAGACACATGAGAAGATGCTCAGCATCATTAGCATCAGGGAAACGCAAACCAAAGCCACAATGACATACCATTTCACTCCAACTACGATGGCTAAGATAAAATAATCAAAAACAAAAAAAGGGAAAACAACAGCCTTGGAGGGGATGTGGAGATATTGGAACCCTCATCCATTGCTGGTGAAAATGCAAAATGATATAGCTATTTTGCAAAATAGTCTGGTGGTTCCTAAAACAACTGAAGGTAGAGCTGCCATATAACCCAGCAATCCCACTGCAGGTGTATACCCTAGGGATCTATAGAAGTGCCATGAACAAACCTATGCACACCTATTTTCATTGCAGCACTATTCACAATAGCAAAAAGATGGAAACAACCTAAGTTCCTGTCAATAGTTGAATGGAAAAGTAAGATATGACGCATACACACCATGGAATACTACTCAGCAATAAATAAAAATGAGTTCCATAAACACCTTGGAACATGGAAGAACCTGGAGGGCATTACTTCCAGTGAAATAAGTCAGTCATAAAATAAAACAAATATTTTCTGTTATGACATTTATGAAATGACATGAACAAATAAAAATATGCAGAAAATGATGTTCACTAGTGTTTACCAGAGACGGGGTGGGGGAAAATGGAAATTCACTTCCTAGAGAGTAGACACTGGTTATTTTTGGTGATGCGAAAGGTAACACCAAATGAGGGTGAAGTGTACACAGCTTGATGAACATAGACCATGTCAGTAAAATGTACACAAGCAAAAAGAACTTGTTAGTAATAGCATGTAATAAGTAATTTTGAAACATAAGGGAAAACAACCAAAAGATATATATGCAGGTATATATACATGCAGGTAAGTATGTATGTGTATAAGTATGTATGTAAGAGAGTACATACATGTAAATATAGGTGCATCTGTATATGTGTATACATCTGTGGGCCTGTGTGCACACTTATTAATATATATAATAAATCACATAGAGGGAACAATTATGAATATTTCTTAGGCATAAGCAAACACCTCACGGAATTGGTCTTCTGGATTTGAAGTATTAAGACTAGAGTCTGGTGAAACATCTGGGTCCATTGGCATAATACAGTTCATAAAGTTATATATTATGTCTTAGTTTGCTGAGTAGTGTCTGGGCTTTTAAAAGCTTGATAGTGGCCTTCTCAGATACAACTCTTGGTCTCTACTCATCTGCAGCAAAAGAGAATGTAGGAAACCAAAGACTCAAAAAGAAACTTGTCTACAAGACAAACAGTCTACATAAACCACAGCCTCATCTGCCCTGAGACCAGAAGACTAGATGATTCCCAGCTACCACTACCATCCCTTGGGATCAGGGCCATAACAGATGGATTCAGAGAGAATGGGAGAAAAATGTGGCACAGAATCCCAAATTCATTAAAAAAAGAACAAAAAAACAGGCTTACTGAACTAGTTCAGACTTGAGTACTCCCCGGAAACACTGCGCCAAAATACCCATCAATTCTTGAACTGCAACTAACCCCTGAAGTCACTTTATACCTAAGTAACAGATTCGCTCCAAAATCAATGAATATCACCAATAACTACGGTGCTCCTTTAGTCCAAATTTCAAAGATTGCTGCTTAAGAAGAATTAGTTAACAAAGTGAGAAATAAACTCAATTGAAATGTGGACGGTATCAAGCTTGCTCTTTTTAAAGCCCCTAATTCCAGATATGACCTCCCAGTTTTCCTACTAGAGAAGGCACACAGCAATGCTGCTCTTAGAAGGCAAGAACTCCATCACCCAAGGGCAAAATTTTGCCTCAGGCATCCCTGCTGATAATTCAAACCTCCCAGACTGCCTTGCAATAAGAAATGCTTGATTTTCACATCGCCTGCCTCTGCACTTCCTACTACATTGTATTTGCGTTTTTACGTGCATTATACCGTAATCTCACTGTCCCTGGCTCTGCAAATCTTCTAGGAATGCATGCTAAGAGATCTCTTAAGGGAAAAGTCCTCAATATGTGTACTTCAGTTTACTTTTCTCCTGTTTAGTGATTAGGAATACGTCTCAGCCAGTGTTCCTTCCTTCCTGTCTACATTCCTTTTTTTTTTATTAATATAAATTCATTATTCCTGTTAGCCCTGAAAAATCTGTACCAGAATTGCATCATTGTATTGCTTTTAAGGTTTTTTTTTTTTTAAGAAAAATTTCAATAATCAGATAGCTTTTTCTGGAAATTACAAGATTCATATTATTTCTCACTCCCTTGGATGACTCCCTGCATGACCCTACAGAGCCAACACATGGAGCCTCCAAGTGCACAGGCTCAGAGAGAAATCACAGTAGTTGAATAAGACTCAGTCATCACATCTTGTCATTTCCTCCAATGCTCTGACGTTGGGTGGAAGATCGTCTGTCATCTGTGTTCTATGACCCAAGAACAGAGATGATTTTTTTCAGTGGTCAGTGCAGGTCTTAGAGTTTTTCTATAGTGATGGTCTGAGAGCCAGTTCCAAAGGACTTTTGGCTTTGCATTTTCACGACAAATATTAGTAAATTTCCTAAGGGCTAATTTAGTCACATACGCTTCAATGGTCGCATATTTTCAGGCAGTAGAAAAGGAAATTGGAGAATGTGGACATTAATGTTCCTCCACAATGCTATGTTTAAATCATTGGCTCTGGGCTCACTCATTCAAATCCAATGGTCCTAAATCCAAATAAGTATGTACAATGGGAAAAAATTGATGGACTAACTGGCAAGCGGAAGTATCAAAGAGCAAGTCTGCGTTTCTTGAAGGACTAGATGTACTGATTTGCCCCACCATCAGCCTGGATTGAAAATCATTTAAGGTTGCTACATGATAGAAGCTCAAGTCCTAAGAAAAGTCGCCAAGATTTTACTTTTATCGATCACCATGAGTAGCTTTTAAAAATATCAGGGCCGTTTTTCTTGAATCTCTCTAACTTCATCATCTAAGCTAAGACATAAGGAGAGTTGTTCATTGTAGGTGCCAGAGAAAATACAAAGATAGATGCACGCAAGAAGCTACTCCCTGGTTGCAGGGAATTAAGCCCAAGCAATTTCTAGAGAGGCAGAAGCTGCATGCAGGCGCTCTTTTCACACAGGTTGGGCAAACACTGTGGATGCTGAAGATAGAAATATTCATTGGGTCTTATCAGGTTTATATTTCAGATAAAACTCAGACATCACAAGGCAATTCATGAGGACCATCTTATGAAATGACCCTGTCACATAATTGTAGCAAAGAGGGGCTTCCAATGCTCTGCTTCTCCACTATAATACGACTACTATTGTCTTTTTCTACATTACCCTCTTGAGTCAAAATTTCTTCCCCAGTGACAAGAATCTAAGTTAGTGCCAGCAAGGAAATTTTCTGAGTGAAGCCTGTCGTTGTGGAACACTCCTCCTCAATGTCTCTCTCCTTCCTTTATAGCCTCCCATCTGAAGGCCACTACTGCTGTGAGAGCAGGATTAAAGTTGGTCTCACGTTACTTTTCTCATTGCAATCACGTGGGTTCAGCACCCTTCATCTCCCTGAACCAATTTTGCATCAAGCATCTCTTCCTGAAACAAAATGAGCGCTCTTTCAACTCATTTTAGTACACTGAAAATTATGCTGATGATAAAAAATAGTCAAACATACTTTATTTAGTGAACATTCTACCATGACTCCCACAAAGATATGAGCACATACCTTGATAAGCTTGGATTCCAAAGAGCAAGGGTGTGCGTAGGACTTCATGGCTCAGAATGGCCAGGTAGGGGTTTGATAGGAGCAAGTGTGTGTGTGATTTGACTTTGGTGAGTAGAATCCTGTTTTGGCCTCAAGATACTCACCCATTTTAGGGCCATGGGGCTCTATCTGACACCTGAAGAACCCAGAGCTGTTGGGAAAAAAACAAAAACTCATTGCCCTCGAGTCGATTCCTAAGCTCATTTAGTTTCAGAGAAATAGATTTTCTTCTCCATCGTCCTTGTATCTGCTCCCATGCCCACTAAGCCTACAGGCTCCAGAGCGTTTGATGATCATTCAATATCCCAGATGATCAAAATGACCTGTAAGATTCTGTATAATTGGTGTGCTGTTTGGTTTGAGTGCTGTGTTTTGCTTATGGAACCAAGATTCCAACTCTGACCTTCTGACTACAAATTCAGTTCTGTTCTTATGAGGGTGAGTAAGTCATAATAGCTAAGTTTTTTTTTTTTTAACTCCAGTGGGTTTTCCAGATAAAATACAGGCCACTTGTCAACTTCAAATTTCTGAGGAACAAGGACTAATGTTTTTTTGGAGACCTCGTGGTGCAGTATTCTTGAAAGCATGTCCCCATATTACACAGGGATTCTTTGGAGTCCTGTATTTTACTTCCTAAATCCAGCAAGCCTATTCTTGGGGTAACTTTGAAGTTTACAAGCATGTTAAAGTTCTTATTGTAGAATCTAGGATATATGTAAGAATACAAATAGGATCATTGATTCAGAAAGGAAAAAAAAAGCATAAATGCACAAGATTGCATTAATTTTAAGGGAAAATACATATATACGTATATAGGAACACACCTTAATTGTATGAGAAAAAAGGAAACTGAAAGCACTTTTGGTAAATGAGCATAGCTTCTGTTAGTTACTCTCAGTCACATACAATATTTTTGGAAAGAGGAAAAAGAAATAGAAAATATCATCGATTTCCACTTAGATGGAGAATTTGGTCGCCAAGAAAAGGTGTGGGGGTTGGGGAGGAGTTGCCACTGTACAATCTATCTGGAATTCTTTGACTTTTCAACCATGCAGAGGTATGTTTGTTTAATTACTGAATTACAGTCATGGTTCGGAATAAGATATTTAAATATGAATGTACAACATAATAAACTGAGAAACAACAGGAATCTACTTCTGGTCATGGAATTAGAGGCTGTTGGCCTTCCTTTGATACAGAGGGACTTTCCAGGAAAAAGGATCATGAGTAAGGCTGGCCATACTGCAGCCCCCAGAGTTTTCAGTAATGAATGGGAGTTCAGGGACACAAGGACTGCTTCCTAAACAATAATGCATACAATACTGTATGCACACACACCAAACACAATGGAACTTCTCAGAAAACCCTAATTTCAAACACTCAGATTCCTTGTCTCTATATGTACCCCACCTTCCATTAGACAAAGTGTCCTGAATTTTGTTCATGAAGTACTGGTGCCCGTGTAATAATTCAAGAACCTACCTCCCAGAGTTGGGGAAAAGGTGGCTGTAGGGGCACAAAAGCAGGTATGTTGATAAGAATTGAAGTCTAGAGTAGAGCCTCTGTGCTGAGGATCTGAGAAAGAACTCACAAATGGCCCTAAGAGGTTCACACGATTTGTGCTGTCAACTGTAATTTGAAGGAAACATGTAGCTTTTGCCTACCTGTCAGATCCCTTTCATGGAATGTTTCCTCATCCCAACCTTTCCTCTATCCCTCCCCCACTGTAGAATGTCTGGAGTCCTACATTCTACTCCTCTTTAGATTCAAACTTTTCCCTCCTTTTCTTGGATCCATGAGCATCTGTTGGAGCCAGATCACACTCTGAGTCCAGGACGTGGCAATTTCACATGCTGAAGGCTGCCAGACAGCTGTGGTCAGTGCCCAAGCCTGTGGAGATGTCTTCAGAAGGAAGTAGTCCTGGAGGGGAGGGAGTATGTTATCAGGTTCCTGCCACCCCTCCAACCCTTGGGAATTCAAATTTGAGACTTCCCCTGGGGACAAGCTGTCTGAGCAGGAAAAAGGAGTGGACCCTTAACACTACCCAGAATATCCCACCCAGGGAGCCTGAACAGGAAGGTTGGAAAATAGACACAGGATGTCGGGGTAAGAGGAATGGGGTTTTATAGTGTGCATCATGAAAAGAAACGCTCAGGAGGAGATGGGGAAACCACTCTTTTGAAGACTCACTCCTTCAAGAAAGTCCAGAGGACACTTTCTACTTCAGAAAGTCCCTTCCCTGCTAGTGAGCCTGCTGGGGGCATTTCGGACAGAGTGGATGTCAACTCTATTCCATGGGTTGGAAACAGCTTATGAGAGTGGCAGCCTGTCTGCCTGGGATTCCTGATACAGGTTCTGTGAGTCATTGATAGCTTGGGCCTCTTACTTCTTGGTAGACAGAGGCCTGGGAGTCTGGTTGAACTGCTTATAAGTTCTCTAGCAGAAAATGTCTCAAGTGAAAGGAAGGAACACCTAAATCACTCCAGGGATTTTTTGCAGTCTTCACCAGTTCCCCTTTCCATACTGCTACCAATTAGTTGAGATTCATTTGCTGATTCCCAGTGACCAGGCAGGGAATTCGGATGACCTAACACCTGGTTGCCTTTCCTCCTCCTCCATTTACACTTTTCTTTTTCTCAACGGTAACTCCAGTGCTGGGACCGGATAGGACGATAAATCCTGGTGCCTCTATGTCTCCTTTCACTGCACTGCCCTTTCCCGTACACACTCCCGGACCCTCACACCAAACACCCTGGGAGCAGCACCCACTGCCACTCATGACTTCATCAAGCCCTCCACACACACCTCTGGGACCCTCTGCTTTCCCCAGGACACTTCCAGTGCCAAGTGTTGGGGATTCTGGCCCCAGTGGGGCCAGGCCTGGCAAGGTCATTGTTCAAGTGAGGACAGAAGGGAGATCAGCAGAGCTCCCTGGAATTCAGACCTTTCTCATGGTGCAGACCCAACTTAATTGGAGTGCCCCAGGGGCTCCAAGTGGGGCAGTTGAGCATGCTCCACCCCCTTATGGGGAAGCCTCTGCTGTGATCCCTGCCACTTCTGTTGTGGCTACTCAGGCTTGTAGGGGAATTTGGTTCCCAGCTCTTTTGCTTCAAGCTCCACCACCAGCTGCCCAGCTGGCCTCCATTTTCCCCCAAGTGAAGGCTTGCTCAGGCCAACATGCTTCTTCTGGGGAGGAAAGCCTGGCCGCCACACAACCCAGGCCTTCGCTGGATGACTCCTCCTGTAATCCCCAGGGTGTTTACCAGAACTACGGACGTTGGCAATGCTTCAAGTCTCTGGCCCAGAGGCACCATCCCCAAAGCCCTGATACAGAAGCTCTTTCCTGCTTTCTCATGTGAGTTTCCAATCAGTGGGGGCAGCTGAGATTATCCTGCAGCTTTCAGATAAAGAGATCTTGAGGAGACACAATGGAGGTTAGGCTCTTTAGGAACACTTGAGTGAAGGTCGTGAGGGTGATGGGATATGTTATGAGAAGATATATTCCTGATAATATTGACCACACCTCTCTGTGTACAACACATTCAGGTGCTTTGTCTCAATTGATGCTGACCACCTTGTACGTGAAGTTAATCTTTATATTGGAATCGTTATCCTAATATTATTTACTAGAGACTAAACAGCATGGTGTAAAACCCTGGTAGAATAATGGTTAAGTTCTATGGCTGCTAACCAACAGGTCAGCAGTTCAAATCCACCAGCCCTCCTCGGAAACTCTATGGGGAAGTTCTACTCTGTCCGATAGTGTCACTAAGAGTCGGAATCAACTCAATGGCAAAGGGTTTGGGTTTGTTTTTTTTAAACACTGTGGTAAAGTGAGGGGCCATGATGTGAATTTTGGTTTCACGCCACAAACGCTACATTCCTCCACTGGTCTTTACCTTCCAGCATAGGAGTTGAGCATATGTTGGCCAGTGCCGTATCACATCCAGAGGAGAGAGGATACGGACAAGGCCTAGGACCGCCACTTTAAGTTTCCTCCCACCCTCATTCCTCTGGACAATTCTAGTTACAACAGGGAGGTGGTAGAGTATGCATAATAGCATAGCTAAGAAGATGATATGAGCTAATATATGAAGTGTAGTCCAAAAAAAGTACCCACAAGAGTGAAATTGTCCTAGCTACAGTGTGTATTCACAATGAAGTGCAGGGTCATGGGCTTCTGTGAATGAAGGTCAGAGTGATTAGTCATGCGGGAAGCTTTGTCTTTTCAGAGCAGACCCTACATCTCTCTCAACCCTGACCTTCCCAACAGGTCAGTCAATATCGAACTCTTACCACATTCCACAGGATGTTTTTCTACATACACGTTGCTCTCATTGGCTGAAAGTCTGAAGGCATCTTCTTCCCTCCCCCACTCCCCACCATTCACCCAGGAATAAAGAGGCAGTCCACTAAACCCAAATTTCCATCAGTCTTAGGGATTCCCTGGATTCCGAAACAGCCAATGGTATCCTGGAGGCAAAAGCACTTGCTATCTAAAACACTGGAAGAGGGACTGTCACGGACAAATAGCAAGATAGATGTAATGACGGGCAAGGGGTGCGTGTAGGGGTGGGGTCAAGATGGGGATGGAATATGTATTTGTCGAAAGTTACTGACATGCATGAGTATTTAGCCCAGTCCTGCAATCTCTGGCTAGACTGAAGCCCACCATGACCCTGGAGGAGGGACTCTGGCGGTCTGTACAGGAATGGCAGCGCAAAAGCAATTTTCACCGAATGATCTTCTACGAGATGGCAGAAAAGTGAGTCCATCGCATCCTGGCCCTGTTGGGACTCAGTGATGAGGTGTGAATGAAGAGGGAGGGTTGGCACAAATCACAGGGTCTGTGTGAGGAGGAGGTGTGCACTTGGACACGGCTTCTGGTTCCCTGAGGATCCCGCTCTACCCTCAGACAACTTTTATCACCACATTCACTGCTTGGAGTTTTCTGTTTTACATTCTTTAAGAAATTCACCCCTTCTACATTGTTGCATTTGTGGATGCCCCGATACTGGAGTGTTAAGACAGAATGGGGATAAACACTGTGGATACCCATGAAGATATAGTACAAGGTGCAAATGCTCTGCAGTGATGGGATATGCTGTACCAGACAAGTTCCTGCTTGTATCAGTGTCCATATAGATAACAGGGAATTTGGGGCCACTCTTCCTCATGACAACTGGTACAAAAGTGTTCTACAACCATCCAAGAATGGCCCAGGCTGGAAAGGTGTGTTCAGGGGATGGCAGCAGCTCAGTCACGAGTTGGACGTGTTTCTGTCCCTCATTGCCTTTCCTCCCTTGGTTTAGAAAAAAATCACCAGAGGAGCCTGAGGCTTTTGTGAAACCTCACATTCCACCTTTTTCCAAATGACTCTTGGACCACTTGCCCACCTGGTTTATATCTCAAGGACTCAAAGCTTGAGACTAGGACCAGGACTCTAGGAACTAGTCCTTGGTGTTATCGCAATCACCTTCATCCCATTCCAGGTTCAGGCTGTCACCTCTACTGTATGTGTCTTAGGCAAGGGCAGGAGAGGCTTGGCGAATGGTGTGCATGAGTGGGTCCTTCTGTGTGTCATGTAGGTCTGATTCAATTCAACCAAGCCAGTGTCAGCGTTGTGGTGTGCCATCAGGTGCTAAGGGTATGGAAAGGTAGTGAGCACTATGGCTGTGTCAGGACGAGCTTCCAAGAAGGCAGGGCTCATTTCCTTCACAACCTTCCTATGTTATGATGAGTTGTGCTGCAGGTGAAGGGATGATGTGGTGAACATGTTAGGACCCCAAACCTTGTTTGTACCTCCTGGGAAATGGACTTATTGGGGACCTGGCCAGGTCACTGAAGGCACATCATTCTCCACTGCCTCATAATTGGCTGTTGCCTGGTCCTGGGGCTCCTGGTGCATCTTGCCTTCTCCTCAGCACAGCCTGTGCCTCCCTACCCTTGTTTGGTTCATGGAGTTTGAGGCAGAGGAGGAGTTAGAAATTCAGATGTTGCAGCAGAGGAATGCGTCTGTCTGCCTGCCTCCGCAATCTTGATCCTCACGGGCCTTTGTCTACTGGGGTTGGACAGCATCCAGGTATGGCTAAGCAAGTTAAACAGGAGCTACAGGCCAGGGGTCGAAGGAGGTATGTAGGGACTGGTTATGTTGGGAGAAGGCATTGTCTTCACACGTGGTACTTTTCTTTCAAGAGGGGGCAATGGCTATTTCTATCAGCAGAGACTGACAGATGCCTGGGGTCTCCACTACTCTTCATTACACACTAGTAGTGAGGTGGTCACGTTTTATAACTACAGTCTCACATCGATTATCAAAGGTGGGCTCCAATATCTAATTAGCTTTAAATGTGGGTCTCAATGAGAAGTCTTTTTGAAAAAGAAGTAGTTTCAAGTTTCCCCACAAATGACTCTCTTAGACCATCTGCCTCTCACATCTTCTCTCACAGTGTTTGTGGCTTCAGGTGTGCCTGCCATAAGAGGAACCACTTCAGTGCTCCATAATTCTGCCTTTACAACATGGGTTGGGTGGTGACTTAGTTATCTAGTGTTGCTATAACAGAAATACCACAAGTGGATGGACATGCCAAACAGAAATTTATTCTCTCGCACTCTGGGAGGCTAGAAGTCTGAATTCAGGGTACCAGCTCTTGGGGAATGCTTTTACTCTCTGAAGGTTCTGGGGGAAGGTCCTTGTCATCAATCTTCCCCAGGTCTAGAAGCTTCTCAGCACAGGGCCCTCGAGTCCAGAGGACGGGCTTCAGTCTGTGCACTTCTTTCTTGGTGGCACGAAGTTCCTCTCCTCTCTGCTTGTTTCTCTCTTTTCCATTTCAAAAGAGATTGACTGAAGATACAATCGAATCCTGTAGACTGAGGCCTCCCTCATTAACACCACTGCCTATAATCCTGCTTCACTAACATCATAGAGTTAGGATTTACAACACATAGGATGATCACATCATGTCCCAAAATGGTGGACTTCCACATAATGCTGGGAGTCATGGACTAGCCAAGTTGACACACATTTTGGGGACACAATTCAATCCATAACAGGTGGAAAGAGCCAGAATTTGCTGCCACATAAACATCCTCTTTCCAACCCCTCTATACTGTTCATTCCAAAGAAGGGAGGTTCCATGGCACAGTCCCCTAAGCAACATCAGCACAGACCCCAGCACCCTTGGGGTCCCATGAAATCCCTCCTGAAGCCATCAAAGAGTATGTTGAAATCATGGAAGATCTCCTTGGAACTGCCCATTCAGCCACTGTGGAGGCAGATGGAAAATATGAAGAAGAAAATGAGCAACACCACGAAGAGAATGAGCTGTACACAGACCCGGGACTCCTGAGCTACATGGACAAGCTGTGTGCACAGGAAGCATTTATCATCAAGGTGGGCCAGGACCTGAGATTTGGTGTCTGTGGATTCTGTACTTTTGGCATTCCAGCCACGAAGTATCTGGAGTTTTACCCCAGACATCGTAACTAAGCTCAGTTCCTTCCTCCATGATCAATTTGTGTGTCCTTTTCTTGTGTGTATATGTGTGTGTGTATGAGTGTCTGCATATGTGTAAGGTTGGGGCAGTGATATTTGAATACATACTGGATGCAAATTCGAGAAGGAGATTATTGATTGTCTTCTAGAAACTCTAAGTCACTGGTTACTCCTTGTCAAGGATGTTCACACGCCTCTTCCTTCCATTATCAGGTGGAAGCAGTTATTCACCCTCTATTCCCGGAAATGTTACTATCACAGAATCACAGGTAGATCCCCTGTCCTTAAGGCTGGAGCTGGAGGAAGAGGAAGGACTCACTCTCACTCAGGTAAACCACAGGAGGAAGGTAGAATCATAACATGAAACCCACAGGATTTCACCTACCCCGACAGTGCCTTGGCTGTCATGGCTTCTGGGGAAGGCCAGCTCCAGGTGTGGGAGCAGGTACAGAATGAAGAGGTAAGAGATAATGGAGTGGCCAAGAGGAGTGGAGTGGTAAGGCAATGCAGTTGGGAAAACCACACAAGAGGATGGAGAGGCAGAGCTGCAGTACTAGTTATTGAAGGACACTCATGTGACTGACTTCCCTAAACCCTGTCCCAATATTATGGTCTCCACTACCCACTTAGCCATGTGTTCTCACAATCTGCACAGAATCAGTAATTATCCATTTTCCTTCCTTGCAGCTGGTGGAGAAGCAACTGCTGGAATTGAAAGGAAACGTGGGTGTGGAGGCATCCCCAACTTACGGTGTGCCAACCAGGGAGTCGCCTTGTACAGAGTCTGGGACCAGTCAAGACCTAGGAAGTACAGATAACCACAACATCCAACTACAGATGAGCGAGAAATGAGCACAAAAAAGGTGGATGCAGATGACCTGCCAAAAGATGGCAGCGGGTACAGTCATCTGTCTAAGTCAAAAGAACTTGCTCTCTTTACGCGGAGTCCAATGTCACAGGAACTTAAGTCTAAACAATCAGCTTCTCCTCAATGGGGTGCTAGTCACACCTCCCCTACATTGGGAAACAGAGGAATCTTAATGTCCTTACAAGCCTCTCCTATTAGTGAAACACCTGGGAAAGGACAAGGGTCCAGTGAAGAAGAAAAGGAAGAGGAGGAACTCCCCAGCCTTGACTTCCTCTTGGCATCTCAAGAAAGCCTACTGCCCTGGAATCTTTCCAAGAGTCCTCTGCCTGCCTCCAGCACTCTGCACCATGGAGTTCGGGTCACCTGGGGAGCATCCCAGCTCCGATCTCTGGAGACAGTGAGTCTTAGCCAACCTGGACATACAGCTTCCAAGTGTAAGATCCCAGCTCAAGTCAGAGCTCCATCACTTGCTGCAAAGTGGCCCTACTCAGGGGCTGACCTTGGAGTCTCTGGGAGGCAACCCTTGACTGTGGGTGAGGTCCAACCCTCGCTGCCTCTAAAAAGAAAGTGTGACCTTCCCACTCATGGAAAAAGCAAGAAGCATCTTCTTAGCCAGTAGTGAGCTCTCCTCTTCTATATGTCAGACCCTCAAGTTGGGGTCCCCTAAATAGATTAGGGTTGTCAACTCCTCGCCCATACTTATTAGGCTAATGCTCCTCTCCTGTCGCAGTGGTACCTCTTGGCTGTTGTAAGCTTGGGCAGGGTGCACATGTACTTCCATGGTGGGAGATGAAGAACGGTAGATTAACTTTAAAGAACAATCCTCTGTAAATTGTGATTAAAGACAGTTTTTTTGGAAGAAATTCTCACTGACTCTGTTTTCTTCTGGTCCTCCTCTGCTGCTAGATGGATTGTGGTACTGTGAAAAGAAAAAGATACAGGTGTCCCCCGTTTTCCACATCCATATGTGACTGACCAGTTTTCTCCTCCAGCTTTACCTGATGTCCTCAGGATGCTCCTGGGGACAGTTTGTCTTTGGCTGCTCACGGCTCACTGACAAATCGCCAGTGATCACTTTCATCATCCATTTTTCACAAGCTGTGGCTTGGTTTGGGGAGCTTTCTGTGGGTACCCTATCAACATCCTGTGTCTTAATGATCTGTTAATGGAATTTGCAGTGTCTTAACGATCTATTAATGGAATTTGCATTTCAACCTCTCAGCGTTCTTGGCCATTAACTATTGTTTCTGTAATTGAGCCTGGAGGCTGCACTTTTCTTTAAGATGCTTTTTTAATGTTTCCTAGAAAGATGCCTGAAAACATTTCTCAAATGATCCTCAGCACACCCAGGGATTTTCCTGTGTGGTTTATTTGACTTGACAGGATCAAGACTTGGCTTCTTGGGGACATGGCTTTCTGTTTCTCTGCATTTACTCTAAGAAGTGGTATCATGAATTCTCAAGAGGACTTCTAAATAAGCAATGGTAGTATGCTGTTTCTGGTGAGGTCAGGGTGAGACAGAATGTGTTGGAAATATATTTATGAGGATTTCTTTTGATAGTGTGTACATGGGCTATGAAGGTAGACAGAGAAGTTAGGAAGTCCCTTTGCCTTATTTCTGGATGGGAAAGAATCTCATTTAACTCACTTGGGAAGGTCCATCCTGCTGTGGTCAAGGGGACTGACCTCAGGTAACTTTGGAATCTTCCAGGGAGCATCCTATAAGTACTCTTCCCTTTCTTTCCCAAACGATGATTGAAATTCTAGGGTTAAATTGAAGTAGATTTAGTCTTACACTTACACTGAAAATAGTTCCTTACAAACAAGAGGAAACCTACCTTACAGAACAACAATACAGCCCAGGAAAAGTGGAGATGCGATGATGTTTATGGCAGACATGGATGCCTGGAGTATGCAAGGCTAGATGTGAGCAGGGATGGTAGGAAGGGCTGAGAAGCATTGAGGTATTAGTCGTCTGACTGTTCAGGCACTTGCATAGACCTCATGTTCAGAGCAGTGGGTGTTCCAGTGTTTTGGCATTTGGTGCCTGTGAGCTGCTTCATGAGTTGGGAAGTTCCTAACTGGGATCTGGATGGAGACCTCCGCAAATAAGATTCTGTTGGGGAAAAAAATCAAGACAAAGAAATGAGAATGAGGGGAGAGGACACCTCTGGTCTTTCCTCAGAATTCTCAAGTCCTTGCCCTCCAATCTGCACTCAACTCCTCAAATCCAGGTGTCCATGGCCTCATTCTCCAGCCCATTCCCATCAGTAGCTCTGATTATCAACTTGGAAGCTCCCTGGAACTCAACAAAATTTCCTCCCAGCTGAATGCTTTTTTTTTTCTCCAAGTTCCAAATTCTAATTTTATTCCAAGTGCCCGTGAATTTTCAGGAATCCCTTGTCGCACATTGTTCCTGGCCAACACCATGCAGGCACCTCATAGAGTGTCCTCCTCAGCATAACCGGCAATCCTGGTGTATCCCAGATATTTAGGGGAGCGTACATATCAAACATCGGAAGATAATGTGGTAAGTGAAGGACAGAGCCCTGGCTCCTCCATTCCCTGGTGTTTGACTTTACAAAACTCCCGTAAGTCCTCTACATTTCAGGATCTTCATTGGGAAAATAGCATAATCCTGTACAGCTCTTAGGATGTTTGGGATATTAAAGGAGACATACAACCGGTCCTTGGCACCCAATGCTGTTGGCTCTAGGGACTGGGAGGCACTGTATATTGTCTGACCCCTGTCTTGGGTGGCTAGATGGAGTTGGGTGATACCACCAGCCCTCAGGCCCCTGATGTGTGTGGATGAGGTCCCTGTTTAATGGGCAGGGTGACATCAAATGTCACGATTCTGCAACTACCCCTTGGCTGTTGCATTTGAAAACAGGCTTCAAGTCTATGGCCTCATGGTGTTGAATTGGACCACACAGGTACAGGCAGGGGTGAAGGGAGCTACATGTCCTCAGACCCTTTATGCCAGTGCCCAGGCAAAGGGGCAGCTCCCAGCCCGACTTCCCAGCAAGGGGGCATGGTGAATTTTTATAGCCAAGAGACTAGTTTGGGTCCAGACAGCCCTGAGATCTGGGTTAGAGGCCTGGCAGTTGTTGAATACTGCCTGACTGGTGTCAGAGTGGACAGCGGGGAGTGAGGGGCGGGTGTGGGGAGGGAAAACAGGCTCTTCCCCCATTAGCATCTTGGATGGGGAGGGCTTATTTTGACTCCCACACAATAGGCAGTAGGTTAGAAACTTGCACTTAACTTTCGCAGGTCCAGTACCATTTACATCCCGATCCGGAGGCTTCTGCAGACTCTCCGCTGCCCAGCCTCTCCTGACATGGTGAAACCTGTCCTGAATGCTACTGCTCTCCTCAGCCTGCCATGCACCAGCTGACCCAGCCAGCAGAGTGCTGACAACCTCACAACTGGCACTTCTTTGCTGCTTCTGAACTGTCTCTCCTGCATCCTGCCGCTCAGTCCAGCTCCTCAGCTTTGTCTTTGATGATCTGGGCTCCTACACTGTCATATAGAATCCATTCACTTGTTTTAATCTCTTGGATGTAAAAGGAACAACAGGAAGCATCTGACTATTTCGTCATCTTGGCCCTGCCTCCTCCTTTTTTCTCTTTATAAAATTAAGATGCATTCCAATACATATATATATTTCCATTAGAACAATAAATTGAAATAAAGTCAACGTCCCCCATACGGGATCAATGATCCTGTTTGTATTTCTTTAGTCTAGAGTCTATAATGATAACTTTCACATTCCCTTCAACTTCAAAGTCACCCCAAGAATAGACTTGCCGGGTTTAGCAAAGAAAATAAAGGCCTCCAAGGATTCCTCACATAATAAAGGGGATATATTTACAACAATATTAATCCTTGTTTAACAGAAATTTGAAGTCAACGAGTGGCTTGTAGTTTATCTGGAAAAACTACAAAGAGGCAGAAAACATTAAGCTTTTATGACTTACCCTCAGAAGAACAGAGCTGAATTTGCAGTCAAAACGCCTGAGTTTAAATCTTGGTTCCATACACATGAAACACAGCACCCAAACCAAACCAGCATACCAATTTCACAAAATCTCTGCAGGACATTTTGATTATCTGGGATATTGAATAGTCACTAAACACTCTTGAGCACCTAAGCTTAGTGCGCAGAGAGCAGACGTAAGGGTGAGGAAGGCATAAAATCTTCTTCTCTGAAGAAAAAGTGCTTACAATGCTACGGCCCTAGGATCTTCAGTTGTTAGTTAGGGCCCCATGGCCCTGAAATGGGTGGGTATCGTGAGACCAATGCAAGATTCTACTCACTCAAGTCAAATCCCCATCCACACACACACTCGCTCCCATCTATCTCCTAGCTGGCCATTCTGGGACATGAAGCCCTACTTCTGAGCTTCAGTCTCACCTGTCTCCATCACACAACCTTGCTTTTTGGAATCCAGGTTCATCAATGTATGTCCTCAATCATTGTGGGAACCGTGGTGTTATCATCTTTAAACAAAGAATGTTTGTCTTCTTACTCATCATGAATACAATTGTCAGTGTATTACACTGAAAATGATTGGAAAAAGCATTCATGTTGTTGTTGTTTCCAGAGGCTTGGTAGAAAAAATGGTCACGTTAGATGAGGGTGCTGACCCCAAGTCATTGCAATAAGAAAAGTCATGTGAGACCAACTTTAATCCTGCTCTCACAGCAGCAGTGGTGTTTGGATGGGAGGGTATAGGGGAAGGAGAGAGGCAGAGGAGGAGTATTCCACACCGACAGCCCTCACACAAAAAATTGTCCCTACTGGCACTAACAACCCTGGTGGTGTAGTGGTTAAGAGCTATGGCTGCTAATCAAAAGCTCGGCAGTTTGAATCCACCAGGCACTCCTTAGAAACCTTATGGGGCACTTCTACTCTGTCCTATAGGGTCACTATGACTCAGAATCCACACAAAGGCAACGGATTTTGGGACTAACAGAGTATCTTGTCCCTGTAGGAAGCCATTTCAATTCCAGAAGGAAATGTTGCAGAAAAAATCAACAGGAGTCATACTGTAGTGGAAAAGCAGAGATTTCCTGCAGAGAGGACAAGCGTTCTTCTCCTCACTTTGCTACAATTATGTGAGAACGTCATTTCAGAATGTGGTCGTCTTGAATTGCCTCATGATTTCTGAGTTTTAGCTGAACTATAAACCTGATAAGACCCGAAGAATATTTCTATTTACAGCATCTACAGTGTTTTCCCAGTCACTGTGAAAAGAGCACCTGCATGCAGCTTCTGCCTCTCAGGAAACTGCCCACCCCTTAATTCTCTGCAGCCAGGAAACAGCTTCTTGATGTGCCTTTCTTGGTATTCTCTCTGGCAGCTACAGTGTACAACTCTACTCACATCTCAGCTTAGATGATGAAGTTAGAGAGATTCAAGAAAACCACCTTAACTTTTTTTAAACCTACTTACTGTGACTGATAAAAGCAAAATCTTGTCAACTTTTCTTAGCATTTCAGCTTGTATCATAGGGCAACCTTACATGATTTTCAATCCAGTCCTTCCTATTATGGGAATGGTGAAGCAAATCATAGTATCTAGGCACTCAGGAAAAGCAGGCTTGCTGCTTGATTCTTCTGCTTGTCATTGAGTCCATCGATTTTTTCCCCTGATGCACACAATGGATTTAGGGTCATTGGATTTGATTAAGTGAGCTCAGGGCCCATGATTTAAACATTGCATTGTGGAGAAACAATCGGGTCCAAATTCTGCAATTTCTTTTTCTACTGCATGAAAATCTTCAACCCTAGAATCATATGTGATCAAATTAGCCCATATGAAGTTTACCAAGATTGGCCATGAAAGGGTGAGGCCAAAAGTCCCTTGGACCCAGTTCTCTGACCATCGCTGTGGGAAAGTGTAAGGAAGGCCTTGTCCACTAATGAAAATCATCTCCACTCTTGGGTGACAGGATGCAGAAGACAAGTGATCTGCCACCCAATCTCAGAACATTATATGAAAGGACAAGGTGTGATGATTGCGCCTTATTCAGCTACCCTGCTTTCTCTCTCAGCCTGTGCACTTGCCGGCTCCATATGTTGGCTCTGTACGGACTTAAAGACTCCTCATCCAAGGAGGTGAGAAATAAAGCAAATCTTGCAATTTCCATAAAAAGAGTATCGGATTATTGAAATTTTCAAAAAAAATATACAGTGACACCATTCTAGCACTGATTATTTAAGGGCTGACTAAAATTATGAATTTCGTTTACATACTAAAAAAGAAATAATTTGTTCCCATAGTAACTGTTGTGTACACAGGAAGGAAGTAACACTACCTGAGATGGTTTGCTAATCACAACGGAGAAAAAGTAAACTGAAGGATACATATTGAGGACGTTTCCTTAAGAGATCTCTTAACCTCCATTCCTAGAAGATGTGGACACCCAGAGGACAGTGAGAGAATGATGCAGTGCATGTAAAAATGCAAATACAATGTAGTGGGAAGTGCAGAGCCAGGGGCTGTGAAAACCAAGTGTTTCTCATTGCAAGGCAGTCCAGGAGGTTTGGATGACCAGCAGGCCTGCCTGAGGCAAAAACAACATTTAGGTGATGAATTCCTTGCTTTCTAAGGACTGCACTGCTCTGTGCCTTGTCTAGTAGGAAAGCTGGGAGGTGGAGTCCTGAATTAGAGGCTTTGAAGAGCAAGCTTGAGAGTCTCGCATTTCAAATGAGTTTATTTCTCATTTTATTAACTGCCTCTTAAGCAGCAATGTTTGGATTTTGGACTGAGTGTCCATTTCTTAAAAGGAGTGAGTTTGCTTAAGTCTTATAGAACAGAACGTGTAATGAATTCTGGAGTTTTATTCGATTCCACAAATATTTTTTATCTTCTTTTTATTGTGGTAAATATATGTGTAACAAAAGACCTGTCATTTGAACATTCTTCACGTGCACCATTCAAGTTTTTTCTCTCAGCCTTTGGTTTCCTACGTTCCCTTTTGGTCCTGATGAGTAGAGACCAATAGTTGCATTTTAGTAGGCCGCTCACAAGCTTTAAAACCACAAACGCTACTCAGCAAACTAGGACGTAAAACAAAGCTTTATGACTATATCAGGCCAACTGACCAAGATGTTCCACAAGACTCTAGTTCTAATATTTCAAATCCAGAAAACTAATCCATCAGAGTATTTGGGTATGTCTCAGAAATATTCACAACTCTTCCCTCTATGTGCTTTATTATATGTATTAACATGTGTGCATACAGTCATATAGATGCATATATGTATTCCTACACACACATCTGTATACACACACATACACACCCATGTAAACATGCCTATACACATATATGCCTACATATATACTTATTTTTAAATAATTTTTATTTTGCTTTAAGTGAAAGTTTACAAATCAAGTCACTCTGTCACATATAAGCATATATACACCTTACTACACACTCCCATTCACTCTCCGCCTAATGACTCAGCCCGCTCCCTTCCTCTAGTCTCTCCTATCGTGACCCTTTTGCCAGTTTCTAACCCTCTCTACCCTCCCATCTCTCCTCCAGACAGGAGATGCCAATACAGTCTCAAGTGTCCACCTGATACAAGTAGCTCACTCTTCATCAGCATCTCTCTCCAGCCCATTTTCCAGTCCCTTCCATGTTTGATGCGTAGTCTTCCGGAATGGTTCCTGTCCTGGGCCAACAGAAGGTTTGGGGACCATGACCACCGGAATTCTTCCAGTCTCCGTCACACCATTAAGTCTGGTCTTTTTATGAGAATTTGGGGTCTGCATCCCACTGTTCTCCTGCTCCCTCAGGAGTTCTCTGTTCTGTTCCCTGTCAGGGCAGTCATCGGTTGTGGTCGGGCACCATCTAGTTCTTCTGGTCTCAGGATGATGTAAGTCGCTAGTTCATGTGGCCCTTTCTGTCTTGGGCTCATAGTTATCATGTGACCTTGGTGTTCTTCATTCTCCTTTGATGCAGATGGGTTGAGACCAATTGATGCATCTTAGAAGGCCGCTTCTTAGCATTTAAGACCCCAGACACCACACTTCAAAGAGGGATGGAGAATGTTTTCATAATAGAGTTTATTATCCCAATTCACATAGAAGTCCCCTTAAGCCATAGTCCCCAAATTCCCGCCCTTGCTCCACTGACCTTCGAAGCATTCACTTTATCTAGGAAACTTCTTTGCTTTTGGTCCAGTCCAGTGGAGCTGACCTTCCCCGTATAGAGTATTGTCCTTCCCTGCACCTAAAGTAGTTATCATCTACTAACTAATCAGTAAATAATCCTCTCCTACCTCCCTCCCTCCCCCGTCTCGTAACCACAAAAGAATGTGTTCTTCTCAGTTTATACTATTTCTCAAGAACTTATAATACTGGTCTTACACAGTATTTGTCCTTTTGCATCTGACTAATTTCACTCAGCATAATGCCTTCCAGGTTCCTCCATGTTATGAAATGTTTCACAGATTCGTCGCTGTTCTTTATCGATGCGTACTATTCCATTGTGTGAATGTACCATAATTTATTTAACCGTTTATCTATTCATGGACACCTTGGTTCCTTCCAGCTTTTTGCTGCAATAAACATGAGTGTGCATATATCTGTTCGTGTAAAGGCTCTTATTTCTCTAGGGTATATTCCAAGGAGTGGGATTTCTGGGTTGTATGGTAGTTCTATTTCTGTTTAAGATAACGCCAGATACATTTCCAAAGTGGTTGTACCATTTTCCATTTCCACCAGCAGTGTATAAGAGTTCCAATCTCTCCGCAGCCTCTCCAACATTTATTACTTTGTGTTTTTTGGATTCATGCCAGCCTTGTTGGAGTGAGATGGTCTCATCGTAGTTTTAATTTGCATATCTCTAATGCCTAATGATCAAGAGCATTTTCTCATGTATCTGCTGTCTGCATGAATATCTTCTTTAGTGAAGAGTGTGTTCATATCCTTTACCCACTTTTTGATTGGGTTGTTTGTCTTTTTGTGGTTGAGTTTTAACAGAATCATATAGATTTTAGAGATCAGGTGCTGGTCCAAGATGTCATAGCTGAAAATATTTTTCCAATCTATAGGTGGTCTTTTTACTCTTTTGGTGAAGTCTTTAGATGAGCATAGGTGTTTGATTTTTAGGAGCTCCCAGTTATCTGGTTTCTCTTCGTCATTTTTAGCAATGTTTTCTATTCTCTTTATGCCTTGTATTAGGGCTTCTAACGTTGTCCCTATTTTTTTCTTCCATGATCTTTATCGTTTTAGTCTTTATGTTTAGGTCTTTGATCCACTTGGAGTTAGTTTTTGTGCGTGGTGTGAGGTATGGGTCCTGTTTCATTTTTTTGCAAATGAATATCCAGTTATGCCAGCACCATTTGTTAAAAAGACTACCTTTTCCCCAATTAACTGACACTGGTCCTTTGTCAAATATCAGCTCCTCATATCTGGATGGATTTACATCTGGGTTCTCAATGCTGTTCCACTGGTCTATGTGCCTGTTGTTGTACGAATACCAAGCCGTTTTGACTACTGTGGCTGTATAATAGGTTCTAAAATCAGGTAGAGTGAGGCTTCCCACTTTCTTCTTTTTCAGTAATGCTTTATTTATCCGGGGCTTCTTTCCCTTCCATATGAAGTTGGTGATTTGTTTCTCCATCACTTTAAAAAATGTCATTGGAATTTGGGTTAGAAGTGCATTGTATGTATATATGGCTTTTGGTAGAATAGACATTTTTACTATGTTAAGTCTTCCTATCCATGAGCAGGGTATGTTTTTCCACTTATGTAGGTCCCTTTTAGTTTCTTGCACTAGTAGTTGGTAGTTTTCTTTGTATAGGTCTTTTACATCTTTGGTAAGATTTATTCCTAACTATTTTATCTTCTTGGGGGCTACTGTGAATGGTATAGATTTGGTGATTTCCTCTTCGATGTTCTTTTTGTTGATGTAGAGGAATCCAAGTGATTTTTGTATGTTCATCTTGTAACCTCAGACTCTGCCAACCTCTTCTACTAGTTTCAGTAGTTTTCTGAAGGATTCCTTAGGGTTTTCTGTGTATAAGATCATGTCATCTGCAAATAGAGATTATTTTACTTCCTCCTTGCCAATCCAGATGTCCTTTCTTTCTTTGTCTAGCCTAATTGCCCTGGCTAGGACTTCAAGCACGATGTTGAATAAGAGTGGTGATAAAGGGCATCCTTGTCTTGTTCCCGTTCTCAAGGGAAATGCTTTCAGGTTCTCTCCATTTAGAGTGATATTGGCTGTTGGCATTGCATAGATGCTCTTTATTATGTTGAGGAATTTTCCTTCAATTCCTATTTTGGTAAGAGTTTTTATCATGAATGGGTGTTGAACTTTGTCAAATGCCTTTTCTGCATCTATTGATAAGATCATGTGGTTTTTGTCTTTTGTTTTATTTATGTGATGGATTACATTAATGGTTTTTCTGATATTAAACCAGCCTGCATACCTGGTATAAATCCCACTTGATCAGGGTGAATTATTTTTTTGATGTGTTGTTGGATTCTATTGGCTAGAATTTTGTGGAGGATTTTTGCATCTATGTTCATGAGGGATATAGGTCTAAAATTTTCTTTTTTTGTAATGTCTTTACCTGGTTTTGGTATCAGGGAGATGGTAGCTTCATAGAATGAGTTGGGTAGTATTCCGTCTTTTTCTATGCTTTGAAATACCTTCAGTAGTAGTGGTGTTAGGTCTTCTCTGAAGGTTTGGTAGAACTCTGCAGTGAAGCCGTCTGGGCCAGGACTTTTTTTTGTTGGGAGTTTTTTGATTACCGTTTAATCGCTTTTTTTGTTATGGGTCTATTTAGTTGTTCTACTTCTGAATGTGTTAGTTTAGGTAGGTAGTAATTTTCCAAGAATTTATCCATTTCTTCTAGGTTTTCAAATTTGTTAGAGTCCAATTTTATGTAGTAATCTGAAATAATTCTTTTAATTTCATTTGGCTCTGTTGTGATGTGGTCCTTCTCGTTTCTTTTTCGGGTTATTTGTTTCCTTTCCTGTTTTTCTTTAGTCAGTCTAGCCAATGGTTTATAAATTTTGTTAATTTTTTCAAAGAACAAGCTTTTGGCTTTGTTAATTCTTTCAATTGTTTTTCTGTTCTCTAATTCATTTAGTTCAGCTCTAATTTTTATTATTTGTTTTTTTTCTGGTGCCTGATGGGTTCTTTTGTTGCTCACTTTCTATTTGTTCAAGTTGTCGGGACAGTTCTCTGATTTTGGCTCTTTCTTCTTTTTGTATGTGTGCATTTATCGATATAAATTGGCCTCTGAGCACTGCTTTTGCTGTGTCCCAGAGGTTTTGATAGGAAGTATTTTCATTCTCGTTGCTTTCTAAGAATTTCCTTATTCCCTCCTTGATGTCTTCTATAACCCAGTCTTTTTTCAGGAGGGTATTGTTCATTTTCCAAGTATTTGATTTCTTTTCACTAGTTTTTCTGTTATTGATCTCTAGTTTCATTGCCTTGTGGTCTGAGAAGATGCTTTGTAATATTTCGATGTTTTGGATTCTGCAAAGGTTTGTTTTGTGACCTAATATGTGGTCTATTCTACAGAATGTTCCATGTGCACTAGAAAAGAAAGAATATTTTGCAGCAGTTGGGTGGAGAGTTCTGTATAAGTCAATGAGGTCAAGTTGGTTGATTGTTGTAAGTAGGTCTTCCGTGTCTCTGTTGAGCTTCTTACTGGATGTCCTGTCCTTCTCCGAAAGTGGTGTGTTGAAGTCTCCTACTATAAATGTGGAGGTGTCTATCTCACTTTTCAATTCTGTTAAAATTTGATTTATGTATCTTGCAGCCCTGTCATTGGGTGCATAAATATTTAATATGGTTATGTCTTCCTGATCAATTGTCCCTTTTATCATTATATAGTGTCCTTCTTTATCCTTTGTGGCGGATTTAAGTCTAAAGTCTATTTTGTCAGAAATTAATATTGCTACTTCTCTTCTTTTTTGCTTATTATTTGCTTGATATATTTTTTTCCATCCTTTGAGTTTTAGTTTGTTTGTGTCTCTAAGTCTGAGGTGTGTCTCTTGTAGGCAGCATATAGATGGATCGTGTTTCTTTATCCAGTCCGTGACTCTCTGTCTCTTTATTGGTGCATTTAGTCCATTTACATTCAGGGTAATTATAGATAAATAAGTTTTTAGTGCTGTCATTTTGATGCCTTTTCATGTGTGTTGTTGGCCATTTCATTTTTCCACATGCTTTTTTGTGCTGAGACGTTTTTCTTAGTAGCTTGTGAGATCCTCATTTTCATAATGTTTAACTTTATGTTTGTTGAGTCGTTACATTTTTCTTGGCTTTTTTCTTGAGTTATGGAATTGATATTCCTTTTTGTGGTTACCTTATTATTTACCCCTATTTTTCTAAGTAAAAACCTAACTTGTATCCTTCTATATCGCCTTGTATCACTCTCCATCTGGCAGTTCAATGCCTCCTATATTTAGTCCCTCTTTTTGATTATTGTGATCGTTTATCTATTGATTTCGATGATTTCCTGTTATGTGTATTATTTTCTTTATTTATTTATTTTTTAGAATGAATCTTAATTTGTTTGTTTTTGTGCTTTCCCCATTTGAGTTGCGTTGATATCAGGACGTTCTGTTTTGTGACCTTGTATTGTGCTGGTACCTGATACTATTGGTCATCAGGCTAAACAATCTCCTTTAGCATTTCTTGCAGTCTTGGTTTAGTTTTTGCAAATTCTCTAAACTTGTGTTTATCTGTAAATATCTTAATTTCTCCTTCATATTTCAGAGAGAGTTTTGCTGGATATATGATCCTTGGTTGGCAGTTTTTCTCCTTCAGTGCTCTGTATACATCGTCCCATTCCTTTCTTGCCTGCATGGTTTCTGCTGAGTAGTCTGAACTTATTCTTATTGATTCTCCCTTGAAGGAAACCTTTCTTTTCTCCCTGGCTGCTTTTAAAATTTTCTGTTTGTCTTTGGTTTTGGCAAGTTTGATGATAATATGTCTTGGTGTTTTTCTTTCTGGATCAATCTTAAATGGGCTTCGATGAGCATCTTGGATAGATATCCTTTCGTCTTTCATGATGTCAGGGAAGTTTTCTGTCAGGAGTTCTTCAACTATTTTCTCTGTGTTTTCTGTCCCCCCTCCCTGTTCTGGGACTCCAATCACTCGCAAGTTATCCTTCTTGATAGAGTCCCACATGATTCTTAGGGTTTCTTTATTTTTTTTAATTCTTTTATCTGATTTTTTTTTCAGCTATGTTGGTGTTGATTCCCTGGTCCTCCAGAAGTCCCAGTCTACATTCTAATTGCTCGAGTCTGGTCCTCTGACTTTCTATTGCGTTGTCTAATTCTGTAATTTTATTGTTAATCTTTTGGATTTCTACATGCTGTCTCTCTATGGATTCTTGCAACTTATTAATTTTTCCACTATGTTCTTGAATAATCTTTTTGAGTTCTTCAACAGTTTTATCAGTGTGTTCCTTGGCTTTTTCTGCAGTTATCCTAATTTCATTTGTGATTTCTTTAAGCATTCTGTAAATTAGTTTTTTATATTCTGTATCTGATAATTCCAGGATTGTATCTTCATTTGGGAAAGATTTTGATTCTTTTGTTTGGGGGGTTGGAGAAGCTGTGATGGTCTGTTTCTTTACGTGGTTTGATATGGACTGCTGTCTCCGAGCCATCACTGGGAAACTAAATTTTCCAGGTAATCAGCTAAAAAAAAATGCAGTCAGATCCCTATCTGAATTCTCCCTCTGGCTCAGGCTATTCGGATGTTAATGGAGCCGCCTGGTATGCTGGCTCCTAGTTCTGAAAACGATCGCTGTCTGCCCGTATTTGTTCGTTCTCCGTCTCTAAGTCTGTGTTTGTTGTTCAGAGTTCGTAGATTGTTATGTATGTGATCGATTTACTTGTTTTTCCGAGTCTTTGTTGCAAGAGGGATCCGTGGTAGCGTCCACCTAGTCCGCCATCTTGGCCCCGCTTCGTTTGGTTTTATGGGACCAGCCTCCTGCTCTTTTTTGCTTGTTGTTTGCTTGATATATTTTTTTCCTTACTTTCAGTTTTAGTTTGTTTGTGTCTCTAAGTGTAAGGTGTGTCTCTTGTAGGTAGCATATAGACGGAATGTGTTTCTTTAACCAGTCTGAGACTCTCTGTCTCTTTATTGGTTCATTTAGTACATTTACATTCAGTGTAATTATACATAGGAATGTGTTTAGTCCTGTCATTTTGATGTCTTTGTGTGTGTGTTGTTGACAATTTCATTTTTCCACTTACTTTTTTGTGCTAAGACGTTTTTTTGTTTGTAAATTGTGTGTTCCCCATTTTCATAGTAGTCGAATTTATGTTTCCTGAGTCATTATGTTTTTCTTGGTTTTTATTTTGAGTTATGGAATTGTTAGACCTCTTTGTGGTTAGCTTAATATTTGCCCCTATTTTTCTAAGTAAAAACCTAACTTGTGTCATCCTATATCGCCTTGTTTTCCTCTCCATACAGCAGTTCTATGCCTCCTGTATTGAGTACCTCTTTTTGATTATTGTGATCTTTTACATAATGACTTCAATGATTCCCTGTTTTGAGCATTTTTTTCTTTTTAAAATTAATCTAAATTTGTTTTTCTGATTTCCTTATTTGAGTTGATATCAGGATGTTCTGTTCTCTGACCTTGTGTTGTGTTGTTATCTGATGTTATTGATTTTCAGACCAATTTCCTTTAGTATTTCTTGTAGCTTTGGTTTGGTTTTTGCAAATTCTCTAAGCTTGTGTTTATCTGTAAATGTTTTAATTTTGCCTTCATATTTGAGAGAGAGTTTTGCTGGAAAAATGATCCTTGGCTGGCAGTTTTTCTCCTTCAGTGCTCTATATATGTCATCCCATTGCCTTCTTGACTGCATGGTTTCTGCTGAGTAGTCTGAACATATTCTTATTGATTCCCCTTTGTAGGACACCTTTCTTTTATCCCTGGCTCCTTTTAAAATTTTCTCTTTACCTTTGGTTTTGGCAAGTTTGATGATAATATGTCTTGGTGATTTTCTTTTTGGTTCAATCTTATATGGGGTTCGATGAGCATCTTGGATAGATATCCTTTCGTCCTTCATGATGTCAGGGAAGTTTTCCACCGACAGATCTTCGACTATTCTCTCTTTATTTTCTGTTATCCCTCCTTGTTCTGGTACTCCAATCACACACAAGTTATTCTTCTTGATAGAGTCCCACGTGATTCTTAGGGTTTCTTCATTTTTTTAATTTCTTTTATCTGATTTTTCTTCAGCTAGATTGGTGTCAATTGCTTTATCCTCCAACTCCCCCACTCTGCATTCCAATTCCTCGATTCTGCTCCTCTGACTTCCTGTTGAGTAGTCTAATTCTGTAATTTTACTGTTAATTTTTTGGATTTCTGAATGCTGTCTCTCTATGGACTCTTATAGCTTATTAATTTTTCCACTATGTTCTTGAATAATCTTTTGATTTCTTCAACTACTTTATCAATGTGTCCCCTGGCTTTTTGTGTAGGTTGCTTATTTCATTTTGAAGGTCATCCGCGATGTCTTGAAGCATTCTGTAAATTAGTTTTTTATATTTTGCATCTGGCAATTCCATGATTGTATCTTCATTTGGGAAAGATTTAGATTCATTAATTTGGGGAGTTGTAGAAGCAATCACGGTCTGCTTCTTTATGTGGTTTGATATCCACTGTTGTCTCCGAGCCATCTATAAGATTTTGTGATGATTTATTTTATATTTGCTCACTGAGTCTTATCTTGTTTTGTTTTCTCTCAATATACGTAGATGGGCTACTGGATTGCACTGTCTTGATTGTTGTAGGCTTTGAATCACTTATGTCCTCTTACCAGCTGGTTTGGGCCGTTACCAGAAATATAAGTCTAAAAGTCCATTCACTATTCTTGAGTAGATTCTGATTTTGTGTCATCAAGTGTGTGGGGTAGACTATCACCTATTTGCTTAGAGGAGTAGTGGTGATAGCTGTGTGCACCAGATTCTAGTAGTAGCAGGGGGTCACATTCCAGGGGGCACGATGCTGGCAGGCTTCCCCCAGGTGCCAGTGAGGTAGGTGTGTCTCTATTCCTAAAGCACTTTGGTGGGTGGGCTCTAAAGCTCTACCTTAGGCACTCAATGCATGTACTTTTACAGATTGGTAGATGTCACTATCCTCAGACCCCTATGGCAGGAGGTTAGGTGGTTTGGGTGGAGGTTCAGCCCTCAGTTCCCTGTTGTGGGTCAGTGAGGGCTCTGTTTAATAGGTAGAGATATCAGACCCGGGAAACTTGTCTTTCCAGTGCTCCGCTAAAACAATTAGAGTCAGATCCCTATCAGAAACGCCTTTTCATCGTAATAGCCACCTTGTTCCCTGTAGGGATGAAAGCCCAAGACTATGGATCACAAATGCTTGGCTGGAGCTGGCTCTGTATTTTTAGTCAAATTTCGGGAAGTCAGGGAAGGATTCTTGGTCCCTGGGTTTTTTGTAGCTGCTTCTGTCAGGCCAGGAGAATTGGTTAGGAAAAGAGAAAACAAACAAACAAAGAAAAAAAAAAAACGCAGAGCACTTCACTCTCTGGCCCCGGAAATTCCAATGTTAATGAAGCCACCTGGGAAGGGGAGGGGAGGGATCAGATAGATAGGAGAGAGTAGCACCCAGGAATATAGACAAAATTACTTATCTTGCTTGGGATGACTGCTTTATCTGAGACTCCTGAGGGGCGTGTCGACTGCGTGCGCTGGCTGGGTAGAGATTGCCCCCAAGGGTCAGGTCCTATGCTTGTGCTGTCTCAGAAGCCGTGGTCAGTTCCTCCGCTCCCAGTCCAAAGCACAGCACCAAGGTTCCCCAGCTGGGATGCCGCACTCCAGGCTCCAAAACCAGTTGCTGCCTCCCTGTGACTTCTCCTGTCAGCCACTTCGCTGCACTGCCTGCGTGCACTGGGTGGGCTTCCCCTGAGGTCACTTCAGGGGGCTAGGGCCGTGCCCCGTGTTTGCACTGTCTCAGGATGCCAGGCTCAGCTTTCCTGAGCCCAGTCCAAAGGGCAGCGCCAAGATTTTCTGACTGGGACATTGGCTCCAGGCTCCAAAAACAGTCGCTGCTTCCCTGTGGTTGTTCATTCTCTCGTTAGCCCCATCAGTGTGCAGCCTGCTTGTGCTGGCTGAGTCTCTACGGAGGTTACCCCAGGGGGCTAGGGGTTAGGGCTGTGTCCCGTGCCTGCCCCACCTCAGCAAGCTGCAATCAGCACCGCCACTCAGCACCAGGGAACCGCGGGGGCTCAAGGCTGTGGGGTGGGTCGCGGGTTCCAGAAACGGTCGCTGGTTCAGGGTGCAGCTTTTCGCTCTCCTGTCACTCAGATCAACTCTTTAGATCTGTGTTTGATGGTCAGGGTTCGTAGATTGTCATGTATGTGATCGATACACGTGTTTTTCTGAGTCTTTGTTGCAAGAGGGATCCGAGGTACTGTCTGCCTAGTCAGCCATCTTGGCTCCCTCCGCCTATATTTTTTTTTCCTTGTATATTTTACTGACGTAGTTTGCCTTCATCAGGCTTTGTACAATTAACTCTCATTGAGTGTTACCTCTCCATCATGAAAAATAACAAATATCTACTGACCAGAGAATGAATTCCCCTTTCCTCCTCCCCATGTCTGGTAAACGCTACTGAACATTATTTTCTGTACATTTTTATTCTTCATATCATTTCATAAATGTGATAACATACAATATCTGTTTTTTTGCGACTGACTCATTTTACTTTTTAATGTCCTCCAGGTTCTTCCATGTTCCAAGGTGTTTGGGGAACTCACTTTTCCTTATTGCTGAGTAGTATTCCACTGTAGGTATACAGCATATTTTACTTATCCATTCATCCATTGATGGGCACGTAGGTTGTTTCTATCTTTTTGCTACTGTGAATAGTGCTGTGGTGAACATAGGTGTACATATGTCTGTTCATATCACTTCTTTTAGATCCCAAGGGCATACACCTGGAATGGAATTCCCTGGTCATACGGCAGGTATATATCTCCAGGTTTTTGAGAAATTGCCAGAATGTTTTCAAAGTGGCTATATCATTTTGCATTTTCACAAGCAACGGCTAAGGTTTCCAATTTCTCCACATCCCCTCCAACACTTGTCATTTTTCCTTTTTTTAGTTGTATCTTACCCATCATAATGGCTGTGAAATGGTATCTCATTGTGGTTTCTATTTGCAATTCTCTGATGCCTAATGACACTGAGCATCCTTTCATGTGTCTGTTGCCCATTCGAATATTCTCTTTGGTGAAATATCTCAAGTGTAGAAAGGCGGAGTGAGACATATGTCAAGCTTGAGGGCTGCTCTGACAGTCCATGCCTTGTCCATTAATGGACTTCTCTTTTCCCTTGTGCACAATTTGTATTGGTGCCATGGTATGTGCACATGGGAAGGAGAAGATATCACACTCCTGGTTCCAAGAAAGTATATAGGGTGAGAGTCAATGGAACTTGGTTCCATAGTGGGTCACAGTTGGTGGCAATGTGTAACCAGGCTTTCAGGATCGCACAAAGGAACACAGAATAGATCCTAGAATGATGGACCAGGTCTTTTTCTGTGTTTGGTGTGGCCTAGAACCAACTTTCGCTGAATTTCTCCTCACCTCTGCACACTTCATCATCACTTGAAGAATTCCCTCCCTTCCCCACACCTGAGAGTGAGCGTTGGCCACAGAAGGTGCAAGCTGAACAAAGTGCCCAGAGGAATAAAGAGGAAAAAGGCCATAGAAAGGCTGGATTTGGGGTCAGCCACAGCAGACTTTCAATCTCAGCTCTGTCTCTTGCTGGCTGTGTGACCTCCAGTGTCTGAGCAGCAGCTTTCTCATCAGTAAGACATGCATAATCACATTTTATTTGGATAGCTCTTGCAAGGATAGAGAGAGTGTATGGAATATGCTTTCCAGGAATAGGGCCTAAATGAAGCTTTCTGCTATTTCTTCTATGAGAGTGTTTGAGTGGGGAAGGCTGGAGTGGTCTAGAGAAGATTCTATAAGGATATTGGAGTAGACCCAGGTCTGGATGAGTGGAGAGGTCAAGGAAGTCCTGGGCTTATCCATTTCTATTCCTGATATTGTGCCCAGCTTCACTTTCACTTTACCCTGTCACAGCCCCCTCACCATGCACTGCATGTTGCTGTTTCCGTGTTGTTACTCCCTGTCGACTGTGATTTTCTAAAGGCAGGAAGAGTGTCTTTGTCTTCACTTGAACTAGGACATTAACATAAAACAATAGTAATTGTCGTATCTGCTATTATTTGCTGAATTTGTTTCATGTGAGGTATTCCTCAGTGCTTCTTACAGATAGAGATAAAAGTCAAAGCCATCTCATGATTTATAGGCCATTCCCATTGTACATACCGGACACAATTCATCCAAGATCACAGAATCAGTAAGAGGCAGCCAGGTTGGTTCCAAAAGAAAAACCAAACCAGTGCTGTTGGGTCAGTTCTAACTCATGGCAATCCCACTCCTTTCACAACAGAACTGTGTTCCATAGAGTATTCTCTGGTTGAATTTCCAAAGGAGATCACTAGGCATTTGTTACTAGGAGCCTCTTCATGAAGGTGAATGATCAACCTTTCCATCACCAGCCAGCTCCTTAATCCTTTATGCCAGGGACTTCAAAAAGCTTTAAATCTTGCAAACTTTTACTGTTATATATCAGGCACCAATACAGTTAGGAAAAAAAAATCTTTCTGTTAAACTCAGCTTTCAGAGTTATATAATTGCCGTGCAATGAAACTCATTCATTTAGTTTACTTCAGCAATTTGAAATACCGTGTTGTAACCATCCCTTCAATCAACATCTAGACCATAGATTCAGATTCTCCAATGCCCCATGATTATCTTACAGATACTTATTATGAACAGCTTCAGACTCTGGTATTTCAGCAGTCACCATTTAGAGGCCAAAGGGTAGAGCTGGTGTGAAGCCCTGAGGACTTCTTTCATTTGGGAACAGGAAGAAGACTGGCATCTGCCTTTGTGTGAGACCTCTTTACCCATGATCTCATTAAATCGGTGTGTGGAGAGTTCTCATTATAAAAAGGCATCTACATACCACTGGTGATAGAACATATCTACCTACTGTGATGTTGGGAAAAGAAGCTTCATCCAGAGAACAAGCATGCCCTGCCCGTCTCCCAAAACCATGACGCGCAGGACTCTGCCTCCTTGACCCTCCTTATGTCCTTGATGGCAGCCAGGGCACAGCCCAGCAAGCTTCGCTTTTCTTCTTCAGGGTAAATTCTCTCTTCATCCCATGACATATACCTCAAAAAAAATTGGCCCCACATCTCCCAGCTCTGTACCTCATCAGCCCTTCCAGCAATTTCCTTCATGCAATCTTGGTGTGGGATTTTCATTCCCGGGGAAAGATGCTGAGTCTCTCCTATTCTTCTCTCCTAAATCTCAGGATCCATGCCTTACCACTTCCAAGTGAAATAAAGCAGAGAAAATCAGATACACAAGAATACAAGAAAATTTATATATTGCAAACACAAAGGGATCTGAATATACAAAATAATCTTGGAAAAGAAGAACAATGTACGAGACGCACACTTCAAGATATAAAATAGCACTACACACACGTAATAAAGAAAACAGTCTGGTTCTGGCGTAAGAATAGACATAGAGACCAATGGTGTAGAATTAAGATACGAATTTGTATGTCTTTGTCCAGTTTTTTTCAACATTGATGCTAAGTTCATTCAGTGTGCAAAGAATGGTTCGTCAACAAATCCTGCTGAGACAACTTGATCCCCACATGGAAAAGGACAAAACTGCACACATACTCTACACCATGTAGAAAAATTAACTCTAAATGAATCGAAGATCTAAATACTAGAGCTAAAATCATAAAACTCTTAAAAGTATACGTCAGGGTTATGTTTTCCGAATTTCTTTCCCCACTTCTTCATACATATGACAGAAGAAACAAAAGAAACAGATAAATTTGTGTTCCTGAAAATTTAAATCTTTTCTGCATCAACGAGCACTATCAAGAAAGTGAAGACACCTACTGATTGTGAGAATATACTTGGAATCTGTACTTGCTTAAGGGTTTCATATCCGAAGACATAAAGAGTGCCTAAAAGTGAACACATACACAAAAAACGGCCCAAATGAAAAAAAGGGCAGAAGACATAAATCGACATTATTCCACAGAAAATATACAAATGGCCAGTAAGCAAGGGAGAAGATGCTCAGCATCATCAGTCATTAGGGAAATGCAAATCAAAATCACAAAGAGGTATCACTCCACACCACACCGATGGCTATTGACAGGAAAAAAAAAAAAAAAACAGGCAAACAAACATAGGAGAAAATGGGTGCCATGTCCATTGCAAAGTGTAGAATACAGTTTGGTGGTGTCTCAAATAATTTCAAAAAGAATTACCACAGGCACTCCTAGGCACATAAACAAAAGAATTGAAAGCAAGAAAGCAGCTACTTGGACATTGATGTTTATTGCAGAATAATTCATTAAATCAAAAAGGTGGAAACAACTCCAGTGTCCTTGAAATGATGATTGGATACACAAAACATGCCATATAGATACATGCAATAGTATGCACCCACAAAGAGCAAAGAAATTCTGTTACTTGCAATAAACTGATGAACCTTGAAAACATTGGTCTCAGTGAAATAACTGAAAACTCAAGAACAATTATTCCATGATCCCACTTACATGAAAATCTACAATACGCAGACAGAGAGCAGATCAATGGCTAGGAGGGATGGAGGAGGAAAATGTGAGGATTCACTGTGAAACCCAAAGCAACAACAAAGAAAAGAATATTCAAAACCAAATGAAAAGATCCTACAAAATCCTCTCATGTATTATCGATCAAATATTGTATTTAAAATATCTGCCAGCAAAATACAACTTAATTACTACAAAGTACGGACACCATGTTGAACTGGACATCACGAAGGTGCGGAAGTCCTTGGGTTTGTCCAAGTGAGGTAGGAGGCGTGTGTGGAGGCAACTGGGGTCCACCATCTGATGTGTCTGAAGCTGCACATGTCATGGGGGAAAATAAAGAAGGTCAGGTCACCCTATCAGAAAAACAGCATGCTGAGAAGAGACTCCTAGTGCTAGCAGCATTATGAGGCTTCAGAAAACAAAGGACTCAGGAAAGAAAGAGTCATGTCTATTCACAGGAATCCTTCTTCTTGCTCTCTGGATTCATCCTCCCATTCCTCCCTCTAGGACAGGGCTTCCCCACACCCTCTCCTGTCACTTATCTGACTCCAACCCCTGCCTTGCTAATCCCACTCCCACTGAACTGGCATCAAGCCTGCCTGGGGAGAACCAAGTGATGAGACACACCAGACAAAATCCAATCCATTCTCTCTTTGGGGTTCTGAAGCCTCCTGTGACAGAAAAGATGAGGGGTATGGCTTTTTTATGGCTGGGAAGCCCTACTATAAGAGGGGATATATCATCTTCTTCCAGATTGTTCAAGGAACACAGACCCAGTATCTAATCTCCCTTACCTGTCAGCCCCTCTGAGCCAACAGAGCTAGGCCAGGCCCTACATACTTGCTCGGCTGTGACCGAGACCTTCACCTGCATCCTTACATATCTCAACACAGGGACACATCAGAAGGTTTAGCATACCCACAGCCAAGGTTGGAGGGATTCCAGCTGTGCAAGCCTGTATCTGGCAGTTTTTCAGCTAACCAAGGTCCCATCAACTCAAGGTTCTTGGGACACTCTCCTCCCAGGCCCAGGTGCTAAGACATGTTTTCCCTATTTCCTGGTTACCGGTACTCCTTAAGTCTAGAAAGCTCTGAGGGGCAGCCTTTTGGTGGGACTGCCATGCCAGGCTTGGGACAGGTGCACCTTTTTTTATCAAAATGACATCTTCCATTTTTATAACTTTAAGGGAGTCTTTTGTAGTAGATTTGCCCATTGCAAAATGTCCTTTGAAGCCCTGACTGCTGCTTCCATTGTTTTTGATTGTTGATTAAAGAGGCATGAAATCCTTGACAACTTCAAATATGTCTCAATTTACGTTGGTTGTCCAGTGTGAACATTTCATTTTGTTTATGTTCAGATGTAATTCATGCTGAAGAGTGTGGTCTTTGGCCTTCATTAGGTAGTTCTTCAAGTTTTCTTCATTTGCAGCATGGAAAGTTGTCATCTGCGTATCCCAGGTTGTCAGTGACATTCCTCCAGTGCTGATGCCCATTCTTCATATATTCTGGCTTCTCAGATTATTTGTTAAGCACCCCTTTATGGAGACACAGAAGGGCATAAGTCCCCCAAATGCCCCATTCACACTATCCAAGACAATGCCCAAGTGATACTTATTCTTGTTTAGCACATACTAATGACACACAGGCACATACACAGACAGACATGCACACATGCAAACACACGTGACCAATGTTATCAATTCACTCTCCATTGTGAGTGTTGCAAGCCTTGATTTGTAAACATTGACTTTTTACCTGATATAAATAATCCCGCCATTTCTAATTTTAAGGTACCAGCCTGATGTCACTGACCCACAATTGGGCAGAAATATGCACCATCTACTGCCCCACATTAAATGGAGCTGATTCCAGCATAACTGATCCCCTTTTCACCTGCACCATGAGAAGAACCCTTAAGTTCCACCCCTAATATATAAACCCAAAGATAAATCACTTGGCACTAATATATTTGAAGAAAAATCAGATAAAAGAATTTTTTAAAAGTGAAGAAAACTTAAGAATCATGTGCGACTCTATTAAGAGAAATAACCTACAAGTGATTGAAGTACCAGAAGAGGGAGGGATAACAGAAAATACAGAGAGAATTGTTGAAGATTTGTTGACAGAAAACTTCCCTGATATCTTGAAAGATGAGAAGATATCTATCCAAGATGCTCATTGAACTCCACATAAGGTAGATCTTAAAAGAAAGTCACCAAGACATATTATAATCCATCTTGCGAGAGCCAAAAATGAGGAGAGAATTATAAGCGCAGCGAGGGATAAACAAAAAGTCACCTACAAAGGAGAGCCAATAAGAATAAACTCGGACTACTCGGCAGAAACCATGCAGGTAAGAAGGCAGTGGGATGACATATTTAAAAAACTGAAGGAAAAAAATTCCCTGCCAAGAATCATATATCCAGCAAAACTGTCTCTTAAATATGAAGGTGAAATTAAGACATTTCCAGATAAACAAAAGGTTAGGGAATTTGTAAAAACCAAACCAAAACTACAAGAAATACTAAAAGGAGTTCTTTGGTTAGAAAATCAGTAATATCAGGTATCAACCCAAAACTAGAACACTGGGCAGAACAACCAGAAGTCAACCCAGACAGGGAAATCCAAAAAAACAAAGCAAGATTATAAAAAAAAACTCAAAACAGGGTAACAGCGATGTTATTATATAAAAGACAACAACAGGTGGGGCCAAGACGGCTTACTGGGTAGAAGGTACCCCGGATCCCTCTTGCAACAAGGGCTCAGAAAAACAAGTGAGTCGATCACATACATGACAATCTGTGAACCCTCACCATCAAACACAGAACTAAAAAGTTGACCTCAGTGATAGGGGAGCAAAAAGCCATGCCATGAAGCAGCGACCACTTCTGGAACCGGCATCCTGTGCTACAGCCTTGAGCCCTCGCAGTTCCCTGGTGCCGAGTGGTGGGGCTGACTGCGGCTTACTGAGACGGGACAAGCACGGGACACAGCCTTAACCCTTTACCCCCTGGGGTAAACTCTGTAGAGACACAGCCAGCACAAGCAGGCTGCACACTGACGTGGCTGATAAGAGAACGGACAACCACCGGGAAGTAGCGACTGTTTTTGGAGCCTGGAGCCAGTGTCCCATTCAGGAAACCTTGGCGCCGGGCTTTGGACTAAGCACAGAGGAGCTAAGAACGGCTTCCTGAGACGGTGCAAGCACGGACGCAGCCCTAGCCCCCTGAAGTGACCTCGAGAGAAACCAAGTCAGCACATGCAGGCTGCACAACAATGCGACTAACAGGAGGAGAAATCACTGGGAAGCAGCGATTGGCTTTGGAGCCTGGCGTGCAGCGTCCCAGCCGGGAAACCTTGGCGCTGGGCTTTGGACGGGGAGTGGAGAAGCTGACCATGGCTTCTGAGACGGCACAAGCATGGGACACAGGCATGACCCTCAGGAGCAACCCTGACGCAGCCAGTGCACACAGGCTACACGCAACAGTCATCACCAAGCAAGATAAGTAACTTTGTCTATATTGCTGGGTGCTACTCTCTCCTACCTATCTGGACTCTCCCCTCCCTGCCCCAGGCAACTGCATTAACATTGGGATTTTCTGGGCCAGGGAGTGAAGTGATCTTTAGTTTTTTTTTCTTTTTTCCCTAATCCATTCTCATGGCCTGAGAGAAGCAGCTACTAACAACTCAGGGATGAAAAATCCTTCTCTGACTTCCCTAAACTGGATTAAAAATTCAGAATCGGCTCCAGCCAGGCATACGAGATCCACATTCTTTGGCTTTCATCCCTACAGGGAACAAGGTGGCTATTATAATGCAAAGGCAATTATGACAGAGATCTGACTGTAATTGTTTTCACTAGTGGAGCACTGGAAAGACAAGTTTCCAAGGTCTGATATCTCTACCTATTAAACAGAGCCCTCACTGATTCACACAGGGGAACTGAGGAGTGAAGCTCCACAAAAACCACCTCGCCACCTGCTAAAGGGGTCTGACGATACCGATGCCTACCAATCTTTACAGGTACAAGCATTGGGTGCCTAAGGTACAGCTGCAGAGCCCACCCACCAAAGTGCTTTAGGAAAGGGACGCACCTACCTCACTGGTGTGTGGGGGAAGGCTGTCAGCATCTGGCCCTCCTTCAAGTGTGACCCCCTGCCACTACTAGAATCTGGTGCACACAACTATCACCACTACTCCTCTAAGTAAATAGGTGGCAGTCTACACCACACATTTGGCGAACCAAAATCAGAACACCTAAGCTGATTCTATTCAAGAACACTGAATGGGCTCTTAGGCTTATATATCTGGTAACAGCCGAAACCAGCTGGTAATAGGACATAAGTGATTGAAAGGCTACAACAATCAAGACAGCACAATCTAGTAGTATATTGGGTATGTTGAAACAAAACAAAACAAGATAAGACTCAGTGAGCAAATATAAAATTAATCATTACAATATCTTATAGATGGCTCAGAGATATCAGTCGATATCAAATCACATAAAGAAGCAGACCATGATTGCCTCTACAAATCCCCAAATTAAAGAATCAAAATCTTTGCCAAATGAAGATACAATCCTGGAATTGCCAGATGCAGAATATAAAAAAACTAATATACAGAATGCTTCAAGACATCAGGGATAACCTCGGAAATGAAATAAGGCAATCTACAGAAAAAGCCAAGTAACACACCGATAAAGCAGTTGAAGAACTCAAAAACATTATTCAAGAACATAGTGGAAAAATTAATAAGCTGCAAGAATCCATAGAGAGACAGCATTCAGAAATCCAACAGATTAACAGTAAAATTACAGAATTAGATAGATAACTCAATAGGAAGTCAGAGGAGGAGAATCAAGGAATTGGAATGCAGAGTGGGGGAGATGGAGAATAAGGCAACTGACACCAATATAGCTGAAAAAAAATCAGATAAAAGAATTTTAAAAAATGAAGAAACCCTAAGAATCATGTGGGACTCTATCAAGAAGAATAACTTGCGTGTGATAGGAGTTCCAGAACAGGGAGGGTTAAGAGAAAATACATAGAGAACAGTTGAAAATCTGTTGGCAAAAAACTTCCCTGGCATCATGAAAGATGAAAGGATATCTATCCAAGATGCTCATCGAACCCCATATAAGTTTGATCCAAAAAGAAAATCACCAAGGCATATTATCATCAAACTTGCCAAAACCAAAGACAAAGAGAAAATTTTAAAAGCAGTCAGGAATAAAAGAAAAGTCACCTACAAAGGAAAATCAATAAGAATGAATTCAGGGCGGGGCCAAGATGGCTGACTAGGTAGAAGCTACCTCGGATCCCTCTTGCAATAAAGACTCAGAAAAACAAGTGAATTGATGACATATATGACAATCTACGAACCCTGACCATCAAAAAAAAAAAAAAAAAGATATATGACAATCTACGAACCCTGACCATCAAACACAGACCTAAAGAGTTGACCTGAGTGACAGAGACTGAGAACAAACAACCACGGGGAAGCAGCAACTGTTTTCAGCGCCTGGAGCCAGTGTCCCAGTCAGGAAACCTTGGCGCCGGGCTTCGGATTGGGCGCAGGGAAGCTGAGCATGGCATCCTGAGACGGCGCAAACACGGGATGCAGCCCTAGCCCCAGAGACTGCCCTCGGGGGAAGCCCAGCCAGTGCACGCAGACAGCGCAGCAACGTGGGTGACAGGAGAAGTCACAGGGAGGCAGCGACTGGTTTTGAAGCCTGGAGTGCGGCGTCCCAGCTGGGGAACCTTGGCGCAGTGCTTTGGACTCAGAGTGGAGGAACTGACCACGGCTTCTGAGACAGCACAAGCACGGGACGCAGGCCTGACCCTCGGGGGCAATCTCTACCCAGCCAGTGCACACAGTCAACGTGCCCCTCAGGAATCTCAGATAAAACAGTCACCCCAAGCAAGATAAGTAACTTTGTCTATATTCCCGGGTGCTACTCTCTCCTATTTATCTGAACCCTCCCCTCCACTCCCCTTCCCAGGTGGCTTCATTAACATTGGAATTTCCTAAGCCAGAGAGAGAAGTGCGCTGTGGTTTTCCTTTTTTTTTTTTTTTTTTTTTGATCTTTTCCTAACCCATTCTCCTGGCCTGAGACTAGAAGCTACAAAAAACCCAGGGACCAAAAATCCCTCCCTAATTGGACTACAAACACAGAACCAGCTCCAGCCAAACATATGTGATCCACAGTCTTGGGCTTTCATCCCTACAGGGAACAAGGTGGCTATTATAATGCAAAGGCATTTCTGATAGGGATCTGACTCTAATTGTTTTAGCGGAGCACTGGAAAGACAAGTTTCCCAGGTCTGATATCTCTGCATATTCAACAGAGCCCTCACTGACCCACAACAGGGAACTGAGGGCTGACGCTCCCCCCAGACCACCTAGCCTCCTGCCTTAGGGGTCTAAGGAGGGTGACACCTACCAATCTGTAGAGGTACTTGCATTGGGGGCCTAAGGTACAGCTGCAGAGCCCACCCACCAAAGTGCTTTAGGAATAGAGACACACCTACCTCACTGGCACTTGGGGGAAGCCTGTCAGCATCCTGCCCCCCACCCCGGAGTGTGAAACCCTGCTGCTACTAGAATCTGATGCACACAACTATCACCACTACTTCTCTAGGTGGATAGGTGACAGTCTGCACGACACACTTGATGACCCCAAATCAGATTCCACTCAAGAATAGTGAAAGGACTCCTAGGCTTATATATCTGGTAACAGCCCAAACCAGCTGGTAATAGGACATAAGTGATTCAAGGGCTACAACAATCAAGACAGCACAACCTAGTAGCCCATCTATGTATATTGAAAGAAAACAAAAGAAGATAAGGCTCAGTGAGCAAACATCGAGTAAATCACTACAATATCTTAGAGATGGCTCAGAGACAGCAGTTGATACCAAACCACATAAAGAAGCAGACCATGATTGCTTCTACAACTCCCGAAACTAAAGAATCAAAATCTTTCCCAAATGAAGATACAATCCTAGAATTGCCAGATGCAGAATATAAAAAACTAATTCACAGAATGCTTCAAGACATCAGGGATGACCTCAGAAATGAAATAAGGAAATCTACAGAAAAAGCCAAGGAAGACACTGATAAAGCAGTTGAACAACTCAAAAACATTATTCAAGAACATAGTGGAAAAATTAATAAGCTGCGAGAATCCATAGAGACAGCATTCAGAAATCCAAAATATTAACAATAAAATTACAGAATTAGACAACACAACAGGGAATCAGAGGCGTAGACTCGACCAATTGGAAGGCAGGGTGGGGGATCTGGAGGACCAGGGAATTGACACCAATATAGCTCAAAAAAATCAGATAAAAGAATTTTAAAAAATGAAGAAACCCTAAGAATCATGCGGGGCTCTATCAAGATGAATAACTTGCGTGTGACTGCAGTCCCAGAATACAGAGGGATAACAGAAAATACAGAGAAAACAGTTGAAGATCTGTTGGCAGAAAACTTACCCGACATCATGAAAGACGAAAGGATATCTATCTAAGATGCTCATCGAACCATTTAAGATAGATCCAAAAAGAAAATCACCAAGACATATTATCATCAAACTTGCCAAAACCAAAGGTAAAGAGAAAATTTTAAAAGCAGCCAGGGATAAAAGAAAGGTCTCCTACAAAGGAGCATCAATAAGAATAAGTTCAGACTACTCAGCAGAAACCATGCAGCCAAGAAGGCAATGGGATGACATATATAGAGCACTGAAGGAGAAAACCTGCCAGCCAAGGATCATATATCCAGCAAAACTCTCTCTCAAATATGAAGGTGAAATTAAAACATTTACAGGTAAACACAAGCTTACAGAATTTGCAAAAACCAAACCAAAGCTACAAGGAATACTAAGGAAATTGTTCAGTCAGAAAACCAGTAATATCAGATACCAACACAACACAAGGTCACAGAACAGAACATCCTGATATCAACTCAAATAGGGAAATCACAAAAACAATATAAGACTAATTTTAAAAAGAAAAAATGCTCAAAACAGGGAATCATTGAAGTCATCATGTAAAAGATTACAATAATCAAAAACGAGGGACTAAATACAGGAGGCATAGATCTTTCATATGGAGAGGAAAACAAGGTGATATAGGATGATACAAGTCAGGTTTTTGCTTAGAAAAATAGGGGCACATATTAAGGTAACCACAAAGAAGTCTAACAATTCCATAATTCAAAATAAAAACCAAGAAAAATATAACAGCTCAGCAAACATAAAGTCAACTACTATGAAAATGAAGAACACACAATTTACAAAGAAAAATGTCTCAGCACAAAAAAGTAAGTGGAAAAAGGAAATTGTCAACATTATAAGCAAAAAGGCACTAAACACACACAAAAAAACACACACTTATCTATAATTACGCTGAATGTAAATGGCCTAAATGCACCAGTAAAGAGACAGAGAGTCTCAGACTGGATAAAGAAACAGAACCCGTCTATATGCTGCCTACAAGAGACACACCTTAGACTTAGAGACACAAACAAACTAAAACTCAAAGTAAGGAAAAAAATATATCAAACAACAAGCAAAAAAGAGCAGGAGTAGCAATATTAATTTCTGACAAAATAGACTTCAAAGTTAAATCCACCACAAAGGATATAGAAGGACACTACATAATGATTAAAGGGACAATTGTCCAGGAAGATATAACCATATTAAATATTTATGCATCCAATGACAGGGCCGCAAGATACATAAAACAAACTTTAACAGAACTGAAAAGTGAGATAGACACCTCCACAATAATAGCAGGAGACTTCAACACCCCACTTTCGGAGAAGGATAGCACTTCCAGTAAGAAGCTCAATAGAGACACGGAAGACCTACTTACAACAATCAACCAACTTGACCTCATTGACTTATACACAACACTCCACCCAACAGCTACAAAGTATACTTTTTTTTCTAGAGCACATGGAACTTTCTCTAGAATAACCACATATTAGGTCAGAAAACAAAACTTTGCAGAATCGAAAACATCAAAATCTTACATAGCATCTTCTCAGACCCCAAAGACATAAAAGTGGAAATGAATACCAGAAAAATTAGGGAACAGAAATCAAATACCTGGAAACTGAACAATACCCTGCTCAAAAAAGACTGGGTTATAGAAGACGTTAAGGAGGGAATAAAGAAATTCATAGAATGCAACGAGAATGAAAACACTTCCTATCAAAACCTCTGGGACACAGCAAAAGCAGTGCTCAGAGGTCAATTTATATCCATAAATGCACACATATACAACGAAGAAAGAGCCAAAATCAGAGAACTGTCCCTACAACTTGAACAAATAGAAAGTGAGCAACAAAAGAATCCATCAGGCACCAGAAGAAAACAAATAATAAAAATCAGAGCTGAACTAAATGAATTAGAGAACAGAAAAATAATTGAAAGAATTAACAAAGCCAAAAGCTGATTCTTTGAAAAAATTAACAAAATTGAGAAACCATTGGCCAGAGTGAGTAAAGCAATACTGGAAAGGAAACAAATACCCTAAATAAGAAACAAGATGGGCCACATCACAACAGACCCAACTGACATTAAAAGAATCTTATGAGATTATTATGAAAAATTGTACTCTAACAAATTTGAAAACATAGAAGAAATGGATGAATTCCTAGGATGACACTACCTACCTAAACCAACACAATCAGAAGTAGAACAACTAAAATGACCCATAACAAAAAAAGAGATTGAAAAGGTAATAAAAAAATTCCCAACAAAAAAAAAGCCCTGGTCTGGATGGCTTTACAGCAGAGTTCTACCAAACATTCAGAGAAGAGTCAACACCACTACTACTGAAGGTATTTCAAAGCATACAAAATGACAGAATACTACCTAACACATTCTGTGAAGCCAGCATATCCCTGATACCAAAACCAGGTAAAGATACCACAAAAAAAGTAAATTACAGACCTATATCCCTCAAGAACTTAGATGCAAAAATCCTCAAAAAAATTCTAGCCAATAGAATTCAACAACATATCAAAAAAATAATCCACCACGACCAAGTGGGATTTATACCAGGTATGCAAGGTTGGTTTAATATTAGAAAAACCTTTAATGTAATCCACCATATAAATAAAACAAAAGACAAAAACCACATGATCTTATCAATAGATGCAGAAAAGGCATTGGACAAAGTCCAACGCCCATTCATGATAAAAACTCTCAGCAAAATAGGAATTGAAGGAAAATTCCTCAACATAATAAAGGGCATCTATACAAAGCCAACAGCCAACATCACTCTAAATGGAGAGAGCCTGAAAGCATTTCCGTTGAGAACAGGAACCAGACACGGATGGCCTTTATCATCACTCTTATTCAACATAGTGCTAGAGGTCCTACCCAGAGCGATTAGGCTACACAAAGAGATAAAGGGCATCCGGATCATCAAGGAGGAAGTAAAATTATCTCTATTTGCAGATGACTTGATCTTATACACAAAAAACCCTAAGGAATCCTCCAGAAAACTACTGAAACTAATAGAAGAGTTTGACACAGTCTCAGGTTATAAGATAAACATACAAAAATCACTTGGATTCCTCTACATCAACAAAAAGAACATCGAAGAGGAAAGAACCAAATCAATACCATTCACAGTAGCCCCCAAGAAGATAAAATACTTAGGAATAAATCTTACCAAAGATGTAAAAGACCTATACAAAGAAAACCACAAAGTACTACTACAAGAAACTAAAAAGGACCTATTTAAGTGGAAAAACATACCTTGCTCATGGATAGGAAAACTTAACATAGTAAAAATGTCTATTCTACCAAAAGCCATCTATACATACAATGCACTTCCGATCAATATTCCAATGTCATTTTTTAAAGTGATACAGAAACAAATCACCAACTAGCCTCAGATAAGTAAAGCATTACTGAAAAAGAAGAAGAAAGTGGGAGGCCTCACTCTACCTGATTTCAGAACCTATTATACAGCCACAGTAGTCAAAACAGCCTGGTACTGGTACAACAACAGGCACATAGACCAATGGAACTGATTTGAGAACCCAGATATAAATCCATCCACATATGAGCAGCTGATATTTGACAAAGGCCCAGTGTCAGTTAATTGGGGAAAAGATAGTCTTTTTTAACAAATGGTGCTGGCATAACAGGATACTCATTTGCAAAAAAAATGAAACAGGACCCATACCTCAAACCATGCACAAAAACTAACTCCAAGTGGATCAAAGACCTAAACATAAAGGCTAAAATGATAAAGATCATGGAAGATAAAATAGGGACAACCCTAGGAGCCCTAATACAAGGCATAAACAGAATACAAAACATTACCAAAAAGGACGAAGAGAAACCAGATAACTGGGAGCTCCTAAAAATCAAACACCTATGCTCATCTAAGACTTCACCAAAAGAGTAAAAAGACCACCTACAGACTGGGAAAGAATTTTCAGTTATGACATCTCTGACCAGCACCTGATCTCTAAAATCTATATGATTGTGTCAAAACTCAACCACAAAAAGACAAACAACCCAATCAAGAAGTGAGCAAAGGATATGAACACACACTTCACTAAAGAAGATATTCAGGCAGCTAACAGATACATGAGAAAATGCTCTCGATCATTAGCCAGTAGAGAAATGCAAATTAAAACTACGATGAGATTCCATCTCACTCCAACAAGGCTGGCATTAATCCAAAAAACACAAAGTAATAAATGTTGGAGAGGCTGCGGAGAGATTGGAAGTCTTATACACTGCTGGTGGGAATGGAAAATGGTATAACCACTTTAGAAATCTATCTGGCGTTATCTTAAACAGTTAGAAATAGAGCTATCATACAATCCAGAAATCCCACTCCTTGGAATATACCCTAGAGATACAAGAGCCTTCACACAAACAGATATATGCACACCCATGTTTATTGCAGCTCTGTTTACAATAGGAAAAAGCTGGAAGCAACCAAGGTGTCCATCAACGGATGAATGGGTAAATAAATTGTGGTATATTCACACAATGGAATACTACGCATCGATAAAGAACAGTGATGAATCTGTGAAACATTTCATAACATGGAGGAACCTGGAAGGCATTATGCTGAGTGAAATTAGTCAGAGGCAAAAGGACAAATATTGTATAAGACCACTATTATAAGATCTTGAGAAATAGTATAAACTGAGAAGAACACATACTTTTGTGGTTACGAGGTGGGGGAGGGAGACAGGGTGAGAGAGGGTTATTTACTGATTAGTTGGTAGATAAGAACTACTTTAGGTGAAGGGAAGGACAATACTCAATACACAGAAGGTCAGCTCAACTGGACTGGACCAAAAGCAAAGAAGTTTCCGGGATAAACTGAATGTTTCAAAGGTCAGGGGAGCAAGGGTGGGGGTTTGGGGACTATGGCTCAAGGGACTTCTAAGTCAATTGGCAAAATAATTCTATTATGAAAACATTCTGCATTCCACTTTGAAACGTGGCGCCTGGGGTCTTACATGCTAATAAGCGGCCATCTAAGATGCATCAATTGGTCTCAACCCACCTGGATCAAAGGAGAATGAAGAACACCAAGGTCACACGATAACTATGAGCCTAAGAGACAGAAAGGGCCACATGAACCAGAGACTTACATCATCCTGAGACCAGAAGAACTAGATGGTGCCCGGCCACAACCAATGACTACCCTGACAGGGAGCACAACAGAGAAGCCCTGAGGGAGCAGGAGAACAGTGGGATACAGACCCCAAATTCTCATAAAAAGACCAAACTTAATGGTCTGACAGAGACTAGAGGAATCCCCGCAGTCATGGTCCCCAAACCTTCTGTTGGCCCAGGATAGGAACCATTCCCGAAGACAACTCATCAGACATGGAAGGGACTGGACAATGGGTTGGAGAGAGATGCTGACAAAGAGTGAGCTACTTGTATCAGGTGGACACTTAAGAATGTGTTGGCATCTCCTGTCTGGAGGGGAGATAGGAGGGTAAAGAGGGTTAGAAACTGGCAAAATTGTCACAAAAGGAGAGCCTGGAAGGAGGGACCAGGCTGATTCATTAGGGGGAGAGTAAGTGCGAGTACAGAGTAAGGTGTATATAAGCTTATATGTGACAGACTGACTTGATTTGTAAACGTTCACTTAAAACTCAATAAAAATTATTAAAAAAAAAATTCAGACTACACACCAGAAACCATGCAGACAAGAAGGCAATGGGATGACATATATAGTGCACTGAAGGAGAAAAACTGCCAGCCACCAATCATATATCCAGCAAAACTCTCTTTCAAATATGAAGGTGAAATTAAAACTTTTACAGATAAACACAAGCTTAGAGAATTTCCAAAACCAAAACAAAGCTAGAAGAATTACTAAAGGAAATTGGTCAGAAAATCAATAATATCAGATACCAACACGACGCAAGGTCACAAAACAGAACATCCTGATATCAACTCAAATAGGGAAAACACAAAAACAAAATAAGATTAATTTAAACAAGGAAAAAAATGCTTAAAACAGGGAATCATTGAAGTCATTATGTAAAAGATTACAATAATCAAAAAGAGGAAATAAATACAGGAGGCATAGATATTCCATACGGAGAGGACAAAGAGGCGATATAAGATGATACAAGTTAGGTTTTTACTTAGAAACATAGGCGCAAATATTAAGGTAACCACAAAGAGGTCTAACAATTCCATAATTCAAAACAAAAACCAAGAAAAACAGTACAACTCAGCAAACCTAAATTCAACTACTATGAAAATGAGGAACACATTATTTACAAAGAAAAGCTTCTCAGTACAAAAAAGTAAGCGGAAAAATGCAATTGTCAATAACACACACAAAAAGGCATCAAAATGACAGCACTAAACACATACTTATCTATAATTACGCTGAATAAATGGACTAAAGGCACCTATAAAGACAGAGTCTCAGACTGGATAAAGAAACACAATCCGTCTATATGCTGCCTACAAGAGACACACCTTAGACTTAGAGACACAAACAAACTAAAACTCAAAGGATGGAAAAAAATATATCAAGCAAACAACAAGCAAAAAAGAGCAGGAGTAGCAATATTAATTTCTGACAAAAGAGTCTTCAAAGTTAAATCCACCACAAAGGATATAGAAGGACACTACATAATGATTAAAGGGACAATTGACCAGGAAGATATAACCATTTTAAATATTTATGCACCCAATGACAGGGCTGCAAGATACATAAAATAAACTTTAACAGAATTGAAAAGTGAGATAGACACCTCCACAATTATAGTAGGAGACTTCAACACACCACTTCCGGAAAAGGGTAGGACTTCCAGTAAGAAGCTCAACAGAGACATGGAAGATCTAATTGCTACAATCAGCTAAATTGACCTCATTGACTTATACAGAACACTCCACCCAACATCTGCAAAGAATACTTTTTTTTCTAGCACACATGGAACATTCTGTAGAATAGATGACAGGTTAGGTTAGAAAACAAACCTTTGCAGAATCCAAAACATCGAAATATTACAAAGCATCTTCTCAGACCACAAGGCCATAAAAGTGGAAATCAATAACAGAAAAATCAGGGAAAAGAAATCAAATACCTCAAAAAAGACTGGGTTATAGAAGACATTAAGGAGGGAATACAGAAATTCATAGAATGCAACGCGAATGAAAACACTTCCTATCAAAACCTCTGGGACACAGCAAAAGCAGTGTTCAGACGTCAATTTATATCGATAAATGCACAAAAAGACAAAATCAGAGAACTGTCCCCACAAATTGAACAAATAGAAAGTGAGCAACAAAAGGATCCGTCAGGCACCAGAAGAAAACAAATAATAAGAATTAGAGCAGAATTAAATGAATTAGAGAACAGAAAAACAATTGAAAGAATTAACAAAGCCAAAAGCTGGTTCTTTGAAAAAATTAACAAAATTGATAAACCATTGGCCAGACTGACTAAAGAAATACAGGAAAGGAAACAAATAACCCAAATAAGAAATGAGATGGGCCATATCACAAGAGACCCAACTGACATTAAAAGAATCATATCAGATTACTATGAAAAATTGTACTCTGACAAATTTGAAAACCTGGAAGAAATGGATGAATTCCTAGAAAAACACTACCTACCTAAACTAACACAATCAGAAGTAGAACTAAATATACCTATAACAAAAGAATAGTTTGAAAAGGTAATCAAAAAACTCCCAACAAAAAAAAGCCCTGGCCCAGAAAGCTTCACTGCACAGATCTACCGAACTTTCAGGGAAGAGTTAACACCACTACTACCAAAGGTATTTCAAAATATAGAAAATGATGGAATACCACCTAACTCATTCTATGAAGCCAGCATATCCCTGATACCAAAACCAGATAAAGACACCACAAAAAAAGAAAATTACAGACCTATATCCCTCATGAACTTAGATGCAAAAATCCTCAACAGAATTCTAGCCAAAAGAATTCAACAACATATCAAAAAAAATAATCCACCACGACCAAGTGGGACTTATACCAGGTATGCAAGGTTGGTTCAATATTAGAAAAACCATTAATGTAATCCACCATATAAATAAAACAAAAGACAAAAACCACATGATCTTATCCATTGATGCAGAAAAGGCATTTGACAAAGTCCAACACCCATTCATGATAAAAACTCTCAGCAAATAGGAATTGAAGGAAAAGTCCCCAAGATAAAATAAAAAATTTATTTTATTTTTTTTATACAAAGCCAACAGTCAACATCACTCTAAATGGAGAGAGCCTGAAAGCATTTCCCTTGAGAACGGGAACCAGACAAGGATGGCCTTTATCACCGCTCTTATTCAACATTGTGCTAGAGGTCCTAGCCAGAGCAATTAGGCTACACAAAGAAATAAAGGGCATCCGGATTGGCAAGGAAGAAGTAAAATTATCTCTATTTCCAGATGACATGATCTTATACACAGAAAACCCTAAGGAATCCTCCAGAAAACTACTGAAACTAATAGAAGAGTTTGGCAGAATCTCAGGTTACAAGACAAACATACAAACATCAGTTAGATTCCTCTACACCAACAAAAAGAACATCAGAAAGGAAATCACCAAATCAATACCATTTACAGTAGCCCCCATGAAGGTAAAATACTTAGGAATAAATCTTACCAAAGATGTAAAAGACCTATACAATGAAAACTACCAAGTACTAGTGCAAGAAACTAAAAGGGACTTACATAAGTGGAAAAACATACCTTGCTCATGGATAGGAAGACTTAACATAGTAAAAATATCTATTCTACCAAAAGCCATCTATACATACAATGCACTTCCGATCCAAATTCCAATGACATTTTTTAATGTGATGGAGAAAAAAAATCATGAACTTCATATGGAAGGGAAAGAAGCCCGGGATAAGTAAAGCATTACTGAAAATGAAGAAAAAAGTGGGAGGCCTCACTCTACCTGATTTTAGAGCATATTATACAGACACAGTAGTCACAACAGCCTGGTACTGGTACAACAACATGCACATAGACCAATGGAACTGAACTGAGAACCCAGATATAAATCCATCCACATATGAGCAGCTGATATTTGACAAAGGCCCAGTGTCAGTCAATTGGGGAAAAGATAGTCTTTTTAACAAATGGTGCTGGCATAACTGGATATTCATTTGCAAGTAATGAAACAGGACCCATACCTCACACCATGCACAAAAACTAACTCCAAGTGGATCAAAGACCTAAACATAAAGACTAAAACGATAAAGATCATGGAAGAAAAAACAGGGACAACGTTAGGAGCCCTAATACAAGGCATAAATAGAACACAAAACATTGCTAAAAATGACAAAGAGAAACCAGATAACTGGGAGCTCCTAAAAATCAAACCCCTATGCTCATCTAAGACTTCACCAAAAGAGTAAAAAGACCACCTACAGATTGGGAAAGAATTTTCAGCTATGCCATCCCCAACCAGCGCCTGGTATCTAAAATCTATATGATTCTGTTCACAAAAAGACAAACACAACCCAATCAAAAAGTGGGCAAAGGATATGAACACACACTTCACTAAAGAAGACATTCAGGCAGCTAACAGATACATGAGAAAATGCTCTCAATCATTAGCCATTAGAGAAATGCAAATTAAGACTATGATGAGATTTCCATCTCACTCCAACAAGGCTGGCGTTAACCCAAAAAACACTAAATAATAAATGTTGGAGAGGATGCGGAGAGATTGGAACTCTTATACACTGCTGGTAGGAATGTAAAATGGTACAACCACTTTGGAAATCTATCTGGCGTTTCCTTAAAAAGTCAGAAATAGAACTACCATAGAACCCAGAAATCCCAGTACTCAGAATATATCCTAGAGAAATAAGAGCCTCTACAGGAACAGATATATGCACACCCATGTTTATTGCAGCTCTGTTTACAACAGCAAAAAGCAGGAAGCAACCAAGGTGTCCATCAATGGATGAATGGATAAACAAATTATGGTATATTCACACAATGGAATACTACGCATCGATAAAGAACAGTGATGAATCTGTGAAACATTTCATAACATGGAGGAACCTGGAAGGCATTATGCTGAGTGAAATTAGTCAGATCCAAAAGGACAATATTGTATAAGACCACTATTATAAGATCTTGAGAAATAGTTCAAACTGAGAAGAACAGATTCTTTTGAGGTTACGAGGTGGGGAGGAAGGGAGGGAAGGAGAGGGTTATTTACTGATTAGATAGTAGATAAGAACTACTTTAGGTGAAGGGAAGGACAATACTGAATACACAGAAGGTCAGCTCAGCTGGACTGGAACAAAGCCAAGAAGTTTCCTGGATAAACTGAATGCTTCGAATGCCAGCAGAGCAATGACGGGGGTTGGGGGACTATGGCTTTATGGGACATCTCAGTCAACTGGCAAAATAAATTCTATTAAGAAAACATTCTGCATCCCACTTACAAGTGTGGCGTCTGGCGTCTTATATGCTAACAAGTGGACATCTAAGATGCATCAATTGGTCTCAACACACCTGGATCAAAGGAGAATGAAGAACACCAAGGTCACACGATAACTACGAGCCCAAGACAGAAAGGGCCACATGAACTAGAGACTTACATCATCCTGAGACCAGAAGAACTAGATGGTGCCCGGCCACAACTGATGACTGCCCTGACAGGGAGCACAACAGAGAACCCCTGAGGAAGCAGGAAATCAGTGGGATGCAGACCCCAAATTCTCATAAAAAGACCAGACTTAATGGTCTGACTGAGACTAGAGAAATCCTGGTGGTCATGGTCCCCAAACCTTCTGTTGGCCCAGGACAGGAACCATTCCCGAAGACAACTCATCAGACATGGAATGGTCTGGACAATAGGTTGGAGAGAGATGCTGATGAGGAGTGAGCTACTTGTATCAGGCGGACACTTGAGACTGTGTTGGCATCTCCTGTCTGGAGTGGAGATAGGAGGGTAGAGGGGGTTAGAAACTGGCAAAACGATCACAAAAGGAGAGACTGGAAGGAGGGAGCGGGCTGACTCATTCGGGGGAGAGTAAATGGGAGTATGTAGTAAGGTGTATATAAGTTTATATGTGAGAGACTGACTTGATTTGTAAACTTTCACTTAAAGCACAATAAAAATTATTAAAACAAAACAAAAAAAGCACTTCTGTGTAAGTCACTACCATGAATGGTATTACACCATATATAGAAATTATTTATGATACGATGTTAGAAATAGAGAATTTCTGAACTTAGAAATAAAAACATATATTTCTATTATGTTCCTTATCCATTAATTGTAAGTCATTAAAAAGTTGCTGTAATGTTGAAAATACAGTAGAAATATGTGAAGTAGGTTGTAAATAACTTTCTTAAATTGGCCTTTGCGTCTGCACTCTGTGGTAATGGAACATAACATTAATAAAATCTGTATAAACTAAGAAAACATAACTATGTCACCAATTACCATAATTTTTAAGTAACCATCTTGGCCTTGAAACTTGGTGTAGTAAAGAACACAAATATGTCATCCCCTAATTGGCAATAATTCAAAAATTTATAAATTAGCAAAATATTCACATGTCGTACTATACCGCCCTTAACTGACAATAAAACATACCAATTATAATTGAACATGACAACACACAAGGTATATAAACCCATGGATTTCTGCTCATATTCAGAGAAGACAGAAGCAAAAGATCTCTCTGAGTCGCTGTCTGAAGACTGAGAAAGCCTGCTGAGACACTGCTCACCACAACCGACCTCAGATCCTAGCTACAAAGGACCTCCTCTGAGTTGGAGGGCTGGTCAGATCGCCTCCAGAGACCACTTTAACATTTAAACTAACTTTGTAGTTGTCATTTCTGGCTCTCCAATGCCAAATGAATGTCTTAAGGTCTCACTTGCATGCCTTACCCTTACTACCTTGCAATAAACTGTATGAGTGTATGCATGAAAAAAAAAATGCCCATCTACACACTGTCTACAAGAGACACACCTTAGACTTAGAGACACAAAGAAACTAAAACTCAAAGGATGGAAAAACATATATCAAAAAAGAGCAGGAGTGGCTGTATTAATTTTTGACAAAATAGACTTTAAAGTTAAATCCATCATAAAGGATAAGGAAGGACGTTATATAATGATTAAAGGGACAATACACCAAGAAGATAAAACCATATTAAATATTTACACACCCAACGACAGGGCTGCTACATACATAAAACAAACTCTATCAGCATTGAAAAGTGAGAGACAGCTCCACCATAATAGTAGGAGACTTCAACACACCACTTTCTGTGAAGGAAGGACATCCAGAAAGAAGCTCAATAAAGACACGGAAGATCTAAATGCCACAATCAATCGACTTGACCTCATAGACATATATAGAACACTCCGCCCAACAGCAACCGAGTATACTTTCTTTTCTAGTGCACCTGGGACATTCTCTAGAATAGACCACATATTAGGTCATAAAGCAAGTCTTAGCAGAATCTAAAACACTGAAATATTACAAACCCTCTTCTCTTGACTATACGGCCATAAAAGTGGAAATCAATAACAGGGAAAAGAAATCAAACTCTTGGAAACTGAACAATGCCTTGTTCCAAAAAGACTGGAGTATAGAAGATACTAAGGATGGAATAAAGAAATTCATAGAATCCAATGAGAATGAAAACACTTCCTATCAGAACCTTTGGGACACACCAAAAGTGGTGCTCAGAGGCCAATTTATATCAATAAATGCACACATACAAAAAGAAGAAAGGGCCAAAATCAAAGAATTATCCCTACAACTTGAACAAATACAAAAAGAGAGCAAGAAAAGAAACCCACAGGCACCAGAAGAAAACAAATAATCAAAATTAGAGCAGAACTAAATGAAATAGAAAACAGAAAAAGAATTGAAAGAATTAACAAGACCAAAAGCTTGTTCTTTGAAAAAATCAACAAAATTGATAAACCACTGGCCAAACTGACAAAAGAAAAACAGGAGAGGAAGCAAATAACCCAAATAAGAAATGAGATGGGTGATATTATAACAGACCCAACTGAAATTAAAAGAATCCTATCAGATTACTATGAAAAATTGTACTCTAACAAATTTGAAAACCTAGAAGAAATGGATGAACTCCTAGAAACACACTACGTACCTAAACTAAAACAAACAGAGGTAGAACAACTAAATAGACCCATCACAAAAGAAGAGATTGAAAAGGTAATCAAAAAACTCCCAATAAAAAAAAAAAAAAACCCTGGCCCAGACGGCTTCACTGCAGAGTTCTACCAAACTTTCAGAGAAGAGTTAACACCACTACTACTAAAGGTATTTCAGAGCATAGAAAAGGACGGGACACTCCCAAACTCATTCTAAGAAGTCACCATATCCCTGATACCAAAACCAGGTAAACACATCACAAGAAAACAAAATTATAGACCTATATCCCTCATGAACGGAGATGCAAAAATCCTCAATAAAATTCTAGCCAATAGAGGGGGGGCCAAGATGGCGGACTAGGTGGACGCTCCCGCGGATCCCTCTTGCAACAAAGACTCGGAAAAACAAGGGAATCGATCACATACATAACAATCTATGAACTCAGAACAACAAGCACAGACTTAGAGACGGAGGACGAACAAATACGGGCAGACAGCGACTGTTTTCAGAACTAGGAGCCAGCGCACCAGGCAGGTGACCTTCGGAGCTCGATCTGGGGCAGAGCCCAGGGGGGCAGACGGCACAGAAAGGGGGCCCACCCCTTCCCCCCCCGAACCCATCCCGGGAGGAAGCCTAGCAGGTTGGCGCGGGCGGCGTAGGGGCGCAGCCGGAGGGAGAAACACCCGGGAGGCAGTGACTGATCTGAGAGGGGGGAGAACAGCGTCTCAGCTGGGGTGCCGTGCTGTCCGCCGGGAGTTAGGCGAGAAGCCGACGGGGCGCACGCGGGGGGGGGGGTCAGCTGTGTTTCCCTGGAGTGACCCCAGGGCGGGGCCCACGCGTTCGTGCGGGAGGACGCGCACCCAGTCCGCGCGTGTGGCATGGCACACCAGAGGGAGAAATCCCCGGAGGTGTCTGGTCTCAAAACAGGGAAAGCAGCATCCCAGACGGGGAGCCATTCCGCTGCGATCTGGGCACGCGCGCGCACGCGCGCGGGCGGGGCAGGAGCGCGAGGTCCATTTTTATTACCCTGAATTGACCCAGGGGGCGGGACCACCTGGTCGTGTGAGTGACGCCCTCCCAGTTTGCGCGAGAGGTGTGGCACACCGGAAGGAGAAGTCCCCGAGAGGAACTGATTGGTCCCAAAGCGCAGAAAGTAGCGTCCCAGACAGGGTGCCGTCTTGCCGGGGCTTGGGCGCGCGCACGAGCGGGGCGTGAGCGCGGCGTCCATTTTTATTGCCCTGAATTGACCCAGGGGGCGGGCCCACCTGGCCGTGCGGAGGAACTGATTGGTCCCGAAGCACAGAAAGTAGCGTCCCAGACGGGGTGCCGCCCTGCTGGGGCTTGGGCGCGCGCACGAGCGGGGCGTGAGCACGGAGTCCATTTTTATTGCCCTGAATTGACCCAGGGGGCGGGCCCACCTGGCCGTGCAGGTGACGCCAACCCAGTTCGCGCGAGAGGTGTGGCGCTCCGGAAGGAGAAGTCCCGGGGAGGAAGTGACTGGTTCCCGAACAGGGAAAGCAGCGTCTCAACCCGGAAGTCATCCCGCTGGGATTTGGGCGCGCGCACAGGCGGGGCGTGACCGCGGGATCTAATTATAATCGCCTGAATAGACCCTGGGGGCGGGCCCACCCGTTCGTGTGGGAAACGCCCACCCAGTGCCCACGAGCGGTGCCGCGCACCGGAGGAAATCCCCAGGAGGAAGGGACTGGTTTCCGAGTAAGGAAAGCAGTGTCCTAGCCAGGGACCCGTCCAGCCCGGATTTTGGCGAACGGGGGCGGAGCGTGAACGTGGTGTTCAGCTCTATATTCTGTGGTGCTACACTCCTAGCTCTCAGATCCCTCCCCCACCCTCCCCAGGCGACCCCATTAACATCCGAATACCCGGAGCCAGAGAGAGAATTCAGATAGGGATCTGACTGCATTTTTTTTTAGCTGACTACTTGGAAAATCTAGTTTCCCAGTGATGGCTCGGAGACAGCAGTCCATATCAAACCACATAAAGAAACAGACCATGACAGCTTCTCCAATCCCCCAAACAAAAGAATCAAAATCTTTCCCAAATGAAGATACAATCCTGGAATTATCAGATACAGAATATAAAAAACTAATTTACAGAATGCTTAAAGATATCACAAATGAAATTAGGATAAATGCAGAAAAAGCCAAGGAACACACTGATAAAACTGTTGAAGAACTCAAAAAGATTATTCAAGAACATAGTGGAAAAATTAACAAGTTGCAAGAATCCATAGAGAGACAGCATGTAGAAATCCAAAAGATTAACAATAAAATTACAGAATTTGACAACGCAATAGAAAGTCAGAGGAGCAGACTCGAGCAATTAGAATGTAGACTGGGACTTCTGGAGGACCAGGGAAACAACACCAACATAGCTGGAAAAAAATCAGATAAAAGAATTAAAAAAAATGAAGAAACCCTAAGAATCATGTGGGACTCTATCAAGAAGGATAACTTACGAGTAATTGGAGTCCCAGAACAGGGAGGGGGGACAGAAAACACAGAGAAAATAGTTGAAGAACTCCTGACACAAAACTTCCCTGACATCATGGAAGAAGAAAGGATATCTATCCAAGATGCTCATCGAACCCCATTTAAGATTGATCCAAAAAGAAAAACACCAAGACATATCATCATCAAACTTGCCAAAACCAAAGACAAACAGAAAATTTTAAAAGCAGCCAGGGAGAAAAGAAAGGTTTCCTTCAAGGGAGAATCAATAAGAATAAGTTCAGACTACTCAGCAGAAACCATGCAGGCAAGAAGGGAATGGGACGACATATACAGAGCACTAAACGAGAAAAACTGCCAGCCAAGGATCATATATCCAGCAAAACTCTCTCTGAAATATGAAGGAGAAATTAAGATATTTACAGATAAACACAAGTTTAGAGAATTTGCAAAAACTAAACCAAGACTGCAAGAAATGCTAAAGGAGATTCTTTGGCCGGATGACCAATAATATCAGGTACCAGCACAATACAAGGTCACAAAACAGAACGTCCTGATATCAACGCAACTCAAACAGGGAAAGCACAAAAACAAACAAATTAAGACTAATTCTAAAAAATAAATAAATAAACAAAATAATACACACAACAGGAAATCATGGAAATCAATAGATAAACGATCAAAATAATCAAAAAGAGGGACTAAATATAGGAGGCATTGAACTGCCAGATGGAGAGTGATACAAGGCGAAATAGAAGGATACAAGTTAGGTTCTTACTTAGAAAAATAGGGGTAAATAAAAAGGTAACCACAAAAAGGAATATCAATTCCATAACTCAAGAAAAAAAGCCAAGAAAAACGTAACGACTCAATAAACACAAAGTTAAACATTATGAAAATGAGGATCTCACAAGCTACTAAGAAAAACGTCTCAGCACAAAAAAGCATGTGGAAAAATGAAATGGCCAACAACACACATGAAAAGGCATCAAAACGACAGCACTAAAAACTTACTTATCTATAATTACGCTGAATGTAAATGGACTAAATGCACCAATAAAGAGACAGAGAGTCACGGACTGGATAAAGAAACACGATCCATCTATATGCTGCCTACAAGAGACACACCTTAGACTTAGAGACACAAACAAACTAAAACTCAAAGGATGGAAAAAAATATATCAAGCAAACAATAAGCAAAAAAGAAGAGGAGTAGCAATATTAATTTCTGACAAAATAGACTTTAGACTTAAATCCACCACAAAGGATAAAGAAGGACACTATATAATGATAAAAGGGACAATTGATCAGGAAGACATAACCATATTAAATATTTACGCACCTAATGACAGGGCTGCAAGATACATAAATCAAATTTTAACAGAATTGAAAAGTGAGATAGACACCTCCACATATATAGTAGGAGACTTCAACACACCACTTTCGGAGAAGGACAGGACATCCAGTAAGAAGCTCAATAGAGACACGGAAGACCTACTTACAACAATCAACCAACTTGACCTCATTGACTTATACAGAACTCTCCACCCAACTGCTGCAAAATATACTTTTTTTTCTAGCGCACATGGAACATTCTCTAGAATAGACCACATATTAGGGCATAAAACAAATCTTTGCAGAATCCAAAACATCGAAATATTACAAAGCATCTTCTCAGACCACAAGGCAATGAAGCTAGAAATCAATAACAGAAAAACTAGGGAAAAGAAATCAAATACTTGGAAAATGAACAATACCCTCCTGAAAAAAGACTGGGTTATAGAAGACATCAAGGAGGGAATAAGGAAATTCTTAGAAAGCAACGAGAATGAAAATACTTCCTATCAAAACCTCTGGGACACAGCAAAAGCAGTGCTCAGAGGCCAATTTATATCGATAAATGCACACATACAAAAAGAAGAAAGAGCCAAAATCAGAGAACTGTCCCGACAACTTGAGCAAATAGAAAGTGAGCAACAAAAGAATCCATCAGGCACCCGAAGAAAACAAATAATAAAAATTAGAGCTGAACTAAATGAATTAGAGAACAGAAAAACAATTGAAAGAATTAACAAAGCCAAAAGCTGGTTCTTTGAAAAAATTAACAAAATCGATAAACCATTGGCTAGACTGACTAAAGAAAAACAGGAAAGGAAACAAATAACCCGAATAAGAAACAAGAAGGACCACATCACAACAGAACCAAATGAAATCAAAAGAATCATATCAGATTACTACGTAAAATTGTACTCTAACAAATTTGAAAACCTAGAAGAAATGGATAAATTCTTGGAACAACACTACTTACCTAAACTAACACATTCAGAAGTAGAACAACTAAATAGACCCATAACAAAAAAAGAGATTGAAACGGTAATCAAAAAACTTCCAACAAAAAAAAGTCCTGGCCCAGATGGCTTCACTGCAGAGTTCTACCAAACCTTCAGAGAAGACTTAACACCATTACTATTGAAGGTATTTCAAAGTATAGAAAAAGACGGAATACTACCCAACTCATTCTATGAAGCTACCATCTCCCTGATACCAAAACCAGGTAAAGACATTGCAAAAAAAGAAAATTTTAGACCTATATCCCTCATGAACATAGATGCAAAAATCCTTAATAAAATTCTAGCCAATAGAATCCAACAACACATCAAAAAAATAATTCACCCTGATCAAGTGGGATTTATACCAGGTATGCAAGGCTGGTTTAATATCAGAAAAACCATTAATGTAATCCATCTCATAAATAAAACAAAAGACAAAAACCACATGATCTTATCAATTGATGCAGAAAAGGCATTTGACAAAGTCCAACACCCATTTATGATAAAAACTCTCACCAAAATAGGAACTGAAGGAAAATTCCTCAACATAATAAAGGGCATATATGCAAAGCCAACGGCCAATATCACTCTAAATGGAGAGAACCTGAAAGCATTTCCCTTGAGAACGGGAACAAGACAAGGATGCCCTTTATCACCGCTCTTATTCAACATCGTACTTGAAGTCCTAGCCAGGGCAATTAGGCTAGACAAAGAAATAAAGGGTATCCAGATTGGTAAGGAGGAAGTAAAGCTATCACTATTTGCAGATGACATGATCGTATACATGGAAAACCCTAAGAAATCCTCCAGAAAACTACTGAAACTAATAGAAGAGTTTGGAAGAGTCTCAGGATATAAAATAAACATACAAAAATCACTTGGATTCCTCTACATCAACAAAAAGAACACCGAAGAGGAAATAACCAAATCAATACCATTCACAGTAGCCCCCAAGAAGATAAAATACTTAGGAATAAATCTTACCAAGGATGTAAAAGACCTATACAAAGAAAACTACAAAGCTCTACTACAAGAAATTCAAAAGGACACGCTTAAATGGAAAAACATACCCTGCTCAAGGATAGGAAGACTCAACATAGTAAAAATGTCTATTCTACCAAAAGCCATTTATACATACAACGCACTTCCAATCCAAATACCAATGTCATACTTTAAGGGAATAGAGAAACAAATCACTAATTTCATATGGAAAGGAAAGAACCCCCGGATAAGCAAAACATTACTGAAAAAGAAGAAAGTGGGAGGCCTCACCCTACCTGATTTCAGAACCTATTATATAGCTACAGTAGTCAAAACAGCCTGGTACTGGTACAACAACAGGCACATAGACCAATGGAACAGAATTGAGAATCCAGATATAAATCCATCCACGTATGAGCAGCTGATATTTGACAAAGGACCAGTGTCAGTCAATTGGGGAAATAATAGTCTTTTTAACAAATGGTGCTGGCATACCTGGATATCCATTTGCAAGTAATGAAACAGGACCCATACTTCACACCATGCACAAAAACTAACTCCAAGTGGATCAAAGACCTAAACATAAAGACTAAAACGATAAAAATCATGGAAGAAAAAATAGGATCTACCCTAGGAGCCCTAATACAGGGCATAAACAGAATACAAAACATTACCAAAAATGATGAAGAGAAACCCGATAACTGGGAGTTCCTAAAAATCAAACACCTATGCTCATCTAAAGACTTCACCAAAAGAGTAAAAAGACCACCTACAGACTGGGAAAGAATATTCAGCTATGACATCTCAGACCAGCGCCTGATCTCTAAAATCTACATGATTCTGTCAAAACTCAACCACAAAAAGACAAACAACCCAATCAAGAAGTGGGCAAAGGATATGAACACACATTTCACTAAGGAAGATATTCAGGCAGCCAACAGATACATGAGAAAATGCTCTCGATCATTAGTCATTAGAGAAATGCAAATTAAAACTACGATGAGATTCCATCTGACACCAACTAGACTGGCATTAATTCAAAAATCACAAAATAATAAATGTTGGAGAGGCTGCGGAGAGACTGGAACTCTCATACACTGCTGGTGGGATTGTAAAATGGTACAACCATTTTGGAAATCCATCTGGCGTTATCTTAAACAGTTAGAAATAGAACTACCATACAACCCAGAAATCCCACTCCTCGGAATATACCCTAAAAATACAAGATCCTTCACACAAACAGATATATGCACACCCATGTTTATTGCAGCTCTGTTTACAATAGCAAAAAGCTGGAAGCAACCAAGATGTCCATCAACGGACGAATGGGTAAATAAATTGTGGTATATTCACACAATGGAATACTACGCATCGATAAAGAACAGTGACCAATCTCTGAAACATTTCATAACATGGAGGAATCTGGAAGGCATTATGCTGAGCGAAATGAGTCAGTTGCAAAAGGACAAATATTGTATAAGACCACTATTATAAGATCTTGAGAAATAGAAAAAACGGAAAAGAACACATACTTTTGTGGTTACAAAGGGGGGAGGGAGGGAGGGAGGGAGGGAGGGAGGGAGAGGGCTTTTTATTGATCAATCTGTGGATGGGAACTGCTTTGGGTGAAGGGAAAGACAACACTCAAAACAAGGAAGGTCAGCCTAATTGGACAGGATTAAAAGTAAAGAGGTTTCCGAGATAAAATGAAAGCTTCAAAGGATAGCGAAGCAGGGGCTGGGGTCTGGGGAACTTGGTTTGAGAGGACTTCTAAATCAATGGGCAAAACAATTCTATTATGAAAACACTCTGCATCCCACTTTGAATTGTGGCACCTGGGGTCCTAAATGCCAACAAGCAGCCATCTAAAATACATTAATTGGTCTCAACCCACCGGGAGCAAAGGCAAAGGAAGAACACCAAGGTCACACGACAACTAAGAACCCAAGAGACAGAAAGGGCCACTTGAACCAGAGACCTACAATATCCTGAGACCAGAAGAACAAGTTGGTGCCCGGCCACAATCGATGTCTGCCCTGTCAGGGAACACAACAGACAACTCCTGAGGGAGCGGGAGACCAATGGGATGCAGACCCCAAATTCTCATTAAAAGACCACACCTAATGGTATGATTGCGACTAGAGGAATCCCAGAGACAATGCTCCCCAGAACTTCTGATGGCACAGGACAGGAACCATCCCCGAAGACAACTCATCAGGCATGAAAAGGACTGGTCAGTGGGGGGGAGAGAGATACTGATGAAGAGTGAGCTAATTAAATCAGGTGGACACAGGAGAGTGTGTTGGCAACTCTTGACTGGAGGGGGGATGGGAAGATAGAGAGAGAGGGAAGAAGGTAAAATTGGCACGAAACGAGAGACTGTAAGGGCTGACTCAATAGGGGGAGAGCAAGTGGGAGAAGGGAGTATGATGTATGTAAACCTACATGTGACAGACTGATTGGAATGGTAAATGTTCACTTGAAGCTTAATAAAAATTAAAAAAAAAAAAATTCTAGCCAATAGAATTTAACAATATCTCAAAGCAATTATTCACCATGACCAAGTGGGACTTATACCGGGTATGCAAGGATGATTCAACATTAGAAAAACAATTAATGTGATCCACCACACAAATAAAACAAAAGACAAGAATCACATGATTTTACCAATTGATGCAGAAAAGGCATTTGACAAAGTTCAACACCCATTCATGATAAAAACCCTCAGCAAAATAGGAATAGAAGGAAAATTCCTCAGCATAATAAGGGCATTCATACAAAGCCAACAGCCAAAATCACGCTAAATGGAGAGAGCCTGAAAGCATTCCCACTGAGATTGGGAACCAGACAAGGATGACGTTTATCACTGCTCTTATTCAACATTGTGTTGGAGGTACTAGCCAGAGCAATTAGGCTAAATACAGAAATAAAGAGCATCCAGATTGGCAAGGAAGAAGTAAATGTATCTCTATGTGCAGATGACATGATCTTATACACAGAAAACCCTAAGGAATCCTCAAGAAACTACTGAAACTAATAGAAGAGTTCAGCAGAGTATTGGGATACAAGATAAACATTCGAAAATCAGTTGGATTCCTCCACACTAACAAAAAGAGCATCGAAGAAGAAATCACCAAATCAATACCATTTACAGTAGCCCCCAAGAAGATAAAATACTTAGGAATAAATCTTACCAGAGATGTAAAAGACTTATACAAAGAAAACTACAGTACAGTTCTGCAAGAAACCAAAAGAGACTTACATGAGTGGAAAAACGTACCTTGCTCATGGATAGGAAGACTTAACATTATGAAAATGTCTATTCTACCAAAAGCGATCTATACATTTAATGTAAGTCCGATCGAAATCCCAAGGCCATTCTTTAATGAGATGGAGAAAAAAATCACCTACTTCATATGGAAGGGAAAGAGGCCCTGGATAAATGAGGCATTACTGAAAAAGAAGACCAAGGTGGGAGGCCTTACTTTACCTGATTTTAGAACCTATTATACAGTCACAGCAGTCAAAGCAGGCTAGTACTGGTACAACAACAGATACATAGACCAACGGAGCAGGCTTCAGAATACAGACATAAATCCATCCATATATGAGCAGCTGATATTTGACAAAGGCCCCAAAACAGTTAAATGGGGAAAAGACCACCTTTTTAACAAATGGTGCTGCCATGACTGGATATCCATCTGCAAAAAAATGAAACAAGACCCATACCTCACTTCATGGATAAAAACAAGATCAAAATGGATCGAAGACCTAAGTATAAAATCAAAAACCATAAAGATCATGGAAGGAAAAATAGAGACAACGTTAGGAGCCCCATTAGCATAAACTGTATACAAAACATTATTAAGAATGCAGAAGAAAAACTAGATAACTGGGAACTCCTAATAATCAAAAACCTGTGCTCATCCGAAGACTTCACCAAAAGAGTAAAAACACTACCTACAGACTGGGAAAAAGTTTTTAGCTATGACATTTCCCGTCAGCACCTGATCTCTAAAATCTACATGGTACTGCAAAAACTCAACTCCAAAAAGACAAATAACCCAATTAGAAAATGGGCAAAAGATATGAATAGACACTTCATTAAATAAGACATTCAGGTAGCTAACAGATACATGAGGAAATGTTCACGATCATTAGCCATTAGAGAAACGCAGATCGAAATTACAATGAGATTTCATCTCACTCCAACAAGGCTAGCATTAATCCAAAAAACACAAAATAATAAATGTTGGAGAGGCTGTGGAGAGATTGGAACACTTATACACTGCTGGTGGGAATGTCAAATGGTACAACCACTTGGTAATCGATTTGATCGTTCCTTAAAAAGCTAGAAATAGAGGCGGAGCCAAGATGGCGGACTAGGCAGACGTTACCTCGGATCCCTCTTACAACAAAGACACGGAAAAACAAGTGAATCGATCACATACATAACAATCTACGAACCCTGAACAACAAACACGGATTTAGAGACGGAGAACGAACTAATACGGGGAAGCAGCGATAGTTTCCAGAGCCTGGAGCCAGCGTACCAGTCAGGTACGGCACAAGCACAGAGACCTGCTCCACCCCCCTGAACTAACCCCGGGAGGGGGACCAGCCGGTTCCACGGGCGGCGTGGGACGCAGCCGGTAGGAGAAGTCCCCGGGAGGCAGTGACTGATCTTGGAACAGAAAGAGCAGCATCAGAGCCGGGGAACCGTCCCGCAGGGATTTGGACTGCTCGCAGGTACGCCATAAACACGGAGAGTTGCTCCACCCCCTGAACTAACCCCGGGAAGGGGACCAGCCGGGTCGCGCGGGCGGCGTGGGACGCAGCCGGTAGGAGAAGTCCCCGGGAGGCAGCGACTGGTATTGGAGTGGGGAGAACAGCGTTCCAGCCAGGACACTTGGTCGCGGCACAAGCACGGGGAGCTACTCCACCCATCTGAACTAACCCCGGGAGGGGGCCCACCTGGTTCACGGGGGCGGCACGGCCACGCGGCTGGAGGGACGAGAAGTCCCCGGGAGGCAGCGACTGATTTTGGAGTTGAGAGTGCACCGTCCCAGTAGGGGAGCCTTGACGCTGGGCGTGGGGCTGGAAGCGGAGGATCTGACCGTGACTCCAGCGGGCCAGACCCCCTGGGGGCAATCTCCACACAGCCAGCACACATAGGCGACGCGCCCGCGGGAATCTCAGATATAACAGTCATTCCAAGCAAGACAAGCAACTCTGGCTATATTCTGAGGTGCTACTCTCCTATCTCTCTGTTCCCTCCCCCACCCTCCCCAGGCGGCTTCATTAACATCTGAATAGCCTGAGCCAGAGGGAGAACTCTGATAGGGATCTGACTGCAGTTTTTTTTTTAGCGGATTTTCTGGAAAAACTAGTTTCCCAGTGATGGCTCGGAGACAACAATCCATATCAAACCACTTAAAGAAGCAGACCGTGACAGCTTCTCCAACCCCCCAAACAAAAGAATCAAAATCTTTCCCAAATGAAGATACAATTTTGGAATTATCAGATACAGAATATAAAAAACTAATTTACAGAATGCTTAATGATATCACAAATGAAATTAGGATATCTGCAGAAAAAGCCAAGGAACACACTGATAAAACTGTTGAAGAACTCAAAAAGATTATTCAAGAACATACTGGAAAAATTAATAAGTTGCAAGAATCCATAGAGAGACAACATGTAGAAATCCAAAAGATTAACAATAAAATAACAGAATTAGACAACACACTAGGAAGTCAGAGGAGCAGACTCGAGCAATTAGAATGCAGACTGGGACATCTGGAGGACCAGGGAATCAACACCAACATAGCTGAAAAAAAATCAGATAAAAGAATTAAAAAAAATGAAGAAACCCTAAGAATTATGTGGGACTCTATCAAGAAGGATAACCTGCGGGTGATTGGAGTCCCAGAACAGGGAGGGGGGACAGAAAACACAGAGAAAATAGTTGAAGAACTTCTGACAGAAAACTTCCCTGACATCATGAAAGACGAAAGGATATCTATCCAAGATGCTCATCGAACCCCATTTAAGATTGATACAAAAAGAAAAACACCAAGACATATTATCATCAAACTCACCAAAACCAAAGATAAACAGAAAATTTTAAAAGCAGCCAGGGAGAAAAGAAAGGTTTCCTTCAAGGGAGAATCAATAAGAATATGTTCTGACTACTCAGCAGAAACCATGCAGGCAAGAAGGGAATGGGACGACATATACAGAACACTGAAGGAGAAAAACTGCCAACCAAGGATCATATATCCAGCAAAACTCTCTCTGAAATATGAAGGCGAAATTAAGATATTTACAGACAAACACAAGTTTAGAGAATTTGCAAAAACCAAACCAAAGCTACAAGAAATACTAAAGGATATTGTTTGGTCACAGAACCAATAATATCAGCTATCAGCACAACACAAGGTCACAAAACAGAACGTCCTGATATCAACTCAAATAGGGAAATCACAAAAACAAACAAATTAAGATTAATTAAAAAAAAAAATACACATAACAGGGAATTATGGAAGTCAATAGGTAAAAGATCACAATAATCAAAAAGAGGGACTAAATACAGGAGGCATTGAACTGCCATATGGAGAGAGATACAAGGCGATATAGAACAATACAAGTTAGGTTTTTACTTAGAAAAATAGGGGTATATAATGAGGTAACCACAAAAAGGCATAACAACTCTATAACTCAAGACAAAAACCAAGAAAAACGTAACGACTCAACTAACATAAAGTCAAACACTATGAAAATGAGGATCTCACAATTTAATAAGAAAAACGCCTCAGCACAAAAAAGTGTGTGGAAAAATGAAATTGTCAACAACACACATAAAAAGGCATCAAAATGACAGCACTAAAAACTTATTTATCTATAATTACCCTGAATGTAAATGGACTAAATGCACCAATAAAGAGACAGAGAGTCACAGACTGGATAAAGAAACACGATCCATCTATATGCTGCCTACAAGAGACACACCTTAGACTTAGAGACACAAACAAACTAAAACTCAAAGGATGGAAAAAAGTATATCAAGCAAACAATAAGCAAAAAAGAAGAGGAGTAGCAATATTAATTTCTGACAAAATAGACTTTAGACTTAAATCCACCACAAAGGATAAAGAAGGACACTATATAATGATAAAAGGGACAATTGATCAGGAAGACATAACCATATTAAATATTTACGCACCCAATGACAGGGCTGCAAGATACATAAATCAAATTTTAATAGAACTGAAAAGCGAGATAGATACCTCCACAATTATAGTAGGAGACTTCAACACACCACTTTCGGAGAAGGACAGGACATCCAGTAAGAAGCTAAACAGAGACACGGAAGATCTAATTACAACAATCAACCAACTTGACCTCATTGACTTATACAGAACTCTCCACCCAACTGCTGCAAAATATACTTTTTTTTCCAGCGCACATGGAACATTCTCTAGAATAGACCACATATTAGGTCATAAAACAAACCTTTGCAGAGTCCAAAACATCGAAATATTACAAAGCATCTTCTCAGACCACAAGGCAATAAAACTAGAGATCAATAACAGAAAAACGAGGGAAAAGAAATCAAATACTTGGAAAATGAACAATACCCTCCTGAAAAAAGACTGGGTTATAGAAGACATCAAGGAGGGAATAAGGAAATTCATAGAAAGCAACGAGAATGAAAATACTTCCTATCAAAACCTCTGGGACACAGCAAAAGCAGTGCTCAGAGGCCAATTTATATCAATAAATGCACACATACAAAAAGAAGAAAGAGCCAAAATTAGAGAACTGTCCCTACAACTTGAACAAATAGAAAGTGAGCAACAAAAGAATCCATCAGGCTCCAGAAGAAAACAAATAATAAAAATTAGAGCTGAACTAAATGAATTAGAGAACAGAAAAACAATCGAAAGAATTAACAAAGCCAAAAGCTGGTTCTTTGAAAAAATTAACAAAATTGATAAACCATTGGCTAGACTGACTAAAGAAATACAGGAAAGGAAACAAATAACCCGAATAAGAAATGAGAAGGACCACATCACAACAGAACCAAATGAAATTAAAAGAATCATTTCAGATTATTATGAAAAATTGTACTCTAACAAATTTGAAAACCTAGAAGAAATGGATGAATTCCTGGAAAAACACTACCTACCTAAACTAACACATTCAGAAGTAGAACAACTAAATAGACCCATAACAAAAAAAGAGATTGAAACGGTAATCAAAAAACTCCCAACAAAAAAAAGTCCTGGCCCGGACGGCTTCACTGCAGAGTTCTACCAAATTTTCAGAGAAGAGCTAACACCACTACTACTAAAGGTATTCCAAAGCATAGAAAATGACGGAATACTACCCAACTCATTCTACGAAGCCACCATCTCCCTGATACCAAAACCAGGTAAAGACATTACAAAAAAAGAAAATTATAGACCTATATCCCTCATGAACATTGATGCAAAAATCCTCAACAAAATTCTAGCCAATAGAATCCAACGACACATCAAAAAAATAATTCACCCTGATCAAGTGGGATTTATACCAGGTATGCAAGGCTGGTTTAATATCAGAAAAACCATTAATGTAATCCATCACATAAATAAAACAAAAGAGAAAAACCACATGATCTTATCAATTGATGCAGAAAAGGCATTTGACAAAGTCCAACACCCATTCATGATAAAAACTCTTACCAAAATAGGAATTGAAGGAAAATTCCTCAACATAATAAAGGGCATCTATGCAAAGCCAACTGCCAATATCACTCTAAATGGAGAGAACCTGAAAGCATTTCCCTTGAGAACGGGAACCAGACAAGGATGCCCTTTATCACCACTCTTATTCAACATCGTGTTGGAAGTCTTAGCCAGGGCAATCAGGCTAGACAAAGAAATAAAAGGTATCCGGATTGGCAAGGAAGAAGTAAAGTTATCACTATTTGCAGATGACATGATTATATACACAGAAAACCCTAAGGAATCCTCCAGAAAACTACTGAAACTAATAGAAGAGTTTGGCAGAGTCTCAGGTTATAAAATAAACATACAAAAATCACTTGGATTCCTCTACATCAACAAAAAGAACACCGAAGAGGAAATAACCAAATCAATACCATTCACAGTAGCCACCAAGAAGATAAGATACTTAGGAATAAATCTTACCAAGGATGTAAAAGACCTATACAAAGAAAACTACAAAGCTCTACTACAAGAAATTCAAAAGGACATACTTAAGTGGAAAAACATACCTTGCTCATGGATAGGAAGACTTAACATAGTAAAAATGTCTATTCTACCAAAAGCCATCTATACATTTAACGCACTTCCGATCCAAATTCCAATGTCATATTTTAAGGGGATAGAGAAACAAATCACCAATTTCATATGGAAGGGAAAGAAGCCCCGGATAAGCAAAGCACTACTGAAAAAGAAGAAGACAGTGGGAGGCCTCACCTTACCTGACTTCAGAACCTATTATACAGCCACAGTAGTCAAAACAGCCTGGTATTGGTACAACAACAGACACATAGACCAATGGAACAGAATTGAGAACCCAGACATAGATCCATCCACGTATGAGCAGCTGATATTTGACAAAGGACCAGTGTCAATTAACTGGGGAAAAGATAGCCTTTTTAACAAATGGTGCTGGCATAACTGGATATCCATTTGCAAAAAAATGAAACAGGACCCATACCTCACACCATGCACAAAAACTAACTCCAAGTGGATCAAAGACCTAAACATAAAGACTAAAACGATAAAGATCATGGAAGAAAAAATTGGGACAACCCTAGGAGCCCTAATACAAGGTATAAACAGAATACAACACATTACCAAAAATGATGAAGAGAAACCCGATAACTGGGAGCTCCTAAAAATCAAACACCTATGCTCATCTAAAGACTTCTGCAAAAGAGTAAAAAGACCACCTACAGATTGGGAAAGAATTTTCAGCTATGACATCTCCGACCAGCGCCTGATCTCTAAAATCTACATGATTCTGTCAAAACTCAACCACAAAAAGACAAACAACCCAATCAAGAAGTGGGCAAAGGATATGAACACACATTTCACTAAAGAAGATATTCAGGCAGCCAACAGATACATGAGAAAATGCTCTCTATCATTAGCCATTAGAGAAATGCAAATTAAAACTACGATGAGATTCCATCTCACACCAGCAAGGCTGGCATTAATCCAAAAAACACAAAATAATAAATGTTGGAGAGGCTGCGGAGAGATTGGAACTCTCATACACTGCTGGTGGGAATGTAAAATGGTACAACCACTTTGGAAATCTATCTGGCGTTATCTTAAACAGTTAGAAATAGAACTACCATACAACCCAGAAATCCCACTCCTAGGAATATACCCGAGAGATACAAGAGCCTTCATACAAACAGATATATGCACACCCATGTTTATTGCAGCTCTGTTTACAATAGCAAAAAGTTGGAAGCAACCAAGGTGTCCATCAACGGATGAATGGTTAAATAAATTGTGGTATATTCACACAATGGAATACTACGCATCGATAAAGAACAGTGACGAATCTCTGAAACATTTCATAACATGGAGGACCCTGGAAGGCATTATGCTGAGCGAAATTAGAGGCAAAAGGACAAATATTGTATAAGACCACTATTATAAGATCTTGAGAAACAGTAAACCTGAGAAGAACACATACTTTTGTGGTTACGAGGGGGGGAGGGAGGGAGGGTGGGAGAGGGTTTTTTTATTGATTAATCAGTAGATAAGAACTGCTTTAGGTGAAGGGAAAGACAACACTCAAGACATGGAAGGTCAGCTCAATTGGACTGGACCAAAAGCAAAGAAGTTTCCGGGATAAAATGAATGCTTCAAAGGTCAGCGGAGCAAGCGCGGGGGTCTTGGGAGCATGGTTTGCGGGGACTTCTAAGTCAATTGGCAAAATAATTCTATTATGAAATCATTCTGCATCCCACTTTGAAATGTGGCGTCTGGGGTCTTAAATGCTAACAAGCAGCCATCTAAGATGCAGCAATTGGTCTCAACCCACCTGGAGCAAAGAAAAATGAAGAACACCAAGCCCACATGACAACTAAGAGCCCAAGAGACAGAAAGGGCCGCATGAACCAGAGACCTACATCATCCTGAGACCAGAAGAACTAGTTGGTGCCCGGCCACAATTGATGACTGCCCTGACAGGGAGCTCAGCAGAGGACCCCTGAGGGAGCAGGAGATCAGTGGGATGCAGACCCCAAATTCTCATAAGAAGACCAAACTTAATGGTCTGACTGAGACTGGAGGAATCCCGGCGGCCATGCTCCCCAGACCTTCAGTTGACACAGGACAGGAACCATCCCCGAAGACAACTCATCAGAAATGAAAGGGACTGGTCAGCGGGTGGGAGAGAGATGCTGATGAAGAGTGAGCTAATTATATCAGGTGGACACTTGAGATTGTGTTGGCAACTCTTGTCTGGAGGGGGGATGGGAGGATAGAGAGAGAGGGAAGCCGGCAAAATTGTCAAGAAAGGAGAGACTGAAAGGGCTGACTCAAGACGGGGAGAGTAAGTGGGAGTAGGGAGTGAGATGTATGTAAACTTATATGTGACAGACTGATTGGATTTGTAAACGTTCACTTGAAGCTTAATAAAAGTTATTATAAAAAAAAAAAAAACCTAGAAATAGAACTAACATACAATCCAGCAATCCCACTCCTCGGAATATATCCTAGAGAAATAAGAGCCTTTACACAAACAGGTATATGCACACCCATGTTCAGTGCAGCACTGTTCATAAAAGCAAAAAGATGGAACCAACCAAGGTGTCCATCAATGGATGAATGGATAATTAAATTATGGTATATTCACACAATGGAATACTTCCCATCGATAAAGAACAGTGAGGAATCTGTGAAACATTTCATAACATGGAGGAACCTGGAAGGCATTATGCGTGTGAAATTAGTCAGTTGCAAAAGGACAAATATTGTATAAGACCAATATTATAAGAACTTGAGAAACAGTTTAAACTGAGAAGAAAACATTCTTTTGTGGTTATGAGAGGGTGGAGGGAGGGAGCATGAATAGTGAATACCCAAGAACTCAGGGTATTCATTATTTACATAGTACATGAGAACTATTTTAGGTGAAGGGAAAGACAACACATAACTGGACTAAACCAAAAGCAAAAAAATTTTCTGAATAAACTGAATGCTTCGAAGGCCAGTGTAGCAGAGGCAGGGGTTTGGGGACCATAGTTTCAGAGGACATCTAAGTCAACTGACATAATAAAATGTATTAAGAAAATATTCTGCATCCCACTTTGAAGGGTGGCATCTGGGGTCTTAAATGCTAGCAAGCAGCCATCTAAGATGCATCAATGGGTTTCAACTCACCTGATCAAAGGAGAATGAAGAACACCAAGGACACAAGGTAATTACGAGACACAAAGGGCCACGTGAACCAGAGTCTACATCCTCCTGAGACCAGAAGAACTAGATGGTGCCCAGCTACTACCCATGACTGCCCTGACAGGGAACACAACAGAGAACCCCTGAGGCAGCAGGAGATAGTGGGATGCAGACCACAAATTCTCATAAAAAGAACAGACTTAATGGTCTGACTGAGACTGGAAGGAACCTGGTGGTCATGCCCTCCCCAGACCTTCTGTTGGCCCAGGATGGGAAGCATTCCCAAAGCCAACTCTTCAGACAGGGATTGGACTGGATAATGAGATGGAGAGGGATGCTGGTGAGGAGTGAGCTTCTTGGATCAGGTGGACACTTGAGACTATGCTGGCATCTCCTGCCTGGAGGGGAGATGAGAGGCTGGGGGAGGGGGCTAGAAGCTGCTGAAATGGACACGAAAAGAGAGAGTGGAGGGAGACAGCGGGCTGTCTCATTAGGGAGACAGTAATTGGGAGTATGTAGCAAGGTGTATATAAGTTTTTGTGTGAGAGGCTGACTTGATTTGTAAAGTTTCAATTAAAGCACAATAAAAATTTTTAAAAAAGAAATATCTCTTGCACATCCTACATAAATACACGGAAACCCCATTTCAGGCCCTCTATCCTATGTTCCAAAACTGTCACATTCTCAAAATCTCATACATAAACATATGAACATGCTTCCAGTACATACACAAATTCAATTCTCCCACTCCCTGTGCAAATGCACAACCTCATTTTTTCATCAGATGCCCACCTCCTCATTTCCCAGAATATACCCTTCTCCCTACTGAAACATATTACACGTGACCCTAGAAAATATTCATCCAAACTGCCATGCCCTTCATGAAACATACAAACTCATTAAGCATACAACTGTCCTCATAACCTGAATATAACCTAAAATATTCAGGACACTAAAGATATGCAAAATATGACCCTGTATCTTCAAATACTAATATAACTCACAATGCCTGCCTATACATAATCAAACAATCCACAATACCCAAACAGAAATCAATCCCCAATTTTCTTGAATAGAGAATCATACAAACCCCAGACCAAACATGGAAGATGCATGTGCAACTCCAGGAAAGCACTGAGGTAACACAGTCATACAACATGCCCTGAGTATATACCAGTGATCCTTCCTCATTCCCAAAATATACAAAACCAAAAGGCCTTACACGCAAGCTAATACACACAGGCACACTCCCTCATATGTCCAAACGTCAAGCAGAGAAACTCATTCCAAACCTACCATTAGATACACAGGAAGACCCAAAATTCATGGCAGAAGTGCCACACCCAAAGTATTACCCTGAGCCAAAATTTGCACACAGCTCACTTCCAAGTCCTTGAGTGTACATGCCTATACCTCATGACCTGCACACTTCCACAAAAACTCACTTATATTGAATCACAAAGGTTCATGTAAACACCACCAACCCACATTTCAATACAAATATCAACTTCCAAGAGCGCATTCAACACATACACAATCCCCACACCGTAAATTCACATAAACACATTTCCAACAGAGTCCCAAATAACGGGCACAAAAGCACCCACACCTCTCAATTCTCCCAATCCCTGCAAGGCTCACAACTAAATCTCCATACTATTTCCGGATATAAGCAACGCCCCACAAGTACTCCACCCTCAGAAATCAAACACAGAGGTAGTGGGGCCAAGATCGTGGAGTAGTCAGATGCTTCCCGTGGTCCCTCTTACAACAGATATCTGAAAAAATACAGGAATTGATTATATATGACAATCTACGAGCCCTGAACATCTAAGGCAAAGGTGAGGAATCGGACTGAGTGGCAGGTGGAGGGAAAGAGAGTTAACAAGCAGTGAAGAGTTGCCAGACCTAACCCAGCGGGAATCATCACCCTGCAGGCCAGAATTGGGTGGTGCCAGCAGTGAGGCAAGCAATGGAGTTTGGGACATGTTTTCCAAATCAGGAGAGACCGAGGGATGGAGATTCCACGCCCACCTCCAGAACCAGTGAAAAGTGGTGCTCAACTGGTAAAACATATGTACATGCGTCTAAACTACCCCGCAGATCAAAAAACGCCCCTTTGGGAAAAACCTCTCTCCCAATTACCTGCCCCCTGCCTGCTCTACACTCGGTTCAAGCCAGCTTCAGAGACTGCCACATCTCCTGGGCTGAAAGAAAGATCCATCATGCTCCCTGAGCCATTCTCCTGGCATTGGAGAGGCAACAATTTCACAAACAGGGAAAAACTATCTCCTGAATCCTTTAAACCAAGAACTCAGGGCAGAAACACTCTCTGCGTAGGCATAGGCATAAGAGGTCCACAGACTTTCAATGTCTTTCAGCCCTGCAGAGACCTGTGTGGGCCCATTTCAACAGTGTAGGCCCTCATCAGCACAGTACAACAGGGTATATACCTGAACCCTCACTTAACTCTTTCAACTATATGGTGGAGAAGAAGGTTCATGACATTTGACACGACTCTGTCTATTAAGCAGGGTCAACACATACCCACATCATGGGCCTGAGGACTGGTGTCTCCACCCATGACAGGGATCGAAGAAGAAGTGGTGGTTCCCACTCCCTACAGCCCCCATAATTTGGATGGTGGGGAGGGACGAATATACAGAGAGAATTGTGGAAAATTTGTTGGAAGGAAACTTCCCTGATATCGTGAAAGATGAGAAGATATCCACCAAAGATGCTCACTGAACCTCATACAAGGTAGATCCCAAAAGAATGTCACCATGACATATCATAATCAAACTTGCCAAAACCAAAAGTAAAGAGAGAATTTTAAGAGTGGCTAGATATAAATGAAAAGTCACCTATGAATGAGAGTCAATAAGACTAAGCTCATACTATTCAGTAGAAACCACGTAGGCAAGAAGGCGATGGGCTTTATATAAAGTCTTGAACATCAAAACTGCCAGCCAAGAATTACATATCCAACAAAACTGTCTCAAAAAACGGTTGGCGAAGTTAGGACATTTGTATAAAAAAAAAAGTTTAGGGAATTTGCAAAAACCCAAGCCAAAATTACAAGAAACACTAAAGGGAGACTTCAGTTTAGAAAATCAATAACATAAGACAATAAACCAAGACTGAAACACAGGACAGAGCAACTAGATATCAACCGAGATAGGGAAATCACAAAAATAAACCAAAGCTAAAGTTTTTTCTTTTAAAACACTCAAAATAGGGAAACATGACATCATTAGGTAAAAGATGACAACATTAAAACAAAAAAGAGGGACTAAATAATGTAGTCATACATCTTTCATATGGAGAGGAAGTCAAGGAGATATAAAGAAATAAAAGGTTGGTTTATATGTTTTTTTTTTTATATGTACCAAAATTGGGGAAAAGAGTAAGGTAACCACAAAGGAAACTAACAATCCTACACATCAAAATAAAAAACAAGAAAAATGTAAAGGCTCCACGAATACAAAATCAACAACAATGAAAAAGATGAAAATACATTTAAAAAACCACCCAGCACAGAAAATTAAGTGGAATAAAGAAACTGTTAACAATGCACAAAAAAAGACAAGAATGGCACACTAAGCTCATACTTAACAGTAATTACACTGATTGTAAACAGAGTAAATGCTCCAATTAAGAGACACACAAAGGCAGAATGGATAAAAAAACATGACCTATCACTTTGTGCCTACAAGAGACATGAAACAGACTCACAGACACAAACAACCTAAAACGCAAAGGATGGAAATATATATATACATATCTCAAGCAAACAACAATCTAAACAGAGCAGGAGTGCAAATATTGATTTCTGACAAAAGAGACTTTAAAGTAAAATCTACCACAAAGAAGAAGGAAGGACATTCTATAATGATTAATGGGCCAATACACCAGGAGGATGTAACCATAATAAATAGTACCCACGAAATGACAGAGCTCCAAAATACATAAAACAAACTTTAACACCATTGAAAAGGCAGAGAGACAACTCCATGATAATAGTAGGAGACTTCAAAACACCACTTTCAGTGAAGGACAGAATATCCAGAAAGAAGCTCAATAAAGAAATAGAAGATCTAAATGCCACAATCAACCAACTTGACCTCATGGACATATACAGAACACTGCACCAAAAGCAGCCAAGTATAATTTCTTTTCCAATGCACCTGGAACATTGTCCAGAATAGACCACACAGTAGGCCATAAAGCAAGCCTTAAATGAATCCGGAGCACTCAAGTATTTCAAAGCACCTTTTCTGACCATAAAGCCATAAAAGAAATCATTAACAGAAAAAGCAAAGAAAAAAATCAAACATATGGAAATGTCTTGCTCAAAAACTACTGGGTTATAGAAGAAATTAAGGACAGAATAAAGAAATTCACAGAATCAAATGAACATGAAAAAACCTACCAGAACTTTTGGGACACAGCAGAAGCAGGTCTCAGAGGTCAATTTATAGCAATAAATGCACACATCCAAAACAAAAAAACAAAGTGCCAAAAACTCCAACAAATAGAAAGAGAGGAGCAAAAGAAGCCCTCACACACCAGAAGAGAGCAAATAATAAAAATCTGAGCAGAATTAAATGAAATAGAGAATAGAAAAACAATTGAAAGAGCTAAGGAAAACAAAAGTTGGTTCCTAGAAAAGACTAACAGAATCGATAAACCACTTGCCAAACAGACAAAGGAAAACAGGAGAGGAAGCAAATAACGCAAATTAGAAATGTGATGGGCGATATCACAATGACCCAACTGAAATTAAATAATCAGAACACAATATTATGAAAAACTGTACTCTAACAAATTTGAAAACCTAGAGGAAATGGAAAAATTTCTAGAAACACACTACCTATCTAAACTAACACAGAGATAGAACAACTAAATAAACCATGACAAAAGAAGAGATTAAAAAACTTAATTTCAAAACACCCAACAACAACAACAATAAAAAACCCTGACCCTGATGGCTTCACTGGAGAATTATGCCAACTTTTAGAGAAGAGTTAACATCACTGCTACTAAATGTATTTTGGAGCATAAAAAAGGATGTAACACTGCCAAACTCATTCTATGAAGCCAGCATAACCCTGATACCAAAACCAAGTCAAAACTCCACAAAAAAGAAAACCATAGACAATTGGACCTCATGATATTAGATGCAATAATCCTCAACAAAATCCTAACCAATAAAATTCAACAATATATATTAAAAAAAAAATTCACCATGCCGAGTGGGATTCATACCAGGTATGCAGGGATGGTTCAACATTAAAAAAAAAAATGTAATCAATCACATAAATAAAACAAAAACACCACATGATCTTATCAATTCCTGCAGAAAAGGCATTTGACAAAGTCCAACACCCATTCATGATGAAAACACTCAGCAATATAGGAATAGAAGGTACATTTCTCAGCATAATAAAGGTCATTTATACAAACCCAAAAGCCATTATCATCCTAAATGAAGACCGTCTGAAAGCATTCCACCTGAGAACTGGAACCAGAAAAGGATGCCCTTTATCACCACTCTTATTCAACACTGTGCTGGAGGTCCTAGCCAGAGCAATTAGGCTAGGGAAAGAAATAAAGGGCATCTATTTAAATTGATAAGGAAGAAGTAAAATGTGTCTATTTGCAGATAATATGGTCTTATACACAGAAAACCCTAAGGAATAAACAAGAAAACTACTGGAATTAATAGAAGAGTTCAGCAAAGTTCCAGAATGCAAGATACACATAGGAAAATCAGTTGTATTCTTCTACACCAAAAAGGAGAACATCGAAGAGGAAATCACCAAATCAATACCATTCACTATAGCCCCCAAGAAGATAAAAAACATAGAAATAAATCTAACCAGAAATGTAAAAGATCTATACAAAGAAAACTGCAAGACACCACTGCTAGAAACCAAAAGAGACCTACATAAGTCGAAAAACATACCTTACTCGTGAACAGGAAGACTCAACGTTGTGAAAAATAACTATTCTACACAAAGCAATCTATAGATACAAGGATTCATGATCCCAACTTCAATGGCATTTTGTAATGAGATGGAGAAACAAATCACCAATTTCACATGGAAAGGGTAGAGGCCCCGGATAAGTAAAGCATTACTGAAGAAAAAGAACAAAGTGGGAGACCTCAAACTACCTGATTTTAGAATCTATTATACCATCATTGTAGTCAAAACACCGTGGTACTGATACGATAACAGATACATAGGTCAATGGAACAGAACTGAGAATCCAGAAATAAATCCATACACATGAGCAGCTGATATTTGACAAAGGCCCAAAGCCCATTAATTAGGGAAAAGACAGTCTCTTTAACAAACGGTGCTGGCATAACTGGCTATTCACCTGCTAAAAAATGAAACAAGAACATACTTCACACCATGCACAAAAACTAACTCAAAATGGACCAAAGACCTCAATGTAAAATCTAAAACAATAAAGATCATGGAAAAAAAAATAGGGACAACACTAGAAGCCTTAATACACAGCATAAACAGTATACAACACATCACCAACAACAAACACCAGAAGAGAAACTAGATAACTCGGCCCTCCTAAAAATCAAACACTTATGCTCAGCCAAATACTTCACCAAAACACGAATAAGACAACCTACGGAGCGGGGAAAAAAGTTTCGGCTACAACAAATCTGATCAGCATTTCATCTCCAAAATCTACAAGATACTGCAAAACCTCAAAAACAAAAAGACAAATAACCCAATTAAAAAGTGGGCAAGGAACATGAACAGTCACTTCACCAAAGAAGACATTCAGGAAGCTAACAGATACCTGAGGAAGTGCTCACGATCATTACCTTTAGAAAAATGCAAATCAAACTACAATGGGATACCATCTCACCCCAACAAGGACAGCAGTAGTCCAAAACACACAAAATAATCAATGTAGGAGAGGTTGTGGAGACTGGAATACTCATACGCTGCTGGTGGGAATGTAAAATGGTACAACCACTTTGAAAATTGATTTGGAGCTTCCTTAAAAGGAATAAATAGAACTGCCATGTGACCCACCAATTCCACTCCTTGGAATATGTCCTAGAGAAATAATAGCTCTCACACAAAGACACATGCACACTCATGTTCATGGCAGCAAAAACATGGAAATGGCACAGAGGCAGGGCCAAGATAGCTAAAAAGCCAGATACTTCTGCGAATCACTCTTACAACAAAGACCTGGAAAATCAAGTGAAATGAGTATATTTATCACAAGCTAGGAGCCCTGAACATCAAAGGCGAAGTTAGAAAATGGACTAAGTGGCACGGGAAGAGTGAGACCATTCAGAAAAAGAGAGAAGTTGCAGGACTTGAATCGCTGAGATTCCTCAGGCACAATTCCTGGAAGTGGCTGCAGTGGGCTGGTGGTAGCGTTTGGCCACGGTTTTCTTAGGGAGAAGCAGCCAGCCACAAAACCTACTCACACCTCTGAAATCAGAGAAGAATGGCACTCTCGGCAAAGGCTAAATACTTGCGTATATTTTACCACGGCCTCTGACCCCAAGCTGGCTTCAGTGGCTGTAGATTTCCCTGGGCCTGAGATAGGCCCTTCTGAGCACTCTAAGATATATTCCTGGTTTTGGAGAAGGTATAAATTCACAACAGGGTGGAAAGATAATTTGCCAGCTCCACTAACCTGGGAAGCTCAGGACAGAAGCAGCTGCTGTCCAGGCATAAACAATCCATGGACTTTGAATACCTTTCCCCCCTGCATGGGCCAGTCTGGGCCTATTCCAGAAAAATATGAGTCCTCATGTACCCACATTAGGGACCTAAGCACTGGTGGTTCCTCTCAGGACACACAGCCCCCGAAACAGGGGTCCAAGGATAACTGGTACCTTCCAGTCCTTATAACCGAAAGCATTGGGTGCCCATGGTCCATCTGCAGAACCCACCCACCTGCATGCTCTAGGGAACAGGGTCACGCTTTCCTCAGATACACGTGGGGGACAGTTCTCAACCCCCTGCCTTATTCACAGAGTGACCCCCTGCTGCAACCAGATACTGGTACCTACACCAAACACCCCTGCCCTTCTCAGACTATAGCACAGAACCTGTATCACACACTTGATGACCTGGACACCTGAGCTGAATCCACACAAGAAAAATGAATGGACTCATAAGCTCATATACATGACAACAGCTCTAGCCATCTGGTGACAGGACGTCAGAGGACCAAAGGCAAAAATAATCAAGCTAGCTCACCCAAGCAACCCATTTGGGCATATCAAAACAAAACAAAGCTAGAAACTAGGATATGGTAAGCAAACATAAAATAAACTAACACAGTAACTTAGAGATGGCTTGGAGAAAACAGTCAATATCAAACCACATAAAGAAACAGACCATAACCATTTCAACAAGCTCTCAACACAAAGAATCAAAGGATCTTCTGGATGAAAGTGCCTTCCTGAAATTACTGGATGCAGGATTCAAAAGATTAATGTACAGAACTCTTCAAGACATAAGGAAGGAGAACAGGCAATACGCAGAACAAGCCAAGGAACACACAGGTAAAACACCTGAAGAAATTAAAAAGGTTCTTCAGGAACATAATGAAAAATTTAATAAGCTGTGAAGATCCATAGAGAGACAACAATCAGGAATTCAGAAGATTAACAATAAAATTACAGAATTAGACAACTCAGTAGAAAGTCAGAGGAGCGGAATCGAGCAAGTGGAAGGCAGAACTGGGGACCATGAAGATAAAGCACTTGGCACCACTACATTTGAAGAAAAATCAGATAAAAGAATTTAAAAAATTGAAGGAACCTTAAGAATCATGTGGGACTTTATCAGGAGAAATAACCTACAAGTGATCAGTGTACCAGAACAGGGAGGGATAACAGAAAATACAGAGAGAATTGTTGAAGATTTCTGGGCAGACAACTTCCCTGATGTCGTGAAAGATGAGAAGATATCAATTCAAGATGCTCGTCAAACTCCACGTAAGGTAGATTTTAAAAGGAAGTCACCAAGACATATTATAATCCAACTTGCCAAAACCAAAGATAAAGATAGAAATTTAGAGCAGCTAAGGATAAACGAAACGTCAAGTACAAAGAAGACTCACTGAGAATATGCTCAGACTACTTGGCAGAAACCATGCAGGCAAGAAGGCAATGGCATGACTTATATAAAGTTTGGAAGAAAAAAAATTGCCAGCCAAGACTATAGCCAGCAAAACTGTCTCTCAAATATGAAGGTGAAATTAGGACATTTCCAGATAAACAGAAGTTTAAGGATTTTGTAAAAACCAAACCAAAACTACAAGAAACACTAAAGGGAGTGCTTTGGTTAGAAAACCGATAATATCAGGTATCAACCTAAGACTAGAACACTGGACAGAGCAATCAGATATTAACTCAGGCAGGGAAATCACAAAAATAAATCAAGATAAAAAAATGCTCACAATGGGGAAACTGCAACGTCATTATGTAAAAGAAGACAACATTGAAATAATAAAGAGGGACAAGGAAATGTTGTCATAGCTCTTTCATATGAAGAGGAAGAAAAGGTGATACAAAGAAATAAAAGTTAGGTTCAAACTTAGAAAAATAGGGGTAAATATTAAGGTAACCACAAAGGAGAGTAACTATACTTCTCATAAAAATAAAATACAAGAAAAAAATAGAGACTCATTAGAAACAAAATCAACAACAACAAATAAGAGGAAAATACATTATATAAAGATCAACTGCTCAGCACAAAAAATGAAGTAGGAAAAAGAAACTGTCAACAACACACAAAAAAATACATCAAAGTGACAGCACTACGCTCATACCTATTCATAATTACGCTGAATGTTAATGGACTAAACATACTCATAAAGAGACAGAGTGGCAGAATGGTTAAAAAAAAATACGTTTCATCTATATGCTGCCTACAAGAGACACACCTTACACTTAGAGACACAAATAAACTAAAACTCAAAAAATGGAAAAAAATATATTAAGCAAAAAACAATCAAAAAAGAGCGGGAGTGGCAATATTAATTTCTGACAAAATAGACTTCAAAGTTAAATCCACCACAAAGGATAAGGAAGGACACTATCTACTGATTAAAGGGACAATATACCAGGAGGACATAAATATATTAAATATTGATGCACCCAATGACAGGGCTGCAAGATACATGAAACAAACTCTAAAAGCGTTGAAAACTGACACAGACACCTCCACAATTACAATAGGAAACTGCAACACACCACTTTGGGTGAAGGACATGACATTCAGAAAGAAGCTCAATAAAGACAGGGAACATCTATGTGTCACAATCAACCAACTCTACCTTATAGACATATACAGAACACTCCACCCAACAGCAGCCAATTATACTTTCTTTTCTAGTGCACATGGAACATTCTCTACAATAGACCACATATGAGGTCATAAAGCAAGTCTTAGCAGAATCCAAAACATCGAGATACTACAAAGCATCTTCTCTGACCATAAGGCCATAAAAGCAGAAATCAACAACAGAAAAAGGAGGGAAAAGAAATGAAACACTTGCAAGTGGAACAATAACCTGCTCAAAAAGGACTGGGTTATAGAAGAAATTAAAGATGGAATAAAGAAATTCATAGAATACAATGAGAATGAAAACGCTTCCTATTAGAACCTTTCGAACACAGCGAAAGCAGTGCTCAGAGGTCAACTGATAACAAGAAATGCACGCATCCAAAAAGAAGAAAGGGCCAAAATCAAAGAATTATCCCTACGACTTGAACAAACAAAGAGAGCAACAAAAGGAACCTTCAAGCTCTAGAAGAAAGGAAAAAATAAAAATTAGAGCAGAACTCAATGAAACAGAAAAACAATTGAAAGAATTAACAAGACCAAAAGCTGATTCTTTGAAAAAATTAACAAAATTGATTGACCATTGCCCAAACCAACAAAAGAAAAACAGGAGAGGAAGCAAATAACCCGAATAAGAAATGAGATGGGCCATATTACAACAAACCCAACTGGAATTAAAAGAATCATATCCTATTGCCATGAAAAATTGTACTCTAACAAACTTGAAAACCTAGAAGAAATGGATGAATTCTTAGAAACACACTACCTACCTAAACTAACACAAACAGAGGTAGAACAACTAAATAGACCCACAACAAAAGAAGAGACTGAAAAAGTATTCAAAAAGCTCCCAATACAAAAAAAAAAAAAAAAAAAAACCCAGGCCGGGACGGCTTTACTGCAGAGGTCTAAAAACTTTCAGAGAAGCATTGACACCACTGCTACTAAAGGTGCTTCAGAGCACAGAAAAGGACGGAGTACTCCCACACTCATTTTATGAAGGCAGCATATCCCTGATACCAAAACCAGATGAAGCCACTACAAAAAAAGAAAATTAAAGGCCTATATACCTCATGAACTTAGATGCAAAGATCCTCACCAAAATTCTAGCCAATAGAATTCAACAACATATCAAAAATAATTCACCATGAGCAAGTGGGATTCATACCAGGTATGCAGTGATGGTTCAACACTAGAAAAAGCATTAATATAATTCATCATATAACTAAAACAGAAGACAAGAACCACATAATTTTATCAATCGATGGAGAAAAGGCATTTGACAAAGTTCAACACCCATTCATGATAAAAAAAAAAAAAAACTCTCAGCAAAATAGGAAAAGAAGGAAAAATCCCTCAACATAATAAAGGACATTTACGCAAAGCTAACAGCAACATCATCCTAAAATGAGAGAGTCTGAAAGCATTCCCCTTGAAATCAGGAACCAGACAAGGACACCCTTTATCACCACTTTTATTCAACATTCTGCTGGAGGTCCTAGCCAGAGCAATTAGGCTAGATGAAGATTAAAGTGCATCCAGATTGATAAGGAAGAAGTAAAAGTATCTGTATTTGCAAATGACATGATCTTGTACACAGAACACCCTGAAGAATCCTCAAGAAAACTACTGAAACTAGTAGAAGAGTTCAGCAGAGGATCAGGATACAAGAAAAACATACAAAAATCAGTTGGATTCCTCTACACCAACAAAAACAACATAGAAGAGGAAATCACCAAATCAATACCGTATACAGTAGCCCCCAAGAACATAAAATACTTAGGAATAAATCTTACCAGAGATGTAAAAGAGTTATACAACAAAAACTACAAGACACTACCATAAAAAACCAAAAGAGACCTACATAAGGGGAAAAACATACCTCTATCATGGATACCCAGAAACCCAGTGCCGTCGAGTTGATTCTGACTCATAGCGACCCTATAGCACAAAGTAGAACTGCCCCATAGAGATCCCAAGGAGCACCTGGTGGATTCGAACTGCCAGCCCTTTGGTTAGTAGCCGTAGCACTTAACCACTATGCCACCAGGGTTTCCTGCTCATGGATAGGAAGACTTAACATTGTAAAAATGTCTGTTCTACCAAAAGCCATCTATACATTCAATGCAATACCCATCTAAATTCCAATGGCATCTTTTGATGAGATGGAGAAAAAAATCACCAACTTCATACGGAGGGAAAGAACTGCCGGATAAGTAAACCATTACTGAAAAAGAAGGACAAAGTGGGAGCCCTCGCCCCATCTGATTTTAGAACCTATTATACTGCCACAGTAGGTAAAACAGCCTGATACTGATACAACAAAGGATACACAGACCAATGGAACAGAATTGAAAATCCAGACATAAAGCAGCTGATATTTGACAAAGGCCCGAAGTCAGTTAAATGGGGAAAAGGCAGTCTTTTTAACAAATGGTGCTGGCATAACTGGATATCCATTTGTAAAAAAATGAAACAAGACCCATACCTCACACCATGCACAAAACTAACTCAAAGTGGATCAAAGACCACATAAATATAAAATCTAAAGGATAAAGATGATGGAAAAAAAAATAGGGACAGTGCTAGGAACCCTAATACATGGCAGAAACAGTACACAAAGCATCACTAACAATGCAGAAAAGAAACTAGATAACTGGGAGTTCCTAAAGATCAAACACCTATGCTCATCCAAAGACTCCACCAAAAGAGTAAAAAGACTACCCACTGCGAAAAAGTTTTTAGCTTTGACATTTCGCATCAGCATCTGATCTCTAAAATCTACGTGATACTACAAAAACTCAACTACAAAAAGACAAATAACCCAATTAAAAAATGGGGAAAGGATATGAACAGACACTTCACTAAAGAAGACATTCAGTTAGCTAAAAGATGCATGAGGAAATGCTCATGATCATTAGCCATTAGACAAATGGAAATCAAAACTACCATGAGATTCCATCTGACTCCAACAAGGCTGGCATTAATCAAAAAAACCCAAAATAATCAATGTTGGAGAGGTTGTGGAGAGATTGGAACACTTCTACACTGCTGGTGGGAATGTAAAATGGTACGACCACTTTGGAAATTGATTTGGCACTTTCTTAAAAAACTAGAAATAGAACTACCATATGATCCAGCAATCCCCCTCCTTGGAATATATCCGAGAGAAACAAGAGCCTTTTACACAAACAGACATGTGCACACCCATGTTCACTGCAGTAAAAAAAAAAAAAAAAAAAAGTAGTGTTTAAAATAACAAAAAGTTGGAAGGAACTGAAGTGTCCACCAACGGATGAATGTATAAATACATTATGGTATAGTCCCACAATGGAATATTACCATCGATAATGAACAATGATGAATCCGTGAAACATTTCATAACATGGAAGAATACGGAAGGCTTTATGCTGAGTGAAATTACTCAGCTGCAAAAGGACAATTATAGTATAAGACCAGTATTATGAAAACTCCAGAAATAGTTTAAACAGAGAAGAGAATATTCTTTGATGGTTACAAGGAGGGGAGAGAGGGAGAGAGGTTTTCACTAATTAGATAGTAGATAAGCACTATGTCAGGTGAAGGGAAAGACAACACACAATACAGGAGAGGTCAGCACAATTGTACTCAGCCAAAAGCAAAGAAGTTTCCTGAATAAACAGAAGGCCAGCGTAGCAGGGGCAGGGGTTTAGGGACCATGGTTTCAGGGGACATCTAAGTCAATTGGCATAATCAAATCTATTAAGAAAAAAAAAAAAGATGGCAACAACCTAGGTGCCCATCAACAGATGAATGAATAAACAAATTATGGTATATTCACACGATGGAAAAGTACACAATAATAAAGAACAATGATAGATCTGCGAAACATCTCATAATATGGATGAATCTGGAAGGCATTATGCTGAGTGAAGTTAGTCACGAAAGGACAAATATTCTATGAGAACACTATTATAAGAAGTGAAGAAAAGGTTTAGACACAGAAGAAAACATTCTTTTCTGTTTATGAGGGCAGAGGGAGGAAGGGGGTATTCACTAACTAGATAAAAAAAAAAAAGATAGTAGGTAAGAATTATTTTAGGCAAAGGGAAGGACAACACACAATACAGGGGAAGTCAGCACAACTGGACTAAACCAAAAACTAAGAAGTTTCCTGAATACAGCCAAACACTTCGAGGGACAGAGAATCAGGAGCAGGGGTCTGGGAAGCATGGTTTCAGGGGACATCTAAGTCATTTGGCATAAGGAAGTTTATTAAGAAAATGTTCTGCATCCCACTTTGCTGAGTAGCCTCTGGGGTCTTTTTTTTTTTTTAATTAATTTTTATTAAGCTTCAAGTGAACATTTACAAATCCAATCAGTCTGTCACACGTTAAGTTTACATACATCTTACTCCCTTCTCCCACTTGCTCTCCCCCTATTGAGTCAACCCTTTCAGTCTCTCCTTTCGTGACAATTTTGCCAGCTTCCCTCTCTCTCTATCTTCCCATCCCCCCTCCAGTCAAGAGTTGCCAACACAATCTCAAGTGTCCACCTGATTTAATTAGCTCACTCTTCATCAGCATCTCTCTCCCCGCCGCTGACCAGTCCCTTTCATGTCTGATGAGTTGTCTTCGGGAATGGTTCCTGTGCCAACAGAAGGTCTGGGGAGCATTGCCACCGGGATTCCTCCAGTCGCAGTCAGACCCTTAAGTATGGTCTTTTTATGAGAATTTGGTGTCTGCATCCCACTGATCTCCTGCTCCCTCAGGGGTCCTCTGTTGTGCTCCCTGACAGGGCAGTCGTCGATTGTGGCCGGGCACCAACTAGTTCTTCTGGTCTCAGGATGATGTAGGTCTCTGGTTCATGTAGCCCTTTCTGTCACTTGGGCTCTTAGTTGTCCTGTGACCTTGGTGTTGTTCATTTTCCTTTGCTCCAGGTGGGTTGAGACCAACTGATGCATCTTAGATGGCCGTTTGTTAGCATTTAAGACCCCAGACGCCACATTTCAAAGTGGGATGCAGAATGTTTTCATAATAGAATTATTTTGCCCATTGACTTAGAAGTCCCCTCAAACCATGTTCCCCAGAACCCCGCCCCTGCTCTACTGACCTTTGAAGTATTTATTTTATCCCGGAAACTTCTTTGCTTTTAGTCCAGTCCAACTGAGCTGACCTTCCATGTCTTGAGTGTTGTCTTTCCCTTCACCCAAAGCAGTTCTTATCTACTGATTAATCAATAAAAAACCCTCTCCCACCCTCCCTCCCTCCCCGCTTCGTAACCACAAAAGTATGTGTTCTTCTCAGTTTTTACTATTTCTCAAGATCTTATAATAGTGGTCTTATATAATATTTGTCCTTTTGCCTCTGACTAATTTCGCTCAGCATAATGCCTTCCAGGTTCCTCCATGTTATGAAATGTTTCACAGATTCGTCACTGTTCTTTATCCATGGGTAGTATTCCATTGTGTGAATATACCACAATTTATTTACCCATTCATCCGTTGACGGACACCTTGGTTGCTTCCAGCTTTTTGCTATTGTAAACAGAGCTGCAATAAACATGGGTGTGCATATATCTGTTTGTGTGAAGGCTCTTGTATCTCTAGGGTATATTCCGAGGAGTGGGATTTCTGGGTTGTATGGTAGTTCTATTTCTAACTGTTTAAGATAACGCCAGATAGATTTTCAAAGTGGTTGTACCATTTTACATTCCCGCCAGCAGTGTATAAGTGTTCCAATCTCTCCGCAGCCTCTCCAACATTTATTATTTTGTGTTTTTTGGATTAATGCCAGCCTTGTTGGTGTGAGATGGAATCTCATCGTAGTTTTAATTTGCATTTCTCTAATGGCTAATGATCGAGAGCATTTTCTCATGTATCTGTTGGCTGCCTGAATATCTTCTTTAGTGAAACGTGTGTTCATATCCTTCGCCCACTTCTTGATTGGGTTGTTTGTCTTTTTGTGGTTGAGTTTTGACAGAATCATGTAGATTTTAGAGATCAGGCGCTGGTCTGAGATGTCGTAGCTGAAAATTCTTTCCCAGTCTGTAGGTGGTCTTTTTACTCTTTTGGTGAAGTCTTTAGATGAGCATAGGTGTTTGATTTTTAGGAGCTCCCAGTTATCGGGTTTCTCTTCATCATTTTTGGTAATGTTTTGTATTCTGTTTATACCTTGTATTAGGGCTCCTAGGGTTGTCCCTATTTTTTCTTCCATGATCTTTATTGTTTTTAGTCTTTATGTTTACGTCTTTGATCCACTTGGAGTTAGTTTTTGTGCATGGTGTGAGGTATGGGTCCTGTTTGATTTTTTTGCAAATGGATATCCAGTTATGCCAGCACCATTTGTTAAAAAGGCTATCTTTTCCCCAATTAACTGACACTGGTCCTTTGTCAAATATCAGCTGCTCATACATGGATGGATTTATATCTGGGTTCTCAATTCTGTTCCATTGGTCTATGTGCCTGTTATTGTACCAGTACCAGGCTGTTTTGACTCCTGTGGCTGTATGGTAGGTTCTGAAATCAGGTAGAGTGAGGCCTCCCACTTTCTTGTTCTTTTTCGGTAATGCTTTGCTTATCAGGGGCTTCTTTCCCTTCCATATGAAATTGGTGATTTGTTTCTCTATCCCCTTAAAATATGACATTGGAATTTGGATCAGAAGTGCGTTAAATGTACAGATGGCTTTTGGTAGAATAGACATTTTTACTATGTTAAGTATTCCTATCCATGAGCAAGGTATGTTTTTCCACTTAAGTATGTCCTTTTGAATTTCTTGTAATAGAGCTTTGTACTTTTCTTTGTATAGGTCTTTTACATCCTTGGTAAGATTTATTCCTAAGTATCTTATATTCTTGGTGGCTACTGTGAATGGTATTGATTTGGTTATTCCCTCTTCGGTGTTCTTTTTGTTGATGTAGAGCAATCCAAGTGATTTTTGTATGTTTATTTTATAACCTGAGACTCTGCCAAACTCTTCTATTAGTTTCAGTAGTTTTCCAGAGGATTCCTTAGGGTTTTCTGTGTATAAAATCATGTCATCTGCAAATAGTGATAACTTTACTTCCTCCTTGCCAATCCGAATACCCTTTATTTCTTTGTCTAGCCTAATTGCCCTGGCTAGGACTTCAAGTACGATGTTGAATAAGAGCGGAGATAAAGGGCATCCTTGTCTGGTACCTGTTCTCAAGGGAAATGCTTTCAGGTTCTCTCCATTTAGAGTGATATTTGCTGTTGGCTTTGCATAGATGCCCTTTATTATGTTGAGGAATTTTCCTTCTATTCCTATTTTGGTAAGAGTTTTTATCATGAATGGGTGTTGGACTTTGTCAAATGCCTTTTCTGCATCAATTGATAAGATCATGTGGTTTTTGTCTTTTGTTTTATTTATGTGATGGATTACATTAATGGTTTTTCTGATATTAAACCAGCCTTGCATACCTGGTATAAATCCCACTTGATCAGGGTGAATTATTTTTTTGATGTGTTGTTGGATTCTATTGGCTAGAATTTTGTTGAGGATTTTCGCATCTATGTTCATGAGGGATATAGGTCTATAATTTTCTTTTTTTGTAATGTCTTTACCTGGTTTTGGTATCAGGGAGATGGTAGCTTCATAGAATGAGTTGGGTAGTATTCTGTCATTTTCTATGCTTTGAAATACCTTCAGTAGTAGTGGTGTTAAGTCTTCTCTGAAAGTTTGGTAGAACTCTGCAGTGAAGCCATCCGGGCCAGAGCTTTTTTTTCTTGGAAGTTTTTTGATTACCGTTTCAATCTCTTTTTTTGTTATGGGTCTATTTAGTTGTTCTACTTCTGAATGTGTTAGTTTAGGTAGGTAGTGTTTTTCCAAGAATTCATCCATTTCTTCTAGGTTTTCAAATTTGTTAGAGTACAATTTTTCGTAGTAATCTGAAATGATTCTTTTAATTTCATTTGGTTCTGTTGTGAAGTGGTCCTTCTTGTTTCTTATTCGGGTTATTTGTTTCCTTTCCTGTTTTTCTTTAGTCAGTCTAGCCAATGGTTTATCAATTTTGTTAATTTTTTCAAAGAACCAGCTTTTGGCTTTGTTAATTCTTTCAATTGTTTTTCTGTTCTCTAATTCATTTAGTTCAGCTCTAATTTTTATTATTTGTTTTCCTCTGGTGCCTGATGGGTTCTGTTGTTGCTCACTTTCTATTTGTTCAGGTTGTCGGGACAGTTCTCTGATTTTGGCTCTTTCTTCTTTTTGTATGTGTGCATTTATCGATATAAATTGGCCTCTGAGCACTGCTTTTCCTGTGTCCCAGAGGTTTTTTTTTTTTTAATTAACTTTTATTAAGCTTCAAGTGAACGTTTACAAATCCAATCAGACTGTCATATATAAGTTTACATACATCTCACTCCCTACTCCCACTTGCTCTCCCCCTCTTGAGTCAGCCCTTTCAGTCTCTCCTTTCGTGACAATTTTGCCAGCTTCCTTCTCTCTCTATCTTCCCATCCCCCCTCCAGACAAGAGTTCCCAACACAATCTCAAGTGTCCACCTGATATAATTAGCTCACTCTTCATCAGCGTCTCTCTCCCACCCGCTGACCAGTCCCTTTCATGTCTGATGAGTTTCTTCGGGGATGGTTCCTGTCCTGTGCCAACTGAAGGTCTGGGGACCATGGCCGCAGGGATTCCTCTAGTCTCAGTCAGACCATTAAGTTTGGTCTTTTTATGAGAATTTGACGTCTGTATCCCACTGATCTCCTGCTCCCTCAGGGGTCCTCTGCTGTGCTCCCTGTCAAGGCAGTCATCGATTGTGGCCGGGCACCAACTAGTTCTTCTGGTCTCAGGATGATGTAGGTCTCTGGTTCATGTGGCCCTTTCTGTCTCTTGGGCTTTTAGTTGTCGTGTGGCCTTCGTGTTCTTCATTTTCCTTTGCTCCAGGTGGGTTGAGACCAATTGATGCATCTGAGATGGCCGCTTGTTAGCATTTAAGACCCCAGACACCACATTTCAAAGTGGGATGCAGAATGATTTCATAATAGAATTATTTTGCCAATTGACTTAGAAGTCCGCGCAAACCATGTTCCCCAGACCCCCGCCCTTGCTCCGCTGACCTTTGAAGCATTCATTTTATCCCGGAAACTTCTTTGCTTTTGGTCCAGTCCAATTGAGCTGACCTTCCATGTCTTGAGTGTTGTCTTTCCGTTCACCTAAAGCAGTTCTTATCTACCGATTAATCAATAAAAAACCCTCTCCCACCCTCCCTCCCCCCCTCCCCCCCTCGTAACCACAAAAGTATGTGTTCTTCTCAGGTTTACTATTTCTCAAGATCTTATAATAGTGGTCTTATACAATATTTGTCCTTTTGCCTCTGACTCATTTCGCTCAGCATAATGCCTTCCAGGTTCCTCCATGTTATGAAATGTTTCAGAGATTCCTCACTGTTCTTTATCGATGTGTAGTATTCCATTGTGTGAATATACCACAATTTATTTACCCATTCATCCGTTGATGGACACCTTGGTTGCTTCCAACTTTTTGCTATTGTAAACAGAGCTGCAATAAACACGGGTGTGCATATATCTGTTTGTGTGAAGGCTCTTGTATCTCTAGGGTATATTCCGAGGAGTGGGATTTCTGGGTTGTATGGTAGTTCTATTTCTAACTGTTTAAGATAACGCCAGATAGATTTCCAAAGAGGCTGTACCATTTTACATTCCTGCCAGCAGTGTATAAGAGTTCCGATCTCTCCGCAGCCTCTCCAACATTTATTATTTTGTGTTTTTTGGATTAATGCCAGCCTTGCTGGTGTGAGATGGAATCTCATCGTAGTTTTAATTTGCATTTCTCTAATGGTTAATGATCGAGAGCATTTTCTCATGTATCTGTTGGCTGCCTGAATATCTTCTTTAGTGAAACGTGTGTTCATATCCTTTGCCCACCTCTTGATTGGGTTGTTTGTCTTTTTGTGGTTGAGTTTTGACAGAATCATGTAGATTTTAGAGATCAGGCGCTGGTCGGAGATGTCATAGCTGAAAATTCTTTCCCAGTCTGTAGGTGGTCTTTTTACTCTTTTGGTGAAGTCTTTAGATGAGCATAGGTGTTTGATTTCTAGGAGCTCCCAGTTATCGGGTTTCTCTTCATCATTTTTGGTAATGTTTTGTATTCTGTTTATGCCCTGTATTAGGGCTCCTAGGGTTGTCCCAATTTTTTCTTCCATGATCTTTATCGTTTTAGTCTTTATGTTTAGGTCTTTGATCCACTTGGAGTTAGTTTTTGTGCATGGTGTAAGGTATGGGTCCTGTTTCATTTTTTTGCGAATGGATATCCAATTATGCCAGCACCATTTGTTAAAAAGACTATCTTTTCCCCAATTAATTGACACTGGTCCTTTGTCAAATATCACCTGCTCTTACGTGGATAGATCTATGTCTGGGTTCTCAATTCTGTTCCATTGGTCTATGTGCCTGTTATTGTACCAGTACCAGGCTGTTTTGACTACTGTGGCTGTATAATAGCTTCTGAAATCAGGTAGAGTGAGGCCTCCCACTTTCTTCTTCTTTTTCAGTAGTGCTTTGCTTATCCGGGGCTTCTTTCCCTTCCATATGAAATTGGTGATTTTTCTCTATCCCCTTAAAATATGACATTGGAATTTGGATCGGAAGCGCGTTAAATGTATAGATGGCTTTTGGTAGAATAGACATTTTTACTATGTTAAGTCTTCCTATCCATGAGCAAGGTATGTTTTTCCACTTAAGTATGTCCTTTTGAATTTCATGTAGTAGAGCTTTGTAGTTTTCTTTGTATAGGTCTTTTACATCCTTGGTAAGATTTATTCCAAAGTATTTTATCTTCGTGGGGGCTACTGTGAATGGTATTGATTTGGTTATTTCCTCTTCGGTGTTCTTTTTGTTGATGTAGAGGAATCCAAGTGATTTTTGTATGTTTATTTTATAACCTGAGACTCTGCCAAACTCTTCTATTAGTTTCAGTAGTTTTCCAGAGGATTCCTTAGGGTTTTCTGTGTATATAATCATGTCATCTGCAAATAGTGATAACTTTACTTCCTCCTTGCCAATCCGGATACCTTTTATTCTTTGTCTAGCCTAATTGCCCTGGCTAGGACTTCCAGCACGATGTTGAATAGGGGCGGTGATAAAGGGCATCCTAGTCTGGTTCCCGTTCTCAAGGGAAATGCTTTCAGGTTCTCTCCATTTAGAGTGATATTTGCTGTTGGCTTTGCATAGATGCCCTTTATTATGTTGAGGAATTTTCCTTCTATTCCTATTTTGGTAAGAGTTTTTATCATGAATGGGTGTTGGACTTTGTCAAATGCCTTTTCTGCATCAATTGATAAGATCATGTGGTTTTTGTCTTTTGTTTTATTTATGTGATGGATTACATTAATGGTTTTTCTGATATTAAACCAGCCTTGCATACCTGGTATAAATCCCACTTGATCAGGGTGAATTATTTTTTTGATGTGTTGTTGGATTCTATTGGCTAGAATTTTGTTGAGGATTTTCGCATCTATGTTCATGAGGGATATAGGTCTATAATTTTCTTTTTTTGTAATGTCTTTACCTGGTTTTGGTATCAGGGAGATGGTGGCTTCATAGAATGAGTTGGGTAGTATTCCGTCATTTTCTATGCTTTGGAATACCTTCAGAAGTAGTGGTGTTAACTCTTCTCTGAAAGTTTGGTAGAACTCTGCAGTGAAGCCGTCTGGGCCAGAGCTTTTTTTGTTGGAAGTTTTTTGATTACCGTTTCAATCTCTTTTTTTGTTATGGGTCTATTTAGTTGTTCTACTTGTGAATGTGTTAGTTTAGGTAGGTAGTGTTTTTCCAGGAATTCATCCATTTCTTCTAGGTTTTCAAATTTCTTAGAGTACAATTTTTCATAATAATCTGAAACGATTCTTTTAATTTCATTTGGTTCTGTTGTGATGTGGTCCTTCTCGTTTCTTTTTCGGGTTATTTGTTTCCTTTCCTGTATTTCTTTAGTCAGTCTAGCCAATGGTTTATCAATGTTGTTAATTTTTTCAAAGAACCAGCTTTTGGCCTTGTTAATTCTTTCAATTGTTTTTCTGTTCTCTAATTCATTTAGTTCAGCTCTAATTTTTATTATTTGTTTTCTTCTGGTGCCTGATGGATTCTTTTGTTGCTCAGTTTCTGTTTGTTCAAGTTGTCGGGACAGTTCTCTGATTTTGGCTCTTTCTTCTTTTTGTATGTGTGCATTTATCAATATAAATTGGCCTCTGAGCACTGCTTTTGCCTTGTCCCATAGGTTTTGATAGGAAGTATTTTCATTCTCGTTGCTTTCTATGAATTTCCTTTTTCCCTCCTTGATGTCTTCTATAACCCAGTCTTTTTTCAGGAGGGTATTGTTCATTTTCCAAGTATTTGATTTCTTTTCCCTAGTTTTTCTGTTATTGATTTCTAGTTTCATTGCCTTGTGGTCTGAGAAGATGCTTTGTAATATTTTGATGTTTTGGACTCTGCAAAGGTTTGTTTTATGACCTAATATGTGGTCTATTCTAGAGAATATTCCATGTGCGCTAGAAAAAAAAGTATATTTTGCAGCAGTTGGGTGGAGAGTTCTGTATAAGTCAATGAGGTCAAGTTGGTTGATTGTTGTAAGTAGGTCTTCCGTGTCTCTGTTGAGCTTCTTACTGGATGTCCTGTCCTTCTCCGAAAGTGGTGTGTTGAAGTCTCCTACTATAATTGTGGAGGTGTCTATCTCACTTTTCAATTCTGTTAAAATTTGATTTATGTATCTTGCAGCCCTGTCATTGGGTGCATAAATATTTAATATGGTTATGTCTTCCTGATCAATTGTCCCTTTTATCATTATATAGTGTCCTTCTTTATCCTTTGTGGTGGATTTAAGTCTAAAGTCTGCTTTGTCAGAAATTAATATTGCTACTCCTCTTCTTTTTTGCTTATTGTTTGCTTGATGTATTCTTTTCCATCCTTTGAGTTTTAGTTTGTTTGTGTCTCTAAGTCTATGGTGTGTCTCTTGTAGGCAGCATATAGATGGATCGTGTTTCTTTATCCAGTCCGTGACTCTCTGTCTCTTTATTGGTGCATTTAGTCCATTTACATTCAGTGTAATTATAGATAAATAAGTTTTTAGTGCTGTCTTTTTGATGCCTTTTCATGTGTGTTGTTGACAATTTCATTTTTCCACATACTTTTTTGTGCTGAGACTTTTTCTTATTAAATTGTGAGATCCTCATTTTCATAGTGTTTCACTTTATGTTAGTTGAGTCGTTACGTTTTTCTTGGCTTTTATCTTGAGTTATAGAGTTGTTATACCTTTTTGTGGTTACCTTATTATTTACCCCTATTTTTCTAAGTAAAAACCTAACTTGTATCATTCTATACCGCCTTGTATCACTCTCCATCTGGCAGTTCAATGCCTCCTGTATTTAGTCCCTCTTTTTGATTATTGTGATCTTTTGCCTATTGACTTCCATGATTCCCTGTTATGTGTATTTTTTTTTAATTAATTTAATTTGTTTGTTTTTGTGATTTCCCTATTTGAGTTGATATCAGGACGTTTTGTTTTGTGACCTTGTGTTGTGCTGATATCTGATATTATTGGTTCTCTGACCAAACAATATCCTTTAGTATTTCTTGTAGCTTTGGTTTGGTTTTTGCAAATTCTCTGAACTTGTGTTTATCTGTAAATATCTTAATTTCTCCTTCATAGTTCAGAGAGAGTTTTGCTGGATATATGATCCTTGGCTGGCAGTTTTTCTCCTTCAGTGTTCTGTATATGTCGTCCCATTCCCTTCTTGCCTGCATGGTTTCTGCTGAGTAGTCTGAACTTATTCTTATTGATTCTCCCTTGAAGGAAACCTGTCTTTTCTCAATGGCTGCTTTTAAAATTTTCTGTTTATCTTTGTTTTTGGCAAGTTTGATGATAATATGTCTTGGTGTTTTTCTTTTTGGATCAGTCTTAAATGGGGTTCGATGAGCATCCTGGATAGATATCCTTTCGTCTTTCATGATGTCAGGGAAGTTTTCTGTCAGGAGTTCTTCAACTATTTTCTCTGTGTTTTCTGTCCCCCCTCCCTGTTCTGGGACTCCAATCACCCGCAGGTTATCCTTCTTGATAGAGTCCCACATGATTCTTAGGGTTTCTTCATTTTTTTTAATTCTTTTATCTTATTTTTTTTCAGCTATGTTGATGTGGATTCCCTGGTCCTCCAGATGTCCCAGTCTGCATTCTAATTGCTCGAGTCTGCTCCTCTGACTTCCTATTGCGTTGTCTAATTGTGTAATTTTATTGTTAATCTTTTGGATTTCTACATGCTGTCTCTCTATGGTTTCTTGCAACTTGTTAATTTTTCCACTATGTTCTTGAATAATCTTTTTGAGTTCTTCAACAGTTTTATCAGTGTGTTCCTTGGCTTTTTCTGCAGTTATCCTAATTTCATTTGTGATGTCTTGAAGCATTCTGTAATTAGTTTTTTATATTCTGTATCTGATAATTCCAGGATTGTATCTTCATTTGGGAAAGATTTTGATTCTTTTGTTTTGGGGGTTGGAGAAGCTGTCATGGTCTGTTTCTTTATGTGGTTTGATATGGACTGCCGTCTCCGAGCCATCACTGGGAAACTAGTTTTTCCAGAAAATCCGGTAAAAAAAAAAAAATGCAGTCAGATCCCTATCAGAGTTGTCCCTCTGGCTCAGGCTATTCGGATGTTAATGAAGCCGCCTGGGGAGGGTGGGGGAGGGATCAGAGAGCTAGGAGAGTAGCACCTCAGAATATAGCCAAAGTTGCTTGTCTTGCTTGGAATGACTATTATATCTGAGATTTCCGCGGGGTGCGTCGCCTATGTGTACTGGCTATGTGGAGATTGCCCCCGGGGGCTCTGGCCTGCTTGAGTCAAGGTCAGATCCTGCGCTGTCAGTCCCACCCCCTATGTTAAGGCTCCCCCACTGAGACGGTGCACTCCCGACTCCAAAATCAGTCGCTGCCTCCCGGGGACTCCCCGTCCCTCTAGCCACGTCGCCCGCCGCCCCCACGAACCAGCTGGGACCCCTCTGGGGTCAATTCAGGGGGATGGAGCTGCTTCCTGTGCTCACGCCACACCTGCGTCCGCCAAAATCCCGGCGGGACGGCTCCCTGGCTGGAACGCTGCTCTCCCTGCTCCAAGACCAGTCACTGCCTCCCAGGGACTTCTCCCACCAGCCTCTGGGGTCTTTAAAGCTAGCAATAGGCCACCTAATACGCATCAATTGGTTCCAACCCACTTGGAGCAAAGGAGAATGAAGAACACCAAAGTACAAGGAAAATACCAGTCCAAGACAGAAAGGGCCACATAAAACAGAGACTTCATCAGCCTGAGACCAGAAGAATTAAAGGGTGCCTGGTTACCACCAATGACCATCCTGACAGGGAACATAACAGAAGACCCTAATGGAGTAGTAGAAAAGTGGGGTGTAGAACTCAAATTCTAGTAAACAGATCAGACTTAATGGTCTGACGGAGACTGGAGGGACCCCAGAAGACATGGCCCCCAGATACTGTTAGCCTAAAACTAAAACCATTCCCTAAGCCAATTCTTCAGCCAAACTTTAGACTGCTGTATAAGACATAAGTCGGTACTGGTGAGGAGTGTGCTTCTTAGCTCAAGTACATACTTGAGACTAAGTGGATGGCTTGTGTTCGGAGGTGAGATGAGAGGGCAGAGGGGAATAGGAGCTGGTTGAATGGACACGGGAAAAACACGGTGGGGAGGAGGAGTGTGCTGCCATATTATACGGAGGGCAGCTTGGGTAACAAAGCAAAGTGTGTAATTTTTTGTATGGGAAACTGACTTGGACTGTAAACTTCTACTTAAAACACAGTGATTTTTTTTCAAATAAAATGCAAAGTAAGTTTTTGTTGATTTAAGCCAAAAAAATTGCACTGAAAACCTATGTGAATAGACCTGCATTTACTCACATGGAAAAGATTGGCAGTGGCTGTTCTTAATCCAGAAAACTCATTATAGAATGATGTTTCTCATACTCTGGAATAAACAGAGTGCCTACATGTTTATATCTGCAAGGGAACAAAAATATTCTGAAGGGTTATTTTCTAATAAAATATGTTTTAAGTTATAACAATAAAAACAAACACAAAACTTTCTCATCTCCTCAAGTACACACCCTGACCCCGACGGCCTGTTAATATACACACGTACCTCACATTCCAAATGCACCCACTGACACTCCCTCCACTCCTCCAGGATGGAAACACACATACACCACCTTACAGCCTCAAATGCACACGGAGTTGTGTGCTGGCAAAGGATTACACACCCACACTGGCTTTCTGCAGAATTAGAAACACATGTAAAATGTCCCAGATACAAATGGGGGGGTGGCACACAAGTTAATGATCTCGTTCAAACACGTAATACTCCTGACTGGAAATTGTATATACACACATCATTAGCAGGATGCTTTTGCTGATCTTGGCAAATCTCTTGCATCCTCAGCCTATCATGCTTGCAAGTCAATCATGATTTCATAACAGGACACTACAAATAAAAGGCTGGTTTTCAGTCAATTCAGCAAAGTCACTCAGTTCCTGGACTAATGAGTGCCATTGCAACATGAATGCTTGTTGACATCTTTCTTGTGTTAACAAAGAAGAGCTCAGAGAAACAAGCTCTGAGGTAGGAACTTGACTGAATTTTCCTTGACAGGAGATCTTTCTGTGCTTAAACGGAGAGTGCTTTTCAAATCCTGAAGAACTGTTCAAAAGTAGGCTATTATTCAGAATGTAACAGATAATGACTTGACACGCTTGTCAGTTTAAAGAGGCATTATTGAAATTTCCCCCCTCATTTTTAGTCCACCAATTAGGAAAACAATCCCTGCAGTCCTGGGGTGCAGCGTTTGCCATTTCCCGTGGTATAAATACTGCCAGCACAGACAAGCTATCCACCCGAGGGCACTGAATTCTACAGCATGAACGGGGCTCGCCCAATACAAAACCCACGCCTGCAAATAACCCAAGAGCCTATAGGAGGGTAAAGCATAGCAGCAACATTACTAAGGATGTTTGCGTGTCCCTTACCTTCCTTTGTAATAGAATTGACCTGTGAGAAAGCGGAAGAGCGGTGCGCTCCTGTGTGCAGGGTCTGAGGCCTCCCCTGGCACAGCCCAGCCCAGCCGCGAGACCTACCCTTAGGGACCCTGCCTTCACTGCTCCTGCCGCGCGCCTCCCTGAAGGTGACCTTCTGCAACTGACGCCTGAGGCCGTTAGAGGGCGGCAGTTCGCGTGCCCCAGAGCCCTGTCCCAGGAGAGCGTGCGCATGCGTGAGATTCTAAAGCAGGGCGGGAATGGGGTTCCCTGAGCCATGGGTGCTGAGAGGTTAAGAGCTACTGCCTGCTAACCAAAAGGCCGGTAGTTCGAATCTACCATGCACTCCTTGGAAGTCCTATGAGTTAATTCTACTCCGTCCTACAGGATCGTTACGAGTCAGAAACGACTCAACTGTCACCGGTTTATAAAGAGCACTGCAGGAGCAGAAAACTAAGCATCTGGGGTGAATTCTGAGGCTTCTTGGAAAGCAGACGACACCTCCTCACCCAGAACTTCCACATCAACCCTTCTGCCAAAAGAGCGTGTCTGAAGCCACCACTCGTGATTTGTAAAAATCGTGGTCTTTGTTGTTTTGTGCCATGGAGTCAATGTCCCCTCGTGTAGACCCTATATGACAGAGTAGAACTGTCCCATAGCGTTTCCTAGGCTGTAATCTTTATGGTGGCAGATTCCCTGCTGTTTATCCTCTGCAGCCAGAACCTTATTCCCTGGGTATTTGCTTAGCAACCCAGCGCTTAACCTCGCACGGTCAGGGCTAATTCCCTAAGCTTACCCTTTGCTATGGAGTGGATTCTGACTCACAGCGACCCTACCAGTCAGAGTAGAACATACCCACAGGGTTTCCAAGGAGTGGTTGGTGGATTAAACTGCCACCTTTTGGTTAGCAGCAGGGCTCTTAACCAGTTTGCAACCAGGGCTCCACTTAAAATACAGTATCCTCGATTCGGGAAGAGTGCCCTTCCACATTTAGATACACTTTGGACCACATCAATTTCTTTTTCTGAACAGGCTTTCAAAAATAATTTCTTTTTCCTATTCACTTTGAAAGTTCCATTACAGAACTGCACTGCCACAGAATTTTAGACCTGGAAATGCTGTAAGACATACTTTCTCCTGATGCCATTCCAAAAGTTTTCCCCACTATATTTACTGTCATACAGTGTTTCTTGCTGCATTTGTTTAATATATAGACATTTCACAATAAATGTTGAGGCACCAATGTTTTGTCTGAAATTTACTTGTTCCCTTGACCAGGACAGTTGAGAACCAGGTCACAGAAAGTAGCTCCATGGTTTCCCTAGGTTCTTGCTCCACACAGGTGGAATGGCTTAAGCTCCACCCTTAGAATTGATGAAATTGAATAAAAATTTGTGAAATTCTTATTGCAAAATAAATATTTATGGAATGAAAACAAGTGCTTTTACAATACCATTTAAGAAAATAAAACATATAGGAATAAATGCATGCACTGATCTGAACGGCTTATATAATGAAAATTATAAAACACTGCTGAAAGATATTAAAGCAGACCTAAATAGATGGTAAAAAATTCTGTGCTCATGGATTGGAAGACTTAATATAGTCAAGATGTCAATAATACACAAAGTCACCTACAGATAGAACACAATCCTAATCAAAATTCCTACAGTAATCTTTACAGAAATGGAAAAAGAATCCTCCTTTTTCTATGGAAAGACAACAGACCTGAAATAGTCAAAGCAATTTGAAAAATAACAAAGTAGCAGGCCTCATACTTCCTCACTTCAAAACAGATCTTCACTTCAAAACAGATTACACAGCTACAGTAAATCAAAACAGCCTAATACTTGTTTAAACATAGACACACAGGCCAATGGAACAGAATTGAAAATCCGGCAATAAATCCAAATATCTACGGTCAACTGGTTTTCGATAATGGAGCCAAATCCATTCATTGCCAAAAGGATAGTCTCTTCAACAAATGGTGCCGGTGAAATTGGATTTCCACAAACAGAAAAATGAAACAAGATCCATATCTCACACCATGCAGAAAAACTAAATCAATATTGATCAAGGAGCTAAATTTAAATTTAGAACCATACAGCTCTACAAAAAGCATATAGCAACAAACCTTTTGGACCTACTTAGTTTTCAAATGATAGATTATCAAACATAATAATCAATGCACAAGCATCGGAAAACAAAATAGATAACTCGGACCTCCGAAGAGTTAAATACTTATGCTCATCAAAAGACTTAATAAAAACAGGGAAGAGACAGCCTACAGACTGGGAAAACTTCTTTGGCAATTACATAAGTGATTAGAATCTAATATCTAAAATATGTAAAACTTCTACAAATTAATAAGCAAAAGACAATCATATCAAGAAGTAGGCAAAGAACATGAACAGACATTTCACCAATGAGAATATTCACATGGCCAACAGACACGTGAAGAGGTGCTCAACATCATTAGGCATCAGGGAAATGCAAATCAATACCAACATGGGAAACCATTTCACTCCCACTGTGATGGCTACGATAAAAAAATTAAAAACTAAAAAATGGGAAAATAACAAGTGTTAAAGAGGATTTGGATAAATCAGAACCCTCATCCGCTGCTGGTGAAAATTCAAACTGATATAGCCATTTTCAAAATAGTCTGGCAGTTCCTCAAAAAACTGGTGGTAGAGCTGCCATAAAACCCAGTAATTCCACTCCAGGTATTTGCCCTAGGGATCTGATAGAAATGGCGGGAACAGACACATGCACACCTATTTTCATCGCAGCACTATTCACAATAACAAAAAGATGGAAACAACCTAACTGCCCATCAATGGAAGAATGGATAAGTAAAATGTGGTACATACATATAATGAAATAATACTCAGCAATACAGAAGTATGAGTTCCCTATACACCTTGGAACATGGAAGAACCTGGAGGACGTTACCTCGAGTGAAATAAGTCTGCCACAATAAAAGAAATATTCTATGTTATTACATTTATGAAATGATATGCACTAATAAAAATATGCAGAAAATAATGTGTTTACCAGAGATGGGGTGGAGTAAAACAGAAATTCACTCTCTAGAGAGTAAACACTGGTTACTTTTGGTGATGGGAAAAGTTAACACCGAATGACAGTGAAGTGCACACAGCTTGACGAAGGCAAACCATGTGAGTAAAATGTACACGAGGAAAAAGCACTTGTTGGTAATAGCACGTAACGTATGATTTTCAAACACAAGCAAAAATGACCAAAAATATATATGCAGGAATATATATACATATATATATATATATATATATAGAACCCCCCCCAAAAAAAACCCCAGTGCCGTGGAGTCGATTCTGACTCATAGCGACCCTATAGGACAGAGTAGGACAGCCCCATAGAGTTTCCAAGAAGCGCCTGGCACATTCGGACTGCTGACCCTTTTATATACAGACATGTATATATATATGGAAGTATTCAGGTAGGCATTTATGTGTATAAGTATACATAGGTGTATATATAGGTGAATATGTATATGCACATACATCTATGGGAATGTATGCACACATAGTCATAAATATAATAAATCATGTTGAGGGAACAGTTATGAATATTTCTTATACATATTAAATATTTATGCACCAAATGACAGAGCTGCAAGATACATAAAACAAAATCTACCATTAATAAACTGTGAGACACACAGCTCCACAATAACAGTAGGAGACTTCAACACACCACTTTCTGTGAAGATAGGACACCAGAAAGGAGCTCAATAAAGACATGGAAGATGTAAATGCCACAATTAACCAACTTGACTGCATAGACATATACAGAACACTCCACCCAACAGGAGCCAAGTATACTGTTTTCTAGTGCACATGGAACATTCCCTAGAATAGACCATATATTAGGTCATAAAGGAAGCCTTAGAAGAATCCAAAACGTTGAAATATTACAAAGCATCAATAACAGAAAAAGGAGGGAAAAGAAATCAAACACTTGGAAACTGAACAAATGCCCTGCTCAAAAAAGACTGGGTTATACAAGACATTGAGGATGGAATAAAGAAATTCATAGAATACAATGAGAATGAAAACACTTCTTATCAGAACCTTTGGGACACAGAGGAAGCAGTCTTTGAGTTCATTTTATATCAATAAATGCATATGTTCAAAAAAAAGAAAGGGCCAAAATCAAAGAATTAATCCTACAACTTGAACAAATAGAAAGACAACAACAAAAGAAACCCTCAGGCACCAGAAGAAAACAAATAAGAAAAATTAGAGCAGGACTAAATGAAATAGAAAACAGAAAAACAATTGAAAGAATCAACAAGACCAAAAGGTGGTTCTTTCAAAAAATCAACAAAATTGATAAACCATTGGCCAAACTACAAAAGAAAAACAGGAGAGGAAGCAAATAACCCCAATAAGAAATGAGGTGGGCCATATTACAACAGACCAACTGAAATTAAAAGAATCATATCAGATTACTATGAAAAATTGTACCCTGACAAATTTGAAAACCTAGAAGAAATGGATGAATTCCTAGAAACACACTACCTACCTAATCTAACATAAACAGAGGCATAACAACTAAATAGGCACATAACAAAAGAAGAGATTGAAAAGGTAAACAAAAATCTCCCCCCCCCCCAAAAAAAAAAAAACCCTGGCCCAGACTGGTTCACGGTAGAGTTCTACCAAACTTTCAGAGAAGAGTTACCACCACTAGTACTAAAAGTATTTCAGAGCATTGACGAGGACAGAATATTTCCAAACTCATTCTAGGAAGCCAGCATATTCCTGTTGCCAAAACCAGCTACACACACCACACACAAAAAAAAGAAAATTGTAGAACAATATCCCTCATGACAATGTTCCGCTGCTATTCATAAGGTTTTCACTGACAAATGCTTTTCAGAAGTAGACTGCCAAGTCCTTCTTCCTAGTCTGTCTTACCCTGGAATCTCAGCTGAAACCTGTCCTCCATGGGTGACCCTGCTGCTATCTGAATACCGGTGGCATAGCTTCCAGCATCACAGAAATATGGAAGACAGCTTCCTGGTCAACTGACTGGAAGAGATCCATATTTATGCCTATTCCCAAGACAGGTGATCCAACCGAATGTGGAAATTGTAGAACAATATCATTAATATCACATACAAGCAAAATTTTGCTGAAGATCATTCAAAAACGATTGCAACAGTATATTGACAGGGAAAGGCAAGAAATTCAATCCAGTTTCAGGAGAGGACGTGGAGCCAGGGATATCATTGCTGATGTCAGATGGATTCTGGCTCAAAGCGGAGAATACCAGAAGGATGTTTATCTGTGTTTTATTGACTATGCAAAGGCATTCAACTGTGTGGATCCTAACAAATTATGGATAACATTGCGAAGAATGGAAATTTCAGAACACTTAATTGTGATTGTGAGGAACCTTTACATAGATCAAGAGGCAGTTGTTTGGACAGAACAAGAGGATACTGATTGGTTTAAAGTTAGGAAAGGTGTGTGTCAGGGTTGTATTCTTTCACCATACCTATTCAATCTGCATGCTGAGCAAATAATCCGAGAAGCTGGACTAGATGAAGAAGAACGGGGCATCAGGATTGGAGGAAGACTCATTAACAACCTGCATTATGCAGATGACACAACCTTGCTTGCTGAAAGTGAAGAGGACGTGAAGCACTTACTAATGAAGATCAGCCTTCAGTGTGGATTGCACGTCAACATAAAGGAAAAAAAATCCTCACAACTGGACCAATGAGCAACATCATAATAAATGGAGAAAAGATTGAAGTTGTCAAGGATTTCATTTTACTTGGATCCACAATCAACAGCCATGGAAGCAGCAGCCAAAAAATCAAAAGGCACATTGCATTGGGTAAATCTACTGCAAAGAACCTCTCTGAAGTGTTGAAGAGCAAAGATGTCACCTTGAAGACTAAGGTGCGCCTGACCCAAGCCATGGTATTTTCAGGTGCATCATATGCATGTGAAAGCTGGACAATGAATAGAGAAGACTGAAGACGATTTGACGCCTTTGAATTGTGGTATTGGCGATGAATATTGAATATAACACGGACTGCCAAAAGAATGCGCAAATCTTCTTAGAAGAAGTACAACCAGAATGCTCCTTAGAAGCAAGGATGGCGAGACTGCGTCTTACATACTTTGGATATGCTGTCAGTAGGGATCAGTCCCTGGAGAAAGACATCATGCTTGGCAGAGTTTACGGTCAGCGGAAAAGAGGAAGACCGTCAACGAGGTGGATTGACACAGTGGCTACAACAATGAGCTGAAGCATAACAATGATTCTAAGGATGGCTCAGGACCTGGCAGTGTTTCATTCTGTTGTGCATAGGGTTGCTATGAGTCGCAACCGACTTGGCAGCACCTAACAAAAACAACAACATCCCTCATGAAGTTACAATCAAAATGCTTAACAAAATTCCAGCCAATAGAATTCAACAACTTTTTTTTTTTTATCAAAAAAATAATTCGCCACGACGAGGTGGGATTCATACCAGGTATGCAGGGATCGTTCAACATTAGAAAAACAATTAATGTAATTCATTATATAAATAAAACAAAGGACAAGAACCACAAGATTTTATCGATTGATGCAGAAAAGGCATTTGACAAAGTTCAACACCTAATCATGATAAAAATTCTCAGCAAAATAGGAATAGAAGGAAAATTCCTCAGCATAATAAAGGGCATTTATACAAAGCCAACAGCCAACATCATTCTAAATGGAGAGAGCCTGAAAGCATTCCCCTTGAGATCGAGAACCTGATTGTGCTGGACATCCTAGCCAGAGCAATTACGCTAGATAAAGAAATAAAGGGCATCCGGATGGGCAAGGAAGAAGTAAAAGTATCTCTATTTGCAGATGTCATGATCTTATACACAGAAAACCCTAAGGAATCCTCCAGAAAACTACTGAAACTAATAGAAGAGTTCGGCAGAGTATCCGGATACAAGATAAATGTACAAAAATCAGTTAGATTCCTCTACACCAACAAAAAGAACATCAAAGAGGAAATCACCAAATCAATACCATTTACAGCAGCCCCCATGAAGGTAAAATACTTAGGAATAAATCTTATTAGAGATGTAAAAGACTTATACAAAGAAAACTATAGTACACTTCTGCAAGAAACCAAAAGAGACGTACATAAGTGGAAAAACACACCTTGCTCATGGATAAAAAAAAAAGACTTAATCCTAAAAATGTGCATTCTACAAAAAATGATCCATGGATTTAATACAATTACAATCCAAATTCCAAAGACATTTTTTAATGAGATGGAGAAACAAATCACCAACTTCATATGGAAGGGAAAGAGGCCCTGGATAAGTAAAGCATTACTGAAAAAGAAGAAGAAAGTGGGAAGCCTCACTCTATCCGATTTTAGAACCTGTTATACCGCCACAGTAGTCAAAACAGCCTGCTGCTGGTACAACAACAGACACATAGACCAAAGGAAGAGAATTGAGAATCCAGACATAAATCCATCCACATATGGGCAGCTGATATTTGACAAAGGTCCCAAAGCAGTTAGATGTGGAAAAGACTGTCTGTTTAACAAATGGTGCTGGCATACCTGGATATCCATCTGCAGAAAAATGAAACAAGACCTATACTTCACACCATGCACAAAAATAAGCTCAAAATGGATCAAAGATCTAAATATAAAATCTAAAACGATAAAGATCATGGAAGAAAAAATAGGGACTACATTAGGAGCCCTAATACAGGGCATAAAGAGTATACAAAACACTACTAACAATGCAGAAAAGAAACTAGATAGCTGGGAGCTCCTAAAAATCAAACACCTATGCTCATCCAAAGACTTCATCAAAAGAGTAAAAAGATTACCTACAGACCAGGAAAAAGTTTTTAACTATGACATTTCCAATTAGTGCCTCATCTCTAAAATCTACATGATACTGCAAAAACTCAGCTACAAAAAGACAACCCAATTAAAGAATGGGCAAAAGATATGAACAGACACTTAACTAAAGAAGACATTCAAGTGGCTAACATTCGAGAGGAAATGCTCACGATCATTAGCCATTAGAGAAATGCAAATCAAAACTACAATGAGATTCCATCTGACTCCAACAAGGCTGGCATTAATCCAAAAAACCCAAAAGAATAAATGTTGGAGATGTTGTGGAGAGACTGGAACACTTCTACACTGCTGGTGGGAAACCAAAATGGTACAACCACTTTGGAAATTGATTTGGTGCTTCCTTAAAAAACTAGAAATGTAACTACCATATGATCCAGCAATCCCATTCCTTGGAAAATATCCTAGAGAAATAAGAGCCTTTACATGAACAGATATACGCACACCCATGTTCACTGCAGCTGAACATGTTTACAACAGCAAAAAATGGAAGCATCCGTGTGCCCATCAATGGATGAATGAATAAATAAATTATGGTATATTCACACAATGGAATACTACCCACTGATAAAGAACAGTGATGAATCTGTGAAACATTTCATAACATGGAGGAACCTGTAAGGCATTATGCTGAGTGAAATTAGTCAGTTGCAAAAGGACAAATATTGTATAAGACTAATATCATAAGAACTTGAGAAACAGTTTAAACTGAGAAGAAAGCATTCTTTTGTGGTTATGAGAGGGAGGAGGGAGGGAGCGTGGGAGACGGGTATTCACTATTTAGATAGTACATGAGAACTATTTTAGGTGAAGGGAAAGACAACATACAATCCAGGTGAGGTCAGCACAACTGGACTAAACCAAAAGCAAAGCAGTTTCCTGAATAAACTGAATCCTTTGAAGGGCAGTGTAGCAGGGACAGGGGTTTGGGGACCATGGTTTCAGGGAATATCAATTCAATTGGCATGATCAAATCTATTAAGAAAACATTCTGCATCCCACTTTGAAGAGTGGCATCTGGGGTCTTCAATGATAGCAAGCAGCCATCTAAGATGCATCAATTGGTCTCAACTCACCTGGATCAATAGACATTGAAGAACATCAAGGACACAAGGTAATTAGGAGCCCAAAGGACAGAAAGGGCCACCCACATAAACCAGAGACTACATCAGCCTGAGACCAGAAGAGCTAGATGGTGCCCGGCTACAACCGATGATTGCCCCGACAGAGAACACAACAGAGAACCCCTGAGGGAAAAAGCCAGCAGTGGGCCGGTCCCCAAATTCTCGTAAAAAGACCAGACTTACTGGTCTGACTCAGACTAGAAGGACCCCGGTGGTCACGGCCCCCAGGCCTTCTGTTGGCCCAGGACAGGAGCCATTCCCAAAGCCAACTCTTCAGACAGGGATTGGACTGGATAATGGGATGGAGAGGGATGCTGGTGAGGAGTGAGCTTCTTGGATCAGGTGGCCACTTGAGACTATGTTGGCACCTCCTGCCTGGAGAGGAGAGGAGATGGTAGAGGGGGTTAGAAGCTGGCGAGATGGACATGAAAAGACAGGATGGAGGGAGGGGGTGAGCTGTCTCATCAGGGGGATAGCAATTGGGAGTATGTAGCGAGGTGTATATAAGTTTTTGTGTGAGAGACTGACTTGATTTGTAAACTTTCACTTCAGCCACAGTAAAAATTAAAAAAAAAAAAAAAAAGGTCGGTAGCTCAAATCCACCAGGCGCCCTTGGAAACCCTATGGGGCAGTTCTACTCTGAACCATAGGGTTGCTATGAGTCGGAATCAACTCAACGGCAACGGATTGGTTACGGACTTTGGTGATCTTTCAGAAGGAGACTGCCAGACCTTTCTTCTGAAGCACTTCTTGGTGGACTCGAACGTCCAACCTTCTGATCAGTAGCCAAGCATGTAAGTATCTGCATCTCCCAAGGACAAGAACTGGATTTCTCTGCAAACGGCAACGCTATGGAGTCAAAGCTCCATTTGTTTGTGCTCTGTCCATCAGGAGAGCAGACAGAATCTTGTGGGTTGACAAGAAAGAACTATTTAGTTAAAATCCTGGCAACTGATTAAAAATAACAAAGTGTCATTGACCAGCAAGGATAAGATCAAAAGGTTTAGTTGAACGTTTTCCAAGCTAAACATGCCAACTGATAAAATTTTCACTAAAACATTTAATTCTGGCTGATAATTTCAAGGCAAAACTAAGGGCAATAGGACAAATCACTGGTAATTCCAACAAAATATTTATCTTTCGAATGCAATATATACGAAGGCAACATTTCACAGCAAATGGTAAATGAGTTTGCCGATTAAACCACCTGATCCAAAACCCGTTACCACTGAGTCAATTCTGGCTCATAGTGGCCCTGTGGGACAGAGTGGAACTGCCCCACAGGGTTTCCAAGGAGCAGCTAGTGAATTTGAACTGCTGATGTTTTGGTTTGCAGCTAAGCTCTTAACCAGTAGGCCATCAGGGCTCGGGCTCAGGAATAAGATGCAGTCCATCTGGTATTAGACTACAAGTGGACAATCACAACACATGCGCAATAGACATTTACTCAGTAGACCTTTACTAGGAACAAAGCAATGCCACTTAATCTGCAGAAGACAAGGGTAGGCATATTGAGATGCACCTGAAATGCTTCCTGCTCTCAGTGAGTTTAGAATCAAATATCCAAGTTTAGACTGTAATTCAAGTCAGAACACCAATGCTGCACGAAAGTAACAGGCAAAAAGCAGTGGATTGTGGGGGGAGTCAGAAGCGACTGTATTACACGCGTAACAGGAAGGTGAAAGGTGAAGCCTGGGCATATTTGCATTTATTTGTTCATATGCATACTTTTTTTTTTATACTTATGAGTGGGTATTAGTTCACTTACTATAAATGTTCAGAGTTACTTCATAAGCTGATCATTGCTCATATTTAAAAGCATCATAAAAAGAACTGTATTCAAGCCTGGTTCACATGTGTAACACAGATAAACTACAGAAGAGACCACGAACACAGTCTAAACACAAGGAGATAAAGGAATTGCACGCTGGGTTGGCCCAGTGGAACACTGTCACGGGATGCTTTTGAGAGAACACGATTGTTTTTCATGGTGTTTTCCCAAAGCCTTGGAATATATCCCAGTCTTCTCTCGTTTTCTCTAATATCTTGCTACTTACTGATTTCCCTGAAATCTTTAATAGAGGTCACTGCTAACTAAAAAAAGAAAAGAAAAGAAACTTGTCTACAAGACAAATAAAAAAAAAAATAGACTACGTAAACCATGACCTCATCTGCCCTGAGACCAGAAGAATTGGATGACGCCCAGCTACCACTACCATCCCTTGTGATCAGGGTCACAATAGATGGATTCTGAGAGAATAGGACAAAAATGTGGAACAGAGTCTCAAATTCACTATATAAAAAAAAAAAAAAGGGCTTATTGGACTGGTTCAGACTTGAGTATACCCTTAGAAGCACTGCCCTGAAATACTCCTCAAATCTTGAACTGAAACTAGTCCCTGAGGTCACCTTATGCCTAAATAACAGATTGGCTCCCAAAATAATGAATATCGCCAGTAAGTACTGTGCTCCTTTGGTTCAAATTCCAAAGATGGCTGCTTAACAAGAGCTAACAAAATGAGAAATAAACTCAATTGAAATGTGAACCCTCTTAAACTTGCTCTTTTAAAGCCAGTAATTCCAGATTCAACCTCCCAGCTTTCCTACAAGACAAGGCACACAGTGGTGCTGTTCTTAGAAAGCAAGAAATCCATCACCCTGCTGGTCATGCAAACCTCCCAGACTGCCTTGCAATAAGAAATGCTTGATTTTCACATCTCCTGCCTCTGCATTTCCTACTACATTGTATTTGCGTTTTTGCACGCACTGCATCGTACTCTCACTCTCCCCTGGCTCCACACATCTTCTAGGAATGCATGTTAGGAGATCTCTTCAGGAAAATGTCCTCAGTACGTGTAATTCAGTTTACGTTTCCTCCTGTGTTGTGATTAGGAATACACCTCAGCCAGTGTTGCTTCCTCCGTGTTTACAGAGCGGGTACTGTGGGAACAAAATTATTCTTTTTTTCTTTTGTAATATAAATTTATATTTTCAGTCGATCCTTAAGAAATCAGTATCAGAATTGCATCGCTGTATTTTGGTTTTTTTTTTTTGAAAACTTTCAATAATCAGTCTTTTTCTAGAAATTGCAAGATATGCATTATTTCTCACTCCCTTAGATAACTCCCTTGGATGACCCTACAGAGCCAACACATGGAGCCTCCAAGTTCACACCTGAGAGAGAAATCACAGTAGCTGAATAACACTCAGTCACCACATCTTGTCATTTCCTCCAATGCTCTGAGATTGAGTGGAAGAGCATCTGTCATCTGTGTACTGTGACCCAAGACAAGAAATGACTTTTATCAATAGTCAATGCCCGCCCTAGACCTGTTCCAAAGGGATGGTCAGAGACCCAAGTTCAAGGTACTTTTGGCCTCGCCTTTTCATGGCCAATCTTAGTAAATTGCATATGGGCTAATTTAATCACATATGCTTCCAGGGTAGAAGATTTCCGTGCAGTAGAAAAAGGAATTGCAGAATCTGGACATGACTGTCACTCCATAACGCAATTTTAAATTACTGGCCCTGAGCTCACTCATTCAAATCCAATGGCCTAAATCCATAAGTATGCATCATGGGAAAAAATGGATGGACTAACTGACAAGCAGAAAAATCAAGGAGCAAGCCTGCTTTTCTTGAGTGCCTAGATGCAATAATTTGACCTACCATCCATCTGGATTAAAAATTATTTAAGGTTGCCCCATGATAGAAGCTCAAGTCCCAAGAAAAGTCGCCAAGATTTTGCTTTTATCAACCACCATGAGTAGCTTTAAAAACCATCAGGACGATTTTTCTTGAACCTCTCTAACTTCATTATTTAAGCTAAGACGTGAATAGAGTTGTACATTGTAGCTACCAGAGAAAACACAAAGATAGGCACATGCAACAAGGTACTTCCTAGTTGCAGAGAATTAAGGTGTGGGCAATGTCCACTGAGGCAGAAGCATCCTTTTCACAGTGGATGGGCAAACACTGTGGATGCTGAAGATAGAAATATTCATCAGATCCTATCAAGTTAATAGTTCAGATTAAAATCAGAAATTGCAAGGCAATTCATGAGGGCCATATAATGAAATGACTTTGTCACATAATTGTAGCAAAGAAGGGAGAAGAACCCTTGTCTCTTCTAGGCTTCCAATTCTCTGCTTCTTCACTACAATACAACTGCTATTGCCTTTTTCTACATTACCCTCTTGAGTCAAACTATCTTCCCCAGTGACAAGACTATGTCAGTGCCAGCAGGGAAATGTTCTGAGTGAGGTCTCTCAGTGTGGAACACTCCTCCTCAGTGTCTCTCTCCTTCCCTTACACCCTCCCATCTGAAGGTCACTACTGCTGTGAGAGCAGGATTAAAGTTGGTCTCACATTTCTTTTCTCATTGCAACCACTTGGGGTGGGTACCCTTCTTCTCCAATGACCAATTTTCCTACCAAGCCTCCCTTCTTGTAACACAACACAATGAGTGCTCTTTCAACTCATTTTGATATTAATACACTGAAAATTATGGTCATGATGAAAAAAAGCCAAACATACTGTATTTAATGAATATTCTGCCTTGACTCCCACAAAGATATGAGCACGTACCTTGATGAGCCTGGATTCCAAAGAGCAAGGGTGTGTGTAGGGCTTCATGGCTCAGAATGGCCAGCTAGGAGTTAGATGGGAGCAAGTGTGTGTGTGGTTTGACTTCCGTGAGCAGAGTCCTGTTTTGGTCTCGAGATACCCACCCATTTCAGGGCCATGAGGCTCTCTCCATCTAACACCTGAAGAGACCAGGGCTGTAGCACATTAAGCCCATTAGCTTCAGAGAAAAAAAATTTTTTTCTTCTTCCTCGCTCTTATATCTGCTCCCATGCCCACTAAGTGTATACGCACAAGAGAGTTTGATGACTATTCAATATCTAGATAATCAAAATGACCCACTTGCAATCTCTATAATGTGACAGCACAGTCTCCATTTTCACCCCAGATTTCCCATGTACATTCAACGAGCTCCTATCCCTTTCTGCCTTCTCATCCCGCCTCCGGGCAGGAATTGCCCATTTAGTCTCGTGTATCTACTTCAACTAAAAAATTTAAAAAATTAAAAAATAGTTTTAAAAAAAAAATTTATCTACTTCAACTAAGAAGTATACTCTTGACAAGTATTATTTCATATTTTTTATTCCAATCTAACCTTGTCTGAAGTTTTGCCTTCAGGAATGGTTTTAGTTATGGGTTAACAGAGAGTCTGGGGGCCATGTCCTCTGGGGTTCCTCTAGTCTCTGTCTGACCATTAAGCCTGGTCTTTTTCCGTGAATTGGAGTTCTGCTCTGCACTTCCTCCCGCTGCATCTTGGACTCTCTGTTGTGTTCCCTATCAGGCTGGTCATTAGTGGCACCCAGGCACCATCTAGTTCTTCTGGTGGAGTCTCTGGTTTATGTGGACCTTTAGTCTCTTGGGCTATTATTCTCCATATGTCTTTGGTGTGCTTCATTCTCCTTCAATCCAAGTGTGTTGGGACCAATTGATGCATCTTAGATGCCACTCACAATCTTTTAAGACCCCACAGGCCACTCACCAAAGTGGGATGCAGAACATTTTCCTAGTAAACTTTGTTATGGCAATTTACCTAGATGTCCCCCGAAACTATGCTCTCCAGGTCCCAGTCCCAGCTACTCTCTCCCTCAAAGTGTTTGGATATGTTCAGGAAACTTCTTAGCTTTTGCTTTGGTCCTGTTATGCTGACTTTTCCTGTATTCTGTGTCGTCCTGCCCTTCACCAAAGATGATCCTTGTCTACCAACTGGTTAGTGAATTCCCCTATCCCTCCCTCCCGACACTCCTAACCATCAAAGAATGCTTTCTTTTGTGTTTAAACCTTTGCCTGAGTTCTTATAATAGTGGTTTCATACAATATTTGTCCTTTTGTGACTGATGAGTTTCACTCAGCATAATGCCCTCCACAGTCATCCATGTTGTAAGATGTCTCGAGGATTCATCATTGTTCTTTATTGTTGCATAGTATTCCATTGTGTGTATGTACCATAATTTGTTTATCCATTCTGTTGATGGGCACCTAGGTTGTTTCCATCTTTTTGCTATTGTGAAAAATGATGCAATGAACATGTGTGTGCATGTCCATTTGTGTGACACCTCTTATTTCTCTAGGATATATTCCAAGGAGTGGGATTGCTGGATCATATCCTACTTCTATTTCTAGCTTTTTAAGGAAGTGCCAAATCTATTTCCAAAGTGGTTGTACCATTTTACATTCCCGCCAGCAGTGTATAAGTGTTCGAGTCTCTCCATATCCTCTCCAACATTTATTATTTCATGTCTGTTGGATTAGCCTTGCTGGGGAGAGAGGGTTTCTCATCCTAGTTTTAATTTGCATTTCTTTAATGGCTAATAATCATGAGCATTTCCTCATGTGTCTCTTAGGCACCGGAATGTTTTCTTTGATGAACTGTCTGTTCGTATCCTCTGCTCATTTTTTAAATAAGTTATTTGTCTTTTTTTCTGTTGACATGTGGAAGCATCTTGTAGATTTTAGAGATTAGATCCTTATTGGATATGATGTAGTCAAATTTTTTTCCCAGTGTGTAGGTTCTCTCTTTAGTCTTTTGGTGAAGCCTTTGGATGACCATAAGTGTTTCAGCTTAAGTGTGAGGAGCTCCCAGTTATCTGGTTTCTCTCCTGGCATTTGTGCCTTGTTAGTTATGGTGCATATAGTATTTACGCAATGCATTAGAGTTTCCAGCATTGTCCCTATTTTTTCTTCCATGATATTTATTGTTTTAGATTTTATATTTGGGTGTTTGATCCATTTTGAGTTAGTTTTTTTTTTTTTTTAACATGGTGTGAGGTATGTGTCTTCTTTCATTTTTTTTCAGATGAATATCCAGTTATATCAGCACCATTTGTTAAAAAGACTGTCTTTTCCCCATTTAACGGACTTGGGGCCTTGGCAAATATCAGCTGCTCAGACGTGAATGAATTTATGTTTGGGTTCTCACTTCTCTTCCACTGGTCTATGTATCTGTTGTACCAGTAGCAGGCTGTTTTGACTACAGTGTTGGTATACTAGGTTCTCAAATCAGGTAGTGTGAGGCCTCCCACTTTGTTCTTTTTCTTCACTAATGCTTTACTTATCTGGGGCCTCTTCCCTTTCCATATGATGTTGGTAATTTATTTCCCCATCTCATTAAAGAAATGCCTTTGGAATTGGGATCAGGATTGCCCTGTATTTGTAGAAAGCTTTGGGTAAAATCAACATTTTCAAAATGTTGAGCCTTCCTATCTTTGAGCATGGTATGTTTTTCCACTTACGGAGGTGTCTTCTGGGTTCTCGCAGTAGCGTCCTGTCGTTTCCTTTGTATAGGACTTTCTTGTCTGTGGTTAAGTTTATTCCTAAATATTTTATCTTCTTGGGGGCTAACATAAGTGCTATTGATTTCCTTTCTAGAGTTCTCTTTGTTGGTGTAGAGGAATCCAACTGGTTTTTACATATTTATCTTGTATCCTGATACTTTGCTGAAATCTTCTATTGGTTCCAGTAGTTTTCTTGTGCATTCTTTAGGGTGTTCTGTGTATGAGATCATATTGTCTGTAAATAGGGATATTTATACTTCTTCCTTACCAATCTGGATGCCCTTTATTTCTTTTTCTTGCCTTACTGTTCAGTCTAGGGCCTCCAATAAAATGTTGAATAAGAGTGGTGATAAAGGACATCCTTGTCTGGTTCCTGTTCTCAAGGGGACTGGGTTCAGACTCTACATGAGAACGATGTGGGCTGTTGACTTAGTGTAAATGCCCGTTATTATGTCGAGGAATTTCTCTTCTATTCCTATTTGGCAGAAAGTATTTATCAGGAATGGGTGTTGGACTTTGTCAAATGCCTTTTCTGCAGCAATTGATAATATCATGTGGTTCTTTTGTTTTATTTATGCAATGGATTACATTTTTTTTTTTTATAATGTTGAACCATTCCTACATGCCTGCTATGAATCCTATTGGGTCATGATGAATGGTTTTTTTGATAGGTTGTTGAATTCTATTGGCTAGAATTTTGTTGAGGACTTTTGGATCTATGTCCATGAGGGTTATTGGTCTGTCATTTTCTTTTTGTGGTGTCTTTACCTGGCTTTGGTAACAGGGTTAGGCTGGCTTCATAGAATGAGTTCAGGAGTACTCCTTCCTTTTCTATGCTCTGAAATACCTTTATTTCTACCGGTGTTACCTCTCTACTGAAAGATTGGTAGAATTCTCTAGTGAAGGCATTCGAGTCAAGGCTTGTTTTTGTTAAGAGTTTTTTTTTTTAATTACCTCTTCAATCTCATTTTTTGTTATGGGTTTATTTAGCTTTTCTACCTCAGTTTGTGTCAGGTTACATAGGTAGTGTGTTTCTAGAAATTCGTCCATTTCCTCTAGGTTTTCAAATTAATTGGAGTATAAGTTTTCATAGTATTCTATTATGATCCTCTTTATTTCAGTTGGGTCTGTTGTGACTTCACCCATCTCATCTCTTATTCAGTTTACTTGCTTCCTCTCCTGTTTTTCTTTTGCCAGTTTGGCCAATGGTTTGTCAATTTTGTTGATCTTCGCGAAGAATCAACATTTGGTCTCGTTGACTCTCTGAACTCTTTTTCTATTCTCTATTTATTTCTGCTCTAATTTCTATTATTTCCTTTCTTCTGATGCCTGAGGGCTACTTTTGCTGCTCTCTTTCTATTTGCTCCACTTGTACGGTTAATATTTTTATTTTGGATTTTCTTTTTTCTGATGTGTGCGTTCATTGCTGTAAATTGACCTCAAAGCACTGTTTATGCTATGTTCCAAAGGTTCTGGTAAGATGTGTATTCTCATTTGATTCTATGAATTTCTTTATTCTGTCCTTGATTTCTTCTATAACCCAGCAGTTTTTGAGCAAAGTGTGGTTCAGTTTCCATGTATTTCTTTCTTTTTTTTTCTTCCTGTTTCTATTTCAAATTTCTACTTTTATGGCTTTATGGTCAGAGAAGATGCTTTGAAATATTTTGATGTTTCGGATTCTCTTAAGGCTTCTTTTGTGGCCTAAAATGTGGACTATTCTGGAGAATGTTCCATGTGCACTGAAAAAGAATGTATAATTGGCTGCTACTGGGTGGAGTGTTCTGTGTATATGTCCAGGAGTTCAAGTTGGTTGATTTTGGCATTTAGATCTGTGTCTTTATTTTCTTTCTTTCTAGTCGTTTTGTCCTTCACTGAAAGTGCTGTGTTGAAGTCTCCTACTATTATCGTGGTGCTATTGCTCTTTTCAGTGTAGAGATTTTTTTTTTTTTAATGCATTTTGGAGCTCTGTCATTGGGTGTGTATATATTTATTATGGTATGTCCTCCTTGTGTATTGACACTTTAATCATTATATAGTATCCTTCCTTATCCTTTGTGGTAGATTTTTCTTTAAAGCCTGTTTTGTCAGAGATTAACATTGCCACTCCTGCTCTTTTTTCTTTGTTGTTTGCTTGATATATTTTTCTTCCATCCTTTGAAATTTAGTTCCTTTGTGTCTTTGAGTCTAAGGTGTGTCTCTTGTAGGCAGCATATTGACGGACATTGTTTTTTGTTTTCTAAACCATTCTGCCACTCTGTCTCTTTACTGGGGCATTTAGTCCATTTATATTCAGTGTAATTATTGATAGTTTTTTATGACTTTAGTGCTGTTAATTTGAATTTTTTTTGTTGTTGTTGTGTTAAGAGTTTCTCCGTTCCACGTAATTCTCTGTGCTGAGTCATTTTCCCTTACTTATTATCTTTTAATCTTTTTCATTGTCGTTGATTTTGTGTTTCCTGAGTCGATATGCTTTTCTTCTTTTTAATTTTGTTGGGTAGATTTATTAGCTTCCTTTATGGTTAAATTCAGATTTACCTTTATTTTCTAAGATTAAAGCAATCTTTTATTTCTTGACATTGCCTTGACTGCCTCCTCTTCATATGGAAATTCTATGATTCCACCGGTCCCTCTTCTTTGTTTTAATGTTGTCATTTACGTATTGAGATCTCTGCTTCCCTATTTCAATCTTTTAGCTTTGACTTATTTTTGAGGCTTCCCTATCTAGGTTAATACCTAGTTGTTCTGTCCTGTGGTCTAGTCTTGGGTACTTATCTGATATTGTTGGTTCTCTAACCTGAGGATTCCCTTTAATATTTCTCGTAATTTTGGTTTGGTTTTTACAAGTTCCCTTAACTTCTGCTTATCTGAAAATGCCCTAACTTTGCCATGATACTTGAGGGACAGTTTTGCTGGATATATAATTCTCGGCAGGCAATTTTTTTTCCTTCAAGCCTTCATACACCAATCACTGATAGATTTTTCCTCTTTATAGTGTCCCACATAATTCTTATAGTTTTTTTTAATCCGTTTTAGATTTTTACTCAAATAAATTGGTGTCAAATAATTTACCTTCTAGCTCACTAATTCTGACTTCCATTGCATCAGTCCTATTCCTATGACCTTTTATGAAGTTGTCTAATTCTGAAATGTTATTGTTAATCATTGGATTTCTAGTTGCTGTCTACGATTTCTGGCAACCTGTTAAATTTGCCAGTCTGTCCTTGCATTGTTTTCCTCAATTCGTCTATTGTTTTTTCTGTATGTTCCTTTGCTTGGTCTCAGTTTGCCTGGTCTCTTTCCTGATCTCTTGAAGAGCTCTGTATATTAATCTTCTGAATTCTAACTCCAGTAATTCCAAGACCTTAACTTCCTCTGAATGGTTTCCTGGTTCTTTATTTTGGTTGCTTGGTGGAGGCATTTTGAACTGCTTTCTTATGTGATTTGCGCAATTGACGGTCTGTTCCACGGTCGGCCCCTGGCCTTGCTCTGATTGATGATATTGAGCTTTTCCACCGTCACTTTCCGCAGATGTAGTCAATTTCATTCCTCCGTGTTCCATCTGGTGAGGTCCATGTGTAGAGTCTCCCTTTATGTTGGTAGAAGAAGGTATTTGCAATGAAGAAGTCGTTGGTCTTGAAAAATTCTATCATTCGATGTCTAGCATTGTTTCTATCACCACGGCCATATTTTCCAACTACCGATTCTTCTTCTTTGTTTCCAGCTTTCGCATTCCAATCACCAGTAACTATTGATGCATCTTGATTGAAAGCCCCCACGTCTTTGTCACTTTTTCGTATGTGGGGTCTTGTGCAAGTTGCTGGAAGCTATGCCACTGGTATTCAGATATCAGCAGGGTCACCCATGGAGGACAGATTTCAGCTGAGCTTCCAGACTAAGACAGACTAGGAAGAAGGACCCAGCGTCTACTTCTGAAAAGCATTAGCCAGTGAAAACCTTATGAATAGCAGCACAACATTGTCTGATACAGTGCTGGAAGAAAGTCACCCCGGTTGGAAGGCACTCAAAAGACGACTGGGGAACAGCTGCCTCCTCAAAGCAGAGTCAACCTTAATGATGTGAATGCGGTCAAGCTTTTGGACCCTTCATTTGCTGATGTGGCACGGCTCAAAATTAGAAGAAGCAGCTGCAAACATCCATTAATAATAGGAACCTGGAATGTACAATGCACAAATCTAGGAAAATGGGAAATAATCAAAAATGAAATGAAACACATTAACATCAATATCCCAGGCATCAGTGAGCTGAGAAAAATGCAACAGCAGTAATATTGTAGTGGAAAACCAGAGAATTCATCCAGAGGAGACGAGGGTTTTTTTCTGCTCTTTGCTACAATTATGTGAGAAAGTCATTTCATAATGCAGTCCTCACGAGTTGCCTCATGATTTCTGAGTGTTATCTGAATGATAAAACTGATGGGACCCAATCAATATTTCTATCCACAGCATCCACAGTGTTTGTCCAACCTCTGTGAAAAGAGAGCCTCCATGCACCTTCTGCCCCTCTGGAAATTACTCTGCAGTCAGGAAGCACTTTCTTGCTTGTGCCTGTCTTTATATTATCTCTGGCAGCTACAATGGACAACTATAATCACAGCTTAGATGATGCAGTTAGAGAGAGTCAAGAAAATCATCCTAATATTTTTTAAAGCTACTTGAGATTTATAAAAGTAAAATCTTGGTGACTTTTCTAGGGATTTGAACTTCTACCATAGGGCAACCTTAAAGGATGTTCAATCCAGACTTTCCTATTATGGGAATGGTCAGGCAAGTCATTGTATGTAGGCACTCAAGAAAAGCAGGCTTGCTCCTTGATTCTTCTGCTTGTCAGTCCATCGATTTTTTTCCTATGATATACACTCAAGGATTTGCGGCCACTGGATTTGAATGAGTGAACTCAAGGCCACTGATTCAAACATTGCATTGTAGAGAAACGATCATGTCCAATTGTGCTATTTCTTTTTCTAAATTGAAAATCTTTCACCCTGGAAACATATGTGATTAAATTTGCCCATATGAAACTTACCAAGGTTGGCCATGAAAGGGCAAAGCCAAAAGTCCTTTGAACCCGGCTCCCTGACCATTCTTGTGGAAAGGTCTAAAGCAGGTACTGTTCACTGATAAAAATCATCTCCTATCTCCCGGCTCTGTACATCATCAACCCTTGCAGCAATTTCCTTCAGGCAGTCTTGGTGTGGGATTTTCATTCCTGGGTCAAGATGCTGAGACTCTCCTTTTCTGCTCTCCTAAATCTCAGTATCCATGTCTTACCACTTACAAATTAAATAAAGCAGAGAAAATCAAGCACACAAAAACTGAGAAAATCTACCACCTATGTATAATGTAAATACTGCAACACCCAAAGTGTTCTCAAAATACAAAACAATCTTGGGAAAGAAGAACAAACTATAGGACACTAACTTCAACATTTAAAATAGCACTACCTACACGCAGTACACTAAACCTTGTGGTTCTGGAGTAAGAATAGACATAAAGACCAAAGAAATAGAATTGAGAGTCCAGAACTGAATTTGTACATCTTTGCTCAATTTGTTTCAACAATGATGCTACTACGTCCATTCAATGTGCAAAGAATGGTCTCTTTAACAAATGATGCTGGGACAATTGGATCTCCACAGAGAAAAGCATGAAGGCGGACACATACTCCACAGCATATACAAATATTTACTCTAAATGAAATGAATCGATCACCTAAATACGAAAACTAAAACCATAAAACCCTTAAAAGTAAATAACAGTTATATTTCATGTTTCCCCTCCCACACTTTCGTAGATACGACATAAGAAACAAATGGATAAGTTTCTCTTGGTGAAATTTAAATCTTTTGTGCATCAGTGAGCACTATCAAGAAAGTGAAGACAACTACAGGTTGCGAGAGCATACTTGGAATCTCCACACTCCTTAAGGGTTTCATATTCAGAAATATAAGGAGTACCTAGAACTAAACTTAAAAAATTGTCAAAAGGCTTATATAAGTAGGCATTATTCCAAAGAAAATACAAATGGCCAGTATGCACATGAAAAGAGGCTCAACATAATCAGTAATTAGGGAAAAGCAAATCAAAATCACAATGAGGTATCACTCCACTTCACACTGATGGCTATTGCCAGAAAAAAACAAACAGAAGAGCATTAGTGAGAATGGAAGAAGCTGGGAGACATGTGCATTGCTAGTGTGCATCTGAGGTGCTGCAGCCACTGTAGGAAAAGGTTTGGTGGCTCCTCAAGTAATTTAACAAAGAATTACCATATGACCCTGACATTCCACGCCTAGGCATACACACAAAAGAACTGAAAGTAAGAAAACGCATACTTGGACACTGACATTTACTGCAACATTATTCGCTGAATCAAAAAGGTGAAAACAACCCCAGTGTCCATCAGAAAATGACTGGATACACGAAAATACACAAAAGAATTGAAAGTAAGAAAACGCATACTTGGACACTGACATTTACTGCAACATTATTCACTGAATCAAAAAGGTGGAAACAACCCCAGTGTCCATCAGAAAATGACTGGATACACGAAACATGACACACAGATACATGCAATATTATGCAGCCATACAGAGCAATATGATTCTGTTATTTTCAATAAGCGGATGAACCTTGAAAACACTGTTCTGAGTGAAATAACTGAAATCCCAAGAACAATAATTGCACGATCCCACTTACATGAAAATCTACAATATGCAAAGACATACAGCAGTTTAATGGCTAGGAGGGCTGGAGGCAGAAAGCATGGGGGGTGATTTTGAAAAACAAAGGAACAAAATCAACAAAAAGAATATTCAAAACCAAATGAAAAGAAACGTACGAAATCCTAGCATGTATTATTCATCAAATATTGTATTTAAAATATGTGATATTTTGGAATATACAATATAAAAGAAGGCCAACCACCATTCTACCAACAAAAGAGTACATATAGTACCAACTACAGTCATCATGTTGGGAGTAAAATATGAAGCAGGGTGGCCAGGCTACAAGGAACCCATTTGTACTACAGAGAAGCAGTTACTGGATCATTCCACAAAGAGGTATCAGTACACTTTTGCTCAGTAGAATCCACCATCATGAAGGACACTCACCTTAAGGTGAAGAAGTCCTTGGGTGGTCCAAGTGAGGTAGGAGGCATGTGTGCAGTCACCTCGGGTCCACCATGGTCATTTGACATCCTCTGGTGTGTTTGAAGCTGGACATGACATGGGGGAAAATAAAGAAGGTCAGGTCACCCTGTCAGAAAAACAGGACGCTGAGATGAGGCTCCCAGTGCTAGCAGCATCCTGAGGCTTCAGAAAAGAAAGGTCTCAGGGAAGTAAGAGCCATGTCTATTCACAGGTGGGCTTCCCCAAGCTCTCTAGATCTACTCTCCCCACCCTCCCTCAGGGACAGGGCTTCCCCATGGCCTCCCCTGTCACCTACCTGACCCAAACCACTGCGATGCTTCTGCCACTCCCACTGAACTGGCACACGCCTGCCTGGGAAGCTGGGGATCCCAATCAACTGATCAGACACACCAGAGGAAATCATTCCATTCTATCTTTCAGATCCTGAGGCCACCTGTGACAGAAGAAACAAGGCGTGAGGCTGGGAAGCCCTACTATAAGAATGGAACTGTCATCTTCCTCCAGATTGTTCAAGGAAAACAGACCAGTTCCTCATCTCCCTTACCTGTCAGCTCCTCTGAGCCAACAAAGCTAGACCAGGCCACACATACCTGCACAGGTGTGACTGAGACCTTCACCTGCATCTCACGCTTCTCAGCACAGGGGCACATCAGAAGGTTCACCCTACCCACAACCAAAGCTGGAGGGATTCTGGCTGTGCAAGTCTGTATCTGGCTGTTTTTCAGCTAACTGAGGTCCTGTCATCTCAGGGTTCTTGCAGTCCTCTCTTCCCAGGCCCAGGTGCTAACACTGAGTTTTCCCTACCTCCTGAGTTACTGGTGCTGTTTGACTCTAGAAAGGCTCCGAAGCTCTGAGGGGCAGACTTTTGGTGGGACTGGCGAGCCTAGCTTGGTCAGGTGCACCTTTCTTATCAAAGTGACATCTTGCACTTTTAGAACTGTAAGGACATCTTTTGCAGCAGATTTGCTCAAGGCAAAAGTCCTTTGATGTCCTGACTACTGTTTTCATGGTTGTTGACTGTTGATTCAAGAGGCATGAAATCCTAGACAACTTCAAATATGCCTCTATTTACTTTGTTTTTCCAGTGGGAAGATTTTCATTTTCATTATGTTCAAGTGTAATCCACACTGAAGGCTGTGGTCTCTGACCTTCATCAGGTAGTTCTTCAAGTTTTCTTCATTATCACCGTGCAAGTGTCATTTGCGTATCCCAGGCTGTCAGTGACATTCCTCCAGTGCTGATGCCCCATTCTTCTTCATATATTCTGGCTTCTCACATTATTTGTTAGGCATAGAGATTGACAAAGTGAGATGAAAGGATACAATATTGCCACGCCTCTTTCCCATGGACATATAGAAGGGCCTAAGTCCCCCAAATGCTCCACTCACAATCTCCAATACAGCACTCCAAGGATGTCTTTATGTTCTTGCTTAACACATTCTAATGACACATAGGCACATACACAGACAGAAAGAGATACACACACACACACTGACCAATGATGTGTTGGTAAATATTTATCAATTCACTGTCCATTGCGAGTGCTGCAAGTCTGCTTGGTAAAGACTGACAACTTACCTGATAGAAGTAATCCTGCCATGGCTAATTTCAAGGTACTAGCCCGATGTCACTGACCCCCAGTGGGTAGAGATAAGCACCACCTACTATCCCAAATTAATAGGAGCCGATGCCAGCATACCTGATCCACTTTCCTATTAGTATGTGCACACATTCCACCTGCACCATGAGAAGGACCTTTAACCCCCACGCATAATGTGTAAACCAAATGTCGCTATATATCTCCAGAACACACAGCTCGGAACTCCTGAACACACACATATAACTAGGACCCACAACCTGAATATACAAACATACCACATCCTACTGCTCATAGTTTTACAACAAAAACCCTACGGACCATGAATACTCACAGTCATTACTACAACGATGTATATACTCCCCACATGTGCCTGAACACACACATGTACAACAAACAGTACGTATATATACTCACTGAACACCGTACACACAGTCTAGCTCTCTAATACCACTGAGCACAAAATCTCACTTCACAGGCCACGCTAATACAGACACACACCAAAGCCCACATCTCTAAAGACTAATAATACACAATTCCAAAATGCAGGCACAATTTATATAAACCCTCTCAGTTTCCAAAGGTACATCCTGAATCTCCCACATCCTCCAGAATAAACAGCCCTGAAAACCAGTGACACCAAATAAACACACAACCGCATACGACCTTTAGCATTAACATATTTAAGTACACCACATGGACACTGAAAATGCACATACAAGCTATACCACCAAATTCTGCAAGAATTAGACCAGAATAGGTGCAAAGAGGAATGCCGGCTGCTTTCATACAGACACAAACTGCACATACACTCACCCAAAACCCAACCGTGTGTATACAGCCCACACATTCATGGATGCAGATAAAACTCCAAAACACCAACAATCCTTGCACTCTAGCTAGTATACACACACAGCCCAAGCCCCTAAGCGGCCACGTGTTCACACATGCCAGACACAACACACACAGACACACATACACACACACACATAGCCTCAATTTCTCAAAGTATACATCACCCAAAACACTATAGATTATAACACGTCTCTAGAATACAGCCTCACTTCCCCAACCTCCGAACGTGCCCAAACACACCTAGAAACACCCTAACATTCTCCAAAGAAACACAAGTAGAATACTCCAAGAATAATTCACCCACTCACTCGTGACTTATACACGCCAATATATACTCCCCACTCACAAGGAAATATCTCTTGCACATCCTGAATAAATACACCGGAGCCCCGTTCCAGGTCCATATCTCACATTCCAAAGCTGCCACATTCTCAGTATCTCACACATAACCATATCAACATGCCTCCACTATATGTAAACACAATTCTCCCACACCCTGTGCAAACACACAGCCCCATATTCTCATCAGACACACTGTCCTCATTTTCCAGAATACACCATACTCTCCACTGAAAAAAGAGTACACACAGCCCTGGAAAATATTCATCCAAACTGCCATGCCCCTTCATGAAACACACAAGTTCTTTACCCATACAACTGGCCTTATACCCTAAATCTAACCTAAATTATCCAGGGTACTGAAAGTATGCAACAACGACCCTGTATCTTCCAACACCAATATAACCTCACAATGCCTGCCTACACATAATCCAACAATCCAAAATACTCAAACAGAAATCAGTTTCATTTTTTCTAGTGTACAGAATCACACAAACCCCAGACTGAACATGGAAGAATGCATGTGCAACTCCAGAAAAGCACCCAAAGCAACACAAATGTACAACATGCCCTGACTACACACCAGCGATCCTCCCTCACTCCCCAAATATACAGAAAGAGCAGACCCTACACCCAAACTAATACACACAGGCACACTCCCTCAGATGCCCAAATGTACAGCACAGAAACCCACTCCAAACCTGCTATTAGGTACACAGGATGACCCAAAATTCATGGCAGGAGAGCCACGCCCTAAGTATTCCCTCGAGCCACAAATTGTAAAGAGCTCACCTCCAAGTCTCTGAGTGCACACACCTGTATCTCATGCCCTGCACATTCCCACAACACACTCATACTGAACCACAAATATTCATACAGACACCGCCAATCCACACATACAAATATCACTTTCCTAAGAACCCATTCACACATACACAACCTGTGAACTGTGAATTCACAGGAACACGTGGCCAACAGAGTCCCAAATAACAGGCACAAAAGCACCCACAACCCTCAATTCTCACAATGCCTACAAAGTTCACAACTACATCTCTGTCCTATTTCAAGATATACACAACACCACGCAAGTACCTACCCACAAAAAGCAAACACAAAACTTTCTCATCTCCTCAAGTACACATCCGGACCACCGACAGCCTCTTAATATACACACGGGCCTCACATTCCAAATGCACCCACTGACACTCCCTCCACTCCTCCAGGATGGAAACACAAATACAGTAACTTACAGCCTCAAATGCACACACAGTTGTGTGCTGGCAAAGGATTACACACTCACACTGGATTTCTGCAAAATCATACATATAAAATGTCCCAGATACACATGGAGGAGTGGCACAGAATTTACTGATTTCAATCGAACATGCAGTACTCGTGACTGGAAATCTTTTACACACACATCATCAGCAGGGGGCTTTTGTAGATCTTGGCAAACCTCTTGCATCCTTAACCCACCATGCTTGCAAGTCAATCATGACTCCATGCAGGACACTGCAAATAAATGCCTGATTTTTAGTCATCTCAGCAAAGTCACTCACTTCCTGAGCAAATCAGTGTCATTTGAACATGAAGGTTGATTGATATGTTTCTTATGTTAACAAGGAAAACCTAAGAGAAGTGAGGTCATAGGCTGGAACTTGGCTGAATTTTCTTTGACAGGAGATCTTTCTTTGCTTAAACAGAGAGTGCTTTTCAAATCCTAAAGAATGGTTCGAAATTAGGTATTATTCACAATGTAACAGATAATGACTTGATACACTTGTCAGTTTAAAGAGGGATTATTGAAATTTCCCCCCTCATTTTCAGTCCACCAATTAGGAAAACAATCACTGCAGCACTGAGATGCAGCCTCTGCCATTTCCCGTGGTATAAATACCGCCAGCACAGGACAAGCTGGCAACCTGAGGGCACTGAATTCTACACCATGAAAGGGGGTCTCCCAATGCAAAACCCACGCCTGCGAATAACCCAAGAGCCTACAGGAGGGTAAAGCATAGCAGCAATATTACCAAGGATGTTTGCGTGTCCCTTACCTTCCTTTGTAATAGAACTGACCTAAGAGAAAGCGGAAGAGCGGTGCTCTCCTGTGTGCAGGGTCTGAGGCCTCCCCTGGCACAGCCCCGCCCAGCCCCGAGGCCTACCCTTAGGGACCCTGCCTTCCCTGCTCCTGCCGCGCGCCTCCCTGAAGGTGACCTTCTGCAACTGACGCCTGAGGCCGTTAGAGGGCGGCAGTTCGCGCGCCCCAGAGCCCTGTCCCGGGAGGTTGTGCGCATGCGTGAGCTCCTAATGTAGGCCGGGCTTAGCTTTGCACCCTGAGGGCTTCTTACCTAAAGCAAACCCTTTGTTGTGAGTGCATTCTGTCTCACAGCGACCCCCATAGGACAGAACTCCATCATCCAAGGCCCGTTTTAGCCTCAGGCAGCCCTGCTGAAAATTCACACCTCCCAGACTGCCTTGCATTAAGAAATGCTTGATTTTCACATCACCTGCCTCTGCACTTCCTACTACATTGTATTTGAGTTTTTCCATGCACTATACCGTACTCTCACTGTCCCTGGCTCTAAAAATCTTCTAGGAATGCATGCTAAGAGATCTCTTAAGGGAAAAGTCCTCAATATGTGTACTTCAGTTTACTTTTCTCTGGTTTTGGGATTAGGAATACTTCACAGCCAGTGTTACTTCCTTCCTATCTACATAGCAGGCACTATGAGAAAAAAAAGAAATTATTCCTTTTTTTTTTTTTTATAATTATTCCTTTTAGCCCTTAAAATATCCGCACCAGAATTGCATCATTGTATTGCTTTTTTTTTTTTTTTTTTTAAGTAAAAGCTCAATAATCAGATAGCCTTTCTCTGGAAATTGCAAGATTTTTATGATTTCTCACTCCTTGGATGACTCTCTGCATGACCCTACAGAGTCAACACATGGAGCCTCCAAGTGCACAGGCTGAGAGAGAAATCACAGCAGCTGAATAAGTCTCAGTCATCACATTTTATCATTTCCTCCAATGCTCTGAGGTTGGCTGGAAGATCATCTGTCGTCTGTGTTCCGTGACCCAAGAACAGAGATGATTTTTTTCAGTGGTCAGTGCAGGTCTTAGAGTTTTTCTACAGGGATGGTCAGAGAGCCAGTTACAAACGACTTTTGGCTTTGCGCTTTCACAGCCAGTAGTAGCAAATTTCCTATGGGCTGATTTAATCACATATGTTTCCATGGTTGAACATTTTCAGGCAGTAGAAACGGACATTGCAGAATGTGGACATTAATGTTCCTCCACAATGCAATGTTTCAATCTTTGGCTCTGGGCTCACTCATTCAAATCCAATGGTCCTAAATCCAAATAAGTATGTACAATGGAAAAAAATTGATGGGCTAACTGGCAAGCGGAAGTATCAAAGAGCAAGTCTGCTTTTCTTGAAGGACTAGATGCACTGATTTGCCCCACCATCAGCCTGGATTGAAAAGCAGTTAAGGTGGCTCCGCGGTAGAAGCTCAAGTCCTAAGAAAAGTCGCCAAGATTTTACTTTTCTCGATCCCCATGGCTAGCTTTTAAAAATATCAGGGCAGTTTTATTGAATCTGACTTCATCATCTAAGCTAAGGCATGAGAAGAGCTGTTCATTGTAGGTGCCAGAGAAAATACAAAGATAGATGCACGCAAGAAGCTACGACCTGGTTGCAGAGAATTAAGGTGTTGGCAATTTCCAGAGAGGCAGAAGCTGCTTGGAGGTGCTCTTTTCACAGTGGTTGGGCAAACACTGTGGATGGGGAAGATGGAAATATTCTTCAGGTCTTATCAGGTTTATATTTCAGGTAAAACTCAGACAACAAGAGGCAATTCATGAGGTCCACATTCTGAAATGACTTTGTCACATAATCGTAGCAAAGAATAGAGAAGAACTCTTGTCTCTTCTCAGCTTCCAATTCTCTGCTTCTCCACTACAATACGACTGCTATTGCCTTTGTCTACATTACCCTCTTGAGTCAAAATATCTTCCCCAGGGACAAGAATCTAAGTTAGTGCCAGCAGAGAAGTTTTCTGAGTGAAGGCTATCAGTGTGGAACACTCCTCCTTCATGCCTCTCTCCTTTCCTTACACCCTCCCATCTGAAGGCCACTACTGCTGTGAGAGCAGGATTAAAGCTGGTCTCACATTACTTTTCTCATTGAACTACTAGGGGTCAGCACCCTTCATCACCCGTGACTAATTTTGCTTCAAGTGTCTCTTCCTGAAATGACAACAAAATGAGTGCTCTTTCAACTCATTTTAATACACTGAAAATTATGTTCATGATTAAAAAAAATTCAAACATATTTTATTGAATGAACAGTCTACCATGGCTCCCACAAAGATATGAGCACATAGCTTGATGAGCCTGGATTCCAAAGTGCAAGGGTGTGTGTAGGGCTTCATGGCTCAGAATGGCCTGGTAGGGGTTAGATGGGAGCAAGTGTGTGTGTGATTTGACTTTGGTGAGTAGAATCCTGTTTTGGCCTCAACATACCCACCCATTTTAGGGCCATGGGGCTCTATCTAACACCTGAAAAACCCAGGGCTGTTGGGAAAAAAAAAAAAACAAAAAAAAAACACTCATTGCCATCGAGTTGCCTCCTAAGCTCATTTAGTTTCAGAGAAATAGATTTGCTTCTCCCTCATCCTTATATCTGCTCCCATGCCCACTAAGCCCAAGAGCTCCAGGGCGTTTGAGGACCATTCAATATCCCAGACGATCAAAATGGCCTGTAAGATTCTGAATAATTGGCATGCTGGTTTGGTTTGGGTACTGTGTTTGTACGTTTATGAAACCAAGATTCCAACTCTGACCTTCTGACTGCAAATTCAGTTTTGTTCTTATAGGCGGAGTAAGTCATAATATCTAAGGTTTTTTTTTTTTTTTTTTTTTTAACCTCTGTAGGTTTGCCAGATAAAATACAGGCCACTTGTCAACATCAAATTTTTGAGAAACAACGACTAATGTTTTTGTGGAGTCCTGTTGGTGCGGTGTTCTTGGAAGCATGTCCCCATATTACACAGGGATTCCTTGGAGTCCTGTATTTTTCTTGCTAAATCCAGCAAGCCTATTTCGTGGTAATTTGAAGCTTACGAAAATGTTAAAGTTCTCATTGCACAATCTAGGGTGTATGTAAGAATACAAATAGGATCATTGATCCAGAAAGGAAAAAAAAAACTATAAACATACAAGGTTGCATTAATTTTAACGGAAAATATATATACAGCACGGGGTATATCTCTACAGGAACACACCTTAATTGTATAATGAAAAAAAGGAAACTGAAAGCACTTCTGATAAATGAGCATAGCTTCTGTTAGTTACCCTCAGTCACATACAATATTTTTGGAAAGAGGAAAAAGAAATAGAAAATATCATCGATTTCCACTCAGATGGAGAATTTGGTTGCCAAGAAAAGGTGTGGGGGCGGGGGGAGGCGTTGCACTGTACAATCTATCTGGAACTGTTTGACTTTTCAGAGGTATCTTTCTCTAATTACTTAATTACAGTCATTGTTAGGAGTATGATCCTTGAATATGAATGTACAATATAATAACCTGAGAAACAACGGGAATCTACTTCTGGTCATGGAATTAGAGGCTGTTGGCCTTCCTTTAATACAGTGGGGCTTTCCAGGAAAAAGGATCATGGGTAAGGCTGGCATGCTGCAGCCCCCAGAGTTTTCAGTAAGGAATGGGAGTTCAGGGACAGAAGGACTGCTTTCTAAACAATAATGGATACGATACTGTATGCACACACACCAAACACAATGGAACTTCTCAGAAAACCCTAATTTCAAGCACTCAGATTCCTTGTCTCTATAAGGACCCCACCTTCCATTAGACAAAGTGTCCTGAATTTTGCTCATGAAGTACTGGTGACCTTGTAATAATTCAAGAACCTACCACCTAGAGTTGGGGAACAGGGTGGGTATAGGAGCACAAAACTAGGTATGTTGATAAGAATTGAAGTCTAGAGTAGAGCCTTTGTGCTTTGGATCTAAGAAAGAAGCGACAAATGGCCATAAGAGGTTCACATGATTTGTGTTGTCAACTGTAATTTGAAGGAAACATGTAGCTTTTGCCTACCTGTCAGATCCCTTTCATGGAATGTCTCCTCACCCAACCTGCCCTCCACCCCTCCCCCACTGTAGAATGTCTGGAGTCCTACATTCTCACCTGTTTAGATTCAAACTTTTCCCTCCTTTTCTTGGATCCATGAGCATCTGTTGGAGTCAGATCATGCTGAGTCCAGAACGTGGCGACTTCACATGCTGAAGGCTGCCAGACAGCTGTGGTCAGTGCCCAAGCCTGTGGAGATGTCTTCAGGAGGGGGTAGGCCAGGAGGGGAGGGGGTGTGTTATCAGATTCCTGCCACCCGTCCAACCCTTGGGAATTCAAGTTTGACACTTCCCCTGGGGACAAGCTCTCTGAGCAGGAATAAAGAGTGGACTCTTAACAACACCCAGAATATCCCACCTAGGAAGGCTCGAAGAGGCAGATTAGAAAAATGAGACAGGGTGTTGGGGAAAGAAGGAAAGAGGTTTTGTAGCAGACATCATGAAAAGAAACACTCAGGAGGAGATGGGGAAAACACTCACTTAAAGACTCACTCCTTCAAGAAAATCTAGAGGACACTTTCTACTTTAGAAAGTCCCTTCCCTGCTAGTGAGCCTGCTGGGGGCATTTCGGACAGAGTGGATGTCAACCCTTTTCCATGGGGTGGAAAAAGCTTATGAGAGTGGCAGCCTGTCTGCCTGGGATTCCTGAGTTCTGTGAGTCAGTGATAGCTTGGGCCTCTTACTTCTTGGTAGACAGGGGCCTGGGAGTCTGGTTGAACTCCTCACAAGTTCTCTATCAGTAAACTTCTCAACTGGAAGGAAGGAACATCTAATTCAATCTCAGGATTTTTTGCAATCTTCACCAGTTCCCCCTTCCATACTGCTGCCCATCAGTTGAGATTCATTGTGCTGATTCGCAGTGACCAGGCAGGGAATTCTGATGACCTAACACTTGGTTGCCTTTCCTCCACCTCCATTTACCCTTTTCCTTTGTCTCAACAGCAACTTCAGTGCTGGGACCAGATACAACCATGAATTCTGGTGCCTCCATGTCTCCTTTCACTGCACTGCCTTTTCCCGCACACACTCCAGGACCTCCACAGCAAACACCCTGGATGCAGCACCCACTGCCCCTCACGACTTCATCATGCCTTCCAGGCACCCCTCTTGGGCTCTCTGCTTTCCCCAGGACACTTCTTGTGCCAAGCACTGGGGATTCTGGCCCCCGTGGGGCCACGCCTGCAAAGGTCATTGTTCAAGTGAGGACAGAAGGGAGTTCAGCAGAGCTCCCTGGAATTCAGACCTTTGTCATGGGGCAGACCCCACTTAATTGGAGTGCCTCAGGGGCTCCCAGTGGGGTAGTTGAGCATGCCCCACCCCCTTTTGGGGAAGCCTCTGCTGTGATCCCTGCCACTTCTGTTGTGGCTACTCAGGCTTGTAGGGGAGTTTGGTCCCCAGCTCTTTCTCTTCAAGCTCCACCACCAGCTGCCCAGCTGGCTTCCATTTTCCCCCAAGTGAAGGCTTGCTCAGGCCAACATGTTTCTTCTGGGGAGAAAAGCCTGGCCGTCACACAATCCAGGCCTTCGCTGGATGACTCCTCCTGTAATCCCCAGAGTGTTTACCAGAACTACCGACGTTGGCAATGTTTCAAGTCTCTGGCCCGGAGGCACCGTCCCCAAAGCCCTGATACAGAAGCTCTTTCCTGCTTTCTCATGTGAGTACCCTAATCAGTGGGGACAGCTGAGATTATCCTGAAGCTTTCAAACAAAGAGATCTTGGGGAGACACAATGGAGGTTAGGCTCTTTAGGAACACTTGAGAGAAGGTCATGAGGGTGATGGGATATGTTATGAGAAGGTATATTCCCGATAATATTATACACACCTCCCTGTGTACAACATATTCAGGTATCTTGTCTCAATTGATGCTGAACACCTTGTACGTGAAGTCAATCTTTATATTGGAATCGTTACCTTAACAATTATTTTCAAGAGACTAAACACTGTGGTAGAAACCCTGGTAGCATAGTGGTTAAGCTCTGTGGCTGCTAACCAAAACGTCAGCAGTTCGAATCCACCACCCCTCCTCGGAAAATCTATGGGGCAGTTCTACTCTGTCCTGTAGTGTCACTATGAGTTGGGATCAACCCAATGCCCAAGGGTTTGGTTTTGGTTTTTTTAAATGCTGTGGTAAAGTGAGGAGGCATGATGTGAATTTTGGTCTCAGATCACAAACTACGTTCTTCCACTGGTCTTTACCTTCCAACGAAAGAGCTCAGCATATTTTGGCCATTGCCTCAGGAGACGTGAAACGGGCAAGGCCTAGGACAACCACTTTAAGTTTACTCCCACCCTCATTCCTCTGGAGAATATCAGTTACAACAGGGAGGTGGTAGAGTATGCATAGTGGTGAAAGGCTTGGGCTCCGTCCTCCTTAGATTTGTAATCCTGAGCAAGGCATTGTACACCTTCACCCTAGAGTATCTCATCAAATAAGGAGACAATTTCAGTTCATTAAGAGGAGAGCTAAGAAGACGATATGACCTAATATATGAAGTGTAGTCCATAAAAAGTACCCGCAAGAGCAAAACTGTCCTAGCTACAGTGTGTGTGAGCGGAAATTGGCAATGAAGTGCAGGGTCATGGGCTTCTGTGAATGAAAGGCAGACTGATTAGTCATGTGGGAAGCTTTATCTTTTCAGAGCAGAGCCTCCATCTCTCTCAACCCTGAGCTTCCCAACAAGTCAATCAATATGGAACTCTGATCACATTCACAGGATGTTTTTCCACATACATGTTGCTCTCATTGGCTGAAAGACTGAAGGCATCTTCTTCCTTTCCCCACTCCCCAGCACTCACCCAAGAATAAAGACACAGTCCACTAAACCCAAATTTCCAGCAGTCTTAGGGATTCCCTGGATTCCGAAACAGCTAATGGTATCCTGGAGGCAAAAGCACTTGAAATCTAAAACACTGGAAGAGGGACTGTCACGGACAAATAGCAAGATAGATGTGATGATGGGCAGGGGATGTGTGTAGGTGTGGGGTCAAGATGGGGATGGAATATGTATTTGTCGAAAGTTACTGACATGCATGGGTATTTAGCCCAGTTCTGCGATCCCTGGCTAGACTGAAGCCCACCATGACCCTGGAGGAGGGACTCTGGCGGTCTGTACAGGAATGGCAGCGCAAAAGCAATTTTGACCGAATGATCTTCTATGAGATGGCAGAAAAGTGAGTCCATGGCATCCTGGCCCGGTTGGGACTGAGTGATGAGGTGTGAATGAAGAGGGAGGGTTGGAACAAATCACAGGGTCTGTGTGAGGAGGAGGTGTGCACTTGGAGAGGGCTCCTGGTTCCCTGATGATCCCGCTCTACCCTCAGACAACTGCTACCACCACATTCACTGCTTGGAGTTTTCTGTTCCACATTCTTTAAGAAATTCACTCCTTCTACATGTTGGATTTGTGGATGGCCTGAAACTGGAGTGTTAAGACAGAATGGGGATAAACACTGTGGATACCCATGGAGATACAGTCCAATCTGTGGACACTCTGCAGTGAGGGGATATGCTGTACCAGACAAGTTCCTGCTTGCCTCAATGTCCGTATAGATAACACGGAATTTGGAGCCACTCTTCCTTTGACAACTGGTAGAAAAGTATTCTACAATCATCCAAGAATGGCCCAGGCTGGAAAGGTGTGGTCAGGGGAAGGCAGCATCTCAGTCACCCTGTTGGACGTGTTTCTGTCCCTCATTGCCTTTCCTCCCTCGGTTTAAAAAAAAAATCATCAAAGGAGACTGAGGCTTTTGGGAAACCTCACATTCCACCTTTTTCCAAATGTCTCTTGGACCTCTTGCCCATCTGGTTTATATCTCAAGGCCTCAGAGCTTGAGACTAGGACCGGGACTCTAGGAACTACTCCTTGGTGTTATCTGCAATAAACTTCATCCCATTCCAGGTTCAGGCTCTCACCTCTACCATGTGTGTTTTAGGCAAGGGCAGGAGAGGCTTGGAGAATGGTGCGCATGAGTGGGTCCTGCTGTGTGTCATGTAGGTCTGATTCAATTCAACCAACCAGTGTCAGTGTTGTGGTGTGCTATCAGGTGCTAAGGTATAGAATGGTAGTGAGCACTATGGCTTGGTCAGGAGGAACTTCCAAGGAGGCATGGCTCATTTCCTTCGCAACCTTCCTATGCTATGATAAGTTGTGCTGAAGGTGAAGGGATGATGTGGTGAACGTGTAAGGGACCCAAACCCTGTTTGTGCCTCCTGGGAAATGGACTTACTGGGCACCTGGACAGGTCATTGAAGGCACATCTTTCTCCACTGCCCCATAATTGGCTGTTGCCTGGTCCTGGGGCTCCTGGTGCATCTTGCCTTCTCCTCAGCACAGCCTGTGCCTCCCTCACCCTTGTCAGGTTCATGGAGTTTGAGGCAGAGGAGGAGTTACAGATTCAGATGTTGCAGCAGAGGAATGCATCTGTCTGCCTGCTTCCTCCGGCTCCACGCAATGTTGATCCTCACGGGCCTTCATCCACTGTGGCTGCCCAGCGTCCAGGTATGGCTAAGCAAGGTCAACAGGAGCTACGGGCCTGGGGTCAAAGGTGGTATGTAGGGACCGGTTATGTTGGGAGAAGGCATTGTCTTCACATGTGGTACTTTTCTTTCAAGAGGGGGCAATGTCTATTTCTATCAGCAGAGACTGCCAGATGCCTGGGGTCTCCGCTACTCTTCATTACACCCTAGTAGTGAGGTGGTTACGTTTTATAACTACACTCTCACATGGATTATCAAAAGTGGGCTCCAATATCTAATCAGCTTTAAATGTGGGCCTCAATGAGACTTCTTGTAAAAGAAGCAGTTTCGAGTTTCCCCACAAGCTGACTGTCTTAGACTGTCTGCCTCTTACATCTTCTCCTCTCACAGTGTTTGTGGCTTCAGGTGTGCCTGCCTTACCAGGAAGCATGACAGTGTCTCCATAATTCTGCCTTTACAACATGGGGTTGGGTGGTGACTTAGTTATCTAGTGTTGCTATAACAGAAATACCACAGTGGATGGACTTGCCAAACAGAAATTTATTCTCTCACAGTCTAGGAGGCTAGAAGTCTGAATTCAGGGTACCAGCTCTTGGGGAATGCTTTTACTCTGTGTTGGTTCTGGGGGAAGGTCCCTGTCATCAATATTCCGTGCATCTAGGAGCTCCTCAGCACAGGGACCTCGAGTCCAGAGGACTGGATTCACTCTGGGCACTTCTTTCCTGGTGGTATGAAGTTCCTCTCCTCTCTGCTTGTTTCTCTCTTTTTCTATTTCAAAAGAGATTGACTCAAGATACAATCGAATTCTGTAGACTGAGGCCTGCCTCATTAACACAACTGCCTATAATCCTCCTTCATTAACATCATAGATGTTAGGATTTACAACACATAGGATAATCACATCAGGTCCCCAAATGGTGGACAACCACAAAATACTGGGCGTCATGGACTAGCCAAGTTGACACACATTTTGGGGACACAATTCAATCTGTAACAGGTGTAAGAGCCAGAATTTGCTGCCGCATAAACGTCCTCTTTCCAATCCCACCTATAGTGTTCATTCCAAAGAAGGGAGTTTCCATGGCACAGCCCCCTAAGCAACATCGACACAGAACCGAGCACCCTTGGGAGCCCAAGTGGTCCCATGAAATCCCTCCCGAAGCTGTCAAAGAGTATGTTGAGATCATGGAAGATCTCCTTGGAACTGCCCATTCAGCCACTGTGGAGCCAGATGGAAAATATAAAGAAGAAGAAAATGAGCAACAACAGGAAGAGGATGAGCTGTATCCAGACCCGGGACTCCTGAGCTACATTGACAAGCTGTGTGCACAGGAAGGATTTATCACCAAGGTGGGCGGGGACCTGACGTTTGGTGTCTGTGGGCTCTGTACTTTGGCGTTCCAGCCACCAAACATCTGGAGTTTTACCCCAGACATTGCAATTAAGCTCAGTTCCTTCCTCCATGATCAATGTGTGTGTCCCTTTCTTGTGTGCATATGTGTGTGTGTATGAGTGTCTGAGTATGTGTAGGTTGGGGTGGTGACATTTTAATACAATACTGGATGCAAATTCGAGAGGGAGATTATTCCTTGTCTTCTAGAACCTCTAAATCAGTGTTTACTCCTTGTCAAAGATGTTCACAAGCCTCCTCGTCCCGTAAACAGGTGGAAGCAGTTATTCACCCTCAGTTCCTGGAAATGTTACTATCACCAGAATCACAGGTAGATCCCCTGTCCTTAAGGCAGGAGCTGGAGGAAGAGGAAGGACTCACTCTCACTCAGGTAAACCAGAGGAGGAAGGGAGAATCATAACATGAAACCCACAGGATTTCATCTAACCTGACAGTGCCTTGGCTGTCACAGCTTCTGGGGAAGGCCAGCTCCAGGTGCGGGAGCAAGTGCAGAATGAGAAGGTAAGAGATAATGGAATGGCAGAGAAGAGGAGTGGAATGGTAAGGCATTGCGTTTGGGAAAACCACAGAAGAGGACGGAGAGGCAGAGCTGCAGTACGAGTTATTGAAGGACACTTGAGTGACTGACTTCCCTAAATCTTGTCCCAATACTATGGTCTCCACCACCCACTCAGCCACGTGTTCTCACAATCTGTACAGAATCAGTAATTATCCATTTTTCTTCCTTGCAGCTGGTAGAGAAGCGACTGCTGGAATTGAAAGGAAACGTGGGTGTGGAGGCATCCCCAACTTCTGGTGTGCTAACCAGGGAGTCACCTGGTACAGAGTCTGGGAGCAGTCAAGATGCAGGGAGCACAGATAACCACAACAGCCAACTACAGACGAGCAAGAAAATGAGCACAAAAAAGTTGGATGCAGATGACCTGCCAAAAGATGGCAGCGGGTACAGTCATCTGTCTACGTCAAAAGAACTTGCTCTCTTTACATGGAGTCCCATTTCACAGGAACTTAAGTCTGAACAATCAACTTCTCCTCAACGGTGTCCTAGTCGCACCTACCCTAGATTGGGAAACAGAGGAACCTTAATGTCCTTAGAAGCCTCTCCTATTAGTGAAACACCTGGGAAAGGACAAGGGTCCAGTGAAGAAGAAAAGGAAGAGGAGGAACTCCCCAGCCTTGACTTCCTCTTGGCATCTCAAGAAAGCCTACTGCCCTGGAGTCTTTCCAAGAGTCCTCTGCCTGCCTCCAGCATTCTGCACCATGGAATTCCGGGTACCTGGGGAGCATCTCAGCTCCGATTTCCGGAGACAGTGAGTCTTAGCCAACCTGGACATACAGCTGCCAAGTGTAAGATCCCAGCTCAAGTCAGAACTCCATTACTTGCTGCAAAGCGGCCCTACTCAGGAGCTGACCTTGGAGTCTCTGGGAGGCAATCCTCGACTGTGGGAGAGGTCCAACCCTCACTGCCTCTAAAAAGAAAGTGTGACCCTTCCACACATGGAAAAAGGAAGAAGCATCTTCTTAGCCAGTAGTGAGCTCTCCTCTTCTATATGTCAGACCCTCAAGTTCGGGTCCCCTAAATAGATTAGAGTTGTCAACTCCTCCCCCATACTTATTAGGCTAATGCTCCTCCCCTAACCTAGTGGTACTTCTTGGCTGTTATACAGATACGGTGAGGGCAGAGAGGGACGCCAAAGCCTGGGCAGGGTGCACATGTATTTCCATGGTGGGAGATGAAGCTCAGTAGCTTTACTTTTACTTTGAAGAATACTCCTCTGTAAATTGAGATTAAAGATAGTTTTGTTGGCAGAAATTCTCATTGACTCTTTCTTCCGTTCCTCCTCTACTGCTGGATGGACTGTGGTGCTGTGAAAAGAAAAAGATACAGGTGTCCACCGTTTTCCACATCCATATGTGACTGACTTAGCTCTTTCCTCCAGCTTTACCTGATATCCTCAGAATGCTCCTGGGGACAGTCTGGCTCTGGCCTCTCACAGCTCATTGATAAATCGCCAGTGATCACTGTCATCACCCATTTTTCACAAGCTGTGGCTTGGTTTGGGAGCTTTCTGTGGGTATCCTAACAATATCTCTGTCTCTTAACCATCTATTCATGGAATTTGCATTTCAACCTTTCAGCCTTCTTGGCCATTAACTAATGTTTCTATAATTGAGCCTGGAGACTGCACTTTTCTTTAAGGTGCTTTTTTTCTGTTTGCTAGGAAGCTGTCAGACAATAGATCTAAAATGATCCTCAGCACACCCAGGGATTTTCCTGTGTGGTTTATTTGACTTGACAGGATCAAGACTTGGCTTCTTGGGGACATGGCTTTCTGTTTCTCTGCATTTAGTCTAAAAAGTGGTATCATGAATTCTCAAGAGGACTTCTAAATAAGCAATGGTAGTATGCTCTTTCTGGTGAGGACAATAACGAGACAGAATGTGTTGGAAATATACTTGTGAAGATTTCTTTTGATACTGTGTATATGATCTATGAAAATAGAGAAGTTAGGAGGTCCCTTTGCCTTATTTCTGGAAAGGAAGGAATTTAATTCAACTGAATTGGGAAGGTCCATCCTGCTGTGGTCAAGGAGAATGACCTCAGGTAACTTTGTAATCTTCCAAGGAGAATCCTATAGGTACTCTTCCCTTTCTTTTCCAAACGATGACTGAAATTCTGGCTTAAATTGATGTAGATTTAGTCTTACACTTACATTGGAAATAGTTCCTTACAAACAAGAGAAAACCTACCTTACAGAACAATACAGCCCAGGAAAAGCGGAGACGTGATGATGTTTATGGCAGACCTGGATGCCTGGAGTATGCAAAGCTAGATGTGAGCAGGGTTGGTACGAAGGGCTGAGAAGCATTGAGGTATTAGTAGTTTGATTCTTCGGGCAGTTGCATAGACCCCATGTTCAGAGCACTGGGTGTTCCAGTGGTTTTGCATTTGGTGCCTGTGAGCTGCTGCATTTGTTGGGAAGTTCCTAACTGGGATCTGAATGGAGACCTCCAAAAGTAAGATTCTGTTGGGGAAAAAATCAAAATGAAGAGATGAGAAAGAGGGGAGAGGACGCCTCTGGTCTTTCCTCAGAATTGTCAAGTCCTTGCCCTCCAATCTGCACTTACGTCCTCAGATCCAAGTGTCCATGGCCTCACTTCTCCAGCCCATTCCCCTCAGTAGCTCTGATTCTCAACTTGGAAGCTCCCTGGAACTCAACAAAGTTTCCTCTCAGCCCAATGCTTTTTTCTCCAAGTTCCAAATTCTAATTTTATCACAAGTACCTGTGAATTTTCAGGAATGCCATGTCCCAGAAGTTTCACGGCCAACACCATGAAGGGACCTCATAGAGTGTCCTCCTCAGCACAACCTGCAATCCTGGTGTATCCCAGGTATTTAGGGGAGTGTACATATCAAACATCGAAAGACAATAATGGTAGGTGAAGGACAGAGCCCTGGCTCCTCCATTCTCTGGTGTTTGACTTTAGAAAACATCCGTAAGTCCTCTACATTTCAAGATCTTCACTGGGAAAATAGCATAACACTGTACAGCTCTCAGGATGCTTGGGATATTAAAGGAGTCATGCAGCCGGTCCTTGGCACCCAATGCTGTTGGCTCTAGGGAGTGGGAGGGACTGTATATTCTCTGACCCCTGTCTTGGGTGGCTAGATGGATTTGGGTGATAACCAACAGCCCTCAGGCCCCTGATGTGTGTGGATGAGGTCCCTGTTTAATGGGCAGGGCGACATCAAATGTCACGATTCTGCAACTACCCCTTGGCTCTTGCAGGTGAAAACAGGTTTCAAGTGTATGCCCTCATGGTGTTGAATTGGCCCACACAGGTACAGGCAGGGGTGAAGGGAGCGACATGTCCTCAGACCCTTTATACCAGTGCCCAGGCAAAGGGGTAGCTCCTGGCCTGACTTCCCAGCTGAGGGGGCATGGTGAATTTTTATAGCCAAGAGACTAGTTTGGGTGCAGACAGCCCTGAGATCTGGGTTAGAGGCCTGGCAGTTCTTGAATACTGCCTGACTGGTGTCAGAGTGGACAGCGGGGAGCGGGAGGTGGGTGCGGGGAGGGAAAACAGGCACTTCCCCCTGTTAGCATCTTGGAGGGGGAGGGCTTATTTTGACTCCCACTCAGTAGGCAGTAGGTTAGAAGCTTGCACTTAACTTTCGCAGGTCCAGTACCATTTACATCCCGATCCGGAGGCTTCTGCAGACTCTCCGCTGCCCAGCTTCTCCTGACATGGTGAAACCTGTCCTCAATGCTACTGCTCTCCTCAGCCTGCCATGCACCAGCTGACCCAGCCAGCAGGGTGCTGGCAACCTCACAACTGGCACTTCTTTGCTGCTTCTGAACTGTCTCTCCTGCATCCTGCCGCTCAGTGCAACTCCTCCGCTTTGTCTTTGATGATCTGGGCTCCTACATTGTCATATAAAATCCATTCACTTCTTTTTCATGTCTTGCATGTAAGAGGAACAACAGGAAGCATCTGATTATTTTCCCATCTTGGCCCTGCCTCCTCCTTTTTTCTCTTTATAAAATTAAGATGTATTCCAATATATACATATATTTGTTCCATTAGAATAATAAATTGAAATAAAGTCAATGTCCCCAGCCTGGGTTCAATGATCCATTTGTATTTCTTTAGTCTAGAGTCTACAATGTTAACTTTAACATTTCCTTCAACTTCAAAGTCCCCCCAAGAATAGGTTTGCCAGTTTTAGCAAAGAAAATAAAGGCCTCCAAGGATTCCTCACATAATAATGGGGATATATTTACAACAATATTACTCCTTGTTTAACAGACATTTGAAGTCAACAAGTGGCTTGTATTTTATCTAGAAAAACTACCAAGAGGCAGAAAACAATAAGCTCTTATGACTTACCCTCAGAAGAACAGACCTGAATTTGCAGTCAAAAGGCCTGAGCTTAAATCTTGGTTCCAAACACATGACACAGCACCAAAACCAAACCAGCATACCAATTTCACAAAATCTCTGCAGGACATTTTGATTATCTGGCATATTGAATAGTCACTAAACACTCTTGAGCACCTATGCTCAGTGGGCAGAGAGCAGATGTAAGGGTGAGGAAGGCAGAAAATCTTTTTCTCTGAAGAAAAACTGCTTACAATGCTACGGCCCTAGGTTCTTCAGTTGTTAAGGTCCCATGGCCCTGAAATGGGTGGGTATCGTGAGACCAATGCAAGATTCTACTCACGCAAGTCAAATCCCCATGCACACACACACTAGCTCCCATCTTTCTCCTAGCTGGCCATTCTGGGTCATGAAGCACTACTTCTCAGCTTCAGCTTCACATGTTTCCATCACACACTCTTGCTTTTTGGAATCCAGGCTCATCAATGAATGTCCTAAATTTTTGTAGGAACCATGGTGTTATCATCTTTAAAGAAAGAACATTTGTCTTTTTACTCACCATGAACACAATTTTCAGTGTATTATAGTGAAAATGATTTGAAAAAGTATTCATTTAGTTGTTTCCAGAGGCTTGGTAGAAAAACTGGTCTTGTGAGATGAGGGTGCTGACCCCAAGCAGTTGCAAAAAGAAAAGTCACGTGAGAACAACTTTAATCCTGCTCTCACAGCAGCAGTGGTTTTTGGATGGGAGGGTATGGCAGAAGGAGAGAGGCAGAGGAGAAGTGTTCCACACGGACAGCCTTCACACAAAAAAATATCCCTACTGGCACTAACAACCCTGGTGGTATAGTGGGTAAGAGCTATGGCTGCTAATCAAAAGCTCGGCAGTTTGAATGCACCAGGCACTCCTTAGAAACCTTATGAGGCAGTTCTGCTTTGTCCTGTAGGGTCACTATGAGTAGGAATCCACTCAAAGGCAAGGAGTTTGGGACTAACATACTATCTTGTCCCTGTAGGAAGACATTTTGATTCAAGAAGGAAATGCTGCAGGAAAATGCAACAGCAGTCATGTTGTAGTGGAAAAGCAGAGACTTCCTCCAGAGAGGACAAGGGCTCTTCTCCCCCCGTCGCTACAATTATGTGAGAAAGTCATTTCATAATGTGGTCCTCTTGAATTGCCTCATGATTTCTGAGTTTTAGCTGAACTATAAACCTGATAAGACCCAAAGAATATTTCTATTTACAGCATCGACAGTGTTTTCCCAGTCACTGTGAAAAGAGCACCTCCATGCAGCTTCTGCCTCTCTGGAAACTGCCCACCCCTTAATTCTCTGCAGCCAGGAAACAGCTTCTTGATGTGCCTTTCTTGGTATTCTCTCTGGCAGCTACAGTGTACAACTCTACTCACATCTCAGCTTAGATGATGAAGTTAGAGAGATTCAAGAAAATCACCTTAACTTTTTTAAAACCTACTTACTGTGACTGATAAAAGCAAAATCTTGTCAACTTTCCTTAGCATTTCAGCTTGTATCATAGGGCAACCTTACATGATTTTCAATCCAGTCCTTCCTATTATGGGAATGGTGATGCAAATCATAGTATCTAGGCACTCAGGAAAAGCAGGCTTGCTCCTTGATTCTTCTGCTTGTCAGTGAGTCCATCAATTTTTTCCCCTGATGCACACAATGGATTTAAGGCCATTGGATTTGACTGAGTGAGCTCAGGGCCCATGATTTAAACATTGCATTGTGCAGGAACAATACGGTCCAAATTCTACAACCTTTTTTTCTACTACATGAAAATCTTTGACCCTGGAAGCATATGTGATTAAATTAGCGCATATGAAGTTTACCAAGACTGGCCATGAAAGGGTGAGGCCAAAAGTCCCTTGGACCCAGTTCTCTGACCATCGCTGTGGGAAAGTGTAAGGAAGGCCTTGTCCACTGATAAAAATCATCTCCATTCTTGGGTGACAGGACGCAGAAGACAGGTGATCTGCCACCCAATCTCAGAGCATTAGAGGAAATGACGAGGTGTGATGATTGAGCCTTATTCAGCTACCCTGCTTTCTCTCTCAGCCTGTGCACTTGCGAGCTCCACGTGTTGGCTCTGTAGGGTCTTAAAGAGTCATAATCCAAGGACGTGAGAAATAATGCAAATCTCGCAATTTCCAGAAAAAGAGTATCAGATTATTGAAATTAAAAAAAAGAAAAAGAAATACAGTGACACAATTCTAGAACAGATTATTTAAGGGCTGACTGAAATTATGAATTTAGTTTAACCCACCCAGCGCTGTCGAGTCGATTCCGACTCATAGCGACCATATAGGACAGAGTAGAACTACCCCGTAGAGTTTCCAAGGAGCGCCTGTTTACACACTATAAAAGAAATAATTTGTTCCCACAGTAACTGTTGTGTACACAGGAAGGAAGTAACCCTGGCTGAGATGGTTTCTTAATCGCAACACAGGAGAAAAAGTAAACTGAACGACTCATATTGAGGACTTTTCCTTAAGAGATCTCTTATCCTGCATTCCTAGATGTGGAGACCCAGAGGACAGTGAGAGAATGACAAAGTGCATGTAAAAATACAAATACGATGTAGTAGGAAGTGCAGAGGCAGGTGAGTTGAAAATCAAGTGTTTCTCACTGCAAGGCCAAAAAGGAGGTTTGGATGACCAGCAGGGCTGCCTGAGGCAAAACTAACCTTTGGGTGATGAACTCCTTGCTTTCTAAGGGCAGCAGTGCTGTGTGCCTTGTACAGTAGGAAAGCTGGGAGGTGGAGTCCTGAATTAGAGGCTTTGAAGAGCAAGCTTTAGAGTGTTCACATTTCAAATGACTTTATTTCTCATTTTATTAACTGCCTCTTAAGCAGCAATGTTTGGATTTTGGACTGAGTGCGCATTTTTTAAAGGAAGTGAATTTGCTTAGGTCTTATAGAACAGAAAGTAGAATGAATCCTGGAGTTTTATTCAATTCCACAATGTTTTTTGTTTTCTTTTTATTGTGGTAAATATATATGTAACAAAAGACTTGTCATTTGAACATTCTTCACGTGCACAATTCAAGTTTCTTCTCTTAGCCTTTGGTTCCTACATTCCCTTTTGGTCCTGATGAGTAGTGACCAATAGTTGCATTTTAGTAGGCTGCTCACAAGCTCTTAACACCACAAACACTACTCAGCAAACTAGGACATAAAACATAACTTTATGAACCATATCAGCCCAACTGACCAAGATGTTCCACAAGACTCTAGTTCTAATATTTCAAATCCAGAAAACTAATCCATCAGGGTATTTGGTTATGTCTCAGAAATATTCACAACTCTTCCCTCTATGTGCTTTATTATATGTATTAACATGTGTGCATACAGTCACATAGATGCATATATGTATTCCTACACATACACCTGTATACACACACATACACACTCATGGAAACATGCCTATACACATATATGCCTACATATATATATTTTTTCCTTGTGTGTATTTTACTGATGTGGTTTACCTTCATCAGGCTTTGTACAATTCACTCTCATTGAGTGTTACATCATGAAAAATAACAAGTATCTACTAACTAGAGAGGAAATTCCCCTTTCCCCCACCCCATCTCTGGTAAACACTACTGAACATTATTTTCTCCATATTTTTATTTTTCATGTCATTTTATAACTGTGATAATATACAATATCTGTTTTTTCGTGACTGATGCATTTTACTTGTTAATGTCCTACAGGTTCTTCCATGTTCCAAGGTGTTTGGGGAACTCATTTTTCTTTATTGCTTAGTGGTATTCCCCTGTATGTATACAGCATATTTTAGTTATCCATTCATCCGTTGTTGGGCGGTTAGGTTGTTTCTATCTTTTTGCTATTGTGAATAGTGCTGTGGTGAACATAGGTTTGCATATGTCTGTTCATATCACTTCTTTTAGACCCCAAGGGCATACACCTGGAGTGGAATTCCTGGGTCATACGGCAGGTATATCTCCCAGTTTTTGAGAAATTGCCAGAGTGTTTCCAAAATAGCTATATCATTTTGCACTTTCACAAGCAACGGATGAAGTTTCCAATTTCCCCACATCGCCTCTAACACTTGTCATTTTTCCGTTTTCTCATTTTTATCTTACCCTTCGTAATGGCTGTGAAATGGTATCTCATTGTGGTTTCGATTTGCATTTCTCTGATGCCTAATGACAGTGAGCATCTTTTCACGTGTCTGTTGGCCATTTGAATATTCTCTTTGGTGAAATGTCTCAAGTGTAGTAAAGATGGATTGAGATGTATGCAAGGCTTGGGGACTGCTCTGACAGTCCATTCCCTGTCTATAAATGCACCTCTCTTTTTTTTTTCCCTTGTGCACAATTTGTATTTCTCCCATGCTATGTGGGCATGGGAAGGAGCAGATATCACTCTCCTGGTTCTGAGAAAGAATATAGGGTGAGATTCAATGGAACTTGGTTGCATAGTGAGTCACAGCTGCTGACAACGAGTAACCAGGCCTTCAGGGTCGTTCAAAGGAACATAGAATAGAGCCTAGACTGATGGTCCAGGTCTTTTTCCGTGTTTGGTGTGGTCTTGCACACCAGTTTTCCCTGAATTTCTCCTCACTTCTTAACACTTCATCATCACTTGAAGAATTCCCTCCCTTCCCCACAACTGAGAGTGAGTGTCAGCCAAGTTGAACAATGTGCCCAGAAGAAGAAAGAGGAAAAAGGCCATAGAAAGGCTGAATTTGGGGTCAGCCACAGCAGACTTTCAATCTCAGCTCTGTCACTTGCTGGCTGTGTGACCTCCAGTGTCTGAGCAGCAGCTTTCTGACCAGTAAGACATGCATAATCACATCTTATTCGGATCACACTTGCAAGGACAGAGAGAGTGTATGGAATATGCTTTCCCAGAATAGGGCCTAAATGAAGCTTTCTGCTATTTCTTCTATGAGAGTGTCCAAGTGGGGAAGGCTGCAGTGGTCTAGAGAAGATTCTATAAGGATATTGGAGTAGACTCAGGTCTGGATGAGTAGAGAGGTCAAAGAAGTCCTGGTCTTATCCATTTCTATTCCTGAGATTGTGCCCAGCTTCACTTTCGCTTTTCCCTGTCACAGCCCCCTCACCATGCACCACATGTCACTGTTCCCGTGTTCTTACTCCCTGTCGACTGTGCTTTTCTAAAGGCAGGAAGCTTGTCCTTGTCTTCACTTGAACTAGGACATTAACATAAAACAATAGTAATGGTCGTATCTGCTATTATTTGCTGAATATGTTTCATGTGAGATATTGCTCAGTGCTTGTGACAGATATAGATAAAAGTCAAAGCCATCTCATGATTTATAGGCCATTCCCACTGTACATACTGGACACAATTCATCCAAGATCACAGAATCAGTAAGAGGCAGCCAGGTTGGTTCCAAAAGAAAAACCAAACCAGTGCTGTTGGGTCAGTTCTAACTCATGGCGACCCAACTCGTTTCACAACAGAACTGTGTTCCATAGAGTATTCTCTGGTTGAATTTCCAAAGGGGATCACCAGGCATTTGTTCCTAGGAGCCTCTTCGTGGACGTGAAAGACCAACCTTTCCATCACCAGCCAGCTCCTTAATCCTTTCTGCCAGGAGCTTCAAACGGCCTTAAATCTTCCAAACTTTTACTGTTACAAATCAGGCACCAATACAGTTAGGAAAAAAAAATACCTTTCTGTTAAACTCAGCTCTCAGAGTTATATAATTTCCATGCAATCAAACTCCCCGATTTAATTTATAGTTTTGTGAGCTTCAGCAATTTGAAATACCGTGGTGTAACCATCGTCTCAATCAACATCGAGACCATAGATTTAGATTCTCCATCACCACACAATTGTCTTACGGATACTTATTATGAATAGCTTGAGACTCTGGTATTTTGGCAGTTACCATTTGGAGGCCACAGGGTAGAGCTGGTGTGAAGCCTGAGAACTTCTTTCATCTGAGAACAGGAAGAAGACTGGCATCTGCCTTTATGGTGAGACCTCTTTGCCTATGGTCTCATTAAACGGGTGGGTAGAGAGTTCTCCCTATAAAAAGAAAAGCATATACTACTGGAGATAAAACATATCTACATACTGTGATGTTGGGGAAAGAAGCTTCATCCAGAGAACACACCTGTCCTGCCCGTCTCCCAAAACTATGATGATCAGGACTCTGCCTCCTTGAACCTCCTTATGCCCTTGATGGCAGCCAGGGCATAGTCCAGAAAGCTTCACTTTTCTTCTTCAGGCTAAACTCTCTCTTCATCTCATGGCATATGCCTCAAAAAAAAAAAAAAAATTTGGGCCCTATATCTCCCAGCTCTGTACATCATCAGCCCTTCTGGAAATTTCCTTCATGCAATCTTGGTGTGGGATTTTCACTCCTGGGGCAAGATGCTGAGGCTCTCCTATTCCTCTCTCCTAAACCTCAGGATCCATGTCTTACCACTTACAAATTATATAAAGGAGAGAAAATCAAATACACAAGAACACAAACAATTTATATACTGCAAACACAAAGGCTCTAAATATACAAAACCATCTTGGAAAAGAAGAACAAAGTACGGCATGCAAACGTAAAGATATAAAATAGCACTACACACATGTAATAAAGGAAACAGTCTGGTTTTGGCATAAGAACTGACGTAGAGGCCAACGGTATAGTATTGAGACATGAATTCGTACATCTCTGCCCAATTTGTTTCAACATTGAAGCTAAGCTCATTCAATGTGCAAAGAATACCTCTTCAACAAATGATGCTGAGACAACATGATCTCCACACGGAAAAGTATTAGGCTGGATATGTTACACCATACAAAAAAATTAACTCTAAGTGCATCGATGACCTAAATATGAGAGCTAAAATCATAAAACTCTTAAAAGTAAACATCAGGGTTATGTTTTCAGAATTTTTTTTCCCCCACATCGTCATACATATGACAGAAGAAACAAAAGAAACAGATAAATTTGTCTTGGTGAAAATTTAAATCTTTTCTGCATCAATGAGCACTATCAAGAAAATGAAGACAACTACTGATTGTGACAATATACTTGGAATCTGTACTTGCTTAAGGGTTTCACATACAAAGATATAAAGAGTGCCTAAAACTAAACACATCCACAAAAAAAATGCCCAACTCAAAAAAAGGGCAAAGACATAAATCAACATTATTCCACAGAAAATATACAAATGGGCAGTATGCAAGGGAGAAGGTGCTTAATATCATCAGTCATTAGGGAAATGCAAATCAAAATCACAAAGAGGTATCACTCCACACCACACCAATGGCTATCGACAGAAAACAAAACAAACAGGCAAACAAACATAGAAACTGGGCGCCATATCCATTGAAAAGTGTAGATTACAGTTTGATGGCGCCTCAAATGCTTTCACAAAGAATTACCATAGACACTCGTAGGCACATAAACTAAAGAATTGAAAGCAAGAAAGCAGATACTTGGACACTGACGTTTACTGCACAATTATTCATTGAATCAAAAAGGTGGAAACAAGCCCAGTGTCCATGAAAAGATGACTGGATACACAAAATGTGCCATACAGATACATGCAATATTATGCAGCCATAAAGAGCAAAGAAATTCTCTTACTTGCAATAAATGGATGAACCTTGACACCACTGGCCTCAGTGAAGTAACTGAAATCTCAAGAACAATTATTGCATGATTCCACTTAGGTGAAAATCTACAATATGCAGACATAGAGGAGATTGATGGCTAGGAGGGCTGTAGGTGGAAAACATGAGGAGTGATTGCTAAACCCAAAGCAACAACAACGAAAAGAATATTCAAAACCAAATGATAAGATTCTGCAAAATCCTCCCATGTATTATCGATCAAATATTGTATTTAAAATATCTGCCAACAAAATACAACATAATTACTACAAAGTACGGACATCATGTTCAACCGGACATCACGAAGGCGCAGAAGTCCTTGGGTAGGTCCAAGAGAGGTAGGAGGCATGTGTGGAGGCAACTGGGATCCATCATGATCACTGGACACCATCTGATGTGTCTGAAGTTGCACTTGTCACGGGGGAAAATAAAGAAGGTCAGGTCACCCTATCAGAAAAACAGGACGCTGAGATGAGACTCCCAGGGCTAGCAGCATGGTGAGGCTTCAGAAAAGAAAGGACTCAGGAAAGAAACAGTCATGTCTATTCACAGGAAGCCTTCTTTGTGCTCTCTAGATCCATCCTCCTAGTCCTTCCTCTAGGACAGGGCTTTCCCATGCCCTCCCCTGTCACTTATCTGACTCCAACCCCTGCCTTGCTAATCCCACTCCCACTGAACTGGCATCAAGCCTGCCTGGGAAGAACCAAGTGATGAGACACACCAGAGAAAACACAATCCATTCTCTCTTTAGGGTCCTGAAGCCTCCCGTGACAGGAGAGTCGAGGGCTGTGGCTGGGAAGCCCTATTATGAGAGGGGATGTGTCATCTTCTTCCAGATTGTTCAAGGAACACAGACCCAGTATCTAATCTCCTTTACCTGTCAGCCCCTCTGAGCCAACAGAGCTAGGCCAGGCCCCACATATTTGCTCGGGTGTGACTGAGACTTTCACCTGCATTCTTACACATCTCAACACAGGGACACATAGAAGGTTCAGCGTACCCAAACCTAAGGTTGGAGGGATTCCAGCTGTGCAAGCCTGTATCTGGCAATTTTTCAGCTAACTGAGTCCCATCAACTCAGGGTTCTTGGGGCTCTCTCTTCCCAGGCCCAGGTGCTAAGACATGTTTCACCTATTTCCTGGTTACTGGTGCTCTTTGAGTCTAGAAAGGTTACCCAGCTCTGAGGGGCAGCCTTTTGGTGGGACTGCCATGCCAGGCTTGGGACAGGTGCACCTTTTTTTTATCATAATGACATCTTCCATTTTTATAACTTTAAGGGAGTCTTTTGTAGGAGATTTGCCCATAGCAAACCATCCTTTGAAGTCCTGACTGCAGCTTCAATTGTCTTTGATTGTTGATTAAAGGGGCATGAAATCCTTGACAACGTCACATATGTCTCTATTTACTTTGCTTGTCCGGGGTGAGGATTTCATTTTCTTTATGTTCAGGTGTAATCCATGCTGAAGACTGTGGTCTTTGGTCTTCATCAGGTATTTCTTCAAGTTTCCTTCATTTGCAGCATGGAAGGTTGTCATGTGCATATCCCAGGTTGTCAGTGACATTCCTCCAATGCTGATGCCCATTCTTCTTCATATATTTTGCCTTCTCAGATTATTTGTTAAGCACAGAGATTGAACAGTGAGATGAAAGGATACAATACTGTCACACGTCTTTTCCATGGAGACATAGAAGGGCGTAAGTCCTCCAAATGCCCCACTCACACTATCCGATAGGTACCCAAGTGATGCCTAAATTAGCACATTCTAATGACACACACACACACACACAGTGGCCAATGTTATCAACTCAGTCTCCATTGCGAGCGTTGCAAGCCTTGATTTGTAAACACTGACAATTTACCTGATATAAATAATCCTGCCATGGCTAATTTCAACGTACCACCTGATGTCACTGACCCATGTATGGGCAGAGATATGCACCATCTACTATCCCAAATTAACTGGAGCTGATTCCAGCATAACTGATCCACTTTCCTGTGAGTATGTACACACACTGCATCTGCACCATGAGAAGAACCCTTAACTCCTAACCCTAATATATAAAACAAACATCGCTATATGTTTCCAGAACACACAATTCCTCACAACTCCTGAACACACACATAAACTACTACCCACACTCTAAATACACAAACATAACATCTCCTACTGCGTATAGTTTTATGAGAAAACCCTAGAGCATGAATACACACAGTAATTCCTACAACTATATATACTCTCAACATGTGCCTGAAGATGTACATGGACAACCAATAGTACCCATATATACTCACTGAACACTGTACACGCAATCAAGCTCTCTAACACCACCAAGTTCAAAATCTAACCTCAAAGGCCACCCTAATACACGTCCACAAGAAATCATACATCTCTAGAACACATACAATATCAATTCCCAAATGAATGCACAATTTATACAAGGCCTCTCAGTTTCCAAATATACATACTGAACCCCCAATCCTACAGAATAAACACTCCGGAAAGCCAGTGAAACCAAACACACACACAACCACATGCAACCTGTATTACTAATATATATAAGTAGAGCAAAAGAACACTGAAAATGCACATATAAGCTAAGCCACCAAATTCTCCAAGAATTAGACAAGAATAGGCACAAAGAGAATCCCTGACTGCTTTCATACAGACACAAACACCCTATACGCTAACCCAAACCACAACCATGAGTACCAAAAAACAAAACCAGACTTGCTGCCGTCGATTCGATTCCAAATCATAGCAACCCCCACATATTCAGGGATGCAAATAAAACTCCAAAACATCAACACTTCCAGCACTCTAGCTAATAGACACACACACAGGACCACCCTACTTGCCCACACATACCAGACGCACACTCACACACACAGATTCCCAATCACTTCAAGTGTACAGCACCCAGAACACCATAGATTGTCACATATCTCTAGAAATGTTTTGATTCCCCTACCTCCAAACATGCCCAGACAAAATTACAAACACCCTATCATTCTCCAAAGAAACACATGCAGAACACTCCAAGGAAAATTCACCCACTGACTCACGATTACACATACCAGTATATCCTCTCAGTCAATGAAATATCTCTTGCACATCCTATATAAATACAAGGAAACCCCATTTCAGGCCCTCTATCCTATGTTTCGAAACTGCCACATTCTCAAAATCTCATACATAACCATATCAACATGCTTCCAGTACATACACAAATTCAATTCTCCCACAACCTGTGCAAATGCACAATCTCATTTTTTCATCAGATACCCACCTCCTCATTTCCCAGAATATACCATACTCCCTACTGAAACATATTGCACATAACCCTATAAAATATTTATCCAAACTGCCATGCCCCTTCATGAAACAAACTCATTACGAATACAACTGTCCTCATACCCTGAATATAACCGAAATTATTCATGACACCAAACATACAAAATATGACCCTATATCTTCAAATACTAATATAACTCACAATGCCTGCCTATACATAATCAAACAATCCACAGTTATCAAACAGAAATCAATCCCCAATTTTCTTGAATGCAGAATCATACAAACCCCAGACCAAACATGGAAGATGCATATGCAACTCCAGGAAAGCATCCAGGCAACGCAACCATACAACATACCCTGAATACATACCAGTGATCCTTCCTCGTTCCCAAAATATACAAAACCAAAAGGTCTTACATGCAAGCTAATACACACAGGCACACTCCTTCACATGCCCAAAGAAACTCATTTCAAACCTGCCATTAGATACACAGGAAGACCCAAAATTCATGGCAGAAGAGCCACACCCAAAGTATTCCCCTGAGCCACAAATTGCATACCGCTCACCTCCAAGTGCTTGAGTGTACATGCCTATATCTCATGACGTGCACACTCCCACAAAAACTCACTTATATTGAATCGCTAAGGTTCATGGAAACACCACCAATTCACACATTTCAATACAAATATGAACTTCCAGGATCCCATTCAACACATACAGAATCCCCACACTATGAATTCACATAAACACATTTCCAACAAAGTCCCAAATAACAGGCACAAAAGCACCCACACCTCTCAATTCTCCCAATCCCTACAAGGCTTGCAACTAAATCTCCATACTATTTCCAGATATAAGCAACACTTCACAAGCACTCCACCCTCAGAAATCAAACACAGAGGTGGTGGGGCCAAAATGGTGGAGTAGTCAGATGCTTCCTGTGGTCCCTCTTACAACAAACGTGAAAAAATACATGAATCGATTATATATGACAATCTAGGACCCCTGGACCTCTAAGGCATAGGTGAGGAATTGGACTGAGTGGCAGGCAGAAGGAGAGACAGTTAAGAAGCAGTGAGGAGAGGCGAGGCCAAGATGGCGGACTAGGTGGATGCAACCGCGGATCCCTCTTGCAACAAAGACTCGGAAAAACAAGTGAATCGATCACATACTTAACAATCTACGAACTCTGAACAACAAACACAGACTTAGAGACGGAAAACAAACAAATACGGGCAGACAGCGACCGTTTCCAGAACTAGGAGCCAGTGTACCAGGCAGGTGAACTTCGGAGCCCGATCTGGGGCAGAGCCCAGGGGGGCAGACGGCACAGACAAGGGGCCCAGCCCTACCCCCCCGAACACATCCCGGGAGGGAGTATAGCTGGTTGGCGCGGGCGGCGTAGCGGTGCAGCCGGAGGGAGAAGCAACCGGGAGGCAGTGACGGATCTTGGAGTGGGGAGAGCAGCGTCCCAACCGGGGAGCCGTCCCGCTGGGAGTTTGGCGGGAAGCGGGTGTGGCGCGAGCAGGGGAATCAGCTATATTTCCCTAAAGCAACCTCGGGGCGGGGCCCACACGTTCGTGCGGGGGATGCCCACCGAATGCGCGCGTGCGGCGCGGCGCACTGGAGGGAGAAATTCCCAGGAGGAAGTGACGGGTCTTGCAGCGGGGAGAGCAGCGTCCCAGACGGGGAGCCATCCCGCTGGGATTTTGCCAAAAGCGGGCAGGGTGTGAGCATGGGGATCAGTTATATTCCCCTGAATTGACCCAGGGGGCGGGCCCACCTGGTCGTGCGGGTGACGCCCACCCAGTTCGCGGAGCGGTGCGGCGCACTGGAGGGAGAAGTCCCTGGGAAGAAGTGACTGGTCTCAGAGCAGGGAAAGCAGCGTCCCAGCTGGGGAGCCGTCCCGCTGGAATTTGGGAACTCACGGGCGGGGCGTGAGCGCGGGGTCCAATTATGTTCCCCTAAATAGACCCCGGGGGCGGGCCCAACGCTTCATGGGGGAGACGCCCACCCAGTTCACGGGAGGGCTGCGGCACACCGGAGGGAGAAGTCCCCGGGAGGAAGTGACAGGTCTCGGAGCGGGGAGAGTAGCGTCCTAGCCGGGAAGCTGTCCCACCAAGATTTTGGAGGACGGGAGCGGAGCGTGAACGCGGGGATCAGCTCTATATTCTGTGGTGCTACATTCCTAGCTCTCTGATCCCTCCCCCACCCTCCCCAGGCGGCTCCATTAACATCCGAATAACCTGAGCCAGAGGGAGAATTCAGATAGGGATCTGACTGCATTTTTTTTTAGCTGATTACCTGGAAAATCTAGTTTCCCAGTGATGGCTCGGAGACGGCAGTCCATATCAAACCACATAAAGAAACAGACCATCACAGCTTCTCCAACCCCCCAAACAAAAGAATCAAAATCTTTCCCAAATGAAGACACAATCCTGGAATTATCAGATACAGAATATAAAAAACTAATTTACAGAATGCTTAAAGACATCACAAATGAAATTAGGATAACTGCAGAAAAAGCCAAGGAACACACTGATAAAACTGTTGAAGAACTCAAAAAGATTATTCAAGAACATAGTGGAAAAATTAATAAGTTGCAAGAATCCATAGAGAGACAACATGTAGAAATCCAAAAGATTAACAATAAAATTACAGAATTAGACAACGCAATAGGAAGTCAGAGGAGCAGACTCGAGCAATTAGAATGTAGACTGGGACTTCTGGAGGACCAGGGAATCAACACCAACATAGCTGAAAAAAAAATCAGATAAAAGAATTAAAAAAATGAAGAAACCCTAAGAATCATGTGGGACTCTATCAAGAAGGATAACTTGCGAGTGATTGGAGTCCCAGAACAGGGAGGGGGGACAGAAAACACAGAGAAAATAGTTGAAGAACTCCTGACAGAAAACTTCCCTGACATCATGAAAGACGAAAGGATATCTATCCAGGATGCTCATCGAACCCCATTTAAGACTGATCCAAAAAGAAAAACACCAAGACATATTATCATCAAACTTGCCAAAACCAAAGACAAACAGAAAATTTTAAAAGCAGCCAGGGAGAAAAGAAAGGTTTCCTTCAAGGGAGAATCAATAAGAATAAGTTCAGACTACTCAGCAGAAACCATGCAGGCAAGAAGGAAATGGGATGACGTATACAGAGCACTGAAGGAGAAAAACTGCCAACCAAGGATCATATACCCAGCAAAACTCTCTCTGAAATATGAAGGAGAAATTAAGATATTTACAGATAAACACAAGTTTAGAGAATTTGCAAAAACTAAACCAAGACTGCAAGAAATGCTAAAGGAGATTGTTTGGCCTGATGACCAATAATATCAGGTACCAGCACAATACAAGGTCACAAAACAGAACGTCCTGATATCAACGCAACTCAAATAGGGAAAGCACAAAAACAAACAAATTAAGATTAATTCCAAAAAATAAATACATAAACAAAATAATACACATAACAGGAAATCATGGAAATCAATAGATAAACGATCACAATAATCAAAAAGAGGGACTAAATATAGGAGGCACTTAACTGCCAGATGGAGAGTGATACAAGGCGATATAGAACGATACAAGTTAGGTTTTTACTTAGAAAAATAGGGGTAAATAATACGGTAACCACAAAAAGGAATATCAATTCCATAACTCAAGAAAAAAGCCAAGGAAAACGTAACGACTCAACAAACACAAAGTTAAACATTATGAAAATGAGGATCTCACAAGCTACTAAGAAAAACGTCTCAGCACAAAAAAGCATGTGGAAAAATGAAATGGCCAACAACACACAGGAAAAGGCATCAAAATGACAGCACTAAAAACTTATTTATCTATAATTACCCTGAATGTAAATGGACTAAATGCACCAATAAAGAGACAGAGAGTCACGGACTGGATAAAGAAACACGATCCATCTATATGCTGCCTACAAGAGACACACCTTAGACTTAGAGACACAAACAAACTAAAACCCAAAGGATGGAAAAAAAATATATCAAGCAAACAATAAGCAAAAAAGAAGAGGAGTAGCAATATTAATTTCTGACAAAATAGACTTTAGACTTAAATCCGCCACAAAGGATAAAGAAGGACACTATATAATGATAAAAGGGACAATTGATCAGGAAGACATAACCATATTAAATATTTACGCACCTAATGACAGGGCTGCAAGATACATAAATCAAATTTTAACAGAATTGAAAAGTGAGATAGACACCTCCACATTTATAGTAGGAGACTTGAACACACCACTTTCGGAGAAGGACAGGACATCCAGTAAGAAGCTCAATAGAGACACGGAAGACCTACTTACAACAATCAACCAACTTGACCTCATTGACTTATACAGAACTCTCCACCCAACTGCTGCAAAATATACTTTTTTTTCTAGCGCACATGGAACATTCTCTAGAATAGACCACATATTAGGTCATAAAACAAACCTTTGCAGAGTCCAAAACATCGAAATATTACAAAGCATCTTCTCAGACCACAAGGCAATAAAACTAGAAATCAATAACAGAAAAACTAGGGAAAAGAAATCAAATACTTGGAAAATGAACAATACCCTCCTGAAAAAAGACTGGGTTATAGAAGACATCAAGGAGGGAATAAGGAAATTCTTAGAAAGCAACGAGAATGAAAATACTTCCTATCAAAACCTCTGGGACACAGCAAAAGCAGTGCTCAGAGGCCAATTTATATCGATAAATGCACACATACAAAAAGAAGAAAGAGACAAAATCAGAGTACTGTCCCGACAACTTGAACAAATAGAAAGTGAGCAACAAAAGAACCCATCAGGCACCAGAAGAAAACAAATAATAAAAATTAGAGCTGAAGTAAATGAATTAGAGAACAGAAAAACAATTGAAAGAATTAACAAAGCCAAAAGCTGGTTCTTTGAAAAAATTAACAACATTGATAAACCATTGGCTAGACTGACTAAAGAAAAATAAGAAAGGAAACAAATAACCCGAATAAGAAACGAGAAGGACCACATCACAACAGAGCCAAATGAAATTAAAAGAATCATTTCAGATTACTACGTAAAATTGGACTCTAACAAATTTGAAAACCTAGAAGAAATGGATAAATTCTTGGAAAAATACTACCTACATAAACTAACACATTCAGAAGTAGAACAACTAAATAGACCCATAACAAAAAAAGAGATTGAAACGGTAATCAAAAAACTCCCAACAAAAAAAAGTCCTGGCCCGGATGGCTTCACTGCAGAGTTCTACCAAACCTTCAGAGAAGACTTAACACCATTGCTACTGAAGGTATTTCAAAGCATAGAAAAAGACGGAATACTACCCAACTCATTCTATGAAGCTACCATCTCCCTGATACCAAAACCAGGTAAAGACATTACAAAAAAAGAAAATTTTAGACCTATATCCCTCATGAACATAGATGCAAAAATCCTCAACAAAATTCTAGCCAATAGAATCCAACAACACATCAAAAAAATAATTCACCCTGATCAAGTGGGATTTATACCAGGTATGCAAGGCTGGTTTAATATCAGAAAAACCATTAATGTAATCCATCACATAAATAAAACAAAAGATAAAAACCACATGATCTTATCAATAGATGCAGAAAAGGCATTTGACAAAGTTCAACACCCATTTATGATAAAAACTCTTACCAAAATAGGAATTGAAGGAAAATTCCTCAACATAATAAAGGGCATCTATGCAAAGCCAACAGCCAATATTACTCTAAATGGAGAGAACCTGAAAGCATTTCCCTTGAGAACGGGAACCAGACAAGGATGCCCTTTATCACCGCTCTTATTCAACATCGTATGTGAAGTCCTAGCCAGGGCAATTAGGCTAGACAAAGAAATAAAGTGTATCCAGATTGGCAAGGAGGAAGTAAAGCTATCACTATTTGCAGATGACATGATCGTATACATGGAAAACCCTAAGGAATCCTCCAGAAAACTACTCAAACTAATAGAAGAGTTTGGAAGAGTCTCAGGTTATAAAATAAACATACAAAAATCACTTGGATTTCTCTACATCAACAAAAAGAACACCGAAGAGGAAATAACCAAATCAATACCATTCACAGTAGCCCCCAAGAAGATAAAATACTTTGGAATAAATCTTACCAAGGATGTAAAAGACCTATACAAAGAAAACTATAAAACTCTGCTACAAGAAATTCAAAAGGACATACTTAAATGGAAAAACATACCCTGCTCATGGATAGGAAGACTTAACATAGTAAAAATGTCTATTCTACCAAAAGCCATCTGTACATATAACGCACTTCTGATCCAAATACCAATGCCATATTTTAAGGGGATAGAGAAACAAATCACTAATTTCATATGGAAGGGAAAGAAGCCCCGGATAAGCAAAGCATTACTGAAAAAGAACAAGAAAGTGGGAGGCCTCACTCTACCTGATTTCAGAACCTATTATACAGCTACAGTAGTCAAAACAGCCTGATACTGGTACAACAACAGGCACATAGACCAATGGAACAGAATTGAGAACCCAGATATAAATCCATCCACGTATGAGCAGCTGATATTTGACAAAGGACCAGTGTTAGTCAATTGGGGAAAGGATAGTCTTTTTAACAAATGGTGCTGGCATAACTGGATATCCATTTGCAAAAGAATGAAACAGGACCCATACCTCACACCATGCACAAAAACTAACTCCAAGTGGATCAAAGACCTAAACATAAAGACTAAAACGATAAAGATCATGGAAGAAAAAATAGGGACAACCCTCGGAGCCCTAATACAGGGCATAAACAGAATACAAAACATTACCAAAAATGATGAAGAGAAACCAGATAACTGGGAGCTCCTAAAAATCAAACACCTATGCTCATCTAAAGACTTCACCAAAAGAGTAAAAACACCACCTACAGACTGGGAAAGAATATTCAGCTATGACATCTCCGACCAGCGCCTGATCTCTAAAATCTACATGATTCTGTCAAAACTCAACCACAAAAAGACAACCCAAACAAGAAGTGGGCAAAGGATTTGAACACACATTTCACTAAAGAAGATATTCAGGCAGCCAACAGATACATGAGAAAATGCTCCCGATCGTTAGCCATTAGAGAAATGCAAATTAAAACTATGATGAGATTCCATCTCACACCAACTAGACTGGCATTAATCCAAAAAACACAAAATAATAAATGTTGGAGAGGCTGCGGAGAGATTGGAACTCTCATACACTGCTGGTGGGATTGTAAAAAGGTACAACCACTTTGGAAATCCATCTGGCGTTATCTTAAACAGAAATAGAACTACCATACAACCCAGAAATCCCACTCCTCGGAATATACCCTAGAGATTCAAGAGCCTTCACACAAACAGATACATGCACACCCATGTTTATTGCAGCTCTGTTTACAATAGGAAAAAGCTGGAAGCAACCAAGATGTCCGTCAACGGATGAATGGGGAAATAAATTGTGGTATATTCACACAATGGAATACTACGCATCGATAAAGAACAGTGACGAATCTCTGAAACATTTCATAACATGGAGGAATCTGGAAGGCATTATGCTGAGCGAAATTAGTCAGAGGCAAAAGGACAAATATTGTATAAGACCACTATTATAAGATCTTGAGAAATAGAAAAAATGGAGAAGAAGACATACTTTTGTGGTTACAAAGGGGGGAGGGATGGAGGGAGGGAGAGGGCTTTTTATTGATCAATCAGTAGATAAGAACTGCTTCGGATGAAGGGAAAGACAACACTCAATACAAGGAAGGTCAGCCTAATTGGACTGGACTAAAATCAAAGAGGTATCCGGGATAAAATGAAAGCTTCAAAGGTCAGAGGAGCAGGGGCTGGGGTCTGGGGAACTTGGTTTGAGGGGACTTCTAAGTCAATGGGCAAAATAATTCTATTATGAAAACATTCTGCATCCCACTTTGAATTGTGGCGCCTGGGGTCCTAAATGCCAACAAGCGGCCATCTAAGATACATCAATTGGTCTCAACCCACCTGGACCAAAGGCAAAGGAAGAACACCAAGGTCACACGACAACTAAGAACCCAAGAGACAGAAAGGCCACATGAACCAGAGACCTACATTATCCTGAGACCAGAAGAACTAGTTGGTGCCTGGCCACAATCGATGTCTGCCCTGTCAGGGAGCACAACAGACAACTCCTGAGGGAGCAGGAGAACAATGGGATACAGACCCCTAATTCTCATAAAAAGACCATACCTAATGGTATGACTGCGACTGGAGGAATCCCGGCGGCAATGCTCCCCAGACCTTCTGTTGGCACAGGACAGGAACCATCCCCGAAGACAAATCATCAGGCATGAAAAGGACTGGTCAGTGGGGGGGAGAGAGATGCTGATGAAGAGTGAGCTAATTAAATCAGGTGGACACTGGAGAGTGTGTTGGCAACTCTTGACTGGAGGGGGGATGGGAAGATAGAGAGAGAGGGAAGATGGTAAAATCGGCACGAAACGAGAGACTGAAAGGGCTGACTCAATAGAGGGAGAGCAAATGGGAGAAGGGAGTAAGATGTATGTAACCCTACATGTGACAGACTGATTGGAATGGTAAATGTTCACTTGAAGCTAAATAAAAATTAATTAAAAAAAAAAAAAAGAAGCAGTGAGGAGTTGCCAGATCTGACCCAGCAGGAACCATCATCCTGCAGGCCAGGATCAGGTGGTGTCAGCGGTGAGGCAAGCAATGGCGTTTGGGACATGTTTTCCAAATCGGGAGAGACGGAGGGATAGAGATTCCACTCCCACCTCCAGAATCAGTGAAAAGTGGTTCTCCATTGGCAAAAGATATGTACATGCGTCTAATGTATCCCGCAGATCAAAAACTGCCCCTTTGGGAAAAACCTCTCTCCCATCTACCTGCCCCCTTCCTGCTCTACACTCGGTCCAAGCCAGCTTCAGAGACTGCCACATCCCCTGGGCTGAAAGAAAGATCCGTCATACTCTCTGAGCCATTCTCCCAGCATTGGAGAGGGAACGATTTCACAAACTCGGAAAAATGATCTGCTGGATCCTTTAAGCTAAGAACTCAGGGCAGAAAGAGCTCCTTTGCCGAGGCACAGGAATAAGAGGTGCACAGACTTTGATGTCTTTCACCTCTGCATAGACGTGTGTGGGCCCATTTCAATAGTGTACGCCCTCATTAGCACAGTACAACAGGTTACACACATGAACCCTCACTTCAACTCTTTCAACTATATGGTGGAGAAGAAGGTTCACGACATTTGACATGACTCTGTCTATTAAGCAGGGTCGTCACCTACCCACATCAGGGGCCTGAGGACTGGTGTCTCCAACCATGACACTTAGCCACCCATGAAAGGGATCGAAGAATAAGTGGCTCCTACTCCTTATAGCCAATAGCACTGGGTGCCCAAAATCTGGCTGGGGGTGGGGGAGGGACGAATGCAGGGAGAATTGTGGAAGATTTGTTGGAAGGAAACTTCCCTGATATCGTGAAAGATGAGAAGATATCCATTCAAGATGCTCACTGAACCTCACACAAGGTAGATCCCAAAAGAATGTCACCATGATATATCATAATCAAACCTGTCCAAAACAAAGATAAAGAAAGAATTTTAAGAGTGGCTAGGGATAAATGAAACGCCACCTACAAATGAGAGTCAACAAGACTAAGCTCATACTACTCAGCAGAAACCATGCAGGCAAGAAGGCAATGGGCTTTATATAAAGCCTTGAAGGTCAAAACTGCCAGCCAAGAATATATATCCAACAAAACTGTCTCACAAAAATGATGGCGAAGTTAGGACATTTCTATAAAAAAAAGTTTAGGGAATCTGCAAAAACCCAAGCCAAAATTATAAGAAATATGAAAGGGAGACTTCAGGTTAGAAAATCTATAACATCAGACAATAACCCAAGACTGGAACACAGGACAGAGCAGCCAGATATCAACCCAGATAGGGAAATCTCAAAACTAAATCAAAGCTAAATTGCTCAAAACAGGAAAACAGTGACATCATTAGTTAAAGATGACAACATTAAAACAAAAAAGAGAGACTAAATAATGTAGTCCTAGATCTTTCACATGGAGAGGAAGTCAAGCAGATATAAAGAAATAAAAGATTGCTTTAAATGCAGAAAAATTGGAGTAAAGAGTAAGTTAACCAAAAAGCAAACTAACAATCCTACACATCAAAGTAAAAAACAAGAGAAACATAAAGGCTGCACAAATACAAAATCGACAACAATGAAAAAGGTGAAAATACACACACAAAAAAGACCCAGCACAGAAAATTACGTGGAATGAAGAAACTGTCAACAGCGCAGATAAAACAGGTGAAGAAATTAAAAACATTCTTCAAGAATAAAATGAAAAATTTAATAAGCTGGGAAAATTCACACAGAGACACCAATCAGAAATTCAGGAGATTAACAATAAAATTACAAAATTCGAAAACTCAATAAAAAGTCAGAGGAGCAGAATCAAGCAACTGGAAGGCAGAATTGAGGATCTTAAAGATAAAACACTTAGCACCAATATATTTGAAGAATAATGAGATAAAACAATTAAAAAAATAAAGAAACCTTAAGAATCATGTGGGACTCTATCAGGACAAATAACCTACGAGTGATCAGAGTACCAGAACAGGGAGGGATAACAGAAAATACAGAGAGAATTATCGAAGATTTGTGGGCAGAAAACTTCCCTGATATCATGAAAGTTGAGAACATATCAATCCAGATGCTCATCAAACTCCACATAAGGTAGATTTTAAAAGAAAGTCACCAAGGCATATTATAATCCAACTTGCCAAAACCAAAGATAAAGAGAGAATTTTAAGAGAAGCTCGACTCGATGGCACTGGGTTGGGTAAGGATAAATGAAAAGTCACGTACAAAGGAGACTCAATGAGAATGAGATCGGACTACTTGGCAGAAACCATGCAGGCAAGAAGGCAATGCTTGGAAGAAAAAAAATTGACAGCCAAGAATCATATATCCAGCAAAACTGTCTCTCAAACATGCAGGTGAAATTAGGACATTTCCAGATAAACAGAAGTTTAGGGATTTCGTAAAAACCAAACCAAAACTACAAGAAATACTAAAGGGAGCTCTTTGGTTAGAAAATCAATAATATCAGGTATCAGCCCAAGACTAGAACAGTGGAAAGTGCAATGAGATGTTAACTCAGACAGGGAAATCACAAAAATTATTCAACATAAAAAAACGCTCACAATGGGGAAACAGCGATGTCATTATGTAAAAGAACACAACATTAAATAATAAAGAGGAACAAACAAATGTCGTCATAGCTGTTCCACATGCACAGGAAGACAAGGCAATATAAAGAAATAAAAGTTAGGTTTAAACTCAGAAAATCAGGGGTAAATATTAAGGTAACCACAAACGAGACTAACTATTTTACTCAACAAAATAAAACACATGAAAAAAAATAGAGACTCAGCAGAAACAAAATCAACAACAAGGAATAAGAGGAAAAGACCATATATAAAGATAAACTACTCACCACCAAAAATTAAGTGGGAAAAAGAAGCTGTAAACAACACACAAAACAAGACATCAAAGTGACAGCACTACACTCACACCTATCCATCATTACGCTGAATGTTAAAGCACTAAATGCACCGATACAGAGACAGAGAGTGGCAGAATGGTTAAAGAACATGATCCGTCTGTGTGCTGCCTACAAGAGACACACCTTAGACGCAGAGACACAAATAAACTAAAACTCAAAGGATGGAAAAAAATATATCAAGCAAATAACAATTAAAAAGAGCAGGAGGGGCAATATTCCTGAAAAAAAAAGACTTCAAAGGAACAAATCACCAACTTGAGAAAAAAATCAACAACTTCATACGGAAGGGACAGTGGCCCCGGATAAATAAGGCATTACTGAAAAAGAAGAACAAACTGGGAGGCCTTACTTTACCTGATTTTAGAACCTATTATACCGCCACAGTAGTCAGAACAGCCTGGTCCTGGTACAACAACAGACACATGGGCCAATGGAACAGAATTGAGAATCCAGTCTTAAATCCATCCCCATATGAGCAGTTGATATTTGACAAAGGCCCCAAAACAGTTAAATGGGGAAAAGATAGTCTTTTTAACAAATGGTGCTGGCATAACTGGATATCCATCTGCAAAAAAATGAAACAAGACCCATACCTCACTCCATGCACAAAAACTAACTCAAAATGGATCAAAGACCTAAATATAAAATCTAAAACGATAAAGATCATGGAAAAAAAATGGGGACAACGTTAGGAGCCCTAATACATGGCATAAACAATATACAAAACATTATTAAGAATACAGAAGAAAAACTAGATAACTGGGAGCTCCTAAAAGTCAAACACCTATGCTCATCCAAAGACTTCACCAAAAGAGTAAAAGGACTACCTACAGATTGGGAAAAAGTTTTTAGCTATGACGTTTCTGATCAGCGCCGGATCTCTAAAATCTACATGATACTGCAAAAACTCAATTACAAAAACACAAATAACCCAATTAAAATATGGGCAAAAGATATGAACAGACACGTCACTAAAGAAGACATTCAGGTAGCTAACAGATATATGAGGAAATGTTCACGATCATTAGCCATTAGAGAAACGCAGGTCAAAAATAGAACGAGATTTCATCTCACTCCAATAAGGCTGGCATTAATCCAAAAAACACAAGATAATAAGTGTTGGAGAGGTTGTGGAGATATTGGAACACTTATACACTGCTTGTGGGAATGCCAAATGGTACAACTAGTTTGGAAATTGATTTGGTGCTTCCTTAAAAAGCTAGAAATAGAACTACCGTATGATCCAGCAATCCCACTCCTTGGAATATATCCTAGAGAAACAAGAGCCTTTACATGAACAGACATATGCACACCCATGTTTATTGCAGCACTGTTTACAATAGCAAGAAGATGGAAGCAACCAAGGTGCCCATCAGTGGACGACTGGATAAATAAATTATGCTATATTGACAATGAGGAATCTGTGAAACATTTCATAACATGGAGGAACCTGGAAGGCATTCTGCTGAGTGAAATTAGCTGAAAAAGGACAAATATTGTATAAGACCACTATTATAAGAACTTGAGAAATAGCTTAAACTGAGAAGAAAACATTCTTTTGTGGTTACGAGAAGTGGGAGGGAGGGAGGTTGGGAGGGGGCATTCACTAATTACATAGTAGATAGGAACTACTTTAGGTGAAGGGAAAGACAACACACAATACAGGGGCGGGGGTCAGCACAATTGGACTAAACCAAAAGCAAAGAAGTTTCCTGAATAAACTGAATGCTTTGAAGGCCAGCATAGCAGGGGCAGGGGTTTGGGGACCATGGTTTCAGGGGACATCTAAGTCAATGGGAATAATAAAATCTATTAAGAAAACATTTTGCATCCCACTGTGAAGAGTGGAGTCTGGGGTCTTAAATGTTAGCAAGCAGCCATCTAAGATGCATCAATTGGTCTCAACCCACCTGGATCAAAGGAGAATGAAGAACACCAAGGACACAAGGTGATTAGGAGCCCAGGAGACAGAAAGGGCCACATGAACCAGGGACGACATCATCATGAGACCAGAAGAACTAGTTGGTGTCCAGCTACAACCGATGACTGCCTTGACAGGGAACACAACAGAGAACCCTGAGGGAGCAAGAGAGCAGTGGGAAGCAGACCCCAAATTCTCATAAGACCAGATTTAACGGTCTGACTGAGACTAGAAGGACCCTGGTGGTCATGGCCCCCAGACCTTCTGTTGCCCCAGGACAGTAACAATTCCTGAAGCCAACTCTTCAGACATGGATTGGACTGGACAATGGCTTGGAGAGGGATGCTGGTGAGGAGTGAGCTTCTTGGATCAGGTGGACACTTGAGACTCTGTTGGCATCTTCTGCCTGGAGGGGAGATGAGAGGGTGGAGGGGGTTGGAAGCTGGTGAAATGGACACAAAAAGAGAGAGTGAAGGGAGAGAGAGGGCTGTCTCATTAGGGGAAGAGTAATTGGGAGTGTGTAGCAAGCTGTATATGGGTTTTTGTGTGAGAGACTAATTTGCTTTGTAAACTTTCACTTAAAGCACAATAAAACGTATAAAAAAAAAACAAGAAAAAATAACTTAAATAAATTGGATATATAATACAATAAAAAAAATAGACTTCAAAGTAAAATCTTCCACAAAAGGTAAGGATATAACTATATTAAATATTTTTGCACCCAATGACAGGGCTGCAACATACATGAAACAAAGTCTAATAGCATTGAAAACTGAGATACACAGCTCCACAATTAAAGTAGGAAACTTCAACACACCACTCTCCGTGAAGGACAGGACATCCAGAAAGAAGCTCAATAAAGACGTGGAAGATCTAAATGCCACAGTCAACGAACTCGACCTTACAGACCTATACAGAACATTCCATCCAACAGCAGCCAAATATACTTTCTTTTCTAGTGCAAATGGATCATTCTTTAGAATAGACGACACATTAGGTCATAAAGCAAGCCTTAGCAGAATCCAAAACATCAAAATATTACAAAGCATCTTCTCTGACCATAAGGCCATAAAAGTAGAAATCAATAACAGAAAAAGCAGGGAAAAGAAATCAAACACTTGGAAACCGAACAATACCCTGCTCAAAAAGATTGGGTTTATACAAGAAATTACGGATGGAATAAAGAAATTCATAGAATACAATGAGAATGAAAACGCTTCCTATCAGAACCCTTGGGACACAGCGAAAGCAGTGCTCAGAGGTCAATTGATATCAATAAATGCACACATACAAAAAGAAGAAAGGGCCAAAACCAAAGAATTATCCCTACAACTTGAACAAATAGCAAGAGGGCAACAAAAGAAACCTTCAAGCACTTGAAGAAAGGAAATAATAAAAATTAGAGCAGAACTAAAGGAAATAGAAAACAGAAAAACAATTGAAAGAATTAACAAGACCAAAAGCTGGTTCTTTGAAAAAATTAGCAAAATTGATAAACCATTGGTCAAACTGACAAAAGAAAAACAGGAGAGGAAGCAAATAACCCGAATAAGAAATGAGATTGGCCACATTACAACAAACAAACAAAAAAAACCAAACCCAGTGCCGTCGAGTCGATTCTGACCCATAGCGACCCTTTAAGACAGAGTAGAACTGTCCCGTAGAGTTCCCAAGGAGTGCCTGGTGGATTTGAACTCCCGACCCTTTGGTTAGCAGCTGTAGTACTTAACCACTACGCCACCAGGGTTTCCAATATTACAACAGACCAAACTGAATTTAAAAGTCCTATCAGATTATTCTGAAAAATTGTGTTCTAACAATTTCGAAAACCTAGAAGAAATGGATGAATTCCTAGAAAAACACGACCTACCTAAACTAACACAAACAGAGGTAGAACAACTAAATAGCCCCATAACAAAAGAAGAGAATGAAAAGGTAATCAAAAAACTCCCAACAACAACAACAACAAAAAGCCCTGGCCTGGATGGCTTCACTGCAGCACGCTATCAAACTTTCAGAGAAGAATTACACCACTACTACTAAAGGTAGAACACAGAAAAGGATGGAATACCCCCAAACTCATTTTATGAGGCCAGCATTTCCCTGATACCCAAACCAGGTAAAGACACTAAAAAAAAAACAAAATTACAGACCTATATCCCTCATGAACTTGGATCCAAAAATCCTCAACAAAATTCTAGCCAATAAAATTCAACAACATATCAAAAAAATAATCCACCATGACCAAGCGGGATTCATACCAGGTATGCAGAGATGGTTCAACATTAGAAAAAGAATCAATGTAATCCATCATATAACTAAAACAAAAGACAAGAACCACATGATTTTATCAATCGATGCAGAAAAGGCATTTGACAAAGTTCAACACCCGTTCATGATAAAAAAAAAAAAAAAAAACTCTCAGCGAAATAGGAATAGAAGGAAAATTCCTCATCCTAATAAAGGACATTTAAACAAAGCCAACAGCAACATCATTCTAAATGGAGACAGTCTGAAAGCATTCCCCTTGAGATCAGGAACCAGACAAGGATGCCCTTTATTACCACTCTCATTCAACATTCTGCTGGAGGTCCTAGCCAGAGCAATTAGGCTAGATAAAGAAATAAAGGGCATCCAGATAGATGAGGAAGAAGTGAAAGTATCTCTATTTGCAAATGACATGATCATATACACAGAAAACCCTAAAGAATTCTCAAGAAAAATTCTGAAGCTAATAGTTCAGCAGAGTTTCAGGATACAAGATAAACATACAAAAATCAGTTGGATTCCTCTACACCAACAAAAACAACATTGAAGAGGAAATCACCAAATCAATACAATTTACATTAGTCCCCAAGAAGATAAAATACTTAGGAATAAATCTTACCAGAGATGTAAAAGACTTATACAAGAAAAACTGCAAGACAAAACTGCAAGAAACCAAAAGAGACCTACATAATTGGAAAAAGATACCTTGGTCACGGATAGGAAAGTGCCACATTGTAAAAATGTCTATTCTACCAAAAGCCATCTATAGATTCAATGCAATACCCATCCAAATTTCATTGATGCTTTTTCACGAGATAGAGAAACAAATCACCAACTTCCTATGGAGTGAAAGAATTCCAGGAGAAGTAAAGCATTACAGAAAAAAAAAGAAAAAAGTGGGAGGGCTCACTCTACCTGACTTTAGAAACCATTATACTGCCACAGTAGGTAAAACAGTGTGATACTGGTACAACAACAGATACATAGACCAATGGAACAGAATTCAGAATCCAGGCATAAATCTATCCACATACAAGCATGTGATATTTGAAAAAGGCCCAAAATCAGTTAAATGGGGAAAAGACAATCTTTTTAACAAGTGGTGCTGGCATAACTGGATGTCCATTTGCAAAAAAAATTAAACAAGACCCATACCTCACACCATGAGCAAAATGAACTCAAAGTGGATCAAAGACTACCCAAACATAAAATCTAAACGATAAAGATCATGGAAGAGAAAATAGGAGCAGTGCTAGGAGCCCTTATACATGGCACAAACAGTATAAAAAACATTACAAACAATGCAGAAGAGAAACCAGATAACTGGGAGCTCCTAAAAATCAAACAACTATGCCTATCCAAAGACCTCATCAAAAGAGTAAAAAACTACCTACACAGACTGGGAAAAATTTTTAACTCTGACATTTCCGATTAGCTTCTGATCTCTAAAATCCATGACACTGCAAAAAGACAAATAACCCAATTAAAAAATGGGCAAAATATGAACAGACACTTCACTAAAGAAGACATTCTGGTGGCTAACAGATGCATGAGGAAATGCTCACAATCATTAGCCATTAGAGAAACGGAAATCAAAACTACGATGAGATTCCATCTCACTGCAACAAGACTGGCATTAATCCAAAAAACCCAAAATAATAAATGTTGGTGAGGTTGTGGAGAGACTCGAACACTTCTACACTGCTGGTGGGAATGTAAAATGGTACAACCACTTTGAAAATTTATTTGGCTCTTCCTTAAAAAACTAAAAATAGAACTACCACATGATTCAGCAATCCCACTACTTGGAATATATCCTAGAGAAATAAGAGACTTTACACAAACGCATATAACCACAACCATGTTCACTGCAGCACTATTTACAATAGCAAAAAGTTGAAAGCAACCAAAGTGTCCATCAACAGATGAATGGATAAATAGATTATGGTATATGTACACAAAAGGACACTGATGAATCCATGAAACATTTCGTAACATGGAGGAATCTGGAAGGCATTATGCTGGGTGAAATTAGTCAGCTGCGAAAGGACAAATATTGTATGAGACCACTATTATAAGAACTCAAGAAATAGTTTAAACACATAAGAGAATATTCTTTGATGGTTACTAGAGGGGAGAGGGAGGGAGGGACACAGACAGGTTTTCAGTAATTTGATAGTAGATAAGCAGTATTTTAGGTGAAGGGAAAGACAACACACAACACAGGAGAGGTCAGCATAACTGGACTAAACCAAAAGCAAAGAAGTTTCCTGAATAAACTGAATGCTTTGAAGGACAGCATAGCAGGGGCGGGGTTTGGGGACCATGGTTTCAGGGGACATCTAAGTCAATTGGCATAATAAAATCTATAAAGAAAAAAAAAGTGATGGGAACAACCTAGGTGCCCATCAATGGATGAATGAATAAACAAATTATGGTATATTCACACAATGGAATAGTACACAAAAATAAACAACAATGATAAATCTGTGAAACATCTCATAGCATTGATGATCTGGAAGGCATTATGCTAAGTGAAATTAGTCAGTCACAAAAGGACAAATGTTGTATGAGACCACTATTATAAGAACTGAAGAAAAGGTTTACACACAGAAGAAAACATTCTTTCCTGGTTATGAGCGCAGAAGGAGGAAGAGCGGTATTCACTAACTAGATGGTAGACAAGAATTATTTTAGGTGAAGGGAAGGGCAACACACAATACAGGGGAAGTCAGCGCAACTGGACTAAACCAGAAACTAAGAAGTTTCCTGAATACGACCAAACACTTCGAGGGACAGAGAATCAGGAGGAGGGACCTGTGAACCATGGTTTCAGGGGAAATCAAAGTCATTTGGCATAATGAAGTTTATTAAAAAAATGTTCTGCATCCCACCTTGGTGAGTACCCTCTGGGGTCTTTAAAGCTAGCAATAGGCCACCTAATATGCATCAATTGGTCCCAACCCACTTGGAGCAAAGGAGAATGAAGAACACCAAAGCATAAGGAAAATATGAGTTCAGGAGACAGAAAGGGCCACATAACCAGAGACTTCATCAGTCTGAGACCAGGAGAACTAAACGGTGCCTGGCTACCACCAATGACCACCCTGACAGGGAACATAACAGAAGTCCCTAATGGAGCAGTAGAAAAGTGGGGTATAGAACTCAAATTCTAGTAAATAGAACAGACTTAATGGTCTGAAGGAGACTGGAGGGACCCCAGAAGACATGGCCCGTGGACACTCTGTTAGCCTAAAACTAAAACCATTCCCTAAGCCAACTCTTCAGCCAAAGGTTAGACTGCTGTATAAGACATAAGTCAGTACTGGTGAGGAGTGTGCTTCTTAGCTCAAGTACATACTTGAGACTAAGTGGCTGGCTTGTGTTCGGAGGTGAGATGAGAGCACAGAGGGGAATAGGAGCTGGTTGAATGGACATGGGAAACATGGTGGAGAGGAGGAGTGTGCTGCCACATTATACGGAGGGCAGCTTGGGTGACAAAGCAAAGTGTGTAAGTTTTTGTATGGGAAACTGACTTGAACTGTAAACTTTCACTTAAAGCACACTAATTTTTTTTTTCAAATAAAAGGCAAAATAACTTTATGTTGATTTAAGCCAAAAAGAAATTGCACTGAAAACCTATGTGAATAGACCTGCATTTACTGACATGGAAAAGGTTGGCAGTGTTTGTTCTTAATCCCGAAAACTGGTTATAGAACGATGTTTCTCATGCTCTGGAATAAACAGAGTGCCTACATGTTTATATGTGCAAATGAACAAAAATATTCTGAAGGGTTATTTTGTAATAAAATATGTTTTAAGTCATAATAATAAAAACAAACAAACACAAAACTTTCTCATCTCCTCAAGTACACACACTGACCCGACGGCCTGTTAATATACACACGTACCTCACATTCCAAATGCACCCACTGACACTCCCTCCACTCCTCCAGGATGGAAACACACACACAGCACCTTACAGCCTCAAATGCACACGCAGTTGTGTGCTGGCAAAGGATTACACACCCACACTGGCTTTCTGCAGAAGTAGAAATACATGTAAATTGTCCCAGATACAAATGGAGAAGTCACAAGTTAATGATCTCAATCAAACATGTAATACTCGTGACTGGAATTGTTTATACACACAGATCAGTAGAAGGATGGTTTTGCTGATCTTGGCCAATCTCTTGCATCCTCAACCTATCATGGTTAAAGTGAATCATGATTTCATGACACGACACTACAAATAAACGGTTGGTTTTTAGTCAATTCAGCAAAGTCACTCACATCCTGGACTAATGAGTGCCATTGCAACATGAATGTTGGTTGGCATGTTTCTTATGTTAACAAGGAAGACCTAAGAGAAGTGAGCTCCGAGGTTGGAACTTGACTGAATTTTCCTTGACAGGAGATCTTTCTGTGCTTAAACAGAAAGTGCTTTTCAAATCCTGAAGAATTGTTCAAAATTAGGTATTATTCAGAATGTAACAGATAACGACTTGACACACTTGTCAGTTTAAAGAAGCATTATTGAAATTTCCCCTCTAACTTTCAGTCCACCAATTAGGAAAACAATCAATGCAATCCTGAGATGCAGCGTTTGTCATTTCCCGTGGTATAAATACTGCCAGCACAGGACAAGCTAGCAACCCCAGGGCACTGAATTCTACACCATGAAAGGGGATCGCCCAATACAAAACCCACGCCTGCAAATAACCCAAGAGCCTATAGGAGGGTAAAGTATAGCAGCAACATTACTAAGGGTGAGTTTGCGCGTCCATTACCTTCCTTTGTCATAACTGATCTATGAGCATGTAAAGCGCTGCTCTCTGTGCTCAGGGTCTGAGGCCTCCCCTGGCACAGCCCAGCCCAGCACAGTCGTGAGACCTACCCTCAGGGACCCTGCCTTCCCTGCTCCTGGCGCGCGCCTCAGTGAAGATGACCTTCTGCAACTGACACCTGAGGCCTTTAGAGGGCGGCAGTTCGCGCGCCCCAGAACCCTGTCCCAGGAGGGCGTGCGCATGAGTGAGCTCCTAAAGCAGGGCGGGAATGCGGTTCCCTGAGCCATGGTTGCAGAGTGGTTAAGAGCTACTGCCTGCTAACCAAAAGGCTGGTAGTTCAAATCTACCATCCACTCCTTGGAAGTCCTATGGGGCAGTTCTACTGTGTCCTAAAGGATCATTAGGGGTCAGAATCGACTCTACTGTAATGGGTTTATGAAGAGCACTGCGGGAGCAGAAAACAAAGCATCTGGGGTGAATTCTGAGGCTTCTTGGAAAGCAGGCAACACCTTCTCACCGAGAACCTCCACATCAACTCTTCTGCCAAAAGAGCGTGTCTGCAGCCACCACTCATGATTTGTAAAAATTGTGGTCATTGTTTTTGTGCCATGGAGTCAATCTCCCCTCATGGAGACCCTATATGACACAGTAGAACTGTCCCATAGCGTTCCCTAGGCTGTAATCTTTATGGTGGCAGATTCCCTGCTGTTTCTCCTCTGCAGCCAGAGCCTTATTCCCTGGGTATTTGCTTAGCAACCTAGTGCTTACCCTAGCACGGTCAGGGCTCCTTCCCTAAGCTTACCCTTTGCTATTGAGTGGATTCTGACTCACAGGGACCCCACCAGTCAGAGTAGAACTTACCCACAGGGTTTCCAAGGAGTGGTTGGTGGATTTAAACTGCCACCTTTTGGTTAGCAGCAGGGCTCTTAACCACTTTGCAACCAGGGCTCCACTTAAAATACAGTATCCTGGAATGGGGAAGAGTGCTCTTCCACATTTAGATACACTTTGGACCACATTCATTTCTTCTTATGAATAGGCTTTCAAAAAATACTGTTTCTTTTTCCTATTCTCTTTGAAAGTTCCATTACAGAACTGCACAGCCAAAGAATTTTAGACCTGGAAATGCTGTAAGACATACTTTCTCCTGATGCCGTTCCAAACGTTTTCCCTACTATATTTACTGTCATACAGTGTTTCTTGCTGCATTTGTTTAATATACAGACATTTCACAATAAATGTTGAGGCACCAATGTTTTGTCTGAAATTTACTTGTTTCCTTGACCAGGACAGTTGAGAACCAGGTCACAGAAAGTAGCTCCTTGCTTTCCCTAGGTTCTTGCTCCTCACAGGTGGAATGGCTTAAGCTGCACCCTTAGGGTTTATAAAACTGAATAAAAATTTATGAAATTTTTATTACAAAATAAATATTTATGGAATGAAAACAAGTCCTTTTACAATACCATTTAAGAAAATAAAACATATAGGAATAAATGTACCCATTGATACTAAAGCCTTATACAATGAAAATTACAAAACACTGCTGAACTATCTTAAAGAAGACCTAGATAGATGGAAAGAAATTCTGTGCTCATGGATTGGAAGACTTAATATAGTGCACATGTCAATAATACACAAAGTGACCTACAGATAGAACACAATCCTAATCAAAATTCCTATAGTTTTCTTTACAAAAATGGAAAAAGAATCCTCCTTTTTCTGTGGGAAGATGAGAGAACTGAAAGAGTCACACATTTGAAAAATAACGAAGTAGCAGGCCTCATAGTTGCTCACTTCAAAACAGATTACACAGCTACAGTAAATCAAAGCAGCCTAGTACGTCTTTAAACATAGACACAAAAGCCAACGGAACAGAATTGAAAATCCAGCAATAAATCCAAACATCTATGGTCAACTGGTTTTCAACAAGGGGGCCAAATCCTTTCACTGGCAAAAGAATATTCTCTTCAACAAATGGTGCAGGTGAAATTGGATTTCCACAAACAGAAAAACGAAACAAGATCCATACCTCAAGCCATGCAGAAAAACTAAATCAATATGGATCAAGGAGCTAAATTTAAATTTAGAACCATACAGTTCTACAAAAAGAATATAGGAACAAACCTTTTGGACCTACTTAGTTTTCAAATGATAGATTATCAAACATAATAATGAATGCACAAGCATCAGAAAACAAAATAGATAACTCGGACCTCCGAAGAGTTAAATACTTATGCTCATCAAAAGACTTAATAAAAACAAGGAAGAGACAGCCTACAGACTGGGAAAAATTCTTTGGCAATTATATAAGTGATTAGAGTCTAATATCTAAAATATGTAAAACTTCTTCAACTTAATAAGCAAAAGACAACCATATCAAGAAGTAGGCAAAGAACATGAACAGACATTTCAGCAATGAGAATATTCACACGGCCAACAGACACGTGAAGAGGTGCTCAACATCATTAGGCATCAGGGAAAGGCAAATCAATACCAACATGAGATACCATTTCACTCCCACTGTGAATGGCTAGAATAAAAAAATCAAAAGGGAAAATAACAAGTGTTGGAGAGGATTTGGATAAATTGGAACCCTCATCCGTTGCTGGTGAAAATTCAAAATGATACAGCCATTTTCAAAACAGTCTTGCGGTTCCTCAAAAAACTGCTGGCAGAGCTGCCATATAACCCAGCAATTCCACTCCAGCTATTTGCCCTAGGGATCTGACAGAAGTGACAGGAACAGACACATGCACACCTATTTTCATCGCAGCACTATTCACAATAGCAAAAAGATGGAAACAACCTAACTGCCCATCAACCAATAAATGGATAAGTAAAATGTGGTACATACATACAATGAAATACTACTCAGCAACACAGAAATATGAGTTCCCTAAACTCCTTGGAACATGGAAGAACCTGGAGGACATTATCTCAAGTGAAAAATTCTGTCACAATAAAAGAAATAGTCTATGTTATCACATTTATGAAATGATATGCACTAATAAAAATATGCAGAAAATAATGTGTTTACAAGAGACGGGGTGGAGTGAAACAGAAATTCACTCTCTAGAGAGTACACACGGGTTACTTTTGGTAATGGGAAAGGTAACACTGAATGAGAGTGAAGTACACACAGCATGATGAAGGCAAACCATATGAGTAAAATGTACACAAGGAAAAAGAATTTGTTGGTAATAGCACTTAACTTATAATTTTCAAACATAAGCAAAAACAACCAAAAATATATATGTGGGTATATATATAAAAAAAAATATATATATATATATATATATACATGTGTTACACATATATATATGCATTCAGGTAGGCGTTTACATGTATAAGCACACATAAGTGTATATATAGGTAAGTATGTTTATGCATATACATGTATGGGAGTTTATGCACACAGTCATACATATAATAAATCATATAGAGGGCAGATTTATGAATATTTCTTATACATAACCAAACACCTTGTGGGATTGGTTTTCCGGATTTGAAGTATTAGGACCAGAGTCTAGTGGAACATCTGGGTACACGGGCACAATGTTGTTGTTGTTGTTAGGTGCCATCGAGTCGGTTCTGACCCATCACGACCCTATGCACAACAAAACGAAACAGTGCCTGGGCCTGAGCCATCCTTACAATTGTTGTTATGCTTGAGTTCATTGTTGGAGCCACTGTGTCAATCCACCTCGTTGAGGGTCTTCCTCTTTTGTACTGGCCCTGTACTCTGCCAAGCATGATGTCCTTCTCCAGGGACTGATCCCTCCTGACAACATGTCCAAAGTAAGTAAGACGCAGTCTCGCCATCCTTGCTTCTAAGGAGCATTCTGGTTGTACTTCTTCTAAGACAGATTTGTTTGTTCTTTTGGCAGCCCATGGTATATTCAATATTCTTCGCCAACACCACAATTCAAAGGTGTCAGCTCTTCTTTGGTCTTCCTTACTCACTGTCCAGCTTTCACATGCATATGATGCGATCGAAAATACCATGGCTTGTGTCAGGCGCACCTTAGTCTTCAGGGTGACATCTTTGCTCTTCAACACTTTGAAGAGGTCCTTTCCTAAAGCTATACTTGACGTCCCACTTTGCTGAGTAGTGTCTGGGATTTTAAAAGCTTGTTAGTGGCCTTCTAAGATACAACTATTGTTCTCTACTTATCTACAGCCAAAGAGAATGTAGGAAATGAAAGACACAAAAGAGAAACTTGGGGGCCAAGGTCAAGATGGCAGAATAGACGGATGGTTCTGGTGAACCCTCTTACAACAAAGATCCCCCCCAAAAAAAGTGAAACAAGTATATTTATAACAAGCTAGCAGTCTGAACATCAAAGTCAAGGTTAGAAAATGAACTGAGGGGCAGGTGGAGGAAGAGATGGTTCAGAAGCAGAGAGGAGTTACCAGACCTGAATCTCCAGGAGCCCTCAGGCACCATTCCTGGGAGTGACGCCATAGGCTGGTACAAGCATTCAGCTGCAGTTTCCCCATGGAAAAGCAGCCAGCCACATGGCCTACGCACACCTCCAGCATCAGAAAAGAACGGTGCTCTCAGCAAAAGCTAAGTACTTCCGTATGTTTTACCATCCCCGCCCCGCAAGCTGGCTTCAGTGGCTGATTTCCCTCGGCCTGAGATAAGCCCTGTTCAGCACCTAGAGCCATTTTCCTAGCCTTGGAAAAGGAATAAATTTGCAATTGGGGGAAAGAAAATTTACCAGCTCCACTAACCGGGTGAACTCAGGACAGAAGCAGGTCCTGTCCAGAAATAAACAGTCCGTGGACTTTGAGTACCTTTCCCCTGTGAATGGACCTATATGGGCCTACTTCAGGAGAATAGGCTCTTCTTGACAGACTACAACTGTTTCAGCTGTGCTGTGGGGCGGGGGCGGGGTAACTGATGTTTGACATTGCTTTGTCAATCAGACAGGGTCCTCACCTACCCACATCAGGGGCCAAAAGACTGGTAGCTCCACTCATGTCACCCAGCCACCCACGACAAGGGTCCAAGGATAACTCGTACCTCTCGCTTATTACAACCAAAAACATTGGGTGCCCATTGTCCATCTGCAGAACTCACCTACCTGTATGCTATAGGGAACAGGGACGTGCTTTCCTCAGAGACATTTGGGGGACAATTCTCAGCCCCCTGCCTTGTTCAGAGCATGGACCCCAGCTGCAACCAGATACTGGTACTGACACTAATCACCCCTGCCCCTCTAAACTGTAGAACTGAGTCTGTACCACGCACTTGATGATCATCTACCTGGACACCTGAGTTGCATTCATACAATAAAAGTGAATGGACTCCTAGACTGATATACCTGATGACAGCTCTAGCCATCTAGGGACAGGAAGTCAGAGTTCGAAAGACAAAAATAGTCAACCTAGCTCACTCAAGCAACCCATTTGGGCATATTAAAACAAAACAAAGCAAGGAGCTATGACACAGTAAACAAACATAAACTAATAAAATAACTTAGAGATGGCTCAGAGACAACAGTCAATATCAATTGACATAAAGAAACAGAGCATGGTTGCCTCAACAGGCTCTCAAAATGAAGAATCAAGGGATCTTTTAGAAGAAAGTGCCTTCCTGGAATTACGAGAGGCAGAATACAAAAGATTAATATACAGAATCCTTCAAGACATCAGGGAGGAAATCAGGCAATATTCAGAACAAGCCAAGGAACACACAGATAAAGAAACTGAAGAAATTAAAAAGATTATTCAGGAACATAATGAAAAATTTAATAAGATGAAAAAATCCATAGACAGACAGCAATCAGAAATTCAGAAGATTACCAATAAGATCACAGAAGTAGACAACTCGATACAAAGTCAGAGGAGCAGAATTGAGCAAGCAGAAGGCAGAATTTGTGAACTTGAAGATAAAGCACTTGGCACCAACATATTAGAAGAAAAATCAGATAAAAGAATTTTAAAAAATGAAGAAACCTTAAGAATCATGTGGGACCCTATCAAGAGGGATAACCTACAAGTGATTGGAGTACCAGGACAGGCAGGGATAACAGAAAATACAGAGAGAATTGTTGAAGATTTGTGGGCAGAAAACTTCCCCGATATCATGACAGATGAGACGATATCTATCCAAGATGCTCATTGAACTCCACATAAGGTAGATTTTAAAAGAAAGTCACCAAGACAATTATAATGTAACTTGCAAAAACCAAAGATAAAGAGAGAATTTCAAGAGCAGCTAGGGATAAACGAAAAGTCACTTAAAAAGGAGGCTCAACAAGAATAAGCTCTGACTACCCGGCAGAAACCATGTGGGCAAGAAGGCAGTGGGATGACTTATATTAAAAAAAGAAGGAAAAAAATGGCCAGCCAATAATCACATATCTACGAAACTGTCTCTCAAACATGAAGGTGAAACCAGGACATTTCCAGATAAACAGAAGTTTTTGGATTTCATAAAAACCAAACCAAAACTAGAAGAGATACTACAGGGAGTTCTTTGGTTAGAAAAGCAATAATATCAAGTATCAACCCAAGACTAGAACACTGGGCAGAGCAATCAGAAGTCAACCCAGACAGGGAAACCACAAAAATAAATCAAGATTAAATATCAAAACAGGGAAACACCAATGTTATTATGTAAAGGAAGATATCATTAAATCAATAAAGAGGGACAAAGAAATGTAGTCATGTATCTTCCATATGGAGAGGAAGGCAAGGTGGTACAAGCAATTAAAGTTAAATTAAAATTCAGAAAAATAGGGGTAAATAATAAGGTAAGCAGAAAGTAGAGAAATTATCCTACACATCAAAATAAAATGCAAGAAAAAATACACACTCAGCAGAAACAAAATGAGCAACAACAAATGTGAGGAAAGGAGAATATATAAAGATAATCTACTCAGCACATAAAATTAAATGGGAAAAAGAAACTGTCAAAATACACTAAAAAACACATCAAAATGACACCACTAAATTCAAACCTATCTGTAATTATGCTCAATGTAAATGGACTCAATGCACCAATAAAGAGACAGAGAGGGGCAGAATGGATTAAAAAACACAATCCGTCTATATGCTGCCTACAAGAGACACACCTTAGACTCAGAGACACAAACTGAAACGCAAAGGATAGAAAAAAAAACATATCAAGCAAACAATAACCAAAGAAGAGCGAGAGTGGCAATATTAATTTCTGACAAAAAGACTATAAAGTAAATCCATCATCAAAGATAGGGAAGGACACTATATAATCATTAAAAGGACAACAATATACAAAGAAGATATAACCATATTAAATATTTGTGCACCCAAAGACAGGACTGCAAGATACATAAACTCTAACAGCATTGAACTGTGAGACAGACAGCTCCACAGTAATAGTCGGAGACTTCAACTCACCACTTTCGGTGAAGGACAGGACATCCAGAAAGAAGCTCAATAAAGACACGGAATATCGAAATGCCACAATAAACCAACTTGACCTCATAGACATATACAGAATGCTCCACCCAACAGCAGCCAGTTATACTTTATTTCTAGTGCACATGGAACATTCTCTAGAATAGACCACATATTAGGTCATAAAGCAAGCCTTAGCAGAATCCAAAACATTGAAATATTACAAAGTACCTTCTCTGACCATAAGGCCATAAAAGTAGAAATCGATAACAGAAAAAGCAGGGAAAAGAAATCAAACACTTGGAAACTGAACAATACCCTGCTCAAAAAAAAAAAAAAAAAAAGACTGGGTTATAGAAGACATTAAGAATAGAATAAAGAAATTCATAGCATACAATGAGAATGAAAACACTTCTTATCAGAACCTTTGGGACACAGCGAAAGCAGTGCTCAGAGGTCAATTGATATCAATAAATGCACATATCCAAAAAGAAGAAAGGGTCAAAATCAGAGTATTACCCCTACAACTTGAACAAATCGAAAGAGAGCAACAAAAGAAACCCTCAGGCACCAGAAGAAAGCAAACAATAAAAATTAGAAGAGGAGGGGGGCCAAGATGGCTGACTAGGTAGAAGCTACCACGGATCCGTCTTGCAACAAAGACTCGGAAAAACAAGTGAATCAATCATATACATGACAACCTACAAACTCCAACCATCAAGCACAGAACTAAAGATTTGACCTGAGTGACAGAGGAGAGAGAACCACACCCTGAAGCACCAACTGCTTCTGGAACCAGTGTCCTGCGCCACGGCCTTGAGCCCTCGTGGTTCCCTGGTGCCAGAGTGGTGGGGCTGATTGTGCTTACTGAGACGGGGCAAGCATAGGACACAGCCATAACCCCTAACCCCTAACCCCCGGAGTAACCTTGGTAGACACTCAGCCAGCGCAAGTAGGCTGCACACCGATGCCGCTGACAAGAGAATGAGCAACCACGGGGAAGCAGTGACTGTTTTTGGAGCCTGGAGCCAGCATCCCAGTCAGAAAACCTTGGAGCTGGGCTTTGGACTAAGCGCAGAGGAGCTGAGCATGGCTTCCCGAGATGGTGCAAGCACGGGACAGGATGCAGGCCTGACCCTAGGGGGCAGTCTCGACCCACCCAGCGCACACAGGCTACATGCCCCTCTGGAATCTCAGATAAAACAGTCATCGCCAAGCAAGTTAAGTAACTTTGTCTATATTGCCCTGTGCTACTGTCTCCTATCTATCTGATCCCTCCCCTCTCTGCCCCAGGTGGCTTCATTAACTTTGGAATTTCCTGGGCCAGGCAGTGAAGTGCTCCGAGGGTTTTTTTTTTCCTAACCCATTCTCCTGGCCTGAGAGAAGCAGCAACTAACAACCCAGGGGGAAAAACTCCTTCCCTGATTTCCCTAAATTGGAATAAAAAGACAGAACCAGCTCCAGCCAAGCATATGAGATCCACAGTCCTTGGCTTTCATTCCTTCAGGGAACAAGGTGGCTAGTATACTGCAAAGGCAATTCAGATAAAGATCGGACTGTAATTGTTGTAGCAGAGCAGTGGAAAGACAAGTTTTCAGGGTCTGATGCACCTCTACTTATTAAACAGAACCCTCACTGATCCACAGCAGGGAACTGAGGGCTAAAGCTCCACCCAAACCACCTAGTCACCTGCTAAAGGGGTCTGAGGATAGTGACGCCTACCAAACTTTAGAGGTACAAGCATTGGGTGCCTAAGGTACAGCTGCAGAGCCCACCCACCAAAGTGCTCTAGGAATAGAGACACTCCTACCTCACTGGCACGTGGGGGAATGCTGTCAGCATCCTGCCCTCCTTGGAGTGTGACCCTTTGCCGCTACTAGAATCTGGCGCACACAACTATCACCACTACTCCTCTAAGTTAATAGGTGATAATCTAAACCACACACTTGGTAACCCAAAATCAGAAGACTTTAGCTGATTCTATTCAAGAATAGTGAATGGGCTCTTAGGCTTATGTATCTGGTAACAGCTCAAACCAGCTGGTAATAGGACGTAAATTATTCAAAGGCTACAACAATCAAGTCAGTGCAAACTAGTAGCCCATCTGGGTATGTTGAAACAAAACAAAACAAGAAGACAAGACTCAGTGAGCAAATATAAAATAAATCATTACAATATCTTACAGATTGTTTGGAGACAGCAGTTGATATCAAATCACATAAAGAAGCAGACCATGATTGCTTCTACAAATCCCCATATTAAAGAATCAAAATCTTTCCCAAATGAAGATACAATCCTGGAATTGCCAGACGCAGAATATAAAAAACTAATACACGGAATGCTTCAAGACATCAGGAATGACATCAGAAATGAAATACGGAAATCTACAGAAAAAGCCAAGAAACACATTGATAAAGCAGTTGAAGAAATCAAAAAGATTATTCAAGAACATAGTGGAAAAATTAATAAGCTACAAGAATCCATAGAGAGACAGCATTCAGAAATCCAAAAGATTAACAGTAAAATTACAGAACTAGACAACTCAATATGAAGTCAGAGGAGCAGAATCAAGGAATTGAAATACAGAGTGGGGGAGTTGGCGGAAAAGGCAATTGACACCCATATAGTTGAAGAAAATCACATAAAAGAAATTAAAAAAATGAAGAAACCCTAAGAATCCTGTGGGACTCTATCAAGAAGAATAACATGCATGTGACTGGAGTTCCAGAACAGGGAGGGATAAGAGAAAATACAGAGAGAACAGTTGAAGATCTGTTGGCAGAAAACTTCCCTGGCATCATGAAAGACGAAAGGATATCTATCCAAGATGCTTATTGAACCCCATATGAGATTGATCCAAAAAGAAAGTCACCAAGGCATATTATAATCAAACTTGCCAAAACCAAAGATAAAGAGAATTTTTAAAAGCAGCCAGGATTAAAAGAAAAGTCACCTACAAAGGAGAATCAATAAGTTCAGACTACCCAGCAGAAACAATTCAGGCAAGAAGGCAACGGGATGACATATATAGAGCACTGAAGGAGAAAAACTGCCAGCCAAGGATCATATATCCAGCAAAACTCTCTCTCAAATATGAAGGTGAAATTAAAACATTTACAGATAAGCACAAGCTTAGAGAATTTGCAAAAACCAAACCAAAAAAAAAAAGCTACAAGAATTACTAAAGGAAATTCTTCAGTCAGAAAATCAATAATATCAGGTACCAACACAACACAAGGTCACAGAACAGAACATTCTGATATCAGCTCAAATAGGGAAATCACAAAAACAATATAAGATTAATTTTAAAAAGAAAAAATGCTCAAAACAGGGAATCATTGAAGTCACTATGTAAAAGATTACAATAATCAAAAAAGAGGGACTAAATACAGGAGGCACAGATCTTCCATATGGAGAGGAAAACAAGGTGATATAGGATGATACAAGTTAGGTTTTTGCTTAGAAAAATAGGAGTACATATTAAGGTAACCACAAAGAAGTCTAACAATTCCAAAATTCAAAATAAAAACCAAGAAAAACATAATGACTGATAAAAATAAATTCAACTGGGGGGCGGAGCCAAGATGGCGGACTAGGCGGACGCTACCTCGGATCCCTCTTACAACAAAGACAGGGAAAAACAAGTGAATCGATCACATACATAACAATCTACGAACCCTGAACAACAAACACAGATTTAGAGACGGAGAACGAACTAATACGGGGAAGCAGCGATTGTTTCCAGAGCCTGGACCCAGCGTACCAGTCAGGTACGACACAAGCACAGAGAGCTGCTCCACCCCCCTGAACTAACCCGGGAGGGGGACCACCCGGTTCCACGGGCGGTGTGGGACGCAGCCGGTAGGAGACGTCCCCGGGAGGCAGTGACTGGTCTTGGAGCAGAAAGAGCAGCGTCTGAGCTGGGGAACCGTCCCGCAGGGATTTGGACTGGACGCAGGTACGGCATAAACATGGAGAGTTGCTCCACCCCCCTGAACTAACCCCGGGAAGGGGACCAGCCAGGTCGCGCGGGCGGCGTGGGACACAGCCGGTAGGAGAAATCCCCGGGAGGCAGCGACTGGTATTGGAGCGGGGAGAACAGCGTCCCAGCCGGGACACTCGGTCACGGCACAAGCACAGGGAGCTGCTCCACCCATCTGAACTAACCCCGGGAGGAGGCCCAACTGGTTCTCGCGGGCGGCACAGCCACGCGGCTGGAGGGAAGAGAAGTCCCCGGGAGGCAGCGACTGATTTTGGAGTCGAGAGTGCATCATCCCAGTAGGGGAGCCTTGACGCTGGGCGTGGGGCTGGAAGCGGAGGATCTGACCGTGACTCCAGCGGGCCAGATCCCCCGGGGGCAATCTCCACACAGCCAGCACACATAGGCGACGCGCCCCGCGGGAGTCTCAGATATAATAGTCATTCCAAGCAAGACAAGCAACTCTGGCTGTATTCTGAGGTGCTACTCTCCTATCTCTCTGTTCCCTCCCCCACCCTTCCCAGGCGGCTTCATTAACATCTGAATAGCCTGAGCCAGAGGGAGAACTCTGATAGGGATCTGACTGCATTTTTCTTTAGCGGATTTTCTGGAAAAACTAGTTTCCCAGTGATGGCTCGGAGACAACAATCCACATGAAACCACTTAAAGAAGCAGACCATGACAGCTTCTCCAACCCCCCAAACAAAAGAATCAAAATCTTTCCCAAATGAAGATACAATCTTGGAATTATCAGATACAGAATATAAAAAACTAATTTACAGAATGCTTAATGATATCACAAATAAAATTAGGATAACTGCAGAAAAAGCCAGGGAACACACCGATAAAACTGTTGAAGAACTCAAAAAGATTATTCAAGAACATAGTGGAAAAATTAATAAGTTGCAAGAATCCATAGAGAGACAACATGTAGAAATCCAAAAGATTAACAATAAAATAACAGAATTAGACAACGCACTAGGAAGTCAGAGGACCAGACTCGAGCAATTAGAATGCAGACTGGGACATCTGGAGGACCAGGGAATCAACACCAACATAGCTGAAAAAAAATCAGATAAAAGAATTTTAAAAAATGAAGAAACCCTAAGAATTATGTGGGACTCTATGAAGAAGGATAACCTGCGGGTGATTGGAGTCCCAGAACAGGGAGGGGGGACAGAAAACACAGAGAAAATAGTTGAAGAACTCCTGACAGAAAACTTCCCTGACGTCATGAAAGACGAAAGGATATCTATCCAAGATGCTCATCGAACCCCATTTAAGATCGATACAAAAAGAAAAACACCAAGACATATTATCATCAAACTCACCAAAACCAAAGATAAAGAGAAAATTTTAAAAGCAGCCAGGGAGAAAAGAAAGGTTTCCTTCAAGGGAGAATCAATAAGAATATGTTCTGACTACTCAGCAGAAACCATGCAGGCAAGAAGGGAATGGGACGACATATACAGAACACTGAAGGAGAAAAACTGCCAGCCAAGGATCATATATCCAGCAAAACTCTCTCTGAAATATGAAGGCAAAATTAAGATATTTACAGACAAACACAAGTTTAGAGAATTTGCAAAAACCAAACCAAAGCTACAAGAAATACTAAAGGATATTGTTTGGTCAGAGAACCAATAATATCAGATATCAGCACAACACAAGGTCACAAAACAGAACGTCCTGATATCAACTCAAATAGGGAAATCACAAAAACAAACAAATTAAGATTAATTAAAAAAAAATACACATAACGGGGAATCATGGAAGTCAATAGGTAAAAGATCACAATAATCAAAAAGAGGGACTAAATACAGGAGGCATTGAACTGCCAGATGGAGAGTGATACAAGGCATAACAGAACAATACAAGTTAGGTTTTTACTTAGAAAAATAGGGGTAAATAATAAGGTAACCACAAAAATGTATAACAACTCTATAACTCAAGATAAAAACCAAGAAAAACGTAACGACTCAACTAACATAAAGTCAAGCACTATGAAAATGAGGATCTCACAATTTACTAAGAAAAACGCCTCAGCACAAAAAAGGATGTGGAAAAATGAAATTGTCAACAACACACATAAAAAGGCATCAAAATGACAGCACTAAAAACTTATTTATCTATAATTACCCTGAATGTAAATGGACTAAATGCACCAATAAAGAGGCAGAGAGTCACAGACTGGATAAAGAAACACGATCCATCTATATGCTGCCTACAAAAGACACACCTTAGACTTAGAGACACAAACAAACTAAAACTCAAAGGATGGAAAAAAGTATATCAAGCAAACAATAAGCAAAAAAGAAGAGGAGTAGCAATATTAATTTCTGACAAAATAGACTTTAGACTTAAATCCACCACAAAGGATAAAGAAGGACACTATATAATGATAAAAGGGACAATTGATCAGGAAGACATAACCATATTAAATATTTATGCACCCAATGATAGGGCTGCAAGATACATAAATCAAATTTTAACAGAATTGAAAAGCGAGATAGATACCTCCACAATTATAGTAGGAGACTTCAACACACCACTTTCGGAGAAGGACAGGACATCCAGTAAGAAGCTCAACAGAGACACGGAAGACCTACTTACAACAATCAACCAACTTGACCTCATTGACTTATACAGAACTCTCCACCCAACTGCTGCAAAATATACTTTTTTTTCTAGCGCACATGGAACATTCTCTAGAATAGACCACATATTAGGTCATAAAACAAACCTTTGCAGAGTCCAAAACATCGAAATCTTACAAAGCATCTTCTCAGACCACAAGGCAAAAAAACTAGAGATCAATAACAGAAAAACTAGGGAAAAGAAATCAAATACTTGGAAAATGAACAATACCCTCCTGAAAAAAGACTGGGTTATAGAAGACATCAAGGAAGGAATAAGGAAATTCATAGAAAGCAACGAGAATGAAAATACTTCCTATCAAAACCTCTGGGACACAGCAAAAGCAGTGCTCAGAGGCCAATTTATATCAATAAATGCACACATACAAAAAGAAGAAAGAGCCAAAATCAGAGAACTGTCCCTACAACTTGAACAAATAGAAACTGAGCAACAAAAGAATCCATCAGGCTCCAGAAGAAAACAAATAATGAAAATTAGAGCTGAACTAAATGAATTAGAGAACAGAAAAACAATTAAAAGAATTAACAAAGCCAAAAGCTGGTTCTCTGAAAAAATTAACAAAATTGATAAACCATTGGCTAGACTGACTAAAGAAATACAGGAAAGGAAACAAATAACCCGAATAAGAAACGAGAAGGACCACATCACAACAGAACCAAATGAAATTAAAAGAATCATTTCAGATTACTACGAAAAATTGTACTCTAACAAATTTGAAAACCTAGAAGAAATGGATGAATTCCTGGAAAAACACTACCTACCTAAACTAACACATTCAGAAGTAGAACAACTAAATAGATCCATAACAAAAAAAGAGATTGAAACGGTAATCAAAAAACTCCCAACAAAAAAAAAGCCCTGGCCCAGACGGCTTCACTGCAGAGTTCTACCAAACTTTCAGAGAAAAGTTAACACCACTACTACTAAAGGTATTCCAAAGCATAGAAAATGACGGAATACTACCCAACTCATTCTATGAAGCCACCATCTCCCTGATACCAAAACCAGGTAAAGACATTACAAAAAAAGAAAATTATAGACCTATATCCCTCATGAACATTGATGCAAAAATCCTCAACAAAATTCTAGCCAATAGAATCCAACAACACATCAAAAAAATAATTCACCCTGATCAAGTGGGATTTATACCAGGTATACAAGGCTGGTTTAATATCAGAAAAACCATTAATGTAATCCATCACATAAATAAAACAAAAGACAAAAACCACATGATCTTATCAATTGATGCAGAAAAGGCATTTGACAAAGTCCAACACCGATTCATGATAAAAACTCTTACCAAAATAGGAATTGAAGGAAAATTCCTCAACATAATAAAGGGCATCTATGCAAAGCCAACAGCCAATATCACTCTAAATGGAGAGAACCTGAAAGCATTTCCCTTGAGAACGGGAACCAGACAAGGATGCCCTTTATCACCACTCTTATTCAACATCGTGTTGGAAGTCTTAGCCAGGGCAATTAGGCTAGACAAAGAAATATAAGGTATCCGGATTGGCAAGGAAGAAGTAATGTTATCACTATTTGCAGATGACATGATTATATACACAGAAAACCCTAAGGAATCCTCCAGAAAACTACTGAAACTAATAGAAGAGTTTGGAAGAGTCTCAGGTTATAAAATAAACATACAAAAATCAGTTGGATTCCTCTACATCAACAAAAAGAACACCGAAGAGGAAATAACCAAATCAATACCATTCACAGTAGCCCCCAAGAAGATAAGATACTTAGGAATAAATCTTACCAAGGATGTAAAAGACCTATACAAAGAAAACTACAAAGCTCTACTACAAGAAATTCAAAAGGACATACTTAAATGGAAAAACATACCATGCTCATGGATAGGAAGACTTAACATAGTAAAAATGTCTATTCTACCAAAAGCCATCTATACATTTAACGCACTTCTGATCCAAATTCCAATGTCATATTTTAAGGGGATAGAGAAACAAATCACCAATTTCATATGGAAGGGAAAGAAGCCCCGGATAAGCAAAGCACTACTGAAAAAGAAGAAGAAAGTGGGAGGCCTCACCTTACCTGACTTCAGAACCTATTATACAGCCACAGTAGTCAAAACAGCCTGGTATTGGCACAACAACAGACACATAGACCAATGGAACAGAATTGAGAACCCAGACATAGATCCATCCACGTATGAGCAGCTGATATTTGACAAAGGACCAGTGTCAATTAATTGGGGAAAAGATAGCCTTTTTAACAAATGGTGCTGGCATAACTGGATATCCATTTGCAATAAAATGAAACAGAACCCATACCTCACACCATGCACAAAAACTAACTCCAAGTGGATCAAAGACCTAAACATAAAGACTAAAACGATAAAGATCATGGAAGAAAAAATTGGGACAACCCTAGGAGCCCTAATACAAGGCATAAACAGAATACAAAACATTACCAAAAATGATGAAGAGAAACCAGATAACTGGGAGCTCCTAAAAATCAAACACCTATGCTCATCTAAAGACTTCTGCAAAAGAGTAAAAAGACCACCTACAGATTGGGAAAGAATTTTCAGCTATGACATCTCCGACCAGCGCCTGATCTCTAAAATCTACATGATTCTGTCAAAACTCAACCACAAAAAGACAAACAACCCAATCAAGAAGTGGGCAAAGGATATGAACACACATTTCACTAAAGAAGATATTCAGGCAGCCAACAGATACATGAGAAAATGCTCTCGATCATTAGCCATTAGAGAAATGCAAATTAAAACTACCATGAGATTCCATCTCACACCAGCAAGGCTGGCATTAATCCAACAAACACAAAATAATAAATGTTGGAGAGGCTGCAGAGAGATTGGAACTCTCATACACTGCTGGTGGGATTGTAAAATGGTACAACCACTTTGGAAATCTATCTGGCGTTATCTTAAACAGTTAGAAATAGAACTACCATACAACCCAGAAATCCCACTCCTGGGACTATACCCTAGAGATACAAGAGCCTTCCTACAAACAGATATATGCACACCCATGTTTATTGCAGCTCTGTTTACAATAGCAAAAAGCTGGAAGCAACCAAGGTGTCCATCAACGGATGAATGGGTAAATAAATTGTGGTATATTCACACAATGGAATACTACGCATCGATAAAGAACAGTGACGAATCTCTGAAACATTTCATAACATGGAGGAACCTGGAAGGCATTATGCTGAGCGAAATTAGTCAGAGGCAAAAGGACAAATATTGTATAAGACCACTATTATAAGATCTTGAGAAATAGTAAAAACTGAGAAGAACACATACTTTTGTGGTTACGAGGGGGGGAGGGAGGGAGGGTGGGAGTGGGTTTTTTATTGATTACTCAGTAGATAAGAACTGCTTTAGGTGAAGGGAAAGACAACACTCAATACATGGAAGGTCAGCTCAATTGGACTGGACCAAAAGCAGTTTCCGGGATAAAATGAATGCTTCAAAGGTCAGTGGAGCAAGCGCGGGGGTCTGGGGAACATGGTTTGCGGGGACTTCTAAGTCAATTGGCAAAATAATTCTATTATGAAATGATTCTGCATCCCACTTTGAAATGTGGCGTCTGGGGTCTTAAATGCTAACAAGCAGCCATCTAAGATGCAGCAATTGGTCTCAACCCACCTGGAGCAAAGGAAAATGAAGAACACCAAGGCCACACGACAACTAAGAGCCCAAGAGACAGAAAGGGCCACATGAACCAGAGACCTACATCATCCTGAGACCAGAAGAACTAGTTGGTGCCCGGCCACAATCGATGACTGCCCTGACAGGGAGCACAGCAGAGGACCCCTGAGGGAGCAGGAGATCAGTGGGATACAGACCCCAAATTCTCATAAAAAAACCAAACTTAATGGTCTGACTGAGACTAGAGGAATCCCGGCGGCCATGCTCCCCAGACCTTCTGTTGGCAACGGACAGGAACCGTCCCTGAAGACAACTCATCAGACATGAAAGGGACTGGTGAGTAGGCGGGAGAGAGATGCTGATGAAGAGTGAGCTAATTATATCAGGTGGACACTTGAGATTGTGTTGGCAACTCTTGTCTGGAGGGGGGATGGGAGGATAGAGAGAGAGGGAAGCCGGCAAAATTGTCAAGAAAGGAGAGACTGAAAGGGCTGACTCAAGAGGGGGAGAGCAAGTGGGAGTAGGGAGTGAGATGTATGTAAACTTATATGTGACAGATTGATTGGATTTGTAAACGTTCACCTGAAGCTTAATAAAAGTTATTAAAAAAAATAAATAAATTCAACTTATGAAAATAAGGAATACACAATTTACAAAGAAAAACTTCCCAGCACAAAAAAGTAAGTGGAAAAATGCAATTGTCAACAACACACACAAAAACACATCAAAATGACAACACTAAACTCACATTAATCTATAATTACACTGAATGTAAATGGACTAAATGCACCAATAAAGAGACAGAGAGTCTCAGACTGGATAAGAAAACACGATCCGTCTATATGCTGCCTACAAGAGACACACCTTAGACTTAGAGACACAAACAAACTAAAACTCAAAGGATGGAAAAAATATATATCAAGGAAACAACAATCAAAAAAGAGCAGGAGTGGCAATATTAAATTCTGACAAAATAGACTTTAAAGTTAAATCCACCACAAAGGATAAAGAAGGACACTACATAATGATTAAAGGGACAATTGACCAGGAAGACATAACCATATTAAATATTTATGCACCCAATGACAGGGCTGCAAGATATATAAAACAAACTTTAACAGAATTGAAAAGTGAGATAAACACCTCCACAATTACAGTAGGAGACTTCAACACACCACTTTCGGAGAAGGACAGGACTTCCAGTAAGAAGCTCGCTATAGACACGGAAGATCTAATTACTACAATCAACAAACTTGACCTCATAGACTTATACAGAACACTCCACCCAACAGCTGCAAAGTATACTTTTTTTTTTAGTGCACGTGGAAGAAGATTTGCTAGAATAGATCACATATTAGGTCATAAAACAAACCTTTGCAGATTCAAAACATTGAAATATTACAAAGCATCTTCTCAGACCATAAGGCCATAAAAGCAGAACTCAATAACAAAAATCAGGGAAAAGAAATCAAATCCTTGGAATCTGAACAATACCATGCTCGAAAAAGACTGGGTTATAGAAGACATTAAGGAGGAAATAAAGAAATTCGTAGAATGCAACGAGAATGAAAACACTTCCTATCAAAACCTCTGGGACACAACAAAAGCAGTGCTCAGAGGTCAATTTATATTGATAAATGCACACATACATAAAGAAGAAAGAGCCAAAATCAGAGAACTGTCCCCACAATGTGAACAAGCAGAAAGCGAGCAACAGAAGAATCCATCAGGCACCAGAAGAAAAAAAATAATAAGAATTAGAGCAGAATTAAATGAATTAGAGAACAGAAAAACAATTGAAAGAATTAACAAAGCCAAAAGCTGGTTCTTTGAAAAAATTAACAAAATTGATAAACCATTGGCCAGACTGAAAAAGAAATACAGAAAGGAAACAAATAACATGAATAAGAAATGAGATGGACCGTACGACAACAGACCCAACTGAAACTAAAAGAATCATATCAGATTACTATGAAAAATTGTACTCTAAAAATTTGAAAGCCTAGAGAAAATGGATGAATTCCTAGAAACACACTACCTACCTAAAATAACACAATCAGAAGTAGAACAACTAAATAGACCCATAACAAAAAAAAGAGATTAAAAAGGTAATTTAAAAACTCCCAACAACAACAAAAAAAAGCCCTGGCCTGGACAGCTTCACTGCGGAGTTCTACCAAACTTTCAGAGAAGAGTTAACACCACTACTACTGAAGGTATTGAAAAGGATGGAATACTACCTAACTAATTCTATGAATCCAGCATATCCCTGATACCAAAACCAGGTAAAGACACCACAAAAAAAGAAAATTACAGACCTATACCCCTCATGAACATAGATGCAAAAATCCTCAACAAAATTCTAGCCAATAAAATTCAACAACATATCCAAAAAATATTCCACCACGACCACGTGGGATTTATACCAGGTATACAAGGTTGGTTCAATATTAGAAAAACAAATAATGTAATCCACCATGTAAATAAAACAAAAGAGAAAAACCACATGATCTTATCAATTGATGCAGAAAAGGCATTTGACAAAGTCCAACACCCATTTATGATAAAAACTCTCAGCAAAATAAGAATTGAAGGAAAATTCCTCAACATAATAAAGGGCATCTATACAAGCAAACAGCCAACATCATTCTAAATGGAGAGAGCCTGAAAGCATTTCCCTTGAGAATGGGAACCAGACAAGGATGCCCTTTATCACCGCTCTTATTCAACATTGTGCTGGAGGTCCTAGCCAGAGCAATCTGGATTGGCAAGGAAGAAGTCAAATTATCTCTATTTACAGATGACATGATTTTATACACAGAAAACCCTAAGGAATCCTCAAGAAAACTACTGAAACTAAAAGAAGAGTTCAGCAGAGTTTCAGGTTACAAGATAAACATACAAAAATCACTTGGATTCCTCTACATCAACAAAAAGAACATCAAAGAGGAAATCACCAAATCAATACCATTCACAGTAGCTCCCTGGAAGATAAAATACTTAGGAATAAATCTTACCAAAGATGTAAAAGACCTATACAAAGAAAACTACAAAGTACTACTGCAAGAAACTAAAAGGGACCTACATACGTGGAAAAACATACCTCACTCAGGGATAGGAAGACTTAACATAGTAAAAATGTCTATTCTACCAAAAGACATCTATATATATAATGCATTTCCGATCCAAATTCCAAGGACATTTTTTAATGTGATGGAGAAACAAATCACCAACTTCGTAGGGAAGGGAAAGAAGGCCCTGATAAGTAAAACATTACTGAAAAAGAAGAACTAAGTGGGAAGCCTCACTCTACCTGATTTTAGAACATATTATACCGCCACGGTATCAAAACAGCCTGGTACTGGTACAACAACAGGCATATAGACCAATGGAACAGAATTGAGAAACCAGATAGAAACCCACCCACATATAAGCAGCTGATATTTGAAAAAGGACCCAAAGCAGTTAAATTGGGACAACATAGTCTTTTTAACAAATGGTGCTGGCATAACTGGATATCCATTTTCAAAGATGAAATAGGACCCATACCTCACACCATGCACAAAAACTAACTCCAAATGGATCAAAGACCTAAACATAAAGACTAAAACGATAAAGATCAAGGAAGAAAAAATAGGGACAATGTTAGGAGCCCTACTACTAGGCATAAACAGAATACAAAACATTACCAAAAATGACAAAGAGGAACCAGATAACTGGGAGCTCCTAAAAATCAAACACCTATGCTCATCTAAAGACTTCACCAAAAGAGTAAAAAGACCACCTACAGATTGGGAAAGAATTTTCAGCTATGACATCTGTGACCAGCGCCTGATCTCTGAAATCTATATGATTCTGTTAAAACTCAACCACAAAAAGACAAACAACCCATTTAAAAATTGGGCAAAGGATATGAACACGCACTTCACTAAAGAAGATATTCAGGTGGCTAACAGATACACAAGGAAATGGTCTCAATCTTTAGCCATTAGAGAAATGCAAATTAAAGCTACGATGAGATTCCATCTCACTCCAACAAGGCTGGCATTAATCCAAAAAACACAAAATAATAAACGTTGGAGAGGCTGTGGAGAGACTGGAACACTTATACACTGCTTGTGGGACTGTAAAATGGTACATCCAATTTGGAAATTGATCTGGCATTTCCTTAAAAAGGTAGAAATAGAACTACCACACAACCCAGAAATCCCACTCCTTGGAATATATCCTAGAGAAATAAGAGCCTTTACATGAACAGATCTATGCACAGCCATGTTTATTGCAGCTCTGTTTACCGTAGCAAAAAGATGGACCCAACCAAGGTGTCCATCAACGGAGGAATGGATAAATTGTGGTATATTCACACAATGGAATACTATGCATCGATAAAGAACAAGGATGAACCTGTGAAATATTTCATAACATGGAGGCACCTGGAAGGTACTATGCTGAGTGAAATTAGTCAGATCCAAAAGGACAAATATTTTATAAGACTGCTGTTATAAGATCTTGAGAAATAGTTTAAACTGAGAAGAATACATTCTTTTGTGGTTACGAGAGGGGGGAGGGAGGGAGGGTGGGAGAGGGTTATTTACTGATTACATAGTAGATTAGAACTACTTTAGGTGAAGGGAAGGACAACACTCAATACAGGGAGGTCAGTATAACTGGACTGGACCAAAAGCAAAGAAGTTTTCTGAATAAACTGAATGCTTTGAAGGTCAGCAGAGAAAGGGCAGGGATTTGGGGACTATGGCTTCAGGGGACATCTAAGTTAATTGGCAAAATGAATTCTATTAAGAAAACATTCTACATCCCACTTTGAAATGTGGAGTCTGGGGTCTTAAACGCTAACAAGCGGCCATCGAAGATGCATCAATTGGTCTCAACCCACCTGGATCAAAGGAGAATGAAGAACACCAAGGTCACAAGGTAATTATGAGCCCAAGAAACAGAAAGGGCCGCATGAACTAGAGACTACATCATTCTGAGACCAGAAGAACTAGATGGTTCCCGGCCACAACCGATGACTGCCCTAACAGGGAGCACAACAGAGAACTCCTGAGGGAGCAGAAGAACAGTGGGATGCAGTCCCCAAATTCTCATAAAAAGACCAGACTTAATGTTCTGACTAAGACAAGAAGAATCCCGGCAGTCATGGTCCTCAAACGTTCTGTTGGCCCAGGACAGGAACCATTCCCAAAGACAACTCATCAGACATGGATTGGACTGAACAATTGGTTGGAGAGAGATGCTGATGAGGAGTGAGCTACTTGCATCAGGTGGACACTTCAATGTTTGCATCTCCTGTCTGGAGGGGAGATGGGAGGGTATAGGGAGTTAGAAACTGGCAAAATGGTCACGAAAGGAGAAACTGGAAGGAGGGAGCGGGCTGACTCATTAGGTGGACAGTAAGTGGGAGTATGTAGTAAGGTGTATATAAGTTTATATGTGAGAGACTGACTTTATTTGTAAACTTCCACTTAAGGCACAATAAAAATTACTAAAAAAATTCAGGAAACTAAATGAAATAGAAAACAGAAAAACAATTGAATGAATTAACAGACCAAAAGCTGGTTCTTTGAAAAAATTAACAAAATTGTTAAACCACTGGCCAGACTGACAAAAGAAAAACAGGACAGGAAGAAAATAACCTGAACAAGAAATGAGATGGGTGATATTACAACAGACCTAACTGAAATTAAAAGAATCGTATCAGACAACTTTGAAAAAATTGTACTCTAACAAACTTGAAAACCTAGAAGAAATGTATGAATTCCTAGAAACACACTACCTACCTAAACTAACATAAACAGAGGTAGAACAATAGACCCATAACAAAAGAAGAGATTGAAAAGGTAATCAAAAAATTACCACCACCAACAACAAAAAAAGCCCTGGCCCAGATGGCTTCACTGTAGAATTCTACCAAACTTTCAGAGAAGAGTTAACACCACTACTACTAAAAGTATTTCAGAGCATAGAAAAGGACAGAATACTTCCAAATTCATTCTATGAAGCCAGCATATCCCTGATGCCAAAACCACTTACAGAAACCACAAAAAAAAAAAGAAAGAAAATTATATACCTATATCCCTCATGACAATGTTCTGCTGCTATTCATAAAGTTTTCACTGCCTAATGGTTTTCAGAAGTAGGCTGCCGAGTCCTTCTTCCTAGACTGTCTTAGTCTGGAAGCTCAGCTGAAACCTGTCCTCCATGGATGACCCTGCTGGTATCTGAATACCGGTGGAAGAGCTTCCAGCATCACAGAAATACTGAAGACAGCTTCCTGGCCAACTGACTGGAAGTGATCCATAATTATGCCTATACCCAAGAAAGGTGATCCAACCGAATGTGGAAATTACAGAACAAGATCATTAATATCACGTGCAAGCAAAATTTGCTGAAGATCATTCAAAAACAGCTGCAGCAGTATATTAACAGGTAACTGCCAGAAATTCAAGCCGGTTTCAAAAGAGGACGTGGAACGAGGGATATCATTGCTAATGTCAGATGGATCCTGGCTGAAAGCAGAGATTACCAGAAGGATGTTTACCTGTGTTTTATTGACTATGCAAAGGCATTCGACTGTGTAGATCATAACAAATTATGGATAACATTGCGAAGAATGGGAATTCCAGAACACTTAATTGTGCTTATGAGGAACCATTACATAGATCAAGAGGCAGTTGTTCGGATAGAACAAGGGGATACTGATGGGTTTAAAGTCATGAAAGGTGTGTGTCAGGGTTGTATTCTTTCACCATACCAATTCAATCTGTATGCTGAGCAAATAATACGAGAAGCTGGACTATATGAAGAAGAATGGGGCATCAGGACTGGAGGATGACTTATTAACAACCTGCATTATGTAGATGACACAACCTTGCTTGCTGAAAGTGAAGAGGACTTGAAGCACCTACTAATGAAGATCAGAGACCACAGCCTTCAGTATGGATTGCACCTCAACATTGGTCCTCACAACTGGACCAATGAGCAACATCATGATAAATGGAGAAAAGATTGAAGTTGTCAAGGATTTTATTTTACTCGGATCCACATCAACAGCCATGGAAGCAGCAGTCAAGAAATCAAAAGACGCATTGCATCGGGTAAATCTGCTGCTAAGGACCTCTTTAAAGTGTTGAAGAGCACAGATGTCACCTTGAAGACTAAGGTGCGCCTGACCCAAAACATGGTATTCTCAATCGCATCATATGCATGTGAAAGCTGGATAATGAATAAGGAAGACTGAAGAAGAATTGACGCCTTTAAATTGTGGTATTGGCGAGAGTGTTGAATATACCATGGACTGCCAAAAGAACAAACAAATCTGTCTTAGAAGTACAATCAGAATGCTCCTTAGAAGCAAGGATAGCGAGACTGTGTCTTATATACTTTGGACATGTTATCATTAGGGATCATTTCCTGGAGTAGGACATCATGCTTGGCAGAATACAGGGTCAGTGGAAAAGAGGAAGACCCTCAATGAGATGGATTGACACATTAGCCGCAACAATGAGCTCAAGCATAACAGCGATTGTAGGGATGTTTCAGGACTGGGCAGTGTTTTGTTCCGTTGTGCATAGGGTCGCTATGAGTCAGAACCAACTCGACGGCACCTAACAACAACAACATCCCCCATGAACTTAGAATCAAAAATCCTCAACAAAATTCTAGCCAATGGAACTCAACAAGATATCAAAAAAGTAATTCATCATGACCAAGTGGGATTCATACCAGGTATGCAGGGATGGTTCAACATTAGAAAAACAATGTAACACATCATACAAATAACACAAAGGACAAGAACAACATGATTTTATCAATTAATGCAGAAAAGGCATTTGACACAGTTCAACACCCATTCATGATAAAAATTCTCAGGAATACAGGAATAGAAGGAAAAGTCCTCAGCATAATAAAAGGCATTTATACAAAGCAATAGCCAATATCATCCTAAATGGAGAGAGCCTGAAAGCATTCCCCTTAAAATCGGGAACCTGACAAGGGTGCCCTTTATCACTGCTCTTATTCCACATTGTGCTGGAGGTCCTAACCAGAGCAATTAGGCTAGATAAAGAAATAAAGAGCATCCAGATTGGTAAAGAAGAAGTCAAAGTATTTGCAGATGACAAGATCTTATACACAGAAAACCATAAAGAATCCTCAAGACAACTACTGAAACAAAGAGAACAGTTCAGCAGAGTATCAGGATACAAGATAAACATACAAAAATCAGTTGGATTCCTCTTCACCAACAAAAAGAACATCAAAGTGGAAATCACCAAATCAATACCATTTACAGTAGCCCCCAAGATGATAAAGTACTTAGGAATAAATCTTACCAGAGATGTAAAAGACTTATACAAAGAAAACTACAAAACGCTTCTGCTAGAAACCAAAAGAGACCCACATAAGTGGAAAAGCATAACTTGTTCATGGATAGGAAGGCTTAATTATAAAAATCTCTATTCTACCAAAAGCGATCTATAGATTTAATGCAATTCTGATCCAAATTCCAATGACATTTTTAAATGAGATGGAGAAACAAATCACCAACTTGATGAGGAAGAGAAAAAGGCCCCAGATAAGTAAAGCATTACTGAAAAAGAACAAAGTGGGAGGTCTCACTCTACCTGATATTAGAACCTATTATACCACTACAGTAGTCAAAACAGCCTGGTACTGGTACAACAACACATACATAGGCCAATGGAACAGAATTGAGAATCCAGACATAAATCCATCCACATATGAGCAGCTGATATTTGACAAAGGCCCCAAAGCAGTTAAGTTCGGAAAAGACAGTCTTTTTAACAAATGGCACTGGCACAACTGGATATCCATCTGCAAAAAAAGGAACATGGCCTATACCTCACAGCACGCACAAAAATAAGCTCAAAATGGATCAAACTCCAAAATATAAAATGTGAACGATAAAGATCATGGAAGAAAAATAGGAACAACATTAGGAGCCCTAATACATGGTATCAACAGTATACAAACATTATTAACAATTCAGAAGAAAAAGTAGGTAACTGTGAGCTCCTAAAAATCAAATACTGATGCTCATCCGAAGACTTCACCAAAAGAGTAAAAAGATTACCTATAGACTGGGAAAACGTTTTTAGGTATGACATTTCCGATTAGCGCCTCATCTCTAAAATCTACATGATACTGCAAAAACTCAACCACAAAAAGACAATGCAATTAAACCATGGGCAAAAGATATGAACAGACGCTTCACTAAAGAAGACATTCAGGTGGCTAACAGATGCATGAGGAAATGCTCACGATCATTAGCCATCAGAGAAATGTAAATGAAAACTACAATGAGATTCCATCTCACTCCAACAAGGCTGGCATTAATCTGAAAAATCCAAAATAATAAATTTTGGAGAGGTTGTGGAGAGACTGGAACACTTCTACACTGCTGGTGGGAATGTAAAATGGTACATCACTTTGGTAATCGATTTGACGCTTACCAAGGTCACAAGGTAATTATGAGCCCAAGAGACAGAAAGGGCCAAATGAGCTAGAGACTACATCATCCTGAGACCAGAAGAACTAGATGGTGCCTCGCCACAACCAATAACTGCCCTGACAGGGAGCACAACAGAGAAGCCCTGAGGGACCAGGAGAACAGGGGGATGCAGAGACCAGACTTAATGGCCTAAGACAAGAAGAATTCCAGTAGTCATGGTCCCCAAACCTTCTGTTGGCCCAGGACAGGAAACATTCCGGAAGCCAACTCATCAGACATGGTTTGGACTGGATAATGGAATGAAGAGGGATGCCGGTGAGGAGTGAACTTCTTGGATCAGGTGGGCAGTTGAGACTATGTTAGCATCTCCTGCCTGGAGAGGAGATAAGAGGGTAGAGGGGTTTAGAAGCTGGCGGAATGGACACAAAAAGAGAGAGTGGAGGGAGAGAGAGTGCCATCTCATTAGGGGGAGAGCAATTGAGAGTACATAACAAAGTGTATATAAGTTTATATGTGAGAAACTGACTTGATTTGTAAACTTTCACTTAAGGTACAGGAAAAATTAAAAAAAAAAAAACAAGGTCAGCAGTTCAAATCCACCAGACGCTCCTTGGAAACACTATGGGGCAGTTCTACTCTGAACCATAGGGTCGCTATGAGTCAGAATGGACTCGACATCAATGGGTTTGGTTACGGGTTTTGGTGGTCTTTCAGAAGTAGATTGCCAGGCCTTTCTTCTGAGTCACTTCTCGATGGACTTGAACCTCCAGCCTTCTGATTAGTAGCCAAACATGTAAGCATTTGCATCTCCCAGGGACTCCAATTTTTTCTTACAGGAACTGGATTTCCCTGCAAACAGCAACGCTATGGAGTCAAAGCTCCATTTGTTTGTGTTCTGTCCCTCAGGAGAGCAGACACAATCTTGTAGGACTGATGAGAAAGAATTATTTAATTAAAATCATGGCAACTGATTAAAAACAACAAAGTGTCATTGACCAGCAAGGATAAGATCAAAAGTTTTAGTTGAAAGTTTTCCAAGCTAAACACACCAACTGATGAAATTTTCACTGAAACAGTTATTTCAGGCTGATAATTTCAAGGCAAAACTAATGAGAATAAGGAGAAATCACCGGTAATTCTAACAAAATCCTTATCTTTGGAATGCAGGATATACGAAGGCAACATTTCACAGCAAATGCTAAATGAGTTTGCCAATTAAACCACCTGATCCAAAACCCACTGCCGCTGCTTCAATTCTGACTCATAGTGGCCCCACGGGACAGAGTGGAACTGCCCCACAGGGTTTCCAAGGAGCAGCTGGTGAATTTGAATTGCTGATGTTTTGGTTTGCAGCTAAGCCCTTAACCAGTAGGCCATCAGGGCTCGGGCTCAGGAATAAGATGCAGCCCATCTGGTATTAGTCTACAAGTGGACAATCACAATACATGCTCACTAGACATTTACTCAGTAGACCTTTACCAGGAGCAAAGCAATGCCACTTAATCTGGAGAAGACAAGGGTAGGCATATTGAGATGCATCTGAAATGCTTCCTGCTCTCAGTGAGTTTAGAATCAAATATCCAAGTTTAGACTGTCATTCAAGTCAGAACACCAATTCCGCAGGAAAGTAACAGGCAAAAAGCAGTGGATTGTGGGGGGAGTCAGAAACGACTTTATTACACGTGTAACAGGAAGGTGAAACGTGAAGCCTGGGCAGAAGGAATAATGGGCATATTTGCATTTATTTGTTCACGTGTATACTTATGAGTGGGTATTAGTTCACTTACTGTAAATGCTCAGAGTTACTTCATAAGCTGATCATTGCTCATATTTAAAAGCATCATAAAAAGAACTGTATTCAAGCCTAGTTCATACGCGTGACAGATAAACTACAGAAAAGACCATGAACACAGTCTAAACACAAGGAGGTAGAGGAGCTGCACGCTGGGTGGGCCCAGGGGAACCCTGTCAGGGGATGCTTTTGAGAGAACACGATTGTTTTTCTGGGTGTTTTCCCAAAGCCTTGGAGTATACCCCAATCTTCTCTCGTTTTCTATATGCTCACTGATTTCCCTGAAATCTTTAATAAAGGTCTTTGCTAACTATAAAAAAATAAATAAATAAACTTGCCTACAAGACAAATATTCTACATAAACCATGGCCTCATCTGCTCTGAGACCAGAAGAACTAGATGACGCCCAGCTACCACTACCATCCCTTGTGATTAGGGTCACAATAGATGGATTCTGAGAGAATGGGACAAAAATGTGGAACAGAGCCTTGAATTCATTTCAAAGAAAAAAAAAAAAACAGGCTTATTGGACTGGTTCAGACTTGAGTACACCCTTAGAAGCACTACCCTGAAATACTCCTCAAATCTTGAACTGAAACTAGCCCCTGAGGTCACCTTATGCCTAAATAACAGATTGGCTCCCAAAATAATGAATATCACAAGTACTGTGCTCCTTTGGTTCAAATTCTAAAGATGGCTGCTTAACAAGAGTCAGTTAACAAAATGAAAAATAAACTCAATTGAAATGTGAACCCTCTTAAACTTGCTCTTTTAAAGCCAATAATTCCAGATTCAACCTCCCAGCTTTCCTAGGAGACAAGTCACACAGTGGTGCTGTTCTTAGAAAGCAAGAAATCCATCACCCTGCTGGTCATTCAAACCGCCCAGACTGCCTTGCAATAAGAAATGCTTGATTTTCACATCACCTGCCTCTGCATTTCCTACTACATCGTATTTGCGGTTTTGCACGCACTGCATCGTACTCTCACTGTCCCCTGGCTCCACACATCTTCTAGGAATGCATGTTAGGACATCTCTTAAGGGAAAGGTCCTCAGTACATGTAATTCAGTTTACATTTCCTCCTGTGTTGTGATTAGGAATACATCTCAGCCAGTGTTGCTTCCTCCCTGTTTACATAGCAGGTACTGTGGGAACAAAACGGTTCCTTTTTCTTTTTGTAATATAACTTTATTTATTTTCAGTCAGTCCTTAAAACATCAGTATCAGAATTGCATCCCTGTATTGTTTTTAAGTGTTTTTTGGAAAACTTTGAGTAATCAGATACTCTTTTTCTGGAAATTGCAAGATTTGCATTATTTCTTACTCCCTTGGATGATCCTACAGAAGTAACACATGGAGCCTCCAAGTACACACGCTGAGAGAGAAACCACAGTAGCTGAATAACCCTCAGTCATCACATCTTGTCATTTCCTCCAATGCTCTGAGATTGAGTGGAAGATCGTCTGTTTTCGGTGTACTGTGACCCAAGAACAGAGATGACGTCTATCAGTAGTCAATGCCCGCCCTAGACCTTTTCCAAAGGGATAGTCAGAGAGCCGAGTTCAAAGTACTTTTGGCCTCTCCTTTTCATGGCCAATCTTAGTAAGTCGCATATGGGCTAATTTAACCACATATGCTTCCAGGGTCGAAGATTTTCATGCAGTAGAAAAAGGTATTGCAGAATTTGGACATGATTGTCACTCCATAATGCAATTACTGGCCCTGAGCTCACTCATTCAAATCCAATGGCCTAAATCCATAAGTATGCATTATGGGGAAAAAATGGATGGACTGACAAGCAGAAGAATCAAGGAGCAAGTCTGCTTTTCTTGAGTGCTAGATGCAATAATTTGACCTACCATCCATCTGGATTAAAAACTATTTAAGGTTGCTCCATGATAGAAGCTCAAGCCCTAAGAAAAGCTGCAATGATTTTGCTTTAATCAATTACCATGATGAGTAGCTTTAAAAAATATCAGGATGATTTTTCTTGAACCTCTCTAACTTCATTACCTAAGCTAAGATGTGAGTAGAGTTGTACATTGTAGCTGCCAGAGAAAACACAAAGATAGGCACATGCAGGAAGGTACTTCCTGGTTGCAGAGAATTAAGGCGTGGGCAATGTCCAGGGAGGCAGAAGCATTCTTTTCACTGGATGGGCAAACACTGTGGATGCTGAAGATAGAAATATTCATCAGATCCTATCAAGTTTATAGTTCAGATTAAAATCAGAAATCACAAGGCAATTCATGAGGGCAAAATTATGAAATGACTTTGTCACATAATTGTAGCAAAGAGGGGAGAAGAGCCCCTGCCTCTTCTAGGCTTGCAATTCTCTGCTTCTCCACTACCTTTTTCTGCATTACCCTCTTGAGTCAAAATATATTCCCCAGTGACAAGAAACTATGTTAGTGCCAGCAGGGAAATGTTCTGAGTGAAGGCTGTCAGTGTGGAACACTCCTCCTCAGTGTCTCTCTCTTTCCCTTACACCCTCCCATCTGAAGGTCACCTCTGCTGTGAGAGCAGGATTAAAGTTGGTCTCACATTTCTTTTCTTATTGCAACCACTTGGGGTTGGCACCCTTCATCTCCAATGACCAATTTTCCTACCAAGCCTCTCTTCTTGGAACAACAACACCATGAGTGCTCATTCAACTCATTTTCATATTAATACATTGAAAATTATACTCATGATGGAAAAAAAAGTCAAACATACTGTACTTAATGAACATTCTACCTTGACTCCCACAAAGATATGAGCATGTACCTTGATAAGCCTGGATTCCAGAGAGCAAGGGTGTGTGTAGGGCTTCATGGCTCAGAATGGCCAGCTAGGAGTTAGATGGGAGCAAATGTGTGTGTGATTTGACTTCTGTGAGCAGAGTCCTGTTTTGTTCTCGAGATACCCACCCATTTCAGGGCCATGCGGCTCTATCTAACACCTATTTCTGAAGCTATTGGGCACATTAAGCCCAATAGCTTCAGAAAAATAATATCTTCTTCTTCCTCGCCCTTATATCTGCTCTCATGCCCACTAAGTGTACGTGCACAAGAGAGTCTGATGACTATTCAATATCCAGGTAATCAAGATGACCTACTTGCAAGCTCTATAATGTGACAGCACAGTTCCCATTTCCACCCCAGATTTCCCGTGTCCATTCAACCAGCTTCTGGACAGGATTTGCCTGTTTAGTCTCGTGCATCTACTTCAACTAAGAAGTATACTCTTGACGAGTATTATTTCATATTTTGTATTCCACTCTAATCTTGTCTGAAGTGTTGCCTTCAGGAATGGTTTTAGTTATGGGTTAACAGTCTGGGGGCATGTCCTCTGGGGTTTCTCTTGTCTCCGTCTGACCATTAAGTCTAGTCTTCTTAGGAGAATTTGAGTTCTGCTCTGCACCTCCTCCCGCTGCATCTTGGACCCTCTGTTGTGTTCCCTATCAAGCTGGTCTTTAGTGGTAGCCAGGCACCATCTAGTTCTTCTGGACTCAGGCTGGTAGAGTCCCTGGTTTATGCGGACCTTTAGTCTCTCGGGCTATTATTCTGCCTATGTCTTTGGTGTGCTTCATTCTCCTTCAATCCAAGTGCGTTGGGACCACTTGATGCATCTTAGATGGCCACTCACAAGCTTTTAAGACCCCACAGGCCACTCACCAAAGTGGGATGCAGAACATTTTCCTAATAAACTTTGTTACGCCAATTGACCTAGATGTCCCCCAAAACTGTGCTCTCCAGGTCCCAGCCCCAGCTACTCTCTCCCTCAAAGTGTTTGGATATGTTCAGGAAACTTTTTAGCTTTTGCTTTGGTCCTGTTATGCTGACTTATCCTGTAATCTGTGTTGTCCTTCCTTTCACCAAAGATGATCCTTGTCTATGAACTGGTTAGTGAATTCCCCTATCCCTCCCTCCCGACACTCCTAACCATCAAAGAATGCTTTCTTTTGTGTTTAAACCTTTGCCTGAATTCTTATAATAGTGGTCTCATACAATATTTGTCCTTCTGTGACTGATGAGTTTCACTTAGCATAATGCCCTCCACAGTCATACATGTTGTAAGATGTCTCGAGGATTCATCATTGTTCTTTATTGTTGCATAGTATTCCATTGTGTGTATGTACCATAATTTGTTCATCCATTCTGTTGATGGGCACCTAGGTTGTTTCCATCTTTTTGCTATTGTGAACAATGATGCAATGAACATGTGTGTGCATGTCCATTTGTGTGACACCTCTTATTTCTCTAGGATATATTCCAAGGAGTGGGATGGCTGGAGCATATCGTAATTCTATTTCTAGCTTTTTAAGGAAGTACCACATCTATTTCCAAAGTGGTTGTACCATTTTACATTCCCACCAGCAGTGTATAAGTGTTCAAGTCTCTCTATAACCTCTCCAAACACTTATTATTTCATGTCTTTTGGATTAACCTTGTTGGGGAGAGACGGTTTCTCATCCTAGTTTTAATTTGCATTTCTCTAATGGCTACTAATAGTGAGCATTTCCTTATGTGTCTGTTAGACACCTGAATCTCTTCTGTGATGAAGTGTCTGTTCGTATCCTCTGCCCACTTTTTAAATGGGTTGTATTTTTGTTGTTGAGGTGTTGCAGCAGTTTGTAGATTTTAGAGATTAGACCCTTATTGGATATGACGTAGTCAATTTTTTTCCCTAGCCTGTAGGTTCTCTTTTGAGCCTTTGGTGAAGTCCTTGGATGAGTATAAGTGTTTGAGCATAAGTGTGAGGAGCTCCCAGTTATCTGGTTTCTCTCCTGGCATTTGTGCATTGTTAGTTATGGTTCGTATAATATTTATGCAATGTATTAGGGTTTCCAGCATTGTCCCTAAAATGTGGTCTATTCTGGAGAATGTTCCTTGTGCACTGAAAAAGAATGTATAATTGGCTGCTATTGGGTGGAGTGTTCTGTATACATGTCTATGAGGTCAAGTGGGTTGATTTTGGCATTTAGATCTGTGTCTTTATTTTCTTTCTAGATGTTTTGTCCTTCACTGAAAGTGGTGTGTTGAAGTCTCCTACTATTATTGTGGTGCTGTCTATTTCTCTCTTCAGTGTTGTTAGAGTTTGTTTTACATATTTTGGAGCTCTGTCATTGGGTGTGTATGTAATTCTTATGGTATGTCCTCCTCGTGTATTGACTCTTTAATCATTATATAGTATCCTTCCTTATCCTTTGTGGTGGATTTTGCTTTGAAGCCTATTTTGTCAGAGATTAATATTGCCACTTCTGCTCTTTTTTGGTTGTTCTTCACTTGATATATTTTTCTTCCATCGTTTGAACTTTAGTTCATTTGTGTGTTTGAGTCTAAGGTGTGCCTCTTGTAGGGAGCATATTGATGGACGTTGTTTTGTTTTTTAAACCATTCTGCCACTCTGTCCCTTTACTGGTACATTTAGTCCATTTATATTCAGTGTAATTATTGATAGAGTTTACTGTTGTCATTTTGAATTTTTGTTGTTGTTGTTGTGTTGACAGTTTCTTCGTTCCACTTAATTCTCTGTGCTGAGTCATTTTTCTTTATGTATTGTCTTTTAATGTTTTTATTATTGTTGATTTTGTGTTTCCTGAATCTATATATTTTTCTTTTTTTTTAATTTTGCCGGGTAGATTTATTAGCTTCCTTTGTGATTACCTTCAGATTTACCTTTATTTTCTAAGTTGAAAGCAACCTTTTATTTCTTGACATCGCCTTGACTTCCTCTTCCTATGGAAGTTCTGTGATTACACTATTCCCTTTTTTTTATTTTAATGTTGTCATTTACATATTGACAGCTCTGTTTCCCTATTTTAATCTTTTAGCTTTGACTTACTTTTGATACTTCCCAATCTAGGTTAATATCTGGTTGTTCTGTCCTGTGGTCTACTCTTGGGTTGTTGTCTGATATTGTTTGTTCTCTAACCTGAGTACTCCCTTTAATATTGCTTGTAATTTTGGTTTGGTTTTTACAAGTTCCCTTAACTTCTGTTTATCTGAAAATGCCCTAATTTTGCTATGATACTTGAGGGACAGTTTTGCTGGATATATCATTCTCAGTAGGCATTTTTTTTTTCCTTCAAGGCTTCCTATATGTCACTCCATTGCCTTCTTACCTTTAGAGTTTCTGCTGAGTAGTCAGAGCTTAGTCTTATGGATTCTCCCTTTTAGGTGGCTATTCATTTATCCCTAGCCAGTCTCAAGATTCCATCTTCAGCGTTGGTTTTGGCAAGTTCGATTATAATATGCGGGTGACTTTTCTGGGGGGGATCTACCGTGTGTGGGGTTCGTTGAGCTTCTTGGGTAAACATCTTCTCATCTTTCAGGACACCAGCAAAGTTTTCTGCCATGAAATCTTTAACAATTCTCTCTGTATTTTCTGTTATCCCCCCTCTTCTGGTACTCCAATCACTGATAGCTTTTTACTCTTGATAGTGTCCCGCATAATTCTTCTATATATATATTTTTTATTCTTTTTACTGATTTTTACTCAAATAAATTAGTGTCAAATAATTTATCTTCTATCTCACTAACTCTGACTTCCATTGCATCAGTCCTGCTCCTATCAGCTTTTACTAAGTTCTCTAAATCCAAAATTTTATTGTTAATCATTGGATTTCTAGTTGCTGTCTATGATTTCTGGCAACCTGTTAAATTTGTCAATCTGCTCTTACATTGTTTTCCTGAATTCATCCATTGCTTTTTCTGTATGTTCCTTTGCTTGGTCTGAGTTTGTCTGGTCTCCTTCCTGATCTCGTGAAGAGCTCTGTATATTAATCTTTTGAATTCTAACTCCAGTAATTCTAAGACCTTAACTTCCTCTGAAAGGTTTCCTGATTCTTTATTTTGGTTGCTTGCTGGAGCCATTTTGAACTGCTTTCCTATGTGATTTGATAGTTACTCTTTTCTCCGACCCATCAATAAGTTATTAGATTATTCATTGTGTGTTTCTTCATTGTGTCCTAGCTTTTTGTTTTGTTTTCTTTAGATATGCCCAAGAGTTTGAGTGTGTGAAATGCTTTGGATATTGGCATCTTTGAAGTGCTCACATCCTATCTCCAGGTGGTTAGAGTAGCTAGTAGGTGTGAAAGCTCAGGAATATGTTCACTTTTCTTGTGCAGATGCAGCTCAGGTGTCCAGGTTGTTGGTCACTGAGTGTGTGGTACAGACACTCACCTACAGTCCTCGACAGGCAAAGCTGTTTAAGGGTGTTGGGAGCAGGCACAGGTATCTGGCTGTAGTAGGGGGCTATATGTGCTGGGCAATGCAGGGGGCTGATGGCTGCCCCCAAGTGCCTGGGTGGACGGTGTGTCCCTGTCTCCTAGAGTGCGTAGCGTGGTGGGTTTTGCAGCCAGTGCTTGGGCGCTCAATGCTGTTGGCTGTAGGTACTGGGAGGTATTGTATATTCTCAGCTTGCTGACATGACTGGATGGATGGCATAAGTGATACCACCAACCCTCAGGCCCCTGATGTGAGTGGGTGAAGTCCCTGCTTAATGGGCAGGATGTTGTCAATTGTCACAAATCTGCAACTCCCCCTTGGCTCTGCAGTTGAAAACAAGCTTCAGGTGTAGGCCCTCTTGTTTTATGCTAATGACAGCATGTGTTGCTGAACTGGTCCATACAGATAGAGTCAGGGGAGAAGGGAGCTACATGCCCTTGGTCCCCTTAGGCCAGTGCCCAGGCAAAGGGACAGTGCCTGGCCTGAGTTCTCAGTTTAGGGGGCATGGTGATTTTTTAAAACTGCAAGACTGGATTGGGCATGGATAGCCCTGAGTTCTGGCTTAGTGGGCATGGCAGTTGTTGAATACTGCAGGACTGGTGTTGGAACAGAGCTGGGTAGGGGATGGGTGAGGATAAAGAGGCAAGTGTCCTCTGTGAAATTCCTAGAGGGGGACAGGTTATTTTGACCCTTAACAGTAGATGAGACACTTATACTTAGGTTCCGCAGTTTCAGTACCGTTTTCATCCCAATCCAGAGGCTTGTGTAGACTCTCCGCTGCCTGGCCTCTCCTGACGTGGTGATACATGTCCTGAACTCTACTACTTGCCCCAGCCTTCATACACCATCTGACCCAGCCAGCAGGGTGCTGGCAACCTCACAACTGGCACATCTTCACTGCTTCTGAACAGTCTCTCCTTCACCTTTCCACTCAGTCCGATTCCTAAGCATTTTCTTTGATGATCAGGACTCCTAGACTATCAGATATAATCGATTCGCTTGATTTTTCGATTTTTGTTGTAAGAGCAATAACAAGAAGCATCTGATTATTCCATCATCTTGGCCATGCCTCCTCCTGTTTTCTCTTTACACAATTAAGGTGTGTTCCAAAATATATATATTTTCCATTAAAATAATGTCAATGTTTCCCCACCTCACTCTGGGATCAGCAATCCTATTTGTGTTTCTTTAGTCTGTTTCTACAATGAGAACTTTAACATTCTCCTCAACATCAAAGTCCCCCTAAGAACAGGCTTGCCAGGTTTAGCAAACAAAATTCAGGGATTTCCCATGGAATACTGGGGATATATTTACAATAATATTAGTCCTTGTTTAACAGAAATTTGAAGTCAACAAGTGGCTTGTATTTTATCTGGCAAAGCTACCAAGAGGTATAAAACATTAAGCTGTTATGACTTACTCACCTTCAGAAAAACAGAACTGAATTTGTAGTCGTAAGGCCTGAGATTGAATCTTCATTCCATAAACATAAAACGCAGCATCCAAACCAAGCCAGCACACCAATTTCACAACATCATTAGAGGTCATTTTGATTATCTGGGATAATAAATACTCATCAAACACTCTTGAGCACCTAGGTTTAGTGGGCTTGGGAGAAGATGTAAGGACAAGGAAGGCACAAAATCTTTTACTCTGAAGGAAAAGGGCCTACTATGCTACAGCCCTAGGCTCTCCAGGTGTTAGACAGCGCCCCATGGCCCTGAAATGAGGGGATATCTTGAGACCAAGGCAGGATTCTACTCACCAAAGTCAAATCCCCATCCACACACACTTGCTCCCATCTAAATTCTAGCTGGCCATTCTGAGCCATGAAGTCCTACTTCTCAGCTTCAGCTTCACATGTTTTCATCACAAACACTTGGTCTTGGAATCCAGGCTCATCTAGGTATGTGCCCATATCTTTGTGGGAATCGTCGTATTATCATCCTTAAATGAAAGTATTTTTGACTTATTTTTCATCACTAACATAATTTTCACTGTATTAAAGTCAAAATGAGTTGAAAGAGCATTCATTTTGTTGTTGTTTCAACAAGAGAGGCTTGGTAGAAAAATTGGTCACGGGAGATAAGGTTGCTGACCCCAAGTGGCTGCAGTAAGAAAAGAAATGTGTTGCCGTTATTGCTTTTAGGTGGGATTGAGTCGGTTCCGACTCATAGCGAAACTATGCAGAACAGAATGAAAGACCGCCTGGTCCTGGGCCATCCTTACAATCATTGCTATGCTTGAGCTCATTCTTTCAGCCACTGTGTCAATCCACCTCATCGACGGTCTTCCTTTTTTCCACTGACCTTGTACTTTGCTAAGCATGAACTCCTTCTCCAGAGACTGATCCCTCCTGACAACATGTCCAAAGTATGTAAGAGGCAGTCTCGCCATCCTTGCCTCTAAGGAGCATTCTGGTTCCACTTCTTCCAAGACAGATTTGTTCGTTCTTTTGGCAGTCCATGGTATATTCAATATTCTTCACCAACACTGCAATTCAAAAGCGTCAATTCTTCTTTGGTCTTCCTTATTCATTGTCCACCTTTCACATGCATGTGATGCTGCTGAAAATGCCATGGCTTGGCTCAGGCTCACCTTAGTCTTCAAGGTGACATTTTTGCTTTTCAACACGTTAATGGGGTCCTTTGCAGCAGATTTACCCAGTGCAATGCGGCTTTTCATTTCTTGATTGCTGCTTCCATGGCTGTAGATCGTGGATCCAAGTAAAATGAAATCCTTGACAACTTCAATCTCTTCTCCATTTATCATGATGTTGCTTATTGGTCCAGTTGTGAGGATTTTTGATTTCTTTATGTTGAGGTGCAATCGATACTGAAGGCTGTGGCCTCTGATCTTCATTAGTAAATGCTTCAAGTCCTCTTCAATTTCAGCAAGCATGGTTGCGTCATCTGCATAATGATGAGTCTTCCCCCAATCCTGATGCCTCGTTTTGTCTTCATACAGTCCATCTTCTGTGATTATTTGCTCAGCATACAGATTGAATAGGTATGGTGAAAGGATACAACCCTAAAGCACACCTTTCCTGACTTTAAACCAGTCAGTATCGTCTTGTTATGTCTGAACAACTGCCTCTTGATCCTCATGAACACAATTAAGTGTTCTGGAATTCCTATTCTTCTCAATGTTATCCATAATTTGTTATGATCCACACAGTCAAATGCCTTTGCATAGTCAATAAAACACAGGTAAACATCCTTCTGGTATTCGCTGCTTTCATCCATGATGCATCTGACATCAGCAATGATATCCCTGGTTCCACGTCCTCTTCTGAAACCAGCCTCAATTTCTGGCAGTTCTGTGTCCACACACTGCTGCAGCCATTTTTGAATGATCTTTAGCAAAATTTTGCTTGCATGTGATATTAATGATATTGTTCGATAATATCCGCATTCAGTTGTATCACCTTTCTTGGGAATAGACATAAATAGTCAATTGGCCAGGAAGTTGTCTTCCATATTTCTTGACATAGACGAGTGTGCATCTCCAGCGCTGCTTCTGTCTGTGAACACATCTCAATTGATATGCCGTCAATCCCTGGAGCCTTGTCTTTTGCCAGTGCCTTCAGTCCAGCTTAGACTTCTTCCTTTAGTGCCATTGGTTCCTGATCATATGCTACCTCTTGAAACGGTTGAACATAGACTAATTCTTTTTGATTCTGTGTATTCCTTCCATGTTCTTGATGCTTCCTGTGTCATTTAATATTTTCCCCATAGAATCCTTCACTATTGCAACTCAAGGCTTGATTTTTTTCATCAGTTTTTTCAGCTTCAAAAATGCCAAGTGTGTTCTTCCCTTTTGGTTTTCTATCTCCAGCTCTTTGCATATGTCATTATAATACTTTACTTTGTCTTCTCGAGCTGCCTTTTCAAATCTTTTATACACTTCTTTTGCTTTATCATTTCTTCCTTTTGCTGCTTGACATTCATGAGCAAGTTTCAGAGTCTCCTCTGACATCCATCTTTGTCTTGTCTTTCTTTCCTGTCTTTTCAATGACCTCTTGCTTTCTTCATGGATGATGTCCTTGATGTCATTCCACAACTTGTCTGGTCTTTGGTCACTAGTGTTCAGTGTGTCAAATCTATTCTTTAGATGGTCTCCAGATTCAGGTGGGATATACTCAAGGTCATATTTTGGCTCTCATGGACTTTCTCTGATTTTCCTCAGTTTCAGCTTGAATTTGCATATGAGCAATTCACGGTCTATTCCACAGTCAGCCCCTGGCCTTGTTCTGATTGATGATAGTGACCTTTTCCATCGTCACTTTCTGCAGATGTAGTCAATTTGATTCCTGTGTGTTCCATCTGGTGAGGTCCATGTGTATAAATAGTCTCCGTTTATGATGGTGAAAGAAGAAGGTATTTTCACTGAAGAAGTCGTTGGTCTTGCAAAATTCTATCAGTCGATGTCCAGCATTGTTTCTATCACCAAGGCCATATTTTTGAACTGCTGATCCTTCTTCTTTGTTTCCAACTTTCGCATTCCAATCACCAGTAATTATCGATGCATCTTCATTGCAAGCCCCCATGTGTCTGTCAGTTTTTCATACTGTGGGGGCTTGCACGAGTTGCTGTGATGCTGGAAGCTATGCCTCCGGTATTCAGATACAAGCAGGGTCATCCATGGAGGACAGATTTCAGCTGAGCTTCCTGAGTAAGACGGACTAGGAAGAAGGACCCAGGAGTCTACTTCTGAAAAACATTAGACAGTGAAACCTTATGAATAACAGCACAACATTGTCTGCTGGAAGATGAGCCACCCAGGTTGGAAGGCACTCAAAAGACAACTGGGGAAGAGCTGCCTCCAAAAAGAGTCAACCTTAATGATGTGGATGGAGTCTAGCTTTCGGGACCTTCATTTGCTCATGTGGCACGGCTCAAAATGAGAAGAAACAGCTGCAAACATCCATTAATAATAGGAACCTGGAATGTACAAAGCATAAATATAAGAAAATTGGAAATAATCAAAAATGAAATGGAACACATAAAAATCAATATCCTAGGCATTAGTGAGCTGAAATGGACTGGTATTGACCATTTTGAATCTGATGATCATATAGTCTACGATGCTGGGAATGACAGCTTAAAGAGGAATGCTGCTGCATTCATCATCAGAATGAACATTTCAAGACCTTTCTTGAAGTACAACGCTGTCAGTGATAGGATAATATCCACACGCCTACAAGGAAGGCTATTTAATATGACTATCATTCAAATCTACGTGCCAAGCACTAAAGCCAAAGATGAAGAAATAGAAGATTTGTATCCGCTGTTGCAGTCTGAAAAGTTAAGAAATGTGAGACCAACTTTAATCCAGCTGACAGAGCAGTAGTGGTTTCTGGATGGGCAGGTGTAGGGGAAGCAGAGAGAGGCTGAGGAGGAGAGTTCCACAATGATGGCTTCCACTCAAAAAATGTCCTTACTGGCATTAACAACACTGGTGGTGTAGTGGTTAAGTGCTATTGCTGCTAACCAAGAGGTTGGCAGTATGAATCCTGCAGGTGCTCGTTGGAAACCCTAACGAGCTGTTCTACTCTGTTCTGTGGGTTCACTGTGAGTCAGATTCGACTCGAATGCAATGGGTTTGGGCACTAACATAGTTTCTTATTCTTGTAGAAAGATATTTTGACTCAAGAGGAAATGTTGTAGAAAAATGCAACAGCAGTGATATTGTAGTGGGAAAGCAGAGAATTCATCCAGAGGAGACAAGGGTTTTCTTCTTTCCTCTTTGCTACAATTATGTGAGAAAGTCATTTTATAACGTGGTCCTCATGAATTGCCTGATGATTTCTGAGTGTTATCTGAATTATAATAAAACTGATGGGACCCAATGAATATTTCTATCTACAGCATCCATAGTGTTTGCCCAGCCACTGTGAAAAGAGCGCCTCCGTGCATATTCTGCCTCTCTGGATATTACTCTGCAGCCAGGAAGTACTTTCTTTGTATTCTCTCTGGCAGCTACAATGGACAACTCTACTCACAGCTTAGATGATGCAGTTAGAGACAGTCAAGAAAATCATCCAAATATTTTTTAAAGCTACTCATTCTGATTGATAAATCTTGGTGACTTTTCTTGGGATTTGAACTTCTATCATAGGGCAACCTTAAAGGATGTTCAATCCAGACTTTCCTATTACGGAAATGGTCAGGCAAATCATTGTACCTAGGTAATCAAGAAAAGCAGGATTGCTCCGTGATTCTTCCGCTTGTCAGTTAGTCAATCGATTTTTTTCCCACGATATACGCTCAAAGATTTAGGGCCATTGGATTTGAATAAGTCAACTCAAAGCCAATGATTCAAACATTGCATTCTGGAGAAACAATCATGTCCAATTCTGCAATTTCTTTTTCGAAATTGAAAATCTCTGAACCTGGAAGCATATGTGATTAAATTAGCCCATATGAAACTTACCAACATTGGCCATGAAAGGGCGAAGCCAAAAGTCCTTTGGACCCGGCTCCCTGACCATTCTTGTGGAAAGGTCTAAAGCAGACATTGCCCACTGATAAAACTCATCTCATATCTCCCAGCTCTGTACATCATCAGCCCTTGCAGCAATTTCCTTCATGCAGCCTTGCTGTGGGATTTTCACTCCTGGGTCAAGATGCTGAGACTCTCCTATTCCTCTCTCCTAAATCTCAGTATCCATGTCTTACCACTTACAAATTAAATAGAGCAGAGAAAGTCAAGCACACAAGAACCATGAAAATATACCACCTACGTATAATTTATATATTGCAGTCCACAAAGTGTTCTTAATATACAAAACAATCTTGAAAAAGAAGAACAAGCTATAGGACACACACTTCAAGATTTATAACAGCACTACGCACATGCAGTACACTAAACATTCCGGTTCTGCCATAAGAATAGACATAGAGACTAAAGAAATAGTATTGAGGTTCCAGAAATGAATTTTTATATCTTTGCTCAATTTGTTTCAACAATGATGCTACGTCCATTCAGTGTGTAAAGAACGGTCTCTTTAACAAATGATGTTCAGACAACTGGATCTCCACACAGAAAAGCATGAAGGTGAACACGTACTCCACACCATATACAAAAATTTACTCTAAATGGATAGGTGACCTAAATATCAGACCAAAATCATAAAACCCTTAAAAGTAAGCATCAGAGTTATATTTCATGTTTTTTCCTCCCACACTTTCGTAGATATGACATAAGAAACAAATAGATAAATTTCTCTTGGTGACATTTAAATCTTTTGTGCACCAGTGAGCACTATCAAGAAAGTGAAGACAGCTACAGATTGTGAGAGCATACTTGGAATTCCTTAAGGGTTTCTTATTCAGAAATATAAGGAGTGCCTAGAACTAAACACAGAAACACAAACTACCGAATTTAAAAAAATTGGCGAAAGGCATAAACAGGCATTATTCCAAAGAAAATACAAATGGCCAGTATGCACATGAAAAGAGGCATCATCAGTCATTAGGGAAATGCAAATGAAAATCACAATGAGGTATTACTCCATGTCCCACTGATGGCTATTGCCAGAAAAAAACAAAAACAAACAGAAGAGCATTAGTGAGAATGGAAGAAGCTGGGAGCCATGTGCATTGCTAGTGGGCATCTGAGGTCCTACAGCCCCTGTAGTATACAGTTTAGTGGCTCCTCAAATAATCTAACAAAGAATTGCCATATGACCCTGTCATTCCACTCCTAGGCATATACACAGAAGAACTGAAAGTACGAAAACACATACTTGGGCACTGACATTTACTGCACCATTATTCACTGAATCAAAAAGGTGGAAATAAGCCCAGTGTCCATCAAAAGATGACTGAATACACAAAATGTGACAGAAAGATACATGCAATATTATGTAGTCATAGAGAGCAAGAAGGTTGTACTTTGCAATAAGCGGATGAACCTTGAAAACACTGTTCTGAATGAAATAACTGAAATCCCAAGAACAATTATTGCATGATCCCACTTACATGAAAGTCTACAATATGTAAAGACATACAGCAGTTTAATGGCTAGGAGGGCTGGAGGCAGAAAGCATGGGGGGTGATTTCTAAAAACAAAAGAACAAAAGCAACAAAAAGAATATTCAAAACCAAATGAAAAGAAACCTACGAAATCCTGGCATGTATTATTGATCAAAAATTATATTTAAAATATGTGATGTTTTACAATATAAAAGAAGGCCAACCACCATTCTGTCAACAAAAGAGTACATATAGTACCAACTACAGTCATCATGTTGGGAATAACATATGAAGCAGGCCGGCCAGGCTACAGGGAATCCATTTGTATTACAGAGAAGCAGTTACTGCATCATTCCACAAAGAGGTTATCAGTACACTTTTGGGCAATAGAATCCACCATCATAAAGGACACTCACCATAACGTACAGAAGTCCTTGGGTGGGTCCAAATGAGGTAGGAGATGGGTGTGCAGTCACCTGGGGTCCGCCATGGTCATTTGACATCATGTGGTATGTTTGAAGCTGCACATGACATGGGGGAAAATAAAGAAGGTCTGGACACCCTGTCAGAAAAACAGGATGCTGAGATGAGGCTCCCAGTGCTAGCAACATCCTGAGGCTTCAGAAAAGAAAGAACTGAGGGAAGTAAGAGCCATGTGTATTCACAGGTGGGCTTCCCCAAGCTCTCTAGATCTACCCTCCCTCAGGGACAGGGCTTCCCCATGGCCTCCCCTCTCACCTACCTGACCTAAACCACTGCATTGCTTCTGCCACTCCCACTGAACTGGCACACGCCTGCCTGGGAAGATGGGGATCCAAACCAAGGGATCAGACACACTGGAGGAAACCATTCCATTCTATCTTTTGGATCCTGAGGCCACCTGTGACAGAAGAGACAAGGGGTGTCGCTGGCAAGCCCTACTATAAGAGTGGAATTGTCATCTTCCTGCAGATTGTTCAAGGAACACAGACCCAGTTCCTCATCTCCATTACCTGTCAGCTCCTCTGAGCCAACAAAGCTAGGCCAGGTCACACATACCTGCTCAGGTATGACTGAGGCCTTCACTTGCATCCCACACTTCTCAGCACAGGGGCACATCAGAAGGTTCACCCTACCCACAACCAAGGCTGGAGGGATTCTGGCTGTGCAAGTCTGTATCTGGCTGTTTTTCAGCTAACTGGGGTCCTGTCATCTCAGGGTTCTTGCAGTCCTCTTTTCCCAGCCCAGGTGTTAACACTGTGTTTTCCCTACCTCCTGGTTACTGGTGCTGTTTGACTTTAGAAAGGCTCCCAAGCTCTGAGGGGCAGACTTTTGGTGGGACTGGAAGGCAGGATTGGTCAGGTGCACCTTTCTTATCAAAGTACATCTTGCATTTTTACAACTGTAAGGACATCTTTTGCAGCAGATTTGCTCAAGGCAAAAGTCCTTTGATGTCCTGACTACTGTTTTCACGGTTGTTGACTGTTCATTCAAGGGGCATGAAATCCTGGATAACTTCAAATATGTCTCTATTTACTTTGTTTTTCCAGTGTGAAGATTTTCATTTTCATTATGTTCAAGTGTAATCCACACTGAAGGCTGTCTTCTCTGACCTTCATCAGGTAGTTCTTCAAGTTTTCTTCATTGTCACCATGCAGTGTCATCTGCGTATCCCAGGCTGTCAGTGACATTCCTCCAATGCTGATGCTCCATTCTTCTTCATATATTCTGGCTTCTTAGGTTATTTGTTAGGCATAGAGATTGAAAAATGAGATGAAAGGATACAATATTGCCACGCCTCTTTCCCAGGGACACATAGAAGGGCCTAAGTCCCCCAAATGCTCCACTCACAATCTCCAGTAGAGTACCCCAAGGATGTCTATATGTTCTTGCTTAACACATTCGATTGACACACAGGCACATAGAGAGACAGAAACACACACACACACACACACACACACACACACACTGACCAATGATGTGTTGGTAAATATTTATCAATTCACTCTCCATTGCGAGTGCTCCAAGTCTGATTTGTGAAGACTGACAACTTACCTGATAGAAGTAACCCTGCCACGGCTGATTTCAAGGTACCAGCCTGATGTCACTGACCCCTAGTGGGCAGAGATAAGCACCATCTAGTATTCCAAGTTAATAGGAGCTGATGCCAGCATACCTGATCCACTTTCCTAATAACATGTACACACATTCCACCTGCACCATGAGAAGGACCTTTAACTCCCACCTATAATATGTAAACCAAATCTCACTATATATCTCCAGGACACACAGCTCACAACTCCTGAACACACACATAGAACTAGGACCCACAACCTGAATATACAAACATACCACACCTTACTGCTTATAGTTTTACAACAAAAACCCTATGGACCATGAACACTCACAGTCATTACTACAACGATGTGTGTACTCTCCACACATGCCTGAACACAGACATGTACAACAAACAATACACATATATACTCACTGAACACCGTACACACAATCTAGCTCTCTAACACCACCAAGTTCAAAATCTCACTTCATAAGCCACGCTAATACAGACACACACCAAAACCCACATCTCTAAACACTAATAATACACAATTCCAAAATGCAGGCACAATTTATATAAACCCTCTCAGTTTCCAAAGGTACATCCTGAATCTCCCACATCCTCCAGAACAAACACCCCTGAAAACTAGTGAAACCAAATAAACACACAACCGCATACGACCTTTAGTATTAACATATTTAAGTACACCACATGGACACTGAAAATGCACATACAAGCTATACCACCAAATTCTGCAAGAATTAGACCAGACTAGGCACAAAGAGGAATGCTGTCTGCTTTCATACAGACACTAACCCCCCACACACTCACCCAAAACCCAACCATGTGTATACAGCCCACACATTCAAGGATGTAGATAAAACTCCAAAATACCAACAATCCTTGCACTCTAGCTACTATACACACACAACCCACGCCCCTAAGTGGCCACGTGTTCATACATGCCAGACACAACACACACAGACACATACGCACACACATATAGCCTCAATTTCTCAAAGTATACATCACCCAAAACACTATAGATTATCACACGTCTCTAGAATATAGCCTCACTTCCCCAACCTCCGAACGTGCACAAACACACACATCTAGAAACACCCTAACATTCTCCAAAGAAACACATGTAGAATACTCCAAGAATAATTCACCCACCCACTCGTGACTGACACACGCCAGTATATACTCCCCACTCACAAGGAAATATCTCTTGCACATCCTGAATAAATACACTGGAACCCTGTTCCAGGTCCATATCGCACGTTCCAAAGCTGCCACATTCTCAATATCTCATACATAACCATATCAACATGCCTCCACTACATGTAAACACAATTCTCCCACACCCTGTGCAAGCACACAGCCCCATATTCTCATCAGACACACTGTCTTCATTTTCCAGAATACACCATACTCTCCACTGAAAAAGAGTACACACAGCCCTGGAAAATATTCATCCAAACTGCCATGCCCCTTCATGAAACACACAAGTTCTTCACCCATACAACTGGCCTCACACCCTAAATCTAACCTAAATTATCCAGGGTACTGAAAGTATGCAACAACGACCCTGTATCTTCCATGACAAATATAACCTCACAACATCTGCCTACACACAATCCAACAATCCAAAATACTCAAACAGAAATCAATTTCACATTTTCTAGTGTACAGAACCACACAAACCCCAGACCGAACATGCAAGAATGCATGTGCAACTCCAGAAAAGCACCCAAAGCAACACAAATGTACAACATGCCCTGACTACACACCAGTGATCCTCTCTCACTCCCCAAATATACAGAAAGAGCATCCCCTACACCCAAACTAATACACACAGGCACACTCCCTCAGATGCCCAAAAGTACAGTAGAGAAACCCATTCCAAACCTGCTGTTAGGTACACACAGGATGACCCAAAATTCATGGCAAGAGGGCCACACCGTACATATTCCCTCGAGCCACAAATTGTAAAGAGCACACCTCCAAGTATCTAAGTACACATGCCTGTATTCATGCCCTGCACATTCCCACAAAACACACTCATACTGAACCATGAATATTCATACAGACACCGCCAATCCACACATACAAATATCACTTTCCTAAGAACCCATTCACACATACACAACCCACAAACTGTGAATTCACAGAAACACATGGCCAACAGAGTCCCAAATAACAGGCACAAAAGCACCCATACCCCTCAATTCTCACAATCCCTACGAAGCTCACAACTACATCTCTGTCCAATGTCAAGATATACACAACACCACACAAGTATCCACCCTCAGAATTCAAACACAAAACTCTCTCATCTCCTCAAGTACAAACACTGACCCCCGACAGCCTCTTAATATACACACGTGCCTCACATTCCAAATGCACCCACTGACACTCACCCCACTCCTCCAGGATAGAAATACAAATACAGTAACTTACAGCCTCAAATGCACACACAGTTGTGTGCTGGCAAAGGATTACACATCCGCGCCGGCTTTCTGCAGAATTATACACACATACAAAATGTCCCAGATACAAATGGAGAAGTGACACACAATTTACTGGTCTCAATCAAGCATGCAATAATTCTGAGTGGAAATCTTTTATACACACATCATTAGCAGGAGGCTTTTGTACATCTTGGCAAACCTGTTGCATCCTTAACTCACCACGCTTGCAAGTCAATCATGATTCCACACACGACACTATAAATAAATGCCTGATTTTTAGTCATCTCAGTAAAGTCACTCACTTTCTGAGCAAATCAGTGTCATTTGAACATGAAGGTTGGTTGACATGTTTCTTACGTTAACAAGGAAAACCTAAGAGAAGAGAGGTCGTAGGCTGGAACTTGACTGAATTTTCTTTGACAGGAGATCTTTCTTTGCTTAAACAGAGAGTGCTTTTCAAATCCTGAAAAACTGTTCAAAATTAGGTATTGCTCACAATGTAACAGATAATGACTTGACACACTTGTCAGTTTAAAGAGGGATTATTGAAATTTCCCCCCTCATTTTCAGTCCACCAATTAGGAAAACAATCACTGCAGTCCTGGGGTGCAGCCTCTGCCATTTCCCGTGGTATAAATACCGCTAGCACAGGACAAGCTGGCAACCTGAGGGCACTGAATTCTACACAGTGAAAGGGGGTCTCCCAATGCAAAACCCACGCCTGCAAATAACCCAAGAGCCTACAGGAGGGTAAAGCATAGCAGCAACATTACCAAGGATGTTTGCGTGTCCCTTACCTTCCTTTGTAATAGAACTGACCTATGAGAAAGCGGAAGAGTGGTGCGCTCCTGTGTGCAGGGTCTGAGGCCTCCCCTGGCACAGCCCAGCCCAGCCGCGAGACCTACCCTTAGGGACCCTGCCTTCCCTGCTGTTGCCTCGCGCCTCCCTGAAGGGGACCTTCTGCAACTGACGCCTGAGGCCGTTAGAGGGCGGCAGTTCGCGCGCCCCAGAGCCCTGTCCCGGGAGGTTGTGCGCATGCGTGACCTCCTAGAACAGGGGGTGCTCAGCCTTACAGCTTGAGGGTTTATTACCTAAAGCAAACCGTTTGTTGTGAGTGCATTCTAACTCACAGCGACCTCGTAGGACAGAACTCCATCATCCAAGGGCCATTTTTGCCTCAGGCAGCCCTGCTGATAATTCAAACCTCCCAGACTGCCTTGCAATAAGAAATGCTTGATTTTCTCATCACCTGCCTCTGCGCTTCCTACTACATTGTATTTGCGTTTTTACATGCACTATACCGTGCTCTCACTGTCCCTGGCTCTACAAATCTTCTAGGAATGCATGCTAAGAGATCTCTTACGGGAAAGGTGGTCAAGATGTGTACTCCAGTTTACTTTTCTCCTGTTTTGTGATCAGGAATTCGTCTCAGCCAGTGTTCCTTCCTTCCTGTCTACATAGCAGGTAATGTGGGGGAAAAATTCATTTTTTTTCATAATATAATTATTCCTGTTAGCCCTTTAAAAAATCCGCACCAGAATTGCATCATTGTATTCCTTTTTAAGGTTTTTTTTTTTTTTAAGAAAAATTTCAATAATCAGATACCCTTTTTCTGGAAATTGCAAGATTTGTATTATTTCTCACTCCCTTGGATGACTCCCTGCATGACCCTACAGAATCAACATATGGAGCCTCCAAGTGCACAGGCTGAGAGAGAAATCACAGTAGCTGAATAAGACTCAGTCATCACATTTTGTCATTTCCTCCAATGCTCTGAAGTTGGGTGGAAGATCGTCTGTCGTCGGTGCTCTATGACCCAAGAACATAAATGATTTTTATCAGTGGTCAGTGCAGGCCTTAGAGTTTTTCTACAGGGATGGTCAGAGAGCCAGTTCCAAAGGACTTTTGGCTTTGCGCTTTCACAGCCAGTAGTAGCAAATTTCCTATGGGCTAATTTAATCACATATGTTTCCATGGTTGAACATTTTCAGACAGTAGAAACAGACATTGCAGAATGTGGACATTAATGTTCCTCCACAATGCAATGTTTCAATCATTGGCTCTGGGCTCACTCATTCAAATCCAATGGTCCTAAATCCAAATAAGTATGTACAATGGGAAAAAATTGATGGACTAACTGGCAAGCGGAAGTATCAAAGAGCAAGTCTGCTTTTCTTGAAGGACTAGATGCACTGATTTGCCCCACCATCAGCCTTGCCTGAAAATCATTTAAGGTTGCTCCATGATAGAAGCTCAAGTCCTAAGAAAAGTCGCCAAGATTTTACTTTTCTCGAGCACCATGACTAGCTTTTAAAAATATCAGGGCGGTTTTTCTTGAATCTCTCTAACTTCATCATATAAGCTAAGACATGAGGAGAGTTGTTCATTGTAGGTGACAGAGAAAATACAAAGATAGATGCACGCGAGAAGCTACTCCCTGCTTGCAGGGAAATAAGCCCGAGCAATTTCCAGAGAGACAGAAGCTGCGTGTAGTCACTTTTTTCACAGTGGTTGGGCAAGCACTGTGGATGCTGAAGATAGAAATATTCATTGGGTCTTATCAGGTTTATATTTCAGATAAATCTCAGATATCACAAGGCAATTCATGAGGACCATCTTATGAAATGACTTTGTCAAATAATTGTAGTAAAGAGGGGAAAAGAACCCTTGTCTCCTCTGGGCTTCCAATTCTCTGCTTCTCCACTACAATACAACTACTACTGTCTTTTTCTACATTACCCTCGAGTCAAAATATCTTCCCCAGTGACAAGAATCTAAGTTAGTGCCAGCAGGGAAATTTTCTGAGTGAAGGCTGTCATTGTGGAATACTCCTCCTCAATGTCTCTCGCCCTCCTTTACAGCCTCCCATCTGAAGGCCACTACTGCTGTGAGAGCAGGATTAAAGTTGGTCTCATGTTACATTTCTCACTGCAACCACGTGGGTTCAGCACCCTTCACCTCCCATGACCAATTTTGCATCAAGCGTCTCTTCCTGAAACAACAAAATGAGTGCTCTTAAACTCATTTTAATACACTGAAAATTATGCTCATGATGGAAAAAAAAAATCAAACATACTTTATTTAATGACTATTCTACCATGACTCCCACAACAATATGAGCACATACCTTGAGGAGCCTGGATTCCGAAGAGGGAGGGTGTGTGTAGGGCTTCATGGCCCAGAATGGCTAGGTAAGGGTTAGATGGGAGCAAGTGTGTGTGTGATTTGACTTTGGTGAGTAGAATCTTGTTTTGGTCTCAAGATACCCAGCCATTTTAGGGCCATGGGGCTCTATCTAACACCTGAAGAACCAAGGGCTGTTGGGGGGGAAAAAAAAAAAACTCCTTGCCCTTGAGTCCATTCCTAAGCTCATTTAGTTTCAGAGAAATAGATTTTCTTCTCCATTGTCCTTGTATCTGCTCCCATGCCCACTAAGCCTACAGGCTCCAGAGCGTTTGATGACCATTCAATATCCCAGATGATCAAAATGACCTGGAAGACTCTGTATAATTGTTGCGCTGGTTTGGTGTGGGTGCTGTGTTTTGTGTTTGTGGAACCAAGATTCCAACTCTGACCTTCTGACTACAAATTCAGTTCTGTTCTTATGAGGGTGAGTAAGTCATAGTAAAAAAAAAAAAACCCAGTGCCGTCGAGTCGATTCCAACTCACAATAGCTAAGGTTTTTTGTTTTTTTTTTAAACTCCGGTAGGTTTGCCAGATAAAATACAAGCCACTTGTCAACTTCAAATTTCTGAAAAACAAGATCATGTTTTTGTGCAGTTCTCGTGGTGCAGTATTCTTCAAAGCATGTCCCCATATTACACAGGGATTCTTTGGAGTCCTGTATTTTACTTGCTAAATCCGGCAAGCCTATTCTTGGGGTAACTTTGAAGTTTACGAGAGTGTTAAAGTTCTCATTGTAGAATCTAGGGTATATATAAGAATATAAATAAGATCATTGATTCAGAAAGGAAAAAAAAACATAAATGCACAAGATTGCATTAATTTTAAGGGAAAATACATATTATATATAAGTATATAGGAACACAATTGTATAATGAGAAAAAAGGAAATTGAAAGCACTTTTGATAAAAGAGCATAGCTTGTATTAGTTACCCTCAGTCACATACAATATTTTTGGAAAGAGGAAAAAGAAATAGAAAATATCATCGATTTCCACTGAGATGGAGAATTTGGTTGCCAAGAAAAGGTGTGGAGGGATGAGTTGTCACTGTACAATCTATCTGAACTGTTTGACTTTTCCACTATGCAGAGGTATCTTTCTTTAATTACTGAATTACAGTCATTGTTAGGAATAAGATACTTAAATATGAATGTACAACATAATAATCTAAGAAACAACAGGAATCTACTTCTGGTCATGGAATTAGAGACTGTTGGCTTTGCTGTGACACAGAGGGACTTTCCAGAAAAAAGGATCATGAGCAAGGCTGGCCATGCTGCAGCCCCCAGAGTTTTCAGGAATGAACGGGAGTTCAGGGACACAAGGACTGCTTCCTAAACAATAATGCATACAATACTGTATGCACACACACCAAACACAATGGAACTTCTCAGAAAACCCTTAATTTCAAACACTCGGATGCCTTGTCTCTATAAGTGCTCCATCTTCCACTAGACAAAGTGTCCTGAATTTTGTGGTGCCCTTGTAATAATTCAAGAACCTACCACTTAGAGTTGGGGAACAGGTGGCTGTAGGGGCACAAAAGTAGGTATGTTCATAAGAATTGAAGTCTAGAGTAGAGCCTTTGTGCTGTGGATCTGAGAAAGAACCCACAAATGGCCCTAAGAGGTTCACACGATTTGTGCTGTCAACCATAATTTGAAGGAAACGTAGCTTTTGCCTACCTGTCAGATCCCTTTCATGGAATGTCTCCTCATCCCAACCTGCCCTACCCCCTCCCCCACTATAAAATGTCTGGAGTCCTACATTCTACTCCTCTTTAGATTCAAACTTTTCCCTCCTTTTCTTGTATCCATGAGCATCTGTTGGAGCCAGATCATGCTCTGAGTCCAGGCCGTGGCGATTTCATGTGCTGAAGGCTGCCAGACAGCTGTGGTCAGGGCCCAAGCCTGTGGAAATGTCTTCAGAAGGACGTAGGACTGGAGGGGAGGGGGTGTGTTATCAGATTCCTGCCACCCCTCCAACCCTTGGGAATTCAAATTTGAGACTTCCTCTGGGGACAAGCTGTCTGAGCAGGAGTAAGGAGTGGACCCTCAACACCACCCGGAATATCCCACCTAGGGAGCCTGAAGAGGAAGATTGGAAAATAGACACAGGGTGTTGGGGAAAGAGGAAAGGGGTTTTGTAGTGTCCATCATGAAAAGAAACGCTCAGGAGGAGATGGGGAAACCACTCTTTTGAAGACTCACTCCTTCAAGGAAGTCCGGAGGACACTTTCTACTTCAGAAAGTCCCTTCCCTGCTAGTGAGCCTGCTGGGGGCATATCGGACAGAGTGGATGTCAACCCTGTTCCATGGGTTGGAAACAGCTTATGAGAGTGGCAGCCTGTCTGCCTGGGATTCCTGATACAGGTTCTGTGAGTCATTGATAGCTTGGGCCTCTTACTTCTTGGTAGACAGAGGCCTGGGGTTCTGGTTGAACTGCTTACAACTTCTCTAGCAGAAAACTTCTCAACTGGAAGGAAGGAACACCTAAATCACTCCAGGGACTTTTCGCAGTCTTCACCAGTTCTCCCTTCCATACTGCTACCCATCAGTTGAGATTCATTTCGCTGATTTCCAGTGACCAGGCAGGGAATTCGGATAACCTAACACTTGGTTGCCTTTCCTCCACCTCCATTTACTCTTTTCCTTTGTCTCAACAGCAACTCCTGTGCTGGGACCGGATATGACCATGAATCCTGGTGCCTCCATATCTCTTTTCACTGTACTGCCCTTTCCCCCACACACTCATGGACCCCCACACCGAACACCCTGGGAGCAGCACCCGCTGCCACTCATGACTTTATCAAGCCCTCCAAGCACACCTCTAGGGCTTTCTACTTTCCCCATGACACTTCTGGCACCAAGTGTTGGGGATTCTGGCCGGATTTGGGCCAGGCCTGGCAAGGTCATTTTTCAAGTGAGGACAGAAGGGAGATCAGCAGAGCTCCCTGGAATGCAGCCTTTGTCATGGCACAGACCCTACTTAACTGGAGTGCCCCAGGGGCTCCCAATGGGGCAGTTGAGCATGCTGTACCCCCTTTTGGGGAAGCCTCTGCTGTGATCCCTGCCACTTCTGTTGTGGGTACTCCGGCTTGCAGGAGAGCTTGCACCCCAGCTCTTTCTCTTCAAGCTCCACCACCAGCTGCCCAGCTGGCCTCCATTTTCCCCCAAGTGAAGGCTTGCTCAGGCCAACATGCTTCTTCTGGTGAGGGAAGCCTGGCCACCACACAATCTAGGCCTTCGCTGGATGACTTCTCCTGTAATTCCCAGAACTACTGACGTTGGCAATGCTTCAAGTCTCTGGCTGGGAGGCACCATCCCCAAAGCCCTGATACAGAAGCTCTTTCCTGCTTTCTCATGTGAGTGCCCAGTCAGTGGGGACAACTGAGATTATCTTGCAGCTTTCAAACAAAGAGATCTTGGGGAGACACAATGGAGGTTAGGCTTTTTAGGAACACTTGAGTGAAGGTCATGAGGGTGATGAGATATGTTCTGAGAAGATATATTCCAGATAATATTAACCACACCTCCCTGTGTACAACACATTCAGGTGCTTTGTCTCAATTGATGCTGACCACCTTGTACATGAAGCCAATCTTTATATTGGAATCATTATCCTAAGAATTATTTACAGGAGACTAAACACCATGGTAGAAACCCTGGTAGCATACTGGTTAAGTTCTATGGCTGCTAACCAAAAGGTCAGCAGTTCAAATCCACCAACCCTCCTTGGAAACTCTCCTACAGTGTCGCTAAGAGTCAGGATCAAGTCAATGGCAAAGGGTTTGGTTTCGGTTTTTTAAACACTGTGCTATAGTAAGGAGACATGTGATTTTGGTCTCAGACCACGAACACTACGTTCCTTCCCTGGTCTTTACTTTCCTAAATAGGAGTTGAGCATATGTTGGCCAGTGCCGTATCACATCCAGAGGAGAGAGGAAACAGGCAAGGCCTAGGACAACCACTTTAAGTTTACTCCCACCCTCATTCCTCGGGAGAATTCCGGTTACTAAAGGGAGGTGGTAGTCTATGCATAGTGATGAAGGGCTTGGGCTCTGTCCTCCTCAGATTTGTAATCCTGAGCAGGGCATTGTACATCTTCACCCTAGAGTATTTCATTAAATAAGGAGACAATTACAGTTAATTAATAGTATAGCTTAGAAGATGATATGAGCTAATATATGAAGTGTACTCCAGAAAAAGTACCCACAAGAGTGAAATTCTTCTAGTTACAGTGTGTGTGAGTGGAAGCTGGCAATGAAGTGCAGGGTCATGGACTTCTGTGAATGAAAGGCAGAGTGATTACTCTTGTGGGAAGCTTTGTCTTTTCAGAGCAGACCCTACATCTCTCTTGAAACTGAGCTTCCCAACAGGTCAATCAATATGGAACTCTGATCACATTCCACGGGATGTTTTTCCACATACACTTTGCTCTCATTGGCTGAAAGATTGAAGGCATCTTCTTCCCTCCCCCACTCCCCACCTCACACCCAGGAATAAACAGGCAGTCCACTAAAACCAAATTTCAAGCAGTCTTAGGGATTCCCTGGATTCCGAAACACCGAGTGGTATCTGGAGGCAAAAGCACTTGAAATCTAAAACACTGGAAGAGCGATTGACATGGACAAATAGAAAGATAGATGTGATGATGGGCAGGGGATGTGTGCAGGGGTGGGATCAAGATGGGGATGGAACATTTACTTGTCGAAAGTTACTGACACGCATGGGTATTTAGCCCAGTCCTGCGATCCCTGGCTAGACTGAAGCCCACCATGTCCCTGGAGGAGGGACTCCGGAGGTCTGTAGAGGAATGGCAGCGCAAAAGCAATTTTGACCGGATGATCTTCTATGAGATGGCAGAAAAGTGAGTCCATGGCATCCTGGCCCTGTTGGGACTGAGTGATGAGGTGTGAATGAAGAGGGAGGGTTGGCACAAATCACAGGGTCTGTCTGAGGAGGAGATGTACACTTGGAGAGGGCTCCTGGTTCCCTGATGATCCCGCTCTACCCTCAGACAACTTCTACCACCACATTCACTGCTTGGAGTTTTCTGTTCTACATTCTTTAAGAAATTCACACCTTCTACATGTTGCATTTGTGGATGCCCCGATACTGGAGTGTTAAGACAGAATGGGGATAAACACTGTGGCTACCCATGAGGATATAGTACAAGGTGCAGACACTCTGCAGTGAGGGGATATGCTGTACCAGACAAGTTCCTGCTTGCCTCAGTGTCCATATAGATAACAGGGAATTTGAGGCCACTCTTCCTCATGACAACTGGTACAAAACTGTTCTACAACCATTCCAGAATGGCCCAGGCTGGAAAGGTGTGTTCAGGGGAAGGCAGCTTCTCAGTCACCTCGTTGGACGTGTTTCTGTCCCTCATTGCCTTTCCTTCCTTAGTAAATTAAAAAAAATCATCAGGGTTTTGTGAAACCTCACATTCCACCTTTTTCCAAATGACTCTTGGACGACTTGCCCACCTGGTTTATTTCCCAAGGCCTCAAAGCTTGAGACTAGGACCAGGACTCTAGGAACTATTCCTTGGTGTTATCTGCAATCACCTTCATCCCATGCCAGATTCTGGCTCTCACCTCTACCGTGGGCCTTTCAGGCAAGGGCAGGAGAGGCTTGGAGAACAGTGGGTCCTGCTGTGTGTCATGTAGGTCTGATTCAATTCAAACAACCAGTGTCAGCGTTGTGGTGTGCCATCAGGTGCTAAGGGTATGGAAAGGTAGTGAGCACTATGGCTTTGTCAGGAGGAGCTTCCAAGAAGGCATGGCTCATTTCCTTCACAACCTTCCTATGTTATGATGAGTTGTGCTGAAGGTGAAGAGATGATGTGGTGAACATGTAAAGGACCCAAACCTTGTTTGTGCCTCCTGGGAAATGGACTTACTGGGCACCTGGACAGGTCATTGACGGCACATCTTTCTCCACTGCCCCATAATTGGCTATTGGCTGTTGCCTGGTCCTGGGGCTCCTGGTGCATCTTGCCTTCTCCTCAGCACAGCCTGTGCCTCCCTCACCCTTGTCAGGTTCATAGAGTTTGAGGCAGAGGAGGAGTTAGAGATTCAGATGTTGCAGCATAGGAATGTGTCTGTCTGCCTGCCTCCTCCAGCTCCACGCAATCTTGATCCTTACGGGCCTTCATCCACTATGGTTGGCCAGCATCCAGGTATGGCTAAGCAAGTTCAACAGAGCTACAGGCCAGGGGTCAAAGGAGGTATATAGGGACTGGTTATGTTGGGAGAAGGCATTGTCTTCACATGTGGTACTTTTCTTTCAAGAGGGGGCAATGGCTATTTCTATCAGCAGAGACTGCCAGATGCCTGGGGTCTCCGCTACACTCATTACACACTAGTAGTGAGGTGGTCAAGTTTTATAACTGTCTCACATGGATTATCAAAAGTGGGCTCCAATATCTAATCACCTTTAAATGAGGGTCTCACTGAGAAGACTTTTTGAAAAAGAAGTAGTTTCAAGTTTTCCCACAAGATGACTCTCTTGGACCGTCTGCCTCTTACATCTCTCACAGAGTTTATGGCTTCAGGTGTTCCTGCCCTAACAGGAACCGCTTCGGTGTCTCCATAATTCTGCCTTTACAACATGGGGTTGGGTGGTGACTTAGTTATCTAGTGTTGCTATAACAGAAATACCACAAGTGGATGGACATGCCAAACAGAAATTTATTCTCTCACAGTCTAGGAGGCTAGAAGTCTAAATTCAGGGTACCAGCTCTCAGGGAATGCTTTTATTCTCTGTTGGTTCTGGAGGAAGGTCCTTGTCATCAATCTTCCCCAGGTCTAGGAGCTTCTCAGCCCAGGGACCTCGAGTCCAGAGGACGGGCTTCAGTCTGCACACTTGTTTCTTGGTGGCATGAAGTTCCTCTCCTCTTTGCTGGTTTCTCTCTTTTCTATCTCAAATGATATTGACTCAGGTACAATCAAATCCTGTAGACTGAGGCCTGCCTCATTAATACAACTTCCTATAATCCTGTTTCATTAACACCAGAGAGGTTAGGATTTATAACACATAGGATAATCACATCAGATCCCAAAATGGTAGACAACCACACAATACTGGGCATCATGGACTAGCCAAGTTGACAAGCATTTTGTGGGGACACAATTCAATCCATAACAGGTGGAAAGAGCCAGAATTTGCTGCAACATAAACATCCTCTTTCCAACCCCCTCCTATAGTGTTCATTCCAAAGAAGGGAGGTTCCATGGCACAGCCCCTCAGCCAACATCAACACAGACCCCAGCACCCTTGGGAGGCCAAGCGGCCCAATGAGATCCCTCCTGAAGCCGTCAAAGAGTATATTGAAATCATGGAAGATGTTCTCGGAACTGCCCATTCAGCCACTGTGGAGCCAGATGGAAAATATGAAGAAGAAGAAAATGAGCAACACCACGAAGAGAATGAGCTGTACCCAGACCCGGGACTCCTGAGCTACATTGACAAGCTGTGTGCACAGGAAGCATTTATCACCAAGGTGGGCCGGGACCTGAGATTTGGTGTCTGTGGGTTCTGTACTTTTGGCATTCCAGCCACCAAACATCTGGGGTTTTACCCCAGACATCGTAACTAAGCTCAGTTCCTTCATCATCAATTTGTGTGTCCCTTTCTTGTGCGTGTGTGTGTGTGTGTATGAGTGCGTATGTGTAGGTTGGGGTGGTGATATTTTAATACAATATTAGATGCAAATTCGAGAGGGAGATTATTGTCTTTTAGAACCTCTAAAGCAGTGGTTACTCCTTATCAAGGATGTTCACACGCCTCCTCCTTCCATTATCAGGTGGAAGCAGTTATTCACCCTCAATTCCTGGAAATGTTACTATCACAGAATCAAAGGTGGATCCCATGTCCTTAAGGCAGGAGCTGGAGGAAGAGGAAGGACTCACTCTCACTAAGGTAAACCAGAGGAGGAAGGGAGAATCATAACATGAAACCCACAGGATTTCATCTAACCTGACAGTGCCTTGGCTGTCATGGCTTCTGGGAAGGCCAGCTCCAGGTGTGGGAGCAGGTACAGAATGAGGAGGTAAGAGATAATGGAGTGGCAGAGGAGTGGACTGGTAAGGGATTGCGTTTGGGAAAACCACAGAAGAGGACGGAGAGGCAGAGCTGCAGTGCTAGTTATTGAAGGACACTCATGTGACTGACTTCCCTAAATCCTGCCCCAATACTATGGTCTCCACCACCCACTCAGCCATGTGTTCTCACAACCTGTACAGAATCAGTAATTATCCATTTTCCTTCCTTGCAGCTGGTAGAGAAGTGACTGCTGGGATTGAAAGGAAAAGCGGGTGTGGAGGAACCCCCAACTTATGGTGTGCCAACCAGGGAGTCACCTTGTACAGAGTCTGGGACCAGTCAAGACCCAGGGAGCACAGATAACCACAACATCCAACTACAGATGAGTGAGAAAATGAGTAGGAAAAAGTTGGATGCAGATGACCTGCCAAAAGATGGCAGTGGATACAGTAATCTGTCTAAGTCAAAAGAATTTGCTCTCTTTACATGGAGTCCAATGTCACAGGAACTTAAGTCTAAACAATCAGCTTCTCCTCAACGGAGTGCTAGTCGCACCTCCCCTATATCGGGAAACAGAGAAACATTAATGTCCTTAGAAACCTCTCGTATTAGTGAAACACCTGGGAAAGGAGAAAGGTCCAGCGAAGAAGAAGAGGAAGAGGAGGAACTCCCCAGCCTTGACTTCCTCTTGGCATCTCAAGAAAGCCTACTGCCCTAGAGTCTTTCCAGAGTCCTCTGCCTGCCTCCAGTACTCTGCACCTTGGAGTTCGGGGTACCTGGGGAGCATCCCAGCTCCAGTCTCCGGAGACAGTGAGTCTTAGCCAACCTGGACATACAGCTGCCAAGTGTAAGATCCCAGCAAAGTCAGAGCTCCATCACTTGCTGTAACGTGGCCCTACTCAGGGGCTGACCTTGGAGTCTCTGGGAGGCAACCCTTCCCTGTGGGAGAGGTCCAACCCTCACTGCCTCTAAAAAGAAAGTGTGACCCTTCCACACATGGAAAAAGGAAGAAGCATCTTCTTAGCCAGTAGTGAGCTCTCCTCTTGTATATGTCAGACCCTCAAGTTGGGGTCCCCTAAATAGATTAGGGTTGTCAACTCCTCCCCCATACTTATTAGGCTAATGCTCCTCTCCTGTCGCAGTGCTGCGGTCAAGGGGACTGACCTCAGGTAACTTTGGAATCTTCCAGGGAGCATCCTATAAGTACTCTTCTGTTTCTTTCCCAAATGGTGACTGAAATTCTAGGGTTAAATTGATGTAGATTTAGTCTTACACTTACATTGAAAATAGTTCCTTACAAACAAGAGGAAACCTACCTTACAAAACAATACAGCACAGGAAAAGCGGAGACGTGATGATGTTTACGGCAGACCTGGATGCCTGGAGTGTGCAAGGCTAGATGTGAGCAGGGATAGTAGGAAGGGCTGAGAAGCATTGAGGTATTAGTCGTCTGACTGTTTGGGCACTTGCATAGACCCCATGTTCAGAGCAGTGGGTAAGTGTTCCAGTGTTTTGGCATTTGGTGCCTGTGAGCTGCTTCATTTGTTGGGAAGTTCCTAATTGGGATCTGGATGGAGACCTCTGCAAATAAGATTGTGTTGGGGAAAAAAATCAAGACAAAGAAATGAGAATGAGGGGAGAGGACACCTCTGGTCTTTCCTCAGAATTCTCAAGCCCTTGCCCTCCAATCTGCACTTAACTCTTCAAATCTAGGTGTCCATGGCCTCATTCTCCAGCCCATTCCCATCAGTAGCTCTGATCTTCAACTTGGAAGCTCCCTGGAACTCAACGATGTTTCCTCCAAGCCTAATGCTTTTTTCTCCAAGTCCCAAATTCTAATTTTATTCCAAGTGCCTGTGAATTTTCAGGAATCCCATGTGCCACATTGTTCCTGGCCAACACCATGCAGGCACCTCACAGAGTGTCCTCCTCAGCATAACCGGCAATCCTGGTATATCCCCGGTATTTAGAGGAGTGTACATTTCAAACATCAAAAGACAATGTGGTGAGTGAAGGACAGAGCCCTGGCTGCTCCATTCCCTAGTGTTTGACTTTTGAGAACTCCTGTAAGTCCTCTACATTTCAGGATCTTCACTGGGAAAATAGCATAATACTGTACAGCTCTTAGGAAGTTTGGGATATTAAAGAAGTGATGCAGCCAGTCCTTGGCACCCATTGCTGCTGGCTGTAGGGACTGGGAGGCACTGTATATTCTCTGACCCCTGTCTTGGGTGGCTAGATTGAGTTGGGTGATACCACCAGCCCTCAGGCCCCTGATGTGTGTGGATGAGGTCCCTGTTTAATTGGCAGGGCGACATCAAATGTCACGATTCTGCAACTACCCCTTGGCTGTTGCAGGTGAAAACAGGGTTCAAATGTATGGCCTCATAGTGTTCAATTGGAGCACACAGGTACGGGCAGGGGTGAAGGGTACTACATGTCCTCAGACCCTTTATGCCAGCACCCAGGCAAAGGGGCAGCTCCTGGCCTGACTTCCCAGCTGAGGGGGCATGGTGAATTTTTATAGCCAAGAGACTAGTTTGGGTGCAGACAGCCCTGATCTCCTGAGCTCTGGATTAGAGGCCTGGCAGTTCTTGAATACTGCCTGACTGGTGTCAGAGTGGACCGCGGTGGGGGGCGGGGGGAGCAGGTGCAGGGACAGAAAACTGGCTCTTCTCCGTTAGCGTCTCGGATGGGGAGGGCTTACTTTGACTCCCACACACTAGGCAGAAGGTTAGAAGCTTGCACTTAACTTTCACAGGTCCAGTACCATTTCCATACTGATCCGGAGGCTTCGGCAGGCTCTCCGCTGCCCAGCCTCTCCTGACGTGGTGAAACCTGTCCTGAATGCTACTGCTCTCCTCAGCCTACCATGCACCAGCTGACCCAGCCAGCTGGGTGCTGGCAACCTCACAACTGGCACTTCTTTGTTGCTTCTGAACTGTCTCTCCTGCATCCTGCTGTTCAGTCCAGCTCGTCACCTTTCTCTTTGATGATCTGGGCTCCTACACTGTCATATAGAATCCATTCACTTGTTTTTAATCTCTTGGATGTAAAAGGAACAACAGGAAGCATCTGACTATTTTGCCATCTTGGCCCTGCCTCCTCCTTTTTTCCCTTTATAAAATTAAAATGTATTCCAATACATATATATATATATATTTGTTCCATTAGAATAATAAACTGAAATAAAGTCAATGTCCCCCACACGGGATCAATGATCCTATTTGTGTTTCTTTAGTCTAGAGTCTATAATGATAACTTTCACATTCCCTTCAACTTCAAAGTCACCCCAAGAAAAGGCCTGCCGGGTTTAGCAAAGAAAATAAAGGCCTCCAAGGATCCTCACATAATAATGGGGATATATTTACAACAATATTAGTCCTTGTTTAACAGAAATTTGAAGTCAACAAGTGGCTTGTATTTTATCTGGGAAAACTACCAAGAGGCAGAAAACATTAAGATGTTATGATTTACCCTCAGAAGAACAGAGCTGAATTTGTGGTCAAAAAGCCTGAGTTTAAATCTTGGTTCCATACACATGAAATACAGCTCCCAAAGCAAACCAGCATACCAATTTCACAAAATCTCTGCAGGACATTTTGATTATCTGGGATATTGAATAGTCATCAAACACTCTTGAGCACCTAAGCTTAGTGCGCAGAGAGCAGACGTAAGGGTGAGGAAGGCATAAAATCTTCTTCTCTGAAGAAAAAGTGCTTACAATGCTACGGCCCTAGGATCTTCAGTTGTTAGTTAGGGCCCCATGGCCCTGAAATGGGTGGGTATCGTGAGACCAATGCAAGATTCTACTCACGCAAGTCAAATCCTCATCCACACACACGCGCGCTCCCATCTATCTCCTAGCTGGCCATTCTGGGCCATGAAGCCCTACTTCTCAGCTTCAGACTCACCTGTCTCCATCACACAACCTTGCTTTTTGGAATACGGTTTCATCAATATATGTCCTCAATCGTTGTGTTAACCGTGGTGTTATCATCTTTAAACAAAGAATGTTTGTGTTCTTATTCATCATGAATACAATTTGCAGTGTAAAAAAAAAAAAAAATTTTTTTTTTTTTTTTTATACTGAAAATGATTGGAAAAAACATTCATTTTGTTGTTATTTCCAGAAGCTTGGTAGAAACACTGGTCATGTGAGATAAGGGTGCTGACCGGAAGTGGTTGCAATAAGAAAAGTCATGTGAGACCAACTTTAATCCTGCTCTCACAGCAGCAGTGGTTTTTGGATGGGAGGGTAAAGGGGAAGGAGTGAGGCAGAGGAGGAGTGTTCCACACGGACAGCCCTCACACAAAAAATGTCCCTACTGGCACTAACAACCCTGGTGTTGTAGTGGTTAAGAGCTATGGCTGCTAATCAAAAGCTCGGCAGTTTGAATCCACCAGGCACTCCTTAGAAACCTTATGGGGCAGTTCTACTCTGTCCTGTCGGGTCACTATGTCTCAGAATCCACACAAAGGCAATGGATTTTGGGACTAACATAGTATCTTGTCCATGTAGGAAGACATTTCAACTCAAGAGGGAAATGCTGCAGAAAAATGCAACAGGAGTCATGTCGTAGTGGAAAAGCAGAGACTTCCTCCAGAGAAGACAAGGGTTCTCACAATTATGTGAGAAAGTCATTCCATAATGTGGTCTTCTTGAATTGCCTCATGATTTCTGAGTTTTAGTTGAACTATAAACCTGATAAGACCCAAAGAATATTTCTATTTACAGCATCGACAGTGTTTTCCCAGTCACTGTGAAAAGAGCACCTGCAGGCAGTTTCTGCGTCTCTGGAAACTGCCCACTCCTTAATTCTCTGCAGCCAGGAAATAGCTTCTTGATGTGCCTTTCTTGGTATTCTCTCTGGCAGCTAGAGTGTACAACTCTACTCACATCTCAGCTTAGATGATGAAGTTAGAGAGATTCAAGAAAATCACCTGAACTTTTTTTAAAGCTACTTGTTGTGGCTGATAAAAGCAAAATCTTGGCAACTTTTCTTAGCATATGAGCTTCTATCATAGGGCAACCTCACATGATTTTCAATCCAGACCTCCTGTTATGGGAATGGTGAAGGAAATGCTACTATCTAGCGACTCAGGAAAAGCAGGCTTGCTCCTTGGTTCTTCTGCTTGTCAGTTAGTCCATCGATTTTTTCCCTTGATACACACAATGGATTTAGGGCCATTGGATTTGACTAAGTGAGCTCAGGGCCCATGATTTTAACATTGCATTGTGCAAGAACAATCGGGTCGAAATTCTGCAATCTCTTTTTCTACTGCATGAAAATCTTCAACCATGGAATCCTATGTGATTAAATTAGCCCATATGAAGTTTACGAAGATTGGCCATGAAAGAGTGAGGCCAAAAGTCCCTTGGACCCAGTTCTCCGACCATCGCTGTGGGAAAGTGTAAGGAAGACCTTGTCCACTGATAAAAATCATCTCTGTTCTTGGGTGACAGGACGCAGAAGACAGGTGATCTGCCACCCAATCTCAGAGCATTAGAGGAAATGACAAGGTGTGATGATGGCGCTTTATTCAGCTACCCTGCTTTCTCTCTCAGCCTGTGCACTTGCCGGCTCCACAGGTTGGCTCTGTAGGGCCTTAAAGAGTCATCATCCAAGGAAGTGAGAAATAAGGTAAATCTTGCAATTTCCAGAAAGAGTATCGGATTATTGAAATTTTCAAAAAATATATACAGTGACACCATTCTAGCACTGATTATTTAAGGGCTGACTGACATTATGGATTTTGTTTACATACTAAAAAAGAAATAATTTGTTCCCACAGTAACGGTTCTGTAGACAGGAAGGAAGTAACACCGCCTGAGATGGTTTCCTAATCACAACAAGGGAGAAAAAGTAAACTGAAGTACACATATTGAGGACATTTCCTTAAGAGATCTCTTAACATGCATTCCTAGAAGATGTGGAGACCCAGAGGACAGTGAGAGAATGATGCAGTGCATGGAAAAATGCAAATACGATGTAGCAGGAAGTGCAGAGGCAGGTGATGTGAAAACCAAGTGTTTCTCATTGCAAGGCAGTCCAGGAGGTTTGGATGACCAGCAGGTCTGCCTGAGGCAAATACAACATTTAGGTGATGAATTCCTTGCTTTCTAAGGGTAGCACTGCTGTGTGCCTTGTCTAGTAGGAAAGCTGGGAGGTGGAGTCCTGAATTAGAGGCTTTGAAGAGCAAGCTTGAGAGTGTTCGCATTTCAAATGAGTTTATTTCTCATTTTATTAACTGCCTCTTCAGCAGCAATGTTTAGATTTTGGACTGAGTGTGCGTTTCTTAAAGGGAGTGCATTTGCTTAGGTCTTATAGAAGAGAAAGTATAATGGATCCTGGAGTCTTAATTGATTCCACAAATATTTTTTATTTTCTTTTTCTTGTGGTAAATATATGTGTAACAAAAGACTTGTCTTTTAACATTCTTCACGTACACAATTCAAGTTTCTTCTCTTAACCTTTGGTTTCCTACATTCCCTTTTGGTCCTGATGAGTAGAGACCAATAGTTGCATTTTAGTAGGCTGCTCACAAGCATTAAAACCACAAACACTACTCAACAAACTAGGACGTAAAACATAGCTTTATGACTATATCAGGCCAACTGACCAAATGTTCCACAAGACTCTAATTCTAAAATTTCAAATACAGAAAACTAATCCATCAGGGTATTTGGTTATGTCTCAGAAATATTCACAACTCTTCCCTCTATGTGCTTTATTATACGTATTAACATGTGTGCATACAGTCACATAAATGCATATACGTATTCCTACACATACACCTGTATACACACACACGTACTCATGTAAACATGCCTATACACATATATGCCTACATATATTTTTTTTTCCTTGTGTATATTTTACTGATGTGGTTTGCCTTCATCAGGCTTTGTACAACTAACTCTCATTGAGTGTTACCTCTCCTTCATGAAAAATAACAAATATCTACTGACTAGAGAGGAAATTCCCCTTTCCTCCTCCCCATGTTTGGTAAACGCTACTGAACATTATTTTCTGTATAATTTTATTTTTCATATCATTTCATAAATGTGATAACATACAATATCTGTTTTTTTGTGACTGACTCATTTTACTTGTTCATGTCCTACAGGTTCTTCCATGTTCCAAGGTGTTTAGGGAACTCATTTTTCTTTATCGCTAAGTAGTATTCCATGGTATGTATACAGCATATTTTACTTATCCATTCGTCCGTTGATGGGCACTTAGGTGGTTTCTATCTTTTTGCTATTGTGAATAGTGCTGTGGTGAACATAGGTGTGCATATGTCTGTTCATATCACTTTTTTTAGACCCCAAGGGCATACACCTGGTGTGGAATTCCTGGGTCATACGGCAGGTATATCTCCAGGTTTTTGAGAAATTGCCAGAATGTTTTCAACGCAGCTATATCATTTTTCATTTTCAGAAGCAATGCGTGACGTTTCCAATTTCTCCACATCCTTTCCAACACTTGTCATTGTTCCTGTTTTTTTATTTTTCTCTCGGCCATCGTACTGGCTGTGAAACGGTATCTCATTGTGGTTTCTATTTCCATTTCTCTGATGCCTAATGACACTGAGCATCCTTTCATGTGTCTGTTGCCCATTCGAATATTCTCTTTGGTGAAATATCTCAACTGTAGAAAGGTGGATTGAGATGTATGCCAGGCTTGAGGGCTGCTCTGACAGTCCATGCCTTGTCCATTAATGGACTTCTCTTTTCCCTTGTGCACAATTTGTATTGGTGCCATGGTATGTGCACATGGGAAGGAGAAGATATCACTCTCCTGGTTTCAAGAAAGTATATAGGGTGAGAATCAATGGAACTTGGTTCCATAGTGGGTCAGAGTGGGTGGCAACGTGTAACCAGGCTTTCAGGATCGCCCAAAGGAACACAAAATGGATCCTAGAATGATGATCCAGGTCTTTTTCTGTGTTTGGTGTGGCCTAGAACCAACTTTCGCTGAATTTCTCCTCACCTCTTAACACTTCATCATCACTTGAAGAATTCCCTCCCTTCCCCACACCTGAGAGTGAGTGTTGGCCACAGAAGGTGCAAGTTGAACAAAGTGCCCAGAGGAATAAAGAGGAAAAGGGCCATAGAAAGGCTGGATTTGGGGTCAGCCACAGCAGACTTTCAATCTCAGCTCTGTCTCTTGCTGGCTGTGTGACCTCCAGTGTCTGAGCAGCAGCTTTCTTATCAGTAAGACATGCATAAGCACATTTTATTTGGATAGCTCTTGCAAGGATAGAGAGAGTGTATGGAATATGCTTTCCCAGAATAGGGCCTACACGAAGCTTTCTGCTATTTCTTCTGCGATAGTGTTCAAGTGGGGAAGGCTGGAGTGGTCTAGAGAAGATTCTATAAGAATATTGGAGTAGACTCAGGTCTGGATGAGTAGAGAGGTCAAGGAAGTCCCTGGGCTTATCCATTTCTATTCCTGAGATTGTGCCCAGCTTCACTTTCACTTTACCCTGTCACAGCCCCCTCACCATGCACTGCATGTCGTTGTTCCCGTGGTGACTGTGCTTTTCTAAAGGCAGGAAGAGTGTCCTTGTCTTCACTTGATCTAAGACATTAACACAAAACAATAGTAATGCTTGCATCTGGTATTATTTGCTGAATATATTTCATGTGAGATATTGCTCAGTGCTTGTTACAGATACAGATAAAAGTCAAAGCCATCTCATGATTTATAGGCCATTCCCACTGTACATACTAGACACAATTCATCCAAGATCACAGAATCAATAAGAGGCAGCCAGGTTGGTTCCAAATGAAAAACCAAACCAGTGCTGTTGGGTTGGTTCTAACTCATGGCGATTCCACTCGTTTCACAACAGAACTGTGTTCCATAGAGTATTCTCTGGTTGAAATTCCAAAGGAGATCACTAGGCATTTGTTCCTAGGAGCCTCCTCATGAAGGTGAACGACCAACCTTTCCATCACCAGCCAGCTCCTTAATCCTTTGTGCCAGGGACTTCAAAAAGCTTTAAATCTTGCAAACTTTTACTGCTACAAATCACGCACCAATATAGTTAGGAAAAAAAAAATCTTTCTGTTAAACTCAGCTCTCAGAGTTATATAATTTCCACACAATGAAACTCATCCATTGAATTTACCTCAGCAATTTGAAATACCGTGGTGTAACCATCCCCTCAATCAACATCTAGACCATAGATTCAGATTCTCCAATGCCCCATGATTATCTTACAGATGCTTATTATGAATAGCTTCAGACTCCGGTATTTCGGCAGTCACCATCTGGAGGCCACAGGGTAGAGCTGGTGTGAAGCCTTGAGGACTTCTTTCATTTGGGAACAGGAAGAAGACTGGCATCTGCCTTTGTGTGAGACTTCTTTACCCATGATCTCATTAAATGGGTGGGTGCAGAGTTCTCATTATAAAAAGGCATCTACATACTACTGGTGATAGAACATATCTACCTACTGTGATGTTGGGAAAAGAAGCTTCATCCAGAGAACAGACATGCTCTGCCCATCTCCCAAAACTATGATGCACAGGACTCTGCCACCTTGAACCTCCTTATGTCCTTAATGGCAGCCAGGGCACAGCCCAGCAAGCTTCGCTTTTCTTCTTCAGGGTAAATTCTCTCTTCATCCCATGACATATACCTCAAAAAAAATTGGCCCCACATCTCCCAGCTCTGTACCTCATCAGCCCTTCCAGCAATTTCCTTCATGCAATCTTGGTGTGGGATTTTCATTCCTGGGGCAAGATGCTGAATCTCTCCTATTCCTCTCTCCTAAATTTCAGGATCCATGCCTTACCAGTTACAAGTGAAATAAAGCAGAGAAAATCAAATACACAAGAACACAAGAAAATTTATATATTACAAATACAAAGTGCTCTGAACATACAAAACAACCTTGGAAAAGAAGAACAATGTACGAGACGTACACTTCAAGATATAAAACAGCACTACACACACGTAATAAAGAAAACAGTCTAGTTCAGGCATGAGAATAGACATAGAGACCAATGGTATAGAATTAGGATATGAATTCCTATGTCTTTGCCCAATTTGTTTCAACATTGATGCTAAGTTCATTCAGTGTGCAAAGACTGGTTCATCAACAAATGCTGGTGAGACAACTTGATCCCCACATGGAAAAGGACAAAGCTGGACATATACTTTACCCCATATAGAAAAATTAACTCTAGATGCATCGAAGATCTAAATACTAGAGCTAAAATCATAAAACTCTTAAAAGTAAACATCAGGGTTATGTTTTCCGATTTTTTTCCCCATTTCTTCATACCTATGACAGAAGAAACAAAAGAAACATATAAATTTGTTTTGGTGAAAATTTCAATCTTTTCTGCATCAATGAGCACTATCAAGAAAGTGAAGACAACTCCTGATTGTGATAAAATACTTGGAATCCGTACTTGCTTAAGGGTTTCATATACAAAGATATAAAGAGTGCCTAAAACTAAACACATACACAAAAAAAATGCCCAACTCAAAAAAAGGGCAGAAGACATAAATCGACATTATTCCACAGAAAATATACAAGTGACCAGTAAGCAAGGGAGAAGATGCTCAGCATCATCAGTCATTAGGGAAATGGAAATCAAAATCACAAAGAGGTATCACTCCACACCACACTGATGGCTATTGACAGGAAAAAAAACCCAAAAAACAGGGAAACAAACACAGGAGAAAATGGGTGCCATGTCCATTGCAAAGTGTAGAATACAGTTTGGTGGTGTCTCAAATAATTTCACAAGGAATTACGATAGGCACTCCTAGGCACATAAACAAAAGAATTGAAAGCAAGAAAGCAGATATTTGGACATTGATGTTTATTGCAGAATTATTCATTAAATCAAAAAGTTGGAAACAACTCCAGTGTCCTTGAAATGATGATTGGATACACAAAACATGCCATATAGACAACATGCAATATTATGCAATATAGCTTCTAACCAAAAGTTTGGCAGTTCAAATCCACCAGGCACTCCTTGGAAATTCTATGGGGCAGTTCTACTCTGTCCTATAGGGTCGCTAGGAGTTGGAACCGACTCGACGGCAGTGGTTTTAAAGAGCAAAGAAATTCTGTTACTTGCAATAAACGGATGAACCTTGAAACCACTGGTCTCAGTGAAATAACTGAAATCTCAAGAACATTTATTGCATGATCCCACTTACATGGAAATCTACAATATGCAGACATAGAGCAGATTAATGGCTAGGAGGGCTGGAGGAGAAAAATGTGAGGATTGACTGCTAAACCCAAAGAAACAACAAAGAAAAGAATATTCAAAACGAAATGAAACACACACAAAATGAAAAGATCCTACAAAATCCTCTCATGTATTATAGATCAAATATTGTATTTAAAATATCTGCCAACAAAATACAACATAATTACTACAAAGTACGGACACCATGTTGAACTGGACATTACGAAGGTGCAGAAGATGGAGAATATAAAAAACTAATATACACAATGCTTCAAGACATCAGGAATGACATCAGAAATGAAATGAGGCAATCTACAGAAAAAGCCAAGGAACACACTGATAAAGCAGTTGAAGAACTCAAAAAGATTATTCAAGAACATAGTGGAAAAATTTATAAGCTACAAGAATCCATAGAGAGACAGCATTGAGAAATCCAAAAGATTAACAGTAAAATTACAGAATTAGACAGCTCAATAGGAAGTCAGAGGAGCAGAATCAAGGAATTGGATAGCAGAGTGGGGGAGTTGGAGAATAAGGCAATTGACACCAATATAATTGAAAAAAATCAGATAAAAGAATTTAAAAAAATGAAGAAACCCTAAGAATCATGTGGGACTCTATCAAGATGAATAACTTGCATGTGATTGGAGTTCCAGAACAGGGAGGGATAAGAGAAAATACAGAGAGAACAGTTGAAGATCTGTTGGCAGAAAACTCACTTGGCATCATGAAAGATGAAAGGATATGTATCAAAGACGCTCATCGAACCCCATATAAGGCTGATTCACATAAGAAAATCACCAAGACATAGTATCATCAAACCTGCCAAAACCAAAGATAAAGAGAAAATGTTAAAAGCAGCCAGGGATAAAAGAAAGGTCACCTACAAAGGAGAATCAATAAGAATAAATTCAGACTACTCACCAGAAACCATGCAGGCAAGAAGGCAATGGGCTGACATATATAGAGCACTGAATGAGAAAAACTGCCAGCCAAGAATCATATATCCAGCAAACCTCTCTTTCAAATATGAAGGTGAAATTAAAACATTTACAGATAAACACAAGCTCAGAGAATTTGCAAAACCAAAACAAAGCTACAAGAATTACTAAAGGAAATTGGTCAGAAAATCAATAACATCAGATACCAACACAACGCAAGGTCACAAAACAGAACATCCTGATATCAACTCAAATAGGGAAATCACAAAAACAAAATAAGATTAATTTAAACGAGAAAAAAATGCTCAAATCAGGGAATCATTGAAGTCATTATGTAAAAGATTACAATAATCAAAAAGAGGGACTAAATACAGAAGGCATGGATCTTCCATATGGAGAGGAAAAAGAAGCGATACAGGATGATACAATGTAAGGTTTTTACTTAGAAACATAGGCATAAATATTAAGGTAACCATAAAGAGGTCTAACAATTCCATAATTCAAAATAAAAACCAAGAAAAACGTAACGACTTGGCAAACATAAATTCAATTACTATGAAAATGAGGAACACGCTATTTAAAAGAAAAGCTTCTAAGCACAAAAAAGTAAGTGGATAATGCAATTGTCAACAACACACACAAAAAGGCATCAAAATGACACCACTAATCTCATACTTATCTATAATTACGCTGAATGTAAATGGACTAAATGCACCAAAAAAGAGACAGAGAGTCTCAAACTGGATAAAGAAACACGATCTGTCTATATGCTGCCTACAAGAGACACACCTTAGACTTAGAGACACAAACAAACTAAAACTCAAAGGATGGAAAAAATACATCAAGCAAACAACAATCAAAAAAGAGCAATAGTGGCAATATTAATTTCTGACAAAATAGACTTTAAAGTTAAATCCACCACAAAGGATAAAGAAGGACACTACATAATGATTTAAGGGACAATTGACCAGGAAGATATAACCATATTAAATATCTAAGCACCCAATGACAGGGCTGCAAATACATAAAACAAACGTTAACAGACTGAAAAGTGAGACAGACACTTCCACAATTACAGTAGGAGACTTCAACACACCACTTTCGGAGAAGGACAGGACTTCCAGGAAGAAGCTCAACAGAGACATAGAAGATCTAATTGCTACAGTTAACCAACTTGACCTCATAGACTTATACGGAACACTCCACCCAACAGCTGCAAAGTATACTTTTTGTTCTAGTGCACATGGAACATTCTCTAGAATACATCACATATTAGGTCATAAAACAAACCTTTGCAGAATCCAAAACATCGAAATATTACAAAGCATCTTCTCAGACAACAAGGCCATAAAATTAGAAATCAATAACAGATAAATCAGGGAAAAGAAATCAAACACTTGGAAACTAAACAATACCCACCTCAGAAAAGACTGGGTTATAGAAGACATTAAGGAGAGAATAAAGAAATTCATAGAATGCAACAAGAATGAAAACACTTCCTATCAAAACCTCTGGGACACAACAAAAGCAGTGCTCAGAGGTCAATTTATACAGATAAATGCACACATACACAAAGAAGAAAGAGTCAAAATCAGAAAACTGTCCCTACAACTTGAACAAATAGAAAGTGAGCAAAAAAAGAATCCATCAGGCACCAGAAGAAAACAAATAATAAGAATTAGAGCAGAATTAAATGAATTAGAGAATAGAAAAACAATTGAAAGAATTAACGAAGCCAAAAACTGGTTCTTTGAAAAAATTAACAAAATTGATAAACCATTGCCCAGGCTGACTAAAGAAATACATGAGAGGAAACAACCCAAATAAGAAATGAAATGGGCCATATCACAACAGACCCAACAGAAATTAAAAGAATCATATCAGATTACTATGAAAAATTGTACTCTGAAAAATTTGAAAACCTGAAATTAATGGATGAATTCCTAGAAAAACACTACCTACCTGAACTACCACAATCAGAAGTAAAACAACTAAATAGACACAAAAGAAGAGATCGAAAAGGTAATCAAAAAATCCCCAACAAAAAAAAGCCCCCCGCCCCCGAATGGCTTCACTGCAGAGTTCTATCAAACTTTCAGAGAAGAGTTAACTCCACTACTACTAAAGTTATTTCAAAGCATAGAAAACGATGGAATACTACCTAAATAATTCTATGAAGCCAGCATATCCCTGATACCAAAACCAGGTAAAGACACCACAAAAAAAGAAAATTACAGACCTATATCCCTCATGAACATAGACGCAAAAATCCTCAACAAAATTCTAGCCAATAGAATTCAACAACATATCCAAAAAATAATCCACCACGACCACATAGGATTTACACCAGGTATGCAAGGTTGGTTCAATATTAGAAAAACCATTAATGTAATCCACCGTATAAATAAAACAAAAGCAAAAACCACATGATCTTAACAATTGATGCAGAAAAGGCATTTGACAAAGCCCAACACCCATTCATGATAAAAACTCTCAGCAAAATAGGAATTGAAGGAAAATTCCTCAACATAATAAAGGGCATCTATACAAAGCCAACAGTCAACATCACTCTAAATGGAAAGAGCCTGAAAGCATTGCCCTTGAGAACAGGAACCAGACAAGGATGCCCTTTACCACCCCTCTTATTCAACATTGTGCTAGAGGTCCTAGCCAGAGCAAATAGGCTAGACAAAGAAATAAAGGGCATCCGGATTGGCAAGGAAAAAGTCAAAGTATTTGCAGATGACATGATCTTACACACAGAAAACCCTAAGGAATCCTCCAGAAAACTACTGAAACTAAAAGAAGAGTTCAGCAGAGTGTCCAAATACAAGATAAACGTACAAAAATCAGTTAGATTCCTCTACACCAACAAAAAGAACATCAAAGAGGAAATCACCAAATCAATACCATTTACAGGAGCCCCCATGAAGGTAAAATACTTAGGAATAAATCTTACCAAAGATGTAAAAGACCTATAGAAAGAAAACTACAAAGTACTAGTGCAAGAAACTAACAGGGACCTACATAAGTGGAAAAACATACCTGCTCATGGATAGGAAGGCTTAAGATAGTAAAAATGTCTATTCTACCAAAAGCCATCTATATGTACAACGGAATTCCAATCCAAATTCCAACGACATTTTTTAATGCGATGGAAACACAAATCATGAACTTCATACGGAAGGGAAAGAAGCCCCGATTAAGTAAAACATTACTGAAAAAGAAGAAGAAAGTGGAAGGCCTCACTCTACCTGATTTTAGAACATATTATACAGCCACAGTAGTCAAAACAGCCTTGTATTGGTACAACAACAGGCACATAGACCAATGGAACAGAACTGAGAACCCAGATATAAATCCATCCACATATGAGCAGCTGATATTTGACAAAGGCCCAGTGTCAGTTAATTGGGGAAAAGATAGTCTTTTTAACAAATGGTGCTGGCATAACTGGATATTCATTTGCAAAAAAATGAAACAGGACCCATACCTCACACCATGCACAAAAACTAACTCCAAGTGGATCAAAGACCTAAACATAAAGACTAAAACGATAAAGATCATGGAAGAAAAAATAGGGACAACGTTAGGAGCCCTAATACAAGGCATAAATAGAACACAAAACATTGCTAAAAATGATGAAGAGAAACCAGATAACTGGGAGCTCCTTAAAAATCAAACACCTATGCTCATCTAAAGACTTCTCCAAAAGAGTAAAAAGACCACCTACAGATTGGGAAAAATTTTTCAGCTATGACATCTCTGACCAGCGCCTGATCTCTAAAATCTATATGATTCTGTCAAAACTCAACCACAAAAAGACAAACAACCCAATCAAAAAGTGGGCAAAGGATATGAACACGTACTTCACTAAAGAAGATATTCAGGCAGCTAACAGATACATGAGAAAATGCTCTCAATCATTAGCCATTAGAGAAATGCGAATTAAAACTATGATGAGATTCCATCTCACTCCAACAAGGCTGGCGTTAATCCAAAAAAAACAAAATAATAAATGTTGGAGAGGCTGTGGAGAGATTCGAACTCTTATACACTGCTGGTGGGAATGTAAAATGGTAAAACCACTTTGGAAATCTATCTGATATTTCCTTAAAAAGTTAGAAATAGAAATACCATACACCCCAGAAATCCCACTCCTCAGAATATACCCTAGAGAAATAAGAGCCTTTAAACGAACAGATACATGCACACCCATGTTTATTGCAGCACTGTTTACAACAGCAAAAAGCTGGAAGCAACCAAGGTGTCCAACAACGGATGAATGGATAAATAAATTATGGTATATTGACACAATGGAATACTACACATCGATAAAGAACAGTGATGAATCTGTGAAACATTTCATAACATGGAGGAACCTGGAAGGCATTATGCTGAGTGAAATTAGTCAGAGGCAAAAGGACAAATGTTGTATAAGACCACTATTATAAGATCTTGAGAAATAGTTTAAACTCAGAAGAACACATTCTTTTGTGGTTACGGGGAGGGGGGGAAGGTGGGAGAGGAATATTTACTGATTAGATAGTAGATAAGAACTACTTTAGGTGAAGGGAAGTACAATACTCAATACACGGAAGGTCAGCTCAATTGGACTGGACCAAAACCAAAGAAGTTTCCTGGATAAACTGAATGCTTCAAAGGTCAGCAGAACAAGGGCAGGGGTTGGGGGACTATGGCTTTATGGGACATCTAAGTCAATTGGCAAAATAAATTCTGTTAAGAAAACATTCCGCATCCCACTTTGAAATGTGGCGTCTGGAGTCTTAAATGCTAACAAGCAGCCATCTAAGATGCATCAATTGGTCTCAACTCACCTGGATCAAAGGAGAATGAAGAACACCAAGGTCACAAGGTAATTATGAGCCCAAGAGACAGAAAGGGCCACATGAACTAGAGACTTACAACATCCTGAGACCAGAAGAACTAGATGGTGCCTGGCCACAACCGATGACTGCCCTGACAGGGAGCACAACAGAGAACCCCTGAGGGAGCAGGAGAACAGTGGGATGCAGACCCCAAATTCTCAAAAAAAGACCAGACTTAATGGTCTGACTGAGACTAGAAGAATCCCGGCGGTCATGGTCCCCAAACCTTCTGTTGGCCCAGGACAGGAACCATTCCCGAAGAGAACTCATTGGACATGGAATGGTCTGGACAATGGGTTGGAGAGAGATGCTGATAAGGAGTGAGTTACTTGTATCAGTCGGACACTTGAGACTGTGTTGGCATCTCCTGTCTGGAGCGGAGATAGAAACTGGCAAAATGATCACGAAAGGAGAGACCTGAAGGAGGGAGCGGGCTGACTCATTAGGGGGAGAGTCAATGGGAGTATGTAGTAAGGTGTATATAAACTTATATGTGAGAGACTGACTTGATTTGTAAACTTTCACTTAAAACACAATAAAAAATATTAAAACAAAAAAAAACACGTGTCAGTCACTACCACGAACGGTGTTACGCCATATATAGAAATTATTTATGATATGATGTTAGAAACAGAGAATTTCTGAACTTGGAAATAAAAACATGTATTTCTATAGTGTTCCTTATCCATTAATTGTAAGTCATTAAAAAGTTGCTGTAATGTTGAAAATACAGTAGAAATATGTGAAGTAGGCTGTAAATAACTTCCTTAAATTGGGCTTTGCACCTGCCCTCTGTGATAATGGAACATAACATTAATAAAATCTCTATAAATTAAGAAAACATAAATATGTCACCAAACAATTACCATAATTTTTAAGTAACCATCTTGCCCTTGAAACTTTGTGTAGTAAAGAACACAAATATGTCATCCCCTAATTGGCAATAATTCAAAAATCTGTAAATTTGCAAAATATTCATATGTCGTACTATACCGCCCTTAATTGACAATAAAACATACCAATTATAATTGAACATGACAGCACACAAGGTATATAAACCCATGGATTTCTGCTCTTATTCAGAGAAGACAGAAGCAAAAGATCTTTCTGACTCTCTATCTGAAGACCGAGAAGCCTGCTGAGACACTGCTCACTACAACCGACCTCAGATCCTAGCTACAAGGGACCTCCTCGGAGTTGGAGGGCTAGTCAGATCTACTCCAGGGACCACTTTAACATTTAAACTAACTTTGTAGTTGTCAATGCTGGCTCTCCAATGCCAAATGAATGTCTTGAGGTCTTACTTGCATGCCTTGCCCTGACTACCTTGCAATAAACTGTATGAGTGTATGCATGAAAAAAAAAAAACAATAACCATCTATATGCTGTCTACAAGAGACACACCTTAGACTTAGAGACACAAAGAAACTAAAACTCAAAGGATGGAAAAACATATATCAAAAAAGAGCAGGAGTGGCTATATTAATTTCTGACAAAATAGACTTTAAAGTTAAATCCATCATAAAGGATAAGGAAGGATACTATATAATGATTAAAGGGACAATACACCAAGAAGATAAAACCATATTAAATATTTACACACCCAATGGCAGGGCTGCTACATACATAAAACAAACTGTATCAGCATTGAAAAGTGAGACAGACAGCTCCACCATAATAGTAGGAGACTTCAACACACCACTTTCTGTGAATGACAGGGCATCCAGAAAGAAGCTCAAGAAAGACACGGAAGATCTAAATGCCACAATCAACCAGCTTGACCTCATAGACATATACAGAACACTCCACCCAACAGCAACCGAGTATACTTTCTTTTCTAGTGCACCTGGGACATTCTCTAGAATAGACCACATATTAGGTCATAAAGCAAGCCTTAGCAGAATCCAAAACACTGAAATATTACAAACCCTCTTCTCTGACCATACGGCCATAAAAGTGGAAATCAATAACAGGAAAAACAGGGAAAAGAAAACTCTTGGAAACTGAACAATGCCTTGTCCCAAAAAGACTGGCGTATAGAAGATACTAAGGATGGAATAAAGAAATTCATAGAATCCAATGAGAATGAAAACACTTTCAATCAGAACCTTTGGGACACACCAAAAGTGGTGCACAGAGGCCAATTTATATCAATAAATACACACATAAGAAAAGAAGAAAGGGCCAAAATCAAAGAATTATCCCTACAACTTGAACAAATGCAAAAAGAGAGCAAGAAAAGATACCCACAGGCACCAAAAGAAAACAAATAATCAAAATTAGAGCAGAACTAAATGAAACAGAAAACAATTGAAAGAATTAACAAGACCAAATGCTTGATCTTTGAAAAAATCAACAGAATTGATAAATCACTGGCCAAACTGACAAAAGAAAAACAGGAGAGGAAGCAAATAACCCAAATAAGAAATGAGATGGGTGATATTCTAACAGACCCAGCTGAAATTAAAAGAATCAAAAAAAAAAATTTTTTTTCCTCCACTTATCAGATTACTATGAAAAATTGTACTCTAACAAATTCGAAAACCTAGAAGAAATGCATGAATTCCTAGAAACACACTACCTACCTAAACTAACACAAACAGAGGTAGAACAACTAAATAGACCCATCACAAAAGAAGAGATTGAAAAGGTAATCAAAAAACTCCCAACAAAAAAAAGCCCTGGTCCAGACAGATTCACTGCAGAGTTCTACCAAACTTTCAGAGAAGAGTTAACACCACTACTACTAAAGGTATTTCAGAGCATAGAAAAGGACGGGATACTCCCAAACTCATTCTATGAAGTCACCATATCTCTGATACCAAAACCAGGTAAACACATCACAAGAAAACAAAATTATAGGCCTATATCCCTCATGGACGGAGATGCAAAAATCCTCAATAAAATTCTAGCCAATAGAATTTAACAATATATCAAAAAAATTATTCACCATGACCAAGTGGGATTCATACCAGGTATGCAGGGATGATTCAACATTAGAAAAACAATTAATGTAATCCACCACATAAATAAAAGACAAGAATCCCATGATTTTATCAATTGATACAGAAAAGGCATTTGACAAAGTTCAACACCCATTCATGATAAAAACTCTCAGCAGAATTGGAATAGAAGGAAAATTCCTCAATATAATAAAGGGCATTTATAGAAAGCCAACAGCCAACATAATGCTAACTGGAGAGAGGCTGAAAGAATTCCCATTGAGATTTGGACCCAGACAAGGATGACGTTTATCACTGCTCTTATTCAACATTGTGTTGGAGGTCCTAGCCAGAGCAATTAGGCTAGATAAAGAAATAAAGGGCAAGGAAGAAGTAAAAGTATCTCTATTTGCAGATGACATGATCTTATACACAGAAAACCCTAAGGAATCCTCAAGAAACTACTGAAACTAACAGAAGAGTTCAGCAGAGTATTGGGATACAAGATAAACATACAAAAATCAGTCGGATTCCTCCACACCAACAAAAAGAACATGAAAGAAGAAATCACCAAATCAATGCCATTTACAGTAGCCCCCAAGAAGATAAAATACTTAGGAATAAATCTTACAAGACATGTAAAAGACTTATACAAAGAAAACTACAATACACTTCTGCAAGAAACCAAAAGAGACATACATAAGTGGAAAAACATACCTTGCTCAAGGATAGGAAGACTTAACATTATGAAAATGTCTATTCTACCAAAAGCGATCTATACATTTAATGCAATCCCAATCCAAATCACAACAACATTCTTTCATGAGATGGAGAAACAAATCACCAACTTCACATGGAAGGGAAAGAGGCCCCAGATAAATGAGGCATTACTGAAAAAGAAGAACAAAGTGGGAGACCTTACTTTACCTGATTTTAGAACCTATTATACAGCCACAGTAGTCAAAACAGGCTAATACTGGTACAACAACAGATACATAGACCAACGGAGCAGAATTCAGAATCCAGACATAAATCCATCCACATATGAGCAGCTGATATTTGACGAAGGCCCCAAAACAGTTAAATGGGGAAAAGACCATCTTTTTAACAAATTGTGCTGGCATGACTGGATATCCATCTGTGAAAAAATGAAACAAGACCCATACCGCACTTCACGGATAAAAACAAGATCAAAATGGATCAAAGACCTAATTATAAAATCTAAAACCATAAAGATCAAGGAAGAAAAAATAGGGACAATGTTAGGAGCTCTAACACATAGCATAAACAGTATACAGAACATTATTAAGAATGCAGAAGAAAAACTAGATAACTGGGAGCTCCTAATAATCAAAAACCTGTGCTCGTCCAAAGACTACCTACAGGCTGGGAAAAAGTTTTTAGCTATGACATTTCCGGTCAGCGCCTGATCTCTAAAATCTACATGATGCTGCAAAAACTCAACTCCAAAAACACAAATAACCCATTTAAAAAATGGGCAAAAGATATGAATAGACACTTCATTAAACAAGACATTCAGGCAGCTAACAGATACATGAGGAAATGTTCATGATCATTAGCCATTAGAGAAACACAGATCAAAACTACAATGAGATTTCATCTCACTCCAACAAGGCTAGCATTAATCCAAAAAACACAAAATAATAAATGTTGGAGAGGCTGTGGAGAGATTGGAACACTTATACACTGCTGGTGGGAATGTCAAATGGTACAACAACTTGGAAATCGATTTGAGGGTTCCTTAAAAAGCTAGAAATAGAACTAACATACAATCCAGCAATCCCACTCCTCGGAATATATCCTAGAGAAATAAGAGCCTTTACACGAACAGATAATATGCACACCCATGTTCACTGCAGCACTGTTTACAAAACCAAAAAGATGGAATCAACCAAGGTGCCCATCAATGGATGAATGCATAATTAAATTATGGTATATTCACACAATGGAATACTTCCCATCGATAAAGAACAGCCAGGAATCTGTGAAATATTTCATGACATGGAGGAACCTGGAAGGCATTATGCTGAGTGAAATTAGTCAGTTGCAAAAGGACAAATATTGTATAAGACCAATATTATAAGAACTTGAGAAACAGTTTAAACTGAGAAGAAAACATTCTTTTGTGGTTATGAGAGCGAGGAGGGAGGGAGCGTGGGAGACAGGTATTCACTAATTAGATAGTACATGAGAACTATTTTAGGTGAAGGGAAAGACAACACATAACTGGACTAAACCAAAAGCAAAAAAGTTTTCTGAATAAACTGAATGCTTTGAAGGCCAGTGTAGCAGAGGCAGGGGTTTGGGGACCATAGTTTCAGAGGACATCTAAGTCAGTTGACATAATAAAATGTATTAAGAAAATACTCTGCATCCCATTTTGAAGGGTGGCATCTGGGGTCTTAAATGCTAGCAAGCAGCCATCTAAGATGTATCAATGGGTTTCAACTCACCTGATCAAAGGAGAATGAAGAACACCAAGGACAGAAGGTAATTACGAGACACAAAGGGACACGTGAACCAGAGTCTACATCCTTCTGAGACCAGAAGAACTAGATGGTGCCCAGCTACTACCCATGACTGCCCTGACAGTGAACACAACAGAGAACCTCTGAGGCAGCAGGAAAGCAGTGGGATACAGACCCCAAATTCTCATAAAAACAACAGACTTAATGGTCTGACTGAGACTGAAAGGAACCTGGTGGTCATGCCCCCCAGACCTTCTGTTGGCCCAGGACGGGAACCATTCCCAAAGCCAACTCTTCAGACAGGGATTGGACTGGATAATGAGATGGAGAGGGATGCTGGTGAGGAGTGAGCTTCTTGGATCAGGTGGACGCTTGAGATTATGCTGGCATCTCCTGCCTGGAGGGGAGATGAGAGGGTGGGGGGGGGGAGTTAGAAGCTGGCGAAATGGACACAAAAAGAGAGAGTGGAGGGAGAGAGCGGGATGTCTCATTAGGGGGAAAGTAATTAGGAGTATGTAGCAAGGTGTATATAAGTTTTTGTGTGAGAGGCAGACTTGATTTGTAAAGTTTCAATTAAAGCACAATAAAAATTTTTAAAAAAGAAATATCTCTTGCACATCCTATATAAATACACGAAAACCCCATTTCAGGCCCTCTCTCCTATGTTCCAAAACTGCCATATTCTCAAAATCTCATACATAAACATATGAACATGCTTCCAGTGCATACACAAACTCAATTCCCCCACTCCCTGTGCAAACGCACAATCTCATCTTTTCATTACAAGCCCACCTCCTCATTTCCCAGAATATACCCTTCTCCCTACTGAAACATATTAAACGTGACCCCAGAAAATATTCATCCAAACTGCCATGCCCTTCAAGAAACATACAAACTCATTACACATACAACTGTCCTCATACCCTGAATATAACCTAAATTATTCAAGACACTAAAGATATGCAAAATATAACCCTATATCTTCAAATACTAATATAACTCACAATAACTGCCTATACATAATCAAACAATCCACAATACGCAAATAGAAATCTATCCTCAATTTTCTTAAATACAAAATCATACAAACCCCAGACCAAACATGGCAGATGCACGTGCAACTCCAGGAAAGCATCCAGGCAACACAACCATACAACATGCCCTGAGTATATACCAGTGATCCTTCCTCATTCCCAACATATACAAAACCAAAAAGCCTTACACGCAAGCTAATACACACAGGCACACTCCCTCATATGCCCAAACGTCAAGCAGAGAAACTCATTCCAAACCTGCCATTAGATACACAGGAAGACCCAAAATTCATGGCAGAAGAGCCACACCCAAAGTATTACCCTGAGCCACAAATTGCATGCAGCTCACTTCCAAGTCCTTGAGTGTACACGCCTATATCTCATGACCTGCACACTCCCACAAAAACTCACTTATATTGAATCACAAAGGTTCATGTAAACACCACCAACCCACACATTTCAATACAAATATCAAATTCCAAGAACCCATTCAACACATGCACAATCCCCACATTGTGAATTCACATGAACACATTTCCAACAAAGTCCCAAATAACAGGCACAAAAGCACCCACACCTCTCAATTCTCCCAATCCCTGCAAGGCTCACAACTAAATCTCCATACTATTTCCAGATATAAGCAACACCCCACAAGTACTCCACCCTCAGAAATCAAACACAGAGGAAGTGGGGCCAAGATGGTGTAGTCAGACACTTCCCGTGGTCCCTCTTACAACAGGTATCGGAAAAAATACGGGAATTGATTATATATAACGATCTACGAGCCCAGAACATCTAACGCAAAGGCGGGGAATCAGACTGAGTGGCAGGTGGAGAAAGAGACAGTTAACAAGCAGTGAAGTGTTGCCAGACCTGACCCAGCGGGAACCATCACCCTGCAGGCCAGGATTGGGTGGTGCCAGCAGGGAGGCAAGCAATGGCGTTTGGGACATGTTTTCCAAATCAGGAGAGACCGAGGGATGGAGATTCCACTCCCACCTCCAGAATCAGTGAAAAGTGGTGCTCAATTGGCAAAAGCTATGCGCATGCGTCTAACCTACCCAGCAGATCAAAAAACGCCCCTTTGGGAAAAACCTGTCACCCATTTACCTGCCCCCTTCCTGCTCTACACTCGGTCCAAGCCAGCTTCAGAGACTGCCACATCCCCTGGGCTGAAAGAAAGATCCGTAATGGTCCCTGAGCCATTCTCCTGACATTGGAGAGGGAACAATTTCACAAACAGGGAAAAATTATCTCCTGAATCCTTTAAACCAAGAACTCAGGGCAGAAACAGTTCTTTGCCTAGGCACAGGCATAAGAGGTCCACAGATTTTCAATGTCTTTCAGCCCTGCAGAGACCTGTGTGGGCCCATTACAACAGTGTAGGCCCTCATTAGCACAGTACAACAGGGTATATACCTGAACCCTCACTTAACTCTTTCAACTAGATGGTGGAGAAGAAGGTTCATGACATTTGACACGAATCTGTCTATTAAGCAGGGTCAACACATACCCACATCATGGGCCTGAGGACCAGTGTCTCCACCCATGTCACCTAGCCACCCATGACAGGGATTGAAGAACAGTGGTGATTCCCACTCCTTACAGCCAATAGCACTGGGGGCCCATAATTTGGAGGGCGGGGAGGGACGAATATACAGAGAGAATTGTGGAAGATTTGTTGGAAGGAAACTTCCCTGATATCGTGAAAGATGAGAAGTTATCCACCGAAGATGCACATTGAACCTCATACAACATAGATCCCAAAAGACAGTCACCATCACATATCATAATCAAACTTGCCAAAACCAAAGGTAAAGAGAGAATTTTAAGAGTGGCTAGATATAAATGAAAAGTCACCTACAAATGAGAGTCAGTAAGACTAAGCTCATACTACTCAGCAGAAACCATACAGGCAAGAAGGCAATGGGCTTTGTATAAAGTCCTGAACGTCAAAACTGCCAGCCAAGAATTACATATCCAACAAAACTGTCTCAAAAAAAAGATTGGCGAAGTTAGGACATTTCTATAAAAAAAAAAAAAAGTTTAGGGAATTTGCAAAAACCCAAGCAAAAATTACAAGAAACACTAATGGGAGACTTTAGGTTTGAAAATCAATAACAGAAGACAATATGCCAAGACTGAAACATAGGACAGAGCAGCTAGATATCAACCCAGATAGGGAAATCACTAAAATAAATCAAAGCTAAAACACTCAAAATAGAGAAACGTGACATCATTAGGTAAAAGATGACAACACTAAAACAAAAAAGAGGGACTAAATAATGTAGTCATACATCTTTCATATAGAGAGGAAGACAAGGAGATAAATAAAAGATTGCTTTAAATGTAGAAAAATTGGGGTAAAGAGTAAGGTAACCACAAAGGAAACTAACAATCCTACACATCAAAATAAAAAACAAGAAAAACATAAAGGCTCCACAAATACAAAATCAACAACAATGAAAAAGATGAAAATACATTTAAAAAACCACCCAGCACAGAAAATTAAGTGGAATAAAGAAACTGTTAACAATGCACAAAAAAAGACAAGAATGGAACACTAAGCTCATACTTAACAGTAATTACACTGATTGTAAACAGAGTAAATGCTACAATTAAGAGACACACAGAGGCAGAATGGATTAAAAAAAAATCTATCTCTTTGCTGCCCACAAGAGACGTGAATTAGACTCACAGACACAAATTAAAACGCAAAGGATGGAAATATATATGTACATCTCTCAAGCAAACAGCAATCAAAACAGAGCAGAAGTGCAAATATTGATTTCTGACAAAAGAGACTTTAAAGTAAAATCTACCACAAAGGAGAAGGAAGGACATTCTATAATCATTAATGGGTCAATACACCGGGAGGACATAACCATAATAAATAGTACCCACAAAATGACAGAGCTCCAAAATACATAAAACAAACTTTAACACCATTGAAAAGACAGAGAGACAACTCCACGATAATAGTAGGAGACTTCAAAACACCGCTTTCAGTGAAGGATAGAATATCCAGAAAGAAGCTCAATAAAGAAATAGAAGACCTAAATGCCACAATCAACCAACCTGACCTCATGGACATATACAGAACACTGCACCAAAAGCAGCCAAGTATAATTTCTTTTCCAATGCACCTGCAACATTGTCCAGAATAGACCACACAGTAGGCCATAAAGCAAGCCTTAACTGAATCCGGAGCACTGAAGTATTTCAAAGCACCTTTTCTGACCATAAAGCCCTAAAAGAAATCAATAACAGAAAAAGCAAAGAAAAAAATCAAACATACAGAAATGTCTTGCTCAAAAACTACTGGGTTATAGAAGAAATTAGGGACAGAATAAAGAAATTCACAGAATCAAATGAACATGAAAAAACCTACCAAAACTTTTGGGACACAGCAGAAGCAGGTCTCAGAGGTCAATTTATAGCAATAAATGCACACATCCAAAACAAAAAAGCGCCAAAAATGAAAGCGCTAAGGCTACAACTCCAACAAATAGAAAGAGAGGAGCAAAAGAAGCCCTCAGACACCAGAAGAGAGCAAATAATAGAAATCAGAGCAGAATTAAATGAAATAGAGAATAGAAAAACAATTCAAAGAGCTAAAGAAAACAAAAACTGGTTCTCAGAAAAGACTAACAGAATCGATAAACCACTTGCCAAACAGAGAAAGGAAAACAGGAGAGGAAACAAATAACGCAAATTAGAAATGTGATGGGCGATATCACAACGACCCAACTGAAATTAAATAATCATAATACAATATTATGAAAAACTGTACTCTAACAAATTCGAAAACCTAGAGGAAATGGAAAAATTTCTAGAAACACACTACCTGTCTAAACTAACACAGAGATAGAACAACTAAATAAACCATGACAAAAGAAGAGATTAAAAAACTTAATTTCAAAACACCCAACAACAACAACAATAAAAACACTGGCCCTGACGGCTTCACTGGAGAATTACACCAACTTTCAGAGAAGAGCCAACATCACTGCTACTAAATATATTTTGAAGTATAAAAAAGGATGGAACACTGCCAAACTCATTCTATGAAGCCAGCATAACCCTGATACCAAAGCCAGGTCAAAACACCACAAAAAAGAAAACTATAGACCAATGGACCTCATGATATTAGACACAATAATCCTCAACAAAATTCTAACTAATAAAATTCAACAGTATATATTAAAAAAAAAAATTCACCATGCCCAGTGGGATTCATACCAGGTATGCAGGGATGGTCCAACATTAAAAAAAAAAAAAAAAATGTAATCAATCACATAAATAAAACAAAAAAAACCACATGATCTTATCAGTTCCTGCAGAAAAGGCATTTGACAAAGTCCAATACCCATTCAGGAAGAAAACACTCAGCAATATAGGAATAGAAGGTAAATTTCTGAGCATAATAAAGGGTATTTATACAAACCGAACAGCCATCATCATCCTAAACGGAGTGAGTCTGGAAGCATTCCGCTTGAGAACTGCAACCAGAAAAGGATGTCCTTTATCACCATTTTTATTCAACACTGTGCTGGAGGTCCTAGCCAGAGCAATTAGGCTAGGGAAAGAAATAAAGGGCATCTAAACTGATAAGGAAGAAGTAAAATGTGTCTATTTGCAGATAATATGATCTTATACACAGAAAACCCTAAGGAATAAACAAGAAAACTACTGGAATTGATAGAAGAGTTCAACAAAGTACCGGGATGCAAGACAAACACAGGAAAATCAGTTGTATTCTTCTACACCAAAAAGGAGAACATCGAAGAGGAAATCACCAAATCAATACCATTCACTATAGCCCCCAAGAAGATAAAAAACGTAGAAATAAATCTAACCAGAAATGTAAAAGATCTATACAAAGAAAACTACAAGACACCACTGCTAGAAACCAAAAGAGACCTACATAAGTCGAAAAACATGCGTTACTCATGAACAGGAAGACTCAACATTGTGAAAAACATCATTCTACACAAAGCGATCTCTAGATACAAGGATCCATGATCCCAATTTCAATGGCATTTTGTAATGAGATGGAGAAACAAATCACCAATTTCACATGGAAAGGGCAGAGGCCCCGGATAAGTAAAGCATTACTGAAGAAAAAGAACAAAGTGGGAGACCTCAAACTACCTGAGTTTAGAATCTATTATATCATCATTGTAGTCAAAACACCGTGGTACTGATACGATAACAGATACATAGGTTAATGGAATAGAACTGAGAATCCAGAAATAAATCCATACACATGAGCAGCTGATATTTGACAAAGGCCCAAAGCCCATTAATTAGGGAAAAGACAGTCTCTTTAAGAAATGGTGCTGGCATAACTGGGTATTCGCCTGCTAAAAAATGAAACAAGAACATACTTCACACCATGCACAAAAACTAACTCAAAATGGACCAAAGACCTAAATGTAAAATCTAAAATGATAAAGATCATGGAAAAAAAAATAGCGACAACACTAGGAGCCTTAATACACAGCATACACAATATACAACACATCACCAACAACAAACACAAGAAGAGAAACTAGATGACTCGGCATTCCTAAAAAATCAAATGCTTATGCTCATCCAAACACTTCACCAAAACCAGTAATAAGACAACCTAAAGAGTGGGAAAAAAATTTTGGCTACAACAAATCTGATCAGCATTTCATCTCCAAAATCTACAAGATACTGCAAAACCTCAAAAACAAAAAGACAAATAACCCAATTAAAAAGTGGGCAAGGAACATGAACAGTCACTTCACCAAAGAAGACATTCAGGAAGCTAGCAGATACCTGAGGAAATGCTCTCGATCATTAGCCTTCAGAAAAATGCAAATCAAACTACAATGAGATACCATCTCACCCCAACAAGGATAGCAGTAATCCAAAACACACAAAACAATCAACGTAGGAGAGGTTGTGGAGAGACTGGAATACTCATACACTGCTGGTGGGAATGTAAAATGGTACAACCACTTTGAAAATCAATTTGGAGCTTCCTTCAAAGGTAGAAATAGAACTGCCATGTGACCCACCAATTCCACTCCTTGGAATACGTCCTAGAGAAATAAGAGCTCTCACACAGAGACACATGCACACTCATGTTCATGGCAGCAAAAACATGGAAATGGCACAGAGGTAGGGTCAAGATGGCGAAAGAGCCAGATGCTTCTGGTGATCCCTCTTACAACAAAGACCTGAAAAATCTAGTGAAATGAGTATATTTATCAGAAGCTAGGAGCCCTGAACATCAAAGGCAAAGTTAGAAAATGGACTAAGTGGCACGGGAAGAGTGAGACCATTCAGAAACAGAGAGAAGTTGCAGGACTTGAATCGCTGAGATTCCTCAGGCACAATTCCTGGAAGTGGCTGCAGCGGGCTGGTGGTAGCGTTTGGCCACGGTTTTCTTAGGGAGAAGCAGCCAGCCATAAAACCTGCTCACACCTCTGAAATCAGAGAAGAACAGCACTCTCGGCAAAGGCTAAATACTTGTGTATATTTTACCACGGCCTCTGACCCCAAGCCGGCTTCAGTGGCTGTAAATTTCCCTGGGCCTGATATAGGCCCATTTGAGTACTCTGAGCCATATTCCCGGTTTTGAAAAAAAAAAAAAAGGAAGAAGGTATATATTCACAACAGGCGGAAAAGATAATTTGCCAGCTCTGCTAACCTGGGGAGCTCAGGACAGAAGCAGCTCCTGTCCAGGAGTATATAGCCCATGGACTTTGAACACCTTTCCCCCCTGCATGGGCCAGTCTGGGCCTATTCCAGAAGAATATGCCCTTGTTGGCAGACAGCGGCTGTTTAAGCTGTGCAGTGGAAAAGTGGGTGTTTGATATTTGACACAGCTTTGCACATTAAACAGAGTCCTCATGTACCCACATTAGGGACCTAAGCACTGGTGGCTCCTCTCAGGACACACAGCCCCCAAAACAGGGGTCCAAGGATAACTGATACCTTCCAGTCCTTACTACTGAAAGCACTGGGTGCCCATGGTCTATCTGCAGAACCCACCCACCTGCACGCTCTAGGGAACAGGGTCACGCTTTCCTCAGATACGTTTGGAGGATGGTTCTCAACCCTCTGCCTTATTCACAGAGTGACCCCCTGCTGCAACCAGATACTGGCACCTACACCAAACACCCCTGCCCTTCTCAGACTATAGCACAGAACCTGTATCACACACTTGATGTCCTGGACACCTGAGCTGAATCCACACAAGAAAAATGAATGGACTCATAAGCTCATATACATGACAACAGCTCTAGCCATCTGGTGACAGGACGTCAGAGGACCAAAGGCAAAAATAATCAAGCTAGCTCACTCAAACAACCCGTTTGGGCATATCAAAACAAAACAAAGCCAGAAACTAGGATATGGTGAGCAAACATAAAATAAACTAACACAGTAACTTAGAGATGGCTAGGAGAAAACAGTCAATATCAAACCACATAAAGAAACAGACCATGACTATCTCAACAAGCTCTCAACACAAAGAATCAAAGGATCCTCTGGATGAAAGTGTCTTCCTGAAATTACCGGATGCAGAATTCAAAAGATTAATATACAGAATTCTTCAAGACATAAGGAAGGAGATCAGGCAATACGCAGAACAAGCCAAGGAACACACAGGTAAAACACTTGAAGAAATAAAAAAGGTTCTTCAGAAACATAATGAAAAATTTAATAAGCTGTGAGGATCCATAGAAAGACACCAATCAGGAATTCAGAAGATTAACAATAAAATTACAGAATTAGACAACTCAGTAGAGTCAGAGGAGCAGAATCGAGCAAGTGGAAGGCAGAACTGGGGACCATGAAGACAAAGCACTTGGCACCACTACATTTCAAGAAAAATCAGATAAAAGAATTTAAAAAAATGAAGGAACCTTAAGAATCATGTGGGACTTTATCAGGAGAAATAACCTACGAGTGATCGGTGTACCAGAACAGGGAGGGATAACAGAGAATACAGAGAGAATTGTTGGAGATTTGTTGGCAGAAAACTTCCCTGATGTCGTGAAAGATGAGAAGATATCAATCCAAGTTGCTCATCGAACTCCATATAAGATAGATTTTAAAAGAATGTCACCAAGACATATTATAATCCAACTTGCGAAAACCAAAGATAAAGAGAGAAATTTAGAGCAGCTAAGGATAAATGAAACGTCACATACAAAGAAGAGTCAATGAGAATAAGCTCAGACTACTTGGCAGAAACCATGCAGGCAAGAAGGCAATGGCATGACTTATATAAAGTTTGGAAGAAAAAAAAATTGCCAGCCAAGAATATATCCAGCAATACTGTCTCTCAAATATGAAGGTGAAATTAGGACATTTCCAGATAAATAGAAGTTTAGGGATTTCGTAAAAACCAAACCAAAACTACAAGAAACACCAAAGGGAGTTCTTTGGTTAGAAAATCAATAATATCAGGTATCAACCCAAGACTAGAACACTGGACAGAGCAGTCAGATATTAACCCAGACAGGGAAATCACAAAAATAAATCAAGATAAAAAATGCTCACAATGGGGAAACAGCAATGTCATTATGTAAAAGAAGACAACATAGAAATAATAAAGAGGGAAAAGGAAATGTTGTCATAGCTCTTTCATATGAAGAGGAAGAAAAGGCAATAAGAGGAAATAAAAGTAATGACAAAGGAGACTAACTATCCTTCTCATAAAACTAAAATACAAGAAAAAAATAGAGACTCAGCAGAAAAAAAATCAACAACAACAAATAAGAGGAAAAGACAACGTATAAAGATCAACTGCTCAGCACAAAAACCTAAGTAGGAAAAAGAAACTGTCAATAACACACAAAAAAATACATCAAAGTGACAGCACTACGCTCATACCTATCCATAATTACGCCGAATGTTAATGGACTAAACATACTTATAAAGAGACAGAGTGGCAGAATGGTTAAAAAAACACAATTCATCTATATGCTGCCTACAAGAGACACACCTTACACTTAAGCGACACAAATAAACTAAAACTCAAACAATGGAAAAAAAATATAACAAGCAAAAAACAATCAAGAAAGAGCGGGAGTGGCAATATTAATTTCTGACAAAATAGACTTCAAAGTTAAATCCACCACAGAGGATAAGGAAGGACACTATCTACTGATTAAAGGGACAATATACCAGGAGGACATAAATATATTAAATATTGATGCACCCAATGACAGGGCTGCAAGATACATAAAACAAACTCTAAAAGCATTGAAAACTGAGACAGACAGCTCCACAATTATAATAGGAAACTGCAACACACCACTTTCGGTGAAGGACAGGACATCCAGAAAGAAGCTCAATAAAGACAGGGAACATCTAAATGTCACAATCAACCAACTCGACCTTATACACATATACAGAACACTCCACCCAACAGCAGCCAAGTATACTTTCTTTTCTAGTGCACATGGAACATTCTCTAGAATAGACCACATATGAGGTCATAAAGCAAGTCTTAGCAGAATCCAAAACATCGAAATATTACAAAGCATCTTCTCTGACGATAATGCCATGAAAGCAGAAATCAACAACAGAAAAAGGAGGGAAAAGAAATCAAACACTTGCCATCGGAACAAGAACCTGCTCAAAAAGGACTGGGTTATAGAAGAAATTAAGGATGGAATAAAGAAATTCATAGAATACAATGAGAATGAAAACGCTTCCTATCAGAACCTTTGGGACACAGCGAAAGCAGTGCTCAGAGGTCAACTGATAACAAGAAATGCACGCATCCAAAAAGAAGAAAGGGCCAAAATCAAAGAATTATCCCTACAACTTGAACAAACAAAGAGAGCAACAAAAGAAACCTTCAAGCTCTAGAAGAAAGGAAATAATAAAAATTAGAACAGAACTAAATGAAATAGAAAACAGAAAAACAATTGAAAGAATTAACAAGACCAAAAGCTGATTCTTTGAAAAAATTAACAAAATTGATTGACCATTGCCAAAACTAACAAAAGAAAAACAGGAAAGGAAGCAAATAACCCGAATAAGAAATGAGATGGGCCATATTACAACAAACCCAACTGAAATTAAAAGAATCATATCCGATTGCCATGAAAAATTGTACTCTAACAAACTTGAAAACCTAGAAAAAATGAACGAATTCCTAGAAACACACTACCTACCTAAACTAACACAAACAGAGGTAGAACAACTAAATAGACCCATAAAAAAAGAAGAGACTGAAAAAGTATTCAAAAAACTCCCAATACAAAAAAAAAAAACCCAAGCCGGGACGGCTTTACCGCAGATGTCTAAAAACTTTCAGAGATGCATTGACACCACTACTACTATAGGAATTTCAGAGCACAGAAAAGGACGGAATACTCCCAGACTTATTTTATGAAGCCAGAATATTCCTGATACCAAAAAGGGTAAAGCCACCACAAAAAAAAAGAAAATTAAAGACCTATATCCCTCATGAACTTAGATGCAAAGATCCTCACCAAAATTCTAGCCAATAGAATTCAACAACATATCAAAAATAATTCACCATGAGCAAGTGGGATTCATACCAGGTATGCAGGGATGGTTCAACACTAGAAAAAGCATTAATGTAATCCATCATATAACTAAAACAGAAGACAAAAACCACATAATTTTATCAATCGATGGAGAAAAGGCATTTGACAAAGTTCAACACCTATTCATGATAAGAAAAAAAAAAAAACTCTCAGCAAAATAGGAAAGAAGGAAAAATCCCTCAACAAAATAAAGGGCATTTACACAAAGCCAACAGCAACATCATCCTAAACTGACAGAGTGTGAAAGCATTCCCCTTGAGATCAGGAACCAGACAAGGACACCCTTCATCGCCACTTTTATTCAACATTCTGCTGGAGGTCCTAGCCAGAGCAATTAGGCTAGATGAAGATTAAAGGGCATCCAGATTGATAAGGACGAAGTAAAAGTATCTGTATTTGCAAATGACATGATCTTGTACACAGAACATCCAAAAGAATCCTCAAGAAAACTACTGAAACTAGTAGAAAAGTTCAGCAGAGGATCAGGATACAAGAAAAACATACAAAAATCAGTTGGATTCCTCCACACCAACAAAAACAGCATCGAAGAGGAAATCACCAAATCAATACTATTTACAGTAGCCCCCAAGAACATAAAATACTTAGGAATAAATCTTACCAGAGATGTAAAAGAGTTATACAACAAAAACTACAAGACACTACCATAAAAAACCAAAAGAGACCTACATAAGGGGAAAAACATACCTCTATATTTTTTATCATGGATACCCAGAAACCCAGTGCCGTCGAGTTGATTCTGACTCATAGCGACCCTATAGCACAAAGTAGAACTGCCCCATAGCATTTCCAAGGAGCACCTAGTGGATTCGAACTGCCAACCCTTTGGTTAGCAGCCGTAGCACTTGACCACTATGCCACCAGGGCTTCCTGCTCATGCATAGGAAGACTTAACATTGTAAAAATGTCTGTTCTACCAAAAGCCATCTATACATTCAATGCAATACCCATCCAAATTCCAATGACATTTTTTGATGAGATGGAGAAAGAAATCACCACTTCATATGGAGGGAAAGAACTGCCAGATAAGTAAACCATTACTGAAAAAGAAGGACAAAGTCTCGGAGCCCTCACCCCATCTGATTTTAGAACCTATTATACCACCACAGTAGGTAAAACAGCCTGATACTGATACAACAGCAGATACATAGACCAATGGAACAGAATTGAAAATCCAGACATAAATCCATCCACATATGAGCAGCTGATATTTAACAAAGGCCCGAAGTCAGTTAAATGGGGAAAAGGCAGTCTTTTTAACAAATGGTGCTGGCATAACTGGATATCCATTTCTAAAAAAATTAAACAAGACCCATACCTCACACCATGCACAAAACTAACTCAAAGTGGATCAAAGACGACCTAAATATAAAATCTAAAGGATAAAGATCACGGAAGAAAAAATAGGGACAGTGCCAGGGACCCTAATACATGGCAGAAACAGTATACAAAACATCACTAACAATGCAGAAAAGAAACTAGATAACTGGGAGTTCCTAAAAATCAAACACCTATGCTCATCCAAAGACTCCACCAAAAGAGCAAAAAGGCTACCCTCCCCACTGGGAAAAAGTTTTTAGCTTTGACATTTCAGATCAGCACCAGATCTCTAAAATCTACGTGATGCTACAAAAACTACAAAAATATTCTGAAGGGTTATTTTGTAATAAAATATGTTTTAAGTCATAATAAAAAGAAACAAAGACAAAACTTTCTCATCTCCTCAAGGACACACACTGACCCCGACGGCCTGATAATATACACACGTACCTCACATTCCAAATGCACCCACTGACACTCCCTCCACTCCTCCAGGATAGAAACACACATAAGCACCTTACAGCCTCAAGTGCACACGCAGTTGTGAGCTGGCAAAGGATTACACACTCACACTGGCTTTCTGCAGAATTAGAAATACATGTAAAATGTCCCAGATACAAATGGAGGAGTGGCACACAAGTTAATGATCTCGTTCAAACATGTAATACTCGTGACTGGAAATTGTATATACACACAGATCATTAGCAGGATGGTTCTGTAGATCTTGGCAAATCTCTTGCATCCTCAACCTATCATGCTTGCAAATCAATCATGATTTCATGACAGGACACTACAAATAAACGGTTGGTTTTTAGTCAATTCAGCAAAGTCACTCACTTCCTGGACGAATGAGTGCCATTGCAACTTGAATGTTGGTTGACATGTTTCTTATGTTAACAAGGAGGACCTAAGAGAAGCGAGCTCGGAGGTTGGAACTTGACTGAATTTTCCTTGACAGGAGATCTTTCTGTGCTTAAACGGAGAGTACTTTTCAAATTCTTAAGAATCGTTCAGAATTAGGTATTATTCAGAATGTAACAGATAATGACTTGACACACTTGTCAGTTTAAGGTGGCGTTATTGAAATTTCCCCCCTCATTTTAAGTCCACCAGTTAGGAAAACAGTCAGTGCAGTCCTGAGATGCAGCCTTTGCCATTTCCCGTGGTATAAATACTGCCAGCACAGGACAGGCTAGCAACCTGAGGGCACTGAATTCTACACCATGAAAGGGGATCTCCCAAAACAAAACCCACGCCTGCAAATAACCCAGGAGCCTATAGGAGGGTGAAGCACAGCAGCAACATTACTAAGGATGAGTGTGCGCGTCCATTACCTTCCTTTGTAATAGACCTGATCTATGAGAAAGAAAAGCGCTGCTCTCTGTGCTCAGGGTCTGAGGCCTCCCCTGGCACAGCCCAGCACAGCCGCGAGACCTACCCTCAGGGACCCCGCCTTCCCTGCTCCTGCCCGCGCGCCTGCCTGAAGGGGACCTTCCACAACTGATGCCTGAAGCCGTTAGAGGGCGTCAGTTCGCGCGCCTGAGAGCCCTTTCCCGGGAGGTTGTGCGCATGCGTGAGATCCTAAAGCAGGGCGGGAATAGGGTTCCCCGGGCCATGGCTGCAAAGTGGTTAAGAGTTGCTGCCTGCAAACAAAAAGACCAGTTGTTCGAATCTACCATGCGCTCCTTGTAAAGTCCTATGGGGCAGTTCTACTCTGTCCTACAGGCTCATTACGGGTCAGAATTTACTCTACTGTAATGGGTTTAAGAAGAGCACTGCAGGAGCAGAAAACAAACCATCTGGGGTGAATTCTGAGGCTTCTTGGAAAGCAGGTGACACCTCCTCACCCAGAACCTCCACATCAACCCTTCTGCCAAAAGAGTGGTCTGAAGCCACCACTCATGATTTGCAAAAATTGTGGTCATTGTTCTTTTGTGCCATGGAGTCAATCTCCCCTCATGGAGACCCTATATGACACAGGAGAACTGCCCCGTAGCGTTTCCTAGGCTGTAATCTTTATGGTGGCAGATTCCCTGCTGTTTTTCCTCTGCAGCCAGAGCCTTAGTCGCTGGGCCCAGCGCTTAACCTCGCACGCACGGTCAGGGCTCCTTCCCTAAGCTTACCCTTTGCTATTGAGTGGATTCTGACTCACAGGGACCCTACCAGTCAGAGTAGAACTTACCCACAGGGCTTCCAAGGAGTGGTTGGTGGATTTAAACTGCCACCTTTTGGTTAGCAGCAGGGCTCTTAACCACCTTGCAACCAGGGCTCCACTTAAAATACAGTATCCTGGAATGGGGAAGAGTGCTTTTCCACATTTAGATACACTTTGGACCACATTCATTTCTTCTTATGAATAGGCTTTCAAAAAATACTGTTTCTTTTTCCTATTCACTTTGAAAGTTCCATGACAGAACTGCACAACCAAGGAATTTTAGACCTGGAAATGCTCTAAGACATACTTTCTCCTGATGCCATTCCAAAAGTTTTCCGTACTATATTTACTGTCATACAGTGTTTCTTGCTGCATTTATTGAATATATGGACATTTCACAATAAATGTTGAGGCACCAATGTTTTGTCTCGAATTTACTTGTTCGCTTGACCAGGACAGTTGAGAACCAGGTCACAGAAAGTAGCTCCTTGCTGTCCCTAGGTTCTTGCTCCACACAGGTGGAATGGCTTAAGCTGCACCCTTAGAATTTATGAAATCGAATAAAAATTTATGAAATTTTTATTCCAAAATTAATATTTATGGAAGGAAAGCAAGTCCTTTTACAATACCATTTAAGAAAATAAAACATATAGGAATAAATGTACCCATTGATACGAAAGCCTTATACAACGAAAATTATAAAACCCTACTGAAAGATCTTAAAGAAGACCTAGATAGATGGAAAGAAATTCTGTGCTCATGGATTGGAAGACTTAATATAGTCAAGATGTCAATAATGCACAAAGTGACCTACAGATAGAACACAATCCTAATCAAAATTCCTATAGTATTCATTACAAAAATGGAAAAAGAATCCTTCTTTTTCTATATGAAGACAAGAGAACTGAAATAGTCAAAGCAATTTGAAAAATAACAAAGTAGCAGGCCTCATACTTCCTCACTTCAAAACAGATTACACAGCTACAGTAAATCAAAAGAGCCTAGTACTTGTTTAAGTGCAGACACACAGGCCAATGGAACAGCATTGAAAATCCAGCAATAAATCCAAACATCTATGGTCAATTGGTTTTCAATAAGGGAGCCAAATTCATTCACTGGCAAAAGAATAGTCTCTCCAACAAATGGTGCAGGCTAAATTGGATTTCCAGAAACAGAAAGATGAAACAAGATCCATGCCTCACACCATACACAAAAACTAAATCAATATGGATCCAGGAGCTAAATTTAAATTTAGAATCATGCAGTTCTATGAAAAAAATAGAGGAGCAAACCTTTCGGACCTAATTGGTTTTCAAATGATAGATTATCAAACACAATAATGAATGCACAAGCTGATGAAAGCAAAATAGATAACTCGGACCTCATAAGATTTAAATACTTAATAAAAATAGGGAAGAGACAGCCTACAGACTGGGAAAAATTCTTTGGCAATTATATAAGTGATTAGAGTCTAATATCTAAAATGTATAAAACTTGTACAGTTAATAACCAAAAAAAAATCATATCAAGAAGTGGGCAAAGAACATAAACAGACATTTCACCAATAAGAATATTCACATGGCCAACGGACACGTGAAGAGATGCTCAACGTCATTAGGCACCAGGGAAATGCAAACCAATATCAACATGAGAAACAATTTCACTCCCACTGTGATGGCTACAATAAAAAAAAACAAAAACTAAAAAAAAGGGAAAGTAACAAGCATTGGAGAGGATTTGAATAAATTGGAACCCTCATCCGCTGCTGGTAAAAACTCAAAATGATATAGCCATTTTCAAAACAGTCTGGTGGTTCCTCAAAAAACTGCTGGCACAGCTGCCATATACCCCAGCAATTCCACTCAGCTATTTGCCCTAGGGATCTGACAGAAGTGACAGGAACTGACATATGCACACCTATTTTCATCACAGCACTATTCACAAGACCAAAAACATGGGAACAACCTAACTGCCCATCAATCGATGAATGGATAAGTAAAATGTGGTGCATACGTACAATGAGATACTACTCAGCAATAGAGAAATATGAGTTCCCTAAGCTCCCTGGAACATGAAAGAACCTGGAGGACATTATCTCGAGCGAAATAAGTCTGTCACAATAAAAGAAATATTCTATGTTATCACATTTATGAACTGATACGAACTAATAAAAATACACAGAAAATAATGGGTGTACCAGAGTCGGGGTGGAGTGAAACAGAAATTCACTCTCTAGAGAGTACACACTGGTTACTTTTGGTGATGGCAAAGGCAATGCCAAATGCGAGTGAAGTGCACATAGTTTGATGAAGGCAAACCATGTGAGTAAAATGTACACAAGGAAAAAGAACTTGTTGGTAAGAGCAGGATGGCAACATTCATCTCTGACACATTAGACTTTAAAGCAAAATCCACCACAAAGGATAAGAAAGGTCACTGTCTAATGATTAAACGGTCAATACCCCAGGACGACATAACCATAATAAGTATTTACGTACCCAATGACAGAGCTCTAAAATACATAAAACAAACTTTAACAGCATTGAAAAGAGATATAGACAGCTCCACAAGTAGAAGGAGACTTCAACAGACCACTTTCGGTTAAAGGACAGAACATTTAGAAAGAAGTTCCGTAAAGACATGGAAGATCTAAATGCCACAATCAACCAACTTGATCTCATAGACATATACACAGCACTCCACCCAACAGCAGCCAAGTATACTTTGTTTTCCAATGCACATGGAACATTCTCCAGAATTGACCACATACTAGGCAAAGCAAGCCTTAACAGAATCCAAAGCATAGAAATATTACAAAGCATCTTTTCTGACCATAAAGCCATAAAAGTAGAAATCAATAACAGAAAAGGCAAGGGAAAAAAAAATAACATACATATAAACTAAACAACGCCTTGCTCAAAAATGGCTGAGTTATAGAAGAAGTCAAAGACAGAATAAAGAAAATCATACAGTCAAGTGAAAATTAAAACATATTCTACTGGAATCTTTGGAACACAGCAAAAACAGTGCTCAGAGGTCGATTTATAGCAATAAATGCACACATCCAAAAAAGAAGAAAGGGCCAAAATCAAAACATTAACCCTACAACTTGAAAAAATAGAAAGAAAACAAGCAGCAAAAGAAGCCCTTGGAAAGCAAAGAAAAATTAGAGCAGAACTGAAAAAGAAGAAGAAAGTGGGAGGCCTCACTCTACCTGATTTTAGAACATATTATACAGCCACAGTAGTCAAAACAGCCTGGTATTGGTACAACAACAGGCACATAGACCAATGGAACAGAATTGAGAACCCAGATATAAATCCATCCACATATGAGCAGCTGATATTTGACAAAGGCCCAGTGTCAGTTAATTGGGGAAAAGATAGTCTTTTTAACAAATGGTGCTGGCATAACTGGATATCCATTTGCAAAAAAATGAAACAGGACCCATACCTCATACCATGCACAAAAACTAACTCCAAGTGGATCAAAGACCTAAACATAAAGACTAAAACGATAAAGATCATGGAAGAAAAAATAGGGACAACATTAGGAGCCCTAATACAAGCCATAAACAGAGTACAAAACATTACTAAAAATCACGAAGAGAAACCAGATAACTGGGAGCTCCTAAAAATCAAACACCTATGCTCATCTAAAGATTTCACCAAAAGAGTAAAAAGACCACCTACAGATTGGGAAAGAATTTTCAGCTATGACATCTCCGACCAGCGCCTGATCTCTAAAATCTATATGATTCTCTTAAAACTCACCTACAAAAAGACAAACAACCCAATCAAAAAGTGGGCAAAGGATATGAACACACACTTCACTAAAGAAGATATTCAGGCAGCTAACAGATACATGAGAAAATGCTCTCGATCATTAGCCATTAGAGAAATGCAAATTAAAACTATGATGAGATTCCATCTCACTCCAACAAGGCTGGCATGAATCCAAAAAACACAAAATAATAAATGTTGGAAAGGCTGCGGAGAGATTGGAACTCTTATACACTGCTGGTGGGAATGTAAAATGCTACAACCACTTGGGAAATCTATCTGGCATTTTCTTAAAAAGTCAGAAATAGAATTACCATACAACCCAGAAATCCCACTCCTTGGGATATACCCTAGAGAAATGAAAGCCTTTACACGAAAAGATATATGCACACCCATGTTTATTGCAGCACTGTTTACAATAGCAAAAAGCTGGAAGCAACCAAGGTGTCCATCAAAGGATGAATGGTTAAATAAATTATGGTATATTCACAAAATGGAATACTACGCATCGATAAAGAACAGTGATGAATCTGTGAAAAATGTTATAACAGGGAGGAACCTGGAAGGCATTATGCTGAGTGAAATTAGTCAGATGCGAAAGGACAAATATTGTATAAGACAATTATAATAAGATCTTGAGAAATAGTGCAAACTGAGAAAAACACATTCTTTTGTGATTATGAGAGGGGGGAGGGAGGGGAGGTGGGAGAGGGTTATTTACTGATTAGATAGTAGATAAGAACTACTTTAGCTGACGGGAAGGACAATACTCAACACAGGGAAGGTCAGCTCAACTGGACTGGACCAAAACCAAAGAAGTTTCCGGGATATACTGAATGCTTCTAAGGTCAGCGGAGCAAGGGCAGGGGTTTGGGGACTATGGCTTAAGGGGACTTCTAAGTCAATTGGCAAAATAAATTCTATTAAGAAAACATTCTGCATCCCAATTTGAAGTGTGGCATCTGGGGTCTTAAATGCTAACAAGCAGCCATCTAAGATGCAGCAATTGGTCTCAACCCATCTGGATCAAAGAGAATGAAGAACACTAAGGTCACACGATAACTATGAGCCCAAGAGACACAAAGGGCCACATGAACTAGAGACTTACAACATCCTGAGACCAGAAGAACTAGATGGTGCCCAGCCACAACTGATGACTGCCCTGACAGGGAGCACAACAGAGAACCCCTGAGAGAGCACAACAGTGGGATGCAGACCCCAAATTCTCATAAAAAGACCAGACTTAATGGTCTGACTGAGACTAGAAGAATTCAGGCAGTCATGGTCCCCAAACCTTCCATTGGCCCAGGACAGGAACCATTCCCGAAGTCAACTCATCAGACATGGAAGGGACTGGACAATGGGTTGGAGAGAGATGCTGATGAAGAGTGAGCTACTTGTATCAGGTGGACACTTGAGACTGTATTGGCATCTCCTGTCTGGAGGGGAGATGGGAGGGAAGAGAGGGTTAGAAACTGTCAAAATGGTCATGAAAGGAGAGACTGGAAGGAAGGAGTGGGCTAACTCATTAGCAGGAGAGTACATGGGAGTATGTAGTAAGGTGTATATAACTTCATATGTGACAGACTGACTTGATTTGTAAACTTTCACTTAAAGCACAATAAAAATTATTTTTAAAATTTAGAGCAGAATTAGAGAGCAGAAAAACAATTTAAAGAGTCAACGAGGCCAAAAGCTGGTTCTCTGAAAAGATCGACAAAATCAATAAGCCACTGGCCAGACTGACAAAAGAAAAACACGAGAGGAAGCAAATAACTCAAATAAGAAATGAGACAGGCAATATCACAACAGACCCAACTGAAATTAAAAGAATCATAAGAGAATGTTATCAAAAATTCTACTCCAACAAATTTGAAAACCTAGAGGAAATGGACAAATTTCTAGAAACACACAACCTATGTAAACTAACACAAACTGAGGTAGAAAAACTAAATAAACCTATAACAACAACAAAAAGATTGTAGAGGTAATTAAAAAAAACTCCCAACAAAACAAAGCCCTGGCCCTGACAGCTTCACTGGAGAATTCTACCACACTTTCAGAGAAGAGTTAACACCAGTACTACTAATGGTATTTCAGAGCATAGAAAAGGATGGAATACTGCCAAACTCATTCTATGAAGCCAGCATAACCATGATGCCAAAACCAGGTAAAGGCAGTACGAAAAAATTACAGACCCATATACCTCATGAACATAGATGCAAAAATCCTCAACAAAATTTTAGCTAATGGAAATCAACAGTACATCAAATATAGAATTCATCGTGATCGAGCGGGATTCATACCAGGAATGCAGAGATGGTTCAACATTAGAAAAACGATCAATGTAATCCACCACATAAATAAAACAAAGGATAAGAACCATGTGTTCTTATCAATCCATTCAGAAAACTCATTTCACAAAGTCCAACACCTGTTACTGATAAAAACTCTCATCAAAATAGCAATAGAAGGGAAGTTCCTTAAAAATAAAGGGCATTTATGCAAAGCCAACAGCCAACATCATTCTAAAGACAGAGAGACTGAAAGCATTCCCCTTGAGATCAGAAAGCAGACAAGGATGCCCTTTATCACCATGCTTATTCAACATTGTCCTGGAGGTCCGAGCCAGAGCACTGAGACAAGAAAAAGAAATAAAGGCATCCAAATGGTAAGAAAGAAGTAAAAGTATCCCTTTGCAGATGGTACGATCTTATACACAGAAGGTCTACGGAAAAACTACTGGAACTAATAGAAGATTTCAGCAAAGCATCAGGATAGAAGACAAACATACAAAAATCAGTTTGATTCCACTAACCAACAAAGAGAATTTCAAAAAGGAAATCACCAGATCAATACCAGTTAGAATAGCCCCCAAGAAGATAAAATACTTAGGAATAAATCTAAAAGAAATGTAAAAGACCTATATAAAGAAAGCCTACAAAACACTACTGCAAGAGACCAAAAGAGGCTTACATAAGTGGGAGAACATATCACATTCATAGATCAGAAGATGAACATGTGAAAATGTCAGTTCCACCCAAAGCGTTCTACAGATACAGTGCAATCCCAACCCAAATTCCAATGACATTTTTTATCAAGATGGAGAAACAAATCATCAACTTCACACGGAAAGGGAAGAGGCCCAGAGTAAGTAAAGCATTACTGAAGAAGAAGGAAGTCAGAACAGCCTGGTACTGATACAACAACAGATACACAGACCAACGGAACAGACTTGAGAATTCAGATGTAAATTCATCCACCTATGAGCAGCTGGTCTTTGACAAAGGCCCAAAGTCTGTTTGCTGGGTAACAACCCTGTGGCACCTGAACCCAAGGTCTGCGGCATCTCCAAGAGACCGAAGAAAGACTCCAGAACCAGCGATCATGACGCATGTATGGTTTATTCGGGAAGCTTACTTACAGGACCGTGGCCCAGGGTGGCGGCTGGACCAGTTTAGTGCTCCGCAACCACCTAGCAAGGGACACAAGCTTATATACCATTCCAGCTGGGACCAATGTTCATTGTTTTTCTCCCACGTCCTTGGGCAGGCAGTGTTCCCAGGGACTTCATGTCCAGTCCCAGATGTTTTCCTTCCTGTTGCTAACAAATTCCTCGGCCTTGGCCACTGACCCAGTCACACCACTCCCGGCCTTGTACCTTAGCCTGAGTCCATCCCAAATTCATCCCCAGCATGCTTTAGGGAAGAGCAAAGCTCATTCCATTAGGAGGGGATGCATATAGCTGAATAGCATTACCCTACACTGTTAAATTGGGAAAAGGTAGTCTCTTTACCAAATGGTGCTGGTATAACTGGATATCCATCTGCAAAAAAAATGAAAAAAGAGCCATACCTCACACCATGTACAAAAACTAACTCAAAATGGATCAACGACCAAAATATAAAATCTAAAGGGATAAAGATCGTGGAAGAAAAAATAGGGACAATGCTAGGAGCCCTAATATATAGCATAAATAGAATACCAACCATAAGTAATAATGCACAGACACCAGAAGAGAAACTAGATGACTGGAAGCTTCTAAAAATCAAATACTTATGCTCATCAAAAGACTTCACCAAAAGAGTAAAAATACAACCTAAAGATTGAGAAAAAAAATGTTGCTGACGACATATTTGATAAGGGTCTAATCTCTAAAATCTACAAGATACTGCAACACCTCAACAACAAAAAGACAAAATAACCCTAATTAAAAATGGGCAAAGGCTATGAATAAACACTTTGCCAAAGGAGACATTCAGGTGGCTAAGAGACACATGTGAAAATGCTCATGATCATTAGCCATCAGAGAAATGTAAATCAAAACCACAATGAGATACCATCTCCCCCCAACAAAGCTGGCACTAACCCAAAAAACACAAAATAATCAATGTTGGGGAGGTTGTGGAGAGACTGGGACACTTATGCACTGCTGGTGGGAATGTCAAATGGTACAACTGCCTTGGAAATCAATTTGGCGCTTCCTTAAAAAGCTTTTTTTTTTTAAAAAAAAAAAAAAAAGCTAGAAATAGAAGTACCATAAGATCCAGTAATCCCACTCCTTGGAATATATCCTAGAGAAATAAAAGCTGTCACAAGAGTAGGTATATGTACACCTATGTTCATTGCAGCATTGTTCACAACAGCAAAGAGATGGAAACAACCTAGGTGCCCATCAACAGATGAATGGATAAACAAACGATGGTCCATACACACAATGGAATACTACACAATGATAGAGAACAATGAAGAATCAGGGAAACATCTCACAATATGGATGAATCTGGAGGGCATGATACTGACTGAAACGAGTTGCAAAAGGACAAATATTGTATGAGACCACTATAATTAGAACTCAGGAAAAGGTTTAAACACAGAAGAAAGCATTCTTTGATGGTTCCAAGGGGAGGGAGGGAGGGAGAGGGGACTTCACTAACAAGATGGTAGGTAAGAATCATCTTGTGTAAAGGGAAGGACAACACACAATACAGGGGAAGTCAGCACAGCTGGACTAAACCAAAAGCTAAGACGTTTCCTGAACACAACCAAACAGTTCGAGGGACAGAGCAGCGGGGGCTGGGGTCTGGGCACCACGGTTTCAGGGGACATCTAGGTACTGGCATAACAAAGACTATTAAGAAAATGTTCTGCATCCCACTTTGGTCAGTGGCATCTGTGGTCTTAAAAGCTTATGAGCAGCTATCTCCTCTGAGCAAAGGAGAATGACGAACACCAGAGACACAAGGAAAATACTAGCCCAAGAGACAAAAGGGCCACATAAACCAGAGACTCCGTCAGCCTGAGACTGAGGAATGGGATGGTGCCTGGCTACCACCAATGACTGCCTGACAGGGAACACAAGAGAGAGTCCCTAAGGGAGCGGGAGCCAAGTGTGGAACAGTACTCAAATTCACGTAAAAAACCAGAGGTAATGGTCTCACTGAAACTGGAGGAACCCCGAAGCCATTGTCCCCAGACACTCTGTTAACCCAGAACTAAAACCATTCCCAAACACCACTCTTCAGGCAAAGATTAGACTGAACTAGAAAACATAAAATACTTGTGAAGAGTGTGCTTCTTAATTTAAGCAGATACGTGAGAGCAAATGGGGGGCTCCTGTCTGCAGGCAGGATGAGAGGGCAGGAAGGGACAGGAGCTGGCTGGATGCACACGGAAAACCTGGGGTAGGAAGCGGGAGTGTGCTGTCACATTGTAGGATTGGATCCAGGGTCACATTACAATACGTACATAAGATTTTGCGTGAGAGATTAATTTGAGGTGTAAACACTCACCTAAAGTACAATTTAAAAAGAAAAGAAACTTAGAAATGAGCAAGAAAAAAAACCAAAACCAAAGCATAATATACCACTTCACACACATACTAGGGTGGCTATTAGCAAACAAAAGGAAAATAAGAAGTGTTGGTGAGGATGTGGAAAAATTGGAACCCTCATGCATTGTTGAGGATTTGAGCAGCCGCTGTGGAAAAAAAGTTTTGTGGTTCCTCAGAAAGCTAAACACAGAGTTACCAACTGACCCAGCAACTCCACTCCTATTTATATACCCAAAAGAACTGAAAGCAGAGACATAAACAGATAGGTGTACACCAATGTTCACTGCATCACTCACAACAGCTGAACGGTGGAAATAGCCCTAGTGTCCACCAACAAATGAATGGATAAATAAAATGTGGTTGTAAAGTACCATGGAATATTACTCTGCCATAAACAAATGAAATTATGGTATGTGCTATGACATGGATGAACCTTGAAAACCTCCTAAGTGAAAAAAAAAAAAAAAAAAACCACTGCCGTCGAGTCGATTCCGACTCAATAAGTCAGAGACAAAAGGAGAAATATTATATGATTTCACTTACATGAAATGCGTAGAATAGGCAAATTCACAGAGACTGATAGTAGATTAGACGTTACTGGGCTGGGGGTGGGGAGAGTAGAGAGTTTTGGGATACAGAATTTCTGTTTAGGGTGATAAAACGTTTTGGAATTGGCACAACATTGTGAATGTAATGAATGGCACTGGGTTGTAAACTTAAAATGGTTACGATGGCAAATTTTATGTTTTAAGCACACACACAAAAATAAATTACACATGTGGTGTTCAGAAGTTGGCCAAAGGACTCAGCTGACTGTCAGATCAATATGTCCAGAGCTCTGCACTCCCTCTGTTTTGACACCTGCTGTTCTCTGATGTACAGTGGTAACAGTGACTGAGGCCAGTTAGGCACCTATGTACTGGGCAAAGTCCTCAGTACATTTTCTTCCATCCTCACAACCACCCCATGAAATCAGTATTATTATCCCCACATTTGCACAAGGAAATTAGCACAGAAAAGCCAGGTAACTTGACCAGGGATGCAACGGTAGGAAGGGAGTGTTATGGATTGAATTGTGGCTCCCCAAAATATGTGTCGTAAATCCTAACCTCTCTGCCTGTAGTTATAAGACCATTTGGGAATGGGTTATCTTTGTTATGGTAATGAGGCTGGATGAGTGTAGACTGTATCTTGAGTCAGACTCTTTTGAGATATAAAAGAGATTAAACAAGCAAGTGAGAGAAGCAGACATGGGGAGAGAGATGCCAAACACTTGATTGCCCAGGAACAGAAGCTAAAAGAGACAAGGACCTTCCTCCAGAACCAACAGAAAGAAAGCATTCCCCTAGAGGCAGCACCCTGAATTTGGACTTCGAGCACCCTAAACTGTGAGAAAATAAATTTCAGTTTGTTAAAGCCACCCACTTGTGGTGTTTCTGTTACAGCAGTACGAGATAACCAAGACGGGGGAAGGGAGTGTTTGAATTTAGGTGGTTTGTTTTCGAGTCTATGCTCTCAAAGAACATGATACACAGAAGGCTGTCACAATGAGCTTAGCATTGAAGGGTCAGAGATGAGAGAAAGGGGACACTTTAGGAGATACGACATTGAGCGAAGGCCTTGACTATGCAGATTGGGCCCTGGGGACCTGAATGACTCAGAGGTAACAAGATGCTTTAAAGCTTGGAAAGTGTGGCAAGGGCATGTCGATGTGGGTGGGAGGGTGAGGAGGTGGGTAGAGGAAAAGCTAAATAGATGAGGCATTGGGTCTAGATCATGTGGGAACTTATGGCCTAATGAAGTGTTTTCAAAATGCAGTCAATGACCCAACTGCATGGAGTCAAACTTCAGATTCCAGCCTCACCCAGAACCTACTGGATCCTAAAGAAGTGAAGATTTCAGTGTTCTTGGCCTATACAACTGGAAGGATGGAGTTCCCATTTAATGTATGTACAAGTTTTTGGGTGAGGCAGACATGGGTGGATAGACAAAGCAGGAGAAGTCAAGATTGGTTTGAACATGCTGTTTTGAGATGTCTTTTAGACTAAAGAGAGATGACAAGTGGGCAGCCTGGAGCTCAAGGGGGAGACTGGAGCTGGAGATAAGAATTCAGGAGTGACCATCACAGGCCATGAAATGATAGAATGTCTAGGATATCCTGAGGGGGTATATGAAACAAGATTAGGCATACTTTGGTAACTGTTGACAACTGATACATGCATGATGGGTACTTAGGGGTTTCTGATACTATTCTGTTATAATGACCTCTGACTTCCATGGTCTATCAAAAATTTATACTGGAGAAAAGAACACAGTGCTTCTGATTTAAGGTTTTCATTCATCAAGAACCTGTACTCCTAATTACATATATGTTTCATGGTTCTTCAAGAAAGAACTAAAGTGGAAATTTTGACTACGGATAAATTCACCTTGTGTTGGTCTTTAGGTTTCATATTTATTCACCACAATTCAAAACACTTTGATGGCAACTGCTGCTTGAGAAAATGATCCCAGGGAAGGTGCTGCTGGCTGGGAAGTTGATTGACGCCTGAAATCATATTCAGATTTTTCTCTCAGTTAAAATTGAATAAGCTCATCAAACCTTGTTAAAGCTACTACAGCGACAGAGAAAATGCATACCCTGTGGTCTGCTTGTGCAAATGTCCCAGTTGCACTTGCTATATCAATGAACAAGGCAAGTTCACATTTTCAAAAGATGGCAGGAACAGATAAAAAGTTCCACTGGAGAGCAAGTTATCTTTCAAATCATGGAGAGGGGTCAAGAGTTTTCAGCAGAACAATCAGGAAGATATCTTGAATCACTGCTGCACTTACAGTTTGGGGTCCTTTGACCCGTCAAGTGCTGACATTAAAGAAAAACTGCACCTGATCCTAGCAGGGCAATTTTCACCATACTTGGCTGATCATAGGAAGTGCTCGGAGTTGTTTATGGAAACTGCAGATTTCTGGGGCCCCCGCTAAGTCTGAATCTTCCTGGAAAGGCTTGGTGGTAGTGAGTTGCAGGTGTAGCAGGTTTTGCTTATGAACACTGAAAAAGGACGCAAGTAGCCTGGCTGCCAACCTCCTGAACAGCATCAATACCTGTGTCCACATACTGACAGCCACCTTGTGTGACACAGAGCTCATGCTGACTCTCCTTGTCTTAAATCTTGGAAAGACTGCACATATAGAGCTGTGAGTCAGTCACATCACTCATAATATGTCTGGAAAGGCTAGCAGGCACTTAAGTTTATTTTTCTTGAGGGAGTCTATGTTAGTACGTGAAGGGAAAAGAATCTAAGACTCAGAGAATGTGAACCAGGGCTGGATTACCCAATAAGGAAGGTGCACATGGGCTCAGTTGTGCCTTCCCACCAATTTGCAGTGCACAATTTCACCTGTCCCCCACCACGTCAACGATGTGGCTAAACCTATGTGAAATTGTTCACCACAGGTTAGCAAGTAAATACAATTAAGCCCTTGTGTACCTTGCTGATTAATCTGCTCTGATGTGAACCCACATGACAAAAAACCAAACAGTTCTGAATTTATCATGACAACACAAAGAGGTGGACTCGCAGTAGGAGCTAGGGTTGTTTGTGTGGGGGGGATATCATCTGTTTCTAACATAAGACCCTTTGCCACTCCATTCAGCCCAGCAACACCTTGCTCAGCCCTGCTCGTTCTATCATATAACCTGAAGTGTCCCGCTCAGCAGTTTCTGGGAGGTAGGGTTGCCAGATAAAATTCAAGATGCCAGTCCAATGTGAATTTGAATGAACATGAATAGGTTTTAGCTTGAGTATGTCCATGTGGTATTTGGGGCATATTTATACTAAAATATATATATTTTTATTCTTTTTTAAGCCAAGTGTGGCAACCCTCCTGTGAGGGAGGGCCTGAGTACAGACTATGGGTCTCATTCTTCGGAGGACCCAGAGCGGCAGGCAACTCTGAAAAGGAAGCTAAAGATTACAGTGGCTCAAATTCTTATTTTCTTAGAAAAATTTAACAGGAGAAGGCTTGAATCACTTTTTAAAGAAAGAGATTTAAAAGCTTAGAGTTTATTTTTTTCATATATCCTGATGGAGTAAATGGAGATGTAACAGACATAAACTGAACTTTAGAAGTTGATCAAGTGCAACACAAGTAAATATAATGTGTGGTCCTTGATTGGACTCTGAAGAGAAACAGAGTGAGGAAGATAGAGGAAAAACTGTCCTAAAGATTGGTGGACTGTACTTTCGATCACAGTATTATAACATTGTTAAATTCTCTGAGTATCACAATGTTATGGGAATTATGGAGGGAAATTAAACAAGTGTTCTCTCTATAACACCAATAAAATTACCATACTGGTAAAAATTAACCAGCTGTTTTTCTGGGGCTGAGAGCCATCCCTGAGGAAGGTAATCATCAAGGAAGATATAACCTCTACTTCCCCTGTCACCGTGGGAATTTAGTCCAGGCAGCCTGTTCTAAGCTGTCACACTTGCTTGTCAAATAGATACATGAAGTTTTATTTCTCCTTTAAATAAAGGCACTTAACGAACACGGTGGCACTCCAATTATCAATTGAACTTAGGATGAGGAATGTATGGCAAAGAGTCCTCTCACATGAAAACGTGTGATCGTTTATCTCGAGAACATGTAAGTAATGGATTGTATCTTCCTGACTACATCAAATGGTGAAATTTCTTTCTTTTTTGCAATCCTTTTTGTGGTGTGGTATGCATCACAGCCTAGTTTAATTCCTATTCAGTAAAAAACTAATTCCTTTCTTTTTCTGCATTCATGGAAGTGATTTTCTGAGTCAGCAGACTTATTTCTTAATTTTCCCGCAATAATATATACAAATATACCTATTTTTGAAGTATAAAAAGGATTTATACCTAAGTATTAACAGTGTTTATCCCAAGGTCCACCACCCTTCTACTGGTTTGTTGTGCTATAATGGCTTACGTGTTGCTGTAGTGCTGGAATCTATGCCACCAGTATTTCAAATACCAGCAGGGTCATCCACGGTGGACAAGTTTCAGCGCAGCTTCCAAACTAAGACAAGGAAAAAGGCCTGGAGGTCTACTTCTGAAAATTAGTCAATGTAAACCTTTTGGATCACAATAGAACATTTTCTGACTCACTTGCGTTGGACACATGATCAGGAGGGATCAATTCTAGAGGAGAACATTGTGTTTGGTGAAGTAGAGGGCCAGTGAGGGGTGAGATGGACTGGCACAAGAGCCATAGCAATGGACTCGAATATGCAGGAGATTGTGAGGATGAGGCCGGACCAGGAAATGTTTTGTTTTGTTGTACATAAGGTCACCAAGACTCAGCGTTAACTCAACTCCATCCCTCCCTCCCTCCCTCCCTCCCTCCCTCCCTCCCTCCCTCCCAAGGTGGCAGGGATTACTTGTATTTTATGATTTTAATCTATGCTTTTTCCCCCATGATTTTCTACATCGGAGCAATTACTCTGCGTTCTGTGAGAATCAACTAAACCAACAAAGGAAAAGTTAGTTTTATTTTAAGAAAAAGGAAAACTTGTAGCAGGTTACAAAGAATTTGAATCAGGGTCTTGGCCAAGCAGGCCAGCTAATGGAAGATAAGCTGTGAAAGAGCTGGACCACAGAGCCACCTTATGAGATTTGTGGGCCCTAGGTACTTTTGCTTTCATGGGCCCCTTCTTCCAAAAAGCATATTAAACTCATATTTTTATTACTGTGTTGGCATAAAGATGAATATATTAATATTACATATTAAAACATTTTGTTCTACCTAAAAGTCCATCTTATTTCTTCTTATCGTAAAAGAATGTAAAACGTTTTCTTGGTCCCTTAAAAGTATGGGGGGTCTTTGGCACTGTGCCTGCTATACCTAATAAATAAGTTGGCTCATTTGGTACTTCCCCAGAGGGTGTGGCCCCAGGTGTGAGGGCATTGCCTGGTTTTGCCATATGGGTGTGTGCGTGTGTGCGCGCGCGTGTGTAGTTGGCTAGGCTGTTCTGTCCTGGCCACCTCACAGCATGTGGGGGAGATGAATGGTCGTAAATCTATTATTGCAAGGTTAGGAGGCAGTGAGGTGCATAGTATAGAATGCTAGGGAAAAGGATGGAAGCAGAGAAAGTAGGTAGGAGGTATTGAAATAACCCAGGAAGGTAAAAAGATCCTTAAACTTAGAATATTCTGTATTACTGCAATAGCTTCTTAACAGTCTCCGTGCTATTCCCTTTGCCTTCTTACTATCTAGTCTAAGCACAGTGACAGAGCTCTCTTGGAAAAAGAGAGCCACATCATGTCACTGGAAGTTCTATCCAGGGAAACGAGGCAGGTAAAAGAAACACAAGGCATTCAGATTGGAAAGGAAGAAGTAGATCTCTGTTTGCAGATAACATGATCTTGTGCATAATAGGCCCTAAAGAATCCTCAAAAGCAAAGTAAAAACTAAAACAAAACCATTAGGGTTAATAAACAAGTTCAGCACAGTTGCAGGATATAAGATCATTATATAATATACAATATATGAATAATTCGTATCTTTAAACATGAAGTTGGTAGGTAAGTCATCACTAAATAGGAATAGATATCTAAGTCATTTCACATACTGTGCATATGTTATCAGGAGGGACCAGTCCCTGAAGAAGGACATCATTCTTGGCAAAGTAGAGGGTCAGCGAAAAAGAGGAATACCCTCAAGAAGATGGCCTGACACAGTGGCTGCAACAACGAACTCAAGCATAACAATTTGTGAGGATGGCCCAGGACCGGGCGGTGTTTCATTCTGTTGTACATGGGGTCACTGTGAGTCGGAACAGACTCCATGGCAGGCACCTAACAACAATAACAACCAAGTCACCTTTGTGTGCATTCTGATTGCTGAATCCTTTCTCTAGGATGGCACAAACACATTTCAGAGTAGAACCATGCAGCGTTAATAGCAAAGAGCTTAAAGCCAGAAGGGCATGTGGAGATTATCTAGTTCGATTCTCACATTATATAAAAAAAAAGAACCCACTGCCATAGGGCTTATAAATGGAAACTAACTTTCCCAGAGACCATTGAATGTCAGTGGGAGAGATGGGAACAGAACTCAAACTACCTGAGTTCTATTACACAATAATAAAAATAAAGTTAAAAGCAATAGCGATTACAATGATAGCTCTCACCATTGTGGAGATGTCTGCAATGTGCCCTGTGTGTATGTTATCTTACTTAATCCTTAAAACGACCTTTGATATAGGTACCATTATCCCTTGATGAAGAGTTTGTAAGTCCAGGATAACACACGTAACACATGAAAAAACCTAAATTTGAATCAGATTCTCTCGTAGACCCGAGTCAATGTTTTTCTTACTACTATATTTTCATCTTAATTTTAGCATAAACTTGTATTTATTCATGCTGTTAAAACTATAGATAAATAACTGAAAATGGTATCAGTGAGAAAAAAACAGAATTAAGGTAAATATGCATTCCATGATCAAAACCAGGAAGATCTCTATAAAATGGATAAGGTTTATTTTTGTCTCAAGGAAAGTTTGAAAGAGTAATAATGCATGCAGTGCGTATTTCCACTTCCTGTTGTAAATAAAATAGAATCATCTGGAAAATAACAATGCCTTAGTATCCCTTTTGTAGGATATATCTGCTGATTCTCTTGTAGGGGTTCCATTTGTGTCTTCAATTGTATAGTCTTTTTTTTTTTTTTTTTGACTTGTCTCCGTGGTTTCTTACGCAGCTTTCTTGGGTCACATACAGTTAACAGGAGACTCCAGATGTTTCCATATTCAAACTGTTAGATGAACTGCCTTATCCATAGTACCATTGTTCACCAGAAGGGCCCTCGAGGAAAATAACCAGTTGTCTGGTGAAGCTTTCTCATAAATGTCTTCAGGGCCTCTTTTTCCTTATCAATCTCCCTGCACCGGGTATTTAAAGCCTTCTGGAGTTTGAGAATATGCATCTTGGTCTTCTTTTCCTCTGCCAGGTTGTTCACATGGGCCCTCCGCAGTTTTGTGGAGTCTGCTGCTTTTAAGGTGATGTTCTTATTTACTGTGTAGCTCTTTCCTGCCATGTTCACACTTCAGTAGAGGAAGTTCAAGACAGGAGAGTGAAGCTGCCTGTAAGTGCCTCAGCGAATGATTCTCCTGGGGTTTGGGATATTAGAACAATAGCACCATGGGAACAGAGCAAACAGAATCTTAGAGCTGAGTGGCACCAGAAATCTATTTAGTACAAACCTTAAATTTAATGATCAGAAGGAGCTCTAAGCTTGAAGATATTCTCAGTGTAGAAATATAGAGCAGTGTACTGACAGACAAAAATAGCAATCAGAATATCTGCTTCCATTTTGTGCTTATACTTATGTTGAATGGTTAAGTGCCTTTAGGTGTTCACAATCAGGATGAGAGTGTTTATGGATAGAGAAAAATAGACAGATGATTCAATATCATGGTTTAGTTTTAGAAGCTGTTCCTCATTCCCCTGTGTAATCCTTTGAAGCTGCTATATAACTGAGATTGTGTCATTGGTCTAGGTTTAGGGTTGTACTTAAAGATAAAAACTTCTTCATGAAATATCTGTATTCACAAATAGCTATTTTCACATAAGAAGGGGAAACAGAAAAAATACATGTATCTACTTACTTGTAAAAAAAATATGGGTAAGATAAGCTAAAAACTAATGAGATTATAGAGATGGGAAAGACAGAGTAGAAAAGACGGGGAAACGGAAATGAAAAGATGGGAAGATGATAAAAGGTGTGGGAAGAGTAGTACTCCTTCGAGTGTTCTTACATTTAGAAATATGTTAAAGTTTCATATGCTCAAAAAATTATCAACAAGGATTGAAGGGCAGTACCCCAAACTACTTTGTGTGTATTATGGGAATAAGCAAATAAGTAAATATATTCTGAAGAGTGAGATCCCCGGTTCCTTTTGTTGGAGAAGGATGCTATAGATAAGGAAAAGAAGAAGGCTATAATATACCCTGTGGTGCTGGATTGGATTTGGAGATACCAATATTAATTCATGGTTATGTGAATCAGCACCAATTCTTGTGAAGAATGGTCCAATAGAAACTCTGATCTTCAAAGATCCATTAAAGACTTGGGACTTCGTGGCTCTCCCTAACAAGGTTAGAGGTCCCTTCATTCCTGGCATCAAAAATTGTCTTTCGGGAATGGAGAGAAGACAGGTTTCACATCACCCTTTTTGGGTTTAAGCTCCGACTTTCAACGAAGCCTTGATTCCATTACTTTATTCCTCTTTAAAATCATCACAGGGTCCCTGGGTGGTGCAAATGGTAAATGCGCTGAGCTGCCAACTGAAAAGCTGGAGGTTAAAGTCCACCCAGAGATGCCTCAGAGAAAAGACCTGGCCATCTACTTTTGAAAACTCAGCCACTGAAAACGCTGTGGAGCACAGTTCCACTCTGACACACATGGGGTCACCAAGACTCAGAGTCGACTATTCAGCAACTGGTAACTGGTCAAAGTAATCATGACGAGGCCCATGTATCTGATTCTTCCAGGCTTCTTAAACCAGAAGCAGAAACCCTGAGCAATGTGAAATGTTCCTAATATTTAGGAAAGCACATTTTTCTTTTGACAGGAAAATTTTCATAATTTTCAACTTTAAACCATGGGCTTTGGAAGCCATCAAAAGATTTAGCAAACTTTCTTCATATTATCGCCATCTACTAATTAAAGCAATTACTGATAACCCAAAAAGACCATACTCTGAGGGAGTATAACTCTGGTCCTCAAACTCAAGCGAGGTGCAAAGAGACCTTATATATAAATAGCACACACAAGATCAGGTTGGCAAGAAGTGTGGAAATGCCATGTTCCTGTACTTGAAGAACTAATATTGTTAAAATGTCAATACTACCCAAAGCGATCTATAGATTCAATGCAATCCAAATCAAATTATCAACAGCCTTCTTCAGAGAAATAGAAAAATCAATTCTCAACTTTATATGGAATGGCAAGAGGCCCTGAATAGTTAAAACAATGTTGAAAGAGAATAACAAAGTACATGCACAACAGAATGAAACACTGCCTAGTCCTGTGCCATTCTCACAACCCTTGCTATGTTTGAGCCCATTATAGCAGCTACTGTGTCAATCCGTCTCACTGAGGGTCTTCATTTTTCATTGACCCTTTACTTTACTAAGCATGATGTCCTTCTCAAGGTACTAGTCCCTCCTGATAACATGTCCAAAGTATGTGAGACGAAGTCTCACGATCCTCCCCTCTAAGGAACATTTGGGTTATTCTTCTTCCAAGACATATTTGTTTGTTTTTCCGGTAGTTCATGCAATAGTCAATATTCCTGGAGCGTTTTTTTTTTTTTTTTTTTTTGCCAATGCCTTCAGTGCAGCTTAGACTTCTTCCTTTAGTGCCATTGGTTCTTGATCATATGCTACCTCTTGAAATGGTTGAACGTAGACTAATTCTTTTTGATTCCGTGTATTCCTTCCATCTTCTTGATGCTTCCTGTGTCATTTAATATTTTCCCCATAGAAACTTTCACTATTGCAACTCAAGGTTTGATCTTTTTCATCAGTTTTTTCAGCTTCAGAAATGCCGAGTGTGTTCTTTCCTTTTGGTTTTCTATCTCCAGTTCTTTGCGTATGTCATTATAATTCTTTACTTTGTCTTCTCGAGCTGCCTTTTCAAATCTTTTATACAGTTCTTTTACTTCATCATTTCTTCCTTTTGCTTTAGCTGCTCGACATTCATAAGCAAGTTTCAGAGTCTCCTCTGACATCCATCTTGGTCTTGTCTTTCTTTCCTGTCTTTTCAACGACCTCTTCTTTCTTCATGGATGATGTCCTTGATGTGATTCCACAACTCGTCTGGTCTTTGGTCACTAGTGTTCAGTGTGTCAAATCTATTCTTTAGATGGTCTCCAAATTCAGGTGGGATATACTCAAGGTCATATTTTTTCTCTCGTGGACTTGCTCTGGTTTTCTTCAGTTTCAAGCTGAACTTGCATGTGAGCAATTTATGGTCTGTTCCACAGTCGGCCCCTGGCCTTGTTCTGATTGATGATATTGAGCTTTTCCATCATCTCTCTCCACAGATGTAGTCAATTTGATTCCTGTGTGCGCCATCTGGTGAGGTCTATGTGTACAGTCTCCGTTTATTTTGGTGAAAGAAGGTATTTTCAATGAAGAATTCGTTGGTCTTCCAAAATTCTATCATTCGATGTCCAGCATTGTTTCTATCACCAAAGCCATATTTTTCAACTCCCGATCCTTCTTCATTGTTTCCAACTTTCTCATTCCAACCACCAGTAATTACGGATGCATCTTCATTGCAAGCCCCCACGTGTCTGTCAGTTTTCCATACTGTGGGGGCTTATGCGAGTTGCTGTGATGCTGAAAGCTATGCCTCTTGTATTCAGATACAAGCAGGGTCACCCATGGAGGACAGATTTCAGCTGAGCTTCCAGACTAAGACAGACCAGGAAGAAGGACCCAGCAGTCCACTTCTGAAAAGCATTAGCCAGTGAAAACCTTATGAATAGCAGCACAATATTATCTGATATACTGCTGGAAGATGAGCCACCCAGGTTGGAAGGTACTCAAAAGACGACTGGGGAAGAGCTGCCTCCTAAAAACAGAGTCAACCATAATGATGTGGATGGAGTCTAGCTTTGGAGACCTTCATTTGCTGATGTGGCATGGCTCAAACTGAGAAGAAACAGCTGCAAACATCCATTAATAATAGGAACCTGGAATGTACAAAGCATAAATACAGGAAAATTGGAAATAATCAAAAATGAAATGGAACACATAAACATCAATATCCTAGGCATTAGTGAGCTGAAATGGACTGGTATTGACCATTTTGAATCTGATGATCATATAGTCTACTATGCTGGGAATGACAACTGGAAGAGGAATGGTGTTCCATTCATCATCAAAATGAACATTTCAAGATCTTTCCTGAAGTACAACACTGTCAGTGATAGGATAATATCCACACGCCTACGAGGAAGACTAGTTAACGTGACTATTATTCAAATTTATGCACCAACCACTAAAGCCAAAATGAAGAAATAGATTTGTATTAGCTGTTACAGTCTGAAAAATTAATAAATGTGAAACCAATTTTAATCCAGCTATCAGAGCACTAGTGGTTTCTGGATGGGCAGGTGTAGGGGAAGCAGAGAGAGGCTGAGGAGGAGAGTTCCACACTGACGGCCTTCACTCAAAAGATGTCCTTACTGGCATTAACAACACTGGTGGTGTAGTGGTTAAGTGCTATTGCTGCTAACCAAGAGGTTGGCAGTATGAATCCTGCAGGTGCTCGTTGGAAACCTTAACGAGCTGTTCTACTCTGTTCTGTGGGTTCACTGTGAGTCAGATTCGACTCGAATGCAATGGGTTTGGGCACTAACATAGTTTCTTATCCCTGTAGAATGATATTTTCACTAAAGAGGAAATGTAGAAAAATGCAACAGCAGTGATATTGTAGTGGGAAAGCAGAGAATTCATCCAGAGGAGACAAGGGTTCTTCTTTCCTCTTTGCTACAATTATGTGAGAAAGTCATTTTATAACGTGGTCCTCACGAATTGCCTCATGATTTCTGAGTGTTATCTGAATTATAATAAAACTGCTGGGACCCAATGAGTATTTCTATCTACAGTATCCACAGTGTTTGCCCAACCACTGTGAAAAGAGCACCTCCATGCAGCTTCTGCCTCTCTGGATATTACTCTGCAGGCAGGAAGTACTTTCTTTGTATTCTCTCTGGCAGCTACAATGGACAACTCTACGCACAGCTTAGATGATGCAGTTAGAGAGAGTCAAGAAAAACATCATAATATTTTTTAAAGCTACTCATTCTGATTGATAAATCTTGGTGACTTTTCTTGGGATTTGAACTTCTATCATAGGGCAACCTTAAAGGACGTTCAACCCAGACTTTCCTATTACGGGTATGGCCAGCCAAATTATTGTATCTAGGTACTCAAGAAAAGCAGGCTTGCTCCGTGATTCTTCTGCTTGTCAGTTAATCCATTGATTTTTTTCCCATGATATACAGACAAGGATTTAGGGCCATTGGATTTGAATGAGTGAACTCAAGGCCAGTGATTCAAACATTGCATTCTGGAGAAACAATCATGTCCAACTCTGCAATTTCTTTTTCTATATTGAAAATCTTCGACCCTGGAAGTGTATGTGATTAAATTAGCCCATACGAAACTTACCAAGATTGGCCATGAAAGGGCGAAGCCAAAAGTCCTTTGGACCCGACTCCCTGACCATTCTTGTGGAAAGGTCTAAAGCAGACATTGCCCACTGATAAAAATCATCTCATATCTCCTGGCTCTGTACATCATCAGCCCTTGCAGCAATTTCCTTCATGCAGTCTTGCTGTGGGATTTTCATTCCTGGGTCAAGATGCTGAGACTCTCCTATTCCTCTCTCCTAAATCTCAGTATCCATGTCTTAACACTTACAAATTAAATAAAGCAAAGAAAATCAAGCACACAAGAACCAAGAAAATATACCACCTATGTATAATTTATATATTGCAACCCCCGAAGTGTTCTTAATATGCAAAACAATCTTGAAAAAAGAACAAGCTTTAGGACACACACTTCAAGATTTAAAATAGCACTACGCACACGCAGTACACCAAACATTCTGGTTCTGCCATAAGAATAGACATAGAGACCAAAGAAATAGAACTGAGGGTCCAGAAATGAATTTGTACACCTTTGCTGAAATTGTTTCGACAATGATGCTATGTCCATTCAATGTGCAAAGAATGGCCTCTTTAACAAATGATGTTCGGACAACTGGATCTCCACACAGAAAAGCATGAAAGTGGACACGTACTCCACACCATATACAAAAATTTTTGACCTAAATATGAGAACTAAAACCATAAAACCCCTAAAGTAAGCATCAGAGTTATATTTCATGTTTTTCCCCCCACACTTTCGTAGATATGACATAAGAAACAAAACAAAGAAATAGGTAAATTTCTCTTGGTGAAATTTAAATCTTTTGTGCATCAGTGAGCACTATCAAGAAAGTGAAGACAACTACATGTTGCGAGAGCACGCTTGGAATCTCCACATTCCTTAAGGGTTTCACATTCAGAAATATAAGGAGTGTCTAGAACTAAACACAGAAGCACAAACTACCAAACTTAAAAAATGGGCAAAAGGCATAAGTAGGCATTATTCCAAAGAAAATTCAAATGGCCAGTATGCACATGAAAAGAGACATCATCAGTGATTAGGGAAATGCAAATGAAAATCACAATGAGGTATCACTCCACGTCCCACTCATGGCTATTGCCAGAAAAAAACAAAAACAGAAGAGCGTTAGTTAGAATGGAAGAAACTGGGACCATGTGGATTGCTACTGCGCGTCTGAGGTGCTGTAGCCACTGTAGTGCACAGTTTGGTGGCTCCTCAAATAATCTAACAAAGAATTGCCATATGACCCTGTCATTCCACTCCTAGGCAAACACACAAAAGAACTGAAGGTACGAAAACATATACATGGACACTGACATTTACTGCAACATTATTCACTGAACCAAAAAGGTGGAAACAACCCCAGTGTACCTTAACGATGATTGGATACACAAAACGTGACATATAGATACATGCAATATTATGCAGCCATAAAGAGCAAGAAGATTCTGTTATTTTCAATAAGTGGATGAACCTTGAAAAAAACCCTGTTCTGAATGAAATAACTGAAATCCCAAGAACAATTATTACGTGAGCCCACTTACATGAAAGTCTACAATATGCAAAGACATAGAGCAGTTTAATGGCTGGGAGGGCTGGAGGTAGAAAGCATGGGGGTGATTTCTAAAAACAAAGGAACAAAGCCAACAAAAAGAATATTCAAAACCAAAAGAAAAGAAACATATGAAATCCTAGCATGTATTATTGATCAAATATTATATTTCAAAATATGTGATGCTTTACAATATAAAAGAAGGCCAACCACTATTCTGCCAACAAAAGAGTACATATAGTACCAAGTACAGTCATCATGTTGGGAATAACATATGAAGCAGACTGGCCAGGCTACAGGGAATCCATTTGTACTACAAAGAAGCAGTTACTAGAGCATTCCACAAAGAGATATCAGTACACTTTTGGGCAGTAGAATCCACCAACACGAAGGACACTCACCAGAAGGTGCAGAAGTCCTTGGGTGGGTCCAAGTGAGGTAGGAGGCGTGTGTGCAGTCACCTGGCGTCCACCATGGTCATCTGACATCATGTGGTGTGTCTGAAGCTGCACATGACATGTGGGAAAATAAAGAAGATCAGGTCACCCTATCAGAAAAATAGGACGCTGAGATGAGGCTCCCAGTGCTAGCAACATCCTGAGGCTTCAGAAAAGAAAGGACTCGGAAGTAAGAGCCATGTCTATTCACAGGTGGGCTTACCTATGCTCTCTAGATCCACCCTCCCCACCCTCCCTCAGGGACAGGGCTTCCCCACGGCCTCCCCTGTCACTTACCTGACCCAAACCCCTGTGTTGCTTCTGCCACTCCCACTGAACTGGCACCACACCTGCCTGGGAAGGTGGGGATCTGAACCAACTGATCAGACACACCAGAGGAAACCATTCCATTCTGTCTTTTGGATCCTGAGGCCACCTATGACAGAAGAGATAAGGGGTGAGGCTGGGAAGCCCTACTATAAGAGTGGAACTGTCATCTTCCTCCAGATTGTTCAAGGAACACAGACCCAGTTCCTCATCTCCCTTACCTGTCAACTCGCCTGAGCCAACAAAGCTAGAATAGGCCACACACACCTGCACAGGTGTGACTGAGACCTTCACCTGCATCTCACGCTTCTCAGCATAGGGTCACATCAGAAGGTTCACCCTACCCACAACCAAGGCTGGAGGTCTTCTGGCTGTGCAAGTCTGCATCTGGCTGTTTTTCAGCTAACTGAGGTCCTGTTTTTTTTTTTTTTTTTTTGAGGTCCTGTCATCTCAGGGTTCTTGCAGTCCTCTCTTCCCAGGTCCAGGTGCTAACACTGTGTTTTCCCTCCCTCCTGGTTACTGGTGCTGTTTGACTTTAGAAAGGCTCCCAAGCTCTGAGGGGCAGACTTTTGGTGGGACTGGCGAGCCTAGCTTGGTCAGGTGCACCTTTCTTATCAAAGTGACATCTTGCATTTTTACAACTGTAAGGACATCTTTTGCAGCAGATTTGCTCAAGGCAAAAGTCCTTTGATGTCCTGACTACTGTTTTCATGGTTGTTGACTGTTGATTCAAGGGGCATGAAATTCTGGACAACTTCAAATATATCTCTGCTTACTTTGATTGTCCAGTGTGAAGATTTTCATTTTCATTATGTTCAAGTGTAATCCACACTGAAGGCTGTGGTCTCTGACCTTCATCAGGTAGTCCTTCAAGTTTTCTTCATTGTCACCATGCCAGTGTCATCTGCGTATCCCAGGTTGTCAGTGACATTCCTCCAATGCTGATGCCCCATTCTTCTTCGTATATTCTGGCTTCTCAGGTTATTTGTTAGGCATAGAGATTGAAAAATGAGATGAAAGGATACAATATTGCCACGCCTCTTTTCCAGGGACACATAGAAGGGCCTAAGTCCCCCAAATGCTCCACTCACAATCTTCAATACAGTACCCCAAGGATGTCTATATGTTCTTGCTTAACACATTCGATTGACACACAGGCACATAGAGAGACAGAAAGACACACACACACACACACACACACACACACACACTGACCAATGATGTGTTGGTAAATATTTATCCATTCACTCTCCATTGCGAGTGCTGCAAGTCTGCTTTGTAAAGACTGACAACTCACCTGATAGAAGTAATCCTGCCACGGCTGATTTCAAGGTACCAGCCTGATGTCACTGACCCCCAGTGGGCAGAGATGAGCACCACCTAGTATCCCAAGTTAAAACCTGATCCACTTTCCTATTAACATGTACACACATTCCGCCTGCACCATGATAAGGACCTTTAACTCCCACCCATAATATGTAAACCAAATCTCACTATATATCTCCAGGACACACAGCTCACAACTCCTGAACACATACATGTAACTAGGACCCACAACCTGAATATACAAACATACCACATCTTGCTGCTTATAGTTTTACAACAAAAACCCTACGGACCATGAACACTCACAGTCATTACTACGACGATGTATATACTCTCCACACGTGCCTGAACACACTCATGTACAACAAACACTACACACAGTCTAGCTCTCTGAGACCACCATGTTCAAAATCTCACTTCATAAGCCACACTACTACAGACACACACTAAAAGCCACATCTCTAAAACACTTATAGTACACAATTCCAAAATGCATGCACAATTTATATAAACCCTCTCAGTTTCCAAAGGTACATCCGGAATCTCCCACATCCTCCAGAACAAACACCCCTGAAAACTAGTGAAACCAAATAAACACACAACCGCATACGACCCTTAGTATTAATATATGTAAGTACACCACATGAACACTGAAAATGTACATACAAGCTATACCACCAAATTCTGCAAGAATTAGACTAGAATAGGCACAAAGAGAAATGCCAGCTGCTTTCATACAGACACAAACCCCCCACACACTCACCCAAAACCCAACCATGTATATATACCCCACACATGTATAGAGGCAGATAAAACTCCAAAACACCAATAATCCTTGCACTCTAGCTAATACACGCACACAAACCACGCCCCTAAGTGCCCACGTGTTCACACATGCCAGACAGAACACACACAGACACACACACGCAAATAGCTTCAATTTCTCAAAGTATACATCACCCAAAACACTATAGATTATCACACGTCTCTAGAATACAGCCGCACTTCCCCAACCTCCGAACATGCCCAAACACATACATCTAGAAACACCCTAACATTCTCCAAAGAAACACATGTAGAATACTCCAAGAATAATACACCCACCCACTCGTGACTTACACACGCCAGTATATACTCCCCATTCACAATGAAGTATCTCTTGCACATCCTGAATAAATACACCGGAACCCCGTTCCAGGTCCGTATCTCATGTTCCAAAGCTGCCACATTCTCAGTATCTCACACATAACCATATCAACATGCCTCTACTACATGTAAACACAATTCTCCCACACCCTGTGCAAACACACAGCCCCATATTCTCATCAGACACACTGTCCTCATTTTCCAGAATACACCGTACTCTCTACTGAAAAAGAGTACACATAGCCCTGGAAAATATTCATCGAAACTGCCATGCCTCTTCATGAAACACACAAATTCTTTACTCATACCCTAAATCTAACCTAAATTATCCAGGGTACTGAAAGTATGCAACAACGACCCTGTAACTTCCAATACTAGTAAGACCACACAATGCCTGCCTACACATAATCCAACAACCCAAAATACTCAAACAGAAATCAATTTCAAAGTTTCTAGTGTACAGAATCACACAAACCCCAGACCGAACATGGAAGAATGCATGTGCAGCTCCAGAAAAGCACCTAAAGCAACACAAATGTACAACATGCCCTGACTACACACCAGTGATCCTCTCTAGTCCCCAAATATACAGAAAGAGCAGCCCCTACACCCAAACTAATACACACAGGCACACTCCCTCAGATGCCCAAATGTACAGCAGAGAAACCCATTCCACGGCAGGAGAGCCACGCCCTAAGTATTCCCTCGAGCCACAAATTGTAAAGGGCTCACCTCTGAGTCTTTGAGTGCACACGCCTATATCTCATGCCCTGCACATTTCCACAAAACACACTCATACTGAACCACAAATATTCATACAGACACCTCCAAGCCACACATACAAATATCACTTTCCCAAGAACCCATTCACACATACACAACCCCCAAACTGTGAATTCCCAAATAGCAGTCACAGAAGTACCCACGCCCCTCAATTTTCACAATCCCTACGAAGCTCACAACTACATCTCTGTCCTATTTCAAGTTACACACACCACCACACAAGTATTCACCCTCAAAAAACAAACACAAAACTTTCCCATCTCCTCAAGTACAAACACTGACCCCCGATAGGCTATTAATATATACACACATGCCTCACATTCCAAATGCACCCACTGACACTCTCTCCACTCCTCCAGGATGGAAACACAAATACAACAACTTACAGCCTCAAATGCACACACAGGTGTGTGCTGGCAAAGGATTACACACTCACACTGGCTTTCTGCAAAATTATACATATAAAATGTCCCAGATACACATGGAGGAGTGGCACACAATTTACTGATCTCAACTGAACATGCAGTACTCGTGACTGGAAATCTTTTATACACACATCATCAGCAGGATGCTTTTGTAGATCTTGGCAAACCTCTTGCATCCTTAACCCATCATGCTTGCAAGTCAATCATGATTCCATGCAGGACACTGCAAATAAATGCCTGATTTTTAGTCAATTCAGCAAAGTCACTCACTTCCTGAGGAAATCAGTGTCATTTGAACATGAATGTTGGTTCATATGTTTCTTATGTTAACAAGGAAAACCTAAGAGAAACGAGGTCATACACTGGAACTTGACTGAATTTTCCTTGACACGAGCTCTTTCTGTGCTTAAACAGAGAGTGCTTCTCAAATCCTTAAAGACTGTTCAAAATTAGGTATTCTTCAGAATGCAACAGATAATGACTTGACACACTTGTCAGTTTAAAGAGGCATTATTGAAATTTCCCCCCTCATTTTCTGTCCACCAATTAGGAAAACAATCACTGCAGTCCTGAGGTGCAGCCTTTGTCATTTCCCGTGGTATAAATACTGCCAGCACAGGACAAGCTGGCAACCTGAGAGCGCTGAATTCTACACCATGAAAGGGGGTCTCCCAATACAAAACCCACGCCTGCGAATAACCCAAGAGCCTACAGGAGGGTGAAGCATAGCAGCAACATTACCAAGGATGTTTGCGTGTCCCTTACCTTCCTTTGTAATAGAACTGACCTATGGGAAAGCGGAAGAGCGGTGCGCTCCTGTGTGCAGGGTCTGAGGCCTCCCCTGGCACAGCCCAGCCCAGCCCAGCCGCGAGACCTACCCTTAGGGACCCTGCCTTCCCTGCTCCTGCCGCGCGCCTCCCTGAAGGTGACCTTCTGCAACTGACGCCTGAGGCCGTTAGAGGGCGGCAGTTCGCGCGCCCCAGAGCCCTGTCCCGGGAGGTTGCGCGCATGCATGAGCTCCTAGAGCAGGGCGGGCTGAGCCTTGCACCTTGAGGGCTCCTTACCTAAGGCCAACTCTTTGTTGTGAGTGCTTTCTGACTCACAGCGACCCCAAAGGACAGAACTCTATCATCCAGGGGCCGTTTTTGCCTCAGGCAGCCCTGCTGAAAATTCAAACCTCCCAGACTGCCTTGCATTAAGAAATGCTTGATTTTCACATCACCTGCCTCTGCGCTTCCTACTACATTATATATGCGTTTTTACATGCACTATTTTTTTTTATACCGTACTCTCACTGTCCCTGGCTCTAAAAATCTTCTAGGAATGCATGCTAAGTGATCTCTTAAGGGAAAACTCCTCAAAATGTGTACTTCAGTTTACTTTTCTCTGATTTTGTGATTAGGAATACTTCACAGCCAGTGTTACTTCCTATCTACATAGCAAGCACTGTGGGAAAAAAAGAAATTATTCCCTTTTTTTTTTAATAATATAAATTAATTATTCCTGTTAGCCCTTAAAATATCCACAACAGAATTGCATCATTGTATTGCTTTTTTTTTTTTTAAGAAAAAGTTCGATAATCTGATACCCTTTTTCTGGGAATTGCAAGATTTTTATGATTTCTCACTCCTTGGATGACTCTCTGCATGACCCTACAGAGTCAACACATGGAGCCTCCAAGCGCACCGGCTGAGAGAGAAATCACAGCAGCTGAATAAGACTCAGTCATCACATTTTATCATTTCCTCCAATGCTCTGAAGTTGGCTGGAAGATCATCTGTCGTCTGTGTTCCGTGACCCAAGAACAGAGATGATTTTTTTCAGTGGTCAGTGCAGGTCTTAGAGTTTTTCTACAGGGATGGTCAGAGAGCCAGTTACAAAGGACTTTTGGCTTTGCGCTTTCACAGCCAGTAGTAGTAAATTTCCTATGGGCTAATTTAATCACATATGTTTCCATGGTTGAACATTTTCAGGCAGTAGAAACGGACATTGCAGAATGTGGACATTAATGTTCCTCCACAATGCAATGTTTCAATCATTGGCTCTGGGCTCACTCATTCAAATCCAATGGTCCTAAATCCAAATAAGTATGTACAATGGGAAAAAAATTGATGGACTAACTGGCAAGCGGAAGTATCAAAGAGCAAGTCTGCTTTTCTTGAAGGACTAGATGCACTGATTTGCCCCACCATCAGCCTGGATTGAAAAGCAGTTAAGGTTGCTCCGCGGTAGAAGCTCAAGTCCTAAGAAAAGTCGCCAAGATTTTACTTTTCTCGATCCCCATGACTAGCTTTTAAAAATATCAGGGCAGCTTTATTGAATCTGACTTCATCATCTAAGCTAAGGCATGAGTAGAGCTGTTCATTGTAGGTGCCAGAGAAAATACAAAGATGGATGCACGCAAGAAGCTACGACCTGGTTGCAGAGAATTAAGGTGTTGGCAATTTCCAGAGAGGCAGAAGCTGCTTGGAGGTGCTCTTTTCACAGTGATTGGGCAAACAATGTCGATGGTGAAGATGGAAATATTCATCGGGTCTTATCAGGTTTATATTTCAGGTAAAACTCAGACAACAAGAGGCAATTCATGAGGTCCACATTCTGAAATGACTTTGTCACATAATTGTAGCAAAGGAGGGAGAAGAACCCTTCTCTCCTCTGAGCTTCCAATTCTCTGCTTCTCTGCTTCTCTACTACAATACGACTGCTATTGCCATGTTCTACATTACCCTCTTGAGTCAAAATATCTTCCCCAGGGACAAGAATCTAAGTTAGTGCCAGCAGAGAAGTTTTCTGAGTGAAGGCTATCAGTGTGGAACACTCCTCCTTCATGCCTCTCTCCTTCCCTTACACCCTCCCATCTGAAGGCCACTACTGCTGTGAGAGCAGGATTAAAGCTGATCTCACATTACTTTTCTCATTGCAACTACTAGGGGTCAGCACCCTTCATCACCCATGACTAATTTTGCTTCAAGTGTCTCTTCCTGAAATGACAATAAAACGAGTGCTCTTCAACTCATTTTAATACACTGAAAATTACGTTCATGATTAAAAAAAAGTCAAATATATTTTATTGAATGAACATTCTACCATGACTCCCACAAAGAAATGAGCAAATACCTCGATGAGCCTGGATTCCAAAGAGGAAGGGTGTGTGTAGGGCTTCATGGCTCAGAATGGCCAGCTAGGGGTTAGATGGGAGCAAGTGTGTGTGTGATTTGACATTGGTGAGTAGAATCCTGTTTTGGCCTCAAGATACCCACCCACTTTACGGCCATGAGGCTCTATCTAACACCTGAAAAACCCAGGGCTGTTGGCAAAAAAAAAAAACACCCATTGCCATCGAGTTGATTCCTAAGCTCATTTAGTTTCAGAGAAATAGATTTTCTTCTCCCTCGTCCTTATATCTGCTCCCATGCCCACTAAGCCCAAGAGCTCCAGGGCATTTGATGACCATTCAGTATCCCAGATGATCAAAATGACCTGTAAGATTCTGAATAATTGGCATGCTGGTTTGGTTTGGGCTCTGTGTTTTATGTTTATGAAACCAAGATTCCAACTCTTATCTTCTGACTGCAAATTCAGTTCCGTTCTCATAGGGTGAGTAAGACATAATAGCTAAGGTTTTTTTTTTTTTTTTTAACCTCTGTAGGTTTGCCAGATAAAATACAGGCCACTTGTCAACTTCAAAGTTTTGAGAAACAACGACTAATGTTTTTGTGGAATCCTGTTGCTGCAGCGTTCTTGGAAGCATGTCCCCATCTTACACAGGGATTCCTTGGAGTCCTGTATTTTACTTGCTGAATCCAACAAGCCTATTTCTCGGTAATTTGAAGCTTACGAAAATGTTAAAGTTCTCATTGCACAATCTAGGGTGTATGTAAGAATACAAATAGGATCATTGATCCAGAAAGGAAAAAAAAACTATAAACATACAAGCTTGCATTAATTTTAACAGAAAATATATATACAGCACGGGGTATATGTATATATATATAGGAACACACCTTAATTGTATAATGAAAAAAAAGGCAACTGAAAGCACTTTTGGTAAATGAGCATAGCTTCTGTTAGTTACCCTCAGTCACATACAATATTTTTGGAAAGAGGAAAAAGAAAGAGAAAATATCATCGATTTCCACTCAGATGGAGAATCTGGTTGCCAAGAAAAGGTGTGGGGGCGGGGGGAGGCGTTGCCACTGTACAATCTATCTGGAACTGTTTGACTTTTCAGAGGTATCTTTCTTTAATTACTTAATTACAGTCATTGCTAGGAATAAGATACTTGAATATGAATGTACAATATAATAACCTGAGAAACAACAGGAATCTACTTCTGGTCATGGAATTAGAGGCTGTTGGCCTTCCTTTAATACAGTGGGACTTTCCAGGAAAAAGGATCATGGGTAAGGCTGGTCATGCTGCAGCCCCCAGAGTTTTCGGTAAGGAATGGGAGTTCAGGGACACAAGGACTGCTTCCTAAACAATAATGGATACACTAATGTATGCACACACACACCAAACACAATGGAACTTCTCAGAAAACCCTAATTTCAAACACTCAGATTTCTTGTCTCTATAAGGACCCCACCTTCCATTAGACAAAGTGTCCTGAATTTTGCTCATGAAGTACTGGTGACCTTGTAATAATTCAAGAACCTACCACCTAGAGTTGGGGAACAGGGTGGGTGTAGGGGCACAAAGCTAGGTATGTTGATAAGAATTGAAGTCTAGAGTAGAGCCTTTGTGCTCTGGATCTAAGAAAGAACCGACAAATGGCCATAAGAGGTTCACATGATTTGTGTTGTCAACTGTAATTTGAAGGAAACAGGTAGCTTTTGCCTACCTGTCAGATATCTTTCATGGAATATCTCCTCATCCCAACCTCCCCTCCACCCCTCCCCCACTGTAAAATGTCTGGAGTCCTACATTCTACTCCTGTTTAGATTCAAACTTTTCCCTCCTTTTCTTGGATCCATGAGCATCTGTTGGAGTCAGATCATGCTGAGTCCAGGACGTGGCGATTTCACATGCTGAAGGCTGCCAGACAGCTGTGGTCAGGGCCCAAGCCTGTGGAGATGTCTTCAGAAGGAGGTAGGCCAGGAGGTGAGGGGTGTGTTATTAGATTCCTGCCACCCGTCCAATTCTTGGGAATTCAAATTTGACACTTCCCCTGGGGACAAGCTGTCTGAGGAGGAAAAAGGAGTGGACTCTTAACACCACCCGGAATATCCCACCTAGGAAGGCTTGAAGAGACAGATTGGAAAAAATGAGACAGGGTGCTGGGGAAAGAAGGAAAGAGGTTTTGTAGCAGACATCATGAAAAGAAATGCTCAGGAGGAGATGGGGAAAACACTCACTTAAAGACTCACTCCTTCAAGAAAATCTAGAGGACACTTTCTACTTCAGAAAGTCCCTTCCCTGCTAGTGAGCCTGCTGGGGCATTTCGGACAGAGTGGATGTCAACCCTTTTCCATGGGTTGGAAAAAGCTTATGAGAGTGGCAGCCTGTCTGCCTGGGATTCCTGATACAGGTTCTGTGAGTCAGTCATAGCTTGGGCCTCTTACTTCTTGGTAGACAGAGGCCTGGGAGTCTGGTTGAACTCATCACAAGTTCTCTATCAGTAAACTTCTCAACTGGAAGGAAGGAACATCTAATTCAATCTCAGGATTTTTTGCAGTCTTCACCAGTTCCCCCTTCCATACTCCTGCCCATCACTTGAGATTCATTGTGCTGATTCCCAGTGACCAGGCAGGGAATTCGAATGACCTAACACTTGGTTGCCTTTCCTCCACCTCCATTTACCCTTTTCCTTTGTCTCAACAGCAACTCCAGTGCTGGGACCAGATATGACCATGAATCCTGGTGCCTCCATGTCTCCTTTCACTGCACTGCCCTTTCCCCCACACACTGCTGGACCTCCACAGCAAACACCCTGGATGCAGCACCCACTGCCCCTCAGGACTTCATCATGCCTTCCAGGCACCCCTCTTGGGCTCTCTGCTTTCCCCAGGACACTTCTTGTGCCAAGCGCTGGGGATTCTGGCCCCAGTGGGGCCAGGCCTGGCAAGGTCATTTTTCAAGTGAGGACAAAACGGAGGTCAGCAGAGCTGCCTGGAATTCAGACCTTTGTCATGGGGCAGACCCCACTTAATTGGAGTGCCCCAGGGGCTCCCAGTGGGGTAGTTGAGCATGCCCCACCCCCTTTTGGGGAAGCCTCTGCTGTGATCCCTGCCACTTCTGTTGTGGCTACTCAGGCTTGTAGGGGAGTTTGGTCCCCAGCTCTTTCTCTTCAAGCTCCACCACCAGCTGCCCAGCTGGCTTCCATTTTCCCCCAAGTGAAGGCTTGCTCAGGCCAACGTGCTTCTTCTGGGGAGAAAAGCCTGGCCATCACACAATCCAGGCCTTCGCTGAATGACTCCTCCTGTAATCCCCAGAGTGTTTACCAGAACTACCGACGTTGGCAATGCTTGAAGTCTCTGGCCTGGAGGTACCATCCCCAAAGCCCTGATACAGAAGCTCTTTTCTGCTTTCTCATGTGAGTACCCTAATCAGTGGGGACAGCTGAGATTATCCTGCAGCTTTCAAACAAAGAGATCTTGGGGAGACACAATGGAGGTTAGGATCTTTAATAACATTTGAGAGAAGGTCATGAGGGTGATGGGATATGTTATGAGAAGCTGTATTCCCAATAATATTATACACACCTCCCTGTGTACAACATATTCAGGTATCTTGTCTCAATTGATGCTGACCACCTTGTATGTGAAGTCAATCTTTATATTGGAATCGTTACCTTAACAATTCCTTACAAGAGACTAAACACCGCGGTAGAAACCCTGGTAGCATAGTAGTTAAGTTCTATGGCTGCTAACCACATCGTCAGCAGTATGAATCCGCCACCCCTCCTCGGAAACTCTATGGGGCAGTTCTACTCTGTCCTGTAGTGTCACTATGAGTTGGGATATACCCAATGGCAAAGGGTTTGGTTTTTTTAAACGCTGTGGTAAAGTGAGGAGGCATGATGTGAGTTTTGATCTCAGATCACAAACAACTTTGTTCCACTGGTCTTTACCTTCCAACATAGGAGCTGAGCGTATTTTGGCCATTGCCTCAGGAGACGTGAAACGGGCAAGGCCTAGGACAACCACTTTAAGTTTACTCCCACCCTCATTCCTCTGGAGAATTCCAGTTACAACAGGGAGGTGGTAGAGTATGCATAGTGGTGAAAGGCTTGGGCTCTGTCCTCCTTAGATTTGTAATCCTGAGCAGGGCATTGTACATCTTCACCCTAGAGTATCTCATCAAATAAGGAGACAATTTCAGTTCATTAAGAGGAGAGCTAAGAAGACGATATGACCTAATATATGAAGTACAGTCCATAAAAAGTACCCACAAGAGCAAAACTGTCCTAGCTACAGTGTGTGTGAATGGAAATTGGCAATGAGGTGCAGGGTCATGGGCTTCTGTGAATGAAAGGCAGAGTGATTAGTCATGTGGGAAGCTTTGTCTTTTCAGAGCAGAGCCTACATCTCTATCAACCCTGAGCTTCCCAACAGGTCAATCAATATGGAACTCTGATCATATTCACAGGATGTTTTTCCACATACATGTTGCTCTCATTGGCTGAAAGACTGAAGGCATGTTCTTCCTTTCCCCACTCCCCAGCACTCACCCAGGAATAAAGACACAGTCCACTAAACCCAAATTTCCAGCAGTCTTAGGGATTCCCTGGATTCCAAAATAGTTAATGGTATCCTGGAGGCAAAAGCATTTGAAATCTAAAACACTGGAAGAGGGACTGTCACGGACAAATAGCAAGATAGATGTGATGATGGGCAGGGGATGTGTGTAGGGATGGGGTCAAGATGGGGATGGAATATGTATTTGCCGAAAGTTACTGACACGCATGGGTATTTAGCCCAGTCCTGCGATCCTTGGCTAGACTGAAGCCCACCATGATCCTGGAGGAGGGACTCTGGTGGTCTGTACAGGAATGGCGGCGCAAAAGCAATTTTGACCGGATCATCTTCTATGAGATGGCAGAAAAGTGAGTCCATGGCATCCTGGCCCTGTTGGGACTGAGTGATGAGGTGTGAATGAAGAGGGAGAGTTGGTACAAATCACAGAGGCTGTGTGAGGAGGAGGTGTACACGTGGAGAGGGCTCCTGGTTCCCTGATGATCCCGCTCTACCCTCAGACAACTTCTACCACCACATTCACTGCTTGGAGTTTTCTGTTCTACGTTCCTTAAGAAATTCACCCCTTCTGCATGTTGGATTTGTGGATGGCCTGAAACTGGAGTGTTAAGACAGAATGGGGATAAACACTGTGGATGCCCATGGAGATACAGTCCAATCTGTGGACACTCTGCAGTGAGGGGATATGCCGTACCAGACAGGTTCCTGCTTGCCTCAATGTCCATATAGATAACAGGGAATTTGGGGCCACTCTTCCTCATGACAACTGGTACAAAACTGTTCTACAACCATCCAAGAATGGCCCAGGCTGGAAAGGTGAGTTCAGGGGAAGGCAGCATCTCAGTCACCCTGTTGGACGTGTTTCTGTCCCTCATTGCCTTTCCTCCCTCGGTTTAAAAAAAAAATCATCAAAGGAGCCTGAGGCTTTTGGGAAACCTCACATTCCACCTTTTTCCAAATCTCTCTTGGACCTCTTGCCCGCCTGGTTTATATCTCAAGGCCTCAAAGCTTGAGACTAGGACCCGGACTCTAGGAACTAGTCCTTGGTGTTATCTGCAATCAACTTCATCCCATTCAAGGTTCAGGCTATTACCTCTACCATGTGCGTTTTAGGCAAGGGCAGGAGAGGCTTGGAGAACGGTGCGCATGAGTGGTTCCTCCTGTGTGTCATGTAGGTCTGATTCAATTCAACCAACCAGTGTCAGTGTTGTGGTGTGCTATCAGGTGCTAAGGGTATGGAAAAGTAGTGAGCACTATGGCTGCATCAGGAGGAGCTTCCAAGAAGGCATGGCTCATTTCCTTCGCAACCTTCCTATGTTATGATGAGTTGTGCTGAACGTGAAGGGATGATGTGGTGAACATGTAAGGGACCCATATCTTGTTTTTTCCTCCTGGGAAATGGACTTACTGGCCACTTGGACAGGTCACTAAAGGCACATTTTTCTCCACTTCCCCAAAATTGGCTGTTGCCTGGTCCTGGGGCTCCTGGTGCATCTTGCCTTCTCCTCAGCACGGCCTGTGCCTCCCTCACCCTTGTCAGGTTCATGGAGTTTGAGGCAGAGGAGGAGTTAGAGATTCAGATGTTGCAGCAGAGGAATGCGTCTGTCTGCCTGCCTCCTCCAGCTCCACGCAATGTTGATCCTCAGGGGCCTTCATCCACTATGGTTGCCCAGTGTCCAGGTATGGCTAAGCAAGGTCAACAGGAACTACGGGCCCGGGGTCAAAGGAGGCATGTAGGGACTGGTTATGTTGGGAGAAGGCATTGTCTTCACATGTGGTACTTATCTTTCAAGAGGGGGCAATGGCTATTTCTATTAGCAGAGACTGCCAGATGCCTGGGATCTCCACTACTCTTCATTACATGCTAGTAGTGAGGTGGTTCCGTTTTATAACTACAGTCTCACATGGATTATCAAAAGTGGGGTCCAATATCTAATCAGCTTTAAATGTGGGTGTCAGTGAGACTTCTTGTAAAAGAAGTAGTTTCAAGTTTCCCCACAAGCTGACTGTCTTAGAGTGTCTGCCTCTTACATCTTCTCCTCTCACAGTGTTTGTGACTTCAGGTGTGCCTGCCCTACCAAGAACGATGACAGTGTCCCCATAATTCTGCCTTTACAACATGGGGTTGGGTGGTGACTTAGTTATCTTGTGTTGCTAGAACAGAAATACCACAGTGGATGGACTTACCAAACACAAATTTATTCTCTCACAGTCTAGGAGGGTAGTAGTCTGAATTCAGGGTACCAGCTCTTGGAGAATGCTTTTACTCTCTGTTGGTTCTGGAGGAAGGTCCTTGTCATCAATCTTCCCCAGGTCTAGGAGCTCCCCAGCACAGGGACCTTGAGTCCAGAGGACTAGATTCACTCTGGGCACTACTTTCCTGGTGGTATGAAGTTCCTCTCCTCTCTGTTTGTTTCTCTGTTTTCCATTTCAAAAGCGATTGACTCAAGATACAATCAAATCCTGTAGACTGAGGCCTGCCTCATTAACACAACTGCCTATAATCCTGCTTCATTAACATCATGCAGGTTAGGATTTACAACACATAGGATAATCACATCAGGTCCCCAAATGGTGGACAACCACAAAATACTGGGCGTCATGGACTAGCCACGTTGACAACCATTTGGGGGACACAATTCAATATGTAACAAGTGGAAAGAGCCGGAATTTGCTGCCACATAAACATGCTCTTCCCCCCCCCCCACGGTGTTCATTCCAAAGAAGGGAGGTTCCATGGCACAGCCCCCTAAGCAACATCGACACAGAACCGAGCACCCTTGGGAGCCCAAGCGGTCCCATGAAATTCCTCTCGAAGCCGTCAAAGAGTATGTTGAGATCATGGAAGATCTCCTTGGAACTGCCCATTCAGCCACTGTGGAGCCAGATGGAAAATATGAAGAAGAAGAAGAAAATGAGCAACAACAGGAAGAGGATGAGCTGTATCCAGACCCGGGACTCCTGAGCTACATTGACAAGCTGTGTGCACAGGAAGCACTTATCACCAAGGTGGGCCAGGACCTGAGGTTTGGTGTCTGTGGGCTCTGTACTTTTGGTGTTCCAGCCACCAAACATCTGGAGTTTTACCCCAGACATTGTAATTAAGCTCAGTTCCTTCCTCCATGATCAATGTGTGTGTCCTTTTCTTGTGTGTATATGTGTGTGTGTATGAGTGTCTGCGTATGTGTAGGTTGGGGTGGTGATATTTTAATACAATACTGGATGCAAATTCGAGAGGGAGATTATTCCTTGTCTTCTAGAACCTCTAAATCAGTGTTACTCCTTGTCAAGGATTTTCACAGGCCTCCTCGTTCCGTTAACAGGTGGAAGCAGTTATTCACCCTCAATTCCTGGAAATGTTACTATCACCAGAATCACAGGTAGATCCCCTGTCCTTAAGGCAGGAGCTGGAGGAAGAGGAAAGACTCACTCTCACTCAGGTAAACCAGAGGAGGAAGGGAGAATCATAACATGAAACCCACAGGATTTCATCTAACCCGACAGTGCCTTGGCTGTCATGGCTTCTGCGGAAGGCCAGCTCCAGGTGTGGGAGCAGGTACAGAATGAGGAGGTAAGAGATAATGCAGTGGCCAAGAATAGGAGTGGAGTGGTAAGGCATTGTGGTTGGGAAAACCACACAAGAGGATGGAGAGGCAGAGCTGCAGTACTAGTTATTGAAGGACGCTCATGTGACTGACTTCCCTAAATCCTGCCCCAATACTATGGTCTCCACCACCCACTCAGCCATGTGTTCTCACAATCTGTACAGAATTAGTAATTATCCATTTTCCTTCCTTGCAGCTGGTAGAGAAAAGAATGCTGGAATTGAAAGGAAACGTGGGTGTGGAGGCATCCCCAACTTACGGTGTGCCAACCAGGGAGTCACCGTGTACAGAGTCTGGGAGCAGTCAAAATGCAGGGAGCACAGATAACCACAACAGCCAACTACAGATGAGCAAGAAAACGAGCACAAAAAAGTTGGATGCAGATGACCTGCCAAAAGATGGCAGCAGGTACAGTCATCTGTCTACGTCAAAAGAACTTGCTCTCTTTACATGGAGTCCCATGTCACAGGAACTTAAGTCTGAACAATCAACTTCTCCTCAACGGCACCCTAGTCGCACCTACCCTAGATTGGGAAACAGAGGAACCTTAATGTCCTTAGAAGCCTCTTGTATTAGTGAAACACCTGGGAAAGGAGAAGGGTGCAGTGAAGAAGAAAAGGAAGAGGAGGAACTCCCCAGCCTTGACTTCCTCTTGGCATCTCAAGAAAGCCTACTGCCCTGGAGTCTTTCCAAGAGTCCTCTCCCTGCCTCCAGCATTCTGCACCATGGAGTTCGGGGTACCTGGGGAGCATCCCAGCTCCGATCTCCGGAGACAGTGAGTCTTAGCTAACCTGGACATAGAGCTGCCAAGTGTAAGATCCCAGCTCAAGTCAGAACTCCACCACTTGCTGCAAAGCGGCCCTACTCAGGGGCTGACCTTGGAGTCTCTGGGAGGCAACCCTTGACTGTGGGAGAGGTCCAACCCTCACTGCCTCTAAAAAGAAAGTGTGACCCTTCCACACATGGAAAAAGGAAGAAGCATCTTCTTAGCCAGTAGTGAGCTCTCCTCTTCTATATGTCAGACCCTCAAGTTGGGGTCCCCTAAATAGATTAGGGTTGTCAACTCCTCCCCCATACTTATTAGGCTAATGCTCCTCCCCTATCCTAGTGGTACTTCTTGGCTGTTATACAGATACGGTGAGGGCAGAGAGGGAGGCCAAAGCCTGGGCAGGGTGCACATGTATTTCCATGGTGGGAGATGAAGCACAGTAGCTTTACTTTTACTTTGAAGAATAGTGCTCTGTAAATTGAGATTAAAGATAGTTTTGTTGGCAGAAATTCTCATTGACTCTTTCTTCTGTTCCTCCTCTCCTGCTGGATGGACTGTGGTGCTGTGAAAAGAAAAAGATACAGGTGACCCCCATTTTCCACATCCACATGTGACTGACTTAGCTCTTTCCTCCAGCTTTACCTGATGTCCTCAGAATGCTCCTGGGGACAGTCTGGCTGCGGCCTCTCACAGCTCATTGATAAATCCCCAGTGGTCACTGTCATCACCCATTTTTCACAAGCTGTGGCTTGGTTTGGGAGCTTTCTGTGGGTATCCTATCAATATCTCTGTCTCTTAACCATCTATTAATGGAATTTGCATTTCAACCTTTCAGCCTTCTTGGTCATTAACTAATGTTTCTATAATTGAGCCTGGAGGCTGCACTTTTCTTTAAGGTGCTTTTTTGTTGTTGTTGTTTGCTAGGAAGATGTCGGACAATAGATCTAAAATGATCCTCAGCACACCCAGGGATTTTCCTGTGTGGTTTATTTGACTTGACAGGATCAAGACTTGGCTTCTTGGGGACATGGCTTTCTGTTTCTCTGCATTTACTCTAATAAGTGGTATCATGAATTCTCAAGAGGACTTCTAAATAAGCAATGGTAGTATCCTATTTCTGGTGAGGACAGGGCGAGACAGAATATGTTAGAAATATATTTATGAGGATTTCTTTTGATAGTGTGTATATGGGCTATGAAGGTAGACAGAGAAGTAAGGAAGTCCCTTTGCCTTATTTCTGGATGGGAAAGAATCTCATTTAACTCAATTGGGAAGGTCCATCCTGCTGTGGTCAAGGGGACTGACCTCAGGTAACTTTGGAATCTTCCAAGGAGCATCCTATAAGTATTCTTCCCTTTCTTTTCCAAACAATGACTGAAATTCCAGGGTTAAATTGATGTAGATTTAGTCTTACACTTACATTGAAATAGTTCCTTACAAACAAGAGGAAACCTACCTTACAGAACAACAATACAGCCCAGGAAAAGCGGAGACTTGATGATGTTTATGGCAGACCTGGATGCCTGGAGTATGCAGGGCTAGATGTGGGCAGGGTTGGTACACAGGGCTAAGAAGCACTGAGGCATTAGTAGTCTGATTCTTCGGGCACTTGCATAGACCCCATGTTCAGAGCAGTGGGTGTTTCAGTGTTTTGGCATTTGGTGCCTGTGAGCTGCTGCATTTGTTGGGAAGTTCCTAACTGGGATCTGAATGGAGACATCCACAAGTAAGATTCTGTTGGGGAAAAAATCAAGACAAAGAGATGAGAAAGAGGGGAGAGGACGCCTTTGGTCTTTCCTCAGAATTGTCAAGTCCTTGCCCTCCAATCTGCACTTAACACCTCAAATCCACATGTCCATGGCCTCACTTCTCCAGCCCATTCCCCTCAGTAGCTCTGATTCTCAACTTGGAAGCTCCCTGGAACTCAACAAAGTTTCCTCCCAGCCCAATGCTTTTATCTCCAAGTTCCAAATTCTAATTTTGTTGCAAGTACCTGTGAATTTTCACGAATGCCATGTCCCAGAAGCTTCCCAGCCAACACTATGAAGGGACCTCATAGAGTGTCCTCCTCAGCATAACTGGCAATCCTGGTGTATCCCAGGTATTTAGGGGAGTGTACATATCAAACATCGAAAGATAATGTTGTAAGTGAAGGATAGAGCCCTGGCTCCTCCATTCCCTGGTGTTTGACTTTAGAAAACTTCTGTAAGTCCTCTACATTTCAGGATCTTCACTGGGAAAATAACATGACACTGTACAGCTCTCAGGATGTTTGGGATATTAAAGGAGTCATGCAGCCGGTCCTTGGCACCCAATGCTGTTGGCTCTAGGGACTGGGAGGCACTGTATATTCTCTGACCCCTGTCTTGGGTGGCTAGATGGATTTGGGTAATAACCAACAGCCCTCAGGCCCCTGATGTGTGTGGATGAGGTCCCTGTTTAATGGGCAGGGCAACATCAAATGTCACGATTCTGCAACTACCCCTTGGCTGTTGCAGTTGAAAACAGGCTTCAAGTGTATGCCCTCATGGTGTTGAATTGGCCCACACAGGTATGGGCAGGGGTGAAGGGAGCTACATGTCCTCAGACCATTTATGCCAATGCCCAGGCAAAGGGGCAACTCCTGGCCTGACTTCCCAGCTGAGGGGGCATGGTGAATTTTTATAGCCAAGAGACTAGTTTGGGTGCAGACAGCCCTGAGATCTGGGTTAGAGGCCTGGCAGTTCTTGAATACTGCCTGACTGGTGTCAGAGTGGACAGCGGGGAGTGGGGGGTGGGTGCGGGGAGGGAAAACAGGCTCTTCCCCCTGTTAGCATCTTGGAGGGGGAGGGCTTATTTTGACTCCCACACAATAGGCAGTAGGTTAGAACCTTGCACTTAACTTTCCCAGGTCCAGTACCATTTCCATCCTGATCCCGAGGCTTCTGCAGATTCTCTGCTGCCCAGCCTCTCCTGACATGGTGAAACCTGTCCTGAATGCTACTGCTCTCCTCAGCCTGCCATGAACCAGCTGACCCAGCCAGCAGGGTGCTGGCAACCTCACAACTGGCACTTCTTTGCTGCTTCTGAACTGTCTCTCCTGCATCCTGCTGCTCAGTCCAACTCCTCAGCTTTGTCTTTGATGATCTGGGCTCCTACATTGTCATGTAAAATCCATTGACTTCTTTTTCATGTCTTGCATGTAAGAGGAACAACAGGAAGCATCTGATTATTTTCCCATCTTGGCCCTGCCTCCTCCTTTTTTCTCTTTATACAATTAAGATGTATTCCAATATATACATATATTTGTTCCATTAGAATAATAAATTGAAATAAAGTCAATGTCCCCAGCCTGGGTTCAATGATCCATTTGTATTTCTTTAGTCTAGAGTCTACAATGTTAACTTTAACATTCCCTTCAACTCCAAAGTCCCCCCAAGAATAGGTTTGCCAGTTTTAGCAAAGAAAATAAAGGCCTCCAAGGATTCCTCACATAATAATGGGGATATATTTACAACAATATTATTCCTTGTTTAACAGATTTTTGAAGTCAACGAGTGGCTTGTATTTTCTCTGGGAAAACTACCAAGAGGCAGAAAACAATAAGCTGTTATGACTTACCTTCAGAAGAACAGACCTGAATTTTCAGTCAAAAGGCCTGAGCTTAAATCTTGGTTCCAAACACATGAAACACAGCACCCAAACCAAACCAGCATACCAATTTCACAAAATCTCTGCAGGACATTTTGATTATCTGGCATATTGAATAGTCACTAAACACTCTTGAGCACCTATGCTCAGTGGGCAGAGAGCAGATGTAAGGGTGAGGAAGGCAGAAAATCTTTTTCTCTGAAGAAAAAGTGCTTACAATGCTACGGCCCTAGGATCTTCACTTGTTAGTTAGGGCCCCATGGCCCTGAAATGGGTGGGTATCGTGAGACCAATGCAAGATTCTACTCACACAAGTCAAATCCCCATCCACACACACACTCGCCTCCATCTATCTCCTAGTTGGCCATTCTGGGTCATAAAGCCCTACTTCTCAGCTTCAGCTTCACCTGTCCTCATCACAGACCCTTGCTTTTTGGAATACAGGTTCATCAATGTATGTCCTCAATCGTTGTGGGAACCGTGGTGTTATCATCTTTAAAGAAAGAATGTTTGTCTTCTTACTCATCATGAACAGGATTTTCAGTGGAAATGATTGGAAAAACCATTCACGTTGTTGTTGTTCGAGAGGCTTGGTAGAAAAACTGGTCATGTGAGATGAGGGTGCTGAACCTAAGTCGTTGCAATAAGAAAAGTCATGTGAGACCAACTTTAATCCTGCTCTCACATCAGCAGTGGTTTTTGGTTGGGGGGGTATAGGGGAAGGGGAGAGGCAGAGGAGAAGCGTTCCACACCGACAGCCTTCACACAAAAAATGTCCCTACTGGCACTAACAACCCTGGTGGTGTAGTGGTTAAGAGCTCTGGCTCCTAATCAAAAGCTTGGCAGTTTGAATCCACCAGGCACTCCTTAGAAACCTTATGAGGCAGTTCTGCTTTGTCCTGTAGGGTCACTATGAGTAGGAATCCACTCAAAGGCAAGGGTTTTGGGACTAACATAGTATCTTGTCCCTGTAGGAAGACATTTCAACTCAAGACAGAAATGCTGCAGAAAAATGCAACAGTAGTCATATTCTGGTGGAAAAGCAGAGAATTTGCACAGAGGAGGCAAGGGTTCTTCTCCCCTCTTTGCTATAATTACGTGAGAAAGTTATTCCATAATGCGGTCCTCTTGAATTGCCTCATGATTTCTGAGTTTTATCTGAACTATAAACCTGAAAAGACCTGAGAAAGATTTCTACTTACAGAATCTACAGTGTTTTCCCAGTCACTGTGAAAAGAGCACCTCCATGCAGCTTCTGCCTCTCTGGAAACTGTCCACCCCTTTATTCTCTGCAGCCAGGAAATAGTTTCTTGATGTGCCTTTCTTGGTATTCTCTCTGGCAGCTACAGTGTACAACTCTACTCACATCTCAGCTTAGATGATGAAGTTAGAGAGATTCAAGAAAACCACCTGAACTTTTTTTAAAGGTACTTGTTGTGGCTGATAAAAGCAAAATCTTGGCAACTTTTCTTAGCGTATGAACTTCTATCATAGGGCAACCTTGCATGATTTTCAATCCAGACCTCCTATTATGGGAATGGTGAAGGAAATGCTACTATCTAGGGACTCAGGAAAAGCAGGCTTGCTCCTTGGTTCTTCTGCTTCTCAGTTAGTCCATTGATTTTTTTTCCCAGATGGACACAATGGATTTAGGGCCATTGGATTTGAGTGAGCTCAGGGCCCATGATTTCAACATTGCATTGTGGAGAAACAATCAGGTCCAAATTCTACAATCTTTTTTTCTACTACATGAAAATCTTTGACCCTGGAAGCATATGTGATTAAATTAGCGCATATGAACTTTACCAAGATTGGCCATGAAAGGGCGAGGCCAAAAGTCCCTTGGACCCAGTTCTCTGACCATTGCTGTGGGAAAGTGTAAGAAAGGCCTTGTCCACTGATAAAAATCATCTCCATGCTTGGGTGACAGGACGCAGAAGGCAGATGATCTGCCACCCAATCTCAGAGCATTAGAGGAAATGACAAGATGTGATGATTGCGCCTTATTCAGCTACCCTGCTTTCTCTCTCAGCCTGTGCACTTGCAGCCTCCACGTGTTCGCTCTGTAGGGTCTTAAAGAGTCATCATCCAAGGAAGTGAGAAATAATTCAAATCTTGCAATTTCCAGAAAAAGAGTAGCAGATTATTGAAATTAAAAAAAAAAAACAGAAATACAGTGACACAATTCTAGCACTGATTATTTAAGGGCTGACTGCAATTATGAATTTAGTCTACACACTAAAAAAGAAATAATTTGTTCCCACTGTAACTGCTGTGTAGACAGGAAGGAAGTAACCCTGGCTGAGATGGTTTCCTAATCACAACACAGGAGAAAAAGTAAACTGAAGGACACATATTGAGGACTTTTCCTTAAGAGATCTCTTAACCTGCATTCCTAGAAGATGTGGAGACTCAGAGGACAGTGAGAGAATGATGCAGTGCCTGTAAAAATGCAAATACGATGTAGTAGGAAGTGCAGAGGCAGGTGAGGTGAAAACCAAGTTTTTCTCACTGCAAGGCCGAAAAGGAGGTTTGAATGACCAGCAGGGCTGCCTGAGGCAAAACCAACCTTTGGGTGATGAATTCCTTGCTTTCTAAGGGCAGCACTGCTCTGTGCCTTGTCCAGTAGGAAAGCTGGGAGGTGGCGTCCTGAATTAGAGGCCTTGAAGAGCAAGCTTGAGAGTGTTCGCATTTTAAATGAGTTTATTTCTCATTTTATTAACTGCCTCTTAAGCAGCAATGTTTGGATTTTGGACAGAGTGTGCATTTCTTAAAGGGAGTGAATTTGCCTAGGTCTTATAGAACAGAAAGTATAATGAATCCTGGAGTTTTATTCGATTCCACAATGTTTTTTATATTCTTTTTATTGTGGTAAATATATACGTAATAGAAAACTTATCATCTGAACATTCTTCACGTGCACAATTCAAGTTTCTTCTCTTAGCCTTTGGTTTCCTACGTTCCCTTTTGACCTTGATGAGTAAAAATACAGAAACCAATAATTGCGTTTTAGTAGGCCCGCTCACAAGCTTTAAAACCACAAACACCACTCAGCAAACTAGGACGTAAAACATAACTTTATGAACATATCAGCGCAACTGACCAAGATGTTCCACAAGACTCTAGTTTTAATATTTCGAATCCAGAAAACTAATCCATCGGGGTATTTGGGTGTGTCTCAGAAATATTCACAACTCTTCCCTCTGTGTGCTTTATTATATGTATTAATATGTGTGCATACAGTCACATAGATGCATATACGTATTCCTACACATTTTTTTTTTTTACACATACACCTGTATACAGACACAGACACACTCATGTAAACATGCCTATACACATATATGGCTACATATATATATTTTTTTTACTTGTGTGTATTTTACTGATGTGGTTTGCCTTCATCAGGCTTTGTACAATTCAGTCTCATTGAGCGTTACCTCTCCTTCATGAAAAATAACAAGTATCTACTAACTAGAGAGTAAATTCCCCTTCCCCCTACCCCACCTCTGGTAAACGCTACTGAACATTATTTTCTGTATAATTTTATTTTTCATATCATTTCATAAATGTGATTACATGCAATATCTGTTTTTTTGTGACTGACTCATTTTACTTGTTCATGTCCTCCAGGTTCTTCCATATTCCAAGGTGTTTGGGGAACTCATTTTTCTTTATTGCTGAGTAGTATTCCACTGTATGTATACAGCATATTTTACTCATCCATTCGTCCGTTGTCGGGTGCTTAGGTTGTTTCTATCTTTTTGCTATTGTGAATAGTGCTCTAGTGAACATAGGTGTGCATATGTCTGTTCATATCACTTCTTTTAGATCCCAAGGGCACACACCTGGAGTGGAATTCCTGGGTCATACGGCAGGTATATCTCCAGGTTTTTGAGAAATTGCCAGTGTTTCCAAAATGGCTATATCATTTTGCATTTTCACAAGCAACGGATGAGTTTTCCAATTTCTCCACAACCTCTCCAACACTTGTCATTTTTCCCTCTTTTTAGTTTTTTATTTTTATTTTGCCCATCGTACTGGCTGTGAAATGGTATCTCCTTGTGGTTTCTATATGCATTTCTTTGATGCCTAATGACATCCTTTCAAGTGTCTGTTGGCCACTTGAATATTCTCTTTGCTGAAATGTCTCAAGTGTAGCAAAGATGGATTGACATGTATGCCAGGCTTGGCCGCTGCTCTGACAGTCCAACCCCTGTCCATTAACAGAACTCTCTTGTCCCTTGTGCACAATTTGTATTGGTGCCATGCTTTGTGGGCATGGGAAGGAGAAGATATCATTCTCCTGGATCCAAGAAAGAATATAGGATGAGAGCCAGTGGAACTTGGGTCCATAGTGGGTCAGAGTTGGTGGCAGTGTGTAACCAGGCTTTCAGGATCGCCCAAAGGAACATAGAATGGACCCTAGACTGATGGTCCAGGTCCTTTTCTGTGTTTGGTGTGGCCTTCCACCAACTTTCCCTGAATCTCTCTTCACGTCTTAACACTTCATTATCACCTGAAGAATTCCCTCCCTTCCCCACACCTGAGACTGAGCATCAGCCAAGTTGAGCAATGTGCCCAGAAGAAGAAAGAGGAAAGAGGCCATAGAAAGGCTGGATTTCGGGTCCGCCACAGCAGACTTTCAATCTCAGCTCTGTCTCTTGCTGGCTGTGTGACCTCCAGTGTCTGAGCAGCAGCTTTCTGACCAGTAAGACATGCATAATCACATTTTATTTGGATAGCTCTTGCAAGTATAGAGAGAGTGTATGAAACATGCTTTCCCAGAATAGGGCCTAAATGAAGCTTTCTGCTATTTCTTCTATGAGAGTTTTCAAGTGGGGAAGGCTGGAGTGGTCTAGAGAAGATTCTATAAGGATATTGGAGTAGACTCAGGTCTGGATGAGTAGAGAGGTCAAGGAAGTCCTGGGCTTATCCATTTCCATTCCCGAGATTGTGCCTAGCTTCAATTTCACTTTACCCTGTCACAGACCCCGTACCATGCACTGCATGTCACTTTTCCCGTGTTCTTACTCCCTGTTGACTGTGGCTTTTCTAAAGGCAGGAAGCATGTCCTTGTCTTCACCTGAACCAGGATGTTAACATAAAACAATAGTAATGGTAGTATCTGCTATTATTTGCTGAATATGTTTCATGTGAGATATTGCTCAGTACTTGTTACAGGTACAGATAAAAGACAAAGTCATCTCATCATTTATAGGCCATACCCATTGTACATACTGGACACAATTCATCCAAGGTCACAGAATCCATAAGAGGCAGCCAGGTTGGTTCCAAAAGAAAAACCAAACCAGTGTTGTTGGGTCAGTTCTAAGTCATCGCACCCCAAGCGTTTCACAACAGAACTGTATTCCATAGAGTATTCTCTGGTTGAATTTCCAAAGGAGATCATTTGTTCCTAGGAGCCTATGCGTGGACGTGAACAACCACCATTTCCATGACCAGGCACCTCCTTAACCCTTTGTGCCAGGGACTTCAAATGGCCTTAAATCTTGCAAACTTTTACTGTTACAAATCAGGTGCCAATACAGTTAGGGAAAAATATATCTTACTGTTAAACTCAGCTCTCAGAGTTATATAATTTCCATGCAATGAAACTCACCCATTTAGTTTATACTTTTGTGAGCTTCAGCAATTTCAAATACCGTGGTGTAACCATCCTCTCAATCAACACCTAGACCCTAGATTCAGATTCTCCAATACCCCATGATTATCTTACAGATACTTATTATGAATAGCTTCAGACTCTGGTATTTCAGCAGTCACCATTTGGAGGCCACAGGGTAGAGGTGGTGTGAAGCCCTGAGGACTTCTTTCATTTGGGAACAGGAAGAACACTCGCATCTGCCTTCGTGGTGAGACCTCTTTACCCACGGTTTCATTAAACAGGTGTGTGGAGAGTTCTCATTACAAAAAGAAACATACATACTACTGGTGATAAAATGTACCTACATGCTGTGATGTTGGGAAAACAAGCTTCATCCAGAGAACAGACCTACCCTGCCCGTCTCCCAAAACTATGACGCTCAGGACTCTGCCTCCTTGAACCTGCTTATGCTCTTGATGGCAGCCAGGGCACAGTCCAGCAAGCTTCACTTTTCTTCTTCAGGGTAAACTCTCTCTTCATCCCATGACATATACCTCAAAAAAAAAAAAAAAAAAAAATTGGCCCCACATCTCCCAGCTCTGTACCTCATCAGCCCTTCCAGGAATTTCCTTCATGCAATCTTGGTGTGGGATTTTCATTCCTGGGGCAAGATGCTGAGACTCTCCTATTCCTCTCTCCTAAATCTCAGGATCCATATCTTACCACTTATAAATTAAATGAAGCAGAGAAAATTAAATACACAAGAACACAAGAAAATTTATATATTGCAAACACAAAGGGCTCTGAATATAAAAAAAAACAATCTTGGAAAAGAAGAACAGACTATGGGACGCACACTTCAAGATATAAAATAGCACTACACATATGTCATAAAGAAACAGTCTGGTTCTGGCATAAGAATAGGCGTAGAGACCAATGGTATAGAATTAAGATGTGAATTCGTAAATCTTTTCCCAATTTGTGTCAACATTGAAGCTAAGTTCATTCAAAGTACAAAGAATAGTTCTCTAACAAATGATGCTGAGACAACTTGATCTCCACAAGGAAAAGGATGAAGCTGGACACATACTCTATACCATATACAAAAATTAACTCTAAATGCATCGAAGACTAGAGCTAAAATCATAAAACTCTTAAAAGTAAACATCAGGGTTATGTTTTCCGAATTTTTTTCCCCACTTCTTCTTACATATGAGGGAAGAAACAAAAGAAACAGATAAATTTGTCTTGGTGAAAATTTAAATTTTTTCTGCATCAATGAGCACTATCAAGAAAGTGAAGACACCTACTGATTGTGAGAATATACTTGGAAACTGTACTTGCTTAAGGGTTTCATATACAAAGATAGAAAGAGTGCCTAAAACTGAACACATATACAAAAAAACGGCCCAACTCAAAAAAGGGGCAGAAGACGTAATTGACATTATTCCACAGAAAATATACAAGTGGCCAGTAGGCAAGGGAGAAGATGCTCAACATCATCAGTCATTAGGGAAATGCAAATCAAAATCACAAAGAGGTATCACTCCACACCACACCTATGGCTATTGACAGAAAAAAAACCAAAACAAACAGGCAAACAAACATAGGAGAAACTGGGTGTCGTGTCCATTGAAAACTGTAGAATATAGTTTGATGGCGCCTCAAATGCTTTCACAAAGAATTACCATAGACACTCCTAGGCACATAAACAAAAGAACTGAAAGCAAGAAAGCAGATACTTGGACACTGACGTTTATTGCAGAATTATTCATTGACTCGAAAAGGTGGAAACAAGCCCACTGTCCATGAAAAGATGACTGGATACACAAAATGTGCAGTACAGATACATGCAATATTATGCAGCCATAAAGAGCAAAGAAATTCTGTTACTTGCAATAAATGGATGAACGTTCATACCATTGGTCTGAGTGAAATAACTGAAATCTCAAGAACAATTATTGCATGATCCCACTTACATGAAAATCTACAATATGCAGACATAGAGCAGGTTAATGGCTAGGAGGGCTGGAGGCAGAAAACATGAGGAGTGATTGCAAAACCAAAGCAACAACAACAAAAAGAATATTCAAAACCAAATGAAAAGATCCTACAAAATCCTCCCATGTATTAAAAAAAAAAAAAAATTTTTTTTTTGATGAAATATTGTATTTAATAAAATAGCTGCCAATAAATACAACATAATTACAACAAAGTACGGACATCATGTTGAACTGGACATCACGAAGGTGCAGAAGTCCTTGGGTTTGTCCAAGTGAGGTAGGAGGCGTTTGTGGAGGCAACTGGGGTCCGTCATGGTTACTGGACACCATCTGATGTGTCTGAAGATACACACGTCATGGGGGGAAATACAGAAGGTCAGGTTGCCCTATCAGAAAAACAGGACACAGAGAAGAGTCTCCCAGTGCTAGGAGCATGGTGAGGCTTTAGAAAAGAAAGGACTCAGGAAAGAAATAGTCATGTCTACTCACAGAAAGCCTTCTTCGTGCTCTCTAGATCCATCCTCCCAGTCCTGCCTCTAGGAGAGGGCTTTCCCACGCCCTCTCCTGTCACTTATCTGACTCCAACCCTGCCTTGCTTCTCCTACTCCCACTGAACTGGCTTCAAGCCTGCCTGGGAAGAACCAAGTGATGAGATACACCAGAGAAAACCCAATCCATTCTCTCTTTGGGGTCCTGAAGCCTCTTGTGATAGAAGAGATGAGGGATGTGGCTGGGAAGCCCTACTATAAAAAGGGATGTGTCATCTTCTTCCAGATTGTTCAAGGAACACAGACCCAGTATCTAATCCCCCTTACCTGTCAGGCCCTCTGAGCCAATAGAGCTAGGCTAGGCCCCACATACTTACTCGGGTGTGACCGAGACTTTCACCTGCATCCTTACACATCTCAACACAGGGACACACAGAAGGTTCAGCATACCCACACCTAAGGTAGGAAGGATTCCAGCTGCGCAAGCCTATATCTTGCAATTTTTCAGCTAACTGAGGTCCCATCAACTCAAGGTTCTTGGGACTCTCTCTTCCCAGGCCCAGGTGCTAAGACATGTTTTCCCTATTTCCTGGTTACTGGTGCTCTTTGAGTCTAGAAAGCCTACCCATCTCTGAGGGGTGACCTTTTGGTGGGGCTGCCATGCCAGGCTTGGGACAGGTGCAACTTTTTTTATCAAAATGACATCTTCCATTTTTATAACTTTAAGGAAGTCTTTTGTAGCAGATTTCCCCATGGCAAAACGTCCTTTGAAGTCCTGACTGCTGCTTCCATTGTTTTTGATTGTTGATTAAAGAGGCATGAAATCCTTGACAACTTCACATATGTCTCTATTTATGTTGGTTGTCCAGTGTGAGGATTTCATTTTCTTTATGTTCAGGTGTAATCCATGCTGAAGACTGTGGTCTTTGGCCTTCCTCAGGTAGTTCTTCGAGTTTTCTTCATTTGCAGCATGGAAGGTTGTCATGTGCATATCCCAGGTTGTCAGTGACATTCCTCCAATGCTGATGTCCATTCTTCTTCAAATATTCTGGCTTCTCAGATTATTTGTTAAGCACAGAGATTGAAAAGTGAGATGAAAGGATACAATACTGTCACACGTCTTCTTCATGAAGACATAGAAGGGCATAAGGCCCCAAATGCCCCACTCACACTATCCAATAAGTACCCAAGTGATGCCTAAATGTTCTCGCTTAGCTCATTCTAATGACACACAGGCACATACACAGACAGACATGCACACACACACACACACACGCAGAGTGACCAATGTTACCAATTCACTCTCCATTGCGAGCGTTGCAAGCCTCGATTTCTAAACATTGACAATTTACCTGATATAAATAATCCTGACATTGCTAATTTCAAGCTACCACCCTGATGTCGCTGACCCATATTTGGGCAGAGATATGCACCATCTACTATCCCAAATTAACTGGAGCTGATTCCAGCATAACTGATCCACGTTCCTATGAGTATGTACACACACTGCGTCTGCAGCATGACAAGAACCCTTAACTCCCACCCCTAATATATAAACCAAACATTGCTACATGTTTCCAGAACACACAACTCCTCACAACTCCTGAACACACACATAAACTTCTACCCACACTCTAAATACACAAACATAACACCTCGTACTGCATGTAGTTTTATGAGAAAACCCTAGAACATGAATACACACAGTAATTCCTACAACTATATATACTCTGAACATGGGCCTGAAGATGTACATGGACAACCAATAGTACCCATATATACTCACTGAACACTGTACACACAATCAAGCTCTCTAACACGACCAAGTTCAAAATCTAACCTCAAAGGCCACCCTAATACAGACCCACAAGAAATCATACATCTCTAGAACACATACAATATACAATTCCCAAATGAATGCACAATTTATAGAAGGCCTCTCAGTTTCCAAATATACATACTGAACCCCCCATATCCTCCAGAATAAACAACCCAGAAAGCCAATGGAACCAAATACACACACAACCACATACAACCTGTATTATTAATACATATAAGTAAACCAAATGAACACTGAAAATGCACATACAAGCTATGCCACCAAATTCTACAAGAATTAGACCAGAATAGGCACAAAGAGGATCTCTGACTGCTTTCATACAGACACAAACACCCTACACACTCACCCAAAACACAACCATGGATACAAAAAAACAAAATCAGACTCGATGCCGTCAATTCAATTCCGATTCATAGCAACCCGCACATATTCAGGGATGCAAATAAAAGTCCAAAATATCAACACTTCTAGCACCCTAGCTAATAGACACACACACAGGACCACCCTACTTGCCCACACATACCAGACACAACACATACACACACATACACAGATTCCCAATTACTTAATGTATGCAGCGCCCGAACACCATATATTGTCACATATCTCTAGAAATTGGCCTCGTTTCCCCAACCTCCAAAAATGCCCAGACACAATTGCAAACACCCTATCATTCTCCAAAGAAACACATGCAGAACACTCCAAGAATAATTCACCCACTGACTCATGATTACACACACAAGTATATTCTCTCAGTCAATGAAATATCTCTTGCACATTCTATACAAATACATGGAAACCCCATTTCAGACCCTCTATACTACGTTCCAGAACTGCCACATTCTCAAAATCTCATACATAACCATATCAACATGCTTCCAGTACATACACAAATTCATTTCTCCCACAACCTGTGCAAATGCACAACCTCATTTTTTCATCAGATGCCCACCTCCTCATTTCCCAGAATATACCATACTCCCTACTGAGACATTACACATAACCCTAGAAAATATTCATCCAAACTGCCATGACCCTTCGTGAAACATACAAACTCATTACACGTACAACTGTCCTCATACCCCGAATATAACCTTATTTATTCAGGAAACTAAAGATATGCAAACATGACCCTATATCTTCAAATACTAATATAATTCACAATGCCTGCCTATACATAATCAAACAATCCACAATACTCATACAGAAACCAATCCCCAATTATCTTGAATGCAGAATCATACAAACCCCAGACAAAACATGGAAGATGCATGTGCAACTCCAGGAAAGCATCCAGGCACCACAACCATACAACATGCCCTGAGTACATACCAGTGATCCTTCCTCATTCCCAAAATATACAAAACCAAAAGGCCTTACACGCAAGCTAACACACACAGGCACACTCCCACATATCCCCAAATGTCAAGCAGAGAAACTCATTCCAAACCTGCCATTAGATACACAGGAAGACCCAAAATTCATGGCAGAAGAGCCACACCCAAAGTATTCCCGTGAGCCAAAATTGCATACAGCTCATATCTCATGACCTGCACACTCCCACAAAAACTCACTTATATTGAATCACAAAGGTTCATGTAAACACCATCAACCCACACATTTCAATACAAACATCAACTTCCAAGAACCCATTCAACACATACACAATCCCTACACTGTGAATTCACATAAATACATTTCCAACACAGTCCCAAACACCGGGCACAAAAGCACCAACACCTCTCAAATCTCCGAATCCCTACAAGGCTCACAACTAAATCTCCATAGTATTGCCAGATATAAGCAACACCCCACAAGTACTCCACCCTAGAATCAAACACAGAAGTGGTGGGGCCAAGATTATGGAGTAGTCAGATGCTTCCCGTGGTCCCTCTGACAACAAAGACCTGAAAAAATATGTGACTTGATTATAAATAACCATCTACGAGCCCTGAACATCTAAGGCAAAGGTGAGGAATCGGACTGAGTGGCAGGCAGAGGGAGAGACAGTTAAGAAGCACTGAGGAGTTGCCAGACCTGACCCAGCAGGAACCATCACCCTGCAGGTCAGTATCGGGTGGTGCCAGCAGTGAGGCAAGCAATGGCGTTTGGGACATGTTTTCCAAATCGGAGAAGACCAAGGGGTGGAGATTCCACTCCCACCTCCAGAATCAATGAAAAGTGGTGCTCAGTTGGCAAAAGTATGTACACGCATCCAACTTACCCTGCAGATCAAAAAATGCCCCTTTGGGAAAAATCTCTCTCCCATTTACCTGCCCTCTTCCTGCTCTACACTCAGTCCAAGCTGGCTACAGAGACTGCCACATCCCCTGGGCTGAAAGAAAGATCCATCGTGCTCCCTGAGCCATTCTCCTGGCACTGGAGAGGGAACAATTTCACAAACAGGGAAAAATTATCTGCTGGTTCCTTTAAACCAAGAACTCATGGCAGAAACAGCTCCTTTGCCTAGGCACAGGCATAAGAGGTCCAAAGACTTTGAATGTCTTTCAGCCCTGCAGAGACCTGTGTGGGCCCATTTCAACAGTGTAGGCCCTCATTAGCACAGTACAACAGGGTATATACCTGAACTCTAACTCCAACTCTTTCAACTATATGGTGGAGAGGAAGGTTCATGACATTTAACATGACTCTGTCTATTAAGCAGGGTCGTCACCTACCCACATCAGGCCCTGAGGATTGGTGTCTCCACCCATGCCACCTAGCCACCCATGAGAGGGATCGAAGAATAAGTGGTGGCTTCACTCCTTACAACCAACAGCACTGGGTGCCCATAATTTGGTTGGGGGGGAGGGACAAAAATACAGAGAGAATTGTTGAAGATTTGTTGGAAGGGAACTTCCCTGATATTGTGAAAAATGAAAAGATATCCACTCAAGATGCTCACTGAACCTCATACAAGGTAGATCCCAAAAGAAAGTCACCATCACATATCATAATCAAACTTGCCAAAAAGAAAGGTAAAGAGAGAATTTTAAGAGTGGCTAGATATAAATGAAAAGTCAACTACAAATGAGAGTCAATAAGACAAAGTTCATACTACTCAGCAGAAACCATGCAGGCAAGAAGGTAATGGGGTTTATATGAAATCTTGAAGGTCAAAACTGCCAGCCAAGAATTATATATCCAACAAAACTGTCTCACAAATATGATGGCGAAGTTAGGACATTTCCAATAAACAAAAGTTTAGGGAATTTGCAAAAACCCAAGCCAAAATTACAAGAAATACTTAAGGAAGACTTCAGGTTACAAAATCAACAACATCAAACAATAACCCAAGACTGGAACACAGGATAGAGCAACCAGATGTCAACTCAGATAGGGAAATCGCAAAAGTAAATCAAAGCTAAAATGATCAAAATAGGGAAACATGCCATCATTAGTTAAAAGATGACAATATTAAAACAAAAAAGAGGGACTAAATAATGTAGTCATATATCTTTCATATGGAGAGGGAATCAGGAGATATGAAGAAATAAAAGATTGCCGTAAATGTAGAAAAATTGGGGTAAAGATTAAGGTAACCACAAAGAAAACTAACAATCCTACACAACAAAATAAAAAACAAAAAAAACATAAAGGTTCCACAAATACAAAATCAACAACAATGAAAATACACTTAAAAAAAAAACGCACAACACAGAAAATTAAGTGGAATAAAGAAACTGTCAACAACGCACAAAAAAAGACGTAAGAATGGCACACTAAGCTCATAAAACCCAAAACCAAACCCACTGCCACTGAGTCGACTCCGACTCATAGCGACCCTACAGGACAGAGTAGAACTGCCCCATAGAGTTACCAAGGAGAGCCTGGCGGATTCAAACTGCCGACCTCTTGGTTAGCAGCGGTAGCACTTAACGACTACGCCACCAGGGTTTCTACTAAGCTCATAGAAAAAAAAGAAAAAAATATACCTAACAGTAATTACACTGAAAGTAAATGGAGTAAATGTGCCAATAAAGAGACAGAGGCAGTATGGATAAAAAAAAAAAAAAAAAAAGATGCATCTCTTTGCTGCCTACAAGAGACATGCATTAGACTCAAAGACACAAACTAAAACTCAAAAAAAAAAAACTCAAAGGACGGAAATATATATATATATATATATATACATATATCTCAAGCAAACAACAATCAAAACAGAGCAGTAGTGCAAATATTAATTTCTGACAAAATACACTTTAAATAAAGTCTACCACAAAGGAGAAGGAAGGACACTATATGATGATTAATGGGTCAATACACCAGGAGGATGTAACCATAATAAATACTACCCACCCAATGATAGGACTCCAAAATACATAAAACCAGCTCTAACAGCATTGAAAAGAGAGACAACTCCACAATAATAATAGGAGACTTCAACACACCACTTTCAGTGCAGGACAGAACATCCAGACAGAAGCTCAAAAGAAATAGAAGATCTAGATGTCACAATCAACCAACTTGACCTCCTGGACATATACAGAACACTGCGCCCAAAAGCAGCCAAGTATAATTTCTTTTCTAATGCATCTGGAACGTTGTCCAGAATAGACCACACATTAGGCCATAAAGCAAGCCTGAACTGAATTTGGAGCACTGAAATATTTCAAAGCACCATTTCTGACCATAAAGCCATAAAAGAAGAAATCAGTAACAGAAAAAGCAAAGAAAAAAAATCAAACATATGGCAACGCCTTGCTCAAAAACTACTGGGTTATAGAAGAAATTAAGGACAGAATAAAGAAATCCACAGAATCAAACAAGAATGAAAAAACTTGCCAGAACTTTTGGGACACCGCAGAAGCAGTGCTCGGAGGTCAATTTATAGCAATAAATGCACACATCCAAAACGAAAAAAGAAAGGGCCAAAAGTCAAAGCACTAACCCTACAACTGAAACAAATAGAAAGAGAGCAGCTAAGGAAGCCGTCAGACACCAGAAGAAAGCAAATAATAAAAATCAGAGCAGAATTAAACAAAAAGAGAATAGAAAAACAATTGAAAGAGCTAAGGAGAACAAAAGCTGATTCTTAGAAAAGACTAAGAGAATCGATAAATCACTTGCCAAACAAAGAAAAACAGGAGAGGAAGCAAATAACGCAAATTGGAAATGTGATGGGCGATATCACAACAGGCCCAACTGAAATTCAATAATCATAACACAATATTATGAAGAATTGTACTCTAACAAATTTGAACACCTAGAGGAAATGGAAAAATTTCTAGAAACACACTAGCTATCTAAACTAACACAAACAGAGGTAGAACAACTAAATAAGCCATAACAAAAGAAGAGATTAAAAACGTAATTTAAAAACACCCAACAACAACAATGACAAAAAACCCTGGCCCTGACGGCTTCACTGGAGAATTCTCCCAACTTTCAGAAAGAGTTAACGCCACTACTAAGAAAGGTATTTCAGAGCATAGAAAAGGATGGAACACTGCCAAACTCATTCTATGAAGCCAGCATAACCCTGATACCAAAACCAGGTCAAAACACCACAAAAAAGAAAACTATAGACCAATGGACCTCATGAGATTAGATGCAATAATCCTCAACAAAATTCTAACCAATAAAATTAAAAAATATATATTAAAAAAAAGAAATTCACCATGCCCAGTGGGATTTATACCAGGTACGCAGGGATGGTTCAACATTTAAAAAAAAACAGAGCAATCGATCACATAAATAAAACAAAAAACCAGACGATCTTATCAATTCCTGCAGAAAAGGCATTTGACAAAGTCCAACACCCATTCATGATAAAAACACTCAGCAGTATAGCAATAGAAGGCAAGTTCCTCAACATAATAAAGGGTGTTTATACAAACCCAACAGCAAACATCATCCTAAATGGAGACAGTCTGAAAGCATTCCACTTGAAAACTTGAACCAGAAAAGGATGCCCTTTATCACCACTCTTATTCAACTTTGTGCTGGAAGTCCTAGCCAGAGCAATTAGGCTGGAAAAGAAATAAATGGCATCCAAATTGATAAGGAAGAAGTAAAAGCATCTCTATTTGGAGATAATATGATCTGATACACAGAAAACCCTAAGGAATAGACAAGAAAACTACCAGAACTAATAGAAGAGTTCAGGAAAGTACCAGGATACAAGATAAACATAAGAAAATCAGTTGTATTCTTCTACACCAAAAAAGAGAACATGAAAGAGGAAATCACCAAATCATTACCATTTACTATAGCCCCCAAGGAGATAAAATACGCAGGAATAAATCTAACCAGAGATGTAAAAGATCTATACGAAGAAAACTACAAGACATTACTGCTAGAAACCAAAAAAGACCTACATTAGTGGAAAAACATACCTTACTCATGAATAGAAGACTCAACATTGTGAAAATGTCTATTCTACCCAAAGTGATCTATAGATATTAGGATTCATGATCCCAAATTCAATGGCATTTTGTAATGAGATGGAGAAACAAATCACAAATTTCACATGGAAAGGGCAGAGGCCCTGGATAAATAAAGCATTACTGAAGAAAAAGAACAAAGTGGGAGACCCTCATACTACCTGATTTTAAGAATTTATTATACCACCATTCTAGTCAAAATACCGTGGTGCTGGTACGACAACAGATACATAAAACAATGGAACAGAACTGAGAATCCAGAAATAAATTCATATACATATGAGCAGCTAGTATTTGACAAAGGCCCAAAGTCCATTAATTCGGGAAAAGACAGTCTCTTTAACAAATGGTGCTGGCATAACTGGGTATTCATCTGCAAAAAAATGAAACAAGAACCATACCTCACACCATGCACAAAAAGTAACTCAAAATGGATCAAAGACCTAAATGTAAAATCTAAAACGACAAAGATCATGGAAGACAAAATAGGGACAACACTAGGAGCCCTAACACACGGCATAAACAGTATACAAAACATTACCAACAACACACAAATACCAGAAGAGAAACTAGATAACTCAGGGCTCCTAAAAATCAAATGCTTATGCTCATCCAAACACTTCACCAAACCAGTAATAACACAACCTACAGAGTGGGAAAAAAATTTTGGCTACAAGAAATCTGATCAGCATCTGATCTCCAAAATCTACAAGATACTGCAAAACCTCAACAACAAAAAGACAAATAATCCAATTAAAAAGTGGGCAAGGGACATGAACAGTCACTTCACCAAAGAAGACATTCAGGAATAGATGAAATGCTCGCGATCATTAGCCTTCAGAAAACTGCAAATCAAACTACAACGAGATACCATCTCACCCCAACAAGGATAGCAGTAATCCAAAAAACACAAAATAATCAATGTAGGAGAGATTGTGGAGAGACTGGAATACTCATACACTCCTGGTGGGAATGTAAAATGGTACAACCACTTTGAAAATCGATTTGGAACTTCCTTCAAAGGTAGAAATAGAACTGCCACGTGATCCACCAATTCCACTCCTTGGAATATATCCTAGAGAAATAAGAGCTCTCACACAAATAGATACATGCACACCCACGTTCACTGCAGCACTGTTCGCAACAGCAAAAAGATGGAAACGGCACTGAGGCGGGATCAAGATGGTGAAATACCCAGATACTTCTGGTGATCCCTCTTACAACAAAGACCCGAAAAATCAAGTGGAATGAGTATATTTACGACAAGCTCCCAACAACAACAACAACAAAAAACCCTGGCCCGGTTGGCTTTACGACAGAGCTCTGAAATATTTCCGAGAAGAATTTACACCACTACTACTAAAGGTATTTCAGAGCACAGAAAAGGACGGAATATTCCTAAACTCATTTTATGAAGCCAGCATATCCCTGATACCAAAACCTGGTAAAGACACAACAAAAAAAGAAAACTACAGACTATATCCATATCATGACAAATGTTCCGCTGCTATTCATAAGGTTTTCACTGGCTAATGCTTTTCAAAAGTAGACTGCCGAGGCCTTCTTCCTAGTCGGTCCTTGTCTGGAAGCTCAGCTGAAACCTGTCCTCCATGGGTGAGCCTGCTGGTATCTGAATACTGGTGGAATAGCTTCCAGCATCACAGAAATATAGAAGACAGCTCCCTGGCCAACTGACTAGAAGAGATCCATATTTATACCTGTTCCCAAGAAAGGTGATCCAACCGAACGTGGAAATTATACAACAATATCATTAATATCACATGCAAGCAAAATTTTGCTGAAGATCATTCAAAAATGGCTGCAGCTGTATACTGACAGGGAACGGCCAGAAATTCAGGCTGGTTTCAGAAGAGGACGTGGAACCAGGGTTATCATTGCCGATGTCAGATGGATCCTGGCTGAAAGCAGACAATACCAGAAGGACCTTTACCTGTGTTTTATTGACTATGCAAAGGCATTTGACTGTGTGGATCATAACAAATTATGGATAACATTGCAAAGAATTGGATTTTCAGAACACTTAACATAGATCAAGAGGCAGTTGTTCAGACAGAACAAGAGGATACTGATTGTTTTAAAGTCAGGAAAGGTGTGCGTCAGGGTTGTATTCTTTCACCATACCTATTCAATCTGTATGCTGAGCAAATAATACGAGAAGCTGGACTACATGAAGAAGAATGGGGCATCAGGATTGGAGGAAGACTCATTAACAACCTGTGTTATGCAGATGACACAACCTTACTTGCTGAAAGTGAAGAGGACTTGAAGCACTTACTAATGAAGTTCAAAGTACTTTTGGCCTCGCCTTTTCATGGCCAATCTTATTAAATTGCATATGGGCTATTTTAATCACATATGCTTCCAGGGTCGAAGATTTTCATGCAGTAGGAATTGCAGAATTTGGACATGATTGTCACTCCATAATGCAATGTTTAAATCATTGGCCCTGAGCGCACTCATTCAAATCCAATGGCCTAAATCCATAAGCACACATCATGGGAAAAAATTGTTGGGCTAACTGAGAAACAGAAGAATCAAGGAGCAAGGCTGCTTATCTTGAGTGCCTAGATGCAATAATTTGCCCCACCATTCATCTGGATTAAAAATTATTTAAAGTTGCTCCAAAATAGAAGCTCAAGTCCTAAGAAAAGTCGCCAAGATTTTGCTTTTATCAATCACCATGAGTAGCTTTAAAAAACACCAGGATGATTTTTCTTGAACCTCTCTAACTTCATTATTTAAGCTAAAACATGAGCAGAGTTGTACATTGTAGCTGCCAGAGAAAACACAAAGATAGGCACATGCAACAAGGTACTTCCTGGTTGCAGAGAATTAAGGATTGGGCAATGTCCGGGGAGGCAGAAGCATTCTTTTCACAGTGGCTTGGCAAAAACTGTGGATGCTGAAGATAGAAATATTCATCGGGTCCTATCAAGCTTATAGTTCAGATTAAAATCAGAAATTACAACGGCCACATTATGAAATGGCTTTGTCACATAATTGTAGCAAAGAGGGGAGAAGAACCCTTGTCTCCTCTAGGCTTCCAATTCTACATGCCTTTTTCTACATTACCCTCCTGAGTCAAAATATCTTCCCCAGTGACAAGAAACTATGTTAGTGCCAGCAGGGAAATGTTCTGAATGAAGTCTGTCAGTGTGGAACACTCCTCTTCGATGTCTCTCTCCGTCCCTTACACCCTCCCATCTGAAGGTCACTACTGCTGTGAGAGCAGGATTAAAGTTGGTCTCACATTTCTTTTCTTATTGCCACCACTTGGGGTTGGTACCCTTCATCTCCAATGACCAATTTTCCAACTAGGCCTCTCTTCTTGAAACAACCACACAATGAGTGCTCTTTCAACTCATTTTCATATTAATACACTGAAAATTATGCTCATGATGAAAAAAAAAGTCAAACATACTGTATTTAATGAACATTCTGCCTTGACTGCCACAAAGATACGAGCACGTACCTTGATGAGACTGGATTCCAAAGAGCAAGGGTGTGAGTAGGGCTTCATGGCTCAGAATGGCCAGTTAGGAGTCAGATAGGAGCAAGTGTGTGTGTGATTTGACTTTGTTGAGTAGAGTTCTGTTTTGGTCTCGAGATACCCACCCATTTCAGGGCCATGGGGCTCTATCTAACACCTAAAGAGACCAGGGCTGGAGCACATTAAGCCCATTAGCTTCAGAGAAAAAAAAAAATTTCTTCTTCCTCGCCCTTATATCTGCTCCCATGCCAATAAGCCTAGGTGCACAAGAGAGTTTGATGATTATTCAATATCCAGATAATCAAAATGACCCACTTGCAATCTCTATAATGTGACAGCACAGTCCCCATTTCCACCCCAGATTTCCCATGTACATTCAACCAGCTCCTATCCCTTTCTGCCTTCTCATCCCGCCTCTGGGCAAGAATTGCCCATTTAGTCTCGTATATCTACTTCAGCTTCAACTAAGAAGTATACTCTTGACGAGTATTATTTCATATTTTGTATTCCACTCTAATCTTGTCTGAAGTGTTGCCTTCAGGAATGGTTTTAGTTATGGGTTAACAGAGAGTCTGGGGGCCATGTCCTCTGGGGTTCCTCTAGTCTCTGTCTGACCATTAAGCCTGGTCTTTTTCCATGAATTGGAGTTCTGCTCTGCAGTTCCTCCCGCTCGCTGCATCTTGGACTCTCTGTTGTGTTCCCTATCAGGCTGCTCATTATTGGTACTGGCTCTTCTGGTGGAGTCTCTGGTTTATGCAGACCTTTAGTCTCTCGGGCTATTATTCTCATTGTCTCTTTGGTGTTCTTCATTCTCCTTCAATCCAACTGTGTCGGGACCAACTGGTGCATCTTAGATGGCCAATCACAAACTTTTAAGACCCCACAGGCCACTCACCAAAGTGGGATGCAGAACATTTTCCTAATAAACTTTTTGATGCCAATTGACCTAGACGTCCCCCTAAACTATGCTTTCCAGATCCCAGCCTCAGCTACTCTGTCCCTCAAAGTGTTTGGATATGTTCAGGAACTTCTTAGCTTTTGCTTTGGTCCTGTTATGCTGACTTTTCCTGTATTCTGTGTTGTCCTTCCTTTCACCAAAGATGATCCTTGTCTACAAACTGATTAGTGAACTCCCTATCCCTCCCTCCCGACACTCCTAACCATCAAAGAATGCTTTCTTTTGTGTTTAAACCTTTGCTTGAGTTCTTACAATAGTGGTCTCATACAATATTTGTCCTGTTACTGACTAGTTTCACTCAGCAGAATGCCCTCCAGAGTCATCCATGTTGTAAGATGTCTTGAGGATTCATCATTGTTCTTTATTGTTGCATAGTATTCCACTGTGTGCCTGTACCATAATTTATCTATTCTGTTGATGGGCACCTAGATTGTTTCCACCTCTTGCTATCGTGAACAATGATGCAATGAACATGTGCATGCATGTCTATTTGTGTGACATCTCTTATTTCTCTAGGATATATTCCAAGGAGTGGGATTGCTGGATCATATCCTACATCTATTTCTAGCTTTTTAAGGAAGTACCAAATCTATTTCCAAAGTGGTTGTACCATTTTACATTCCCACCAGCAGTGTATAAGTGTTCGAATCTCTCCATAACCTCTCCAACATTTATTATTTCTTGACTTTTGGATTAGCCTTGCTGGGGAGAGATGGTTTCTCATCGTAGTTTTAATTTGCATTTCTCTAATGGCTTCGAAACAAAGTTGGAAACAAAGAAGGACCAGTAGTTGGAAAATATGGCCTTGGTGAAAAACAATGCTGGAGATCAAGTGATAGAGTTTTGCAAGACCAACGACTTCTTCATTGCAAATACCTTCTTTCACCAACATAAACGGCGACTATACACATGGACCTCGCCAGATGGAACACACAGAAATCAAATTGACTACATCTGTGGAAAGAGACGATGGAAATTTCAGTATCATCAGTCAGAACAAGGCCAGGGGCCAACTGTGGAACAGACCATCAATTGATCATATGCAAGTTCAAGGTGAAACTTAAGAAAATCAGAGCAAGTCCATGAGAGCCGAAATACAACCTTGAGTATATCCCACCTGAATTTAGAGACCACCTCAAGAATAGATTTGACGCATTGAGCACTAGTGACCAAGGACCAGACGAGTTGTGGAATGACATCAAGAACATCATCCATGAGGAAAGCAAAAGGTCACTGAAAAGACAGGAAACAAAGGAAAGACCAAGATGCATGTCAGAGGAGACTCTGAAACTTGCTCTTGAGCAACGAGCAGCTAAAGCAAAAGGAAGAATTGATGAAGTAAAAGAAATGAACAGCAGATTTCAAAGGGCCTCTCCAGAAGACAAAGTAAAGCATTATAATGACATGTGCAAAGAGCTGGAGATGGAAAACCAAAAGGGAAGAACGCGCTCGGCATTTCTCAAGCTGAAAGAACTGAAGAAAAAATTCAAGCCTCGAGTTGCAATAGTGAAGGATTCCATGGGGAAAATATTAAACGACACAGGAGGCATCAAAAGAAGATGGAAGGAATACACAGAGTCATTATACCAAAAAGAATTAGCAGATGTTCAACCATTTCAAGAGGTGGTATATGATCAGGAACCGATGGTACTGAAGGGAGAAGTCCAAGCTGCTCTGAAGGCATTGGCGAAAAACAAGGCTCCAGGAATTGATGGAATATCAATTGAGATGTTTCAACAAACAGATGCAGTGCTGGAGGGCCTCACTCGTCTATGCCAAGAAATATGGAAGACAGCTTCCTGGTCAACTGACTAACCAAGATCCATATTTATACCTATTCCCAAGAAAGACAATCCAACTGAATGTGAAATTATAGAAGACCATCATTAATATCACATGCAAGCAAAATTTTGCTGAAGATCATTCAAAAGTGGCTATAGCAGTGTATCGACCAGGAACTGCCAGAAATTCAGGCTGGATTCAGAAGAGGACATGGAACTAGGGATATCATTGCTGATGTCAGATGGATCCTCGCTGATAGCAGAGAATACCAGAAGGACCTTTACCCGTGTTTTATTGACTATGCAAAGGCATTCGACTGAGTGGATCATAACAAATTATGGATAACGTTGCAAAGAATGGAATTTCGGAACACTTAATTGTGTTCATCAGTAACCTTTACACAGATCAAGAGGCAGTTGTTCGGACAGAACAAGGGGATACTGATTGATTTAAAGTCAGGAAAGGTGTGCGTCAGGGTTGTATTCTTTCACCGTATCTATTTAATCTGTATGCTGAGCAAATAATCGTAGAAGCTGGACTATATGAAGAAGAACGGGACATCAGGATTGGAGGAAGACCCATTAACAACCTGAGTTATGCAGATGACACAACCTTGCTTGCTGAAAGTGAAGAGGACTTGAAGCACTTACTAATGAAGATCAAAGACCATAGCCTTCAGTATGGATTACACCTCAACATAAAGAAAACAAAAATCCTCACAACTGGACCAATGAGCAACATCATGATAAACGAAGAAAAGACTGAAGTTGTCAAGGATTTCATTTTCCTTGGATCCACGATCAGCAGCCATGGAAGCAGCAGTCAAGAAATCAAAAGACTCATTGCACTGGGCAAATCTGCTGCAAAGGACCTCTTCAAAGTGTTGAAGAGCAAAGATGTCACCTTGAAGACTATGGTGTTCCTGACCCAAGCCATGCTATTTTCCATCACATCATATGCATGTGAAAGCTGGACAATGAATAAGGAAGACCGAAGAAGAGTTGACGCCTTTGAACTGTGGTGTTGGCGAAGAATATTAAATATACCATGGACTGCCAAAAGAACGAACAAATCTGTCTTGGAAGAAGTGAGGCCAGAATGCTCCTTAGAGGCGAGGATGGCGCGACTGCGTCTTACGTACTTTGGACATGTTGTCATTAGGGATCAGTCCCTGGAGAAGGACATCATGCTTGGCAGAGTACAGGGTCAGCGGAAAAGAGGAAGACCCTCAACGAGGTGGATTGACACAGTGGCTGCGACAATGAGCTCAAGCATAACGATTGTAAGGATGGCGCATGACCGGGCAGTGTTTCGTTCTGTTGTGCATAGGGTCGCTATGAGTCAGAACCGACTTGAGGGCACCTAACAACAACAAAAAAAAAAACAACAACAACAATGGCTAATAATCGTGAGCATTTCCTCATGTGTCTCTTAGGCACCTGAATGTCTTCTGTGATGAAGTGTCTGTTCATATCCTCTGCCCATTTTTTAAATGGGTTATTCGTCTTATTTTGGTTGACGTGTGGCAGCATCTTGTAGATTGTAGAGATTAGACCCTTATTGGATATGACGTAGTCAAATTTTTTTCCCAGACTGTAGGTTCTCTCTTTAGCCTTTTGGTGAAGCCTTTGGATGACCATAAGTGTTTGAGCATAAGTGTGAGGAGCTCCCAGTTTTCTAGTTTCTCTCGTGGCGTTCGTGCATTGTTAGTTATGGTTCATATAGTATTTATGCAATGCATTAGGGTTTCCAACATTGTCCCTATTTTTTCTTTCATGACGTTTAACATCTTAGATTTTACATTTGGGTGTTTGATCCATTTTGACTTAGTCTTTTTTTGTACATAGTGTGAGGTTATGTGTCTTCTTTCATTTTTTTTTTCAGATGAATATCCAGTTATATCAGCACCATTTGTTAAAAAGACTGTATTTTCCCCATTTAACGGACTTGGGGCCTTTAGCAAATATCAGCGGCTTGGAGCTGGATGAATTTATGTTTGGGTTCTCACTTCTCTTCCACTGGTCTATGTATCTGTTGTACCAGTAGCAGGCTGTTTTGACTACAGTGTTGGTATACTAGGTTCTCAAATCAGGTAGTGTGAGGCCTCCCACTTTGTTCTTTTTCTTCAGTAATGCTTTATTTATCTGGGGCCTCTTTCCTTTCCATGTGATGTTGGTAATTTGTTTCTCCATCTCGTTAAAGAAATGCCTTTGGAATTGGGATCAGGATTGCCCTGTATTTGTAGAAAGCTTTGGGTAAAATTAACATTTTCACAATGTTGAATCTTCCTATCTATGAGCATGGTATGTTTTTCTGCTTCAGAGGTCTCTTTTGGGTTCTTGCAGTAGCGTCCTGTAGTTTTCTTTGTATAGGACTTTTTCGTCTGTGCTTAGGTTTATTCCTAAGTATATTATCTTCTTGGGGGCTAATGTAAGTGCTATCGATTTCCTTTTCAGAGTTCTCTTTGTTGGTGTAGAGGAATCCAACTGGTTTTTACATATTTATCTTGTATCCTGATACTTTGCTGAAATCTTCTATTGGTTCCAGTAGTTTTCTTGTGCATTCTTTAGGGTTTTCTGTGTACGGGATCATATCATCTGTAAATAGGGATGTTTATACTTCTTCCTTACCAATCCGGGTGTCCTTTATTTCTTCTTCTTGCCTTATTGTTCAGTCTAGGACCTCCAATGCAATGTTAAGAGTGGTGATAAAGGACATCCTTGTCTGGTTCCCGTTTTCAAGAGGACTGGGTTCAGAGTCTCTGCATGAGAATGATGTTGGCTGTTGGCTTAGTATAAATGCCCTTTATTATGTTGAGGAATTTCTCTTCGATTCCTATTCTGCAGAAAGAATTCATCAGGAATGGGTGTTGAAATTTGTCAAATGCCTTTTCGGCGGCAATTGATAATATCATGTGGTTCTTTTGTTTTATTTATGCAATGGATTACTTTTTTTTTTTTTTTTAATGTTGAACCATCCCTATATACCTGCTATGAATCCTATTGGGTCATGATGAACTATTTTTTTGATAGGCTGTTGAATTCTATTGGCTAGAATTTTGTTGAGGACTTTTACATCTATGTCCATGAAGGTTATTGGTCTGTAATTTTCTTTTTTGTGGTGTCTTTACCTGGCTTTGGTAACAGGGTTAGGCTGGCTTCATAGAATGAGTTCAGGAGTACTCCTTCCTTTTCTATGCCCTGAAATACCTTTATTTCTACTGGTGTTACCTCTTCACTGAAAGTTTGGTAGAATTCTCTAGTGAAGGCATTCGAGTCAAGGCTTGTTTTTGTTAAGAGTTTTTTTTTTTTTTTTTTAATTACGTCTTCAATCTCATTTTTGTTATGGGTTTATTTAGCTTTTCTACCTCAGTTTGTGTCCGTTTACGTAGGTAGTGTTTCTAGAAATTTGTCCATTTCCTCTAGGTTTTCAAATTAATTGGAGTATAAGTTTTCATAGTATGCTATTATGATCCTCTTTATTTCAGTTGGGTCTGTTGCGATTTCGCCCATCTCATCTCTTATTATTTTTTTTTTCATCTCTTATTCAGTTCATTTGCTTCCTCTCCTGTTTTTCTTTCGCCCAATGGTTTGCCAATTTTGTGGATCTTTGTGAAGAATCAACATTTGGTCTTGTTCACTCTCTGAACTGTTTTTCTATTCTCTATTTATTTCTGCTCTAATTTTTATTATTTCCTTTCTTCTGATGTCTGAGGGCTACTTTTGCTGCTCTCTTTCTATTTGTTCGAGTTGTAGGGTTAATATTTTTATTCTGGACTTTCTTTTTTCCTGATGTGTGCGTTCATTGCTGTAAATTGACCTCAAAGCACTGTTTTTGCTATGTTCCAAAGGTTCTGGTAAGACGTGTATTCTCATCTGATTCTATGAATTTCTTTATTCTGCCCTTGATTTCTTCTATAACCCAGTAGTTTTTGAGCAAAGTGTCATTGGTCTTGCAAAATTCTATCATTTGGTGTCTTGCATAATTTCTATCACCAAGGCCATGCTTTTCAACTACCGATCCTTCTTCGTTGTTTCCAACTTTCATGTTCCCATCACCAGTAATGATGGATGTATCTTGCTTACAAGCCCCCACGTGTTTGTCACTTTTTCGTACTGTGGGGCCTTGCGCAAGTTGCTGGAAGCTATGCCACCGGTATTCAGATATCAGCAGGGTCACCCATGGAGGACAGGTTTCAGCTGAGCTTCCTTAGACAGACTAGGAAGAAGGACCCAGCAGTCTACTTCTGAAAAGCATTAGCCAGTGAAAACCTTATGAATAAAAGGGGAACATTGTCTGATATAGTGCAGGAACATGAGCCACCCACATTGGAAGGCACTCAAAAGACGACTGGGGAAGAGCTGCCTCCTCAAAGTAGAGTCAACCTTAATGATGTGAATGCAGTCAAGCTTTTGGGACCTTCATTTGCTGATGTGGCATGGCTCATAATGAGAAGAAACACCTGCAAATATCCATTAATACTAGGAACCTAGACTGTACAATGTATAAATGTAGGAAAATGGGAAATAATCAAAAATGAAATGGAACACATAAACATCAATATCTCAGGCATTAGTGAACTGAAATGGACTGGTATTGACCATTTTGAATTGGACAATCATATAGTCTACTACGCTGGGAATAAGAACTTGAAGAGGAATGGTGTTGCATTCATCATCAAAATGAACATTTCAAGATCTATCCTGAAGAACAACGCTGTCAGTGATAGGATAATATCCGCATGCCTACAAGGAAGACTAGTTAATATGACTATTACTCAAATTTACACACCAACCACTAAAGCCAAAAAAGAAGAAATAGAAGATTTTTATCAGCTGCTGCAGTCTGAAAACTCAAAAAATGTGAGGCCAACTTCAATCCAGCTGTCAGAGCAGTAGCGGTTTCTGGATGGGCAGCTGTAGGGGCAGCAGAGAGAGGGTGAGGAGGAGAGTTCCACATTGATCGCCTTCACTCAAAAAGTGTCCTCACTGACACTAACAACCCTGGTGGTGTAGTGCTTAAGAGGTATGGCTGCTAACTAAAAGGCTGGCAGTTTGAATCCTCCAGGTGCCCATTGAAAATGCTAACAAGCTGTTCTACTCTGTCCTGTGGGTTCACTATGAGTCAGAATGGACTCAAAGGCAATGGGTTTTGGCACTAAAATAGTTTCTTATCCCTGTAGGAAGATATTTTGACTCAAGAGGAAATGTAGAAAAATGCAACAACAGTGATATTGTAGTGGAAAAGCACAGAATTCATCCAGAGGAGACAAGGGTTCTTCTCCCCCTTTGCTACAATTATGTGAGAAAGTCATTTTTTAATGTCGTCCTCATGAATTGCTTCATGATTTCTGATTGTTATCTGAATTATAAAACTGATGGGACCCTATCAATATTTCTATCTACAGCATCCATAGTGTTTGCCCAACCTCTGTGAAAAGAGAGCCTCCAAGCAGCTTCTGCCTCTCTGGAAATTCCTCTGCAGCCAGGGGGTACTTTCTTGCATGTGCCTTTCTTTGTATTCTCTCTGGCAGCTACAATGTACAACTCTACTCACAGCTTAGATGATACACTTAGAGAGAGTCAAGAAAATCACTGTAATATTTTTTAAAGCTACTTGTGATTTATATAAGTAAAATCTTAGTGACTTTTCTTGGGATTTGAACTTCTAGCACAAAGCAAACATAAAGGATGTTCAATCCAGACTTTCCCATAGTGGGAATGGTCAAGCAAATCATTGTATCTAGGCACTCAAGAAAAGCAGGCTTGCTCCTTGATTCTTCTGCTTGTCAGTTGGTCTATCGATTTTCTTCCCATGATATACACTCAAGGATGTGGGGCCGTTGGATTTGAACGAGTGAAGTCAAGACCAATATTCAAACATTGCATTGTGGAGAAACAAGCATGTCCAATTTTGCAATTTATTTTTCTAAATTGAAAATCTTTGACCCTGGAAGCATATGTGGTTAAATAAGCCCATATGAATCTTGCCAAGATTGGCCATGAAAGGGCGAAGCCAAAAGTCCTTTGGACCCGGCTCCCTGACCATTCTTGTGGAAAGGTCTAAAACAGGTACTGTTCACTGATAAAAATCATCTCCTATCTCCCGGCTCTGTACATCATCAGCCCTTGCAGCAATTTCCTTCATGCAGTCTTGCTGTGGGATTTTCATTCCTGGGTCAAGATGCTGAGACTCTCCTATTCCTCTCTCCTAAATCTCAGTATCCATGTCTTACCACTTACAAATTAAATAAAGCAAAGAAAATCAAGCACACAAGAACCAAGAAAATATACCACGTATGTGTAATTTATATATTGCAATCCACAAAGTGTTCTCAATATACAAAACAATCTTGGAAAAGAAGACCAAACTATAGGACACACACTTCAAGATTTAAAATAGCAGTAAGCACATGCAGTACACTAAACATTCTGGTTCTGCCATAAGAATAGACAGAGACCAAAGAAATAGAATTGAGGGTCCAGAAATGAATTTGTAGTCTTTGCTCAATTTGTTTCAACAATAATGCTACGTCCATTCAATGTGCAAAGAATGGTCTCTTTAACAAATGATGTTCGGACAACTGGATCTCCACACAGAAAAGCATGAAGCTGGACACGTATTCCACACCACATAGAAAAATTTACTCTAAATGGATAGATGACCTAAATATGCGAACTAAAACCATAAAACCCTTAAAATTAAGCATCAGAGTTATATTTCATGTTTTTCCCCCACAATTTTGTAGATATGACATAAGAAACAAAAGAAACAAATAGGTAAATTTCTGTTGGTGAAATTTAAATCTTTTGTGCATCAGTGAGCACTATCGAGAAAGTGAAGACAACTACAGGTTGCGAAAGCATACATGGAATCTCTATATTCCTTAAGAGTTTTATATTCAGAAATATAAGGAGTGCCGAGAACTAAACACAGAAACACAAACTACCCAATTTAAGGAAGTGGCAAAAGGCATAAATAGGCATTACTCCTAAGAAAATACAAATGGCCAGTATGCACTTGAAAAGAGGCATCACCAGTCATTAGGGAAATGCAAATCAAAATCACAATGAGGTATCACTCCACGTCCCACTCATGGCTATTGCCAGAACACAAAAACAAAAACAAACAAAAGAGCATTAGTCAGAATGGAAGAAGCTGGGAGCCATGTGCATTGCTAGTGTGCATCTGAGGTCCTGCAGCCCCTGTAGTATACAGTTTGGTGGCTCCTCAAATAATCTAACAAAGACTTGCCATATGACCCTGTCATTCCACTCCTAGACATATACACAAAAGAACTGAAAGTAAGAAAACACATACATGGACACTGATGTTTACTGCAACATTATTCACTGAATCAAAAAGGTGGAAAGAACCCCAGTGTCCATCAAAAGACGACTGAATACACAAAACGTGACATATAGATACATGCAATATTATGCAGCCATACAGAGTAATACGATTCTGTTATTTTCAATAAGTTGATGAACCTTGAAAACACTGTTCTGAATGAAATAACTGAAATCCCAAGAACAAGTATTGCACGATCCCACTTACATGAAAATCTACAATATGCAAAGCCATACAGCAGCTTGATAGCTAGGAGGGCTGGAGGCAGAAAGCATGGGGGGTGATTTCTAAAAACAAAGGAACAAAATCAACAAGAAGAATATTCAAAACCAAATGAAAACAAACCTATGAAATCCTAGCATGTATTATTGATCAAATATTATATTTAAAATATGTGATGTTTTACAATATAAAAGAAGGCCAACCACCATTCTGCCAACAAAAGAGTACATATAGTACCAACTACAGTCATCATGTTGGGAGTAAAATATGAAGCAGGCTGGACAGGCTACAAGGAATCTGTGTGTACTACAGAGAAGCAGTTACTGGATCATTCCACAAAGAGGTATCAGTACACATTTGCTCAGTAGAATCCACCATCATGAAGGACATTCACCTTAAGGTGAAGAAGTCCTTGGGTGGTCCAAGTGAGGTAGGAGGCGTGTGTGCAGTCACCTCGGGTCCACCATGGTCATTTGACATCCTCTGGTGTGTTTGAAGCTGGACATGACATGGGGGAAAATAAAGAAGGTCAGGTCACCCTGTCAGAAAAACAGGACACTGAGATGAGGCTCCCAGTGCTAGCAGCATCCTGAGGCTTCAGAAAAGAAAGGTCTCAGGGAAGTAAGAGCCATGTCTATTCACAGGTGGGCTTCCCCAAGCTCTCTAGATCTACTCTCCCCACCCTTTCTCAGGGACAGGGCTTCCCCATGGCCTCCCCTGTCACCTACCTGACCCAAACCACTGCGTTGCTTCTGCCACTCCCACTGAACTGGTACACGCCTGCCTGGGAAGCTGGGGATCCCAATCAACTGATCAGACACACCAGAGGAAATCATTCCATTCTATATTTCAGATCCTGAGGCCACCTGTGACAGAAGAAACAAGGCGTGAGGCTGGGAAGCCCTACTATAAGAATGGAACTGTCATCTTCCTCCAGATTGTTCAAGGAAAACAGACCAGTTCCTCATCTCCCTTACCTGTCAGCTCCTCTGAGCCAACAAAGCTAGACCAGGCCACACATACCTGCACAGGTGTGACTGAGACCTTCACCTGCATCTCACGCTTCTCAGCACAGGGGCACATCAGAAGGTTCACCCTACCCACAACCAAAGCTGGAGGGATTCTGGCTGTGCAAGTCTGTATCTGGCTGTTTTTCAGCTAACTGAGGTCCTGTCATCTCAGGGTTCTTGCAGTCCTCTTTTCCCAGGCCCAGGTGCTAACACTGAGTTTTCCCTACCTCCTGAGTTACTGGTGCTGTTTGACTCTAGAAAGGCTCCGAAGCTCTGAGGGGCAGACTTTTGGTGGGACTGGCGAGCCTAGCTTGGTCAGGTGCACCTTTCTTATCAAAGTGACATCTTGCACTTTTAGAACTGTAAGGACATCTTTTGCAGCAGATTTGCTTAAGGCAAAAGTCCTTTGATGTCCTGACTACCGTTTTCATGGTTGTTGACTGTTGATTCAAGGGGCATGAAATCCTTGACAACTTCAAATAAGCCTCTATTTACTTTGTTTTTCCAGTGTGAAGATTTTCATTTCCATTATGTTCAAGTGTAATCCACACTGAAGGCTGTGGTCTCTGACCTTCATCAGGTAGTTCTTCAAGCTTTCTTCATTGTCAGCATGCAAGTGTCATCTGCGTATCCCAGGTTGTCAGTGACATTCCTCCAATGCTGATGCCCCATTCTTCTTCATATATTCTGGCTTCTCAGGTTATTTGTTAGGCATAGAGATTGAAAAATGAGATGAAAGGATACAATATTACCACGCCTCTTTCCCAGGGACATATAAAAGGGCCTAAGTCCCCCAAATGGTCCACTCACAATCAGCAGTAGAGTCCCCCAACGATGTCTATATGTTCTTCCTTAACACATTCTAACAATACACAGGTAGATACACAGACAGACAGACAGACACACACGTGCGCGTGCGTACACACACACACACTGACCAATGATGTGTTGGTAAATATTTATCCATTCACTCTCCATTGCGAGTGCTGCAAGTCTGCTTGGTAAAGACTGACAACTTACCTGATAGAATTAATCCTGCCACGATTAATTTCAAGGTACCAGCCTGATCTCACTGACCCCCAGTGAGTGGAGATAAGCACCATCTACTATTCCAAGTTAATAGGAGCCGATGACAGCATACCTGATCCACTTTCCTATTAGTATGTATACATAATCCACCTGCACCATGAGAGGGACCTTTAACTCCCACCCATAATATGTAAACCAAACGTCACTATATATCTCCAGAACACACAGCTCGAAACTCCTAAACACACACAACTACGACCCACAGCCTAAATATACAAACATACCACATCTTGCTGCTTATAGTTTTACAACAAAAACCCTACGAACCATGAACACACACAGTCATCACTACGATGATGTATATACTCTCCACACGTGCCTGAACACACCCATGTACAACAAACAGTACCTATATACTCACTGAACATTGTACACACAGCCTAGCTCTCTAACACCACCGAGCACAAAATCTCACTTCACAGGCCACGCTAATACAGACACACACCAAAGCCCACATCTCTAAACACTAATAATACACAATTCCAAAATGCAGGCACAATTTATATAAACTCTCTCAGTTTCCAAAGGTACATCCTGAACCTCCCACATCCTCCAGAATAAACAGCCCCGAAAACTAGTGACACCAAATAAACTCACAACTGCATACGACCTTTAGCATTAACATATGTAAGTACACCACAGGTACACTGAAAATACATACACAAGCTACACCACCAAATTCCGCAAGAATTAGACCAGAATAGGCACAAAGAGGAACGTCAACTGCTTTCATACAGACACAAATCCCCCACACACTCACCCAAAACCCAACCATGTTCATACACCCCACACATTCAAGGATGCAGATAAAACTCCAAAACACCAACAATCCTTGCACTCTAGCTAATATACACACACAGCCCACACCCCTAAGTGGCCACGGGCTCACACATGCCAGACACAACACACGCAGACACATGCACACACACAAATAGCCTCAATTTCTCAAAGTATATATCACCCAAAACACTATAGATTATCACACGTCTCTAGAATACAGCCTCACTTCCCCAACCTCCGAACATGCCCAAACACACCTAGAAACACCCTAACATTCTCCAAAGAAACACTTGTAGAATTCTCCAAGAATAATTCACCCACCCACTCGTGACTTACACACACCAATATATACTCCCCATTCACAACGAAATATCTCTTGCACATCCTGAACAAATACACTGGAACCCCGTTCCAGGTCCGTATCTCACGTTCCAAAGCTGCCACATTCTCAATATCTCATACATAACCATATCAACATGCCTCTACTACATGTAAACACAAGTCTTCCACACCCTGTGCAAACACACTGCCCCATATTTTCATCAGACACACTGTCCTCATTTTCCAGAATACACCATACTCTCCACTGAAAAAGATTACACACAGCCCTGGAAAATATTCATCCAAACAGCCAAGCCCCTTCATGAAACACACAAGTTCTTTACCCATACAACTGGCCTCACACCCTAAATCTAACCTAAATTATCCAGGGTACTGAAAGTATGCAACAACGACCCTGGATCTTCCAATACTAATAAAACCTCACGATGCCTGCCTACATACACTCGAACAATCCAAAATACTCAAACAGAAATCAATTCCAATTTTTCTAGTGTACAGAATCACACAAACCCCAGACCGAACATGCAAGAATGCATGTGCAACACCAGAAAAGCACCCAAAGCAACACAACTGTACAACATGCCCTGACTACACACCAGCGATCCTCTCTCAGTCCCCAAATATACAAAAAGAACAGGCCCTACACCCAAACTAATACACACAGGCACACTCCCTCAGATGCCCAAATGTACAGTAGAGAAACCCATTTCAAACCTGCTATTAGGTACACAGGATGACCCAAAGTTCACAGCAGGGGGGCCACACCCTAAGTATTCCCTTGAGCCACAAATTGTAAAGAGCTCACCTCCAAGTCTCTGAGTGCACACGCCTGTATCTCATGCCCTGCACATTTCCACAAAACACACTCATAAAAAAAAAAACTGAACCACAAATATTCAAACAGACACCGCCAACCCACACATACAAATATCACTTTCCTAAGAACCCATTCACACATACACAAGCCCCAAACTGTGAATTCACAGAAACACATGGCCAACAGAGTCCCAAATAACAGGCACTAAAGTACCCACACCCCTCAATTCTCACAATCCCTACAAAGCTCACAACTACATCTCTGTCCTATTTCAAGATATACACAACACCCCACAAGTATCCACCCGCAAAAAGCAAGCACAAAACTCTCTCATCTCCTCAAGTACAAACACTGACCCCCGACAGCCTCTTAATATACACACGTGCCTCACATTCCAAATGCACCCACTGACACTCACTCCACTCCTCCAGGATGGAAACACAAATACAGTAACTTACAGCCTCAAATGCACACACAGTTGTGTGCTGGCAAAGGATTACACACCCACACCACCCTTCTGCAGAATTATAAGAAAAACAAAATGTCCCAGATACCCATGGAGGAGTGGCACACAATTTACTGATTTCAGTCGAACTTGCAGTACTCGTGGCTGGAAATCTTTTATACACACATCATCAGCAGGAGGCTTTTGTAGATCTTGGCAAACCTGCTGCATCCTTAACCCACCATGCTTGCAAGTCAATCCTGATTCCATGCAGGACACTGCAAACAAATGCTTGATTTTTAGTCAATTCAGCAAAATCACTCACTTCCTGAGGAAATCAGTGTCATTTGAACATGAATGTTGGTTCATATGTTTCTTATGTTAACAAGGAAAACCTAAGAGAAACGAGGTCATACACTGGAACTTGACTGAATTTTCCTTGACACGAGCTCTTTCTGTGCTTAAACAGAGAGTGCTTTTCAACTCCTTAAAGATTGTTCAAAATTAGGTATTCTTCAGAACGCAACAGATAATGACTTGACACACTTGTCAGTTTAAAGAGGCATTATTGAAATTTCCCCCCTCATTTTCTGTCCACCAATTAGGAAAACAATCACTGCAGTCCTGAGATGCAGCCTTTGCCATTTCCCGTGGTATAAATACTGCCAGCACAGGACAAGCTGCTATCCACCCGAGGGCACTGAATTCTACACCATGAAAGGGGATCTCCCAATACAAAACCAACGCCTGCAAATAACCCAAGACCATATAGGAGGGGAAAGTATAGCAGCAACATTACTAAGGGTGAGTTTGTGTGTCCATTACCTTCCTTAGTAATGGAACTGAACTATGAGAAAGCAGAAAAGCGGTGCGCTCTGTGCACAGGGTGTGAGGCCTCACCCTGGCACAGCCGAGCCCAGCCCAGCTGCGAGACCTACCCTTAGGGGCCCTGCCTTCCCTGCTCCTGCTGCGCGCCTCCCTGAAGGGGACCTTCCGCCACTAAAGCCTGAAGCCCTTAGAGGGCGGCGGTTCGTGCGTCCCAGGGCCCTGTTCCAGGAGGCTGTACACATGTGTGAGCTCCTAAAGCAGGGCGGGAATGGGGTCCCCTGGGCCATCGTTGCAGAGTGGTTAAGAGCTGCTGCCTGCTAACCAAAAGGCCAGTTGTTCGAATCTACCATGCGCTCCTTGCAAGTCCTATGGGCCAGTTCTACTGTGTCCTACAGGATCATTAGGGGTCAGAATCGACTCTACTGTAATGGGTTTATGAAGAGCACTGCAGGAGAAGAAAACAAAGCATCTGGGGTGAATTCTGAGGCTTCTGGGAAAGCAGGTGACACTTCCTCACCCAGAACCTCCACATCAACCCTTCTGCCACAAGAGCGTGTCTGAAGCCACCACTCATGATTTCTAAAAATTGTGGTTATTCTTTTTGTGCCATGGAGTCAATGTCCCCTCATGGAGACCCTATATGATACAGTAGAACTGCCCCATAGTGGTTCCTAGGCTATAATCTTTATGGGGGCAGATTCCCTGCTGTTTCTCCTCTGCAGCCAGAGCCTTATTTGCTGGGTATTTGCTTAGCAACCCAGCGCTTAACCTCGCACGGTCAGGGCTCCTTCCCTAAGCTTACCCTTTGATATCGAGTGGATTCTGACTCACAGCGACCCTATCAGTCAGAGTAGAACATACCCATAGGGTTTCCAAGGAGTGGTTGGTGGATTTAAACTGCCACCTTTCGGTTAGCAGCGGGGCTCTTAATCACTTTGAAACCAGGGCTCCACTTAAAATACAGTATCCTGGAACTGAGAAGAGTGCTCTTCCACATTTAGATAACCTTTGGACCACATTCATTTCTTCTTCTGAATAGGCTTTCAAAAAATACTGTTTCTTTTTCCTATTCACTTTGAAAGTTCCGTTACAGAACTGCACAACCAAAGAAATTTAGATGTGGAAATGCTGGAAGACATACTTTCTCCTGATGCCGTTCCAAAAGTTTTCCCTACTATATTTACTGTCATACAGTTTTTCTTGATGCATTTATTTAATATATAGACATTTCACAAGAAATGTTGAGGTACCAATGTTTTGTCTGAAATTTACTTGTTCCCTTGAACAGGACAGTTGAGAACCAGGTCACAGAAAGGAGCTTCTTGCTTTTCCTAGGTTCTTGCTCCACCCAGGTGGAATGGCTTAAGCTGCACCCTTAGAATTTATGAAATCGAATAAAAATTTATGAAATTTTTATTCCAAAATAAATATTTATGGAAGGAAAACAAGTTGTTTTACAATACCGTTTAAGAAAATAAAACATATAGGAATAAATGTACCCATTGATACAAAAGCCTTATACAAGGAAAAGTATAAAACACTGCTGAAAGATCTTAAAGAAGACCTAAATAGATGGAAAGAAATTCTGTGCTCTTGGATTGGAAGACTTAATATAGTCAAGATGTCAATAATACACAAAGTGACCTACAGATAGAACACAATCCTAATCAAAATTCCTATAGTATTCATTACAAAAATGGAAAAAGAATCCTCCTTTTTCTATGGGAAGATGAGAGAACTGAAATAGTCAAAGCAATTTGAAAAATAACAAATTAGCAGGCCTCATACTTCAAAACAGATTACACAGCTACAGTAAATCAAAACAGCCTAGTACTTGTTTAAACATAGACACACAGGCCAATGGAACAGAATTGAAAATCCAGCAATAAATCCAAACATCTATGGTCAATTGGTTTTCAATAAGGGAGCCAAATCTATTCATTGGCTAAAGAATAGTCTCTTCAATAAATGGTGCAGGCTAAACTGGATTTCCACAAACAGAAAAATGAAACAAGATCCATACCCCACACCATACACAAAAACTGAATCAATACGGATCAAGGAGCTAAATTTAAATTCAGAATCATGCAGTTCTATGAAAAAAATAGAGAAGCAAACCTTTTGGACATGATTGGTTTTCAAATGATAGATAATCAAACACAATAATGAATGCACAAGCATCAGAAAACAAAATAGATAACTCGGACCTCATAAGAGTTAAATACTTATGCTCATCAAAACACTCAGTAAAAATAGGGAAGACACAGCCTACGGACTGGGAAAAATTCTTTGGCAATTATATAAGTGATTAGAGTCTAATATCTAAAATATATAAAACTTCTACAACTTCATAACCAAAAGACAATCATATTAAGAAGTGGCAAAGAACATGAACAGATATTTTACCAATGAGAATATTCACATGGCCAACAGACACGTGAAGAGATGCTCAACGTTATTAGGCGACCCTTTGGTTAGCACCCATTGCACTTAACCACTACACCACCAGGGTTTCCAATCTATTTTATATATATATATATATATATATACCCGCATATATATTTTTGGTCGTTTTTGCTTGTGTTTTAAAATTATACGTTACATGCTATTACCAACAAATTCTTTTTCCTTGTGTACATTTTACTCACATGGTTTGCCACTGTCAAGCTGTGTGCACTTCACTCTCATTTGGTGTTACCTTTCCCATCACCAAGAGTAACCGGTGTGTAATTTCTAGAGAGTGAATTTCTGTTTCACTCCACCCCAACTCTGGTAAACACATTATTTTCTCCATATTTTTATTAGTTCATACCATTTCATAAATGTGATAACATAGAATATTTCTTTTATTGTGACAGACTTATTTCGCTCAAGATAATGTCCTCCAGGTTCTTCCATGTTCCAAGGAGTTTAGGGAACTCATATTTCTGTATTGCTGACGAGTATTTCATTGTATGTATGTACCACATTTTACTTATCCATTCATCCATTGATGGGCAGTTAAGTTGTTTCCATCTTTTTGCTATTGTGAATAATGCTGCGGTGAAAATAGGTGTGCATATGTCTGTTCCCGTCACTTCTATCAGATCCATATGGCAAATACCTGGAATAGAATTTCTGGGTTATATGGCAGCTCTGCCAGCAGTTTTTTGAGGAACCACCAGACTGTTTTGAAAATGGCTATATCATTTTGAATTTTCACCAGCAGCGGGTGAGGGTTCCAATTTTTGCAAATCCTCTCCAACACTTGTTATTTTCCCGGTTTTTTGTTTTTGACTTTTTTCTTGTAGCCATCACAGTGGGAGTGAAATGGTATCTCATGTTGGTATTGATATGCATGTTGGTATTAATTGGGCAGTTCTGCTCTGTCCTATAGGGTTGCTATGAGTCGGAATCGACTTGACGGCACTGGGTTTATATAACAGATATTATATATGTATTCAGGTAGGCATTTATATGTATAAGTACACATAAGTGTATATATACATGAATATGTTTATGCATATACATCTACGGGAATGTATGCACACACAGTCATATATATATAATAAATCATATACAGGGCAGCCTTATGAACATTTCTTATACATAACCAAACATCTCATGGGATTGGTTTTCCGGATTTGAAGTATTAGGACGAGAGTTTAGTAGAACATCTGGGTACACGGGCGTAATAGAGTTCCTAAAGTTATACTTCACGTCCGAGTTTGCTGAGTAGTGTCTGGGGTTTTAAAAACTTGATAATGGCTTTCTAAGATACAACTATTGGTCTCTACTTATCTACAGCCAAAGAGAATGTAGGAAATGAAAGACACAAAAAAGAAACTTGGGGGGCAAGGTCAAGATGGTAGAATAGACAGATGGTTGTGGCAGTTCTGGCGAACCCTCTTACAACAAAGATCCCCCCGAAAAAGTGAAATGAGTATATTTATGACAAGCTAGCAGCCCGAACATCAAAGTCAAGGTTAGAAAATGAACTGAGGGGTAGGTGGAGGAAGAGACGGTTCAGAAGCACACAGGAGTTACCAAACCTGAATTACCAGGAGCCCTCAGGCACCATTCCTGGGAGTGGCTGCCATGGGCTGGTACAAGCTTTCAGCTGCAATTTCCCCATGGAGAAGCAGCCAGCCACACGGCCTACACACACCTCCAGAACCAGAGAACAGCACTCTCAGCAAAAGCAAAGTACTTGCATATGTTTTACCATCCACACCCACCAAGCTGGCTTCAGTGGCTGATTTCCCTGGGCCTGAGATAAGCCCTGTTCAGCACCTAGAGTCAATTTCCTGGCCTTGGAAAAGGAATAAATTTGCAACTGGGGGAAAGATAATTTACCAGCTCCACTAACCGGGTTAACTCAGGACAGAAGCGGCTCCTTTCTAGGCATAAACAGTCAATGGACTTTGAGTACCTTTCCCCTGTGAATGGACCTATATGGGCCTATTTCAGGAGAATAGGCTCTTCTTGGCAGACTACAACGATTTCAGCTGTGCAGTGGTGGGGGGCGGTAATTGATGTTTGACATTGCTTTGCCTATCAAACAAGGTCCTCACCTACCCACATCAGGGGCCTAAGGACTGGTGGCTCCACTCACGTCACCCAGCCACCCACGACAAGGGTCCAAGGATAACTCGTACCTCTCAGTTATTACAACCAAAAACATTGGGTGCCCATTGTCCATCTGCAGAACTCACCTACCTGTATGCTATAGGGAACAGGGACACGCTTTCCTCAGACACACTTGGGGGATAATTCTCAGGCATCTGCTTTGTTCAGAGCATGAACTCCTGCTGTAACCAGATACCGATGCCGACACCCATCACCCCTGCCCCTCAAAGACTGTAGAACTGTGTCTGTACCACGCACTTGATGATCATCTACCTGGACACCTGAGTTGCATTCATACAATAAAAGTGAATGGACTCCTAGACTGATATACCTGATAACAGCTCTAGCCATCTGGGGACAGGACATCAGAGTTCCAAAGACAAAAACAGTCAAGCTAGCTCGCTCAAGCAACCCATTTGGGCATATCAAAACAAAACAAAGCAAGACGCAATGACACAATAGACAAACATAAAATAAACTAATACAATAACTTACAGATGGCTCAGAGACAACAGTCAATATCAAGTCACATAAAGAAACAGACCATGGTCACCTCAAAAGGCTCTCAAAACAAAGAATCAAGGGATCTTTTAGAAGAAAGTGCCTTCCTGGAATTAACAGAGGCAGAATGCAAAAGATTAATATACAGAACCCTACAAGACATCAGGAAGGAAACCAGGCAGTATGCAGAACAAGCCAAGGGACACACAGAGGAAGCAGTTAAAGAAATTAAAAAGATGATTCAGGAACATAATGAAAAATTTAATAAGCTGGAAAAATACATAGACAGACAGCAATCAGAAATTCAGAAGATTAACAATAAAATTACACAAGTAGACAACTCAATACAAAGTCAGAGGAGCAGAATTGAGCAAGCGGAAGGCAGAATTTCTGATCTTGAAGATAAAGCACTTGGCACCAACATATCTGAAGAAAAATCAGATAAAAGAATTTTTAAAAAAATGAAGAAACTTTAAGAATCATGTGGGACCCTATCAAGAGCGATAACCTAGAAGTGATTGGAGTGCCAGGACAGGGAGGGCTAACAGAAAATACAGAAAGAATTGTTGAAGACTTGTGGGCAGAAAACTTCCCTGATAGCATGAAAGATAAGAAGGTATCTATCCAAGATGCTCATTGAACTCCACATAAGGTAGACTTTAAAAGAAAAGTCACCAAGACATTGTATAATGTAACTTGCAAAAACCAAAGACAAAGAGAGAATTTTAAGAGCAGCTAGGGATAAACGCAAAGTCACCTACAAAGGAGAGCCAATAGGAATAAACTCTGACTACTCGGCAGAAACCATGCAGGCAAGAAGGCAGTGGGATGACTTATATAAAAAAATGAAGGAAAAAAATTGCCAGCCAATAATCATATATCCACCAAACTGTCTCTCAAACATGAAGGTGAAACTAGGACAGTTCCAGATAAACAGAAGTTTTGGGATTTCATAAAAACCCAATCAAAACTACAAGAAATACTACAGGGAGTTCTTTGATAAGAAAAGGAATAATATCAGGTATCAACCCAAGACTAGAACACTGGGCAGAACAATCAGAAGTCAACCCAGACAGGGGAACCACAAAAATAAATCAAGATTATAAAAACACTCAAAACAGGGCAACACCAATGATATTATGTAAAAGAAGAATACATTAAAACACTAAAGAGGGACAAAGAAATGTAGTCATATATCTTCCATATGGAATGGAAGACAAGGTGATACAAGAAATAAAAGGTAAGTTAACATTTTTTTTTAACATTTAGAAAAATAGGAGTAAATAGTAACGTGAGCACAAAGTAGACAAATTATCCTACACATCAAAATAAAATGCAAGAAAAAATAGAGACCCAGCAGAAACAAAATGAACAACAACAAATATGAGGAAAGGAGAATATATAAAGATAATCTACTCAGCACATAAAATTAAGTGGGAAAAACAAACTGTCAACAATACACAAAAAAACACATCAAAACGATACCACTAAATTCTTACCTATCCATAATTACGCTGAATGTAAATGGGCTAAATGCACCAATAAAGAGCGGCAGAATGGATTAAAAAACATGATCCGTCTATATGCTGCCTACAAGAGACACACCTTAGACTTAGAGACACAAACTAAAACGCAAAGTATAGAAAAAAATATATCAAGCAAACAACAGTCAAAGAAGAGCGAGAGTGGCAATATTAATTTCTGACGAAAGAGACTATAAAGTTAAATCCATCATCAAAGAAAGAGAAGGACACTATATAATCATTAAAGGGACAATATACAAAGAAGATATAACCATATTAAATATTTATGCACTCAAAGAGAGGGCTGCAAGATACATAAAACAAATTCCAACAGCATTGAACTGTGAGACAGACAGCTCCACAGTAATAGTCGGAGACTTCTACACACCAGTTTCGGTGAAGGACAGGACATCCAGAAAGAAGCTTAATAAAGACATGGAAGATCAAAATGCCACCCAATACCAGCCATTTATACTTTATTTCTAGTGCACATGGAACGTTCTCTAGAATAGACCACATATTAGGTCATAAAGCAAGCCTTAGAAGAATCCAAAACATTGACATATTACAAAGCATCTTCTCTAACCATAAGGCCATAAAAATAGAAATCGATAACAGAAAAAGCAGGGAAAAGAAATCAAACACTTGGAAACTGAACAATACTCTGCTCAAAAAGGACTGGGTTATACAAGACATTAAGGATGGAATAAAGAAATTCATAGAATACAATGAGAATGAAAACACTTCTTATCAGAATCTTTGGGACACAGCGAAAGCAGTGCTCATTTATTCATATCAATAAATGCACATATCCAAAAAGAAGAAAGGGCCAAAATCAAAGAATTATCCCTACAACTTGAACAAATAGAAAGAGAGCAACAAAAGAAATCCTCAGCCACCAGAAGAAAGCAAATAAAAAATATTAGAAAAGGAGGAGGCGGGGCCAAGATGGCTGACTTGGTAGAACTACCGTGCATCCCTCTTGCAACAAAGACTTGGAAAAACAAGTGAATTGATCATATACATGACAATGTACAAAGCCGGACCATCAAACACAGAACTAAAGAGTTGACCTGTGTGACAGGGAAGCGAAAACTGTGCCCTGAAGCAGCGGCCGTTTCTGGAACCGGCATCCTGCACCATAGCCTTGAGCCCTCATGGTTCCCTGGTACCAGAGTGGTGGGGATGATTGCAGCTTACTGAGATGGGGCAAGCATGGGACACAGCCCTAACCCCTAAACCTCTGGAGTAACCTTGGTAGAGGCTCAGCCAGCGCAGGCTGCACACGGACGCTGCTGACAAGAGAACTAGCAACCACGGAGAAGCAGCGATTGTTTTCGGAGCCTGGAGCCACTGTCCCAGTCAGAAAACCTTGACGCTGGGCTTTGGACTAAGCGCAGAGGAGCTGAGCACAGCTTCCTGAGATGGTGCAAGCACGGGACACAGGTCTGACCGTCGGGGGCAAACTCGACCCAGCCAGCGCACACACGCTACAGGCCCCTCTGGAATCTCAGATAAAACAGTCATCACCAAGCAAGATAAGTAACTTTGTCTATATTTCCCATGGCTACTCTCTCCTATCTATCTGATCCCTCCCCTCCCTGCCCCAGCTGGCTTCATTAACATTGGCATTTCCTGGGCCAGAGAGTGAAGTGCTCTGAGGGTTTTTTTTTTCTTTTCCCTAACCCTTTCTCCTGGCCTGAGAGAAGCAGCAACTAACAACCAGGGGGAAAAAATTCTTCCCTGATTTCCCTAAACTGGAATAAAAATACAGAACCAGGTCCAGCCAAGAATATGAGATCCACAGTCCTTGGCTTTCATCTCTACAGGGAACAAGGTGGCTATTATAATGCAAAGGCAATTCTGATAGAGAGCTGACTGTAATTGTTGCAGCAGAGAAGTGGAAAGACAAATTTTCAAGGTCTGATGCCTCTCTACCTATTAAACAGAGCCCTCACTGACCCACACAGGGGAACTGAGGGCTGAAGCTCCACCCAAACCACCTAGCCACCTGCTAAAGGGGTGTGAGAATAGTGACGCCTACCAATCCTTAGAGTTACAAGCATTGGGTACCTAAGGTACAGCTGCAGAGCCCACCCACAAAAATGCTCTAGGAATGGAGACACTCCTACCTCACTGGCACATGGGGGAATGCTATCAGCATCCTGCCCTCCTTGGAGTGTGCCCCCTGCCGCTACGAGAATCTGGTGCACACAACTATCACCACTACTTCTCTAAGTTAATAGATGACAGTCTACACCACATACTTGGTGACCCAAAATGAGAACACTTAAGCTGATTCTATTCAAGAATAGTGAATGGACTCTTAGGCTTATATATCTGGTAACAGCTCAAACCAGCTGGTAATAGGACAGAAATGATTCAAAGGCTACAATGATCAAGACAGCGCAATCTGGGTATATTGAAACAAAACAAAACAAGAAAATAAGACTCAGTGAGCAAATATAAAATAAATCGTTACAATATCTTCTAGATGGCTTGGAGACAGCAGTCGATATCAAATCACATAAAGAAGCAGACGATGATTGCTTCTACAAATCCCCAAATTAAAGAATCAAAATCTTCCCCAAATGAAGATACAATCCTGGAATTGCCAGATGCAGAATATAAAAAACTAATATACAGAATGCTTCAAGACATCAGAGATGACCTCGGAAATGAAATAAGGCAATCTATAGGAAAAAAAAACAAATTTTTTTTTAATAGAAAAAGCCAAGGAACACATTGATAAAGCAGTTGAAGAAATCAAAACGATTATTCAAGAACATAGTGGAAAAGCTAATAAGCTACAAGAATCCATAGAGATACAGCATCAGAAGTCCAAAAGATTAACAGTAAAATTACAGAATTAGACAACTCAATAGGAAGTCAGAGAAGCAGAAGCGAGGAATCGGAATGCAGAGTGGGGGAGATGGAAGATAAGGCAATTGACACCAATATAGTTGAAGAAAATCACATGAAAGAAATGAAAAAAATGAAGAAACCCTAAGAATCATGTGGGACTCTATCAAGAAGAGTAACTTAAATGTGACTGGAGTTCCACAACAGGGAGGGATAACAGAAAATACAGAAAGAATAGTTGAAGATCTGTTGGCAGAAAACTTCCCTGGCATCGTGAAAGACAAAAGGATATCTATCCAAGATGCTCATCGAACCCCATACAAAGTTGATCCAAAAAGAAAATCACCAAGGCATATTATCATCGGACTTGCCAAAACCAAAAATAAAGAGAAAATTTTAAAAGCAGACAGGGATAAAAGAAAAGTCACCTACCAAGGAGAATCAAGAAGTTCAGACTACTCAGCAGAAACCATGCAGGCAAGAAGGCAATGGGATGACATATACAGAGCACTAAAGGAGAAAAACTGCCAGCCAAGAATCATATATCCAGCAAAACTTTCTCTCAAATATGAAGGTGAAATTAAAATATTTACAGATAAACACAAGCTTAGAGAATTTACGAAAACCAAACCAAAGCTACAAGAATTACTAAAGGAGGCATCGCTCCCTGCCCTCCCACTACTGCCCGCCCTCGCTTGCTCGAGCTCCCCGCCCGCCACCTGCCGTCCTTCCTCAGCTCTCTCGTTAGTCAGCCGCCGCCTCCTCAGCGACCAGCCAGTGCCTATGAGCTCGTGACTCACGGAGCGGAGTCCTCCTCACGAAGAGGCCAGACTCGGAGTCGCCACCAAAGTGCCTTTCATCTGAGAAGTTCAAGGTACTTTGTAGAACTTCTGCCACACACACCGGGCATCTCGCAGCACATTTGTAAGTGATGGCTGCCATCGTGAAGAAATTGGTGATTGTTGGTGATGGAGCTTGTGGCAAGACCTACTTGCTCATAGTCTTCAGCAAGGATCAGTTCCCCGAGGTGTATGTGACCACAGTGTTTGAGAACTATGTGGCAGATATTGAAGTGTATGGAAAGCAGGTAGAGTGGGCTTTGTGGGACACAGCTGGGCAAGAGGACTATGATCGTCTGAGGCCCCTCTCCTACCTGGACACTGATGTTATATTGATGTGTTTCTCCATCAACAGCCCTGATAGTTTAGAAAACATCCCAGAAAAATGGACCCCAGAAGTCAAGCATTTCTGTCCCAATGTGCCCATCCTCCTGGTTGGGAACAAGAAGGATCTGCGGAATGATGAGCACACAAGGCGGGAGCTAGCCAAGATGAATCAGGAACCAGTATAACCTGAATAAGGCAGGGTTATGGGAAACAGGATTGGTGCTTTTGGGTACATGGAGTGTTCAGCAAATACCAAAGAGGGAGTGAGGGAGGTTTTTGAAATGGCCACGAGAGCGGCTATGCAAGCCAGATGTGGGAATAAAAAATCTGGGTGCCTTGTCTTGTGAAACCTCGCTGCAAGCACAGCCCTCATGCGGTTAATTTTGAAGTGCAGTTTATTAATCTTAGTGTATGATTACTGGCCTTTTTCATTTATCTATAATTTACCTAAGATTACAAATCAGAAGTCATCTTGCTACCCGTATTTAGAAGCCAACCATGATTATTAATGAAGTCCAACCACTCTGGCCCAGCAGAGCCCCTCTGACACTGCTCTAACAGCCCTCTTCTGCACTCCCACGTGACACACCAGGCACTAATTCAAGGAATTTCTTAACTTCTTGCTTCTTTCTAGAAAGAAAAAAAGTTGGTAACTTTTGTGAATTAGGCTCTAACTACTTTATAACTAACATGTCCTGCCTATTACTTGTCAGCTGCAAGATATTCTGGTGAGTCTCCACTTCAGGACACTCCTCCTAAATGGGTCTCACTAGCATAGCTCTGAAGTGGGCATCCAGTTTTTTGAAAATGTGCTCAGTCGGAAAGGCCCAAGTCCACGCAGCTGTGGCAAAGTTACACTTCTGTGGGTCATGTTAGTTACCTTATAGTTACTGTGTAATTAGTGCCACTTAACGTATTTTACCAAAAATAAATATATCTACCCCAGACTAGATGTACTATTTTTTGTATAATTGGATTTCCTAATACTGATATTTCTTATCTCTGCAGAAAGTGTATTGGTTTTTGAAAAAAGAAAGTGTATTTGAAAATAAAGTCAGATGGAAAATTCCTTTAAAAAAAAAAAAAGAATTACTAAAGGAAATTCTTTGGTCAGAAAATCAATAATATCAGATACCAACACAACACAAGGTCACAGAACAGAACATTCTGATATCAACTCAAATAGGGAAAACACAAAAACAAAATAAGATTAATTTAAAAAAGAAAAAAATGCTCAAAACAGGGAATCATTGAAGTCATTATGTAAAAGATTACAATAATCACAAAAGAGGGACTAAATACAGGAGGCATAGATCTTCCATAGGGAGAGGAAAACAAGGTGATATAGGACAATACAAGTTAGGTTCTTACTTAGAAAAATAGGGGTAAATATTAAGATAACCACAAAGAAGCCTAACCATTCCATATTTGAAAATAAAAACCAAGAAAAACATAACGACTCAGCAAAAATAAATTCAACTACTATGAAAATGAGGAACACACAATATACGAAGAAAACGTATGGACATATTGTCATTAGGAATCAGTCCCTGGAGAAGGACATCATGCTTGGCAGAATACAGGGTCAGCGGACAAGAGGAAGATCCTCAATAAGATGGATTGACACAGTAGCAGCAACAATGAGTTCAAACATAACAACGATTGTAAGGATAGTTCAGGACCGGGCAGTGTTTCGTTCTGTTGTGCATAGGGTCACCATGAGTCGGAACCAACTCGATGGCACCTAACAACAACAACATCCCTCATGGACTTAGAATCAAAAATCCTCAACAAAATTCTAGCCAAAGGAATTCAACAAGATATCAAAAAGGTAATTCATCCTGACCAAGTGGGATTCATACCAGGTATGCAGGGATGGTGCAACATTAGAAAAACAATTAAGGTAATACATCATATAAATAAAACAAAGGACAAGAACCACATGATTTTATCAATTGATGCAGAAAAGGCATTTGACAAAGTTCAACACCCATTCATGATAAAAATTCTCAGGGGAACAGGAATAGAAGGAAAAATCCCTCAGCATAATAAAGAGCATTTATACAAAGGAATAGCCAATATCACCCTAAATGGAGAGAGCCTCAAAGCACTCCACTTACGATTGGGAACCTGAGAAGTATGCCCTTTATCACTGCTCTTATTCAACATTGTGCTGGAGGTCCTAGCCAGAGCAATTAGGCTAGATAAAGAAATAAAGGGCATCCAGATTGGGAAAGAAGAAGTCAAAGTATTTGAAGATGACATGATCTTATACACAGAAAACCCTTATGACTCCTCAAGACAACTACTGAAACAAATAGAAGAGTTCAGCAGAGTAACAGGATACAAGGTAAACATACAAAAATCAGTTGGATTCCTCGACACTGTCAAAAAGTACATCAAAGTGGAAATCACCAAATCAAGACCATTTACAGTAGCCCCCGAGACGATAAAGTACTTAGGAATAAATCTTACCAGAGATGTAAAAGACTTATACAAAGAAAACTAAAAAACACTTCCACTAGAAACATAAAGAGACACACATAAGTGGAAAAACATACCTTGTTCATGGATAGGAAGACTTAATTTTAAATATCTCTATTCTACCAAAAGCGATCTATAGATTTGATGCAATTCTGATTCAAATTCCAACAACATTTTTTAATGAGATGGAGAAACAAATCACCAACTTGATAAGGAAGAGAAACAGGCCCCAGATAAGTAAAGCATTACTGAAAAAGAAGAACAAAGTGGGAGGCCTCACTCTAACTGATATTAGAACCTATTATACATAGACCAATGGAACAGAATTGAGAACCCAGACATAAATCCAGCCACATATAAGCAGCTGATATTTAACAAAGGCCCCAAAGCAGTTAAATTGGGAAAAGACAGGCTTTTTAACAAATGGTGCTGGCATATCTGGATATCCATCCACAAAAAAGGAACAAGACCTGTACCTCACACCATGCACAAAAATAAGCTCAAAATGGATCAAACTCCAAAATATAAAATCTAAATGATAAAGATCATGGAAGAAAAATAGGGACAACATTAGGAGCCCTAATACATGGTATAAACAGTATACAAAACATTACTTACAATGCAGAAGAAAAAGTAGATAACTGGGAGCTCCTAAATTTCAAATACCTATGCTCATCCAAAGACTTCACCAAAAGAGTAAAAAGATTGCCTACAGACTGGGAAAACGTTTTTAGGTATGACATTTCCGATTAGCGCCTCGTCTCTAAAATCTACATGATACTGCAAAAACTCAACTGCAAAAAGACAACACAATTAAAGAATGGGCAAAAGATATGAACAGACACTTCACTAAAGAAGACATTCAGGCGGCTAACAGATGCACGAGGAAATGCTCGTGATCATTAGCCATTACAGAAATGTAAATGAAAACTACAATAAGATTCCATCTCACTCCAACAAGGCTGGCATTAATCCAAAAAACACAAAATAATAAATGTTGGAGAGGTTGTGGAGAGACTGGAACACTTCTACACTGCTGGTGGGAATGTAAAATGGTACAACAACTTTGGAAATTGATTTGATGCTTCCTTAAAAAGATAGCAATAGAACTACCATAAGATTGAGAAATCCCATTCCTTGGAATATCCACCCACTGTGTATCCTTGAGAAATAAGAGTCTTTACACGACCAGATATATGCACACCCATGTTCATTGCAGCTCTGTTTCCAAGAGCAAAAAATCGAAGCAACCAAGTGTCCATCAACAGATGAATGAATAAATTATGGTATAGTCTCACATTGGAATACTACCCACTGATTAAGAACAGTGATGAATCTGTGAAGCATTTCATAACATGGAGGAATATGGAAGGCATTATGCTGAGCGAAATTAGTCAGTTGCAAAAGGACAAATATTGTATAAGACCACTATTATAAGAACTCAAGAAATAGTTTAAAGAGAGAAGAAAATATTCTTTGATAGTTGCAAGGGGTTGGGGGGAGGGAAGGATGAAGGGAGAGAGGCATTCACTAATTAGACAGTAGATAAGAACTTCTTTAGGTGTTGGGAAACAACACAATACAGGTGAGGTCAGCACAACTGGACTAAACCAAAAGCAAAGAAGTTTTCTGAATAAACTGAATCCTTTGAAGGGCAGCATAGCAGGGGCGGGGGTTTGTGGACCATGGTGTCAGGGGACATCTAATTCAATTGGCATAATCAAATCTTTGAAGAAAGCATTCTGCATCCCACTTTGGAGAGTGACATCTCTGGTCTTAAAAGCTAGCAAGCAGCCATCTAAGTTGCATCCATTGGTCTCAACCCACCTGAATCAAAGGAGATTGAAGAACACCAAGGACACAAGGTAATTACTAGCCCAAGAGACAGAAAGGGCCACATAACCTGGAGACTACAACAGCCTGAGACCAGAAGAACTAGATGGTGCCCAGCTACAACTGATGACTGCCCTGACAGGGAACACAACAGAGAGCCCCTGAGGGAACAGGAGATCAGTGGGGCAGTCCCCAAATTCTCGTAAAAAGTGCAGACTTAATGGTCTGAGACTAGAAGGACCCCAGTGGTCATGGCCCCCAGGCCTTCTGTTGGCCCAGGACAGGAACCATTCCCAAAGCCAACTCTTCAGTCATGGATTGGACTGGATAATAGGATGGAGAGGGATGCTGGTGAGGAGTGAGCGTCTTGGATCAGGTGGGCACTTGAGACTGTGTTAGCATCTTCTGCCTGGAGAGGAGATGAGAGGGTAGAGGGGGTTAGAAGCTGGCAGAATGGACATGAAAAGAGGGAGTGGAGGGAGAGAGAGCGCTGTCTCATTATGGGGAGAGCAATTGAGAGTATGTAACAAAGTGTATGTAAGTTTTTGTGTGAGAAACTTACTTGATTTGTAAACTTTCACTTGAGGTACGGTAAAAATTTTTAAAAAATGTCGGCAGTTCAAATCCACCAGACGCTCCTTGGAAACTCTATGGGACAGTTCTCCTCTGAACCATAGGGTCGCTATGAGTCAGAATCGACTTGACAGCAACGGGTTTGGTTACGGGATTTGGTGGTCTTTCAGAAGTAGATTGCCAGGCCTTTCTTCTGAGACACTTCTCGATGGACTTGAACCTCCAGCCTTCTGATTAGTAGCCAAGCATGTAAGCATCTGCATCAACCAGGGACTACAATTTTTTCTTACAGGAACTGGATTTCCCTGCAAATGGCAACGCTATGGAGTCAAAGCTCCACTTGTTTGTGCTCTGTCCATCAGGAGAGCAGACAGAATCTTGTAGGGCTGAAGAGAAAGAATTATTTAATTAAAATCATGGCAACTGATTAAAAACAACAAAGTGTCATTGACCAGCAAGGATAAGATCAAAAGTTTTAGTTGAAAGTTTTCCAAGCTAAATACACCAACTGATGAAATTTTCACTGAAACAGTTAATTCAGGCTGGTAATTTCAAGGCAAAACTAATGGGAATAAGGAGAAATCACCGGTAATTCTAACAAAATCCTTATCTTTGGAATGCAGTATATATGAAGGCAACATTTCACAGCAAAAGCTAAAAGAGTTTGCCAATATAAACCAACTGATCCAAAACCCATTGCCACCGCTTCAATTCTGACTCATAGTAGCCCTGCGGGACAGAGTGGAATCGCTCCACAGGGTTTCCAAGGAGCAGCTAGTGAATTTGAACTGCTGATCGTTTGGTTTGCAGCTAAACCCTTAACCAGTAGGCCATCAGGGCTCGGGCTCAGGAATAAGATGCAGTCCATGTGGTATTAGTCTACAAGTGGACAATCACCATACATGCGCAATAGACATTTACTCAGTAGACCTTTACTAGGAGCAAAGAAATGCCACTTAATCTGGAGAATACTTACTGCTCTCAGTGAGTTTAGAATCAAACATCCAAGTTTAGACTGTAATTCAAGTCAGAACACCCATTCCGCGTGAAAGTAACAGGCAAAAAGCAGTGGGTTGTGGGGGGAGTCAGGAACGACTTTATTACACGTGTAACAGGAAGGTGAAACGTGAACCCTGAGCAGAAGGAATAACAGGCATATTTGCATTTATTTGTTCATGTGTATACTTATGAGTGGGTATTAGTTCACTTACTGTAAATGCTCAGAGTTACTTCATAAGCTGATCATTGCTCATATTTAAAAGCATCATAAAAAGAATTGTATTCAAGCCTGGTTCACACGTGTAACACAGATAAACTACAGAAGAGGCCATGAACACAGTCTAAACACAAGGAGGTAGAGGAGCTGCACGCTGGGTTGGCCCAGTGGAACCCTATCACGGGATGCTTTTGAGAGAACACGATTGTTTTTCTGGGTGTTTTCCCAAAGCCTTGGAATATACCCCAAACTTCTCTCATTTTTTCTAGTATCTTGCTACCCACTGATTTCCTTGAAATCTTTAATAAAGGTCATTGCTAACTATAAAAAAAAAAAAAAGGAAAAGAAACTTGTCTACAAGACGAATAGTCTACGTAAACCATGGCCTCATCTGCCCTGAGACCAGAAGAGCTAGATGACACCCAGCTACCACTACCATCCCTTGTGATCAGGGTCACAATAGATGGATTCTGACAGAATGGGACAAAATGTGCAACAGAGCTTGAAATTCATTTCAAAGAAAAAAAACAAAACAGGCTTATTGGACTGGTTCAGACTTGAGTCCACCCTTAGAACGACTGCCCTGAAATACTCCTCAAATCTTGAACTGAAACTAGCCCCTGAGGTCACCTTATACCTAAATAACAGATTGGCTCCCAAAATAATGAATATCACCACTAAGTACTGTGCTCCTTTGGTTCAAATTCCAAACATTGCTGCTTAACAAGAGTCAGTTAACAGAATGAGAAATAAACTCAATTGAAATGTGAACCCTCTTAAACTTGCTCTTTTAAAGCCAGTGATTCCAGATTCAACCTCCCAGCTTTCCTAGGAGACAAGGCACACAGTGGTGCTGCTTTTAGAAAGCAAGAAATCCATCACCCTGCTGGTCATTCAAACCTCCCAGACTGCCTTGCAATAAGAAATGCTTGATTTTCACATCACCTGCCTCTGCATTTCCTACTACATTGTATTTGCGGTTTTGCACGCACTGCATCGTACTCTCACTGTCCCCTGGCTCCACACATCTTCTAGGAATGCATGTTAGGAGATCTCTTAAGGAAAAGGTCCTCAGTACGTGTAATTCAGTTTACGTTTCCTCCTGTGTTGTGATTAGGAATACATCTCAGCCAGTGTTGCTTCCTCCCTGTTTACATAGCAGGTACTATGGGAACAAAATTATTCTTTTTTTTTTTTGTAATATAAATTTATATCTTCAGTTGGTCCCTAAAACATCAGTGTCAGAATTGCATCACTGTATTAAGTGTTTTTTGGAAAACTTTCAATGATCAGATACTCTTTTTCTAGAAATTGCAAGATTTGCATTATTTCTAACTCCCTTAGATGACTCCCTTGGATGATCCTACAGAGCCAACACATGGAGCCTCCAAGTGCACACGCTGAAAATCACAGTAGCTGAATCAGACTCAGTCATCACATCTTGTCATTTCCTCCAATGCTCTGAGATTGAGTGGAAGATCATTTGTCTTCTGTGTACTGTGACCCAAGAACAGAAATGACTTTTATCAGTAGTCAATGCCCGCCCTAGACCTTTTCCAAAGGGATGGCCAGAGAGCTGAGTTCAAAGTACTTTTGGCCATGCCTCTTCATGGCCCATCTTAGTAAATTGCATATGGGCTAATTTAATCACATATGCTTCCAGGGTAGAAGATTTCCATGCAGTAAAAAAAGGAATTGCAGAATCGGGACATGATTGTCACTCCACAATGCAATGTTTAAATTATTGGCCCTGAGCTCACTCATTTAAATCCAATGGCCTAAGTCCATATGGATGCATCATGGGAAAAAAATGATGGACTAACTGACAAGCAGAAGAATCAGGGAGCAAGCCTACTTTCTTGAGTGCCTAGATGCAATAATTTGACCCACCATCTATCTGGATTAAAAATTATTTAAGGTTGCTCCATGATAGAAGCTCAAGCCCTAAGAAAAGTCACCAAGATTTTGCTTTTATCAATCACCATGATGAGTACCTTTAAAAAATATCAGGACGATTTTTCTTGAACCTCTCTAACTTCATTATCTAAGCTAAGATGTGAGTAGAGTTGTACATTGTAGCTGCCAGAGAAAATACAAAGATAGGCGCATGCAGGAAGGTACTTCCTGGTTGCAGAGAATTAAGGCGTGGGCAATGTCCAGGGAGGCAGAAGCATTCTTTTCACTGATGGGCAAACAGTGTGGATGCTGAAGATAAAAATATTCATCGGATCCTATCAAGTTTATAGCTCAGATAAAAATCAGAAATCACAAGGCAATTCATGAGGGAAACATTATGAAATGACTTTGTCACATAATTGTAGCAAAGAGGGGAGACGAACCCTTGTCTCTTCTAGGCTTGCAATTCTCTGCTTCTCCACTACAATACGACTGCTATTGCCTTTTTCTACATTACCCTCTTGAGTCAAAATATCTTCCCCAGTGACAAGAAACTATGTTAGTGCCAGCAGGGAAATGTTCTGAGTGAAGTCTGTCAGTGTCGAACACTCCTCCTCAGTGTCTCTCTCCTTCCCTTACACCCTCCCATCTGAAGGTCACCTCTGCTGTGAGAGCAGGATTAAAGTTGGTCTCATATTTCTTTTCTTATTGCAACCACTTGGGGTTGGCACCCTTCATCTCCAATGACCAATTTACCTACCCAGCCTCTCTTCTGGAAACAACACGAGTGATCTTTCAACTCATTTCCATATTAATACACTGAAAGTTATGCTCATGATGGAAAAAAAAAGTCAAACATACTGTACTTAATGAACATTCTACCTTGACGCCCACAAATATATGAGCACGTACCTTGATTGGCCTGGATTCCAAAGAGCAAGGGTGTGTGTAGGGCTTCATGGCTCAGATTGGCCAGCTAGGAGTTAAATGGGAGCAAGTGTGTGTGTGATTTGACATCCGTGAGTAGAGTCCTGTTTTGGTCTCGAGAGACCCACCCATTTTAGGGCCACGGGGCTCTATCTAACACCTAATCTGAGCAGGGCTGTAGTACATTAAGCCCAATAGCTTCAGAGAAATAAAATTTTCTTCTTCCTCGCTCTTGTATCTGCTCCCATGCCCACTAAGTGTATGTGCACAAGAGACTTTGATGAGTATTCAATAATCAGATAATCAAACTGACCTACTTGCAATCTCTAGAATGTAACAGCACAGTCCCCATTTCCGCCCCACATTTCACATGTCCGTTCAACCAGCGTCTGGACAGGATTTGCCCATTTAGTCTCGTGTATCCACTTCAACTAAGAAGTACACTCTTGACAAGTATTATTTCATATTTTGTATTCCAGTCTAATCTTGTCTGAAGTGTTGCCTTCAGGAATGGTTTTAGTTGTGTGTTAACAGAGAGTCTGGGGCCATGTGCTCTGGGGTTTCTCTAGTCTCTGTCTGACCATTAAGTCTGGTCTTTTTAGGTAAAATTGAGTTCTGCTTGCACTTCCTCCCACTGCATCTTGGACTCTGTTGTGTTCGCTATCAGGCTGGTCATTAGTCGTAGCCAGGCACCATCTAGTTCTTGTGGACTCAGGCTGGTGGAGTCTCTGGTTTATGTGGACCTTTAGTCTCTTGGGCTATTATTCCCCTTGTGTCTTTGATGTTCTTCATTCTCCTTTGCTCCAAGTGTCTTGGGACCAAGTGATGCATCTTAGATGGCCACTCACAAGCTTTTAAGACTCCATAGGCCACTCACCAAAGTAGGATGCAGAACATTTTCCTAGTAAACTTTGTTATGCCAATTGACCTAGATGTCCCCCGAAACTATGCTCTCCAGGTCCCAGCCCCAGCTACTCTGTCCCTCAAAGTGTTTGGATATGTTCAGGAAACTTCTTAGCTTTTGCTTTGGTCCTGTTATGCTGACTTATCCTGTATTCTGTGTTGTCCTTCCCTTCACCAAAGATGACCCCTGTCTACGAACTGGTTAGTGAATTCCCCTATCGCTCCCTCCCGACACTCCTAACCATCAAAGAAAGCTTTCTTTTGTGTTTAAATGTTTGCTTCAGTTCTTATAATAGTGGTTTCATACAATATTTGTCCTTTTGTGACTGATTAGTTTCACTCAGCATAATGCCCTCCAGAGTCATCCATGTTGTAAGATGTCTCGAGGATTCATCATTGTTCTTTATTGTTGCATAGTATTCCAGTGGTTGTATGTACCATAATTTGTATCCATTCTGTTGATGGGCACCTAGGTTGTTTCCATCTATTTGCTATTGTGAACAAGGATGCAATGAACATGGGTGTGCATGTCTATTTGTGTGACACCTCTTATTTCTCCAGGATATATTCCAAGGAGTGGGATTGCTGGATCATATCGTACTTCTATTTCTAGCTTTTTAAGGAAGTACCCAATCTATTTCCAAAGTGGTTCTACCATTTTTTTTTTTTTACCCAATCTATTTCCAAAGTGGTTGTACCATTTTACAGCAGTGTGTAAGTGTTCGAGTCTCTCCATAACCTCTCCAACACTTATTATTTCATGTCTTTTGGATTAGCCTTGCTGAGGAGAGATGGTTTCTCATCCTTGTTTTAATTTGCATTTCTCTAATGGCTAATAATCGTGAGAATTTCCTCATGTGTCTGTTAGGCACCTGAACGTCTTCTGTGATGAAGTGTCTGTTCGTATCCTCTACCCATTTTTTAAACCTGTTGTCTTTTTGTTGCTGAGGTGCTGCAGCATCTTGTAGATATTAGAGATTAGACCCTTATCGGATATGATGTAGTCAAATTTTTTTCCCACTCTGCAGGTTCTCTTTTCAGTCTTTTGGTGAAGTCTTTGGATGAGCATAAGTGTGAGGAGCTCCCAGTTATCTAGTTTCTCTCCTGGCATTTGCGCATTGTTAGTTATGGTTCGTATAGTATTTATGCAATCCATTAGGGTTTCCAGCATTGTCTCTAAATGTGGTCTATTCTGGAGAATGTTCCTTGTGCACTGAAAAAGAATGTATAATTGGCTGCTGTTGGGCGGAGTGTTCTGTATATATGTCTATGAGGTCAAGTTGGTTGACTTTGGCATTTAGATCTGTCTTTATTTTCTTTCTAGATGTTTTGTCCTTCAATGAAAATGGTGTGTTGAAGTCTCCTACTATTATTGTGCTGCTGTCTATTTCTCTTTTCAGTGTTGTTAGAGTTTGTTTTACATATTTTGGAGCTCTGTCATTGGGTGTGTATATATTTCTTATGGTATGTCCTCCTCGCGTATTGACCCTTTAATCATTTGATAGTATCCTTCCTTATCCTTTGTGGTGGATTTTGCTTTAAATCCTATTTTGTCAGAGATTAATATTGCCACTCCTGCTCTTTTTTGGTTGTTCTTTGCTTGATATATTTTTCTTCCATCCTTTGAACTTTGGTTCATTTGTAGCTTTGAGTCTAAGGTGTGTCTCTTGTAGGTAGAATATTGATGGATGTTGTTTTTTGTTTTTTAAACCATTCCGCCACTCTGTCTCTTTACTGGTGCATTTAGTCCATTTATATTCAGTGTAGTTATTGATAGGTAGAGTTTAGTGCTGTCATTTTGAATTTTTTATGTTGTTGTTGTGTTGACAGTTTCTTTGTTCCACTTAATTCTCTGTGCTGAGTCATTTTTCTTTATGGATTGTCTTTTAATATTTGTCATTATTGTTGATTTTGTGTTTCCTGAGTCTATGTTTTTCTTTTTTTTCTTTAATTTTGTTGGGGAGATTTATTCGCTTCCTTTGTGGTTACCTTCAGATTTACCTTTATTTTCTAAGTTTAAAGCAATCTTTTATTTCTTGACATCACCTTGACTTCCTCTTCATGTGAAGTTCTATGACTACACTATTCCCTCTTCTTGTTTTAATGCTGTCATTTACAAATTCACATCTATGTTTCCCTATTTCAATCTTTTAGCTTTGACTTATTTTTGAGAATTCCCAATCTAGGTTAATATCTGGTTGTTCTGTCCTGTGGTCTACTCTCGGGTTGTTGTCTGATATTGTTGGTTCTCTAACCTGAGTACTCCCTTTAATATTTCTTGTAATTTTGGTTCGGTTTTTACAAGTTCCCTTAACTTCGGTTTATCTGAAAATGCCCTAATTTTGCCGTGATACTTGAGGGACAGTTTTGCTGGATATATCATTCTCGGCAAGCAATTTTTTTTCTTTCAAGGCTTCATATGTGTCACCCTGTTGCCTTCTTGCCTTTAGAGTTTCTGCTGAGTAGTCAGAGCTTAGTCTTATTGATTCTCCCTTGTAGGTGGCTATTCATTTATCCCTAGCCACTCCCAAGAGTCTAGCTTTGGTTTTGGCAAGTTCGATTAAAATATGTGCTGGCAACTTTTTTTGGGGGAGGGAATCTACCACGTATGGGGTTCGTTGAGCTTCTTGGGTAGAAATTTTCTCATCTCTCAGGACACCAGCAAAGTTTTCTGCCTCCAAACCTTTAACAATTCTCTCTCTATTTTCTGTTATCCCCCCTGTTCTGGTACTCCAATCACTGAGAGTTTTTTTCTCTTGATAGTGTCCCGCATAATTCTTATATATATATTTTTATTCTTTTTACTCAAATAAATTGGTGTCAAATAATTTCTCTTCTATCTCACTAATCCTGACTTCCATTGTATCAGTCATGCTCCTATGACCTTTTACCAAGTTCTCTAATTCTGAAATTTTAGTGTTAATCATTGGATTTCTAGTTGCTGTCTATGATTTCTGGCAACCTGTTAAATTTGTCAATCTGTTCCTGCATTGTTTTCCTGAATTCATCTATTGCTTTTTCTGTATGTTCCTTTGCTTGGTCTGAGTTTGCCTGTTCTCCTTCCTGATATCTTGAAGGGCTCTGTATATTAATCTTGTGAATTCTAACTCCAGTAATTCCAAGACCTTAACTTCCTCGGAAAGGTTCCCTGATTCTTTAGTTTGGTTGCTTGCTGGAGACATTTTGAACTGCTTTCTTATGTGATTTGATATTTACTCTTTTCACCGACCCATCAATAAATTATTATATTATTCATTGTATGTTCGTTTACTGTGTCCTAGCTTTTTGTTTTGTTTTCTTTAGATATGCCCAAGAGTTTGGGTGTGTGAGTTGCTTTGGATACTGACATCTTTGAAGCACTCACATCCTATCTCCAGGTGGTTAGAGTAGCTAGTAGGTGTGTAAGCTCAGGAATATGTTCACTTTTCTTGTGCAGATGCAGCTCAGGTATCCAGGTTGTTGGTCACTGAGTGCATGGTACAGACTCTCACCTACAGTCCTCAACAGGCAAGGCTGTGTAAGGGTGTTGGCAGCAGGCACAGGTATCTGGCTGTAGAAGGGGGCTATATGTGCTGGGCAACGCAGGGGGCTGATGGCTGCCCCCAAGTGCCTGGGTGGACGGTGTGGCCCTGTCTCCTAGAGTGCATAGCATGGTGGGTTTTGCAGCCAGTGCTTGGGCTCCCATTGCTGTTGGCTGTAGGTACTGGGAGGTATTGTATATTCTCAGATCGCTGACATGACTGGTGAGATGGAATGAGTGATACCAGTAACCCTCAGGCCCCTGATGTGAGTGGGTGAAGTCCCTGCTTAATGGGCAGGACATTGTCAATTGTCACGAATCTGCAACTCCCCCTTGGCTCTGCAGTTGAAAATAGGCTTCAGGTGTAGGCCCTGCTGTTTTATGCTAATGACAGCATGTGTTGCTGAACTGGTCCACACAGATATAGTCAGGGGAGAAGGGTGCTACATGCCCTTGGTCCCCTTAGACCAGTGCCCAGGCAAAGGGACAGTGCCTGGCCTGAATTCTCAGTTTAGGGGGCATGGTGATTTTTGAAAACTGCGAGACTGGATTGGGCATGGATAGCCCTGAGTTCTGGCTTAGTGGGCATGTCAGTTGTTGAACACTGCAGGACTGGTGTTGCAACAGAGCTGGGTGGGGGATGGGTGAGGACAAAGAGGCAAGTGTCCTCTGTGAAATTCCTAGAGCGGGACAGGTTATTTTGACCCTTAACAGTAGGTGAGACATTTATACTTAGCTTCCGCAGTTCCAGTACCATTTTTATTCCAATCCGGAGGCTTGTGTAGGCTCACCGCTGCCTGGCCTCTCCAGATCTGGTGACACGTGTCTCGAACACTACTACTTGCCTCAGCCTGCATACACCATCTGACCCAGCCAGCAGGGTGCTGGCATCCTCACAACTGGCATTTCTTCACTGCTTCTGAACAGTCTCTCCTTCACCTTTCCACTCAGTCCAACTCCTAAGCTTTTTCTTTGATAATCAGGACTCCTAGACTCTTAGATATGATCGATTCACTTGATTTTTGGATCTTTGTTGTAAGAGCAATGACAGGAAGCATCTGATTATTCCATCATCTTGGCCATGCCTCCTCCTGTTTTCTCTTTACACAATTAAGGTCTGTTCCAAAATATACATATTTTCCATTAAAATAAAGAATTAAAATAATGTCAATGTTTCCCCACCTCACTTTGGGATCAGCAATCCTATTTGTATTTCTTTAGTCTCTTTCTACAAGGAGAACTTTAACATTCTCCTAAACATCAAAGTCCCCCTAAGAATAGGCTAGCCAGGTTTAGCATACAAAATTCAGGACTCCAGGGATTTCCATGGAATACTGGGGATACATTTTCAATAATATTAGTCCTTGTTTAACAGAAATTTGAAGTCAACAAGTGGCTTGTATTTCATCTGGCAAAACTACCAAGAGGTATAAAACATTAAGCTGTTATGACTTACTCACCCTCAGAAGAACAGAACTGAATTTGTACTCATAAGGCGTGAGATTGAATCTTCATTCCATAAACATAAAACGCAGCACCCAAAGCAAGCCAGCACACCAATTTCACAAAATCATTAGTGGTCATTTTGATTATCTGGAATAATAAATACTCATCAAACACTCTTGAGCACCTAGGCTTAGTGGGCTTGGGAGAAGATGCAAGGAAAAGGAAGGCACAAAATCTTTTACTCTGAAGGAAAAGGGCTTCGTATGCTACAGCCCTAGGCTCTTCAGGTGTTAGACAGGGCCCCACGGCCCTGAAATGAGGGGATACCTTGAGACCAAGGCATGATTCTACTCACCAAAGTCAAATCCCCATCCACACACACTTGCTCCCATTTAAATTCTAGCTGGCAATTCTGAGCCATGAAGTCCTGCTTCTCAGCTTCAGCTTCACCTGTTTCCATCACACACCCTTGGTCTTTGGAATCCAGGCTCATCAAGGTATTTGCCCATATCTTTGGGGGAATTGTGGTATTATCAGCTTTAAATGAAAATATTTTTGACTTATTTTTCATCATGAACATAATTTTCAGTGTATTAAAGTCAAAATGGGTTGAAAGACCATTTTGTTGTTGTTTGAAGAAGAGAGGCTTGGTAGAAAAACTGGTCATGGGAGATGAGGTTTTTGACCCCAATTGGCTGCAAAGAAAAGAAATGTGTTGTTGTTATTGCTTTTAGTTGTGGTCGAGTCGGTTCCGACTCATACCGAAAGTATGTAGAACGGAATGAAAGCTTGCCTGCTCCTGACCATCCTTACAACCATTGCTGTCCTTGAGCTCATTCTTGCAGCCACTGCGTCAATCCATCTCATCGAGGGTCTTCCTCTTTTCCACTGACCTTTTTTTTTGTACTTTTCTAAGCATAAAGTCCTTCTCCAGGGACTGATCCCTCCTGACAACATGTCCAAAGAATGTAAGAGGCAGTCTCGCCATCCTTGCTTCTAAGGAGTATTCTGATTCCATTTCTTCCAGGACAGATTTGTTCGTTCTTTTGGCAGTCCATGGTATATTCAATATTCTTCACCAACACTGCAATTCAAAGGCATCAATTCTTCTTTGGTCTTCCTTATTCATTGTCCAGCTTTCACATGCATATGATGCGGCTGAAAATACCATAGCTTCGGTGAGGCTCACCTTAGTCTTCAAGGTGACATCTTTGCTTTTCAACACTTTAACGAGCTCCTTTGCAACAGATTTACCCAGTGCAACGCGCGTCTTTTGGTTTCTTGATTCTTGCTTCCATGGCTGTTGATCATGGATCCAAGCAAAATGAAATCCTTTACAGCTTCAATCTCTTCTCCATTTATCAGGATGTTGCTTATTGGTCCAGTTGTGAGGATTTTTGTTTTCTTTATGTTGAGGTGCAGTCCATAGGGAAGGCTGTGGCCTCTGATCTTCATTAGTAAATGCTGCAAGTCGTCTTCACTTACAGCAAGCAAGGTTGTGTCATCTGCATAATGCAGGTTGTTAATGAGTCTTCCTCCAGTCATGGTGCCTCGTTTGTCTTCATACAGTCCAGCTTCTCTTATTATTTACTCAGCATACAGATTGAATAGGTATGGTGAAAGGATACAACCCTAAAGCACACCTTTCCTGACTTTAAAACAGTCAGTATTCTCTTGTTCTGTCTGAACAACTGCCTCTTGATCTATGTAAAAGTTCCTCACGAAGACAATTAAGTGTTCTGAAATTCCTATTCTTTGCAATGTTATCCATAATTTGTTATGATCCACACAGCCTTTGCATGGTAAATAAAGCACAGGTAAACATCCTTCTGGTATTCGCTGTTTCATCCATGATCCATCTGACATCAGCAGTGATATCCCTGGTTCCACGTCCTCTTCTGAAACCAACCTCAATTTCTGGCAGTTCTGTGTCCATATACTGCTGCATCCGTTTTTCAATGACCTTTAGCAAAATTTTGCATGCATGAGATATTAATATTGTTTGATAGTATCCGCATTCCTTTGGATCACCTTTCTTGGGAATAGACATAAACATGGATCTCCTCTAGTTAATTGGCCAGGAAGTTGTCTTCCATATTTCTTGGCATAGAGGAGTGTGCATCTCCAGCACTGCATCTGTCTGTGGACACATCTCAATTGATATGCCATCAATTCCTAGAGACTTGTTTTGTGCCAACGCCTTCAGTGCAGCTTAGACTTCTTCCTTTAGTGCCATTGGTTCCTGATCATATGCTGCCTCTTGAAATGGTTGAACGTAGACTAATTCTTTTTGATTCTGTGTATTCCTTCGATCTTCTTTTGATGCTTCCTGTGTCATTTAATATTTTCCCCATAGAATCCTTCACTATTGCAACTCAAGGCTTGATTTTTTTCATCAGTTTTTTCAGCTTCAGAAATGCCGAGTGTGTTCTTTCCTTTTGGTTTTTTATCTCCAGCTCTTTGCATATGTCATTATAATTCTTTACTTTGTCTTCTCGAGCTGCCTTTTGAAATCTTTTGTTCAGTTCTTTTATTTCATCATTTCTTCCTTTTGCTTTAGCTGCTCGACATTCAGAAGCAAGTTTCAGAGTCTCCTCTGACATCCATCTTGTTCTTCTCTTTCTTTCCTGTCTTTTCAATGACCTCTTGCTTTCTTCATGGATGATGTCCTTGATGTCATTCCACAACTCGTCTGGTCTTTGGTCACTAGTGTTCGGTGTGTCAAATCTATTCTTTAGATGGTCTCCAAATACAGGTGGGATATACTCAAGGTCATATTTTTTGTCTTGTGGACTTGCTCTGGTTTTCTTCAGTTTTAAGCTGAACTTGCATATAAGCAATTTATGGTCTGTTGCACAGTCGGCCCCAGGCCTTGTTCTCATTGATGATATTGAGCTTTTCCATCATCTCTTTCCACAGATGTAGTCAATTTGATTCCTGTGTGCTCCATCTGGTGAGGCCCTTGTGTATAGTCTCCGTTTATGTTGGTGAAAGAAGGTATTTTCAATGTAGAATTCGTTGGTCTTCTAAAATTCTATCATTCGATGTCCAGCATTGTTTCTATCACCAAGGCCATATTTTTCAACTCCCAATCCTTCTTCATTGTTTCCAACTTTCGCATTCCAATCACCAGCAATTACCTATGCATCTTCATTGCAAGGCCCCACGTTTCTGTCAGTTTTCCGTACTGTGGGGGCTTGTGCGAGCTGTTGTGATGCTGAAAGCTATGCCTCCGGTATTCAGATACAAGCAGGGTCACCCATGGAGGACAGATTTCAGCTGAGCTTCCAGACTGAGACGGACTAGGAAGAAGGACCCGGCAGTCTACTTCTGAAAAGCATTAGCCAGTGAAAACCTTACGAATAGCACCACAACATTGTCTGATATAGTGCTGGAAGATGAGCAACCCAGGTTGGAAGGCACTCAAAAGACAACTGGGGAAGAGCTGCCTCCTAAAAACAGAGTCAACCTTAGTGATGTGGATGGAGTCAAGCTTTGGAGACCTTCATTTGCTGATGTGGCTCAGCTCAAAATGAGAAGAAACTGCTACAAACATCCATTAATAATAGGAACCTGGAATGTACAAAATATAAATCTAGGAAACTTGGAAATAATCAAAAATTAAATGGAACACATAAACATCAATATCCTAGGCATTAGTCAGCTGAAATGGACTGGTATTGACCATTTTGAATCTGATGAGCATATAGTCTACTATACTGGGAATGACAACTTGAAGAGGAATGGTGTTGCATTCATCATCAAAATGAACATTTCAAGATCTTTCCTGAAGTACAACGCTGTCACTGATAGGATAATATCCACACACTCACGAGGAAGACTAGTTAACGTGAATATTATTCAAATTTATGCACCAACCACTAAAGCGAAAGATGAAGAAATAGATTTGTATCAGCTGTTGCCGTCTGAAAAATTAATAAATGCAAGACCAACTTCAATCCAGCTGTCAGAGCACTAGTGGTTTCTGGATGGGCAGGTGTAGGGGAAGCAGAGAGAGGCTGAGGAGGAGAGTTCCACACTGACGACCTTCACTCAAGAGATGTCCTTACTGGCATTAACAACACTGGTGGTGTAGTGGTTAAGTGCTATTGCTGCTAACCAAAAGGTTGGCAGTATGAATCCTGCAGGTGCTCGTTGGAAATCCGAACAAGCTGTTCTACTCTGTTCTGTGGGTTCACTGTGAGTCAGATTTGATTCGAATGCAACAGGTTTGGGCACTAACATAGTTTCTTATCCCTGTTTAAAGATATTTTGACTCAGGAAGAAATGTTGTAGAAAAATGCAACAGCAGTAATATTGTAGTGGAAAAGCAAAGAATTCATCCGGAGGAGACAAGGGTTCTTCTTTCCTCTTTGCTACAATTATGTGAGAAAGTCATTTTATAACGTGGTCCTCACGAATTGTGTCATGATTTCTGAGTGTTATCTGAATTATAATAAAACCGATGGGACCCAATGAGTATTTCCATCTACAGTATCCACAGTGTTTGCCCAACCACTGTGAAAAGAGCACCTCCATGCAGCTTCTGCCTCTCTGGATATTACTCTGCAGGCAGGAAGTACTTTCTTTGTATTCTCTCTGGCAGCTACAATGGACAACTCTACACACAGCTTAGATGATGCAGTTAGAGAGAGTCAAGAAAATCATCCTAATATTTTTTAAAGTTACTCGTTCTGATTGATAAGTCTTGGCGACTTTTCTTGGGATTTGAACTTCTAACATAGGGCAACCTTAAAGGACGTTCAACCCAGACTTTCCTATTACGGGAATGGTCAGCCAAATTATTGTATCTAGGCACTCAAGAAAAGCAGGCTTGCTCCGTGATTCTTCTGCTGTCAGTTAGTCCATTGATTTTTTTTCCATGATATACACACAAGGATTTAGGGCGATTGGATCTGAATGAGTGAACTCAAGGCCAGTGATTCAAACATTGCATTCTGGAGAAACAATCATGTCCGATTCTGCAATTTCTTTTTCTAAATTGGAAATCTTCGACTCTGGAAGCGTATGTGATTAAATTAGCCCATACGAAACTTACCAAGATTGGCCATGATAGGGCGAAGCCAAAAGTCCTTTGACCCGGCTCCCTGACCATTCTTGTGGAAAGGTCTAAAGCAGGCATTGCCCACTGATAAAAATCATCTCATATCTCCCAGCTCTGTCCATTATCAGGCCTTGCTGCAATTTCCTTCTTGCAGTCTTCGTGTGGGATTTTCATTCCTGGGTCAAGATGCTGAGACTCTCCTATTCTTCTCTCCTAAATCTCAGTATCCATGTCTTACCACTTACAAATTAAATAAAGCAGAGAAAATAAACCACACAAGAACCAAGAAAATATACCACCTATTTATAATTTATATATTGCAATCCCCAAAGTGTTCTTAATATGCAAAACCATCTTGGAAAAAGAAGAAGCTGTAGGACACACAATTCAAGATTTAAAATACAACTACGCACATGCAGTACACTAAACAGTCTGGTTCTGGCATAAGAATAGACATAGAGGCCAAAGGAATAGAATTGGGGGTTCAGAAATGAATTTGTACGTCTTTGCTCAATTTGTTTCAACAGTGAGCTATGTCCATTGAATGTGCAAATAATGGTCTCTTTAACATATGATGCTGGGACAACTGGATTTCCACACAGAAAAGCATGAAGGTGGACAAGTACCCCACACCATATACAAAATTTACTCTAAAAATGGATAGATGACCTAAATATGAGAACTAAAACCATAAAACCCTTAAAAGTAAGCATGAGAGTTATATTTCATGTTTTTTCCCCCACACTTTCATAGATATGACATAACAAACAAATAGATAAATTTCTCTTGGTGCAATTTAAATCTTTTGTGTATCAGTGAGCACTATCAAGAAAGTGAAGACAACTAAAGGTTGCGAGAGCATACTTGGAATCTCCACATTCCCTAAGGGTTTCATATTCAGAAATATAAGGAGTGCCTAGAACTAAATACAGAAACACAAGCTACCCAATTTAAAAAAGTGGCAAAAGGCATAAATAGGCATTATTCCAAAGAAAATACAAATGGCCAGTATGCACATGAAAAGAGGCATCAGCAGTCATTGGGGAAATGCAAATCGAAATCACAGTGAGGTATCACTTCACATCCCACTGATGGCTATTGCCAGAAAAAAACAAAAACAAACAGAAGAAAGTTAGTGAGAATGGAAGAAACGGAGCCATGTGCATTGCTACTGTGCATCTGAGGTACTGCAGCCACTGTAGTACACAGTTTGGTGGCTCCTCAAATAATCTAACAAAGAATTGCCATATGACCCTGTCATTGCACTCCTAGGCATATACACAAAAGAATTGAAAGTACGAAAACACATACATGGACACTGACATTTACTGCAACATTAGTCACTGAACCAAAAAGGTGGAAACAACCCCAGTGTCCATTAAAGATGATTGGATACACAAAACGTGACCTATAGATACATGCAATATTATGCAGCCATAAAGAGCAAGAAGATTCTGCTATTTTCAATAAGTGGATGAACCTTGAAAAAACTGTTCTGAATGAAATAACTGAAATCCCAAGAACAATTATCGCATGATCCCACTTACATGAAAGTCTACAATATGCAAAGACATAGAGCAGTTTAATGGCTGGGAGGGCTGGAGGCAGAAAGCACGGGGGTGATTTCTAAAAACAAAAGAACAAAGTCAACAAAAAGAATATTCAAATCTAAATCTAAATGAAAGAAACCTATGAAATCCTAGCATGTATTATTGATCAAATGTTATATTTCAAATATGTGATGTTTTACAACATAAAAGAAGGCCAACTACCATTCTGCCAACAAAAGAGTACATAAAGAACCAACTATGGTCATCATGTTGGGAATAACCTATGAAGCAGGCTAGCCAGGCTACAGGGAATCCATTTGTACTACAGAGAAGCAGTTACTGGATCATTCCACAAGGAGGTATCAGTACACTTCTGAGCAGGAGAATCCACCATCATGAAGGACACTCACCAGAAGGTGCAGAAGACCTTTGGTGGGTCCAAGTGTGGTAGGAGGCGTGTGTGCAGTCACCTTGGGACCGCCATGGTCATTTGACATCACGTGGTGTGTCTGAAGCTACACATGACATGGGGGAAAATAAAGAAGGTCAGGTCACCCTATCAGAAAAATAGGACGCTGAGATGAGGCTCCCAGTGCTAGCAGCAACCTGAGGCTTCAGAAAAGAAAGGACTCGGAAGTAAGAGCCATGTCTATTCACAGGTGGGCTTCCCCATGCTCTCTAGATCCACCATCCCCACCCTCCCTCAGGGACAGGGCTTCCCCACGGCCTCCCCTGTCACTTCCCTGACCCAAACCCCTGCGTTGCTTCTGCCACTCCCACTGAACTGGCACCACGCCTTCCTGGGAAGGTGGGGATCTGAACCAACTGATCAGACACACCAGAGGAAACCATTTCATTCTATCTTTTGGATCCTGAGGCCACCTGTGACAGAAGAGACAAGGGGTGTGGCTGGGAAGCCCTACTATAAGAGTGGAACTGTCATCTTCCTCCAGGTTGTTCAAGGAACACAGACCCAGTTCCTCATCTCCCTTACCTGTCAGCTCACCTGAGCCAACAAAGCTAGAACAGTCCACACACACCTGCACAGGTGTGACTGAGACCTTCACCTGCATCTCACGCCTCTCAGCACAGGGTCACATCAGAAGGTTCACCCTACCCACAACCAAGGCTGGAGGGATTCTGGCTGTGCAAGTCTGTAGCTGGCTGTTTTTCAGCTAACTGAGGTCCTGTCATCTCAGGGTTCTTGCAGTCCTCTCTTCCCAGGCCCAGGTGCTAACACTATGTTTTCCCGCCCTCCTGGTTACTGGTGCTCGTTGACTCTAGAAAGGCTCCTAAGCTCTGAGGGGCAGACTATTGATTCAAGGGGCATGCAATCCTTGACAACTTCAAATATACCTCTACTTACTTTGATTGTCCAGTGTGAAGATTTTCATTTTCATTATGTTGAAGTATAATCCACACTGAAGGCTGTGGTCTCTGAACTTCATCAAGTAGTTAGTCAAGTTTTCTTCATTTTCAGCATGCAAGTGTCATCTGCGTATCCCAGGTTGTCAATGATATTCCTCCAATGCTGATGCCCCATTCTTCCGCATATATTCTGGCTTCTCAGATTATTTGTTAGGCATCCAAAACCCCATAGAGATTGAAAAAGTGAGATGAAAGGATCCAATATTGCCACACCTCTTTTCCATGGACACATAGAAGGGCCTAAGTCCCCCAAATGCTCCACTCACAATCTCCAATATAGTACACCAATGATGTCTATATGTTCTTGCTTAACACATTCGATTGACACACAGGCACATACACAGACAGAAAGACACACACACACACACACACACACACACACTGACCAATGATGTGTTGGTAGATATTTATCCATTCACTCTCCAGTGGGAGTGCTGCAAGTCTGCTTTGTAAAGACTAACAACTCACCTGATAGAAGTAATCCTGCCACGGCTAATTTCAAGGTACCAGCCTGATGTCACTGACCCCCAGTGGGCAGAGATAAGCACCACCTACTACCCCAAGTTAATAGGAGCCGATGCCAGCATACCTGATCCACTTTCCTATTAACATGTACACACATTCCACCTGCACCATGAGAAGGACCTTTAACTCCCACTGATAATATGTAAACCAAATCTCACTATACATCTCCAGAACACACAGCTCACAACTCCTGAACACACACATACAACCTCGACCCACAACCTGAATATACAAACATACCACATCTTACTGCTAATAGTTTTACGACAAAAACCCTACGGACCGTGAACACTCACAGTCGTTACTATAACAATGTATATACTCTCCACACGTGCCTGAACACACATATGTACAACAAACAATACAGACAATCTAGCTCTCTGACACCACCATGTTCAAAATCTCACTTCATAAGCCACGCTAATACAGACACACACTAAAACCCACATCTCTAAAACACTTATAATACACAAATTCCAAAATGCATGCACAATTTATATATATCTTCTCAGTTTCCAAATGTACATCCTGAATCTCCCACACCCTCCAGAACAAACAGCTCTGAAAACTAGTGAAACCAAATAAACACACAACCACTTACGACCCTCAGTATTAATATATGTAAGTACATCACATGAACATTGAAAATGTACATACAAGCTATACCACCAAATTCTGCAAGAATTAGACCAGATTAGGCACAAAGAGAAATGCCGGCTGCTTTCATACAGACACAAACCCCCCACACACACACCCATAACCCAACCATGTATATATACCCCACACATGTATAGATGCAGATAAAACTCCAAAACACCCACAATCCTTGCACTCTAGCTAATATACACACACAACCCATGCCCCTAAGCGGCCACGTGTTCACACATGCCAGACACAACACACACAGACACATACACACATGTAAACAGCCTCAATTTCTCAAAGTATACATCACCCAAAACACTATAGATTATCACACGTCTCTAGAATATAGCCTCACTTCCCAATCTCCGAACATGCCCAAACACACACATCTAGAAACACCCTAACATTCTCCAAAGAAACACTTGTAGAATAGTCCAAGAATAATTCACCCTCCCACTCGTGACTTACACACACCAGTATATACTCCCCACTTACAATGAGATATCTCTTGCACATCCTGAATAAATACACTGGAACCCCGTTCCAGGTCCATATCTCACGTTCCGAAACAGCCACATTCTCAATATCTCACACATAACCATATCAACGTGCCTCTACTACATGTAAAAACAATTCTCCCACACCCTGTGCAAATACACGGCCCCATATTTTCATCAGATACACACCGCTTCATTTTCCAGAATACACCATACTCTCTACTGAAAAATATTACACACAGCCCTGGAAAATAGTCATCCAAACAGCCATGCCCCTTCATGAAACACACAAGTTCTTTACCCATACAACTGGCCTTATACCCTAAATCTAACCTAAATTATCCAGGGAACTGAAAGTATGCAACAATGACCCTGGATCTTCCAAAGCCAATAAACCCTCATAATGCCTGTCTACACATAATCCAACAATCCAAAATACTCAAACAGAAATCAATTTCAAATTTTCTAGTGTACAGAATCACACAAACCCCAGACCGAACATGGAAGAATTCATGTGCAACTCCAGAAAAGCACCCAAAGCAACACAAATGTATAACATGCCCTGACTACACACCAGTGATCCTCTCTCAGTCCGCAAATATAAAAAAGAACAGGCCCTACATCCAAACTAATACACACAGGCACACTCCCTCAGATGCCCAAATGTAAAGCTGAGAAACCCATTCCAAACCTGCTATTAGGTACACAGAATGACCCAAAATCCATGGCAGGAGAGCCACGCCCTAAGTATTCCCTCGAGCCACAAATTGTAAAGAGCTCACCTTCCAGGCTTTGAGTGCACACGCCTGTATCTCATGCCCTGCACATTCCCACAAAACACACTCATACTGAACCACAAATATTCAGAGACACCGCCAACCCACACATACAAATACCAACTTCCCGCGAACCCATTCACACATACACAACCCCCAAACTGTGAATTCACAGAAACACATGGCCAACAGAGTCCCAAATAATGGGCACAGAAGTACCCACACCCCTCGATTCTCACAATCCCTACGAAGCTCACAACTACATCTCTGTCCTATTTCAAGTTATACACACCACCACACAAGTATCCACCCTCAAAAAACAAACGCAAAACTTTCTCATCTCCTCAAGTACAAACACTGACCCCCGACAGCCTATTAATATACACACGTGCCTCACATTCCAAATATACCCACAGACACTCACTCCAGGATAGAAACAAAAATACAGCAACTTACAGCCTCAAATGCACACACAGTTGTGTGCTGGCAAAGGATTACACACTCACACTGGCTTTCTGCAGAATCATACATATAAAATCTCCCAGATACACATGGAGGAGTGACACAGAATTTACTGATTTCAATCAAACATGCAGTACTCGTGACTGGAAATCTTTTATACACACATCATTAGCAGGGTGCTTTTGTAGATCTTGGAAAATCTGCTGCATCCTTAACCCACCATGCTTGCAAGTCAATCATGATTCCATGCACGACACTACAAATAAATGCTTGGTTTTTAGTCAATTCAGCAAAGTCACTCACTTCCTCAGCAAAGCAGTGTCATTTGAACATGAATGTTGGTTGATATGTTTCTTATATTAACAAGGAAGACCTAAGAGACATGAGGTCCTAGGCTGGAACTTGACAGAATTTTCCTTGACACGAGCTCTTTCTGTGCTTAAACAGAGAGTGCTTCTCAAATCCTTATTTTTCAAAATTAGGTATTATTCAGAATGTAACAGATAATGACACACTTGTCAGTTTAAAGAGTCATTATTGAAAGTTCCCCCCTCATTTTCAGTCCACCAGTTAGGAAAACAATCACTGCAGTCCTGACGTGCAGCCTTTGCCATTTCCCGTGGTATAAATACTGCCGACACAGGACAAGCTAGCAACCTGAGAGCGCTAAATTCTACACAGTGAAAGGGGGTCTCCCAATGCAAAGCCTACCTGCAAATAACCCAAGAGCCTACAGGAGGGTAAAGCATAGCAGCAACATTACTAAGGATGTTTGCGTGCCCCTTACCTTCCCTTGTAATAGAACTGACCGATGAGAAAGCGGAAGAGCGGTGCGCTCCTGTGTGCAGGGTCTGAGGCCTCCCCTGGTACAGGCCAGCCCAGCCGCGAGACCTACCCTTAGGGACCCTGCCTTCCCTGCTCCTGCCGCGCGCCTCCCTGAAGGGGACCTTCTGCAACTGACGCCTGAAGCCGTTAGAGGGCGGCAGTTCGCGCGCCCCAGAGCCTTGTCCCAGGAGGTTGTGCGCATGCGTGAGCTCCAAAACCAGGGAGGGCTTAGCCTTGCACCCTAAAGGCTTCCTACCTAAAGCACACCCTTCGTTGTGGGTGCATTCTGACTCACAGCGACTCCATAAGACAGAACTCTATCATCCAAGGGCCATTTTTCCTCAGGCAGCCCTGCTGATAATTCAAAGCTCCCAGACTGCCTTGCAATAAGAAATGCTTGATTTTCACATCCCCTACCTCTGCAGAGCCTACTAAGTTGTATTTGCGTTTTTACATGGACTATACCATACTCTCTCGGAAACCCTGGTCGCGTAGTGGTTAAGTGCTACGGCTGCTAACCAAAGGGTTGGCAGTTCGAATCCGTCTAGGCGCTCCTTGGAAACTCTGTGGGGCAGTTCTACTCTGTCCTGAGGATCGCTATGAGTCGGGATCGACTCGATGTCACTGGGTTTGGTTTTTGGTTATACCGTACTCTCACAGTCCCTGGCTCTACAAATCAAGGAATGCATGCTAAGAGATCTCTTAAGGGAAAAGTCCTCAATATGTGTCCTTCAGTTTACTTTTCTCCTGTTTAGTGAGTAGGAAAACATCTCAGCCAGTCTTACTTTCTTCCTGTCCACATAGCAGGTACTGTGGGGAAAAAAAAAATTATTCCTTTTTTTCATAATATAAATTAATTATTCCTTTTAGCCCTTAAAAAAAAAACGCACCAGAATTGCATCATTGTATTGCTTTTAAGGGTTTTTTTTTTTTTTTTAAAGAAAAATTTCAATAATCCGACAGCCTTTTTCTGGAAATTGCAAGATTTGTATTATTTCTCACTCCTTGGATGACTCTCTGTATGGCCCTACGGAGCCAACACACAGAGCCTCCAAGTGCACAGGCTGAGAGAGAAATCACAGCAGCTGAATAAGTCTCAGTCATCACATTTTATCGTTTCCTCCAATGCTCTGAGGTTGGGTGGAAGATCATCTGTCGTCTGTGTTCTATGACCTAAGAAGAGAGATGATTTTTTTTCAGTGGTCAGTGCAGGCCTTAGAGTTTTTCTACACGGATGGTCAGAGAGCCAGTTCCAAAGGACTTTTGGCTTTGTGCTTTCACAGCCAATAGCAGTAAATTTCATAGGGGCTAATTTAATCACACATGCTTCCATGGCTGAATATTTTCAGGCAGTAGAAACAGAAATTGCAGAATGTGGACATTAATGTTCCTCCACAATGCAATGTTTAAATCATTGGCTCTGGGCTCACTCTTTCAAATCCAATGGTCCTAAATCTAAGTTAGTATGTAAAATGGGAAAAAATTCATGGACTCACTGGCAAGCAGAAGAATGAAAGAACAAGTCTGCTTTTCTTGAAGGCCTAGATGAACTGATTTGCCCCACCATTGGCCTAGATTGAAAAGCATTTAAGGTTGCTCCATGGTACAAGCTCAAGTCCTAAGAAAAGTCACCAAGGTTTTACTTTTATCAATCATCATAACTAGCTTTTAAAGGTATCAGGGCGGTTTTTCTTGAATCTAACTTCACCATCTAAGCTAAGACATGAGTGGAGTTGTTCAGTGTAGGTGCCAGAGAAAATACAAAGAGAGATGCACGCAAGAAGCTGCTTCCTGGTTGCAGAGAATTAAGGGGTGGGCAATTTCCAGAAAGGCAGAAGCTGTGTGGAGGCGCTCTTTTCACAGTGGTTGGGCAAACGCTGTGGATGCTGAAGATAGAAAGATTCATTGGGTCTTATCAGGTTTATATTCCAGGTAAAACTCAGACAGCACGAGGCAATTCATGAGGACCACATTATGAAATGGCTTTGTAACATAATTTAGTAAAGAGGGGAGAAGAACCCTTGTCTCCTCTGAGCTTCCAATTCTCTGTTCTCCTCTACAATATGGCTGCTGTTGCCTTTTTCCACATTACCCTCAAGTCAAAATATCTTCCCCAGTGACAAGAATCTAAGTTAGTGCCAGCAGGGAAATTTTCTCAGTGAAGGCTATCAGTGTGGAACACTCCCTCATGCCTCTCTCCTTCCCTTACACCCTCCCATCTGAAAGGGCACTACTGCTGTGAGAGCAGGATTAAAGTTGGTCTCACATTACTTTTCTCATTGCAACCACTAGGGGTCAGCACCCTTCATCACCCATGACTAATTTTCCATCAAGTGTCTCTTCCTGAAACAACAAAATAAGTGCTCTTTCAACTCATTTTAATACACTGAAAATTATGCTCGTGATGAAAAAAAGTCAAACATATTTAATGAACATTCTACCATTACTCACACAAAGATTTGATCACATACCTTGATGAGCCTGGATTCCAAAGAGCGAGGGTGTGTGTAGGACTTCATGGCTCAGAATGGCCAGGTAGGGGTTAGATGCGAGCAAGTGTGTGTGTGACTTGACTTTGGTGAGTAGAATCCTGTTTTGGTCTCAAGATACCCACCCATTTTATGGCCATGGGGCTCCATCTACCACCTGAAGAACCCAGGGCTGTTGGAAAAAAAAAAAAAACAAAAAAAACACTCATTACCCATTGCCTTCGAGTTGATTCCTAAGCTCATTTAGTTTAGTTTCAGAGAAATAGATTTTCTTCTCCCTCATCCTTATAGCTGCTCCCATGCCCACTAAGCTCAAGAGCTCCAGAGGGTTTGATAACCATTCAGTATCCCAGATGATCAAAATGACCTGAAAGATTATGTATAATTGGTGTGCTGGTTTGGTTTGGGCGCTGTGTTTTATGTTTATGGAACCAAGATTCCAACTCTGACCTTCTTACTGCAAATTCAGTTCTGTTCTTATGAGGGTGAGTAAGTCATAATAAAAAAAAAAAAAAAAAGCTAAGGTTTTTTTTATTTTCCCTCTGGTAGGTTTGCCACATAAAATACAGGCCACTTGTCAACTTCAAATTTTTGAGAAAGAACAGCTAATGTTTTTGTGGAATCCTATTGGTGTGGTGTTCTTGAAACTATGTCTTCATATTACACAGGGATTCCTTGGAGTCCTGTATTTTACTTGCTAAATCCAGCAAGCCTATTCTTGGGCTAATTTGATGTTTACGAAAATGTTGCAGTTCTCATTGTAGAATCTAGGGTATATGTAAGAATACAAATAGGATCATTGATCCAGAAAGGGAAAGAAAAAATATAGACATACAAGATAGCATTAATTTTAAAGGAAAGAATAAATATATACATATATATATAGGAACACACCATACTTGTATAATGAAAACAAGGGAACTGAAAGCACTTTTGACAAATGAGCATAGCTTGTGTTAGTTACCCCCAGTCACATACAATATTTTTGGAAAGAGGAAAAAGAAATAGAAAACATCATCGATTTCCAATGAGATGGAGAATTTGGTTGCCAAGAAAAGGTGTGGGGGTTGGGGGGAGGAGTTGTCACTGTACAATCTATCTGAACTATTGGACTTTTCAACTATACAGAGGTATCTTTCTTTAACTACTGAATTACAGTCATTGTTAGTAATAAGATACTTAAATATGAATGTACAATATAACAATCTGGGAAACAACAGGAATCTACTTCTGGTCATGGAATTAGAGGCTGCCGCCCTTCCTTTAATACACTGGGGCTTTCCAGGAAAAAGGATCATAAGTAAGGCTGGCCATGCTGCAGCCTCCAGAGTTTTAAGTAATGAATGGGAGTTCAGGGACACAAGGACTGCTTCCTAAACAATAATGTATACAATACTGTATGCACACACACCAAACACAACGGAACTTCTCTGAAAACCCTAATTTCAAACACTTGGATTCCTTGTCTCTATATGTACCCCACCTTCCATTAGACAAAGTGTCCTGAATTTTGTTTATGAAGTGCTGGTGACCTTGTAATAATTCAAGAATCTGCCACCTAGACTTGGGGAACAGGGTGGGTGTAGGGGCTCAAAACTAGGTATGTCGATAAGAATTGAAGTCTAGAGTAGAGCCTTTGTGCTGTGGATCTGAGAAAGAACCCACAAATGGCCCTGAGAGGTTAACACTATTTGTGTTGTCAACCATAATTTGAAGGAAACAGGTAGCTTTTGCCTACCTGTCAGATCCCTTTCATGGAATGTCTCCTCATCCCCACCTGCCCTCCACCCCTCCCCCACTGTAGAATGTCTGGAGTCCTACATTCTACTCCTGTTTAGATTCAAACTTTTCCCTCCTTTTCTTGGATCCATGGGCATCTGTTGGAGCCAGATCACGCTCCGAGTCCAGGACATGGTGATTTCAGATGCTGAAGCCTGCCAGACAGCTGTGGTCAGTGCCCAAGCCTGTGGAGATGTCTTCAGAAGGAGGTAGGCCTGGAGGGAAGGGGGTGTGTTATCAGATCCCTGCCACCCCTCCAACCCTTGGGAATTCAAATTTGACACTTCCCCTGGGGACAAGCTGTCTGAGCAGGAGTAAGAGTGGACCCTTAACACCACCTGGAATATCCCACCTAGGGAGCCTAAAGAGGAAGATTGGAAAAATGAGACAGGAGGTTGGGGAAGGAGGAAAGAGGTTTTATAGTACGCATCATGAAAAGAAACGCTCAGGAGGAGATAGGGAAACCACTCTTTTGAAGACTCACTCTTCAAGAAAGTTCGGAGGACACTTTCTACTTCAGAAAGTCCCTTCCCTGCTAGTGAGCCTGCTGGGGGCATTTCAGACAGAGCGGATGTCAACCCTGTTCCATGGGTTGGAAACAGCTTATGAGGGTGGCAGCCTGTCTGCCTGGGATTCCTGAGAGAGGTTCTGTGAGTCATTGATAGTTTGGGCCTCTTACTTCTTGGTAGACAGAGGCCTGAGAGTCTAGTTGAAGTGCTCACAAGTTCTCTAGTGGAAAATTTCTCAACTAGAGGCAAAGATTATCTAATTCACTCTTGGGACTTCTTGCAGTCTTCACCACTTTGCCCTTCCATACTGATGCCCATCAGCTGAGATTCATTGTTCTGATTCCCAGTGACCAGGCAGGGAATTCAGATGACCTAACACCTGGTTGCCTTTCCTACTCCTCCATTTACCCTTTTCCTTTGTCTCAACAGCAACTCCAGTGCTGGGTCCGGATATGACCATGAATCCTGGTGCCTCCATGTCTCCTTTCACTGCACTGCCCTTCCCCCCACACACTCCCAGACACCCACACCGAGAACCCAGGGAACAGCACCCACTCCCTCTCATGACTTCATCATGCCCTGCAGACACCCCTCTGGGGCTCTCTGCTCTCCCCAGGACACTTCTGGTGCCTATCGTTGGGGATTCTGGCCACGGTGGGGCCAGAGCTGGCAAGGTCATTGTTCAAGTGAGGACAGAAGGGACATCAGCAGAGCTGCCTGGAATTCAGACCTTTGCCATGGGGCAGACCCCACTTAATTGGAGTGCCCCAGGGGCTCCCAGTGGGGCACTTGAGTGTGCTCCACCCCCTTTTGGGGAAGCCTCTGCTGTGATCCCTGACACTTCTGTTGTGGGTACTCAGGCTTATAGGGGAGTTTGGTCCCCAACTCTTTCTCTTCAAGCTCCACCACCAGCTGCCCAGCTGGCCTCCATTTTCCCCCAAGTGAAGGCTTGCTCAGGCCAACACGCTTCTTCTGGGGAGGGAAGCCTGGCCGCCACACAATCCAGGCCTTCGCTGGATGACTCCTCCTATAATCCTCAGAGTGTTTACCAGAACTACCGACGTTGGCAATGCTTCAAGTCTCTGGCCCGAAGGCACCATCCCCAAAGTCCTGATACAGAAGCTCTTTCCTGCTTTCTCATGTGAGTGCCCTAATCAGTGGGGACAGCTGAGATTATCGTGCAGCTTTCAAATAAAGAGGTCTTGGGGAGACACAATGGAGGTTACGCTCTTTACGAACACTTGAGCAAAGGTCATGAGGGCGATGGGATATGTTATGAGAAGATATTTTCCTGATCATATTAACCGCACCTCCCTGTGAACAACACATTCAGATGCCTTATCTCAATTGATGCCGACCACCTTGTACATGAAGCCAGTCTTTATATTGGAATCATTATCCTAATAATTATTTACAGGAGACTAAACAGTATGGTGGAAAACCTGGTAGCATAGTTGTTAAGTTCTATGGCTGCTAACCAAAAGGTCAGCAGTTCGAATCCACCAGCCCTCCTCACAAACTCTATGGGGCAGTTCCAATCTGTTCTATAGTGTCGCTATGAGTAGTGATCAACTCAATGGCAAAGGCTTTGGTTCTGTTTTTTTTAAACACTGTGGTAAAGTGAGGACCAATGATATGAATTTTGGTCTCAGACCGCGAACACTACGTTCCTCCACTGGTCTTTACTTTCCAGAATAGGAGTTGAGCATATCTTGGCCAGTGCCGTATCATGTCCAGAGGAGAGAGGAAACGGGCAAGGCCTAGGACAACCACTTTAAGTTTACTCCCACCCTCATTCCTCTAGAGAATTCCAGTTACAACAGGGAGGTGGTAGAGTATGCATAGTTGTGAAGGGTTTGGGCTCTGTCCTCCTTAGATTTGTAATCCTGAACAGGGCATTATACATCTTCACCCTAGAGTATCTCATCAAATAAGGAGACAACTACAGTTAAGAGGATAGCTAAGAAGATGATATGACCTAATATATGAAGTGTAGTCCAAAAAAAGTATCTACAAGAGTGAAATTTTCCTAGCTACAGTATGTGTGAGTGGAAACTGGCAATGAAGTGCAGGGTCACGGACTTCTGTGAATGAAAGGCAGAGTGATTAGTCACGTGGGAAGCTTTATCTCTTCAGAGCAGGCCCTACATCTCTCTCAAACCTGAGCTTCCCAACAGGTCAATCAATATCGAACTCTTATCACATTCCACAGGATGTTTTTCCACATACACGTTGCTCTCATTGGCTGAAAGACTGAAGGCATCTTCTTCCCTCTCCCACTGCCCACCACTCGCCCAGGAATAAAGACACAGTCCCCTAAATCCAAATTTCAAGCAGTCTTAGGGATTCCCTGGATTCCAAAACAGCAAGTGGTATCCTGGAGGCAAAAGCACTTGAAATCTAAAACACTGGAAGAGGGATTGACACGGACAAATAGCAAGATAGATGTGATGATGGGCAGAGGATGTGTGTAGGGGTGGTGTTAAGATGGGGATGAGATATGTATTTGTCGAAAGTTACTGACATGCATGGATATTTAGCCCAGTCCTGCCATCCCTGGCTAGACTGAAGCCCACCATGACCCTGGAGGAGGGACTCTGGCGGTCTGTACAGGAATGGCAGCTCAAGAGCAACTTTGACCGGATGATCTTCTATGAGATGGCAGAAAAGTGAGTCCATGGCATCTTGGCCTTGTTGGGACTGAGCAATGAGGTGTGAATGAAGTAGGAGGGCTGGTACAAATCAGAGGGTGTGTGTGAGGAGGAGGTGTGCACCTGGAGAGGGCTCCTGGTTCCCTGATGATCCCGCTCTACCCTCAGACAACTTCTACCACACATTCACTGCTTGGAGTTTTCTGTTCTGCATTCATCAAGAAATTCACCCCTTCTACATGTTGGATTTGTAGATGCCCCCATACTGGAGTGTTAAGACAGAATGGGGAGAAACACTGTGGCTACCCAAGGAGATATGGTCCAAGCTCTAGACACTCTGAAATGAGGGGATATGCTGTACCAGCCAAGTTCCTGCTTGCGTCAACGTCCATATAGCTAACAGGGAATTTGGGGCCACTCTTCCTCATGACAACTCTTACAAAATTGTTCTACAACTGTCCAAGAATGGTCCAGGCTGGAAAGCTGTATTCATGAGAAGACAGCATCTCAGTCACCCTGTTGGACGAGCTTCTGTCCCTCATTGCCTTTCCTCCCTTGGTTTAAAAAAAAAAAAAGTCATGAGAGGAACCTGAGGCTTTTGTGAAACCTCATACTCCACCTTTTTTCCAAATGTCTCTTGGACCACTTGCCCACCTGGTTTATATCCCAAGGCCTCCAAGCTTGAGACTAGGACTGGGACACTAGGAACTACTCCTTGGTGTTATCTGCAATCAACTTCATCCCATTCCAGGTTCAGGCTGTCACCTCTACTGTGTGTGTTTTAGGCAAGGGCAGGAGAGGCTTGGAGAACGGTGTGCATGACTGGGTCCTGCTGTGTGTCATGTAGGTCTGATTCAATTCAACCAACCAGTGTCAGCGTTGTGGTGTGCCATCAGGTGCTAAGGGTATGGAAAGGTAGTGAGCACTATGGCTGTGTCAGGAGGAGCTTCCAAGAAGGCCGGGCTCATTTCCTTCACAACCTTCCTATGTTATGATGAGTTGTGCTGCAGGTGAAGGGATGATGTGGTGAACATGTAAAGGACCCAAACCTTGTTTGTGCCTCCTGGGAAATGGACTTACTGGGCACCTGGACAGGTCATTGAAGGCACATCTTTCTTCACTGCCCCATAATTGGCTGTTGCCTGGTCCTGGGGCTCCTGGTACATCTTGTCTTCTCCTCAGCACACCCTGTGCCTCCCTCACCCTTGTCAGGTTTATGGAGTTTGAGGCAGAGGAGAAGTCAGAGATTCAGATGTTGCAGCAGAGGAATGCGTCTGTCTGCCTGCTTCCTCCAGCTCCACGCAATCTTGATCCTCACGGGCCTTCATCCACTGTGGTTGGCCAGCATCCAGGTATGGCTAAGCAAGTTCAGCAGGAGCCACGGGCCAGGGGTCAAAGGAGGTATTTAGGGACTGGTTTTGTTGGGAGAAGGCATTGTCTTCACCTGTGGTGCTTTTCTTTCAAGAGGGGACAATGGCTATTTCTAACAGCAGAGACTGCCAGATGCCTGGGGTCTCCACTGCTCTTCTTTACACACTAGTAGTGAGGTGGTCAAGTTTTATAACTATTGTCTCACATGGATTATCAAATGTGGGCTCCAATACCTAATCAGCTTTAAATGTGGGTCTCAATGAGACTTCTTGAAAAAGAAGCAGTTTCAAGTTTCCCCATAAGTTGACTCTCTTGGACCATCTGCCTCTTCCATCTTCTCCTCTCACACTGTTTGTGGCTTCAAGTGTGCCTGCCCTACCAGAAACCATGACAGTGTCTCCATAATTCTGCCTTTACAACATGGGTTTGGGTGGTGACTTAGTTATCTAGTGTTGCTATAACAGAAATACCACAAGTGAATGGATTTACCAAACAGAAATTTATTCTCTCACAGTCTAGAAGGCTAGAAGTCTGAATTCAGGGTACCAGTTCTCGGGGAATGGTTTTACTCTCTGTTGGTTCTCGGGGAAGGTCCTTGTGATCAGTCTTCCCCTGGTCTAGCAGCTTCTCAGCACAGGGACCTCGAGTCCAGAGGACGGGCTTCACTCTGGGAACTTCATTCTTGGTGGCATGAAGCTCCTCTCCTCTCTGCTTGTTTCTCTCTTTTCCATTTCAAAAGAGATTGACTTAAGATACAATCGAATCTGTAGACTGAGGCCTCCCTCATTAACACCACTGCCTATAATCCTGCTTCATTAATATCATAGAGGTTAGGATTTATAACACATACGATAATCACATCATATCCCAAATTGGTGCACAACCCCACAATCCTGGGAGTCGTGGACTAGCCAAGTTCACACACATTTTGGGGACACAATTCAATCCGTAACAGGTGGAAAGAGCCAGAATTTGCTACCACATAAACATCCTCTTTCCAACCCTTCTATAGTGTTCATTCCAAAGAAGGGAGGTTCCATGGCACAGCCCCCTACGCAACATCAACACAGACCCCAGCACCCTTTGGAGCCCAAGCGGTCCCATGAAACCCCTCCTGAAGCCGTCAAAGATTATGTTGAAATTATGGAAGATCTCCTGGGAACTGCCCATTCAGCCACTGTGGAGCCAGACAGGAAATGTGAAGAAGAAGCAAATGAGGAACAAGAGGAAGCGAATGAGCTGTACCCAGATCCAGGACTCCTGAGCTACATTGACAAGCTGTGTGCACAGGAAGCATTTATCACCAAGGTGGGCCGGGACCTGAGGATTGGTGTGTGTGGGTTCTGTACTTTGGTGCTCCATCCACCAAACATCTAGAGTTTTACCCCAGACATTGTAATTAAGCTCAGTTCTTTCCTCCATAATCGATGTGTGTGTCCTTTTCTTGTGTGTACATGTGTGTGTGTGAGTGTCTGCGTAGGTGTAGATTGGGGTGGTGATATTTTAATGCAATACTGGATGCAAATTCGAGAGGGAGATTACTGATTCTCTTCTAGAACCTCTAAATCACTGGTTACTCCTTGTCAAAGATGTTCACATGTCGCCTCCTTCCATTCTCAGGTTGAAGCAGTTATTCACCCTCAATTCCTGGAAATGTTATTATCTCCAGATTCTCAGGTAGATCCCATGTCTTTAAGGCAGGAGCTGGAGGAAGAGGAAGGACTCACTCTCACTCAGGTAAACCAGAGGAGGAAGGGAGAATCATAACATGAAACCCACAGGATTTCATCTAACCCGACAGTGCCTTGGCTGTCATGGCTTCTGCGGAAGGCCAGCTGCAGGTGTGGGAGCAGGTGCAGAATGAGGAGGTAAGAGATAACGGAGTGGCCAAGAAGAGCAGTGGAGTGGTAAGGCATTGCGGTTGGGAAAACCACACAAGAGGATGGACAGGCAGAGCTGCAGTACTAGTTATTGAAGGACACTCATGTGACTGACTTCCCTAAATCCTGCCCCAATACTATGGTCTCCACCACCCACTCAGCCACGTGTTCTCACAGTCTGTACAGAATCAGTAATTATCCACTTTCCTTCCTTGCAGCTGGTGGAGAAGCGACTGCTGGAATTGAAAGGAAAAGTAGGTGTGGAGGCACCCCCAACTTATGGTGTGCCAACCATGGAGTCACCTTGTACAGAGTCTAGGACCAGTCAAGACGCAGGGAGCACAGATAACCACAGCATCCAACTACAGATGAGCGAGAAAATGAGCACAAAAGAGTTGGATACAGATGACCTGCCAAAAGATGGCAGCAGCTACAGTAATTTGTCTAAGTCAAAAGAACTTGCTCCCTTTATGTGGAGTCCCATGTCACAGGAACTTAAGTCTGAAGAATCAACTTCTCCTCAACGGGGTCCTGGTTGCACCTCCCCTAGATTGGGAAACAGAGAAACCTTAATGTCCTTACAAGCCTCTCCTATTAATGGAACACCTGGGAAAGGAGAAAGGTCCGGTGAAGAAGAGGAAGAGGAGGAACTCCCCAGCCTTGACTTACTCTTGGCATCTCAAGAAAGCCTACTGCCCTGGAGTCTTTCCAAGAGTCCTCTGCCTGCCTCCAGCATTCTGCACCATGGAGTTCGGGGTACCTGGGGAGAATCCCAGCCCCGATCTCCGGAGACAGTGAGTCTTAGCTGTCCTGGACATACAGCTGTGAAGTGGAAGATCCCACCTCAAGTCAGAGCTCCATCACTTGCTGCAAAGCAGCCCTACTCAGGGGCTGACCTTGGAGTCTCTGGGAGGCAACCCTTGACTGTGGGTGAGGTCCAACCCTCGCTGTCTCTAAAAAGAAGATGTGACCCTTCCACTCATGGAAAAAGAAAGAAGCATCTTCTTAGCCATTAGTGAGCTCTCCTATAGGTCAGACCATCAAGTTAGGGTCCTTTAGATAGGTTAGGGTTGTCAGCTCCTCCCCCATACTTATTAGGCTAATGCTCCTCCCCTATCCCAGTGGTACTTTTGGCTATTGTACAGATACGATGATGGCAGAGAGGGAGGCCAAAGCCTGGGTAGGGTGCACATCTACTTCCATAGTGGCAGATGAAGAACAGTAGATTTACTTTAAAGAATAAAAAAAAAAAACTTAAAGAATAGTCCTCTGTAAATTGGGATTAAAGATAGTTTTGTTGAAAGAAATTGTCATTGACTCTTTCTTCTGGCCCTCCTCTGATGCTGGATGGACTGTGGTGCTGTGAAAAGGAAAAGATATAGGTGTCCCCCGTGTTCCTGACCCACATGTGACTGACCTAGTTCTCTCCTCCAGCTTTAACTGATGTCCTTAGGATGCTCCTGGGGACAGTCTGGCTTTGGCCGCTCAAGGCTCACTGATAAATCGCCAGTGATCACTTTTATCATCCATTTTTCACTAGCTGTGGCTTGGTTTGGGGAGCTTTCTGTGGGTATACTATGCATATCTCTGTCTCTTAACAATCTATTAATGGAACTTGCATTTCAACCTTGCAGCCTTCTTGATCATTAACTAATGTTCCTATAATTGAGCCTTGAGGCTGTACTTTTCTTGAAGGGGCTTTTTTTCTTTTTCCTAGAAAGATGCCAGACAACAGATCTAAAATGATCCTCAGCATACCCAGGGATTTTCCTGTGTGGTTTATTTGACTTGACAGGATCAACACTTGGCTTCTTGGGGTCATGGCTTTCTGTTTCTCTGCATTTACTCTAAGAAATGCTATCATGAATTCTCAAGAGGACTTCTAAATAAGCAATGGTAATATGCTACCTTCGGTGAGGAGGGAATGAGATGGAATCTGTTAGACATACATTTATGAAGCCTTCTTTTGATAGTGTGCATATGAACTATGAAAGTAGACAGGGAAGTTAGGAAGTCCCTTTACCTTATTTGTGGACAGGAAAGAATCTCATTCAACCGAATTGGGAAGGTCCATCCTGCTGTGCTCAAGGGGACTGACCTCAGGTGCCTTTGGAATCTTCCAAGGAACATCCTATAAGCACTCTTCCCTTTCTTTCCCAAACGATGACTGAAATTCTAGGGTTAGATTGATGTAGATTTGGTCTTATACTTACACCTAAAATAGTTCCTTACAAACAAGAGGAAACTCACCTTACACAACAATGATAAAGTCCAGGAGAAGCAGAGATGTCATGAGGTTCATGGCAGACCTGGATGTCTGGAGTGTGCAAGGCTAGATGTGAGCAGGGATGGTAGGAAGGGCTGAGGAGTGCTAAGGAATCAGTTGTCTGACTGCTCGGGCACTTGCATAGACCCCATGTTCAGACCAGGGGTGTTCTAGTGGTGTGGCATTTAGTGCCTGTGAGCTGCTTCCCGTGTTGGGAGGTTCCTAATTGGGATCTGGATGGAGACCTCCGCAAGTAAGATTCTGCTGGGGAAAAAAATCAAGATGAAGAGATGAGAATGAGGGGAGAGGACACCTCTGGTCTTTCCTCAGAATTGTCAAGTCCTTGCCCTCCAATCTGCACTTAACTCCTCAAATCCAGGTGTCCACGTCCTGACTTCATCAGCACATTCTCCTCAGTAGCTCTATTTCTCAACCTGGAAGCTCCCTGGAATTTACCAAAGCTTCCTTCCAGCCTCATGCTTTTTTTCTCCAAGTTCCAAATTCTAATTTTATTCCAAGTGCCTCTGAATTTTCAGGAATGCCATGTCCCAGAAGGTTTCCGGCCAACAACATGCAGGCACCTCATAGAGTGTCCTCCTCAGCATAACCAACAATCCTGGTGTATCCCAGGTATTTAGGGGAGTGTACATATCCAACATTGAAAGACAATGTGGTAAGTGAAGGACAGAGCCCTGGCTCCTCCATTCCCCGCTGTTTGACTTTAGAAAATTCCTCTTAAGTCCTCTACATTTCAGGATCTTCACTGGGAAAATAGCATAACGCTGTACACCTCTCAGGGTGTCTGGGATATTAAAGGAGTGTTACAGCCGGTCCTTGGCACACAGTGGTGTTGGCTGTAGGGACTCGGAGGCACTGTATATTCTCACACCCCTGTCTTGCGTGGCTAGATGGAGTTGGGTGATACCTCCAGCCCTCAGGTCCCTGATGTGTGTGGATGAGGTGCCTGTTTAATGGGCAGGGCGACATCAAATGTCACAAATCTGCAACTGCCCCTTGGCTGTTGCAGTTGAAAATAGACTTCAAGTGTATGCCCTCTTGGTGTTGAAATGGCCCACACAGGTACAGGCAGGAGTGAACGGTGCTACATGTCCTCAGACCCTTTATGCCAGTGTCCAGGCAAAGAGGCAGGCCTGGCCTGACTTCCCAGCTGAGGTGGCATGGTGAATTGTTACAGCCATAGGACTAGTTTGTGTGCAGAGAGCCCTGAGCTCTGGGTTAGAGGACTGGCAGTTCTTGCATACTACCTGACTGGTTTCAGAGTGGACCGCAGGGAGCAGGGGGCAGGTGCAGAGAGGGAAAACAGGCTCTTCTCCCCTGTTAGAGTCTTAGATGGGGAGGGCTTATTTTGACTCCCACACGGTAGGCAGTAGGTTAGAAGCTTACACTTAACTTTCGCAGGTCCAGTACATTTCCATCTTGATCTGGAGGCATCTGCAGACTCTCCGCTGCCCAGCCTCTCCTGACATGGTGAAACCTATCCTGAATGCTACTGCTCTCCTCAGCCTGCCATGCACCAGTTGACCCAGCCAGCAGGGTGCTGGCAACCTCACAACTGGGATTTCTTTGCTGCTTTTTAACTGTTTCTCCCGCATCCTGCTGCTCAGTCCAACTCCTCAGCTTTGTCTTCGATGATCTGGGCCTCTACACTGTCATATAGAATCGATTCACTTCTTTTTCATGTCTTGGATGTAAGAAGAACAACAGGAAGCGTCTGATTATTTTGCCATCTTGGCCCTGGCTCTTCCTTCTTCCTTACAAAATTGAGGTGTATCCCAATGTATATGTATATTTGTTCCATTAGAATAAAGTCAATTGTTCCATTAAAATAAAGTCAATGTTCTACGCCCAGCATCAACGATCCTATTTGTATGTCTTTAGTCTAGAGTCTACAATGATAACTTTAACATTCCCTTAAACTTCAAAGTCACCCCAAGAATAGACTTGCCGGGTTTAGCAAAGAAAATACAGGCCTCCAAGGATTCCTCACGTAATATTGGGGATATATTTACAACAATATTCGTCACTGCTTAACAGAAATTTGAAGTCAATAAGTGGCTTGTATTTTACCTGGAAAAACTACAAAGAGGCAGAAAACATTAAGCTGTTATGACTTACCCTCAGAAGAACAGAACTGAATTTGCAGTCAAATTTATATCTTGGTTCCATACACATAAAACACAGCACCCAAACCAAACCAGCATACCAATTTCACAAAATCTCTGCAGGTCATATTGATTATCTGGGATATTGAATAGTCATCAAACTCTCTTGAGCACCTAGGTTTATCGGGCAGAGAGCAGACGTAAGGGTGAGGAAGGCAGAAAATCCTTTTCTCTGAAGGAAAAGTGCATACAATGCTACAGGCCTAGGATCTTCAGTTGTTAGTTAGGGCCCCACGGCCCTGAAATGGGTGGGTATCGTGAGACCAATGCAAGATTCTACTCACGCAAGTCAAATCCCCATCCACACACACACTTGCTCCCAAGTATCTCCTAGCTGGCCATTCTGGGTCATGAAGCACTACTTCTCAGCTTCAGCTTCACCTGTCTGCATCACACACCCTTGCTTTTTTGGCATCTGGGCTCATCAATTTATGTCCGCAATCTTTGGGGGAACCGTGGTATTATCATCTTTCAAGAAAGAATGTTTGTCTTCTTATTCATCACGAACACAATTTTCAGGGTATTATAGTGAAAATTATTTGAAAAAGCATTCATTTTGTTGTTGTTTCGAGAGGCTTGGTAGAAAAACTGGTCATGCGAGATGAGGGTGCTGACCCCAAGTCATTGCAACAAGAACAGTCATGTGAGAAAACTTTCATCCTGCTCTCACAGCAGGAGTGGTTTTTGGATGGGAGCGTGTAGGGGAAGGAGAGAGAAGCAGAGGAGAAGTATTCCACACCGACACCCCTCACATAAAAAAAAGTCCCTACTGGCACTAACAACCCTAGTGGTGTAGTGGTTAAGAGCTATGACTGCTAATCAAGAGCTTGGCAGTTTAAATCAATTGGGCATCTGTAGAAACCTTATGAGGCATCTCTACTCTGTCCTGTAGGGTCACTATGAGTAAGAATCAACTCAAAGGCCCCGCACACTTGCTTGGGATTGAACAAGACCTTCACCTGCATCCTTACACACCTCAACAAAGGGACACATCAGAAGGTTCAGCATACCCACAGCCAAGGTTGGAGACATTCCAGCTGTGCAAGCCTGTATCTGGCAGTTTTTCAGCTAACTGAGGTCCCATCAGCTCAGGGTTCTTGGGACTCTCTCTTCCCAGGCCCAGGTGCTAAGACTGTGTTTTCTCTATTTCCTGGTGACTGGTGGTCTTTGAGTCTAGAAGGGCTACCCAGCTCTGAGGGGCAGCCTTTTGGTGGGGGTGGGACTGCCATGCCAGGCTTGGGACAGGTGCACCCTTTTTTTTTTTTTTTTTTATCAAAATGACATCTTCCATTTTTATAACTTTAAGGGAGTCTTCTGTAGCAGATTTTCCCATGGCAAAACATCCTTTGAAGTCCTGACTGCTGCTTCCATTGTTTTTGATTGTTGATTAAAGAGGCATGAAATCTTTGACAACTTCAAATATGTCTCTATTTACTTTGGTTGTCCAGTGTGAGGATTTCATTTTCTTTATGTTCAGGTGTAATCCATGGTGAAGACTGTGGTCTTTGGCCTTCATCAGGTATTTCTTCAAGTTTCCTTCAGTGGCAGCCTGGAAGGTTGTCTTCTGCATATCCCAGGTTGTCAGTGACATTCCTCCAATGCTGATGCCCATACTTCTTCATATATTCTGGCTTCTCAGATTATTTATTAAGTACAGGGATTGAAAAGTGAGATGAAAGGATACCATATTGTCACACGTCTTTTCCATAGAGAGATAGAAGGGCATAAGGCCCCAAATGCCCAACTCACACTATCCAATAAGTACCCAAGTGATGCCTAAATGTTCTCGGCAGCACATTCTATTAGCATACAGGCACATACACAGACAGACATGCGTGCACACACACACGTGACCAATGTCATCAATTCACTCTCCATTGCAAGTGTTGCAAGCCTCGATTTGCAAACATTGACATAATCCTGCCATTGCTAATTTCAAGCTACCAGCCGGATGTCATTGACCCACATTTGGGCAGAGATATGCACCATCTACTATCCCTTATTAACTGGAGCTGATCCAAGCATAACTGATCCTCTTTCCTATGAGTATGTACACACATTCCAACTGTACCACGAGAAGGACCCTTAACTCCCAAGCCAATATATAAACCAAACATCACTATACATTACCAGAAAACACAACTCCTGAACACACACATACAACTACTACCCTCACTCTAAATACACAAACATACCACCTCTAACTGCCTATACTGTTATAACAAAGCCCTATGGACCGCGAATACGCACAGTATTTCCTACAACTATGTATACTCTCAACATGTGTCTGAAGACATACATGGACAGCCAATAGTACCCATATATACTCACTGAACACCGTACACAAAACCAAGCACTCTAACACCACCAAGTTCAAAATCGAACCTCAAAGGCTACCCTAACACAGGCCCACGAGAAATCACACATCTCTAGAACACATACAATATACAATTCCCAAATGAATGCACGATTTCTAGAAGACATCTCAGTTTCCAAATATACATACTGAACCCCCAACATCCTCCAGAATAAACACCCCAGAGAGCCAGTGAAACCAAATACACACACAACCACATACAACCTGTATTATTAATATATGTAAGTACACCAAATGAACACTGAAAATGCACATACAACTAGCCCACCAAATTCTCCAAGAATTAGACCACAATAGGCACAAAGTGGATCCCTGACTGCTTTCATACGGACACAAACACCCTATACACTCACCCAAAACACGACCATGGATACAAAAAAACAAAACCAAATTCGCTGCTGTCGATTTGATTCCGAGTCATAGCAACCACCACATACTCAGGGATGCAGCTAAAACTCCAAAACATCAACATTTCTAGAACTCTAGCTAATAGACGCACACAGGACCCCCCTAATTGCCCACACATGCCAGGCACAACACACACACACACACACAGATTCCCACTTACTTAATGTATACAGCACCCAGAACACCATAGATTGTCACATAGCTCTAGAAACTGGCCTCGCTTCCCCAACCTCCAGACATGCCCAGAGACAATTACAAATGCCCTATCGTTTTCCAAAGAAACACATGTAGAACACTCCAAGAATAATTCACCCAATGACTCACGATTACACACACCAGTATATCCTCTCAGAAGTCAATGAAATATCTCTTGCACATCCTATATAAATACATGGAAACCCTGTCCCAAAACTGCCACATTCTCAAAATCTCATACATAACCATATCAACATGCTTCCAGTACATACACAAATTCATTTCCTCCACTTCCTGTGCAAAAGCACAATCTCACTTTTTCATCCTTCCTCATTCCCAAAATATACAAAACCAAAAGGCCTTACATGCAAGCTAATCCTCACAGGCACACTCCCTCATATGCCCAAATGTCAAGCAGAGAAACTCAATCCAAACCTGCCATTAATACACAGGAAGACCCAAAATTCAGGGCAGAAGAGCCACACCCAAAGTATTCCCCTGAGCCACAAATTGCATACAGCTCACATCCAAGTCCTTGAGTGTACAAGCCCATATCTCATGACGTGCACACTCCCACAAAAACTCACTTATATTGAATCACTAAGGTTCATGGAAACACCACCAACGCACACATTTCAATACAAATATCAACTTCCAGGAACCAATTCAACACATACACAATCCCCACACTGTGAATTCACGTAAACACATTTCCAACAGAGTCCCAAATAACAGGCACAAAAGCATCCACACCTCTCAATTCTCCCAATCCCTACAAGGCTCGCAACTGAATCTCCATTCTATTTCCAGATATAAGCAACACCTCACAAGTACTCCACCCTCAGAAATCAAACACAGAGGTGGTGGGGCCAAGATGCTGGAGTAGTCAGATGCTTCCGGTGGTCCCTGTTATTACAAAGACCTGAAACAATATGTGAATCAAATATATATGACAATTTAGGAGCCCTGAACATCTAAGGCAAAGGTGAGGAATTGGACTGAGTGGCAGGCGGAGGGAGAGACAGTTAAGAAGCAGGAAGGAGTTGCCAGACCTGACCCAGCGGCAACCATCACCCTGCAGGCCAGGATCGGGTGGTGCCGGTGGTGAGGCAAACAATGGCATTTGGGACATGTTTTCCAAATTGGGAGAGACCGAGAGATGGAGATTCCACTCCCACCTCCAAAATCATTGAAAAGTGGTGCTCAATTGGCAAAAGATATGTACATGCGTCTAACCTACCCCACAGATCAAAAAACACCCCTTTGGGAAAAATCTCTCTCCCATTTACCTGTCCCCTTCCTGCTCTACCCTGGGTTCAAGCCGGTTTCACAGACTGCCACATCCCCTGAGCTGAAAAAAAGATCCAACAGGTTCGCTGAGCCATTTTCCCAGCATTGGAGAGGGAACAATTTCACAAACAGGGGAAAATTATATGCTCGATCCTTTAAACCAAGAACTCAGGGCAGGAACAGCTCCTTTGCCTAGGCACATGCACTAGAGGTCCACAGACTTTGAAGGTCTTTCACCTCTGCATAGACCTGTGTGGGCCCATTTCAACAGTGTAGGCCCTCATTAGCAGAGTACAACAGGTGACATACCTGAACCCTCACTTCAACTCTTTCAACTATATGGTGGAGAGGAATGTTCATGACATTTGACGCGACTCTGTCTATTAAGCAGGATCGTCACCTACCCACATCAGGGGCCTGAGGACTGGTGTCTCCACCCATGCTACCTAGCCACCCATGACAGGGCTCGAAGAATAAGTGGTGGCTACTAGTTTTTTTTTACCACTCCTTACAACCAATAGAACTGGGTGCTCATAATTCAGATGGGGGGGGAGGAATGAAAATACAGAAAACTGTTGAAGATTTTTTTGAAAAAAAATTCCCTTATTCCATGAAAAATGAGAAGACGTCCTCTAAAGATGCTCATTGAACCTCATACAAGGTAGATGCAAAAAGAAAGTCACCATGACATATCATAATCTAACTTGCCAAAACCAAAGATAAAGAAAAAATCTCAAGAGTGGCTAGGGATAAATGAAAAGTTACCTACAAATGAGAGTCAATAAGACTAAGCTCATACTACTGAGCAGAAACCAGGCAGGCAAGAAGACAATGGGCTTTATATAAAGTCTTGAAGGTCGAAACTCCAGCCAATATGTACATATCCAACAGAACTGTCTCACGAATATGATGGTGAAGTTAGGACTTTTCCAATAAAAAAAAAAAAAAAGTTTAAGGAATTTGCAAAAACCCAAGCCAAAATTACAAGAAATACTAAAGGGTGACTTCAGGACAATAACCCAAGACTGGAACACAAGATAGAGCAACCAGATATCAACCCAGATAAGGCAATCACAAAAATAAATCAGAGCTAAAATGTTCAAAATAGGGAAACGTGTCATCATTAGTTAAAAGATGACAACACTAAAACAAAAAAGAGGGACTAAATAATGTAGCCATAGATGTTTCATATGGAGAGGAAGTCAAGGAGATAGAAAGAAATAAAAGATTGTTTTAAATGTAGAAAAATTGGGGTAAAGAGTAAGGTAACCACAAAGGAAACTAAAAATCCTACACATCAAAATAAAGAACAAGAAAAACATAAAGGCTCCACAAACACTAAGTCAACAACAATGAAAAAGATGAAAATACATTAAAAAAACCACCCAGCACAGAAAATTAAGTAGAATAAAGAAACTGTCAACAACGCACAAAAAAAGACATATGAATGGCACACTAAGCTTATAAAAAAAAAAAAAAAAAAAAAAAAGCTGAAACCTAAGAGTAATTACACTGAATGTAAATGGAGTAAATGTGCCAATAAAGAGACAGACAGAGGCAGTATGGATAAAAAAAAACATGATCCATCTCTTTGCTGCCTACACAGGACATGCGTTAGACTCAAAGACACGAACAAACTAAAAGATAAAGGATGGAAATATATATATACATATATGTCTCAAGCAAACAAAAATCAGAGCAGGAGTGCAAATATTAATTTCTGACAAAATCAACTTTAAAGTAAAATCTACCACAAAGGATAAGGAAGGACACTATGTAATGATTGATGGGTCAATACACCAGGAGGACGTAACCATAATAAATAGCACTCGCCAAATGATAGGGCTCCAAAATACATAAAACAAACTCTAACAGCATTGAAAAGAGAGAGAGACACCTCCACAATAAGAGTAGGAGACTTCAACAAACCATTTTCAGTGAAGGACAGAACATCCAGAAAGAAGCTCAATAAAGAAATAGAAGATCTAAATGCCACAATCAACCAACTTAACCTCATGGACATATACAGAACACTGAACCCAAAAGCAGCCAGGTATAATTTCTTTTCCAATCCACCTGGAACATTGTCCAGAATAGACCACACAGTAGACCATAAAGCAAGCCTTAACTGAATCCAGAGCATTGAAATATTTCAAAGCACTTTTCTGACCATAAAGCCATAAAAGAAGAAACCAATAACAGAAAAAGCAAAGAAAAAAAATCAAACATATGGAAACATCTTGCTCAAAAGCTACTGGTTTATAGAAGAAATTAAGGACAGAAGAAAGAAATTCACAGAATCAAACGAAAATGAAAAAACCTCCCAAAACTTTTGAGACACAGCAGAAGCAGTGCTCAGAGGTCAATTTATAGCAATAAATGCACACATCCAAAATGAAAAAAAGGGTCAAAAATCAAAGCACTAACCCTGCAACTTGAACAAATACAAAGAGAGCACCAAAAGAAGCCCTTAGACACCAGAAGAAAGCAAATAATAAAAATCAGAGCAGAATTAAATGAAACAGACAACAGAAAAACAATTGAAAGAGCTAAGGAGAACAAAAGCTGGTTCTTTGAAAAACAGGAGAGGAAGCAAAAAATGCAAATTAGAAATCTGATGGGCAATATCACAACAGCCCCAACGGAAATTGAATAATCATAGCATAGTATTATAAAAAATTGTACTCTAACAAATTTGAAAACCTAGAGGAAATGGAAAAATTTCTAGAAACGCACTACCTATCTCAAGTAACACAAACAGAGGTAGAACAACCAAATAAGCCATAACAAAAGAAGAGATTAAAAATGTAATTTAAAAACACCCAACAACAACAACAACAACAAAAATCCTGGCCCTGATGGCTTCACTGGAGAAATCTACCAACTTTCAGAGAAGAGTTAACACCACTACTACTAAAGGTATTTCAGGCCATAGACTACTAAAGGTATTTCAGAGCATAGAAAAGAATGGAACACTGCCAAACTTATTCTTTGAAGCCACCATAACCCTGACACCAAAACCAGGTAAAAACACCACAAAAAAGAAAAGTATAGACCAATGGAACTCATGAAATTAGATGCAATAATCCTCAAAAAAGTTCTAACCAAAAAAAAATTAAAAATATATTAAAAAAATTTCACCATGCCCAGTGGGATTCACACCAGGTACACTCGGATGATTCTACATTAAAAACAAACGAAGAGACAAACAAAAAAAAACAATGTAATCAACCACGTAAATAAAACAAACAAACAAAAAAACACATAATTTTATCACTTCTTGCAGAAAAGGCATTTGACAAACTCCAACACCCATTCATGATAAAAACACTCAGCAGTATAGGAATAGAAGGTAAATTCCTCAACATAATAAAGGGCATTTATACAAACCCAACAGCCAACATCATCCTAAATAGAGACAGTCTGAAAGCATTCCCCTTGAAAACTGGAACCAGAAAAGGATGCCCTTTATCACCACTCTTATTCAACTTGTGCTGGAAGTCCTAGGCAGAGCAATTAGGCTAGAAAAAGAAATACAGGGCATTCAAATTGCTAAGGAAGATGTAAAAGTATCTCTATTTGCAGATAATATGATCTTATACACAGAAAACCCTAAAGAATAAACAAGAAAACTACTGGAACTTATAGTTCAGCAAAGCATCAGGGTACAAGATAAACATAGGAAAATCAGTTGTATTCTACAGGAAAAAAGAGAACATCGAAGAGGAAATCACCAAATCAATACCATTCACTATAGCCCCCAAGAAGATAAACTATGTAGGTATAAATCTAACCAGAGACGTAAAAGATCTATACAAAGAAAACTACAAGACACTACTACTAGAAACCAAAAGAGACCTATATAAGTGGAAAAACATACCTTACTCAGGAATAGGAAGACTCAACATTGTGAACCTGTCTATTCTACCCAAAGTGATCTATAGATACAGGGATTCATGATCCCAATTTCAAAAGGCATTTTTTAATGAGATGGAGAAACAAATCACTAATTTCACATGGAAAGGGCAGAGGCCTCGGATTGGTAAAGCATTACTGAAGAAAAAGAACAAAGTGGGAGACCTCATATCACCTTGTTTTAGAATCTATTATACCACCATTGTAGTCAAAACACCCTGGTACTGGTATGACAACAGATACATAGACCAAGGGAACAGAACTGAAAATCCAGAAATAAATCTATACACATATGAGCAGCTGGTATTTGATAAAGGCCCAAAGACCATTAATTAGGGAAAAGACAGTCTCTTTAATAAATGGTGGTGGCATAATTGGGTACTCATCTGCAAAAAAATGAAACAAGAACCATACTTCACACCATGCACAAAAACTAACTCAAAACAGATCAAAGACCTAAATATAAAACCTAAAACGACAAAGATCATGGAAGAGAAAATAGGGAGAACACTAGGGGCCCTAATACACGGCATAAACAGTATACGAAACATTACTAACAACACACAAACAGCAGAAGAGAAACTAGATAACTCGGCGCTCCTAAAAATCAAACACTTATGCCCATCCAAACACTTCACCAAAACAGTCATAAGACAACCTACAGAGTGGGAAAAAAATTTTGGCTACAACAAATCTTATCAGCATCTCATCTGCAAAATCTGCAAGATACTGCATAACTTCAACAACAAAAAGACAAATAACCCAATTAAAAAGTGGGCAAGGGACATGAACAGTCACTTCACCAAAGAAGACATTCAGGATGTTAATAGATACCTGAGGAAATGCTCACAATCATTAGCCTTTAGAAAAATGAAAATCAAACAACAATTAGATACCATCTCACCCCAACAAGGATAGCAGTAATCCAAACAGCACAAAACAATAAATGTAGGAGAGGTTGTGGAGAGAGTGGAATACTTCTACACTGCTGGTGGGAATGTAAAATGGTACAACCACTTTGAATATCGATTTGGAACTTCCTTCAAAGGTAGAAATAGCAGTAGAAAAATGCAAATTAAAACTACAATGAGATTCCATCTCATTCCAACAAGGCTGGCATTAATCCAGAAAACACAAAATAATAAATGTTGGAGAGGCTGCGGAGAGATTGGAACTCTTATACACTGCTGGTGGGAATGTTAAATGGTACAACCACATTGGAAATCTATCTGGCGTTTTCTTAAACAGTTAGAAATAGAACTACCATACAACCCAGAAATCCCACTCCTCGGAATATACCCTAGAGAAATAAGAGCCTTCACACAAACAGATATATGCACACCCATGTTTATTGCAGCACTGTTTACAATAGCAAAAAGCTGGAAGCAACCAAGGTGTCCATCAATGGATGAATGGTTAAATAAACTATGCTACATTCACACAATGGAATACTACGCATTGAAAAAGAACAGTGACGAATCTGTGAAACAGTTCATAACATGGAGGAACCTGGAAGGCATTATGCTGAGTGAAATTAGTCAGATGCAAAAGGACAAATATTGTTTAAGATCACTATTATAAGATCTTGAGAAATAGTGTAAACTGAGAAGAACACATTCTTTTGTGGTTATGAGGGGGGGATTGAGGGTGGGAGAGGGTTATTTACTGATTAGTTAGTAGATATGAACTGCTTTAGGTGAAGGGAAGGACAATACTCAATACACGGAAGGTCAGCCCAACTGGACTGGACCAAAAGCAAAGAAGTTTCCGGGATAAACCGAATGCTTCAAAGGGCAGCGGGGGTTTGGGGACTGTGGCTTAAGGGGACTTCTAAGTCAATTGGCAAAATAATTCTATTAAGACAACATTCTGCATCCTACTTTGAAGTGTGGCGTCTGGGGTCTTAAATGCTGACACGCGGCCATCTAAGATGCATCAATTGGTCTCAACCCACCTGGATCAAAGGAGAATGAAGAACACCAAGGTCACACGATAACTATGAGCCCAAGAGACAGAAAGGGCCACAGGAATCAGAGACTTACATCATCCTGAGACCAGAAGAACTAGATGGTGCCCGGCTACAACCGATGACTGCCCTGTCAGGGAGCACAACAGAGAACCCCTGAGGGAGCAGGAGAACAGTGGGATGCAGACCCCAAATTCTCATGAAAAGACCAGACTTAATGGTCTGAATGAGACTAGAAGAACCCCGGCGGTCATGGTCCCCAAACCTTCTGTTGGCCCAGGACAGGAACCATTCCTGAAGACAACTCATCAGACATGGAAGGGACAGTACAACGGGTTGGAGAGAGATGCTGATGAAGAGTGAGCTACTTGTATCAGGTGGACACTTGAGACTGTGTTGGCATCTCCTGTCTGGAGGGGAGATGGGAGAGTAGAGAGGGTTAGAAACTGGGAAAATGGTCACGAAAGGAGAGACTGGAAGGAGGGGGCGGGCTGACTCATTAGGGGGAGAGTAAGTGGGAGAATGGAGTAAGGTGTACATAAGCTTATATGTGACAGACTGACATGACTTGTAAACTTTCACTTAAAGCACAATAAAAATTATTAAAAAAAAAATTTGAGGATGGCTTTGGATTTCCACAGGGCATGTATCTGGGTGTTCAATTCAATATTTTCTAGTTCTCAAAGGACAGAGATATTCCAGATGATGTATAGATTACATTTAAATCAGGGAAATCATATTAAAAATAATGCTTTAAACATTGTAACATAAGAAGGGTCTAAGATCTTTTTGGCCTCATTTTAATCCCATTGTCTTTGTCTGGTGGAAATAGAACTGGATGGAGCCTTGGCCAAAGAGAAAACAACATGGTCATACCGTATGCTCCATACTGGAGCATACACCAAGACTTCATTTCTCTTACTGGCTGAGTGGTATTGCATTGTATGTATGTACCACATTTTGTTTATCCATTTATCTGTTGATGGGAATTTAGGTTATCTCCACTTTTTGGCTATTGTGAATAGTGCTGCAATGAACATTGGCATGCAAGCCTCTGAATCTCTGCTTTCAAGTCTTTTGGGTATACACCTAGGAGTGGAATTGCTGGGTAATTCTGGAGACCCTGGTGGCATAGTGGTTAAGAGCTATAGCTGCTAACCAAAAGGTCTGCAATTCGAATATATCAGGTGCTCCTTGGAAATGCTGTGGGACAGTTCTACTCTGTTCAATAGGGTCGCTATGAGCTGGAATCCACTTGACAGCAATGGTTGTTTTTTTTTGGTTTGTGGTAATTCTATTTTTAGTTTTTTGAGAAATCACCACACTGTTTTCCACAACAGCTGTACCATTTTGCATTCCCACCAGCAATGAATAAGGGTTCCATTTTCCCCACATTCTCGCCAACAGATATTTTCTGTTTAATCTTAGCCATCCTAGTGGAAGTGAAAGGCCATCTCATTGTGGTTTTCATTTGCATACCATGGACGGCTAATGACACTGAGCATCTTTTCATGTCTTTGGTGGCCATTTCAATGTCTTCTTTGGTGAAATGTTTATTCAAATCCTTTGCCCATTTTTATGATTGGGTTATTTATCTTTTTGCCGTTAAGTTGTTGAGGTTTTATATATATTTTGGGTATTAGATTCTTTTCATATATTTGGTTTCTGAAGGTATTCTTCCCAGTTGGTAGCTTGGCTTCTCACTTTTTTGGTAGTCTTTCGATGAACAAAGTTTTTAATTTTTATGAGGTCCCATTTATTTCTTTCGTCTTTTGCTGTTTGTGCTTTTGTCATTAGATAATCCATTGTTGAAAGCTAGGCCTGACAGCATTGCTCCTGCTTGTTCTTCTAAGAATTTCATGGTTTTAGTTTGCACATTTAGGTCCTTAATCCATTTTGAATTTGTTTTTGTGTATGGTGTAAGGCATGGATTATTAGCTCTGAAAGTTTTCTTGCGGACTCTTTGAGATTTTCTATATATAGCTTCATATCATCTTTGAATAGAGATAATTTTACTTGCTTTCACAACCTGGATACCTTTTATTTATTTATTTTCTCTTGTCTTATTGCCCTGGCTGGGACTTCAAATACATATGGAATAGAGGTGGTGAGAGTGGGCGCCCTTGTCTTGTTCCTGATTTCAAGGTGACAGCTCTCAGTCTTTCTCCATTAAGTATAATGTTGGCTGTTGGCTTTTTATATATGCCCTGAATCACACTGAGCAATTTCCCTTCTATTCCAGTCTTCTTTAGGGTTTTCATCAAGAAAGGGTGTTGGATTTTATCAAATGCTTTTTCTGAATCTACAGAGACGATCATGTGGTTCTTTTCCTTTCTTGTACTGATACAGTGTATTAGATTGATTGGTTTTCTTATGTTAAAGCATCCTTGCATTCCTGGAATAAATCCCACTTGATAACGGTGTATGTTTTCACTTTCCTTTTTAAAGGAAACGCCATGTTCTTTAAACTGTCTCAGAGTTTGAATTCAGTGTAACCCAACCTGTGACAACGTTCATTTTATTCTTTATTTCAACAGCAATTTGTCACTCACTAATGGACATAACTCTTGCCCCCCCCATGGAGGTTACATTCCACTGGAGGAAATAAAAAATGAATTATGGATACACATGCACACACACACACACACACACACACTGTTTTGGGGATGAACATTCAGCTATTAGATTATGGGACTAGGGCCCTACAGAATGAAGTGAGGGGCTACAAATTCAGATTTGAGAAAAAGTTCCATAGAGAATAAATTCCCTCACATAAAATTATTTCTATTTTTGTGATTTCATCCTCATGGGATATTTGTGATCTTGGCACTGAAGTGTATGTTTGTTTTCAGGTGTATCAGTTATCTATTGCCAAAATAGTGCAGATAAACAAACTACTGCAAAATTCAATAAATTAAAATAATTAGCATTTATGTCAGGCCTTCAAAGGTCAGCAATTTAGGCATGACTCTGCTGGACAGTTCTTCTGCTCTAGTTGGGGCTCACTCACATGCCAGGGATGACTGGGAAGACTCAGCTCTGTTTCACATCTCTCATCCTCCAGCAGGCTAGGCTGAGCATTTCCTCTTGTCGATGGCTCAGGTGCAAGAAGAAGGACTGAAAGCAAGTCCTATGGTTGAATCCAGAATCAGTGCGGCATGGAAAGCTCTACTGAGTCAGTTGGAGAAAAGCAGGGATACAACGAGGGTGAAGAATCGGGGTCGCTTTGCAATCTGCCACAAGTAGTTATGTCTTCTCCTCTCAGCTAGGTGTAAACATTGAGGGGAGAATTTTATCCAATAGCAGGTTATTTCATTTTTATATTGAGGAAAGTTAAAAACCCATTCTCACTATATCTGTTCCTTCATGTGGCAAATGTTTCTTCATTGCCTTCTTGGTGTAGACACTGTGATGGATGCTGTGGAGAATTTGAAGATGATTAGGTGTGGTTCCTGGCCTTGAGGTCTAAACACTACAGGGAGACAGAGGATTACATAACTAATACTGATGTAAAACACAGGCTGAGGCTGTGCTTTTAGGGAGTAAGAGCAGAGAGCTCATGACTCACCCTGGGCCAACAGGGGTGTTGCTACCTTGACCATGGCTGTGTGCGTGTGTGGACGGGGAGGTGTATTAGAGAAATAGACAGGCTTGTTCTATATGTAATAATACTAGGAATAATGTTTATGGGTGTTTATGACGCTCACTTCTCCAAGTATGTTTTAAGTCCAATTTTCATAACCTAATAATAGCACTATTATTCCATTTTACAGGTAAGTAAAATGAGACTCAGAGAAGTTCGATCACTTGCTCAAACTCACAAATGTCCCAGACTATCACCTCAGTTACTTCTGGGAATGAAGCTTCCCCAACACTGGTGGGCCTCCAAGGAGGAGGATCATCCCAATAAGTCCCATTTTTAGATTGTCCACTCTCAGCATGGGCAGCACTTTCCTCCCATGGAGGACAACCACTTCTCCCACTGCCTGCTTCCCATGTTGACCCTGGCTTATCTATCCCCGGGCCAGACTCCAGCTACAACTATCAATCATTCTTAGTAGGTTTCTGGGGTTTTCTGGCTCCCGGATTTCCATAAAAGAGTCCTTGGGCTTCCTTTAACACGCAAATTCTAATCTGGGTCCACCATAGGTGTATTTGTTGCTCAAAAAATGGGTAAGTAGAGACCGTGGACTGCAGGAAGGACATAGACTACTGACTCTGTACTGACATTCTCTTAGTGTGTCCTGCTACATCCAAAAGCAGTCACAGGAGGTAAGTCTGAGCAACGGAGAGGGGGAGTGGCCCTCTGAATATAACCACCATTCCCTTCCATCCCAGGCTCCTACAGCAGACATCAGAACAGCTTTCTTTTGTATGAGTTATTCCTCAGTGCTGGCAGAGTGGCCTTCTGTGTTTCCTCAGACCATGTCACTGTGTCACTGTAGGGCCTTTGTGGCCCCAAACCCTAGTTGGAACTGATCAGGGCATGAAACTTTTTTTTTCCCACTGATTCTTGTGGGGCAGACCAGTTAGTGGCTCCTAAAGGCCTGACCAGAGGGGCTCTAAGTACAGAGCTAAGGATTACTTTTTTTTTCCATTGAGAGATGGTAGTATTGCCAACAAATTCTAGGCAATCCTCCCTGCCCAGCCCTCAATCAATGCATCTGACCTCAGGAAAAGTAATCCCAGTGTGTAGTCTGCAGCCCTGAGACCACTCTCCAGCCTTTCCAGACCATCAAGAGACATTCTCTGTGACTCGCTGACATTTTCAGTTGGTGCCATGGACTGGGAAGAGGAGAGTGGGGTCAGCATCCAGGAAACAAAGAAAGAATCTAGAGTGAGGGTCAATGAGTCTAGGATCCATAGTTGGCCACATTTAGGGAGAACAGGAAACAAGGGTGCCCTGACCACTTGCAAGAACAGATTCCTATACAGCTGGTCCCTAAGATGATTGTCCACTTCCATTTGTGTGGTAGATGTGGCTTTTGCACCAAGCTTCTCTGAATTCCTGTTAACATCTAACTCCCTGTCTTCTGCAGAATGCCTTCCCATCCACACACCTGGGAGTGAGTGCTGGCCCCAGGAGGTGCAAGTGTATCACGTAGAGTATGGAAGAAGAAAGATGCAGCAGAAGTCTAGATTCAGGGTTAGCCATAGCGGAATTTCAGTCTAAGCTCTGTTATTTGCTGCCTTTGTGAACTACAGTGTCTGAGCCTGAGCTTTCTTATCAGTAAGACGAAAATAATCATATTTTATTTGGATAGCTGTCTGAGCCTGAGCTTTCTTATCAGTAAGATGAAAATAATCATATTTTATTTGGATAGCTCTTTCAAGTGGCAGAGACTGTGTATGGAAAATACAACCCAGAATAGGGCCTCACCAAGGGATGTCCGTTATTTTACCTGTGAAAGTGTTAAGAAGAGAACCCAGGGAAGGCTGGAGTGTTTGGGACAAGGTTCTGTGGGAATGTAGACTGGGCTGAGAAAGAGGCTTCCCCAGCAACGTGTTCCTGGGTCTCAAGGAGGTTCCTAGGGCTGACCATCACTATTTCTGAGGTCACGTCCAGTTTCATTTTTTCTTTATCCTGTCCCAACCATGTCACTCTGTTCTACAGGGTTTCTGTGTCTGTTTCCCCTCTGGGCTGTGCATTTCATAGGGCAGGAACAGCATCCTAGTTTTCACTGGGGCTAGGGAAATAACATAAATAATAACAATAATAGGAATGTTAATAACTATTTGTTTAATCTCTTTACCCAGAGTCCTTCTGCAAGGTATGTTACAGATATATATAAATAAATGTTATAACCACCCCATGACGTAGGGGTCATCCCCACTGTACACAGAAGGCACAACTCATCTGGGGTCACATATCCAGTAAGACAGTAAGAGGATGTCTCAGGGTTGGCTTCAAAATCTACATAGTTATATATGATGGCAAAATTAGGACATTCCCAGACAAAGAGAAGTTTAGGGAATTTACAAAAGCCAAATCATAATGACAAGAAATACTAAAGGGAGTCCTCCAGTTAGGAAATCAATAATATCACATAACAACCCAAAACTAGAACACAGGACACAGCAACCAGATAACAACCCAGATAGAGAAATTACAAAAATAAATCAAAGCTAAAATGGTCAAAACAGGGAAACAGAGACGTAATTATGTAAAAGATGACAACACTAAAACAAAAAAAGAGGGACTAAAAAATGTAGTCATAGATCTTTCATAAGGAGAGGAAGTTAAGGTGTATAAAGAAATAACTTTGGTTTAAACTTAGAAATACAGGGGTAAATATTAAGGTAACCACAAAGAAAACTAACAATCCCTCCTATAAAAATAAAAAACAAGAAAACATAAAAACTCAGCATATACAAAATTAACAATGAAAAAGAAAAGAAAATATATAAAGAAAAACGACCACAGAAAATTAAGTAGAGAAACTGTCAACAACACACAAAAAAAGGCATCAAAATGATAGCACCAAACTCATACCTATCAACAGTTACGCTGAATGTAATGGATGAAATACACCAATAAAGACACAGAGAGTGGCAGAATGGATAAAAAAAAAAAAACACTATCCGTCTATATGCTGTCTACAGGAGACACACCTTAGACTTAAAGACACAAACAAATTAAAACTCAAAGGATGGAAAAAACATATATCATGCAAATGACAATAAAAAAAGAGCAGAAGTGGCAATATTAATCTTTGACAAAATAGACTTTAAATTGAAATCCACCACAAAGGATAAGGAATGACACTATATAATGATTAAAAGGTTAATACACCAGGAGGACATGATCATAATAAATATTTATGTATGCAACGACAGGGCCCCAAAATACATAAGACAAATCTAACAGCATTGAAAAAAGAGATAGACAGCTCCGCAATAATAGTAGGAGACTTCAACACACCACTTTTAGTGAAGGACAGAACATCCAGAAAGAAACTCAATAAAGAAATGGAAGATCTAAAGGACACAATCAACCAACTTGACCTCGTAGAGATATACAGCACATTGCACCCAACAGCAGCCAAGTATACTTTCTTTTCCAATGCACATGGAACATCTTCCAAAATAGACCACATATTAGGCCATAAAGCAAGACTTAACAGATTCCAAAGCATCAAAATATAATAAAGCATCTTTTCTGACCATAAACCATAAAGGTAGAAATCAATACAAGAAAAAGAGAGGAAAAAAAATCAAACACATGGAGACTGAACAGCACCTTGCTAAAAAAAAAAAAACATTGGGTTATACAAGAAATTAAGGATGGAATAAAGAAATTCATAGACGCAAATGAGAATGAAAACATCCTACCAGAACCTTTGGGACACAGCAAAACCAGTGCTCAGAGGTCATTTTATAGCAATAAATCACATATCCAAAAAGAAGAAAGGACCAAACTTAAAGAATTAACCCTGAAACTAGACCAAATAGAAAGAGAACAGCAAAACAAGTCCTCAAGCAGCAGAAAAAAAGCAAATAATTAAAATTAGCACAGAGCTAAATGAAATAGAGAATAGAAAAACAATTGAAAGAGTTAACAAAACCAAAACCTGGTTCTTTGAAAAGATCAATAAAGCCAATAAACCACTGGCCAAACTAACAAAAGCAAAACAGGTGAGGAAGCAAATAAGATGAATAAGAAATGAGATGGGCGATATTGCAAGAGATCCAACTGAAATTAAAAGAACCGGAACAGAATACTATGAAAAATTGCAGTCTAACAAATTTGAAAAGCTAGAGGAAGTGGACAAATTTCTAGAAACCTCAACTAACACAAACAGAGGTAGAACGACAAACCTATAAAAAAATAAGAGATAGAAAAGGTAATTTAAAAACTCACAATTAAAAAAAAATGCCCTAGGCCTGACAGCATCACTGGAGAATTCTACCAAACTTTCAGAGAAGAGTTAACACCAGTACTATTAAAGGTATTTCAGAGCATAGAAAAGGATGGAATACTGTCAAAATCATTCTATGAAGCCTGCATAACCCTGATACTAAAACCAGGTAAAGACACCACAAAAAAAGAAAATTACAGACCAATACCCCTCATGAACACAGATGCAAAAATTGTCAACAAAATTCTAGCCAATAGAATACAACAACATATCAAAAAAATAATTCACCATAACCAAGTGGGATTCATACCAGGTATGCAGGGATGGCTTGACTTTAGAAAAACAATCAGTGTAATCCACGCATAAATAAAACAAAAGACAAGAACCACATGATCTTATGCAGAAAGGGCATCAGAGGAAGTCCAACATACATTCATGATGAAAACTCTCAGCAAAATAGGAATAGAAGGGATATTCCTCAACATCATAAAGGGCATTCATACAAAGCATTCCCCTTGAGAACTGGAACCACACAAGGATGCCCTTTATCACCACTCTTATTCAGCATTGTGCTAGAGGTCCTAGCCAGAGCAATTAGACTATAAAAAGAAATAAAGGGCATCCAAATTGGTAAGGAAGAAGTAAAAGTATCTCTATTTGCAGATGATATGATCTTATACACAGAAAACCCTGAAGAATCCACAAGAAAACTACTGGAGCTAATAGAAGAGTTCAGAAAAGCATCAGGATACAAGAAAAACATACAAAAATCAGTTGGATTCCTCTACACCATCAAAGAGAACTTTGAAGAGGAAGTCACCAAATCAATACCATTTAAAGGAGTCCCCAAGAAGATAAAATACTTAGGCATAAATCTAAGTAGAGATGTAAAAGACCTATACAAAGAAAACTACAAGGCACTACTGCAATAAACCAAAAGAAACCTACGTAAGTGGAAAAACATACCTTGCTCATGGATAGGAAGACTCAACATTGTGAAAATATCTATTGTACCCAAAGTGATCTATAGATACGATGTAAGCCAAATGCAAATTCCAATGGCATTTTTTAAACAGATGGAGAGAAAAAAACACCAACTTCATATGGAAACAGAAGAGGCCCTGATAAGTAAAGCATTACTGAAAAAGAACAACGTGGGAGGACATACACTACCTGATTTTAGAACACATTATACCACCACAGTAGTCAAACAGCCTGGTACTGGTACAAGAACAGATACATAGACCAATGGAACAGAATTGAGAATCCAGACATAAATCCACACACATATAAGCAGCTGATATTTGACAAAGGTCCAAAGTCCATTAAATGGGGAAAAGACAGTTGCTTTAACAAAAGGTACTGGCCTAACTGGATATCCATCTGCAAAAAAAGGAAACAAGACCCATACCTCACAGCATGCATAAAAAATAACTTAAAATGCATCAAAGACCTAAACATAAAATCTAAAGCGATAAAGATCATGGGAGAAAAAATAGGGACAAGGCTAGGAGCCCTAATACATGGCGTAAATAACATACAAAACATTGCTAACAATGCATAAACACCAGAAGAGAAACTAGATAAATGGGAGCTCCTAAAAATCAAACACCAAACGTCCAAAGACTTCACCAAAAGAGTAAAAAGACTAGGAAAAAAATTTAGGAGATGACAAACCCTGCAGACTAGGAAAAATTTTAGCCTATGACTAATCCAATCAGCCTCTAATCTCTAAAATTTACAAGATACTGCAAAACCTCGATAACAAAAAGACAAATAACCCAATTAAAAAATGGGCAAAGGATATGAACAGGCACTTCACCAAAGAAGACATTCAGGCAGCTAACAGATACATGAAGAAATGCTCACGATCATTAGGCATTAGAGAAATGCAAATCAAAACTACAATGAGATTCCATCTCACTCCAACAAGGGTGGCTTTAATCCAAAAGGTGCAAAATAATCAATGTTCAAGAGGTTGTGGAGAGACTGGAACACTTACACATTGCTGGTGGGAATGTAAAATGCTACAACCACTTTGGAAATTGATTTGGTGCTTTCTTAAAAAGTTGGAAATAGAACTGCCATATGATCCAGCAATCCCACTCCTTGGAATATATCCTAGAGAAATAAGAGCCTTCACACAAATAGATATATGCATACCCATGTTCACTGCAGCACACTTCACAATAGCAAAAACATGGAAAAAACCAAGGTGCCTAACAACGGATGAATGGATAAACAAATTATGGTATGCTCACACAGTGGAATACTACACAAAGGTAAAGAACAACAATGAATCCGTGAAACATCTCATAACATGGAGGAATCTGGAAGGCATTATGCTGAGTGAAATAAGTCAGTCCCAAAAGGACAAATTTTGTATGAGACCACTATTATAAGAACTCAAAGAAAGGTTAAACACAGAAAAAACATTATTTGATGGTTATGAGAGTGGGGAGGGAGGGAGAGGGGTATTCAGTAATTAGATAGTTAAGAAAAATTAGATAGTAGACAAGAATTTTAGGTGAAGGGAAGGACAACACACAATGCAGGGGAAGTTGCACAACTGGACTAATCCAAAAGCTAAGAAGTTCCCTGAACACAACAAGACATTTCAAGAGACAGTGTAGCAGGGACAGGTGTCTGGGGACCATGGTTTCAGGGTACATTTAGGTCACTTGGCATAACAGAGTATAATAAGAAAACATTCTGCATTTCACTTTGGTGAGTGGCGTCTGGGGTCTTAAAAGCTAGCAAGCAGCCATCTAAGATGCATCAATTGGTCTCAACCCACCTGGAACAAAGGAGAAGGAAGAACACTAAGGACACAAGGAAAATATGAAACCAACAGACAGAAAGGACCACATAAACCAGAGACTCCATCAGCCTGAGACCAGAACTAGATGGTGCCCAGCTACCACCAATGAGCACCCCGATAGGGAACACAACAGAGAGTCCCTGATGGAGCAGGAGAAAAGTGGGGCACAGAACTCAAATTCTAGTAAAAAGACCAGATTTAATAGTCTGAGACTGAAGGGACCCCTGAGGATATGGCCCCTGGACTCTCTGTTAGCCCTAAACTGAAACCATTCCTGAAGCCAACTCTTCACACAAAGATCAGTCTGGACTACAAAACATAAAATGATACTGGTGAAGACAGTGCTTTTTACAAAGTAGACATATGAGACTAAGTGGGCAGTTCCTGTCCAGAGGCGAGGTGAGAAGGCAGATGGGGGCAGAAGCTGGTTGAATAATAGACACCGGAAATACAAGGTCTAGAGGAAGGCTGTGCTGTCACATTATAGAGAGTGCAACTAGGGCCACATAACCATGTGTGCGTAAGTTTTTGTATAAGAAACTGATGTGAACTATAAACTTTCACTTAAAGTACAAGAAAAAAGATCTACATAAGTACAAATCCTGTGTTCTCTCACTCTTTGACAAGTTGTCTCTGCAGCACAATAAAGATAAATTTCTGGCTTTATCACCCCAGATTTATTGATGTATAATTCACATATAATAAAATGGCACCCATTTTAAGTATACACTTTGATCAGTTTGGATAATTGTACACACCTGGTGATGGTTAAAATCGTATGGCAACTTGGCGGAGCCATGATTCTCAGTGTTTTGGCAGTCCATACAATGTTGTAATCACTTCTCTGTTGAGGTTTGATACCTGATCACCCCCATGATGGGATTTTGCTGTTAGTGGTACTGGTGGGGCAGGGCCTGTGGCATCCCCTCAGCCTTTATCTCTCTGCCCTCCCCTGCCTAGTCCTTCCTGCTCTCCTTGCCAGGGCTTTTTGCCTGTTCTGGATCCTGCAGCCGGCTCCTGTTTGTCTGAACCCTGGTTCTTGGGACTTGAGCTAGCAGCTTACCTGCAGTCTTGCTGCCAATATTGAGATTCATTGATCTTCACAGCCTGTAAGCAACAACCCTGCTCTCTGGTCTGCTGATTTGGGGTTCATCAACCCCTATGGCTACTTGGGTCAGAAGGCTCCTTCCCGCCCCAATGACTTGGGATGTTACAGCCTCTGAAAACTGCAGGAGCCATTTCCTTGATATAAATCTCTCTGTATATATATTAAGATGCTTCGCTGGTTTTGCTTCTCTAGAGAACCCGGCCTAAGACAGCTGAAGCAGCACCACCACAATCAAGAAATAAGCATTTCCAACAACCAAAAGTTCCTACAGGCCCTTTTGCAGTTAATTTCCCCTGACCTGAGTCAATCCCCATCAGCTTTCTATAAATATAGTCTTGCCAGTTACAGAAGATAATATAAATCAAATTATATAGTATGTGTCCTTTTGCCTATGGCTTCTTTCCATGAGCATAACATACTTGAGATTCTTCCAGGTTTTTGCTTCAATTAATAGTTTGTCTCTTTAATTGCTCAGTAGTATTCCATTGTATGGTGTCTTAGTCATCTAGTGCTGATGTAACAGAAATACCACAAGTGGATGGCTTTAACCAACAGAAATTTATTCTTTCACAGTCAGTAGGCTAGACGGAGTTGTAAAATTCAGGGAGCCAGCTCCAGAGGAAGGTTCTCGCTCTCTGTTGGCTCTGGAGGAAGGTCCTTGTCATCAATCTTCCCCTGGACTAGGAGCTTCTCTGCACAGGAACCCCGGAATCAAAGGACTCGCTCTGCTCCCAGCACTGCTTTCTTGGTGGTATGAGGTCCTCCTATCTCTCTGCTCACTTATCTCTTTTATGTCTTAGAAGAGATTAGCTCAAGACGCAATCCAATCTTGTAGATTGAGTTCTGCTTCATTAACATAACTGCTGCCTATCCTTCCTCATTAACATCACAGAGGTAGATTTACAACACATGGGAAAATCACATCAGATGACAAAATGGACAATCATACAATACTGGGAATCATGACCCAGCCAAATGGACACACATATTTTGGGAGGACACAATTCAATCCATGACATATGAGGACACCACGATTTGCTTATTGGTCTACCAGCTGATGGAAATTTGGTTGTTTACCTGTTTTGAGTACCATGAATAGGTTGCTATGAATATTCTTTATCATTTCTCTTAATGAAATATCTAGAAGTGGGACTGTTGGGTGTATGGTAAGTGTATGTTTAAATTTATGACACAGTGAAACCATTTTCCAAAGAATCTGGACCCTTTCATGATTCTCCAAGAAATGTACAGATGTTCCAGTTGCTTCACATCCTACCCAACATTTCGTATTGTCTGTCTTTTTTATTTTAACCATTGTATCAGATTTCTACTGGTATGTTGATTTACTTTCAATTTGTATGCTCCTGATAATTAGTGAGATTAAGTATATTTCTAGCTGCCTATTATTCATTTATATATCTTTTTTTGGTTAAGTGTGCATACAAATGTTTTGCCCATTTTTTGTACTTATCTTCTTATCATTGAGTTGTAAAAATATATGTTGACTACAAGTATGCTGTCATATATATATATGAATGTGTTTTATATATATGCATGTATTTTATATATATACCCATGAAGAAAACCCATTGCTGTTGAGTTAATTCTGACTTATAGCGATCCTACAGGAGAGACTAGAACTGCCCCATAAAGTTTCCACGGAGTGCCTAGTGGATAAGAACTGCCAACTCTTTGGTTAGCAGCTGTAGCACTTAACCACTACACCACCAGGGTTTCCATACATATATTATTGTTCTTCTTTGGACTTAACTGAAGCTCAGTAAATTGTACTGAAATGAATGATTTGATTCGTCTCTCTGGGTTGTGGGTTCATATCTCTATTTTTCCACTGTTGTCTTTCCGTTCCTGAATCAGGAACAGCTTCAGAACCCACTGACTTTGGCAGTCCCCATTCTGGGACCTGAGGGCACAGTTGGTGAGAAGCCTGGGAGAATTTCTTTTACCCATCATTTTGAAGAGGACTGCCTTCTGCCCGTTGGAGGGCTGCCTTCTCTCTGCTCACATTAAATCAGGGGAGGGGGCTTCTCACTACAAAAAGAAAGTTAGCCACTACTGATGGGCAGTTAGATGCTGACAACAGTGGCTTCGCCCAGAGAACACACATGCTCTGCTTGACTCCGTATGCTGTGGTGCTCTGGGCTCTGCCTCCTTGACCTACCTCCCTGGATGATCCAGGATCCAGGGCACAACTGGGCATGCTTCACTTGGCTCCTTATCAAGAGAACTCAATTCTCCAGGTACATTCTCTTCCCATCCCATGACATACATATCATGAAATACTGGCCCTAGAACAACCGCCTCAGTCCAACATCAGCCCCTCCAACAATTTCCCTCATGAAACCTGGGTGGGGAATTTTCAGTCCTGGGTCTAGATGCTGAGACATTCCTGTTCCTCTCCCCAAAATCTCAGTATCCAAGCCTTATCATTTAAAAACAAAACAAAGCACACAAACTCAAGAATCTTTTAAACTTAAAAGCAGGTAGAGTACCATTTTGCCAACAAAACAATATATACTTAGTACAACATGTTATTGTGTTTGGGATAAAATACGAAGGGGCAGTGAGGGCCACAAAGAATCCATTTGTACTACAGAGAAGCAGTTACTGCAGCATTCAAGAAAGTGAGGTCAGCACACTTTTTGGAAATAGAATTCAACATAAGAAGAGGCATAAAGAAACTCACCATTAAGACACAGGAGTCCTAGGGTGGGTCCAAGGGAAGTAAGAGGCATGTGTGGAGTCAACTGAAAACCACCATGATCACTTGACATCCTCCAGGGGGTCTGAAGCTGAACATGACATAGGGAAAATAAAGAAGATCAGGTCATCCTATCAGATAAACATGAAGCTGAGATGGGATTCCCGGTGCTAGCAGCATCGTGAGGCTTCGGAAAAGAAAAGAGAACATATCTAAGGGCTCAGGAAAGTAACAGTCATGTCTCTTTACAGGTGTGCTTCCCCATGGTCTCTAGATCCACCCTCCTCACCCTCCCTCAGTGACAGGGCTTCCCCATGCCGTCCTCTGTCACTTAACTGACCCCAGCCCCTGCCACGTTTCTCCCACTTCCACAGAACTGGCACCAAGCCTGCCTGGAAAGGTGGGGATCAGAACCAAGAGATGAGAAGCACCACTGGAAACCCAAGCCATTCTTTCTTTGGGGTCCTGAAGCTTCCTCTGACAGAAGAGACAAGGGGTGTGGCTGCAAAGTCCTACTAAAAAGAGGGATCTGTCATTTTCTCTAGATTGTTCAAGGAACACAGACCCAGTTCCTCATCTCCCTTACCTGTCAGCTCCTCTGACCCACCAGAGCTAGGCCCAGCCCCATATACCTGCTCAGGTATGACCAAGATCTTCACCCACATTTCACCCCTCTCAGCACAGGGTCACATCAGAAGGTTCACCCCACCCACAACTGCACTGGAGGGATTCTGGCTGTTTAAGGCTGCATCTGGCTTTTCTTCAGCCAACTGAGGTCCCATCAACTCAGGGTTCTTGGGGCCCTTTCTTCCCAGCCCAATGTGCTAACACTGTGTTTTCCCTACCTACTGGTCACTGGTGCTCTTTGACTCTAGAAAGAACTCCAGTTCTGAGGGGCAGCCCTTTCATGGGACTGCCGAGTTCAGTCCAACATCTTCTGATCCCTGGTGCAGACTTAGGCCCCTGGTCCCCACAAGCCTCTAGATGGCATCTTCTAAAAAAAAAAAAAAAAAAAAAACAGATCAGGAGCCTCCTAAGTCTACTTGGTCCAAGTATAATTTTTTTTGTCTAAACATTCAGAGTGAAATAATGTACATTTATTCTTTGCTTTTTGAGTGTGATCCATGGAGATAGGATTCTTACCCATCCATCTGTAAAAATGTGCCCGAAACGACCACTTATGACTTCTAAAATTAACAATTCCATGCACTTAGATATGACCCTCAGTAAAACATTTTTTAGAGAGCTCAACCTAAGCATAAAAAAAAAAAAATTAGCATCCTCAAATTGGATTGCTTATATACACTTTGACCACATTCATTTTGTTCTTATTAATGGCCTTTCAAAAAATGGTATTTTCTTTTTCATTTGAAATGTTTCATTGAATAGCAGCTCTGGCAAAAACTGTAGACCTGGGAAACACTAAGACATAGCTTTTCCTGACTCCGTATCTATTGTATTTCCTAGTACATTTATTCACTGAACTATTTTTCTTAGTGCATTTTTTTAATACATAGAAGTTTTTCAATAAATGTTGACTCGCTCATGAATGTTTCTTTTAAAAGTTTTCCTTAGAGATTTCATCAAGATACTGGACAATCTGAGTTGATTTCAGTTGACATGGGGGCATCACGGGAGCAACTTTATCCTCTCCTTTCTTTTGTAAGATACATGCAGAATTGCTATGGCTGATAGTAGAATTAACTCACTGACATGGGCTTTGAATAGTTTTTGGAAGATACTTCAATCATTAGATCCTCTTTTTACAATCATTTGCAGGACTAGTGTCATTTCTCACACCATAGGATGACTGTTGAAGACCCCTCACACCCAACTCCAAGAGCCTCCAAGTGGACAGGCTGAAAATGAAAGCACAATGAACAGGACACAATCCATTTTGCCATTCTGCTACTTCTGTGCGATTGGGTAGAAGATCAGCCGTCTTCTGCATCCAGTGATGCAAGTACAAAGACGATTTTCCTCTGCAGCCCTGGACTTTTCCACAGGGATAGTCAGAGCATGGGATTCAAAAGACTTTTAGCTACCTCCTGCAATGGCCAGCCTTTATGAATTGTATTTCAGATAATTTAATTATATCTGCTTCTGGTGTCTAGGATTTGTCTAGGATTTCGATGTACTCAAAAAAGAATGCAGGATTGAGACAGGGTACTTTATTCACAAAGCAATTTTGAAATCAGTGGTCATGTGCTAATTCATTCAAATTCAACATCAAAAATCATTTGTAAGAATCGTGGGAAATAATTGGTTGTCTTACCTGATAAGGGGAGGAAGCAACAAGGAAGCCTGCCTTTCTTGAGTGCCTGGATACAGTATTTGACTCATCGTTCCTGTAATAGAAAGGTCCGAATTGAAAATTATTTCAGGTTATTCCATGATAGAAGCTCAGGTCTTAAGAAGTGTCTCCAAATTTTTGTCAATACCCGACAATAATTAAAAAAAAAAAAAAAAAAGTTTTATGTAATTTTGCTTTAATTTTTCTTACTCCATCTTCTAAGCTAAGGTGTAGGTAGAGTTCTGCATAGTAGCTGCAGAGAGCAGGTGCATGTAAAGAGCTAGTTCCTGGCTGCAGAAAATTAAGACATGGGCAGATTCTAGAGAAGCAGAAAGTGTGCGTGGAGGCGCTCTATTTACAGTGGTTGTTTAAACACCGTGGAAGCTTTGGATAGAAATAACTGCTGAATCCTAACAGGTTTAGGCTTGGGATAAATCTTAAAAATTAGAAAGAGTGGCTCGTTTCATGTATTATCAAGACACCTCAGAGGAAATATACTGGGTATAGAGAACAGATGAGAGCAAGTGTATTGATTCTTGATCTAGAAGGGAGACAAGCCACTTGTACATGTGTTTTACAGAGCAGTGGGATTATATCATGGTATTGGGACAGGGCGAGTAGAGGGGTAAAGTCAAAGCCCTGTGTCATTTTCTTCAGGCACCTGGAGATTGCTTATGATTTTATTCCGAAGGATTTGAAATAGACTATAGTAGATCTTATGGGGGCAGTAGAGGAGAAACGATTTCAACCGGAAAGCTATTAAGTGGGGTTATCTGTGCAAAATCTACAATAAAAGGCCCTCTCCAAGGGCTAGGCTGGAAGTCACTCCAACTGCCCTACCCAGAGCCTCTGGACTCCTTCCACTCCAGACATGCCTTCTCTTTCAGTCCAGGTAGCTGTTTGCTGTGATTCAACACGGGCTGAACAGGTAGGTAACTTCAACTCAGATTAGAGCATGAGTTTCCCTGAGTTGTTCCAGATTGTTCTCCCTTTTGTGGAAACTCAGGTCTTCAGACAACTTCATGTTGTCTAATACCTACCCTCAGGCCTTTGTTTTACTGTTCAGATGGTCACATTCACTGTGTATTTATGGTCAGGGAGCTGAACCTGAATGTGGTTGGTTCTCCAGTGGAATGCCGGAGTGAAAGATGTAAGAGACCTACATAAAGAAAACTACAAAGTACTACTACAAGAAACTAAAAAAAGGACCTACTTAAGTGGAAAAACATACCTTGCTCATGGATAGGAAGACTTAACATAGTAAAAATGTCTATTCTACCAAAAGCCATCTATACATACAATGCACTTCCGATCCAAATTCCAACGACATTTTTTAATGTGATGGAGAAACAAATCACCAACTTCATATGGAGGGGAAAGAAGCCTCGGATAAGTAAAGCATTACTGAAAAAGAAGAAGAAAGTGGGAGGCCTCACTCTACCTGATTTCAGAACCTATTATACAGCCACAGTAGTCAAAACAGCCTGGTACTGGTACAACAACAGGCACATAGACCAATGGAACAGAATTGAGAACCCAGATATAAATCCATCCACATATGAGCAGCTGATATTTGACAAAGGCCCAGTGTCACTTAACTGGGGAAAAGATAGTCTTCTTAACAAACGGTGCTGGCATAACTGGATATCCATTTGCAAAAACATGAAACAGGACCCATACCTCACACCATGCACAAAAACTAACTCCAAGTGGATCAAAGACCTAAACATAAAGACTAAAACGATAAAGATCAAGAAGAAAAAATAGGGACAACATTAGGAGCCCTAATTCAGGGCATAAGCAGAATACAAAACATTACCAAAAATGACAAAGAGAAACCAGATAACTGGGAGCTCCTAAAAATCAAACACCTATGCTCATCTAAAGACCTCACTAAAAGAGTAAAAAGACCACCTACAGACTGGGAAAGAATTTTCAGCTATGACATCTCCGACTAGCGCCTGATCTCTAAAATCTATGTGATTCTGTCAAATCTCAACCACAAAAACAAACAACCCAATCAAGAAGTGGGCAAAGGATATGAACACACACTTCACTAAAGAAGATATTCAGGCAGCTAACAGATACATGAGAAAATGCTCTCGATCATTAGCCATTAGAGAAATGCAAATTAAAACTACGATGAGATTCCATCCCACTCCAACAACGCTGGCATTAATCCAAAAAACACAAAATAATAAATGTTGCAGAGGCTAAGGAGAGATTGGAACTCTTATACACTGCTGGTGGGAATGTTAAATGGTACAACCACGTTGGAAATCTATCTGGCGTTTTCTTAAACAGTTAGAAATAGAACTACCATACAACCCAGAAATCCCACTCCTCGGAATATACCCTAGAGAAATAAGAGCCTTCACACAAACAGATATATGCACACCCATGTTTATTGCAGCACTGTTTACAATATCAAAAAGCTGGAAGCAACCAAGGTGTCCATCAACGGATGAATGGGTAAATAAATTGTGGTATATTCATACAATGGAATACTACCCATCGATAAAGAACAGTGACAAATCTGTGAAACAGTTCATAACATGGAGGAACCTGGAAGGCATTATGCTGAGCGAAATTAGTCAGAGGCAAAAGGACAAATATTGTATAAGACCACTATTATGAGATCTTGAGAAATAGTATAAACTGAGAAGAACACATACTTTTGTGGTTACGAGGGGGGGAGGGAGGGAAGGTGGGAGAGGGCTTTTTACTGATTAGTTAGTAGATAAGAACTACTTTAGGTGAAGGGAAGGACAATACTCAATACATGGAAGGTCAGCTCAACAGGACTGGACGAAAAGCAAAGAAGTTTCCGGGATAAAATGAATGCTTCAAAGGTCAGCGGAGCAAGGGTGGGGGTTTGGGGACCATGGTTTAAGGGGACTTCTAAGTCAATTGGCAAAATATTTCTATTATGAAAACATTCTGCATCCCTCTTTGAAATGTGGCATCTAGGGTCTTAAATGCTAACAAGCAGCCATCTAAGATGCATCAATTGGTCTCAACCCACCTGGATCAAAGGAGAATGAAGAACACCAAGGTCACACGATAACTATGAGCCCAAGAGACAGAAAGGGCCACAGGAATCAGAGACTTACATCATCCTGAGACCAGAAGAACTAGTTGGTGCCCGGCCACAACTGATGACTGCCCTGACAGGGAGCACAACAGGGAACCCCTGAGGGAGCAGGAGATCAGTGGGATGCAGAGGCCAAATTCTCACGAAAAGACCATACTTAATGGTCTGACTGAGACTAGAGGAATCCTGGCGGTCATGATCCCCAAACCTTCTGTTGGCCCAGGACAGGAACCATTCCCAAAGACAACTCATCAGACATGGAAGGGACTGGACAGTGGGTAGGAGAGAGATGCTGATGAAGAGTGAGCTATTTGTATCAGGTGGACACTTGAGACTGTGTTGGCATCTCCTGTCTGGAGGAGGGATGGGAGGGTAGAGAGGGTTGGAAGCTGGCAAAATTGTCATGAAAGGAAAGACTGGAAGGGCTGGCTCATTAGGGGGAGAGCCAGTGGGAGTATGGAGTAAGGTGTATATAAACTTATACATGACAGACTGACTTGATTTGTAAACGTTCACTTGAAGCTCAACAAAAATTAAAAAAAAAAAAAGTCAGCACTTCAAATCCACCAGGCACTCCTGGGAAACTCTATGGGGCAATTCCACCATATAGGTACGGTTGCTGTAGGAGTCGACTCGGACAGGAAGGTAACGGGTTTTTGGTATAGGGTCTCTGAGGTTTGGTTTGGCTTTTATACCTGTGGTAGTAATCTCATTTAGGAAGGGATTTTCCTTGTTATGTTAATGAGGCGTGTTAGTGTAGGGTGTGTCCTGAGTCAATCTCTTTTGAGATGTAAAAGGCAGATTAAGCAAGCACAGAGGAAGATGGATGCCAAACCACACTTGAAGTTCACCAAGAAATTCTGACTCATTGCGACCCTGTAGGACAAGGTAGAACTGCCCCATAGGGTTTCCAAGGAGCAGCTGGTAGATTCGAACTTCCCACCTCTTGGTTAACTGCTGAGCTCTTAACCACGATGCCACCAGGGCTCCAAGGATCACTAAGGAACCAAGAAGCAGAAATTGAAAACAACAAGGACCTCTCTCCCATACCCCAAATGAGCCAACAGAGAGAGAAAGCCTTCCCCTGGAGCCAGCACCCTGAATTCAGACTTCTAACCTCCTAATCTGTGAGAAAATAAATTTCTGTTTGTTGAAGCCAAAAATAAAGAGTGGAAAAAAGTATAGGATAAAATTAGGCAGGTGTTCTCTCACTATTATTATTAAAAGTCCTGGGACAGGTATTCTGATGAATTGGAGTCACATTGTGTGTCCATTCTTCTTGACCAGAGTCTTCATGAGGTTGTTGTGCACAAAGATGTATTCCAGATATAACACTGCCCCACCAGGCACTTGGCTCAGTGCCTTGTTCTCAGTGGGTCTGTAGTTTCTATTTCTGGAACCACAAAGTAGAAGAACATAGGATGTTAAGTGTCTCCCATGCCAGATTTTAACATGACCAGCAGCGACTTAAATCCTTCCAGGCACCCCCATCCATTTCATAGCCCTTATCAAGTCCTTTGTAATCAATGCTGGCTGTGATAGTACAAAACTATGGGGAACTCATCTACTTCACAGACCCATCTCCTGTGAACAGGGCTTCCTGAATAGTGGAAGGGACTACTATGTGCAGGGGGAAAGAGTGGCCAAAATCTGCCACCATAATAAGTGTTTGCAGGGGTTGCTGCTAGGAGATGCAGTCCTACGCTTGGCACGATGTTTTATGGGATTATCTTCATGAAATTTTTCTTAAGTGTTTCTTGTTTTGTTACATTAAGTAGGAAAGGAAGAGAGAGTATTAGTGAGCGTAAGTAAGTAGACTGAAGATGAAGATGCAGTGAATACCCTTTTGAAACTCTCTCCTTTATAAAAGACCTATAGGTGCCGAGAACTAAGCCTAAAGATAGTCCTTCCCCTGCTAGTGAGCGTGCTGAGGGTGTTTATCTAAAGAGTGGGTGCCAACACTGTTCTGTATCTTGGAGACAGTTTATGAGGCTTGCAGGGAGTCTGCCAGATATTTCCTGGGAAAGGCTCTCAGAGTCAGTGGTAGCTTGGGCATGTTCCTTCTTAGCAGAGGCCTGAGAGTATGGCTGAAATTCTCACAAGTTCTCTAGAGGGAAACTTCTCAACTGGAAGGAAGGAACATCTAATTCACTCCAGGGACTTTTGCCACCTTCACCAGTTCCCTGTTCCATACAGATGCTCATCAGTTGAGATTCATTGCACTGATTCCCAGTGACCATGGAGGGAATTTGGATGACCTTTTTAACACCTAGTTGCCTTTCCTTCTCCTCCATTTACCCTTTTTCTTTGTCTCAACAGTAACTCCAGTGCTGGGACCATGAATCCTGGGGCTTCCATGTCTCCTTCCACTGCACTGCCCTTTCCCCTACCCAATCCCGGACCCCCACACCGAACACATTGGGAGCGGCACCCGCTGCCCCTCATGACTTCATCACGCCCTCCTGGCACCCCTCTGGGGCTCTCTGCTTTCCCCAGGACACTGCTGGTGCCAAGTGTTGGGGATTCTGGCCCCCGTGGGGCTGGGCCTGGCAAGGTTATTGTCCGAGTCAGAACAGAAGGGAGATCAGCAGAGCTCCCTGAAACTTGAGCTTTGTCATGGTGCAGGTCCCAACTGGAGTGCCCCGGGGGCTCCCCATGGGGCTGTTGCACATGCTCCACCCCCATTGAGGCAGCCTCTGAGCTGTAGCAAATGATCCCTGACACTTCTTTTGTGGGTACTCAGGCTTGGAGGGGAGATTGGCCCCCAGCTCTTTCTCTTCAAGCTCCACCATCAGCTGCCCAGCTGGCCTCCATTTTCCCCCAAGTGAAGGCTCGGCCAGGCCAACATGCTTCTTCTGGGGAGGAAAGCCTGACGACCACACAATCCAGGCCTTCGCTGGATGACTCCTCCTGTAAGCCCAAGAGTGTTTACGAGGTCTACCAACGTTGGCAGTGCTTCAAGTCCCTGGCCTGGAGGCACCATCCCTGAAGATCTGATACAGAGGTTCTTTCCTCCTTTCTCATGTGAGTGCCCTAGTCGTCACGGACACCTGAGATTATCCTGCAGCTTTCAGACAAGGAGATCTTGGAAAGGCACGACGGAGGTTAGGCTCTTTGGGAACACTTAAAGGAAGGTCATGAAGGCTGGGACATTTTATGAGAAGATACATTCCCAGTAATACTAACCACATCTCCCTGTGTACAACACACTTTCAGGTGCCTTATCTCAATTGATCCTCACCACCTTGTACATGAAGCCACTCTTATATCTGAAACCTGGCACAGTGGTTAAGAGTCTGGCTGCTAACCAATAAGTTGGCAGTTGGAATTCACCAGCTACTCCCTGGGCACTTGAGTCGTAATCAACTCGATGGCAACATTTTTTTTTTTTTTTTTAAGATTTTTAAACACCAGAGAGGATTCCCATTGTAAAATGAGGACCCATGATGTGAATTTAGGTCTCAAGACTACAAACACTATGCTTCTCCAATTGGTCTCTGCCTTGCAACATAGGATTTGAGCATATGTTGGCCAGTGCCGTAGCAAATCCCGAGGAGGCAGAGATGGGCAGGACCTGTTGTTGTTGTTGTTGCTGTTGTTGTTAGATGCTGTTGAGTCAGTTCTGACTCACAGCAACACTATGTACAACAGAATGACACACTGCCCGGTCCTACGCCATCCTCACAATCCTTACCATGCTTGAGCTCACTGTTGCAGCCACTATGTCAGTTCATTTCGTTGGGGGTCTTCCTCTTTTTTGCTGAGCCTCTGCTTTACCAAGCATGATGTCCTTCTCCAGGGACTGCTTCCTTCTGATAACATGTCCAAAGTATATCTCACCATCCTTGCTCCTAAGGAGCATTCTGGCTATACTTTTTCCAAGACAGACTTGTTCGTTCTTTTGACAGTCCATGGTATATTCAATATTCTTTGCCAACACCATAATTGAAAGGCATCAACTCTTCTTCGATCTTCCTTATTCATTGTCCAGCTTTAGCATGCATATGAGGCGATTAAAACACCATGGCTTGGGTCAGGTGCACCTGAGTCTTCAAGGTGACATCTTTGCTTTTTAAAACTTTAAAGAGGTCTTTTGTAGAAGATGTCCCCAATACAATGAGTCATTTGATTTCTTGACTGCTGCTTCCACAGGTGTTGACTGTGGATCTTAGTAAATTGAAATCCTTGAAACTTCAATCTTTTCTCAATTTATCATGATACTGCTTTTTGGTCCAGTTGTGAGGAATTTTGTTTCCTTTATGTTGAGGTATAATCCATACTGAAGGCTGTAGTCTTTGGTAGCCAGTGAATGCTTCAAGTGCTCTTCACTTTCAGCAAGCAAGGTTGTGTCATCTGCATAAGGCAGCTTGTTAATGCATCTTCTTCCAATCCTGATGCCCTGTTCTTCTTCATACAGTCCAGCTTCTCAGATTATTTGCTCAGCATACAGACTGAATAAGTACGGTGAAAGAATACAACCCTGACCCACATCTATCCTGGATTTAGACCACACAGTATCCCCTTGTTCTGTTCTAACGGCTGCCTCTTGATCTATGTACAAGTTCCTCGTGAGCACAGTTAAGTGTTCTGGAATTCCTATTCTTTGCAATGCTATCCATAATTTGTTATGATCCACACAGTCTAATACCTTCACATAGTCAATAAAACACAGGTAACCATCTTTCTGGTATTCTCTGCTCTCAGCCAGGATTCATCTGACATCAGCAATGATACCCCTAGTTCCACATCCTCTTCTGAACCTGGCTTGAATTTCTGGCAGTTCCCTGTCAATGTACTGCTGCAACCACTTTTGAATGATCTTCTGCAAAATTTTACTTGTGTGATATATTAATGATATAGATAGATAATTTCCATATTCTGTTGGATCACCTTCTTTGGAATAGGCATAAATATGGATCTCTTCCAGTTGGTTGGCCAGGTGGCTGTGTTCCAAATTTCTTGGCATAGACGAATGAGCACTTACAGCGCTATATCCCCTTGTTGAAACATCTCAATTGGTATTCTGACAATTCTTGGGGCTCTGTGTTTTGCCAGCACCTGCAGCGCACCTTGGACTTCTTCCTTCAGTACTATCGGTTCCTGATCATATGTTGCCTCCTGAAATGGTTGAATGTCAACGAATTCTTTTTGGTATAATGACTCTGCATATTCCTTCCACCTTCTTTTGATGCTTCTTGTGTTGTTCAGTATTTTGCCCATAGACTCTTTCTCTATTGCAACTTGAAGCTTGAATATTTTCTTCAGTTCTTTTAGCTTGAGAAACGCTGAGTGTGTTCTTCCCTTTTGGTTTTCTAACTCCAGGTCTTTGCACATGTCATGATAATACTTTCCTTTGTCTTCTAGAACCACCCTTTGAAATCTTCTGTTCAGCTCTTTTACTTCATCATTTCTTCCTTTCACTTTAGGTACTCGGCGTTCAAGAGCATGTTTCAGAGTCTCTTCTGACATGCATTTTGGTCTTTTCTTTCCTGTTTTTTAATGACCTCTTGCTTTCTTCATGCATGGTGGCTTTGATGTCATTGCACAACGTGTCTGGTCTTCGGCCATTAGCATTCAATGAGTCAAATCTATTCTTGAGATAGTCTCTAAATTCGGGTGGTATATGCTCAAGGTTGTATTTTGGCTCTCCTGGACTTGTTCTTATTTTCTTCAACTTCAACTTGCATATGAGCAACTGATGGTCTGTTCCACAGTCCACCCCCGGCCTTGTTCTGGCTGATGATATTGAGCTTTTCCATTGTTCTTTTCCACAGATATAGTCAATCTGACTCCTGTGTACTCCGCCTGGCGAGGTCCATGAGTATAGCCATCATTTATTTTGTTGAAAAAAGGCATTTGCAATGAAGAAATCCTTGGTCTTGCAAATTCTATCATTTGACCTCCAACATCGTTTCTATCACCAAGGCCATATTTTCCAACTACCAATCTTTCTTCTTTGTTTCCAACTTTTGCATCCCAATCACCAGTAATTATCAGTGCACACTGATGCATGTTTGATCAATTTCAGACTGCAGAAGTTGGTAAAAATCTTCAACTTGTTCATCTTTGGCCTTAGTGGTTGCTGCGGAAATTTGAATAATATTCATATTAATCGGTCTTCCTTGTAGGCGTATGGATAACATCCTACCATTGACAACATTGTACTTCAGGATAGATCTTGAAATGATCTTTTTGATAAAAAAAAAAAAAAAGAACGATTCCTCTTCAAGTTGTCATAGCAGACCTTATGATTTTCCCATTCAAAATGGCCAATACCAGTCCATTTCAGCATTTCAAGGCCAAGGATATTGATGTTTCTGTGTTCCGTTTTATTTTTGACTATTTCCAATTCTCCTAGATTCATACTTCGGACATTCCACGTTCTGATTATTAATGAACATTGCAGTTGTTTCATCTCATTTTGAGTCGTGCCGTATCAGCAAATGAAGGTCCTAAAAGCTTGATTCCATCCACATCATTAAGGTCTACTCTACTTCGAGGCAGCAGCTTGTTTTAGTCATCTAGTGCTGCTCTTCCCCAGTTGTCTTTAGAGTGCCTTCCAACCCGAGGGGCTCATCTTCCAGCAGTATATCAAACAATGTTCTGCTTCTATTCATAAGGTTTTCAGTGGCTAATTCTTTTCAGAAGTAGACTGCCAGGTCCTTCTTCCTAGGGTAGGGCCTAGGACAACCATTTTAAGTATATGCTCATCCTCATTCCTCTTTAGACTTCCTGTGAGAACACGGAGCTAGTAGAGTATGCATAGTGGTGAAGGGCTTGGGCTCTGCCCTTACTCAATCTGTAATCCTAAGCAGGGCATTGTACATCTTCACCCTCGAGTATCTCATCAAATAAGAGAACAATTATAATTAATTCAGAAGGTTGCTCTGATGGTTGTTATTTGTCATCTTGGGCAGGCTATGATTCTCTGTGGTTTGACAGACATTGAACAGATTTCTCTTCCATAATATAGTATAATGTAGTTGCCTCCACGATGAAATGTGATATAATGTATTCACCGTATGATGAAATCTGATATGATGTAATCCTCTCCAAGATGAAATCTCTTATAAGCAGACAATCAGTTGGAAGGCAAGTTTCCTTGGCAGTGGTAGCCTGCCTCCCATATATAAATACAGGTTCCAGCAAGGCTCACTCTCAATCTGGATCCTATATCCCACTGGTCATCATCTGACCTCCAGCTCGTGGGACATGAGACAGCAACCCACCACCTGACCTGCAGATTTTGGGATTCGCCACCTCTAGCAGCCCCATGAACCAGCAGCCTGCCATCTAACCTGCTGATTTTGGGTTTGTCAGCCCCTACAGCCACAGGAATTAGAAGAAGCTTCCAGCCTGACTAACTGACTTAGGACTTGGCAGCCTCCACAACTGCGTGAGCCATTTCCTTGAGTTAAATCTCTCTAAAGATATATATATACATATATATGTCATCAGCTTTGCTCCTCTAGAGGACCCAGCTAACACAACAGCGAAGATGACATGAGCTAATGTATGAAGTGCTCAGCAGAGTGCCTGACACATGTTGAGCCTCATTAAAAGATGTCCATTATTGTCACTGTTATGAAGGAAAGGCAACATAGTACAAGAAAAGTACTCACAAAAGCCAATAGGTCCTAGCTACAGTATGTGTGAGTAGAATTTGGCCATGAAATCCAGGGTTATAGGCTTCTGTGAACGGAAGGCAGAGAGATTAATCTTGTGGGAAGCTTTGTCTTTTCACAGCAGACACTACATCTCTCTCAACCCCGCACTGCCCCTTGGTAATTATGGGTGAACCAGTATCAGATAGTTATCACATTCTACAGGATTTTTTCTGTAGACATGTTGCTCACTCAATGGCTAAATGACTGAAGGAATCTGCCTTCCATCCATTCCCAAGAATAAAGGAAGTCTGCCAAATCCTACTTTATACCAATCTTAGGGATACCCTGATTCTTGAATAGTTCTGTACTCCCTGTTCTATTGTGGTCTCAAATCGGTTGGGCAGCACGATTTTCGAATGTTAAGACGGCACAGGGGTCTCTCAGCATGGGTTCCTTCACCTTTGCTTCTGGGCAGAACTCTTGCTCTCCACACCGTGGCACTCTAGGGCTGTGTTCACCAAAGTACAGCACCCCACTCCCCTCTCCAGAGTCATATGGAAAGCAGGTGAAAATGTTCATTCATTTTAGAATCTATATTTTAATGTGCTCTGGCAGGTCATTCAGTCCACAATCAGATTGAGGACTCAAAAGTGCCTCCTCTTCCTTTGGCTGTCCCTCCCAGGAATGTGTCTTAGTATAGTTCTGAGGCTCTGTGACTGGTATCCAGGAAGAAAAAGCACTGGAAACCTAAGAATAAACACTTGACATGGACAAACAGCAACATGGATGTGATGATAGGTAAGGGAGGTGTATAGGGGTGGGGTCAAGATGGGGATGGAACATTTACTTGTAGAAAATTACAGACATGCATGGGGTTTTAGCTAACTCCTGCAATGCCTGGCTGGACTGAAGCCCGCCATGACCCTGAAGGAGGGACTGTGGTAATCCCTGCAGGTGTGATAGTCCAAAAGCAACTTTGGCCAGATGATCTTCTACCAGATGGCAGGAAAGTGAGTTCATGGCATCCTGACCCTGTTGGGACTGAGTGATGAGGCATGAAGAGGGTTGGGTGAGACTGGCTGCTGTCTGGCTGTGTCGGTATAGATCAGAAGGGATGTTGTGAGGAAGAGGTGTGCACTTGGATAGGGCTCCTAGTTCCCTGATGATCCCTCTGCAACCTCAGACAATTTCTACCACAGCATTCACTGCTTGAATTTCTCTGTAGTACATTCTTTAAGAAATTCACCCCTTTTGCATTTTGGATTTGTGGATGCCTCGATATTGAGGGTGTTAGGATGGGGTTGGGGATAAACAATACGGCTCCCATGGAGATAAACTCCAAGCTGTTGGCACTCGCCATGAGGGGACATGCTGTAACAGTTGGGTTCCACCTTTCCTCAGTGTCTGTATAGCTGACAGGAAATTTGGGACCACTCCTCCTCATGACAACTGGCACAAAACTGTTCTAAAACCATCCAAGAATAGCCAAGTCTGAAAAGCTTTGCTCAGGGGAAGGCAGCATCTCAATCACCCTGTGGGCGTGTCTCTGACCCTTATTGTCTTTCCTCCCCTGGTTTAAAAAAAATCATCAGAGGAATCTGAAACATTCCCGAAATGTTACATTCTACCTTCTTCCCAGCATCCCTTTGACCCAATTATCTCCCTGTTTTTTTTTTTTTTTAACTTTTATTAAGCTTCAAGTGAACGTTTACAAATCCAATCAGTCTGTCACATATAAGTTTACATACATCTCACTCCCTACTCCCACTTGCTCTCCCTGTCTTGAGTCAGCCCTTTCAGTCTCTCCTTTCGTGACAATTTTGCCAGCTTCCCTGTCTCTCTATCCTCCCATCCCCCCTCCAGACAAGAGTTGCCAACACAATCTCAAGTGTCCACCTGATATAATTAGCTCACTCTTCATCAGCGTCTCTCTCCCACCCGCTGACCAGTCCCTTTCATGTCTGATGAGTTGTCTTCGGGGATGGTTCCTGTCCCGTGCCAACAGAAGGTCTGGGGACCATGGCCGCCAGGATTCCTCTAGTCTCAGTCAGACCGTTAAGTTTGGTCTTTTTATGAGAATTTGGGGTCTGTATCCCACTGATCTCCTGCTCCAGCTTCAGTCTGTCAGCTCTACTGTACGTGTTTTCAGGCTGAGGCAGGACAGACCTGGAATAGAGTGTCCATGAGTTGGGTGCTGCTGTGTGTCACATAGATTTGATTGAAATCAAAGAAGCCAATGTCCGTGTTGTGGTGTGCCGTCAGGCGCTAATGGTATGGAAAGGAAGTGAGCACTGTGGCTCTGCCAGGAGGAGCTTCCAAGAAGGCACGGCTCATTTCTTTTACAACCTAAGTTATGATAACTTGTGCTGCACTGAAGGGATGATGTGGTGAACATGTAAAAAAAAAAAAGGGGGACCCCCAAACCTTGTTTGTGCCACAGAGAGCAACTCCCTCCTAGAAAATGGACTTATTCAGGACCTTGGCAGCTCATTGAAGGCACATCTTTCTCTACTTTCCCACAATCCACTGCAGCCTGGTGCTCTGCCTTCTTCTCAGCATGGCCTGTGCCTCCCTCACCCTTGTTAGGTTCATGGAGTCTGAGGCAGAGGAAAAGTTGCAGATTCAGAAGTTGCAGCAGAGGAATGGGTCTGCATGCCTGCCTCCTCTAGCTCTGGACAAGCTTGATCCTCACAGGCCTTCATCCACTGTGGTTAGCTAGTACACAGGTATGGCTATCCAAGTTCAACAGGAGCTGAGGGCCAGGAGTCAAAGAAGGTATGTAGAGACTGGCTATGTTTAGAGATGGCCATTGTCTTTACATGTGGTACTTTCTGTTCAAGAGGTGGCAATGACTATTTCTATCAGCAAAGCCTGCAGAAGCCTAGGGTTTCAGCTACGTTTCATTACACACTAGGTAGTGAGCTCATCAAGTTTCATAGCTACTGCCTCACATGAAGTACCAATAGTGGAATCCAATATCTAATCAGCCTAAAACATGGGCCTCAATAAGAGGACTTCTTGGAAAAGCAACAGCTCCAAGCTTCCTCACAGGATAACTCTTTTGGACTTTCTACCTTTTATATCTTCTTCTCTCACAGTTCTTGGGGCTCCAGGTGTGCCTGCCCCACCAGGAGACACATTCCAGTGTCTCCAAAATTCTGCCCTTACAACTTGTGGTTGGGTGGTGTCTTAGTTATCTCCATCAATCGATTCCGACTTATAGCGACCCAATACTACAGAGTAGAACTCCCTCTTAGAGTTTCGAGGAGTGCCTGGTAGATTCATACTGCTGACCTTTTGTCTAGGAGCCGTAGCACAACAGGATTTCCCTTAGTTATCTAGTGTTGGTATAATAGAAGTACCACAAGTGGATGGGTTGAACAAACAGAAATTTATTCTCTCACAGTCTAGGATGCTAGAAGTCTGAATTCAGGGTACCAGCTCCCAGAGAAGACTTTTTCTCTCTGCTGATTCTGGCGGAAGGTTCTTGTCATCAATCTTCCACTGGTCTAGGAGTTTCTCAGCACAAGGACCCCAGGTCCAAGGGACACACTGAGCTCCGGGAGCTTTTTTCTTGGTAGCATGAAGTTCGACTCCTCTCTGCTGGCTTTTCTCTTTTATATCTCAGAAGAGACCGACTCAAGATACAACCTGATCCTGTAGATTGAGTCCTGCCTCATTAAAATAACTGCCTCTAATTCTGCCTCATTAATATCATAGAGGTTAGGATTTACAACACATAGGATAACCACATCAGATCACAAAATGGTGAACAACCACACAACACTGGGAATCATGGCCTAGCCAAGTTGATACACATTTGTGGGGGGAGGGACACAAGTCAATTCATAACAGGTGGGAAGAGATGGAATTTGCTGTGACACTTGCCTCCTCCTTTCCAACCCCTCCTACAGTGTTCATTCTAACAAAGGGAGGTCCCAAGGAGCAGCCCCCCAACCAGCATCAACACAAACCCCAGCACCCTTGGGAGCCCATGTGACTCAATGAGATCCCTCCCAAAGTCTTGAAAGAGCATGTTGAAATCATGGAAGGTCTGCTTGGACCTGCCCATTCAGCCACTTTGGAGCCAGATGGAAAACATGAAGAAGAAGAAAATGAGCAACAGCAGGAAGAGATTGGGACATACCCAGACCTGGGACTCCTGAGCTACACTGATAAGCTGTGTTTACAGGAAGCATTTATTACGAAGGTGGGCTGGAGTGGAGGTTTGGTGTCTGTACATTCCATAGTTTTGTCATTCCAGCAAACAAATATCTGGCATTTTGCCCCAGGATATTGTAATTAGCCTCGATTCCTTACAACCTGATCAATGTGTGTGTGTGTCTGTGTATGTGCAAGGTGGGGTGTGATGTTTTAATCCAACACTGGATGCAAACTCTAGAGGTGGATTATAGATCATCTTCTAGATCCTCCAAATCACTGATAACTCCTTGTAAAGTATGTTCACACACCACCTTCTTCCGTTATCAGATGGAAGCAATTATTCATCCTCAATTCCTGAAATGTTGCTATTGCCAGAATCACAGGTGGATCCCCAGTCCTTAATTTAGGAGCTGGAGAAAGAGGAAGGACCCACTCCCGCTCAGGTAAACCAGAGGAAGAAGGGAGAATCATAACATGAAAACCAGAGAATTTCATCTAACCTTACAATGCCTTGGCTGCCATGGCTTCTGGGCAAGGACAGCTCCTAGTGTGGGAGCAGGTGCAGAACAAGGAAGTAGGATACAGTGGAGAGGCAGAGAGGAGGCATCGTAAGGAATCAAAGACTGGGAATACTGCACAAGAGAATGGGCACGTAGAGCCACAGTACTGGTAATTGAACCAGAGTCATGTGACTGACTTCCCTTTTTCCTTCCAATACCATGGTCTCCACCACCTGCTCAGCCACATCTTCTCACAACCTGTACAGAGCAATTAACTGTCCATTTTCCTTCCTTGCAGCTGGTAGAGAAGCAACTGCTAGAGTTGAAAGGGGGGAGGGTGTGGAGGCAACCCCAACTTATGGTGTTCCCCCCATGGATTCACTTTTTTTCCAGAGCCTGAGGCCAGTGAAGATGCAGAGAGCACAGGTAACCACAGCCTCCACCTAGGAATCAGTGAGGAATTGGCACAAAAAAGTTGAATGCAGATGACCTGCCAAAAGATAGCACAGGAGACAGTAACCTGTCTAAGTCAAAAGAACTTGCTCTCTTTACATGGAGTCAAAAGTTACAGAAACTTAAGTCTGAACATTCATCCTATTCTCACCAGGGTGCTAGTCGCTCTTCACCTAGATTGGGGGCCAGAGAAGCCTTAATGTTCATAGAAACCTCTCCTGTTAGTGAAACACCTAGGAAGGGTCCAGTGAAGAGGAGGAGGAAGAGGAGGAACTCCCCAGCCTTGCCTTCCTTTTGCCATCTCAACAAAGCCTACTGCCCTGGGGTCTTTCTAAGAGTCCTCTGCCTGCCTCTGGTATTCTACGCTATGGAGTTCAGGGCTCCTGGAGAGCATCTCAGTGCCTATCTCCTGAGACAGTGAGTCAGCCATCCTAGACACGGCCAAGTCTAAGATCCCAGCTCAAGTTAGAGCCCCATCTCTTGCTGCCAAGAGGCCCTACTCAGGGGCTGACCTTGGAGTCTCTGGGAGGCAATCCTTCCCTGTGGGTGAGGTCCAACCCTCAATGCCTCTAAAAAGAGTGATTCTTCCACACATCGGAAAAGGAAAATCTTAGCCAGTGGCAATCTCTCCTCTTCCATGTGTCAGACCCTTAAATTGGGAACCCCAAAATAGATGTTAATTTTTCAGCTCCCCCACTCTCAGGCTAATGCTCCTCCGCTATCGCAACGGTGTTTCTGGGCTGTTGTATAGATACAGTGAGAGCAAAGAGGGAGGCCCAAAACTGGGCAGGGTGCACATGTACTTCCATGGTTGGAAATGTAGTCCTCTGTAAAATGGGATTAAAGACAGTTATGTTGGAAAAAACTCTCATTGCTTCTGTCTTCTGGTTCTCCTCTGCTGTTGAATGGATTATGGTGCTGTGAAAAGGAAAAGATACAGATGTACCCCATTTTCTAGGTCCACATGTGACTGACCTAGTTTTTTCCTCCAGCTTTAAGTCATGTTCTCAGAATGCTTTTGGGGACAGTCTGGCTTTGGCCTCTCACAAACTATTAAATCCCCAGTGATCATTTTCATCATCCATTTTTCACAAACCCTGGCTGGGTTTTGGGGAGCTTCCTGTGAGTATCCTATCATCATCTCTCTCTTTTTTTTTTTCATTAGCGCCGGATATATATATAATTAGAAATCATGTTGTAGAAGATTTAATGATATGAGGAAACGTTTACACTGTATTTCAAAAAACTATGGGGTTAACCTGTGCTTGTCAACCTTTACTATGTGGGGGGATCTTGTTAAAATGCAGATTTTGATTCTGTACATCTGGAGTCTAACTTGAGATTCTACTTTTTTTTTTTTAATTTCTCATACAAAAATTTATACACGTATTGTTTTGTGACATTAGTTGCAAGCCCCACGATATGACAGCACAATATCCCTCTCCACCACAGCTTCCCTGTGACCATTCAACCAGTTCCTGTGCCTTCCTGCCTTCTCATTCTGCCTCCGGGCAGAAGCCACCCATTTGGTTTCATGTATGTGACTGAATTAAGAAGCACACTCCTCACATATATTATTTTTTTGTGTTATAGTCCTGTCTAATCTATACCTGAAGAGTGGGCTTTGTAGTTCTTCTGGTCTCAGGCTGGTGGAGTCTGGCTCATGCGGTCCTTTAGTCTCTTGGGCTGATACTTTCCTATGTCTTTGGTTTTTTTCATTCTCCTTCATTCCAAGTGGGTTGGGACTAATTGATACATACTAGTTGGCCGCTTGCAAGCTTTTAAGACCCCAGATGCCACTCGAAAGAATAGTTTTCTTAATAAATTTTGTTATGCCAATTGATCTAGATGTCCCCTGAAACTATGGTCCCCAGGGCCCAGCCCCAGCTACTCTTTCCTTCAAAGTGTTTCGAGGTGTCCGGGAAACTCCTTAGCTTTTGCTTTGGTCCAGTTGTGCTGACTTCCCCAGTATTGTGTGCTGTCCTTGCCTTTACCGAATTTGATCCTTGTCTAGTATCCAGTTAGTGAAATTGCCTCCTTCTCCCTCCCCACCCTCATAACCATCAAAAAATGCTTTCTTTCTGTGTATAAATCTTTTCTTGAGTTCTTAAAATAATGGTCTCATCTAATATTTGTCCTTTTGTGACTGACTAGTTTTACTCAACACAGTGCCCTCCAGACCTGTCCATGTGGTGAGATGTTTCAAGAATTCATCATTGTTCTTTTGTGGCCTAGTATTCCATTGTGTGTTACGTACTATAATTATTTTGTCCATTTGTCTGCTGATGGGTACGTGGTTGTTTCCATCTTTTTTGCTATTGTGAATAATGCTGCAATGAACATGCGTGTGCATATGTTTATTCGTGTGATGGCTCTTCTCTAGGATTCCTAGGAATGGAATTGCTGGATTGTATGGTATTTCTATTCCTAGCATTTTAAGGAAACAACAAATCATTTTCCAAAGTGTTTGTAACATTTTACATTCCCACCAGCATTGTGTAAGATTTCCAATCTCTCCACAACCTCTCCAATATTCATTATTTTGTATTTTTTGGATTAGCGCCATCCCTGTTAGGGTGAGATGGCATTTCATTGTAGTTTTGATTTGCATCTCATTAATGGCTAATGATCATGTGCATTTCCTCATGTGTCTGTTTGATGCCTGAATGTCTTCTTTGGTGAAGTGTCTATTCATATCCTTTGCCCATTTTTTAAATGGATTATTTCTTTTCTTGTTGTTGAGCTGTTGTAGTGTCTCATAGATTTTAAAGATTAGACCATTATCAGATATGTCATAGCCAAAATTTTTTTCCCATTCTGTACGTTCTCTTTTTACTGTTTTGGTGAAGTCCTTAGATGAACATAAGTGTTTGTTTTTTTGGAGCTCCCAGTTATTTAGTTTCTGTTCTGGTATTTGTGCATTTTTAGTTAAGCTTTGTGTACTATTTATGCTATGTTTTAGGGCTCCTAGCATTATCCCTATTTTTTCTTCTGCAATCTTTATCGTTTTAGATTTTATATTTAGGTCTTTGATCCATTTTGACTTAGCTTTTGTGTATGGTGTTATTTAGAATGAGTCCTGTCTCATTTTTTTTTTTTTTTTTTTTTTTTTGCAGATGAATATCCAGTTATGCCAGCACCATTCGTTAAAGAAACTACCTTTCCTCCACTAAACACACTTTGGGCCTTTGTCAAATATCAACTGCTCACAGGTGGATGGATTGATGTCTGGTTTCTCAATTCTGTTCCATCGGTCTATGTATCTCTTGTTGTACCAGTACCAGGCTGTTTGACTACCATGGTGGTATAATAGTTTCTAAAATCTGCTTAACTCCTCAAATCCAGGTGTCTGTGGCCTGACCTCTCCACCCCATTCCTTTCAGTAGTTCTGATTCCCAACTTGGAAACTTCCTGGAACTCATCAATGTCCCCTGACAGCCCAATGCTTTCTTCTCCACATTCCAAGTTCTGATTTTATCCCAAGTGCTTGTCAGTTTTCAGCAATGTAGTGTCCCAGAAGGTTCCTGGCCAACACCATGCAGGTACCTCATAGAGTGTCCTCCTTAGCTTAACCCCCAATCTGGGTGTATCCCTCATGTTTAGGGGAGTGTACACATCAAATATCAAAAGGCAACGTGGTGAATGAAGGACAGATCCCTGGCTCCTCCATTCACTGGTGTTTGACTTTAGCAAAGTCCCTCAACTCCTCCATATTTCAGGGTCTTCATTGGGAAAATAGCCATAACACTGTCCACCTCTCAGGGTGTTTCGCATATTAAATGAGTCATGCTTGAATGGAATTTGCTCCAGCTCCTACCATGCACTGGACCCCCAGTCAACGAAGGGAAAAATCACATCTACAGTTTGGAAGTTCAGGTGTTACCTCTCATATCTTCATCACCTGGCTGTTATTTGCCATCGGCATCTTCCCAGAAACAGAAAGAACCTGGTGCTGTCCCATGTGGATAATCTGTGGAATCCTAAAATGTACCCATCAGCGTGCACAATAGGATCTGACTGAAAGTCCACGTACTCGCAAACATTATTCCTCATAGGCAACTAGCAAGCATATGTCTATGATACCAAAGTGCTAAGCTGCTTTGGGTTTGATGTGTTCTGTCACAAATATGTGCTCTCCAAGGAGGAACTTCCTCTTGGTCAGTTTTCAGAGTTCTTTTCTGGGAAAGCAATAAGATTTGGATTTACGACTTGAAGAGTTGAGTGCTCCCCAAAGATGGCTGCGACAGAGGAAGTTTTTGTAGCTGGAGACTTCTTTTCCCTGAAATGATTTTGACAGGGGTTTGCAATCTCTGTCTTTCCCTCTCTAACACACACACATAGGCATACACACATACTTCAGTGAATGCTCATGTTGTCTCCCCGAAGTTCATACTTAAATCCAAAGAGCTTTGTTCTCAGGGCTCAGTGGGCAATGGTTTACTGCCAAAAATCACCTCCTTGAATAATTATTTTTATTTTTTTATTTTTTGGCTTTCAATATCCTTTGCCTTGCCATCTCTGACAGCAGCTGACATAGCAACAAACCAGAGGAGAATCCTATTCAGTGAGCTGTAAGTTTACTTGCAGAGGATTTGTGTACGTCACAGGAAAGGAGAAGCGTAGGGCCAATGAAGGGGGAAAAAAATGTTTCAAAATTCCTCTGGTGCCAATACAGCTCAGACATAGAACAATTAATTATGCAACAACATTTAATATATGAATTATAAAGTGTTCAAAACACCAAAAGAGAATACATGAAAATTGACAGTGTAATGCATGAAATGTCGTTACTCTAGAAATCACGTAATTTCAGATACTTAATCTGTGCTCTATGCTGTTCCAGGTGGTTTACCTCCCCTAGTAACTCACATAATCTTCCTGCTCACCTGGTGAGGAACGGTTGATGTTAGATTGACATTAGGAAAACAAGAAGATGGCACCAAAAGTCCTCACTGGGAGTATTAAATATGGGATATGATAGTCGACTACTTTATAATCCTAACCCACTTTATAACCCTAAAAAAAAAAAAAAAAGTGAGCACAAAATAAAAGCGAATGGGCTGAACTAATGTTTGAGAGGAGGTCTTTAGCTCATGTGTACCTGAGATATGACATTAGGTGGGCAGGATATGAAATCTCTTTGCCATGTTTCTGGGCAGGAAAGAGCCTTGTCCAACTGGATTGATGAGGTCCACCCTGCCATTGCCAAGGGGTCTATCTCAGGAGCCTTAGGGGTCTTCCAAGGAGCATCACACAAGCATTATCCTCTTTCCTTCCCAACCAATGACTGAAATTCTTGGATTTCACAATTGTAGATTTAGGTTTATATTTACATGGAAAATAGTTTCTCATAAAGATAATACCACCTTATACAGTAAGAAAGCTCAAGAGGTACAAAGATGGATTGAGATGTATGCCAGGCTTGGGGGTTGTTGTAAGGATCTTTCCCCCGGCCATCAATAGACCTGTGCTGTCTCTTGTTCACAATTTGTGTTGATGCCATGTTATGTGGGCACTGGGAAAAGAGAAGTGGTCACTTTTCTGGTACCAAGAAAGAATGTAGGGTGTGAGTCAATGGAGCTTGGTTCCAAAGTTGGTGACAATGACTAAGCAGGCCTTCAGGATGGCCCGTCGGGACACATCGTGGTTGGTGTGGCCTTTCGCGTGGTTGGTGTGGCCTTGCATCAACTTTCTCTGAATTCCTCTTCACCTCTTAACACTCCTTCACCACTTGTAGAAAGCCTTCCCTTTCACACACCTGAAAGCGAATGTTGTCCTCAGAGGGTGCAAGTGAACAATGTGCTGGGAGGAAGAAAGGAAAGTGGTCTCAGAAAGGTTAGATTTAGGGTCAGCCAGAGCCGAGTTTTAATCTCTGCTCCATCACTTGCTGGCTGTAGGACCTACATTGTCTGAGCCTCAGCTTTCTTATCAGTAAAATATGCATAATCACATTTCATTTGGATAGCTCTTGCAAGAGAAGAGATAGTGTATGGAATATGGCCTAAATGAAAATGGCCTAAATGAAGGTTTATGCTATTTCTTCTGTGAGAGTGTTAACAGGGGAAGGCTGGAGTGGTCTGGTGGAGGTTCTGTAAGGATGTGGCACTAGGCTCAGGCCTGGATGAGTAGAGAGTCAAGAAGTAAAAAAAAGAAGTACCTGGGGTTATTTATTTCTGTTCCTGAGACTGTGCCTGGCTTCATTTTCTCTTTGCCTTGTCACAGCCCCCTCACCATGCACTGCATGTCACTGTTTAGTGTTCTCAACCCCTGGAGACCGTGCTTTTCTAAAGGCAGGATGAGTGTCCTTGTCTTCCCTTGGACTAGGACATTAACATAAAATAATAGTAATATTCATATCCACTGTCATTTGCTGAATATGTTTCATGTGAGAGTTTGCTCAGTGCTTGTCACAGATATAGTTCAAAGTCAGAGCTATCTAATGATTTAGAAGTCATTCCCATTTTACACATGGGCACAATTATTGCAAGTTCACACAGTCAGTAAGAGGAAGCCAGGATGGTTCCAAAACGAAAACGAGATCAGTTGCCGGTGTCAGTTCCAACACATGGTGATACTGTTTCACAGTAGGGCTGTGCTGCATAGGGTATTCGGTGAATTTCTAAAGGACATCACCAGGTGTTTGTTCTCAGGATCTACTAGATGGACTCAAACCACCACCTTTTCAGTTCGCAGCCAGCTCATTAAAGCTTTGTGCAACCCAGGGACTCCACATGGCTTTAAATCTACAATCTTCCACTGTTACAAATCAGGCACAGATACGGGTAACAGAAAAAAAAAAAAGAACTATTTCCTCTACAACTTAGTTTCCCTGAAGTATAATTTCCATGCAATGAAACTCACCCACTTCAATTTATAGTTTAGTAACTTTAATGAGTTTCGGCAATTTTAAATACTGTGGTGTAACCACCATCTCAATCAACACCTAGACCATAGATTTGGATCCTCCATCACCCCATGGCTGTCTTTCAGATATTTAGTCAGGAACAGATTCAGACTCTGCTGATTTTGGCAGTCCCATTCAGAGGCCACAGGGTAGAGCCGGTGAGAAGCCCCTGAGGACTTCTTTTATTTGTGAACAAGAAGGGGACCGGCATCTGTCTCTGTGGTGAGACCTCTGTACCCACGATCTCATTAAAAGTGTGTGTGTGAAGTGCTCATTATAAAAAGAAATCTACATACTATCGCTGAGCATTGTGATGCTGGGAAAAGTGGCTTCATCCAAAGAACACAACTGCCTTGCCTGACTCCCAAAACTGTGATGCTCTGGACTCTGCTTCCTTGACTTTCCTTGTGCCCTTAATGGCAGCCAGGGCACAGTCAAGTCTGCTTCACTTTTCTTCATCACAAGAGGACTTGATCCCTCAGGGTAAACTCTCTCTCCATCCCATGACATACACCTGAAAAAAAACTGGCCCTAGATCTCCCAGCTCTGTTCATCATCAGCCCTTCTAGCAATTTCCTTCATGCAGTCTTCATGTGGGATTTTCATTCCTGGGTCAAGGTGCTGAGACTCTCCTATTACTCTCTCCTAAATCTCAGGATCCATGTCTTACCACTTACAAATTAAATAAAGAAGACAAAATCAAACACACAAGAAAATCACCCATGTATGTATAATTTATATATTACAATCACAAAGGGCTCTGAATATACAAAATGATCTTGAAAAAGAAGAACAAAGGATGTGACTCACAGTTCAAGATTTAAAATAGCACTACAAACATACAGTAAACAAAACAGTCTGATACTAGCATAAGGACAGACATAGATACAAAGGTATAGAATTGAGGATCCAGAAATAAATTCATATATCTTTGTCCAATTTGTTTCAACAATGATGCCAAATCCATTCAATACAGGAAAGAACAGTCTCTTCAACAACGGATCCTGGGGCTTCTGGATCTCCATATGAAAAAGCGTGAAGCTAGACATATACTCCATACCATACACAAAAATTAAATGGATTGATGACCTAAACAGGGGAGCTAAAACCATAAAAACCTTAGAAGTAAATATCAGGTTTATGTTTCAGGATTCTCCCCCCCCCCACACACAACTTCATAGATACGACACAAGAAAAAAAGAGAAACAGATAAACTTCTCTTGGTGAAAATTGAAATCTTTTCTGCATCAATGAGCACTATCAAGAAAGTGAAGACATACTTGGAATCTCTACCGTGCTTAAGGGTTTCATATCCAGAAATATAAAGAGTGCCTGGAACTAAACATAAAAATACAAATGACCCAACTTAAAAAATGGACAAAAGACATAAATAGACATTATTCCAAAGAAAATATACAAATGGCCAGTAAGCAAGTGAAAAGATGCAATATCATCAGTCATTAGGGAAATGCAAACCAAAATCATGATGAGATGTCACTCCACACCACACCAATGGCTGTTACCAGAAAAAAACAATAAAACAAAACAAATAAGGACCTGGTGAGGATGTGAAGAAATTCGGACCCTTACGCATTGGTGCTGGGAATATGAAATGGTACAGTCACGGTAGAAAACAATTTGGTGGTTCCTCAAATAATCTGGCATAGAATTACCATATGACTCTGTAATTCCTCTCCTAGGCACGAACACTAAAGAATTGAAAGTAAGGAAACAGATAATTAGGCACTGACATTCACTGCAGAATTAGTCACTGAATCAAAAGTGTGGAAAAAACGCAAGTGTCCATCAAAAGATGAATGGAGAGCGGGGCCGAGATGGCAGAGAATTCAGATGCTTCCGGTGAACCCTCTTACAACAAAAACCCAAAAAACAAGTGAAACGATTACATTTATGACAATGTAGAAGCTCTGAATATCAAAGGCAAAGTTAGAAAACGGACTGAGCATCAGGCGGAGGTAGAGACAGTTCAGAAGTGGAGAGGAGTTCCTGGACTTGAATTGCTGGGAACCCTCAGGCTGCAGCGGGCTGGTGGTAGTGTTCAGCTACAGTTTCCTCAGGGAGAAACACCCAGCCACACAGCCTACTCACACCTCCAGAAACAGAGAAGAACAGTGCTCTCGGCAAAAGCTTAGTACTTGCATGTATTATACCATGCACTCAGGCCCCAAGCCAGCTTCAGTGGCTGTTGATTTCCCTGGGCCTGAGATAGGTCCTGCTGTGTGTCCTGAGCCATTCTCCTGGCCTTGGAGAAGGAATAAATTCACAACTGGGGAAAAGACAATCTGCTAGCTCCACTAACCTAGGGAGCTCAATACAGAAGCGGCTCCTGTCTAAGCATAAATGATCCATAGACTTTGAATACATTTTCCACCCTGCATGGACCTGTGTGGGCCTATTCCAGGAGAATAGGCCCTTGTTGGCAGACCACAACTGTTTCAGCTGTGCAGTGGAAAGTTGGGTTTTTGATGTTTGACACTGCTTTGCCTATTAAAAAGGGTCCTCACAGACATCAGGGGCCTAAGGACTGGTGACTCCAATCAGGTCACCCAGCCACCCACCACAGAGATGCAAGGTTAACTGGTACCTGCCAGTCCTTACAACCAAAAGCAGTGGGTGCCCAAGGTCCATCTGCAGAACCCACCCACCAATGCGCTCTAGGGAACAGGGACATATTCTCCTCACAGACACTTAGGAGATAGTTGTCAGCCCCCTGCCTTGTTCAGAGCATGGCCCCCTGCTGCAACCAGACACTGGTACCTACACCGATAACCCTGGCCCCTCTAAGACTGTAGGACAGAGCCTGTACTACACACATGATGACCAACTACCTGGACACCTGAGCTGAATCCATACAAGAAAAGTGAACGGACTCCTAGGATCATACACCTGGTAACAGCTCTAGCAATCTGGTGACAGGACATTAGAGCTTCAAAGGTAAAATAATCAAGATAGCTCAATCAAGCAACCTACTTGGACATATCAAAACAAAACAAAGCAAGAAGCTAGGATATACTAAGCAAACATAAATGAAACAAATATAATAACATATAGATGGCTCAAAGACAATAGTCAATATCAAATCACATAAAGAAGCAGACCATGATCACTTCAACAAGCTATGAACAAAAAGAATCAAGGGATCTTTCTGCCTTTCTGGAATTACCGGATGCAGAATACAAAAGATTAAAATACAGAACTCTTCAAGACATCAGGAATGAGATCAGGAAGGAGATCAGGCAATATGCAGAAAAACCCAAGGAACACACAGATAAAACAGTTGAAGGAATTAAAAAGGTTATTTAAGAACATAATGAAAAATTTAATAAGCTGCAAGAATCCATAGAGAGACAACAATCAGAAATTCAGAAGATTAACAATAAAAGTACAGAATTAGACAACTCAATAGAAAATCAGAGGAGCAGAATTGAGCAAGGGGAAGGCAGAATTGGTGAGATTGAAGATAAAGCACTTGACACCAATATATTTGAAGAAAAATCAGATAAAAGAATTTAAAAAATGAAGAAACCCTAAGAATCATGTGAAACTCTATCAAGAGAAATAATGTGATTGGAGTACAAGAACAGGAAGGGATAACAGAAAACACAGAGAGAATTGTTGATGATTTGTTAGCAGAAAACTTCCCTGATATCATGAAAGATGAGAAGATATCTACCCAAGGTGCTTACTGAACTCCACATGAGGTAAATCTTAAAAGAAAGTCACCGAGACATATTACAATCAAACTTGCCAAAACCAAAGATAAAGAGAGAATTTTAAGAGCAGCTAGGGATAAACGAAAAGTCACCTACAAAAGAGAGTCAATAAGAATAAGCTCCGACTACTCAGCAGCAACCATGCAGGTAAGAAGGCAGTGGGATGACTTATATAAAGCAGTGAAGGAAAAAAAAATTTCCAGCCAAGAATCGTATATCCAACAAAACTGTCTCTCAAATATAAAGGCAAAATTAGGACATTTCCCAATAAAATTCAGGGAATTCATATAAACCGAACCAAAAATACAAAAAATACTAAAGGGAGCTCTCTGGTTAGAAGATCAATAATATCAGATGGCAACCCAAGACTCGAACACTGGGCAGAGAAATCAGATGTCAACCCAGATAGGGAAATCATAAAAATAAATCAAGATAAAAAAAACCTCCAAACAGGGAAACAGTGATGTCATAATGTAAAAGAAGACAACATTAAAACAATTAAGATGGACTAAGAAATGTAGTCATAGATCTTTCATATGGAGAGGAAGACAAGTCGATATAAAAAAATAAAAGTTAGGTTTAAACTTAGAAAAATGGGGGTAAATATTAAGCTAACCACAAAGGAGACTAACAATCCTACTCATCAGAATAAAATACAAGAAAAAATAGAGACTCAGCAGAAACAAAATCAACTATAACCAATAAGAGGAAAGGACAATATAAAAACATGAACTACTCAGCACAAAAAATTAAGTGGGAAAAAGAAACTGTCAATAACACACACAAAAAGGCATCAAAATGACAACACTGAACTCACACCTATCCTTCATCACGCTGAAAGTAAATGGACTAAATGCACCAATAAGAGACACAGAGTGGCAGAATGCATGAAAAACACGATCCGTCTATATGCTGCCTACAAGAGACACACCTTAGACTTAGAGACACAAACAAACTAAAACTCAAAGGATGGAAAAAAATAAATCAAGCAAAGAAAAAATCAATAAAGGGCAGGAGTGGCAATATTAATTTCTGACTAAGGAGACTTTAAAGTTAAATCCACCACAAAGGATAAGGAAGGACACTATGTAATGAATAAAGGGACAATATACCAGGAGGATAAAAAAATATTAAATATTTATGCACCCAATGACAGGGCTGCAAGATACCTGAAACAAACTCTAACAGCATTGAAAAGTGAGATAGACAGCGCCGCAATAATAGTAGAAGGCTTCAAAACACCTCTTTCGGTGAATGACAGAACATCCAAAAAGAAGCTCAATAAAGACACGGAAGATCTAAATGCCACAATCAACTAACTCAACCTTATAGACATATACAGAACACTCCACCCCACAGCAGTGAAGTATACTTTCTTTTCCAATTCACATGTAACATTTCTTAGAACAGACCACATATTAAGTCATGAAGCAAGCCTTAGCTGAATCCAAAACACTGAAATATTACAAAACATATTCTCTGTCCATAAGGACATAAAAGTAGAAGTCAATAACAGTAAACCAGGGAAAAGAAATCAAACACTTGGAAACTAAGCAATACCCAGCTAAAAAATGACTGAGTTAAAGAAGACATCAAGGTTACAATAAAGAAATTCATAAAATTCAATGAGAATGAAAACACTTCCTATCAGAACCCTTGGGACACAGTGAAAGCAGTGCTCAGACTTCGATTTATGTCAATAAATGCACACCTACAAAAAGAAGAAAGGGCCAAAATCAAAGAATTATCCCTACAACTTGAACAAATAGTAAGAGAGCAACAAAGGAAAACCTCAGGCACCAGAAGAAAGCAAAAATAAAAATCAGAGCAGAATTAAATGAAATAGACAACAGAAAAACAACTGAAAGAGTTAACAAGACTAAAAGCTGCTTCTTTGAAAAAAATAATAAAATTGATAAACCAATGGCCAAACTAACAAAAGAAAAACAGGAAAGGAAGCAAATAACCTGAATAAGAAATGAGATGGGCGATATCACAAGAGACCCAACTGAAATTAAAAGAATCGTATCAGGTTATTATGAAAAATTGTACTCTAACGAATTTGAAAACGTAGAAGAAACGGATGAATTTCCAGAAACACACTACCTACCTGAACTAACACAAACAGAGGTAAACCAAAAAAAAACAAACCCACTGCTGTCGAGTCGATTTTGACACATAGAGACCTTATAGGACAGAGTAGAACTGCCCCTTGAGTTTCCGAGGAGCACCTGGTGGATTCGAACTGCTGACCTTTTGGTTAGCAGCCGTAGCACTTAACCACTATGCCACCAGGGTTTCCCAAACACAGGTAGAACAACTAAATGAACCCACAGCAAAAGAAGAGATTCAAAAGGTAATCAAAAAAGCTCCCCCCCCCCAAAAAAAAAGGCCTGGCGTGGACCAATTCACTGCAGAGTTCTACGGAACTTTCAGAGAAGAGTTAACACCACTACTATAGGTATTTCGGAGCATAGAAAAGGATGGAATACTTCCAAACTCATTCTGTGCAGCCAGCATATCTCTGATACCAAAACCAGGTAAAGACACCACAAGAAAAGAAAATTATAGACCTATATCCCTCATAAACATAGGTGCAAAAATCCTTAACAAAGTTCTAGACAATGGAATTCAACAACCTATCAAAAAAATAATTCACCATGACTAAGTGGGAGTCATACCAGGTATGCAGGGATGGTTCAACATTAGAATAACAATTAATGTAACCCATCATATAAATAAAACAAAAGACAAGAACCACATGATCTTATCAATTGATAACAGAAAAGGCATTTGATAAAGTTCAACACCGATTCATGATAAAAACTCTCAGCAAAATAGGAATAAAAGGAAATTTCCTCAGCATAATAACGGGCATTTAACATAGCCAACAGCCAACATGATCCTAAATGGAAAGAGTCTGAAAGCATTCCCCTTGAGATCAGGAACCACACAAGGATGCCCTTTATCACCATTCTGATTCAACATTCTGCTGGAGGTCCTAACCAGAGCAATTAGGCTAGATAAAGAAATCAAAGCATCCAGATTGGTAAGGAAGAAGTTAAAGTATCTCTATTTGCAGATAACATAATCTTATACACAGAAAACCCTAAAGAATTCTCAGGAAAACTACTGAAACTAATAGAAGAGTTCAGCACAGCATCAGGATACAAGATAAACATACAAATATCAGTTGGATTCCTCCACACCAACAGAAAGAACATTCAAGAGAAAACACCAAATCAATACCATTTAAAGTAGCCCCCAAGAAGATAAAATACTTAGGAATAAATCTTACCAGAGATGTAAAAGACCTATAGAAAGAAAACTACGAAACACTGCCGCAGGAAAGCAAAAGAAACCCGCATAAGTGGAAAAACATACCTTGCTCACAGATAGAAAGACTTAACATTGTAAAAATGTCTATTCTACCAAAAGCCATCTATAGATACAATGTGATTCCAATCCAAATTCCAATGACATTTTTTAATGAGATGGAGAAAGAAATCACCAACTTCATACGCAAGGGAAAGAGTCCCCGGATAAGTAAAGCATTACGGAAAAAGAAAAACAATGTGGGATATCTCACTATACATGATTTTAGAACCTATTATAGCTCCATAGTACTCAAAACAGCCTGCTACTGGTATAACAACAGATACATAGACCAACGGAACACAATTGACAATCCAGGCATAAATCCATCCACATATGAGCAGCTGATATTTGATAAAGGCTCAAAGTCAGTTAAATGGGGAAAAGACAGTTTCTTTAACAAATGGTGCTGGCATAACTGGATATCCATCTGCAAAAAAATGAAACAAGACCCATAACTCACGCCATGCATAAAAAATAACTCAAAATGGATCAAGGGCCTAAATATAAAATCTAAAACGATAAAGATCATGAAAGAAAAAATAGGGACAATGCTAGGAGCCCTAATACATGGCATAAACAGTATACAAAACATTATTAAGAATGCAGGATAGAAGACATCAAGGAGAGAATAAGGAAATTCATAGAATGCAACGAGAATGAAAATGCTTCCTATCAAAACCTCTGGGACACAGCAAAAGCAGTGCTCAGAGGCCAATTTATATCGATAAATGCACACATACAAACAGAAGAAAGAGACAAAATCAGAGAACTGTCCCGACAACTTGAACAAATAGAAAGTGAGCAACAAAAGAATCCATCAGGCACCAGAAGAAAACAAATAATAAAAATTAGAGCTGAACTAAATGAATTAGAGAACAGAAAAACAATTGAAAGAATTAACAAAGCCAAAAGCTGGTTCTTTGAAAAAATTAACAAAATTGATAAACCATTGGCTAGACTGACTAAAGAAATACAGGAAAGGAAACAAATAACCCGAATAAGAAACGAGAAGGACCACATCACAACAGAACCAACTGAAATTAAAAGAATCATATCAAATTATTACGAAAAATTGTACTCTAACAAATTTGCAAACCTAGAAGAAATGGATGAATTCTTGGAAAAACACTAGCTAAACTAAAACATTCAGAAGTAAAACAACTAAATAGACCCATAACAAAAAAAGAGATTGAAACGGTAATCAAAAAACTCCCAAGAAAAAAAAGCCCTGGCCCGGATGGCTTCACTGCAGAATTCTACCAAACTTTCAGAGAAGAGTTAACCCCACTACTACTGAAGGTATTTCAAAGCATAGAAAATGACAGAATACTACCCAACTCATTCTATGAAGCCACCATCTCCCTGATACCAAAACCAGGTAAAGACATTACAAAAAAAGAAAATTTTAGACCTATATCCCTCATGAACATAGATGCAAAAATCCTCAACAAAATTCTAGCCAATAGAATTCACCAACATATCAAAAAAATAATTCACCACGATCAAGTGGGATTTGTACCAGGTATGCAAGGCGAGTTTAATATCAGAAAAACCATTAATGTAATCCATCACATAAATAAAACAAAAGACAAAAACCACATGATCTTATCAGTTGATGCAGAAAAGGCATTTGACAAAGTCCAACACCCATTTATGATAAAAACTCTCACCAAAATAGGAATTGAAGGAAAATTCCTCAACATAATAAAGGGCATCTATGCAAAGCCCACAGCCAACATCACTCTAAATGGAGAGAACCTGAAAGCATTTCCCTTGAGAACGGAACCAGACAAGGATGCCCTTTATCACCGCTCTCATTCAACATCGTGCTAGAAGTCCTAGCGAGGGCAATTAGGCTAGACAAAGAAATAAAAGGCATCCGGATTGGCAAGGAGGAAGCAAAATTATCCCTATTTGCAGATGACATGACCTTATACACAGAAAACCCTAAGGAATCCTTCAGAAAACTACTGAAACTAATAGAAGAGTTTGGCAGAGTCTCAGGTTATAAAATAAACATACAAAAATCACTTGGATTCCTCCACATCAACAAAAAGAACACCGAAGAGGAAATAACCAAATCAATACCATTCACAGTAGCCACCAAGAAGATAAAATACTTAGGAATAAATCTTACCAAGGATGTAAAAGACCTATACAAAGAAAACTACAAAGCTCTACAACAAGAAATTAAAAAGGACATACTTAAGTGGAAAAACATACCTTGCTAATGGATAGGAAGACTTAACATAGTAAAAATGTCTATTCTACCAAAAGCCATCTATACATATAAGGCACTTCCGATCCAAATTCCAATGTCATATTTTAAGGGGATAGAGAAACAAATCACCAATTTCATATGGAAGGGAAAGAAGCCTCAGATAAGCAAAGCATTACTGAAAAAGAAGAAGAAAGTGGGAGGCCTCACCATACCTGATTTCAGAAGCTACTATACAGCCACAGTAGTCAAAACAGCATGGTACTGGTACAACAACAGGCACATAGACCAATGGAACAGAATTGAGAACCCAGACATAAATCCATCCACGTATGAGCAGCTGATATTTGACAAAGGCCCAGTGTCAGTTAATTGGGGAAAAGATAGTCTTTTTAACAAATGGTGCTGGCATAACTGGATATCCATTTGCAAAAAAATGAAACAGGACCCATAACTCTCACCATGCACAAAAACTAACTCCAAGTGGATCAAAGACCTAAACATAAAGACTAAAACGATGAAGATCATAGAAGAAAAAATAGGGACAACTCTAGGAGCCCTAATACAAGGCATAAACAGAATACAAAACATTACCAAAAATGATGAAGAGAAACCAGGTAACTGGGAGCTCCTAAAAATCAAACACCTATGCTCATCTAAAGACTTCACCAAAAGAGTAAAAAGACCACCTACAGACTGGGAAAGAATTTTCAGCTATGACATCTCCGACCAGTACCTGATCTCTAAAATCTATATGATTCTGTCAAAACTCAACCACAAAAAGACAAACAACCCAATCAAGAAGTGGGCAAAGGATATGAACACACACTTCACTAAAGAAGATATTCAGGCAGCTAACAAATACATGAGAAAATGCTCTCGATCATTAGCCATTAGAGAAATGCAAATTAAAACAACGATGAGATTCCATCTCACTCCAACAAGGCTGGCATTAATCCAAAAAACACAAAACAATAAATGTTGGAGAGGCTGCGGAGAGATTGGAACTCTTATACACTGCTGGTGGGAATGTAAAATGGTACAACCACTTTGGAAATCTATCTGGTGTTATCTTAAACAGTTAGAAATAGAAATACCATACAACCCAGAAATCCCACTCCTCGGAATATACCCTAGAGAAACAAGAGCCTTCACACAAACAGATATATGCACACCCATGTTTATTGCAGCACTGTTTACAACAGCAAAAAGCTGGAAGCAACCAAGGTGTCCATCAACGGATGAATGGGTAAATAAATTGTGGTATATTCACACAATGGAATACTACGCATCGATAAAGAACAGTGACGAATCTGTCAAACATTTCATAACATGGAGGAACCTGGAAGGCATTATGCTGAGCGAAATTAGTCAGAGGCAAAAGGACAAATATTGTATAAGACCACTATTATAAGATCTTGAGAAATAGTATAAACTGAGAAGAACACATACTTTTGTGGTTACGAGGAGGGGAGGGAGGGAGGGAGGGAGAGGGTTTTTTATTGATGAATTACTAGATAAGAACTGCTTTAGGTAAAGGGAAAGACAACACTCAATACATGGAAGGTCAGCTCAATTGGACTAGACCAAAGGCAAAGAAGTTTCCGGGATAAACTGAATGCTTCAAAGGTCAGCAGAGCAAGGGCAGGGGTTTGGGGAACATGGTTTAAGGGGACTTCTAAGTCAATTGGCAAAATAATTCTATTATGAAAACATTCTGCATCCCACTTTGATATGTGGCGTCTGGGGTCTTAAATGCTAATAAGCAGCCATCTAAGATGCATCAATTGGTCTCAACTCACCTGGATCAAAGGAGAATGAAGAACACCAAGGTCACACGACAACTAAGAACCCAAGAGACAGAAAGGGCCACATGAACCAGAGACTTCCATCATCCTGAGACCAGAAGAACTAGTTGGTGCCCGGCCACAATCGATGACTGCCCTGACAGGGAGCACAACAGAGAGCCCCTGAGGGAGCAGGAGATCAGTGGGATGCAGACTCCAAATTCTCATAAAAAGACCATACTTAATGGTCTGACTGAGACTAGAGGAATCCTAGCGGCCATGGACCCCAGACCTTCTGTTGGCACAGGACAGGAACCATCCCCGAAGACAACTCATCAGACATGAAAGGGACTGGACAGTGGGTGGGAGAGAGATGCTGATGAAGAGTGAGCTAATTATATCAGGTGGACACTTGAGACTGTGTTGGCATCTCCTGTCTGGAGGGGGGATGGGAGGATAGAGAGAGTGGGAAGCTGGCAAAATTGTCACGAAAGGAGAGACTGGAAGGGCTGACTCATTAGGGGGAGAGCAAGTGGGAGTACGGAGTAAGATGTATGTAAACTTATATGTGACAGACTAACTTGATTTGTAAACGTTCACTTGAAGCTCAGTAAAAGTTAATTAAAAAAAAAAAAAATGAAACAAGACCCAAACCTCACTACATGCACCAAAACGAGCTCAAAATGGGTCAAAGACCTAAATATAAAATCTAAAACGATAAAGATAATAGAAGAAAAAATAGGGATAACGTTAGGAGCCCTAATACATGGCATGAACAGTATACAAAACATTACTAACAACACAGAAGGAAAACTAGGTAACTGGGAGCTCCTAAAAATCAAACACCTATGCTCATCCAAAGACTTCACCAAAAGAGTAAAAAGATTACCAACAGACTGGGAAAAAGTTTTTAGCTATGACATTTCCCATCAGCACCTGATCTCTAAAATCTACATGATACTGCAAAAATTCAACTGCAAAAAGACAAATAACCCAATTAAAATCCAGGCAAAAGATATGAACAGACACTTCACCAAAGAAGACATTCAGGTAGCTAACAGATACATGAGGAAATGCTCATGATCATCAGCCATTAGAGAAATGCAGATCAAAACTACAATGAGATTCCATCTCACTCCAACAAGGCTGGCATTAATCCAAAAAACACAAAACAATTAATGTTGGAGAGGTTGTGGAGAGACTGCAACACACACTGCTGGTGGGAATGTAATATGGTACAACCATTTTGGAACTCGATTTGGCACTTCCTTAAAAAGCTAGAAATAGAACTACCATACAATCCAGCAATCCCACTCCCTGGAATATATCCTAGAGATATAAGAGCCTTTACACGAACAGATATATGCACACCCATGTTCACTGCAGCACTGTTTACGATAGCAAAAAGATGGAAGCAACGAAAGTGCCCATCAGCGGACGAATGGATAAATTATGGTACATTCATACAATGGAATACTACTCATCGATGAAGAACAATGATGAATCCATGAAACATTTCATAACATGGAAGAATCTGGAAGGCATCATGCTGAGTGAAATTTAGTCAGCTGCAAAAGGACAAATATTATATGAGACCACCATTATAAGAACTCAAGAAATAGTTTAAAAAGAGAAGAAAATATTCTTTGATGGTTATGAGAGAGGGGAGGGAGGGAAGAGTATTTACTAACTATACAGTAGATAAGAACTACTTTAGGTGACAGGAAAGACAACACACAATACAGGAGAGGTCAGCACAACTGGACTAAACCAAAAGCAAAGAAGTTTCCCAAATAAACTGAATGCTTCGAAGGCCAGAGAAGCAGGGGCAGGGGTTTGGGGACCATGGTTTCAGGGGACATCTAAGTCAATTCACATAATAAAATCTATTAAGAAAACATTCTGAATCCCACCTTGGAGAGAGGCATCTGGGGTCTTAAACGCTAGCAAGTGGCCACCTAAGATGCATCAATTGGTCTCAACCCACCTGGATCAAAGGAGAATGAAGAACACCAAGGACACTAGGTAATTACGAGCCCAAGAGACAGAAAGGGCCACATAAACCAGAGACTACATCAGCCTGAGACCAGAAGAGATAGATGGTGCCTGGCTATAACCGATGACTGCTTTGATAGGGAACACAACAGAGAACCGCTGAGGGAACAGGAGAGCGGTGGGATACAGACTCCAAATTCTTGTAAAAAGACCAGACTTAATGGTCTGACTGAAACTAGAAGGACCCCAGTGGTCATGGCCCCCAGACCTTCTGTTGGCCCAGGACAGGAACCATTCCCAAAGCCAACTCTTCAGACAGGGATTGGACTGGACAGTGGGTTGGAGAGGGATGCTGGAGAGGAGTGAGCTTCTTGGATCAGGTGGACACTTGAGACTATGTTGGCATCTCCTCCCTGGAGGGGAGATGAGAGGGTAGAGGGGGTTAGAAGCTAGTGAAATGGACACGAAAAGAGAGAGCGGAGGGAGGGAACAGGCTGTCTCATTAGGGGGAGAGCAACCGGGAGTATGTAGCAAGGTATATATAAGTTTTTGTGTGAGAGACTGACTTGATTTGCAAACTTTCACTTAAAGCACAATAAAAGTTTAAAAAAAAAAAAAAAAAGAATACAGGAGAAAAACTAGATAACTGGGAGCTCCTAAAAATCAAACACCTATGCTCATCCAAAGACTGCAAAACAGTTTTTTTAGCTGTGACATTTATGATCAGCATCTGATCTCTAAAATCTACATGATACTGCAAAAAGTCAACTATAAAAAGACAAATGAGCCAAGTAAAAAATGGGCAAAGGATATGAACAGAGACTTCTCTAAAGAATACATTCAGGTAGCTAACAGATACATGAGGAAATGCTCCCGATCATTACCCATTAGAGAAACACAAATGAAAACTACAATGAGATTCCATCTCACTTCAACAAGGCTGGCATGAATCCAAAAAACACAAAATATTAAATGTTGGAGAGGTTGTGAAGAGACTGGAACACTTATACACTGCTAGTGGGAATGTAAAATAGTACAATCACTTTGGGAATCGATTTGGCTTTTTAAAAGCTAGAAATAGAATTCCCACACGATCCAGCAATCCCACTCCTTGGAATGTATCCTAGAGAAATAAGAGCCTTGACACGGACAGATACATGCACACCCATGTTTATTGGAGCATTGTTTAGAATAGGAAAAAGCTGGAAGCAATTGAGGTACCCATGAACAGATGAATGCAGAAATAAATTATGTTATATTCACACAATGGAATAGTACGCATCGATAAAGAACAATGATGAATCTGTGAAATACTTCACAACATAGACGAATCTGGAAGGCATTATGCTAAGTGAAATCAGTTGCAAAAGGACAAATACTGTATGAGCCCACTATTATAAGAACTCAAAAAATAGTTTAAACAGAGAAGAAAATATTGTTTAATTGCTAGGAGAGTGGGGAGGGAGGAAGGAGAGGGGTTTTCACTAATTAGACAGTATGTAAGAATTATTTTAGGTGAAGGGAAACACAACACACAATACAGGAGAGGTCAGCACAATGGGACTAAACCAAAAGCAAAGAAGTCTCCTGAATAAACTGAATGCTTCGAAGGCCAGTGTACGAGGGGTGGAGATTTGGGGACCATGGTTTCAGGGGACTTCTAAGTCAATTGGCATAATAAAATCTCCTAAGAAAACATTCTGCATCCCACTTTGGAGAGTGGTGTTTGGGGTCTTAAACGCTAGCAAGTGGCCATCTAAGACGCATCAATTGGTCTCAACCCACCTGCAACAAAGGAGGATGAAGAACACCAAGGAGACAAGATAATTATGAGCCCAAGAGACAGAAAGGGCCACATAAACCAGAGACCACATCGGCCTGAGACCAGAAGAAATAGATGGTGCCCGGCTACAACCTATGACTGCCCCTGACAAGAACATAATAGAGAACCCCTGAGGGAGCAGGAGAGCAGTGGGATACAGACCTCAAATTCTCCTAAAAAGACCAGACTTAATGGTCTAACTGAGTCCAGAAGGACCCCAGAGGTCATGGTCCCCAGACCTTTGATTAGCCCTAGAGAGGAATCATTCCCAAAGCCAACTCTTCAGACAGGGATTGGACTGGACTATGGGATAGAAAATGATACTGCTGAATAGTGAGCTTCTTGGATCAAGTAGACACATGAGACTATGTGGGCAGCCCCTACCTGGAGAGGAGAGGGCAGAGGGGATCAGAAGGTGGACAAATGGACATAAATTAGAGAGTGGAGGGAAGGAGTGTGCTGTCTCGTTAGAGGAAGAGCAACTAGGGCGATGTAGCCAGGTGTATATAAGTTTTTATATGAGAGACTGACTTGGTTTGTAAACTTTCACTTAAAGCACAATAAAAAAACAAAAGTTGCAGCCTTGGAAACCCTATGGGGAATTTCTGCTCTGTTCTATAGCGTCACCATGAGTCAGAATCGACTCAACACCACACAAAATAACAGTGTTTGGAGAGGCTGGGGGAGAAAACAGAGACCATGGGTAGCCCTAGTGAGAAGCTTTTCTGTTCCTGGCAGCAATGAGCCTGACTACACTTAGAGCTCAGTAGCCTTCACTGCAGTCTGGTTTCACCAGCATGAATTTTGAGGGAAGAGTTGGGACAGCAAAGAGGGTGATTACTCATAGGTCTATTCTCACAACAAGCTCTGGTGTTGAGCTGGAGCTCTGCAGCCACACAACGATACCTCCTTGATGATGCCGGGCATGATCTCACAGATGAGGGGTCCCCCTCCCCCCTTCCCTGGATTCTTCAGAGCTGGATGGAGGAAACAGAGGGAAAGCCCACCTTCCTGAGCATAGCCATAACATCCACTGCCCTCGACTACTTGTCAAGTTCTCTACCAAGATGGGGGCGGCGGGCGGGGGGGGGGTGGCAGGCGGGGGGCGGGCGGCGGGTGGGGTGGGGGGGCAAAAAAATCAAGAAGCAATGTCGAGTGATGATAAAAGTAAATCTAGTGAACAAAAGACTGAGTCCAAGGGTGAACAACACTGTGAGCCCAAGTGTGAACAAGAGTGTGAGTCCAAATGTCAGCCCAGCTGTTTAAGGAAGCTGTTTCAACTGTGCTCTGACAAGTGCCTAGCAACAAGTGTCCATCACCGTGCGCCCCAAAGTGCCCCTCTGTACCCCCCGCCATGGTCCCCTCCATACCCCCCGAAGCCCTGTACCAAGCCCTGTCCTCCTAAATGTCCCTCTCCCCGCCCACCCCAGGAGTGATGGGTACCACGGGCACCACCATCATCTTCACCATATTCAGCAACATGGGGTTGGGGGATGAAGCCATGAACTGAAACCATGAACTGAAAAGTAAATGTGTTCCCCTGCTGTGCGAAAAAATAAAACAAAGAATGGAAACGCGAAATGTGACCTATAGTTACATACAATATTATTCAACCATAAAAAGCAATGAAGTTCTGAAACATTCAATAGATGCATGGACCCTGAAAACACTGTTCTGAGTGAAGTAACTGAAATCCCAAGAAGGATCCCGCTTTACCTGAAAATCTACAATATGCAAAGATATAGAGCAGATTAATGGCTAGGAGGGATGGAGGCAGAGAGCATGAGGAGTGATTGCTAAAAACCAAGCAATGACAAAAAGAATCTTCAAAACCAAATGAAAGGAAACCTATGAAATCCTACCATGTGGAATTGATTAAATACTGTATTTAAAAATACGTGATATTTTACAATATAAAACCAGGCCAATCACCATTCTGCCAACAAGAGTACGTAACTACTACAAAGTAGGTCATCATGTTGGGAATAGCATATGAAGCAGGCTGGGCAAGCTGCAAGTAATCCATTGGTACTACAAAGAAGCAGTTACTGGATTATTCCAGAAGGAGGTGTCGGTACACTTTGGGGCAGTAGAATTTACCACAATGAAGGAGACTCACCATAAGGTGCAAAAGTCCTTGGGTGGGTCCAAGTGAGGTAGGAGGCATGTGTGGAGTCAACTGGGGTCCACCATGGTCATTTGACACCCTCTGTTGTGTTTCAAGCTAAACATGATATGGGGGAAAATAAAGAAGGTCAGGTCACCCTATCAGAAAAACAGGAAAGGCTGAGATGAGACTCCCAGTGCTAGCAGCATCCTGAGGCTTCAGAAAACAAAGGACTCAGGGAAGTTAAGAGCCATGTCTATTCACAGGTGGGCCTCCCCAAGCTCTCTAGATCCAACTTCCCTGCCCTCCCTCAGGCACAGGGCTTCCCCATGCCCTCCCCTGTCCTTATCCCACCCCAACCCCTACCCTGCTTCTCCCACTTCCAAGTAACTGGCACCAACCCTGCCTGGGAAGGTAGGGATCAGAACTAAGAGATGAGACAAACCAGGGGAAATCCAATCCATTCTCTCTTGGGTTCCTGAGGACTCCTGTGACAGAAAAGCCAAGGGGTATGGTTGGGAAGCACTACTATAAATAGGGCATCTGTTATCTTCTTCCAGATTGTTCAAGAAACACAGATCCAGTTCCTCAACCCCCTCACCTGTCAGCTGCTCTGACTCACCAGATCTAGGCCCGGCCCCATATATCTGCTCAGGTGTGACTGAGACCTTTACCTGTATCTCACACATCTCAGCACAGGGGCACATCAGAAGGTTCACCCTACCCACGGCCAAGGTTGGAGGGATTCTGGCTGTTTAACCTTGTATCTGGCTGTTTCTCAGCCAACTGAGGTCCCGTCAACTTAGGGTTCTTGGGGCCTTCTCTTCCCAGGCCCAGATGTGTTTTCCCTACCTCCTGGTTACCAGTGCTGTTTGACTATATAGAAAGGCAGCCAGTTTTGGGTCAGGTATGCTTTCATTTTTAGAAATTTAAGGGGGTCTTTTGCAGCAGATTTGCCCAATACAAAATGTCAAAGTGACACCTTTTGTTTTTAGAAATTTAAGGGAGTCTTTTGCAGCAGATTTGACAACGCAAAACGTCCTTTGGCGTCCTGAGTGCTGCTTCCATGGGTCCTCATTGTTGATTCAAGGAGCATGAAATCCTTGACAACTTCAGATTTGTCTACATTTTCTTTATGTTCGGTATAATCCACACTGAAGGCTATAGTCTTTGACCTTTATCAGGGAGTGCTTCAAGTCTTCATTTTCAGCATGCAAGGTATGTCAGCTGCATATCCCAGATTGTCAATGACTTTCCTCCAGACCTCATGCCCCATTCTTTTTCATATACTCCAGCTTCTCAGATTGTTTATTAAGCATAGAGCTTGAAAAAGGGAAATGAAAGAATACAATATTGCCACATCCCTTTTCCATGGACACACAGAAGGGCCCAAGTCCCCCAGATGCTCCACTCACAACCTCCAGTAGAGTACCCCAATGATGCCTAAATGTTCTTGCTTAGCACATTTTAATGACACACAGGGACATGCACAGACACACACACTTATACACACTTACACACACACACACAGCAGACATGCACTGACCAGTGTCGTGTCGGTAAAAACTTATCAATCCACTCTGCAGGAGGGAGTGTGGTAAATCTTGATTTGTAGAGATTGACAATTTTCCTGATAGAAATAATCCCCCCATGGCCAATCTGAAGGTACCAGCCTGATGTCACTGACCCACACTTGGGCAGAGATAAGTACCGTCTACTATTCCAAGTTAACAGGAGCTGATTCCAGCATAACTGATCCACTTTCCTATTAGTACATACACACATTCCACCTGCACAATGAGAAGGACCCTTAACTCCCATCCCTAATACGTAAACCAAGTATGACTGTGTATTTCTAGGAGACACAGCTTCTCACAACTCTTGAACACACACATACAACTACTACCCACACCCTGAATACACAAACATACCACCTCACACTGCCTATATATAGTCTTACGACAAAAACCCTATGGACTGTGAATACTCACAGCCATTCCTACAACTATGTATATACTCTCCACATGTGCCTGAACACACACATGTACAACCAAGAGGACCCTGATATACTCACTGAATACTGTACATATAATCAAGCTCTCTAACACCACCAAGTTCAAAATCTCACCTCATTCTAAAACAGACCCACACGAAATTCTACATCTCTAAAACATACATAACACACAATTCCCAAATGCATGCACAATTTATATAAACCCTCTCAGTTTCCCAATGTACATCCTGAACCTCCCACATCTTCCAGAATAAACACCCCAGAAAACCAATGAAACCAAATACACACACGACCACATACAAACTGTATTATTAACATATAAGTACATCCCATGAACACTGAAAATGTACATATGAGCTATACCACCAAATTCTGCAAGAATTAGACCAGAATTGGCACAAAGAAGAACCCTAACTGCTTTCATACAGATACAAGCGCTCCACACATTCACTCAAAACCCAACCACGGGTATACACCTCACACATTCAGAGATGCAGGTAAAACTTCAAAACATCAACAATCCTTGCACTCTAGCTAACATAACACACAACCCATACCCTTATGCACCCATGTGCTCACACATGCCAGACAAAGCACACACAGACACACACAAATATCCCCAGTTCCTCAAAGTATACATCACCCAAAACACTATAGATTATCACAGGTCTCTAGAATACACCCTCACTTCCCCAACCTCCGAACATGCCCAAACACACCTTGAAACACCCTAATATTCTCCAAAGAAATACGTGTAGAATACTCCAAGAATAATTCACCCACCCACTCATGACTTACACACACCAGTATATACTCCCCACTCACAATGAAATATCTCTTGCACATCCTGAATAAATACACTGGAACCCCGTTCCAGGTCCGTATCTCACGTCCCAAAACTGCCACATTCTCAGTATCTCACACGTAACGATATCAACATGCCTCTAGTACATGTAAACACAATTCTCCCACTACCTGTGCAAATACACAGCCCCATCTTTTCATCAGATACACGCCTCCTCATTTCACATTACATACCATACTCCCTACTGAAAAATATTACACCTAGCTCTAGATAACATTCATCCAAACAGCCATGCCCCTTCATGAAACACACAAACTCATTACACATCCAACTGTCCTCATATGCCAAACATAACCTAAACTGTCCAGGATACTAAAAGTTGGCAAAAATATGGCCCTATTGAGGCAGGCAGCCTCAGAGCCTAACCCTTCTGAGAGACACCTGCTCTGGCTTATCCTCCCACACTGAGCAGAATAAGCTGCACACTCTTTTAAACTTGTCCTCGACAAGGTGACTACAGAAAGGGCCATAGATGGCCTCCACCTGCCTCTGGGTAGAGACTTAACATCCTAATGAAAGAGAATCAACCTCTTCTGCCATCCTGGGGATGGAACCCTTGTCTAAAGAAAAGGCATAGTCATCACCAAGCTCTGAGCTCCTGCCTGAAGGTCAGTCCTGAATATTCATGAGGAATTTGCATTTCCTTGTCTCCTCTCTGTAAAAGCTTACCTCCCCAAGGTGCCTGTGAGCAGTCTTGGAGGCAACAGTCCGGATTGTTCCTTTCTGTTTACAGGGAAATTAAGGCATCTTCCTGATCTCCCACCTCAGCCTCTTGTTTATTGGCTATAACAAGTCATGCTGAGCAAAACCTGGGTTTTTCACCCGGCAACACTATAGGTTCCAATACCAATATAACCTCACACTGCCTGCCTACACATAGTCCAACAATCCAAAATACTCCAACAGAAAACAATCCCCAATTTTCCATGATACATTATCATGCCAACCCAGACCAAACATGGAAGAATGCATGTGCAACTCCAGAAAAGCACCCAAAGCAACACATTCACACAGCATGCCCTGAGTACACACCAGTAATCATCCCTCATTCCCCAAATAAACAAAAAGAACAGGCCCTACACCCAAACTAATACACACAGGCACACTCCCTCAGATGCCAATTGTAAAGCAGGGAAACACATTCCAAACCCTACAAAACATACTCGTACTGAACCACACATATTCATGCAGACACCACCAAATACAGTACAAATATCAACTTCCCAAGAACCCATTCAACACATACACAACCCCCAAACTGTGAATTCATAGAAACACATTTCCAACAGACTCCCAAATAGTAGAGACAAAAGCACTCACACCCCTCAGTTCCCACAATCCATGAGGCCTGCGACTATATCTCTGCCCTATTTCCAGAATACACAACACTACACAAGTACTTTACCCTCAAAAATCAAACACAAAACTTTCTCATCTCCTCAAGTACACACACTGACCCCCGACAGCTTCTCCACACTCACTCCACTGCTCCAGGATAGAAACACAAAAACAGCACCTTACAGCCTCAAATGCACACACAGTTGTGTGCTGGCAAAGGATTACACACCCACACTGGCTTTCTGCAGAATTATACACACCTACAAAATGTCCCGGATATACATGGAGGAGTGGCACATAATTTACTGATTTCAATCCAACATGCAGTACTCGTGACTGGAAATCTTTTATACACACATCATTAGCAGGAGGCTGTTGTAGATCTTGGCAAACCTCTTGCATCCTTTACCCACCATGCTTGCAAGTCAATCATGATTCCATGCACGACAGTATAAATAAATGCTTGGCTTTTAGTCAATTCAGCAAAGTCACTCACTTCCTGAGCAAATCAGTGTCATTTGAACATGAATATTGGTTGATAGGTTTCTTATGTTAACAAGGAAGACCTAAGAGACATGAGGTCCTAGGCTGGAACTTGACACGAGCTCTTTCTGTGCTTAAACAGAGAGTGCTTCTCAAATCCTTAAAGACTGTTCAAAATTAGGTATTCTTCAGTATGTAACAGAAAATGACTTGACACACTTGTCAGTTTAAACTGGCATTCTTGAAATTTCCCCCCTCATTTTCTGTCCACCAATTAGGAAAACAATCACTGCAGTCCGGAGATGCAGCCTTTGCCATTTCCCATGGTGTAAATACTGCCAGCACAGGACAAGCTAGCAACCTGAGGGCACTGAATTCTACACCAGGAAAGGGGATCGCCCAATACAAACCCCACGCCTGCAAATAACCCAGGAGCCTATTGGAGGGTAAAGCATAGCAGCAACATTACTAAGGATGTTTGCGTGCCCCTTACCTTCCTTTGTAATAGAACTGACCTAAGAGACAGCGGAAGAGCGGTGCGCTCCTGTGTGCAGGGTCTGAGGCCTCCCCTGGCACAGCCCAGCCCAGCCCAGCCGCGAGACCTACCCTCAGGGACCCTGCCTTCCCTGCTCCTGCCGCGCGCCTCTCTCAATGGGACCTTCTGCAACTGACGCCTGAGGCCGTTAGAGGGCGACAGTTCGCGCGCCCCAGAGCCCTGTCCCAGGAGGGCGTGCGCATGCGTGAGCTTCTAAAGCAGGGCGGGAATGGGGTCCCCTGAGTCTGGTGGTACCGTGGTTAAGAGCTACTGGCTGTTAACCAAAAGGCCGGTAGTTCGAATCTACCATGCGCTCTTGGAAACCCTATGGGGCAGTTCTACTCTACAGGGTCGCTATGAGATGGAAACGATTAGACAACAACGGGTTTATGAAGAGCACTGCAGGAGCAGAAAACAAAGCATCTGGGGTGAATTCTGAGGCTTCTGGGAAAGCAGGCGGCACCTCCTCACCCAGAACCTCCACATCAACTCTTCTGCCAAAGGAGCGTGTCTGAAGCCACCACTCATGATTTGTAAAAAACTGTGATCATTGTTCTTTTGTGCCATGGAGTCGATCCCCCCCTTAGAGACCCTATATGACAGAGTAGAACTGCCCCATAGGGTTTCCTAGGCTGTAATCTTTATGGGGAAACCCTGGTGGTGTGGTGGTTAAGTGCTAAGGCTGCTAACCAAAGGGTTGGCAGTTTAAATCCACCGGGTGCTCCTTGGAAACTCTATGGGGCAGTTCTACTCTGTCCTATAGGGTCGCTATGAGTCAAAATTGACTCGAGGGCACAGGTTTGGGTTTTTTGTTTTTTTTTTTTTTTAATCTTTATGGGAGCAGATTCTCTGTTTTTTTTCCTCTGGAGCCAGACCCTCAGTCGCCGGGTATTTGGTTAGCAGCCCAGCGCTTAACCTTGCACCATCAGGGCTCCTTACCTAAAGCATACTCTTTGCTCTGGAGTGGATTTGGACTCACAGTGACCCTACAGGACTGAGCAGAATTGACCCATAGAGTTTCCAAGAAGTGGATAGTGGATTTGAACTGCCACCTTTTGGTTAGCAGCCAGGCTCTTAACCACTTCGAAACCAGGGCTCCACTTGAAATACAGTATCCTGGAATTGGGAAGAATGCTCTTCCACATTTAGATACACTTTGGACCACATTCATTTCTTCTTCTGAATGGACTTTCAAAAAATACTGTTCCTTTTTCCTATTCACTTTGGAATTTCCAATACAGAACTGCCGGCTAGAGAATTCTAGACCTGGGAAACGTAAGACATATTTTCTCCGGATGCCATTCCGAAGGTTCTTCCTACTACATTTACTGTCATACAGTATTTTTCTTGGTGCATTTATTTATTACATAGACATTTCACAACAAATGTTGAGGCACCAATGTTTTGTCTGAAACTCACTTGTTACCTTGACAAGACAGTTGAGAGGCCAGTCCCAGAAAGTAGCTCCTGGCTTTCCCTAGGTCCTTGCTCCTCACAAGCAGAATGGCTTAAGCTGCATTCTTAGGATTTATGAAATTGAATAAAAATTTATTCCAAAATAAGTGTTTATGGAATGAAAACAACTCCATTAACAACAGCATTGAAGAAAATAAAACATACAGGAATAAAAGTACCCAATGATGTGAAAGGCTTATACAATGAAAATTATAAAACGCTGCTGAAAGATATTAAAGAAGACCTAAATAGATGGGAAGACATTATATGGTCATGGTTTGGAAGACTTAATATAGTCGAGATGTCAATACTACCCAAGTGATATACAGACAGAACACAATCCTAATCAAAATTCCTACAGCATTCTTTACAGAAACGGAAAAATAATCCTCATTTTTCTATGGGAAAACAAGACACCCTGAATAGCCAAAGCAATTTTGAAAAACAAGAACAAAGTAGCAAGCCTCACACCTCCTCACTTCGAAACATATTACACAGCTACAGTAAATCAAAACAGCTACAGTACTGGCTTAATGACAGACACACAGACCAATGAAACAGAATTCAAAATCTGGAAATAAATGCAAACCTCTATGGTCAATTGATTTTCAACAAGGGAGTCAAATCCATTCAATGGGGAAAGAATAGTCTTTTCAAAAAATAGTGCTGGCTATACTGGATTCCACAAACAGAAAAATGAAAAAAGATCCATACCTCACACCATATACAAAAACAAAATCAATGTGGATTAAGGATCTAAATTTAAGTCTAAAACCATACAGCTCTTGGAAGAACATATAGGCGCAAACCTTTTGGACCTAATTGGTTTTGAATAATAGATTATTAAACATAATAATGAATGCACAGGCATCAGAAAACAAAATAGATAACTGTGAACTCATAAAAATTAAATACTTATGCTCATCAAAAGATTCAATAAAAATAGGGGAGGACAGCCTACAGACAGAGAAAAATTCTCTGGGAATGATATAAGTGATTAGAGTCTAATATCTAAAATATATAGCAAACTTCTACAACTTAATAACCAAAAGACAAATAACCTTATCAAAAACAGGGCAAAGAACACGAACAGACATTTCGCCAGACAGAATATTCAAACAGCCAACAGACATATGAAAAGATGCTCAATATCATTAGGCATCAGGGAAATGCAAATCAAAACCGTAATGAGATACAATTTCACTCCCACTATGATGGCCCTGGTTGCACAGTGGTTAAGAGTTCGGCTGCTAGCCAACAGGTCGACAGTTGGAATCCATCAGGCGTTCCTTGGAAACCCATGTGGAGCAGTTCTTTCGGTCTTATAGAGTCGCTATGACTCAGAATCAACTCAACAACAAGTTTGGTTTTTTTTTTTTTTTTTTGGTATGATGGTTAAGGAAAAAAAAGGGAAAATAAGCGTTGGAGGGAATATGGAAAAACTGGAACCTGCATTCATTGCTGGTGAAAATGCAGAATGATACAGCCATTTTGCAAAACAGTGTGGTGGTTCCTCACAAAACTGGAGGTAGAGCTGCCACGTGACCCAGCAATTCCACTCCAGGAATATACCCTAGAGATCTGAGAGAAGTGACACGAATAGACATATGCACACTTATTTTCATCACAGCACTATTAGAAATAGCAAAAAGATAGAAGCAAACTAGTGCCCATCAAGGGATGAATGGAAAAGTAAAATACGGTACATACGTACAACAGACTACTACTCAGCAACAAAGAAAAATGAGTTCCCTAAACACCCTGGAACATGGAAGAACCTAGAGGACATTACCTCGAGTGAATTAAGTCAGTCACAAAAAAACAAATATTGTATGTTATCACATTTATGAAATCACATGAACAAATAAAAATATACAGAAAATAATGTTCATTAGTGTTTACCAAAGATGGGGTGGGAGGAAACAGGAATTCACTCTCTAGATAGTTGACACTTGTTGTTTTTGGCAATGGGAGGTAGCACCGAATGAGAGTGAAGTATACACAGCTTGATGAAGGCAAACCGTGTCGGCAAAATGTACACAAGGAAAAAGAACTTGTTGGTAGTAGCATGTAATACATAATTTTGAAACATGAGCAAAAAAATCCCCCAAAATACATATGCAGGTGTTACATGTAGGCATATATGTATATAAGTATGTTTATATGAGTATATATACACGTACATGTAAGTGTATAAGTATATACATCTATGGAACTGTATGCACATTAATATATATAATAAATCACATAAAAGGAGTAGTTATGAATATTTCTTAGACATAAACAAACATCTCACAGGATTGGTTTTCTGGATTTGAAGTATTAGGACCAGAGTCTGGTGAAACATCTAGGTCTACTGGCATAATATAGTTCATAAAGTTTTATTTTACACCCTAGTTTGCTGAGTAGTGTCCGGGGTTTTAAAAGCTTGATAGTGGCCTTCTAAGATGCAAGTATTGGTCTCTACTCATCTGCAGCCAAAGAGAATGTAGGAAACCAAAGACTCAGAGAAGAAACTTGTTTACAAGATAAATGGTCTACATAAACCACGGCTTCATCTGCCCTGAGACCAGAAGAATGAGATGGTGCCCAGCTACCAATACCATCCCTTGTGATCAGGGCCACAATAGCTGGATTCAGAGAGAATGGGAGAAAAATGTGGAGCAGAATCTCAAATTCATAGGAAAAAAAAAAAAAAAAAAAACCAGGCTTGCTGGACTGGTTCAGACTTAAGGACTCCCCAGAAGCACTGTCCTGAAATATTCTTCAATTTTTTAACTAAAACTAACCCAAGGTTACCTTGTAGCTAAATAACAGATTGGCTTCCAAATTAACGACTATCACCCATAAGTGCTGTGCTCCTTTAAAAAATCACCTATATGAGACCAAGTGGTTAACAATTACCTGAAAACAAAGATGAGAATGTATGAGTCAGGGAAACTAGATTATTGAAAACATCACAGCCAACATGGAAATACCGAGAATGTTCAAGCATTGTGAAGAAAAACAATGTCACTAAATAGTTTGTGCAGAAATTGTTGAATGGGAACCTAAAACACAATAAAATATGATTTTTACAAAAGAAATATGCTTAGAAACAGATAGTGATGGAGCTTGCACAATGTGATGAACACAATGTCACTGAACTGTACATGTGAAGAAGGTGGAAATGACAACTCTTGTTACATATATATTTACCACAATAAAAAGAAAATAAAAAAATATTTACGGAATCAAATAAAACTCTGGAATTTGTTATACTTGCTGATATATAACACCTAAGCAAATATATTTACTTTAAGAAATCCATACTTAGTCCAAAATCCAAAGATTATTGCTCAAGAAGAGTCAGTTAACAAAATGAGAAATAAACTCAATTGAAATGTGAACCCTGTGAAGCCAGGGATTCCAGTTCAACCTCCTGGCTTTCCTACTAGACAAGGCACACAGCGGTGCTGTCTTAGAAAGCAAGAACTCCATCACCCAAGGGTCATTTTTGCCTCAGGCAGCCCTGCTGCTCATTCAAACCTCCCAGGCTGCCTTGCAATAAGAAACACTTGATTTTCACATCACCTGCCTCTGCACTTCCTACATTGTTTTTGCATTTTTACATGTACTACATCATACTCTCACTGTCCTCTGGCTCTACAAATCTTCTAGGAATTCATGCTAAGAGATCTCTTAAGGAAAAGTCCTCAATACTTGTGCTTCAGTTTACTTTTTCTCCTGCGTTGTGATTAGGAATACATCTCAGCCAGTGTTACTTCCTGCCTACATAGCAGGTACTGTGGGAACAAAATAATTTCTTTTTTATTTTGTAATCTGGATTCATAATTTCAGTCAGCCCTGAAATAATCAGTACCAGTATTGCATCACTGTACTGGTTCTTAATTTTTTGTTGTTGTTTAATTTTTCAAAAATTTCAATAATCACATACTCTTTTTCTGAAAATTGCAAAATTTGCATTATTTCTCTCTCCCTTGGATGACTCTGTAAAACCCTGCAGAGCCAATACACAGAGCCTCCAAGTGAACAGGCTGAGAGAGAAAGCAGGGTAGCTGAATAAGGCTCAATCCTCACACCCTGTCATTTCCTCTAACGCTCTGAGATTGCTTACAAGATCATCTGTCTTCTGCATCCTGTGACCCAAGAACAGAGACGATTTTTACAGTTGAACAACACATGACTTAGACTTTTCCACAGGGATGGTTGGAAAGCTGGGTTCAAAGGACTTTTGGCCTCACCCTTTCATGGCCAATCTTAGTAAGCCTAATTCAAACACATATGCTTCCAGGGTCAAAGATTTTCATGCAGTAGAAAAAGATATTGCAGAATTTGGACACAACTGTTTCTCCACAATGCAATGTTTAAATCATGGGCCCTGAGCTCACTCATTCAAACCCAATCCTTAGTGTATATCGTGGGAAAAAAATCGATGGACTAACTGACAAGCAGAAGAATCAAGGAGCAAGCCTGCTTTTCTTGAGTGCATAGATGCAGTGATTTTCCTCACCATTCACATAAGAAGAAGGTCTGGATTGGAAACCATTTAAGGTTGTCTCATGACAGAAGATCAAATCCTAAGAAAAGCTGCCAAGATTTTGCTTTTATCCATCACAACTAGTAGATTTAAAAAATATTAGGGCGATTTCCTTGAATCTCTAGACTAACTTCATCATCTAAGCTGATATGTGAGTAGAGTTGTTGTACATTGTACCTGCCAGAGAGAATACCAAGAAAGGCGCATGCAAGAAGCTACTTTCTGGTGGCAAAGCATTAAGGGGTGGGCAACTTCCAGAGCAGAAGCTGCATAGCGGCGCTGTTTTCACAGAGGTCGAGCAAACACTGTGGATGCTGTAAATAGAAATATTCACTGGGTTCTATCAGGTTTATCGTTCAGATAAAACTCAGAAATCATGAGGCAATTCATGAGGGCCACATTATGAAATGATTTTGTACATAATTGCAGCAAACAGGGAAGAAGAACCCTTGCCTCCTCTGGACGAATTCTCTGCTTTTCCACTACAATATGACTGCTGTTGCATTTTTCTATAACATTACTCTCTTGAGTCAAGATATCTTCCTGCAGTGGCAAGAAACTATGTTAGCATCAAAACCCATTGCTGTCAAGGCAATTCTGACTCATAGCGACCCTACAGGACAGAGCAGAACTGCCCCATAGGGTTTCCAAAGAGCTCCTGTTGGATTCAAACTGCCAACCTTTTAACCACTTGAGCTCTTAACCGCTACACCGCCAGGGTTTTTAGTGCCAGCAGGGACATTTTCTGAATGAAGGCTGTCAGTGTGGAACACTCCTCCTGAACCTCTCTCTCTTTTCCCTACACTCTCTCATCCAAAAACCGCTACTGCTGTGAGAGCAGGGTTAAAGTTGGTTTCACATTACTTTTCTTATTGCAACCACTTGGGGTCAGCACCTTCATCTCCCATGAACGATTTTTCTACCAGGCCTCTCTTCTTGAGACAACAACAAAATGAATGCTCTTTCAACTCATTTTGACCTTAATACATTGAGAATTATGACCATGATGAAAAAGAAGTCAAATATACTTTCTTTAAAGAGGATACTACCATGATTCCCACAAAGATAGGAGCATATACCTTGATGGACCTGAATTTAAAAGAGCAAGGGTGTGTGATGGAGACAGGTGACGCTGAAACTGAGAAGTAGGGCTTCACGGCTCAGAATGGCCAGCTAGGAGTTACATGGGAGCAAGCAAGTGTGGATGGGGATTTGACTTTCGTGAGTAGAATCCTGCTTTGGTCTCAAGATACCGACCCATTTCAGGGCCATCGGAGCCCTATCTAACACCTGAAGAGCCTAGGACTGTAGCATATTAAGCCCTTTCCATCAGAGAAAAAGATTTTCTGCCTTCCTTGCCCTTACATCTGCCTCCATGCCCACTGAGCCTAGGTGCTCAAGAGTGTTTGATGGCTATTCAATATTTCAGATAATCAAAATGACCCGCAATAGTTTTATGAAATTGGTGTGTTGGTTTAGTTTGGGTGCTGTGTTTTATGTGTATAGAACCAAGATTCGAATTCAGGCCTTTTGACTGCAAATTCAATTCTGTTGTTAAGAGGATAAGTCATAACTATGTAATGTTTTATATCTCTTGGTAGTTTTGCCAGATAAAATACCAGCCGCTCGTTAACTTCAATTTCTGATAAACAAGAACTAATATTAATGTAAATGTGTCCCCATTATTACATGAGGAATCCTTGGAGTCCTGTATTTTATTTGCTAAACCTGGCAAGCCTATTCTTGGGGTGACTTTGAAGTTTAGGAGTATGTTAAAGTTCTCACTGTAGAATCTATATTAAAGAAATACAAATAGGATCATTGATCACGGAGGGGGGAAGGATTTACATTATTTTAATTTATTATTTTAATGGAAAAAATATATTAGAACACATCTTAACTGTATAAAGAGAAAAAAGGAGGAGGTGGGGCCAAGATGGTAGAATAATCAGATGTTTCCTGTAGTCCCTCTTAACAACAAAGACCAGAAAACACAAGTGAATTGATTATATATGACAATCTAGGAGCCCTGATCATCAAAGACAAAGCTGAGGAGTTGAACTGAGTGGCAGGATGAAGGGGAGACAGTTCAGAAGCAGCAAAGAAGTGTCAGTTGTGAGGTTGCCAGCACCCTGTTGGCTACGTTGCCTGGTGCATGCAGGCTGAGGCAAGCAGTAGCATTCAGGACAGGTTTCACCACGTCGGTAGAGGCTGGGTGGTGAAGAGTCTGCCCGAGCCTCTAGAGCAGGGTGGAAACAGTACTGGATCTGGAAAAGTTAAGTGCAAGCATCTAACCTACTGTGAGGGGTCAAAATAACCCCTCCCCTTCTGAGACTTTCACAGCGGACACATGCCTCTTTCCTCTCACCTACCCCGCACCCTGCTCTGCTCTGACACCAGTCCTGTAGTAGTCAACAACTGCCACACCCACTAAGCCAGAACTCAGGGCTATCTGCACCCAATCCACTCTCTTGGCCTTGAAAAATAGCCACACTCCCTAATGTGGGAAATCAGGGCAGGCACTGCCCCTTTGTCTGGGCTCTGGCATAAGGTTTCCATGGACTTGTAGTGCCCTTCACTCCTGCCTATACCTCTGTGGGCTGATTCAGCACCGCATGCCCTCATTAGCGTACAACAACAGGGCATACACCTGAAGCCTATTTTTAGGTGCAGCCGCTGAGGCGGAGCTGCAGATCTGTGACATCTGACAACACCCTGCCCATTAAGCAGGGACCTCACCCACCCATATCAGGAGCCTTAGGTCTGGTGGTATCACCACTTCATCTAGGCACCTGCGACAGGGCTCTGAGAATGTGTGGTGTCTCCCAGTCCCTACAGTCAACAGCACTGGGTGCCCAAGGACTGGGTGCAAACCCCACTCCCCTATGCACTTTAGGGGACAGGGACACGCCCTTCACACAGGCACTCGGGAGCAGCTGTCGGCCCCCTGCTTTGCTCAGCACATAGTGCCCTGCTGCAGCCAGATACCTGTGCCTGCTCCAAACACTCCTGCACAGCCATGCCCATCTAGGATTGTAGGTGAGAGTCTTCACCACACACTGGGTGACTGATGGCCTGGATACCTGAGCTGCATCTGCACAAGTGAACAGGTTCCTGGACTCACACACCTAGTAGCTACTCTAACGACCTGGAGACAGGACATGAGAGCTTCAAAGACACCAATAACCGAAGTAGCTCACACACCCAGCCTACTTGGGCATATCTAACAAAACAAACCAAAAAGCTAGGATGCAATAAACAAACATACAATAAATAATATAAGAACTTATTGGTGGCTAGGAGACAACAGTAAACATCTAATCAGATAATGAAGTAGGTCAAAATGGCTCCAGAAAGTGACCAAAATAAAGAACCAGGAAATTTTCTGGAGGAAGATAAGGTCTTGGAATTACCAGAGTTAGAATTTAAAAGATTAATATACAGAGCTCTTCAAGAGATCAGGAAGGAGATCAGGCAAAACTCAGACTAAGCCAAGGAACACACAGACAAAGCAGTTGAGGAATTCAGGAAAACAATACAAGAACAGAACAAGAAATTTAACAGGCTGCTAAAAGCCATAGAGAGATGGTAACTAGAAACCCAAAAGATTAACAATAAAATGTCAAGATTAGACAACTTAGTAGAAAATCAGGAGCAGCACTGAGGCAATGAAAATCAGAATTAGTGAGACCGAAGATAAATCCTTTGACACCAATTTATTTGAGGAAAAATCTGTTAAAAAAAAATTTTTTTTAAATGAAGAAACTGTAAGAATTATGTGGGACACTATTAAGAGGAAAAACCTATTAGTGATTGGAGCACCAGAACAGGTGGCGGGGGGGCAGGGATAACAGAAAATACAGAAAGAACTGTTGAAGATTTGCTGGCAGAAAACTTCCCTGATATCCTGAAAGACTAGAAGATGTCTACTAAAGAAGCTCAATGAATCCCACACAGGGTAGACCCCCCAAAAGTTATAAAGACATATTATAATCAAACTTGCCAAAACCAAGGATAAAGATAGAATCTTGAGAGCAGCTAAAAATAAACAAAAAGCCACCTACACAGGAGAATCAATAAGACTAAATTCTGACTACTCAGCAGGAACCATGCAGGCAAGAAGGCAATGGGGTGAAATATATGAAGCCTTAAAGGAAAAAAATTGCCCACCAAGAATTATATATCCAGCAAAACTATCTCTCAAGAATGATGGTGAAATTAGGGCATTCTCGGATAAAGAGAAGTTAATGGAATTTTAAAAACCAAACCAAAATTACAAGAAATATTAAATGGAGTCCTGTGGTTACAGAACCAACAATCTCAGTCAACAACTCAACAGTAGAATAAAGGAGAGAACATCCAGATACCAACCTAGAAAGGGAAGTCACAAAAATAAGTCAAGGCTAAAAGACTGAAATAGGGAAACAGAGATGTCAATATGTAAATGATGACAACATTAAAACAAAAAAGAGTGAATAAATAGTGTAGTCAAGAAGAGGGTGTTAAGGTGATATCAAGAAATAAAAGATTGGTTTAAATTTAGAAAGATGAAGGTAAATTTTAAGGTAACCACAAAGGAAGCTACAAATCTGCCCAACAAAATAAAAAAGAAGAAAAACATATAGACTCAGCAAACACAAAATCAACAATAATGAAAAAGATTAAAAGAAAACACATAAAAGAAAAATGACTCAGCACAGAGAATTAAGTGGAACAAAGAAACTATCAACATCACACAAAACAAACTAATGAAAACTTCAAAATGGCAGCACTAAACTCATACCTATCAATAATTACACTGAATGTAAATGGACTAAATGCACCAATAAAGAGACAGAGAGTGGCAGAATGGATAAAAAAAACAGGATCTGTCTATATGCTGCCTACAAGAGACACACCTGAGACTCAAAGACACAAACAACATAAAATTAAAAGGATGGAAAAAAATATATCAAGCAAACAAAAACCAAAAAAGGGCAGGAATGGTAATACTAATCTCTGACAAGATAGACTTTAAAGCAAAATCTATCACAAAGGATAAGGAAGGACACTATATAATGATTAAAGGATCAATTCACCAGGAGGATGTAACCATAATAAATATATTCACACCCAATGACAGGGCTCCAAAATACATAAAACGAAACCTAACAGCACTGAAAAGAGAAATAGACAGCTCCACTACAATAGCAGGAGACTTCAACACACCACTTTCAGTGAAGGACAGAAGACCTAGAAAGAAATTCAGTAAAGATGTGGAAGATCTAAATGCCAAAATCAACCAACTTGACCTCTTAGACATATACAGAACACTCCACCCAACAGCAGCCAAGTATACATTCTTTTCTAGTGCACATGGAATAGACCACATTTTAGGCCATAAAGCAAGCCTTAACAGAATTCAAAACATCAAAATATTTCAAGGGATCTTTTCTGACCATAAAGCCATAAAAGTAGAAGTCAATAGCAGAAACAGCAAGGGGAAAAGAAAAAAAAAAAGAAAAGAAAGAAATACATGGAAACTGAACCACACTTGCTCAAAAACTACTGGGTTATAGAAGAAATCAAGGACGGAATAAAAAAGTTTATAGACTCAAATAAGAATGAATACACCTCTTACCAGAAGCTTTAGGACACAGCAAAAGCAGTGCTTAGAGGTCAATTTATAGCAATAAATGCACACATCCAAAAAAGAAGAAAGGGCCAAATAAAAATATTAACCCTACAACTTGAAAAAATAGAAAGAGGGCAGCAAAAAGAGCCCTTGGGCCCCAGAGAAAGGAAATAATAAAAATTAGAACAGAAATAGAGAATAGAAAAACAACTGAAAGAGTCAACAAGACCAAAAGTTGGTTCTTTGAAATCAACAAAATCGACAAACCATTGGCCAGACAAAAGAAAAATAGGAGAGGAAGCAAATAACCCAAACAAGAAATGAGATGGGCAATATCACAACAGACTCAACTGAAATATAAAGGATCATAACAAAATACTATGAGAAACTCTACTCCAATAAATTTGAAAACCTAGAGGAAATCGAAAAATTTCTAGAAGCACACTATCTACCTAAACTAACACAAACTGAGGTTAAAAAAAAAAAAACTAAATAAACCCATAACAAAAAAAGTGATTGAAGAGGTAACAAGAAACTCCCGACAAGGGAGCAGAAGAACAGTGGGATGCAGACCCCAAATTCTCATAAAAAGACCAGACTTAATGGTCTGACTGAGACTAGAAGGACCCCAGTGATCATGGTCCCCAAACCTTCTGTTGGCCCAGGACAGGAACCATTCCCAAAGCCAACTCGTTAGACATGGATTCGACTGGACAATGGGTTGGAGAGAGATGCTGGTGAGGGGTGAGCTACTTGCACCAAGTGGACACTTGAGACTATGTTGGTGTCTCCTGTCTGGAGGGGAGATGGGAGGGTAGAGGGGGTTAGAAACTGGCAAAATGGTCACAAAAGGAGAGACTGGAAGGAGGGAGCGGGCTGACTCATTAGGGAGAGAGTAAATGGGAGTACGTAGTAAGGTGTATATAAGTTTATATGTGAGAGGCTGACTTGATTTGTAAACTTTCACTTAAAGTGCAATAAAAATTATTAAAAAATAAACAAACAGACACCCCTCCCCCCCCGCCAAAAAAAAAAAAAAACTCCCAACAAAAAAAAGACCTGGCTGGGACGGCTTCACTGGAGAATTCTACCAAACTTTCAGAGAAGAGTTAATACCAATACAACTAAAGGTATTTCAGAGCATAGAAAAGGAAAGAATGCTCCTGATCTCATTCTATAAATCCAGCATAACCCTGATACCAAAGCCAGGTAAAGATGCCACAAAAAAAGGAACTTACAGACCAATATTCCTCATGGACATAGATGCAAAATGGCTCAACATTAGAAAAACAATGAATGTAATCCATCACATAAATAAAACAAAAGATAAGAATGACACCATATTATCAATTCATGCAGAAAAGGCATTTGACCAAGTCCAACACACATTCCTGATAAACACTCTCTGCAAAATAAGAATATAAGGGAAATCTCTGGATATAATAATGGGCATTTATACAAAGCCATCAGCCAACATCATTCTAAATGGAGACAGTCTGAAAGCATGCCCCTTGAGAGTGGGAACCAGACAAGGATGCCCTTTACCACTATTATTCAACATTGCGCTGGAGGTCCCAGCCAATACAACAAGGCAAGAAAAAGAAATAAAGGGCATCCAAATTGGTAAGGAAGATGTATAAATAGCCCCATTCGCAGATGATATGATCTTATACACAGAAAACCCAAAGAATGCACAAGAAAATTAGTGGAACTAACAGAAGATTTCAGCAAAGTATCAGGATACAAGATAAACACAAAAATCAGCTGGATTCCTCTGCACCAAGAAAGAGAACTTCGGAAAGGAAATCACCAAATCAGTACCACTTACAATAGCCCCCAAGAAGATAAAACACTTAGGAATAAACCTAACCAGAGACAAAAAAAGACCTATACAAAGAAAAGTACAAGACACTACTGCAAGAAACCAAAAGAGACCTACCTAAGGGGAAAAACATACCATGTGCATGTCTAGGAAGACTCAACACTGTGAAAATGTCAGCTCTACCCAAAGCGGTCTAAAAACACAACGCAATCCTGATCTAAATTCCAAAGGCATTTTTTTAATAAGATGGAGAAACAAATCACCAGGTTGATATGGAAGGGAAAGAGGCCCCAGAAAAGTAAATCATTACTGAAGAAGAACAACAAAGTGGAAGACCTCGCACTACCTGATTTTAGAACCTATTATACTGCCACTGTACTATGTACTCAAAACAGACTGGTATGCGTACAACAGCAGATACACAGAAGGAACAGAATTGAGAACCCCAACATGAATTCATCCACCCATGAGCAGCTGATATTCGACAAGCAGAGTACAAAGTCCATGAAATGAGGAAAAGACAGTCTCTTTAACAAATGGTGCTGGCATAACTGGATAGCCATCTGCAAAAAAGTGAAACAAGGCCCATACCTCACACCATGTAAAAAAACTAACTCAAAGTGGATCAGATTTTATCTAAAACAATAAAGATCATGGAAGAAAAAATAGAGACAACAATGGAAACACTAATACATTGCATAAATACTATACAAACTATAACAAACAATGCCCAAATACCAGAAGAGAAACTAGATAACTAGGAGCTCCTAACACTTAAGCTCAAGCACTTATGTTCATCAAAAGAATGAAAAGAGAACCTACAGAGTAGGAAAAAAATTTTGGCTACAACATATCAGATAAGGGACTAATTTCTAAAATCTACAAAACACTGCAACACTTTAACAACAAGACAAATAACTCAATTTAAAAACGGGCAAAGAGAGTTCTACCAAATTTTCAGAGAAGAGTTAACACCACTATTACTAAAGGTATTTCAGAGCACAGAAAAGGACAGAATACTCCCAAACTCATTCTATGAAGCCACCATATCTCTGATACCAAAACCAGGTAAAGACACCACAAAAAAGAAAATTATAGACCTATATCCCTCATGAACATAGATGCAAAAATCCTCAACAAAATTCTAGCCAATAGAATTCAACAACATATCAAAGAAAATAATTCACCATGACCAAGTGGGATTCATACCAGGTATGCAGGGATGGTTCAACATTAGGAAAACAATTAATGTAATCCACCACATAAATAAAACAAAAGACAAGAACCACATGATTTTAACAATTGATGCAGAAAAGGCATTTGACAAAGTCCAACACCCATTCATGATAAAAACTCTCATCAAAATAGGAATGGAAGAAAAATTCCTCAGCATAATAAAGGGCATTTATACAAAGCTAACAGCCAACATCATCCTAAATGGACAGAGTCTGAAAGCATTCGCCTTGAGAACGGGAACCAGACAAGGATGCCCTTTATCACTGCTCTTATTCAACATTATGCTGGAGGTCCTAGCCAGAGCAATTAGGCAAGATAGAAAAATAAAGGGCATCCAGATTGGTAAGGAAGAAGTCAAATTATCTCTATTTGCAGATGACATGATCTTATACACAGAAAACCCTAAGGAATCCTCCAGAAAACTACTGAAACTAAGAGTTCAGCAGAGTATCGGGATACAAGATAAACACACAAAAATCAGCTGGATTCCTCTACACCAACAAAAAGAACCTAGAAGAGGAAATCACCAAATCAATACCATTTACAGTAGCCCCCAAGAAGATAAAATACTTAGGAATAAATCTTATCAGAGATGTAAAAGACCTTTACAAAGGAAATTACAAGTCACTACTGCAAGAAACCAAAAGAGGCCTATGTAAGTGGAAGAACATAGCTTGCTCATGGATAGGAAGACTTAACATTATAAAAATGTCTATTCTACCAAAAGCACCTATAGATACAATGCAATTCTGATCCAAATTCAAACGACATTTTTTAATGAGATGGAGAAACAAATCACCTACTTCATATAGAAGAGGGCAAGAGACCCCGGATAAGTAAAGCATTACTGAAAAAGAAGAACAAAGTGGGAGGCCTCTCTCTACCTGATTTTAGAACCCATTATACCTCCACAGTAGTTAAAAGAGCCTTGTACTGGTACAACAACAGATAAATAGACCAAAGGAACAGAATTGAGAATCCAGGCATAAATCCATCCACACATGAGCAGCTGATATTTGACAAAGGCCCAAAGTCAGTTAACTGGGGAAAGGACAGTCTTTTAACAAATGGTGCTGGCATTACTGGATATCCATCTGCAAAAAATGAAACAAGACCCATACCTCACACCATGCACAAAAAACTGACTCAAAATGGATCAAAGACATAAACATAAAACCTAAAACGATAAAGATCATGGAAGAAAAAAAAAGGACAACATTAGGAGTGCTAATACATGGCATAAACAGTATACAAAACATTATTAAGAATGCAGAACACAAACTAGATAACCGGGAGCTCCTAAAAATCAAACACCTATGCTCATCCAAAGACTTCACCAAAAGAGTAAAAAGACTACCTACAGACTGGGAAAAGGTTTTTAGCTATGACATTTGCAATCAGCACCAGATCCCTAAAATCTACATGATTCTGCAAAAACTTAACAACAAAAAGACAAAAACCCAATTAAAAATGGGCAAAGGATATAAACAGGCACTTCACTAAAGGAGACATTCAGGCTGCTAACAGACACATGAGGAAATGCTTAGGATCATTAGCCATTAAGAGAAATGCAAATCAAAACTACAATGAGATTCCGTCTCGCTCCAACAAGGCTGGCATTAATCCAAAAAAACACATAATAATAAATGTTGGAGAGATTGTGGAGAGACTGGAACACTTCTACACTGCTCTGGAAATGTAAAATAGTACAATCACTTTGGAAATTGATTTGGCCTTTCCTTAAAAAACTAGAAATAGAACTACCATACAAATCAGTAATCCCACTCCTTGGAAGAAGGTGAATGCCCCAGGGGAGAGAAGTCAGAAGATGCTATGCTTCCGTCTGGGGGCTGAAGGGAGCTTCCAGAAGAGGGCATGGAGCTGGAGGGACTTGTCAGAAGGGAAGGATTTAGACATGTGGAGTTGGGGAAGGCCTTCAGTTTGATGAGCCATGTGAACAAAGGCATGAAATTTGGAAGATTCATCATGCATGTTCATGGAACAAGAAAATGTTTGGTTTCATGCATTCATTTGTTTATTTAACAAGTGCTTGCAACCATGTGGAGAAGCAACTCTTGGGAAGTAGGATGTGTAAAAAAAGGAGAAAGGCAGGAAAGGTGGTCGGGCCAGGAGGTGGGTCATGTGGAACCTTCAGAAGGTTCAGTTAGAGTTAGCATTGAGCCACATCTTCTCTTGTGTAAAATAAAAGGGCTTAATTTGGTGACCCCACCAAGCACAGCACTAGATTCTCTGCTCTTCAGATTCTAGGACATCATGGGGAAGCCATATGTCCTGAAGTTGTGAGTAGACTATCAATCAGTTTCAAGGGAGAAGGGCTACTGACTATTAGAAAGGGGGGGACAAAAGCTGCCTGTAATCATGGTGGGGTGGGGGGACCCAGAGGGGTGTGGACAGTTAAATGAGGATGCAAGGAGAGAGTGCTTGTCCCCTACTCAGAGATGATGGATAATAATGGGCCCTTTCTCCTCCAGCAAATCCCATGCCCCGGAGGACTACCAGGTTCTTTTGGGAAATACACAACTGTACGAAGAAACTCAACACACCTGGAAGATTCCTGTGACTAGGATTATCACCCACCCAGACTTTGAGAAGTTTCACCCCTTGGGGAGTGACACTGTCATGTTGCAATTGTACCTGCCTGTGAACTTCACTTCGCACGTCATCCCTGCCTGCCTCCCAAGCCCTGATATGCTGCTTCCCAGTTACACACCCTGTTAGACAAGTGGCTGGGGAATGCTCACCGAGAACAGTGAGGGCGCATGGGGGAGAAGGGGACAGAAGAGGGAGGATGAGGGAAGAAAGACAGACGAGGGGAAAAGGAAGGTATGGCTCAGCCTGAGAGGTCCTCAGGCAAAGAGGCCCAGGGCTGTGCATCATTTCCATAACTTGTAAACTGAGAAGAAGACCACATTGGGGCCATTCTAGTTCTAAAAATAGAACTGGAGCCCAAGATTCTAAATGTCTGGGAATATTTTGCTTTTGGAATGAAGAATTTGGGGTTGAGTCTTCATGGTTCTTTATTTTAAGATTTTAATCAGCCATGAATCTGAGATCACTTGATTCAACTCTAAAAGTCAAGCTTGGGACCTGGCCCATTCTAGGCCACCACCAAACATCTTAACTTTTCACTGTCATAGAAGGTGCTTGAGAGGTGTAGAAAGAAAACACATTTATGGCTTCTGACTCCAAACTCCCTACCTTGGCTATAAAGCCTTTTCATGGTCAAGATAGAATGACTATGACTTAATAGTGTTTACCTCTCTAAAACTGTTTTTGCTCTTCTCTTAGCCCAGGTCAACTGTATACTTCATAGACTTACTACGGTCAACAGAATAACAGTTGAGAAAGTACAATTTTTTAATTTAAAGATAGGAAATGTACACAAAGGCTTACGCATAAGATGTTTTATTTAAAAAAGGTATGTTTATAGTTTGAGGAAATGCTTAGGGTATAATATTAAGGAAAAATATATATGTTTGGAATTATTTGTAGAGTCACAATTTGCTACAGTGTTTCTCAACAGATGTGCTACCAGCATTTTGGCCATAACGTGTCTTTATCGGGTGGAACTGTTAGCATCCTTGGCCTTTGCCCACTAGGTGCCAGGGACACTCCCTAGTCATTATGACAACCAGCATCCCAGCATTTCCAAACATGCCTCCACGAAGGCACTGCTCCTCACTGAGTAAGGAGGACACTCTAGTGCGCACTGAGGAAGGAAGCAGGAAGGAAAAGTATATATATATATATATATCAAGGCTCAGAGTTGGGAAGAGAAACAGCCACCCATCTGTTCCATGTACCCTTACTTCTCATTTTGGCTCTCTTTTTGAGTATTTGTTTGCCCACATGAATACACAGACACATACAGAGACTGGTTACTCCTTGAGGGCATGGACTGTGTCTTAGTTGTTTTAATATCCCAACCTCCACCACAGGGCCTGGCCCCTTGTAGATACTCCACTTCTACCTCCCTGTTCTATAGATTATCATTTCTTGCATGTAGCCTCCTAACTAGTTTCCCAGCTTCCACCGTTGTGCGCCTCCACTTTAGTCTTCACACAGTTGTCAGAGCGTTAGCTTACTTCTTCCTCTCTGCCTTCTCCAACTGCATCCCTGATATACTCCATCCTAGCCACAAGCATTTCCTTCCTGTTCCTTGAATATGCTAAGGCTATTCCTGCCTCAGGGACTTTACTTCTGCTCTTCCTGCCTAGCAAGCTTTCTCCCTGAATAGTTGCCTGACTAGTTCTTCTTGACACAACGTGGCTTAGATAGCTCCTCTGAGAAGTTTTACTTGATTATGTGAGCTAAAATATGCAACCCCAACTATATCTCCCTGTTTTATTTCCCTCGTGCCACTTACTAGATTTAAAATAATTTTATTTTTCATTTACTGTTTCTGCCAACTAAAAATGTTTCCCACTATATCACTATTGTCTAGAAGATACGTAAAAGAGGATAGATGAATAGATGAGTGAGTGAATGAGCGGGTGGATGTTAGAGGATGGGTGGATATTGATGAGTGTGTGGATAGAAGGATAGGTGAGTGAATGGATGGGTGGGTGGATAGATGGTGGGAAGGCAGATGAAGTTGGTGGATGTGTTAATAATAGATGGAGGGGAAGTGGGGTGGATGGATGATAAAGGAATGGATGGAGACATGAATGAAAGGGTGAAAGGGCAAATGGAAGAATGAGTGAATGAATAGGGTTGTGAGGGAAGTGGGTAGATAGATGGAGGAAGAGATAAGCGTGGATGAGAGATAGAGGAATGGGAGAATGGTTAGTGATAGATGAATAGATAATGGATTGTACAGTTCATGAAACGGAAGGTGGACTGGTGAATGGTTGCTAGGCCCCAGTGAATGGATTGTGTGTTGGTGGGACTTGTCTCTGTGTGTGTGTGTGTGTGGAATAGTAAAGGTGTGGGCTATTGCTATCAGAGAGATGAAGGGATTACAATAAGTCTGTGGAAAAGTTTGGGTAACAGGAAAGGCGCTTATCAGAATGAGTAGAAGACATGGTAAGCAGTGTTGAAATATGAGCTGTGCTGAGAAAACCGCAGGTTTGGGAGGACGTACTAGGAGGAGACTAGTGAGCAGGAAGGCAGAGTGGGGGTTCAGAATAGCCGGGATTCCTTTGCTAGGCTACATTCCACTTCACTGATCTCTACGTCATCCTCACAGTGCAGCTGGTTCTACCTTTCCGTCTCCAGGATGGCAAGGTGGACCTCACTGAGAACAAGTTCTCTTATCTTTTATACGCACAAAGGACTGCTGGAAGCAAGATCTACTCTATGCATGAGGAGATGTTGTGTGCTGGGGACTTCTCGACAGGAAAGGCCATTTGTTCAGTGAGTGAGATCACTTTTCTTCCTCTGCCTGTTATCAGGCCCTCAGTTTCCCCAGGAGAAGCTTATGTTGCCTCTGTTCCTTGTAGAAGAAACTGGGACTTCCTGGGATTGCTGTTTGTCTTCCCAAGACTCCATCCCTCAGTAGTTTTCCCCACACAAGCTGTTTTCCAAGCCCTTCCAAGCATTAGAGCATCAGCTGGCAGGACCCTCAAACCGTATCTATTTTTGTTGTATATTTTAAAACTTTGTATTGAAAGATAACATAAATACAAGAGTATGTAATTCATAACTGTGTAGATGAATTTTCACACACTGCCTTACCACCAGCCCAGAAGCCACCCTCGTGTCTACTTCCTGTCCCTAATGCCCAAGGAAAAACACTGCCTTCATTTTTACCAGATTTGATTAGATTCTGAATTTCTATAAATAGAATTTACAATTGGCAGTCTTTCATGTCTGATCTCTCTTCACATTGTATTTGTGAGATTCATCCATACTGTTGTACACCTAGTTATAGTTTGTTTATTCTCATTGCTGTACACTACTGTATTGTGTGAATTGAATTCTGGGTATTTGGGTCATTTCCAGGTTGGAGGTATTATGAGCAGCAGTGCTATGAACATTTTTGTACATGTCTTTGGGACATAAATGAATCTACTCCTCTTTCACAGAAATCTATGAGTAGAATTTACTGAATTAAAAGGTATGAGTATGGAAGGGAGGGGGAAGATGGCAGCATAAGCAGTCACCCCCCTACATCCCCCTACAACTAAGCCAGTGAACAACAAGTAAAAATTAGCACAGAGATTTCAGAGCTCTAGATAGCAGTTGAAGTGTTAGAGAACCAAGGCAGTCTCAAATCAAGACAGAGAAAGAGCAGGAACAGCAGAAAGGCTGAGATTTGCCTACCCTACCTGCCAGTTCAGCTCACTGCAGCCAATTTGGACATGGACAGGCAACACCTTTGAACAAAGAACCCAGGACACGATCTACACTGAGGACACTGACTGGCTCAGAGATACAAAGTAAAAGCCTTGGAAAGGTCCAGCAATAGGGTTGGGGTGCCTTCTCTGTTGGAGTAGAACTGAGAGTTAGTAGCATATCAGTACAACGTGGATATGAAACCTGAGAAACTAAGGAAAGTGCAGTCCCATTAGAGTGGTGCAGATTGGCTGTAGGAACTCAAAAGGAGGGAGCAAGGAAGCACAAGTGCAACAGTTGGGAACCTCACAGGGAAGTTGAAATGCTGTGGGTGAGTGCTATTGAGTCTCACTGAGATCAGAGGTAGAAGGGCACTGAGACCCAGGACCCACAGAAGAGCCATGGGACCCATCCACCTGCCAGGACAAGAAAAGCACATCAAACAGGCAAACCAGCAGGAACCAATTGGATTCCTACCTAACAACCTAACAACCAGGCACAGAGGGAGAGCCTGCTCAGAATTGCCCAAGCAGAAAGGACCCAAAGCATTAAAGCACTAACCCCACCGCCTCCCCACTTCAGGAAAGCCATGTCCCACCCCTTCCACCCTTAAAAAAAAAAAAAAACTATTAGCCAGTGGAAAAGTGCTGCACCTGTGCATCCAGCTACATAGGGAAATCCATGCCCCAGCCCCACAGACAGATAGATGTGAGGAAATGCTTTTCCCAGTGTTGCAGTCTCCTTCAGATGGATATGCCCCACCTATAGACCTCTTTTTTTTTTTTTTTTATAGACCTCAGAGGGAAACTTCACAGAAACATCAGCTACCTTGGGGAAAACCACCCAGAGTCTTCATCCAGAAACTGAGAATTTTACAAAACACCTAAAACCTGGAGAGCCTGTATTAATAACAACAACAAAAGAAACCTCAGACCCCACCACAGAAAGGCTGAATCAGTGCTAGAAGGGCCAGAGTGTCCCTAACGGAACTTAGGGGAAGAAAGTAGAATTAAAGTATAAAAATGTTGTTGCTATGTGCTCTCCAGTCAGTTCCAACTCATAGTGGCCCTCCATATGACAGAACAAAACACTGCCCAGTCCTGGGTCATCCTCAGGGTCTGCTATGCTTGAGCCCATTGTTGCAGCCACTGTGTTGATCCATCTCATTGAGTGTCTTCCTTTTTCACTGACCCTCCACTTTACCAAGCATGATGTCTTTCTCCTGGGATTGGTCCCTCCTGATAACATGTCCAAAGTATATGAGATGAAGTCTAGCCATCCTTGCTTCCAAGGAGCATTCTGGCTATGCTTCTTCCAAGACGGATTTGTTCATTCTTCCACAGTACGTATATTCAGTATTCTTCGCCAACACCATAATTCAAAGGCATCAATTCTTCTTTCATCTTCCTTATTCATTGTCTAGCTTTTGCATGCATATGAGGCAACTGAAAATATCATGGCTTGCGTCAGGCACACCTTAGTCCTCAAAGTGACATCCTTGCTTTTCAACACTTTAAAGAGCTCTTTTCCAGCAGATTTGCCTAATGCAATATGTCATCATATTTCTTGACTGCTGCTTCCATGGGCATTGATTGTGGATCCAGGTAAAATGAAATCCTGAAAATAATTCTTGGAAATACAAAAAATTCTGAATTCTAGATTATCATTGTAAAATATTAAAATGGCCCACATTAAAAAAAAAATTATAAGGCATACAAGATCACAGAAGAAGATGTTCCGTGCTGACTGGAAGACTCAATATGGTCAAGATGTCTGTACTGCCCAAAGTAATCTACAGATACAACCCAATTCCAATAAAAATTCTAACAACATTCTTTATAAAAATAGAAAAACTAATCCTCAATTTATCTGTAAATCGCTTTGGATAGTATTTAGCATGGAACACCTTTCCATCTGTTTAGGTCTTCTGTAGTCTCTTTCAGAAACCCTGGTGGCGTAGCGGTTAAGAGCTACAGCTGCTAACCAGAAAGGTCCGTAGTTTGAATCCACCAGGCGCTCCTTGGAAACCCTATGGGGCAGTTGTATTCTGTCCTTTAGGGTCACTATGAGTATGAATCGACTCAGTGGCAATGGGTTTGATTTTTTCCCTTTCAGCAGTGTTTTATAATTTTCATTGTATAAGTTTTTCACATTGCTGGGTAAATTTATTCCTAGATATTTCATTTTCTTATATGCTATTGTAAATGGAGTTGTTTACTTAATCTCCTTTTCAGGTTTCTCTTTGCTGGTATATAGAAACCCAATTGATTTTTGTGTGTTAACCTTGTATCCTGTAACTTTGCTATATTCCTCTGTTAGTTCTAGAAGCTTTTTAGTAGATTATTTGGGATTTTCTATATATAGGACCATGTTATCTGTGAATACAGATAGTTTTACTTTTCCTTTCCAATTTGGACACATTTTATTTCTTTTTTTGCCTTACTGCTCTGGCTAGAGCTTCCAGTACAATACTGAATAGGAGTGGTGAGAGTAGGCATCCTTGTCTAGTTCTCCTTTTTAAGGGGAAATTCTCAATCTTTCTCCATTGATTATAATGTTGGCTGTTTGTTTTTCATAAATGCCTTTAATCATGTAGAGGAACTTCCATTTTATTTCAATCTTATTAAGATTTTTTATCATAAAATGGTGCTGGATTTTATGGAATACCTTCTCTGTTGATAGAGCTGATCATGTAGTTCTTTTCCTTTGTTCTATTAATGTGCTGTATTATAACATTGAGTGATTTTCTAACGTTGAGCAAACCTTACATTCCTGGAATAAATCCCATTAGATCATGATGTATAATTCTTTTAATATGCTGTTGGATTCTGTATGCTAGTATTTTGTGGAGGATTTTGGCATCTATATTCATAAGCGATGTTGGTCTGTAGTTTTCTTGTGGTTTCTTTGTCTGACATTGGTACCAGAGTATGCTGGCTTATACAAAGAGTTAGGAAGTATTCCTTCTTCCTCCACTTTTTGGTGGAGTTTGAATGGGATTGGTGCCAGTTCTCTAAATGTTTGGTAGAATTCCCCCGTGAAGAAGCTAGCAAAACTGTACAAGGCAAGGTCGTGGAAGCTCCATAGGCACACTCAAACTCCCTGAGGGACCAAATTGCTGGGCTGAGGGCTGTGGGGACCATGGTCTTGGGGAACATCTAGCTCAGTTGGCATAACATAGTTTATAAAGAAAATGTTCTACATTCTACTTTGGTGAGTAGCATCTTGGGTCTTAAAAGCCTGTGAACAGCCATCTAAGATACTCCACTGGTTTCACCCCTTCAGGAGCAAGGAAGAATGAAGAAAACTAAAGATACGAGGGAAAGATTAGTCCAAAGGACTAATGGACCACATCGACCACAGCCTCCACCAGACTGAGTTCAGTACAGCTAGATGGTTCCCAGCTACCACCATTGACTGTTCTGACAGGGATCACAGTAGAGGGTCATGGAAAGACCCGGAGGAAAATGTAGAACAAAATTCTAACTCACAAAAGAAGACCAGAATTACTGGCCTGACAGAGACTGGAGAAACCCTGAGAGTATGGCCCTCAGACACCCTTTTAGCTCAGTAATGAAAGCACTCCCGAGGTTCACCCTTCAGCCAAAGATTAGGCAGGCCCATAAAACAAAATGAGACTAAAGGGGCACATCAGCCCAGCGGCAAGGAGTAGAAGTCGGGGGGAGGGGGAACAAGAAAGCTGGTAATAGGGAACCCAAGATCAAGAAGGTAGAGTGTTGACATGTCGTAGGGTTGTTAACCAATGTCATAAAACAATGTGTGTACTGTTGAATTAGAAACTACTTTGTCCTGTAAACCTTCATCTAAAGTACAATAAAAATAAATAAATAAGGTGTTTTAATGTTAAAAAAAAGAATTCCCCAGTGAAGCCAGTTGGGAAGCTTTGAATTACTGAGTCAGTTTCTTCGCTTGTTATGGGTTTGCTGAGAGTTACTGCTTTCTTTTGAGTCAGTTTAGCTAGGTCATGTGCTTCTAGGAATTTGCTCATTGCATCAAAGTTATCAATTTTGTTGGAGTACAGTTGTTCATAGTGTTCTGTTATAATCCTTTTCACTTCTGTTGAATCAGTTGTAATGTCTCCACTTTCACCTTTCTTATTTTGGTTGTTTGCTTCTTCTCTTTGTTTTGTTGTCACCCCAGCAAGTATTTGTTAATTTTATTGATCTTTTCAAAGAACCATCTTCTGAATTTGTTCATTCTCTCTACTGTTTTCCTGTTCTCTATTTCATTTATTTCTGCTCTGATCTTTATTATTTATTTTCTTCTAGTTGCTTTTTGCTTAGTTTGCTCTTCTTTTTCTAATGTCTCAAGCAGTAGAGGTATACTATTTGATATCTTCTTTTTTTAATGTAGGTGTTTATTGCTATAAATTTTCTTCTGAGGACTGTCTTCACTGCATCCCATAAGCTTTGGTATGACCTGTTTATATTTTCATTTATATCCAGGTATTTTAATTTCACTCTTGATTTCTTCCCTTGACTCAAGAGTTATTTAATTGTGTGTTGTTTAATTTACACAAATTTTTGTGTTTTCTAGTTTTGCTTCTGTTAATTTCTAATATTATTCCTTTGTGGTCAGAGAAGATACTTTGTATAATTTTAGTCTTTCAAAATTTGTTGAAACTTGTTTTATGGTCTAGCATATGGTCTATTCTGGAAAATGATCCAGGCACACAGGATAAAAATGTGTTTTCTGTGAAGATGGGCGGGGTGTTCTATATATGTCCATTAGTCTAATTGGTCTAGTTGGTCTAGTTAGCTAATGGTATTATTTAAGTCCTCTATGTCCTTATGTGAAAGCTGGAAACAAAGAAGAAGGATCAGTAGTTGGAAACTCTGGCCTTGGTGATAGAAACAATGCCGGAGATTGAATGATAGAATTTTGTAAGACCAACGACTTCTTCATTGCAAATACCTTCTTTCACCAACATAAATGGTGACTATACACAAAGACCTCACCAGATGGAACACACAGAAATCAAATTGACTACATCTGTGGAAAGAGACGATGGAAAAGCTCAATATCATCAGTCAGAACAAGGCTAGGGGCCAACTGTGGAACTGACCATCAATTGCTCATATGCAACTTCAAGCTGAAACTGAAGAAAATCAGACCAAGTCCATGAGAGCCGAAATATGACATTGAGTATATCCCACCTGAATTTAGAGACCATCTGAAGAACAGATTTGACACACTGAACACTAGTGACTGAAGACCAGACAAGTTGTGGAATGACATAAAGCACATCATACATGAAGAAAGCAAGAAGTCATTGAAAAGACAGGAAAGAAAGAAAAGACCAAGATGAATGTCTGAGGAGACTCTGAAACTTGCTCTTGAGTGTCGAGCAGCTAAAGCAAAAGGAAGAATTGATGAAGTAAAAGAACTGAAAAGAAGATTTCAAAGGGCGGCTCAAGAAGACAAAGTAAAGTATTATAATGACATGTGCAAAGAGCTAGAGATGGAAAACCCAAAGGGAAGAACATGCTCAGTGTTTCTCAAGCTGAAAGAACTGAAGAAAAAATTCAAGCCTCGAGTTGCAATAGTGAAAGATTCTATGGGGAAAATATTAAACGACGCAGGAAGCATCAAAAGAAGATGGAAGGAATACACAGAGTCATTATACCAAAAAGATTAGTTGATGTTCAACCATTTCAAGAGGTGGCATATGATCAGGAACCGATGGTACTGAAGGAAGAAGTCCAAGCTGCTCTGAAGACATTGGTGAAAAACAAGGCTCCAGGAACTGATGGAATATCAATTGAGATGTTTCAACAAACAGATGCAGTGCTGGAGGTGCTCACTCGCCTATGCCAAGAAATATGGAAGAGAGCTTCCTGGCCAACTGACTGGAAAAGAACCATATTTATGCCTATTCCCAAGAAAAGTGATCCAACCGAATGTAGAAATTATAGAACAATATCATTAATATCACACACAAGCAAAATTTTGCTGAAGATCATTCAAAAATGGCTACAGCAGTACATCGACAGGGAACTGCCAGAAATTCAGGCGGGTTTCAGAAGAGGACGTGGAACCAGGGATATCATTGCTGATGTCAGATGATCCTGGCTGAAAGCAGAGAATACCAGAAGGATGTTTATCTGTGTTTTACTGACTATGCAAAGCCATTTGACTGTGTGGATCATAACACATTATGGATAACATTGTGAAGAATGGGAATTCCAGAACACTTAATTGTGCTCATGAGGAACCTTTACATGGATCAAGAGGCAGTTGTTCGGATAGAACAAGGGGATACTGATTGGTTTAAAGTCAGGAAAGGTGTGCATCAGGGTTGTATTCTTTCACCATACCTATTAAATCTGTATGCTGAACAAATAATACGAGAAGCTGGACTATATGAAGAACAGGGCATCAGGATTGGAGGAAGACTCATTAACATCCTGTATTATGCAGATGACACAACCTTGCTTGCTGAAAGTGAAGAGGATCTGAAGCACTTACTAATGAAGATCAAAGACCACAGCCTTCAGTATGGACTGCACCTCAACACAAAGAGCACAAAAATCCTCACAACTGGATCAATGAGCAACATCATCATAAATGAAGAAAAGGTTGAAGTTGTCAAGATTTTCATTTTTCTTGGATCCACAACCAACAGCTATGGAAGCTGCCAACAAGAAATCAAAAGACGCATTGCATTGCGTAAATCTGCTGCAAAGGACCTCTTCAAAGTGTTCAAGAGCAAAGATGTCACCCTGAAGACTAAGGTGCGCCTGACCCAAGCCATGGTATTTTCAATCGCATCATATGCATGTGAAAGCTGGATAATGAATAAGGAAGACCGAAGAAGAATTAATGCCTTTGAATTGTGGTGTTGGTGAAGAATATTGAATATACCATGGAGTGCCAAAAGAACGAAGAAATCTGTCTTAGAAGAAGTACAACCAGAATGCTCCTTGGAAGCAAGGATGGCGAGACTGTGCCTTACATACTTTGGACATGTTGTCAGGAGGGATCAGTCCCTGGAGAAGGACATCATGCTTGGAAAAGAGGAAGACCCTCAATGAGGTGGATTGACACAGTGGCTGCAACAATGAGCTCAAGCATAATGACGATTGTAAGGATGGTGCAGGACCGGGCAGTGTTTCATTCTGTTGTGTATAGGGTCACTGTGAGTCGGAACCGACTCAATGGCACCTAACAAGAACACTTTCAGGAGGCGGCTTTTCCCCAGTGGTATTTTGAGTGCCTTCCAACCTGAGGGACTCATCTTTCAGCACTATACAAGACAATATTCTGCTGCTATTCATAATGTTTTCACTGGCCAATTCTTTTAGAAGCAGATCTCCAGGTCCCTCTTCCTGGTCTTAGTCTGGAAGCTCCGCTGAAACTGTCCACTATGGGTGACTCTACTGATATCTGCAATACCGGTGGCATAGCTTCCAGCATCACAGCAACAAGCAAGCTAGTTCAGTAGGACTAACTGACAGATGCAATGGTGATCCCAGGACTAAATGACCTCAATGCCTGTGCTATTTTCACTCTGCTGTGGTTATACTTTAGAATTGGCTTGACAGCAACAGGATTGATGGTTCTTTCCCGTACATATCTTGGTTTCTGTTTGTCTTGTCTAAGCTCTTTTGTTATTTGATTGTGGTACAAAGATATATGTATATTATAATTAATGTTACTGAATGGTACATATAAATGTATATATATGGTACATAAATGTACATATATAACCCTGTATTTGTACATATATAACATAACAATATATATGCACATATATAACTATACATTTGCATTGCAACATTTTTCACATGAACAATTCAGTAATATTAATTAGGTTCATCATAGTTTTGGGACCATCAGTTATTTCCTTTTCAATCCCCTAAGGATTTGTTCAAAGCATTGGAACCCAGTTTGCTTCTTTGACTATTAACATACTGAAAATTCCATACTAGAAAGTATTTTTTCTCCTAAAAGCCTGTCATATCATGTATCACATATACTTGAGATGTAGTCTTAGTTTCAACAAGTCCCACAATAATTATATATATATATAATTACATGTAATATAAAAGCACCATAATTCAGCCCTGAAAAAACTCACTAGATCAAATTCAAAGAAATGTATTTTCCAAATACACAAAGTTCAGTTGTACGACAATCTCTCTGCTCTTTCCTCCTATGCTAAAGACACAGATGCTGTAAGTTTTCATTCTGGCAATAAAAATTTTCTAAATTGTGTATTCAATCTCTATTTAGCAGATCTTTTCTAAGGTGAGGAAAAAGCTTGCTTATTTTCTAGAAGTTGGTTTTCATATAGAACAGTCACTGAGTATTACTACTGTCACAAAGATCACATGGTTGTTGGAGTGTTCTAATTGCCTTCTACCTGCATTTAATCAAGAACTCTGATAGTTCCACCCGAGTCATAATGTTGCTATCATCTGGGGCTTTAGGTCAAAATTGTTATGATTTATTGACAATATTTTACACTTAATCATAAGTTATTAGTTATGTTGCCACTTTTCCATGTCTCACATTTCCTTCTTTTTTTTAATTCAGTTGTTGCCTTGTTCTAAAGAGCATCCTGAAGGAATTCTTTCAGAAAGGTCTGTGTGCAATAACTTTCTATTTCTTTGCATGTTCACAAGTGTCTTTCACTTGCTTTGTCATCTGAATTCTCATTTGTCAGCTTCAGAACTTGCTAGGAAGTGATGGGATTAACCACCCCAGTGACTAGAGGATCCTTCTAGTAATGGGGGCTTAGTGCTGTTACACTGACAAATGATGTACATTGTACATAATGCTTACAAGTAAATAATTTCAAAAATGGGCATACAGTAGAATTTCAATGCCTGCTTCAATATTTAATTTATAATTAAAAGTAAAAGTTTTGAACAGTGACTTTTCTTAGTCAAGTCAATAAAACTTCCTTTGCCCTTTAAAGAAGTAATGATTTCTCAAACTATATGTCCCAAATCTAGGAATTTGTCTACTCTGGCTCAATGTGTCTTAAATCTAGCCAGACACTTTACATTTTCTAAGACCTTTGTAAAAATCCAGGTCTGTACATTTTGATGAGTAACTGGGTGGTGCAAATGGTTAACGCACTTGGTTGTTAATCAGAAGGTTAGAGGTTTCAGTCCACCCAGAAGCACCTGGGAAGAAAGGCCTAGTGATGTGCTTCTGAAAAATCAGCCATTAAAAACCCTATGGAGCACAGTCCTATTCCGATACAGATAGGGTCTGCATGAGTAAGGGTTGACTCAATAGAAACTCTTTTTTTTTTAATACATTTGTAAGTATCTCTAGGTTTTACTCTTCTGTTGGTGGTAAATTACTTTTTAAAAAAACTCCTTAAATAGTCTTATGTTAAGATTTACTGCAACGAACCATTTGTACATCCTTATTTAGGTTTTTTTCCCCTATGTTTATGTTTTTTACTTTCTGTATTCCAGCATCAGAAAAGAAAGCGATGCTGAAAGCTTGATGTCTTAGTCATCTAGTGCTGCTATGACATAAATACCACAAGTGGATGACTTTAACAAAGAAATTTATTTCCTCACAATAAAGTGGGATAAAAGTCCAAATTCGGGGTGTCAGCTCCAGCGGAGGGCATTCTCTCTCTGTCAGCTCTGAAAGAAGATTCCTTCAATTTTCCCCAGGTCGAGGAGTTTCTCAGGCACAGGGACCCCAGATCCAAAGGACGCGATCTGCTCCTGGTGCTGCTTTCTTGGTGCTACGAGTTTCCCAACTCTTTGCTTGCTTCCCTTTTCTTTTTATCTCTTGAGAGATAAAAGGTGGTACCAGCCACATACCAGGGAAACTCCCTTTCCATTGGATCAGGAATGTGACCTTGGTAAGGCTGTTACAATCCTGCCACAATCCTCTTTAACATAAAATTACAGTCACAAAATGGAGGACAGCCACACAATACCGGAAATCATGGCCCAGCCAAACTGATAAACACATTTTGGGGGGGACATAATTCAATCCATGACATTCCACCCTTTGGCCCCCCCAAAATCACATCCTCTCAAGATGCAAAGCATATTCACCCAATCCATAGCAGAAGTTTAAACTCCAAATCCAAAATCCAAAAATTCTCCTTCATCTACGAAATCGAGAATACAAGTTATCTGCTTTCAAAGCTACAAGAGCTGAATAGGCACAAGCTAGACACTTCCATCACAAATGGGAGAAACTGGAGAAAAAGAAAGGATAACAGGAACCAAGCAAGTCAGCAGAACATAGTACATTAGCCCTCAAGGCTTTGAAAATAATCCTCTGTTCTCTGAGACAATTTACACAATGCCCCTGCCATCCCGAATCTAGGTATTGGCCCCACTTTCCAGATTCTGAGTGGAGGCTCCTCAGCCCTGGGCTTCAGCTCCGCCTTCTAGGCCCACTGGGACAGCAACTCTGCTCCCTCAGCTTTAGGTACACCATTCGCCTAGTCCATCTGAGTGGCAACTCCACCCTTAGAAATACCAGAGGCCATGGCTCCACCCTTTGAAACCCCAGAGGTCAAGGCCATGTGTTTTGAGAGTGAGGCTGCTCGGTTCCCTGCCTTTCTTGTCTCTTCAGCTTCTGCTTCCCGGTTTCTTGGCTTCTTGGCCTCCTGGCCCTTCGGCCTCAAGCCAGCATCTGCCCTGCTGTGGCAAGTGTTCCAAAGCTCAGTAGCTCCACTGATAAATGCCCAGAGGCACCCCACTCTACCAGGAAGCCTCCTACACACAGGCACTCAGCTCTCACGCTCCACTGGTCATCTCCAGCACTGTCTTGACACTGGTGTCTTGATTCTGCTGCTGCTGGTTGGCCACTGCTGCTGCTGCTGGTCCTCTGCTGCTGTTTCTCACCATGTGCGCTTTCTCCAGTGTTAACAGTTCCCCCCGCTTCCTTCTGAGTCTTCTATCCATTCACAGTTTCAAAACCACTTCCACATTTTAGGTATCTGTTAGAGCAGAATCCCACTCCTGGTACCATATTCTGTCTTAGTCATATAGTGCTGCTATAAAAGAAAAACCACAAGTGGATGGCTTCAACAAAGACAAGTTTATTTCTCACAGTAAAGTAGGCTAAAAGTCCAAATTGAGGGCATCAGCTCCAGGGGAAAGCTGGAGGAAGATTCCTTGTCATCAGTCTTCCCCTGGTCGAAGAGCTTCTCAGGCACAGGGACCCCAGGTCCAAAGGACGCGCTCTGCTCCTGGTGCTGCTTTCTTCGTGGCATAAGGTCCCCAAATCTCTGCTCACTTCCCTTTCCTTTTTATCTCTTGAGAGATAAAAGGTGGTGCAAGGCCATATCCCAGGGAAACTCCCTTTCCATTGGATCAGGAATGTGACCTGGTAAGGGTGTTATAATCTCACTCTAATCCTCTTTAACATAAAATTACAATCACAAAATGGAGGACAACCACACAATATTGGAAATCATGGCCCAGGCAAATTGATACACACATTTTTGGGGGACATAATTCAAGCCATGATGCTTGACATCAGAAATAACCAAAGAAATGGGATCTTTAAGAAATTCCAATTTGGTTACAGGAGCAAGAGTGAGTGTTCTCATTGGACACAGAATGGAAAATAGAGATGAAAACTATAATGAAGTTGCCTTATTATGTCACTTTATGAGCCCTGATGGCATAGTGGTTAAAAGCTCAGGCTGCCAACTGAAAGGTTGTCAGTGTGAACCCACCAGCTGGTCTAAGGGGAAAGACATGGCAGTTTACCTCTGTAAAGATTTACAGCATTGGAAACCCAGTGGGGCAGTTCTACTCTGTCCTATAGGATAGCTATAAGTCGGAATGGACTTCAGAGCAAAGATTTATTTTTTTAATTTTGATTATGGTCATAAGTATAAAAATGAGACTTCTCATACGAAAGAGTCTTTAATAATGTCCTCAGATTTAATGAACAGCAATATATTTTAACAACTGATTTTTCTACTTAATATTCAAGAAAATTAACAGTCCTGAAACCAAAACACCAAACCCAGTGCCGTCAAGTCGATTCTAACTCATAGCGACTCTATAGGACAGAGAACTGCCCCATAGAGTTTCCAACGAGTGCCTGGTGGATTTGAACTGCCAACCCTTTGGTTAGCAGCCGTAGCACTTAACCACTACGCCACCAGGGTTTCCTGAGTACCCCTTAATTATTTTTTTTTGTCAATGCTCTAATGTCAATGCTGTAAATACAGAATGAAAATTAAAACCTAGTTACATGTTTTTCTAGGAAATGCCAGGGAGATGGATTGATTTGATAAACTAGATATGCTTAAGTTACAGTCAGCTCTGGCAGAGAGAGAAGACCCAAACAAGTCATTGCTGAAGGGCCTCCATTCACGTTAGTCTGGTAAGTCTGAGGATGCCATTCTAGTAGAACATTTTTTCAGCTGGTCACAAGGCAACCTTTTCTTCCTATGGCATAAAGTTTAGTTTCACTAAAAAAAGAGTAGTATTTTTTTTTAATCTACAAAACGCAAAGTTATGAAAAAATGATTAGTTGCTTTTGACCTGCTTTTAACAATGCACTTCAACAGGTTTTAATTAATCCTGTCTTCTCAACAGAATAATATCAGTATCAAAAATTAGCACAGGAAATAGAGGAGGGGGCCAAGATGGCTGACTAGGTAGACGCTACCTCGGATCCCTCTTCCAACAAAGACTCGGAAAACCAAGTGAATCGATCACATACATGACAATCTATGAACCCTGACCAACAAACACAGATTTAAAGAGTTGACCTGAGTGACAGAGACCGAGAACAAACAACCACAGGGAAGCAGTGACTGTTTTTGGAGCCTGGAGCCAGTGTCCCAGTCAGGAAACCTTGGCGCCAGGCTTTGGACTGGGTGCACAGGAGCTGAGCACAGCATCCTGTGATGATGCAAACATGGGGCACAGCCCTAACCAGCTGAACTGACCTCAGGAGGGGGCCCAGATGGTAAGTGCGGGCGGCACGGCGACGCAGCCGGCGGGAGAAGTCGCCGGGACGCAGCCACTGGTTTTGGAGCCGGGACTGCAGCGTCCCAGCCGGGGAACCTTGGCGCGGGGCTTTGGACTGAGCGAAGGGGAGCTGAGCACGACATCCTGTGACAGTGCAAACACAGGGCGCAGCCCCAGCCCCCTGAACTGACCGGGGGGGGGTGGGAAGCTGGTCCGCGCAGGCAGCTGGCGAGGCGGCTGGAGGAAGGAGAAGTCATCGGGAGGCAGCAACTGTTTTTGGAGCCAGGAGTGCAGCATCCCAGCCGGGGAACCTTGATACTGGGCTTTGGACTGGCAGCGGAGGAACTGACCGCAGCTTCTGAGACAGCACAAGCACGGGACGTGGGCCTGACCCTCGGGGACAATCTCTACCCAGCCAGTGCACACTGGCGACGTGCCACTCGGGAATCTCAGATAAAACAGTCATCCGAACCAAGATAAGTAACTTTGTCTATATTCCGGGGTGCTACTCTCTCCTGTTTTTCTGAACCCTCCCCTCTCCTTCCAAGGCAGCTTCATTAACATTGGAATTTCCTGAGCCTGAGGGAGAACTGCTCCGCTGTTTTACTTTTCCTTTTTTTTTTTTTTTTTTTTTTGTCTTCTCCTAACCCATTCTTCTGGCCTGAGAGAAGCAACCACAAAAAACCCAGGGACCAAAAATCCTTCCCTAATTGGACTAACAACACAGAACCAGCGCCAGCCAGGCATATGTGATCCACAGTCTCGGGCTTTCATCCCTACAGGGAACAAGGTGGCTATTATAATGCAAAGGCATTTCTGATAGGGATCTGACTGCATTTGTTTTAGATGATTTACTGGAAAGACAAGTTTCCCAGGACTGACATCTCTGCATATTCAACAGACACCTCACTGGCCCACAACAGGGAACTGAGGGCTGAAGCTCCCTCCAGACCACCTAGGCTCCTGCCGTAGGGGTCTAAGGAGGGTAACACCTACCAATCTGTAGAGGTACTTGCATTGGGGGCCTAAGGTACAGCTGCAGAGCCCACCCACCAAGGTGCTTTAGGAATAGAGACACACCTACCTCTCTGATACTTGGGGGAAGCCTGTCAGCATCCTGCTCCCCGTGGAGTGTGAACCCCAGCTGCTACTAGAATCTGGTGCACACAACTATCACCACTACTTCTCAAGGTGGATACGTGACAGTGTGCATCACACACTTGATGACCCAAAATCAGATTCTACTCAAGAATAGTGAATGGACTCAGGCATATATATCTGGTAACAGCACAAACCAGCTGGTAATAGGTCATAAGCGAGTCAACGGCTACAACAATCAAGACAGCGCAATCTAGTAGCCCATCTATGTATACTGAAAGAAAACAAAACAAGATAAGACTCAGCAAGCAAATATAGAATAAATCACTACAATATCTTAGTGATGGCTCAGAGACAGCAGACGATATCAAGTCACATAAAGAGGCACACCATGACTTCTTCTGCAACTCCCCAAATTAAAAAATCAAAATCTTTCCCAAATGAAGATACAATCCTGGAATTCCAGACACAGAACATAAAAACCTAATTTACAGAATGCTTCAAGACATCAGGGAGGACCTCAGAAATGAAATAACAGAAAAAGCCAAGGAACACACTGATAAAGCAGCTGAAGAACTCAAAAAGATTATTCAAGAACATAGTGGAAAAATTAATAAGTTTCAAGAATCCATAGAGAGACAGCATTCAGAAATCCAAAAGATTAAAAATAAAATTACAGAATTAGACAATGCAATAGGAAGACAGAGGAGGAGACTCAACCAATTAGAATGCAGAGTGGGAAATCTGGAGGACCAGGGTATTAACACCAATATAGCTGAAAAAAAAATCAGATAAAACAATCAAAAAAAAATCAACAAATCCTAAGATTCATGTGGGACTCTATCAGGAAGGATAACTTGCGTGTGATTGGAGTCCCAGAACAAGAAAGGATAACAGAAAACACAGAGGGAATAGTTGAAGATCTGCTGGCAGAAAACTTCCCTGACATCATGAAAGACAAAAGGATATCTATCCAAGATGCTCATCGAACCCCATTTAAGACTGATCCAAAACGAAAAACACCAAGACATATTATCATCAAATTTCCTAAAACCAAAGATAAACAGAAAATTTTAAAAGCAGCCAGGGATAAAAGAAAGGTCTCCTACAAAGAAGAATCAATAAGAATAAGTTGAGACTACTCAGCAGAAACCATGCAGTCAAGAAGGCAATGGGATGACATATACAGAGCACTGAAGGAGAAAAACTACCAGCGAAGGATCATATATCCAGCAAAACTCTCTCTGAAATATGAAGGTGAAATTAAGATATTTACAGACAAACACAAGCTTAGAGAATTTGCAAAAACCAAACCAAAGCTAAAAGAAATACTAAAGGAAATTGTTTGGTCAGAAAATCAATAATATCACATACCAGCACAACACAAGGTCACAGAACAGAACGTCCTAATATCAACTCAAATAGGGAAATCACAAAAACAAACAAATTAAGAGTAATTAAAAAAAAATACACATAACAGGGAATCATGGAAGTCAATAGGTAAAAGATCTCAATAATCAAAAAGAGGGACTAAATACAGGTGGCATAGAACTGCCATATGGAGAGGGATACAAGGCGATATAGGACAATACGAGCTAGGTTTTTACTTAGAAAAATAGGGGTAAATATTAAGGTAACCACAAAGAGGTATAACAACTCCATAACTCAAAATAAAAACCAACAAAAACGTAACAACTCAGCAAACATAAAGTTAAATAGTATGAAAATGAGGAACACACAATTTACAAAGAAAAATGTCTCAGCACAAAAAAGTGGAAAAATGAAATTGTCAACAACACACACAAAAAGGCATCAAAATGACACCACTAAACACATACTTATCTATAATTACACTGAATGTAAATGGACTAAATGCACCAATAAAGAGACAGAGAGTCTCCGACTGGATAAAGAAACACAACCCGTCTATATGCTGCCTACAAGAGACACACCTTAGACTTAGAGACACAAACAAACTAAAACTCAAAGGATGGACAAAAATATATCAAGCAAACAATAAGCAAAAAAGAGCAGGAGTAGCAATATTAATTTCTGACAAAATAGACTTTAAAGTTAAATCCACCACAAAGGATAAAGAAGGACACTACATAATGATTAAAGGGACAATTGAACAGCAAGATATAACCATATTAAATATTTATGCACCAAATGACAGGGCTGCAAGATACATAAAACAAATTTTAACAGAATTGAAAAGTGAGATAGGTACCTCCACAATTATAGTAGGAGACTTCAACACACCACTTTCGGAAAAGGACAGGACATCCAGTAAGAACCTCAATAGAGACACAGAAAACCTAATTACTACAATCAACCAACTTGACCTCATTGACTTATACAGAACTCTCCACCCAACTGCTGCAAAGTATACTTTTTTGTCTAGTGCATATGGAATATTCTCTAGAATAGACCACATATTAGGTCATAAAACAAACCTTTGCAGAATCCAAAACATCGAAATATTACAAAGCATCTTCTCAGACCACAAGGCCATAAAAATGGAAATCAATAACAGAAAATTTAGGGAACAGAAATCAAATACTTGGAAAATGAACAATACCCTCCTGAAAAAAGACTGGGTTATAGAAGACATTAAGGAGGGAATAAAGAAATTCATAGAATGCAAGGAGAATGAAAATACTTCCTATCAAAACCTCTGGGACACAGCAAAAGCACTGCTCAGAAGCCAATTTATATCGATAAATGCACAGATACAAAAAGAAGAAAGAGCCAAAATCAGAGAACTGTCCCTACAACTTGAACAAATAGAAAGTGAGCAACAAAAGAATCCATCAGGCACCAGAAGAAAACAAATAATAAAAATTAGAGCTGAACTAAATGAATTAGAGAACAGAAAAACAGTTGAAAGAATTAACAAAGCCAAAAGCTGGTTCTTTGAAAAAATTAACAAAATTGATAAACCATTGGGCAGACTGACTAAAAAAATACAGGAAAGGAAAGAAATAACCCGAATAAGAAACGAGATGGGCCACATCACAACAGACCCAACTGAAATTAAAAGAATCATATCAGATTATTACAAAAAATTGTACTCTAACAAATTTGCAAACCTAGAAGAAATGGATGAATTCCTGGAAAAACACTACCTACCTAAACTAACACAATCGGAAGTAGAACAACTAAATAGACCCATAACAAAAAAAGAGATTGAAACGGTAATCAAAAAACTCCCAACAAAAAAAAGCCCTGGCCCGGATCGCTTTACTGCAGAGTTCTACCAAACTTTCAGAGAAGAGTTAACTCCACTACTACTGAAGGTATTTCAAAGCATGGAAAATGACGGAATACTACCTAACTCATTCTATGAAGCCACCATTTCCCTGATACCAAAACCAGGTAAAGACATCACAAAAAAAGAAAATTACAGACCTATATCCCTCAGGAACATAGACGCAAAAATCCTCAACAAAATTCTAGCCAAAAGAATTCAACAACATATCAAAAAAATAATCCACCATGACCAAGTGGGATTTATACCAGGTATGCAAGGCTGGTTTCGTATTAGAAAAACCGTTAATGTAATCCACGACATAAATAAAACAAAAGACAAAAGCCACATGATCTTATCAATTGATGCAGAAAAGGCATGTGACAAACTCCAACACCCATTCATGATAAAAACTCTCACCAAAATAAGAATTGAAGGAAAATTCCTCAACATAATAAAAGGCATCTACACAAACCCAACAGCCAACATCACTCTAAATGGAGAGAGCCTGAAAGCATTTCCCTTGAGAATGGGAACCAGACAAGGATGCCCTTTATCATCGCTCTTAATCAACATTGTGCTAGAGGTCCTAGCCAGAGCAATTAGGCTAGACAAGGAAATAAAGGGCATCCGGATTGGCAAGGAGGAAGTAAAATTATCTCTATTTGCAGATGACATGATCTTATACACAGAAAACCCTAAGGAATCCTCCAGAAAACTACTGAGACTAATTGAAGAGTTTGGCAGAGTCTCAGGTTATAAGATAAACATACAAAAATCACTTGGATAACTCAATATCAACAAAAAAAACATCGAAGAGGAAATCACCAGATCAATACCATTCACAGTAGCCCCCAAGAAGATAAAATACTTAGGAATAAATCTTACCAAAGATGTAAAAGACCTATACAAAGAAAACTACAAAGTATTACTACAAGAAACTAAAAAGGACATACTTAAGTGGAAAAACATACCCTGCTCATGCATAGGAAGACTTAACATAGTAAAAATGTCTATTCTACCAAAAGCCATCTATACATACAACGCACTTTCGATCCAAATTCCAATGTCATTTTTAAATGTCATGGAGAAACAAATCACCAACTTCATATGGAAGGGAAAGAAGCCTCGGATAAGTAAAGCATTACTGAAAAAGAAGAAGAAAGTGGGAGGCCTCACTCTACCTGATTTCAGAACCTATTATACAGCCACGGTAGTCAAAACAGCCTGGTACTGGTACAACAACAGGCACATAGACCAATGGAACAGAATTGAGAACCCAGATATAAATCCATCCACATATGAGCAGCTGATATTTGACAAAAGCCCAGTGTCACTTAATTGGGGAAAAGATAGTCTATGTTGGTGCTGGCATAACTGGATATCCATTTGCAAAAAAATGAAACAGGACCCATACCTCACACCATGCACAAAAACTAACTCCAAGTGGATCAAAGACCTAAACATAAAGACGAAAATGATAAAGATCATGGAAGATAAAATAGGGACAACCTTAGGAGCCCTAACACAAGGCATAAACAGAATACAAAACATTACCAAAAATGACGAAGAGAAACCAGATAACTGGGAGCTCCTAAAAATGAAACACCTATGCTCATCTAAAGACTTCACCAAAAGAGTAAAAAGACCACCTACACACTGGGAAAGAATTTTCAGCTATGACATCTCTGACCAGCGCCTGATCTCTAAAATCTATATGGTTCTGTCAAAACTCAACCACAAAAAGACAAACAACCCAATCAAGAAGTGGGCAAAGGTTATGAACACGCACTTCACTAAAGAAGATATTCAGGCAGCTAACACATACATGAGAAAATGCTCTCAATCATTAGCCATTAGAGAAATGCAAATTAAAACTACGATAAGATTCCATCTCACTCCAACAAGGCTGACATGAATCCAAAACACACAAAATGATAAACGTTGGAGAGGCTGCGGAGAGATTGGAACTCTTATACACTGCTGGTGGGAATGCAAAATGGTACAACCACTTTGGAAATCTATCTGGCGTTATCTTAAACAGTTAGAAATAGAACTACCATACAACCCAGAAATCCCACTCCTCAGAATATACCCTAGAGAAATAAGAGCCTTCACACAAACAGATATATGCACACCCATGTTTATTGCAGCTCTGTTTACAACAGCAAAAAGCTGGAAGCAACCAAGGTGTCCATCAATGGATGAATGGTTAAATAAATTGTGGTATATTCACACAATGGAATACTACACATCGATAAAGAACAGTGACGAATCTGTCAAACATTTCATAACATGGAGGAACCTGGAAGGCATTATGCTGAGCGAAATTAGAGGCAAAAGGACAAATGTTGTATAAAACCACTATTATAAGATTTTGAGAAATAGTATAAACTGAGAAGAACACATATTTTTGTGGTTACGAGGGGGGAGGGAGGGAGGGTGGGAGAGGGTTTTTTACTGATTAGTTAGTAGATAAGAACTACTTTAGGTGAAGCGAAGGACAATACTCAATACATGGAAGGTCAGCTCAATTGGACTGGACCAAAAGCAAAGTTTCCGGGATAAACTGAATGCTTCAAAGGTCAGCAGAGCAAGGGCGGGGGTTTGGGGACCATGGTTTAAGGGGACTTCTAAGTCAATTGGCAAAATAATTCTATTATGAAAACATTCTGCATCCCTCTTTGAAATGTGGCGTCTGGAGTCTTAAATGCTAACAAGCGGCCATCTAAAATGCATCAATTGGTCTCAACCCACCTGGATCAAAGGAGAATGAAGAACACCACAGTCACATGATAACTATGAGCCCAAGAAACAGAAAGGGCCACATGAACCAGAGACTTACATCATCCTGAGACCAGAAGCACTAGATGGTGCCCGGCCACAATCGATGACTCCCCTGACAGGGAGCACAACAGAGAACCCCTGAGGGAGCAGGAGATCAGTGGGATGCAGACCCCAAATTCTCATAAAAAGACCAGACTTAATGGTCTGACTGAGACTAGAGGAATCCCGGCGGTCATGGTCCCCAAACCTTCTGTTGGCCCAGGACAGGAACCATTCCCGAAGACAACTCATCAGACATGGAAGGGACTGGACAGTAGGTAGGACAGAGATGCTGATGAAGAGTGAGCTATTTGTATCAGGTGGACACTTGAGACTGTGTTGGCATCTCCTGTCTGGAGGGGGGATGGGAGGGTAGAGAGGGTTGGAAGCTGGCAAAATTGTCATGAAAGGAGAGACTGGAAGGGCTGACTCATTGGGGGAGAGCAAGTGGGAGTAAAATGGAGTAAGGTGTATATAAACTTATATGTGACAGACTAACTTGATTTGTAAACTTTCACTTGAAGCTCAATAAAAATTTTTTAAAAAAAAAGCAAGAAATAAAACTACTATACGATCCCAAACAAAAAAAAATTAGCAGAGCATGCTTATGAAAATACCTCACCAGGGGAGGGCATGGTTGGCAAACAAACTTAGAAAGAAAGCACTATTTGCATAAAAACAAGTTATTCAAAATAGCCAAAAGGTGGAAATAATCTAAGGGTTCGTCAACAGATGAATGAATAAACAAAATGTGGTATATCCATACAATGGAATATTAATCAATTACAAAGAGAAATGAAATCCTGATATATGGTAGGACATACATAAACCTTGAAAATATGCTGAGTGAAATAAGTCAGACACAAAAGGACAAATATTGTATGATCCCACTTGCATGAAATATCTAGAATAGGCAAATGCAGAGAGACAAAAGTTTATTAGTGGTTACCAGGGAATGGGGTGGGTGGCGATGGAAGTTATTGCTGAAGGGGCACTGAGTTTCTGTTTGCGCGAGGTAAAGCTTTTGGAAATGGAGAGTGGTGATGGTAGCAAAGCATGGTGATGGTAGCAGAGCATGGTGAAAGCAGTAAACGTCACTGAAATGTACACGTAAAAATGGTTGCAATGGCAAACTTTTTGTTGTGTATGCTTTATGATAATAAAATTAAAATAAAAAAATCCAAAACAGAAAACATAATATTTAGTTTTATTAAATGCTCATATCATTAATACCCTCATAATGAAAGACAATTTTAAGAAATTTGTGTATTAAAAAGTGTGACACGTTCTTAGCTTTCAGATTCATGATGAAATACTGAGTAAAAGCTTAAAGGAAACCAAAAAAAGCTTAATAAATAGTTCAAAGTGGCTAAAGCAGGCACTCCAAGAATCAAAACATCATGAGAATTCTGGTGCATTTCTTAGTCAATCTCTTCTAATCTCTGGCGTTTCCATTAAGGTCTCCTCAGCTTCATGAACCTCAAAAGTGTGCCACTGTTTTCTTCTTGTTTGGGCACCCCTCCCTGCACTGCTTTGGTCAGTGCCAATCACAGAAACATGTGTTCATTCACTCGACCTTAGCCACTTGAACATTACCAGACAGTCACATTGCCAGAGTGGCTTTGTCTCATTTTCAGACTCAGGAAAGTATTCAAAAACTGGGACGTGATAACTTGCGTTAAATAAAAAATATTTATCAATTACAAAATGTTTTATGAAATATTTAATGGCCCTGAAAAAAGGTAGTTTCATTGAAAACAAAGTGCTTTTAGTGTGATCGAAAAGGGGAAGTAGTGGTTCAGTGGTAGAATTCCCACCTTCCATGTGGGAGACCAGGTTTGATTCCTGGCCAATGAACCTCACCTTCAGACACCACCCATCTGTCATTGGAGGCTTGCGTGTTGCTACGATGCTGAACAAGTTTTAGTGGAGCTTCCAGAGTAAAAAAGACTAAGAAGAAAGGACGGGTGATTTACTTCAAAAAAACAGCCAGTGAAAACTCTATGGATTACAATAGTTCAAACTGTTGTGCGAGGGGTCACCATGACTCAGGACCAACTTGATGGCAGCTAACAAGATATAAAAATCTCCAAATTGCACTAAAAAAAGAAATAAAATGGCTCTCTGAAAATGTTATCAAACACACTGACACCATGGGCTCCAAGTGGGTTTACAAGACCTATTCTCACACCTTCTTAGAGAGCTTTTTCTCCTGTGTCCATGAGGATCCACGCAAATGTGGTATGACAGGTCCGCATTTAGCCCCATACCCTTTTTTTATCTGAGCTTCTTACCCATATTCATGTGTTTGATTTCTAACCACAGGTCCGATTACTAGAACTCTTTGACTTTCATTGCACTCAAAGAGGCATGAGAAAGGAAAGACGTCATTAAGTGCTAAGTGCCAGAGGACCAATCTATAAATTGATCCACGTAATTTGAATGTGGAGCCCTGGTGATGCAGTGGTTAAGAGCTCAGCTGCTAAGCAAAACGTCAATAGTTCAAATTCACCAGTCTCTCCTGGGAAACACTATGAGGCAGTTCTACTCTGTCCTATAGCGTTGCTGGGAGTTGGAATCGACTTCATGGCAATGGGTTTTTTTTTTTTTTTTTTTGGTTTAATTTGAATTTGGGACTAATGCGGTTAACATCATCAGTTGAGTTGGATTTTGTACTTAAAACAACATTCAAAATGAAAAAGCAGATTCGACAATTGCACTGAGATTTGTTTCATATGGAACCTAAATACCGGAACAAATCAACAAACTGCTACACTATTCTCAGTTCAATGTACATACCTGCTTTTGAGCAAATGTTTGAGCTCAAATGCCCTGAGCATAAGGTGAAATAATATGGTTATTCTGAAGCACTACACAGATGTTATTTGATAGCTCTTCACAGTGTATTACCCATACACTGAGAAATGTCCTTTTCTCTTCAAAGCCACCCAGCACATTTAAGTGAAAAATACTTGTTGTATGACTGGACCATTTGTAAAATGCAAAGCTTTTGGTGTTAAGTAATTCAACTTCTTCCATTTAAATTTAGCCAAATGTTAAACACTAGTTAAGTGAATAAGACTTCAGGCACAAAATCTGGCTGTTACAGGCTTATATTTCTTCTCATTTCACTAGATGACTATTTTTAAGTAGCTTTATGTGAAAAAAAAAAAAAAAAAGACCAAACCCATTGCCATAGAGTCAATTCTGACTCACAGTGAATGGAAACAGGCATTTGTATTTTCACTCAGCCTTGAATTGTTTTTTCCTTTAACTCTCCAGTATTCCACCATCTCACCTACACTGATGTTTATTGTCTATTTGCATGATTATATTATCACCCACATTTTTAGAGTTTAATTTGCTCTACTTTTGTAAGTAAGAATGGAAGACAGATGGTAAGAGGCAGCTTTTTAAAAAAATGCACATAATGCGTAAGATATAAGCTATAATTAAAATATGCCATATTAAAACCAACATCAATAGACTTCAGAATATAAAGTTCTGTAAGAAATAGGCCACAATTTTTGATTCTATTTTCATTTTAAATTGTATTTTATACATACACAAGTTATTTCTTATAAGAAAATTATGGATGCTTATGAATCAAAGGAATTTTGATGATAATAAGGAGACAAGAATAGAAACTTTGTTCACAGATGCATTGGTTTCCATTATTTTTCATTTTTATCTAGTATTACTGATACTATTTTGGGAAAAAGACAGAATTAATTAAAGCCTATTGAAGTGCATAGTTAAAAGCAACTAATCACTTTTTCGTAACTTTCCATTTCATGGATTAAAAAAAAAAAAACCTATTCTTTTTGAGGAAAACTAAACCTTATGCCATTTTTTTTTTTTTAAACTTTATGCCATAGGAAGAAATGGTCACTTTGTGACCAGGTGAAAAAATGTTCTACTAGAATGGCATGCTCCGACTTACCAATCTAACATGAATGGAGGCGCCTCAGCAATGACCTGTTTGGGTCTTCTCTCTGCCAGAGCTGACTCTAACTTAAGCATATCCAGTTTATCAAATAGATCCATCTCCCTGGCATTTTCTAGACAAGCATGCAACTAGGTCTTAAATTTCATGTTGTACATACAGCATTGAAATTATGCCCAGAAAAAAAAAAATTAAAAGGTACTCAGGAATATTCATTTTCTTGAATATTAAGTAGAAAAATCAGTTGTTAAAATATATTGCTTTTCATTAAATCTGAGGACAATATTTAAGAGTCTTTCATATGACAAGTCTCATTTCTATACTTATGACCATGATTAAAAAAAAAAAACGAAACCATTGCCGTCGAGTCCATTCCAACTCACAGCGACCCTATGAGGACAGAGCAGAGCTGCCCCATAGGGCTTCCAATGCTGTAAATCTTTACAGAAGCAGACTGCCACTTCTCTCCTCCCAGGCCGCCTGGTGGGTTCAAACTGTCAACCTTTCAGATGGCAGCCTGAGCTCTTAACCACTGTGCCACCAGGGCTCAAAATTTATACAAGGCAACTTCATTATAGTTTTCAACTCTTTTTTCCATTCTACGTCCAATGACAACACTCACTCTTGCTCCTGTAACCAAGTTGGAATTTCTTAAACATCCCATTTCCTTGGTTATTTCTGACATCAAGCCTTCAGCATCATTTTCTTTTCTGATGCTAGAATACAGAAACTAAAAAACAGATACAAAACACAAACAGAGAACAGAACAAAAAAACCTAAATACGGATATATGTGTGGTTCATTGCAGTAAATCTTAACATAAGTCTCTTTAAGGAGTTATAAAAAGTAATTTACCAAAAACAGAAAACAGTCAAACCTGCAGGTACAAAATGTATTTAAAAAAAAAAAAAGGTAGCCATCAACTCAACTCTTACTAATGCAGACCCTGCATATATAAGTGTAAAACTGTGCTCCATAGGGTTTTTTGTTTTAATCATTTTTATTAAGTGAAAGTTTACAAATCAAGTCAGTCTCTCACACAAAAACTTATATACACCTTGCCACATACTCCCAATTACTAAGCCCGTTCTCTCCCTTCACTCTCTTTTTCATGTACATTTCGCCAGCTTCTAACCCCCTCTATCCTCTCATCTGCCCTCCAGTCAGGAGATCCCAACATAGTCTCAAGTGTCCACCTGATCCAAGAAGCTCACTCCTCACCAGCATCCCTCTCCAACCCATTGTCCAGTCCAATCCACATCTGAAGAGTTGGCTTCGGGAATGGTTCCTGTCCTAGGCCAACAGAAGGTCAGTGGGCCATGACCACCAGGGTCCTTCTAGTCTCAGTCAGACCATTAAGTCTGGTCTTTTTATGAGAATTTGGGGTCTACATCCCACTGCTCTTCTGCTCCCTCAGGGGTTCTCTGTTGTGTTCCCTGTCAGGGCAGTCATTGGTTGTAGCCGATCACCATTTAGTTCACCAGAATGATGTAGTCTCTGGTTCATGTGGACCTTTCTGTCTCTTGGCCTCGTAACTGCCTTGTGTCCTTGGTGTTCTTCATTCTCCTTTGATTCAGGTGGGTTGAGACCAATTGATGCATTTACACAGCTTCTTGCTAGTGTTTAAGATCCCAGACGCCACTCTTCAAAGTGGGATGCAGAATGTTTTCTTAATAGATTTTATTATGCCAATTAACTTACATATCCCCTGAAACCATGGTCTCCAAACCCCTGCCCCTGCTACACTGGCCTTCGGAGGATTCAGTTTGTTAGGAAACTTCTTTGCTTTTGGTTTAGTCCAGTTGTGCTGACCTTCCCTGTATTGTGTGTTGTCTTTCCCATCACCTAAAGTAGTTCTTATCTATTATCTAATTAGTGAATACGCTTCTCTCACCCTCTCTCTCCCTCCCCCCTCTCGTAACCATCAAAGAATATTTTCTTCTCTGTTTAAACTATTTCTCAAGTTCTTATAATAGTGCTCTTATACAATATTTGTCCTTTTGCAACTGACTAATTTCACTCAGAATAATGCCTTCCATGTTCCTCCATGTTATGAAATGTTTCACAGATTCCTCACTGTTCTTTATTGATGCATAGTATTCCACTGTCTGAATATACCATATTTTATTTATCCAGTCATCCGTTGATGGGCACCTTGGTTGCTTCCGTCTTTTTGCTATTGTAAACAGTGCTGCAATAAACATGGGTGTGCATATATCTATTCGTGTAAACCTCTTATTTCTCTAGGATACATTCCAAGGAGTGGGACTGCTGGATCATATGGTAGTTCTATTTCTAGCTTTTTAAATCGATTTCCAAAGTTGTTGTACCATTTGACATTCCCACCAGCAGTATATAAGTGTTCCAGTCTCTCCAGCATTTATTATTTTGTGATTTTTGGATTAATGCCAGCCTTGTTGGAGTGAGATGAAGTCTCATTGTAGTTTTGATCTGCATTTCTCTAACGGCTAATGATCCTGAACATTTCCTCATGTATCTGTTAGCTATCTGAATATCTTTAGTGAAGTGCCCATTCATATTTTTGCCCATTTTTTAATTGGGTTGTCTTTTTGTAGTTGAGTTTTTGCAGTATCACGTGGATTTTAGAGATCAGGAGCTGATCGGAAACGTCATAGCTAAAAACTTTTTCCCAGTACATAGGTAGTCTTTTTGCTCTTTTGGTGAAGTCTTTGGATGAGCAGCACGTGTTTGATTTTTAGGAGCTCCCCGTTATCTAGTTTTTCTCCTGCATCCTTAATAATGTTTTGTATACTGTTTATGCCATGTGTTAGGGCTCCTAACGTTGTCCCTATTTTTTCTTCCATGATCTTTATCGTTTTAGATTTTATATTTTGAGCTTGTTTTTCAGCATGGAGTGAGGTATGGGTCTTGTTTTTCATTTTTTTGGGAGGTGGATATCCAGTTATGCGAGCACCATTTGTTAAAAAGACTGTCTTTTTCCATTTAACTGTTTTGGGGCCTTTGTCAAATATCAACTGCTCATGTGTGCATGGATTTATGTCTGGATTCTCAATTCTGTTCCATTGGTCTATGTATCTGTTGTTGTGCTAGTACTGGGCTGTTTTGACTACTGTGGCGGTATAATAGGTTCTAAAATCAGGTAAAATAAGGCCTCTCACTTTGTTTGTCTTTTTCAATAATGCCTTATTTATCCAAGGCCTCTTTCCCTTCCATATGAAGGTGGTGATTTGTTTCTCCATCTCATTAAAGAATGTCATTGGGATTTGGATCAGAATTGCATTAAATGCATAGATCGCTTTTGGTAGAATAGACATTTTTATAATGTTAAGTCTTCCTATCCATGAGCAAGGTATGTTTTCCCACTTACGGAAGTCTCTTTTGGTTTCTTGCAGAAGTGTACTTTAGTTTTCTTTGCATAAGTCTTTTACAACTCTGGTAAGATTTATTCCTAAGTATTTTACCCTCTTGGGGGCTACTGTAAATGTCACTGATTTGCTGATTTCCTCTCCAATGTTCTTTTTTTTGGTGTAGAGGAATCCAACTGTTTTTTGTATGTTTATCTTGTATCCTGATACTCTGCTGAACTCTTCTATTAGTTTCGGTAGTTTTCTGGAGGATTCCTTAGGGTTTTCTGTGTATAAGATCATGTCATCTGCAAATAGAGATACTTTTACTTCTTCCTTGCCAATCCAAATGCCCTTTATTTCTTTATCTAGCCTAATTGCTCTGGCTAGGACCTCCAGGATAATGTGGAATAAGAGCAGTGATAAAGGGCACCCTTGTCTGGTTCCCGATCTCAGTGGGAAAGCTTTCAGGCTCTCTCCATTTAGGGTGATGTTGGCTGTTGGCTTTGTATAAATGCCCTTTATTATGTTGAGGAATTTACCTTCTATTCCTATTTTGCTGAGAGTTTTTATTATAAATGGGTGTTGAACTTTGTCAAACGCCTTTTCTGCATCAATTGATAAAATCATGTGATTCTTGTCTTTTGTTTTATTTATGTGGTGGATTACATTAATTGTTTTTCTACTGTTGAACCATCCCTGCATACCTGGTATGAACCTCACTTGGTCATGGTCAATAATTTTTTTGATATATTGTTGAATTCTATTGGCTAGAATTTTGTTGAGGATTTTTGCATCTATGTTCATGAGGGATATAGGTCTATAATTTTCTTTTTTAGTGGTGTTTTATTATCAGGGATATGGTGGCTTCATTGAATGACTTTGGTAGTATTCTGTCCTTTTCTATTCTCTGAAATACCTTTAGTAGTAGTGATGTTAACTCTTCTCTGAAAGTTTGGTAGAACTCTGCAGTGAAGCCATCCGGACCAGGGCTTTTTTTTGTTGGGAGTTTTTTGATTACCTTTTCAATCTCTTCTTTTGTTATGGGTCTATTTAGTTGCTCTACCTCTGTTTCTGTTAGTTAGGTAGTGTGTTTCTAGGAATTCATCCATTTCTTCTAGGTTTTCAAATTTGTTAGAGTACAATTTTTCATAGTAATCTGATATGATTCTTTTAATTTCAGTTGGGTCTGTTGTAATATTGCCCATCTCATTTCTTATTCGGGTTATTTGCTTCCTATCAGGTTTTTCTTTTGCCAGTTTGGCCAGTAGCTTATCAATTTTGTTGATTTTTTTCAAAAAAACCAGCTTTTGGTCCTGTTAGTTCTTTCAATTGTTTTTCTCTTTTCTCTTTCATTTTGTCCTGCTCTAATTTTTATTATTTGTTTTCTTCTGGTGCCTGTGGGTTTCTTTTATTGTTCTCTTTCTATTTGTTCGAGCTGTAGGGATAATTCTTTGATTTTGGCCCTTTCTTCTTTTTGGATGTGCGCATTTATTGATATAAATTGGCCTCTGAGCACCGCTTTTGCCGTGTCCCAAAGTTTCTGATAGGAAATGTTTTCATTCTCATTGGATTCTACGAATTTCTTTATTCCATCCGTAATGTCTTCTGTAATCCAGTCTTTTTTTGAGCAGATTATTGTTCAGTTTCCAAGTATTTGATTTCTTTTCCCTGCTTTTCCCGTTACTGAGTTTCACTTTTATGGCCTTATGGTCAGAGTAGACGCTTTGTAATATTTCAGTGTTTTAGATTCTGCTAAGGCTTGCTTTTATGACCTAATATGTGGTCTATTCTAGAGAATGTTCCATGTGCACTAGAAAAGAAGGTATACTTGGTTGCTGTTGGGTGGAGTGTTCTGTATATGTCTATAAGGTCAAGTTGGTTGCTTGTGGCATTTAGATCTTCCGTGTCTTTATTGAGCTTCTTTCTGGATATCCTGTCCTTCACCGAAAGTGGTGTGTTGAAGTCTCCTACAATTATTGTGGAGCTGTCTATCCCACTTTTCAATGCTGATAGAGTTTGTTTTATGTATCTTGCAGCCCTATCACTGGGTACATAAATATTTAATATGGTTATATCTTCTTGGTGTATTGTCCCTTTAATCTTCATACAGTGTCCTTCCTTATCCTTTATGATGGATTTAACTTTAAAGTCTATTTTGTCAGAAATTAATATTGCCACTCCTGCTTTTTTTGATTGCTGTTTGCTTGATACATTTTTTTCCATCCTTTGGGTTTTAATTTGTTTGTGTCTCTAAGTCTAAAATGTGTCTCTTGCAGGCAGTATATAGAGGGATCTTGTTTTTTAATCCATTCTGCCACTATCTGTCTCTTTATTGGTGCATTTAGTCCATTTACATTCAGGGTAATTATGGATAGGTATGAATTTAGTGCTATCATTTTGATTTTTTTTGTGTGTGTATGCATGGTTGAGTGTTTCTTTTTCCCACTTAATTTTATGTGCTGAGTAGATTGTCCTTTCCTCATATTTGTTGTTGTTGATTTTGTTTCTGCTGAGTCTCTATTTTTTTCTTGTATTTTATTTTGATGAGTAGGATAGTTCGCTTTGTGGTTATCTTATTATTTACCCATATTTTTCTAAATTTAAAACTAACTTTCATTTCTTTGTACCTCCATATCTTCCTCTCCATATGGAAGATATCTGAATACATTTCTTAGTCTGTCTTTAGTATTTTAATGTTGTCTTCTTTTATATAACGACATCGCTGTTACCCTGTTTTGAGCTTTTTTTTTTTTTAATCTTGCTTTATTTTTTTGATTTCCCTGTCTGCGTTGAGTTCTGATTGCTCTGCCTGGTGGTCTAGTCTTGGGTTGATACCTGATATTATTGATTTTCTAGCCAAAGAATTCCCTTTAGTATTTCTTGTAGTTTTGGTTTGGTTTTTACTAATTCCCTAAACTTCTGTTTATCTGGAAATGTCCTAATTTCACCTTCATATTTAAGAGACAGTTTTGTTGGATATAAGATTTTTGGCTGGAAATTTTTTTTCCTTCAATTTTTTAAATAAGTCATCCCATTTCCTTCTTGCCTGCATCGTTTCTGCTGAGTAGTCCGAGCTTATTCTTATTGGCTCTACTTTGTAGGTGACTTTTCATTTATCCCTCGCTGCTATTATAATTCTGTCTTTATTTTTGGTTTTGGCAAGTTTGATTATAATATGTCTTGGTGACTTTCTTTTAAGATCTACCTTATGTGGAGTTCGATGAGCATCTTGGATAGATATCTTCCATCTTTCACAATATCAGGGAAGTTTTCTGCCAACAAATCTTCAACAATTCTCTCTGTATTTTCTGTTATCCCTCCCTGTTCTGGTACTCCAATCACTCCTAGGTTATTTCTCTTGACTGAGTCCTACATGATTCTTAAGTTTTCCTCATTTTTTTAAATTCTTTTATCTGATTTTTCTTCAAATATATTAGTGCCAAGTGGTTTATCTTCGAGTTCAGAAATTCTAGCTTCTACTTGCTCAATTCTGCTCCTCTGACTTTCCATTGAGTTGTCTACTTCTGTAATTTTATTGTTAATCTTCTGAATTTCTGATTGCTGTCTCTCTACGGATTTTTCGAGCTTATTAAACTTTTCATTATGTTCCTAAATAATCTAATTTCTTCAATTGCTTTATCTGTGTGTTCCTTGGCTTGTTCAGTGTATTGCCTCGTTTCCTTCCTGATGTCTTGAAGGGTTCTGCATATTAAACTTTTCTATTCTGACTCTGGTAATTCCAGGAATGCACTTTCATCTAGAAGATCCCTGGAAGCTTTGTTTTGAGAGCTTGTTGAGGTGATCATGTTCTGTTTCTTTACGTGGCTTGATATTGACCGTTGTCTCCAAGCCATCTATAAGTTATTGTATAATTTATGCTTCCTTACTGTGTCGTAGCTTCCTGCTTTGTTTTGTTTTGGTATACCCCTATGGGTCACTTGAGTGAGCTAGCTTGATTATTTTCACCTTTGGAGCTCTAACGTCCTGTCCTCAGATGGCTAGAGCTGTTATCTGGTATATCAGTCTAGGAGTCCATTCAGTTTTCCTGCATGAATTCAGCTCACGTTTCCAGGTAGCCGATCATCAAGTGTGTGGTACAGGATCTGCCATACAGTTTTAGCGGGGCAGGGGTGATTGGCATATATACCAGTATCTGATTGCAGCAGGGGGTCATGCTCTGAACAAGGCAGGGGGCTGTTAAGCAACCCTCGAGTATCTCTGAAGAGAGTGTGTCCCTGTTCCTTAGAGCGTGCAGCTGGTTGGGCTCTGCAGATGGACCATGGGCACCCAAAGTTTTGGTTGTAAGGACTGGGAGGTACCAGTTATCTTTGGACGCCTGTCGCGGGTGGCTGGGGGACCTGAGTGGAGCTACCACTGCTTGGGTCCCTGATATGGGTAGGCGAGGACCTTGTTTAATAGGCAAAGCAATGTCAAACATCAAACACCCACCTCTCCACCACACAACTGAAACGGTTGGAGTCTGCCAACAAGGGCCTATTCTCCTGAAATAGGCCCACACAGGTCCATGCAGATGAGAAAGGTGCTCAAAGTCCATGGGATGGTTTATGCCTAGACAGGAGCCGCTTCTGTCCTGAGGTCCCCCGGTTAGTGGAGCTAGGAAATTATCTTTTCCCCCATTTGCAAATTTTTTCCTTCCCCAAGGCTGGGAGGATGGCTCTAGGTACTCAATAGTGCCTATCTCAGGCCCAGGGAATTCGGCTGCTGAAGTCGGCTTGCAGGTAGAGGGGCACAGTAAAATATACACAAATACTTAGCCAAGAGCACTGTTTTCAGGTTCTGGATGTGTGAGTAGGCTGTGTGGCTGGCTGCTTCTCCCTGAGGAAACTGTGGCTGAACGGTAGTACCTGGAACGGTGCCTGAGGGCTCCCTGCCATTCAGGTTCGGTAACTCCTCTCCGCTTCTGAATGGTCTCTTCCTTCCCCTGCCCCTGTTTGTTTTCTAAGCTTGCGTTTCCCAGTTTGTCACAAATATACTCGTTTCACTGGTTTTTTTCAGGTCTTTGTTGTAAAGAGGGCTCGCTGGAAGCGTCTGTCTATTCCGACATCTTGGCTCCGCCTCCTCCATAGGGTTTTTAATGCCTGATTTTCAGAAGTAGATCACCATGCCTTTCTTTCCAGGTGCCTCTGAGTGGACCGAAACCTCTAACCTTTTGATTAGCAGACAAGTGCTTTAATGATTTGTACCATCCAGTTACTCTTCAAAGCGTACAGACCAGGATTTTCACAAAGGTCTTAGAAAATGTGAAGTGTCTGGCTAGACTTAAAACACTTTGGGCCAGAGTAGGCTAATTCCTAGATTTGGGACATATAGTTCCAGAAATCATTACTTCTTTAAAGAGCAAAGGAAGTTTTATTGACTTAATGAAGAAAAGTCACTATTCCAAACTTTTATTTTTAATTATAAACTAATTTAAATACTAAAGTAGGCATTGAAATTCTACAACATGCCCATTTTTGAAATTATTTACTTGTAAGCATTATGTACAATGCACACCACTTGTCAAAGTAACAACACTAAGCCCCCATTCCTAGAAGGATCCTCTGCTCATGCAATCTTTGTGATGGTAGTAATACTCAGAATAGTGATTCTTCTATATGAAAATCGACTTCTACTAGGACTTAATCAAGTTTCTTGAGCACCTTAGAAAACATCTGCTAGAGATTGAATACAAAATTCAGAAAATCATTATTGCCAAAATGAAAACCTACAGTTATCTGTGTCTTTAACATAGGAGGAGATCAGAGATTGTCATACAACGGAACTTGATGTACTTGGAAAATACAGTGCTTTGAATTTGATCTACAGAGTTTTTTTTGTCCTTTTTTATTTATTGCACTTTACGTGAACGTTTACAAACCAAGTCAGTCTCTCATACAAAAACTTACACATGCTCTGCTATGTTCTACTAGCTGCTCTCCTTCTAAAAAGACTGCACACTCCTTCCACTCCACCCTGTATTCCCTGTGTCCATTCAACCAGCTCCTTTCCCCCTCTGCCTCCTCAGCTCACCTCCAGACAAGACCTGCCCACGTAGTTTCATGTGTCTACTTGAGCCAAGAAGCTCACTCTTCAGCAATATCATTTTCTGTCTTATAATACAGTCCAATCCCTGTCACAAGAGTTGGATTCAGGAATGATGCCAGTCTTCAGCTAACACAGGGTCCAGGGACAATGATCTCTGAGGTCCCTCCAGTCTGATTGAGACCATTAAATCTAGTCTTTTCATGAGAATTTGAGATCTGCATCCCACTGTTCTCCTGCTCCATCAGGGATTCACTGTTGTGTTCCCTCTCAGGGCAGTCATTGGTTGTAGCCGGGTACCACGTAGTTCTTCTGGTCTGAGTCTGATGTAGTCTCTGGTTTATGTGGCCCTTTCTGTCTCTTGGGGTCATCTTTACCCTATGTCTTTGGTATTCTTCATTCTCCTTTGCTCTTGGTGAGTTGAGATCAATTGATACATCTTAGATGGCAGCTTCCTAGCATTTAAGACCCCAGATGCCACACACCAAACTGGGATGCTGAATATTTTCTTAATACATTTTCTTATGCCAATTGACCTAGGTGTCCCCTGAAACTATGGTCCCCAGACCCCTGTCCCTGCTACTCTGGCATTCGAAGCATTCAGTTGTATTCAGGAAACTTCTTTGCTTCTGGATTAGTCCAGTTGTGCTGACCTCTCCTGTATTGTGTGTTGTCTTTCTCTTTACCTAAAATAGTTCTTGCCTACTATCTAATTAGTGAATACCCCCTTCCAGCCTCCTCCCCACCCTCATAATCATCAAAGAATTGTTCTTCTGTGCTTTAACTTTCTCTTGAGTTCTTATAATATTAGTCTCATACAATATTTGTATTTTGAAACTAATTTCACTAAGCATAATGCCTTCCAGATTCCTCCATGTTATGTTTCATGGATTCCCTGTTGCTCTTCAACGTTGCGTAGTATTCCATTATGTGAATATACCACAATTTATTCAGTCATCCGTTGATGGGCACCTTGGTTGCTTACACATTTTTGCTATTGTAAACAGTGCTACAGTGAACATGGGTGTGCATGTATCTATTGGTGTTAAGGCTCTTATGTCTCTAGGATATATTCCAAGGAGTGGGGCTGTTGGATCAAATGCTACTTCTATTTCCAGCTTTTTAAGGAAGCACCAAGTCAATTTCCAAAGCGGCTGTTACACTTTATATTGCCACCAGTGTATAAGTGTTTTGGTCTCTCCATAACCTCTTCAACATTTATTATTTTTTGTGTTTTGTGTTTTGGATTAATTCCAGCTTATTGGGGTAAGATGGAATCTCATTATACTTTTGACTTACATTTCTCTAATGGCTAATGATCATGGCATTTCCTCATGTATCTGTTAGCCAACTGAATGTCTTCTCAATGAAGTGCCTGTTCATATCCATTGCCAATTTTTTAATTGGGTTATTTGTCTTTTTGTTATTGAGTTTTTGTAGTATTACACAGATTTTAGAGATCAGTCACTGATCAGAATTTTCATAGCCAAAAACTTTTCCCCAGTCTGTATATAATCTTTTTACTTTTTTGGTGAAGTCTTTGGATGAACGTGTTTGATTTTTAGGAGCTCCCAGTTATCTGGTTTCTCTTCTGGTGTTTGTGCACCCTTAGTAATGTTTTGTATACTGTTTTTGCCATGTATTAGGGCTCCAAGTGTTGTCACTATTTTTTCTTCCATGATCTTTATCGTTTTAGATTTATATTTAGGTCCTTGATCCATTTTGAGTTTGTTTTTGTGTATGGTGTGAGGTATGGGTCTTGTTTCATTTTTTTGCAGCTGGATATCCAGTTTTGCCTGCACCATTTGTTAAAAAGACTGTCTTTTTCCCCATTTAACAGCCTTTCGGCCTTTGTCAAATATCAGCTGCTCATAGGTGCATGGATTTATGTCTGGATTCTCAATTCTGTTCTATTGGTCTATGTATCTGTTCTTGTACCAGTACCAGGCTGTTTTGACTACTGTGGTGGTATAATATATTCTAAAATCAGGTAGTGTGAGGCCTCCCACTTTGCTCTTCTTTTTCAGTAATGCTTTAATATCAAGAGCCTCTGTTCTTTCCATGTGAAGTTGGTGATTTGTTTCTCCATGTCATTAAAAAATGTCATTGGTATTTGGATCTAGATTGCATTATATCTACAGATTGCTTTGGGTAGAATAGACTTTTTTACAATATTGAGTCTTCCTATCCATTAGCAAGGTATATTTTTCCACTTATGTAGGTCTCTTTCAGTTTCTTGCAGTAGTCTCTTGCAGTTTTCTTTGTATAGGTCTTTTACATCTCTGGTAAGATTTATTCCTAAGTATTTTATCTTCTTGGGGGCTACTGTAAATAGTATTGATTTGGTGACTTCCTCTTAGATATTCTCTTTGTTGGTGTACAGGAATCCAACTGATTTTTGTACATTTATCTTGTATCCTGATCCTCTGCTGAACTCTTTTATTGGTTTTGGTGGTTTTGATGAGGATTCTTTAGGGTTTTCTGTGTATGAGATCATGTCATCTGCAAATAGAGATACTTTTCCTTCTTCTTTACCAATTTGGATACCCTTTATTTCTTCATCTAGCCTAATTGCTCTGGCTAGGACCTCCAGCACAATGTCGAACAAGAGTGGTTCCCATTCTCAAGGGGCATGCTTTCAGACTTCATTTAGGGTGCTGCTGGCTACAGGTGTTGTATAAATGTCCTTTATTATGTCAAGGAATTTCCCTTCTATTTCTATTTTGCTGAGAGGTTTCACCATGAATGGGCGTTGGACTTTGTCAAATATCTTTTCTGCATCAATTGGTAAGATCATGTGGTTCTTGTCTTTTGTTTTATTTATATAATGGATTACATTAATTGTTTTTCTAATGTTGAACCATCCCTGCATGCCTGGTATGAATCCCATTTGGCCATGGTGATTTTTTTTTTGATATCTTGTTGAATTCTATTGGCTAGAATTTTGTTGAGGATTTTTGCGTCTAAGCTTATGAGGGATATAGGTCTGTAATTTTCTTTTTTGTGGTGTCTTTACCTGGTTTCGGTATCAGGATATGCTGGCTTCATAAAATGAGTTTGGAGTATTCCATCCTTTTCTATGCTCTGAAATACCTTTAATATTAGTGGTGTTAACAGTCCATATCAAATCACATAAAGCAGCAGACCATGACAGCTTCAAAAAGCTCCAAAAACAAAGAATCAAGGAATTTCCAGAGGAAGCTATCTTCCTGGAATTGCCAGAGGTAGAACACAAAAGATTAATGCACACAGCTTTTCAAAGGATTAGGAGGGAGATGAGACAAAACACAGAACAAGCCAAGAAACACAAAGATGAAATAGTGGAGGAAATTAAGAAGGTTATTCAAGAGCATAATGAAAAATTTAATAGCCGAAAAGAATCCATAGAGAGACAGTGAACAGAAATTCATGAGATTAAAAATATAATTTCAGAATTAGACAACTCAATAGAGAGTCAGAGGAGCAGAATTGAGGAAATAGAAGTCAGAGCCAGTGAGGTTGAAGATAAAACACTTGGCACCAATATATTCGAAGAAATATCAGATAAAATAATTTTAAAAAAATGAAGAAACCCTAAGAATCATGGGGAAACCTATCAAAAGACATAACCTACAAGTGATTGGAGTACTAGAACAGGGAGAGAGAACGGAAAATAGAGAGAGAATTGTTGAAGACTTGTTGACAGAAAATTTCCCTGATATCATGAAAAATGAGAAGATATCAGTCGAAGCTGCTTATCGAACCCCACACAAAGTAGATCCCCAAAGAAAGGCACCAACACATATTATAATCAAAATTTCCAAAACCAAAGATAAAGACAGAATTTTAACAGCAGCTAGGGATAAACAAAAAGTCACCTACAAAGGGGAGTCAGTAAGAATAAGCTAGAACAACTAGGCAGAAACCATACAGGCAAGAAGCAATGCGATGACATATATAAAGCCTTTAAAGAAAAAAATTGCCAGCCAAGAATTATATATCTAGGAAAACAGGCTCTAAATATAAACGTAAAATTAAGATGTTTCCAGAGAAACAGAAGTTTAGGGAATTTGTAAAAACCAAGCTAAAACTATAAGAAATAAAAAAGGGAGCCCTCTGGCTAGAGAATCACTAACATCAAATAACAACCCAAGACTAGAACACAGCACAGAGGAATCAAGTATCCACTCACACAGGGAAATCAGAAAAATAAATCAAGATAGAAAACTCAAAACAGGGAAACAGCCATGTCATTATGTAAAAAAGGACAAAATTAAATCAATAAAGTGTGACTAAAAAATGTAGTCACTGATCTTTCACATGGAGAGGAGGACAAAGCAATATAGAGAGATGAACACTTTGTTTAAACCTAGAAAAATAGGGGTAAATAACAAGGTAACCACAAAGGGGAGTAACAATCCTATATACCAATACAAAATGCAATAAAAACATACTCAGTAAAAACAAAATCAGCAAGAATGAAAAAGAAAAAAGACATATGTAAAGAAAAACACAGCACACAAAACTAGGTGGAAAAAAGAAACTCAAAAAAGACATCAAAATGACAGCACTAAACTTATACCTATCCATAATTATGCTGAATGTAAATGGACTAAATGCACCAATAAAGAGACAGAGAATGGCAGAAGGGATTAAAAAACATGATCCGTCTATATGCGGTCTACGAGAGACACACCACAGAATTAATGACACAAACTAACTAAAACTCAAAGAATGGAAAAAAATATACCAGGCAAACAATAGCCAAAAAAGAGCAGGAGTGGCAATATTAATTTTTGACAAAATAGACTTTAAAGTTAAATCCACCCACCACAAAGGATAAGGAAGGACACTATATAATGATAAAAGAGACAATATACCAGGAGAATATAACCATATTAAATGTTTACATACCCAACAACAGGGCTTTAAGATACATAAAGCAAACTCAAAAGGCATTGACAAGTGAGATAGACAGCCCTACAGTAATAGTAGGAGACTTCAATGCACCACATTCGGTGAAGGACAGAACATCCAGAAAGAAACTCAATAAAGACACAGAAGAGTTAAATACCACAATTAACCAACCTGACCTCATAGACATACACAAAACAATACACCAAACATCAGACAAGTATACTTTCTTTTCCAACACACACAGAACATTCTCTAGAATAGACCACATTTAGGTCGTAAAGCAAGCCTTAACAGAATCCAAAGCATCAAAATATTACAAGCTTCCTCTCTGTCCACAAAGCCATAAAAATAGAAATCAATAACAGAAAAACCAGGGAAAAGAAATCAAACACATGGAAGCTGAACAAAGCTTGGCTCAGAAAAGACTGGGCTACAGAAGAAACTAAGGACAGAATAAAGAAATTCAAAGAATCAAATGAGCATAAAAACAGGTCGCTATGAGTCGGAATCGACTCGATGGCACTGGGGGGTTCAGAATCTCTGGGACAGAGCTAAAGCAATCCTCAGAGATCAATTTATACCAATAAATGCACACATCTAAAAAAAAAAGAAAGGGCCAAAATCAAAGAATTATCCCAACAATTTGAACAAATAAAAAAGAGCAACAAAAGATACCCTCAGGCATCAGAAGAACACAAATAATAAAAATCAGACCAGAATTAAATGAAATAGAGAATAGAAAAACAATTGAAAGAGCTAACAAGGCCAAAAGCTGGTTCTTTGAAAAGATTAACAAAATTGATGAACCACCCGCCAGAATGACAAAAGAAAAAGAGCAGAGGAAGTAAATAACCCAAATAAGAAATGAGATGGGCAATACCACAACAAAACCAACTAAAATTAAGAGAATCAGATTACTATGAAAAATTGTACTCTAACAAATTTGAAAAGCTAGAAGAAATGGGTAAGTTTCTAGAACACACTACCTACCTAAACTAACACAGAGGTAGAACAACTAAATAAACACATAACAAGAAATTGAAAAGGTAATTTTAAAAGTCTACCCCCCCCCCAAAAAAAAAAGGCCTGGCCCTGATGGCTTCACTGGAGAATTCTACCAAACTTTCAGAGAAGAGTTAACACCACTACTGCTAAAAGTATTTCAGAGCATAGAGAACGATGGAATACTCCCAAACTCATGCTACGAAGCCAGCATTTCCCTGATGCCAAAACCAGGTAAAGACACATAAAAAAGAAAATTACAGACCTATATCCCTCACGGACTTAGATGCAAAAATTTTCAACAAAATTCTAGACAATAGAATACAAGATATCAAAAAAATAATTCACCATGACCAAGTGGAATTCCTACCATGTATGCAGGTTCAACATTGGAAAAACAATCAATATAATCCATTATATACATAAAACAAAAGACAAGAACCCCATGATCTTATCAATTGATGTAGAAAAGGCATTTAACAAAGTTAAACACCCATTCAGGATAAAAACTCTCAGCAAAATAGGAACAGAAGGGAAATTCCTCAACATAATAAACAGCATTTGTACAAAGCCAACAGACATCATCGTAAATGGTTAGAGTCTGAAAGCATTCCCCTTGAGAACGGGATAAAATTTACTTAGGAATAAATCTAGCCAGAGATGTAAAAGACTTATACAGAGAAAACTACAAGACACTACTGCAAGAAACCAAAAAAACACCTACCTAAGTGGGAAAACATACCTTGCTCATGGGTAGGAAGACTCAACATTGTAAAAATGTCTATTCTCCCAAAAGTGATCTATAGATACAATGCAATCCCAATGAAAACACCAATGACATTTTTTAATGAGATGGGATACAAGTTGCCAATTTCATATGGAAGGGAAAGAGTCCCCAGATAAGTAAAGCATTACTGAAAAAGAACAACAAAGTGGGAGACTTTACACTACCTGATTTTAGAACATATTACACTGCCACAGTAGTCAAAACAGTCTGCTACTGGTACAACAGATACACAGACCAAGGGAATACAATTGAGAATCCAGACATAAATCCATGCACATATGCGCAGCTGATATTTGACAAAGGCCCAAAGACAGTTAAATGGGGAAAAGACAGTCTCTTTAACAAACGGTGCTGGCATAACTGGATATCCATCTGCAAAAAAATGAAACAAGACCCATATATCACACCATACACAAAAACTAACTCAAAATGGATCACACACCTAAATATGAAATCTAAAATGATAAAGATCATGGAAAAAAAATAGGGACAAGGCTAGGAGCCCTAACCATGGCATAAACAGTATACAAAACATTAGTAACAATCCAGAAGAGAAACTAGATAACTGGGGGCTCCTAATAATCAAACACTTATTCTCAACCAAAGACTTCACCAAAAGAGTAAAAAGAGTACCTACAAACTGGGAAAAAGTTTTTGGTGTGACAAATCCGATCAGTGTCTGATCTCTAAAATCTACATGGTACTACAAATACTCAACAAAAAAAAGACAAGCAACCCAATCAAAAAATGGGCAAAGGATATGAACAAGCACTTCACGAAAGAAGACATTCAAGCAACTAACAGATATATGAGGAAATGCTCATGATCATTAGCCATTAGACTAATGCCAATCAAAACTACAATCTCACCCCAACAAGGTTGGCATTAACCCAAAACACAAAAAAATAATAAACGTTGGAGAGGTTGTGGAGAGACAGGAACACTTATACTCTGCTGGTGGGAATGTAAAATGGTACAACCAGCTTGGAAATCGATTTGGTACTTCCCTAAAAGGCTAGAAATAGAACTACCATACAATCCAGCAATCCCACTCCTTGGAATATATCCTAGAGAAATAAGAGCCCTCACACGAACAGATATATGCACACCCGTGTTCACTGCAGCACTGTTTACAATAGCAAAAAGATGGACGCAAGCAACCAAGGTACCCATCAATGGATGAATGGATAAATTATGGTCTAGTCACATAATGGAACAGTATGCAACGATTAATAGCAATGATGAATCCATGAAACATCTCATAACATGGAGGAATCTGGAAGGCATTTTGCTGAGTGACATCAGTCCGCTGCAAAAGGACAAATATTGTATGAGACCACTATCATAAGAACTCAAGAAAAAGTTTAAACACAGAAGAAAATACTCTCTGATGGTTACAAGGGTGGGGAGAGAGGGAGAGGGGTATTCACTAATTAGATAGTAGGCAAAACTATTTTAGTGAATGGAAAGACAACACACAATACAGGGGAGGTCAGCACAACTGGACTAAACCAAAAGCAAAGAAGTTTCCTGAATACAACAAAATGCTTTGAAGGCCAGAGTAGCAGGGACGGGGGTCTGGGGACCGTAGTTTCGGGGAACATCTAGGTCAACTGGCATAAGAAAATGTATTAAGAAAACATTCTGCATCCCAGTTTGGTGTGTGGCATCTGGGGTCTTAAACGCCAGGAAGCGGCCATCTAAGATGCATCAATTGGTCTCAACTCACCTGGAGCAAAGGACAGTGAAGAACAACACAGACATAAGGTAAACATGAGCCCAACAGACAGAAAGGGCCACATAAACCAGAAAATACATCAGCCTGAGACTGAAAGAACTAGATGGTACCTGGCTACCTCAGATGACTGCCCTGACAGGAAACACAACAGATAACCCCTGATGGAGCAGGAGAACAGTGGGATGCAGACCTCAAATTCTTGTAAAAAGACTAGACTTGATGGTTTGACTGAGACTGGAGGGACGCCAGAGATCATGGTCCCTGACCCTCTGTTAGCCCAAACTCAAACCACTGCCGAAGCCAACTCTTCAAACAGGGTTTGAACTGGACTATAAGATGGAAATTGATACTGGTGAGGAATGGGCTTCTTGGCCCAAGCAGACATATGAGACTATGTGGGCAGCTCATCTCTGGAGGCGAGATTAGAAGGCAGAGTGGGACAGGAGCTGGTTGAACAGACACGTGGAATACAAGGTGGAGAGGAGTGTGCTATCTCATTACGGGGAGAGCTCTAGGAGTATATAGCAAGGTGTGTATAAGTTTTTGTATGAGAGGCTGACTTGATTTGTAAACTTTCACTTAGAGCACAATGAATATTAAAGAAATAAAACGACAACAACAAAAAAAGGTTGCTTTACAAACACCACATGGGACGACGCAGTGCCCTAGGTTTCCCTGAATTGGGTCATGTGGTATCCAAGGCCCTGATCCAGGACTTGGTGCTGCCTTCTTCTGCAGTGGTGACCTATACAGAGCAGCCCACTTCCCTTCTCTCTGCCCCATTGTCTTGGGACACTGTCAGAGCCCCTCCACATCAAGTTAGCTTGTGTCTGCTGCCCTTCTCCCCTACGGGCAGGGGAGCAGCCACCATGTCTGGTGCACCCTGTCTTCCTGCATTGCACTGGGGGGCCTTGCAAAGACAATTGGGTAAGAAAATGAAATAAAAGGCATCCAAGTGAGAGAGAGAGAGAAGAAAACTATTTCTGTTTATACATAACATGATCTTGCATGTAGAAAATCATCAGGAATCCACAAAAAACTACTAGAATTGATAAATTTACCAAGGTTGCAGGGTACAAGTGCAATATACAACAATCAACTGTATTTCTATACACTAGCAACCAACAATCCAAAAATGAAATTAAGACAATTTCATTACAGTAGTATAAAACAAAATGTCCAAACTCATGGCCATCAAGTCAATTCTGACTCATAGCAGCCCTACAGGACAGAAGAGAACTGCCCAATAGGGTTTCCAAGGCTGTAATCTTTATGGAAGCAGACTACTACATCTTTCTCCTGCAGAGTAGCTGGTGGGTCCAAACCACCAACCTTTCAGTTAGCAGCCAAGCACTTAATCACTGCACCACCAAAAATACATAGGAATAAGCCTAGCAAAAGAAGAGCAAAACTTATACTCTGAAAACCACAAAAAAATTGATGAAAGAAATTAAAGATGACCCAAATAAACAGAAATACATCCCATGTTCATGGAGGAAAAGTATTAAGATGGCAATACTCCCCAAATTGATCTACAGACCCAGCACAATTCCTATAAAAATCCAAGATGCCTTTGTTGATACTAAAAGTCATATGGAAGTCTAAGGGTCCCAGAATAGCCAAAACAAGTTGGAGGACTCATACTTTCCCATTTCAAAACTTACTACAAAGTTGTATTAATCAATCCTTATGGTACCGAAAAAAAAAAAAAAAAAAATTTTTTTTTTTTATGGTACTGACATAAGGATAGAATGGAACTGACAGTCCAGAACTAAACCCTAACGTTTATAGTTAACCGATTTTTGACAATGATGCCAAACCACTTCAATGTGGAAAGAATAATCTTTTCAATAAATGGTGCTATGACAACTGGATACCAACATGCAAAGAAATGAAGTTGGACCCTACCTTATATCATATGCAAAAATTAACTCAAAGTAGATCAAAGACCTAAACATCAAATCTAAAGCTGTAACTTTTAGAAGAAAACATAGGTGTAAATCTTCAAGACCTTGGATTAGGCAATGGTTTATTAGTTATGACACCAAAAGCACAAATAACTAAAGAAAAAATAGAGGCGGGGCTGAGATGCCTGACTAGGCAGAAGCTTCCGCTGAACTCTCTTGCAACAAAGACCCCAAAAAAAGAAGTGAATTGATTACATATATGACAATCCACCAACCCTGACCATCAATCACAGAACAAAGGAATCAACCTGAGTGACAGGGGAGCGAGAGACCACACAGAAGCAGCAACTAGTTGCTAAGCCCGCACAGTGCTCCAGCTCCGATTCCTTGGTGCTGTTCTTTGACGCAAATGCAGTGGAGCGAGAGAACGCACAGAAGCAGCAACTAGTTGCCGAGCCCGTGCAGCGCCCCAACTCCAATTCCTTGGTGCTGTTCTTTGGCACAAATGCGGTGAGGCTGATGGTGGTTTCCTGAGACACGGCAAGCACTGGATACAGCCCTAACCCCCTGGGGCAATCTCGGAGGGGACCCAGCCAAGGCACACAGGCTACACAAGCCTCTGGAATCTGAGATAAAGGGGCTTTTTTTCTCTACACAAGATAAGTGATTTTGTCTATTTTACTGAGCTACTCTCTCCTATCTATCTGATCCCTCCCCTCCCTGCCCAAGCTGGCTTCATTAATATTCGAATTCCCCCGGCCTGAGATAGAAGTGCCTCACTTTTTTCTGACCCATTCTCCTGGCCTAGGAAAAGCAGCAAATTAACTATCAGGGGAAAAATATTTTCCCGGTTCCCCTAAACTGGAAGATCAGAGCGGAAGCAGCTCCAGTCCAGGCATAAGAGATCCACAGGCTTTGGCTTTCACCCCTGAATAGAACCAAGTGGCTATTATAATGCAAAGGCAATCTGTTAGAGGTCTGACTATAATTGTTTCAGCTGAGCAGTGAAGAGGCAGGTTTTGGAGGTCTGATGCCACTGTACCTATTAAACACAGCTCTCACCTACCCATAGCAGAGACCTAAGGCTGAGGCTCCATCCCACACCACCTAGCCACCCGCAAAAGGGGTCTGAGGATAGTGGTGCCTACCAGTCTTTACAGGTGTAAGCAGTGGGTGCCTAAGGTACAGCTACAGAGCCCAACCACCAGAGAGCTCTAGAGAATAGAGACGCTCCTTCCTCACTGGCACTTGGGGGAAGGCTGTCAGCACTCTGCCCTCCTCAGAGTGTGACCCCCTGCCACTACCAGAAACCAGTGCACACAACCATCACCACTACTCCTCTAAGATAGTAGGTTAAAGCGTATACCACGTACTAGGTGACCAACTACCAGGACACCTGAGCTGATTCTATTCAAGAATAGTGAATGGACTCATAAAAGCTCATATAAAAAAAAACCACTAAAAACTGGGCTCATATACCTGGTAACAAATCTAACCATCTGGTAACAGGACATTAGTGCATCCAAGGTTCCAATAATCAAGTCAGTGCACTATAGTAGCCTATCTGGGTATATTGAAACAAAATAAAACAAGAAGATAGGACTCAGTGAGCAAACATAAAATAAATTATTACAATAACTTATAGATGGCTTGGAGACAGCAGTTGATATGAAATCATATAAACAAGCAGACTATGATTGCTTCTACAAACTCCCAAAACAATCAAGATCTCTCCCAAATGAAGATATGTTCCTAGAATTACCAGATGCAGAATACAAAAGATTAATACACAGAACACTTCAAGACATCAGGGATGACATCAGAAATGAAATCAGGCAATGTACAGAAAAAGCCAAGGAACACACAGATAAAGCAGTTGAAGAAATTAAAAAAGATTATTCAAGAATGTAACAGAAAATTAATAAGCTGCAAGAATCCATAGAGAGACAGCATTCAATAATACAAAAGATTAACTAAAATTACAGAATTAGACAACTCAATAGGAAGTCAGAAAAGCAGAATTGAGGAACTGGAATGCAGAATTGGGGAGACGGAAGATAAGGCAAATGGCACCAAAATATTAGAAGAAAAATCAGATAAAAGAATTTTAAAAAATGAAGAAATCCTAAGAATCATGTAGGACTTTATCAAGAACAATAACTTGCATGTGATTGGAATTCCAGAACAGGGAGGGATAACCGAAAATACCGAGAGAATTGTTGAAGATTTGTTGGCAGAAAACTTACCCGACATAGTGAAAGATGAAAGGATATCTATCCAAGATGCTCATCAAACCCCAGGCAAGATAGATCCCAAAAGAAAATCACCAAGACATATTATCATCAAACTTGCCAAAACCAAAAATAAAGAGAAAACTTTAAAAGCAGCCAGGGATAAACAAAAAGTCATCTACAAAGGAGAATCAATAAGAATAAATTCAAACTACTCAGCAGAAACCATGCAGACAAGAAGGCAATGAGCATTGAAGGAGAAAAATTGCCAGCCAAGAAACATATATCCAGCAAAACTCTCTCTCAAATATGACAGTGAAACCAAGTCATTTACAGATAAACACATGCTTACACAATTTGCAAAAACCAAACCAAAGCTACAAGAATTACTAAAGAAAATTCTTTGGTGAGAAAACCAATAATACCAGATATCAGCACAATACAAGGACACAGAAAAGAGCATCCTGATATCAACTCAGATAGGGAAATCACAAAAATGGAAGATTAATTTTTTAAAAAAGCTCAAAACGGAATCACTGATGTCATTATGTAAAAGATGACAATAATCAATAAAGAGGGACTAAATACAGGAGGCATAGATCTTCCATACGGAGAGGAAATCAAGGCAATGTAGGCAGATAAAATTTAGGTTTATATTTAGAAAACTACAGGTAAATATTGAGGTAATCATAAAGAAGACTAACAATCCCATACTTCAAAATAAAAACCAAGATAAACATAAAGACTCAGCAAAAACAAATTCAACTACAATAAAAAAGGAACACACAATTTACAAAGTAAAACTTCTCAGCACAAAAAAAAAGTGGAAAAATGAAACTGTCAACGACACACACGAAAAGGCATCAAAATGACAGCACTAAATTCATACCTATCCATAATTATGCTAAATGTAAATGGACTAAATGCAACAATAAAGAGACAGAGAGTTGCAGATTGGATAAAAAAACATAATGCAGCTATATGCTGCCTACAAGAGACATGCCTTAGACTTAGAGACACAAACAAACTAAAACACAAAGGACGAAAAAAATATACTAAGCAAACAACAATCCAAAATGAGCAGGAGTGGCAATATTAATTTCTGACAAAACAGACTTTAAAGTTAAATCCACCAAAAAGGATAAAGAAGGGACACTACATAATGATTAAATGAACAATTTATCAGGAGGATATAGCCACACTAAATATTTATGCACCCAATGATAGGGCTGCAAGAAACATAAAAGCAACTCTACCAGCATTGAAAACTGAGATAGACAGCTCCACAGTTATAGTAGGAGACTTCAACATACGACTTTCAGTGAAGGACAGGACATCCAGTAAGAAGCTCAATGAAGACACGGAAGATCTAAATGCCACAACCAACTTGACCTCACAGGCATATACACAATACTCCACTCAACAGCTGCAAAGTATACTTTCTTTTCCAATGCACACAGAACAGTCTCAAGAATAGACCACATATTAGGTCATAAAGCAAATGTTTGCAGAATCCATAATATCAAAATATTACAAAGCATGTTCTCAGACCATAAGACCATAAAAGTAGAAATCAACAACAGAAAAAGCAGGGAAAAGAAATCAAATACTTGGAAACTGAACAATACTCTGTTCAAAAATGACTGGGTTACAGAAGACATAAAGGATGGAGTAAAGAAATTCATAGAATCCAATGAGAATGAAAACACTTCATATCAGAACCTTGGAACACAGCGAAATCAGTGCTCAGAGGTCAGCTGATATCAATAAACGCACACATACAAAAAGAAGAAAGGGCCAAAATCAAAGAACTATCCCTACAACTTGAACAAATAGAAAGACAGCAACAAAAGAAGCCCACAGGCAACAGAAGAAAACAAATAATAAAAATTAGGGCAGAATTAAATGAATTAGAGAATAGAAAAACAATTGGAAGAGTTAACAAGACCAAAAGCTGGTTTTTTGAAAAAATTGATAAACCATTGGCCAGACTGGCAAAAGAAAAACAGGAAAGGAAACAATAACCCAAATAAGAAACGAGAAGGACCACATCACAACAGAACCAACTGAAATTAAAAGAATCATATCAGATTATTACGAAAAATTGTACTCTAACAAATTTGAAAACCTAGAAGAAATGGATGAATTCCTAGAAACACACTACCTACCTAAACTAACACAAACAGAGGTAGAACAACAAAATAGACCCATAACAAAAGAAGAGATTGAAAAGGTAGTCAAAAAACTCCCAACAAAAAAAAGCCCTGGCCCTGACGGCTTTATTGCAGAGTTCTATCATACCTTCAGAGAAGAGGTAACGCCACTACTACTAAAGGTATTTAAAAGCATAGAAAAGGACAGAACACTCCCTAACTCATTCTATGAAGCCAGCATATCCCTGATACCAAAACCAGCTAAAGACACCACTAAAAAAGAAAATTAGACCCGTATCCCTCATGAACTTAGATGTGAAAATCCTCAACAAAATTCCAGCCAATAGAATTCAACAACATATCAAAAAAATAATTCACCATGAGCAAGTGGGATTTATACTAGGTATGCAGGGATGGTTCAACATAAGAAAAACAATTAATGTAATCCATCACATAAATAAAACAAAGACAGGAACCACATGATTTTATCAATTGATTCAGAAAAGGCATTTGACAAGGTCCAACACCCATTCTTGATAAAAACTCTCAGCAAAACAGGAATAGAAGGAAAACTCGTCAACATAATAAAGGGCATTTATACAAAGCCAACAGGCCAACATCATCCTTAATGGAGAGATTCTAAAAGGAGTCCTTTGAGAACGGGAACCAGACAAGGATGTCCCTTATCACCACTCTAATTCGACATTGTGCTAGAGGTCCTAGTCAGAGCAATTAGGGTAGATAAAGAAATACAAGGCATCCAGATTGGTAAGGAAGAAGTAAAAGTATCTCTGTTTGCAGATGACATGATCTTATACACAGAAAACCCTAAAGAATCCTCAAAAAAATTACTGAAACTAATAGAAGAGTTCAGCAGAGTATCGGGATACAAGATAAACACACAAAAAATCAGTTGGATTCCTCCTCACCAACAAAAACAACACTGAAGAGGAAATCACTAAATCAACACCATTCTCAGTAGCCCCCACAAAGATAAAATACTTAGGAATAAATCTTACCAGCATGTAAAAGAACTATACAATGAAAACTACAAGACGCTACTGCAAGAAACTAAAAGAGACCTACATAAGCAGAAAAACATACCTTGCTCATGGATAGGAATACTTAACATTGTAAAAATGCCTATTCTACCAAAAGCCACCTATATAGATACAATGCAATTCTGATCCAAATTCCAATGACGTTTTTTGATGAAATGGAGAAACAAATCACCAACTTCATATGAATGGGAAAGGCACCCCGGATAAGTAAAGCATTACTGAAAAAGAAGAACAAAGTGGTAGGCCTCACTCTACCTGATTTTAGAATGTATTATACTGCCACGGTAGTCAAAACAGCATGATACTGGTACAACAACAGATACATATACTAATGGAACAGAATTGAGAATCCAGACATAAATCCATCCACATATGAGCAGTTGATATTTGACAAAGGCCCCAAAACAGTTAAACGAGGAAAAGACAGTCTTTTTAACAAAGGGTGCTGGCATTTGAAACAAGACCCATACCTCACTCCATGCACAAAAACGAGCTCAAAATGGATCAAAGACCTAAATATAAAATCTAAAACTATAAAGATCATGGAAGAAAAAACAGGGACAACATTAGGAGCCCTAATACATGGCATTAACAGTATATAACACATTACTAAAAATGCAGAGGAGAAACCAGATAACTGGGAGCTCCAGAAAATCCAACACCTATACTCATGCAAAGACTTCACCAAAAGAGTAAAAGACTACCTACAGACTGGGAAAAAGTTTTTAGCAATGATATTTCCCATCAGCACCTGATCTCTATAATCTTTATGATTCTGCTAAAACTCAACCACAAAAAGACAAATAACCCAATTAAAATATGGGTAAAGGATATGAACAGAAACTTCACTAAAGAAGACATTCAGGCCGCAAACAGATACATGAGGAAATGCTCACAATCATTACCCATTAGAGAAATGCAAAACAAAGCTACGAGATTCCATCTCACTCCAACAAAGCTGGCATTAATCCAAAATATGCATAATAATAAATGTTGGAGAGGTTGTGGAAAGACTGGAACACTTATACACTGCTGGTGGGAATGTAAAATGGTACAACCACTTTGGAAATTGATTTGGCGCTTCCTTAAAATCTAGAAATAGAACTACCATAGGATCTAGCAATCTCACTCCTTGGAATATATCCTAGGGAAATAAGAGCCTTTAGACAAACAGATATATGCACACCCATGTTCGCTGCAGCACTATTTACAACAGCAAAAAGTTGGAAGCAACCAAGGTGCCCATGAACAGATGAATGGATAAATAAATTATGGTATATTCACACAATGGAATACTACGCATCGGTAAAGACCAATGATGAATCCGTGAAACATTTCATAAGATGGAGAAATCTGGAAGACATTATGCTGAGTGAAATTAGTCAGTTGCAAAAGGAGAAATATTGTATGAAACCACTATTATAAGAACTCGAGAAATAGTTTAAACAGAGAAGGAAATATTCTTTGATGGTTAGGAGAGGGGAGAGGTTAGGAGGGAGGGGGAGGGGTATTCACTAATTAGATAGTAGATAAGTTTTATTTTAGGTGAAGTGAAAGACAGTACACAATAAAGGACAGGTCAACAAACTAGACTAAACCAAAAGCAAAGAAGTTTCCTGAATAAACTGAATGCTTCAAAGGCCAGCGTAGCAGGGTCGGGGTTTGAGGACCATGGTTTCAGGGAACATCTAAGTCAATGGCATAATAAAATCTATTAAGAAAACATTCTGCATCCCACTTTGGAGAGTGGTGTCAGGGGTTGTAAACGCTAACAAGCGGCCATCTAAGATGCATCGATTGGTCTCAACACGCCTGGAGCAAAGAAGAATGAAGAACACCAAAGACACAAGGTAATTATGAGCCTAAGAGACACAAAGAACCAAATAAACCAGAGACTACATCAGCCTGAGACCAGAAGAACTAGATGGTGCCCGGCCACAACTGATGACTGCCCTGACCAGGAACAAAACATAGAACCCCTGAGGGAGCATTGGGATGCAGACCCCAAATTCTTGTAAAAAGACCAGACTTGATGGTCAGACTGGACCCCGGAGGCCATGGTCCCCAGACCTTCTGTCAGAGCAAGACAGGAACCATTCCCAAAGCCAACTCTTCAGACAGGGATTGAACTGGAATATGGGACGGAAAATGATACTGGTAAAGGGTGAGCTTCTAAGATCAATTAGACACATGAGACTATGTTGGCATCTCCTGTCTTGTGGGGAGATGAGAGGGCAGAGGGGGCCAGAAGCTACCTGAATGGACAGAAGGAGAGAGAGTGGAGGCAAGAACTGTGCTATCTCATTAGAGGGAGAACAATTAGGAGTGTATAGCAAGGTGTATGTAAGTTTTTGTATGAGAGACTGACTTGATTTGTAAAGTTTCACTTAAAGCACAATAGAAATTTTTTTAAAGAAAGAAAAAATAAACTGGACTTCATAAAAATTAAAAACTTTCAAAGGACATCAAGAAAGTGAAGAAAGAACCTAAAGAATGGGAGAACATTTTTGCAAGTATATCTGATTAAAACAAACTTGTGTCTAGAATATATAAAGAACTCTTACAACTCAATAATAAAAGACTAGTAACCCAATTTAAAAACGGGGAAAGTATCTGAATAAACATTTCTTCAAAGATGATATAAAAATGGGCAATAGTAAGTGAATGAAAAGATATTCAATATTATTAGCCATCAGGGAAATGCAAATCAAAACCACAATGAGACACTACTTCACATCCACAAGGATGGCTAGCACCAAAGAGAGAGCTAACAAGTGATGGAGTGGATGTGGAGGAATTGGAATCCTCATACACTGTTGGTGGAAATGTAAAATGGTGCAGCTTTGGAAAACAGTCTGGCAGCTCCTAAAAAGTTTAAATATAGAGTTATTATATGGCCCAGCATTTTCACTCCCACTTGTGTGTATACCCAAAAGAACTGCAAACACATGTTTATATAAAAACCTGTACAGAAATGGTCATAGCAGCACTACGTATAATAGCCAAAGAGTGGAAACAACCCAAATGTTCATCAACTGATGAACAGATAAACAGGATGTGGAAACCCTGGTGGCGTAGTGGTTAAGTGCTACAGATGCTAAACAAAGGGTCAGCAGTTCAAATCCACCAGGCTCTCCTCGGAAACTCTATGGGGCAGTTCTACTTTGTCCTGCAGGGTCGCTATGAGTCAGAATCGACTCAACAGCACTGGGTTTGGTTTGGTTTTTTTGGTATATCCATAAAATGGAATATTATTCAGTAATGAAACAAAATGAAGTACTGATACATGCTACAGATGAATGAACCTTGAAAACAGTATGCCAAGTAAAAGAAGCCAGTCACAAAAGCCCACATATTGTATGATTTCATCTGTATAAAATGTCCAGAAGAAGCAAACTCATAGAGACAAAAAGTAGATTAATGGTTGCTTAGGGGAAAAGTGGAGCCCTGGTGGCGCTGTGGTTAAGAGCTCAGCTGCTAACCAAAAGGTTGGCAGTTCAAATCCACCAGCCACCCTTGGAAACCCTATGGGGCAGTTCTGCTCTATCTTATAGTGTTGCTCTGAGTCAGAATCGACTCAAAGGCAACAGGTTTAGTTTTTTGTTTTAGGGGAAAAATAGGGGGTGGCTGATAATACAGAGAAGGTTTTCTTGAGGGATGAGGAAAATGTTCCAAAATGAGATAGTGGTGATGGTTGCACAACTGTGAATAAACTAAAAACAACTTGAATTGCATACCTTAAAATGGGTGAATTATATGATATATGAATTATATCTCGATAAATCTGTTATTTAAAAAAAAGGCACTGCTAGAGGAAAAAGAAGGTCCCTTATAATGATAAAAGAATGATTTCATCAGTAAAATTAAAGAGTTATAAACATATTAATCGACAACCTTACAATATCATAAGCATTTTTGTGTTTTTTTTAAATATTAGGAGACTATTAGAAGAAATAGAAAAACCTACAATCACTACGGAAAATTTTAACGATATCCCTCCTCAGTCATTGACAAAAAAGATGAATGTCAGAAAGGAGACAGGAGACTTAAGCAACACAATCAACACACTTGACACAAGGACATGTGACAGAAGGACATACTTAACATAAGGACATATGCAGGACATACGCACACTCACTTTAGGCACACACAGAACATTTATAAAACTGATCAACTACTCAGCTACAAGGCAAATCTAAAAATATTTTAAAAGACTAAATTAATACAAAGCATATTTTTGTACAACACAAACAAGCTAAAACTGCTTTTTTTAATTTATCAAACACTTATACAGTGTTAAGTATGAGCCAGATTTTGTTCAAATTGCTTTACAAATATTCACTAATCCTTAAACAACTCTATGATGTAGGTGCTATTATTATCCCCATCTAAGGTTAGTTAAGGTTTAGTATTATTAACTAGAACAAGACCACACAACTGGGATAGAAAACCAAACAGTTTGGTACCCTGGTCAGTGATTGTAACTACTGTGTTATACTGCCTTACAATAACAAAATAATACTAGGAAAATCCCCTCGTGCATGAAATTATGAAATAGGCTTCTAAATAAGCCATGTGTTCAAAAAAGAAACCATATTGGAAATAAAGCATATTTTTATTCAAGTGACAAAACTTGTGGAGAAGCTAAAGCAATATTTAAGGGAAATTCATAGCTACAAACGTACATATTACAAAAGAAGAATGGTTGAAAATCTCAAAATCTAGGAGTACAACACAGGAAGTAATAAAGACAAAGCAGGAATCACTCAAATGGAAATGCAGACATATCATGGAGAAAATGAACAAAGTCAAAAGTTGCTTCCTTGGGAAGAATAATAAAACTGACAAACCTCTAGCAAGCCTGATCAAGACAAAAATTACCAATATCAAGAATGAAAGGGGAATCCAATTAAAAAATGGGCAAAACATATGAATAGACACTTCACTAAATAAGACATTCAGGTAGCTAACAGATATATGAGGAAATGTTCACAATCATTAGCCATTAGAGAAATGCAGATCAAAACTACAATGAGATTTCATCTCACTTCAACAAGGCTGGCATTAATCCAAAAATCACAAAATAATAAATGTTGGAGAGGCTGTGGAGAGGCTGGAACACTTCTACACTGCTGGTGGGAATGTCATATGGTACAACCACTTTGGAAATCAATTTCGCTTGTCCTTAAAAAGGTAAAAATAGAACTACCATACGATCCAGCAATTCCACTCCTTGGAATATAACCTAGAGAAATAAGAGCCTTTACACAAACAGATATATGCACACCCATGTTTATTGCAGCACTGTTTACAATAGCAAAAAGACGGAAGCAACCAACGTGCCCATCAACGGACGACTGGATAAATAAATTATGGTATATTCACACAATGGAATACTACACATCAATAAAGAACAGTGAGGAATCCATGAAACATTTCATAACATGGAGGAACCTGGAAGGCATTATGCTGAGTGAAATGAGTCAGTTGCAAAAGGACAAATATTGTTTAAAACCACTATTATAAGAACTTGAGAAACAGTTTAAACAGAGAAGAAAACATTCTTTTGTGGTTACGAGTGGGGGGAGGGAAGGAGAGTGGGAAAGGGGCATTCACTGATTAGACAGTAGATAAGAACTACTTTAGGTGAAGGGAAAGACAGCACACAATATGGGGGGGGTCAGCACAATTGGACTAGACCAAAAGCAAAGAAGTTTCCTGAATAAACTGAATCCTTCGAAGGCCAGCATAGCAGGGGCAGGGGTCTGGGGACCATGGTTTCAGGGGACATCTAAGTCAACTGGCATAATAAAATCTATTAAGAAAATATTCTGCATCCCACTTTGAAGAGTGGCATCTGGGGTCTTAAACGCTAGCAAGCAGCCATCTAAGATGCATCAACTGGTCTCAACCCACCTGGATCAAGGGAGAATGAAGAACACCAAGGACACAAGGCGATTACGAGCCCAAGAGACAGAAAGGGTCACATAAACCAGAGATCACATCATCCTGAGACCAGAAGAACTAGATGGTGCCTGGCCACAACCAATGACTGCCCTGACAGGGAACACAACAGAGAACCCCTGAGGGAGCAGGAGAGCAGTGGGATGTAGACCCCAAATTCTCATAAAAAGACCAGACTTAATGGTCTGACTGAGACTAGAAGGACCCCGGTGGTCATGGCCCACTGACCTTCTGTTGGCCCAGGACAGGAACCATTCTCAAAGCCAACTCTTCAGACATGGACTGGACTGGACAACGGGTTGTAGAAGGATGCTGGTGAGGAGTGAGCTTCTTGGATCAGGTGGATGCTTGAGGCTATGTTGGCATCTCCTGCCTGGAGGGGAGATGAGAGAATGGAGGGGATTGAAGCTGGTGAAATGGACATGAAAGGAGAGTGGGCTGTCTCTGTAGAGGGAGAGTAACTGGGAGTGTGTAGCAAGGTGTATATGGGTTTTTGTGTGATAGACTGACTTGATTTGTAAACTTTCACTTAAAGCACAATAAAAATTATAAAAAAAAAATTCAAGGGGACATCACTACAGATTCCACGGGCACTGAAAAGATGAGATTATTATGCTACATATAATACTGTAGAGACAGAATGCTCCTTAGAAGCAAAGGTGGTGAGACTTCGTTTCACGTACTTTGGACATGTTACCAGGAGAGACCAGTCCCCTGAGAAGGACATCATGCCTGGTAAAGTACAGGATCAGCCAAAAAGAGGAAGACCTCAATGACAGGGATGACACAAGTGTCTGCAACGATGGGTTCAAGCATAACAATGACTATGAGGATGATACAGGACTGGGCAGTGTTTCATTCTGCTGTATGCAGGGTTGCTCTCAGTTAGAATTGATTCGACGGCACCTAACAACATGTTACATACCCCAGTATATCCAACATCTTAGAGGAAATGGACATATTTCTTAAAAAGCAAAACTGACACAAAATGAACAAGAAAATCTGAATATTCCTATATCTATTAAAGAAATTAATTATTCAAAATTTTCCTGCAAGAATTCCAGGCACAGATGGCCCCACTACCAAACATTTTAAAAAGAGGGAAAAAAATACACATTTTATAGAAATCCTTGGAGAGAAGAGAAGGAATAACTTTCTAAGTCACTTTAGGAGCCTTCACAGTCCTGATACTAACACCTGACAAGAATATTAGAATAAAAATTATAGGCCAATATATTTCATGAACATAGATTCAGTAATTTTAAACCTGTTTCTATCATTCCAGGCTCAGTTCTGGGTCTTCTCACTCCAAAATCTTTCCTTAGGATTCTGTCTGTGCCCATGGTTTCAAAGACCATCCTCACACAGACTCACATTCTTCTCTTCAGCCCAGACTCAGACCCATTCCATTCACCTCCCTCTACCTCCTTACCCCCATCTCTCACCTGGAAACACCATCCCATATGATGTCTCTACATCCAGCCTTGCCCTGACGCCATCCACTCTCCCTACACTGCAATCAGGGTTATATTTTCAAAATGCAAATCTGATCAGTCACTCTCATATTTGAAACCATTCAATGGCTTCCTTTCCTTTTTTGGATAAAGACAAAGCTTGGCTTGTGAGGCCTCATATCATTGCCCCTCAGTCAATTTCTCTAGCATCATCTCGAACCACTTCCACCTTGTACTCTTGGCTCCATCACTCTGCCTGTTATTGTATGTCCCAGTTTCCTTGCCACCCAAAAGGTTCTTTGAACATGCTATTCTTCATACCCAATACGCTCTTTTTCTCCCTCTGCCTAGGAAATGCTTACTCATCTTTCAGACTCTCCCCCACCAAGTGTTTTCTGAGCACCTTCTATCATTTAATCCGATCACTTATCAAAGTTGCAGTTTCACATTTCATTCATATGATTATTTGCATAAGGATTGGATTTTAAATTCACTGATAGCAAAGACCCGTTTCTCCTCGCCATTTTATCCTCTACAGCAAGGACTACTTTAAATTAATGAATCTTTTCCTGTAAACATAACCCAAACAGTTCATTTGCATTCAGTTAATGTGAGGATTTTTCAGCTTCAAAAGTATTTAAAAGTACAGCAATATGAGACACATGTCTAATTAATCAAAGGTAAACTACATGTTTTTCACTTGACTTTTGTTTCATTGACTTTTTTTTAAGACATAATTTCTCTCCAATTCTATCTTTTCAAATACCTGCAATGTGTCACACTTTGGGTGAACATTTCTTCTTCCTCCTCCCATCACTGTAGCCCTTTCCCCCTAAATTCACACAACTAATTAAACGTGGTGGTATTTAAGCATGCACTTACTTAAGAATTCTTTCATAATATACTTATAAATTCTTATGAATGTATTATTAAAGTTGGAGCTCAGCAAAAAGAGTTTCTTAAAAGGAAGTGTAACTACAATTCTCCACTAGGACAGGAAGAAATGAGGAAAGGAAGCATTTCTTACAAAAGAAGAAAACATGCTCTGCTGCTGTTGATACTTTCTTTTTGTCCAATAATTCTTCTGCCTTCAAATCTCTATGACTGACATCAAGGTAAATAAGCACAAAATATTGATCCCTCTCCACCTGCCATTTCGCTTAAGCAGTTACAAAGGGGTGAAATTTGAAAACCAGCATTGCACAGGTATTTCTTTAAAAGTAATGAAAATTGTCTCAACTAACCTAACCCGTTGTCATCGAGCCAATACTGACTCATAGCGACCCTACAGGAGGGAGTAGAACTACCCCATAGAGTTTCCAAGGAGCGCCTGACAGATTTGAACTGCCAACCTTCTGGCTAGCAACAGCAGCACTTAACCACTACACCACCAGGGTTTCCATTGGCTCAACAGTACATGTAATTCAAAAGTTAATACAGCTCCTATTTATTCTACTTGCCTTCTTTAAAATTCGCTTAATTTTCATAACTCCGTGTCAATCAAGCAAAAAATACTACCATAAAGAATTAACAGTCGACTGACTGCTAATAAAAAAAATAGGTATGTGTCCCGCCCCCCCCCCCGAGAATGTTCTGAAATTAGATAGTGATGGTTGCACGACACAGTGAATATAACAGAAACAGCAGACTTGGACACTCCAAAATGGTGAATTTTATGTGAATTATATCTCAACTTAAAAATAATTAACAGCAGCCTTTAACAGAAATAAGACATTCGTCCTTGATCAGAAGCAAAGAGCCCCTCAAGTGGTATTAGGGACAAAGAGCACTAAAAAATCTAATATCTGGAGTTCTTTTTTCTCCTGGTTTTGTCTCTCTATCTGATACCCTATTACCACTTTTCCCTGCCACTCCAGAGTCTTTGCACGTGCTAGTTCCTCTACCCAGGGCACTCTCCTCTCCCCTTTGCCTAGTTTATTCCCATTCACCTTTCAGATCTTCCTGAATCAAGTCAAAATATCCAAACAGTAGCCTTGCCATCTGGAGACACATTTATTAGGCGTTGAGAAATGACGGCTGGTGGGAAATTAAATCTGCAGAATAGGTCCGAGGGTATCCTAGACGTGGTATCATTTTAAAGAATTTTCATGGAGATCTTGGGAAAGCTAGCGGTGCGGCTGAAGGGCTAACACACAGGCTCCCTCCGGTTGCGTCTGGCATGAAAGCAGGGTTCAGGAGCACACGGGGGTGTGCCGGCGCACAGGCACGAGGAGATCTGGAGGGGCCGGATACAGATGTTAGGTCGCAGGAGGGCCCTTCGCCTCCTTCCCTCCGAGGCTCTCTCCGCTTGCCGAGTCCTCCCCAAGGAGCAGTCTCAGCCAGCTTCGCCTTCCCCACCGGGACTCCACACGCCACCCCAGGCCACTCACCATCCGCCCGCACGGAGGGGCTCGACAGACGAAGCCGAAGTAGCACAGTTGCCCAGAGTCCCGGCTTCGCGGGGGGCCACAGGGCGGCTCCCTCGCAGCCGTGGTCTGGACGTCCGCGGGCCGGCCCGCTCCAGTGCTGATTCTGGCTGTCCCGGGAAACGCCCAGCGGCGCCGCTCGGCGCTGCGCTGCGCTCTGCTCGCACGTCGCAGGCTTCGCGCCTGGCGCGCCCAGTGGGAGGGGCACGAAGACCCGGTAGGCCTGGGACACCAAGGCCCCTGTACCCAGGCCGACGGACTGGGCGGGGGGGAGGGGGCGTGTAAGGGGGAGAGTGAGTGTTTTCTCCTTGGCGCCAGGGAGGCGGCTGCAGCCGGGTTCCGCCGTCGCGCTAGGCTGGAGCGGAGGGTGAGGTCGTGGAGAGGTGGGGAGAACAGGCTGCCCATCTGGGTGACCCTCTCCGAGAGGGTGACGCCGTAAGAGTGCTCAACCCCCTCCTGGAGGACTGCTAAATGGGCGCCTAAGGCTGCCCTCTACTTCTCGACTTTCCGCTGGAGGAAATTTTGTTTTGAAAAAGAAGAGTCCTACTTGCAAAGCTCACTCTAAGGAGTCAAACACAGGCAATAGAGATTACACTTCCCTAAAAACCATAGCTTTAAAGTCACTCTGAAAGGCGCATGTCGCAGGACGCTTCCATGACTATTCCCGCTACCCTTCGCATTCCTCCAAGAGGGCTTGTGGGATTGTGACCATCGTCAGCCACCTCCAAATCTGGGTTCCATGGCCTCAAGAAGGCCTGAGATTGGGATGTTTTTGATCTGGCTTTAGGAATCTACACTCTAAGGCTCCCAGTGAAACCTGCTGCAGAGGGAGGTCCCTGCCCGGCCCGTATCCCCAGCATCAGCTTCGATCAGTGGAGGATTTGTATTCTTCATAGGCGGAGTAATAATGATCAGTATTGCTACAACTGAGGGCATGGGTAGCACTTTATAGCTTACAAATCCCTTCCATATTCATGCACTTCCCAACAAATATCTACTGAGTGCCTGCAGCTTGTGCTCCCCTGTGCTGGACCCTGAATGAGGCTTAACATGCCCTAAAAATACTCACACTCAAGTGCGGAAGACAGATACCTACATAAGTTTGAACAGGTGATTGGTTCTATATGGAACAGATGACAGTCCCCATTTGATGAACTCGGAAACAGACACTGGAAGACTTTAATTTACCTACTTTTTTCATGGTAAACACTGGAATTAGAACCCAGATCTGATTTACTACAGGTGGTCATTTTTCAACAGTTAATTTTGAGGGGCAACGAAGCAATATTACGTCTTGTTCTCTCCTCACTGCAGTCTACTGCAAGTCTTCTATTAGTGATTAATTCCTTTGGGTAATAAAACCTTGCTTTTAGGTATTAGGTATAAATAACTCTAGGTTGTTAAATGCAGTGAGTCTTGACAGTCATTCACACGGAAGTGTACATTAATTTACTTAGCTACTTCCTGCCTAACAGCTAGCTGGTACCACAAGGAGACCTTGAATGTCTGGGCAGGAGGGGACATTTTAAAGACAGTGCTGAGAGTGGAGAGGTGCTGTCAGTGGGCACCTGTAGGAGTTACAGACTGACGCACTCAGAATCTGTGCTGAATACTGCTTTTAGAACAGTCAGTTGGATATTATTACCTATGTTAGTTGTTTTTTTTTTTTTCTAGTTTTCTAGGCTGCTGTAATAAAGTACCACGAATTGGGTGGCTTATGTTGTTCTTTTTAGATACCATCAAGTCTGTGCTGACTCATAGCCACCCTGTGTACAGCAGAACAAAACACTGCCTTGTCCTGCACCATCCTCACAATTGTTGCTATGTTTGAGCCCATTGTTGCAGCCACTGAGTCAGTCCATCTTGTTGAGGGTCTTCCTCTCTTTTGCTGACCCTCTACCTTAGTAAGCATGATGTCCTCCTCTAGACACGGTCCTTCCTAATAACATGTCCAAAGTATGTGACACGAAGTCTCACCGCCCTTGCTTCTAAGGAGCATTCAGGCTGTATTTCTTTCAAGACGGATGTGTTTGTTCTTAGAACAGAAATATTTTATCTCACATTTCTGGAGGGTGAGTATCTGAAATCAGAGTGTCAGCCTTGTTGACTTCAGCAAGAGCTGTGGTGGTGACACAGGCTGCCTCACGGGAGCAGTGGCCATAGGTAGAGGGACACAGTCACTGCCACTGGTAAGGCAGGGAGGGACTGAGAGAAGAAATACCCCAGCATCTCACCAAGGCTTTGAACTAGTTCTTTCTGGCTCAAACCCCTGCTGAGAATTTGCATTTCCATCCCGGATAGATTGAATCAGAATCTACATTTTAAAAAGATCCCCAAGTGATCCTTATATATAATAAATTTTAGAACAACTGCTCTACTAGTAAAGGAGCCCTGGTGACACAGTGGTTAAGTGCTCAACTGCTAACCAAAAGGTCGGCAGTTCGAACCCACCAGCTGTTCCGTGAAAGAAAGATGTGGCAGTCTGCTTCCATAAAGATTTACCGCCTTGGAAACCCTATGGGGCAGTTCTCCTCTGTCCTGAGGGGTCACTATTAGTTGGAATTGACTCAGTGCCAGTGGGTTTGATTTGGGTTTGGCTCTGCTAGTGGTTCTCAGACTTGGTCCCTAACCAGCAGTATTAGCATCTCCTGGGAACTTGTTAGACATCCAAATTTTCAGCAGGGCAAAAAAAAAAAATTTTTTTTTTTTTGGAACCAGAATGAAACAGTTAGAACCCCTGCCTCTCTCTCCTTCTACCCTTCAAGTTCCTATAGGTTCATCCTATTGGCTCAGTCATTTGAAAGCTTGAGGGCCAAGGAGTGCAGGTGCTGCAGCTGTGAGTGACCATCCTCCCTGGTACAGAGCAAGGAGAGAACGGTGGAGAGTGGATCTGCAGAGGGAAACGGAAAGCAACCAGCACAGTCCATCACGTCTTTTCTTTCATTTGGATAAAATAATTTAATAAAAAACAAACAGGGAAAATTCAAGGCCCTATTAGCTCCTGTATTATCTGAGAATGAAGTCAAGTCAGTCATATCTGACTTGGAAGCTAAATTTCATACTAACCACCACCTGTGATCTTCATACAAGGTAAATAGAAAAAGGGAGACATAAAGTTATCATAAAATGTAGATGCTACAGTCAGTCCACGCTTCTGTAACTGATCATGAGTCCTTATTTGGTAATCATTGCTTCCTTTACAGACTCCTCATTTAAAAAAAAAAAAAAAAAAAAAAACTAATCCTATTGCCATTGAGTCGATTCTGAATATCAGAAAAAAAAAAATCAAACCCATTGTCGTCAAGTCGATTCCAACTCATAACGACCCTATAGGACAGAAAAAAACTGCCCCACAGGGTTTCCAAGGAGTGGATGGTGGATTCAAACTGCTGACCTTTTGGTTGGTGGCCATATCATTAACCACTGTGCCACCAGGCCTCCTTCTGACTGATAACAACCCTATAAGACAAAGTAGCACTGCCCCATGGGGTTTCCAAGGCTATAATCTTTACAGAAGCAGACTGCCGCATCTTTCTCCTGTGAAGCGGCTGGTGTATTCAAACCTCTAACCTTTTGGTTAGCAGCTGAAGGTTTAACGACTGCACCACCAGGGCTCCTTTTAAACGTGTTCAGGGGGCCCAAACTTTCATTCCTGCTAAGGACCTGTCTTTATTAGGTTGCCAGTCCACCTCCCACTAACCATTACTATTGAACACGAGAGTCACCTTGGGTCTAGACATAGTCATCTATGCTCCGATTATGTAGCAGCATCCCAATTTCCCCTTGGCAATCAGAATCAATCACCCCATCCAAGGAGCATGATCTCTTCCTGTTGGTTCTGTAACATGGGAAACTGCAAACTACCAGGGAGCAACCTCAGCTCTCAATTCACAGGGCTATGACTGTGTGTTTATGGAGGGAAATATTTCTCCCTTGGGCACCTGGACCTATAAACCAACCAAGGTTGTGGGATGAGATGCAAAACTTTGGTAGGTGTCTTAGTTATCTAGTGTTGCTATAACAGAAATACCACAAGTGAATGGCTTTAACGATTTATTCTCTCAGAGTCTAGGAGGATAGAAGTCTGAATTCAAGGCGCCAGCTACAGGGGAAGGGTTTCTCTCTCTGCTGGCTCTGGAGGAAGGTCCTTGTCATCAATTTTCACCTAGTCTAGGAGCTTCTCAGCACAGGGACCCTGGGTCCAAAGGATGCACTCTGCTCCTGGCACTACTTACTTGATGGTATAAGGTCTCCTGTCTCTATGATCACTTCTCTCTTTTATATCTCAAAAGAGATTGACTTAAGATACAACTTAATCATGTAGATTGAGTCCTGCCTCATTAACATAACTGCCGGTAATCCCACCTCATTAACATCATAGAGGTAGGATTTACAACATATAGGAAAATCACATCAGATCACAAAATGGTGGACAATCACACAATACTGGGGATCATGGCCTACACAAGTTGACAAACTTTTTTGGGGAACACAATTCAATACATGACAGTAGGTAAGAGTAATGCCCTGGAAGAAGTATAGCCAGAATGCTCATTAGAAGTGAGATGGCAAGACTTCCTCTCACATCTTTGGACATGTTATCAGGAGGGACCAGTCTCTGGAGAAGGACATCTGGCTTAGTGTAAAGTAGAGGGTCAGCGAAAAAGAGGAAGACCCTCAACTAGATTAACACAGTGGCTGCAACAATGGCCTCAAACATAGCAATGATTTTGAGGATGGCCCATGACTAGGCAGTGTTTCATTCTGTTGTACATAGAGTCGCTAATAACAACAGTAATGGGAATAGGTAATAATAGGGAGGCAGTCCATTTTCCACCCTTTGGTTCTTAGACCAGTATAGTCTGTCTATAAGGGAAATGACACCATACATTGGCTGCTGGTTTAAGGCATATACTGTATGCTGAGGGAGTGCCCCAACCTCACAGGGTATTGTTCCCCAGATGGCGTCCTAACTGTGACTTCACACTTCAATCAAGCCATCTACTTCTGGGTGATGGGGCATATAGTAAAACTAATGGCATGAGCCCATCACCCCACTACCTTTTCTGTAAGGTCATTTTCTTGGTTATGGATGGTGTTATGTGTGATTCTATGACATAAATGAGGCATTCTGTGAGTCCACATATAGTGGTGCTAGTGGGAGCAAAAATCAAACGATGCATTGCATTGGGCACATCTGCTGCAAAAGATCTCTTTAAAGTGTTAAAACGCAAAGATGTCACTTTAAGGAATAAGGTGCACCTGACCAAAGCCATGGTGTTTTCATTTACCTTGTATGCATGTGAAAGCTGGACAGTGAATAAGGAAGATGGAAGAAGAATCGACACCTTTGAGTTACGGTGTTAGTGAAAATGGTGAGTGTACATTGATTGCCAGGAAGAATGAATGAATCTCTCTTGGAAGAAGTACAGACAGAATGTTCCTTAGAAACGAGGATGGTGAGACTTCATCTCACATTCTTTGGACATGTTATCAGGAGGGACCAATCACTGGAGAAGGATATCACGCTTGGTAGAGGGTCAGCAAAAAAAAGAGGAAGACCCTTAACAAGATGAATTGACACAGTGGCTGCAACAATGGACGTAAGCATAGTAATGGTCATGAAGATGGCACAGGACCAGGCAGTGTTTTGTTCTGTTGTACATAGTGTCACTATGAGTTGGAGCCGACTTGGTGGTACCTAACAACAACGACAAGTAGAAGCAAGGTTGGCAAGGAAGGAAAAATCATATGTAGAATAAGGATCTATTCCAGTGATGATAAACAACTGAGGCCTCCATGATAAAAGGGCTCCAGTGCACGCAAACTGTCCCCACATAGCCAACATCAGGGGCCAAGTGGGGAATGATGGCTATGGAGACTCAGGGTTCACATTCTGCTGTTGTCAAGTTGAATACTCAGCAGTGGAGATAACCAGATCAATGGGCCCTGGTAACCATTAATCTGTCTCTATGCATTTGCCAAATCTAGGTATTTCATATAAATGAGATCATACAGTATTTGTCCTTCAGTGTCTGGCTTATTTCACTTAGCCTAATGTTTCCAAGGTTCATAAGTGTCATAAAATGTATCAGAATTTCAACATCATGATAAACGGAGAAAAGATTGAAGTTGTCAAGGATTTCATTTTACTTTGATCCACAAGCAACAGCCACGCAAGCAGCAGTCAAGAAATCAAAAGATGCATTGCATTGGGTAAATATGCTGCAAAGGACTTCTTCAAAGTGTTGAAGAGCAAAGATGTCACCCTGAAGACTAAGGTGCGCCTGACCCAAGCCATGGTATTTTCAGTCGCATCATATGCACGTGAAAGCTGAACAATGAATAAGGAAGACCGAAGAAGAGTTGACGCCTTTGAATTGTGGTCTTGGCGAAGAATATTGAATATACCATGGACTGCCAAAGGAACGAACAAATCTGTCTCAGAAGAAGTACGGCCAGAATGCTCCTTAGAGGCAAGGATGGCAAAACTGCATCTTACATACTTTGGACATGTTGTCAGGAGGGATCAGTCCCTGGAGAAGGACATCATGCTTGGCAGAGTACAGGGTCAGCAGAAAAGAGGAAGATCCTCAACGAGGTGGATTGACATAGTGGCTACAACATAGTGGCTATGAGCTCGAGCATAACGATTTTAAGGATGGGTCAGGACCGGACAGTGTTTTGTTCTGTTGTGCATAGGGTCGCTATGAGTTGGAACCAACTCGACAGCACCTAACAACAACAACATATGTCTACTAGAGTGGAATTGCTGGGTCATAAGGTAACGCTGTGTTTGTTTCAGAACTGCCAGAATTTTTCACTGTTAGTCTTTCGATTATAGCCTTTGATGACTAGAACAACTGTTATTCTACTCCTGTTATAGGATGCATAGTGATTGGATGATTCACTGAAGTCAGACTACCAGCCCTTCCTTTTTGCTTTGCTTCATGTTTGTCAGTCAAATTTTCACCTTATGTTAGACTTATTATGTCTAACATAACACTTGTAGCCTCAATAAAGCTGTTTTCCAAAATCTGTAATTACTCACCATTTCATGAAGCAACTACATGGTTTTAGAAACCTTTCCAATGCCATAAATTGTTTATTTATTGTACTGCCTGATTGTTACTAATGTTAATGATTTTTATTTTGTTTTACTCTGTTTTGTTTCTGATACAAGATCAGTTTTAAGAGACCTATTTATGGTCAGGAGTATATAAGCAATATTTGGGACTGAGTCCTCTTACTCTCTTTCATCATTCTATCTAGCCATTAATATATATAAATATCAAGATGCTATCATGAATGTTATGTAATACATTGACCTGCTTCCAAACTCATAGAGTTCTGTTCTTTTATCCTGTAATAGGACCATTACCATCTTGTTCAGAACAAAGCATTACTGGAGAATACGCACTGCTATCAGTGCAGCATCTAGGGGAAAATCTCAAAAGATTAAGTTTGACATACACCTTCCTATTTCCATGAAAGCAGTAGGAGCAGTGTCTAACTCATGAGCAAAGTACCTGTGCAGTTGATTGTGATGGAAGTTGGAAGAAGATATGAAATAATGTGTAATTGATGGAGCTCCAAAGGAAATAAAACATGTCAATTTAATGAAACTACTATTAGGACCCTTATCTACAATAGTTGTAGATCAAGGATATATATATGAGAATTGTAGCAAAAATGAGGGTGTTTGTTTTGAGTTGTTAGGAAGCACATCATGGAGGCACCACACCGGCCATGTGCTGCCCACCTTTGGCTTTTTATGGGACAAAAAAATAACTCCATAATTTGTTAGGGAATTTTGTGTGTGTGTGTGTGTGTGTATTATATATATATATATATTGCACTTTAGTTGAAAGTTTACAGCTCAGGTTAATTTCTCATACAAAAATTTATACACATATAGTTATATGACATTAGTTTCAATCCCTACAATGTGACAGCACACTCCCCCTTTCCATGCCATTTCTTGTGTCCATTCAGCTAGTTCCTGTCCCTTTCTGCCTTCTCATCCTGCCTCCGACTGCAGCCACCAATTTGGTCTCAGAAGCACGCTCTTCACGGGTATTGTTTTATGTTTTATAGTCCAGTCTAATCTTTGTCTGGGCTTTGGGAATGGTTTTAGTTCTGGGTTAACAGAGAGTCTGGGGGTCATAGTTTCGGGGGTTCCTCCAGTCTCTGTCAGACCATTAAGTCTGATCTTTTTACATGAATTTGAGTTCTGTTCCCCACTTTTCTCTGGTTCCACCTGGGATTCTCTATTGTGTTCCCTGTCGGGGTGGTCATTGGTTGTAGGTCATCTAGTTCTTGTGGTCTCAGGCCGATGGAGTCTCTGGTTTATGTGGACATTTTGTCTCTTGGGCTAGTATTTTCCTTGTGTCTTTGGTGTTCTTCATTCTCCTTTGCTCCAAGTGGGTTGGGACCATTTGATGTATCTTAGATGGCCACTAGCAGACTTAAGTCTCCAGACCCTACTCATCAAAGTGGGTTGCAAAACATTTTCTTAATAAACTTTGTTATGCCAATTGACCTAGATGTCCCCCAAAACCATGGTTCCCAAGGGAAGTTTTTTCGTTAAATGCATCATGATTCATGATTCATGCATCAGACATGAAATCTGCTTGACTATTTAGATGAGAACACTATACTAAAGTTTAAGTTTTGAACTTAAACACTCTATCTGTAAGAAGGGTGGATACAACAGACATTTACTAAAACTAAAAAGCTGCTTGTCATGGAATCAGTTCTGATTCACGATGACTTCATGTGTGTCAGAGCAGAACTGTGCTCCATAGTGTTTTCAGTTGCTGAATTTTCAGAAGTAAATTGCTAGGCCTGTCTTCTGAGTTGTCTCTGGGTGGACTTGAACATCCATGCTTTTGGTTATAGCCCATCAATCATGCTGTTTGCACCATCCAGGGACTCCTTACTACAACTAAAAGCTTGGTATGAGAGATAGCAATAATGGCAGTAATCTTTTCACAATGTGTTATAGAAACTCAGCTGGAATTTTCTAAAACAAACAAACAATGTTTTCTCTTTTCTATGCTTCATTTGCAAGTGTGCTTGGTGGGTAGGCTGACTTTCTTGCTCTTTCGATGCATATGGCCATCTTACGTTACATTTCTGTTCAGATGAGTCCTGTGGAAGTGGGGAAGTGGAACATTTTAGGCCCATTCCAGATTCCTAGGGAAGAATTCCATCATCCCACCTTGGATCAGATGCTCATCACTGGATGAATCATCTGTGACCAGAGGATATTGTCAGGTAAGAACACAGCATTTTCTGTGGAAATCATGCGGATGGAGAGGGTCGGGGCAGGTGTAGAGTGAATAGGAAATCTGCAGATGAATGGAGTGGAAAGGTCTCTCCAGCCCCGGTGGCACAGTGGTTAAGTGTTTGGCTGTTAACCAAAAGGTCAACAGTTCAAATATACCAGTCACTCCTTGGAAGCCCTATTGGAGCAACTCTACTCAGTCCCATAGGGGCACTACAAGTCGGAATTGACTCAGTGGCAATGGGTTTGGGTTTGAGTTTATAGCATCTGGAATTGCCCGACTTCATGAGGGACAAGAATCAGGATAAGGATCAGCACAAAGCTGGTTCCTATGAGGTTGAGGTCAGACATACCTCTGCTCTCTAATTTCTTCACCATTCCTAACACCAGCCACCACTCTCTCTGTGTCATAGCACTCTTGACTTCTCTGCAGGGTTCAATGATTCATTGCTTTGGCCACACAGAAGTCACAGATATACTCACGGTGGTTTATTAGGGAAGTAACAGGCTACAGCCTGGGATCAGGATCAACTCGGAAGTAACAGGAGCAACTCAGGATCAGCATCAGGAAGCACACAGGCAAGGTCTGGAAGGCTCCTCCTCTCTTCTTCGGTGCAGGACAGCTTCCAACCAGGACAGCTCTCTCTGCCATCAGGCCTTATAGTCCGTGTAGCAGCTCCCTCAGCTGTCTCAGCTGCTGGTCTTCTAGCAACAGCTCTCCACTGTCAGCCTCTTTGCCTGTGGCCTCTTCACCACTAATCAGCCCAGCACACAGCCAGTGTAGAAGCTCTTTTATCTGCCCTCTGCTGTCAGTCCTCTCTGCTGTCAGCTTTTCTGCTATTAGGCATCTCTATCATCAGCCTCTCCACTGCTAACTGGCCCAGCTCATAGCCAGTGTAACAGCTTCAAGACCCCCTCAGCTCCCATGTGCCTCTGCTTCTCTGCCAGCACAGCTCTTACCCAGCATCTCTCTCTCAACCAAGAAGTCCTCTCCAAAACCTCTGCATTTCAGTTGTTCATATATCCTGGGCCTCTTCAGTTACAAGGCAGGGCCTCCTTCACCAGACCAGAGTTCAGCCAATCCTCAGTCACCTACGAGGTGTCAGTCAACGCAGGACGTGTTACTTACCAGACAAAAGTATCAAACTATCAAGTGATTTACAGCTTACCCACCTTTTTATTTCCTGCAGAGCGACTGGTGGGTTCGAACCACCGAACTTTCAGTTAGCAGCTGAGTGCCTAACCACTGCATCACCAGGGCTCCTAGGAAATGTCAATCAAGCCTCTGGGCAAAAGTAACAAACCTTCTGGGGTATAAAGCAACCAGGGGGTAACCCTCCTCAAATTGCTTCTCTGAAGAACTAGGGCAAAATTAACTCCTCAGGGCTTAGAGGAAAAATCTCCCAAGCTTCTTTTCCAAAGAACCAAAGTGAAAGGCCACATAAAGGAACTCACTGAACCACAACTGGGCCAACAGAAAAATAGCAGTCTCCCAAAAAAGACTGAGAAGAGAGGATGAATTAAGTCTAATCACCAGGTCAGTCATTGGAAGGCTCCTTGGAATAGTTACGGGACATTGAGAAAGGCAGTCATAGGTCATGGTTTCCAAATGTCCTGAGGACCTAGTGATCCTCTCCTCCCCTTCTAGGGGAGCTTTGAGCCTAAACTCACAGTGCTCCCCTTGTCAGCAGGAAGTGGACACTATCTCCCCCTAGCCTCCCTCCTCCCTCTGCCCCATTCCTAAATATGCATATTGGTCTGAATTTTGCCCATTGCCTCCCTCTGTGCAGTGTATATTCTTGTTTTTTTCTTAATTTTTATTTTTGTAGTGTATTTTCTTGCCCCATAAAATCACGGATGATCCAGAAATTTATCTAAGAACAACAGAAACAAGATTTTCAGCAACTTGGGTATTCTCTAGTCCCGACCCCCAATCCTACCACAACCTATTCTGAAGTCTGAACAACATAATGCCCTTTGGTCTTACTCTAACAAGGAGCTAAATAATCCTGCAATAAAGCAAAATTCTGACTTGTAAAACTATTAGCATTCTTTTCTTGTTAAAATTGTTATCAAATATTTGGTTTTGTGGGTATGTTCTAACTGCTTCAGCCTACTCTAGCAGAAGATTACCCCTCAACAATGAAAACAAGCAAGCATAAAGCTTGGAAGAGACACTTGTGAATACAGGAAGGAAAGCAAAATGCGTGCGTTATTAGTGAAATTTTTCCCATTTTGGTCTTCATCTTCACTATTTAATATATGCTTCTTACAGAATGAAGGGCAGCAGAATTTTGTATTTATTCACAGCTAATTTGCAAACATAAAATTTTAATTAAAATCTGTGGCTCAAAGTTTCTAATTATCCTGTAAAAGAAATTTTATTATTGGAATTTCAGTTCTTTTATTCCTTTTTTAGTGGTTGTTTCTTTAATTATAGACTGTAAGATAAGCCATTTTTTTTTAAAAAAATCTAATAACAGCATCATTAAAGGAAACTACCAATTTTTAAAAAATATAAATGGCTTCATGAGATTCATTTTATGCAGTAATTAAATAACTTGGTTTCAGTGTGAAGTGAAAAATTCTAAAATGATCGAACTTTTATCTATGGATTAGAATTTAAGAAAAATAATTTCAAATATTGATACGGTCTAACTAAATCTTAGACATAAATCTATCTGTAGGTGATGATATAATGCATACTTCATAATCATTTCATATTTAAATGGTGTAAGATATGAAATTAAGGATGAGTTATTGCTGCATTCTATATATATATATAGGGCCCTGGTGGTGAAGTGGTTAAGAGTAACCAAGAGGTTGCATTTCAAATCCACTAACCACTCCTTGGAAACCATATGGGGCAGTTCTACTCTGTCGTATAGGGTCACTATGAGTTGGAATCGACTCAACAGTAGTGGGTTTATATATGTGTATATATATATATACATAAATTTGGTCTCTGACATAAGAATAAAGGAAAAGTCAGACTCAGTTAAGAAGAGTTAGAAATCAAGACAACCATCATACTAATAGCTGTCACGTATTGACTAGTTACTATGTACCATGTAAGGCACTCAAACTCCACTTCTTACAGCAATCATGAAAGTTGTTATTATACTTTTTTTTTTTACTAATTGTAGTGAGCTATAATACACATACCATAAAATCCACCCAATTCTAGTGTACAGTCAGTGGTTTTCAGTAAATTTACTCAGTATGCCGTCATCGCCACCATCCAATTTTAGGATATTTCCATCACTGCATAAAGAGCCTCATGTCTATCTGCAGTCGCTCTTCCTTCCTGGTCCAGCTCTAAGCAACCACTACTGTACTTTCTCTCCAGGCATTTCATGTAAGTGGAATTTCACAATCTCTGCATTTTTTTTTTTTACTTAGCATAATATTTTTGAAGTTCATCTATGTTGTATCACGAATAGACATTTGGAATACATCTACTTTTTGGCTATTATGGAAAATGCTGCTGTGAGTATTTGTGCTCAAGTCCTTGTGTGGGCACACTTTTCATTTCTCTTAGGTAGACACTCAGGAGTAGAACAGCTGGGTCATATGGCAAGTGTATGTTTTACTTTTTTAGTAACTGTCAATCTGCTTTTAGAAGTGCCTGTACCACAAGCAATGCATGAAGGTTTCAATTTCTCTATACCCTCACCATCACTTCATCTTTTCTGTTTTATTATTACTACTATTATTATAGCCATCCGAGTGTGTGAAGTGGTATCTCATTGTGGTATTGATTTGCATCTCCCTAACGACTAATGATGTTGTGCTTATTGGCCATTTGTATATCTTCTATGGTGAAATGTTTACTATTTTTTTGCTGATTTTAAATTGCGTTTCTGTCTTCTCATAATTAGGTTGTAATACATCTTTATGTATTCTGGATACACATCATTTATCACATATATACTGTGCAAATATTGTGGCTTGACTTCTCACTTCTTAATGGTGTCCTTTGAAGTGCAAAGTATTTTCAGTTTGATGAAATTCACTTTATCAAAATTTTCTTGCTGCGTGTGTTTGAGTAATTGAAGTAGTCTTTGAGAAATTGAAGGTCGCCCTTTTGCTTTGTTTTTGCTGAGGAAGACACTGACACTCAGAGAGGCCAAGGAGACACTTAAGAGTGATGATGTGCTCACGTGCAGGATGTTGCCCCTCCACTGCTGGTCGTTGCCACTTGCTGCTCACTGTTGTCAGTACAGGAACCAAGTGAGATCAGGAAAGGTAAGTCTGGTACGGGGCCCAGGTTTCCCCAAGATCCAGGACATTTAAAAGAAGCACAGTTGTTTTAGGTGATTGGAATATAAGTAGAGGAAACAGATGTGTCTTCCCAGATAACTCCCTTATTTTTTAATATATCTTTGGAATGAAGGTGTTGTGAGGTGCCATTGAGTCACCTCCAACTCATAGTGACCCCATGTTAACAGAACCAAACTTTGCCTGGTCCTGCGCCGTTCTCAAAATAGTAGGTATACTCGAGCCCATTGTTGCAGTCTCGCCACCCTTGCTTCTAAGGAGCATTCTAACTGTACTTTCTCCAAAACAAATTTGTTCGTAGTGTCATAGAGTAAAACTGGAGTCTCTGTTATAATTAAAATAAAGAGATTTATTGAAGGAATATTACAACCACAGTTGGGCAACAATCTATAAAATTACAAATTACCCCGAAGTACAGAAAATGAGAAGGGCTTTTACACAGGAGAAGTTTAGGGAAACAGTAACCATTAGTCATACATTAGTAACAATAAGTCACGCATTAGTTAACCTGCATAAGCATTTTGCAAAAATGGTTTTATTTATCGTTCAAGGATAGGGGCAGCTTATGCAAAAACATTCTTTCTGAGAATATCTTTCTATCTCCTTCCCCTGCTTACTCAGAGTGATTTGACTTTCTGAGAGCAGCTGTGTTTTGCCTCCGCTCCTCCACTTCCCCCAGTCAACAAAAAACCAAATCGGTTGCCGTGGAGTTGATTCTGACTCATAGCGACCCTATAGGAAAGAGTAGAACTGTCCCATACAGTTTCCAAGGAGCGCCTGGTGGATTCAAACTGCTGACCTTTTGGTTAGCAGCCGCAGCTCTTAACCACTATGCTACCAGGTTCCCCCCCTTCCCCCGAGTCAGTGTAGATTAACCCATTAATGGGAGCATGGCTCATACATCTTAGCACAATACAAAATGGAGTTCGACCTGTACCCTGGGCAGAAGTCTCCCTTATGCCAAGCACCTAGATTTTGGGGGCTCTTTTGTAGAGGAAATACCTAAAATACAATATTTTGTTAGAGAGTTTTAATGAGATCATGAAACCCTACTTTCAAGCTATGAAAATGTTGGTCTGCCCCATCTGCAGCTTGCACAGCTGTGGTCCTTACTAAGGAAGGTTGAGCCTCCCTTGGGCTTCCCTGTCGCAGGTGGACTCTGTGGGTTTATGAAGTGTGAGGTCCGTGCTGGAGATCGATGAGATTTTATTCTAGATGAACTTGTGAAAATTCATCATTTTTCATTGATAAATTAGTACCTGAAAGTTCAACTGTATACTCAAACTGTAAACAAATATTTTTGAAGCAAAGACCCAGTATAAATAAGTTTTTGGTTTTTAATTACTTTAAAATAGCAATGCTTTTCATTGGTTCTAAGATCTAAGTATACATTTAAGCACAAAAAAAATGGACTTCAAAACAAATCTTCTATACAAAACAACTTCTATAGGAAAGCTAGGAAGCAAAATTTCAACTAAATTCCCCAAATAGAAAATTTTGCTATTCCAATGTATGTATGAATAAGTTCTTTCAGCACTTGCTGGTTTAATGTAAAAACTCACTAGAAAAATTTGATGAAGAATAAATTGAGAAGTCTGGCTCATTTTGTGAATTTAGAAAACCTTTCAAAAATACTTTTCTGGTAGACATCCTCTAAGATGGCTCCCAAAAATCCCCACCTTTTGTAATCCCTACATTTTGAATGTCGGTTGGACTTATTTAATTGCTTCTAAGAAAGACTATACAAGTGACGAGATTTTACTTCAAAAATTAGGTTACAAAATGACTGTGGCTTCCATCTCGCTTACCCTCTCTTGCTCTCTTGCTGACTTCTTTGGAAAAAGCCAGCCACCATGTTGTGAGTTGCCTTATGGAGAGGCTCACATGGTAAGGCACTGATATCTCTTGCCAACAGCCAGCAAGGAACTCAGGCCTACCAACAGTTATGTGACTGACCTTGGGAGCTGCAAGATTGAGTTCAGAAGCTGATCTGACAGCATTTGAGCCTTGAAATGAGTGCAGCCCTGGTAACACCCATATTGCAGCCTGTGAAGGACCCTGAGTCAGAGGACTCAGCTCAGCCTCATCTTGATTCCTGACCTACAGAATGGTGAGATAATAGGCATTTGTTGTTTGAGTTGCAATAGTTAACCATTGCAGCTATCTTTGTAATTGCTAATTTAATAAATATGTTGAATTACTTTTGTTTTTTCCTCCAAGAATGAACATTCACAGTATTTCAGATCTTGACAATTTTTGGCTTGTGGAGGACAAGGCAGACAGAACAGACATATGACAATAATGATAGGCAAATAACTGGATCTTCATGAAGCTGATATTTAAATATTTGCTAACATTTACTTAAAGGAGACACTCAGCTCTATGTGGGGGAAAGTTTGGGAGGAGGTGACAAACTGGGTGGCTTAAAACAACAGAATTTTATTTTCTCAGAGCTTTAGAGGCCGGAAGTCTGAAACCACGCGTCAGCAGGGCTGGTTCCTTCCGGAGGCCCTGAGGGAGAGGCTGTTCCCTGCCTCTCTCCTAGCTTCTGTGGTAGGCAGCAATCCTTGGTGTTCCTTGGCTTGTAGATCCATCACTCCAATCTCTGCTCCATTGTCACGTGACATTCTTCCCTCTGTGTCTCTCTCTGTCTCTGTCTCTTCTTTTTTAATAAAGACACCACTCAGATTGAATTAGGACCCACCCTACTCCTGTATGACCTCATGTTAACTGTTAACATTGTCAAAGATCCTGTTTCTAGACAAGGTCACATTCACAGGTACCAGCTGTTAGCACTTCAATACATCTTTTTGGGAACACAATTCAGTCTGTAACACCCCCCCACACATGTTAGTACAAGGACATTGGTTGCCTATAGGACTTTTTCTCATAAGCCTCTACCTTTAACATTCTTAGGTAATAGGTGGATACTTAAAATGATCTCACCTTTCCTGGTTTGAATAATCTCCATGTTATTTTAATATTTAGTTTATCCAAAAGTCAAACTGATTTAAACGGTATCTATATTTTCCTATATATTTGGAAATTCTCATAATAAAAAGTAAAAAAATAATAACAAGGGCTGAGTGCAGTAGTTTCTTTTGGTTGCATTGTTCTCCTTCAGAGTCTAGTCCAGTTTTCACAGGTCCTTCCCCTGCTTCTCCTCCCTGAAAGAGTGTCCATGTGCATGAGGAAGCTTACGGTAGCTTTTGTGGGAGTAGGGGAAGAGGATCCTTGATCCACATGGCATCCATCCCTGGATCCTTGTCCACCCTGCTGCACTGCCCCTGGTCTGTCTGCTCCACGGCCTGGTGACTTTACAAGAGCTCATTCCAGCATTCTTGCGTAGCATTGATATCTCATAACAAAATACAAGGACATGGTTTATTTTAAACAAAACATTCTATAAGTAGAAAATGGAAGGAGAATAAAAACACTGCAGCTCTTGCTAAAATGTCTTAGCTTTCTAAAATCTCTACATTGTTTCCTAAACTGCTTCCCAGAGTCTTACACTGAGAATATGAAATTTAAGGTTCTAGGGAATCCAATTTGGCCACTGCAGCCTGGTATAAATCCTTAGAATTTCTTCATTCCGGGACATGTTACACTGCCTGGGATGTCTGCCACTATGGTCGAGTTTGGAAAAGTTCCTGAGTTTACCATCTTGAATTTCGGGAAATGATGCAAAGGCAGTCAAAGAATTTGGGAAATTGCAAACTGGGCCACTGAGTAAGCTTCATAAATAAAAGCATTTCTATCCAGCATTTGCCATGTAGAAAAGATGAGATGACATACAACATGTAATATTGGCATGAGTCCTGAACCTTTTCATATAGGTGGTTTAGTGAAGAAGAAAGAACAAGGACTGAGGGGCAGGAGGACCTGGGTTCTGGCCCAGAATAGTCCCTGACTGAAGATAAACTACCTAATCTCCTTGAACATCAGTTTATTTATCCAGCATGTGAGGCGGGGATGTTATAAATGCTATAAGTGCTGTAATTCTGACTACTCAATATAAATATCTATGATCTTCATATTTGTCTTATAAAAAGGAACATACACAAATAGACGTTCAGGATTGTTTTATTACAGCTACACAAGCAAAATAATCTAAATATATAAAAATCAAATTTAAATTTCTATGAAGCCAATTATGTATTTTAATTTTTACCCCTCTCAGTAGTGTATATTTTATTCTAAAAAGTGGTTTTCTAAGCAGTTGCATGTATGCCCCAAGGGTCGGTTAACCCAGACAGCCACTGACCTGAATTCATACACATGTGTTCACTCTTGCCATCACTTTTCAGCTTTTATGGATTCTGGTTTCCTGTTGAGTCGTCAGAGTCACCTGATTCAAAAAGTCTCTGTAGTGACACTATCAGGGACCCGGTGCGGCCACATCATAGTGTCAGGCCCGTATCTATGAAAACAACCACAGTCTGACTCCAAACACACAAGTGTAAGCGACATCTGTCGAAGGAGAACTCCAACTCCACTTTGGTTTTTGGTTTAAAATCTCACCAGTACTTGACGTGAATCCAGCTTGTAAACAGTGCAGCGGGAGGCAACAGAGGAGGACTGCTTCAAACACTGGAAACCTCACTGAAATCTTTAAAATGCTGCGGAACAAAGGTTTGGCTCTAGAGCACAAAGCAGTCGTTAGAAAGTGTTTCCCTGTATCCTGCGTTATCCTTTCTAACAGACAGGGCTCGTTTGTTGTTGTAGTTATCGCTACATTCCCTTTTTCCCCCAGTCATTTGTTGGCATTATAAGTGTGCTTTATCTTTTAAAATTTGCAAAATAATTTGTATATTATGCAGAAGATGTAAGAAATAGTTAGTGAGCACCCATGTACAGCCACTCTGACTAAGAAATGAAAACTTACCCATTATCTTTGAAGGCCTCCATTGGTCCCTCTCCAATCCCATCCTGTTTATTATTCCCGTTGTTTGTCTTTGTAGTTTCATCAGCATGAATATACTGCTAAATAAGATCTTGCTTTGATTTGTATATTTTTGAACTTCAAATAAATGGAATCACACGCCATATATTCTTTTGCAGCTTTCTTTCTTTGCTTCATATTATGCTTGTAATATTCATTCTCATCATGAGTTTAGCTGTAGCCTATTTATTTACTTTTGTTGTTTTATTCTGTCCCATCATAATACTATATTGAGTAAAGGTGTCCCATCTAATTAATTAGATTAGGGTTGTTCCCCATATTTTCTGTTACAATAAAAGCAGCTATGAACATTCTCATGTATTTTTCCTGGACATAGGAGCTTGAATTTCTCTAGGGCCTATACAATGGAATTGCTGTGACAAAGGGAGCCCTGGTCATGCAGTGGTTAAAAGCTCTGCTGCTAACTAAAAGATCAGCAGTTCGAATCCACCAGCTACTCCTTGGAAACCCTATGAGACAGCTCTACTTTGTCCTATAGGGTTGCTGTGAGGCAGAATTGACTTGACTGCAACGGGTTTAGTTTCTTTTTTTGGTTTGCTGTGACAAAAGGTTGTCACACTTCAAATTTTCTAAAACCTATCGTCATCAATTCCAAAACCTAACGGCCCTAAGGGACACAGTAGAGCTCCCCCATAGGTTTCTAAGACTGTAATCTTTAAGGAAACAAACTACCACATCTTACTCCCAGCGAGTGGCTGGTGGGTTCAAACCACGGATCTTTTGGTTAACAGCTGCGTGCTTAACCACTGTGCTCCGTGGCTCCTTTTCAAATCTACTAGGTTATGATAAAGTGTTTTCCAAAGTGCTTGTATCAGTTTGCATCCCTGTTGACTTAGTGATTAAGAGTTCACCTGCTAATCAAAAGGCTGGCAGTTCAAATCCACCAGGCGCTCCTTGAAAATCCTATGGGGCAGTTCTACTCTGTCCTGTAGGGTCACTATGAGTCGGAATAGACTTGACGGCAATGGGTTTGGTTTTTTTTTTTTGATTTAACAGTAAAAAGTTCCAGAAGCTTCATATCATCTCTTATACTTAATAGTGTCAACCTTTTTAAATATGTCCCATTTGGTTGTTGCAAAATAGAATCTCATTGTGTTTAAATATGCATTCCCTTAATTACTAAGGCAGTAAACAAAGAAGAATAATTTTAGTTAATAATAAATGCCATAAAAAATAAACAAGCCAAGGTGGTAAAGAGTGGGAAGGGTCTACTTCAGACCCATGGCCAGGGAAGACCTCGATGTGGAGGGTCATTTGCACTGAAACACAAGTGACAGGATGGGGCAAGGCAGACAGGAGACTGAGAAAGGGCTATAGGCAGGAGTAGCCTCTGATTCCACAAAGAGGCAAAACATTGTTTCCTTTTACATGCTGGAATCTTATCTGATGAGTAAGAAAGAGAACAGGCAAGAAATTTCTCAGCTGGATCGGGGGAGGTAAACAGATGAAGAGGAAACAGTGCTTTGAATATGAAAAGGGAATGTGTAGGGAGCCAATTCAAAGGGCCTACAGTCATAATCAACTCAATGGCACACAACAACAGTCATCCTTTAGGAGCCCTGGTAGTGCAATGGTTAAGCACTTGGCTACTAACCGAAAGGTCTGTGGTTTGAACCCACCAGCAGGTTCTGTGAGAGAACAGGCCTGGCAGTCTGCTCCCATAAAGATTACAGCCTAGGAAACCCTCTGGGCTGTTCTACTCCGTCCCAGAGAGTCACTATAGTCAGAATCCACTCAAGGGCACACAACAGTTACCCTTTTAATTTGCTTCGAATTACTTTGTATTATAAGAAATGTAAAATTGCATCTAAAGACAAGCAAATAAAACGTCCTTAACCCACTGCCGTCAAGTCGATTACCGACTCATAGTGACAGAGTAGAACTGCCCCTATAGAGTTTCCAAGGAGCACCTGGTGGGTTCCAACCACCGACCTTTTGGTTAGCAGCCGTAGCTCTTAACCACTACGCCACCAGGGTTTTCAAAACGTCCTTCAGAAGAGTAAAAACTAAAACCCGATGACATCGAGTTGATTCTGACCTTCAGCGACCCTATAGGACACAGTAGAACTGCCCCATAGGGTTTCCAAGAAGCGGCTGGTGGATTCGAACTGCCGAACTTTTGTTTAGCAGCTGAGCTCTTATCCACTGGGCCACTAGGGCTCCTTAAGAAGAGTAAACACGACATAAATCATGCAACTATTTCAAGCTTAAAAGAACAATTAGAATCTTTCTAAATTTGTCAAAGTTTTTTAAAAAATGAATCTATTGAACTTAAGATCTGTGTCATTTTGGAAGAAAATGGCTTTTCTGTTTTAAATCCAGAAGAAGCATTTCCAGCCTTTTGGAGATGCTTCCTATTATTCTCCAAGCTTTTCTCATATGTAACTCAAATAGATCATCCATTCTCTGGAGTGAGAAGTAAAAGCAACCCTTGCTTCCTTACCTTGAATGTTAAGTGAGTTGAGCGCTACCAGCCATTCTGGGAAAATGACGTACTTCCTGTGGAACAACGGAGTCTAGGAGAGTCAAAGGCGGACCTTTCTTGGTTATCTTAGTGGGCCGGTCTGGGTCTTCCAGGAAGTAGATGCCACGATGCCGTCATACATGCCTGTGGAGTATTAAGAAGAGGTGGAGCAGGAATAGGAAGAGAAAGCATTTATGCTGGGATATTTTTTTTTTTTTTTACCAGTGTGACACCTGAGAAAGGAGACAGGGAAAGCGGGAGGCTTGGGGAAGAAAAGCCTCAGGCCGCAGTGCAGCTCTGAGAGTGTCTCAGCCAGCCCGACGAGCATCCTGGAGCAAAGGCTGCCGGTTACAGGAGTCCCACAGCAAGCAGAGAGGGTCCTGCTCTATCACCCCTGCCACGCCCAGCCATTGGCTGGGAGCAGCCTGAGAGAGCATGGCCTCAGTGTGGACCCTGCAGAGGGTCCCAAAGGTGCCGCAGCTGGGCTGTCAGTTTCCCGCCCCCTCACAGTAGGTTCTCTGGAAGGGAGAGCTGAACAACACACCTCCACAGCTGCCTCACTTAGAAATGTTAATCGATCGAACTTGCCATTTCGAGATGCTTACAGTTTTCAGTGTCTGCCTAACAATAGAATATGACGCATATATCTGGGCTCCCAGTCAATTAGCAGATATTTCAGTCATGGTACATTCAAATGTCTCACTGGTTTTCCTAATGATATTGAAAAGAAATGATTATGTGAAGTTTAGACTTCTCAGCTTTTTTTTGCCTTGTTGACTTTTATTCCTGTTAACATCATATTCTACCAAAGCAGAAAGGACTGTAATTGAATTCAGATAAAACTCCTAAGTTTAACCGGGAGACACAGGTTCTTTATCCATCCCTTTTTGCCTAATGTTAAGTTTGCCTGAAGAGCACAAGTAAGCAGGGAAGAAAGATTAATCAGTCAGTTAGAGCCAAGTCACGATGTCTAGTGTTAGGATTGGCCACCTGTGTGAGAGAATAGGAAGATAAATCTCCACAGGAGGTGTCATGGGTTGAATTGTTCCCCCACCCCCACCCAAATATGTGTTGCAATCCTAACCCATATGCCTGTGGCAACAATCCTATTTGGAAATAGAGGATTTTCATTATGTTGATGAGGTCCTATCATTGTAGGGCGTGTCTTAACCCTAATGATTTTTGAGATATAAAAAGAGCCAATGAGACACAGAAGCAAGTAAGCACAAACAGGGAAAGACAGATGACACAGGAAGATCACTAAGGAACTGAGCAACAGAAGCTGAAAGAGACAAGGATTTTCCCCCAGAGCAGAAAGAGAAAGAGCCTTCCCCTAGAGCCAGTGCCCTGAATTCTCAATTCTAGCCTCCTAAAATGTGAGAAAATAAATATCTGTTCTTTAAAATCCACTTGTGGTCTTTCTGTTACAGTAAAAAAAAATTAATTAATTAATTAAAAAAAAGTTACAGTAGCACTGAGAAATTAAGAGAGTTCTTTCACAGAGTCATACCATCTAAGGAGGTGCAGAGAACTCTAGAAGCAAAAAGACACACACAGCATGCATCCATGGTGGACTGGGTAACCTACCATGTGATTTGCCTTTATCTAAACTTCTTTCTGTCTCACTAGGACTTCTCACTACCTAGAGTGACTGCCTGCTTAGATCCACTACCCCAGTAAAACTTCTGGGAGGAGACTGACTTTGCAATTGAATTATCCATACTCTGTTTTCCAGAGGAACTTACCTTAAAGGTCCCTGACTCCATGCCTACACAGTGTACCTTTGCCCTTTAATGGCTCTCCTTGACCATCTGCCTTCTCTTGCTCCTGTCAAAATCTGGGAACCCTCTGTCTTAATTTCCTAGGGCTGCTGTAAAAAAATACTTCAGACTGGGTGGCTTATAAGAACAGAACTTTATTGCCTCACAGTTCTGAAGACAGGATTACAAAGTCAAGGTGTCAACTGTGTTGATTATTTCTGAGGCTTTGAAGGAAACTGTTCCATGCCTCTCTCCTAGCTTTTAGTAGCACCAGGTGCTCCTTAGCTTGTAGGGGTCTATCTCTCTGTGCCTCTTCTGTTTATAAGGATTGGATGAGGATCCATTATACTCCATCCAGCACGGACCTCATGTTAACTGATAACATCTTCAAAGATCCTGTTTCCAAACTAGGTCATGTTCACAGGTACCAGGCATCAGGAGTTCAACACATGTTTTTAGGGAAAACCGCCCAATCTATAAAAACCTAACCAAAACCATTGCTGCTCAGTCGATTCGGACTCATATTGGCCCTACAGAACAGAGTAGAACCGCCCCATAGGGTTTCCAAGGCTATAAATTTTTATGGAAGCTGACTGCTATATCTTTCTCCCCAGAGCAGCTGATGGATTCGAACCACAGACCTTTCAGTTAGTAGGCAAATACTTAACTACTGCGCGACCAGGTCTCCTCTATCCAGCCTATAACACTCCCTTAATGGAATCAGAGAGGGTTCATGATAGCTGCAGGGAAACCCTTCAAAAATGGAACCCAGGTCACAAATTTATTGGAGTCCTTACCCAAGGAATTAGCTATTCTCAAAATCAGAGCTTACACTAGTAGCCAGACCCCCGGAAACTAAATGAAACTCTTTTACTGACAAATACGTTCAGATAGCCCCTTTCCATGAGAACTTTCTCTCGGGATGCACATAACTTCCCCTTGCTTAGCCTCCTTCAGAGACAGAAATTCTCTTGAGGAACTTAAAGCACAGCTGGTAGCCCCGGAGGCGAAAAAGCTAATTGGAAACAAGCTGGATACTTTAACCACTAAGATGGGCTTTGGAGACACTGGATGGTCTTTTGATCTCTCCTCAGTTTCCCACCCAAAATTTAGGGCTCAGGCTCCATAACATTACACAACAGGACAAAAGAAAACCCTAAAAGTCCTTTCCAAAAGTATTGGTTGGACAATTCTGTATTTATTCTCGAGCCATGGCTGAAATTGTAGAACTGAAGCATTAAATGAAATAAAAATGGAGTCATGTGGTTGACAAAATTGCTTGGCAGTAAAATGGACAATGTCCCTAAGACTTGTTGTACTGAAACATAAGCCTAGCTTACCTATAAATCAGGCCACCATCGTTAATCAAGGAAATCCTGATACTCTTTCAACAGTAGATTATATAAGCCAATCAGAAATAAGTTTCTTTTGCTTCCGCGTTTTGTCAGTAAAAAGTCAGTCATTGCTGATACTGGGTGGGGTGCCTTTCCATGTTGGGTTTGGTGCTACTCAATTTGCGGGTCTTCTGCCCCAATAAACTTCATCTAGTAGGTCACGGACTCAGTTTCTTTGGAATGTTTTGGCAACAGAAGTGGTATTCTAAAGGAGACCTCAGCGATCCCCAAGGATTCTACGGAAGCATGCTTTGATGCCCGAAAACCCCTTTGAGATTTCTGTCTCCTCGCTGTTCATAGAGGTAGTCCAGAAGTTTCCTCTCAGATCCATACTCTGTTCTTGTTCCATTTTGGGTTCTCTGAGCTTTATTCAGGAAACCCTGGTGGCATAGTGGTTAAGTGCTATGGCTGCTAACCAAGAGGTCGGCAGTTCAAATCCACCAGGCGCTCCTTGGAAACTCTATGGGGCAGTTCTACTCTGTCCTATAGGGTCGCTATGAGTCGGAATCGACTCGACTGCAGTGGGTGGTGGTGGTGAGCTTTATTCAAGACTAGGGAAGACTGGGTCTGGCCCTCTAGATGAGCTAGGTTCATTTGGGTCTTTTTGTTACTTACAGGTAAGACATGGGACTCTGAGGATCCAAAGAACTCCAGCAAATTTTATGGTTAAATATGGTGAAACTTGAGACAGATAGGGTTAACTGTGCTGGTAGAACAAAAAATGTGTTAAAAGATTACCATCTAGAAGTTGGGTAAACAGGAACCCACCCTGTCAACAGGAGGTAAGATTGAAACAACCCCTGAATTCTTATCTCCTTCTTAGTGTTTTTCTAGTCCCCTTTTTACACCTCCTTTACAGGCTCCTCATGCACAGAAGAACAAAGTATGACCGCTGTTTAACCTTCCTTAGCCCTCCGGAGATGGCAATGTAGTGCCAAAGATCAAGTGCACTTGTGCTATATCCCATAATAAGTGATGCCAAGAGCTGCCGAGAGGACCCCATCTTGAGTATCAGCAGGTTCCATCTCAGATTCCAGATGCCTGTGCAACCTAATTAGCATACGCCACCATTCTGAGAAGTACTCGCCCCTTGAAAGAAGCCCACTAAATATTCGTTACTCTGTCGTCTCCACTGAACCCATTTAAGCCTTAGCTTTGCTTTGCGAGTCAGTCTTTTGGAGAGGCTGAGATCCCTGCTGACTCATTTTGCTTGACTCATGCAAAATAAAGCTTGCTGAAGATAAAGTTTGTCTTCCGAGTGTATTCTTACTCAGGAAAAGACAAGGACCCTTTGTGTCAGATTGGCAACTGGTAACAAAACTGACTAAGAAGAATTTAGAACTGCTGTGGCCATTGTCGGGAAATTTTCAGATAGATAAGTTAAAGTATTGCAGGGAAGCCTCAAGAAAGGTAGCGTTCTTTGATTGACATTTGGAAGGTGCCAAAAGCTCAGGGGACTGATCAGTTGCTCTCCAACAATGCTTAGTAGACTCAACAGATGTGCCACTGACTGCCCCTCTGGCTTTTTTGCTTGCCTTACCCACTTACTCTTTGCCCAACTTGGCTGATTCCCGGTCTCTTCTGGCTGAAATTCCTTTTTCATCCATCTCTGAAGCCCCCTCTTTCTTTGACCCCATCCCATCTTGAAAGATGCCCTTCAGGCTTAAACCAGCTACTCGTGATAGGACCCGGACACCTGATGAGATTTTTATACCTCCTGGTTGAGTAAAATTACGAAATATTGTAAAAGAATTTCCCAAACTCAAGGATGATCCTAAAAAAAAAAAAAATCACTAGGAAATTTAGGATCCTAATTGGAAGCAATCAGGGCTTTGGAAAAAGATTGTAAAATAAATAATAAAAATTAGAGAGAATAGATTCATAAGGGAAAAAACTCCAGTTATCAAAGAGGCTGCTTACATGCTCCCAGCCATTCAAAGCTGATGGGGCTCTGCTGAAAATCTTTGCAGGCTGCAGGTAAGACTGGCAGTACACCGGCCACACTGAATAAACAAGGGGCTGTGCCAAGGGGCCGAGCCTGCCATCTTCAGTAACATAGAGAGTTAACTCCCAGGGCAGAAGTTAGGCAAAACAGGAACTAACCTCTGCTTTTAGAGTGTCTCCTTATTTAGGCATACTTCTGGTTCTATGAGTCAGAATCGACTCAACGGCAGTGGGTTTGGGTTCTGGTTCTGACTCAGCTAAAGAAAACAAGAGACTGGGGTCTTCAGTCCAGCTAAAACCAGTTTTGGAACAGCTCAGGCCCTCCTGAACTGCTTAATACTGATGACCTTGCTCCTCAGACAAGTTATTGATGTCAGAGGCTGAAAAACACACCCCCACCTACACCCCATAAAAAAAACGTGGGCAAAATGCCGTCTTTGTAGCTCCCCTTTCAGACTGAACAGGCATAAAAGGCTGGACAGCCCCAAGAATGCCCTTCATGTCAAACCAATCAGCAAGCTGGCCCCAACCTGGGGTGCTCCTGAGGACCCCAGACCCAATTTACTTTACCCATATAAGCCACTTTAAGACAGGGAGCAAAGGCCCTGAGATCGGAGGGTGCCTGTTTGAGAAATAGCGAAGAGACTGGTGTGGTTAGAGGAGAAGCAAGTAAAAGAGAAAGAGACTATACTATCAGGGAGGCAGTAGGGGGCTAAGTGTGGAACCTAGAGACTTAGTAAGGCAGAGAACAGTGGGGCCCCCAAATCTGCAAACAAAGTAACAAGAAATGGGGCAAGGCAAAGAAACAAAGCCATTCCCCAGAACAATGGGGCAGGGTATCTAAAAATAGTCTGCAAACTTCTTTAAAGTTGCCTTTCAGAAGCAGCAGGAGAAAACCAGGCCCAGGGACATGCTCAGAACATCCACCTGTGACCGCTGTGTGACCTTCCACCAGGGGCAGTGAGGAGCTACAGCCCCAGCCGGGGAACCGAACCCAGGGAGCGAGAGACTGTGCAGGCGTGACACCCCATAATAAGTCCTGCTACAAATCCCAGAGGCCTCCAGGACAGGAGCCATCTTGGAAAGCTGCTGCGTGTCCAGTATAGTTAACATATCCTCGCCTGTGCCTATGAATAAAAATGAATCTTTTCCCTCCCAAGAACTTTTAAAAACTCAGGCCTGTCTTTTGTTTTCTGAGACGTGGGTAAGCATTGCTCTAGGCCCTCCTCGTCTCCGCTTGCAAGCCTCTTCAATAAAGCTTTGCTCGTGTGGAAAACTACGTGCCTTACCTGCTCATTCTTGACCAGTGAGAGGCAAGAACCTTATTCTGGTAACAAAGGCATTTGCCTAGTTCTACCAGAGGCCTTAAACGGTCCAATGTTGAAAAATTTACATCATCTGACCCACCATGGAGTAGATAAAACGATTCAGATTGTGACCAAATATTGGTGGGGCAATTGCTCTCGAGTGGCGCAGCAAGTTTACTTCACAGACTTGCTTGTTTTTAAAATGGACGGAACATATTAGAGGTAACTTAGACTTTTACTAGATACTTTTGGAGTCTTTTTAAATAAAAATTGACTCACTTGAAAAGTACACTGGTAAAAGGATAGATTATTTGGCTAAGAAAACAAGGCTTTGGAAAGACAAAACTTATCCTATGTTGCTTCTTGGAATGTGTATATTTTAAGAGAACATTCAACCATTTAGACTTTGCCAGATTTGGGTTCTGTCCCTACAGAATCAGCTTTGATTTCCTAGTTGAAAATTGTCCTTCAGGGAAAAATTCTAAGCTTTATAAAGGGAATGCTTTAGTCTCTCAGGAGTTCCTTAATCCCCGTGACTGGGGGAGACTGTATATTGACAATCATTCTCTTTCTGGAAATTGGTTAATTCAGGAAAATAATATCATTCCCTATAATGAATCTGTTAATAATGCCACAAAAGCAGATGTCCTCTGTGCACCCAAAGGCTATGTTTTTCTTTGTGGATAGTCTAACTGGTATAAAAATTATGAAACTCTTCAGAACTCAGATGGGGCTGGGCCCTCCAATGGATGGCTGTAGAATATCAGGAGTCTGCACTCTTGGAACCCTTGAGATACTACTAGAACTCCACTCACATGAAGAAAATATACATTGCACTAGCACCCTAGTTTTTTTTTTTTTAAGAATTAGAAACAAATGAGGTATCTTGCCAGCAAGTGTTAACCCCCACAGTCTTTGCTTCCTTTGTTATGTCCTTACTTCCCCGTATGGGACTCAGACAAATGAAGTCATGGTTTGTAACCTGTCTCAAACACTATGGTAGTGATAGGTGACTCCACAGTTGAGGCTATAAAATCTCATCAGAAGCCTCTCAACTCTTTATCTAGGGTGGTGCTAGATCAGAGAATTGTTTTAGATTTCCTTCTGGCCCAACAACGTGGCATCAGTGCAATGGCTAACACTTCTTGTTGCATGTGAACAAATTCCACTGGACAAGTTGAACAAGTTGTAACCAAAATTCAACAAGAACATTGGTTTCACCAAGTGGAATCTCAGCCTAACTAGGGATGTAATCTGTTTAGCTGGCTGTCTACTAATGTAGTGTCTTGAATGTGTTCTTTAATCTAAACAGAAATTATAATTTTTAACTATGATTATTGTTTTCTGTGGAAAGATCACATGTATTACAAAATGCTTTTCAAGGTGTTTGCAACCAATCTACTAGCATTCATTCCCTGCTCAAAACAATGCTTTAGACATTATTTTTACTGTCAGAGACAAAACTGTTTTAGTCTCTGACAGTAAAAATAATCAAGCCATGGAGTCTTCACACACTTGACCCAGCTGATGACATTTCTCAAATACACTGTGTTACATAATTAATAAATCAATCATCCCCTCCGTCTCTGGTTAACACTGCCCAGAGCCTTAACTATGGCATGGTGAAGACCTGGAAATAAGAGGCCATCAAACATTGGTCAGTGAAAGCCCATGCAGAAGAAGGGCCATCAGAAGGGAAAGTGAGAGGCCAGTAACTTGATCAAAGACCTTCTTTGAAGGTCTTGACAGAAGAGGGAACTGTTAAATGAAATAAAAATGGAGTCCTGTTGTTGACAAAATGGCATTGGTGTTTGAGTGGACAATGCCCCTAAGACTTGTATTTACTGAAACTGAAGCCTAGTTCTCCTGTAAATCTAGCCACCCTTGTTCAGCAATGAGATTCTAACATCACTTCACTGACCAGTGAAATCCTGACAGCATTTTACTAAAATTGTATAAACTGTATAAACCAAACATGGAAATGTTTTGTCAATAAAAAACCAGTCACTGCTGATACTCAGCAGAGTACCTTTCCATATTCGGTTTAGTACTACCCAATTCATGACTCTTCTGCCTGAATTAACTTCATCTAATTTTTTTTTTTAATTTTATAATAGATACATTTTATTATTGACTCAGTTTCTTTTGACAGAAGCTATAAGCTCTCTGCGTCTATAAAAAAAAGATTTTTTTTTAGGCATGTTTATACGTTTATGAGTATATAATATTTTACCTTCATATGGTATTACCAAATTAGATTACAAAGTTCCTCAAAGGGTCTCTATTCTTACTGGCTTAGAAATAAATAAGCGCTTATACAAAATGAATATTCCTAAAATTTCCAGAGATTAAAGAAATTCAATTTCTAAGACTCTCATCATGCATTTTAAAAAGTATTCTCATAGAAACTAATTCAAATTTTTAAAAACTTTGATTTCACACAGTTCAGGTAAATATTTGGCAAATTAGACTAGTTTAATATTGTTGGTTTAATAAAAACAGCTATGTCTTTGGAGTTATCAGTGTCAAGGGTAATATAGGTATATATTTTTATTCTACTTGGGTATGCTTTTTCCAAACTTACATGGATTTTGTGACCAAATAAGCCAGCATTACATCTATTAAATGTAAGATTATGAAAAAATGTCTATGTATGCATCTTGATCATGCAGTGCTGCTTTAACAGAAATCCCACAAGTGAGGCTTTGACAAAGAGAAGTTTATTCTCTTACAGTCCAGTAGGCTAGAAATCCAAATTCAGGGTGCCAGCTCTAGGAGAAAGCTTTCTTTCTATGTTGGCTCTGGAGGAAGGTCCTTGTGATGCATCAGTCTTCCCTTCATCTGGGAGCGTCTCAGTGCAGGAACCTCAGGTTCAAGGGGCACACTCTGCTCTCAGCACTGCTTTCTTGGTGGTATAATAGTATGCTTAACCAAATTGAATTATCATTCTCACCAACTTTATTTCAACAGTAATTATGATTTGTAGTATAAAGGTAGTTTCCAAGATCTTTTAGGTAACTTAAAACCTTAGAGTTATGCTAAATTAATGAATGGCTATTTATTAGATACATAGATCATTTCTAAGTAATACAGAATACCAGATGACTAATTACTAAACAAAAATTTAACTTTACATACTTTTTGCCTTTAATTTTTAAATGGTATAAAGAGGGTCTGTCAGTGATTGTGTCCATTTTTTTTCCAAATTAGATGCAACATTCACTCTTTTGGAAAATACGGTTAATCATTATATCTGTAGATATTTGCATTTTGTCTAAACTTTTTGGATTGACTTCATTTCATTTTGTATGCCAGAGGAACAGCCAAATTCTCTGGTCGGTTGTAGTATTTCTTGTAATGAATTCTTGTTAGTCCTTTCACTTTTGAAAATTATCAGCAATAGAGTCAAGCACAAACATTTTAAGACTTTTGTCAACTACAGGTATTTTGTTTGTTTTACGCTGATGCTCCCCTAAAAGCATCTGCAATCAGCTATAGGCCAGAGTGATTTGTGTTCAAAGAAGGACGGTCTCTGAGCCCTTTGAGAAAGGACTATGCCAGGTACTCTTAGGCACAGGCTTCCATGGCCTCATTTAAACAACCATGAGATTATGCTAGTTGCTGAGGTAGGATTTCCTGAACTCTAGTCAAGAAGCCAATGGGTACATGAGACTGCTAACCTGAGCAGAACCAGAATTAATTACTTAGAACTGACTAAACTGATGAGATGATTGTGGTTTTTGTATAGAATATTTGTCTCATGGGAATTTTCCTTTAAAATAAGTCTAGAAATTTTTAGGTTTATCATGCATAAGCTAAGTTTTTTGCAAGGTAGTCATGGCACAGCACACAGGTAAGACCCCAAGACATTCATTTAGACCTGGAGAATCAGGATAGGGTAAATTTAACCCAATAATATAAGTCCAAATCTTCAGCTTTCAGGCGTGATCTCAGGAGGAAAGCTTGGCGAACGAAAGGCTTATTCTCAGTGGAGGTCCCTTGTAGCTGGGTTCAAAGGTTGGTGATGGTGAACAGAGTGTCCAGCAGTCTCAGTCTTCGGAGTGAGTCAGAGACTTGATTGATAGAGAGTCATTCTGCCTCTACCTTGCTCTTCTTGGAAGGGCAAAAGCTTGGGAGTTTTATGTGGTTTAGTCCCTCTGGTCTTACATAAGGATCTTATCATGGGGTGTCCAACTCACACTGTATTATGGTAACTCATGCCACAGTTTCATGATCAGGGATGCACATTTGGGGTGTCTGACATAGATAAACTAAGGACCATGTCCCATCATATCACAATAAAACAGTTGTCTACAACAAGGTAGTTGCTTATAAGGTTAGAAATCATTTATGCCAAAGAAGCTGATAGTCAGTTTGAGATTGTTTACAACTTAGCTTAAATGTTCAAGTTGCACATACATGTTCCACACATATGTGATTTGGGATCACTATATTAAAAGCATACAACACAACATGGTTGACTTCTTTTTAAATAATATTTTATTGCATTTGGTGTTACCTGATTAGGGTCCATGCCCTGGAGCAGTCGAGCCAATGAAACATACTCCAAGTCAGAAAGAGTGAGAGAGTTTATTAAGGAGATATATCCATCACCAGGGACCCAGCAGCAACACAGGCTGTCTCTATGGAGTCCCAAGGAGCAATTTTACGTTAGAGCCCACAGATGGCCTGGCTGGAGGAGTTATTCATTAGGAGATAGTGACAAAAGACTCTTTATCAGACTAAAGAGGTACATATCAGATACCTGAGCTCTGATTTTCCTGTGGGGGCTTGTAAGTCACAGGTGGTTGGACAGAACAAAACAAAGTTATTTGCATCAGATTGAAACAAAGAACAAAGTCACTAACATTAGGTCAAAACAAGGTCATCCACAAAGGTATGTGAAGGAGGAGGCAGGCAGAGGAAGGAGAAAAACTTACAGATTTATCGTGGCATTAGCTATGTCAAGCTCTCAGTCACCCCTTTTGAAAAAGGAGATAACATGCTGGGGAGTATTGGGGTCACATTGTGATGAAGGTTTACGTGCCAGTTTAGGTTCCCATTTCTACACAAATTGTTCAGTGATATTGGCTCCGTTCTTCACAATGGGCGAACATTCTCATTATTTCTGTTCTGCATTCTCAAGGTTTTGATATTCTGTTTTCTGGATATGAAAGTTCTTTCTATTTCCTCTTAAGCTGTCTATAACTCATAACAATTTAGTAGGATACGCTTTTGTAAACAAAAATTAAACATTTATCTTTCCCTGCATGGTCCCTCCAGAATTTAAAAATTCTTATTGAATATTCTTATTTTTATAGCAATGTAATTATTTGCAATGAAGCCCCAGTGGTACAGTGGTTAAGCACTCACCTGATAACCAAAAGGTCATTGGTTCGAACCTACCAGCTGCTCCCCAGGAGAAAGATGTGGCAATCTGTTTCCATAAAGGATTTACAGCCTTGGAAACCCTACGGGGCAGTTCTACTCTGTTCTGTAGGATCACTATAAGTAGGAATTCCACTTGATGGCAGTGGGTAATTATTTGTGTAGGTTTAATAAGAATCCATTTTTCTTGTTAACAGGACATAATTGAAAATATTGGTTGTCAAATCAAGCCTTTGACTAAAACTTCATGTTTGAGAATGATTTTCATAGAATCAGAGATGACTCAACACTTTTAAGAAACTAAGGTTGTCCTTATGGAGCCAATGCTTGCAAAGCCTTCTTGGGAAAATTGGCCTGGTATTTGACTTATAGGTTCCCAGCCTTAAAGATGATTAAGGAAGGTCATTTCTTGGCAGGCCCAGGAAAAAAAAAAGAAAAAAGGACACTTAGGATATTTTGAAGACCTGAAGAAGAGAGAAATTCACCCACATTTACTGTGTTGAAGGTGAAATCTGATGGTGAGTTCTTGGTTTTCTAACTTCAACGGACTTTTTAAAAAGTCCAGTTTGAGTTTCTTAGGTAAATATGCAGCAAAGCAAACTTAACAATGCCTAAATGGTAAATTACCATTTTTGTTGTACTTATGTAAGTAATCAAGCCAAATCAAATGAGGCCAGACTTATTTTATGATCTCAATAGTCTTTCTTTGAGATTTTCTTTGATGAAAAAAGAGTGGTAGTGATTGCACGGAGAAATTTTGCATTTCAACTTTTAAAGCACAGCTAATCAGATGCTTACGCTGTCCTTTGTCTTTGAGCTATTTTGCACTTTCTTGTAAATTGCAGGTAACACATGGATATGCATTCTGTCTTATCTGCCCTAGACTTAATTGACTTCCTCTCCAACTGTGGAAAAATCATTTGGGCACCAACCTGTAGATTGGATTGGATCCTGTTAGCTTGCACAAATTGCCAACTCTTACAAAATTTTCAACTACTCTGAGCCCTTTTAGTATCTGGCTACGATTCTGCAAAACTAACACTTCCAACTTTTCTCTCTCCCTCCTGACTTGGCATCAATGAGAACTAAAATTGACTGCCCAGATTCCTATTGGGACTCTATGTTGCCTTGTAGCTGGCCTTTTCCCCCAGGATCTAAGGAAGCACTGGGAGCTAAAGCAAGAGGACTTGATATATACCTGGTAGGACTCATTACTAAGGAAGATCATGCATGGGCCGAATTTTTTCCCTGGACAACCTACTGTGCAGGCCACTAAGGAAGTCCAGTGACATGTTTGGGTGATGCATACCCTTATATGAGAGGTAACCAAGACTGTGGATATCATCACCAAGAGCATCGACCTCATCTTAGCTACAAGAAGTTAGCACCAATAACTTAGATTTCACTGTACTAGGGATTCAATTACTGCCTTATTACTTTAAGAGAATATTTTATATTTATATTTGTCTTTTTCATTCCGGCATCCCTCTTTTAAGATGTCTAGGATTCTGAAACAACTAGCTGAACTTTGCCACCACCTCTCAACAGATGGCTCAAATGAATTTTGCAGGAGTAAGGCCAAGCATCCCCAAGAGACTATTTCTTAGATCTTGCTTTCTCCCCTTGTGTTGTTCATCAAACAATGATATTCATTCATCTTTTAACAAAAGCAAGGAATGACAATGTTGACTTTAGCTGGGCCTGGCACTCCCAGAAAACAGCAAAAATTAAGAAATACCCCTACCTTTTGTTTTAAAAAATCCCCCTACTGCTTCTTGTCCCTGGAAACAGCTTACCCTGAAGAACCACCCTTCCCATATAATTTCCGTAAGACTCATCATCCAGTCTTTCTCATGACTCCCATCAGACCTGAAGATGACTTCCTTGCTTACCTGTGGCAAGGTAAAACACAGACCTTTGGAGAAAAGTCCTTGGGAGAAGGGACCTTTGACTGAACCTGTTGACAACAAAGACCCTCCAACTTTCTGTTCCTTGTCTTCTGAATGATTAGCTGAGATTAGAACTGTTTGTCCACCTGAAACTACCTAGATACAGAGATAAACATATCCTATTCCGCTGAGGCTTCTGATTACAAAACAATCCCAACTGTAACTTGTCTGCTCCACCCTATAAAAAGTCTAAGACAAAACCACCCTGCTAACACCCTCGAATCTGTGGATCTGCGGTGCTCTTCTTATTGCAATAACTTGAGTAAAATCAATCTCCTTAATTATTCAAGTTTTATCTTTGACAACATGGAAAAAGGAATGTTTATGCAGTAAACTTGTATGGACATATTCTGTTATTTACATTAGTGGATTATGCATAACAATAGTGAAAGCTGGATTGGGGTCCGGAAAAAGTACTGAATTATTATTGCATGTGTAAATAGAAATTGAAAACGAAATAATTCTCCCTGGTGCAAAAAAGGAAATACCACCCTCCCTCTTCTTAGAGCATTTCCTTTAGAAAACTTCTAATTATCATTTTTTTCTCTGCCTCTTTGAGCTGTATGTGAATATTTTAAAAGATAAACAAGCCCCATGAGAGTTTTACAACTCACAAATGTTCCCTCAAGGACTTGGGATCCAGGTCTTTGAAAATGTAGTCATCTAGGATAGTACCCCTGCATCCCAGTTTCTGTGGAACGGTAGGAGACTAACTTTAGCTGGCACCTGGCTTCAAGCCGCAAACCTACATGCTGTCATAAAGAAATGAGAAATTTTTCCTTTGGATAAAGGCAATTAGCACACACAAATGGCCACCCCAATTACCAAGTGAATTTAGGATGAACTGTGTGTGTCAGTTTGTTGCATTATAGTGGCTTGCGTGTTGCTACAAAGATGAAGGCTATGTCACTGTTATTTCAAATACTAACAGGATCACCCATGGTGGACAGGGTTCAGTGGAGCTTCCAGACTAAGTCAGATTAGGAAAAAGTCTGGCCACCAACTTCTAAAAATTAGCCAATGAAAACTTTATGTATCACAACAGAACATTGTCCAACTTGCTTGCTTTGGACACATCATCAGCAGGGATCAATCACTAGAGGAGGGCATCACGTTCAGTAGAGTGGTGAGCCAGTGAGGGTGAGGGAGACCCTCAGTGAGACGGGTTGTCACAATAGCCATAATGATGTAGTTGAACATGCTGGTGATCGTGGAGATGATACAGGACTGGGCAATGTTTCATTCCATTCTACATAAGTTCTCCATGAGTTAGAGTCAACTCGATGGCAGGCAGGTTTCTCCACTGTAAGGACTATTTTTCCCTCTCCAGTCTCTGCTAGTGAGAAGCCAGTCACTAAGTCCTGTGCACACTCAAGGGGAGGGAAATTAAATGCCAGCTCCTGGAGGGAGTGGTATCTATATACATAAGTTGTAATTCTTCCATAAGGTAGATTTGTCTTCTACTTATTTTTATGGTTAATCATTTATTTATATTAGTATGGACTCCTGGATATTTATTTGATTCTTTGGGTTATAGTCTAGTACTAGGTAATCTGTTTTGTTGCACAAATTTGTAAACATTTTTCTAGTTTAATCTTTGTTTGGGCTTATATGTCACTCAGTCTACATCTATCCTAGATAAATAAATGTTTCTCCTTGAATATGTCTTTTCTTCTCTAGATTTGGAGTTTGTTATTTGTCCTGTGACCTTGATTCTCTGGTGGAGTTAAGAAAAGTTGTTAATTTGTAGCAACTCTCACTCTTTCTCTGAACTCAATTGTAAAAGTTCTGATAACTGTTAGAAGCATCCTTCCATATAGCCACAAAAATATCCCTCAGAAAAATTCCCTGGTTAAAGCGTGATCCAAGAGCTCCCATGAGATAATAAGAACCAAACCAATCCGCTTGCCAGCAACTCAGTTCAGACTTACAGTAAGTAACTCTATAGGACAAAGTAGAACTGCCCCAAAGAGTTTCCAAGGTAGATTCGAACTGCCGACCTTTTGGTTAGTAGGCAAACTCTTAACTGCTGTGCCACCAGGGTTCTGCATGAGATAACAGATATTTTAATTACAATAAAATTTCTGACTCATTAGTTCTACATGGCTTGAGTTTTTTAATCCATCCTGGCGCCACTAAAGAAAATAGGAACAGAGAAGTTATTTCTTCATGTTGATTCCATTTTCTCTCTTTGCGTCGTCTCCGTTGTCCCCTCGTCTGTCAGAACCTATAACACACAGGGGGACCACAGCTCCTTGCTTGTTGTGAATCTCCTCCATTCATCATGCTTTGTTGCCTTATAGCAATATGCTTACTCCATGTTCTGTCCTCAGTAGAAAACACAGTAAATTACCTAAAACAGAAAGCTCACATCATTCCCACAAAGCATAGCAAACTGCCAGGGGAGTGTTCATGCTACAGGACCATCAATCAGACCTCACACAGAGGTATAACAGTAAAAATCAATGGTAATGAAAAGTGGAGGGTTTTTTTGTTTTGATTTTTTTGTTTGCTTATTTGTTTGAATGGGCATTCCTCCCAGGTTATCAGAAAGAAATGCAATGCACATTCAGAACTTGAAGAGGTTTAAGGTTTTAAAGAAATAGGTTGGGGGTATTTGGGCAGAGTAAACATAATGCCATATCGTAGATCCGAGCAATTACCTGGAGAAAAAAACCATGGTCTAACGCACCATGGATAAATGTGGAGAAAGTAATATGAAAATGTGGCATCTTGTATAATTAAATGCTATAAAAATGTATTTTTGATAGGAGACCAATGATATGTAAAGTGTAAAAAGCCCTTTTCATCTTCCTCTCAAGAGAACATTAGAAAGATATCCATTCCTACGGGGAGCATCTATCTGAACGAACTGGATGGCCTGTTGGCTTCTTGAAGTAATAGGAAACTTAAGGTTGCTGAAGATTCAAATTATTTGTCAAAGAAAAAGTAAAAAAAAAAAACAACTTAATATTCACAATTTACAACATTAAGTATTTATAAAAGAAAGTTAGGTTCTACTTCTGGGTTGATGAAAGAAAAAAAAATACGTGGGAAAGATGGAGTTGGGCACAGAAAAGACTTTGAGAGTAAAAATCTCTGCAAAATAGCCAAGATCCCTGGGAGAACATAAGAAAGAAAAGCTATGAGATGGGGCTGGGGTGGGCAGGTGGGAGGGGGAAGAATGCTCTAGTCTAAATCTCTAAGGGATGAAGGGGACCAGGCTACAGGGTCACAGGTGTAATGAATAGAAAATCACACTGAAGGTCTACTAAGACAGGATGAGAAGGTGGAGTTGAAAGGTCCAGAGAAAGGCAGAAAGTTCTAGAAGGCCCAAAAGGGTGGAGGGATATGCTGGTCTGGGTGGTGAAGGGAAAGGCTCTGGGTCAGCCTCCTCTTGCTGTCCCCATCTCCACCCTCAGGAGCCCTTTGTGATGAGGCCACAGCTCTGTGATGCAGGCCTGGATTTATAAGCCACAGCACGCTCAAGGTGCTCAGTTGCCTAAGAGCAACAGTGCATTTCAGATAATGGAGAATTATCCCTGTCCTCTGAAAAGCGCTAGTCCTGCAGTGCTGAGCTCCCGCTGTACTTCCTGGGCCACTGATATCTTCTTGACCATCCTGTGTGCAGTGGGATTCTTCCTCCTGGTACTCCCCTACCTCATCCAGCGTAATTCACCCTTACCACCACCTAAGAAAGATATAAACATCCAGGAGGTAAGGAAGTCTCAGCCCAGTCCCAACAGAGATTGATTCTCTCTCTCTTTTTTTCCCTTTTCTATTCCTATTTCCGTTTTCTGAATCAAGTAGAGAGACTCCTGAGATGGGAAACCTCAGGAAAATAGAACATCAGCCTTCTAGGGACAGGCTGGGCAGGGCAGGGGCTAGAGTGGTCATCAGGACTTTTAGCTGAAGCTCTCAGACCACCTGCCTGGGTGTAATAGGAGGCTCCAGGGCAAAATGCCAAACATAGTGACTCAGTGGCCAAAGTCTGGATTACTGAGAGTTTGGGATCCCTGTGGGAGGACAGAGCCCTCAGCACTGGTTCAACAGTTGCCTTCTGTGGCAGGTGTCCCTGGGCAAAGTCCTCCTTTTGTGTCTGGACTGATCTGAGAGTGGTGCTGAGCACCTGAGAGCCCTGATCAGGGGCCAGAGCCGAGTTCTGGCCTCCAAAAGTTGATTCCTACCTGAGAGAGCACAGAGGCATGTGTAGGTCTGAAAGTCTGTGCCCTTCTTGAGCAGAGGAATGGTGACTAAAGAAATCCAGGCTAGATCTCACATGGAAAATCCTTTGCTGAGGTGTTCAAAGAAGGAAAGCAAAACGTTTTCATCCACTATAAGAATGAATACAAGGGAAAAACACAGAACTCCATTAAGTAACTGTAGAAAGTCATTTTATTCACACATACTGAATGTTAGCATCTTATTGGAAGGAGCAGAGAGAGAACTGGGTCCCAGCCCCTCATTCTCTTCGTGTATCTCAGCCTCAAGTGGAGACAAGGAGGAGGAGGAGCAGGAAGAACAAAAGTGACACTGTGAAAGGTAAGGTTCTGCCCACTCAACCCAGCCCCCACAGGTTAACCCTAACCTGTCCTGTCCCTGAGGGCTGTTTCCCAGTCTCGAAGGGTGCCAGTTGCTGGAGCACGTGCCTTTCTCAGGAAACAGCCCTGAGAGGGAGGCTCCTGGGAAGGGAATCGGAACGGGCTACTTCTCAGATTCCGTGCTGACCCTTCGAGGGCTGAAGCCGTTCTGGCCGTTCTGGGGGATGAAGCCATGATCAGCCGCGGTGGTGCTGCCTAGCAGGGGGCGGGGTGGGATGTAAGAGCCCAGGTGGATCTGGAGATGGGACAAGTCCAACTAGGACAAGCCGTTTAACTTTACCAAGGCTCATCTTCCTCACTGAGATGTCACAGAGGATAATGGACGTGGAAGCACTTTGTAAGTGACAAAGCACCTCGCACGCCTGGGCCTTGCTCTGAGGGTCAGCGATCATGTGACCTTGGGCTCTCAGAGTCTAACCTCCTGACGGTGTACCCTAAGGGACACTCCACTCAGCTTCCTGTAAGGTTCCTAGGCCCTGACCTTTACACCATAACCGTCTTTCCTGATTTCCAGCTTGCAGAAGTTGCCTTAAAGAATTACACAAAGCTCGGAGTCTGATTTCGCTTCTGCGAAAGTGAGTAACTTCCCCTTCTCTCCTGTGTCTGTCTTCCTACCAAGGGTTCCTGAGTGGCCCCAGGGTCCCAGAGCAGATAGTGCTAAATTGGAGAGTGCCTGCGGGTAGGGAATGTGAGAGAAGCCATTGGGACAGGGATAGCAGCAGCAGGGTGATGTCAGGGCATGGGGAGGGGAGGACGATGTCACGGGGAGGGGCATGTAACGTAAGGGCGTGGGGCGGGTGGTGTCAGGATGAGAGGAGGGGCGGGTGGCGTCAGGGCGCGGGGAGGGGCGGGGTGTGCGCTGCAGGCCAATCGACTGGGTTAAGCCCTGGTCCTGTCTTCTGCAGCTTCCTGGGAGAGCCAGGGGACGAGGGCCGCGTTCATCAGCGGAAAGGTGGAGAACCCTCTGGTGCGGCTGGAAAAAGAGCGCCTTCGGAAGCCGGGCGGCGGCGGCGGCGGCGTGAGGAGCAGCGTGCAGAGCCCACGACAGGTGCTGCGCCCGCAGTGTCCACCTCCACTGCCACGGCGCCTCCGACCCAGCCCCCGGGCCATCTGGCCTCCACCGCTTCGGCCCAACCTCCAGAGCATCCATCTGACTTGGAGACCGAGGGCTCTTCTGACTGGATAACTGAAGACTCTTCCGACCGGACCACTGATGACTCTGCTTCTTTTGACGGAAAGACCACCCCGGAGAGTTTTTCAGTTAACACGTATTATTCGGCGCCTTCTGTGCCTACAGTCACAGGCCCTGATGGCTCAAGTTGTCCTGTTTCGGCCTGTTCCTGGTGGTGGGCGGCTGCCAAGGCCTTTCTCGCCTGGAAACACTGCGAATCCCAGCAAGAGCATACTTCCTGCCACCCATCAAAGGCCTCTTTCTGGGGAGGTCGCACAGGTGGGAGCATAGAAGCTGGGAGCCCCTCTTTGCTTAACCCTGATGTCCAGAAGCCCCTGGAAACAGAGATTGCAAACAGAGTGGAATCAAAGATTTGTAAAGAAAAAGAAAAGGATGGATCATTTAAAAAACACGTGAGCCCAGACTACCGCCTGAATTCTTCGGGTATTTTAAAATCACTCAGTCATGAGCAGGCCACCACGGTTCTCCAGCCGTACTGGAGCAAACCAGAGCAGCTGTCCAGTCATCAGCAGCTCATATATCCCCAGGCCTTGGGGGAACATTTACCCCCCTCTCTGCACTGTGAGTCCCTGGGAGCTACTGCCCGGGTCTCTGGGAGCTCTCCACCAGTACAGTCTCCTGTTTTAGTCAATAGAATATCTAATGCCTCCCCAGTTCAAGTATCCTCACACTGCTCCCAGCCCTTGCCCCACCCTGAGGCCCAACCCCAGGCCCCACCTCTGGTCCCGGTCCTCACCCAGATCCCTCTCCAATCCTGTTCACCAATCCCACCATTGAAAAGTTGGGGAGCTTTACCCTCCGTGGCCAAAGGGTCTCAGGGGGCATTTAATCCTCTCAGTCCCAACCTTCCCCAGGACAACAGGGCCTCTGAGGCCCACAAGTCAGACTCCATCCTTTCTGGGGATGTTCCTAGCAGAACTGAGCTACAGAAACAACTGGAACAGCACATTCGAAAGAGGATCACCCAACACAAGCGGAGTCTGCCCAGCAGGATCCGAGAGTTTCTGGAACTGACACAGCCTTGGGAAAAATTACCAGGGACAGATCAGGCAAAGGACCAGCATGGACCCTCATGGCCTTCTGTGTTTCTAGGTGAAAGCAGCAAGGATGTAAAGGAGATGGGATGCACACATGAAGAAAGCTGCTGCACAAGGGCCCCAGGAAACTTCCAGCTAGGCAAGGACCTGGGCAAGGGGCTGGGGCAGGTCCCAAAATATGATATATCCCAGGGCTCAGAAAATTCCCCAGTGAAGGCTCTGTGGGCATGCTCTGAGAAGGAGTTAAGGAGTAACACAGGAAACTACATACTAAGAAACCCAAATAAGAAACAGCTAGAAACTCCCCTGAATGTCCATTTCGGCAGAGAGTTGGAGCACATCACCAAGGGTTCGATTCCTGTGAGTGTTGGCTGTTCCTGGCTTACTGCCAGCCATACTTTGCCCAAGTCTGACACTCACATAGAAACTGGAAATCCAGTATCCTGGGAGTGTCAGGCACAACACAGGAACACCACTCAGGAGTTTTCATCCCTCGCTCCAGGCACAGGGCAGGCCCTGGAGGCACATCCTAAAAGATTTTGTGTGAGGCACAAGTGGGACCTATCCGTTCAGGCAGGTAAGCCCATGAATCTCAGTTTGAGTGAGACTCAATCATCGCCCCTTTCCCAGTATGAATTTCCCTCCTCAGCCACTCATGAATCTTGGACCAGCTCAGGAGCTGAGGCTGCCAAGTTCTGGGGAGAAAACCTGCAGGCAGTCTGGGGAGAGAAGACGACAGTGAAAAAGTCAGACCCCACCCTGGGGACCCCTCCTCTCCTTACCCCCTCACCTGTAGGTGAAGAAGTCCAGGGGGCTCTGAGACAAACTCCATGTGATAATGACCCTAGGCCCTTGGAGGCCGCTCAAAGTGGGCAGGAGGGCAGGCAGCCTTTTCAGCCCCTCACACCCAGCATTGTGGGCAGAGGGCCAGTGAGCAGGACTGTCCCGGGGGCCCAGAGAGGCAGCCTAGAGCCAAATTCAAGTCAGTCAGTCACCAAGAAGGGGCCAGGGGAGGAAAGTGTGAGTTGTGCCCTAGGAGGCCCCAGCCCTAGTGTTGCAAGGTTGGAGATCAGCTATGAATCCCAGTCTTCGAGGGATCAAGAGACCAGGAAGGCAAAAGTGGCTAAGGGGTCCTCTGCACCACAGCTACAAGGTACAGACATCTTGAGAACTAGTGTGCTGGCCAAATCCCAAAACATCAGTGTGGATCTGACTAGTAAAAGCCCCTCACCTCCTGGAATGCCTGGTCAAGAACCAGGAAAGACACACCTTAAAGCACAGGTGCTTAATGAGGAAGAGCTCAAAATGGAGTTAGAGACAGTAAGCCGACCTCAGGTCTGTTCCACTGACGCGCTCCCTCAGGACTGTGCCACTGAAATGATTCTCCAAGGCTGTGCCACAGATATCTTGGCCTCTCAGCCATCTCGCTCCTCTCCAAAGCATGCTAATAGGGACATAGCAGCTCGGGAAGTGGTAAGTGAGCTCATGGAAGCCAGAGGGAGCAGTCTGGGGCAGCAGGACCCCAAGATCCCAAAACTTCAGGACCCATGGAAGAACCAGAGGAAGATTTCTGCCCCCACTGATGAAAGAAAAGTTTTTAGGAGGTGCAAACCAAAGGAGCCTGAAGAAGGGCTGGCAGGATTGGGGGCCTCCCGAGCCAGAGGAATGAGCCAGCCTGCCCGGGATAAGAGGGCAGTAGAGCCCCTTGGCATCACGTCCCCCCAGCTTCCAGCAGAGAAGAGACATGCTCCTCCAGAAGGCCACATCAAAGGGAGGATGAGGAACTTTCTTCAAAGCATTTGCCCTGATAAAAAAGACAAAGGGTGGGGTGATCCCCTGCAAAACGCAAAGCCAACTTCAGCCTCTGCCCAGAGCCACGGACCAGTCAAAAGCAAATTAGTGTTCATGGACGGGGAGGCTCCTGAATTTCAGGCACTTGTAAAGGCTGTCAGTCAGATCTTAGAAGAGAAACTTAGGCTTCAGCAACCATCTTATGCCTCAAAGTTAGAACAGCGAACAGAGAAAACCCAGGAAAGTCAGGACCCAGTTGGTAGGCAACCATCCTACCATAAGGCTCCCTCTTACCCAGAGAACAGGAGAGAAATGAGTGATACAGCCAGGAACAAATGGACCCACGAGGGGCACAGAAATCCCTACACAATGGTGAAATTCCAGGCCAGTGATCGGGCATTACCTTCCATGGGGCCTGTGCCCCCAGTCAGTCCTTGCCAGCATGGACCAAGAATGTAGGATGCCTCAGGATGCCCTCACCACTCAACATTCTGCCATCAGGAAGGTGTCTCTTATAGTCAACCAGCATTTTTTGGTGGGAATATTCTGCCCATGCAAAGAAAACCCATTTATTCTCACGTTAGCACATTCCCTATGTGCTAACGCCTCTCCCAGCCAATATAGTTACTGTTCCCCAATACACATGTTTTTACTCATGAGAAGATTGTGGCTTCTGTCTGTGCCATGCTGGGGTGTACGGGAGGGGTCAGTGTCCACTCTTTCTGAGCGCCTGCTTTGGCTTCTAGAAGGGATGAGGCATGCAGGGAGGTTGTCGGTGGTGTACACCCCCTCCACCCAATGTTCCTTAGTTTGCACCTTATGTTTTCGTAATACTGGAGTATTGTGAAATGAAATAATACATTACAAAAAAATAAAAGCATTCAGGGCTTGTCAAAATGAAAAAAACCTATTTACACTCAACCCTAGAATCTTGTTCTTGAACTTTATGCAGCTGCAGGGGATGGCCAGGAAATTCCCACATAGCTTCACAGTCACAGAGTGCACCAGGACGTGTCGGGGGCTGCCCTGGGAGCCTCTTCTCTCCCTAATGAAGACTAAGGAAATGGGCTCTGCAACCCCCCTCTTAGCCTACCCATAAAGAGATGTAATGCAACACTGTTCCCCTGCCTCTGTCTTTCTCACGCTCTAGAGCAGCAGGAGGACAGAACTTCCAGGTCTGTGGTGTGTGGGTGGGGAGCTGCCAGGGATGCTGCTGAGGGCTGTGTTCACCCCTGCCCCAAATGAAAAGTGTGCCCTCTCAGTGTCCCTGTTCACAAGTTACCAACTTTCCCCTCTATCTCAGCCAGAGAGGGAGCAGACAGCTGAGGGTGAGTGGTACAGAGTGTGTGTCTAGTAATCACTGACTATTGGGCACCTTAGGGTTGGGTAGAGGAGAAAAACAGTATCATTTTTCCAACAGGATGAGCCGAAGGGAAGGGAGTACTGAGGAAAGGTGGGAGGGAAGGGGGCAACATGGAATTTATAGGTTTGACAGGTATCACTCAGGTAATTTTCCACTGCTTTTTTTTTTTAAATGGGAATTGGATTCAAGCTGTTGTTGTTAGGTGCCAAATCGGTTCTGACTCGTAGCAACCCTACAGGACGGAGTAGAACTGCCTCACAGCGTTTCCAAGGAGCAGCAGGTGGATTTGAACTGCCAGCCTTTTGGTTAGCCATGGACTCTTAACCACTATGCCACCAGGGTTTCCTAGATTCAAGATAGGGGCATGAAAATTGACCCCTGGCCTGGATTAGCTCTTACCATCTCTGACCAAATGGAGTAGACCAGTTCAGGAGAGGTCTCTGTTCTTTCTCTGCTTCTAGGACAGGTTTCCTCTTCCTCTGGCCCTGGCCCATATGGGAAAGCAAAAGAGCCCCCCAAAAAGCAGGGAGGTGAAGAGCAATTTCTCTAGAGAAAATGTTTACATGACTTGCGCTACACCCAGGAGACTCAGTGCAACCCAACTCCAGTGGCACCATTCCCATGGTGGAGATTTAATGCTCCAGGAGGTGGCATGATATAGATGACAATGGAGGGCTTCCTGGGGTTGCACAACACATCTCAGTCAGGACACCAGAGCCCCAGAGCCCAGCTGCTGGGACCACCAAGTTCTCCCTGCAGCCAGGTGTTGCCCCTGGGCCCTGATTGTGAGGCACCCTCCGGGGTGGGTGCCACAGTGAGAGCAGAGCCTGGACCTGCAGGAGGGACTGAGAGCCTCTGAGCAGAGAGCTGCCCAGACCCTCAGGAGTGAGAAGAAAGTCAAGGGTGTGCCTGGCTGCCACTGAGGTGAGTTCTGGACCAACTGCTGCTGATCCCCACTGTTCCTGCCAGAGAAGTGCACAGATGCGGAGACTGACAGAACAGAGAGTGAAAGGAGCAACTCCCTTCCCTTTCTCCTGCCCCTAATCTTCCCATCAGGTGCAGTAAAGTCAGAAATGAAGAGATCCACACGGAGACCTCACAGAAAGATCTCCGCAGAAAGACTGTACACAGAGACCTCTGCAGAGACCTGACAATGACCCACACAGAAACCCCAAAGAGAGACCTCACAGAGAGACCCCAATCAGAACACTTGGAGGCCTCTCACCATAAACTCAGACCTTTTGCAAACCTCCCATAGTGACCTCTCACAGAGAGACCTCGCAGAGAAACTTTCCACAGTGAACTCTCATAGAACTCTCCCACAGGGACCTCACACACAGACCTTCCAAAAACACCCAACACAGAGGCCTTTGGTGACCTTACAGACACCAGACACAGACCTCACAGACCTCTCACAGACACCTCCCACACAAACCCCACAGAGAATCCAGAGAGCTCCCACAGAGACCTCTCATATGTCAGAGACCTCCAACTGAGACTATTCAGAGGTCCCATGCAGAGACCTCCCACAGAGATCTCAGTCCTCCCACAAAGACCTCTCACAGACAGACCTCTGAGAGATATCCCACAGAGACTTCCTACGGAGACCTCTCATAGAGACCTTACACAGCAACCTCTCACAGACAGACCTCAAGCAGCTTTTAGAGAGTCCTCCTGAGACGCCTCCTACAGAAGCCTCCCACAGAGATCTCAGACAGACCTTTCATAGAAAGATGTCCCACAGAGACCTCTAAGGAGATCTCTCACAGAGAGACATCCCAAAGAGGCCTTGCATAGAGATATAACACAGAGATCCTCACACAGACCTCAGATAGAGCCCTCCCACAGATATCCCTCACAGAGAAATCTCCCACAGAGGCCAACACAGAATCCTCACACAGATAACTTACGCAAAGATTTCCCCCAGAGAACTCTCAGGGATTTCACAGGGACACCCACACACAGACCTCACAGAGACCTTCCAGAAAGACCTCTCACAGAGACTAACCACAGACACCATAGAGACCTCCCTCAGAGACCTCTCAAGGATATACTTCCCACAGAGAACACCCACAAGCACCACACAGAAATCTCACACAGAAACATCAGACAGAGACCTCCCATAGAGACCTCCACAGACATACCTTCCATAGAGACCTCTCAGAAACTTCTCAGAGATCCCTCACAAAGACACCACACAAAGACCTCAGACAAAGATCTCCCACAGAGACTTCCTACAGGGACCTGTCACAAAGATCTCACAGAGTTCACACATCCAGACCTCTCTCAAAGACTTCCATAGAGACCTCCCAAAGAGACAGCCATTGTGAGGAGCCTGAGCAGGCACCCACTAACGGATTCTTCTGAGTAGCTATGAAACTACTTATCAAACTGGCAGTGCGGGAGGAACATCAGCAGCTGTGCATGCCAAAGGACATGTTTGTGTATTTTTGTCTTTTATGTTTTCACTTCTGAGCAAAAGAATTAATTCCACATGGAAACCTGTACAAACTTCTCCTCCACAGGGTTTTGTTAGCTTGTGCTCTGACCCACAGGTAAGAAAATCACAATCTTTTAAAGCAAGTAAATCTCCCCCTCCTCCGATTTTTGTTATCATCCAGTTGAATAACACCAGGATCACATTTCTTATATTGTTGGGCACCACTTCCTGTACTCGGAATGACTGACCCCCGCCCCCCCCGCCTTTGGATATATATGACAAAGGAAGAACTACAGCAAATGGACTTCAGAAGTGAAAAGAACCAGCAAAGATGCTTGTGACATATAGGCTCACTCCCTGGGTAGCTGTAAAACTGGTACATTACTTTGCACATAACAGTTTGTGTTATGTTTATGGGCTTTGTTTTATTTTTAAATGAAACAAGCTATATTATCAGATATCTGACTATTTCTTACAAATGAGACAGGTTTCTAGCAATATCCATATTACATCCTCTTGCAAATTTATACTTATGGCTTTAAAAATAATACCAAAAGATTATCATGTTGTTGTTAGGTGCCTTCGGGTCAGTTCCAACTCATAGCGACCCTACATACAACAGAACGAAACACTGCCCAGTCCTGCGCCATCTTCATAATTGTTCTTATGCTTGAGCCCATTGTTGTAGCCGTTGTGTCAATACATCTTGTTGAGGATCTTCCTCTTTTTCGCTGACCTTCCACTTTACCAAGCACAATGTCCTTTTCCAGGGACTGGTCCTCGTGATAACGTGCCCAAAGTATGTGAGACAAAGTCTCACTTGCTTCAAAGGAGCGTTCTGGCTGCACTTTTTCCAAAACAGATTTGTTCATTCTTCTGGCAGTCTATGGTTATTCGCTATTCTTTGACAACACCATAATTCAAAGGCACCGATTCTTCAGTCTTCCTTATTCATCGTCCAGCTTTCACACGCATATGAGATGATTGAAAATACCACGGCTTGGGTCAGGTACAAGGACCTCTTTGGGGAGCCATTATTCTGCCTACCCCAAGGAGCGGGTGTGGGGTGGGAGCCCACAAGCAAACATTTCAGGAAGGACCCCATCACCCTCTATTGATCAAGGACTACACCTCTTTTTATGATTCCCTATGGAATTTAGGAATTTCTTGAGTTATAACGAAACATTGGTTTTTCAGGAGCTCTTATTTGGAGCCCTGGTGGCGCAGTGGTTAAGAACTTGGCTGCTAACCAAAAGGCCAGCAATTTGAATCCACCAGCTGCTCCTTAGAAACCCTGTGGGATAGGATAGAACTGTCCCATAGGGTCGCAATGAGTTGGAATCAATGACAGTGTGTTTAGTTCTGGTTTATTTTAGTTAGAAAATATAAAGGTGAGTATTTAAAGATAGTAAAATGAAGGAGAGAAAAGGATATATATGTGTATATATTTACTTGCAAATGCATAAAACTATATGCTAGGATACTTTAGAAATGAAAAATGTTGGTGTCTTAGGGGAAGGGAACTGAGTAGCTGGGGAACAGTGGTGGGTATTATTTTATCCAGATCTTTACCACCTTTGTTGTTGTTAGTTATCATCGAGTCGGTCCCAGACTCATGGCCACCCCAGGCACAATGGAGCAAAACGATGCCTGGTCCTGCGCCATCCCCACAGGTTAATTTAAAAGATTAAATTATATTAATTATTTTGCCCCTTGAAATGTGGTTATGGCCTCAAATGATATTACCTGTTTCCAAAAATATGAAAAAATTCTAATGTTCAGCTAACAATGCCAGAACTACTGGACTATTTAGAAGGATTCGTTTTTTTAAATAATTCAAAGAAATGTGCAGTTTCCAAAACTTGGGCAAGTCTGGCTATGTCATAAACTTATTACAAGGATACATGGCTTAAAATAGTTTTGGAATCATAAAAAAGAATCATTTAATCTGTACTTGAGATATATGTTGCCCCAGTAAAATTACAGGGGAGGTGAAATTTTGATATATCAACTAGAGAAAGTATACAATTAATCCGTATTCTATTTAAAAAAAAAAATTGCCATTGAGTCAATTTTGACTCAGGGTGACCCCATGTGTGTCAGAGCAGGATTGAGCTCCATAGGGTTTTCATGGCTATAATTCTTACAAAAGCAGATCACCAGACCCTTCCATGATGTGGCTAGGTGTATTCAAACCAACAACATTTAGGTTAGTAGCCAAGAGCAAGCTGCTTGCCCCGTCCAGGAACCTATTCTTTATTACAATAATTAATAATCAAAGGCTCACTTGCTGTACACCTCCTAACACTTTCTAAATTGTGCACTTAGTTAAGACTATTCATAAGATATTTATTCATAAGAAGCCTGTTTTACTTTTCCTGGTAAAATCTATTTCAATAACAGCTGTCAAATGGGTTTCACTGGAGAAGTCACTCAGATTACCCATGGGATGACAGTCTAATGGTTCCTTCTCTAAAAAGGACAGAATGAGCTGACAAGAGTAGTCTTTGGATGTATATTTATTTTTTAATTAAGAATAAAACATACTCTGGCAGTAAAATATTTCACAAAATCATAGCTATAAATTTTTTGAGATTTGCCAGTTTTATTATGTTATTGAATCAGGGAACTGTGGAAAGTAGCCATGGATGTGCCGTGGGGTCCTATTAATAGTATTTTAACCAGAATCACTCATTTTTTCCCCCTATGGATACAATTCCATGCATTTCACATCCATGTCACCCCATAATCATGGACAAGACACTTTCTTTTTGGAAGTATAAACCCATATGCATAGATCATCTTTTTAAGAAGATACTAACATCTAGAAACAGGTATAAAATAATAAAACACAGAGCAAAATAAATGAGGATTTAGGAAATGCTATCATTTTTTTACAGGAAAACTCGGGAGTGTAGATGACATAGCATTTTGGCCTAGGCATTTTTACGCTTTAGCTGGCCTTATGGATTAAGCACATTAAAATATTAATCTTTTTTTTTTTTCAAGATTGGAGGCCAGGATCTTTATTTTTACAGAAGTGGCTTGTAAGCTAAGTCTATAGCCATTCTTATCCCCCTTGGAATGGAGCATGCGGGCCAGCATGAATGTTTTCTGGAAACATGATTACGTTTCCTTCAACTTGTCGCAGTAGAAGGAAAGAGGAAGACTTCAGGTAGGGAGCTGGGATGTCCTTGCCCCACTAATAAATGCATATTTTATAGCTATGAGAGCAGAGAGGGCTCCACGGAGGCCGTCTGATACAAGGATTTGAAGACAGTACATAAAGAAGGACAGGCAGGCCTAGGGTCTGTTTGCTGTGGTCAGGAACCTGTTTAAAAGGTTTCTGAAATTGAAGTAGGAAAAAGAGCTTGGCCAAAAGAGCACTAAGTGCTGCATTGTACATCTTCCCCGCCCCCAACTCTAACTCATTTTACTCAGAATGATACTACCCTTTACCACTGACTCACTCTGTCATGAATTATGTCTCCCCAAAAATGTTTGTATCAGTTTGGCTGGGCCATGATTCTCAGTATTCTGTGGTTGTCCAGTATTTTGTTATTGTAATTTTATGTTCAAGAGGATTAGGGTGGGATTGTAACACCCTTACTAAGGTCACATCCCGGATCCAATGTAACGGGAGTTTCCCTGGGGTGTGGCCTGCACCACATTTTATCTTACAAGAGATAAAAGGAAAAGGAAGCAAGCTGAGAGAGTTGGGGACCTCATGCCACCAAGAAGAAGCCCTGGGAAGAGAGTGTGTCCTTTGGACCTGGGGTTCCTGCGCAGAGAAGCTCCTAGCCCAGGGGAATATTGACAAGAAGGACCTTCCTTGAGAGCCCACAGAGAGAAAAAGCTTTCCCTTGGAGCTGATGCCCCAAATTTGGACTTTTACCCTACTAGACTATGAGAAAATATCTCTTTGTTAAAGCCATCCACTTGCGGTATTTCTGTTACAGCAGCACTAGATGACTAAGACACACCCCGTAACTATTTCTAATTGCCTGGGGAATTTCTGGTGACTTTTTTAGATGAAGTAGAGTGGGGAGGAGGAGGAGGAGAAGAAGAGGAAGTCAAAAAGGAGCAGGAGAAGAAGGAAGAGGAAGGAAAACAGTCATTACTACAAAATGATCATGGCCCTTTTCTATAGCCCAGTCACCTAATTAACAAAAGAGGGACGCTGAGGCACAGAAATATTCCCCAACAATACCTCTTCCCAATTTCCACATCTTCTGACTCAGGCCAAATGCTCCTTCTACTACACCATACAGTTTCTTTGACTGGACCCCTTTCATAGCTCAGCCAGGTGGTTTCCCTAGAGGAAGTTATTTCCAACATCACCAGGTTATGGTACATATTACTATTTCAACCAAGAAGAAATCACAACGCTTTTTAGAAAAGGCATATTTTGGAGTATGAGAACTCTTCCTCTTCTTTTCTTTTTAATTGTGCTTTATGAGTAGGAATTGACTTGGCGACGGGTTTTATTTATTTATTTTTTAAGTGAAAGTTTACAGAGCAAAGTAGCTTCTCATTAAACAATTAAAACACATATTGTTTTGTGGTATTGGTTGCCAACCCTGTGACATGTCAACACTCTCCCCTTCTTGACTTTGGATTCCTCATTCGCATTTGTCCAGCTTTCCTGTTCCCTCCTGCCTTCTCGTCCTTGCCTCTGGGCTGGTGTACCCATTTAGTCTCATACACAGTTGAGCTATGTGTATTACTATTTGTTTTATGGGCCTGTCTAATTAATGTTTGGCTGAAGGGTGAACCTCAGGAGTGACTTCAGTACTGAGGTAAAAGGGTGTTCAGGGGCCATGCTTTCCAGTTTCTCCAGTCTCCATCAGACTAGCCTGGTCATTTTTTGTGAGTTAGAATTTTGCTCTACATTTTTCTCCAGCTCTGTGTGGGACCTTCTATTGTGATCTCTGTCAGAAAAGTCAGTGATGTAGCTGGGCACCATCTAGTTATGCTGGACTCATTCTGGTGGAGGCTTTGGTAGTTGTGGTCCATTAGTCCTTTTGACTAATCTTTCCTTTGCGTCTTTGGTTTTCTTCATTCTCTCCTCTCCAGATGGAGTGGGATGGTAGAGTATCTTAGATGGCTGCTCACAAGCTTTAAGACCCCAGACTATTCACCAAAGTACTCTTCTTGATAGCAGTCTGTTTTTAATCATGGCACAGTTTAAAGGAAGAAAATGACTTTATTAATATAACTTGATTTTATTAACTTGTATGAAAGCCAATTGAGATGTTTCAACAAACAGAAGCAGTGCTGGAGGTGCTCATTTATCTATGCCAGAAATTTGGAAGACAGCTACCTGGGCAACCAACTGGAAGAGAGAAATATTTGTGCCATATTATGGATTGAATTGTGTCACACAAAAATGTGTGTCAACTTGGCTAGGCAATGATCCCTAGTATTGTGTGGTTGTCCACCATTTTGTGATTTGATGTGATTATCCTAAGTGTTGTAAATCCTAACCTCTATGATGCTAATGAGGCAGGGTTAGAAGCAGTTATGTTACAGAAGAAGAACTCAGTCTACAGGATTAGGTTGTATCTTGAGTCAATTGCTTTTGAAATATAAAAGAAAGAATTGAGCAGAGAGGAGAGGGACCTCAGACCACCAAAAAAGAAAAGCCAGGAGCACAGCACGTCCTTTCAACCCAGGGTTTCTGTGCTGAGACACCGCTTGACACAGGGAAAATTAATGACAAGGCCCTTCCCCCAGAGCCGACAGAAAGAGAAAGTCTTCTCCTGGAGCTGACACTTTGAATTTGGACTTCTAACCTAAACTGTGAGAGAATAAATTTTTGTTTGTTAAAGCCATCCACTTGTGGTATTTCTGTTATCGTAGCACTAGATAACTAAGACGTGCCCACTCCAAAGAAAAGTGATCCAAGAGAATGCAGAAATTATTGAACAACATCATTAATATCACACACAAGTAAAATTTTGCTGAAGACTATTCAAAAGTGGTTGCAGCAGTACATCAACAGGGAACAGCCAGAAATTCAAGCTGGATTCAGAAGAGGATGTGAAATGAGAGATATCATTACTGATGTTAGATGAATCTTTACTGAAAGCAGAGAATACCAGAAAGGTGTTTAGCTGTGTTTTACTGTCTATGCAAAGACATTTGCCTGTGTGGATCATAACAAATTATGGATAACATTTCAAAGAATGGGAATCCCAGAACACTTCATTGTGCTCATGCAGAACCTGTACATAGAAAAAGAGGCAGTTGTACAAACAAAAGGAGGAGATACTGTGTGATTTAAAATCAGGAAACGTGTGTATTGGGATTTTACCTTCTCACCATACTTATTCAATCTGTACGTTGAGCAAATAATCCTAGAAGTTGGGCTATGTGAAGAAGAACAAGGCATCAGGATTAGAGAAAGACTCATTATCAACCTACATTATGCAGATGACACAAACTTGCTTGCTAAAAGCAGAGAACTTGAAGCACTTACTGATGAAGACCAAAACTACAGGCTTCAGTATGGATTATACCTTAATATAAAGAAAACAAAATCCTCACAACTGAACCAATAAGCAATATCATGATAAATGGAGAAAAGACTGATGTCAAGGATTTCATTTTACTTGGATCCACAGTCAACACCCATGGAAGCAGCAGCCAAAACATCAGATGAGGTATTGCATTGGGCAAATCTGTTGCAAGAGACCTCTTCAAAGTGTTGAACAGCAAAGATGTCACCTTGAAGACTAAGGTGCACCTGACTCAAGCCATGATATTTTCAATTGCCTCATCTGCATGCAAAACCTGAACTATGAATAAGGAAGGCCAATAAAGAATCAATGCCTTTGAATGGGCAAAAGATATGAATAGACACTTCACTAAAGAAGACATTCAGGTAGCTAACAGATACATGAGGAAATGCTCATAATCATTAGCCATTAGAGAAATGCAGATCAAAACTACAATGAAATTTCATCTCACTCCAACAAGGCTGGAATTAATCCAAAAAACAAAAAATAATAAATGTTGGAAAAGCTGTGGAGAGATTGGAACACTTATATACTGCTGGTGGGAATGTCAAATGGTACAATCACTTTGGAAATCAATTTGGCACTTCCTTAAAAAGCTAGATATAGGACTACCATACGACCCAGCAATCACACTCCTCGGAATATGTCCTAGAGAAATAAGAGTCTTTACATGAACGGATATATGCACACCCATGTTTATTGCAGCACTGTTTACAGTAGCAAAAAGATGGAAGTAACCAAGGTGCCATCAAGGGATGAATGGATGAATAAATTATGTTATATTCACACAATGGAATACTACGGATCAATAAAGAAGAGTGATGAATCTGTGAAACACTTCATAACATGGAGGAACCTGGAAGGCATTATGCTGAGTGAAATTAGTTGCAAAAGGACAAATATTGTATAAGACCGCTATTCTAAGTACTTGAGAAATAGTTTAAACTGAGAAGAAAACACTCTTTTGTGGTTACGGGGCGGGGGGGGGTGGGAAGGGTGGGAGAGGGGTATTCACTAATTAGATAGTAGGTAAGAACTACTTGAGGTGAAGGGAAAGACAACACACAATACAGGGGAGGCCAGCACAACGGGATTAAACCAAAAGCAAAGAAGTTTCCTGAATAAACTGAATGCTTCGAAGGCCAGCGTAGCAGGGGCAGGTGTTTGGGGACCATTGTTTCAGGGGACTTCTAAGTCAACTGGCATAATAAAATCTATTAAGAAAATTTTCTGCATCCCACTTTGAAGAGTAGTGTCTGGGGTCTGAAACGCTAGCAAGTGGCCATCTAAGATGCATCAATGAGTCTCAACCCACCTGGATCAAAGGAGAATGAAGAACGCCAAGGACACAATGTAATTACGAGGCCAAGAGACAGAAAGGGCCACATGAACCAGAGACTACATCATCCTGAGACCAGAAGTACTAAATGGTGCCTGGCTACAACCGATGACTGCCCTGACAGGTAACACAACAGAGAATCCCTGAGGGAACAGGAGAGCAGTGGAATGCAGACCTCAAATTCTCATAAAAAGACCAGACTTAATGGTCTGACTGAGACTAGAAGGACCCCGGTGGTCATGGCCCACAGACCTTCTGTTGGCCCAGGACAGGAAACATTCACAGAGCCAACTCTTCAGACAGGGATTGGATTGGACAATGGGTTGGAGAGGGATGCTCGTGAGGAGTGAGCTTCTTGGATCAGGTGGACACTTGAGACTGTGTTGGCATCTCTTCCCTGGAGGGGAGATGAGAGGGTAGAGGGGGTTAGAAGCCGACAAAATGGATATGAAAAGAGAGAGTGGAGGGAGGGAGCAGGCTGTATCATTAGGGGGAGAGTAACTGGGAGTATGTAGCGAGGTGTGTATAAGTTTTCATGTGAAAGAGTGACTTAATTTGTAAACTTTCATTTAAAGCACAATAAAAATTGTATATTAAAAAAAAGACAGCTAGACAAGACAGATAATCACTATGTCCTGTGAAAGCAACCTTAAACCTGTAATCCTGAAGGGCTATCTTATTTGATAAATTTTACCATGATAATTATGCTTACTTGATTTATGTAATCCTATAAGGTGGAAATAACTGGAAGGTTTATCAAACTAGAAGTGTGTCATGGATTGAGTTATGTCCCCCTAAAAATGTGTGTATCAGTTGGGCTGGGCCATGATTCCGAGTATTGTGTGATTTTCCTATAAGTTGTAAATCCTGCCTGTGATGTTAATTCGGGAAGATGGACAGCAGTTGTGTTAGTGAGGCAGGACTCAACCTATAAGATTGGATTGTGTCTTGAGGCAATCTCTTGAGATATAAAAGAAAGAAGCGAACAGAGGGACAGGGAGACCTCACACCACCAAGAAAGCAGTGCTGGGAGCAGAGTGCGTCCTGTGGACCGGGGGTCCCTGTGCAGAGAAGCCCCTAGTCTGGGGGAAGATGGATGAGAAGGCCTACTGAGAGAGAAAGCCTTCCCCTGGAGCTGGCACCTTGAATTTGGACTTTTAGCCTACTTTACTGTGAGAAAATAAACTTCTCTTTGTTAAAGCCAAAAAAAAGAAAAAAAGAATCGATGCCTTTGAATTATAGTGTTGGTGAAGAATTGAGTATACCATGGACCTCCACAAGAATGAACAAATGTGTCTTGGAAGAAGTACATATAGGATGCTCCTCAGAAGCAAGAATGGCAAGACTTCATCCCATGTACTTTGGGTGTGTTATCAGAAGGGACCAGTCCCTGGAGAAGGACACCATGATTGGTAAAATAGATGGTCAGCAAAAAAGAGGAAAACTCTTAATGAGATGGAGTGACACAGTGGCTGCAACAATGAGCTCAAACATAGCAAAGATTTTAAGGGTGGCACAGGACTGGGCAGCATTTCATTCTGTTGTACATAGGATCACTATGAGTTGAAATTGGCTCAATGGCACCTAGCAACAACATGAAAACCAGTGCAGTACCCTGTGTTCAGTTTGCCTCTCTGGGTAAAACTTCATCACGAAAAGCACACTTTTCTCTGAATTCTAAATCTATAAGCAATTCAAAAAATCATAAAAAAAAAAATCTGAAGAGAAGAAGAAAAAGCACAGAAAATCCACTTTTTGGAGATGGTCTCTCTGCTTTGCGCCCTCCTACCCCTGCCCCCACCCCCTACACACCCTAACTTGAAGTCAGGGAAACCTCATTGGGAGTGGAGGCCCCTGACTGTAAGGCTTACCACAGGGTGGTGGACTAGAACTTCCAATTATGTCCTTTTTCATCTCATGCTTTTTAAATTCCTATATTTGTGTACATTTTGTCATACGTATTACTTACAGAAATGAATTTTTTTTTTACTTTGCAAATGAATAAATATACATTGAACCCACATGCTCAGAAAACTTTTTAATAATGAGGAGAAGGATTTAAACGCTGAAGAACATTGACATGAGCCAGAGTCTGAGTGTTTTCAAAGAAACAGACCCAAATCCGACAAGACCATGGACCCTGGACTCCACCAGGCAGACCACACATACAGCCTGTCGAGAAAGAGTTAGGATCATGAGCAAACCCTGGAAGAGTCATTTCACCAAACTCGGAGACTCTGTGGGGTCCCGTCAGTCCTGGCAGGTAACACAGAAGTAAGAGAACTGTTCGGTACACCACACAGCTGTGGGCCAGAGGGACTACAAGTCAGTGGGGAAAGGCTGTGTCAGTGGAGTAGAGGAGAACCCAGAACGAGGGCAGGAAACTCAGGATCTTTCAGAGCGGGCAGCGCTGTGGGGGCAGGAAGAGCAAGGACCTCAGATTGCCCTGCTGTCAGCATCTAGTGGAGACTGGTGAAAAATAGCACCCACCTTACCCAGGAGGATGGCTTGTAGTCAAGAACCCAATGGTTTGCAGTTACTTTAGAACGTGAGATGTGTCCTACTGCTTTTTAAAAAGACAGGCAAAATTCTGAAGGCAGCTTTTCATTCACTAATTTTTTTTTTTTTAAAACTTGAGTTTTACATTTGGAGAATCCACTGGAGATGTTATTTGTTTTGGGTCATGTAAAGCAGTCCCAGAGAGAGAAAAGACAAACAGATGTTTGTTGACAAAGACAAATACACGGAGTTTAAAAATATTGGATAAAATTAAATATTGGGTCAATATTCCTGGGATCAAAATCATTGACCCTGCTCACAAACTGGCACATTGAGAAAGAGTCCTAGTAAGTAGGCTGAGCAACTGCTGTGAGCCAAATTAAGCAAAGGCAGATCTGAAACACCTTTCTTCCATTGCATTATTTCAGGAGTCATGAGATAAGATGAATATTTAATTAATATTCAAGTTTTAGTGAAGGCAACATCTGTAGTTGTAAGTGCTTGCCATAATGAAGGATGATGTGCAGAGAACAAGTTGAAAAATAGAAGTATTTCAATGTCAATGTCAAAATCAATCTCTCTCGGACAAAACACTGCACACAGAAAATGGACTGAAATCAGAGTCTACATTGTTCAATCCGCTGCACACTGTACCACCCCACCCAGTAATCCTTGGTGATAGATGTGTCATCATTTCACACTCTCAGTGATCACTAACACAAGGAGGGGGGTCAGATATACTTGTGGAGGTGAAGGTGGAAGTCAGTGAAAGATTCAGTGAAGGTGTGAAAATCTTGCAATTTGCTCTGAAAGAAATGACAATTGAAATGGAACATTTGATTGGATTGTGTCACTATCCTCACTGATAACATAGATAAATGAAGGGGTGGCTGAAATACTCTAAATTACACACTGGAAAAAGTGACAATGACCTTTGGAAGAGGACTCTTTTTAACTTCATCCTACTTGATTCATGGTTACGGTGTCTATGTTTTTATTAGGAAAACTTGTTTCCCTTTATCATCAAATGGATTTCTGAGCAATGGTCAAATTCTTTCTGATTGAAACACTTTGATTCAAATTCTGAGCAAACTTTATATAAAGTCTTTTTACAGTGTCTTTCACATTTTATATCATTTCTCTTCAATATCATTTCAATGGTTTTCTGAGATGGTGGGATGGTGAGGTTGGAATCCCTAGTTGCGCAATGGTTAAGTGCTTGGCTGCTCACTGAAAGGTCAGTGTTTCGAACCCACCAGCGCTCCAAAGGAGAAAGATGTGACAAACCTGTTTTTGTAAATACTACAGCCTTGGAAACCCTATGGGACGAGTTCTACTCTGTCCTGTGGGGTCACTATGAGTCAGAATCACAACAGGTTTGTTTTTTTGGGGTACTAGAGAGGTGAGTTTAGGGAGGCAAATCAGAATGCTTAACTACAACTTGTACCAGGAATCCCAATACTGACAGAGGTTGAGATCCTGCGCAAAGAGTGTCAACAGGGTTGGACTGAGAAAGCATTTCAGGGAGATGGGAAGAACTAAAGTCTTATTGATGGCCATAACACTTATGGATTTTCTAATCCAAATATAATAGATATAATATTTAGGAGTAGGAGCATCAAGCCAATCTTCGAAAATACATTGAAACCACCAAGGCTCTTCACTATCTTGTCTCAGTTTTTCTTCCTTTCTTTATTGTGCTTTAGGTGCAAGTTTGCAAATCAAATCAGTCTCTTGTACAAAAAGTTATACACACCTTGCTGTGCACTCCCAGGTACTCATACACACCTCGCTATGTACTCCCAGCTGCTCTCTTCCTAATGAGATAGCAAGTTCCTCCACTCCACCCTGTATTTCTCGTGTCTATTCAACCAGCTCCTGTCCCCCTCTTCCTTCTCATCTCACCTTCAGACAGGAGTTGCCCACATAGACTCAAGTGTCCATTTGAGCCAAGAAGCTCATTCACACCAGTATCATTGTCTATCAGTCCAATCCCTGTCTGTAGATTTGGCTTTGGGAATGGTTCCAACCTTGGGCTAACAAAGGGTCTGGGGACCATGACCGTCAGGATCCCTCCAGTCTCAGTCAGACCATTAAGCCTGGTCTCTTTATGAGAATTTGAGATCTTCATCCCACTGTTCTCCTGCTCCATCAGGGATTCTCTGTTGTGTTCTCTGTCAGGGCAGTGATTGGTGGTAGCTGGGTACCATCTAGTTCTTTCAGTCTCAGGCTTATGGAGTCTCTGGTTTACGTGGTCCTTTCTGTCTCTTGGGCTTGCCTTTACCGTGTGTCTTTGGTGTTCTTCACACTCCAGGTAGGTTGTGGTCTCAGTTTCTTTGCCCATACATTAAGTGGGTTTTACTAGAAAACATCTCCATTTTTATTAACTTCTAAAATTGAAGTTAGAAGCTTCCCCTCACCCATTGTTTTTTTTCCTGGTAAGAAAAATTAAATTAAATTAAAATAGCAGCCCCTGATATGCTGAAGTTGGGCTGGCACTCAGTACTAGGCCGTGTTATTCTCCCATTAGACATAAGTAATCTCACAGAATACCAATACCGAGCAAGGTTACTCTGAGACCATGATAAAGTGAAGCAAAACAAAGGCAATTCTTTATCTTGTCTAAGACAAAAAAAAAAAAAAAAAAATCACTGTGCCACCCACAAAATACCAAAGACCCCAGTCTCATGGCTAAAATGAGTGACTTCTACTTCTTTATTAATAAATCTACCTCCCTATAGATAAGATTCATTGAGACACCCAATCATAGAATTACCTTCACTTTTTGACAGCATCTAATCTATAGTGAGCCCCACTTCCTTAAACTCTCCCCCAAATCACCCAACCAAAGCCCAAATGTTATTATAGGTTCTAATACCTTCCTCAAGCCCTGGTGGTGCAGTGGTTAAGAGCTATGGCGAGCTACAGCTGCTAACCAAAAGTTGGCAGCTCGAACCCACCAACAGCTCCTCAGAAACCCTTTGGGGCAGTTTTACTCTATCCTATAGGGTCCCTATGAATCAGAATCGACTCAATGGCAACAGGTTTGATTTAATACCTTCCCCTATTTCCCCATGGTGTGTGTTCTTTCTTCATGCACCGAATAATAAACCCAATTTGTTCAAAGTTCAGCTTGCTCGTAGGTGTGTTCCTGGTGGATTTGGCTGTAGGGCATGGACACAGAAATGCTCTCACCTTAACCTGTTGACTCTTACTCTTGGAAGAGAGTCCCAGCTATTCTTTAGCTCTTGCCCCAAACACTGCTTACTTCAGAAGCCTCTCTGACTCCCTCAGCTAGGTCAGGTCCATGTGCTGTATCCTCCAGAACCCCTCGCACTTCTTCCCTTGAGACAGTCATTCATATCTTGACATCTGTTTTTCCCATTAGGCTGCATGCAGGCAGGGGTAAGGAGTGAGGTCTGTCTGACCACATTCCCAGTGCTTACTCCACCAAACCTGACCAACCCAGTTGCTTGGAGTTGATTCTGATTCATGGTGACCCTATGTGTGCAGAATGGGACTCTCCATAGGGTTTTCAGAAGCAGATCTACAGGCCATTCTTTTATCTTCCAAGGCACTTCTGGGTGGGTTGGAACTGCCAACCTTTCTGTTAGTAGTCAAGTGCTTAACCATCTGCACCACCCAGGACTCCTGTTCTTACTGTGGTGCCTGTTAAAAAGGCTTTAATAAAAACTTGTCAATTCTCAGATAAATAAATTTAGTGCTTTCTAATCTACCCTATGTATAAGTTATGCCAATGAAATATTTTTATTTTTTAGAAAAAGAGTTTTAACTCTTTTAAGTAGCAAATATAATGTTTGGGGAAACATCCATAAGAGTAAAATAAAGTTAAAAATTTGAATTTCCATGGTGCAAAGTAGCTTCCAAATTATTAAATCCAGGGCACTTATTTTATACAGATATCCTTACAGCTTTTGAAAATCTTCAATACAAAATTTTGCTGCATTATTGTTTCTATTATGTCTAATTTATTTTAAAAAAAGAAGATACTCCTTTAAAATAGTTTTAAAAAGGCAACTTATATGCCAATCATTCTAAATATAAGGAATAACTATTGTTTCTTTCCTTTAATCTGATCTGCTGAAAATACTATAGAACCGTTTGCTTATTAAATAATATATGTAAAATAAGGTTGTGAAAAATAACTCTGTATACATTTATATTAAAATAGTTTCTGAATGTTTGACACTACTTGAAAATGTTTCAAAACATTTTTTGATTATTCTATAAAGCATGACACATCAATATTGATCTACAGATTTGAAGCCTAAGAAGCTCTTCTCTCTCTCTCCAGCAGTAGTTCCTGCGTCTGCTGTTTGGGGAACATCTTTCCTACTCTGTACCTCCACTGGCAGCATCCCCATCTCACCATGGCCCCCAGGTTCAAATACTTTAATCATCAAAAAGTTACTTGAGCATAAAAAGAGTTTTTTTTTTTTTTTTTTTTTTTTTGCCTCAGGGAAAAACTGTATGGCTGTACTATTGACCAACTACGGGTTTATAATGAATGATCATTACATGTGACTTATTTATAAAGGGCAAATTGAATACTTTTCCTTTTCTTCCAAATAAGTGAAGAACATATGTCAATTGGGGGCTCTTTCAGGTTGTCTCCACATTTCTTTGACATGCCCCTATCCTTTTTTTTTTTTTGAACACTTCTGTGCTTTCTGGCACTGCAAGATGCTCCAGTATTGTCTTACATCTTCACTGCCCAGCCCTAAAGCAGCCACTTCTCCAAGGAGTTCCACTTTCCGTATATTAGAGAATGGTATATAGAAACCAGTATTTGTACACTATGTGTTCATTACTTCTGAAATATTTTGACTTCTTAGAACAGCCAGATGTGTATACCATCACATGTATATACAAATATCTATATCTAATTCTGTATCTATCTGTATAAAAAATAAGTATGAGGATGGCAGAGTAGTCAGATGCTTCTGGTGGTCCCTCTTACAAGAAAGACCCCCCCAAAACAAGTGAATTGATTATATATATGACAAGTTATGAACCCCGATCATCAAAGGCAAAGTTAAGAAAAGGACTGAGTGATGGGGGAGGGAGAGACAGTGCAGAAGCAGTGAGGAGTTACCAAGTTGGCGGCAGTGCCTCAGCCCCTATTCCCCTGTGGTGGGGCTGGCAGCAGTGTTTGGGGATGTGGTTGCTTCAGCAAAAGAAGGCAAGTGAAGGGTTGCACCCCTGACCCCCTGGTGTGACTGAAGCAGGGCTGGCAGTGGTGTTTAGGATGCAGCGGCTTCAGCGAAAGAAGGCAAGCCAGGTGCCGCAGCCCCGAACCCCTGGTGCGACTGCAGGGGGGACCTAGCCAGTGCACACAATCTACACAGCCTCCAGAATCTGAGATAAAACAGCACTCTCCGCACAAGATAAATGATTTTGTCTAATTTACCTGGTGGATCAAATAGCTCCTCCTTTTGAAAGAACTCTCTTCTATCTATCTGATCCCTCCTCCCCCTGCCCCAGGTGGCTTCATTAATAGTTGATTTACTTGGGCCTGAGATAGGTCCTGCTGTGCTTCCTGAGCCATTACCGGGGCCTTGGAGAAGGAACAAACTAACAAACAGTGGAAAATACTCTGCTGAATCCCCTAATCCAGAAACCCAGAGCAGAAGCAGTTCCAGTCCAGGCACAAGTGGTCCACAGACTTTGTCTTTCACCCCTGCATAGATCCAGGTGGCCCCGTTACAGCAGATAGGATCTGGTTGTTATACTGCAAGGGTGAATCTTTTTGAGGACTAGCTGTAACTGTTTCAGCTGTGCAGTGGAGAGGCAGGTTTTTGACATTTGATACCACTCTGCCTATTAAACAGCAGAAGCCTGAGGACTGGAGGGTTCATCCACACCACCTAGCCACCCACTATAGGGTTCCAAGGAAAAGTGGTGCCTAGTAGTCCTTACAGTTAAAAGCATTGGATGCCTATGGTATTGCTGCAGAGCCCACCTACCAGAGTGCTCTAAAGAACAAGGATGTGCCTTCTACAGAGACATTTAGGAGAAGGTTGTCAACCCCTTGCCTTCCTCAGAGTGTGACCCCCTTGCTACTACCAAAAACTCGTGCATACACCAATCACCACTGTTCCTCTAAGATCGTAGGTGAGAGCTTGCACCACACACTAGGTGACTGACTACGAGAAAACCAAAGCTGAATCTATACAAGAATAGTGAATAGACTCCTAGGCTCATATATCCAGTAACAGCTCTAGCCATCTGGTAACAGGATATTAGTGCTTCAAAGGCTCCAATAATTAAGTTAGCTGACTATAGTAACCTATTTGGGTATATCAAAACAAAACAAAGCAAGAAGCTAGGACATAGTGCGCAAACATAAAATAATTTAATACAATAACTTATAGATGGCTCGAAGACAACAGTCGATAGCAAATCACATAAAGAAGCAGACCATGATTGCTTCAGCAGACTGCCAAAATAAAGAATCAAAAGACTCTTCCAGATGAAGATGTATTCCTGGAATTACCAGATATAGAAAACAAAAGATTAATATACAGGACGCTTCAAGACATCAGGAAGGAGATCAGGCAAAACACGGAACAAGCCAAGAGCGCACAGATAAAGCAGTTGAGGAAATTAAGAAGACTATTCAAGAACATAATGAAAAATTTGATAGGCTGCAAGAATCCATAGAGATAGCCATCAGAAATTCAGAAGATTAACAATAAAATTTCAGAATTACACAACTCAGTAGAAAGTCAGAGGAGCAGAACTGAGGAGATGGAAGTCAGACTTAACGAGATTGAAGATAAAACAATTGGCAACAATATATTTGAAAAAAAATCAGATAAATAATTTAAAAAAATGAAGAAACCCTAAGAATCATGTGGGACTCTATCAAGAACAATGACCTATGAGTGACTGGAGTACCAGAACAGGGAGGGATAACAGAAAATACAGATAGAGTTGTTGAAGATTTGTTGGCAGAAAACTTCCCTGATATTGTGAAAGATGAAGGACTATCTATCCAAGATGTTCATTGAACACCATACAAGGTAGATCCCAAAAGAAAGTCACCAAGCCATATTATCACCAAACTTGCCAAAACCAAAGATAAAGAGAAAATTTTAAGAGCAGTCAGGGACAAGAAAAAAGTCACCTACAAAGGAGAATCAATAAGAATAAGCTCAGACTACTCAGCAGAAACCACGCAGGCAAGAAGGAAATGGGATGATTTATATAATGCATTGAAGGAAAAAAATTGCCAGCCAAGAATCATATAACCAGCAAAACTGTCTCTCAGATATGAAAGTGCAATTAGAATATTTCCAGATAAACAGAAGCTTAGAGAATTTGCAAAAACTAAACCAAAACTATAAGAAATACTAAAGGGAATCTCTGCTTAGAAAATTAATAATATCAGATATTGACCCAACACCAGAACTTAGGACAGTGCAAACATATATCAACCGAGATAGGGAAATCACAAAAATAAATCAAGACAAAAAAATGCTCAAAACAGGGAATCAGTGATGTCATTATGTAAAAGATGACAACATTAAATCAATGAAGAGGGACTAAATTTTTTTTAAATGAAGTAGTCATAGATCTTCCACATGGAGAGGCAATCAAGACTATATAGGGAGATGAAAGTTATGTTTGAACTTAGAAAAATAGAGGTAAATATTAAGGTAACCACAAAGGAGGCTAATAATCCTACACATCAAAATAAAATACAAGAAAAACATACTCAGCAAAAAAAAAAAAAAATCAACAAGAATGAAAAACAGAAACACAATTTACAAAGAAAAACTACTCAGCACAAAAAAAGTGGAAAAATGCAACTGTCAACAATACACACAAAAAAAGACATCAAAATGACAGCACTAAACTCATACCTATCTATAATTATGCAGAATGTAAATGGACTAAATGCACCAGTAAAGAGACAGAGAATTGCAGAGTGGATAAAAAAAAGATCCCTCTATATGCTTCCTACAAGAGATACATCTTAGACTTTAAGACACAAACAAATTAAAACTCAAAGAATGGAAAAAATATGTCAAGCAAACAATAATCAAAAAAGAGCAGGAGGAGGCGGGGGCCAAGATGGCGGACTAGGTGGACGCTACCGCGGATCCCTCTTTCTTGCAACAAAGACTCGGAAAAACAAGGGAATCGATCACATACATAACAATCTACGAACTCTGAACAACAAGCACAGACTTAGAGACGGAAAACGAACAAATACGGGCAGACAGCGACTGTTTTCAGAACTAGGAGCCAGCGCACCAGGCAGGTGACCTTCAGAGCTCGATCGGGGGCAGAGCCCAGGGGGGCAGACGGCACAGAAAGGGGGCCCACCCCTTCTCCCCCGAACCCATCCCGGGAGGAAGCCTAGCAGGTTGGCGCGAGCGGCGTAGGGGCGCAGCCGGAGGGAGAAGCACCCGGGAGGCAGTGACTGATCTGGGAGGGGGGAGAACAGCGTCCCAGCTGGGGTGCCGTCCCGCAGGGAGTTAGGCGAGAAGCCGACGGGGCGCGAGCGGGTGGGGGGTCAACTATATTTCCCTAAAGTGACCCCAGGGCGGGGCCCACACGTTCGTGCGGGAGGACGCACACCCAGTCCGCGCGTGTGGCACGGCACACCAGAGGGAGAAATCCCCGGAAGTGTCTGGTCTCAAAACAGGGAAAGCAGCATCCCAGACGGGCAGCCATTCCGCTGGGATCTGGGCACGCACGCGCGGGCGGGGCATGAGCGCGGGGTCCATTTTTATTACCCTGAATTGACCCAGGGGGCGGGACCACCTGGTCGTGCGAGTGACGCCCTCCCAGTTTGCGCGAGAGGTGTGGCACACCGGAAGGAGAAGTCCCCGGGAGGAACTGATTGGTCCCGAAGCGCAGAAAGTAGCGTCCCAGACAGGGTGCCGTCCTGCCGGGGCTTGGGCGTGCGCACGAACGGGGCGTGAGCGCGGAGTCCATTTTTATTGCCCTGAATTGACCCAGGGGGCGGGCCCACCGGGCCGTGCGGAGGAACTGATTGGTCCCGAAGCGCAGAAAGTAGCGTCCCAGACGCGGTGCCGTCCTGCCGGGGCTTGGGCGCGCGCACGAGCGGGGCGTGAGCACGGAGTCCATTTTTATTGCCCTGAATTGACCCAGGGGGCGGGCCCACCTGGCCGTGCAGGTGACCCCAAACCAGTTCGCGCGAGAGGTGTGGCGCTCTGGAAGGAGAAGTCCCGGGGAGGAAGTGACTGGTTCCTGAACAGGGAAAGCAGCGTCTTAACCCGGAAGTCATCCCGCTGGGATTTGGGCGTGTGCACAGGCGGGGCGTGACCGCGGGACCTAATTATAATCGCCTGAATAGACCCTGGGGGCGGGCCCACCCGTTCGTGCGGGAAACGCCCACCCAGTGCCCATGAGCGGTGCCGCGCACCGGAGGAAGTACCCAGGAGGAATTGACTGGTTTCCGAACAAGGAAAGCAGTGTCCTAGCCAGGGACCCGTCCAGCCCAGATTTTGGCAAACGGGGGCGGAGCGTGAACGTGTTGTTCAGCTCTATATTCTGTGGTGCTACACTCCTAGCTCTCAGATCCCTCCCCCACCCTCCCCAGGCGACCCCATTAACATCCGAATACCCGGAGCCAGAGAGAGAATTCAGATAGGGATCTGACTGCATTTTTTTTTAGCTGACTACTTGGAAAATCTAGTTTCCCAGTGATGGCTCGGAGACAGCAGTCCATATCAAACCACATAAAGAAACAGACCATGACAGCTTCTCCAACCCCCCAAACAAAAGAATCAAAATCTTTCCCAAATGAAGATACAATCCTGGAATTATCAGATACAGAATATAAAAAACTAATTTACAGAATGCTTAAAGATATCACAAATGAAATTAGGATAAATGCAGAAAAAGCCAAGGAACACACTGAGAAAATTGTTGAAGAACTCAAAAAGATTATTCAAGAACATAGTGGAAAAATTAACAAGTTGCAAGAATCCATAGAGAGACAGCATGTAGAAATCCGAAAGATTAACAATAAAATTACAGAATTTGACAACGCAATAGAAAGTCAGAGGAGCAGACTCGAGCAATTAGAATGTAGACTGGGACTTCTGGAGGACCAGGGAAACAACACCAACATAGCTGAAAAAAAATCAGATAAAAGAATTAAAAAAAATGAAGAAACCCTAAGAATCATGTGGGACTCTATCAAGAAGGATAACTTGCGAGTAATTGGAGTCCCAGAACAGGGAGGGGGGACAGAAAACACAGAGAAAATAGTTGAAGAACTCCTGACACAAAACTTCCCTGACATCATGAAAGAAGAAAGGATATCTATCCAAGATGCTCATCGAACCCCATTTAAGATTGATCCAAAAAGAAAAACACCAAGACATATCATCATCAAACTTGCCAAAACCAAAGACAAACAGAAAATTTTAAAAGCAGCCAGGGAGAAAAGAAAGGTTTCCTTCAAGGGAGAATCAATAAGAATAAGTTCAGACTACTCAGCAGAAACCATGCAGGCAAGAAGGGAATGGGACGACATATACAGAGCACTAAACGAGAAAAACTGCCAACCAAGGATCATATATCCAGCAAAACTCTCTCTGAAATATGAAGGAGAAATTAAGATATTTACAGATAAACACAAGTTTAGAGAATTTGCAAAAACTAAACCAAGACTGCAAGAAATGCTAAAGGAGATTGTTTGGCCGGATGACCAATAATATCAGGTACCAGCACAATACAAGGTCACAAAACAGAACGTCCTGATATCAACGCAACTCAAACAGGGAAAGCACAAAAACAAACAAATTAAGACTAATTCTAAAAAATAAATAAATAAACAAAATAATACACACAACAGGAAATCATGGAAATCAATAGGTAAACGATCAAAATAATCAAAAAGAGGGACTAAATATAGGAGGCATTGAACTGCCAGATGGAGAGTGATACAAGGCGAAATAGAAGGATACAAGTTAGGTTTTTACTTAGAAAAATAGGGGTAAATAAAAAGGTAACCACAAAAAGGAATATCAATCCCATAACTCAAGAAAAAAGCCAAGAAAAACGTAACGACTCAATAAACACAAAGTTAAACATTATGAAAATGAGGATCTCACAAGCTACTAAGAAAAACGTCTCAGCACAAAAAAGCATGTGGAAAAATGAAATGGCCAACCACACACATGAAAAGGCATCAAAATGACAGCATTAAAAACTTACTTATCTATAATTACGCTGAATGTAAATGGACTAAATGCACCAATAAAGAGACAGAGAGTCACAGACTGGATAAAGAAACACGATCCATCTATATGCTGCCTACAAGAGACACACCTTAGACTTAGAGACACAAACAAACTAAAACTGAAAGGATGGAAAAAAATATATCAAGCAAACAATAAGCAAAAAAGAAGAGGAGTAGCAATATTAATTTCTGACAAAATAGACTTTAGACTTAAATCCGCCACAAAGGATAAAGAAGGACACTATATAATGATAAAAGGGACAATTGATCAGGAAGACATAACCATATTAAATATTTACGCACCTAATGACAGGGCTGCAAGATACATAAATCAAATTTTAACGGAATTGAAAAGTGAGATAGACACCTCCACATATATAGTAGGAGACTTCAACACACCACTTTCGGAGAAGGACAGGACATCCAGTAAGAAGCTCAATAGAGACACGGAAGACCTACTTACAACAATCAACCAACTTGACCTCATTGACTTATACAGAACTCTCCACCCAACTGCTGCAAAATATACTTTTTTTTCTAGCGCACATGGAACATTCTCTAGAATAGACCACATATTAGGGCATAAAACAAATCTTTGCAGAATCCAAAACATCGAAATATTACAAAGCATCTTCTCAGACCACAAGGCAATGAAGCTAGAAATCAATAACAGAAAAACTAGGGAAAAGAAATCAAATACTTGGAAAATGAACAATACCCTCCTGAAAAAAGACTGGGTTATAGAAGACATCAAGGAGGGAATAAGGAAATTCTTAGAAAGCAACGAGAATGAAAATACTTCCTATCAAAACCTCTGGGACACAGCAAAAGCAGTGCTCAGAGGCCAATTTATATCGATAAATGCACACATACAAAAAGAAGAAAGAGACAAAATCAGAGAACTGTCCCGACAACTTGAGCAAATAGAAAGTGAGCAACAAAAGAATCCATCAGGCACCCGAAGAAAACAAAAAATAAAAATTAGAGCTGAACTAAATGAATTAGAGAACAGAAAAACAATTGAAAGAATTAACAAAGCCAAAAGCTGGTTCTTTGAAAAAATTAACAAAATCGATAAACCATTGGCTAGACTGACTAAAGAAAAACAGGAAAGAAAACAAATAACCCGAATAAGAAATGAGACGGACCACATCACAACAGAACCAAATGAAATCAAAAGAATCATATCAGATTACTACATAAAATTGTACTCTAACAAATTTGAAAACCTAGAAGAAATGGATAAATTCTTGGAACAATACTACTTACCTAAACTAACACATTCAGAAGTAGAACAACTAAATAGACCCATAACAAAAAAAGAGATTGAAACGGTAATCAAAAAACTCCCAACAAAAAAAAGTCCTGGCCCAGATGGCTTCACTGCAGAGTTCTACCAAACCTTCAGGGAAGACTTAACACCATTACTATTGAAGGTATTTCAAAGTATAGAAAATGACGGAATACTACCCAACTCATTCTATGAAGCTACCATCTCCCTGATACCAAAACCAGGTAAAGACATTACAAAAAAAGAAAATTTTAGACCTATATCCCTCATGAACATAGATGCAAAAATCCTTAATAAAATTCTAGCCAATAGAATCCAACAACACATCAAAAAAATAATTCACCCTGATCAAGTGGGATTTATACCAGGTATGCAAGGCTGGTTTAATATCAGAAAAACCATTAATGTAATCCATCACATAAATAAAACAAAAGACAAAAACCACATGATCTTATCAATTGATGCAGAAAAGGCATTTGACAAAGTCCAACACCCATTTATGATAAAAACTCTCACCAAAATAGGAATTGAAGGAAAATTCCTCAACATAATAAAGGGCATATATGCAAAGCCGACGGCCAATATCACTCTAAATGGAGAGAACCTGAAAGCATTTCCCTTGAGAACGGGAACCAGACAAGGATGCCCTTTATCACCACTCTTATTCAACATCGTACTTGAAGTCCTAGCCAGAGCAATTAGGCTAGACAAAGAAATAAAGGGTATCCAGATTGGTAAGGAGGAAGTAAAGCTATCACTATTTGCAGATGACATGATCGTATACATGGAAAACCCTAAGAAATCCTCCAGAAAACTACTGAAACTAATAGAAGAGTTTGGAAGAGTCTCAGGATATAAAATAAACATACAAAAATCACTTGGATTCCTCTACATCAACAAAAAGAACACCGAAGAGGAAATAACCAAATCAATACCATTCACAGTAGCCCCCAAGAAGATAAAATACTTAGGAATAAATCTTACCAAGGATGTAAAAGACCTATACAAAGAAAACTATAAAACTCTCCTACAAGAAATTCAAAAGGACACACTTAAATGGAAAAACATACCCTGCTCATGGATAGGAAGACTTAACATAGTAAAAATGTCTGTTCTACCAAAAGCCATTTATACATACAACGCACTTCCAATCCAAATACCAATGTCATACTTTAAGGGAATAGAGAAACAAATCACTAATTTCATATGGAAAGGAAAGAACCCCCGGATAAGCAAAACATTACTGAAAAAGAAGAAGAAAGTGGGAGGCCTCACTCTACCTGATTTCAGAACCTATTATATAGCTACAGTAGTCAAAACAGCCTGGTACTGGTACAACAACAGGCACATAGACCAATGGAACAGAATTGAGAATCCAGATATAAATCCATCCATTTATGAGCAGCTGATATTTGACAAAGGACCAGTGTCAGTCAATTGGGGAAATAATAGTCTTTTTAACAAATGGTGCTGGCATACCTGGATATCCATTTGCAAAAGAATGAAACAGGACCCATACCTCACACCATGCACAAAAACTAACTCCAAGTGGATCAAAGACCTAAGCATAAAGACTAAAACGATAAAAATCATGGAAGAAAAAATAGGATCTACCCTAGGAGCCCTAATACAGGGCATAAACAGAATACAAAACATTGCCAAAAATGATGAAGAGAAACCAGATAACTGGGAGCTCCTAAAAATCAAACACCTATGCTCATCTAAAGACTTCACCAAAAGAGTAAAAAGACCACCTACAGACTGGGAAAGAATATTCAGCTATGACATCTCAGACCAGCGCCTGATCTCTAAAATCTACATGATTCTGTCAAAACTCAACCACAAAAAGACAACCAACCCAATCAAGAAGTGGGCAAAGGATATGAACACACTTTTCACTAAGGAAGATATTCAGGCAGCCAACAGATACATGAGAAAATGCTCTCGATCATTAGTCATTACAGAAATGCAAATTAAAACTACGATGAGATTCCATCTGACACCAACTAGACTTTCATTAATTCAAAAAACACAAAATAATAAATGTTGGAGAGGATGCGGAGAGACTGGAACTCTCATACACTGCTGGTGGGGTTGTAAAATGGTACAACCACTTTGGAAATCCATCTGGCGTTATCTTAAACAGTTAGAAATAGAACTACCATACAACCCAGAAATCCCACTCCTCGGAATATACCCTAAAAATACAAGACCCTTCACACAAACAGATATATGCACACCCATGTTTATTGCAGCTCTGTTTACAATAGCAAAAAGCTGGAAGCAAACAAGATGTCCATCAAAGGACGAATGGGTAAATAAATTGTGGTATATTCACACAATGGAATACTACGCATCGATAAAGAACAGTGACGAATCTCTGAAACACTTCATAACATGGAGGAATCTGGAAGGCATTATGCTGAGCGAAATGAGTCAGTTGCAAAAGGACAAATATTGTATAAGACCAGTATTATAAGATCTTGAGAAATAGAAAAAACGGAAAAGAACACATACCTTTGTGGTTACAAAGGGGGGAGGGAGGGAGGGAGGGAGGGAGGGAGAGGGCTTTTTATTGATCAATCTGTAGATGGGAACTGCTTTGGGTGAAGGGAAAGACAACACTCAAAACATGGAAGGTCAGCCTAATTGGACAGGATTAAAAGTAAAGAGGTTTCCGAGATAAAATGAAAGCTTCAAAGGATAGCGAAGCAGGGGCTGGGGTCTGGGGAACTTGGTTTGAGAGGACTTCTAAATCAATGGGCAAAACAATTCTATTATGAGAACACTCTGCATCCCACTTTGAATTGTGCCACCTGGGGTCCTAAATGCCAACAAGCAGCCATCTAAAATACATTAATTGGTCTCAACCCACCGGGAGCAAAGGCAAAGGAAGAACACCAAGGTCACACGACAACTAAGAACCCAAGAGACAGAAAGGGCCACTTGAACCAGAGACCTACAATATCCTGAGACCAGAAGAACTAGTTGGTGCCCGGCCACAATCGATGTCTGCCCTGTCAGGGAACACAACAGACAACTCCTGAGGGAGCAGGAGACCAATGGGATGCAGACCCCAAATTCTCATTAAAAGACCACACCTAATGGTATGATTGCGACTAGAGGAATCCCAGAGACAATGCTCCCCAGAACTTCTGATGGCACAGGACAGGAACCATCCCCGAAGACAAATCATCAGGCATGAAAAGGACTGGTCAGTGGGGGGGAGAGAGATACTGATGAAGAGTGAGCTAATTAAATCAGGTGGACACAGGAGAGTGTGTTGGCAACTCTTGACTGGAGGGGGGATGGGAAGATAGAGAGAGAGGGAAGAAGGTAAAATTGGCACGAAACGAGAGACTGTAAGGGCTGACTCAATAGGGGGAGAGCAAGTGGGAGAAGGGAGTAAGATGTATGTAAACCTACATCTGACAGACTGATTGGAATGGTAAATGTTCACTTGAAGCTTAATAAAAATTTAAAAAAAAAAAAAAAAAAAAAGAGCAGGAGTGGCTATACTAATTTATGACAACACAGACTTCAAACTTAAATATACCAGAAAGGATAAGGAAGGACACTATATAATGATTAAAGGGAAAATGTACCAGGAGGATATTACCATATTAAATATTTATGCACCCAGTGACAGGGCTTCAAGATACATACAAAAAAAAAAAAAAACTCCAACAGCATTGAGAAGCAAGATAGACAGCTCCACAATAATAGCAGGAGACTTCAAAACACCACTTTCAGTGAAGGACAGAACATCCAGAAAGAAGCTCAATACACTGAAGAGCTAAATGCCACAATCAACCAACCTGACCTCATAAACATATAGAGAACACTCCACCCAACAGCATCCAAGTATACTTTCTTTTCTAATGCATAGGGGAACATTCTTTAGAATAGACCACATATTAGGCCATAAAGCAAGCCTTAACAGAATTCAAAACATGGAAATATTACAAAACATCTTCTCTGACCAAAAAGCCGTAAAACTAGAAGTCAATGCCAGAAAAATCAGGGAAAAGAAATCAAACATATGGAAACTGAACAAGACTTTGCCCCAAAACAATTGGATTATAGAAGATATTAGAACGGAATAAAGAAACTCACAGAATCCAATGAGAACGAAAACACTTCCTATCAGAGCCTTTGGGACACAGGGAAAGCAGTGCTCAAAGGTCATTTATATCAATAAATGCACACATACAAAGAGAAGAAAAGGCCAAAAGCAACGAATTATCTCTACAACTTGAACAAATAGAGAGCAACAAAAGAAACCCTCAGGCACCAGAGGAAAGCAAATAGTAAAATGTAGAGCAGAATTAAATGAGATAGAAAACAGAAAGACAACTGAAAGAATTAATAAGACCAAAAGCTGGTGCTTTGAAAAAAATTAACAAAATTGATAAACCATTGGCAAGGCTGATGAAGGAAAATCAGGAGATGAGACAAATGACCTGAATAAGAAATGAGATGGGTGATATCACAACAGACCCAACTGAAATTAAAAGAATCATTAACAGAATACTTTTAACAAATTTGAAAACCTAGAGGAAATGGACAGATTTCTAGAAACACATTACCTACCCAAACTAACACAGAGACAGAACAACTAAATAAAACCATAACAAAAGAAGAGGTTGAAAAAGTAATTTAAAAACTCCCAACAAAGAAAAGCTCTGGCCCTGACAGCTTCACTGGAGAATTCTGCCAAACTTTCAGAGAAAAGTTAACACCACTACTACTAAAGGTATTTCAGAGCATAGAAAAGGATGGAATACTCCCAAACTCATTCTATGAAGCCAGCATAACCCTGATACCAAAACTAGCTAAAGGCACGACAAAAAAAGAAAATTACATGTGTCCCTCATAAACTTAGATGCAAAAACCCTCAACAAAATTCTAGCCAATAGAATTCAACAACATATCAAAAAAATAACTCACCATGGCAAAGTGGAATTCATACCAGGTATGCAGGGATGGTTCAACATTAGAAAAACAATCAATATAATCCATCACATAAATAAAACAAAAGACAAGAACCACATGATCTTATCAATTGATGCAGAAAGGGCATTTCACAAAGTCCAACACCCATTCATGATAAAAACTCTCAGCAAAATAGGAATAGAAGGAAAATTCCTAACATTATAAAGGGCATTTATACAAAGCCAACAGCCAATATCATCTTAATTGGAGAGAGTCTGAAAGCATTCCCTTTGAGATCGGGAACCAGACAAGGATACCTTTTACCACCACTCTTATTCAGCATTGCGCTGGGGATCCTAACCAGAGCTATTAGGCCAGAGAAAGAAATAAACGGCATCCACATTGGCAAAGAAGAAGTAAAGGTATCTCTAGTTGCAGATGACATGATCTTATACACAGAAAAGCCTAATGAATCCACAAGAAAACTAGAAAAACTAATAGAAAAATTCAGCAGAATATCAGGATACAAAATGAACATACAAAAATCATTCGGATTCCTCTACACCAACAAAAAGAACATCGAAGAAGAAATCACCAAATCAATACCATTTACAATAGACCCTAAGAAGATAAAATACTTAGGAATAAATCTAACCAGAAACGTAAAAGACCTATACAAAGAAAACTATAAGACGCTACTACAAGAGACCAAAAGAGACGTCCATAAGTGGAAAAACATACCTTGCTCGTGGATAGGAAGACTCAATATTGTAAAAACCCTGTTCTACCAAAAGCGATCTACAGATACAATGCAATCCTGATACAAATACCAGTGACATTTTTTAACGAGATGGAGAAACAAATCACCAACTTCATATGGAAGGGAAAGAGGCCCCGGATAAGTAAAGCATTACTGAAAAAGAAGAACAAAGTGGGAGGCCTCACACTACCTGATTTTAGAACCTATGATGCTGCCACAGTAGTCAAAACACCCTGGTGCTGATACAACAACAGATACATAGCCCAATGGAACAGAATTGAGAATCCAGACATAAATCCATCCACATATGAGCAGCTGATATTTGACAAAGGCCCAAAATCAATTAAGTGGGGAAAAAACAGTCTCTTCAATAAATGGTGCTGGCATAACTGGATAAAAAAAAAAATTTTTTTTTGCAAAAAAACAGAACAAGACCCATACCTCACACTATGCACAAAAACTAACTCAAAATGGATCAAAGACATAATTATAAAATGCAAAACGATAAAGATCATGGAAAAAAAATAGGGACAACGCTAGGAGCCCTAATACATGGCATAAACAGTATACAAAACATTACTAACCGTACAAACACCAGAAGAGAAATTAGATAACTGGGAGCTCTAAAAGTCAAACACCTATGATCATCCAAAGACTTCACCAAAAGAGTAAAAAGATTACCTACTGTTTGGGAAAAAGTTTTTAGCTATGACATTTCTGATCAGCGTCTGATCTCTAAAATCTACATGATGCTGCAAAAACTCAACAACAAAAAGACAAATAACCCAATTTAAAAAATGGACAATGGATATGAATAGGCACTTTACCAAAGAAGACATTCAGGCAGCTAACAGATACATAAGGAAATGCTCATGATCATTAGCCATTAGGGAAATGCAAATCGAAACTACAACAAGATTCCATCTCACCCCAACAAGGCTGGTGTTAATCCTAAAAAACACAAAATAATAAGTGTTGGAGAGGTTGTGGGGAGACTGGAACACTTACACACTGCTGGTGGGAATGTAAAATGGTACAACCACTTTGGAAATCGATTTGGCACTTCCTTAAAAAGCTAGAAATAGAACTACCATACAACCCAGCAACTCCACTCCTTGGAATATACCCTAAAGAAATAAGAGCCTTCACATGAACAGATACATGCACACTCATGTTCATTGCAGTACTGTTTACAATAGCAAGAAGTTGGAAGCAACCAAGGTGCCCATTAATGGATGAATGGATAAATAAATTACGGTATGTTCACACAATGAGATACTGACCACCAGTTAAGAACAATAATGAATCTGTGAAATATTTCATAACTTGGAGTGATCTAAATGAGTCACTTGCAAAAGGACAGGTATTGTATGAAACCACTATTATAAGAACTCAAAAAATTGTTTAAACAGAGAAGAAAGTACTCATTGATGGTTACAAGAGTGGGGAGGGAGGGAGAGGGGTTTTCACTAATTAGATAGTAGGTAAGAACAATTTTAGGTGAAGGGAAAGACAACACACAATACAGGGGAGGTCAGCACAACAAGACTAAACCAAAAACAAAGATGTTTCCTGAATAAGCTGAATGCTCCAAAGGCCAGCGTAGCAGGTGCAGGGGTTTGGGGATCATGGTTTCAGGGGACATCTAGGTCAATTGGCGTAATAAAATCTATTAAGGAAACATTCTGCAACTCACTTTGGAGAGTGGCGTCCAGGGTCTTAAACGCTAGCAAGCAGCCCTCTAAGATGTATCAGTTGGTCTCAACCCTCCTGGAGCAAAGGAGAGTGAGGAACACCAGAGACATAAGGTAATCATGAGCCCAAGAGACAAAAGAGGCCACATACAACAGAAACTACATCAGCCTGAGACCAGAAGAACTAGATAGTGTCTGGCTACCACCCATAACTGCCCTGACAGGGAACACAACAGAGAACCCCTGAGGGAGCAGGAGAGCAGCAGGATACAGAACTCAAATTCTCGTAAAAAGACCAGACTTAATGGTCTGACTGAGACTAGAAGCACCCTGGAGGTCATGGTCAGCAGACCTTCTGTTAGCCCAAGACAGGAACCATTCCCAAGGCCAAATCTTCAGAGAAGGATTGGCTGGACTATGGGATAGAAAATGATAGTGGTGAAGGGTGAGCTTCTTGGATCAAGTAGACACATGAGACTATGTGGGCAGCTCCAGTCTGGAGAAGAGATGAGAGGGCAGAGGGAGTCAGAAGCTGGCCAAATGGACACGAAAATAGAGATTGGAGGGAAGGAGTGTGTTGTCTCATTAGCAGGAGAGCAACTAGGTGTAGATAGCAAGGTATATATAAGTTTTTTTAATGAGAGACTGACTTGGTTTGTAAACTTTCACTTAAAACACAATAAAAAAAATTTTTAAAAATTATATAGCAGTATAGAGAAAATAAAGGAAGCATTTCAAAAGAAACCCTAAATAAGATTGTAAAATTAAAAACAAAAACCTCCTTAACAGCCTGAAGGCCATGAGCCAGTGCCTGGTCAGGTCCTCAGATCAAGAGCAATTAACCACTCCTCAGGGAAATGAATTAGATGAACTCCATTCAGTTAATTAGCTCTGAGAATCCTCATTCTAAATCTTGTTGGTGTTAGGTGCCGTTGAGTTGACTCCAACTAATATTGACTTTATAAATAACAGAACGAAATGTTGCCTGTTCCTGCACCATCTCTTCATGCTTGTTGATATGTTTGAATCCCTTACTTTGGCTGTTGAGTCAATCCATCTCATTGAATATTTCTCTCATTTTTGCTGACCCTCCATTTTACCAAGCCTGATGTCCTTTTTAGTAATTAGTCTTTCCTGAGGATACGTCCAAAGTAAGCAAGCTGAAGTCTTTCCATTCTTGCTTCTGAGGAGCATTCCGGTTATATTTCTTCTAAGACTGATTTATTCATTTTTCTGAAAGCCCATGGTATATTCTTCACCAATGCCACGATTTGAAGGCAACAATTATTTTTCTATCCTCCTATTTCATTGTCCAGCTTTCACATGCATGAGGCGATTGAAAAACACCATGGCTTGGGTCAGGTACACTTTAGTCTTCAAAGTGACATCTTTGCTTTTGAAAACTTTAAAGGAGTCTTTTGTAGCAAATTTGACCAATGCAATGTGTCCTTTGATTTCTTGACTGCTGCTTCCACGGACATTATCGATCCATGTAGAATGAGATGACTGACAATTTCAGTTTCTTCTTCATTTATTATGAAAAATGAGCCCTTATTCTAGACCTGTGCTTGGAAACCCTGGTGGCGTAGTGGTTAAGTTCTATGGGCTGCTAACCAAAAGGTCAGAAGTTCGAATCTACCAGGGGCTCCTTGGAGACCCTATGGGGCAGTTCTACTCTGTTCTATAGGGTCGCTGTGAGTCAGAATTGACTTGACAGTCATGGGTCATTCTAGACCTTACTGTTTTTTAAAGGCTCCTAGGGATTGAATGTCTCAAACTCACCTAGTCTAAAAAGGCCACTGATAAGAGCACATACACCCTTCCATAAAAATGGCAGAAGGAGAAAATACCAGCCTCACCTACTTCCTCAAGTTACATTCATTTGGGAGGTCATTTCAATACTGTAATATGTATTTTTTTGTAATTGGAACATTTTTGCCAGGATGTTTACATTTGAAAGTAGGAAAAGAGAAAACAGGAAATCAGGGCATAGAAGGGATCTTAATTAGAGGACACTGAAAGTCCCTTCAAGCCCAAGTTCTAAAATTCCCCTTTGACTGGCCAAATAGCTTATTGTCATGGTAGAGCTCTTTTCTGGGGCCCAGACTCCACGTATTAGATACAGAGGGCAAAGGACCAGCCCAGCTTCATTCACTTTATAGCTCAACGGTGGTGGTGGTCAGTCCTCTTGTTATTAGCAAAGGGGCCAAGGTACAGCTGCAGTTGTAGCTACCCTTGGCTTCACAGGTGCATGCAGCTTTCTTTGAAACAAGCTCCACACTGCAGGGCTGCTGCATGTTGCTGTGCTTGTTTTCCATTGCACTGTCTGTGTATCTGGATTGTAGCAGCCCAGGGCAGGACTGGATAAAGCAGACTACTATTTTCTTCAACAGTCTGGACCCTCTGATCTGAAAGGATGTAAAGCAAAATTTCCCAAGGTAAAATCCTGCTACATCAGAAGAACGAGTACAATAAAAAAAGGTACCATTAATTTGGCCCAGAATAAGGATAGGTGGAATTACTGTACAGTTAACTGTGTTCCCCCTCCCCCACGTGTCTGTCAGTTTGTCATACTGTGCGGGCTTACGTGTTGCTGTGAAGCTGTAAGCTATGCCACCAGTGTTCAGATACCAGTATGGCCACCCATGGAGGACAGGTTTTAGCTGAGCTTCCAGACTGAGACAGACTAGGAAGAAGAACCCAGCAGTCTACTTCTGAAAAATATTAGCCAGTGAAAACCTTATGAATAGCAGCGGAACATTGTCTGATATAGTGCTGGAAGATGAGACCCCTGGGTTGTAAGGCACTCAAAAGATGACTGGGGAAGAGCTGCCTCCTCAAAGTAGAGTTGACCGTAATGACATTGGTGGAGTAAAGCTTTTGGGACCTTCATTTGCTGATGTGGCACAACTCAAAATGAGAAGAAACAGCTGCAAACTTCCATTAATAATCAGAACTTGGAATGTACGGACTATGAATCTAGGAAAATTGGAACTCATCAAAAATGAAATGGAATGCATAAACATCAATATTCTAGGCATTAGTGAGCTGAAATGGACTGGTATTTGGCCATTTTGAATTGGATAATCATATAGTCTACTATGCTGGGAATGACAACTCAAAGAGGAATGGTGCTGCATTTATTGTCAAAAAGAGCGTTTCAAGATCTATCCTGAAGTACAACGCTGTCAGTGATAGGATAATATCCATACGCCTACAAGGAAGACCAGTTAATACAACTATTATTCAAATTTATGCACCAACCACTAGGACCAAAGATGAAGAAATAGAAGATTTTTATCAGCTGCTACAGTCTGAAATTGATCAAACATGCAATCAAGATGCGTTGATAATTACTGGTGATTGGAATGACGAAAGTTGGAAACAAAGAAGAAGGATCAGTAGTTGGAAAATACGGCCTTGGTGATAGAAAAATGCCAGAGACTGAATGATAGAATTTTGCAAGACCAATGACTTCTTCATTGCAAATACCTTCTTTCACCAACATAAATGGTGACGATACACACAGACCTCGCCAGGAGGAACACACAGAAATCAAATTGACTACATCTGTGGAAATAGACAATGGAAAAGCTCAATATCATCAGTCAGAACAAGGCCAGGGGCCGACTGTGGAACAGACCATCAATTGCTCATATGCAAGTTCAAGGTGAAACTGAAGAAAATCAGAGAAAGTCCACAAGAGCCAAAATATGACCTTGAGTATATCCCACCCGAATTTAGAGACCATCTGAAGAATAGATTTGATGCATCGAGCACTAGTGACTGAAGACCAGATGAGCTATGGAATGACATCAAGGACATCATCCATGAAGAAAGCAAGACGTCACTGAAAAGACAGGAAAGAAAGAAAAGACCCAGAAGGATGTCAGAGGAGACTGAAACTTGCTCTTGAGCGTCGAGCAGCTAAAGCGAAAGGAAGAATGGATGAAGTAAAAGAATTCAATGGAAAATTTCAAAGGGTGGCTCGAGAAGACAAAGTAAAGTATTATAATGACATGTGCAAAGAGCTGGAGATGGAAAACCAAAAGGGAAAAACACGCTCGGCGTTTCTCAAGCTGAAAGAACTGAAGAAAACATTCAAGCCTGGAGTTGCAATAGTGAAGGATTCCACGGGGAAAATATTAAACGATGCAGGAAGCATCAAAAGAAGATGGAAGGAATACACAGAGTCATTATACCAAAAAGCATTAGTCGATGTTCAACCATTTCAAGAGGTGGCATATGATCAGGAACCGATGGTGCTGAAGGAAGAAGTCCAAGCTGCTCTGAAGCCAATGGCAAAAAAGAAGGCTCCAGGAATTGATGGAATATCAATTGAGATGCTTCGACAAACAGATGCAGCACTGGAGGAGCTCACTTGTCTATGCCAAGAAATATGGAAGACAGCTTCCTGGCCAATGACTGGAAGAGATCTATATTTATGCCAATTCCCAAGAAAGGTGATCGACCTGAATGTGGAAATTATAGAACAATATCATTAATATCACACAGAGGCAAAATTCTGCTGAAGATCATTCAGAAATGGCTGCAGCAGTATATCAACAGGGAACTTCCAGAAATTCAGGCCGGTTTCAGAAGAGGACATGGAACCAGGGATATCATTGCTTATGTCAGGTGGATCCTGGCTGAAAGCAGAGAATACCAGAAGGATGTTTAAAAGAAAAAAAAAAAGTTTTTTTTTTTTTTTGTTTTATTGACTATGCAAAGGCATTCGACTGTGTGGATCATAACAAACTATGGATAACATCGCGAAGAATGGGAATTCCAGAACACTTAATTGTGCTCATGAGGAACCTTTACATAGATCAAGAGGTGATTGTTCGTACCGAACAAGGGGATACCGATTGGTTTAAAGTCAAGAAAGATGTAGATCAGGGTTGTATTCTTTCACCATACCTATACAATCTGTATGCTGCGCAAATAATCTGAGAAGCTGGACTATGTCAAGAAGAACGGGGCATCGGGATTAGAGGAAGACTCATTAACAACCTGCATTATGCAGATGACACAATCTTCTTGCTAAAAGTGAAGAGGACTTGAAGCACTTACTAATGAAGATCAAAGACCACAGCCTTCAGTTTGGATTGCACCTCAACATAAAGAAAACAAAAATCCTCACAACTGGACACATGAGCAACATCATGATGGACGGAGAAAAGGTTGAAGTTGTCAAGGATTTCATTTTACTTGGATCCACAATCAACAGCCATGGAAGCAGCAGTCAAGAAATCAAAAGATGCATTGCATTGGGTAAATCTGCTGCAAAGGACCTCTTTAAAGTGTTGAAGAGCAAAGGTGTCACTTTGATGACTAAGGTGTGCCTGACCCAAGCCATGGTATTTTCAATCACATCATATGCATGTGAAAGCTGGACAATGAATAAGGAAGACCGAAGAAGAGTTGACGCCTTTGAATTGAGGTGTTGGCAAAGGATATTGACTATTCCATGGACTGCCAAAAGAACGAACAAATCTGTCTTAGAAGACGTACAACCAGATCGCTCCTTAGAAGCAAGGATGGCGAGACTGCATCTTACATACTTTGGGCATGTTGTCAGGAGGGATCAGTCCCTGGAGAAGGACATCATGCTTGGCAGAGTACAGGGTAAGCGGAAAAGAGGAAGACCGTCAAGGAGGTGGATTGACACAGTGGCTGCAACAATGAACTCCAAGCATAACAACAATTGTAAGGATGGCGCAGGACTGGGCAGTGTTTCGTTCTGTTGTGCATAGGGTCGCTATGAGTCGGAACCGACTCGACGGCACCTAACAACAACAACAACTGTGTTCCTACTGAGTGATAAAATCAGGTTTTGAAACTGGTAAGTACGCATTTTACTCCCTTTTGTCGAAAATCATAACCACTTGAGACTTTATCCTCATAATTATTACTTCTCCTGTGCATTTATCAACCCAATTGGCTTTAACGTTAGCCAGATGTTTAGAGAGAAAATTAGGCATTGGCGTCATATAGAAGTGCTTAGCATAGTTTTAAATGAAATATATAGATAGTTCTGCATATCCATGTACAGGGAGTCCCCGACTTACAATGGGGTTCCGTTCTGTCAACTACTCTGTTTTAAGCCAGTTCTGACATAAGTCAATACCTCATTTTTTTTTTAAATATTATTGCCTTTTATTATCAGTATCTTTATAAAACTGATCTTAATTTGTCTTTGAGTTGGAAACATTACCTCTGAGAACGATAACACCAGCAAATTACAGTCTGTAACACGGTACATGGTACATACTACTAACGATAAGATGTACAAAAGAAAAAAAACAGAGGTTTATGTGGTTCGCTGTAACTCGAATACGTCGTAAGTAAGGGACTATCTGCATATCCAAATTGAAAAGCCACTGATTGAAGGAGTTTAGCCTGCATTTGTGCTGGAAAAATTATACAACCTTAAACAAATTCAGTCCTAGAAAGAGTGTGCTGTCTCATTAGGTGGAGAGCAATTAGGAGTATATAGCAAAGTGTGTATAAATTTCTGTATAAGAGACTGACTTGATTTGTAAACTTTCACTTAAAGCACAATAAAAGTTTTTAAAAAAACAATAAAAAAAAACAAAAAAACAAATTCAGTTCTACCTGTCCTGATTCAAACTGAAAGCATTTACATTAACTCACTATTAATTTCTATATATGTAGGTGCTCAAGTAATTCATTAGGTATATTTACTCAATCTACAAAATGTTCTCGAGATCATATTTACACCTGAAGATCAGAATTTAATCCACAGAAAATATCTTCAGCTCCATACCCATTTTTCCCACTAGATACTAAAATATAACTTTATAGACACTAAGAATTAATTCCTGGTGATTTATGTATGTTAAACAAGCATGAAAAAATTTGGCATTTATAATACATGTGTACCCACATACATATTAAAAAAAATGTACTATAAATTTTGGAAATGAAAGTTATTCATCAATCATTGTAATGAAAAAACATGAAAAAACAATATACTGTAATTTTTGAAGGAAACTATAGTTGTCCATGCCTTTCTTATTTTAGATATTTTTAAATGTAAGTATTTTTACTTGTGAATGCATAACTGTGTAGGCCAAAAGTTGAAATAATGCAAAATGAGCAACAATTTGCATCATATGGGAATCATTAGATGCCCCTTTAGATATGACAAAATTATAGTAGTGAAATCGAATGTGGTAATGACATCACTATAATTTATCAGTGACTTTGGGAAATCGAGAGACCCTGGTGGTGAAGCAGTTCAGAGCTATGGCTTCTAACCAAAAAGTCAGCAGTTCGAATCCACCAGGTGCTCCTTGGAAACCCTGTGGGGCACTTCTACTCTATCCTATAGGATCGCTATGAGTCAGAATCGACTCGACAGCAACAGATTTTTTGGTTTAGGAAAATTAAGAAATAATCTTAATATATTTACCATTATTTCACCACAATTATTTAGACATCTTTAAAGGAAAGGAAAAAAAAAAAGCAAACTACGTTTTAATCTTTGGGGAGGTAAAAGGCCACAGTCAATGCTTGAAGACAGTGGGCTTCCCTTCTCACATAACTGAAATTTTGGAGTCTCCCTGCTTCTGCTTCTTGGAAACCCTGGTGGCGTAGTGGTTAAGTGCTACGGCTGCTAACAAAAAGATCAGCAGTTCAGATCCTCCAGGCGCTTCTTAGAAACTCTATGGGGCAGTTCTACTCTGTCCTATAGGGTCGCTATGAGTCGGAATCGACTCGATGCCAACAGGTTTGGTTTTTTTTTTCGATTCCCTGCTTCTGAGCCCTCAGTTTCTGTAGATGCCACTACTTTCCCAAGCCCAATGTTCTTCACATAATCAACTCTCTCACCTCTCTTACGGCACAGCGTGGCCTGCATCAGTCTGGCCTTCTTTACCATGGACCTTACTCCACTTTCCCTCCCCAGCTTCTCATCCACCTCTTTCGTTCTCCTCCCTGCCATGCTGCAGATTCACACCCAGGCACACCTCATCCCACACACTCAAATACCAAAAAATAAAACCAGGGCATTTAAAAATTAACATTTGTGTGTTACAGGCTCCGAAAAATCAGAGTTCATTTGACTGTAAGCATGTTAAGGGGCAAGCTGTAATAGTTAAGATTAGTCACGATCATTGTTAGTAACAAGAGCTACCTTCTGTTGAAACCCTGCCAAGGGACAGACTTATTTTATTGATGATATATAATATTTACAGCAATCTTGTGAGTAAGGGATATCAGTCACATTAGAAAACATTTCAGCGGGACAAGCAACCACCAGTTCGAGGTCACCTGGAAGACCTGGGAACCTGTCAGGTGTTTTTGATCTGGAAGCCAGGCGTGTACTCACTAATTCATCATATGTCATTTCAGTAAAAAAAAAAAAAAAAGAAAAAAATATATGGAAGACTGTATATTTTACTTTAACCCCTTAAAAAAAATGTCCTATAGGTATGATATTGCTACCAAACCCTAGAAAGGTGGGTCCTTGTCTGGCCCGCTCAGACTTGGCAATTATCTAGACACTGGTCTTTGAAAAAGTAACTTTATTGCAATGCACAGAGGAAGGAGCCCGGAGGAAGTGCCTCAGATCTGGCTCCCCCTGCTATGGGGAAAATGGGGAAGCAGGGCTTATATATGATTTGGGCAGGAAGACAGCAGCTGTGAAGGCGTACTGGGGAGGGAAACTTCTAGAAGGCAGCCAGGAAATAGGAAGTGACTTGGTTCTTGTCGGACCTCCTGCTTAGGAATACCGAGTGATGATTTTCTTTCTGACTTGTTCCTGTTGTTGCTGCGTCTTCTGTTGAGGTCAATTAGTGGTTGCAGCTGGCCCTTCCGCACATGTGGGGTAGGCCAAATCTGGCTTGGGCTAGTTTAAAAACTAATGGAAATTTAGAGGCATTCGTAGGTTCAGGTTACAATACCATATAGAAATGTTATCAGTTTGCCCCCATGTATGTATTTTATCTAACATATAGAACTCAGTTCTCAGGCTACCTTCTTCAAAATGTACAGGGGTATAAAAGAAACAAACAAAAAACCAAACCTGTTTCCGTCTAGTCTATTGTGACTCATAGCGACCCTACAGGACAAAGTAGAACTGCCCCATAAAGTTTCCAAGGAGCCGCTGGTAGATTTGAACCTCTGACCCTTTGGTTAGCAGCTGAACTCTTAACCGCTGGTGCCACCAGGGCTCCACAGGGACTTGTGCAGCATCATTATTATCACCATGTCACAGCCTTAGCTGATGATCAATACACACATACATTTTCAAAGCCACTTTTAAAACCCAAATTCCTTAAATAATTATACTTTAAATAACCTACCAATTATGTGTGGGCAGTGGTGGTCCAGTGGGAGAGTTCTCGCCTTCCATGCAGGAGATCCAGGTTTAATTCCGGGCCAATGTGCCTCACGTACAGCCACCACCCGTCTGTTAGTGGAGGCCTGTGTGTTGCTATGGTGCTGAATGGGCTTCTGAAGAGCTTTCAGACTAAGACAAACTAGGAAGAAAAACCTGGCAGCCTACTTCCAAAATCAGCCAATGAAAACCTTATGGATCACACCAGTCCAATCTGTAACCAATTATGGGGATGGTGCAGGACCAGGCAGTAGTTCCTCCTGTTGTGCATGAGATCAATATGAGTCGGGGGCTGACTCAACAGCAGCTAACCGCAAGAACAAACTAGCTGACATTGTATGAAACGTATGTTTGTGTGAACATAGATGAGTACTCTGTTATGATAAAATATGTAATAATACATTTTGAAAGTTTTACTTATTTCTACCTACAATTTCAAAGAATGGGTTTGGGGGAATATTTTCCTATCACCCCACCTCCTATGAAGACGTCAAGTAGGTCTGTGCACCGAGAACAAATCCAGGGACTCTCCTTTGATGACTAACACAAATCTGCATATCATGAAGATGGTCATGCAGACCTGAAGAAGCCTCCGACATTTCCTCAGGGAAAGATGTTTCTTTAGGGAGGAATACATAATACTCAAAGTGAAAACCCTGTAAAATCTTTTATGAAACAAGGAGATCATTAGTGAACATTAAAAAACAAACACTGAGAAGAAACATGAAACTGAATTGTGACTATAAGACAGGGAGTGGGGGTGGTATTAAGTGGAAATGTACAGAAAGAGAGAGACAACTGCAATATAATTTAGAAAGTTCTCAACAAATAATTGATATTTAAATAATTTGAATATAGGAGTTATTCAAGCAAAAAGGGTTAGAAAAATCGGAGAGAAATTTCTAACTAGACTCAACCAACTAAGTTATAATTTTAGAAATCACTTCCTGCCCTGATGTCATAAAGACATTCTCTCCTATTTCCCTCAAAAATTTAAGGGCAACCCTCTTCACAACTGTGTGTTTAAAGAACTGGTATTAACTTCTCTGTTTGGATTCCAAAACCAGTAACTACTTGTCAGCACCAATGAGCACCAGTGCCACTTCCCCATTCCTCCCATTTCCGGATAGGTGTGATTAGATACCCTACCTCCACCCACTGCCCAGTGCCCAGGCATGTGAGCTGCACACTCACCCCATCTCCATCTGGGTGTGTGTGTGTATATGTATGTATATACCTAGAGAAAGCCCTCGTGGTGAGTGGGTTGTTAAGAGCTATGGTGAGCTACGGCGAGCTACAGCTGCTAACCAAAAAGTCGGCAGTTCAAATCCACCAGTAGCTCCTTTGAAACCCTATGGTATCTATGAGTTGGAATCAACTTGAAGGCAATATATGACTTGAAGGCAATATATACACACACACACACACACACACCAGGAAATAGGGGAGCCCTGGTGGCATGGTGGCTAAAGCTCTGGGCTGCTAATTGAAAGGTCAGCAGTTCAAAACCACCGGCCACTCATTGGGAGAAAGATGTGGCAGTCTGCTTCTGTAAAGTCTTTCAGCTTTGGAAACCCTATGGGACAGTTCTACCCTGTCCTATAGGATCACTGTGAGTCAGAATTGACTTGACGGCAGTGGGTTTGCTTTTTTTTTTTTTTTAAATAGTTTGAAGCTTTCAGGGTAGTAGAAGTCTTGCTCTTCTTTTGTTCAGTGTAATCCGTCCACAGGTGTTAACCCTTAATAAACATCCTGCACACCAAACAGCAGCTCAGCATCTGCTTCCAGAGAACCCAACCTGTGACAATGGCTTACAGGTTGATTATTTCATTTTATGGCATTTTAAAGCCCCTTGAATGTGACAGTCTTAACTATTCCTAATCCCACTGGCTTCCAAAGCGCTTGTAGGACTCTCCCTTCTCTGGCACTCTCCCTTCCTATTCACAGGTATGGTCCATGTTAAATGTTACCTTTTCCCAAATCTCTTTTTGGTGCCCTTTAACTTCCTTACCTACATGACCTTCTACTTTGTTCTCAGTGTACTTTTGTTGGGATATGTAGGTTAGATTTGGAAACTAAGAAAAATCACATAAAAATTATCTCCAATTTCCTCTCAGGTATCTAGACTGGAGAAAATAGAAGAGAGATTGGAGATGAAGACCATAGATTATGGAAGCGGAATCAGGCAACCAAAATACAAAACATATCTATAGAGAAACCTGTGATGGTTGTTGCCTAGTGTCCTACAATGCCAAAATAAGGCATGTGGCTAAGTGAGCTGGAAGAACAGACCAAGGTGAAGTGGTGTCTTAGATGGGTTTTAAGAACTAACAACATACTCACATCTACATCTCTCCTGATAATCACCTATCCTCCAGCCTCATTGTAGAAATGTGTATTATGTAATGCCACTGAGTTAAAAAGTAGGAGTCCATAATATGTTTGAGATTGGTAATTAGCATGTAGATTACCTTACTTCTCACTACTGGTGCTTCTCTAATGCCCCTAATTCCATACTTCTCGTGTGATTTCTTTGGGCCTAATGTTACTCTCTGCGGCTCTACACCTTGCTTGAATTAGTTTTCCCAGACGTCTTCCAGAAGAGACAACACAGGTGGCAATATAAGAACATTAAGTGATCAGCAGAGAGGGCAAGAGGGGGAAAAGTATGGAAAAGGCAGTTGGAACACATGACACCAGAGGCTAGGGCCCACTATTGAAGTCCACAATGCTGCTTGCCCTACCATGAGACATTTCTGACAGTGAACACTACATTTTACTCCACCTGATGACCCTGCCATTATCTTTAGGAATTATGAAGCACATACAAACTCACTACCAAGTAGTCTGGTAGTGGACTTTCACTACAGCGTGTGGACTCTATAAACTATTTTAAAATTTTCAGCAGATTCTCTCTGTCCACATTTCTTGAAATAGCATTAAACTCTTATATACGTTCCTGCCTTGCCTCTTTTGCTTGTCACCTTGTACTCCATTTCTCCCTATTGTTGTCATTAGTTGCTGTTGATTCATGCAGAGGAGAACGGCTCAATAGGGTTTTAAAGGCTATGACCTTTCAGAAGCAGATCACTAGGCCTTACTTCTGAGGAGCCTGTGGGTGAGTTTGAACAGCCAAACTTTTGGTTAGTAGCCTAATGCTTAACCATTTGCTCTACCCAAAGACTCATCTTTCCCCAAATCCTTAAAATTCTTATCATTGACTAAGGTGTTGCTTTATTTTTGTTCGTGGTGGTTTTCTCAGGCCACTCTGTCCTCTCTAGTGTTTCTTCCTGAAATAGCTCTCCTGTTTATCTGGTGAAATCCCACTGCATCCTTCATGGCCAATATGATTGTTGCCCCATCTGAAATGCCTTCTTCAACTCCCTCAGTCAGAGCAAGTGGACGGCTCTTCTGGGGGCCCTTAGAACTTTGTGCAGACCTCTGTAATTACCCTTGCCACATTGTTTGTTTCTGTTGTCCCCAGTTAACCTTTGTTATCACTTCTCTCCATCTCAGCTCCTAACATGGGTCAGGCATATAGTTGTTGTTAGTTGCCATCAAGTCATCTTTGACTCATGGAAACCCCATATAGAACAGAACAAAACATTGCCCAGTCCTGCATTGTCTTCATGATTGTTGGCATGTTTGAGTCCGTTGTTATAGCCATTACGCATTCTGAGTGCTTTCCAAGCTAGTGGGCTCATGTTCCAGAACTGTATTGGACAGTATTCTGTTGTGATCCAGAAGGCTTCCACTGGCTCATTTGCAAAAGTAGATCACCAGGCCTTTCTTCCTAGTGTGTCTTAGTCTGAGAGTCCCACTGAATCCTGTCTACCATAGGTGACCCTGCTAGTATATGAAATACAGGTGGCGTAGCTTCCAGCATCATAGCAACACAGAAGCCACCACAGTACTATAAACTTACAGACGAGTGGCAGAGGCATATGGTAAACACTCAGTAAATGGACACTGAATAAATCAATGTATTTTTTAAAAATAATTTTTATTGAGCTTTAAGTGAACATTTACAAATCAAGTCAGTCTGTCACATATAAGCTTATATACACCTTACTCCATACTCCCACTTACTCTCCCCTTAATGTCAGCCCACTCCCTCCTTCCAGTCTCTCCTTTCGTGACACTTTTGTCAGTTTCTAACCCTTTCTACCCTCCCATCTCCCCTCCAGACAGGAGATGCCAACACAGTCTCAAGTGTCCACCTGATACAAGTAGCTCACTCTTCATCAGCATCTCTTTCCAACACATTGTCCAGTCCCTTCCATGTCTGATGAGTTGTCTTCGGAAATGGTTCCTGTCCTGGGCCAACAGAAGTTTTGGGGACCATGATGAATAAATCAATATTTAAATGCATACAATAAGAGGGCTGGACACTTAATGATACCATAAATCACTTCTAAAACCATATATTCATTGTAAATCGAAATATTTCTTTCACATCCTCACCAGAGAGTATTTCTTCTCATCTACTTCAGAGAAAGAGGGTAGACTTTCCTCTCAGAAAGTCTTTGATCTAGCTTTTCATTTCTATAAAGGGCCTCGGTGTCTTTTGATTTTTATTAGAATAGTGTTACCTTGTTTTCATTAAAAACTTGATTTCAACTTTTCTGTGAAATCAGTCTTAACAAAATGTAACTACAACATAAGCTGGAACTTGGCACGGGCACTATAAATGAAGAAATAAAACACTGAAATAGATTTGATAGTTTAACTGAAGGTTATCGCATACATCATATAGTCAATGTGATTCTACACACAAGTAAATTAAGAGCCAATATACACATTTTTTTGATATTATACAATTCCGAAGCACTGATTCTGAAATTATTGAACAGCTTTGCTTAATTTTTATAACTCTTTTCTATTTCCCACCCTTGTGTTTATTTTATTAAGATATACCCTGTTTTAATTATTTATAATTGTTTAAAGAGCCAGTAAAACACTGAAAATACATTCTTTCACACTAAAAAATAGACAAAGAAAAAGTGTTATACATAAAACACCACGGGATTTGAACCCAGAGTTCTTCTAAATTAAATCTGCCTATAACATGCTTGACCACTTAGGGTTTCATTATTTTTGTTATAAACCATGCAAATATTTAATTACAAGAAAAGCCACAGATAAATGCAGGGGGAAAAAATAAGAAAAGAGAAAATAACTCAAATGCTTACATACCAAAAAAGCAAGTCGAGTCGATTCCAGCTCACAGTGACTGTATAGGACAGAGTAGAACTGCTTCATAAGTTTTCTAGGAGTGGCTGGTAGAATTCAACTGCTGACCTTTTGGTTAGTGACCCAGCCCTTAACCATTATGCCACCAAGGGCTCCAATGCTTACATAGGTGGATGCATATATGTATAGGCATATATACATATTACATCCATATCTGTATGAATTTTCCAAATTTCTAGGGGTACCTGGATGATGTGTCTACTTCCTCTGATCAAGGAAGCTGGAGATGCCATCAGTTGTGGTGGTACACATACTGGTCGTGAACAATGCAGTGGGACTTCATCAGATGGGAAATACATAAAATCCTGAATAGTACGTAAAAGTAATTACCATCCAATGAATCAAGAACTTATGTGGCATTAATTAAAATCAGAATTGAACAAATGCTGTATGTCTACTATAAGTGAGGAGCCCCTGGGTGGTATAATCGGTTAAGCACTCAGCTGATACCTGAAAAGCTAAAGCTTCAAGTCTACCCAGAGACATCTCAGAAGAAAGGCCTGGTGATCTACTTCCAAAAATTAGCCACTGAAAACCCAATGGTGCACAGTGTTACTCCGATGAATATAGTGTCGACATTAGTTGGAATCTCCCTGGTGGCAATTTTTTTTTTTTTTTTTTACGATGAGTGAGGCTCTGAATTGAATACAGATATTCAAAGGAAACACGGGAGGTAATGGCTTGACCTTCTATCTAAAGCATGTGTGCTACATAACACCTACGACACCTGGAAAAAAAGCCTTTACTTAAATGCATACAATAATACATTATCTCCCTTTTGGATGAACCTAATTGTTATAAAATAAGAACTATTGAGATGAAATTTGCTTCTATCAGTTGTATAATTTTCGAAAGTGGCTCTAATTTTATTTTATACTTCTAAAAAAATGCAGTATTCTTGACTAATAATCTTTTTTTTAATAATTTTTATTGTGCTTTAAGTGAAAGTTTACAAATCAAGTCAGTCTGTCACATATAAGCTTATATGCACCTTACTCCATGCTCCCACTTACTCTCTCCCTAATGAGTCAGCCCGCTCCCTCCTTCCAGTCTCTCCTTTCATGATGGTTTTGCCCGTTTCTAACCCCCTCTACCCTCCCATCTCCCCTCCAGACAGGAGATGCCAAAACAGTCTCAAGTGTCCACCTGATACAAGTAGCTCACTCTTCATCAGCATCTCTCTCCTACCCACCGTCCAGTCCCTTCCACGTCTGATGAGTTGTCTTCGGGAATGGTTCCTGTCCTGGGCCAAGAGAAGGTCTGGGGACCATGACCGCCGGGATTCTTCTAGTCTCAGTCAGACCATTAAGTCTGGTCTTTTTATGAGAATTTGGGGTCTGCATCCCACTGTTCTCCTGCTCCCTCAGGGGTTCTCTGTTGTGCTCCCTGTGAGGGCAGTCATCGGTTGTGGCCGGGCACCATCTCATTCTTCTGGTCTCAGGATGATGGAAGTCTCTGGTTCTTGTGGCCCTTTCTGTTTCTTGGGCTCATAGTTATCATGTGACCTTGGTGTTCTTCATTCTCCTTTGATCCAGGTGGGTTGAGACCAATTGATGCATCTTAGATGGCCGCTTGTTAGCATTTAAGACCCCAGATGCCACATTTCAAAGTGGGATGCAGAATGTTTTCATAATAGAATTATTTTGCCAATTGACTTAGAAGTCCCCTTAAGCCATAGTCCCCAAACCTCTGCCCTTGCTCCACTGGCCTTTGAAGCATTCAGTTTATCCCAGAAACTTCTTTGCTTTTGGTCCAGTCCAGTTGAGCTGACCTTCCATGTATTGAGTATTGTCCTTCCCTTCACCTAAAGCAGTTCTTATCTACTAACTAATCAGTAAATAACCCTCTCCCACCCTCCCTCCCCCCTCTCATAACCACAAATTATGTGTTCTTCTCAGTTTATACTATTTGTCAAGATCTTATAATAGTGGTCTTATACAATATTTGTCCTTTTGCCTCTGACTAATTTCACTCAGCATAATGCCTTCCAGATTCCTCTATGTTATGAAACGTTTCACAGATTCGTCACTGTTCTTTACAGATGCGTAGTATTCCAGTGTGTGAATATACCATAATTTATTTAACCATTCATCCATTGATGGACACCTTAGTTGCATCCAGCTTTTTGCTATTGTAAACAGAGCTGCAATAAACATGGGTGTGCATATATCTCTTCGTGTTTAGGCTCTTATTTCTCTAGTGTATATTCCAAGGAATGGGATTTCTGGGTTGTATGGTAGTTCTATCTCTAACTTTTTAAGAAAACGCTAGATAGATTTCCAAAGTGGTTGTACCATTTTACATTCCCACCAGCAGTGTATAAGAGTTCCAATCTCTCTGCAGCCTCTCCAACATTTATTATTTTCTGTTTTTTGGATTCATGCCAGCCTTGTTGGTGTGAGATGGAATCTCATCGTACTTTTAATTTGCATTTCTCTAATGGCTAATGATCGAGAGCATTTTCTCATGTGTCTGTTAGCTGCCTGAATATCTTCTTTAGTGAAGTGCATGCTCATATCCTTTGCCCACTTTTTGATTGGGTTGTTTGTCTTTTTGTGGTTGAGTTTTAACAGAATCACGTAGATTTTAGAGATCAGGCGCTGGTCAGAGATGTCATAGCTGAAAATTTTTTCCCAATCTGTAGGTGGTCTTTTTACTCTTTTGGTGAAGTCTTTAGATGAGCATAGGTGTTTGATTTTTTAGGAGCTCCCAGTTATCTGGTTTCTCTTTGTCATTTTTGGTAATGTTTTGTATTCTGTTTATGCCTTGTATTAGGGCTCCTAACATTGCCCCTATTTTTTCTTCCATGATCTTTTTCGTTTTAGTTTTTATGTTTAGGTCTTTGATCCACTTGGAGTTAGTTTTTGTGCATGGTGTGAGGTATGGGTCCTGTTTCATTCTTTTGCAAATGGATATCCAGTTATGCCAGCACCATTTGTTAAAAAGACTATCTTTTCCCCAATTAAATGACACTGGGCCTTTGTCAAATATCAGCTGCTCATATGTGGATGGATTTGTATCTGGGTGCTCAATTCTGTTCCATTGGTCTATGTGCCTGTTGTTGTACCAGTACCAGGCTGTTTTGACTACTGTGGCTGTATAATATGTTCTGAAATCAGGTAAAGTGAGGCCTCCCACTTTCTTCTTCTTTTTCAGTATAATGCTTTACTTATCCGAGGCTTCTTTCCCTTCCATTTGAAGTTGGTGATTTGTTTCCCCATCACATTAAAAAATGTCATTGGAATTTGGATCGGAAGTGCATTGTATGTATAGATGGCTTTTGGTAGAATAGACATTTTTACTATTTTAAGTCTTTCTATCCATGAGCAAGGTATGTTTTTCCAGTTAAGTAGGTCCTTTTTAGTCTCTCGCACTAGTACTTTGTAGTTTTCTTTGTATAGGTCTTTTACATCTTTGGTAAGATTTATTCCTAAGTATTTTATCTTCTTGGGGGCTACTGAGAATGGTATTGATTTGGTTATTTCCTATTTGATCTTCTTTTTGTTGATATAGAGGAATCCCAGTGATTTTTGTGTGTTTGTCTTATAACCTGAGACTCTGCCAAACTCTTCTATTAGTTTCAGTAGTTTTCTAGAGGATTCCTTAGGGTTTTCTGTGTATAAGGTCGTGTCATCTGCAAATAGAGATAATTTTACTTCTTCCTTGCCAATCCGGATGCCCTTTATTTCTTTGTCTAGCCTAATTGCTCTGGCTAGGAACTCTAGCACAATGTTGAATAAGAGCGGTGATAAAGGGCATCCTTGGCTCGTTCCCATTCTCAAGGGAAATGCTCTCAGGCTCTCTCCAATAGAATGATGTTGGCTGTTGGCTTTGTATAGATGCCTTTTATTATGTTGAGGAATTTTCCTTCAATTCCTATTTCGCTGAGAGTTTTTATCATAAATGGGTGTTGGACTTTGTCAAATGCCTTTACTGCATCAATTGATAAGATCATGTGGTTTTTGTCTTCTGTTTTATTTATATGGTGGATTACATTAATGGTTTTTTTTAATATTAAACCAGCCTTGCATACCTGGTATAAATCCCACTTGGTCATGGTGGATTATTTTTTTGATATGTTGTTGAATTCTATTGGCTAGAATTTTGTTGAGGATTTTTGCATCTATGTTCATGAGGGATATAGGTCTGTAATTTTCTTTTTTTGTGGTGTCTTTACCTGGTTTTGGTAGCAGGGATATAGTGGCTTCATAGAATGAGTTAGGTAGTATTCCATCATTTTCTATGCTTTGAAATACCTTTAGTAGTAGTGGAGTTAACTTTTCTCTGAAAGTTTGCTAGAACGCTACAGTGAAGCCATCCAGGCCAGGGCTTTTTTTCAGTTGGGAGTTTTTTTGATTACCTTTTCAATCTCTTTTTTTGTTATGGGTCTATTTAGTTGTTCTACTTCTGATTGTGTTAGTTTAGGTAGGTAGTGTTTTTCCAGGAATTCATCCATTTCTTCTAGGTTTTCAAATTTGTTAGAGTACAATTTTTTGTAATAATCTGATATGATTCTTTTAATTTCAGTTGGGTCTGTTGTGATATGGCCCATCTCGTTTCTTATTCGGGTTATTTGTTTCCTTTCCTGTATTTCTTTAGTCAGTCTGGCCAATGGTTTGTCAATTTTGTTAATTTTTTCAAAGAACCAGCTTTTGGCTTTGTTAACTCTTTCAATTGTTTTTCTGTTCTCTAATTCATTTAGTTCAGCTCTAATTTTTATTATTTGTTTTCTTTTGGTGCCTGATGGATTCTTTTGTTGCTCACTTTCTATTTGTTCAAGTTGTCGGGACAGTTCTCTGATTTTGGCTCTTTCTTCTTTTTGTATGTGTGCATTTATCGATATAAAGTGACCTCTGAGCACTGCTTTTGCTGTGTCCCAGAGGTTTTGATAGAAAGTGTTTTCATTCTTATTGCATTCTGTGAATTTCTTTATTCCCTCCTTAATGTCTTCTATAATCCAGTCTTTTTTGAGCAGGATATTGTTCAGTTTCCAAGTATTTGATTCCTTTTCCCTGATTTTTCTGTTATGATTTTCACTTTTATGGCCTTGTGGTCTGAGAAGATGCTTTGTAATATTTCAATGTTTTGAATTCTGCAAAGGTTTGTTTTATGACCTAATATGTGGTCTATTCTAGAGAATGTTCCATGTACACTAGAAAAAAAAAGTATACTTTGCAGCTGTTGGGTGGAGTATCCTGTATAAGTCTATGAGTTCCAGTTGGTTGATTGTAGCAGTTAGGTCTTCCATGTCTCTATTGAGCTTCTTACTGGAAGTCCTATCCTTCTCTGAAAGTGGTGTGTTGAAGTCTCTTACTATAATTGTGGAGGTGTCTATCTCACTTTTCAGTTCTGTTAAAGTTTGTTTTATGTATCTTGCAGCCCTGTCTTGGGTGCATAAATATTTAATATGGATATATCTTCCTGGTCTATTGTCCCTTTAATCATTATATAGTGTCCTTCTTTATCCTTTGTGGTGGATTTAACTTTAAAGTCTATTTTGTCAGAAATTAATACTGCTACTCCTGCTCTTTTTGCTTGTTGTTTGCTTGATATATTTTTTTCCATCCTTTGAGTTTTAGTTTGTTTGTGTCTCTAAGTCTAAGGTGTGTCTCCTGTAGGCAGCATATAGACGGATCGTGTTTCTTTATCCAGTCTGAGACTCTCTGTCTCTTTATTGGTACATTTAGTCCTTTTACATTCAGTGTAATTTTTTATGTGTTTAGTGCTGTCATTTTGATGCCTTTTTGTGTGTGTTGTTGACAATTTCATTCTTCCACATACTTTTTTGTGCTGAGATGTTTTTCTTTTTAAATTGTGTGTTCCTCATTTTCTTAGTAGTTGAATTTATGTTTGCTGAGTCGATATGTTTTTCTTGTTTTTTATTTTGAGTTATGGAGTTGTTAGACCTCTTTGTGGTTACCTTAATATTTACCCCTACTTTTCTAAGTAAAAACCTAACTTGTATTGTCCTATATCGCCTTGTTTCCCTCTCCATATGGCAGTTCTATGCCACCTGGATTTAGTCCCACTTTTTGATTATTGTGATCGTTTACATATTGACTTAAATGATTCCCTGTTTTGAGCGTTTTTTTCTTTTTAAAATTAATCTTAATTTGTTTTTGTGATTTCCCTATTTGAGTTGATATCAGGATGTTCTGTTCTGTGACCTTGTGTTGTGGTGATATGTGATATTATTGATTTTCTGACCAAACAATTCCCTTTAGTATTTCTTGTAGCTTTTGTTTGATTTTTGCAAATTCTCTAAGCTTGTGTTTATCTGTAAATGTTTTAATTTCACCTTCATATTTGAGAGAGAGTTTTGCTGGATAAATGATCCTTGGCTGGCAGTTTTTCTCCTTCAGTGCTCTATATATGTCATCTCATTGGTTCTTGACTGCATGGTTTCTGTTGAGTAGTCTGAACTAATTCTTATTGATTCTCCTTTGTAGGAGACCTTTCTTTTATCCCTGGCTGCTTTTAAAATTTTCTCTTTATCTTTGGTTTTGGCAAGTTTGAGGACAATATGTCTTGGTGATTTTCTTTTTGGATCAATCTTATATGGGGTTTGATGAGCATCTTGGATAGATATCCTTTTGTCTTTCATGATGTCAGGAAAGTTTTCTGCCAACAGATCTTCAACTATTCTCTCTGTATTTTCTGTTACCCCTCCTTGTTCTGGAACTCCAATCACATGCAAGTTATTCTTCTTGATAGAGTCCCACATGATTCTTAGGGTTTCTTCATTTTTTTTAATTCTTTTATCTGATTTTTCTGCAGCTATATTGGTGTCAATTCCCTTATCCTCCAAGTTCCCCACTTTGCATTCCAATTGCTCGATTTTGCTCGTCTGAGTTCCTATTGAGTTGTCTAATTCTGTAATTTTACTGTTAATCTTTTGGATTTCTGAATGTTGTCTCTCTAAGGATTCTTGCAACTTATTAATTTTTCCACTACGTTCTGGAATAATCTTTTTGATTTCTTCAACTGCTTTATCAGTGCATTCCTTGGCTTTTTATGTGGATTGCCTTATTTCATTTTTGAGGTCATCCCTGATGTCTTGAAGCATTCTGTAAATTAGTTTTTTATATCCTGTATCTGGCAATTCCAGGATTGTATCTTCATTTGGGAAAGATTTTGATTCTTTAGTTTGGGGAGTTGTAGAAGCAACCATGGTCTGCTTCTTTATGTGGTTTGATATCGACTGCTGTCTCTGAGCCATCTATAAGATATTGTAGTGATTTATTTTATATTTGCTCACTGAGTCTTATCTTGTTTTGTTTTCTTTCAATATACTTAGATGGGCTACTAGATTGCGCTGTCTTGATTGTTGTAGCCCTTGAATCTTTTATGTCGTATTACCAGCTGTTTGGGGCTGTTACCAGATATATAAGCCTAAGAGTCTATTCACTATTCTTGAGTAGAATCTGATTTTGGGTCACCACGTGTGAGGTGCATACTGTTACCTCTCTACCTAGAGGAGTAGTGGTGATAGTTGTGTGTACCAGATTCTAGTAGGAGTAGAGGGTCACAATCCAGAGAGGCAGGATGCTGACAGGCTTCCAAGTGCCAGTGAGGTAGGTGTGTCTCTATTCCTGAAGCACTTTGGTGGGTGGGCTCCTTAGCTGTACCTTAGGCACCCAATGCAAGTACCTCTACAGATTGGTAGTTTTCACCATCCTCAGACCTCTAAGGCAGGAGGCTAGGTGGTCTGGGTGGAGCTTCAGCCCTCGATTCCCTGTTGTGGGTCAGTGAGGGCTCCGTTTAATATGCAGAGATATCAGACCTGGGAAATTTGTCTTTCCACTAATCCACTAAAACACTTGCAGTCAGATCCCTATCAGAATTACCTTTGCATTGTATTAGCCACCTTGTTCCCTGTAGGGATGATAGCCCAAGACTGTGGATCTCATATGCTTGGCTGGTCTGGTTCTGTATTTTTAGTCCAATTTCAGAAAGTCAGGGAAGGATTTTTGGTCCCTGGGTTTTTTTGTAGTTGCTTCTCAGAGGCCAGGAGAATGGGTTAGGAAAAGACAAAAAAAAAAAAAAAACAAAAAAACATAGAGTACTTCACTCTGTGGCTCAGGAAGTTCAAATGTTAATAAAGCCACCTGGGAAGGGGAGGGGAGGGATCAGATAGATAGGAGAGAGTAGCACCCCGGAATAGAGAGAAAGTTACTTTTCTTGCTTGGTGATGACTGTTTTATCTGAGATTCCCAAGGGGTGTGTAGCCTGTGTGTATTGGCTGGGTCGAGATTGCTCCCGAGGGTCAGACCTGCGTCCTGTGCTTGTGCTGTCTCAAAACCCATGGTCAGCTCCTCCACTCCCAGCCCAAAGTCCAGCGCCAATGTTCCCCAGCTGGGACGCCGCACTCCAGGCTCCAAAACCAGTTGCTGCCTCCCAGTGACTTCTCCTCCTGTCAGCCACATCTCTGTGGTGCCTGCGTGCACCGGCTGGGCTTCCCCTGAGGTTACTTCTGGGGGCTAGGGCTGTGTCCCGTGTTTGTGCCGTCTCAGGATACCTTGCTCAGCTCCCCTGCGCCCAGTCCAAAGCCCAGCGCCAAGGTTTTCTGACTGGGATGCTGGCTCCAGTCTCCAAAAACAGCCGTTGCTTCCCCATGGTTGTTTGTTCTCAGTCTATGTCACTCAGGTCAACTCTTTAGATCTGTGTTTGATGGTCAGGTTCATAGATTGTCATGTATGTGATCAATTCACTTGTTTTTCTGAGTCTTTGTTGCAAGAGGGATCTGAGGTAGCTTCTACCTAGTCAGCCATCTTGGCCCCGCCTCCATAATCATTTGATTATGTTCAGGCAGTTCACCATCTGGGTCACTTTATTCTAGAAATACTCAATGTCTCTCTTAACACCCAGTGAAAATGAATGAACAAAGTGCTAGATGTGGTCACTGTCTACACAGATTTTCAGTCATCTGTCAATTTGTCTTTCTCTACTAAGAGACTATCTTTTACTTTTGGTAATGCACTAATTTATATATTATATACAGAGTGATGAACTTTCCTTATAAATGACTGGTTTTCTGCATAGGTCCCCAGAAATGTCAGAAGTTCACTGAGAGCCATAAAAATGAATATAAAAATATAATTTTAAATATTTTTTGTGTCCAAGTGTCAACTCATTTGATGCCATTATATGAGCCTCATTAAATCCTCCAAAACACACTCAAAGTATCCAAAGGGTCGACAATACCTCAGGCTTCTTTGAGACACTTCAAATAAAACATACATAAATACACGTCCAAAAAAAAATGCTTCTTGGGAGAACCCAATGATCACACAGCTGCGTTTGTGATTTAAACTTCTGTCCATAGACCTCTGGAGACACAGTGTGAGCCCCAAAGCTCAGACCCAAGCTCCTGAAAGATGAGCCCTGTGGAGAGTAAACTGTGTCTGTGTGCTTGTTGATTAACCTGAGAATGAAGCCACAAAAAATATCGAATATTGCATGAAGCATTAAACAACAGAAAGTGTAAAAGCTTTGGGTGCACTTCACATGTATTTCTTTTTGGTCAAAAAAGTCTTAAATTTCTTTGGAACAATTTGAATCAATGTAATTATGAGTTGGAATACCATAGGGTTAAAAAAGCTTCTATACAAGCCACGTTCCCCAGACTGGGAGCAAGTAATCAATGCCTTTATGTGTAAGTATATAGATTATATATGTATAAATGTATGTATATATGGATTATGTACTTTCAGAATTGAATCAAATACTGAATTATACTGCTTTTCACAGAGGCTTACTCTTTGTAAAATAAATGCTGCCTATCTCCCTCTGGATGTAGTAATAAACAATTAATGATGTCATAGTTTTAACTTGAACAGTATTGTCAATTTGACAATTCCTTTTGATGAAAACTATGCAATATTTAAATAATTTCACCTGCAATTTCCATAGTGGTTTCTGAAATAATTATAATTTTCTTTTCATTTCACATGATTGGTCCATCTAGGTATAACTTTTAGGATGTGGGGGTGTGATGAAACTGGAAAGGCAGGCTTCTTTTCCCCTATAAAGGTAAACTGCATTACATCCAGACATCACATGCCATAAATTTATGGGCAGCAAGCAACGGGACTAATGGGGCTAAGGTTTTTTTTTTGTTTGTTTGTTTAAGTCAACAAACAATTGTCCCAGAATGGAATGGTCTTTGCACTGGAAAGATCTTCCTCTTCACATTAACCCATTGCTATAGAGTCAGTTCTGACTCATAGCAACCCTATAAGACAGAGTAGAACTGCCCCACAGGGTTTCCAAGGAGTGGCTGGTAGATTTCAACTGCTGACTTTTTGGTTAGCAGCTGTATCACTTAACCACTGCATCACCAGGGCTCCTCCTCTCATCTTATGCTGTAGAAAATATCTCACTTAGGGTAAGCACCTGGTCATGCAGCTTACTTTTCCCAACAACTGTAAATCCAGTGGACAGAGACTGGTTCATGTTCACCATAGCTTCCCTTATGCCTAACACAGCAGGCACCTGATAACAGTTGATTAATGACTACATGAAAAAGTAATGCTGGAGTAGCACGAAAGGAAGTGTAGATGAGGTAAGAGGATGGGAGTGGGGTCAAATCCAGGAGGCAGGAAAGGAAAAATGCTATGGTTAAGAAGCAATGAGAATATCAGAAAATTCTGATGAAACTCATGTATCAACAGCTGGCCTCCCATCTTTAGTTTTAAAACATGTATTTATAATTGTAAAAGAAACAATATGATGTCTATATAACTATATTGTACACTCTTAAAGGACAGTAAAAGTAGTTTGGTTTATCCCTGGAGCCTGGGAAACCAGGACCTGATAAATCAGTGAAACAAAATTCACCTTGGAACATGCTACACAGGTATTAATGTTATGTGAAGAAAGAGGCATTTCCCTTCTAGAGCTTTTCTTTATTTCTGAAAAAAGCACCTCATGTATTTGATGCCATGAATAATATAAACCCCATGATCTATCCCAAAACTAAAGGGCCAGTGATCATCAGCAGTTATCCAGGTTAACCACACCCTTTTGCTCTGCTGACTGTACATTAACTACACCCATGGAAATAGGATTTATTAGTTATGCATATTCTGGTTGTGGTAGAAAGACTCTAAGATGACTACCAACGATCCTCACCTCCTATATTCATGCTCTTGTATAATTCTTTCCCCTGGATTGTGGGTGCACTTAATGGCTTGCTCCTAATTGCTAGAATACAGTACAAGTGATGGGGCATTACTTTTGAGATTGTTGATGTTAATCTCAGAGTCAATTCCAACTCATTGTGATTCCATGTGTGCAAAGTAGAACTGTGTTCCATAGGTTTTTCAAGGCTGTGAAATTTCAGAAGCAGATCTCCAAGCCTGTCTCCCAAGGTGCCTATGGACGGATTCAAACTATCAACATTTTGGCCAGCAGTCGAGTGCTTACCTGTGCCACCCGGGTACTCACTTTTGGATTAGGCTATAAAAAAAATGCTGTGTCTTCTGTCTGTGTTGGGTGATCTCTTGTTCAGATCACTCAACCTGGGGAAAGCCAGCTGATACACTGCGGCAGCACTGTAGAGAAGTCCACGTGGTAAGGACCAAAGATGGCCTCTCTCCTTCCCCTGTTTGAGCCTTCAGATGAGAACGCAGCCCCAGCTCACAACTTGACAACCTCTGCTACCCCATGAGAGGCCTTGAGTGAACAGCACCCAGATACACTGTGCCTGGATTCCGCCCCACCTTAAAGTATGGGGTAATAAAGGTTTGTTGTTGTTGGGTTTTTCAAAACCTTATTTATGTTATTGCAGTAAGATATATATAGCAAAACATTTGCCATTTGTTTTTTTTTATTAACTTTTATTGAGCTTCGAGTGAACGTTTACAAATCAAGTCAGTCTGTCACATATAAGTTAATATATATCTTACTCCTTACTCTCACTTGCTCTCCCCCTAATGAGTCAGCCCTTCCAGTCTCTCCTTTTGTGAAAACTTTGCCAGCCTCCAACTCTCTCTATCCTCCCTTCCCCCCTCCAGACAGGAGATGCCAACACAGTCTCAAGTGTTCACCTGATATAATTAGCTCACTCTTCATCAACATCTCTCTCCCACCCACACTGTCCAGTCCCTTTCATGTCTGATGAATTGTCTTCGGGGATGGTTCCCGTCCTGCGCCAACAGAAGGTTTGGGGACCATGACCGCCGGGATTCCTCTAGTCACAGCCAGACCATTAAGTATGGTCTTTTTATGAGAATTTGGGGTCTGCATCTCACTGATCTCCTGCTCCCTCAGGGGTTCTCTATTGTGCTCCCTGTGAGGGCAGTCATCGATTGTGGCCAGGCACCAACTAGTTCTTCTGGTCTCAGGATGATGTAGGTCTCTGGTTCATGTGGCCCTTTCTGTCTCTTGGGCTCTTAGTTGTCGTGTGACCTTGGTGTTCTTCATTCTCCTTTGATCCAGGTGGGTTGAGACCAATTGATGCATCTTAGATGGCCGCTTGTTAGCATTTAAGACCCCAGACGCCACATTTCAAAGTGGGATGCAGAATGTTTTCATAATAGAATTATTTTGCCAATTGACTTAGAAGTCCGCTTAAACCATGGTTCCCAAACCCCCGCCCTTGCTCCGCTGACCTTTGAAGTATTCAGTTTATCCCGGAAACTTCTTTGCTTTTGGTCCAGTCCAGTCCAGTTGAACTGACCTTCCTTGTACTGAGTATTGAACTTCCCTTCACCTAAAGCAGTTCTTATCTACTAATTAATCAGTAAAAAACCCTCTCCCTCCCTCCCTCCCTCCCCCCCTCATAACCACAAAAATATGTGTTCTTCTCAGTTTATACCATTTCTCAAGATCTTATAATAGTGGTCTTATACAATATTTGTCCTTTTGCCTCTGACTAATTTTGCTCAGCATAATGCCTTCCAGGTTCCTCCATGTTATGAAATGTTTCACAGATTCGTCACTGTTCTTTATCGATGCGTAGTATTCCATTGTGTGAATATACCACAATTTATTTACCCATTCATGCGTTGATGGACACCTTGGTTGCTTCCAGCTTTTTGCTATTGTAAACAGAGCTGCAATAAACATGGGTGTGCATATATCTGTTTGTGTGAAGGCTCTTGTTTCTCTAGGGTATATTCCGAGGAGTGGGATTTCTGGGTTGTATGGTAGTTCTATTTCTAACTGTTTAAGATAACGCCAGATAGAGCCATTTGTTTTAAAGTTTGTTTTTTTAGATGCTAAGTTTTGGGATAATTTTTTTGGGATAATTTTTTTTTTACACAGCAACAGATAAATAATAGAATTTTTTATTATGCCAATATACAGATATATTCTCAACTCAATAAATTATGTTTAAAAGCACAGTTGGCTTAAAAGGAAATTTTTTTTTAATTTAGCATTTTCTACAGGATTATTAGCATTAAGATTATATTAATATAAATAAATGTATGTATATTTTTATAAGAACATTTTTAATGAATTATTTTGGGAAATATGAAAAAATGTTATATTGGCGCCAATATATAACATGTGTCTGTCAGTTTATCGTACTGTGGGGGCTTGTGTGTTGCTGTGATGATGGAAGCTATGCCACTGGTATTCAGATACCAGCAGGGTCACCCATGGAGGACAGGTTTCAGCTGAGCTTCCAGACTAAGACAGGCTAGGAAGAAGGACCCGGCAGTCTACTTCTGAAAAGCATTAGCCAGTGAAAACCTTATGAATAGCAGCGGAACATTGTCTGATATAGTGCTGGAAGATGAGCCCCCAGGTTGGAAGGCACTCAAAAGATGACTGCGGAAGAGCTGCCTCCTCAAAGTAGAGTCGACCTTAATGACGTGATGGAGTAAAGCTTTTGGGACCTTCATTTGCTGATGGGGCATGACTCAAAATGAGAAGAAACACCTGCAAACATCCATTAATAATCAGAATCTGGAATGTACGAAGTATGAATCTAGGAAAATTGGAAATCGTCAAAAATGAAATGGAACACATAAACATCAATATCCTAGGCATTACTGAGCTGAAATGGACTGGTATTTGGCCATTTTGAATTGGACAATCATATAGTCTACTATGCTGGGAATGACAACTCGAAGAGGAATGGTGTTGCATCCATTGTCAAAAAGAACCTTTCCAGATGTATCCTGAAGTATGTTGTCAGCAATAGGATAATATCCATACACCTACAAGGAAGACCAGTTAATACAACTATTATTCAAATGTATGCACCAACCACTAGGGCCAAAGATGAATAGAAGATTTTTATCAGCTGCTGCAGTCTGAAATTGATCAAACATGCAATCAAGATGCGTTGATAATTACTGGCGATTGGAATGTGAAAGTTGGAAACAAAGAAGAAGGATCAATAGTTGGAAAATATGGCCTTGGTGATAGAAACAATGCCGGAGACTGAATGAAAGAATTTTGCAAGACCAATGACTTCTTCATTGCAAATGCCTTCTTTCACCAGCGTAAACGGCGACTATACGCATGGACCTCACCAGATGGAACACACAGAAATCAAATTGACTACATCTGTGGAAAGAGACGATGGAAAAGCTCAATATCATCAGTCAGAACAAGGTCAGGGGCCAACTGTGGAACAGATCATCAATTGCTCATATGCAAGTTCAAGGTGAAACTGAAGAAAATCAGAGCAAGTCCATGAGAGCCAAAATATAACCTTGAATATATCCCACCTGAATTTAGAGACCATCTGAAGAATAGATTTGATGCATTGAGCACTAGTGACCGAAGACCAGACGAGTTGTGGAATGACATCAAGGACATCATCCATGAAGAAAGCAAGAGGTCACTGAAAAGACAGGAGAGAAAAAAAAGTCCAAGATGGATGTCAGAGGAGACTGAAACTTGCTCTTGAGCATCGAGCAGCTAAAGCAAAAGGAAAAACTGATGAAATAAAAGAACTGAATAGAAGATTTCAAAGGATGACTCGAGAAGACAAAGTAAAGTATTATAATGACATGTGCAAAGAGCTGGAGATGGAAAACCAAAAGGGAAGAACATGCTTGGTGTTTCTCAAGCTGAAAGCACTGAAGAAAAAATTCAAGGCTCGCGTTGCAATAGTGAAAGATTCCATGGGGAAAATATTAAATGATGCAGGAAGCATCAAAAGGAGATGGAAGGAATACACAGAGTTATTATACCGAAAACAATTAGTCAGTATTCAACCATTTCAAGAGGTGGTATATGATCAGGAACTGATGGTGCTGAAGGAAGAAGTCCAAGCTGCTCTGAAGGCATTGGCGAAAAAGAAGCCTCCAGGAATTGATGGAATATCAATTGAGATATTTCAACAAACATGCAGCGCTGGAGGTGCTCACTCGTCTATACCAAGAAATATGGAAGAGAGCTTCCTGGCCAACTGACTGGAAGGGATCCATATTTATGCCTATTCGCAAGAAAGGTGATCCAACCAAATGTGGAAATTATAGAACAATATCATTAATATCATATGCAAGCAAAATTTTGCTGAAGATCATTCAAAAACGGCTGCAGCAGTGTATCGACAGAGAACTGCCAGAAATTCAGGCTGATTTCAGAAGAGGACGTGGAACCAGGGATATCCTTGCTGATATCAGATGGATGGATCCTGGCTGAAAGCAGAGAAAACCAGAAGGGTGTTAACCTGTGTTTTATTGACTATGCAAAGGCATTCGACTGTTTGGATCATAGCAAACTATGGATAACATTGCAAAGAACAGGAATTCCAGAACACTTAATTGTGCTCATGAGGAACCTTTACATAGATCAAGAGGCAATCGTTCAGACAGAACAAGGGGATACTGTTCCATTTAAAGTCAGGAAAGGTGTGCATCAGGGTTGTATTCTTTCACCATACCTATTTAATCTGTATAATATGAGAAGCTGGACTACATGAAGAAGAACGGGACATCAGGATTGGAGGAAGACTCATCAACAATCCTTGTTATGCAGACGACACAGCCTTGATTGCTGAAAGTGAAGAGGACTTGAAGCACTTACTAATGAAGATCAAAGATCACAGCCTTCAGTATGGACTGCACTTCAACAAAAAGAAAACAAAAATCCTCACAACTGGACCAATGAGCAACATCATGATAAACGGAGAAAAGATTGAAGTTGTCAAGGATTTTATTTTACTTGGATCCACAATCAACAGCCATGGAAGCAGCAGTCAAGAAATCAAAAGACGCATTGCATTGGGTAAATCTGCTGCAAAGGACCTCTTTAAAGTGTTGAAGAGCAAAGATGTCACCCTGAAGACTAAGGTGCGCCTGACCCAAACCATGGTATTTTCAATCGCATCATATGCATGTGAAAGCTGGACAATGAATAAGGAAGACCGAAGAAGGGTTGACAGTTTTGAATTGTGGTGTTGGCAAAGAATATTGAATATACCATGGACTGCCAAAAGAACGAACACATCTGTCTTGGAAGAAGTGTGACCAAAATGCGCATTAGAGGCAAGGATGGTGAAACTGGGTCTTACATACTTTGGACATGTCGTCAGGAGGGATTAGTCCCTGGAGAAGGACATCATGCTTGGCAGAGTACAGGGTCAGTGGAAAAGAGGAAGACCCTCAACGAGGTGGGTTGACACAGTGGCTGCAACAATAAGCTCAAGCATAAAAACAATTGTAAGGATGGCACAGGACCAGGGCAGTGGTTCGTTCTGTTGTGCATACGGTCGCTATGAGTTGGAACTGACTCGAAGACACCTAACAACAACAACATATAAATATGGCCCAGTATGTTAAATCTTAGTCGTTGGTGTTAGTTTTTAGTTGCTGCTGAGCTGACTCTGACTCATGTATAACAGAAAAAATTTTGCCCAGTCCTGTGTCATCTTTATTATCATTGGTATGTTTGTTTGAGTGCCATCCAACCTGAGGGTCTTATCTTTGAGCACTATATGAAGCAATGTTCTCTCGTGATCCATGGAACACTGATTTTATAAGTAGATCACCAGGCTTTTCTTCCTAGTCTGTCTTAGTCTAGATTCTCTGCTGAAACCTGACCACCATGCATGACCCTGCTGGTATTGAAAATACCAGTGGTATAGCTTTCAACATCATGGCAAAATGCAAGCCATTGCAGTACATCAAACCTACAGATGGGTAGTGGTAAATCTTAGTAACTACTCTAAAATTCTTAAGTTCCAAAGATTGACCAACCATAGTAAAAAAAAAAAAAAAAAAAAGACATGACTTTCTCTTCCCTAGAGTATCTACTCTCATCTTTACTTAGCATCTTACAAGAAGAAATGCTTACCAACCGAGAAAAGAGATTTTTTTTTATTAACTTTTATTAAGCTTCAAGTGAACGTTTACAAATCCAATCAGTCTGTCACAAATATGTTTACATACATCTCATTCCCTACTCCCGCTTGCTCTCCCCTTCTTGAGTCAGCCCTTTCAGTCTCTCCCTTCATGACAATTTTGCCGGCTTCTCTCTCTCTCTATCCTCCCATCCCCCCTCCAGACAAGAGCTGCCAACACAATCTCAACTGTCCACTTGATATAATTAGCTCACTCTTCATCAGCGTCTCTCTCCCACCCGCTGACCAGTCCCTTTCATGTCTGATGAGTTGTCTTCGGGGATGGTTCCTGTCCTGTGCCAACAGAAGGTCTGGGGACCATGGCTTCCGGGATTCCTCTAGTCTCAGTCAGACCATTAAGTTTGGTCTTTTTATGAGAATTTGGGGTCTGTATCCCACTGATCGCCTGCTCCCTCAGGGGTCCTCTGCTGTGCTCCCTGTCAGGGCAGTCATCGATTGTGGCCAGGCACCAACTAGTTCTTCTGGTCTCAGGATGACGTAGGTCTCTGGTTCATGTGGCCCTTTCTGTCTCTTGGGCTCTTAGTTGTCGTGTGACCTTGGTGTTCTTCATTTTCCTTTGATCCAGGTGGGTTGAGACCAATTGATGCATCTTAGATGGCCGCTTGTTAGCATTTAAGACCCCAGACGCCACATTTCAAAGTGGGATGCAGAATGATTTCATAATAGAATTATTTTGCCAATTGACTTAGAAGTCCCCGCAAACCATGTTCCCCAGACCCCCGTGCTTGCTCCGCTGACCTTTGAAGCATTCATTTTATCCCAGAAACTTCTTTGCTTTTGGTCCAGTCCAATTGAGCTGACCTTCCATGTATTGAGTGTTGCCTTTCCCTTCACCTAAAGCATTTTTTATCTACTGATTAATCAATAAAAAACCCTCTCCCACCCTCCCTCCCTCCCCCCCTCGTAACCACAAAAGTATGTGTTCTTCTCAGTTTTACTATTACTCAAGATCTTATAATAGTGGTCTTATACAATATTTGTCCTTTTGCCTCTGACTAATTTCGCTCAGCATAATGCCTTCCAGGTTCCTCCATGTTATGAAATGTTTCAGAGATTCGTCACTGTTCTTTATCGATGCGTAGTATTCCATTGTGTGAATATACCACAATTTATTTACCCATTCATCCGTTGATGGACACCTTGGTTGCTTCCAACTTTTTGCTATTGTAAACAGAGCTGCAATAAACATGGGTGTGCATATATCTGTTTGTAGGAAGGCTCTTGTATCTCTAGGGTATAGTCCCAGGAGTGGGATTTCTGGGTTGTATGGTAGATCTATTTCTAACTGTTTAAGATAACGCCAGATGGATTTCCAAAGTGGTTGTACCATTTTACATTCCCACCAGCAGTGTATAAGATTTCCAATCTCTCCGCAGCCTCTCCAACATTTATTATTTTGTGTTTTTTGGATTAATGCCAGCCTTGCTGGTGTGAGATGGAATCTCATCGTAGTTTTAATTTGCATTTCTCTAATGGCTAATGATCGTGAGCATTTTCTCATGTATCTGTTGGCTGCCTGAATATCTTCTTTAGTGAAATGTGTGTTCATATCCTTTGCCCACTTCTTGATTGGGTTGTTTGTCTTTTTGTGGTTGAGTTTTGACAGAATCATGTAGATTTTAGAGATCAGGCGCTGGTCGGAGATGTCATAGCTGAAAATTCTTTCCCAGTCTGTCGGTGGTCTTTTTACTCTTTTGGTGAAGTGTTTAGATGAGCATAGGTGTTTGACTTTTAGGAGCTCCCAGTTATCGGGTTTCTCTTCATCATTTTTGGTAATGTTTTGTATTCTGTTTATGCCTTGTATTAGGGCTCCTAGGGTTGTCCCAATTTTTTCTTCCATGATCTTTATCGTTTTAGTCTTTATGTTTAGGTCTTTGATCCACTTGGAGTTAGTTTTTGTGCATGGTGTGAGGTATGGGTCCTGTTTCATTTTTTTGCAAATGAATATCTAGTTATGCCAGCACCATTTGTTAAAAAGGCTTTCTTTTCCCCAATTAATTGACACTGGTCCTTTGTCAAATATCAGCTGCTCATACGTGGATGGATTTATGTCTGGGTTCTCAATTCTGTTCCATTGGTCTATGTGCCTGTTGTTGTACCAGTACCAGGCTGTTTTGACTACTGTGGCTGTATAATACGTTCTGAAATCAGGTAAAGTGAGGCCTCCCACTTTCTTCTTCTTTTTCAGTAGTGCTTTGCTTATCCGAGGCTTCTTTCCCTCCCATATGAAATTGGTGATTTGTTTCTCTATCCCTTTAAAATATGACATTGGAATTTGGATCGGAAGTGTGTTAAATGTATAGATGGCTTTTGGTAGATTAGACATTTTTACTATGTTAAGTCTTCCTATCCATGAGCAAGGTATGTTTTTCCACTTAAGTATGTCCTTTTGAATTTCTTGTAGTAGAGCTTTGTAGTTTTCTTTGTATAGGTCTTTTACATCCTTGGTAAGATTTATTCCTAAGTATCTTATCTTCTCGGGGGCTACTGTGAATGGTATTGATTTGGTTATTTCCTCTTCGGTGTTCTTTTTGTTGATGTAGAGGAACCCAAGTGATTTTTGTATGTTTATTTTATAACCTGAGACTCTGCCAAACTCTTCTATTAGTTTCAGTAGTTTTCTGGAGGACTCCTTAGGGTTTTCTGTGTATATAATCATGTCATCTGCAAATAGTGATAACTTTACTTCTTCCTTGCCAATCCGGATACCTTTTATTTCTTTGTCTAGCCTAATTGCCCTGGCTAGGACTGCCAGCACGATGTTGAATAAGAGCGGTGATGAAGGGCATCCTTGTCTGGTTCCCGTTCTCAAGGGAAATGCTTTCAGGTTCTCTCCATTTAGAGTGATACTGGCTGTTGGCTTTGCATAGATGCCCTTTATTATGTTGAGGAATTTTCCTTCAGTTCCTATTTTGGTGAGAGTTTTTATCATAAATGGGTGTTGGACTTTGTCAAATGCCTTTTCTGCATCAATTGATAAGATCATGTGGTTTTTGTCTTTTGTTTTATTTATGTGATGGATTACATTAATGGTTTTTCTGATATTAAAGCAGCCTTGCATAAAGAGTTTTTATCATAAATGGGTGTTGGACTTTGTCAAATGCCTTTTCTGCATCAATTGATAAGATCATGTGGTTTTTGTCTTTTGTTTTATTTATGTGATGGATTACATTAATGGTTTTTCTGATATTAAAGCAGCCTTGCATACCTGGTATAAATCCCACTTGATCATGGTGAATTATTTTTTTGATGTGTTGTTGGATTCTATTGGCTAGAATTTTGTTGAGGATTTTTGCATCTATGTTCATGAGGGATATAGGTCTATAATTTTCTTTTTTTGTAATGTCTTTACCTGGTTTTGGTATCAGGGAGATAGTGGCTTCATAGAATGAGTCGGGTAGTATTCCGTCATTTTCTATGCTTTGGAATACCTTCAGAAGTAGTGGTGTTAACTCTTCTCTGAAAGTTTGGTAGAACTCTGCAGTGAAGCCGTCCGGGCCAGGGCTTTTTTTTGTTGGAAATTTTTTGATTACCGTTTCAATCTCTTTTTTTGTTATGGGTCTATTTAGTTGTTCTACTTCTGAATGTGTTAGTTTAGGTAGGTAGTGTTTTTCCAGGAATTCATCCATTTCTTCTAGGTTTGCAAATTTGTTAGAGTACAATTTTTCATAATAATCTGAAATGATTCTTTTAATTTCATTCGGTTCTGTTGTGATGTAGTCCTTCTCGTTTCTTATTCGGGTTATTTGTTTCCTTTCCTATTTTTCTTTAGTCAGTCTAGCCAATGGTTTATCAATTTTGTTAATTTTTTCAAAGAACCAGCTTTTGGCTTTGTTAATTCTTTCAATTGTTTTTCTGTTCTCTAATTCATTTAGTTCAGCTCTCATTTTTATTATTTGTTTTCTTCTGGTGCCTGATGCATTCTTTTGTTGCTCACTTTCTATTTGTTCAAGTTGTCGGGACAGTTCTCTGATTTTGGCTCTTTCTTCTTTTTGTATGTGTGCATTTATCGATATAAATTGGCCTCTGAGCACTGCTTTTGCTGTGTCCCAGAGGTTTTGATAGGAAGTATTTTCATTCTCGTTGCTTTCTAAGAATTTCCTTATTCCCTCCTTGATGTCTTCTATAACCCAGTCTTTTTTCAGGAGGGTATTGTTCAGTTTCCAAGTATTTGATTTCTTTTCCCTAGTTTTTCTGTTATTGATCTCTAGTTTTATTGCCTTGTGGTCTGAGAAGATGCTTTGTAATATTTCGATATTTTGGACTCTGCAAAGGTTTGTTTTATGACCTAATATGTGGTCTATTCTAGAGAATGTTCCATGTGCGCTAGAAAAAAAAGTATATTTTGCAGCAGTTGGGTGGAGAGTTCTGTATAAGTCAATGAGGTCAAGTTGGTTGATTGTTGTAATTAGATCTTCCGTGTCTCTATTGAGCTTCTTACTGGATGTCCTGTCCTTCTCCAAAAGTGGTGTGTTGAAGTCTCCTAGTATAATTGTGGAGGTATCTATCTCACTTTTCAATTCTGTTAAAATTTGATTTATGTATCTTGCAGCCCTGTCATTGGGTGCATAAATATTTAATATGGTTATGTCTTCCTGATCAATTGTCCCTTTTATCATTATGTAGTGTCCTTCTTTATCCTTTGTGGTGGATTTAAGTCTAAAGTCTATTTTGTCAGAAATTAATATTGCTACTCCTCTTCTTTTTTGGTTATTGTTTGCTTGATATATTTTTTTCCATCCTTTGAGTTTTAGTTTGTTTGTGTCTCTAAGTCTGAGGTGTGTCTCTTGTAGGCAGCATATAGATGGATCATGTTTCTTTATCCAGTCTGTGACTCTCTGTCTCTTTATTGGTGCATTTAGTCCATTTACATTCAGCTAATTATAGATAAATAAGTTTTTAGTGCTGTCATTTTGATGCCTTTTTATGTGTGTTGTTGACAATTTCATTTTTCCACATACTTTTTTGTGCTGAGACGTTTTTCTTAGTAAATTGTGAGATCCTCATTTTCATAGTGTTTGACTTTATGTTAGTTGAGTCGTTACGTTTTTCTTGGCTTTTATCTTGAGTTATAGAGTCGTTATACCTTTTTGTGGTTACCTTATTATTTACCCCTATTTTTCTAAGTAAAAACCTAACTTGTATTTTTCTATATCGCCTTGTATCACTCTCCATATGGCAGTTCAATGCCTCCTGTATTTAGTCCCTCTTTTTGATTTTTGAGATCTTTTACCTATTGACTTCCATGATTCCCTGTTATGTGTATTTTTTTTTTAATTACTCTTAATTTGTTTGTTTTTGTGATTTCCCTATTTGAGTTGACATCAGGACGTTCTGTTCTGTGACCTTGTGTTGTGCTGATATCTGATATTATTGGTTCTCTGACCAAACAATATCCTTTAGTATTTCTTGTAGCTTTGGTTTGGTTTTTGCAAATTCTCTAAACTTGTGTTTATCTGTAAATATCTTAATTTTGCCTTCATATTTCAGAGAGAGTTTTGCTGGATATATGATCCTTGGCTGGCAGTTTTTCTCCTTCAGTGTTCTGTATATGTTGTCCCATTCCCTTCTTGCCTGCATGGTTTCTGCTGAGTAGTCTGAACTTATTCTTATTGATTCTCCCTTGAAGGAAACCTTTCTTTTCTCCCTGGCTGCTTTTAAAATTTTCTGTTTATCTTTGGTTTTGGCGAGTTTGATGATAATATGTCTTGGTGTTTTTCTTTTTGGATCAATCTTAAATGGGGTTCGATGAGCATCTTGGATAGATATCCTTTCGTCTTTCGTGATGTCAGGGACGTTTTCTGTCAGGAGTTCTTCAACTATTTTCTCTGTGTTTTCTGTCCCCCCTCCCTGTTCTGGGACTCCAATCACCCGCAGGTTATCCTTCTTGATAGAGTCCCACATGATTCTTAGGGTTTCTTCATTTTTTTAAATTCTTTTATCTGATTTTTTTTCAGCTATGTTGGTGTTGATTCCCTGGTCCTCCAGATGTCCCAGTCTGCATTCTAATTGCTCGAGTCTGCTCCTCTGACTTCCTATTGCATTGTCTAATTCTGTAATTTTATTGTTAATCTTTTGGATTTCTACATGCTGTCTCTCTATGGATTCTCGCAACTTATTAATTTTTCCACTATGTTCTTGAATAATCTTTTTGAGTTCTTCAACAGTTTTATCAGTGTGTTCCTTGGCTTGTTCTGCAGTTATCCTAATTTCATTTGTGATGTCTTGAAGCATTCTGTAAATTAGTTTTTTATATTCTGTATCTGATAATTCCAAGATTGTATCTTCATTTGGGAAAGATTTTGATTCTTTAGTTTGGGGGGTTAGAGAAGCTGTCATGGTCTGCTTCTTTAAGTGGTTTCATATGGATTGTTGTCTCCGAGCCATCACTGGGAAACTGGTTTTTCCAGAAAATCCACTGCGTCCAGTCCAAATCCCGGTGGGACGGTTCCCCGGATGGGACGCTGCTCTTCCCATTCCAAGACCAGTCACTGCCTCCCGGGGACTTCTCCTACCGGCTGCGTCCCACGCCGCCCGCGCGAGAAAACAGATTTTGAGAATTTATTAATCATTTTCCAGTTATTGAACCACTTTGGAGATTGACTGTAGGATTTGAAATGCTTTATGAAAAATTAATAGCCCATGTTCTCTAGCTAATAGGGACAAAAGAGAGCAATAAAATTGTGGGTAAGCATACTCTAGTATCCTTGCCTACATTTATGTGTTGGGGAAAGGGATAAAATTACTTTACTTTCATGCTGACCTAGTATTAATAGAAAGTAACAATAATAATACCAATAATAATAAAGCTATCATTTACTGAGCACCTATATTGTGCCAGACATAAAACTAAATATTTTACATGTACTTTCTTATGTAATCCTTGCTGTAACCCTAATAGATTAAGAATAATATCTTTATTTCAGTGATGATAAAACTCAGGCTATGAGATGTGTAATACCTTACCAAAGTTAGGGAGCTGCTCAGTGGTACCTCCATGGTTCAAATCATTTCAGCCAGACATGAAAGCCAATGCCTTTCCTTTGGGTACACAGACAAGCATCTGTGTGTCTCAGGATCCTGGGCTACCCGTAAGAGGGAAAAATCATAGTGGTCATGTGAAATAATATTAATATGAACTTCAACAGCATCTTTGATGGGAAAAGGGGATCCCAAGAGAACAATGGTGAGCAGGGGAATATGGCCCTGATTCACCTCAGTGATGCCATATACAGTTCCCAAACTGGTTGTCTATATGAGTTTGCCTGTGAGTACAAGCACAATTCATTGTACTGGGGAGACTCCCCCTTTCCCACTAAGCTTCTTTCTGAAGTACAAACATGATACGTAAGAAGAGAGACACTCAGGGTTACTGTACACCAGGGACAGTGCCAAAAAGGATTCTGAAAGAAAGTGGGAGTAGAATTCAAAGAGGCATGGAGGATGTAGGACAGCAGTTCCAAGGAGAAGGGATAGTACCCTAGGGTCATTTTACAAAGTCATGAAGATATTGTTGTTACGCCCAATTATAGGAACTGAGTGGGAAACGGTCAGGGTCATTCCACATCCTGCCACGTATGTGACAATCACACTAAACTTCTGATTGTTCCAACAGATGTTCATGTAAGTGAAAACACTGCTTAAAAAAAAAAAAAAACATTGCCATGCAGTCGATTCCGACTCATAGTGACCCTATGGGGCAGAGTAGAACCACCCCATAGGGTTTCCAAGGAGCAGCTGATGGATTCAAACAGCTGACCTTTTTGGTTGGCAGCTGAGCTCTTAACCACTGAACCACAGGGTTCCAAAAACACTGCTTAGATATAGCTAAATCTAGAAGCTAACTCTGCTTCACATATTTGCAAATGATCAATGCACATTTTTAATATACACAGAAATTTCCAGGGATGTAAATGTTGCTTATATTAAGAGAAGATCCTTCTTTATATTGAAGTTTATCAATCAATCGTTGTTCACCATTTTGGAAAAATCACAACAGTGGTGCTCCTAGTGGTACTTAAGTGAAGAGCCTTGTGCCTTTCTGCATTCAACACTGTATTTACAGTAATTTCCCTTATAGATGAATACATCTGGCAACTTCATTATATCTTTAATGTAGTTGTGGATTAGCACATTTAGTCGTAATTTATATATTTTTAAAATTTTTCCTTTAAACACTATATATGTGTGTGTATGTATATATATATATATATATGCACACAAGCATGCTCATCCTCTCCTCACTTATCGACATAGTTAGGTTCCAAAGGCCAGGCCGTTATGTGAAATCAGCATTATGTGAAAGTGGAGGATGACCTCATCAGATCACCAAATGGAGGATGACTTCATCATTACATAACTGTCAAACCACTGAGATCATGGCCCAGCCAAGTCGATACAAAACCTTAACCATCATAGCAAGCATTACTCTTGGCTTGTACCTCAGCATTCATTATTGCCAGACTTATTAACGCACAAAATAGTAGCATAGTAGTTTTTTCCTATTGTTGTAAATGAGAAACATCAGATAACAAAAAAGCCAATAAGTGAGGAGAAGGTGTGTGTATATATATAATGTGTGTGTGTGCAATCTACTAGTGTCAGACCTTGTCTATACCCACAAGGAGGAAAGAGAATCAAGATCAGTATAAACCTGATTCCTATGAAGTAGAGGTCGGACATACATCTACTCTCCAACTTTTTCACCATTTCTGACACCAGTCGTACCCCCACGACATTCTCTGCTTCTCTGCTGGGTTCTATAATTCAGTGCAATGGCCATACAGAACTCACAGACCATACTCATGATTATTAGTGTGGTTACAGGTTACAACTCAGGATCAGGGTCAACTGGAAGTACCAGGAAACAACTTAGGAGACAGGATATAGTTTGTCTATCAGAGCAGCTTCCAACCAAGACAGTTCTCACCTCCTTCTTGGTGGTACCTACAGGCAGGCCTTCCCTCAGTCATTCCCACCATCAGGCCTTCTCTCAGCTGTGCCCACTGCCAGCCTTGGCTGTGACCTTCTCTGGCAAGTATTACAGCTCTTTAGCTCCACCAGCAAGAACCTGGAAGCACTCCATTGTGGAAGTAAGCCTCCTGCCTGAAGGCACTCAGCTCTCTCTCTCCATGAGTTGGCAAGCCCCTCACGACAGGCATCTTGCACTGGTCTCTTGGCTCTGGCCACTTATACTGTTACCACCATTTCTCTGTCACTTGCTTATACTGCTGCCACTCATACTGCTCTACCATCTCAAATAGTCTTTTGCTGACTCTTATCGCCTGCAGCATTACAGCTCTTTGTTTTGGGTCTAGGAGATTCTCAGGGCAGGGACCCTGGGTCCAAAGGTTGCACTATGTTTCAGGCTCTTCTTGATTTCCTGAACTTCAGTGTGATCTGCCCTTAAGCAAGCCTACTCTTTGTCAATTTCAAGGCATAGTCCTTCTACCAGACCAAAAATGGACCAGTCCCTTTGGCAAGCCACAGTCACTTAATTTGCATATTCATCAACCAATTCCCTCAAGGTCACTTAATTCTATTGTGTGGTTTTATACATACTATTCGCATAGTAGACTGACAAATGCCTGCAAGTTACGTAGAACAGACCAACCACAAGGCAGGCTGTGGACCAACCAATTGTTTTTGGCAGAATTAAAAACCCAAGGCCAAAAAGGCCATATATATGAGAAACCCATTGCCCCTGCAGACCACAACGTGGCCTTTTTTGGCCACGGGTTCTTATACATATGTAACATTTGGAGGGTAACTTCCCTCCCCCATATATTTTACTAGTCAAAATCAGTCATTAACTATTAGCCCCTCAAAAGCAAAAAAACCAAACCCATTGCTGACAAGTCAATTCTGACTTACATTAGTTCTTCAGTAGGGCAAAAACTATTCAGGGTGAGGTCACACAGGTACCAGCCCCTCAGGTCTTCTTCAGATGTCTATCTAATCTGGTCAGGTTCTCCAAAAGTTCGTCCTGGCTTTCAGGTCAACGGGTACCAGTGGTAGGCTCAGGAGTCCACACAGCTACCTGCACTTCAAATAGAGTACACACAACTGTCTGCTCTTCAGATCAGCTGCCCCCTTCTTTCTCTCTCATCCCTAACCACCCAGCACTAGGTTATCAGGTGCCAAAGGAACATGTCCAAACCCAACTGACCTCTTTATTACCACACCCCCCCCCACTTGCACTCATCTCATGGGTGGTTTCCTCAAGTAAGTATACCAGGCTATCTATTCACCATCTGCCAGGTCTGGAAGGGGCTTCTTCTGATGGGCACTGCTACTTCATCCCTTGATGCATTCCTCCAATTTTTACAGGACTGTACCTGACATGGGCATTTCCTCATTGTTTGTAGGGGCACTATGAGTCAGAATCAACTCAGTGGCGAAGGGTTTGGTTTGGTTTTTGGTTTATTTCACCTTACTCCACAGCCGGGCAACTGGTTACAAGCACAAACTTAAAACAATAAAAATAAAAATGGCATACCATTTGCCCTCAATTTAAAAAGAAGAACAGTTGTTTTTTCTTTTTTTCTCTGTAGGTAATTGTCCTTCAAAGGCAAATCCCCTGCTCTCTGAGCAGTTCTGCCTCTGCATTTCTTTTAAATGCAAATTTCCTGCTCCAAAGTTTCTGGATGGGGCTCAGGTTTTCTACCTAAACCCCCCAATACTCTGTACACAGGGCTACTGCATTGAAATGAACAGCCTGTGTTTCTGTTTGGGCAAATCTTTGTTTCCCTTTTAGTATATTCAATCAGTATTGCCTGAAGGGTGGAGTTACACACTCTCAGTTTTTTACAGTACTCAATATTCATTTCCATCACACCTTTAGGTCTGTTATACACCACCAGTAGAGGAAGCATTCTTCATTAGTCATAGTACATTCAGATAAATATGTAACCTTTTTGACATTTTGGTTTCATCTTCTCTCTCCACCCCCAGACTACCTTCACATTAATATGCATATTCATATGCCTTGAGCCTTCGGCTGGGTCAAACCAAGACCCTGGCTCCCTATAAATCAGCTTGTTTAACCTGTGGGGCTTTTGCCCCATTCAGTTGAGGTCCAAGCCAATCCAGATGTAGCTTTCCTAACCTCAGTTTCTTGATCTGCTGCTCCAGCATAACATCTCTTACTTTCCTTTCAGCCATTATAGATAACAACCAAATTAACCACCCAAGAATCAAAAGTTACACTTCTCATGGATGTTCTTTCTTTCTCTTACAAAATCCCATGCTTCTATGAGTCAGGAGCCATTGCAACAAATCCTAGTTCTGATACCAACTGTAGTCTACTAGCATCAGACCTCATCTACATCCACAAGGAGGAAAGAGAATGAAGACAGCATAAAGCTGGTTCCTATGAGGTGGAAGTTAGACATACCTCCACTTTCTGAATTGTTCACCATTTCTGACATAAGTCATTAACACCACCCTCCATGGCACTGTACTTCTATGCTGCATTTGATAATCCATTGCAATGGCCACACATAACTCACAGACCATACTCATGATTATGTGATTTATTGAGGAAGTAACAGATACATCTCAGGAGACAGGATACAGCTCATCAATCAGGAGAGCTTCCAACCAAGACAGCTCTCAGCTTTATTTCAGCCCTGTCTACAGGCATGTGGCCCTTCTCTCAGTTGTGCCCTTCTCTTGCAAGTGTTACAGCTCTTTAGCTCCACTGACACAATGCCCAGAGGCACCCCACTCTGTCAGCAATCCTCCTGCCTGAAGGCACTCAGCTCTCTCTCTCTCTCTGTGGTTTGGCAAGCCCACTGCAGCCGCATCACACCTGTCTCCTGGTTCCCACTTCTTTTACTGCTGCTACCATTTCTCTGCCACTCACTCTCTCACCATCTCCAGTGTTACAACTCTCTCTTCCGGTACTAGAAGTTTCTCTGCACAGGGGTACTCAGGCCTAAAGAACATACTCCGCTCCAGGCTCTTCTCAATGACAGTGAGGTTCCCTGAACCTCTGTGTGATTGGCACTTAAGTAAGCCTACTCCTTGTCAATTTCAAGGCATGGTCCTCCCACCAAACCACGAATTTACCAGTCCCCTTGGTAGGCCACAGTCACTTCATTTGCATAGTAATTGGCCAATTCTTGCAAGGTCATTTAATCCTACTGCGGCGTTTTACACAGCCTATTTATTTGCTTAACGGAGCCCTGGTGGCTCAGTAGTTAAGAGCTCAGCTACCAATCAAAAAGGTCAGCAGTTGGAATCCATTATTCACTCCTTGGAAACCCTACAGGGCAGTTCTACTCTATGCTATAGGGTTGCTATGAGTCTGAATTGACTCGACAGCAACGAGCTTTTTTATTTACACAGTAGACTAACCAATCCCTGCAAGGTGCGTAAAATAGACTAATCAAAGGTTGGGCTGTGGCCCAGCCAATTATTTTTGGCAGAATTATAAACCCAAAGCCAGAAAGGTCATATATTCAGGAAACTCATTGCACTGCAGTGTGTTTATAAGCAAGATGGCAAAGGACAAAAAAGTTGTGTACTAGTTATCAATTTATTGATTCTCAGCTCCAAATTTATGCTTCATTGCCTGATCCGTGAAAAAGGAGCTGAACGTTTTATACATTTTCCTTCCTCAGCTGGCATGATGCTGAGCTTTGTCTGTAGAGTGCTCTGGAGAGATATTACTGGAGGAAGGGGTTTTCCTCATTGGTTTTGGTGTGGTTGTTTACCAGGATCCTGGACAGGATGCTTTCTTCTCCATTCTTTGACTGCACAGTTTTCTCCAGTGACCAGTGCCTGTAGGGTGTAGCTTTCATAATGCCTTTTCTCCAACTCTTCACAGCACAGCAAGGAGCCCCAAACAGTGCAGGACTGTGCCCTAGCCCAGGTCATCACTCTCCGGCACCCTCTCCTCAGTAAGAGGCCATGCCAGTCTGGCTGTATGGCCTTCATCCATGCATCAGCCCAGAGACACCCTGGCCTGAGCAATGTGATGCACAGAAGTGAGTTTGGCTCAAGCAGGGGAAGGCCTTGCCAGCTCCTGGTTCCAAAAGTACTGCAGCGGTATCCCCACTCCTCTGAATGTCTGCGTACTAGCTTCAGCTCACCTGTGTCCCAGAGATTTGTTCCTGCTTTCTGGATCTGAACAGAGAGAATTTGCCCCCATATATGGGGCTTGCAAAGCTCAGTACTGTTGCTCTTCTCACACTATTTTGCATTTCAGAGCATTTATTTTAGAATGCTAGGAAAAATGAGGATGGAATTGATTATTTGTGTGTTTACAAACATAGGAGTTAGAATATTTCACATATTCGAAATAACTTGTTGTGAAGTTAAAAATCTATTTCATTCCTTTAACACTTATGCACAAGCATCACAGGACTGAAAACATCCTCTTAGCTCGAAGTTATGCTAAGGACGTTTTTCCTTGGTTCTAGTTTCAGCAGCATTCTAGTCATCTAGTGCTGCTATAACAGAAATACCACAAGTGGATGGCTTTAAGAAAGAGAAGTTTATTCTCTCACAATCCAGTAGGCTAGAAGTCTGAATCCACGGTCCCAGCTCCAAGGGAAGGCTTTTTCTGTTGGCTCTGAAGGAAGGTCCTTGTGATATGTCAGTCTTGCCTTGTTCTAGGAGCATCTCAGCACAAGAATGTTGGGTCCAAAGGATGCACTCTGCTCCTGGTGCTGTTTTCTTGGTGGTTTGAGGTCCCCAACTCTCTGCTTGCTTCCCTTTCTTTTTATCACTTATAAGATAAAAGGTGGTGCAGGCCACATCCCAGGGAAACTCCCTTTACACTGGATCAGGGATGTGACCTGAGCAAGGTTGTTACGTCCCACCCTAATCCTCTTTAACCACAGGTGGAGATTATGATTTATAACACATAGGAAAATCACAAAATGGAGGACAACCACACAATCCTGGGAATCAGGAACTAACCAAGTTGACACATATTTTGGGGGGACACAATTGAATCCATGACACTCCACCCTTTGGCCCTCAGAAACTCATGTCCCTGCCACATGCAAAACATATTCACCCCATCATATCATAGCAAAGGTCCCAAGTCAATTCTAAGTTCAAAATCCAGAAACTTTTCTTCATCTGTGAAATCTAGAATACGAGTTACCTGCTTCCAATGGTATAATGGCCGAACAGGCACAAGCCAGACATTTCCATCACAAATGGGAGAAACTGGAGGGAAAGAAGGCATAACAGGCACCAAGCAAGTCAGCAGAACACATTACATTAGCCTTCAAGGCTTTGAAAATAATCCTCTGTTCTTCAAGACAGTTTACACAATGGCCCTGCCCTCCAGCCTCTAGGTATTGGCCACACTCTCCAGATTCTGAGTGGAGGCCCCTTGGCCCTGGGCTTCAGCTCTGCCTTCCAGGCCCATTGGGACAGCAACTCTGCTCCCTTGGCTTTAGGCACATAATTCTCCTAGGCCATCTGAGTGGCGACTCCACCTTAGAAACACCAGAGGCCATGGCTCCACCTTTTGAAACCCCAGAGGTCATGGCCGTACCTTTTGAGACTGAAGCAGGTTGGCTTCCTGTGTTCCTTGTCTCTTCAGTTTCTGCTTCCTCTTTCTTGGCCTCTCAGCTCCTCGGGCCTCACACCTGCATCTGCCCTGCTGGGGCAAGCCTTCTAAAGCTCAGTAGCTTCTCTGCTGCTGCCAGTTCTTAGCTGCTGCCAGTTCTCTATCCATTTACAGTTTCAAAACTGCTTCCACATTTTAGGTTTCTGTTACAGCAGCACCCCAGTCCTGGTACAAAATTCTTAGTCATCTAGTGCTGCTATAACAGAAATACCACAAGTGGATGGCTTTAACAAGGAGAAGTTTATTCTCTCATAGTCCAGTAGGCTGGAAGTCAGAATTCAGGGCTCCAACTCCAAGGGAAGGCTTTCTCTCTTGTCAGCTCTGAAGGAAGGTCCTTGTGATGCATCAGTCTTCCCTTGTTCTGGGAGCATCTCAGCACAGGAACCTCAGGTCCAAAGGACAAGCTCTGCCCCTGGCACTGCTTTCTTGGTGGTATGAGATCCCCAACTCTCTGCTTGCTTCCCTTTCCTTTTATCCCTTATAAGATAGAAGGTGATACAGGCCACACCTCAGAGAAAACTCCCTTTACATTGGATCAAGGATGTGACCTGAGCAAGGGTGTTATGTCCAGCCCTAGTCTTCTTTAACCACAGGCAGAGATTATGATTTATAACCCTTAGGAAAATCACAAAATGGAGGACAACCATACGTGGTCTAACCAAGTTGACACATATTTTGGGGGGACACAATTCAATCCATGAAAGCAGCTATGGAAAAAAAAAAACTCTTTTACTATCTTTAGACGTTTTGTCCTTTAACAATATGATATGATTCCAACAAAAATAAGAAGTAAAAGAACATGAATTCAGCTTGGTAATAATGCTCGAAGACAATGAGATTTATCTTTCTGAAGCTCCTTAGCTTAAAAAAGAACAAGAAAAAAAGTGGCACCTAATTCAATAGGAGCCGTTTACAAATAGAGCTTTGGTAGTCAAACGTACAAACAAGGTAACTGTGTTTTGCAGCTTTGTCTCTGACTTGACAGTGTATAGAATAGATGAGAATACTTTGATTCTATGGTAGCTGTGATATTTGTGACATTTGAGTGTGTCTTAGTCAAGGTTCTCTAGAGAAATAGAACATATGTGTGTGCATGTATATAATAAAACAAAAAAACCAAACCCAGTGCCGTCGAGTCCATTCCGACTCACAGAGACCGTACAGGACAGAGTAGAGCTGCCTCACAGAGTTTCCAAGGGGCACCTGGCAGATTCTAACTGCCTACCCTTTGGTTAGCAGCTGTAGCACTTAACCACTATGCCACCAGGGTTTCCATGGATATAATACATACATATAGAGAGAGAGAGAGAGGAAAGAGATTTACTTCAAGGAATTGGCTCACTTGATAGCGGGAGACTGGCAAGTCCAAAATCTGAGGTCAGGTGACAGACTGCAGACTTCTGCAGGCTTGTGTCCCAAATCTATAGGTCAGGTGACAGAAAGGGTGAAGAGAGTGAGCTCTGGAAAAATGTCTGGAGGCATAATATACTCTAGGGAAACTCCCTTTTTGCTCTTAAAGCTTTCAACTCATTGACTGAAGCCCACCCATGTTACAGAAGGTAATTTACTTTACTTGAGGCCAACTGACTTGATCACATTTAACTACTTTATAAGAACAACTAAACAACTGGGAACAGTAACCTAGTCAAGCTGACACTTAAAATTAACCATCACGGAACAAAAAGAATTACAGACACAAACACGTGCATATACACACGCACCCAGTTACACGAATACACACCTACACTCATGCATGTGTGCTCACGTCCTTACATATGCATAAACACAGATACGCCAATACACAGAAACATATATATGACTACATACAGACAGACATATATACCACTTAGGTAATAAACACCACTAAAAAAAAAAAAAATTTTTTTTATACGCATACACACATACACACCAACTTACATACCAATGCACATATACATATATCTACAGACACACATACCCAACCACACATAAACATACACAGGCACACACATACACACACTATAGTGTATATGTATTAGATCTCCAAAGGAAAATTTTTAAAATAGAGTTTTTGAAATATGAAATCTTCCCAATAAATGCTACATAAAAACCAAGCAAATTATGTAAGTGATCATTTGGACAACTGAATGTTTAGCTGAAATATATCCTTGAAAATGTTGTAATTGTTATAAACTGTGAGCACAAATGTAAATTATTATATAAAACTCAAAAAAGCCTCCTTTGTAAAGCTGTTCTGTCTCACTCAAACCTCCTTTCCTCTTCTTTCTCGGCCCAACTCTCTCTTCTTCTCCCCTCATGTCTCGTTCAGCCTTGACTTGAAAGTAGAAGTTCAGTGCTGAAAGTAACCAGCATTTTACAGGCTTGTTTCAATTGCTAGGCTTTTAGCAGGAATAAAATGACATTAACAAGAGTGGGATGCTAGGATTTAGCATCCCACTCTTGTTAATGTCATTCCAGGCGTAGGGAGAGAGAAAGAATATTCTGTCTTCACTGTAGGAACATTAACATAAACTTCTGTGTATTAATTAATGCTAGGAAATGAACAGATACTCTAGTTAGAAGCAAGCTCGAGAACCACTAGGAAGATATTTATGACAACTTTAGTCAGTTTCTTTTTAAGGGAGAGGACTCCGTAAAAGGAAATGAGACTTCCCCAAGGTCCTATCTCGATCTACACAAAGACCATCCTGACTGCTATGATTCTTCTCTCCTGAGTGGAGGAAACAGAGAGAGCCCAGGGAGGAGAGGAGAGACAGAGGTGCACCTGAATATGTGTGCAGTGTCTGTGTCATTTCCCACTGGTCCACAGAGCTCAGAGCAGAACACTGAAGACTTAAAATTCATGACTAATCTTAGTTTTTGTTTGAAGATTCTTAAATGCTACTGATGTATGGCCAATCAATCAATAAATTGGGAAAAACCCGACATGGTTACACAAGAAATATATACATATATATATATAAAATTTTCACATAGTGAAATGCTCTAAAATAATTTCAAAAAGCAGAATTCCTTCTTCTCCACTATCTTAAATAGGAAATGAACTCCTATAATTCCATTTTTAAATATGTAAATTGGCAAATAACTGGTTAATAACTTGAGATGAAGAGGACTTGAAGCACTTACTGATGAAAATCAAAGACCACAGCCTTCATTATGAATTATACCTCAAAATTAAGAAAACAAAAATCCTCACAACTGGACAAATAAGCAATATCATGATAAACAGAGAAAATATTGAAGTTGTCAAGAATTTCATTTTACTTGGATCCACAATCAACACTCATGAGAGCAGCAGTCAAGATCAAGCTACGAATTGCATTGGGCAAATCTGTGGCAAAATCCTCTAGAAAGTTTTAAAAAGCAAAGATGTCACTTTAAGGACTAAGATGCACTTGACCCAAGCCATGGTGTTTTCAATCACCTCATATGCATGTAAAAGCTGAACAACGAATAAGGAAGATTGAAGAATTGACGCCTTTGAATTACGGTGTTGGTGAAGAATATTGAATAAACCAAGGAACACATCTGTCTTGGAGGAAGCACAAATGGAATGCTCATTAGAAGCGAGGACGGTGAGACTTTATCTCACATGCTTTGAACATGTTATCAGGAGGGACCAGTCCCTGAAGAAGGACATCATGTTGTTAGAGGGTTAGCAAAAATGAGGAAGACCCTCAACGAGATGGACTGATGCAGTGGCCGCAACAATGGGCTCAAGCATAACGACAATCATGAGGACGGTGCAGGACTCAGCAGTGGTTCCTTCTGTTGTACTTGGGGTCACTATGAGTTGGAACTAACTCGATGGCACCTAACAACAACAACAGCTTGAGACGAAGTCCCTGGGAGGCGCAAACCATTAAGCACTGAGTTGCTAACCAGAAGTTTGGCCGTTCCAGTTCACCCAAAGGCCTGGTGACTATATTCAAAACATCAATCACTGAAAGCCCTACGGAGCACAGTTATACTGTGATGCACAAGGGCTCACCATGAGTGAGAATCAACTAGATGGCAACTGGTTGGCAGATAAGATTGAAATGAAAGAACCACCTACTCCAAATCCAAAATTAAATACAGATGAAAAAATTAACTGTGTGGTCATTTATTCCCTGTGACTGAATTAAAATCAAGTAGAAGCAGCAGACATGTGTACTGGTGTAGGGAAAGGGGGATGTGAGGAATGCATACTGGAGGCACAGAGGAAGGAAAGGTTGACTAAGGTTTCTGCATGTTCCCTTCTGTTTCTACCCAAACATCACTGGTCCTTGTCTTGCCATCTTGCACCCAAATAATTCACAAATCCCACAAGTGCTCCCTGAGCTGGTGCTTTTTTCCACTACTTCCTGGAATCCACAGTAATGGATAAGCTTTGGTAAATGTGAATTCTGTATTCTCAGCAGTCCTGAATATAAATGTTTTATTAAAAATTTGAGATAAATATGAAGCTTGGTAACTGCTTGTTATGGATTTAACGATGTCTCCCAAAAATATGTGTTGTAAATCTTAACCTCTATGCCTGTGGTTATAATCCCATTTGGGAACGAGTGTCTTTGTTATGTTAATAAGACAGGATTAGTATAGGGTGCATTTTGAGTCCATCTCTTTTAAGATGTGAAAGAGATTAAATGAAAGCTAGAAGCAGAGATGGGGAAGAGATATGCCAAGCCACATGAAGGTTGCCCAGAAGCAGAAGCTCAGAAGAGCCAAGGACTTTCCTTCCAGAGCACAGAGAGAGAAAGCCTTTCCCTAGAGCTGGCATCCTGAATTTGGACTTCTGGCCTCCTAAACTGTGAGAAAAAATTCTGTTTGTTAAACCATCTGCTTAAGATATTTCTGTTGTAGCAGCATGAGATAACTAAGGCACTGCCCAACAAATCGTATGGCTAAGTTAAAAAAAAAAAAAGGAAAAAGATCTGGAAGGAATGATTAATATTCCAAGTTAAAGTTTTTAATGCAACTTCTATATACCTTTCTATGTACTGGAACAAAATGAAAACGATGCATCAGGCCCTTTATTAGCTGTCCAGCTGTCTCTGCTAAGGACTGCATGTATACAGAGGTACACAGACAGCCTGGTCATTTGCCTCCAGTACTTACCCAACCTCTGCTCCTGGGGGCCACAGGGCTTCCATTTCAGCATGCCTCTCTCTAGGCAGAAACAACGTCACCCCACTTTCAGAGAGGGCTGTTTAGAAGCCCTTCCCTTTCTGGGCAGCTCAGGGTGGGTAGTTAGTGCTCAGACAGAAAGAAATGTAGTTGGACAGGGCTTTGTGAGATTCAATTATGTGTTTTACAGCAATGATAAGCTTCTGGGGCATAAATGAAATAGCTCAAAATAGTAATCGTGCTTATGTTGGAAAACATTAGCCTTTTCTGACCATTGTCAAATTATCAGTTTCTCAGTGACAAAGGCCTCTTCCCTTCCATTTTTTGGCACTCTAAAGCAATTCAAAAACATCATCTATGTACGTAGTTAGGATAGGGGATGGAGATTGTAGCAGTCTCCTTAAATTAGTGTTTCCATCTGGGAGAACAGGGGATTTTGCACTTGGCGGTTAATTATTTTTTAAAAGGACAGTACAATGCTGAGCAAAGTCAGGACGCTTAAAGCAAATCCTGTGCGGGGGCTAAAAAGGAGGATGCTTCCGCCTAAGTACTTGCATGGAATTTTCTGCACAGTGTTTCCTACCGGTGTGGGTAAGGTGCTCCTCTTCCTAAGCTAGCAAGTCCAGCTGTAGTCACATAGGAAACACTGTTCACCAAATTTGAAGCTGACTGCCCATCACAAGGCTTAAAAAAAAAAGTTGCCATTGAGTTGATTCTGACCGGTGATGACGCCGTGCATGTCAGAGTAAAACTATACTCCATAGCGTTCTCAGTGGCTAATTTTTCAGAAGTGGATTGTCTGGCCTTTCTTCCAAGGTACCTCTGAGTGGACTCAAACTTCCAAAATTGCAGGTGGTGATTGAGTGCATTAACCATTTGTACCACCCAGAAACTCCATCATAAGCCTTGCCTCTCTGTTTTTTGTTTGTTTTTTTCATTAAACAGAAGCTTTTTCTACATGGGAAAAGTCCTTAAGTGTAATAATTTATTCAAAAATAACTCTGATTTCTTTATAGATGAAATGGCAATACGGCATCAATCTGTCAAACAAAGCACATGTACAGGGAAGCAGTTTTCATGTACTTGCAGGGTTAGAGTCATTCCCTCAGATATGCTCAAGGCAACAACTTGTCTTTCACGGATCCAGGGAAAGAAAGCAGGATGTGTACTCCCAACCTTCCTGTACAGCTCCGGAGCCCGAGCAGCCGTGTTTTGTTGTTAGTTGCTGTGATGTTGGCTCTGACCTTACATTGCCCAGCCCTGGGTCATCCTGCAGTAGCATCATTAGGGGGTACACCCCTGACACTGTCAAGGGGGGTGACACCGAAATGACCTCAGGACACTCCGCCTTGGCAGTGGCAGCTGGCAGGCCAGCACCACCAGGGGAAGGGCCATCAAGGCAGTGACATCACTAGGGCTGGGGTCACCTGTCACCTAGTGAGGTAACTCGTCACCATGCCCACCATCCCATGACCCACCAGTTAGGATGCAGGAGGCTTGATGTTGGGTGGGGAGAAGGGTCTCGCCTTGGCCAATGGGAGAGGGAAGGAGTCATGGCAAGCTGTAGGGGGTTTGTGCCCACCAGTGAGGGGTTTGCGGGTGGCTCTGCCCACCTCAGGTGGGGGTGTGGTACATCACGAGTTGCCATACTGCGTGACACCAACCCTAGTGACGCCACTCGTGATTATCGTATGTCTGAGCCCATTGTTTTGGCCATTGTGTGAATCCATCTCATTGAGGGTCCCCCTCATCTTTGCTGACACTCCACTTCACCAAACATGATCTCCTTTTCTAGATATTGGTCTTTCCTGATGACTTGTCCAAAGTAAGCAAGCCGAAGTCTCACCATCCTTGCTTCTATGGAGCATTCTGGTTGTATTTTTTCTAAGACTGATTTGTTTGTTCTTCTGGCAGTCCAATATATTAAACGCTCTTTGCCAATACCACAGATTGAACATATTGATTCTTCTTCTGTCTTCTTTTTAAGCTATTCAACTTTCTCATGTATATGAGGCAACTGAAAAGACCATGGCTTGGGTCACAATGAATCTTGTTCTTACAATGTAATCAGCTTTACACTTCATTAAACCATTTATTTTGCTCAATATTTCTAAGGGCTGTGAGTCCTTGGGTGGCATAAACATCTAAGTGCTTGGCTACTAACTGAAACTTTGGCTATTTAAATCCACCCAGAGGCACCTGAGAAGAAAGGCCTGGCAACCTATTTCCGAAACATCACAGCTATCTAAACCTGTGGAGTACGGTCTTACTCTGAAATACGTGGAGTCACCAAGAGTTGGAGTCAACTCGATGGCTCCTGGTTTGGTTAGGGGCCTTCTAAAAGTTGAACTAAGGAGCCTTGGTGGCACAGTAGTTAAGTTCTTGGTTGCTAACTGAAAAGTTGGCGATTTCAACCCACCAGCTGCTCTGTGAGAGAAAAGACCTGGCAATCTGCTTCCATAAAGATTTCAGCCTAGGAAGCCCTATGGGCCAGTTCTACTCTGTTGTGTAGGGTCACTATGAGTCAGAACTGACTCTACAGCATACAATAACAAAGGCTGAACTACAGCACAGAGAAGGAGGACTGTTGAAAGTGGCAGCGTGATAAGGAGATTGTAGGGGCCTAATGTCCTGGGTTTGTACATGGCTTGCACAATTAGCTTTTGCATACCCTGGTGATTTTGTGATTTGTAGTTTGTTTCCTCCCTTCCCTCTCCCATTCTCCATGATTTTATAAAGTTTAAAATTAACCTATGTTCCTCTTGAACAAGCAGAACAATGACCAATAAGATCTGGGACAAGACAACCAGACAAAGGGGGCCCACCTTGTGATGAAAACCAGGATGGCATCAGGGGACCTCTAAAGAATACCCTCAGAAAGTCAACATGTCTGAGATGTGGCCAACATGCCCCCCCAAAGGGGAGCTGCCATTCTCCAGATTCTTCAAGCCTAAGCCCTAACTCTATAAAACCCTCCAGTTGGTCTCCAGCAGGCAGACTTTGAAGGAGCCCATTCCCCTCTGTCTCTTGTATACCAGTATACAATAAAGCCCTCGTGCTGCTTACCTCACCCCTGTCTCAGTATTGGCTTTGTGGCAGGCAGCTCAAATCCATGTTTTGCGGTAACAAATTTTGGCACACAATGTGGGGCTGCACTGCTTGAGACGTGGTGGCCCTGGGGTGGGGTCTGGGACTGATCGACAGCCCTCCCAGTAAAGCGGCCACAGGAGGTCCCATTCACCTCCAAGGAGGCCATTGGCCAGTTCTGCCCCTGCCATGGCACCACTGGTCCCTAACTATGCAGAAAGAGGTGAGTAAAAGCAAGATTGCCTTAGGCAAAATCCCCAAGGGGTGAGTCCAAGATTTCTCTCCCTGTTGCTCTCAGGGCAGGGGCAGATAGGGCAGGCTTAGGGGAAGCATGGATCCTTAGTTTCTGGAGTGAGTGCCACTTTGGATGACTGACCCCATGAGTTAAATCACCAAAAGGAGCTCATGGTGACTCTAGAGTCTTGGTTTGGGTGTGTGAATTAGTTTAAGGCTGTCAAGATCACCTTTGTCATTCTAAGGATTGTCTGAGAAGTTGAGACTGCTATGACTCTCAATATCACCTCTGCCATTCTAGGGATTGTCTGAGAGGCTGAGATTGCCAAGAGTGAGTGTGAGTCCAGCCAAGTAGCTGAGTGTGTATACGTGTGACCTGTGTGCATGCTGATGGAATTGTCCATGTGAAGCTGAAGAGATCTTGCATCATCTTTGTCATCATGCTAACCCCTATCTGTACAAAAGCTGTTATCAGATCTGTCAGTATTTTTGGTCCCAGTTCTTTCATAGTGAAAATCGGTCCCATAGGTCATGGAAAGTCTACCATGCCCAAGATGTCTTAGAGGAGTGTCTTAGGGAAGGTTGGGGACCCAGGATAGGGATAAGGGGGATTCTGGCTGAATTAAACTTAATTAGACAAGAGGTAGGCTTCCAGGTAGACCGTGAAATTAACCATCATCAGGTTCAAAAGGGAAGAATCTGCTCATTAATAACTACTAAACACTTGAAAAGGGCACCAAGATCAGGGGAGACTCATCAATCCCTGCTGAATCCCCCCTGGGGTGTATACTAGAAAACTAGAACAGGCACAGCTATAAACTCATGACTAAAAAAAAAAAATACTGTTTTTATACGGTAACGTTTGGCCTCAACATCAGCAAGAAATTGGGAACATCGACCACGGTATGGTTCCTTGATTTTTAGTACAATTTTTCAGCTTGATTTATTTTGTAAAAGACAAAAAAATGAAATGAAGACCCCTATGTCCAAGCTTTTATGTCTCTTTATCAAACTTTAACAGGTTCTTTTCCACGGGAAGCAAAAACTAAAGGTGCTTCCCAATTCCTCAACTGAGGACCCCCCGTTAGAAGGATGGGCTCAGGCCACTGCTCTGGCTCCCCCTCCTCTGAACAGGGGAGGTGTGGTAGAAGCCGAGGGATCAGACCATGGAAAGACAACAAGATCCCCTACTAGGACAGCCGAGGCTGATTCTAGCCTGGCCAGCCCACCGGGGGGCTGAAAGGAAAAGAACAGTGTGCCATTTTGGTGAGGGTGCCGTTTCGGTGAGGGTGTCCCAAGATTCCAGGCAGGGCAATATCCCTTGAGAGACGTTCCAGCCAGAGTAAATGCTGAGGGGCAACCAAGAAGGCAAATGCTAGTTGCCTTTAAGGTCTTCAATAATAGAGACCAAGTGGCAGAAACAAAAGGAGAAACAAAGAATGAAACAGAAGGCAGCCTTGCTGGCTGCTGTCTTAACCCCTTCAGGCCTGGGAAAGAGGCTGGGAGCCAAAAAAAAGAGAGAGAGAGAGAGACAAATCCAGGGCATAGGGCAAGACCACCGCTAAGATTGGACCAATGTGCTTAGTTTTCGGTGTTAGATTTAAAAGATGCCTTCTTTTACATTCCCCTGCACCCTGAGTCTCACCCTCTGTTTGCCTTTGAATGGACTGACATTAAAACAGGGACTAAGAGACATCTTACATGGCAGGTTTTAGTTCAGGGGTTCAAAAATTCCCCCACCATTTTTGGAAAAGTACTAGACAAGGACCTAAAAACATTCAGACTAAAAAGGGGTCTTGTCTTACAATATGTGGATGATATCCTAGTGACAAGTGAGACTGAGGAAGACTGACCAAAATACTATTTCAGTCCTAAATCACCAGGCTAAATGTGGTAACAGGTGTCCAAGAAAAAGGCCCAGATTTCACAACAACAGGTAAAATATCTGGGATTTCAAATCCCCCAGGGACAATGGGAACTTCTTCAAGATCAGAGGGAGGCCATCATGCGAGTGGCACCTCCAACCTCTAAGCTGAGAGGTTTCCTTGGGATGACTGGGTTTTGCCGAATCTGGATACCAGGATTTGTACTTAAGGCAAAGCTCCTACATGAGGCTCTTAAAAGAGAAGAAAAAGAGCCCTTGTTATAGACAAAAGAGTGTCAACAGGCCTTTGAAAAGATTAAGTACAAACTGATGATGGCTCTGGTGCTGGGGTTGCCTGACCTCCAAAAGCCTTTCTAACTATTTGTACATAAAAGGCAGGGAATTGCCATGGGAGTATTAACTCGAACTCTGGGACTGGCCAGGTGCCTGGTAGCTTATTTTTCCGAACAGCTGGGCAGGGCGGCCTCGGGCTGTCCCCCTTGCCTTCGAGCTGTGAAGCTGAGAATTTCACTCTTGGACAAAAGGTAACAGTGAACACACCACACACGGTTTCGCCCCTTTTAGAACAAAAGGGGGGGCTTCTGGCTTACAGCAGGCCAGATGAGAAAATACCAGGCAATCTTGTTAGACAACCTAAATGTGGTTTTAAAGGCTGTCTTCTCCCTCAATTCTGCCACACCGTTGCCTATTTCAGAAGACGCTCTCATGGATGACTGCCTAGAAATAATTGAAAAAGTCTGTTCTAACAGGCCCAGCCTCTCAGATGTGCCCTTTAGTTACTCAAAAATTAAAATGTATACAGATGACAGTAGTTTTCTATATGAGGAGTGTTGTAAGGCAAGATATGTGTTAGTAACAGGAACGGAGGTTTTAGAAGCAGCTTCACTTCCTGCCGGCAATTTGGCTCAAAAGGCTGAACTTACAGCTCTCGGGTGAGCCCTACAGCTAGGCGCAGGAAGGCGTATAAGTGTGTATACTGATATAGCAAATATGCCCACCCTCACTCACGCAGTGCCCTGTAGAAAGAAAGGGGAATTCTGACATCTGCCAACAGAGAAATAAAACATGCACCAAAAATTCTTGAACTCCTAGTAGTGGTCAATGATCCCCACCAGGTGGCAGCAGTGTATTATCCCTGGCACCTGGAAACTTCAGGTATCTGTTGGTCTTTGTAAACGCCTACTCAAGACCGGTAGAGGCTTTCCCCTGTAGAGCTAAACAAGCTCAAGGGGTCGCCAAAACACTGCTTAAAAAAAATCATTCCTCAGTTTGGCCCGCCACTTTCAATTCAAAGCGACAATGGGGGAGCCTTTGTAGCACAAATAACTCAAGAGATCAGTAAAGACGTAAATATAAATTAGAAGTTACCTTCTGCCTGGAGGACACAGTCAACAGGAAAGACTTAGAAGATGAACCACAACCTAAAAAAGACCTTGGCAAAACTTTGCCAAGAAACAAGCTCCACTTGGATACAAGTTTTACCCATTGCCCTGCTTAGAATCCAGGTGGCCCCTTGAAGCGGGCTTAAGTTACGCCCTTATAAATTATTATATGGGAGACCATACCTAAAAAGGTTGACTTTCCCCACTTCTGTGATGTCTTAGGTAGAAAAGACAGACTGGGTCCACTCTCTGAGAATTGTCATAAACACCATTAATCAATATACTTCTTCTCATCTATCCTTCCCCTCTGATGTGTCCCTCCACAGGTTTCAGGTCCTGTTAAAGGTTTAGAAAAACCAGCATCCAGAAGATCAGCTGGCCCCCAAGTGGGAAGGACCATTCAAAGTTCTCCTGACCACTGACTTGTCCTTAAAGTTGGTGGGATTGGCGGCTTAGGTATATCACATGAGTAAAGGCAGCACCTCTGAAAAAAGAACGGAATGAAGAAACTAAACAGTCATCATACACTTGTACTCCCTGTCTAAGGCCTAGAATATAAGTTCACAAAACCCCTAAAATAATGATCTTAACTTTCATTCTTTTATTCCAGACAAGACGTCATGCTGCCTCTGGGAGAATGATCAAGCTCCTACAATTGGATCTAGAGGAACTTTAACTCTACAAGTAGGAGACACCCTAATCTTCTCATGTGTAATTTCCTCTCTGACCTCGGTGGGCCCTGTCAAATAGATTCAAAAATTTCCAGAGTTAAGACAAATAGTGGTTTGAGAAGCTAACAATAATTCTCCCCGAGTAGTCCCGATGACCAACACAGAAAAAAACTGAGACATTTTGATTTACATTTTTGTTCCTTGTTTTATAAAAATCTTGGCAAAAGGGACTACAAACACTCTCAAAGCTGGAGCAATCTTTGCTCTAGTAAATCAAGGTATCCCTTTATCAGATCAGGGAGATGCCCATCATTTAATCCACCAAGACACAGCTGCCTTCCACTCTAATCTACCTCCCCCAGCCCAGTATCACCCTTGATGAGTATTAGAAGTGTTTCACCCCAGTCTATGCCTCTAATAAGCAGGAAGTGGTCAGAAAAGAATGACACCCTGTTTCCCAAAATTGAGAAACTTCCAATAAAGAGGGGACTGAAAGGGGCAGCGTGAGAGATTGTAGGGGCCTAACGTCCTGGGTATTGTTTCTACATGGCTTGGATAGTTAGCTTTTGCACACCCTGGTGATTTTGTGATTTGTGGTTTGTTTCCTCCCTTCCCTGTCCCATTCTCCATGATTCTATAATTTAATTTAAAATTAATCTATGTTCCTCTTGAAGAAGCAGAACAACAATCAATAAGATCTGGGACGAGACAACCAGACAATGGAGGCCCATCTTGTGACAAAAACCAGGATGGGATCAGAGGACCTCTAAAGAATACCCACAGAAGGTGAACATGTCTGAAATGTGGTCATGATGTCCCCCCTCAAAGGGGAACTGCCATTCTCCAGATTCTTCAAGCCTAAGCCCTAACTCTATAAAACCCTCCGATCAGTCTCCAGCAGACAGGCAGACTTTGGAGGAGCCCATTCCCCTCTGTCTCTTGTATACCAGTATACAATAAAGCCCTCTTGCTGCTTACCTCACCCCCGTCTCAGTATTGGCTTTGTGACAGGCGGCTTGAATCTGTGTTTTGTGGTAATACTGTGACTCTTTGCACTGCTTTTTCTTATGATGTTTAATCCGTGTCAACCCTCCAAGGCAAGTGTTATCATTACCATTTTAAAAAATGCAGAGGCTGAGGCTAGGGGAGATTATGCAAATTGTCAATGGGATTCCACTGATAAAGAGATGACTCATGTCTGTCCAGTTCTAAAATTCCCATTCTTTTCACTGTGCCAAGCTGTCTCTGAGAGCAAGGGTACATACATCTAACAAATAAATCTACTGAGTGATATATAACCAGCCATTCACAGGATGAAGCCAAGACACAGAAGGGTTAATAACAGGCCAGATAAAAACCTTATGTGCATCATATAATCATGCTAGTGGAGAAATGTTTCAAAACCACAGGAATAAAACTTTCAAAACTTACAGACTCATGTGGACATGTGAGTATTTTTTTAATTTCCTAATGAAAATACTTTGTCATGTGGTTTTTTTTTCTTATGAAGAAATCTTGTTTTATTTCTTCATTAATGACATTAAAGACATAAATATCATATGCTGTCTGTTCAAATTATAAATCAAAAAATGTTGGTTATTTTGTTTGTTTTTCATTTTTTCCCACAATCCAATAAGGAAAGAGGAATCATGACTGATGTTCTCAGCTGTTTTGAAGGAAGCATCTTAGTTACCTAGTGCTGATGTAACAAAAAATACCACAAAATTGGGTGGCTTTAAAGAACAGAAATTAATTTTCTCATAGGTTGGGAGATTAGAAGTCTGAATTCAGGGTGTGGCTCTAGGGGAGGTTCTTCCTTGTCAGTGGTCCTGGGAGTTCCTTGGTGTTCCCCCCTCTGTGTGTCTCTGTGTCTATTCTGTTTTTTTGTCACACACCTCACAGAAGTGATTAGGTTTGGGACCCACCCTACCCTGGTATGATCTCATTAACATAACAAAAACTCTTATTCTAAAACAGGGTCATATTTACAGGAGTTAGGACTTCACAAATATTTTTTTGTGTGGGGGGCACGATACAATTCACAACAGGAATTATGTCACTTAGTTATTACAAAAATGTTTATCTGCTTCAGAGATTAGGAATAAAATTACTTTAGATCTTTTTTAAGGTGCTAAAAAACCATGGGGAGAGTGAACACTAATATAAAGATGTCCATGAGAGCAACTTCAGAAGAACAGCCATGCTCTGGGTCTCCACACAGGCCTGGGGTGGATGATGCAGATCAGCTACAAATAATTCCATGCAAAAGTCTAACAGTCCTAGGAACCAGCAAAAGGAAACAAACCACAATGGATCCTTTAGTAAGTCTGAAGAAATTTATTGCAGAAAGATCTTTCATTCATATCAACATTCCATAATTATATAGTCCATAGGCCTCCACTGTATGTATCAGCTCTGCAGAAGGCAAGGTGCTCTTTATGACTATTAAAACAAGGAAGATAAGACGTTGTTCCTGGACTTTAGAAACCCATTACCTGAGGGTACAGACAGCTATATATCAACACACATTCAACTGGAGAGAGAAGCAGTTGCTAAAGAGTATCATGAGGCCCTTCCTTTTTTTTTTATTATTATTTTTTATTTTTCTTTTGCTCTAAGAGAAAGTTTACAAATCATGTCAGACTCTCATACAAAAATTTATACACACCTTGCTATATACTCCTGATTGCGCTCCCCCTAATAAGGCAGCACACTCCTTCTCTCCACCCTGTATTTCCGTGTCCATTCAGCCAGTTTCTAACCCCTCTACCCTCTCATCTCCCCTTCAGACAGGAGCTGCCCATACAGTCTCACGTGTCTATTTGATCCAAGGAGCTCACTCTTCACCAGTATCATTTTCTACCCCATTGTTGTTGTTGTTGTTAGATGCTGTCGAGTTGGTTCTGACTCATAGCAGCCCTATGCACAACAGAATGAAACACTGCCCGGTCCTGCACCACCCTCACAATCGTTGTTTTGCTATAGCTCAATGTTGCAGTCACTGTGTCAATCCACCTCGTTGAGGGTCTTCCTCTTTTCCGCTGACCCTGTACTCTGCCAAGCATGATGTCCTTCTCCAGGAACTGATCCCTTCTGACAATATGTTCAAAGTATGTAAGACTCAGTCTCACCCTCCTTGCTTCTAAGGAGCATTCTGGCTGTACTTCTTCTAAGGCACATTTGTTCGTTCTTTTGGCAGTCCATGGTATATTCAATATTCTTCGTCAATACCACAATTCAAAGGCATCAATTCTTCTTCGGACATCCTTATTTGTTGTCCAGCTTTCACGTGCATACGATATGTTTGAAAATACCATGGCTTGGGTCAGGCGCACCTTAGCCTTCAGGGTGACATCTTTGCTTTTCAACACTTTAAAGAGGTCCTTTGCAGCAGATTTACCTAATGCAATGCATCTTTTGATTTCTTGACTGCTGCTTCCATGGCTGTTGATTGTGGATCCAAGTGAAATGCAATTCTTGACAACTTCAATCTTTTCTCTGTTTATCATGATGTTGCTCATTGGTCCATTTGTGAGGATTTTTGTTTTCTTTACGCTGAGGTGCAGTCCATACTGAAGGCTGTGGTCTTTGATCTTCATTAGTAAGCGCTTCAAGTCCTCTTCACTTTCAGCAAGCAAGGTTGTGTCACCTGCATAACGCAGGTTGTTAATGAGTCTTCCTCCAATCTTGATGCCCTGTTCTCCTTCATATAGTCCAGCTTCTCTGATTATTTGTTCAGCATACAGATTAAATAGGTATGGTGAAAGAATACAACCCTGACACACACCTTTCCTGACTTTAAACCAAACAGTATCCCCTTGTTCTGTCTGAACAACCACCGCGATATGTGTAAAGGTTCCTCATGAGCACAATTAAGTGTTCTGGAATTCCCATTCTTCGCAATATTATCCATAGTTTGTTATGATCCACACAGTCGAATGTATTTGCATAGTCAATAAAACACAGGTAAACATCCTTCTGGTATTCTCTGCTTTCAGCCAGGATCCATCTGACATCAGCAATGATATCCCTGGTTCCACGTCCTCTTCTGAAACTGGCCTGAATTTCTGGCAGCTCCCCGTTGATACACTGCTGCAGCTGTTTTTGAATGATCTTCAGCAGAATTTTGCTTGCGTGTGATATTAATGACTTTGTTCTATAATTTCCACATTCGGTTGGATCACCTTTCTTGAGAACAGGCATAAATATGGATCTCTTCCAGTCGGTTGGCCAGGAAGCTGTCTTCCATATTTCTTGGCATAGATGAGTGAGCACCTCCAGTGCTGCATCTGTTTGTTGAAACATCTCAATTGATATTCCATCAATTCCTGGAGCCTTGTTTTTTGCCAATGCCTTCAGAGCAGCTTGGACTTTTTCCTTCAGTACCATCGGTTCCTGATCATATGCTACCTCTTGAAATGGTTGAATATCGACTAATTATTTTTGGTATAATGTCTCTGTGTATTCCTTCCATCTTCTTTTGATGGTTCCTGTGTCATTTAATATTTTCCCCATGGAATCCTTCACTATTGCAACTCCAGGCTTAAATTTTTTCTTCAGTTTTTTCAGCTTGAGAAATGCCGAGCGTGTTCTTCCCTTTCGGTTTTCTATCTCCAGCTCTTTTCACATGTCATGATAATACTTTACTTTGCCTTCTTGACCCACCCTTTGACATCTTCTTTTTAGTTCTTTTACCTCATCAATTCTTCCTTTTGCTTTAGCTGCTCGATGCTCAAGAGCAAGTTTCAGAGTCTCCTCTGACATCCGTCTTGCTCTTTTCTTTCTTTCCTGTCTTTTTAGGTGACCTCTTGCTTTCTTCATGTATGATGTCCTTGATGTCATTCCACAACTCGTCTGGTCTTTGGTCGCTAGCATTCAATGCGTCAAATCTATTCTTCAAATGGTCTCTAAATTCAGGTGGGATATACTCAAGGACATATTTTGGTTCTCATGGACTTGGTCTGATTTACTTCAGTTTCAGCTTGAACTTGCGTATGAGCAATTGATGGTCTGTTCCATAGTCGGCCCCTGGCCTTGTTCTGACTGATGATATTGAGCTTTTCCATCCTCTCTTTCCACAGATGTAGTCAATTTGACTTCTGTGTGTTCCATCTGGAGAGGTCCATGTGTGTAGTCGCCATTTATGTTGGTGAAAGAAGGCATTTGCAATGAAGAAGTCATTGGTCTTGCAAAATTCTATCATTCTATCTCCGGCATCGGTTCTATCACCAAGGCCATATTTTCCTTCTTCTTTGTTTCCAACTTTCGCGTTCCAATCACCAGTAATTATCAATGCATCTTGATTGCATGTTTGATCAATTTCAGACTGTAGCAGCTGATAAAAATCTTCTATTTCTTCATCTTTGGCCCTAGTGGTTGGTGTGTAAATTTGAATAATAGTCATACTAACTGGTCTTCATTGTAGGTGTGCGGATATTATCCTATCACTTACAGTGTTGTACTTCAGGATAGATCTCAAAACGTTCTTTTTCACAATAAATTCAACACCATTCCTCTTCGAGTTATCATTCCCAGCATAGTAGCCTATATGATTGTCTGATTCAAAATGGCCAATACCAGTCCATTTTAGCTCACTAATGCCTAGGATATCAATGTTTATGCATTCCATTTCATTTTTGACAATTTCCAATTTTCCTAGATTCATATGTCGTACATTCCAGGTTACAATTTTTAATGGATGTTTGCAACTGTTTCTTCTCATTTTGAGTCGTGCCACATCAGCAAATGAAGGTCCTAAAAGCTTGACTCCATCCATGTCATTAAGGTCGACTCTACTATGACAAACTGACAGACACGTGGGGGTTCTATCCCATAGTCCAGTCCAATCCCTGTCTGAAGAGTTGGCTTTCGGAATGGTTCCTGCCTTGGGCTAACATGAGGTTTGGTGACCATGACCTCTGGGGTTCTTCTAGTCTCAGTCGGACCATTAAGTCTGGTCTTTTTATGACAATTTGAGGTCTACATCCCACTGCTTTCCTGCTCCCTCAGGGGTTCTCTGTTGTGTTCCCTGTCAGGGCAGCCATCAGTTGTAGCTGGGCATCATCTAGTTCTTCTGGTCTCAGGCTGATGTGGCCCTTTCTGTCTCTCGGGCTCATGAATACCCTGTGTCGTTGGTGGTCTTCATCTTCTTTGTTCCAGGTGAGTTGAGACCAATAGATGCATCTTAGATTGCCGCTTGCTAACATTTAAGACCCCAGATGCTACTCCCCCAAGTGGGATGCAGAATGTTTTCTTAATAGATTTTATTATGCCAATTGACCTAGATGTACCCTGAAACCATGGTCCCCAAATCCCTGCCCTTGCTTCTCTGGCTTCCGAAGCATTCAGTTTATTCAGGAAACTTTTTTACTTTTGGTTTAGTCCAGTTGTGCTGACCTCTCCTGTATTGTGTGTTGTCTTTCCCTCACCTAAGTAGCTCTTATCTACTATCTAATTAGTGAGTACCCCTCTCCCTCCCTCTTCCCCTCCCCTCTCTCGTAACCATCAAACAATATTTTCTCCTCTGTTTAAACAATTTCTTAAGTTCTTATAATAGTGGTCTTATACAATATTTGTTCTTTTGCAACTGACTGATTTCACTCAGCACAAATGCCTTCCAGATTCCTCCATGTTATGAAATGTTTCACAGATTCATCACTGTTCTTTATCAATGCATAATATTCCACTGTGTGAATATACCATAATTTACTTATTCATTCATTGGCAGATGGGTGCCTTGATTGCTTCCATCTTTTTGCTATTGTAAACAGTGATGCAATGAACATGGGTGTGCATATATCTGTTCATGTAAACACTCTTATTTCTCTAGGGTATATTCCAAGGAGTGGGATTGCTGGATCATATAGTAGTTCTATTTCTAACTTTTTAAGAAAACGTCAGATAGATTTCCAAAGTGGTTGTACCATTTTACATTCCCACCAGCAGTGTATAAGGTTTCCAGTTTCCCCACCACCTCTCCAGCATTTATTATTTTGTGTTTTTTGGATTCATGCCAGTCTTGATGGAGGGAGATGGAATCTCATTGTAGTTTTGGTTTGCATTTCTCTAATGGCTAATGATCGTGAGCATTTCCTCATGTATCTGTTAGCTGCCTGAATGTCTTCGGTGAAGTGTCTGTTCATATCCTTTACCCATTTTTTAATTGGGTTATTTGCCTTTTGCAGTTGAGTTTTTGCAATATCATGTAGATTTTAGAGATCAGATGCCGATCAGAGATGTCATAGCTAAAACCTTTTTCCCAGTTTGTAGGTAATCTTTTTACTCTTTTGGTGAAGTCTTTGGATGAGCATAGGTGTTTGATTCTTAGGAGCTCCCAGTTATCCAGTTTCTGTTCTGGTGTTTGTGCATTCTTAGTAATGTTTTGTATACTGCTTATGCCATGTATTAGGGCTCCTAACGCTGTCCCTCTTTTTTCTTCCATGTTCTGTACCGTTTTGCATTTTATAATTATGTCTTTGATCCATTTTGAGTTAGTTTTTGTGCATAGTGTGAGGAATGGGTCTTGTTTCATTTTTTTGCAGATGGGTATCCAGTTATGCCAGCACCATTTATTGAGGAGACTGTTTTTTCCACATTTAACTGACTTCGGGCCTTTGTCAAATATCAGCTGCTCGTATGTGATGGATTTATGTCTGGATTGTCAATTCTGTTCCATTGGTCTATGTATCTGTTGTTGTACCAGTACCAGGCTGTTTTGACTACTGTGGCGGTATAATAGTTTCTAAAATCAGGTAGTGTGAGGCCTCCCACTTTGTTCTTTTTCATTAATGCCTTATTTATCTGGGGCCTCTTTCCCTTCCATATGAAGTTGGTGATTTGTTTCTCCATCTCATTAAAAAATGCCACTGGTATTTGGATCGGGATTGCACTGTATCTATAGATTGCTTTTGGTAGAAAAGACATGTTTACAATGTTAAGTCTTCCTATCCATGAGCAAGGTAAGTTTTTCCACTTATGTAGGTCACTTTTGGTTTCTTGTGCAAGGGTTTTGTAGTTTTCTTTGTATAAATCTTATACATCTCTGGTAAGATTTATTGCTAAGTATTTTATCTTCTTGGGGGCTACTGTAAATGGTATTGATTTGGTGATTTTCTTTTCGATGTTCTTTTTGTTGGTGTAGAGAAATCCAACAGATTTTTGTGTATTTATGTTGTATCCTGATACTCTTCTATTAGTTTCAGTAGTTTTCTTGAGGATCATGTCATCTGCGAATAGAGATACTTTGACTTCTTCCTTACCAATCTGGATGCCCTTTATTTCTTTATGTAGCCTAATTGCTCTGGCTAGGACCTCCAGCACAGTGGTGAATAAGAGTGGTGATAAGGGGCAACCTTGTCTGGCTCCCGATATCAAGGGGAATGCTTTCAGACTCTCTCCATTTAGGATGATGTTGGCTGTTGGCATTGTATAAATGCCCTTTATTATGTTGAGGAATTTTCCTTCTAATTTTGCTGAGTTTTTATCATGAATGAGTGTTGAACTTTGTCAAATGTCTTTTCTGCATCAATTGATAAAATCATGTGATTCTTGTGTTTTGGTTTATTTATGTGATGGATTACATTAATCGTTTTTCTAATGTTGAACCATCCCTGCATACCTGGTATGAATCCAACTTGGTCATGGTGAATTATTTTTTTGATATGTCATTGAATTGTATTGGCTAGAATTTTGTTGAGGATTTTTGCATCTAACTTCATGAGGGATATAGGTCTGTATTTTTTTTTTTTTTTTGGGTGTGTGTGGTGTCTTTACCTGGTTTTGGTATCAGGGATATACTGGCTTCACAGAATGAGTTTGGGAGTATTCCCTCATTTTCCAAGCTCTGAAATACTTTTAGCAGTAGGGATGTTAACTCTTCTCTGAAAGTTTGGTAGAATTCTCCAGTGAAGCCATCAGGGCCAGGGCTTTTTCTTTTCTTTTGAGACTTTTAAAATTAACTTTTCAATTCCTTGTTATGTGTTTATTTAGTCGTTCTACCTCAAAAAAAAAAAAAAAAACTTTTTGTTTGTTACCTCTGTTCGTGTTAGTTTAGGTAGGTAGTGTGTTTCTAGAAATTCCTTCATTTCTTCCAGGTTTTCAAATTTATTAGGGTACAATTTTTCATTATAATCTGAAATGATTCTTTTTAATTTCAGTTGGGTCTGTTGTGATTTTATCCACCTTATTTCTTATTTGGATTATTTGCTTCCTCTTTTGTTTTTCCGTTGTCAGCTTGGCTAATGGTTTATCAATTTTGTTAGTTTTTTCAAAGAATGAACTTTTGGTCTTGTTAACTCTTTGAATTTGTTTTTCTGTTCTCTATTTCATTTAATTCTGCTCTAATTTTTATTTTTTGCTTTCTTCTCTTGCCTGAGGGTTTCTTTTGTTGCTCTCTTTCTATTTGTTCAAGTTGTAGGGAGAATTGTTTGATTTTGGCCCTTTCTTCTTTTTGTATGAGTGCAGTTATTTATATAAATTGACCTGTGAGCATTGCTTTCACTGTGTCCCAAAGGTTCCGATAGGAAGTGTTTTCATTCTCATTGGATTCTATGAATTTCTTTATTCCATCCTTAATGTCTTCTATAACTGAATAGTTTTTGAGCAGGGTATTGTTCAGTTTCCAGGTGTTTGATTTCTTTTCCTTGCTTTTTCTGTTATTGATATCTACTTTTATGGTCTTATGGTTAGAGAAGATGCTTTGTAATATTTTGATATTTTGGATTTTGTTAAGGCTTGCCTTATGACCTAGTATGTGGTTTATTCTAGAGAATGTTCCATGCGCACTAGAAAAGAAAGTGTACTTGGCTGCTGTTGGGTGGAATGTTCTGTATATGTCTATAAGGTCAAGTTGGTTGATGGTGGCATTTAGATCTTCCATGTCTTTATTGAGCTTCTTTCTGAATGTCCTGTCTTTCACCGAAAGTGATTTGTTGAAGTCTCCTGCAATTATTGTGGAGCTGTCTATCTCACTTTCCAATGCTGATAGTGTTTGTTTTATGTATCTTGCAGCCCTGTCATTGGGTGCATAAATATTTAATATGGTTATATTCTCCTACTATATTGGCCCCTTATTCATTATGTTGTTTCATTCCTTATCCTTTGTGATGGATTTAACTTTAAAGTCTATTTTGTCAGAAATTAATATTGCCACTCTGCTTTTTTTTGATTGTTGTTTGCGTGTTATATTTTTTTCCATCCTTTTAGTTTCAGTTCGTTTGTGTCTTTAAGTCTAAGGTGTGTCTCTTGTAGGCAGCATATAGACTTATTTTATTTATTTATTTTTTTAATCCATTCTGCCACTCTCTGTTTCTCTATTGGTGCATTCAGTCCATTAACATTCAGCATAACTATGGATAGGTATGAGTTTAGTGCTGTCATTTTGATGTCTTTTTTTGGTGCGTTGTTGACAGTTTCTTTTTCCCACTGACTTTTTTGTGCTGAGTCGTTTATCTTTATATATTTTCTTTTCCTTTTCTTCGTTGTTTTTAATTTTGTTTCTGCTGAGTCTCTATTTTTTTCTTATGTTTTATTTTGTTGAGTAGGTTAGTCTCCTTTTTGTTTAACTTAGTATTTACCCCTATGTTTCTAAGTTTAAACCTAACTTTTATTTCTTGGCGTCACCTTGTCTTCTTCTTCATATGAAAGATGTATGACTACATTTCTCAGTCCCTCTTTATAGTTTCAATGTTATCTTCTTTTACATAATGACATCGCTGTTTCCATGTTTTGAGTGTTTTATTAAATCTTGATTTATTTTTGTAATCTCCCTACCTGGGTTGACATCTTGTTGCTCTGTCCTGTGTTCTAATCTTCGCTTGATATCTGGTATTATTTTCTAACCAGAGAACTCCTTTTAGTATTTCTTGGAGCTTTGGTTTGGTTTTTACAAATTCCCTAAACTTCTGTTTATCTGGAAATGCCTAATTTACCCTTCATATTTCAGAGACAGTTTTGCAGGATATATGACTCTTGGCTGGAAATTTTTTTTCCTTCAATACTTTATGTAAGTCAGGCCTTCTTGCCTGCATGGTTTCTGTTGAGTAGTCTGAGCTTATTCATACTGACTCTCCTTTGTAGGTAACATTTTGTTTATCCCTTGCTACTCTGAAAATTCTCTCTTTATCTTTGGTTTTGGCAAGTTTGGTTACAATATGTCTTGGTGACTTTCTTTTGAGATCTACCTTATGTGGAGTTTGATGATCACCTTGGATAGATATCTTCTCATCTTTCATGATATCAGGGAAGTTTTCCACCAGCAAATCTTTGACAATTCTCTCTGTATTTTCTGTTATTCCTCCCGGTTGTGGTACTCCAACCACTTGTAAGTTGTTTCTCTTGATAGAGTCCCACATGATTCTTAAGGTTTCTTCATTTTTTAAAAATCTTTTATCTGATTTTTCTTCAAATATATTTGTTCCAAGTGCTTTATCTTTATTCTCACTAATTCTGCCTTCCAGTTCCTCAGTTCTCCTCCTCTGACTTTCTATTGAATTGTCTAATCTGTACTTTTATTGTTAATCTTCTCAATTTCTGATTGCTGTCTCTCTGTGGATTCTTGCAGCTTATTAAATTTTTCATTATGTTCTTGAATAATCTTTTTAATTTCTTCAACTTCTTTATCTGTGTGTTTCTTGGCTTGTTCTGCTTCTTGCCTGATCTCCTTTCTGATCTTGTTCCTGATGCCTTGAAGAGTTGTGTATATTAATCTTTTGTATTCTGCATCTGGTAATTCCTGGGAAGCACCTTCATCCAGAAGATCCCTTGATTGTTTGTTTTGAGAGGTTGTTGAACTGATCATGTTCTTTATGTGACTTAATATTTACTTTTGCTGGGTTGTCTCCAAACCATCTATAAGTTATTGTATTTCTTTATTTTATGTTGGCTTACTGTATCTTAGCTTCTTGCTTTGTTTTGTTTTGATATGTCCAAATAGGTTGCTTGAGTGATCTAGCTTGATTATTTTCACCTTTGAAGCTCTAATGTCTTCCTAGAGCTGTTATCAGGTATATGAGCCTAGCAGTCTATTCACTTTTCTTGTATGGATTCAGCGCAGCTGTCCAGGTAGCTGATCATCAATTGTGTGGCACAGGCTCTGTCCTACAGTCTTAGAGTGGCAGAGGTGATTGGTGTAGGTATAGCTATCTGGTTGCAGCAGGAGGTCACACTCTGAACAAAGCAGAGTTGTGAGAACTGTCCCCTGAGTGTCTGTGTGGAAAGTGCATTGCTGTTCCCTGGAGCACACAGGTGGATGGGTTCTGCAGGAAGACCATGGGCACCCAATGCTTTTGGTTGTAAAGACTGGGGCTTACCAGCTTTCCTTGAACTCCTATTTTAGGTGACTGGGTGATGTGGGCAGAGTCACCAGTCCTTAGGCCCCTGATGTGGATAGGTGAGGACCCTGTTTAATAGGCAAAGAGGTGTAAAACACTAAACACCCATCTCTCCACTGCACAGCTGAAACAGTTGCAGTCTGCTAACAAGGGCCTATTCTCCTGAAATAGGCCCATACAGGTCCATGCAAGGGGGAAGGGTAGTCAAAGTTCATGGGTTGTTTATGCTTGGACAGGAGCTGCTTCTGTCCTGAGCTCCCCAGGTTAGTGGAGCTGGCAGATTACCTTTTCCCCCAATTGTGAATATATTCCTTCTCCAAGGCCCAGAGAATGGCTCAGGATGCTCAGCAGAACCTACCTCAGGCCCAGGGAAACAGGCAGCCACAGAAGTATGGAAGTACTTAGCTTTTGTTGAGAGCACCATTCTTCTCTGGTTCTGGAAGGTGTGAGTAGGCTGTGTGGCTGCTTGTCTCTCCCTGAGGAAACTGGGCAGAATGCTACTGCCAGCCTGACACAGTTGCTCCTGGGATTGGTGCCTGATGGTTTCCAGTGATTCAGGTCTGGCAACTCCTCTCTCCTTCTGACTGTCTCTCCCTCCCCCTGCTGCTCAGTCCATTTTCTAACTTTGCCTTTGATGTTCAGGGCTCCTAGCTTGTCATAAATATAATTATTTCACTTTTTTTTTGTCTTTGTTTTAAGAGGGATCACTGGAAGCATCTTACTACTCCGCCATCTTGGCCTTACCTCCCAGGTCCCTCCTTTAAGGAAGCTTCTCTTAAAAATAATAGCCCATGGATGATAGCTATGCTGAAGACCCCAAATCATCCAATTAATCACTTTATTTTCTAAACTGCTGTCAGACAATCCTTCTAAGGCCATTAGTGCCAACAGATGTGAATGCAAATGTTCATCATGAAACATGTGTTAGAATTGTCAGAAGATTTGTAATAGCCAAAACCAGGAATCTAAAAAATGACCATCAATAGCAGAATGAGAAATAAATTGTGAAAGTAAAGTGGAAAATAATTTAGCAATTAGCATGAATGCTTTATGAATACAACACAGACGAGTCCACAAACATAATATTGTGTGAAAGGAACCCATGACATGAGACTGTATGCTGCATGATTCCACTCATATAAAGGGCAAAAACAGGAAAGGCCCAATATGTACAATTCAGTGACAAAATGACAAAAAACCTCAATTTAAAAATGGACAAAAGACTTGAATAGGCATTTCTCCAAAGAAGTCTTACAAATGGCCAATAAGCTCATGAAAGGTGCTCAACATCATTGTCATTAGAGAAATGCAAATAAAAGAACACAATGAGATATCACTTCACACCCACTAAGATGGCTATAATCAAAACAATGGAAAATAACAAGTGTTGTTGAGGATGTAGAGAAATTAAAATACTCTTCCATTGTTGGTGGGAAGGTAAAATAGTACAGACACTGTGGAAAACAGTTTGACTGTTTCTCAAAAAGTTAAAGATGGAATTACCATATGACCCAGCAATTCTACTTCTAGGTATATATTCTGAAATATTGAAAACAGGTGCTTAAACAAAAACTCTACACCAGTGTTCATTGCACAGTATTCACAATATCTGAATTGTCATCAACAGATGAATTGATAAACAGATGTGGTATATACACACAATGAAATGTTACTCAGAGAGGGAAAGGAGCAAAGTACTGATACATACTACAATACAGAAGAATCTTAAGCACATTTTGCTACATGAAAGAAGTCAGTAACATAAGACCACAATATTATATGATTGTGTTTGTATGAAATGTGTAGAATAAGCAAATACATAGAGACAGAAATCAGTGATTGCTTAGGGCTGGCGGTGGGTGGGTAATAGCTAAAGAACATGAAGTTTTTCTCTATGGTGATGAAACTGTTTTAAAATTGATTGTGGTGATGGTTATACATCTCTGTGACTATGAATCATATACTCTAAGTGGGTGAATTATATGAATTATTTCTCATTAAAACTGCTTTTTAAACAATCAAACTATGTCGTAGAAATCAGGAGAGAGGTTACATTAGGAGGCAGGAGGGAATGGAAGGGGGCATGAAGAATGAGGGTTAAGATCTGTTTCTTGAGCTGCATGATGAATGCTCACTTTGAAGGTTCATTTGATCTCAGCACCGCTGATTTAAGCAATTTTTCTTATGTATGGTAAGCTTCAATAAAAAGTTTACTAATATTTTTAAAAGAATATTAATCATGTACTTGCTTCCTCAATGAGCCATGAGCAGGGGTGGGGGAGAAAACTATATCTCCATCAGAAAACTGAAACCTCTGTATACCAGGTGCACCTAAACATATCAAAAGATGAAGACAGTGCAGCAAGCAGATAATGAGCCATACAGTATGTGCTCTGAGAGGCACACAGGTCAGGAAGGATTTTGCCAAGTGAACAGGAGTGTCAGTCTCAGTAAATATTCTTTTTCACGCCTGACTCATTTGGTTGTAAGAAGGTGAGCACACATAAAAAAAAAAAAAAGAGAGAGAGAGATTCTTGCAACTCACCAACCACAAAAATTTATCTACATGCTTCCTGTGAAATAGAAAATAAATTGTGAGACAAGGAAGGACGAAAAAAAGAAAGAAAAAGGAGGGAAAGGGAGAGGAGGAAAAGAGAAGAGAGGGAGGAAGAAGTGGCAGCCCATATTAGAGTTCTCTCGTTTAGGCTGGGAAGTGGAAGATCATTCAGAAGTCAGTATCTTCAATGTACAACTTTTCTTGAAGTAAAAACCAGGATGCAGAACCACACTGAACTGCAAGCACAAATTTCAACTGAAGGTCACTGAAGTAGGTATCTCGATATCGTAATTACAGCATCACCTATTGTCTTCATAACCTTTAACAACCACGCTTAGAAGCTGAAAAGGAGCAGACAGGTGTGAGTGCTGAGCCAGCATCATTCTGTTAGGGTGATTCATAGCTCTGGTCACACAGATAGGAAAGAAACTCAAGGGCCCTATATAAGCTGATCCAGTCATGCCCTAGAGATGCTCATATCTAGCCTAAAAGATGTGGCCAAGCCATGAGTTAAAGGAAGCCAGTGACCCGTGTGTTCTGATAAAACAGAAATTCCAACCTTGCTTGATAATACAGCAAGGCCGTTGTTAGCTGCTGCCAACTCATAGCAATCCAGTGCATAACAGGACATAGCACTCCCCTGGTCCTGCCATCCCTAAAATGGGTTGCAGATCAGATCCTTGTGATTCATAGGGTATTCACTGACTGATGGTCAGAAATAGATCTTACTTCTATTTTATATTAGTATCCTCTGCTGAGACCTGTTCAGCATCTTAGGAACACACAAGCCTCCACTGACAGGTAGGTAGTGGCTGTGCATGAGGAGCATTGGCTGGTAATTGAACCCAGGTCTCCAGCATGGGAGGTGAGAATTCTACCGCTGAACCACCAATACCCTCAGAGCCATGGCCCTCAACAGACTTTGTTTCTAGGTGTAAAGGCAGATTTTCCACAGCTTTTTAAAAAACATGGAAAGGGAGAGATGCTTACCAAGCAGTGCATGATGTTCATGTGTTATCAATCAAGTATGTATTAGCAAATTTGATTTAAATTCTAAAGATAAATAAAATGGTTTGAAGTGGTATTTTAAATATCTGCCATAAATAAACATGTGTGAGACCTGGAATTCTGATCTGCTCCCGGCATGCTGACCTCAGCAAATTTTACTTTCCAAAGCCTTTACATAGGATGTTTACCCCCTACCCCACCAATGCCACAATAACACAAATGCCACAATTAGGTGTCTTTAAAGAACAGAAATGTGTATGGGTAGTTCCTGGGTCATACTTCAATCCTGTCCTCTCTTCTTCAAAGCCGAGAGCTGCCCATTACTTTAAAGACTCTAATAGGCAGCTGCTATGCAAAGCCGTTTGGCAGTTCCTCAGAAAGTGAAGCAGGGAATTACTACATGACCCACTGATTCCACTCCTAGTATATACCCAAAAGACCTGGAAGTAGGACTCCAACAGATGCTTGTACACCAATGTTCACTGCAGCATTATTCACAAAGGACAAAAACTGGGGAAAAAAACAAGCATCCATCAACAGTTGAATGGATAAACAAAGTGTGGTATATACATACAACAGAACATTACTTCTCCATAAAAGGTAATGATGTCCTGATATGTGCTACAACATGAATGAACTTTGAAAACATTATGTCAAGTGAAATTAATCAGACACAAAAGGACAAATATTGTATGATCCCACTTATATGAAATCCAGAATGGGCAAATCCAGACAGAAAGCAGATTAGGCTAAGAGGAGAGGGGGGTGGGGATTATTACTTCATAGGTGCAGAGTTTTTGTTTGGGTGATGAAAACGTTTTGGAAGTAGATAGTGCTGAAGGTTGTACAACAGTGTGAATATAATTAATGCCACTGAATTCTACACTTAAAATAGTAAAATGGCAAACTTTATGTTATATATATTTCACCACAGTACACTTGAAGAAAAAAAAAAAAAGACTCTAATATGGAATCCAAGAAGGTATGAGAGGTTCTTGCTGGCCACAAGATGGCAATGCCCCAGAATCCTAGAGCCCAGATTGCACTTGTCTACTGCTTAGCTGTGTTCTCTACCCAATTTTCAGAGCTGAAACCAGGAAATATGCTCCTATATCTTCCTCAGAATTTTTCCAGTCTACGCCTAGCAATGTTCTCTTCTTAAAGTCACCTATTCTTGTGAGGGGTAGGAGAAATATTGGTAAGTACTAGTGTTATGGATTAAATTGTGTTTTTCCGAAATATGTGTTGGAGTCCTAACCTCTATACCTGTGGATGTAATCTTCTGTTTGGAAATAGGGCTTTCTTTGTTATGTTAACTTTGTCACACTTATGTAGGGTGGCTTCTAAATTTAATCATGTCTGAATTATGAAAAGAACAAATTAGACACAGAGATAAACACAGGGGGAAGAGAGGTACCACGTAAAGATCTCCTACAAGCCAAGAAACCAAAGAAAGAAACAAGGAGGTCGAGACTCTGATTTGGCCATGTAGCCTCCAGAACTGTGAGGAAATGAATTTCTGTTGTTTAAAACCACCCACTTGTGTTACTTCTGTTACAGCAGCACTAGGAAACTAAGACAAGTAGTAAAAAATGAGCTCTTGGACCCAGTCAACATAATGAAGGGTAGGAGCCTCTTGCTTTTGTAAGAGGAAGCCCACTCGTGGCACCTCTGCTACTTTTAGCCAGGTGCAGAAAACCGGGCATTTGAGAAGGTATCATTCATGCATGCATCCTCGAAAAGATGCTTGCAGCGCTTGGCAGTCACTTTTCCATTTAACATGCAGAAGTCTGAGCCAGGAATTCATGGAAGGTTATAAATTCACAGTGCACTTTTCTGTCTCCCACAAAAAAGAAACCATTTATTTTCATACACCACTTTGCTCTAGGTTTTCTGTGACAGAGATTGGGGAAATAAGCAAAAGGCAGCCATCAATTCTCAGGCATCTATTGATCGTTGGCCATGAACCAGGCACTGTTTTGGATCCTGGAGTCAGAGAAAGAGTTACTTGCCAGCAAGAAACACAGACCCTGGCAGAAGCACAACAAAGGTGTAAGCAGCCAGTCAATAATCACTCACTGAATGCTACATGTGGAAGGTGCTGCGCTGTGGACTGGAGATTCAGACACACACTAGACCTGTCAGGCTTTCACTGTCTACAAAGAGAAGAAGCCAGAATTAGAATGAGAGATATGATTGGACATAGGCTGGTACATTGAAGCCATACAGTAGAATTGGCTAGTACTTCAAATGCCTTCCAACACCAAACCAGACCAGCTGCTGCCAAGTTGATTTCAACTCATGGTGATCCCATGTGTTGCAGAGTGGAACTCCACAGGATTTTCAAGGTTGTGACCCTCAGAAGCGGATTACCAGCTTTTCTGAGGTACCTCTTGGTGGATTTCAACCGCCAACCTTCTGGTTAGTAGTAGGGCACTTAACCACACAGGGACTCCTTAAAATGCCTTAGGAATGCTCACTTGCAGGTTGATAATGCTGAGCTTTTAAAGCGATGTAATATCTTGCAACAGTTGAGCAAGATCAAAAAATAATAATAATAAATAAAAAGATTTTAAGAGAAAAAATAGCAAGATCGCTAATTATCAGTCCTTTTTCTAGACTTTGTCCTGAACTTTGACATTTAGAATAATTGTATTGGTTATTTACCACTGGATAACAAAATACCCCAAAATTTCTCCTCCTGGTCTTGAGTGAGACTACTTATGTGGCTGCTCAGCTGGCGGCTGGCTCTTCTAAAAAGACTTAGCCGGAAGATTTCGCCTTAGTTCCATGTGGCCTCATCTTTTAAGATGCTAGTCCAAGCTTCCTCACACAGAGGCACTACATCCCAAGAGGGGGAAAGAGGGAATTGCAAGGTCTCTTGAGATCTAGGCTCATAGGTCACCAGATGCTCTTCCCCCTGCATTCCTTTGGTCAAAACAAGTCATGAGGCCAGCCAAGATTAAAAAAAAAAAAATTGGGGAAAAGAGCCCATCTCTTACAGAGTCAGCAAAGCCACATTGCGAAGAGGTATGTGTCTAAGGAGTTGAGAGACTTGTTGCTGCCATCTACCAATATAACAGTTTGTTCACACTCAGGACTCCAAATATCTGATGCTTAAAACATCCGGAAGATTCCTTCCTTTGGCTTCTCGGTTGTCATAAGCTACATATTCCTAACTTCATGTAGAAACCTCCAAATGCTAAACATGTTAATTTTGCCAATAAGCATGTTTATTTAACACTTGCATAAATATTTACAAATATTTCAAACTTTTTTACTCCACAGGGTAAGTGCAACACTACTCACATGTGAACTAGTAAAATAGACACTTTATCTAGTCACAAATAAAGATGTTTCCTGTTTCAAATTTTTTTTTTTTACTAGGACCACCATCTGAGGACATCTGATTACTGAAACATTTTTCTTACTGGATATTCATTTAAGAGGCATCAATTAGAATTGTAAACATCTACTCACTTAAACATGCAATTCTTCCTGGAGAATAACCTGTCAATATGTCCCCACCTTCTCAGATACATGAAGGGAACTGACCAATGGAAAAATCAAGAATTCTGATTTGTACAGTACAATGTGCAGTCTTGGTTCCCTCAATGAGCAGAATGGAAAGAAGAAAACATTTTCATAAATCTTTTATCTGCTTGTGAGGAAAAGTACATGTTTTTTATTTGTTTGTTTTTTATGACTCAAACTAACTATGATATTTGTGGGTGTGTATGTGGTAAATACATATGTCAGCATTAGACTGCTGGTTTCTAATACTGTGGTGGCTTGCATATTGCCTTGATTCTGTAATTATGCAACCAGTATTTCAAATACTAACAGGATCAGCCATGGTGGACAGGTTTCAGAGAAGCTTTCAGACTAAGAGACTAGGAAGAAAGGCCTGGCAACCAGCGTCTGAAAATTATCCAAACCTTATGGGTCAGAACAGAACATTGCCCAACTTGCTTGCTTTGGGCACATTATTAGGAGGGATCAATCACTGGCAGAGGACATCATGTTTGATGATGTAGAAGGCCAGTGAGGGTCAGGAAGACCCTAAATAAGGATTGACACAACAGCTACAATGATAGACCCAAACATGCTGGTGGTTGTCAGGATGACTCAGGGCCTGGCGATATTTTGGTTTGTTGTTCATAAGGTCACCATGAATTGGAGTCTACTTGATGAGAGTTATTTATCTACCTAAATACATATATAACAAAACACCCATCATTTCAACATTCTTCGCAGGTACAATTCAGTGACATTAATTATGTTTATCATGTACAACTATCTAGGCCTGAGAACATTCACTTGCTGTTGGAGAAATGATGATTTGCCTCAAAAATAAGCTTTCCATGTTTTTCCAAGGTAATTTTATCAAGAGTGTTTATGCTAGAAGAGAGGAAATATTAGGTGATACACCAATGATTTCCATTAGAAGACGAAACCTGAATAACACCCTATCACCCTATGATTTTCATGAACAGACACCTTTGCTGGTGTCACCTACAACAAGGTCACTTTGACGTGGTTGTGAGACGGCTTCCCCTGATTCACCTTGGCAGACTGAGGCAGTTTTCTACCCTGTGATTGATCTCAGTGTTACCTGGATATTCTTAGCCCAACCTCCTGTGTGAAAGCCTTGAATAATTTGCAATCCCTGCCATGAGCTTGGCAGCTGATTTATTACAGATCGTTGCTACAGAGGTGTACAGAGGTGCCAGGTAGTGAGAGCACCTGGAGTGAGGCGAGGGAGACAGCCACTATCCTCACACAGCAAATGGAAGCAAGACAGATAACACAAATTAGATTCCATGCTATAAAAAGTCCAAACTAACTGTAGTCTTTCCTGTTAAAGGCTTATCAGTGAGTAATTTAGTCAATCTCTCTCCACTTCCTCTCCCCCAGTGTCATGGATAGAATTGTGTTCCCCAAAAACATGTGTATCAATTTGGCTGGGCCATGATTTCCACTTTTGTGTGATTGTCCACCGTTTTGTCAACTGATTTGATTTTCCTATGTGTTGTAAATCCTACCTCTATAATGTTAATGAGGTGGGAGAGGCAGCAGTTATGTTAGTAAGGCAGGACTCAGTCTACAAGATTGAATTGTCTTGAGCTAATCTCTTTTAAGGGATAAGAGAGAGAAGTGAGCAGAGAGGCAGGGGGACCTTATATCACCAAGAAAGCAGCACCGGGAGGATAGCGTGTCCTTTTGACCTAGGGTCCCTGGATAGAGGAGCTCCTAGTCCAGGGGAAGACTAGTGACAAGGACCTTCCTCCAGATCTGACAGAGACAGAGATACTTTCCCTGGAGCTGAAATCCCGAGTTTGGACTCGTAGCCTACTAGACTGTGAGAGAATAAACTTCTGTTTGTTGAAGCCATCCACTTGTGGTATTTCTGTTATAGCAGCCCTAGATAGCTAAGCCATCCACTTGTGGTATTTCTGTTATAGCAGCCCTAGATAACTAAGCCATCCACTTGTGGTATTTCTGTTATAGCAGCCCTAGATAACTAAGACACCCAGCTTCTCACTTTCATTCATCTCACCTGTGTGTCTCACCAAATGTTATCAAGAAAAAAAAGAAGTTGCTGTTGAATCCATTCCGGCTCATAGTGACCCTATAGGATAGAGTAGAACTACCCCATAGGGTTTCCAAGCTGAAAGCTGGTGGATTTAAACTGCTGACCTTTATTTAGCAGCCAAACTCTTAACCACTGTGCCACCAGAGCTCCACCAAATGTGACAGCTCCAGTGAATATCTTCCCCACTTTGTTCTACTGCAAAAACCCCACTTTGAGTTCAACTGAAGACAAGAAACCATGCTAAAAAAATATAAGCATGCAAGTGGCTGAGCCTTACATTTACTCTGAGGAAGAAGAGTAGCCACCATTCATTCAGAATGCTATATGTAGCATGTCTCCCAAATAACTCAGATAACTAGTGTCGGAGATAGCTACCCATGGCATGTGTTCCTTTTCTGAGCTGGTCGTATCTTTGTTACTAATCAACTCTCATTACATGTGAAAACTTCCCCAGTATTCTCCTACATGACATTTTGATTTATTCCAAGAAAAACATTCTTACAAAAACTACAAAGAGATACCTCCTTTGAATTGAATACTTTAAATGGGTTAATTGTGTGGAATGTGAATTATACCTCCATAAAGCTGTTGTCAGAGAGAGACAGAGAGAGATGCATTGATGGATGGCTTCCTGCCTCGTGCATGCTGCTAGGTCTTCTACTGAACGTAGATTCTCATAAGACAGTTGTCTGCCCTCCGTGCAGTATGCAGAAATGCATATGCCCACAGAGTCTAAGGAACTGGCTCCACAATTATCTTTAAATCTTTTGGGAAATGTGGGAGGCCATCTCTTGGAATCTTCAAAGCTTGTTGTGATGGATTGTATTTTGCTGTCCAAAAATATGTGTTGTAAGTCCTAGTCCCTATACCTGTGGTTATAATCCCATCTGGGAATGGATTTTCTGTCATGTTAATGAGGCAGTATTAGTGTAGGGTGCATCTTAAATCAATCTCTTTTGCGATATAAAAGAGCAGATAAGCAAGCAAGCACAAAAGGAATTTACATGCCCCGTGTAACTTAGGATCACCAAGGAACTTAGCAAAAGACAGAATAGAAGCTGAAAAGAGGCAAGAACTTTCCCCCAGAGCAGGCAGAGAGAGAGCCTTTCCTTAGAGCCAGTGTCCTGATCTTGGACTTCTACTCTCCTAAACTGTGACAAGATAAATTTCTGCTTGTTAAAGCCACACACTTTACTTCTGTTCTATCAGCACTAGATAACTAAGACAATTGTCTTCTTTATTAGGTTGTTAGCCAAGCATGCCATACTTGGAAAACGTTTACCCAAAGAGCACGTAGCAGATAATTCTATCTTGAGAGTATGTGCTATTTTCAGAGTCCTCCTAGATTTTTCTGGGAGAGAATGATGCCATCTTCCAAGAGGGCCAGAAAATTATCATTATGGTCAAATTAATGAAGAAAAAGTTCCTGGAGAGACTTCATCTAAATTTCATTAAACATGGCAGTCAGAAGGTGTTTATTCGATGAACTCCTGCTTCTTGCTTCCCTACCCTTCCTTTTCCCACTTGCATTGAAAACAGCAAACGAATTATTCTATGAGGCAATCTGAAAGAAGGCAGATTAATTTGAGACTGGCTTATTACCTGACTCATATTTTTGGTCTGTAAGTTAATGTGTCAAAATTGTATTCATACCTGTTGAATGAATGCAGTTATTTAATTTCTATTTTTTTCTCCTTTTTTCTACCAAATAAAACTGTTCTTCAAACTTCGTAAAAGTAAGCTGCCCATCTACAGCCAAAAACAGTCAAGTCTCACCTGGCCCAGTTTCTTGCTATTCTCTGAGGAACACATTGATGGTTTGACACGTTTGTGCCATGTACCTACCCCTACACTATTTTATTTTATTTTTTTTAGGTACATGAATATTTTCTTAAATAATTTTTATTGTGCTTTAAGTGAAACCTTACAAATCAAGTCAGTCTCTCACACAAAAACCCATATACACCTTGCTCCGCACTCCCAATTACACTCCCCCTAATGAGACAGCATGCTCTCTCCCTCCACTCTCTCCTTTCATACCCGTTTCGCCAGCTTCTAACCCCCTCCACCCTCCAGGCAGAAGATGCCAACATAGTCTCAAGTGTCCACCTGATCCAAGAAGCTCACTCCTCACCAGCATCCCTCTCCAACCCATTGTCCAGTCCAATCCATGTCTGAAGAGTTGGCTTCAGGAATGGTTCCCATCTGGGACAACAGAAGGTCTGGGGGCCATGACCACTGGGGTCCCTCTAGTCTCAGTAAGGCCATTAAATCTGGTCTAATGAGAATTTGGGGTCTGCATCCCACCATTCTCCTGCTCCCTCAGGGGTTCTTTTGTGCTCCCTGTCAGGGCAGTCATCTGTTGTAGCCAGTCACCATCTAGTTCTTCTGGTCTCAGGATGATGTAAGTCTCTGGTTCATGTGGCCCTTTCTGTCTCTTGGGCTTGTAATCACTTTGTGTCCTTGGTGTTCTTCATTCTCCTTTGATCCAGGTGGGTTGAGACCAATTGATGCAACTTAGATGGCCGCTTGCTAGTGTTTAAGACCCCAGACTCCACTCTTCAAAGTGGGATGCAGAATGTTTTCTTAATAGATTTTATTACGCCAGTTGACTTAGATGTCCCCTGAAACCATGCTCCCCAGACCCCTGCCCCTGCTACACTGGCCTTCGAAGCATTCAGTTTATTCAGGAAACTTCCTTGCTTTTGGTTTAGTCCAATTATTTTGACCTCCCCTGTATTGTGTGCTATCTTTCCCTTCACCTAAAGTAGTTCTTATCTACTATCTAATTAGTGAATGCCTCCTCCCGCCCTACCTCCCTCACCCCTCTCGTAATCACAAAGGAATGTTTTCTTCTCAGTTTAAACTATTTCTCAAGTTCTTATAATAGTGGTCTTATACAATATTTGTCCTTTTGCAAGTGACTCATTTCACTCAGCATAATGCCTTCCAGGTTCCTCCACGTTATCAAATGTTTCACAGATTCCTCACTGTTCTTTATTGATGCATAGTATTCCATTGTGAGAATATACCATAATTTATTTATCCATTCATCCGTTGATGGGCGCCTTGGTTGCTTCCATCTTTTTGCTATTGTAAACAGTGCTGCTATAAACATGGGTGTGCATGTATCTGTTCGTGTAAAGGCTCTTATTTCTCTAGGATATATTCCAAGGAGCGGAATTGCTGGATCGTATGGTAGTTCTATTTCTAGCTTTTTAAGCAAGCGCCAAATCGATTTCCAAAGTGGTTGTACCATTTAACATTTCCACCAGCAGTGCATAAGTGTTTCAATCTCTCCACAGCCTCTCCATCATTTATTATTTTGTGTTCTTTGGATTAATGCCAGCCTTTTGTTGTTGTTGTTGTTGTTGGAGTGAGATGAAATTTCATTGTAGTTTTGATCTGCGTTTCTCTAATGGCTAATGACCGTGAACATTTCCTCATATATCTGTTAGCAACCTGAATGTCTTCTTTAGTGAAGTTCTATTCATATCTTGTGCCTATTTTTTAATTGAGTTTTTGTGGTATCATGTAGATTTTAGAGATCAGGCACTGATCAGAAATGTCATAGCTAAAAACTTTTTCCCAGTCTGTAGGTAGTCTTTTTACTCTTTTGGTGAAGTCTTTGGATGAGCATAGGTGTTTGATTTTTAGGAGCTCCCAGTTATCTAGTTTTTCTTCTACATTCTTTATAATGTTTTGTATACTGTTTATGCCATGTATTAGAGCTCCTAACGTTGTCCCTATTTTTTCTTCCATGATCTTTATGTTTTTAGATTTTATATTTAGGCCTTTGATCATTTGGAGTTAGTTTTTGTGCATGGAGTGAGGTATGGGTCTTGTTTCATTTTTTTGCAGATGGATATCCAGTTATGCCAGCACCATTTCTTAAAAAGACTGTCTTTTCCCCCATTTAACTGTTTTGGGGTCTTTGTCAAGTATCAGCTGCTCATATGTGGATGGATTTATGTCTGGATTCTCAGTTCTGTTCCATTGGTCCATGTATCTGTTATTGTACCAGTACTAGGCTGTTTCGACTATTGTGGTGGTTATAATAGGTTCTAAAATCAGGTGCAGTAAGGCCTCCCGCTTTATTCTTCTTTTTCATTAATGCCTTATTTATCTGGGGCCTCTTTCTCTTCCAAATGAAGTTGGCGATTTGTTTCTCCATCTCGTTAAAGAATGTCATTGCGATTTGGATCAGAATTGCTTTAAATGTATAGATAGCTTTTGGTAGAATAGACATTTTCATAATGTTAAGTCTTCCTATCCACGAGCAAGCTATGTTCTTCCACTTTTGTAAGTCTCCTTTGATTTCTTGCAGAAGTGTATTGTAGTTTTCTTTGTATAAGTCTTTTACACCTCTGGTAAGATTTATCCCTAAGTATTTGATCTTCTTGGGGGCTACTGTAAATGGCATTGATTTGGTGATTTCCTCTTCGAGGTTCTTTTTGTTGGTGTAGAGTAATCCAACTGATTTTTGTAGGTTTATCTTGTATCCCGATACTCTGCTGAGCTCTTCTATTAGTTTCAGTAGTTTTCTGGAGGATTCCTTAGGGTTTCCTGTGTATAAGATCATGTCAACTGGAAACAGAGATACTTTTACTTCTTTCTTGCCAAACTGGATGACCTTATATTTCTTTATCTAGCCTAATTGCTCTGACTAGGACTTCCAGCACAATGTCGAATAAGAGTGGTGATAAAGGGCATCCTTGTCTGGTTCCCAATCTCAATGGGAATGTTTTCAGCCTCTCTCCATTTAGGGTGATGTTGGCTATTGGCTTTGTATAAATGCCCTTTATTATGTTGAGGAATTTTTCTTCTATTCCTGTTTTGCTGACAGTTTTTATCATGAATGAGTGTGAACTTTGTCAAATACCTTTTCTGCATCAATTGATAAAATAATGTGATTCTTGTCTTTTGTTTTATCTATTTGGTGGATTACTTTAATTGTTTTTCTAATGTTGAACCATCCCTGCATACCTAGTATGAATCCCACTTGGTCATGGTGAATTATTTTTTTGGTTTTGTTGAATTCTATTGGCTAGAATTTTGTTGAGGATTTTTGCACCTACATTCGTGAGGGATATAGGTCTATAATTGTCTTTTCTTGTGGTGTCTTTACCTGGTTTTTCTATCAGAGATATGGAGGCTTCATAGAATGAGTTTGGTAGTATTTCGTCCTTTTCTATGGTCTGAAATACCTTTAGTAGTAGTGGTGTTAATTCCTCTCTGAAAGTTTGGTAGAACTCTGCAGTGAAGCTGTCCTGACCAGGGCTTTTTTTTGTTGGAAGTTTTTCAATTACCTTTTCAATCTCTTCTTTTGTTATGGGTCTATTTAGTTGTTCTACCTCTGTTTGTGTTAGTTTAGGTAAGTAGTGTGTTTCTAGGAATTCATCCATTTCTTCTAGGTTTTCAAATTTGTTTGAGTATAGTTTTTTATGCCAATCTGATATGATTCTTTTAATTTCAGTTGAGTCTGCTGTAATATCACCCATCTCATTTCTTATTCTCATTATTTGCTTCCTCTCCTGTTTTTCTTTTGTCAGTTTGGCCAGTGATTTATCAATTTTGTTGATTTTTTCAAAAAAACAGCCATTGGTCTTGTTAAGTCTTTCAATTGTTTTTCTGTTTTCTATTTCATTTAGTTCAGCTCTAATTTTTATCATTCGTTTTCTTCTGGTGTCTTGAGTTTCTTTTGTTGCTCTCTTTCTGTTTGTTCAAGTTGTAGGGATAGTTCTTTGATTTTGGCCCTTTCTTCTTTTTGGATGTGTGCATTTATTGATATAAATTGGCCTCTGAGCACTACTCTTGCTCTGTCCCAAAGGTTCTGATAGGAAGTGTTTTCATTCTCATTGGATTCTCTGAATTTCTTTATTCCATCCGTAATGTCTTCTATAATCCAGCCTTTTTTGAGCAGGGTACTGTTCAGTTTCAAGTGTTTGATTTCTTTTCCCTGCTTTTCCTTTTATTGATTTCCACTTTTATGGCCTTATGGTCAGAGAAGATGCTTTGTAATATTTCAATGTGTTGGATTCTGCTAAGGCTTGCTTTATGACCTAATATGTGGTCTATTCTAGAGAATGTTCCATGCGTACTAGAAAGGAAAGTATACTTGGTTGCTGTTTGGTCGAGTGTTCCGTATATGTTTATGAGGTCAAGTTGGTTGATTGTGACATTTAGTTCTTCCGTGTCTTTATTGAGCTTCTTTCTGGATGTCCTGTCCTTCACCGAAAGTGGTGTGTTGAAGTCTCCTGCATTTATTGTGGAGCTGTCTATCTCACTTTTCAATGCTGATAGTTTGTTTTATGTATCTTGCAGCCCTGCCATTGGGTGCATAAATATTTAATACGGTTATATCTTCTTGTTGTATTGTCCCTTTAATCATTGTATAGTGTCCTTCCTTATCCTTTCTGATGAATTTAACTTTAAAGTCTATTTTGTCAGAAATTAATTTTGCCACTTCTGCTCTTTTTTGATTATTGTTTGCTTGATATATTTTTGTCCATCCTTTGAGTTTTAGTTTGTTTGTGTCTCTAAGTCTAAGGTGTGTCTCTCGTAGGCAGCATATAGATGGAGCTTGTTTTTTATTCCATTCTGCCACTTTCTGTCTCTTTATTGGTGCATTTAGTACATTTACGTTCAGGGTAATTATGGATAGGTAGGAATTTAGTGCTATCATTTTGATGTCTTTTTTGTGTGTGTTGACAGTTTCTTTTTCCCACTTGATTTTATGTGCTGAGATTTTCTTTATATATTGTCCTTTCCTCATATTTGTTGTTGTTGATTTTGTTTCTGCTGAGCCTCTATTTTTCCCTTGTATTTTATTTTGATGAGTAGGTTAGTTTGTCTCCTTTATGGTTACCTAATTATTTACCCCTATTTTTCTAAATTTAAACCTAACTTTTATTTCTTTGTATTGCCATATATTCCTCTCCATATGGAAGGTGTATGATTACATTTCTTAGTCCCTCTTTATTATTTTGATGTTGTCTTCTTTTATGGAATACCATTGCTGTTACCCTGTTTTGGGCTTTTTTTTATATAATCTTGCTTTGTGTTTTTGGATTTCCCTGTCTGGGTTGACTTCTGGTTGCTCTGCCGAGAGTTCTAGTCTTGGGTTGATACCTGACATTATTGATTTCCTAACCAAAGAACTCCCTTTAGTATTTCCTGTAGTTTTTGTTTGGTTTTATGAATTCCCTCAACTTGTGTTTACCTGGAAATGTCTTAACTTCGCCTTCATATTTAAGAGACAGTTTTGCTGGATATATGATTCTTGACTGGCAATCTTTTTCCTTCAATTTTTTAAATATGTCATCCCATTGCTTTCTTGCCTGCATGGTTTCTGCCAAGTAGTCCAAGCATATTCTTATTGGCTCTCCTTTTCATTTATCCCTTGCTGCTCTTATAATTCTCTCTTTATTTTTGGTTTTGGCAAGTTTGATTATAATATGTCTTGGTGACTTTCTTTTAACATCTACCTTATGTGGAGTTTGATGAGCATCTTGGATAGATATCTTCTCTTCTTTCACAATATCAGGGAAGTTTTCTGCCAACAAATCTTCAACAATTTTGTCTGTATTTTCTATTATCCCTCCCTGTTCTGGTACTCCAATCACTCCTAGGTTATTTCTCTTGATAGAGTCCCACATGATTCTTAAGTTTTCTTCATTTTTTAAATTCTGTTATCTGATTTTTTCTTCAAATATATTAATGCCGAGTGATTTGTCTTTGAGTTCAGAAATTCTGGCTTTGCTCAACTCTGCTCCTCTGACTTTCTGTTATCTTATTCTGTAATTTTATTGTTAATCTTCTGAATTTCTGATTGCTCTCTTTCTATGGATTTTTCCAGCTTATTAAACTTTTCATTATGTACCTGAATAATCTCTCTAATTTCTTTGGTTGCTTTATCTGTGTGTTCCTTGGCTTGTTCTGCGTATTGCCTCATTTCCTTTCTGATGTCTTGAAGGGTTCTGTATATTAAACTTTTATATTCTGCATTTGGTAATTCCAGGAATGCACTTTCATCTAGAAGATCCCTGGGTTCTTTGAGAGCCTATTGAGGTGATCATGGTCTGTTTCTTTATGTGACTTGATATTGACTGTTGTCTCCGAGCCATCTATACGTTATTGTATTAGTTTATGCTTGCATACTGTGTCGTAGCTTCTTGCTTTGTTTTGGTTTGGTATACTCCTATGGGTTGCCTGAGTGAGCTGGCTTGATTATTTTTGCCTTTGGAGCTCTGGTGTCCTGTCTGCAGCAGGTTAGAGCTGTTATTAGGTATATCAGTCTAGGAGTTCATTCAGTTTTCTTGTATGAATTCAGCTTAGGTTTCCAGGTAGGTGATCATCAGGTGTGTGGTACAGGCTCTGTCCTACAGTCTTAGAGGGGCAGGGGTGATTGGCATATATACCGGTATCTGATTGCACCAGAGGGTCATGCTCTGAACAAGGTAGGGGGCTGAGAATTGACTCCCAAGTGTCTCTGAGGAAAATGTGTTTCTGTTTCCTAGAGCTTGCTGGTGGGTGGGTTCTGCAGAGGGACCATGGGCACCCAAAGTTTTTGGTTGTAAGGACTAGGAGGTGCCAGCTATCTTTGGACCCCTGTCGTGGGTGGCTTGGTGACCTGAGTAGAGCTGCCAGTCCTTAGGTCCCTGATGTGGGTAGGCCAGGACCTTGTTTAATACGCAAAGCAATGTCAAATGTGAAACACCCACCTCTCTACCGCAAAGCTGAAATGGTTGGAGTTTGTGAACAAGGGCCTATTCTCCTGAAATAGGCTCACACAGGTCCATGCAGAAGGGATAGGTGCTCAAGGTCCACGGACAGTTTGTGCCTCAACAGGAGCCGCTTCTGTCCTGAGCTCCCCTGGTTAATGGAGCTAGGAAATGATCTTTTTCCTCCAAATGCAAATTTTTTCCTTCCCCAAGGCCAGGAGGATGGCTCTAGGTGCTCACCAGGGTCTATCTCAGACCCAGGGATTCAGCCGCTGAAGCCGGCTTGAGGGTGGGAGGGTCATGGTAAAATATATACAGGTACTTAGCTTCTGCCTGGAGCTCTGTTGTCATCCGGTTTCAGAGGTGTGAGTAGGCTGTGTGGCTGGCTGCTTCTCCCTGAGGAAACTGTGGCCAAACGCTTGTACCAGCCCACCACCACTGCCGCCACTCCGGGATTGGTGCCTGAGGGCTCCCCGTGATTCAGGTCTGGTAACTCTTCTCCACTTCTGAATAGTCTCTTCCTCCCCCTGCCCCTCAGTTTGTTGTCTAAGCTTGCCTTTGATGCTCAGGGCTCCCAGCTTGTCACAAATATACTCATTTCACTTGTTTTTTCTGGTCTTTGTTATAAAGAGGACTTGCCCGAAGCGTCTGCCTATTACACCATCTTGGCTCAGCCTCCCAGTCTCATTTTATTTTATGGGCCTGTCTAATCTTTGGCTGAAGGGTGAACCTCAGGAGTGACTCAATTACTGAGCTGCAAGGGGGCCCGGGGGCCATACTCTCAGGTTTTCTCCAGTCTCCATCAGGCCAGCAAGTCTGGCCTTTCCTTTTGAGTTAGAATTTTGTTCTACGTTTTTCTCCTACCCTCTCAGAGACCCTGTTGTGTTCCCTGTCAGAGTAGGCAGTCGTGGCAGCCGGGCACCATTTAGTTGTAAAAACAGTCTTTTAATAGTTTAAATAAAATAACACCTCAATCCCCAATTCTACACATGAAAAAAATTGATTCTTTTCCTCTTATAAAGTCAGAATTAATAATGCAAATTTTACCTACAGTACAATTCACCCTTTTTTTGGTGTACAGATCTATGAGTTGCAGTTACTGTATACAGTTAGACACTGTATACAAATAAGATACATAACTTTTTCTTTAAACCAAAAAAATTCTGAACACTTTGGTAGTCAACCTTTTTCCCATAATTCAACTTCTGTAAACCACTGCTCTGTTTTGTGTTCCTAGAGTTTGTCTTTTACAGTATGCCAATAAATGTAAATCAACAACCTTTTGAGGTTCATCCATGTTGTTATATGTGTCAGTAGTTTGTTTGTTTTGTAGCTGAGTAACATTCTATTGCATGGATGTATTGAAATTTGCTGGCCCATTAAGCAGTTTACAGGCACATAGATGGTTTCGCTATTTGGTAACTATGGAGCTGCTATAAAAGCTGCTGTATGGTAACTATAAAGCTGCATTAAAAACATATCTGTGTGAATGTAAGTTTTCATTTTTCTTGGGTAAATATCTAGAAGTGTGGTTGTTGTGTTGTTATTGCTGTTAGTTACTGTGGAGTCAGCTCTGAATCATGGAGATCTTGCGTATAACAGAGCAAAACAATGCCCAGTCTTGCACCAACCTCACAAATGTTGGTATGCTCGAGCCCATTGTCACAGCCACCATGTCAATCTCTTTCATGGAGCTGTTGCCATCGAATCAATTCCAACTAATAGAGGCTCCATATGATGGAGCATAACTGCCCCATAGGGTTTCCTAGGCAGTAAGCTTTACAAGAGCAGATCACCAGCTCTTTTCTGACGTGGAGCCACAGGTGGGTTTGAACCTCCTGCCTTTAAGTTATAAGCCTAGCACTTTATGCAATGTGCCACCAGGGTTCCTTCTCTTGGAGGCTTCATCTCATGGAGGGTTTCCCACATTTTCACTGACCCTCTGCTTCAAAACCTATTTTTCTGTTCTTCTAACAGTCCAAGGTATATTCAATATTGTTCTGTAGTGTTAGATTGTTGTTTGGTGCCATCGAGATTGTTCCGACTCATGGGGACCCTATGTACACAGAATGAAATACTGCCCAGTTCTGCGCCATCCTCACAAATGTTGCTATCTTTGAGCCCATTGTTGCAGCCACAGTGTCGATCCATCTCATTGAGGGTCTTCCTCTTTTTTGCTGATCCTCTACTTTACCAAGCGTGATGTCCTCCTCCAGGGACTGATCCCTCCTGATAACATGCCCGAAGTATCTGAGATGCAGTCTCGCCATCCTTGACTCTAAGGAATGTCTTCCAAGACAGATTTGTTCATTCTTTTGGCAGTCCATGGTATATTCAATATTCTTCATCAACACCATAATTCAAGGATGTCAGTGCATCTTTGGTCTTCCTTATTCATTGTACCGCTTTCATATCTATATGAGGTGATTGGAAACACTATGGCTTGAGTCAGGTGTACCTTACTCCTCAAAGTAACAACTTTGCTTTTTAACACTTTAAAGAGGTCTTTTCAGGTTTGCCCAATGCAATAAGGTATTTGATTTCTTGACTGCTGCATCCATGGGCTTGAATGGTGGATCCAAGTAAAATGTAATCCTTGACAATTTCAAGATTTTCTTCATTTATAATGATGTTGCTGATTGGCCCAGTTATGTTGATTTTTGCTTTGTTTATGTGGAGCTGTAATCTACACTGAAGGTGGTAGTCTTTGATCCTCATCAGTGTATACTTCAAGTCCTCTTTGTTTTAAGCAAGCAAGGCTGTGTCGTCTGTATAATGCAGGTTATTAATGAGTCTTCCTCCAATCTTGATGTCACATTCTTCATATAGCCAGCTTCTCAGATTATTGCTCAGCATACAGATTGAATAAGTATGGTGAAAGGATACGACTGTGATGCATACCATTCCTGACTTTAAACCACAGAGCAACCCCTTGTTTTGTTTGAATGACAGACTCTTGGTCTATGTACAGGGTTCCCATGAGCACAACTAAGTGTTCTGGAATTCCCATTCTTCACAATGTTGTCTATAACTTATTACGATCCACACAGTCAAATGCCTTTGCATAGTCAATAAAACACAGGTAAACGTCTTTCTGGTATTCCCTGCTTTCAGCCAAGAGCCATCTGACATCAGCAGTGATATCCCTCATTCCAAATCCTCTTCTGAATCCAGCTTGACTTTTTGGCAGTTCCCTGTTGATGATTGATGCAACCATTTTTGAACGATCTTCAGCAAAATTTTACTTTTGTGTGATATTAATGAAATTATTCACTAATTTCTGCATTCTGTTGGATCACTTCCTTCAAAATGGATACACATATAGACCTCTTCTGTCAGTTGGTCAGGTAGCTGTCTTCCAAATTTTTTTGCATAGAAAAATGAGCTCTTCCAGTGTTGAATCTCTTTCTTGAAACATCTCAATAGGTATTTCATCAGTTCCTGGAGTCTTGTTTTTCTACAATGCCTTCAGTTCATTTTGAGCTTCTTCCTTCAATACTATCGGTTGTTGATTATTTGCTACCTCCTGAAATGGTTGAATTTTTTTTTTAACTTTTATTAAGCTTCAAGTGAACGTTTACAAATCCAATCAGTCTGTCACATATAAGTTTACATACATCTCACTCCCTACTCCCACTTGCTCTCCCCCTCTTGAGTCAGCCCTTTCAGTCTCTCCTTTCTTGACAATTTTGCCTGCTTCCCTCTCTCTCTATCCTCCCATCCCCCCTCCAGACAAGAGTTGCCAACACAATCTCAAGTGTCCACCTGGTATAATTAGCTCACTCTTCATCAACGTCTCTCTCCCACCCGCTGACCAGTCCCTTTCATTTCTGATGAGTTGTCTTCGGGGATGGTTCCTGTCCCGTGTCAACAGAAGGTCTGGGGAGCATGGCCACCGGGATTCCTCCAGTCTCAGTCAGACCATTAAGTTTGGTCTTTTTATGAGAATTTGGGGTCTGTATCCCACTGATCTCCTGCTCCCTCAGAGGTCCTCTGTTGTGCTCCCTGTCAGGGCAGTCATCGATTGTGGCTGGGCACCAACTAGTTCTTCTGGTCTCAGGATGATGTAGGTTTCTGGTTCATGTGGCCCTTTCTGTCTCTTGGGCTCTTAGTTGTCGTGTGGCCTTGGTGTTCTTCATTTTCCTTTGCTCCAGGTGGGTTGAGACCAATTGCTGCATCTTAGATGGCCGCTTGTTAGCATTTAAGACCCCAGATGCCACATTTCAAAGTGCGATGCAGAATGATTTCATAATAGAATTATATTGCCAATTGACTTAGAAGTCCCCTCAAACCATGTTCCCCAGACCCCTGCGCTTGCTCCGCTGACCTTTGAAACATTCATTTTATCCCGGAAACTTCTTTGCTTTTGGTCCAGTCCAACTGAGCTGACCTTCCATGTATTGAGTGTTGTCCTTCCCTTCACCCAAAGCAGTTCTTATCTACTGATTAATCAATAAAAAACCCTCTCCCACCCTCCCTCCCTCCCCCCCTCGTAACCACAAAAGTATGTGTTCTTCTCAGGTTTACTATTTCTCAAGATCTTGTAATAGTGGTCTTATACAATATTTGTCCTTTTGCCTCTGACTAATTTTGCTCAGCATAATGCCTTCCAGGTTCCTCCATGTTATGAAATGTTTCAGAGATTCGTCACTGTTCTTTATCGATGTGTAGTATTCCATTGTGTGAATATACCACAATTTATTTACCCATTCATCTGTTGATGGACACCTTGGTTGCTTCCAACATTTTGCTGTTGTAAACAGAGCTGCAATAAACATGGGTGTGCATATATCTGTTTGTATGAAGGCTCTTGTATCTCTAGGGTATATTCCTAGGAGTGGGATTTCTGGGTTGTATGGTAGTTCTATTTCTAACTGTTTAAGATAACGCCAGATAGATTTCCAAAGTGGTTGTACCATTTTACATTCCCACCAGCAGTGTATGAGAGTTCCAATCTCTCCGCAGCCTCTCCAACATTTATTATTTTGTGTTTTTTGGATTAATGCCAGCCTTGCTGGTGTGAGATGGAATCTCATCGTAGTTTTAATTTGCATTTCTCTAATGGCTAATGATCGAGAGCATTTTCTCATGTATCTGTTAGCTGCCTGAATATCTTCTTTAGTGAAATGTGTGTTCATATCCTTTGCCCACTTCTTGATTGGGTTGTTTGTCTTTTTGTGGTTGAGTTTTGACAGAATCATGTAGATTTTAGAGATCAGGCGCTGGTCGGAGATGTCATAGCTGAAAATTCTTTCCCAATCTGTAGGTGGTCTCTTTACTCTTTTGGTGAAGTCTTTAGATGAGCATAGGTGTTTGATTTTTAGGAGCTCCCAGTTATCTGGTTTCTCTTCATCATTTTTGGTAATGTTTTCTATTCTGTTTATACCTTGTATTAGGGCTCCTAGGGTTGTCCCAATTTTTTCTTCCATGATCTTTATCGTTTTAGTCTTTATGTTTAGGTCTTTGATCCACTTGGAGTTAGTTTTTGTGCATGGTGTGAGGTATGGGTCCTGTTGCATTTTTTTGCAAAGGGATATCCAGTTATGCCAGCACCATTTGTTAAAAAGGCTATCTTTTCCCCAGTTAATTGACACTGGTCCTTTGTCAAATATCAGCTGCTCATACGTGGATGGATCTATGTCTGGGTTCTCAATTCTGTTCCATTGGTCTATGTGTCTGTTGTTGTACCAATACCAGGCTGTTTTGACTACTGTGGCTGTATAATAGGTTCTGAAGTCAGGTAAGGTGAGGCCTCCCACTTTCTTCTTCTTTTTCAGTAGTGCTTTGCTTATCCGGGGCTTCTTTCCCTTCCATATGAAATTGGTGATTTGTTTCTCTATCCCCTTAAAATATGACATTGGAATTTGGATCGGAAGTGCGTTAAATGTATAGATGGCTTTTGGTAGAATAGACATTTTTACTATGTTAAGTCTTCCTATCCATGAGCAGGGTATGTTTTTCCACTTAAGCATGTCCTTTTGAATTTCTTGTAGTAGAGCTTCGTAGTTTTCTTTGTATAGGTCTTTTACATCCTTGGTAAGATTTATTCCTAAGTATCTTATCTTCTTGGGGGCTACTGTGAATGGTATTGATTTGGTTATTTCCTCTTCGGTGTTCTTTTTGTTGATGTAGAGGAATCCACGTGATTTTTGTATGTCTATTTTATAACCTGAGACTCTTCTATTAGTTTCAGTAGTTTTCTGGAGGATTCCTTAGGGTTTTCTGTGTATATAATCATGTCATCTGCAAATAGTGATAACTTTACTTCTTCCTTGCCAATCTGGATACCTTTTATTTCTTTGTCTAGACTAATTGCCCTGGCTAAGACTTCCAACACGATGTTGAATAAGAGTGGTGATAAAGGGCATCCTTGTCTGGTTCCCGTTCTCAAGGGAAATGCTTTCAGGTTCTCTCCATTTAGAGTGATATTGGCTGTTGGCTTTGCATAGATGCCCTTTATTATCTTGAGGAATTTTCCTTCAATTCCTATTTTGGTAAGAGTTTTTATCATGAATGGGTGTTGGACTTCGTCAAATGCCTTTTCTGCATCAATTGATAAGATCATGTGGTTTTTGTCTTTTGTTCTATTTATGTGATGGATTACATTAATGGTTTTTCTGATATTAAACCAGCCTTGCATACCTGGTATAAATCCCACTTGATCAGGGTGAATTATTTTTTTGATGTGTTGTTGGATTCTATTGGCTAGAATTTTGTTGAGGATTTTCGCATCTATGTTCATGAGGGATATAGGTCTAAAATTTTCTTTTTTTGTAATGTCTTTACCTGGTTTTGGTATCAGGGAGATGGTGGCTTCATAGAATGAGTTGGGTAGTATTCCGTCATTTTCTATGCTTTGGAATACCTTTAGTAGTAGTGGTGTTAACTCTTCTCTGAAAGTTTGGTAGAACTCTGCAATTAAGCCGTCCGGGCCAGGGCTTTTTTTTCTTGGGAGTTTTTTGATTACCGTTTCAATCTCTTTTTTTGTTATGGGTCTATTTAGTTGTTCTACTTCTGAATGTGTTAGTTTAGGTAGGTAGTGTTTTTCCAGGAATTCATCCATTTCTTCTAGGTTTTCAAATTTGTTAGAGTACAATTTTTTGTAGTAATCTGAAATGATTCTTTTAATTTCATTTGGTTCTGTTGTGATGTGGTCCTTCTTGTTTCTTATTTGGGTTATTTGTTTCCTTTCCTGTATTTCTTTAGTCAGTCTAGCCAATGGTTTATCAATTTTGTTAATTTTTTCAAAGAACCAGCTTTTGGCTTTGTTAATTCTTTCAATTGTTTTTCTGTTCTCTAATTCATTTAGTTCAGCTCTAATTTTTATTATTTGTTTTCTTCTGGTGTCTGATGGATTCTTTTGTTGCTCACTTTCTATTTGTTCAAGTTGTCGGGACAGTTCTCTGATTTTGGCTCTTTCTTCTTTTTGTATGTGTGCATTTATTGATATAAATTGGCCTCTGAGCACTGCTTTTGCTGTGTCCCAGAGGTTTTGATAGGAAGTATTTTCATTCTCGTTGCTTTCTATGAATTTCCTTATTCCCTCCTTGATGTCTTCTATAACCCAGTCTTTTTTCAGGAGGGTATTGTTCATTTTCCAAGTATTTGATTTCTTTTCCCTAGTTTTTCTGTTATTGATCTCTAGTTTTATTGCCTTGTGGTCTGAGAAGATGCTTTGTAATATTTCGATGTTTTGGACTCTGCAAAGGTTTGTTTTATGACCTAATATGTGGTCTATTCTAGAGAATGTTCCATGTGCGCTAGAAAAAAAAGTATATTTTGCAGCAGTTGGGTGGAGAGTTCTGTATAAGTCAATGAGGTCAAGTTGGTTGATTGTTGTAATTAGATCTTCCGTGTCTCTGTTGAGCTTCTTACCGGATGTCCTGTCCTTCTCCGAAAGTGGTGTGTTGAAGTCTCCTACTATAATTGTGGAGGTGTCTATCTCACTTTTCAATTCTGTTAAAATTTGATTTATGTATCTTGCAGCCCTGTCATTGGGTGCATAAATATTTAATATGGTTATATCTTCCTGATCAATTGTCCCTTTTATCATTATATAGTGTCCTTCTTTATCCTTTGTGGTGGATTTAAGTCTAAAGTCTATTTTGTCAGAAATTAATATTGCTACTCCTCTTCTTTTTTGCTTATTGTTTGCTTGATATACTTTTTTCCATCCTTTGAGTTTTAGTTTGTTTGTGTCTCTAAGTCTAAGGTGTGTCTCTCTTGTAGGCAGCATATAGATGGATCGTGTTTCTTTATCCAGTCCGTGACTCTCTGTCTCTTTATTGGTGCATTTAGTCCATTTACATTCAGGGTAATTATAGATAAATAAGTTTTTAGTGCTGTCATTTTGATGCCTTTTTATGTGTGTTGTTGACAATTTCATTTTTCCACATACTTTTTTGTGCTGAGGCGTTTTTCTTAGTAAATTGTGAGATCTTCATTTTCATAGTGCTTGACTTTATGTTAGTTGAGTCGTTACGTTTTTCTTGGTTTTTATCTTTAGTTATAGAGTTGTTATACCTTTTTGTGGTTACCTTATTATTTACCCCTATTTTTCTAAGTAAAAACCTAACTTGTATTGTTCTATATCGCCTTGTATCACTCTCCATATGGCAGTTCAATGCCTCCTGTATTTAGTCCCTCTTTTTGATTATTGTGATCTTTTACCTATTGACTTCCATGATTCCCTGTTATGTGTATTTTTTTTTTAATTAATCTTAATTTGTTTGTTTTTGTGGTTTCCCTATTTGAGTTGATATCTGGACGTTCTGTTTTGTGACCTTGTGTTGTGCTGATATCTGATATTATTGGTTCTCTGACCAACCGATATCCTTTAGTATTTCTTGTAGCTTTGGTTTGGTTTTTGCAAATTCTTGAAACTTGTGTTTGTCTGTAAATATCTTAATTTCGCCTTCATATTTCAGAGAGAGTTTTGCTGGATATATGATCCTTAGCAGGCAGTTTTTCTCCTTCAGTGTTTTGCATATGTCGTCCCATTCCCTTCTTGCCTGCATGGTTTCTGCTGAGTAGTCAGAACACATTCTTACTGATTCTCCCTTGAAGGAAACTTTTCTTTTCTCCCTGGCTGCTTTTAAAATTTTCTCTTTATCTTTGGTTTTGGCAAGTTTGATGATAATATGTCTTGGTGTTTTTCTTTTTGGATCAATCTTAAATGGGGTTCGATGCCCATCTTGGATAGATATCCTTTCGTCTTTCATGATGTCAGGGAAGTTTTGTGTCAGGAGTTCTTCAACTATTTTCTCTGTGTTTTCTGTCCCCCCTCCCTGTTCTGGGACTCCAGTCACCCACAGGTTATCCTTCTTGATAGAGTCCCACATAATTCTTAGGGTTTCTTCATTTTTTTAAATTCTTTTATCAGATTTTTTTCAGCTATGTTGGTGTTGATTCCCTGGTCCTCCAGATGTCCCAGTCTGCATTCTAATTACTCGAGTCTGCTTGTCTGACTTCCTAGTGCGTTGTCTAATTCTGTGATTTTATTGTTAATCTTTTGAATTTCTATATGTTGTCTCTCTATGGATTCTTGCAACTTATTAATTTTTCCACTATGTTCTTGAATAATCTTTTTGAGTTCTTCAACAGTTTTATCAGTGTGTTCCTTGGCTTTTTCTGCAGTTATCCTAATTTCATTTGTGATATCATTAAGCATTCTGTAAATTAGTTTTTTATATTCTGTATCTGATAATTCCAAGATTGTATCTTCATTTGGGAAAGATTTTGATTCTTTTGTTTGGGGGGTTGGAGAAGCTGTCATGGTCTGCTTCTTTAAGTGGTTTGATATGGATTGTTGTCTCCGAGCCATCACTGGGAAACTAGTTTTTCCAGAAAATCCGCTAAAAAAAAAATGCAGTCAGATCCCTATCGGAGTTCTCCCTCTGGCTTAGGCTATTCAGATGTTAATGAAGCCGCCTGGGGAGGGTGGGGGAGGGAACAGAGAGATAGGAGAGTAGCACCTCAGAATATAGCCAGAGTTGCTTGTCTTGCTTGGAATGACTATTATATCTGAGATTCCCGCTGGCACGTCGCCTATGTGTGCTGGCTGTGTGGAGATTGCCCCCGGGGGGTCTGGCCCGCTGGAGTCAAGGTCAGATCCTCCGCTTCCAGCCCCACACCCAGCATCAAGGCTCCCCTACTGGGATGGTGCACTCTCCACTCCAAAATCAGTCGCTGCCTCCCGGGGACTTCTCCTACCGGCTGTGTCCCACGCCACCTGTGGAACGGGCTGGTCCCGCTCCCGGGGTTAGTTCAGGAGGGTGGAGCAGCTCTCTGTGCTTGTGCCGTACCTGACTGGTACGCTGCCTCCAGGCTCTGGAAACAATCCCTGCTTCCCCGTATTAGTTCGTTCCCCATCTCTAAATCTGTGTTTGTTGTTCAGGGTTCGTAGATTGTTATGTATGTAATCGATTCACTTGTTTTTCTGTGTCTTTGTTGTAAGAGGGATCCGAGGTAGCCTCTGCCTAGTCCGCCATCTTGGCTCCGCCCTCGAAATGATTGAATTTTGACCAGTTCTTTTTAGGACAGTGATTCTGTATTCTTCTACATCTTCTTTCCATGCTTTCTGTGTCTTTCAATATTTTGACCCTAGAATCCTTTGTTACTGCAACTTGAAACTTGAATTTTTTCTTCAGTTCTTTCTGCTTGAGGAATGCTGAGCATATTCTTCCCTTTTGGCTTTCTAACTCCAGGTATTTGCACATGTCATTATAATACTTTATTTTGTCTTCTCGAGCCACCTTTTGTAATCTTCTGTTTAGCTCTTTTACTTCACCGTTTCTTCCTTTCACTTTAGCTACTCTATGTTCAAGAGCAAGTTTCAGAGTCCGTTCTGACATCCAGTTTGACCTTTTCTTTCTTCCCTGTCTTTTTAATGACCTCTTGCTTTCTTCATGTATGATGCCCTTGATGTCATCCCACAACTTGTGTTGTTCAATGCATCAAATCTGTTCTTCAGATGGTCTCTAAATTCAGGTGGGATATACTAAAGTTTGTACTTTGGCTCTCGTGAACTTATTTTAATTTTTTTTCAGTTTCAGCTTGAACTTGCCTATGAGCAATTAATGGTCTGTTCTGCAGTTGATCCCTGGTCTCCTTCTGACTGATGATATGGAGCTTCTTCATTGTGTTTCCACAGATGTGGTCAATTTGATATCTGTGTGTTCCATCCAGTGAGGTCCACATGTATAGTCACTGTTGATGTTGTTGAAAAAAAAAACGTATTTGCCATGAATATGTCATTGGTCTTGCAAAATTCTATCATGAGATCTCCGATGTCATTTCTATCACCAAGGCTGTATTTTCCAAATATGGATCCTTTCTCTTTGTTTCCAACTTTCACATTCCAATCACCAGTAATAATCAATGCATCCTGATTGCATGTTTGATCAATTTTAAATTGTAGAAGTTGGTAAAAATCTTCAATTTTCTCATCTTTGGCCTTAGCAGTTGGTGGGCAAATTTGAATAATAGTCATATCAACTGGTCTTCCCTGTAGACATCTGGATATCATCCTATCACTGACAGCATTGTACTTTAGGATAGATCTTGAAATGTTCTTTTTGATGATGAATGCAATGTCATTTCTCTTCAATTTGTCACTTCTGGCATAGTAGACCATATGACTGTGTGAGTCAAAAATGGCCAATACAAGTCCATTTCAGTTCACTAATGCCTAGGATGTAAATCTTTTTGCATTCGATTTCATTTTTGACGACTACCTATTTTCCTAGATTCTTACTTTGTACATTCCAGTTATTAGTGGATGTTTACAGCTGTTTATTCTCCTTTTGAATCATGCCACATCAGCAATGAATGTCCCAAAAGCTTTACTCCTTCTATGTCATTAAAGTCAACTCTACTTTGAGGATGAAGCTCTTTTCCAGTCTTATTTTGAGAACCTTCCAATTTTAGGGACTTCACCTTCCAGCACTCTATCAGTCAGTGTTCCACTGCTGTTTATGCGGTTTTCATGGGCCAGTTTTTTAAAAAGTAGGTTGCCAGATCCTTCTCCCTAGTCTTTCTTAGTCTGAAAGCTCGGCTGTCATTGTCCAGCTTCCACATGCATATGAGGCAATTGAAAAGACCATGGCTTTGGTCAGTCTCCACTTAGTCATCAAGGTGACATTTTTGCTTTGTAATGCTTTAAAGAGGTCTTTTACAGTTTTTTTTACAGTAGGTTTTCCCAATGAAATATGTCATTTGGTTCCTTGGCTACTGCTTCTCTAGGCATTGATTATTGATCCAATTAGAATGAAATCTTTGACAACTTCAATTACTGTGCCATTTATCATCATATTGTTTATTGGTCCAGTTGTGAGCATTTTTCTTTTGTTTAACTTTATTGAAGGCTGTATTCTTTGACCTTCGTCAGTAAGCACTTCAGGTTGTCTTCATTTTCAGAAAGCAAGGCTGTGTCATCTGCATATTGCAGGTTGTTAATGAGATATCCTTCAATCCTGATGCTAAATTCTTCATATAGTTCAGCTTCTCAGATTATTTGCTCAGTATACAGATTAAATAAGTAAAGTGAAAGAACCCATTCCTTCGTGTATCTTTTCCAATTTTGAACCGTGCAGTATCCCTTTGTTCTGTTCAAACAACTGCCTCTTGGTTCATGCGCAGGTTCCTCAGGAGCACAATTAAGTGTTCTGGAATTCCCATTCTTTGCAATGTTTTCCATAATTTGTTATGATCTGCTTAGCTGTATGCCTTCATGTAGTCAATAAAATACAGGTGAATATCTTTCTAGAATTCTCTGCTTTCAGCCAAGATCCATCTGACATCAGCAGGATAGTTCTTTTTCTTCATCCTCTTCTGAATCCAGCTTGAACTTCTGGCAGTTTCCTGTTGATGTATGACTGCAATCATTTTTGAAATATCTTTAGCAAAATTTTGCTAGCATGTGATATTAATGGTACTGTTAGATAATTTCCACATTCCCTTTGAAGACTTATTTTAGGAATGGGCTTGGATATAGATCTCTTGTGGTTTAGTAAATGTATGTTTAACTTTACAAGAATGGTCAATTTGTTTTCCAAAGTGGTTACACTATATTGTTTTTCCATTAGCAAACTAGGTGAGCTCCAGTTGCTCTGCATGTTGGCTGTTACTTGATATTGTCAGTTTTTGTGATTTCAGCCATTCTAATAAGTGTATAGTGTTATCTATTATGGTTTCAATTTGCATTTCACTGGTGGCTAATGATGTTGAACATCTTCTTATGTGGATATTTGCCATCAGTATCTTCCTTTTGGTAAAAGACCTGGACAAATATTTTGTCCATTTTTTATTGGATTGTTTGTTCTTATTAATGAGTTCTGAGATTTCTATCCATATTTTGGTTTTAAATCCTTTATCAGGTGCCAGTTCAGACTGCAACTTAGTTTTACATTTTATTAATAGTGTATTTTAAAGAGAAGACATTTTTCATCTTGATGAAGTCCAGTTTACCAGTATATATTATGGTTTGTGCTTTCTCGTATCCTGTTTAAAAAATATTTTCCTAAGCTCTGGTCAAAAGTTTTTTTCCTATACTCCCCTTTAGAATTTTCATAGTTTTAGACTGCACAATTAAATACATAATCCATTTTGAGTCAATTTTTGTGCGTGGTGTGAAGTATGAATTGAGATTTTTTTTATTCAAGACGTATCTAGTATATAGAATTCTAAGACAGGCCCCAAGATTCTGATACCCTATATAATCAATTCCTTCTATTTGAGTACAGGCAAAACCTGTGACTATAGTGGGATGTGATCCCACAATTAGATTACATTATATGGCAAAGATGAAATAATTTTGAAGATTTAAGTAAGACTTCTTATTAGCAAACTTTGATTTACTCATAAGTTAGTTTATTCTGGGTGGGCCTGACATAATCAGTTGAGCCCTTGAAACAGAGATTATTCTACTGGTGAGGAATTAAGCTTCCATTTATGAGAGGGCAGTATTAACAGTGGTTAATAGTGACATCCACCTAAAGGCCAGCAAGAAAACAGGGACCTTAGTCTTATAGTTACAAAGAAGAAAATTCTTCCAACAACTTAAATGAGCGTGAGGGAGGTGTCAGGACCACAGTTGAGACTACAGTGCCTGCTGGCACCTTGATTTCAGCCTCTGAGACCCTGAGAAGAGAACCTAGTTGAGTGATGCCTGGAATTCTTATCTATAGAACAGTGAGATAATCAATGAATTTCTCATTTTGTTCTGCATTCTTCTAGCTTTTTTTCGTGATTTCCTTTATCTCTTTGAGGAAACTTAAAACTAGTGCTTTGAAGCCTTTGTTGGGTAGTTCTATTAACCATCCTTCAAAGACCATGTCTGTCCCTTTTTTGTTTTTTTTGGTTGTTTGTTTGATCCTTCTTTTCAGGTCTCTTTACTCTTTATATGTTTTATAATTGTCTGCTGAGACATTAAGGTTTTTGTTTGGCTGTTTGTTTATTTTTGTTTTTGCTTTCACATATCAGGAGCTTAGCTTCTTCTCTTTTTCTTTAGCTTACTTCTCTTCCTTTGTATTATTTTTATTATTATTGTTTTGTATTACTGAAGGATGTGTGTCTTTGGAGCTACCAGTTGGCTGGGTGTGGTTTCCTTTCAAAGGTGAGTGTGATAGGTCAGCATGCCATGAGAGGTGGTGAGGCCCCAGGTGTGCATGGTGGACCCTGCCTGGAGGCATGGGCAGGTGACATGCCCCCAGTGGGGGTGGATGTTGGGGCACATGGTATACCTTCCTCATGAGTGTGGGTGGGTAGTATAGCTTCATGGGGGAAGGGTTTGCTCTCTGTGGGAGCATGGGCAGGTGGCATGGCTGGGGTGAGGAGGAACTGGTCTTCTGAGCAAAAGCAAAAAGCACTGGGGAAGTGGGGCAGGCGTCTTAACTTTCTGTGTGACACACAGCCCTGGTTGGGGGTGAGGGGCATTTGTCAGCACTGGGCCATCTTTGGGGGAGAAGGGCAGCTAATTCCCAGGGGGGTGCCTGGGCAATGAGGGTTTCCTCTTCTGGCCAATGGATGGGTGCCATGGCTGCAGAGTAGTGCCAGCTATAATATTTGGATCCCTCCCTTCTCTGCACTCGCTAGGGATATGGAAGCTTATGCTTACACTCCCGTACTTTCTCTGTGCCCCTCCCTGGGTGTGCACGCTCTGTCAGATCTGTCCCCTGCCCTGAGATTTCTACATTTAGCCCACATCACTCTACTCCAGCAGCACTTCCTCATAATTTTCTGGTCTCAAAGCTGTGTTGTTCCCTTGTGTCTCTCTGTCTCAGGTGTGCCCAGTCCTGGTACGCAGCTTGCCCACCTTGTTTGCTTCCAGGGCTGTTTACAAAGGACAGTCATGTGTCACTTAATGTTCACGATACATTCTGTGAGAAAGGACATGATGTAATTTGGACGTTGTGTGAACATGCCTATATTGAAAGCAATAGCATTTACTGATTTTCTACCTCCTCCTTATTTAGTAACCTTTTGTTTCACTTCCAAATCAATACTTCTTTGCTCTTGCTGTTGGTATTACTAGCACTGGTTTTGCTACATTTGGGAGCCATTATGCACTTCACAGTAGTAATTAAAAAAAAAATTAAACAGAGATATAACGCTACAACATTCAAGAGACACACACGATATACAAGATTGGATGCTGCTGCCTACAAGTCAAAACACACACTGTTATATGATGAACTTTTTTGTGAGTAGGGATAGTTCACATTTAAATAACTATAGAAAGTGCAATACACACATAAGCCAGTAACGTAGGCTTTATTATGACTATAAAGACATATTTATTATAGGTTATATACATACTTTACCATTACACACCTAGCAGCACAGTCACTTTGCGTAAAAGAGACATGAGATACACAGGTTGCATGGAGGGAACTGTTGTGTTCACTGCTTATATGGTTATATGTACTCTGTCCCGTTCTCGGATTGGGATTTCTGAACTCTGTTATAACCTTCTGGGACCATGGATGTACGTGTGGTTGGATGTTGCCCAAACAGGCGTCACGCAGCACATGACTGTATCTGTGTCTCAGGCTGTATTTTCTGTGTTGCTCCCTCCCTTAACTCCCCACTTGGGGATGTTACCTGCAGCCATCCCAAAACGGCCACATTGCTCCAGGCTAGCAGGTATGGTGTGGACAATTCATGAATCTCCACTCTCTTGCAGTTCTCATCTTATCTCGCCTCTGATTTGGTAGGCAGACTGTGAACTGGGACATACTGGAACGAGATCTAGCCCAGTGGATGGGAACCGCACTCCAGGGAACCAAGGCTGATGATGATATGTGCCGTTCTACTCATCCCTGTCCTGTTTATTCTGTAAGTAGTAAATGCCTTTGAAGTCTCTGGCGTATGCTCTGCTCCCAATGGTACTTCACCAAGAACTTGTGAATATAGTAATATTGCACTTCTTCTGGGGTTTATGGATACAACAGAATGACCAGGGGTGACATCTGTCAACTAACTATATTTGAAGCTTAGGATTCTTATCTTTCTTAGAGCACAGAGTGTTTTGGAAACCCACTGTCACTGTTGTCAATGGGAAAGAGCACAGAATCAGCTAACAGAAATAAAAAAAAGACACAGATTCCCTGTAGGTTAATATCTTGCTGATCTACAAAAGCTAAGAACACAATAAAGAAGGAATTGATTAAATAATAGAAAGCAGAACATGTCACCAGACAAAGGACGATTTGCATGGCTCCTGTCTCTGGAGAATACTTCTGAATATGCTTGCTCTTGTGTATCCCCTGGACTTTCTGCTGGTGTCTGCACAAAAGAATCACCATGTAAACACTGGCCTAGGCCATAAAGAACAAAAAGAGAACATCCAGGATCAGTATGCATCTTAAAAATGTAATGCCTAGGCCTGATGACATACAAGAGTTCATAGAAAATACCTGTAGACTTAAACTGGAATTTTTAGTAGCCGTACTGTCATTAATGGCATTGATGTAGATGAACATGTTTAGGGCCCAGAAGAAGAAAAAGGAACGACAAATGAATTTGGTTGCTCTGAGTTTCAGTCATGCCCAGTCAGAGTTGCTTAGACTAAGGGTGATGGTCTGTGTCATGCTGAAGAGACAAGTTGTGAAGATGGAGAGACTTTGGTTCACATTGTAAATATATATAACTTCCTAACGTCCAGTGTCATTTAGAATAAGTTTAATTCCCAATGAGAACATTATTTCTGGGATGCCCCTAGAAATTATAGTAACCAGGTTAGCGAAAGCCTATTGTGTGACAATCTTATCTGTTGCCCTCCTCTGAGGGATGGATCAAGATGTAGCTTGTCATCAGAAGTAACAGAGAATTCCCCAAAACCCCAGTAACAGTTTGAGAGAGGTAGGAAATGCTGAAGATCCTTTCTTTTGAAAGCATTTGCTTGGTGACTTTTTTTTAGTACTACTATGAAATCCAAGAGACCAAGGTACTACAATTATAAAGAGTTTATCAAAATGCATTGATGCATAGGAACAATGACAAAAATAATAAAATAATAACAATAATGACAGCAACATGGTCTATGATTGACCATTTAGCAAATGAAGAGAATAATTACCAAATATTTTGAAATGGCTTTCAGTGTACATAGAGATTTTGTATTTCAGTGATTATGTGATTACTGCCAGGAATATTTTCTGAAGTTTAAAGAATTAAACTTTATTTCCTTAAAAATACAGATGGCACACGAAGGCAAGATTACGTTCACTTGTTGCTTATGACAGGCCAAACAGGCTTTGATTGAAATGATATCAGGAGAGTTTTATAAAAGTAAAACTTATTATGGAAAATGAAGTAGAACGAAATAAGTTAAAAACACCTATAACTCAATCATACAAAATAAGTAAAAATAAGTCTGTTAATGAAGAATATGTCATATTTTCCAGGTTTTCATATATATTTTTAGAAGGATTATACTATACATAGAATTTTGTATAATACATTTTCAATTGGCATTATAACTAAAGTACTTTCTTCAGTAAATAGAAGTTTATTTAAACAAAATTTCTGCATTTAAATTTATTTACTATGTCAATACAGCAACATTTATGGAAGCATTTCCTTTTCTCCAAGTCATTTCCTTATTTTCCTTACTGCTACTCTGCTTTACATGTATAAAATTGTATCATCCTTTGTTACCAACTGCCAATTATTTTTCTGTCATGGATTGAATTGTGTCCCCCAAGAATATCTGTCAGCTTGCCTAGATCATGATTCCCTTGTTTGATTATATGATTGTCTATCATTTTATCTTCTGATGTGATATCCCTATATGCTGTAAATCCTAATACTAAGAGGTAATAAGATGGATTAGCGGCAGTTATATTGATGAGGTCTACAAGATTAGGTAGCGTCTTAAACAGATCTCTTTTGAGATGTAAAGGGAGAAGTGAGCAGAGAGACAGGGGGACCGCATACCACCAAGAAAGCAGCACTGGGAACAGAGTGTGTCCTTTGGACCTGAGGTTCCTGCCCTGAGATGCTCCCAGACCAAGGGAAGACGGATGCATCACAAGGACCTTCCTTTACAGCTGACAGAGAGAGAAAGCCTTCCACTGGAGCTGGCACCCTGAATTCGGACTTCTAGCCTACTGGACTGTGAAAGAATAAATTGCTGGTTTTTAAAGCCATCCACTTGTGGTATTTATGTTATAGCAGCACTAGACAACTAAGACATTTTCCAAAGAAGTTATATCAAAGTGAGCCTTCTTCATTAAATGTTTGAGATTCTAAACTACTTTGAATTTCATCAGCATTTAAAAAAATCATTTTTAAACCTTTGCCAATTAGTGAAGGTTTAGCTTTTGTTGTTGTAATTTGTATGCAACTAAATCTGAATTAGGTGGAAATTTTTAAATACTTTCTTGATCTGTTTGTCTTTCCTCTTTTATTCATTATTGAATCAGTGAACCATTAAGAAAAAGCAAAAGAGAGTCTACTAACATTTTCTAAATTATTTATAAAAGCTTTATTTATTATTATTTTTAATTTGTATTTTGTTTTTTCATTATTAATTTTTACATTATATTTTCTAATTTCTAAAGTTCTAATTTTTTAGCCAAAACTATTTATTTTATTCTTTAACATTTCTTCCACTTATATTATGCTAAAGTTCTCTGTAATATTTTTTTAAAAATTAACAAATAGACACTCGTCAATATTTTATGGATCGTTTAGCAGCATTTAAAACAGATACATCTGTGTAGTGAAAATTGCGTATACTCCTACTCCCAACATAAACTCAGAGCAAGAAAGTTATCAAATGGGGATAAAAACAGATGTAAATGTGTACAATTACAAATGTCCTGGTGTCTTGAACACAAAAGTTATTTATATGACTCAATACTAGGATTATGACAAAAGGATAAAACAAATTGTGAATAGATCACCAAAATAAATTCTAGAGTGGTAGTATGTTTATAGATGCTCAGCTTCATTAGTGATCTAAGAAATGAATATCAGAAAAAAAAACAAAACTACCACATTATGTTTAAACAGTCTGTGCTGATGAGGTGGTAGGATAATGGGAATGAATCAATATATATTGTTGGTGGATTGTAAATGGATGCAGTGATTTTGGAGAGTAGTTTATTAACATTTGCTAAAATACAGTATGCACATATCCTGTGAATAATCAGTTGAAATCCTGGGTATATAGTCTTAATGATGAATATCTATCAAGGAGCCCTGGTGGCATGCTGGTTAAGGGCTTGGCTGCTAAGCAAAAGGTTGGCAGTTTGAGTTCACCAGCTGCTCCTTGGAAACTCTAGGGGTCAGTTCTATTCTAACCTTATAGTGTCCCTGTGAGTCAGAATCAACTCAGTGGCAATGGGTAATAATTATGAGTATTTCATCCTTGAATGTGTGCATCAAATATTTTTGTTTTCTTCACTTACAAAATATAAGATGTAAAGGGGCTAGTGTGTTTTCGGTTGTATGCATTTTAGTTGTATCATGTTATGGAGAAGCATGACTTTATAATTGTCTTTATTTAGACACTATGTATGATTTAAGTATACATCTAGGAAATTTGGAAGTCCTCAAAAAGTAAATGGAATGCATAAAGATTGATATCATAGGCATTAATGAGCTGAAATGGACTGGTAATGGTCACTTTGAATTAGACAATTATATGGTTTACTCCGCCGGAAATGACAAATTGAAGAGGAATGGTGTCGTGTTCATCAACAAAAAGAACATTTTAAGATCTATCTTGAAGTACAACACTGTCAATGGTAGAATAAAAACTTCAAGGAAGACCAATTAATATGACTACTATTCAAATTTATACACAAACCACTAATGCCAAAGATGAGGAAATTGAAGATTTTTACCAACCTCTGCCCTCTGAAATTGATTGAACATGAAATCAGAATGAATTGATAATTACTGGTGATTAGAATGCAAAAGTTAAAAATAAAAAAGAAGGATCAGCAGTTGGAAAATATGGCCTTGGTGACAGAAATGTTGCCAGAGATTGCATGATAAAATTTTGCAAGACCAATGACTTATTCATGGCAAATACCTTTTTGCCACAATATAAACAGTGACTATACACATGGACCTCACTGGATATTAAGCACAGGAATCAAACTGACTACATCTGTGGGAAGAGATGACAGAAAAGCTCAATATCATGAGTCATAACAAGGCTATGAGTCGAAATCGACTCGACAGCACTGGGTTTGGTTTTGTTTGGTTTTAACAAGGCCAAGGACCAACTACAGAGCAGACTATCAATTGCTCTTATATGAATTCGAGTTGAAGCTGAAGAAAATTGAAACAAGTCCATGAGAGCAAAATACGACCTTAAGTATATCTACCTGAATTTGGAGACTATCTCAAGATTTGATGCACTGAACACTAATGACAGAAGATCAGATGATTTGTGGGAAGATATCAAGAATGTCATACACGAAAAAAGCAAAAGGTCATTAAAAAGACAGGCAAGAAACAAAAGACCAAAGTGGATGTCAGAAGATACTCTGAAACTTGCTCTTGAGGGTAGAGTAGCTGAAACAAATGGAAGAAATAATGAAGTTAAAGAGATGAACAGAAGATTTCAAAGGGCAGGTCGAGAAGACAAAGTAAAATATTATAATGAAATGTGCAAAGACTTAGAGTTAAAAAATTAAAATTAAAATCTTGGTATTTCTCAGAAAGAACTGAAGGGAAAATTCAAGCCTCGAGTTGCAATTTTGAAGGAATCTATGAAAAAAAAATGGGCAAAATATTGAACAATGTAGGAAGCATTAAAAGCAGATGGATGGAATACAAAGGCACCATACCAAAACAAATAGGTTGATATTCAGTCATTTCAGAAGGTAACATGGTCAAGAACCAATGGAACTGAAGGAAGAAGTCCAAGCTTCACTCAAAGCGTTGGTGGAAAACAAGGCTCCAGGAATTTGACAGAATACTAATTGAGATGTTTCAACAAACAGTTGCTCACTCGTCTACACCAAGAAATTTGGGAGACAGCTACCTGGCCAATAGACTGGAAAAGATCCATATTTGTGCCCATTCCGAAGAAAGGAGATCCAACAGAATGCAGAAATTATCAAAAATATCATTAATGCCACATGCAAATAAAATTTTGCTGAAGATCACTCAAAAGCAGTTGCAGCAGTACATCAATAAAGAACTGCCATAAAGTCAAGCCAAACTCAGCAGAGTACATGGAATGGGGTGTATCTTTGTTGATTTCAGATAGATCTTGGCTGAAACAGAGACTATCAGAAAGATATTTACCTGTGTTTTACTGACTAAGAAAAGGTATTTGATTCTGTGGGTTATAACAAATTATGGATAATATCATGAAGTATGGGAATTCCAAGACACTTAATTGTGGGCATGAGGAACCTGTACATAGATCAACAGGCAGTCATTTGAACAGAGCAAGGCAATGCTGCATGGTTTAAAATCAAGAAAGGTGTGTGTCAGGGTTGCACCCATTCACCATATTTATTCAATCTGTATCCTGTGCAAATAATTTGACTATATGAAGAAGAATGTGGTACCAGGATTGGGGGAAGACTCATTAACAATCTGTGTTATGCAGATGACACAACTTTCCTTGCTGAGATGGAAGAGGACTTGAGGCACTTACTAATGAAAATCAAAGATTGCTGCCTTCAGTGTGGGTTACACCTCAACATTAACAAAACAAAAATCCCCACAACTGGACCAATAAGCAACATCATGATAAATGGAGAAAAGATTGACCTTTTCAAGGATTTCATTTTACTTGAATCCACAATCAACGACTGTGGAAGCAGCAGTCAGGAAGTCAAATAACGTATTGCATTGGGAAAATCTTCTTCAAAAGACCTCTTTAAAGTGTTAAAAAGCAAAACTGCCACTTTGAGGACTAAGGTGTGCCTTACCCAAGCCATGACATTTTCAGTTGCCTCATATGCATGTGAAAGCTGAACAATGGATAAGGAAGACAGAAGAAGAATGGATGTCTGAATTATGGTGTTGGCAAAGAATATTGAATATACCATGGACTTCCAGAAGAATGAACAAGTCTGTCTTGGAAGGAATACAACCAGAGTGCCCCTTGGAAGCAAGGATGGTAAGACTTCGTCTCAAGTACTTTGGATATGTTATCAGAAGGCACCAATCCCTGGAGAAAGACATCATGCTTGGTAAAGTAGAGGGTCAGTGAAAAAGAGGAAAATGTTTGAACAGATGGATTGACACAGTGGTTGCAACGATGGGATCAAACATAACAATGATTGTGACAATGGCCCAGGACTGGGCAGTGTTTTGTTCCATTGTTCATAGGGTCACTGTGAGTCAGAACCAACTTGACAGCACCTAACAACAACAGTAAGAATTAAGGAGATATGTATAGATATCAAGCTGATAAGGGATGGAGTATGATGGTTAGGGTTGTGTGTCTATTTGCTGGGCCATGATTCTCAGTGCTTTGGCAGTTATGATGTAATTTGGCAGTCATGTAATGTTGTATTAGGCAGTTAAGTAATGATGTAATCAACTCCATTATGAGATCTGCTAAAAGCAGCCAATCAATTGAAAGAGAGTTTCCTTGGGGCTGCGGCCTGCCTCCAGTATATAAATGGATGTTGCAGCAGGGCTGTCTCTCCAGATTCTGCATCTGGGTCATCATCATCTGACCTCAAGATCCTGGGACTTGAACTAGCAGCTTACCTGCCAATTTTGGGATTCATTAACGTCAGCAGCCTGTGAACCAGTCGCCTGCTGCCTGACCTGCTCACCTTGGGTTTTTTGCAGCTATGAGAGTCTGGAGAAGCCTCCAACCTGATGCCTGACGCAGGAACTTGGGGTTTGCCAGCCTCTACAACCATGTGAGCCATTTTGCTGAGGTAAATCTCTCTCTCTGTCTTCACATATATATACATACATGTATGTGTGTGTGTGTTTCACTGGTTTTGATTCTCTAGAGAACTCAGTCTAAGACATTAGGCTTGGAGGAGAGCATCAAAAAATCTGCAGCCTGAAGGCACAGATAAAATCCCATTGAAGCTGCAAGAGTGGAGATAAGGCTTTCACCAAAAGCTCATCATTGCATAACGTGATATTGGTAAACCACTGCAGCTGAAGGAGGGGAACTTGGGGGAAAAATTAGCTCTACCTCAGGGAACAAGCAGGAATATATGTGAGGTCCAACATTAAATCCTGAGGAGGGGCAGGGACACTTATGTAGGGCAAATACTCAAGACCCAGTTTCACGGTCCTTTCCATAACGGAGGCTTAACCAGAACTTCAGAGAATGTCTCCCTTGCCCACCTTCTACCATCACACTAGAAAACAATGAGTATAAATAACAGAGAAATACACATGGAAGAGCTGAAATAGACAATTCTGTATGAGGAGCAGGCTAAAAGAAGGCCTACAGGAGACAAAAATAAAATCTAACTAAAGGAATTGAAATCCTTGGCATCCATAGAAACAATAAATTTCAACTCTGGTAGCCACAGTAACAATCCAATTCCAGCACCGTTTAGCTCCTGAGTTGCTTAACACAAACACCTACAATAAAAGTATAGTGTAAGGAAAGTCATATATTTGAGCATAGAAATTTTTACCTTTATTCCATGTTTGGGTTTCAAGAAAAAAATATGAGGCATATGATAAGACTGGAAAAACAAAAACAAAAAACGGCCTTCAGAGAAAAAGTAATCGTTAGAATTAGACAAAAAAAAAAAAAAGTATATATATATATAAAGAATTACAGTACAATGATCTATATGTGATAGGCTGTGACGGAAAAGGTAGGTAACATTCAAAATCAGGCAATTTCAGTAAGAAAATGGAAATTGCAAGAATCAAATGGAAATACTAAAAAAAAAAGTAGAGAAAAATGCCTTTAATGGACTCAAAAGTATATTTGACACAGCTGAGGAATGAACCAGTGAATTGGAAGGTAAGTCAATAGAAGTTACCCACAAAAAATTTTAAAGAGAAAAAGAAGTGGCAGAGGCAGGGGGAGCAGAACAGAGTATCCAAGAGTTGTGAGATGTTATCAAACAGCCTATCATACATACAATTAGAATTCAAAAAAAAGAGAATAAAACAGAAGAAACAATTCGAGAAATTATGGCTAAAATTTTCAAATTAGTGATAGATATCAAATCACAGGTCTGAGACTTAGAGAACTCCATGTAGGATAAAACACACACACACACACACACAATGTGTAGGCATATTAAATTCAAACTTATGAAAACCAAAATTAAGGTAGTCAGCAAAATACAACACATTGCCAACAAAACAACGATAATTGCACTAATCTTTTTGTCACAAATCATGCAAGCATGAAAAAATAGTGACATTTTTAAAGACTGAAAGAAAAGAAAGTTGTCAGCCAAGAATCATATAATCGGTGCAAATATTCTTCCAATGTTAAGGCAAAATAAAGGCTTTCTCAAACCAACAAAACTTCAAGGGATTAATTGCCAGCAAGTTTATGCAACAAGAAATGTTAAAGGAAATTCTTTGGACAGAAAGGATGTGATATGGGTTAGACCCATGGATTTACATCGAGAAATGAAGACCATTGAAAGTGAAGTAAATGAAAGTAAAAGATAATCTTTTTGTTTTCATTGCTTAAAATAAGAAATTGTCAAAGAAATTAAGGAAATTGCATAAAAATGAAATGGATTAAAATAATAGCACAATTGATGAGAAAGAGAAATTGGGAGCGTAGTATTCAAAGGCCTTTGCACTTTATTTAAAGACAGGCTCAGATATTTTTTTAAACGCATATTGTAATCCCTACTGCAACTGTTAAAAATGTTAACATTATAAGAGACACTACAAAATGTCTTAGTTATCTAGTGCTGCTATAACAGAAATACCACAGGTGGATGGCTTTAACAAACAGAAATTTATTTTATCACAGTTTAGGCAGCTAGAAGTTTTTATTCACAGCACTGGCTATAGAAGGAAAGCTTTCTCTCTCTGTGGTCTCTGAGGCAAGGTCCTTCGTTCTTCAGTTTCTGTTTCTTGGTTCCTTGGATGGCTTGGCATCTATCTTTCCCCAGCTGTTTCTCTTGCTTGCTTATTTAATCTTTTTGTATCTCAAAAGACATTGACTCAAGACACACCATACACTAATCCTGCTACAATAACATAACAAAGACAGTCCATTCCCAAGTGGGATTAGAATCACAGGCATAGAGGTTATGATTTACCATACATATTTTGTGGGGACATAATTCAATCCATAACATTGTCCCAGATTGCTTGCACTGGACTGCTATCCTAAAGGATGACATTTTGAACTCACCCATTGGTGCTGTGGAAGAAAAACCCTGGCTATATGCTCTCTTTAAGGTTACAGCCAGGAAAGCCTTATGGAGCAGTTCTACTCTGTAGCACATAGGGCCACCATGAGTCAGAGTTCAACTCAATGGCAACTGACTACAACATGTTGTTTGTGTGCGTTTTAATCCAACTCATTTTCTCTCTGGGTATTAGTGATTTTCCTATTTATTTGTGTGTGACCTCTTCTATATTAGGGATATATATTTTTTGCAAATAGTCATCTGACTTGTTTTTTTTAACCTTTTCATTTTAACTGTGGATTAACAATATAACCCAGGGTTGGTATTTGTCTTAGGCTGGGTTTTCTAGAGAAGCAAAACCAGTAAAGCATATAAAAATATATGAAACCAAAACAAACAAGCAAACAATCCCATTGCTGTTGAGCCAATTCTGACTCAGAGCAACCCTCTAGGGCAGAGGAGACGTGCCTCAAAATGTTTCCAAGGAGTGGCTGGTGGATTCCAGCTGCCGATCTTTTTTGGTCAGCAGCCAGCCATAGCAGAGATTTATATCAAGGAAATGGTTCACACTATTATAGAGCCTGGAACGTCCCAAGTCTGTGGGTTAGGATAGAGAGCACTTCCTCATTCACGCAGCTGCAGGAGCAAGTGAACCCAAGATCGGCAGGTCAGACAACAGGGCTCTCTCTCAAAGGCTATGAAAATCAACGAAGCCCAAGATCAGCAGACAAGACAATAGGTAAGATGCGAGCTCAAGTCCCAAGAACTGGAAGCCAGATGAACAGGAGCCAGCTGCAGGGTCAGAGCAAGCAAAAGCCCATGAGACTTGCCGAAAAGTCCACTTATATCCAATGCAGGTCACACTCCCAAGGAAATTCCCTTTCAACTGATTGGCTACTCACAGTCAATTTGATCATGGAGGTGATCACATTATATCGGATCTCATTGTAGAAGCGATCATATCATCATATGACTGCCAAATTACATCTTAACTGCCAAACCACTGAGAATCATGGCCCAGGCAAGTTGACACACAACCTTAACTGTTACACAAAATAAGTCAATAGAGGATATAAAGTGTATATGTTAAAACAAGCCAGAATAAGAAATAATGAATATTGTTGGGGAGGGCAGCAAAGAACAAATTCAATAAATAGAAAACTCTACAAAGACAGATTTTAATCCAACTCTATGAACGATAGAAGATGGAAGGAATACACAGAGTCACTGTACCAAAAAGAATTGGTTGATGTTCAACCATTTCAGGACGTACCATAGGAGCAGGAACCAGTGATATGGAAGGAAGAAGTCCAGGCTGCACTGAAAGAGTTGGTGAACTACAAGGCTCCAGGAATTGATGGAATACCAACTGAGATGTTTCAACAAACAGATGCAGCATTGAAAGTACTCACTCGTCTATGCCAAGAAATTTGGAAGACAGCCACCTGGCCAACCGACTGGAAGACATCCATATTTATGCCTATTCCCAAGAAAGGTGACCCCACCAAATGTGAAATTATCAAACAATATAATTAATATCACATGCAAGTAAAATTTTGCTGAAGATCATTCAAAAGCAGCTGCAGCAGTATATCAACAGGGAACTGTCAAAAATTCAAGCTGGATTCAGAAGAAGATGGAAACAGGGATATCATTGCTGATGTCAGATGGATTCTGGATGAAAGCAGAGAATACCAGAAAGATATTTACCTGTGCTTTATTGACTATGCAAAGGTATTCAACTAAATAGTTCATAACAAATTATGGATAACATTGCAAAGAATGGGAATTCCAGAACACTTAATTGTGCTCATGAGGAATCTGCACATAGACCAAGAGGCAGTTGTTCAAACAGAACAAGGGGATACTGCGTGGCTTAAAGTCAGGAAAAGTATGCATCAGGATTTTATCCTTTCACCATACGTATTCAATCTATATCCTGAGCAAATAATCCAAGAAGATGAACTATATGAAGAACTGGTCATCAGGATTGGAGGAAGACCAATTAACAACCTGCCTTATGCAGATGACACAACCTTGCTTGCTGAAAGAGAAGAGGACTTGAAGCACTTACTGATGAAGATCAAAGACTACAGCCTTGGATTACACCTCAACACAAATAAAACAAAAATCCTCACAACTGGACCAATAAGCAACAACATGATAAAGGGAGAAAAGATTGAAGTTGTCAAGGATTTCATTTTACTTGGATCCACAATCAACAGCCATGGAAGCAGCAGTCAAGAAATCAAAAGATGCATTGCATTGGACAAATCAGCTGCAAAAGACCTCTTTAAAGTGTTGAAAAGCAAAGATGTCACCTTAAAGACAAAGGTGCACCTGACCCAAGCCGTGGTGTTTTCAGTTGCCTGCTATGCATGTGAAAGCTGGACGATGAATAAGGAAGACTGAAGAAGAATTGATGTCTTTGAATTGTAGTGTTGGAGAAAAATGTTGAATATGCCATGGACTGTCAAAAGAATGAACAAATCTGTCTTTGAAGAAGTACAACCAGAATGCTCCTTAGAAACAAGGATGGAGAGACTATGTCTCACATGCTTTGGATGTGTTGCAGGAGAAATCAGTCCCTGGAAAAGGACATTATGCTTGGTAAAGTAGAGGGCAGTGAAAAAGAGGAAGACCCTCAATGAGATGGATTGGCACAGTGCCTGCAACAACGGGCTTAAGCATAACAATTTTTGTGGGGATGGTGCAGGAACAGGCAGTGTTTCATTCTGTTGTGCATAACATAACTATGAGTTGGAACCGACTCAATGGCACCTAACAACAACATCAGTGATCATTTCAAATGTTAATGCTCTAAACATTACAGCTAAAAGGCAGAGACTGTCAGATTTGACAGAAAAGAACCAACTCTATGCTGTCTACAAAAAAACCACTTTAAATATAGATATTTAGATCAGTTAAGAGTAAAAGATGGAGAAAGATATACCACATGAACACTAATTATAAATAATATGAGATAGGAATATTAATTTCAGATAAAGCAAGCTTCAGTTTAAGTAGATACATGAGACTAAATGGGTACCTCCTGTCTGGAGGTAAGACGAGAAGGCAGAAGGGAAAGGAGCTGGATGAATGGACATGAGAAATCTGTGGTAGAAAGGAGGAATGTGCTATCACATCATAGAGAGAACAACTAGGGTCACATAACAATGTGTGTATAAATTTTTGCATGAGAAACTAGCTTGAGTTGCAAATTTTCACTTAAAGCACAATTAAAAAAAAAAAAAAGAAAAGAAACCAAAAGAGATCTACATAATGGAAAAACATACCATGGTCATGGATAGGTAAATCTACAAGATACTGCAAAACTTCAACAACAAAAAGACAACCAAATTAAAAAATGGGCAAAGGATATGAACAGGCATTTCACAAAAGAAAACTTCAGGCAGCTAAAAGATACATGAGGAAATGGTCATGATCATTAGCCATTAGAGAAATGCAAATCAAAACTACAATGAGATACCATCTCACCCCAATAAGACCAGCATTAACCCAAAAAATATAAAATAATAGATGTTGAAGAGGTTGTGTAGAGACTCAAACACATATACACTGCTGAGGGGAATGTAAAATGGTGCAACTACTTTGGAAATTGATTTGGCACTTCCTTAAAAAGCTAGAAATAGAAGTACCATAGAATCCAGCAATCCCACTCCTTGGAATATACCCTGGAGAAATAACAGCCATCACATGAATGGATATATTCACATCTATGTTCACTGCAGCACTGTTCACAATAGCAAAAAGATGGAAACAACCTATGTGCCCAACAAAGGAAAAATGGACAAAGAAATTGTGGTACATTCACACAATGGAATACTGTACAACGATAAAGAACAAAATGAACCTGCGAAACATCTCATAACATGTATGAATCTGGAAGGCTTTATGCTGAGTGAAATTAGTCACAAAAGGACAAATATGGTATGAGACCACTATTATAAAAACTCAAGAAAAGGTTTAAACAGAAGAAAACATTCTTTGCTGGTTACGAGGTTGGGGATGGAAGAGATGGGTATTCACAAAAACTAGATAGCAGGCAAGAATTATCTTAGGCAAAGGGAAGGGCAATACACGATACAGGGGGAGTCAGCACAACTGGACTAAACCAAAAGTGAAGAAGTTTCCTGAATACAACCAAACACTTCAAGGGATAGAGGACCATGGTTTCAGGGGACATCTAGGTCAACTGGCATAACAAAATGTATTAAGAAAAAGTTCTGCATCCCCCTTTGGTGAGTGGCATCTGGGGTCTTAAAAGCTAGCAAGTGGCCGTCTCAGATGCATCAGTTGGTCCCAACCCACCTGGAGCAAAAGAGAATAAAGAACACCAAGACACAAAGAAAAAAAGAGCCCAAGAGACAGAAAGGGCCACATAAACCAGAGACTCCATCAGCCTGAGACCAGAACTAGATGGCGCCTGGCTACCACCAGTGACTGCCTTGACAGGGAACACAACAGAGAGTTCCTGATGGAGCAGGAGAAAACTGAGGTGCAGAACTCATATTCTAGTAAAAAGACCAGACTTAATGGTATGACTGTGGCTGGAGGGACCCCCGAAGACATGGCCTCCAGACTCTCTGTTAGCCCAAAACTAAAGCCATTCCCGAAGCCAACTCTTTAGACAAAGAATAGACTGGACTATAAGACATAAAATGATACTCCTGAAGAGTGTGCTTTTTAGTTTAAGTAGACACATGAGACTAAATGGGCACCTCCTGTCTGGAGGTAAGATGAGAAGGCAGAAGGGAAAACAGTTGGATGAATGGACACGAGAAATCCGTAGTAGAAAGGAGGAATGTGCTGTTACATTATAGAGAGAACAACTAGGTTCATATAACAATGTGTGTATAAATTTTAGCATGAGAAACTAACTTGAGTTGTAAATTTTCACTTAAAGCACAATTTAAAAAAAAAAAGAAAAGAAACCAAAAGAGATCTACATAAATGGAAAAACATACCATGGTCAGGGATAGGTAAACTCAACATTGTGAAAATGATAATTCTACCCAAAACAATTTACAAATAAAATGCAATCCTGATCCAAATACCAAGAACATTCTTTAAAGAGACAGGAAAACTAATTAACTCTATATGGAAAGAGAAGAAGCCCCAAATAAGTAAAACACTATTGAAGAATAAAGTAGGAGGACCAGCACTACCTGACCTGAGAACCTACTATACAGCTATTGTAGTTAAAACAGCTTGGTACTGGTACAACGACAGATACATTGACCAATGGAACAGATTGAGAACCCAGGTGTAAATCCATCCACCTATGGTCACCTGATCTTCGAAAACTGCTCAAAGTACATCAAATGGGGAAAAGACATTGTTGTATTTACAAATGGTGCCTGCAGAAATGGATGTCCATCTACAAAAATATGTAACAGGATCCATACTTCACACTGTACACAAAAAATAATTCGAAATGGGTCAAAGATCGAAATATAAAGCCAAAATTTATAAAGATCATAGAGAAAAAATAAGATCAACACTAGAGGCCCTAATACACAGTGTCAACAGAATACAAACCATAACTAATAACATACAAACTCTAGATTAGCTAGATAACTGGCATTGTCTAAGTGTTAAACACTTATGTTCATCAAAAGATTTCACCAAAAGAGTAAAAAGAGAACCCACAGACTGGGAGACAGAAAAAATTGGCTATTACAAGTTCGACAAAGTTCTAATCTCTAAAATCTATAGGAAAATCCAACACCTCTACAACAAAAAGGCAAATAATCCAATTAAAAAATGAGCAAAGGAAATGAACAGACACTTCACCAAAGAAGACATTGGAACGTCTAACAGACACATGAGAAAATGCTGGAAATCACTAGTCATTGTTGTTGTTTTTGTTAGGTATCATGGAGTCAGTTCTGTCTCATAGTGACCCTTTCACAACAGAACGAAACACTGCCAAGTCCTGCACCATCCTCACAGTTGTTGCTCTGCTTGAACCCATTGTTGCAGCCACTGTGTCAATCCATCTCTTTGAGGGTCTTCTTCTTTTTTGCTGACCCTCTACTCTACCAAGCATGATGTCTTTCTCCAGGGACTGATCCCTCCTGATAACATGTCCAAAGTTTGAGAGTCATACGTAGCCCCACCATCCTTGCTTCTAAGGAGCATTCTGGTTGTACTTCTTCCAAGGCAGATTTGTTCTCTCTTTTGGCAATCCATGGGATATTCAATATTTTTCTCTAACACCACAATTCGAAGGCGTCAATTCTTCTTTGGTGTTCTTTATTCATTATCCAGCTTTCACGTGCATATGGGGTGATTAAAAACACCATTACTTGAGTCAGGCACACCTCAGTCCTCAAGGTGACATTCTTGCTTTTCAACACTTTAAAGACATCTTTTGCAGCTGATTTGCCCAATGCAATGAGTCATTTGATTTCTTGACTGCTGCGTCCGTAGGTGTTGATTGTGGATCCAAGTAAGATGAAATCCTTGACAATCTCAATCTTGGCTCCGTTTATTATGATGTTGCTTATTGGTCCAGTTGTGAGGGTTTTTGTTTTCTTTACGTTGAGGTGTAATCCATACTGAAGGCTGTGGTCTTTGTTCTTCATCAGTAAGTGCTTCAAGTCTTCTTCACTTTCAGCAAACAAGATTGTGTCAGCTGCATAATGCAGGTTGTTAATGAGTCTTCCTCCAGTCCTGATGCCTCATTGTTCTTCATATAGTCCAGCTTCTCAGATTATTTGTTCTGCACACAGACTGAATAAGTATGGTGAAAAGATACAACCCCGATGCACACTTTCCCTAACTTTAAACCATGCAGTATCCCCTGGATCTGTTTGAGACTTCTTGATCCATGTACAGATTCCTCATGAGCACAATTAAGTGTTCTGGAATTCCCATTTTTTACAATGTTATCCAGAATTTGGCATAATCCACTCAGTTGAATGCCTTTTCATAGGAAAGAAAACACAGGTAAACATCTTTCTGGTATTCTCTGCTTTCAGCCAGGATCCATCTGACTTCAGCGAAGATATCCTTGGTTCCATGTCCTCTTCTAAATTTTGCCTGAATTTCTTGCAGCTTCATTTCAATATACTTACCGGTTTGACAGAGATTGGAGAAACTTCAAGAGTATAGCCCCCAAACACCCTTTTAGCTCGGTAATGAAGTCACTCCTGAGGTCTACCCTTCAGTCAAAGATTAGACAGGCCGATAAAACAAAATAAGACTAAAGGGGCACACCAGCCCAAGGGCAAGTACTAGAAGGCAGGAGGGGGCAGGGAAGCTGGTAATAGGGAACCCAAGGTTGATAAGGGAGAGTGTTGACATGCCGTGGGGTTGTTAACCAATGTCATAAACCGTATGTGTACCAACTGTTTAATGAGAAGCTAGTTTGTCCTGAAAACCTTCATCTAAAGAATTAAAAAAAATGTAAAATAAAGCAGGGTCACAGAGTGGTAGGAAAGGGAAATATGAAGGACCAGAGAAGGGATAAATTGTATCAAGAAAAGAAAAAATGGACAGTGCTAAAGAAAGTAGAAAAGTGGACCGAGAATCCATAAAAACCGCTGACAAAGAGAAATGTTCCCCACGGAAAAAGAGAAGTGATTTTTTGAGAAATGAAGAAAGTAAGGTTTTCTGGAGGAGTCTGTTCCATTGCTCTCTGTGCCACAGCATGCACAGAAGGAACTCCCTAAGCTGGTGTCCCTTTCCCAGAGGGTGAGTGGGACATAAGGCAGGCCTGCGTCTGGGGAAATGGCTCCTTCATGAATTATAGAAGATAGAGTGGTGATTTCATCCCACACTGGGACGTGGTTATCTTGTCACCTGCACTGGCTGGAACGCAGCCAGGGCTGGGAAGTCTTTAAAGATGGTGTAAGAAGGAAGGACAAATTATGCTTCCACTGCAAATTAGTCTGGGGCCAAATGTCTGTAATAATTATGTATACAAGCAAAATAACCTTCTTGGGACACCAACTTTTTCAGATGAATTTTGTGATGGGAACTCCAGGGATATAAAAGAATGAGGTTCTACAAGGTCCAATTCTGCTCTGGGGCCTTGTACTCAATTAGGATACATCAAGCTGTTGGAACACAAGACAACTTTAAAATTATGATTAGGTGAATCATGTGTAAAACTTAAAATGTGACATTAAGTAAAAGGATATGAAGTGGATTCTAAAATGGCATTTGAAATTTGTTCAAAATGATTTAAAGTAAATATTGATGCAAGTGGACAATGACCGAGGGAATTATATAAAAGTAAGTGTATTCATGCAATGGTGGTCCAGTGATTTTTTTTCTCTAAAAATTCCTTTAATTGTATTTTAGGCTTCTAAAGGAAATAATAATAGTAAGATAGAAATAAATAAACATATATAATACTCTTTCAAGAAAGCCAGTGATAAGGGTGTTTCATTCTTTGAATGGTTCCCAGAATCTCTAATTTAAAAGTTCCTTAGATTATTTTTCACACAAGTTAAAATGGAAATGAAAAACCATAATTTTTAAGAGTAGTAAAAATATGTTCATCATGAGCCTACTCTAGGATGACACTGGCTTCCAGCACCAAGTGAAAACTCAGTAATAACTTCCCAACCCTGAAAGAAGGAAGAATGTCTGCTCCGTTAGAGGTGCACTTCTCCTCGTTCTCAATGCAAAAAGGAAATTTTCACTTGAGAATCTGCGCAAATAACGTTGAAAATCATGCCCACCATGAGCACCTCTGTGGTTTTACTAGAAGTGTGCTGAATGAATGTCCCTGAGCACTGGTAATTGGGTCTCATTTCTTCCAAGGGACCAGAGAGGTGTCCATTCAAATGTGGTTGCTGGTAGTCAAGCCATTTGATAAGGGTGTGTGTGTGCTGTTCTTGTTTGGTCAGGTGTGTTTTCTTGTGAAGCCCTTAACTCAGCAGAGCTGGGGATAGAGAGATTCTATTCCAAGGTGGCCCAGCAGGGGGAAAGAGAAGGGACCATGGAAACAAATGAAGATGTGAGTTCAATACTAGCTGTACCACTTTTGGGATACAAGGCCTTGAGAAAGTCACTTCGCCTATCTGAGCCTGAGTCCTTTATCCCTCAGATGGAAATAAAATGGGTTTGTTGTGAGCAGCAATTTAAAAGTAGGATCGTTTATTCCAGGCTTTGATATATATCAGAAGCTAAAAATAAGAAATGGTCAGATTCATCTCCACGAGCCATAGTGGAGAGAGCTCATGGAATCTGGAGTGACATTTTCCAGAGACTGAGTCACTAGCCATCCAGAAGCATGCACTGTACCACATGAGCCAAGCATGTTGACTCATTTAATGTTTAAAACAACCCTATGAAAAAAAAAGTTTTTTTTTTTTTTTATGATGTTGGTGCTACTGCCATCCTCATTTTCAGGTGAGGGAAGTGAGACTTGGAGACACTAGTTACCTTGTTCAAGGTTGCAAAGCTCTCAGGGCAGAACCAAGCTGTCTGACTCCATGGCACAGGCTCTTGACCCCAGGTGCCCCTGCCTCTCCAGATCATCTCAGTTCCCAAAGAACAACCTCTCCTGGAACTGGGAACATGTAAGTAGCCCTCTAAATGCCCATACTGCACAGGGACCCTGATCGGCCTCCTGGTCTCTGTGGAGATATTTCAAATCCCTGTCTCTTGTAACTTCTGTGGATGAGGCCCATCGTGGGCGTGTGGAGAACTCACCCTTCTCTAAATTCCCTGTCTCAGAAATAATTGCTTTCACTTCCATCAAGGGGTTTGGGAAGTACAGCTCTGCAATGTACTCAGGAAGGAGAAGAGGACGACAGGTGGGTGAGCACGAAGAGTCACGACTCTTTCCAAATCGTTTAATTTATTTAAAAATCAGAAGCAAAAAATGAATATATTTTTACTGGATATATATTAATCCAGCCTGGTAATTTAAAATATATATATATTTTATGGAGAGAGGAGTCCAGGAAAACAAAAGTACTTCAGGCCCACAGAAGTCACAGCACTGTTCTTATCTGATATGTGGTTTCCAAAGATATTCTCCAAATTGATAGTTTGCGTTTTCACATAATACAAATTGAAGTGAGTTCTAGGGGAGGGAGGCATGTCCCATCGGTCTTGTAGATTATTCACCCTATAGGGAGGGGCATGGCCAGAGAAGGGCCAGTTGGAGGCAGGATCCTCATCGTGCCTGGTTAAGGACAGTGTTGGATGCGGAGTAGGGGACAAAATCGTGTCTTTTACTTCTGACTCCCAAAGCATCTGGTAAGGGCTGTGTGGAGAATAGGTGTTGAGTAGCAGATGCTGAGTAAGTGGATTATTGACATCCAGGATGCACAAAAACAGGGCTTCCAAAAGTAGAAGCATTTTATTAAATAAGATTCCTCTTAGGTAATAGTTTGAGTCATAATTCAATTCCAAATTAATACTTAAACAGGGCAAGATGAGGAAGTACAAGATTCTTTCAATCTTAAAAAGAAGAAATACAATCCTTAAACATATTCTAAAATTAACGTAATTCTTGAAGTGGTCAAATAAGTTTGCAGAGGAAGATAATGAGTACTGCTGCGTTCTCAAGGCTATTACGTTTACTGTCTATTCATGAATCTTATGGTTAATACAGACCAGACAGAGGTTACCAAATTCTCAGCTACCAGACTAAATTTTGTTTTCCCTCTGTTCAGTTTCCAGGGATTTCAGCAATGACCCAGCTTCCTATCACTGATTCTTATAATTAAAATCCATTATTTCACTGCTGCTTCAATAGAATTCATCAACAAACATTTGCACGTAAATTAAAATATTTTTCTTCTGATCTTGAGTACAACTTGCATAAGTATATATATTTATTTACACCCTAATTAAAGCCACTTACCATCACTAATGATAATGAGAATTACAGATATTCCATATCCTAAAAAGGTATTTATTAACATGTCTTAACTTCTTCAATGGAAACCCTGGTGGCATAGTGGTCAAGAGCTCAGCTACTAAACAAAAGGTTGACAGTTCGAATCCACCAGGCTTCCTTGGAAATAGCATGGGATGGTTTTACTCTGTCTTATAGGGTCGCTATGAGAAGATAAGAAGCTGCTTAACTGAGTAGCTAAGACTGTGGAAAGAACTAGCTAAGAAACCAGACTCCCTTGGATCACATCTTAGCTCCACTACATACTAGCTGTGACCTTGGGCAAGTCACTTAAATTCTGTCTTTGTTTCATTTTCCACTTTAGCACTTTGTGAAGAATAACTAAGTTATTACATGCTAATTTTCTTAGAGTAGAATCAGATACATGGTTAAACATTCAATAAACGTTATCTATTATTATTGAATTCTGTTCATTGCATTATTTGATGACACTACTCTATATTGTCCTAAAAAGTAAAATGCAAGTGATAATAGTGTTTTACAGAGTACCTGCCCACTTTCTCTCAGTCTTGGCTTATCATGCTTATGCCAGTTAATCTACTGATTTAGAATAACAGAACAAATTTAGGAGTGTCACTGACCTAATGGTCATTTTAATAAAAGTGCAAAATAAGCTATAGCAAGGGGTTTCTGCTTTCTAACAACAAAAATAATCACTAAATGGTTCAAGAACATAGCTTCCTCACTTGGGGATCCACTTAAAATAGGTGAAACAGAGAATATTGTCTGGAGAAATGTTGTCTAAGCTGGGGCTCGAAAAATAAAAAGAAGTTCTCCGAATAAAGAAGAGGAAATTGAACATATTCAAGGTAGGTAAAAACATAGAGACTGTTTGGAAACGGAAGTCATATTGGAGCTTCTGCAGAGTCTCTAGTCTACTCTTTACTCTGCACACCAGGAGCTATCTGTTCCAAGACAAAATACCAAAAGCACCTGTCTTAGTCAAGGTTCTCTAGAGAAACAGAAGCAATGAGTGGTATATACACAGAGAGAGAGATTTACTACAAGGGATTGGCTTATGCAACTGTGGGGGGAGGAAAGTCCAAAATCTGTAGGTCAGGTGACAGGCTGGAAACTTTTTCTGGCTCATGGGATTGTAGGGGCTGGCAAGTCCAAAATCTGTAGGTTAGGCAACAGGCTGGAACATCCGTAGGTCAGGCAATAGGAAAAGTACAGAGTCAAGAGAGAGAATAAATTCTGCCAAAATACCTATTTATAGTCTAAAGGTAGAATTACCCTAATGAATCTCCCTGTTTGACTGATTGATTGATTACCTTACATTAGATTACAGAAATCAGTCTAGTTTTTGGCAAAGCCCCTGGGAACTATAACCAAAACAAATTTGCACATACAATTAACCATCGTAACACTCAACTCACAAGAAAAAATTGGATAGGGTATGAACATTTTATTTATATTAAGAATTTATGTGAGGAGTTATTTTAAATGTAATAAAATAAATACATCTATGGCAAATAACCACCATGTGTCTATCATTTTGTCATACTGTGGTGCTTGTGTGTTGCTGTGATGCTGGAAGCTTTACCACCCGTATTTCAAATACCAGCAGGGTTACAATTGGTAAACAGGTTTCAGCAGAGCTTCCAGACTGGGAAAGAAGAGGAAGAAGGACATGGCAATCCACTTCTGAAAAAATTGGCTGTTGAAAACCTTACAAATAGCAGCCGAACATTGTCTGACATAGTGCCAGAAGAGAAGCTCCTCAGGTTGGAGGGGCTCAAAATACGACTGAACATTCAAAATATGACTAGGGAAGAGCTGCCCCCTTAAAGTCAACCTTAATGACACAAATGGGGTCAAGTTTTCAGGACCTTGATTTGCTGATGTGGCCAAAAGAGAAGAAACAGCTGCAAACATCCATTAATAATCGGAACCTGGAATGTACAAAGCACGAATCTAGGAAAATCAGAAATCATCAAAAATGGAATGGAATGCATAAACATTGATATCTTAGGCATTAGTGAGCTGAATCAGGAAATCGTATGGTCTACTATGACAGGAATGAAAAACTGAAGAACATTTCAAGATCTATCAGGAAGTACAATGCTGTCAGTGATAGGATAATAACCATACGTCTAGAAGGAAGACCAGTTAATACGACTATTATTCAAATTTACCCACCAACCCTAAGGCCACAGATGAAGAAATTGAAGATTTTTACCAACTTCTGCAATCTGAAATTAATCAAACACGCAATCAGGATGCATTGATAATTACTGGTGATTGGAATGCAAAAGTTGGAAATAAAGAAGGACTGGTAGTTGGGATATACAGCCCTGGTGATAGAAACAACTCCAGATGTCACATGATAGAAGTTTGCAAGACCAAGGACTTCTTCATTGCAAATACCTTTTTTCAACAACATAAATATCAGCTATACACGTGGACCTTACCAGAGGAAATACACAGGAATAAAATAGACTACATCCGTGGAAAGAGATGATGGAAAATCTCAATATCATGAGTCAGAACAAGGCCAGGGGCCGACTGTGGAACAGACCATCAATTGCTCATATGCAAATTCAAGTTCAGGTTGATGAAAATTAAAACATGTCTACTAGAGCCAAAGTAGAACATTGAGTATATCTCACCTGAATTTAGAGACCATCTCAAGAATAGATTTGATGCATTGAACACTAATGACTGAAGACCAGATGAGTTGTGCCATGACATCAAGGATCATCATATGTGAAGAAAGCAAGAGGTCATTTAAAAGACAGGAAAGAAAGAAAAACACCAAAGAGGATGTTGGAAGAGATACCGAAAATTTCTCTTAAATGTAGAGTAGCTAAAGTGAAAGGAAAAAATGTTGAAGTAAAACAGCTGAACAGATTTCAAAGGGTGACTCAAGAAGACAAAATAAAGTATTATCATGAAATGTGCAATGATCTGGAGATAGAAACACAAAAGGGAAGAATTTGCTCAGAATTTCTAAAGCTGAAAGAACTGAAGAAAAAATTCAAGCCTTGTGTTACCATATTGAAGGATTCTAAGAGGAAAATATTAAATGCCGCAGGAAGCATCAAAAGAAGATGGAAGAAATACACAGAGTCACTATACCAAAAACAGAAAAAACAAAAAACTGGTCAAAGTTGAACCATTTCAGGAAATGGAATATGATCAAGAAACGATGATACTGAAGGAAGAGGTCCAAGCTGCACTGAAAGCATTGTCGAAAAACAGGTCTCCAGGAATTGGCAGAATACCAACTGAGACATAAAAACAAATGGATGCAGAGCAGGTAGTGCTCACTCGTCTATGCCAAGAAATTTGAAAGACAGCTACCTGGCCAACAGACTGGAAAACATCCATATTTGTGCTCATTCCAAAAAAAGGTGATCCAACCAAATGTGAAATTATTGAACATCATTAATATTACACATAGGTAAAATTTCCCTGAAGATCATTCGAAAGTGGTTGCAGCAGTACATCAACAGGCAATTTCCAGGAATTCAAGCCAGATTCAGAAGTGGACGTGGAAGGAGGGGTATCGTTACTGATGTCAGATGGATCACGGCTGAAAGAAGAAAATACCAGAAAGATGTTATATTGACTGTGCAAAGGCATTCGATTGTGTGGATCATAACAAATTATGGATAACATTGCAAAGAACGGGAATTCCAGAACAGTTAATTGTGCTCATGAGGAACCTGTACTTAGACCAAGAGGTAGCTGTTCAACCAGAACAAGGGGATACTACGTGGTTTAAAGTCAGGAAAGGTGTGCATCAGGGTTGTATCCTTTCACCATACTTATTCAATCTGTATGCTGAGCAAATAATCCAAGAAGCTGGACTATATGAAGAGGAACACTGCATCAGAATTGGAAGAACACTCATTAACAGTCTGTGATATGGAAATGACACAACTTTGCTTAGCTGAAAGCAAAAAGGACTTGAGGCACTGATAAGGATCAAGGATCACAGCCTTCAGTATGGGTTACGCCTCCACATAAACAAAACAAAAATCCTCACAACTGGGCCAATAAGCAACATCATGATATATGGAGAAAATATTGAAGTTGTAAAGGATTTCATTTTACTTGGATCTCCAATGAATGCCCATGGAAGTAGCAGTCAAGAAATCAAATGATGCATTGCATTGGGCAAATCTGCTGCAAAAGACCTCTGTAAAGTGTTAAAAAGCAAAGATGTCACATTAAAGACTAAGGTGGGCCTGACCCAAGCCATAGTATTTTCGATTGGCTCATATACATGTGAAATCTGGACAATGAAAAAGGAAGACTGAAGAAGGATGAATGCCTTCGTGTTATAGTGTTGGTGAAGAATATTGACTACACCATGGACTGCTAAAAGAACGAACAAATCTGCCTTGCAGCAAGTACAGCCAGAATGCTCCTTGGAAGTGAGAATGGCAAGACCTCGTCTCTAGTACTTTGAACATATTATCAGGAGGGACCAGTCCCTGGAGTAGGACATCATGATATGTGAAGCAGTGGGACAGTGAAAAAGAGGAAGACCGTCTATGAGGTGGACTGATACAGTGGCTGGAACAATGAGCTCTAGCATAACAATGATTGTGAGGATGGTGTAGGACCAGGAAGTGTTTCGTTCTGTTGTACATAGGGTTGCCATGAGTCGGAATCGAATGGATGGAACCATACAGCAACAACAACAACAACATGGCAAATAAACTTACCACAAAAAAGTCAGAGTTTTAAAGAGGCACCTGTTAGGCATGGATTTTTGCCATAAGACTATGTAACAGAGGCAGTAGGCACTATTTGCTGCGATGCTGCATAGCCTTAATGTATAGAAGAGGACAGAATAACAGCGTCCGTAGAAAAGTGAGATTCATGTTAAAAAGAGCATCGAGATTGATAGTGAATTTGTTTAATGTAACACAAAGTAATACAACACATTGTATATTGGGGACTGACACTAATGGTGATGCACCCTTCTATGTGATTCTCTCTGTCCAGCTGCACCTGAGTCCCCATTTCCTTTATGCTGGTCTGGGATTCATGTGACTCTCCTCCCTTTACTCTTTCTTCCTCTATTGCTGTTAGCACTTCAGAAACTCCTCTTCTTTCACACCCGGGGCATTGGAAAGAGATGGAACTCCATATCCCCATGATGGGATGTGAAAGAGATCTAACAATTAGTTTGAGAAACACTGGATGAATTCTGGAGGAAATTTCACTGCAAAATAGCAAAACAGTGGGCCAGAAATGAGTACTTTTTTTCTATTTCATTGTATAAGCTTAAAAAGAGCTACACTTTGCCCCATAATTTATCATAGTGCACTGGATAAAAACTACAGAAGCAGAAAGAACACAAGGAATCAAATACTGATGATAACACATTGCATTGCCACCATCAATCTGTGAGGGACCCAGATTCTCTGCATTCTTGCTTACATTTGGTTATGTCTTTAAATCTTATTTTAGCCATTCTGATGTGTAGTGATATTTGCCTATTTCATATTAGTAGGATCATACACTATTTGTCCTTTTATGTCTCTGACTTATTTCTCTTAGCATGTTTTCAAAGTTAATCCATGTTATAGCATGCATCAGAATGTTACCAATAGCCAATCTGACACAAAATGTCCTTGTCTTTTCCCGAGTAAGAGTCCACGCGAAAGACAAACTTTATCTTCAGCAAGATTCATTTTGCTTGCGTCAAGCAAAAGGAGTCAGCCGGGGGACTAAGCCTCTCCAAAAGACTGACTCGTCAGAGTCAGGGAGGTCACAGCTCTTACAGTTTAAAAAAAATTAGGGTAGGATAATTGTGTCATCTTTACTCATGGGTTTTTTTGGAATAGGAGTGGTCTTCCAGGAAGGGGTATAGTCATTATAACAAAGTGACTTGCATCAGGCAGTAGTCATCCGTCGGTCACCTTGCGGATGTCTAAAGCATGCTCCAGATCTGGTTTCTTTGAAAAACGTCTTACAAAGGAGTACATTGTTTGTTCTTTCCTTATCACACATTCATGTACGGGGGTTTTGTGTCATTAGGCAAGCATATAATTTTTGTAAGTAAGTTGCAAGTTGCAGTTGATGCAGTGCTCCTTGTCTAGGAATTCAGTCCCTGTTTCTTTCCTATCTCAAGAACTTCATTTCTCTTTGTGGCTGAATAGTACACAAATGTATGGATATACTACAATTTGTTCATTTGTTATGGATTAAATTGTGTCCCCCCAAAATGTGTGTAAATTTGCTAGGCCACGATTCTCAGTATTGGGTGATTGTCCACCATTTTGTCAGCTGATGTGATTTTCCTATGTGTTGTAAATCCTACCTCTATGATGTTAATGAAGTGGGATTAGGGGCAATTATGTTAGGCAGGGCTCAATCTACAAGATTTAGGTTGTGTCTTAAACAATTTTCTTTTGAGATAGAAAAGAGAGAACGGAGCAGAAAGACAGGGGACCTTAGACAACCGAGAAACAAGAGCCAGAAGAATAGCACATCAATTGAGCCTGGGGCCCCTGCACAGAGAAGCTCCTTGACCAGGGAAGACTGATGACAAGGGCCTTCCCCCAGAGCCAATGGAGAGAGAAAATCTTCCCCTGGAACTGGCACCCTGAATTCGGACTTCTAGCCTCCTAGACTGTGAGAGAATAAATTTCTCTTTCTTAAAGCCATCCACTTGTGATTTTTTTTTAATTAACTTTTATTAAGCTTCAAGTGAACGTTTACAAATCCAATCAGTCTGTCACATATAAGTTTACATACATCTTACTCCCTACTCCCACTTGCTCTCCCCCTATTGAGTCAACCGTTTCAGTCTCTCCTTTCGTGACAATTTTGCCAGCTTCCCTCTCTCTCTATCCTCCCCTTCCCCCTCCAGACACGAGTTGCCAACACACTCTCAAGTGTCCACCCGATTTAATTAGCTCACTCTTCATCAGCATCTCTCTCCCCCCTGCTGACCAGTCCCTTTCATGTCTGATGAGTTGTCTTCGGGGATGGTTCCCCTTCCGTGCCAGCAGAAGGTCTGGGGAGCATTGCCGCCGGGATTCCTCTAGTCTCAGTCAGACCATTAAGTATGGTCTTTTTATGAGAATTTGGGGTCTGCATCCCACTGATCTCCTGCTCCCTCAGGAGTTCTCTGTTGTGCTCCCTGTCAGGGCAGTCATCAATTGTGGCCGGGCACCAACTAGTTCTTCTGGTCTCAGGATGATGTAGGTCTCTGGTTCATGTGGCCCCTTCTGTCTCTTGGGCTCTTAGTTGTCGTGTGACCTTGGTGTTCTTCATTCTCCTTTGCTCCAGGTGGGTTGAGACCAATTGATGCATCTTAGATGGCCGCTTGTTAGCATTTAAGACCCCAGACGCCACATTTCAAAGTGGGATGCAGAGTGTTTTCATAATACAATTATTTTGCCAATTGACTTAGAAGTCCCCTCAAACCATGTTCCCCAGACCCCCGCCCCTGCTCCACTGACCTTTGAAGCATTCATTTTATCCCAGAACCTTCTTTGCTTTTGGTCCAGTCCAACTGAGCTGACCTTCCATGTATTGAGTGTTGTCTTTCCTTTCACCCAAAACAGTTCTTATCTACTGATTAATCAATAAAAAACCCTCTCCCTCCCTCCCTCCCCTCTTCGTAACCACAAAAGTATGTGTTCTTCTCAGTTTTTACTATTTCTCAAGATCTTATAATAGTGGTCTTATACAATATTTGTCCTTTTGCCTCTGACTAATTTTGCTCAGCATAATGCCTTCCAGGTTCCTCCATGTTATGAAATGTTTCACAGATTCGTCACTGTTCTTTATCAATGCGTAGTATTCCACTGTGTGAATATACCACAATTTATTTACCCATTCATCCGTTGACGGACACCTTGGTTGCGTCCAGCTTTTTGCTATTGTAAACAGAGCTGCAATAAACATGGGTGTGCATATATCTGTTGGTGTGAAGGCTCTTGTATCTCTAGGGTATATTCCGAGGAGTGGGATTTCTGGGTTGTATGGTAGTTCAATTTCTAACTGTTTAAGATAACGCCAGATAGATTTCCAAAGTGGTTGTACCATTTTACATTCCCACCAGCAGTGTATAAGAGTTCCAATCTCTCTGCAGCCTCTCCAACATTCATTATTTTGTATTTTTTGGATTAATGCCAGCCTTGTTGGAGTGAGATGGAATCTCATCGTAGTTTTAATTTGCATTTCTCAAATGGCTAATGATCGAGAGCATTTTCTCATGTATCTGTTAGCTGCCTGAATATCTTCTTTAGTGAAATGTGTGTTCATATCCTTTGCCCACTTCTTGATTGGGTTGTTTGTCTTTTTGTGGTTGAGTTTTGACAGAATCATGTAGATTTTAGAGATCAGGCACTGGTCTGAGATGTCATAGCTGAATATTCTTTCCCAGTCTGTAAGTGGTCTTTTTACTCTTTTGGTGAAGTCTTTAGATGAGCATAGGTGTTTGATTTTTAGGAGCTCCCAGTTACCTGGTTTCTCTTCATCATTTTTGGTAATGTTTTGTATTCTGTTTATGCCTTGTATTAGGGCTCCTAGGGTTGTCCCTATTTTTTCTTCCATGACCTTTATCGTTTTAGTCTTTATGTTTAGGTCTTTGATCCACTTGGAGTTAGTTTTTGTGCATGGTGTGAGGTATGGGTCCTGTTTCATTTTTTTGCAAATGGATATCCAGTTGTGCCAGCACCATTTGTTAAAAAGACTATCTTTTCCCTAATTAACTGACACTGGTCCTTTGTCAAATATCAGCTGCTCATACGTGGATGGATTTATATCTGGGTTCTCAATTCTATTCTGTTGGTCTATGTGCCTGTTGTTGTACCAGTACCAAGCTGTTTTGACTCCTGTGGATGTATAATAGGTTCTGAAATCAGGTAGAGTGAGGCCTCCCACTTTCTTCTTCTTTTTCAGTAATGCTTTGCTTATCCAGGGCTTCTTTCCCTTCCATATGAAATTGGTGATTTGTTTCTCTATCCCCTTAAAATATGACATTGGAATTTGGATCCGAAGTGCGTTATATGTATAGATGGCTTTTGGTAGAATAGACATTTTTACTATGTTAAGTCTTCCTATCCATTAGCAAGGTATGTTTTTCCACTTAAGTATGTCCTTTTGAATTTCTTGTAGTAGAGCTTCGTAGTTTTCTTTGTATAGGTCTTTTACATCCTTGGTAAGATTTATTCCTAAGTGTTTTATCTTCTTGGGGGCTACTGTGAATGATATTGATTTGGTTATTTTCTCTTCGGTGTTCTTTTTGTTGGTGTAGAGGAACCCAAGTGATTTTTGTATGTTTATTTTATAACCTGAGACTCTGCCAAACTCTTCTATTAGTTTCAGTAGTTTTCTGGAGGATTCCTTAGGGTTTTCTGTGTATAAGATCATGTCATCTGCAAATAGTGATAACTTTACTTCCTCCTTGCCAATCTGGATACCCTTTATTTCTTTGTCTAGTCTAATTGCCCTGGCTAGGACTTCAAGTACGATGTTGAATAAGAGCGGTGATAAAGGGCATCCTTGTCTGGTTCCCGTTCTCAAGGGAAATGCTTTCAGGTTCTCTCCATTTAGAGTGATATTGGCTGTTGGCTTTGCATAGATGCCCTTTATTATCTTGAGGAATTTTCCTTCAATTCCTATTTTGGTAAGAGTTTTTATCATAAATCGGTGTTGTACTTTGTCAAATGCCTTTTCTGCATCTATTGATAAGATCATGTGGTTTTTATCTTTTGTTTTATTTATGTGATGGATTACATTAATGGTTTTTCTGATATTAAACCAGCCTTGCATACCTAGTATAAATCCCACTTGATCAGGGTGAATTATTTTTTTGATGTGTTGTTGGATTCTATTGGCTAGAATTTTGTTGAGGATTTTTGCATCTGTGTTCATGAGGGATATAGGTCTATAATTTTCTTTTTTTGTAATGTCTTTACCTGGTTTTGGTATCAGGGAGATGGTGGCTTCATAGAATGAGCTGGGTAGTATTCCGTCATTTTCTATGCTTTGAAATACCTTCAGTAGTAGTGGTGTTAACTCTTCTCTGACAGTTTGGTAGAACTCTGCAGTATAGCCATCCGGGCCAGGGCTTTTTTTTGTTGGACGTTTTTTGATTACCGTTCCAATCTCTTTTTTTGTTATGGGTCTATTTAGTTGTTCTACTTCTGATTGTGTTAGTTTAGGTAGGTAGTGTTTTTCCAGGAATTCATCCATTTCTTCTAGGTTTTCAAATTTGTTAGAGTACAATTTTTTGTAGTAATCTGAAATGATTCTTTTAATTTCATTTGGTTCTGTTGTGATGTGGTCCTTCTCGTTTCTTATTCGGGTTATTTGTTTCCTTTCCTGTTTTTCTTTAGTCAGTCTAGCCAATGGTTTATCAATTTTGTTAATTTTTTCAAAGAACCAGCTTTTGGCTTTGTTAATTCTTTCAATTGTTTTTCTGTTCTCTAATTCATTTTTTTTTTTTTAATTCATTTAGTTCAGCTCTAATTTTTATTATTTGTTTTCTTCTGGTGTCTGACGGATTCTTTTATTGCTCACTTTCTATTTGCTCAAGTTGTCAGGACAGTTCTCTGATTTTGGCTCTTTCTTCTTTTTGTATGTGTGCATTTATCGATATAAATTGTCCCCTGAGCACTGCTTTTGCTGTGTCCCAGTGGTTTTGATAGGAAGTATTTTCATTCTCGTTGCTTTCTATGAATTTCCTTATTCTCTCCTTGATGCCTTCTATAACCCAGTCTTTTTTCAGGAGGGTATTGTTCATTTTCCAAGTATTTGATTTCTTTTCCCTAGTTTTTCTGTTATTGATCTCTAGTTTTATTGCCTTGTGGTCTGAGAAGATGCTTTGTAATATTTCGATGTTTTGGACTCTGCAAAGGTTTGTTTTATGACCTAATATGTGGTCTATTCTAGAGAATGTTCCATGTGCGCTAGAAAAAAAAGTATATTTTGCAGCAGATGGGTGGAGAGTTCTGTATAAGTCAATGAGGTCAAGTTGGTTGATTGTTGTAATTAGATCTTCCGTGTCTCTGTTGAGCTTCTTACTGGATGTCCTGTCCTTCTCCGAAAGTGGTGTGTTGAAGTCTCCTACTATAATTGTGGAGGTATCTATCTCACTTTTCAATTCTGTTAAAATTTGATTTATGTATCTTGCAGCCCTGTCATTTGGTGCATAAATATTTAATATGGTTATGTCTTCCTGATCAATTGTCCATTTTATCATTATATAGTGTCCTTCTTTATCCTTTGTGGTGGATTTAAGTCTAAAGTCTATTTTGTCAGAAATTAATATTGCTACTCCTTTTTTGCTTATTGTTTGCTTGATATATTTTTTCCATCCTTTGAGTTTTAGTTTGTTTGTGTCTCTAAGTCTAAGATGTGTCTCTTGTAGGCAGCATATAGATGGATCGTGTTTCTTTATCCAGTCTGTGACTCTCTGTCTCTTTTTTGGTGCATTTAGTCCATTTACATTCAGCATAATTATAGATAAATAAGTTTTTAGAGCTGTCATTTTGATGCCTTTTCATGTGTGTTGTTGGCCATTTCATTTTTCCACATACTTTTTTGTGCTGAGACGTTTTTCTTAGTAAATTGTGAGATCCTCATTTTCATAGTGTTTGACTTTATGTTAGTTGAGTCGTTACGTTTTTCTTGGCTTTTATCTTGAGTTATGGAGTTGTTATACCTTTTGTGGTTATCTTATTATTTACCCCTACTTTCTAAGTAAAAACCTAACTTGTAACGTTCTATATCGCCTTGTATCACTCTCCATCTGGCAGTTCAATGCCTCCTGTATTTAGTCCCTCTTTTTGATTATTGTGATCTTTTACCTATTGACTTCCATGATTCCCTGTTATGTGTATTATTTATTATTTTTTTTTTAAATTAATCTTTATTTGTTTGTTTTTGTGATTTCCGTATTTGAGTTGATATCAGGACGTTCTGTTTTGTGACCTTGTATTGTGCTGGTATCTGATATTATTGGTTTTCAGACCAAACAATATCCTTTAGTATTTCTTGTAGCTTTGGTTTGGTTTTTGCAAATTCTCTAAACTTGTGTTTATCTGTAAATATCTTAATTTCACCTTCATATTTCAGAGAGAGTTTTGCTGGATATATGATCCTTGGCTGGCAGTTTTTCTCCTTCAGTGTTCTGTATATGTCGTCCCATTCCCTTCTTGCCTGCATGGTTTCTGCTGAGTAGTCTGAACTTATTCTTATTGATTCTCCCTTGAAGGAAATCTTTCTTTTCTCCCTGGCTGCTTTTAAAATTTTCTCTTTATCTTTGGTTTTGGCAAGTTTGATGATAATATGTCTTGGTGTTTTTCTTTTTGGATCAATCTTAAATGGGGTTCGATGAGCATCTTGGATAGATATCCTTTTGTCTTTCATGATGTCAGGGAAGTTTTGTGTCAGGAGTTCTTCAACTATTTTCTCTGTGTTTTCTGTCCCCCGTCCATGTTCTGGGACTCCAATCACTTGCAAGTTATTCTTCTTGATAGAGTCCCACATGATTCTTAGGGTTTCTTCATTTTTTTAAATTCTTTTATCAGATTTTTTTTCAGCTATGTTGGTGTTGATTCCCTGGTCCTCCAGATGTCCCAGTCTGCATTCTAATTGCTCGAGTCTGCTCGTCTGACTTCCTATTGCGTTGTCTAATTCTGTAATTTTATTGTTAATCTTCTGGATTTCTACATGTTGTCTCTCTATGGATTCTTGCAACTTATTAATTTTTCCAGTATGTTCTTGAATAATCTTTTTGAGTTCTTCAACAGTTTTATCAGTGTGTTCCTTGGCTTTTTCTGCAGTTTGCCTTATTTTGTTTGTGATGTCTTGAAGCATTCTGTAAATTAGTTTTCTATATTCTGTATCTGATAATTCCAGGATTGTGTCTTCATTTGGGAAAGATGTTGATTCTGTTGTTTGGGGGGGGTTGGAGAAGCTGTCATGGTCTGTTTCTTTATGTGGTTTGATATGGACTGCTGTCTCCGAGCCATCACTGGGAAACTAGTTTTTCCAGAAAACCTGCTAAAAAAATGCAGTCAGATCCCTATCAGAGTTCTCCCTCTGGCTCAGACTACTCAGATGTTAATGAAGTCACCTGGGGAGGGTGGGGGAGGGATCAGCGAGATAGGAGAGTAGCACCTCAGAATATAGCCAGAGTTGCTTGCCTTGCTTGGAATGACTATTATATCTGAGATTTCCACAGGGCGTGTCGCCTATGTGTGCTGGCTGTGTGGAGATTGTCCCCGGGGGGTCTGGTCCACTGGAGTCACGGTCAGATCCTCTGCTGTCAGCCCCACCCCCAAGGTTAAGGCTCCCCTACTGGGACGGTGCACTCCCGACTCCAAAATCATTCGCTGCCTCCCGGGACTCCCCATCCTGCCAGCCACGTAGCTGCGCCGCCCCCGAGAACCAGCTGGGCCCCCCCGGGGTCGGCTCAGGAGAGCGGAGCAGCTCCCCGTGCCTGCGCCGCGACAGCACGTCCCTGATGGGACGCTGCTTTCCCCACTCCAAGACCAGTCACTGCCTCCCGGGGACTTCTCCCACCGGCTGCGCCGCCACGCCGCCTGCGCGAACCGGTTGGGCCCCCCCCCGGGGTCAGTTCAGGGGGATGGAGCTGCTCCCCGTGCTTGTGCTGTTCCCGGGGCCCGCCAAAATCCCGGCGGGACGGCTCCCCGGCTGGGACGCTGCTCTCCCCGCTCCAAGACCTTTCACTGCCTCCCGGAGACTTTTCCCAGCGGTTGCGCCGCCATGCTGCCTACGCGAACTGGCTGGGCCCCCTCTCGGGGTTAGTTCAGGAGGGTGGAGCAGCTCCCCACGCCCGCTCCCCTCCTAAATCCCGGCGGTACGGCTCCCCATCTGGGACGCTGTTCTCCCTGCTCCAAGACCAGTCACTGCCTCCCGGAGACTTTTCCCACCGGCTGCGCCTCCACGCCACCTGCGCGAACCGGCTGGGCCCCCTCCTGGAATGAGTTCGGGTGCTAGGGCTGGGCCCCTTGTTTGTGCCGTCTGCCCCCCTGGGCTCTGCCCCAAATGGGGCGCCAAAGGTCTCCTGACTGGTAAGCTGGCTCCAGGCTCTGAAAACAATCGCTGCCTCCCCGTATTTGTTCGTTTTCCGTCTCCATATCTGTGTTTGTTGTTCAGAGTTCGTAGATTGTTATGTATGTGATCGATTCACTTGTTTTTCCAAGTCTTTGTTGCAAGAGGGATCCACGGTAGCGTCCACCTAGTCCGCCATGTTGGCCCCACCTCCTGATTTTTTTGTTAATAGCAGGACTAGCTGACTAAGACAGCATTTATCTGTTGATGGACACTTAGGTCGTTTGCACCTTTCGGCTACTGTGAATAATGCTACTAACAAACTGCATCCTTTGCTTTCTTTTCTTACCTTAATATAGTGGCTAGAACTTCCAGCACCATGCTGGATAAGAGTGGTGAGAGCAAATTTATTTTCCTATTTCAAATCCTTCAGTTTTTGTCTTAGTTATCCAGTGATGCTATAACACAAATACCACAAGCAAATGGCTTTAACAAACAGAAATTTATTTTCTTACAGTTTAGGAGGCTAGAAGTCTGAATTTAGAGCACGAGCTCTAAGTCTTTCTCTATCAGCTCTGTAGGAAAGTTCTTGTCTCTTCAGCTTCTGCTTCCTGGTTCCTTGAAGATCTCCATGTGTCTTGACATGTATCTTACCCCATCTCTCCCATGGTTGTTTGTTTAATCTCTTTTGCATCTTAAAAGAGGTTGACTCAAGATATGCCCTATGCTAATCCTATCTCATTAACATAACAAAGACAACCCATTTTCAAATGGGATTATAACCATAGGCATAGAAGTTAGGATTCACAACACATATTTTGGGGAGACATAATTCAATCCATAACATTCTTTCTTTGTTAGATGTAATATTATCCATAAGTATTTTGTAGATGAGGAGTTTCTATGTGGTGCAAACAGTTACACACTTGACTACTAGTCAAAAAGTTGGTAGTTCAAACCCACCCAGAGGTATCTTGGAAAACAAGTCTGGCAATCTGCTGCTACTAAAAAAATCACCTCCTTGAAAACTCTGTTGTGATGGTTAAAGTTGTGTGTGTGTCAACTTGGCTGTGCCATGATTCTCAGGGGTTTGGCCATTATGATGTAGTTCGACTGCTATGTAATGATGTAATAATCTACGTAATGAGATCTGATACAATGTAATTACCTACATGATGAGATCTGCTATGATCAGCCAATCAATTGAAAGGGAGTTTCCTTGGGGGTGTGGCCTCTATCCAATATATCTGGAGTTTCTGACAAAACTCATGGGCTTTTGCTAGCTCTGGATCCTGCATCTGGCTCCTTTTCATTTGACTTCCAGTTCTTGTGACTTAAGCTAGCAGTTTAAGTGCCAGATTTGGGAACTTCCAGTCTCTACAACTGCATGAGCCATTACCTTGGTGTAAATTTCTCTATATATCTCTGTGACTATCTGTCTATCTGTCTGTCTATCTATATCTCTCCAACCAACCATCCATCCATCCATCCATCCATCCATCCATCCATCCATCCATCCATCCATCCGCTTCACTGATTTTTCTTCTCTAGAGAAACCAGCTTAAGACACCTATGGAGCACAATTCTATTCTGCAGACATAGGGTCATCATGAGACAGAATTGACTTGATGGCAATTAACAACAGTTTTATAGATGCTCTTTAAAAAGTTGATAAAATTCTCCTTAAACACTAATTTGTTGAGATTTTTTAAAAACATGAACAGGTATTGAATTTTATGAAATAATTTTTCTGGATCAATTGATCTGATCATATGATTTTGTCCATTAGCCTGTTGATATGGTAGATTACACAGACTGGATTTTTATCGGCTTTACTGAGTTATATGTTGCCAACTTAAAGTGTTCAATTCAATGGTTTATAGTATATTACCACTGTAAATTTTAGAACATTTTCTTCACCTCAAAAAGAAACCTACATTTTAGCTATCACCCCCTACTCCCTATTCCATGCCCCCCCCACACACTGATCAACTCTAAGTATAACCAGTAATCTACTTTCTGTCTCTATAGATTTCCCTATTATGAACTTTCGTATGATTGAAATCCTATAATATGTGGTCTTTTATGGCTGTCTTTTTCACTTAGCATAATGTTTTCAAGGTTGATCCAATTTGTATTTATGGGTGCTTTATTACCGCTTGTGGCTGAATAATACTCCATTGAAACTTGCTCTTGAACCTCAAGCAGTTAAAGCAAAAGGAAGAAATGATGAAGTAAAAGAACTGAAGATTTCAAAGGGTGGCTGGAGGAGACAAAGTATTATAATGACACGTGCAAAGAGCTGAAGATCAAAAACCGAAAAGGAAGGGCACTCAGCATTTTCAAAGCTCAAAGAACTGAAGAAAAAATTCAAGCCTTGAGTTGCAATAGTGAAAGATTCTATGAGGAAAATATTAAACGACTCAGGAAGCATCGAAAGAAGATGGAAGGAATACACAGAGTCATTATACCAAAAATAATTAGTCGACCTTCAACCATTTCAAGAGGTAGCATATGATCAAGAACCGATGGTACTGAAGGAAGAAGTCCAAGCTGCACTGAAGTCTTTGGCAAAAAACAAGGCTCCAGGAATTGATGGAATGTCAATTGAGATGTTTCAACAAAGGGATGCAGTGCTGGAAGTGCTCACTCATCTATGCCAAGAAATTCGGAAGACAGTTTCCTGGCCAACCAACTGGAAAAGATCCATATTTATGCCTATTCCCAAGAAAAATGATCCAACTGAATGTGGAAATTATCGAACAATATTTTGTGACATGCAAGAAAAATTTTGCTGAAGATTATTCAAAAGTGGCTGCAGCAGTATATCCACAGGGAACTTCCAGAAATTCAGGCCAGATTTAGAAGAGGGTGTGGAGCCAGGGATATCATTACTGATGTCATATGGACCCTGGTTGAAAGCAGAGAATACCAGAAGGACGTTTACCTCTGTTTTATTGACTATGCAAAGGCATTCAACTGTGTGGATCATAACAAATTATGGATAACATTGCAAAGAATGGGAATTCCAGAACACTTAATTGTGCTCATGAGGAACTTGTACATAGATCAAGAGGCAGTAGTTCAGACAGAACAAGGGGATACTGAGTGGCTTTAAGTTAGGAAAGGTGCGCGACAGGGTTGTATCTTTCACCATACCTATTCGATCAGTATGCTGAAAAATAATCCAAGAAGCTGGATTATATGAAGAACAGGGCATCAGAATTGGAGGAAGACTCATTAACAACCTGCATTACGCAGATGACACGACCTTGAAGCACTTACTGATGAAACTTACTCTTGAAGACCACAGACTTTGTATGGATCACATCTCAACATAAAACAAAAATCATGACAAATGGGGAAAAGATTGAAGTTGTCAAGGATTTCGTTTTACTTGGACCCACGATCAACACGCATGGAAGCAGCAGTCAGGAAATCAAAAGGTGCATTCCGTTGGGCAAATCTGCTGCAAAAGACTTATCTAAACTGTTGAAAAACAAAGATGTCACCTTGAAGACTAAGGTGCACCTGACCCAAGCCATGGTATTTTTCACTGCATTATATGCATGTGAAAGCTGGACAGTGAATAAGGGAGACTGAAGAAGAATTGACGCCTTTGAATTGTGGTGTTGGAGAAGAATATTAAAAAATGGGCTCAAGCATAACAACGATTTTAAGGATGGTGCAGGACTGGGCAGTGTTGCATTCTGTGGTACATAGGGTCGCTATATGCTTTCATTTTTCTTGGGTATATACCTTTTTTTTTTTATACCTAGGAGTTGAATTGCCGTGGCATATGTTAACTCTATTTCTACTCATTTGAGTAACTGTTAGACTGTTTTCATAAGTATCTGAATCATTTAACATCCCACAAGCCGTGTATAAGGGTATCAAAATTTTCCACGCCCTTGCCAGTACTTAGTCATATCTGATTTTTTGTTATTCTAGCCATTTTAGTGGGAGTAAAGTGGTGTCATATTATGATTTGATTTACATTATTCTGATGACTAATGATGCCAAACATGCTTTTTGGCCACTTCTGTATCTTCTTTAGACAAATGTCTGTGAGTAGAAGTGCCGAGACGGGACATCTTTGCCTTGTTCCTATTTATTAGGGAAAAGCAGCCATGATTAAGAGCAATGGTTAAGCATTAGACTGCTAACTGAAAGGTCAGAGGTTCAAACTCACCAGCAATTCCATGAGAAAAAAGACCTGCTGATTTGCTCCTGTACAGATTTCAGCCTAGGAAACCCCATAGGGCAGTTTTACCTTGTCATATGTGTTCACTATGAGTCGGAATTGCCTCAACAGCGTTCAACAACAACAAAAGCAACATCTGGCCTTATGTCATCGAGTATGATGTTTCAAATAACATTATACCATTTGATGAGTAGTTTAGGTCCTTATAACAGAGTTTACCCAATTCCTCTTTCCTGTCATTCACTTCATTTGTATATTAGCTTTTATCACACAATACATTACTTCTATCGTTATTTTGAACAAATTGTTATTGGATTCATTAAACATGAGAAAATTAAAAGGGTTTGTTTTTACCTTAACTTATTCCTTCTCAAATACACTTCCTTTCTTGATACAAATCTGAATTTCTGACCTTATATATATATATTTTTTTTTATTTGTGAAGGACTTCTTTTAACATTTATTATGAGGCAGAAATAGTGGAAACAAATTCTCTCAATTTTTATTTCTCTGAAAAAGCATTTCTCTTTTATTTTTGATGGATGATTTTACTGGGTAGAATTTTAGGTTGGTGGTATTTTTCTTACAGCATTTTAAGTAATTCACTCCATTCTCATCTGGCTTCAGTTTTTTTTTTTTTTTAATCTTATGTAATTCTTATCCTTATTCCTCTATAGATATTTTTTTTCTGAGTTTTCTCATGATATTCTTAGTACTTGAAATTTTTCAAGCTTGAGTATAATAAGCCTAGGAGAGTGTCATGGACTGTGTCCCCCCAAAAATACATACCAACTTGACCAGGCCATGATTCCCAGTATCATGTGATTGCCCACCATTTTGACATCTGAAGTGATTTTGCTATGTGTTGTAAATCCTACCTCCATGATGTTAATGAGGTGGGATTAGCAGCAGTTAGGTTAATGAGGCAGGACCCAATCTGCAAGACTTGGTTATCTCTTAAGTCACTCTCTTTTGAGATACAAAACAGAAAAGCAGTCAGAGAAACGGGGACCTCATACCACCAAGGAACAAGAGTCTGGAGACTATCTCATCCTTTGGACCTGGGGTCCCTTTGCTGAGAAACTCCTCACAGTGGGAAGATTGATGACAAGGACTTTCTCCCAGATCTGACAGAGACAGAAAGCCGTCCTCTGGAGCTGGCACCCTGAATTTGGACTTCTAGCCTCCTACACTGTGAGAGAATAAATCTGTTCATTAAAGCCATCCACTTGTGGTATTTCAGTTATAGCAGCACTAGATAACTAAAACAGTGACAGTATGTTACTTACTTAATTTACTCCAAAAACAATAAGTAATAAACAGAAAATAAATATTTTAAGTAATTAAACCCTGTTTTATAACCACATGGTATTTAGGATCTTTTATGAGCATGAATCAAATCATTTTTGAATGTCCAAAATTCTAGCTGAACTTAGTGCGTGTAAAGTATATATGAGATTTATGGCAGGAAGGGAGGAAAAAATTTTGAAAATTTCTAGAAGCTCTAGTATTTTTTCTATTTTCTATCACTAGGATGAGTGGTAGGAATCTTTCTTAATTTTAATTTTCATGATAATTTTCAGTCTCTCTTAGAAAGAAAAATAGGTTCAAGTCGCATTTCTCAGAATCAGCCTCAGACCCCATTATCTTCTTGTTCTAGGGTGATTAAGTATTCTGAACAGCTCTTTTAATTTTTGCTTTCTGTTGTCATCTTATTTATCAAGCCTAGAGACATCTCAAGTGTACTTATGTCCTAGAAGTTCAATGTAATTTAGTTTTTTGCCCTTTCTTAGTGAATCCTTACCTTCCTTAATGAATACAAACCATGGAGAGTCTTTGCTTTTTTAAAACTTTCAAAATAGCATTACATTAAAAAATAAAACCTTCCTATTTCTCTTCTTAAGTCAAAATTGTATAGTCCATGTAAATACATTTGCATTATTTTTCTATTGCTCTGTTTTTCTCTAAGAATTTTTTAAAAATAACTTAAATTAAAAAAATAAAACCCTTTGCATGTGATTATTCAAGCATTTACGCATAATCAAGGAAAAGCAAAAACTCATTGCAGCCTAATTACTACTTGAGAGAAACATAAAACCCTAAACTCTTTAAAATATCTTATAAAATTATCTTCCAAAAATCTAAACCAAACACATTGCTGACAAGCCAATTCCAACTCACAATGACCCTATAGAACAGAGTAGTACTGCCCCATAGGGTTTCTGAGGCAGTAAATCTTCATGAATGTAGACTACCATATCTTTCTTTCATGGAGCAGCTAAGGGCTTGAGCTGCCAACATTTTGCTTAGCAGCTGAGTGATTAACCACTGAGCCACCAGTGCTTAAAAACTGTATTACTCTAGAATAAATGACAAAAAAATGTAGCACCCAAAAGACAAATTTATGGCAACATTGAAATCTGAAGTAATTTGAGGACGGATGAATAGTAAAATTGTTCATAAGGAGAGAGAACAGCTTTTCATTCACAGAGCTATGAATAAACTCCACTATGAAAGTTACATTGTATTTAAACAACCCGGATCATCAATGCACACACATGCTTTACTCATAAATTTTAATTTACTATAGAAACAAAAAAAAAAAAAAAATTTTTTTTTTTATAGAAACACATTTAGCATTTCTGCCATAACTCACTTATATGAGTTTTCCACGATCATTAAATGAATAAATCTTAATTTTTTAAATGTTAAATAAATATATCATAATATACTTATATTTTTTTAATTCCTCCCACAATAGAAACTACAAAAAGCAAACTTTTCCTTTAGAATGGTAAAGCTTAAATAGCTTGGTGACACTTAGGGGAATATCAGTGATATTAACAAATAGGATAGAAATTTCTTCAATAAAGCTGAAACTATAAAATAAACTTCCTACCACACAGCTAATTTTCATTTACAAATATTTTATTATTCATGCAAGTAGAAATGCTGAGTTGCTATTTTACTTTTTCTATTTTTTTAATTTTCAATTTTTAAAATAAAACATTTTGAAAGAAATAATAAATGTACAGTTTAACAAAAAAAATTATAAAGAAGATGTTTCTAGGAAGATGGTGGTATAACCAGAGCATCATTTCAACCCTATCCCACAAACACATCAAAAAATACAAGTTGGTAGCTTAGTCAAACATGCCATACAATCTAGAGCAAAGATTTGAGAAAAAAGTGAAAAAGTTACAGATAATAATCCTGGAATCCTTAGTATCAAATGAAAGGATAAAGAATTATATCAAACACTGATTAGAAGAAAAAATTGAACAAAAATGGTGAACAAGGAGAGATTGGGAGAAGAGGTACCCTGCCAGCTGGCCTGGCACAGCATGGCCATCTTGAGACAAAGCAAACGAAGTACAGGAAAGCAACATCATGGAATCCCCAATAGGAGACAGAGAAACCGTGTGGACATATCAATAGTGAAGCAAAGTGAGCAGACCATGAACTGGAGCTAAAGAGGGTATTATGGATTGAATTGTGTCCCCCAAAATGTGTGTCAACTTGGCTAGGCCATGATTTCCAGTATCGTGTAATTGTCCATCATTTTGTCATGTGTTGTGATTTTCCTATGTTATAAATCCTACCTCTATGATGTCGATGAGGTGGGATTAGTGGTAGTTATATTAATGAGGCAGATATAAAAGAGAGAAGCAAGCAGAGAGACAGCGGGAACTCATTACCACCAAGAAAAAAGTGCCAGAAACAGCGCATCCTTTTGACCCGGTGCTGAGAATCTCCTAGACAAGAGGAAGATTGATGACAAGAACCTTCCTCCAGAGCTAACAGAGAGGGAAAGCCTTCCCCTGGAGCTGGAATCCTGAATTCAGACTTCCAGCCCCCTAGACTGTGAAAGAATAAATCTCTGTTTGTTAAAGCCATCCACTGGTGGTATTTCTGTTGCAGCAGCCTTAGATGACTGAGACAGAGGGAATGTATAGGAAGAAAATCAAGAGCTCCAGGAATCCCAGCAATCACAGAGCTAGGAGGAAGCCAGTATCCAGATACAAGGTGGCTCACCAGCGATAGTCCCTGACCATTAGGATGGGTGGCATGAAAGGAGTAATAAATCCATAGAGTGTCAGAAGAAGATCCCACACCTGAGAGGACACTGGACAACTTGCCCCTCCTTGCACTCGGTCGGGGCCAGCTCATGATTACTGGCTTCAGCCAACAGGCAGCCTTTCCCAGTGAATAGAGGAGGACCCTCCCCATCTCTCCACCCTCCTGGAGATTAGCAACATGAATTCCCTCCTCTTTGGGGCCATGACTGCCAGGGACCAAACTACAAGCACCTCTTTTTCCCTTCACTCGGCAGAGAATTAGCACTTCTCTAGCCACCCACCCTGCCCCCACCCCCGCTGGCCTGCCATACTGGCAGAGAGGGCTTCCACACTTCGGGCCACATGCTCTACCTACAGCCCTATCTGCTGAGCAGGCAGAGAGTTCCCAGCACCCCCAGCCACATTCTCTGCCTCCCATCCCACGCACCTGAGAGTGGACAGAGAATGTCATGGAGCTGTTGGCCACCCACCCTGCCCCCCATCCCACACATGCACCGAGTGGTAGAGAGAATTTTGGCTCTCCCTGCCACCAGGCACACAATAATCTCATTACTCCACCCACCCGGAAAGCAGCTGGGAACACTCCCACTCAGCTGGAATGATGAGAGGTGGCATCCAGTGCCCACCCAGCCTGCCCACAACCATCTTGCATGCCCACTGAACAGCAATGAAGGCTCATCCTGCCTGCCACTGCCCCGCTCACCCCAAAACAGGAGGTGAGCCCTCCTGTGCAACCAGAGGAGAGATCAGCAAAGCATGCTTCACCCACTGGCCTTAATATATCAAAGCAAAACAAAACAAAACCAGGACGAAGCAAACAAACATAGAATCAATCAATAAATGGCACCTTAATTCCTCAAAGACATCAGACAATATCATGTCATATAAAGAAACAAGACAAGACGGCTCAAACAAGTGACGAAAATAAAGGGGCACTGGGAGTAGATCACCAGGTTTTTCTCCTATGGAGCCCCTGGGTTGGTTTGAACCACCAATCTTTCAGTTAGTAGTTGAACACTTAACTGTTGCACCACCAGGGTTTCTTATGGAAAGGGAAAAACAGTAACTTTGCAGTGGAAAAACCTGGCAGACATCACCTTAACCAAGTAATTACCATTAACATCAGCAGTAATACATGTCACTGATGTCATGTACCCCGTGATAGGATGTTATGAGAAGGGTGTTGATAGTCTTCTAAAAAATCTATAACCCCAGGTAGCACTACATGATGAACATAGCCAATGTCACTGAACTGTACATGTAAAAAATGTTGAACCAGCTAATGTTTTATTATATGTTTTTACCATGATAAAACCACTTAAAAAACAAACAAAAAATCTATAACCCCAGTCTAAACATGAGAAAACATCAGACAAGCCCAAATGGATGGACACTGGATAACAAGGAAAGACTGAGAAATTATCACAAATTAGAGGAGACTACAAAAATATGACAACTGTTATGGATTGAATTGTGTCCCCCAAAAGTGTGAGTCAACTTGGCTAGGCCATGATTCCCAGTACTGTGTAACTGTCCACCCTTTTGTCATCTGATGTGATTTTCCTATGGGTTGTAAATCCTGCCTCTATGATGTTAATGAGGCAGGATTACAGGCAGTTATGTTAATGGGACAGGACTCAATCTACAAGATTCAGTTTTGTTTTATGTCAATCTATTTGGAGATATAATAGAGAGAAGCAAGCAGAGAGGCCAGGGTGGGGGGGTGGTTGGGGAGGGAATGACTCATACCACCAAGAAAGCAGCACTGGGAGCACAGCATGTCCTTTGGACTTCAGGTTCCTGTGCTGAGAAGCACCTAGACCAGAGGAAGATTGATGAGAAGGACCTTCCCCCAGAACCTACAGAGAGAGGAAGCCTTCCCCCAGAGCTGGCACCCTGAATTTGGACTTCTAGCTTCCTAAACTGTGAGAGAATAAATTTCTCTTTGTTAAAGGCATCCACTGGTGGTATTTCTGTTACAGCAGCCCTAGATAACTAAGACAACAACTAAGTGCAATGTGGGATCCTGGGACAGAAAAAGGACATAGTGGAATAATGGCTGAAATCCCATTAAAATTTGTGGTTTAGTTAAAAAAAAAATAAAAATAAAGGGGCAGCAAACCATCCTGGGAAATCTTGTTAGCGTAGTGGTTAACTGCTATGGCTGCTAACCAAAGGGTCGGCAGTTAGAATCTGCCAGGTGCTCCTTGGAAACTCTATGGGGGCAGTTCTACTCTGTCCTATAGGGTTACTATGAGTCGGAATTGACTCGATGGCACTGGGTTTGGTTTTGGTTTTGGAAATCATCCTGAGGAAGAAATTGTAATGGTACTACCTGATAAGCAATTCAAAAGACTTATATTTAAGATCCTCTAAGAGATTAAGGGAAACAGAGACAAAACCCTAGAAGAATTCAGGAAAACAATGCAAGAACAAAATGTCAAAATAAATGAACAATTAGAAGCCATATGGAAACAGTAGCTAAAACCCAGAAGATTAACAACAAAATATCAGAAACAGATAACTTAATGGAAGGACATAGCAGCAGAATTGAATCAATGAAATAAAGAACCAGTGAAATAGAAAACAAGCCCCTTGATACTAGTCTGTTTGAGGTACAATCAGAAGAAAGATGGAAGAAAAATGCCTAAGAGTTACGTGGGATGCTTATCAAGAAGAACATTTTACAGGTGATTGGAATTTCAGAACAGGAGGAGATTAAAATTTTTTTTTTTTTTTAATCTAAGGTATGTCTCTTGTAGGCAACATATAAATGCGTCTTTTTTTTTTTTTTTTTTACAAATTAGGTAGAAAGGTACAAATAGGTTAAAAATCAAAGAACAGAAAAGAATATATCAAGCAAGTAGTAACTCAAAAAGACCAGGAACGGCAATATTTTTTCTCTCTTTTTTTTATTCTGCTTTAAGTAAAGTTTAAAATTCAAGTCAGTTTCTCATACAAAAACTTATACACACGTTGTTATGTGGCCCTTGTTGGTCTCCCTATAATGTGACAGCACACTCATCCTCTCCATGCTGTATTTCCCTTGTCTATTCAACCAGCTCCTATCCCCTTCTACTTTCTCATCTCTCCTCTGGACAGGAGTTGTCCACATAGCCTCAGGTGTCTACTTGGGCTAAGAAGCACATTTCTCACCAGTATCATTTTGTCTTATAGTCCACTCTAATCTTTGCCTGAAGTTTGGCTTTGGGAATGGTTTTTGTTTTGGGCTAACAGAGATTTTGGGGGACATGTTCTCTGGAGTTCCCCCAGTCTCAGTCAGACTAGTACATCTGGTCTTTTTACTAGAATCTGAGGTCAGTATCCCACTGTTCTCCTGCTCCATCAGGGATTCTCTGTTGTGTTCCCTGTCAGGGCAGTCATAGATGGTAGCCACACACCAACTAGTTCTCCTAGTCTCAGGCTGATGAAGTCTCTGGTTTATGTGGCCCTTTCTGCCTCTTGGGCTCTTATTTTCCTTGTGTCTTTGGTGTTCTTCATTCTCCTTTGCTTCAGGTGGGTTGAGATCAACTGATGCATCTTAGATGGCTGCTTGCTAGCTTTTAAGATCCCAGATGCCACTCACCAAAGTGGGATGTGGAATGTTTTCTTAATACACTTTGTTATGACAATTAACCCAGATGTCCCCTGAAACCATGGTCCCCTGCTACTCTGTCCCTCAAAGTGTTTGGTTGTATTCAGGGTACTTCTTAGCTTTTGGTTTAGTCCAGTGGTGCTGACTTTCCTTGTACTATATGTTGACCTACCCTTCACCTAAAATAATTCTTGTCAGAGGCAAGACCAAGATGACAGAGTAGTCAGGCACTTCCTATGGCCCCTTTACAACAAAGACCTGAAAAAAAAAACAAGTGAATTGATTATATATGACAAGCTAGGAGACATGAACATCAAAGGCAAAGTTGAGGAGCCAGACTGAGTGGCAGCAGGAGGGAGAAGCAGTTCAGAAGCAGTGAGGAGTAGTCAGACCTGACCCAGTGGGGACTGGCACCCCACAGTCTGATTCCACTGCTGCCGTAAGTAGGGTGAGGCAAGCAGAGGCATTCAGGATGCCTTTTCAACACCGGGGGAGGCTGAACAGCGGAGTCTGCTCAACCCTCCAGAACAAGTGAGAAGCAGCCCACAAGCAATGGCAAATGATAGGTACCTGAGTTTAACCTATGTTTGGGAAAAACCTCCCACCAACTTACCTGCCCCCTTCCAGCTATGCATTGGGTCCCAGCCAACTGCATCCCCTAGGCCAGTAGAAAGACCCTGTGCTCACCCTGAGCCATTCTCTGGGCTTTGGAGAGGGAACGAATTAATAAACAGTCAAAAAATAATCTTCTGGATCCCCTAAGCTGGGAAATCAGGGCAGAAACAGCCCTTTGCCTAGGCACTGGCATATGGGGTCCACAGACTTTGAATGTCTTTCACCACTGCATAGACCTGTGTGGGCCCATATGAATAGCATAGGCTCTCATTAGCACAGGACAACAGGGTACGTACCTGAAGTTTAACTTCAACTGTTTCAGCTACATGGTGAAGAGGAAAGTTCGTGTCATTTGACACCACTCTGCCCATTAAGCAGGGTCCTCACCTACCCACATCAGGGGCCTGCGGACTGGTGGCTCTACCCACGACACCTAACCACCTATGACAGAGGTCCAAGAATAAGTGGTGCTTCCCAGTCCTTACAGCCAGCAGCACTGAGTGCCCGTAGTCCAGCTGCAAAATCCACCCACCCACACTTTCTAGGGAAGAGGGGCACACTTTCCTTACAGACACTTAAGGGTGGTTGTCAGACCCCTGCCTTCCTCAGCATGTGATTCCCTCCTGGAGCAAAATACATGTACCTACACCAATCACCCCTGCTCATCTAGGACTGTAGGTGAGAGCCTGCACCACATACTTGGTGACTGACTATCGGGACACCTGAGCTAAATCCATTCAAAAAAAAGTAAATGGACTCCTGGGCTCACAACCTAGGATCAGTCAGCTCTAACCACCTGGTGGCAGGTTGTAAGAGCTTCAAAGGAGCCAATAATCAAACTAGCTCACTGAAGCAGCCTATTTGGGCATATCAAAACAAAACCAAACAAGAAGCAAGGACACAGTAAGCAAACATAAAATAAATTAATACAATAACTTCTTGATGGCTCAGAGATAACAGTCAAAATCAATTTATAAAGAGGCAGACCACGATGGCTTCAGCAAGGTCACAAAACAAACAACCAAGAAATCTTCCAGGCAAAGAGAACTTCCTGGAATTACCAGAGGTAGAATACAAAAGATTACTATACAGAACTCCTCAAGAGATCAGGAAGGGGATCAGGCAAAATGCAGAACAAGCCAAGGAAGGCACAGATGAAGCATTAGAGGAACTTATGCAGATTAGACAGGAGCATAATGACAAATTTAATAGAATGCAAGAATCCATAGAGACACAGCAAACTGAAATTCAGAAGATTAACAATAAAATTTCAGAATTAGGCAACTCAATAGAAAGTCTTAAGAGCAAAATTGAGGCAACGGAAGTCAGAATTAATGAAACTGAAGATAAAGCGCTTGGCATCAAAGTATTTGAAAAAATCAGATAAAAGAATTTAAGAAAACGAAGAAACCCTAAGAATTATGTGTGACTCTATCAAGAGGAATAACCTATGAGTGACTGGAGTACCAGAAGGGGGGTGGATAACAGAAAATACAGAGAAAATTGTTAGAAATTTGTTGACAAAAAACTTCCCCAATATCGTGAAATATGAGAAGATATCTATGGAAGATGCTCAGCAAAGCCCACACAAGGTAGATCCAAAAAAAAAAAGTCACAAAGACATATTATAATCAAACTTGTGAAAACTAAAAATAGAGAATTTTAAGAATGGCTAGGGATAAATGGAAAATCACCTACAAAAGAATATCAGAAACTATGTAAGCAAGAAGGCAATGTGATGACATATATAAAGCCTCAAAGGAAAAAAAATTGCCAGCCAAGAATACGCCAGGCAAAAAAAATTGGCAGCCAAATATTATGGCAAAATTAGGGCATTTCCAAACAAATGAAGTTTAAAGAACTTGCAAAAACCAAACCAAAATTACAAGAAATATTAAAGGGAATCCTCTGTTTAGAAAGTCAATAACATCAGATAACAAACCCAACTCTAGAACACAGGACAGAGCAACAAGGTACCAACCCAGATAGGGAAATCACAAAAATAGCTAAAACGCAGAAAACAGGGAAAGAGAGATGTCATTATGTAAAAGATGACAAAATCAAAAGAAAAAAGAGGGACTGAAAAATGAAGTCATAGATCTTTCATATGCAGAAGAAGTCAAGGCAATATAAAGAAGTAAAAGATCGGTTTAAACTTAGAAAAATAGGGGTAAATATTAAGGTAACCACAGAGGAAACTAACAATCCTACACATCAAAATAAAAAACATAAAGACTCAGCAAATACAAAATCAACAATGAAAAAGAGCAAAAGAAAATACAGAAGGAAAACAACTTAGCACAGAAAATTAAGTGTAACAAAGAAACTGTCAGCAAAACAAAAAAAAGCATCAAAACAACAGAACTAAACTCGTAACTATCAATAATTATGCTGAATGTAAATGGACTAAATGCACCTATAAAGAAAGGCAGAGTGGATTTAAAAAAAAAAAAAAAGGCCCATCTATAGCCCGCCTGCAAGAGACACACCTTAAACTTAAAGACACAAAAAAACTAAAATTGAAAAGATGGGAAAAAATATATCTAGCAAACAACAATCAAAAAACAGCAGGAGTGGCAATATTAATTTCTGACAAAATAGACTTTAAAGTTAAATCCACCACAAAGGATAAGGAAGGTCAATACACCGGGAGACATAACTATAGTAAATATTTATGAACCCAATGACAGGGCTCCAAAATACATTAAAAAAAAAAAAACCTTTAACAGGATTTATAACAGAGATAAGCAGCTCCACAATAACATTAGGACATTTCAACTCGCCACTTTTGGTGAAGTACAGAACATCCAGAAAGAAGCTAAATAAAGACATGGAAGATCTAAACGACAAAATCAATCAACTTGACCTCATAGACATATAAAGAACACTCAACCCAACAGCAGCCAAGTATACTCATTTTCCAACGCACATAGGCATTCTCCAGAATAGATCGCATATTAGGCCATAAAGCAAGTATTAACAGAATCCAAAACATCGAAATATTACAAAGCATCTTTTCTAAACATGAAGTCATAAAAGTAGAAATCCATAACAGAAAAAGGAGGGGAAAAAAATCAAACACATGAAAACCGAACAACACCTTGCTCAAAAACTATTAGGATATAGAAGAAATTAAGGACAGAATAAAGAAATTCATAGAATCAAATAAAAATGAAACCACATCCTAACAGAATCTTTGGGACACAGCAAAAGCAGTGCACAAAGGTCAATTTATAGCAATAAATCCACACACGCAAAAGAAGAAAGGGCCAAAATCAAAGAATTAACCCCACAACTGGAAAAAATAGAAAGAAAAAAAAAAAAAGCAAAAGAAATCCTTGGGCACCAGAAGAAAGCAGATAATAAAAACTAGAGCAGAAATAAATGAAATAGAGAATAGAAAACCAATCGAAAGAGTGAACAAGACCAAAAGCTGGTTCTTTGAAAAGGTCAATAAAATTGATAAACCATTGAGCAAACTGACAAAAACAAACAAATAAAAACCCTTGAGAGGAAGCAAATACCCCCAATAAGAAATGAGATGTGTGGTACCACAACAGACCCAACTGAAATTAAAAAGAATCATAACCAAAAACTGAACTCTAACAAAATTTGAAAACCTAGAGGAAATGGACAAATTTCTAGAAACACGCTACCTACCTAAAGTAACACAAACAGAGGTAGAGCAAATAAATAAACCTATAACAAAAGAAGAGAGTGAAAAGGTAATTAAAAACCTTCCGATAAAAAAAGCCCTGGCCCTGACACCTTCACTGGAGAATTCTACCAAACTTCAGAGAACAGTTAACACTAAAGGTATTTAGTGTTACTACTAGAGACATTTAAAAGCATAGAAAAGGATGGAGAACTCCCAAACTCATTCTATGAAGCCAGCATAACCCTGACACGACAAAAAAGAAAATTACAGACCTATATCCCTCATGAACTTAGACACAAAAACCCTCAACAAAATCCTAGCCAATAGAATTCAACAGCATATCAAAAAAATCTTTCACCATGAACGGGTGGAATTCATACCAGAAAAACAATCAAAGTAATCTACCACATAAATAAAACAAAAGACAAGAACCACGCTATTTTATCAATTGATGCAGAAAAGGCATTTGACAAAGTCCAACATCCATTCATGATGAAAACTCTCAGCAAAATAGGAATAGTAGGGAAATTCCTCAACATAATAAAGGACATTTATACAAAGTCAGTAGCCAACATCATCCTCAATGGAGATACTGAAAGCATTCTTCTTGAGATCGGGGACCAGACAAGGATGCCCTTTATCACCACTCTTATTCAACATTGTGCTGGAGGTCCTAGCCAGAGCAATTAGGCTAGAAGAAGAAATAAAGGGCATCCAGATTGGTAAGGAAGAAATAAAAGTATCCCTATTTGCAAATGATATGATCTAACACACAGAAAACCCTAAAGAATCCACAAGAAAACTACTGGAACTAATAGGAGATTTCAACACAGTAACAGGATATGAAAATCAGCCGGATTCCTCCACACCAACAAAGAGAATGTCAAAGAGGTAATCACCAAAGCAAAACCATTTACAATAGCTCCCAAGAAGATAAAATACTTAGGAATGAATCTAACCAGAGATGTAGAAGACCTATGCAAAGAAAACTACAAGACACTACTGCAAGAAACAAAAAGAGACCTACATAAGAGGAAAAAGACACCTTGCCCATGGATAGGAAGACTCAACATTGTAAAAATGACTATTCAACCCCCCTAAAATAAAAAAACTTTAAAAAAAATTTTTTTTTTCTACCCAAAGAGATCTACAAATACAATTTCCAGTGCCAATCCAAATTCCAATGGCATTTTTTGATGAGATGGAGAAATAAATCACCAACTTCATACTGAAAGGGAAGAGGCCCCAGATCAGTAAAGCATTACCGAAAAAGAAGAACAAACTTGGAGGCTTCAACCACCTGCTTTTAGAATCTATTATACTGACATAGTAATCAATACAGTCTGGTACTGGTACAACAACAGATACATGGACCAATGGAACAGAATTAAGAATCCACACATAAATTCAACCACTTATGAGCAGCTGATATTGAAAAAAAAGGCCCAAATTCCCTTAAATGGTGAAAAGAGAGCCTTTTAAACAAATGATGCTGGCATAACTGGATATCCATCTGCAAAAAAATAAAAAAAGACCCATACCTCACACCCTGCGAAACAACTAACTCAAAATGGAACAAAGACCTAAATATAAAATCTAAAAGGTAAAGATCATGGAAGAAAAAATAGGAACAATTCTAGGAGCCCTAATACATGGCATAAACAGTATACAAAACTTTACTAACAATGCACAAACACCAGAAGAGAAACTAGATAACTGGGGGCTCCTAAAAATCAAACACTTATGCTCATCCAAGGACTTCACCAAAACAGTAAAAAGACAACCTACAGACTGGATAAGAACTTTTGGCTACCACAAATCCGATGAGCATCTAATCTCTAAAATCTACAAGACACTGCAAAACCTCAAGAACAAAAAGGCAACTCAATTAAAAAATGGGCAAAGGATATGAACAGGCACTTCACCAAAGAATACATTCAGGTGGCTCACTGACACATGAGGAAATGCTCACAATCATCAGACATTAGAGAAATGCAAATCAAAACTACAATGCAATACCATCTTACCCCAACAAGGCCGTCATTAATCCAAAACTGCAAAATAATAAATGTTGGAGAAGTTGTGAGAGACTGGAACACTAATACACTGCTAGTGGGAAATGAAAAATGGGACAACCACTTTAGTAATCAATTTGGTGCTTCCTAAGAAGCTAGAAATAGAACTACCTCATGATCCAGCAGTCCCACTACTTGGAATACATCCAATGAAATGTGAGCCCTCACATGAATAAATATATGCACACCTATGTTCATTGCAACACTCTTTACAATAGCAAAAATGTGGAAAAAAACAAGGTTCCCATAGTGAATTCTTTAGGATTTTCTGTGTATAAGATCATATCATCTGCAAACAGAGATACTTTTACTTCTTCCATACCCATATGGAGGCCCTTTATTTCTTTTTCTAGCCTAGTAGCTTTGTCTAGGACCTTCAGCAGAATGTTGAATAAGAGTGTTGATAAAGGGCATCCTTGTGTGGTTCCCATTCTCAAGGGGAATGCTTTCAGACTCTCTCTGTTTAGGATGATGTTGACTGTTGAGTTTGTATAAATGCCTTTTATTATGTTGAAGATTTTTCCCTTCTATACCGATTTTGCTAAGAGGTTTTGTCATGAATGGGTGTTGGACTTTGTCAAATGCCTTTTCTGCATCAATTGATAAGGTCATGTGGTTCTTGTCTTTTGTTTTATTTATGTGATGAATTACATTGATTGTTTTTCTAATGTACTGGCCCTGCATACCTGGTATGAGTTCCACTTATGCATGGTGAATGATTTTTTTTTTTTCATATGTTGTTGAATTTTGTTGAGAATTTTGTAGGTCTAAGTTCATGAGGTTTACTGGTTTGTAAATTTCTTTTTTTGTGGTGTCTTTACCTGATTTTGGTATCAGGGTTTTGCTGGCTTTGTAGAATGAGTTTGGGGGTATTCCATTCTTTTCTGTGCTCTGAAATACCTTTCTTACTAGTGGAGTTAACTCTTCTCCGAAAGTTTGGTAGAATTCTTCAGTTTTTTAATTGAGACTTTTTAAATTACCTTTTCAATCTCTTCTTTTGTTATAGGTTTATTTAACTGTTCTACCTCTGTCTCCAAGCGTCTGTCAGTTTGTTGTAGTGTGGGCACTTGCGTGTTGCTGTGATACTGGAAGCTATGCTACCAGTATTCAGGTACTAGCAGGATCACCTATGGAAGGCAGGTTTCAGCTGAGCTTCCAGACTAAAACAGACTAGGAAGAAGGACCTGGAAGTCTACTTCTGAAAAGAATCAGCCAGTGAAAATCTTATGAATAGCAGCAGAACATTGTCTAATATAGTGCTAGAAGATTACCCCCAGGTTGGAAGGTACTCAAAAGATGACTGGGGAAGAGCTGCCTCCTCAAAGTAGAGTCGACTTTAGTGACGGGGATGTAGTTAAGCTTTCTGGACCTTCATTTGCCGATGTGGCGTGACTCAAAATGAGAAGAAACAGCTGCAAACATCCATTAATAATCGGAACCTGGAATGTACGAAGTATGAATCTAGGAAAATTGGAAATTGTCAAAAATGAAATGGAATGCATAAACATTGATATCCTAGGCATTAGTGAGCTGAAACGGACTGATATTGGCCATTTTGAATTGGACAATCATACAGACTACTGTGCTGGGAATGACAACTTAAAGAGGAATGGTGTTGCATTCATCGTCAAAAAGAACATTTCAAGATCTGTCCTGAAGTACAACGTTGTCAGCGATAGAATAATATCCATATGCCTACAAGAAAGACCAGTTAATATGACTATTATTCAATTTACGCACCAACCGCTAAGGCCAAAGATCAAGAAATTGAAGATTTTTAATAATGTTGCAGTCTGAAATTGATCGAACATGCAATCAGGATGCATTGATAACTACTAGTGATTGGAATGCAGAAGTTGGAAACAAAGAAGGATCAGTAGTTGGAAAATATGGCGTTGGTGATAGAAATGATGCTGGAGATCTAATGACAGAATTTTGCAAGACCAGTGACTTCTTCATTGCCAATACTTTTTTCACCAACGTAAACGGTGACTATACCCATGGACCTTACCAGACGGAACACACAGGAATCAAGCAAAGTTGTCACCTTGAAGACTAAGGTGCACCTAACCCAAGACATGGTATTTTCAATCGCATCATATGTATGTGAAAGCTAGACAATGAATAAGGAAGACAGAAGAAGAACTGACGCCTTTGAATTGTGTTGATGAAGAATATTGAATATGCCATGGACTGCCAAAAGAACAAACAAATCTGTCTTGGAAGAAGTACAACCAGAATGCTCCTTAGAAGCAATGATGGCGAGGCTGTGTCTTACATACTTTAGACATGTTGTCAGGAGGGAACAGTCCCTGGAGAAGGACATCATACTTGGCAAAGTACAGGGTCAGCGGAAAAGAGGAAGACCCTCAACGAGGTGGATTGACACAGTGGCTGCAACAATGAGCTCAAGCATAACAATGATTGTAAGGATGGTGCAGGATGGGGCAGTGTTCTGTTCCGTTGTACCTAGGGTCGTTATGAGTTGGAACTGACTGGATGGCACTAACAACAACTACCTCTGCTTTGTTATTTTACGTAGGTTAGTCAGTTTCTAGAAATTTGTCCATTTCCTCTAGGTTTTCGAATTTGTCAAAGTACGATTTTTCATACTATTCTGTTATGATTCTTTTAATTTCAGTTGATTCTAATTGATATAAAAAAAAATTGATATAGCCCATGTCATTTCTTATCTGGGTTATTTGCTTACTCTCCTGCTTTTCTTTTGTCAGTTTGGCCAGTGGTTTACTGATTTTGTTGATCTTTTCAAAGAATCAGCTTTTGGTCTTGTTAATTCTTTCAATTGTTTTTCTGTTTTCTATTTCACTTAATTCTGCTCTAATTTTTATTATTTGCTTTCTTTTGGCGCCTGAGGGCTCTTTTGCTGCTCTATTTGTTAAAGTTGTAGAGTTAATGTTTTGATTTTGGCCCTTTCTTCTTTTTGGATGTGTGCATTTATTGCTATAAATTGACCTCTGAGCACTGCTTTTGCTGTGTTCCAAAGGTTCTAATAGGAAGTGTTTTCATTCTCCTTTGATTCTGTGAATTTCTTTCTTCCACCTTTAATTTCTTCTATAACCCAATAGTTTTTGAGCAAGGTGTTGTTCAGTTTCCATATTTTTTTCCCCCTGCTTTTTCTGTTATTGATTTCTACTTTTATGGCTTTATGGTCACAAAAGAAGCTTTGAAATATTTTGAATTCTGTTAATACTTGCTTTATGGCCTAATATGTGGTCTATTCTGGAGAATGTCCGTGTGTTTTGTACATGTCTATGAGGCCAAGTTGGTTGATTGTGGCACTTAGAACTTCTGTGTCTTTATTGAGCTTATTTCTGGATATTTTGTCCTTCACTGAAAGTGGTGTTTTGAAGTCTCCTACTATCATTATGCAGTTGTCTATCTCTTTTTTCAATGCTGTAAGAATTTCGTTTATGATGTATTTTGCAGCCCTGTCGTTTGGTGCATAAATATTTCTTGTGCTTATATCCTCCTGGTATATCGACCCTTTAATTATTATATAGTGTCCTTCCTTATCCTTTGAGGTGGATTTAACTTTAAAGCCTATTTTGTCAGAAATTAATATTGCTGCTCCTGCTCTTTCTTTTTTTAACTTTTAGTGTGCTTTAAGTGAAAGTTTACAAATCAAGTCAGCCTCTCACACAAAAACTTATATATACCTTGCTACATGCTCCCAATTTCTCTCGCCCTAATGATACATCCCACTCCCCCCCTCCGCTCTCTCTTTTCATGTCCATTCCTCCAGCTTCTAACCCCCTCTACCCTCTCATCTCCCTTCTGGACATGAGATACCAACATATTCTCAAGCATCCACCTGATCCAAGAAGCTCATTCCTCACCAGCATCTCTCTCCATCCCATTGTCCAGTCCAATCCCTGTCTGAACAGTTGGCTTTGGGAATGGTATCTGTCGTGGGTCAACAGAAGGTCTGGGGGCCATGACAACCGGGGTCGTTCTAGTCTCAGTCAGATCATTAAGTCTGGAAATTTTATGAGAATTTGGGGTCTGCATCCCACTGCTCTCCAGCTCCCTCAGGGGTTCCCTGTCAGAGCTGTCATCAGTTATAACAGGGCACCATCTAGTTCTTCTGGTCTCAGACTGATATAGTCTCTGGTTTATGTGGCCCTTTCTGTCTCTTGGGGTCGTAATTACCTTGTGTCCTTGCTGTTCATTCTCTTTTGGTCCAGGTGGGTTGAGACCAATTAATGCATCTTAGATGGCCGCTTGCTAGACGTCACTCTCCAAAGTGGGATGCAGAATGTTTTCTTAATAGATTTTAGTATGCCAATTGACTTAGATGTACCTGTACCCTGAGTCCATGGTCCCCAAACCTCCGCCCCTGCTATGCTGGTCTTGGAAGCATTCAGTTCATTCAGGAATGGTTTAGTCCAGTTGTGCTGACCTCTCCTGTATTGTGTGTTGTCTTTCTCCCCACCTAAAGTAGTTCTTATCTACTCTCTAATTACTGAATGCCCATCACCCTCCCTTCCTCCCTCCCTCCCCCTCACTCTCCACTTTGAAACCATCAAAGAATATTTTCTTCTTTGTTTAAACTATTTCTCGAGTTCTTATAATAGTGGCCTTATATAATATTTGTCCTTTTGCAACTGACTATTATACTCAGCATAATGCCTTCCAGATTCTGCCACATTATGAAATGTTTCACAGATTCATCACTGCTCTTTATCAATGCATCGTATTCCATTGTGTGAATATACCATAATTTATTTATCCATTCATCCATTGACGGGCACCTTGGTTGTTTCCATTTTTTGCTATTGTAAACGGTGCTGCAAGGAACATGGGTGTGCATATACCTGTTCATGTAAAGGCTCTTGTTTCTCTAGGATATATTCCAAGGAGTGGAATTGCTGGATCGTATGGTAGTTCTATTTCTAGCTTTTTAAGGATGCACCAAATGGATTTCCAAAGTGGTTGTGCCATTTTACATTCCCGCCAGAAGTGTATAAGTGTTCCAGTCTCTCCACAACCTCTCCAGCATTGATTATTTTGTGTTTTTTGCATAATGCCAGCCTCATTGGAGTGACATGGAATCTCATTGTAGTTTTGATTTGCATTTCTCTAGTGGCTAATGATCGTGAGCATTTCCGTATGTATCTGTTAGCTGCCTGAATGTCTTTAGTGAAGTGTCTATTCACATCTTTTGCCCGTTTTTTAACTGGGTTATTTGTCTTTCTGTAGTTGAGTTTTTGCAGTATCATGTAGATTTTAGAGATCAGGTGCTTATTGGAAAGGTCATAACTAAAAACTTTTTCCCAGTCTGTAGGTAATCTGTTTACTCTTTTGGTGAAGTCTTTGGATGAGCATAGGTGTTTGATTTTTAGGAGCTCCCAGTTATCTAGTTTTTCTTCTGCATTGTTAATAATGTTTTGTATATTGTTTATGCCATGTATTAGGGCTCCTAAAGTTGTCCCTATTTTTTTCCATGATCTTTATCATTTTAGATTTTATATTTAGGTCTTTGATCCATTTTGACTTTGTTTTTCTGCATGGTGTGAATTACAGGTCTTTTTTTTTTTTTTTTTTGGAGATCGATATCAGTTATGCCTGCATCATTTGTTAAAAAGACTGTCTTTTCCCCATTTCACTGCTTTGGGGCCTCTGTCAAATATCAGCTGCTCATATGTGAATGGATTTATGTCTGGATTCTCAATTCTGTTCCATTGGTCTATGTGCCTGTTGTACCAGTACCAGGCTGTTCTGATTACTGTGGTGGTATAATAGGTTCTAAAATCAGGTAGAGTGAAGCCTCCCACTCTGTTCTTCTTTTTCAGTAATGCTTTACTAATCTGGGGCCTCTTTCCCTTCCATATGAAGTTGGTGATTTGATTCTCCATCTCATTAAAAAATGTCTTTGGAATTTGGATTGGAATTGCTTTAAATCTATAGATCGCTTTAGGTAGAATAGACATTTTTAAAATGTTAAGTCTTCCTGTCTGTGAGCAAGGTATGTTTTTCCACTTATGTAGCTCTCTTTTGGTTTCTTGCAAAAGTGTTTTGTAGTTTTCTTTGTATAAGTCTTTTACATCTCTGGCAAGATTTATTCCTAAATATTTTATCTTTTTAGGGGTTACCGTAAATGGCATCAACTTGGTGATTTCCTCTTTGATGTTCTTTTTGTTGGTGTAGAGTAACACAACTGATTTTTGTAGGTTTGTCTTGTATCCCGATACTCTGCTGAACTCTTCTACTAGTTTCAGTAGCTTTCTGGAGGATCCTTAGGATTTTCGGTGTATAAGATCATGTTCTCTGCAAATAGAGATACTTTGACTTCTTCCTTACCAATCTAAAAAAAAAAAATCTGGATGCCCCTTATTTCTTTATGTAGCCTAACTGCTCTGGCTAAGGGCCTCCAGCACAATGTGGAATAAGAGTGGTGATAAAGGGTGTCCTTGTCTGGTTCTTGATCTGAAGGGGAATGCTTTCAGACTCTCTCCATTTAGGATGATATTGGCTATTGGCTTTGTATAAATGCCCTTTATTATGCTGAGGAATTTTCCTTCTATTCCTATTTTGCTGAGAGTTTTTATCATGAATGGTGCTGAACTTTGTCAAATGCCTTTTCTGCATCAATTGATAAAAGCATGTGATTCTTTTGTTTTTTTTTTTATATGATGGATTACATTAATTGTTTTTCTAATGTTGAACCATCCCTGAATACATGGTATGAATCTCACTTGGTCATGGTGAATTATTATTTTTTTTGATATGTTGTTGAATTCTATTGGCTAGAATTTTGTTGAGGAATTTTGTGTCTGAATTCATGAGTGACATCGGTCTTTAATTTTATTTTTTTGTGGTGTTTTTACCTGGTTTTGGTACCAGGGACATAGTGGCTTCATAGAATGAGTTTGGGAGTATTCTATGCTTTTGTATGGGCTGAAATGCCGCTAGTAATAGTGGTGTTAACTCTTCTCTGAAAGTTTGGTAGAACTCTGCAATGAAGCTGTCCTGACCAGGGCTTTTTTTTGTTGGAAGTTTTTCAATTACTTTTTCAATCTCTTCTTTTGTTATGGGTCTATTTAGTTGTTCTACCTCTGTTTGTGTTAGTTTAGGTAGGTAGTGTGTTTCTAGGAATTCATCCATTTCTTCTAAGTTTTCAAATTTGTTAGAGTACACTTTTTCATAGTAACCTGATATGATTCTTTTAATTTCAGTTGAGTCTGCTGTAATATCGCCCATCTACTTTCTTATTTGGGTTATTTGCTTCCTCTTCTGTTTTTCTTTTGTCAGTTTGGCCAGTGGTTTATCAATTTTGTTGATCTTTTCAAAAACCAGCTTTTGGACATGTTAATTCTTTCAATTGTTTCTCTGTTTTCTATTTCGTTTAGTTCTGCTCTCATTTTTATTTTTTGCTTTCTCGGGTGCCTGAGGATTTCTTTTGTTGCTCTCTTTCTATTTGTTCAAGCTCAAGGGATAATTCTTTGGTTTGGGGCCTTTCTTCTTTCTGTACGTGTGCATTTTATTGCTATAAATTGACCTCTGAGCACTGCTTTGGCTGTGTCCTAAAGGTTCTGATAGGAAGCGTTCTCATTTTCATTAGATTCTATGAATTTCTTTATTCCATCCTTAATGTCTTCTATAATCTAGTGTTTTTTGAGCAGGGTATTGTTCAGTTTCAAGTGTTTGATTTCTTTTCCCTGCTTTTTCTGTTATTGATTTCTACTTTTATAGCCTTATGGTCAGAGAAGATGGTTTGTAATATTTCATTGTTTTGGATTCTGCTAAGGCTTGCTTTATGACCTAATATGTGGTTTATTCTAGAGAATGTCCCATGTGTTCTAGAAAAGAAAGTATACTTGGCTGTTGTTGGTGGAGCATTCTTTATATGTCTGTGAGGTCAAGTTGGTTGATTGTGGCATTTAGATCTTCCATGTCTTTATTGAGCTTCTTTCTGGATATCCTGTCCTTCACCGAAAGTTTTGTGTTGAAGTCTCCTGCTCTTATTATGGAGCTCTCTAGCTCACTTTTCAATGCAGACAGTTTGTTTTATGTATCTTGTGCCCTGTCATTGGGTGCATAAATATTTAATATGGTTATATCTTCTTGGTATATTGTCCCTTTTATCATTATATAGTGTCCTTCCTTATCCCTTATAATGGATTTAACTTTAAAGCCAATTTTTTTCATAAATTAATATTGCCACTGCAGCTCTTTTTTGATTGATATGATTTTTCCCATCCTTTGAGTTTTGTGTCTCTAAATCTAAGGTGTGTCTCTTGTATGCAACATGTAGATGGATGGTGTTTTTGAATCCATTCTGCCTTTCTCTAACTCTTTATTGGTGCATTTAGTCCCTTTACGTTCAGTGTAATTATGGATAGGTATGAATTTAGTGCTATCATTTTTATGTCTTTTTTTGTGTGTTGTTGACAGTTGCTTTTTCCTACTGAGTTTTATGTGCTGAGTAGATTATCTTTACATATTGTTCTTTCCTCATATTTGCTGTTTTTCATTTTGTTTCTGCAAAGTCTCTATTTTTTTCTTGTATTTTATTTTGATGTGTAGGATAGTTTGTCTTCTTTGTGTTAACCTTATTATTTACTCCTATTTTTCTAAATTTAAACCTAACTTTTATGTCTTTATATTGCCTAGTCTTCCTCTCCACATGAAAGATCTGTGACTACATTTCTTAGTCTCTATTGTTTAACATTGTCTTCTTTTAAATAATAACATCGTTGTTTCCTTGTTTTGAGCATTTTTTTATCTTGATTTACTTTTGTGATTTCCCTGTCTTGGTTGACCTCTGATTGCTCTGCCCAGTGTTCTAGTCTTGGGTTGATACCAGATATCATTAATTTTCTAACCAAAGAACTCTCTTTATTATTTCTTGTAGTTTTGCTTTGGTTTTTATGAATTCTCTAAACTTCAGTTTATCTGGAAGTGTCTTAATTTCACCTTCATATTTAAGAGACAGCTTTTTTTTTATTTTGCTGGCTATATGATTCTTGGTTGGCAATTTTTTTTCTTCAATGCTTTATATAAGTCATCCCATTGCCTTCTTGTGTGCGTGGTTTCTGCTGGGTAGTCCGAGCTTATTCTTATTGACTCTCCTTTGTAGGTGACTTTTCCTTTATCCCTAGCACCTCTTAAAATTCTCTTTATCTTTGGTTTTGGCAAGTTTGGTTATAATATGTCTTGGTGACTTTCTTTTAAAATCCACGTCATGTGGAGTTCAAAGAGCATCTTGGATAGATATCTTCTCATCTTTCACAATATCAGGGAAGTTTTCTGCCAACAAATCTTCAACAAGTCTCTCTGTATTTTCTGTTATCCCTCCCTGTTTTTGTACTCCAATCACTCGTAGGTTGTTTCTCTTGATAGAGTCCCACATGATTCTTAAGGTTTCTTCATTTTTTAAAATTCTTTTATCTGAGTTTTCTTCAAATATATTTGTGCCAAGTGCTTTATTTTCAGTTCAGAAATTCTGCCTTCCACTTGCTCAATTCTGCTCCTCTGGCTTTCTATTGAGTTGTCTACTGTAATTTTATTGTTTATCTTCTGAATCTGATTTATGTCTGTCTATGGATTTTTCCAGCTTATTAAATTTTTCATTATATTCCTGAATAATCTTTTTAATTTCTTCAACTGCTTTGTCTGTGTGTTCCTAGGCTTGTTCTACGTATTGCCTGATTTCCTCCCTGATTTTTTGAAGGGTTCTGTATATTAATCTTTTGTACTGTGCATCTGGTATTTCTAGGAATGTAGTTTCATCTAGAAGATCCCCTGATTCTTTGTTTTGAGAACTTGTTGTGATGATCATGGTCTGTTTCCTTATGTGAGTTGATATTGACTGTTGTCTCCTAGCTGTCTATAAGTTACTGTATTAGTTCATTTTATGTTTGCTTACTGTGTTGTAGCTTCTTGCTTTGTTTTGTTTTGATATGCCCAAATGGGTTGCTTGAGTGAGCTAGCTTGATTATTTTCACCTTTGGAGCTCTTACTTTTGTCCCCAGATGGCTAGAGCTGTTGTCTGGTATATCAGTCTAGAAGTCTATTCACTTTTCTTGTATTAATTCATCTCTGCTGTCCAGGTAGCTTATTATCAAGTGTTTGGTACAGGCTCTGTCCTACAGTCTTAGAGGAGCAGGTGTAGGTGGTGTAGGTACCAGTATCTGGTTACAGCAGGTTGTCATGCTCTGAACAAAGCAGGGGGCTGAGAAGTTTCCCCCAAGTGTCTCTGAGGAAAGTGTGTCCCTGTTCCCTAGAGTGTTCATTTGGGTGAGTTCTGCAGATGGACCATGGGCGCTGAATATTTTTGGTTTAAGGACTGGGAGGCACCAGTTATTCTTAGATCCCTGTCATAGTTGGTTGTGTGAGGAAAGTGGAGCCACCAGTCCTTAGGCTTCTGATGTGGGTAGGTGAGGACCCTGTTAATAGGAAAAGCAATGTCGATCATCAAACAACATCTGTCCACCGCACAGCTGAAACAGTTGTAGTCTGCTAACAAGGGCCTATTCTCCTGAAATAAGCCTACACAGGTCCATGCAGAGAGGGAACATGCTCAATGTCCATGGACCATTTATGACTGGACAGGAGCCGCTTCTGTCCTGAGCTCCCTCTGTTAGTGGAGTTGGCAAATTATCTTTTCCTGAAATTGCAAATTTATTCCTTCTCCAAGGCTGGGAAGATGGCTCTAGGTACTCAACAGGGCCTATCTCAGGCCCAGGTAAATCAGCCGCTGAAGCCGGCTTGGGAACAGGGGGGCACAGTAAGATATACGCAGGTACTTTGCTTTTGCCAATAGCGCTGCTCTTCTCTGGTTCCTTAGGTGTGAATAGGCTGTTTCTGGCTGCTTCTCCCTGAATAAACTGCAGCTGAACGCTAGTACCAGCCCTCTGCAGCCACTCCCAGGAATGGTGCCTGAGAGCTCCCTGTGATTCAGGTCCGGTAACTCCTCTCCGCTTCTGAACCATTTCTTCCTCCCCCTGCCCCTTGGTTCATTTCCTAAGCTTGCCTTTGATATTCAGGGCTTCTGGCTTGTCATAAAAATATTCATTTCACTTGTTTTTTTGGGTCTTTGTTGTAAGAGTGTTCGCCGGAAATGTCTGTCTATTCCACCATCTTGGCCCTGCCTCTCCTGCTTTTTTTCGATTGTTGTTTACTTCATATATTTTTTTTTCCGTCTTTTCAGTTTTAGTGTATTTGTGTCTTGAGTCTAAGGTGTGTCTTTTGCAGGCAGCGTATAGACGGATCATTTTTTTTTTATTATTATTATTCTGCCACTCTGTGTCCTTATTGGTGCATTTAGTCCATTTACATTCAGCACAATTATTAGTAGTTATGAGTTAAATGCTGTCATTTTGATGTCTTTGCTGTTGTGTTGTTGAGAGTTTCTTTGTTCTATTTAATTTCCTGTGCTGAGTCTTTTTTCTTTATGTATTTTCTATTCCTCTTTTTCATTGTTGTTGATTTTGTATTCCCTGAGTCTTTACGTTTTTCTTGTTTTTTATTTAGACGTGTAGGATCGTTAGTTTTCTTTGTGGTTACCTTAATATTTACCCCTATTTTTTTAAGTTTAAGCCAATCTTTTATTTTGTTATATCACCTTGACCTCCTCTTCCTGTGAAAGATCTATGACAGCATTTTTTAGTCCCTCTTTTTTCATTTGATGTCATCTTTTACGTAATGACATGTCTCTTTCCCTGTTTTGAGCATTTTAGCTTTGATTTATTTTTGTGGTTTCCCTATCTGCATTTATATCTGGTTGTTCTATCCTGTGTTCTAGTCTTGGATTATTATCTGATGTTATTGATTTTCTAACCAGAGTATTCTCTTTATCATTTCTTGTAATTTTGGTTTGGTTTTTGCAAATTCCCTAAACTCCTGTTTATCGGAAATGTCCTAATTTCGCCTTCGTATTTGAGATTCAGTTTGCTGGATATACAATCTTTGGCTTGCAATTTTTCTTCCTTCTAGGCTTTGTATATGTCCTCTCATTGCCTTCTTGCCTGCATGGTTTCTGCTGAGTAGTCCTTGCTTAGCTTTATTGACTCTCCTTTGAAGGTGACTTTTTTTTTTTTTTTTTTTTTTATCTCTAGCCACTCTTAAAATTCTCTATCTGTGGTTTTGGCTAGTTGGATTATAATATGTCTTGGTGACTTTCCTTTGGGATCTACCTTGTGTGGGGTTCGATGAGCATCTTGGGTGGATATCTTCTCGTATTTCATGATACCAGGGAAGTTTTCTGCCAACAAATTTTCAACAATTCTCTCTGTATTTTCTGTCATTCCCTCCTGTTCTGGTACGGCAATCACTCATAGATTATTCCTCTTGATATAGTCCCACATAATTCTTAGGGTTTCTTCATTTTTGTTTAATTCTTTCATCTGATTTTTCCTCAAGTATTTTCGTGTCAAGTGCCCAATCTTCAATTCTGACTTCCATTTCCTCAATTCTGCTCCTATGACCTTCTACTGAGTTGTCTAATCCTGAAATTTCATTGTTAATCTTCTGAGTTTCTGTTTGCTGTCTCTCTATGTATTCTTGCAGTATATTAAATTTGCCATTATGCTCTTCTCAGACCTTCTTATATTCTTCTAATGCTTTGTATGTGTGCTGTTTGGCTTTTTCTGTGTTATGCCTGATAGCCTTCTTGATCTCTTGAATAGTTTTGTATATTAATCTTTTGTATTCTACCTCTGGTAATTCCAGGAAATTCTCTTCATCCAGAAGGTTTCTTGATCCTTTGTTTTGGGAGCTTGCTGAAGTCATCATCGTCTGCCTCTTTATGTGATTTGATATTGACTCTTGTCTCCAAGCCATCAATAAGTTATTGTATTTTTTTATTTTATGTTTGTTTACTGTGTCATAGTTTCTTGTTTTGTTTTGTGTTGATATACCCAAATAGGTTGTTCGAGTGAGCTAGTTTGATTATTGGTGCCTTTGAGGCTCTAACGTCCTGTCCACCAGGGGGTCAGATCTGATAATAGGTACATGAGCTCAGAAGTCCATTTACTTTTCTTGTATGGATTCAGCTCAGGTGTCCAGGTATTCAGTCACTAAGTGTGTGGTGAAGGCTCTCACCTACAGTCTTAGATAAGCAGAGGTGATTGGTGGAGGCACAGGGGGCTAACAACCAGCACTGAGTGTGTGTGGGGAAAGCATATCCTTTTTTCCTAGGTGCATAGGTGGGTGAGTTTTGCAGCCAGACTCTGGCCACCCAATTCTGTTGGCTGTAATGACTGGGAGGAACCATATACTTGGATCCACATCGTGGATTGCTAGGTGGTGTGGTTGGAGCCATCAATCATCAAGCCCCTGATGTGGGTAGGTGATGGCTGTTTTTTAGAGGCAGAGCAGTGTCAAATGTTATGAACCTACGCTCCACTGTATAGCTGGATCAGTTGAATTTAGACTGCAGTTACATACCCTGTTGTACTGTGCTAATGCAGGTCTATGCTGTTGAAATGGACCTACCTAGGTCTATGGAAGATGAAAGGCACCCAAAGCCCGTGGACCCCTTACGCCTGTGCCTAGGCAGAGGAGCTGTTTCTGCCCTGAGATCTTGGTCAGGAGAGCTGGCAGATTATTATTTCCCCAGTTTGTTAATTTTTTTCTTCTCCAAGGCTGGGAGAATGGCTCAGAGTGCACAACAGGAGAATGGCTATCGCTGAAGCTGACTAGGGACCTGGTACAGAATGGGGAGGAGTCATGTAAATGAGAGAGAGTTTTTTCCCAAAGTGGTGTTTTCTGCTCTATGCACTGTAGATTAGCTGCAAGTACTTATCTTCTGCTGATTGCACATGCTTTTCCCTGATTCTAGAGGAGTGAGTGAACTCCATGCCACTCAGTCTCTCCTGACGTGGAAAATGTGTCCTGAATGTCACTGCTTGACTCACCTTGCTCGCACTAGTGAATACAGCCTGTGGGGTGCCGGTACCTGCTGGGTCAGGTCTGGCAACTCCTTGGTGTTTCAGAACCATCTGTCCCAGCCCCTGTTGCTTAGTCCGATTCCTCAGCTTTAGCTTTGATGTTCAGGGCTCCTAGATTGTCATATATAATCAATTCACTTGTTTTTGGGGGGTCTTTTTTGTAAAAGGTACCACAGGAAGCGTCTGACTACTCCTCCATCTTTGCCCTGCCCCCATTGATTGGCAATATTAATCTCTGATAAAATAGACTTTAAGTCAAAACCCATTATAAGAGACAAGAAAGGGCATTATATAATGATTAAAAGGTCAATCTACCAAGAGACCATAACCATAATAAACACTTATGCACACCATGACAGAGCTCCAAAATACATAAAACACTCTAACAGAATTGAAAAGAGAAATAGTTCTAAAATAATAGTAGGAGACTTTAACATACCACTTTCAGTGATGGAAAGAACAACTAGAAAGAAACTCAACAAAAATACAAAAGATCTAAACAACATGATCAAAGAACTTGACATCACAGACATATTCAGAACACTCTACACAACAGCAGCACAGTGCACATTCTTCTCCAATGCACATGGATTATTCTACAGAATAGGCCATATTTTAAGCCACAAAGTAAGCCTCAATAAATTGAAAAACATTGAAATAATACAAAGCATCCTCCCTGATCACAACACTTAAAACTAGAAGTGAATAACAGAAAGAATAATGGAAAAATCAAATACATAGAAACAGAATAACATTCTCTTCTTAAAAACCACTGGGTAATAGAAGAAATTAAAAATGAATTAAAAAATTCTTATGATAAAATGAGAATGAAAACACAACATATGAAAGCCTTTGGGCCACAGAAAAAGCAGCGCTTAGAGGAGAATTCACAGCAATACATGTACACATCAAAAAAGAAAAAAGGCTCAAAATCAATAGCTTAATTCTGCAACTTGAACAAATAGAAAAAGAGCAGCAAAAGAAGCCTAAAGTCACCAGAAGAAAAGAAATAATAAAGATCAGAGCAGAAATAAATGAAACAGAAAAACAATAGAATCAACAAGACTAGAAGTTGGTTCTTGGACAGGATCAATAAAATTGACAAACCACTGGCCAAATTGGAAAAGGAAAAGAATGAGAAGGTTCAAATAACCAAAATAAGACATGAGACAGATGACATTACAGAACCAACTGAGATAAAACAGATCATAACAAAAGATTATGAATTGTACTCCAACAAGTTTGAAAGTCTATAAGAAATGGACAAATTTCTAGAAACACATTACCTACCTAAATGAACACATATAGAGTTAGGAAATTTGAGCAGACCCTTATCAAAAGAAGAAATTAAAGAGGTCAGAAAAAAAAAAAAAAAAACAACTCTGACAACAACAACAAAAAAGCCATGGCCCAGACACCTTCACTGGAGAATTCTAACAAACATTCAGAGAAAAGTCAGCACCAATTCTAATCAAACTATTTCAGAATATAGAAAAGGAAGGACTGTTCCTTAATTCATCCCATTAAGCCAGCATAACACTTATACCAAAACCAGACAAAGACATCACTAATAAAGAAAATTACAGACCAAAACCCCTCATGAATACAGATACAAAAATTCACAACAAATTCCAACCAACAACATTCAAAAGCATATTAAAAGAAATATACGTCATGACCAAGCAAGAATAACACAGGGATGCAATAGTGGTTCATGATTAGAAAATCAACCAACATAATTCACCACATAAATAAAAAGAATCACATGATCACATCAAGCATTTTGTAAAATCCAACACCCTTTCCTGATAAAAACTCTCAGCAAAATAGGAATAGAAGGGAAATACCTCAACGTAATTAAGGACATACATACAAAACCAACAGCTAACATTATACTCAACTGAGAGATAGATTGAAAGTGTCCCCCTTGAAAATGAGAATCAGAAAAGGATGCCCACAATCACCACTCTTATTCAGTATTGTACTGGAACCCCCTAGCCAGAACAATAAGGCAAGAAAGGAAAAAAAAAATGTGCATCTAAAATGATAAAGAAGTAAAACTATCCCTATTGCAGATGACATGATCCTATACATAGAAAATCCCATAGATTCCACAAGAGTTACTGGAGCTAAGAGTTCAGAAAAGTGGCAGGGCACAAGATCAATATACAAAAATTAGTTGGGTTTTTCTACACTAACAAAGAGAACTCTGAAAAGGAATGCAAGAAAACAATATTATTCACAATACCCCCCCCCAAAAGAAATAGTACCTAGGAATAAATCTAACTAGGGATGTAAAAAATTTTACAAAGAAAATTACGAAACACTACTGCAAGAAAACAAAAGAGGCCTACATGATGAGAAAAACATACCATGCTCATGGATTGGAGGAATGAACATTGTGAAAATGTCAATACTACCCAAAGTGATCCATAGATACAATACAATCTCTATCCAAATCCCAACAACATTTCTTTAACAAAATTGAAAAATTAATCTCCAACTTTATATGGAAAGGAGAGGCCATGGATAGCTAAAGCATTATTGACGTTGGATGCCTCACGCTTTCTGATCTCAGAACCAACCATACAGCCACAGTAGTCAAAACAGCCTAGTACTGGTATAGCTGGAGACACATATACCAATACAACAGAATTGAGAACCCAGAGGTAAATCCATCCACCCAAGGTCAGGTGATCTTCAACGAAGGGGCCAAGTCCATTAAATGAGGAAGACATAGTCTCTTTAACAAATGGTGCTGGCAAAACTGAAAGCACATTTACAGAAAAATGAAACAAGATCCATACCTCACACCATACACAGACACTAACTCAAAACGGATCAAAGACTTAAACCTAAAACTATAAAGTACATGGAAGAAAATATAGGGACAAAGCTAGGGGCCCTAATTTATGGCATAAATAGACTATCAAACGTAACTGAAAAATACACAATCACTAGAAGATAAATTAGATAACTGGGACCTCCTGAAAATTAAATACTTACACCAATCAAAAGACTTCACCAAAAGTATAAAAAAAGAACATACAGACTGCAAAAAGTTTTTGGTGATGACATATCTGACAAGGGTCTAATCTCTAAAATACATAGAAAAACTTCAACATCTCAATAACAAAAAGACAATACAATAAAAAAATGGACAAAGTACATGAACAGAGACTTCACAAAAGAAGACATTCAGGAGGCTGACAAACACATGAAGTGATGTTTGCAATCATTAACCATCAGAATGGAGCAAATCAAAACTACAATACGATAACGTTTCACCTCAGCAAAAATGGCACCGATCAAAAAAATAGAAAACAAAAAATGCTGGGAAGGTTGTGGGGAGATTAGAACCCTTATACACTGCGGCTGGGAATGTAAAATTGTGCAACTACTATGGGAAATGGCATGCCGTGTCCTGAAAACTAGAAATAGAAACACCATATTATCCAGCAATCCTATTTCTAGGAATATCTAACAGAAAAACAAGAGTTGTGACATGAATAGACATATGCACACCTGTGTTCATTGCAGCATTATTCACAATAGCAAAAAGATGGAAACAACCTTAGTGTCCATCACAGAATGAATTAATAAACAAATTGTAGTACATACCTACAACGTAATACTATTCAACAATAAAGAAAAATGATGAACTGAGGTGAGGGCCAACATGGAAGAATAGACTGACGCTTCTGGCGAACCCTCTTACAAGAAAGATCCAAAAAAACAAGTGAAATGAGTATATTTATGACAACCTAGGAGCCCTGAATATCAAAGGCAAAGTTAGAAAATGAACTGAGGGGCAGGGGGAGGAAGAGACAGTTCAGGAGCACAGAGGAGTTACCAGACCTATATTGCTGGGAGCCCTCAGGCACCATTCCCGAGAGTGTCTGTGGTAGGCTGGCAGTAGCATTTGGCTGCGGTTTCCTCAGGGAGAAGCAGCCAGCCACACAGACTACTCACACATCTGGAACCAGAGAAGGACAGAGCTCTCAGCAAAAGCTACGTACTTGCATATATTTTACCATACCCCACTGCTTCAGCAGCTATTGATTTCCCTGGGCCTCAGATAGGCCCTGTTGAGCACCTAGAGCCATCCTCCCCTCCTTGGAGAAAAAATAAATTCACAACTGGGGGAAAAGATAGTTTGCCAGCTCCACTAAGCTGGGGAGCTCAGGATAGAAACAGCTCCTGTCCAGGCATAAAAGGTCCGTGGATTTTGAGTACCTTTTCCCCCTCCACGGACCTGTGTGGGCCTATTTCAGGAGAATAGGCCCTTGTTAGCAGACTACAACCACTTCAGCTGTGAGGTGGAGAGGTGGGTGTTTGATGTTTGACATTGCTTTGCCTATTAAACAGGATCCTCACCTACCCACATCAGGGGGCTAAGGACTGATAGCTCCACTCAGGTCACCCAGCCACCCACAACTGGGGTCCAAGGATAACTCATACCTCCCAGTCCTTACAACCAAAAACATTGGGTGCCCATGGTCCGTCTGCAGAATCCACCCACCTCTACGCTTTAGGGAACAGGGACATACTTTCCTCAGAGACACTTGGGAGATGATTCTCAGCACCCTGCTTTGTACACAGCGTGACCCCCTGCTGCAACCAAATAATGGTACCTGCACCAATTAACCCTACTCCTCTAAGACTGTAGGACAGAGCCTGTACCACACACTTGATAATTAGCTACCTGGATGCCTGAGCTGAATTCATACAAGAAGAGTGAATGGACTTCTAGACTGATATGCCTGGCAACAACTCTAGCCATCTGGGGACAAAAGCCAGAGTTCCAAAGGTGAAAATAATCAAGCTAGCTCACGCAAGCAACCCATTTGGGCATATCAAAATAAAACAAAACAAGAACCTACGATATAGTAAGCAAACATAAAATAAACTAATACAATAATTTATATATGGTTCGGAGACAACAGTCAATATCAAGTCAAATAAAGAAAGAGACAATGACCACCTCAACAAGCTCTCAAAACAAAGACTCAAGGGATCTTCTAGATGGGAGTGCCTTCCAAGAATTACCGGATGCAGAATACAAAAGATTAATATACAGAACTCTTCAAGATATCAGGAAGGAAATGAGACAATGCCCAGAACAAGCCAAGGAACACACAGATAAAGGAGTTGAAGAAATTAAAAACGTTACTCAGGGACATAATGAAAAAAATAATAAGCTGGAAAAATCCATAGACAGACAGCAATCAGAAATTCAGAAGATTAACAATAAAATTACAGAAGTACACAACTCAACAGAAAATCAAGGAGAAGAATTGAGTAAGTGGAAAGCAGAATTTCTGAACTTGAAGATAAAGCACTTGGCACCAATATATTTGAAGAAATATCAGATAAAAGGATTTAAAAAATGAAGAAACGTTAAGAATTATGTGGGACTCTATCAAGAGAAATAACCTATGAGTCATTAGGGTACCGGAACAGGGAGGGATAACAGAAAATACAGAGAGAATTGTTGATGATTTGTTGGCAGAAAACCTCCCTGACATTGTAAAAGACGAGAAGATATCTATCCAAGATGCTCATTGAACTCCCCATATGGTAGATTTTAAAAGAAAGTCACCAAGACACGTTACAGTCAAACTTGCCAAAACCAAAGATAAAGAGAAAATTTTAAAAGCAGCTAGGGATAAACCAAAAGTCACCTACAAGGGAGAGCCAATAAGAATAAGCTCAGACTACTCAGTAGAAACCATGCAAGCAAGAAGGCAATGTAATGACTTATATAAAGCATTGAAGAAAAAAATTGCCAGCCAAGGATCATATATCACCAAAACTGTCTCTCAAATATGAAGGTGAAATTAGGACATTTTCAGACAAACAGAAGTTTAGGGAATTCATAAAAACCAAACCAAAACTACAAGAAATACTAATGGAAGCTCTTTGGTTAGAAAATCAATAATATCAGGTATCAACCCAAGACTAGAACACTGGGTAGAGCAATCAGATGTCAACCCAGACAGGGAAATTACAAAAATAAATCAAGATAAAAAAGCTCAAAACAGGGAAACAGTGATGTTATTATGTAAAAGAAGACAACATTAAAACAATAAAGAGATACTAAGAAATGTAGTCATAGGTCTTTCATATGGAGAGGAAGGCAAGGCAATACAAAGAAATAAAAGTTAGGTTTAAATTTAGAAAAATAGGGATAAGTATTAAGGTAATCACAAGAAGACAAACTATCCTGCACATCAAAATACAATACAAGAAAAAAATAGAGACCCAGCAGAAACAAAATCAACAACAACAAACATGAGGTAAAGGCAATATATAAAGATAAATTAGCACGAAAAATTAAGTAGGAAAAAGAAACTGTAAACAATACACAAAAAAGACATCAAAATGATAGCACTAAATTCATACCTATCCGTAATTACTGTGAATGTAAATAGACTAAATGCACCCATAAAGAGAGAGAGAGTGGCAGAATGGATTAAAAAACATTATCCGTCTATATGCTGCCTAAAAGAGACACACCTTAGATTTAGAGACACAAACAAACTGAAATTCAAAGGATGCAAAAAAATATGTCAAGCAAACAACAACTGAAAAAAAAGCAGGAGTGGCAATATTAATTTCTGACAAAATTGACTTTAAGTTTAAATCCATCATAAAGGATAAGGAAGGACACTATATAATGGTTAAACAAACAACATACTAGAAGGATATAACCACATTAAATATTTATGCACCCAATGACAGGGCTGCAAGATACATAAAACAAACTCTAACAGCATTGAAAAGTGAGATAGACAGCTCCACAATAATAAAAGGAGACTTCAACACAGCACTTTCAGTGAAGGACAGGACATCCAGTAAGAAGCTCAATAAAGACATGGAAGATCTAAATGTCACAATCAACCAAGTTGACCTCATAGACATATACAGAACACTCCACTCAAGAGCAGCCAAGTATTCTTTCTTTTCTAGTGCACATGGAACATTCTCTAGAACATATTAGGTCATATAGCAGAATCCAAAACACTGAAATATTACAAAGCATCTTCTCTTACTATACGGCCATAAATGTACAAATCAATAACAGAAAAAGCGGGGAAAGGGAAACATACACTTGGAAAACTGAACAATACCCTGCTCAGAAAAGACTGGATTATAGAAGACATCAAGGATGGAATAAAGAAATTCATAGAATCCAATGCGGATGAAAACACTTCCTATCAGAACTTTTGGGACACAGCAAAAGCAGTGGTCAGTGGTTAATTTACACCAATAAATGCACACATACAAAAAGAAGAAATGGCCACAATCAAAGAATTATCCCTAAAACTAGAACAAATAGAAAGAGAGCCACAAAAGAAGCCCTTAGGCATCAGAAGATAGCAAATATTAAAAATTACAGCAGCATTAAATGAAATAGAAAACAGGAAAACAAAAGAAAGAATTAAGAAGACCAAAAGTGGTTCATTGAAAAAATTAACAAAATTGATAAACCATTGGCCAAAATGAAAAAAGAAAACAGGAAATGAAGCAAATAACCCAAATAAGAAATGAGACGGGCGATATTACAACAGACCCAACTGAAATTAAAAGAATCATATAAGATTACTATGAAAAAGTATACTCAAATTTGAAAACCTAGAAGAAATGGATGAATTCCTAGAAACACACTACCTACCTAAACTAACACAAACAGAGGTAGAACAACTAAATAGACCCATAAAAAAAGAAGAGATTCAAAAGGCAATCAAAAAACTCCCAACAACAACAACAACAACAAAAAGCCCTGGCCCCGAAAGCTTCGCTGCAGAATTCTACCAAACTTTCAGAGAAAAGTTAACACCACTATTGCTAAAGGTATTTCAGAGCATAGAAAGACGGAATACTACCAAACTCGTTCTATGAAGCCAGCATATCCCTGATATCAAAACCAGGTAAAGACACCACAAAAAAAGAAAATTACAGACCCAGACCCCTCATGAACTTAGATGCAAAAATCCTCAACAAAAGTCTAGCCAATAGAATTCAACAACATATCAAAAGAATAATTCACCATGACCAAGTGGGATTCATACCAGGTATGCAGGGATGGTTCAACATTAGAAAAACAATCAATGTAATCCACCATATAAAAAAAACAAAAGACAAGAATCACATGCTTTTATCAATTGATGCAGAAAAGGCATTTGACACAATTCAACACAAATTCATTATAAAAACTCCCAGCAAAATAGGAATAGAAGGAAAATTCCTCAACATAATAAAGGGCATTTATACCAAGCCAATAGCCAGCATCATCCTAAAGGGAGAAAGTCTGAAAGAATTCCCTTTGAGATCAGGAACCAGACTAGGATGCCCTTTATCACCACTCTTATTCAACATTGTGCTGGAGGTACTAGCCAGAGCAATTAGGGTAGATAAAGAAATAAAGGGCATCCAGATTGGGAAGGAAGAAGTCAAAGTATCTGTATTTGCAGATGACATATTATACACCGAAAACCCTAAAGAATCCTCAAGAAAACTACTGAAACTAATAGAAGAGCTCAGCAGAGTATCGGGATACAAGATAAATACACAAAAATCAGTTGGATTCCTCTACACCAATAAAAGAACATCAAAGAGAAAATCAAATCAATACCATTTACAGTAGTCCCCAAGAAGTTAAAATACTTAGTATTAAATCTTACCAGAGATTTAAAAGGCTTATACAAGGAAAACTACAGTACACTTCTGCAAGAAGCCAAAAGAGACCTACCTAAGTGGAAAAACATACCTTGCTCATGGATAGGAAGACTTAACATTGTAAAAATGTCTATTCTTCCAAAAGCAATCTGTAGATTTAATGCAATTCCGATCCAAATTCCAACGACATTGTTTACTGAGAAGGAGAAACAAATCGCCAACTTCACATGGAAAGGAAAGAGTCCCCCGATAAGTAAAGCATTACTGAAAAAGAACGAAGTGGGAGGCTTCACTCTACCTGACTTTAGAACCTATTATACCACCACAGTACTCAAAAAAGCCTGGTATTGATTCAACAACAGATACATAGACCAATGGAACAGAATTGAGGATCCAGACATAAATCCATACACATATAAGCAGTTGATATTTGACGAAGGCCCCAAAGCAGTGAAATGGGGAAAAGACAGTCTTTTTTAACAAATGGTGCTGGCATAACTGGATATCCATCTCCCAAAAAAATGAAACAAACTCAGACTGGATCAAAGACCTACATATAAAATCTAAAAAGATAAAGATCATGGAAGAAAAAACAGGGACAAGGTTAGGAGCCCTAATAGATGGCATAAAGAGTATACAAAACATTACTAACAATGCAGAAGAAAATCTAGATAACTGGGAACTCCTAAAAATCGAACACCTATGCTCATCCAAAGACTTCACCAAAAGAATAAGATTACCTACAGACTGGGAAGAAGTTTTTAGCTATGACATTTCTGATCAATTCCTGATCTCTAAAATCTACATGATACTGCAAAAAACTCAACTGCAAAAAGACAAATAACCCAATTAAAAAATGGGCAAAAGATATGTCACTAAAAAAGACATTCAGGTAGCTAACAGATACATGAGGAAATGCTCTCGATCATTAGCCATTAGAGAAATGCAAATCAAAACTACAATGAGATTCCATGTCACTCCAACCAAAAAAAAAAATTTTTTTTTTTTTTTTGGTTGGAGTGGCATGGAATCTCACTCCAACAAGGCTAGCATTAATCCAAAAAACACAAAATAATAAATGTTGGAGAGGTCGTGGAGAGATATGAACACTTATGCACTGCTGGTGGGAATGTAAAATGGTACAACCACTTTGGAAATCGATTTGGAGCTTCCTTAAAAAGCTAGAAATAGAACTACCATACGACCCAGCAATCCCGCTCCTTAAAATATATCCTAGAGAAATAAGAACCTTTACACAAACAGATATATGCACACCCATGTTCATTGCAGCACTGTTTACAATAGTGAAAAGATGGAAGCAACCAAGGTGCCCATCAACGGATGAATGCATAAATAAATTATGGCATATTCACACAATGGAATACTATGCATCGATAAAGAACAGTGACAAATCTGTGAAACATAACATTGAGGAATCTGGAAGGGATTATGCTGAGTGAAATTAGTCAGTTGCAAAACAACAAATATTATATAAGCCCACTAGTTTAAACAGAGAAGAAAATATTCTTTGATGGTTACGAGAGGGAGGAGGGAGAGGGGTGTTCATTAATAGTATAGTGGATAAAAACTACTTTAGGTGATGAGAAAGACAACACACTATACAGGAGAGTTGAACGCAGCTGCTGTAAACCAAAAGAAAAGAAGCTTCCTGAATAAACTGAATGCTTTGAAGGCCAGCGTAGCAGGGGAGGGGGTTTGGGGACCATGGTTTCAGGGGACATCTAAGTCAATTGGCATAATAAAATCTATTAAGAAAACATTCTGCATCCCACTTTGGAGAGTGGGGTCTGTGGTCTTAAATGCTAGCAAATGGCCATCTAAGATACATCAATTGGTCTTAGCCCACCTGGACCAAAGGGGAATGAAGAATGACAAGGACAAAAGGTAATTATGAGCTCAAGAGACAGAAAGGGCCACATAAACCAGAGACTACATCAGCCTGAGACCAGAAAAACCACATGGTGCCCGGCTACAACCAATGACTTCCCTGACAGGGAACACAAGAGAGAACCCCTGAGGGAGCAGGAGAGCAGTGGGATGCAGACCCCAAATTCTCATAAAAGACCAGACTTTAATGATCTGACTGAGACTAGAAGGACCCCATGGCCCCCAGACCTTCTGTTAACGTAAGACAGGTACCATTCCCGAAGGCAACTCTTCAGACAGGGATTGGACTGGACAACGGGTAGAAAAAGATGCTGACGAAGAATGAGCTTCTTGGATCAAGTAGACACTTGAGAGTATGTTGGCAGCTCCTATCTGGAGAGGAGATGAGAGGGTAGACAGGGTCAGAAACTGGGAGAATGGACATGAAAAGAGAGTGGAAGGAAGGAGCAGGCTGTCTCATTAGGGGGAGAGCAATTAGAAGTATATAGCAAGGTGTATATAAATTTTTGTATGAGAGACTGACTTCATTTGTAAACTTTCACTTAAAGTGCAATAAAAATTTTTTAAAAAAAGAATAATGATGAATCTCTGAAACATCTCACAACATGGATGAACCTAGAGGACATGGATGAACCTAGAGGACATTATGCTGAGTTAAATAAGTCAATCACTAAAGGGCAAATATTGTATTATACTACTATTATAAAAGGTCAGGATCAGGTTAACACACAGAAAGAAATATTCTTTGAAGGTTACCAGGTATGGGAGGGGAGGAAGAGAGACTCACCTAAGATAGTACCAAATCTATACCAAACCCATTGCCGTAGAGTCGATTCCGACTCATAGTGACCCTATAGGCCAGAGTAGAACTGCTCCATAGAGATTCCAAGTATCTCCTGGTGGTTTTGAACTGCCATCCTTTTGGTTAGCAGCCATAGCTCTTAATCACTACCCCACCAGGGTTTTCATAGAGTTTCCAGGGAGCAGCTGGTAGATTCAAACTGTTGACTTTTGAGTCAGTAGCCATATCGCTTAATAACTATGCCACCAGAGAGTAGACGTGTTAATTCTGGTGAAGGGAAAGGGAATACACAACAAGGGGGAAGTCAGCACAATGTGACCAAGACAAAGAAGACACTGAGAGGCATACAAATATAAAGGCCAACCATGGTAAATACTCCTGTCTGTCAGTTTGTGGTACTGTGGGGGCTTGCATGTTGCTGTGATGTTGGAAGCTATGCCACCGGTATTCAAATACCAGCAGGGTCACCCGTGGTGGACAGGTTTCATCTGAGCTTCCAACCTAAGACAGACTAGGAAGAAGGCTCTGGCAGTTTACTTCTGAAAAGAATTAGCCAGTGAAGACCTTACAAATAGCAGCAAAACGCTGTCTGATATAGTGCCGGAAGATGAGCCCCCCAGGTTGGAAGGCACTAAAAAAACAACTAGGGAAGAGCTGCCTCCTCAAAGTAGAGCTGACTTTAATGACGTGGATGGAGTCAAGCTTTTGGGACCTTCCTCTGCTGATGTGGCATGACTGAAAACGAGAAGAAACAGCTGCAAACATCTATTAATAATCAGAATGTGGAATGTATGAATCTAGGAATATTGGAAATTGTCAAAAAAGAAATTGAACACATAAACATTGATATCCTGGGCATTAATGAGCTGAAATGGACTGGTACTGGCCATTTCGAATCAGATAATCATATGGTCTACTATGCCAGGAATGAATAACTTGGAGAGAAACGGCGTTGCATTCATCACCAAAAAAGAACGTTTCAAGATCTATCCTGAAGTATGATGCTGTCAGTCATAGGATAATATTCATATGCCTACAAGGAAGACCATTTAATACGACCATTAATCAAATTTACAAACCAACCCTTAAGGCCAAAGATGAAGAAATTGAAAATTTTTACCAACTTCCACAGTCTGAAATTGACCAAACATGCAATCAGAATGCATTGAAAATTACTGGTGGTTGAAATGTGAAAGATGGAAACAAGACAAAGTGGCCTTGGTGATAGAAATGATGCTAGAGATCACATGATAGAATTTTGCAGGACCAATGACTTCTTTAGTGCAAATACCTTTTTTCACCAACATAAACGGCAATTATACACATAGACCTTGCCAGATGGGATACTCAGGAATCAAACTGACTACATTTGTAAAAAGAGACAATGGAAAAGCTCAATATTATTAGTCAGAATAAGTCCCAGGGCTGGCTCCAGACCATCCACTGCTCATACACAAGTTCAAGTTGAAGCCGAAAAAACTTCGAACAAGTCCACCAGAGCCAAAGTACTACCTTGAGGATATCCCACCAGAACTTAGAGACCATCTCAAGAATAGATCTGACATGTTGAACAGGAATTACTGAAGACCAGACAAGTTGTGGAATGACGACACAGACATCATTCATGAAGAAAGCAAGTTGTCATTAAAAAGACAGGAAAGAAAGAAAAGACCAAAATGGATGTCAGAAGAGACTCTGAAAGTTGCTCTTGAACATAGGGTAGCCAAAGCAAAAGGAAGAAATGATGAAGTAAAAGAGCTGAACAAAAGACTTCAAAGGGTAGGTTGAGAAGATAGAGCAAAGTATTATAATGACATGTGCAAAGACCTGGAGCTGGAAAACCAAAAGGGAAGAACACTCTTGGTATTTCTCAAGCAGAAAGAACTGAAGAAAAAATTCAAACCTCGAGTTGTAATATTGAAGGATTCTGCAGGGAAAATATTAATTGACTCAGGAAACATCAAAAGAAGATGGAAAGAATACACAAAGTCACTATACCAAAAAGAAGTGGTTAACATTCAACCATTTCAGGAGGTAACATATGCTCAGGAACCAATGGTACTGAAGAAAGAAGTCCAAGCTGCACTGAAGACATTGGCAAAAAACAAGGCTCCAAGAATTGACAAAATACCAACTGAGATGTTTCACCAAACACATGCAGCCCTGGAAGTGCTCGCTCATTTTTGCCAAGATATTTGGAAGACAGCTACCTGGCCAAGTGACTGGAAGAGGTCCATATTTATGCCTGTTCCCAAGAACGGTGATCCAACCGAATGCAGAAACTATTGAACAATATCATTAATATCCCAGGTAAGTAAAATTTTGCTGAAGATCATTCAAAAGCATCTGCAGTAGTATATCAACAGGAAACTGCCAGAAATCCAAGCTGGATTCAGAAGAGGATGTGGAACAAGGGATATCATTCCTGATATCAGATGGAGTCTGGCTGAAAGCCGAGAATACCAGAAAGAGGTTTACTTGTGTTTTACTGACTATGCAAAGGCATTTGACTGTGTGGATCATAGCAAATAATGGATAACATTGCCAAGAATGGGAATTTAAGACACTTCATTGTGCTCATGAGGAACCTGTACATAGATCAACAGGCAGTTGTTCTAACAGAACAAGGGGATACTGTGTGGTTTAAAGTCAGGAAAGGTGTGCATCAGGGTTTATCCTTTCACCATACTTATTCAATCTGTATGCTGAGCAAGTAATCCAAGAAACTGGACTATATGAAGAAGAACAGGACATCAGGGTTGGAGGAAGGCTCATTAACAACCTGTGTTATTCAGATGATGCAATTTTGCTTGCTGAAAGTGAGCAGGACTTGAAGCACTTACTGATGAAGATCAAAGACCACAACCTTCAGTATGGATTATGCCTCAACATAAAGAAAACAAAAATCCTCACAACTGGACCAATAAGCCAATAAGCAACATTATGATAAACGGATAGGAGAAAGAGGTTGTCAAGGATTTTATTTTACTTGTATTCACAATCAACACCCATAGAAGCAGTAATCAAGAAGTCAAAAGGTGCATTGCATTGGGCAAATCGGCTGCAAAAGTCCTCTTTAAAGTGTTGAAAAGCAAGGATGTCACCTTGAGGACTAAGGTGAGCCTGAACCAAGCCATAGCATTTTCAATTGCTTCATATGCATACAAAAGCTGGACAATGGATAAGGAAGACTAAAGAAGAATTGACGCCTTTGAATTGCGGTGTTGGCGAAGAATATCGAATATACAGTGGACTGCCAAAAGAACGAACAAATCTGTCTTGGAAGAAGTACAACCAGAATGCTCCTCAGAAGCAAGGATGGCGAGACTACGGCTCACAAACGTTGGACATGTTATCAGGAGGGATAGGTCCCTGGAGAAGGACATCATGCTTGGTAAAGTAGAGGGTCAGGGAAAAAGAGAAAGAACCTAAACAAGATGGATTGATACGGTGGCTGCAACAATAGGTTCAAGCATAGCAACAATTGTGAGGATGGCACAGGACCGGGCAGTGCATAGGGTTCTGTTGTGCATAAGGTCACTATGAGTTGGAACTGACTACATGGCACTAACAACAACAAAAAAACAAGCCAAGGAAGCAGAGTTGCCATTCTAGGGGGCCTGGAAGCAGGGGTGAAGCCCAGGACCAAGCGGTCTCCACCCAGAATCCAAAGGGAATGGCAAACATCCAGAATCTGGAGGTGGAGCCGTTGCCCAGACGGCCTCAGTGAACAGAGGATTATTTTCTCACTTTGAGAGTTGATATAATTTGTTTTGCTGTGTTTTGAACTTGATTGATGCCTGTTCTCCCTTTTTTCCCTCCAACTTCTCCCATTTGTAATGAAAATGCCTACCTTATGCCTGTTCTACCACTGTATTTTGGAAGCAGATAGCTTGTGTTCTAGATTTCACAGACAAAGAGAAATTTTGCCCCAGGATGGAATATGCCTAAAATCTCATCTAAGGTTGATTTAGATGATTCAGAAGATGAGGTATTTGAACTGGGAATTGATTTAAGCCTTTTGGGATGATGTGATAGGGTACATGTGCTTTGTATGTGATAAGGTCATGAATTTTGAGTGGCCAGTGGGCAAAAATGCTATATGGTTTGAATTGTGTTTGCAAAAAATACGTGTTGTAAATCTTAATCCCTATATGCGTGGTTATATTCCCATTTGGGAATGGGTTTTGTTATGTTAATGAGACAGTATTAGTGCAGGGTGTATCTTGAGATATAAAAGAGATTAAGCAAGCAAGCAAGCAGAGATGGGGGACAACAGATGCCAAACCACATGGAAATTGTCCAGGGAACAGAAGCTCAGAAGAGACAAGGACCTTTCTTGAGAGCCAGCAGGGAAAGAAAGCATCCCCTAGAGCCAGCACCCTGAATTCAGACTTCTAGCCTCCTAAACTGTGAGAAAATAAATTTCTGTTTGTTAATGCCACCCACTTGCGGTATTTCTGTTATAGCTGCTCTAGATAACTAGGACAATATTTCATGTTCTTGGATTGGAAGACTTGATATTGTTAAAATGTCAATACTACCAAAAGTGATGTATAGATTCAACACAATCCTGATCAAAATTCCAACAGCCTTCTTTATAGAAATGGAAAAACCAACCCTCCACTTTTTTTGGAATGGCCGGAGGTCCCAACAGATGAAGCAATGTTGAAAGAGAAGAACAAAGTAGAAGTACTCACAGTTTCTGATCTCAAAACTTATTATACAGTTACAGTAATCAAAACAGACTGGTATTAGTATAAGAACAGACACATAGACCAATGTAATAGAATAGAAAATCCAGAAATAAACCTACACGTCTTCAGTCAACTGATTTTTGACAAGCGTGCAAAGTCCATTGGATATGGAAAGAAGAATCTCTTAATAAATGGTGTTGGGAAAATTAGATTTCCACATGCAGAAAAATGAAACAGTATCCATGCCTCACACCATACCTAAAAACAAATTCGAAATGGATTAAGGACCTAAATGTGAAAACTAAAACCGCAAAATTCTTAGAACAAAATATAGGGGCAAGGCTGTAGGGACTAGTTTTTACAATGGATGAATAATAAAGGCATGAACAGCAAAAGACAAAATAAATGGGACCTTATAAAAGTTAAATATTTTTGTTCATCAAAAGACTTTATTGAAAATGGAAAAATACAAGCTGTCAACTGGGATAATATCTTTGAAAACCATATATCAGATAGGAACAGTGCTGTGACTTCTGTGGCCTGAGGTACTTTTGCTTTCCTGGACTCCTTTCTCCATAAAATAAAAAAATACAATTTTTTTTTTAATTACCAGGCTGGATTCATTAATACATATCCAGTAAATATACATTCATTTTTTGCTTCTGATTTTTAAATAAATTATTTGGAAAGGGTCGTAGCAGCAACTCTTCGTGCTCACCCACCTGTGGTCGTCTTCTCCTTCCTGAGTTCATTGCAGAGCTGTACTTCCCAAACTCCTTGATGGAAGCGAACGGGATTATTTCTGAGCCAGGAAATTTAGAGAAGGGTGAGTTCTCTATGCTCCCTGTCTCTACAGAGCAGACCCTGGAAGTCGACAAGAACATCCTTGACTATGATGGGCCCCATCCACAGAAATTATAAGAGGTAAGGATTTGAAAAATCCCCATCGAGACCAGGAGGCCAGTCAGGGTCCCTGTGCAGTGTGGGCACTTGGAGGGCTGCTTACATGTCCCCATTTCACAGAAGAGAATATTCTTTGGGAACTGAGATGATCTGGAGTGGCAGGAGAACCTGGGGTCAAGAGCCTATGCCATGGAGCCAGATAGTTTAGTTCTGCCTGAGAGCTTTGCAGCCTTGAACAAGGTAACTAATATCTCCAAGTCTTACTTCCTTCACCTGAAAATGAGGATGGCAGTACTGCCTACATCATAGGGTTGTTTTAAACATTAAATGAATTAACACGCTTGAAGCATGCAGTATAGTATGTGGTTCTGGATGGCTAGTGACTCAGTCTCTGGAAAATGTCACTCCAGATTCCATGCACTCTCTCCACTATGGCTCATGGCTATGAATCTGACCATTTCTTATTTTTAGCATCTACTATATGTCAAAGGAGCCCTGGTAGTACAGTGGTTAAGAGTTTGGTTGCTTAGGGTTGGCAGTTTGAATCCACCAGCTGCTCCTTGGAAGAAACCCTATAGGGAAGTTCTACTTTGTCCCGTAGGGCCATTGAGTTGGAATCAAGTTCACGGCAATTTTTTTTTTTTTTTTTTGGCAGCCATAAAGGAGCAAAACACCTGTATCACTGGCTGCGGTGGATTGAATTGTGTCCCCCAAAATGTGTGACGACTTGGCTAGGCCATGATTCCCAGTATTGTGTGGTTTTCCTCTGTTTTATGATCTGATGCGATTTATCCTATGTGTTGTAAATCCTACCTCTATGATGTTAATGAGGCAGTTATGATAATGAGGAAGGATACAATCTACAGGATTAAGTTGTGTCTTGCGTCAGTCTTTTTTGAGATAGGGATGTCATGGCATCGAAAATGAAGAACCAGGAGGGCAGTATGTCATTTGGACCCAGGGTCCCTACCCTGAGTATCTCCTAGGCCAGGGAAAGACTGATGACAAGGACCTTCCCCCAGAATCAACAGAGAGAGAAAGCCTTCCCCTAGAGCTAGCATCCTGAATTCGAACTTCTAGCCTCCTAGAATTTCTCTTTGTTAAAGCTGTCCACTTGTGGTATTTCTATTACAGGAGCATTAGATAACTAAGACACTGGCATTCTGGAAAGAGTATTATAAATATTTATTTCTATCTTACAACTACTATTTCCTTCAGAAGCCTAAAATGCAATTAAAGTAAGTTTTAGAGAAGCAAAATCATCGAACCATCATAATGCAAATATACTTATTTTTACATAATTCCCTCAATCATTGTTCACTTGCATGTATATTTGTTTTAAATTATTATGAACAAATTTGAAATGCCATTTTAAAATCCACTTTATATCTTTTTACTTAATGCCACATGTTAAGTTTTGTGCTTGGTTCCCTAATCATAATTTTAAAGCTGTCTTGCATTCCAACAGCTTGATGTACCATAATTGACTAAAAGTCCCCTGAGCAGAATTGGACTTTGTAAGACTTAATGCTTTTATATTCCTGGGGGTTTCCACCACAAAATGCTTTCCTCTGATTTTTCATTTCCATTTTAACTTGCATGAACCATAATCTAAGGAAAATCTAAATCTCTTAATTAGAGATTCTTGGCAGCCATTCAAGGAATGAAATGCCCTTGTCACAGGCATTCTGGAAAGAGTATTATATGTGTTTGTTTATTTCTATCTTACTACCCCTACTCCTCACGTGTCTACAGGGTTAGGTTCCAAAGACAAGGTTGTTATGCAAAAACCAGCATTATATGAAAATGGAGGATTTTTTCTTTTCTGTTTTCAGACCATCCATTTGTCTGATTTTTTTTTTAATTTAGAAAATATGATCATAGAAATAGTAACAGCTAAGGTTTACTGATGTGCTTATCACTGTGGTGAGTCCAGTTATGGATTATTCCTCTGTGCAGAAGGAGGCTTGAAGGAGACATAGTTGGATAAAGCTGGACTGTGTGACGGGAGGGCCCAAGGCTTAGCCACTTCACCTTCCTCCTGTGCTGGGTCACAGCTTCCTTCATGGAGCTGCCCTCCTGGGCTCCACTGCCACCCTGGCAAGCCCTGTGTTCATGATCCCAGAGCCTGCTCTGCCCTCACCTGGAGTCATCTAAGCCTGGAGCTTCCTGTGAGGGCTCTGGCCCCAACAAGGCAGAGGCTTCAGGCCCAGTTATGCTCACTTTGGGAAATTATTAAACTCTCACGCGTTTCTAGCAAACACCTCCTGGATGTCTCTTTATTTCCTACTTTCCTACCCCATGGCAATTTTGAGCTGTAGGGCCTGGGCAGTATAGGAGCTGGGAACCCAGAACAGGCGCCTGCTGGCTCAGTGCTGCCTGCGGGTCCTCCCGGAGGCTGTGGCCACGGAGCAGGTGGGCTTTGACCAGCAGCTGGATTGAGAGCCCCTGCCAGCAAGACAGAGGGAGGACTCGGGACAGCAAGGCCCAGCTTCCCCGGGCCACCGACCGGAGACTGGCAGCCTGGAGACCCTCTTCGAGGGTGGAGACGCTGCCATACTTGCTGCTTCTTAATGCTCAAAATAGTTATATATAAAAATAAAGTTGGATAGTAGTTTTTTTACTAATGTCTTAAATGGGAAATGTCGGATAAAGAGATAGCTGATAGGTGAGGATTAGGTGGACATTGTAAACAAGTTAATGTTATTGAACTGTCTAAAATCTCAGAACTTATTTTCAGAGCCTCAGGAGAACAGGTTTATCCCACATTAACACTAGATTATTAGCACATTAAAGGGGGGAGAAAAAATGTAATAACATATTATCTACCTGTCACTGATTATTAGAGAAATAAAGGTTTGAGAAGTTTTTTAAAACACATTTTTCCACTTTATACATACCATATAAACATCTTTGTAGTCATAAAAATATTACTGAAAAATAAATATGCCAGATATGAAAATCACCACTTTGTTAAACATATTCTTTATTAAAGAATAAGAGTTACAGCTATGGGCAAAACAAAACACTATAATTTCTATGCTAGACCCACACTCTGTAATACCTGACAAACTCCTTCCAGCACTCAGAACAGCTTAGGCATCTTTTGCTCTGTGAGGCTTTTCCTGGTTCCTCCTTCCCATCTGCCAACCAGAGCGGAACTCTTCTTTTGTTTTGTCGTTGTACCTTGAAGATGCCTCAACATCTTTTTTTCTTACCATGGTTCACAGCTCACAGTTTTTCTTGGTCTTTCCTGATGGTGTGTCCAAAATAAGCAAGGCAAAGAAAGTCCCACCATCCCAGCTTCTAAGGAGCATTCTGGCTCAATTTTAATACTTATTTTATAACACACCAGTTAACAAAGAGTTCATCCACTGATTGGTGGTGCTTCTCTACCCACAATTTAGCTAACTTTAGGGTTGGTTTCCTTATACCTACTAACAAGTTAGGATGGCAGGCAGTATTTGCTATACCTCAAAAACTAGCTTTTCCCACAGAAGCTGATGAGCAGCAGGCTCAACATTAAGGTTAGTGAGACAGAACCCCCTCAGCACTGTATTCTTTACCTGGTTTCCTCTCCTACAGTGTTGTCCTGCAAAATCATTTGCTTTGCTGGGCTCCACCCCCATCCTCCCATTCCCCCATCCCCCCACCTTTCCCCTCTTCCCCCTTCCCCCCACCGCTCAGCTTTGCATTCGAATCCTGCTTTTGCTTGGTTTACATAAAAACCCATTGCACCTAGGTAGTATGGTTAAGAAAGTTGGTGATGTAACTTGTATGAACTGTACTTGTAAATCCCTTTAAAAGTCACCTGTCTGCCCTCCTTCAGCGAGAGTCTTGGCAGCAGTAAGCACCAGTTGACTCCATTTCCTTGTACAATGAAACAAAGGTGCCTTTTTGTTCTCTTACCTCGGTCTTTCCTTTATATGCAAATAGGAGTCATGCTGAGTAAGAGCCTGGGGTTTCCACCTGGTAACAGTACTCCTTAGTGAAGAAGCAATACTTAGCAACAGTGGAGACCTTGAAATTGAGCTGCCTATTGCTAACTTATCAGGTGCACGTATGTCTCCTAAGCACTCAATTCCTACTGGGTCACATTCAGCTAGCTCATGAAGCTTGCTAAAACATAGGAAAATAGAAATCCTTGGGACTTACCCTAAACATACACAATCAGAATTTTCCCAGGATGGGCCCACAATTTTGGTTTACTAAAAGGCACCATGGTGGAGCAGTGGTTAAGAGTTCAGCTGTTAACCAAAAGGTCAGCAGTTCAAATCCACCAGCTGCTCCTTGGAAACTGCATGGGGCAGTTCTACTCTGTCCTGTTGGGTTGCTACGGGTCGGAATTGACTGGATGGCAACGGGTTTGGTTTTCTGGGGTCATCCAGACTCCAGATGCTCAGGAGTTGACATGACCTAAAAAGAAAGTTACTAAGTAACTCTCAGACAAACCGTCTTAGGTCTTCGCTTATGTATGTAGTAAATACAGATCTTGCTTTTAAAAGAAAGAAGCAAGTTTGATTTAGGAATAAAATGCAGAGTATTTCAAGCCTGATTTGTTTTCAAAGTCTAAGTTTCTAACATTTTTGTTGTCCTTACTGATGATTATTTGTACTTCTAGTCATGTCACTGATAGCTAGAAAGTAAAATGGGCATTTCACCGTGTTCCCAGACTGAAGAGTCTTGGTGGTTAATCTGCTAACTGTGTTGTTATTAATGCCAATATATTTGTGATATCCCACTTGCAGTGCAATTAGGAGCTAGTAGAAGAAAACACATAATGTTGCCAATCTCCTGTTGTTACCCCGAATTGCAGATTCGAGCCACCTGCTGCAAGCCAATAGTGAGACAGGAGGAGGTAAGCAGCAAGAGGGCTTTATTGAACACCATGTTCAAGAGACAGAGGGGGCAAAGTTTCCCCCAGATTCTGTCTGCCCCAAGAGGGCTACAAAAGGGTTTTATAGGGAGAGGGTCAAGATTTAGAAATTCTCAGGAATGTTGATTCTCTTTTGAGGGGGATGTAATGACAAAGCGACTTATTGTTGATGTCTTGCAGGCCTCTTTATGCCATCCTGGTTTCGGTCACTGGATGGGTCCAGGTTTTGCTCAGTTATCTCAGGTGCTGATGGTATCGCTCATTGTTTTTGTCACCTCGGAGAGAAACATGGTTTAATCGACAACGAAAATCTTGATTACCTTGTTTTTCTACAATGGAATTTGTTTTTCTACAGTGGAACAATCGTGAGACAGATTCCAGAGCAAATAATCAATGTTTTTAAAGACTAAAGATTTTAATCACATCTTATACAGCTAAACTAGAAAATATATTCTCTCTTATTTTAATACTAAAACACTACAGAAAATGTATTTTCTCTACTTCACTGTCCGGCAAAAATTTATCTATGTTTATGCTTTGTTACAGATTTTGCTAAAAAATGAAAATTCTCCATTGCCTAAGAATTTATGGAAATTGCTTTCTTTGATAGACAATCCTAATAAAACTACCATCACTTTGCTCTCCCAGGAAAACCCTCAAATATAATGGTATTAATGGATGATATGGAGGTATTTCCTGGATTTACATTTCAATATTAAATATAGTGAACACAGGATGGTTCGTGGAGTCAAAGAGAGAAACCCTAAAAGGAAATTATATTTGCCTTTTGTTAAATTTCTTTAAGTAAAATGCACCAAATTAAGAACATAGTATTACATTTTTGCTATGCTAAGTAAATTTGAAAATCACTCAAATTCTGCCCAAAATTCAAATGCTTAAATGTTCTACGTCACTGAGTCTATTTTCTTGGTATCTGTGCATTCCTTTCTTCCTCCCTCCCCCGGTCCTTTCATTCTTTTTTCTTTCCTTACTTATTTAAGTAAATCCTCACCAACTATAATCTTAGAACTCTCCTAACAAGTGTTTTTGACTTTTCCATGAAGATGATTAGTACAAGTTGAAGCCTAGCCTGTTACTGACTGTACTCTGTGTTTCTTGTCTGTATATTGAAAGAAAATAAAATTGTGGCTTTGAAAAAAGCGTGATGGAGATTAGATACTAAAGAGCCAAATTGACACTGAGGAGGTGTTATTGTGGACAGGCAGAAGAGCTACAGGTTATGCTGCGATGGCACCGAGATGAAGGAATTGGAGCATGGGAGCACATGTCTGGGTCTCAATGACCTCATTGCCAAAATAAACAGATAAGAGTGAGTAATTCTTGCAGGCCTAAATATCCAATTTTTATATCAGTATCTGAAACTTTCGATAGAAAGGAAGACTTTCTAGACTGGGTAAAACACAGAGAAGGACTAAATGAGATCATTAGATTACTACTTTCAGTTTAATGATTATTTCTGTCATGATAAGGAGGTTTGTCTCACCATAATACTAGAATATTAGCACGTTAAAAACTAGTCCCTATTTTGAATATGAAAAAACTGAGGCTCAGAGAGGTGAAGTGATTGGTACAAAGTCACAGCATTGTGTAAAGAAAGCTACTTTGGAACCCAAGCTATGGGACCTCTGGTCAGTGAACAGTCCCTGACTATTTTATTCCCTGTTCCTCCTCCCCTTCATCCTCCTATGGCACACTAGAAGTTACTATCATTCATTCCTTTATCATTTGTTATTTATTGAGTCCACCACCCATCTGCCAGTTTATTGTGCTTGCATTTTGCTATGACTCTGAAAGTTATAATTCTGGTATTTCAAATACCAGCAGGGTCACCTACGGTAGACAGATTTTGTAACTTGACCTAATGCCAATAAATTTCTATTAGTCTTTAAACTAGCCCAAATCAGATTTCAACAACTCCACATGTGCAGAAAGGTCAGCTGTGACCACTAATTGACCTCAACAGAGGACGCAGCAACAGAAGGAATGAATCAGAAGGAAAATCATCACCTGGACCCTATTTCAAAAGGCGAGAGGTCTGACAAGAACAGCTCACTTCCTGTTTCCTGGCCGCCTTCTAGAGTTTTCCCTCCCCAGAACACACGTGCAGCTGCCATCTTTTTGCCCAAATCACACATCAGCCCTGCTTTGCCATAGCTTGGTAAGCCAGATCTGAGGAACTTCCTCCGGGCTCATTGCTCTGTGCATTGCAATAAAGTTACTTTCTCAAAGACTGGTGTCCAGATAATTGGCAAGTCTGCGTGCACTGGACAAGGACCCACCTTTCTGGGTTTGGTAACAGCTTCTAGACTAAGACAGACTAAGAAGAAAGGCTTGGTGTTCTACTTCCAAAAATTAGCCAATGAAAATCCTGTGGATCATAACAGAATATTGTCTAATATAGTTCTGGAAGATAAACCCTCTAAGTTGGAAAGAATTCAAAATACACAATGGCTGCAACAATGGACTCAAGCACACCAACAATCATGAACATGGCACAGGGCCGGGCAATGTTTTTTTCTGTTGTAAATGGGGTCCCCATGAGTCAGAGCAAAATGGACAGCAGCTAACAAAAACTATTTATTGAGCACCGACCTACTCCACACCTGACATTATTGCAGCCAGTTGTCATCAGAAATATTTATGACAAACATTGTTCAAAACATATTGTCCTTTGCTGGCATGCTTATAGTGACAATTCAGGCCTCCTTAGCTTTTCCACAATATAGTTAACTACAAGCTTGCCAGGTTTACCAGTTTCTCTGCTTTATATCTACCAACAGGAAGTGATTATGAGAATTATTAGCATTTAGATATATACATAAACCAAAAAAACCAAATCCAGTGCCATTGAGTCAATTCTGACTCATAGCAACCCTATAGGACAGGGTAGAACTGCCCCAGAGAGTTTCCAAGGAGCACCTGGCAGATTTGAACTGCTGACCCTTTGGTTAGCAGCTGAAGCACTTAACCCGCTACACCACCAGGGTTTCCAGATATATACATATCCCCTTCAAAATATATAATAACTTGAAATCACCAGAAATCATCCTGAAGAAAAGTCTGATATTTCTTGATATCTTAATTACAGTGTATAGGTACAGAATGAAATCCGTCTTTTGTGTAGGAATACTAAGCATTGGTATTCTGTTAAAAGAGACAATTGTTTATGAAAGTGTCAAGAATATCTGGTTAAAAATAAGAATATCTGGCTTATGCATTTATGTTTTATTTTTAATCTACTCATTTAAAGCCTGCTCATTCAACTATTGAACAATATCATTAATATCACAACTCTGAAAGTTGCTCTTGAGTATACTATAGCTAAAGGGAAAGGAAGAAATGATGAAGTAAAAGAGCTGAACAGAAGACTTTAAAGGGCAGCTGGAGAAGGCAGAAGGCAGAGTAAAGTATAATGACATGTGCAAAGAGTTGGAGATAGAAAACCAAAAGGGAAGAACACTCTTGGCATTTCTCAAGCTGAAAGAACTGAAGAAAAAATTCAAACCTCTAGTTGTAATATTGAAGAATTCTACAGGGAAAATATTAAATGACACAGGAAGCATCAAAAGAAGATGGGAGGAATACACAGAGTCACTACACCAAAAAGAAATGGCTGACATTCAACCATTTTAGGAGGTTGCATATGATCAGGAACCAATGGTACTTAAGGAAGAAATCCAAGCTGCACTGAAGGCATTGGTGAAAAACAAGGCTCCAAGAATTTATGAAATAACAATTGAGATGTTTCAACAAACAGATGCAGCGTCAGAAGTGTTCACTCATCTATGCCAAGAAATTTGGAAGACAGCTAGCTACCTGGCCAACTGACTGGACGAGATCCATATTTATGCCTATTCCCAAGAAAGGTGATCCAACTGAATGAGGTAATTACCGAGCAATATCATTAATGTCACAGATAAGTAAAAGTTTTGCTGAAGATCTTTCGAAACCAACTGAGCAGTATAGCAACACGGAACTGCCAGAAATTCAAGCCAGATTCAGAACAGGATGTGGAACCAGGGATATCATTGCTGGTGTCAGACGGATCCTGGCTAAAAGCATAGAATACCAGAAAGATGTTTACCTGTGTTTTACTGAATATGCAAAGGCATTCTACTGTTTGGATCATAATGAATTACGGATAACATTACGAAGAATGAAAATTCCAGAATACTTCATTGTGCTCATGAGGAGCCTGTACATATATCAAGAGGCAGTCATTCAAACAGAACAAGGGGATACTGCTTGGTTTAACGTTAGGAAAGGTGTGCATCAGGAGTGTATCCTTTCACTATACTTGCTCAATCTGTATGCCGAGCAAATTATCCAAGAAGCTGGACTATAATGAAGAAGAGCGGGGCATCTGGATTGGAGGAAGACTCATTAACAACCTGTATTAAGTAGATAACACAACCTTGCTTGCTGAAAGTGAAAAGGACTTGAAGATCAAAGACCGCAGCCCTCGGTATGGATTACACCTCAACATAAAGAAAACAAAAATCCTCACAACTGGACCAATAAGGAACATCATGATAAATGGAAAAAATATTGAAGTCGTCCAGGATTTTGTTTTACTTGGATCCACAATCAACATGGAAGCAGCAGTCAAGAAATCAAAGGACACATTGCATTGGGCAAATCTGCTGCAAATGACCTCTTTAAAGTGTTGAAAAACAAAGATGTCACCTTAAAGACTAAGGTGCGCCTGACCCAAGCCACGGTGTTTTCAATCACCTCAAGTGCATGTGAAATCAGGATGATGAATAAGGAAGACCAAACAATAATTAACACCTTTGAATTGTGGTGTTGGAGAAGACTATTGAATATATCACGGACTGCCAAGAGAACAAACAAATCTGTCTGGGCTGAGAAGTTCATCATCTGGGGAAGACTGATGACAAGAATCTTCCTCCAGAACCGACATAGAGAGAAAGCCTTCCCCTGGAGCTAGCACCCTGAATTTGGACTTCTAGCCTCCTAGACTATGAGAGAATACATTTCTCTTTGTTAAAGCCATCCACTTGTGGTATTTCTTTTATAGCAGCTCTAGATGACTAGGATACAGCCCTCCTAGCACTTGCCACAGAAAGGGCTCTGAACATCTGACAACACATATGAGAGCTCAGGTCCCTTGTGGTCAAGTGTGTGAAAGAATGTGATATGAGAGAAGGACCCCAGTCAGAGGGGCAAAATATCTATCTTCTGGTCCTGAATCTTATTATCCATAAATTTGTATGAATGTGAAAGCATTATTTTAAGCTGTCTGAAATTTTATGTATCTCCAAAATGGTAGTGATATCCCAGGTTCTATCTTCCTGCAGGGCTGCTGTGAGGATGAACACACACATGGGCCAGTGTGGAAGCCCTCTGTGATTGCCATGAATCTCATAGGGTGGGTCTTGCTATTGGGTACAGAGCCCAGCAGCACTCAGGAGGGGAAGGCTGACTAAAGGAATGCAATATTAACAACTGGCAGTACAGGTTATAATTTTTCATAATGTATAACATGTCCTTGTCTATTAAAAAGAAACATTTAGAAGCCATATGACCATGTCTGCGTCTGTCAGTTTGTCGTACTGTGGGGGCTTGCATGTTGCTGTGATGCTGGAAGCTATACCTCCAGTATTCAGATACCAGCAGGGTCACCCATGGAGGACAGGTTTCAGCTGAGCTTCCAGACTAAGACAGATGAGGAAGACTGAAGAAGAAATGACACCTTCGAATTGTGTTGGTGAAGAATATTGAATATGCCATGGACTGCCAAAAGAATAAACAAATCTGTCTTGGAAGAAGTACAAACAGAGAGAGGCTGTGTCTTACATACTTTGGACATGTTGTCAGGAGGGATCAGTCCCTGGAGAAGGACATCATCCTTGGCAATATACAGGGTGGTCAGCGAAAAGGAAGAAAACTCTCAACAAGATTAATTGACACAGTGGCTACAACAATGGGCTCAAACATAACAATGATTGTAAGGATGGTGTAGGACCAGGCAGTGTTTCGTTCTATTGTGCGTAGCGTCTCTATGAGTCGGAACTGATTCAACAGCACTGAACAACAACAAAAACATGACCATGTCTACGAACTAAATGCGTATTTAGTCCTTTTATAAGTACTATGTTCATCTACACATAGAAGAGAAGGGGCGTTCTGAGAAACTTGGATTTTTTTTTTTACCCTTTGAAAAAGTTTATTTTTGGTGAAAATATACATAGAAGAAGTTGGATTTTAGTGTGTTCACATCAACATCTGGTTAATAAAGATGCTTCAGTTGGCAGGTAGATACTGGTCCTGTGAAATATATAAATTTCTCAATGACACTAAAAAATACTATGTTTTTATTTTTTTGTGTGTTTTTCCTGTCCTCTGTAAGACAGAAACCATAGTGTGTTCTAAACTAATAATCACTTAAACCAAATTCTACAGTACACGTATTCCCTAAAGAAACAAGTAGATTTTATAGAAAGAGGCAAAATGTATGTCTTTTCAGTGAAGATAATCACTGATACGTGGTTTTTATCCAAGGATATGAAAAAAGGGTTTATACATTTTAATTGACAAATACCATTATTTTACAAAGAAAAACCAAGCACACAACTGGTCATTTTTAAAAGGCTATAACAAAGAATGGAATAATGCAAATATATTTTTATTTTCCTTTCTTCCTTCACTTCTCTTCCTTCTCTCTCCCTCCCTTCCTTCTTTCTTCCCTTTGTCCTTCTTTCTTTCTTTCTTTTGTTATTTTCTCCATTCTTCTTTTTGTTTGTGTCTTTTTTCTTTCAAATTAATTTTTGAACCAAGATCTGTAGTATTCAAAAATTTGCAAATATGTATAAACAATCAGATAATGTCAAAATCCTAGCATATTGCATATGGGGGGAAACGGTAGGAACAAATATATGGATACAGTCTATTTCTATTTGCTGATGAGGTCCATGTGTATAAAAAAAAAATGTGTAGAGTCACTGTTTATGTTGGTGAAAAAAGATATTTGCAATGAAGAAGTCGTTGGTGTTGCAAAAGTCTATCATGCGACCTCTGGCATCATTTCTATCACCAAGGCCATATTTTCCAACTACCAATCCTTCTTTGTTTCCAACTTCTGTATTTCAATCACCAGTAATTATCAAAGCATCCTGACTGCAGGTTGCATCAATTTCAGACTGCAGAATCTGGCAAAAATCTTCAATTTCTTCATCTTTGGCTTTAGTGGCTGGTGTGTAATTTTGAATAATAGTTGTATTAACTGGTCTTCCTTGTAGGTGTATGGATATTATCCTATCACTGACAGCTTGTACTTCAGTATAGAATAAACACATGGACCTCGTCAGAGGGAATACACAGGAATCAAATCGACTACATCTGCAGAAAGAGACAATGGAAAAGCTGAACATCATAAGCAGAACACGGCCAGGGACCGACTGTGGAATAGACCGTCAATTGCTCATATTCAAGTTCAAGTCAAAACTGAAGAAAATTAGAACAAGCCCACCAGAGCCAAAATATGGCCTTGAGTATATTCCACCTGAATTTAGAGACCATCTCAAGAATAGATTTGACGAGTTGAACAGTAATGACTGAAGACCAGACAAGTTGTGGAACGACATCAAGGACATCATAAATGAAGAAAGCAATAGGTCCTTAAAAAGACAGGAAAGAAAGAAAAGACCAAAATGGACATCAGAAGAGACTCTGAAACTTGCTCTTGAATGTCGAGTGGCTAAAGCAAAAAGAAGAAATGATGAAGTAAAAAAGATGAATAGAAGATTTCAAAGGGGGGCTCAAGGAGGCAAAGTAAAGTATTATAATGACATGTGCAAAGAGCTGGAAATAGAAAACCAAAAGGGAAGAGCACTCTTGGCATTTCTCAAACTGAAAAAACTGGAGAAAAATTCAAGCCTCAAGTTGCAATAGTGAAGGATTCCGTGGGAAAAATATTGAATGACACAGGAAGCATCAAAAGAAGATGGAAGGAACGCATCGATAAAGAACAGTGACGAATCTGTGAAACATTTCATAACATGGAGGAACCTGGAAGGCATTATGCTGAGCGAAATTAGTCAGAGGCAAAAGGACAAATATTGTATAAGACCACTATTATAAGATCTTGAGAAATAGTAAACCTGAGAAGAACACATACTTTTGTGGTTACGAGGGGGGGAGGGAGGGAGGGTGGGAGAGGGTTTTTTATTGATTAATCAGTAGATAAGAACTGCTTTAGGTGAAGGGAAAGACAACACTCAATACATGGAAGGTCAGCTCAATTGGACTGGACCAAAAGCAAAGAAGTTTCCGGGATAAAATGAATGCTTCAAAGGTCAGCGGAGCAAGGGCGGGGGTCTGGGGAACATGGTTTAAGGGGACTTCTAAGTCAATTGGCAATATAATTCTATTATGAAATCATTCTGCATCCCACTTTGAAATGTGGCGTCTGGGGTCTTAAATGCTAACAAGCAGCCATCTAAGATGCATCAATGGGTCTCAACCCACCTGGAGCAAAGGAAAATGAAGAACACCAAGGTCACACGACAACTAAGAGCCCAAGAGACAGAAAGGGCCACATGAACCAGAGACCTACATCATCCTGAGACCAGAAGAACTAGTTGGTGCCCGGCCACAATTGATGACTGCCCTGACAGGGAGCACAGAAGAGGACCCCTGAGGGAGCAGGAGAACAGTGGGATGCAGACCCCAAATTCTCATAAAAAGACCAAACTTAATGGTCTGACTCAGACTAGAGGAATCCCGGCGGCCATGGTCCCCAGACCTTCTGTTGGCATAGGACAGGAACCATCCCCGAAGACAACTCATCAGACATGAAAGGGACTGGTCAGTGGGTGGGAGAGAGACGCTGATGAAGAGTGAGCTAATTATATCAGGTGGACACTTGAGATTGTGTTGGCAACTCTTGTCTGGAGGGGGGATGGGAGGATAGAGAGAGAGGGAAGCTGGCAAAATTGTCAAGAAAGGAGAGACTGAAAGGGCTGACTCAAGAGGGGGAGAGCAAGTGGGAGTAGGGAGTGAGATGTATGTAAACTTATATGTGACAGACTGATTGGATTTGTAAACGTTCACTTGAAGCTTAATAAAAGTTAATAAAAAAAAAAAAAGAAGATGGAAGGAATATCCCAGCCCAAAGGAATATACAGAGTCATTATACCAAAAGAATTGGTTGACCTTCAACCATTTCAACAGGTAGCATATGATCAAGAACTGATGGTACTGAAGGAAGAAATCCAAGCTGCACTGAAGGCACTGGCAAAAAACAAGCCTCCAGGAATTGACAAAATACCAATTAAGATGCTTCAACAAATGGATGCAGCGCTGAAAGTGCTCACTTGTCTATGCCAAGAAATTTTGAAGACAGCTACCTGACCAACAGACTGAAAGAGGTCCATATTTATGCCTATGCCCAGGAAAGGTGATTCAACACAATGCAGAAATTATAGAACAATATCATTAATATCAAAGGCAAGCAAAATTTTGCTGAAGATCATTCAAAAGTGGCTGCAGCAATATATTCACAGGGAACTGCCAGAAATTCAGGCTGAATTCAGAAGAGGGCATGAAACAAGGGATATCAGTGCTTATGTCAGATGGATCCTGGCTGAAAGCAGGGAATACCAGAAGATGTTTACCTGTGTTTTGTTGACTGTGCAAAAGCATTCTACTGTGTGGATCATGCCAAATTATGGATAACATGGCAAAGAATGAGAATTCCAGAACACTTAATTGTACTCATGAGGAACCTGTACATAGATCAAGAGGTGGTTGTTTGGACAGATCAAGGGGATACTGTGTGGTTTAAAGTCAAGAAACATGTGCATGAGGGTTGTATCCTTTCACCATATCTATTCAATCTGTATGCTGAGCAAATAACCCAAGGAACTGGAGTATAATGAAGAAGAAACAAGGCATTAGGATTGGAGGAAGACTCATTAACAACCTGCATTATGCAGATGACACAGCCTTACTTGCTGAAAATGAAGAGGACTTGAAGCACTTACTAATGAAGATCAAAGACCACAACCTTCAGTATGGATTACACCTCAACATAAAGAAAACAAAAATCCTCACGACTGAGCCAATAAGCAACATCATGATAAATGGAGAAAAGATTGAAGTTGTTAAGGATTTTGTTTTACTTGGATCTACAATCAACATGGAAGCAGCAGTCAAGAAATCAAAGGATACATTGCATTGGGCAAATCTGCTGCAAATAACCTCCTTAAAGTGTTGAAAAACAAAGATGTCACCTTGAAGACTAAGTAAGGTGCACCTGACCCAAGCCATGGTATTTTCAATGGCATCATGTGCATGCAAAAAGTGGACAATGAATAAGGAAGACCAAGGAAAAATTGATGCCTTTAAATTGTGGTGTTGGTGAAGAATATTCAATATATCGTGGACTGCCAAAAAGAAGGAACAAATCCGTCTTGGAAGAAGTACAACCCGAATGCTTCTTAGAAGTAAGGATAACAAGACTTCATCTAATGTACTTTGGACATATTATCAGGAGGGACCAGTCCCTGGAGAAGGACATCATGCTTGGTAAGGTAGAGGATCAGTGGAAAAGAGGAAGACCCTCAATGAGATGGACTGACACATTGGCTAAAACAATGGGATCAAGCATAACAATGATTGTGAGAGTGGTTCAGGACTGGGCAGTGTTTCGTTCTGTGGTACATAGGGTCACTATAAGTCAGAACTGACTTCAGGGCACAACAACAACATTTATATGCTGATTAATAGCTTAGAAGGGGAGATGGCCATTAATTTAAATGAGACAAAAATTTTTGCCTCCCTCTGAATCATGCCATTTTCTTAAATTCTTTCCAGATTTTTATTGCTCCTGATAATGAACTAAAACTTTAGTTGATAATTTTAAATATAATTTTGGCAGGTTTGCAACCAAATTGATGATAGTAGTGATCTCCTTACTTTCCTAGTCATTATTTTTAAGATAAACTCGAAGTAAGAATGCAATCACATTGAAAATATCCCTGGAAAAAAACAGCAAATTTATTCATGCTGCTATCACCCATGAAAGGAGAATTCAGTTCTATGAGGTTTTACTCATATAAACAGAAAACATTTTATCATTTTCCACTACAGAAACAATTTGCAGCAGAGTGTAATTAAAAGAGCCCTCTATTAAGTGTTAAAAAAAAAAAAAAAAGCAAAATAAAACAATCTCTTCTATCTTTAACTAAAATTACTGTTTTAAGTGAGGACAATGTCTCTGTAGTACAATTTCTTTAATTGCTAAAAGCTGCCCCTGATTCTTGTCCTACCTACTTTAAAAGTTTTATATGAGTCAAGGGAATTGCATAAGCTTTGGAATATATTAAGCAAAACACAAATTCAATTATTACGAGAGATTTGACAAGAAATTCCTTTTAACAAGCATTCTACCCAACAAACCTAATAAGTAGCAATATGAAATATCAGTTTATTTTATCTCTTCTCCATATTTTAGGCACATTTTAAGGAAATAAAGAATAGCTATAAGGAAAGCTTAACAGTTGGATTTCAAGTTTCATGTGATAGAAATCCAACTTAAGCATAAAAGGAACTGTACTGACTCATTAATTAAAAGTACAAGAATAGGTGTCTACAAGGGAAAGATTAGTCCAAAGGACTGAAGAACCACAGACTCTCCGCCAGACTGAGTCTAGTACAATTAGATGGTGCCTGTCTACCACCACTGACTGCTCTGACAGGGATCACAATAGAGGGTCCCGGACAGAGCTGGAGGAAAAGGTAGAACAAAATTCTAACTCACAAAAAAAGATCAGACTTACTGGCCCAACAGAGACTGGAGAAAATCCAAGAGTATAGCCCCTGGACACCATTTTAGCTTAGTAAGGAAGTCACTCTTGAAGTTCACCATTCAGCCAAAGATTAGATATGCCCATAAAACAAAAAGAGGCTAGAGGGGTACACCAGCCCAGGGACAAGGAAGAGAAGGCAGGAGGGGACAGGGAAGCTAGTAACAGGGATCAAGAAGGGAGAGTGTTGACATATCATGGGGTTGGTCACCAGTGTCATACAACAATATGTGTACTAACTATTCAATGAGAAGCTAGTTTGTTCTGTAAACCTTCATCTAAAGTACAGTTAAAAAAAAAAAAAGACTAGGTGTCTATTATTGGAAACCATGGTAGTCTACTTAAATTCAAGGATCAAATAATGCCATTAGACTCATTATTTCCCTCTCTCACCACTTCCTTTCATTTTGTTGGCTCCCATCTCTGATGGTGGTTGTAGCTCCAATCATTGAGGCCTCTTCTCTTCAAGCCTCAACAAAGTCTCACAGCATCTCCTAGCTCTTATGTGGTTGTGTGTCCATCTGATCAATTGCTTTAGTCAGGATAAGACAGAGGTCCCCAGGCTGTGGAAAATCCCACTTCCTCAAGCAGTTTGCTTGGCATATTCTGTAGCTTTACATTAAAATCCTGGTTCCCCTCTCCTTAACTGCTACCAAAAACTAGAGGAAATTGGCAGAAATGTGTTTAGGCACCATGTTGGTATTCAAGGTAATGTTTTAGCTCATTAAGTACCTCATACATAGTAACTTCCCTCCCTCTGAGTGGAGTTTAACCATTTTCTGAACATGTGATGCATGAAGTGATATGTAAAACCTGTTATGCCTGCATAGTATGATTAAGAATGTTGCTGATGTAACTTGTATGAACTTCCTACTCGTAAACCCCTTAAAATAAACTTCCCCAACACCCTTGTTGCGCAGTCTTGGTGGCAGCAGCCCCGACTGTTCTTTTCCTTGCACAATGAAATAAAAGTGCGTTTCTCCTCTCCCACCTCAGTCTCTTGTTTATTGGCTGACGCGAGTTGCGCTGGGTAGAACCTGATATTTCCACCTGTCAACAAGGCAGAGATGAGGCTCTGAGTGGCAAGGTCTGAATCATATGTCCTGAACCCCCTTAATTATGAATGGAGCGAGCATCACTAGAGCTACAGGGCCTGTGACTAGGGGAAGAACATATCCTTAAAGGAAATCAGGGGCTATGAACACAAGAAAGGGGAGCAGATGTGGAAAAATTAACAGCAATCCTCTAAAGAAAAAGACCAGAAGCTCTGAGATCTGGGGGCCTAGATACACCACAATGGGAAAATCCACCACTGCATAACAAAGTCTATGGTACTGAAAACTTCAGTGCAGAAGGCCCAATTCAAAACCAATTATTAGTTAATGCTAAAGATATACCCCTTGGATCTCCACAGAAGTAAAAGTTCTACAAGCAGTGGTTCTAGTCAGAGGTGTCCCTCAGAATCATATAAGAACACTTTCTAATTTGTAGATTCCTAGGCCCCACCCAGGAAAGAAAACAATCTGAGAGCCAGAACATGTATATTTCAAAAGCTCTCCATGTTTTGCTGATGCCTCCTTCCTCTTCCTCCCTCACATTGTGAAATATTACTCTAGAATGTGTTTTGAAAGACTAAATAGCTCTTTTTTTTTTTTTTTTTTTTGGCTTTAAGGAACAGAGATTTATTGTCTCATAGTCCTGGAGACTAAGAGTCCAAATTCAGGACATTGACAGAGCCATGCTGTCTCTGCCCCACTCTGGGGAAAGATCCTCCCTTGTCTCCTCTGCTTCTTGTAGCCCTGGGCATTTCTTGGCATTCCTTGGCTTGTTGATGCGTCTTCCCATGGTCATCTTTCCTCCGTGTGTATCTCCCTCTTCTCTCTCTCTCTCTTTTTAAAAAATTTTTATTGTGTTTTATTTCTTTGTATCGGCTTGTCTTCCTCTCCATATTGAAGATCTATGACTACAACTCTTAGTCCCTCTTTATTGTTTTAATGTTGTCTTCTTTTACATAATAACATTGCTGTTTCCCTGTTTTGAGCATTTTTTTAATCTTGATTTATTTTTGTGATTTCCCTGTCTGGGTTGACTTCTGATTGCTCTGCCCAGTGTTCTAGTCTTGGGTTGATACCTGACATTATTGATTTTCTAACCAAAGAACTCCCTTTAGTATTTCTTGTAGTTTTGGTTTTTTTTTTTATGAATCCCACTTCTGTTTATCTGAAAACGTCCTAATTTCACCTTCATATTTGAGAGACAGTTTTGCTAGATATAAGATTCTTGGCTGGCAATTTTTTCCTTTAAAACTTTAAGTAAGTCATCCCATTGCCTCCTTGCCTGCATGGTTTCCGCTGAGTAGTCCAAGCTTATTCTTATTGACTCTTCTTTGTAGGTCACTTTTCGTTTATCCCTAGCTGCTCTTAAAATTCTCTCTTCACCTTTGGTTTTAGCAAGTTTGATTATAATACATCTTGGTGACTTTCTTTCTTTCTTTTTTTTTTTTTAATAACTTTTATTAAGCTTCAAGTGAACGTTTACAAATCCAATCAGTCTGTCACATATAAGTTTACATACATCTCACTCCCTACTCCCACTTGCTCTCCCCCTCTTGAGTCAGCCCTTTCAGTCTCTCCTTTCTTGACAATTTTGCCAGCTTCCCTCTCTCTCTATCCTCCCATCCCCCCTCCAGACAAGAGTTGCCAACACAATCTCAAGTGTCCACCTGATATAATTAGCTCACTCTTCATCAGCATCTCTCTCCCACCCGCTGACCAGTCCCTTTCATGTCTGATGAGTTGTCTTCGGGGATGGTTCCTGTCCTGTGTCAACTGAAGGTCTGGGGAGCATGGCCGACGGGATTCCTCCAGTCTCAGTCAGACCATTAAGTTTGGTCTTTTTATGAGAATTTGGGGTCTGTATCCCACTGATCTCCTCCTCCCTCAGGGGTCCTCTTCTGTGCTCCCTGTCAGGGCAGTCATCGATTGTGGCCAGGCACCAACTAGTTCTTCTGGTCTCAGGATGATGTAGGTCTCTGGTTCATGTGGCCCTTTCTGTCTCTTGGGCTCTTAGTTGTCGTGTGGCCTTGGTGTTCTTCATTTTCCTTTGCTCCAGGTGGGTTGAGACCAATTGATGCATCTTAGATGGCCGCTTGTTAGCATTTAAGACCCCAGACGCCACATTTCAAAGTGGGATGCAGAATGATTTCATAATAGAATTATTTTGCCAATTGACTTAGAAGTCCCCACAAACCATGTTCCCCAGACCCCCGCGCTTGCTCCGCTGACCTTTGAAACATTCATTTTATCCCGGAAACTTCTTTGCTTTTTGTCCAGTCCAATTGAGCTGACCTTCCATGTATTGAGTGTTGTCTTTCCCTTCACCTAAAGCAGTTCTTATCTACTGAATAATCAATAAAAAGCCCTCTCCCACCCTCCCTCCCTCCCCTCCTCGTAACCACAAAAGTATGTGTTCTTCTCAGGTTTACTATTTCTCAAGATCTTATAATAGTGGTCTTATACAATATTTGTCCTTTTGCCTCTGACTAATTTCGCTCAGCATAATGCCTTCCAGGTTCCTCGATGTTACGAAATGTTTCAGAGATTCGTCACTGTTCTTTATCGATGCGTCGTATTCTGTTGTGTGAATATACCACAATTTATTTACCCATTCATCTGTTGATGGACACCGTGGTTGCTTCCAACTTTTTGCTATTGTAAACAGAGCTGCAATAACCATGGGTGTGCATGTATCTGTTTGTATGAAGGCTCTTGTATCTCTAGGGTATATTCCCAGGAGTGGGATTTCTGGGTTGTATGGTAGTTCTATTTCTAACTGTTTAAGATAACGCCAGATGGATTTCCAAAGTGGTTGTACCATTTTACATTCCCACCAGCAGTGTATGAGAGTTCCAATCTCTCCGCAGCCTCTCCAACATTTATTATTTTGTGTTTTTTGGATTAATGCCAGCCTTGCTGGTGTGAGATGGAATCTCATCGAAGTTTTAATTTGCATTTCTCTAATGGCTAATGATCGAGAGCATTTTCTCATGTATCTGTTGGCTGCCTGAATATCTTCTTTAGTGAAATGTGTGTTCATATCCTTTGCCCACTTCTTGATTGGGTTGTTTGTCTTTTTGTGGTTGAGTTTTGACAGAATCATGTAGATTTTAGAGATCAGGCGCTGGTCAGAGATGTCATAGCTGAAAAATCTTTCCCAGTCTGTAGGTGGTCTTTTTACTCTTTTGGAGAAGCCTTTAGATGAGCATAGGTGTTTGATTTTTAGGAGCTCCCAGTTATCGGGTTTCTCTTCATCATTTTTGGTAATGTTTTGTATTCTGTTTATACCTTGTATTAGGGCTCCTAGGGTTGTCCCAATTTTTTCTTCCATGATCTTTATCGTTTTAGTCTTTATGTTTAGGTCTTTGATCCACTTGGAGTTAGTTTTTGTGCATGGTGTGAAGTATGGGTCCTGTTTCATTTTTTTGCAAAGGGATATCCAGTTATGCCAGCACCATTTGTTAAAAAGGCTATCTTTTCCCCAGTTAATTGACACTGGTCCTTTGTCAAATATCAGCTGCTCATACGTGGATGGATCTATGTCTGGGTTCTCAATTCTGTTCCATTGGTCTATGTGTCTGTTGTTGTACCAATACCAGGCTGTTTTGACTACTGTGGCTGTATAATAGGTTCTGAAGTCAGGTAAGGTGAGGCCTCGCACTTTGTTCTTCTTTTTCAGTAGTGCTTTGCTTATCCGGGGCTTCTTTCCCTTCCATATGAAATTGGTGATTTGTTTCTCTATCCCCTTAAAATATGACATTGGAATTTGGATCGGAAGTGCGTTAAATGTATAGATGGCTTTTGGTAGAATAGACATTTTTACTATGTTAAGTCTTCCTATCCATGAGCAGGGTATGTTTTTCCACTTAAGCATGTCCTTTTGAATTTCTTGTAGTAAAGCTTTGTAGTTTTCTTTGTATAGGTCTTTTACATCCTTGGTAAGATTTATTCCTAAGTATTTTATCTTCTTGGGGGCTACTGTGAATGGTATTGATTTGGTTATTTCCTCTTCGGTGTTCTTTTTGTTGATGTAGAGGAATCCAAGTGATTTTTGTATGTTTATTTTATAACCTGAGACTCTGCCAAACTCTTCTATTAGTTTCAGTAGTTTTCTGGAGGATTCCTTAGGGTTTTCTGTGTATATAATCATGTCATCTGCAAATAGTGATAACTTTACTTCTTCCTTGCCAATCCGGATACCTTTTATTTCTTTGTCTAGCCTAATTGCCCTGGCTAGGACTTCCAGCACGATGTTGAATAAGAGCGGTGATAAAGGGCATCCTTGTCTGGTTCCCGTTCTCAAGGGAAATGCTTTCAGGTTCTCTCCATTTAGAGTGATATTGGCTGTTGGCTTTGCATAGATGCCCTTTATTATGTTGAGGAATTTTCCTTCAATTCCTATTTTGGTAAGAGTTTTTATCATAAATGGGTGTTGGACTTTGTCAAATGCCTTTTCTGCATCTATTGATAAGATCATGTGGTTTTTGTCTTTTGTTTTATTTATGTGATGGATTACATTAATGGTTTTTCTGATATTAAACCAGCCTTGCATACCTGGTATAAATCCCACTTGATCAGGGTGAATTATTTTTTTGATGTGTTGTTGGATTCTATTGGCTAGAATTTTGTTGAGGATTTTTGCATCAATGTTCATGAGGGATATAGGTCTAAAATTTTCTTTTTTTGTAATGTCTTTACCTGGTTTTGGTATCAGGGAGATGGTGGCTTCATAGAATGAGTTGGGTAGTATTCCGTTATTTTCTATGCTTTGGAATACCTTTAGTAGTAGTGGTGTTAACTCTTCTCTGAAAGTTTGGTAGAACTCTGCAGTGAAGCCGTCCGGGCCAGGGCTTTTTTTTGTTGGGAGTTTTTTGATTACTGTTTCAATCTCTTTTTTTGTTGTGGGTCTATTTAGTTGTTCTACTTCTGAATGTGTTAGTTTAGGTAGGTAGTGTTTTTCCAGGAATTCATCCATTTCTTCTAGGTTTTCAAATTTGTTAGAGTACAATTTTTCATAATAATCTGAAATGATTCTTTTAATTTCATTTGGTTCTGTTGTGATGTGGTCCTTCTCATTTCTTATTCGGGTTATTTGTTTCCTTTCCTGTATTTCTTTAGTCAGTCTAGCCAATGGTTTATCAATTTTGTTAATTTTTTCAAAGAACCAGCTTTTGGCTTTGTTAATTCTTTCAATTGTTTTTCTGTCCTCTAATTCATTTAGTTCAGCTCTAATTTTTATTATTTGTTTTCTTCGGGTGCCTGATGGATTCTTTTGTTGCTCACTTTCTATTTGTTCAAGTTGTAGGGACAATTCTCTGATTTTGGCTCTTTCTTCTTTTTGTATGTGTGCATTTATTGATATAAATTGGCCTCTGAGCACTGCTTTTGCTGTGTTCCAGAGGTTTTGATAGGAAGTATTTTCATTCTTGTTGCTTTCTATGAATTTCCTTATTCCCTCCTTAATGTCGTCTATAACCCAGTCTTTTTTCAGAAGGTTGTTGTTCATTTTCCAAGTATTTGATTTCTTTTCCCTAGTTTTTCTGTTATTGATCTCTAGTTTTATTGCCTTGTGGTCTGCGAAGATGCTTTGTAATATTTGGATGTTTTGGACTCTGCAAAGGTTTGTTTTATGACCTAATATGTGGTCTATTCTAGAGAATGTTCCATATGCACTAGAAAAAAAAGTTTACTTTGCAGCAGTTGGGTGGAGAGTTCTGTATAAGTCAATGAGGTCAAGTTGGTTGATTGTTGTAATTAGATCTTCCGTGTCTCTGTTGAGCTTCTTACTGGATGTCCTGTCCTTCTCCGAAAGTGGTGTGTTGAAGTCTCCTAGTATAATTGTGGAGGTATCTATCTCGCTTTTCAATTCTGTTAAAATATGATTTATGTATCTTGCAGCCCTGTCATTGGGTGCATAAATATTTAATATGGTTATGTCTTCCTGATCAATTGTCCCTTTTATCATTATATAGTGTCCTTCTTTATCCTTTGTGGCGGATTTAAGTCTAAAGTCTATTTTGTCAGAAATTAATATTGCTACTCCTCTTCTTTTTTGCTTATTATTTGCTTGATATATTTTTTTCCATCCTTTGAGTTTTAGTTTGTTTGTGTCTCTAAGTCTAAGGTGTGTCTCTTGTAGGCAGCATATAGATGGATCGTGTTTCTTTATCCAGTCCGTGACTCTCTGTCTCTTTATTGGTGCATTTAGTCCATTTACATTCAGGGGAATTATAGATAAATAAGTTTTTAGTGCTGTCATTTTGATGCATTTTTATGTGTGTTGTTGACAATTTCATTTTTCCACATACTTTTTTGTGCTGAGGCGTTTTTCTTAGTAAATCGTGAGATCCTCATTTTCATAGTGCTTGACTTTATGTTAGTTGAGTCGTTACGTTTTTCTTGGTTTTTATCTTGAGTTATAGAGTTGTTATACCTTTTTGTGGTTACCTTATTATTTACCCCTATTTTTCTAAGTAAAAACCTAACTTGTATTGTTCTATATCGTCTTGTATCACTCTCCATATGGCAGTTCAGTGCCTCCTGTATTTAGTCCCTCTTTTTGATTATTGTGATCTTTTACCTATTGACTTTCATGATTCCCTGTTATGTGTATTTTTTTTTTAATTAATCTTAATTTGTTTTTGTGATTTCCCTATTTGAGTTGATATCCGGACGTTCTGTTTTGTGACCTTGTGTTGTGTTGATATCTGATATTATTGGTTCTCTGACCAAACAATATCCTTTAGTATTTCTTGTAGCTTTGGTTTGGTTTTTGCAAATTCTCTAAACTTGTGTTTGTCTGTAAATATCTTAATTTCGCCTCCATATTTCAGAGAGAGTTTTGCTGGATATATGATCCTTGGCTGGCAGTTTTTCTCCTTCAGAGTTCTGTATATGTCGTCCCATTCCCTTCTTGCCTGCATGGTTTCTGCTGAGTAGTCTGAACTTATTCTTATTGATTCTCCCTTGAAGGAAACCTTTCTTTTCTCCCTGGCTGCTTTGAAAATTTTCTGTTTATCTTTGGTTTTGGCGAGTTTGATGATAATATGTCTTGGTGTTTTTCTTTTTGGATCAATCTTAAATGGGGTTCGATGAGCATCTTGGATAGATATCCTTTCGTCTTTCATGATGTCAGGGACGTTTTCTGTGAGGAGTTCTTCAACTATTTTCTCTGTGTTTTCTGTCCCCCCTCCCTGTTCTGGGACTCCAATCACCCGCAGGTTATCCTTCTTGATAGAGTCCCACATGATTCTTAGGGTTTCTTCATTTTTTTAAATTCTTTTATCTGATTTTTTTTCAGCTATGTTGGTGTTGATTCCCTGGTCCTCCAGATGTCCCAGTCTGCATTCTAATTGCTCGAGTCTGCTCCTCTGACTTCCTATTGCATTGTCTAATTCTGTAATTTTATTGTTAATCTTTTGGATTTCTACATGCTGTCTCTCTATGGATTCTCGCAACTTATTAATTTTTCCACTATGTTCTTGAATAATCTTTTTGAGTTCTTCAACAGTTTTATCAGTGTGTTCCTTGGCTTTTTCTGCAGTTATCCTAATTTCATTTGTGATATCATTAAGCATTCTGTAAATTAGTTTTTTATATTCTGTATCTGATAATTCCAAGATTGTATCTTCATTTGGGAAAGATTTTGATTCTTTTGTTTGGGGGGTTGGAGAAGCTGTCATGGTCTGCTTCTTTAAGTGGTTTGATATGGATTGTTGTCTCTGAGCCATCACTGGGAAACTAGTTTTTCCAGAAAATCCAGTAAAAAAAAAATGCAGTCAGATCCCTATCAGAGTTCTCCCTCTGGCTCAGGCTATTCAGATGTTAATGAAGCCGCCTGGGGAGGGTGGGGGAGGGAACAGAGAGATAGGAGAGTAGCACCTCAGAATATAGCCAGAGTTGCTTGTCTTGCTTGGAATGACTATTATATCTGAGACTCCCGCGGGGCGTGTCGCCTATGTGTGCTGGCTGTGTGGAGATTGCCCCCGGGTGGTCTGGCCCGCTGGAGTCACAGTCAGATCCTCCGCTTCCAGCCCCACGCCCAGCGTCAAGGCTCCCCTACTGGGACGGTGCACTCTCGACTCCAAAATCAGTCGCTGCCTCCCGGGGACTTCTCGTCCCTCCAGCCGCGTGGCCGTGCAGCCTCCGAGAACCAGTTGGGCCTCCTCCCGGGGTTAGTTCAGATGGGTGGAGCAGGTCCCCGTGCTTGTGCCGTGACCAAGTGTCCCGGCTGGGACGCTGTTCTCCCCACTCCAATACCAGTCGCTGCCTCCCAGGGACTTCTCCTACCGGCTGCGTCCCACGCAGCTCGCGCGACCCGGCTGGTCCCCTTCCCGGGGTTAGTTCAGGGGGGGTGGAGCAACTCTCCGTGTTTATGCCATACCTGCGTCCAGTCCAAATCCCTGCGGGACGGTTCCCCGGCTCGGACGCTGCTCTTTCTGCTCCAAGACCAGTCACTGCCTCCCGGGGACTTCTCCTACCGGCTGCGTCCCACGCCGCCCGTGGAACCGGCTGGTCCCACTCCCGGGGTTAGTTCAGGGGGGTAGAGCAGCTGTCTGTGCTTGTGCCGTACCTGACTGGTACACTGGCTCCAGGCTCTGGAAACAATCGCTGCTTCCCCGTATTAGTTCGTTCTCCGTCTCTAAATCTGTGTTTGTTGTTCAGGGTTCGTAGATTGTTATGTATGTGATCGATTCACTTGTTTTTCCGTGTCTTTGTTGTAAGAGGGATCCGAGGTAGCGTCTGCCTAGTCCGCCATCTTGGCTCCGCCCACCTGACTTTCTTTTTAAAATCCAACTTATGTGGAGTTCAATGAGGATCTTGGATAGATATCTTTTCATCTTTCACAATATCAGGGAAGTTTTCTGCCAACAAATCTTCAACAAGTCTCTCTGTATTTTCTGTTATCCCTCCCTGTTCTGGTACTCCAATCACTCGCAGTTTATTTCTCTTGATAGAGTCCCACATGATTCTTAAGGTTTCTTCATTTTTAAAAATTCTTTTATCTGATTTTTCTTCAAATATATTAGTGCCAAGTGATTTATCTTCAAGTTCAGGAATTCTAGCTTCTACTTGGTCAATTCTGCTCCTCTGACTTTCTATTGAGTTGTCTTCTTCTGTAATTTTATTGTTAATCTTCTGAATTTCTGATTGCTGTCTGCGGATTTTTCCAGCTTATTAAATTTTTCATTATGTTCCTGAGTAATCTTTTTAATTTCTTTAATTGCTTTATCTGTGTGTTCCTTGGCTTGTTCTGCGTATTGCCTGATTTCCTTCCTGATGTCTTGAAGGATTCTGTATATTAATCTTTAGTATTCTGCCTCTGGTAATTCCAGGAAGGCACTTTAATCTAGAAGATCCCTTGATGCTTTATTCTGAAAGCTTGTTGAGGTGATCATGGTCTGTTTCTTTATGTGACTTGATATTGACTGTTGTCTCCAAGCCATCTATAAGTTATTGTATTAGTTTATTTTATGTTTGCTTACTGCATCATAGCCTCTAGCTTTGTTTTGTTTTGATATGCCCAGATGGGTTGCTTGAGTGAGCTAGCTTGATTATTTTCACTTTTGGAGCTCTGACGTCCTGTCTCCAGATGGCTAGAGGTATTACCAGGTATATTAGTCTAGGAGTCCATTCACTTTTCTTGTATAACTTCAGCTCAGGTGTCCAGGTAGCTTATCATCGAGTGTGTGGTAAGGGTTCTGTCCTACACTCTTAGAGGGGCAGAGGTGATTGGTGTATGCACCAGTATCTGATTGCAGCAGGGGGTCACACCCTGAACAAGGCAGGGGGCTGAAAATCATCCCCCATGTGTCTCTGAGGAATGCATGTCCCTGTTCCCTAGAGCGTAGAGGTGAGTGAGTTCTGCAGACGGACCATGGACACCCAAAGTTTTTGGTTGTAATGACTGGGAGGTACCAGTTATCCTTGGACCCCTGTTGTGGGTGGCTGGGTGACCTGAGTGGAGCCACCAGTCCTTAGGCCCCTGATGTGGGTAGGTGAGGACCCTGTTTAATAGGCAAAGCAATGTCAAACATCAAACACCCACCTCTCCACCGCACAGCTGAAATGGTTGGAGTCTGCCAACAAGGGTCTATTCTCTTGAAATAGGCCCACACAGGTCCATGCAGAGGGGAAATGTACTCAAAGTCCATGGACCGTTTATGCCTGGACAGGAACTGCTTCTGTTGGGCTCCCCCAGTTAGAAGAGCTGGCAAATTATCTTTTCCCCCAATTGCAAATTTATTCCTTCTCCAATGCCAGGATAATGGCTGTAGGCACTCAACAGGGCCTATCTCAGCCCAGGGAAATCAGTCTGAGGCCGGCTTGCTAGCGGGTGGGGGGACGTGGTAAAATATGCAGAAGTACTTAGCTTTTGCATAGAGTGCTGTTCTTATCTGGTTCCAGAGGTGTGAGTAGGCTATGTGGCTGGCTGCTTCTCCCTAAGGAACTGTGGCCGAACGTTAGTACCAGCCCACCACCACTGCTCCTAGGAATGGTGCCTGAGGGCTTCTTGAGATTCAGGTCCAGTAACTCCTCTCTGCTTCTGAATCATCTCCTCCTCCCCCTGGCTCTCAGTTCATTTTCTAAGTTTGCCTTTGATGTTCAGGGCTACTAGCTTGTCATAAATATACTCCTTTCACTTGTTTTTTCAGGCCTTTGTTGTAAAAGGGCTTGCCAGAGACGTCTGTCTATTCCGCCATCTTGGCTCCACCCTGCATAGCTCTTAAAGTCTATTCAGGAGAAGGTAAGACTAAGAACTTTGTAATAATGTTTGAGCTATGTCAAATGATAACCTCGCAGTGATCACTGTCTCAGTAGGAAGATTTTATACATAAGTTCTAGACCAGTATCTCAGGTATCTGAGGCTGATGAAGAAGGGCCTCGGGAAACAACCATGAAGACACAGGGAGGCCGAGGCTGGCAGACTGGTGCTCAGAGGGTGTCCAGGCACTGGGAGCCTACTTACTGGCAGTGCAGCACCATGGCTGTGGGCACAGTTGGGAGAGCTGCAGCGAGGTGGTCACTGCTTTGGGCTGCAAACTTGGCAATGAGCTGTGCACATCCTGCATAGTGCAGGATGAATTTGATCCTGAGAGGCCATATATTCTTAAATGACACACCTCTCAAAGACAACCTCTGCCAAGAACACAAATGACAATGCTATCACTAGCCATTGTTGAGCTGACCCTGTGTGTTACAGAGTAGAAGTGTTCCACAGGATTTTCTTGGCTTAAACTTAATCTTGGCAAATCTTCAGACCTTTCTTCCATGGAGCCACTGGGTGGGTTCGAACCACCAACCTTTCTGTTAGCAGCCAATCACAAACTTCTTGAGCCACCTAGGTTCCTTAAATGACTAATTATTCTTACCAATGAGCAAAATTTGCATGACAATAGTCAGTGAAGTGCTTCTGGGTACAGCAAGGTTTAAGAAAAAGTGAGAGGCTGAATATACAACAGATGATAGCCAGACCATATATAAAAATAGAACTCTGACTCACAACCTGCAGCATCCAGCCTGGATGTCAAACCACAACCACAACCTCTGTAGCAATCAACCCAAAACATGTAATCTCTGCCACATGTAGTCAATGCTGCCTGAGGTGCAAAAGTAGCCATAAATATGACACAAGTGAATGGGCCCTGGAGCCTTTGTCTGTACTTGAAACAGACCACTCACTACATGAGCCCAATCCACAATGAGGAGGGGAAAATAATTAACAGGTTGTAAAAAAAAGGAACAAATCTGTCCAGAACTTAGTATCTTTGAGATCTGGGCAAGGGATGGGCCATTTCTGGGTCTCAGTATACCACATATAAAGGGAAAGGCTTTGGCTAGGCGACTAAGCTTCCTATTAGTGAAATGTCACCTAATTCCACTATTCTGGTTGGGGATGGAGAGCTGACTCCTTTGCCTCCTTTGATTTCTGCCTGCCTTTTGTTCTGTTTGGGAAATATAATTAAAAAACAAAATCCACTCACAACAGAGAAAATCTCTCCACAACATTTTATTATTTAATAGTCATTAAACCAGAATATGATGATTGGCAATCTGCTAAAGAGACAACAAAGACAGAAAGAAATCTCATTCTTTATATGGCCAAGTAGATCCAACCCATTACATTCATGTTTCCAAGATAAAATTGCTAATTTTCGAGTATCTTTATGGCAGGATACCTGAAGTCATGCTAACCTCCTTCCAGGAAACTGGGAGGCAGGGGTGCGATATTCCTTGATGATTGCATTTCAAAGGAGAAGGTTCCCAGGTCTTTGATTTGCATACTTTTCAAAGAGACAGGGAAAGAATTTGCAAGATTTCTACAGTGGATTCTGAAAGAAAGGGCAGGGAGGAGAGTCTACTTATTTTTCAACAGGGAGAATTAAAACCTCTTATTTTGAATTTGTATTTTTCCTTACAGCTTGTGGTCATATTTTCTTCTACCACGGTCTTGTGATGTATAATGTTCAAAGGGCTGGTAGTCTACAGGGGGCTTGGAAGAAAGAGAATTCTGTCTGAGAAGAGTTGATAGGAGAAGCTTCCTAGAGGAGGTAACTCTTGAGAAAAGCCATTTCAGGGGTATTAAAACAAAAATCATGCTCCCAGATGCTCTGTAAACCCAGAACTAAAACCATTACTGAAGTCCACTCTTCAGACAAAGATTAGACTGGACTATAAAACATAAAATAATACCCACGAAGAGTGTGCTTTCTTAGTTCAAGCAGATACAGGAGACCAGATGGGCAGCTTCTGTCCAGAGGCAGGATGAGAAGGCAGGACGGGACAGGAGCTGGTTGGATGGACACAGGAAACCTGGGGTGGAAAGGAGGAGTGTGCTGTCACATTATAGAGATTCCATCTAATGTCACCTAACAATATATGTATAAATTTGTGTATGGGAAATTAACTTTAGCTGTAAACTTTCACTTGAACCCACAATAAAAAAATTTTTTTAAATCATATTAAGCCAATAACATAAATTGATTTGAAGTTTATTAAATACACAATTTGCAAATCAGACAACACATTTGACTAGAGAGTCAAAAGTGTTCGAAAGATGAAAGAACTTGCAAAAATTCTTATACCCCATCTTACCAACACTGCCATGGAAAGGGCCAGGATAGTGTTGACATAATAACAATTAACTCTAAAACAGAGCTTCCAGTCCAACCCTGGAGTTCCAGTTTCCCAAAGTTGACTGTACATAGATAATTCTTCAAAAGAGCACAATGCCCGAGGCAAAGCAGCCTTTACTAATCAGCAAAGCTATTGCTTGACCTAAAGGTGACTTTCAGGAGACCAATGTACACAAGGTTCAAAGTTCAAAAGAAGATCTCAGGGCAATGGCCTGGATTGGTCACTCCAACACAATGGACCCCAGGAGAGTTAAAAGTTTCTCAGTGGCTCTAGGTTTGCCTGAAGTTTGGGTTGCAAAGAAGGAAGAGCACGAGGGAAGATTGTGGAAAGCTTTGAATGCTGAGCTAAAGACTTGGGGTTTTCTCTTGTGAGCCCTGGTGACACAGTGGTTAAGCACGCGACTGCTAACTGAAAAGTCAGCAGTTCAAGCTTATCAGCCACTCCATGGGAGAAAGATGTGGCAGTCTGCCTCCGTAAAAATTTAGTCTTGAAAGCACAACTCTGTGCTATAGGGTCACTATGAGTCGGAATCCACTACAGAGCAATGGGTTTTGTTTTTTTCTCGTGAGCCAGGTGGATGAAGTGAGGCAATTGAACTGCCTTTTCCTGTCCTTGTCTATCTGCCCAGTAATGACCACCTCATGCCCTGGCACATGTTGCATGAAGTCTTTCTTGATTACTCTGGGTATACCATCTCCTGATACTGTGACATGGTCACACTTCCACTTCAGAAAAATAACACAGTTACTAAATTGGAGGGGAGTTCCTGGGTGGCACAAGTGGTTAACACACTCGGCTGCTAGTCAAAAGATTGGGGGTTTGAGTCCACTCAGAGGTACCTCAGAATGAAGCCCTGGCAATATATTTCTGAAAAACCAGCCATTGAAAATCCTATGGAGCACAGTTCTATTCTGACACACATGGGGTCACTATGAGTTCTGACTGACTCTATGGCAGCTGGTTTTAAATTGGAGAAGAGCAGAGCAAAATGCAGGAAGACAGATTAGGAGACATTTGCAATGAACCTGGAGAGAGAAGGTAATATTGTAAATGGTGGCATAAGTGATAGCCCTGAGTTAAAAAGGAGCGTTAAGAGTAAACAGTACTTTTTAATTGGCTGGTTGAGGGTGAGGCATTGTAGGGGAGAGGGAGGGAAGGAAGCTCAGGGTAGTCACTCCATTTATTAAGATCAGGAGGCCTGGGGGCAGGGAAATAATACATCAGTTTCTCACATTGAGACTACTTGAAGCATTTACATATTTGGATTGACAGGTGCTCAGAAGACCAGGCTAGCCAGAGATTTGGGTGGTCAATAGGTGGCAGCTAGGGCTCTTGTGTTGTCCAGATCTTGTGTGGGAGCTTGTTAGGAATGCAGAATCTCAGCCACCCAGAAGAAGTCAGAATCTGCTTTTTAACAATGTCTCCAGGTGATTCATTACACATTACAGTGTAAAAAATAGTGGTTTAGATTACACAGGGAATAGGTCAGAAGACCAGAATTTAAAGAACAGACAGGGAAAGAATTGTTAACAAAAGAGAATGAGAGACATCAGAGGAGAATGACAAAAAGAGGGGAAGCTGAAAAAAAGGAGAGTTGCCAAAAGAAGGACTTGCTTACCAGTTTTACATGCCAGAGTCATAGATGCAGTAAGCAATGGTTGCTAAGGGTCATGGACTTGGCAATCAATGACTTCAGAAGTTTCCTAGATGTTATGGGACAAAAACTTAATTGAAGTGAGTGAAAGCGTGGCTTGAAGGTAGTGGTAGGGTTTCCTTTAGAGAAGTCTGGTCATGAAAAGGAAGTGATCATGGCTGAGGAGACGGAAGGGCTGCACGCAGAGAAAGCACTAACGACCAAAGAGGCTCTTTCTGTCCTTAACAAGGAAACATTTTGAGTAAGTTTATATGGGGTTCCTGAGTGGCATAAATGGTTAAGCATTTGACTACTAACTGAAAGGTTGGCTGTCCAAACCCACCTAGAGGTTCCTCAGAAGGCATGCCTGGTGATCTCCTTCCAGAAGGTCGCAGCCTTGAAAATCCTACGGAGCAGTTCTATTCTGCACACATGGGTCTCCATGAGTTGGAGTCAGCTCCCTAACAACCAACACCAAAAACTACAAAGATTGTGAAGGAATGTAATAATTTGTAAGGTATTAAAGTGATAATAAAGAGGAGGTAAACAAAAAAACAAATAACAAACTGGTTGCATCTAGTCAATTCCGGCTCACAGTCACCCTGTAAGACAGAGTAGAACTGCCCCCATAGGGTGTCCAAGGAGCAGCTGGTGGATTTGAACTGCTGACCTTTTTGTTATCAGCTGAGCTATTAACCACTACACCACCAGGGCTCCAAATAGGAGGTAGGTGTTAATAATCCAACAGCATCTGAGATGAGAAGGGGAAGCTTTGGAGCTAAATGAGGAAGTACTGGACTTGAGCAGAAGAATCTCTTCATTTGAGATGGCTAAAATTGGAGAACAAGAGTGTGTGCATATTTGCATGAAAAAATGAAGTTCCCTTGTATTTGTTTTGTCTTAAATACAGTAAGGAAAAATTGAAGGAACCATGAAGAGTAACCAAACTTGTATGTGTGAAGTAGGGGGCCAGATCTGGTGAGAGCATGGGGTAGAAGTAGCACAGGGCCCCAATATTACAGTGAGGGTTTGGTGCATCTCTGATAGGGAATGGGAAAAGATGCCAAAAGACCAAAAAACTGTGCTTAAAGTCTGCCGTAGAGTGACTGAGTGCCCAACCTGAGAAGAGTGTACATTTCTCAGGCGGCTCGCTGTAGCTTGGGATTAGAAATAGAAAAATAAATGGTTGACTTGATCTAGTCTGAGACTTTGCAGAGCAGATGAGTAGAAAGACAAAGGGCTGAAGCAGATTGAGGAGACTGGAAGGATAGGAGCTGAAGCGATATGCCAGGGAAGAACTATAGAATGAATTGAACCCTTGACTGGGAGAATTAGCGGAGAGCAAGCGGAAGGGATAGAGAGCCCAGGAGAGGGCAATGAGATGTAAATGTAGATGCAGGAGGAGCATGGAGTCCAGTGAGCAGGATGATGGGACGTGGTGTTCAGAACATTAGCTTGAAGGTTAAACTTTAGCAATAAATGTTTTCTTGATGATGGCATGGCCTGAGGCAGGGACAGTAAAGAGGCAGTAGACTTTAGTTTTTTAAGGGAGGTTGTCATGGATTGAATTGTGTCCCCCCAAAATATCTGTCAACTTGTCTAGTCATGATTCCCTTGTATGATTGTCTACCATTTTATTATCTGATGTGATTTCCCTGTGTAGTAAATCCCGTATCTATGATGTACTAAGATGGATTAGTGGCAGTTGTATTGATGAAGTCTACAAGATTAGATAGTGTCTTAAACCAATCTCTTTTGAGATATAAAAGAGAGAAGTGAGCAGAGAGGTATGGGGACCTCATACCACCAGGAAAGCAGTGCCGGGAGCAGAGCATGTCCTTTGGACCTGAGGTTCCTGCACTGATGTGCTCCCAGACCAAGGGAAGACTGATACATCACAAGGACCTTCCTCCAGAGCCGACAGAGAGAGGAAGTCTTCTCCCCGAGCTGACGCCCTGAGTTTGGACTTGTAGCTTACTAGACTGTGAGAGCATAAATTTCTCTTTGTCAAAGCCATCCACTTGCGGTATTTCTGTTATAGCAGCACTTGATGACCAAGACAGGGGTGAATTTGGGATTCTGCCACCGTCAGAATATAAAGTTTAGAAATTATCTTATGGACTAGAGCTCAGCAAACCATTGGCTGCCTATTTAGGTAAATAAAGTTTTATTGAAACACAGCTGCACTCATTGACATATTTTCTGTGACTGCTTTCATTATATGAAGGCAGAGTTGAGTAGTTATGACAGAGACTGTACGGCCTGCATTAACAAAACTATTTACTATCTGTCCCTTTACAAAAAATGTTCGCTGGTCCCTGTTTAGAGACCAAGGAGTCATAAGATTTCTCAGTATCTGAGGTAGAATAATCTTTAAAAGCATGAGTTCCAGTTTCCCTCTATGACTGACCACTAGACTTTGTGTGAGTCACATAGGCCCTCGACCCAGCTGTCTCCAGCCACTCTGATGCAGATGATAACAGTTCTCCATCAGTGAAGTGTGTAGTGAGCATTTAAGGTGGCCAAGAATATAGCTCAATAATCATCACAGCTGGTTCTGAGAAGACCATCAAAGTACAAATCATGGCCTTCCGTAACAGCCAATTTCTATTTATTCCTACATATATATGTATATGTGTGTGTATTATATTTCCTAGTTTATTTATTCATGCTTTCATCTTTTATTTCAAAATTTTCCTTAGGGGTCGTTGTCTTTTTTCCAAGAACAAATATTCACAATTTTTTTGGTGAATTGGTAGTAAACTGCCAATATTTGGTTATCTGAAAATACCTTCGTTTGTTCTCGTTCTCAAATACAACTTTGCTATTCTAGGATGACAGTTACTGTCCTGGCATTTTGCAGTTATTTTTCCCATTCTCCTCTGGCTCCTATTGATGCTGTTACGAAGTCCGGTTAGTCTAGCTGACATTTTGCTTTTCCCCTAGCATTCTCTGATTTCTGGCTATTTTCAAGATTTTTTAATTTTTTGGTAATCTGAAGTTTCATTAAGATGTTTTGCTTGTAGGCCTTTTCTTCCTGTATAAATAAATGTATGTCTTGTAGCCCCTGGCAGTGACTCAGCTACATGCAAACATTTGGTTCAGCTCTCCCAAATTTTTATGTGCCTGAGGCCTAGTGTTCCTTTCCCCTGAGCAGCTGTTAATCCTAAAGACTCTGGGTAACACAGGTCAGGTTTTGCCCTCAGGGTAACTCTAGCCTTCGGGACTGCTTTTGTCTACTTCTGAGTGGCCCTTGGGGGTTTCTTGTGCCTTCTGAAGAGTTCCAGATACATTTTAAAGACAAGAGGTAATTTTCTGGGCATTTTGTGGAACTAGAAGTCTTTTCAGGAAACCCAAATAGGCTAATTGACAGAAATGGAAGTACAAATTGGGTAGGGTAACTGTTATTTTTAACCGTATTGGATGGCTAAAACTGTAGTGCAGAGAGATGACATTGACTTATGCAACGTCAAAGAGCAAATATATTTCAGGTGTGGGATTTAAAACCAAATGACCTGTAGCCAACTTTAATAAGTTTTCGAAGATCTCCAGTGAATACAGCCATTGACTACAACCAGTCAGAGCTAGACGAATAGCTTAAAGCAAAAAAAAAAAAAGAACAAGTAGAGAAATTATTCTAACTCTTGCATTTAGTCTCAGTTCATAACATATCTTACTTTTTTTAAATATAAAGACAATATTTTTAATTCCTTACCATGTGGCAAATAAAACTGAGACTCCTGGAATATGTCATTTTACCCTGTGGCCTGAAGTGTCCAATAGCACACCATTCTATTCTTCAGGGAGAATATGTGCAAAAGTTTGACACATTCTATTGAGAGTGTTTGCAGCCCAGAAAGAACTTTCAGGGCAGGCCAGAAATAAATCAATCTCAATATAATTTCAAATATTTGTATTTGGAGGGAGAAGGAGTGATTTAGAGGCAGAATGAATTTTCTGACCGTGTTGAAATCATATTGTGTAGGAGGCTGCCTCTCCTTAAATATACAGTCAGCCTGCCTTTGCAGGCGAAGGCTACAGAACCCCTGATTATATTTTTAAAAGTGTACCTGATAAGAGACTTAGGCTTGTATCACGTGCTTTCCTCAGCTTAGATTTATCAGAAGAGTGTTATTAACAAGTACTATTTTTCAAAGGGATACTATATAAACAAGGATAGAAAAAAATCCATTTTCTATCTCTTTATTGTTTAAATAAGAGTTGACAGTCATGAAGTGGTTGCTGATGCCGTTAGCATAAATTGGAAGGCTTTCCTCAATTGCTTACAATTAAAAAAAAAAAGTAGCACAGATTTTGGGTTTTTAGCAGTGACTTTTCAAAAATAATACTACTTTACACTTAATATTATAGATTTCAGGGGAAATATGAATAAGTAATGCTATACTCAATTCAATTATACATTTTATTTTGGTAATTTCCAATGGGGGAAAAAAAGTCTTTAGGTTTATACTTTATATTTTCTTCCTGATGTTTTTAGGGAATGCCCCATGAAGAGGGAAATTCATTCCTTAATAACTGCTAACCTTTTGGTTAGCAGCCAAGCATTTAAGAACCTAGCCATACATATTATATTGGAGGAATACAATCACTATGCTGTAAACTCATGGTTCATTTGCTGGCCTCTGATTGGTTTGCCATTGACTGGAGCTGGAGACTGTGAATATGTTCGATATTCCCTAATGGGATGCAGTAGCTACGTGGCACTAACCTCTGTCTTTGGCTACCCACCCCTTTGACTGGGTAGATGTACTCTAGTCTTTCCTTGGCTCCATTTCTGCATATCAAAGTTTAAACCCACCTCTTATAATGAATCTTTTTGGAGGTGGGAGTGGAGTAAATGGTCTGTATTTTCTTGGTGGGGTTATTTTCCTGCTATTTTTGTTCCTAGTATTGGTAATATCAATATTATGACCCAAATTGAGATGCTATAAATGTTTGTCACCACTGCCCTAAATGACACTGAACATGGCCTTGCTTCTCTTAACAGAGAAACTGTGCTGTTCTAAATGTGGTGCTCCAGGACAGAATGGTTTGGACATGGCAACGGCAGCCCAAGGAGGCACCTGTGCTTTGTTAAAAATTGAATGTCATGTATATGTTTCCAATAATGCAGCCCTCATAAACTGCTCCCTTATTCACTTGCAAGCCCTCAGATCGTATAGAACATATAGGGGATGAAACCTGCTGAGAAGAAATCAAGGGGTGGTTTCCACATGGTGAACATGGTAGAAAAATTACTATTTGGACTTCTTTACATCACAGTAGGCAGAAACACTTTTTGTATTTGCTTATGTGGTATATGTTTGTAGGGTTATAACAAATTAGGGAAAGGAGCCCTGCACTTGTTCCCTCCCTCCCTATTTTGTAGTCTCAAGGAAGCTTATGGAAGAGGTGGGCATATAAGATTATAAGAGCCAGCAGGAAGGACTAGATGGGGTGGGGGGCTAAGGCTTATCCAAAATGGGCCCTGCCTGCAAAGGACTCTGGGATTGAGCAAGAGATAACCCCATCTCATAGTTAGACAGGGACATTAACAATACACCCTTTTCATCCTTCACCTGTCCCCAGCTATCAGCTACTGATTAACTGCCCTTTAAGTGAAAACCCAATCAATTAGTAAACATTCCCTTGGACCATTCCACCTGCTCCACTTCTGGTTTTCTGACTTCATTTTTCCTTCCTTTCCCCCATTGTAATTCTGCCTTTGTAATTCACCCACTATTTGAGCATACAGGAGCCCTGGTGGTGCAGTGATTAAGAGCTCCACTGCTAGCTGAAATATTGGCAGCTGGAATCAACCAGCTGCTCCTTGGAAACTCTATGGGGGTTCTACTCTGTCCTATCAGGTTGCCATGAGTCAGAATACATGGTGATGGTTTTTTTTTTTTTTTTTTTGAGTATACAAGGGTTAAAACAATGACACCACCCCTCCCCCACATGAATATTAAAACCTAAGTAATTGCCAACACTTCTTGGTTCACCTTGGGAAGCAGCACTATATTCTGTACCTGAGTTTCTTCTTATCAAATGCCTTTAGTTCAATCAATCTCGCATTTACTGCCTCTTTTTTCAGAATATGAACCAAACTTTTCCAAGGACATTTCAGGGTTGCTTCACCACCCGTGACTCCGACCCCCACCTTTGGTATTGTGCTGACTGCTGGTTTGGAGGGAAACTATCAAGCTTTTACATGGAGAACTGAAGTTAGAAGCCTTGCTGTTTATATTTCTTTAGTAATGAGAGACTGAATATACAAACAGACAATGGCCAGATTGTGTATGACAATAGAACTCTGACCTACAAGTTCTGCAGCAACCACTCCAGGAAGTCAACTGTGGCAGACAACTGGCCCCAAACCATCGGGATTCAGTCAATGACTGCCAGCTTTCCACTTTTTCCTTTTTCCAACTCAGGACAAATCAGAGAAAGTCAACTATGCTTTCCAAAACAATGACATAAGATATCCCACTTCTAGCTAAGCCACCAGCTTTCCCATGTCAAAATATCCATTCAGAGCGTACAGACATACCACATTTTGTTGCACGTTGCTTTAATGCACAGATATTGTGTGTTTTATTTTATTTATACAAATAAATGGTTTGTGGCAACCCTGTGTTGAGGAAGTCTATTAGCGCAATTTTTCCAGCAGCATGGGCTCACTTTATGTCTCTCTGTCACATTTGGGTTGACATTTACACAACAGCTTAGAGGGCATATTAGAACCAGGTTATGAAACAGTACTGGGCATTGTAAGGACTCAGGCATAGGTTAAAAAACATTTTTGAGGGAAATGAGGGGAATATTTTCTGAGAATCAGCTGGCCACCAAGCTCACGTTTCCTGGCATCTAGACCCTTGTAGCCCAGTTTCTGGGGTCCGCAAAGCTGAAGAGGTTTCTGAGGAGTGGTGAAACCAAAAAAACCAAACCCATTGCTGTTGAGCTGATTCAAATTCATAGCTAGGGCGGGAGGGGGGAGGTGGAGGAGGGAACAATAATGGAGTAAGATCTGCATTATACTGGTGGACTCTTAAGATATGAAAGCAAAGAGATTGCTGAAAGAATAAAATGATCACAAGTGAAAATGCTAAATGTTCTTATGCCCCCCAAAAAAAAAAAAAGGGCAGAAAAAAGGTTTTGATATAGAAAAGCTATGTTAAAACAAAGGCTGTACTAGCTATTACTAACCACCAACTCATCTATAAGTATACCATTGTGGGCAAAACCACTTTTTCCTATAGAAACTACTTGTATTTAGGTCAGATGTACAATGGAAAATTTTACAGAAGTGACAGGCTGCATTACATGATAGAAGCTTCATTTAGAAATTTAAAATGGAGTGAGTTTGGGTCACAATTTAGCTAGAGGCCTTAATTCCGCCCAGTGCCTTAAAATTTAATACTTCTTGGCATCTGGGGTCTTAAACACTAACAAGCAGCCATCTAAGATGCATCAATGAGTCTCAACCCACCTGGATCAAAGGAGAATGAAGAACACCAAGGACACAAGGCAATTATGAGCCCACGAGACAGAAAGGGCCACATGAGCCAGAGACTACATCATCCTGAGACCAGAAGAACTAGATGGTGCCTGGCTACAACCGATGACTGCCCTGATAGGGAACACAACAGAGAACCCCTGAGGGAGCAGGAGAGCAGTGGGACCCAGACCACAAATTCTCATAAAAAGACCAGAGTTAAGGGTCTGCCTGAGACTAGAAGGACCCCAGTGGTCATAGCCCCCTGACCTTCTGTTGGCCCAGGACAGGAACCATTCCCGAAGTCAACTCTTCAGATGTGGATTGGACTGGACAATGGGTTGGAGAGGGATGCTGGTGAGGAGCGAGCTTCTTGGATCAGGTGGACACTTGAGACTATGTTGGCATCTCCTGCCTGGAGGGGAGATAAAATGGTGGAGGGGGTTAGAAACTGGTGAAATGGACACAAAAAGAGAGAGTGGAGGGAGGGAAAAGGCTGTCTCATTAGGGGGAGAGTAATTGGGAGTATATACCAAGGTGTATTAAAGTTTTTATGTGAGAGACCGACTTGATTTGTAAACTTCCACTTAAAGCACAACAAAAATTATTTTAAAAATTTTATTACTCTTTATTAGTTTGTATATTTTAATACCTAGAATAACTACTAAGAAAGCTGAACACAGCAATATCCTCAAAAAAGACTATAAATGCATGATGGAATACTAAAAAATGCTCACATAATCACAAACAGGCAACAAAAGGCAAACAGAGGAGAAAAACCAAAAACAAATAATGCAAGGGCAGACTCGAGTCCTCATATACCTTACCTTAAGTATAAATGCTTTAAATACACAAATTAATAGACAGAACTTGGCAGAATGGATAAAAGAACACGGTCCAAAAATATGCAGTGTACAAAAAACTTCAGCTGCAGCATAGGGAGGTTGAAAGCAAAAGGATGGAAAAAGACATAGAGGAAAACATTGATTAAAAAAAGCAGGAGTTGGTACATAAATTTGAAATAAAATAGACCTCAGAGGAAAAAAAAAAAATCTCTGGAGACACAGAGGGACAATACATAATGCTCTAAAAAAGGATTAATTCTTCTGGAAGATATAATCTTAAATGCGCACAAGTGGTAATGAAGGCACGTGCACACATGCTCACATACACGCAAATCCTCAAGATTTGTGAAACAAAACTGATAGAGCTGATAGGAAAAATAGACATAGGCACAATTATAGTTAGGAATTTCAGCATTATACTGTCAACATTGTTAGTAATACTAGACAGAAAATCATCAAGGATGTAGAAAAACTGAACAACACAATTAACAAACAACATATACTAATACCTATTACCAAGGCCTCTGGGTGGCGCTGACGGTTAAGCAATAGACTACTAACTAACCAAAAGGTTGGCAGCTCAAACCCATTCAGAACCACCTCCAAAGGTGCCTAGAGATCTGCTTCAGAAAGATCACAGCTTTGAATACCCTATGGAGCAGTTCTACTCTGCACAAATGGGGTCATGATTAGTTAAAATTAGCTCGAGGGCAACTAACAACAACAATAGAATATTATAGAACATATCTTGAGACATAAAACAAACTTCAACATATTGAAAATAATTGAAATTCTACAGTGTATGTTCTCTGACCATACTGGAATGAAACTAGAAATCAATAACAGAAAGACAGTAGGAAAATCTCCAAATACAGGAAAATTAAATAACATATGTCTAAAGAATCCATGGGTCAAAGAGAAAATCTCAAAGAAAATATAAAGAACTGAATGAAAATGTAAATACATCATAACAAAATATGTGGAATGCAGCTAAAGCAGTGGTGACAGGAAAATTCATAGTACCAAATTTTTGAATTAAAAAATAAGAAAGGTCTCCAGTCAATAATCTAAGTTCCTACCACAAGACGCTAGTAATGAAGACAAAATAAACCAAACATGAGCTGAAGGAAGGAAATAATAAAGGTAAAAGCACAAATCAATGAAATTTAAAATAAGAAAACTGTAGAAAAAAATCAATGCTACGAACAACTGATTCTTTGATAAAATATCAACAAATTTATAAACTCTAGCAAGACTGGCAAATATAAAAAAATCACCAAAGGAATGAAACGAGAGACACTATTATAGATCTTGCAGCCATTAAAAAGATAAGAGGGTATTATGGACAATTTTATCATCACATATTTAACAACTTTAAAGAAGTGAACAATTCCTCAAAATTCAGAAACTACAAAATCTCAACCAACATGAAATAATCTGCATACTTCTATGACTTCTAAAGTAATGGAATTCATAATTTAAAAACTTCTGTAAAAGAAACCGTTAGGCCCATATGGCTTCAGGGAATTCTACCAAACATTGAAAGAAACATTTACACCAATTTTGTAAATTATCATCTAGAAAATAAAAGACGAGAGAATGCCTCCTAATTTATTTTATGAGTCTATTATTACTCTGATATTAAAAGCAGGAAAAGACAATACGAAAACAAACAACAAAACAAGAAACTACAGAGCAATATCTCTCATAATCTTAGAAGGAAAAATTCTCAGTAAATTACTAACAAGTCAAATCCACCAATGTTTAAAATGATTTTTTATGCTACAGCCAAGTGGGATTTATTCCAGGTATACAAAACTGATTTAAGATTTGAAAATTGATCAATGTAATCCACTGTATTAACAGGATAAAGACAAAAAATCGTCTAACCAACTGATACAGAAGAAGCATTTGACAAAATCCAATATCCATTCATAATAAAAATTCCCAGAACATGAGGAATAAATACAAACAGCCTTAAAACCTGAAACTAATATCACACTTAGTGGTGAAAGACTGAATGTGTTTCCCCTAAGATAGAGAACGAGGCAAGAATGTCTGTTCTCTCTTCTCTTGTTCAACATAGTGCTGGAAGTCCTACCATCACAATAAAGCATGAAAAGGAAATGAAAGACATACAGATGAGAAAGGAAGAAATAAAATGGCTCTTATTTGCTGATGACACAATTGTCTATGTAAAAAAATTCAAATATACCAAAAACAAAACCAACCAACCTACCAATCAACCAACTAAACAAAGAAACATGCCTACAACTAATAAGGAACACTGGTGGCACAGTGGTTAAGAGCTACGGCTGCTAAACAAAGTCAGCAGTTCGAATCTACCAGTCACTCCTTGGAAACTCTATGGGGCACCTCTATAGCGTCCTATAGGGCCGCTATGAATTGGAATCAATTTGACAGTAACGGGTTGGTTGATTTTGACAATAAATAAATGAATTTGGGGTACAAAGTCAACACACAAAATATCAATTGTATCTCTATAGGTTAACAATGAACATGTGGAAAGTGAACTTAAAAAGACCATACTGATGGGAAAGGAGCCCTGTTGGCTCAGTGGGTAAAGTGATGGACTGGTAACTGGAGGGCTGGCAGTTCCAACTCACCAGATGCTCTGTGGAAGAAAGATGTGGCAGCCTGCTTCTGTAAAGATTTACAGCCCTGGAAAACCTATGGGGTTGCTATGAGTCAGAATCAACTCAACAGCAGTGGGTTTTTTGGTTTCGGATACCAAACAGAACAACCAGATTGCAAGTAAAGAGAAGGTGGACACATTGTGAAAAACGTAACTAATGCCACTGAACAATTTGTGTAAAAATTGTCAAATGGGAACCTGATTTGATGCATAAATTTTCACCAAAAATACAAAATTATTTTTTTTAAGTTGTCAAATTCACCTAGTGGTAGAAAGTTGAATGCATTATTTTTAAAGTTTTAAACAAGACATAATTAGTATTTATTTCACATTGTATTGTATGTCCTATCCAATACACTAAGGCCAAGAAAAAAAATGCATAGAGATATAAAGATTGTAAAGAAACAAAATGTCATTGTCAGCAGGTTCTTTATTGTCTATACAGAATATTCCAAAATTTACATATAAATTACTAAATTTGATGAGAGCTGGAAAAGAAAAAACTATGCCATTTATAGTTGCTCTGCAGAAAACAAAATACTAAGGAATAAATCTAACAAAACATGTACAGGATCTGCACCCTGAAAGTTACAAAATGCTGATGACAGAAGACCTAGAAAAAAATAAAGGAGAGGTATACTGTGTTCATGGATTCTAAGTCTCAAAATAGTAAAGATGTCAATTCTTTCCAAATTGATCTACAGGTTTAAGGCAATTCTTGTATATATGTCAGAAAGATTTTTTTGTATACACAGACAAGCTTATTCTAAAATTTACATGGGAAAGTAAAGGAACTAGAACAGCTAAAACAATTTTGGAAAAGAATGAAGTGGGACGAATCACTCTATCCAATGTAGAAATTGTGTCTTACAAAGCCTTATTACAAAGTCTTACCATATAGCTATAATAATCAAGATGGTGTGGTGTTGGCAGACGGATAACATATATATCAATGGTACACAATGATGAGAACCCCAAAACCAAGCCACACAAATATGCACCCATATCCATAAGGGAAAAAAAAATTCTCCACCTAAACTCATACTTTATAAAAAAATTAACTCAAAATGGATCATGGACTTAAACGTAAAATATTAAATTATAAAACATTTAGCAAAAAAATGTAGGAGAAAATCCCAGGACAAGGGGAACAGTTCTTAGACTGGACACCAAAGGCACAACCCATAAAAGGAAAAAATAATAAACTGGACCTCAACAAATTTTAAAACTTTTTCTTTGTGTATTTTCCTGTCAAGAGGATGAAAAGACAAGCCACTGACTGGGATAAAATATTTGCAAACCACATATCCTACAAATAACTTGTATCTAGAATATATAAAGAACTCTCAAAACTCAACAGTAAAAAAATCCAGTCTAATTAGAAAATTGACAAAAGCCATGAACAGACATTTCACTGAAGAGGATATACAGGTGGCAAATTAGCACCTGTATGAAATTTGTTCAACATCATTAGCCATCTCAAAAAACCCAAACCCCATGCATGCAGAGTAGAGCCGCATTCAATAGGGTTTCAAGGTGTGACCTTTTGGAAGAAGATTGCCAGGCCTCTCTTTCAAGGTGCCTCTGGGTGGATTCAAATGGCTAACCTTTTGGTTAGTAGTCAAGCATTTTACCATTTGCAGCACCCAGGGACCATTCATTAAACATTTCAAAACACCCAAACCAAGTTGATTGCAATTCACAGTGACCCTACAGGACCCTATAGGAGTAAAATTGCCCCATAGGGTTCCCAAGACTGTAATCTTTATGGAAGCAGACTGCCACATCTTTCTTCCTCAGAGCGGCAGGTGGGTTTGAACTGCTTAGCTGTCAGATATCAGACAAACTCTTAACCATTGTGCCACCAGGGCTCCTCATTACTCATTAACCCCCACATCCCCACACACACACACACAAAAAAAAACCCCAAAAACAAATCCATTGCTGTCGAGTCAATTCCGATTCATTAGTGAAAACTAAACCACAATGGGATATCACTACCCACCTATCGGAATGGATAAAATTAAAAAAAAAAAAAAAAAAACTAATGCCAATCTCAAAAGGTTACATGCTGTATGATTCAATTCTTAAAATGTTTTTGAACGAACAAAAAAATAGAGATGGAGGACAGATTAGTGATTGCGAGGGGTTAGGGAGGGAAAAAGGAAGGGGGTGGCTGAAGCTGCAAAAAAGTAGCAAGAGTAATCCTTCTGGTGACCAAACTGTTTGATATCTTGACTGTGACGTTGATCACAAAAGCTACAGGTGATAAAATTACATAGTACCACACACACACACACACACATGCACACACATACACAAAAATAACTCTCCTGACATCTGAATAAAGCTGGTGGGTTGTATCAATACTGATCTCCTGATAGTGACATTGAGCTATAGTTTCTAGAGACGCTATTTTTAGAGGAAAATGGGTGAAGGACTATGAGATCTCTCTATTATTTCTTACAACTGCATGTGACTCTAAAATGTTCTCAAATTAAAAAGTTAAAAAAATAGTAGGAATAAATTTTAGAGATTAAACCAAGGCAAGGGTATTTGGGTTTTGTAATCTTGTCTTTGCTTATTTTTGTCATGAAGAATAAGTACATCAAGTTGCATGGACTGAAAATCTTTGATATTCACCAACTCACATAAACTACAGTGGATTAGAGAGGACACACTTTGTGCCGTCAAGTACAATGTAAGAAAACACTCCAAATCTGTGTGGTACTCACAGGGTGTACCTGATTTCCATTAGAGCACCAATAACTAACATGAATTACTCCATAAACATTACATCCTTCTGATCAGAGCCTCAACACATGTTAGCCAATGGAAAGTGGCTATTTTTATTTACAAGAATCAGAGAACATACAGCACTAAAAGTTCCATCACGAGCAGTCCCCTATCCAAAGCTGTCTGGGCAGAGATGACAATCTTCCTTGCACACCCCATTTTGTGCCATGAGTGAGGGGCTTAAAAGGGACCCTACTTACTGCTGGTTTCCCCAGCCAGGTAAATGCACTTACGTGGACTGTAAACTTACGCTTTGTGTGCCCCATGTGAACCACAGCTGAGAAGACTAAGAAAACTTCCTCTCCCAGCTATTTTATAGCCCAGCCTAAGATACCAATTGCATCTTTTTAACCCTGCTAACAAGCATCCTACCGCATCATGCTCCCTGACTCCTGAGGGTAAGAGTGGTTAGCCCAGAACTGTGTCTTTTTAACCTTGCTAACAAACATCAGGCATCAGTGGGGTAGTGCTTTGTCCTGAGGTCTAAAGAGACCAGCAGGGAGAGGAACAGAGAAAACCATGGCCACCTGGCCTATCCAAAAGATTTGCTCCTCAAAATGTGGTCTTGCTTAATATGGCCCTATATTGAGAATAAGGAGCCCTGGTGGTGCAGTGGTTAAAGAGCTTGGCTGCTAACCAAAAGGTGGGCAGTTTGAATCCATTAACCGCTCTTTGGTAACTCTATGGGGCAGTTCTACTTTGCTCTAGAGGGTTGCTATGAGTTAGAATTGACTCGATGGATACAGGTTTGGTTTTGGGTTTTACCACAAATAAAGTAAACCAAAAGCCAGAGCTTAAAAATCTGCCAGCATGGAGATCAGAAATAAATGACCTCTGGTGTGTCAGGACTGACCAATGTGAAAAGGAATAAATCTTGATTAATGTTGCTAGTCAGCTCTCATCAAGTAAAGGAAGTTTAAAGGAACAATTTGTAATTTTTCCTTAATTATCAAAGACTTGTACTTTCTACCAAATTTTCCTGAAGAGATTGCTCCTGTTTAGGACTATAAACTCGTTGCCGTTGAGTCAATTTTGACTTGTAGCGACCCTATAGGACAGAATAGAACTGCTCCATAGGGTTTCCAAGGAGCACCTGGTGGATTCAAGCCATAGTCATTTTGCTTAAGAGCCATAGCTCTTAACTACTACTCCACCAGAGTTTCCATAAGAATATAAAGTGATCGTAATTATTCCATCTCCCACACATCTGTCAGTTTGTCGTACTGTCGGGGCTTGTTGTGATGCTGGGAGCCATGCCACTAGTATTCAAACACCAGCGGGGTCACCCATAGTGGACAGGTTTTACCTGACCTTCCAGACAAAGACAAGACTAGGAAGAAGGACCCAGCAGTCTGCCCCTGAAAAGACTTAGCCAGTGAAAGCCTTATGAATAGCAGCAAAACATTGTCTGAAATAGTGCCAGAAGATGAGTCCCTCAAGTTGGAAGCCACTCAAGATATAACTGGGGAAGAGCTGCCTCCTCAAAGTAGAGTCGACCTTAGTGACGTGGATGGAGTCAAGCTTTCGGGACCTTCATTTGCTGATGTGGTATGACTCAAAATGAGAAGAAACAGCTGCAAACATCCATTAATAATCAGAATGTGGAAGGTACAAGTATGAATCTAGGAAATTTGGAAATAGTCAAAAATGAAATGGAACACATGAACATTGATATCCTAAGCATTAGTGAGCTGAAATGGACTGATGACTGGCCATTTTGAATTGGACAATCATATGATCTACTAAGCCAGGAATGATAACTTGAAGATGAATGGCGTTGCAGTCATCCTCAAAAAGAACATTTTAAGATCTATCCTGAAGTACAACGCTGTCAGTGAAAGGATAATATCCATATGCCTACAAGGAAGACCAGTTAATATGACTATTATTCAAATTTACGCACCAACAACTAAGGCAGAAGAAGAAATTGAACCTTTCGGCCAATCTTCAACAGTCTGAAATTGATCAAACACGTAATCAGGATGTATTGATAATTACTAGTAATTGGAACGCAAAAGTTGGAAGCAAGGAGGAATGATTTGTAGTTGGAAAATATGGCTTTGGTGATAGAAACAACACCGGAGATCATATGAAAGAATTTTGCAAAACCAATGACTTATTCACTGCAAACATCTTTTTTCACCAACATAAACAGCAACTGTACACATTGACCTCACCAAATGGAATGCACAGGAATCAAATGCACTACATCTGTGGAAACAGACGATGGAAAAAGCTCAACATCATCAGTCAGAATAAGGCCAGGGGCTGACTGTGGAACAGACCATCAGCTGCTCATATGCAAGTTGAAACTGAAGAAAATTGGAACAAATTGATCAGAGCCAAAATATGAACTTGAATATATCCCACCTGAATTTAGAGACCATCTCAAGAATAGATTTGATGCATTGAACACTAATGATGGAAGATCAGAGGAGTTGTTGAATGACATCAAGGACATCACACGTGAAGAAAACAAGAGGTAGTTAAAAAAGCAGTAAAGAAAGAAAAGACCAAAATGGATGTCAGAAGAGACCCTTGAAACTTACTACTGAGTAGCTAAAGCAAAAAAGAAGAAATGATGAATCCAAAGAGCTGAACAGAAGGTTTCAAAGGGTGGCTCGAGAAGACAAAGTAAAGTATTAAAACGAAATATCCAAAGACCTGGAGATAGAAAACTGAAAGGTAAGAACATGCTCAGCATTTCTCAAGCTGAAAGAACTGAAGAAAAAATTCAAGCCTAGAGTTGCAATAGTGAAGGAGGAAGCATCAAAAGAAGACACAAGGAATATACAGTGTCACTGTACCAAAAAAACTTGTTGGTGTTCAACCATTTCAGGAGGTACTGTTGATCAGGAAACAATGGTACTGAAGGAAGAAGTACTAATTGCACTGAAGGCATTGGCTAAAAACAAGGCTCTAGGAATTGACGAATACCAATTGAGATGTTTCAACAAACAGATGCAGTGCTGAAAGTGCTCACTTGTCTATGCCAAAAAATTTGGAAGACAGCTACCTGGCCAACTGACTGAAAAAGACCCATATTTATGCCTATTCCCAAGAAATATGACTCAGCTGAATGAAGAAATTATCGAACAATTTCATTAATATTATATACGAGCAAATTTTTGTTGAAGATCATTCAAAAGCAGCTACATTAGTATATTGACAGGAAAATTCCAGAAATTCAAGCTGGATTCAGAAGAGGACATGAAACAAAGGATATCATTGCTGAAGTCAGATGGATCCTGGCTGAAAGCAGAGAATACCAGAAAGATGTTTACTTGTGTTTTATTGACTGTGCAAAGGCATTCAACTGTGTGGACCATAACTAATTATGGATAATATCGTGAAGAATGGGAATTCCAGAACACTTAGTTGTGCTCATGAGGAACCTGTACATAGATCAACAGGCAGTCTTTCAAACAGAACGAGGGGATACTGCGTGGTCTAAAGTCAGAAAAGGTGTGTGTCAGGGTTGTATCCTTTCACCATACTTATTCAATCTGTATGCTGAGCAAATAATCCGAAGAGCTGGACTGTATGAAGAAGAACGGGGCATCAGGATTGGAGAAAGACTCATTAACAACCTGTGTTATGCAGATGACACAACCTTGCTGGTTGAAAGTGAAGAGGACTTGAAGCACTTACTAATGAAGATCAACGACCACAGCCTTCAGTATGGATTACACGTCAGCATAAAGAAAACAAAAATCCTCACAACTGGACCAATAAGCAATGTCATGATACCCAACCCACCCAGTGCTGTCGAGTCAATTCCGACTCATAGTGACCCTATAGGACAGAGTAGAACTGCCCCATAGAGTTTCCAAGGAGCACCTGGCGGATTCGAACTGTCGACCCTTTGGGTAGCAGCCATAGCACTTAACCACTATGCCACCAGGGTTTCCAATGTCTTGATAAAGGGAGAAAAGATTGAAGTTGTCAAGGATTTCCTATTACTTGGCTCCACAATCAACACCCATGGGAGGAGCAGTCAAGAAATCAAAGGATGCATTGCATTAGTCAAATCTGTTGCAAAACACCTCTTTCAAGTGTTGAAAAGCAAAGAAGGCACCTTGAAGACTAAGGTTGGCCTGACCCAACCATGATGTTTTCAATTACCTCATATGCATGAGAAAACTGGATAATGAATAAGGAAGCCTGAAGAATTGAAACCTTTGAATTGTGGTGTTTGTGAAGAATATTGAATATTCAATATTGAATATTGAAGAATATTGAATATTGCCAAAAAAACAAACAAATCTGTCTTGGAAGAAGTACAGCCAGAATGTTGCTTAGAAGCAAGGATGGCAAGACTATGTTTAACATACTTTGGACATGTTATCAGGAAGGGTCAGTCCATGGAGTAGGACATCATGCTTGGTAAAGTAGTGGGTCAGTAAAAAAGAGGAAGACCCTCAAGGAGTGGCTACAACAATGGGCTCAAGCATTACAATTGTGAGGATGGTGCAGGACCAGGCGGCATTTTGTTCTGTTGTACGTAGGGTTGCTATGAGTTGGAACCGACTCAACTGCAACTAACAACAACCACAGACTTCATCCGTGACTCTTTTAGGACACCCCTCATTCCTGAGCTTCAGGAAAGTGCAGTGTTAACACTGTACTCCCCAAATAGTCAACTTCTCAGTGATTCCCAGTCTTCCCCCATAACCAGCATGTGATGTGGTGCTGGTAGGATATGGGCTAGTTCTGCTGAAATGGTACTCAGAAACACAGGCCTTTAACTGGAAATATATTATTTTTCTTGAAAGTTTCTAGTCAGACACAATGACAAATATTTTCTAAAATTGCATAGCTTTTATCGGACCCATATCTCTTTTTAGCTCCCTTATATGGCATGAATACATTGAACGTGAGAAGACCAAACATCAAGAGCCATTTACTCTCCATCAGGAATGTCTTTTTCTACAATCAGCTTCATTAGGTACAGAGACTCATGACACTGCATTTTGCTTGCATAAACTAAGGAAGTTGCTGGTTGTCTTTATCTCTCCTATCCTTGCATCACACTTCTTTTGCGTAAATGTTTGATAAAAACCTATCACAGTGTCATCATGGAATGTACTTACAGTTCTTCCTTTATCATCTTCCTTTTCTTCTTTATTCATTAGTCAAATGTGATACACAAGTGACCATGTTCTTCAGATGATCAATTAAATCTGCCTTTAAGATTTAATTTCTGAAACAAAACCCATTGTCTTCGAGTCAGTTCCGACTCAGTGATCCTATAGGACAGAGTAGAACTATCCCCATAGAGTTTCCACGAGTGGCTGATGCATTTGAACTGCTAACCTTTTGGTTAGCAGCCTTGGTTAGCACCCAATCTCTTAATCACTGGGCAAGTTTAATTAATTTAAATTGTTAAATCTTGACCTGGGTACCAGATCTCTTGTTTCCTATTCTATTAAGCCAACTCTGAAAAGAAGGGAAAACAATATTTTGCTCATAGTATTTAACAGAATACACTTGTAAACAGAACTATTCTTTATTTCCCACCTTTCCTCCTACTGTCTTCCTTATTCCTTCCTTCCTTTTCTATTTGTCCTTGAACAGATAATCAACACATGTAAATCAGAAATACCCAGAAAAAATAAGCATACAGAATATATACGAGGGAGCACACATGTCTATGAGATTATAAAAAGAAAACCTGATGAATAAGAGGAAAATATAATCCCTTTTTGTTTGAAAAGTTTTATTATTGGGAAAGGAGCTTTAAGAGTAGAATATATTTGAATGAGAAGGTGAAAATTTGGGTAATTAAAACTACTCTCTGCCAATTTGTGGAGTGTTGATACAGTAATAGAAACCAAACACTAAGACAACTTATTATTACTTCATCCTTACTATCAGAAAAACATTGCAGTTATAGCATTTTGGCTTTTTCCTTTGAAACAAACTCCATTCAACTTAACTACTTAGTTTCATTAAGAAATCAGGAGCAAGTCACTCAGTCATTTTACTTCTTTCAATGACGTTTAAATTCCCCCAAACAAAATAAATCAGACACAGGTTCAGCTTCACAAAAGGCAACTCATGCCTTAACTTCATTCTGATGAGCAATAAAACCAAATTAATTATCAGATCTAAAAATAAAAAAGGAATTCATCCAATAATTTTATTCTAATTTGTACTAAAATATTAACCTAACATCACTGTTAAATTTTATAGCAATTTTTTCAATACCTTCATTCCAGTTTATAAGAAAATTATATTAAGCTGAAATTATCTTCTAAAATATTTGAAAGCAAGAGAGAGATTGATTGATTGATTATAACAGAGAATTCAATGGATCTCTTTAGTACCCGGAGCCCTGGTAGCACTGTGGTTGAGAGCTTTGCTACTATCTCAAAGGTTGGCAGTTTGAATCCACCAGCTGCTCCTTGCAAACCCTATGGGGCAGCTCTACTCTGTCCTATAGGGTTGTTATGAATTGGAATTGACTCTACAGCAATGGGTTTGGTGCTTTTTTTTTTTTTTTTCTGGTTAGGATCCATTCAATTTATTTCATATTCTCAAACTTCTATCATCAACCTTACCTTCCATAGAATTCAGAGTAACCTTGGCCACAAAATAGATGATTGGAACCTCATAAAAATTAAATACTTGCATTCATCAAAAGACTTTATGGAAACAGAGTAATCCTGGCCTTGTCTTAGCTCTAATGCTTGAAAGCTGGAGCCAACATGGACATCTACTATGGGGCCACCTCAGTCCTAGGGCCAGGGGGCTGTGGTGGGTAACTCAGTCAGTCCTATAATCAATGTTGTGGGGGAAAAGAAGAAAAAAAAAATCATAGTCCCTGACACCAAGGTAATTGCTGCCTAGTACTGGAGTAATAAGACATATAGTCAATACATGACACAAGGCAGAAGGAGGTTAAGACCTGCACAGGACCACAGAGAAGTGCTCTGAGAGAGATGGCTTACTGTAGGAAGTTCAGGGAAGACTTAACAAAAAAGCTGCACTGAGGCTGAGAATTAAAGCAGGGATAACATCCCTGCTCACTCTTTGTTCGAAGGAGCATGGCTATCCTAAAGCAGCATTTGCTGCCACCTGCTTGAACCAGGCCTGTTCAAGAACGAACTATTCTCATGGTTTTTTGCTTGTTTCTTGAGCTATCCATTTGGTAAATTGTAACAATATCTCGTAGAAAACAAACACACTTAGCAGTCTGCTTTGTTATATTGTTTCTATTATTGTTTGTAATTTCAAGCTGTTTTGCAGTTTAGCAGCTATTTAGCAAGTTTTCCCATGCGATAGTAACACTTAGACAATAAAAATTTTCAGTCCAGAATCTATGGTTGACTGACAGAGATATGAGCACATTTATGTAGACTATACACATTGAATTGTGTCCCCTACCCGACAAAGGTCTGTTGGAATCCCAACCCCTACACCTGTGGAAGTAATCCCAGTGAGAATAAAGGCTTTTTGTTGTTGTTGTTATGTAAAGGAGGCCATATCAGTGTAAAGAAACCACCAAACCTGTTGCCATCCAGTTGATTCTAATTCACAGAGACCCTGTAGGACAGAGTAGAACTGCCTCATAGGGTTTCCAAGGAGTGGCTAGTGGATTTGGACCGATGACCTTTGGTTAGCAGCCAAGCTCTTAACCACTGTGTGGCCAGGGCTGAAGTGTAGAGTGTGCCCTAAACCTGATCATTTCTGAGTTACAAAAAGAGCAGAATAGACACAGATTTGAGCACACGCAGGGAAGACAGATGCCAAATGCATCACCAAGAACTGAGGAACACCCAGGACTACTAACAAGGAAGGAATCCACACGGTGAGCTCTGATTTGGGCTTTTAGCCTCCAGATCTAAGGAAATAAATTTCTGTTCTTTAAAGCCAGAATTTGTAGTATTTCTGTTATAGTGGCACTAGGAAACACTGTTACCATCTGAGCTCATTTACATATATAAATAACTTTGTTTTGACATGTCTATGTTAGTAGTTCTTCTAAATTCTCTTTCAATTTCCTCTGATTCTAATGTTTCATGTATTAGATATACCTCAAAAGTTACAAAATTATTTTCTTTTTCCAGTGTGATTCTAGTTTCTAAAAAAAAATTAAAAAAAATTCTCTATAATTTGACCTTTTTTTTTCCCCAAAGAGACAAAGTGTTGTGCAAATAGGTTACAGAATATAAATGTAGACTCTCTGATGATTTGGAGCTGTCTAAATATACTCTGTAGGAGGTCAAAGTAGAATGGTTTGGGGAAAAAAGGAAAAAACAAAACAAAATGTCTGCACTATATCACTGCCCCACCAAACCCCAAGAGCAAAGTTGCTTGCCTTTAATATAAATAGTTGAAGGACTGTAATAAATCATGGCCATTCAAGCAAAAGAAGGATTTTTCACTGAGATGGAATTGAGTGTGTATGTTTTTGCATGAAGAAGTATACATGCGAGTGAAGTTTGTATCTATGCATATACATGCGTGCCAGCCAAAGACATAGACGAGTAAAAAGGCAGAAGGAGAATTCAAGAAGTTTGAAACAATAAATAAAATATGGGACTCAAGGGATGGAGAATCCTGAAAGTAAAGCTGGACCAAAGGACAACACTGATTTATTGCACCCATGGAGACTGGAAACATTTTTTTAGTTAAGATGTAAATCCCCTACTTCAGAGAAAAGCTTGTCCTTGGCTGAATTATCATCATTGCTTCTGCTAATACTCGGAATTATTTTTGAGAGCCCTCATTCAGCACTGATAAGCCTTATTTAATTAGAGGGCTAACCATGGGAAATCTTGCTATTATAATTCCTCTCATGTGAGCCACATGGGAAAAGGCAGTCACAAATAATGCAATAATACTGTTTATTCAAGTGTGCAAACTGACAGTGTTCCGAAACACTGATTTAAGAAGTGAATACAAATTGACAATCTAACAATCACTGCATTTCTAGTGCATTCTTTGTTGTTGTCGTTAGGTGCTGTAGCATTGGTTCCAACTCATAGCGACTCTAGGTACAACAGAACGAAACATTGCCCAGTCCCGAGCCATCCTTAGGATCCTTGTTACGCTTGAGCCCATAGTTACAGTCTCCGTGTCGACCCATCTCATCGAAGGTCTTTCTCTTTTTTGATGAGCCTTTATTTTACCAAGCATGTTGTCCTTCTCCAGGCACTGGTCCCGCCTAATAACATGTCCAAAGTGTGTGAGACAAAGCCTCACCGTTCTTGCTTCTAAGGAACATTCTGGCTGTACTACTTCCAAGGCAGACTTGTTCTTTCTTTTGGCAGCCCATGCTATATTTAGTATTCTTTGCTAACACTGTGATTCAAAGGAGTCAATTCTTCTTCAGTCTTCCTTATTCATTGTCAAGATTTCATGCGCATATGAGGCAATTGAAAACACTATGGTTGGGTCAGGTTCCCTTAGTTCTTAAAGTGACATCTTTGTTGTTGTTTTTTTTTTGAACACTTTAAAGAGATCTTTTGCAGCACATTTGCCCAATGCAATATATCTTTTGATTTCTTGACTGCTACTTCCGTGGGTGTTGATTGTGGATTCAAGTAAAACAAAATCCTTGACAACTTCAGTCTTTTCTCTGTTTATCACGATGTTGCTTACTGGCGCAGTTGTGAGGATTTTTGTTTTCTTTTTGTGGAGGTGCAATCCGTACTGAAGGCTATAGTCTTTGATCTTCATCAGTAAGTGCTTCAAGTCCTTTTCTCTTTCAGCAAGCAAGGTTTTATCATCCACACAAGGCAGGTTGTTAATGAGTCTTCCTCCAATCCTGATGCCCTGTTCTTCTTCATATCGTTCAGCTTCTCAGATTATTTGCTCAGCATACAGGTTATATGGTGAAAGGATACAATACTGACACATACCTTTCCTGGCTTTAAACCATGTGGTATCCCCTTGTTCTTTTCGAACAACTGCCTCTTGGTCTATGTGCAGGTTCCTCATGAGCACAATTAAGTGTTCTGGACTTCCCATTCTTTGCGATGTTATCCATAATTTATTAGGATCCATTCAGTTGAATGCCTTTGCATAGTCAATAAAACACAGGCAAATATATTTTTGGTGTTCTCTGCTTTCAGCCAGAATCCATCTGACATCAACAATGATATCTCTATTTCCGTCCTCTTCTGAATCCAGCTTCAATTTCTGGCAGTTCCCTGTTGATATACTGCTGCAGCTGCTTTTGAATGATCTTCAGCAAAATTTTACTTGTGTGTGATGTTAACGATATTTTTTGATAATTTCTACATTCTGTTGGATCACCTTTCTTTGGAATAGGCATAAATATGGATCTCTTCTAGTCAGTTGGCCAGGTAGTTGTCTTCCAAAATTTTGACGTAGATGAATGGGCACTTCTTGTACTACATCCGTATGTTGAAACATCTCAGTTGGTATTCTGTCAATTTCCGGAGCCTTGTTTTTCACCAGTGCCCTCAGTGCAGCTTGTACTTCTTCCTTTAGTGCCATTGGTTCTTGATTATATGCTACCTCCTGAAATGGTTGAATATTGACCAATTCTTTTTGGTACGTGACTCTTCTGTATTCCTTCCATCTTCTTTTGATGCTTCCCAAGTTGTTTCATATTTTCCCCACAGAATCTTTCAATATTGTAACTTGAAGCTTGTTTTTTTTTCTTCATTTCTTTCAGCTCGAGAGATGCTGAATATGTTCTTCTCTTTTGGTTTCTATCTCTACATCTTTGCACATTTCATTATAATACTTTACTTTGTCTTCTCAAGCCACCCTTTGAAATCTTCTGTTCAGCCCTTTGACTTCATCATTTCTTTGTTTTGGTTTAGCTACTCTACTTTCAAGAGCAGCTTTCAGAGTCTTCTGACATCCATTTTGGAACATGTTAGAACAAGTTCATGAGAGCCAAAGTATAACCTTGAGTATATCCCACCTGAATTTAGAGACCATTTCAAGAATTGACTTGATGCATTGGAACGCTAATGACTGAAGACAAGATAAGTTGTGGAATGACATCAAGGACATCATAGGTGAAGAAAGCAAGAGGTCACAATTACCATAAGAGGAAGCTATTGCCACCATCCCATTTTCCAGTAAAGAATCAGTCTCAGAGCCATGAGTCTTGTCCAAAGAAAGACAGTAAATGGCAAACTCAGGATTCATTCTTTCATGCCACAGACCCTTATGTGTGGTGCATTTGGAGACACAAAGGATAAAGCAGACACACACACACACACACACACAAACAGTAAATATGTATACCTATATATATATTTTTTATATTTTATAGAACGTTAGGTTAATTTTTTTTTCTTAGGTAGGGATAAGTGTTTTGTTTTTTAAAGTAAGCAAAGAATGACGATGCCTTAGTTTCCTAATGCTGCTATAGTAGAAATATGTCAAGTGGATGGCTTTAAAGAAAAGAAATTTATTTTCTCACAGTTCTGGAGGATGAAAATCCAAATTGGAATCTTGGCTCTGTCAATTCTTTCCTCTAGGTAGTCCTGGGCATTCCTTTGTTCCTTGGCTCACAGAGGATCCTCACATGGCATCTGTTTCCCCCGTGTGTGGGTGTGCCTCTGTGTCTAATCCACTCTCTTTATAACTCAAAGTGATTAGATTTAGAACCCACACTACTTAGGCATGATCTAATTAACATAACAAAAACACTTTTTCCAAAGAGTATGGTATCCATGGGTATATAAAAAAAAATAGGGCTTAGAATTTCAACACATATTTTTGAGGAACACGCTTTGATTCATCAAAGAAAATTAGGAGTATTGGAAGGATTGAATTTTAAAAAGGGTGATTAGGGTATACTTTGTAAAACCAAAAAACCAAACCTGTTGCCTTCTAGTTGATTCTGACTCATAATGACCCTGTAGGACAGAACAGAACTGCCCCATAGGGTTTCCAAGGAGCAGCTAGTAGATTTGAACTACCGACCTTTTTGTTCGTAGCCAAGCTCTTAACCACTGCACCACTAGGGATCCACTTTGCAAAGTGGGTGCTATTTAAGTAAAACCTTGCAGGAAGCGATGATGTGAGCTCTGTGGATATTTGTGCCAAGGACATTCCAGGTGGACCGAACAAGTAAAAAGAATAAGGCTAGAGAGTTCAAGGAATATATGGGAGGCCAAAGACTGAAACAGTATTTGGGGTGGATGGGGGGGAAATAATAGGAGATGAGGCAAAGAAAAGAAATTTATTTTTCCTTGCCTAGCAGCTTAGAGGTGAGTAGCTCAAGTCTGCAAGGTCATCAGGGCCCAGATTCCTTCTACTTTTTGCTCTGCCATGCCCTAGAGAGTGGTCCTCATCTGCCCAATTACAGGTGGGTCACAGGCTTATTTGTGTAGCTCTCTTGAGAAGGGGAAATAGGGCACATTCTTGCACAAGCAGCTTGCTTTATAATTTGAAGATATCCTGTGTGGTAGATTGTTTTCAAAGATGACTGCAATAATCCGTTCCATCCACACACCCTTTTGTAATGCACCTGTGTCACTCTTCCCATCAGTAAGTGGAACCTATTTCCCCTTCCTTGAATCAAGCCTGGCCCAGTGACTTGCTTTGACCAGTACCATGTTGTGGAAGTATCAGTGTGGGATTTCTGAAGCTATATTTTAAGAATACCTGCAGCTTACGTTTTTGATCTCTTGGAATCCAGCTGCCATGTTGTAAGGAAGCTAGACTAGACCAATGGGGCAGAACAGAGGTGTTTCAGCCTATACGCAGCGCAACCGGCAACCATGTGATTGAAGCCATATTGGAAGTTCTAGCCCCCCTCTCTTCTCCATGGAACTCCCTTATGATTGTAACTACATGAATGAGTCCACTGGAATATCCTTGACCCAAAAATTCCTTTTGGATTTGGTGGTTACCTTTGTTTCCTAGTGCTGCCACAACAAATACCACAGATCGGTAGCTTTAAAGAACAAAAATCTATTTTCTCTCAGTTCTGAAGGCTAGAAGTCTGAATTCAGGACATCAACTCTAGGGTAAGCTCCTTCTTTGTCTCTTTTAGCTTCTAGTAGCTGCCAGCAATTCTTGGCATTCCTGCAAAACCAAAAACTCATTACTGTCGAGTGGATTCCAACTCATAGCCACCCTATAGGACAGACTAGAACTGCCTCACAGGATTTCCAAGGAGCAGCTGATGGATTGGAACTGCCAAGATTTTGGTTAGCAGCGAACACTTAACCACTGTGGCTCCAGGGCTCCCACTTTAGTACAGTAAATTAGAATGCTGTCTATTGTTCTATGTTTTACTCTAAGAAGTATCAAAATCCGGGTATCCTTTTGTGGGCAAAACAACTCCAAGTATATTGGCATTTGCCAGTGGAACAATAGCATCATCTTCATATATAAATGTCAGTCCATCTCCTATGAGATGCACTATTTATGAAATTGTCAAGGATATCTTAGGTTATCAAATTTCACAAGTGCATAAACTTGGGGGAAAACATGGAACAAAAATAAAAATGCTACATCATTCATTAAATAAATATTTACTGAGTACTTACTATGTGCCAGGCACTGTTCTAGTGCTAGGAATAAAACAGGGTACAAAATATATAAATATCCCTGGCCATCTGGGCCTTATCTTCTAACAAGAAGAGACAAACAATAAAAAATTAGGCACAATGAATAAGTAAATTAAATAAATTATGTAATACGGAAGAAAATTATAAGTGTTTTTGAGAAAAAAAGCAGGTAGGAAGACTGGTAGAACTGAGGGTGGGATGTGTGGCAGTTTTAAATAGTGTGGATGTTGGTAGACCCCATTGGAATGGTAGTATCTGAGCAAACGCTTGAAGGAGCTAACTATGTGAACATCTGGGGGGAAAAAAAATCCCAGGCAAAAAGAATAGCCAGTGTAAAGCTCCTAAGACTGAAGGGTTCCTAGAATCTTCGAAGAAGAGAAAGAAGACTAATGTGGTTTGTGTACAGGGAATGACAGGGGAGTAGCTGAAGGTATGTTGGGTAGATGATGGGGCAGGATCTGAGTAGTAGTGGAGGAAGGGACCAGACTGTGTAGGCTCTTCTAGTCCATTGTGAAGAATCTGGCTTTAACTCTGAGTAAAATAAGAAGCCATTGGAAGATTTTGAGTAGAAGAATGAAATCATCTTTTTAAAAGCATTACTTTGGTTGTTGTATAGACTATAGGTGTCAAGGGTAGGCAGGGCAACGCAGGCCAGAGATGCTGGAGAATGCCAGCAGTTTGGTAGGAGTGCACATGACAAGAAGTGACCAGACTCTAGAATGCGTTTTGAAAGTTTACTGATAGATTTGGAAGAGGAGTGTGAGAGAAAAAGAAGAGTAAAAGATATTTGACCATTTGATATTTGGCTTGGAGTCTCTGAGCGGTTGAAACAGTTAATGTGCTTGGCTGCTAACCAAAAGCTGAAGTTCAAATCCAACCAGAGGCACTTCGGAACAAAGAGTTGGTGATCTACTTCCGAAAAATCAATCCTACAGAGCACAGTTTTACTCTGACACACATGGAGTCTCCCTGAGTTTGAATTGACTTGACAACAACTGGGGCGGGGGGGCGGGGGAAGATATTTGGTTTAAGCAAATGTGAGGATGAAGTTTCCACCTACTGAGGTTGGGAAGTCTACGGGTAGAGCAGGTTTTGAGTGAAAAGATCAGGAGTTCGGTTTTGGACATGTGAAGTCTGAGTTATCCAAAAAGACAGCCAAGAAGAAAGTCGAAAAAGACATTGGACATCTGTTTAGGATGGAGGTCTGGTTAGAGAGCCACACTTGGGAGTCATGGGCATATGGATGGATCTAAAGTCATAAGGCTGGATGAGATCACTAAGAATGTGAAATGGGGAAGAAAAGCAGACCAAGGACAGAGTTCTGAGACAGTCCAGACTTAAGAGATCAGAGAGAAGAGGAACAATGAAGAATGGAAACTGAGAGGGTTCAGTCAGTGAGATGGGGGGAAAACGAAGTGGGTGTTGTGTTGACAGACAAATGAGAAAAGCTTTAAATGGAAGAGGAGTGATAAGTATGCCAAATGCTGCTAGTAGTGTGAGTAATATGAGGGCTAGGGGATGACCACTGGATTTAGCAATGTAAAGATCATTGGCCACTCTGATGATGAAAGTAGTTTGGGGAGGAGCGGCCAAAAGTCTAATTGGAGTGGGTTTACAAGAGTATGAGAGAAGAAAATTTGGAGAGGGTATAAATAACTCTTTCAAGGAATTTTGTTGCTAAAGGGAGAAAAGGAATGGAGAGGAAGTCTGCAGAGGAAATAGGGCCAAAAGAAGTTTCTTTTTTTTGTGTGTTTTATGTTGTTGCTACTTCAGGGATGGGAAATATAGTATGTTTGAATGTTAATAGGAATCTCAAATACATACGAAAATATCAAAATCAAGAGATGGTATCATCGTGGGATCTTTACCCTGGAATAGATGAGGAGTGAGAAAAGGTAGTTCATCTGGGTTAGAAGGTGGGAAGTAATGTGTGGGTGCGGATGCTGGTGGTGGGGCAGCATTGTGGTGAGAGCTCCTGGAAGTTCTCTTTAATTGCTGCAGTTTTATAGTGAAGTCTGAAGCTGAGAGCGAAGTTGAGAAGAAGATGATGGAAGCTCGAAGCTCGAGGGGAGAGCAAAAAGGTATAGTAGTTGTCTAGGAGAACGAGAGAGTGAAAAGATGGGAAATATGTGATGTCTGGCAGCAGTAAGGCACACTTAAAGTCCAAGGTCATGAATATGAAGTAAAATCAATCAGCTGGCTGTGTTTTTCGCATTTAGCTGCATGGGTGCAGGTACAGAGCAGATGGAGAGTTCGTTTTAACCAGGATTGTGGTTTTGACAGCAAGCAATACGGATTGAGAGGGGGCAAAGGAATCAAAGGTGTGTGTAATGGAGCGATAATGAGGACTGACTATGGAATTTAGTCTGGGTAAGGAAGGGAGAGATTGGATGAGGGAAAAGGAGGTAGGATTCACGGATCGGATGTCCCTGTTGTAGTTGACTAACCCTTGATATTAGAAAAGTTACTCTATTAATGATGCTTAATTTTGTTACTAGATTTTTTTGTGTGGAATGATTTTTTTCTTTTCATCAAAATTTATGAAGAAAATGTTCTAAATTTTCACAGAATTGACTAAAATGCAAACTCTTCTAACAATTTTGAATTCGTGAAACTATCATTCTTAGCATAGCGCTCCGGGAGGCAGGGCCAGGCTTTCATCCTGACTGCAATGCTGTAGCCTGAGAGAAGCCTCAGAACCATAGCAACAGGGCATTTAAATTTAAGGCTGGAAGAACCTTAGCGCCCATCTTATTCAAAGGCTTCCCTGAGACCTGGAGAGGTGATGTGAACATTCCTGGTACACAGTTAATTAAGACAGTCCTTATTAGAACCTGCATCTTGAGGTGGCTGCTTTAGTGATTTATTTTTTTTCTGTCCTCCATGGATACTTCCTCTTTTGCTATATACTTACTGGACATAATAGATCCCCAAATAATAAGGATTCTTTTCATGTGCTCTTTACATGACTGTCCATGATGTCTTCTTTATAGAACATAGAAGACTGACAGTTTGCATTGAGATGTTTATTTTTTTTTCCTGCAAGCCACATCTCTCAGATTGCATCAGTGCAAGTGTTTTTATTGAAAGCACAAAGAGAATTTTGAAGCAGGAATTTAAAATGCCCACCTGGGAAAATCCAGATGAAAGCACCATGATCCAGTTTTGTGACGGCTGAGCCAGCAGCAGGTCCCTGTGTGTCTTCAGATATTTGCTCCCAATGAAGAAGAGGCAACATCTAAAGTGCTTCAGGACAACCTGTCCGAAATTGAAACTTTTTCTCTACCTGGCAAATAAAACGAAAGGAAAACTTTGAGCCTACCAGAAGTTTGTAAAAGAAGTCTGAGAATGTTTCCTAGGTAAGGAATCTGTCACTGGAATAGCACAGGTATGGAAAAGGCTTGCCAGGACTGGCTTTTCAGCCAGGTCTGCAAACAGGTACCAAACCTGTTGCCACAGAGTCAGTTCTGACTCATAGCAACCCTATAGGATGGGGTAGAACTGTTCCATAGGGTTTTCAAGGAGCAGCTGGTGGATTCGAACTGCCAGCCTTTTGGTTAGGAGCCGAGTTCTTAACCAGTGCACCACCAGGGCTCTGCCTACGGGTACGATGGTCAGCAGGTGTGTGCAACCACCTCAGGACTCATGGGCTGAAGGAGGTGCACTCTGTACCTGATGTCTGGTTTGCAGCACCAGGTGTCTACCCTTCTATCAACGTATTATAATAGAGAGATGTATTACACTAGAGAGATGCATTACGTAGAGAAATTTATTATAGTTTCCACCAAGGGCACAGTGAGAGAAAAGAGAAAAGGAGGGAGGATTCATGGATTGTCGCCTTCTTATAAATATCTCGAATAGCCTTTCTCTACCAGGGTTTCTCATCTGAACCGCCGATTACAGAATATGACGTGAGTTACTATTTCAGCTCAAAGAGCAACTCCACTTGTGTCTAGTCACTGCCGACAGATGTCTAGTCCCAGAAGTGGCACAGCCACCCGTGCGTTTTTCCAAAAATGATGTACTCTGTTGGTTCAGCAATGGTGATGCCTGCAAGGTGCTAACATAAGCAACCCTTACAGAAACTTTCAAGGTCAACATATTGGAAATAGAGTCCCTGGGTAGTGCAAACGGTTAGTACACATGGCTGCTAACTAAAACCTGGAGGTTCAAGGCAAACCAAAGGAGCCGCAGAAGAAAGTCCTGGTGACCTACTTTAAAAAATCAGCCGCTGGAAACCCTGTGGAGCACAGTTCCACTGTGACGTACGTGGGGTCACCATGAGTCTGAGTCAACTGGGTGGCACCTGGCTTTTTACTGGTAGAAATAGACGCGTTAATATATCTGTTACATTATCTGCCTATATGTCTATAATATATCTATTAGATTACGACGGTGATTGGAAAAATGGCTGTCCTTTAATTACGGCTGATCGTCATATTGGTAAAACATGTATTTAGTTCTATGGGAAAAGTCAAGCTCTGTCCCAACCATTTCCTTTCTACATGACTTCTGCCATTTTCTTTCTTTCTCTTTTTTAATTGAACTTTAGATGAAGGTTTAGAGAACAAACTAGTTTCTCATCGAACAGTTCATACACACATTGTTGTATGACATTGGTTAACAACCCCATGACATGTCGGCACTCTCCCTTCTCAGCCCTGGGTTCCCTATCACCAGCCTTCCTGTTCCCCCCGCCTTCCAGTCCCCACCCCAGGGCCGGTGCGCCCCTTTAGTCTTGTTTTTTCCCCTGGGTCTGTTCAATCTTTGGCTGAAGGGTGAACCTCAGGAGTGGCCTCATTACTGAGCTGAAAGGGTGTCCGGGGCCCATATTCTCAGGGTTTCTCCAGTCTCTGTCAGGCCAGCAAGTCTGGTCTTTCTTTCTGAGTTAGAATTTTGTTCTACATTTTTCTCCAGCTCTGTCCGGGACCCTCTATTGTGATCCCTGTCAGAGCAGTCAGTGGTGGTAGCCGGGCACCATCTCATTGTACTGGACTCGGTCTGGTGGAGGCCGTGGTGGATGTGGTCCATTGGTCCTTTGGACTAATCTTTCCCTTGCATCTTTAGTTTTTTTCATTCTTCCTTGCTCCCAAAGGGTTGAGACCAGTGGAGTGTCCTAGATGGCCCCTAGAGGGCCACAGTTTGTCTATCCATTTATCTGTTGATGGGCATCTAGGTTGTTTCTATCTTTTTGCTATTGTGAACAATGGTGCGATGAACATGGCTGTACATATATCTGTTCTTGTGACTACTCTTATTTCTCTAGGACATATTCCTAGGAGTGGGATTGCTGGATCAAATGGTATTTCTATTTCTAGCTTTCTAAGGAAGTGCCATATCATTTTCCAGAATGGTTATATCATTTTGCATTCCCACCAGCAGTGCATAACAGTTCCAATCTCCCCGCAGCTTCTCCAACATTTGTTATTTTCTGTTTGATTGATTCATGCCAGTAATGCAGGGGTAAGATGGTATCTCATTGTGGTTTTGATTTGCGTTTCTGTGATGGTTAGAGATCGTGAGCATTTCCTCATGGGTCTGTTGGCCACTTGAATGTCTTCTTTGGTGAAGTGTCTGTTCATACCCTTTTCCCATTTTTAAATTGTATTATTTGTCTTTTTGTTGTAGAGGTGTTGGATTTTCTTGTAGATTTTAGAGATTAGAATTTTGTCCGATTTGTTATAGCCAAAGTTTTTTCCCAGACCATAGGTTCTCTTTTTATTCTTTTGGTGAAGCCTTTTTTTTTTTTAATTAGTTTTTATTAAGCTTCAAGTGAACATTTACCATTCCAATCAGTCTGTCACATGTAGGTTTACATACATCATACTCCCTTCTCCCACTTGCTCTCCCCCTATTGGGTCAGCCCTTTCAGTCTCTCGTTTCGTGCCAATTTTGCCATCTTCCCTCTCTCTCTATCTTCCCATCCCCCCTCCAGTCAAGAGTTGCCAACACACTCTCCAGTGTCTACCTAATTTAATTGGCTCACTCTTCATCAGCATCTCTCTCCCCACCACTGACCAGTCCTTTTCATGCCTAATGAGTTGTCTTCGGGGATGGTTCCTGTCCTGTGCCATCAGAAGTTCTGGGGAGCATTGTCTCTGGGATTCCTCTATTCGCATTCATATCATTAGGCATGGTCTTTTTATGAGAATTTGGGGTCTGTATCCCATTGGCCTCCTGCTCCCTCAGGAGTTGTCTGTTGTGCTCCCTAGCAGGGCAGACATCGATGGTGGCCGGGCACCAACTAGTTCTTCTGGTCTCAGGATAATGTAGGTCTCTGGTTCATGTGGCCCTTTCTGTCTCTTGGGTTCTTAGTTGTCGTGTGGCCTTGGTGTTCTTCCTTTGCCTTTCCTCCAGGTGGGTTGAGATCAACTGATGTATCTTAGAAGGCCGCTTGTTGGCATTTAGGACCCCAGGCGCCACAATTCAAAGTGGGATGCAGAATGTTTTCATAATAAAATTATTTTGCCCGTTGACTTAGAAGTCTCCTCAAACCATGTTCCCCAGACCCCAGCCCCTGCTCCACTGACCTTTGAAGCGTTCATTTTATCCCGGAAACCTCTTTGCTTTTAGTCCAGTCCAATTAGGCTGACCTTCCTTGTATTGAGTGTTGTCTTTCCCTTCACCCAAAGCAGTTCTTATCTACCGATTGATCAATAAAAAGCCCTCTCCCTCCCTCCCTCCCTCCCCCCTTTGTAACCACAAAAGTATGTGTTCTTCACTGTTTTTTCTATTTCTCAAGATCTTATAATAGTGGTCTTATACAATATTTGTCCTTTTGCCTCTGACTAATTTTGCTCAGCATAGTGCCTTCCAGATTCCTCCATCTTATGAAATGTTTCAGAGATTCGTCACTGTTCTTTATTGATGCGTAGTATTCCATTGTGTGAGTATACCACAATTTATTTACCCATTCATCCGTTGATGGACATCTTGGTTGCTTCCAGCTTTTTGCTATTGTAAACAGAGCTGCAATAAACATGGGTGTGCATATGTCTGTGTGAAGGCTCTTGCATCTCTAGAGTATATTCCGAGGAGTGGGATTTCTGGGTTGTATGGTAGTTCTATTTCTAACTGTTTAAGATAACGCCAGATAGATTTCCAAAGTGGTTGTACCATTTTACAATCCCACCAGCAGTGTATGAGAGTTCCAATCTCTCCGCAGCCTCTCCAACATTTATTATTTTGTGTTTTTTGGATTAATGCCAGTCTAGTTGGTGTGAGATGGAATCTCATCGTAGTTTTAATTTGCATTTCTCTAATGGCTAATGATCGAGAGCATTTTTTCATGTATCTGTTGGCTGCCTGAATATCTTCTTTAGTGAAATGTGTGTTCATATCCTTTGCCCACTTCTTGATTGGGTTGCTTGTCTTTTTGTGGTTGAGTTTTGACAGAATCATGTAGATTTTAGAGATCAGGCGCTGGTCTGAGATGTCATAGCTGAATATTCTTTCCCAGTCTGTAGGTGGTCTTTTTACTCTTTTGGTGAAGTCTTTAGATGAGAGAAGGTGTTTGATTTTTAGGAGCTCCCAGTTACCTGGTTTCTCTTCATCATTTTTGGTAATGTTTTGTATTCTGTTTATGCCCTGTATTAGGGCTCCTAGGGTTGTCCCTACTTTTTCTTCCATGATCTTTACCGTTTGAGTCTTTATGTTTAGGTCTTTGATCCACTTGGAGTTAGTTTTGTGCATGGTGTGAGGTATGGGTCCGGTTTCATTCTTTTGCAAATGGATATCCAGTTATGCCAGCACCATTTGTTAAAAAGACTATCTTTTCCCCAATTGACTGACACTGGTCCTTTGTCAAATATCAGCTGCTCATACATGGGTGGATTTATATCTGGGTTCTCAATTCTGTTCCATTGGTCTATGTGCCTGTTGTTGTACCAGTACCAGGCTGTTTTGACTACTGTAGCTATATAATCGGTTCTGAAATCAGGTAAAGTGAGGCCTCCCACTTTCTTCTTCTTTTTCAGTAATGCGTTGCTTATCCAGGGGTTCTTTCCCTTCCATATGAAATTAGTGATTTGTTTCTCTATCCCCTTAAAATATGACATTGGTATTTGGATTGGAAGTGAGTTATATGTATAGATGGCTTTTGGTAGAATAGACATTTTTACTATGTTAAGTCTTCCTATCCATGAGCAGGGTATGTTTTTCCACTTAAGTATGTCCTTTTGAATTTCTTGTAGCAGAGTTTTATAGTTTTCTTTGTATAGGTCTTTTACATCCTTGGTAAGATTTATTCCTAAGTATTTTATCTTCTTGGGGGCTACTGTGAATGGTATTGATTTGGTTATTTCCTCTTCGGTGTTCTTTTTGTTGATGTAGAGGAATCCAAGTGATTTTTGTATGTTTATTTTATAACCTGAGACTCTTCCATATTCTTCTATTAGTTTCAGTAGTTTTCTGGAGGATTCCTTAAGGTTTTCCATGTATACGATCATGTCATCTGCAAATAGTGATAGCTTTATTTCCTCCTTGCCAATCTGGATACCCTTTATTTCTTTGTCTAGCTAATTGCCCTGGCTAGGACTTTAAGTATGGTGTTGAATAAGAGTGGTGATAAAGGGCATCCTTGTCTGGTTCCTGTTCTCAGGGGAAATGCTTTCAGGTTCTCTCCATTTAGAGTGATATTGGCTGTTGGCTTTGCATAGATGCCCTTTATTATGTTGAGGAATTTTCCTTCAATTCCTATTTTGGTAAGAGTTTTTATCATAAATGGGTGTTGAACTTTGTCAAATGCCTTTTCTGCATCTATTGATAAGATCATGTGGCTTTTATCTTTTGTTTTATTTATGTGATGGATTACATTAATGGTTTTTCTGATATTAAACTAGCCTTGCATACCTGGTATAAATCCCACTTGATCAGGGTGAATTATTTTATTCATGCGTTGTTGGATTCTATTGGCTAGAATTTTGTTGAGGATTTTTGCATCTATGTTCATGAGGGATATAGGTCTAAAATTTTCTTTTTTTGTAATGTCTTTTCCTGGTTTTGGTATCAGGGAAATGGTAGCTTCATAGAATGAGTTGGGTAGTATTCCGTCTTGTCCTATGCTTTGAAATACCTTCAGTAGTAGTGGTGTTAACTCTTCTCTGAAGGTTTGGTAGAACTCTGCAGTGAAGCCGTCTGGGCCAGGACTTTTTTTTGTTGGAAGTTTTTTGATTACCGTTTCAATCTCTTTTTTTGTCATGGGTCTATTTAGTTGTTCTACTTCTGAATGTGTTAGTTTAGGTTGGTAGTATTTTTCTAAGAATTTATCCATTTCTTCTGGGTTTTCAAATTTGTTAGAGTACAATTTTACGTAGTAATCTGAAATGATTCTTTTAATTTCATTTGGCTCTGTCGTGATGTGGTCCTTCTCGTTTCTTATTCGGGTTATTTGTTTCCTTTCCTGTTTTTCTTTAGTCAGTCTGGCCAATGGTTTATCAATTTTGTTACTTTTTTCAAAGAACCAGCTTTTGGCTTTGTTAATTCTTTCAATTGTTTTTCTGTTCTCTAATTCATTTAGTTCAGCTCTAATTTTTATTATTTGTTTTCTTCTAGTGCCTGATGGGTTCTTTTGTTGCTCACTTTGTATTTGTTCAAGTTGTCGGGACAGTTCTCTGATTTTGGCTCTTTCTTCTTTTTGTATGTGTGCATTTATCGATATAAATTGGCCTCTGAGCACTGCTTTTGCTGTGTCCCAGAGGTTTTGATAGGAAGTATTTTCATTCTCGTTGCTTTCTAAGAATTTCCTTATTCCCTCCTTGATGTCTTCTACAACCCAGTGTTTTTTCAGGAGGGTATTGTTCATTTTCCAAGTATTTGATTTCTTTTCCCTAGTTTTTCTGTTATTGATTTCTAGCTTCATTGCCTTGTGGTCTGAGAAGATGCTTTGTAATATTTCGATGTTTTGGATTCTACCAAGATTTGTTTTGTGACCTAATATGTGGTCTATTCTAGAGAATGTTCCATGTGCACTAGAAAAAAAAGTATATTTTGCAGCAGTTGGGTGGAGAGTTCTGTATAAGTCTATGAGGTCAAGTTGGTTGATTGTTGTAAGTAGGTCTTCCGTGTCTCTATTGAGCTTCTTACTGGATGTCCTGTCCTTCTCCGAAAGTGGTGTGTTGAAGTCCCCTACTATAAATGTGGAGGTGTCTATCTCACTTTTCAATTCTGTTAAAATTTGATTTATGTATCTTGCAGCCCTGTCATTGGGTGCGTAATTATTTAATATGGTTATATCTTCCTGATCAATTGTCCCTTTTATCATTATATAGTGTCCTTCTTTATCCTTTGTGGCGGATTTAAGTCTAAAGTCTATTTTGTCAGAAATTAATATTGCTACTCCTCTTCTTTTTTGCTTATTATTTGCTTGATATATTTTTTTCCATCCTTTGAGTTTTAGTTTGTTTGTGTCTCTAAGTCTAAGGTGTGTCTCTTGTAGGCAGCATATAGATGGATCGTGTTTCTTTATCCAGTCCGTGACTCTCTGTCTCTTTATTGGTGCATTTAGTCCATTTACATTCAGGGTAATTATAGATAAATAAGTTTTTAGTGCTGTCATTTTGATGCCTTTTCATGTGTGTTGTTGGCCGTTTCATTTTTCCACATACTTTTTTGTGATGAGACGTTTTTCTTAGTAGATTGTGAGATCCTCATTTTCATAATGTTTAACTTTATGTTTGTTGAGTTGTTATGTTTTTCTTGAGTTATGGAATTGATATTCCTTTTTGTGGTTACCTTATTATTTACCCCTATTTTTCTAAGTAAAAACCTAACTTGTAACGTTCTGTATCGCCTTGTATCACTCTCCATCTGGCAGTTCAATGCCTCCTATCTTTAGTCCCTGTTTTTGATTATTGTGATCATTTATCTATTGATTTCCATGATTTCCTGTTATGTGTATTATTTTGTTTATTTATTTATTTTTTAGAATTAATCTTACTTTGTTTTTGTGCTTTCCCTATTTGAGTTGCGTTGATATCAGGACGTTCTGTTTTGTGACCTTGTATTGTGCTGGTACCTGATATTATTGGTCATCAGGCCAAACAACCTCCTTAAGCATTTCTTGCAGTCTTGGTTTAGTTTTTGCAAATTCTCTAAACTTGTGTTTATCTGTAAATATCTTAATTTCTCCTTCATATTTCAGAGAGAGTTTTGCTGGATATATGATCCTTGGTTGGCAGTTTTTCTCCTTCAGTGCTCTGTATATGTCGTCCCATTCCCTTCTTGCTTGCATGGTTTCTGCTGAGTAGTCTGAACTTATTCTTATTGATTCTCCCGTGAAGGAAATCTTTCTTTTCTCCCTGGCTGCTTTTAAAATTTTCTGTTTGTCTTTGTTTTTGGCAAGTTTGATGATAATATATCTTGGTGTTTTTCTTTTTGGATCAGTCTTAAATGGGGTTCGATAAGCATCTTGGATAGATATCCTTTCGTCTTTCATGATGTCAGGGAAGTTTTGTGTCAGGAGTTCTTCAACTATTTTCTCTGTGTTTTCTGTCCCCCCTCCCTGTTCTGGGACTCCAATCACTCGCAAGTTATCCTTCTTGATAGAGTCCCACATGATTCTTAGAGTTTCTTTATTTTTTTTAATTCTTTTATCTGATTTTTTTTCAGCTATGTTGGTGTTGATTCCCTGGTCCTCCAGAAGTCCCAGTCTACATTCTAATTGCTCGAGTCTGCTCCTCTGACTTTCTATTGCATTGTCTAATTCTGTAATTTTTTTGTTAATCTTTTGGATTTCTACATGCTGTCTCTCTATGGATTCTTGCAACTTGTTAATTTTTCCACTATGTTCTTGAATAATCTTTTTGAGTTCTTCAACAGTTTTATCAGTGTGTTCCTTGGCTTTTTCTGCAGTTAGCCTAATTTCATTTGTGATATCTTTAAGCATTCTGTAAATTAGTTTTTTATATTCTGTATCTGATAATTCCAGGATTGTATCTTCATTTGGGAAAGATTTTGATTCTTTTGTTTGGGGGGTTGGAGAAGCTGTCATGGTCTGTTTCTTTATGTGGTTTGATATGGACTGCTGTCTCCGAGCCATCACTGGGATACTGGTACGCTGGCTCTTAGTTCTGAAAACGATCGCTGTCTGCCCGTATTTGTTCGTTCTCCGTCTCTAAGTCTGTGTTTGTTGTTCAGAGTTCGTAGATTGTTATATATGTGATCGATTCACTTGTTTTTCCGAGTCTTTGTTGCAAGAGGGATCCGCAGTAGCATCCACCTAGTCCGCCATCTTGGCCCCGCCTCTTGGTGAAGCCTTTTGATGAGCATAAGTGTTTAATTTTTAGAAGACCCCAGTTATCTAGCATAGAAGAAAAAATAGGATCTATGCTAGGGACCCTAATAAATGGCATTAACAGGATACAAATCACAAGCAACGACATGCAAGCTCCAGAGGATAAGCTAGATAACTGGGGGCATTTTGAGTTAGTTTTTGTGTATGGTGTGAGGTATGGGCCCTGTTTCACATTTTTGCAGATGGTCATCCAGTTTTGCCAGCACCATTTGTTAAAAAGACTGTCTTTTCCCCATTTGGAAACCCTGGCGGTGTAGTGGTTAAGTGCTACGGCTGCTAACAGTCAACAGTTTGAATCTGCCAGGCACTCCTTGGGAACACTATGGGGCAGTTCTACTCTGTCCTATAGGGTCACTATGAGTCAGAATCAACTTGACGGCTCTGGGTTTGGTTCCCCCCCCCCATTTGATGGGCTTTTGGCCTTTGTTGAAGATCAGGTGACCATAGGTGGATGGATTTACATCTGGGTTCTAAATTCTGTTCTATTGGTCCATGTGTTTGTCGTACCAGCACCAGGCTGCTTTGACTACCGTAGCTGTATACTAGGTTCTGAGGTCAGGTAGTGAGAGTCCTCCTACTTACTTGTTCTTCTTCAGTAGTGCTTTACTTATCCGGGGCCTTTTTCCTTTTCATATAAAGTTAATGATAAGTTTTTCAATCTCTTTAAAGAATGTTGTTGGTATTTGGATTGGTATTACATTGTATTTGTAAATCACTCTGGGTAGAATGGTCATTTTCATAGTGTTGAGTCTACCTATCCATAAGCATAGTGTGTTTTTTCCATTTATGTAGCTCTCTTGGTTTCTTGCAATAGTGTTTTGTAGTTTTCTTTGTATATGCCTTTTACATTCCTGTTAGATTTATTCCCAAGTATTTTGTATTTTTTAGTGGCTAAAATGGAACTGTTTTTCTGATATCCTTTTCATCCAACATACAAAAATCTAACTAATTTTTGTATGTTGATCTTGTATCCTGCCACTCTGCTGAATCTTTCTATTAGTTCCAGTAGTTTTCTGGCAGAGTCTTTTGAATTTTCTTAGTATCATATCATCTGCAAATAGGGAGAGCTTAACTTCTTCATTACCAATTTGGGTGCTCTTTATTTCTGTTTCTTGCCTTATTGCTCTAGCTAAGTCTTCCAACACAATGTTAAACAGGAGCGGTGATAAAGGGCATCCTTGTCTTGGCCATTTTCTTCTTTCTCTTCCCTACTGCTTGGAAGAGTAGGATATGTTAAGTAAAATTCCATACTCTTTAAATAATTTTCTGTTTAAAACTTGTTTCAATTTTTACAATAATTAAAGGAAAATTCATTTGTGATCTTTGTATTATCTTTAAATCCTATCCATAAACAGAATCACTATTGACAGGCATAAATTACAACGGAGGAGCTTCTTGAAATCCATGTTATAATTGAAACAAAAGCTTATAATGTTATTAGATCCCAAAATAAAAAGAAAAGTTTTAGGCACAAAATCATGAAAATATGTGTGCTTACAGAACTCCAGAAATAAAGGAAAATCATGGAAATCAAATAAAGCTGGAATTTGGGAAGTAAAAATCCCATGTTATTCCTCACTCAGGGAAATCTTGTTTTCTACGTAAAATGCCATCTCCTAATGGCATGATTTTGGAGCATCTGTAACTAGAATTTTCATTACAGAGACTGAGGAGATTTTCTTTCAAAAATCTGAAATTATTATAGTGAATTTTATTTATCTTCTCAATGCTCTGCTGAATACACTGGATTTAGGGCTGAGGTAGATGAAAGTCAGACTCACAGTTGCAGCTACATATTTCAGTCAAAGTTTTTCCAGTGCAAAATTCAAAGTACAGGCACGTTCTGCAGTTTAAAACATATAGATGGAATTCACCTCTACCCTTTGAGATCCATCCAAAAGAGCATGAAGAAGAGCCATCTTAAAAGGGCACATTATAGATAGTGATATCCTCATTATTTAAGTGTTTCTTCCCTCGTTCTCTGACCTGGGACACTGAGGATTTGCTCCATTGAGACATTCACAGTTACTGGCCTTAGTTACCTTGGCTGTATCTTTGAAGTCAGAGACTTTAGAAAAAGTGGACCTGTGACTGTTTTTTTTTTTTAAACATACATGTGTAGATACTTAAATGATTAAGTACTTGAACTTACACATTATTTCCTTCCTTGTTGACGGTAAGTCGATTCTTACTCATGGCAATCCCAGGTGTTACAAAGCAGAACTTAACTCCATTGAGTTTTCATGGCTGTAATTTTTACGGAAGCAGATTAGCCATGCTTTTCTTCCACAGTGCCTCTGGGTGGGTTAGAACCGCCAACTTTTTGATTAGTAGCTGAGCTCAAACCGTTTGCACCACCCAGGGACCTTTACTCATTAGTAGCCAAAGCATACTCACTTTTGCAGGCAGAGTGATGTAGCCATATAGTCCAGTCCTAGCTGGTTACGTGTAGACAGCCTATGGCCCACACCCCACTGTCAAATGCTGACAGCTATCCCTATTTGCCTTCTCTTTGTCTAATGCACATGATCACCATGCTTTATTTATTTATTTTATCATTGCCCCTTGTCTTAATTTTCTTATTCTCAGTTTTTTTCCACCACTCTATCTTCTTCCTCCGGCATAAATTTTACACCTTCTGCAGGTATCAGAGGGCATTATTCATTCCCAGCAATGGCATCTTAAAGGGTGTTTGAGACTCTTGGGCCATAGATTAAGTTAGTTATGGGTCCAAAGGTATGAAGCTCAGCATTGGGGCTACAAAGCTTAGTTTCAACCCACTTTTTGATGAGAAGAGATGGACAAGTTAGCCTACAGTCATACCATATACACCAAGGGCTTATAGAGGATTCTGCATAGAGGCCTTGAGATCCTGGAGGAAGGGCCACTGCTCTAGGGTGAAACCTGGACAATGATGTGACCAGTAGTGATGCAGTGCTTATTTCATTTGACAAGATTTTCCACTATTATGCCCCTTCCCAGCTAAAATCCTTCAAAGATTCCCCATTTCCTTTTGGAAAGAATTGTATACTTCCCCTTGTTTTCAAGGCCAGATCCTTAAAACTGCACCCATTTTAGGGCCTTGTTCTTGGATCAAGCCCAGCAGTGGCCTTTCCTGTCCTATCTGCATGCATAAAACCAACTAAAGCCAGGTTAGAGATCTCCTCCACTGTCACACCTCCTGGTGAGGCACAGCATTGAATGTTCCCCTGAGGGGAATGTTTCCTTTTTCCTGCCTTTTCCATGGGGAAATCTTTACCTTTCTGTGCCATTCCTAAAGGAGTTTAAAAAATCACCTTGTGAATATTATAGTGCCTCTGTTGTTGCTGTTAGGTGCTTTTGAGTCTATTCTGACTCATAGTGACCCCATGTGACAGAGTAGAACTGTCCCGTAGGGTTTTCTAGGCTATAATATTTGTGGGAGAAGACTGCCATGTCCCTCTCTATTGAGCAGCTGAATGGGTTTGAACCTTTCTGTTAACAGCCAAGCACTTAACTGTTGCATGACCAAGGTTTCTAAATGAGTCATTGGTGGTTCAGTGGTAGAATTCTCACCTTCCATGTGAGACAGCCGGGTTGGCTACCCGGCAATGCACCTCATGCGCAGCTACCACCCATCTGTCCGTGGAGGCTTGTGTGTGGCTATGATGCTGAGCAGTTTTCAGTGGGGCTTCCAGAATGAGATGGAATAGGAAGAAACATCTGGTGATCTACCTCTGAAAGTCAGCCAGTGAAAACCCTAGGGATCATAATGATCTCATTCATTTTGTTGTGTATGGGGACCGCATGAGTTAGGGCCACCTCAATGGCAGCTAAAACAGCAACTAACTTCCAAACTTCACTTCCTTTTGTTTACAACATTTTAATTGTGTTTTTTTTTTTTTTTTTAACATTTTATTGTACTTTGGGTGGCAATTTACATAGCAAGTTCTTTTTACAATCAATGATTCTTACACAAATTGTTCCATGACATTGGTTGCAATCCTCACAATGTGTCAGCACGCTCCCCATTTCCTCCCTGGCTTCTCTGTTTCCATTAGTCCAGTTTCCCTCTCCTTACCTGCGGTCTCATCTTTGTCTTTGGGCAAATGTTGTCCTTTTGGTCTTGTATAGTGGGTTATACGCTTTCTTCATGGTGTCATTTATTTTATAGCCTGTCTATTATTTAGCTGAAAGATAGCCTCTGGGAGTGTCTTCAGTTTCAAGTTAGAAGGTTGTCTTAGGGCAATAGCTTCAGGGGTTCCTTCAGACTCTTTCAGACCAGTAAGTCCGGTCTTTTTTTTTTTTTTTTTAATTTGAATTTTGTTACACATTTGTTTACCCATTCTAACTGTGACCTTCTATTGTGGTCCTGGACAGAGTGATTGGTAGTGGTAGCTGGGCACTATCTAGTTCTTCTGGTCTCAGGTTAGAGGAGGTTGTGGTTACCTCCAAATTTCTTGAAAGAAGGAATTGTGTCTTGCTCTTTTTTGCTGAAAGAGTAGTAAAAATTTAATAATTGTTGTTTGAAGAATAACACTATGTTGAAAGGTGTTTTAGGGAAAGGTACCTTTGTTTAGTACTCAATAAGCTCGTTTCTACCTTACCTCTTGTTCCAGCTCCATAAAGTGACAGAATTCTTCTTTTGTCTGACATCATTCTCAGCTCTATCCCGCTTCTAGAAGAACTTTTTTAAAATAATGATTTAAAAATTGTCAGCTCTTGAGAATTTGGGCAAGGGAATCAACCAGCCTTAATCTCAGTTTGCTTTTTATAAAATGAAGAAAGCATTAATTCTTACACTGCTTTGTCAGGGTTGAATGTTACGTGAAGACCTCGATTCATCACCTAACCCTGTGCTCAGTAAGCATCAACTTCTATGACTGAGCTGAAAGAGCAAACAGATTCAGGGAAACAATGGGATATCCCCTCCAAAAAACCAAACCAAACAAACAAACCAGAATTTTTGCTGCTTGAAAACCAATAAATGATTAGTTTTTCTATTTCTTCTTCCTATTTTTACCTGAGTAAACATAACCAAACACGTCTTTTTTTTTTTTTCTTCTGTTTAAAATGCATACTTTTTAAAATTTGGGTTGTTTGTCTTCTTGTTGTTGAGTTGTAGAGGCTCTTTATGTTTTGGATATTAAACCCTTATCCGATATATGATTTCTCCCATTCCATAGGTTGTTTTTTACGAATATTAATCATGAATAAATGAAGTTCTAATAACATGCTACAACATTGTTGAACCTTGAAAATATTATGCTGAGTAAAATAAGTCAGACACAGAAAAACAAATATTGTATGGTCTCATTTATATGAACTATCTAGAATAGCAAATGTATAGAGACAGAATGTAGAATAGTGGCTCCCAAGGATGGCAGGAGGGAGGAATGAAGAGTTACTTCTTCATGGATACAGAGTTTCTTTTGGTGTGGTGAAAGAGTTTTGACAATTGCACAACACTGTGAATATAATTAATGCCATAGAACTGTACACTAAAAATGGTTAAAACAGCAAATTTTATGTCATATGTATTTACCACGATAAAAAAAAAAGTGTCCGTTATGCAGAGTAAAATCATCCTTGCAGCTGTCCAATGACTTGCTATAATTTTAAACGGCAAATTAGGATGTACACTCAATAAGTCTCTCCAGAAAGTGGCTATGAGGCCAGACTTAGGGTTGGTAATTATTCCTGATTCATCGGCCAGTGCAGAAGCGGATTTTACCATTTCATGACAAATCACTTCTGAACAGCATCCTCCCAGGCGCTTAAGAACAGCCAAGACCCAAAGCTGTTAAACATGAAGAAGTGGCTGTCAGGACTGCACTGGAGTAATTTTTCATTAACCAGGTCCCTGTTCACGTTAAAAAAAAAAAAAATTATATATATATGTATGTATGTATGAGGTTTTTTTTTTTTTCTCCCAAGGTTAGCAGGATGTAAAAGGTAGACTGGAAGGCATTTTTGTAAGCATGCCATGCTAATTTGTTTTTACAGCTACACACACACACACATCTGGTGCCGTTGAGTCGATTCTGACTCATAACGACCCTATTGGACAGAGTAGATCTGCCCCATAGGGTTTCCAAGGAGTGGCTGGTGGATCAAACTGCCAACCTTTTGGTTAGCAGCCAAGCTCTTAACCACTACACCATCAGGGCTCTCTCTCTCTCTCTAAAACCCTGGTGGCATAGTGGTTAGGAGTTCCACTGCTAACCAAAAGGTCGGCAGTTCGAGTCCACCAGCCGCTCCTTTGAAACCCTATGAGGCAGTTCTACTCTGTCCTATAGGGTCGCTATGAGTCGGAGTTAACTTGATGGGCAGTGGGTTTGTTTGCTTGTTTCTTTTTTTTTTTGTATGTATATACATATATCTTCAGATCCTCTCAAACACTTACTGAAGAATTTTATATGAGTGTACGGATTCCAGAGTTTCGGGGTGGTGCAAATGATTAATGTGTTTGGCTGCTAACCTAAAGGTTGGAGGTTCGTGTCCACCCAGAAGCACTTCAGAAGAAAGGCATGGAAATCTACCCTAAAAACTCAGCCACTGAAAATCCTATGAAGAACAATTCTATTCAAACACAGTCTTCTTTAAAAAGTGACTCTTTTCTTAGCAGTTAAGACATAGTATGCCATTATAATCTCAAGTTCCTAAAAGAATGATTTAAATTAAAATTCTGTAGAAGAATGTTCTAAATTTGTTGCCTGAATACATACATCTCCTTTAGGACTCTGAACCTTCATTCCTGTTCCCTCTCATGTTCCTGCCTGCTGAAATCTAATTGCAGAGCTCAGAAGATAAGGGGATTGAGCATCAACTCTCATAAGTGAGGGCGTTCTTGAATTTTCTAGAGCTAGCCTCCAGGAATTCTGTGAGAAGGATGCAATCCAGTGTCAGGAGGATATTCAAGTGCCTGTTCTGCTTTCATGAGCTTACCAGAGCACCTGGCTCTGGGACCAGATTTCTAATGTAATGCTCACCTTCCCGACCAAGAAGGATCAGGGAGAGGCAGCAAGGAATCTCTTTCTTTTCCCTATTCAGGGAAAATACATTTAATTACTTTAAATGCAGAATTTTAAATGCTTCTTGAAAAGTTATATTGGTTATTAAGATACACTAAAGACCACAAACAATGCTTCCACTAACTGTTAGGGTTTTCTTCGGCAGGGTTATTGCAATTCCCAGAATTGCTCAGGGAGGAGCCAGGCAACATAAGTCTTCGTTTCTTCATATCTTTTTGGAAACACCAATAAATCTTTATTGCACCAAGGACATCACCTACCATGTTCCTGACTTCATAGGAGGATTCTTGGTCATCCTTACCTTTTGCTTGTGGAAAGCATTAAGATCAGAATTTTAAATTCATGTAAAAGCAGATGTGAGGTTAACTTGAAATAATCCCAAAAATACCCTCCAGAAATGCACCTTAAATTAAATTGAAAATGAGAGAATAGATGAAAATGATTTACCTTTCATGTTACTGAGTGTGTTTCTGATGAAAGGAGTCCGTATAAACCAGTTGCCCTGGAATTGACTCTGACCCCTGGTGACCCCATGTGTGTTTGAATAAAACTGTGTTCCATAGGGTTCTCAGTGGCTGAATTTATTTTTATTTTTTATTATGGGTTTGTAATTAATTTTCAAAAAGCAAATCCTCACCATTATTACAGCTTTTGACCTAGACATAAATTTTCTTACAGAAAAGGTTGTTGCTTTTAGAATTTGTGTTATATTACAAATGCTCTACAAAGTCTGTACTTTTTTCAGAGTATCTTGTCAGGTGAAGGGCCACGTGAGGTTGAGATCTGCATTTGCAGTACTGATTTATAGCTCTTACCAGCATGACATTGGTCAAGTCACTTTCTCTCTACAAAAATATCAATTTTATCAAATGTAAATGGGAAAAAAATTCTACATATCCCACAGGCTTGATATAAAAATTAAATTAAACAATATGTATGAAAGACATTTTCATACTTTAAGCCTTTTTAAAGGAAAGATGTTTTCACTATTATTATCTAACCTAATCTTCTCATTTTGCAGCTAGTACACTTAGGTCTCTTGATTCTAACCATCTTTCTTCCTTCCTTTTTTTTTTTTTGTTATTGTACTTTAGGTGAAAGTTTACAGCTCAAATTAATTTCTCATACAAAAATTTATACACATACTGTTATGTGACCTTAGTTGCAATCCCCGCAATGTGACAGCACACTCCCCCTTTCCGGCCAAGGTTTCTTTGTATCCATTCAACCAGCTCCCATCCCTTCTTGCCTTCTCATCCTGCCTCTGGACAGGAGCCTCCCATTTGGTCACCTGTATCTGCTTGAATAAGAAGCACACTCTTCGTGAGTACTATTTTATGTTTTACAGTCCAGTCTAATCTTTGTCACAGAGTGGGTTTAAGGAATGGTTTTAGTTCTGGGTTAACAGAGCGTCAGGGATCAGTGGCTGAATTTTTGGAGTAGATCTCCAGGTCTTTTTTCTGAGGTGCCCCTGGGTGTACTTGAGTGTACAAGCTTTCAGTTAGCTGCCAAACACATTAACTGTTTGAGTCAACCAGAGACTCTGGAATCCATATACTCTTATATAAAAGTGTTCTGTAAGTGTTTGAGAAGATCTGAAGATTAAGTCACTAATGAGCTGCCAAGGTTTCCATATTATGGGAAAGTTAATTTTTGAGAAACTGTTTATTTTATTGGTCGATGCAGATTATGGTAGTTTGTAGTTATATTTACATAAGCACAATGTAAGACTTTTTATAGTTTTTAATAGTCTTTTGAATGTTGCAGTTATCTCTGTTTTAATTTAATGGGACTATTATTAAGTCACTAAGAACACTTTACAAAGAATCACAGCAAGGGTTCATATTGTAAACAATTCTCAGTTTTTTTTTTTTTTTAATCATGGGGGGAAGTCGCTATAACATTTGTCCCCTGTGGTTAGTCCAATAAGAGTTACCTGCCAAATAATACGATGACATCTGTAGCAATAACAATCCCACTGGCTTGTGGATTATGAAATCACACTGTGGGAAGGTTGTATGGGCATGATTAATGCCTTGAGAAATACATAATGCTCCATCAGGCATTGACGATGCTTTTGTCCCAGAATCAGTTACATTCAGATATCAGGTGCCTCAGAAGTCAAGCAGGATCTGTGCAAAATCCAAAACTTGTTGCCGTTGACTAGATTCTGACTCATAGCAACCTTAGAGGGCAGAGCAGAACTGCCCCATGGAGTTTCTGAGGAGTGCCTGGTGAATTCAAACTTCCAATCTTTTTATTAGCAGCCAAGCTCTTAACCACTGTGCCACCAGGGCTCTTTCCAAACCCAAGCCCTACCCAATTGAGGTCTCTTTCCTCTGAGACTAAGATCTTCCTGGGAAAACTAGCTGCAAATTGAGGGGTAATATTTGCTCCAACAATTTCCAATGAGAACCTGGATTTTATGACCTTATAAACCTAAGTCTACTAGCTGTGTCTTCTTGGGAAAGTCACTTAACCTCTCAAAATAGCAATATCATAGATAGTGATCATTACATGGAGCCATATGATTCTTGTCACCCATCACTCATAACATTGTAGTTATTGTTTTAATTCTTATACATAAACAAATGAAGTGTTATGTGCATTAAAGCCAGCAAAAAAAATGTCAATCACAATTAGGCTAAATCTTATCTTCTCTCCTTAAATCAGAATCCTTGATAAAAGTTTAAAAATTTACCCAAAATACAGCCATTGCTTATAATCTCTTATACAAATACTTGTAATTTGTATTACACTTATTATTGAAGAATTTGGTAGCTTGGCCCATAACCAGTGAGAGGAAAAATAATAGTTCTAAGAGTAAACTGTTATACTTTAATTCTCAGGTATTTAAATTGATAATTTTATGAGTCTTTGCACATAAGCAACATAAATGTTAAGTCAATTTATTAAAGCGTGCATTAATTTACTAAATATTCTTAATCATCATTAAGCCTTAAATGACCTGTGACATCAATATGATTGCAAAGAAACAATGATAAATCACTTTGAGCTAGTAACTAAACGTTTAAATATTGGGATATTGGTAAGTTATTTGATATTTTAGGGAATATTAGCTACTCCGTCTTTAAGATAATTCATGTTATATCATTTAACCCATAAGTGTATATACAGAAAATGTAAGGAAGTGGTATGCATTTAGAAATTATTTCAAATAATGTGAAATGTGAACACCAAGTTGATATAAAACGTGAATATCATTTAAGAGTAAACTGGCAATGAAAATAGAAAGCTGTTACCCTGTAAGATTACAATGTAAAAATACATTACAGAAAATGGAGCACCTTGACTGTATGTACAATCTGCTATAAATTCCAAAATTGTGTATAAAATGTATATTGTATACTTAAGACAACCCTCAAATGTAGACATACCTGGTATGGAAAGATACATAGGCTGATAGGTTTTTTTTGGGAGGGGAGTGGTATGTTTCTAGTCCAATGTGTATCAGTACCATTCATAGGAACACTGTGACTCTCTGGGTTCCACCCCCTGTGCCCACTATGAGCAGATTGCATCAAACCCAAATTCTGGGCTGCACACTTGTCAAAAGCCTCATAAAGGAGGTCTTGGGGCAAATATCCTCTGCCTTAGTATCTGATTCATGTCTGGTGCCATATTCAGTATACAAAGACTTCCTGATTCTAGACCTTTTTTGTCTTGATCTTGAACCCCAGAAGTGGTTATTGAATATTACTATGTGGCACTGGGTTTTATGTGGTTCTCTTGGTTCTCAGGAATTTAAATTGTTTCTACCAAATGGTTTTGATTAATTCCACAACTATTAATTACAGAATCTACTTTTAAGGCCCTGGTTATATCCTAGACAATATGAAGAATGGAAAGGAAGATACAATATCCATCATTCAGAACCATGGATATAACAGAGAAGGTAAGAAAAGGACAGAAAAACAAATCAAGGGGGTCCTTAAGAACTGCTATAGAGTAGCCAAGTTTCTTGATATTCTTCAAATTCCCTTAGGACATTTTCTGAACAACTAAAGTGTGATATAAGTGTGTTTCTAGTTCTACTATTGAAGTACTTTTTTGTAAAATGACAATTCTCCTAACACTTTAAGTAGGTAGGTGTGTAATAGACTCTGCACTACCCATGAACTTTTTCTTCCTCTTTTTTTAAAGTAATAACTCTCCATTTCCCTTCTCCCCAGGTCAGTAACCACAAATATAGTTTTGTTTCTATGCATTTGCTGATCCTAGATATTTTATATAAGTGAGATCACACGATATTTCTCCTTTTAGGTCTGGCTTATTTCCCTTAGCACAATATTTTAAGGTTCATCCATGTGATAACATGTATCAGAACTTCATTTCTGCTTACGGTTGAATAATGTTCCATTGCATGGATGAACTGTCTTTTGGTTATCCATTCGTCTATTTATGAGCATTTGGGTTGTCTCCTCATTTGGCTATTGTGAATACTGTTGCTATGAACATAGGTGCATGAGTATTTGTTTGAGTGCTTACTTTCAGTTGTTCAGGTATATACCAAGGAGTGGAATTTCTGGGTCATATGCTAATTCTATGTTTAACTTTCTGAGGAACTGCAAAACTGTTTTCCACATTGGCTGAACCATTTTCCATGCCCACCAGCAATGGATGAGTGTTCTAATTTCTCCACACCCTTGTCAAGAACCTTTTCTTTTGCTCTTAGCACTTTGATTTTCCACCCACATTAGGCGCAACCTTGGTGGGAGCATCCAACATGGGGTCCCACCTTCATCTGGACAAGTAGAGGTCATTGAGGTGCTCTCCCTGGAATTTGAATTTGGATGAAGTGACACAGAATCCAAAACGATGCCCATTTTTCAGCCTTTCCTTACATTCTGTAAAGAAGCAATCTTTCAGTACATTAGTTTTATGCTTACCTTATGACTTGCAAACAACCTTGATGAATTCTCTTGCCAAGAAAAATTACCAGTTGCCATTGAATCAGTTCCAACTCATGGTGACCCTGTGTGAGCCAGAGTAGAACTCTGCTCTACAGATTTTCAATGGCTGATTTTTCAGAAGTAGATCTCCAGGCCTTTCTTCTGAGGTGCCTCTGGATAGACTTGAACCTCCAGCCTTTTGGTTAGCAGCTGAGCATCTTAACTGTTTGCACCACCCAGTGACTCTGCAAGAAAAATGAGCACATACAAAAACATTTGTTTGAAGGCATCCGAGAGTAAAAAACATCCAGGAATTGAAGGACCAAGACCTTAGAAAGGTGTGAAATGCGGTTTTCCCCTTGAGATAATTGCTGCTTTTTCAGTGGGGAGTGTCCAAGAGACCATGCAGAATGTAGCATTCAAAGATTTTGACAATCTCTCAGAGCTGAGGAGATACGCAAAGACTTGGGGACTAAGATCTGGGAAGTGAGAGGGAAGGTTTTCGGAGCTGCATCCTAAAGCTTGGAGAGTAGTCATCCACTCAAAGTGACTGGGTGGTGTGAGTGTGAAGACCCAGGGAGGGATGAGCAATGGGAATCTTCTGTGTGGCCTAAGAAAACACATCAAGATCATGAAGGAATAGAAATTTCTACAGGAGGGTAGGACCCGATCTCCTGATGTGGTGATGATGAGGGGAAGCTGCCACTTGTGCAAAACTTAGGATTGGTGACTGAAATGGGGAGGGGGGTGGAGAGGGGAAAGACAGAAGAAGGGATTCATGGGGTAAAAGGCACAGAATAGGGTGGTAGATTCTGTACTTACATGTCACTTTCCTCTTTAACTATGAGCAGTGTCTAATGCAAAACCTAGCCATGCTTCCGGTCCTGGATGTTACACTAAATGATCTTGCTTTCATTTCCCTATTTCTCTCAGGTTTTTTTTCTCAGTACAGTTTCTCACTCATTATCTATCTACTGATACAGAAGAAATGTGTGAGAGCTATTAGGAAGGAAATCTCAGGAACTAGTGGGCAATTCAAAATGAAACTTGCTCCGAAATTCACACAGTGGCAGTCAGTTTGTTGCCCTTCAGGATGCACCTTTGGGGTCATCTGTGAATCCCTTCTTCCCCCACCAAAACGGCAACAGTGACATGATAGTGAGCCTCCCCTTCATACAGCTAAGGGTCTTTTCTCCCTGAAAATAAGACAAGAAAGTGTCAGGCTGAGGAGTGAGACGATGTTCATCTCTGAGCAATAGTCTGAAAGATGAGGATCGTGAAATCTTAAGAGTGGTTAATACAATCTCCCCATTTTATAGAAGAAGAAATCCAATAGCCCACGTTAAGTGACCTCTCATTATCGTATAGCAAAATAGTTATAATACAAATAGAATCTATGAATATTAATGAAGGATTTGCTCTGTTTCAGGCATCATGGTATATATATAGAAAATATTTTCAATAATTTACATATATAATAAATACATGTTGTGAGGTTTTATATATATTTATATCTGTATATATTTATTAATTTATATATATGGTATGTTATTTATGTCTTTATTATATATTAATGTATTTGTCATATATTTACTAATTTATATATATATAAATATGCATTATATACATTAAACCACAACAATCATGAGTTAAATATTATTAATATTATTCATAGCTTAAAAATGAGGAAACTTTAATAAATGGGCAAAAGATATGAAGAGACGCTTCACCAAAGAAGACATTCAGTTGGCTACTGGACACATGAGAGAATGTCCATGATCACTAGCCATTACAGAAATGCAAATCAAAGCTACAATGAGATACCATCTCACCTGACATTACTGGCAATAATTAATAATAATAATAATAAATGTTGGAGAGGTTGTAGGGAGATTGGAACTCATATACACTTCTGGTGGAAGTGTAGAATGGTACAACCACTATGGAAAACAATATGGTGCCTCCTTAAAAGCTAGAAATAGAAATACCACATAAGCCAGCAATCCCACTCCTAGAAATGTATCCTAGATAAATAAGAGCTGTCACACGAATAGACATAGGCACACCTATGTTCATTGCAGAATTATTCACAAGAGCAAAAAGTTGGAAACAACCTAACTGCTCAGCAACAGGTGAATGGATAAACAAATTATGGTACCTACACACAATGATAAAGAACAATGATGAATCAGGGAAACATCTCAGAACATGGATGAATCTGGAGGGTATTAAAAAAAACGCTGAGTGAAATAAGTCAACCACAAAATGACAAATATTGCATGACACTGTTATTATAAAAACCCAAGAAAAGGTTATTACACAGAAAAAAAAAAAACAATCTGTTGGTTATGAGGGAAGGGATGCGTGGGGAGGGGTCATCATCAGCGAGGTAGTAGATAAATGCTAACTTTGGTGAAGGGAAGACAACACACAATAAAGGGGAAGTCAGCACAACTTGACCAGAGCAAAGTCATAGAGGCTTCCTAGATACAACCAAACGCCTTGAGAGATCAGGTTACTGGAGCTGAGGTCTGGGGACCATGGTCTTGGGGGACATCTAGGTCAATTGGCATAACATGGTTCATAAAGAAAATGTTCTATATCCTACCTTGGTGAGTAGCATCTGGGACTTAAAAGCTTGTGAGCAGCCATCCAAGATACATCTATTGGTCCATCCCATCCGAAGCAAAGGAGAATGAAGAGAACCAAAGACAAAAGGGAAATATTAATCCAAAGGACTAATGGACCACATGAACCACAGCCTCCACCAACCTGAGCCTAGAAGAACTAGATCGTGCCCAGCTACCACCACTGACCGCTTTGACAGGGATCGCAATAGACAGTTCTGGACAGAGCAGAAGGAAAATGTAGAAAAAAATTCTAATTAAAAAAAAAAGATCGGACTTACTAGTCTGACAGAGACCAGAGGAACCCCAAGACTATGGCCCCCAGGTTCCCTCTAACTCAGAAATGAAGCCATTTCCTAAGTCCAACTTTCAGGCAAAGGTTAGACAGGCCTTTAAAATAGACAATAACACACGTGAGGAATGTTCTTCTTAGTCCAATCAAGCACACAAGACCAAATGGGCAACACCTGCTGAAAGGCAAAGAGGAGAAGCCAGGAAGGAATGGAAACTGGATAGGAACTGGATGAATGGACACAGGGAACCTGAGGTGGGAAAGGAAAAGGAGAGAGTTCTGCCACAATGTGGGGTTTGCAACCAAAGTCACAAAACAACTTGTGTGTAAGAGTTTGATTGAGAAACTAATTTGTGCTGTAAACTTTCACCTGAAGTGCAATAAATTTTTTTTTTTAAATGTGGAAACTGAACCCCTGAGGGAGCAGGAGAACAGTGGGATGCAGACCCCAAATTCTCATAAAAAGACCAGACTTAATGGTCTGACTGAGACTAGAAGAATTCCGGCGGTCATGGTCCCCAAACTGTCTGTTGGCCCAGGATAGGAACCATTCCAGAAAACAACTCATCAGACATGGAATGGACTGGACAATGGGTTGGAGAGAGATGCTGATGAGGAGTGAGATACTTGTATCACGTGGACACTTGAGACTGTGTTGGCATCTCCTGTCTGGAGGGGAGATGGGAGGGTAGAGAGGGTTAGAAACTGGCAAAATTTTCACAAAAGGAGAGACTGGAAGGAGGAAGCGGGCTGACTCATTAGGGGGAGAGTAAATGGGAGTATGTAGTAAGGTGTATATAAGTTTATATGTGAGAGACTGACTTGATTTGTAAACTTTCACTTAAAAAAAAAAAGCACAATAAAAATTATTTAAAAAAATGTGGAAACTAATTTTGTGTGAGGCCGAATAATGTCTAAATTTCTAAGCTGAGAAGTGGCAAAGCAACCCCAGGCTGCCAACTGTTTGAGAAACCAAAAAAAAAAAAAAAAAAAATTACCGTGGAGTTGATTGTGGCCTTATAGAACAGAGTAGAACTGCCCACATACGGTTTCTAAGGAGTGGCTGGTGGACTTGAACTGCCAAACTTTTGGTTAGCAGCTGTAGGTCTTAACCACTATACCACCAGGGTTAGAGAAGACAGGCCATAAAAGTAAAGCTTTCCCAAATGTGGTCAGACCAATCGGTGGTGGACCTGACACCTCTCACTTATAATGTTAATAACTGTTTAGACCCCCAGATTAAAGATGACCATTAATAGACCCCATGTATCCAGTAAAAATTAATCAAAGAATGTTTAATCTGGAGATTATTTGCTGAGCAGAATAACCACTTTTATATAAATGTACAAACATCAAAATTTTATTACACACAGCAAAACAATATACAGTCTACATAATCATGGCATCACACAGAATACCCAGAAAACTTAGTTTTGAACAAGTTCTATATGATTTTTCTAGGAATGGTTATTATCAAGGGGAAAAAATCTTGTTTTCAATTAAAATATACGTATATATATTTTTTTCTTCCACATTCCGTAGCCTAAGAACCATTGGCTTTTGCTATCTTCAGGAAGTTATATAAAAAATAAAAACACAAGGAAATTTCATCCTGGTATGGGTGAATAAATAGTAATTTCACTTTAATCAACATGATTACTGCTAATTAAATCCTTACTTGTGTATCTAATATGGTGAAGCATATGAATTACAAAAGAATTTATTAAATATAGTTTTTAAATAGATATAGAATTCGACTTTTAATGAAATAAGTTCAGTGCATTATGCAATTCATAATACAATTAGCATTAAGTTTGAAGTCGACAGTATTAGTTGATAAGTAAAAATGTAGTGAGGTTGAGAATGATTTTTTTACGCTGTCTTCATTCTCCTGAGGGCTGTTTACACACCATTGCCTGTCTCATCCAGGGTGAACTAGAGGAGAAAACTCGTCTGTTTTTCTGCTTAGTGCTAATGAATCCCAAGATATCTGGAAAAAAAAAAAAAAACTCAGTGCCATCGAGTCGATTCCAACTCATAGCAACCCTACAGGACAGAGTAGAACTGCCTTATAGAGTTTCCAAGGAGCGCCTGGCAGATTTGAACTGCCGACTCTTTGATTTGCAGCCGTAGCACTTAACCACTACACCACCAGGGTATCCTGAGTGGAAGCTATTTCATTAATGTAACACCCCTACATCAAGCTCCAAATGGCCAACCTGTGGCTGTTTCAGAAACAGAGCTAACTAATCACCATGGCCGTTCTGGTATTGTCAAGTTCTATCTGTCAAGCTTGAGGATGCTTCACTGAAGAGCTGGAACTTTTAGTTATGCTCTCTGGGTTGGGTTGCCATGAGTCACTTGTTTTTTCTTTTCCCAGTTATTCAGTAGAAGACACTACACTAAGAAACTGCATGGTATTTCTACCCCCTACTCTACAGGCAAGGTCTCTGGGTGGTGTACATGGTTTGCACTCCAGGAGCCGTGGTGGTGCCATCGTTAAAGTGCTCAGCTGCTAACCGAAAAGTTAGCAGTTTGAACCCGCCAGCTGCTCCGGAAGAGAAAGATGCGGCAGTTTGTTTTGGTAAAGATGCCTTGGAAACTCTACGGGGCAGCTCTACTCTGTCCTGTAGGGTTGCTGTGAGTCGGAATTGGGTTTGGGCTTGGTTTGCGTGCTAACTTAAATGTTGGCAATTCAAACTCACCCAATAGCACTGCAGAAGAAAGGCCTGGCCATCTAATTCCATAAGGATTACAGCCAAGAAAACTCTATAGAACAGTTCTACTCTGTAACATATGGGGTCACCGTGAGTCGGAATCCACTTGATGGCAACAAGTTTTGGGTTTTGGGGGGTTTACTATACAGGCAGGTTTCAATGCAAGGCGTTATAAATGCAGGGTTTGAGTTACTCTTGACTCTCATTGTGCTTGTGAGTATGTTATTTATCTCAACATCACTTTTGTCCAATTTGGTCCAGTTGCAGTCTCCTTACAGTTGTAATGATGGCCCAACAGAGAGCAGTGAACTGTGTGAATTATCAGACTGATGAAAACAAGAGTACTTTCATCCAGGAATAATAAGAGCATGTATGACAACATCTTCAAACAGAAGGGCAGTTTTGTTTGGTTATCTATAACTTTTCTGTCTCTAAATGACTTCATTATTCATCTTTTTTCACATAATTCCTGTAATTCAGATTCACCACTACAAAATGGGTGTCATAAAGTCCAAGGACATAAAATGCCTGTCTTTGAGATCTGGAAAGGGAGTGAGTGTGAAGCTGGCCACATTTTCCTGTTCACAGGAGCTCAGACTCGGGGAGCTCTGAAGTTGGCCAGTGATCCACCATGACTCTTGCACCTCTTGGAAGCCACACAGGAGAGAGCCGGCTTTCTTCCTGAAGACAGACGTAGACCTCTGATGCCTTTAATGAGTCCACATGAAGAAGGAAGTAAATGCCATGCAGTTTGAAGACAAAGTCCTAGGTAATAACAAACTCTGAAGACTAAAACAAATGTACCGTATCAGAGAGTTTGATTTAGGTAACTAAATTGTTTAATTCCTCAAGATTATTCCCTGTTTTTCTTCCCTGCTATGGTAAATTTAAAAAAAAAAAAAATTTTTTTTTTTTTTTATGGTAAATTTGGAAACCCTGGTGGTGTAGTGGTTAAGTGCTACAGCTGCTAACCAAGAGATTGGCAGTTCGAATCCACCAGGTGCTCTTCGGAAACTCTATCAGGCAGTTCTACTCTGTCCTGTAGGGTTGCTACGAGTCGGAATTGACTCGACGGCAGTGGGTTTTTGGGTATGGTAAATTTGTATATTTCAGCTCTTTAGAGGCATTTAGTGTCACTTAAAAATAAAGAATTCTTATTTGTTGTAAAAATCAATCTGTTTTTAAACTTGTGTATCCTTAAATTTGCTACATAAACAACAAACCCACATGGATATTCAATCTAATATTTCTCATATAGTTAGGGTATATATATATATATATATATGGAAACCCTGGTGGCGTAGTGGTTAACTGCTATGGCTGCTAACCAAAAAATTGTCACTTCAAATCCACCAGGCACTCTATAGGGCAGTTCTATTCTGTCCTGTAGGATCATTATGAGTCGGAATCGACTCAATGGCAACTGGTTTTAATCATTCCCAAGCTAATTGCTCTGTTTACCCTCCTGATCAAAGCCACCCACCAAAAATGCAGGCTCTTTTGACTCACACAACTCTTATGATCTTTATTGCTCCCTGGCACATCAACTACTTGGTATTGTTGTTACCTTTTTGTGTATAATATGGATTCAAAATTGACCAGAAAGCACCTTTGTTTGTGATTAAAATTATTTCCCCTACTGTTCTTGACATAATATCTTAATGAAAATTCTAAATAAATATTTTTGATTGATTAATTCTCAAGACACCCACAGGTATTTGAAATTGTGTAAAATGATCTTTCTGGAGTATGATGACTTCCTTAAGAATTCATCCTGTTATCTTCACTTTTTGGCACATGGTTATCAAATAAAATCTCTCAGTAATATCAAATCTGATTCTAAACCAGACTTAGGGTAACTCTGAAATTGATTCAGGCTTTGGAATTCTGCATAACTCAGTAAAATAAATGATGTAATTATCAGAAGCATACCTTTCATCTGACATTTAAATTCTCATAAGTAACTTGATAGCTTCAAGAACAAGTTGAAAAAAGTAGTGGACCATGTCTAGAAAGCATAAATGTTTGATTCATATAAGAACTTAGTGATTTGGGGATTCACCTGTTCATTCACCAGAAGATGTAGAGAAAGGGATGAAAGTATATTTAGTATTTATTCTGCATCCACTAGACATGGAGCATCATTTGCTACTTCTATTATTTTATGGCATCTATACTTTTTTTATAGTGATATTACATGGGCATTTTCAGTGATGATATTAATACTTTTCTGATTTTTGATACAAAAAATAAACTAGTATCAAAAATTTGGTGAAAATCAGGGAGGCAGGGCCAAGATGGCAGAGGAATCAGATGCTTCTAGTGATCCCTCTTACAACAAAGACCCCCCAAAACAAGTGAATCGATTATATATATGACAAGCCAGGAACCCCGAGCATCAAAGGCAAAGTTAAGAAAGAGGACTGAGTGTTGGGGTAGGACAGACAGCACAGAAGCAGTGAGGAGTTGCCGAGCCCACAGCAGTGCCTTAGCCCTGATTCCATGGTGCTACTGCAATGGGGCCGATGGTAGTTTTCCAGGACACAGCCACTTCAGTGAAAGAAGACAACAAAATGACAGCACCCCTAACCCCCTGGTGTGATGGTGGTTGGGCTTGCTGTGGAGTTTAGGACTAGGCTGCTTCAGCAAAAGAAGGCAAGTGTGGGATGCAGCCCTAACCCCCTGGGGCAATCTCAGTGGGGACCCAGCCAGTGCACACAGGCTACACATGCCTCTGGAATCTGAGATAAAACAGCCCTCTAGGCACAAGGGAAGTGATTTTGTCTAATTTACTGCATGGATCTAATAGCTCCTTCTTTTGAAAGAACTCTCCCTATCTATTTGATCCCTCCCCCCTCTGCCCCAGCCAGCTTCATTAACAGCTGATTTCCCTGGGCCTGAGATAGGTTCTGCTGTACTCCCTGAGCCATTCTCTTGGCCTTGGAAAGGGAACGAATTAACAAACAGGGGAAAAATACTCTGCTGACTCCCCTAATCTGGAAACTCAGAGCAGAAGCAGCCCCAGTCCAGGCAGAAGTGGTCCACAGATGTCTTTCACCCCTGCATGAATCCAGGTGGATCCACTACACCAGATAGCATCTGGATGTTATATTGCAAGGGTGAATCTGTTTGAGGCCTGACTGTAACTGTTTCAGCTGTGTGGTGGAGAGGCAGTTTCGGACTTTTGATACCACTCTGTATATTAAACAGGGCCTTCACTTACACACAGCAGGGGCCTGAGATTGGAGGCTCCAACAATGCAAAACAGCTACCTGGAAAGGGGTCCAAGGATAAGTGGTGCCTACCAATCCTTAGAAGTAAAAGCATTGGGTACCTATGGTAAGGCTACAGAGCCCACCCCCAAGAGCACTCTAGGGAACAGATATGTGCCTTCCTCACAGACACTCGAGGGAAGGTTGTCAGCCCCCTGCCTTCCTCAGAGTGTGATCACCTGCTGCTACCAGAAATCTGTGCATACACCAATCACCACTGCTCCTCTAAGGTAGTAGGTGAGAGCCTACACCACACACTAGGTGACCAACTCTGAGGACACCTGAGTTGAATTCATACAAGAATAGTGAATGCACTCATAAGCTCATACACCTAGTAACACCTCTAGCCATCTGGTAACAGGACATTAGTGCTTCAAAGGCTCCAGTAATCAAGTTAGCCCACTCTAGTAGCCTATTTGGGTATTTCAAAACAAAACAAGGCAAGAAACTAGGACACAGTGAGCAAACAAAATAAATTAATACAATAACTTATAGATGGCTCAGAGACAACAGTCAATATCAAATCACATAAAGAAGCAGGCCATGATTCCTTCAACGAACCCCCAAAACAAAGAACCAAGGACTCTCCCAGACAAAGATGTATTCCTGGAATTACCAGATGTAGAATACAAAAGATTAACTTACAGAACTCTTCAAGATATCAGGAACGACATCAGGAATGAGATCAGGCAAAACACAGAACAGGCTAAGGAACACACAGATAAAGCAGTTGAAGAAATTAAAAAGGTTATTCAAGAACATAATGAAAAATTTAACAAGCTGCAAGAATCCACAGAGAGACAGCAATCAGAGATTGAAAACATCAACAATAAAATTACAGAATTAGACAACTCAATAGAAAGTCAGAGGAGCAGAATTGAGCAAATGGAAAGTAAAATTGGGGAGATTGAAGATAAAGCACTTGGTACCAATATATTTGAAGAAAAATCAGATAAAAGGACTAAAAAAAAATGAAGAAACCTTAAGAATCATTTGGAAATCCATCATGAGAGATAACCTAGGAGTGATTGGAGTATGGGAACAAAGAGGGATAACAGAAAATACAGACAGAATTGTTGGCAGAAAACTTCCCCGAAATTGTGAAAGATAAGAAGATATCTATACAAGATGATGATCGAACTCCACATAAGGTAGATCTTAAAAGAAGTCACAAAGATATATTATAATCAAACCTGCCAATACCAAAGGTAAAGAGAGAATTTTAAGAGCAGCTAGGGATAAATGAAAAGTCACCTACATAGGAGAGTCAATAAGAATAAACTCGGACTACTCAGCAGAAACCATGCAGGCAAGAACGCAATGGGATGACTTATACAAAGCACTGAAGGAAAAAAATGCCAGGCAAGAGTCATATATCCAGCAAAACTGTTTCTCAAATATGAAGGTGAAATTAGGACACTTCCAGATAAACAGAAGTTTAGGTAGTTCATACAAACCAAAACAAAATTACAAGAAATACTAAAGAGAGTTCTTCAGTTAGAAAATCACTAATATTAGATATCAACACAAGACTAGAACACTGGACAGAGCAATCAGATGTCAACCCAGATAGGAAAATCTCAAAAATAAATAAAGATAAAAAAAGCTCAAAACAGGGGAACAGCAATGTCATTATGTAAAAGAAGACGACAATAAAACAATAAAAAGGGGCCAAGAAACGTAGTCACAGATCTTCATATGAAGAAGAAGACAAGGCAACATAAAGAAATAAAAGTTAGGTTAAAACATAGAAAAATAGGGGTAAATACTAAGGTAACCACAAAGGAGACTAACAATCCTACTCATCAAAATAAAATGCAAGAAAAAAATAGAGTCTCAGCAGAAACAAAATCAACAACAACAAATAAGAGGAAAAGACAATATATGAAGATAAACTGTACAACACAAAAAATTAAGTGGGAAAAAGAGACTGTCAACAACACACAAAAAGGACATCAAAATGACAGCACTAAACTCATACATGTCCATAATTACACTGAATATAAATGCACTAAATGAACCAATAAAGAGCCAGAGAGTGGCAAAATGAATTTAAAAAACATGCTGCCTACAAGAGACACACCTTAGACCTGGAGACACAAACAAACAAAAACTCAAAGGATGGAAAAAAATACATCAAGCAAACAACAGTAAAGAACAGGAGTGACAATACTAATTTCTGACAAAATAAACTTTAAAGTTAAATCCACCACAAAGGATAAGAAACAACACTATATAATGATTAAAGGGACAATATACCAGGAGGATATAACCATATTAAATATTTTTGCACCCAATGACAGGGCTGCAAGACACATAAAACAAACTCTAACAGCATTTAAGAGTGAGATAGACAGCTCCACAATTACAGTAAAAAAAAAAAAAAATTAGGAAGCTTAAATACACCACTTTTGGTGAAGGAGAGAACATCCAGAAGAAAGCTCAATAAAGAGAAGATCTAAATTTCACAATCAACCAAATTGACCTCACGGACTTATACAGAACACTCCACCCAACAGCAGCCAACTATACTTTCTTTTCCAAGGCACATGGAACACTCTCTAGAATAGACCACATTAAAGCAAGCCTTAGCAGAACTCAAAACATTCAAATATTACAAAGCATCTTCTCTGACGACAAGGTCGTAAAAGTAGAAATCAATAACAGAAAAAGCAAGGAAAAGAAATTAAACACATGGAAACTGAACAATACCCTGCTCAAAAATGGCTGGGTTATAGAAGACATCAAGGATGGAATAAAGAAATTCATAGAATCCAGTGAGAATTATAACACTTCTTATCAGAACCTTTGAGACACAGCAAAAGCAGTGCTCATAGGTCAATTTATATAAAAAAATGCACACATACAAAAAGAAGAAAGGGCCAAAATCAAAGAATTATCTTTACACCTTGAACAAAGAGAAACAGAGCAACGAAAGAAACACTCAGGCACTAGAAGAACGCAAATAATAAAAACTAAATGAATTAAACAATTAAATGAAATAGAGAATAGAAAAACAATTGAAAGAGTTAACAAGACCAAAAGCTGGTTCTTTGAAAAAATTAACAAAATTGATAAACCATTGGCCAAAATGACAAAAGAAAAACAGGAAGGGAAGCAAATAACCTGAAAAAGAAATGAGATGGGTGATATTACAACAGACCCAACTAAAATGAAAAGAATCATACCACATTACTATGAAAAATTATACTCTAACAAATTTGAAAACCTAGAAGAAATGGATGAATTTAGAGAAACAAACTACCTACCTACACTAACACAAACAGAGGTAGAAAAACTGAATAAACCCATAACAAAAGAAGAGATTCAAAAGGTAATAAAAAAAAAAAAAAAAAAAAACTCCCAACCAAAAAAAAAAAGCCCTGGCTCGGATGGCTTCACCGCAGAGCTCTACCAAACTTTCAGAGAAGAGTTAACACACCACTACTAAAGGTATTTCAAAGCATAGAAAATGACAGAATAGTGCCTAACTCATTCTGTGAAGCCACCATGTCCCTGATACGAAAACCAGGTAAAGACATCACAAAAAAAGAAAATTAGAGATCTATATCCCTCATGAACATAGATGCAAAAATCCTCAACAAAATTCTAGCCAATAGAATTCAACAACATATCCAAAAAATAATTCACCATGACCAAATGGGATTCATACCAGGTATGCAGGGATGGTTCAACATTAGAAAAACAATTAATACAATCCATCATACAAATAAAGCAAAAGACAAGAACCACATGATCTTATCAATTGATGCAGAAAAGGCGTTTGATGAAGCTCAACACCCATTTATGATAAAAATTTTCAGCAAAACAGGAATAGAAGGAAAATTCCTCAACATAATAAAGGGTATTTAAACAAAGCCTATAGCCAACATCACCCTAAGTGGAGAGAGTCTGAAAGCATTCCCCTTGGGATCTGGAACCAAACAAGGGTGCCCTTTATCACCACTCTTATTCAACATTGGCTGGAGGTCCTAGACAAAGCAATTAGGCTAGAGAAAGAAATAAAGGGCATCCAGATTGGTAAGGAATAACTAAAAGTATGTCTATTTGCAGATGACATGATCTTATACACAGAAAACCCTAAAGAATCCTCAAGAAAACTACCGAAACTAATAGAAGAGTTCAGCGGAGTATCAGGATACAAGATAAACACACAAAAATCGGTTGGATTCCTCTACACCAACAAAAAGAACATTGAAGAGGAAATCACCAAGTCAATACCATTTACAGTAGCCCCCCAAGAAGATAAAATACTTAGGAATAAATCTTACCAGAGACGTAAAAGATCTATACAAAGAAAACTACAAAAAACTTCTGGAAGAAACCAAAAGAGACCTACGAAAGTGGAAAAATATACCTTGCTCATGGTTAGGAAGACTTAACATTACAAAAATGTCTATTCTACCGAAAGTGATCTATAGATTTAATGCAATTCCAATCCAAATTCCAAAGACACTTTTTAATGAGATGGAGAAACAAATCACCGACATCATATGGAAGGGAAAGAGGCCCCAGATATGTAAAGCATTACTGACAAAGAAGAACAAAGTGGGAGGCCTCACTCTACCTGATTTTAGAACCTATTATACTGCCGCAGTAGTCAAAACAGCCAGGTACTGGTGCAACAACAGATACATAGACCAATGGAACAGAATTGAGAATCCAGACATAAATACATCCACATATGAGCAGCTGATATTTGACAAAGGCCCAAAGTCAGTTAAATGGGAGAAAAGACAGTCTCTTTAACAAATGGTGTGGGCATAGGTGGATACCCACCTGCAAAAAAAATGAACCAAGTCTCATGCCTCACACCATGCACAAAAACCAAATCAAAATGGATCAAAGACCTAAATATAAAATCTAAAATGATAAAGATCACGGAAGAAAAAATAGGGACAACGTTAGGAGCTCTAACACATGGCATAAACAGCATACGAAATATTACTAACAATGCACAATCACCAGAAGAGAAAGTAGATAACGGGGAGCTTCTAAAAATCAAACAGCTATGCTCATCCAAAGAATTCACCAAAAGATTAAAAAGACTACCTACAGAGTGGGAAAAAGTTTTTAGCTATGACATTTCTGATCAGTGTCTGATCTCTAAAATCTACATGATACTGCAAAAACTCAACTACAAAAAGACAAATAACCCAATTTAAAATGGGCAAAGAATATGAACAGACACTTCACTAAAGAAAACATTCAGGTAGGTAACAGATTCATGAAGAAATGCTCACTATCATTAGACATTATAGAAATGCAAATCAAAACTACAATGAGATTCCATCTCACTCCAACAAGGCTGGGATTAATTCAAAAAACACAAAATAATAAATGTTGGTGAGGTTTTGGAGATACTGGATCACTTATATACTGCTGGTGGGAATGTAAAATGTACATCCACTTTGAAAATCGATATGACACTTCCTTAAAAAGCTAGAAATAGAACTACCATACGATCCAGCAATCCCACTCTGTGAAAGATATCCTAGAGAAATAAGAGCCTTTATAGGAACAGATATATGCACACCCATGTTCATTGCAGCACTGTTTACAATAGCAAAAAGGTGGAAGCAACCAAGGTGCCCATCAACGGATGAATGGATAAATAAATTATGGTATGTTCACACAATGGAATACTATGCTTCGATGAAGAGCAAATGATGAACCCGTGAAACGTTTCATAACATGGAGGAATCTGGTAGGCTTTATGCTGAGTGAAATTACTCAGTTGCAAAAGGACAAATGGTGTGTGAGTTCAGTATTATAAGAACTCCAGAGACAGTTTAAACAGAAAAGAAAATTTTCTTTTATGGTTAGGAGAGTGGGGAGGGAGGGAGGGAGGGAGAAGGGTTTCACTAATTAGATAGTAGATAAGAACTATTTTAGGTAAAGGGAAAGACAACACACAATACAGGAGAGGTCAACGCAAATGGACTAAACCAAAAGTAAAGAAGTTTCCTGAATAAACTGAACCCTTCGAAGGCCAGTTTAGCAGGGGCAGGGGTTTGGGGATCATGGTTTCAAGGGACATCTAAGTCAACTGGCATAATAAAATCTATTAAGAAACCATTCTTCATCCCACTTTGGAGAGTGGCGTCTGGGGTCTTAAACGTTAGCAAGCATCAATTGGTTTAGCCCACGTGGAGCAAATGAGAATGAAGAACACCAAAGACACAAGGTAGTTATGAACTCAAGAGACAAAAACGGCCACAGAAACCAGAGACTACATTAGCCTGATACCAGGAGAACTAGATAGTGCCTGGCTACATCCGATGACTCGCCTGACAGGAAACATGACAGAGAACCCCTGAGGGAGCAAGAGAGCAGTGGGATGCAGACCTCACATTCTCGTAAAAAGACCAGGCTTAATGGTCTGACTGATACTAGAAGGACTCCATAGGTCATGATCCCCAGACTTTCTTTTAGCCCAAGACAGGAACTATTACCAAAGCCAACTCTTCAGACAGGGATTAGAATGGATTATGGGATAGAAAATTATACTGGTGAAGAGTGAGCTTCTTGGATCAAATAGAACCCTGAGACTATGTGGGCAGCTCCTGTCTGGAGAGGAGATGAGAGGGCAGAGGTGGTCAGAAGCTGGCAGAATGGACAAAAAATAGACAGTGGATGGAAGGAGTATGCTGTTTCATTAGAGGGAGTGCAAATAGGAGTATATAGCAAGGTGTATATAAGTTTTTGTTTGAGAGACTGATTTGGCTTGTAAGCTTTCACTCAAAGCACAATAATAATAATAAAAGAATCCACAGACAGACAGCAATCAGAAAGTCAGATGATTAATAATGTTAGAAAATTCAATAGAAAGTGAAAGGAGCAGAATTGAGGAAGTGGAATCCAGAATTAGTGAGAATGAAGATAAAACACTTGGCAACAATATACTCTAAGAAAAATCAGATAAAAGAATTAAAAAAAAAAGTAGAAACCTGAAGAATCATGTGGGACTGTATCAGGAAGAATAACTGGTGAGTGATTGGAATACCAGAACAGGGAGGGATAACAGAAAATACAGAGAGAATTGTTAAAGATTTGTTGGCAGAAAACTTCCCTGACATTGTGAAAGATGAAAGGATATCTATCCAAGATACTCATGGAACCCAATACAAGGTAGATCCTAAAAGGCAGTCACCAAGACATATTATAATCAAACTTGCCAAAACCAGTTAAACAGAAAAATTTTAAGAGCAGCTGGGGATAAGCAAAAAAAAAGCAAAAAGTTACCTACAAAGGAGAATCAATAAGAATAAGTTCGGACTACTTGGCAGAAACCATGCAGGCAAGAAAACTATGGGATGAGATATATAAAGCCTTGAAGGAGAAAAATTGCCAGCCAAGAATCATATATCCAGGAAAATTGTCTCTCAAATATGAAGGCTATATTAGGACATTCCCAGATAAACAGAAGCTTAGGGAATTTGCAAAACCAAACGAAAAATACAAGAAATACTAAAGGGAATTCTCTGGTTAGAAAATCAATAACATCAGATATCAACCCAACACCACAACACAGGACAGAGAAACCAGATATCAACCCAGATAGGGAAATCACAAAAATAAGTCAAGATTAAGAAAACACTCAAAACAGGGAATCAGTGATGTCATTATGTAAAAGATGAGAACATTAAATCAATAAAGAGGGAATAAATAAAGTAGGCATAGATCTTCCATGTGAAAAGGAATCAAGGTGCTATAGGGAGATACAAGTTAGGTGTAAACTTAGAAAGATAGGTGTAAATATTAAGGTAACCACAAAGAAGACTAATAATCCTACACATCAAAATAAAACACAAGAAAAACATAAAGACTCAGCAAAAACAAAATCAACTATAATGGAAAATAGGAACACACACTTTACAATGAAAAAACAACTCAGCACAAAAAAATAAGTGGAAAAATGAAACTGTCAACAACACACACAAAAAGGCATCAAAATGACAGCACTAAACTCATACCTACCAATAATCACGATGCATGTAAATTGACTAAATGCACCAATAAAGAGACAGACAGTTGCAGAATGGCTAAAAAAACATGATCCGTCTATATGCTGCCTACAAGAGACACACCTTAGACTTAAAGACAAAAGCAAACTAAAGCTCAAAGGATGGAATAAAACAGCAAGCAAGCAACGATCAAAAAAAAAAAAAACAGGAGTGGTGATACTAATTTCTGACAAAACAGACTTCAAACAAATATACCACAAAGGATAAGGAAGGACACGATATAACGATTAATGGAACAATATACCAGGAAGATATTATCATATTAAATATTTATAAACCTAACAACAGGGCTTTAAGATACATAAAACAAACTCTAACAGCATGGAAAAGTGAGATAGATAGCTCCATAATAATAGTAGGAGACTTCAACACACCACTTTCAGTGAAGGACAGAACATACAAAAAGAAGCTCAATAAAGACACAGAATAACTAAATGCCACAATTAACCAACTTGACCTCATAGACATACACAACACTCCACCCAACAGCATCCAAGTATACTTTCTTTTCCAACGCAGGTGGAACATTCTCTAGAATAGACCACATATTAGGCCATAAAGGAAGCCTTAACAGAACCCAAAACACTGAAATATCACAAAGCATCCTCTCTGAGCATAAAGCCATAAAACTAGAAGTCAATAACAGAAAAATCTGGGAAAAGAAATCAAACACATGGAAACTGAGCAACACTTTGCTCAAAAATGGTTGGATTATAGAACAAATTAAAGATGGAATAAAGAAATTCATAGAATCCAACGAGAATGAAAACACTTCCTATCAGAACCTTTGGGACACACCAAAAGCGGTGCTCAGAGGCCAATTTATACCAATAAATGCACACATACAAAAAGACGAAAGGGTCAAAATCAAAGAATTATCCCCACCACTTGAACAAATACAAAGAGAGCAACAAAAGAAACCTTCAGGAATCAGAAGAAAGCAAATAATAAAAATTACAGCAGATTTAAATGTAATAGAAAACAGAAAAACAATTGAAAGAGTTCACAAGACCAAAAGCTGTTTCTTTGAAAAGATTAACAAAATCGATAAACCGTTGTCCAGGCAGACAAAAGAAAAATAGGAGAAGAAGCAAATAACCTGAATAAGAAATGAGATGGGTGATACCATAGCAGACCCAAGTGAAATGAAAAGAATCATAACAGAGTATTATGAAAAGCTGTACTCTATCAAATTTGAAAACATAGAGGAAATGGACAAAATTTCTTGAAACACACTACCTGCCTAAACTAACACAAAGAGAGGCAGAACAAATAAATAAACCCATAACAAAAGAAGAGATTGAAAAAGTAATTAAAAAACTCCCAGAGAAGGAAAGTTCTGGCCCTGACTACTTCACTGGAGAATTCTAACAAACTTTCAGAGAGAGTTAACACCACGACTACTAAAGGTATTTCAGAGCATAGAAAAGGATGGAATACTACCAAACTCATTATATGAAGCCAGTGTAGCCTTGATACCAAAACCAGGTAAAGACTCCACAAAAAAAGAAAATTACAGACCTATATCCCTCATGAAATTAGATGCAGTAATCCTCAACAAAATTCTAACCAATAGAATTCAACAACATATCAAAAAAATAATTCACCATGACCAGATGGGATTCATACCAGGTATGCAGGGATGGTTCAACATTAGAAAAACAACCAGTGTAAGTGTTGTTGTTGTTAGGTGCCATCGAGTTGGCTCTGACTCATAGCAACCCTATGCACAACAGAACGAAACACTGCCTGGTCCTATGCCATCCTTGCAATCATTATTATGCTTGAGCTCATTGTTGCAGCCACTGCGTCAATCCACCTCGTTGAGGGTCTTCCTCTTTTCCGCTGACCCTGTACTCTGCCAAGCATGATGTCCTTCTCCAGGGACTGATCCCTCCTGACAACATGTCCAAAGTATGTAAGGTGCAGTCTCACCATCCTTGCCTCTTAGGAGCATTCTGGCCACACTTCTTCCAAGACTGATTTGTTTGTTCTTTTGGCAGTCCATGGTATATTCAATATTCTTTGCCAACACCACAATTCAAAGACGTCAACTCTTCTTCGGTCTTCTTTATTCATTGTCCAGCTTTCACATGCATATGATGTGATTAAAAATACCATGGCTTGGGTCAGGCGCACCTTAGTCTTCAGGGTGACATCTTTGCTCTTCAACACTTCGAAGAGGTCCTTTGCAGCAGATTTGCCCAATGCAATACGTCTTTTGATTTCTTGACTGTTGCTTCCATGGCTGTTGATTGTGGATCCAAGTAAAATGAAATCCTTGACAACTTCAATCTTTTCTCAATTTATCATGATGTTGCTCATTGGTCCAGTTGTGAGGATTTTTGTTTTCTTTATGTTGAGGTGCAATCCATACTGAAGGCTGTGGTCTTTGATCTTCATTAGTAAGTGCTCCAAGTCCTCTTCACTTTCAGCAAGCAAGGTTGTGTCATCTGCATAATGCAGATTGTTAATGAGTCTTCCTCCAATCCTGAGGCCCCATTCTTCTTCATATAGTCCAGCTTCTCAGATTATTTGTTCAGCATACAGATTAAACAGGTATGGTGAAAGAATACAACCCTGACGCACACCTTTCCTGACTTTGAACCAGTCAGTATCCCCTTGTTCTGTTAGACCTTGACCTATGTAAATGTTCCTCATGAGAACAATTAAGTGTTTGGGAATTCCCATTCTTCACAGTGTTATGCATAGTTTGTTATGATCCACACAGTCGAATGTATTTGCATAGTCAATAAAACACAGGTAAACATCCTTCTGGTATTCTCTGCTTTCAGCCAGGATCCATCTGACATCAGCAATGATATCCCTGGTTCCACGTCCTCTTCTGAAACTGGCCTGAAGTTCTGGCAGTTCCCTGTCGATATGCTTCTGCAGCAGGTTTTTAAATGACCTTCAGCAAAATTTTGCTTGTGTGTGATATTAATGATATTGTTCTATAATTTGCACATTCAGTTGGATCACCTTTCTTGGGAATAGGGATAAATATGGATCTCTTCCAGTCAGTTGGCCAGGAAGCTGTCTTCCATGTTTCTTGGCATAGATGAGGAAGCACCTCCAGTGCTGCATCTGTTTGTTGAAACATCTCAGTTGATATTCCATCAGTTCCTGGAGCTTTGTTTTTAACCAGTGCCTTCAGAGCAGCTTGAACTTTCTTCAGTACCATTGGTTCCTGATCATATGCCACCTCTTGAAATGGTTGAACATCGACTAATTCTTTTTGGTATAATGACTCTGTGTATTCTTTCCATCTTCTTTTGATGCTTCACATGTTGTTTAATATTTTCCCCATGGAATCCTTCACTATTGCAACTTGAGGCTTGAATTTTTTCTTCAGTTCTTGCAGCTTGAAAAATGCCAAGGTTCTTCCCTTTTGATTTTCCATCTCCAGCTCTTTGCACATGTCATTATAGTACTTTACTTTGTCTTCTCGAGAGGTCCTTTAAAATCTTCTGTTCAGTTCTTTTACTTCATCGATTCTTCCTTTTGCTTTAGCTGCTCGACGCTCAAGAGCAAGTTTCAGAGTATCCTCTGACATCCACCTTGGTCTTTTCTTTCTTTCCTGTCTTTCCAGTGACCTCTTGCTTTCTTCATGGATGATGTCCTTGATGTCATTCCACAACTCGTCTGGTCTTTGGTCACTAGTGTTCAATGCATCAAATCTATTCTTGAGATGGTCTCTAAATTCAGGTGGGATATACTCAAGGTCATATTTTTTCTCTCGTGGACTTGGTCTGATTTTCTTTAGTTTCAGCTTGAACTTGCATATGAGCAATTGATGGTCTGTTCCACAGTCGGCCCCTAGCCTTGTTCTGACTGATGATATTGAGCTTTTCCATCATCTCTTTCCACAGATGTAGTCAATTTGATTTCTGTGTGTTCCATCTGGTGAGGTCCATGTGTATAGTTGCCGTTTATGCTGGTGAAAGAAGGTATTTGCAATGAAGAAGTCGTTGGTCTTGCAAAATTCTATCATTCGATCTCTGGCATTGTTTCTATCACCAAGGCCATATTTTCCAACTACTGATCCTTCTTTCTTGTTTTCAACTTTCTTATTCCAATCACCAGTAATTATCAATGTGTCTTGATTGCATGTTTGATCAATTTCAGACTGTTTGATCAATTTCAGACTGTAGCAGCTGATAAAAATCTTGCATTTCTTCATCTTTGGCCCTAGTGGTTGGTGCGTAAATTTGAATAATAGTCGTATTAACTGATCTTCCTTGTAGGTGTATGGAAATTATCCTATCACTGACAGCATTGCACTTCAGGATAGATCTTGAAACGTTCTTTTTGACAATGAATGCAACACCATTCCTCTTCAAGTTGTCATTCCCAGCATAGTAGACTATAGGATTGTCTGATTCAAAATGGCCAATACCAGTCCATTTCAGCTCACTAATGCCTAGGATATAGATGTTTATGTGTTCCATTTCATTTTCAACGATTTCCAATTTTCCTAGATTCATACTTCGTACATTCCAGGTTCCGATTATTAATGGATGTTTGCACTCTTTGTTTTCATTTTGAGTTGCACCACATCAGCAGATGAAGTTCCTGAAAGCTCTACTCCACCCATGTCTTTAAGGTAGACTCTACTTTGAGGAGGCAGCTCTTCCCCAGTCACCTTTTGAGTGGCTTCCAACCTGTGGGGCTCATCTTCCAGCAGTATATCAGACAATGTTCCGCTGCTATTCATAAGGTTTTCACTGGCTAATGCTTTTCAGAAGTAGACTGCCAGGTCCTTCTTCCTAGTCTGTCTTAGTCCAGAAGCTCAGCTGAAACTTGTCCTCCATGGGTGACCTGCTGGTATCTGAATACTGGTAGAGTGGCTTCCATCATCACAGCAACACACAAGCCCCCACAGTATGAGAAACTGACAGACACATAAGACATCACATAAATAAAACAAAAGACAAGAACCACATAATCTTATCAATTGATGCAGAAAAGGCATTTGACAAAGGCCAACACCCATTCATGATAAAAACTCTTAGCAAAATAAGAATAGAAGGAAAATTCCTCCTCATAATAAAGGGCATTTATACAAAGCCAACAGCCAGGATCATCCTAAATGGAGAGAGCCTGAAGGCATTCCCCTTGAGACTGGGAATTAGACAAGGATGCCCTTTATCACCACTCTTATTCCACATTGTGCTGGAGGTCCTACCCAGAGCAATTTGGCTAGATAAAGAAATAAAAGCACGTTCAAATTCGTAAAGAAGTAACCCTATCTCTGTTTGGAGATGACATGATCTTATACACAGAAAACCTAAGGAATTCTCAAGAAAACTACTGAAACTAATAGAAGAGTTTAGCAGAGTACCCAGACACATGATAAAGATACATAAATTAGTTGGATTCCTCTACACCAACAAAGACAGCACCAATGAGGAAATCACCAAATCAATACCATTTACAATAGCTCAAAAAGATAAAATATTTGGGAATAAATCTAACCAGAGAAGTAATAGACTTATACAAAGAAAACTATAAGACATCACTGCAAGAACCCAAAAGAGACCTAGGTAAGTGGAAAAACACACCTTGCTTGTGGGTAGGAAGACTCAACAGTGTAAAAAATATCTATTCTGCCCAAAGCAATCTATAGATACAATGCAATCCTGATCCAAATACCAGTGACAGTTTTTAATGAAGTGGAGAAACAAATCACCAACTTCATATGGAAGGGAAAGAGGCCCTGAATAAGTAAAGCAATACTGAAGAAGAACAAAGTGGGAGGCCTCACACTACCTGATCTTAGAACCTATTATACTGCAGCAGTAGTCAAAACAGCTTGGTACTGGAACAACAGATAGATAGACCAGTGGAACAGAATTGAGAATCCAGACATAAATCCATCCACGTATGAGCAGCAATATCAATTGAGAAAGGCCCAAAGTCTGTCAAATGGGGAAAAAATAGTCTCTTTAACAATTGGTGCTGGCATAACTAGATATCCATCTGCAAAAAAATGAAATAAGACCCATACCTCACACCATGCACAAAAATGAACTCGAAATGGGACAAAGACCTAAATATAAAATCTAAAATGATAAAGACCATAGAAGAGAAAAAGGGACAATGCTAGGATCCCAATACAAGGTGTAAACAGTATAAAAATCATTACTAGAAAAGTATAACTCCAGAAGAGAAATTAGATAACTGGGATCTCCTAAAAGTCAAACACTTATGCTCATCCAAAGACTTCACCAGAAGTGTAAAATGATTACCTACAGATTGGGAAAAAGGTTTTAGCTATGACATTTCCTATCAGCAGCTCATCTCTACAATCTACATGTTACTGCAAGAACTTAACAACAAAAAGACAACCCAATTAAAAAATAGGCAAAGGATATGAACAGACACTTCACCAAAGAAGACATTCCAGTAGGTAACAGATACATGAGGAAATGCTCATGATCATTAGCCATTAAAAAAAAAAAAAAAAAAAACCAAAACTACAATGAGATTCCATGTCACTCCAACAAGGCTGGCATTAATCCAAAGAACACAAAATAATAAATGTTGGAGAGGTTGTGGAGAGACTACAACCTTATACACTGCTGGTGGGAATGTAAAATGGTGCAACCACTTTGGAAATAGATTTGGTGCTTCCTTAAAAAGCTAGAAATAGAACTACCATACGATCCAGGAATTCCACTCCTTGGAATATATCCTAGACAAATAAGAGTCTTTTCAAGAACAAATATATGCACACCTATGTTCATTGCAGCACTATTTACAATAACAAAAAGGTGGAAGCAACCAAGGTGCCCATCAACAGATGAATGGATAAATAAATTATGGTATATTTACACAGTGGAATACTATGCACTGATAAAGAACAATGATGAATATGTGAAATATTTCAAAAGATGGAGGAATCTGGAAGCATTTTGCTGAATGAAGTTAGTCATTTGCAAAAGGATGAATATTGTATGAGACCACTATAATAAGAACTCAAGAAATAATTTAAACAGAGAAGAAAATATTCTTTGATGGTTACGGGAACGGGGAGAGAGGGAGGAAGAGGGTGATTTAGTAATTAGTAGACAAGAGCTAACTTAGGTGAAGAGAAAGACAACACACAATACAGGAGAGGTCAGTGCAACTGGACTAAATCAAAAGCAAAGAAGTTTCCTAAATAAACTGAACACCTTGAAGGACAGCGTAGCAGGAGTGAGGGTTTGGGGACCATGGTTTCAGGGCGACATGTAGGTCAATTGGCGTAATAAAATCTATGAAGAAAACATTCTGCATCCCATTTTGGAGAGTGGCTTCTGGGGTGTCAAATGCTAGCAAGCAGCCATCTAAGATGCATCAATTGGTCTCAACCCACTTGGAGCAAAGGAAAATGAAGAACACCAAAGACACAAGGTAATTATGAGCCCAAGAGACAGAAAGGTCCACATAAATCAGAGACTACGTTGGCCTGAGACAGGAAAAACTAGATGGTGCCTGGCTACCACTGATGACTCCCCTGACAGGGAACACAACCAAGAATCCCTGAAGGAGCAGGAGTACAGTGGGATGCAGACCTCACGTTTTCGTAAAAAGACCAGACTTAATGGTCTGACTGAGAGTAGAAGGACCCTGGGGGTCATGTCCCCAGACCTTCTTTTAGCCCAAGACTGGAACTATTCCTAAAGCCAACTCTTCAGACAGGGATTGGACTGTAGTATAAGAGAGAAAATGATACTGATGAGCAGTGAGCTTCTCGGCTCAAGTAGACACACGAGACTACGGGGACAGCTCCTTTCTGGAGGCAAGATGCGAAGGCAGAGGGGGACAGAAGCTGGGTGGATGGACATGGAAATAGAGGGTGGGGAGAAGGAGTGTGCTGTCTCAGGGAGAGAGCAACTAAAAATATAGAGCAAGGTGCATATAAGTTTTTGTATGACAGACTGACTTGATTTGTAAACTCACTTGAAGCACAATAAAAATTAAAAAAAAATTGAAAAGCCTCTAGTTTGTCATATATAAATAATATGCATAATTTTCCTCATTTTTTTATGTATGTATGTATATATGCATAGATATCTATGGCTATATTCACACTGTTACTAAGACAGGTGTAGGGTAACACTATTCAGCTGTTTGCATCCCCTCCTAATGGAGTCAGTTTTGTTCTTCCCCAAAGCACGCTGAGGATGAACTCCAGATGGACACAGGCTAAGGTACGAAGCTGGCAGTTGCGTGACTGGGCTGGTGGCCAAGGCCAAGGAATGTCTTAGCAACAAGAAGAAAAACATCTGGGTCTGAATATGAGGTCCCTGGATACGCTGACTGCCCAAGGACTTGAGAAGAAAAGCAATAAGCCTTAGTCCCAGCTGGAATGGTATGTAAGGTTGTGTCTCCTGCTAGGCAGTTGCAGAGCACTAAACTGGTCCAGATGCCACCCTGGGCTGACAGTCCTGTAAGTCCCATTAAGTCAGCTCCCCAATAAACCATATGTCATGATCGCTGGTTCTGGAGTCTTTCTTAGGTCTCTTGGAGACGTTGCCAACCTTGGGTCCAGGTGCCACTGGGTTGTTACATAACAATTAGCAAGCCAGCCAGTAGACCAAGGAAACCTCTGTGAGTGCCGGACATATGGCAGGGAGAGGGACCTTGACAAGAGGAATACCAGGATGGCCCCTGTCCTCCATGTGGGGTTGGGGGTTGCAGCTATCTTGGATAGCTGGAGCCTACTACATGAGTATGGGGACACCCTGAAAGCACCTCAGGGCATTGAGGATGTGTTGCATCAGCTGGAGGCCCCAAAAGGAAAGCCAGATTGTTGTGCTGAGGTGGCTAGTGTGGTAGTGTGGGGTGGCTCCTACTGCGACTCTTGAGATGGGCATGTGATGTGAAGCTAGCTGCCAGGGCCCAAATTAGGCAGCTGGAAGGAGAGCTGCAACTGGAGAAGGGTTTGCAGGCACCACATTCCTGCTCCACTGAAACATTAGTGTCCCCTTTGCGGGAGCAAGAGGCGTCTGCAGGGGAAATGCCTGGTTGGCCAGTGACCTCCATGTGGGGACGTCTGGCCCGTATGCTTTTCTCTGGGGTAAATCCCAGTTTGGCCGGCAAAGCCCAGTTAGCTCAGTGGGTAGAGCATGCAACTGGAGACAGCTAAAAAGGCCCCTGGCACTGAGAACACCCTGTAACACCCAGTGCAAAGCAAGAGTTAAAAAAGCAGGGGGAAAAAAAAAAGGAGTAAAAAGCCCTTCAAGGTAGCTTATGTTGAGCGACCTTGAAGAGACCTCAGAGGCCCTCAGTGGAATTCCCTGATAGCTGCCCATGCCAAGATAACAAAGTAGCAACATAGCTGCAGCTGTAGTAGCAAGGGGAAAACTGAAGTAAGAGGGCCTGCCTCCAGGTTACCAGGCAACTAGGCTGGACCCATGGTTGCACTTGGTAAGGTGGAGGTGTGGCTTTACAAATGACTGAGGGCTCTGCGAACTTTTCCGCGAACTTCTTTCAGAAATAATTAAGACTGAAGATTAAGCCCAGGTCCCTCTGTCACCAGGGAGGACCAAAGGCCTTGTGTTAAAACTAAAATTCAGTGAGGTGGGGCCAAGATGGCTGACAAGGCAGAAGCTACCTCGGACCCCTTTTGCAACAAAGACTCGGAAAAACAAGAGAATCGATCACGTACATGACAATCTACGAACCCTGACCATCAAACACAGATCTAAAGAGTTGACCTGAGTGACAGAGACTGAGAATGAGGAACCACGGGGAAGCAGCGACTGTTTTCGGAGACTGGAGCCAGCGTCCCAGTCAGGAAACCTTGGTGCCGGGCTTTGGACTGGGCACAGGGGAGCTGAGCACGGCATCCTGAAACAGCGCAAACACGGGACGCGGCCCTAGCCCCCACAAGTGACTGCAGGGAAAGCCCAGCCAGTGCACGCAGGCAGCGCAGCAACGCTACTGACAGGAGGAGAAGTCACCGGGAGGCAGCAACTGGTTTAGGAGCCTGGAGTGTGGCGTCCTAGCCGGGGAACCTTGGTGCTAGGCTTTGGACTGGGAGAAGAGGGACTGACCACGGCTTCTGAGACAGCACAAGCACAGGACGCGGGCCTGAACCTCGAGGGCAATCTCTACCCAGCCAGCGCGCACACTCAACACGCCCTGCGGGAATCTCAGATAAAACAGTCATCCCAAGCAAGATAAGTAACTTTGTCTATATTCCACGGTGCTACTCTCTCCTATTTATCTGAATCCTCCCCTCCCCTTCCCAGGCAGCTTCATTAACATTGGAATTTCCTGAGCCAGAGAGTAAACTGCTCTGCGGGTTTTTTTTTTTTTTGTGGTCTTTTCCTAACCCATTCTCCTGGCCTGAGAGAAGCAGCTACAAAAAACCCAGGGACCAAAATAACACAGAACAAGCTCCAGCCAAATATATGTGATCTACAGTCTCGGGCTTTCATCCCCACAGGGAACAAGGTGCCTATTATAATGCAAAGGCAATTCTGATAGGGATCTGACTGTAATTGTTTTAGGGGATTACTGGAAAGAGAAGTTTCCCAGGTCTGATATCTCTACCTAGTAAACAGAGCCCTCACTGACCCACAACAGGGAACTGAGGGCTGAAGCTCCCCCAAGACCACCTAGCCTCCTGCCTTAGGGGTCTAAGGAGGGTGACACCTACCAATCTGTAGAGATACTTGCATTGGGGTCCTAAAGTACAGCTGCAGAGCCCACCCACCAAAGTGCTTTAGGAATAGAGACACACCTACCTCACTGGCACTTGCGGGGAGGCTGTCAGCATCCTGCCGCCCCCCCCCCCACCGCTGGAGTGTGAAACCCTGCTGCTACTAGAATCTGGTGCACACAACTATCACCACTACTTCTCTAGGTGGATAGGTGACAGTCTGCACCACACGCTTGATGACCCAAAATCAGATTCTACTCAAGAATAGTGAATGGACTCTTAGGCTTATATATCTGGTAACAGCCCAAACCAGCTGCTAATAGGACATAAGTGACTCAAGGGCTACAACAATCAAGACAGCGCAATCTAGTAGCCCATCTGGGTATATTGAAACAAAACAAGATAAGACTCAGTGAGCAAATATAGAATAAATCACTACAATATCTTAGAGATGGCTTGGAGACAGCAGTCGATATCAAACCACATAAAGAAGCAGACCATGATTGCTTCTACAACTCCCCAAACTAAAGAATCAAAATATTTCCCAAATGAAGATACAATCCTGGAATTGCCAGACACAGAATACAAAAAACTAATTTACAAAATGCTTCAAGACATCAGGGATGACCTCAGGAATGAAATAAGGCAATCTACAGAAAAACCAAGGAACACACTGATAAAGCAATTGAAGAACTCAAAAAGATTATTCAAGAACATAGTGGAAAAATAAATAAGCTGCAAGAATCCGTAGAGAGACAGCATTCAGAAATCCAAAAGAATAACAGTAAAATTACAGAATTAGACAACGCAATAGGAAGTCAGAGGAGCAGACTTGAGCAATTGGAATGCAAGGTAGGGGATCTGGAGGACCAGGGAATTGACACCAATATAGCTTAAAAAAAATCAGATAAAAGAATTAAAAAAAATGAAGAAACCCTAAGAATCATGTGGGACTCTATCAAGAAGAATAACTTGTGTGTGATTGGAGTCCCAGAACAGGGAGGGATAACAGAAAACACAGAGGGAATAGTTGAAGGTCTGTTGGCAGAAAACTTCCCTGACATCATGAAAGACAAAAGGATATCTATCCAAGATGCTCATCGAACCCCATTTAAGATTGATCCAAAAAGGGAGGCGGGGCCAAGATGGCGGACTAGGTGGATGCTACCACGGATCCCTCTTGCAAAAAAGACTCGGAAAAACAAGGGAATCGATCACATACATAACATTCTACGAACTCTGAACAACAAACACAGACTTAGAGACAGATAACGAACAAATACGGGCAGACAGCGGCCGTTTTCAGAACTAGGAGCCAGCGTACCAGGCAGGTGACCTTCGAAGCCCGATCTGGGGCAGAGCCCAGGGGGGCAGACGGCACAGACAAGGGGCCCAGCCCTACCCCCTGAACCCATCCCAGGAGGGAGTCTAGCTGGTTGGTGCGGGTGGCGTAGCGGCGCAGCCGGTGGGAGAAGCACCCAGGAGGCAGTGACTGATCTTGGAGTGGGGAGAGCAGCGACCCAGCCGGGGAGCCATCCAGCCGGGAGTTTGCAGGAAGCGGGTGTGGCACGAGCGAGGGGATCAACTATATTTCCCTAAATCGACCCCGGGGCGGGGCCCACACGTTAGTGCAGGGAATGCCCACCCAGTTCACCCCTGCGGCACGGCGCACAGGAGGGAGAGGTCCCCGGGAGGAAGTGACTGCTCTTGGAGTGGGGAGATCAGCGTCCCAGCCTGGGAGCCGTCCCGCCCGGATTTTGGCAGACGGGGGCGGAGCGTGAACGCAGGGATCAGCTCTATATACTGTGGTGCTACACTCCTAGCTCTCTGATCCCTCCCCCACCCTCCCCAGGCGGCTCCATTAACATCCGAATTGCCTGAGCCAGAGGGAGAATTCAGATAGGGATCTGACTGCATTTTTTAATAGCTGATTACCTGGAAAATCTAGTTTCCCAGTGATGGCTCGGAGACAGCAGTCCATATCAAACCACATAAAGAAACAGACCATGACAGCTTCTCCAACCCCCCAAACAAAAGAATCAAAATCTTTCCCAAATGAAGATACAATCCTGGAATTATCAGATACAGAATATAAAAAACTAATTTACAGAATGCTTAAAGATATCATAAATGAAATTAGGCTAACTGCAGAAAAAGCCAAGGAACACACTGATAAAACTGTTGAGGAACTCAAAAAGATTATTCAAGAACATAGTGGAAAAATTAATAAGTTGCAAGAATCCATAGAGAGACAGCATGTAGAAACCCAAAAGATTAACAATAAAATTACAGAATTAGACAACGCAATAGGAAGTCAGAGGAGCAGACTTGAGCAATTAGAATGTAGACTGGGACTTCTGGAGGACCAGGGAATCAACACCAACATAGCTGAAAAAAAATCAGATAAAAGAATTAAAAAAAATGAAGAAACCCTAAGAATCATGTGGGACTCTATCAAGAAGGATAACTTGCGAGTGATTGGAGTCCCAGAACAGGGAGGGGGGACAGAAAACACAGAGAAAATAGTTGAAGAACTCCTGACACAAAACTTCCCTGACATCATGAAAGACGAAAGGATATCTATCCAAGATGCTCATCGAACCCCATTTAAGATTGATCCAAAAAGAAAAACACCAAGACATATTATCATCAAACTTGCCAAAACCAAAGACAAACAGAAAATTTTAAAAGCAGCCAGGGAAAAAGAAAGGTCTCCTACAAAGAAGAATCAATAAGAATAAGTTCAGACTACTCGGCAGAAACCAAGCAAGCAAGAAGGGAATGGGACGACGTATACAGAGCACTGAAGGAGAAAAACTGCCAACCAAGGATCATATATCCAGCAAAACTCTCTCTGAAATATGAAGGAGAAATTAAGATATTTACAGATAAACACAAGTTTAGAGAATTTGCAAAAACTAAACCAAGACTGCAAGAAATGCTAAAGGTGATTGTTTGGCCTGATGACCAATAATATCAGGTACCAGCACAATACAAGGTCACAAAACAGAACGACCTGATATCAACGCAACTCAAACAGGAAAAGCACAAAAACAAACAAATTAAGATTAATTCTAAAAAATAAAAAAATAAACAAAATAATACACATAACAGGAAATCATGGAAATCAATAGATAAACGATCACAATAATCAAAAAGAGGGACTAAATATAGGAGGCATTGAACTACTAGATGGAGAGTGATACAAGGCGATATAGAATGATACAAGTTAGGTTTTTACTTAGAAAAAGAGGGGTAAATAATAAGCTAACCACAAAAAGGAATATGAATTCCATAACTCAAGAAAAAAGCCAAGGAAAACTTACCGACTCAACAAACATAAAGTTAAACATTATGAAAATGAGGATCTCACAAGCTACTAAGAAAAACGTCTCAGCACAAAAAAGCATGTGGAAAAATGAAATGGCCAACAACACACATGAAAAGGCATCAAAATGACAGAACTAAAAACTTATTTATCTATAATTATGCTGAATGTAAATGGACTAAATGCACCAATAAAAAGACAGAGAGTCACGGACTGGATAAAGAAACACGAGCCATCTATATGCTGCCTACAAGAGACACACCTTAGACTTAGAGACACAAACAAACTAAAATTCAAAGGATGGAAAAAAAATATATCAAGCAAATAATAAGCAAAAAAGAAGAGGAGTAGCAATATTAATTTCTGACAAAATAGACTTTAGACTTAAATCCACCACAAAGGATAAAGAAGGACACTATATAATGATAAAAGGGACAATTGATCAGGAAGACATAACCATATTAAATATTTACGCACCCAATGACAGGGCTGCAAGATACATAAATCAAATTTTAACAGAATTGAAAAGTGAGATAGACACCTCCACATTTATAGTAGGAGACTTCAACACACCACTTTCGGAGAAGGACAGGACATCCAGTAAGAAGCTCAACAGAGACACGGAAGATCTAATTACAACAATCAACCAACTTGACCTCATTGACTTATACAGAACTCTCCACTCAACTGCTGCAAAATATACTTTCTTTTCTAGTGCACATGGAACATTCTCTAGAATAGACCACATATTAGGTCATAAAACAAATCTTTGAGGAATCCAAAATATCGAAATATTACAAAACATCTTCTCAGACCACAAGGCAATGAAGCTAGAAATCAATAACAGAAAAACTAGGGAAAAGAAATCAAATACTTGGAAAATGAACAATACCCTCCTGAAAAAAGACTGGGTTATAGAAGACATCAAGGAGGGAATAAGGAAATTCTTAGAAAGCAACGAGAATGAAAATACTTCCTATCAAAACCTCTGGGACACAGCAAAAGCAGTGCTCAGAGGCCAATTTATATCGATAAATGCACACATACAAAAAGAAGAAAGTGCCAGAATCAGAGAACTGTCCCGACAACTTGAACAAATAGAAAGTGAGCAACAAAAGAACCCATCAGGCAACAGAAGAAAACAAATAATAAAAATTAGAGCTGAACTAAATGAATTAGAGAACAGAAAAACAACTGAAAGAATTAACAAAGCCAAAAGCTGGTTCTTTGAAAAAAGTAACAAAATTGATAAACCATTGGCCAGAAAGACTAAAGAAATACACGAAAGGAAACAAATAACCCGAATAAGAAACGAGAAGGACCACATCACAACAGAGCCAAATTAAATTAAAAGAATCATTTCAGATTATTATGAAAAATTGTACTCTAACAAATTTGAAAACCTAGAAGAAATGGATAAATTCTTGGAAAAATACTACCTACCTAAACTAACACATTCAGAAGTAGATCAACTAATTAGACCCATAACAAAAAAAGAGATTGAAACGGTAATCAAAAACTTCCAACAAAAAAAAGTCCTGGCCCGGACAGCTTCACTGCAGAGTTCTAGCAAACCTTCAGAGAAGACTTAACACCATTACTACTGAAGGTATTTCAAAGCATAGAAAAAGACGGAATACCACCCAACTCATTCTATGAAGCTACCATCTCCCTGATACCAAAACCAGGTAAAGACATTACAAAAAAAGAAAATTTTAGACCTATATCCCTCATGAACATAGATGCAAAAATCCTCAACAAAATTCTAGCCAATAGAATCCAACAACACATTGAAAAATAATCCACCACGACCAAGTGGGATTTATACCAGGTATGCAAGGCTGGTTTAATATCAGAAAAACCATTAATGTAATCCACCATATAAATAAAACAAAAGACAAAAACCACATGATCTTATCAATTGATGCAGTAAAGGCATTTGACGAAGTCCACACCCATTTATGATAAAAACTTTCAGCAAAATCGGAATTGAAGGAAAATTCCTCAACCTAATAAAGGGCATCTATACAAAGCCAACAGCCAACATCACTCTAAATGGAGAGAACCTGAAAGCATTTCCCTTGAGAACGGGAACCAGACAAAGATGCCCTTTATCACCGCTCTTATTGAACATTGTGCTAGAGGTCCTAGCCAGAGCAATTAGGCTAGACAAAGAAATAAAGGGCATCCAGATTGGCAAGGAGGAAGTAAAGTTATCACCGTTTGCAGATGACATGATCTTATACACAGAAAACCATAAGGAATCCTCCAGAAAACTACTGAAACTAATAGAAGAGTTTGACAGAGTCTCAGGTTATAAAATAAACATACAAAAATCACTTGGATTCCTCTACATCAACAAAAAGAACACCGAAGAGGAAATAACCAAATCAATACCGTTCACAGTAGCCCCCAAGAAGATAAAATACTTAGGAATAAATCTTACCAAAGATGTAAAAGACCTATACAAAGAAAACTACAAAGCTCTACTACAAGAAATTCAAAAGGACATACTTAAGTGGAAAAACATACCTTGCTCATGGATAGGAAGACTTAACACAGTAAAAATGTCTGTTCTACCAAAAGCCATCTATACATACAATGCACTTCTGATCCAAATTCCAATCTCATATTTTAAGGGGATAGAGGAGCAAATCATCAATTTCATATGGAAGGGAAAGAAGCCCCGGATAAGCAAAGCATTACTGAAAAAGAAGAAGAAAGTGGGAGGCCTCACTCTACCTGATTTCAGAACCTGTTATACAGCTACAGTAGTCAAAACAGCCTGGTACTGGTACAACAACAGGCACATAGACCAATGGAACAGAATTGAGAACCCAGATATAAATCCATCCACATATGAGCAGCTGATGTTTGACAAAGGACCAGTGTCAGTCAATTGGGGAAATGATAGTCTTTTTAACAAATGGTGCTGGCATAACTGGATATCCATTTGCAAAAGAATGAAACAGGACCTATACCTCACACCATGCACGAAAACTAACTCTAAGTGGATCAAAGACCTAAACATAAGGACTAAAACGATAAAGATCATGGAAGAAAAAATAGGGACAACCCTAGGAGCCCTAATACAGGGCATAAACAGAATACAAAACATTACCAAAAATGATGAAGAGAAACCCGATAACTGGGAGCTCCTAAAAATCAAACACCTATGCTCATCTAAAGACTTCACCAAAAGAGTAAAAAGAGCACCTACAGACTGGGAAAGAATTTTCAGCTATGACATCTCCGACCAGCGCCTGATCTCTAAAATCTACATGATTCTGTCAAAACTCAACCACAAAAAGACAACCCAATCAAGAAGTGGGCAAAGAATATGAACACACACTTCACTAAAGAAGATATTCAGGCAGCCAACAGATACATGAGAAAATGCTCTCGATCATTAGCCATTAGAGAAATGCAAATTAAAACTACGATGAGATTCCATCTCACACCAACTAGACTGGCATTAATCCAAAAAACACAAAATAATAAATGTTGGAGAGGCTAAGGAGAGATTGGAACTCTCATACACTGCTGGTGGGATTGTAAAATGGTACAACCACTTTGGAAATCCATCTGGCGTTATCTAAAACAGTTACAAATAGAACTACCATACAACCCAGAAATCCCACTCCTCGGAATATACCCTAGAGAAACAAGAGCCTTCACACAAACAGATATATGCACACCCATGTTTATTGCAGCTCTGTTTACAATAGCAAAAAGCTGGAAGCAACCAAGGTGTCCATCTACGGATGAATGGGTAAATAAATTGTGGTATATTCACACAATGGAATACTACGCATCGATAAAGAACAGTGACGAATCTCTGAAACATTTCATAACATGGAGGAATCTGGAAGGCATTATGCTGAGTGAAATCAGTCAGAGGCAAAAGGACAAATATTGTATAAGACCACTATTATAAGATCTCGAGAAATAGTATAAACTGAGAAGAACACATACTTTTGTGGTTACAAGAGGGGCGTGGGCGGGAGGGTGGGAGAGGGTTATTTATGGATTAGTTAGTAGATAAGAACTATTTTAGGTGAAGGGAAGGGCAATACTCAATACAGGGAAGGTCAGCTCAACTGGACTGGACCAAAAGCAAAGAAGTTTCCGGGATAAAATGAAGGCTTCAAAGGTCAGCGGTGCAAGGGCGGGGATTTGGGGACTATGGCTTAAGGGGACTTCTAAGTCAATTGGCAAAATAATTCTATTATGAAAACATTCTGCATCCCACTTTGAAATGTGGCGCCTGGGGTCTTAAATGCTAACAAGCGGCCATCTAAGATGCATCAATTGGTCTCAACCCACCTGGATCAAAGGAGAATGAAGAACACCAAGGTCACACGATAACTTTGAGCCCAAGAGACAGAAAGGGCCACATGAACCAGAGACTTACGTCATCCTGAGACCAGAAGAACTAGATGGTGCCTGGCCACAGCCGATGACTGCCCTGACAGGGAGCACAACAGAGAACCCCCGAGGGAGCAGGAGAACAGTGGGATGCAGACCCCAAATTCTCATAAAAAGACCAGGCTTAATGGTCTGGCTGAGACTAGAGGAATCCCAGCGGTCATGGTCCCCAGACCTTCTGTTGGCCCAGGACAGGAACCATTCCCAAAGCCAACTCATCAGACATGGAAGGGACTGGACAATGAGTTGGAGCGAGATGCTGATGAAGAGTGAGCTGCTTGTATGAGGTGGACACTTGAGACTGTGTTGGCATCTCCTCTCTGGAGGGGTGATGGGAGGGTAGAGATGCTTAGAAACTGGCAAAATTTTCACGAAAGGAGAGACTGGAAGGAGGGAGCGGGCTGACTCATTAAGGGGAGAGTCAGTGGGAGCATGGAGTAAGATGTATATAAGCTTATATGTGACAGACTGACTTGATTTGTAAACTTTCACTTAAAGCACAATAAAAATTATTAAAAAAAAAAAATGAATGAGGTAGACTTTTGGGTCTGAGGTCACAGTTGCCCTAGCCTGACTATGGATAAGTCCGTTTGAGGCCCCTACAAATCCTTATAGTGTGCACTGATGATGTTGATGTATTAATGCACACCTTTGTAAATATTTGCCTCCAAGTCCTGATGGGAATTGCTGCAGTTAGGGCCTTTTTCAGAAGGGCACACAGAAACTGTGACGTGGGCTATAGCTAATAGCCTGGCCATTCAATCTGGCCACTGACAACCCTCTGACTGACATATAAAGCAAGCCCCTATGGAGATGAGACATCTGGAAAAAAAAATCAACTCTGCTCCTGATAAGCTTTGTTACTTGTGTGGATAGTCATCAGAAAAGCCCCCATGCTGAGAATGGAAAACAACCAACAAACTGACCAGTCTCACTAGCTGACTGCGGAGGCTGAAGCATTGTCTGCTCCAGAGCAAAGAGCTGTGCAACCAACCACCTCCTGGATTTAAAAGAGGATGGTCCATAGAGATTCACACTCCATCCTATACTGGGCGTACATGCATGGATTGCCGCTGTCATCAGAAAACGCTGGACAGCACAAGAAAGCTGACCTGCCTACAAGACCCTGGCCAAGGCTAAAACCTGTGCAGGGACAGTTTCCCGAGCCAACAGGCCAGGGTGTTCTCAGCAGATGAATCATATCACAGCCTTTTATCCTATACAGAGGCTTCCACTGGATCTTGAATGAACTCTTTACACTCTTTATCACCCCAAGCCATAGAGGCTATTGAGCACTTCGATGGACTGGTTTAAATGGCTGATGGACGGGGACAAGACAACACCAGCTTGGACCATGCATCTCAGACAAGCAGTCTGGGGTCTCAATGCAGCGGTTCCCTTCAAGGGCATTTCTTATTTATGCCGTGTGTTTGATCAAACTCTCTATCTTACAAAATGTGTTTTTTTTGGTATACAGTTGTTCCTGACAAAAAAATCTGGGTTTCACAAAGGCACTGACCATAGGGGCTTGGCCTACAGCTCTCCCCACCAAGAGGTGGAAACCTCCCTCACCCCTTGACTAGGAGTGAGCCAAGGTGCCCTGCAGGTATGGGAAACCCTCCGCCAGGTGATGGGGGACTGGATGCCACACATTGAAATGATCATACACTGGGCCACCACTAACAAACAACATGTTTTGGCTTTGGTGGACAACAGAGCAATATGCACCCTTACTTACAGTAAACCTAATAGGTTTAAAGGACCACTTACAGCTATTGATGGATGGAGGGCAGGGTCGTCAGGGTATGCCGAATCAAACTAGTGCTGCAGATTGAGAGGCTAACCCCGAAGGCCTACCAGGTTTACATAGCACCTATCCTGGAATACATTCTGGGCATAGATATCTTGTTGGGGCTGGAGCTGCAGACCTCCATGGGGCAAGTTCTGCCTGTGAGTGAGAGTCATAAAAACTGTAGTACGAAGTAGTACTAAATGGTCCCCTGTGCGGTTGCCCTCCCCAGCTCAGATCATGGCCCTTGAACAGTACTGCGTCCTCAGTGGGTACCAAGAAATCACTGAGACTGTGCACAAGGTGCACAGAGTGGGGATTCTGGGACCGACCAAGAGCCCCTTCAATAGTCCTGTCTGGCTGGTGCACAAGCTGGATGGCTCCTGGAGAATGACAGTAGGCTACTGGGAATTGAATAAGGTGACTCCCCCCTTGTTTACAGCTGTACCTAACATTGCCCAACAAATAGGGGAGGCATTGGGCACTTACCATTTTGTGCTCGATTTGGCTAATGCTTTCTTTAGCATCTCTCTACACCCAGACAGCCAGGACTAGTTTGTCTTCAGTTGGGAGATGAGACAGTGGGCCTTCACCATGCTCCCACAAGGGTACCTGCATAGCCCCACCATATGCATGGCTTGGCTGCTGCTGACTTCAAGCAGTGGACTCCCCCTGCCAAGCTGGCCATATTCCACTATATTGATGATGTCATGCTGACCTCTGACGCGTTTGTTTCTTTGCAGACTGCAGCTGGCGAGTTAGTCATGCACTTCCAGTCAAATGGATGGGCAGTGAACTAGGGAAAAACCCAGGGACCTGGCTTGTTGGTCAAGTACTTGGGTGTTATCTGGTCGGATAAGACTTGAATGATGCCTGAAGTGGTGATGGATAAAGTCCAAGCCTACTCCCACCCAGAAAATGTGAAGCAACTGCAGGCATTTGTAGGGCTTCTGGGGTACTGGCACCCCTTCACATCCCATTCAGCCCAAACCTTATAGCCCCTATATAGGTTAGAGAAGAGAAGAAGTGAGACTGAGGGAGAGATGAAGACTGGAGAGAGAGAGACAAAAAGTGAGACTGGGGAGAGTTCTACAAAGCAAGGGTGTGAGAAGAAGAGAGAGCCCATAAGTGAGCAGAGACAGAGATACTTAGAGTGAAGAAAGGAGCAGTGTAGGGCTGAGAGACAAAGGAATAAGAGGCCTTCCAGCAGGTGAAGGTAGCTATAAAACAAATACAGGCTTTTGGAGTGTTAATGCAGGGTCAGCCATGCCAATTGGACACAGCCTGTTACCCCAAGGGGTACAGGTGGGGCCTGTGGCAATGGCAAAGCAACAAGAAAGTGAGACTGAAATTTTGGTCCCAGTTGTGGCGAGGAGCAGAGGAGAGGTACAGTATGTTGGAGAAACAATTATGCACAATATATAATGCCCTACTCAAAGTGGAAGCAAGTCCTTATAAAGGGCCAAGTTCCCCTTTGCTGGGAGCATTGGAATGGGACTTTCATCTCCTCAGGGTGATGGCTTGGACCTCCCAACAACAGTATGCTAGAACCAACCCTGCTAGAAATTGCCAATAGTTGGTTAGGGAAGTAGAAGCAAAGCCTACGGGAAAGGGGCATACCCATTGCCTAAGGGGTGGCTTTGGACATGCAGCTTGCATGGGTGGCCATACCTGCCTTACAACTAGGTAGGGTCCTGAGCCTGGTGGTGACCGTATATAGCTGCTGATATTTACACTGCCCTCCCCTGTGTTCCCAGCAACTGGCAAACTGTAACAGCCCAGCACAGATGCCAGTGCACATCATAGTGGCTTTATCCCTTGGCCCTGTTCTTGCCCCAGGCTGCCACTATAGATGTAGAGTGGCAGGTAGAGGCACTAGCCAGACACATCACAGCTGCACTTAATGACACCAGGAGGGCTGTCACCTTTCTGAATGGAGAGACTCAACAAATACGGAAGGTAGTGCTTCAAAATAGGATGGCTGTTGACATCCTGATAGCTGCTCAGGGCGGCACCCATGCCATGGTAAAAAACGAATGTTGCATATATATCTCTGATGCCTCTAAAAATGTGTCTTTGGCTCTGCAGGACTTGCAGCAACACATCACTGCTATCGAACATGACGCCACTGACCCCGTTTCCAGCTGGCTGCAATCCCTCCCGTCTACCTGGTGCACAGGCTTCTGGGTTATATTGGGACTCTTATTACATGTCTTTTCCTGTGTTGCAGGTTATACTAAGTGCATGGTCTGCTTTTGCAACGCTCATCTGCATACCAAGTCTGAGGGCTGTCACGGAAGTGTGGGGGGGGAGAAAGATATTAAGGACATTAGGAGGGTATTCAAGGGTGATGTGTAGGGTAATGCTACTCAGCTATATGCATATGGAGTCAGTTTTCCTCTTCCCTGAAGCATGCTGGGGATGAACTCTGGATGGACAACGGCTAAGGTACAAGGCAAGGAGTGATGTGACTGGACTGGTGTCCAAGGCTGAAGGATACCTTAGCAACAAGAAGAAAAACATCTGGGTCTGGACGTGAAGTCCCTGGGAATGATGACCGCCCAAGGACTTGGGAAGAAAAACAATAAGACTTAGTCCCAGCTGGAACAGTATATAAAGTTATGTTCCCTGCTAGGCTGTTTAGTGCCACTGCCCTGGACCAACTGGAGTAAGCTTTCCAAAAAACCATGTCATGATTGCTGGTCGTGGAGTCTTTCTTCAGTCTCTTGGAGACGTGGCTGACCTAGGGTCCAGGTGCCACTGGGTTGTTACACAACAACAGGAAAACTACTTAAAAAAAAAATGTACAAATGGATTGATATAGTTAAGAAGGGAAGTTTGGTTTTGGGTTAACAGCTGAGCTAACAGAGCACAGGTAGAATGGTTAAGTTAGAGGAGGAGCCCTCTTCCTGTGTGGCAAGGTGGACACAGAGGCCAGTGAGTGTATGCTAAGAAGGAAGGCAGGAGTGGGAACTTTTTGTTCCCCCAGGAAAAAACATACATAGCCCCCTTCAAAGCTCTACCATGGTACCTAACACCTTCTGCCTGGTCCATTAACAGACATCAATTGTAATTGTGTAATGAATTAATTACATTGTCATAGAGTTGCATTAGGCAGCCAAAAGCGGAATAGAGAAGTTTTGAGATGTGCATGTAGAAAATGAGAGAGAGAATTGATCAGGAAAAATTTCCAGTGGTGTTGAGAGTTCAGTCGCACATAGCAATTACACCTTTGCAATGAACCCTGTGCATTTTGTGAGTTTCTTCATCTGCAAGAGAGTTTTGTGTAGGAACAGAGGAGAAAACAGGGTTTCCATGAGTTATACAGTTATATGATAATAAAATGATACTCCTAAACTAAATATTTGGAACAGACAAGATAGCCTTCATAGCTAATCTGAATTAATAAAAAAAACAACATATGTTTGTGTGTATATATATATTTATATATATATATATCCTATGGAGCCCTGATGGTGCAGTGGTTAAGAGCTCAGCTGCTAAACAAAAGGCCGGCAGTTCAAATCCACCAGGCGTTCCTTGGAAACACTATGGGGGCAGTTCTACTCTGTCTTATAGAGTTGCTATGAGTTGGAATTGACTCGACAGCAATGGGTATACTTATCCTTTAGGTATATATACCCTATAGGTATAATTGCAATCAAGACAGAGCCCATATTCTTTGATATGCTTTTGATTTCTCAGGTTATCTCAGCATGAGAGTTTCTGATGAATATAAGGGTACCTTACATAAGTTTTTTTTTACATAAGTATGCAGTCAATAAACTGAGTTAATTGAAACTAACAACGAAATCATATAAAACACAAAAAGACACAATTCCATGATTATAGCATACTATGTAGACATCTAGAGAATTAAACAATTTTAATATTCTAAGTGTATGTCTTTTATACACAGTGCTATAAAATATACACATATCCACATATTAGCCAAAATTCTTTGATTCTAAACAACAGTGACCCCACTCAAAGTAGCTTAAACAATAAAAGAAATTGATTTGTTCATACACTAAGATTTAGAAATTTGGCTTCTTCATCTCTCAGCATTGCTTGCGTCTGCTTGGCTTCATTCCTAGTTAGGCTTTTCCATAAGATGCAAAAATGGGCTCTGCCAGCTCCTTGGATCACTTCATCCAAGTAAAAGCAAGGGAGATCCAGCCTGTCCCAGTACTGGAATATTATAATCTCATGGAGGGTCTATGGTCCTGATTTGGCTATATGTCTATCTTTGGACCAACTAAGACTAGGAGCTGTGATTGGTCAGGCCTGGTCAGGTGCTCTTGCTGTGGTGAGAGGGCAACAGTCTCTCAGTTGAAAGAGGATGTTGGGTTGAAAAAAGTAACAGAAGGTCACTACTGTCTGTTTCTGACTTTAATAAAAAACTGAATGACCATTGTAGTGAACATTCCACATATGTGTGATGTGAAGTTGGGCATTCTGCCTTTGTGTGAGGGCCATGAATAGTCACGGTGGGTGGAAGCTTTGAAGAAGCACGAAGCCTAATAGTAGCAGAAATGCCACAAGCGACATGGAGGAAGAACTAGCCCCTTGAAGAAGCCCCTAATAGAACCTTCTGGAAGGATGGAAATGTTCCACATCTGTCCCATATGGTAGCTATTAGCCACATGTGGTTATTGAGCACTCGAAACATGTCTCGTGTGATTAAGGAACTGAATTTTAAATTTTATTTCACTTTAATTTACTTAAAATTTTAAAATTTAAACAACTATAGTGGAGCCTTCCTCACACTGACTTTGATGAACCAGTCCATGTGTACCTTTACAATGAAGTCATTGTTCCTTCTAGTCTGTACTGATCCTTTGATATCACCAACATACAAACAAAAAACTTTCAGCAGATAGTATAGCATTCCTTAGTCCACAAACAAGTAAATAGAAGACGAGTTGTAGATACTTGAATATTCTCTTCCCTTATTCATGTCTCATTTCAAAAAAGTTGGTAAAATGAAAGAGCATGTTATTTGCAGTTCAGAAGTTTGATGACCCAAATGTGACTGTATAACATTGGACAAGCTCTGATACATATTTAGAGCTATCATGAAAATGAAATCACCTAATAACTATATTATAGAGTATATTTATATTTGATTATAACCTGTTTTGTAGATTTCTTTTTTTAAATAATTTTTATTGTGCTTTAAGTGAAAGTTTACAAATCAAGTCAGTCTCTCACACAAAAACCCATACACAACTTTCTACATACTCCCAATTACTTTCTCCCCCATGAGACAGCCCGCTCCCTCCTTCCACTCTCTCTTTTTCATGTCCATTTTGCCAGCTTCTAAGCCCCTCTACCTTCACATCTCCCCTCCAGGCAGGAGATGCCAACACTGTCTCAAGTGTCCACCCGAACCAAGTTGCTCACACCTCACCAGCATCCCTCTCCAACCCATTGTTCAGTCCAATCCATGTCTGACGAGCTGGCTTCAGGGATGGTCCCTGTAGTGGGCCAACAGAAGGTCTGAGGGCCATGATCACTGGGGTCCTTCCAGTCTCAGTCAGGCCATCAAGTCTGGTCTTTTTTGTGAGAATTTGGGGTATGCATCCCACTGTTCTCCTGCTCCCTCAGGGGTTTTCTGTTGTGTTCCCTGTCAGGGCAGTCATCGGTTGTGGCTGGGCACCATCTAGTTCTTCTGGTCTCAGAATGATGTAGTCTGTGGTTCATGCAGCCCTTTCTGTCTTTTAGGCTCGTTATTATCTTGTGTTCTTGTTGTTCTTCATTCTCCTTTGATCCAGGTGGGTTGAGACTCATTGATGCATCTTAGATGGCCACTTGCTAGCATTTAAGACCCCAGATGCCACTCTTCAAGGTGGGATGCAGAATGTTATCTCAATAGATTTTATTATGCCAATTGACTTAGATGTCCCCTGAAACCGTGGTCCCCAAACCCCTGCCCCTGCTTTGCTGACCTTTTAAGCATTCAGTTTATTCAGGAAACTTCTTTGCTTTGGTTTAGTCCAGTTATGCTGACCTCCACTGTGTTGAGTGTTGTCCTTCCCTTCACCCAAAGTAGTTCTTGTTTACTGTCTATTTAGTAAATACCCTTCTCCCACCCTCCCTCCCTCCCCCCTCTCGCAACCACAAAAGACTGTGTTCTCAGTTTAAACTATTTCTCAAGATCTTATAATAGTGGTCTTATACAATATTTGTCCTTTTGCAACTGACTCATTTCACTCAGCATAATGCCTTCCAGGTTTCTACATGTTATGAAATGTTTCACAGATTCATCAGGGTTCTTTATCGATGCATAGCACTCCATTGTGTGAATATACCATAATTTATTTATCCATTCATCAGTTGATGGGCACCTTGTAGATTTCTTTTAAAATTAAAAATATATGGCCAATTTGAATCATGTGGGACTCCTGATGTGTCATCTCTCCTTCTTCACCGTGGCTGCTCCATGTCCGTGATTCTCTTGGTTCAACATTCTTCCCTATTCACTTATCTACTTACTTAAACCTCTGCCTGGAGTTCAACCGGAGTCTTGGGAGTCCACCTCATCTTCTAGCTCAATCACCTCTCACCAGTTAACTCAATTACATCATCCTCAATTGAATTCAAGAGCCAGAGAATTGGAACATGATGAACCAAGCCCCAGTTCCTCTTGGACAGATTGATGTCCACACCTGGTCTGGTTCTCTGTGTCTGGGGTACAGAGATAAGAGGTTCATTTTCAAAAGATGGAATAACTGCAAAGAGGACTAACTTTGCTAAGAGGTAAGGAGTAACAAGATGTAAGGTTGGGTTGGTCATAAATGAGCCTGGTTCCTCCAATGAATTAAGTAGTATTGTCCTCATGTTATAATTGAAGAAACAGCCTCAGAGAAGTCCCTGAGGGGTGCACATGGTTAACATGCTTGGCTGTTAACTGAAAGGTTGGAGATTCAAGTCTATGCAGAGGCACCTCAGAAGAAATGCCTGGCTCTCTACTTCCAAAGAATCAACCAATGAAAACCTTGCAGGACACGGTTCTACTTTTACACACATGGGGTCACCATGAGTCGGAATTGATTTGATGGCAACTGTTTTTTTTTAAGTAAAATCATCAGAAAATAATTGTAATAAAAACAAGTATAAAAGCAAGCTGATAGAAACAGTGATCAAACTCAGTGGCATCACTAAGTCATTATGGGGGGTGTGGATCACATCAGGTGACAATGTCAGAAGGGGTGACACCAAAATGACGGTCTATAAAATGTTCACAGAGTGTTTCAGCAGAAATTTATTATTTTTTTTATTAACTTTTATTAAGCTTCAAGTGAACGTTTACAAATCCAATCAGTCTGTCACATATAAGTTTACATACATCTTACTCCGTACTCCCACTTGCTCTCCCCCTATTGAGTTAGCCCTTTCAGTCTCTACTTTCATGACAATTTTGCCAGCTTCCCTCTCTCTCTATCCTCCCATCCCCCCTCCAGACAAGAGATGCCAACACAATCTCAAGTGTCCACCTGATATAATTAGCTCACTCTTCATCAGCGTCTCTCTCCCACCCGCTGACCAGTCCCTTTCATGTCTGATGAGTTGTCTTCGGGGATGGTTCCTGTCCTGTGTCAACTGAAGGTCTGGGGAGCATGGCCGCCAGGATTCCTCTAGTCTCAGTCAGACCATTAAGTATGGTCTTTTTATGAGAATTTGGGGTCTGCATCCCACTGATCTCCTGCTCCCTCAGGAGTTCTCTGTTGTGCTCCCTGTCAGGGCAGTCATTGATTGTGGCCGGGCACCAACTAGTTCTTCTGGTCTCAGGATGATGTAGGTCTCTGGTTCATGTGGCCCTTTCTGTCTCTTGGGCTCTTAGTTGTCGTGTGACCTTGGTGTTCTTCATTCTCCTTTGCTCCAGGTGGGTTGAGACCCATTGATGCATCTTAGATGGCCGCTTGTTAGCATTTAAGACCCCAGGTGCCACATTTCAAAGTGGGATGCAGAATGTTTTCATAATAGAATTATTTTGCCAATTGACTTAGAAGTCCCCTCAAACCATGTTCCCCAGACCCCCGCGCTTGCTCCGCTGACCTTTGAAGCATTCATTTTATCCCGGAAACTTCTTTGCTTTTGGTCCAGTCCAATTGAGCTGACCTTCCCTGTATTGAGTGTTGTCCTTCCCTTCCCCTAAAGCAGTTCTTATCTACTAATTAATCAATAACAAATCCTCTCCTTCCCTCCCTCCCCCCTCGTAACCACAAAAGTATGTGTTCTTCTCAGTTTTTACTATTTCTCAAGATCTTATAATAGTGGTCTTATACAATATTTGTCCTTTTGCCTCTGACTCATTTCGCTCAGCATAATGCCTTCCAGGTTCCTCCATGTTATGAAATGTTTCACAGATTCGTCACTGTTCTTTATCGATGCGTAGTATTCCATTGTGTGAATATACCACAATTTATTTAACCATTCATCCATTGATGGACACCTTGGTTGCTTCCAGCTTTTTGCTATTGTAAACAGAGCTGCAATAAACATGGGTGTGCATATATCTGTTTGTGTAAAGGCTCTTATTTCTCTAGGGTATATTCCGAGGAGTGGGATTTCTGGGTTGTATGGTAGTTCGATTTCTAACTGTTTAAGATAACGCCAGATAGATTTCCAAAGTGGTTGTACCATTTTACATTCCCACCAGCAGTGTATAAGAGTTCCAATCTCTCCGCAGCCTCTCCAACATTTATTATTTTGTGTTTTTTGGATTAATGCCAGCCTTGTTGGTGTGAGAGGAATCTCATCGTAGTTTTAATTTGCATTTCTCTAATGGCTAATGATCGGGAGCATTTTCTCATGTATCTGTTGGCTGCCTGAATATCTTCTTTAGTGAAATGTGTGTTCATATTCTTTGCCCACTTCTTGATTGGGTTGTTTGTCTTTTTGTGGTTGAGTTTTGACAGAATCATGTAGATTTTAGAGATCAGGCGCTGGTCTGAGATGTCATAGCTGAAAATTCTTTCCCAGTCTGTAGGTGGTCTTTTTACTCTTTTGGTGAAGTCTTTAGATGAGCATAGGTGTTTGATTTTTAGGAGCTCCCAGTTATCGGGTTTCTCTTCATCATTTTTGGTAATGTTTAGTATTCTGTTTATACCTTGTATTAGGGCTCCTAGGGTTGTCCCTATTTTTTCTTCCATGATCTTTATCATTTTAGTCTTTATGTTTAGGTCTTTGATCCACTTGGAGTTAGTTTTTGTGCTTGGTGTGAGGTATGGGTCCTGTTTCATTTTTTTGCAAATGGATATCCAGTTGTGCCAGCACCATTTGTTAAAAAGACTATCTTTTCCCCAATTAACTGACACTGGGCCTTTGTCAAATATCAGCTGCTCATATGTGGATGGATTTATATCTGGGTTCTCAATTCTGTTCCACTGGTCTATGTGCCTGTTGTTGTACAAATACCAGGCTGTTTTGACTACTGTGGCTGTATAATAGGTTCTGAAATCAGGTAGGGTGAGGCCTCCCACTTTCTTCTTTTTCAGTAAGGCTTTACTTATCCGAGGCTTCTTTCCCTTCCATATGAAGTTGGTGATTTGTTTCTCTATCACCTTAAAAAATCACATTGGAATTTGGATCGGAAGTGCATTGTATGTATAGATGGCTTTTGGTAGAATAGACATTTTTACTATGTTAAGTCTTCCTATCCATGAGCAAGGTATGTTTTTCCACTTAAGTATGTCCTTTTGAATTTCTTGTAGTAGAGCTTTGTAGTTTTCTTTGTATAGGTCTTTTACATCCTTGGTAAGATTTATTCCTAAGTATTTTATCTTCTTGGGGGCTACTGTGAATGGTATTGATTTGGTTATTTCCTCTTCGGTGTTCTTTTTGTTGATGTAGAGGAATCCAAGTGATTTTTGTATGTTTATTTTATAACCTGAGACTCTGTCAAACTCTTCTATTAGTTTCAGTAGTTTTCTGGAGGATTCCTTAGGGTTTTCTGTGTATAAGATCATGTCATCTGCAAATAGTGATAACTTTACTTCCTCCTTGCCAATCTGGATACCCTTTATTTCTTTGTCTAGCCTAATTTCCCTGGCTAGGACTTCTAGCACGATGTTGAATAAGAGTGGTGATAAAGGGCATCCTTGTCTGGTTCCCGTTCTCAAGGGAAATGCTTTCAGGTTCTCTCCATTTAGAGTGATATTGGCTGTTGCCTTTGCATAGATGCCCTTTATTATGTTGAGGAATTTTCCTTCAATTCCTATTTTGCTGAGAGTTTTTATCATAAATGGGTGTTGGACTTTGTCAAATGCCTTTTCTGCATCAATTGATAAGATCATGTGGTTTTTGTCTTTTGTTTTATTTGTGTGATGGATTACAGTAATGGTTTTTCTGATATTAAACCAGCCTTGCATACCTGGTATAAATCCCACTTGATCAGGGTGAATTATTTTTTTGATGTGTTGTTGGATTCTATTGGCTAGAATTTTGTTGAGGATTTTTGCATCTATGTTCATGAGGGATATAGGTCTGTAATTTTCTTTTTCTGTAATGTCTTTACCTGGTTTTGGTATCAGGGAGATGGTGGCTTCATAGAATGAGTTGGGTAGTATTCCGTCATTTTCTATGCTTTGAAATACCTTCAGTAGTAGTGGTGTTAACTCTTCTCTGAAAGTTTGGTAGAACTCTGCAGTGAAGCCGTCTGGGCCAGGGCTTTTTTTTGTTGGGAGTTTTTTGATTACCGTTTCAATCTCTTTTTTTGTTATGGGTCTATTTAGTTGTTCTACTTCTGAATGTGTTAGTTTAGGTAGGTAGTATTTTTCCAGGAATTCATCCATTTCTTCTAGGTTTTCAAGTTTGTTAGAGTACAATTTTTTGTAGTAATCTGAAATGATTCTTTTAATTTCATTTGGTTCTGTTGTGATGTGGTCCTTCTCGTTTCTTATTCGGGTTATTTGTTTCCTTTCGTGTATTTCTTTCGTCAGTCTGGCCAATGGTTTATCAATTTTGTTACTTTTTTCAAAGAACCAGCTTTTGGCTTTGTTAATTCTTTCAATTGTTTTTCTGTTCTCTAATTCATTTAGTTCAGCTCTAATTTTTATTATTTGTTTTCTTCTGTTGCCTGATGGGTTCTTTTGTTTCTCACTTTCTATTTGTTCAAGTTGTCAGGACAGTTCTCTGCTTTTGGCTCTTTCTTCTTTTTGTGTGTGTGCATTTATCGATATAAATTGGCCTCTGAGCACTGCTTTTGCTGTGTCCCAGAGGTTTTGATAGGGAGTACTTTCATTCTCGTTGCATTCTATGTATTTCCTTATTCCCTCCTTGATGTCTTCTATAACCCAATCTTTTTTCAGGAGGGTATTGTTCATTTTCCAAGTATTTGATTTCTTTTCCCTAGTTTTTCTGTTATTGATTTCTAGTTTTATTGCCTTATGGTCTGAGAAGATGCTTTGTAATATTTCGATGTTTTGGACTTTGCAAAGGTTTGTTTTATGACCTAATATGTGGTGTATTCTAGAGAATGTTCCATGTGCACTAGAAAAGAAAGTATACCTTGCAGCAGTTGGGTGGAGAGTTCTGTATAAGTCAATGAGGTCAAGTTGGTTGATTGTTGTAAGCAGGTCTTCCGTGTCTCTATTGAGCTTCTTACTGGATGTCCTGTCCTTCTCCGAAAGTGGTGTGTTGAAGTCTCCTATTATAATTGTGGAGGTGTTTATCTCACTTTTCAGTTCTGTTAAAATTTGATTTATGTATCTTGCAGTCCTGTCATTGGGTGCATAAATATTTAATATGGTTATGTCTTCCTGATCAATTGTCCCTTTTATCATTATATAGTGTCCTTCTTTATCCTTTGTAGTGGATTTAAGTCTAAAGTCCATTTTGTCAGAAATTAATATTGCTACTCTTCTTTTTTGCTTATTGTTTGCTTGATGTATTTTTTCCATCCTTTGAGTTTTAGTTTTTTTGTGTCTCTAAGTCTAAGGTGTGTCTCTTGTAGGCAGCATATAGATGGCTCGTGTTTCTTTATCCAGTCCGTGACTCTCTGTCTCTTTATTGGTGCATTTAGTCCATTTACATTCAGCATAATTATAGATAAATAAGTTTTTAGTTCTGTCATTTTGATGCCTTTTCATGTGTGTTGTTGGCAATTTCATTTTTCCACATACTTTTTTTTGCTGAGACGTTTTTCTTAGTAAACTGTGCGATCCTCTTTTTCATAGTGTTTGCCTTTATGTTAGTTGAGTCGTTACGTTTTTCTTGGCTTTTATCTTGAGTTATGGAGTTGTTATACCTTTTTGTGGTTACCTTATTATTTACCCCTATTTTTCTAAGTAAAAACCTAACTTGTATTGTTCTATATCGCCTTGTATCACTCTCCATATGGCAGTTCAATGCCTCCTGTATTTAGTCCCTGTTTTTGATTATTGTGATCTTTTACCTATTGACTTCCATCATTCCCTGTTATGTGTATTTTTTTTTAATTAATTAATCTTAATTTGTTTGTTTTTGTGATTTCCCTATTTGAGTTGATATCAGGACGTTCTGTTTTGTGACCTTGTGTTGTACTGTATCTGATATTATTGGTTTTCTGACCAAACAATATCCTTTAGTATTTCTTGTAGCTTTGGTTTGGTTTTTGCAAATTCTCTAAACTTGTGTTTATCTGTAAATATCTTAATTTCGCCTTCATATTTCAGAGAGAGTTTTGCTGGATATATGATCCTTGGCTGGCAATTTTTCTCCTTCAGTGCTCTGTATATGTCGTCCCATTCCCTTCTTGCCTGCATGGTTTCTGCTGAGTAGTCTGAACTTATTCTTATTGATTCTCCCTTGAAGGAAACCTTTCTTTTCTCCCTGGCTGCTTTTAAAATTTTCTCTTTATCTTTGCTTTTGGCGAGTTTGATGATAATATGTCTTGGTGTTTTTCTTTTTGGATCAATCTTAAATGGGGTTTGATGAGCATCTTGGATAGATATCCTTTCGTCTTTCATGATGTCAGGGAAGTTTTGTGTCAGGAGTTATTCAACTATTTTCTCTGTGTTTTCTGTCCTCCCTCCCTGTTCTGGGACTCCAATCACCCACAAGTTATCCTTCTTGATAGAGTCCCACATGATTCTTAGGGTTTCTTCTTTTTTTTTTTTAATTCTTTTATCTGATTTCTTTTCAGCTATGTTGGTGTTGATTCCCTGGTCCTCCAGATGTCCCAGTCTGCATTCTAATTGCTCGAGTCTGCTCCTCTGACTTCCTATTGCATTGTCTAATTCTGTCATTTTATTGTTAATCTTTTGGATTTCTACATGTTGTCTCTCTATGGATTCTTGCAACTTATTAATTTTTCCACTATGTTCTTGAATAATCTTTTTGAGTTCTTCAACAGTTTTATCAGTGTGTTCCTTGGCTTTTTCTGCAGTTCGCCTTATTTTGTTTGTGATGTCTTGAAGCATTCTGTAAATTAGTGTTTTATATTCTGTATCTGATAATTCCAGGATTGTGTCTTCATTTGGGAAAGATTTTGATTCTTTTGTTTGGGGGGTTGGAGAAGCTGTCATGGTCTGCTTCTTTATGTGGTTTGATATGGACTGCTGTCTCCGAGCCATCACTGGGAAACTAGTTTTTCGAGAAAATCCGCTAAAAAAAATGCAGTCAGATCCCTATCAGAGTTCTCCCTCTGGCTCAGGCTATTCAGATGTTAATGAAGCCGCCTGGGGAGGGTGGGGGAGGGAACAGAGAGATAGGAGAGTAGCACCTCAGAATATAGCCAGAGTTGCTTGTCTTGCTTGGAATGACTATTATATCTGAGATTCCCGCTGGCACGTCGCCTATGTGTGCTGGCTGTGTGGAGATTGCCCCCGGGGGGTCTGGCCCGCTGGAGTCAAGGTCAGATCCTCCGCTTCCAGCCCCACGCCCAGCGTCAAGGCTCCCCTACTGGGACGGTGCACTCTTGACTCCAAAATCAGTCACTGCCTCCCGGGGACTTCTCGTCCTGCCAGCCGCGTCGCCGTGCCCCCTCCGCGAACCGGCTGGGACCCCTCCCGGGGTTAGTTCAGGTGAGTGGAGCAGCTCCCCGTGCTTGTGCCGTGACCGCGTGTCAAGGCTGGGACGCTCCTCTCCTCGCTCCAAGACCAGTCGCTGCCTCCCGGGGACTTCTCCCACCGGCTGCGTCGCCAAGCAGCCCACGCGAACCGGCTGGGCCCCCTCCCGGAGTTAGTTCAGGGGAGTGGAGCAGCTCTCTGTGCTTGTGCCGTGCTTACGCCCAGTCAAAATCCCAGCTGGACGGTTCCCCACTGGGACGCTGCTCTCCACGCTCCAAGACCAGTCACTGCCTCCTGGGGACTTCTCCCACTGGCTGCGTCGCCACGCCACCTGCGCGAACTGGCTGGGCCCCCTCCCGGAGTGAGTTCGGGGGCTAGGGCTGGGCCCCTTGTTTGTGCCGTCTGCTCCCCTGGGCTCTGCCCTAAATCAGGCGCCAAAGGTTACCTGACTGGTATGCTGGCTCCAGGCTCTGAAAACAATCGCTGCTTCCCCGTATTTGTTCGTTCTCCGTCTCTAAATCTGTGTTTGTTGTTCAGGGTTCGTAGATTGTTATGTATGTGATCGATTCACTTGTTTTTCCGAGTCTTTGTTGCAAGAGGAATCCGAGGTAGCGTCTACCTAGTCCACCATCTTGGCCCCACCTCAGAAATTTATTATTTTTAATAAAAAATATCTCTGTAGTTAGTTATAACAACAAAAACATTTTTTCTTAAGCCCAGCTTACATGTATCAATATGCCTACAAGGGTAAAACTCTATGCTAATTGACTTTTTAAACCTTCTAATGCACTCCAGTCAGAGCTGTCATTATTACCCAATTACAGTGGCACTTTGAGTCACGTGATTTCATCTGGACATGCTACAAGCACGTGCTGTTGTCATCATTGCTGTCAGCGTTTTTAGAGTTGATGGTTTTGTCAAATTTTCTGGTGTTTTAGCTACAATATTGTGGTACTTACATCTGTGAGCCCATATCAATAACTTTTTGGAGAATGAAGAAGTAATTAAAGGAAAAGAAGGGAAAAACCAAAAAAGACTCCTGCTCAGTTACTAACAATGTTGTAATCAATAATGTAATTCAATGTAGAAAGATTTTACAAAGCAATCTTGTTGTTAGTATTCACACAATCTAAGAAATATTACATTAAAAAAATTTACAGCTATATTTATGACGTATTATTCTATGATTAACATTAATAATAAATATCACTAAGGATTCAGTATGGTCTGGTATGGAAGGAAGCCCATAGGGTGAGAGGGAAACAATGAATTTCCACACTGGGGACACCAACCCATGGTGCCTCTTATCAACCTTCAAGTTATTTTCTTAGTTATTGTGTGACCATATCCCTGACCTTTTCCAAAGCAGGCAATTAATTTTCCACACCAGATAGGTCCTATGTCAGTATTATTATTATAATTTTTGTCTGTCTGTAAGTGTGTTTGTTTTCCTTGTGGAAAACTAGGAAATGGCCATGTGTTTCTCAGGCGGCAGAGACAAGCTGCTGGATGCTGTGAAAAGGAGAAGAGGATTTGGAGAACTTGTGGACTCAGAGCCAGAGGACCTGGTGTTCACAAAAATCCTGGAGAGACTGTGGGAATTTCCCACTCCACGTGGTTTTGAGCCCACCTTGCCAAGATCTTAAAATGCAGAGAGAGCTCAGCTGATGTCATGACTACACATATTAATTGCCCAGCAAAGGTAGATATTTAGAAAAAGGTAATTTGAAAAGGGAATGGGGCTGGTACTCAAAAACACCAGGTTTCAAATTCCACCTCAACTGCACAGAAATATGCAAACTTAAGTATTTTGCTAAAATTCTATGAGACTCAAATATTTTCTTTCTCAATTAAGGAAATTATAATCTCATAGGATTCAATGTAATGTGCCTAATACACTGTTTGGCATTTATGTGAACAATAAGTGGTTTTCAAGGGGCCAACAAAGGTGGCAGGACATGAGCTTTAAAGCCAGGCTACCTGGGTGTACATCCTAGCTGTGTGACCTTGGAGAAGTCACCTACACTTTGTGTGCCTCAGTTTCCTCATATAAAAGTGGACAAAGTTATAATATTAATCCTCATAGGAGGTTATGAAGATCCAGTGAATCAATAGTTAATAGTTTACGAAAGTACCTGGCATGTGATAAGCACTAAGTATGGATTGCTAAACTACGTATATAGATAAAGCAGAAGGATCTATCTTCTGCCATCCAGAGTAGGGATATTTTGCCATCACTGTCACAGAGGAGAACTTGCTTTGTTTTTCTGTCTCATTTAATGTTTGAGCTGGATGTTTAACTCTTAATTTTATATGCCATTTCTTTCCCCTGGATACCTCATTCTGTTCAAGAGAATGCTTTGGTTTGATTATAAATAGACTAAACAAACAAATATTCCTACTGAAAATAGTAAAAACAAAACAAAAAAACAAACCCATTACCATTGAGTCGATTCCAACTCACAGAGACCCTATAGGACAGAGTAGAACTGCCCCACTGGGTTTCCAAGAAGTGGCTGGTGGATTTGAACTGCTGATGTTTTGGTTAGCAGTCAAGCTCTTAACCAGTACACCACCACAGAATAATAAAAGAAAATATTTATTTTGAGATAAAAGTATCACTATTCATGTATTACCTCTCTACCGCTTTCATTTTTGTATCAGATATTCTAAAACAACACACACAGGATGGGAAAGATATATATATCTATTTATTTTCTATTATTCAAAATCAGTTCATAAAGTGAAGCATTTCCTAGATACATTTATCATCTAGATAACTGAATTTTACCCTTTTAAATTTCTGAATCTCATTTTGTTTTGGTCAGTTCTTTTCTCCTTCCTTAAATATGATAAATAAAAATAATTAAATATATTCAAGAAGATTTTGATTTATCAGGTATAAGTGTCAAGTTTTAATGGACTTTCATCTATACCCTTTCATAAATGGCAATTAATAATCTCAGCTTAGATCCTAGTCTATTCTGTGCTGTACATGCACAGAATCAAGTTTTTGAACCTCCCAGGTACTTGGAAATGGGCTTGGCTGAAGCACTGTGGCTCAGATGATGGAGTAATATCAAGAAGTTAAGGACCTTCAGAGGTGCATTAAAGGCTTCCCAATTGCCTCTTTTGAGATTGAGACATGAAAGTTGCTGTAAAGTCACAAGGGACTGAATGGAAATGGTATGGAAATACTGTTAGGAACAAGAAGTCATTTCTGGAACCTTTCAGAATGTTTCCTTCCTGGGGAGAGCCTGAGGTGGTGCCCGCCTGCTCACTTGACACAAATGGACATCAGGATGATAGTAAAGCTATCCCAAGGTTCTTTAAACCAGACTGTATACTTGTTAGTGTTAACTTGTCGGTTACCAGATAGTGGAAAACAATGTGTTCAGGAGAGAACACAGAACATTGTTAATCCAGTAATAAGGTTTAAAAAGTTTAGCTATAATGTGTGAATATTTGAAGTTTAATGAGTCTTGAATTTATAACATCAAACCTGGCATTTTTTAGGTAAGAAAAATGAGGTTCACCCACTCTTTTATTCGGTAAACATTCAACAAAACTTGTGATATGTGCCAATCCACAAAGTCTGAGTTTTTTTCTGAAAGCTGTAGGGAGCCAATTAAGGATACTAAGCAGGAGTGACCTCATCAGGAGGAGCCTGAGGCAAGCATATCTGGAGGCAAGGAGGATGATTAACTGATTGCAAAAAAATCTGAGAAGTAAGGACTGGGCTTTGGTTGCTGCAAGGCAATGGGGAAGGGATGGATGAAACAGCTGTGATGCAAATAGAATCCATGGACCTTGGGATCTACTCAGCGTAGTAACTGGGGACAGGATAGGCCTGGTGAGAAGGAGCTATCTGAGACAGTGTCTCTCGATTTGAGATTGGGTGACAAGGTTTGTGACAGTGCTGCTCATAGAAGGAATTCCAGGGCTAGAGGAGGATCATGAACTGAATTTACAACGTGTGAAATAGTCAAGTGCACCCCAGTGGAAGATAAGCACAGATACAGTTTTGTAGCTTAACAGGGGCATTGGTGAGTCAGTGGCAGACCTAGATTAGATTCTCAGCCATTGCATCTCATGCACAGCCACCACCCGTGTATCAGTGGATGCTTATATTGTTTCTGTGATGCTGAACAAGAGTTTCCAGACTAAGAATGACTAGGAAAAAAGGCCTGGTGATCTAATTCCAAAAATCATTCTATGAAACTTGTATGGATCATGATGGTCTGACCCCCAACTGATCACGGGGATGGAACAAGACCAGACAGCATTTCATTCTCTTGTGCATGGAGTCACCATGAGGTAGGGGCAGGCTCAATGGAAGCCAACAACAACAAGCTCAGGAAGAAGGTCTGGTCTACGAAGGCTTATAATTTAAGAATTGGGATCTACGTGGTAGTTGAAATCTTGTGCGTGGTTAGGTCCAATACTGTTCAAATTCTCAAACAAAAACAAGCATGAAACTCAAGCTTCCTGTCTTTACTACAATTCTTGATAAAGACAGGAAATTAGGGGAAGATAGATGTGTGCATTGAGCTTCTCAGCCCCTTTAAATTTAGGATCTTATGTTTGAAATTGCTATGGCCCTTAATTTTTAGCCTAAATAACCCCTACTTCATGTTCCATAAATATTCCACATTTTTCTATTCCTATTCATTTTAGAAATGTAATGCTTATGATTTAAAATTTTTAGAACTAATTATGTGACATAAATCTGGCATGCTTTTCATATTATTTGTTCAAGAAAGTTTTTGAAAACATTGCTAACAACACACAAACACCAGAAGAGAAACTAGATAACTGGGAGCTCCTAAAAGTCAAACACCTATGCTCATCCAAAGACTTCGACAAAAGTGTAAAAAGATTACCTAGAGACTGGGAAAAAGTTTTTAGCAATGACATTTCCGATCAGCATCTGATACTGCAAAAACTCAACTGCAAGAGGACAAATAACCCAGTTAAAAAATGGGCAAAGGATATGAACAGGCACTTCAGCAAAGAAGACATTCAGGCACCTAACAGACACATGAGGAAATGCTCACGATCATTAGCCATTAGAGAAATGCAAATCAAAACTACAATGAGATTCCATCTCACTCCAACAAGGCTGGCATTAGTCCAAAGAATACAAAATAATAAATGCTGGAGAGGTTGTGGAGAAACTGGAACACTTATACACTGCTGGTGGAAATAGATTTGGCGCTTCCTTTAAAAGCTAGAACTAGAACTACCATACGATCCAGCAATCCCACTCCTTGGAATATATCCTAGAGAAATAAGAGCCTTTACACTAACAGATATATGCACACCCATGTTCATTGCAGCACTGTTTACAATAGCAAAAAGATGGAGGAAACCAACGTGCCCATCAACAGATGAATGGATAAATAAATTGTGGTATATTCACACAATGGAATATTACACATCGACAAAGAACAGTGATGAATCCATGAAACATTTCATAGCATGGAGGAATCTGGGAGCATTATGCTGAGTGAAATTAGTCAGGCTGCAAAAGGACAAATATTGTATAAGACCACCATGATAAGAACTCAAGAAATAGTTTAAACTGTGAAAATATTCTTTTACGGTTACGAGAGGGGAGGGAGGGAGGGAGAGCAGTATTCACTAATTAGTAGACAAGAACTATTTTAGGTGAAGGGAAAGACAATACACAATACAGGAGAGGTCAGCACAACTGGACTGAACCAAAGGCAAAGATGTTTCCTGGATAAACCAAGTGCTTTGAGGCCAGGGTAGCAAGGGTGGGGTTTTGAGGACCATGGTTTCAGGGGACATCTAGGTCAATTGGCATAATAAAATCTGTTAAGAAAACGTTCTGCACCCCACTTTAATGAGTGGCAGCTGAGGTCTTAAAAGCTAGCAAGTGGCCATCTAAGTTGCATCAATTAGTCTCAATCCACCTGGAACAAATAAGAATGAAGAACACCAAAGACACAAGGTAATTATAAGCCCAAGAGACAGAAAGGGCCACATAAATCAGAGACTACATCAGCCTGAACCCAGAAGAACTAGATGGTGCCTAGCTACAACCAATGCCTATCCTGACAGGGAACACAACAGAGAATCCCTGAGGGAACTGGAGAACAGTGGGATGCAGACCTCAAATTCTTCTAAGAAGACCAGACTTAATGGCCTGACTGAGACTAGAAGGACCCTAGTGGTCATGGTCCCTAGACCTTCTGTTAGCCCAAGACAGGAACCATTCCCAAAGCCAACTCTTTAGACAGGGATTGGACTGGATTATAAGATAGAAAATGACACTGGTGAGGACTGAGCTTCTCAGCTCAAGTACACACATGAGACTATGAGGGCAGCTCCTATCTAGGGGGGAGAAGAGAAGGCAGAGGGGAACAGAAGCTGCGTGAATCAACATGGGAATACAGGGTGGAGAGAAGGAGTGTGCTGTGTCATTAGGGCAAGAGCAACTAGCAGTGCATAGTAAGGTGTGTATAAGATTTCGTATGAGAGACTGACTTGATTTATAAACTTTCACTTAAAGTACAATAAAAAAATAAATAAATAAAGGAAAGGTTTTGAAAGGTTTTTAGCCAAATGTGGGAGCAGGGGTGTATGATTTGGAATATGGCAAATTGGCCTGTATTGTGAATCTAATACATTTAAAAGGAGCTTCAATCACTGTAAAACTCAATGCATCTGCATAAATGGAAATCAATTGAATTGACTTTGGACAGACTTGCTCCATTGCCTTCAATCCAAAACTCAATTACATGTAGTATTCCAGAATAAGGTCATTATAATGAACAACAGAAACAGAGTTTCATTTAAAGCCTAAAAATTACAATTTTGCAAGGTTTTGCTTTATTTGAGTTTTCAATGAAATGAAAATGTTTTAATTTAACCACTTATACTATAAATCTATAATATGCTTGTAATCTACAAGAGGTAAAAACTCTACTCTTCCACTGACGTGAGGATTTAAATTACCAACAATTACCAGCACTAATGGCTCTAAGTCTTTTCTCCATGCATGTGTACATGTGTACCATTATTGTCCAAAGCATCCAAAATGATGAGTGTCTAGTGATCTCTTTTTCAGAGTTACACATTAGAGTGTTGCAAGTTAACTATCTTACTCAAGCTTTTAAAAGTCATTATTACAAGCGTTTTTTCCTCCCAAATGAAGTATTTAAATTGTACTTTCTTACCTTTTGAGTTTTACTTAGAGCTTATCACATTTATGTGTTTTTTCCTAATCTACACCAACATCTATCTATCTGCCTGTCTATCATTTCACTTGATGAAAAGGACTACATAAAAGAGAAGCAAATCATTTTTGCACAAAGGAACAAAGTCAATTGAATGCCAGGAGGACTGGTAGTAACAAGACAGTTTCTCACATAATAATAACCCATTGCCTTTGAGTCAATTCCAACTCTAGCGACCCTGTAGGACAGAGTAGAACTGCCCCATAAGGTTTCCAAGGGTGTAATCTTTACAGAAGCAGATCATTACATCTTTCTCCCACAGAGCAGCTGGTAAGTTTGAACTGAAGAACTTTTTGTTAGCAGCCAAGAATTTAACCACTGCACCACCGTGGCTCCTTATAATAAGTATAAACCAAAAAACCAAACCTATTGCTGCTGAGTAGATTACAACCCGAAGCGACCCTACAGGACAGAGAACTGCTTCATAAGGTCTCCAAGGAGCAACTGGTGGATTCAAACTGCCAACTTTTGCTTAGCAGCCCAGCTTTTAACCACTGTGCTACCAGGGCTCCACAATAAGTATAAACCAAAACCAAACCCATTGCCGTTGAGTCTATTCCAATTCATAGCAACCCCATAGGACAGAGTGGAACTGCCCCTAGGGTTATCGAGGAGTGCCTAGTTGATTCGACCTGCTGACCTTTTGGTTAGCAGCAGTAGTTCTTAACAACTATGTCACCAGAGTTTTCCATAATGAGTATTGGTATGTACATTTCTCAAGTGTCCTTGAAATAAGAGGAAAAAACCCTGAAGCTGTCTTGCAGACTCCTCTGGTGTCTTAGTTGGGCTCTCTAGAGAAGCAAATCCAGTGAGAAGTAGATATATAAGTATATACAAAGAGATTTACTTCAAGGAAATGGCTCATACAGTTGTGGGGGCTGGAAAGTTCCAAGTCCACAGGTCAGGTGGCAGGCTGGAGACCCCTGCTGGCTCACAGGGTGGCAGGGGCTGGCAAATCCAAAATCTGAGGTCAGGTGGTAGGCTGACTTCTGCAGGCTTACATCCCATGATCCAGAGGTGAGGTGAAGAAAAGAGGGCAGGGTCGAGAGAGAGTGAGCTCTACCGGAAGATCCATTTATATTCTGGAGGAAGACCACACCCCTAGGAAGCTCCCCTTTCAACTGATTGGTTGATTGCATCAGATAACATCATGGAAAGTAATTACATTACATTACATCATATTACATTACATTACTGAACAGCAACCAGTCCAAGATCCGGCCAAACCTCTAGGAATCATAGCCAAGCCAAGTTGACACACAAAATTATGCCTGGAGAAAGAAGATTCTATGTCTCAAAAAGTTTCTGCTACCAGGAAAGGAAGAGATTGCTGGGTCATCAAATATGCAGCAAAAGAAAGTACAGGCTCAACTAGTCCTTCCTATTCTTCAGGGTAACTTCTTGTTTCTGGACAAGGAGTGATTTAACCCTACAAAGCTGCAAACTCAGGATAACTTCCACTCTGCTTAGCTATCATCACTTTCCTTTTTCTGGCTAAATCTATTATTTAGGTTGGGGCAGTAGTGGCTCAATGGTAGAATTCTCACCTCCCATGAGGAAGACCTGGTTTTAATTCCCTGCCAATGCACTTTATGCACAACCATCACCCGCCTGGCAGTGGAAGCTTGTGTGTTACTGTGATGCTGAACAAGTTTCAACAGAGCTTCGAGACTACAACAGACTAGGAAGAAAGGACTGAAGATCACCTTTCGAAAATCAGGCAATGAAAACTCTATGGATCGCAGTGGTCCAATCCACATAGGGATGGCACAGGACCAGGTAGCATTTCATCTGAACAATTTATGCTGCTTCAACTTCTGAGAAGCCTCCCTAAGATCTAAAGAGATCTGGGGTGTCTAGCAGTAGGGAACATATGCATATCTATACAGTATGCATGTTGTTAGTAGTGAAGATTAAAGATAAAATAAGGATAGAAAATTATACAGAGGAAGAGGGAAATTATATCTAAAGGCACAGATGAGATAATTGCAATCAATTATCTTCCTACTGAATTCCCTGCAAGCCAAGGCAAAAGGGAAATATAATGGGTTATAAAAAACAGCAAAAACAAACAGTAGCTGTTGAATCGATTGCAACTTATTGTGACTCCATGTGTGCTGGAGTAGAGCTGTGCTCCACAGGATTTTCAATGACTGTTTTTTCAGAAGTAGATCACTAGGCATTTCTTCTCAGGTGCCTCTGGGTGGATTCCAAATGCTAAGCTTATGGTAAGCAGCTGAGTGAGTTAATCATTTGTGCCACCCAGGGACTCCATAGGCTATGTAGTGCTCATCAATTTTTCAAGAGTCTGTCATAAGCCAGATCCTAACCTGACACATAACCAAGTGTACCAACTTTTCAGGGAAAACAGCTCTTTTTGTTTGGTTTGATTTGATTTTCAACATATTTATTGTTTTGCTGGCAAACAATCATAGCAGGAATTTATTTCAAGAATGCATCTAAAAATAAAACCGTTTAACACAAGAAACAGTATTTTCATCAGTGGATCTGCAGACAATGCAAGTATGTACTTCACATTTCTTTTTATTTAAACTCTTGACAAAATTCAAGGACATATTATTGACTCTGATTCCTGAAAGTACATCACATATGAGCTGATTTAATGCAGGCTAAATGGCTTGCTATTTGGTGAACTAACTTATAAAAAGAGAAAAACTTGAGGTCCTAGAAGAGTATGTTATTTATATTCTGTATAGGTCGTCATGTGGACGTATCTAGGTGGTTTAGGGGATTATGTATAACCTACAGAAAACTCCCTTCATTAAACAGGATAAGATAACTAATTTAGATCACAGTGCATTTTTGCCCTTTAAATGGGCAAAATATGGCTACAATATCCCTGAACAATAATTTTTAGGCTACGTTTCCATATGGGTTATTTCTAATTTGTGAACACATTCAAAGATAGAAGTACTCAGCACAAAAAGAGATGAAGTCCTGATATACGGTACAGTATGAGTAAACCTCGAACATATTATTCTGAGTGAAATAAACCAGTTACCAAAGTACCAATATTATAGGATCCCACTTATATGAAATAGACAAATGCATAGATACCGGAGATTATTAGTGGTTACCAAGGATGGGAGGTAGAGGGAAATGGGGAGCCATTGCTTAAAAAAAAAAAATTATTAAGGGGCAATAATTTGGAATAATTTGGAAAAGAAGGGTAGTGGTAATGGTTGCACAACATGGTGAATGTAAGCAATGTCACTGAATTGTACATGTGAAAACTTGTTGAACTGGCAAAAGGTTTTGTGTGTGTGTGTGCGTGTATACATACATATATATATCTTGCAATATCTACTGCAATAAAAAATGGAAAAAAGAAAATAGAGTGATACTTTGGTAAGTAACAAACACTGTCTTCTGGAGCTGCACAGATAACACATTTCACCTTGATTATCTATATTAGAAGGGTTTTACTGATAGAGAGAACAAAATTCTTTATTTTTATTCTGCCCAATGTATGTGCCTCCCATTGCCCTTTTTCCTCCATGATCAATCGAAGTAAAAATAAAGCACTAGTCAATGTTTCAAGGGGAGCGCAGAGATTATCTGATTCCACTTGGTGCCTAAACCAAACCTAGAATATTGTCTTTGGGCCCTTTCATGGGGTAGTGGGAGGGAGAGTAACTAAGGGAAACAGAAGTCAACATTTAACTGCTCTCTATGTATTATAAAATTTCATCCTCACAATAGTTTGAAATTGATTTTTTTTTCATAATTGCATTTTATTGGTTGTTTTGAGGATCAGTACAGAGGCATTATGAATAATTTGTATACAATTCTTAATGTACGTACCAAAAATCTAAGAAGCCATGTGTAGTTATATATTTTTTGTACATTCCAGTTTTAAATTTGGAGGCAAATGTTCCTTAAGAGGATATCAAGTACCAATTATCTTCAATTGTTGATAAGCTCTTACATCATAAGTCCCATCAATTCACAATATAATATCATACACACTACACACTCAAATGTTTAGCTTTTCACAGCACATAACAAAGTTACTAGGAAAACCAGACCATGACAAGCAAAGATGTTACAGAATGCACAGTGCTGACAGGAAAAACCATGATGAGGGAGTGATTTTCTTTAAGAAACAATTCTACTAAAAAACAATACAGAAATAATGTTCAAAACATATAAATGCATGACTGCAACTGCAAACTGTCATTAAGTATGCTTTGTGTTATGGGATATAAAAACCACCTTCCCCACCTGTGGAATGTTATGTTGACACCTGAGATGGTCAAAGTCTCCCACAATTCAACTTCCCACTGTATTCTGGTTGTACCAAAAAATAAACAACCAGCAAATGATTTCCCCTCTTTAAAAAAGGCATTTATCCTTAAAAAATGGGATAAGGTGGGATTTCTCTTCTTAAAAATGTTTCTAGAGCTACTAAAAAACTTGCAATTACAAAATAACCAACCACTACCGTCAAGTTGATTCTGACCTATGGAGACCCTATAGGACAGAGTAGAACTGCTCCATAGGGTTTCCAAGGAGCATCTGATGACTTTGAACTGCCGACCTTTTGGTTAGCAGCCATAGCTCTTAACCACTAGGCCACCAGGGTTTCCATCTGATAAAAATATTCCTCTGGATTGTACAAGAAGGGAAATACAGGGACCACCAAAAAGACATGGTAGACAAATACTAATCAGACTTGGCTTCTTTCTCTCCTCTTTCTTCAGGGGCTGGACTCTCCTGGTTTTTAGCTTCTCCATTTTTTTTATTTTTAGCAGGTAAATCTTTAGTTTCTTGATTAGCCACTTCAGCATGTTTTCCTTTGCTCCCCTTTTCCCTTTTGTTTGCACTTTTTTGTCTGAAGATTTATCCTTTCCTGTTGCCTTTTTTGGCTGAGATTGGTTTTAATGCACAAAGGAGTACTTTTGGGCTCAAAAGGCCTAAGTGATTTTCTCAAAGTCTAACACTAGTAAACGAATTAGGAAACAAACTCAATTTTTTTGGTTCACAAATCCAACCCCATCATGGGGTTCCTTGATACTTTAGAGAGGTTATCTTTATAGCTCGTGTTGAGCATTACAGAGCTCTAAGCCAGCGATTGTGCTGTCTGCCTAATCAGATTTCCTCAGTACAACAAAATTCAATCTCCCCTTGTCCTGTTCTCTTTGTAGAGATCACTGAAAAGTGCCATAATAGAGTGTAGAGTATCTATTAGTAACTTACATGCCCATGGTTCATTAAATGTTAGCTGTGAAAGCCATTGGAGCACTTAGCATTATGCTCTACTGCTCTCCTTGCACAGGAGGAAGGAAGACTCAGCAGAGTGGGCAGTATTGCATTCTTGTGATTTTCAAAAGAAGTCCATGGAGACAGTCACTCATGTTTCCTGCAGGTACAGTGGACACAGTGTCTTTGTTAAAAGGTAGTTCTGGAAACACTGCTCTAATGAAAAGACAGGACAAAAGTAAAAGAATGGAAAATATATAGCACGTAAAAATTAGTTACTAGAATGTCTGAGGGGCTATATTATCATCGACATAGACTTTAGAACAAGGAAAATTAGAAATGATAGAAATGGGCTTTAGATAATGAGAGAATAAAAGCCTGGTGATCTACTGAAAAAAATCAGCCACTGAAAACCTCATGGGGGGGGTGGAGCCAAGATGGCAGAGTAGTCAGATGCTTCTGGTGATTCCTCTTACCACAAAGACCTGAAAAAAACAAGTGAAAAGATTATATATATGACAAGCTAGGAGCCCTGAACATCAAAGGCAAAGTTAGGAAATAAGACTGAGTGGCAGGTGGAGGGAGAGATGGTTCAGAAGTGGCGAGGGGTTGCTGGACCTGACTCTGTGGGAACTGGTGCCCCTCAGGCAGGATCCCCTGGAGTGATCACGGCGGGGCTGGTGGTAGAGTTTGGGATGCAGTTTCCTTAAGGAAAGACAGTGAGCCGCACAGCCTTCTCACACCTCTGGAACCAGAGAAGAACAGTGCCCTTGGCAAAAGCTAACTACTTGAGTTTATTTTATCGTGTCCCCAGCCCCCAAGCCAGCTTCAGTGGATATTGATTTCCCTGGGCCTGAAATAGGTCCTGTTGTGTGCCCTGAGCCATTATCCCAGACTTAGAGAAGGAATAAATAAACAATTGGGGGAAAAGGTAATCTGTCAGCTCCACTAAGCTGGGCAGCTCAGGACAGAAGTGGCTCCTGTCCGGACACAAACGGCCTATGGATTTTGAATACCTTTCACACCTGCATGGACCTGTGTGGGCCTATTTCAGGAGATTAGGTCCTTGTTGGCAGACTGCAACAGTGTATGTGCACGGAATCTGACTTCAACTGTTTCAGCTGTGCAGTGCAGAGGTGGGTTTTTGATGTTTGACACCACTTTACCTATTAAACAGGGTCCTCACCTATGCACATCAGGGGTCTAAGGACTGGTGGCTGCACCCGTGTCACCTAACCATCCATGACAGGGGTCCAAGGATAAGAGGTGCCTCCAAGTCCTTACACCTAAAAGCATTGGGTGCCCGTGGTCCAGCTACAGAACCCAGCCACCTGTGGGCTCTAGGGAACAGGGATGTGTTTTCCTCACAGACACTCAGGGTATGGTTGTCAGCTCCCTACTGTGTTCAGAGTGTGACTCCCTGCTGCAACAAGATACCTGTGCCTACACCAATCACAGTTGCCCCTCTAAGACTGTAGGACAGATCATATATCATGTTTCATGACCAACTACCTAGACGCCTAGGCTGAATCCATATAAGAAAAGTGAATGGACTCCTAGGCTCATATAGGTGTTAACAGCTCTAGCCATCTGATGACAGAATGTTAGAGCTTCAAAAAAAAAAAAAATGAATGTTAGAGCTTCAAAGGTGCAAATAATCAAGCTAGCTCACTCAAGCAGCCTATTTGGGCATATCAAAACAAAACAAAGGAAGAAGCTAGGATATGGTAAGCAAATATAAAATAAATTAATACAGTAACTTATACATGGCTCAGGAACAATAGTCAATATAAAATCACATAAAGAATCAAATCATGATAGCTTCAACAAGCTCTCAGAACAAAGAATCAAGGAATCTTTTGAAAGAAGATGTACCCCTGGAATTACCAAATGTAGAATACAAAAGGTTAACATACACAGCTCTTCAAGAGATTAGGAAGGAGATCAGGCAAAATGCAGAACAAGCCAAGGAACACAAAGATTAAGCAGTTGAAGAAATTGAAAAGGTTATTCAAGACCATAAAGAAAAATTTAATAGGCTGCAAGAATCCACAGAGAGACAGCAATCAGAAATTCGGAAGATTAACAATAAAATTACAGAATTACACAACTCAATAGAAAGTCAGAGGAGCAGAATTGAGGGAATTGCTGAAGGTTTCTTGGCAGAAAACTTCCCTGGTATCGTGAAAGGTAAGAAGATATTTATCCAAGATGCTCATCAAACACCACATAGGGTAGATCTGAAAAGAAAGTCACCAAGACATATCATAATCAAACTTGCCAATACCAAAGATAAACAGAGAATTTTAAGAGCGGCTAGGGATAAACGAAAAGTCATCTACAAAGGACAGTCAATAAGAATAAGCTTAGACTACATGGCAGAAACCATGCAGGCAAGAAGGCAGTGGGATGACATATAAAGCATTGAAGGAACAAAATTGCAAGCCAAGAATCACATATCCAGCAAGACTGTCTCTCAAATACGAAGGCAAAATTAGGACATTTCCAGATAAACAGAAGTTTAGAGAATATGTAAAAACAAACCCAAACTACAACAGAGTTCTTTGGTTAGAAAATCAATAATAACAGCTATCAAAGCAAGACTAGAACACAGGACAGAGCAAAGAGATGTCAACCCAGATAGGGAAATCACAAAAATAAATCAAGATAAAAAAACTCTCAAAACAGGGAAACAGTGATGTGATTATGTAAAAGAAGACTACATTAAAACAACAAAGAGGGACTAAGAAATGTAGTCATAGATCTTTCATATGGAGAGGAAGACAAGGTGATATAAAAAAAAAAAATTAGGTTTAAACATAGAAAAATAGGGGTAAATATTAAGGCAACCACAAAGGAAAATAACATTCCTACTCATCAAAATAAAATACAAGGAAAAAATAGAAACTCAGCAGAAACAAAATCAACAACAATGAATAAGAGAAAAAGACAATATATAAAGATAAACTATACAGCACAAAAAATTAAGTGGAAAAAAGAAACTGTCAACAACACACACACACACACAAAAGACAACAAAATGACAGCACTAAACTCATACCTGTCCATAATTACGCTGAATGTAAATGGACTAAATGCATCAATAAAGAGACAGAGAGTGGCAGGATGGATTAAAAAACCCAAGATCTGTCTATATGCTGCCTACAAGAGATATGACTTGACTTAAAGACACAAACAAACTAAAACTCAAAGGATGGAAAAAATATATCAAGCAAACAATCAAAAAAGAGCAGGAGTGGCAATATTAATTTCTGACAAAATAGACTTTAAAGTTAAACCCACCACAAAGAATAAGGACGTATACTATGTAATGATTAAGGGGACAATATACCAGGAGGATATAACCATATTAAATATTTATGCATCCAATGACAGGTCTTCAAGACACATAAAACAAACTCTAAAAGCATTGAAAAGCGAGATAGACAGCTCCACGATAACAGTAGGAGCCTCCAACACACCACTTTTGGTGAAGCACAGAACACCCAGAAAGAAGCTCAATAAAAAGACATGGAAGATCTAAATGCCACAACCAACCAACTTGACGTAATAGACGTATACAGAACACTCCTCCCAAAAATGGCCAAGGTTACTTTCTTTTCCAATGCACATGGGACATTCTCTAGAATAGGCCACATATTAGGTCATAAAGCAAGCCTTAACAAATTGAAAACATCGAAATACTACAAAGTATCTTCTCTGACCATAAAGCCATAAAAGTAGAAATCAATAACAGAGAAAGCAGGGAAAAGAAATCAAACACTTGGAAACTGAACAACACCCTGCTCAAAAACGACTGGGTTATAGAAGAAATTAAGGGTGGAATAAAGAAATTCATAGAATCAAATGAGAATGAAAGCACTTCCTATCAGGATCTTTGGAACACAATGAGAGCAGTGCTCAGAGGTCAATTTATAGCAATAAATGCACAGATCCAAAAAGAAGAAAAAGCCAAAGTCAAAGAATTATCCCTACAACTTAAACAAATAGAAAGAGAGCAACAAAAGAAATCCTCAGGCACCAGAAGAAAGCAAATAATAAAAACCAGAGCAGAATTAAATGAAATAGAGAACAGAAAAACAATTGAAAAAGTTAAGAAGACCAAAAGCTAGTTCTTCTAAAAAATTACCAATACTGATAAACCATTGTCCAAACTGACAAAAGAAAAACAGGAGAGGAAGCAAATAACCCGAATGAGAAACGAGATGGGCGATATCACAACAGCTCCAACTGAAATTAAAAGAATCATATCAGATTACTATGAAAAACTGTACTGTAACAAGTTTGAAAACCTAAAAAAAAATTTAGAAATTTCTGGAAACACCCTACCTACCTAAACTAACACAGAGGTAGAACAACTAAATAAACCCAAACAAAAGAAGATATTGAAAAGGTAATTTAAAAACTCACAACAACAACAAAAAAAGCTCCGGCACTAACAGATTCATTGGAGAGTTCTACTAAACTATCAGAGAAGAGTTAACACCACTACTACTAAAGGTATTTCAGAGCATAGAAAATGATGGAATACTCCCAAACTCATTCTATGAAGCCAGCATATCCCTGATACCAAAACCAGGTAAAGACATAACAAAAAAAGAAAATTATAGACAAATATCCCTCATGAACTTAGATGCAAAAATCCTCAACAAAATTCTAGCCAATAGAATTCAACAACATATGAAAAAAATAATTCACCATGACCCCGTGGGATCCATACCAGGTATGCAGGGATGGTTCAACATTAAAAAAACAATTAATGTAATCCACCACATAAATAAAACCAAAGACAAGAATCACATGATTTTATCAATTGATGCAGAAAAGGCATTTGACAAAGTTCAACACCCATTCATGATAAAAACTCTCAGCAAAATAGGAATAGAAGGAAAATTCCCCAACATAATAAAGGCCATTTATACAAAGCCAATAGCCAACATCATCCTAAATGGAGAGAGTCTGAAAGCATTCCCCTTGAGATCTGGAACCAGACAAGGATACCTTTTATCACCACTCTTATTCAACACTGAGCTGGAGGTCCTAGCCAGAGCAATTAGGCTAGATAGAGAAATAAAGGGCATCCAGATTGGGAAGGAAGAAGTCAAAGTATCTCTATTTGCAGATGACATGATCTCATACACAAAAAACCCGAAAGAATCCACAAGAAAACTACTGAAACTAATAGAAGAGTTCAGCAGAGGATCAGGATACAAGATAAACATGCAATAATCAGTTAGATTCCTCTACACCAACAAAAAGAACATCGAAGAGGAAATCACCAAGTTAAAACCATTTACCGTAGCCCCCAAGAAGATAAAATACTTAGGAATAAATCTTATCAGAGACGTAAAAGACCTATACAAAGAAAACTACAAGACGCTACTGCAAGAAACCAAAAGAGACCGACATAAGTGGAAAAACATACCTTGCTCATGGATAGCAAGACTCAGCATTGTAAAAATGTCTGTTCTAATGAAAGAAATCTGCAGATACAGTACAATTCCTATCCAAATTCCAATGAAGTTTTTTTAAATGAGATTGGAGAAACAAATCTCCAACTTCATATGGAAGGGAAAGAGGCCCCAGAGAAGTAAAACATTACTGAAAAAGAAGAACAAAGTGGGAGGCCTCACACTATCTGATTTTATAATGTATTATACCACCACAGTAGTCAAAACAGACTGGTACTGGTATAACAACAGTTACATAGACCAATGGTACACAATTGACAGTCCAGACATAAATCCATCCACATATGAGCAGCTGATATTTGACAAAGGCCCACAGTCAGTTAAATGGGGAAAAGACGGTCTCTTTAACAAATGGTGCTGGCATAACTAGGTATCCATCTGCAAAAAAATGAAACAAGACCCATACCTCACACCATGCACAAAAACTAACTCAAAATGGATCAAAGACCTAAATGTGAAATCTAACACAATAAAGGTATTGGAGGAAAATATAGGGGCAACGCCAGACATAAACATCATATAAAAAGTAACTAACAATGCACAAACACCAGAAGAGAAACTAGATAACTGGGAGCTCCTAAAAGTCAAACACCTATGCTCATCCAAGGACTTTGACAAAAGAGTAAAAAGATTACCCAGAGACTGGGAAAAAGTTTTTAGCTATGACATTTCCAATCAGTGGCTCATCTCTACAATCTACATGTTACTGCAAAAACTCAACAACAAAAAGACAAATAACCCAATTAAAAAATAGGCAAAGGGTATGAACAGCACTTCAGCAAAGAAGACATTCAGGCACCTAACAGACACATGAGGAAATGCTCACGATCATTAGCCATTAGAGAAATGCAAATCAAAACTACAATGAGACTCCATCTCACTCCACCAAGTCTGACATTAATCCAAAGAACACAAAATAATAAATGTTGGAGAGGTTGTGGAGAGACTGCAACACTTATACACTGCTCTTGGGAATGTAAAATGGTACAACCATTTTGGAAATCGATTTGGCACTTCCTTAAAAAGCTAGAAATAGAATTACCATACGATCCAACAATCCCACTCCTTGGAATATATCCTAGAGAAATAAGAGCCTTTACAGGAACAGATATATGCATACCCATGTTCATTGTAGCAGTGTTTACAATAGCAAAAACGTGGAAGCAACCAACGTGCCCATCAAAGAATGAATGAATAAATAAATTATGGTATATTCACACAATGGAATACTATCTTTCAATGAAGAACAAATGATGAACCCGTGAAACATTTCATAACATGGAGGAATCTGGAAGGCATTATGCTGAGTGAAATTAGTCAGTTGCAGAAGGGCAAATATTGTAGGAGACCACTATTTTAAGAACTCAAGAAATAGTTTAAACAGAGAAATAAATATTCTTTGATGGTTACAAGAGGGGGGAGTGAGGGAGGGAGAGTGGTGTTCAGTAGTTAGATGGTAGACAAGAACTAATTTAGGTGACAGGAAAGATAACACCCTAGTACAGGGGAGGTCAGCAAAACTGGACTAAGCCAAAGGCAAAGACGTTTCCCGAATAAACTGAATGCTTTGAAGGCCAGAGTAGTAGGGGCGGGGGTCTGGAGACCATGGTTTCAGGGGACGTCTGGGTCAATTGGCGTAATAAAATCTATTAAGAAAACATTCTGCATCCCACTTTTGTGAGTGGCATCTGGGGTCCTAAATGCTAACAAGTGGCCATCTAAGATGCCTCAATTTGTCTCAACCCACTTGGAGCAAAGGAGAATGAAGAACACCAAGGACACAAGGTAATTAATTAAAAGCCCAAGAGACAGAAAGGGCTACATAAACCAGAGACTACATCAGCCTGAGAACAGAACTGGATTTTTCCTGGCTACAACTGATGACTGCCCTGACAGGGAACACAACAGAGAATCCCTGACGAAGCAGGAAAGCAGTGGGATGCAGACCTCAAATTCTCATTTAAAAAAAGACCAGATTTAATGGTGTCACTGAGACTAGAGGGACCCCAGAGGTCAGGGTCTCTAGATCTTCTGTTAGCCCAAGCCTTGAACCTTTCCCAAAGCCAACTCATCAGACAAGGATTGGACTGGAATATAAGACATAAAATGATACTGGTGAGGAGTGAGCTTCTTGGCTCAAGTGCAATGATACACCGTGGGCAGCCCCTGTCTGGAGGGGAGATAAGAAGGCAGAGAGGGGACAGAAGCTGGCTGAATGGACACAGGGAATACAGGGTACAGAGAATGAGTGTGCTGTCTCATTAGGGGGAGAGCAACTAGGAGCACACAGCAAGGTGTATATAAATTTCTGTAGGAAAGACTGACTTGATTTGTAAGTTTCAACTTAAAGCCATATAAAAATAAATTAAAAAAAAAAAACAAACCACGGAGCCCAGGTCTACTCTAAAACATATGGGGTCACCCTGAGTTTGAATTGACTCATCTGTAACTGGTTTCTTTGTTTTTATTTAGATAATGATAAACCAAAAAAAAAAAAACCCAGTGCCGTCAAGTTGATTCTGACTCGTAGTGACCCTATAGGACAGGGTAGAACTGCCCCATAGAGTTTCCAAGGAGCACCTGGCAGATTCGAACTGCTGACCCTTTGGTTGGCAGCTGTAGCACTTAACCACTACGCCACCAGGGTTTCCTAGACAATGATAATGTGTCAATTCCACATGAAGAGATGACAATACTAAGTGTGTATGTAACTAACAAAAGATTTCAAAATACATGAAACAAAAACTTATAGAACAAAATGGAGAGATAGATAAATTGACAATCTGAAGACTTCAACATTTGCCTCTCATTAATTGATAAAACAAATGGGGGGGGGGGAAAAGAAAGCAAGGACAGGGAAGGCTTGAACAACACCATCAACCAAACTGACCTAACTGATATTTGTAGAACAATTCATCTAACAGCAGCTGAATACACACTCTTTTCAAGGGCATAGAATATTCGCTAAAATAGAAGTAATCCTGAGTCAAAAAACAAACCTTAACATGTTTGAAAGACTCGAAATCATACGAAGTGTATTCTTTATAAATAAGAGGATTAAACCAGAAATCAATACGAGAAAGATAGTTGGAAAAATGTCCAATATTTGGAAATAAAACAATCCATATGTCAATGTTGAAGTCTCAAGAGAAATTAGAAAATATTTTTAATTGAATGAAAATGAAAATAGAACATATAAAATCTGTGGAATTCAGAAAGTAATGTTTGGAGGGAAATTTGTAGCATTAAAACTTATATTTAAAATAAAAAAAATACTCAAGTAAATAATCTGTTTCATACCTAAAAAACTAGAAAAATGAAGATCAAACTAACCTCAAAACAAAAAAAAAAAAAAAAAAGAAGGAAATAATAAAGATAAGAGCAGAAATCAATGAACTTAAAATCAGAAAAACAATAAAGATGAATGGAATTTGAAAGCCTCTGGCCACACTGATCAAGAAGAAAAAAAGAAGGCACACATTATCAACATGAGGAATGAAAGAAGCGATATCACTACAGATCTCAAATCTTAAGCACGGAAGTTTTCACTAGCAAATTCTACCAAACATTTAAGGAAGAAATAATATTAATTGTACACATTTCTCCAAAAAACAAGAGAGAGCACATGTCCCAGTTCATTTTAGAAGAACATTAGCCCAATAACAAAACCAGATAAATACATTAAAAGAAAACTATAGACCAACATTCTTCATGAATATAGAGGCAAAAATCCTCAACAATAGAAGAGTACTATAAACCCAGCAGCAAAATAAAAGAATAATACATCACGAACAATTGAGTTTTATCATCGGACTACAAGGCTGGTGCAATATTCTAAAATCAATGTAATACACAATGATTAACAGAATACAGAAGAAAAACCACATGATCACATAGAAAGTACAAAAAGAGAATTCGATAAAATTTAAATCCGTTCATGATGAAAATTCTCAGCAAAGTAGAAATAAACGAAACTTTTATTCTTATAAAAGACATATACAAAAACTCTGTCACTAACATCAGAGTCCCTGGGTGATATTAATATACTCAACTGCCAACCAATTGAAAGATTGGAGTTTTGAGCCTACCCCCAGGAACCTTGGAAGAAAGGTTTATCTACTTCCACAAAATAAGCCGACAAAAATCCTATGCAACACAATTCTATTCTGACACAAATGAGGTTTCCATGAGTTGGAACTGACTTTACAGCAACTGGTAAAATCGTTAACATCATACTCATGACAAAAGATTGAATGCTTTCCTCCCAAGATCATGAACAAGGCAAGGATGTCCTATTTAAATCGTACTCAAAGTCTTAGTCAGTAAAATAAGGCACAAAATAGAAATAGACAGCATATAGCTTAGAAAAGAAGAAACCAAACTTTATTTTCAGACAACCAGGCTGTCTATGGAGAAAATTTCAAATGATCTCCAAAAATACCCATAATATATATATATTTTTTGCAAGCTCTTAGGATACAGGATCAATATGGAGAAGTTAATTCTATTTCTATACCCTAGAAATGAACAATTGGAAACCATTAGTGCCGTTTCCAGTAGCTCCAAAATATGAAATTCTTAGACAATAATGTAATGAAATATGTGCAAGATCTCTTTGCTGAAAAGTGCAAAATAAATCAAGGAAAATGATTGTGAGGATGGCACAGGACTGGGCAGTGTTTCGTTCTGTTGTGCACAGGCTGGCTATGAGTAGGAACCAACTCAATGTCACTTAACAACAACAATACATAAAAAATGAATTATATTATATATAAATTAAAAAAACAAATTTTAAAATTGAATATAGATAGTAACTCCTTGATGTTAACACATGCTGAAAATAGTTGCAAGTCCACAGTTTTTATTTTCATTTATAGAGACATTTTAAATTTTAGACACTTTGTTATTTATTTGAAAATTTTCTATTCAGAAAATTTTTTTCATATTATCTTAGACCTGATAGGCATCTTATTCTAGTATCTGATTTTTTTATTTCCGTTTTCCACAGTCTACTACTATCTAACTCCCCCAGGTCATACATATAAGTTGCTTATCACGCTCCACCTTATACCCAGATAAGTTCTTCCCTTCCGTATAGACTTGCCAAGTTAGTTCAGGCATCTGGCTATTTGCTCATATCTTAGATGCCCATCTTTATCTTCCCTTCCTATTCAAAATATATCTACACAAGTAGAAAGACTATCTTAATTACATCATTCATCGCTGGTTTCCTGATACGGATGGACGTCTATAACATTCATAGGCTGGGCTGTATAATTTAGTAATCAATAATCTTAACATCTTCTCTCGTGTGTGTCTCATGAATTTCAAATGTCTCTGTCTTCTCTTCTCAGCGAGATTATCAGGGCATGACTTATACTTCGTGGGTCATCACAACATAAGCCATCATGACCATCAGAAATATGTTCTTGACCATCGGGACGCTTTGTCATTTAATTGTTTGAGAGCTAAATAGAGATGACTGTTTTTATCTGCATCTCAGGGGTTGGGAACGGTCGAGCGCAGAGGTCACATGACTCACTCAAAGTCAAATGGTCCTTAACAGAGGGACATTGGAACTCACACTTTTGGAGATTATTTTCACTTCATTTACTGAAAAATATTCATGGTTCCTTGATGTATACAAGAAATTTTCCAAATTATTCTTAAAGCGACAGACTTCTAAATTTGCATCTCCCCCATTGCACTCAGATTTCTAAGCCGTGTAGTGTCCTCCTGCTGTCTTTACTGGCCATGCCCCAGGCCATGCCATCACAGCAACTGGATCCCTTTCCAGTTTAAACTCCACAATAATGCTGTAAAACCACAACTTCCAGTCCCTTCTGTTTATTCATCCCCACAGTCTCACTATGTCTACACCTCCATCTCAGTAATCCCTCTAGCCCCCTCCCCTCTTTTTTTTTTGTTTGTTCCATCCAACTCCCCCCTCACATCATCCATTTACTTTTTATTTATTTATTTTTGTGTGCTTTTTTTTATTAACTTTTTTGAGCTTCAAGAGACGTTTACAAATCAAGTCAGTCTGTCACATATAAGTTTATATACATCTTACTCCATACTCCCACTCGCTCTCTCCCTAATGAGTCAGCCCTTCCAGTCTCTCCTTTCCTGACAATTTTGCCAGCTTCCAACTCTCTCTATCCTCCCATCCCCCCTCCAGACAGGAGATGCCAACACAGTCTCAAGTGTCCACCTAATTTAATTAGCTCACTCTCCATCAGCATCTCTCTCCTACCCACTGGCCAGTCCCTTTCATGTCTGATGAGTTGTCTTCAGGGATGGTTCCTGTCCTGTGCCAACAGAAGGCTTGGGGACCATGACCGCTGGGATTCCTCTAATCTCAGTCAGACCATTAAGTATGGTCTATTTTATGAGAATTTGGGGTCTGCATCCCACTGATCTCCTGCTCCCGCAGGGGTTCTCTGTTGTGCTCCCTGTCAGGGCAGTCATCGATTGTGGCCGGGCACCAACTAGTTCTTCTGGTCTCAGGATGATGTAGGTCTCTGGTTCATGTGGCCCTTTCTGTCTCTTGGGCTCTTAGTTGTCGTGTGGCCTTGGTGTTCTTCATTTTCCTTTGCTCCAGGTGGGTTGAGACCAATTCATGCATCTTAGATGGCCGCTTGTTAGCATTTAGGACCCCAGATGCCACATTTCAAAGTGGGATGCAGAATGTTTTCATAATAGAATTATTTTGCCAATTGACTTAGAAGTCCCCTTAAGCCATGGTTCCCAAACCCCCACCCTTGCTCCACTGACCTTTGAAGCATTCATTTTATCCCGGAAACTTCTTTGCTTTTGGTCCAGTCCAATTGAGCTGACCTTCCATGTACTGAGTGTTGTCTTTCCCTTCACCTACAGCAGTTCTTATCTACTGATTAATCAGTAAAAAACCCTCTCCCTCCCTCCCTCCCTCCCTCCCCCCCTCGTAACCACAAAAGTGTGTGTTCTTCTCAGTTTATACTATTTCTCAAGATCTTATAATAGTGGTCTTATACAATATTTGTCCTTTTGCCTCTCACTGATTTCGCTCAGCATAATGCCTTCCAGGTTCCTCTATGTTATGAAATGTTTCACAGATTTGTCACTGTTCTTTATCGATGCATAGTATTCCATTGTGTGAATATACCACAATTTATTTAACCATTCATGCTTTGATGGACACCTTGGTTGCTTCCAGCTTTTTGCTATTGTAAACAGAGCTGCAATAAACATGGGTGTGCATGTATCTGTTTGTGTGAAGGCTCTTGTTTCTCTAGGGTATATTCCGAGGAGTGGGATTTCTGGGTTGTATGGTAGTTCTTCTTTTTTTTTTTATGGTAGTTCTATTTCTAACTGTTTAAGATAACGCCAGATAGATTTCCAAAGTGGTTGTACCATTTTACATTCCCACCAGCAGTGTATAAGAGTTCCAATCTCTCTGCAGCCTCTCCAACATTTATTATTTTGTGTTTTTTGGATTAATGCCAGCCTTGTTGGAGTGAGATGGAATCTCATCGTGGTTTTAATTTGCATTTCTCGAATGGCTAATGATCGAGAGCATTTTCTCATGTATCTGTTAGCTGCCTGAATATCTTCTTTAGTGAAGTGTGTGTTCATATCCTTTGCCCACTTCTTGATTAGGTTGTTTGTCTTTTTGTGGTTGAGTTTTGACAGAATCATATAGAATTTAGAGATCAGGCACTGGTCTGAGATGTCATAGCTGAAAATTCTTTCCCAGTCTGTAGGCGGTCTTTTTTCCCAATCTTTTGGTGAAGTCTTTAGATGAGCATAGGTGTTTGATTTTTAGGAGCTCCCAGTTATTTGGTTTCTCTTCGTCATTTTTGGTAATGTTTTGTATTCTGTTTATGCCTTGTATTAGGGCTCCTAGAGTTGTCCCAATTTTTTCTTCCATGATCTTTATCATTTTAGTCTTTATGTTTAGGTCTTTGATCCACTTGGAGTTAGTTTTTGTGCTTGGTGTGAGGTATGGGTCCTGTTTCATTTTTTTGCAAATGGATATCCAGTTGTGCCAGCACCATTTATTAAAAAGGCTACCATTTCCCCAATTGACTGACACTGGTCCTTTGTCAAATATCAGCTGCTCATATGTGGATGGATTTATATCTGGGTTCTCAATTCTGTTCCACTGGTCTATGTGCCTGTTGTTGTACAAATACCAGGCTGTTTTGACTACTGTGGCTGTATAATAGCTTCTGAAATCAGGTAGGGTGAGGCCTCCCACTTTCTTCTTCTTTTTCAGTAATGCTTTACTTATCCGAGGCTTCTTTCCCTTCCATATGAAGTTGGTGATTTGTTTCTCTATCACCTTAAAAAATGACATTGGAATTTGGATTGGAAGTGCATTGTATGTATAGATGGCTTTTGGTAGAATAGACATTTTTACTATGTTAAGTCTTCCTATCCATGAGCAAGGTATGTTTTTCCACTTAAGTAGGTCCTTTTGAATTTCTTGTAGTAGAGCTTTGTAGTTTTCTTTGTATAGGTCTTTTATATCCTTGGTAAGATTTATTCCTAAGTATTTTATCTTCTTGGGGGCTACTGTGAATGGTATTGATTTGGTGATTTCCTCTTCGATGTTCTTTTTGTTGATGTAGAGGAATCCAAGTGATTTTTGTATGTTTATCTTATAACCTGAGACTCTGCCAAACTCTTCTATTAGTTTCAGTAGTTTTCGGGAGGATTCCTTAGGGTTTTCTGTGTATAAGATCATGTCATCTGCAAATAGAGATAATTTTACTTCCTCCTTGCCAATCTGGATGCCCTTTATTTCTTTGTCTAGCCTAATTGCTCTGGCTAGGACCTCTAGCACAATGTTGAATAAGAGTGGTGATAAAGGGCATCCTTGTCTGGTTCCCGTTCTCAAGGGAAATGCTTTCAGGTTCTCTCCATTTAGAGTGATATTGGCTGTTGGCTTTGCATAGATGCCCTTTATTATGTTGAGGAATTTTCCTTCAATTCCTATTTTGGTGAGAGTTTTTACCATAAATGGGTGTTGGACTTTGTCAAATGCCTTTACTGCATCAATTGATAAGATCATGTGGTTTTTGTCCTTTGTTTAATTAATGTGGTGGATTACATTAATGGTTTTTCTGATATTAAACCAGCCTTGCGTACCTGGTATAAATCCCACTTGATCGTGGTGAATTATTTTTTTGATATGTTGTTGAATTCTATTGGCTAGAATTTTGTTGAGGATTTTTGCATCTATGTTCATGAGGGATATAGGTCTGTAATTTTCTTTTTCTGTGATGTCTCTACCTGGTTTTCGTATCAGGGAGAGAGTTAGGCACTATTCCATCATTTTCTATGCTTTGAAATACCTTCAGTAGTAGTGGTGTTAACTCTTCTCTGAAAGTTTGGTAAAATTCTGCAGTGAAGCCATCCGGGCCAGGGTTTTTTTTGTTGGGAGTTTTTTGATTACCGTTTCAATCTCTTTTTTTGTTATGGGTCTGTTTAGTTGTTCTACTTCTGAACGTGTTAGTTTAGGTAGGTAGTGTTTTTCCAGGAATTCACCCATTTCTTCCAGGTTTTCAAATTTGTTAGAGTACAATTTTTCGTAATAATCTGATATGATTCTTTTAATTTCAGTTGGGTCTGTTGTGATGTGGCCCTTCTCTTTTCTTATTCGGGTTATTTGTTTCCTTTCGTGTATTTCTGTAGTCAGTCTAGCCAATGGTTTATCAATTTTGTTACTTTTTTCAAAGAACCAGCTTTTGGCTTTGTTAATTCTTTCAATTGTTTTTCTGTTCTCTAATTCATTTAGTTCAGCTCTAATTTTTATTATTTGTTTTCTTCTGTTGCCTGATGGATTCTTTTGTTGCTCAGTTTCTATTTGTTCAAGTTGCAGGGACAGTTCTCTGATTTTGGCTCTTTCTTCTTTTTGTGTGTGTGCATTTATCGATATAAATTGGCCTCTGAGCACTGCTTTTGCTGTGTCCCAGAGGTTTTGATAGGAAGTATTTTCATTCTCGTTGCATTCTATGAATTTCCTTATTCCCTCCTTAATGTCTTCTATAACCCAGTCTTTTTTCAGGAGGGTATTGTTCATTTTCCAAGTATTTGATTTCTTTTCGCTAGTTTTTCTGTTATTGATCTCTAGTTTTATTGCCTTGTGGTCTGAGAAGATGCTTTGTAATATTTCGATGTTTTGGACTCTGCAAAGGTTTGTTTTATGACCTAATATGTGGTCTATTCTAGAGAATGTTCCATGTGCACTAGAAAAAAAAGTATACTTTGCAGCAGTTGGGTGGAGAGTTCTGTATAAGTCAATGAGGTCAAGTTGGTTGATTGTTGTAAGTAGGTCTTCCGTGTCTCTATTGAGCTTATTACTGGATGTCCTGTCCTTCTCCGAAAGTGGTGTGTTGAAGTCTCCTACTATAATTGTGGAGGTGTCTATCTCACTTTTCAATTCTGTTAAAATTTGGTTTATGTATCTTGCAGCCCTGTCATTGGGTGCATAAATATTTAATATGGTTATGTCTTCCTGATCAATTGTCCCTTTTATCATTATGTACTGTCCTTCTTTATCCTTTGTGGTGGATTTAAGTCTAAAGTCTATTTTGTCAGAAATTAATATTGCTACTCCTCTTTTTTGCTTATTGTTTGCTTGATATATTTTTTTCCATCCTTTGAATTTTCGTTTGTGTCTCTAAGTCTATGGTGTGTCTCTTGTAGGCAGCATATAGATGGATCGTGTTTCTTTATCCAGTCTGAGACTCTCTGTCTCTTTATTGGTGCATTTAGTCCATTTACATTCAGCATAATTATAGATAAGTATGTGTTTAGTGCTGTCATTTTGATGCCTTTTTATGTGTGTTGTTGACAATTTCATTTTTCCACATACTTTTCTATGCTGAGGCGTTTTTCTTAGTAAATTGTGAGATCCTCATTTTCGTAGTGTTTGATTTTATGTTTGCTGAGTCGTTACGTTTTCCTTGGCTTTTATCTTGAGTTATGGAGTTGTTAAAGCTCTTTGTGGTTGACTTAATATTTACCCCTATTTTTCTAAGTAAAAACCTAACTTGTTCTATATCGCCTTGTATCACTCTCCATATGGCAGTTCTATGCCTCCTGTATTTAGTCCCTCTTTTTGATTATTGTGATCTTTTACATATTGACTTCAGTGATTCCCTGTTATGAGCATTTTTTTTTTAATTAATCTTAATTTGTTTTTGTGATTTCCCTGTTTGAGTTGATATCAGGATGTTCTGTTTTGTGACCTTGTGTTGTGCTGGTATCTGATATTATTGGTTTTCTGACCAAACAGTTTCCTTTAGTATTTCTTGTAGCTTTGGTTTGGTTTTTGCAAATTCTCTAAACTTGTGTTTATCTGTAAATATCTTGATTTCACCTTCATACTTCAGAGAGAGTTTTGCTGGATATATGATCCTTAGCTGGGAGTTTTTCTCCTTCAGTGCTCTGTATATGTCATCCCATTCCCTTCTTGCCTGCGTTGTTTCTGCTGAGTAGTCTGAACTTATTGATTCTCCCTTGAAGGAAACCTTTCTTTTATCCCTGGCTGCTTTTAAAATTTTCTCTTTATCTTTGGTTTTGGCAAGTTTGATGATAATATGTCTTGGTGTTTTTATTTTTGGATCAATCTTAAATGGGGTTTGATGAGCATCTTGGATAGATATCCTTTTGTCTTTCATGATGTCAGGGAAGTTTTCTGTCAGCAGATCTTCAACTGTTTTCTCTGTGTTTTCTGTCCTCCCTCCCTGTTCTGGGTCTCCAATCACACGCAAGTTATCCTCTTGATAGAGTCCCACATAATTCTTAGGGTTTCTTCATTTTTTTAAATTCTTTTATCTGATTTTTTTTCAGCTATGTTGGTGTTAATTCCCTGTTCCTCCAGATGTCCCAGTCTGCATTCTAATAGCTCGAGTCTGCTCCTCTGACTTCCTATTGCATTGTCTAATTCTGTAATCTTATTGTTAATCTTTTGGATTTCTACATGTTGTCTCTCTATGGATTCTTGCAACTTATTAATTTTTCCACTATGTTCTTGAATAATCTTTTTGAGTTCTTCAACTGTTTTATCAGTGTGTTCCTTGGTTTTTTCTGCAGTTTGCCTTATTTCGTTTCTGATGTCTTGAAGCATTCTGTAAATTAGTGTTTTATATTCTGTATCTAATAATTCCAGGATTGTATCTTCATTTGGGAAAGATTTTGATTCTTTTGTTTGGGGGGTTGTAGAAGCTGTCATGGTCTGCTTCTTTATGTGGTTTGATATTGTCTGCTGTCTCCGAGTCATCACTAAGATATATAAAAAAAAGATATAGTAGTGGTTTATTCTGTAATTGCTCACTGGGTCTTATCTTGTTCTGTTTTCTTTCAATATACGTGGACGGGCTACTAGATTGTGCTGTCTTGTTTGTTGTAGCCCTTGACTTACTTATGACCTATTACCAGCTGGTTTGGGCTGTTGCCAGATATATATGCCTGAGTCTATTCACTATTCTTGAGTAGAATCTGATTTTGGGTCATCAAGTGTGTGCTGCACCCTAACACCTATCCACCTCGAGAAGTAGTGGTGATAGTTGTGTGCACCAGATTCTATCAGCAGCTGGTGTTCACCCTCCAGGGGGGGCAGGATGCTGACAGGCTTCCCGCAAGTGTCAGTGAGGTGGATGTGTCTCTATTCCTATAGCACCTTGGTGGGAGGGCACTGCAGCTGTACCTTAGGCCCCCAATGCAAGTACCTCTACAGATTGGTAGGTGTCACCCTCCTTAGACCCCTAAGGCAAGAGGCTAGGTGGTCTGGGGGGAGCTTCAGCCCTCAGTTTTCTGTTGTGGGTCAGTGAGGGATCTGTTGAATAAGCAGAGATATCAGACCTGGGAAACTTTTTTTCAAGAAAATCTGCTAAAAAAAATGCAGTCAGATCCCTATCAGAACTGCCTTTGGATTATAACCAACACCTTGTTCCCTGTAAGGATGAAAGTCTGAGATTTGGATAATATATGCTTGGCTGTAGCTGGTTCTTTGTTTTTAGTCCAATTAGGGATGGATTTTTGGTCCCTGGGTTTTTTGTGGTTCCTTCTCTCAGGCCGGAAGAATGGGTTAGGAAAAGACCGACAAAAAAAAAGCGGGGGGGGGGGTGGGGAGCAAAGCCCCGTGGAGCCGGAGCCGTTCTCCCTCTGGCTCAGGAAATTCCAATGTTAATGAAGCTGCCTGGGAAGTGTGGGGGAGGGTTCAGAGAGATAGGAGAGTAGCACCTCAGAATATAGCCAAAGTTGCTTGTCTTGCTTGGAATGACTATTTTATCTGAAATTCCCGAGGGGCATGTCGCCTATGTGTGCTGGCTGTGTGGAGATTGCCCCTGGGGGTCTGGCCCGCTGAAGCCACAGTCAGATCCTCCGCTGCCAATCCAAAGCCCAGCGTCAAGGTTCCCCTGCTGGGACGCTGCACTCCCGGCTCCAAAATCATTCACTTCCTCCCGGGGACTTCTCATCCTGCCAGCGGCATCGCCACGCTGCCTCCGAGGACCGGCTGGACCCCCTCCCAGGGTTAGTTCAGGGGAGTAGAGCTGCGCCCCATGCTTGTGCCTTGACAGCGCCCAGTCAAAAGCCCGGGGCCAAGGTTCCCCGGCTGGGACGCTGCACTCCCGGCTCCAAAACCAGCCACTGCCTCCCGGGGATTGCGCCCACCAGCCGCGTCGCCATGCCGCCCATGCGGACCGGCTGGGCCCCCTCCCGGGTTCAGTTCAGGGGGGTAGGGCTGCTCCCCTTGTTTGCGCCGTCACAAGATTTTTGAGTTCAGCTCCCCTGGGCCCAGAAGCCCGGCGCCAAGGTTACCTGACTGGGACGCTGGCTCCAGGCTCCGAAAACAGTCGCTGCTTCCCTGTATTTGTTCGTTCTCCATCTCTAAATCTGTGTTTGTTGTTCAGGGTTCGTAGATTGTCATGTATGTGATCGATTCGCTTGTTTTCCCGAGTCTTTGTTGCAAGAGGGATCCAAGGTAGCGTCTACCTAGTCCGCCATCTTGGCCCCACCCTCTATTTATTTTATGGTGGTCCTGGTATATCACTTCAGCCAGTGTCTTCCTAATCCCCTCCAAATGCTTCAGTTCTTTGTCCTGCTCTAGCTGCTCTGCAAACTCTAACTGGACCGTTTGTTTTCCCCATTCCTAATCCTGTACTGGAGTGCAGGTGGAGCAGTGGTTAAGAGCTCGGCTGCTAATCAAAAGGTCAGCATTTCAAATACACCAGCAGCTCATTGGAAACCCTATGGGGCAGTTCTACTCCATCCTATAGGGTTGCTATAAGTCGGAATTGACTCAACGGCACCGAACAACAACCCTGTATTACACATTTTGTGGAGAAACTTACATAGTCCTCTTGATTAGTACTTTCGCATTTCATAATTTCTAATATTGTCCTCTATCACCTCTCTGTCACTTTGGTGTACTGTGGTGGCTCTCATGTTGCTATGATTCTGGAAGCTATGCTACTAGTATTTCAAATACCAGCAGGGTCACTTGCTCATGGTGGGCAGGTTTCAGTGAAGTTTTCAGACTAAGACAGACTAAGAAGAAAGCCCTGGAGATACTTTCAAAAATTAGCTGATGAAAATTCTGTGGATCACAGCAGAGTATTGTCCAATATTGTACTGGAAGATGAGCTCCCTAGGTTTGAGCGCATTGGACTCAAACATACCAGTGATCATGAAGATGACACAGGGCCGCGCAAAGTTTCATTTTGTTGTACGTGGAGCCACCATGAGTCAGAGCTGACTTGAGGGCAACTAGCAAGAACAATAACAAGAACAGCATTGGCTTGGTTCTTTGTTCAGCTTGTGGTGTTTGTGTGTGTGTGTGTTAATTTGTTATTACACTTAGTACAGGCCTCTTTCCTTTAAGCTCCGCTGCAATTTTTTTATATAATAGAAAATGAAAATATTTCTATTTCTATGAAGCAAAATGGTTTAGAGTCTGACTTATTTTCATAGGCAATGTCATCAAGAATAAATTAAGCACAGCTTTCTTCTTGGGATATTTCCAAGGTGCTTGCGCTATTGCTTTGGATTTATCGTAAGTGCAAGGATAGAAGAGCCACAAGAGACACATTGCTGCTACAGCTCTGGTTGTTAAACTGCTCAGACCTTACAGAACATGAGATAATAACCTCTGAGCTCATAGTAAAAATTATATGAATCTGTGGGGTTTCAACAAATTGTTGACTGTCCTTAAAAGAAAATGGTTCCCTCTATTAAATTGTCACTAAATGTGAAAAAAAGAAAAGGAAGCAAGCAGGTTATTTGCATAGGCTTCTTCCCTTTTTGTCTTTATATATGTGTTATGCCAGATTTCTAGTTAACTCTTATCCCCATGTATACATTTTTCAACACTTTAAGAAAATGTTACAATGTCAAACCAACTAAAAAACAAACACACAAAAATAAATAAATAAAAAGAAAAGAGAAAGATTGCATGTGCTCTAGCTCCATAACTTGTTAAAGCATTTAAAAATGGCAAGATGTGAACCTGGGTTTTCTTTGTAAAGTAGTAGCATTTGTCCGTGAAAGAAGATAAAGTATTTTATCAGATTCCTGGATATCAAATTCTATGTTAGTAATTGCATTGACTGAATAGAAATCACATTTTGCTGTTTTCTATAAAAACCCCTTGTTTCTTCAAAGAAAATGTACCTTCTTACATAAACTGGTTTAAATTAGCATTGTTGCTTATTCACACCTTTTTCTCCTTTACCTTCATTTAACTGGTTCACAGTAAGGATGGGAAATCAACGCATGTCATCTTTCCAACATCTTGGACTGGCAGTTGGTATTATTAAGCAAAGTTCAAGTACTATTATTAACAATATAGTGGCAATTAGAAATACAATTCACAATTATAGGACTGTTTGTAAATAGGATTCAAAATGTCTTCCTTGCAATAGCTCTTTTGATTTGTCAAAAATCAAAGATCAAAATTTCTAGATTGATATTATTAAAAAAAAAAAAAAAAGATATATTTTTTTCCTGTCCTTAAAGCTCTTGTATTTTACAAAATCTGGAAAAATCCTCACTGGAAATATGAAACAAGAACTTTTAGTGGATCACATAGATTTTTGATGTAGTAACTTATATCACCTTTAATAACTCTTTGCGACCAGAAAATCCCAAAATCACTAGAGAATTCAGAAGGGAAACTAATTTCTTGTTTATACCATATGTGAAGAAGAGATTTACCATACATGAAGAAGAGAAGTGGAGTAGTACGACATGAAGAAAAAGAAATTCCGAGACGGGGCCAAGATGGCTGACTAGGTAGAAGCTACCTCAGATCCCTCTTGCAACAAAGACTCGGAAAAACAAGTGAATCGATCACATACATGACAATCTATGAACCATGACCATCAAACACAGATCTAAAGAGTTGACCTGAGTGACAGAGACTGAGAACGAACAACCACGGGGAAGCAGCGACTGTTTTCAGAGCCTGAAGCCAGCATCCCAGTCAGGAAACCTCGCGCCGGGCTTTGGACTGGGCGCAGGGGAGCTGAGCACCGCATCCTGAGATGGCGCAAACACGGGAAACAGCCCTAGGCCCAGGAAGTGAACTCGGGGGAAGCCCAGCCAGTGCACGCAGGCAGCGCAGCGACGCGGCTGACAGGAGGAGAAGTCATCGGGAGGCAGTGATTGGTTTAGGAGCCTGGAGTGCAGTGTCCCAGTCGGGGAACCTTGGTGCTAGGCTTTGGACTGGGAGCGGAGGAACTGACCATGGCTTCTGAGACAGCACAAGCATGGGACACGGGCCTGACCCTTGGGGGCAATCTCTAACCAGCCAGTGCACACAGTCGACGCACGCCCCTCAGGAATCTCAGATAAAACAGTCATCCCAATCAAGAAAGTAACTTTGTCTATTTTCCAGGGTACTACTCTCTCCTATTTATCTGAACCCTCCCCTCCCCTTCCCAGGGGGCTTCATTAACATTGGAATTTCCTGAACCAGAGAGTGAAGTGCTCTGCAGTTTTTTTTTTTTTTTTTTTGGTCTTTTCCTAACCTATTCTCCTGGCCTGAGAGAAGCAGCTACAAAAAACTCAGAGACCAAAAATCCTTCCCTAAGTGGACTAAAAACACAGAACCAGCTCCAGCCAAACATATGTGATCCACAGTCTTGGGCTTTCATCCCTACAGGGAACAAGGTGGCTATTATAATGCAAAGGCAATTCTGATAGGGATCTGACTGTAATTGTTTTAGCGGAATACTGGAAAGACAAGTTTCCCAGGTCTGATATCTCTGCGTATTCAACAGATTCCTCACTGACCCACAACAGGGAACTGAGGTCTGAAGCTCCCCCCAGACCACCTAGCCTCTTGCCTTAGGGGTCTAAGGAGGGTGACACCTACCAATCAGTAGAGGTACTTGCATTGGGGGCCTAAGGTACAGCTGCAGAGCCCACCCACCAAAGTGCTTTAGGAATAGAGACACACCCACCTCACTAACACTTGGGGGAAGTCTGTCAGCATCCTGCCCCCCCGCCGGAGTGTGAAACCCTGCTGCTACTAGAATCTGGTGCACACAGCTATCACCACTACTTCTCTAGGTGGATAGGTGACAGTCTGCACCACACACTTGATGACCCAAAATCAGACTCTACTCCAGAATAGTGAATGGACTCTTAGGCTTATACATCTGGTAACAGCCCAAACCAGCTGGTAACAGGACATAAGTGATTCAAGTGCTACAACGATCAAGACAGTGCAATCTAGTAGCCCATCTGGGTATACTGAAAGAAAACAAAACAAGATAAGACTCAGTGAGCAAATATAGAATAAATCACTACAATATCTTAGAGATGGCTCGGAGACAGCAGTCAATATCAAACCACATAAAGAAGCAGACCATGATTGCTCCTACAACTCCCCAAACTAAAGAATCAAAACCTTTCCCAAATGAAGATACAATCCTGGAATTGCCAGATACAGGATATAAAAAACTAATTTAGAGAATGCTTCAAGACATCAGGGATGACCTCAGAAATGAAATAAGGCAATCTACAGAAAAAGCCAAGGAACACACTGATAAAGCAGTTGAAGAACTCAAAAAGATTATTCAAGAACATAGTGGAAAAATTAATAAGCTACAAGAATCCATAGAGAGACAGCATTCAGAAATCCAAAAGATTAACGACAAAATTACAGAATTAGACAACACAACAGGAAGTCAGAGGAGCAGACTTGAGCAATTGGAATGCAGGGTGGGGTATCTGGAGGACCAGGGAATTGACACCAATATAGCTGAAAAAAAAAATCAGATAAAAGAATTAAAAAAAATGAAGAAACCCTAAGAATCATGTGGGACCCTATCAAGAAGAACAACTTGCGTGTGATTGGAGTCCCAGAACAGGGAGGGATAACAGAAAATACAGAGAGAATAGTTGAAGATCTGTTGGCAGAAAACTTCCCTGACATCATGAAAGACAAAAGGATATCTATCCAAGATGCTCATCGAACCCAATTTAAGATTGATCCAAAGAGATAATCACCAAGACATGTTATCATCAAACTTGCCAAAACCAAAGATAAAGAGAAAATTTTAAAAGCAACCAGGGATAAAAGAAAGGTCTCCTACAAAGGAGAATCAATAAGAATAAGTTCAGACTACTCAGCAGAAACCTTGCAGTCAAGAAGGCAATGGGATGACATACATAGAGCACTGAAGGAGAAAAACTGCCAGCCAAGGATCATATATCCAGCAAAACTCTCTCTCAAATATGAAGGTGAAATTAAAACATTTACAGATAAACACAAGCTTAGAGAATTTGCAAAAACCAAACCAAAGCTACAAGAAATACTAAAGGAAATTGTTTGGTCAGAAAACCAATAATATCAGATACCAGCACAACACAAGGTCACAGAACAGAACATCCTGATATCAACTCAAATAGGGAAATCACAAAAAAAAATTCAGATTAATTTTAAAAAGAAAAAAACGCTCAACACAGGGAATCATTGAAGTCAATATGTAAAAAATCACAATAATCAAAAAGAGGGACTAAATACAGGTGGCATAGAACTGCCACATGGTGAGGGAAACAAAGTGATATAGGACAATACAAGGTAGGTTTTTACTTAGAAAAACAGGGGTAAATATTAAGGTAACCACAAAGAGGTATAACAACTCCATAACTCAAAATGAAAACGAAGAAAAACGTTTAACGACTCAGCAAACATAAAGTCAAATACTATGAAAATGAGAAACACACAATTTACAAAGAAAAACGTCTCAGCACAAAAAAATAAGTGGAAAAATGAAATTGTCAACAACAAACATAAAAAGGCATCAAAATGACAGCACTAAACACATACTTATCTATAATTATGCTGAATGTAAATGGACTAAATGCACCAATAAAGAGACAGAGAGTCTCAGACTGGATAAAGAAACAAGATCCGTCTATATACTGCCTGTAAGAGACACATCTTAGAGACACAAACAAACTAAAACTCAAAGGATGGAAAAAAATATATCAAGCAAACAACAAGCAAAAAAGAGCAGGAGTAGCAATATTAATTTCTGACAAAATAGCCTTTAAAGTTAAATCCACCACAAAGGATAAAGAAGGACACTATATAATGATTAAAAGGACAATTGACCAGGAAGATATAACCATATTAAATATATATGCACCCAATGACAGGGCTGCAAGTTACATAAAACAAACTTTAACAAAACTGAAAAGTGAGATAGACACCTCCACAATTATAGTAGGAGACTTCAATACACCAGTTTCAGAGAAGGACAGGACATCCAGTAAGAAGCTCAATAGAGACATTGAAGACCTAATTACAACAATCAAGCAGCTTGACCTCATTGACTTATACAGAACTCTCCACCCAACTGCTGCAAAGTATACTTTTTTTTCTAGCGCACATGGAACATTCTCTAGAATAGACCACATATTAGGTCATAAAACAAACCTTTGCAGAATCCAAAATATCGAAATATTACAAAGCATCTTCTCAGGCCATAAGGCCATAAAAGTGGAAATCAATAACAGAAAAATTAGGGAATAGAAATCAAATACTTGGAAACTGAACAATACCCTGCTCAAAAAAGACTGGGTTATAGAAGACATTAAGGAGGGAATAAAGGAATTCAGAGAATGCGATGAGAATGAAAACACTTCCTATCAAAACGTCTGGGACACAGCAAAAGCAGTGCTCAGAGGCCAATTTATATCGATAAATGCACACATACAAAAAGAAGAAAGAGCCAAAATCAGAGAACTGTCCCTACAACTTGAACGAATAGAAAGTGAGCAACAAAAGAATCCATCAGGCACCAGAAGAAAACAAATAATAAAAATTAGAGCTGAACTAAATGAATTAAAGAACAGAAAAACAACCAAATTAACAAAGCCAAAAGTTGGTTCTTTGAAAACAGTAACAAAATTGATAAACCATTGGCTAGACTGACTAAAGAAATACACGAAAGGAAACAAATAACCCAAATAAGACACGAGATGGGCCACATCACAACAGACCCAACTGAAATTAAAAGAATCATTTCAGATTATTACGAAAAATTGTACTCTAACAAATTTGCAAACCTAGAAGACATGGATGAATTCCTGGAAAAACACTACCTACCTAAACCAATACAATCAGAAGTAGAACAACTAAATGGACCCATAACAAAAAAAGAGATTGAAACGGTAATCAAAAAACTCCCAACAAAAAAAAGCCCTGGCCCGGACGGCTTTACTGCAGAGTTCTACCAAACTTTCAGAGAAGAGTTAACACCACTACTACTAAAGGTATTTCAAAGCATAGAAAATGACGGAATATTACCTAACTCACTCTATGAAGCCACCATCTCCCTGATACGAAAACCAGGTAAAGACATTACAAAAAAAGAAAATTACAGAGCTATATCCCTCATGAACATAGATGCAAAAATCCCCAACAAATTCTAGCCAATAGAATTCAAGAACACATCAAAAAAAAAAATCCACCACGACCAGGTGGGATTTATACCAGGTATGCAAGGCTGGTTTACTATGCAAGGCTGGTTTAATATCAGAAAAACCATTAATGTAATCCACCATATAAATAAAACAAAAGACAAACACCACATGATCTTATCAATTGATGCAGTAAAGGCATTTGACAAAGTCCAACACCCATTTATGATAAAAACTCTCAGCAAAATAGGAATTGAAGGAAAATTCCTCAACCTAATAAAGGGCATCTATACAAAGCCAACAGCCAACATCACTCTAAATGGAGAGAGCCTGAAAGCATTTCCCTTGAGAATGGGAACCAGACAAAGATGCCCTTTATCACCGCTCTTATTGAACATTGTGCTAGAGGTCCTACCCAGAGCAATTAGGCTAGACAAAGAAAGGGCAGCCGGCTTGGCAAGGAGGAAGTAAAATTACCTCTATTTGCAGATGACATGATCTTATACACAGAAAACTCTAAGGAATCCTCCAGAAAACTATTGAAACTAATAGAAGAGTTTGGCAGAGTCTCAGGTTATAAGATAAACATACAAAATCAGTTGGATTCCGGGAGCCAAGATGGCGGACTAGGCAGACGCTACCTCGGATCCCTCTTACAACAAAGACATGGAAAAACAAGTGAATCGATCACATACATAACAATCTACGAACCCTGAACAACAAACACAGATTTAGAGACGGAGAACGAACTAATACGGGGAAGCAGCGATTGTTTCCAGAGCCTGGAGCCAGCGTACCAGTCAGGTACGGCAGAAGCACAGAGAGCGGCTCCACCCCCCTGAACTAACCCCGGGAGGGGGACCAGCCGGTTCCATGGGCGGCGTGGGACGCAGCTGGTAGGAGAAGTCCCCGGGAGGCAGTGACTGGTCTTGGAGCAGAAAGAGCAGCGTCCGAGCCGGGGAACCGTCCCGCAGGGATTTGGACTGGATGCAGGTACGGCATAAACACGGAGAGTTGCTCCACGCCCCTGAACTAACCCTGGGAAGGGGACCAGCCGGGTCGCGCGGGCGGCGTGGGACGCAGCCGGTAGGAGAAGTCCCTGGGAGGCAGCGACTGGTATTGGAGCGGGGAGAACAGCATCCCAGCCAGAACACTCGGTCACGGCACAAGCACAGGGACCTGCTCCACCCATCTGAACTAACCCCGGTAGGAGGCCCAACTGGTTCTCGGGAGCGGCACGGCCACGTGGCTGGAGGGACGAGAAGTCCCCGGGAGGCAGCGACTGATTTTGGAGTCGAGAGTGCACCGTCCCAGTAGGGGAGCCTTGACGCTGGGCGTGGGGCTGGAAGCGGAGGATCTGACTGTGACTCCAGCGGGCCAGACCCCCCGGGGGCAATCTCCACACAGCCAGCACACATAGGCGACGCGCCCCGCGGGAGTCTCAGATATAATAGTCATTCCAAGCAAGACAAGCAACTCTGGCTGTATTCTGAGGTGCTACTCTCCTATCTCTCTGTTCCCTCCCCCACCCTCCCCAGGCGGCTTCATTAACATCTGAATAGCCTGAGCCAGAGGGAGAACTCTGATAGGGATCTGACTGCATTTTTTTTTTAGCGGATTTTCTGGAAAAACTAGTTTCCCAGTGATGGTCCGGAGACAACAATCCATATCAAACCACTTAAAGAAGCAGACCATGACAGCTTCTCCAACCCCCCAAACAAAAGAATCAAAATCTTTCCCAAATGAAGATACAATCTTGGAATTATCAGATACAGAATATAAAAAACTAATTTACAGAATGCTTAATGATATCACAAATGAAATTAGGATAACTGCAGAAAAAGCCAAGGAACACACTGATAAAGCAGTTGAAGAACTCAAAAAGATTATTCAAGAACATAGTGGAAAAATTAATAAGTTGCAAGAATCCATAGAGAGACAGCATGTAGAAATCCAAAAGATTAACAATAAAATAACAGAATTAGACAACGCACTAGGAAGTCAGAGGAGCAGACTCGAGCAATTAGAATGCAGACTGGGACATCTGGAGGACCAGGGAATCGACACCAACATAGCTGAAAAAAAATCAGATAAAAGAATTAAAAAAAATGAAGAAACCTTAAGAATTATGTGGGACTCTATCAAGAAGGATAACCTGCGGGTGATTGAAGTCCCAGAACAGGGAGGGGGGACAGAAAACACAGAGAAAATAGTTGAAGAACTCCTGACACAAAACTTGCCTGACATTATGAAAGACGAAAGGATATCTATCCAAGATGCTCATCGAACCCCATTTAAGATTGATCCAAAAAGAAAAACACCAAGACATATTATCATCAAACTCACCAAAACCAAAGATAAACAGAAAATTTTAAAAGCAGCCAGGGAGAAAAGAAAGATTTCCTTCAAGGGAGAATCAATAAGAATATGTTCTGACTACTCAGCAGAAACCATGCAGGCAAGAAGGGAATGGGACCACATATACAGAACACTGAAGGAGAAAAACTGCCAGCCAAGGATCATATATCCAGCAAAACTCTCTCTGAAATATGGAGGCGAAATTAAGATATTTACAGACAAACACAAGTTTAGAGAATTTGCAAAAACCAAACCAAAGCTACAAGAAATACTAAAGGATATTGTTTGGTCAGAGAACCAATAATATCAGATATCAGTACAACACAAGGTCACAAAACAGAACGTCCTGATATCAACTCAAATAGGGAAATCACAAAAACAAATTAAGATTAATTAAAAAAAATACACATAACAGGGAATCATGGAAGTCAATAGGTAAAAGATCACAATAATCAAAAAGAGGGACTAAATACAGGAGGCATTGAACTGCCAGATGGAGAGTGATACAAGGCGATATAGAACAATACAAGTTAGGTTTTTACTTAGAAAAATAGGGGTAAATAATAAGGTAACCACAAAAAGGTATAACGACTCTATAACTCAAGATAAAAACCAAGAAAAACGTAACGACTCAACTAACATAAAGTCAACACTATGAAAATGAGGATCTCACAATTTGCTAAGAAAAACGCCTCAGCACAAAAAAGTATGTGGAAAAATGAAATTGTCAACAACACACATAAAAAGGCATCAAAATGACAGCACTAAAAACTTATTTATCTATAATTATGCTGAATGTAAATGGACTAAATGCACCAATAAAGAGACAGAGAGTCACAGACTGGATAAAGAAACACGATCCATCTATATGCTGCCTACAAGAGACACACCTTAGACTTAGAGACACAAACAAACTAAAATTCAAAGGATGGAAAAAAGTATATCAAGCAAACAATAAGCAAAAAAGAAGAGGAGTAGCAATATTAATTTCTGACAAAATAGACTTTAGACTTAAATCCACCACAAAGGATAAAGAAGGACACTATATAATGATAAAAGGGACAATTGATCAGGAAGACATAACCATATTAAATATTTATGCACCCAATGACAGGGGTCAAGATACATAAATCAAATTTTAACAGAATTGAAAAGGGAGATAGATACCTCCACAATTATAGTAGGAGACTTCAACACACCACTTTCGGAGAAGGACAGGACATCCAGTAAGAAGCTCAACAGAGACACGGAAGATCTAATTACAACAATCAACCAACTTGACCTCATTGACTTATACAGAACTCTCCACCCAACTGCTGCAAAGTATACTTTTTTTTCTAGTGCACATGGAACATTCTCTAGAATAGACCACATATTAGGTCATAAAACAAACCTTTGCAGAGTCCAAAACATCGAAATATTACAAAGCATCTTCTCAGACCACAAGGCAATAAAACTAGAGATCAATAACAGAAAAACTAGGGAAAAGAAATCAAATACTTGGAAAATGAACAACACCCTTCTGAAAAAAGACTGGGTTATAGAAGACATTAAGGAGGGAATAAGGAAATTCATAGAAAGCAACGAGAATGAAAACACTTCCTATCAAAACCTCTGGGACACAGCAAAAGCAGTGCTCAGAGGCCAATTTATATCAATAAATGCACACATACAAAAAGAAGAAAGAGCCAAAATCAGAGAACTGTCCCTACAACTTGAACAAATAGAAACTGAGCAACAAAAGAATCCATCAGGCACCAGAAGAAAACAAATAATAAAAATTAGAGCTGAACTAAATGAATTAGAGAACAGAAAAACAGTTGAAAGAATTAACAAAGCCAAAAGCTGGTTCTTTGAAAAAAATAACAAAATTGATAAACCATTGGCTAGATTGACTAAAGAAATACAGGAAAGGAAACAAATAACCCGAATAAGAAATGAGAAGGACCACATCACAACAGAACCAAATGAAATTAAAAGAATCATTTCAGATTATTATGAAAAATTGTACTCTAACAAATTTGAAAACCTAGAAGAAATGGATGAATTCCTGGAAAAACACTACCTACCTAAACTAACACATTCAGAAGTAGAACAACTAAATAGACCCATAACAAAAAAAGAGATTGAAACGGTAATCAAAAAATTCCCAACAAAAAAAAGCCCTGGCCCGGACGGCTTCACTGCAGAGTTCTACCAAACTTTCAGAGAAGAGTTAACACCACTACTACTAAAGGTATTCCAAAGCATAGAAAATGACGGAATACTACCCAACTCATTCTATGAAGCCACCATCTCCCTGATACCAAAACCAGGTAAAGACATTACAAAAAAAGAAAATTATAGACCTATATCCCTCATGAACATTGATGCAAAAATCCTCAACAAAATTCTAGCCAATAGAATCCAATAACACATCAAAAAAATAATTCACCCTGATCAAGTGGGATTTATACCAGGTATGCAAGGCTGGTTTAATATCAGAAAAACCATTAATGTAATCCATCACGTAAATAAAACAAAAGACAAAAACCACATGATCTTATCAATTGATGCAGAAAAGGCATTTGACAAAGTCCAACACCCATTTATGATAAAAACTCTCAGCAAAATAGGAATTGAAGGAAAATTCCTCAACATAATAAAGGGCATCTATGCAAAGCCAACAGCCAATATCACTCTAAATGGAGAGAACCTGAAAGCATTTCCCTTGAGAACGGGAACCAGACAAGGATGCCCTTTATCACCGCTCTTATTCAACATCGTGTTGGAAGTCTTAGCCAGGGCAATTAGGCTAGACAAAGAAATAAAAGGTATCCGGATTGGCAAGGAAGAAGTAAAGTTATCACTATTTGCAGATGACATGATTATATACACAGAAAACCCTAAGGAATCCTCCAGAAAACTACTGAAACTAATAGAAGAGTTTGGCAGAGTCTCAGGTTATAAAATAAACATACAAAAATCACTTGGATTCCTCTACATCAACAAAAAGAACACCGAAGAGGAAATAACCAAATCAATACCATTCACAGTAGCCCCCATGAAGATAAGATACTTAGGAATAAATCTTACCAAGGATGTAAAAGACCTATATAAAGAAAACTACAAAGCTCTACTACAAGAAATTCAAAAGGACATACTTAAGTGGAAAAACATACCCTGCTCATGGATAGGAAGACTTAACATAGTAAAAATGTCTATGCTACCAAAAGCCATCTATACATTTAACGCACTTCCGATCCAAATTCCAATGTCATATTTTAAGGGGATAGAGAAACAAATCACCAATTTCATATGGAAGGGAAAGAAGCCCCGGATAAGCAAAGCACTACTGAAAAAGAAGAAGAAAGTGGGAGGCCTCACCTTACCTGACTTCAGAACCTATTATACAGCCACAGTAGTCAAAACAGCCTGGTATTGGTACAACAACAGACACATAGACCAATGGAACAGAATTGAGAACCCAGACATAGATCCATCCACGTATGAGCAGCTGATATTTGACAAAGGACCAGTGTCAATTAACTGGGGAAAAGATAGCCTTTTTAACAAATGGTGCTGGCATAACTGGATATCCCTTTGCAAAAAAATGAAACAGGACCCATACCTCACACCATGCACAAAAACTAACTCCAAGTGGATCAAAGACCTAAACATAAAGACTAAAACGATAAAGATCATGGAAGAAAAAATTGGGACAACCCTAGGAGCCCTAATACAAGGTATAAACAGAATACAAAACATTACCAAAAATGATGAAGAGAAACCCGATAACTGGGAGCTCCTAAAAATCAAACACCTATGCTCATCTAAAGGCTTCTCCAAAAGAGTAAAAAGACCACCTACAGCCTGGGAAAGATTTTTCAGCTATGACATCTCTGACCAGCGCCTGATCTCTAAAATCTACATGATTCTGTTAAAACTCAACCACAAAAAGACAAACAACCCAATCAAGAAGTGGGCAAAGGATATGAACACACATTTCACTAAAGAAGATATTCAGGCAGCCAACAGATACATGAGAAAATGCTCTCGATCATTAGCCATTAGAGAAATGCAAATTAAAACTACGATGAGATTCCATTTCACACCAGCAAGGCTGGCATTAATCCAAAAAACACAAAATAATAAATGTTGAAGAGGCTGCGGAGAGATTGGAACTCTCATACACTGCTGGTGGGAATGTAAAATGGTACAACCACTTTGGAAATCTATCTTGCGTTATCTTAAACAGTTAGAAATAGAACTACCATACAACCCAGAAATCCCACTCCTAGGAATATACCCTAGAGATACAAGAGCCTTCATACAAACAGATACATGCACACCCATGTTTATTGCAGCTCTGTTTACAATAGCAAAAAGTTGGAAGCAACCAAGGTGTCCATCAACGGATGAATGGTTAAATAAATTGTGGTATATTCACACAATGGAATACTACGCATCGATAAAGAACAGTGACGAATCTCTGAAACATTTCATAACATGGAGGAACCTGGAAGGCATTATGCTGAGCAAAATCAGTGAGAGGCAAAAGGACAAATATTGTATAAGACCACTATTATAAGATCTTGAGAAATAGTAAACCTGAGAAGAACACATACTTTTGTGGTTACGAGGGGGGGAGGGAGGGAGGGTGGGAGAGGATTTTTTTTGATTAATCAGTAGATAAGAACTGCTTTAGGTGAAGGGAAAGACAACACTCAATACATGGAAGGTCAGCTCAATTGGACTGGACCAAAAGCAAAGAAGTTTCCGGGATAAAATGAATGCTTCAAAGGTCAGCAGAGCAAGGGCGGGGGTCTGGGGAACATGGTTTGCGGGGACTTCTAAGTCAATTGGCAAAATAATTCTATTATGAAATCATTCTGCATCCCACTTTGAAATGTGGCGTCTGGGGTCTTAAATGCTAACAAGCGGCCATCTAAGATGCAGCAATTGGTCTGAACCCACCTGGAGCAAAGGAAAATGAAGAACACCAAGGCCACATGACAGCTAAGAGCCCAAGAGACAGAAAGGGCCACATGAACCAGAGACCTACATCATCCTGAGACCAGAAGAACTAGTTGGTGCCCGGCCACAATCAATGACTGCCCTGACAGGGAGCACAGCAGAGGACCCCTGAGGGAGCAGGAGATCAGTGGGATGCAGACCCCAAATTCTCATAAAAAGACCAAACTTAATGGTCTGACTGAGACTGGAGGAATCCCGGCGGCCATGCTCCCCAGACCTTCAGTTGACCCAGGACAGGAACCATCCCCGAAGACAACTCATCAGAAATGAAAGGGACTGGTCAGCAGGTGGGAGAGGGACACTGATGAAGAGTGAGCTAATTATATCAGGTGGACACTTGAGATTGTGTTGGCGACTCTTGTCTGGAGGGGGGATGGGAGGATAGAGAGAGAGGGAAGCCGGCAAAATTGTCAAGAAAGGAGAGACTGAAAGGGCTGACTCAAGAGGGGGAGAGCAAGTGGGAGTAGGGAGTGAGATGTATGTAAACTTATATGTGACAGACTGATTGGATTTGTAAACGTTCACTTGAAGCTTAATAAAAGTTATTTAAAAAAAAAATCAGTTGGATTCCTCTACATCAACAAAAAGAACATGGAAGAGGAAATCACCAAATCAATACCATTCACAGTAGCCCCCCAAAAGATAAAATACCAAATAAATCTTACCAAGGATGTAAAAGACCTATACAAAGAAAACTACAAAGCTCTACTACAAGAAATTAAAAAGGACATACTTAAGTGGAAAAACATACCTTGCTCATGGATAGGAAGACTTAACATAGTAAAAATGTCTATTCTACCAAAAGCCATCTATACATACAATGCACTTCCGATCCAAATTCCAATGACATTTTTTAATGTGATGGAGAAACAAATCGCCAACTTCATATGGAAGGGAAAGGAGCCTCAGATAAGAAAAGCATTACTGAAAAAGAAGAAGAAAGTGGGAGGCCTCATTCTACCTGATTTTAGGACCTATTATACAGCCACAGTAGTCAAAACAGCCTGGTACTGGTACAACAACAGACACATAGACCAATGGAACAGAGTTGAGAACCCACATGTGATCAGCTGATATTTGACAAAGGCCCAGTGTCAGTTAATTGGGGAAAAGATAGTCTTTTTAACAAATGGTGCTCGCATAACTGGATATCCATTTGCAAAAAAATGAAACAGGACCCATACCTCACACCATGCACAAAAACTAACTCCAAGTGGATCAAAGACCTAAACATAAAGACTAAAACGATAAAAATCATGGAAGAAAAAATAGGGACAACCCTAGGAGCCCTAATACAAGGTATAAACAGAATACAAAACATTACCAAAAATGACGAAGAGAAACTAGATAACTGGGAGCTCCTAAAAATCAAACACCTATGCTCATCTTAAGACTTCACCAAAAGAGTAAAAAGACCACCTACAGATTGGGAAAGAATTTTCAGCTATGACATCTCCGACCAGCGCCTGATCTCTAAAATCTATATGATTCTGTTAAAACTCAACCACAAAAAGACAAACAACCCAATCAAAAAGTGGGCAAAGGATATGAATGCACACTTCACTAAAGAAGATATTCAGGCAGCTAACAGATACATGAGAAAATGCTCTCGATCATTAGCCATTAGAGAAATGCAAATTAAAACTACGATGAGATTCCATCTCACTCCAACAAGGCTGGCATTAATGCAAAAAACACAAAATAATAAATGTTGGAGAGGCTGCAGAGAGATTGGAACCCTTATACACTGCTGGTGGGAATGTAAAATGGTACAACCACTTTGGAAATCTATCTGGCGTTATCTTAAACAGTTAGAAATAGAACTACCATACAACCCAGAAATCCTACTCCTCGGAATATATCTTAGAGAAATAAGAGCCTTCACACGAAGAGATATATGCACACCCATGTTTATTGCAGCTCTGTTTACAATAGCAAAAAGCTGGAAGCAACCAAGGTGTCCATCAATGGATGAATGGTTAAATAAATTGTGGTATATTCACACAATGGAATACTACGCTTCGATAAACAACAGTGAGGAATCGGTGAAACATTTCATAACATGGAGGAAACTGGAAGGCATTATGCTGAGTGAAATTAGTCAGAGACAAAAGGACAAATATTGCATAAGACCACTATTATAAGATCTTGAGAAATAGTAAAAACTGAGAAGAACACATACTTTTGTGGTTCCGAGGGGGGAGGGAGGTAGGGTGGGAGAGGGTTAAAAAAAAAAATCGCCTTCTCAGTGAGGACTTTCCGTATATAAAATTGCAACCCCCTAGTCTTTCTGAAACCCTCTTTCTCATTTAATTTTTTTCCATGGTGTTTTTCACCACCTAACATATTAGAACAAAGGCCTGGAAATTCGACTTCCTGAAAATCAGCCAGTGAAAACCCTATGGATGGCAACTGTCCAGTCCACTACCAATCATGGGGATAGTGCAAGACAAGGCAGTGTTTTGTTCCATTGTACGTGACGTTGCCATGAGTTGGGGGCCGACTCAAGGGAGCTAACAACAACAAACATACTATATGTTTTGTATACATATTTGGTTTATTAAAAGGAGCCCTGATGTTACAAAAAAAAAGAAAAAGAAAAAGAAAAATTCCTAGCTCCAGTGCAAACATTCAACGAAATAAACATTACAATTGCCTGTTGTCAGTAGGGTCACTAGGAGCGAGAATTGAGTTGACAGCAGTGGGTTTGGTTTTTCAGTTATTGACAATATGATTTTGGTAATTTCCCTTTGCCTTTATATAGTTTTTCTGTGATAAATTTTAATACTTTCACTCATTGCAAGAGTGTTTATGCCTGATTTCATATGGGCAACCCAAACCCAAACCAAACCCACTGCCGTCGACTCCGACTAATAGCAACCCTGTAGGACAGAGTAGAACTGACCCAAAGAGTTTCCAAGGAGTGCCTGGTGTATTTGAACTACCGACCTCTTAGTTAACAGCTGTAGCACTGAACCACTGCGCCACCAGTGTTTCCCATATGGGGAAAGCTACCTTTTTTTTTTTAATTATAATAAATACTCTTATTTATTGTTTATTATTTCTGTCTTGAATCTTACACTGGTCTCATAATAAAATTTCTAGGCATTGTTCTGGGCACTAAACCAAGTCCCTGCCCTAAAGCTTCTTCTGTTTGGTGGGGAAGAGGTAATACTGGCCAGTCTTCATTACTCTGTACCAGTCCCTCTTATCCCAGCCCTGGTGGTGCAGTGGTTAAGAGCTAGGCTGCTTACCAAAAGGTCAGCAGTTGGAATATACCAGCTGCTTCTTGGAAGCCCTATGGGGCAGTTCCTTAGGATCTCTACGAGTCAGAATCGACTCGTCTGTAACAAGGCTCTGGCCCTCTTATCACTCTCAAAGCTGTTGTAGACACATGATATGGCTCTTTCACTGAGAAATTGCTATGGGGAAAAACTGGGTATTACACCAGGTGCTTGTCACATTAGTGCCTCCTAGGAGGAAGAACCACAAGACTTCTTTCAGATTTAGATCATAAGATTTCCAAAGATGTTCTTCCCAAATGTAAGAGCTGTCGGAGGTCTTAAAAATTATTTTTTTAACAAGAGAAAGTGGATTGACATCTTAAATTAAACAAACAAATAAATAAAAGAGAATCAACAATGAACAAACTGAAATTGATTCAAAATTTTATATACAGCTGTGTTTTTCTGGGAACAAGGAGTCAACAGCTGTCATCAGATTCCAGAAAGGCCTTGTTATCTAAAGTGTGTAAAGGACCACATTTATGGTCTCAGCATAGTTGCTGCAGAGATGTTGGCAGCTCCAAATCCACCTGTTGAGCCCAGAGTCAGTTTCATAAGATCTATTCTGAACAAAGAGATACTTGGAAACATGGAAAATATATTCTACATGCCTGTGATATGTATTCTACATCTTACTGTGATACAATGTCAACTTGTCATTTTTTTTTTTTTTTTTGACTTTTCCACATGTTCCTTCTAGGTACCTGTTATTGAATTGTGGCTGCATCAAGTAAAGTGGAGTTAACTCTGAAATTGCTAGTGTTTCCATGTTTCTAATCCAGAAACATTGTTTCTTCTTTTTAGCCACTCCAGGCAGTCTTCATACTCATATTTGTTGAATTTATTAGCTAATCAACTATTCTGAAAGTGAGACTATAATAATAGCATAATTCCTCAAAGGTTAAGCAAAATGTATGAGAAAACATCTACCACCGAGTTTTGTACCTGATAGGACATTTATGAATTTCAAGTGTATAAAAACTAAAAAACAAAAACCAGTTGCCATTGAGTTGATTCTAACTCATGGTGATCCCATGTGTGTCAGAGTAGAACTGTGTTCTATATGGTTTTAAATGGTTGATTTTTTGGAAGTAGAACACCAAGCCTTTCTTTTGAGGCATCTCTGGGTGGACTCAAGCCACCAACATTTTGGTTAGCAGTGAGCCATTAACCCTTTGCACCACTGCCTCAGAAGAAAGATCTGTTGACCTACTTTAGAGAACTCGGACATCGAAAGCCCCATGGGGCACAGCTATTCTGCCACACGTGGGGTTGTCATGAGTTAGAATCAACTCCATGGCAACTAGTTTTTGGTGTAACCAAACATCACATTATGGCAAAGACTACTTTCTTTTTTTTTTAACAAGCAGTAGTATGGCAGGGCCTAAGTTACAAATTTGGTTTATGGTTTATGGTATCAGTGTCATAAGAAATGTTTAACTGTGCTTGATTTTTAAAAAATGATGTTGATTTTGTCAGTTCATGAGAGCCTATTTTTTTTTTTTTTTAAAACTATTTTACCAGAATGGTCAGTATGTCTTGAATTTGAATATTCACTCTTATGATAAACCATGTGGACCTTGTGGATTTCTTAAATGTTTTTTATAACCATCTAATGAGACAGTTGTGATCCACTTAAATATACACTAACCCAAAAGCCTCTTTCATATTTAGAACATACGTGCTGTGAAGGAAGTCATTCCAGAAAATCCAGGCTGTGGCAGACATTAACCTCCTACTTTGATGGCTTCCAATTTTCCTGAACCTCCATAAAAACCGAGGAAGTCACAACTGGAAGCACTTTCACGTCTGTAATAAAGAGCAAGTCTTCGTGCTTAGGGTTTAGCTACATTTCCTTTCTGTGCCAATAAATTATTTTCTTCCTTCAGCACAAAAGCTATAACCATGTCCCATTTCTCTCATTTTCATGAGGCCCCAAAAAGATTCAATCTGTACTTAAACCCCTGATAATTCCTAGGGGCTTCTTGAGAGAGTCAAGTTAAGGAGAAAATATTCAGTAAAGTAACTAACAAAAATCCTAATGTAGATGACCCAGCTCAGAATTCCTTTTGTCAATAGCTGATGACTGTTCTAATTCTCTTTGGTCGTTATTCTCTAGTGTGTGTCTACAAGTGGAGCACTGTACTCTGCTAGCAGATCTGTAAGTTTTACTTGGAGTATTTTCCAGCCAGATTTTACCAATGTACCCTGACTTGTGGAGTGTAGTGAAGGTAGAAGTGGCGAAGGCATTGGGACTTTGGTCTCAGAAATAAAAGGAATGTGCTCGAGTCCAGGCTCAGCCACTCCCTGTGGGAACTCCTACAAGACGCCCAGCTTCTCTGGGCCTCATTTTCCTTGTCTGTAACATAGGGGATCTGGACTAGATTCTCGCTACAGCCTCTTATGACTCAAATTTTCCACTAAGCCCAGATGTTCCACTCAAGGACTTTAGTACAATTTTGAAGGGAATATGAATCTTCTCCTCCCAAAATGTTAGAGCCGGAGCTAAAAACCCAGGATGTGTTAGTGTCTATGAGTTTTGAAATTGGGTTTTGGTCGTTGTTGTCATTGTTAGGTGCCATTAAGTTGATTCTGACTCATAGCAACCCTATGTACAACAGAAGGAAATTCTGCTCAGTCCTGTGCCATCCTCACAAGCATTGCTATGTTTGAGCCCATTGTTGCTGTCACTGTATCAATCTGTCTTCTTGAGGGTCTTCCTCTTTTTCACTGACCTTCTACTTTACCAAGCATGATGTCCTTCTCTAGGAACCGGTTCCTCCTGATAACATCTCCAAAACACTTGGAACGAAGTCTAGCAATCTTGCTTCCAAGGAGCATTCTGGCTATACTTCCTCCAAGACTGATTTGTTTGTTCTTCTGGCAGTCCATGGTATATTCAATATTCTTCCCGTACACCATTATTCAAAGGCATCAATTCTTCTTTGGTCTTCTTATTCACATGCATATGAGCCAATACCATGACTTGGGTCAGGCGCATCTTAGTCCTCAAAGTGACATCTTTACTTTTTAACGGTTTAAAGAGGTCTTTTACAGCAGATTTGCACAATGCAGTACGTCATTTGATTTATTGACTGCTGCTTCCATGGTTGTTAATTGTAGATCCAAGTAAAATGAAATCTTTGGTAACTTCAATCTATTCTCAATTTGTCATGATGTTGCTTATTGGTCCAGTTGTGAGGATTTTTGTTTTCTTTTGTCAAAGTGTCATCTATACTGAAGGCTGCAGTCTTTGATTTTTATCTGTAGGTGAAGTCCTCTTCACTTTCAGCAAGCAAGGTTGTGTCATCTGCATATCACAGGTTGTTAATTAGTCTTCCTCCAATCCTGGCCACATTCTTCTTCATATAGTCCAGCTTCTCGGATTATTTGCTCATCACATGGATTGAATAAGTATGATGGAAGGATACAACCTGATGCATGCCTTTCTTGATTTTAAACCATGCAGCATCCCCTTTTCTGCTCAAATAACTACTTGTTCTATATACAGGTTCCGCATGAACACAATTAAGTTTTGGTACAGTCTTTTGGTTACAAAATGTTAATCTGAAAGCTAACAGAGGAGGCAAGTTAATATAAGGAAGCAAGATCTTTTTCTTTTATGGATTATCATCTAGGAAGGATATGAACGTAAGAATTGACAGGCTCTCCCTGAACAAATACAATGTAGGAGTTGCCTAGTGGTATGGAAAACAGAATATAACTCTCAGATCCCATTTAAGGGCTAATAAGCCATTGGATATTTCTGGGTGGCACAAATGGTTAAGTGCTCGGCTACTCACTAAAAGGTTGATGGTTCAAATCCACCCACAAGTGTCTCAAAAGAAAGGCCTGGCAATCTACCTCTGAAAAATCAGCCATTGAAAACCCTGTGGAGTTCATTTTTACCCTGATACCCATGAGATTGCCATGAGTCGGCACTGACTTGACAGCAACTAACTACAACGAGAGATTAGCTGGTACATTGCATTCTAGATGCACAAGTTTTAACAACTGTTTTTAGGGAAGTGTAGGTTAAGGTATCGCCCTAAGTCCTGAGCACTGGGCATCCAAAGTCATGTCCCATTCAGTACACAGCAGAGGGTCCGGATCCTTCTAAGGGTCCAGGCACGTACATAAACTAGTTATGTCACCTCTACGTCTGCCCTTCCTTACTTCCATAGAAGTCATTTTCTTCATCTTTCTTCATGGCTATCTTCTGTCTCTTCTACTTTATGGCTGATAGTAAATCTACCTGTTTTGAGTTATCTCGTCTTAGGTCTTGAGATATAAAGGAAAGTTATGGGATTTGGTATATACAACTTTTTCTCTTCAACAAAGTCCATTTTGCAAGTCTTTTTGGTCAGGACTTAAAATCCTATTTTGAAGGCCAAAAGTGGAGCACCAGGGCTCCCTAACCAGATTTTACTCAGGTAAAAATTTTACAGAGACCTAAGCATCATTTTCCTCCAAGGTACCATGAACTTCTAAGGATAATTTAAAAAGTAATTGCCTTTGAATGGACTCTGACTCATGGAGATCTCACGGTTGTCAGAGTAGAACTGTGCTCCAAAAGGTTTTCAGGGGCTGATTTTTTGGAAGTAGAACGCTAGGTCTCTGTTCTGAGGTGCCTCTGGGTAGATCAGAACAGCCAATCTTTTGGTTGGCAGCCAAGTGTATTAGCCATGTGCACCACCCAAGAACTTCATGAATAATAAGGAGCGCCTAACTACTAAGAGCACTGCTTGTATTAACTCATTTAACCCTCTCAGTAGACCTACTCAGTAAGTAGTATTATTGAGCCCATTTGACCCATGAGAAAACTGAGACCTAGAAAGGTTAATTAACTACATAAGAACACACAGCTAGAAAGTGGTGGAACTGGAATTTAACATGAAACACGTATGGCCTTGTGAAAGCTGATGGTGATGACAACATGCACACAAATAAACCCATTGCCACACAAATAAAGGCTGTCATTTTCTCTCACAATGACTTTTTCTGTTTTCTCCTTATCTAAGAAATCATGTGCTCAAATCTTATAGGACCTTGTACTTGGGCAGCCAGCTATTATTTTTGGTTGGTTTTCAAACTTTTTTTGAAAAACCCATCTCATTAAATGACACCTCAAGCAAAGCTTAATATACACAACTTGTCAAATAGGAATGCTGTGGTCGAGAGGAAGGGCTGGATGTACTTGCTGGGGATGGGAGACAAAAGCATGGCCAAGTTGCTTCCTTCCAGTCAGCTCTCATTCGATGTCACAACATCTCAGACTTCATTTTGAAACCCTTCTCCTAGCGTTTGGGTTCTTCCTTATCAAAAATTTCCTCCAGATAATCTGGTCAAACCATGGAATATCAGGTCTAGAATGAATCTTTACCATCACCTGGCTTAGTATTTACCTTAGTGGGGGCTGGGGAGCTCAGGGGTGGGCCTCCAGAGTCTCTTCCCTTTGCACTTTGCACTGCACTGCTCTTTAGGAAAAGCTTCCTTTGGAGACCATCCAGGACTCCTTAAAAGCAGAGATGGCAAAGGGAGCTCTCTAACTGACTTGGGACCAAGGGAATATGTTGCTTTGATGCTTTTTGAAGTGTTGCTGTGATTGTTGTTAGTTGCCGTCGAGTTGGCTTTGACTCATGGCAAACTTACATATAACAGAGTGAGATGATGAAGTGATGGTGTCTGGTCCTACGCCATCTTCATGACTGTTGGCATATTTGAGTCCATTGTTGTGGCTATTATGTAATGCCTTCCATCCTAGGGGGCTCAACTTCTAGCACTACATCAGGCAAAAAAATTTTTTGTGGTTTTCACTGACTAATTTTTCTAAGTAGATTGCTAAGTCTGTTCCTAGTCTGTCTTAGTCTGGAAGCTCGGCTGAGCCCTGAAGTAAATACTCTTATCAGGTGAGAATTCTCTAGATCTCCATAGTCTGAATCACTCTTTATTGCCTCACTCCTGGCCTGCTTCACTCACTCCTTGAACCACCTGGTCCATGAAGGTGGTTGTGTTTGCAACACCAGATTTACAGAGTGGCTGCTTCCCTGCAAGACTAACAAAGAATCAGTAATATCAGCTCACCCACACTGGTAGCCTGTGCACTCCATGAGGGTAATGACTCTGTCTCCTTGATCCATCCAAACCCAGAGCCTGGGGTAGAGGAAATGCCCAATACACACTAGCTTAATTAATAATGCCACTAGTGAGTGCCCTAATAAACTGACTTGATATGAATGCGCTAATTGAGAACAAAGAATAGATGTGCCTTCTAAGTGCTTAACTTTCAGTAAGGAAAACGACTGATCATTAGGGGAGGACCCTTTGTCATTAGTTCACAATCTACAAAACAGCAGGAAAAGTGTACTGATTTGGTAAATCACAGAATTAACTACTTTATCTGATTTGTATTACTCATTGGCTTGGTAATAAGATTCTAATGGGAACACATTGGCATTTTTACAAATGCTTTAATGTCTTATGTCTCAAAGAGAAAGTCAGCTCATTTTCCACAGGAACATTCAGTTTAATGGGGACAATATATGTCCCTTTGAGTCTATCCCAAATGTACCCAGAAACCCAATTTGAAGCACATTTATTCTTTGGAAAATATTTTCATTTTTACTGTTTACTATTTTAATTCCCACCCAGATCACAGCCATAATTCTGGTGTCAGAATCGAAAGTAATTTTTAATAACTTTTGTTTTAAGGACCTCATATATTTTAGGTTATCAGTAAATCTGTGGAAGAAAATACAGTTTTCTTAAAAGTTGTTAATGGCAATAGTACATTAATTACGTGTTATAATAATGAATAGCCTCCTGGAGATTTCAGGCTCTTACAATCTGTGAATTATGCCTATATATTTTGACATTGAGCACCTGTGAGTTGGACCCTGTGTGTTTTGAAAGAAAGATGTCTTTTAACCACATTGCTAATATATTTGTATTATATAATATTTTATGTCAGCCTTATGTTAAAGTCTGTAGGAAAAGACTTCTTTAAGGTTTTAAAAAGCAAAGATGTCACTTTGATGACTAAGATGTGCCTTACCAAGCCATGGTCTTTTCAGTTAGCTCATATACAAGCAAAAGCTGGACAATGAAAAAGAAAGATAGAAGAACTGATGCTTTTGAATGGTGGTGTTGGCAAAGAATATTGAATATACTGTGAATTGCCAGAAGAATGAACAAATCAGTCTTAGAAGAAATACAAACACAATGCTCCTTAGAAGGGAGGATGGAGAGACTTCAGTTCACTTACTTCAGACACCTCCTCAGGAAAGACCAGTCACTAGAAAAGGACATCATGTTTGGTAAAGTAAAGTGTCAGCAAAAACAAGGGAAATGCTCCATAAAGTGGATTGACACAAGAGCCATGACGATGTGTTACCAATTGCCAATCTAACACAAAGGGTCCTTGTCTTTTCCCGAGTAAGAATACACGTGAAAGACAAACTTTATCTTCATCAAGCTTTATTTTGCTTCAGTCAAGCAAAAGGAGTAAGTGGGGATCTAAGCTTCTCCAAAAGACTCACTCGAAAAGGGAAGCAAGGCTAGGGCTTATATGGGTTCAGTGGAGACAAAAGAGTAATGAATATTTAGTGGGCTTCTTTCAAGGGGTGGGCACTTCTCAGAATGGCCGTGTATGTTCATTAGGTTGCGTGCGCATCTGGAATCTAAGATGGAACCTGCTGATATTCAAGATGGAGTCCTCTCAGCAGCCCTTGACATCACTTATTACGGGTTATAACATAAGCTCACTTGACCTTTGGCAGTACATCGCCATCTTCGGAAGGCTAAGGAAGGTCAAAGAGCAGTCACGTTCTGCTCCTTTGCGCATTTCTTGTCCCAAGTGATTAGGTTAACATTTTCAAAGGAAATCAGAAGAGTCTGAGGATGTAAGTAAATCTGACTGTCTTAGATATCTAGTGTTTCTACAATGGAAATACCAGAAGTGGACAGCTTTAACAAAGAGAAATTTATTTCCTCACGGTTTAGGAGGCTCTGAAGGAAGGTCCTTGTCTTTTCAGTTTCTGCTTCCTGGTTCCTTGGAGATCTCCAGGTGTCTCGGCATCTGTTTTACCCCATCTCTCTTCTTTCACTTACTCATTTAATCTTTGCTGTATCTCAAAAGAGATTAACTCAAGACACCCCCTACACTAATCCTGCTTTATTAGCATAGCAAAGACAGCCCATTCCCAAATGGGATTATAACCACAGGCATAGAGGTTAGGATTTACAACACATATTTTCCGGGGACACAATTCAATCCATTACACAGAGTCTCAGAATTTTTCTTATTTCAAAGAGTTGCTGAAATTAATGCCAAATATTCTGGAAAAGCAAATAATTCCCATGGATCTACCTTTTGGGTGAGTTTAAAATGTTATCACTTATGCCTTGTTTTCAAATTTGTGTAAATTATTTCTTCAACAAGAAAAAATTATGCACTTTGAGGGAAGTCTGTGTTACTCTTCTCACATAATCACATGGGCACATGGGTGTAATTCAATATTTTAATAACTTCTGCTATTCAGACAATTTCTTGTCATCATCATCTCATTATCACTATCATGATCTTAATGGTAAAGAAGTCCAACAGTGGCCAGTTTTTTGAGTGTCAGCAAATAATAACATTGCCACAAAGATTATTTCAAATTAAAAAATATCTATTATCTCTGTTGCTGACATGTATGCCTTGCCTTAAAGACTGTATGTTTTTTGAATAATGTCATGACCACCTTAGGGGGAGCACAGCTTTTAAATATCAAAAAAAAAAAAAACAACAAATCCATTGCCATCGAGTCAATTCCGACTTACAGCAACCCTATAGCACAGAGTAGAACTGCCCCATAGAGTTTCCGAGGAGCACCTGGTGGATTCAAACTGCCAACTTTTGGTTAGCAGCTGTAGCTCTTAACCACTGTGCTACCAGGGTTTAACTTTTATATAAGTAGCATTAATTCAGAGGGATCCCATTAAAACTTTGTGCTACTCCAAAATGAATTTTCAAGATTGACCCCAAAACTTACCTCCTATGGAGCAGTTCTTCTCTGTACTATAGCAAAACCCACCCAAATCAGAATTGACTTGGCTGCACTGGATTTGATTTATTCTCAATTTATATAATTCCTTTTCAAAAACTACAAAAACAACATTTAAAATTTAAAATGTCTTTGACAAAGGAAAAAGTGCTCTGAAATGTCAAATTCATTCATGCTTTATTTCTTTTGCTGTGATGCCTCTTAAATATAATTTCAGCTTCAGCTATAGTTTTTCTTTAAAATTATATTGAAACTTAGATGACAGGGTTTATTGTAGGTGGCAGGGTCTTCTCAGGTGCCTCTGGTGGTTTAAAAATATGTCCTTAATTTTTTTGACTCATAAGAAAAATGGAGTCCAATTCCCTTGCCATTGTATATGGATAAGCCTTAGTGACTCACTTCTGATGAACAGAATGTGGTAGAAGTGGCACTGTGTGACTTCTGAGGCTGGGTTAGAAAAAGCAATACAGCTTCTGCCTGTCTGTCTGCTGGAATGCTTACCCTTGAACCCATCGACCATGCTGAGAGGAAGCCCAATAGCCACATGGGAAGCCGACAGCCATCATCAACCACTGGCCATGTGGTTCCAGTCCCAGTCCCACATGCTGCTGAGTGGAGAAGAGATGAGCTGTCCTGTGGAGCCCTGGCCAATCACAGATTCATGAGCAAAATAAACATGGTCATTTTTTTTTTAAGCCACTAACTTTTGGGTGGCTGTTATATGGGAATAAATAACTAGAACAATCCCATTCAATCATTTCCAAATGGAAAGCATCTTGAGTAATTTAAATAAAATAACAGTAAATACAAAACACAATCACCAGACATATCATAGAAGAATCTGGGAAACTTTTTTATTTTTATATTTCATCAGCAGTAGTGATGCCCTATCAGGATAAAGGGAGAATCAATAATGGATTTGATCTTTTTTCCCTTTACTAGTTTGTTGAAAATTAACCAAACCAAAAAACCAAACCCACTGCCGTTGAGTAGATTCTAACTCATAGCAACCCTATAGGACAGAGTAAAACTGCCCATAGAGTTTCCAAGGAGCACCTGATAGACTCAAACTACCAAGCTTTTGGTCAACAGCTGTAGCTCTTAACCACTATATGATGAAAATTAGGCCTTGAAATTAGACCTGAAATTCTGGCATAGGGTGTATTCAAATAATCCTATCCTTTATCACAGAATCTCACTCTGGGCAATTCTTAAACTGAATTGTTCTTTTCCTACCCGGTGATTCTTTCTCCTATGATTCTCATCACCATCAACTGAGTTATTATTTGGCAGCAAAATCTATCCTGATTCCTTTCTCTCTTTCTTCTGTACCATCAATCATTACATCTTATAGATATTGTTTCTATCATTAAATCCATCCTTTTCTCTCCATACCCAGAGCCAATATCTCACTTAAAAACCAGCCAATTTTGATTCATGGTGGAGTCATGTGTGTCAGGGTAGAACTGTGCTCCATATTGTTTTCAATTACTGATTTTTGGAATTAGACTACCAGGCCTTTCTTCTGAGGTGCCTCTGGGTGGACTTGAACCTCAAACTTTTGCTTAGCAGCAGAGTGCATTAACGATTTTCATCACCCAGGGACTCCGACCCTGCTTAGACCCCATAATTTCTCACTAATGTAATGGCAAAGCCTGTCAACTGGTCTCTTGACCTCCAGTCTTGCTCCCCTCCAATACCTTCTCCGCACAGGCACAATGATCTTCAAGAATTGCAAATCCGATGATGTTACTTCACGGATTAAACATTTTTAATGATCCTTTGGTTTCCTTTGGAAATGTCTGCATTCCTTATCATGGCTTACAAGGCCCTCATGATCTCGTTGCTGCTTTCCTTCTAAACCCCCTTCCTGGTCTCCTTCCTTCTCCCTCACAGGATAGCAACTATCACTTTGGAACTTCCCCAGATTTCCACTTTTATACCCGCAAATTTGTTTGCTTTTAATCCAAGTGTTTCCTCATTTCCTCCTACTACAAAAAGGGCAGGATCAAGGCCAGCTCTTACTCCCTCCCTGGCCCAGGTTTCATATCCTATCCTAAGTCTACATAGGAAGTTACAAGTCAAATTAATCTGTTATTCATAGATCTTCTTCGGTTTCAGACTCAAATTCTTCTAAGTACTTTTTGAGCTCATGGCTATGAATGGTTCATGTTTTGCTGCATATGTTTTGCCTCTATGCCATTAAGGGCCTTGGAGAAGTTATGTTTCTTCAGAGTGCTCCATTGGGGCCTCTGGAATTTTTCCCCATCTGAAGATACAAGTTCTCAAAGTTTTGATGTGAAGACGCAGGCAGTGACACTATGTCAAGACTCTATCCCGGCTGACAGTGACATTCAGAGGCAGATGTCACAACGTAAAAAAGTAGTGCTTCTTAGAATAGGTGAAATAGAGTATTACTTAGACATTGAGAAAATATCTTTGTCTGTTCTAGGATGTTTTCCATGAGTATTCAGGTTGTTCTAAATGCCTTTCCTCCCTCCCTCCCTCTCTCCCTCCCTCCCTCCCTCCCTTGTCTTTTCTTTTTTGGTTTGAGGTGGGATGGTTTGCTTTCTTCATTAGACTCTACATTGTATGAAATTGTGCAATTAAAAGCTTGAGCTCTGAATCTCAGTGTCTTACCAACAGTGTGACCTGAACAAGCAAATTAATGTCCACAGTCTCCATATCCCATCTCTAAATTGGTTTTATGAGGGAAACTCTTATGGCTGTTGTGAGGCCTAAGTGTCTGTTTAGTCCAGTGCCTGCAACTTCTGCCCAATAAATGTTCTTATTGTGAGGCCCTCACCTTCATCGGCTTAGATCCTAACCCAGTGTAAAGGCTCCCTATAAATGTGCTGAGGGGACTTTTTCATGATCGTGTTGGTAACGTGTGGATGCATCTGTGATATGCTCTATGAGGAATAGAGTTTTACTTTGGCCCTTTTCTGAACTAAACAAACCACTTCTTCATTGGGAACTCAATTTACAACAACAAACTAAAGTTATTCTAATTACTATAAAGTGCCATTTAGCTGTGGCATTTAATCAATGATATTTTTATATGTATCAAGTTTCCTTTACAATAAGGGCTGAAACTACTACATTTGACCAACTCCATGGTAAGGCAGATTCTCTCGGCATTCTCATACCAAAGGGAGTAAATTGAAGATGCTAAATTAGGACAAATTATCTGCAACCTGCTTCCCGAGACTGCGAAAGAGATACAAAGGCACGGCTTACCCTACAGTTTTATGGCTCCTTCTAACGTGTACCCAAAGGATCCCCAGAGCACGTAGTGGCTTTCCAGAGGCCCCACGTTCACTCCTTCCTCTCCGCCCCTCTCACGTGGCTGTGCTTCATAACCCATTTTATGTGTGTGTGTGTTTCATCGTTCTTTCCAGGTATGGTCCTTTGGTTTGTATTTTCAAAGGAATTTGCCCTGGTTAATATGCTGTCTTTTCTTCTCATGCCAGATGAGTTAGTCTGTTCATATGCAGGAACAATGGATAAAATACTTTAACAAATTCATCAGGGAAACAGAAGATAATTCACTTAAATCAAACAACCATGTGTAATTTGTAGCGTCTAAACTGAAGCCCCAACACAGCACAATTAAACCAGAGTTTCTGGGGAAGCACCCAAGTCTTTGCGTTTTCAAAGCTCTCCAAGTTATGCTAATGAGCAGTCAGAGCTGAGGGCCACTGAGCCAGGGTGCCTAGATTATGCAGGCTGTTTGCATAGATACAAAAAAGTACCTAAAATAAACTGCGTAACACAGTTCCTGTAATGGAAGGAACTTACAAACTTGTATACCTGTACATCTTTTAGCATGGCACAGGCAGACAGGCTGGGCCTCAAACTTGCAGGCAGCTATCATTCTGCTCAGAATGAGGCACTTCATCCACTGGCGTCAACCATTCCACGGGTGCTGTGTTCATCTGTGATCCACTCAGACACATGAGGCACTTACACAGCGTTGAAAGCCATTATTATCATTTATATAAAGCAAACAATAAACGATAAAAACAGTTTCTCAAAGAAGAAACACCTAGCATTCCCTAAATTACTCATGCCCATTCTTAGGTCACTCAGCAGGTGTGCTGTGGTTTAGGTCAGATGCTGTGTTCATGTCACTGCTGCCCCCAACTACCCCAACGCTGCCTGGGGGGCCTGCGTGGCTCTCGAGGCTTCTGCTCTGCCACTGAGCCTCACCTTGCTGACAGGAAGATCCCTGCACAGGATCTCCAGAGCATCAGCTTCAGGGCCTTTCCAGGCCTCTGCTTCTGACTCCTGCCATGCTTCTGGGGCCTGTGCTGCTCAAGGGATTACATGGGTCCTGTCCCGCTGCCTGGGGGGAAAGCAACTCCTGTAGGAGATACACTCAGGCCTCTGCCCTGCCAAGGCAAGTGTTATAACTCTTTAACTCCAGAAAACTTCCTACTCAGAGGCACCCTACTCCACCAACAACCTGCATGCAGGTGCCCAGCTTTCGCCCGGCTCTCTTTCCCTATGCTGGCAAGCTCACTGCTGCTTGTACTCCTGCTGCTGTTTCTCACCATCTCATGCCTTCTTCAGTGTTACAGCTCTCTCTTCTGGATCTAGCAGGTTCTCAGGGCAGGGACTCTGGGTCCAAAAGAAGAGCTCTGCTCGACTGTTTTGAGGGTAGTGAGGTCCCTCCTAACCTCTTGATTGGCCTTAATATAAGCAAACTCCTTGTTAATTTCGAGGCCCTCCTGGCAGGACCACAAACAGACCAATCCCCTCAGTAGATTGCAAGTCAGTTGATTTGCATAGTACTTGACCAATTCCTTGCAAAATTGTGGCCCAGCCAATCATTTTGTGGGAGTTAAAAACCATGGCTAGAAATGCCATACAAAAGTGATTCATTGCACCACAAATCTTACACCATTCTCATTGTTACTTTGGGGCCAATTTCCAGTCATGGCAACTTCACTTGTGTCAGAGTGGCTGATTTTTCGAAATTAGATCGACAGGCCTTCTTCCCCCCAGGCGGACTGGAACCTCTAATCTTTTACTTAGCATCTTAGTGCATTCACCATTTGCACTAGAGATTAAACTCACATTTTAGTAACTGGACCGATTATTTCACTAAAAAAGTGCATAAATTATACTCTATAGTAGAGTTTCTGTATTGAAGAAAACTTGTCATATCTGTAAAGGGATTTATTTTGTGGGGGGTGCTAATCTGAACATTTATTTTTTAAATTTTTATTGTGCTTTAAGTGAAAGTTTACTAATCAAGTCAGTCTCTTACACAAAAAGTTATATACGCCTTGCTACTTTTTCCCAATTGCTCTCCCCTTAATGAGACAGCCTGTTCCCTCCCTCCACTCTCTCTTTTCGTGTCCTTTTCGTCAGCTTCTAACCCCCTCTACCCTCTCTCATTTCCCCTCCAGAAAGAAGATGCCAACATAGTCTCCAGTGTCCACCTGATCCAAGGAGCTCACTCCTCACCAGCATCCCTCTCCAGCCCATTGTCCAGTCCAATCCCTACCTGAAGAGTTGGCTTTGAGAATGGGTCCTGTCCTGGGCCAACAGAAGGTCTGGGGGCCATGACCACCAGGGTCCTTCTAGTCTAAGTCAGACAATTAAATCTGGTCTTTTTACAAGATTTTGGGATCTGCATCCACTGCTCTCCTACACCCTCAGGGGTTCTCTGCTGAGTTTTCTGTAAGGGCAGTCATCAGCTGTAGCTGGGCACCATCTAGTTCTTCTGGTCTCAGGCTGATAAAGTCTCTGGTTTATGTGGCCCTTTCTGTCTCTTGGGCTCGTAATTACCTTGTGTCCTTGGTGTTCTTCATTCTCCTTTGATCCAGGTGGGTTGAGACCAATTGATGCATCTTAGATGGCTGCTTGCTAGCATTTAAGACCCCAGATGCCACTTTCCAAAGTGGAATGCAGAATGTTTTCTTAATAGATTTTATTAAGCCTATTGACCTAGATATCCTCTGAAATCATGGTCCTCAAACCCCTGTCCCTGCTACACTGGCCTTCAAAGCATTCAGTTTATTCAGGAAACTTCTTTGCTTTTGGTTTAGTCCAGTTGTGCTGACCTCGCCTGTATTGAGTGTTGTCTTTCTCATCACCTAAAGTAGTACTTATCTACTATCTAATTAGTGAATACCCCTCTTCTACTCTCCCTCTCTCCCCTGTCTCATAACCATCAAAGAATATTTTCTTCTCTGTTTAAACAATTTCTCCAGTTCTTATAATAGTGGTCTTATACAATATTTGTCCTTTTGCAACTGACTAATTTCACTCAGCATAATGCCTTCCAGATTCCTCCATGTTATGAAATGTTCCACAGATTCATCGCTGTTCTTTATCGATGTGTAGTATTCCATTGTGTGAATATACCACAATTTATTTATCCATTCATCCGTTGATGGGCACCTTGGTTGCTTCCATTTTTTTTTTGCTATTGGAAACAGTGCTGCAGTGAACATGGGTGTGCATATATCTGTTCGTGTAAAGGCTCTTATTTCTCTAGGATATTTTCCAAGGAGTTGGATTGCTGGATGGCATGGTAGTTCCATTTCTAGCTTTTTAGGGAAGCGCCAAATCGATTTCCAAAGTGGTTGTACCATTTTACATTCCCATCAGCAGTGTATAAATGTTCTAATCTCTCCACACCCTCTCCAACATTTATTATTTTGTTTTTTTTGGATTAATGCCAGCCTTGCTGGAGTGAGATGAAATCTCGTTGTAGTTTTGATCTGCATTTCTCTAATGTCAAATTGCTGACCTTTTGATTAGCAGCCGTAGCTCTTAACCACTACTCCACCAGGGTTTCCTTACCATGTATAAAAATGTATAGCAATACATAAATTGTGGCAGTGTCAATTTTCTAATAGAAAATTTATGTGCAAAAGTGACCATCTTATATAAGAATGAACAAGAGTCTTCCTTGGAAATGATAACGTAAAATGCAGTACTCAGCCATTTTTTAGAGGGGGAAATGGGAATACAATGAAAGATGTGTCCATGTAATACATAAAGATGTTAAGAAAACAAAATGTTACAGTACAGGAAGTTTTTGTTCACCTGACTGGTTTCTCCCTTAAATATGAAGGATTTTCTTTCATACTCCTCAATAGCTATCTTAAGAGTTATAGGTAACTTCAAAATTTCACAAATGCTGCTTGGCATCCAATTTGGGTGTTATGTTTGTACTGTTTTGTTATTGTCATTTCTCAGTCTCCTATGTTGTTTAAATAATGCCACACAGAAGCAATAATTTTGCAGATAACCTTGTTTGGGGAGTGGATTTTGTTTTTGGAAAACAGGCTGTATGTTAATTACATGGATAAAACATTTCCCACTATTTTACAAAGCAAAATGTCAATATTGCCCCTAAGCATGAAGTGGAATGTTTATTTACTATGCAATAAATGTTGAAAAGACAGGATAGCTTAAGGGATAAATACATAACTGAAGACAATATTTTATCAATATCAGTTGCCACTTCTGCTGTATTGCACCAAATATAACTTTGATTTATTAATTTTGACTCATTCTGTAGGCATTTTATGTAGATTATTTTATGAAAATAACCTATTCTGTGAGCACAAACACTATAGATATAAGGTCAGCAACACCAAAAATCTCTGTAGTCAAGAGAAACCATCTTCTATGCCAATTATAGAACTCTAATTATATTTGTATTTTCAAATATTCCACCCCATGTCTATAAAATTACAATGCTACCATTAATTTTTGTATTAATTATACTCATTATTAATTATACTTCAGTGTTCCTCAAAGAGACGTGCTGGCCATGTGGGTAGCTAATAGGCTGTAGTTGTCTGAACACATGACTTGTAATAAATGGATTTTAATGGGCTTGCTCTTTGATAGATCATCAGTAGTGAAGTCCAACAGTTGTAGATGTTAGCTTGTCTTTCTGAACTAGCATTCAAAGATGTGGTTAGCAATTTGTGAAATATGTGTGTGTGGGTGCGTGAGTGTGTGTGTGTGTGTGTGTGTGTGAATGTATGTATGTGTAGAGAATAAGAGTGGGAATATTGTTTCAAAATATACTAGTACATTCAATGCTGTTATTTTGTGTGGCTAAGAGCCAATATCATGTCAGAATTCTAATTGTATTGCTTAGCTATATTTAGGTATAAGGCCTTGAATTGAGGATGAGACAAATCAAACACACTCTAGTGGAATCTTCTTTGCTGATTATAACACCTGAAACAGTTTTGAAAGTAGCTGAACACACAGCTTTTCAGCTGTTAAAATGGGAGTGAAAATGGGTACGTCCATTACTGTGACTCTTCTAATTTCCTTTACAGAGAGCCCACAAAGCTAAATCATGGCTGCTGCATGAATTATCTGGGCTTTTCAGAGTAACAATAAACCAGAGAACATAAATGTTTGGTGGGCGGTGCAAATGGTTAACATGCTTCTAATTGAAATGTTGGAAGTTTGAGTCCACCCAGAGAAACCTACTCCTGAGTAATCACCCATTAAAAACCCTGTGGAGCACAGTTCTAACCTAATATACATGGGGTTACCATGAGTTAGCATTGACTCAATGACAACTGGTTTTTTAAGATCGTCTGCTGACCTTACAAAGCTAACGTGAGTGTGGGGAAAACAAAATACAATATCTGTGCCTACAAGCTTTGGTATTAAAAAAAGGGTGAATGTTTTTTAATATGCCTGGAATCATAGTATTTTATTCTTTTTATATGTTGCAGGACTTGATTTCCTAACATATTCTTAAGTGTACTTACACCTATGTTCAAGAGGAATATTAATGTATAATTTCTGTTCTTGTAATAACTATGTTGGGTTTTGTATCAGGGTAGTGGTGGATTCATAAAATGAGTTGGGAAATTTCCTTCATCCCTTATTATTTGATTTGTTTGGCTTAGGACTCATATTATTACTTTCTTACATGTTTCATAGAATTCATAGATGAAGCCATCTGGACATAGAGGCTTTTTTCAATGAAACTTGCTTGTTTGTGAATTCAATTTCTTTAACAGATACAGGGAGATTTGATTTGAATTTTCTGTTTATTTTTGTGTTAGTTTTGGTAAATTGTGTTGTTCAAGGAATGTACTCATTTCATTTAAGCTGTTAGATTTATTATTCATCCTATTTCATTGTTATCCTTGTGATGATGCCCCTTTATTATTCTTGATATTGGTTATTTGTGTTTTCTTGATTAGTCTTGCTAGGTATTTATAAATCATAAACAATCTTTTAGAATCAACTTTTGGCTCTGTAGATTTTCTTTTTATATTTTATTGCTTTCTATTTTTACTATTTTTTAATTTATTTTTTATTATCAACATTTTGAGTTGGCTGAAATTTTTATCAAAATTAAAGGTGTGTATAAGACTTTCATCTTAAAATCAAAATTAAATAATATTTCTACAGCTTCTTCAATGTTAATTTAGTAATAAAATATTTTTCATTAGATAAAACATTTTTACTTTCTAAGGTCGATTGATTTTCAGATTAAAGTTCTTTGATTCCAAAAAAAAAAATCTTGCCACTTTTTGACTAAGGTTTTTAAATGAAGTCAACTACTATTCTTTAAATGTCATGTAATATTTGTTATAGAATATTCATAGACGACTATGAATAGAATATTCATAGTCGTCTAAAAATAGACCTTTTGAAGTCCCTGTGTGGTACAAACAGTTAAGTGCTTGGTTGCTAACTGAAAGATTGGGGATTTGAGTCCACCCAGAGGTACCTTGGAAGAAAGGCCTGGTGATGTACTTCTAAAAAATCAGTTATTGAAAACTCTGTGGAGCACAGTTCTATTGTGACATACACTGTGAGTTGGAGCCGACTTGATGAAAACTGGTTGTTTTTGTTTTTTTAATGGTGATTGTTTAAGTCTTCAATGCCATCTCATCTGAATCTTTTTACAGCCCCGACATCTTCTATTCCAAATTTTTGTTCCAGTCTTGACATTTTATTTTGTGCATGTAGTTAATGCTTTGTTGAATGATTTTCTGTGGAACAAGCCATTAGTGGCAGAGATATTTAATGATCTCTAAATTTCTATTTGTCTTCCACATTTCCCAATCTCACTTGCTGCTAGATGGAGCATCTGACCAGTTCTGGCCAATGGTTTTTGAGTAGAAGTAACAGGATGCTTTCAGACTGTAGCATTTTCTAGCTGCTGTACGACACCTTGGCTCTGTCCACCCACTGCAGCAATCCTGGAGGCCAGGCGTTAAGATCATAGCCACTCTGGTGCTGGCCTTCTTCATGCTCTGGAATAAGTCTCAAGGGCACTAAAGCACCTGCCTCCTCGCCACCACCTTCCTGTATGAAAGCAGCCTAGAAATAGTTTGGACAAGTGTACCATAGAGCACCTCTCATCCCACGGCAGACTCTGTGAGCAAGAAAGAAACTTTGAACTGTTAAACCACTAACTAAATTTGGGAAGTTTGTTTGCTACTGTAGCACAACCCATCGATGTACATGAAAAAACAAGGCATTTTATATTTGAAAAACTATAACTCAAGTGAAAACCAAAACAATTTTTATAACGGGATGCTAGGATGATCATTTACAAAAATTATTGTAGATTGGACTAGTGGGTGTGGGTGGAGTGAAAGTCACAGCTGTGCTGTGGATAGAAATCTCGAACTGTGGGCCAGGGTATTTTTTACCCTGAGTCTCTAGGCCGTTACAGCCAAGAGAAAAATCATAATATACCAAATACATTCTTCCTCCACTTCATAATCATCTACAGAGCCTTGCAGAACACCAACAGCCCAGGATGTTGGCTGAATATTTTCCTCTGAATTTTTTCCACTATCTGGGTCGTCATGAAGGAGATGGCTGGTGGGTCTGCTCCTGAGGCTTGTCTTCCTGGTTTGACTCCATTCAACAAGGACAAGCAGAAGATGTACCCTGTGCCCTTCTCTTATGGAGACCTGGCCTGTTTTGGCTGACCTTCGGTTTTAACATCTGGTAGGTTGGGACCCTGGGCTTAGTGGGCTGGTTATTATGCAGGATCCTCTTTGGGCTGGGCCTATCCTGCCTACTGACCCAGGCTTGGTGGATGAGGTGGCCAGTTCACATGTAAGAGCTCCTTGGGCTGATAGGTGTAATTCTGGGGTGCCGGACCTCATTGCTATGGTGTGGCTAGCTCTGCCAGTGGTGATGAGGAGAAGCCATCCTGCTATGGCTTCATCTATGAGAGACATGAGGTTCTTCATAGCCACTCTGATGCTGGCTCTCTTCATACTCTGGAATAAGTCTCAAAGGGGCAGCAGTAAAGCACCTGCCTCCTCGCCACCCCCTTCCTCTCTGTGATGACCTGAGGAGCCTGCATGAACAGGTACCTGTTCAAGAAAGCACAGTGGAGGCATAGAGACATGTGTGCCCACCTAAGCATGTCCATCTTCCAAGTAGCCAGTGGGTAGGTTTTTATCATTTCCCCTGCCATCTTCAATTTCCATCTAGCCATCCTTCCAGGCCTGCCAGAAAACACACATGAATGTGGGGGATGGTGGCAAAGGGGGGTGTGCATAAAGAAGGCTTTCCAGATGGGTGAGTACAGTGCAGTTCTTGGAAGGGCATGACTTCTGAAAGGCAGTTTAGGAAAATGTATCTGGTTCTCCTTTTTGAAGTAACAGGTATCAGCCAATTGGCATCATGGTTGTGCTCAATGGTGAGACTGCCCCAAATGCTCCATCAAGTTACACTGGAAAAAAACTCTGGTGATAAATGTCAGCCCTAGAAGGTGATCTTATTGATGGTAAACCTGCAGTGCCACCTACCCTGGTGGTATCTAAGCTGGTGGTTCCACTCACATGTCTGAACTCAATACACTAAAAACTGGGAAAGGCTCAGAAAACCAGTGGTTCAGGAAAGAGGAATGGGAAGAGGAGAGAATTAGTCAAGGGTAGAAGAAACTATCAGCTAAAATCTCTCTTATGGATCTTATTCCCCAGTTGTGTGTGTGTGTGTGTGTTTTTTTTTTTTTTTTTTGGTAAAATCATCAATAGCGAAAGAAGATCGCCTCACAGCTGGAGGTTTGGAAATTCTAGGTAAGGAATTTCATGTTACTGTTGATACAACTGGATAAGAAAACTAACACCAGTTGCCTCAATCTACACATGCACACACACACAACACACATACACACAAACATACATACACCTACATACACACACAATGCACACATATACACATACATGTACACTCTATACAATACACACATACATGCACACACAATACACATACACACATGCACACACACATTCTACTAAAATAACCTAGAGTTCTTGCAACTAAAGAAAATCTAATTGCAGAGCTGGAGATTGTTTCAGGGCATCAGAGAAAATAAAATTCTTGGCCAAGGGCTAGGCTGGTGGTATTGGTTGATGAGGGTGAATTCACCTCCCAGGTTTCCTCTCAAAAGAGAGCTCTGGATCCCAGGTAGCATCTTGGACATTATTCCTTAATTGTGTGGGCTAACTGGGGACTTTTCTCCCTGCTTGCCTGGGGCTTACCCATTTTAGGGAATCAGGAGCAGTGAAGAGCTGTGGGTGTGATGAAGGACATCATAGTCCATCCTGAGGTGTGCTTTGTTACCCTTTGGAAATGGGATGGCCATGGTACATGCCAAAGAAGAGACAGACATCTGGGTGCTAGCCTGACCCCATTAAGAAATTGGCGGCCTTTTCTCTTCCTTCTTACTTGATCACCTGTGGCAAGAAAGGCAAATGCTGTGCCCTAGGGCAGGAGCCTCAGGTTTCCAATTGCAGTTCTTTCTGTTGTGACTCAAGAAAGGCAAGTGTTTGGGGTCTTTCTTGCAGGTACAAGCCAACAGCACAGGAGAGCCAGTTTGAAGCCCCGTGTGGTTTGTTTTTGTGTTCAGGCAGAGCCCTTTCCCACTGCTGATAGAAACATGCACTCTCTCATGCCCATCAGTGGGTTTCAGTGTGATAGCATAGAAATTCCCTAAAGGATGCAGTGACAAGGCAGTCCCTGTGTAGTAACAATATTCCTACCCCTTGGTCATTTGGTATAGTTTAAGAAATTCATTCTGGGATATTCTGAGTATATTTTAAAGCAATCAAATTTTATGTTCTAATGCTAATAAAAAGAACCCTAGTGGCACAATGGTTAAGTGCTAGACTGCTACCCACCAGTGGCTCTGCAGGACAAAAGACCTGGTGATCTGCTCCCGTAAGGATTTCAGCCTCAGAAACCCTGTGGGGCAGGTCTACTGTGTTCTATAGGGTCACTATGAGTCAGAGTCATGGCATACAACAACAAATGCTAATAAATAGTTCATCCTTCAAAGTCTGGTATAAAATGAGAAACAGATTAAAGATATAAGAGAGCATGGCGTATATACGATATTCAACTATAACTAGTCAGCCTCTTCTGACTAGACCTGAATATAAATGGTCACTCATGTCCATCATGAAGCTCCAAGTGGAAGGAAAACATGTAATGCACGGTGGAGAGGGACTCCGTTTTCTTTTCCTTCTTCAATTATTCAACCACAATAGCGTTTATTTTATATGTGTGATCTTGCCTTATCTTCATGGGTGTCCTCCAGCCACCTCATCTGGGGATGGTGTAATGTTTCAGGTCCTAATGCCAAGGCATAGCCATGGGCACGTTCAGGGAGAATCGTTTTCCAGTATCAATAGCTCTTTGATACAGAATTCATTCACTTAAACAAGTGTCGTCCCTGCTGCTGTTGCCACATAGCCCAGCATAGGGACTATTGTCAGCCCCTCTGAGAGGAGCCCCATTTGTCCTTAGACATGTGGGGTGCAACATAAGCCTGTGGTCAGGAAAGGTTGGCATTGGCGTGACAACACAGAAGGGAATACAGGGAGAACCAACTGGCCAAACCAAATGTACTGGAATAAAGAGGTTCACGTGGAAAATTCAGTTCACCACGCCTAACAAGTATTGACAATAATCTAGCGTGAAAGTCTGCTTAAAATCACTTCAGTGGCCTTTTGATCTCAAATGACTTTCTCATTTTCAGCATTTATTTTATGCCAACACAATAAAGTAACCTGTAACAGTTACTATTCAAGAAGATAGGCACTACAAAAACAACAAAAATACTTTCATTGTGAACATTTCTGAAAGCAGTGTATTCTGTTTGAATTAATTGGCTAAGAACTGGGCACACACACTTTGTTTTCTCAGTGTTCCTTTCTCTTAGTCAGATTGTTTCAGCTTCTTTGCCACCTGCCTAGTGGCACTCAGGGTTATGATTTGAGCCATTTTCTCCTAAATTGTAATTCTTCCTTTGGTTCTAAGATATAATTCAGTACAGACTCTTTTCCTAATATATTAGCTTATGGATTTTAAAATAATATTTGATTGAACCATTTACATTGCATATATTTATTTCTATATTTTATATTATTTACAGTACAATAACTCAGTCTTATATGTAAGGGGTGACCCTGGGTATGTACCCATAATAATATCACTCAGATCACTTGATCTCTCCAGACTGTCAATCTCAGTAAACGTAAAATGTGGGAAGACTTACTTGGCAACTAACTTGAATAAGAACTCAAAATGATTTCTACCACATCACTGGAGAATATCAATGCACACCTGCATTATAAAACCAAGAGTGGACTCCTGGTTTTCTAGGAAAAGTACAGCAGCTATACTTTTAAGAATTTGCATTTCCAAAGTGTCCAGACCTGAAATTGGTAGAAGTTCACCTTTGGAAACGGCTGTGGTCACAGGGTGTCTTAGTTTTCTATTGCTGCTGTAACAAAAATACCACAAGGGGGTGGCTTTATGGAACAAAACATGTTCTCACAGTTCGGGAGGCTAGAAGTCTTCATTCAGGGCACTGGCTCTAGGCGAAGGCTGTCTGTGGGCTCTGGAGGAAGATCCTTGTCTCCGCTTCTAGAGCTTCAGTGCTCCTCAGTTCCTTGATGGTCCTCGCTTGGTATCTATCTTTCCCTCCTTTGTACTTCTTTATTTTTGTGTCTAAGCTGCTCTTTTTATAACTCAAAAGTGGTTAGGCTTGGGCTTCATTGACATAACAAAGAAAACCCTACTCCCAAATGAGATTAGATCCCCTGGTATAGGGGTTAGACTTCTGACACATATTTTAGGGGAACACACAATTCAGTCCATAATAAAAGGAAAGCACTCATTTCTCCAGATCAGTGTTAACCAGCACAGCCTTGTCGTCAATAAATGAGTAATTTACATCAGGCTCTGAGTCCCTGAGAACATCTCATGAACCCTCTCCCTCCCTTCATAAATCAGTAGGATCTGGGGGCCCCTGAAAATGGTGTCCACCCAGTTATGCATTTAAGGTTTATAACGATGGAGCCCTGGTGGCAGAGTTGTTAAGAGCTTGGACAGCAGTTCAAATCTACCAGCCACTCCTTGGAAACTCTATGGGGTAGTTCTACTCTGTTCTATAGGGTTGCTATGAGTCGGAATTGACTCAATGGTGTCAGGTTTTGGTGCACAGGCAGGGACAAAAATCAAGAGTATCATCTCATAATATAAGAGACTGTTGTTGTTGTTAGCCGCCTTTGAGTCAGCTCTGACTCATGGCGACCCCATGTACAACAGAATGAAATGTTGCATGGTCCCGTACCATCTTCATGACCTTTGGTATGCTCTCATTCATTGCTCTGGCCACTGTGTATTTGTGCTGTCGAGTCAGTTCTGACTCATAGCGACCCTGCAGGACAAAATAGAACTGCCCCTTATATAAGGTTTCCAAGGAGAGGTTGATGGATTTGAACTGCTGACCTTTTGGTTAGCAGCTGAGATCTTAACCCCTACGCCACCAGGGCACCAGCAGAGCTCATTTTCTAACACTATACTGGATAATCTTCTGTTGTGATTTGCAGGGTTTTCATTGGCTAATTTTCGGTAGATGGCTAGGCCTTTATTCCTAGTTTGTCTTAGTCTGGAAGCTGTGTTGAAACCTGTCCACCATTGGTGACCTTGCTGGTATTTTTGAAATACTGGCAGCATAGCTTTCTGCATGACAGTAACATGCCAGCCACCACAGTGTGGCAAGTTGATAAGCAGATGGTGGATAAGGGACTATATAGAAAGAGGAAAAGCAGCATTAATGGCACAGTGGTTAAGTGCTCAGCTGCTGACAGAGAGGTCAGCAGTTGGAACCCACCAACTGCTCAGAAGGAGAAAGACTTGGCAGTCTGCTTTCATAATGATTACAGCCTTGAAGATCCTATAGGGGCAGTTCTACATTGCCCTATAGGGTAGCTATGAATAAAACATGACTTGATGGCAATGGGTTTGGGTTAGAGAAAGGAAACTGGGACTTTCTCGAGAGAAGTGTGGCATTAGGCTTTAGTTTAGGGGCAGACCCACTATTCCCAAAGGTGCCCTTGGGCAAATCACTCCCCCTTGCTAGTTTTCTCATTGGTGAGAGAGAGCTGGCAGTACCCGTCTTCCAGCAAATGGCAACTTTCCCACCTAGCCCAGGTCTCTGGGAGCCGGCTCCCTCCTCCACCTCACCAGGCAGCCAACTCACAGTTTTGCCTGGCCTGTCTCCTGTGTTTCCTGGAGTTCTCTCTATCGGCTGCTGTGGTTCAGGGCCTCAAGGAATAGCTCCCTACTGGCCTTCTACCTTCAGCCTGTGCCCCTCATCTGTCTGCAGCCAGAATGGCTGTCCTGAGTGTGCCCTGCCTGACCCCTGCCTGACCTGGTGCTCCCTGCAGACAGCCCTCCCATGAGCTCCCCAGTCAGGGAACATACCCCTTTCTGAGCTTGTCCACTTACTTGCACAGGCCACATGCGCTCACCACACACCTGCTCCCACTGCTCACTTGCCTTCACCAAGCACTGGCACTGGGCTAGCTAACTCCCTCCATGCCCTGCATTGTTTACTGCCGGCTGCCCCCTCCATTCAGGTAAGGGCTTCTCCAGGAAGCTCCTCTGCCCCCACTGCAGCTGGCATCTCCTCTCCTCATCACCCACCATGCACATGGAGCTGCCGTCTCTCCCAAAAGAAGGAGAGCTCCCCCAGGGCAGGGCTGAACTTCAGTGTTAGCCAACAGTGCCTGGTGTGGTGCTTGGTGCACTCAACAATTCGACTGGGCTGTTGGCAACCATGTTTTGTTGAAGCAAAGTAAATTAAAAGAGTTAACGTATCAGGTTTCATGTGACACATGCTGGGCATGTACAGACAAGCAATGCTTGTGAGTTGTTTGTTGCTAGGAATAGTATCAGAGAGAACTTCCATTCATTTCTGGCTGCAAACTGCTGCAGCCAACACCACCCCAACTTGTTATAAAAAAAAAAAATACTTGTTATAGAACACAAAATTCCATTGCTTCACACTCTGGATTTTAATCAAAATCTTGTTTTTAAGTTCAGACTAGGCTGGGCCGTGGGTTAAACTCACTATTTATGAGGAAAAGGATTAGTAAACAAAACAGAAGTGCAAAGGTGACTGTTAAAGCCATTTAGGAAAATAAACCAGTCTCCAGCACTTAAGCAGCATTAGCTTATCAAACGGTAAAACTAGTTGCCATCAAGCTGACTTCAACTCATGGTGACCCCATGTGTATCAGAGTAGAACTGTGCTCTGTAGGGTTTTTAGTGGCTGATTTTCTGGAATTAGGTTATCAGGCCTTCCTTCTGAGGCATCTCTGGGTTGACTCAACCACCAAGCTTTCAGTTGGCTGCTGAGGAGGTTAACCATCTGCACCATCCAGTTTATCAACACTGCCTTTAAGACAGGGCTTCAAATAGATTCTGCCTCGTTCAGTTATGGCTGTGGAAGTGAAATCAGAACAGATTCAATTTTTTTTTTAAATTTGGGTGAACCGGAATGACAACTGGAACAGGAGAAATTATGGGTCAAAGCCCTGGAATGTGAAAGAAACATAGTGAGCCCTTTCAGGAGCCTGATGTGGAAGATTGGATTATTGCCAGGACCGTGGAGAGTGACACACATTCAAAGCGATGTGGTAGGCTACCATCTTTGAGCAGGGCACAGCTGTTTCCAGCTCTGCTCCAAATCCAACTAGCAAGAGATTTGGTTGCTATGCAATGCGTACACTGCCCTTGTTTTCTAAGAGGCAGATTAAGTTTCCAGCAGGGTTTGACCCATAATTTTTCCTGTTCCAGTCATCATTCTGGTTCACCCAAATTTTAAAAATTCAGGTCTGTCCCAGTTTTACTTCCTTGGCCATGATTGCATCAGGCAGGACCAGTTTGAAGCCCTGCTTTAAAAACCCACCACTCTTTATGTAATGCTCCAGAGATCAGGCTTTGGGACTAGATCGCCTGGGTTCAAATCCTGGCTAGCCTTGTGGCCTCAGACAAATTATGTAAGGTTTCCGTGTCTCAGTTTCCCATCTGTAAAGTGAGGATGACAATAGTACTTACCTCCTAGCTTGTCAGGAGGATTAATGAGTTAAAATAGACTTGGATCAGTGCTTGATGGCAGAGTTAGTGTTCAATAAATGTGAACTATTATTATTATTTAATAACAAATAACTTGGACACAACAATAATTGTGTAGACGTTATACAGACAGCTCATAGCTTTCAGTTTAGTGTAGTTTATTTATCTATTTTTGACATCTTCATAGGATATCCAGAAATGTGGTGAGGAGAGCTGGTCTCATTTTGAATGACCCTGGATTTATACCATAAGGTAGCATTTGACCTTGAACACCCAAGATGAAATCTGAAAAATGCCTATTGGATTTAGCAACTAAGACATGTTTGGTGATATTGGAGACAGTTGCCAGTGGTGTGGCCAGGCAGATATCAGAAGGCAGCAGAGTTTGAAGTGAATGGGGAAAAAGGCTGCTGAGATGAAGAGTGTGGGTTTTCTTTCCAGAAGGAGCTCAGAAACATCAGCCACTGCCTGAGCCTCCATTTCCCTTGAGTAAGGTGGAGAGGGTCACCCTTTCTCTGCCCCTTGAGAAGGGAGCACAAACACTTTGTGACTGACTGGTAAACCCTACATCGAAGTATTAGTCTAGCAGTGGCAAATGTTTACCTCTTTAGTAGTTAGTGTTTAAAAATTAAAGAAAATCTATTTCTTGAAAAATGCTACGTAAATGAAGCTTTAAACTCAATTTGCTTTCCAGAAAATTTCAAATAATCCCTTCATAAAATTTACATTCATTCTCTGGACAGTAACAGCACAATTCTATTTTTCATGTGGTCCTTTTTTCATTGGTTGACACTTCACCCTAGGGCTTTAGAATTTGAAATGTACATGACGCGTACCCAATCAGTAGATAAATCCTGCTAACACTTACTCTACTTTCTCTCATGGACCAGACCTCTTGTTTCCTGCCCACTCCTGTCCAGATCCTCACGCTTATCTTCCCTGGACTATGATACTGTAAGTGTCTCTTTGCAGATTCAATACTCTCTCAAAGCAAACAAGTAAGACGGCTAACCAACAAACTAACCACCTCTTCTTTGACTGTGTGTACCACTTGGTATAACCCCACCCATCCTTCCCTTCTCAGCCAAGTGGCCTGAGAGAGGACCCCCTTTCCCCTCACTTCGTCACCTCTATTTACCCTTCAGCCCTGCATTGGGATTTCCGTTCAAGTTTCTACTGAAAAAAACTCTTTCTAAGACCCTCAATAATCATTACAGTGATGATGACCATTTCCAATTTTTCTCGTTCTTTAGTGCTTTGCAATATTTGACTCTGGTATGTTTGGTCTCTGTTATGGACGAGTATATGCAGCAACCCTCAATTGAGTAGGGACAGAAGAAAGTTGAAAACAATTGGCTCTAATCCAATGGTCTCATTTTTACACATGAGGAAATGAAAGTCTAGAGAAGTTAAGTGAACTGACCTTTTTAGTCAGCTACACAACCAGAATATTGATTTCAATTTGCTTACTTTGGACATCATCAGAAAAGATCAATCACTAGAGAAGGACATCAAACCAAAAACCAAACCCAGTGCCGTCAAGTCGATTCCGACTCATAGCCACCCTGTAGTGACCCTATAGGACAGAGTAGAACTGCCCCATAGAGTTTCCAAGGAGCGCCTGGCAGATTCGAACTGCTGACCATTTGGTTAGCAGCCGTAGAACTTAACCACTATGCCACCAGGGTTTCTGAAAAGGACATTATAGTTGGTAAAGTTGAGGGCCAGGACCCACAATGAGATGGATTGACATAATAGCTGCAACAATGGACTCAAAACCTACCAATGATCTGAAGATGGCGCAGGACTGGACAACATTTCTTTCTGTTATACGTAGGTCTTCATGAGTCGGAGCCAACTTGACGGCAACTAACGACAACAACAACAAAGTCAGCTATCGTTGCATTAATGTTGTGTAACAAATCACCCCCAACCCCACTGGTAAACAGCAACATTTATTTTCCCACTCTTGGGTCTGTGGGTTGGCTGGGATAGCTCTGTCCCAGGCTGTGGGTGAGGCTTAGCTGTTTGTAGTGGAACCCAGGTGTTCAAAGAGGACACTTTGGGGAAGCTTTACTCCTAGCAGATCACAGGAATGTGAGAATGTGAGAGGAAGAAAGCAATGACCCATTGCCCACTTTCGAGTGATAAAAGCAAGTCTCACAGCCGAGCCTAACGTTAACGGTAGTGGGAGGCACTGCAAAGCCATTGGTGTGTAAGTCTGATACAGTGAGGGCATGGATAATTGGGAACAATGACTTCAAGACCACATATCTGGGTTTTCTTCTCTGGCAAAGCAGAAAGAGGACACAAACGACAAGACAAAAGAAAACCACAAACCAAAACTTTTTAAAAGCAAAGTCATAAAGCTAAAGGACATTTGAGTTTCTATTGTAAATGAGAACGAGTCTCTGAGAAAAGCACAGACGTGGATGGATGGCTTGCCAGCTGAGACACTGTCATGGTGGGTCATGGTGAGCCTTGGCTATGGATTGATGACTGGCACCAAGAGAGCTGAAGCAGGGCCAACACCTCAGTGCAGGGGCTCCGATGGGACCTGGGCTGGCCTGAACTGCACCTAGGAAGGTCTAGCCCAGTCAGAGACAGAGGTCAGGGGCTGACGATGAAGCTGGTCCACACCCTGAGAAGAGCCAATGAGTGATTGGAGGGACACTCTGGGGAACGGAAGAGGCCACACACAAAGGATTCTAAGATTTTGACTCCAGCCTGGAAAAGCATAAGTGTGGAGAGGGTGTTGGAAATCTGGAAGATTAGGGGAAGCAGAATGCAGTAAGCACAGTGTATTTGCAGTCCCTGAAATATAACAACCTGGGGACAGCCTTGTGGATAGCGAGCCATACTGTTTAGGACAAAGTTTTTTGTTTTTTTTTTTTACTGGACAGTAAATTTATGAATGTTGTCATGCCAAGGAATGGCTGTGGCTGAAAACAAATAGTTTCAGAATGATGTCAAATATAATCATGGGTACTAGAGCTCCCTGGGTTATTAGTAAAGACTGTGTTTTAGGATTGTCTTAACCACAGAGTTGCCCAGTCTCACCCTTCCAGAAGCCACCTCTAATGCTGCCAGTGGCTGTAAGAAGAAAGGTGTATCCCAGTATCAATCACAAGGCCCGAGACACAAGGCAGATTTAACTTGGGTCTGCAAAGATAAGCCCTGGGTGGCGCAAATGGTTAAGTGCTCAACTACTAACAGAAATATTGGCAGTTTGAACACACCCAGAGGCATTTCAGAATACAGAATGTTCTTCAGAAGACAGGATAGTGAGACTTTGGCTTGCTTACTTTGGACATTTCTTCAGGAAAGACTAATTGCTAGAAAAATACATCATGTTTGGTAAAAGATCAATGAAAATGAGGAAAACTCTCAAAGAGATGGATTGACAGAATAGCTGAAATAATGGATTTAAACATACCAGTGGTCATGAAGATGGTGCAAGACCGGGCAATGTTTTGTTTTGTTATATGTGAGTTGGAGCTGACTTGATGGCAACTAACTAACAACAACACAGGTGATGAGAGGACTGCCCAAGATGAGCCAGGACTGGGAACAAGTGGAAGTAGTTAAAGGTGCAAGGGGCAGGCACCGGGGAGATGGGTGGCCATAGGGAGGGTTCCGGCAGATTCCGTGGTCCAGAGCAGGAGCCCATAGCAGGAGAGAGGCAGAGCTGACCACAGTGAAAAGCAGCAGTTACTGAGACCATTTGTGATCCTAGACTGACCTATCACCTTTTGACCTTGTTTTATACAATTTCTAGTTGGATCCACAGTCGAAAGTTGTAGGTAAGAGGTGATCAAAGAAAAACGGGTGGCCTTGTCAAGATCAGGGTCAAGACAAAGATTGGGGATTCCAGTCACAAACAAGATGCAATGGGAACTATAATTTATTTTTGAAACACTCACAATGCTCTTATGTTATTTTGAGTTGTGGTACAGTAGTTACATGTTTAGCTGCTAACCAAAAGGTCGACATTTTGAACCCACCAGCTGCCTCTTGGAAACCCTACGGGGCAGTTCTACTCTGTCCTATAGGGTTGCTAAGAGTAGGAATCAATCAACTTGATGGCAACCGTTTTTTTTTTTTTTTTTTTTAAAGCTCATTAGGCTGCCTGCCAAGCTGAGGGTCAGAATTGAGTTCACCAGTTATTTCTGACTGTTGGGCAAGTCGCAGTACAATGGAAAGATGGAGCACTTGGCTGGGGTGATAAAGAAAAGATCTCACATTCAATGGACATGTATTTGTGAGTGCAAAAGAACTTGGACTCATCCCTTGCATCCCCTACAAGTAGCCAGTGCCCCCAGGTACCAACCTTCATTACTTACCTAGAGATACCCATACTCAACTGGCCGAAGGAACCACCTAGATTCATTTTTGCAGCCCAGGTATTCTATGTAAATTTACCTCTCCTTGCTTGAAGTCTTGGAGCCTTGCTGATTCAGTGGCTAATCTGATCAGCTAACTGAAACCCAGGGGCTAAGAGTCAGAGTCAAGGAAAATGGCACCTGCCTGTTCACAGGGACCTCAGAGTCCTAACCCAGGGAAGCGAGCACGGGGTGGGGGTGGCTGTCCACACCCCTGTTCACAGGGACCTAACCCAAGGAAATGAGCATGGGGGGCTCTCTACACCCTTGTCTGTGCAGGAGTTGGGTTCTGGCCCCTTTGCAGCTCTGCACATGTCAAATGAGAGTCAGTGGAGGCTGCTGGGGATAACATGGACTTCAGGGCCAGACTACTGGGACTAATCTCAGTTTGGCAATTTACATGCTGTTCAACCTTGGACAAGTTACTTAGACTCTCTGTACCTTAGTTTTCCCATCTATAAAATGAAGATGATCATAATAGCACATCCCACACAGGGCGTGGAGAAGAACAAATGAGTTAATATGTAGGAAGCACTTAGCCCAGCTCCTAGCACTCAGCAATTATCTGGAACGATCTACTATTACTATGCAGGGCACTCAAGCAGGGGTAACTTGGGCTGCCCTCTAGGCACTCTGGGCAGGATTAGCTTGCTGCGAAGAAGGTGCTATGTCTCTTGCTGTTCGTCCACAGCACCCCTGCCCATCACATCGTCAGGGAGCTAGGAAAACTCTCTTGGAGCCCAGGAAACTCTGGGTGGGCTCCTGGAAGAGGGGGCCCTTGGGTAGAAGCCTAATTCCTGCTCAGGACTGGGCCTACCAAGTGAGGGAAGGGCGGGGCTGGGACCTGGGACAGGTAAACGAGGCACTGAAGTCACAGGGTTTAAGAGTCTTGCAACAGCAGGGTCAGCACTTATGCAACCCTGAGGGTGATGCCTCCCGACATTTTGCACCCCTGCCACCTGCCCTTAGTCACTGGCTGGAGAAAAGCTGGGGCAAAGGCCTGGCCATATGAAACAGCTTGGCGTAACTGGAAAGGTACATGTGACACAAGATCGTCTGAGTCTAAACGGGGTGGGAGGACAGGAACAGCTTGCAGTGAGGCTGGGGAGTCAGGCAAGGCCAGATTGCCAAAGGCCAAGAGCACCAAGGAAAGAAAGTTAGCGCTTGATCCGCAGTGACAGGGAGCCAGGGAGCAGCCTGGTCATTTTCCAGTCAGCAAGATCTCTCAGAGGATAGTTTGATGGGTGAGGGGAGAAACTGGAGGCTGGAAGCCAGTACCGGACAATGTGCAAGATCCCCAGGGAGAGCAGAAGATGCCTGGAATAGGGTCAAGCCGGCTGGGAGCAAGAGCGAAGCACTTGCTCAAGAGACGTTTTGAAGGCAGACTGGACGTACTTGGTGACTGACTGCAGATGAGGATGGAAGGGCGGAAGATGGAACTAAGGTTTTGTTGCCAGTCATTTAGAAATCCTGATGGCTTTCTGAGTCCTACCAAATTCCATGGCTTCCTGTTTGCCTTCCATAGGATGGGGTGTCTGGGGGATAGGTGTCTTATTCATCCCTTGCACGGGACAACGCTCTACTCCAAGTAGCATGGAACAGAATGGAGTGGCTTCCAGACTCCTCCATCCTGCTCTCTCACTTCCTAGTGGACTGAGGGGTGTCTAAGATGAGATGGCTGTGTGGCTGGGATTGGATCAACACAGTGACGCATCCCATCTCCCTCCTCCACACGCAGGACCCGACTTGGCCCAATAGTTGACCTTGAGTTTCGGCCTGGAAAGTGAATGGACACAGGACTTTGCCCTGACCCAGCCTGATGACCTTGAGTTGGGGCTTGCAGACAGTGGACACAGGACGCTGGGGCTGACCAGGTCCAACAACCTGGAGATGGGGCCTGCAGAGTGAGTGGACACAGGACTGTGGGGTCCGCCCTGGCCCGATGACCTTGACTTGGGACCTTCAGCATGAGTGGATGGCAGCCACAGGGCAGGGCTGACTGGAGGCTCTGGAAGGTGGGGAGGGGGAGGTGGAGGGACAGTGCTTGAAGGCTGTCAGGAGGCTACGGAAGCAGAAACCGAAGCACCCATGGCAGGGAGCCCTGTGAGAGGCAATCTGGGATCAGGAAGTCAGCAGAGGGCAGGCTGGAAGGAGGCTGGCTCCAGACACCACCCAGAAAGGCTGAGGCAGCTGTGCTGGGGGTGGGGCATCAGCCGTGCCTCAGAAGCCAGGTGGAGGCTGGGGAAGTGCTAAGGCCACAGGGTAGCCTTTGAAGGCTGACACTGGGACTAACTTCCTGAAGCCCAGGCAGGACACACCCCAACCTTGTAGTCCACTAGAGTCCCCAGATCCTTTTCCTGTGAACGTCAGGGAAGCCAAATCTCATCCTCTATACTTGAAAGGTTTGGAAAGTAGCTGCTCTGGATGCATCTCCCTGCGTTTTCATAAAAATAAAGCTAATAAGGAGCAAGTATGGGCATTTTGAAACAGGAATTACAGGCACCAACTCACTGCCTTCGAGTTGATTCCACTCACAGGGATCTCATCGGTTCACAAGGCTGTAAATCTTCAGGGAAGCAGACTGCCACAGTCTTCCTTCTGCAGAGCCGCTTGTGGTTTCAAACCGTTGACCTTTTGGTCAGCAATCAAGCGCTTTAATCATTGCACCACCAGGGCTCCTAGAGTCACCAGGTTTCCTTATGTAACTGAGAGTTGCTGCCTCATTTGGGATTATTAGCAAAGCGAGGGGGCCTTTGTTGTGCTTGACTAAGTGATTAGTTTTGACTTTGGGTGAATTCTGGCTTTCTCAACATCTTTTGATGTGCTGAGATCCCCCAAAGAGGGCAAACAGCACCAATTACGTAAACAAGCCATTGCCTCAAGAACATGGTTTTCAGTGAGGCCCCAGCCACTGATGGCAGAGGTGGACAGAGAGGAGCTCCAGGCTTGGGCCCAGACCCTCGCCTGTCCCGGGAGGAACGAGAGGCCTTTAAAGTGTCTCCTGGCAGTGCTCCCGCGATCTTGAGCGAGGTGGTTGTTTTGGCGTCTCCTTAAGCTGCAACTTGGTGACTTGGTAGCCAGACCCCAGAGCCTACCTGCGCCTCTCTTAACTGAAAGTTCTTGGAGGAGGAAGCAGGGCCACAGAACTCAGCGCTGGGGCAGTGCAGAAGAGAAACGGCTCAGAAGCAAATGTCAGCCTCGAAAAGAGTTTGCAAAAAACTTTTTGGCTGGCATTCAAATGAGGTAGCAGACCCTCAGTTAAATAAGGAAACCTAGGGCCTTTAGTCAATGTTTCAAAGACTCCAGACTCATGCTTTATTCACTTTATTTTTATGAAAATGCAGGGAAATGCCCTCAGAGCAGGTCTTTTCCAAAAATGCCAAGTGCAGGGAGGGTGAGACTCGGCTTTCCTAAATTTCATAGGAAAAGGGTCTCGAGGCTCTAGTGGACCACAAAGTTGGGGTGTGTCCTGCCTGGGCTGCAGGAAGTTAGTCCCAGTGTTTGCCTCTTAAGAGCTAAATTTCCACTCCTGGGACAAGGTGATGGGGCCGGGGCTGTTCCTGGGCTCCCGAAGAATGCCAAAACCGGGCTTCCTGATGCACAAGAATCCAGGCCCAGAGATAAGGGGCTGCTGTTTTATTTTTTTAAAGCAAAAACAGACAAACATACTAAGCCGTTAATTCCCTTCCTTTTTTCTGTTTTTCTCTTGATCCTAGAAGAAAGTTTCTAGAGCAAGCTTTTAAGCTGCATCTACATATGTTGTCGGTTTTATGGGTAGAGTTGGGGGGCTCAGTCTAGTTATATTCAGTCAAGTAACAAGTGCTTAAAAACCAAAACAGAAGTCTTCATAAATAGCAGCCACCGGGTAACCGGCTTTACTGCGTTAATTCAATTGCTTTGTTCTGTATTTAAAATAGGAAAATGGGCTGCATATTCCTTTGTATTATGAAACGGCTGTGATGGTTTTCATCCTCCCCCTCCTTCAGTTCTCTCTTGGACCAAAGGGCAGGAAATTTTCCCAGAATCCTCCGTGGCTGGCTGTGGGAGGGGCAGAGAATCTGGGGAGAGGCTGCAAGCTTGTCTAGCCCTGGACCTTCCTCTCTCTCAGCTCCTTCCCTTCCCCTTCTTCTTTTTAATTTTATTGTGGTAAAATACATATAAGCAGCCCTGGTGGCACAAAGGTTACATACCTGGCTGCTAACCAAAAGATTGGTGGTTTGAAACCACCCGGAAGCTCCACAGGAGCAGAGACATGGTGATCTACTTCCATAAAGATTATAGCCTAGAAAACCCTACGGGGAAATTCACTCTATCATCTGGAATCACAATTAGTCGAAAATCCACTCGATGGCAAACAACAACAAAAACGTATATAGCAAAATTTACCATTTTAACCATTTTTAAGTGTATAATTTTTTTAATTCAGTGATGCTAATTATACTCACCGTGTTGTACAGCCATTGCAGCTATTTACTTCCAAAACTTTTCATCACCGCAAACAGAATCTCAAAAACCAAACCTGTTGCCATCAACTTGATTCTGACTCATAGTGACACAATGGGGCAGAGTAGAACTGTCCCACAAGGTTTCCAAGGAGCTGCTGGTGGATTTGATCTGCTGATCTCTTGGTTAACAGCCAGATGCTTAACCACTGTACCATCAGGGCCCCAAACAGAAATGCAGCACCCTTTAAATTAAGCGATAACTTCTCTTTCTCCCCTCCTTGAAATTTGGTACACTCGAGTCTACTTGGGTCTCTATGCACTTGCCTATTCTCGATTCTTTCTACAAGTGGGATCACACAATATTTGTGCCCCCTTCTTCCAAATGGCCAACTCAACCCCGGGGCCATTTGTTGCCATTAGCCCTAGAAGGTATTAGCTGGTCTTTTCTTGAAGGGCTGGTTTGTTTGGGGTGGAATGGGCAAGTCACAGTGTACTTGAGAAGGAAGAAGAGGCTGAGTTCTAACGCAGTTGTACAGCAGTTTCCTAGGCACGCCCGACACCCTGGTGGGTCTCTTCCCAGGAGGCTGGAGGGGCTTTCCCTCTCCAGGCCGCACCTCTTACAGCACCTTCATCAGCTAAGGTGCTGCGTTGTTGTTCTTGTTTAGAACTTGTTCTCAGGCTTATAGGCCTCATGTAGTAGTCCTTCTTAAGGTGATCTTTTTTGTTGTTTAAGAAAACTAGCCTTGGGGAAAATAATAAGCATAGAGACCATATTATTTACCGTTTTTTCAGACTATGGGTAGCCCTCCAGCACACATCAGACTTTGCTTAAAAAAAAAAAAAAAGCAAGGGTTAAAAAAAGATCTGGGAGGGGAATGTCATTTAGAGGAGCCCTGGTGGCTCAGTGGTTAAGCATGCTGCTGCTAACTGAAAGATTGGCTGTTCAAACTCACCAGCAGCTCCATGGGAGAAAGGTGTGGCAGTCTGCTTCTGTAAAGACGACAGCCTTGGAAACCCTATGGGGCAGTTCTACTCATAGGGTCACTATGAGTCAGAATCCATTCAAAGTTAACGGGTTTTGGTACGACCAAATTACAATGTATGAGCCTTCTTTAGGTCATAATTCAAACAAACACACTGTAAAAGGAAAATTATGAGGCAGGAACCTTTAAACACTGACTTGGTGTCTGAGGATATCAAGGAATTATTGTTACTTTTAAGTTTGATAATGATACTGTGGTTATTTTTTTAAGAGCCTTTATGTTTTAGAGAAGGATTCTGAAATATTTATAGTGGAAATGGTATGATGTCTTGGATTTGCTGCAAAATAATCTGGGTGTGGGTGAGTGGGGAGTATAAAGGAAAAAGGGTTAGTCATGAGTTGACCATTGTTAACAGCTGGGTGACCAATACAGGGGCTCATTCTACTGTTGTGTCTACTGCTGCATTTTCCATTCTAAAAAATTGAGGAAATGGCTCCCCTCATCCCATCCTCGCTGGCACAGTTCCATGCTCCCAACTGGTAACCTCTGTAATTACCTTCTTATTTAGCCTTACAGGAATGTTCTACATGGATACACGAGCCAGTAGAAATACGTTAGGCGCCTGGGTGGCACAAACTGTTTGTGCTCATCTATTAACACAAAAGTTGGCTGTTTGAATGCACTCAGTGGCTCCACGAAAGGAAGCTCTGGCGATCTGCTTCTGTAAAGGTTATAGCCAAGAAAGTTCCAGGAAGCAGTTCACCGTAACACAAGGGCCATGACATGAGTGGGAATTGACTGGACAGCAATGGGTTTACAAACATATTTGTTATTTTCTCTCCTTTCTTAAAAACGTAAATGGAAGCACACTAAATGTAATTTTCTGCATCTTGGCTTTTCACTTAACTATATCTTGCTTTTTCCATCTTCATTGCATGCTGTATTATTGAATGGATATCCCATAATTTATTTAGTCAGTCCCATACTGTTGGATGGAGCTGTGGTGGTGCAGTGGTTAAGAGCTTGGCTACTAACCAAAAGGTCAGCAGTTCAAGTCCACTAACTGTTCCTTGGAAACACTATGGGACAATTCTACTCTGTCCTACAGGGTTGTCATGAGTCAGAATCTACTCGATGGCAATGTGTTTTTGTGTGTGAATGTGTATGTGTGTGTGCTGTTGGATACTTGTTTGTTTTCAGTCTTTTGCTGTTATAAAAACACTGCAGTAAATATCCCTGTCCATGTGTGTATGTTCAGTTATACATGTAGGACAAGGTCTAGGCATGGAATTGATGGGTCAGTTGCCTAAGCTAGAAACTAGCAAATAGCTCCTGTTGGGAGAGGAGCCAGCAGCATTTCCCCAGCTGCGTGCGAGAATGCCTATTTCCCACAAGGTCACTAACACAGTGTTCAGCGGAAGTTTGGGATTTTGCCCATCAGAGACGATGTTTTAATTTACATTTCCCTTATTATGTGTGAGGTCAAAGATCTTTTCCTATATTTAAGGACAATTTTTATTTCATGTTCTGTATACTATCTTTGTACATTTTTCTATTGGATAGTTATTCTTTTTCTTATCATTTGTTTTGTTCTATGATTTATTTCATTTTTTGGTGTTGCTGTTGAGAATATGCACAGCAAAACATACACCAATTCAACAGTTTTTGTGTGTACAATTCATCACATGTCGAATGATCACATTCTTCAAATCGTGGAACAGTTCTCACTTTCCTTTTCTGAATCATTCTTTCCTCGTTAAAATAAACTCACTGCCCCCTAAGTTTTCTGTCTAATCTTTTGAGTTGCTGTTGTCACTTTGATTCCATATAGATTGATCTTAAAAGAGCATAACACTTAAGGCAGACATTCTTTGGCTTTAAGAAGACTTCAGAGAATATTTTTTGTTTACGGTTTAAAGATCATCTTAGGGCAATAGTTTCAGGGGTTCATCCAGCCTCCATGGCTCCAGAAGAATGGATTCCATAAGAATTTGAAATTCTGTCTGAGTTTTCCCCTTTTTGATCAGGATTCATCTATAGAATCTTTGATCAAAATGTTCAGTAATGGTAGTTGGGTACCATCCAGTTCTTCTGGTCTCACAGCAAAGGAGACAGTTGTTCACAGAAGCAATTAGCCACATATTCCATTTTCTTCCCCTATTCCTGACTCCTTCTCCCTCTGTTGCTCCAGGCAAACAGAGGCCAACTGTTGTGCCTTGGATAGTTTGGCTGCTTACAAGCTTTTAAAACTCCAGGAACAACGCAATGAACAAGAAGATAGACCAGAAGCACTGAACATGTTATTAGGGCAATTAACTGGGATGTTCCGTGAAACCATGACCCTAAACCTCCAAACTAAGGAGACAAATCCCATGAGATGTTTGGTTGTACATAAGCAGCTTCTGTAGATACTTTTTTTTTTTTAGTTTGGCACTGTTGTAAATATATCTATCACACAACTTTTGCCAATTCAACTTTTTACAGGTATACAACTTATTCATGGCACTTAGAATCATTGGCTGTGCAACTCTACCTTAATCAATGCAATTTTTCCATCACCATAAACTGAAACTCAGGACTGCATAATTTCTTATTAGCTTTGATACGCGTTTGTGGTGGGAAGGGATTTCTTAGACAAGGCACAAAACTCACAAGTCATAAGGAAAAAGTTGAACATGAATTCAAGAAAATTAAAATTTAAAAATTCCCTCTGACAAAGGGTAAAGTAAATACTACAAGGTTGAAAAGTCTGGAGACTCTAAGTATCGTTGAGAATGTGAAACAGAGGTCCCATTAAACTTCTAGTGGGAGCATAAATTAGTATAGACATCTTGAAGAGCAATTTGGCAATACGTATCTAGGAAATTTTAAAATCCAAATATCACAGGATCCAGCAACTTCATGTTTTTATATTTACCCTGGGGTGGGGGAGACTTTTGCAATCATGCACAAAGAGAAATTTACAAGGATATTAATTTCAGCAACGTTCATAACAAAAAAAACAAAACAAAACAGGAACTAACCTAAATGTCCATTCATAGAGGAAGACAGGTCAACAAAAACGCCAGGTTCTTTTGCTTTGGCGTGGGATTGTAACTCGGAGTGCTGATGCTGCTTATCTCATCCATCAGCTCTCCCATGGCAGAACATCCAATCAGCAGTTCTTTGAATAATTAAAATGGGAAAGTAAACCAAGCATTATTTAAACATACTTTGTTGTTTGCACAACACAACATGGGACCTATGGGGAAAATAACATAAGCAGTGAATGTGGACAAGGAGTTGTGATGGTGTTGCTTTAGACTGCAGGGATCGGTGCTCCACGGGCCTGTGAAGGAGGCAGTGTTTGCCCTCTGGTGCCTTGCTATCAGGAGGCAACACACCCTATGGTTGTTAGGACACCCCGCTCAGCTGCAAGTACTCTCTGTGCCCCCACGTTCTACATCTTCAAACAAAACAGTCCTGTCCCGTTCTCTCCTCGTGTGTCAGAGTCTTGCTCTTCCATATCTAATCCAACAATTGATCCATCCATCTGAAGTCATGGGTTGTTGTCCACAGCATGTCACTGAGGCCTAGCCACACAGGCTGTGTGGGAGTGTCACCCTCAGTAAGCACATGGGTAAGAAGTAGCCTAGTTTCCCTTTCAGTGAACAACTGCGCTGCAGTCTGTCATGTGGTAAGGATGCAGGGCCACCAGTGTGCAGGGCGGAGGTGGGTGGGTCCTACCCTCCCACACACACTCTCACACACATACACATTCATAGCTCTCCACAGCAGTGATTCTCCAAGAAAACATGTACATTAAAGCCCTATCTTTTTTTCTACTTGAGGAAGTAAATCTTTCCTCAGGAAAGGTTCCTGTATTTCAAAATAGGCTGAGGGAAATGTGACGTTGTATTTCTTCCTTTTCCTTTTCCAGGAGTCATTTGTTCTGGCCATCTTGTGGCAGAGGGGAGTGAGGGTCATGAGGTGGCTTGCTGTCAAGGATGTTGATGCCTCCTCAGACCGCGCTGCTCTGTGGCCTGTCTCCAGGTGGAACTTCTCAGGGAAATCAGGATGGAGTTAGACTTGTTGCTTGAATCAGATAGTCTACCTTTGTGTTCAAGGAAAAAAATACATTTGCTGTGAAAATATAATTTTCTTTAATAAACATTATACTTATCAGATAAATCACAGAGAAGAGATAGAAAAAATGTTGTAATAAATCTCTCTGAAATACCCATTATTCTTCAAACAACATCTGCTGCTTTCTTTTCTGAAAATATTTGACTTTCATGATCTCAATTCCCTCTAAAAGCTAACTTCAGTTAACATAAACTCATTAGCTGCTTTACTCAGCATTTGTATTAAGTGCTCTTTTATGCAATAACATATACACATAGGGTATATTAGCATCTTTAAAATACGTATTTTACTTTGTTTTTCTCTAAAAACTATTAAGGTAACTTCCAAAATACATACTACATAATGAGATTAAAAAAAAAAAAAACAGACTGAGTCAGTTAGAAAATCTATCGAAGGATTAAAAAACAATAAACACACAAAACACAGCATCATATTTGGTCTAATAGAGGTGCCAAACCAGTAGCCATTGAGTCACCTCTAACTCTTGGTGGCCCCATGTGTGTCAGAGTAGAACTGTGCTCTATATGGTTTTCAATGGCTGATTTTTTGAAGTAGATGGCCAGGCCTTTCTTCTGAGGTGCCTCTGAGTGGATTCTAACCACCAACCTTTCAGTTAGTAACTGAGCATGTTAACCACTAACATCACCCAGGTGCAGGTGTCAGAAACCCCGGTGGCATAGTGGTTAAGAGCTACAGCTGCTAACCAAAAGGTCAGCAGTTTGAATCCACCAGGTGCTCCTTGGAAACTCTATGGGGCAGTTCTACTCTGTCCTTTATGGTCACTATGAGTCAGAAATCGACTTGATGGCATTGGGTTTTTTTTTTTTTTTTGGTTGATGCAGGTGCCAGAAGTGAGTAATTGATTTGCCTTTGAATTTTCTGGAAGTCAATACAAACAGAAGTCCTTAATCAGTTTCATGCTGGGCAGTGTTTTAAAGATATAATCAAAATCGAAATATCATACGTAACATAACTATCCTTCCTTGAGTTAAAAAACAAACCCCCTGCAGTATATGAAGGGAGTCATATGTCTCATCAAGTCTCCAAGCTCAGGGAAAGACTGGGTCCTCTTAGGAGAGGTGAATTCCCAACTGGGACTCAGACCTGTCATAGAAAGCCCCTGGGAACCTATAAGCAGAGAAAAGGTTTTCTTAAAAAGACAGTAACGGAGCCTCTTTAGCTCAGGGACACAAGATCAATCAAGACACCTGAGCTGTGTGCCATAGGGCTTGGTTGCTATAGTGTTAATCCAGCGAGACACTAAGGTAAAATAAATAAATAAATAAATAAATAAATTCCTATTTAGACATGAACTTTATTAGAAAAGAAAATAAACCATTTAGCAATGTAACCTCCTGGTCTATTAAAAAAATAAATGCATGTAGATCATAACCAGACTTAAGATTTCACAGATCATCAAAACAATATATAATATTGCATATATACATTAATCTACATATAGTGCCTATATAAATTAAAACATCTGTACATTATAATTTACATATGCATATAAATATGTATTTCCAGAGCAATATAACCTATAATATATATGTATATACAGGCAGCACACCTCAGAGATATTGAGGATTTGGTTCCAGACCACTGCAATAAAGTGAATATAGGAATAAAGAGAGTCACATGAATTTTTTGGTTCCCAGTGCATATAAAAGTTGTGTTTACAATATATTGTAGTCTATTAAGTGTGCAATAGCATTACATTTAAAAAAACAATGTACATACCTTAATTCAAAAATACTTCATTGCTAAAAAATGCTAACATCATCTGAGCCTTCAGCAAGTCTTAATCTTTTTGCTGGTGGAGGGTCTTGCCTCGAGGCTGATGGCTGCTGGTTGATCAGGGTGGAGGTTGCTGAAGGCTGGGGTGGCTGTGGCAATTTCTTAAAAAAAGACAGCAGTGAAGTTTGCCGCATTGGCTGACTCTTCCTTTCACGAAAGATTTCTCTGTAGCATGTCATGCTGTTTGATAGCGTTTTACCCAAAGTAGCACTTCTTTCAAAACTGGAGTCAATCGTCTCAAATCCTGCCACTGCTTTACCAACTAAGTTTATCCAGTATTCTAAATCCTTTGTTGTCATTTCAGCAATGTTCACAGCACCTTCACCAGGAATAGATTCCATCTCAAGAAACCACCTTCGTTGCTCATCCATGAGAAGCAACTCCTCATTCACTAAAGTTTTATCAAGAGATTGCAGCAAGTCAGTCACATCTTCAGGCTTCGCTTCTAATTCTAGTTCTCTTGCTTTTTCCACCACATCTGCAGTTACTCCCTTCACTGAGTCTTGAATTCCTCAAAGTCGTTCATGAGGGTTGACATCAACTTCTTCCAAACTCCGGTTAGTATTGATATTTGATCTCCTCCCATGAATTGCGAATGTTCTTAATGTCATCTAGAATGGTGAATCCTTTCCAGGAGGTTTTCAGTTTTCTTTGCCCAGACCCATCAGAGGACTCACTATCTATGGCAGTTATAGTGTTATGAAATGTATTTCTTAAATAATAAGAATTGAAAGTCAAAATTACCCCTCGATCCTTGGACTGCAGAGTGGATGTTGTGTTAGCAGGCATGAAAACAGCATTAATCTCCTTGCACACCTCCATCAGAGCTCTCGGGTGCCCAGGTGCTTGTCAATGAGCAGCAATATTTTGAAAGGAATCTTTTTCTGCGCAGTAGGTTCCACAGTGGGCTTAACATATTCAGTAAACCATGTTGTGAACAGATGCGCTGCCATCCAGGCTTTGCTGTCCCATTTATAGAGCACAGCAGAGTAGATCTGGCATAATTCTAAAGGGCCCTAGGACTTTCAGAATGGTAAATGAGCATGGGCTTCAACTTATTTATTATTATATTTATTTATTTTTGGCTTCAATTCAAAGTCACCAGCTTCATTAGCCCCTAACAAGCAAGTCAGGCTGTTCTTTGAAGGTTTGAAGCCAGCATTAACTTCTCTTGTTTAGATATGAAAGTCCTAGATGGAAAATTTTTCCAACGTAAGGCTGTTTTCATCTACATTGAAAATCTCTTGTTTAGTGTGGCCGCCTTCACCAATCAGCTAGAGCTTCGGGATAACTGGCTGCAGCTTCTACCTCAGCGCTTGCTGCCTCACCTTGCCCTTTTGTGTTATGAAGACGGCTTCTTTCCTTAAACCTCATGAACCAACCTCTGCTGGCTTCAGGCTTTCCTTCTGCAGCTTTCTCATCTCTCTCAGCCTTCACAGAATTGAATAGAGTTAGGGTCTTGCTCTGGATTAGGCTTGGGTTTAAGGGAATGTTGTGGCTGGATTGATCTTCTCTCCAGACCACTGAAATTTCTCCATATCAGCAATAAGGCTGTTTCACTTTTTTTTTCTTTTATCATTCTTGTGTTCACTGAAGTAGCACTTTTAATTTTTTTCAAGACTTTTCGTTTCCATTCACAACTTGGCTGTTTGGAGCAAGAAGCCTAGCTTTCAGCTTTTCTCAGCTTTTGACATGCCTTCCTCACTAAGTTTAATCATTTCTAGCTTTTAATTTAAGGTAAGAGATGTGTGACTCTTCCTTTCACTTGAACACTTAGAGACCATTGTAGGGTTATTACTTGAACTAATTTCCATATTATCATGTCTCAGGGAATAGGGTGGCCAGAGGAGAGCAAGAGAGAAAGGGAAACTGCTGGTCAGTGGAGCACACAGAACACATACAACAGTTATCGATTAAGTTTGCCATCTTATATGGGTGCAATTCATGGCTCCCCAAAACAACTAAAATAGTAACATCAAAGATCACTGATCACAGATCATCATAACAGATATAATAATAACAAAAAAGTTTGAAATATTGCCAGAATTACCAAAATGTGACATAGAGACATGGAGTACGTACTGTTGGAAACATGATGCTGAAAGAATTAACACAGGGTTGCCACAACCTTCAATTTGTAAAAAACACATCTGCAAAGCACTATATATATATATATATACACATATATATATATATGTATATATATTATTTATCCACGTTACCAGATGGAATACACAGGAATCAAAACAACCACATCTGTGGAAAAGACGATGGAAAAGCTCTATATCATCAGTCAGAACAAGGTCAGAGGCTGACTGTGGAACAGATCATCAATTGCTCATATGCAAGTTCAAGTTGAAACTGGAGAAAATCAGAGCAAGTCCACGAGAGTCAAAGTATGACCTTGAGTATGCCCCACCTGAATTTAGAGACCATCTCAAGAATTGATTTGATGTGTTGAACACTGATGACGGAAGACAAAAAGAGTTGTGGAATGACATCAAGGACATCATCCATGAAGAAAGTGAGAGGTCATTAAAAAGACAAGAAAGAAAAGGCCAAAATGGATGTCAGAAGAGACTCTGAAACTTGCTCTTGAACACAGAGTAGCTAAAGCAAAAGGAAAAAATGATGAAGTAAAAGAACTGAACAGAAGATTTCAAAGGGTGGCTTGAGAGGACAAAGTAAAGCATTATAATGACATGTGCAAAGACCTGGAGCTAGAAAACCAAAAGAGAAGAACACTCTCAGCGTTTCTCAAGCTGAAAGGACTGAAGGAAAAAATTCAAGTTTTGAGTTGCAATAGTGGAGGATTCCATGGGGAAAATATTAACCGATGCAGGAAGCATCAAAAGAAGATGGAAGGAATACAGAGTCATTATACCAAAAAGAATTGGTCAACATTCAACCATTTCAAGAGGTAGCATATGATCAGGGAACCGATGGTACTGAAGGAAGAAGTCCAAGCTGCACTGAAGGCATTGGTGAAAAACAAGGCTCCAGGAATTTATGGAATATCAGTTGAAATGTTTCAACAAACGGATGCAGCACTGGAAGTGCTCACTTGTCTTTGCCAAGAAATTTGGAAGAGAGCTACCTGGCCAACCTACTGGAAGAGATCCATATTTATACCTATCCGTAAGAAAGGTGATCCAACCAAATGGGAAAATCATTGAACAATATCATTAATATCACAAGCAAGTGAAATTTTGCTGAAGATCATTCAAAAGTGGCTGCAGCAGTATATTGACAGGGAACTACCAGAAATTCAGGCAGGATTCAGAAGAAAACATGGAACCAGGGTATCATTGCAGATGGACCCAGGCTGAAAGCAGAGAATACCAGAAAGATGTTTACCTGTGTTTTATTGACTGTGCAAAGGCATTTGATTGTGTGGATCATAACAAATCATGGATACCGTTGCAAAGATTGGGAATCCCAGAACACTTAATTCTGCTCATGTGGAACCTGTATACAGATTGAGAGGCAGTCGTCCAAACAGAACAAGAGTATACTGCGTGGGTTAAGTTCAGGAAAGGTGTGTGTCTTTTCACCATACCTATTCAGTCTGTATGCTGAGCAAATAATCCAAGAACCTGGACTATATGAAGAAGGACACAGCATCAGGATTAGAGGGAGACTCATTAACAACCTGTGTTATGCAGATGGCACAACTTTGCTTGCTGAAAGTAAAGGATTTGAAGCACTTACTGATGAAAGTCAAAGGCCACAGCCTTCAGTATGGATTAGATTTCAACATAAAGAAAACAAAAATCCTCACAACTGGGCCAATAAGCAACATCATGATAAAACAGAGAAAAGATTGAAGCTGTCAAGGATTTCGTTTTACTTGGATCTACAATCAACGCCCACGGAAGCAGCAGTCAAGAAATCAAAAGACACATTGGCTTGGGCAAATCTGCTGCAAAAGACCTCTTTAAAGTGTTGAAAAGCAAAGATGTCACCCTGAAGACTAAGGTGTGCCTGACCCAAGCCATGGTATTTTCAAATGCATCATATGCATGTGAAAGCTGGACAATGAATATGGAAGACCGAAGAAGAGTTGACACCTTTGAATTGTGGTGTTGGCGAAGAATATTGAATATATCATGGACCACCAAAAGAATGAAGAAATCTGTCTTGGAAGAAGTACAACCAGAATGCTCCTTAGAAGCAAGGATGATGAGACTATGTCTTACATACTTTGAACATGTTATCAGGAGGGATCAGTCACTGGAGAAGGACATCGTGCTTGGCAGAGTACAGGGTCAGTGGAAAAGAGGAAGACCCTCAATGAGGTGGATTGACACGGTGGCTGCAACAATGAGCTCAAGCATGACAACGATTGTGAGGATGACATCAGACCTGGCAATGTTTCGTTGCTATGAGTAGGAACCAACTCAACAGTGCCTAACAGCAACAACATCTGTCTGTCCGTCTACCTGTCTACCTACCTACCTGTCTATCTATCATCTGTTTATCTATCATCTATCTGTCTAACTATCTATTTATATCTATCTATTTTTTTTTATTATCATCTATCTATCTGTTGTTATTAGTTGTCATCAAATCAACCCTGACTCATGGTGATCCCTGTGCCATCTTCATGATCATTGGTATGTCATTGTTGTGGTCACTCTATCTTTTGAATGCCTTCCAACCTAGGTGGCTCATCATCTAGCTCTGTATCAAACAATATTCTGTTGTGATCCATAGAGGTTTCAATGGCTGATTTTTGGAAGTATATCACCAGGCCTTTCTTCTTAGTCTGTCTTAGTCTGGAAGCTCAGCTGAAATCTGTACACCATGGGTGACCCTGCTGATATTTGAAATACCGGTGGCATAGCTTCCAGCATCATAGTGACATGCAAGCCACCACAGTCCAACAAACTGATGGATGGATGGTGGGTGGATCTATGTATTCCAATCTCTCTCTCTCTTTTCAGAGAGGAACATAGCGAGAGAAGAGCAACATATTCTTGCCAATTTTTTTTTTATTTGTCAGTGAAGCACAGAGAAGCCCATTAAACCTATTTATCTGAAACACACACCTACGCACTGCTTGTATCTACTCTCACAACCATTAAAAAATGAAAACAGGTTAATGGATGCAAAAAAATAAAACAGATCTAGTGACATAAAAGAGAACAGCTTTTATAACCACTTTAAAATCAGCTTATGAAAACCTCATAACACTGCCTTTATTTTTCTCAGGATAAAGTCTTGTCATAGAGAAGTGCAGTTTGTGGCCCAACCTGAAGAAGACCCTGCCTCAGGAGATGAGTGAAACAGCTTGCAGCAGAATGGGGTTCATCCCTGCGCTAACATTTTTACTCCTGCATGGTGAGGGAGTTCCTATTTTAGGCACTGGTATCCCCTGATAAACAAATCAGAAGTGGTACCTGTTTCAATGAAAGTTACATTTTATAGTGTGAGGTAGAGATTAAAAAGAACTCTTCCTGTAGTAGCTGACTCTGGGAGAATGGTTATATGCAGGGCTGTGAGAGCCATAGCTGTGGTGCAAGGAGATGTAGAACAGGGCCTGAATCCAGACATCACCTCCTGCAAAGTCTGGGATCAGCAGCACCAGCCGGGTGGAGGCTATGCTGCCGTCACCTGCTGAGGGGACCGCATTTGAACTCTACCCCCCAATTCAGCCGTCTGACAGATATTTGCTGAGCCCCTACCATGTTGCACGCACCGTTCTAAGCACTTGTGTTGCTGTTGCTTGTCATAGACAAAAGGGTTCTAAAGGGAAGGTTTCCTGTCTGCATTTGCCTCACATCCAGCCTGGCACCTCCAGATATTTCAGATCATTGGCAGATAACACCTCACTCTGTCTAAAGCTCTAATGTGAAATTTTAATCACAATCCCAGCTGAAAGAAGTAATAATTAGGGAGGATTATTTGGAAGACATGAAGTCCATTCATTTCAGTGATAACTGAAAGTTTAATCCTGGACTAAGCCATAACTCCATACTCAAGCCATATTGTCTTGACTGCACAGAGAATTGCTTTTCAGAAATGACACTTTTGTTATGTTTTAAAAAAGTAACCACAAAATGTGCTTATTATACTTATGGTAGGGATATCGGTGAAGCTGCGTAAAGACCCTGATAAACCTTGTTCTCAGACATGAGTTTCATAAAAAGTCCCCTCTCTTGTAAAATATTGATAGTATGAATGTTTTAAATTTTTATGTATTTCCAGGAAGCTGGAAAGGAAATATAGATCCAAAATAGTGATTTTGATTTTTACTTCATCTTGTCTGGTCGTCTAGAATAGGAATAGATTATTAAGCCACTCACATTCAGGATACAGGCCACTTGCTAATCTTAAAACAAACTTTGCTTCCTTGGAGTGCTGGATCAGCAGTCTGAGAGCAGAAGGTTAGAAAGTAGTTACACATAGTAGGATACCTCTCCTGTATCTTGCACATCTCTTCACAAGGAATGACACCTTCCCTGGTTCATGATTTATAGAATAGATATATAATGATAATGCAAACTATTACAATGAAGTTTCCTTTTTTTCTCTATATCTGACTATGGAAATGATTTTCAGCTCTAAAGTTACACACTCCGAAGTCCCCTCTGGGAGGTATAGTTTAAAATAGTCTCAAAAGTAATTCTGACACCAACTTCCCCCACCCCTTCTATTGGCAGTCACCACTGTAAAATAACACAATAGCGGATCTTTTCTTTGTTAATTTCAATTCTCAACTGTAATATTGGTAAAATGTTGAAGGTCAAAGATTCTATACATGCTACTTTGACCTCAGAAGACAGAAAACAAATACCAAAAAAAACCAAACCCACTGGCTTGGAGTTGATTCTGACTCACAGCGACCCCACAGGGTTTCCAAGGCTGTAAATATCTACGGAAGCAAACTGCCACATCTTCCTCCCACAGAGCTACCAGTGGTTTTGAACCATCGATCCTTTGGTTACCAGTCCATTCCTTTAAACACTGTGCAACCATCTATAAATATCATTTGCAAGGATCTAGTTAAATGGTCTTCACCCTTTTAGGATATGACATAAACTGAGGAAAAAAATAATATCATACCTAAAATATAGGGTGCTGTGGTGAAATAAAGCTATAGCACAAATAGGTGTCATCTTCTTGAAAAGTAATATTTGCTCTAATATTTGGCAGGAAATGTAGCATAAATATATATATGTAAATATTTATTTATGTTACATTTCCTACCAAATATATAAAGCATTTAACCACCAGCTATCTACAAGTTTGTCGTACTGTGGTGGCTTGCATGTTGCTGTGATGCTGGAAGCTATGCCACCAGTATTTCGAATACCAGCAGGGTCATCTGGAGGGCTCAGATTACTGAAGCTAGATGGACAGAAAGGGGGCCTGTAAGAGGGAGAGAGGCACTTCACAGAGGGGGAAGGGTTATCTTGATCCTATGAGGTAGGTTAGACAATTGCCCTTAAATTTTGCAGATCCAGCACTGCTCCTGCCTGGCTCCAAAGGCTTGTGCAGACAGACTGTCCACTGCTCAATTTCTCCTGACATGGAAAATGAGTCCCCGAGCACTACTGCTTGCCTCAGTCTGAGTACGCCTGCAGGGTGCCAGCCAAGTCAGGTATGGCAAATCCTCACTGCTTCTGAATTGTCTCTCCCTCCCCCTGCCACCCAGTCTGACTCCTCAACTTTGTCTTTGATGTTCAGGGCTCCTGGATAGTCTTATATAATCGATTCACTTGTTTATTTGAGTCTTTGTTGTAAGAGGGGCCACAAGAAGCTTCTGACCATTCTGGCATTTTGGCCCTGCCTTGCAGCCAAGCTCTTTAACCACCACACCACCAGGGCTCCCCAACATCATGATAAATGGAAAAAATATTGAAGTTGTCAAGGATTTCATTTTACTTGGATCCACAATCAATGCTCATGGAAGTAGCAATCAAGAAATCAAATGATGTATTGCATTAGGCAAATCTGCTGCAAAAGACCTCTTGAAAGTGTTAACAAAGATGTCATTTTGAGGACTAAGGGGGCCTGAACCAAGCCATGGTATTTTCAATTGCCTCATATGCATGTGAAAGCTGGACAATGGAAGACTGAAGAAGAATTGATGCCTTTGAATTACAGTGTTGGCAAAGAATATTAAATATATCAGGACTGCCAGAAGAACAAACAAATCTGTCTTAGAAGAAGTACAGCCGGAATGCTCCTTAGAAGCGAGGATGGGCAGACTTTGTTTCATATACTTTGGACGTGTTATCAAGAAGGGACCAGTCCCTGGAAAAGAACATCATGCTTGGTAAATTGAGGGTCATCGAAAAGGAGGAAGACCCTCAACTAGATGATTGACAGTGTGGCTGCAACAGTGGGCTCAAACATAGCAATATCATTAGGATGGTTCAGGACTCAACAATGTTTTGTTCTATTTCATATAAGGTTGCTGTGAATTAGAACTGACCCAACAGCACCTAAGAACAACAAAGCATTGAAATATATTACTGAGCACACTGCAAAATTGAGCTGAATTTTTAAGATAAGCATAAGCTATGACAAAATCATTGGTTTTAAGGAAATCTATGGGTTAAACCCTCAGATCCATGCTTCCTTCCTTTTCTTATTGAAAAATTGGAGAAGCATTGAAATAGAAAAAGACAACACCTGTCTTCAGATTTCCAGGCCATTGAAATACCTCTTTAAATTCTTAATTATAGTATTCCCTAATAAGATAATCATAAACCACATTAATTTTGTAATAACGTAACTACTAGTAATGGAAGACAAGCCCGTTCACTTTTGAGTAATTGATTTTTTTTAGAAATTCTCTAATGAATCTAAACCACACCGCAAAGTAGTCCTGTTGCTAAAAGTAGTCAAAATGAGGTGTTTCTCTTATACTTTTCATAACTCTGTTTTGCTGAAACTTTGTGCACGACCTTTATCAGAATCAACAATGTAATGGTTGGTACTTGTAATAAATAACTTTTAGCCACTTACTTCACAGATTCAAAAATTAACTGCTGGTTGTAAAGTCATTGTCTCTCAAAATAAGAGAATTAAAAGAACCTTTGAAGGTACAGTTATTATTCCAGAAAACAAAAATCTCTTTGTTTCAAACAGAGGAAATGTTACCTGTTTGAAGGTCTCTGGGGCATTAAGACTCTGGATTCAGCTGGCAGAAAGTGACCCTGACACTGGGATTCTATTGACTTCTAAATAGCACAACATAGTGGGTTCCACATGGTTCCTGTTGCACATTTTGTGGGCCACAGTGTAGATGCTCAATCATCTTCCAAACATGAATCTAATTACTTCTATTTGACAACTACAGAGATAATCAGGTGCTCAGATACAAGAAAATATAGAATATATATTTCATAATTTATGGGTAGAAAACCAACCACTGTCTGTATGATGAGACTGACAATGTGCTGGTTAATATTGCCTTATCAGAGAAACCAGAATGCTCCTTAGAAGCCAGGATGGTGAGACTTCAGCTTTCTTACTTTGGACATGTCATTAGGAAAGACCGGTCGCTAGAGCAGAACATCATGATTGATTCTTCCTATCGTGGATGGAAACAAGAAGGCCAACAAAAATGAGGAAAATCCTCAATGAGATATATTGACACCACAGCCTCAACAACAGGCTCAAACATAGCAAAGGTCATGGAGATGGTGCAGGACTGGGCAATGTTTCAGTCTGGGTGGACTTGAACTGCCAATCCTTCAGTTAGTAACTAAGTGTTTAATGCTTTGTACCACCCAGGGACTCCATAAAGTGTTTTGTAACCAGGTTGTTAGTTGTGTCTCTGAGCCTCACTGACATTCTAAAGCTGTCTGTTATTGAAACTACATTACATGATGGAGAAACCAATCATGATGTTCTTCTCTAGTGACTGGTCTTTCCTAATAACATGTCCAAGGTAAGCAAGCTGAAATCTCAGCATCCTCACTTCTAAGGAGCATTCTGGTTGTTTCTCTGTAGGGCCATATTAATATGAAATTGATGTATTAGATATTGAAACTACATTACTCCTTCATAGTAATCCCTCCATGATACTCTAGATTATGGACACATTGAAGACTTCTTACACCTTCCTATGTTTATAGCTGGAGGGTTGAATCCTTTTTAAATAAACTTTACTCATGGTTTTCAATCAAACGCTCTCACATCACTTCTTCACGGAAGTTGCTCTATGCCTTTACTTATTTCGAAGGAATAAACTTGCAAACTGCTGTTGGATAAATTTTTTAAAGGATCAAATGGTGGGTTGGTTTAGGATTTTCAGGAAAAGTTCTGATAAGTACCACAGAAGTGTCCAATCCTGTCAAAACATATAAACTGTGTCGGAAACCAATGCCACCAGTTTGCTGGGGAACTGCTGTCTTCTTTTTGGTGGGCTTGACATTCAGCACTTTCTTTCTCTGCCACCACATGGATAAGACAGGAACCATCCATGAGTGTGGAGCTGTTGGCACACTTAAACTGCTTTAAATATTCAGTTTAAAAACATTGCATTTAGTAAATACGATTTTTGGTTATTGATAAGAGCCTGAACAAATAACATAAAAGAAGGTTGAATGAATTAATTACATATATACATATAAAACATTACAAAACACTTTCCATTTGAAAAATTGGTACTAAAGAATATTGGGAAACACCTCAAAGTTAATGTAAATTTTATCTAGTGGTCTGCCTTAGCACCAATTTTATTATGAAGAGCTTACATATCAATGTTTACAAAATCTGGTCATCATTCCTTTTATTTCAGTTAAATTTTTGCACGAAGAGACTCACCTGACTTACAGTCTTTCAAATGAGTTTTGAAATTGCTTCAGAGTAAGAAGCACATACGGCATCATCACAACATGACGGATTTTCCCCTTCTGGGGTCTCCACTGGGCAGAGACTGCCAGCTGCTCCATCAAAACCCAGAACATCAGGATGAGAGTTTACAACCTCACCTTTTCCAACAGCACAAATGGAAGGATCTGACGGAGTTATAGAAAACATCTATATTAGCAATTCATCATGTGTTACCAGAAGCCACAGCAATAATCATTATATTGTTACACTGAAGATTCTTGTCTCCTAGATTAATATATTGAAGGGCATCAGAATAATTTTTAAGGGTAAACAAAATCACTAAGAAATATCAATCCCCTGCAGTGACTTTTCAAGCTAGTCGCATTGTTTATTGTTCACGGTGATGACATTGGTTTGTATGAATTACAAAAATTTCTTGTATTTATGGCAATTAATTAAGTTGTTTTTTGAGGTATGATTTACAATAAATTTTCCATCACGTATATAGGCATGCATATATATCAAATAAAACACTACCAGGCCTCCCCTTGATATATGTCAGTGAAAATGAATGTCTGTTTTATGACGTTTGACCTCCAAAGGAAAAAAGAAATGAAGTTTAGCTTCCTTGAATTATATTCCATTAGTAGCACACATATATATAAACATATTTTCAAATGAAGTGCTTCCTTCCTTCTTTCCTCTTTCTCTCTCTCCCTCCCTCCCTCCCTCCCTCCCTTCTTCCCTTCCTCCTTTCCTTCCTTCTAGAAATCTCCACTGAAGGCCTACTCTATGCCAGACTGTGTTTGGAAAAGTTTAGTGGACAAAAAGCACTCTGAAACTCACATGCTAGTGATAATGTAATATTTTCTTGAAAATCAAAAATTTCTGATACAAGAAAGTGAGAGGTATTGACCAAATGTAACAAAATAAAATTTCTGTTGGTGATGGCCCTTTTCAACCTGTCAAACATGTATGTTAGAGCCCTTGGGACAATGTACTTCAGAGTTTGTTTTTTAAATAATAGGCTTTATTTTTTAGAGCAGTTTAGGTTTACAGAAAAATTGAGCAGAAGGTACAAAGTTTCCACATAGTTCCTCCTCCTTGGCACAGTCTCCACTCTTACACTGGAGTGGTCTATTTTTCACAACTGATGAGCCATACTGACACACTATTATTAACTGAAGTCCATAGTTGACAATTTGTACTGTATAGTCCTAAGAGTTTTAATAAATGCATAATGCCACGCATCTATCTTAGTAGGATCATGCAGAATAGTTTCACTCCCCTAAAAATGCCCCGCGTTCCACCTATTTCTTGAATTCTTGCTTAACTACCACTTGCCCCTAAAAGTCACACACACCAACTTTTAGCCTCATTTCATCATTTTAGAAAATGGTATTTTCAATAAATTTTACCTCTTAGGGAGTGTGGTAGGAAGTTGTTTGAAGGCCAAATGAATTTTTAGTCATAAGGTAATTTGATTTTTTTATTTTTAATTTTTATTTTCCTTTAAGTGAAAGTCAGTTTCTCACACAAAAGCTTATATACACCTTGCTACATACTCCCAACTGCTCTCCTCCTAATGAGACAGCCCACTCCCTTCCTCCACTCTCTCTTTTCCTGTCCATTCAGCCAGCTTCTAACCCCCTCTACCCTCTCATCTCCCCTCCAGACAGGAAATGCCAACATAAGTCTCAACTGTCCACCTGATCCAAGAAGCTCACTCCTCACCAGCATTCCTCTCCATCCCATTGTCCAGTCCAATCCATGTCTGAAGAATTGACTTTGGGAATGGTTCCTGTCCTGAGCCAAAGGAAGGTCAGAGAGCCATGACCAACGGGGTTCTCCTAGTCTCAGTCAGACCATTAAGTCTGGTCTTTTCATGATAATTAGGGGTCTGTATCCCACTGCTCTCCTGCTCCCTCGGGGGTTCTCTGTTGTGTTCCCTGTCAGGGCAGTCATTGGTTGTAGCTGGGCACCATCTAGTTCTTCTGGTCTCAGGATTATGTAGTCTCTGGTTTATGTGGCCCTTTCTGTCTCTTGGGCTCATAATTACCTTGTGTCCTTGGTGTTCTTCATTCTACTTTGGTTTGGGTGGGTTGAGACTAATTGATACATCTTAGATGGCCAATTGCTAGTGTTTAAGACCCCAGATGCCACTCTCCAAAGTGGGACGTGGAATGTTTTCTTAATAGGTTTTATTATGCCAATTTTGTTATTTAGAAGTCCCCTGAAACCATGGTTCCTAAACCCCCACCCCTGCTATGCTGGGCTTCGAAGCAGTCAGTTTATTCAGGAAACTACTTTGCTTTTGGTTTAGTCCAGATGTGCTGACCTTGACTATATGCTGTGTTGCCTTTCCCTTCACCTAAAAGTAGTTCTAATTTACTATCTAATTAGTGAATAACCCTCTCACTCCTTCCTTTACCACTCTCATAACCATGAAAGAATATTTTCTTCTCTGTTTTAACTATTTCTCAAGGTCTTATAATAGTCATCTCATACAATATTTATCCTTTTGCAATTGGCTAATTTCTCTCAGCGTAATGCCTTCCAGATTCCTCCATGTCATGAAATGTTTCACAGATTTATCATTGTTCTTTATCGATATGTAGTATTCCATTGTTGAGACTGAAGGCACGAAGTATCTCATATTTTAAGAAAACAGCCAGTAGGTAGAATCAGTCACTTCCTCTGAGAGACTTTTTTTTTTTTTAAACAGATTGCAGTTCAGAACTTCACCCCTGACTCAGGGTGGAGAGTTACTCTGAGGGGAGTGCAGTGTTCGCAGTCCAAAGACTATCCTTGTCCCCTGAAGATTGGAGGCATACACTTAAACACAATGTAGATTGGTGCCAATTTATTGTCTACAGATTGCTGAAGTTGGGGGAAGGCTGGAATAGACTGTGTAAGGAGGGATTGAAGGGTTATGGTGTATGAGCCAGGGAAGAAGACAAAGGGTATATGTTTCTATGAAACCATCACAGAGAACAGAAAAGAAACTCAAAAGTTTAGCCCTGCCCAATGGAACACACAAATGGGATATCCAACTCATAGATATCCATCTTGAAGGGTGTATGTATTGGCCAGGCCAAAGAGTCACATGGTTACCTCTCTATTACCAATATCACTTCAAACGATTCATACTTGAAGTGTGATGCTTGTTTTGTAATACATGCTATAATTATAAATAAACAAATGAAAAGACATCATAAAAGGAAATTTAATGATTAGAAAGCAAGTATTAAAACAAATCAGTAAATTTATTTTTAGATATATCTCTCATCTTTAACGTGTTATAATTAAAAACATTTCTTTTTATTCTTTGCTCTTACAAATTCTTCAATGATTTAATCACAGTTAAGCTGCCAAAAAAACCTACTTCTATAAATAATGATAGTGAATCAAGTCTTTCTTGAGTCATTGTTGTACACTGAGGGTTTTTGAGTCTCTTTAGGTTCTAAAATGAGTGTTCTGTTGTGCAGTTTGTGATTGTTAAAGCTAGAAATATGCATAAAGCAAATTCGACAATGGGAAATACCCATTGTATTTTATCTTCTGTTAGGCAATCATACATGTTTACTTGAGTAAAATTTGTAAACGTAGTTCTCAAGTAAGAATGAAATTGTCCCACTTCTCCATAAAGGTTTGCATTTAAGTGATCAGGATAAGCGTGTACTTATTTCTTGGATGCCTTCATCCATTCTTCATCAGGCATATCCACATTTTTTAAGCAGGAAGATCTATTTGAAAGAACTTCGTGCACTTTTGCTCTTCATTTTAGGCAAGATTCAAGTGTGCCAATGATGGTGTAGTATGTAAACAAAATTGATCTCTGGTACTTAATAGTTCTGGACCACTTCTGTCATTTACTTGTTTTTTTTCTAACGCTTCTGTGCCAGTGAACTCCTTGATAATCAGCATTTGGCAGTATTTGCTGTGTTGTGTTTTCAAAATCTTCTTTTAAATTATGGAAAGACCTGTTAATGACTGGTAGTGATCTGTGCATGTCTTTAAATTTACTTCTGAATATTGGAGAGCTTGACTTGTCTGATGAAAATGCTGCAATATATTATTCCACATAAACAACATAAATATATACTCTAGTGTTTGCATTGTGTTGGCAATGTTTTTAGCTTCTCTTTTGGTATCTCCTTTTTGTTTCTGGTCTTCAGCAATATTTTCTAAGGCATTTAGAAACTGAGTGCACTATTGCAGGATTGCACTTGTTGCTACAGCCCACACTCGCCAGCATGAATTAGAAAGGCATTTTAACACTTGATCATTGCTTAAACGTTTTAAGAGCTGCTCATCATTGAGTAGAGGCAGCAAAAACAGTGTACATTAACTGAACGATAGAAAGAAAATCAACTGCTTCCTGAAAACAATCTGCTTCACTAAGTGCTACAAGATTGAGTGAATGCACAGTACAAGGTATAAAAATGGCATATTCATTACCTTCTAAAATTTTCTGTTGCATGCCTTTATAATACCCTGACATACTGGCAGCATCATCACAAGAAGGGCCTCTGCACTTAGGAAAATTAACTTTGCAAACTTCACATAACAGTGAAGTACTTGATTAGCAATTTCTTCACCAGTATGAGTTTTTAAGCTAGTAAAGGTGATAAATTTCTCCATAAGCTTTCCACCTGTTGGAGATACATACCTGTCATGGATTGAATTATGCCCCTCAAAAACTGTGTTTATTGACTTAGGCCATGATTCTCAGTATTCTGTGGTTGTCCTCCATTTTGTGATTGTAATTTTATGTTAAAGAGGATTAGGCTGAGGTTTTTAACACCCTTACCAGGTCACACCCCTGATCCAATGTAAAGGGAGTTTGCCTGGGTTGTGGCCTGTGCTACCTTTGATCTCTCAAGAGATAAAAGGAAAGGGAAGCTAGCAGAGAGGGGGGACCTCAAACCACCAAGAAAGAAGCACAGAGAGCAGAGCAGAGCACATCTTTGTACCTGGGATTCCTGCACAGAGAAGCTCCTAGTCCAGGGGAAGATTGACGAGAAGGACCTTCCTCCAGAACTGTCAGAGAGAAAGCCTTCCCCTGGAGCTGACACCCTGAATTTGGACTTCTAGCCTACTAGGCTGTGAGAAAATAAATTTCTTTTTGTTAAAGGCATCTATTTGTGGTATTTCTGTTATAGCTGCACTGGATGACTAAGACAGTACATTAAAACAATACTTATCTGATCTATATGAGAAAGATCAGGAGTGTAGTCTACAGACAAATTTTATTCACTGAAAATACTTGATTGAACTTTATCACTAAGTTCAATTCTTCATACATTGTTTTAGACATATATGATGGGTTTCCCTTTCCTGTGTTACAGTATTTTGAGATGTGACCTGCTAAAAATGGATCGAACTGAGCAACAAGTTCAAGTAAACCCCCCAAAATTACCGTTTTATGGGAACTCAAACATTTCATTTCTTCCTCAAAAAGACAGTCCACATTCAGCAACTGTTATAACAACAACAACACAATGCAAAATGTCTTTTCAATTCTGATGTTCTTCATTAATTAGGGTTTTCAGTTCATGAGTTAAGCCAAAACAATGTCTTCAGTTTAAATATGACAAAATACAATCTCTGTGAGTTGAACTGTTTTCATGTTTATCAATCCTATTCCAGTTGCACCAATAGCTAAATCTATCTGTAGCAAATAGAAAATTAAATGATTTAGGATTGAATAGTTTGCAAACAAAACAATACACAGAGCTGAATGATGGAGAATACGATGGTCACTCACTCTTATGATTTTCGCCATTAACTTTGAACCCTACAGATATATTCTGCTACAGAACCCTGTTTGCTGACCATCCAGAAAGTTTCACCACATATTTGTAAATGGACCACTGTGATGTTGACCATCACTTGGCCCTCTTTTGATGTGAAAATTTACATCATTAGAAGAAAAATTATTCCACAAAGCAGAATCTGTATTTCTGTGATTTATGGAGTCTGAAGATGTGACAATTTCAGATTCTAAAATATTTTCACTTTCTACACCATTATCGATTTATTAGAGCAAGGAATGGATGGAGAATTTGGAACAAATTCTGCTATATTGGTATTGTTATTCGTAATTTCAGTACCGATGGTACTAATACAATAATTTGCACCCATTAAACTAAAACGTTCAATGGAAGAAGTCTATTCTGATTCATTACATTTTAAAAAGGAAGTTAATTTAAGAATTGTCTTTAGGGATTCACAAATCCTATTCTTTTTATCTTCTGCCTCCTTTCATTTTTGAGCTCCACTTAGTTGTTGCCATTTAGTTTTATCTAGATATAAAATTATGTCACTTTTAAAATTTGGGTCTACCACAACAAATACAGTAGAATAAATAAAAAATTTATAAAATAAAATTTACCTTCAATCTGGGCTTCAACACAAAAATTTATATTTGAAAATTAGTAAGTAAAAAAATTGATTTAGAGGAGGCAGAGCCAAGGTGGCAGAATAGACAGACTCTTCCGGCGAGCCCTTTTTACAACAAAGACCCAAAAAAACAAGTGAAACAAGTATATTTGTGACAAGCTGCGAGCCCTGAGCAACAAAGGCAAGCTTAGACAATGAACTGAGGGGCAGGGGGAGAAAGGGACCATTCAGAAGTGGAGAGAGGTTACCGGACCTGAATCGTGGGGAGCCCTCAGGCACCATTCCCAGAGTGGCGGTGGCAGTGGGCTGGTACTAGTTTTCAGCTGCAGTTTCCTCAGGGAGAAGCGGCCAGCTGCACAGCATACTCACAAATCCGGTCCTTTACAAGAATGGCACTCTTGACAAAAGCTAAGTACTTGTGTATATCTTACCGCAAGCCCCCACTCCCAAGCTGACTTCAGTGGCTGAATCCCTGGGCCTGAGGTAGACCCTGCTGAGCACCTAGAGCCATCCTCCCGGCCTTGGGGAAGGAACAAATTTACAATTGGCAGAGAAGATAATTTGCTAGCTCCATTAACCGGGGGAGCTCAGGACCTTGAGCACTTTTTCCTTCTGAATGGACCTGTGTGGGCCTATTTTGGGAGAATAGGCCCTTGTTGGCAAACTCCAATCATTTCAACTGTGTGGTAGAGAGGAGGGTGTTTGACGTTTGACATTGCTTTCCCTATTAAACAAGGTCCTCACCTACCCACATCAGGGACCTAAGGACTGGTAGCTCCACTCAGGTCACCCAGCCACCCATGACAGGGGTCCAAAGATAACTGATACTTCCCAGTCTTTACAACTAAAAACTTTGGGTGCCCATGGTCCGTCTGCAGAACCCACCCACCTGCATGCTCTAGGGAACAGGGACATGTTTTCCTCAGAGACACTCAGGGGTCAGTTCTCAGCCCCCTGCATTGTTCAGAGCGTGACCCCATGCTGCAATCAGATACAGGTATATATGCCAATCATGCCTGCCCCTCTAAGACTGTAGGACAGAGCCTGTACCACACACTTGATATCAGCTACCTGGAAACCTAAGCTGAACTCATACAAGAAAACTGAATGAACTCCTAGACTGATATACCTGATAACAGCTCTAGCCAGCTGGGGACAGGACCTCAGAGCTCCAAAGGCAAAAATAATCAAGCTAGCTCACTCACGCAACCCATAGGGGTATATCAAAACAAAACAAAGCAAGCAGCTATGACACAGTAAGCAAGCATAAACTTATTGATGGCTCAGAGACAACAGTTAATATCAAGTCACATAAAGAAAAAGACCATGATCACCTCAACAGGCTCTCAGAACAAAGAATCAAGGGATCTTCTAGATGAAAGTGCATTTCTGGAATTACCAGATGCAGAATACAAAAGTTTAATATACAGAACCCTTCAAGAAATCATGAAGGAAATGAGGCAACACGCAGAACAAGCCAAGGAACATACAAATAAAGCAACTGAAGAAATTGAAAAGATTATTCAGGAACATAATGAAAAGTTTAATAAGCTGGAAAAATCCATAGACAGAGAGCAATCAGAAATTCAGAAGATTAACAATAAAATTATAGAATTAGACAACTTGATAGAAAGTCAGAGGAGCAGAATTGAGCAAGTAAAAAAGCTAGAATTCCTGAACTCGAAGATTAATCACTTGGCACTAATACATCTGAAGAAAAATCAGACAAAAGAATTTCTAAAAAATGAAGAAAACTTAAGAATCATGTGGGATTCTATCAAGAGAAATAACTTATGAGTGATTGAAGTACCAGAACGGGGAGGGATAATAAAAAATATGGAGAAAATTGTTGAAGATTTCTAGGCAGAAAATTTCCCTGATATTGTGAAAGATGAGAAGATATCTATCCAAGATGCTCATTGAACTCCACATGAGGTAGATCTTAAAAGAAAGTCACCAAGACATATAATAATCAAACTTGCAAAAACCAAAGATAAAGAGAGAATTACAAGAGCAGCGAGGGATAAACGAAAAGTCACCTACAAAGGAGAGCCAATAAGAATAAGCTCAGACTACTCGGCAGAAACCATGCAGGCAACAGGGCAATGGAATGACATATTTAAAAAATTGAAGGAAAAAAATTGCCTGCCAAGAACCATATACCCAGCAAAACTGTCTCTTGAATATGAATGTGAAATTAAAACATTTCCAGATAAGCACGAGTTTAGGGAATTCATAAAAACCAAACCAAAACTACAAGAAATACTAAACGGAGTTCTTTGGTTAGAAAATTAATAATATCAGGTATCAACCCAAGACTAGGACACTGGGCAAAGCAACCAGAAGTCAACCCAGACAGGGAAATCCAAAAAAACAAAGCAAGGTTGTTAAAATAAATAAATAAATAAAGCCCCAAACAGGGTAACAGTGATGTTATTATATAAAAGAAGACAACATTAAAATAATAAAGAAGGATTAAGAAATGCAATTATAGACCTTCCATATGGAGAGGAAGATACTGCAATACAAAGAATTAAAAGTTAGTTTTAAATTTAGAAAAATAGGGGTAAACGATAAGGTAACCACAAAGGAGACAAACTATCCTACTCATCAAAATAAAATACAAGGGAAAAATAGAGACTCAGCAGAAACAAAATCAACAACAATAAATATGAGGAAAGGACAATATATAAAGAAAATCTACTCAGCACATAAAATTAGGTGGAAAAAGAAACTGTCAACAATATACAAAAAAAGACATCAAAATGGTAGCACTGAATTCATACCTATCCATAATTACCTGAATGTAAATGGACTAAAGGCACCAATAAAGAGACAGAGAGTGGCAGAATGGATTAAAAAACAAGATCCGTCTATATGCTGCCTACAAGAGACACACCTTAGACTTAGAGACACAAACAAACTAAAACTCAAAGGGTGGAAAAAAAATTATCAAACAAACAATCAAAAAAGAGCAGGAGTGGCAAAATTAATTTCTGACAAAGTAGACTTTAAAGTTAAATCCATCATAAAGGATAAGGAAGGACACTATATAATGATTAAAGGGACAATACACCAAGAAGATATAACCATATTAAATATCTATGTACCCAATGACAGGGCTGCAAGATACATAAACAAACTCTATCGGCATTGAAAAGTGAAATAGACAGCTCCACAGTAATAGTAGGAGACTTCAACACACCACTTTCAATGAAGGACAGGACATACAGAAAGAAGCTCAATAAAGACACGGAAGATCTAAATGCCACAATCAACCAACTTGACCTTGTAGACATATACAGAACACTCCACCCAATAGCAACCAAGTATACTTTCTTTTCTAGTGCACATGGAACATTCTCTAGAATAGACCACATATTAGGTCACAAAGCAAGTCTTAGCAGAATCCAAAACACTGAAATATTACAAAGCATCTTCTCTGACCACAAGGCCATAAAAGTGGAAATCAATAAATGGAAAAGAAATCAAACACTTGGGAACTGAACAGTACCCTGCTCAAAAAAGGCCAGATTAGGGAAGACATTAAGGATGGAATAAAGGAATTCATAGAATCCAATGAGAATGAAAATACTTTCTATCAGAACACTTGGCACACAGCAAAAGCGGTGCTCAGAGGCCAATTTATATCAATAAATACACACATCCAAAAAGAAGAAAGGGCCAAAATCAAAGAATTATCCCCACAATTTGAACAAATGGAAAGAAAGCGATGAAAGAAACTCACAGGCAACAGAAGAAAGCAAATAATAAAAATTAGAGCTGACCTAAAGGAAATAGAAAACAGAAAAACAATTCAATGAATTAACAAGACTAAAAGCTGTTTTTTTGAAAAAATCAACAAAATTGATAAACTACTGGCCAAACTGACTAAAGAAAAACAGGAGAGGAAGCAAATAACCCCAATAAGAAATGAGATGGGTGATATTATAACAGACCCAACTGAAATTAAAAGAATCATATCAGATTACTATGAAAAACTATACTCAAACAAATTTGAAAACCTAGAAGAAATGGACGAATTCCGAGAAACACACTACCTACCTAAACTAACACAGAGGTAAGAACAACTAAATAGACCCTTAACAAAAGAAGAGATTGGAAAGGTCATCGAAAAAACTCCCAACAAAAAAAAAAGCCCTGGTCCGGACGGCTTCACTGCAGAGTTCTACCAAACTTTCAAACAGTTAACACCACTACTACTAAAGGTGTTTCAGAGCATAGAAAATGACGGAATACTACCGAAGTCATTCTATGAAGCCACCATATCCCTGATACCAAAACCAGGTAAAGACACCACAAGAAAAGAAAAGTACATATACCTCATGAACGTAGATGCAATAACCATCAACAAAATTCTAGCCAATAGAATTCAACAACATATCAAAAAATAATTCACCATGACCAAATGGGATTTATACCAGGTATGCAGGGATGGTTCAACATTAGAAAAACAATTAATGTAATCCACCACATAAATAAAACAAAAGACAAGAACCACATGATTTTATCAATTGATGCAGAAAAGGCATTTGACAAAGTCCAACACCCATTCTTGATAAAAACTCTCAGCAAAATAGGAATAAAAGGAAAATTCCTCAACATAATAAAAGGCATTTATACAAAGCTAGCAGCCAACATCGCCCTAAATGGAGAGAGCCTGAAAGCATTCCCATTGAGATCGGGAACCAGACAAAGATGCCCTTTATCACGGCTCTTATTCAACATCGTGTTGGATGTCCTAGCCAGAGCAATTAGGCTAGATAAAGAAATAAAGGGCATCCAGATTGGCAAGGAAGAAGTAAAAGTATCTCTGATTGCAGATGACATGATCTTATACACAGAAAACCCTAAGGAATCCTCCAGAAAACCACTGAAACTAATAGAAGAGTTTGGCAGAGTATCGGGATACAAGATAAACATACAAAAATCAGTTGGATTCCTCTACACCAACAAAAAAAACATCGAAGAGGAAATCACCAAATCAATGTCATTTATAGCAGCCCCCATGAAGATAAAATACTTAGGAATAAATCTTACCAGACAGGTAAAAGACTTATATAAAGAAAACTACAGTACACTTCTGCAAGAAACCAAGAGACTTACATAAATGGAAAAACATACCTTGCTCGTGGAGAGGAAGGCTTAACATCATAAAAATGTCTATTCTACTAAAAGCCATCTATACATTTAATGCAATTCTGATCCAAATCCCAACAACATTCTTTAACGAGATGGAGAAACAAATCACCAACTTCATATGGAAGGGAAAGAGGCCCTGGATAAATAAGGCATTACTGAAAAAGAAGGACAAAGTGGGAGGCCTTACTTTACCTGATCTTAGAACCTGTTATACCGCCACAGTAGTCAAAACATCCTGGTACTGGTACAACAACGGATATATAGACCAATGGAACAGAATTGAGAATCCAGACATAAATCCATCCACATATGATCAGTTGGTATTTGACAAAGGCCCCAAAACAGTTAAATGGGGAAAAGTCTTTTTAACAAATGGTGCTGGCGTAACTGGATATCCATCTGCAAAAAAAAGACACAAGACCCGTAGCTCACTCCATGCACAAAAACGAGCTCAAAATGGACCAAAGACCTAAATATAAAATCTAAAACGATAAAGATCATGGAAGAAAAAATGGAGACAATGTTAGGAGCCCTAATACATGGCATAAACAGTATAGAAAACATTATTAAGAACGCAGAAGAAAAACTAGATAACTGGGAGCTCCTAAAAATCAAACACCTATGCTCATCCAAAGACTTCACCAAAAGAGTAAAAAGAGTACCTACAGACTGGGAAAAAGTTTTTAGCTACGACATTTCTGATCTCTAAAATCTACATGATACTGCAAAAACTCAACTACAAAAAGATAAATAACCCAATTAAAAAATGGGCAAAAGATATGAACAGACACTTCACTAAAGAAGGCATTCAGGTAGCTAACAGATACATGAGGAAATGTTCACCATCACTAGCCATTAGAGAAATGCAGATCAAAGCTACAATGAGGTTTCATCTCACCCCAACAAGGCTGGCATTAATCCAAAAAACACAAAATAATAAATGCTGGGGAGGTTGTGGACAGACTGGAACACTTATACACTGCTGGTGGCAATGTAAAATGGTACAACCACTTTGGAAATCAATTTGGCACTTCCTTAAAAAGCTAGAAATAGAACTACCATATGATCCAGCAATCCCACTCCTTCGAATATATCCTAGAGAAATAAGAGCCTATACACGAACAGATATATGCACACACATGTTTATTGTAGCACTGTTTACAATAGAAAAAGAAGCAACCAAGGTGCCCATCAACAGAGGAATGGATAAATAAATTATGGTATATTCACACCATGGAATACTACATGTTGATAAAGGACAGTGATGAATCTGTGAAACATTTCATAACATAGAGGAACCTAAAAGGCATTATGCTGAGTGAAATTAGTCAGTTGCAAAAGGACAAATGTATAAGACCACTATTATAAGAACTTGAGAAATAGTTTAAACTGAGAAGAAAACATTCTCTTGTGGTTACGAGAGGAGGGAGGGAGAGAAGGTGGGAGAGGGGCATTCACTAATTAGATAGTAGATAAGAACTACTTTAGGTGAAGGGAAAGACAGCACACAATACAGGGGAGGTCAGAGCAACAGGACTAAACCAAAAGCAAAGCAGTTTCCTGAATAAACTGAATTTTTTTTTTTTTTTTTCAAAGGCCAGCGTAGCAGGGGCAGGGGTCTGGGGACCATGGTTTCAGGGGACATCTAAGTCAACTGGCATAATAAAATCTATTAAGAAAACTTTCTGTGTCCTACTTTGAAAAGTGGCATCTGGCATCTGAAACACTAGCAAGTGGCCATCTAAGATGCACCAATTGGTCTCAACCCACCTGGATCAAAGGAGAATGAAGAATGCCAAGGACAGAAGGCCATTACAAGCCCAAGAGACAGAAAGGGCCACATGAACCAGAGACTACATCATCCTGAGATCAGAAGAACTAGATGGTGCCTGGCCACAACCGATGACTGCCCTGACAGGGAACAAAACAGAGAACCCCTGAGGGAGCAAGAGAGTAATGGAACGCAGACCCCAAATTCTCATAAGACCAGACTTAATGGTCTGACTGAGACTAGAAGGACCCCAGTGGTCATGGCCCCAGACCTTCTGCTGGCTCAGGACAGGAACAATTCCCAAAGCCAACTCTTGAGACATGGATTGGACTGGACAATGGGTTGGAGAAGGATGCTGGTGAGGAGTGAGCTTCTTGGATCAGGTGGACACTTGAGACTATGTCGGCATCTCCTGCCTGGATGGGAGATGAGAGTGTGGAGGGGGTTAGGAGCTGGTGAAATGGACATGTAAAGAAAGAGTGGAGGTAGGGAGCGGGCTGTCTCATTAAACTAAAGTCTCATTAGGGGGAGAGTAATTGGGAGTGTGTAGCAAGGTGTATATGGGTTTTTGTGTGAGAGACTGACTTGATTTGTAAACTTTCACTTAAAGCACAATAAAAATTATTTAGAACATGTAAGTTTATTCTTCAGCTCTGAGATACTTAAAAGAAATGGTACTTACAAGACAGTTGAAAATAATTTCATTTATTTGTCGTACAATGTTTGTTGGTGGACCCTTCCCAGATCTCCATGAGTGTCTTTTGTGTGGAAATAATACTTAAAAACTTGTGTGCTCACTCTCTCCTTTGATGCTGCATCTTCACAGTTCATTTGAGTACTGCCGATACTCATGGTGGCAAGAGTGATTGTAAAGATTATGATACAAATACAAGGGCATGCTCAATCTGAAGATGCTTTATGGTTTGCTTTGGGCAGGGCTAGATACATCATGAGTCACGTGATTATAGTGCTGCTGGTGCATCCTTATGTGGTCAGTGAGAGAGAACTGAATGTGAGGTTGTACTCAATCAGTCCAAATGGAAAAGAAAATATGTTATCGTATACCTAATTTACAAAATAGTATCAATTTCATTTAATGTCCCAGCGGTTTCCTTCCACTGTGGCACTTGGTTTTTCTTGTGTTCTGTCTGTTTGACATCTATGGATCTTTACTTTGGACAACTGGTGTCCCTGTTTTGTTCATGTCCTAAGTACATGCTTACCTTGCTTATTGGGTGATCTGTCCCTGCTCTCCAGCAATGGAGGGGCTTGGGTACACTGCACATGCCAGGCTGTGTCAGCAGAGGCTTGCAGAATTAAAGGAAACCAGTAAGAATCAGAGTAGGGCTTGGGATGCCTCCGTATCACTAGCATATGAACAATCATGAGAGCCAAGTGCTGCTGCCTCTCTTCAGGCCCCTTCTTCAAGCTCCCAGCTCTGGCGGAGGGAGGCACCTCAGCACAAACTAGGCCCCTCTGGCCCACCCCAGCACAGCAATTAGAGACCACAAGAAAAAGAGAATGGGATGGGATAGGAGGATCCTGTGATGTCTCAGAAATGAGATAGACTGAGTCTCCTACCATGGAAGAAAACAGAAAACCCATGGAATAGGACCAAGATATTATCAATGAACCTTCTGCTCAGTGAGAAAAGGAAATTTGACAAAGTACATTTAAAAGTGGTTATTGAAAGAAACAACAACAAAAAAACAGAGCTTCCTGTTTATGACCAAAAAAGATACACATCAATAAGCCAGTGAAACCTATAGACTAAGAAATTTGGTTGACTGTATTTTTATATTTGATATTTTATTTTAGATCTACAATTTTAGTGCTCAGAAAAATTTTTCCTACTAAGTCTGTAGATAGATGTGTTAGACATTTAGAAATAGAACAAATCAGATATATTAAATTGACTTTTTTAAATAAACATTTTAATTAGGGGATAACATATGCACAGAAAAGTACACTAATTTCCTAGATTTTTACATTTACTTTACTAATTTCTTACATTCAAATATTTTTTCCAGAATGTGGCAACCACTCTGACTTTTAACACCAGAGGTTAGTTTTTTCAGTTTTTAAACAAATGTAAATTTAATTATTTGATAAGCAGGTTTGTTTTTGTTTTGCACCATGTTATGTTTGTAGGATTCTTCAGTGTTTTCATTGTCATTGCTCCATAAAGTCTATATCATAAGTATATAAAAAAGTTATTTATTCATCCCACTATTGATGGACCTTTAGGCTGTTTTCAGTTTATGAGTATTATAAATACAAATACTCCTCACTTATTGACAATATTTTGCATTTATGACAACAGTAAAAATCTACTTTGACTATTTTGTGTATTAATGAGGAGCCAAAGTGAAAGACAGAAGAGGAGGACAGGGTTTGGGAGGGGTGCAAGGCCATGCTGGCCCGTGGCTGTTGGTATTACCTGGGTGAGGCAGAGGAGCCAGGCCAGGCCCGCAGCCAGTGTAAGGCAGGGGAGCCAGGGCAGCAGAAGTCAGCCAGAGGGCAGGTCAAACTACTTTCCCATTCATTTTAACATTTTAAGAAAATTTAATTAAAGGTATATGTAATCAAGGTTAAGTACTTAAGGGAGGATAATTTGTTTTTTGTTCTTTATTTAGACGAAGGTTTATAGAGCAAATCAGCTTCTCATTAAACAATTAGTACACCTATTGTTTTCCGAATTTGGTTGCCAACCCCACGGCATGTTAACACTCTCCTTTCTCAACCTTGGGTTCTCTATTACCAGCTTTCCTGTCCCCTCCTGCATTCTAGTCCTTGCTCCTGGGCTGGTGTGCCCCCTTAGTCTCATTTTGTTTTACAGGTCTAGCTAATCTTTGGCTGAAGGGTGAACCTTAGGAGTGACTTCATTACTGAGCTAAAAGGGTGCCCACAGCCAAACTTTCAGGGTTTCTTCAGTCTCTGTTAGATCAGTAAGTCTGTTATTTTTCTTTCTTTCTTTCTCTCGTGAGTTAGAATTTAGTTCTACACTTTTCTCCAGATCTGTCCAGGACACTATACTATGATCTCTGTCAGAACAGCTGGGCACCATCTATGTGATCTCTGTCAGAACAGCTGGGCACCGTCTAGTTGTGCTAGAATACTTTAGGTCCATTAGTCATTTGGACAAATCTTCCCCTTTCATTTTTGGTTTTCTTCATTCTTTTTTTTTTTCTTTTTAATTTTTATTGCACTTTAAGTGAAAGTTTGCAAATGAAGTCAGTCTCTCATACAAAAATTTATATACACCTTGCTATATATTCCTACTTACTCCCCCCCAATAAGACAGCACACTCCTTCTTTTCACTCTCTATTTTCGTGTCCATTTGGCCAGCTTCTGACCCCCTCTGCCCTTTCATCTCCCATCCAGACAGAAACTGCCTAAGAAAGACGATCCAACAGAATGAGGAAATTATCAAACAATACCATTAATATCACACAAGAAAGTAAAATTTTGCTGAAGATAGTTCAAAAGTCTTTGCAGTAGTATATTGACAGGAAACTGCCAGAAATTGAAGCTAGATTCAGAAGAGGGCATGGAACAAGGGATATCATTGCTGATGTCAGATGGATCCTGGCTGAAAGCGGAGAACACCAGAAGGATGCTTACCTGTGTTTTATTGACTATGCAAGGGCATTCAACTGTGTGGATCATAACAAAATATGGATAACATTGTGAAGAACAAGAATTCCAGAACACCTAATTGTGCTCATAAGGAACCTGTGCATAGACCAACAGTCAGTCGTTCGAACAGAACAAGGGGATACTGCGTGGTTTAAAGTCAGGAAAGATGTGCATAATGGTTGTATTCTTTCCCCATACTTATTTGGTCTGTATATTGAGCAAATAGTTGGAGAAGCTGGACTATATGAAGAAGAATGGGGCATCAGGATTGGAGGAAGACTCATTAACAACCTGTGTTATGCAAATGACACAACTTTGCTTGCTGAAAGAGAAGAGGACTTGAAGCACTGATGAAGATTGAAGACCACAGCCGTCTGTATGGATTATACCTCAACATAAAGAAAACAAAATCCTAACAACTGGACCAATAAGCAACATCATGATAAAAGGAGAAAAGGTTGATGTTGTCAGGGGTTTCATTTTACTTGGATTCACAATCAATGCCCATGGAAGTAGAAGTCAGGAAATCAAAGGACACATTGCATTGGGCAAATCTGCTGCAAAAGACCCCTTTAAAGTGTTAAAAAGCAAAGATGTCACCTTAAGGACTAAAGTGACCCAACCCATGGTCTTTTCAATCACCTCATATGCATTTGAAAGATTGGTAATTAATAATGAAGATCAAAGAAGAATTTGTGCCTTTGAATTATGGTGTTGGGAAGAATATTGAATAGACATACCATGGACTTCCAAAAGAGTGAACAAATCTGTCTTGGAAGAGGTACAGCCAGAATGTTCCTTAGAAGCAAGGATGAACAAGATTAGGTTGTGTCTCAAGTCAATTTCTTTTGAAATATGAGAAGCCAGCAGAAAGACTGGGAATCTCATACCACTAAGAAAGTAGTGCCAGGAGCAGAGCGTGTTCTTTGAACTTGGGGTCCCTGTACAGAGGAGCTCCTAGTCCGGGGGAAGATTGATTACAAAGACCCTTCCCCAGAGCCGACAGAGAAAGTTTTTCCCTGGAGCTGGCACCCTGAATTCGGACTTCTAGCCTCTTAGACTCTGAGAGAATAAATTCCTGTTTATTAAAGCCATCCACTTGTGGTATTTCTGTTACAGCAGCACTAGATAACTACAACAGATGGAAAATTCATGGTCCTTGACCATGACTTTTGTTTTATGATTTTTAAACATTTTTGGGGAAAAAATCCTACTTTTTTTTTTTCTCTTCTGAGCATGGTAACATATTTTGAGAGATATAAATGAGTGAGTAAAAAAGTCAAAATCCAAAATTCAAAAAAAAAGAAAGAAAATAAATAAATAAGAAATTGATCCCATTTAGGAAGGTGGAAACTGCTCATACACATAAGAAAACACTGCTCTCCTAAAGATAATGGAGTGCTCCTTCTGTAACTGCAAGGTAAGCAGTCATCATTGAGGAGAAAATAGAATTGCAGATGACATTTATATCATGTATATCAATGCATGAGGTGTGGCTGCTTCACCTTCCTAAGACAGTCCATGTGGCAACGTGACTAACCTTGATAAGAATGTACAGCCCTCACCGGTTTGTCAGAAGGGAAGATGAGAATCTAATAGAAAGACCCATTCATGCAGTAAATGAAGATCTTAAGAAAACCTTGCAGTATATGCAGTTTTTATTCACCTGACTGGTTTCTTCCTCTCAGATCAATAGATAGATTTGCAAAGTCCTGAACAGCTTTTTTTTTTTTTTAATTGATTTTAAGTGAAAGTTTACAGTTCAAGGTAGTTTCTCATACAAAAATTTAGCCACACGTTGCTATATGACCCTAGTTGCTCTCTTTATAATGTGACAGCACACTCCTCCTTTCCGCCCTGTATTTCCTGTGTCCATTCAACCAGCTCTTGTCCCTCTCTGCCTTCTCATCTCACCTCCAGACAGTAGTTGCCCATTTAGTCCCATGTACCTACTTGAACTAAGAAGCACACTCTTCGTAAGTGTCATTTTATGTCTTATAGTCCAGTCTAATCTTTGTCTGAAGAGTTGGCTTCCAGAATGGCTTCAGTTTTGGGCTAACAGAGAGTCTGGAAGCCACGTCTTCTGGGGCCCCTCCAGTCACAGTCACACCATTAAGTCTGGTCTTTTTACTAGAATTTGAGTTCTGCACTCCACTTTTCTTCTGCTCCATCGGCGACTCTCTGTTGTGTTCCCTCTCAGGGCAGTCATTGGTGGTAGCTGGGTACCATCTAGCTCTTCTGGTCTCAGACTGATGGAGTCTCTGGTTCACGTGGCCCTGTCTGTCTCTTGGGATTATATTTTCCTTGTGCCTTTGGTGGTCTTCATTCTCCTTTGCTCCAGGTTAGTTGGAACCAATTGATGCATCTTACATGGCCGCTTGATAGCTTTTAAAACCCCATACGCTGCTCACCAATGTGGAATGCAGAACATTTTCTTAATAAACTTTGTTATGCCAATTGTCCTAGATGTCCCCTGAAACCATGGTCCCCAGACCCTGCCCCTGTTACTCTGACCCTCGAAGTGTCTCGTATTCAGGAAGCTTTGTGGCTTTTGGTTTAGTCCAGTTGCGCTGACTTCCCCTGTATTGTGCTGAACAGCTCTATTGAGTGTTGTAAATAAAAATCTTCAAACTTTCACAAATTCTGCTTGGCCTCAAATTCACTTGTTATGAATATATAGTTTTAGCAATATTTGTTTCCTGTATTAGAAGATATTATCGTACTGTGGTTGCTAAGTTGGTAAATAACCTTATTTGGATGAGTATGAGTACATATTGACAGTGAATGTAAGGAGGGGCTCAAATGTGAAGATGGCACAAGACCAGGCAGTGTTTCCTTCCATGGTATGTAGGGTTGCTATGAGTTGGAACCAACACGATGGCACTTAACAACAAAGAGTATACATTAGTTTGGAAATAAGACTATATGCTTTTAAATTTTGACTGATGTAATTCTTCCCACTATTTCAAAAGAAAAATATATATTTAAAAATATCAAGATGTCAAATTATGGCCCTCCCATTCTTCTAAATAAATTTTTCCTGGATCAGTATTCAGGTGAGAGTGAAGCAAGTTTATGCAAGTGTAGGGTAGAAACCCTGGTGACATAGTGGCTAAGTGCTATGGCTGCTAACCCAAAGGTGGGCAGTTCAAGTTCACCAGGCACTCCTTGGAAACTTTATGGGGCAGTTCTACTCTATCCTATAGGGTCGTTATGAGTTGGAATTGACTCGACAGCAATGGACTTGGTTTTGGTTTGGGTTAGGATAGAATCCTGTCTTTATTTAAAATTGTGATACTTTGCCATGAATTTTTTGCATTAAATTTGATACTAAAAAAATTCTGTTAACTATGTTTAATTTCATTGAGTATTTTGGGGCCCTTCCTTTTGGTTCATTCCCAAGTGTGAGTGCCTCACTAGACTCACTCTAGGCCTGTGCATGTTGATGTGTGTGTGTGAGTATGTGTGGGTGTGTATGTATTGTTGGGTAGAGGCAGAAACTGGGGAATGCACAGGGAAATGTACAATTTTATACTATACTTTTGTGTTGAGTGGCTGAGAGACACTCTGTTACATTGTTTAACAGTGTTTAGGGACATGACCATGAACAAATGGGTGGGACATGAAAGTTTGATATTCATTCTCCTGCTCACCACTGGTTTTTGTAATATCTGATTATGTAATCAGCTAAGAAAACTGTCAAACCCACAGCTATGGAGCCCACCAGCTCCAAATGGAGTATTTTCAGTTCACGTTAGAGCAGAAAGCTGAAGACTGCCCTTTCATTCGTTGTGAATCTCTACTTTCCTTCTTAGAGAACCCACGAAGCAGAAAGGTGGGTGCTAAGGGAATTGTAGGCTCCAGAGTTATGATTAACGATCATGTACAAAAACAATGCTTGATTTTGAAGAGCACTGTTGATTGGACACTTCCTTGTTAGATCTTACTCACCAAAACCCAGAACGAGGCTTTAGGTGTAGCAAGCTAATTTATTAAACATACATAAGGAGAGGAGCTGGGGTTGTCACTTCATCAGCAGTATGATGTATGTACTTACACAAGAATTTTGAACTAAGCCAGGATTTGTGAATAGCAAAGGATCATACTTTCCTTCTTCTTGTAGTGTATCAGACATCTCAAGCTTTGGAAAAAAAGACACATTAAATAAGGAGGAGAAGGAAAGTGAAGAAAAGTGGTAGGCTTAGAAAAGTGAAGGTAGCGTACTAGTGTGATCAGAACCTACTCAGGCACAGAAATAGAACAGCACCTTCAAAGCAGAGCCTCTTATCCCCCTTCTGGGACCCTTCTTATACATTGCCTCCTGCCCCAATGCTCAGCCAGACCACCTTGTAGCTGTGGACCTGATGCTACCACATGGTTAAAAATGCCTGTGTGTGTATGTGGGGGAGGGGTGCCTGTAAGTAGTTGTTTGAAGTTTTCTGGATGGCCTTAGTATAACTGCAGATAATAATGTGTGATCTTAAATTGAAGAATTCAATACAGGAGGTTTTTGGTGCTTCTTCCAGAAGCCTACTTGAACCATATATAATGATTTTGTATTTATAATAACCTAAATGCTCCACCACCAATGCTCTGATTGTTGGTGCATGCATGTGTGTGTGCTCATGTATATACCCACTCTTCTTTTAAATAAATGCTCTGAACTTTTAAGTTTTTAAAAATTTGCTCAGGAATCAAAGAAAAATCTCATATTTACATATTCAGAATGGGGAAGAAAAACTAGGCCAGTCAAGGCAAATCATGAGGCCACCCTCTTCCATAGTCTGGTCCAAAGGTCACATGAGCTGATCTGTCCCAGCCACCCTAGTAGTGTTTTTACAGTGAACTGGACCCCTACATCAGAACATGTACAAAAATTTACTTAAAATAGATCAAAGACTTACCTGTAAGAGCTAAAACTATAAAACCCTTAGAAGGAAACATGTCATAATTCTTCACAGCCTTGAGATAGACATTGATTTCTTCTTAAATATGACACCAAAACACAAGTGACAGAAGAAAACAAAAAAATTAAAATACATAGAACCTAAAACTTTTTATGCTGCAAACGATATCATCAAGAAGCAAAAAGAAAATTGGAGGGAAAGCAATTGGGGTATATGGCAAGGTGCATGTAAATTTTTGTGTGAGAAACTTACCTGATTTATAAACTTTAACTTAAAGGACAAGAAAAATTACTTAAAAAAGAAAACATTCTGCATCCCACTTTGGAGAGTGGCGTCCAGGGTCTTAAACACTAGCAAGTGGCCATCTAAGATGCATCAATTGGTCTCAATCCACCTGGATCAAAGGAGAATGAAGAACACCAAGGACACAAGGTAATTATGAGCCCAAGAGACAGAAAGGGCCACATAAACCAGAGACTCCATCAGCCTGAGACCAGAAGAACTAGATGGTGCCCAGCTACAACCGATGACTACCCTGTCAAGGAACACAACAGAGAACCTCTGAGGGAGCAGGAGAGCAGTGGATGCAGATCCCAAATTCTCATAAAAAGTCCAGACTTAATGGTCTGACTGAGACTAGAAGCAGCCTGGTGGTCATGGGCTGTTAGCCCAAGGCAGGAACCATTCCCAAAGCCAACTCTTCAGACAGGGATTGGACTGGACAATGGGATAGAAAAAGATGCTAGTGAAGAATGAGCTTCTTAGATCAAGTAGACTCTTGAGACTATGTTGGCATCTTGTATCTGGAGGGAAGATGAGAGGGCAGAGGGGGCCAGAAGCTGGCAGAATGGACACAAAAAGAGACAGTGGAGGGAAGGAACAGGCTGTCTCATTAGGGGGAGAGCAATTAGAGTATATAGCAAGGTGTATATAAATTTTTGTATGAGAGACGGACTTGATTTGTAAACTCTCACTGAAAGCACAATAAAAATTAAAAAAAAAGGAAATGAAAAGACAATGCACTGAATGGGAGAAAATATTTGTTAATCATATACCTGATAAGGTACTTGTATCCCGAATACATAAATAACTGTTACGACTCAACAATAAAAAGACAGATAGAACAATTTTAAAAATAGAAAAAGGATGTGAATAGACATTTTTCCAAAGAAAATATACAAATGGCAAATAAGCACATGAAGTGATGTCCATCTGTATTTTTATATTATTGGCAGAAAATGGAAACTATGTTATGCTCTAATAGGACTAGTTCTTTATTTGCACTTCATTGTGTCATTTCTACTGAAGGTTATTAATTGACCAGTTCTGCAATGTCTTGATCCCAGTACTGTACTCCCAATGTTTTATTCATTTCTGAAGTGTAAAGTATCTAATCACACACATAATGGCATAGCTATTTCCAGAACTCTTCTAGGACACAAATTTTGTGCTTTAACTCTGATTCTAGTAGCCAAAAATCAGCTGTGTTCAGACATATAACTAGATGTGTTCAGAAACTGCTTATCTGAACAAGTGGGAATGTGGAAAGATAATGGCCAAAGATCTTGTTATTTCTCTTTCATATAAAATTTTTCTTTTATCGGTAGAAAGCACCTGTCAGAAAAAAAAGTTGAAATTTCGACATACAAGTGAGAACAAGTCTTCTACAATCTACTTGTAATATTGAAAAGTTGAAGCAATTTTAAAAAGAGGTTTTTGAAATACAACAATTGTATCTGTTCTTAACTTTCATAAAATTACTCTCCGGTATCTTCCAAATGACTTTCAAATGATCATCTCTTGTTAAAGTAGGAGAAAAATTAGATAAATAAATATTATAAATAAATATGGGATACTTCACCATAATTCACGTTAACTATGCAATGTGATGCCCAATAATGGTGTATTACTTACACACTGCTTTTTCTTGGCATGGGAGTTTGCATTTTCTGTGTCATGGCAGTTGTCAACAACAACAAAAAAACTTTTTAAGGAGGTCTGCTCCAAAAGCATTGGCAAAAAAGAAAAAGAAAAAAAACAAGGCTCCAGGAATTCATGGAATATCAATTGAGATGTTTCAACAAACAGATGCAGTGCTAGAGGTGCTCACTCATCTATGCCAAGAAATATGGAAGACAGCTTCCTGGCCAAATGACTGGAAGAGATCCATATTTATGCCTATTCCCAAGAAAAGTGATCCAACCAAATGTGGAGATTATAGAACAATATCATTAATATCAAAGGCAAGCAAAATTTTGCTGAAGATCATTCAAAAATGGCTGCAGCAGTATATTGACAGGGAACTGCCAGAAATTCAGGCTGGTTTCAGAAGAGGATGTGGAACCAGGGCTACCATTGCTGATGTCAGATGGATCCTGGCTGAAAGCAGAGAATACCAGACGGATGTTTACCTGTGTTTTATTGACTATGCAAAGGCATTCGACTGTGTGGATCATAAAAACTATGGATAACACTGCGAAGAATGGGAATTCCAGAACACTAAATTGTGCTCATGAGGAACCTTTACAAGAGGCAGTTGTTCGGACAGAACAAAGGGGTACTGATTGGTTTAAAGTCAGGAAAGGTGTGCATCAAGGTTATATTCTTTCACCATACGTATTTAATCTGTATGCTGAACAAACAATATGAGAAGCTGGACTATATGAAGAAGAGCAGGGCATCAGGATTGGAGGAAGATTCATTAACAAGACGCATTATGCAGATGACACAACCTTGCTTGCGGAAAGAGGACTTGAAGCACTTACTAATGAAGATGAAAGACCACAGACTTCAGTATGGATTACACCTCAACATAAAGAAAACAAAAATCCTCACAACTGGACCAATGAGCCACATCACGATAAATGGAGAAAAGATTGAAGTTGTCAAGGATTTCATTTTACTTGGATCCACAATCAACAGCCATGGAAGCATCAGTCAAGAAATCAAAAGACGCGTTGCATTGGGCAAATGTGTTGCAAAAGACCTCTTCAAAATGTTGAAGACCAAAGATGTCACCGTGAAGACTAAGGTGAGCCTGACCCAAGCCATGGTATTTTCAATCACATCATATGCGTGTGAAAGCTGGACAATGCATAAGGAAGACCGAAGAAGAGCTGACACCTTTGAATTGTGGTGTTGGTGAAGAATATCGAATATACCATAGACTGCCAAAAGAACGAACAAATCTGTCTTGGAGGAAGTGTGGTCAGAATGCTCCTTAGAGGCAAGGATGGTGAGACTGCGTCTTACATACTTTGGACATGTTGTCAGGAGGGATCAGTCCCTGGAGAAGGACATCATGCTTGGCAGAGTGTAGGGTCAGCGGAAAAGAGGAAGACCCTCAATGAGGTGAATTGACACAGTGGCTGCAACAATGAGCTCAAGCATAACAACCATTGTAAGGATGGCACAGGACTGGGCAGTGTTTTGTTCTGTGGCGTGTAGGGTCGCTAAGAGTCGGAACTGACTCGATGGTACCTACCAACAACAACAACATCCCATATTTATAGGTCATTTTTCAAAATATCCCCTTTGCATTCCCAAAAGCCAATTGAATAGTACCTAAGACATTAGCTCATTTTGAGCCATGCCACAACAGCAAATGAAGGTCCTGAAAGCTTTACTCCATCCATGTCATTAAGGTCAACCCTACTTTGAGGAGGCAGCTCTTCTTCAGTCTTCTTTTGAATGCCTTCCAACCTGGGGGCTCATCTCCCGGCACTATATCAGACAATGGTCCACTGCTATTCATAAGGTTTTCACTGGCTCATCCTTTTTGATTCAAAATAAGAAGAAAAATCTACTAACTTCCATTAATAATCAGAATGTGGAATGTAGAAAGCATGAATCTAGGAAAATTGGAAGTCATCAAAAAAGAACTGGAACGCATAAACATTGACATGCTGGGCATTAGTGAGTTGAAATGGATTGGTTGGTATTGGCCATTTTGAATCAGAAAATCATATAATCTACTACGCCGGGAATGACAACTTGAAGAGGAATGGTGTTGCATGCCTCATCAAAAAGAACATTTCAAGATCTATTCTGAAGTACAACACTATCGATGATGGATAATATCCATACACCTACAAGGAAAACTAGTTAATACGGCTATTATTCAAATTTATGCACCAACCACTAAGGTCAAAGATGATGAAATTGAAGTCTTTTATTAGCTTCTGCAGTCTGAAATTGATTGAACATGCAATCAGGATAGCTACTGGTGACTGGAATGCAAAAGTAGGAAACAAAGAAGAAGGATCTGTAGTTGGAAAATATGGCATTGGTGGTAGAAACAATGCCAGAGATGGAATGATAGAATTTTGCAAGATTTCTTCATTGTAAATACCTTTTTTCACCAACATAAATGGTGAGTATACACATGGACCTTGCCAGATGAAATGTACAGGAATCAAATCAACTACAGCTGTGGAAAGTGACGATAGAAAACCTCAATAACATCAGTCAGAACAAGGCCAGAGCCAGACTGTGGAACAGACCAACAATTGATGATATGCAAGTTCAAGTTGAAACTGAAGAAAATCAGAGCAAGTCCACAAGAGCCAAAATACAACCTTGAGTATATCCCACTTGAATTTAGAGATCGTCTTAAGAATAGATATCATGTATTGAACACTAATGACCAAAGACCAGGCGAGTTGTGGAATGACATGAGGGACATCATACATGAAGAAAGCAAGAGGTCATTGAAAAGACAAGAAAGAAAGAAAAGACCAAGACGGATGTCAGAGGAGACTCAAACTTGCTCTTGAAAGTCGTGCAGCTAAAGAAACGAAGAATTGATGAAGTAAAAGAACTGGAGATTTCAAAGGGTGGCTTGAGAAAACAAAGTAAAGCATTATAATAACGTGCAAACAGCTGGAGATAGAAAACAAAAAGGGAACAACATGCTTGGTGTTTCTCAATCTGAAAGAACTGAAGAAAAAATTCAAGTCTGGAGTTGCAATAGTAAAGGATTCTATGGTGAAAATATTAAACGATGTGGGAAGCATCAGAAGAAGGTGGAAGGAATACAAAGAGTCATTACACCAAAAAGAATTTGTCAATGTTCAACCATTTCAAGAGGCAACATATGATCAGGATCCCATGGTGCTGAGGGAGGAAGTCCAAGCTGCACTGAAGGCATTGGTGAAAAACAAGGCCCCAGGAATTAAAGGAATATCAATTGAGGTGTTTCAACAAACAGATGCAGTGCTGGAAGTGCTCACTCATCTATGCCAAGAAATTTGGAAGACAGCTACCTGGCCAACGTACTGGAAGAGACCCACATTTACATCTATTCCTAAGAAAGATGATCCAACTGAGTGTGGAAATTATCGAACAATATCATTAATATCAAAGGCAAGCAAAATTTTGCTGAAGATCATCCAAAAGTGGCTGCAGCAGTGTACTGACAGGGAACTGTCAGAAATTCAAGCCAGACTCAGAAGAGGACGTGGAACCAGGGGTATCATTGCTGATGTCAGATGGATCCCGGCTAAAAGCAGAGAACACTAGAAGGATGTTTTCCTGTGTTTCTTGACTATGCAAAGGCATTTGATTGTGTGGATCACAACAAATTATGGATAAGATTGCGAAGAATGGGAATTCCAGAACACTAAATTGTGCTCATGAGGAACCTTTACATAGATCAAGAGGCAGTTGTTCGGACAGAATAAGGGGATACTTATTGGTTTAAAGTCAGGAAAGGTGTGCGTCAGGGTTGTATTCTTGCACTATACCTATTTCATCTGTACGCTGAGCAAATAATCTGAGAAGCTGGACTATATGAAGAAGAACGGGGCACCAGGATTAGAGGAAGACTCATTAAAAACCTGTGTTATGCAAATGACACAAACTTGCTTGCTGAAAGTGAAGAGGACTTGAAGCATTTACTGATGAAGATCAAAGACCAGAGCCTTCAGTATGGATTGCACCTCAACATAAAGAAAACAAAAATCCTCACAACTGGACCAAGGAGCAACATCACGATAAACAGAGAAAAGATTGAAGTTGTCGAGGGTTTCATTTTACTTGGATCCACAATCAACATCCATGGAAGCAGTAGTTAAGAAATCAAAAGGTGCATTGCATTGGGCAAATCTGCTGCAAAGGACCTCTTCAAAGTGTTGAAAAGCAAAGATGTCACCTTGAAGGCTAAGATGCGCCTGACCCAAACCATGGTATTTTCAATCGCATCATATGAATGGGAAAGCTGGACAATGAATAAGGAAGACCGAAGAAGAGTTGATGCCTTTGAATTGTGGTGTTGGCGAAGAATATTAAATATACCATGGACTGCCAAAAGAACAAACAAATCTACCTTTCTAAGTACAACCAGAATGCTCCTTAGAAGCAAGGATGGTGAGACTGCATCTTACATACTTTGGACATGTTGTCAGGATGAATCAGTCCCTGGAGAAGGACATCATGATGGGTGGAGTACAGGGTCAGCTGAAAAGAGGAAGACCCTCAATGAGATGCATTGACACAGCGGCTGTAAGAATGGGCTCAAGCATAACAACGATTGTAAGGATGGTGCAGAACTGGGCAGTTTTTCGTTCTGTGATACATAGGGTCGCTATGAGTCAGAACTGACTTGATGGCACCTAACAACAACAGCAAGACATTAGCTAAATTAATACTACAATCTTTATATGATATTAAGACAGGAATAAGGTATGCCAAGTAGTAGGTACAATGGGAATTCCTACTTCTATTGTTATGTGGTAGGTGCTTTCTTTGTCTCACCTTGGTCAGGAGTTCCCCAGATGTTGACAAAAGGGCCTATATTATCTGCTTCTTCTGTGTGTATGTACACCTTTTATCACACATACATGCACATACACATGTATGTTTTAGATGATATACATTATGCAAAAAAACTTAGTTTATAAATCCAAAGGATTTGTGAGATGATTTAAAAGACTTTAAAAATAATGTTGGAGTAAATAACTTCATGAGCTCGGCTGCTAACTAAAAGGTCGGCAGTTTGAATCCACCAGTTGCTCCTTGGAAATCCTATGAGGCAGTCCTACTCTGTCCTATTGGGTCACTACGAGTCGGAATAGACTCGATGGCAACAGGTCTTGGTTATATACACACAAACTCACTGCCATCGAGTTGATTATAATTCATGGCGACCTCATGTGTTACAGAGTAGAACCGCTCCATAGGATTTTCTTGGTTGTGAACTTTATGGAAGCAGATCACCAGGCCTTATATTCCATGCCACTGCTAGGTTAATTTGAACCACCAACCTTTAGGTTAGCCACAGATGGCAAATGGCTTGTGCCACCAAGGATCTTAAACTACTACAGAGTCTGGAAAAATGTGCAAAACCCCAGTTTCAAGGCACTGTGCATCAACAACAGCCTCTGTAGGAAGTTGCGTGTTAATTTAAATCATTGTGTCTAGTAGAGATGTGATTCCTGTCCCACATAAAAGATAACCCAATTGCTTACTCTTTATGGTCCTGTAAGACATTAATGAGTTTTCTATCTAATCTGGAAGTCTTATTATAACATTATTTTTTAAAATATTTGTGAATATCCATTTCCTGCAATGCCCTTGAAACTGCTTTACCATCCTGTTGGTTTCTCATTAATAAGTGAGCAAAAAATCGTTGGCACCTGCTCATTCTATGTTTCTTTTGAGTTATATTTTTAACTTTTTTTAAAAAAGACTCTTACAACAGAAAAGTATAAAAAAATGCTTGGTCCAATTTGTTTTCTTGAAGGATTCAGGAAGAGGAACAAACTCTACAGTTGCTTCTTGATTGATGTTTTCCATGAATCTGTCAAATTTAATAAGGAAATGATATGTAGTTATATATTTTTTTCTGCATATCCCCAAAATATTTGAAGATCCCTTTATGAACACACAGCTATGAGGCGATATTTTCATCATGCATATTTCTTTGTGGAATCCCACAGTTTAACATTGGGGAACATTATATCTATAAAATGATGTTCACGTCATTAGAAATAATAGTAGCAGGGAGCTAAATGACATATGCTCCTTTTTTTCAAGAAGGAACTGAGACATTTGTCACCATTGGTTCTGACTCTTCTAGAGGGAGTTTCAGAATGTTTATAAATCATCAGGAATAATCTACACCCAGAATAGTTTATTGCTTTGACAATGACAGACGCCTCAAGAAATTTAGAGCACTTGCTGGCTGCCACTTTAGCTTATTATTTATGAAGTTTGTGCTCTTTCAAAGGGAGAAAAAAATTAACTAACCACGATTTCTCACCTTCCAGAAGATTAAAAAAAAAAACCCTGCCTGCCACCCATTGTAAATTCTTAAGTGTGTTTCTTTATTAGATTTATATTTTCATTGAGTGGTATCTCTCCTGTCATTTCAAAGAGTGTTAAAAAAAAATTTAAGTGAAAGTTAGAAAAGCAAATCCTTTTTATTTATTGAAAGAGGAAAATATGTGGCATTTTTGTTCATAAAATCATTTTCATAGGGTATGTTGTAGAAATGAGGAGCTCTGGTGGCACAATGGTTAAGTGCTCGACTGCTAACGGGAAGGTTGGTGTTTTGAACCCACCAGCTGCTCAGCAGGAGAAAGATGTGGCAGCTTGCTTCTTCAAAGATTTATAGCCTTGAAAACCCTATGGGGGCACTTCTACTCTATCCTATTTTTAGTTGTTAGGTGCCATCAGGTTGGTTCTGGTTCATAGGAACCTTATGTACACTAGAATGAAAATCTGTCCTATTGGGTCCCTATAAGTCAGAATCAACTTGATGGCAATGGATGGGTTGTAGAAACAATTGTTAAGCCTTTGTTGTTGTGGTTAATAATGTGATACAAATTGGTGGGCCAAGCACCTCCCATGGATGTTTACCAATGACTGTAGAAATGGGTCTGCTAGTTCCTGTAGATAACATACCAGGAATATTTACTGGATACCAGGCACTGTGCTTGGAGCCTCACATGGATTATCTCTCAATAACTATACCTGTGTAGCTCTCTCCTCTCTGGTAATCTGTCCTATGAATCCCAGCCACCTTGGTCTCATTGGACTCTCATTTTTGTCTTCTCACCTCAGGAAGCCCACCGGGCTCTGCTGGGTTTCTCTCTCTGCACCATGTCTTGGAACCTCTCAAGGCAGTAAACAGATAATCCGAAGGCTCACCTTCTTTGTTTCCTGTCCCTCTGGTATCACTGTCCTTTGTTGCCTGATATCCAATGTTCAGATACAGTTATTTCATATATTCTGTCATTTTTTCTTTTCACCTGGGAAAGTAAATCTGGTCTTTGTTACTCTATCTTAGTTCTAAGTATTTGAATTATATATTGAATTAGTTTCCTATTGCTGCTGTAAGAAATTACCACAAACTTGTTGTTGTTAGTTGTCATTGAGTTAGTTGGCGTCAACTCATGGTGACTCCATGCACAACATAATGAAACATTACCTGATCCTGTGTCATCTTCATATTTATTGCTATGTTTGAGTACACTGTTTTTGGCTATTGTGTCGATCCACCTCATTAAGGGTTTCCCTTGTCTCCACTGACTCTCTGCTTTACCAAACATGATGTCCCTTTCCAGTGACTGGTCTTTCTTGATGCTCTGTCCCAAGCAAGTGAGCCAAAGTCTTACCAACTCACCCCTAAGGAGCATTCTGGTTGTAAACAACACACATTTATTATCTCACAGTTCTGGAGAAGGTGATGGTTGGATTGTGTTCTTTCTGAAAGCTTCATGGGAGAATCTGTTTCCTTGACTTTTCCAGCTTCTAGGGGTCACCTGCATTCCTTGGCTTGTGGCTCCTTCCTCCATCTTCAAAGAGCACCACTCCAGTCTCAGGTTCCATCATTGCATATTCTTCATCTGAAATTGTCCAACTTGTCTCTCTCTTTTAAGGATCTTTGTGAATACATTGGGTCTACCTAGATAATCAAGGGTAATCTCCACTTTTCAACATCCCTTATATAATCACATCTTCAAACTTTGTTTTCTGTGTAAGTAGCATATTCATCACTTCTGAGGATCAGGACATGGTCTTCTTAGGGGGGGTCATTATTCTGTCTACAACGAATACACATCTCACATAATCCTCACAGCCAAACTGTGAGTTTGGAAGTTTGTTTCTCATTTTACAGATGGGAATCTATCTGCCTCCAGCCAGCCACTTCCCAAGGATGGGTTCTTTCTCGGTCACTCGCTTTCTGCCACCCAATACCCTGGGTGCATATAGTCTCTTCCTACCCCTGACCTGAAACCACTAGCATCTACCTGGGCAGTGAATGTGTGGGTCATGTCAGTGGGGGCAGGTCCCATATCTGGCTGGCATTGTTCTCTGCTCTGGCAGGACCTGAATGCAGGAACAAAGAAAGTCAAGTTTGTCATGTATTCCCTGAGGTATCTGGGGGCACAGTGTGGCAGCCACCTTAACTGCATTCCGAGCATATCCTGGTGCAGAAGTTTAAGGATTAAGGGATTCTTGGGTGGTGCAAATGGTTAAACATTTGACTAGTAAGTGAAAGGTTGAAGGTTTGAGTCCACAGAGAGGCACCTTGGAATAAAGTCCTCATGATCTACTTTTTTTTTTTTCATGGTGCTATTTATTTATTTATTTAATAACTTTTATTAAGCTTCAAGTGAACGTTTACAAATCCAATCAGTCTGTCACATATAAGTTTACATACATCTCACTCCCTACTCCCACTTGCTCTCCCCCTCTTGAGTCAGCCCTTTCAGTCTCTCCTTTCGTGACAATTTTGCCGGCTTCTCTCTCTCTCTATCCTCCCATCCCCCCTCCAGACAAGAGTTGCCAACACAATCTCAAGTGTCCACCTGATATAATTAGCTCACTCTTTACTCTCCCACCCGCTGACCAGTCCCTTTCATGTCTGATGAGTTGTCTTCGGGGATGGTTCCTGTCCTGTGCCATCAGAAGGTCTGGGGAGCATGGCCGCCGGGATTCCTCTAGTCTCAGTCAGACCATTAAGTTTGGTCTTTTTATGAGAATTTGGGGTCTGCATCCCACTGATCTGCTGCTCCCTCAGGGGTTCACTGTTGTGATCCCTGTCAGGGCAGTCATTGATTGTGGCCGGGCACCAACTAGTTCTTCTGGTCTCAGGATGATGTAGGTCTCTGGTTCATGTGGCCCTTTCTGTCTCTTGGGCTCTTAGTTGTCGTGTGGCCTTGGTGTTCTTCATTTTCCTTTGCTCCAGGTGGGTTGAGACCAATTGCTGCATCTTAGATGGCCGCTTGTTAGCATTTAAGACCCCAGACGCCACATTTCAAAGTGGGATGCAGAATGATTTCATAATAGAATTATTTTGCCAATTGACTTAGAAGTCTCCACAAACCATGTTCCCCAGACCCCTGCCCTTGCTCCGCTGACCTTTGAAGCATTCATTTTATCCCGGAAACTTCTTTGCTTTTGGTCCAGTCCAATTGAGCTGACCTTCCATGTATTGAGTGTTGTCTTTCCCTTCACCTAAAGCAGTTCTTATCTACTGATTAATCAATAAAAAAACCCTCTCCCACCCTCCCTCCCTCCCCCCTCGTAACCACAAAAGTATGTGTTCTTCTCAGGTTTACTATTTCTCAAGATCTTATAATAGTGGTCTTATACAATATTTGTCCTTTTGCCTCTGACTCATTTCGCTCAGCATAATGCCTTCCAGGTTCTTCCATGTTATGAAATGTTTCACAGATTCATCACTGTTCTTTATCGATGCGTAGTATTCCATTGTGTGAATATACCACAATTTATTTACCCATTCATCCGTTGACGAACACCTTGGTTGCTTCCAGCTTTTTGCTATTGTAAACAGAGCTGCAATAAACATGGGTGTGCATATATCTGTTTGTATGAAGGCTCTTGTATCTCTCGGGTATATTCCCAGGAGTGGGATTTCTGGGTTGTATGGTAGTTCTATTTCTAACTGTTTAAGATAACGCCAGATAGATTTCCAAAGTGGTTGTACCATTTTACATTCCCACCAGCAGTGTATGAGAGTTCCAATCTCTCTGCAGCCTCTCCAACATTTATTATTTTGTGTTTTTTGGATTAATGCCAGCCTTGCTGGTGTGAGATGGAATCTCATCGTAGTTTTAATTTGCATTTCTCTAATGGCTAATGATCGAGAGCATTTTCTCATGTACCTGTTGGCTGCCTGAATATCTTCTTTAGTGAAATGTGTGTTCATATCCTTTGCCCACTTCTTGATTGGGTTGTTTGTCTTTTTGTGGTTGAGTTTTGACAGAATCATGTAGATTTTAGAGATCAGGCGCTGGTCGGAGATGTCATAGCTGAAAATTCTTTCCCAATCTGTAGGTGGTCGTTTTACTCTTTTGGAGAAGACTTTAGATGAGCATAGGTGTTTGATTTTTAGGAGCTCCCAGTTATCGGGTTTCTCTTCATCATTTTTGGTAATGTTTTGTATTCTGTTTATACCTTGTATTAGGGCTCCTAGGGTTGTCCCAATTTTTTCTTCCATGGTCTTTATCGTTTTAGTCTTTATGTTTAGGTCTTTGATCCACTTGGAGTTAGTTTTTGTGCATGGTGTGAGGTATGGGTCCTGTTTCATTCTCTTGCAAATGGATATCCAGTTATGCCAGCACCATTTGTTAAAAAGACTATCTTTTCCCCAATTAATTGACACTGATCCTTTGTCAAATATCAGCTGCTCATATGTGGATGGATCTATCTCTGGGTTCTCAATTCTGTTCCATTGGTCTATGTGCCTGTTGTTGTACCAGTACCAGGCTGTTTTGACTACTGTGGCTGTATAATAGGTTCTGAAGTCAGGTAAAGTGAGGCCTCCCACTTTCTTCTTCTTTTTCAGTAGTGCTTTGCTTATCCGGGGCTTCTTTGCCTTCCATATGAAATTGGTGATTTGTTTCTCTATCCCCTTAAAATATGACATTGGAATTTGGATCGGAAGTGCGTTAAATGTATAGACGGCTTTTGGTAGCATAGACATTTTTACTATGTTAAGTCTTCCTATCCATGAGCAAGGTATGTTTTTCCACTTAACATGTCCTTTTGAATTTCTTGTAGTAGAGCTTTGTAGTTTTCTTTGTATAGGTCTTTTACATCCTTGGTAAGATTTATTCCTAAGTATCTTATCTTCTTGGGGGCTACTGTGAATGGTATTGGTTTGGTTATCTCCACTTCGGTGTTCTTTTTGTTGATGTAGAGGAATCCAAGTGATTTTTGTATGTTTATTTTATAACCTGAGACTCTGCCAAACTCTTCTATTAGTTTCAGTAGTTTTCTGGAGGATTCCTTAGGGTTTTCTCTGTATAAGATCCTGTCATCTGCAAATAGTGATAACTTTACTTCTTCCTTGCCAATCCGGATACCTTTTATTTCTTTGTCTAGCCTAATTGCCCTGGCTAGGACTTCTAGCACGATGTTGAATAAGAGCGGTGATAAAGGGCATCCTTGTCTGGTTCCCGTTCTCAAGGGAAATGCTTTCAGGTTCTCTCCATTTAGAGTGATATTGGCTGTTGGCTTTGCATAGATGCCCTTTATTATGTTGAGGAATTTTCCTTCAATTCCTATTTTGGTAAGAGTTTTTATCATAAATGGGTGTTGGACTTTGTCAAATGCCTTTTCTGCATCAATTGATAAGATCATGTGGTTTTTGTCTTTTGTTTTATTTATGTGATGGATTACATTAATGGTTTTTCTGATATTAAACCAGCCTTGCATACCTGGTATAAATCCTACTTGATCAGGGTGAATTATTTTTTTGATGTGTTGTTGGATTCTATTGGCTAGAATTTTGTTGAGGATTTTTGCATCAATGTTCATGAGGGATACAGGTCTATAATTTTCTTTTTTTGTAATGTCTTTACCTGGTTTTGGTATCAGGGAGATGGTGGTTTCATAGAATGAGTTGGGTAGTATTCCGTCATTTTCTATGCTTTGGAATACCTTCAGAAGTAGTGGTGTTAACTCTTCTCTGAAGGTTTGGTAGAACTCTGCAGTGAAGCCGTCCGGGCCAGGGCTTTTTTTTGTTGGGAGTTTTTTGATTACCGTTTCAATCTCTTTTTTTGTTATGGGTCTGTTTAGTTGATCTACTTCTGATTGTGTTAGTTTAGGTAGGTAGTGTTTTTCCAGGAATTCATCCATTTCTTCTAGGTTTTCAAATTTGTTAGAGTACAATTTTTCATAATAATCTGAAATGATTCTTTTAATTTCATTTGGTTCTGTTGTGATGTGGTCCTTCTCGTTTCTTATTCGGGTTATTTGTTTCCTTTCCTGTATTTCTTTAGTCAGTCTAGCCAATGGTTTATCAATTTTGTTAATTTTTTCAAAGAACCAGCTTTTGGCTTTGTTAATTCTTTGAATTGTTTTTCTGTTCTCTAATTCATTTAGTTCAGCTCTAATTTTTATTATTTGTTTTCTTCTGGTGCCTGATGGATTCTTTTGTTGCTCAGTTTCTATTTGTTCAAGTTGTCGGGACAGTTCTCTGCTTTTGGCTCTTTCTTCTTTTTGTATGTGCGCATTTATTGATATAAATTGGCCTCTGAGCACTGCTTTTGCTGTGCCCCAGAGGTTTTGATAGGAAGTATTTTCATTCTCGTTGCTTTCTATGAATTTCCTTATTCCCTCCTTGATGTCTTCTATAACCCCGTCTTTTTTCAGAAGGGTGTTGTTCATTTTCCAAGTATTTGATTTCTTTTCCCTAGTTTTTCTGTTATTGATCTCTAGTTTTATTGCCTTGTGGTCTGAGAAGATGCTTTGTAATATTTCGATGTTTTGGACTCTGCAAAGGTTTGTTTTATGACCTAATATGTGGTCTATTCTAGAGAATGTTCCATGTACGCTAGAAAAAAAAGTATATTTTGCAGCAGTTGGGTGGAGAGTTCTGTATAAGTCAATGAGGTCAAGTTGGTTGATTGCTGTAATTAGATCTTCCGTGTCTCTGTTGAGCTTCTTACTGGATGTCCTGTCCTTCTCCGAAAGTGGTGTGTTGAAGTCTCCTACTATAATTGTGGAGGTATCTATCTCGCTTTTCAATTCTGTTAAAATTTGATTTATGTGTCTTGCAGCCCTGTCATTGGGTGCATAAATATTTAATATGGTTATGTCTTCCTGATCAATTGTCCCTTTTATCATTATATAGTGTCCTTCTTTATCCTTTGTGGTGGATTTAAGTCTAAAGTCTATTTTGTCAGAAATTAATATTGCTACTCCTCTTCTTTTTTGCTTATTGTTTGCTTGATATACTTTTTTCCATCCTTTGAGTTTTAGTTTGTTTGTGTCTCTAAGTCTAAGGTGTGTCTCTTGTAGGCAGCATATAGATGGATCGTGTTTCTTTATCCAGTCTGTGACTCTCTGTCTCTTTATTGGTGCATTTAGTCCATTTACATTCAGGGTAGTTATAGATAAATGAGTTTTTAGTGCTGTCATTTTGATGCCTTTTATGTGTGTTGTTGACAATTTCATTTTTCCACATACTTTTTTGTGCTGAGGCGTTTTTCTTAGTAAATTGTGAGAATGATCTACTTTTGAAAAATCAGTCATTGAAAACCTTATAAAGGTTGTTCTCTAAGATGGAGACATAAGCACTAGAATGCCTCTGGCTCCTCACAATAATTTAAGAAAAAAAAAAGAAACAAGGTAGCACAAACAACATGGTGGACCTAATAGATTGGGAGCTCAAACGACCAAGTCAAGAAATAAAGCACCTGGACGAAGGTAGAAGGAAGAGCAAGAATACAGGTAGGAAAATCTTCCTCTCCATTGCTTATGAGAGTTCCCCCAGCCCTACCCCCATGTAAACTGAGAGTCACAAATATAATGAGTGGTGAGTAGAGCCCCTGGGGGAATATAAAGAGTGAATCATCTCTCTAGGTCTAGGAAAGCAGTAGAGGAACTTAATTTGTACTGAAAACCTACTTCTTCAAAGTCTAATATCTTTCTGGGGGCAGCCAGGAAAAGAGACCCACAGGGAGAAACCAGCCCTACCCAGATCCAAAAAGACTAAAAAAAAAAATGAAGGTGGGAATAATTTGCATTTCTTTCTGGATGCATAATAATAGACATCCAATGGAGAACTTAATGAATATAAACAATAGAGTGATTCTGAGTCTGCCCACAGAAAGTCATATCTTTCCAAAACACCTAAAACCTGTGGAACCAGATAAAAACATTACACCAACATAGGGAGTACCTGGGCCCTGACACAGAAGTGGGGATGGGGCCATACCACATGTCCACAGAATGGCTGAGTCAGTGCTGGAGAATCTAGAGGGCCAGAGTGTCCCCTGGTGAAATTTAGGAGAAGAAAGAGAAAAGAAGGGATGGGAGAGGGGCATACTCCCTTGGGAAATAGAAGATTCTGAGTTCCAGAATTACCACAGTAAGATACTAAAATACCTCAGGTTCAAACAAAAAATTACAAGGCATACAAGAACACAGGAGAAGATGGCCCAATTAAAAGAACATTTCAAACAACAAAATAGGATGACTCATGCTTCCCAACTTCAAAACTTATTATGCAATTACAGTAGTCAAAACAGCATGGAAGTGATTTAATGACAGACTCATGGACTAATGGAATAAAAATGAGAATCCAGAAATAAATTCATACATCTATGATCAGTTGAATTTTAACAAAGGTGCTAAGACCATTCAAGGGGAAGGAACAATCTCTTCAACAAAAGGTGTTTCCAAATTGAATCTCCACAATGAAAAAATAATGAAGTGGAGTCATACTTCACACCATACACAAAAACTAATTCAAAATGGATCCAGGGTCTAAATGTTAAATTTAAAACTATAAACTTCTTGGAAGAACGTATAGGGGTAAAGCAATGGGAAATAGCTTTTTTTTTTTTTTAAATGATAGATTATCAAACACAACAACAAATACATGATCAGCAGAAGACAAAATAGAAAGCTAGGACCTCATAAAAATTAAGTATTGATGTTCATAAAGGACTTCATCAAAAGAGTAAAAATACAACCTACAGACTTAGAACAGATCTTCATTAATGATATATCCAATAAGAGTCTAATACCTAAGATATATATAAAACTTCTCTAACATAGCAACAGAAAGACAAATAAATCAAAAACTGGGCAAAAGGAGGCGGGGTCAAGATGGTGGAATAGACAGACACTTCTGTGCACCCTCTTACAACAAAGAACTGAAAAAAGCAAGTGAAAGGAGTATATTTATGACAAGCTAGGAGCCCTGAACATCAAAGGCAAGGTCAGAAAACAAACTGAGGGGGAGGGGGAGAGGGAGGGGGAGAAAGAGACAGTTCAGAAGCGGAGAGGAGTTACCAGACCTGAATTGCCAGGAGCCCTCACACACCATTCCCAGGAGCAGCTGCAGTGGGTTTGTGTCTAGCATTTGGCTGCAGTTTCCACAGGGAGAAGCAACCAGTCACACAGCCTACTCACACTTCCGGAACCAGAGAACAGCAGCACTCTCAGCAAAAGCTAAGTACTTGTGTATATTTTACTGCCCCCCTCCTTCTCTCTGCTCCCAAGCTAGCTTCAGCGGCTGATTTCCCTGGGCCTGAGATAGGCCCTCTTGAGCACCTAGAGCCATCCTCCAGGCCTTGGAGAAGGAATAAATTTACAATTGGGGGAAAAGATAATTTGCCAGTTCCACTAACTGAAAGAGCTCAGGACAGTGGCTCCTGTCCAGGCATAAATAGTCTACAGTCTTTGAGTAACTTTCCTCTCTGCATGGACCTGTGTGGGCCTATTTCAGGAGAATAGGCCCTTGTTGGCAGACTACAACTGTTTCAGCTGTGAGGTGGAAAGGTGGGTGTTTGATGTTTGACACTGCTTTGCCTATTAAACAGGGTCCTCACTTACCCACATCAGGGGCCTAAGGACTGGTGGTTCCACTCAGGTCACACAGCCCCACGACAGAGGTTCAAGGATAACTGATACCTCCCAGTCCTTACAACCAAAAACATTGGGTGGCTATGGTCCATCTGCAGAACCCACCCACCTCTAAGCTGTAGCGAAAAGGGACACGTTTTCCTCAGAGACACTTGGGGGATGATTCTCAGCCCCCTGCCTTTTTCAGAGTGTGACACCCTGCTGCAACCAGATACCAGTACCTATACCAATCACCTCTGCCCCTCTAAGACTGTAGGACAGAGCCTATACAACACAATTGATGACCAGCTACCTGGACACCTGAGCTGAATTCATACAAGAAAAACGAATGGAATCCTAGACTGATACAACTGATAACAGCTCTAGCCATCTGGGGACAGGATGTCAGAGCTCCAAAGGTGAGAATAATCAAGTCTGCTCACTCAAGCAACCCATTTGAGCATATCAAAACAAAACAAAGCAAGAAGCTACGACACAGTAAGCAAACATAAAATAAATTAATACAATAACTTAGAGATGGCTCGGACACAACGGTCAATATCAAGTCGCATAAGGAAACATATCATGATCAACTCAACAAGCTCTCAAACCAAAGAATCAAGGGATCTTCTAGATGAAATTGCCTTCCTGGAATGACCAGAGGAAGAATAAAAAATGTTAATATACAGAACCCTTCAAGACATCAGGAAGGAAATGAGGCATATGCAGAACAAGCCAAGGAACACACAGATACAGCAGTTGAAGAAATTAAAAAAATTATTCAGGAGCATAATGAAAAACTTAATAAGCTAGGAGAAATCCATAGAAAGCAATCAGAAATTCAGAAGATTAACAATAAAATTACAGAAGTAGACAACTCAAAAAAAAGTCAGAGGAGTAGAACTGAGCAAGAGGAAGGCAGAACTTCTGAACTTGAAGATAAAGCAGTTGGCACCAATATATTTGATGAAAAATCAGATAAAAGAATTTAAAAAAAAAAGAAGAAACCTTAAGAATCATGTGGGACTCTATCAAGAGAAATAACCTATGAGTGATTGGAGAACCAGAACAGGGAGGGATACCAGAAAATACAGAGAGGATTGTTGAAGATTTACAGGCAGAAAACTTCCCTGATATTGTGAAAGATGAGAAGATATCTATCCAAGAGGCTCATAGAACTCCCCATATGGTAGATTTTAAAAGAAAGTCACCAAGATATATTATAATCAAACTTGCCAAAACCAAAGTTAAAGAGAGAATTTTAAGAGCAGCTAGGGATAAATGAAAAGTCACCTACAAAGAAGAGTCAATAAGAATACGCTCGGACTTCTCAGCAGAAACCATGTAGGCAAGAATGCAATGGGGTGAATTATACAAAAATTGAAGGAAAAAAATTGCCAGGCAAGACTCACCTATCCAGCAAAACTGTCTCGCAAATATGAAGGAGAAATTAGGACATTTTCAGATAAACAGAAGTTTAGGCAATTTTTAAAAACCAAAACAAAACTACAAGAAATACTAAAGAGAGTTCTTTGGTTAGAAAATCAATAATATCAGGTATCATCCCAAGACTAGAACACCGGGCAGAGCAATCAGAAGTCAGCCCAGACAGGGAAATAACAAAAATAAACCGAGATAAAAAAAATACTCAAAACAGGGGAACAGAGCTGTTATTATGTAAAAGAAGACAACATTAAAACAATAAAGAGGGACTAAGAAATGTAGTCATAGATCTTCCATATGGAGAGGAAGAAAAGGTGATACACAGAAAGAATAATTAGTTTTAAATGTAGAAAAATAGCGGTAAATAATAAGGTAACCACAAAGGAGACAAACTATCATACAAAATAAAATACAAGAAAAAATAGAGAGTCAGCAGAAACAAAATCAAGAACAACAAATATGAGGAAAGGACAATATATAAAGATAATCTACTCAGCATAGAAAATTCAGTGGGAAAAAGAAACTGTCAACAACACACAAAAAAAGACATCAAAACGGTAGCACTAAATTCATACCTATCCATAATTACGATGAATGTAAATGGACTAAAAGCACCAATAAAGAGACAGACAGTGGCAGAATGGATTAAAAAACAGGATCCGTCTGTATGCTGCCTAGAAGAGACACACCTTAGACTTAGAGACACAAACAAACTAAAACTCAAAGGATGGAAAAAATACATCAAGCAAACAACAAGCAAAAAAGAGCAGGAGTACTAATATTAATTTCTGACAAAATAGTCTTTAAAGTTAAAACCATCAAAAAGAGTAGGAAGAACACTATATAATTATTAAAGGGACAATACACCAAGAAGATATAACCATATTAAATATTTATGTACCCAATGACAGGGAGGCAAGATACATAAAACAAACTCTACCAGCATTGAAAAGTGAGATAGAGAGCTCCACAATAATAGTAGGAGACTTTAACATACCACTTTCAGTGAAGGACAGGATATCCAGAAAGAAGCTCAATAAGGAAATGGAAGATCTAAATGCCACAATCAACCAAATTGGCCTCATAGACATATACAGAACACTCCACCCAACAGCAACCAGAACTATACTTTCTTTTCTAGTGCACATGGAACATTCTCTAGAATAGACCACATATTAGGTCATAAAGCAAGCCTTAGCAGAATCCAAAACACTGAAATATTACAAAGCATCTTCTCTGACCATAAGGCCGTAAAAGCAGAAATCAGTAACAGAAAAAGCAGGGAAAAGAAATCAAACCCTGGGAAACTGAACAATACCCTGCTAAAAAAGACTGGATTATAGAAGATATTAAGGATGGAATAAAGAAATTCATAGAATCCAATGAGATTGACAACACTTCCTATTAGAACCTTTGGGATACAGTGAAAGCAGTGCTCAGAGGTCAGTTTATAACAATAAATGCACACATCCAAAAAGAAGAAAGGGCCAAAATCAAACAATTCTCCCTACAACTTGAACAAATAGAAAGAGAGCAACAAAAGAAACCCTCAGGCGCCAGAAGAAAACAAATAATGCAAATTAGAGCAGAACTAAATGAAATAGAACACAGAAAAACAATTGAAGGAATTAACAAGACCAAAAGCTGGTTCTTTGAAAAAATTAACAAAATTGATAAACCATTGGCCAAACTGACAACAGAAAAACAGGAAAGGAAGCAAATAACCCAAATAAGAAATGAGATGGGCGATATTACAACAGACCCAACTGAAATTAAATGAATCATGTCAGATTACTATGAAAAATTGTACTCTAACAAATTTGAAAACCTAGAAGTAATGGATAAATTCCTAGAAACACACTACCTACCTAAACTAACATAAACAGAGGTAGAATAACTAAATAGACCCATAACAAAAGAAAAGATTGAAAAAGTAACCCAAAAACACCCCCCCCCAAAAAAAGCCTTGGCCCAGATGGCTTCACAGCAGAGTTTTACCAAACTTTCAGAGAAGAGTTAACACACTACTACTAAAGTTATTTCAGAGCATAAAAAAGGGCGGACTTTTCTCATTCTATGAAGCCAGCACCTGGCTGATACCAACAGCAGGGAAAGACACCCCCAAAAAAGAAAAGTACAGACCAATATCCCTCATGAACTTAGATGAAAAATCCTCAAAAAAATCCTGCCCAGTAGAATTCAGGAACATAAAGACAACAAGAAAAAATTCATCATTACCAAGTGGGATTCATGCCAGGTATGCAGGGATGGTTCAACATTAGAAAAACAATGTAATCCATCATACAAAGAAAACAAAAGACAAGAATCACAAAATTTTATCAATTGATGCAGAAAAGGCATTTGTCAAAATTCAACACACATTCTTGATAAAAACTCTCAGCAAAATAGTAATAGAAGGAAAATTCCTCAACATAACAAAGGGCCTTTATACAAAGCTAATAGCCAACATCATCGTAAATGGAGAGAGCCTGAAAGCATTCCCCTTGAGTTTGGGAACCAGACAAGGGTGTGCTTTATCACCACTCTTACTCAACATTGTGCTGGAGGTCCTAGTCAGAGCAATTAGGCTAGATAAAGAAAGAAAGGGCATCCAGATTGGCAAGGAAGAAGTCAAAATATTTCTATTTGTAGATGATATGATCTTATACACAGAAAGCCCAAGGAAACTACTGAAACTAATGGAAGAGTTCATCTGAGTGTCAGGATGCAAGGTAAACATACAAAATTCAGTTGGATTCCTCTACACCAACAAAAAGAACATCAAAGAGGAAATCATCAAATCAATACCATTTACAGTAGCCCCCAAGAAGATAAAATACTTAGCGATAAATCTTACCAGAGATGTATAAGAGTTACACAAAGAAAACTACAAAACCCTTGCGCAAGAAACCAAAAGAGACCTACATAAGTGGAAAAACATACCTTGCTCATGGAGAGGAAGACTTAACATTATAAAAATGTCTATTCTACCAAAAGCGATCTATAGATTTAATGAAATTCCAATCTAAATTCCAACGACAGTCTTTACTGCGATGGAGAAATAAATCACCAACTTCACAGGGAAGGGAAAATGGCCCCAGATAAGTAAAGCAATGCTGAAAAAGAACAAAGAAGGAGGCCTCACTCTACCTGATTCTGGAACCTATTATACTGCTGCAGTAGTCAAAACAGCCTGGCACTGGTACAACAACAGATACATAGACCAATGGAACAGAAATGAGAATCCAGACATAAATCCATCCACACATGTGCAGTGGATATTTGATAAAGGCTCCAAATCAGTTAAATGGGGAAAAGACAGTCTTTTTAACAAATGGAGCTGGCATAACTGGATATCCATCTGCAAAAAAAATGAAACAAGACCCATACCTCACACCATGCACAAAAATGAACTCAAAATGGATCAAAGACTCAAATATAAAATCTAAAATGATAAAGATCATGGAAGAAAAAATAGGGACAAAGCTAGGGGACCTAATACATGGCATAAATGGTATTAAAAAACAGTACTAACAATGCAGAAGAAAAAGTAGATAACTGGAGCTCCTGAAAATCAAACACCTATGCTCATCCAAAGACTTCACCAAAAGAGTAAAAAGATTGCCTACAGACTGGGAAAAAGTTTTTAGCTATGACATTTCCGATCAGTGTCTGATCTCTAAAATCTACATGATAGTACAAAATCTCAACTACAAGAAGACAAATAACCCAATTAAAATATGGGCAAAAGACATGAACAGGCACTTCACTAAAAAAGACATTCAGGTAACTAACAGATACATGAGGAAATGCTCACCATCATTAGCCATTAGAGAAATGCAGATCAAAACTACAATGAGATTCCATCTCACTCCAACAAGGCTGGCATTAATCCAGAAAACACAAAGTAATCAATGTTGGAGAGGTTGTGGAGAGGCTGGAACACTTATACACTGCTGGTGGGAATGTAAAATGGTACAACCACTTCGGAAATAGATTTGGCACCTCCTTAAAAAGCTGGAAATAGGGGGCAGAGCCAAGATGGCGGAATAGGCAGATGCTACATCGGATCCCTCTTACAACAAAGACACGGAAAAACAAGTGAATCGATCACATACATAACAATCTACGAACCCTGAACAACAAACACAGATTTAGAGACGGAGAACGAACTAATACGGGGAAGCAGCGATTGTTTCCAGAGCCTGGAGCCAGCGTACCAGTCAGGTACGGCACAAGCACAGAGAGCTGCTCCACCCCCCTGAACTAACCCCGGGAGGGAGACCAGCCGGTTCTGTGGGCGGCGTGGGACGCAGCCGGTAGGAGAAGTCCCCGGGAGGCAGTGACTGGTCTTGGAGCAGGAAGAGCAGCGTCCCAGCCAGGGAACCATCTCGCCGGGATTTGGACTGGACGCAGCGGATTTTCTGGAAAAACTAGTTTCCCAGTGATGGCTCGGAGACAACAATCCATATCAAACCACTTAAAGAAGCAGACCATGACAGCTTCTCCAACCCCCCAAACAAAAGAATCAAAATCTTTCCCAAATGAAGATACAATCCTGGAATTATCAGATACAGAATATAAAAAACTAATTTACAGAATGCTTACAGATATCACAAATGAAATTAGGATAACTGCAGAAAAAGCCAAGGAACACACCGATAAAACTGTTGAGGAACTCAAAAAGATTATTCAAGAACATAGTGGAAAAATTAATAAGTTGCAAGAATCCATAGACAGACAGCATGTAGAAATCCAAAAGATTAACAATAAAATTACAGAATTAGACAATGCAATAGGAAGTCAGAGGAGCAGACTCGAGCAATTAGAATGCAGACTGGGACATCTGGAGGACCAGGGAATCAACACCAACATAGCTGAAAAAAAATCAGATAAAAGAATTAAAAAAAATGAAGAAACCCTAAGAATTATGTGGGACTCTATCAAGAAGGATAACCTGCGGATGATTGGAGTCCCAGAACAGGGAGGGGGGACAGAAAACACAGAGAAAATAGTTGAAGAACTCCTGACAGAAAACTTCCCTGACATCATGAAAGACGAAAGGATATCTATTCAAGATGCTCATCGAACCCCATTTAAGATTGATCCAAAAAGAAAAACACCAAGACATATTATCATCAAACTCACCAAAACCAAAGATAAACAGAAAATTTTAAAAGCAGCCAGGGAGAAAAGAAAGGTTTCCTTCAAGGGAGAATCAATAAGAATAAGTTCAGACTACTCAGCAGAAACCATGCAGGCAAGAAGGGAATGGGATGACATATACAGAACACTGAAGGAGAAAAACTGCCAGCCAAGGATCATATATCCAGCAAAACTCTCTCTGAAATATGAAGGCGAAATTAAGATATTTACAGATAAACACAAGTTTAGAGAATTTGCAAAAACCAAACCAAAGCTACAAGAAATACTAAAGGATATTGTTTGGTCAGAGAACCAATAATATCAGATATCAGCAAAACACAAGGTCACAAAACAGAACGTCCTGATATCAACTCAAATAGGGAAATCACAAAAACAAATTAAGATTAATTAAAAAAAAAAATACACATAACAGGGAATCATGGAAGTCAACAGGTAAAAGATCACAATAATCAAAAAGAGGGACTAAATACAGGAGGCATTGAACTGCCATATGCAGAGTGATACAAGGCGATATAGAGCAATACAAGTTAGGTTTTTACTTAGAAAAATAGGGGTAAATAATAAGTAACCACAAAAAGGTATAACAACTCTATAACTCAAGATAAAAGCCAAGAAAAACGTAATGACTCAACTAACATAAAGTCAAACACTATGAAAATGAGGATCTCACAATTTACGTTCTTTTGGCAGTCCATGGTATATTCAGTATTCTTCTCCAACACCACAATTCAAAGGCATCGATTCTTCTTTTGTCTTCCTTATTCATTGTCCAGCTTTCACATGCATATGATGCGATTGAAAATACCATGGCTTGGGTCAGGCGCACCTTAGTCTTCAGGGTGATATCTTTGCTCTTCAACACTTTAAAGAGGTCCTTTGCAGCAGATTTACCCAATGCAATGTGTCTTTTGATTTCTTGACTGCTGCTTCCATGGCTGTTGATTGTGGATCCAAGTAAAATGAAATCCTTGACAATTTCAATCTTTTCTCCATTTATCATGATGTTGCTCATTGGTCCAGTTGTGAGGATTTTTGTTTCTTTATGTTGAGGTGTAATCCATACTCACTAAGACCGCTTCAAAACATCATTAGTTACTACTATGCAGTCGATTCTCAATACTCACATAGTTATGTCCTATAAAGTCACCACAAACCTTGAACCATTCCTCTTAGGAGAAATACAGGTTAGGTTCCTACGAGTCTCTGGTCACAACATTTTTGTCAACTGATCAATGTATAACCATGTTTTATACTTGTTTCTGTTTAAAGACTCCACGTTTAATATATGTTGTTGACTCATAATATTGAACTCATGACCCACAGCACTGTTACGCTTGCCTGTACAAGGCTTATCTAATATATTTATTTTCTCTTTAAGGCACATGCCAGCCTTCCTGTGCTTAGCAACACTAGACAGCACCTTAGCACTATTCATTGGGGCCACTTTAAAGTGCAAAATTACCAACAGAAAGAAAAAGTATGACACCAAATGGGGGTGAAAAGAACACTTGTTTACAGTCCAACAGCACTGCCTTGTTGGACCTCAGTTGGGAACATGTGTACATGTACATCAGGAGCTTCAACGTTGTCACTGTTCTCCGCATGTGTGCAAGTGAGTGAGAAAGCACCATGAGCATTGATTTCAAGTTCACAAACAGGCCTTAGTGAATATTCACAAGTATCAAGTCCAAAAAATAATGAGGACTGACTGAAACTGAAACTTTAGCACCTTTTTCTCAAATATATCCCAACAAGTTCATTGCTACATAATACATGCCATTTTGAAAAGCAAAATATAGAATTTAAAGAGAAAATGATGAAAGGATGTCTGAATAAATCACTTTGAAGGATGTTATATTCTTTTAACATTTTATCCTTCATACTTCCATAAAGAAAGTTAAAGTAATTAATTCCAATGCAGCAAATGACTTGAGATTCATAAGCCTTTACTCTGATTGGATTCCAACAGTTCAAAAACTTTTTGAAAGCATAAAATCATTAAACTATTATCATGTTTAGGAAAAAATATCCATATAAAAGTGAGCCCTCATGGAAATATCAGATCTGATGTGTTGGTAAAGAGTTACGTTAAGGCTTCTTTCAGGCAAACCTAAATGTAAAAAAAGTTACTTTATAAAGACGCATCTTTGGGATATTCACACCTAGGGATATTCATTCCAAACACCTGGAAACAAAACATCAATATTATTATGCTCATGACCATTATAACAGATTTTATTTATTTTATTAATATAATACCAAAAAAAAAACTTTGCAAGTGTGCAGCAAATGAAACTTAAACTTTTTTTGGTTCTTTTAGAGAAATTTTGCAAAAAAAAAAAAAAAAACCATAGGCATGTTCGTAAATTTAACTATATAGGTAGAGTTAATTTTTCCCCTTTAACGTCTCATCAAAGAAGCATAAAAAAGTGATAAAAAAAACAAGTCACAGATAAATCGATGCTAGACGGATGGACGGACAGACAGACAGATAGATGTCATCTAGTCGACTTTGACTCATGGCAACCTGATGTACCACAGAACGAGATGTTGCCCAGTCCTGCATGCAGCCTCCTCATAACCGCCAACATGTTCAAGTCCACCACTGTGGCTATTGTGCCAACCCATTTCACCTAGGGTCTCCCTTGCCCTGCTGGGCCGCCACTTCATCAACCAACTTCATCAACCGTGGTCTGAATTTGTTGGTTGATGCCTCCTGATGACATGTCCAAAGCGAACAAGTCAGGGAATGTTCTGTTGTGATTGATAGGGTTTTCACTGACTAATTTTTGGAAATAGATCATCAGGCCTTTCTTCTCAGTCTGTCCTCAGTCTGTACGTGCACTAAAACCTATCAACCATGGTGGCACTGCTGGTATTTGAAATACTGGTAGCACAGCTGGCAGCATCACAGCAATACTCAAATCAACCCATATGACAAACTGACTAAGGGGCGGTGGCACAGATTGTTAATAGTCCCATTTTTAGAAATTTCAAATTGATTATTTTTAGAGTCCTAACACTGGGAATTCACCCACAGCAACAGCTACAATATCCACCAAGTACTTTAGCCACTGTTTGGGAGTGGTCTGACATAGAAGACAATGGTAATAAAAACAAAATCAGACTTACAACTTTTAAAGAAACTGTATTAGGGTTTTAACTCCTTTTTTTTTTTTTAAATGAATTACTTGAATTTATCTGCCAAGTACATCTTCACAGGGAAAGGGATGTAGAAAAAAAAAAAAAAAAGTCGTATGATAAAATACTGGTTCAACTAGGTACTAGGATTTGAGTAAGTTATTTAATTAATTTTTCTATGTCATTTTTCTTACTCATTAAGTAATGATGTGGTGTGAATTAGTGATGGGGACAGTAATACCATCAAATGCCTATCATGGGGTAAACTGCTTGAGGGGGGAGGTGGGATCATTTTCATCTTTATTTTCCTAGTACTCAGCTGAATGTCTTCAGATGTTCAATATTTATTCATCTCTAAATGAATGAATAATGTTAAACAGTTGATAAGTGGGACTTTTATTGTTATTTATTGGCTCAAAAAACCAAATGCATGCTAAGTGTGGATCCTAAAATTTATATGAAAATTCAAATAACCTAGAATACCAAAATGATATTGAAAGAGAAGAACAAAGTTAGATGACTTACATTTTCTGATTTCAAAACTTACTGCAAAGCTACGTACTCAAGAGAGTGTAGTAGTGGCATAAAGATAAACACATAGATCAACATAATAAAAGTGAGTCTATATATAAATGCTTACATTTCCAGTTAATTGGTTTTATGTGAGGTTGCCAAGACAATTTAAGGAGGAAATGATAGCCTTCAACAAATGGTGCTGGGGCAATTGAATATCCACATGCAAAAGAATGAAGCTAGCCCCTTAACTCATACTGTATAAAAAAATTAACTCAAAGTGGAGAATAGATCTAAATGTAGCTGTTAAAACTATAAAATTTATAGAGAAAACATGCAAGCCTCTGTGATACTGGATTAGACAATGATTTCTTAGACTCTCAAGACATAAGCAACAAAAGAAAAATAGGTTAACTGGAATTCACCAAAATAAAAACCTTGTTCATGTCAAAGGACACGAAGAAGAAATTGGAAAAACATCCCACAGAATAGGAGAAAATATGCACAAATTATATATCTGATAAGGGACTTGTACCCAGAATACATAAATAACTCTTAAAGTGCAATAATAAAAAGACAAGTAATCTAAAAGTGGCCCAAAATCTAAACAGACATTTCTCCAAATATAGACAAATGGCCAATAAACACATGAAAAGGCACTCAGCATCATTAGTCACTGGGAAATGCAAATCAAAATCACATTGAGATGCCTATTATCAAAACCGCTAACCAAAATCCAAACCGGTTGCTATTGAGTCGATTCCGACTGACAGCAACCCTATACAACAGAGTAGAAAGGCCCATACAGTTTCTAAGGAGCGGCTGGTGGATGTGAACCAGCAACGTTTTGGTTAGCAACCGAGCTCGTAATCACTGCACCAAACCACTGGGATGACTACTATCAGAAAAATAGAAAGTAACAAGTATTGGTGAAGATGTGGAAAAAAATGGAACCCTCATACATTGCTGGTGGAAATTTAAAATTTTTCAGTCACTTTGCAAAGCAGCTTGGCAGTTTGTCAAAATTTTAAATATAGAGTTACCATGTGTAACCAGCAAGAATACTCCTAGGTATATGCCTGTCTTAGTTATCTAGAGTTGCTATAACAGAAATACCACAAGTGGATGGCTTTAACAGGCAGAAATTTACTCTCTCATAGTCTAGGAGTCTAGAAGTCCAAATTCAGGGTGCCAGCTCCAGGGGAAGGCTTTCTCTCTTTGTTGGCTCTGGGGAAGGGCCTTGTTGTCAATGTCCCCTGGTTGAGAATTTCTCAGTGCAGGAACCCTGGGCCCAAAGGACATGCTTACCCCCAGTTCTTGTTTCTTGATGGCATGAGGTCACCATGTCTCTCTGGTTGCTTCTCTCTTTTATATCTCAAAACAAATTGACTTAAGACACAACCTAATCTTGTATATTGAGTTCTGCCTCATTAACACACATTTTTTTGGGGATACCATTCTGTCTATGACAATAACCAGGGTAACTGAAAACATACGTTCACACAAAAAACATGTACATAAATGTTCAGAGCAGCATTACTCATATAATCAAAAAGTAGAAACAGCACAGACTTCCATGATCTGATGAATGAATAAACAAAGTGCAGTGTATCCAAATAAAAAAAAAATATTCAGCAATTAAAAGGGTATGAAGTATTGTTACATGCTACACCAATGGATGAAACTTGAAAACTTATGCTAAGTGTAATCTAGTACTAGTGGTGTCAGAGTTCTTCTAAATTCATGAGGACGAGGAGAACAAACATCATCTTAAAGCTAATTCCTGTAAGGTGAAGGTCAGACATATGTCCCATCTCCAAACCTTTTACCAGTTCTGGCACTAGCCATCCTCCCCATGGCATTCCCTACTTTTTTTGCTAAGTTTGATAATTTTTTGCAATGGCCACACAGAACTCACAGACCATACTCAGGATTCCGTGGTTTGTTATGGAAGTAACAGGCTACAATTCAGGATCAGGATAAACATGGAAGTAACAAGAACAATTCAGGAAATAGGATACAGTTCGTCATTCAGGACAGCTTCCAACCAAGACAGCTCTCCGCTCCTTCTCAGCCCTACTAGCTGGCAGTCCCTGCTCAGGCCTCTGCCACTGGGTCCGCTTGGGCCTGGCCTCTGCTCTCCATGCTGTCTTGTGCCATCTCATGCCATCTCCAGTGTTATAACCCCCTCTGTATGCAGGGACCAAGGTCCAAAAGATGAGCTCTGCTCCAGGTTCTTCTTTCTGGTGATAGTGAAGTCCACCTCAACCTCTGTGGGATTAGAACTTTTATAAGCCTACTTGTCCCACCAAGATCACAAACTGACCAATCCCCTTGGTAGGCTGGGCACACCTTATTTAGATAATAAACTATCCAATCCCTTTGCAAGATTGTGGCCTAGCAAATGATATTGGCAGAACTACAAACCCAGGGCCAGAAAGGTCATATATAAAGAGAAACTTGTTGCACTGCACTATGTGAAAGAAGCCAATTAAAAAGACCATTACTCTATTTATATGAAATATCTAGAATAGGTAAACCCATGGAGCCACCCTTGGGTGGCTCAAATGATTTTCTCTTCAGCTACTCATCAAAAGGTTGCTGATTCAAACTCATCTAATGGTGCCCCTGAAGAAAGGCCTGGTAATCTACTTCAGTAAAGATCACAGCCAAGAAAACCCTCTGGAACTCGATTCTACTCTATAACACATGGTGTTCCCTTGAGTTGGAGTTGACTCTAACACATCGTTATCATTATTATTTTGCATGGAAACAGAAAGTGTAAAGGTATAGGCAGGGGGAGGAGAGGAAGGGGGAGGAGAGGAAGGGGAGTGAGTAACAGGCACAAGTTTTCTTTTTGAGGGGATAAAAATATTCTAAAATCAGGTTGTAGTGATGGTTGATGTTGTGTCAACTTGGCGAGGCTATGATTCTCAGTGGTTTGCAGATACTGGAATGGTTGCTCTTCCGTAATGTAATATAATGTAATATAATGTAATCACTTTCATGCTGTGATCTGATGTGATCAGACAATCAGTTGAAAGGGGAGTTTCCTTGTGGGTATGGCCTGCTTCCAGTATATAAATGGATGTTCTGGCAAAACTCATTCTCGGCCCTGCACACTTCTTGTCGCCTGAGTTCTGGTTCTTGGGACTTACTAAGCCTGCAAAAGTCTCTGGCTTGCTGTCTGACCTGGAGATCTTGGATTTTCCCAGCCCCTGCAATACTGTGGGCCAACAGATGTCTCCAGCCTGCTGCCTGACCTAGGGATTTGGGACTTGCAGATTCCCACAATTGCATGAGCCGTTTCCTTGAAGAAAATTCTCTCTCTCTCTAAGATTTATACATATAAGTTATTTATATATGCGTACACACACACACATATATATATATATCACTGAGTTTGCTCCTCTAGAGAACCCATACTAAGACATTTGGTGCCAAGAGTGGTTTTAGAGGAACAAAATCTTAAGGATGAGTTTTCCAAATTGGTTCTCAAGTTTGGCTAGGTTAAAGAGACTAATGAGCATTTTCAGCAGTAAAGAAGACACTGTTAATACATGGTGTGATATGGCAGGAGAGATACACAAAATTCCACCACCACTGAATACTCTTAACCAAATACTTGTGATATACAAGGCTCTGGGTGATAGTGTATTTGATATCTTCAAACATTTTTGTCACATTGACTAATATAATAATGACACTGGTTGGTTGCTCCTACTTTCACTGAATAAATTGGAGAAAGAAAAGGATGAGGTCAGGGCTTCAAAGTCCTAGCTTGAGAGTTGCATGAAAAATCTGAAAGTTTCTGTCTGTGTCCTGAAAGAAAGACTTATTTCTTGTAATAACAGAACTGTGATTGCTGAAAAGCAAACCCAGAGTTTGGTCTTAAGAGTGATTGAATCACACCACCAGTTGAATCCTCAACCTCCCAAGGTGTCTGATGTTAAAGTGAGAGCATTAATTGGGAAGAAATCAGATTCTGATCATTGGAATGGGGACATATAAGCAGATAATCTTGAAGCTGGGGACATTGAGCCTCTAAATTCTGTTGAACCACCCTTGCCAGTAAAACAAAACCTGTCACCCTCATATGAATAAATTGATACAGCATTGTCTGCTGAGCCACATTTATCAGAAAATCTTCCCTTCTGTCCCCATCTGAAAAGATCAATCCAGCTTTGTCTAGGAATTCTTGTCTGTGGCACCTTTTGAGGCACATGCCTTGCAAAACATTGGTGAATGGTCTCAGGACCCACCCCACTACTCTCCTTTTCATCTAGGCCTAAAACTAAAGTCCCACCAGGCCCCCAAAGGTGAAGTACAAAGTGTAACTCATGAGGAATTATGATACACTCTAAAAGAATGACTTAAATTTTCTAATGTATACAGACAGAAATCTGGAGGAATATGTGTGAGAATGGCTACTAAGGGTGTGGGATAATGTGCAAGGAACATGAAGTTGGATCAGCCTCAATTAGTTGACGATGGTGCACTAAACGTTGATTCTTAGTTCAGTGTTTCAGCTGAAAGGGTTAGAAAAGGATCTAGCAGTTTATTTGGTTGGTTGACTGAAGCATGAACAAAAAATGTGGCCTATGCTAAATGAAGCTGAAATACCAGAACTGCCTTGATATATTATAGAAGAAAGTATGCCAAGGCTTAGGGAAATTGGAATGTTAGTGAATTAATCGTGTCATTCCCACCCACCCGACCAGGGAGTGCCCAGAGGACACACCTTTCATCACAATTAACTGTAATGGGGTGATTGGATCCTGGGGTGACAGGGGCTAAATGGTGGCACTTAATCACCAAAAACAAGGTAAATGTGGTTACCGTAATGGACAGCAGAGCCAAGTAGCAGTCAGAATAACCTGACACACATGGATCAGTGTCTAATTAGTCATAGTGTCCCCAGGAGTGAAAAAGATGTGAAACCTACTAAATATTTACTTGATCTCTATTAGCAGTTTAACTTGAATCACCAGACAGTCCTATCCCCTTAATCAATTCCCAGAGTTGAATCAGTTTATAGGCCCATAACTCCTTGATTGAAGTGGAGGCCAGGTCCCCTAGAGGTCCCCCTAGAGGAAGGGCCCCTCTACACTGCCAACAATTTATACTGTTAATCTTTCTCCCTGACTTCTCAAAGGTATTTACATCCTTTTACCAAAGTGACTGTTCACTGGGGAAAAGGAAATAACCAGCCTTTTTGAGGAAAAAAGTAAACCAAAAGCAACACCACATTTCTGGAGGAATTGCAGAGATTAATGACACAAAAAAGGCTTGAAAGATGCAAGGATGGTGATTCCCACCACATCCCCTCTCATCAATTTGGCCTGTGCAGAAAAGATGGATCTTGAAGAATGACACTGGATTATCTTAAACCTAAGCAAGTGGTGACTCCAATTGCACCTGCTGTTCCAGATTGTGGTCTCATTGCTTGAGGAAAGTAATACAACTTCTGGTACCTGGTATATAGCTATTGATTTGTCCAAGACTTTTTACTTGATACCTGTTTCTAAAAACCACCACAAGCAGTTTTCCTTCAGCTGACAAGACCAGCAATACACCTTCACTGTTCTACCTTGAAAGTATATCAACTTTCCAACCCTATGTCATCATTTGGTCTGCAGGAAACTTGATAGCCATTCCCTTCCACTAGACATCACATTAGTCCATTGCATTGATCACATTATGCGGATTGGACCTACTAGAGAAGAATTATTAATTATTCTAGACTTACTGGTAAGACAGCTGCATGCCAGAGGGTGGGAAATTAACCCCCAAAAATTCAGGCACCTTCCACCTCAGTGAAATTTCTAAGGGTCCAGTGGTGTGGGGTATATCGAGATACTCCTTCTAAATTGAAGGGTAAGTTGTGTGTGGCCCATCCTACAACTGAAAAGGAGGCATAATGCCTGGTGGGCCTCTTTGAATTTTAGGGGGAACATAACCCTCATTTGAAATAAGCTAGAGTCTTTTTATTCTAGCTTATTTGCCAAGTTACTTGAAAAGCTCCTAGTTTTGAGTGGGGTTCAAAACAAGAGAAGGCTCTGCAACAGATCCCAGCTGCTTTGCCAATTGTGCCATATTATATGGTTGAGCCAACGGGGCCTGAAGAGTCAGTTGCAGATGATGATGTGGTTTGGAATCTCTGGAAGGTCCCTATTGGTGAATCACTGCTAGACTCTCAGGATTTTGGAAGAAAGCCCTGCCATCCTCTGCAGATAAATACTCTCCTTTTGAGAAACAGCTTTTGGCTTGTTACTGGGCCTTACTAGAGACTGAACACTTAACTATGGGCCAACAAGTTAACATGTCACCTAAGCTGCCCATCATGAACTGGGTGTTGTTTGATACATGGAGTCATAAAGTCGGACGTGTACAGCAGCCCTTCATCATAATATGGAAGTGACATATACAAAATTAGGCTCAAGCAGGACCTCAAGGCACAAGTAAGTTACATGAGGAAATGGCCCAAATGCCCATGGTATCCATTCTTGTTACCTTTTCTTTCCCAGACTGCTCCAGTGGACTTATGGAGCATTCCTTATAATCAGTTACGAGAAAGAGAAAACTCATATCTGATTTACAGATGGTTCTGTGTCATATGTAGGCACTACTTGAAAGTGGACAATGGCAGCATTAAAGCCCCTTTTTGAGAAGTCTCTGAAGGACAGTAGTGAAGGGAAATCCTCCCAATGGGCAGAACTTCAAGCACTACACCTGGCTGTTGACTTTGCTTGGAAGGAGAAATGTCCAGATGTGTGATTGCATACTGATTCATGGGCTGTGGCCAATGATTTTGCTAGATGGTCAGTGACATGGAAGGAACATGAATGGAAAATTGGTGACAAGGATGTGTGGGAAAGAGGTATGTAGAAAGACCTCTCTGACTGGGCCAAAGAAGTGAAGACACTTGTCTCATGTGAATGCACACCAACGGGTAACCTCAAGAGATGAGGATTTTAACTATCAGGTGGATAAAATGACGTGTTCTGTGGATAGCAGTCAACCTCTTTCTCTAGCCACACCTGTCATTGCCAAAAGGGCTCATGAACAAAGTGGCCATGGTGGCAGGGATGGATATTATGTATGGGCACAGCAACATGGACTTCTGCTTGCCAAGGATGACTTGGCTACAGCCATGAATATGCAACAAGCCAGTAGCAGAGGCCATTCCTTGTGGTGATCATTCCTGGTGGCAGGTTGATTACATTGTACTAATTCCATCATGGAAAGGGCAGTGTTCTGTACTTACTGGCATAGACACGTACTCTGGATACAGATATGCCTTCCTTGCACACAAACTTTTGCCAAAACTACAATCTGTGGACATAAAAAACCTTATCCACCATCATGGTATCCCACATAGAATTGCCTTGGATAAAGGAACTCACTTCACTGCAAATGAAGTGTGGCGATGGGTCCATACTCATGGAATTTACTGGTCCTACCGTGTCTTCCATCACCCTGAAGCAACCAACTTGGTAGAATGATAGAATGGCCTTTTAAAGACTTATCGTAGTGCCAGCTAGGTGGCAATACTTTTCAAGGCTGGGCCAATGTTCTCCATGAGGCTGTATATGCTCTAAGCCAGCATCCAACATATGATGCAGTATCTCCCATAATCAGGATTCATGGGTCCAGAAATCAAGGAGTGGGAATGGGAGACGTACTGCTAATTATTACCCAAAGTTACCCATTCACAAAATTTTTGCTTCCTGTCCTCAAGGTCCTATGACCTGCTGGTCTAGAAGTCCTAGTTACAAAGGGAGGAATGCTCCCACCAGGAGACACATCACTAATTCCATTGAACTGGAAGTTAAGAATGCCACCTGACATCTGTGAGCTCTTTGTGCCTCTGAGTCATCAGGCAAAGAAGTGAGTTACTATACTGACTGGTATGACTGATCCTGTTTACCAAGAGGAAATTGACTGTTGATACATAATGAAAGTAAAGAAGAGTGTGTCTGGAATACAGGAGACCCTTAAGATGTCTCTTAGTACTACCATGCGCTGTGATTAAAGTCAATGGAAAACTATAACAACCCAATTCAGACAGAACTTCTAATGGCCCAGATTTTTCAGGAATAAAGGTTTGGATCACCGCTGCAGGCAAAGAACCAAAATCAGCTGAAGTGCTTGCTGAGGGCAAAGGGAATATGAAATGAGTAGTGAAAGAAGATGGAGCCTAGGTGACTCAGTGGTTAAGCATTTGACGGCTAACCAAAGGGTCAGTGGTTCGAACCCACCAGCTGCTCTGGAGGAGAAAGATGTGGCAGTCTGCTTCTGTAAAGATTACATCCTTGAAAAGCCTGTGGGGCAGTTCTACTCTGCCCTATAGGGTTACTATGAGTTAGAATGGGCTCTATGGCAAAGTATTTTTTTTTTTTTTAGTGGAAGAAGACAGTTCTAAATACCAGCAAAAACTACATGACCAGCTGCAAAAAGGAGGACTGTAACTGTTATTTCTTGTTTTGTTAGATGTTTGTGTGTGTGTGCATATGTATACTTAGCAAATAACTTTGTTTCTTCCCTCCCTTATCCCATTACTTTTCATAAAATACAGAATGATAGAAGGGGTAGTGCATTTTCTGTTGTACACATATTACTTGTAGCATGTTAGGTGCAAGTATGACTTTATAGTTGTCTTTATTTGGAGATCATGATTTAAGGAGATGTGTATAGGTGCTAAGTTTACAAAAGGTAGACTGTGATGGTTAATGTTATATGTCAGCTTACCTAGGATATGATTCTCAGTGATTTGTTAGCTATTGGGCTGGTTGCTCTTCCATAAGGTAATATAGTGTAATCATCTTTCATGATGTGATCTGATGTGATCAGCCTATCAGTTGAAAAGGGAGTTTCCTTGGAGGTGTGGCCTACCTCCAGTGTATAAATGGATGTTCTGACAAAGCCCATTCTCTCTCAACCCTGAACTCTTCTCACCATCTGACCTCCGGTCCCTAGGACAGAATCCTGCAGAAGTCTCTGGCCTCCCAACTGACCTGCAGATTTGGGATCACTGGTTTCACACCTCTAGGTAACCCAGACTAAGACCTGACCAAAAGTTTATTTTTTTCCTCACCATGTTTGGTTATTGTGACATTTTTTTTTAAATAATTTTTATTGTGCTTTGAGTGAAAGTTTATAAATCAAGTCAGCCTGTCACATATAAGCTTAAATACACCTTACCTCATACTCCCATTTACTCTCCCCCTAATGAGTCAGCCCGCTCCTTCCTTCCAGTCTCTACTTTCGTCACCATTTTGCCGGTTTCTAACCATCTCTACCCTCCCATGTCCCCTCCAGACAGGAGATGCCAACACAGTCTCAAGTGTCCACCTGATACAAGTAGCTCACTCTTCATCAGCATCTCTCTCCAACCCATTGTCCAGTCCCTTCCATGTCTGATGAGTTGTCTTCGGGAATGGTTCCTGCCCTTGGCCAACAGAAGGTTTGGGGACCATGACTGCTGGGATTCTTCTAGTCTCAGTCAGACCATTAAGTCTGGTCTTTTTATGAGAATTTGGGGTCTGCATCCCACTGTTCTCCTGCTCCCTCAGGGGTTCTCTGTTGTGCTCCCTGTTAGGGCAGTCATCAGTTGTGGCCAGGCACCATCTAGTTCTTCCGATCTCAGGATGATGTAAGTCTCTGGTTCATGTGGCCCTTTCTGTCTCTTGGGCTCATAGTTATCGTGTGACCTTGGTGTTCTTCATTCTCCTTTATCCAGGTGGTTTGAGACCAACCGATGCATCTTAGATGGCCACTTGTTAGCATTTAAGACCCCGGACGCCATACCTCAAAGTGGGATGCAGAATGTTTTTGTTTTTTTTTAACAATTTTTATTGTGCTTTAAGTGAAAGTTTACAAATCAAGTCAGTCTGTCACATATAAGCTTATATACACTTTACTACATACTCCCATTTACTCTCCCCCAATGAGTTTTTTTTTTTTTTTTAATGAGTCAGCCTGCTCCCTTCTTCCAGTCTCTCCTTTCATGACCATTTTGCCAGTTTCTAACCCTCTCTACCCTCCCATCTCCCCTCCAGACAGGAGATGCCAATACAGTCTCAAGTGTCTACCTGATACAAGTAGCTCACTCTTCATCAGCATCTCTCTCCTACCCACTGTCCAGTCCCTTCTATGTCTGATGAGTAGTCTTCAGGAATGGTTTCTGTCTTGGGCCAACAGAAGGTTTGGGGACCATGATCGCCGGGATTCTTCTAGTCTCAGTGAGACCATTAAGTCTGGTCTTTTTATGAGAATTTGGGGTCTGCATCCCACTGATCTCCTGCTCCCTCAGGAGTTCTCTGTTGTGCTCCCTGTATTGTGACATTTTTAATATGGCTGTAAAAATTGTTGGGCATGTCAGAACTCTGAGGCCTTTGGTCACTTCCCACCAAATTATTGGATTCTATACGTGAGTATGATGATTGATCATGAGTAATTTAACTGGAATGCATAAATCACTATAAAATACTGATCACTAGCCTTCTTTCCTTAGGAATTACATCACGAATAACTGTATTCTCCATTCTTCTTCATGTAAAACATTTTCTTCCTTTAGTTTTCCTCTCTTGCCTTCTTTAACCTTTATTTTGCTCCCCTATCTCAGTTTCTTTATTTGGTCTTTTGTCTCCTCTTGCATATACTTTGGGCATTATCAATCCCCACTGACAGCATCTTAAGGCTAAGAATGTCCAGACCCTTGACTTTTAGTTTTTGATAAGTAGGACAAATGATATTAACACAATGTAGGTCCTGAGAGGAAACCATGCACAGGGTGTTATAGAAGCATACAGATAGAGAAAAAGTTCTGAAATGGAAAGTTCTGGAAATTTCGTGTTGACAGAGCGAGTGCCACTTTATTATAAAAGAATTTTTAATTAATGCTCCTTTCCAGCTAGAAATTCTTTAATGACTTTCCATTTCCTCATCTTTGCTTTCAAGGACATCCTATATTTGGCTCTAGTGCATCTCTTCAAGCTTGATTTCTTTTAATCCTCTGTGTATGGATTGAATGTTGTCTAACAAAAAGATCCATTGAAGTCTTAACCTTCATTACCAGCAAAAGTGGCCTTGCTTGGAAATAGTCTGAAGATGTTATCAGTTAAATTAACACGAGGTCATACTTGAATAGGGTGGATCCAATTCCATTCTGAGTAGTGTCTCGATTAAAGAGGAGGACAGACACAGAGAGACACACAGGAGGAAATCAATTACCATGTGAAGATATACCTACCAGCCAAAAAGTACCTACAGCTACCTGAAACTGGAGGAGACAAGGAAGGAAGGATCTTTCCATAGAGCCAACAAAGAAAGCATGGCCCTGCCTATGCCCTGAATTCAGACTTCTAGCCTCCAGAACCGTAACAATATATTTTTGTTCTCGTAAGCCATTCAATTTATGGTATTTTATTTTATTATGGCAATCCCAGGAAAATGATATACTCTGTGGTCGCAGCCAAACAAACCTATTCGTCATTTCTCTGATACACATCCTTCTCCACATCTCTGTCCATGGATTAGGACTAGAATGAGCTGCTTGTCATATGTTGTTGTTGTTGTCATTAGGTGCCATTGAGTCAGTTCGTATTCATAGCGACCCTATGTACAATAGAATGAAACACTGCCCAGTCCTGTGCCACCCTCACCATTGTTGCTATGCTTAATCCCATCATTGCAGCCACTTCTCATATGTGTGTATATATATCAATGTTGGCTCCTCCAGAAACCGTTTTTAACCCACCCTAGATAGAAATGACGTTACAATTCCCCATAGTGGGGTCCTTTACTTCTCCAGCACTTTCTCAGAGTGCTTTTCATTTTCTATCTGGTTTCCTAAATACATCGTGCATAACATAATATTCCCACTAATCTGTCATCTCCTTGAGGGCAGAAATTCCATCTTATTCTCTTTTGCTTTAAGACTTTCTTAAAAATTTATTGAATTTAAGGTAAATTACTGTAATATTGAAAGGTGTTTTTCAGGAAAAGGCCTATTGTTCACTCATCATTAAGTTAAGGTATGTAACCCAGAAGCTTTTTTTCTGAGATTTTTGTTTGTCTGTTTTCACTAAGAATTTAAGCACCGGGACTCTAGCTCCAAAGAGTCAGGTTGAAATCCCTGCTCAAACAGGCTAGTTACCGCCTTAGCCGCAGACTGCACTGTTTTAAAAAGGGAAATAATGCTTCTTACATTATGTTTTTTAATATTAAATGGGACGTGAAGCATCAACAAGCTGCCTGAAACTGCGCTCATTCCTGAGAGATAAATTGAGGGAAACAAAGGGATTGACATCATGTTAGTATTTTCTAAAGAATGGAATGATTGGATTTTTTTGTAAACAGTTTTCACAGTTCTTAGTTTTTCTATCTCTTCCATCTTTTTCAATTTGAATAAGCAGTAATTCAAACAATTATATTTTGCTTATGTTTAAAATAAGTACCAGTATACAAACTTAATTTCTATGTGCCAGAAAATATGGATGACACAACCAAAAAAACAAACTAAACACGTTGCAGTTGAGTCAATTCCAACTCATGGTGACCCTATAGGACACAGTAGAACTGCCCCAGACGGTTTCCAAGGGGCGCCTGGTGGATTCGAACTGCTGACCTTCTGATAGCAGGCATAGCTCTTAACAGCTACGCCACCAGGGTTTCCAGAGATTAGCTTCCTGACTTCTCAGATGCTCGTTTTAATAACTGTTGTGGACCACAGAGTCTGTGCATTAAGATAAGTTTAGTCTAAAACAAATAATTTTGTTGTTAGCTGCTGTAGAGTCATAGCAACCCCACACACAATGAGATCTGACTGTCGTGATCTATATGGTGGCTGATTTTCAAGAGTAGATCACCGAGCCTTTCTTCCCGGTCTGTCTTAGTCTGGAAGCTCTGCTGAAACTTGTTCAGCATCGTAACAACACACAAGCATCCCCTGACAGACAGGTGGTGGTTATGCATGAGGTGCATTGGTCAGGCGTTGAACCTGGGTCTTCCACAAGGAAGGCAGGAATTTTACCACTGACCCACCACTACCCTGTAAAACAAGTGTAAATGCATCAACTTCAAGCTAGTAGGATAGAAATTTAAAATCAAACACCATCATAAAATATTCTCCAGTATAGTTCTATCCTCTATTTTAGTTAATTCCATCTTTACATCTCGAAAAAAATTATTATTGCAGTTATCCAGTGAGTTGCCAGAATTTTAAAGTACAAATTAGGCTGTAAACTTCATAAGCAACTTAAACAATAACCACCAGATTAGACTCACACTGGGAATAGTTCCTGACACATGGGCAGAGGCAAAACTGACTGCAGCTTTTTATAACAAGTCAGTTTCTGAAAAATTCCTCCCAGTTGCTCAAGAAGAGCTGTCAACCACGAAAAAATACAAAGTGCTGTCAGAAGTTCACAAGAATACTGTTTCAAAAAATCTGATCCCTGGCAATATTATAATGAAGACGTACTTTTCAAGTTAGCAGAAGTATAAAATTAAGATAAAAATTAGGAATAAATTTTTGTGTTAAAATCCTTCTTCCAGCCAAGTACACAGATGGAAGCTGGAGGTTGAGGGTATGGACTCAGAAGGCAGGCAGCCTGGGGTTCAAATCACAGCTCTGATACATATTAGTTGTGTTTCCTTCTGAGTTACTTAAGCTTTTGATGCTTCATGGTTCTCATCTGTAAAATCAGGATAAGGACAGCACCCACATTTGGAAGTTTTGTGAGAATTACATGGATTAATGTATGCAAAGTGCCCTCATGTAGTCTTTACTATTATTATTATGCACATAGCTCATTGCCATCAAGTCGATTCTGACTCACAGTGACGGTCTTAGTTATCTAGTGCTGCTGTAACAGAAATACCATAAGTGGATGGCTTTAACAAAGGGAAATATATTTTCTCACGGTCTAGTAGGCTAAAAGTCCAAATTCAGGGTGCCAGCTACAGGGAGTGCTTTGTCTGTCTGTCAGCTCTGGGGGAAGGTCCTTGTCATCAATCTTCTCCTGGTCTAGGAGCTTCACCTAAGGGTGCCCCCCACTCCTGGCACTGCGTTCTTGGTGGTATGAAGTCCCCATGTCCCTCTGTTCAGTTTTCTTTTTTATATCTCAAAAGAAATTGACTTAAGACACGATCTCATCTTATAAATTGAGTTCTGCCTCACTAATATAACTGCCTCTAATCATGACTCATTAACATCATAGAGGTAGAATTTACAACTCACAGGAAAAGTACATCAAATAATAAAATGGTGGACAATCACACAATAGTGGGAATCGTGGCCTAGCCAAGTTGGTACACATTTTGGGGGGATTTTTTCAATTCATCCTATAACATAGAATGTGTGGCTTATTGTTTCCATGAACAACTGACTCCTCTGCCATGAGACCAGGAGAACTGGATGGTGCCCAGCTACTGTACATTTTGTTAAAGAGTCTATAGAAACATCCTGATCAAAAGTAAGAAAATACAGAACAGAATTTCAAATTCTCAAGGACTCTAGGCTTTCTGGAGCCATGGAGGGCTCCTGCTGCCGTTTCTTTGCTGCTGCTGTTTCTCTTCAACTGTGCCGTCTCCAGTGTAATGGCTCACTTCACTTCTTTTTGAATCTTCTACCCATAAATGTCTTTGATGTCCCTAATTCTACCAACAGTCTCTTTAAGGCATCTACGCTTTCCTATTACGCACTTTGAAACTCTTCCAACTTCTATCCATTCATGATTTCAAAACCACTTCCACATTGTAGGTATCTGTTAGAGCAACACCCCATTCCTGGTACCAAATTCTGTCTTAGTTATCCAGTGCTGCTGTAACAGAAACACTACAAGTGGATGTCTCTAACAAAGAGAAACTTATTCTCTCACAGTCTAGGAGGGTAGAAGACTGAATTCAGTGTGCCAGCTCCAGGGGAAGGCTTTCTTTCTCTGTTGGCTCTGGGGGAAGAGCCTTGGCATCAATCTCCCCCAGTCAAAGAGCTTCTCAGCACAGGGGCCCCAGGTCCAAAGGACATGCTATTCTCCTGGCTCTTGTTTCTTGGTAGTAGGAGGTCCCCATGTCTCTCTGCTCACTTTTCTCTTTTATACCTGAAAAGAGATTGATTTAAGACACAACCTAATCTTGTAGATTGAGTCCTGCCTCATTAACATAACTGCCACTAATCCCACCTCATCAACATCGCAGAGACAGGATTTATAACACAAAGGAAAATTGCATCAGATGACAAAATGGTGGAGAATCACAGAATACTGGGAATCAATTTGGGGGAACACAATTCAATCCATGACAGTGACTCTATAGGACAGAGTAGAACTGCCCCATAGGGTTTTCAAGGGGCAGCTGGTGAATTTCAACTGCCAACCCTTTGATTACTCTAGAAAAACAAAGCTTTCTACAGTTACGAAGAAAGATAAAGTTATATTTTCAAATTCTTAATATAATTATTTAAAAAATGAAGAAGAACAAGTACACTTGCATTTGTTGTTGGGATAGTTATGGCTACTTTAGGACTTTTAGTCCTCAGTTCCCATTCTCATTTGTATTCCTAAAGGTGTAATATAATTGTAGAGTTCAAAGGATATGCTGAGCACCAGCCCACACATTAAATGAGTGCTTTTAAACATGCATAGGGTCTGAGCCTCCAGGATGTCCATGGGAAAGACACAAGTACAAGGACAAAGGGAACTTTACAGCAAATGCTCTGCTTTCGTGAGCCTGAGAGTGGTCAGCCTCTGGGACTGGAACTCAGACCTGTGGACCTCATCTGACTTCCCTGTGCTGCAGAGGTAGAACAAGTATGCTCATCCCTTTCTGTGCTCAGGGAATATATATTTAATATCTTTAAAAGCAACATTTTAAATGTTTCTGGAAATGTCATACCGTTATTAATGTAGATCTGTGGCAACGAATGTTGATTCCTGTAAGTGTTAGATTTCTCGTTATTAACCAGTAACAAGTTGGTGTTGAGTCAACTCCAACCCACGGTGACTGCGTGTGTATCAGAGTAGAACTGTGCTCTAAAGGATTTTCAATGACTGATTTTTCGGAATTAGATTGCCAGGCCTTTCTTCTGATGTGCCTTTGAGTGGACTGCAACATTAGCAACAAGCTAACCATTTGCACCACCCAGGGACTCCTGTTTTCATTAAGGAGAGCACAATTATGTCAACTACTTAATGAGACAGTAGATCACATGAGTCTTCATTGTCTCGTACAGTTTTGGAAAGTCCAACAAACTTATTCTATCAGAGATGTTACCTTTTTTTATATTAGAGTGTTAGTCTCAAGTTGTTGAGAAGGTTCCCAGCTTCACAGGGGTACCTAGATGTTTATTTACCCCCAGGTATGGGAACGGTTTGAAAGTGAAGAGGACTTGAAGCACTTACCAATGAAGATCAAAGACCACAGCTTTCAGTAAGGGTTGCACCTCAACATAAAGGAAACAAAAATCCTCACAAATGGACTGATGAGCAACATCATGATAATTGGAGAAAAGATTGAAGTCGTCAAGTGTTTCATTTTACTTGGATCCACAATCAACAGCCATGGAAGCAGCAGTCAAGAAATCAAAAGATGCATTGCATTGGATAAATCTGCTGCAAAGGACCTCTTTAAAGTGTTGAAGAGCAAAGATCACCTTGAAGACTAAGGTGCTCCTGACCCAAGCCATGGTATTTTCAATGGCATCATATGCATGTGAAAGCTGGATAATGAATAAGGAAGACTGAAGAAGAATTGGTGCCTTTGAATTGTGGTGTTGGCAAAGAATATTGAATATACCATGGACTGCCAGAAGAAAGAAATACATCTGTCTTGGAAGAAGCACAACCAGAATGCTCCTTAGAAGCAAGAATGGCAAGACCACGTCTTACATACTTTAGACATGTTGTCAGGAGGGATCAGTCTCTGGAGAAGGACATCGTGCTTGGCAAAGTACAGGGTCAGCGGAAAAGAGGAAGACCCTCAACGAGGTGGACTGACACAGTGGCTGCAAGAATGGGCTCAAGCACAACAACGATTGTAAGGATGGCACAGGACCGGGCAGTGTGTGGTTCTGTTGTGCATAGGGTTGCTATGAGTCGGAGCCGACTCAACAGCACCTAACAACAACAACAATGGGAAAGGTTAATCTCAAATTTTTGAGTCCACAAAGTAGGATATAGATTATAGGTTGCAATAAACCTAAGAGTTCCCTCTAAAAAGGCACCTTAAATGAAAAAATAACTTAAAAGTAAATAAGTGAGAATTACCTCTGCTTCTTTTCCAGAATGTTATTTCTAGTGAAAGTGGCTGATATCTTCATCTATAAAAGTGATTAATAAGTGAACCACATATATAAGGAATACAAGAGGACTTAAAATCTAAGTAATACATGAGAAACCAACTGCCAACGTTCCATATCAGCAGGGAAGTTGTGTATTTTGAATTAATTTGTTTATTTCATTCATAGGTGTAGATTCTGGTAGCAAACAATTTCATAGTTTCATTTGTTGGAGTCTCCTGAATGTAGCAAAGTTTTGATTTGTAATTGAATGGAATCTTTACTAATCAACTCAGATTACTTTCCAAAGAAGCCCAGAAACCATAAGGGTTCTAAAGGACTCTAAACTTCTTGAAAATTACTGTGGGGATATATTATATTGTCTTCTCCTTGCAGTGTTCCAGTTATGCACCTGAGGTGGTGCTTTTGTAGGAACAACATTGCCTTTAGCTAAAGGATTTGAAATCACCTAACGTGTGCCGTTATGAGTTGGAGTCGATTCAATGGCAATGGGTTTTAAGGTGTGGAGAGTTAAGTTTATGTGCTTTACTCCCTAAGAAACATATGAAGCTGGATTGAAGTGCTGAGGACAATGCAGTTATGGAGCAAGTTGTGTTCAAACATGTAATGACCAGAAGTCAAAAAGGAACCCATCACAATCTGAGCCACAGATAAGCATCCTCCCTCTTCCTCCTTCACTCTGAGCTACACGATCCAGGCTAAGAGGACCAGCTAGGAACTCAGATGTTATTTTGTGTTCTCATCTTTCAGTTGACAGCATAGTGATTGAGAGCCCGTGTGTTCCTGGAGAATTTACTTAACATCTCTGAGCCTCAATTTCCCCGTCTGAACATTGGGACTGAACGGTAGCTCTTAAAGACCAGCTGTGCTGGGCAAATTGTTTAGCGTGATGCAAGGCACTCATTAACAAAATGCTGCAGCTACTTTTTTACCTTATCCGTTTATTAGCTGTTTTGGATTATCCGTAAGCATGAACAGCTTTGTGGACTAAATAAATGCTATATCCTGCCTCAAATTAATGGTGGTAAAGGACTCACAAATGACTGGTCAGAGCTAGATAAACTCTTACCCTACCCCACTCTTGCTCAAATCAGTATCCCTCAACTCCAAAATTTTTAAAACTTGGAAGTCTGGGGCCAAGATGGCTGACTGGGTAGAAGCTAACTCGGATCCCTCTTGCAACAAAGACTCGGAAAAACAAGTGAATCGATCACATACATGACAATCTACAAACCCTGACCATCAAACACAGATCTAAAGAGTTGACCTGAGTGACAGAGACTGAGAATGAACAACCACTGGGATGCAGCAACTGTTTTCGGAGCTTGGAACCAGTGTCCCAGACAGGAAACCTTGGCGCCGGGCTTTGGACTGGACGCAGGGGAACTGAGCACGGCATCCTGAGACGGCGCAAATCTACAACTCCCCAAACTAAAGAATCAAAATCTTTCCCAAAAGAAAAGATACAATCCTGGAATTACCAGATGCGGAATATAAAAAACTAATTTACAGAATGCTTCAAGACATCAGGGATGACCTCAAAAATTAAATAAGGCAATCTACAGAAAAAGCCAAGGAACACACTGATAAAACAGTTGAAGAACTCAAAAAGATTACTCAAGAACATAGTGGAAAAATTAACAAGCTGCAAGAATCCATAGAGAGACAGCATTCAGAAATCCAAACAGTAAAATTACAGAATTAGACAACTCAATAGGAAGTCAGAGGAGCAGACTCGAGCAGTTGGAATGCAGGGTCAGGGACCTGGAGGACAAGGGAATTTACACAAATATAACTGGAAAAAAATCAGATAAAAGAATTAAAAAAAATGAAGAAACCCTAAGAATCATGTTGGACTCTATCAAGAAGAATAACTTGCGTGTGATTGGACTTCCAGAACAGGCAGAATAAGAGAAAATGCAGAGAGAATAGTTGAAAATCTGTTGGCAGAAAACTTCCCTGACATCATGAAAGACGAAAGGATATCTATCTAAGATGCTTATCAAACCCCATATAAGATTGCTCCAAAAAGAAAATGACCAAGACATATTATCATCAAACTTGCCAAAACCAAAGATAAAGAGAAAATTTTAAAAGCAGCCAGGGAGAAAAGAAAGGTCTCCTACAAAGGAGAATCAATAAGAATAAGTTCAGACTACTCAGCAGAAACCATGCAGGCAAGAAGGCAATGGGATGACATATATATAGCACCGAAGGAGAAAAACTGCCAGCCAAGGATCATATATCCAGCAAAACTCTCTCTCAATTATGAAGGTGAAATTAAAACATTTACAGATAAACACAAGCTTAGAGAATTGCAAAAACCAAACCAAAGCTACAAGAAATACTAAAGGAAATTGGTCAGAAAACCAATAATATCAGATACCAGCACAACACAAGGTCACAGAACAGAACATCCTGATATCAACTCAAATAGGGAAATCACAAAAACAAATTAAGATTAATTTTAAAGAGAAAAAAATGCTCAAAACAGGGAATCATGGAAGTCAATATGTAAAAGATCACAATAATCAAAAAGAGGGACTAAATCCAGGGGGCATAGAAAGGGCCATACGGAGAGGGAAACAAGGCGATATAGGACAATATAAGTTAGATTTTTACTTAGAAAAACAGGGGTAAATATTAAGGTAATCACAAAGAGGTATAACAACTCCATAACTCAAAATAAAAACCAAGAAAAACATAACAACATAGCAAACATAAACCCAAATACTATGAAAATGAGGAACACACAATTTACAAAGAAAAAGTCTCAGCACAAAAAAGTAAGTAGAAAATTGAAATTGTCAACAACACACATAAAAAGGCACCAAAATGACAGCACTAAACACATACTTATCTATAATTACGCTGAATGTAAATGGTCTAAATGCACCAATGAAGAGACAGAGAAGTCTCAGACTGGATAAAGAAACACGATCCGTCTATATGCTGCCTGCAAGAGACACGCCTTAGACTTAGAGACACAAACAAACTAAAACTCAAAAGATGGAAAAATATATATCAAGGAAACAACAAGCAAAAAAGAGCAGGAGTAGCAATATTAATTTCTGACAAAATAGACTTTAAACTTAAATCCACCACAAAGGATAAAGAAGGACAGTACATAATGATTAAAGGGAAAATTGACCAGGAAGATACAACCATATTAAATATTTATGCACCCAATCACAGGGCTGCAAGATACATAAAACAAACTTTAACAGAACTGAAAAGTGAGACAGACACCTCCACAATTATAATAGGAGACTTCAACACACCACTTTCAAAGAAGGACAGGACATCCAGTAAAAAGCTCAATAGAGACACGGAAGACCTAATTGCTACAATCAACCAACTTGACCTCATAGACTTATGCAGAACACTCCACCCAACAGCTGCAAAGTATACCTTTTTTTCTAGTGCACATAGAACATTCTCTAGAATAGACCACATATTAGGTCATAAAACAAACCTTTGCAGAATCCAAAACATCGAAATATTACAAAGCATCTTCTCAGACCACAAGGCCATAAAAGTGGAAATCAATAAGAGAAAAATCAGGGAAAAGAAATCAAATACTTGGAAACTGAACAATACCCTGCTCAAAAAAGACTGGGTTACAGAACACATTAAGGAGGGAATAAAAAAATTCATAGAAGGCAATGAGAATGAAAACATTTCCTATCAAAACCTCTGGGACACAGCAAAAGCAGTGCTCAGAGGTCAATTTATATCGATAAATGCACACATACATAAAGAAGAAAGAGCCAAAATCAGAGAACTGTCCCTACAACTTGAACAAATAGAAAGTGAGCAAAAAAGAATCCATCAGGCATCAGAAGAAAACAAATAATAAAAATTAGAGCTGAACTAAATGAATTAGAGAACACAAAAAAAATTGAAAGAATTAACAAAGCCAAAAGCTGGTTCTTTGAAAAAATTAACAAAATTGATAAACCATTGGCCAGCCTGACTAAAGAAATACAGGAAAGGAAACAAATAACCCGAATAAGAAACGAAATGGGCCACATCACAACAGACCCAACTGAAATTAAAAGAATCATATCAGATTATTATGAACAATTGTACTCTAACAAATTTGCAAACTTAGAAGAAATGGATGAATTCCTGGAAAAACACTACCTACCTAAACTAACACAATCAGAAGTAGAACAACTAAATAGACCCATAACAAAAAAAGAGATTGAAACAGTAATCAAAAAACTCCCAACAAAAAACAGCCCTGGCCCGGATGGCTTTACTGCAGAGTTCTACCAAACTTTCAGAGAAGAGTTAACACCACTACTACTAAAGGTATTTCAAAGCATAGAAAAGGATGGAATACTACCTAACTCATTCTCTGAAGCCACCATATCCCTGATACCAAAACCAGGTAAAGACACCACAAAAAAAGAAAATTAGAGACCTATATCCCTCATGAACACAGGTTCAAAAATCCTCAACAAAATTCTAGCCAATAGAATTCAACAGCTTATCAAAAAAATAATCCATCACGACCAAGTGGGATTTATACCAGGTATGCACGGTTGGTTTAATATTAGAAAAACCATTAATGTAATCCACCATATAAGTAAAACAAAAGACAAAAACCACATGATCTTATCAATTGATGCAGAAAAGGCATTTGACCAACTCCAACACCCATTCATGATAAAAAAACTCTCACCAAAATAGGAATTGAAGGAAAATTCCTCAGCATAATAAAGGGCATCTATACAAAGCCAACAGCCAACATCACTCTAAATGGAGAGAGCCTGAAAGCATTTCCCTTGAGAACGGGAACCAGACAAGGATGCCCTTTATCACCGCTCTTATTCAACATTGTGCTAGAGGTCCTAGCCAGAGCAATTAGGCTAGACAAAGAAATAAACGGCATCTGGATTGGCAAGGAGGAAGTGAAATTATCTCTGTTTGCAGATGACATGATCTTATACACAGAAAACCCTAAGGAATCCTCCAAAAACTACTGAAACTAATAGAAGAGTTTGGCAGAGTCTCAGGTTATAAGATAAACCTACAAAAATCACTTGGATTCCTCTACATCAACAAAAAGAACATCGAAGAGGATATCACCAAATCAATACCATTCACAATCGCCCCCAAGAAGATAAAATACTTAGGAATAAATCCTGCCAAAGATGTAAAAGAGTAAAAGACCTATAGAAAGAAAACTACAAAGTATTACTGCAAAAAACTAAAAAGAACCTACTTAAGTGGAAAAACATACTTGCTCATGCATAGGAAGACTTAACACAGTAAAATGTCTATTCTACCAAAAGCCATCTATACATGCAATGCACTTCCGATCCCAATTCCAATGACATTTTTGAATGTGATGGAGAAACAAATCACCAACTTCATATGGAAGGGAAAGAAGCACCGGGTAAGTAAAGCATTACTAGAAAAGAAGAAGAAAGTGGGAGGCCTCACTCTACCTGATTTTAGAACATATCATACAGCCACAGTAGTCAAGACAGCCTGGTACTGGTACAACAACAGGCACACAGACCAATGGAACAGAATTGAGAACCCAGATATAAATCCATCCACATATAAGCAGCTGATATTTGACAAAGGCCCAGTGTCAGTTAATTGGGGAAAAGACAGTCTTTTTAACAAATGGTGCTGGCATAACTGGATATCCATTTGCAAAAAAATGAGACAGGACCCATACCTCACACCAAGCACAAAAACTAACTCCAAGTGGATCAAAGACCTAAACATAAAGACTAAAATGATAAAGATCATGGAAGAAAAAATAGGGACAACGTTAGGAGGCCTAATACAAGGCATAAACAGAATACAAAACATTACCAAAAATGACGAAGAGAAACCAGATAACTGGGAGCTCCTAAAAATCAAACACCTATGCTCATCTAAAGACTTCACCAAAAGAGTAAAAAGACCACCTACAGATTGGGAAGGAATTTTCAGCCATGACATCTCCGGCCAGCGCCTGATCTGTAAAATCTATACGATTCTGTTAAAACTCAACCACAAAAAGACAAACAACCCAATCAAGAAGTGGGCAAAGGATATGAACACGCAATTCACTAAAGAAGATATTCGGGCAGCTAACAGATACAGGAGAAAGTGGTCTCAATCATTAGCCATTAGAGAAATGCAAATTAAAACTACGATGAGATTCCATCTCACTCCAACAAGGCTGGCATTAATCCAAAAAACACAAAATAATAAATGTTGGAGAGGCTGTGGAGAGATTGGAACTCTTATACACTGCTGGTGGGAATGTAAAATGGTACAACCACTTTGGAAATCTATCTGACGTTTTCTTAAAAAGTTAGAAATAGAACTACCATACAACCCAGAAATCCCACTCCTCGGAATATACCCTAGAGAAATAAGAGCCTTTACAGGAACAGATATATGCACACCCATGTTTATTGCAGCTCTGTTTACAATAGCAAAAAGTTGGAAGCAACCAAGGTGTCCATCAACGGATGAATGGTTAAATAAATTGTGGTATATTCACACAATGGGATACTACGCATCAATAAAGAACAGTGACGAATCTGTGAAACATTTCATAACATGGAGGAACCTGGAAGGCATTATGCTGAGTGAAATTAGTCAGAGGCAAAAGGACAAATATTGTATAAGACCAGTATTATAAGATCTTGAGAAATAGTATAAACTGAGAAGAACACATTCTTTTGTGGTTACGAGGCGGGGGGGAGGGTGGGAGAGGGTTATTTACTGCTTAGTAGATAAGAACTACTTTAGGTGAAGGGAAGGACAATACTCAATACACGGAAGGTCAGCTCAACTGGACTGGACCAAAAGCAAAGAAGTTTCCGGGATAATCTGAATGCTTCAAAGGTCAGCGGTGCAAGGGCGGGGATTTGGGGACTATGGCTTAAGGGGACTTCTTAGTCAATTGGCAAAATAATTCTATTATGAAAACATTCTGCATCCCACTTTGAACTGTGGCATCTGGGGTCTTAAATGCTAACAAGCTGCCATCTAAGATGCATCAATTGGTCCCAACCCACCTGGAGCAAAGGAGAATGAAGAACACCAAGGTCACAGGATAACTATGAGCCCAAGAGACAGAAAGGGCTACATGAACCAGAAACTTACATCATCCTGAGACCAGAAGAACTAGATGGTGCCCGGCCACAACCGATGACTGCCCTGACACACAGAGAACCCCTGGGGGAGCAGGAGAACAGTGGGATGCAGACCCCAAATTCTCATAAAAAGACCAGACTTAATGGTCTGACTGAGACTAGAGGAATCCCGGCGGTCATGGTCCCCAAACCTTCTGTTGGCCCAGGACTGGAACCATTCCTGAAGACAACTCATCAGACATGGAAGGGACTGGACAATGGGTTGGAGAGAGATGCTGATGAAGAGTGAGCTACTTGTATCAGGTGGACACTTGAGATTGTGTTGGCATCTCCTGTCTGGAGGGGAGATAGGAGGGTAGAGAGGGTTAGAAACTGGCAAAATTGTCATGAAAGGAGTGACTGGAAGGAGGGAGCGAGCTGACTCATTAGGGAGAGAGTAAGCGGGAGTATGGAGTGAGGTGTATATAAGCTTATATGTGACAGACTGACTTGATTTGTAAACTTCCACTTAAAGCGCAATAAAAATTAAAAAAAAAAAGTTGGAAATCTGGCCAATTTACATCTATCCTTAAGTATCTCATATGGGAATGTCTATAAATTATCATTTTTGCTACAAAACAAAGGGTTTGGGGGCCTGACTATCAGCTCATGAGGGGAGAAAAACTTGCTTGTTATGTGGGTACTCCTATACACACATCAGAAATATAAGATCCATTTCTCAACCTGTTCCTGAATTCATGAAATACACTTAATCATCATTAAGCTTTAAATGGTAAATGAGATCAATGTGATTGTTGAGAAAACATGATAAATTACTTCTTGCTACCACGTAGATATTTAAATATTGGAATATCAGAAGTTTATACAGCAAAACCTATGAAAGCAGAAACTGTATAAGGTGGAAATGTGTCAGAAAAGGAAAACTCAAATATTTTCCACCAAAATGAGCAATAGAAAAGTGGTAAGACTGTGCCAGTCAAGGTAGAAAACTTTTGAGACCCAGAAAAACTAGGCAGTCCCATCCAGTTCCTGCTTTCACAGTATAAGATTTTTGAGTGTGTTAAATATTTTATATCTAAAAAAAAGCATATATGCAGAAAATGTAAGAAAATTACTTAGCAGTTAAATTAAAAACATACCACTTAATGTAGAGTGCGAATTTGAAAGCAAGCTGAAAATGGAAATGGAGCAAGGCTATGTTTTTTTATTCTAATATAAAAATACTGTAAAAAATGAAGCACTTTGACTCTCTAATATTTGTAAAGAATTCTTAAATAAAAAATATTTAGGACAGCACCCAAATATTGATTCTCTACTCACCTACAACATAAAAGATATATGCTGGACAGGGTCCTAGGAAAACCTTCTAAGTTCTGGTGTCAATCCACTAGGCCTACTATCCAGACGGAACCATCCCTGCCTGAATCAGGATTTTCCTGTCAGACCTAAAGTCCAGGTTTTCCCACTCTTGGGATATGACTCATAGCCATGTCCCTGTCACAGGTGCCATTTTAATCCAGGAGGACATCCTAATCTCTAGACCTTTGCTTTCCTTGTCCCAAACCTAGTTATTGACTTACCAAGTGGATCTTCTGGCTTTGAGAACGTGGAGTTTCTAACCACTGGTTTGGATGAGTTCCCTAACTATTCACTGGAGCACATATTTTGTGAGGCCCTAGACACTGCTGGGACTGCAAAGATGAAGAAGGTATAGTCCTCACTTTCAGACCACAGAATTCACTTGAGGTCACAGAGGAAGGAGAACAGAACATACCAGAAGAACCTTTGCTAGCCTCTTAGAGAAGCCCAGTTTCTAGCTCCTTCCTCTGAGGCCCTTGGGCATTTTCCATCCAACCACAATGCACTGTAAAGGTGAAGTCTGTGAAGATGTGAAGTACTCAGCCTTGATGACAATACTCCTAACACTGTAGGTAGGTGTGTTATGGCTTGCCAAGTACCCATGGACCTAAGAATCTTTTTTTTTTTTCCTTTTTGCAACAGCACTTCAATTCTCCCCTCCATTAGCTGACATCTTTAGAGAAATGTCAATAACAGGGTCTCATGCTCAACTACACAAGTAGAGGGAACAAAGTGCTCTCTCTGGAATAGACATCTCAAGTGAAGTGACACAAAATCAAAATGATGGAATTGTTCTAGCTTTTCCTTAAATTAAGTTAGGCAAACCACTGTTGTTTAAATACATTCCTTTTATGATCAAGTTAGGCATCATTTCTGTTGCTTACAAAGAACTTGGATGAACACAACTTATTATAGCTGTGTCTCAAAGTATGAAGATGGATTCACTTGGGAAAACATGTATTGTGGTGGCTGTTGGCATCCACTTCCAAGGGGGATGGAATACCTTGTATGAGGTGAACCCTTCTTCCATGAAAAATATGAAAAGTGTATAAAATTTTAAAACATCTGTTTTTAGCCATCAGAGGTCAACCAACATGTCCAAGAATTGAGGGTCTACAACACAGGGTAAGGGGAAATGCAGTATAGTGAGCCCGGTATCCTCCACTGCTTTCCCTTTGAGGTAATTGCCAATTTGAGCAGTGAAGGGCCAAGTGGTCAAGCAGAATTGTGAGGCTGAGAGATCTGATAGTATCACACAGCTGGGAAGACAAAATTTGTAATTCAGCAGTTCCAAATCAGCGAGGAGAGGAATGAGATCCTAGAAAGTGGGAGGGACAGACTCTCTTGGAGCTGCATCCCCAAGGTTTAGCAGGGCCAATCAGCCAAAGAGGCAGGCAGCAGGGGGTGGGGAGTGAGGACAGAGAGTGAGGGAGTAGAGGGGTGTAGGCGGGCTGGGCATCGAGAACATTCGGTGCAGCTTGAGAAAGCTTACCAAGATCCTGGGGAAATGGGAACCTCTAGAGAAGGAAGACAGGGCCCTGGGCATCTGATGTATTGCTGATGGTGTTGAGGATGTAGAGGAAGGGGTGCTTTCCCATGGGCCTGGCAGAAAACCAAATGGAGCCAGCTTGAGATCTCCCTATGACACAGTCTCAACAGTCGGACCCCTCTTCCTTGTCCCTGAAACACATCCACTGCTGTATGCTTCTATATTCACTTTCTAGCAGGACTAAGAGAAGCAAAGTCTTGTGAGGGAATAAAGGATCTAAATGAATGAGAAGATCTCTGGTGGAATGGCCCTGAGATCCAGTGACAGTGGATGTGAAGCCTACTCTCAAACAAAGTGCTCTCTAGCAGGAGAGAGCTAAAAAAAAAAAAAGGTGGAAAATAATTCTCGGGGCAAATAAAAGTAGCTGCAGAGGCTCTGACCAGCCTTATACAAAATCTATGTGCCCCATGATGAAGAAAACTGAGGGAGACAGGGGAGGTAGCCACAATGTTTATTGTTGTTGCCAAGTCTGGCAGAGTATTAGTCTCCATGAAGAGTTCAGATGTGAAGGGTGCCAGTGCTTCCAAAGTGCTTTGCTGTCTACTGGGAACTTGCACTGACCCCGTGCCCACTCTACCACCCCCAGCCCTTAGGCGTCTCTGTGGACCCCTCATTCTTACCTGCATTTCTTCTTATCCACTGGTGCCTTCATTCCTGCCTGAGTGACCCGCTGCCTCTTCAGATCTCCAGACCATCAGTGTGTCCAAGCCCAGGCAGATGAAGGCCCCACCCATTTGGTGACCAACAGACTAGTGCCTAGGGAGTAGTGCTGGCTGAGTCCTCAGGAATAAACCTGGAGAAAGAACCAGAGATGGACAGTGAGATGGAGAAGAAGGTGAACAGAGGAAAGCTTTGTGGGGCAAAGAAACATGGGTTAGGGGAAGGCTTTGAATTTTTGTGCCCCATCCCCTTTCAGCTATAAGCAAGTAGGAAGCACTAGAAGTCCAACCAAACTTCACAGTTCCAAGTATTACATTATCTTTTTGTGTATTTTTCTTTAGTTTTGATTATTAGGGTTTTTTAGGACAGTTTTCACTAATTATTGATTTACAAATACAGAAATATTTTAAACAAGCCCCTAGAAATGGAAACTTAAGAACTAGAGAAAATTGTGAAGTAGAATTTGGTCTCAAGACCACACAATAAAGTTTAGTTCTGTGTTCTTTCAGAAATCAGCTTTGGGGTTGTCTGTGATTCCTCCCCCTAACCAAATCCAACAGAGCTGTAGTGGTGATGGGCCGAGGTATCCATAAAGCTAAAGGTCATCTCCACCTGGATATCAGACAGTTCAATTCATGGGGAGAGGGAGTGAGGTGATTCATATCACTAAGTGATTGCCTGAAAGGAATGTCAATGTCCCTCAGTCGAAGATCACCAGGAACAAGTGGAATCATACAATTGGACTTCTTACTTGTTGCAGAGAGGGAAATGGAAATGAGAGTGTTCGAAAATAATCTATTCTAGGATTGGGCTTCCATCGAGTAATTTGAGGGAAGGTCCAAGGAAGCAGGGGCTAGCTCTGGATTGGATATTATTCCCCGTCCCCTCCCTCCCATCCCTGGTAGCCACTAATAATCTTTGCTTTCTATTTACTAATTTCAAGTAAATAAGCTCCTATTTGTCTTTTTTTGGCTGACTTATTTCATTTAGCATAATGTTTTCAAGGTTCACCTATGTTGTGGCATGCATCAGGATTTCATTTCTCCTTATGACTAAGTAATATTCTGTTGTATGTATGTACATTTTGTTTATCCATTCATCCATTGATGGACATTTAGGTGATTTTCACCATCCTCAGTTTTATTGCAGCACAAATGTCATCTCCTATAATGCCTTATCTGGTCATATTCCCACCAAACTGGAGAAATTCATAGTGTTCCCAAGTTCATGAGTGCCCTCTCAAACTGTAGTATCTGTACTAGTGTCTGTTCTCACCATGTACGGTAAATGTGGAAGTATGAGACGATGCCTTTCTCCCATTTGTATTGATTGTCCATGGCATGGAGGAAAAAATTCAAAATTTTTTTTTTGTCTAACTATTTGAATCAATAGTTTTGGTGACTGTGGAGTTAAAGAGAGTTCTGAAGACCTGAAGCACATTTTGCTATTTTAAAATAATAAATAAAGGTATTCATTTTCTAGATTTCTTTTAATGAAACTGCACACCACTTTGCAAATATTTTATTTTTATCTTAGGTGGCTAAATTGTGTATAATTTGAATTGCACTCACAGTATCAACTAATCAAATCATTGTTTTATTTTCATCTAGTTCTAGGAGCTCTGGTTCCTTGGAAGCTTGGCTGATGCCTAGCAGTAAGGCAGTCTGCCTTTAGTCAGCCTCTGACAGGTGACTAGAGTTGAACAATCACTCAGAAGAGAAACTATCAATCATAACTCTTGGTAACGGGGCATTCTTTAAGTTGTATTTACACCCCGGCTAAAGACTCTGTAGAACTTATCTTGTCAAAGCAGTCTAGAAAAGGGGGGAAAAAATTAAACCTTGTCTGACTCACATAGTATTTGTGGTCTTTGCTAGTCATTAGGCAAGTCAACAACTTGACACTGTTCCCTGTCTTTTTGTGTATTTATGGATTCTAAGATTGACCAAAGAACCATTAAGGACTCTTATTTATACTTACCTTATTCTTATTCCCTCACTGTTCCTAGGAAAGTACCTTACACAGAGTTGATACCTGACAAACAAATTTTATTTGTTGGTTAATTCTCAAGACTTCCACAGTTATTTCAAAACGAGTAAAGTGATCATCCTGGAATAGAGACAGCTCACAAAATAATTAATCTTTTATCTTCACTTTCTTATTCATGATTATAACATCAAAGTCCCCTGTCATGTCAAATCAGATTTCAGAGCAGTATAGAGTATAGCTCTGATGTGGAATCAAGGTTTTGGAGATCTGTAGCACTAGATAAAGGAAATAGTTTTTAACTATCAGAGTTTCATCTTTATCTGACATTTGAATTCTCATATGCATCTTGAATACTTCAAGGTAGGTTGAAAGAAAAAAATTGGGTCATATCAAAAGCACCTAAATCTTTTATTCACTTAAGAGCTCAGTGACTTGGGGAGACTTTGAACTCACTCTGATCACACAGAGCACTATGGGAAAGAAGGGAATGGTGAGGGATTTAGCGTCTCTTCAATCTCCATGAGAACTAGAAAATCACCTGACACTTCTATTACTGGTTCTGTGGCTTCTATAGCGAAATTTATCATGTCTAAAGGTGTAGCGATAATGTTAACATAATACTTTTCTGATTTTGGATTCAATAAAATGGATTAATTCCAAAAATGAAAATGCTGGACATTAGAATTGCATAGGGAAGCACACTAGGCAATTAACTCAGAGTTTATGAAGGTGGCATTGGAGTATCAGGATTTCTGAAAAACTTCCCAGATTATTTTGGCACTAAGTCAAGTTGGAGAACAAGTGCTTAGTAATACTTATTCCCTCACTGTTCCTAAGAAAGTACCTTACACAGAGTTGATACCTGACAAACAAATTTTATCGGTTGGTTAATTCTTAATACTTCCACAGTTATTTCAAAATGAGTAAAGTGATCATCCTGGAATAGGGACAGCTCACAAAATAATTAATCCTTTATCTTCACTTTCTGACTCATGATTATACTCTTGGTACTCTTCATTGTTTTTGGTACTCTTCATTGTTTTGAATTACCTTGGTTAAAATAATGTTGCTGTAAAAATATTAACAATTAACTTGTGTTACATGGTGAAATCTTAAGTAAATTACCTAAACAATGCTATTGAAAAAATTCTCTCTATGGCTTTTAAGAACTGTATTTAAAACAAAATGATATAGAAAGACTAAAAATAAAAAAGACAAAAAGAATGTGGCGATGCCAACCCTGTTAACAAACAAGTTGAATTAAAAAACATCGTCAATTGATGAACTAAAAATATAATTTATTATTGCAGAAAGGGGAGATGAAGCTATAAATCATAAAATGTCATTCACAGACTAATATATCATCAAAATAAATCTGGAAGATGACTAAAATATATGGCGATACAGAAGCACATTGAGGTGGAAATATTTAACCTATTTCTCTCAGTCTTTTACACATTTTACCCCATTTTACAAACATGAATAATGTGTTACTGGGTGCATCTACTGTCTTTTGCTAACTTTATTTAAATCATACCAGAAGCTGAATACAGCATCTTCACTAACCAATGTAAGAAGAAAAAAAAAATTAATTGGAAGAATCTGTTTGCTTTCATTTAAAAAAATTTAATGAAGTTGGAGACATGACATGGAGCCTGTGTATTACTTTTGAGGTTATCATCTTTCCTAAGATGTCTGTACATGCAAACCCCACTGATTAAAATGGATTTTCACTCTTCATTCTTCTTTTAAAAAAAAAAGTTTTTATTTTATTTTTAATTACTACATGGGGTAAAAAATTATTTACATTAAAGAAAATGCTCACAGGGCGTCTTCTAATAGGGTTTTTGCAAAACACACTTCAATCAGTCTCACTCAAGAAAGCTTTAAACCTTCGACAAGTGATTGATGGAAGCTGTGATATCCTCGGCAGAATGCTTTCACTTGGTATAATAATCTTGACAATACGATTTACATAGATGAAATAAAAGAAGGGTAAATCAGTATGGTAGTAATGTTCTCTCATTAGAAAGCGATTGGAAACAAGACCCAGAAGGCTCAGCTTCACTCTGATAGAAAACCAAATACTGCTACACTTATTCTGTCAGCAAGGCGGGATAATAATTGTCTCTTCAAGTCTGACAGGCTTTACTTTCTCTAGTGTATTTTCTATCATTCTGTTCTGAAAATAAATATATCTTAAGTAACTAGCAAAAAATTAGTCAAAGAACTTGTCCAAAATTACATAGGCTACCAAGAAAGCTGCTGGGTCATAGAGCCCATGAGTACAGAAACAGTGCAATGAAAGAAAGGGATGGTCTGTCTTTAAGAAAATGACACCAGTGTCATTGGTGTTACATAAAGATACCGCTAATGCGAAACAGTGATTATTGGGGCAATTCAATATCTAAAGAGCTTAGGAGAAAGGTCTGTAGGTAAGAGGGAATGGGTGTATTGTTCTGGGGAGGGCCTTAGTTTTGTATCCAGAAGCTCCTAGACTAGAATAGCTGCCACAGAGCCTTACTAACTTTGTGAACAAATGCTCAACTCTATCCCAGGTGCCTTGCTGGCAAGGCAGCTCCAGGGGTGCTGCTCTGAGAGGCATCTCCTTCAGCCCAGTGCACTTGGATGGAGCCTAAGGGCCCTAAAATGCAGAAACAGCTCTGTTGAATCTATTTCATTTGACCTAGCTCATGCAGGCAGCTGACTTTCCAAGGCATCAGGAATTCAGGGCCCCTTATTTTTTTTTTGCAGCAAAGGACAAGCTGTGGCTGGCAGAAAGAAAATTGGCATCAGAGGATTCTCACCTTCTAATGCCTAAAAGAGCTACAAATTGGAATGCAACCAGGTAAAATAGGCAGGGCTAGTTTTATCAACACTGCGGGGCCATGCCAGACTGCCCAGGTGTCTGAGGCAGGGTTCCTACGCCACTCTCCAGCACGGGGCTGGGGAACGAGAAACTTGTTCAACTTCGGAAATGGCCAGCTCAGGATGAAGGAAGAATTCTTTCTTAATTCTTTTTGTATTAGGTGAGACAAAATATTTTCATGGAAAGTCACAATTCCGAACACTTAGAAAAATGTTTAAGAAAAAAAAAGACACGCTGATTAAATACAGAAATTGTTTTGTTTCTTTTTTTTTTTTCTATGCTCTTTTTTTTAGGCAGACCTCCCTGTGTTTGCCAGGATCACTCTTGCCAGATGTCCCAATGACTGCCATTCTTACTAGAGGCCTGGTCAGTATGTAGCTGGGCTTTCCCTGCTGAAGGGCAAATATTTGCCCACACTCTTGGCTCGTCTCTCTAAGCTACAGTTCAGCTGAGCCCAGAGTTTTAAAGATAAAGCAATATCAGTTCACTCTGGCCTTTTAAAACTTAATTTAATTTAATTAATAACTAACTTAAGGGGAACTAATTTAATTCATGAGAGATGGCTCAGTGGTTAAAGCACTCAGCTGCTAACCAAAATGTTTGTGGTTTGAACCCAGCAGCAGCTACAGATGAGATCTGCTCCTGTAAAAATTACAGCCTTGGACACGGTGTCGGGGAGTTCAACTCTGTCCTATCGGGTTGCTATGAGTAACTAATTAGTTTATTGGGAAGAAAAAGCTGTATAGACTGAAGAGAAAATCTCCTTGAGTCACATATATTCCAGGAAACTCCATATCAGTGCTGACTTTCCTACTAATGTTTTCTTCAAGCCCATTAATATTAAGAGATCTTAGTGGTTCTGCTCATGTCATGAAACAGAGATAATGGCAAAACCATGATGGAAGAGGGGTCCATCAGTGCTGAGTTGGAAATCAATAGGGATATGTGTATATTTGGAGTCCCTGAGTGGTACAAATGGTTAACACCCTCCGCTACTAACCAAAGATTGGAGTTTCAAGTCCATGGAGGCAGCTCAGGACAAAGACCTGGTGCTCTGCTTCCAAAACATCAGCCATTGAGAACCCTATGGAGCACAATTCTACTCTGACGTGTATGGGGTTGACATGAGCCAGCACTGACTCAGTGGCAAACTGACATGTATATTTAGGAAGAGGCCATGGAGAACGTGGGGCACATGGAATACAACCAGAGCTGAAGGGAGAATGCACAGGAAAAATACCAAATTCAGACTGACTCACAAGTTAGACCCAGTTGATTTTTCCTATTTTATTCTCACTAATCTTTTTAATCACTAAAACTGATTCTACCTTAACATGTATCTTGCAGGTTTTTCCTCTTCATACCCGTCACATCTAAACTGCTAGCTGGAAGGCGCTGGCTCATCCTTTGTTTAAAATTTCCTCATCCTCAGGTGCTACTCATATCCTGCCTCTCTGTGAAGTTAGCCTCCACTCCCAACAATAGAAGAGCCTCTTCTGTCTCTAGATTCCTGTGGCCAGGCTGCCTCCTCAAACACCAAGGGAGCCAGGCAGGAGTGAAGCAGAAGGGACAGGGACACCATGTTCCTACATGGGCCAGCTGTTTGTTCACCTGCAGCAATTTAACTCACCTCTTTCTTAAACCTGCCGAAGGTCTAAGGCAAATGAAGTCTGTTAAGTGTTGATGGATTGCTCTACTTTTTCTTCCATATAAGAAATCCATTTTTTCTTTTATACTTTCAAAGAGCTTTAGATCATTACATTAGAAAAAGGAAAACCCACCTTGGTAATATTTCAGTGTGCCTTGTCTTATCAATAACGCCTGAACTCCATGAACACTGAAGCTTCATACTTGAACCTTTGAGTATCTACTTTCTTCTCGTTGTTGTGAGCTGTTGAGTTGATTCTGACTCATAGTGATCCCACAGGACAGACTAGAGCTGCCCCATAGGGTTTCCTAGGTTGTAATCTTTATGGAAGCAGATCACCAAGTCCTTTCTCCTGTGGAGCTGCTGGTGGGTTCAAACTGCAGACCTTTTGGCTAGTGGCCAAGTGCTTAACCATTGTACCACTGGGCTCCTTTCTAAGACCTAGGTAAGCAATAGGGACTCAATGAACTTTACATAATATTTGTGGACTCTGTTGTTAATTTAAAATTTTCCAAGAATCCTTTTGTTTTTTTGGACTAGATATAATCAGCATGAACTTTTGCCACACAGACTATGGCATGCCCCCCCCACCCAACACACACACACACACTGAGTACATCGAACTGCGCAACCAATACTCACTATGCAAAGTCTGTCAACAGTGAAATGATCTGCTCTAAAGGGCAAAAATTGCAGCAGTGATGCAAATTGGTGGGCTTTTTCTCTGCCTGCTCAGAACTGCTAAAATTCTCTCATCAACACAGAAAAAGAACTCATCAACTCCTGAAAAAGAAATCAATAGTAAGGGGAGAAGAGAGGCACATGTACTGTTTGTTGACATTGCACACACTGGAATATTGAACAAATGCATCCTCTAAGGCTAATAGCCCAGATACATGTAACCACCCCTCCTGGACTCTATCTCCTGCTCAACAACTTATGAAGGTCACTTTACTTTTACTTAGGAAAGCAAGAGTTATCACTCAATTAGGAAAACTGAACTATCGTTAGAATAAATTAAAATATATTTGCCCAGAGAAGTATTATGAGGTCTCAAATGTAGCTTACAAATCAGTTTAACTTCTTAAATAAAATAACAGAAGCAGGAGGCTTGCATTTGTATGTATAATTAAAACACTGATTAATAAATAACCCAGCAATAGCTTTTGAGCTTTCTGCATGATCGGGTATAGCTAAAGAAAGATTTTACATTCTTCTATGCCGAGAAAACTTGAGAAAAAGCCAGCTATAGAATATGATATTTTTATAAAATTAGGACTACCTTAGACATATACTTTGCTGTTTTTTTTTATTTTAAAATGTTGTATGGATTTTAGTAAGATAAAAAGATTTAACTGAAGCTGTACCATACACATCTATTCAGCACCTGTCCAGCACTCACCTGAGAATAGTATGTGGCACCAGAATATATGGTTCCTGCCGTGGAGAGAGATCCGAATTAATGAAATCAATTGTTTAGTGATTTGCCATTTGGGGTATCCACGGTATTCTGAATATTTTAAACTCAAGAGATATAACCACCACTTTTCTTTCAGAACCGCACACATGTATCAAACTCCCTCACTACTTTCTGTTGTTCTGTGACAACAGCTGGCTTCTAGAGGTGCCACCTCGAAGATATCACAACTGATTCTGGGAGTTAGACGTGCCATCCTTTGGCAGCTGCCTCCTTGGTTATGGAGCATCATGCCTGGGCTCCTGGTATCTCCTAGGCCTTCCCTCATCCAGGAAAGGAGAGACTGAGAGGGCATCATCACCTGCTACCAAAGTTGCCCATTAAAATATGTCTTGTGCCTCACAGAATGGGCCTGCATCAGTAGCTCTGCTGTGCTCAGTCACTGCCTAGAAGCAGTCTGCAAACACAGTATTGTATCATGAACATAGGAGTACATATATCTGTTCATGTAAAGGCTCTTATTTCTCTACAATATATTCCAAGGAGTGGAATTGCTGGACCATATGGTAGTTCTATTTCTAGCTTTTTTTATGCACCCATAAAGAGACAGAGAGTGACAGAGCAGATAAAAAAAACAGGATCCATCAATTTGCTGTCTACAAGAGACTTACTTTAGAAACAAAGACATAAATTTATTAAAATCCAAAGGAACAACTTGGCTTAGGGATTCCCTATTTATAAAGCTTTCTTAGACCTGGGCTGGAGCCTGGCTTTCTTACTACCCAATCCTTTATTTCCCCTCTCTATCACAAGGGTTAGACTTGCATTGTGGTTTGATAACTCTTTCTACCTCCCCTAGCTTCCTTGTCTTTATACGTTACGAGCACTTTTTAATACATCTCTAATGTGTCTAATCCTGTCTTGATGTCTTCTCTCAGAGGACCTAGACAAGCACAGCCATATTAATAGAAAGAAAATAGAAGCCAGTTCTCACAACTTCTCCTTCAGCAAACACAATATTTGAACATCTGGAAATCTTGTTTGTGTGTCTCACTCTCTTGTCTCAGGTGATGAAGTGCCTTCCTCATTCCCAAAGTGACTCTTCTAACCTACGTTCTTGAGCCCATCTTCTTTTGCCTGCTCTGAGACCACCCTGGTATTATTCTCTTCTAAATAGCAACTTTAATCTTGTGTTTTGCTATGGATTCTTCCCTACAACCTTAGAAACATGCATAAGTCTCTTCAATCAAACAAACACAGATGGCTGCCCTGACAGGGAATAACAACAGAGAATCCCTAATGGAGCAGAAAGAAGAGCAGTAGGATGCAGACCTCAAATTCTAGTAAAAAGACCAGACTTAATGGCCCTACTGAGACTAGTGGGACCCAAGAGGTCATGATCCCCGGACCTTCTGTTAGCCCCAAACTGGAACCATTCCCAAAGCCAATTCTTCAGACAGGGATTGGACTGGACTATAACATAGAAAATGATACTGGTGAGGAGTGAGCTTCTTTGCTCAAGTAGACACATCAGACTACATGGGCAGCTCCTGTCTAGAGGCGAGATGAGAAGGCAGAGGGGGACAGGAGCTGGCTGAATGGACATGGAAGATACAGGGTAGAAAGGAGGAGTGTGCTGTATCATTAGGGGCAGAGCAGCTAGGAGTACTTACCAAGGTGTATATAGGTTTTTGTATGAGAGACTGACTTGATTTGTAAACTTTCACTCAAAGAACAATAAATAAATTAAGAAAAAAAAAGTTGTCAAGCGAGATGTGGAATCAGCAGGGCTCTGTGGGCTTTGTGGTTTTCTGAAGCTGACAGTCTCTCTCCTAGGGAAACAGGGTAGATCTGTTGGACTTTTCCCCACTGGAAACCTTCAAATATGGCCCCTATAATGGAGCATAGCCATTTGGCTTCTTGTAGACTGACTTTATCTCCACCACAGCTTCAGCATCCAGCAATACATCCTGTGGCTTTCCTTGCTCTGGAAGGATTTTCGTTGTGTAATGTACCTTATCAAAAGCTCACTCCTTCCATAGTCCACAAGGCTCTGGAGAGTCATTAAGTCTGCCGTGGGTGAAAGTGCACCATTTTCCACTGCAGCCTTTTCATTCTGCCGACCTAGAGCAGTCAAGTATCCACGCTCACTTCTCTCCCACCTTTAGACTTCTCCAGACCCGGGGCCAGCTCTGTTCTCATGCATCTCCAAAATTCCAGCAGATCCATATGGAGCTCTCCAAGTGGTCTTCTTGCCCCCTCTCAAACAAAAGTCTCTCATCTCTCCTGAGGTGGAAGAATGGCACAGAACTTTATCACCCTCCTCCTAAATCCCCTCTCTCTCTTTAACTTAAACACTTTTTATGTCCTTGAAGTAATGCGGTAATATTGAGCTAACCAAATGTATCAGTTAGAGTCTTGGAATGAAAGAGATAGCACACTCAAGGACTAACTGAAGAGAATTTAATGAAAGGCTTAATTGAAGAGAGTTTAATGAAGGGTTATTCGCAAGTGTTTGGAGAGGGATAAGGGTGTCATTAGCCCCAGATGCCCAGGAAGTAGCAATAGGAGAAGTTATTACTAGCCCTAGATATAAAGGGGCAGGTGGTGGGGAGGAAGAATATTACAGTGAAACCTGTGAAGGACTGCCTTGTTTTTCTGGGTCTCCTAAGTTTCTCACCTTCATGGGGATGCAGGCTCACTACTTTTCTACCACTTGTTTTAGTGGAAAATATTTGAATTTTCTTTCTTTGGCAGGTTTCCACCTTACACAGCTTCCAGATTTCACAGGCATTACTATATTAGAGCCTTGACAAGAGCTGTAACTACAGGACATTTGACTGCATGTGTAGTCTCTATGGAAGCAGATTGTCGTGTCTTTCTCCCATGGAGAAAAACATAGCCACTACCAAAACCTTGAACTGGAAAGGAAAGAGTCATGAAATAAGGGCTTGGAGCTCTCTTTTGTACCTGTCAATCTCCAGCTGATACTTCCAATTGGCTGACTCTAAATGGAAGTCAAAGGGTAAGAGAGCCAGATCAAGATAACCCAATGCGGCTTGTTTCCATAGAGTCTGGTCCAGGAAAACCCATCCATCTTTTCAGCCAGCAAACCACTTTCAGGTGTGCAAACCACTCGCAATATAGCCACTTCTGTACACTCCACTCTCATAACAGCCAGCCAGAGCCTCTTGCCTTTGGATTTTTCTAGCAACGGGTCCAACACTGGTCTGTGTACCCCACAAACTCCAAAAAAAAACTGGTCAGCTCATCACAGGGTTCCCTTGAAGCACCTCTTAGTTTCAGGTGAGGGTGGAGCACTACATTCTGTAGCAAGGTAAGTCTTATAGTATTATGATTCTCACCGAAAGATCTCTCATCCTTTTTGCCTTCTCCAAACTCAACCCCAACCCAATATAATCATGCTGAAAGCATCTTATATTGATTGTCCAGGAGGTCTAGGCTGTGCAGGGCAGGATGTGTAGCCAGGTGAACCAGGAGTACAGGAACATAAAGGAAAGTTTAATACGTGATTGAGTAGAAGATGTTGCAACAGAGAGTGAGAGACCTAAATGAGGAAATGTCATCAGAGCACAGGAGTTCTGTGGTTCTATAAAATGTAAAATAGACAAAAGCCCAGGTCACTGTAACCCCTGAAGACTAAAAGAATGAAACAAAAGTCATCATATTAGAGAATTTGATTTTATAACTAAATTATTTCATTTTAGAAAGATTATGTGTATATTTCTGTTCTTCACAAATAGTTCACTTACGAACATAAGATTCTTCCTCATGGTACAATCAATAGAATGCTTTTCATCCACTGTACCCACATGGTGTTACACACATATTTAGGGTCATTACATTATTGATGGAACTGTAGAAAAAACTCTATAATTTTTGTTCACTCTACATCATCCAAAGTATTTCTGTATCATTTTCAGGAAGGACAGTTAGCTACCCCCCGGGTGATCAGGAATTCATGTCCCAGCACACTAGCATTCTTGTGGAGGCCTCCTTCTCTCAGAAAGTCAGCAGAGATGCAACCTGAATTGGTGCAAACACTTCAGTGATAGGATACTGCAAACCTGCTTATATTATCTTCAGGCAAGTATCTAAAATTTTACGGTGCATCTGGTTAAAGATTTAAACACTTATTTCATACCCAGAATCAGGAGGTTAGTGGGCCTTTCAGCAATGAACGTAATGAACAACACATGTAATCTGGTGATAACCATCCCAAAGCACAACATATAACAAAATTAGCACAAGTTTTTGTTTGTTTCTGACATTAATTCTTTAATTCCTGTAAAACTGTCAACTCTGATAAATCCTTCTCTCCGGGTTTCCAATTTTTCTAATGTGATGTGTTTTATAGCATCTTTTATAAGACAAACAAACAAAAAAAAGTTAAATTCGACTACCTCTAATGCACTCTAGTTATACTGAAAACAGAGCACTCTTCTGAAGCACATTAGGCTCAGGGGTCAGGAGCAGGTGTAACGGTTGTGCAAAACGGAGCTCAAATATTCCAGTGATCATCACCACTTTGGGCCTGGGGATGGGTAATGCTGGGAGCACACAGTGGAAAGGAGCATGGAATGCCACATCTATCTCTCAAGCAGGACCTCCTGGCACAGGCTCCAGCCCCCAGCTGTGACTCAGGGCTCTGTAAGGAGTGTAGTGAATGGGGTGGAGGGGCCGTAGAGCAAGCTAGAGACAGCAGCATTAATCCCCCACTGTATGACCAGGAAAGCAACTCACCTTCTCTGGCTGTAACTGACTTTCAGGTTGCTAGAAAAACGGGAAATCGATTTTTGGACTGTGTCCAGATTCAGAACTCACCTCACTTTATTACCATGCAGTTCAATCAGACAATAGTCCTGGGATATGGGGGGTTTTAGAGCAGAGATTAAGGGGCACTGGTGGTTCAGGAGTAGGATTCTCGCCTTCCATTCAGGACACCCAGGTTTGATTCCCGGCCAATGCATCTCATGTGTAGCTACCACCCATCTGTCAGTAGAGGCTTGTGTTTGTTGCTATGATGCCAAGCAGGTTTCAGTGGAGCTTCCAGACTAAGACAGACTAAGAAGAAAGCCTGGTGATTTGCTTCTAAAAATCAGCCACTGGAAATCCTATGAATCACAACCGTTCAATCCTGTTATATATGGGCTTTCCATGAATCAGGGGCCAACTCAATGGCAGCCAATAACAACAACAGAGCAGGGATTAAGGGCAACTTTGGAACAAGACCATGTGGGTTTGCACCCCAGCTTCATCACTTACTAGCTAGAAGAACTTGGACAAAATCTTAAGTTCTCATTTGTGAAATGAGGATCACATTAGTTCTCATCTCATGGGATTTTTACGTGGATTGGATGGGTTAACATTTGTAAAGTGTTTGAAGTGGTGCTGGGCACACACTATGTAGGAGCCGAATGCAGAAGCAAGAGCTTGCAACCATGTTCTTCCTTGAACCCTAAACTCAATTGCAGCAGATGAAGTTTGGCATGAGAAGAAAAGAAAGTTGTGGCTTGTCTGCACTAGAACCAGCCCAGATCAAGCACCTCTGGGCTGGGTAGTGAGGGATGGCGGGGCCAGAATTTCTGCATTTGTTTAACAAACACATATACAGTGATACTATGTGCCTAGCATTGTGGCAATGTGTAGGCACTTACAAATATTAACACATTTAAGTCCCCAGACCCATTTCAAAGAGCAGAGAAATATGGAGTAAGAAGCCAAACTCGAGACTCTAGTTCACAATAAAATTACCTGTATTGCATTCATTTTCTATTGCTGCTGTAATAAAGTAGCACAAATTAAGTGACTTAAAACAACACCCATTCATTTTCTCAGAGTGTTCTCTAGGGGTTCGAAGTCTGGGCACGGTGTAGCTCTGCTGGGCTCTCTGCTTAGGGTCTCACAAGGCCAAGATCAAGTTGTCAGCAGGCTGCATTCCTTTCTGGAGGATCTGGGAAAGAATCCACTGTCAAGATCATTCAGCATACTGCCAGAATTCAGTTGTTTCTCTCTCTATCTCCATGTCCTTCTCGTGCTTTATCTCTCTGACATCCTTTTCTGCCTTATTTCTCTTCTTATAAAGGCTCATGTGATCACGCTGAGCCTACCTGGATAATTCAGAACAATCTCTGTATCTTAATGTCAACAGGTTAGTAACCTTAAATGTATCTTCAAAGTCCCTTTTGCCACGTAAGGTAATGTAACCAAGGGTGTGACGGCAGAGAGCAGCAGTCGCAGGAAACAAGCTTCTACCTACCACCATCGCCATAGGTAGCCTGCAATTGAAAATCAGAGTTTCAGTGAAATAAAGGTAATTTTAAGGAATACATGTTGATCAAACTGTGATAAAATAGATCTTCATCAAAGAGTAAAAGAAGGAAAATGAAAAAGAGATTAATTTTAAAAAATGCCCTTTTGACTTGTATTTGAGCTTTGGCTTGCTTTCATGGCTTCTAAAGAATAGAGTAAGTTTTATAATATATATTTTCTTTTCTCACCAATGTAATGATATAAGTAAGGAACAGTAATGTTTTCATCTTTTCAAATTCAGCTGTCTTTTCTCCACTAACCTCTTTGTCTTAGGCTGGGTTCTCTAGAGAAGAAAAACAGTAAAGCGTATAAACTTATATGTAGAGAGATTTATATCAAGGAAACAGCTCATGCGATTGTAGGGGCTGAAGCTTCCCAAGCCCATGTATCAGGATAGAGGGCTCTCCCAATTGACACAGCCCCAGGGGCTGGTGAACCCAAGATTGGGAGGTCAGAGAGCAGGGCTCCGGCCCTCAGGCTATGAAGATCAACGAATCCCAAGATCTGCAGATATGCTAACAGCTCAAGTCTCAAGATCCAGAGGTCAGGTGAACAGGAGGCAGCCGCAGGATCCAGAGAGCAAAAAAGCCAGAATGTCTGCTCGTATTTGGATGCATGCCACACCTTCAAGGAAACTCCCTTTCAACTGATTGGCTGCTCATGTGGATTCAATGTTAGGAGTCATCACAGATAAACACTGAGAATCATGACCCAGCCAAGCTGACACACAATTTAACCATCACACTCTTACTCCTAAGCCTAGTTGCATGCTAGTCTCTGTAGCCCTTGTGTTCTGGGTCAAAAAGATTGCAGAAGAGACAAAAAAAAAAAAAAAAAAAGCCCATGTGTGTAGGAGCAGAACTGCTCTCCACAGGGTTTTCAATGGCTGTGGCCTTTCAGAAGTAGATCCCCAGGCCTTTTTCCTGAGGCACCTCTGGGTGGACTAGAACCTCCAACCTTTCTGTTAGCCGCTGAGTGTATTAACTATTAGTACCACCTAGGGACTCCATGGAGGAGACAGACATTTAAGTAAATAAACGCAAGGCCATCTTCTAAGCCTAGGGCACAGGCATCTAAAGAGTGTGGTCAGAGCACAGAGGATGCTCGTCCCTTGTTGGACAGTGAGAATGGAACAGTATCAGGTTAGTGATCTCAGGGGAGGGAGGAGGGAAGGGCATCCCAGGCCATGTAGAAAAAGCACAGAGGCATGCAACAGCCTTAGATTGGGGGGCACCGTGCGTGGGGCAGGGAACCTCCCTCGTGCACCTTACTAAAGCTCTTTTGGGCATTTGATCTACTCCTTGGTGTGAGAAGAGAAGATGATGAAGAGACAAGTGGCAGTAGAGACTGCAGAAAGCACTGGGAGAAGTGGCAGGCATCGTGGCATGGCTCTGCACAGAGGGGTGAACAAATGCTAGAAGAATTGAATTTAATGTAGTGTGTTGGTAAGATACTCTGCGGTGCCTTAAAGTATGCGTCCCTCAGCCCAACACCTTGGGAAGCTGTTAGTATCTATGGTGTGTGGTCTAAATGAACGGATATATCCTCTAACATCTTGCACTCGCTGAAGGATGAAGGTGCCACAGAAAATCTGGCTTATAAAGTGGCATGATTTTGTTCATAGAAAAGGATGCACAGATCCAAAACATGTAAGGGGAATTAAATCTCTTTTTATAAATAAAAAACCAAGTCTCTAAATGTGGCCCATGCAGCCTACTTGCTTCAAAAAGTGCTTCTCATTCTTTCTTAAATGTCTGGCTCACACTGACATTCTCTAGGACAGTGATTCTCCAACTTGGCTGCACATTAGAGTCCTGATATCCAGGCTAGACCCCAAGCCAATTTCTATCAGGGGTTTGGATCCAGGCATCAGTATTTTTACTGTCTACCAGGTGACTCCCATGGTCAGCCAAACTTGAGAGCCCTGACTCCAGGGGGATAATTAGGTAGGGAGCTCAAACTGCATTGTTGTCTTGGGTTTTTAGGTAAAATCACACATTTCAAAAGTTTGGGCTAATAGCAGCTTTCTGTAAAAGTGACTTCCTGTTACCAATAGATTTGTTAGTAGTTTAACACCACGAACTAATTAAGAATTGCTGAAAATGTAAGACACTGGCTATGATGTATGTTCTATCAAGTTATGCAAGAAATTAAGAAATCTTCCATCAAAATGCTGTCCCAAAGAAACTGGAAGTTTAATATATTTTTTTTGTTGTTGTTGTTTATGAGTTTGACATACAGTAAAATTACTTTATTTTTGGTGCATAATTCTTGGAGTTTTAACACATGCATAGAGAAGTGTAACTAGTACAACAAGCTGGATATAGAACAGGCCTGTTGCCACAAATCTCTCTCATTCTGCTCCTTTATAGTCATACACCCCCACTCAGCCCTATCTCATGATCTGGTCTCAATCTCGATTATTTTATCTCTTTAAAAATGTCACACGAATAGTATCATATGTCACTTTTTGACACTGGCTCCTTTTACTCAGCATAAAGCCCTTGAGATCCACCCAAGTTCTTGTGTGTGTCAATATTTTGCTTCTGGTTATTGCAAAGTAGTATTCCTTTGTTTAGATATATGAGACTTATTTTGTTCACCTATTGAAGGAAATTTGGGTTGTATCCAGTTCTCAGCAATTACGGTTGCAGCTACCTTCTGTACTCATGTAGGGAGTTGTGTAAGATAAGTTTCCTTATTTCTGGTACAAATGCCCATGAATGGAATTGGAAGGTCATATTGTAAGTGTATGTTAAACTTTATAACAAATGCCCAATTGTTTTCAAGAGTGGTGGCACCAATTGGGATTACTATCAGTGCAAGTACGAAAGACCCAGTTGCTCTGCATCCTTGTCCATACTTGGTGCTGTCATTACAACACTTGTTTTTATCCTTTTTTAGCTATTTTAGTAAGTGTGGAGTGGCACCTTGTAATGATTTTAATTTGCATTTCCCCAGTGGTTAATGATGTCAAACACCTTTTCATATGATTGTTTGTCATCTACGTATTTTCTTTAGTACAGCGCTTGTTAAAGTCTTTTGCCAATGTCTTTAAATTATGTTGCTTTCTTACTATTGCGTTTGAAAGTTCTTTATGTATATTTAAATATAGGTCCTTTTGGCATAGTGGTTAAAGCTTTCGACTCTTAACCAAAAGGTCAGCAGTTCAAAACCACCAGCAACTCTGCGGGAGAAAGACGCGGCAGTCTGCTCCTGTAAAGATTTGCAGCCTTGGAAACCCTATGGGGTTGCTATGAGTCAGAATCGACTGGATGGCACGGATTTGGTTTTGGGTTTGTCAAATCTGTGCTTTGAAAATATTTTCTCCCAGTTTTGTAGCTTGTCTTTTCATTCCCTTTCGAAGAGAGCAAGTTTTTAATTGTGATGAGACTCAGTTTACCCTTTTTTAATGTTATAGAATATTTTTGTTGTCATATTTAAGAAGTCTCTGCCTAACCTCACAACACGAAGATTTTTTCTTATATTGTCTTCTAAAAGTCTTATAATTTTACATTTAAAACGAATTCCATTTTGAATTAGTTTTTGTGTAAAGTATGAGGTTTAAGTCAAGGCTTATTGTATTCTGTATGGATACCCAATTATTCTAACATTTGTTGGAAATGCTATCCTTTCTCTATTGAATTGCCTTTGCGCCTTTGTCAAAAATCAATTTGTGTGAGTTTACTTCTAGACTCTATTTTGTTCCATCAATCTACCTATCTCCTTGTCAATATCATGCTGTCTTGATTACTGCAGCTTCCTTGTAAATCTTAAAATTGGCTAGTGTTAGTCCATCAGTTAATACGATGGTAGCTGCAAGATATTTTAAAATATCATTTATTGGGTGAAAAATTGTCCCTCTATTCCTAGTTTGATAGGTCTTTTTATCATGACTAAATGCTAATTTTTGTTTTTCAAAAATCTTTCTGCAGCTGTCAATAGGATCATGTAGTTATTCTTCTGTGGTCATTTGTATGACCACTGAGCCCTGGCAGCTCAGTGGTTAAGAGCTCAGCTATTAACCAAAAAGGTCAGCAGTTCGAATCCACCAGTCTCTCCTTGGAAATCCGATGGGGGCAGTTCTACTCTGTCCTATAGGGTTGCTGTGAGTCGGGATCAATCACAACAGGTGTTTTTTTTTTTTTTTTTTTTTGTACCATGGATTACATTGTTTGATCTTTTAACTATGCGTATAATTATGACAGAGTATATTTGGTTCTTATTTTCCTCTTTTTAATCCATTCTGACAATACTTATCTTCTAATTGTGTGCACCATTTACATTTAATGATATTTTTGATAATTTTAGATATAGGTCCACCACTTTATTATGTTTCTTTTAGGATTTTTTGTTGTTATATGTTCCCTATATTTCTTCTTTCCTTCCTTCTTTTGGATTATTTGAATTACTTTGTTTTCCATTTTGATTTACTCATTATTATTGTTTTTACTAGAAATCTTTGTATATTGGGGTGATGTTGGCCAAGGAATTATAATACAGATACGTAACTTTTCATAGTCTACCTAAAGTTAATATTTTACCACTCCAAGTTGAATGGGGAAAACTTACACCCATATAGGTTCATTTACCTTTCCTACTCTGTATCATGATCGTATTATCTACAAACATTGAAAACCCCATTTACGGCATTAGCATTTGTGCTTTCAACTGTTAAACATGTTTTTAAAAACTTAAGAGGAGAAGAAAATATTATATGTACTCACATATTGACCATTTCTGTTGTTCTTTCTGTATCCCTAATGTTCCAGATATCCTACTGGTATGATCTTCTTCCCATCTGATGAATTTAGTTTGAGCTTCCCTCAAGATTCCCTCTTCTGGTAAATTCTCATAGTTTTCCTTCATTTGAGAATGTCTTTATTTCCCTTTCCTACATGAACGATAGTTTTGCTGAATATAGAATTCTGCACTGATAGTTCTTTATTTTCTGAACCTCAAAACACGGATCTACATCCTTTGACCTCTACACCTTCTGATGATAAATATGCAATTTCTCAGATTGTTGTTCTCCTATTAGAAATGTGTCATTTTTCTCTTGCTGCTTTCCATATTTTTTCTTCGTTTTTAGTTTTTAGAAGTGTGATCATGATGTGTCTAGGAATAGATTTTTTACATTCATCCTGTTTAATGTTTACTGAGCTTCTTGAATCTGTAAGTTTATGTCTTTCACTGAATTTGGGAGGTATTCAAACATTACGTATTCAAATGTTTGTTCTGTGCCATGTTGTTTTTCCTATCCTGGGACTATGATGACATAAATATTAGACTTTTTGGTATTTTTTTCATAGGTTCCTGAGGCTCTGTTCATTTTTTTCTCATTGCTTTCCATATTTGATCATTTTTATTGATATAGCTTCAAATTTGCCTAGTCATTCCTCTTTCATTTCCATTCCCTATGGAACCCACCCAGTGAATTTTTTATTCCAGTTATATTTCCATGTCAAGAATTCCCATTTGGCTCTTCTTCTGATCTAATAGTTTCTTGGTTAGAAGTTTTATCTCTTTTTATTCATTTTAAGAGTGTTCACCTTGACTTCACAGAGCGTGGTTTCAACAGCTGTCTTAACATCTTTGTCTAATAACTTGAATATTTGCATCTACTCCATTGATGTCTTTGTCTTTTCTTTTGAGAGTTGAGATTTTTCCTGTTCTTTGTATGTAAGCTAATTTTGAACTGTAATCTTGGAACTCTGAGTATTATTTATGTTCTAAGAATGTGTTCATTGTTTTATTTTACAAGGCAGTATATCAGGTTAGATTCAAGGAACAACTTTTTACATTGTTCCTGTGAGCTGTAGTTCCAATGTAGGTTTACATTTCAAAGAATTTGCAATGTCATTTGTTTTTTTTCTTCTTTTTTTAAGTCCAAATTAATTTATTATTGATCACGGGATAATGAACCACAGAAATAGGTAACTCTATGCCCCAAGAGATATGATCGATGGTGCTTGAGCCTAGGTTTTTTTGTGATCAATGACTGTATTTATAAAACACCATAATCAACAGAAATACTATTTGTTGAGTATTCTTTTTTTAACAGCTTTATTGTATATAATTTACATACCACGAATTTCACCCCTTCTAATTGTACCATTCAATGTTTTCAAGTATTTTTAAAGAGTCTTGTAACCATCATCACAACTTAATTTTAGAATGTTTATTCACGCCAAAAATAACCTTGTAACTATTTTCAGTCACTCTCCATTGCCATCCCCAGTCCTAGGCAACCACTCATGTACTTGCTGTCTGTATACATTTGCCTTTTCTGGATATTTCATATATAAGAAAAATTTTTTTTTTTCCTCTCTCTCTTGTCTGCAGTATACCTGACATGTTCTAGCTCTCTGGATAGAGAGACGGGGCTTTAGTTTCCCTGCTCTGCCAGAAAATTCTTACGACTGAACCTGCATCCAGGACCAAGGTGCATGAGGACATAGAGAGAAGAAAAAAGCAATGAAGATTTGCTCTGTACACTTGGGACCACAGCTTCTTTGGTCAGAGTGGTGGTTTCTACTCCCTCAAAGTTATACTTGGCTGGCCACCATAGTATTGCCTTGAGGTTACAGCAGGAAAGAAAGTGAAAAGGAAAACAAAAGGAGATATCCCCAACTCTCTGGCCCACAGGTTCACTCATTTCTGTTCCTCAGACCATGGTGCACAGTACCAGGTTTGTGGTTTGGGGTTGCCTTTGAGTCCATGCCAGGCAATATTAAAGAAGGAAGAAATAGTAAATTCACTGCCAGTTCTACAAAACAACAATTCCAATCTCCTTCTCAATCTACTTGTTATCACTTAGTTTTTAATGCATGTATGTTTTAAATTTTAGAAAATTTATTTTTATGTTTTAAATTTTAGAAAATTTTAGAGGTACAGAAAAATTGTCAAGATAGCACAGAGAGTTCCCATATACCCTACACTTTATTTCCCCTGTTGTTAATATCTTACCTTGCCATGGCCCATTTGTCACAATTAATGAATCCAATTTGATATATTCTAATCAACTAATGTCCATACTATATTCAAAATTTCTTAGTTTTTACCTAATGCCTTTGTCTGGTTCCTGGTTTCCATCCTGGACATCACATTACATTTAGTTGTCTTGTCTGCTTAGGCTCCTCTTGGCTGTGACATTTTCTCAGGTCTTTCCTTGTTTTTGATGACCTTGATAATTTTAGGGATTAGTGGTCAGGTATTTTGTAGACTGTCCCTCAATTGGGATTAGTCTGATGTTTTTCTCATCACTATATTGAAGGTATTTGTTTGGGGGAGGAAAACTATAGAGGTAAAGTGTTAATATTTACTTTCATACCCTGACAGAGGAATGTTTTTTCAAATTTCTTTTTTTTTTTTTTGGCTTTACAAAGAGAAATTTATTCTCTCACAGTCTAGTAGGCTACAAGTCCAAATTCAGAGCATCGGCTCCATGGGAAGTCTTTCTCTCTCTGTCAGCTCTGGAGGAAGGTCCTTGTCATCAATCTTCCCTTGGTCTGGGAGCATCTCAGCGCAGGAACCACAGGTCCAAAGGACTTGCTCTGCTCGCAGCATTGCCTTCTTAGTGATATGAGGACCTCTGTCTCTCTGCTCGCTTCTTTCTTTCTTTTTTTTTTTATTAACTTTTATTGAGCTTCAAGTGAACGTTTACAAATCAAGTCAGACCGTCACATATAAGTTTATATACATCTTTCTCCATACTCCCACTTGCTCTCCCCCTAATGAGTCAGCCTTTCCAGTCTCTCCTTTCGTGACAATTTTGCCAGCTCCCAATTCTCTCTATCCTCCCATCCCCCCTCCAGGCAGGAGATGCCAACACAGTCTCAAGTGTCCACCTGATATAATTAGCTCACTCTTCATCAGCATCTCTCTCCTACCCACTGGCCAGTCCCTTTCATGTCTGATGAGTTGTCTTCAGGAATGGTTCCTGTCCTGTGCTAACAGAAGGTTTGGGGACCATGACCGCCGGGATTCCTCTAGTCTCAGTCAGACCATTAAGTCTGGTCTTTTTATGAGAATTTGGGGTCTGCATCCCACTGATCTCCTGCTCCCTCAGGGGTTCTCTGTTGTGCTCCCTGTCAGGGCAGTCATCGGTTGTGGCCGGGCACCAACTAGTTCTTCTGGTCTCAGGATGATGTAGGTCTCTGGTTCATGTGGCCCTTTCTGTCTCTTGGACTCTTAGTTGTTGTGTGACATTGGTGTTCTTCATTCTCCTTTGCTCCAGGTGGGTTGAGACGAATTGATGCATCTTAGATGGCCGCTTGTTAGCATTTAAGACCCCAGACGCCACATTTCAAAGTGGGATGCAGAAAGTTTTCATAATAGAATTATTTTGCCAATTGACTTAGAAGTCCCCTTAAACCATGTTCCCCAGACCCCCGCCCTTGCTCCGCTGACCTTTGAAGCATTCATTTTATCCTGGAAACTTCTTTGCTTTTGGTCCAGTCCAGTTGAGCTGACCTTCCATGTATTGAGTGCTGTCCTTCACTTCACCTAAAGCAGTTCTTGTCTACTAATTAATCAGTAAAAAACCCTCTCCCTCCCTCCCTCCCTCCCTCCCTCCCTCCCTCCCTCCCTCCCTCCCTCCCTCGTAACCACAAAAGTATGTGTTCTTCTCAGTTTATACTATTTCTCAAGATCTTATAATAGTGGTCTTATACAATATTTGTCCTTTTGCCTCTGACTGATTTCGCTCAGCATAATGCCTTCCAGGTTCCTCCATGTTGTGCAATGTTTCACAGATTCGTCACTGTTCTTTATCGATGTGTAGTATTCCATTGTGTGAATATACCACAATTTATTTATCCATTCATCCGTTGATGGACACCTTGGTTGCTTCCAGCTTTTTGCTATTGTAAACAGTGCTGCAATAAACATGGGTGTGCATATATCTGTTCGTGTGAAGGCTCTTGTTTCTCTAGGGTATATTCCGAGGAGTGGGATTTCTGGGTTGTATGGTAGTTCTATTTCTAACTGTTTAAGAAAATGCCAGATAGATTTCCAAAGTGGTTGTACCATTTTACATTCGCACCAGCAGTGTATGAGAGTTCCAATCTCTCTGCAGCCTCTCCAACATTTATTATTTTGTGTTTTTTGGATTAATGCCAGCCTTGCTGGAGTGAGATGAAATCTCATTGTGGTTTTAATTTGCATTTCTCTAATGGCTAATGATCGAGAGCATTTTCTCATGTATCTGTTAGCTACCTGAATATCTTCTTTAGTGAATTGCGTGTTCATATCCTTTGCCCACTTCTTGATTGGGTTGTTTGTCTTTTCGTGGTTGAGTTTTGACAGAATCATATAGATTTTAGAGATCAGGCGCTGGTCAGAGATGTCATAGCTGAAAATTCTTTCCCAGTCTGTAGGTGGTCTTTTTACTCTTTTGGCAAAGTCTTTAGATGAGCATAGGTGTTTGATTTTTAGGAACTCCCAGTTATCAGGTTTTTCTTCGTCATTTTTGGTAATGTTTTGTATTCTGTTTATGCCTTGTATTAGGGCTCCTAACGTTGTCCTTATTTTTTCTTCCATGATCTTTATCGTTTTAGCCTTTATGTTTAGGTCTTTGATCCACTTGGAGTTAGTTTTTGTGCTTGATGTGAGGTATGGGTCCTGTTTCATTTTTTTGCAAATGGATATCCAGTTATGCCAGCACCATTTGTTAAAAAGACTATCTTTTCCCCAATTAACTGACGCTGGGCCTTTGTCAAATATCAGCTGCTCATATGTGGATGGATCTATGTCTGGGTTCTCAATTCTGTTCCATTGGTCTATGTGCCTGTTGTTGTACCAATACCAGGCTGTTTTGACTACTGTGGCTGTACAATAGGTTCTGAAATCAGGTAGAGTGAGGCCTCCCACTTTCTTCTTCTTTTTCAGTAATGCTTTACTTATCCGAGGCTTCTTTCCATTCCATATGAAGTTGGTGATTTGTTTCTCTATCACCTTAAAAAATGACATTGGAATTTGGATCGGAAGTGCATTGTATGTATAGATGGCTTTTGGTAGAATAGACATTTTTACTATGTTAAGTCTTCCTATCCATGAGCAAGGTATGTTTTTCCACTTTTTTATGTCCTTTTTAATTTCTTGGAGTAGAGCTTTGTAGTTTTCTTTGTATAGGTCTTTTACATTCTTGGTAAGATTTATTCCTAAGTATTTCATCTTCTTGGAGGCTACTGTGAATGGTATTGATTTGGTTATTTCCTCTTTGATATTCTTTTTGTTGATGTAGAGGAATCCAAGTGATTTTTGTATGTTTATCTTATAATCTGAGACTCTGCCAAACTCTTCTATTAGTTTCAGTAGTTTTCTGGGGGATTCCTTAGGGTTTTCTGTGTATAAGATCATGTCATCTGCAAATAGAGATAATTTTACTTCCTCCTTGCCAAGCCGGCTGCCCTTTATTTCTTTGTCGAGCCTAATTGCTCTGGCTAGGACCTCTAGGACAATGTTGAATAAGAGTGGTGATAAAGGGCATCCTTGTCTGGTTCCCGTTCTCAAGGGAAATGCTTTCAGGTTCTCTCCATTTAGGGTAATGTTGGCTGTTGGCTTTGCATAGATGCCCTTTATTATGTTGAGGAATTTTCCTTTAATTCCTATTTTGGTGAGAGTTTTTATCATGAATGGGTGTTGGACTTTGTCAAATGCCTTTTCTGCATCAATTGATAAGATCATGTGGTTTTTGTCTTTTGTTTTATTTATGTGGTGGATTACATTAATGGTTTTTCTAATATTAAACCAGCCTTGCATACCTGGTATAAATCCCGCTTGGTCGTGATGAATTATTTTTTTAATATGTTGTTGAATTCTATTGGCTAGAATTTTGTTGAGGATTTTTGCATCTATGTTCATGAGAGATATAGGTCTGTAATTTTCTTTTTTTGTAATGTCTTTACCTGGTTTTGGTATCAGGGAGATGGTGGCTTCATAGAATGAGTTGGGTAGTATTCCGTCATTTTCTATGCTTTGAAATACCTTCAGTAGTAGTGGTGTTAACTCTTCTCTGAAAGTTTGGTAGAACTCTGCAGTGAAGCCGTCCGGGCCAGGGCTTTTTTTTGTTGGGAGTTTTTCGATTACTGTTTCAATCTCTTTTTTGGTTATGGGTCTATTTAGTTGTTCTACTTCTGAATGTGTTAGTTTAGGTAGGTAGTGTTTTTCTAGGAATTCATCCATTTCTTCTAGGTTTTCAAATTTGTTAGAGTACAATTTTTCATGATAATCTGATATGATTCTTTTAATTTCAGTTGGGTCTGTTGTGATGTGGCCCATCTCGTTTCTTATTCGGGTTATTTTTTTCCTTTCCTGTATTTCTTTAGTCAGTCTGGCCAATGGTTTATCAATTTTGTTAATTTTTTAAAGAACCAGCTTTTGGCTTTGGTAATTCTTTCAATCGTTTTTCTGTTCTCTAATTCATTTAGTTCAGCTCTAATTTTTATTATTTGTTTTCTTCCGGTGCCTGCTGGATTCTTTTGTTGCTCACTTTCTATTTGTTCAAGTTGTAGGGACAGTTCTCTGATTTTGGCTCTTTCTTCTTTATGTATGTGTGCATTTATCAACATAATTGGCCTCTGAGCACTGCTTTGGTTGTGTCCCAGAGGTTTTGATAGGAAGTATTTTCATTCTGCTTGCATTCTATGAATTTCCTTATTCCCTCCTTAATGTCTTCTATAACCCAGTGTTTTTTCAGGAGGGTATTGATCAGTTTCCAAGTATTTGATTTCTTTTCCCTAGTTTTTCTGTTATTGATTTCTAGTTTTATTGCCTTGTGGTCTGAGAAGATGTTTTGTAATATTTCGATGTTTTGGATTCTGCAAAGGTTTGTTTTATGACCTAATATGTGGTCTATTCTAGGGAATGTTCCATGTGCGCTAGAAGAAAAAGTATACTTTGCAGCAGTTGGGTGGAGAGTTCTGTATAAGTCAATGAGGTCAAGTTGGTTGATTGTTGTAAGTAGGTGTTCCGTGTCTCTATTGAGCTTCTTACTGGATGTCCTGTCCTTCTCCGAAAGTGATGTGTTGAAGTCTCCTACTATAAATGTGGAGGTGTCTATCTCACTTTTCAGTTCTGTTAAAATTTGATTTACGTATCTTGCAGCCCTGTCATTGGGTGCATAAATATTTAATATGGTTATGTCTTCCTGATCAATTGTCCCTTTTATCATTACGTAGTGTTCTTCTTTATCCTTTGTGGTGGATTTAAGTCTAAAGTCTATTTTGTCAGAAATTAATATTGCTACTCCTCTTCTTTTTTGCTTTTTGTTTGCTTGATATATTTTTTTCCATCCTTTGAGTTTTAGTTTGTTTGTGTCTCTAATCTAAGGTGTGTCTCTTGTAGGCAGCATATAGACGGATCGTGTTTCTTCATCCAGTCCGAGACTCTCTGTCTCTTTATTGGTGCATTTAGTCCATTTACGTTCAGCGTAATTATAGATAAATAAGTGTTTAACGTTGTCATTTTGATGCATTTTTATGTGTGTTGTTGACAATTTCATTTTTCCACTTACTTTTCTGTGCTGAGGCGTTTTTCTTAGTAAATTGTGAGATCCTCATTTTTGTAGTGTTTGACTTTATGTTTGTTGAGTCGTTACGTTTTTCTTGGCTTTTATCTTGAGTTATGGCGTTGTTATACCTCTTTGTGGTTACCTTAATATTTACCCCTATTTTTCTAAGTAAAAACCTAACTTGTATTGTTCTATATCGCCTTGTATCCCTCTCCATATGGCAGTTCTATGGCACCTGTATTTAGTCCCTCTTTTTGATTATTGTGATCTTTTACATATTGACTTCCATGATTCCCTGTTATGAGCATTTTTTTTTAATTAGTCTTAATTTGTTTTTGTGATTTCCCTCTTTCAGTTCATATCAGGATGTTCTGTTTTGTGACCTTGTGTTATGCTTGTATCTGATATTATTGGTTTTCTGACCAAACAATTTCCTTTAGTATTTCTTGTAGCTTTGGTTTGGTTTTTGCAAATCCTCTAAACTTGTGTTTATCTGTAAATATCTTAATTTCACCTTCATATTTCAGAGAGAGTTTTGCTGGATATATGATCCTTGGCTGGCAGTTTTTCTCCTTCAGTGCTCTGTATATGTCATCCCATTGCCTTCTTGCCTGCATGGTTTCTGCTGGGTAGTCTGAACTTATTCTTATTGATTCTCCCTTGAAGGAGACCTTTCTTTTCTCCCTGGCTGCTTTTAAAATTTTCTCTTTATCTTTGGTTTTGGCAAGTTTGATGATAATATGTCTTGGTGTTTTTCTTTTTGGATCAATCTTGAATGGGGTTTGATGAGCATCTTGGATAGATATCCTTTGGTCTTTCATGATGTCAGGGAAGTTTTCTGTCGGCAGATCTTCAACTATTTTTTTCTGTGTTTTCTGTCCTCCCTCCCTGTTCTGGGACTCCAATCACACGCAAGTTATCCTTCTTGATAGAGTCGCACATGATTCTTAGGGTTTCTTCCTTTTTTTAAATTCTTTTATCTGATTTTTTTTCAGCCATGTTTGTGTTAATTCCCTGGTCCTCCAGATTTCCCAGTCTGCATTCTAATTGCTCGAGTCTGCTCCTCTGACTTCCTATTGCATTGTGTAATTCTGTAATTTTATTGTTAATCTTTTGGATTTCTGTATGCTGTCTCTCTATGGATTCTTGCAAGTTATTAATTTTTCCACTATGTTCTTGAATAATCTTTTTGAATTTTTCAACTGTTTTATCAGTGTGTTCCTTGGCTTTTCTGCAGTTTGCCTTATTTCATTTCTGAGGTCATCCCTGATGTCTTAAAGCATTCTGTAAATTGTTTTTTTTGTATTCTGTATCTGATAATTCCATGATTGTATCTTTATTTGGGAAAGATTTTGATTCTTTTGTTTGGAGGGTTGTAGAAGCAGTCATGGTCTGCTTCTTTATGTGGTTCGATATCGACTGCTGTCTCCAAGCCATCACTAAGATAGTAGTGGTTTATTCTATAATTGCTCACTGAGTCTTATCTTGTTTCGTTTTCTTTCAGTATACGTAGATGGGCTACTAGATTGTGCTGTCTTATTTGTTGTAGCCCTTGACTTACTTATGATCTCTTACCAGCTGGTTTGGGCTGTTGCCAGATATATATGCCTGGGTCTATTCACTATTCTTGAGTGGAATCTGATTTTGGGTCATCAAGTGTGTGCTGCACCCTAACACCTATCCACCTCGAGAAGTAGTGGTGATAGTTGTGTGCACCAGATTCTAGTAGCTGCTGGGGTTCACTCTCCAGGGGGGGCAGGATGCTGACAGGCTTCCCCCAAGTGTCAGTGAGGTAGGTGGGTCTCTATACCTATAGTACCTTGGTGGGAGGGCACTGCAGCTGTACCTTAGGCCCCCAATGCAAGTACCTCTACTGATTGGTACATGTCACCTTCCTTAGACCCCTAAGGCAAGAGGCTAGGTGGTCTGGGGGGTGCTCCAGCCCTCAGTTCCCTGTTGTGGGTCAGTTAGGGCTCTGTTGAATAAGCAGAGATATCAGACCTGGGAAACTTGTTTTTCCAGAAAATCTGCTAAAAAAAATGCAGTCCGATCCCTATCAGAACTGCCTTTGGATTATAACCGCCACCTTGTTCCCTGTAAGGATGAAAGTCCAAGATTTGGATCATATATGCTTGGCTGTAGCTGGTTCTGTGTTTTTAGTCCAATTAGGGATGGATTTTTGGTCCCTGGGTTTTTTGTGGTTCCTTCTCTCAGGCCGGAAGAATGAATTATGAAAAGACCACAAAAAAAAAAAAAAAAAAAAAGCGGGAAAACAAAGCCGCCGCAGAGCCAGAGCCGTTCTCCCTCTGGCTCAGGAAATGCCAATGTTAATGAAGCCGTCTGGGAAAGGTGGGGGAGGGTTCAGAGAAATAGGAGAGTAGCACCTCGGAATATAGCCAAAGTTGCTTATCTTGCTTGGAATGACTATTTTATCTCAGATTCCCAAGGGGCGTGTCGCCTATGTGTGCTGGCTGTGTGGAGATTGCCCCCTGGGGGTCTGTCCCGCTGAAGCCGCGGTCAGATGCTCCTCTGCCAATCCAAAGCCCAGCGTCAGGGTTCCCCTGCTGGGACGCTGCACTCCCGCTCCAAAATCAGTCGCTGCCTACCGGGGACTTCTCCTCCCACCAGCCACGTCACCGCGCCACCTCCGTAGACCGGCTGGGCCCCCTCCCGGGGTTATTTCAGGGGAGTAGGGCTGTACCCTGTGCTTGCGCCATGACAGTGCCCAGTCAAAAGCCCGGCACCAAGGTTCCCCGGCTGGGACGCTGCACTCCCAGCTCCAAAACCAGTCACTGCCTCCCAGGGACTTCTCCCACCAGCTGCATTGCCACGCCGCCTGTGCGGACCGGCTGGGCCCCCTCCCGGGGTCAGTTCAGGGGGGTAGGGCTGCGCCCCTTTTTTGCTCCATCACAAGATTTAGAGTTCAGCTCCCCTGGGCCCAGACCTAATCTCGGCGCCAAGGTTACCTGACTGGGACGCTGGCTCCAGGCTCTGAAAACAGTCGCTGCTTCCCCGTATTTGTTCGTCCTCCATCTCTAAATCTGTGTTTGTTGTTCAGGGTTCGTAGATTGTTATGTATGTGATTGATTCACTTATTTTTCTGAGTCTTTGTTGCAAGAGGGATCCGAGGTAGCATCTACCTAGTCCGCCATCTTGGCCCAGCCTCTCAAATTTCTTAATGGCAAAGATATTCTCTCCTTCCCCTTTTTGTACTTTATTCTTTGGCAGGATGTCATTGTGTGTAGCCCACACTTAAGGAGTGAGGTGTTTTTAAGGATGCATAAGTTATTTGGAGTTTTTCTGCATGGGATATTTGTCTCTTCTTCCTCATTTTATTCCATCATTTATTTATATAAGTATGAACACATAGATATTTATTCTATATTTTGAGTTGTAAACCAACTCTGTTTTATTGCTCAAATTGTTCCAGTTTCAGCCATTGGAAGTTCTTTCAGTTGGATCTTGTGTCTCTTTGATATACAAACATCATTATTGTTTGTTTGTTTGCCTACTTGTTTTTGAGCACTTTATTTCTGGCACTACAACATGCCCCAGACTCATCTTTTATATTTCCTGCTTGTGTCCTAGAATTGGAGCTCTCGTGGTACAAATGATTAAGCATTCAACTGCTAACCAAAAGGTTGGTAGTTCAAACCCACACAACCTCTCCAAGGAGAAAGACCTGGCGATCTGCTTCCATAAAGATTACAGCCAAGAAAACACTATGTGATGGCTCTGTTTTGTCACAAGGTGTCACTAAGAGTCAGTGACGGCTAAGTTTATGTGATGATGCAATATGGGAGTTATGTAATGATGTAGTCATTCTCCATGATGGGATCTGATGTGATCAGCTAATCACTTGTAAGGGGAGTTTCCTCAGGGGTGTGAGTGTGACCTGCAGCCAATATAAATATGGATGTTCAGGCAAAGGTCATTTGCTTGCTCTGGATTCTGCATCTGGTTTGTCATCATACGATCTACAGTTCTTGGGGCCTGAGCTAGCAGCTTACCTACCAGTCTTGGAAATCATCAGCCTTTGCAGCCTGTGAGCCAGTGGCCTAAAATTTGACCTGCCAATCTTGGGTCCATCAGTCCCTGCATCTACGTGAATCAGAAGAACCCTTCAGGCTTCAGCCTGACCCACAGACTTGGAATTGCCATCCTCTACAAATGCATGAGCCATTCCCTTGAGATAAGTTTCTCTTTCTCTCTCTCTCTATTTTGTTGTGTGCCATTGAGTCAATTCTGACTCACAGCAACCTTATAGGACAGAGGAGAGCTGCCCGATAGGGTTTCCAAGGAGTGGCTGGTGGATTTAAAATGCCAACCTTTTGGTTAGCAGCTGTAGATCTTAACCACTGTGCCACCAGGGGTCTATATATATATATATGTATATGTATGTATGTATATATATATATATATATATATATATATATATGTTGTTCTTAGGTGTCATCCAGTCATTTCCAATTCATAGCGACCCTATGTACCACAGAACGAAACACTACCTGGTATATATTTATATGTATGTATATATATAGTTGTATACACACACACACACACATATGTATGCATGTATGTGTGCGTATCTATATTAAGCCAAACCAATGAGTTTATACTGTCTCCAATTCTAATCCCTTACCACGTGGACAGTTCTAGCCTGTAGCTTCCTTCTCTTTTTATCAGTAACCTCCCACTCCAACAGTGAAAAACCTGAATCCTGACATCTACTATCCACTTATTTAATTTTTCAGTTCTAGTACATATGTATAGGGGTTTCAGAATTGTTAATAACCCATACCTCTGTGGGAGACAACTTTATCAACTAGAATACAGTTTTTTATGGAGTCCCTAGGGAGCAGACTTCCTAGATGGCAAAGGAAACCCTGATGACATAGTAGTTAAGAGCTACAACTGCTAATCAAAAGGTCAGCAGTTTGAATCTACCAGGCACTCCTTGGAAACTATATGGAGCAGTTGTACTCTGTCCTATAGGGTTGCTATGAGTCATAATTGACTTGACAGGAATGGGTTTTTTTAGATGGGGAAAATGGTTAAGAGGCTTGACTACTAATTGAAAGTTTGGCAGTTCAAACCCACCCAAGGACACCTCAAAAGACAGGCTTGGCAATCTACTTCGGAAAGGGCCCAACCTTAAAAACCCTATGGAGCACTTCTATTCTGCACAAGAGTTCACCATGCATGGGAATCAATTTGAAGGCAACTAACAACATGGTTCTTACATATAGTTCCTTTTGCCTTTAGACTTACAGATTTCACTCATTTCCAATGTTACTTAGGTCAGCAACTTTTCTGCCTATCCACTTCCATGAAGCTGTTTCATACACTGTAACAGAGTTAGGTTTGCAGGCCATTAAGGTTTATTCTTTGTGCTATAAGTTATTTGGGTTTTGATAAATCCGTACTGTCGTGTGTCCACCAACACAGTATCACACAGAATAGTATCACTGTTCTATACATTTCCTCATACTTCACCTATTCAAACCTTCCCTCATCCTAAACCCTTGGCAACCACTGAACTATTTACCATCTCTTTGGTTTTTCCTTTTCAACATTGTCATATAAATGTAATCATACAGTATGTAGCCTTTTCAGACTGGCTTATTTCAGTTAGCAATATAAATTTGAGATTCATTATTTATTTATTTTGCATGGTTTAATAACTCATTCCTTTTTCTTACTGAATAACATTCTTGCATCATGTATTGAACTTTCTCCCCAAAATATGTGTCACCTTGGCTAGGCCATGACTCCCATTATTGTGTAATTGTCTTCCATTATGTGATCTAATATAATTATCCTCCATTTTATGATGGTGTTGTAAATCCTAACCTTTATATGTTAATGAGGCAGGATGATTGTGGATTATATCTTGAGTCACAGCCTTACAAGGGGGTGTTACTCAAGTCACAGCCTTGGTTGAGTCATATCTTTTATCTTACAAGAGATAAAAGGAGAGAGAAATGAGCAGAATGAGGAAGGACCTCACTACCACCAAGAAAGAAAAGCCGGGAGCGGGGTGAATCCTTTGGACTTGGGGTCCCTACACTGAGAACCTCCTAGACCCAAGGGAAGATTGATGTCAAGACACATGGAGATCTTTAATACCAGGCCCACAGATGTTGAAAGGTGACAAGGACCTTCCTCCAGAGCCAAAAGAGAGAGAAAGGCACCCTGAATTTGGCCTTCTAGCCTCCTAAACTGTGAGAGAATAAATTTTTGTTCGTTAAACCCATCCACTTGGGGTATTTCTGTTATAGCACCACTAGATAACTAAGACAATCAGATATATGTCTTGCAAATATTTTCTCCTAGTTTGTGGCTTGTCTTTGCATTCCCTCAAGAATGACTTTAACAAAGCAAAAGATTTTTTAAAATTTTTATTTGAATAAAGGCCATCTTATCTGTTACAGCTTTCATGGATTGTACTTCTGGTTTTGTATCTAAAAATTCATCAGCAAACCCAAGGTCACCTAGATTTTCTCCTATTTTTTCTAAAGATTTCATAGCTTTGTGTTTTGCATTTAGATCTATGGTCTATTCTGATTTAAATCTGTGAAAGGCCATTTACTTTTTGGAGTAGTCAGTGAGCTGCTCCCTACGTCCTGTCTAGGATTTATGGTTGCATTTTGTGGGAGAGACATGGTGGAGTGTGTGCATTCTCCATCTTCTCCACAGCCATCTGTGTTTAAGATTTTTATTTTAGAAATTTTTTCTTGTTGCTTTATTTAAAATTTCCATTTTTTTCTATTCTCTCAGTCAAAATCTGTGTTACAATAATAAATTATATGATCAGCCCATCAAGGAAACGATAACTGTATTATTCACAATAAGTCCTTGAAATTTTCAGAGGTTGTCGTGGACTAGGTGCCATCTACCTCTTTTGGATACAAAATACCTTCTTCTGGAGGAGCAATAAGCAAGCTACAAACTCACAAAAATAAAAAAGGAAAAAAATAGTATTTCTTATACGGCAGGGATTTAAATCCTTCACTTCCACTTAGAGCAGAACTCCTAGAAACTATTTTAAAACTGCACATTTTGATTCTGACTGACTCTAGCTTCTGCCCTGTACCTGATACCCCATAACTAATATGACATCAAGGAATTTGAAAATGTCTGCTATTTTAAAGCATAAAAATGGTAACTTAGACGGAAATTAAAAATCAATTTTAACACTCAAATAAATATTAAGATAAAACTGCTGTTTCCTGGCCCATCTCTTATCTTTCCAGGGGCACTAATATATACAATGAGATTCATTATGACCAAGGTGCCCATCTGCCCAGAAAAATACCAAGTCATATCAAGCTATGTAAAAGAGCCACTCCTGTGAATTCTTTACACTTGTTCTATTGCGTATAGAATGTTGCTTCTTAGAATCTCTGAATTTCACTCTTGTGTGAAAAATTCATATCTACTATGTAGCCACAATTACTCAGTGTTATGGATTGAATTGTGTGCCCCAAAAATATGTGTATTAATTTGGCTAGGCCATGATTCCCAGTATTGTGTGATTGTCCACCATTTTGTCATCTGATGTGATTTTCCTATGTGTTGTAAATCCTATCACTGTGATGTAATGAGATGGATTAGTGGCAGTTATATTGATGAGATCTACAAGAGTAGATAGTGTCTTAAGCCAATCTCTTTTGAACTATAAAAGAGAGAAGCAAGCAGAGAGACATGGGGACCTCATACTACCAAGAAACAAGAGCCAGGAGAATAGGGTGTCCTTTAGACTCCGGGTCCCTGCACTGAGAAGCTCCTCGACTGGGGAAGATTGATGACAAGGAGCTTCCCCCAGGACCAACAGAAAGAGAAAGCCTTCCCTTGGAGCTGGCACCCTGAATTCAGACTTCTAGCCTGCTAGACTGTGAAAGAATAAATTTCTGTTTGTTAAACCCATCTACTTGTGGTATCTGTTATAGCAGCACTAGATAACTAAGACATTCAGCATAGCTTATCAGTTGCTCAGTCCCTGACTGACTGTCCTTCCAATCACCTGAAATGATATAACCACTATGGCCTGAAACTACAACCTCATCTCTGCTATTTTCTGATTCATGGAAGTCAAAGCCCAAAAGGATTTCAGGGGATTCTGTCAAAAAGTAATTTGAGTTTTTAACTACATCCCCAGCGGTGGTCAGTCTGCATCACATTCCTCCTGAGGCCATGTGCTATTTTCCATTTTGCCTAATGCTGTAAGAAATGTCTTTTTTAAAATATATCTACTCCCTCTTCTTTTACTTCCTCCCCCCCACAAGTAGTTGATAATGTACTGAAGTTCAGACATAATTCGCCTAATTTGAATTTGGTTCTGTTTCCTTTCACCAAAAGTATTGCATACAGGCCTATCTGCATGTCCCAAAATCCAACACTCATATATCCAAAATAAGGCAACAATTAATTAATGTTACTTAAAACTTCTACAACTGACGTGAGGAAGATGGGGAGGCTAACTAATTGTGTCCCAGTTACAAAAAGAGACTTCAATAAATTAAAGACAAAAGAGGGCAAGCTGTCATTGAGTGTTATTAAGCAAAGATGAGAAAATGCAGGAATTTGAATTGCTGTGTTAATCATCATAAATGCATAATGAGGAGAAGAATGCAGATCATCATATATTGCACATATTATTGCACTCCTCATGGAAACCCTGGTGGCGTAGTGGTTAAGTGCTACAGCTGTTAACCAAAAGGTCGGCAGTTTGAATCCACCAGGCACTCCTTGGAAACTCTATGGGGCACTTCTGTTCTGTCTTATAGGGTTACTATGAGTCGGAATCAACTTGACAGCAATGTTTTTTTTTTTTTTTTTTGCACTCCTCATCCCTTAGGCTGGCTCTCCTTTCATTCCGTTATGAATACATTCATTCATCTCTTCACCAAATACTATCTAAGTACCTACCACATTCCAGAAACAATGCTGAACAAAAGAATAAAATGGCTATCATGATTGACATAGGTTTTGCTGTCACAGAGGTTATATTCAAACAATTTCAGTATTATGTGCTTAGTGTTTGTAAGGATTAAATTATGTCCCCAAAAGTTATGCAGAAGTCCTAACCCTTGTACTTTTGAATGTAACATTGTTTAGAGAAAAAAAAAATTTTTAACATACATTATCAGTTAAATTAATATCAAATCAGAATAAGGTGGGTCTCAATCCCTGCAGGATGGTGTCTGACAAACAAGGAGTCAGAGGGGGAAGGAGAGGCCATGTGACAGCAGAAGCAGATACATCTATAAACAGCAAAAGAGCACCAAGGAGTTCTAGCAGCCACCAGAACTGAGAGACAGGAAAGGAATCAATTTGTGGTTATGGTTGTTGTTAGGTGCCATCGAATCAGTTCCAACTCATAGCGACGCTGTATACAACAGAACGAAACACTGCCTGGTCCTACACCATCCTCACAAGTGTTGTTATGCTTGAGCCCATTGTTGCAGCCACTGTGTCAATCCATCTCACTGAGGGTCTTCCTCTTTTTTGCTGATCCTCTACTTCACCAAGCATGATGTCCTTCTCCAGGGATTGTTCTCTCCTGATAACACATCCAAAGTACATGAGACGAAGTCTCACCATCCTTGCTTCAGGGTATCATTGGGTACCCGGATTTAGACTTCTAGCCCCCAGAACTGTGAGAAAATAGATTTTTGTTCTTTAAAACCACCCAGTTTGTGGTATTTGTTATAGCAGCCCTAGAAAACTAACAAAAACGGAAGAACAAAATGGTGATCATGACTGACACAGTTTTGCTCTCACGGAAGTTATATTCAAACAGTTTCAGTATTATGTGCTTAGTGTTTGTATGGATTAAATTATGTCCCCCAAAAGTTATGTTGAAGTCCTAACCCTTGTACTTTTGAACGTAACCTTGTTTACTAACATGGCATGTCCAGAATGCCACAGAAGCACAACCAAGGGCCTTGTATCTAATCTAGTGGGGGGCTGGAGCAGGCAGGTTGGAAGATGAACAAGTCACATGGGAAAAGTCTTAATGTCTCACTGGGTCCATGATAAGAAGGCTGTGACCTGAAGGATGAGTCAGCCAGGAGAAACGAAAGCTGTGCTGACTTTGAGGGAGTATCACCCTCCTCCAGAAAGCTGTCCCCACCCCCTTCTTCCCCACTTCCCAAAAAAAGGAAAGAAAAATTGAAACCCATGTTTTCTCTTTTTGCTCAACCCCTTCTTTTAGCCTTGAATTTTTCCTTACCTGTTTTCTTGGTAAATATATTTTTTCTAGAAATAAATTATCGTCTACTTAAAAGCCAAAACCCATCACCATGAGTCAATTCCAATTCATAGTGATCACATAGGACAGGGTAGAACTGCCCCATAGGGTTTCCAAGGCTGTAAACCTTTAAGGAAGCAGATTGCCACACCTTTCTCTCTCAGAGTGGCTGGTGGTTTCGAACTGACAACTTTTCAGTTACCAGGACAGCTCTAAACCACTGCGCCACCAGGGCTCCTTTACTTAAGAGCAGTCCCCTTAGATTTTTGTGCTTATGAGTAATTAGCCCTGACAAAGACCAGTACGGTCTGCTGTTGTGACCGATTCATGATTTATCTATAAATAAATAGTCCTTCAATGTCTCATACATTCTGACCACTGGACCCTGGCACTCTGCAAATTCTCTTGAAAGTGAAGTGTTTGATACATTTCCTCTTAGGGAACAACTCAGGTTTCACCCTTCTCTTTGAGAACATTTGATTTCTCCGTATAATCTTAGGAACAAAGTTCTATTTTATCGCCCAGAACTAAAGCGAACTTTTTTTTTTTTTTTTCATTATGGAAATGTTCAAGATTTCATATGGGCACAATGTAGATGTTAAACTCCTATGCCAGTCAGGAATTTCACAATTAAATTATAACAGAAGGGAGCCCATGGCATGAGAACATCACTCATATGCCAGAAAGGGCCATTTCCCAGGTTCTTCTAATAGCCTCTCTGCACACCACTCTCTCTAATCTTTTACCCAAGTCCTTGGGTGGCTTTTGTAAATGGAAGATGTTAGCCGCATAAACTAAGAAGCTAAAGCCTTGCCTTTCTTATTTATTGAAGCCATTTTCGATTTAGGGAATAATGACAAGAAAAAGAGTGGTCATAAAAGCAGCTGATTACTACAAACAAAATTTATTCTCTAGCAGAAAAAATTGCCTCTGAGCAATCATCTTTTAGGCTAAGTTTTCACACAAAGTAGATTTTTTTACAATCATGAATGCCTGCTGACAAAAGCCTTGACTATATGGGTGACAGCAGATGCTACTAAAATACTGTTTTGTCTTTCAGTTTAATAGCATATCATAAACCAAATAATTATGACTGGTTAAAAGTCTGTTCCCAAAGTGAATTACAGATCCACACCAGGAAGCACACTCTCTGAAAAGAACATAAAAGTAATTAGGATTTTATCTGGCAAATGCAGCAGTGAATACATTCATGAAAAGTCTCTATATATGTTATAAAATTATTTTCATGATCTGTCATAAAGAGCAAATAAGAATTTATACAAAATGTAAAATAGAGAAAAAGGCAAGGAGTTATTTGAAGACTTGCAGTGGCATTTGTGGCAAAACCTACTCCACCCTTCCCTATGGTGCCAAGACCACCTTATGTGGCATGGTGGAAACGGCACCAGACTGATCCCATTCTGCCAACAATGGTATGATCTTGGACACCCCTTGTTTATTTTTTTTTCCTCAAATATTAGCACTTATTCTTGTCCTGATCATTATTAATATGCTAATTTACATGCTAATTATTATAAGGAGCCCTGGTGGCATAGTGGTTAAAAGCTTGGCTGCTAACCAAAAAGTCAGCAGTTCAAGTCCACCAGCTGCTCCTTGGAAACCCTATGGGGCAGTTCTACTCTGTCCCATAGGGACACTATCACGCAGAATCAACTTGAAGGCAACAGGTTAAGTTTTTTTGGTTTTACTGGATACTGGCCTTGAACTGACATTAATTCCAGGAGACACAGAACGTCTCTGTGGCGCACGAGATGGAGTGGGGTGTATGAAAGTCAAGTTATCAATGGACTCTTAGCTCAGGTTAGTCTCACAGTAAATCTAGCGGGTCTTCATCCTGTAGTGACTTCCCAAGTTCCAGAATGCATAAATGGAATAGATACACTCAGCAACTGCAGAACCCCCACATTTGATCCATGACAATTGGGATAAGGTCTATTAGGGTAGAAAAAGGCAAATAGGAAACACTAGAACTACTCCTAACTAGGAAAACTGTAAACCAAAAGCAATATCACATTCCTGGAAGATTGCAGAGATTACCGACACCATCAAGGACTTGAAGGATGCAACCACATTGCAATTCAATTTGTCTATTTGGCCTGTGCTAAAAGCAAATGGATCTTGGAGAATGATGGTGGATTATTGAAAATTTAACCAGGTGGTAACTCCAATTGCAACTGTTGTTTCAGATGTGATTTCAATACTTGAGCAAATTGATACATATCCCGGTACCTGCTATACAACTATTGATCTGGTCAATGCCTTTTTCTCAATTTCGGTTTTGAATTACCATCAGAAGCAGTTTGCCTTCAGCTGGCAAGGCCAGTAATACACCTTTGCTGTCTTACCTTAGAGTAAAATCGACTTTTCAACTTGTGTCATAACTTAGTTTGCAGGGAACTTGATGTCCTTTCCTTTCCACTAGACATCACATTGGTCTATTATTTTTATGATATTATCCTGATTGGATCAAGTAAGGAAGAAATGTTAATGACTCTGGATTTATTTGTAAAATATTTCTGTGCTAGAAGGTGGGACCCCCATGCATCTGTCAGTTTGTCGTACTGTGGGGGCTTCCTTGTTGCTGCAATGCTGGAGCTTATGACACTGGTATTAAAATTCCAGCAGTGTCACCCAGGGCAGACAGTTTTCAGCTAAGATTCCAGACTGAGACAGACTAGAAGAAATAACCTGGAGGTCTACTTTTGAAAAGAATTAGCCAGTGAAAGTCTTATGAGTAGCAGTGGAACATTGTCCAATATAGTGCCAGAAAATGAGCCCCTCAGATTGGAAGGTACTCAAAATATGGCTGGGGAAGAGCTGCCTCCTCAAAGTAGAGGTGACCTTAATGACATGGATGGAGTCAAGCTTTCGGAACCTTCATTTGCTGATGTGGCATGACTCAAAATGAGAAAAAGCAGCTTCAAACACCCATTAATAATCTGAACATGGAATGTACAAAGTATGAGTCTAGGAAAATTGGAAATCATCAAAAATGAAATGGAATGCATAAACATTGATATCCTGGGCATTAGTGAGCTGAAATGGACTGGTGTTGGTCATTTTGAATTGGACAATGACATGGTCTACTATGCTGGAAATGACAACTTGAAGAGGAATGGCGTTGCATTCATCATCCAAAAGAACATTTCAAGATCTATGCTGAAGTATCAAGTTGTCAGTGATAGGATAACATCCATACACCTACAAGGAAGACCAGTTAATATGACTATTATTCTAACATACACGGCAACCACTAAGGGCAAAGATGAAGAAATTGAAGATTTTTACCAACTTCTGCAGTCTGAAATTGATCAAACATGCAATCAGGATGTATTGATAATTACTGGTGATTGGAATGCAAAGTTGAAAACAAAGATGGCTCAGTAGTTGGAAAATATGATTTTAGTGATAGAAATGATGCCGGAGATCACATGATAGAATTTTGCAAAACCAACAACTTTATTACCAAAAAAAAACCAAAAACCAAACCCACTGCCATTGAGCCGATTCCAACTCATATTGACCCTATAGAACAGAGTAGAACTGCCCCATAGAGTTTCCAAGGAGTACCTGGTCGATTAGAACAGCTGACCTCTTGGTTAATAGCCATAGCACTTAACCACTACGCCACCAGTGTTTCTGTCTTCACTGCAGATACCTTTTTTCACCAACATAAACAACAACTCTATAAGTGGATCTCACCAGAAGAAATACACAGGAATCAAATCAACTACATCTGTGGAAAGAGATGATGGAAAAGCTCAATATCATCAGTCAGAACAAGACCAGGGGCCGACTGCAGATTAGACCATCAATTGTTCACATGCAAGTTGAAGGTGAAGCAAAAGAAAATTAGAACAAATCCATGACAGCCAAAGTATGACCTTGAATTTATCCCACCTGAATCTACAGACCATCGCAAGAATAGATTTGATGCACTGAATACTAATGACCGAAGACCAGATGAGTAGTGGGATGACATCAAGGATACCATCCATGAAGAAAGAAAGAAGTCATTAAGAAAACAGGAAAGAAAGACAAGACCAAAATAGATGTCAGAAGAGACTCTGAAACTTGCTCTTGAACACAGAGTAGCTAAAGCTAAAGGAAGAAATGCTGAAGTAAAAGAGCTGAACAGAAGATTTCAAAGAGTGGCTTGAGAAGAAAAAGTAAAGTATTATAATGACATGTGCAAAGACTTGCAGATAGAAAACCAAAAGGGAAGAACATGGTTGCCTTTCTCAAGCTGAAAGAACTGAAGAAAAAATTCAAGCTTTGAGCTGTAATACTGAAGGATTCTGCAGAGAAATTATTAAATGACACAGGAAGCATCAAAAGAAGATGGAAGGAATACACAGAGTCACTATACCAAAAATAACTGGTTGATGTTCAACTGTTTCATGAGGTAGTATATGATTAGGAACCTATGGTACCAAAGGAATAAGTACAAGCTGCACTAAGGCATTGGTGAAAAACGAGGCTCCAGGAATTGACGTAATATCAATTGAGATGTTTCAACAAATGGATGCAGCACTAGAGAGGCTCACTCATCTATGCCAAGACATTTGGAAGACAACTACCTGGCCAACCAACTGGAGAGATCCGTATTTATGCCTATTCCCAAGAAAGGTGATCCAGCCAAATACAGAAATTATTGAACAATATCATTAATATAACAGGCAAGTAAAATTTTGCTGAAGATCATTCAAAAGCAGCTGGAGCAGTATATCAACAGGGAACTTCCAGAAATTCAAGCTGGATTCAGAAGAGGACGTGGAATGAGGGATATCATTTCCTATGTCAGATGGATCCTGGCTGAAAGCAGAGAATACCAGAAAGATGTTTACCTGTGTTTCATTGACTATGCAAAGACATTCGACTGTGTGGATCATAACAAATTATGGATAACATTGCAAAGAATGGGAATTACAGAACACTTAATCGTGCTCTTGAAGAACTTGTAAATAGATCAAGAGGCAGTCTTTCAAACAGAACAAGGGAATACTGAGTGGTTTAAAGTCAGGAAAGGTGTATGTCTGGTTTGTATCTTTTCACCATACTTATTCAATGTGTATGCTGAGCAAATAGTCCGAGAAGCTGGACTATATGAAGAGGAACACAGCATCAGGATTGGAGGAAGACTCATTAACAACCTGTGTTATACAGATGACACAAACTTGCTTGTTGAAGGTAAAGAGGACTTGAAGCACTTACTGATGAAGATCAAAGACCACAGCCTTTGGTATGAATTACACCCCATCATAAAGAAAACACAAATCCTCACAACTCGGCCAATAAGCAACATCATGGTAAATAGAGAAAAGAATGAAGCTGTCATTTTTCTTGGATCCACAATCAACACCCATGGAAGCAGCAGCCAAGAAATCAAACAATGTATTGCAGTGGGCAAATCTGCTGCAAAAAACCTCTTTAAATTGTTGAAAAGCAATGATGTCACCTTGAAGATTAAGGTGCTCCTGACTCAAGCCACGGTGTTTTCAATAACCTCATGTGCATGTGAAAGCCGTATGATGAATAAGGAAGACTGAAGAAGAATTAATGTCTTTGAATTGTGGTGCTGGTGAAGAATGTTGAATATACCACGGGCTGCCAAAAGAAGGAATAAATCTCTCTTGGAAGAAGTACAACCAGAATGCTCCTTAGAAGAAAACTGGTGAGAGTATATCTTACATACTTTGGACATGTTATCAAAAGGAATCTGGCCCTGGAGAAGGACACAATTTTTGGTAAAGTAGAGGGTCAGTGAAAAAGAGGAAGACCCTCAATGAGATGGATTCACGAAGTGGCTGCAACAATGGGCTTAAGAGTAATGATGGTTGTGATGACAGCGCAGGACCCAGTAGTATTTTGTTCTGTTGTACATAGGGTCACTATGAGTCGGAACTGACTGGACAGCACCTAACAACAACAAACAGAGGGTGGGAAATTAATGCAACAAAAATTCAGGCTCCTTACACCTCAGAGAAATTTATAGGAGTCTGGTGGTGTGGGGCATATTGAGATATTACTTCTAAAATAAAGGATAAATTATTGCACACGGTCTCTTCTACAACTAAAAAGCAGTTACAACACCTGCTGGGCCTCTTTGGATTTTGGAGGCAACATATCCTTAATTTGGATGTGTACTGCAGCCTATTTACCAGAAGATTTGAAGAGCTGCTAGTTTTGAGTGGGGCTGAAACAATAGAAGGCTCTCCAACAGGCTCAGGCTGCTATACAAGCCGCTCTGCCACTTGGGCCATGTGATCTAGCTGATCCAATGGTGCTTGAAGTGTCAGTGGCAGTTACAGAGCTGTTTGGAGTCTTTGGCAGGCCCCTATTTGTGATTCATAGTGAAGACCCTTGTAATTTTGGAGTAAAGTCCTGCCACCCTCTATAGATAGCTACTCTCCTTTTGAGAAACAGCTTCTCGTTTGTTACCAGGCTTAATAGAGATTGAACACTTAACCATGGGCCACCAAGCCACCATGTGGCCTGAGCTGCCCACCATGAACTAGGTGTTGTCTGACTCACAGAGTCATTAAGTCAATGTGCACAGCAAGACTCCAACATTAAATGTAAGTGTTATATATGAGATCAGGACCAAGCAGGACCTGAAGGCTCAAGTAAGTTGCATGAAGAAATGGCCCAAATGCCCATGGTCTCCACTCTCGTCACATTACCTGTCCTCTACCAGTATGCACCTATGGCCTCATGGGGAGTTCCTTATGATCAGTTGACCGAGGGTGAGAAAACTTGTGCCCTGTTCACAGATGGTCCTGTGTGAAACCAGGCACCACTCAAAAGTGGACAGTGGCGGCACTACGGCCCCTTTATGGGATCTCCCTGAAGGACACTGGCAAAGGGAAATCCTCCTGATAGGCAGAACTTAGAGCAGTGCACCTGGTTGTACACTTTGCTTGGAAGGGAAAATGGCTAGACGTGCAATTGTATACTGACTCATGGATTATGGCCAATGGTTTGGCTGATGGTCAGGACTTGGAAGGATATGATTGGAAAATTTGAAACAAGGAGTTATGGGGAAGACATATGTGGATAGATCTCTCTGAATATGCCAAAGAAGTGAAGATATCTGTGTCTCATGTGAACTCAACAAAAGTGACCTCAGGAGATGAGGACTTTAACAATCAAGTGGATAGGGTGACACACCCTGTGCAAACCAGTCATCTTTCCCTAGTCACTTCCATCATTGCCCAATGGGCTCATGATCAAAGTGGCCATAGTGGGAGGGATTGAGGTTATACATGGGCTCAGCAACATGGACTTCCATCATCAAGGCTGACTTGGCTACAGCCACTTCTGAGTGCTCAATCTGCCAGCAGCAGAGATCAACACTGAGTCCTCAATATGGCACCATGCCTTGAGGCTATCAGCCAGCAACCTGGTTGATTACATTGGACCATTTCCATCACGAAAAGGGCAGTGTTTTGTTCTTACTGGAATAGACACTTACTCTGAGTATGAATTTTTCTTCCCTGCACTCAATGCTTCTGCCAAAAATACCATTCACAGACTTATAGAATGCCTTATCAACCATCATAGTATCCCACAAAGCATTGCCTCGAATCAAGGGACTCAATCCACAGCAAAGGAAATGTGGCAATGGACCCATGCTCATGGAATTCACTGGCTTTTCCATATTACCCATAATCCAGATGCAGCTGGCTTGAAAGAACAATGAAACAGCATTCTAAAGACACAATTACAGTGACAGGTAGGTGGCAATACCTTGCAGGGTTGGTACAAGGTTTTCTAGGGGGTGTATATGCTCTAATCCAACAACCAATATATGGTGCTATTTCTCCCATAGTCAAGATTTATGGGTCCTGGAATTATGGGGTTGAAAGGGGAGTGGCAACACTCACTATTACCCCAGTGACCCACTCACAAAATTCTTACTTTCTGTCCCCACGACCCTATGTTGGAGCCCTATTGGTGCAGTGGTTAAGAGCTCAACTGCTAACCAAAATGTAGGCAGTTTTAATCCACCAGCTGCTCCTTGGAAACCTTATAGGTCAGTTCTAATCTATCCTATAGGGTCGCTATGAGTGGGAATCCACCAGACGGCAATGGGTTTGGCTTTTTTTTTCCTGACCCTATGCTCTGGGGGTCTAGAGGTTTTAGTTTCGAAGGAAGGAGTGCTCCCACCAGGAGACACAACAATGATTCCATTGAACTGGAAGTAAAGAATGCCACCCAGTCACTTTGGACTCCTCATGCCTTTGGATCAACAGGCAAAGACGGGAGTTACTGTATTGGCTGGTGTGATTGATACTGATTTTCAAGGAGAAATTGAATTGATGCTATGTAACGGGGGTAAAGAAGGGTAAGCCTGAGATAAAGGTGATCCCTTAGGATATCTCTTTGTACTACCATGCCCTGTGATTAAAGTCAAGGGAACACAGCAACCTAATTCCGACATGACTGCTAATGGCCTGGACCCTTCAGAGATGAAGGTTTAGGTCACCCCACCAGGTAAAGAACCACAATCAGTTGATGTGCTTGCTGAGGGCAAAGGGAATACGAAATGGGTGGTGGAAGAAGGTAGTTCTAAATACCAGTTACAACCACATGACCAGTTGCAGAAACAAGGATTATAATTGTTATGGGTATTTCTTCCTTGTATATGTGCATGAAATATTTTTGTTTTCTTCGCTTATAAAATGGAGCCCTGGTGATGCAGTGATTAAGAGTTTATGCTGCTAACCAAAAGGTTGACAGAATCCACGAGCCACTCCTTGGAAATCCCATGGGGCAGTTCTACTCTGTCCTATAGGGTTACTGTCATGAATTGAATTGTGTCCCCCCAAAATGCGTGTCAACTTGGCTAGGCCATGATTCCCAATACTGTGTGATTGTCCACCATTTTGTCATCTGATGTGATTTTCCTATGTGTTGTAAATCCTGCCTCTATGATGTTAATTAGGATTAGAGACAGTTATGTCAATGAGGCAGAACTCCATCTACAAGATTAGGTTGTATCTTTAATCAATCTCTTTTGAGATATTAGCTAGCTAAGAGACAGTGGGAACTCATACGACCAATAAAGCAGTGCTGGGAGCAGAGTGCATCCTTTGGACCCAGGATCCTGAGCTGAGAAGCTCCTAGACAAGGGGAAGATTGATGACGAGGACATTTTCCCAGAGCCAACAGAGACAGAAAGACCTTCCTGGAGCTGGTGCCTTGAATTCGGACTTTTGGCCTTGTACACTGTGAGACAGTAAAATTCTCTTTGTTAAAGTCATCCACTTGTGATATTTCTATTATAGCAGCACTAGATAACTAAGACAGTTCCTATGAGTCACAACGGGGTTTCACTTATAAAATGAGATGTAAACAGGGCTAGTGTGTTTTCTGCTGTACACATGTTACTTGTATCATGTTACTATGAGCAAGTACACCTTTGTAATTGTCTTTATTTACAGACTGTGTATGGTTTAAGGAGTTGCATGCAGGTGCCAAGTTGACAAAGGATGGATTATGATGGTTAAGGTTCCGTTTCAACTTGGCTGGGCCATGATTCTAGGTGATTTGGCAGCTATGTAATGATGTGGTTTGGCAGTTATGTATGATGTAGTTTGGCAATTATGTAATGATGTAATTGGGCAGTTATGTAATGATGTAGCAATCCTGCATTTTGTGATATAATATAATCACCTCCATGATGTGATCTTATGTGATCATGTAATCAGTTGTAAGGGGAATTTCCTCAGGGGTGTGGCCTGCATCCAATACATATGGATGTTCTGGCAAAGCTCACTGGCTTTTTCTCACTCTCAGTCCTGCATCTGGTTCATCATCATCTGATCTACAGTTTTTGGGACTTGAGCTAGGGGCCTGCTGTACTGCCTGCTGATCTTGGGATTCATTGGCCTCCACAGACTGTGAGCTGCTAGCCTGCTGTCTTACCTGTTGATCTTGGGTATATCAACTCCTGCTGCTACGTGAGTCAGGAAAAGCCTCCACCTTGACACCTGACTCATAAACATGGGACTCACCAGCCTCTACAACCACGTGAGCCATTTCCTTGAGATAAATCTCTCTTATATCCTGGTTTTGCTTCTCAAGAGAACTCAGCCTAAGAAAGCCTCCAAGAATTGTTAACATATTTTGGCCCTTCACAATTCAGTAAGTAATGGTCCCCTTGTTCTTTGTGGAGGTTATGCCTAAATGATAGTATGGGTAATTAAGATGATCCAAAAGGGGAAGCAAATTGAGACAGATTTCAAAAATGTAAAAACTAAATAATAATAAGAAGAAGGGCAATGAATGAGCATTTTTTTGAGGCAAGATTGAGATAATCAAATACATTTTATTTAGTTAACCAATTGTATTAGTCAGCTATTGCTCTATAACAAATACCTCAAAATTTAGTGACATACACAACCGTACACATTCATCTCTCACTCATATGTCTGCAGCTGGCTAGAGTTTGGCTGATCTAGGCTGCACTCTTCTGAGTTCAGCTATAAGTTGTGAGTTGGTTTCAGGGCTCATACTCGTATTTCCCATTCTCCTGTAGGCTACCAGAGATGTATTTTTCTCATTACAAAAATCATAACTAAAAGAGAGGCAGGCAAAAACATGCTCTGTCAGGATGAGACTTAGGACTAGCAAACTGTTCCTTTTACTCATACTACATTAGCCCTGGTGGGGTAGTGGTTAGGTGCTACGGCTGCCAACCAAAGGGTTGGCAGTTCGAATCCACCAGGTGCTCCTTGGAAATCCTATGGGGCAGTTCTATTCTGTCCTGTAGGGTCTCTATGAGTCAGAATCGACTCGACGGCGCTGAGTTTGGTTTTGGTTAGGTTACATTAGCTAAAGCAAGTCACGTGGCCCATCTCAACATCACTGAGGTGGATAATTATACTCCTTCCATGAAGGGGGGTTAACAGGAAGAAATCCACTACACTGAGAGACGGCAATTGTAACTCAAAAATAGATAAATGAACACAAATAATTACATGACAGATAGAATGTAATGATTACTACAATGGAGTATGCTTGATGGACTCGATGGCAATGGGTTATACAGTTAAAATAAGAAAAGCCCAAGCTGATTATCAGGAACAGATTTCTCACATTTGGAGAGAGGAGTGTTATCATTTGAAACTCTTTACAGAGAGAACAGACAAAATGAAGTTATCATTCACTGCCTGCAATGTAGTCTAAAATAACCCACTCTGTTGTCTAAGTTGCATGTTTATACAACATTGTTTTCAAGAACACTAACTTTTGCTTTCAGGTTGGAAAATATGTGTAGAAGATGAAAAAATATTTCCATAAAATTATGTTTTTAATAGACATTGATGACTGAGTACTGACAGAATTACTGTAAAGTTAAATCAGAATAGGTCTCTGTAGGCACTGCTTACAATGCTTTTTAAATTATGACCCCTACAAACATATAAAGGCCCAAAGCAACAGAAACAATTTCAATACAATCACTGAAGAAAAAAAAAATTATTATTTTACATATATGCTCAAAAAGAAAATTATTTTATGATTTGGGGGCCCTAAATAGCAGCATTTGGCATACCCAAATACTCCTCAACCAATCAGCCAATCTGCTGCAAAATAGTCTCTACTTCTAGCACCTTTAAGGGGCTGTAGTTAAATTAAACTTCTTTATTGGTCATCATAGGACATACAGTGTCTTGAAATTAGAAACATTCTTTTAGAAATTCTTCTTCTGGTGCTCCCTGTTATGTTCAGCACACCAAGTTGTCTCCCAGGGAGAAATGAGTCTTACATTATCTCTTATGAATCTCAGGAATCATAAAAATTCAGCCTCCATTGTTTTGAATTACTTAGCAAGTCATAGCATTTGACTGAACACAATTCAATTTCACAGAAATCCTGAAGCTTGATTTTTTTTCTCCCCTTTCAAGACCTCAACCAGATTTTTGACAGTTCTACCAACAGATTTAGACCTGAATGTTTATCAATCTTCTTTGAGAACTAAAGGTGGAATAAAACCTTGTTGGACTAATGCAGTGAAATGCATTCATGATACCACTGTTTGATATTTAAGTGAATATAATTTAAAGTAAGAAAAGTCCATATAACTTTAAAAAAAGTTGAAAGTTTTTTTTTTTTTTTTAATTAGAAATGCCACATGGAGTTAGAATGAAGCAATCATGCCTTCAGACTTAAAATGTTATAGGAAAGAATCATTTGGAATCCTCTCAGTGTCAGCCAATTCTCTTAATGCATCCATGTGGTAGGGGCTTCTGAAGGTCCTGGCTGGCCTTCTGACTCTTTCCTTTTTATGCTGTGGGTTGCTGAGACCTAATCAAGTGTGTCAGTGCAGTGTGTGTCTAGGAGGACAATTTGGCAGCCGAGATTGAGGCTACTTCTCTAAATGACTGAGCCAATATCATATTTTCCTATCACTCTCCTAGTTAAAACTTCCTTAAAACTGTGCCCTTAGCCTGAGAAATGACCGGTTTTGTTTCAAAACTGAGAACCAAACATCATGTAATTATAAAATTTTGGAAGTAAAAGGGAAGTGAACATGGCAACCCTTTCACCTTGTAGGTAATGAATATTGGGTTCAGAATAATTAGGTAAATTACTCAAGTTTTATAGCATGTCACATGTCATAAATACTAACATTGATCATAAACATAAAATCTATGAAGTAAATGCATCAAGGAGTGTACATATTAATTCCCCACTACTCCTGTGAGGTAGGTTTCACTGTTGTCCCCACCGTCTAGAGGGTAAAACTAACAGAGAGATGGATAAAAGACACAGCTGAAGGTCTCCAGTGAGTTCAAGGGAATTCTGGGACTGGTGCTTTGACAGATTTTACATGCAGGGGACGTTGGTATAGCATGAGACCTTTCAAAGGCAAGCAGCATAGAAAGGGCTGGAGGTGGGCAGGGGAACTCCCAGAGAGAGGGGGAAGGGAGAGGGGGCTTACATGTCCACACAACACCCCTCAGAAGCAAGGTGGGGGGTCTCTGGGTCAGAGAGTTCCAAAGGGCAGCAGCAACTTAGAGTCTTCATAGCGACAAGGTTTACCTTATCTATGGCTAGCAATGTTAGGCACAGTTGGGGGCGGGGGAGAGGTATGCAAAGCAGACAGCCTCTAAATCGGTAAAAAATCTGCTATTTGAGCTGTTTTAAAAATAATTGGATGTGTAAATATTTGAGTTTGGTGCCAGTGGGCTTTTTGGGCTACTGGGCCCCAGCTTGCTATGAAAAAAGAACACACAGCCAATACACAGAGGCCACCTTTGGATCATTCATATAACAGGCCATATATCAGCAAGATTGGCACTGAGGTAATTGGGCTCAGAGGCTGCATTCTTCACCATGAAGTATACTCAGTCCTATAGCTCTTTCAAGACATGATTAGTAAGAACTGGGCACAGCATCAGGCAAAGTGCCCAAGACTCAGATCTTGTAAAATACAGTCTGAAACGCTCAAAATCTGGAGACATAAACTATGTTGTAACCATATATATATATATATATATATATATATATATATATACATCTTACACTACTCTAAGACATATTACTGTCAGAGAAGAAAATGTGGAATATTAGACTTACGATTTATTCTGAGTCCACTTAAATGCAGTTCAAAATAGAATGCTGAGCCAATGGAGACGAGAGTCCACTTCAAAAATCTGTTTGGCATTCAATACAATATTGCCAAACCAAAATCAGGACATGTGACCTAACAGGGGGTCATAATTTTCTAATTGGGTTGTTAGAAAATCTGGGACAGATGGCTAGTATCCTGAAGAGGCTGGATCAGATGTCCTCTGAGTAGGCTGACAGATTTAACAAACAAAAATACAGGTCACCCAGTTAATTTTGAAATTCAGAAAAGCAATGAATAATTACTTGCATAAATATGTCTCAAGGAGTGCATGGTTGCACTAATCATCGTAACATTATTTATTGCCTATCTTAATTAAAGGCACTTGACTAGGTGGATCATAACAAATCATGGATAACCCTATGAAGAATGGTAATTCCAGAACGCTTAATTTTGGGGATGCAGATCCTGGGTATAGACCAAGAAACGGTCATTCAAACAGAACAAGTACTGAGTGGTTTAAAGTCAGGAAAGGTGTGTGTCAGCGTTGTGTCCTTTCACCATACTTGTTCAAGCTGTATGCTGAGCAAATAATCTGAGAAGCTGAACTATATAAAGGAGAACACAGCATCAGAATTGGAGGAAGACTCTTTAACAATCTGCCATATGCAGATGACACAACCTTGCTTGCTGAAAGTGAAGAGGGCTTAAAGCACTTACTGATGAAAATCAAAGACTACACCCTTCAGTATGGGTTGCACCTCAAAATAAAGAAAACAAAAATCCTCATAACTAGATCAATAAGCAACATCATGATAAATGGAGAAAATGTTGAAGTTGTCAAGGATTTCATTTTACTTGGATCCACAATCAACGCCATTGGAAGCAGCAGTCAAGGAATCAAAAGACCCATTGCAGTGGGCAAATCTGTTGCAAAAGACCTCTTTAAAGCGTTAAAAAGCAAAGCTGACACTTTGAAGACTAAGGTGTGCCTGATCCAAGCAATTTTCAATTGCCTCATATGCATGGGAAAGCTGGAAAATGAATAAGGAAAACTGAAGAATTAACACCTGTGAATTGTGGTGTTGGCGAAGAATATTGAATGTACCATGGACTGCCAGAAGAATGATCAAGTCTGTCTTGGAAGAAGTATGACAAAATGCTCCTTGGAAGCAACGATGGTGAGACTTTGTCTCAAGTACTTTGGACATGTTAATCAGGAGGGACCAGTTCCTGCAGAAGGACATCATTCTTGGTAAAGTAGAGGGTCAGTGAAAAAAAGGAAGACCCTTGAGGAGATGGATTGACACAGAGGCTGCAACAATGGGCTCAAGAGTAACAACAATTGTAAGGATGCCACACAACTGGACAATGTTTTGTTCGCTTGTACATGGGTTAGATCGCACCTAATTAACATCTTAATTTCAAATTTAACTGGGGTCCTGTATTTTATATGGCAGCCCTACCGCTGAGGCTTCCAAGACATTGTTATGGATTAAATTGAGTCCCCCAAAAGATGCGTCAAATTGATGAGGCCATGATTACTAGTATTGTGTGGTTGTCCTTCATTTTGTGGTCTGATGTAGTTGTCCTATATGTTATAAATCCTAATGTCGGCCAGTGGTTAATGAGGCAAGATCAGGTTATATATTAGGTTATATTAAAGAGGATTAGCGTGGGATGCAAAACCCTTACTCAGGTCACAGCCTTGATCTAATGTAAGGGGAGTTTTCCTGGGATGTGGTTGCATCACCTTTTATCTCACAAGAGATGAAAGAGAAATGAGCGGAGAGAGGGGAACCTGACTACCACTTAGAAAAAAGAGCTGGGAGTGAAGTGTGCCCTTTGGCACGGGGTCTCTGCACTGAGAAATTTCTAGATCCAGTTGAAGATTGATGCCAAGACACATGCAGATTTCCAAAAGACACTGGGCCCACAGATGTTGAAAGGAGACAAGTACCTTAACCCCCCAGAGCCAACAGAGAGAGAAAGCCTTCCTCAAGAGCCCTGATTTTGGACTTCTAGCCTCCTAAACTGTGAGAAAATAAATTTCAATGTCTTAAAGTCATCCACTTGAGGTATTTATGTTACATCAGCACTAGATGACTAAGACAGGCACCAAGACTGCAACAAGCAAATGGAGCAAATCACACCCAGGGCTGAGTGGTGTGAGGCTCAACTGTCAAACTTCAAAGTAAAGGTCAGATACAGTCCTGCTAATCCAGTTACTACCGCCTATGCCCACTCTACTGGGATAAAACAACCAGAGGTGAATCTGGATTCCTGGTGCCAGGTCTCTCCATCTCACAGGGACAGGAAACTGGATGATTAGAGCAGGAGGAGCAGGGCAGGAATTCTAGAGCCTCAAGGCACCTGTCCTACTCAGCACAGTCATAACAATGTTTTAAATGCTTTAGGTCCATTTACAAAATCTCTCCTCGCTTCACTGTAGCTTATCTCTGGCATTTTTCCTTGGCTTTCTGGCTCTAGTCTAACCAATCTCTGTCTTGCTCTCCCTCCCCCCTCTCCTCCATCCCTCTCCCGTTTCCTCTCCCTGTCTCTTTCTCAGTCCTGACACTCATGTGTCCGACTCAGACCTGCCCCTGAAATGTCATCTAAATCATGAGCTTCTCCATTTCTGTTTGGCAGCCAGGGATTCATCTCTGACTGAGACTAGGTGTTTTCTTACCCTGTTGCCAGGCAATGCTGTAGACTGTGCCAGCCTCCTTCACTGGTAGCATGTGAGGGGACCCTCCAGGTGGTGTCTGTCCAGAGCCCAGCCACCGACATGACTCCACTAAGCTCTGACACTCAAGGAGAAAAGCGGGAGGATCTAACATGCAAAAAACAGAATCAGGAAAGATCCAGAGAAATGAAAAGGGAAAATCTAATTCTGAATATAACTTACAGGTTGAGAAATTAGACAGTTAAAAAAAGAAAACAAAATAACCCCCGGATTCTCCACAAGTGAAATTTAGCTAGCCTGATAGCTGGCCAACTGTATCTTATCTTTACGGCTTTAGACTAAAATTTGAAAGCCTAAGTCCTTTTTTGTAATCATCCATACAAAACTTCCACAATTCCACCAGAAAATTAAAACTATTTCACAGAGAAGATCAGGTATTTGAAGAAAGAAGCTACAAACATCAGGGTTCAAAGAGTTGCAAAATATAAGTCTTCTGAAACAAACAGGCCTTCTAATCAAGTGAATTTTAGGCCTCGGGACATCATGCAGGTGGTGCCCATGGACCTCTGTTTCTGACACATTTAATTCCCTATTACCCGTTGCTGTTGAGTTGATTCTGACTCACAGTGACCCTACAGGACAGAGTAAAACTGCCCCACAGAGTTTCCATGGAGCAGCTGGTGGATTCAAGCTGCCGACCTTTTGGTTAGCAGCCAACCCCTTAACCACTGCATTGTAATTGTGACTTGATGGCACCTAACAACAACATGGTTTCATACATATATTGTAAGGGAGCCAGTGCAGCTATATTTGTGCCTCTTCTACACCTGAAGAAACAAACACTCAGAGAAACTCAGCCATGTGGCTCAAAAGTGGCAGAGCCAAGACCAGAGCCCAGAACCTGTGTCTTCTGATGCTTAGATGAACAGGATGATATCGAAACTTTGGTGCACATCAGGATCATATACAAATCCATTTTTATTAAAAATAAAATCCTCAAATCCATGGCCTTATCACAGATCCATGAGACTGAGTCTCTTGGATGGGATCCCAGACATTTGATATTTTAAGCTCCACAGCTAATTCAGATGAGGACCAAAGTTGAGGATCATGAATTAGTTGGATAGCCTGCAGTGAGATGGCAGAGCGCCTGGGCCCTGAGTTGGTGGCTCTCAGATGCTGGTACACAAGAATCACCTGAGCCCTACCACTGACACCCTAATCCTGGGAAATGCATGGTTTTGTATTTGTATTGTTTTCATTTAGGTTTTCCACAGGACACACTTTAACACAGCTCTGAGAAGTTTTTCTTTTCTACATTAGGAGGTAATTCAAGTTTTTTGTACTTTTTTATTTTTAATAGGCAAAACTTTATAAACAGTGTTCTTGTTTTGCATATTCATAAACATTATTCAAGCATTTCACAATTCCCAAATGCATCTCCACCCTTTAGTTGTCAGTCTCTAAGTGTTTTAACCATAAACTAGGGATAAAAAAACCAAACCAAACCTATTGCTGTTGAGTCAATTCCAACTTGTGCTGACCCTGTAGGACAGAGTAGAACAGCCCCATAGGGTTTCCAAGGAGTGCCTGATGGATTTGAACTGTCAACATTTTAGTTAACAGTCATAGCTCTTAACCACTATGTCAGGGTACGGATCCTAGTTAATCAGGGCTACGATCTAATGAAAATGTGAAAAGGGGCTCCTTCCAACACTCTCCAAAAATTATCTTTATTTCTTCTGGAGAAACATAAAACATTGTTTGATTTATCTTAATATTTTGTTTAAACTGCATGCTTTAATAGTCTTGGCAGAATCCCAGAAGACAGACATCTTAGAGGGATGAGAATATATGCATTTTTATTTATTTGTTTTCTCTTCAGAGAAATCAGGTATTTTCCAGGAAATAATGTATTAGCCTATAGGTGTTTTCTTTGGAAGGGCACACAAACATGTAACATGTGGGAAACACTCTGTATTTCTTTTTTAAGTGTCTTTGTTGACGTCTGGAAAATCAATAGAAAAGTTTTTTAAAAGTGTTTGTGTGCCTGATCGTGTACAGACTTCCACATGCTATTCCATCAAAGCCTGTGCCATCTTCTTGGTGAGCTGTTTTTACTGCCACACACATTCAGATGATGCACAAAGTGTATTCGGTGCAGGTATGGTTAGCCTAATACAGCGGTCTCCAACAATGGCAGGCTGCAGAAATGATGAAAAGGGTAGCTTTCATAGAACAGAGGATTAGGCTAACAACCCATCAGCAAATAGCCTTGAGTTCTGAGCTACTACTATTGGAGTACTGAGAGGAGTTATGTGAAACAGTTCAGTTTTAAGTAGTACGGCAATGTGCTGAAGGGCGTTCATCACCAAAGAAAAATTTTCAGCACCTATTAAAGTTCCTGCCATTCGGTAAATCCAAACCAGATTTGTCCATTATAACTGCTTCCGTTCTGATCCTGGTTAAATGAGGTGGACCAGGCAGAATGTTGTCAATGACGATAACTGAAAATCTACTTTTCCATCTCACTGTTAAGGAGATAATTAAGTTATTTCCGGAAGAATGTTGCTTTAATTCCCAGGTCAAAGTTCCCATGATGCCCAGTTTCTCTGGTGCCCTCCTTGTTATGGATTAAATTCTGTCCTCAAAAAATATTTTTTGCAATCCTAATCTGTATACCTGTGGGCCATTTGGAAATAGGGTTCTTTGTCACTTTAAGAAGGCCATATCAGTGTAAAACCAAAAACCCACTGCCGTGTAGGGTGTCCTAAATCTAACCATTTTTGTAGACACAGAGGAAGCCCGTAAGGAGGAAGACAGACTCTATCTGATGACAAGAAGGCAGATGAATCTACAAGCCCAAGAACTCCAAATGCTGTTGGCTACTAGAATCTGAAATAAACAAAAAAATCACTTCACCCTTATCTTAGGCTGGGTTCTCTAGACAAACAAAACCAGTAAAGCATATAAATATCCGTAGGGAGAGATTTATACCAAGGAAATGGCTCAGGCGGTTGTACTGGCTGGAAAGTCCCAATTCCGTGGGTCGAGCTGGAGGCTCCTCCTGGCTCACAGGCTGCTAAGACTGATGAATCCTAAGATCATCGGGCAAGATGGCAGGTAAGCTGCTAGCTCAAGTCCCAAGAACCAGAGGGGTCAGACCAACAAGAGCCTGCTGCAGGATCCAGATTGAGCAAAAGCCTGTGAACATTGCCAGAAAGTCTACTTACACTGGATGCAGGCCACACCCCTGAGGAAACTCCCTTTCAACTGATTGGCTATTCAAGCAGATCCCATCATGGAGGTGATCGCATTTTATCACTCTCATCATGGAAGTGATTGCATCATTATACAACTACCAAACTACATCATAACTGCCAAACCACTGAGAATCATGGCCCAGCCAAGTTGACACACAACCTTAACCATACGCCCCTTAGAGTCACATCCTGAATTTGGACTTCTAGCCTCTTGAACTGTGAGAAAATTTCTGTTCTTTAAAGCTGTCCATTTGTGGTATTCTGTTACCACAGCACTAGTAGACTAAGACACTCCCTAATCCATGTCCCCTTAGCCATTGATTTGTACTCTTAATGAGACTTTAGATTGGAAACCACAGTCTCCTTCACTTATAACTTAAAATACATCTTCTCAGTATGAAAACAAGCTTTCCAAAGATGGACCAGATGATTAAACCATTTCTAGAAACTCTAATTTGAAATGATTTAAAACCTCTGGCCAAGCTTAACTGGGGTCGGGGGGCGAAGCTTTTTTTAAGTAAAAGGAGTATTAAACCTAGATCATATGAAGAATATTGCAAAGAAGCACAGTGAGAGAGGCTTATTATTAAAAAGGAGTGTGGGGTGAAGCTACCTGCTTGGCCCCCTAAGATGTGGTTTAGTGCATGGTACAGATTATGACAAGGGGTTCCAAACTCAGGTGTGGAAGGAAGAGGATATAATTAATTGAAGCCCCCAGTCCCTGACCCCTGCTTGCAGAAGATCACTGGTGGCCCCTGTAACTTCCTATGTGATTCTGCAGCTTTCTCTCTCTTCCTTAACAGAACCCCAAACGTTTCCTCAGGCCCCGGAACGCACAGCCTATTTCATTCCACAGCTCGCGCATTTCACTTCTCTGTTACAAGGAGAAAAGCAAGAAGGCTGTGCTCTGCAAATCATTTCTGGCACCTTATTTCGTCGTATTCTAAAGTAATAAGCTCCTGAGCAGCAAAAGGACGAGACCTTATCTTGGCTGAGCAAGAAATAAAAAAGCATGGAGATGAGAATCTTGAAAGTTAATGAAAGTCCCTCCAAGCAACTGTGCTATGAAAAGCACTGACTAGAATTGGATGAGCTGGACCATCAGTCCCGGCTTGACGCTCTATTAGTTATAGAATATCGACCAAACACCTTAAATTTTCTGAGCCTTGGTTTCTTCAGCAATAAAATAACAATACCACCGACCTCATAAAGTTGTTGCTTTAATTACTGTGTGTGAAGTTCTAGAGAGAGCATGACACACAGCAGCCACTCTGTAAAGCAGCCACTCTATCCTCTTACCCAAGCCAACTTAGAAAAAAAATATTGTAGAAAAGGATAAGTTATGTACAAAGTACAGTATATGCTGTTGCTGTTAGTCGAAGTCAGGCGGATTTCAACTCACAACAACCCCATTTGTTACAGAGTAGAACTTCTCCATAGGGTTTTCTTGGCTGTAATCTTAACAGAAGCAGATCTCCAGGCCTTTCTTCAGTGGTACTCTGTCATGAGTTCTACCTGCCAACCTTTGGGTTAGCAGTCAAGTGCAAACTAGCACATGCATATAGAAAGTAATGCTGTATCAGCCAAATGATCTCAAAGGAAAGTAGAATCAAGGTGTTCAAATTGCTTTTAGTGATGTCTTGCCTATCTCTTTCATGTTTTCTATATAGTTTCTTTTCCAGGAAAGTTATTTACTAAATACGGTCAACATATTTATTTCTTCTTATGTACTATAGTCACATTTTTGCTTATTATGTATCTTAAAAATAATTTCATGATAAATGCAGTAAATAATTTCAAGATATGAGATTAACTGGTATTGACCGATGTGACACAACATTCATTTATTTACTCATTCATTAAATATATCTAATGTGCCTGTGTGTGCCTGTGTGCGTGTGAGTACTCAGGCAGTCTGAAGGTCTACAGACATTGTTCCAGCCCTGTGAGGCTCAGAGTCTACCTTCATAGAAGCAGAGAGGTTGTCTCTATCTTGAAGTTGTACGAGCAGTTGCGCTGCATTTTCTGGGCCCTTAACAGCAGAAAACATTACAAACAAGTAGCACTAAACAGCCTTGGAGCCCCAGGTTAATACACAGAAGATCCAGGCAGTAGCTGGGTGTTTTCTGAGTAAACTCCACACAGCTGATATTATGGATTGTATTGTGTGTCCCAAAAATATGTGTTGATCACAAAAAAATACCAGAGTTACTGATCTGACACAGATTGGAGAAACCCTGAGAGTATGGTCCCCAGACACCCTTTTAACTCAGTGCTGACGTCATTCCTGCGGCTCACCCTTCAGCCAAAGATTAGATAGGCCTATAACACTAACAAAAATATACGCAGTTCAACCATGTATATGAGACTAAATGGGCACTCCAGCCCACGGCAAGGATGGGAAAGAGGGGACAGGAAAGCTAGACAAATGGAAATGGGACCCAAGGTACAGAACGGGAGAGTGTTGACACATTGTGGGGTTGGCAACCAATGTCACTAAACAATATGTGTATTAATCTTATAATGAGGAATTTATTTGCTCAGTAAACTTTCACCTAAAGCATAATAAAAATAGGAAAAAAAATACATGCACTTTGAAGTCCTGGCCCCGCACCTGTGGATTGGATTCTGCTTGGAAATAGGTTTTTTTGTTATGTCAAAGAGGTTGTATCAGAGAGGGATGAGTTCTAAACCTAATCGCTTCTGAGTTATAAAACAGAGACACATCCAAAGGGGAAGACAAATGCCATGTGAAGAATTATCTATGAGGAAAGGAATGCCAAGAATTGCAAGAGGACACCAGAAATTAGGAGAAAGGCCCCCAGAAGAAATGGACGCGATCAAGACTCTGATTTCAACTTTTACCCTCTAGAATTGTAAGAAAATAAATTTCTGTTTTAAGGCCACCCATTCATGGCATTTCTGTCATAGTAGCACTAGGTAACTAAGACAGCTGGTTAGAGGCTCAGCAACAACTATTGTTCAACATGATGTTGGCAATAAAACCCAGAGGAGTCATTCCATGCCTACCAAATAGCACCATGAAAGAGTGATTTTTTTTTTTTAATATCCTCCAAATGATCATTTGTAGTTTGAATAGATAAGCTGAAGAATTTTTAAAAAGACTTTAAAAGTGCAACAGGTATAAACAATTGACATATTTGCTTTGAAAATAAGAATCCAAGACCACCAAAACATGGGCTTTGCTCTGGAAAGGGATACAATGCTAGTACAAATTTATATCACTTTCTAAAGTTATCCCTTAACTATATATGAATTGTTTTATGTGTTTATTCAATCCGCTGATTTTCATTATGATTTTAGAAGTCACAGATAAAAATTCACATTTTAAATAGTAAAATTCACTCTTCAAATCCTGATAGTCACTTAATGTAGCACAATGAGTGCTTTTCCATTTATCCATACTATGTAAATGGAAAAATTTAACCAAAGGGTATAAATACTCATGATATTTTTATATTCACTTTAAAACAGGCCATCTCATTAGGAGTCCATGCAGTACATTACAGTATAGATGTTGAGCAGAAAATGTCACCTACATAAAGGACTCAATCAGACCCTGGAGTAACAAAAATTGACACTTAGAAACAGGCCACACTTCTTATAATTACTGTTGTTAGGTGTCATTGAGTCAGTTCAACTCATAGAAAGCCTATGTGAAACAGAATAAAAGGCTGCCCAGTCCTGCACCATACTCACATTCCTTGCTATGTTTGGGCCAATTATTGCAACCACCATGTCAATCCATTTCATTGGGGCCTTCCTCTTTTTCACTGACCCTATACTTTGCCAAACATGATGTCGTTCTCCAGGGACTGATCCCTCCTGATAACATGTCCAAAGTAAGTAAGACGAAATCTCACCACCCCTGCTTCTAAAGAGCATTCTAGCTGTAGTTGTTCCAAGACAGGTTTGTTTGTTCTTCTGGAAGTCCATGATATATTCAATATTCTTCACTAGCACCATAATGCAAGGGCATCAATTCTTCTTCAGTCTTCCTTATTCATTGTTCAGGTTTCGCATGCGTATGAGGTGATTGAAAATACCATGGCTTGGTTCAGGTTCACTTTAGTCCTCAAAGTGACATCTTTGCTATTTTTGCATTTTAAAGAGGTCTTTTGCAGCAGATTTGCCCAATGGAATATGTCATTTGATTTCTTGACTGCTGGTTCCATGGGCGTTGATTGTGAATCCAAGTAAAATGAAATCATTGACAATTTCAATCTTTTCTCTGTTTATCACAATGTTGCTAACTGGTCCAGTTGTGAGGATTTTTGTTTTCTTTATGTTTAGCTGTAATCCATACTGAAGTCTGTAGTCTTTGATCTTCATCAGTAAGTGCTTCAAGTCATCTTCCACTTCAGCAAGCAAAGTTTTGTCATCTGCATGTCACTGGTTGTTAATGAGTCTTCTTCGAATCCTGATGCTGTGTTCTTCTTCATATAGACCAGCTTCTCAGATTATATGCTCAACATACAAATTGAATAAGTATGGTGAAGGGGTACAAGCTTGATGCAGACCTCTTCTTGTTTTAAATCATGTAGTAACCTCTCATTCTGTTCCAACAATTTTCTCTTCGTCTATATACAGGTTCTGAATGAGCACAATTAAGTTTTCTGGAATTCTCATCCTTCAAAATGTAATCCATAATTTGTTATAATCCACATAATTGAATGCCTTTTCATATTCGATAAAACACAAGCAAACAGCTTTCTGATATTTCCTGCTTTCAGCCAAGATCCATATGACATCAGCAATGATATTTTATTTACCCGTCCTCTTCCGAATCTGGCTTGAATTTCTGGCAGTTCCCTGTCAGTGCACTGCTGCAACCATTTTTTAATTATCTTCAGCACAATGTTACTTACATGTCATGTTGATGACATTATTGATAATTTCCACATTCTGTTAGATCACCTTTCTTTGGAATGGGCATAAGTATGGATTTTTTTCCAGTTGGTTGGTCAGGTAGCTGTCTTCCAAATTTCATGGCATACATGAGTGCACACTCCCAGCATTGCATCCATTTGCTGAAACATCTCAATTGGTATTTTGTTTATTCCTGAAGCATTGTTTTTCACCAATGCCTACAGTGCAGCTTAAACTTCTTCCTGTAATACCATTTGCTCTTTATCACATGCTACCTCATGAAATGGTTGAAAGTCGACCAATTATTTTTGGTGTAGTTACTCTGTGTATTTTTTCTATCTTCTTTTGATGCCTCCTGTGTTGTTCAATTTTATGCCCATAGAGTCCTTCAGTGTTGCAGCTTGAGGCTTCAATTTTTCTTCAGTTCTTTCAGCTTGAGATGCCAAGCGTGTTCTTCCCCTTTGTTTTTCTAACTCCAGGTCTTTGCATATCTCATTACAATCCTTGTCTTTGTTTTCTCAAGCCTCTCTCTGAAATCTTTTGTTCAGTTCTTTTACATCATCATTTCTTTTATGTGCTTTAGCTACTCTTCATTCAAGAGTAAGTTTTGGAGTCTCTTCTGACATCCATTTTGATCTTTTCTTTATTACCTTTTGTTTTCTTCATGTATGATGTCCTTGATGTCATTCCATACAGTTTGTCTGGTCTTCAGTCATTAGCATTCAGTAAGTCAAATCTAGTCTTAAGATGGTCTCTAAATTCAAATGGGATATACTCAAGGTTGTGCTTTGGCTCTTGTAGACTTGTTCTAATTTTCTTCAGCTTCAACTTGAACTTGCATATGCTCAATTGATGATCTGTTCTGCAGTTGGCCCCTGGCCTTGTTCTTACTGATGATATTGAGCTTCCCCATCATCTCTTTCCACAGAAGTAGTTGATTTGATTGCTGTGTATTCCATCCAGCAAGATCCATATGTATAGTTGTCATTTATGTTGTTGACAAAAGGTATTTCCAATGAATAAGTCATTGGTCTAGTGAAAATTCTATCACATGTTCTCCAGTGTTGTTTCTATCACTGAGGTCCTGTTTCCCAACTACTAATCCTTCTTCTTTTTCCCAGATTTTGCATTCCAATCACAAACAATTGTCAATTCATCTTGATTGTACATTTGATCAATTTTATATTGCAAAAGTTAGTAAAAATCTTCAATTTCTTCATCTTTAGGATTAGTGGTTGGGTGTAAATTTGAATAACACTTGTATTAACTGGTGTTTGTTGTAGGCATGTGGATATTATCCTATTGCTAACAGCATTGCACTTCAGAAGAGATCTTGAAATGTTCTTTTTGACAATGAATGCAATGTCATCATGCCTCTTCAATAGTATATAGGCCATATGATTGCCCGATTCAAAATAGCTGGTACTAGTCCACTTCAGCTCACTAATACCTAGGATATCAATCTTCAAGAAATTCATTTTATTTTTAACAACTTCTGGTTTTCCTTGATTCATAACTTATACATTTCACATTCCAGTTACTATTGGATGTTTATTGCTTTTTTTTTTTTCCCATTCTGAGTCATGCCACATCAGCAAATGAAAGTCCCAAATGCTTTGCTCCATCCACATCACTGAAGTCAAATCTACTTTGAGGAGGCAGCTTTTCCTCAGTCACATTTTGAATACCATCCAATCTGAGGGGCACATCTTCCAGCACTATATCAGACAATATTCTGCTGCTATTCATAAGGTTTTTCACTTGTCATTTTTTTTCAGAAGTAAATTCCCAGGTTTTTTTTTTTTCCTTCCTAGTCTATCTTAGTCTGAAAGCTCCACTGAAACCTGTCCACCATGGGTGACCCTGTTAGTATTTGAAATGCCTGTGGCATAGTTGCCAGAATCACTGCTACCTGCAAGTCACCACAGTATGACAAACGGACAGACCAGTGGTGGACACTACTTATTAGAAAACTGAACAGTCATGTATCTTCATTAAGTATTTGCTGTCTGAGTGATCAAATGCTCAGTCAGAATTTCTTCTTAGCCCTGAATTCAGTCACTGTCTATGCTAATTATTAACCCAGGAAGGCTTTGAAAAGTGTCTTTGGTACTCAAGACAAACACTTCCTCTGCTTAGATGTTACAGAAAAGAGTCTGTTAGTTGCCTTGCAAAAGGCACACAATATGTGCATCACCTGCTCATTCACTCCTCTGCTGTCATGTGGCAACTACTTATTGATCGATTACCACAGCAGACACTATCCTATACGCAGGGGATATGGCTCAAGAGCACAAAGATCAGTAGAAAAAAGGCACTAAATTCACAAATAAAGAAAAACTGGGGTGATTTCATATGCAAGCTGTATAAGTTTCTATGGCTGCTAGAGCAAATTACCATGAGCTTAGTGGCTTAAAACCACACAAATTTGCTGTAGATCAGAGGTTGAAATGGTTCTGACTGGGCTAAAATCAAGATGTTAGCAGGGCTGAGTTTCTTCTAGAGTCTCTTAGGACAGAATCCACTTCCCTGCCTTTTCTAGCTTCTAGAAGCCAACTGCATGTTCACGGCCTCTTCATCTGTCTTCAGAATCAGCAGGGTAACGTCTTCAAATCTCTCTCACTGCCTGACTTGCCTGCCTCCCTCTTTCACTTATAAGTACTTTTATGATTACATTTGGGTCACCTGGATAATCCAGAATAATCTCCCCATATCAAGATCCTTTTAGCTTAATCACAACTGCAAAGTCTCCTTTGCCATGTAAGGTAGTATATTCACAAATTCCAGGAATTAGGATGTGGACATATTTGAGGGCCCATTAGTCTGCCTAGTAATGCATAATAACAGGATATTGATAAATCGAGGAATCGAAAACTTTATCCAGTAGGTACAAAACAATTAGTCTTTATTGTTAATATCTTACTTTACAATGAAAACTTTCTGTTCTTTACTCAAATTCTTGATAGAATAAACACTTCCTCCCATATAAACCACTTAACTTAATCTCTTTTACCCTTTGGGAAAGTTAAAAATAAGATTAAATTATCTTGAGCCACAGGAATCCAAAAAGAAACCCCTTCAAGAAATGATGTAGCTGATAAAGACAGCTCTTTTGCACAGTCCTTGTCTGATTCTTGAGGCAGGAATTTAGTGCTGAAAAAGTTAGACTGGGATCAGGCAAAATCTTTTTATATGTAATATATTAAATATATATATATATATATATATATATATATATATATTAGGGAGCCATAAAAACACAATCCAATTTATGTTTCTGATAAGAATACAGTTCATTTGGTGGAGCCAAGATGGTGGAATAGCCAGATGCTTCCGGTGATTCCTCTTACAACAAAGACCCAAAAAATCAAGTGAAACAATTATATTTATGACAAGCTAGGAGCCCTGAACATAAAAGGCAAAATTAGAAAATGGACTAAGCAGCAGAGGGAGAGAGAGACAGTTCAGAAATGGAGAGGAGTTGCCAGACCTGAATTGTGGTGATCCCTCAGGGAGAAGCACCCAGTTTCACAACCTACTCACACCTCCAGAACCAGAGAAGAATGACAGTTTTGGCAAAAGCTAAGTGCTTGCATATATTTTACTGCACCCCTCACCTGGGATAGGCACATTTGAACTCCCTGAACCATGCTCCTGGACATGGACAAGGAATAAATTCACAACAGGGCGAAAAGATAATTTGCCAGCTCCACTAGCCTGGAGAGCCCAGGACAGAAGCGGCTCCTGTCCAGGTATAAACAGTCCATGGACTTTGAATAACTTTCCCCTCGATGGACCTGTGTGGGCCTATTTCAGGAGACTAGGCCCTTGCTGGCAGACTGCAACTGTTTAAGCTTTACAGTGGAGAGGTGGGTGTCTGATACTTGACACAGCTTTGCCTATTAAACAGGGTCCTCACCTACCCACATCAGGGGCTTAAGGACTGGTGGCTCCACTTAGGTCACCCAGCCCCTGGTAACAGGGGTCCAAGGATAACTGGTGCCTCCCAGTCATTACAACCAAAAGCATTGGGTGCCCCTGATCAGTCTGCAGAACCCACCCTCCTGTACACTCTAGGGAACTGGGACATGCTTTCCTCAGAGACACTTGGGGAAAGGCTGTCAGCCCAATGCCTTGTTCAGAGCATGACAACCTGCTGCAAACAGATACCTTTACCTACACCAAACACCCCTCCCCCTCTAAGACTGTAGGGCAGGGCCTGTACCACACATTTGATGACCACTTACCTCGACACCTGAGCCAAATCCACACAAGAAAAGGGAACGGACACATAAGCTCAATACCTAATAACAGCTCTAGCCATCTGGTAACAGGTCGTCAGAGCTCCAAAGGTGAAAATAATCAAGCTACCTCACTCAAGAAACCCATTTGGGCATATGAAAACAGAACAAAGGTGGAAACTAGAATACAGTAAGCAAACATAAAATAAACTAATACAATAACTTATACACGGCTTAGAGACAACAGTCAATATCAAACCACATAAAGAAACAGACCATGATCACTTCAACTAGCTCTCAAAACATTGAATCAAAGGATCTTCTGGATGAAGGTGTCTTCCTGGAATTACAAGATGCAGAATTCAAAAGATTAATATACAAAACTCTTCAAGACATCAGAAAGGAGATCAGGCAATATGCAGAACAAGCCAAGAAACAAACAGATAAAGCAGTTGAAGAAATTAAAAAGGTTATTCAAGAACATAATGAAAAAACAAATAAGCTGCAAGAATACATAGAGAGACAGCAATCAGAAATACAGAAGATACACAATAAAATTACAGAATCAGACAACTCAGTAGAAAGTCAGAAGAGAGGAATAGAGCAAATGGAAGGCAGAATTGGTGACTTTGAAGATAAAGCACTTGGTGCCAATACATGTTTGAAGAAATATCTGATAAAAAATGAAGAAACATTAAGAATCATGTGGAACTCTATCAAGAGAAATAACCTATGAGTGATTGGAATACCAGAAAAGGGAGGGATAACAGAAAATACATAAAGAATTGTTGAAGATTTGTTGGCAGAAAACTTCCCTGATATCATGAAAGATGACAAGATATCAATCCAAGATACTCATTGAATTCCACATAAGGTAGATGTTAAAAGAAAGTCACCAAGACATATTATAATCAAACTTGCCAAAACCAAAGATAAAGAGAGAATTATAAGAGCAGCGAGGGATAAATGAAAAGTCACCTACAAAGAACAGTCAATAAGCATAAGCTTGGACTACTCGGCAGAAACCATGCAGGCAAGAAGACAATGGGATGACTTATATAAAGCATCGAAGGAAAAAAATTGCCAGCCAAGAATCATATATCCAGCAAAATTGTCTCTCAAGTATGAAGGTGAAATAAGGACATTTCCAGATAAGCAGAAGTTTAAGCAATTCATAAAAACCAAACCAAAACTACAAGAAATACTAAAGGGAGTTCTTTGGTTAGAAAATCAATAATATCAGGTATCAACCCAAGACTAGAACACTGGACAGAGCAATCAGATGTTAACCCAGACAAGGAAATCACAAAAATAAATCAAGATAAAAAGACGCTCAAAACAGTGGAACAGTGAAGACATTATGTAAAAGAAGACAACGTTAAAATAATAAAGAGGGACTAAGAATTGTAGTAATAGATCTTTCATATGGAGAGGAAGACAAAGTGATATAAAGAAATAAAAGCTAGGTTTAAACTTCGAAAAATAGGGGTAAATACTAAGGTAACCACAAAGGAGGCTAACTATCCTACTCCTCAAAATAAAATGCGAGGAAAAAATAGAGACTCAGCAGAAATAAAATCAACAAAAACCAATCAGAGGAAAAGACAATATACAAAGATGAACTACTCATCACAAAAAATTAGGTGAGAAAAAGAAACTGTTGACAATACACAAAAAAAGACATCAAAATGACAGCACTAAACTCATACCTATTCATAATAATGCCAAATATTAATGGAGTAAATGCACGGGTAAAGAAACAGAGAGTGGCAGAATGGTTAAAAAAAAAACAGAATCCGTCTATACGTTGCCTACAAGAGACACACCTTAGACTGAGACACGAACAAACTAAAACTCAAAGGACAGAAAAAAATATATCAAGCAAACAACAATCAGAAAGAGCAGGAGTGGCAATATTAATTTCAGAATTGAGGACCCAGACATAAAACCATCCCCATATGAGCAGCTGATATTTGGCAAAGGCCCAATGTCAGTTAAATGCAGAAAAGTGTTTTTAACAAATGGTGTGGGCATAACAGGGTATCCATCTGTAAAAAGTGAAACAAGACACATACCTCACACCATGCACAAAAACTAACTCAAAATGGATTGAAATCCTAAATATAAAATCTAAAACAATAAAGATTGTGGAAGAAAAAATAAGGTCAATGTTAGGAGTCCCAATACATGCATAAACAGTGTACAAAGCATTACTAGCAATGCAGAAGAGAAACCAGATAACTGGGAGCTCCTAAAATCAAACACCTATACTCATCCAAGACTTCACCAAAAGAATAAAAAGGCTACTACAGACTGGAAAGAAGTTTTTAGCTATGAAATTTCCCGTCAGCATCTGATGTCTAAAATCTACATGAGCCTGCAAAAACTCAACTACAAAAAGACAAATAACCCAATTAAAAAATGGGCGAAGGATATGAACAGACACTTCACTAAAGACATTTGGGTAGCTAACAGACACATGAGGAAACGCTCACAATCATTAGCTATTAGAGAAATGCAAATCAAAACTATAATGAGATTCTATGTGACTCCAACAAGGCTGGCATTGATCCAAAAAACACAAAATAATCAATGTTGGGGAGGTTGTGGAGAGACTAGAACACTTATACACTGCTGATGAGAATGTAAAATGGTACAACCACTTTGGAAATTGATTTGGTACTTCCTTATAAAACTAGAAATAGAACTACCATACAATCCAGCAATCTCACTCCTTGGAATATATCCTAGAAAATAAGAGCCTTTATACAAACAGATACATGCACACCCACGTTCATTGCAGCACTGTTTACAATAGCAAAAAGATGGGAGCAACCAAGGTGCCCATCAATGTATGAATGGATAAATAAATTATGGTATATTCATGCAATGGAATATTACACATCAATAAATAACAATGATGAATCCATGAAACATTTCATAACATGGAGGAATTTGGAAGGTATTATGAAATCAGTCAGCTGCACAAGGACAAATATTGTATAAGACTACTATTATAAGAACTTGAGAAATAGTTTAAACAGAGAAGAAAATATTCTTTGATGGTTTTGAAGGGGGGAGGGAGGGAGGGAGGGAGAGGGTTTTTCACTAATTAGACAGTAGACAAGAACTATTTTAGGTGAAGGGAAAGACAACACACAATACTGAGAGGCAAGTACAACGGGACTAAAACAAAAGCAAAGAAGTTTCCTGAATAAACTGAATGCTTTAAAGGGCAGCCTAGCAGGGGCAGGGATTTGGGGACCATGATTTCAGGGGACATCTAAGTTAATTGGCATAATAAAATCTATTAAGAAAACATTCTGCATTCCACTTTGGAGCGTGGTGTCTGGGGTCTTAAAGCCTAGCAAGCAGCTTTCTAAGAGGCATCAACTGGTCTCAACCTACCTGGAGCAAAGGAGAATGAAGAACACCAAAGACACAAGGTAATTAAGAGCCCAAGAGGCAGAAAGGGCCACATAAAGCAGAGAGTATGTTAGCCTGAGACAAGAAGAACTAGGTGGTGCCTGGCTACAACCAGTGACTGTCCTGACAGGGAACACAACAGAGAACCCCCGAGGGAGCAGGAGAGCAGTGGGATGCAGACCCCAAATTCTCATAAGACCAGACTTAATGGTCTGACTGAGACTAGGATGACCCCAGAGGCCATGGTCCTCAGACCTTCTGTTAGCCCAAGATAGGAAACATACCCAAAGCTAACTCTTCAGGCAGGGATTGGACTGGACTATGGGATAGACAAGGATACTGGTGAAGAACGAGCTTTTTGGATCAGGTAGACACTTGAGACTATGTTGGCATCTCCTGTCTGAAGAGGTGATGAGAGGGCACAGGGGGTCAGAAGCTGGCCGAATCGACATGAAAAGAGAGAGTGGAAAGAAGGAGTGTGCTGTCTCATTAGGGGGAGAGCAATTAGCAGTATATAGCACGCGTTTATGAATTTTTGTGTGGGAGTCTGGCTTGATTTGTAAACTTTCACTTAAAGCACAAGAAAAGTTAAAAAAAAAAAAGAATACAGTTCATTTCATAGTTTTCATTTCTTGTGAATTTACCATTGTGAAAAGATCAAAGGTGTCATATTAATCAACCAACACCCCCGCTCAGGTGAACAAAGGACTTGAGGTGCTCTTTCCTTCTCCCAAGACAAATAATTCCAGATGAGGTTTGAAGGAGGAGACAGAATCTCAGCATCTGGACCCCACACCTGTCAGTATTTGGAATTAACAATTTTCATTAGTGCTGGAATTCTTTAGTTCTTTATATGGAACAATATTTTCATGATGTTGTAAAACAGCCTGATTATCACATAAGATTCCACTCAATTCAATGCCATACAGGAAAAAGAGCATCAAACAACCTGCATCTAAATATTTGCATTTTATTTTTTCAAAGGAAAGGAAACCACCTTACGCGAGGTACCGCCCATGGCACTGTGCTGAGCTCTAAGGGACAACCCTTCAAAGAGGAAGCTTGGACACCGTGATGCAAATTTGAGCTGTCTCCATTTTGATAGGAAAAATAAATCTTGTTATTGAATGACTGCTGGGTCTCCCCCTGCACATCCCCAAATTACTTCTTAGACTACTGATTTTAATGGCTATTTCAGGAATAGACAACTATGTTAGCAGCATGTCTACTTCTGCAGGAGGCTTACCAGTGTCGGTACCGGTTGCCATTGAGTGAATTCCGACTCATGGCGACCCCATGTGTGTCAGAGTAGAACTGTGCTCCATAGGGTTTTCAATGACTGATTTGTTGAAAGTGGGTCTTTAGGCCTTTCTTCTAAGGCACTTCTGGGTGGACTCAAACCTTCAACCTTTCTGTTCGCAGCTGAGGGCATTAACTCTCTGTACCATTCAGGGCCTCTAGTGCTCATTAAAAGTGCTCATTACTCTAAGTTAAAACAGAATGCTGTATTTGTGGACATATCAGAAAAGCAAGGAATGGGGCATAGTGTTGCTGGCTGTTACTCCAAATTCTCCACCTGATGAAATAGAAGAGGCCCCTGATATATGCATGTGAAAGCTGGACAATGAATACGGAAGACTGAAAAAGAGTTGACGCCTTTGAATTGTGGTCTTGGCGAAGAATATCGAATATACCATGGGCTGCCAAAAGAATGAACAAATCTGTCTTAGAAGAAGTACAGTCAGAATGCTCCTGAGAGGCAAGGATGGCGAGACTGCATCTTACATAGTTTGGACATGTTGTCAGGAGGTATCAGTCCCTGGAGAAGGACATCATGCTTGGCAGAGTACAGGGTCAGCAGAAAAGAGGAAGACCCTCAACAAGGTGGATTGACACAGTGGCCGCAACAATGAGCTCAAGCATAACAACGATTGAAAGGATGGCTCAGGACTGGGCAGTGTTTCTTTCTGTTGTGCATGGCGTTGCTATGAGTCAGAACCAACTCAACGGCAACTAACAATAACCATGACGTAGGTAGCTTAGGAAGCTGGGCCAGGCCGGTCCTGTCCTGGAGCAGATATTCAGCCAAGGATGGGAAGCTTAGGTCAGAATGGGTGGATGTTAGGACTGCAGCAGGAAGAACACCTGGCAGAATGGCTAAACATCCATACCATGGACTATTAAAAAAAATTCAGGTATAAAAAGGAATGAAGTTCAGATAGATGCTACGCCATGGAAGGACCTTGAAAACTTTATGCTAAGTGATAGAAGCCAGACACAAAAGGTCACATATTGCATGATTCCATTTATGTGAAATATCTACCATAGGCAAATCCATATAGACACAAAGCAGATTGGTGGTTGCCAGAGGCTGGGAGTGGGGAGGAGGAAGAGGAACAACTGCTTAATGGGTGTGGAGTTTCCATTTGTTCTGCAACTAGGTAATGGCCATGTTAGACAACATTATGAACGTATTTAATGCACTGAGTTGTACACTTCAGAATTGTTAAAATGGTAAATATTTTACCACAATTAAAAAAAATATATATACAACAGGCAGCAGGGGCTGCCTCTAGCTGGATCGCTCTCAGCTTTGGGTTTGGTTTGGAGTAGAGAAAGGCCTTGTGAAATTCCCCTATTAATATTGTTGTTGTTGTTGTTAGGTGCTGTCGAGTCGACTCCGACTCATAGCGACCCTATGCACAACAGAACAAAACAACGCCTGGTCCTGTGCCATCCTTACAATCGTTGTTATGCTTGAGCCCATTGTTGCAGCCACTGTATCAATGCACCTTGTTGAGGGTCTTCTCTTTTCCACTGACCCTGTACTTTGCCAAGCATGATGTCCTTCTCCAGAGACTGATCTCTCCTGACAACATGTCCAAAGTATGTAAGACGCAGTCTCGCCATCCTTGCTTCTAAGAAGCATTCTGGTTGTAATTCTTCCAAGACAGATCTGTTCATTCTTCTGGCAGTCCGTGGTATATTGGATATTCTTTGCCAACACCACAATTCAAAGCTGACAATTCTTCAGTCTTCCTTATTCATTGTCCAGCTTTCACATGCATATGATGCGATTGAAAATAGCATGGCTTGGGTCAGGCACACCTTAGTCTTCAAGGTGACGTCTTTGCTCTTTGACACTTTAAAGAGGTCCTTTAAAGATTTACCCAATGCAGTGCATCTTTTGATTTCTTGACTGCTGCTTCCATGGCTGTTGATTGTGGATCCAAGTAAAATGAAATCCTTGACAACTTCAAACTTTTCTCCATGTATCATGATGTTGGTCATTGGTCCAGTTGTGAGGATTTTTGTTTTCTTTATGTTGAGGTGCAATCCATACTGAAGGCTGTGGTCTTTGGTCTTCATTAGTAAGTGCTTCAAGTCCTTTTCACTTTCAGCAAGCAAGGTTGTGTTATCTGCATAACGCAGGTTGTTAATGAGTCTTCCTCCAGTCTTGATGCCCCATTCTTCTTCGTATAGTCCAGCTTCTCGTATTATTTGCTCAGCACACAGGTTGAATAGGTATGGTGAAAGAATACAACCTGGACGCACACCTTTCCTGACTTTGAACCAATCAGTATCCTCTTGTTCTATCTGAACAACTGCCTCTTGATCTATGTAAAGGTTCCTCACGAGCACAATTAAGTGTTCTGGAATTCCCATTCTTCGCAATGTTATCCATAATTTGTTATGATCCACATAGTCGAATGCCTTTGCATAGTCAATAAAACACAGGTAAACATCCTTCTGGTATTCTCTGCTTTCAGCCAGGATCCATCTGACATCAGCAATGATATCCCTGGTTCCACATCCTCTTCTGAAACCGGCCTGAATTTCTGGTAGTTCTCTGTCGATATACCGCTGCAGCCATTTTTGAATGATCTTCAGCAAAATTTGCTTGAGTGTGATATTTATGATATTTTTCTATAATTTCTACATTCGGTTGGACCACCTTTCTTGGGAATAGACATAAATATGGATCTCTTCCAGTCAGTTGGCCAGGCAGCTGTCTTCCATATTTCTTGCCATAGACGAGTGAGCGCCTCCAGCACTGCACCTGTTTGTTGAAACATCTCAATTGATATTCCATCAATTCCTGGAGCCTTGTTTTTCGCCAATGCCTTCAGAACAGCTTGGACTTTTTCCTTCAGTACCATTGGTTCCTGATCATATGCCACCTCTTGAAATGGTTGAACATCAACTAATCCTTTTTTGTATAGTGGCTCTGTGTATTCCTTCCATCTTCTTTTGATTCCCATGGAATCCTTCACTACCTCATTAAAATACAGGTGCATAATTCAACTTTCAGAGAATCAGTTAGACAGAATCGGCAAAGGATGATAGCGGCATTCTGTCATCAGTGCTTCTGTAGCTGAATGTGATTTTCATGAATTCGTGAGTGAATTTGCTTAAAGAATCTGGCAGCTTTGACACATCCGAGCAATGGTACACAGCACCCTGACAATACATTCATTTTAGGTAAATAACAGAGTGCACAAAACTTTTTGGATTCAGCTTTTAAGTCATATTTAATACAGCAAATCTACTATCCATGTACAGTCCATTCCCAATTGATAAGCCATTAGGCAAAATGTGAGAGGAGCACTTTCTAAATATGAGATTCATTTAAAATTCATTAAGATTCCACTATGTGTCAAACACCAAGTGGAACTTATTTCCAAAGGAAGTGTAACTAGACACTGTGAAATGTGAGATTGTAAATTCAGTAAAATGCATTATACTGTCCTTGTTTCCAAAATAAAGAAATATTACAATGCAATTTTGGAGATTGATACGAAAAGATATCGGAAATATTTGTCCCACCCCTTTATCTTCTCACAGTTTCCTCAAGTCTCTCTAGCCTGTCCTGAAAGGCTCATCACACGTAAAATTATCTCCGATGCTCACAGTTGGAATCAAGGTCCCTGGCCCATTACTGTTAGAGCATTCTATTTTGCTTGCTCTTGGTAATGCCCATGAGGGCAGAGACTTCTGTCTGCTTTTATCACAACTTCTTCCCTAGTGCCTGAATTTCTGAATAAATACATTTCAATACTCTCCCCAGCCTGTTCAGCATATTTGTTTGAGCCTTCAAACTCTAAAAAGGCCAGTACCCTGCTCATTCAACTCCAACTTCTCCGGGAACCTGCACAGTAATTGGCACACAGCAGGTGTTCATAGAACAGGCTGAATGTGACAAACGCTACCATAGTGAGCCACAATTTGATCAGTGACTACAGGTATTTTGTTTTCGGTGGCTGTTTCCAGACCTTACTACTAGCTCAGTTGTTTGGTTGCTCACTCATCACTGACATCGCTGAAAAAATCTGAAAGATCACAGATGACTTGCAAGATAGTTTGTGTAGAGAGGAGAGATAACTCCAGTGTAGGAAGAGAGCAGTATTGTTTGTCAATTTTTTTTTTTCACCTGGATGGCTACAGCTCTCAAACGTTTTGAGTTCACATCATACTTTGAAAAACAGAATTTCTAGTTACATCTACAATTATCATGTTTTCATGTGGGTGCCCTTCTGAGTGGGATTTCTGACTGATAGGACTCACTCAGCACAGTTCTGCCTTGTCCCCGGCAGGGCATATTCCATTTTTGTCCAGTGCTGGGGAAATAGGACAAGACTCCTTTCTGATCTCTGTCTTCCAATGAGGTATTCCCTCACTCCACTCAAAGCTTCCTTAGCAGATGTCAACGTAACGGTGTGTGGGTTCCAGGCCCACCAAGCAGCATGTATTCAGTGGAGGAGCAAGGCTCTATGGCAGTCAGTATGAGAGACAGCAGAGGAGGATTGGATTCCACTCAAAGCTCTTCTCTCTGACACTGAGTTTGAGGAATGAAGGTGGCATGATCGAGGTCTGCTTTTCTTCATTTTATACATAAGGGTATAATGATTATTCTAAAAAAAAAAATCTTGGTTTAACTACTTTTAAATTATTTATTTGAATCATCTCAACAGTCAGGCAAATCATTTTTTGCCTAGTTTTTTTTTTTTTTTTTTATTTTTTGGCTAAAGATCTCTTGGTGGCTCACATTGTTTGTTTTAGGCTACTAACCAAAAGGTTAGCAGTTCAGAACCACTCAACGGCATCATGGAGAAAAGGTCTGGTGATCTGCATTGGTAAAATTACAGCCAAGGAAACCTTGGGGAGTAGTTCTACTCTATACACACGGTGTCACCAAGAGTTGAAATCGACCAGAAGACAATGGGTTTTGTTTTTTAATCTTACCGTGCTTCAGGTGAAAGTTTACATTGCAAATCAATTTCTCATCTAAAAATTTATACACAGATTGTTTTGTGATATTAGTTGCAGTCCCCACAATGTGTTAGTACTCTCCCTTTTTCTCTTTACACCCTGGATCCCCCAGTTCACTAGTCCAGTTTTCCTGCCCCTTCCTGCCTTGTCCTTTTTGTTTTTGGGCAGGTATTGCCCATTTGGTCTCATATACTTGATTGAACGAAGAAGCACATTGCTCATGTGTGTTGTTATTTGTTTTATAGGCCTGTCTAATCTTTGGACTTCAGGAGTGGTCTCATTTCTGAGTTAGCAGGGTGTCCAGAGGCTATAGTCTCAGGGGTTCCTCTAGTCTCTGTCAGACCAGTAAGTCTGGTCTTTTTATGTGTGTGTGTGAATTTGAATTTTCTTCTAAATTTCTCCCTCTCTGTCCAGGACCCTGTATTGCGATCCTTGTCAGAGCCGCAGGTAGTGGTAGCAGGACACCATCTAGTTCTTCTGGGCTCAGGCTGGTGGAGGGTGTGGTTCATGTCATCCATTAGTCCTTTGGATTAATATTTTCCTTGTTTTTTTGTTTTCTTCATTATCCTTTGCTCTGGATGGTATGGGACCAATAGATGTAACTTAGAAGGCCACTCACAAGTTTTTAAGACCCCAGGTGCTACTCACCAAAGTGGGATGTAGAACATTTTCTTTATGAACTATGTTATGCTTGTTGACCTAGATGCCTTGGAGACCATGATCCCCAGCCCTCAGCCCCAGTAACTAGTTCCTCACAGTCTTTGGATGTGTCTAGGAAGCTTCTGTGATTTTGCCTTGGTCAAGTTGTGCTGATTTCCCCGATGCTGGGTGCTGTCTTTCCCTTCACCAAAGTTAAAACTTGTCTACTATGTAGCTAGTGACTTCTGCTTCCCACCCCTTCCCTCACTTATAATCATCAATGATTGTTTTTGTTTGTTTGTTTGTTTTTCTGTGTGTAAACCTTTTCTTGGGTTTTGTAGGAGTTGACTCAATAGCAATGGGTTTGGTTTTTTTTTTTTTTTATAATAACTTTTATTAAGCTTCAAGTGAACGTTTACAAATCCAATCAGTCTGTCACATATAAGTTTACATACATCTCACTCCCTACTCCCACTTACTCTCCCCGTCTTGAGTCAGCCCTTTCAGTCTCTCCTTTCTTGACAATTTTGCCGGCTTCCCTCTCTCTCTATCCTCTCATCCCCCCTCCAGGCAAGAGTTGCCAACACAATCTCAAGTGTCCACCTGATATAATTAGCTCACTCTTCATCAGCATCTCTCTCCCACCCGCTGACCAGTCCCTTTCATTTCTGATGAGTTGTCTTCGAGGATGGTTCCTGTCCTGTGTCAACAGAAGGTCTGGGGAGCATGGCCGCCGGGATTCCTCCAGTCTCAGTCAGACCATTAAGTTTGGTCTTCTTATGAGAATTTGGGGTGTGCATCCCACTGATCTCCTGCTCCCTCAGGGGTCCTCTGCTGAGCTCCCTGTCAGGGCAGACATCGATTGTGGCCGGGCACCAACTAGTTCTTCTGGTCTCAGGATGATGTAAGTCTCTGGTTCATGTGGCCCTTTCTGTCTCTTGGGCTCTTAGTTGTCATGTGGGCTTGGTGTTCTTCATTTTCCTTTGCTCCAGGTGGGTTGAGACCAATTGCTGCATCTTAGATGGCTGCTTGTTAGCATTTAAGACCCCAGACGCCACATTTCAAAGTGGGATGCAGAATGATTTCATAATAGAATTATTTTGCCAATTGACTTAGAAGTCCCCGCAAACCATGTTCCCCAGACCCCCGCGCTTGCTCCGCTGACCTTTGAAGCATTCATTTTATCCCGGAAACTTCTTTGCTTTTGGTCCAGTCCAATTGAGCTGACCTTCCATGTATTGAGTGTTGTCTTTCCCTTCACCTAAAGCAGTTCTTATCTACTGATTAATCAATAAAAAACCCTCTCCCACCCTCCCTCCCTCCCCCCCTCGTAACCACAAAAGTATGTGTTCTTCTCAGGTTTACTATTTCTCAAGATCTTATAATAGTGGTCTTATACAATATTTGTCCTTTTGCCTCTGACTAATTTCGCTCAGCATAATGCCTTCCAGGTTCCTCCATGTTATGAAATGTTTCACAGATTCGTCACTGTTCTTTATCGATGCGTAGTATTCCATTGTGTGAATATACCACAATTTATTTACCCATTCATCCGTTGATGGACACCTTGGTTGCTTCCAACTTTTTGCTATTGTAAACAGAGCTGCAATAAACATGGGTGTGCATATATCTGTTTGTATGAAGGCTCTTGTATCTCTAGGGTATATTCCTAGGAGTGGGATTTCTGGGTTGTATGGTAGTTCTATTTCTAACTGTTTAAGATAACGCCAGATAGATTTCCAAAGTGGTTGTACCATTTGACATTCCCACCAGCAGTGTATGAGAGTTCCAATCTCTCCGCAGCCTCTCCAACATTTATTATTTTGTGTTTTTTGGATTAATGCCAGCCTTGCTGGTGTGAGATGGAATCTCATCGTAGTTTTAATTTGCATTTCTCTAATGGCTAATGATCGAGAGCATTTTCTCACGTATCTGTTGGCTGCCTGAATATCTTCTTTAGAGAAATGTGTGTTCATATCCTTTGCCCACTTCTTGATTGGGTTGTTTGTCTTTTTGTGGTTGAGTTTTGCCAGAATCATGTAGATTTTAGAGATCAGGCGCTGGTCGGAGATGTCATAGCTGAAAATTCTTTCCCAATCTGTAGGTGGTCTTTTTACTCTTTTGGTGAAGTCTTTAGATGAGCATAGGTGTTTGATTTTTATGAGCTCCCAGTTATCGGGTTTCTCTTCATCATTTTTGGTAATGTTTTGTATTCTGTTTATACCTTGTATTAGGGCTCCTAGGGTTGTCCCAATTTTTTCTTCCATGATCTTTATCGTTTTAGTCTTTATGTTTAGGTCTTTGATCCACTTGGAGTTAGTTTTTGTGCATGGTGTGAGGTATGGGTCCTGTTTCATTTTTTTGCAAATGGATATCCAGTTATGCCAGCACCATTTGTTAAAAAGGCTATCTTTTCCCCAGTTAATTGACACTGGTCCTTTGTCAAATATCAGCTGCTCATACGTGGATGGATCTATGTCTGGGTTCTCAATTCTGTTCCATTGGTCTATGTGTCTGTTGTTGTACCAATACCAGGCTGTTTTGACTACTGTGGCTGTATAATAGGTTCTGAAGTCAGGTAAGGTGAGGCCTCCCACTTTCTTCTTCTTTTTCAGTAGTGCTTTGCTTATCCGGGGCTTCTTTCCGTTCCATATGAAATTGGTGATTTGTTTCTCTATCCCCTTAAAATATGACATTGGAATTTGGATCGGAAGTGCGTTAAATGTATAGATGGCTTTTGGTAGAATAGACATTTTTACTATGTTAAGTCTTCCTATCCATGAGCAAGGTATGTTTTTCCACTTAAGTATGTCCTTTTGAATTCCTTGTAGTAGAGCTTTGTAGTTTTCTTTGTATAGGTCTTTTACATCCTTGGTAAGATTTATTCCTAAGTATCTTATCTTCTTGGGGGCTATTGTGAATGGTATTGATTTGGTAATTTCCTCTTCGGTGTTCTTTTTGTTGATGTAGAGGAATCCAAGTGATTTTTGTATGTTTATTTTATAACCTGAGACTCTGCCAAACTCTTCTATTAGTTTCAGTAGTTTTCTGGAGGATTCCTTAGGGTTTTCTGTGTATATAATCATGTCATCTGCAAATAGTGATAACTTTACTTCTTCCTTGCCAATCCGGATACCTTTTATTTCTTTGTCTAGCCTGATTGCCCTGGCTAAGACTTCCAACACGATGTTGAATAAGAGCGGTGATAAAGGGCATCCTTGTCTGGTTCCCGTTCTCAAGGGAAATGCTTTCAGGTTCTCTCCATTTAGAGTGATATTGGCTGTTGGCTTTGCATAGATGCCCTTTATTATCTTGAGGAATTTTCCTTCAATTCCTATTTTGGTGAGAGTTTTTATCATGAATGGGTGTTGGACTTTGTCAAATGCCTTTTCTGCATCAATTGATAACATCATGTGGTTTTTGTCTTTTGATTTATTTATGTGATGGATTACATTAATGGTTTTTCTGATATTAAACCAGCCTTGCATACCTGGTATAAATCCCACTTGATCAGGGTGAATTATTTTTTTGATGTGTCGTTGGATTCTATTGGCTAGAATTTTGTTGAGGATTTTTGCATCAATGTTCATGAGGGATATAGGTCTATAATTTTCTTTTTTTGTAATGTCTTTACCTGGTTTTGGTATCAGGGAGATGGTGGCTTCATAGAATGAGTTGGGTAGTATTCCGTCATTTTCTATGCTTTGGAATACCTTTAGTAGTAGTGGTGTTAACTCTTCTCTGAAAATTTGGTAGAACTCTGCAGTGAAGCCGTCCGGGCCAGGACTTTTTTTTGTTGGGAGTTTTTTGATTACCGTTTCAATCTCTTTTTTTGTTATGGGTCTATTTAGTTGTTCTACTTCTGAATGTGTTAGTTTAGGTAGGTAGTGTTTTTCCAGGAATTCATCCATTTCTTCTAGGTTTTCAAATTTGTTAGAGTACAATTTTTCATAATAATCTGAAATGATTCTTTTAATTTCATTTGGTTCTGTTGTGATGTGGTCCTTCTCATTTCTTATTCGGGTTATTTGTTTCCTTTCCTGTATTTCTTTAGTCAGTCTAGCCAATGGTTTATCAATTTTGTTAATTTTTTCAAAGAACCAGCTTTTGGCTTTGTTAATTCTTTCGATTGTTTTTCTGTTCTCTAATTCATTTAGTTCAGCTCTAATTTTTATTATTTGTTTTCTTCTCGTGCCTGATGGATTCTTTTGTTGCTCACTTTCTATTTGTTCAAGTTGTAGGGACAGTTCTCTGATTTTGGCTCTTTCTTCTTTTTGTATGTGTGCATTTATTGATATAAATTGGCCTCTGAGCACTGCTTTTGCTGTGTCCCAGAGGTTTTGATAGGAAGTATTTTCATTCTCGTTGCTTTCTATGAATTTCCTTATTCCCTCCTTGATGTCTTCTATAACCCAGTCTTTTTTCAGGAGGGTATTGTTCATTTTCCAAGTATTTGATTTCTTTTCCCTCGTTTTTCTGTTATTGATCTCTAGTTTTATTGCCTTGTGGTCTGAGAAGATGCTTTGTAATATTTCGATGTTTTGGACTCTGCAAAGGTTTGTTTTATGACCTAATATGTGGTCTATTCTAGAGAATGTTCCATGTGCGCTGGAAAAAAAAGTATATTTTGCAGCAGTTGGGTGGAGAGTTCTGTATAAGTCAATGAGGTCAAGTTGGTTGATTGTTGTAATTAGATCTTCCGTGTCTCTGTTGAGCTTCTTACTGGATGTCCTGTCCTTCTCCGAAAGTGGTGTGTTGAAGTCTCCTACTATAATTGTGGAGGTATCTATCTCTCTTTTCAGTTCTGTTAAAATTTGATTTATGTATCTTGCAGCCCTGTCATTGGGTGCGTAAATATTTAATATGGTTATGTCTTCCTGATCAATTGTCCCTTTTATCATTATATAGTGTCCTTCTTTATCCTTTGTGGTGGATTTAAGTCTAAAGTCTATTTTGTCAGAAATTAATATTGCTACTCCTCTTCTTTTTTGCTTATTGTTTGCTTGATACACTTTTTTCCATCCTTTGAGTTTTAGTTTGTTTGTGTCTCTAAGTCTAAGGTGTGTCTCTTGTAGGCAGCATATAGATGGATCGTGTTTCTTTATCCAGTCTGTGACTCTCTGTCTCTTTATTGGTGCATTTAGTCCATTTACATTCAGGGTAATTATAGATAAATAAGTTTTTAGTGCTGTCATTTTGATGCCTTTTTATGTGTGTTGTTGACAATTTCATTTTTCCACATACTTTTTTGTGCTGAGGCGTTTTTCTTAGTAAATTGTGAGATCCTCATTTTCATAGTGTTTGACTTTATGTTAGTTGAGTCGTTACGTTTTTCTTGGCTTTTATCTTGAGTTATAGAGTTGTTATACCTTTTTGTGGTTACCTCATTATATACCCCTATTTTACTAAGTAAAAACCTAACTTGTATTGTCCTATATCGCCTTGTATCACTCTCCATATGGCAGTTCGATGCCTCCTGTATTTAGTCCCTCTTTTTGATTATTGTGATCTTTTACCTATTGACTTCCATGATTCCCTGTTATGTGTATTTTTTTTTTTAATTAATCTTAATTTGTTTGTTTTTGTGATTTCCCTATTTGAGTTGATATCAGGACGTTCTGTTTTGTGACCTTGTGTTGTGCTGATATCTGATATTATTGGTTCTGTGACCAAACAATATCCTTTAGTATTTCTTGTAGCTTTGGTTTGGTTTTTGCAAATTCTCTAAACTTGTGTTTGTCTGTAAATATCTTAATTTCGCCTTCATATTTCAGAGAGAGTTTTGCTGGATATATGATCTTTGGTTGGCAGTTTTTCTCCTTCAGTGTTCTGTATATGTCGTCCCATTCCCTTCTTGCCTGCATGGTTTCTGCTGAGTAGTCAGAACATATTCTTATTGATTCTCCCTTGAAGGAAACCTTTCTTTTCTCCCTGGCTGCTTTTAAAATTTTCTGTTTATCTTTGGTTTTGGTGAGTTTGATGATAATATGTCTTGGTGTTTTTCTTTTTGTATCAATCTTAAATGGGGTTCGATGAGCATCTTGGATAGATATCCTTTCGTCTTTCATGATGTCAGGGAAGTTTTCTGTCAGAAGTTCTTCAACTATTTTCTCTGTGTTTTCTGTCCCCCCTCCCTGTTCTGGGACTCCAATCACCCGCAGGTTATCCTTCTTGATAGAGTCCCACATAATTCTTAGGGTTTCTTCATTTTTTTTAATTCTTTTATCTGATTTTTTTTCAGCTATGTTGGTGTTGATTCCCTGGTCCTCCAGATGTCCCAGTCTGCATTCTAATTGCTCGAGTCTGCTCCTCTGACTTCCTAGTGTGTTGTCTAATTCTGTTATTTTATTGTTAATCTTTTGGATTTCTACATGTTGTCTCTCTATGGATTCTTGCAACTTATTAATTTTTCCAGTATGTTCTTGAATAATCTTTTTGAGTTCTTCAACAGTTTTATCAGTGTGTTCCTTGGCTTTTTCTGCAGATATCCTAATTTCATTTGTGATATCATTAAGCATTCTGTAAATTAGTTTTTTATATTCTGTATCTGATAATTCCAAAATTGTATCTTCATTTGGGAAAGATTTTGATTCTTTTGTTTGGGGGGTTGGAGAAGCTGTCACGGTCTGCTTCTTTAAGTGGTTTGATATGGATTGTTGTCTCCGAGCCATCACTGGGAAACTAGTTTTTCCAGAAAATCCGCTAAAAAAAAACTGCAGTCAGATCCCTATCAGAGTTCTCCCTCTGGCTCAGGCTATTCAGATGTTAATGAAGCCGCCTGGGGAGGGTGGGGGAGGGAACAGAGAGATAGGAGAGTAGCACCTCAGAATATAGCCAGAGTTGCTTGTCTTGCTTGGAATGACTGTTATATCTGAGATTCCCGCCGGCGCGTCGCCTATGTGTGCTGGCTGTGTGGAGATTGCCCCCAGGGGGTCTGGCCCGCTGGAGTCACGGTCAGATCCTCCGCTTCCAGCCCCACGCCCAGAGTCAAGGCTCCCCTACTGGGATGGTGCACTCTCAACTCCAAAATCAGTCGCTGCCTCCCGGGGACTTCTCGTCTCTCCAGCCGTGTGGCCGTGCCGCCCCCGTGAACCAGGTGGGCCCCCTCCCGGGGTTAGTTCAGATGGGTGGAGTAGCTCCCCGTGCTTGTGCCGCGACCGAGTGTCCCGGCTGGAACGCTGTTCTCCCCACTCCAATACCAGTCGCTGCCTCCCGGGGACTTCTCCTACCGGCTGCGTCCCACGCCGCCCGCGCGACCCGGCTGGTCCCCTTCCCGGGGTTAGTTCAGGGGGTGGAGCAACTCTCCGTGTTTATGGCGTACCTGCGTGCAGTCCAAATCCCTGCGGGACGGTTCTCCGGCTCGGATGCTGCTCTTTCTGCTCCAAGATCAGTCACTGCCTCCCGGGGACTTCTCCTACCGGCTGCGTCCCACGCCGCCCGTGGAACCGGCTGGTCCCCCTCCCGGGGTTAGTTCAGGGGGGTAGAGCAGGTCTCTGTGCTTGTGCCGTACCTGACTGGTACTCTGGCTCCAGGCTCTGGAAACTATCGCTGCTTCCCCGTATTAGTTCGTTCTCCGTCTCTAAATCTGTGTTTGTTGTTCAGGGTTCGTAGATTGTTATGTATGTGATCGATTCACTTGTTTTTCCGTGTCTTTGTTGTAAGAGGGATCCGAGGTAACGTCTGCCTAGTCCGCCATCTTGGCTCCGCCCCTCGATAAGTCGGGTTTGGTTTTTTTTTGTTTTGTTTTATAAACGTTTTCTTGGGTTTTTGTAACAGTGGTCTCATACAATATTTGTCCTTTTGTGATTGACTTATTTCACTCAGCATAATACCCTCCATTTATAACCATGTTATGAGATGTTTCTCAGATTCATCATTGTTCTTTATCACTGCATAGTATTCCATTGTGTAGGTACCATAATTTGATTATCCATTCATTTGTTGATAGGCACTTAGGTTGCTTCCATCTTTTTTCTATTGTGAATAATGCTGCAATGAGCGTGGAAGTGCATATGGCTATTTGTGTGATGGCTCTTATTTCTGTAGGGTATATTCCCAGGAGTGGGATCGCTGGGTCATATGGTTTTTTTTAAGGAGGTGCCATATAATTTTCTATAGTGGTTGTACCATTTTACATTCCTGCAAGCAGTACATACGAGTTCCAATCTCGCCAAAGCTTCTCCAACATTTGTTATTTTCTTTCCTTTTTTTTTTTTGATTCATGCCAGAAATGCCCAGGTGAGATGGTATCTCACTGTAGTTTTTATTTACATTTCTCTAATGGCTAGTGATCTTGGCATTTCCTCATGTGTCTGTTGTTATTGTTGTCATCGTTGTTAGCTGCTGTCAAGTTGGCTCCCACTCATAGTGACCCTATGTACAACAGAGCGAAACACTGCCAGGTCCTGTGCCATCCTTGCAATTGTTGTTATGCTTGAGCCCATTGTTGCAGCCGCTGTGTCAACCCATCTTGTTGTGTCAACCCATCTTGTTGAGTGTCAACCCATCTTGCTGAGTATCTTCCTTGTTTTCACTGACCCACCACTTTACCAAGCATGATGTCTTTCTCCAGGGACTTATCCCTCCTGATAACATCTTCAAAGTGTGTGGGACATAGTCTCGCCATCCCTGTTTCTAAGGAGCGTTCTGGTTGTACTTCTTCCAAGGCAGACTTGTTCGTTCTTTTGGCAGTCTATGGTATATTCAATATTCTTTGTCGACACCACAATTCAAAGGCATCAATTCTTCTTCGGTCTTCCTTATTCATCATCCAGTTTTGCATTCATATGAGGTGATTGAAAACACCATGGCTTGGGTCAGGCATACCTTGGTCTTCAAGGTGACTTCTTTGCTTTTCAACACATTAAAGATGCCTGTTGCATTAGATTTGCCCAATGCAACATGTCCTTTGATTTCTCAACTGCTACTTCCATGTTTGTTTGTGGATCCAAGTAAAATGAAATCCTTGACAACTTCAATCTTTTCTCCACCTATCATGACATTGTTTATTGGTCCAGTTGGGAGAGTTTTTGTTTTCTTTATGTTGAGATGTAATCCATACTGAAGGCTGTGGCCTTTGATCTTCATCAGTAAGTGCTTCAAATCCTTTTCACTTTCAGCAAGTAAGATTGTGTCATCTGCACAATGCAGGTCATTAATAAGCCTTACTCCAATCCTCAAGTCTGGTTCTTCTTCATATAATCCAGCTTGTGTCTGTTATCTACCTGATTGTCTTCTTTGGAGAAGTGTCAGTTCATCTCCTTTGCCCATTTTTTAATTGGATTATTTGTCTTTTTGTTGAGGTGTTGAAATATTTTGTATATCTTTGAGTTTAGACCCTTATAGGATATGTTCTAGCCAACATTTTTTTCCCAATCTGTAGGTTCTCTTTTTGCTCTTTTGGTGAAGTCTTTCAAAGAGTACAAGTGTTTAGTTTTTAGGAGCTCCCAGTTATCTAGTTTATCTTCTGGTGTTTGCGCATTGTTAGCTATGGCTTCTATTGTATATATGCCATGTTTTAGGGCCGCTAATATTGTCCCCATTTTTTCTTCTATGATTTTTATTGTTTTAAGTTTTATATTTAGGTCTTTGATCTATTTTTAGTTACCCTGGTGGCGTAGTGGGTAAGTATTATGGCTGCTAGCCAAGAGGTCAGCAGTTCGAATCTGCCAGCTGCTCCTTGGAAACTTTATGGGGCCGTTTTATTCGTCCTATTGGGTCGCTATGAGTTGGAATCGACTCAACAGCAGTGGGTTTTTGGAAATACTGGTGGCGTGGTGGTTAAGTGCTATGGCTGCTAACCAAGAGGTTGGCAGTTCAGATCCGCCAGGCACTCCTTGGAAACTCTATGGGGCAGTTCTACTCTGTCCTATAGGATCGCTATGAGTCAGAATCAACTCAACAGCAGTGGGTTTGATTTTTGGGTTTGTTTATGTGTATGGTGAGATGTATGGGTCCTGTTTCATTTTTTAATAGATGAACATCCAGTTTTGCCAGCACCATTTGTTAAAAAGGCTATCTTTTCCCCGTTTAATGGACGTTGGCCGTTTATGAAAGATCAGCTGACCATCGGTGAATGGATTTACATCTGGGTTCTCAGTTCTGCTCCATTGGTCTATGTGCCTGTGGTTGTACCAGTACTAGGCTGTTTTGACTACTCGTGGCTGTATAGTAGATTCTGAGATCAAATGGTGTGAGGCCTCCCACTTTGTTCTTTTTCTTCAATAATGATGGACCTCTTTCCTTTCCCTGTAAAGTTAGTGATTAGTTTTTTCATCTCATTGAAGAATGTCTTTGGTATTTGGATTGGGATTGCATTATATCTGTAGATCGCTGCGGGTAGAATTGACATTTTCATGACACTGAGTCTTCCTATCATGCTTATAGTATGTTTTTCCATTTATGTAGATCTCTTCCGGTTTCTTGCGGTAGTGTTTGTAGTTTTCTTTGTATATGTCTTTTACATCTGTGGTTAGATTTATTCCTAAATATTTTATCCTTTTAGGGCCTATTATAAATGGTATTGTTTTCCTGATTCCCTTTTCAAAATTCTCTTTGTGTGTGGGTATCCAACCGATTTTTGCATGTTTATCTTATATCCTGATACTTTGATGAATCTTTATTAGTTTCAGTAGTATTCTTGTGGAATCTTTGGTGTTTGCTACACACAGGATAATATCATCTGAGAATAGGGATAGTTTTACTTCTTCTTTTCCAATTTGGATGCCCTTCATTTCTTTTTCTTACCTTATGGTTTTGTTTTTTGGCTAGTAAATTTATTGGAGCAGTCTAACAGGAATTCAGCTAATGGCATTCTCTACTTATGAGGAGACTGAGGCCTCCAAAAAAAACACTTTGCCATCAAGTTGATTCCAACTCATAGCAACCCTATAGGACAGAGTAGAACTGTCCCATATGGTTTCCAAGGAGGACCCGTGGATTTGAACTGCTAACCGTTTGCTTAGTAGCTGTAGGTCTTAACAACTACACCACCAGGATGTCCCCTAAAAGATTAAGAGTATCCAAATATCTAGAATATAAATTGAAGACTAGATGGCAGTGAGACTGCTGGTTTCGAACCCTTAGGTGAAGGAAGGAAATCTTGACTTTACAACATCTTTGGTTATAGATTAACTCTGCCATTGGTCTGTGTTTCAAAGAAGGACTTTAGCATCACTTTTTTAGTGCTTTGTTGTTACATATGCTAACATCAGCAGGACCAAAAAAAAAAAAAAAAAGAGAGAATCTGGACAATCAAAAAGTTTATTTGGCCATGAATTAGCCATTCTAAGGAGGCCACAATCATCACTGATCCAGGTAGCCTAAAGTTCTCTATATGATTCCACATTTTTGGCTGTGGAGACACTTCCTATTTCAAAATTGGTCTGTAGCAGGAAAAACTGGGATTGTTCTCCCTGCAGGATCATTTCCTCTCCTTAATTTCCTGCTCAGTGGCTGAGTTCTGATTAGCCCAAACCCACAATTCGCTTCTCTCCTTCTGTCTCTTTTATCATTTCCCAGTTTAAAAATAGATTGTTTTATTTTATTTGATGAGTAAATGCCATGGGCATCACCCGTAGTGAATTGCCCTAGGCTACTGGAAAACTTCGCCTCCAGGGAGGACTCAATATACCTTCATTTCACCCCAAAGGAGCCATGTTTGCACTCAGGTTGAAAACTGGGACACCCTTAAAATACATCACCGCTGTGAAAAGTGATGAAAACTAAACCTCTATAGAGAAAAAAAAGAAATGTCTGGCCAGCCACCAATGACCCAACTTTCCACTGTATCAACTCCAGCCATCACCTGACTGTAACCACATGAGACCTCAAGCAAGTACCACCCAACGAAACCCTTCTCAAATTCCTAAGAGTAGAGTGACAGACAATAAAATGATTGTTGTTGTTTTAAGCCACAATAATTTTAAGCCATAAAATTTGGAGGTTATTTGTTTCACAGTGATAGATAATAAGAACAAATTTTGTTATCTGGAAGTCGAGTTTTGCTGTCACAAAAAGCTAAGCCTTTCAAAAAGGATGGAAGATAGAAGCAAGAAGGGCCTTGAGAAGACTATTACTAAAGCTTGAAGAGCCTTGAGTGGAACCATAGAAAAAACATAAAGAGCCTCAATGAGAGGCTGTCACTAAGGGTTTACAAGAAAGTAAGAAAATATTATTAAAAGTTAGAGGTAAAGGGAACTTGTATAGTGACAGAAAGTTTAATAACACTATCAGTTGAGGTAACAAGAAACAAATAGCAAATGTATAATCTAAAAAAAAAAATCTAGCTAAGGAAAATTCCGGGCAGAATATTGAAAGTGCCACCTTGTTTTTATTTTTTTCTCTACCTAGGATAACATGAGATAGTAGATATTAACTAAAGAACAATTATTGCACTTTGAATGGAATTTGGAGGAAATAAAAAAGATTCAGAGCAATAAAAGAGTTCTCTTTTTTTCCCCCCCAAAATAATAAGGATCCTAAAGCCAGTGATCAAATCTAGGATGCGATAGTGGAATCCTTCGATAAGACCTCACAAAGATCTAAGGCTGTGACTCTTAGAAACTTTCAGACAGAAAAAGTTCCTCTAAGAACTTGCAGGGCTAACTGCACAGATTAGTACTTTAAACAATAACAACAACAACAACAAAAAACCGTTGCCCTTGAGTCAATTCTGACTCATAGCAACCCTATAAGACAGAGTAGAATTGCCCTATAGGGTTTCCAAGGAGCAGCTGGTGGATTCAAACTGCCGACCTTTTGGTTAGCTGCTGAACCCTTAACCACTGCGCCACCAGAGTTTCCACTTTAAACAATAGAGTTCTTAAAAATATTAAGGACATTGTTCTTCAGTAAAGAGGTCAAGTACAGGAGGGCTTATCCTAAAGATATTTATGGTATGGCTTTTGTCTAATGAAGTGAACCGAAATAAGATTCACAGAAAACCCATGGAATGTTTTAAGAGAATTGCTATGGTGGAAGTACTACCAGCTTGGACTCAAAGTGGGAAGAGATGGTAAAAAAAGGAAATAAAGATCTTTGGACTCTCAACCTTTCAAAGGCAGGAAGAAGACTGAGAAGGCTACACAGGCCCTTTTTCATGGAGAGAAAGACTCCTGAGGGCAGAGCCAATGGCCATGGAAGATAACTCCCAGAGGGTAGGATTGAGCTTGAATCAAGAAACTGGTAAGATGCTCTCAGCTTGATTTCAGGACTACCCATTCCCCCATTCACCTTTACCACCATTATCTACTGGGCATGAGAGGGGTACAGAGCTTGTCTCTTTAATTCACAGACCAAGAAATTGTACTTGAGGAACTCCGCCCAAGGAGACATAGTTGTGCTTGGACCCAAATAAGATCCTGAGGCTGATGCCATGAAGACATAAGACTTTTGGTTGGTTTTGGGTGAAAGTGAGTATATTTTGCATATAAGAAGGATGTGAATTGTGGTCTAAGGAAAGACTACAGCAGAATTTATCTTCCGACAACATCCCCATACAGCCTGCCCTTCTAAACCTTACCACTGCCCCATCAAGAGGTAAAATCTGATACCTTTTCCCTTAAATCTAGGTGAGCATGTCTTTCTTTCTTAAAACCACAGGACATGGCACTGCATGACTTCCAAAGCTAGGCAGAAAAAGGTGATGCAGCTTTCACCTTCAATTGACACACTCCTGCTGGAGGCTTGAACCACCATTGTATACAGTACAACTGCCATGAGGCCACCGTGCTATATGAGGAAGCCAAAACTAGACCATGTGGAGAGGCTATAGGGAGAAGCTTGGAGACTACATGAAGAGAGAGAGATGGTCCCTGTCCAGCTGATCCAGCCCTGCAGTTTCAGCTCAGCGGACATCTTCCTAAAACCACATGAGGGACAACAGTGCAGAATCACTCCGCCAATCCCTTGCCAAATGTCTGGCCCACATGAACTATGAAAGATGACAAAATACTATTTGTTGTTTTAAGCACCTAAGTTTGGGGGAGATTTACAGTGTAGCGGTAAATCACTGGAACATTACTCTTCTCAGGAGATTCAGGCTCTCCGGGATAAGCTCCCTCAGCTTCTCTTCACTCAGCCCCAGACCCTCTGTGCCATTCCTCACCCTCTTTGCACTGCCCTTCTCAAAAAAAAATAAAAACAAAAAAAACACTGTTTTCTTCCCCAGAGGTCATGTGGTTTTCTGTGCCCAAACACTCAGCACCTCACCCTTCACTCACTTTCAGTGGATTCTTCAAACCTGAGCTCAGGGGCCTTTTCCTCTGGAGACTTCCCTGACCACACCCTTGGTCTAACCAGATGACAGCCTCTTTTACTTATCCGGTAGCATGTCTGTAATGCACCTCGTTCTACCCGACTGCACACTCCATGGGTGGGCCTTATTTCCTCCCCTATTTCTGTGGTACTTATGTATAAACAACAACAAAAATAAAACCCATTGCTCTCGAATCAATTCTGACTCATGGCAAGCCCGTAGGATTTTCTTGGCTGTCATCTTTAGAAAGGCAAATCACTAGGCCCTTCTTCTACAGCACTGTTGGATGTGTTCAAACTGCCAACCTATAGGTTAGTAGCAGATCAAAACCAGTTTATGCTACCCATTATGGTGGGTGCTTAATAAATATGTGCTAATGAATAAATTAACGACTATTAGCAGATTGAGCTGATCATGCTCATGATGTGCTTTTCAGAATGTGTTCTCAGGTGTTTTTTTTTCTCTTTCTTAACATTCATATCCTTCCACAGTCTTGTTGACATTGCTTCTTCAGCAACGTGGATTTTCAAATGGAATATAAAGGTGACATCAGCCCTGGACTCATACCAGTGTGTTAGGAACGCACAGTTACCTTAGACAGCGGGTGGTCAACTCCTCTTAATTTACAGCTGAGGGTCTGAGGTTAGGGAGATGATGATTGCCAAGGATGCACAGTGGGTGGCCGAGTTGTGACATGAAACTTGATCTTCCAACTCAGAGCTGTGCTCTTCCTCCAACTTAACTGTGACTCAATCAGGAATTCTATTTGGTAGAAAATTAACAAGCTCTATTTTTTATTTAGAACAAAACTGCTCAAAATAGCATCCTGGCAAGAACATTCAGACAAGGACGTGTAAGGCTGTTCACTCTCAGTTCCTTCTCTCATTGCCTTAAAAAAAAAACCAAACCAAACCCATTGCCGTTGAGTAGATTCTGACTCATAGTGACCCTATAGGACAGAGTAGGACTGCCCCATAAGGTTTCCAAGGATCACCTGGTGGATTCAAACTGCCGACCTTTTCATTAGCAGCTGTAGCTCTTCACCACTATGCTACCAGGGCTTCCCTCATTGCCTCAGGGTTCCTGAAATGTACCTGCTTCCCTGTGTTTCCAGACGGAGCCTTTCCACTGCTGGACTGCAGACCCAGTTCCAGGGCACAGGTCTGTCTGAGTTTGCAATCAGTCTGAGTTTGCTCTTCTTAAATATTTTCCATTTTAAAGACTAGAATTAATTTTGCACTTTTTTCCCAAAGGCTGGGGTTTTAAATTGCTGGCACTGCTCAATCATTCGGTCACTAATGAAGGAAATGAGCTGTCTTTCCGGATGTGGACCAAGTTTTTGGCCACATTACCTATTTCTTTATCCTTAATACAAAATAAATCCTGAGGTATGGATTCATAAATGAGAGTTTTTTAAGTGCCAAGTTTAAATCAAGTGCTAATTCAGCATAAAATAGGATAAAACTTTGAACAGGACTTGAAATAAATTTGGAGACATCACCAGAAATACATTATGTTCATACAATGCTGTCCTGAAAATATTTAGAAAGATCATGAAAGTTAAGAAATTTTGGCCCTCGGTATGCCCAATTTAGATAAGATGCACATACAGTATAAATGGCAACACAAGGTTTAGTAGTAATCTACATACAAGCGAAGAATCACTGGTATTCCCAGATGACAAAACTGCAGATCCTGACTCCTGACTTGTTTTTGTTAACATTGTGTTTCAACAATTTTTTTCAGAACTCCAGCCCATAAAAATATAAACCGATAATCAAAGTCAGCTGCTTCTTCATGTGTACTGCAACTAATTATAAATTTTAGTAAATCACTGATTTCTTTACAGCTAGATGACTTTAATAATTTATAACACTTCTAGTCCAATAACACTTCTAATACAATAAACGATAATGAAATCACAATTACCTTGAAAGACAAAAAAAAAATTTTTTTGGTCTCACAAGCATTGAACATTAAATTAATAACTAATTTTTTCCTACATGAAAATATCAACATTAAAGAAAAGTGTTTTGGAAATAATAAGATAATGAACCTCATGAATAATAAAACCTAAACTACAGAAGATAATTTTGACTATAATGAAAATATTATCTAAAAGGAGATTGTGTGACTTCTGCTAGAATCTATCAATAATTAACACCAAAAAAACCAAATCTGTTGCCTTCAAGTCGATTCTGGCTCATAGCGATCCTATGGGACAAAACAGAACTGCCCCATAGAGTCTCCAAGGAGCACCTGGTGGATTCAAGCTGCTGACCTTTTGGTTAGCAGCTGTAGCACTTAACCACTACACCACCAGACTTTCGTAGATAATTAGGCAATGTTAAAGTTTATGAGAAGGTGTCTATTGTGCATATTGAAATTCTATTACTTCTTTAAAGCCAACGATATAATTTGGGACAGTTTGTGCAAACGGTTAACATGCTCGGCTGCTAATCAAATGGTTGGAGGTTCAAGTGCACCCAGAGGCATCTCTGAAGAAAAGCCTGGCAATCTAATTTGAAAAAATCAGTCATTGAAAACTCTATGGAGCACAGTTCTCCTCTGACATACATGTGATTGCCATGAGTTGGAGTTAACTCAGTGTTTTGGTCAGTATCATAGATTCAGATTTTTCATGGATATAAAACATGTAATCAAAAGATTTTAGAGCTGAGGTAAGAACATCTTTTTGAAATGACGTCACATGCCAAATTCTTACACTCAGTTTGAAGCTTGTGGCTAGATTGGTAGTCCTCATCTCATCGCACCTATGTTTTCTACTCTTTCCATTATAAAATAGAATACACTGGTAAAGAATTTGGGGTGTAAATTAATTTTCAACTAACTTGGTGAATCTGTTGTTGTGAGGTGCCACTGAGTAAGTTCCAACTCATAGCAACTCTGTGTACAACAGAATGAAGCACCGCCCAGTCCTGAGCCATCCTCACAACCTTTGCTATGTTTGAGCCAATTATTGCAGCTGCTGTGTAAATCCATTTCCTTAAGGGTCTTCCTCTTTTTTGCTGACCCTCTACTTTACCAAGCATGCTGTCCTTCTCCAGGGACTGGTCCCTCCTGATAACCTGTCTGTGCTATAACAGAAATAGCACAAATGGATGGCTTTAACAAACAGAAATTTATTTCCTCACAGTAAAGTAGGCTAGAAGTCCAAATTCAGGGCATCATCTCCAGCAGAAGGCTTTCTCTCTCTATCAGTTCTGGAGGAAGGTCCTTGCCATCAACTTTCCCTTGACTAAGAGCTTCTCTGTGCAGGAACCCTGGGTCCAAAGGATGCACTCTGCTCCTGGCACTGCTTTCTTGGTGGTATGAGGTCCCCAACTCTCTGCTCACTTCGCTTTCCTTTTACCTCTTGTAAGATAAAAGGTGGTGCAGGCCATGCTCCAGGGAAACTCCCTGTACGTTGGATTGCCAGCACCAGAATTCAACTGCATCAGCTCATCTGTGATCTTCCTTTTCACTGTCCAGGTTTCACATGCATATTAGACAATTGAAAATACCATGGCTTGGGCCATGAGCACCTTAGTCATCAAGGTGACCTCTTCACTTTTCAACACTTTTTGAAGAGGTCTTTTGCAGCAGATTTGTCCCGTGCAATACGTTGTTTGATTTCTTGTCAGCTGCTTCCATGAGTATCAATTATGGATCCAAGTAAAATGAAATCCTTGACAATATGTACTTTGTTCATCATAATGTTGCTTATTGGTCCAGTTGTGAGGATTTTGTTTTCTTTATGTTGAGGTGTAATACATATTGAAGACTGTAGTCTTTGATCTTCATCAGTAAGTGCTTCAAATCCTCTTCATTTTTCAGCAAGCAATGTTGTGTCATCTGTTTATCACAAGTTGTTAAGTCTTCCTCCAATACTGATGCTGCATTCTTCTTCATACAGTCCAGCTGACTGGATTATTTGCTCAGAATACAGATTGAATAAGTATGGTGAAAGAATACAACCCTGATGCACTCCTTTCCTGATTTTAAACCATGCAGTGTCCCCTTGTTGTGTTTGAACAACAGCCTCTTAATCAATGTACAGGATTCTCATGAGCACAATTAAGTGTTCTAGGATTCCCATTCTTCACAATGTTACCCATAGTTTGTTATGATTCACATTGCATAGTTGGTAAAACACAGGTAAACATCTTTCTGATATTCTTTGCTTTCAGCCAAGATCCATCCAGTGCCAGCAGTGGATATCCTCGTTCCATGTTCTCTTCTGAATCCGGCTTGAATTTCTGGCAGTTACCTGTCAATGTATTGCTGCAACTGTTTTTGAATTATCTTCAGCAAAATTGTACTTGAGTTGATATTAATGACATTGTTTGATAATTTTCTCATTCTCTTGAATCAGCTTTCTTTGGAATGGGCACAAATAGGGGTCTCTTCCAGTCTGTTGACCAGGTAAACTGTCTTCCAAATTTCTTGGCATACACAAGTGAGCACGTCCAAGGTTGCACCCATTTGTTGAAACGTCTCAGTTGATATTCCATCGATTCTTGGAGTCTTGGTTTTTGCCAATGCCTTCAGTGTACCTTGGACTTGTTTCTTCAGTGCCATTGGTTTTTGATCATTTGCTACCTGCTGAAATGGATGAACATCAACCAATTCTTTTTGATACAGTTACTCTGTGATTTCCATCCATCTTGTTTTGATGATTCCTGTGTCATTCACTATTTTCCCTATAGAATCCTTCAATATTGCCACACAAGGCTTGATTTTTTTCTTCAGTTCTTTTAGCTTGAGAAATGATGAGCATGTTCTTCCTTTTTAGTTTTTTAACTCCCGGTCTTTGCACATTTCATTGTAATACTTTACTGTCTTCTTGAGCCTTCCTTTGAAATCTTTTGTTCAGCTCTTTTATTTCATTGTTTCTTCCATTCACTTTAACTACTCTATGTTCAAGAACAAGTTTCAGAGTCTCTTCTGACACACATTTTGGTCTTTTCTTTCTTTCCTATCTATTTAATGACCTTTTGCTTTCTTCATGTATGATGTCATCCCATTCCTCTGGTCTTCAGTCATTAGTGTTCAATGCATCAAAGTTTTTCTTGAGATGGTCTTTAAATTCAGGTGAGATACACTCAAGGTTGTACTTTAGCTCTCATGGACTTGTTTTAATTTTCTTCAACTTGAACTTGCATGTGAGCAACTGATGGTCTGTTCTTCAGTTGGTCTCTGGCTTTGTTTTGACTCCATCTCTTTACACAGATGTAGTCAACCTGATTACTGTGTATTCCATCTGTCAAGTCACTGCTTATGTTGTTGACAAAAGGTGTTTCCAACGAATAGCTCATTGAGCTTGCAAAATTCTATCATGTGTTCTCCAGCATTGTTTCTACCACTGAGGCCATATTTCCAGACTATTCACCCTTCTTCTTTGTTTCCAACTTCCACATTCTAATCACCAATCATTATGGATTCATCTTGATTACATGTTTGATGATTTAACACTGCAGAAATTGGTAAAAGTCTTCAGTTTCTTCATATTTGGCATTAGTTGTTGGTATATATATTTGAATGATGTATGAATATTATCCTATCACCGATAGAATTGTACTTCAGGATAGATCTTGAGATGTTCTTTTTGACAATGAATGCAATGCCTGTCCTTTTCAATTTGTCATTCCCAGCATAGTAAACTGTGATGGTTAAGATTGTGTGTCAACTTGTTGGTCCATGATTCTCAGTGGTTTGGCAGTTATGTACTTATGTAGTTATCCTCCATTGTGTGATATAATGTAATTACTTCCATAATGTGATCTGAGGTGATCAATCAGTTTTAAAAGGAGTTTTCTCAGGAGTGTGGCATGTATCCAATATATAGAAACTTTCAGGAAAATCTCATTGGCTATTACTAGCTCTGGCTGCTTCATCTGGCTCGTCATTATCTGACCTCTGTTTCATGGACAAGAGCCAGTGGCCTTTCATATTGCCTGCTGATTTTGGGATTTGTCAGCCTCCATAGCCTGTGACCCAGCAGCTTACTGTCTTAATTGCTGGTTTTGGATTCGTCAACCTTAATAGCCCATGAGCCAGCAGCCTGCCATCTGACCTGCCGATATTGGGTTTGTCAGTCCCTGCAGCTATGTGAGTCAGGAGAAACCTCCAGCTTGATGCTTGACCCATGGGCTTGGGACTTGCCACCCTCTACAACTGTATGAGCCATTTCCTTGGGATAAATCCCTCTCTCTTTCTATATATATGTATTTAAAAAAAAAAAAAACTTATTGCCATTGAGTCAATTCCAACTAACAGCAACCCTATAGGACAGAGAAGAACTGCCCCGTAGGGTTTCCAAGGAGTTGTTGGTAGATTCAAACCGCTGACCTTTTCGTTAGCAGCATGAGCTCTTAACCACTTCACCACCAGGGCTTCAGTGGAAAACTACAGCAACTCAGTTTTGTTTTTTTTTTTAATTAATTTTTATTAAGCTTCAAGTGAACATTTACCATTCCAATCAGTCTGTCACATGTAAGTTTACATACATCTTACTCCCTTCTCCCACTTGCTCTCCCCCTATTGAGTCAGCCCTTTCAGTCTCTCGTTTCGTGCCAATTTTGCCGTCTTCCCTCTTTCTCTATCTTCCCATCCCCCCTCCCGTCAAGAGTTGCCAACACACTCTCCAGTGTCCACCTGATTTAATTAGCTCACTCTTCATCAGCATCTCTCTCCCCCTCGCTGACCAGTCCTTTTCATGCCTGATGAGTTGTCTTCGGGGATGGTTCCTGTCCTGTGCCATCAGAAGGTCTGGGGGGCATTGTCTCCGGGATTCCTCTAGTCGCAGTCATACCATTAAGTACGGTCTTTTTATGAGAATTTGGGGTCTGTATCCCATTGGTCTCCTGCTCCCTCAGGAGTTGTCTGTTGTGCTCCCTGACAGGACAGACATCGATGGTGGCCGGGCACCAACTAGTTCTTCTGGTCTCAGGATAATGTAGGTCTCTGGTTCATGTGGCCCTTTCTGTCTCTTGGGTTCTTAGTTGTCGTGTGACCTTGGTGTTCTTCCTTTGTCTTTGCTCCAGGTGGGTTGAGACCAACTGATGCATCTTAGATGGCTGCTTGTTGGCATTTAGGACCCCAGACGCCACATTTCAAAGTGGGATGCAGAATGTTTTCATAATAGAATTGTTTTGCCCATTGACTTAGAAGTCCCCTCAAACCATGTTCCCCAGACTCCAGCCCCTGCTCCGCTGACCTTTGAAGCTTTCATTTTATCCCGGAAACCTCTTTGCTTTTAGTCCAGTCCAATTAGGCTGACCTTCCTTGTATTGAGTGTTGTCTTTCCCTTCACCCAAAGCAGTTCTTATCTACTGATTGATCAATAAAAAACCCTCTCCCTCCCTCCCCTCTTTGTAACCACAAAAGTATGTGTTCTTCTCCATTTTTTCTATTTCTCAAGATCTTATAATAGTGGTCTTATACAATATTTGTCCTTTTGCCTCCGACTCATTTCGCTCAGCATAATGCCTTCGAGATTCCTCCATGTTATGAAATGTTTCAGAGATTCGTCACTGTTCTTTATCGATGCGTAGTATTCCATTGTGTGAATATACCACAATTTATTTACCCATTCATCTGTTGACGGACACCTTGGTTGCTTCCAGCTTTTTGCTACTGTAAACAGAGCTGCAATAAACATGGGTGTGCATATATCTGTTTGTGTGAAGGCTCTTGTATCTCTAGGGTATATTCCCAGGAGTGGGATTTCTGGGTTGTATGGTAGTTCTATTTCTAACTGTTTAAGATAACGCCAGATGGATTTCCAAAGTGGTTGTACCATTTTACAATCCCACCAGCAGTGTATGAGAGTTCCAATCTCTCTGCAGCCTCTCCAACATTTATTATTTTGTGTTTTTTGGATTAATGCCAGTCTAGTTGGTGTGAGATGGAATCTCATCGTAGTTTTAATTTGTATTTCTCTAATGGCTAATGATCGAGAGCATTTTCTCATGTGTCTGTTGGCTGCCTGAATATCTTCTTTAGTGAAATGTGTGTTCATATCCTTTGCCCACTTCTTGATTGGGTTGTTTGTCTTTTTGTGGTTGAGTTTTGACAGAATCATGTAGATTTTAGAGATCAGGCACTGGTCTGAGATGCCATAGCTGAATATTCTTTCCCAGTCTGTAGGTGGTCTTTTTACTCTTTTGGTGAAGTCTTTAGATGAGCATAGGTGTTTGATTTTTAGGAGCTCCCAGTTATCTGGTTTCTCTTTGTCATTTTTAGTAATGTCTTGTATTCTGTTTATGCCTTGTATTAGGCCTCCTAACGTTGTCCCTATTTTTTCTTCCATGATCTTTATTGTTTGAGTCTTTATGTTTAGGTCTTTGATCCACTTGGAGTTAATTTTTGTGCATAGTATGAGATATGGGTCCTGTTTCATTCTTCTGCAAATGGATATCCAGTTATGCCAGCACCATTTGTTAAAAAGACTATCATTTCCTGAATTGAATGACACTGGTCCTTTGTCAAATATCAGCTGCTCATACATGGATGGATTTATATCTGGGTTCTCAATTGTGTTCCATTGGTCTATGTGCCTGTTGTTGTACCAGTACCAGGCTGTTTTGACTACTGTAGCTGTATAATAGGTTCTGAAATCAGGTAGAGTGAGGCCTCCCACTTTCTTCTTCTTTTTTAGTAATGCTTTACTTATCCGGGGGTTCTTTCCCTTCCATATGAAATTAGTGATTTGTTTCTCTATCCCCTTAAAGTATGACATTGGTATTTGGATTGGAAGTGCATTGTATGTATAGATGGCTTTTGGTAGAATAGACATTTTTACTATGTTAAGTCTTCCTATCCATGAGCAAGGTATGTTTTTCCACTTAAGTATGTCCTTTTGAATTTCTTCTGGCAGAGTTTTATAGTTCTCTTTGTATAGGTCTTTTACATCCTTGGTAAGATTTATTCCTAAGTATTTTATCTTCTTGGGGGCTACTGTGAATGGTATTGATTTGGTTATTTCCTCTTGGTGTTCTTTTTGTTGATGTAGAGGAATCCAAGTGATTTTTGTATGTTTATTTTATAACCTGAGACTCTGCCAAACTCTTCTATTAGTTTCAGTAGTTTTCTGGAGGATTCCTTAGGGTTTTCCATGTATACGATCATGTCATCTGCAAATAGTGATAGCTTTACTTCCTCCTTGCCAGTCTGGATACCCTTTATTTCTTTGTCTAGCCTAATTGCCCTGGCTAGGACTTCCAGCACGATGTTGAATAAGAGCAGTGATAAAGGGCATCCTTGTCTGGTTCCCGTTCTCAAGGGAAATGCTTTCAGGTTCTCTCCATTTAGAGTGATATTGGCTGTTGGCTTTGCATAGATGCCCTTTATTATGTTAAAGAATTTTCCTTCAATTCCTATTTTGGTAAGAATTTTTATCATAAATGGGTGTTGAACTTTGTCAAATGCCTTTTCTGCATCTATTGATAAGATCATGTGGTTTTTATCTTTTGTTTTATTTATGTGATGGATTACATTAATGGTTTTTCTGATATTAAACCAGCCTTGCATACCTGGTATAAATCCCACTTGATCAGGGTAAATTATTTTTTTGATGTGTTGTTGAATTCTATTGGCTAGAATTTTGTTGAGGATTTTTGCATCTATGTTCATGAGGGATATAGGTCTATAATTTTCTTTTTTTGTAATGTCTTTACCTGGTTTTGGTATCAGGGAGATGGTAGCTTCACAGAAAGAGTTGGGTACTATTCCGTCTTGTTCTATGCTTTGAAATACTTTCAGTAGTAGTGGTGTTAAGTCTTCTCTGAAGGTTTGGTAGAACTCTGCAGTGAAGCCGTCTGGGCCAGGACTTTTTTTTGTTGGAAGTTTTTTGATTACCGTTTCAATCTCCTTTTTTTGTTATGGGTCTATTTAGTTGTTCTACTTCTGAATGTGTTAGTTTAGGTAGGTAGTATTTTTCCAAGAATTTATCCATTTCTTCTAGGTTTTCAAATTTGTTAGAGTACAATTTTTCGTAGTAATCTGAAATGATTCTTTTAATTTCATTTGGCTCTGTTGTGATGTGGTCCTTCTCATTTCTTATTCGGGTTATTTCTTTCCTTTCCTGTTTTTCTTTAGTCAGTCTAGCCAATGGTTTATCAATTTTGTTAATTTTTTCAAAGAACCAGGTTTTGGCTTTGTTAATTCTTTCAATTGTTTTTCTGTTCTCTAATTCATTTAGTTCAGCTCTAATTTTTATTATTTGTTTTCTTCTGGTGTCTGATGGATTCTTTTGTTGCTCACTTTCTCTTTGTTCAAGTTGTAGGGACAGTTCTCTGATTTTGGCTCTTTCTTCTTTTTGTATGTGTGCATTTATCGATATAAATTGGCCTCTGAGCACTGCTTTTGCTGTGTCCCAGAGGTCTTGGTAGGAAGTATTTTCATTCTCGTTGCATTCTATGAATTTCCTATTCCCTCCTTGATGTCTTCTATAACCCAGTCTTCTTTCAGGAGGGTATTGTTCATTTTCCAAGTATTTGATTTCTTTTCCCTAGTTTTTCTGTTATTGATTTCTAGTTTTATTGCCTTGTGGTTTGAGAAGATGCTTTGTAATATTTGGATGTTTTGGACTCTGCAAAGGTTTGTTTTATGACCTAATATGTGGTCTATTCTAGAGAATGTTCCATGTGCACTAGAAAAAAAAGTATATTTTGCAGCCGTTGGGTGGAGAGTTCTGTATAAGTCAATGAGGTCAAGTTGGTTGATTGTTGTAATTAGGTCTTCCGTGTCTCTCTTGAGCTTCTTACTGGATGTCCTGTCGTTCTCCGAAAGTGGTGTGTTGAAGTCTCCTACTATAATTGCGGAGGTATCTATCTCACTTTTCAATTCTGTTAAAATTTGATTTATGTATCTTGCAGCCCTGTCATTGGGTGCATAAATATTTAATATGGTTATGTCTTCCTGGTCAATTGGCCCTTTTATCATTATATAGTGTCCTTCTTTATCCTTTGTGGTGGATTTAAGTCTAAAGTCTATTTTGTCAGAAATTAATATTGCTACTCCTCTTCTTTTTTGCTTATTATTTGCTTGATATATTTTTTTCCATCCTTTGAGTTTTAGTTTGTTTGTGTCTCTGAGTCTAAGGTGTGTCTCTTGTAGGCAGCATATAGATGGGTCATGTTTCTTTATCCAGTCTGTGACTCTCTGTCTCTTTATTGGTGCATTTAGTCCATTTACATTCAGCATAATTATAGATAAATAAGTTTTTAGTGCTGTCATTTTGATGCCTTTTCATGTGAGTTGTTGGCCATTTCATTTTTCCACATACTTTTTTGTGCAGAGACGTTTTTCTTAGTAGATTGTGAGATCCTCATTTTCATAATGTTTAACTTTATGTTAGTTGAGTCGTTACGTTTTTCTTGGCTTTTTTCTTGAGTTATGGAATTGATATTCCTTTTTGTGGTTACCTTATTATTTACCCCTATTTTTCTAAGAAAAACCTGACTTGTATCGTTCTATATCGCCTTGTATCACTCTCCATCTGGCAGTTCAATGCCTCCTATATTTAGTCCCTCTTTTTGATTATTGTGATCATTTATCTATTGATTTCCATGATTCCCTGTTATGTGTATTATTTTGTTTATTTATTTATTTTTTAGAATTAATCTTAATTTGTTTGTTTTTCTGCTTTCCCTGTTTGAGTTGGGTTGATATCAGGACGTTCTGTTTTGTGACCTTGTATTGTGCCGGTACCTGATATTATTGGTCATCAGGCCAAACAATCTCCTTTAGCATTTCTTGCAGTCTTGGTTTAGTTTTTGCAAATTCTCTAAACTTGTGTTTATCTGTAAATATCTTAATTTTGCCTTCATATTTCAGAGAGAGTTTTGCTGGATATATGATCCTTGGTTGGCAGTTTTTCTCCTTCAGTGCTCTGTATACGTCATCCCATTCCCTTCTTGCCTGCATGGTTTCTGCTGAGTAGTCTGAACTTATTCTTATTGATTCTCCTTTGAAGGAAACCTTTCTTTTCTCCCTGGCTGCTTTTAAAATTTTCTGTTTGTCTTTGTTTTTGGCAGGTTTGATGATAATATGTCTTGGTGTTTTTCTTTTTGGATCAATCTTAAATGGGGTTCAATGAACATCTTGGATAGATATCCTTTCGTCTTTCATGATGTCAGGGAAGTTTTGTGTCAGGAGTTCTTCAACTATTTTCTCTGTGTTTTCTGTCCCCCCTCCCTGTTCTGGGACTCCAATCACTCGCAAGTTTTCCTTCTTGATAGAGTCCCACACGATTCTTAGGGTTTCTTCATTTTTTTAAATTCTTTTATCTGATTTTTTTTCAGCTATGTTGGTGTTGATTTCCTGGTCCTCCAGAAGTCCCAGTCTACATTCTAATTGCTCGAGTCTGCTCCTCTGACTTCCTATTGCGTTGTCTAATTCTGTAATTTTATTGTTAATCTTTTGGATTTCTACATGATGTCTCTCTATGGATTCTTGCAACTTATTAATTTTTCCAGTATGTTCTTGAATAATCTTTTTGAGTTCTTCAACAGTTTTATCAGTGTGTTCCTTGGCTTTTTCTGCAGTTAGCCTAATTTCATTTGTGATGTCTTTAAGCATTCTGTAAATTAGTTTTTTATATTCTGTATCTAATAATTCCAGGATTGTATCTTCATTTGGGAAAGATTTTGATTCTTTTGTTTGGGGGTTTGGAGAAGGTGTCATGGTCTGTTTCTTTATGTGGTTTGATATGGACTGCTGTCTCCGAGCCATCACTGGGAAACTAGTTTTTCCAGGTAATCAGCTTGTACGCTGGCTCCTGGTTCTGAAAACGATCGCTGTCTGCCCTTATTTGTTCGTTCTCCATCTCTAAGCTTGTGTTTGTTGTTCAGAGTTCGTAGATTGTTATGTATGTGATTGATTCACTTGTTTTTCCGAGTCTTTGTTGCAAGAGGGATCCGCGGTAGCGTCCACCTAGTCCGCCATCTTGGCCCCCAGCAACTCAGTTTTGACATGACTACTAATGGCCCAGACACTTCAGGAATGAAGGTTTGAGTCACCCTACTAGGTAAAGAACCACAACCAGCTGAGGTGCTTGCTGAGGGCAAAGGGTTTATGGAATGAATGGGTGATGGAAGAAGGTAGTACTAAATACCAACTACGACCATTGTGACCAGTTGCAGGAATGAGGGTGGTTATGAGTATTTTTCCTTGTATGTCTACATCAAGTACTTCTGTTTTCTTCACTTACAAAATATTAGATGTAAACTGGGTCAATGAAATCTTGTCAGCTGTATTATATTATGCACAAGTATGACTTTATAATTGTCTTTATTTAAAGATTGTATATGGTTTAAGGAGATGTTTGCAGATGCCAAGTTGACAAGGGATAGACTGTGATCGTTAAGGTTGTGTGTTAACCTGGCTGGGTCATGATTTTCATTGGTTTGTCAGTTTTGGTGCAGTTTGGTAAATATGTAATAATATAATTTGTCAGTTAGGTAATGATATAATTAACTCCATGATGAGATCTGCTATGAGCAGTCAGTTAGTTGAAAGGGAGTTTCTTTGTGGGCATGCCTGCATCCAGCATCTAAATGGATGTTCCAGCAAGGTTTTTTCTCTGGATCCTGCATCCAGCTCATCACCTAGTCATCATCTGACCTCTGGTTCTTGGGATTCATCAGCCTCAGCATCCTATGAGCCTGAGGCCTGCCATCTGACTTGCAGATCTTGCGTTCATCAACCCCTGCAGCTATGTGAATCAGGAGAAATCTCCAGCCTGATGCCTGATCCACGGACTTGAGGCTCATCAGTCTCTATAACTGCATGAACCATTTCCTTGAGATAAATCTCTCTCTCTCTCATTATATATATATAACATATAACCATATATATATATATATAAACGTATAACCCAAGGGGGAAAAAAAAAAAACAAAAAACCTGTTGCTGTCAAGTCGATCCTGACTCAAAGCAACCCTACAGGAACAGAGTAAAACTGCCCCATAGGGTTTCCAAGGAAAGGCTGGTGGATTCAAACTACCAGCCCTTTGGTTGGCAGCCAGGCTCTTAACCACTACACTACCAGGGCTCATATACACATATATATACACACAGTTCACTGGTTTTGGTTCTCCAGATAATCCAACCTGAGACATAGACCACATGATTGTCCAATTCAAAATAGTCTATTTTAGCTCACTAATGCCTAGGATATCAGTCTTTAAGTATTCCATTTCATTTCTAACACCTTACAATTTTCCTAGACTCATCCTTCCTACATTCCACATTCTGATTTTTAATGGGTGTTTGTAGCTGTTTCTTCTCCCTCAACACAAAATGAAGGTCCTGAAAAATTTCTCCATCCACTTCATTAAGGTTCACTGTATTTGAGGAGGCAGCCCTTCCACAGTCGTATTTTGAGTGTCATCTAGTCTGTCAGTCTGGAAGCTCTGCTGAAACCTGTCCATTAAGGGTGACACTGCTAGTGTTTTGAAATAGCAGTGGCATAACTTCCAGCATAACAACAATACACAAGCCTCCACAGTATGACAAACTGACACACAAGTGGTGGTTGGTAACCCTAGTATTTAGTTAATCAAATAACTGGATATTTTGCAGTACTAACACTCATCTGCATGCTAATTTCTCCAGAGTTTGTAACTCCAATCTGGGTCCCTCTGTAAGGATTTCAAACCCTAATTTTGGACTGTCCTCTAGTCTATCCCTCCCCCATTGAATTACCATAGGTACCTCGATGTCAACGAGCCCCAAGCCATACCCATTCCCCATACACATGCCTTCTTCTTCAATCTCTCTTTTGGGCAATGGTAGCACCGTCTAACTAAATAACTGTGCTAGAAATATGGGAGTCAGCTTAATCTCTTCCATCTCCCTTGCCACTCAGTTCACTCAGTCTATCTTACTGCATCCACAGATGTCAGTTTTAAATCCCTTCCCCTCCTCCAAAGTTTGTATCCTACTCTCCTGGTCACTGGTGTGAGTCATGTCCACCCTCAGTCACTTCCGGCTCTGATGTTTGAAGGAGATGTAGATGAAGGTATCCATTTTTTACAGTGGCCTGGCCTCAGAGGGCACTTCTAAGCAACAAGCAGACTCTTTCCACTGAAGCTCCACCTTCTATTAGATTTGTTGCAGGCTGTTAATGTATTTGAAAAGTATCTTGAATTGGTTATAGAAAGCTCTTCCTAGTCTTTAATCTTAATGTAGGTGCCCAGCCTGGGCAAAGGAGAGGGAAATACCCCTATCCTGTCCCAATTTTATTCTGAATTTTTTACAATTTCCATGGCAAGTGGTGGTTATATATTACATATTATATTTTTAAAGCTAAAATAAGAAATAATTAATTGGCAGAGATGATGTTGTGAGTACACATATAGGAGGTTCTCCTATGAAATCTGGCTATGAAGAATCTGTGGGGTCAAAGAGTATTTTCTGCACTCTTATTCTCAGCTAGGAAATTCAAGAGTGTAAGCTTGCCAATGCGAATGACCTAGTGGAGAGGGATGGGATAATAGGGAAAAAGAGGCTCGTGAAAAGGGTGAAGGGATAGAACCTGAGACCACTTTGAAAGGACTGGCCTTTGCCTCCTCCCTGGTAACCAGATGAAAGAATGATCTTTGTACAAATACAAGAAGGTTAATGAATTTGCCAAAGAAAAGATGAGGAAATTCCCATTTCACACTTCTATTCCTTCAGTAAGTTTTGAGATAAAATAGTCAGTTGAAAATGAGCAGCCAGAGAGAATATGTGATTGGGGAAATTTTCAGAAGCTACTAGGAGGTATGAGATAGGTTAGAATTAGGAAGAGTGAATAAATGAATGAATGAAGTCATAAATGACTCAGCATTTTTCAATAACCATATAGAGAATTCTGAAAAGCTTTGGCACACCACTGTGTTATAATTTAGAAGCCAATGATGTCACAGCCACATGTGTCATACAATGCCCTACCCCCCCCCCAAAAAAATGCCCTAGCAACAGGCCAACCCACACGTCCCCTGAATTGGACTGAGTCACGTTTCCAACTAGCTGTATCAGGACTCAAGGGCAACCCAGCCATCTGGGGTCTCCCTTCTGTGACCATGGGAGTGCTGAGGGTTGTTATCTTCTCTTGCTGTTTATCAGACCTGTTACGTCCATTCCTTAGACCATGAACTGTCTGAAATACTCTTAGGTTGTAGACAGAGTAAAAGTGTAAATAAATGCTTCCACTGTGTCATCATTCCTGTAATCTCCATACCTCTTCTACCTCCTTATAGCTTTTGCTTTGTGGAACTACATCTGTGAAAATCACAATAGCCTAACTCTTAACAGCTAGGGTTGCTCATTCCCTAAGGGGTCTGCAAAAGTTGTACCTGCAATGATATCATAGCAAATTTGAAAAGTGTAATTTCCAAAATTAATTTATTAATTTGAAAAGTGTAATTTCCAAAATTAATTTATTAATTTGCAGACACTCTACACTGGGAAAATTCTTGATGACTAAATAATCACGTTTTCCAATGTCCCAGCACTCCCACATTACACACACACAAACACATATACAATCAATCAAAACCCATAACCACATACACACATGTAGCTGAAAGACAAAGCACTCAGCCACAAATGAGAAACCACAGCTAAGAGCCGAAATCTCACTAGGGATATTTCTGACACTTTCTAAAGTTTATGTTCACGTTACTTGGGAAGTAGTATCTCAATTTCATACTTTAGAATTAGAGTAAGAATGTTCAAGCCAAGGGCTTCCCATCATTACGTGTTGCTACAAGAGGATTTCATTCCCTGGTGAGAGAGCCAGATTAATGTCGAGCTCTTAAAGATTCTCAGGGAAATGAAAAAATGGGATTTTATAAATTTTCAAATCCTAAGTGGTGTTTATGTATCATGAATTCATATATATTCTTGTTTGTTCTCTGTTAGTGCAGTAAACTAAAGGCTAAAGTATTGGCTCCTGGGCTTTGTCCTCTCTTCTCAGAGAGCCCCTAGCCTCTGTGTGTAACCTACACATAATGATATAATTTTCACCAGATCTCATCACTATCGATCCACTTCCTATAACCCCCATGCCCTTGTGTCCTTTTTCTGTAGGAGCAGTGTTGCTCCTCACCATTCTTCACACAACCACCTTTTACATTTGACATTCAATCCATATATCAGCTTCTGGTGAAGTATTATGATAGATTTAACAT